>NC_073635.1:0-10000000 GCF_029407905.1 Bubalus kerabau | reverse complement strand
CCATCCTAAAGGAAATCAATCCTGAATATACATTGGAAGGACTGATGCTAAAGCTGAAACTCCAATATTTTGACCACCTGATGTGAAGAACTACTCATTTGAAAAGACCCCAATGTTGGTAAAGATTGAAGGTGGGAGGAGAAGCGGACAACAGAGGATGAGATGGTTGGATGGCATTACTGGCTCAATGGACATGAGTTAGAGTAAATTCCAGGTGATGGACAGGGAGGACTGGCATGCTGCAGTCCATGGGGTCGCAAACAGTCAGACAAGACTGAGTGACTGAACTGAGCTGAACTGAACTAACATTATTATAGAAAGTGGAGAGGAAAAAGAAAAAAAGACCTCTATGATTTGGGAAGCATTTTCAAAGACAAAGGAACAGGGATAGCGTGAGAGTTATGGTGAGAAATGGGGACTATGGGACATGGCAGGACACAATGCCATGGCCGTATTGGGGAGAAGCTGGACAGTCACGCTGAGTGGTGGATGTGTTAATGCATGAAGAACAGACATGTTCCCAGAAAAAAAAAGAGGATTAACTCTTAAAAAGAAGAAAGAGAAGGAGAAACAATTGCCAGATCTCAGAAGACAAGAGAAGAAATGGGCCAAAAACAAAGAAAAGAACACAAAGAACATTTTGGAAAGTGAGGACACAGGGGATTTGGCTCTGCTTTGTCCATTTCACCATTCTTGTAGTCATTGGTAATTATCATGTTTCTCTCCAGAAAAACTTGTTCAGAAACAGAGTTCTCATGAGGCAGTACTCCAGGAACCCCTCATCCATCATTACTGATACATGAGATGAAACCTATTTTATATTTTGGAAATAATACATAAAAATTCAAGAGTCATGGTAACTCATGTTAACATTTTCATTTTCAAAGATGTGATAGGCAATTTTGCTTTTTATTTCCTGGATGGCTAGTTCACTGGCAGCACAGTTTGGGATATTATCTACCTAAACAATTTGTAATGTTGTGTTTCACAAATGATGGTCTTCAGACCACCTACAGCAAAATCAGGTGCACTCCTGAATCTCCAGATTTCTCTACTAAGATATCCTGAATGAGAATCCAGGGTAGGGGGACAAATAAGTTGTGTTTTGAGCAAGTCGCTTGCCTGCATCTGTTACACAGCAAAGTTTGAAACACAAGAGTATAAGCACGGGTCATCTGGGTAACCTTCTTACCAACCATGAACAGCAAATGCTGATGGAGTGATCTGGTGAAGTTACTTTTCCTTAATGATATTGGAAAGTGTTGAAAGTATTAGTCTCTCAGTCATGTCCAACTCTTTGCAACCCCATGGACTGTAGCCTGCCAGGCTCTTCTGTCCATAAAATTCTCCAGGCAAGAATACTGGATGGAGTGGGTAGCTATTCCCTTCTCCCGAGTATCTTCCCAACCCAGGGATCCAACCTGGATCTCCCAAATTGCAGGCAAATTTTTTACTGTCTGAGCCACCAGGGAAGCCCCTAATGAAAATTAGCTTCTTTGCATTTAGAACTTTAAAAAGATATCTATTAGCCGAGATAAAATTTAACAAAGTGTGCTTGCTAAGTGGAAAACAAATACATACATTTGTATAATTCTAAAATAATATATTGATACAACTATTTGTGTCTGATGTTAATTAGTAGTGATTTAGACTAGATGTGGTTTCCCTCCTGGCTCAGAAGGTAAAGAATCTGCCTGCAATACAGGAGACCTGGGTTTGATCCCTGGGCCAAGAAGATCTCCTGGAGAAGAGAATGGTAATCCACTCCAGTATCCTTGCCTGGAGAATCCCATGGACAGAAGAGCCTCGTGGGCTACAGGCCATGGGGTCACAAAGAATCAGACACGACTGAGAGACTAACACTTTGACTTTCACACTTAGACTAGCTGAGGGTGAGCATTCTTCCAGGCACAGCCAGGGTGTTCCTCCTGACCGCACCCTCTTATGTCACTTATGTCACTGTGTCAATCTTATTCCTTCTGCTTATGTGTTCTGTAACCCCAATTTAAGCCTGTCCATTATAACTCCCTCATAAAAAACTTATTTAATTAAATTATGCTTGATTTTCCCTTCTAGTGATGCAAAACAAAGTAGCATGCCATCCAGCACTGTAGTGAAGGAAAACGGTTTCCATCGGTGGCCAGATTCTAATTGTATATATCTTGTTTAACATCATATTCAGAGCTACTAGTAGTCAAGCTAAATCATAAAATTTAAACCATTCTCTACCATTTTCCCCTAATACATGCTTTTTGTCTTTTGCACCTTTCTTCACTTTACTTCTTCTGCCTAATATGTCTGTGATCTCCCTATGTCTTAACTCTCCCTCACTTTTTGCCTTTCTGGAGAAAACATTTTCTACCTATAATTATGAGTTTACTATGACTCTCTTATGACAGTCAAGTATACCTTATATTTTCTTGTATTTATAATGGTGCAACTCTTTATTTATACACAAATATCTCCAGGGGCAGATTCTCTTTCCTTTCCCAGTACTGTCATGTATGCAGTAGGTGCTCAGTTATACTTGCAAAATTAACAAGTTAATAGATGATCAAAGCAGTCAGCTCTGGGAGGATTGAGTAGGGGTAAATTCCTTTTTGCCTCATCATACCTGTAAAATGATCTTGCTGGGGAAAGTTTTTCCCTGACTTAGACAGAGAGTCACTCCATCAGTCCTGAAGTGCGCTATCCACTGGACATTTCATCTATGCAGAGGACCATGGTGACCCGGTAAACACAAAGTGTAGAGAAGAAATTCAATTATTTTTCTGTGACTCATCGGCATTTTACTTCAGTAAGCACTTGTGCATTTAATTGCTCTTTACAGAAGTTTTAGAGATAATTAAGGAGTTATAATGCCTAGAAAGATATAAAAATTTTAAAACATTAACAATGGACTATAAGATTTTATGATAAGGATGGGAAGTTGGATAGGGGAAGACATGCCATGTATTTAAAAGAAATTGAACCCATCCTCAGAGCAACGGTGGATGATGCATTCAGTCTATTGACAGACATTAACGTGAGTCAGAGACTGAGGTTTGGTGAAACTGGTCCAAGTATTTCCAATGATTAACTAAAAACAAAAAAAAGGCCAGAATTTTTAATAGTTTTGTTTTTTGAAAGTCAAATTTGAGGAAAATACATGTCTCAGAATATTTCATTCTTATGTCTTATATATTACCCTAAAGAAGAGTCAATTCTGTGACTTAATTGCCAAAGACTAAGTAAACATTTATTCCCTGAGGCAGTGGACATTGAAGACTTGTGTTATGAGAGTAAAGATTATCAGAGATAAAACAGAGTTACTGGGGTGGAAATTTTTTCCTCAGGATCTGCTGTATTTTACATCACCCTACCCCCTTAATTCACGTTATGACACTGAAAAATGCCAAGTAGTCAAATTTAGCTATTAATTACTTCCCACTCCTAGAAATACTGGTATTCCAGAAAGCAAATTAATTTTTCACTTCTGGTTTCAGATTACTGACTTTTGGTAAAAGGGTTATGCTAATTTTTCTGGTCAAGTGTCAATTGATGAGTCCCATAAAAGCACAAAGTGCTATAAATATCTTTGGTGTTTATCAAATATCTTTAGGCAATTGTGAAGCCAAATGAATATATTTACCCTGTCTCACTCCCCAAATAAGTGAAAAGAAAAAAATTCTTATTTTATTTCTGCATAATAGTCATGACTATACATATTTAGCCTCAATATTACATTTGACTACATCTTATTAAAATGTGCAAAACATCCAAATATTTTAAAAGATGCACAAAAATAATACAACAAAATAGAGATCCTTTAATGCCACGCTTTGGGAAGATGTTGGGAAGCTGTTGTTATACATATTTTCTCTGAACTTGCATTGAAATATGCATAAATTCACATGACATTTTGGTAAATGTATTTTCCTAAGATGCCATGCATTTCAGGAAGTGTATAATTTGGCAATTACTAAAGAAATTATTCATTTCTCTTGTATAAAAAATAGTTGCATTAAATACATGTAACCTGTCAGAACGTGACTTATGGTTGCTTCTAGCAATAACAATGTATGTTCTCTGCTCGTTCAATTTAATAATACATTTTCAATAATAAATAAATTAGGTAATAAATTTGTGTTATGTGCTAGAATCTAGAAATAACTCTCTTTTCTGTCTCCCTCATTACCCGCTCCTTTCCTGCCACTTTCTCTGCCTCTGTCTCTCTCACCTCTCTGTCTCTTTTCTCACTTTCTTCAGTGTGCGGTACGCTATGGACATTGACATCTTTTGAAAAAAATAAAACAAGTATCATGCCAAGAGAAATAAATAATACAAAGGAAACTAGGGCATAAAAATAAATATAACCAATAATTCTTATGCATAAATTCACAATTCTTATAATTGTATCAATTTATGTTTGCATTTCAGATGGCTTTGCATCTTTCATTTTAGCCTAATAAAATATTCAGTTAAGTTAAGTCAGTCAGTCCTGTCCAATGCTTTGTGACTCCATGGACTGTAGTACACCAGGCTTCCCTGGTTGATTGGCAAGTTGGTTCCCATCACCAACTACCGGAGATTGTTCAAACTAATGTCCATTGAGTCAGTGATGGCATCCAACCATCTCATCCTCTGTCATCCTCTTCTCTTCCTGCCTTCAATCTTTCCCAGCAACAGGGTCTTTTCAAATGAGAAAGTTCTTCTCATCAAGTGGCCAAGGTATTGGAGTTTCCAATTCAGTATCAGCCCTTCCAACGAATATTCAGGACTGATTTCCTTTAGGATGGACTGGTTGGATCTCCTTGCAGTCCAAGGGACTCTCAAGAGTTGTCTCCCTCCAACACCACAGTTCAAAACCATCAAATCATCAGCGCTCAGTTTTCTCTATGGTCCAACTCTCACATCCATACATGACTACTGGAAAAAACAGCTTTGACTAGATGGACCTTTGTTGACAATGTAATGTCTCTGGTTTTTAATATGCTGTCTAGGTTGTTCATAGTTTTACTCCCAAGGAGCAAGCATCTTTTAATTTCATGGCTGCAGTCACCATCTGCAGTGATTTTGGAGCCCCCCAAAATAAAGTTTCTCACTGTTTTCTTTGTTTCCCCAGTGGAGAATTCTGAGCATTGCTTTGCTAACCTATGAGATGAGTCCAATTGTACAGTAGTTTGAGCATCCTTTGGCATTGCCTTTCTTTGGGATTGAAATGAAAACTCACCTTTTCCAGTCCTGTGGTCACTGCTGAGTTTTCCAAATTTGCTGGCATATTGAGTGCAATACTTCCACAGCACTATATTTTAGGATTTGAAATAACTCAACTGGAGCTCCATCAACTCCACTAGCTTAGTTTGCAGTGATGTTTCTTAAGGCCCACTTGACTTCAGACTCCAGGATGTCTGACTCTAGGTGAGTGATCACACCATCCTGGTTATCTGGGTCATGAAGTCTTTTTTGTATAGTTCTTCTGTGTATTCTTGCCACCTCTTCTTAATATCTTCTGCTTCTGTTAAGAATGTGAAGTCAAGGGGGCCTTAGGAAACATCACTAAGCTACTGGAGGTGATGGAATTCCATTTGAGCTATTTCAAATCCTGAAAGATGATGCTGTCAAAGTGCTGCACTCAACATGCCAGCAAATTGGGAAAACTCAGCAGTGGCCATAGGACTGGAAAAAGTCAGTTTTCATTACAGTTCTAAAGGAGGGCAATGCCAAAGAATGCTCAAACTACCACACAATTGCACTCATCTCACATGCTAGTAAAGAAATGCTTAAAATTCTCCAAGCCAGGCTTCAGCAATATGTGAACCATGAAGCTCCAGATGTTCAGGCTGGTTTTAGAAAAGGCAGAGGAACCAGAGATCAAATTGCCAACATCCACTGGATTATGGAAAAAGCAAGAGAGTTCCAGAAAAACATCTATTTCTGCTTTATTGACTATGCCAAAGCCTTTCACTGTGTGGATCACAGTCAACTGTGGAAAAGTTCTGAAAGAGATCGGAATACCAGACCACCTGACCTGCCTCTTGAGAAACCTATATGCAGGTCAGGAAGCAACAGTTAGAACTGAACATGGAACAACAGACTGGTTCCAAATAGGAAAAGGAGTACGTTAAGGCTGTATAGTCTTACCCTGCTTATTTAACTTAAATGCAGAGTACATCATGAGAAATGCTGGGCTGGAAGAAACACAAGCTGGAATCAAGGTTGCCCGGAGAAATATCACTAACTTCAGATATGCAGATGACAGAAAGTGAAGAAGAACTAAAGAGCCTCTTGATGAAAGTGAAAGAGGAGAGTGAAAAAGTTGGCTTAAAGCTCAACATTCAAAAAACTAAGATCATGGCGTCCAGTCCCATCACTTCATGGCAAATAGATGGGGAAACAGTGGAAACAGTGGCTGACATTATTTTTCTGGGCTCCAAAATCACAGCAGATGGTGATTGCAGCCATTAAATTAAAAGATGCTTACTCCTTGGAAGGAAAGTTATGAGCAACCTAGATAATATATTAAAAAGCAGAGACATTACTTTGCCAACAAAGGTCCATTTAATCAAGGGTATGGTTTTTCCAGTCGTCATGTATGGATGTGAAAGTTTGAATATAAAGAAAGCTGAGCACTGAAGAATTGATGCTTTTGAACTGTGGTGTTGGAGAAGACTCTTGAGAGTCCCTTGGGCTGCAAGGAGACTCAACCAGTCCATCCTAAAGGAGATCAGTCCTGGGTGTTCATTGGAAGGACTGATGTTGAAGCTGAAACTCCAATACTTTGGCCACCTGATGCAAAGAGCTGACTCATTTGGAAGACCCTGATTATGGGAAAGATTGAGGATAGGAGGAGAAGGGAATGACAGAGGATGAGATGGCTGGATGGCATCACCAACTCGATGGACATAGGTTTGGGTGAATTCCGGGAGTTGGTGATAGACAGAGAGGCCTGGCATGCTGCGGTTCATGGGGTCACAGAGAGTCAGACACGACTGAGTGACTGAATGAACTGTTAAGTCCATACTTTTTCTGTCCTTTATTGTGCCCATCTTTGCGTGAAATATTTCCTTGATATCTCTAATTTTCTTGAAGAGATCTCCAATTTTCCCCATTCTATTGTTTTCCTCTATTTCTTTGCAATAAATAAAAGATTGGGAGCATCTAAAATATTGCTTTGACTATTCAATATCAATTAAAATCAAGGCTCATTGAAGTCAAATCGTCAATGGTTCAAATGGGAAGTGACAATTAGTAACATATTTAGCTTGAGAATGTGCTTTTTCTACATGTATAGAATATATATTTATACAGACTACAGCTTTCTTGACTTTTGTATTGTTTCTAGAAACCAAAATGTAAATCATATTGGTATATCACTTCCCCCATTTACTGTGCCAGCTTTGTGCCTTATCCTTTTTTTTGTAATCTTTTAAACTATTCTTCTGCCTCTGTCTTAGTACAGAAATATAGACAGTTGAAAAGGATTTGCCTGCTTAGACCTCAAAGATGAAGAGTCAGTTCTCAGTCAGTGTGCACTTAATGTGAAGTCATCACTGGTGAAGTCTGAGTACATATATATATATATATACTTGTCTGCCAAGGAAAAAATTGGAATTTTCATAAGGCACATGATTGCTCATGTGGGGCACAGCATAGTAAAAGCAGCATAAGTGTTAGAATGCAATAAATACGAGTATAAACCCCAGTTCTCCCACTGATCAGCTCTGTGTTCTCTGAAAGTTCTGGTTCAAATTTTCAACTAGTAAAAATGATGGTGCTGTAATATTTAAATATGCCATCCAGGGGCTCATTAAATATTTACTGAATACTCTCATCTTCTTCCCTGTAGATCTAAACTTGCTTCTCTACCATCTCTCTATTGACTATGGTTTAGTCTCCTCTTCCGGTATAGGTCAGATTCAGAAATGAAGGTCAGTTGAAAGGAGAGTGGACAGTGGTATAGGTCTTTCTTGCCCTAGGGCCCTTCCTACAGGGACCTGATGTCCTAGCTGATGTCTCTCTTCTACTCCAGTTTCCACTTTTGCTTGGTGCTGGTGAACCCTCCCTCCACTAATGCATTCAGGGTGACGGTGGTAATAGCTTTCCTGTCCTGGCTGTTCCAGAGCATTTCAGCATTACTTGCCTTCCTCAGCCTGCTCTCACCTTTGCAAATAATCTCTGTATATACAAAGGGATGAAACTCTCTCAAAAGTCCATTTTCAGTGTGCCATCTATTCTCTACCTGGAATACTGATCGAATCATTATTGTCATTATATCCTGAAATATAATGAGCGGTTCCATTGACTGCCATGTCAAGTGTTATTATGAACAAGTTTTATATTATTGAGACTGTGAAAGCTATCAAGTGATACAAGAAAAATGCACAGCCATCAATCTTGTGAGGCTTGGGGATAATTATCTAAAAATCTCAGATCTCTTAAAGGGACTGAAAAATGTTTACATCTGTTGGTGTGTGTGTATGTGTATGTGTGTGTGTGTGTGCTCAGTCATGTCCAAGTCTTTGCAACCCCATGGATTATATAGCCTGCCAGGCTCCTTTGCCCATGGACTTTTCCAGATAAGAATACTGCAGCAGGTTGCCATTTCCTCTTCCAGGGGATCTTCCCAACCCAGGGATCAAACCCATGTCTCTTATGTCTCCTTCATTGGCAGGCAGATTCTTTATCTCTAGCGCCACCTGGGAAACCCAATTAGCAAGTACAATTAACAAATTTAATAGAGTACTGTTAAACATTGCACAAACTATATATATATATATATATATATATATATATAATTTTATAAATAATTATAAATGCAAACATAAAATGAAAATCAGTTTTATCTTTTGTATTCATGAAAAGCAAAAAAAAAAAACCAACTATGTTATACATGTCTTCCTGGGAGTGGCTAGAATAGGGATTGCAGAGAAAGAGGCTTCTGCCTTCAGCCCTGGCATGATCACAGATCTGAGCAAATTCATCCTGACCTACCCAAAGCCGGCAATGCCAGTGGCATGTCCACCATGTGAGCTCGTTCCACACTGGCCAGGATAAACAGAATCTATTCAACTGAATGACAAAAATAGAAGATACTCTGGGTTGGGCTTAATGAATAAAATATTTTGGCAAAAGATAAAAAAGAGAAGGAGCAAAATATGTTTTTAATTTAACCTGTTGCATAAATCATATCAGTTAAATAATTTAAGTGGCATGACTTTGAAAAATTACACATTGGCTGATATTTTTCAGTCATTTTCTCTGAAGCAGTACAATACATATCAGAGAAGATGAGCTGATTCACTTTTACAAAGCAGGAGAAAAATAAATTAGGATGAGAGTTTCTCCTCCAAGTAAATGCTGAGAAGATGAGCGTTCATTTTCCTGATGTTTCCTATCAGTGAGATTTCCAGTAACCCATGGTTTCAGGCAATTCACTCCTTCTACTTCATTTGGTTGACCCAGGCATTGGGATTGATTGCTACAGGTTTAATATAGCTACAGCTAATGGCTTGTAGATTGTTTTATAATCAAGCTTTGCTTAAAGTTTCTATTCAAGTTTGCCCCAGGAATCAGAATGTCAGAGTGTCTGGGACAAATGAGTTTCTCCACGTCAGGTGTAATTCCTGGACAAGACAGCACAGTAGTTGTTTATTCCAGGGCCCACAAAAATAATGAAACCAAACAAAAATGGATATAAACAATTACAAGTACTTTAAGTGAAAAGGCCGCTAGGAGTAAAAGATATTGTTTCACAGTCTATTGATGACATAACAAACTACAGAAGATTCTGAAAGTATGTGATGTTTTTCACTTAGAGTATCAGCTGTAACTTTCCATTAATGTACAGCGACATTGCAGATATCAATCTAACAACCTTGAATTTCTTTCAGACTTGGACCTCATTTGACTACTTGGACTTTTTTTTTTTTGTTTCCAAATGAGTATCTTATAAATTTAAATACTAAGAGTGAAAACAACAAATTGATCCCCAATTTCTGGGTCACCTTTATTATGGAGCCAGAATGTGTTCTCTCAGATTATATTTTTAAATAACTCTTTACACTGTGCCTATGGTGTGTTTCATGTAACTCTAGCTGACATAATTACCTCAAATGACTAAAAGTTTATTTATATTCCCCAAATGTGTGTTTGAAAAGATAAGGTGAAAGCGCCGCTCAGGCTCAGTCGTGTCCCACTCTTTGTGACTCCATGGACTGCAGCCCACCAGGCTCCTCTGTCCATGGGAGTCTCCAGGCAAGATACTGGAGTGGGTGGCAAATCTCTTCTCCAGGGGATCTTCCTGACCCAAGTATCAAACCCAGGTCTCTCACACTGCAGGCAGATCCTTTAGCAGCTGAGTGACAAGGGAAGCCCATGTCTGAATGTCTGTTTGATATATCTTAAGCAATTACATAAGAGAGGCTTTTGTAAATTTTAAATAGTGATAAAAGTTAAAGGAATACCAAAAAGTCTGAAACTGACTCTTGAGCAGGAAAAATTAGCTAAGGATGAGGAATGCAATTTTGAGAAGATTCTACCTCATCCATTTATTTGTTTCTAGTTGAGACTGATGATGTACTGATCTGGCTTAATCAATGTGAGAGCATAATTGCTTACTCTTACCAGTGGAAAATTGTGCCAGTTTCCCATCTTTGCTCACAGAGTCTGAAACAAACTTCTTAGCTTTGAATCAATAGATTTTATTCATATATCTAATACTGTTGTTGTTATTCAGTCACCCAGTCGTGTCGGACCCTTTGTGACCCCATGGACTGCAGCACACCAGGACTCCCTATCCCTCACCATCTCTCAGAGTTTGCTCAAGTGAAAGTGAAGTTGCTCAGTTGTATCTGACTCTTTGCGACCCCATGGACTGTAGCCTACCAGGCTCCTCCGTCCATAGGATTTTCCAGGCAAGAGTACTGGAGTGGGCTGCCATTTCCCTCTCCAGGGGATCTTCCCAACCCAGGGATCAAACCTGGGTCTCCTGCATTACAGACAGATGCTTTACCATCTGAGCCATCAGGGAAGCATTTGCCCAAGTTCATGTTTATTGCAACTGTGATGCTGTCCAGCCATCTCATCCTCTGACAGTCTCTTCTGCCCTTGATTTTTCCCAGCATCAGGGACTTTTCCGATGAGTCATCTATTTGCATCAGAGGAGCAAAATACTGGACCTTCAACTTCAGTGTCAGTCCTTCCAGTGAATATTCAGGGTTGATCTCCTTTAAGACTGACTGATTTAATCTCCTTGCTGTACAAGGGACTTTCCGGAGTCTTCTCAAGCTAGAGAAGGCATCAATTTTTTGGGCTTCTGCCTTCTTCACAGTCCAGTTCTGACAATCGTACAGGACCACTGGAAATAGCATAGCTTTGACTATATGGACTTTTGTTGGCAGAGTAGTGTCTTTGCTTTTCAACACACTGCCTACGTTTGTTATAGCTTTCCTGACAAGAAACAATCGTCTTCTGATTTCATGGCTGCAGTCACTGTCCGCAGTGATTTTGGAGCCCAAGAAGAGGAAATCTGTCACTACTTGCACATTTCACCCTTCTATTTGCCATGCACCAATAGGGCTGGATACCAGGATCTTAGCTTTTTTAATATTTAGTCTTAAACCAGCCCTTTCACTCTCCCCCTTAACCCTCATCAAGAGGCTCTTAGCTTTCTGTCATTAGAGTGGTATCATCTGCACATCTGAGGCTGTTGATGTTTCTCCTGCCTATCCTGATATCTAATATAACCAGATATTTTTACATGTATTTATTTATAAATACTATACATTCAAGTATATCTTATTAGGTTCTGAACTGAGAGCATTTGAGATAAATAGCATTATAAATATAATTAAAACCTTAAACTAAGACATATTGACATCACAAGAGGGCTAACCTCAAGATGTTGAAACATATCATTCCTGGTTTAACATCTGCAGTTCAGTTCAGTCGCTCAGTCGTCTCCGACTCTGCGACCCCATGAATCGCAGCACGCCAGGCCTCCCTGTCCATCACCAAATCCCAGAGTTCATGCAGACTCACGTCCATCAAGTCAGTGATGCCATCCAGCCATCTCATCCTCTGTCGTCCCCTTCTCCTCTTGCCCCCAATCCCTCCCAGCATCAGAGTCTTTTTCAATGAGTCAGCTCTTCGCATGAGGTGGACAAAGTACTGGAATTTCAGCCCTAGCATTATTCCTTCCAAAGAAATTCCAGGGCTGATCTCCTTCAAAATAGACTGGTTGGATCTCCTTGCAGTCCAAGGGACTCTCAAGAGTCTTCTCCAACACCACAGTTCAAAAGCATCAATTCTTCGGCGCTCAGCTTTCTTCACAGTCCAACTCTCACATCCATACATGACCACAGGAAAAACCAGAGCCTTGACTAGACAGACCTATGTTGGCAAAGTAATGTCTCTGCTTTTCAATATGCTATGTAGGTTGGTCATAACCTTCCTTCCAAGGAGTAAGCGTTTTATAATTTCATGGCTGCCGTCACCATCTTCAGTGATTTTGGAGCCCCCCAAAATAAAGTCTGACACTGTTTCCATTGTTTCCCTATCTATTTCCCATGAAGTGATGGGACCAGATGCCATGATCTTAGTTTTCTGAATGTTGAGCTTTAAGCCAACTTTTTCACTCTTACATCCAAATATTTCTTTTCAGTGTGTCTGGTGCTTTGACTTATGTATTAAAATGCTAGTTGGCATAAATATTCAAAAGATGAGCATTTCTTTACCTCAGTATGTTTTAGACTTACTCTTAATGAAGGATTCTCTTTTTGATTAAACTCAAACCAAGAATCAATTCAAGGAAAGAATAAAAAAATTTCCAGGCTTTAAGAATATTTTGGTTATGGGTATGTATATGAAGTAGGAGGAACAGATAGATGATACTTACATTAATTGTAAACAATGATGCAGCTTTATTTCTGTGACTGTGCAAATTATGATTTTTTCATTAGTGTACATATATATATATAGAAAAATTATAAATACTTTAATAACTGGTCATTTTCCTCCAATCACATGTTTTCTACCCGGTTCTACTTCTCCTTGTCCCTTTTTGTTGTTGTTGCTCGTTTTGACATGCAAAAGTAATTTCAACTTGTAATACATGTTTTTCTCATCATCTTTCAGTCATTTGTTATTTTGACCATGGTTGGTTGAAGGCTTTACTAGTTTCAACTTATTTATTTTTAATAATTTGGAATCTGTGATTATTTAAAATCAACATGAAAATAAAAGTATAAATTGTGGGTTTTGTTGTTTATTTTTTAAGAAATTATTCATTTTTTATTGGAAGATAATTGCTTTACAATATGGCTGGTTTCTGTTCAGCAACATGAATCAACCATCAGTATACATATGCCCCTCTCTCTTGAACCTCCCTCCCATCTCCCATCCTATTCCATGCCTGAAGGCCTAGAGCCTCTTTTTTTAGGGGAAATTGGGACAACAGAGATGAAAACTAGAGAAATACGTAAGATGAGAAATGTATAGACATTAAGCATCTTTATAAATTAAATTTCATTTATTTAGTTTAAAAATATAAATTTATGTTATTAATAATGTTATTTGATTTGTTTTTAAATTATCATACTTGATATATTTATATCAAATGGTAAAGAAAAAAAAAAGGTTTGAATACAAGGTTTGAATTTGCCCTTCTGATAGATGGAGACCTCTGAATTAAAGCCATTAATAAAAATCCTCTCCTATGTTCTCAGTATTTATAATTCTTATTTGAGATGTCTTGAATTTTTGAGGACTAAAAATCTCCTTGTCACACATTACTATTTGAATTTTAACACAAAACAAATCTGTTTTGAAGAGCATCAGAATAGATAAACTATCAGGACCTTCACATTTATATCTGTTTTTAAATAATGTTTAATACAATATTTTAGTGTTTGCAGATGGCTTATCTCTGAATAGTCCTTCTTGAAATGTCCTATACTTTAAAAAGTGTATAACTAAAGGCTGTGTATATTTAAATACTCAAAATGATTTGTTATAATAGAAATTTTAGATTGATTTAGGAAAACAATAAGACTTACAGTTAAAAATTAGAAAACAATGATACCTATTACCCACTGTAGCTTAAAGATAAAAAGTGCTGAAAATAATTTTATTAGTTGTCTCTAATTAAAGTTTAAGGTAAATGTTGAAGTTATTAAATGTAATAAACTCCCCATAATACATCCTACAGAACAATACTAGTTTGTTGCTTAAGACTAAAATTTGAAAAAAGAAGAGGAAATATGTATTAATGTTTACCTTGGCAAATAGATTGTCTTCGGTTGATTAGAGCAGTACTCTGTTTTCAGGTGATGTGGGCTCTACTGAGTTGAATTTACTTCTGGACTTTAAATCCTATACAATGTAAGCAAAGGGAATACAATGTAAAGTCAAATTGTTCTATACAACAGATTTGAAAGGTACCTTAATTCCAGTTTATGTGCTTAACGAATGAATTATAATACTCAAGCATCTATTAATAATGAAAAGATAACACTAGATAAGACAGGACTGTCTAATCTTTGCCAGTCTCCCAGAACCAGGATTTATTGCTTTCAAGCATGTGTCTTGAAGAAACAGAATGTGGAAGGATGACTTAAATTTGAAAAAAAAAAAAAAATTCTTAATGATGAGCATGAGATAATTTGTTGTGTTATGACCTTCCAAATAGCTTTTCCGTAAATAAAGATGACTTGAAGTAGTATAATGATCTTCCCTTTTGAGAAACAATTGAAGACATGTGCTTAGGATAACTCAAGTGCTATGCCAACTCAGAAATGATGAAGTTATATGCTGTGACCTATTGGGGCAGTTTTGAACCAGAAGCATTAGAATAAATTCCATATGTTGGAAATTGAGTAAATGTACTCTGAGTGATGAGTATGATAAATTGGAAAATATGTGTGATTTATCATCCCTTTCTGGAGAACACCTTTAGCAATAGCAAATGTAAATTAATATGACACTACAAAAAGGATTAGTGGAAGATAGTATGCAGAGTTCCAGGGAGATTAACAAGCAGGGCAGGAGGCATTTTTACAAATCACAGAAAAAAATTCAAGTGCCTGTTGGTCTTGAAAAGAATCAGTATTTATCTAGTCCCTTTCATCCAGGAATCTTAGTACATTTCAAAGTATTTCAAATTGCTTTTTACCTCATCATATTGTCATTTAAATCCTACAGATCAAAATAAAAATCAAAGTGCCCTATCTTTATTAAAAACTACAAAATAGGAAAAGCAA
The DNA here is from genome assembly GCF_029407905.1 of Bubalus kerabau. Classification (NCBI taxonomy): domain Eukaryota; kingdom Metazoa; phylum Chordata; class Mammalia; order Artiodactyla; family Bovidae; genus Bubalus; species Bubalus kerabau. The sequence continues at coordinate 9,984,761 of NC_073635.1, read as the reverse complement.
GCTAGTGATGGATCCCTCTTGGTAATCACAGACACAAAATGCAAGGAAGATGAGCGAAAAAACACCATGCTTTACTAATACTACATGGCAGGATAATTTATTGGAAAATTCGTTTGTGTTTTGTTTTCTCTGCTCTGGAAGAATCGGAAAGAGTAAGAGTTTATTGTGTTTTGTGCTCTGCATTTTTCCTTTCACTCTGAGTAGGCCTTTGTGTTTCTTTGCCTCAGGGGCTGTTCAGGGCCTCCAGCAGAAGGCATTTGAAAATAACCTCTCTTTCTGGCTTTTGTGAAAGTACAAACCAGGGGTCACAAATTCAAATACCGACAGAGCTAGGCAGCACCTACTTGAACAAAGCAGACTGGCTTTAATTTTTTCCACCTAGGCTCCATTTGGTTCCATGTTTACTTCTGTAGGAAGTCTTTACTTCACTAAAGAGTATTCTTCCATTTCCTTTTTAATTTAAAATTTAATTCATTTTTCTTTTCTTGTTTTGATATTATCAAAGAAAAATTACACCAGAGTTAAACAGGAAACGAAAACTTTACTCAAGATTATTACCAAAGGGTCAAAACTGTTGCAATAGGAGGGAGAGACTGAACTCAATTTTGCTGAAATAAAAAGTGGGACGAACTAATGAAAATACACAAGAGGATGCGATGGGGAGGCTGGGCTATGTGATTAGGCCATCTGTGTTTGTTGATTGTAAGTTATCAAAATTAGGCTCTAGAATCCCACAGAGAATGGGAGATAGGAACACTAATTCTTTTGATGACTACATTTCAAAAGTAGACCTCCTCAGTCCTTGAGAAAGATCTTTATGGGCTGTAAAACTACCAAGATGCTGCGAGAAGCTTTACCTCCAAAGGGACAGACAGAGAATTCACAATTTCAAGTTTTCTATTATACCCAAAAGAAATGAGAGGTCAGAGACCTATAGTCAGGGAGAAGTCTCAAAGTTAGTCAACCTGAGGGGAACATTATGGCCTTTCAGGTCAAAAATGACCTGGCCAAATGCAAGTCTTTCTGTTATACAAGGAGGGGTGTTTTAGTCACTAAGTCAAGTCCAACTCTTGAAACTCCATGGACTGTAGCCCTGGCTCCTCTGTCCATGGGATTTCCTAGGCAAGATACTGGAGTGGATAGCCATTTCCTCCTCCAAGGGATCTTCTTAACCTAGGGATTGTACCCCAATCTCTTGCATTGCAGGCAGATTCTTGACTGCTGAGCCACTAGCGAAGCCCATACAAGAACAGTAGCGCAATATGATGATAAGTGATGACCATCAGATTAGTGTCCTGGCAGACACTCAGTACTGATGCGGGAGACTGAAACTTGTAAGGCTCATCTAGATGGGGCAGCAGTGCCATCAAGGGGGACTGAAACCCAGTTTTGCCAGATCTGTCCATTATTTGGAAGAATCCAGATTTTTATCCAGAAAAGTAGTATAAAATTTTTCATCACTTTGAAATACTAATAAAAGATTTACTGGGCCAGCAAGTCATCAATCTGTCCACACTTGCCAGATCTCAGAAAGTAATCTATTAAGCATCCAAAAATGAGATGGAAGAGGGGGACTTACCCTATTTTTGGCTAGAGGTTGGGGATGAAAGAAAAGGAAAAAAGAAAAGGTTCTGGAGGCGGAGTAAGGACTGTCTGCATGGGTAACAGATCATGAAATCAACCTGCCTTCCTTCCACTAGAATCAAAGGATTTTAAGGCTTAGAGTCAAATATATTTAATTTAAAGTTAAAAAAAATTCTGATATTTCCTGCAGAGTGAAATTTGTGAAATAAGAATCCTACTCAAATTTAGTGAATGTGTGACTTGATGGTTATCCTCACCTATTTCATATAATAGGTATGTGCAGTGAGGAGAGGGGGATGTGATTCATATTCTCCTATCCAGATGTGTGGAAGGGTAATGTTATTTGCTTTCTATAACTTATGTCATTTTTTATTAGCCTTCATTTCTACTTATAGAATAGAGTGTAGGGGGTTGAAAGATTTCAACTTGTCAAATAGTACCTCAGTCCTCCCATTTTTCAAATTTTGCATTTTCAGTTTCTTTTGAATTCAAAGTCAGAATTTTAAAGTTAAAGCATCAAACTAAGGATGTTTTGCTGTTTCAAAAAGAACCCTTTTTCTCCTCCCTGTCTTCCTTTTTCATGCAGCCCTTGGGTGCAGGGAAATACATATTCTTAGTGGAAGAAGGCCCCTCAAAAGTGTCCACTAGAATGCGATTGTTCTGATACTGTATATTGGGAATCAAACTTAGAGTCAGGATTACATCATGGGAACCAATACATGTGGAGTTTAAGAGCATAGACAAGGAGACAATATTCCCTGGACTCATGGCCCACTTGGGCTTCCCCAGTGGCTTAGCAGTGAAGAGATGCAGGAGACTCAGCAACGTAGGTAGATGTAGGAGACATAGGTTCAATCCCTGGGAAGGGAAGATCCCCTGGAGGAGGGCACAGCAACCCACTAATATTTTTGCCAGGAAAATCCCCTGGACAAAGGAGCCTCACAGGCTGCAGTCCCTGGGGTGGCAAAGAGTCGCATATGACTAAAGCAAACGAGCATGAGATCTATGACAATGGGAAATTCCTTAAACTTTCTTGGTCTTAATTTTATCATGTGTAGCAGAGGGGTAACTTACAATAGAACCTACTTGTACAGTTTTTAAAAGATTCCATTATTGTATACAAGCACCTCATAATGGCAAGTTCTAGATAAATATTATCACTAAATTACCAGCTGAGGGCTGGTTGGTAGTGTGGTATTTACATCCTTAGGGCTGTTGTCATTGCTTCCAGTGATGGCAATCCATACCGCAGTACGTTCCTTACCCCAGAACATAGCTATTCTTGTCAATGTCTTCTTAACTGTACCAAAAGTTCTTAGCTGTGTTCTCTTCACCATAGTCAACACATAAGATATCTGTTAATTTGGTTAACTCAATTGTAATAAGTAACCTAATTAGTATGATTAGAAGCTATAGGAATTTAGAATCTAATTTCTGAGAAAATTGTATAAAATTATTTAAACTTTTGCCATTTCAAGTCATCCAGTACTCACTGAACATTTATGGTATGCAGAAAGCAGAATGAGAACTGGAGATGGGAGGAGGGGTTACTCAGAAATTATAAAAGCATAGTCACTTTTGGACTTCCCTGGTGACTCAGCAGTAAAGAATCGGCCTGCCATGCAGGAGATACTATGGATTTGATTCCTGGGTTGAAAAGATCCCCTGGAGGAGGACAGGGCAACCCACTCCAGTATTCTTGCCTGGGATGTCCCATGAACAGAGGAGCCTGGCGGGCTACAGTCCATGAGGTCACAAAGAGTTGGACATGACTGAACCACTGAGCATGCACACAGTCTACCTTTTAAGAGTTGAATTTTTATATGAAGATGGAAACAACTATATTCATATGTGTAATACCAGAAACAAGGCAAAAGCATTATAAACAAATTATGATCCTCAAAGTAAGAAACTATGAATTTCCACTGAAGAAATACTTCTAAGAAGAGGAGGAAACATAATGAGTTGGTAACATCTGCTTGTTTTTAACAGATAGAGAAGAGCCACATATAAAATAGAGTACACATCATTAGGGAATATGTGAGAATTTTCCTTTTCTGAGAATTCTGAATTGAGATCTGCTTTGAGGTTAGAACTAGAAACAAAGATTGGATTAGTTAAAGCAATGAATATCAGAAGACATGCTCTAAGCAAAGAAGAACCATAAAAGGTACATGAAGGTATGAAGAAACAAATTTGTATTTAAGGAAAAATACTCCTTGGATAGCATGTAAAGTATAGAGTTAAAAAAAAATTTAGAAACATGGATGAAGCAGTTTCACCCACAAATTATTTCTTAATGGGCTTTTAAATTTATTTCTATGTTGGGTACAATTGGGATCTGTTTCTTTAATTTGTGGGAATTTCTTGGAAGAAAAGGGTGCTTGAAAAACTAACTTGGGATGAGATACCAAGTTTTCTACTCTGAATTGTATTCTTTTTCACATCTTCAACTTGACTTAAAAAAGAAAAAAAAAAGTATCACAAAATAAATTAATTCTGAATTGATTTTGAGTGACTTAAACTGAATTATAAAGGCAAAATGAAAATGAGAGGAAATGAAAAAAGCCTCTATTTTTAAGTAAAGAAATAAAACTCAAAGGCTATTGTCTCAAAATAAGTAAAGGTTGAGTGTTAATCAAGAGCTCTAGGTTGTGGGTGCGATTGGATGGAAGCTTCAATCTGAATAAGAAGCCAAAGACTCATCTACTAAAACTATCTCTTTCCCAGAAGGTCATGATGGTCACCATTTCACTTAAAGATCTTTTAGAGAAAATGTGCTGATTCCAGAAAATGTTTATATGTTATTATAAAGGCATTCTCCCAAGTATAAACTCAACTCTGCAAGATTTCTTAGAAATTCTATCCCTTCTTTTATATTTTAGTGCATAGAGTTCTGTTGATTACACTCGTCTTTTCTGATCTATGTTCATTATATTTTCTTTTCCCTTTAAAACTGATGGTCCTTCTCTTCCTGTATCCATTGGCAGTTTCCTATGCATTTTCATGAAATGTGTACTGTTGTTTTGCAGGCGTGTATTTTAATGCACATAAATTGACTGTGTCATACATCTCGTTTGTCTTACCATTTTCCACCAAGCATTAAACTTTGAAATTCCCTTCATGTTTTTATGTGCAGATATATTCCATTGCTTCTGACTTCTACTTGAATTCCACGGAGTGTATTAATTACACTTTACTTATCCATTCCGACAGTGATAGACACCATGATTAACTCTAATTCCCTGAACTCACAAGAATGCTGTCACAAATACTCTTGTTTGTTTCCATTAGAAATCTCTACAAGAATCTCCTAGGAGTGGCGCTGTTGGGTTACAGACTGTGCTTATTCCTACAAATTGTAAGTAATTTGATCTCCAGAATGGAGATGCCAATCTTGTCTCTCAACTAAGGGTGCATCAACATTCTGCCATCCTTATATCCTTACTAACACTTGCAATTATCCAGCTTTCTAACAGATTAAAAGTGACATGCTTTCATTCTCAATTGTTTAATTATTAAATTCATAAATGAATTTGAGCATGTCTGCAATGTGCTTGTTAACTTTTGTTTCCTCTTTTATGAATTGAAAGTTCCATTTTTTTCTAATAAACTGATACACATAAGCTAATATGCAGAAGTTCATTGCTTATTCCACATACAAGTAAGTCCTCTTATCATTTTTGTTGTTGTTGTTCAGTCGCTAAGTCACATCTGACTTTTTGTGATCCCATGAACTGCAGCATGACAGGTTCCCTGTGCTTCACTGTCTCCTGACATTTGCTCAAGCTTATGTCCGCTGGGTTGATGATGTGACCCATTCATATCATCCTCTGTCACCCCTTCTCCTCTTGCCTTCAATCTTTCCCACCATCAGGGTCTTTTCTAATCAGTCAGCTCTTCAAACCAGGTGACCAAAGTATTGGAACCTCAGTGTCAGCATTGGTCCTTCCAGTGAATATTCAAGGTCCATTTCCTTTAGGATTGACTGGTTTGATCTCTTTGCAGGCCAAGGGACGCTCAAGAGTCTGCTCCAACACCACAGTTCAAAAGCATCAATACTTTGGCGCTCAGCCTTCTTTATGGTCCAACTCTCACAGCTGTACATGACTAGTGGAAAAATCATAGCTTTGATAATACAAACCTTTGCCAGCAAAATGATTTCTCCATTTTGTAATACACTGTCTAGTTTTGTCATAGCTTTTCTTCCAAGAAGCAAGTGTCTTTTAATTTCATGTCTGCTGTCACCATCCACAGTGATTTTGGAGCCCAAGAAAATAAAATCTGTCATTATTTCCACTTTTTCCCTATCTATTTGCCATGAAGTGATGGGACCAGATGCCATGATCTTAATTTTTTAAATGTTGAGTTTTAAGCCAGCTTTTTCACTCTCCTCTTTCATCCTCATCAAGAGGCTCCTTAGTTCCTCTTCACTTTCCGCCATTAGAGTAGTATCCTGTGCATATCTGGGATTGTTGATATTTCTCCCAGCAATCTTGACTCCAGCTTGTGAGTCATCCAGCCCTGCATTTCACGTGATGTACTCTGCATAGAAGTTAAATTAGGTCTTGGAAAAATAGCTTTTCAATATATTGTCTGCTTTTTTGATCCTAATACTTTTTAAATGAGCACAAACTTTTAAGCATTTGTTGTAACCTAATTTTCAGTATTTCACCTTTTCTGTTTGCTTTGATGTTTTCTTGTTAGAAATTATTTCCCACCATAAGATAACAAAAGATCATTCTATGACCTCAAGTTAATTTTAACACTTTACCATTTGGTATTTACCAAATATCCATTTGAATTATTTCTATGTTTTACTTTGAAACCCTTATCTGTACAATATAATCTATTATAATTAATCATTTATATGTCTTTAAAATGGGGAAATGTGAAGATAAGAAGAAGAAAGGATAAAGATTCACCTTAAATAAAAAAATAAAGATGTAGAATTCTTTGATAGAGATGAATACAAAGAAGGGCTTATCCACTAGGATTAAATCACAAAATAGATAATGAATAGGGGAGCTACGGACTGAATTGTAACCTCCCACTCCCACCTTATTCATATAATGAAGTCTTAATCCCACTATATCAAGATTTGACCTTTAAATAGACCAGTTAAAATGAGGCCATGTGGGTGACCCTGATTCAGTCTGACTGGTGTCCTTATAAGCAATGATTAGGACGCATAGAAAGAGACACCAGGGATGGACCTGCACAGAGGAAAGGCCCGGTAAAGGCACAGTGACAAGGGTGCTGTCTAAAGTCAAGGAGTGACCCAGGGAGAACCCAGCCCTGCTGGCACCTTGATCTTGGACCTCCAGCCCCTACAACTAAAAGAAAAGGAACATCTGTTGTTTAAGTCACCCAGTCTGCGATACTTTGTTTCAGCAGCCCAAGCAAACTAACTGGTTGCTTCTGTTCAGTCAGCTGTGTCCAGCTCTTTGCAACCCCATGGACTGCAGCACACCAGACTTCCCTGTCCTTCACTGTCTCCCAGACTTCACTCAAACTCACGTCCACTGAGTCAATGATGCCATCCAATCATCTCATCCTTTGTTGTCCCCTTCTCCTCCTGCCTCCAATCTTTTCCAGTATCAGGGACTTTTCTAGTGAGTTGGCTGTTTGCATCAGGTTGCTGAACTATTGGAGCTTCAACTTCAGCATCAGTCCTTTTAGTGAATATTCAGGGTTAATTTCCTTTAGGATTGATTGGTTTGATCGCCTTACTGTCCAAGAGTCTTCTCCAGCACCACAGTTTGAAAGCATCACTTCTTCAGCATTCAGCCTCTTTTATGATCCAATTCACACAACCATACATGACTACTTGAAAAACTTTAACTTTTACTAAACAGACCTTTGCCATTCAAGTGGTATCTCTGCTTTTTAAAACATTAAGTTTGTCATAGCATTCTTCTAAGGAGCAGGCATCTTTTAATTTTATGACTGCAGTCAGCATCAGCAGTGATTGGGGAGCCCAAGAAGATAAAGTCTCCCACTGTTTCCATGTATGAACATGGAAGGAAACTTTAAGTTTTCAGAAAACATTCTTACTGCCAAATACTAGAAGATGATTACTCAAGACAAATGATGACAATAACATCTTCTGAAAAGATTTGTAGGTGCTAAGTGGTAAATGCTAAATTATATTGTACTTCAACTGGTGTTTAACAGATGGGGTTTGGATTGTTAGTTCATTGCTAGAGCTGACTTCCATGTTTTATTGACTGTGGTTCATTGTTTACTTAGCTATGCTGTTGTAAGAAGATACATCATGAAGGCTTGGCTAAATAATGCAGCAGAAAACCAATTCACTTTTACCTAAATAAAAGCAGCTATTAGGTTAACACCCCTTAGATAACAATTTTTAACAAGCTTGGGTCCACTCTATCAAATAAATTTTTCCTTCTTTAACCAAACCTAAGTTAAATAGTGACTGCTATTTCTTGTTTCCCTTGAGTCTCTATTTCCCAAATAATAGTTCTTTGGAATAACAGTGAGTCCTATCCTTATGCAAATAAAAGTGAAGCAAATTCCCACTTGTTATCAACGCTTTGACAGCAGAAGCTTAAGTTCAAAAATGATGTTTTTTGCTTAAATAGACCTCTTTCAACCTTTAGAAACTCTGTCGGTCTGAGATAGGTTTCTTAATATATTCAATGCTTTGATGATAACCAGAGCAAGGGCTGTATGCAACTGTCAATAAATACACATGGCGAGAAAAAGCATTATGAAATAGCTCAAGATAAAATTTATTGGTGAGAACTGGAGCTCCTATCATCAGTCACTGTCTCCTTTCATTTCACCTAGGTATATTGCCTTTATTTATTTTTTTTTAAACTTACCGAGGAGCATATTGCAGAAGCTAAAAAAATGGGAAGGACTCCCTCATTGATTTATAGGATGCACAAGCCTTCCGGCCTTAACTAGACTGAAGTTTACTTGAGTAACTCTTATATACCTAAATGATGATGCCTTCTTGGAGTGGTGATAAAACACCACCTCAGTCCCACGTTAAAGCAGCCGGGCGTAGAGGACAGACCCCTTCTCTCATGCTCACTCATGATGATAAGATTGTATATCACCAGGACAACAGCATGTCGGATTCAAGATAGGAAACGCCTCTCCATTCTCTCACATAACGCAGAGCAAAAACATTTCAAAGCTTGCCAGCTCTCTAGGAGGAATCAGAAGTCGATTCTCACCAGGTGACAACCATTTCACTCAGCCCCGTCAGAATGCTGTGTCACTGCAGGCCAATATGAAATGCATTCAGATGATTTGGCTTGGAGAATCTTTTAATCTTATCTTGATTTGCACAGAATCGGGTCCGCAGCTGGGAGCTGTAAATTGTGAACGTGTGTCTGGAGGCGGCCTCTCTGTCTCATCCTTGCCCTCTGGACCCCTCCCTCTTTTCTCCCCCTCCTCCCCTCCTCCCTCCCGCCTCTGTGTCATTCTAGCCCCCACTCCCACCCCGCTTTCATTGTTGCAAGGAGCAGGGTACTGGTGTTATGTTGATCTAGATGCAAATCCTCATTTTGGCACTTAATATTTGAGCGACTCTCAACAAGGTGTTTAACTTTCTGAACTCTGTTGTTTAGTTGCTAAGTCACGTCCGGTTCTTTTGTGACCCCATGCACTATAGCTGATACTGGAGTTAACATCTCCTTCTCCAGGCGATCTTCCCAATCCAAGGATTGAACCCATGTCTCCTGCACTGCATGCAGATGCTTTACCACTGAGCCACCTGAGAAGCCTGAACTTTAATGTATTCCTCTGTAAAATGAAGCTAAGGATGATTACCTCATAGGCTGCTTGTAAGGTCTAATTTAAATTATATACGAAGTACTCAGATACTTGCCTAGTGCCTGGAAAATATTTGTCTCCATAAATGTCAGTATATTCAAATTCCATCCCTATGTTAGATTTTTCAAAAGGTATTTCATAGATCTCAAAGATTATTAACCATAATTTCAAGAATATCTAAGAAGAGAGATGAACTTGTTTTGATTCAAAAGACCATGAGAATCTGATGTCTTTTAAGAAGACATAGTTCTTAGTAAGAGTAGGAAATTCATATAAGATGAACCTTGAGTGCCTGTAATGCCATAGTAAAAAATAAATATATTTCCTACTATCTTATTACAGAAAACATTGTTGTATATTTTTCCCATTAATTCTTTGATTAGCTCAGATAAAAGAATTCTAAAACATTCTAATATTGCAATTTCACAATGTACCCTCTACACATTGTCCTTTTATACGGCAGAATGATGAAGTCGAATGATTCCGAGTTACGCTGGCGACTGCAACATGGATGCCTGCCCTGATGAGTAAAGGATGTCTTCTGATCTTATTACCAATCCTTGTTTTCTCATGTACCAGCCAGCATATCAGGTTTCTGAATTTCTTTCAAATCTTCATGCTTTTAGTTGAGTTTGACAGAGTTTTCCCAACTAGTTCCTCCATGCTGACTTACTCTGCAGATCTTGGGACTGTACCCTTCGTAATCTCCCGAGTCCATTGTTTATAATAAGGAATGCATTTCTGAGATTATATATATATATATATATTTACACATATGTATATATTTTATAGTTTCTGTTTCTCTGGAGAATCTCTACTATATACTACACTAAATCCCTACTATATACTGTCCTACACATAGCTCCTATGAAAGTGAAATAAAACAAAACATACAGAACTCAAGGCCCAGGTTTAGTTTTTAGTATTGCTAAATTAAACAGATGTGAAATTACTCTGTCAAATTGTTATAAAAGTCTGTAAATGCTTTCTCAGTTTTTGTTCTTACGCTACTTTGAACCAATGTAAAGCAGCTCATGGATATATGAAGGTGCACAGTCTAGACTTTGAGCAGCACTGTTCTAATATATTTTAATAGGACACTGGAGAATAGATATGTAAATGTTTCTTTTTAAGTGAATGAGGAGAAGTTGTAGAGAAAAAGTAGTTGAACTAGGGTAGACCTTTTGCAGTATTAAATGCATTTGAGTTTATCTAGTATTGAGAGGGTAGCAGGTAGGAAGGGCAGAGGTCCCCAAGTCGCAGGAGGAAATAAACTGCCAGTGGCAGACGTTTTTTTTCCTTCTCTACACAAAATTAAAAGAGGCTCTTTTCATTCTGTGTCGAGGACACCTGGCACTGCCTTGAGCTAACCGATCTGTTTTTGTGTGTGTGTGTGTGTGTGTGTGTGTGTGGAAATGTTTTTCTTAAGCTATGGTAATGAAACTGTGTATTTGCTTTGGAATCTGTCTTTCTTCAAAATGGTTCCACCTAAGACTAACATTTTTTTCTTTTCTTAAATCTTGGGCTGATAATGGCTCAACAAACCTGTATTCATGTCCATTGTTTTATGAAAAGGGATGACATGCCTCCTGCCATCCTATCTCAAACATGCATGTTGTGGGAGAGGGGCCTGGTAAACCCCCTCAGCCTAGAGGTGTCTCTTATCTGATTTCTAACAGGCATAAAACACCTCACGAAGAACTAGAAAGGAGGCATTCTTTCAGCCCCCTTCTGATGTCTATGTCAGAAGCTTTCTCTAGCTCTGTTATACTTCAACAAAATTCTGTTACACAGAAAGCTCCAGTGGTCAAGCCTGCTCTCTGACCCTGGATCTCTGACCTCCAGAGGTCACGGATCCCAGCGTAGCACAGAGCTAGCAGCAAAACCTTTAAGTATTGACTGCTTAATATTTTGTTACGCTGAACACATGAGTGCTACAAAATCAGTAAGGATAAGAAAAGAAACAAACAAAAAAAAGCATTTCCTTGGTGAAAGGAACTAATCTTGCTTTCAAAGAGGAATGAGTGGTAGGAAACGTTTAAGCAAGAATGCAAGATGGAATATGTGATGCGTGACTTTCTATCTAGAAATATTAGAAATTAGTGCCATGGGAAATACTGACCTTTCCCCCTTAAACTCCACATTGTTTATAGAGGATGTAGGATAAAATGGAAGTAACAGAATGAGTAAGCTTTAGACATGTTAGATAGGTAGAATAGGGAAAAGGAGTCCAAAATGGCAGTGGCTAAAAGGCAAGGAAGGTCAAAGGAAGGTCTGAGGACCAGAGTGAAGACTTCAGGCAGAACAAACAGCACTCCTGGCTAAGCCCAATTTGCATAGGGCAGGCCCAGGTGGAGGAAAAAACATATAAAAGGAGGAGCCAAAGCGCTTTCTCACGGTCTCTCTCTCTCTCTCCTGCGTTCGTGCGCTCTTTCTCTCTCTCTCTCTTTCACTCTGTCTCTCTCTCCTGCTATCTTCTAAATAAAATAGAGCTGTAACACTGATTTGCCTAAGAACTATAACACGGTTTGTCCAAGACCCGAGAGCTGTGATGCGCCAAGGGCTTTAATGTCTGTCGCTCCAAATCTTTGTTGTGATGGGACAAAGAACCGAGGAACATACACTCGCATGACAAATAGAAGCAAGTAAAACCATCATTCCATGAAGATCTAAGACAGCAATAATGCAATGGGCTGCATGAGTATGAAGTATTCATGGAAGAGTAAAGAGATGCGTGGCCAGGCTTTTAGAGAGAAACACTATAGAAAAATGTACATTGAAGTCAGATAGTGACCAATCTTAAAAAGATTGATGATACTGATAGAAGCAGTAAGCCTCAGGGATTTTGCCTTGGAGAATGACATGATAAATGTTGTGCATTGGTATAGAGGTGGACCCTCCATTGCTATCAGGAAAAAACACTGGAAGTCAAGAAAAATTAATATGACAGTAATAACATTTATATCAGACCATTCAGACAGAGTTAATGATATTCTCAATTAATACTGGATTCCGCTGTCACCACAGATTTGGGAATCCATGAATACACTTTTCATTTCTCAAGAAAAGGGTTAGAGACATCATAAAAGGATGAAGATGCATGCCTCATATGAAGTAGACTGCCTTTGAGAGTTAATACTCATGGTGGTGATGGATGCTTCCCCCCATGTAATCTAGAAGCCATGGTCATTTCCAGTAAAAAGTAATTTTACACCAAACTCCCCAGGGTTTTCCAAACTCCCTGACACCAGCACTCACTTACCCCCTTTAGAAGTCTTCAGCGGAAGAGCCAGAAAGGTCAATGACATTAACATCTGGCTGAAACCTGACATGTTTTCACAACACAAAGAGAAAGACAGGGCAGGGTCTCCATTATTATGTGTGTGGCTCTGAGGAAGGTATAAAAAGAGGGAGGAAGAGATTGTAAGAATTCTGAGATTGTGAGCATTTGAGATTAGCTGAGATTGTAAGAATCCTAAAGCAAAAGCTGGGAAGACTAGGACTTCCCTGGTAGGTACAGTGGTTGAGAATCTGCCTTCCAATGCAGGGGACACAGTCTAATCACTGGTCGGGGAACTAAGACCCCACTTGCTCCTGGGCAGCTAAGCTTTCTTGCCACCACTAGAGAGGCCCATGTGCCCAACTACTGAGCCCATGCACTTCAGGGCCCATCCTTCTCAGCTAGAGAAGCCCACACTCCACAGTAAAAAGCCCCTGCACCACACCAAGAGAAGCCAGTGCCCACAGCTAGAGAAAGCCCACGTGCTGCAACGAGGACTCAGTGCAGCTAAAAGCCATCAAACAAAAAGACCTTCAAAGACAGAGTAAACTACAGAAAATATGAAACAAGAATTAGGAAAATAGAAAGTTAGGGCTTAAACAGAAGATCTAGGTGAAAAACCATCTAAACTCTGAAAGAATAAAGTATTGACTTCCGTATATATATATATATGGAATTCATACAATTTTAACTCTCCATTCGTCATCCCTTGTTTTGTGTGTTATGGGTGGTGGATTAGTTTTGTGTCTAACTCCTAGACTCCCAGTTCTATGCTGCTTTGTAATACTTCAGGAGGTTTGGAGAAAAAAAATAAAAATAAAAAACCTATTAGGGATCACTGCGTGCTAATCTGGACTTCTCAGATGGCCCCTGTGGTAAAGAACTTGTCTACCAGTGGAGGAGACTTAAGAGACTCAGGTTTGATCCCTGTGTCAGGAAGATCCCCTGGAAGAGGACACAGCAACCCACTCCAGTATTCTTGCCTGGAGAATCCCGTGGACAGAGGAGCCTGGCGGACTGCAGTCCATAGGGTCTCAAAGAGTCGGACAGGACTGAAGTGACTTAGCATACATGCACATGTGCTAATCCAGGGAGGTTGGAGTAGGCACTGGGAAAACACACTAGAGAAGGAGAGCACCTATTTTTGTGGCCCAGTGGATCATTTGCTTTTCTTTTGGGGAGATTAGTAGACAGTGAGGTCTTTTCAAACTTAGAAAACCAAAAGGATTTGTCCCCTGAGACTAATGGTAAGTATCCCTCCAGATTAAAGGAGTAGGTCATAAAAGTTTCATTAGAAGGGTTATTTTTGTGTAAACCAAAGAACATAAAGATATCGACATCCTAAAAGAATACCATATCAATTCTGCGAGCAAGTATTTATTGAACATCTACTGAATCCCTAGCATTGTGTTGGTCCTTGACATTGAGATGTTGGATAATCTATCTGGAGAGATGGAAAGGAAAAAGACAAGGTATTATACACTTTGATACATAATTCTAATAGATGCTAAATTCTGTGATGCAGACATCAAGAGTCATGAAATAAGGAAAAGGGAATCAGTGTGAGGTTAATAAGGGAGCAAAGACTGTTTCTTGGAGCTGAAGCAAAAGTCAGCCATAAATGACAAATAGTAATGTGGATAGAAGCATATTACTGAGGGCACAAAGGATCCAGTTATGGGTGATTATATTCTGAAACCCAGTCAATCAGCATATGATCCTTTTCTTGGAAATAAATGCCAGCAAACTGGGAAAATGCATTCCCCACTCCCCCCAAGAATCATCTCATGGCCTCAAAGCACTCATCATGAAAATTTGTATTCGTGTATTCAAAATGTTGCATCAATAGCAAACGTTTATCCACATGATTTATATGTCAGATTTGGGGGGAGCATCTAAAATCTCAACTTTCCTATTCATAGCTCCTTATTCCTTCCTAGTCACAGACTACCACAGTGATATCTATTGTTTGACCCTATTTTCTGCCTTTCCAATATTGATTAATACAGGCCACCAGGAACAGCATAACTTGTTTACAGATAAAGATGCTTACTAGTTATGATCAATAGAGTTATACCTCTTGAATGCTGCAGCGCAGCTAGAACCATAACAGTCAGAATTTATTACTAGTAAATCAATATGATGGTCCTGGGGCATGCATCTCTTTCAGAGTCTGTACAGTGTAAGGTCTATCATTATATAATGAAGTTCATTCTTTTCTAGCCATCTATATGTTTTTGGATATTGTAAACCTCTGAATTGATTTTTCACAAGAGAATCTACAGTACTTCAATAAGCAGCGCGTGTACCACTGGGTGGTAGTCAAGATGACAGTCCTAAAGCGATCTTAGGAGTGAGGACATGCTGAGGGGATAAACTACTCACACATTTCAAGAGCAATATGTCAAAGCTAAAAAAAAAAAAAAAAAAAAAAGATTTCTTCTCCATGTGCTTGGTGCAAATAAGAATCATTCCATTCAAAAACTGATGCTCTTTTCCCATTGTTTTTTTTTTTCCCCAGGGGGATTTTATTATCAGGAATATGGAATCTTGCTTTAATTCCAGGCTTGATGTGAGATGAAACTTGCTGGCACGTCTCAGAAGCTCCAGCATGTTAGGTAAACAGAAAAAAAGCACTTGCCTTAAAAGAGTTGCTGGATGATCTTCGCTATGATTGTGATGAATGACACAGCAAGCCCTGTGAGTTTTAAGCGGCTACATTTTCAGGGTTCCTTGTCACAGCTGTAGCCACTTACCCTAGTAAAACACTTTCTTTTGCCCGGGTAATAAAAGACTCTAAAGCGTCTGGGAGGTCTGTGAAAACTGACAGCATCCTTGATGGTTTTACAACTCAGAGATCTCATCAGTATCTAACTCTGTCATTATGTGTGTTTAAAAAGAAAGAAAAGCATTACTGAACTGACTTGTTTCATTAAGGTATTGCTACATTCTCATATCCAGATAGGAGATTTTATCTTTGTTATCTTAGCAACAAGACACTGGTTTACTTCTGACCCCCTGTTGGTGGGAATCATTTTAAGCAATTCATGCTCTCCGCCTGCCTGCCACCCTCACCAACATCCTCTCAGTGACTTGCATAACCATGGAAAACAAGTTTGCTTTTTTCCTTCGTTGCTCTGGAAATGTGATTCAAAGGGGTTATTCATAGAACAAAATGGAAATTGGATGAGTTGATAGACTTATCTGAATCATTGGAAATTAATTATGTCGTTGGTGGCATCTTAGCTGTGAGAGATACGTAGAGATCTGAGCTGCAAGGCTGCGATGGCTGCTTTTAGAATCGGAACGGCTGCCTCATGTGATAAGTAAACCGCTGTCATATGCTTGGACGTATGCACTGGCATCTATCGACATAGTAGTTTTGCCTCATGAAATGACTTTAGTATTGAATCACATAGGACATTTGAGTTGCTCTGTTCATGGAAGTCCTAAAATTATTCGGATATGATGCTAACAGCACATGTAAGGCAACACTGAAGCAAAGTCCCCTAACCCAAATAAGTTGAATGACAATGTCCCAAATTGTCCAACCACATTTTTTTATTGTTAAAAGGGGATTTTCTACTGCTGCATTTGTCAATGTCAAATTTTTCCAAAATGTTTGCAACTCCTTTTTAGACCAAAATATATACTAATGATGTTTTTTAGGAGGCATAGTGCTTTTCTAATTCTCTTTAAGTGGTTAATTCCAAATTTAGTTATCATATTGCACACTGTATACATTTCTGTTTTGAGTAGATCTCCCCTGGTGACTCAGTAGTAAAGAATCTGCTGTCATTGCAGGGTTTGATCCCTGGGTGGGGAAGATCTCCTGAAGAAGGGAATGGCTGCCCACTCCAGTATTCTTGCCTGGAGAATCTCATGGACAGAAGAGCCTGGTGAGATACAGTTCATGGGGTCCAAAGAGTTGGACATGACTGAAGTGACTTAACATGCATGCATGCACACAGCCTTTGGGTTAAATGAAATATGAGTTTCAATACACTGTCACTTATTTGCTAAGAAATTTTGGACAGGTAATTGAAACTCACTAAAATTTCAATTTCTTTTTTTTTTAACAAAATGTGCAAGTATAGTATTACAGTATACCACATAATGGGGCTTTTGAGAAAATGGATTGATTTTAGGAGAGTTTTTTGAACAGTATCTGGCTTAATCACTCTGTGTTTATATAAATTATGGATAAAAATGTAATAGTTATAGGTACCTGAACTCACTGGTTAACTTACATGGATTCACTAAATTTTCCTCCTTGTCAAAATCCTACCCAGAATTAGAGACAAAAAAAAAAAAAAAAAAAAAAAATCAAGTACACTTTACGTACATAAATTCCCTCCTTAAAATTTATTTGTGGTGATATGGGTTCAGGCATTTTTCAGGATAACATTTTCTTTACCATCAAATAAATATGCATAGAACTTTGAAACTGTGAGCTTCATGATTGCACTTCACTTTTAAAACTTTAGATCATCTTTGACTATACTGTTTACTTATAAATTCATATTTTATAAAAATGTATTAACATTTTAATTAATGAAAAGGGGTGAAATTGCATCCACCTTCAAATCAATTTCAACCCAAGGGATGACTATGAATAGAAATTGCGTCCACTGAATTGTCAAAAATTAGTCATTTCTGTTTTACATGATTAACTGAAATAACCTACTGGTGACTCTGTGGTTCCTCCAGGGCCCCCCTTGGGTCCCCTGGCACCCTTGTGGGAAAACAATTCTCTATGTAATTGACAAATAATTCTCACTCTTGAATAAATAACTGTGCTGACCTCCAGACTGTGGCCTATAGAACATGGGACAAATTCCTTCTATTTTCTACTTTTTAATCTTTCTTAAAGTATTTTACTATTTGTCCCTTCTGTCAAAACATATTCATGTTATTTTGAAAAACTTTGATCCATAATGCCACCGTTCCACCTTTTCTTCCTTTTCTGTATAAATATCCATCACTGCTGACATTTAACATTCATGAATGATGGTAGCAGATTTCACTTATGCATGATTGGATATGATTTTCTATATTTGGGCATGTGTTTGGTCTATCCATAAGATTTCCCAAATTCTTTATATTCACAGATTGATATATTAAAACAATCACATTATTTTCACAAAATAAATATGATGGTCTATGATATTTAAACTACTCTTTTCTCAGGTTATAAACATAAGTATATGCTTTTTTCTAGTTAAAGTAAACTAGTACATCATTGCAACAGACATTTCACAAAAATCGTATATAAACTGCAATCAGAAAATTAGAATTAGAAGAACTGATAAATGTCTTTTGATAGAATTGGATTATCCTTCAGCCTGACAACTTATATGTTGAACTGCCTGTTCTTTCAGTCATTTGCCCACTACAGGATTAGCCTTGAAAATTAGATGAGACTTCATGTTGCAGTTTTGCACAGATGTTGCAGTGTTGGCTCAAGGATTAGCGCCTTCTTTATATTTACTGTAATTGAAATTCCCAAAGACAATTAAGAGAGAATCTTTTGGGGATCCATCTTTTATTTGATTTTAGGTACCACATTTCTCTCTATAAACAAGAAAAACCAATCCAGAAAAACCTTTTATTTGAAACATTTTGGTTGAATATACATATTCATCCACACATGGGAGTCTTGCTCTACAGTTGTTTTTTTTTTTTTTTTTTTTTGCCACTAACCACAATTTGGTTAACCTTAGATCCAAAGACTACTCTTACTGATGTCCCAAAAGAACATTAGCATAACATGGATTCCTCTAAGTCTCTCTTGTTTGGGCCAAAAGGAGAAGTCTAAGTGTAGGATTTATACACACACACACACACACATATACACACATAAACATATATACATGCATGCATGTGTATATATGTACACATATATGTCATATGTTTATTGGATATACATTCATGGTTATATATATATATATGCATGCGTAGATCTCACCTTATGCATAAGGGAATAAAATGCAAATTTTATTTTAGCTATCAAATAAACTGTAATCATAAACATGGACATTGTGATTTAAAGCACAGAGATCAAGGAAGGCAGAACAGCTGTGAACATGGGCATGCAGAAGAACCAGTGCAGAAGGCAGAGGCAGTGGGGCCAGCCCAGGGCTTGCGGATGGGGCCATGTCTGTTTCCACCCAGGTTGTTTAGGTGCTCTTTCTGTGTCAAACCCCTACAAATAGTTCCAACCTAGCCACTCATTTTCCTGTGACTCTTTCTTTGAACCACTGCCACGTCTAATTTTTATGCTTGCTACATTCTTGCAAAGTAAGCCAGTAAGCTGGAGACAAATTCTAGAGCTGTCTTGGTAGTCTGATTGCCTTTTCCTCCTCCATTTCTGCTTCTTGTTCATTGTCATGTTCTGTGAATGTAAATCTGGACTCACTGATTGCAATTATGGAGTCTTTATGGGCCTTGCAAAAACTCTATCCTATCTGGTGGACCAAATAGGAAAAGGCATCCATCCTCCCAGAAGAGGCAGACCATTTCCAAGTGCAAAGCCAGATGAGGTTAATGAGGGAGAGATTTCCGCCTCCACCCACGGGCTCCCAGCCAGGAGTCTTTGTGCAGGGTGCAATCGTCACAGCCCTGTGTGTCAGCCTTCATGGGGAGCCACATTACTTATGCTATAATAACTTATAATGGCTTAAACTAACCCAATTTTCTTAGACCACCGATGTAATTCTTAATGCAACTAGTCTGTTGTTTTGGGACTTAGCCAAAGTCGGGGAGAGCTGACTGCTTTGTACAGATCTCTGTATTAATTAGTTATTTACTTGCTCAAAGCGTCAAGATGAAATTTCAGAACATGAGGAAACAGGAATAACTTGAAAGTTTTTTTTTTTTTCCAAGTGCCTTTTTTGGGGATTTTTTTCCAAAACAAAAGAGATTGACAAAGAGGTTGGCCAAAATCAAGGTTAATGGCCACTATGTGGTCCTTGCTTCAAAAGGCGACGTTTCTGTCCTCCTCTGTAATCTTCCCAGAGACAGAGGTATTGGACAGGATGACATCCAGTTATTTCATGTCCCCCCTCTTTTTTTGAAAGGAAGAACTTCTGTAGTCTCTAAAATAGACATTTTAATGTAGCTGGAAGATAAAATTTTAGTTGGAAGACAGGCCGTAGAAAATGCTTCCATTACTTCTTTCCCCCTTACACAGTGAGGGTGATGTAATTCTTGAGCTGGAACATTCATAGGACAAACAGTTTATCTCTCTTATTTCCCCCCCTGCAAGAAAAGGAAGAATTGTGGTCTGGCTGATGTTTAGAAAACTCTCTCACTGAAGCCAGTATCATTCCAACTGCTCAAGGCATAAGTTACTTTAAAGGCTTTGTCATTATGTAGATCTGGATTCAAATCCTGCCTCTGACATCTTGAAGAAGAGAGCAGGCCATTCTGGAATGCTTATGGCAAGTTACTAAATAGTGCTGTCTCTGAATATAGCATAATCTACAACTTAATTGACTAAAGAATCCTTTAGGAAATCAGAGGGTTTTCTCATTGTCAGACGTTAAATACAGCTATGAAAGATGAGGGGCTTCCCAGGTGGTTCAATGGTAAAGAATCCACCTGCAATGCAGGAGACGC
The DNA here is from genome assembly GCF_029407905.1 of Bubalus kerabau. Taxonomy (NCBI): domain Eukaryota; kingdom Metazoa; phylum Chordata; class Mammalia; order Artiodactyla; family Bovidae; genus Bubalus; species Bubalus kerabau. Next base: position 9,964,468 of record NC_073635.1, on the reverse strand, counting down.
AGGTTTGATCCCTGGGTCAGGAAGATCCCCTGGGGAAGGAATTGGCAACCCACTCCAGTGTTATTGTCTGAGAAATCCCATGGACAGAGGGGCCCGGTGGGCTAGAGTTCATGGGATTTCAAAGAGTTGGACATGACTTAGCAACTAAACAACAACAAAGGAAAGGTGAGCCTTCTCGGTGACATTTTCTTTGGTTTGGAAAAATCAAACTTTTTGCTAACTTTGGCAATGTATAGAGGAGAATTAGAAAATACCAATGAGACCTTTGTGGCCACTGAGTAAGAGTGATCTGGCCCTCCTAAAATGAAACTCACTCTAGAAATACACAGGATAATTTACTGAAGACTCATTTTACTAAAATCTCCCTAGATTTAGTGAAGAGATATCCGCCAGCAGAAATAAGCCATTTGTGAACCAGGAAGGTAAATTCAGATTATGGATCAGTGTTCAGGGGCCAGTACTTTTATACTGCTGCTGCTGCTAAGTTGCTTCAGTCGTGTCCGACTCTGTGTGACCCCATAGACAGCAGCCCACCAGGCTCCTCTGTCCCTGGGATAGATGTTACTATTAGCTTGATCAAGAAATAATTATGTTTTGATTCACCTGAATATAGTGGCTTACAGGCATCCCTGGTGGCTCAGCTGGTAAAGAGTCTGCCCACAATGTGGGAAACCTGGGTTCAGTCCCTGGGTTGGGAAGATCCCCTGGGGAAGGGAAAGGCTACCCACTTCCAGTATTCTGGCCTGGAGAATTCCATGGACTGTCTAGTCCATGGGGTTGCAGAGAGTCAGACACAACTAAACAACTTTCACTTCACTTCACAGTCTTCCATAAAGACGTTGAAACTTGGGTTTCAGGAACCTCCCAGATGGATGAACAGGCAGCAATGCAGTGACAGAATGCAAGATGTCACTGACTATTAAACTCCTTTCTTCCTAGAGTTATTTCTCACACTTTAGGTTGACAAACTACTTCCGTCAGCAAGTTCTTCTTTAGAAAGTTACCTGTGGATGTTGCTTCCAATGAAATATAGGCTTGAGGCACATCACCTCTATGTACTTATTCAAAATTAAGTTGCATATATAGAAAATCAGGGGATACCTCAGTTAATATGTGAGGAAAATCTTCACAATGCTGCTTGCAAATATCTTAAAGTAATTAAATGTTCATTTAACCTCCCATATCTGTTTTACCAGTAAAGATAGTGAAATATGTTATGTTAAAGATGTGAACTATTTATTGTCACAGAGGGAATGACAACAGACACCATCTGCATGAGTATGCTTTCTGGTTAATTGTTTAATTTAGACATTGTACTTCAATTAAGTTCATATTTCACTCTGAACTTCAGTAGTATTGCACTAATGATTATTGTAATGAACTCATTAAATCTGAAAGTCAATATTAATTTATTATCTGAAGTCTGTTAGTGAATTATATTGGCAGGTGAGAAGAAATGGTCTAATATTACCTATTTGATTATTTCCTAGCCAATGTACAGATTACAAAGCAGTCTCTGGTTGCTAAATTTTTATTTTGGTTATAATTACCTCATATTGAATTATATTATATCATAGTGGCTTTTCAATGAAAAATCATAGCAAAATTAACTACAATTATCTTTACTACGTCTTTTTTATTAATATGCAGAACACTTCTTATATGTAAAGCCTGTTTCATGGAATAATAAAATCCAAATATTATAACAGGTTTAGGGGAAAGGAACCAGTCTTTTAATCCCTGCTTCTATGGTCCCATGGGAAATTGATAACTACTTTTAACCTTTTTGGATGTTTTCACTTCTGAAATTTACTTGTATATTTCTATATAGTCTGCTTCTTCTACTGTGCTTTAATTCTTAAAAATATTTTATCTATTGATTTCTATGAAAATTTAGGGTTTAATTCTAGACCCTAACCTCTACTTCCACTCATTGAAATAGATGCACATGGGTGTGGATGAACATCTGTACATATCTACACACATGCTGCACGCTAAGTCACTTCAGTCATGTCCAACTCTTTGTGACCCTATAGACTGAAGCCCCCCAGGACCCTCTGTCCATGGGATTCTCCAGGCAAAAATACTGGAGTGGGTTGCCACGCCCTCCTCCAGGGGAACTTCCCAACCCAGAGATTGAACCCAAATCTCTCCTGCATTGACAGGCAGGTTCTTTACCACTAGCGCCACCTGGGAAGCCCATATCTATGCACTTTTTTATCTCTACACTTGTCCTTTTTATGCTCCTTCCAGGTGGTTCAGCTGGTAAATCTACTTGCAACAGGAAGACCTGGGTTTGATTCCTGGGTTGGGAAGATCCATTGGAGAAATGAATGGCTATCCACTCCAGTTTTCTGGCCTGGAGAATTCCATAGACTGTATAGTCAATGGGGTTGCAAAGAGTTGGGCACAACTGAGTGACTTTCACTTATATAATTTAATCAATTTCTGATTAAAGCAATATCTAGTGTTTGTGTTGTTAGCACAATGTAAATATTATTCAGAGCTAAGTCATGCAATTCGCTACGATTATATTTGCTTTTCAAATGCATGTCTGTTGACCCTGGAGGTAATAATTGGCTTACTTATCATTTACTTCATTTTCTCTGTCGCTATCAGCATTCGGCTTAAAACTCTACAAGGGATGTGTCAATCTGTGTTCCATACATTAACATCTGTCACACCGTTTCCAAGATTTGTCATACTCTTGGCTATCTCCTTTGCAGAGACTCATATCCCTCTTCTGTTTTACCAGTTACTTTCTAGGTGTGCAACACAGCTGTCTTCCTACAGTGATCTGAACCTGTCATAGTATGACTATGCTGTTATGCAATAATACATTACCATGTTATTAGTATTATTATTTTAATGACCATATCATACAGTTTCTCCTTAAGAAAGAGTAGGTGGTGGAGGGTCTTCTCTGATGATCCAGTGGTTAGAAGTTCACCAGTGCAGGAGCTGCGGGTTCAGTTACTGGTCAGGGAGTTTGGGACCCACATGCCTTGAGGCAACTAAGTCCACAGCACTGATGCAACTGAGACCCCACACAGCCAAATATATTTCTCTCTCTTTTTTTTTTTAAGAAGAAAACGTGAATGGGAAATTTTTGAAAATGTGCATCCCTGAATTGTTTTTGTTTTGTGTTTTAGTCTCACGCATGACTGAAAGTTCACCTTGTTTCTGAATACTTTTTGGGAATTATATTACCTCCAGATTTGGAAGGTCATGGGCCATTATCATGCAGATTTTTGCTATGAAGAAGTCTAATTCCATATGCTTGTATTAGAAGATTTCTGCCCCCAGCCCCATGGATGCTTTTAAACTCTCCTTTTTATTCCCACTAATTTTTGGAAATTTCTTGATGATGAACTTTGGTAGAGTCATTTTTCATTCATTATTCTGGGCCCTGATAAGCTCTTTCAAGCAAGATAGCCATTAAAAAAATAAAATATTTCTTTGATAATCATTTCTTTCTCTTATTTTCTCTGATCCTATTTCTACAGCTTCACTTACAGAGAAAGATAACGGATAGGAGAAACGTGGAACTTCTTGGTCATTCCCCTAACTTTCTTTTTCTATTTTCCATTACTTGGCATTTTTATTCTGCTTACTGAAAGATTTCCTTTAAATGTAAATATAAATGTACATATTTATAGGCATATAATATATACATGTATGTGTATAGTATATACATATATTTATATTTATATTTACATAAGACTGTATAGTACACACATAGATAGGTATATAATTCTTAAAATTTTGTTGGTTTTTGCATATAATTTTACTCATGTTTAAGCTTTCTGTTTTTATATCATGAGTGCAAAATTTTCCCCTACCCGAGTACAGTAATTACAGTACCTTTTCTTTAAGTATTGCTCTATTTCCTGCCTTGTTTCTCTGTCCTCAGTTTAGGTTTCCTTTGTTCATTTTGTCCTTTGTCTTCCATCTTAGAGCCTGCCAGGACTCCCATTCAAATTTTCAAGACAGGAACTAAAGACAGACCAAAAGCCTTGAACATGGGCAAGGTTTGTTTAATGATGTTTTGTGAAGGGGGATGTCTTCATTCCCAATGGAACAATAATGAATTATCTCAAATTCAATGGCTTAAACTATACAAATTTATTATCCTATGGTCCTGTAAGTTAGATATCTAGCACAGGTCTCCCTGGGCTTGATTTTTCAAGGTGTTTTGCTCAACAGGGCCACGTTGCCTTCTGTAGGCTCTAAAGGAGAATTTTTAGACAAATCTAGACAGTGTATTAAAAAGCAAAGACATTACTTTACAGACAAAGATCCATATAGTCAAAGCTTTGACTGGTTTTTCTAGTAGTCTTGTGTGGATGCAAGAGTTGGGCCATAAAGAAGGCTGACTGCTGAAGAATTGGTGCCTTCAAGTTGTGGTGCTGGAGAAGATTCTTGAAAGTTCCTTGGACTGCAAGAGGATCAAACCAGTCAATCCTAAGGGAAAACACACTGAATATTCATTAAAAGGACTAATGCTGAAGCTGAAGCTCCAGCTTTGGCCACCTGATGCGAAGAGAAAATTCACTGGGAAAAAAGCCTGAAGGGAAAAGGAGAAGAGGGCAGCAGATGATGAGATGGTTTGGTAGCATCATCAACTAAATAGACATGTATCTGAGCAATCTCTGGGTGATAGTAAAGGAATCCTGGCATGCTGCAGTCCATGGGGTGGCAAAGAGTTGGACAGGATTTAGCAACTGAACAATAACAAGGGATAATCCATTTACTTTCATTTTCTACCTTCTACAAAGAAGCTACCCCTATTCCTTGGCTTATGGAACTCTTTCTGCATCTTCAAATCCAGCAATGGTGGGTGGACCCAGGTCTTTCACATCACATCATCCTAACCATTCTTTCATAATGACATCTTCCACTGACCACTGCCAGCAAAGGCTGCCTGCTTTTAAGGGCCTATGTGCTCAACTAGGAGATATCTGCATAACACAGCGTAATTTTCTTATTCTTAACTTATGATCCTAACTTAATCACATCTGCAAAGTCCATTCTGTCATGTAAGGTGACAAATTAACATTATCAAGGGATTAGGATCCCTTGATCCTTGGGGTCTATTTTTCCACCACCCAGCAGGGAATCAAGCAGAGATCCAGCCGTTTTTGTTGATTACTGACTTTCAGTGTTAAAGTTCTCTGCTCTTTGAGTAAAAAATACGTATCTTTTATTTTCCTTCCTTTTGTATATAAGACTGTATACCAGCTTTCAGAGAGTCAGATGGGGTTAAGTGACTGGGGTCAAGCTGGTTAGGATGCTGAATTCCTTTATCTGTCCCTGGCATACTTGAGTTTTGAAAAGCTCTTGTTCAACCTCTAGAGACAGCAAATCTGCTGGTATGTTTAGGGTTAGAGGTAGAGAGTCAGCTCTCCAGACAAAGTGGACATGGGCTTCCAAACAGTTGTGCTGTTCTTCAGCCCTGTAACCTGGAACATTCCACACCAGCTTCTTGACACCGTTCATCCTGCTGACTCTTAGCTTTCAAATTTTACATCTGCTGAGTTACACTGTAAATGTGTTTTTCCACTTCCAAAATTTGCTTGACATTTCTCATCTACTGTCATTATTTTCCTATTCTCTTTGAACGTATGGGTTTCCCCATTTTTGAACCACTTGTCAACATTTCAGTGAGTGTACAGGAGACAGTGCAGGTCAAGGGGTATGTTCAATACATCATTTTATCTCGAAGTCACTATGCATAAAAATTAATGCAATCATACACCTTCCCTATACCTCCTTATTCATAGTTGGTTGGCTTTTACAACATCATTTGCCTTATACAGAATCCTTTTGATTCTGTCGTATTCTGTAATATTTGTATGGCAGGAAGAATTTATAGTTGAGATATATTTGAAGGCAGAACTGGAAGCACTGACCATCTGTCATTTAAATGAATATACATAAGACATATTTTGAAAGGATGGAATATTAAACTATAGAGAAAAAGAGAGAAATGGTCATCATGAGATAAAACTATTGGTACCATATCAAATGTACAGAGATTTTGATATGCCATGATTACAACCAAAGTATCTCCATCATCCTTGTTGAAACCCATTAAATTTTCTTGATAATTTATTTTTTATTTGATTCATGTTTTATACTAGAAGCAATTCTTATGATTAAAAAACACAGTAAATAATTATAATAATCCATAGAAATTCTTTTTAAATTCTTTTTTAACATCATTGTAAAAATAAATGAAATTAAATTTATTTTTATAATGCATGAAAATAATGTATTTCTCAAAATTAAGATGAAGGGACACATACTAGGATTTGTGTATTTTCTTTGGATTTCTTAAACTTCCTTTGAAAGCCAGGTGAAATAAATACTAAATAAATTGGACAAAGCATATAATTCAGAAGCAAACCATTTTGTAAGTTCAATTAATTTTAAACATGAGAAAACAAATTACTGGAAGGCATTTGGAATGCCCCAGGCTCAGCCATAATGACTAAACCCTGTCTGATCTCCAGGGTGTTGCCTTTAGAAAGCTTCATTTTACTGTTTGGAAACTTTCCTTTTTCCTAAGATTCTAAAATTATAGGTTGTCAACACATATGGTACATCTTATAATCTACAGTAAATAGAGAGTAGGCAAATAAATACATGAATTATAAATATTAGCAAAAAAAGAAACAAAATAAAATAAAGAATAACTACTAGCCTTGAAAATCAACATTACAGAACTTAAGTTTCATGATAAAGGGAAATATAAGGTACAGTGGGATCTCTGCAAAACAAAGCAGTGTGGGAAATCAAGAAAGCCAAGACAACAGATTATATGCTGGGAGAAATATTACTTTGCTCAAGGATGTCTAGGAAGTTCAAGCTAGGTGTCTCTAAGGAATGGTTAGCTCAGGTGTCCTTCAAGCAACTGGAGACATGGTAGGACCATGGTAGCAGGAATTAGTGAAGCAGGCAATGCCAAGAGGCACGTGGGTACTTGTAAACTCAGTTTTAGGTGATCTATTCATTAATAAGGCACTGATAAGAGACAGTAGCAATAGGAGGAAGTTATCTTTTGTATATGATTGGTAAGAGAAAAGTGGGATGACCAAAAAAACTGAGCAATCAGACTTATATGTAAAAAAAGGGATTCGAGCTTTAAGTAGGTGAACTGTCATATTCAAATAGAGGTAAGGGAATGCCAAGGTTCGGAGATAATATACTAGGTCTCCATCAATGAGATGAGTTCCATGACTATATAGTGAGCCTTGATGACTAATATATTACCTACCTAGAGCAATATTTGATTTAGGTCATACCTGAGTGGTCTAGTGGTTTTCCCTACTTTCTTCAATTTAAGTCTGAATTTGGCAATAAGGAGTTCATAATCTGAGCCACAGTCAGCTCCCGGTCTTGTTTTTGCTGACTGTATAGAGCTTATCCATCTTTGGCTGCAAAAAATATAATCAATCTGATTTTGGGGTTGACCATCTGGTGATGTCCATGTGTAGTCTTCTCTTGTGTTGTTGGAAGAGGGTGTTTGCTATGACCAGTGTGTTCTCTTGGCAAAACTCTATTAGCCTTTGCCCTGCTTCATTCTGTAGTCCAAGGCCAAATTTGCCTGTTATCCCAGGTGTTGCTTGACTTCCTACTTTTGCATTCCAGTCCCCTATAATGAAAAGGACATCTTTTTTGGGTGTTAGTTCTAAAAGGTCTTGTAGGTCTTCATAGAACCTTTCAACTTCAGCTTCTTCAGCATTACCGGCTTGGATTGCCGTGATATTGAATGGTTTGCCTTGGAAACGAACAGAGATCATTCTGTCATTTTTGAGATTGCATCCAAATACTGCATTTTGGACTCTTTTGTTGACCATGATGGCTACTCCATTTCTTCTAAGGGATTCCTGCTGACAGTAGTAGATATAATGGTCGTCTGAGTTAAATTCACCCATTCCAGTCCATTTTAGTTCACTGGTTCCTAGAATGTCAACATTCACTCTTGCTATCTCCTGTTTGAGCACTTCCAATTTGCCTTGATTCATGGACCTGACATTCCAGGTTCCTATGCAATTTTGCTCTTTACAGCATCAGACTTTGCTTCTATCACCAGTCACATCCACAACTGGGTATTGTTTTTGCTTTGGCTCCATCCCTTCATTCTTTCTGGATTTATTTCTCCACTGATCTCCAGTAGCATATTGAGTACTTACCAACTTGGGGAGTTCCTCTTTCAGTATCCTATAATTTTGCCTTTTCATACCAATCATGGGGTTTTCAAGGCAAGAATACTGAAGTGGTTTGCCATTCCCTTCTCCAGTGGACCATGTTCTGTCAGACCTCTCCACCATGACCCATCCGTCTTGGGTGGCCTCACATGGTGTGGCTTAGTTTCATTGACTTAGACAAGGCTGTGGTCCATGAGATCAGATTGGCTAGTTTTCTGTGATTATGGTTTCAGTGTGTCTGCCCTCTGATGCCCTCTCGCAACACCTACCATCTTACTTGGGCTTCTCTTACCTTGGACGTGGGGTATCTCTTCATGGCTGCTCCAGCAAAGCACAGCCACTGCTCCTTACCTTGGACGAGGTCGCCCCTCCTGACCTTAAACGTGGAGTAGCTCCTCTCAGCCCTCCTGTGCCCACACAGCCACCGCTCCTTGGGCATGGGGTTGTTCCTCTTGGCTGTTACCCCTGACCTCGGAGGTGGGGCAGCTCCTCTCGGCCGCTCCTGTGCCATCGCAGCATCATGCTCTCCATCACCGCCCATGACCTTGGGCATGTGGTAGCTCCTCTAAAGCAAAATGGCTATTTGTGGAGGCCTTACAAATAGCTGTGAAAGGAAGAGAAGTGAAAAGCAAAGGAGAAAAGGAAAGATATACCCATTTGAATGCAGAGTCCCAAAGAATAGCAAGGAGAGATAAGAAAGCCTTCCTCAGCAATCAATGCAAAGAAACAGAGGGAAACAACAGAATGGGAAAGACTAGAGATCTCTTCCGATTATGTAAAGTTTAAAAATAAAATAAAATTTAAAAATAAATAAATAAAGAAAGAATCAATTCCAACAACAACAACAAAAAAGAAAATTAGAGATACCAAGGGAGCATTTCATGCAAAGATGGGCTCGATAAAGGACAGAAATGGTATGGACCTAATAGAAGTAGAAGATATTAAGAAGAGGTGGCAAGAATACACAGAAGAACTGTACAAAAAAGATCTTCATGACCCAGATAATCACGATGGTGTGATCACTGACCTAGAGTCAGACATCCTGGAATGTGAAGTCAAGTGGGCCTTAGAAAGCATCACTATGAACAAAGCAAGTGGAGGTGATGGAATTCCAGTTGAGCCCTTTCAAATCCTGAAAGATGATGCTGAGAAAGTGTTGCACTCAATATGTCAGCAAATTTGGAAAACTCAGCAGTGGCCACAGGACTGCAAAAGGTCAGTTTTCATTCCAATCCCAAAGAAAGGCAATGCCAAAGAATGCTCAAACTACCACACAATTGCACTCATCTCACATGCTAGTAAAGTAATGCTTAAAATTCTCCAAGCCAGGCTTCAGCACTACGTGAACTGTGAACTTCCAGATGTTTAAGCTGGTTTTAGAAAAGGCAGAGGAACCAGAGATTACATTACCAACATCCACTGGATCATCGAAAAAGCAAGAGTTCCAGAAAAACATTTATTTCTGCTTTATTGACTATGCCAAAGCCTTTGACTGTGTGGATCACAATAAACTGTGGAAAATTCTGAAAGAGATGGGAATACCAGACAACCTGACCTGCTTCTTGAGAAATCTGTATGCAGGTCAGGAAGCAACAGTTAGAACTGGACATGCAACAGCAGACTGGTTCCAAATAGGAAAAGGAGTACGTCAAGGCTGTATATTGTCACCCTGCTTATTTAACTTCTATGCAGAGTACATCATGAGAAATGCTGGGCTGGAAGAAGCACAAGCTGGAATCAAGATTGCTGGGAGAAATATCAATAACCTCAGATATGCAGCTGACACCACCCTTATGACAGAAAGTGAAGAGGAACTAAGAAACCTCTTGATGAAAGTGAAAGAGGAGAGTGAAAAAGTTGGCTTAAAGCTCAACATTCAGAAAACGAAGATCATGGCATCCGGTCCCATCACTTCATGGGAAATAGATGGGGAAACAGTGGAAACAGTGTCAGAGTTTATTTGTTTGGGCTCCAAAATCACTGCAGATGGTGATTGCAGCCATGAAATTAAAAGATGCTTACTCCTTGGAAGGAAAGTTACGACCAACCTAGATAGCATATTAAAAAGCAGAGATATTACTTTGCCAACAAAGGTTCATCTAGTCGAGGCTATAATTTTTCCAGTGGTTATATATGGATGTGAGAGTTGGACTGTGAAGAAAGCTGAGCACTGAAATTGATGCTTTTGAACTGTGGTGTTGGAGAAGACTCTTTAGAGTCCCTTGGACTGCAAGGAGATCCAACCAGTCCATCCTAAAGGAGATCAGTCCTGGGTGTTCTTTGGAAGGACTGATGCTGAAGCTGAAACTGCAGTATTTTGGCCACCTCATGTGAAGAGTTGACTCATTGGAAAAGTCTCTGATGCTGGGAGGGATTTGAGGCAGGAGGAGAAGGGGACGACAGAGGATGAGATGGCTGGATGGCATCACGGATTCAATGCACATGAGTTGAGTGAACTCTGGGAGTTGGTAATAGACAGGGAGGCCTGGCATGCTGCGATTCATGGGATCGCAATGAGTCAGACACACCTGAGGGACTGAACTGAACTGAACTGACAGCAACATTTTTTTTTTTTGGTAATAAGTTCACAAGTAGATTTCAGATAGGAGGGCTGAGGAAAACAGGGGCTGGCAAAAATAAAGATCTGTTAATCGTTACAAAGCCAAGGTTTGTTTTCTGTCTTTCTAAATCAAGATATATTTGGATATTGATGTAGTCTCAATATGATAACAAGTACACTAGGCTGAATTTCATGACCAGAAAATGAGTAAAATCTTCCAAGATAGTGACAAGCTCAATTGTTTTTAATCCCAGCTGTACATAAATTAACTGGGCATCTTTTAAAAATAATGATGGCTGGGCCTTTAAAAACAAGAATCTCTTCAGGTAGGTCCTAGGCAATACTATTTTGAAAGATTTGCGCTCCCAACCCACCCCTTGCTGCTGCTACTAACTCTGTGCGACCCCATAGACGGCAGCCCAACAGGCTCCCCCATCCCTGGGATTCTCAAGGCAAGAACACTGGATGGGTTGCCATTTCCTTCTCCAATGCAGGAAAGTGAAAAGTGAAAGTGAAGTCGCTCAGTCATGTCCAACTCTTAGCGACCCCATGGACTGAAGCCTTCCAGGCTCCTCCATCCATGGGATTTTCCAGGCAAGAGTACTGGAGTGGGGTGCCACCCCCATCCCAGGCCAAATACTTCTCTTTGCAATCAGGTTGAGAACCACCTGGACTAATTAAACTACTAGGAGGTCATCGTTTTCCCTTACACTACAATTCATATGATCCTTGGAAACAAAGGTGACCTTGAGGAATTGTGGGAAAATTGCTTAGTTCTGTTAAGTTCAAGTAGGGCAAAGACGAAGTTTGCAAAATTCAGCAATGAATAAAACTCCGAAAATCACTCTCCAAATTTTAATTATTTTTTATAGTTTCTGTGCATTTCTACAACAATTCCAGAAGCTACTCTGATGTGTCTTTTGCAAGTCCACTGTGGACAAACAATAACATTTTTGCAAACTGTTTCTACTCTCTAAGCAAAACAGAGGATGGAAGCTATAATATTGATATTTTAACCAAAAAAAATTTCCAACCATAAACTTTATATATCTTGCTAATTGAAGCAAAAGTAGCATTTTTTTTCTTTTTCCTATATTATCTGGAAAACCACCTTGATTATGGACTCTGCAGGCGTAGCAACAGCCTTCATCTAGAGAAGTAGAATTCATGATTTATTCACATCTGTAATGGTAATGAGTCGTCGGTCTATGAAGGAAATTCGAGTCCATCAGTTATTCCAAGGGTATTGAAAGCTTTCTTTACATCTAGCTGTTCATCTCTGTGACATTCCTGGAGGGCGTCTTTTGATAGTTGATTATTATTTGAAATGGCAGGAGGCAAGCAACTTCAAACGAAGCAGCTTCTTCAGCCGGAACTAATAGTCTTGGGATGATGTTTCCTATTCGAAATATAACCAAGTTTGTTGGCTGTGAGCATGGGAATTTGGGGGATATTATGGAAGAAATGTGCATTAGGAAAAAAGGAGAAGCAAAAAATACACTCTTGGAAACAAGTTAGTATGAAGAATGAGTATTATTTCCAATCAAGGAGAAATTTGCCCAAAATACAGCATTGGTAAAAGACATAACTAATCCTTTCCTTGAGTGGATTTCTGTATCCACTTTTCAAAATGTAAAACCATAATATGACAAAATTGAGGCTTGTCCAAAGCAGAGGAAGATAAACTGCGTAAAGAAAGTAAATAAAACATCCTGCTTCAACGAATCTAAACAGTCCAATTTTTATTTACTTCTGTATTGGTATTCTATGTAGTATTTGGCTTGACAGAGGATTTTACTATTAAAATAAAGGAAAAACAATAGCAATAATAATAAAGGTATGAAGCCCACTCTAGGAAAGGATTCAGTTACAGTTGCCACATCTAATCCCCAAATACATAGTGCACAATGTTAGCAGAAGTTACCAGTGCCTTACCTATTGTAGACTGTTGCTGCTGCTGCTGCTGCTAAGTCGTGTCAGTTGTGTCTGACTCTGTGCGACCCCAGAGATGGCAGCCCACCAGGCCCCTCCATACCTGGGATTCTCCAGGAAAGAACACTGGAGTGGGGTGCCATTGCCTTCTCTGGTATTGTAGACTGCTGCTGCTAAGTCGCTTCAGTCGTGTCCAACTCCGTGCGACCCCATAGATGGTAGCCCACCAGGCTCCCCCATCCCTGGGATTCTCCAGGCAAGAACACTGGAGTGGGTTGCCATTTCCTTCTCCAATGCATGAAAGTGAAAAGTCAAAGTGAAGTCGCTCAGTCGTGTCTGACTCTTAGTGACCCCATGGACTGCAGCCTACCAGGCTCCTCCGCCCATGGGAATTTTCAGGCAAGAGTACTGGAGTGGGGTGCCATTGCCTTCTCTGCTATTGTAGACTACTCACCTCCAACCATGCCTACCATTTCTCTTCCTTTTTCTGTTCCCTCTCTCCACTCACTATTCCTTCTCCCTTTCCTCTCTTCTCCTTGACAGGTGGTTGTGAAATGTGATGTTAACTCCTCTGCCATGACCTTGACATCTCTAGATAGGCTTTCTTTCCTCTTTCATACTCACTATATAAGGCCAGTTTGGATAATTACCCTTCATTCTCACTCTTTAGAATCTTTGCACTAAGATCACTTGGTTTGCACAAATTCAAAAACACTGAATGGGTCAAGAACTCAAATAAATGAGACTCAGAGATGAAGGCAAAAGTGCTAATGATCCTATTTGCTGTGTTTCACCTACTTATTTAAGTATCTGAAGAAAAGCTACTATGTGCTGCTGCTCTAGGTATCTGTAGAACCAGGAACCGCAAAACATTTGTAGAAAGTCTACAGTAGGTATGAAAGCTAATTGTATTATATATTTTATATCCAGAATGAAATTATTTTGTGGGAAGTCACACATCTGTGAACCATTTTGAACATTGCATCTGGGTGTACGTCTCGTTGTCTGAGTTCATTCATAAAACCTGCTTTTCTAATGGCCTAGTAACTAAAATTTAAATCTCTATAAACTCACTCAAGGGCTACAAGGGGAGTCAGAACTGGAATCTGCTTCAAAGAATCATCCGCTTGAGCCCCATCTCACACAGATGCACAGTAGAACCATGAAAAGGTAGTAATAAGAGCTGAATATCAAAATGGCTTTTTGGATTTAAGCTAAAAGGATTTTACTCTTCCACAATTCTTTTTTCTTTAACTTTTATTTCGTATTGGAGTATAGATGATTAACAATGTTGTAATAGCTTCAAGTCAACAGTAAAGGGACACAGTATTCCCCCCACCCAAACTCCTCTCTCATCCAGGCTGCCACATAACACAGAGCAGAGTTTCATGTGCTGTACAGAAGGTCCTTATTGGTTATCCATTTAAAATATAGCAGTGTGTACATGTCCATCCCATATTCCCTAACTCTCCCTTCCCCTATCCTTCCCCCTGACAACCATAAGCTTGTTCTCTAAATCAGTGTGTCTGTGTTGTAAGTTCATTTGTATCATTTCTTTGCAGATTGCACATATAAGGAATGCCATATGACATTTCTCCTTGTCTGTTTCAGTATGACACTCTCTAAGTCCATCCATGTTGTGCCAAATGGCATTATTTTGTAATGGCTGAATAATACTCCATTGTTTATATGTACCACATCTTCTTTATGTATTCCTCTATTGATGGACAATTAGCTATTATAAACAATGATATCTTAGCTATTCATGTCTTATCTTAGCTTATCACATCTTAGCTATTATAAATAATGATACAGTGAATATTGGGGTGCATGTATCTATTTGAATCATGTTTTTCTCTGGACATATGCCCAGGAGTGCAGGGTCATATGGTAGCTCTATTTAAAAATTTTTTAAGGAACCTCCATATTGTTCTTCATAGTGGCTGTATCAATTTGCATTCCCACCAACAGTGTTGGAGGATTCTCTCTTCTCCACACGCTCTCCAGCATTTATTGTTTGTGAATTTTTTGATAATAGTCATTCTGGCTGGTGTGAAGTCATATCTAATTGTAGCTTTTATTTGCTTTTGATTTCTATAATAATTAGCAATGTTGAACATCTTTTCTTGTGCCTTCTAGCCATCTGCATATCTTCTTTGGAGAAATGTCTGTTTAGGTCTCTGTTCCTTTGTTAATTGCGTTGCTTGTTTTGATGCTGTTTGTAAATTTAGAGACTAATCCCTTATCAATCACATCATTGGTAAATATTTTCTTCTAACCTGTGGGTGGTGTTTTCATTTTGATTATTGTTTCTTTTGCTGTGTGAAAGCTTGTGAGTTTAAGTATGTTTATTTTTTCTTTTATTTCCATTATTCTAGGAGATGGGTTGAAAAGATGTTGCTGTGATTTATGCCACAGAGTGTTCTGCTTACTTTCTCCTCTAGGGTTTCAAAGTGTTCGGTCTTGAAGCTGGGAAAACTGGACAGGTACATGTGAAAGGAAGAAATTAAATAATTCTCTAACTCCCTACACTACTCTTTATTCTATAATTTGATGTTGCTTATTTTCTGTAAATAATAAGATCAACAACCATTTATGTTCTTTCTTATTCTGCTTTTCTTCTGGAGTGTCCTCACATTCATAATTATGTATACTTGCAAATACCTATCTAGTAAATAATCATTATCCCCCACCATTTTCACATTCTGAATTTCCCATTATGTTTCAAGAAAGTAATCCTCCTTATTGTAGTATATGGTATTCATTTACTAGTTGGTTTACAGACTGACTTCCTCCTATCCAGTTTCTGGGAGTCTTTGACACATCAATTTTTATTTGTCTCCTATTTGAACTCTTGCCAGCTTTCAACTCTTTTACAATACATGAGTAAAGATTGAATACATTTCCATGACTATTGTAAAAGTACAATGAAATAATTAGCTCTGACTTCTGCATTTCAATTTTCTTAAGTTCTTTTCACATTTTAAGTGAAAGTGAAAGTCACAGTCAGCATGCTAGGCCTTATGAAACTGCTGTACTATTGTTTCATTGATTTTCCACCACTTCTGTCAATGCAGTTTAATGTGCATCCCTAAATATATCAATTTAGCCGTGTGCATGATCAACTCAATTTTAGTTTGGATGATTCATTACATTGTTTTGTGACTACTACTATTTTAATTCAAGGCTTGCATTTTAATTAAATAAAACAAGGTACGTTTCTATAATCTTAAAGTGTACGTAACAGATAAGACATCATACTTAACTCTGCAATCTACAATGTTGGAGAGTGCAAGCGAATTAAAAATGATAACACTGAACAGTGTGTCATAACTACACTGCTGCTAAGCTGCTAAGTCGCTTCAGTCGTGTCTGACTCTGTGAGACCCCATAGACGGCAGCCCACCAGACTCCCCCGTCCCTGGGATTCTCCAGGCAAGAACACTGGAGTGGGTTGCCATTTCCTTCTCCAATGCATGAAAGTGAAAAGTCAAAGTGAAGTCGCTCAGTCGTGTCTGACTCTTAGTGACCCCATGGACTGCAGCCCACCAGGGTCCTCTGCCCCTGGGATTTTCCAGGCAAGAGTACTGGAGTGGGGTGCCATTGCCTTCACTAGATTTGTATAAAAACCTAAAATAACTTTTTATATTCTTAAAATTCATGGCAACCAGGATTTGGTAATCATCAACTTGGATTTTCCAAATGCTTCATGAGAAACATGGTCTGTGATCAAAGATTTAAACAAAAGTCATGTATTATTGTGATACTAAAGGGATGGGGCTGGAGAACACATTGAAGCTTTATGCTGGGCAGAGACAATAAATAAGCATCTAGCTGAGAAGGCTGATCAAGGACCCTGGGAACAGGCAGTGCGTCCCCATCTGACTCTGAGAGTTTAATAGGTGAGCCTCTTCAAAATTTGGTGATTTTGCTGTATCTTCAGAATCCACATGCAGTCTGCTTGGCTAAACTTGATAAAGTTTTCCTTTTAATCAAAATAAACAATGTAAGTTTGTGATAAGAATTCTTGCTAAACACATATGGTTCTTCTCTCTAAAAAGATTTTTAGTTAAAAAAATCATCCAGGAACTTGATTTTATATGTACCATGGTGGGCTACAGTCCATAGGGTCGCAATGAGTCAGACACAACTGAAGCGACTTAGCACACACATGTACCGTGGATAAAATGGTAATGTACCACACATAGAAAAAAACTTCATAACACAAACAAAACATCACCATCTCTTAAAGAAGTAATGGGCAGTGGAGCTCACTGGAATAATGCTAATTTGCATATCGACCCAGTGTTACCTTTTCTAGAGAATAGCCACAGGAACTAAATCCCAACCTTTTCATGGCATTAGCACAGTTACTTGACCTCTCAATGCTTCTTTGGTTTGGAACCCCACGATCTGAGCTCTTCACATGGCTATAGAGTTCTTATCACCAGTGCCTTTTTTGAGTTGCTAATAATCCCATTGTAAAGGTGATATATTTTCATGTTCTTGGTGAGGTCCTGCAAGAGCAGCATAAGGATAAAACTGTAAGTTATGCATTTTGTATCCCTAGAACCTCATGCTGCAAGTAGAAAGAGTTGTACTGTCACATTGGAATGATTTTGAACAGACTTTCATCTATGTAAATCTTTCTGGTCCTTGTATTATTTCTATCAAATAGCCACAATCTACTGATGGTGAGTGGGTTTTCCCAACATTTTCTTAAGTAAGTTATAAAGCTATTGCCAATTAACAAGGATTTGGAAAGTTAGTATTAGTTAGTTAGTTCAGTCGCTCAGTCGTGTCCAACTCTTTGCAACCCCATGAACCGCAGCATGCTAGGCCTCCCTGTCCATCAGCAACTGCCAGAGTTTACTCAAACTCATGTCCATTGGGTCAGTGATGCCATCTAACCATCTCATCCTCTGTCATCCTCTTCTCCTCCTGCCTTCAGTCTTTCCCAATATCAGGGTCTTTACAAATCAGTCAGCTCTTTGCATCAGGTGGCCAAAGTATAGGAGTTTCAGCTTCAGCATCAGTCCTTCCAGTGAACACCCAGGACTGATTTCCTATAGGATGGACTGGTTGGATCTCCTTTCAGTCCAAGGGACTCTCAAGAGTCTCCTCCAACACCACAGTTCAAAAGCATCAATTCATCAGCCCTCAGCTTTCTTTATAGTCCAACTCTCACATCCATACATGACTACTGGAAAAACCATAGCCTTGACTAGAAGGATCTTTGTTGACAAAGTAATGTCTCTGCTTTTTAATATGCTGTCTGTGTTGATCATAACTTTCCTTCCAAGGAGTAAGTGTCTTTTAATTTCATGGCTGCAATCACCATCTGCAGTGATTTTGGAGCCCCCAAAATAAAGTCTGACACTGTTTCCTCATCTATTTGCCATGAAGTGATGGGACTGGATGCCATGATCTTAGTTGTCTGAATGTTGAGCTTTAAGCCAACTTTTTCACTCTCCTCTTTCACCTTCATCAAGGGGTTCTTTAGTTCCTCTTCACTTTCTGCCATAAGGGTGGTGTCATCTGCATATCTGAGGTTATTGATATTTCTCCCAGCAATCTTGAGTCCAGCTTGTGCTTCTTCCAGCCCAGCATTTCTCTTGATGTACTCTGCATAGAAGTTAAATAAGCAAGGTGACAATTTACAGCCTTGACGTACTCCTTTTCCTATTTGGAACCAGTCTGTTGTTCCATGTCCAGTTCTAACTGTTGCTTCCTGACCTGCATACATGTTTCTCAAGAGGCAGGTCAGGTGGTCTGGTATTCCCACCTCTTTCAGAATTTTTCACAGTTTATTGTGATCCACACAGTCAAAGGCTTTGGCATAGTCAATAAAGCAGAAATAGATGTTTTTCTGGAACTCTCTTGCTTTTTCGATGATCAATTGACAATGTAATCTCTGGTTCCTCTGCCTTTTCTAAAACCAGCTTGAGCATTTGGAAGTTCACGGTTCACGTATAGCTGAAGCCTGGCTTGGAGAATTTTGAGCATTATTTTACTAGCATGTGAGATGAGTGCAATTGTGTAGCAGTTTGAGCATTCTTTGACATTGCCATTTTTAGGATTGGAATGAAAACTGACCTTTTCCAGCCCTGTGGCCACTGCTGAGTTTTCCAAATTTGTTGGCATATTGAGTGCAGCATTTTCACAACATCACCTTTTAGGATTTGAAATAGCTCAACTGGAATTCCATCACCTCCATTAGCTTTGTTCATAGTGATGCTTCCTAAAGCCCACTTGACTTCACATTCCAGGATGTCTGACTCTAGGTGAGTGATCACACCATCGTGGTCATCTGGATCATGAAGATCTTTTTTGTATAGTTCTTCTGTGTATTCTTGCCACCTCTTCTTAATATCTTCACCTTCTGTTAGGTCCATACCATTTCTGTCCTTTATTGAGCCCATCTTTGCAGGAAATGTTCCCTTGGTATCTCTAATTTTTTGAAGAAATCTCTAGTCTTTCCTATTCTATTGTTTTCTTCTATTTCTTTGCATTGATCACTGAGGAAGGCTTTCTTATCTCTCCTTGCTATTCTTTGGAACTCTGCATTCAAATGGCTATATCTTTTCTTTTCTCATTTGCTTGCCCTTCTCTTCTTTTCACAGCTATTTGTAAGGCCTCCCCAGACAGCCATTTTGCTTTTTTGCGTTTCTTTTTTCCTGGGGATGGTCTTTATCCCTGTCTCCTGTACAATGTCACGAACCTCGTTCCATAGTTCATCAGGCACTCTATCTATCAGATCTAGGCCCTTAAATCCATTTTTCACTTCCACTGTATAATCATAAGGGATTTGATTTAGGGCATACCTGAATGGTCTAGTGGTTTCCCCCACTTTCTTCAATTTAAGTCTGAATTTGGGAATAAGGAGTTCATAATCTGAGCCACAGTCAGCTCCTGGTCTTGTTTTTGCTGAGTGTATAGAGCTTTTCCATCTTTGACTGCAAAGAATATAATCAATCCAATTTCGGTGTTGACCATCTGGTGATGTCCATGTGTAGAGTCTTCTCTTGTATTGTTGGAAGTGGGTGTTTGTTATGACCAGTGCATTCTCTTGGCAAAGCTCTATTAGCCTTTGCCCTGCTTCATTCTGTAGTCCAAGGCCAAATTTGCCTGTTACTCCAGGTATCTCTTGACTTCCTACTTTTGCATTCCAGTCCCCTATAGTGAAAAGGATATCTTTTTGGGGTGTTAGTTCTAAAAGGTCTTGAAGGTCTTCATAGAACTGTTGAACTTCAGCTTCTTCAGTGTTACTGGTCAGGGTATATACTTGGAATATCATGATATTGAATGGTTTGTGTTGGAAATGAACAGAGATCATTCTGTCGTTTTTGAGATTGCATCCAAATACTGCATTTTGGACTCTTTTGTTGACCATAATGGCTACTCCATTTCTTCTAAGGGATTCCTGCTGACAGTAGTAGATATAATGGTCATCTGAGTTAAATTCACCCATTCCAGTCCATCTTAGTTCGCTGATTCCTAGAATGTCCACATTCACTCTTGCCATCTCCTGATGACCACGTCCAATTTGCCTTGATTCATGGACCTAACATTCCAGGTTCCTGTGCAATATTGCTCTTTACAGCATCGGACATTGCTTCTATCACCAGCCATGTCCAATACTGGGTGTTGTTTTTGATTTAGCTCCATCCCTTCATTCTTTCTGGAGTTATTTCTCTACTGATCTCCAGAAGCATATTGGGCACCTACCAACATAGGGAGTTCATCTTTCAATTTGCTATCTTTTTGCCTTTTCATATGGCTCATGGGGTTCTCAAGGCAAGAATACTGAAGTGGTTTGTCATTCCCTTCTCCAGTGGACCACATTCTGTCAGACATTTCCACCATGACCCCTCCGTCTTGGGTGGCCCCACACGGCATGGCTTAATTTCATCGAGTTAGACAAGTTGTGGTCCTTGTGATTAGATTGGGTAGTTGTCTGTGATTGTGGTTTCAGTCTGTCTGCCCTCTGGTGCCCTCTTTCAGCTACTACCATCTTACTTGGGTTTCTCTTACCTTGGACGTGGGGTATCTCTTCACGGATGCTCCAGCAAAATGCAGCTGCTGCTCCTTACCTTGGACATGGGGTAGCTCCTCTCGGCCACCACCCCTGAATTTGGACATGGGGTAAACTTAAAGCTATGTCCAAGAACAAAAAGAAGAGAGTGACAGAGTGGAGTTCTAGGATAGCCTGTCAACTAAAATAGCAATGGGGAAAGCAGGGCAGCAACTCAAATACCCACATGGCTTCCAGACGTTTTGAAGCCTTGTGCTGTCATGGGGACAGAAACCTTGTCCCAGTTGGAGTCACTTTGCAATATTTATCTTCTGTTCTTCCACAAACAATACACAGTTCCTCTTTTCAAAAAGATCAGGCAGAGCTGGAATGCCCACAACTCTTTGGGTGCCTAGTCCTATGGAAATGAGAGCATTCATTTTCTTCAGATTCAGACACTTAGCGTCCTCTAGTAAACATCAGAAACAGCAAAGCTGCAGGCTCTACATCATCATGTGCCATACCAGACACTAAAAAAGAAAAAAAACCGACAGAAGCCAGATCATTTAAAAACTAGACAGCACCCAAGTATTTGAGAATATGCTGTAGGGAACAATTTTACTTTTCATTAGGTAACAGGATAAATACGCGTGTATCCTAATTTGATGATTTTCCTGTCATAGTAATGACATTTTTGAAAATGGGGTACTGCTTTCTTGGGAGTAAGAGCGCTTCTACATCTGCTGACCTACAGAAAATTTCCAAAACGTGAAAAGCCTACGGGGAATACAGCGCCAGGTGGCAGCAAGTATTTCTAGTTAGTGTGCCTCTCAAATGCCTGTCATTGCAGGCGGAGGGCGGGAGCCTCTGACAGCGATCTGGAGGCAGCTCCAATGCAGACAGGAGCAGTGGTCAGCAGGCTTTTGAGAATCCCTACTGACTTTTGCACATTCCATTCTACTTCACTGATGCAAGCAACTTGAACAATGGCTACCATATATTTTTGTTATTGCTTTAGAATGTTGTAGTTTTGACTTGCCCTTGTCCCAGTGACATTGCTTACTGTGGCTTTTACAGTCGATCAGGACTGATGTTCATTCAGCTGCTCAGTTTCTAGCACTTTTCTGAGACTTTGTGCAAGACCTAGGAAGTATATCCCCTCAAGGAGTTTGCAATCACATTATTGTTTCTTAATTACCTTTAAAATGTTGTTCTATTTATTGAGTTGAAATACACATAAAACACAATTAACCATTTTAAAGTGTATATTTCAATGATATTTACTCACAAGTTGTGAAGCATGTAGCCCTCTCCAGTTTCAAAACGACGTCTTCCCCTAAAAATTCCGAGGACTCCTAAGTAATCACTCCCCAACTCCCCTTCCTTGGTAAGCCCCTAATCTGCTTTCTGTCTCTATGAATTTGCTTGTACTGAATTCATTATATATGTGTTCATAGAAATGATACAATCTGATGTTTTTTTTTTCCCTGACTTTTTCCACTTAACAGAGTATTTTAAGGATTCATCCAAGTTGTAGTTTATATTAGTACTTTTTCTCCCCCTTTTTATGGCTTTCATGATGTGCATATACCAGTTTCTTTTAAGCATTCATGGGTGTGCATTCATGTTTCTACCATTTGGCTATGTTGTGTAAAGCTGCTATGAATATTTGTGTACAAATTTCCTCATGAACATATATTTTTATTTCTCTTGGGTATTATACCTGGAAGGAAACTGATGGGTCAAATGATAATTCTATCTTTAACTGCTTGAGGAATCGAAACTGTAGCCACTGTGGGTGCACCATTTTACATCCCCACCAGCACTTTATTAAATACCTACCTCTCCACATCCTAGCTAACATTTGGAAAATATAACATACTGATATAAGTAACTCATCATTTTAGAATTTTATAACTGGAAAAGTGTGCATCAAGAAAAGAAGGAAGATTTCAAATCAACAACCTAACTTTGCACCTTAAGAAACTAACCAACTAAACCCAGAATCAGCAGAGGATAAGCATAATTAAGATGAGCATGGAGATCAACAAACAGAGAATGAAAAAACAAGCAAACAAACAATAGAATGAGCAGCAAAACAAAACAAAGCAAAACTTGCTTCTCTGAGAAGATCAACAAAATTGAAAAGTCTTTCACTAGACTAAGTAAGAAAAAAATGGAGAAGACACACATAATCACAACTGAAAATAAAATGACTACTACTGTTAAAGAAATAAAAAGGATTATAAGATAATAATACAAATATTTATTCATCAATAAATTAGATAACAGGTGAAATGGAAAAAATTCCTAGAAATGCACAAATGTCTAAAACTAGTTGGAGAAATAAAGTCTCAACATACCTACAAGTAAAATGATTGAATCAGTAATCAGAAAAGAGAATTCCAGGTCCAGATGGCTTCACTGGTGAATTCTACCAACTAGTTAAAAAGTAACAGCAGCACTATTCAAAATCTTCCAAAAAACAGAAGAGAAAGGAACACTTCTTAACACACTCCATTTAGTCAGCATTATCCTGATACAAGGCTATGGTTTTTCCTGTGGTCATGTATGGATGTGAGAGTTGGACTGTGAAGAAGGCTGAGCGCTGAAGAATTGATGCTTTTGAACTGTGGTGTTGGAGAAGACTCTTGAGAGTCCCTTGGACTGCAAGGAGATCCAACCAGTCCATTCTGAAGGAGATCAGTCCTGGGATTTCTTTGGAAGGAATGATGCTAAAGCTGAAACTCCAATACTTTGGCCACCTCATGCAAAGAGTTGACTCATTGGAAAAGACTCTGATGCTGGGAGGGATTGGGGACAGGAGGAGAAGGGGACGACAGAGGATGAGATGGCTGAATGGCATTACTGACTCGATGGACGTGAGTCTGAGTGAACTCTGGGAGTTGATGATGGACAGGGAGGCCTGGCGTGCTGCGATTCATGGGGTTGCAAAGAGTCACACACAACTAAGCGACTGAACTGAACTGAACTGAACAGAACCCTGATACCAAAACCAGAAAAAGACACCACAAATAATCTACAGACAAATATTCCTTATGTAAACAATCACAAAAATTCTCAACCAAACACTATTAAAACAAATTCAGTAGCACTTCAGAAGGATTAGACTCTATGACCAAGTGGAATTCGTCCCAGGAATACAACGCTTGTGCAACATAAGTAAATCAATTAATACAACATCATATCATTAGCATGAAAAAAAGATCTGAATAGGCAAAGAAAAAACTTTTGAATAAAATGAAAATTTCATTGCTAAAAGTTCTCGGCAAATCAGGAGTAGAAAGAGACAATTTCCTTCAAGCCAAATATGTTCTTTTGTTTTCTTTCCTTCTGCTAAATATTGGGAAATTTAAAGCGATTCCCTTCAGTTTAGGTGTGCATTGTATTTATCTGCTAGTGTCAAAACAATGATTCTTTAAATAAAATTTCCAAAACTATTTACCTGCCTGAAACAAGCCTTTACTTTTCTCTTTCATCTTACTATGTTAGCTGGGTTTTGTTTTAGTTCATGTGTCTCGTTTGTTCATCTTAGACTAAAGAATAAGGTAGATCAGTCTATCCAGGGCTTCGTCTCCTTATTGAGAGATTAGACAGAGTCAAGATAGAAATGAACACTGTTTCTTAAGGTTTTTTCTCTAGACTAGCATATCTTCTGGGCTTCCCTGATAACTCATCTGGTAAAGAATGCACCTGCAATGCAGGACACCCCGGTTTGATTAGGAAGATCCTCTGAAGAAGGGATAGGCTACCCAATCCAGTATTCTTGGGCTTCCCTGATGCCTCAGACAGTAAAGATGGAGACCAGGGTTTGATCTGTGGGTTGGGAAGATCCCCTGGAGGAGGGCATGCCAACCCAAATCAGTTTTCTTGCCTGGAGAATCCCCATGAACAGAGAAGCCTGGTGAGCTATAGGCCATGGGGTCACAGAGGAGGACACGACTGAGTGACTAAGCACACAGCACAGCCTATCTTCACTTGTGGTCAAATATAACTAACCAGGGGAAAATAAGTATATGGCAATCCCAGCACAAACGGGTAGGTAAATAGACTTTATTCCCTCTCTTACACTGCAATATCACATGTCAAGGGACTGAAGAGAAGAATATCCCAACCTACCAGTGTCTGTCAACAAAAGTGTCATATAAGAAAGTAGAGAAGGAAAAATGCCAAGATGGGGGTGTTCTATTAAGAAATATTTATGTGAAAAATCCCTGGAGGAGGACATGGCAACAACTCCAGGATTCTTGCCTGGAGTATCTTATGGACAAAGGAGCCTGGTGGGCTGCAGTCCATGGAGCTGCAAAGAGTCAGACACGAGTGAAGCGACTTAACACACACACATGAAAAACAGGTTGATTTCTGTAATATACTACAAAATCTCAGTGGTTTAAGAGCAAGTTTATTTCTCACTCACTCAAAATCAAGTATAGAGTTCCTGGTCTTCTGGCTTTTGGGGTGGCTCTCTTCCAAACAGTGCTTGGGTATTTAGGCTGTTCCAATCTTCAAGTTTATCTTGTTGCCATCCATCTTGCAACCATGAAGGGAAGAAAAAAAGAAGGGAAATGTTTACCAAAACCACTCAGTATATTTAACCATTTTGTCATTGAAGTGAAACAGCCCTTTAGCTCACATTTTATCAGCCAAAACAAGCCCCATGATTTCACCTAGATGGAAAGGTGGAGGGTATAAATGCAATTATGCAATCCCTGAATAGGCATTGATTGGTCAACTGTGTTACCACTCTATCTAAAGGCAGTAGAGTCCCTGGTGCCCAACCAGCTATTTGGTCTAGCAGAGAAAGACGGAACATAGATGTTTGACCAGGAGCCTCTGTCAATCCTAAAGTTAATGTAGAATAGAAACTCTGAGATTGCAAATAATCTGTGCTGTTGTTGTTGTTTTAATAAGAAAAATAGAGGATTTGTGAAAATTTGGTTTAAGTAAAGTTACTTCAGCTTCTAGATGGTTAATCAAAGCCTGTAATATCAATAGCATTTGCCTAATACTTTTATTATTAATTTTAATATATTTTATCTTTATACCAACTTTTGTGTATTTTTGTATAGTATAATAACAAGAACAACTGATATAAAAGTATACAAAGAGATATCCTAAAAAAAAACTATAAATCAAGATAAAATCTTAAACATATTGTGGCAACCCACAGGAAGATAATATAAAATAAATTTTAAAAAAGGAACCAGAACACATATTAAAATATTAGACTTAAGTGCTAACACATCAATAGTTATCTTAAATGTAAGTGGTCCAAAAGTATCACTTGAAAGACAAGGATTAGCAGAGTGGATTAAAAAAAAAAGTGGCCTAATTAGATGTGTCATAAGAAACTCAATTCAAAGTTAAGAACAAAAGTAGATTAAAAGTAAAAGGATGAAAAAAGCTATGCCATGTAAATGTAACCAAACAAGCAGATGTGGGTGGCTATATTAAATTGTGGACCACAGAACAAAGAAAATTACTGGATACAAAGATGCACATTGCCCAATATTAAATGGATGAAAGGATAAAACCATTTGCATAATGCTAAATGGTTTCCAACCAAACAATAGAGCCTCAAAACATATAAAACAAAAACTGTTAGAAGTGAAAAAAAATTAGATAAATTCACAATAATCATTAGGGATTTCAGCACCTCACTTTCAGTTTATACAAACAGTAGATAGAAAATCAACAAGGACATAAAAAATCTGAATAATAGGATCAACAGGTCTAGTTAGTGTTTGTATAATGTGTTACCCAAACACAGTAGAATGCACATTTTTCAAGCATACAGGGAATATCCACCAAGATAGACTGACTATATTTTGTACCCTAGAATACACCTCCAATTTAAAATTGAAACTAAAGAGTTAATTCTCTTACATCATGGACTAAAGCTAGAAATCAATAACAGAAAGACAATGGAAAAATCTCTAAATTTATAAATATCAAAAAACATGTCAAAATAACCAATGGTCCAGAGTTAAAATCTCAAAGGAAATTAAAAAAATAAATTGAACTAAATGAAAATCAAGACATGGTGTACCCAATTATGTGGGATGCACTTAAATCAGTGCTAGAAGACAATTTATGACATTAACTGCTTTCATTAGAAATGGGAAATGGTTGTGAATAATAATAAATGAGTAAATGATTATGAATTTCTATTAAATGGAAAATGAAGGAAAAAAAAAAAAGAAAACCCAAGGCAAACATAAGGAAGACAATAGAGGAGAAATAAACACAATTGAAACAGAAAATCAGTGAGACAAAAAGCTGAATCTTTAAATATAATAAAGTTGATAAGCCTATAGCAATATTGACAAAAAATAAGGCAAAAATAAACCATAAACATCAGAAATCAGAGATATTACTATTTGGCAGCCAGTAAAAAAAAATAATGAGGGCATACTATGACCAAGTGGGTGCACATAAACTTGGAAAAATAATGACTAGTTTCTTGAAAACTACAAACTAAGTCAGATGAAATGAAATACGTAATCTGCATGGTACGATAATTATTAAAGAAATTCATTCATAATTAAAAAGCTCTTAAATAATATATCTCCAGACTGGAGAAATCTACCAAACATTTAAAGATAAATTAGTACCTGTTTCCCACAATGTATCTCAACTCGTCAATATTACTCTGATACCAAAAGCAGCCAAAGATGGTAAGATAGGCACAAAAAGCTTTATTCATGTTCTATCCATGCACTTAATATATTTACTCAACAATGTAAGTCAATTACTGGCCAGACTTGAGGAATCTGGGAAGGGCCTGTCTGGCCAGGGTTCTACAACACTGCATAGAGTGTCAAGGAGATTTGGGAGGTAACATCATCAATATTACATGTCAAAAAAACCCAAAAGACAAAAACACAGGACTGATTAGGAGAACATTCAATCTCTGTTATTTGAAATCTATCATCTTTTTAGTGTGAAAATACGGGAAATTTTCCAGTTTTAAAAAGTCTACCTTTTGGGGAAAAAAAAAAAAAAGATTCTACCTAATGGAACAAATGGAGGAGTGGGTTTCTCAACCTAGTCACTGAAAATGTAAAAGGTTGCTATATCAAGAGTATGTCTGTGTATAATAAGCAACTCAAAATTATCTTACAACTACAACAGTACCTAATATGTCTAATTCTAAATAATCCTTGTAAATTGTTACATGATGCTATTTATTGTGATCTTTAAAAGCTTAAAACATTTAAAAGCCCTCAAAACACAATGACTTAACTTTGATAAAAGTTTATTTTTCTTTCCCATAATATCATGGCAAGACTAAGCTGGTAGAACAGCTAGGTGGAATTTGGATTCTTTCCAACTTGTTGCTTTGTAATTCTCTGAAGCATTGCCCTCATCTACCTAGAAATATCTAGGTTACTAGCTTGTTCATCGGAGAAGGCAATGGCACCCCACTCCAGTACTCTTGCCTGGCAAATCCCATGGACGGAGGAGCCTGGTAGGCTGCAGTCCATGGGGTCTCTAGGAGTCAGACATGACTGAGTGACTTCACTTTCACTTTTCACTTTCATGCATTGGAGAAGGAAATGGCAACACACTCCAGTGGTCTTGCCTGGAGAGTCCCAGGGTTGGGGCAGCCTGGTGGTCTGCCGTCTCTGGGGTCACACAGAGTCGGACATGACTGAAGTGACTTAGCAGCAGCAGCAGCAGCAGCAGCAGCAGCTTGTTCATATTTTAGAATTTGAGAAAGAAAATGAAACTAAGTCAAGGGAAAATTATTGTATATATATGTGTATGCATTTGAGTTAAGAGTTAGTCCATTCATTTTGAAGATCATTTTGTCTAATTTCCCATGAAGTCTGATGTTCATCTCATAGCCATATCTAGCCAAATGGGAAAAAATAATCTCTAACTGGATGCTCTATATCCAGAAACAAGGAGAGAGTAATTATTGACCAATTTATGAAGAAGTGTAATATAGGGGATAAATGTGGGTACATAGGAACTGAAAAGAATCTCATGGCTGAGAAAAATAGAAAAACAGACGTAGAAAAGTAATAGACAAACTCAACTAATCTATAAGTTTGTATCATTAAAATACTAACATTGTCAGAGTGGTTTAAAAACTTGTGTAGGATATAGATAGTTAAAAGTAAAAAATGAACTGTATCTTGATCTGGATGGTGATTGTATAGTTCTATCATGTGTAATAATTTATTGAGCTCTTACCTTAAAATTAGTAGACATTGGGTACTTCACTCTGTGACAGCTACATAGAAAAGGATCTACATTCACCATGTCTGGATTGCTTAAAACTTGCATATTTCAAGGAAATACTTACCTTCTAGGGTTGACCTTCAACTCACACTGGGAGATTGCTCTGAGTCCTTGGAATATTCTGCCCGATAGAGTTTTCACCTGCTTGGGCCATGAAGTATTTACAAAGAGCACTTTTTTTTTTTTTTTTTTTTTTGTATGCCTGGGGCTTTGGGCCATGCTCTATCAGTTTGACCAATTTTTACCAAACAATTTGATTTATGGTGAATGCCAGTCTTTTTTCTGGGGTTTAGATTGGGATGTTTAGAACCTGAGAGCTAAAGTCAGTCAAATGATGGTGCTTGAAAGTATGGTGGTGGTGGTTTAGTCGCTAAGTTGTGTCTGACTCTTGTGACTCCATGGACTATAGCCTACCAGGCTCCTCTGTCCATGGGATTTTCCAGGCAAGAATACTGGAGTGGATTGCCATTTCCTTCTCCGGGAGATCTTCCTGACCCATGAATCAAACCCAGGTCTCCTGCACTGCAGGAGACTGAGCCATGAGGGGAGCCCTTAATATATGACCCACTCCCAATAAAAAATAACCCTGGACAGTAAGACTTGGGTTAACCTTCTTTGATTGACAAAAATATGCATGTGTTGTTTAATATTGTTGGGAGAATTGAGTGTGTTTCTGTGTAACTCCCATGGTACAGCAGGAAGCTTGTTCCTTCTTTCTCTTGGGCTTTGACCATGTGCTTTTTTCCTTAGCTGATTTTAGTCTGCATCTTTTTTTCCCAATAACTTCTTACTGTGAGTATAAGGACTTCTTCTGAGTTCCGTATGTCTTTCTAGCATATCAAGGGTGAAGTTGGACTTTTCAGTGAAAAGATGAAAAAAAAAAAAGGAAGGAAAGAGAGTTTTAGAAGTTAGAGAATTAAGGAGGAAAGCAATTTATTTATTTATTTACATAAAGCATTGTTAAAACAAGTGAAATTATACCTTTATGTTGTTCTGATAGATCTTCAGTTCAGTTCAGTCACTCAGTCGTGCCTGACTCTTTGCGACCCCATGGACTGCAGCATGCCGGGGCTCCCTCTCCATCACCAACTCCCGGAGCCTACTCAAAATCATGTCCACTGTGTCAGTGGTACCATCCAACCATTTCATCCTCTGTCGTCCCCTTCTCCTCCTGATCCCAATCCCTCCCATCATCAGGGTCTTTTCCAATGAGTCAACTCTTTGCATGAGGTGGCCAAAGTATTGGAGTTTCAGCTTCAGCATCAGTCCTTCCAAAGAACACCCAGGACTGATCTCCTTTAGGATGGACTGGTTAAATCTCCTTGCAGTCCAAGGGACTCTAAAGAGTCTTCTCCAACACCACAGTTGAAAAGCATCAAGTCTTTGGCACTCAGCTTTCTTCACAGTCCAACTCTCACATCCATACATGACCACAGGAAAAACCAGAGCCTTGACTAGACGGACATTTCTTGGCAAAGTAATGTCTCTGCTTTTGAATATGCTATCTAGGTTGGTCATAACTTTCCCTCCAAGGAGTAACCATCTTTGAATTTCATGGCTGCAATCACTGCAGTGATTTTGGAGCCCAAACAAATAAAGTCTGACACTGTTTTCACTGTTTCCCCATCTATTTCCCATGAAGTGATGGGACCGGATGCCATGATCTTCATTTTCTGAATGTTGAGCGTTAAGCCAACTTTTTCATTCTCCTCTTTCACTTTCATCAAGAGGCTTTTTAGTTCCTCTTCACTTTCTGCCATAAGGGTGGTGTCATCTGCATATCTGAGGTTATTGATATGTGTTCTGGCAATCTTGATTTCCGCTTGTGTTTCCTGCAGCCCAGCGTTTCTCATGATGTACTCTGCATATAAGTTAAATAAGCAGGGTGACAATATACAGTCTTGATGTACTCCTTTTCCTATTTGGAACCAGTCTGTTGTTCCATGTCCAGTTCTAACTGTTGCTTCCTGACCTTCATATAGGTTTCTCAAGAGGCAGGTCAGGTGGTCTGGGATATATATGTATCTTTTTCATCTCATATTTAGTCTCTTTTTGATGAATGAGAATATTTCATTCACTAAGTACTCATTAAGGATCACACATATTGTTATCTTGTCATGCTTTATGTGCATTCAGACCTAATGCACTTGAGCAGTGACTGTAATAAGAGATCAGATATGGCCCTGGGCATCAAGATTCACTGTCCACTTGGTTAAATAGACACACAAATACAGACATAACTCTATAATTGCATATGAATACATGACATGATTCATGCAAAGATGGGCTCGATAAAGGACAGAAATGGTATGGACCTAACAGAAGCAGAAGATATTAAGAAGAGATGGCAAGAATACACAGAAGAACTGTACAAAAAAGATCTTTACGACCCAGATAATCACGATGGTGTGATCACTGACCTAGAGCCAGACATCCTGGAATGTGAAGTCAAGTGGGCCTTAGAAAGCATCACTACGAACAAAGCAAGTGGAGGTGATGGAATTCCAGTTGAGCCCTTTCAAATCCTGAAAGATGATGCTGTCAAAGTGCTGCACTCAACATGCCAGCAAATTTGGAAAACTCAGCAGTGGCCACAGGGCTGGAAAAGGTCAGTTTTCATTTCAATCCCAAAGAAAGGCAATGCCAAAAATGCTCAAACTACCACACAATTGCACTCATCTCACATGCTAGTAACGTAATGCTCAAAATTCTCCAAGCCAGGCTTCAGCAATATGTGTACTGTGAACTTCCTGATGTTCAAGCTGGTTTTAGATAAGGCAGAGGAACCAGAGATCAAATTGTCAACATCCACTGGATCATGGAAAAAGCAAGAGAGTTCCAGAAAACCTTCTATTTCTCCTTTATTGACTATGCCAAATCCTTTGACTGTGAGGATCACAATAAACTGTGGAAAATTCTGAAAGAGATGGGAATATCAGACCACCTGATCTGCCTCTTGAGAAATTTGTGTGCAGGTCAGGAAGCAACAGTTAGAACTAGACATGGAACAACAGACTGGTTCCAAATAGGAAAAAGAGTACTTCAAGGCTGTATATTGTCACCCTGTTTATTTAACTTCTATGCAGAGTACATCATGAGAAATGCTGGACTGGAAGAAGCACAAGCTGGAATCAAGATTGCCAAGAAAAATATCAATAACCTCAGATATGCAGATGACACCACCCTTATGGCAGAAAGTGAAGAGGAACTAAAAAGCCTCTTGATGAAAGTGAAAGTGGAGAGTGAAAATGTTGGCTTAACGCTCAACATTCAGAAAACGAAGATCATGGCATCCGGTCCCATCACTTCATGGGAAATAGATGGGGAAACAGTGGAAACAGTGTCAGAGTTTATTTGTTTGGGCTCCAAAATCACTGCAGATGGTGATTGCAGCCATGAAATTAAAAGACGCTTACTCCTTGGAAGGAAAGTTATGACCAACCTAGATAGTATATTGAAAAGCAGAGACATTACTTTGCCAACATAGGTCCATCTAGTCAAGGCTCTGGTTTTTCCTGTGGTCATGTATGGATGTGAGAGTTGGACTGTGAAGAAGGCTGAGCACCGAAGAATTGATGCTTTTGAACTGTGGTGTTGGAGAAGACTCTTTAGAGTCCCTTGGACTGCAAGGAGATCCACCCAGTCCATTCTGAAGGAGGTCAGTCCTGGGTGATTTTTGGAAGGACTGATGCTAAAGCTGAAACTCCAATACTTTGGCCACCTCATGTGAAAAGTTGACTCATTGGAAAAGACTCTGATGCTGGGAGGGATTGGGGGCAGGAGGAGAAGGGGACTACAGAGGATGAGATGGCTGGATGGCATCACTAACTTGATGGATGTGAGTCTGGGTAAACTCCAGGAATTGGTGATGGACAGGGAGGACTGGCGTGCTGAGATTCATGGGGTCACAAAGAGTCAGACACGACTGAGTGACTGAACTGAACTGAAATGACATGAAAATACATAATTCTGTAATCAGGAATTTTATTCACACACACACACACACACACACACACACACACAGTCTACTTCTCCCCCCAAAAGTATAATTTATCAGAAAAATAGATCATGGTGCATGTCTATTAGTTCTTTCTGTCTCTTGACAATGTACGGGTGAGGTACAAGTAGTCCCAGAAATGAAACCTATTCATTATCAGTTCCTCACCTGCTACCAAGGAAATTGTACCAATTTCCTTGACCTCATGGCATCTTTCTTTTGTAAACATATGGTGTTTATGATCATGGCAATTTAGATAAAAGAAGAGGAGGATAGAATTAAGAAAGAGAAGTAGTATTTAAATGTCCATATCAGGATAGTATAGAAGGTATTTGAATCACTTTATCCCCACATTCAAGTATGAGAATGATAAAAAACAAAAATATAATTACACAAAGCTATTTCAGATACTAATATTCATGTTTATATAGTTATCAGAAGTCAGAGTAAACCAAAAACATTATTTTCAAAACTAAAAATTTTCAATGTTATCCCACTGCATTACTACATTCTGGGATTGAACCAGGTAGAAGGGACATAAAATTAAACAAAATAGATATGTTCCTACTTTACGCATACTGGAGGAGGCAGAAAACTTAAAAAAATAAAAAAAAATTATAATACATTATGTGTTACTGCATTAGAAGTGTCCTGACCTCCACAGACGGGGAATAATTACAACTATTACTAAAATATGTAGCAGTAAAATAAAACAATTATCAAAACGAACATAAATAGGACATAAGTCCCCAGGAAATTCTTCAAAAGGCTAAACACAAAAAATGGGGCTCATTTTATGATTATATTCCATTTTTTCATCTCGTCCATATGCTTTATATGTATTTTAAAGGAGGAAGGTCAGTAAGCCTTCGCCCGAGGCTCTGGCTGAGCTCTGTTTGTACATGTCATCAGAGAGGCAATGCCGTTACACAGATGGCCCCCTGGTCTGGCCAGCTTGACGAAAGTGCCTTTGTGTTCCTAATTAACTAGTGAACAACTGTGCCAATTGCTTTGATACATTCTAAACCTTCTGTTCTCAGACTTTTGATGAGCTGTTTATTCAGGAGCAATACCTGCCTGCTTTATTGGCCCCAGCACACC
The DNA here is from genome assembly GCF_029407905.1 of Bubalus kerabau. Lineage (NCBI taxonomy): Eukaryota > Metazoa > Chordata > Mammalia > Artiodactyla > Bovidae > Bubalus > Bubalus kerabau. Next base: position 9,930,380 of record NC_073635.1, on the reverse strand, counting down.
ACTTTTAAAGGGCAGAGCTTTAGTGCGATTGACAAGGATTCCTCAGTTCCAAGGATGAAGATCATCAGGAAGCATTAACCATATTCAGGTAGTCTGCTTTAGATCTCATTGATGAAAGGATAAAGCCTATGACTACAGAGTGCAAACACTTTCTGGCAGTAACTCAATAGATCCAGAGCTCACGGTTCAGTAATAAGCTGCCACACCAACTCCTTCTTTGATTCTGGGAGTTCCCAAACCTCTAGCAGTGTTTAAAGAAGCAAGGTTTCTAGGATCTTTACTCAACACTTGAAAGATTAGTAGTAAATTAGATGCTGACATAGAGAGTAAATTAGAACATCAAACGATACCAGGATAATAAATGTTAAAGAGCATGCCAAATTATATTTAGCATACAAAGGAAAGACATGCAAATGAAGCCCAGAGCCCCAGACCACTTTTGTGCAGATAATTGTGTGAGATGTAATGGGAGGGACAGATGTTAGTAGCTTTTTAAAAATGTTCTTGACTAAGTGTAATGTGTAATGTAGATAAGGTCATGTGATGAAATAACTATTTTTTCCACGTTAAATTAAAGAACATGATATTTTTCAAAATTAAAAATTATAAATCCTCAAACATATTTTTGGAAAGGTTCTTTGCATGTTATAAAGCTTATGTTCTGCCACAGGATCAGTGGTTCTATGGTGAAGAAAGGAAAAAAAAAATAATACAAATGTCCAATCCTACAACATTTTAAAAATAGCTAATCTGTTTGATGTTAATAAAGGAGACTATTTAAATCAAGATATCTCTATCTTGGCACTACTGATACTTGTACTACATAGTTATTTGTTGTGGAAGAGTGTTGTACAATATTTAGCAGCATCTGAGGGCTCTACTCATTAGATACAGGTAGGATTCATCCCTATTTTGACAACTAAGATTTATCAGTAATCATGTGTGGATGTGAGAGTTGGACTATAAAGAAAGATGAGCACCAAAGAATTGATGCCTTTGAACTGTGGTGTTGGAGAAGACTCTTTAGAGTCCCTTGGACTGCAAGGAGATCTAACCAGTCCATTCTAAAGGAAATCAGTCCTGAATATTCATTGGAAGGACTGATGCTGAAGCTGAAACTCCAATACTTTGGCCACGTGATGCGAACAACTGACATTTAAAAAGACCCCCAATGCTGGGAAAGATTGAAGGGCAGGGGGAGAAAGGGACGACAGAGGATAAGATGGTTGGATGGCATCACTGACTCGATGGACATGAGTTTGAGTTGGTGATGGAGAGGGAAGCCTGGTGTGCTACAGTCCATGGGGTCACAAAGAGTCGGACATGACTGAGGACTGAACTGAAAAGAACTGAACTGAAAGATTGTCTCTAGACATTGTTAACTGCATCAGGGGTAAAATCAATTTAAGAACCACTAGTTTAGATTAGAACCAATGGACTTTCTGTCTTCTATATAAAGTGGTGTAGAATCATCTCTGTCAGCTTCTTTGCTCTAAATATAACTATAAAATGCATTAATAACTTAATAGATGAACAATGGATGACTCTGAAATGTAGTAAGAAGAAGGGAGATTTATTAGAAAGCTCAGGAGTGGGAGAACAATACAGCAGCATAACTTTTACAAAATTTCATCCAACAGAAGAAGAAAACCCAAGTCCATGCTTCCTGACCTCTGATCGAGAAACTGAAGCTGGGCCAGGTAAGCGCATTCCTTGCTAGTACCCAAGGAAAGTCCTCCCAACACGACCAGATTATCCTTATTAAACCAGCATGGAGGATCATTGACCCATATGTCACACTAAAAATAAAGGACCAGTGGAAGAGCTCCCCTTCTGTAATAGACCTGAAGCTCCTGCATTCCACCTACTTTGTGACATTGCAAAGCCACAAAGGAGGATCTTGCACAACAAATTCTGACTCAGTATTAAAATGGAGATGACAGGGAATCTAATTTGTGAATTTGAGGACAGACCAGTAAAATTTACCTAATCTGAACAATCTATAGAAAATAAACTAGAAAACAACAACAGCAGCAAAGCCTCAGAGCCAGGATCATAGAAGGAGAGGTGAAATAATGTAGGGCTGAAAGAGCATGCAAAGAAATTATGGCTGAAAATCTCCCAAATGTGTTGAAAGACAAAAATCAACGTAGTCAAGAGGCTGCTAAAATTTTAATAGGATAAACTCAAAGAAATCCAAAACAAGACACATCTTAATTAAACTTCTGAAAACAAAAGACAACACAAAACATTTTGAAAGCAATCAGAGAAAAACAACACTTTATATATGGGGAGCTCCTATTCAAATAGCTGCATATTTCTCATCAGAAATCAAGGAGACCATGAGGAAGTACTACAACATTTTTCAAGTGCTGAAAGGACTCTCAACAGTAATTATATACCTGAAAAGCAATTTTTTTAGATAAGAGACCAAGCTTATATAAGGTTAAGGAAAAGTCTTCACATATAAAGAAAATCATAAAACAATGAAAGAATTTCAGAGCATCGGGAAGGAAGAGAGAACAATAACATACCATATGTTACAAAAATGTTTAAAAGATAGCAGTTAAAATGTTTCCAAGATGACTAATATATCACAAATAAATACCAAGACTGTTTTTAATACTTTTATGGAACTATCCATCTTTGTGTCCCAGCCTTTGCAGATCTGAAGTAAAAGCAAGAAATAAAGCTAGTTATAATGCAGGAAGAGGTACAATTTCTTTTGTGAATTCTCAGTGAGCCCTGCTTTTCTTTTCCTCCCGTAATTAGAGGTTCTTGCTCCCTCTCCAGCTTCTTTTAATCCTTTCTGTCCTCTTACAACCACTAGCTTCCCATTTTCATGAAAAACTGCAAGTTCCTTCCTTGAACATCAGTCCCCATACAGCTATGAGTTATTTCTCTAACTACGGAGAAGGCAATGGCAACCCACTCCAGTACTCTTGCCTGGAAAACCCCATGGACGGAGGAGCCTGGTCGGCTGCAGTCCATGGGGTCGCTAAGAGTCGGACACGACTGAGCGACTTCACTTTCCCTTTTCACTTTCATGCATTGGAGAAGGAAATGGCAACCCACTCCAGTGTTCTTGCCTGGAGAATCCCAGGGACTGGGGAGCCTGGTGGGCTGCCGTCTATGGGGTTGCACAGAGCCAGACACGACTGAAGTGACTTAGCAGCAGCAGTAGCAGGACTCCCTCTCATAGGCAAATGTTATTGAACATTTTCATTTCAATTGATGTCTCCATTTCATCACATCTCACAATCCACTGCAGTGTAGATTCTTTCCCAGTCATTTCACCAAAGCTATATGTATAAGATTACAGTAGATCTCTTGGTTATGAAACTCATGGAACACTCGAGTGACTTTACCTTACTCAAACATCTGTATGCATTTGATATTGCTGACCCATTTCTACTTTATGAAGTGCTTTTGCCTTTGGTTCCCATATGGGGATATTCTGTGACAGAACTTTTACCTCTGCTTACTTTGCTGTTGGTTTGCAAATGAGCCCCCAAAAATAGAGGACAAAAAGAGACTGAGGAAAAAGGCATATCACTCCAAATTGGTAGGTGGCAGGTATAATAAGCAAGGGAACTCACATAGGAAGCTTGTTTTTGAGCAGCCACAAGACAAGTAGATCTCTACAGCCATCCACCAAATCTTCAAAAAGTTTATATGGAGGTGTTCACTAGGTTCAGTCACATATACCATCCAGGTGTTCTCAACAGGTGTTCCCAGCAACACATTGTCACCTCAAGGCTGTGTCTTTGCAGGGAAAAGCCAAGTGTAAAGAACATTCCAAGGATGGAGAGTGTGTGAAGAACCTCAAATTGCCCAAGTCCAGCTCTCAGGTCACCTGCAGTCTTGTTTTTTCAAGGACCTCCTCCAACACTTGTAATTCCTAATGTTACTTCAGTTCAATACAAGTTTTTTCTCTTCTCTTTCTGGATAATTTACCGAGACATTATCAACTGATGGTGGAGTTATCAACAAACTCATTTTCTACACTATCCTTATCCCAAGCAAAACCTCTCACCAGATTTATTCCTTCAGTTCAGTTCAGCTCAGTCGCTCAGTTGTGTCCAACTCTTTGCGACCCCATGAATCACAGCACGCCAGGCCTCTCTGTCCATCACCAACTCCCAGAGTTCACTCAAACTCATGTCCATTGAGTCAATGATGCCATCAAGCCATCTCATCCTCTGTTGTCCCCTTCTCCTCCTGCCCCCAATCCCTCCCAGCATCAGGGTCTTTTCCAATGAGTCAACTCTTCTTATTTTTGGAATAAAATCACATAGATTCAACTACCTAAACAGAAACCTGTAAGTAATATTTGGCTTGTGTTTCTCCTTCTCTATTCGATTAAAAAGTTCTGTGGCTTCAACCTTGATACTTTGGAAATAGGATTCTCCATGTCCTCCAAACCATCCCCACAGATCAGGACATTATCTCTTGCCTGAATTTCAGCAAAAATCTCTTCTCCAAGCTGTCTTCATCTATGTTTGACCTCGTCTTCTTATTCATTAGGTTCTTCTTACCCTACAGAGTCAATGCTGTCCCAAAACATAAATAGGATCATGCCATTTCTTTGCATTATGCCCTCAAGACATAATAAATAATAAATAAAATAAACTTTGCATGGTATTCAACACTTATTAGTAATTATACTCCACTTATATCCACAGTATTTTCTGTTATCTCTCCCCATGCTTAACAGTTATGAAATTCTTTTATAAAGTGAAAAAAGCAATATTTACATCAATTTTATAATCCCATACTGCTTTTAGATCCTGGATGCCTCATACTTAGTTTTACTCTCAAACAGTAGTATAGCATATACTCTGTTTAGAACAACACTTTCTCCCCATCAGAAAGTGGTTAATTTTCAGTTGTGAAGACATGTACTCTATGAATTCTTTCTCATCTACTATTTTATTCTGGTTAATTTTTATTCTGTCCTTTTATTCTGGTTAATTTTCAGTTGCGAAGACATGTACTCTATGAATTCTTTCTCATCTACTATTTTCTTTGTGTCCTCATGGCACTCCACCCTTTCTGCTTCACCAGTCTTAGTTCATAACAGTGAGAGTAGGAACTACCTTATTATTTGTACCTGTCTTCCTATCAATCTTTCTACAGCTCTTTGAAGAGGGACATTGTCTACATTGTATGATATTGTCTCTCAGTCCTTATATTATTTGACACTTGGTAAATTGTGGACATTGATGTTTTTCAGGAATAAATGAAAGATGACAATTCTAGAGCCATAAAGGAAGCTGCAGTGAGAGAAAGAAAATGGGCTTCTTATTTTTATGGGATGTTGATGACAAAATGATAACCAACTAAACAGTATCATCACAGTTTTGTGAGCGAATATAATCTAGGTGATGTCCAAATTCATTATTACAAAGCCAGATAGTCAACAAAGTATGTGTTTATTGTTATTGAATAAATAAAGTGACTTGTTTCCCTGATTTATTTGAGTACCCCTCTTGATATTCACAAAACCTCATCATTAAGACCAAAGAGGGGAGCAGGTGAAACCCAGAGCCTCAGGGAATCCACACACTACTTATTACCTTTTAGAATGCCTTTATTATATCACCAAATAATTCCTATATGACCCTTTCATTAATATTTTCTGAAAGTGTACATTGATGGTAAAATTACAAGTAGTATAAATTCTATGGCCATTATAAGTGATAAATTTTGTTTGGTATTTCATTTACTTGGTCTATTAACCATTATGAGATTATGAAATTGATGTAAATGCTGTTTTTTTTTTCATTTAAAAGCAGGAGATTAGTTGTTTAAAAATAAATATCTTTTCCAACATAATAGAAGTTATCAAAATTATTAAATCAAGATAATATAAAAATCAAATTGTGTTGGTATTTAAGGGTCGAGTTTCAACCTATCTGGCCAATGAAATATAAAAGAGACTGTTCATGATACATTTCAAGTACACAGAGAAGTACAGAAAATAATACAGAAAGAATACTGAAAATGGTGGCTAAAACCTGGCTTCTAATCATAGTAATGTGACTTGGGCATTTGAGGAACTAAAAGGCCATTTAATCTTCATCTAATACTTGAAATTTTCTATATCAAAGAAGTAGGATTTAAACTTGAAAACCACTAAAGAAAGAGGATTTCCTCGCTCATGCTCGGAAAAGAAAAGCTTTTTTTTAATATACTTTTTTACTTATAATGAAGTGGTATTTGACTTCTTAAACATGTATCTATTAATAACAATCCTTTGAATGCATAACAAGGGTTAAATCCTAGTCTATAAGAAGTTTCTCTCTTCTACTCTTCCATCCTCCTCCCCTTCCAACCATGCATTCATATCACACCAAATCATTCTGTTTCCTAAGTGTAGGGTTTAAGTTGAGTTGCCATTTAAGTGAATAACAGGGTGCTGTCTCTCATCTGCCACTCCCTTCCAGGAGAGAGAATGTTAATTTGAAATCTGTCTCACTAGGGTATTTTTCAGACTTTCACTGAGTCAGACAGCTCATGAGAAAGTGGAATCAATTGCTGTGAACATAATAGGAACCATAGCAAGTCATGGGTCTTCAGGTGCATAGCTGCAGAGGTGTATTGCAAAGCCAATGCCTTCCAATATCTTCGTGTCTGCAGGGATGAACTTAGTTTCTGGTGAGATCAGAAAGTGGTATTTCATATTTTGCATATCTGCATTGACTCTGACTGCAGATATAGTCTGAGTGAACTGAATTCAAGAACATTCTAATGGATTAGGATTTCTACTCTGACATCAATCCTAGGCACTTCCTGCTGCCTGTATACAGCCATCTTTCTCCTGTGCCAACTCCCAAGTCTTCAGCTGCTCTCAAAATGTAAGGGATGGGGCTACTGAGGCCTCCATTAACTGATAGATCAAAAATCTCTCTCTCACACATGCCCTTTTCCCTATCTCCTTCTGAGTTTTAGCCTTTTCTCTTTTTAGAAACTCATATATGAGTGTGTGAGACATCCAGTAAACTCAAGCTATATACTCATTGTCAAGGGCAAACATTCACCATATGCAAATTTAAGAAAGTTACTTAATTTCTCTTCTACTTCAGCTTTATTATCAATAAAATAAGAATAATAGCTTACTTTCATAGTTGCTATAAGATTAAAAGGCATAGTTGTAAAATATTTAAAATATTACATGACACAAAATATGTGCCTTGATCCTGATGTCTTCAGCGTACCTGCAACAGTCCATAAACTTCCCCGTTTTTATCCTGATCACAAAAGAAACTTTGATGCTACCCACACAGCAAAGGTGTGAGACCTGAATCTTCAGATGGACACCTGAGTCCATTCTGGGAGTCCTGGTCTTGCCTTCCAGTTATTGGGTGACTGAGCTGTTCCTCTTTTCTTGTTATCTTCCTGGTTTGGGCACCAGAAGTCTGGGCATCAGAGCATCTCTTCAGTCTCAGGGAGACTGGGATGGTTAGTAAACCAATACTTTACCTACCGCCCCTTCTAGTTTCCTGAACCCACTCACATCCTCATTTCAATGATCTGTAGGGACTCAAAATTAGTTTAGATTAGAGGACAGCCATCTGGTATCTTAACGGCCAGTGCAGAGAAAAGACTCAAGGTTAACCTCACAGAGGGCATACTGCTACATTCACAAACGTCCTTCACACATTGGCATAGAGCTCTCAGCCCCTCCCTCCCATTGTGCATTCAATGGTTTCAGTGTTGGTTTCTGATGACCACTGTTTCTTCCTTAATTATTGCATTCTGTGCTTTTAATCGGAGAAGGCAATGGCACCCCACTCCAGTACTCTTGCCTGGAGAATCCCAGGGACGGCAGAGACTGGTGGGCTGCCATCTATGGGGTCACGCAGAGTTGGACACGACTGAAGTGACTTAGCAGCAGCAGCTTTTAATAACCTATTCTAAAAATGAACTTCTGATTTTTTTTTTTAGTGAGCTTGTCCCCCTTTTGAACAATGAGGCTAGAGTTGGGTGTAGCCTCATGTTGACGCCTCTGTGGTTTCTAGCAGAGCTTATTAACTTAAGCTGCTGAAACTCAAAGTGTCTTGAAAAGTATACAAGCCACATACTTGAACTCAGAGCAACTAGATTTCTTTTTTAATCTTTTTACTTACATTAAGCTCCAATTTCTTCTTCTCAGCATTCATTTTACCCTTCCTAGTTGCGAGTTCATTTTTGTAAGAAATTGATAATTACCAATATTACTGGGTGCCTATTACAGGCTAACATCTATGATCAGCACCTCCTTTAATACTCAAAGTGACTCAGTGATAGATAACATCCACAGTTTCAAACTGGGAGGGAAATATTCAGATGAGGATAGGTACATTCCCTAGGATTATGCAGTTGGAAATTTGAATTTAGGTTTTTCAGACCTCAAAGCATCTGTTCATTCTTAACCACTAATAGAAGAAAAATGTAATTGAGCCATTTCTGCCCTGTAAATATTGGGCCATGTATTTGATGGTTACATCTTGCATTCTTATTAATTTGACAGAATACCCATTTGGCAGCATGCTTCCATAATTATTTTGAAAAGGTTTATGTACAAGTTTAAGTGTATCAACTTTGAAGCAACTTTTTAATCTTTCAGAATTCCTTATTTAATTACATCCTAATTCGAGGTCGTTTGACTCTTGAAAAGGTTGCTACATAAATATTCAGATAGCTTAAGTATTAATACACTTATCTATATATGTACAAATATCATAAATACCTATAGATTCATCAGAATACATGCATTTTAAATGCATTTAAGACCATTTATATTTTATGTAAATAAAAAACCCTGATCAACATACATTGAGTCACACTAAAATTAAGAAGTATAGACCAAAGAAAACATAACTTTAGGTATAAAAGAGTCATTATCAATATTTTTTCTGTTTAATAATGCAAATCATGGGGATCAAGACTTCCAGAAATGGTTTGAATATAAAGTGACTTTTTAAAATTCCCAAAATTTCTTATACAAATTTCTCCTAAATCTTGTCCTGTTAACTGAAATTTAGCCTAATCAAGCCCAAACAGCTGAGCACCTTCTGCTGGAACAGAAGTTGGAGAGAGAGTCACCAAAGGTAAGTGAAGCTGATGAGAACCAAGCCAATAGCTCATCCTGAAATGGGAATGCCAGCCAGTCTACAGAGTGGACACGTGTGGAGAGCATTAGGGTACTCCTTCCCATCAGGAGTGAGTTTCTCTCCTTTACCTGTCAGCCCTTCTCAATTCTGAGTTTCGTTTACATGTGATTCACATCTTTGACTTTATGCATCTTCTTTGTCATGTCCTAAAATTCTGTAACTGATTTCCTCTTTTCACCAATAAAACATTTGATGTGTCCACTGCTTGGACTATGAAGAACCTTTATTTACTCACAATGTACTTGCCTTCCCCCATATTGATAATTATTTTAAAATCTTAAAAAAATATTTTCCAGTATCCAAGAGTCAAACCTTTTTGCACAAGTAATAATCCCCCCCCCAACACAGTCCTGTTTACAAATACGTGATACCCTTCTGTCCTCTTTAAGCACTCTCTTCATCTAGGCCCTGCCTCAGTGCACCATTCTTTTATTCTGTCTTATCTATAGACAAGTTATAAAAGGAGCTTTCTTCACTGCATCACTATCCTTTTTTTTTTTTTTGCTTATTTATTGTTATTAATGTCTATTTGATGGAATGGGTCATTTAGAATTATGGTGGATGATTTATTGGGGTGTATACTGGGTACTGCCATTAATGGTAAATATTCTGTTCTACAATTGCATTTTCCAAGTGCTACCACTACTGTGGCAAGCAGCATCAACCTCAACTAATAGGAAATGAATGAATAAATATAGTGATTTCCCCAAAAGCTATTTCCCAACTTAAATTTGGACATCTTATGATGTCCAAATTGTGTCTGCCTTTTTTGAGAAACGATGTCTATAATTTTTTCCCCAAAATGATAGTTTTGACCTGCTAACAGGCAAGATTCAAGTTTGATTTGGTTTTGTTGTTGTTGTTGTTATTTATATTCTGCTAAAATTCTTAAATGAACTGAGTTCTCTGTACCACAGATAATTCGGAGTGGCATACCTTACTTCCCAATGACACAGTTAAAACAGTAACATGGAATAACATGGGCAGAATAAACTTACTCATTGAGTTTACTTACTTTCAGAATGCTTGCTTTAGTTCTGTCAAAACAAACAAAAGACCTCTCAAAATGGAAATATCTTGTCTTTTCTTAAATATTTTCCTGCTTTCATGAACTTGATTTATTTATGTCTGGTTGACCATCACTTTGGATTCAGTTCAGTCGCTCAGTCGTGTCCGACACTTTGCGACCCCATGAATCGCAGCACGCCAGGCCTCCTTGTCCATCACCAACTCCCGAAGTCCACCCAAACTAATGTGCATCAAGTCGGTGATGCCATCCAGCCATCTCATCCTCTGTACTTTGGATTACTTTAACTTAATTCTCTTACCTAAGAAATAAGGAACCCCAAAGTATTATGTCCATCACTTCACAATGTGTGGCTAAAATAAGAAAACTTGTTTAAAAAATCCTGTCATCATACTCATATTTATATGGAAATAAGCTATGTTTTGAACTTGTGTTATATTCAGTGTTCCATCTATGAGAGGTCGATACATCTCAATGTTTTTTGAATTTAAGTGTTCCATGTGTAATATTTTCCTCCGGGTGTCAGAGCAAGTGACCAGGAACTAGGTGGCTTTAAACAACAGAAATGTATTCTTTCACAGTCTGGGGGGCCAGAAACCCAAACTCTAAGGAAGAAACTGTTTCTTGCTTCTCTCCTAGCTTTGGGTGATTTCCAGAAGTCTTTACTGTGCTTTGGTTTGTAGATACAACACTCTGATCTCTGCCTCCCATCTTCATATAGCCTTCTTCCCTGTATGTCTTCATGTGACCTTTATATTAGGACTTCAGGCACTGGATTTAGGGTCTGCTCTAATCTGATATTGGACTGCCTAGGGCTTCCCAGGTGGCACAGTTCTAAAGAATCCACCTGCCAATGCAGGGGACACGGGTTTGATCTTTGATCCACGAAGATCCCACATGCCGGAGGGAACTAAGCCCGAGGGCTGCAACTCCTGAGGCCACATTCTAGAGCCCACGCTCCACAGAGGAACCACCAGAAAGAAAAGCCTACACACAGCAGCTAGAGAGAAGGCCCCTAGAGAAAGCCCATGCAACAACAACAGCCAAAAATTAAAAAAGAATTAATTTTATAAAAGAGCTAACACTTTGTTTGCCATCCTCTGTTACATTTCCCCTGACACAGCTAATTAAAATGCATATTAAAATGGACTTTGTATATTAAAATGGAATCTCCAACAGCCTGGGGAAAAGACATGTGATGTGACACATTTCATGAATGAGACAATGGCATTATTCCTTTAAGACACTGAGGCTGGAATTTTTCTTTCCCACTCAACCATCATGATTGTGGTACAAAAAGTTAGTACTGGATCAATGGAGGTCTCTTAACAGCAACTGAAAATATTCAGCACTGGCTTTGAGGCTGGGTATTTTTGTAGCAAGGTTTTTTTTTTGTTGTTTGTTTGTTTGTTTTAAATTAGAACCTATAAGGACGGTGATGCAATGAAGAGGTGAAAAACCAACGCTAGTAGCCTGAATTTGTTCCTGTTGGTTGAACTTGCCAGGATAATGCAACAAAGATGAGCTCAGAAAAGAACTGTTTTGGAAGCAGAACTTAAGGAAAATAGAGAGAATACAGAGTGAAATGACTGTCTGAGTTGGAAGTTTAATTTGTACTCATCTCCACTTAATATACAGAACTGACAAAGCAGCTGAATAAAAATGGCCGATTAAAATTCATGCTTAAAGACCAGTATCAGAGTATAGTTATTACAACAATTTTAAAAACTCTTAATGGGTATCATTTTCCCAGAAAATTCTTTCAGTTAGAAAAATATGGTTTAGGAAAAAGAAAAAAAAAATGTTATCTCTCTCTTATGAAAGCATGATAGGCTTAAAGTTAGCCACATTAAATCTAGGGAAAGAGGCATAGTTCCAGAAGATTGGTGTGTCTGTTGACACCTGAGACTCAGAAGAATCTAGTAAATAAATTAACTTTTTGAGAAACTGTATGAATCAACAAACCATGGACAGACTTAAAAGTTTGACCACCAAATTCTATGGACAGGAAACAGGCAGAGATGATCAGCTAAAACAAAATTCATATAATACCAATAAAATACCTAAGCTTTCTGAGGTAAGGTAAAAATTAAATTACCCTAAGAAATTATCAATCAATTTTAGCTATAAATAAAAATGTATCACTGTCTTTTCCAATAAGAAAATGCATAGTATTTTCTGATAGTTACTAATAATCTCCAATTTATATATATTTTTCTACCTATGCTTCCTTGTAACTGGAAAAGCAATTAAGATAATAAGGGGCATAGAATCAAACCTCTGCTGAAATTTAAATCTTTTGTGTTTTTGGATCACTTGCTACAAGATACAGTATGGGAGAAGCTTCAAATGTCTTTCAAGATGCATATTTAGGAGAAATTTATGAAAGGAATTTTTATTCCAATGTTTTATTAACTGAAGATTAAAGCAGTGTTTTCCATTTTCTAGTTAATGTTTTCTACTATAAAACATTGCTTCTCTTCAAAGCATGCTCTTATTTTAGCAGCAGGTACAATAGAATATTTCAGGCAGGGACATTTACGTAAACATACCCACAACACAAACTTGAATATGTCTTTTCATGTTGCTAAGTCTGACTGAATCAGGCTGTGACTCACTCTTCCTCACAGCAGTAGACATAGTAAGAAAACAGAAGACAAAAACACAAAGCTTTAGATCGTATTGTAAATAAAATCAGGTAAATCCGATCTTACAACAATGCATACCAAAGACGCAGTGCCAGCTACTCTAGTAAGAGAAAGCAATTCGTAATAAAACAGAAGCCATGAAAGAAACAAACCTCAAAGAAATTTAAAAAAAAATATGGTTTATTGTTTAAATAAAAAAAAATCTGTTCAGACTGCATTTTTGGATGTTCAGAAAACAAGTGAACTAAACACGTGATATGTTCTCTTGTCAAAACAGTGGTATGAAATCCATCACTATTGAATGGGCACCTTGTGTCTGCGACTGCACTTCCGTGAGACTAATAACTGTGAAGAGCGCCTTCTGACATGATTTTAAGCTAGAATGTGTGATGCCATTGTTACGTCAATTATGAGTAGCTTATAAAGCAACAAATTACTTAGCCATAGGCATGGAAACACATTTGAAAAGCGTGTTCAAGAGTTTAAAATATGCTTAAAAATGGATCCAGAAAAAATTCAGAACAAGTTTCAAGTGTCTGCAGAACTGAAAAGCAGACTATGTTTAAAATTCCTTACATTTTAAAAGATATTCCTAATGTGTTTTACCTATAAAAGTAAATATATTTCAATATAAAGTTACACATTATATATATTAATATCATGTGCCTTACCTTAATGTCTCTTTTTATTCAGTTTTTGTCACATAATAATGAAATTGCAAAATTGCTCATACATTAAAAAAATAGAATCAGAGATTATATATATATAATATATATGAATGTATATATACTATACACACACATATATATATATGTATATGTATATATTTTAGATTCTTTACCATTGTAGGTTATTGCAAAATACTGAGTGTAGTTGCCTGTGCTATACAGTAGGTCGCATGTTTGGCATCTATTTATATATGTGAGTGTATACATTTTAAACCCAAACTCTTAATTTATCACTTCCCTCCTCCTTTCTCCTTTGGTAGCCTTAAATTTGTTTTCTATGTCTGTCAGTCTATTTCTCTTTTGTAAATAAATTCAATTGTATCTTTTATTTTTTAGATTCCTTATATAAGCGATATCATATGATATTTGTCTTTTTCTGACTTACTCCATTTAGTATAATAATCTCTAGGCCCATTCATGTTGCTTTAAATGGCATTATTTTATTCCTTTTAATGTCTGGATAATATTCTGTTATGTATATATAGCCCGTCATTTTTATCCATTCATTTGTTCATGGACATTTAGATTGCTTGCCAGCATGTCTTGGTTGTTGTAAATAATGCAGATATGAACACTAGGGTACATGCATCTTTTCAACTTATAGTTTTCTCCATACACATGCCCCGGAGTGGGATCTCTGGATCATATGGTAATTATTTTTAGTATTTCAGAGAATCTCCCTACCATTCTCCATGTTGACTGTGAAGAAGCACAAGCTGGAATCAAGACTGCCGGGAGAAATATCAATAACTTCAGATATGCAGATGACACCACCCTTATGGCAGTAAGTGAAGGGGAACGAAAAAGCCTCTTGATGAAAGTAAAAGAGGGGACTTCCCTGGTGGTCCAGTGGCTAAGACTGTGCACTCCCAATGCAGGGGGCCTGGGTTCGATCCCTGGACAAGGAGCTAGATCCCACATGCAGCAACTAAGACCCAGTGAAGCCAAATTAAAATAAATAAATGATTAGAAAAAAAAAAAAAAGAAAGAAAGTAAAAGAGGACAGTGAAAAAGTTGGCTTAAAGCTCAACATTCATAAAACTAAGATCATGGCATCTGGTCCCATCACTTCATGGGAAATAGATGGGAAACAGTGGAAAAGGTATCAGACTTTATTTTTTGGGGCTCCAGAATCACTGCAGATGTGATTTCATGGTGACTGCAGCCATGAAATTAAAAGATGCTTACTCCTTGGAAGAAAAGTTATGACCAACCTAGATAGCATATTCAAAAGCAGAGACATTACTTTGCCAACAAAGGTCCATCTAATCAAGGCTACGGTTTTTCCAGTGGTCATGTATGGATGTGAGAGTTGGACTGTGAAGAAAGCTGAGCTCTGAAGAATTGATGCTTTTGAACCGTGGTGTTGGAGAAGACTCTTGAGAGTCCCTTGGACTGCAAGGAGATCCAACCAGTCCATTCTGAAGGAGATCTGTCCTGGGATTTCTTTGGAAGGAAATGATGCTCAAGCTGAAACTCCAGGACTTTGGGCACCTCATGCGAAGAGTTGACTCATTGGAAAAGACTCTGATGTTGGGAGGGGTTGGGGGCAGGAGGAGAAGGTGACGACAGAGGATGAGATGGCTGGATGACATCACCGACTTGATGCACATGAGTTGAGCGAACACCAGGAGTTGTTGATGGACAGGGAGTTTTGCTTTGTTTTGTTTTGCAAAACATGAAAGTGAAAAGTGAAAGTGAAGTTGCTCAGTCGTGTCCGATGGTAAAGCTGCATGACATGCCTAGGTTTGCTCACTTCAGGGATTTGGACTCAGCACTTTCATGCACTGGAGAAGGAAATGGAAACCCACTCCAGTGTTCTTACCTGGAGAATCCCAGGGACGGGGGAACCTGGTGGGCTGCCGTCTCTGGGATCACACAGAGTCGGACATGACTGAAGCGACATAGTAGCAACAGTAGCAGCAGCAGCATATCGAGGGAGAAGGCAATGGCAACCCACTCCAGTACTTTTGCCTGGAAAATCCTATGAATGGAGGAGCCTGGTGGGCTGCAGTCCATGGGGTCGCTGGGAGTCAGAAACAACTGAGCTTTTCACTTTCACTTTTCACTTTCATGCATCGGAGAAGGAAATGGCAACCCACTCCAGTGATCTTGCCTGGAGAATCCCTGGGACGAGGAGCCTGATAGGCTGCCATCTCTGGGGTCGCACAGAGTGGGACACGACTGAAGCAACTTAGCAGCAGCAGCAGCAAAAGCAGCAGCATATCCAGGGTAAAGAACAGAATTAGATCAAGAATGATCACATATCTACTTGATCAACTAGGTGCAGTGACATGGGGAGAGTGAGCAGGCATGTGAGGAAAACCTGATTTTTGGTTTGGACATACTGAGTTGAGGTGTCCGTGGGACTTATCAGTGGACATGTTCTGTGAACAGTTGGATATCTGGGTCTGAGGCTCAAAGGGAGATATTGGTGAAATAGAGTTGGAGGGGGAAATTGATCAGAGAAACAATTCAAAGATTAATGAAAGTAACTAAAATAATAAGTGGGGCTTCCCTGGTGGTTCAGTAGTTTTTTAAAAAAAAAACACAATACGCCTGCCAATGCAGTTCACAAATATCGGAAGGGTCAGAAAGATCCCCTGGAGAAGGAAATGGCAACCCACTCCAGTATTCTTGCCTGGGAAATGCCATGGCCAGAGGAGCCTAGCAGGCTACAGACTATGGGGTCACAAAAGAGTTGGACATGACTTAGCAACTAAACAACAACAAAAATAATGAAGGGAAAGGAGTAGTGATGAGGATTCAGATGACAGGAGGCATTTAAGAGCTATTAATGATGTGAAATATGCAGGATGTTATTGGAGAGAGAAACATTTCTAGAGGGAGAGGGGAAATACTGCCTTTTATCTTTGAAGAGATTTGAGCATACATGTACACTTGGAGAAAAGAGCCAATAAAGAGGAACAAATTAAAAACAAAGCTGAGTGCAATCCATGAGAATTAAGGGACTCAGATACAGAAAATAGGTTTGTTGTAGAGAATAATTATGAACCAATGAGACATCCTTGATACCAAAATGATTTCTTAAACTAAGACGTAGCAAGGATTTGCTAACTGACATAATATAAATAAAAGATGGCAAGCACCCTCAAGAAGATTGTATCTTCATGTGCAAAATAAAAAACCATCCCATTTTTCTCTTTAGCTGTGTTTAGTTGGAACCTTTAGCAGCATCATTTAATGGCAGAGATGAGGGGTGATATTGTGAGGGTTGGAAAAAAAATTGCAACAGGGAAAAATGCTTAAATAGTATAAATGCCTGTATAAATCTTTCTAATAGCTCTTCTAAAAGCTAGACTGGATGTGTTTTATCACATATTCCTGGGCAACTAGCGGGTTTAACACCAGCAGTAGAGCTGGACTGCCCTTGGTACTCAGAACTTTATTTGGGAAATTTACAGAGATCACCAGGGGCATGGAAGTGGGGCTCACGTGCTAGTTTCAAACATCTCCTGTGAAGAAAGAGAAGGAAAATATTTAGGTGAAAATTAGGACACGTTTGAAGGTGTGGGATTTCAGAATGAGAAAGAGGGGTGGGATCTGATGGTGTCTAATTTCTCTATAAGGCAAGAGCTAAGGTTAATTGCTGAGAATAAGGGAGGCAGGGTGTGAATAATAAGGTTGGTGAATTCTTAAAGTAGCTCATGAGGGTCAAAAAAAGTTGACATAGTGAACTTTGCAGAGCAATTGTTGAAGACCTTTTAATAATTCCTTACTGTATTTTGTCAGGACTGTAGAAGCACAGGAAACTATACTCAATATTTTGTAATAATCTCTAAGGGAAAAATTCAAAAAATATAGGAATGTGTATTTGTAACTGAATCATTCTGCTGTACACCTGAAACTGCACATTTAAATCAACTATACTTCAACTTAAAAAAAGTGAAAAAATATAATAAATTCTTAGAAGAAACATAGTTGTTGTTTGCTAATACAGTATTGATCAAGGCTTTTGGGCATTTACATAATCGTTCAGAGGTAACAGCTCAGGAAATGATTAAGAAAAATGCAGGGCTTCCCTGGTGGTACAGTGGATAAGAATCCACCTGCCAATGCAGGGGCCATGGGTTCAATCCCTGATCTGGGAAGTTTCCACACACTGCTGAGCAGCTGAGTCCATGCACAACTCTGAGGCCATGCCCAGAGCCCACAAGCTCCTGAAGCTCACACACCTAGAGCCAGTGCTCCACAGCAAGAGGCTCCACCACAGGAAGAGGCCCACTGACCACAAAGGAGGGTAGCCCTGCTCGTGGCAACTAGCGAAAGCCCGTGCAGAGCAACGGAGACCCGGTACAACCAAAAATAAATACATCATTAAAAAGTAAAATGCAGTTTTATTATCTGTTGTTTTGGCTCTTTTCCTTTGTATCTCTCCTTTAAAAATGTTTTCTTTATTTTTTCACTAAATGTTCACTTTTGTTTTTTGATGTTTTCCCGAATTTTAATTTTCAGCAAGCAGATGCTTTTTTACCCCTTGTAGATTCTACTCTTATTATATTTAAATTTACATATTTGCCATTTAAAACATCAAACAATACTTCCAGTCCTGTATGGGAAAGCAGTTATCTTCTAGCCTTACCATCCCTACCCTTAGTCCCTTGACAATCAAATATTTCACCTGTTTTAACCGTTGCTTCTGGTATTAACCTATTTAAAGCTGAGACATTAACTTTGCACTTGTAATGTTGCAGGTCAGGATTTAACTCTCTTGAGCCTAGCACTCACAAGTTCATCCCCACCCCTCATCCCCCTGACATAAATCTATGGCATTATTGGTTGCATTAACTTTTAAAAAATTAATTTATTTTTTTAATTGAAGGATAGTTGCTTTACAGAATTTTGCTCTTTTCTGCCTTAGGTATACATATATCCCCTCCCTTTTGAACCTCCCTCCCAGCTCCTGCACCATCTCACCCCTCTAGGTTGATACAGAGCCCCTGTTTTATTTAGAATTTATAATATGTTGGCTAGGTAACTATTTTTCAGATCATAAAAAGCCTTTTTTCCTTGTCCAACTTTTTTTTTTTCATTAATGCATTAATAACTGCCTACCTACTTCCATGGCTGAGTTTTCTACCTACCCTTGCACTAACTCAGCACCAAATTTCTGGTAGCAGCATACATTTCCTCTCAATATGGTAAGTCACCTAGGAATTTGTGTGTGTGTGTGTGTGTGTGTGTGTGTGAAAGTCACTCAGTCGTGTCTGACTCTGTAACCCCCATGGACTGTAGCCCACCAGGCTCCTCTGTCCATGGGATTTTCCAGGCAAGAACGCTGGAGTGGGTTGCCATTTCCTTCTCTAGGGGATCTTCCCAACGCAGGGATCAAATCCAGATCTCCAGCATTGCAGGAAGACTCTACCATTTGAGCCACCAGGGAAGCCCCATCTAGGAATTTACTAGTTTTATTTGCATACTTTCATTCTCCTTGTACTTTCCATCTTTCTCTCATGATATATTTTATGCTTTATATCTCTGACAGCTCTCATTTGGAATTTCTTTCATAGTCAGCTCAAAGACTCGGACTCTTTCCTGTTAGCTATTTTATTTTTTTTTAATGAGTTTTTTTTTTAATGTAGATCATTTTAAAAATCCTTATTGAACTTGTTACAATATTCTTTCTGTTTCATGTTTTGGTTTTTTTGTTTGTTTGTTTGTTTTGGCTGTGAGTCATATATGATCTTAGCTCCCCATCCAGAGGTTGAACTCACACTCCCTGCAATGGAAGGTGAAGAGGTAACTGCTGGACCACTAGGGGAGTCCCTAGCAATTCTATTTTGGATGCTATCAATTACACCTTCTTTTGGAACATAAGCTATAGCTGTAATGAGGCAAAAATTGCACTGGACAAATTTGAACAGGCAAGGAAGACTTAATTCATGGCTATTAAAACAGGGGAGTAAGAGCAGAACTCTGAGTTCAATGCTGCTGAAACCAAAGGATGGCAAGTTTTTAAGAGATGGGATGCAGGAAACATAGGCCATCTGTGTTTGTTATTGGCTTTTCCAAAATAAAGTAATTTCTCATACTTTTAATACAGGAGGTAGTTTTGCAACTTGGAGGATGATGCCTGCCAAAGTTAGGCTCTAACTCTGCCAAGGAAATAGGAGATAAGACCATGATCTTCCTTGGTGATGGCATTACAAAAGGATGGCTCCCAAGTCCCAGAAAAAGATATTCCTGATTTATAAATCTGCCCAGGTCTTTTAGAAAGATTTACATCCCAAAGGAGCAGATAAATAGTTTATAATTCTAAGCCTTCTAAAGTAAATGCTCAAAGAAAAGGAAGGCAGGGACCTGGAGTTAGGAAGAAGCTTGTCTGAGTTTTAGTGCTGCCAAGGGGAATGTTAAGGTCTTCTAGGTCAGCTGCCTTAGGAAGGTACTTGGCTGGTCTTTTGAAATATTTTCAAAACTTTTTTGAAATATTATGTTTCTCACACTTGAGTAACTGTTCATTTTGATAAAGAATTTTAGATTGACAGTCATCTTTCCTCATATTTTAAAAGGCATTGTTCCAGTACCTTCTAGCTGCAATGCAGGAACTAAAAAATTGGATGCTATTCTTATTTTGGATTCTTAATATAGTCACACATTTTTTTCTCTCTGTAAGATCATAGTCTTTTTCCTCCTATAATTCTGAAATTTTATTAAAATATATTTTTGAATACAGACTCATTTATTATTATCCTTAATGACATCACATTATCTCTAATTGAAAATTATAGTGAATTAACCAAGCCTGGGCTACTTATGAAAGGACAGAGAAAAGATCATCAGTTTTTATAAATTAAGTTTTTTAAAAATAAAAATAATTACTATACTGTATTGGTAGGAGTAACTTAAATTGTTGTTGTGGTGGTTGAAATAGGTATAATTCTAGTGAGTGAAAAAAAAAATGCAAGCCCATCATGAGTAAAAAAGTTACTACTTGAAAATCAATATAAAAAAAAAGAAAATCAATAATGACTCTGCAGATCTATTAGCATATTATTAGCTAGACTAAAGTCATATTAAGAGAAGTATATTCAATATTCTATGATAAATCATAACAGAAAAAATATTTTCAAAAATAATGCTTATATATGTATAACTGAATCACTTTGTTGTATAGCAAAAATTAATGCAACACTGAAAATGAACTATACTTCAATACAAAACTGATAAAAAAGACAAGAAGGCTGATTTAACAGTTATTGCAACATGAGCAGTGCCACCAATTTGATTCATTTATGCTCACATCACTTTTAGATATTTCCTATGAGTCCATTGTTTTCAATGTAGAAATTCAACATGAAGGCAAAATTTGGTTTCTAGACATGAACTATCAGGAAGCAAATTTTAAAATTCCTTCCTGTCTACTCCTCTGGTGATCATTCTGCTCTTGCGTACAAAATCACATACAGCATTCTGGGTTTTACTCTTGACTCTGGCAGAAGAGTTGAGGAGATCACTCATCACGCATTGCCCGCCTGGTGAAAGCTGACTGCGTGACATCATTCTCTCCACGGCTGGGGAGGGCAACACCTCGCTTGTCACAGGCTATTGAAAATCATCAGCTTTCATCAGTGGATCCTGACAATGCAGAGGAATGATTCACCTGAAGGGAGCAGAGGGCATAGCACTTCAAAAGTGATCTCTAAAGACTGATTATTTCTTGTCCTTGACACCCTGCCAAGGGCTAGATACATCGAACATTTGGGATGTAATGGAGCCACAAATCACCGGTTGCCTAGAGTCTCCCTGGGCCTACCAGAGGATAGCATGCTTGACTTTAGTTCAGTTTTTATTACATGCTGTGAACTTTTGACGGCTCTGATATGCCTTGTCATTGATTTGTCAAGATTGGACTCTGACAAGGTGTCTGACCTGATGGAAATCAAGAATGCTCTACTGGATCTTGTAGAAATAATGGGAAAACTTCTGTCACAGGACCCTGGGCAATGGGATACATTTCATTATGATGCCACTGAAACAACAGAGAGAGTTATTCTAAGAGCATTTTAGTTAGAGTGAAGGGGTTTACCTTGGATTGAAAAATATATAATTTAATCATATATTATAAAAATTCAAAAGACATAAAGGCACACATTATACATTTTGTTAAGGGCTAAATTGTGTGGCAGAAATTTGTGCATCCAATACCTATTGCTAAGTAACATTTTGTTGTTTTACTGCAGTTGATGTAAATGATTTTTTTGGTACAAAAGAGAAATCACAAAAGACTTGTTATCAACAGAGAGATAAGCTCTGCTTTTGTTATTCCAGTATTCAAAGGGCTCATTCGATAATATTTGAAAATCTTTTATGACTGACTCATGAAACTCAGTTTCAGACAAGACAGTCTCGCTCCTAAGAATACTATCGATGATCGTGGTTTACCCTGTGGAGAAAGGATTGTGGATCAAAATGTTTTTTTCTTCTTCAAAGATATTTCCTACTCAGAAAAACTAGTAAACAGGAAGATAAGGGTATTATTTTAGCCACCCTAAATCCTAATCAAAGTAGCAGAGTGCTGGTGGAAAGGAGTAGCCCCAAAGCATGCAGCAGGTTGATTTTATAATTTTTTTCAATAGGAGAGTGCCCACTTGTAGATTAAAAGATGCAGTCCAGCACTACCTGGAAAAGTCGATATTTTGAAGAAGTTAAGAAAACAATCACCTTTAGCCCATGGGTTTAGGAATATTGCAAAGCAAATAAACACAATCTTTCATGCAAAGAGTCCTTTAAAGGTAGGAAGAAAAAACTATGGGGCATAAAATGCCATTTTCTTCAAAACTTATCCCTTTCCTCATGTTTCTCTGTCCTACATGTGAAATATTATCAGTGAATTACAAAACAGAGCCCAACAGTAGTTAAAGTGGTAAAAACAGATTTTGTCCAACCCAGGAGTGTCGCATGTAAAGACGAGTCTTAGCTCTCAGTCTTGGGTTGTCTGTCAAAGCGACACTGAGCCACAAGTGTTGCTACTTGGTTCTGTGATGAAGCTCTGTTGGCCCTGTTCAAGATGAGGAACAGAGTCACAGCACACCAGCACGTCATCTGCATGACATTATCTCTGTGGATGATGATAGTGGCTTCGATGATTTGAAGGGAGAGCTAGATGAGTATGTTCAAAAATACCTCTCTGGAAACATTAAAGTACAAAGAAATGTAAGTGTTAGGGGTTGGTTGGAGAAAGAATGTTTGGAGCAGTCGGTGGTCCAGGAGTTCTGGTGTTTCTGGACAGTCATTGTGAGTTGAATGTAATGTGGCTGCAACCCTTGCTGGTGATCATCCAGGAGGATCAGCAGAGCATGGCTTGCCCCGCAAGTGATGCTATCAGTGTGGACACACTTACCTAGAGTTCACTGTCTCCTATAGGACAGGAAGGATTCAGCTAGTGGATGCACTTCATATGGGATCCCATTCCTCTTTCTGAGCTAGGAAGACCAGAAGACTAACAAAATCATCTACACCAATAACGTCACTTGCAATGGCTGGAGGGTTGTTTGCCTTGAACAGACAATATTCCACGGACTTGGACAGGGTGGCAGTAGCATGGATGTTGGGGGAGGAGAGTATTTGGATACATAATTTAGGATCTGAGTGTGTGGAGGTAAGTTTTTCATCATCCTTTGTTCTGGAGTAGGAGATGTCTTTTGAAAAAGGTGATCATATGGATTTCCTAAAGGCCAGGACTTTAGGACGCATAACTCTCGTGTTGGTGATTACTTGGCTAAGTAAATACAAGGAGTATTATTTTTCCTTCAGACCTGATCTGAGGACCAACAACTAGGGAAGTAATGAGTGTGCAGAACTGAGGAAACACCTGAGTTGTAAATTATTTAAAGGACACCTGGATAATATATACCCATAAATACAGATATCAACACAAGGACAATTTGAATGTGGACACAGTCAGTTAAGAAATTGGTGTGAGAAGAACCAGTTAAGAAACTGTTGCTTAGCCCAGGGTATTACTGGTGAATTTGAGGTTCTTGCTTCATTGGAAAGAATTGGGAAACAAAACAATAGGTAAGAAGTAGATTTATCGAGAGAGAAACACACCTCACAGACAGAATGTATACCATCTCAGAAGGTGAGAGCTTTGAAAGATGGTGTGGTTAGGTTTTGGGGGCTGAGTAAAATCATAGGCTAATTAGTGGGAGGATTATTCCCATTATTTTTGGGGAAGGGGTGGGTATTTCCAGGAATATGACCTCCAGTCACTTTCTGGCCTTTTATGGTTAGACTTAGAACTGTCATGGCACTGGTGGGTATATCATTTAGCATGTTAATGCATGACGATGAGCATATAATGAGGCTCGGGGTCTACTGGAAGCTGAATACACCACCATTTGGAGCTCGTTGGTTCTAACCAAGTCTTTGCCGTATCCTATGGCCATGCCATTCTTTTAAACATTGTGCCCTCCTGTTTTAAGAGCAGAACCAAAGGATATCAGAAGAGACCTGGGAAGGGTATGATCTAAAGCAAGATTTGATTACTTCACAGTGTGTGCTGGAATTTGTAGTTTGGAAAGTAGGATATAAGTGCAACTGCCTTAAAAACAAATAAACATTTATGGCTTCATACTCATAAGTGATCTACTTATTGTGCAACAAAGTTTGCCATATATTAGGAATTCAAAGATGAACAAGACTAAGCTGTTTCCCTAAAGAACGTATAGTATACCAAGGGAGATAAAGAGATAATCATGCTGCTGATCAATTCAGTCAATAGAAGCTAAAGTGAAGAGGGAGAGGAATTAAAGGTGACTCCCAAAAGATGGGAGTAAATGTTGATTTCACCAAAAGTAGCAAGATTATGTAGAAGAGCACAGCTGGCAAGGAAGGTGATAAATTGGAAAACTGAAAGACAAAGTACAAATTTTGTGGAGCATTTAAAACATTTTTTTGTGAAGAAATGAATATATTACTATCTAGAATAGTAATGGCTCAGATGTTAAAAGAAATCTGCCTGCAACGTAGGACACTTGGGTTCAATCCCTAGATGGGGAATATCCACTGGAGAAGGAAATGGCAAACCACACCAGTATTCTTCCCTGGAGAATTCCATAAACAGAGGAGTCTGGTGGGCTACAGTCCATGGGGTCGCAAAGAGTCAGACCCAGCTGAGTGACTAACACTTAGAGGAGTATTACATCAATAGGCTTACACCTATAGACAATATCAAAGCTGAATATAAAGACCTCTCTGTCCTCCTAATCTGGTAGGAAGACTTTACACTACAAGATCAAATGAAATAAGAATGCACACTTTGTATAAATTTGCAGTGTAATGAGAAATTGATTTAGAAAGCATTATGTGTGGCTGTGACTAAGTCATTTCATTTTGGTTCCCAATTTGGCTCCTAATTTGCAGTAAAATTAGAGAATAAAATTAAGAACTTTTTCCAATGCTAACATGTATTTTGAATGAGTTCCATTTCTTTATGTTTTCTTTTCCACCTCTGTCTCCACCAAACTTTGAGAATATTCTTCTAACAAACAATAGATAAAGCAAGGTGAACATAATGAGGATTTTTTTTAATGTCAATTTGTCATGAATTGCTCACTGATGGTTAATGCTACACTGGAAAAAGGTAGTCATTAAACAATTTTAAAAGTTACTCCTATTCTAAGCTGGAAAAACCATCTTATTTCCATTTCCGCTACAACTCGGTGGCATTTGTTCTCTTAGAAATCCAAAGGACAGACCCCTGGAAGCCCCACTGATCATTGTGTTGGAATCTTCTGTACCTTCCCTTGTCAAGGTGGGTCGAGTTTGGTTTTCTGCATAAAAACTGTAGTCAGTTTCTACCATGTGGAATAGTATTAAGTGATGATAATAGAATACTTAGCCTTACACAGAGTGCATGCTAAATTGCTTCAGTCATGTCTGACTCTTTGTGACCCTATGAACTGTAGTCCGCCAGGCTCCTCTGTCCACGGGATTCTCCAGGCAAAAATACTGAGTGAGTTGCTATGTCCTTGTCTAGGGAATCTTCCCAACCCAGGGATCGAACCTGCATCTCTTGTGTCTCCTCTGCTGGCTGGCAGGTTCTTTACCACTAGTGCCACCTGGGAAACTCCCACACACAGAGTAGGTGATAGTAATTATTTTTAATTCAAATTATTGGCTTATGCCAAAAGTTAAGATTTATTTTAGCAGTGTTCAGCATGTGGTTCTGTGTTAAAGAATGCCAAAGAACCTCTGAATGTTGATCACATAACTTTGGATTTGAACAACAAATACGCTAAGATTGAATAAGAACATTAGGTAAACATAAATCAGAAATACAGCATGTTCTTTAACATCATTGATCATATTTTAAAAATGCAATAGCATGGGTCACTGACTGTAACTGTGTTTTAAATTAACATGACTGTCATCCTCTAATGACATAACACCATAATATTATGTTTCCTCATTGCCAATTCAGAAAAATGTGTTGTGGCATGGGTATGGCAGTAGATTATGCTAAAAAATATGGACTAAATCAGATTTGAAAACAAGGAAAGTAAAGCTGAATACAGGTGAAGGTTTTGAGTGTGATGGAGGAACATCTCTGAATGTTAAATATTAAGAACTGTGCAGAAAACTGCTTCCCAAGGGAAACAAAAAACTCAGTTTCATGGGCAAATTAAAATTAGAATCAAAAGTCTCTAAAAGACACACACACTTATATTTGTGTTTAGCAAAGGCAAGTAGACTACTAGTTAACTTAGCAGATCTTTTACGGCTGTATATGTCTTGCTTCCTTTGTTTCCATAAATACTTACAATCATTATTTCTGGACCAAGACTGATATTTTGCATTTAAATTCAGATACTCTATTACCTTATCTCCTCTAAACCTAAAGTAAGTACAGACACTGTATATTTCTGAATAATTTACCACATTGAGAAGCTGCACAAGTATAAATAACAGATTTAAAACCACAATTGACAGAGAGGGCATTCTGCAATAACAGGATTCAGAGTCCAGAATTTTAAAGAGTTTTATTCAATTCTAAAAAGCCTGTTTTTCTTCTTTTTTTCCGAGTTAAGTAAAATTATTTAAACAAAGCTCTTTTCTTTGTTTTGAATATTGCCAACATTAATTAAGCTCTTATGCACTGAGGCACTAGCCCACTAAAATCTTTATATATTTTATACCATCCTCAGCATTCTTATAAGATAGATACATGATTTCCATATTAAATATTAAGGAATTGAGGCATAGGTGATATGTAAGTAATGTGT
Organism: Bubalus kerabau; assembly: GCF_029407905.1. NCBI lineage: Eukaryota > Metazoa > Chordata > Mammalia > Artiodactyla > Bovidae > Bubalus > Bubalus kerabau. Next base: position 9,903,572 of record NC_073635.1, on the reverse strand, counting down.
CCAAGTTTATATAGCTAACAAATAATAGAATAACTTAACAAATAATAGAATCAAGATTGGAAATTTTGACTCCAAAGCCATTTTGGAGTCACTTTGACTCCACTCATGCACTTCTCCAAAAACTTATAATCGGTTCTTAACTGTTTCAAATATTAAGTATATACTTTAGATAAAATATAGTTTTCTCCAAAATGATACTAGATCTTCATAAACGATAATCATAGGTATCAGAAAGCTCTGGTGAGTATAAATTAATTTCAGAATAATAATTTATAACACGAAAAATAGCAAAGAAAAGGGTTGCGATTGATGTGCACCATGGACTTAGTGCCAAAGTGGAAATGTCTTTTCCCACTGATGAAGACTCTCCTTGACCAAACGTCAGGCTACCTTCAGCCCTCTTCTGGACTAGACCTTGACTATGTCCCCACGTCTCTGGGCCTGCATAGTGCAATGTTCCAAGAATGGTGGTGGTGGTGTAGTTGCTAAGTCATATCCTATTCTTGCAACCCCATGGACTATAGCCCACCAGGCTCCTCTGTCCATGGGATTCTCCAGGCAAGAATACTGGAATGGGTTGCCATTTCCTTCTCCAGGAAGGAATTACAACCTGGGAATCAAACCCTGGTCTCCTCAATTGCAGGAAGGTTCTTTATAGACTGAGCTACATTTTAGTCTAGAGAGAATCCCTTACTTTTGACATCTGCTCAAATTCCTCGTCTTCCACCATCCCCCAGGTGATATTTGAATACCTTGACCTGCCCTTAATGCCTCTTTAAAAATCCTCCATGCATAAAGCAACCATTTCCACTCCCTGACTATAAATCCCCACTTGTTATTGTATTGAATTTGATACTGAGGTCTCTATTCCCCTGTCACATTACATTCAACTCACAATGACTGTCCAGAAACACCAGAACTCCTGGACCACCGACTGCTCCAAACATTCTTTCTCCAACCAACCCCTAACACTTACATTTCTTTGTACTTTAATGTTTCCAGAGAGGTATTTTTGAACATACTCATCTAGCTCTCCCTTCAAATCATCGAAGCCACTATCATCATCCACAGAGATGATGTCATGCAGATGACGTGCTGGTGTGCTGTGACTCTGTTCCTCATCTTGAACAGGGCCAACAGAGCTTCATCACAGAACCAAGTAGCAACACTTGTGGCTCAGTGTCGCTTTGACAGACAACCCAAGACTGAGAGCTAAGACTCGTCTTTACATGCGACACTCCTGGGTTGGACAAATCTTGATGGTAGCCTAAGTAGTGACTGATCCGAATAGAAAGGCATGTTTCAGACAGCCTAAGTATCATAATTCCTGATGACTCTCATTAAAAATAATATCTAATCCAGAAGGGAATTTCACATTTCCTTCTTCTGGATCTTTAATATGATTAACTATTACATGGAAATTTTGTTTGCATTGAACTATGATTCTAATATATTGAGATATCGTGGAATGTGAAGTCAAGTGGGCATTAGAAAGCATCACTACAAAAAAAGCTAGTGGAGGTGATGGAATTCCAGTTGAGCTCTTTCAAATCCTGAAAGATGCTGCTGTGAAAGTGCTGCACTCAATATGCCAGAAAATTTGGAAAACTCAGCAGTGGCCACAGGACTGGAAAAGGTCAGTTTTCATTCCAATCCCAAAGAAAGGCAATGCCAAAGAATGCTCAAACTACCGCACAATTGCACTCATCTCACACGCTAGTCAAGTAATGCTCAAAATTCTCCAAGCCAGGCTTTAGCAATACGTGAACCGTGAACTTCCAGATGTTCAAGCTGGTTTTAAAAAAGGCAGAGGAACCAGAGATCAAATTGCCAACATCTGCTGGATCATGGAAAAAGCAAGAGAGTTCCAGAAAAACATTTATTTCTGCTTTATTTACTATGCCAAAGCCTTTGACTGTGAGGATCACAATAAACTGTGGAAAATTCTGAAAGAGATGGAATACCAGACCACCTGACCTGCCTCTTGAGAAATCTGTATGCAGGTCAGGAAGCAACAGTTAGAACTGGACATGGAACAAAAGACTGGTTCCAAATAGGAAAAGGAGTACGTCAAGGCTGTATATTGTCACCCTGCTTATTTAACTTCTATGCAGAGTACATCATGAGAAACGCTGGACTGGAAGAAGCACAAGCTGGAATCAAGATTGCCGGGAGAAATATCAATAACCTCAGATATGCAGATGACACCACCCTTATGGCAGAAAGTGAAGAGGAACTAAAAAGCCTCTTGATGAAAGTGAAAGAGGAGAATGAAAAAGTTGGCTTAAAGCTCAACATTCAGAAAACGAAGATCATGGCATCCGGTCCCATCACTTCATGGGAAATAGATGGGGAAACAGTGTCAGACTTTATTTGTTTGGGCTCCAAAATCACTGCCGATGGTGATTGCAGCCATGAAATTAAAAGACACTTACTCCTTGGAAGAAAAGTTATGACCAACCTAGATAGCATATTGAAATCAGAGACATTACTTTGCCAAGAAAGGTTCATCTAGTCAAGGCTCTGTTTTTTCCAGTGGTCATGTATGGATGGGAGAGTTGGACTGTGAAGAAAGCTGAGCACCGAAGAATTGATGCTTTTGAACTGTGGTGTTGGAGAAGACTCCTGAGAATCCCTTGGACTGCAAGGAGATCCAACCAGTCCATCCTAAAGGAGATCAGTCCTGGGTGTTCTTTGGAAGGAATGATGCTAAAGCTGAAACTCCAGTACTTTGGCCACCTCATGCAAAGAGTTGACTCATTGGAAAAGACTCTGATGCTGGGAGGGATTGGGGTCAGGAGGAGAAGGGGATGACAGAGGATGAGATGGCTGGATGGCATCACTGACTCAATGGACATGAGTCTGAGTGAACTCTGGGAGTTGGTGATGGACAGGAGGGCCTGGTGTGCTGCGATTCATGGGGTCGGGAAGAGTTCGACACGACTGAGGGACTGAACTGAACTGATGATTCTAATACCTGACTTAATGTGATACAGGGATAAGATAGAGTAGGGAGGCTGGATGATCCACAGGCCCAGACCCCTTGATGGATACATTCTTAAACAACTGTGCCACCTCACTGAAGATGAAATAAATGAAAAGTAAAACTGTCCAGGACACAAACATAAAAAGACACCCAACAGAAATATCACACTTTGATATTTCTCCTTATTGACCTAGCAGAGCTGAAATGCCTTTTTAAATTTCCAGGAGCAGAAGTTGCTGCAGCCAGAAGTTCATGCTGGAGGCTGTGTATAGGCCAGAGAGAGTGAGAAACTTGAGGATGCAGCCTCAGGGGGAGAGATGATGGGTTTTGGGTTTTGTGGGTTTTGCTTCCAGGTTCCCCGTCAGGTCCCCAGGGTGAAGATCCTGGAAATACACATGCGTGACTCTCAAGACTAGGACTGTGACTTCCTCCTTCCTCACTGTAGCAGCCATCACAGCTGATTTGGGCCCCGCCAGGCAGCACTGGGCCTCTTCAAGGCCCAGCATCACGGAGGCATGAGACATGGAGGCAGCCACCAGCTCACCAGGTCCCGGGGCCTCACACCCCACTCTCACCTTTCTTTTCTCCCCCAAATTGATTAGCAGCCAGGCTCTTAAAATTAAAGAGGAGTTAAGAACATGTCTTGGGGAATAGCAAGCATGAAATTTATACATGTCTGCTCCTTTCTTGATCCCATTTTGATCTGAACCAGGATTATTTGAAATAGTAAAGAGAGAGTCAATGTCTACATGGAAACTAGAAGATGGAAAAGGAGAAGAAGAAGGAAAAATGAAAAAATAACAGTGTTTGAAAGGTAACTGGCTATCAATTTTTGTATTTTGTTTTTAAGAAGCTGAAAATCTTCCTTTGGAAGGACTTTGTACAGTTTAGTTTCTGTCTTCCGGCATGGAGACTGGTATTTTCCCTGGGGACAAACAGCTCCTTTGATGCCCAGAGCTGCGTTAATAATATCATTCTTATGCAGAAGTAAGATATTTTATCTAAGCACAAGGCAACTGAGTCGAGATAGAAGATGCTAAATAAACGATTTATTGAACTAAATAGAACAGTAAATTTTTGGTTTGTTTCGAGACTCCTTCGGGCTTCCCTAGTGGCTCAGACGGTAAAGTGTCTGTCTGCAACGCAAGAGACCCGGGTTCGATCCCTGGGTTGGGAAGATCCCCTGGAGAAGGAAATGGCAGCCCACTCCAGTATTCTTGCCTGGAAAATCCCATGGACGGAGGAGCCTGGTGGGCTGCAGTCCATGGGGTCGCTAAGAGTCAGACACGACTGAGCGACTTCACTTTCACTTTTCACTTTCATGCATTGGAGAAGGAAATGGCAACTCACTCCAGTGTTCTTGCCTGGAGAATCCCAGGGACTGGGGAGCCTGGTGGGCTGCCGTCTATGGGGTCGCACAGAGTCAGACATGACTGAAGTGACTTAGCAGCAGTTCATCCTTAGCATACAGTAAGAGCTCAGTAAAGCTTTTATTACTGTTGTTAATCTGTTATCAGTGGTGGTGGTGGTTGGTGGTTTAGTCTCTAAATTGTGTCCGACTCTTGAGACCCCATGGACTGTATGTAGCCTGCCAGGCTCCTCTGTCCATGGGATTCTCCAGGGAAGAATACTGGAGTGGGTTGCCATTTCCTTCTCCAGGGGATCTTCCTGACCCAGGAATCAAACCTGGGTCTCCTGCATTGCAGGCAGATTCTTTACTGACTGAGCTATAAGGGAAGTTTTTACTACTGTTATTGAACTGTTTTTAGTAATAAACACAAATGGCGTTTATGTGTATGTGTGTGTGTGTTTAGATTTCTGTATGTGTACATTTGTAAGTGTACATGTATTTTTATATACTATAATATTATGTTTTACCTATATCTCTAAATTCACTTAAAATGATTTCTTACTTTATTTTTGAAATCTAAATTCATATATATTTTTAAGACCATGTACATTATTACCACTCAATGTGCTTTTAGGGAATTTTGAAAGAGATATTCTAATCTTTATAGCTTTCAATATTTTTAAAGTGTGGGATTATCCCCTTGAGTGTATGAGAAAAAGCTAGGTTACCAAAATTGAAAGAATGTGTGTCATTTCTACCTAGAGCATTTGCACAGGTGAATTTTACAGGAATAGGGAAGATTAACTAGGAACTCAGTGTGATGTAAAGGCGTCTGAGAAGCAGTAGGAGATGATACTTGACCTTTTGAGGCTTCTCAGGGGATTGAAGTTAAAGCAACTCCAGGTGGTCTTCAGAATCACTTGACATTTCTCGTAAGTGATGGGCCAAACAAGAAAAAGCCAGAGAAAGTCAGAGTTACAATAAAGTTCCATTCACCAATTTATTGAACATATTTATTTAAAGTATCTCTTTGGCTCTACGGTGAGTGTGTCTAAAATGCCTCTCTAAACTCATCACAGCAACCAATGTAGTGCTTGTATGTATCAAAGTCCATCCTCAGGTCTTGTCCTTTGCTGTATTCTTCCAGGATCTCGGTCAATTCCAGAGTTTTTGCAAATTGCACCTGTGTTAATTACTTAACTCAATGTTGCCAAACCCAATATTTTTCCTGAAATCAAGACCCATATGTTTAACACTTACTTTATATCTGCATTTGAATGCCTATCAGTATCCAAGACTCAGATTCTCCATTTTTTAATACGAGCATCTCCTATTTAATGCACTATGTAGTTCGCATCACGGATACAAAGAAGAATACACAATGGAGTCTCTTCCCTGAGGAGCTTGTGACCTAAACCACAGGTCAACAAACTTTTTTTTTCTCTCCCTGAAAAAGACCAAATAAATCCAAGTCACAGGAGAAGCTAGAAAGACTTTCCCAATCCACAACGGCAATACACTGCTTCTCTCTCCATTTGTACTGTACACATACCTCTGTTTCATCACTTACCACGTTTCATTATACTTGTTTCTTTAACCACTTTAGCCACAGGTCAGCAAATATAGAAGCCAAAGAAATCCAGCACCTCCTGGGTCCTGAAGGATAAATACATTACAGATTATTAAGAAACATCTTTTTTTATTTACTTTCCACAAAGCTCTTTTTCTAAATTTAAATTTGCCCTGATTAAAGATATCACTACCCTCTTAGATTAGAGGACTAGAAATGTCGAATTCTCTTACACTGCAGCCTACTTGAATAGGCTAGTTGTGGTATCATATAGACAGAGGCTTGTCTAGGCTTTGTAATTTATATGATACAGGGGTTTTATTTAACAAAACAGTTCCAGATTATTCATATAAAATTTGGTGGAGGCCTGGGAGGAGGCTGCAGAAGTGAGGGTCGCAGGCACATAAACTTTCCAGCAACCTGTGTTTCCACATGCTGCCCTCTGGTTCCACCTTCTCTCTCTGTAGACCTTCATTAAGCTGCGCCTGGATGTCTGTTTTGGCTTCTGTTGGGCTTCCCTCGTGACTCAGATGGTAAAGAATTTGCCTGCTCTTTGGGAGACCCAGGTTCAATCCCTGGCTCTGGAAGATCCCCTGGAGAAGGGCATGACAACCCACTCCAGTATTCTTGCCTGGAGAATCCCGTGGACAGAAGAGCCTGGGGGGCTACAGTCTGTGGGGTCACAAAGAGTCAGACATGACTGAGTGACCAACACCGTAACACCATTAGTCTTCTAGGGCTATTATGACAAATGACCACAACTTGGGTGGCTTAAAACAGAGTTTATTCCCTCTTAGTTCAGAACAGAGCTAGAAATCAAAGTGGCACCAGGGTTAGTACCTTCTGGAAGCCGTGGGGAGGGAGGGGCCATCCCATGTCTCTCTCTTACTCTCTCTCTCTATCCTAGCTTCTGGTGGTTGCAGTCAACCCTTCAAATTGTTTGACTTGCAGACACATTTCCATTTTCATATCACCTTCTCTTCTGTGTCTCTCTGTATCTTCTCATCTTCTTAATAAGGATACTTGCTGGTCATATAACTTAGGACCTATCCTAAGTCTGAGAGGTTTCACTTTGAAATCTTTAGCTAATAACATCTTCTATATAAGGCCACATTCTGAGGTTCTGCATAGCCATGTTTTTTTAGACACATTGCAACATATGACATTTCTTCACTCATATTCCACTTTGGTATGCCCTCACCATTGTGGTGCCAAAGTATCATTGTTGATTGTTCTGATAGTGCTCCTTCCTTTCCCACTAGTATTTATGATTTATCAAAGCTCCTGAAATGGAGTATAAACACCTACTCCTGGCATTCAATAACACTCCCTTATTTCAGGATCCATGCTTTGCTTCTAGATTTTTTTTTTTTTGTATAATTCTAAACTCTAGCTAAACTGGGTTAGTTTGTCTCAAAACAAACCTTATGCTTCCCTGCTGCTATGCCTTTGGTCATTCTTTCCTTTAAACTACAACATAATTTCCATCAAATATTAACTGATAACAAAAAAAATCTATCATTCTCTAAGTTCTCAAGTATATAAATAATTTAACTAACTAACTATCCTCTACCAGAAAAATCAGTTATTCTCAAATACCTATGTTAGTTTTCCCTTATTTAAAGAAAGGAAGGATGGTTTTATTTATTTTTGATTATTATTTATTTATTTGATAATTTATTTATTTTTGATTATTATTTTGGCTGTGCTGGGACTTTACACTTTTCTCTATTTGTGGCAAGTGGGTACTACTCTCTAGCTGCGGTGCCCAGGTTTCCCACTGCAGTGGCTTCTCTTGTTGCAGAGCATGGACTCCGGGCACACCAGCCTCAGCAGCTGTGGAACAGGTTTAGTTGCTCTGCAGCATGTGGGGCCTTTCAGGACCAGGAATCGGATCAGTGTTTCCTGCATTTCAAGGTAGATTCTTAACCCCGGGACCCCCAGGGAAGCCCCTAAGTCATTTTTATACATGTTTGATTTTCCTTAGATTCAGAGTTAGGCAGCCACAGTTCTGTGTCTTGGTCATTTATAACCCCTTCAGTGAATAGTACAGGTTCTTAGTAGTAATGTACTACCACCGTACAGGAATTGTTGTTCAATAAGGGTCTGCTAAACTGGTGACATGGAACTTTAAGATTATGAGCATAACTTCAAGTAGAGACCTACTTGCTTGAGGATTTGGTCTTGAGTGATAATCCAAGGTCATTTTAAAAGTCTCAGGATGTAGTAATAGTAATTATGAGCCTTCTTTGTTCATCTTTATTAGTATTAATACATCCTGAGACTTTCAAAACTGACTTTGGAATAAAGACAATCAAATAATTAAAAGGTAATAACCAATTTCATACTGTATTGATAAAACTAAATATAGTCTGTTAAATGGGATTATGCTTGATCCTCAAAGAGTTGTTTCTGAGGTTTTATCCTTCCAGTACCCAACATACAATGATGTGTCCCTTTTAAGATAATAGAAATTACTGCTAAATTGTAGTCGATGTTCCAATTAAATTAACACCTTTCCTTATAGGATGCAGGCACTGAAGAAAAATAAATAATGGCAATGGCAACCCACTCCAGTACTCTTGCCGGGAGAATCCCATGGACAGAGGAGCCTGGTAGGCTACAGTCCATGGGGTCGCTAAGAGTCGGACACGACTGAGTGACTTCACTTTCACTTTTCACTTTCATGCATTGGAGAAGGAAATGGCAACCCACTCCAGTGTTCTTGCCTGGAGAGTCCCAGGGACAGAGGAACCTGTTGGGCTGCCGTGTATGGGGTCACACAGAGTCAGACATGATTGATGTGACTTAGCAGCAGCAATGTATTACGGGAAGCATGTCCCTTAGTAAAAAAAGGAATGTTGCCTGAGAGTGGTCAATTGAATCTATCAGTTGAAGTTGTGGGTCAAGTTAAGTAATGTTCATACTTTCTCTCTGAGATACAAAAATAAGAATAGATAAGAGACCCTCTCCATTTAAGAAGAAGAAGAAAAGAGTCGCTCAGTCATGACCGACTCTTTGCGACCCCATGGACTTTAGCCTACCAGGCTCCTCAGTTCATGGAATTTTCCAGGCAAGAGTACTGGAGTGGGTTGCCATTTCCTTCTCCAGGGGATCTTCCTGACCCAGGGATTGAACCCTGGTCTCCCTCACTGCAGGCAGATTCCTTACCATCTGAGCCACCAGGGAAGCCCCATTTCACTAGAGCAGCAGCTCAAATAGTTTCTCCCAATGCTTAGTTGCTTTTCTCCATTGCCAGCTCCTGTTTACAAAGGAACAATGCCAGGCTGGGGGGCTCCAAGTGAAATATGCTCCTGTCATACAGAATGATGAAAACAGTATAGATGTTATTTAAATATATTCTGTCTATTGAAATAAAAAAAAAGGGCAAGTACAACTCTTTTGACAGGTTTATGTCTCTTAATATTGTGGAATGTTCCTTTCATTATAATTAAAAAGATTTAAGGCATAACTTCAACCAGAAAAGAGAGGCACCCTGTTTGTCCTATGGATATAACAAAAAAATTCAGGCATAATACCACATGTTATCATTTTATGTAAGTAGGTTTGTAATGTAACCTGGAGTAAGGAGGAGGCAAAAGCACTCCAAGACCAAGTTTATTTTGTAGAAAATGGATCAAATTTGACAATAAAAGGTAGAGAAAACCTCTGATACAGAGCAGATATGTATCTTCAAAAAAAAAAATACATGGTATTGTTTTGCTGTAACCAATGTGCTTGATTGATTTCAGCTATCTTAGGATAGAACCAATGATGGCCCAGAAAGGAGATTTGCTCCATTCATCTACAACTTTTTCCTTGCTGAAGGTCATGATTTCTTTTCTTTTCTTTTTCCCCAAATTGTTAAGCCTTTGTGGCATTATTCTGAACATTTTTATGAAGAATTATAACTTATATGCAGAGTACATCATGAGAAACTCTGGGCTGTAAGAAGCACAAGCTGGAATCAAGATTGCCAGGAGAAATATCAATAACCTCAGATATGCAGATGGCACTACCTTTATGGCAGAAAGTGAAGAGGAACTAAAAAGCCTCTTGATGAAAGTGAAAGGAGAGAGTGGAAAAGTTGGCTTAAAGCTCAACATTCAGAAAACGAAGATCATGGCATCTGGTCCCATCACTTCATGGGAAATAGATGGGGAAACAGTGGAAACAGTGTCAGAATTTATTTGTTTGGGCTCCAAAATCACTGCAGATGGTGATTGCAGCCATGAAATTAAAAGATGCTTACTCCTTGAAAGGAAAGTTATGACCAACCTAGATAGCATTCTCAAAAGTAGACACGTTACTTTGCCAACAAAGGTCCATCTAGTTAAGGCTATAGTTTTTTCAGTGGTCATGTGTGGATGTGAAAGTTGGACTGTAAAGAAAGCTGAGCACTGAAGAATTGATGCTTTTGAACTGTGGTGTTGAAGAAGACTCTTGAGAGTCCCTTGGACTGCAAGGAGATCCAACCAGTCCATTCTGAAGGAGATCAGCCCTGGGTGTTTTTTGGAAGAACTGATGCTAAAGCTGAAACTCCAATACTTTGGCCACCTCATGTGAAGAGTTGACTCTTTGGAAAAGACTCTGATTCTGGGAGGGATTGGGGCAGGAGGAGAAGGGGACGACAGAGGATGGGATGGCTGGATGGCATCACTGACTCAATGGACATGAGTTTGGGTGAACTCCAGGAGTTGGTGATGGACAGGGAGGCCTGGTGTGCTGCAATTCATGGGGTTGCAAAGAGTCAGATACAACTGAGCGACTGAACTGAACTGAACTGATAAGTTAAATCATAAAAAATTAGCTGAGTAGAATCTAATTCTATTGGATCTCATCTAATGTCTGAGCTTTCATCAGAGTGAAGTGTGGTTTTCATTGGAGGATAAGTGAGAAGCTAGAAAAGGGACAGATACCCAATAACCCTCCCCCACTCTCCCTTGGCTGGCCATCTGAGAGGTATTTGCTGTTTTTTCATGATGAACCTCAGAGACCAACTAGCCTAGAGAAGTAGGTTGATCCCTCTGGTAAATTTCCTGTTGTTGCTGTTGCTCAGTCTTTTCTGACTCTTTGTGGCACCATGGGCTGCAGCATGCCAGGCTTCCCTGTCCATCACCATCTCCTGGGGCTTGCTCAAATTCATGTCCATTGAGTCAGTGATGCCATCCAACCAACTCATCCTCTGTCATCCCCTTCTCCTCTGGCCTTCAATCTTTCCCAGCATCCACGTCTTTTCCACTGAGTTGGCTCTTTATATCAGGTGGCCAAAGTATTGGAGCTTAAGCTTCATCCTTTGTCCTTCCAATGAATATTCAGTGTTGATTTCCTTTAAAATTGACTGGTTTGATCTCCTTGCAGTCCAAGGGTCTCTCAAGAGTCTTCTCTAATACCACAATTTGAAAGCATCAATTCTATACCGTACCAATACTGGAGATATACCATGAGGAACAGAAAAGCACAGGATATGTCATACAGATTATATTTTCTGATCTCATCCAGAACCTTTGAAACTCCATGCAGTATCCCATGAACCCTAACCATATATGAGCCAGATCCGAGAACCTATAGATGAGCTGGGACATAGGTCTTTTCCTTCCCCTAACCCCACTTTGTGATTCACAGCCGCTAAACCGAGTTTAATAGTTGAGCCATGAAACAAAATCGGCACTCGGAATATCCTCCTGAGTGAGGAAGATGTGATGCAAGTGGAGATGACACAACCCTAGAGTTGCTAAAAAGTGGAAAGACCTGGTGTTTTTCATGGGTCAACTATATTTAGTGCTGTATTCAACTGTATTCAAGTATCCAAGGCCCATAAACCAGGTGCCCTCAAGAGCTATCAGCAAGGCTAGGCAAAGGGCATGCTTAGAATTGACCAATTACTAAAAAAAAAATGAGTGGTCACATTTCTGCATGAGGAAGAAGAGGCAGCTCCATATCTAATAGGGAGAGTTAGGGAACAGATGTCCAACCTAAGATCCTGGACTATTGACCAGATCTCAGGTCCTGGGTAGGTCATGAGGTAGACCATGCAGTCTGCTATTGATGGCATTTTATTCGAGAAAATTTTAGTATGCTTTGAAGTGAGCGTGTCTAATTGTTAGCAACAAGCAGATTTTCTTTTGTTTTCTCAGTTCTTTTTAAAAGCCTCTTTGTTGGTTCCATTCTATTTTACGATGGGGTTTAGAGCAGGTTGCCCCAGAATGTCACTTTGCCATGTGGATTATTTTGAGCTAAAAACAGAGCCAAACAGACTCTAGACTATCTTTTAAGTTCTTCCTAAACTGCCAAAAATAATTTAGATGCAGGCTTGTACCAGGAAGAGAGCTAATATCAAATTTTTACATCAGACTTTTTCTGCATAGCAGGGCACGCATTTGTTTACCAAACATTGCTCTTCCCATCTTTCTGTGATTTGTCTTTCTCTCCTTTAAAGTCCCAGACTTCTAGCCCCTTCTCCTAAGCTCAGGATATCATATAAACTTCAACCTCCTGACTGTCAGGAAGGCTCATATTTGGGGGTTCCTGTAACAGGTGGCTCAGTGGTAAGAAACCTGCCTGCCAATGCAGGGGATGCAGATTTGACACCTGGCTCATGAAGATGCTCTGGAGAAGGAAATGGTAAGTGAAAGTCACTCAGTCATGTCTGACTCTGCGGCCCCATGGACTATACAGTCCATGGAACTCTCCAGGCCAGAACAAGAAACAGACACAGAAGCACTTGGAGTGTGTGCTGGTGCGGCGGCAGCATTGGTCTTTCCAATAAGTACTTAGGATTGATTTCCCTTAGGATTGACTGGTTTGATATCTTTACTGTCCAGGGGACTCTCAAGAGTCTTCTCCAGCACCAAAACTTGAAATTGGAATTCTCCAGGCCAGAATACTGGAGTGGGTGGCCTTTATCTTCTGCAGGGGATCTTCCCAATCCAGGGATCGAACCCAGGTCTCCTGCATTGCAGGCAGATTCTTTACCAAATGAGCTATCAGGGAAGCCGTGGTATTAGGAAGGAAATGGCAACCCACTGCAGTATTCTTGTGCGGGAAATACCATGGACAGAGGAGCCTGGTGTGCTACAGTCCATGAGGTCATGAAGAGGCAGACATGTCTGAGTGACTGAGCACTCACACAGGTATGTATGAATTAAATTTGTTTTCTCCTGTTAACCTTGGTTATGTCAATTTAATTATCAGATCGGCCAAAGAACTTAAAAGGAAAGAAACGTTTTCCTCTTTTACATCTACAATAGAATGAAAAAATCCCTCATTTTAGAGAATGTATTAATACGACAATTCTTAGTCTGTGATTCCGTCAAGACGCTCCACAGTGTCAGCAAGCCTTGGGCAGTGTTGAGGAATTACTCAATATCTGTAAGTGGAAGACTTAGACTAGAATACTACTCATACTTCCCATTTCACATAATCTTTTATGAGATCAGGAATAGTAGATGAGCTTTAATTGACCCTCCTGAAAGATGTTTTTTAAATATACCCTGATTGCAAAAAAAAAAGAAGAAGAAGAAGCAGGGGACTGCCTTAGTATCTCAGTGGCTAAGACTCCATGCTGCCAAGTGCGAGGGACATGAGGTCGATCCCTGGTCATGGGCTCAACTAGATCCCATACACCATAACTAAAGAAAGATAGGATCATGTTGGTCACAACTAAGACAGCACAGCCAAATTAATGTTAATTAATTTTTTAAAAAGAAGCAGAATTGTATTTGTATTCTCCTGTTCTACTCTATTTAATATCAATGAGAGGGTTATATACCATTATTCTACTATGGTTTTGGAGAGAAAAAGAAACTTTCCTCAGATGAGCCCAACCTGTAAACTTCCCACTAGAAATTCACCAGTGTTAGACACTCACAGTTCTTTTGCTGCTCTTGTGTTTTCCATTCCTCACTCTGATGGCTGCATTAAAATGAAGGATTGTCACTATTTAGTATTTCATAATTGCCATGCCATATGTGTCTATTTAATTGAATTAAGTAATGTCTGTTGTTTATATCAACAGCAAAAACATTCAGATAAACACCAAACTACAGTTTTGATAAAATCCACCACTAACTTCTACTTAGTAGTAAAATGTATGTGTCATTTCATGATATAGTGATTAAAATACTGATTTGCTAATGGCATTCTATGACTAATTTTAATAAAACTTTTGTTAGATTCTACTTATTGATACAATTCTCATTTCTCAGAAGCTTTATGAATCAGGAAGATGTAATAGAAAATATTGAATGATCCTCTTGAAATGTATTATTGAATTATACTCAGAATCCTTTTATATCATTACTAACTGTATTTATTTTTTATTCACAACTGACTCAACTGTAATGACAGGTTCAGAAAATTATGAAATGAAGATAAATAGGATTTCTATCTGCCCCAGCAAGTGTCTTGATGATAGAGATTTTATTTTCCTTTTTTATACAAGTTCTTCATTATCCATAGACAAGACCTTGAAAAGACTGAAGAAACTTATTTCAGGAGACATTTGAGTCTGTTATATTTTTCTAGGTTGATTGCTACATATACTCATTTTAAAAGGTATCTGTATATTTTAAACTACATTTTGTTGGGGAACCATTTTTAAAATCAAAATGTCCCAACCCAGAAATCCTCTCTGCAAAGGTAATGAAGAAAGAAAACACTTTTATATTGAAGAAGCATTGCTAAAAAACAAGATTCAACTGAATAAACTTAAATAGCTAATTGGTTTTTTTCAACAATTTAAAAATGGGACAGGATCCTATCCAACCCACTTCCCTAGTGGTGCAGTGGGTAAAGAATCTGCCTGCCAATGCAGGAGACATAAGAGACACAAGTTCAGTCCCCTGGAGAAGGAAATGGCAATCCATTCTGGTATTCTTGTCTGGAGAATCCTGTCGTCAGGACAGCCTAGCGGGCTGCAGTCCATGGGGTCACAGAAGAGTTGGCCATGAAAGAGACTGAGCACTCAACCATGCATCCCATCTAACAACTAGAAAGGAGCCCCAAGGAGCTGTACAAAATGAGGGGCTTTTAGAGGCAGAAGGAGAGTGAAGCAAGGGAGCTTAAATAATGGATAGTTTCAGGCAAGATCCCCTTCACTTAGGGGAAGGCAAGCCTCTTATCCAGGAGATTACCTCACTAGTCTTGATCAGGAAATTCCAAGTTGATTGGTTTAAAATTCTCCTTGTGGGAAAGACTGAAACTGCAATCAGGTTTGCTATTAAGTCTTGATGGGGATTAACAAAGGGGATTCCATTCGGAGGTTGTTTCTTTTTAACAGCATTAAAACAGAAGAGACTGCAAAGATGGAAAGAATGCGTATTCCCTTACATAGCTGGCAGATGCAATTCATTACATGCATGTTTTTTAAGATAAACAATAGAAAAAAAAAAAAGAAAGTCTTAATCACTCAGTTGTGTCCGGCTCTTTGCAACCCCATGGACTGTAGCCCACTAGTCTCCTTTGTCCATGGGATTCTCCAGGCAAGAATACTAGAGCGGTTGGCCATTCCCTCCTCCAGGGAATCTTCCTGACCCAAGGATCGAACCCAAGGCCTTTACATTGCAGTCAGTCTGAACCACCAAGATAAACACTAACTAGTTCATAAGTAAGAGGACTTGATGACACCATTTGTTACACATGTACATCCTAACTCTATATGATATTTGGGGTTGCCATCTGTGTTAGCTAATCGGCTACTGGAGAAAAAACAAACCTCACATCTTCATAACAGCAGAGAGTTTTCCAACTCAGAACAAGGTTCCCACAGAAGTTAAACTCCTATCTTTTCACAGAAACTGGGAAATAGCGATGCAGTCTCCCTTACTGTTTGAGCTTCCATGGTGGCTCAGTGGTAAACGAATCCGTCTGCAAAGTAGGAGATGCAGGTTTGGTCCCCAGGTCAGGAAGATCCCCTGGAGAAGAACATTGCAACCCACTCCAACATTCTTGTCCAGAGAACCCCATGGACAGAAGAGCCTTGCGAGCTAGAGTCCATAGGGTCCCAAAAAGTCTGACATAACTGAAGGGTCTGGGCAGGCAGGCAGGCTCTCTTAATATTTACATTTCAAAGAGATGGTTCCTAGGTCTTTGAGAAAACCAATCCTACATCATAAAAGGTGAAAAAAGCCAATGAGAAATATTTAGAGTGACAAGTTTTCTAATGTAAATACTTTAAGAAAATTGGGGAAGGGAGAAGTAGTTTCTTCCCTTATTTTCACAGAGGAGAATTAAGACATATTTATATATATATATATTTTAAGTAAACAGATTTATTTATTTTTGGCTAAGCTGAATGTGGGTTTCTCTAATGGTGTTACATGGGTTTCTCATGGCGATAGCTTGTCTTGTTGCAGAGCACTGGCTGTAGGGTACACAGGCTTAAGTTCCCCCGTGGCATGTGGCATCTTCCAGGACCAAGGAACAAACCCATGTCCCCTGCATTGGCAGGCAGATTCTTAACCACTGGACCATCAGGCTAGTCCTATTTTTAATTTTTATTTGCCCTTATAATCATTCCTGTAGCATTTCATAGTACTCATGGGTTAATTATACCTGTGTTCCCTTCAAAACTCATTAGGTTTCCTGAAGAACTAGGTTGACTTGAAAGAAATAGAGAGATATTTCTCCAACAGAGAGAGATTTATTCAGGATCAGCAGAGATTGCAATTCAAAATGCAACCATGATGAACCAGGCGCAAGGCCTTGCACAGAAAGGGAAAGAGAACTCTTCTACAGAGGGGAAAATGAAATTGAGAGGCTATCATCCAATGGCTTTTTGCTGGCCCAGTCCTTGCCAGGAAATAAGAGGACTCTTTCTTCTTCCTTTTGGACTCTGTTGTATTTGCTTCCCGGGTGGCGCTAGTGGTAAAGAGCCCACCTGCCAATGCAGGAAACACAAGAGATGCGGTCAGACACGACTGAAGCGACTTAGCATGCATGCATGTAGTCTCAGGACTTGAGAGTACCCCCTTCTGGTCTCCCGACCCTATATAATCGACAGTTTTGCTTATTAATATTTTGCAACTACCATTGAGAGTGCTGCTGTGTATATAAAGACAAAATAAATAAGAAAGAAAGCCTGAAAGGCAAATGGAGTGACTATTTTCTTAAATGAGGCAGCCATAGCATACTAAGGGAAAAATTACTCCACGGTATATTACAGATTTTCCATTTTTTTAGTTCTACCATTGATTTTGTCATTGTACAAATCACTCTAAAGCTGTAAATGACAGGCCTAACCACATGACCTTGATGTGTGGCTCTTACATCTATTCTATGAATAGATTTTGACCTGTAAGTAAATGTGTGCACTAGCCTTTCTCTCGGAGAAGGCAATGGCACCCCACTCCAGTACTCTTGCCTGGGAAATCCCATGGACAGAGGAGCCTGGTAGGCTACAGTCCACGGGGTCACTAAGAGTAGAACACGACTGAGCGACTTCACTTTCACTTTTCACTTTCATGCATTGGAGAAGGAAATAGCAACCCACTCCAGTGTTCCTGCCTGGAGAATCCCAGCGGGGAGGAGCCTGGTGGGCTGCCGTCTATGGGGTCGCACAGAGTTGGACACGACTGACGTGACTTAGCTGTAGCAGCAGCCTTTCTCTGGTATCCATAAAGAAATTGATAGGACCATTCCTAATATTTCAATAAATGCATTTTTCTTTTTTCTTTTCAACTTTCTTGGAAGGCACAAAATAATTTTTCTTTTTTTTGTCCTAAGGACACTAGATGTTAGACTTCCACGGTGGTTCAGGCCCAAATTGGGACTTCCCTGTGGGTTCAGGTGGTAAAGAATCTGCCTGATCGAGACCTGGGTTCGATCCCCACGGCGTTGGCAGGGGGATCCCCTGTAGAAGGGTACAGCTTCCCACTCCAGTATTCTTGCCTGGGAAATCCCATGGACAAAGGAGCCTGGCAGACCGCAGTCCATAGGGTTGCAAGGTGTCGGACACAGCTGAGTGACTAACACACACACAGACACACACACACACACACACAAATCACAGTGCTTCGTTTTCATGTTTGTGACATTTTACTCTGTTATTATACATGTAGGTTTTTACATGATACTGGGAAAGGATGGCTCATTTGCAACCGGGATTCAACAGAGGCAGAGGGAAAACTCAAAAGGTCAAGGGAGCATTGGGCTACTATTCTCACCAGACAAAAATAGACAGTGGGTCCTTTTACCAAAGCCAGAGCTATCAGTTCCTGTGTAAAACACAATGCAAAAGAAGAATACCCTAGAGGTGCAGATCTAGACAGGAGACAGGGAATGACAAGAACCAGCTATTTAAATGCTCCCTGAGGGAAAAATATAAATGCAAAAGTACGGGAATTGAGGTTTAAAGAGCTTTTTATAACTGTTATTTAAAAAAAAGCAAAAGTGAAAAACAACATGTCCATTCCAAACTGGTTCCTGACAATACTGAAATAATAAAATGCTTGCTGAAGAACTATGAACACCTTCCCATGGTATTCCTGTTCCCCTTAAAAACAAAGTCAAGTTATCTTGACACCTAAGCAAGTTGTTCCTTAAAGAGGATACAAGAAGGCTCATTGTGGTTTCGTATACCTCAAAGATTATTTGACTGAATATTGCAAAGTACCTTAAAAATCAAGCAGCTATGCTAGCTTAGTAAAGAAAATCACAACAGATGTCACATGGCTAATTGTGTTTTCCATGCTTTCAAGAAAAAAAAAAAAATGTGTTAATAGGGATATGCCTAAGGTCGCCTTTCGTCAAATTAGAGATTAAATTATGTATTAAACTACTTGAACATCTGTGTTCCAAAATATATACATTCTAGTTTTCTTTTTTTTTTATTCTAGTTTTCTTAAAACATATATATGTATATATATGCTACTGTTTAGTCTTATTTGAAAGAAATAATTAGCTTCAAAGACATAAAATTAAGTTTTCAGATTAGCTTGTTAAAGTCCAGTTAAGTCACAACTGACTTGAGTGAGAACAATATTCTTTCAACTGTATCTCTGTGAATGATATCCAGCTCCTTGTAACCATGGTTCCTCTGTCCATGGGGCTTCTCAGGAAAGAATGCTGGAGTGGGAAATCATTCCCTTCTCCAGGGGATCTTCCTGACCCAGGAAATGAACCCATGTCTCCTGCATTGCAGGCAAATTCTTTACTGACTGAGCTACCAGAGAAGTCACTGAGTCCCTCTGGCTCACAGCTAAACCCTCTTTCTGCAGCATAGAGGATTATATTGGTTAAAAGACTTTGTAGATGAATAAATGCATATATAAATCTAAAAGTCAAAATTTTGACTCGAGACCACACATCTTTAATTAACTAGGCTTACCATGTGACAATTTCTAGAACAAAATCACTTAGCTTACATGGAAACGCGAAGCATAAATCTAATTCTAGAATGAGTTCCATTGCTCCTGGGAGATTAAGGCATTCAGAAACACAATTTTGGTTTAAAAATATCATTATGTTAATGATCTCCAGTGTAAATAATTCCTTAACTTAGGGTGAGACAAAGATTACATTAAGTTAGTTAACGCATTGTTGTTAATACAAGAAGTTCAAAGGGGTTCACAGTTAGCCTGGTGAGAAACACTCTTCCAGTAGTTTAAATGTCCCATTCAGAGTAAGTTTAGATAACCCCAAAGGGGTCAAATTCTTTGGAATTATCTTCATTTTTGTATAGTACAAAAAATGCCTACTATCGTAGGGATCTCCACTTGCCAATGTTGGAACAGTGAAATATATTTTGAGCTGAGTACAGAAAGATTACTTGTAACTGATTAATCACATCAGGCCATAAGCGTAGGTTGTGCCTTTTCATAAGACTAGCCTGCGTCCAGGCATTGGCTGTAAGCTGCATCACAGTTTAGCATTTATTGCTGTGTTCTATTGCCACCTTCATGTATTTGAAGACTAAAATAGAAACTAAAACAAATTAAGACATGGATGTCAATTTTTGTATGTAATATCAATAAAAGCCAAATATAAAATTCATATAAAGCTTGTGGAATTTAATTTACACTGTTTCTGACAGCACAGATAAAATTATATGGAACAAAGGTGCTATCAGTTTCAATTTGTAGAGAAACTAAAAGATCTAGACCATCAGTAGTATTCACCTAAATGTTTTAAAATGCTGAAACATTTATCATTATTATTTTTTACTGCATATTGGTTACAACACTTACAGGCTAAATATATGACAGAAAAGAGTCATTTAATTTGTTTTTAATATACAGTAACAACACGGTGAGATAGCCTGTATGACATGTGTGTGTGTTGTGTGCACGCTCAGTCGTTTCAGACTCTTTAAGACCCTCTGGACTGTAGCCCACCAGGCTCCTCGGTCCATGGGATTTCCCAGGCAAGAATACTGGAACGGGTTGCCATTTCCTCCTGCATATGATGGGCATGGCTGTTATCCATGCATTGTCTCACAACTCCACATTCACGCTTTGGTACACCCGCTCTAAGTGATAAGTTCTATTCTCTTTTACGGTAAGCATGATTTTAAGCTGTGTCGGTAGAGGGCGCTGGAGAAAGGCAGAAAGGGGCTGCTTTAAGTGATACGTTGGGGGGATTTTTTGTACCTGCCACACTGTATGCCAAGGAGCAGGTGTGTGGGAGCAAGCGGTGTCACTCAGCCCCGTCTGTGCACCCAGAACACACAGCTTTTGGTGACCACGCAGCCCCAGCGCGGAGGTTTTCTTCCATGCTTGCATCATACCCGTAAACAAGCTTTGGCTCTGACAATACAGCGGACTTCACTCTTCTCTAGTCCTGAACCCTGTCCTGCCCTGAGGGGTGTAGTGGTGGGAACCCCGTGAAGGGAAGTATGTCCTTACTTTGCCACGTTTGCTCTAGGCAAAGGCAGATAAACCCTTCAGAGTACACTTTAGAGTTCTCTTTCTTTTTATAGTTATGATTCTATCATAGCTTAATAATTCGTTGTATTAACTCCTCCTACTTAAGTTACTCTGTGTCTCTGTCTCCTGATTGGACCCAGGCCAATATAATGTAAGTGTGTGTTCAGTAGCTCAGTGGATTCTTTGAGACCCCATGGAGACTGTAGCCCACTAGGCTCCTCTGTCCCTGGGATTTCCCTGGCAAGAATACTGGAGTGGGCTGCCATTTCCTTCTCCAGGACATCTACTGAACCCATGTCTCTTGCATCTCCTGCATTGGCAGGCGAATTCTTTACCACACTGCACCACTTGGGAAGACAGTGTAATGAAGCACATTAAAAAAAAAAATTGTAACATTTTCCCCTTATTTTGTAAATGATTACAATAGCTGATATGAATATTTATTTTTAGTCATGTTTGCTCAGGAATTCAGTTTAGAATACTAAACTTTTTCCCCCCTAGGGGAAAACCACCATAAACATTACAGTCCTATGCTTTATTTCAGTGCATCAGAGAGAAAAGTTATGACTTTATATATAAATAGGTATGTCATATTTTTCCACTGTGAGAATACTGTTTTGAGAAGCCAGTGTAAAAACTATCCCTTTCCCTGAAACAGTAGGTGACCTGAAAGTCAGAGCTTTGTAAAATGTACACATTAAAAACACTGAGATTCAGCTTCTAAATTTATGGCCTTTAGTTATTATTTCTGTCAAAGATGAGGAAGAAAGCCAACAGAAGTATTTTTTTTCAATGTTATGAAAAAAGGGAAATATTTAATAAAATTTTATTAACACAGCTGATTTACAATGTAGTTTTAGTTATTAGAGTGATATGATTTCCCGTTAGCTGTTGTGTAGCAATTGTTCTGTAACTAGTGTGGGACTTAATACTGGTAGAAAGAATTTAGATTGGATAGAAGTGGGAGACTAAAAACTAACACTGACAAAATCAGCTCTTGAAAATTGCATAAGAATCAAGTGACAGAAAGCTAAGCAAAGAGACAAAGTATTTCATCTGAAGATTACAACAATGGATACTAGGCGACAATGGAGCAAGGCAGCTGGACAGACAGGCAGGCCATCACAGGCCATCTGCTGTCCAGAAAGACCAGCAAGAGTGTAAGTTTGGTGTTAGTAACTTTAAGTTAAGGCAGCTAAGGACTAAAACAAAGATTCTAGACAGAATTACAGAAACACCATGGAAATTGAAGAGGACAAGCATAATTCTTGCTTCAGAGCTAAAATTTTCAAAACAGATTAGACTGAAGAATCTACAAGAACATGGTGGGACTAAAATCCTAGTTATGGAGAGGAAATGTCCAGGAAATCCAAACCAGGATCGTGGCACAAGGTTAAACAAAGGAGGGAGATACAGCTACTTGACATAGAATATAAGATGGCTTCATCTCAAAACCAAATCTAGGAAGAATAATGTGATTAAAGGAAAAGAGTGAAGTTTCCAAGAAGTCATCTCAGTGTTGAAATGCTGATTTAGTGGACTGGAGCATTTAAATTCTATCTGATGAGAATCTTTCTTGATCCTGGGTCTGGATTAAGCTTTTCTAGTTAAAGTTATAAGGGATGACAGTGCATGAGGTAAAGGAATAAATCTGGTCATAAATCTTCATCACAGAAAGAAAGAATTTCTAATTTGAAGCCCTATAAGAATTAAGAATTCACCTATGTTTATTTTCTTCATATGTGGGCTGAGCTTTAAAAATATCAAATAGTAAAAAAAAAAAGAAATTTAATTTAATAGTTTAATAGTAGAAGACAATGAGATTAAAAGTAACACAGAAAAAAGAATAATAAATATTTGACTTTCATAAAGCTGATTAATTTCTAAACTTTTTAAGATAGCACTGTATATTAAA
This sequence comes from Bubalus kerabau, assembly GCF_029407905.1. NCBI lineage: Eukaryota > Metazoa > Chordata > Mammalia > Artiodactyla > Bovidae > Bubalus > Bubalus kerabau. The sequence goes on along the minus strand of NC_073635.1, from coordinate 9,880,886 downwards.
AATGTACTTTGTCAGGACAATGAGGTATAGCGGAAATAAAAATAAGACATAGATCTTGGCTTTGCATGCTTGTCCTCCCCCTCATCATTGCATGAACTTGTGCAAATTACTTCATTCCTCCTTGCTATAATTCTTCTGCTAAAGATCTATCTTGTAAAAGGAAGGGTTGGTATTCCAGTTATCTATTGCTGGACAAATGATCACAAAAGCTAATGGTAAAAACCCTACAATCATTCTACTGTAGTCTATAAGTTTTGTGGGTTAGGACATCCAGCAGAGCTTGGATGGATAATTCTGCTTTTCTATGTGGCCCAATAGAAGTCTTTTGATCATATTTAATTGTTAAAACTATCTGGACGGGAAGGCAGAAATCTGTTACTTATATGTTGACTTGGTGGGTGTATTGGAAAGGCTGAGTTCAGCTGGAATTGTCAACAAAATAGCTAATGGTGGCCTCTTCAAGTATGCTCCTCAAGGAATCTAGAATTCTTACATGGTGGGTCCAGGTACCAAGAGAAATTCTTCTAGGGAAGAAGGTAAAACTTGTGTGAAGTTTTACAGTCTAGCTCCACTTCTTTCCTGCTTAGTTGGTTGAAGCAGATCCAATCAAATGCATATTCAAGGTGGGGGATCACAAACCCTGAATACCAAGAGAAATTTCAAATAATATGCTTCCGTGTTTGAAACCACGTAAGTCCTTGCCCTGCCTACAAAAATCTAATCTTCCTTCTTCATCTGATAACCACCAAAAAGCTCATCCTGTTATTCTATATTTTGATATTTGGCAAAACTAATACAATTATGTAAAGTTTAAAAATAAAATAAAATTAAAAAAAAAATAAAGTTCAGGTACAAGGTCCTGGATCTTGTCATTGAAATCAAATCTAGCTACAGACAGATCTCCTTAGCTTTTATTCCTTGGATAAAGTTGCTCTTGATCTAAAGACTTATGAAGATGAGAGACAAATTATCTGCCCCCCTTCACCTAATGTCTGAAGATGAGAAAAGCATAAGATAAGAAGAGTAAACATTTCTGTTCCAGAAGGGGAAAAATGAGAAACATGTAGCAATCACTGTCCTACAGTAATTCTTAAATATAATCTGGTAGAAGTCTTTATTTCCCTAATTAAAGCTCAATCTTGATCCCTGAGCATAATTCTACATGCCTTTGGTTTTAGACATCCATCTGAAAACTTCCTTGTCCTTATAACGTAACTTTTCCTATAAACTCTAGGTTTCTTAAAATCCATTTTTCTTCAATTTTTTTCCTTCTTATAGAATTTGGGGCTTCTTAATTTTTAAAATTCTTTCTGTCCCTCTCAGTCTATGCTAATATAATCCTTAAAATGATATCCATAAATCTATTTAAGATATAACTAAATTTTCTCTAACTTGTTATTAAAAGAAAATTCTCACATATTGGATATGGGGAAATCATTCTGGCTTATACTGGGTTAAAATTAAAACTTAAATTTTATGCCAACTAGAATAGCCTACTTGTGGCCTATGAAGCATATATTATATATCAACTTTAATTACTGAAGAAAAGAGACCATTGACCAGAAGTAAAAAATGACCGTTAGAATAAAGATTAAATGCCTGCCTTCTTAGGATGCCAGTACTGGCGTTCCTTCGATGATAAGACTGACTTCCTAGGTACCAAGTTCATACTAACTTGCTGTGTATGGGTTGATCCTTTTTCCTTTTTTGAAACCTTGAAGGAATGTATCCCTAACCTCTTTGATGTTCTATGTTCTGACAAGATACAAAACTGTTCTGAAAACCATGCTTCTATGGAGCAATTTCTTGGAGTTACCTAGAAGGCTGTTACCTGGGCTATAGTCGTCAGCTGGACTCCAAAATAATGCTCTTCTATTACTATTGCTGTTCAGCCACTCATTTGTGTCCGACTCTTTGTGACCCCATGGACTGCAGCATGCCAGGCTTCCCAGATTGTTTATTAATTTCATTCATAAACAGGTGGTTTTCCTGTGAGATTTCTCTTTGTGCCCTAAGCCCTATTGTGTGTCTGAGGCCATCTATATGGCATGCTTTTTTTTTTCTCTTTTTTTTTCTTTTTTTCTAACAAAGATAAAGACTTAAGTCCTAACAAATGACCTTATGACCACAGCCTGCATTCACTGAGACTGGGTTCTCCTCAAAGTGCCTCAAATTTAATCTTTACCCTGAGACTGTCTCTTGTTTTCAGGAGAACTTGCTGCATGGAAAGACTAATCAAAGTCTTTTACATTCACTCCATATTCTATTAACAGTTGATTTACTCAGTTCATCTTGCTTTTCTCTCGTTTTAGTAGACAGCTGGAAGAAACCAGGTGGCACCTTCACCACTTTGCCCAGAAAATCATCTTAGAGACATTATCAAGTTCATTAAGTACATTTTATATTTCTCAGGTTACCTTGAGTGGCAGGATTACCATACTTTCTGCCAGCTCTCAATATAGTATTTTTTTTCCCAATCTTCATTAAGTCGTCTATGCCAGTCACTTCTAGGCTTGTCAGGCTTTTTCCTGTTGTCTGGCCCCCAAACCAAAGTCACACATTTTAGACTTTGTAATGTTAGTATCTCACTTCCAGATACCAAATTCTATTTGCCTATTGCTGCATTAAAAACAAAAAGAGAGAGAGAGAGAAAGCTATCCAGCCTAAAACAATAATTTTATTATGTATATTTAATAATTTTAGGAAACCATAAATTGGCAGCATTCAAATGAGTGATTCTTTTTTTTCCACATGACTTTGATGGAAGTCACTCAGTGGTATTCAACTGGCAGATGGGCTGGTTTGGATGGTACAAAACCAATTCTAGTCATATGATGCTTCTTTGGGAATGGCAGGAAGGCTAATCTCAGCTTGGATCATCAACTAGAATTTTTCCAGGTGGTTTCTCCAGCATGGCAACCACCACAATGTAGTGGAACTTCTCATAGGGTGCCTTAGAGCTTCGAGGGCAAGCCTTCTAGCTTTCACCTCTTGATGGGAGGAAGGAAAAGAATGTGCAGTCCTGGTTTAAAAATGCAGAAACTGGGCTAGGTAATCGTTAACATATTTTTTTTGTTGTTTGTTTGTTTCTAAAGGGTCTGTTTCAAGAGCAACAGTAAAGACTTAAAATGAATATGAAATAAAAGGAAAAACATTTTAACTTTTTACAAGTTATAAGCTTCTAAACCTGCTGAAGCATTAAATAGTCTACAGCATTCATCTCTCAAAAGATTTAATTCCAAAGATAACTGTAGGTGATAAAGACATTTATCCCTGAGATTGGCTGGAAAATATCTAAAAATATATAACTTTGTCTGAGTTTCTATAAAAATGGCTCTATTGCTTATAACCTCTTGATAGGAAATGTGTTTTTTTTCCCCCCATGAAAGCCTATAAACAAAACTGAAAAACATTATTTTTAAAGGTTGTATTTTCAGTTATTTTGATAATATGAAAGATTTCCACCTGAGAAATTTTTAATGCAATTCATTTTTAAAGATAAAGTACAGAAATCAATAAATGATATTCTCCTCTTGATATGGTACTACGTGGTACCTAAAGTAATAAAGCCATAGAGATTGGGATCATCTTAGAGATCATCTTGACTAAATCCTTTTAGTCACAGATGAAAGAATTGAGCCCAAGAGGGACTATGAAGCTTGGCCAAGGTACCTTAGCTGGTTAATGGGTAGAGTCAGGGGCTCTTTCTATGACCATGGTGCCAACAAGTACAACAGTACTCTTGAGAGAAATAAGCTTCTCAAATGATATGACTACTCCCTTACAGTTTTTGCTTTCATTAATTGTAATAACTCTTCATTCATCTGTTGTACATAATTTTTAGATCCACTTTACCGAGCTGAAATAAATTCTAGTCAGGCTGACTTAGTTTCATCACATTTTAAAAAGAAAAATATGATAAAAATAGATAACATTGTAAGCATATTTCTAAAAATTGTGAAAAAGAGTAAGGAAGAATAAGTTTCTTGTTTTATTTCTTCCTTTCATTGTTTAGGCAATCTGTAGATTTTCAGTATGAGATGCTGTCTTAAAGGCTATCTCACTTTTGACTGAATTTGGAAATAAGCCATTCTGCACAAGCATACTGTGCAGATTTGTACTTACAGTGGTCAGTTACTCATTGTTTCTTGGGAGAAAAAAGAGAAGCCTTTGGTATAGCAAGTATTATTATAGTCTATCTTATGTATAGCATATCTGTCTCTAAGTAATGGTTAATCTATTTTTTGATCTACATGCCATCATGAAATATGTCAGTATCTTTTTTTTAATGACTAACATCTCCAAATATTTGAAAAGCATCAAGTTGTGACTAAGCACTTTATTATTTAAATTATACAGTAGTGCCCCTTCATCCATGGGGAATGTGGTCCCAGACTCCCGATGGATGCCTGAAATTTACAGGACTGACTCCTGACGTGAAGTGAAAGTTGCTCAGTCGTGTCCGACTCTCTGTGACCCCAAGGACTATACAGTCCATGCAATTCTCCAGGCCAGAATACTGGAGTGGGTAGCTGTTCCCTTCTCCAGGGCATCTTCCCATCCCAGGGATCGAACCCAGGTCTCCCACATTGCAGGCGGATTCTTTACCAGCTGAGCCACCAGTGAAGCCCAAGAATACTGGAATGAGTAGCCTAACCCTTCTCCAGGGATCTTCCCAAACCAGGAATCGAACTGGGGTCTCCTGCATTGCAGGCAGATTCTTTACCAGCTGAGCTACCAGGGAAGCCACTGACTTATACACATACTCATCTTTTACTGTACATACATATCTATGGTAATGTTTAGTTCATAGATGAGGCCCTGTAAGAGAATATCCAAATTGCCAACATCATTACTCTTGCCCTTTGGGACCATTATCAAGTAAAATAAGGGTGACTTGAACACAAGCACTGTTACAGCAATAGTTGATCTGATAACCAAGATGACTCCTAAGTGATTGATGGGCTGGTAAAGTATACAATGTGGATATGCTGGACAAAGGGCTGATTCATGTCCTAAGTGGCACAGAGACAGCACAAGATTTCATCCCACTATTTAGAGTGATGTGCAATTTAAAACTTATTAATTTTATATTTCTGGAATTTTCAGTTTAATGTTTTCAGACTATGATTGACCTTAAGTAACTGAAATCAAAAAAAGTGCAATGATAGATAAGGAGGGATTACAGCAAGCAATTTACTCAATTGGAAAAGATTCTAAAACAGGATCTATGCACAGGGATGAGGATGAGCTAAACTGGGTGCCCAACTAAGAAGACAATGTTATGGACCTCACTGGCTGTCCGTCTCTGCCAATTCTCTTTACTCTTTTCATAGTGTTATTTTATAATTTATATGCTTCAACTTACTTTTTGTTTTAAATACCTTTATGCTTTGTCTATAGCTACATAAAACTGACATTATTTTAAGTATATATATGTAAAGATGCATTTGTTTGATATTGCACATTAAGAAGGCAATATTTTTTCATAACAACAATGAAAAACAAGGACCTTTAGAATTCTCATGTTTAGATAGTGTGCTTCAAGATACCAAGCTTCCACGAGATTGTAAATCACTGAAAATAAGACTATTTTGAATAAACAGTACAGTTCAGTTCAGTTCAGCCACTCAGTCGTGTCCCACTTTTTGCAACCCCATGAATCGCAGCACTCCTGGCCTCCCTGTCCATCACCAACTCCCGGAATTCACTCAGACTCACATCCATCGAGTCGGTGATGCCATACAGCCATCTCATCCTCTGTCGTCCCCTTCTCCTCCTGCCCCCAGTCCCTCCCAGCATCAGAGTCTTTTCCAATGAGTCAACTCTTCCCATGAGTACTGGCCAAAGTACTGGAGCTTCAGCTTTAGCATCATTCCCTCCAAAGAACACCCAGGGCTGATGTCCTTCAAAATGGACTGGTTGGATCTCCTTGCAGTCCAAGGGAGTCTCAGGAGACTTCTCCAACACCACAGTTCAAAAGCATCAATTCTTCAGCGCTCAGCCTTATTCACAGTCCAGCTCTCACATCCATACATGACCACTGGAAAAACCATAGCCTTGACTAGACGGACCTTTGTAGGCAAAGTAATGTCTCTGCTTTTGAATATGCTATCTAGGTTGGTCATAACTTTCCTTCCAAGGAGTAAGCGTCTTTTAATTTCATGGCTGCAGTCACCATCTGCAGTGATTTTGGAGCCCAGAAAAATAAAGTCTGACACTGTTTCCCCATCTATTTCCCATGAAATGATGGGACCGGATGCCATGATCTTAGTTTTCTGAATGTCGAGCTTTAAGCCAACTTTTTCACTCTCCACTTTCACTTTCATCAAGAGGTGTTTTAGTTCCTCTTCACTTTCTGCCATAAGGGTGGTGTCATCTGCATATCTGAGCTTATTGATATTTCTTCCTGCAATCTTGATTCCAGCATGTGCTTCTTCCAGCCCAGTGTTTCTCATGATGTACTCTGTATATAAGTTAAATAAGCAGGGTGACAATATACAGCCTTGACGTACTCCTTTTCCTATTTGGAACCAGTCTGTTGTTCTATGTCCAGTGCTAACTGTTGCTTCCTGACCTGCATGTAGATTTCTCAAGAGGCAGGTCAGGTGGTCTGGTATTCCCATCTCTTTCAGAATTTTCCAGAGTTTATTGTGATCCACACAGTCAAAGGCTTTGGCATGTCAATAAAGCAGAAATAGATGTTTTTCTGGAACTCTCTTGCTTTTTCAATGATCCAGCAGATGTTGGCAATTTGATCTCTGGTTCCTCTGCCTTTTCTAAAACCAGCTTGAACATCTGGAAGTTCACAGTTCACGTACTGCTAAAGCCTGGCTTGGAGAATTTTGAGCATTACTTTACTAGTGTTTGAGATGAGTTCTATTGTGCGGTAGCTTGAGCATTCTTTGGCATTGCCTTTCTTTGGGATTGGAATGAAAAGTGACCTTTTCCAGTCCTGCGGCCACTTCTGAGTTTTCCAAATTTGCTGAATTTTCCAAATTTCCAAATTTTAAGTATAATGGAGTGTATATGCCAATCCCAATACCTCCATTTATCCCTTTCCCCTTCTTTTCTCCCTTGGTAACCAAAAGCTTGTTTTCTACATCTGTAAATCTATTCCTGTTTTGTAAATAGACTCATTTGTACCATGTTTTTTGATTCCACATAGAAGTAACATCATATGATATTTATCTTTATTTAGCTGACAGTCTCAAGGTTCATTCATGTCATCTCACATGGCATTGTTTCATTATTTTTTTAAGGCTGAGTTATATTCCATTTTACATATATATATACATATATATATATGTTTATGTATGTATACATACATATATCTCCTTTATCCATTCATTTATTGATGGGCATTTGGGTTACCGCCTTGTCCTGGCTGTTATAAATAGTGCTGCAATGAATGTTGGGGTGCAGGTATTTTTTTTTAATATGGTTTTCTACATATGCCCAGGAGGGGATTGCTAGATGATATTTATCCCATTTCTCACATGCTTAAAAGGTATTGGTCTATCAACTTGCCATCTCATATTATGACAGTTCTTTTAAGAGAAGGGTTTTATTTTATATGCTTTGTAACTAGTCAATGAATCCAGTTCAGTAAAAAAAACAAATAATTCAAATCAATTACTAAGTTTAATTTTAATGTTTTTTGAAGTCATTTTAAAAAGGTGTTGCCAAGAAGTCAACCTGTTACCCTGAGATCTGACCACTGCATAAGACTATTGTATAATTATCATCCTTAAAAATCTCAGGTACATAATTTGGTTCACTGAAAGGATACAATGCATATATAGTATTTTTAGCGTTTTCAAGTTCATATTATACAATTCATACTTAATTAAAATTCTGAGACCTTATTTCCACGATTTTTCCATGTCTTCTTATCATCTAAGTCTCTCAATTTGTAATTTTTGTCCTTGGTATTTATAGTAATATGACTTTACTGTTTTATTTGATATTATTCTCCATCAAGTATTTCTATTTTAAGTCTTTCATTCATCGTTCAAAATTGAAACCCAAGCATATTACCTACAGACAATCTTATCTATTGAGAAAAGTGTTCTGTTTCACTGGCCACATGGAAATTTCTTTGAGCATTGAGTTTGACTTTTGTGATATTGCTTTGTAAAATACTATATGCATTAGGTATTCTAAAATAAATGTTTGATCCTAGAATATTGGATTTTTGGTAAATGTCAGATTGCAGTGGAAAATAATATAGCAATTTGTGATCGATTTAGGACATGGGTTGCATAATTTCTCATTTCTGTGCTTAGATACTAAAAGATATGCATTTTTGGTTTATCTTTTAAAATTCCTCATAAGACTTTTCCTTGTAAGTGGAACTAAGTATTTACCTTTCTTAAACAATGCACAGTTGATAAAAAAGCTAGATATACTTATTGCATTTATATAAAGTATACCATCTGTAAAGTCTCAATTATAAGTAATCCTGGTATTAAATTCAATATATGAAGAAAACTTAACATATGCCCAAGAGATTTAGCTGTATAATACATTTTTTGACTAGCTACATATTTTTATAAGTGTTCTTCTTCAATGATATTTGTTGGTTAGATTCCCAAGTAGCATTTACATTTCTGTTATTTTTCCATTAGAAAGGTATTCGTCCATTTCTCTACACCTGTTAACATCTTATGATTTTACATTAATTTTCTCACTATCTCACCACAAAATAAGTATGAGGTTATTTCATTGTTGTATCCCCACAATTCCATAATAATGGTGTCATTACCAAAACAGATTTCTTTTTTATAACCTTGAATTGCTCAAATTTTCTTTTTCTATCCAGCTACCATTAATGGATGGAAAAACAATTTGCTACAAACTCTAATAGGTGAGTAAAAAATACTATATTTTTCAGGGAAACTATTCCTAGAATGCATAACAGTTACTTTAGGACACATTTCTTTTCTACCATTATGATCACTGTTTTTTTCTTGATTTCATATATCTATGTATTAAAAGGTTGAACAGAGTATGTTTTCCTTTTCATTTATTTGTATAGGTTGGAAAGATACTGATCCTCTTTTAAAGTTACTTCCTTCTATATAAAGGAAACATTCATTTAGAGCCCTTAAAACTCCTGCTCAAAGTTAGTTAGAAACTTTAGGAATGAATGTATTTTTATTTTCAGTTAAATATATTAGACTAGCCTGAAAAAGTGAATGGTAAGAAAAGAAGCCAGGTAGTTCTTGGCCCAACAGTTGATAATGTAAACTAGAAGCTCAAAGAATCACTTGAGTTCTCTAAATGTATGCTCTTTTCTTTCCCTTTGCTTTTGCATGTGCACCTCTACGACCTGAAATGCACTAATAACCACCCACCGCTCATTCATAACTGTGCTGCTCTGTGTAGTTTATTGCTCTTTCCATAAGACTCAACTCAGGTATTACCTCCTCCAAGAAACCTTCTTGGGACCTAAGAGCTTCTATAGTGCTTTTTTTTTTTTTTCCTGTTGTGACATTGTCTCAATCTTTTGTAACAAATCATTCATTTTTTTTTTCTTTTCCCCTATACACATTAGACTATGAATATCTTGGGAGCAGGTTTGTAGCTTATTTCTATAATTTTGTTTTTACCCCCTGCATTTTACTAAAAAGCCCATGTTATTAAGGATTCTTGAGTTCTCTATATCTATACTTTATTATAGATATCTCTATATCTATAATTTATATCTCTGTAATTTATTCAGATTCACCATGTTTGGCTTCATCAACATTTTGTTTTGCTGGATTTCTCCTTGGATTCCCTTCCTTTCTGGACTCGGTGGCACTAAGGTCTTCTGGTGTTCTTTTACTACTTATCTCTTCCTATATGTCTTCATTTTCTGGTTCTTCCTTTTTAAAGGGAGTGCAATTATTAATATTTCATTAGTTAATTCAACATTCTATGTGGCATTCTTCTAGGTCTTAAGCATTAAGAAACACAAAATAATAATTAGAAGAAGGATATCAGGATTTTCTTCTGGTCTCTTTTTTTAAGGTAACTTTATCATCAAACACCCTTATTAGTATCTTTGACTTCCAATATCATGTACATTTTAAGGACTTTGGGGCCAGATCTCAATTATGAAAAGAAAGTTATCTATTTAAATTCCTGTTTAATATTTCTGCATATAAATCTCAAGATAAAGATATATAAAACTAAAATGTTTTTCCAGAAGATACTCTACCTCTTACAGATAGAATGAAAATGAGATAATTATTTGTTGCAAAATTATATTTTTATGAAAGCTCCAATTACATGGAAGGACTCTGTATCATAATGAAAAGGACCTTGAACTTGTATTCTGGGCCTAATACAGCAAGTTCTGTCAATAACTGACATGGTAACCCCAAAGACTTCTCAGAATTTCAATTGCCATAAGATATTTTATATTTCTAAGATCTAAAAATGTCTTGTTTCTATGATTCTAAAGACAGTGGTACTGCTTTTTTAATGACATTTGGAAAAAGAATGAAAATGAGTGCACAGAAATTGGATCTAGATGAGTTTTTTCCAACCGTGTTCATCAGATGATCTTTGCATTGTTGTTTCCTCTTCCCTGTGGTTTTATCTTTTAATATATCACTTCTGGACTTTCACACCTTTTCTCCATTCCAAACCCATTGAATAAAATATGTGTATATTACTTGATCATATGTATAATATGGCTCCTATTGCTGAAAAAACTCTAGAAGATAATATGTCACTTTGTTTTACATTCATTTGATATTGAAACTTATCAACAGGTAGGCAATCTTTTAAAACTTTTTTTGTATCAACAGTCACAACTAAACTGACTTTGAATTTTAAGTGTGTCCTCAGAAATAACTATGCTGGAAACATAGTTCAGCTCAGTGGAGCTTTAGCAAATGAGTTAATGTGACAGAAAGGACCATATGCATATCAACCACAGATAAGCCCAATTATATGATGCGCCATATAGTCTAAGCAACCTTAGACTATATAACCTTAAAGGTTACATAGTAACCTTAAACATTAAGAAGAAATGTAGTGAACAGAAAGGAAGTAGTCGTGAGAAGGGTAGGTAAAATTCAACTATAAGGAAACTGAGGAAAGTGGGGAATTAAGCGATTGAGTGGTATAGAAAGAATCTTTAATTGCAGCATTAGAAATCTTACTTGCGCCATTCTAAATCAAGTTCCCTGGAGATCGAACCCGGCTGCCTGCAATGGGAACTCAAGTCTTAGCCACTGGCTCCCCAAGGAAGTCCCTATTGTCCTTTTGAAGAAGGAAAAAGTACAACGTATACTTTCATTACTATCTATGTTTAGTCTGCGATGACACACTCTCATTCTTTCACTGTTTTTTCTTAAATTGGGGTTTAATCAGTTGCTCTGCATTGTTGTGTTAGTTTCTCCTATCCGGTGAGGTGAATCAGCTGTATGTATACATATACTCTTCCCTGTTGGACCTCCCTCTCCCATGCCACCCATCTAAGTAGCCACAGAGCACTGAGCTGAGCTTCCTATACTACAGAGCAGGTACCCACTAGCTATCTATTCTACACATGGTAGAGTATGAAGAATCAGGAAATATTTTTTTCAGATTTCATAGAAAGACCAGTAAATGATATTTGGGGATGAGAATCAATTTTATCATAAATTCCATCTCCAAAGATTAAATTTATGCACAGTAAAATAGCTCATACTTCTGTGAAAGATATGACGATATTTGTTTTATTTTTTTCTTGGTCATTTTCATCAACAGTAAGACATTTTATTGCCATTGTTTATCTTCTTTTGTTTGGTTTGTCATTATAAAAAGAACCTGTACTTCTGGGAAGCCAAATAAAACTCTGATATGTATTTTGTATTAGTTTAGATGCGTCATTATGAATTGTTACAGAATACAGCCTCATGATAAAGAGGTATTATATTAAAATGTCTTATGATTTTACCATTAATATTCAATCAAATCTATTTATTGGCTAATAATAAAAAGGTAAAATTTTTAAGCACTTAAGGGTATCTAATAAAAATTGTACCTAATAATTTCTCTCATGGATATTTTATTCAAATAGCATAGCACTATATAGAGAACTGGTCATGCACAAATTAAATATTCATATGCAATATTTAGGGGTCTTCCCCACTGAAAAGGTATTTTGAGATAGGCAAATGCTTGAGTGGTTTAGACCTTCACTTATAAAATGTATATGCCATGCTATTTTAAAAGCAAAATAAATATTTAAGAAGATTATTTATAAATTCAGGTGAAATATATTGTGGAAAGACAAAAAGAACTCTGGATTTGGAATAACGGAAAAATAAATAGCCAGTGTTCTCATCACAGCTATTTTACTTGCTAGCTAAAGGATTCTGAGAGTTTTATGGACTTTCAATTTAAGGTTTGCTCATTTATTAAACTCTGATAATAACCACATAGTCCTTTATTTTGAGATATTAGTTATAGTAGTATATTAGTTACCCAAGGTATATGAAAATGTTAAAGCAATTTGTCATTTTAAAAATTAACATTGTGTTCTTCCAAATTCCTACAAGGTCCCTAATCTTTATATATATATATATATATATATATATATATAATTCTTTTATGTGCTTTATAGCACATTTTTTTTTTTTGCAGAAAATACCATAAACAAGAATGAACATATCAGTGATTCTATGTAAGATGACAATGTTAGGTTTTTCTACTTATTTGTTTACTTGGGATATTTACTGAATGACTCTATTTGTTTTGCTTTTAAATAGAAATGGGAAAGCAAAAGCAATTTCCAAATTCCCTATTAATTAGCTTGTATATGGTCCCATCACGTCATGGAAAATAGATGGGGAAACAGTGGAAACAGTGTCAGACTTTATTTTTTTGGGCTCCAAAATCACTGCAGATGGTGACTGCAGCCATGAAATTAAAAGACGTTTAGTCCTTGGAAGAAAAGTTATGACCAACCTAGATAGCATATTGAAAAGCAGAGACATTACTTTGCCAAGAAATGTCCGTCTAGTCAAGGCTATGTTTTTTCCAGTGGTCATGTATGGATGGGAGAGTTGGACTGTAAAGAAAGCTGAGCACCGAAGAATTGATGCTTTTGAACTGTGGTGTTGGAGAAGACTCTTGAGAGTCTCTTGGACTGCAAGGAGATTCAACCAGTCCATTCTAAAGGAAATCAGCCCTAGGTGTTCTTTGGAAGGAATGATGCTAAAGCTGAAACTCCAGTACATTGGCCACCTCATGTGAAGAGTTGACTCATTGGAAAAGACTCTGATGCTGGGAGGGATTGTGGGCAGGAGGAGAAGGAGACAACAGAGGATGAGATGGCTGGATGGCATCACCGACTCAATGGACATGAGTTTGAGTCAACTCTGGGAGTTGGTGATGGACAGGGAGGCCTGGCGTGCTGTGATTCATGGAGTCACAGAGAGTCGGACACGACTGAGTGACTGAACTGAACTGAACTGAATGTTTCCAAGATAAACTTTTTTTTCTGCTTTTAAAATATTGCAAGAATGGCATTGAAACATGTATAAAATCATATAAGAAACAAATCGCCAATCCAGATGCAGGATACAGGAAGCTTGGGGCTGGTGCACTGGGATGACCCAGAGGGAGGTGGGAGGGGGGTTCAGGATTGGGAGCACGTGTACACCCATGGTGGATTCATGTTGATGTATGGCAAAACCAATACAATATTATAAAGCAATTAGCCTCTAATTAAAATAAATAAATTTAAATTAAAAAAATAAAATAAACATGAAACAATATTAAAAAAAAAAGAAAAAACATTCACAGAAATGTTTCTAGAAAATGTGTGTCAGGCTTTTCAAGTAGCAAGTTATAAGGTTACAAATTGATATTTAACAAAAATATGGATGTACTTCCATTTTGTGCTTGTATTTGAGGGCTTACTATTCCAATTTTACATCTTGAAGGTAATTCAATTTTTCATTTTCTGGAAAGAACACCATCAGTTTATTGCATAGCTTTATACCTTATCTGTTACTCCAGTATTCTTGCCTGGAGAATTGCATGGACAGGGGAACATGGTGGGCTACAGTCCATAGGGTAGCAAAGATTGGACATGACTGAACCAACATAGCATGCACAAACCTCAATTATAAAATGTGAAAGCTTTTCAGACAATGTGCATTTTAAAAGATTCTTTCAAAAAGCCTACCTAGATAAAAGTTATTTGCATATATAAAGGTATTTTAATTTATAATGCTATATTTTCTATTGCATAACAAGAAGCTTGGAGCTAAGAAGTGAGAATACTTATATATTTCTGTCCATACAGACACATCTTGAGACATGTATATAATGTAGTGCACATGATGTACAATATGTAATAAGTATAATGTGATATAAACATTTATATATAGAACATATATTAATTTAATTTAGCATGAGCAGAAGCTAGTAACAGCATAGATACTAAAACACAAGCCTAACTTATTTGCTCTTGCAATCAGCTCTTAAAAGCTTTAAATCTTTAGAATGCAATTGCTTGCCTAAAGATTACTTAATTTGTTAAGTTGTGCTTATAGCATCATGTAAATATTAAGTCTTTATTATTGCAAATGATTTTTGTGCCCTCTCTAAATATTCAATAAGACAATTTTTTTTTCTGATTTGGTTTTTCTATGAAAATGGGTTTTAAAAGGTAATTAAAAATATGTGTACTTGGAAGATTTAAGTTCTATCAGGCTAACCAAATCATTTATGTAGTATTTTGAAAAGTAAAGGAATGCTACATAATGAACCAGTCAACATAAAAGAAAAATTCTCCTGTGATGCTTTCATTCTTGTTATAGCTCTTTCATGAGCTATAAAATCTGCCTAGTAGTTATTAGATGAAACACTAATGGTGTTCTCATAGTCGTATTATTGATAGTCAAAAATTCAAGAGAGTCTACAAGATGAAGGGATGGAAAAGTAGAAAGATATAAAACAAAATTCCTGAGTCCTGTATCTCTTGAGATTTGGCTAGCAATTAAAATGAACAGATGACAGTACATACACGTAGAAAGAATCAGAGATACCATTGAGGGTACTTTCAAACCAAAAAGAAAAGAAAAAGGGAAGGAAGAAAGAAACAGGGAAGAAAAAGAAGAAAAGAAGTTTTGGGAGAATGGCATTGAAACATGTAAAATAGCATGTATGAAACGAGTTGCCAGTCCAGGTTCGATGCACGATACGGATGGTTGGGGCTGGTGCACTGGGACGACCCAGAGGGAGGGTATGGGGAGGCAGGAGGGAGGAGGGCTCAGGATGGGGAACACAGGTATACCTGTGGTGGATTCATTTCAATATTTGGCAAAACTAATACAATATTGTAAAGTTTAAAAATAAAATAAATAAATAAATAAATAAAATGGAAATAACTGTATCATTGAATGCTGGACTTACATGCAAATTTTATCTAATTTAACTTTTAAATAAAAGAATCCTTTACACATCAAAATAAAAAAAAGAAGTTTTCTTTTTGCTTACTAAAATAAAAACATTTGCAGTCATTTAAAACTTCAAAAGAGAAGTTGTCTCTGAAAAAATTTGTTCTCAAAGAAATAAAAGTCTGGATCCCAGAGGGATGGAATGGGGAGGGAGGTGGGAGGAGGGTTCAGGATGGGGAACACATGTATACCTGTGGCGGATTCATTTTGATATTTGGCAAAACTAATACAGTTATGTAAAGTTTAAAAATAAAATAAAATTAAAAAAAAAGTCTGGATCAAAAAGCAGGGTAATCTTCTCTCTAGAAAAAAATAAGAGTCACTCAGTCCTCTCTAACTCTTTGCTACCCCATGCCAGAATACTAGAATACAGGAGTGGATAGTTGTTTGCTCATCTAGGGGATCTTTTCAACCTAGGATAGAACCCGGTCTCCTGTTTTGCAGCTGATCCACCAGGGAAGCCCAAGCTACTAGAATGGGTAGCCTATTCCTTCTCCAGGGCATCTTCCTGACCCAGGAATTGAACTGGGGTCTCCTGCATTGCAAGCAGATTCTTTACCAGCTGAGCTACCAGGGAAGCCCATGGACTGTAGGCTACCAGGCTCCTCTGTCCATGGGATTTTCCAGGCAATAGTACTGGAGTGGATTGCCATTTCCTTCTCCAGGGGTTCTTCTCAACCCAGGGACTGAACCCGGGTCTCCTGCATTGTAGACAAGACACTTTACCATCTCAGCCACCAGGGAAGTCCCTAGGGAAGCCCACAAGGATATAAATGAGCGTGTGTTAGTGTTAGTCACTCAGTCATTTCTGACTCTTTGCGACCCCATGGACTATAACCCTCCAGGCTTCTCTTCTGTAGAATTCTTCAGTCAAAAGTATTGGAGTGGGTAGACATTCCCTTTTCCAGGGGATCTTCCCAGCCCCAGGACTGAACCCAGATCTCCTGCATTGCAAGTAGATTCTTTGCTGTCTGAACCTCCAGGGAAATTATTTACAAAGTAAGAGTCACAGATGTAGATAACAAACTTATGGTAACCAGAGGATAAGAGACCAGGAGAGACAGGGATTGACATATACACACTACTATATAGAAAATCAGTAACTAATAAGAACCTGCTATATAGAAGAGGAAACTCCACTCAGTATTCTGTAATGGCCAAAATGAGAAAAGAATCTTTAAAAAAGAGTGAATATATATATATATAATATAACTGATTCACTTTACTGTATACCTGAAACTAACACAGTATTATAAATCAACTATACTCTAATAAAAATTTAAAAAGCAGAGTAGTCACCTCTGAACTGTATCTGGTTGATGGTTTTGTCAAGTGGAGATTTCCTAAGTAAATACAATAACCTCCCTCTAAGGAAACATCCAGGAAGTACTTAAGAAACACACACACATACAAACAGGGAGAGCTCAGAGATCCACTTAAAAGTTTTTGTCTTCTAATGTATGGAGAAGGTAATGGCCACCCACTCCAGGATACTTGCCTGGAGAATTCCATGGACAGAGGAGCCTGGCGAGCTACAGTCCGTGGGGATGCAAAGAGTCAGACATGACTGGCAACTAACACTACTAACACTATTCTAATGCATATACATGTGTATGTACGTACATGTGTACATGCACTTGAGAAATACACATATACAGGAGTAGAAGATATCTATGACTATGTCGTATGTGTCTATATATGTGTGCTGATATGGCTGGCTCAAGGAGGCATATTTGTAATTATGTTCGGTTTCTTAGCTAGATCAAATCAGAAAAAATATAGGAAAAAAAAACCTGATACGTAAAAGCAGATGCCTGTTTAAATTACAAAACTGCCATTTGTGATTTTTATGTACGGTGTAGCATTACATTGTTTTCTTTCCGTCAGTGGTGTATTGGACTGGCTGTGAGCCCAGGTTTCTCACATAATGATCAACCTGAGACTCCACAGTACCATCTGGTCGTGTCCCAGGTAGGAAATATGTGAAAAATATCTACCAGTTCACGCATTTCATACTGAAAGCGTGAGAATACAGATGACAAGATGACTTCTTTTCTGGGATGGAGCTTTATGCAAATAAATGAAATAGAAAATGCTATATTCGATTTCTGTAGAAGAATTAAAAAAAATATACAAAATCTGGGGAACAGGTGCAGAAGAATGACTTCCATCGTGGTGTGAGAAATTTGAAAGTAATCACACATTTCTTTAACATGGGAGGACTTAAATTAGTTATACAACTAAAAGGGAATGTAGGGAAAGATGGAAGGACACTACTGGGCCAGGTTTATGATGAGTCTAAGAAATTATCATCAGGAAAGAATTCACAATATCTGACTTTGATTGCATAATAGAACAATGGGAAAAAGTCATTTTCCTACTAAATTGCTTTATTTGTTTAAGAATTTAAACATGTGCCTTTGTCTTTCTGTTATCTGAACATATAAATAGGTATTTACTTACGTTTCTTTACTTATTTGTGTTAGAATAAGCCTGATGCAATGTGATGTTGCTGCTGCTTCTTTTTTGTGTTCCTTTTCTACCAACATCTCAAGTATTAAGAATCTGACATTGAGATTTACATGAAGACAAGATTTTTGTTAACTCTACATATTGCTAGGATAACAGTCCACCTTATATGCTGAACTCATTCTATTCATTGATGATTAGAGCATAATTGAGCACATTAAAATGTGGCTTCTTTTCTCCATTTTCTATCATCTCACCTTATTAATAAAGATACCTTCATTAAGGATCTTCATTAAGATTTCATTTATTTATCTTTTAATGTTCTGCAAACTGTAGCTACTTAGAATGTATGATGTAGCCAGTATATGGAACATATAAATAAGCAAATAGATCTTACATGGTGATCTTAGGAATACTTCTTTTGATTATACAGTGAAAAATATCTCCTGATTTTATGTTCTCTTTTTTTAGAAAGGCCACTAGGGTTTACAACATGGTCAATGACACATTATCCTGGTATAGCTTAAAAAATGTTACAACTAGATTCTTTTGCTGCTTACCATGATGAATTTCTTTAGAGGAAGGAAGTATGAAATAAAAATACTGCAGACAGATATGCATCTTATAGTAGGTCATGTTATAGCAAGACTTCAGGGCATTTAGATATAAATTTTTTAGTATATTTTCTCCTTTATTTGCTAAACTGAGATTTGATGAAAATATAAAAATGTTTTTCCAAAATTTGTTCTAATACTGGTGTTTTTCAGAGTCTAAGGTTGAGTGAACTTTGACCTAGGTGGAAACAATAGTACATGTACATTTCTCTCCATTCTAACTTTTCTCTAATTCATCATTTCCCTGACTGATTTACAGTGCTACCACGGCTTCCTCAATTTTTCTAATGGACTTCAGAGTTAGTGGATGGTGACTTTGAGCTCTTAATCAGACTCAAGACTTTTATCATAAATTGGTAATAAGATTCTATCAAATAATGATGAAATCATAAGATTCAGTAAAAATATATATCTAGTTTTAATATATGTTGAAGGATATCTCTATATAGCTAAAATCCACAATTAAATGATTTACCTTTATTTGAAAAAATATAAAGTTTTTCGGTACTAAAAAAATCAAAGGAGCTAAAATTGAGGATTTACTTTTATTATAATTCTTATAGAGAGAGCATATTATTTTATAGTTACTATCAATTGATTTGGTTTTCAAAGAATATATCAAAACAGTGCTTTTATGCTATTAGATCATAGACTCTAAATATCATAAATGGCTATATTGTTACACCTCTGTAAATATTTCAGGAGAGATACATATTAAGTTTGATAACAAATCTTAGAAAATTTCAATTCATCAGTAAGTGCTTTCTGAAAAGATCTTCTGTCATCTTCAATTACTTCACAAACAGAGAATTTGGCATGTTTAACTCTTAAGGGCCCCAGAATTGTGATTAACATTGCAGATAGAAATGGTGTATACCTGTGGCGGATTCATTTTGATATTTGGCAAAACTAATACAATTATGTAAAGTTTAAAAATAAAATAAAATTTAAAAAAAAATCAAAAAAAAAAAAAAAAAGCAAAGTTAAGCTAACATCTCTATGGTTGTCCAAATGTTTAAATTAGAAATTGTAGCAAGCTAGCTTTTTTTAGCTCTAAATTTAATCCCTTAAGGAAATGACAGCTACAAAACACTGACAGTTATTTTTTATCCTTTTAATGAGATTATATATGAGTTACTAGTTTAGAATTAAAATAGTTCAGGCCTAGAAATATACATTTTGATATTGCAATTACATTGCTTTTTTAATAATTTATTTTCCATAATCCAGTCCTTTGTGATATTTACTTAGAAATCTTTTATGGATTGAATAATGTGCCTATTTGAAATATTGCACAATTTATTATCATATAAGAACATAAGACACTTTCTATTCTGAAGTGAGAGCCCGCCAGCTCTGTTTCTCTCAATGTTAGCAAAACTTACTAGGGTAAGGAATGTTTTCAAATATCTGTTAATCCAGAAGGCAAATAACCAGAATTGTTCACTATAGACCTATTTTTTATTGCTATAAAAGAGTGCTTACCATCATCCAAACAAATTATACCTTTGAATATCTTACACATGTCTTACTGAATATTATTATAAGTACATATCACTGTAAAATAGTACTTTCATTTTGAGCCCATTGTTAGACTTGTATAGCTTGCAGTAAAACACATTATATTAAAGAAAAAGTTAAATTTAAAAGGAGGTTGAATACGGTGCAATTACATATACTGTAGCTTCTGTTTAAAGGGATTCACAGTTAAAATTGGTTTTCATTATGGGCTTTCAATAGAGATTTGGATTTGCTGGGTACACTCCTAGTTTTGCATCTCTTTTATTTTACTTTGCTCTAAAGATTGGACAATTTTCTTATTTTTCAATTTATTTGTTGGCTAAGGTAGCATTCAATAATATTAGACCACTGAGCAAAAGTGAAGAAAATAGTAGTTTATTTCTTCAGACTCACAGAAAAAGGATTAAGCAAACAAAACTAATATAAGTATTCAGTAATTGTTAACAAAAGATAAATATTTGTTCTCAATATATGAAGGAAAATATGCTTAGGAATTATGGTGTGTTTTTGGCTTGTCATTAGTTACAATGTGACACTTTGGTGTAATATCTGACAATCTTACTCAGATGGAGTCCTTTCATTGTAGACAAGACACCAGGATATATTCTGAAGCATGCAGCAGATACTTTTTCTGTAATCATTTCAATAATCATGTCCCCCCACCCCTGCCAGCTTCTAATAGTGAATTATGTCTATCTTCAAGTATTGAAATAAACTTTTACTTGTCAGATGACTCTCACTTGATCAGGATATATTTTACTTTTGTATATTTGGTAATATTCTGTTAAGGATTTTGTATCTTATTCTGTAAAATCATCTCCCACGCCCCACTCCACTTCCAATAGTGAATTATGTCTATTTATCTTCAAGCATTGAAATAAACTTCTATTTGTTAGATGATTATCACTTAATTAGGATATATTTTGCTTTTGCATATTTGGTAATATTTTGTTTATGATTTTGTATCTTATTCTGTAAAATATTTTGATCTGTAGTTTTCCTTTCTGGTCAAGACATGGATGCACGTGACTTCAGCAGCGTGTCCACTATAATGGCAATTGCATGAGGCTATGGTTTTTCCAGTGGTCACGTATGGATGTGAGAGTTGGACTGTGAAGAAAGCTGAGCGCCAAAGAACTGATGCTTTTGAACTGTGGTGTTGGAGAAGACTCTTGAGAGTCCCTTGGACTGCAAGGAGATCCAACCAGTCCATCCTAAAGATCAGTCCTGAGTGTTCATTGGAAGGACTGATGCTGAAACTGAGACTCCAATACTTTGGCCACCTCATGCCAAGAGTTGACTCACTGGAAAAGACCCTGATGCTGGGAGGGATTGGGGGCAGGAGGAGAAAGGGACGACAGAGGATGAGATGGTTGGATGGCATCACTGACTCAATGGACATGAGTTTGAGTGAACCCCGGGAGTTGGTGATGGACAGGGAGGCCTGGCGTTCTGCGATTCATAGGGTCGCAAAGAGTCGGACATGACTGAGTGACTGAGCTGAACTGAAGGGTAAGAAGCTGGCAAATTCTTCAGCTGTGTGTGCTTCCACAGATGAGTCAGATTTATTGCAACTTGGAAGAGACAGAAGAGAAGTGGTATGTGATAGTCCCATTGATATAAGCACACAAAGATGGGAGCAATCACAGCTTTTAAGGCCAAAATTAGAAACTGTGCACTGAGATCTAAGTTACCTTTTCCATAGACTTTTAGTATTGATTCACAGAATATTTGCAGCTTTTGAAAAGCAAGTGTTTTGTAAAATGGTTTAAGTATCAAAGAATAGAACTCCTATTTTGAATTATTTATGTTATATTTATTTAATTTCTTGTCTAAACATTCATTTTTAATTCACGTTTCACCTGTAATTTGTTTATTTGTTTAGTCCAAAATGCTTTGCAGTCAGATTTTTTTCTTAGTGGCCTGTAGTAAGATACCAGTTTTAACAAAATGACACTTTCCCTCTGAAAGCTTTCTTTATCATTTAGTTTAAATTGCCTTCTGTCTAATCACTATTTACTCTGTTTGAGCGTCTTCACTGCCCAGTTTTTTATTTACTTATCTCTTCTTCATCTGTAGAATATGAATGTGTGTTTGTGTGAATATTTGTTTGTATGTGTCTAGTGGATGCGATACATAAAGACAAAGTAGACCATGTAATGTAATTTTATTTAAAATATATATCCTGTATGCTTCCAAGAAATCTTGAGGTTACTGTAATACAAAGTATATACTTAACCAAACTAATAGAGACCCTAGTAAAAATTATTGAGAGAGGGTGACTTACCCACATGTAGAACATTTTATATTGAGTATTAAAAAATGCATAAAATAATGACTGAGCACAGTACACACACAATGTAATACTGATAACTTTGAAATACTGTTACCAGTGAAATGTTATATTATACAAGTGTCATATAAGTTAACAGCTCGGGAATCTGTATTTAGCTGAGATCTTAGCATGTGACTCTTTCTACTAAGAGTATCAAGTAATTAAACTGCATCCTGTGATTTCAAGATAGGAAACAAAGTTTATAAATGTCCTTAATCAGACTGGAATGCTGATGATATAATAGATGGACAAAGAATTCTGAAAACATTATGGAAAGAAAAGCACAGTCAATGCCTTGGTGGTTAATAAAGGAAGTGCACATTTTCACCACCTACTAAATGAGAGCATAAATCATAATAAACAATTTATTAAAAACCGTGCCTAAAGTTAACTTGTAACATTTGCACAATACCCAGCAATAGCAAATGGCATGACTAAGTGATTCTTGCAAATAATGGTAATACATTAAAAAAATCTTATTTTTGGACCTACTCTGTGGTAAAGTACAAGGAAGAGGATCAAATAAATCGGGAAGAAAGGCATTTGGACAATGGAGAATTCCTCCCTAAATACTTTTGTTAGAGTATGCTGTTACATGCTATCAGTGAATCCTTGGTGAGGAGGACATGAAA
This sequence comes from Bubalus kerabau, assembly GCF_029407905.1. Classification (NCBI taxonomy): domain Eukaryota; kingdom Metazoa; phylum Chordata; class Mammalia; order Artiodactyla; family Bovidae; genus Bubalus; species Bubalus kerabau. The sequence continues at coordinate 9,857,863 of NC_073635.1, read as the reverse complement.
TGTGCTTTCAGAATACCTTAGATTATTATTTATAACTGTGTTCATTTATGCTCATCATGGTGCATTTCCGTGGTAGCTCAGCTGGTAAAGAATCTGCTTGCAATGCAGGAGACTCTGTTCAATTCCTAGGTCGGGAAGTTCCCCTGGAGGAGGGCAGGCAACACAACCCAGTATTCTTGCCTGGAGAATCACCGTGGACAGAGGAGCCTGGTGGGCTACAGTCCATGGGGTTGCAAAGAGTTGAACAAGACCGAGCAACTTAGCACAGCACAGCATGCTTATCGTTAGTATGAGATGCATATAATCAACTTTACCCAGAACAACATATGCCATGCCAGCAGATTTAAATGGGTACTTATACAATTCTAGGAATTTAGTTAATTTCTATTTTTTGTAAACGCATTTGCTGTTCCAGCAGGATACTTAAAGAGTGTCATGTTCACACCCTGGAGGGAACAAAGTGACCAAATACAGACTTAGGGATATACAAGTAGAGTCTGCCCAGGTGATTTGTTGATGATCTGTAGCATATGATGCACATTTTTTTTTTCCTGTAAGATGGAAATGCAAAGTAGGTATGCTATGAGACCAGATGTAAGTTTTTTGCACTATTCACAGGTCTAACACCATTTTTCTATGTTTTGCCCTTCTACATTGGTTACATCTTCTTGGTTATTCAAATCAAGTATTTCATTAGATTAACCTTACCACATTTTGCTCTTTATCTCATTTCTAATCTCCTTCCTCATTTTTCACTGCTCTTTGTTCAATTGCATTCATTTTAGGCTTTCATTTCAATACTAGTCAATTTTCTCTAATACACTGTTAGCATTGCTTGTATGATTTCTTAAAGTTCTTATACTCATTTTAACTGTTTTCACTACCTTCAGAATATTCACAGTTTGACTAATTAAATAAAGGCTCAGCAATGCAAAATACTAAAAGTATATGATTTTAGTACATTTTAAAAGGTATTTTGTTCAAAATTCAAGTTTTAAAGATGCTGTGAAATGTCTATGGTTCTTATAAACAATTATGCCTATCAATATTTTTTCAAAGTGAAAGTGAAATCGCTCAGTCGTGTCTGACTCTTTGCGACCTCGTGGACTGTAGCCCGCCAGGCTCCTCCATCCATGGGATTCTCCAGGCAAGAATACTGGAGTGGGTTGTCATTTCCTTCTCCAGGGAATCTTCCCGACCCAGGGATCGAACCCAGGTCCCCCGCATTGCAGGCAGACACTTTAACCTCTGAGCTACCAGGGAAGCTTTTAGTATTTATCCATTAGTAGGGACGTTCCTGGAGAAGGCAATAGCACCCCACTCCAGTACTCTTGCCTGGAAAATCCCATGGATGGAGGAGCCTGGTAGGCTGCAGTCCATGGGGTCTCTAAGAGTCGGACACGACTGAGTGACTTCACTTTCACTTTTCACTTTCCTGCATTGGAGAAGGAAATGGCAACCCACTCCAGTGTTCTTGCCTGGAGAATCCCAGGGGCAGGAGAGCCTGGTGGGCTGACGTCTATGGGGTCACACAGAGTCGGACACGACTGAAGTGACTTAGCAGTAGCAGCAGTAGCAGGGACCTTCCTGGGGGCTCTGACCATAAAGAATCTGCCTCAAACACAGGAGACACGAGTTTGATCCCTGGGTAGGGACCCTGGAGAAGAGAATAGCAGCCCACTCCAGTATCCTTGCCTGGAGAATTCCATGGAGGAGACTGGCCGGCTATAGTCCATGGGGTCGCAGTGAGTCAGACATGACTGAGTGACTCACACTTTCACATCAATTACTAGGATCATTTTTATATGATTTCTGGATAATTTTTTATTGATTGGTTAAAGTTATTGCTTGAAAATCATTCTAAGCTGAACATAGAGAAACTCATGTATGCATTAGCAGAATAAATTGGTAGTTATTAATATAGTCATCATCATTACCAACACAAACTAGTGTGTGGATTCATTCTAAAAAGGTAATTTTATCAAGTCAACAAAACCCTTGGATAATGATTTCCATCTCTGGGTGCAGATGAATTTTGCACACTTTATTGGGTTATAACGTTTAGATTCTGAAGAAACTGGGAATTCTATTTCTTTATAGAATATCCTTGGTAAGAATTATTTAAGGCCTGTTGTGGTACTCATTTTCAGAAGTGAACAAACCTTTCTTTCTCTGTCTAGTAAGGATAATGCTTTTGTTACTAAATTACCTTTCCATATTACTATTGATGTTACTCCCACGTGGATTAAGGAACAGCTTTAACATGGTAGACAGGAAGAAATAAAATCATGAATGTTTCAAAAAATTCAAATAGCAATAAAAATCTCTTCTGTACTTTACAAAGATTCGTAGACAACAGATTCAGCTTTAGATGATTAGAAAAATTGAATTTGAGCCAAATCATATCTGTTATGAATCTTTAGTTTGAAAAATAAAGTACTGTCAGAGGCTTAAGGTATCTTCAGTGAAGGCTACTACATCAAAAATGTTTTGTAGTTAAAAGAAATCTTTGTGTGAGTTAGGAGAATTGAGGCAAAATTCTGATCCTGCTACCAGATGATCCTAAACAAGTTAGTTACCTCATTTTAAATGGAGGTATTAAATGAAAATGTCTTTTTACTCTGAAAAATCTATGCATTTCTATAGTAAATCCTCTCAGTATAATACATAAGAATTTTTGAAGGACAGCTTTAATTTACCAAAGTAATACAATAAGAAAACTTAAACATACTCTCCCTGATAGCTAAGGGCTTTATCTTGAACTGGTACTGAAACTGGAGAGTCTAGCCCAGGCAGCACTCTGTCATGCAACAACCCTGAGATACTCTTCTTTCTTCCATTGAGTTTAGTGAGGTGCACAGATAATTTATGATGCCTGTCATACATTTATGCACCTTAAACATGGGCTTAACGTGAATTTTGTAGACCTAGGGAACTGGGGCAATGAGGAATTCTGCTGCATGCTGAGAAGTCTCCACCCCTTCCTAAAACCTTTGAAAAAATGATGTAGTCAAGCAGTGCCAGGAGAAAATTATAGAAAAGCACCTTCTTTATAGATTATTTCATCAGGTTTTATAGACTACATATAATAATAAGTATCCATCATGCAACTTCTTTGATTTATAGCCCAGTAGACAAAATGTTTATTATTTTAGATATTGGAAGAAATGGTCACTTAAATACAGATGGAGCCCTCCTCATCAGCGGCTACAGTTATTGTTGTAAAAGCTATATAATACAACGTCCTTAAAAATGGCACTGTTTAATTGCTAGTCTAAAATGCGCAGAAAAAAAGAGAAGAGACACAATTAGTCTGATGGTAACCTACAGCAGGGGAGCCATGGACCTGCCTCATCTCTGCAATTCAGCATCATGTGGCCTTAGCTCTCTCATCCCCACACTTCAGGAGTATGGCTAATAAACATGTGATTCCTTCATTGAGTACCATACTCTATGTTTATAAATTCTTTTAGTATCTAAACAGCTTCCTAAGAAACACTACAATTTTTAAGCAAGTTTTAAATCACCTAAGTCCATAAAATATCAATCCAACTTATTACAATCAATGATTAGACTGACTGCTGATCCTTAAGAGCTTTTTTGCTAATGGTGTGAGAAAACCCATATATGGAATCCAACAGTCTTTTTTAAGATGCAATTTAATCATGAAACTATCGTAAAATACAAATATTTGGAAATGTTCCAAAACACATGTAAAATGGAGTCCAAAGGATTATATTATGCTCAAAAGTCAAATATAAAATTCAAATTTCATTAGAATATAGTGAGCACATAGAATTTACCTTTCAACAGTCTATTAACTATTTGCTTAGGGTTGATTTGCCTGAGGAAAAGGGGAAAACACAACAGCCTATTTTGTGCCAAAATTAATTCCAACAGTAATACATTTTGTGCTCCACTGACTTTCAATTTATTACCAGTGGAGCTTGGTTGATTGTTTTGATCTTCAGTTTATTGGCAATGAAGTAGGATTTACTGTGCCACCACCTTCGGTAGCATGAATGTTACTTCATCGAGCTGGTGCCTCATTGTGAAAAACTACAAGAAAATAATTTAATTGTCTATCTTTGCTTAAACTCATAATACTTTTGAGTGTGGTGGAATGTTTAATGCCAAATTTGTCTTCATGCATATTTATTTTTTCAATTTCAACTCTTAAGAAGTAAAATGTTCTTAGTCTAAGGAGATGCCTTTGCAATTTGATTACACTAACATCAGACGGCAGTGGATAGGTAACAAGATGTTGGATATTAGACTGCAGGTAGGTTTACACCCTGGAGAAGGATGTAACCCATTCCAGTGTTCTTGCCTGGAGAATCCTGTGGACAGAGGAGGCTGGTGGGCTGCCGTCTATGGGGTCGCACAGAGTCGGACACGACTGAAGCAACTTAGCAGCAGCAGGTTTATGCCCAAAATACTATATAGCCTTTAAACAGAGTCAGAATTTAACTTCAAACAATACACTCAAATACTATTTTAACATTCTTTTAAAAAATAAAGATAAGTCCAATGTACATACAATATTCCTTAATAAAACTCACTTTTTTTAATATGTAATTTATTTTTGGATTTGATACCCAGTTTCAGTGTCAAATACAGATTGTTTTAAAGTATTCTGCTATTTTTTGTCTCAAAAAAAGGAAGGATCTGTATTCTTTTTTCATATGTATATGTATATATATATATATATATATATATATATATAGTAATATATAACATACATACCAATCTAGGCTCTTTTACATTTAGTTTAATGTAGATTCTCTTTCAAATTTACTTTTACCGGAAGCTATTTTTTTAGATCGATTGTCAGAAAGCACAAACATATATTTCACATATTTTAGAATGTGACTTTTGCCTTTCTTTGAAAAACTTCTTCAAGGATTTTAGGGTTAAGATGGTGCAGTGTTAGCAATGATGTGTGTGGACACTGAGCAGTCAGATGTTAACGACATAGAGGGATGCTTGTGAGGAAGAAGAATCTATGCTCTTTTGCAAAAACATCTTACTTGTGGAAATGCTTGGGTGCTGTATTTATTCACTAAGATAGGTATATGGACTAGAGGCAGGGCAAGCTGTTTTTACAGTTCATGCATGCTGTCACTTCAGTCGGGTCCAGCTCTTTGTGACCCCATGGACTGTAGCCCACCAGGCTCCACTGTCCACGGGATTCTCCAGGCAAGAATACTGGAGCGGGTTGCCATGACCTCCTCCAGGGTATCTTCCAGACCAAGGATCGAACCTGCATCTCTTACATCTCCTGTATTGGTAGGTAGATTCTTTACCATTAGTGCCACCTGGAAAGCCCTTTTAAAGTTCGATAATGGGTTATTTCTGATATTTTGTATCTTAAGTGCTTCTTTGAATTCCAAGTAGAGACATATCACAGTAGTTATGTAGATTGGTTTAAAGATCAAGCAAGAGCTGCAACCTATTTATATGGACCTGAGAATGTGCCAGCACATAGGTAACAGTTGATTCTACATCAGGTCTGAGGGTGAATTACAGGGTTCTTCTAGTATTTTATAAACAGGCAAAGAAAGTGGACTACAGATTGATATCCCACTCTGTGGAAGAAGCAAAACTGCTGGTCTCATGAAAGCCAATAGAGAAGAAGTCTTCAAGGAGAGGAATTAATGGTGGCCCATTCTACAGAGTACTCCAAAATGAAAAAAGAAAAGAACAACAACAGAAAAAGTGTTGCCCTTTGTGTTTGGCAACAACAAAGTTCCTTCTGAGTTCAGTGAGAGCCATTTCTGTAGAGTGCTGTGGACAGAAGCCAGATTACAGAGGCTTCTGCAATCGAAGTGGACAAATTGATGAGAGATCACTTTGCAGTCGTTAGCTTGTGAGTAGACTACAGAGAGGAATACAGTATCATAGTGGAGTATTAAAAGTTGTGCAAGATACATAAGCACATTATAGAAGTGTTGGTTTATGGTAAGATTTAATGCAATTTAACTGTAATTATTTGTACAGGGAAAAACTCTTTTAACAGGCCCAATGTTTTCATGTGTAAATAAACAGTTAGTGTCTCTTTTGATGTTCAATTGTGGGAAGAGGAATGACTTACTCGATGACTTACTCGATGGTAAGTTCTGCAAAAGAATTCAGAAAAACAACAGTCTTTAATGTAACAGCATCCCTTTCTCTTCTTATGGATAGCATTAATCTATGCCCTCATAATCTCTATTTGGCATGGGTCTGAAGATCTCCCTATCATTTACAGTTTCCGGACTCAATTCTAGTTACTATATCCTTCCCATTATAACAAAGGCTAAGGGATCTTTATAATATGAAAATCTAACCTTGTCACTTTATTCTTGTTAAATTATTTCTTGGTGAATAACAAACTACTCCAAAATCTAGTGACTTAAAACAACCTTCTTGCCGTTGCTCAGTGACTAAGTTGTGTATAACTCTTGGCAACCCCATGGACTGCAGCATGCCAGGCTTCCCTGTCCTTCACCGTCTCCCAGAGCTTGCTCAGATTCATGCCTATTGGGTCGGTGATGCCATCCAACCATCTCATCCTCTGTTGTCCCTTCTCCTTCTGCCTTCAATCTTTCCCAGCATAGGGTCTTCTCCAGTGAGTCAGATCTTCCCATCAGGTGGCCAGAGTATCAGAGCTTCAGCTTCAGCATCAGTCCTTCCAGTGAATATTCAGGGTTGATTTCCTTTAGGATGGGCTGGCTTGATCTCCTTCACCGTTTTTATAATGTCTCATGATTGAATTGGTCTAGAATTCCAAGTGAGAGTGACATGAATTATGCCTCTTTTAGATTTCACGCAGGTAGCGTTGCGTTCACTGTGAGCTGTTCAGGGGCAGGTGCTCTGGCTTAGACTGTCCATGGCAGCTTCACTCGGGGATCTGACGCCTGGCTGGGGATGGTGGAAAGACTGGGCTGAGCTGAGACAATCAACCAGAGTACCTAGAGGGCTTCTTCTGCATAGCCAGACTTCTTACAGGGAGGCCCGGAGCTCCCAGAGTGTTCCAAGGAATCTGAAGTGGGTTCAGGCAGTCTCTTAGCTCATGTGCTGAGCACCTGATATATTTCTGTCATATTCCTTTCATTGATGCTATTACGAAGATCAGTCTAAATTCAGAGTAAAATTAATGGACTCCACTTCTCAACAGGGAGAGGCAACAAACAATTTGAACCATCTTTAATCTACCACTCTTTTGCCCAAAATATCTTTCCTTATATATCTTTTAAAAGGCATTAAGATGAGTATTATCAGTTTCATCCATGCATGCATTCAGTTTTACATTTCAGAAAACATGAAGTTGTCTAATTTTCTTGAGCAAGCAAGTACTTCTTGCACTTGTTCTAAGCACTTCTTTTATACTGACTCATCCTATTCTCACAATAACCCCAGGATGTAGTTTCTTTTTAACAAACAAAGAAACCAAAGCATAGAGAATCAACTTTTCTTTAGTTTTCAGTTGTGGAGATGCATTCGAACCTAAAAAATCTGTTCCCAAAGTCTTTGCTTGTAACCATTAACATTGGCTTCAAGATTGTTTCTTTTCCCTGGCTAAACATCTTTTTTTTTTTTTTTAAATTTTTTATTGGTTTATCCACATGGCAAAAGTCGAAGTGTTTCTTTTTATTTTTCAATACCGGCTCAGTTAAAACATCCTCTGAGAAATGTCATTACTTTTGCACGTGCATCTACTTTAGCAATGATTATGTTCTTTGCCAATTTGTTTTCCTGCTTTGCACACTAGAGGGCACTACATGTGTCCTCTAATTTTATAACCCTAGTCAAGGCAATGGCACCCCATTCCAGTACTCTTGCCTGGAAAATCCCATGGATGGAGGAGCCTGGTAGGCTGCAGTCCATGGGGTCGCGAAGAGTCGGACAGGACTGAGCAACTTCGCTTTCACTTTTCACTTTCTTGCATTGGAGAAGGAAATGGCAACCCACTCCAGTGTTCTTGCCTGGAGAATCCCAGGGACAGGGGAGCCTGGTGGGCTGCCGTCTATGGGGTCACACAGAGATGGACATGACTAAAGTGACTTAGCAGTAGCAGCAGTCTCAGCACAGTGCCAGGCACATGAGTGATGCTGTGTAATCACTTTACGAAAAAAATTTACGACTAGAGTTGTCTCAGAGAACTAGATTTTCCTCCACATTGTACCTTGTGGGCTTACACTGAAGCCTGACCAAGTTTTATGTCATTATTTCAGACCAGAACATATTTTAAAAATACCTGTAAGGAGATGGACAAATATTCTCCTTTGGTCTGAATCCTAATATGTACATTTTAGAAATTTTATGAATTTTTTCCCATGCTGGTAATATTTAAAGGGTTCAATTTACAATGGAATGTTTTATTTTAGGAGCTCTCACTTTGTGTGAAGACATCATAAATGTCGTATGTTTCTAGCTGAGGTTTCACAGTGAGACATTGACTCTATAAAAATTCAGGGACATTGGAGAATACTAAGAATGTTATTACTGTTAGTGTAGCTATCTGGAGAATGAGCTAAGTAAGAAAATCCATATTTAATTAAAACTAAAATTGCAGGGCATATTATGTGTAGGAAAGAAATGATATACATGTATGGCATTCATTTAATGCTTAATGAGAACATCTGGTCATATTTTTAGATTTCAAATTTAGACTGCAGAATAAGGAAAGGCCTTCTTTCCCACAGGCTACAATAGAAAGTCAAAGCTTAAGTGATATAATGAGTAGATTTATGCTATTCAATTGTGGTGTCTCTAAACCTTAATATAAAATTATACTGTGGAGGATGAGAGGTGCTCAGAGGAGACAGGAACCAATATTTATCTGGTAATCAAGGAGCTGCTCAAGAAAGAACAATGTATGCATAATACTCACAAACCCTTGCCAGAAAAATTCTTTTGGTCAGTGATCCTTCAGAAGGAAATAGAGCCTTTAAAAGAGTTCAGTACGAACACAAAGAGCATGCTCTCAGAATTATATTTTCAAAGTAGTGATTTTCAGTGACTTGAATGAAGCTAACTGGGTCTTTGAGCAACATTATATAAACATATCTTTGCTAGAATGAGCTCAATAGAAGTGTTTAAGAAGATCCAAATGGTACTTTTGAGACAGTATATCACATAATTAGTGTTGAGCCGTGTTTAAAATTGAAATGGCAAATAGGATGCAAATGTTTTTCAAATATTATGAGATCCAAATATTTTTTTAAATTATTTGCTCAAAAAGTCCAATAAAAAGGATAGAATTGGATATGAATTAATGGTAGTGATGCTTACATTGGGAGGTGATTCACAGAGAACAAAGTAAATTCAAAGTTCTTGTGTAAATATTATGTTAACGAAGAGTAATTTTTCACTGGACTCTGATAGAAAATGCTGCTACCTTATATTTTACATAGTATAAGGTCAATGAATAAATCACAGAAGCCATTTCAAATAAGAATGAAATAATAATTGTCTTAATAACCACGAAATAGAATAATCAAAGGAAAGGCATTAATTTTATTATTCAGTCTTTTAACAGCCATCTCTCTTTGAACTTTAGAAGCAAAGGTTACAAAGAATAATGTTATACATATAAAAATTGTCTAGTTAAATAGTGCTTGTGGTGTGCGAAACAACTGAAATATATAATTATATCTTTGTTAAACTGAATTCACTTGGACCAATTATTACTCATATCTTTTACTTCTAAATCTAGTGTAGGTTAGGAACTATTTGTGCGAAAGAAGGATTTTGTAATGTACACTCCAAATTACATTTTAGGGTTTCTGTGCTTTTCCAATTTATTAGTCTGAACAAAAATGAATGGATCTTACATTTTGGAAAGTCCATCAAAATTTGTAATTTAAAGCTATTATTTTGGTTCCTTGAATCAAAATGTATTTGGCTAGGTACAGTTCAATATAAACAAAATTGATGTAACTATTTCTTTTATCCCCCCTTAGATTAAAAGATATCAAAGCAGACTCTTTAAATAGAATAACACATTTTCTTTTTTCTTTAACAGGGATAAAAAGAAATGAATGAGGAAAGACTGTAAGTGCCATGCTCATGGACTATATATATACACACATATATTTATATGCATGCTCAGTCGCTTTAGTCGTATATTACTTTATGACCCCATGGACTGTAGCCCACCTAGCTCCTCTGTCCATGGGATACTCCAGGCAAGAATACTGGAGTGGGTTGCCATTTCCTTCTCCAGGGGATCTTCTCCACCCAGGAACTGACCCTGGGTTTCCTGAATTGCAGGTGGATTCTTTACCAAGAGAGCTACCAGGGAAGCCCTTATCATCCGGAAAATCTTATAGTGCCTAAGTCATACCAAGCCATTGACTAAACAGAAGGTGAGTTCCATTCCCTTATTTCCTGTCACACAGAGAATCTGATCCATTATCAGTTCAATGATGAAGAAGAAAGTTTTTAAAAGGAAGAAGAAATATTGCTGAATAGGATTATAATCCACTACCATCAGGTCGACTATAAGACAAGTAAGCCCACTAAAGTATGAACAAAAGGCAACACTAGGAATTAAGCGAAAGAAATCTGACCTACAAACAAAACAATATTTTTTCACAAAGAAAAGTATTTCTTTTCCTTTATGGATGTTACTAAAATGTAATTAGTAAAAATAAAAACAAAATCCAACCAGTTAAAGAGTTTTTATGAAGTAACCAAAGAGGAAGATACCCGTGAATTGATATGTGAATGCAAAGATACATCTAATTCACTAAATTCTTTTCTCTTCTTTGGATACTTTCACCTTAACAGAGCTCTGCTTAGTGAGAGAAGTTTCTTATATATACATCATTTTACTTTCCACAGTCTTCCTAAATTGGAACATAATATCATTTTTTTCCTGTGTATATTTGACCATGTCACCTTTTCCAACTAATTGCATGCATTACATGTGTGCACAGTCACGTCCAGTTCTTTGAGTGACCACAGATTTTTTCAGACAAGAATACTGGAGTGGGTTGCCATTTCCTCCCCAGGGGATCGTCCCAACTGTGTCTTCTGCATCTTCTGCATTTGCAGGCGGATTCTTTACCACTAGCGCCACCTGCAAAGGCCTTTGTCACCCTTAAGAAAACAATGATTATCCAAAATAGCACTAATAACCAATACTTCCACTTACAAAAGACTGTGACATTTTAAAATTCGGTGCAGGATATATTTAAATGAATGAAGGTTGTAGTCAACAGTATACTTAAAACAGAAACCAATTTGCTTATTCTCTCAAGACTGCACAATAGACTCTGGAGACCTCAATATGGAGGATTTGAGCACTGCCTCAACACACAGCTATCTCTGGGCAGAGCAGGGAAATCTATTGGCACACCAATGATGTTTATTGTTAATTTGACCCTTTTACCCTTACCCTTCAGAAAGTCAAGGTGTGTCTGCATGCAAAGTCACTTCAGTTGTGTCTGACTCTGCGACCCCATGAATTGTAAGCCTGCCACTCTCCTCTGTCCATGGGGATGGTCCAGGCAAGCATACTGGAGTCAGTTGCCATGCCTTCCTCCAGGGGATCTTCTGGACCCAGATCAAACCCGTGTCTCCTGCAGCTCCTGCACTGCAGGAGGATTCTTTAACACTGAGCCACCAGGAAAACCCCAGAAAGTCAATTCAGTTCAGTTGCTCAGCCGTGTCCGACTCTTTGTGACCCCATAGACTGCAGTTCACCAAGCCTCCCTGTCCATCACCAACTCATGTCCATTGAGTTGATGATGCTATCCAACCATCTCATCCTCTGTCATCCCCTTCTCCTCCTGCCTTCAATCTTTCCCAGCACCAGGGTCTTTTCCATTGAGTCAATTCTTTGCATCAGGTGGCCAAATTATTGGAGTTTCAGCTTCAGCATCAGTCCCTAATGGATATTCAGGAATGATTTCCTTTAGGATGGATTGGTTGGCTCTCCTTTCAGCCCAAGGGACTCTCACGAGTCTTCTCCAACATCACAATTGAAAAGTATCAAGTCATCAATTCTTCAATTTCTTCAGAAAGTCAATAATGAATGTGGAATATTTGAATCTGACTACTGTATTTACATTATTCAAACAGTATAACCAATATGTTGTTACTGAATATTTCTCCTGAATATGTTTTTAGGTTTTGCCAATTTCAATGTCTTTTTAATTTAAATTGAAATCATGTTTGAGAATTTTAAATTAACACCACATTTTTAAGAAACTGAAAATTCTAGTGATCCATTTTTTAAAGCTCAGTCGGTAAAGAATCTACCTGCAATGCAGGAGAACTGGGTTTGATTCCTGGGTCAGGAAGATCCCCTAGAGAAGGAAATGACAACCCACTCCAGTATTCTTGCCTGGAAAATCCTATGGACAGAGGAGCCTGGTGGGCTATAGTCCATGTGGTCTCAAGAGTCAGACATGACTTAGTGACTAAACCATGACCTTTTTTAAAGAAAAAATGACACAGTGATCCTGACAATTATTTAAGGAAGCCAAATACCATAGACAATTAATGTATCAATAACATTATATTGATAACATAATGTATCAATAGCATATATCAATAACAATTGGAGAAAACACTTATAATGTTAACAGCAATAATATTAATATTAATCCCATTTATTGCCTAGTTTTTCATCAGTTGCAACTGGAAAATTATTAATTTTTAATTAAGCGTTTGATTACATGTAGAGTTTGCTGCATACAAATAACTGAGGGCCAGTTTCCATTTGGGCGACTAGTTTTGAGACCCATCAAAGGACAGAAGACAAAGGGTCCATGTCCCAGAAACGTCTGAGGCTCTAGGAGAAGGAGAGAGAGGAAAGTTCTAATCTTTATTTTTGCTTCTGGGGCTTGGCTGGTCAATTTTCTTCCAGTAGCATATAGTTAAATTAGCTCCAGCGACTGGGAAGCGATACGTGACACATATTCCATGGATACTGCTGCTAGATCAGCAGTCCCTGATGTTTCTGGAAGCAAGCTGCGGCTGTCAAGTCTGTGGCCACTACTGTCTTCACTTTGGTGGCAGATCTGACTAGAAAACCTTATTCCCCTAGACACTCATTGTAAATTGACTCAAAAGGAAACCATCCGGCACATTTAGCATCTATGTAAAAAAACAAGTTCTGTCTGAAAAGGTGAGGAATTTCCTAAATATGTAATGGAGATCTGAATGCCGGGGAAATAAACCAAAATAATAAGTGCTCTTATACCTGCCAATCCCAAATAGTCTTGACAGTTTTGTGCATACATGCATGCATGCTTAGTCACTTCAGTCGTGTCCAACTCTTTGCAACCCCATGGATTGTACCTCGCCAGACTTCTCTGTCCATGGGGATTCTCCAGGCAAGATACTGGAATGGGTTGCCATGCCCTCCTCCAGGGAGTCTTCCCCACCCAGGGACTGAACTCATGTCTTATGTCTCCTGCATTGGCAGGGGTGTTCTTTACCACTGGCACCCCTTGGCTGTGTCACTTTTCCTTTAATCTGTATAGTGGGAGCCTGTTGCCAGAATTATCAAGTTTCAGCTGTTTCCTTTAAGATGAATAGATGATAACTTCATGAGCCTGATAAGCTACTGACAATCTATTAGGTCAATAAATCGGTCAAGATTTAAAGAAGCAAAACTTGAGTGCAGTGTGGAGCAGAGCAGAAAAGAACAAAAGGGAAGAGCCGAGACTGGAATTTTAGGTAAAGGTACTAATTACACAATCCTGTTGTAAAAGCCTTGAGAACATCTCTTTTATGAAGGAAAGTTATGACCAATCTAGATAGCATATTCAAAAGCAGAGACATTACTTTGCCAACAAAGGTCCATCTAGTCAAGTCTATGGTTTTTCCAGTGGTCATGAATGGATGAGAAGAAATCTGAGTGCCTAAGAACTGATGCTTTTGAACTGTGGTGTTGGAGAAGACTCTTGAGAGTTCCTTGGCGTGCAAGGAGATCCAACCAGTCCATTCTAAAGGAGATTGGTCCTGGGTGTTCTTTGGAAGGAATGATGCTCAAGTTGAAACTCCAGTACTTTGGCCACCTCATGTGAAGAGTTGACTCACTGGAAAAGACTCTGATGCTCAGAGGGATTGGGGGCAGGAGGAAAAGGGGACGACAGAGGCTGAGATGGCTGGATGGCATCACTGACTCAATGGACATGAGTCTGAGTGAACTCCTGGAGGTGGTGATGGACAGGGAGGCCTGGCGTGCTGCAATTCATGGGGTCGCAAAGAGTCAGACACCACTGAGCGACTGAACTGAACTGAAACTTATCTGATTTTGAGAATTACCTTGGGAACTTGTTATAAATAAAGCTTTCTAGGATCAACTCAGATCAAGCGAATTAGATACTCTTCGTCCTTGGCATGTTTAAGATATTCACTAACATTCTTGTGCTCAGATTAGTTTGGAAATTTTAGGGAAATTGAATGTTATTTGTTGACATTAGATCCTAGATTGCAGTCAGTTATCCTAAACTGCCCAGATTGAGTTCTCAGTTTCATGGGGTTGACTGTGATAACTAGGAAACTGCTGTTAAAGAGACTAAGCATTGCCCTTTGGCTGACACCTAGGAATTCTTGACTTGAACTTGTTTTATTTACTAAACAACTCTCTAGGACTTCCATTAACTCTTCTGGCCTTTAAGATACAGTGAAAAATAACTTACTATATCAGAGTTATAGCTTTGTGAATTTCCTCCTGACCTAACAGCTTTTTAAATCTCTCAACCATGAAAGCATGGTATATGATATTTATCTGTTTAATAAGAATTCTTTTTCTGATTGACTGAATACTTGTCTATATCATTTATTTTAAAATGTCCTCTTTCTATTGATCCAAATACTTAGGACCGATCCATTTTAAAAGTCACTATAATAAAAGAAGCAGTTATCACTTTGTGAAGAGAAGTGAAAGTATTAGTCATTCAGTCATGTCTGATTCTTTGCAACCCCAAGACTCTTTAATGTGTGTGTGTGTATATGAAATAAAATGTTTCCTATGAAAAATAATTAATGTATATTTGATTAAAATTACCTCCTTGACTTTTTCAAAACTATAGACTTTTCAGCTATAATTGGGAGGAAATATGTATTTTGGACTTATTTATCTGACTTCTTTGGAATTCAAGGGCATGCGTGTGATGTGTGGTATCTAATGCAGGCTTCAGAAGTTATGTCTGTGTATGTGAGTGTGTGCTGTGGAGTGTGTATATATGTGTGTGGTATGTGCTGTTAGTGTAGGCTTGTGGGAATCTATGTGTACGTGTGTGTGTGTATGTATAGCGTGTAGATGGAGAAAAAGATATGAGTGTGTTACGTGTATGTTTTTGTGTGTATCTCCATAGTTTTATTAAAGATTTTGAACTATCTTTACTCGTGGCACTCTCAGGAGGAATACCTTGTTCTATCTTGTGTCCTTTCTGATATTAATAGATTCCCCCAGGTACTTACAAAACATCCACCTGTCTTTGGCACAGATAAGCATTTCTGATTTCTTTGTCCTTCTTTGTTTGTCAATATCTGGATTCTTTTTTTGAGAATAAATTGAATCGGGAGAAATAATGTAAAGATATTGGAACAAATCAAATAGCCTTCACATAATGCCTGAAAAAGTCCTCAGATGTTAATTTTCAGCCTATTCCCATGCTTCAAGGAAGAAATATCTCTAAATTTTCTATTTGATGCCTTTTCCCACCATTGTTTTTTGCATTGGGACATTTATGTAACTGATTCTGATTGTGGTATTTATATTTAGTGATGCATAGCTATTTTCGCCCTTTATAAACATTTTTTCTGACCTCCAAAAAGCTGTGTAATTGCCACAATAACTACCTAGTTAAACAGTTAAGTGAACCTCAGATTGATTTGGTGTATTACTAGCTTTCCCCATTTCTATCAAAAAAAACAACAAATTTCATGAAAGGTGAGAAACTTTCATATACATGAAATCTGTATGAAGATCTTGGCTTAAAATCTTGGTGCTAGGCACAAAATATGTACTCAATGAATAATTACTGATTTCAGTGATAAGAATTAGATCTTTTTTTTTTTTTTTTTGCTATGTGTGTGAGGTCTACTTTTTTTTTTTTCTTTCTTTCTTTTTATTTATTTATTTTTTTTTAATTTTAAATTTTATTTTATTTTTAGACTTTACATAACTGTATTAGTTTTGCCAAATATCAAAATGAGGTCTACTTTTGACCTGCACTAACGGAAATGTAGGCAACTGGAGGACTCACTTCTGTTTGTTTGTTTCTGTTCTCTTAGGAATTATGGTCTTGGATTGTTGCTGGTTTTGTTTGTTTGCTTGTTTTGTCTAATATCTGAAAATATTTTTTATGCATTTTATCCAGCTTTCCAACTTTTTACTAAGATAAGCAAATCTATTCCCACTTACTCCATCATGGTCAGGTGTAGGAGGGTTTCATCTAGGGCTCAGCTGGTAAAGAATCCCCTGAAATTCAAGATTAGCAAGAGAAACAGGTATGATCCCAGGATCAGGAAGATCCCTTCGAGAAGGAAATGGCAACCCACTCCAGTACTCTTACCTCAACTGAGCAATCATGCATATATAGGAGTTTACCTTGAATTTGCTTTTAAGGTTTTGACCAGTATCCTGCCCTGGAGCTGATGGCTTCCATAATCAAGTAAAATGATACTTTAAATTTTGGTAGATGCTAAGCATATCATCTGGAGAAGGCAATGGCACCCCACTCCAGTACTCTTGCCTGGAAAATCCCATGGACGGAGGGGCCTGGTGGGCTGCAGTCCATGGGGTCGCTAGGAGTCGGACACGACTGAGCGACTTCACTTTCACTTTTCACTTTCATGCAATGGAGAAGGAAATGGCAGCCCACTTCAGTGTTCTTGCCTGGAGAATCCCAGGGACGGGGGTGCCTGGTGGGCTGCTGTCTATGGGGTTGCACAGAGTCGGACACGTCTGAAGAGACTTAGCAGCAAGCATATCATCCCTTATAAAATGCTTAGAAGCAGAAAGCAGAATATGGTTGCTAGGGACTAGGAGGAGAGAGAAATGAGGAACTTCTCTTCAACAGGTATAAAGTCTCATTTCTACAAAACGAATAAATTCAGGAGATCTGCTGTACTCCATTATGCCTAGAGCTAACATACTGTATTGTGCACTTAAAATGTTTTTAAGAGGGTCGAGCTCACATTTAGTGTTCTTACCATAATTATAAAAAATTAAAAATAAATTTAAAAATGGAAAGATGCTTTTTGAGAATTTTCAGAGGGTTTCTAAAGGAAAAGGAGTTTTATTTAGACATGCAAATATGAACGCTAAGCAGGAAGAATAGAAAATATTAAACACACTTCCCACTTTCTGATCAGTATGATTAGAATGAATAAAGTCATTAAGGCACGCGGTAGATTGGTGGCTCTGCATTAATATGATCGGGCTAGAATATGTGGTTATAGCAAATCAAGCATAAAATTTCAGTGATTTAACCCTATAAAGGGTTGTTTATTGACTATATTAGATTGATATTTAGCTGGGGGACTTATTCTATGTTGTAGGAATGTCTCTAAAGCAAGAAGCCCCCAAAGTCATCAGAGACTAGAAAGCAGTAACAGAATAATACAGAATGTTTTAAGGGTCCTAGAAGAACTTTCAAATATGAAAATATGCATGCATAATTTATATAGCATTTTACAGGGCTTCCCAGGTGGCACAGTGGTAAAGAATCTGCCTTCCAGTGCAGGAGATGAAAGAGAAGCAGGTTCAATTCCTTGGTTGGGAAGATGCTCTGGAAAAAGAAATGTCAACCCATTCAGTATTCTTGCCTGGAAAATCTTGTGGACAGAGGAGCCTGCTGTGCTACAGTCTATGGGGTTGTAAAAAGTCAGACATTATTGATCACCCACACACAAACACATACACTCACAAGCATTTAACACACTGATCACTAGATTTTTCTATCATCTACTTATCTTTTACCCATGTCTATCTATCTGACACCTATCTATCTATAAATAGTATCAATATTATAAGGTCAGGTATGCAGATACTAAGATGGAAATGAAAATACAACAGTGAAAACATCAGAAAAGGATGTTGATCTCATGGAACTGACATTGGAGTATAAAAATTCACAAATAACAAACACAATGGATAAACAAAATAATTTCAGATTATGAAAAGTTTTCTAAAGAAAATAGAAATGGAAAAAAAAAGTGTGCTGGCTTTTATTTGTGCCAGTAATAATTGGTAACAGCTTGTGTAGAGAGTCCTAGAAAAAGGTAATCGGTTCAGTTCAGTCGCTCAGTCGTGTCCAACTCTTTGCGAACCCATGGACTGCAGCACTCCAGGCTTCCCTGTCCATCACCAACTCCCAGAGCTTGCTCAAACTCATGTCCATCAAGTCGGTGATGCCATCCAACCATCTCATCCTCTGTCGTCCCCTTCTCCTCCCACCTTCAAACTTTCTCAGCATCAGGATCTTTTCCAATGAATCAGATCTTCGCATCAGGCGGCCAAAGTATTGAAGCTTCAGCTTCAGCATCAGTCCTTTCAATGAATATTCAGGACTGATCTCCTTTAGGATGGACTGTTTGGATCTCTTTGCAGTCCAAGGGACTCTCAAGAGTCTTCTACAAAACCATAGTTCAAAAGCATCAATTCTTTGACACTCAGCTTTCTTTGTAGTCCAACTCTCACATCCATACATGACTACTGGAAAGACCATAGCTTTGAATAGACAGACCTTTGTTGGCAATTTAATGTCTATGCTTTTTAATATGCTGTCTAGGTTGGTCATAGATTTTCTTCCAAAGAGCAAGCATCTTTTAATTTCATGGCTACGGTCACCATCCACAGTGATTTTGGAGCCCAAGAAAATAGTCTGTCACTGTTTCCTTTGTTTCCCCAACTATTTGCCATGAAGTGATGGGACTGGGTGCCATGATCTTAGTTTTTTGAATGTTGAGGTTAAGCCAGTTTTTTCACTCTTCTCTAGAAAAACATAATAATAAGTGCTAAATTGCAAAAAAGTGAGATGGGGTTTACCAATAAAAGGGGAGAATAGTCTGAGATAAACAGGGTGGAGGTGAAAACTAGAACACGCAGAGTTTGTGGAACTTCTTAAATAGTTAAGATTTTATTCCAAGAGTAAAAAGAACATGTGAAAGTATTATAAATATTACAGTAGTATGATCAGATAGACATTAAATTGTCAAGCACACAAGTGGCTGAGACCACAATATGGGCAGTGATGAGGAAGTAGAGTATATGGATTCTAATTATACTAGGAGGCTGCACTGAAAAGCTTTATTAATATACTTGGTGTGGTTCCTTAAGAAACCTAGAAATCAAAGAGCATTCATAGTTTGGGGCATGAAGAACTAATTAAGGGAAAATACCATTTATTGAGATAAGGATGACCAAGAAAGGCAGAATTGTATAGAGAAATCCACAGTTTTGTTTTTGATCAGTTTAACTTTAATGGGCATTTTTATTTGATAAGACTTTTAGTTGCAAGTGACAGAAACCCATACAACACTACCTGCCTTTGTTTTCTGTAGTAACATTCTCTGGATTATCCACCTTTGGTTGCTGCCAGTTAGATGGACAGTGCTCCTTCTTAACTCACAGTCTTATCCTAGAAGAGATATTCTGGGTGAAAAATTAATGACAAATAGAAATAAGAGGAAGTAATTGCCGATACAAAGATAGCCAATAAATGGATAAGACAAAAAGGAGAAAAGCCAATAATATTTTGTATCTTGAATAGGATATAGTATTTTTGCAGACATGGATAGGAGTTAGGGTCTTGTCCTTCAGAAGCCTCCCTTTATTTGAGGCTGAATGTCCAGGATGGGTCCTGGTAGCCATGAGATACACTGAAAGTTTTTACCTGTGTAAGTCATTTATACAGAAAATTAATTTAAATTATTCTATTTACAATCCTCATAAACCTTAATTCTTACTGGCCAAATGCATTTCATATAATAATCAGTATTTATTTGAATTGATCATGGCTTTAACCCACCATGATATAGGACTTTTGGTCTACCTCTTCCCTTAAAATATAATGACTTTACTATTATTTTAATAGGATGAAATTATATTCTCATTTCCTTCTTTTTATATCACCCCTGTAATTTTTGTAGTAAATTATTCACATCTTTTTTCCCATCTTATGAATAAATTTACCAAAATTAATCTAGCATTGTCAGATTTCCAACGCATTTCATTGCTTCTCTTCAAACCCATTCTTTGAAGTTAATAAAAGCTATGACCAACCTAGACAACATATTAAAAAGCAGAGACATCACTTTGCCTACAAAGGTCTGTATAGTCAGAGCTATGGTTTGTCCAGTAGCCATGTATAGATGTGAGTGTTAGACCATAAAGAAGGCTGACCGCAGAAGATATGATGCTTTTGAATTGTGGTGCTGGAGGAGATTCTTGAGAGTCCCTTGGACTGCAAGGAGATCAAATCAGTCAACCCTAAAGGAAATCAACCTTGAATATTAATTTGAAGGACTGATGCTGAAACTGAAGCTCCAATACTTTGGCCAGATGTGAAGATGCTGTGTCATTGGAAAAGACTCTGATGCTGGGAAAGACTGAGAGCAGGAGGAGAACAGTATGAGATGGTTGCATGGCATTATCAACTCATGGACATGAGCTTGAGAAGACTCCAGAATATGGTGAAGGACAGGGAAGCCAGGTGTGCTGCAATCCATGGGGTCCCAAAGAGTCAGCTATGGCTTAGTGACTGAAAAACCGCCTGGAATTACAATTGTGATGTATCTCAACACCATTAATACTTCCTTGTGAATGAACACTTGGAGTATTTCCAATGTTGTTTTTTTTTTCCCCTTGTTCCTCATTTTACAGATTTCATCCAATACAGAGAATATTTTAAAGAGGTGATATGCAGAAACTGTTGCTTCTCAAATACTTGCAAAAGACTTTGTTCATCAGTGAAATTACAGGTCACTGTGTGATTATTAATCTGAATGATGATCCGTCTATTTTGAAACATGCCCAGTTATTTGAGGTGCATCATAGTTATCATAATATCATATTCCTTAACTACTATAAACCATGTTATTGTGGGTTCAGGATAACAATGAAGGAAAATAATCCTCAGCAAATGTTAATGAACGTCAGTTTAGGTATGACACGATGGGCTTATATAGTTACCACTAATAGTCTTAAGGCTCTTATATCCTTTCTTATTTTGACTTTGTCATTTGAATGTTATAATAGCTATGCATTTTTCTATTTTTGTTTTACTTTTCTGCCCACTTTTCATGTATTCTCTCTGATTTATAGTAAACGGATTTCATTTTTACTTTGGGGCAAGTCTTAAATCCACATGAGGCAGTAAATACAATGATCATATTGGCCATTGCAAAGGAGAAAAGATGACCTAAACCAGGTCACAATTATCAGTGAGGGTACCTATAGGAAGCTCTTTGGTATATTCAAAATCAAGTATTTATTTGTGGATATATACTATCCATATATCACTACCTTGGGAACTCCATGTCACCCTAATCTTGTTTAGATGTGTATGATAAGGATATGTAAAAAATAAATGTAAGAAAGTAAAGATGTGGATGAAAAATATTTTTCTTTTCTGAAATTGCCTTCAAACTTGAAAGATCAAGAGAGATTTTCTACTTCTTGTTTTAGGGCATGCCTAAAAACACTCACCTCCTAGGGTTTTACCCCATTTGCTCAGTATACAATAATGGAAAATCACACTTTTTACACATGCAAGGCTTTCATACATGTAAGGGGTAGAGCATCACAGAAGAAAGAAAGAGGAGGCAATCAGAGACAGAGTAACAAGCTACCAAACCCCACCAACCAGAATCCTTTCTCAACACAATAGGATGTTCTGTGTCTTTGGATTGTGAGTTACTGAGATTAATAAGACATTTCTCAGTTTTAAATGCGTAGACACCTTGGATGAACTTACTGAGGAGTCTCTGATCACATAGCTTGAGCCAGGTGTGTAATCAGGAGGAACTATCAATCTACACAACTCTAAACAATTTAGGAAAGCTAGTACAGAGTGCCTCCAAATTTTAAGAGACAATTTTGTGCTCCAAAATGTACACTCAAGATATACTCAGTAAATACTCAATGGAAATAATGTATTTGTTGAATAAACCAACATTAGGCAAACTGTTTTAGAAGCAATTTGGACAAAATTGGCACAGGTCTAGATGCTCTGTAAGAGCCACATTTGCTTACAATAACAAAAGACACTGATGAAAAAGACTTACTGGCTTAAAAACGGACATAGAGAAAGATCTTAAAGAAAAAAAGAGACAGCATGACAAGCATCCTGGGCAAATACTATGGTTTAACATTCATTTCGGTTCAGTCGCTCAGTTGTGTCTGACTCTTTGTGACCCCATGGACTGCAACATGCCAGGCCTTCCTGTCCATCACCAACTCCCGGAGTTCACCCAAACCCATGTCCATTGAGTCAGTGATGCCATCCAGCCATTTCATCCTCTGTCATCCCCTTCTCCTCCTGCCTTCAATCTTTCCCAGCATCAGGCTGTTTTCCAGTGAGTCAGCTTTTCGCATGAGGTGGCCAAAGTATTGGAGTTTCAGCTTCAACATCAGTCCTTCTAATGAACACTCAGGACTTATCTCCTTTAGGATGGACTTATTGGATCTCCTTGCAGTCCAAGGGACTCTCAAGAGTCTTCTCCAACACCACAGTTCAAAAGCATCAATTCTTTGGCGCTCAGCTTTCTTTCTAGTCCAACTCTCACATCCATCTATACATGACCACTGGAAAAACCATAGCCTTGACTAGATGGACCTTTGTTGGCAAAGCAATGTCTCTGCTTTTTAATATGCTGTCTAGGTTGGTCATAACTTTTCTTCCAAGAGTAAGCATCTTTTTATTTCGTGGCAGCAGTCACCATCTGCAGTGATTTTGGAGCCCCCCAAAATAAAGTCTGACACTGTTTCCACTGTTTCCCCATCTATTTGCCATGAAGTGATGGGACCAGATGCCATGATCTTCGTTTTCTGAATGTTGAGCTTTAAGCCAACTTTTTCACTCTCCTCTTTCACTCTCATCATGAGGCTCTTTAGTTCTTCTTCACTTTCTGCCATATAGGTGGTATCATCTGCATATCTGAGGTTATTGATATTTCTCCCGGCAATCTTGATTCCAGCTTGTGCTTCTTCCAGCTCAGCATTTCTCATGATGTACTCTGCATAGAAGTTAAATAAGCAGGGTGACAATATACAGCCTTTACATACTCCTTTTCCTATTTGGAACCAGTCTGTTGTTCCATGTCCAGTTCTGACTGTTGCTTCCTGACCTGCATACAGATTTCTCAAGAGGCAGGTGTGGTATTTCCATCTCTTTCAGAATTTTCCACAGTTTATTGTGATCCACACAGTCAAAGGCTTTGGTATAGTCAATAAAGCAGAAATAGATGTTTTTCTGGAACTCTCTTGCTTTTTCAATGATAATAATTAAACAAGCCACAAATAGTTAAACAGCAACTGAAGAACCAATATGGAGCAAAGAATACACATTGACTCAAGAGGAGTGAATGAGTAGGATCATTCAGAAGATTCTAATATATCTTATGTACAGTGGTGATGGCTCTTGGGAAACGACAAGAAATAAAATTATGGGAGAATTATTTTCCATGTTCCACTGCATGAAATCTATGGGAATTTCTAAATTGAAATTATGCTCAAGTGCTCTCTAACCGCCAAAGTTCCATGGATAAAGAAAAAACAGATCCAGTAAATAATCTAGTATGTTGACATTAGGAAGTTATTTAACTACTAAGATTTTACTGATGGGGAAAAGATGGGCATTACTTAAAGATAAAACACAACAGGAAGACTGACAGTGCAATCTTGCAGTATGAAACAAAGCATATGAACATGCCCTCGAGAGCCTTGATATCTACAATAAATTGAACGTTGGCCTTTGCTTTATACTGCAATTCTACTGACTTTTTAAAAATTATTTTAATTTAATGTGACCACTGTTTGTAACCATGGCTGGTATAATTGGTAAGGTGTATTAGAATTATTATATTTAAAAAAACGACTACAATAGAGATACTGATGATTACACACAGGAAAAGAGAATTATGAATAACCTTATTTGGATCACCTTTTTGGCTTTGTGGTGGCAAATGGAGTTGTAAAATTTATTATGCCATCTGTTTAGGAGGTTTCCAAAATATAAAGGAAGAATAATTCTGCTTGAAATTAGGGGAAAGACATTTTAGAAAGGTGAACAATTTTTTAAAAGTATATGTTTCAACATTCAAAGTAAAGGTCTGGCCGAAAATAGGTTATAGACACATACAACTTAAGTCTGAAAAATGTATACCTGAATTTCTGTAGTCACAGATTCTGAATCTACAGATATTATTCTGAAAAAAATTCCTGAAGTTTCCCAAAAGCAAAATATGAATTTGTGATATACCTAGCTTTCCCAGTGACTCAGCAGTGAAGAATCTGCCTGCAATGCAAGAGACAAGGCAGGAACTGTGGCTTGGATCCCTGGGTCAGGAAGATCCCCTGGAGAAGGAAATGGCAACCCTCTCCAGTGTTCTTGCCTGGAAAATCCTATGGACAGAGGAGCCTGGCAGGCTGCAGTCCATGGGGACACAAAGAGTCAGACCCAACTAAGCATCTAAACAACAACAACAAGCAACAATTCACTTGGAATTTTCATTGTATTTACAACTATTTAAATAGTAATAACACTGTATAACATATTATAAGTAATCTACAGATGATTTCAAGTACACAAGAGACGGTGTGTTGGTTATATGTAAAGACTGTGCCGATTTATATAAGGGATTTGAGCATTTGGGGAGGAATAAAACCAACCCCCCAAGGATAAGGATAAAGTACAACTCAAGAAGAAAGAAAAGGTCCAGAATCTAGAAGTCTCTGCAATAGAACAATTAGCAGAGTAATTTGTACCCAACATCCAGCACTTTTATATACCTTAGGAATCTCCAGACTCCTGGCTTCTTGTTAGATTATAATTCAAATTCATGAAAAAAGTGTTTAAGTGTAAACAAAGCCAAAGCAAACTGGTAAAGTTGTGATAACTTATGACTTTTAATTTCCTGACTCAGACTATATTGTTGTTGTTTAGCTGCTAAGTCATGTGACTATTTGGGGACCCCATGGACTGTAGCCAGCCAGGGTCCTCGGTCCATCATATTCTCCAGGCAAGAATATTGGAGTGGGCTCCCAGTTCCTTCTTCAGGGGATATTCCCGACCCAGGGATCGAACCTGTGTCTCCTGCATTGGCAAGCGGATTCTTTACCACTGAGTCATCAGGGAATAGTCAAAATTTAATAGCCAAGGTATATTGTGAGGAGATATTTTTATCAGTATTTTCCTCCAAGAACAAAATTGTCAACACATACTGCCTATGTTCTCCTATGCTCTCTAATAAGGTAAATAATTAAAACAAAGTCTTAATAAAGCATACTAGGATGATCCAGAGGAAGTTAACAGTACATTTCTTTAGTTGCCAAGTTCAAAATAGACAACTAGTATGGCAACCCACTCCAGTACTCTTCCCTGGAAAATCCCATGGACAGAGGAGCCTGATGGGCTGCAGTCCATGGGGTCGCTAAGAGTCGGACATGACTGAGCGACTTCACTTTCACTTTTCACTTTCATGCACTGGAGAAGGAAATGGCAACCCACTCCAGTGTTCTTGCCTGGAGAATCCCAGGGACGGGGGAGCCTGGTGGGCTGCCGTCTATGGGGTCGCACAGAGTCGGACACGACTGAAGCAACTTAGCAGCAGCAGCAGCAAGAACATAAATGATTATAAAATACTATCTACATGACACATATTGCAGGTCTTTTTCTCTTTTTTTCACAGTTCCTAAAGAGAATTATAGGCTAGATAGACATACAGACAAGGGAATTACAATGAAATATGCTTGTACATCATATTTTATATTAACATAATTGAATAATTATAACTATATATGTTTATAAGCCTATATTAAGATATTGTTGACTAATTATATTTTAAATATAATTTCCATCTCTAATTTTTATAAAATATGGTCATAAAGGTTTCTGACTTTTAATATAAACTGAAAATGAATCAAACAATAAAAATAAGTGGAAAAAAGTGACATTCAAAAAACAGTTTTATATGTGGACAAGGACACTAAAAGCCTCTTAAATGAAGGAGTATATAGCATTTTATTTTGGTTTTAATGGGAGGAAAAAATAAAGCAACATTTCATCACTTTATGGCGATATTTTTGAAATCTTGTCTCTAGTAATAAATATGCCCTTCATCATGATTTTAGTTTACAAAAGAAAATAGCTCTTACCTAAACAAATAATTTTACTTTTAATTTATTCCTTCCCAAATGCTAGGCAATCTACTGAAATTAGAACAATTGAAGGTATTATCATATTATCTACATTTGCTTAATAATTCAAAAAGAGATAAAAATTTTAGCTTAATATTACTTTTTTATTTCCAAAACCAGAAAGTGACTTAGTGAAATAAATTATTTTGAAAGGTTTACAGTAGAATTCCAGCAAGTTTAAGGAAATATGTAAAAAATTGTCAACCTTTAATGGCGATTTGGGCTTCCCTAGTAACTCAGCTCAGAGAAGCCAATGGCAACCCACTCCAGCACTCTTGCCTGGAGAATCCCATGGACAGAGGAGCCTGATAGGCTGCAGTCCATGGGGTCGCTAAGAGCTGGACAGAACTGAACGACTTCACTTTCATGCATTGGAGAAAGAAATGGCAACCCACTCCAGTGTTCTTGCCTGGAGAATCCCAAGGATGGCAGAGCCTGGTGGGCTACCATCTATGGGGTCGCTAAGAGCTGGACAGAACTGAACGACTTCACTTTCACGCATTGGAGAAGGAAACGGCAACCCACTCCAGTGTTCTTACCTGGAGAATCCCAAGGACGGCAGAGCCTGGTGGGCTACCATCTATGGGGTCGCACAGAGTCAGACACGACTGAAGCGACGCAGCAGTAGCAGCAGTAACTCAGATGATAAAGAATCGGCCTGCAATCCAGGAGACCCTGGTTCAATCCCTGGGTCAGGAAGATCCACTGGAGAAGGAACAGGCTACCCACTCCTGTATTTTGGGCTTCCCTTGTGGCTAAGACAGTAAAGAATCCACCAGCAATCCCGGAGACCTGGGTTTGATCCTTGGGTTGGGTAGATCTCCTGGAGAAGGGAAAGGCTAGCACTCCAGTATTCTGTCCTGGAGAATTCCATGGACTCTATAATCCATGGTATCACAAAGGCTGAGTGATTTTCACTTTCACTTAATGGTGATCTCAGTACTTAATGAAAAAGCACACCTAATATATGAAGCTAAATATGTAAGTTTCTTGAGATAAATGTTGTGGTGATTGTTTTCTGTTCATTACTTGTTTTTAAAGTAAAAGAGCACACATTGATTGAAATAACACCATAATCCTTTCCAAAAAATTATTTTGAACTTGTTTAACAATTTGATTTTCCAAAAAATTTAAAGTTGTGAATCTCTCTCTCTAAATACAATGTTAAAAGTCATGTTTTACCTTCAAATTTATAGTCAGCTCAGTCGTGTCCAACTCTGTTCTGTTTAGTAATTTTTTCAAGCTGCATTAAATTGAAAATCATCAAATCTGGAGAGAGACCCTTTTGAAATCATGGGTTCTCTTTGTCCAATATAAAGTCCCTACAGTGTAGGTAGATTTGTGGTCGAAACAATGAACAAACTGGCAGATACAGTAATTATCTTTTAAAGGAAATCTAAAAAAGAAAGTTTTGTGATAGTAAGCTATGATGCACTATGTTGTGTGACTCATTCTCAACATCTTGCTTGTGGGCACGAGAGCAAATTCAGCTCAGTCACACTTGAGCTGAACTTACTGGTTTCCCTGGTGGCTCAGATGGTAAAGAATCCGTCTGCAATGCAGGAGATCTGGGTTTGATCCCTGGGTCAGGAAGATCCCCTGGAGAAGGGAATGACAATCCATTTCAGTATTCTTGCCTGGAGAATTCCATGGCCAGAGGAGCTTGGCAGGCTATAGCCCATGAGGTGGCAAAGAGTCAGACACAACTGAGTGACTAACTCTTTCTTTCTTGATCTGATCCTGAAAGGATAGGATTTGGTTAGACACAGAGAGGTGGTAATGACCCAAATCTATGCTAAGAGAAGAATCTATTTCATTACTGTTGAAGCTAGAAAAAGCTTCAATTTGCAGAAACTTAGACTAGTGAGAGAGAGAGTGTAGGAGCCTCAGAACATCTACTCAAAGGCCAAGTTCCTGAAAGACTAAGGTGTTCTCTCGATTTTGAGGCAGTTTTAATTAAAAGCCCAAGACAAGAGTGCAAGAGTGGGGCCTGTGCACATGTGTGCAGTGCATCTAGCTATGTTTTCATGCACATGTGCATGTACAGGTGTGTATAATTATGTATGTGTGCACATGTACGCATGTGTGTACGGCTTTAGGATGAAAGAAAATAGCATCACTTTTAAACAAGACATGTAATGTCCATAAAGCCAAAAGCTAAAATTAGAATTAAAACATTTGGGGATGACTGCTATATATATATATATATATATATATGTAACCCTGCTTTATATTTTATCTTATTTTAAATGAATTTTTTATGGTTCAAGGAACTGTGAGTGGAAAATCATTGTGTATTTTGGCAAGTGGGTATGGGGCTTAGTCTTCAGTTAACACATCTTGAAAAGAAAAGTCCTGCTTTCTAAATATGTGCTGTGTATACTCGGACACTCAGTCGTGTCTGACTCTTGGACGCCCATGGACTGTAGGCTCCTCTCTCCATGGTATTTTCCCAGCAAGAATACTGGAATGGGTTGCCATTTCCTTCTTCAGGAGATCACCCTGGGTCAGGAATAAAATCCGTGTCCCCTGCATCGGCAGGCAAATTCTTTACCACTGAGCTGCCTGAGAAGCCCATTTTGAATATAAAAAGTACAGAAGATATTTCCATGACTTTTGGTTTTAGGATGCTTCTTTCAGAAAGTGGGCCCATCATCTGTCAAAGAGAAGACTTGTCTAATTTCAAATATTGCCTTCATCAGTTGACCAAATAGGGAAAATATAGTGACTCTATCTCTAATATTCTTCTAAAACTGCATACTGTCTCAAATAGATGTTATAAAATAGAATACAAAGCATATATGTATATATATACATAATTAACACTTTAAAAGACTGTAAATGCTAATGAGAACATGTCTTCTATCAGCTCCTCTTAACTGATGGTTCTGTTATAATCTTGAAGGAAACATGTCCATAGTATATTATTTAGAAAGAGATGCAAAACCCACCTTGCTTTCCTGGTCTGTGACCTCATCCAGCCACTCCTTCAGAATCTTTACGGCGTCCTGGTAGGTAAACTAATATACAGCAGTGCTTTTGTTGTCCATCTTCTCTCTGCCATGTATCCCTGCATACTCTAAAGAGAAGGCCAGTTAAACACAGATGGATAAACAGATTGAAGTAAAAAAGAAATTATAAGCACTACTATTTAAAAACTCTTATCATCAAAAAATAAGAACAGAAGAACAACAATTATAATACAAGTGATGTCCTGTTGAAGACAAGATGGCTGAGTTGAAATATACATATTTTTATTAAAGTTCTAACCATTTGTGAATGCCATTCTGAGCACACATTGTATAAATTTTAACTATCCTGTAGAGTACATAGCTAACATGCCCAATTAAATTAGCATGCATACATACACATCCCTAGAGGTCTACACATTTAAAAACTTGTTAAGAAGTACAAGCCAGTCTTATGCCGAACTCTTTGAGGTTTACATGGATTAACTTTGCACTTCAAAGAAAATATATTAAACAGCTATCAAGGCTAAACTCTGAAGAACAGTAAAAGTATATTTAGAAATATTCACCACTCAGGTTTTTCATCTTTCTGTCATTACAAATATGTTTTCACTTTATTGTATTTATTAGAGATTAGAATCTAAATGTTAAATGTTTTATTTGATAAGGAGCACATGGCATTCATAGTCACAGTAATGTTTGTTGATGAAGTCAGTGGTCATGAGATGTCTGATGTTAGTGGATTGCAGGATTTCAGCTTTCCTTTGATATTGCTGGCATTAATTTTTTATAGCAACCTTATTGAGATATAAATTACATGCCATACAGTTCTTCCTTTAAAATATATAATTAAATGTTTTTTAGCAGATTCATAGAGTTGTGCAACCATCACTATTATCTAGCTTTAGAACATTTTCATCATTCCCAAAAGAAACCTTATGTCCATTAGTGGGTGATCTACCATCTGCCTTTCCCACTAGGCCCTGTAGACAACTGGGTACTTACTGACTCTAAATGTGCCTATTTTGGATACTTCCTTAACAAGTAATCATATAATAGGTGATCTTTTGTGACTGTATTATTTTACCGAGTATAATGTTTTCAAAGTTCAACTGTATAGAAACATGTATCAATATTTCACTCTTTTGTATGATGAACAATATTCCATTGTACAGATATACTACATGATATTTATCCATTCATCTATTGATGAACATTTGTGTTATTCACATTTTTAGCTATTATGAATAATATTTCTATGAACATTGGTGTGCATGCTTTTTGTGGACTTTTGTTTTTTATTTCTCTTGAGTATATACCTAGCAATAGAATTGCTAAATCATACAATAATTGTTTATTTAACATTTTGAGAAACTATCAAACAGCTTTCCAAAAACACTGCACTATTTTAAGATACTGTTAGCAGTGTGTGAAGTTTCTAATTTCTTCAGTCTTTCCAACAGTTGTTATAGTCAGTCTTTTTATTTCAGTTATGTTTCTAGGGTGGTATCTCATCTTGTATTGATTTCTATTTATCTAATGCCTAATGGCATTGGCTATAATTTCATATGTGTATGTTAGATAAAGCTTGCTGTATACAAGAAATTTCCAGAAAATTCATAAGAGTAGAAGGATTTATACTATGATATAGATAAATGATATATAGATAGAAATTTCCATTTATTTGTTTTTCTTTTGAGTATAATTTGGAATATTTTTTATTACCTTTGAAGACTTTAAGAATGAAATTTTTTCTGATTAATGGTTCCTAATTTATTTCTTGGTCGAGTCTAAAGAATAACCTATTTTTTAGAATTATTCCCTTATTCTTACAGACACATTTTCATGATAGATAGCTTAACATTTCAATAAGGTCACTGAATTTTGAACTGGACAGCATGGAGATCAAGCCAGTCAATACTAAAGGAAATCAACCCTGAATATTCACTGAAAGGATGGATGCTGAAGCTGAATTTCCAATACTTTGGCCACCTGATATGAAGAGCCGAGTCATTGGAAAAGACCCCGATGCTGGGAAATACTGAGGGCAGAAGCAGAAGGGGACAATAGAGGATGAGATGTTTGGATGGCATCATTGACTTAATAGCCATGAGTTTGAGAAAACTCTGGGAGACAATGAAGGCCAGGGAAGCCTGGTGTGCTGCAGACACACAGTCAGACATGACTGAGACTGAGCAACAACAAGCTGAGTAATTTTAGAAAACGGGACAGTTATAATAGGTCAATTAATCTCATTTATAAATTCTTATCTATATGTAATCCAATGCCACAGTCCTGTTCTAAAGTTTCTGTTAGTTGTGGCTTCAAGTTCCTCTTTTCATTGGCATCTTTCTTGATCTCATCATACTCCTCAAAATAACTGTTATTTTTCTGTACATCCTGTAATCCAGAGAGATAATCCTATCCTTGACCTTTGGTTTTATAAAGTGTCATTTAAAGTAGATTTACATATTTATGTCTGGATAATAATTCATTTCTGCCCCGCTTTGTGGAGAAGGAAATGGCAACCCACTCCAGTGTTCTTGCCTGGAGAATCCCATGGACAGAGAAGCCTGGTAGGCTGCAGTCCGTGGGGTCGCACAGAGTCGGACACAACTGAAGTGACGGCGGTGGCAGCGGCGGCCCCACTTTGAATTCTCAAATCTCCACATTAGTAACAAGAGAAACATACTCTTGCATGAATAATTTAAAGGTAAAGTAATCTAGAATGGGTAACAATATTATACTCTCACAAAAGTTCATTTTGATAAAGATCATCACTATCTTGAAAATGTAAGTACATAGGAACCAAATGGTGGCATAAAGAGAAAAATTAGAAATGGTCTAGTTAAACAGGGAGATCAATCTTTCTCTCTAAACTGATCCAGCGGAAAAATTCAGCTCCATGTATATCCAAAGTTGGAATTCTTAACTCCACATTGACAAATGCATTCAGTTAATTTGCCATCCTATAGAGAGTAATGTAAACCTTAATCTTATGGCCATTTTTTTTCTGGGATAAAGGCCAGAGCTTTCCACATCTTTCAAATTATGGGATTCTACAATGGTTCAAAAAGATTACAAAGATTGAGAACCTCAGTTCTGGGAGAATAAGTCTTGTTATCACGTGACAGAATGGAGAAATTCTCTTTAGAAGTAAAACATTGATATATCCAGACTGCAAATAAGAAATTCCAGATTGTCTCAATTATTAGTAGATTATATTGATTTTGCTTTTCATTCCTGACCTACATTTTTAATGAATTGGCAGAATGGTTTATAAAAAGTGAGTTGCCTTGAAATAATGTTTATAAATGAAGGGATAAATCTCATTGATATAAATATGTGACAGTGGGTACTAATTTCAGTTAAATTGATGACACAATTCAAGCAGAGGATGGATGAACAATGCACGCATATGCATAGTATAGATGGTGTTCGGATTTAGATGAACAGTTACACTAACTGACCTTCAAGGCTCACTGTAGCTCCAAGATTCTCTGTAAACCCAGGAATATAAATGAGAACATTGTGAGAAGTTGTTACAATAGATACATCTTATAGTGTGTGCCTCAAAAGCTTTCAGCAAAACAAATACTCTCTGTGCAAGATAAACAAAACAGATAAATAAGTCACTAGCAAAATTGATCTTATGCCATTTAAAATTTATGATTTCTTTATTAAGAAGTCATGGGATGTTGCTGGCAAAGGTCCCAAAATTGCAAACATCATCAATGTTCACCCTTAGGACATTTCTAAATATTGAATTTGCAATGAAGACTGTGTATCTTCAAAGTTAGTATTTGAAAAATAAAATAAACAGTACTCTGAATTTTTGAAAGGCTTTTGAAGTTCCAAACAGTTGCAAACTTTTTATCAGATGCCATGCTCCCAGCTTTGCTTGAGCTCATCCATTATTCAATAGGGATATCCTTGCTGCCTCTCCATAGAGGATCTTATCATTTCTTATAATTCAAGACTTTTGTTCTGTTAACTCACCTTCTGTGAGGTCTGTTTATCTTTATTTCCCAAAGCCTCCACTCCTTCATCTTCTAATTAATCTACAATTCTTTTTCTTCAAGTCAACATGCTGTTTTCCCCACACTTAACTTCCTGTGCTTTCTCTATTCCACTTTTCCTACAGTTTGGTATTCCTCTTAGATCTATAATTAAAATAGCTTTTGAAATCACATCACCCCCGAAAAAGGCTTCTCCATCAAATTGAATAAATGCTGATGACTCTCCACTAGTATGTTTCTTTTTTGATTTAACACCCCATTAAACTTATCTCTTATCATTCCACATAATTAAACTTTGTGCTAAGCAAGCTTTATCACGCTACCCTATTGCCATACAAACGAAGTTTCATTCACCTTCCATGTGAAAACCATCTTTTATACACTTACCCAGTAATTTTCCTCTACTTTCAGCAAAACTTCTCCAGCAATTTATGACATCCCTAAGATGATCTCCTTTAAAGCCACTTTGCTAATGACACATTTAACCAAACTCTTTTAGTATTATCCAGGGATTCTCAAAGCAGTACAGACTCTTTAGTGTCTTAAATATAATACATCCTTGAATATAGTATGCCAAGTATAGTTTACTCTCAGAGTAAAATTAATCTATCCTGCCCTTCATCTCTGATTTACATTGCTTGTGACTCAGTGTGTGATATAATTGACTGTTTGTTGACCGTAGTGCATTATTAACCTACACTCAGTTTACTATTAACTAAATCCTTTTTACTTGGGAAACATAGAAGATTTTTTGGAATCTTATATCTTTTTATCTAAACTATTTATTACTCCTTCCATGCAGGTTTCAGTGCTTTACCAATTTGATGAGTATGTTGTCTTACCTGAGTCACTAAAATACTGAATACACAGGATTAATAACTGAGTATTATGGCACACTTCTGGAATGCCATCTGAGTCAGCAATTTTTAATCTCTTAAAAATCATGAAACACAGTAAGAACTACACTTTATATTGTAGTCCAGCATACACATGTGTATACATAAATTTCAAATTAAGTTTAATAGTTGAGTTTTTACTATGATGAATTAATCACTCTGATATTTTCTGTTTTATTTTCTTTTATTCTATTTAGCTTTGCGTAAATTACTGATTGTTAGTGTTGTCTAGCCAGTGCTATGTGAGAAAACACCCTCAAGTGTCATTTTCCCTGCTCATATATCTATGGTTCATCTAGAATTCTGTTGATTTAGCTTGGTTTTTTTTTTGAGCTTGACTCCAGGCTCTATGTTTGGTCAAGTTGGTCCCACATTGTCTATGGCTCTTCAATCTCCGAGTAATGTCAGAAACATAAAAAGTAAAGCCCAATTGCACAAAGTATGCTTCACACAAAGTACCTGTATTTTGCTAACTTCTCTGACTTGCATTCAATAAAAGTCATGAGGTTGAACCTAACATCTATAGTGTGGAGATACATTTCAATCACCATGATCCCAAAGCAACTCATGTGACTAAGCCCAACATCATGGAGAGAAGTGTAGTCCTACAAGGGAGGTGCCATAGAAGGAGTATACTATCTCTATCAGAACTTTCACAACCCAATTACGGATTGCCACCTGAGGCTTTAAGCTGACACTGATTTGTTGATCAAAACTCTTTAAAAATATCCATCCCTCATATTACTAAGCTGCTTGGTAATTTTTGTATTCAGGTCGTAGTATTCTGTTGATTGGAGAAGGGAATGACAATCCATCCACTCCAGTGTTCTTGCCTGGAGAATTCCATGGACAGAGGAGCCTTGTGGGCTACAGTCCATGGGGCCACAAAGAGTTAGACTCATCTGAGAAGCTGACATTTTACATTCATTCCATTGAAACAAAGCAACAGTGATTTATTGAGGTCCAGATTCTCAAAATTTCCTTGAACTACTAACACCAGTAATAAACAGAAATTATGGCAGCTTGACATTTAATCAGATTCAGTCATATTCAACTCTTTGCAACCCTATGGACTGTAGCCTGACAGGCTCCTTTGGCATGGGATTTTTCAAGTAATACAGGAGAGTGTTGCCATGTCCTTCTCCAGGGGATCTTCCTGACCCAGGGATTGAACCTGGGTCAGGAACAGGCAGGTTTTTAATCATTAGCACAACCTGGGAAGCCCCAGTGCATCCTCATCTAGTCATATATAAGGTCTCACATGAATTGTCCTTTCTATAATTGGGCTCAGAAATAATGTTAGACATTTGAGACTAAAGATTGATCTTTACACCAAAAATAATATTTATATTAAATATCCCTTCTCACATTTTCTGTTTTAGACAAAATATTTTCTATCTTTTGTAAACCCTTAACTATTTTTTGTTGGTATAGATGATTTTACTACTTTGGTCTTTTAACCTTCCTATTAGCCTTCATTGTTGATTTATAATTTTACTACATGTTTTCCTTTACCAGTGATATTATTTTTGTAATATTCACATTTCTGATTGCATTTTCTTTCTTTCATTTTTTTTTTTTTTTTTTTTTTGCCTAGAGAATTCCCTCTAACATTTCTTTTAAAGCTAGTTTAGTGGTACTGAATTCTTTTAGCTTTTGCCTGTCTATAAATCTTTGGATCTCACCATCAAATCTGAATGAAAGCTTTGCCAAGTAGAGTACTTTTAATCATAGGTTTTTCCTTTTCATTACTTCAAATGTATTATGCCACCAGTTCTGGCTTGCAGAGCTTCTGCTGGAAAGTCAGCAGACAGCCTAATGGGAGTCCTTGTACTTTCAGTTCAGGTCAGTCGCTCAGTCATGTCCAACTCTTTGAGACCCTATGGACTACAGCATGCCAGGCTTCCCTATCACCAACTCCCAGAACTTGCTCAAATTCATGTCCTTTAAGTTGGTATGGTGATCAAACCATCTCATCCTCTGTTGTCTCTTTCTCCTCCTGCCTTCAGTCTTTCCCAGCATCAGGATCTTTTCAGTGAGTCAGTTCTTTGCATCAGGTGGCCAAAGTACTGGAGTTTCACTTTCAGCATCAGTCCTTCCAATGAATATTCTGGACTGATTTCCTTTAGGATGGACTGGTTGAATCTCCTTACAGTCCAAGGGACTCTCAAGAGTCTTCTCCAACACCACAGTTAGCATCAGTTCTTTGGCGCTCAGCTTTCTTCACCGTCCAACTCTCACATCCATACATGATTACTGGAAAAACCATAGCTTTGACTAGATGGACCTTTGTCAGCAAAGCAATGTCTTTGCTTTTAATATGCTGTCTAGGTTGGGCATAACTTTCCTTCCAAGGAGTAAGCATCTTAATTTCATGGCTGCAGTCACCATCTGCAGTGATTTTGGAGCCCCCCAAAATAAAGTCTGTCCCTGTTTCCATTGTTTCCTCATCTATTTGCCTTGAAGTAGTGGAACTGGATGCCATGATCTTAGTTTTTTGAATTTTGAGTTTTCAGCCACTTTGTACTTTCCATCTTGCTTTCCTTTGCTACTCCTTAAGCTTACTAATATGAATAACTTTGCTAGTTAATATTAAAAGCATCCATGAGGAGGGCATGGCAACCCACTCCAGTATTCTTGCCTGGAGAATCC
The DNA here is from genome assembly GCF_029407905.1 of Bubalus kerabau. Lineage (NCBI taxonomy): Eukaryota > Metazoa > Chordata > Mammalia > Artiodactyla > Bovidae > Bubalus > Bubalus kerabau. The sequence goes on along the minus strand of NC_073635.1, from coordinate 9,820,953 downwards.
CCATGGACAGAGGAACCTGGTAGGCTACAGTCCATGGAGTAGCCAAGAGTGAGACGTGACTGAGCAACTAAGCAAAGCACAAAAGCATGCATACAAATGTGAGATATACATGGCTATGCTACATTATTCTTGAATGTGTTTCTATTGATATGTTGTTTACTCATGCTTTACTTTCAATGATTGCATTGATAGTTACATTTTAACATTAGTCTATTTGATTTTTAAAATTGATTTTTAAAACTGCATGTACTTCATTATCCTTTCTTTCCAAAATTTCACCTAGTTTCTTAAAATCATTCATGAGACTCTTCATTTTTATATGCTCTGAAGCAATTCAATAGCATTAAATTTTCTATTCTGGTTAATGGTGTTGCTGAATTACTTTGAGGAAGTTCCTGGGCCTGTGGCATTAGTTGAGGTGTGTGCCTTTTTAAATATATTTCATAGGAATTGGAATAGTTTTGACAAAAGTGTATTTTTCTTGAAATATTATTTCATTTGGCTTTTAATTTGAGGGGTTTCCCTCTTAGCTGAGCTGGAAAAGAATCCACCTGCAATGCAGGAGACCCTGATTCGATTCCCGGGTTCAAAAGATCCACTAGAGAAAGGATAGGCTGCCCATACCTTGTTAGAATTACATTGTACAAAAATATTTCTAATGTCTAATTTTCCTATATATCTTTATTTATATATTAATTTTAATTGTTATTGTCTTGACTTGTGTTAAATATGTTAATTACTATAAAAGACGTTTTTTAAAAAAATTGTTCTGGTAAATTTTTCCTAATTAAATTCTATTTTTATTAACTTCTTATTCTTATTTTATTTTGGCTCAAATTACAATTGTTTATCTATCCTTTAGAGCTAGAAATTTGCAATATTTAATTAACTTTTAATTTAAAGTTATGAATGTTTCTCTAAATACCTGTAAGTGGCATGAAATAGTGCGTATATAAGTCTGTAATGTTTGTTTTTAATAATCATTGACAGAAATTCTGCTAAGTAATTATTTTAAAAACACAGTGGTTTTAGTTACGCATTTTGTGTAAAGGACTGACTAAGGAACGTTTTAGTTTTTGCTCTCAGTTCAGTTCCATTCAGTCACTCAGTCATGTGTGACTCTTTGTGACCCATGGACGGCAGCAAACCAGGCCTCCCTGTTCATCACCAAATCCCAGAGTTTACTCAAACTCATGCCCATAGAGTTGGTGATGCCATTCAACCATCTCATCCTCTGTCGTCCTCTTCTCCCCCGACCTTGCATCTTTCTCAGCATTAGGGTATTTGCCAGTGAGTTAGTGCTTCCCATCAGGTGGCCAAGTATTGGAGTTTCACCTTCAGCATCAGTTCTTCCAATGAATATTCAGGACAGATTTTCTTTAGGATTGACTGGTTGGATCTCCTTGCAATCCAAGGAACTCTCAAGAGCCTTCTCCAACACCACAGTTCAAAAGCATCAATTCTTCAGCGCTCAGCTCTTTATAGTCTCAGCTCTCACATCCATACATGACTACTGGAAAAACAATAGCCTTGACTAGATGAACTTCTGTTGACAAAGTAATGTTTCTGCTTATTAATATGCTGTCTAGGTTGGTCATAACTTTCCTCCCAAGGATCAAGTGTCTTTTAATTTCATGGCTGCAGTCACCATCTGCAGTGATTTTGGAGAACCACAAAAATAAAGTCTGTCACTGTTTCCACTGGTTCCCCATCTATTTGCCATGAAGTGATAGGACTGGATGCTGTGATCTTTGTTTTCTGAATGTTGAGCTTAAGCCAACTTTTTCACTTTCCTCAAGAGGCTTTTTAGTTCCTCTTTACTTTCTGCCATAAGAGTGGTGTCATCTGCATATCTGAGGTTACTGATATTTCTCCTGGCAATCTTGATTCCAGCTTGTGTTTCTTCTAGTCTAGCATTTCTCATGATGTACTCTGCATATAAGTTAAAGAAGCAGGGTGACAATATACAGCCTTGACATACTCTTTTCCTATTTGGAACCAGTCTGTTGTTCCATGGCCAGTTCTAACTGTTGCTTCTTGACCTGCATAGAGAATTTTCAGGAAACAGGTAAGGTAGTCTGGTATTCCCATCTCTTTAAGAACTTTCCACTTTGTTGTGATCCACACAGTCAAAGGCTTTGGCATAGTAAGTAAAGCAGAACTTGAGGTTTTTTCTGGAACTCTTTTGTTTTTTTGATGTTTCAAGGGATGTTTGGCACTTTGATCTCTGGCTTTTCTAAATCCAGCTTGAACATCTGGAAGTTCATGGTTCACGTACTGTTGAAGCCTGGCTCAGAGAATTTTGAGCATTACTTTGCTAGTGTGTGGGATGGGTGAAATTGTGCGGTAGTTTGAGCATTCTTTGTCATTACCTTTTTTTAGGATTGGAATGAAAATTGACCTTTTCCTGTCCTGTGGCCACTGTTGAGTTTTTCAAATTTGCTGGCATATGACTGCAGCACTTTAACAGCATCATCTCTTAGGATATGAAATACCTCAACTGTAATTCCATCACCTCCACTAGTTTTGTTCATGGTGATACTTCTTAACGGCCACTTGACTTTGCATTCTAGGATGTCTGGCACTAGGTGAGTGATCGCACCATTGTGATTATCTGGGTCATGAAGATCTTTTTTGCATAGTTCTGTGTATTCTTGCCACCTCTTCTTAGTATCTTCTGCTTCTGTTAGGTCCATATCATTTCTGTCCTTTATTGTGCCCTTCTTTGCATGAAATGTTTCCTGCTGCTGCTGCTGATGCTAAGTCGCTTCAGTTGTGTCCAACTCTGTGCGACCCCATAGACGGCAGCCCACCAGGCTCGGCCGTCCCTGGGATTCTCCAGGCAAGAACACTGGAGTGGGTTGCCATGTCCTTCTCCAATGCATGAAAGTGAAAAAATAAAGTGAAGTCGCTCAGTCATGTCCGACTCCTAGCGACCCCATGGACTGCAGCCCACCAGGCCCCTCCGTCCATGGGATTTTCCAGGCAAGAGTACTGGAGTGGGTTGCCATTGCCTTCTACCAAAATGTTCCCTCGGTATCTCTAATTTTCTTGAAGAGATCTATAGTCTTTCCCATTCTATTGTTTTACTCTATTTCTTTGCATAGATCACTGAGGAAGGCTTTCTTATCTCTTTTTGCTATTCTTTGGAACTCTGCATTCAAATGGGTATTTCTTTCCTTTTCTTCTTTGCCTTTCTCTTCTCTTCTTTTCACAGCTATTTGTAAGGCCTCCTCAGACGACCATTTTGCCTTTTTGTATTTCTTTTTCTTGGGGATGTTCTTGATCACTGCCTCCTATACATTGTCATGAACCTCCATCCATAGTTCTTCAAGCACTCTGTTTATCAGATCTAATCCCTTGAATCTATTTGTCACTTCCACTATGAACAAAACTAGTGGAGGTGATGGAATTCCAGTTGAGCTATTTCAAATCCTGAAAGATGATGCTGTGAAAGTGCTGCACTCAATTTCCCAGCAAATTTGAAAAACTCAGCAGTGGCCACAGGACTGGAAAAGGTAAGTTTTAATTTCAATCCTAAAGAAAGGCAATTCCAAAGAATGCTCAAACTACCACACAATAGCACTCATCTCACAGGCTAGTAAAGTAATGTTCAAAATTCTCCAAGCCAGGCTTCAGCAACATGTGAACCATGAACTTCCAGATGTTCAAGCTGGTTTTAGAAAAGACAGAGGAACCAGAGATCAAATTACTGACATCCTCTGGATCATGGAAAAAGGAAGAGAGTTCCAGAAAAACATCCATTTCTGCTTTATTGACTATGCCAAAGCCTTTGACTGTGTGGATCACAATAAACTGTGGAAAATTCTGAAAGAGATGGGTATACCAGATCACCTGACTTGCCTCTTGAGAAACCTGTATGCCAGTCAGGAAGCAACAGTTAGAACTGGACATGGAACAACAGACTTTTTCCAAATAGGAAAAGGAGTATGCCAAGGCTGTATATTTTCATCTTCCTTGTTTAACTTCTATACAGACTACACAGTTTGAAATGCTGGACAGGGTGAAGCATGAGCTGGAATCAAAATTGCCTGGAGAAATATCAATAACCTCAGATATGCAGATGAAACCACCCTTAGGACAGAAAGTGAAAAAGAACTAAAGAGCCTCTTGATGAAAGTGAAAGAGGAGAGTGAAAACATTGGCCTAAAGCTCAACATTCAGAAAACTAAGATCATGGCATCTGGTCCCATCACTTCATGGCAAATAGATGTGGAAACAGTGGCTGACTTTATTTTTCTGGGCTCCAAAATCACTGCAGATGGTGATTGCAGCTATGAAATTAAAAGACATTTACCCCTCGGAAGGTAAGTTATGACCAACCTAGACAGCCTATTAAGAAGCAGAGAGATTACTTTGCCAACAAAAGTCCGTCTAGTCAAGGCTATGGTTTTTCCAGTGGTCATGTATGGATGTGAGAGTTGGACTATAAAGAATCTGAGTGAAGAAGAATTGATGCTTTTGAACTGTGGTGTTAGAAAAGACTCTTGAGATTCACCTGGACTGCAAGGAGATCCAACGAGCCCATCCTAAAGGAAATCAGTGCTGAGTGTTCATCGGAAGGACTGATGTTGAATCTGAAACTCCAATACTTTGGCCACCTGATGAAAAGAGCTGACTCATTTGAAAAGACCCTGATGCTGGGAAAGATTGAAGGCAGGAGAAGGGGATGACAGTGGATAAATGGTTGGATGGCATCACCGACTCCATGGACATGAGGTTGAGTGGACTCCGGGAGTTGGTGATGGACAGGGAGGCCTAGCATGCTGCAATTCATGGGGTCACAAAGAGTTGGACAGGACTGAGTGACTGAACTGAACTGAAGTGTATAATTGTAAGGGATTTGATTCAAGTCATACCTTAATGGTCTAGTGGTTTTTGTTCTATTACTTATCTAAATAATTTTGATAGAAAAATTCATTGGAAAATTTCATTGTATTTTGACTTTCATTCTTTCTAGAAAGAGACTTTTTTTTCTGTAAAATTTCTATTTCTTTTAGGTTGCAAGTTTAACTGAAATATATTTTCTAATATTACCTAGTTATGCCTAGACAACTTACTAATCTCTCTACATCTCAGTTTCCTCATCTGATAAATGGAAATGCTAATGGTAACCATCATATAGTTACATGAGAATAAATAAAAACCTATGCAAAATATGTTTATTTATAATCTGAGATATTAGGTATCTTCAAAAATTGTCTTTCATTTAGCCATCTCTTTATAAATGCCCACAGTTACTGTTATTATTATCAAGTGTCATTATTGCATTGTCTGTGTGTTGATTAAAATATTTGAGCTAATGATTCATTTTATGTGCCTTGGAACATCTCAATTATTAAGAAAATGATCAATTTGAGTTAATTGTTACTATTTTGCACTGTTTTTAAAAAATCTGAAAGTCCACATTTTCAAAAATTCTCCATAATTTGTCCATTTAATTTCATATTTTGAATTTTTTAAGAAATTTTCAATTTCATATTCTTACAAATAGCAGTGTAAAGAACCAAGTCATACATTATTTTACTTAATTTTGATATTTTTGATATGAGTAACTTATTTGTTTTAATATCCTTCTGCCAAAACTGTCATGATACACAGAATCTAATGTTTTAAAATTAACATTTTTTCCAAATATAAGCTTTTAATTTCATAAAAACTATTTGTCTTAGATGATTGTTTCATAGCTCTAAAGCAATTTCAAGTCAGTTTTGCTAGTCAGGTAAATGGTAAGATATCAAATATTTCTTCAGATCTTTAGCAAGCCTCCTATTCACAGACAGCTCCCTAAGGATTTATTTGTTCTATAAAGCACTGAATAATATTTAAGAGTAAAACAAAGTCACATAACAACAAAATTTGAGAAAAAAAAAAAAAACTTGGCTCAGAAAAACAATCAAAAAATTTTAGAAGGTAAAAAATTCAGAGAAGAACACATAATCCCAATGCGTGACAGAATGTTCAGTTCTGTTTTGGATAAACTCAGAAATTTATTGAAAGGCAATGCTATTTACCAAAGTCTAACAAAAGAATGTTTCACACTTTGAAATTACCTGGATATATTTAAGTTTTAGGAAATAAATTGAACATTAAAATTAATATCTGAATATTATAAAATACGATGCAATAAAACCAAATAAGGCTTTTTATTATGAATTTATATATTTTGAAAGGGAATTTTATTGGGCTAAATCATACACACATTATCAGAAAAAAAAATAGGCTTAAAAAACAAGGTAACTGAATTGTCTTCACTATTCTGTGTAAATTGACCAATAATGAAAAAATTATAATAAACAGTAAAATACAGTTCATGTGTTATGTGTTTTTAAGTTCAATTTGGAAGTGCTGAGAATTCCACAGCAAAATGTTTAACTTCAAGAAACAGCTTAAAAACATAAAGATACTTTTGCATCTTCATGGCATAAATGCTTCAGTGAGAAAACTCTCATTCCCAACCACACACTTTTAATGATTTCAGTGACTTATTTTTTTGTCGTGCCAAATAGTGTAAAGCTCTGAGAGGAAAGATAAAAAAGATATACAAGTGTAATCATGGGACTTTTCTTTAGATTCCAGGAAAACAGTGCACCCTAATTGGCTATTTTTCTTCTATATTGGGATTATACTTTTAGAGAGATATTGACAATCTGAGGTTTGTCTAGAGAGAGTGATCGGGAAGGTAATGTTTTGCAATATGAGGGAAAACAAAAGAACACTAAAGCTCTTGCTGTTGTTGGTTAGTCACTAGGTCATGTGCAACTCTTTTGCAACCCCATAGACTATAGTCCTCCAAGCTCCTCTGTCCAAGGGATTTCCCAGGCAAGAATACTGGAATGAGTTGCCGTTTCCTTTTCCAGGGGTCTTCCTGATACAAGGATTGAACTCACCACCTGGGAAACTTCAGTGTTTAAAATGGGGACATTCAAAAGTTGTCTTAATAAATCTCAACAGGTAATTTTGCATCTGTGAAAGAGAAGATAGATTTCACATAAATAGATGGGAATTAGAGTGTATAAATTTTTTGTTTCACATAAGGCCACTAACAAATATGAGTAAAACAAAACATTGCGTTCTCTGCAAATATAGGGTTCAACCAGACACAAGGTGAATGAGATTCCTAGGTTAGAGTGAAAATCAAAATAGATTACTGCAAGTGAGCAAGATTGCATTTATTCATTTTTTTTTCAATCAGCAAGTATCATCCAGATTTATCTTCTTTCCCTTCTGCTCCACAGATTCCATAATTACTCTAAATGTTTTACCTATAGAAAACAAAGTAGCAGTCTGAATCACACTTAAAGTAAACAAATTAATTAAGTAATTATATTTTCTCTAGGTTACTGCTTTTATTTTTATATGTGTTATATTATGTTATATTTTGAAAGACCTTCTCAGCATATGAACCCATGTTTTTCCACTCTGTAAGATAATTTGAAAATTCTAAGGGAACATAGTAATTTTAAGTAAGATATAGAATTGATAGTATAAGAGTCACTTGAATTGTGTTATTAAATACAGACTTGGATGCCAAAAGATGGCACAAACTTATTATCTAAAAATGTATGACCTAAAAAATGAGCAGGTAGAGTAATGAGAAATATAGTTACCAAGCTGGCAGATGGAAATCATTATTACTATCATTATTAATTATTTGAACACTGATGTCTCTGAAGTAGTTTTCAATTCATTAGTTTCTTTCTTTTCTTTTCCCATTATTTTAAGTGGGTCATTTTCATTATTTCACCAATGAGAAAACCATCACAGAAGAGTCAATAATTTATCACATCCTACAGCAAATGAGCCACAAATGAAAGATTTAAACATCGATTTTATTCTCTCTGCTTTTTAAAACATCACCTTATTTGTGTTAGTTAGATCACTGAGTATATCTAGGTAGAAGAAGAATTGATATGTAACACAGAGAAAGTTACTTCAACTAAGAGTGAGTCCACAGAGGAAAAGATACCATATATAATTTCTGGCGCACATAGCAAGTTTGGCCTCACTATGGTATACAGAATTGTTTGACTGTGGCAGTGTTTTTGAAAAATTCAAAGAAACTTTGAGTTCCACTTCCCACCCTTCCAGACAGAATTTTAAACAAACACAGACTCGGATTTTGGCTAAAGGTGGTAAATCAGACACAGAAACTAGCATGGAGCAATTTTAAACTATCAAAGGACTTTTAGCAGATCTGTTGATTCCGGATGTTTTATATTCTTAATCTTTTTTTTTGGAAACTTGAACTATCCCTAACTGTGTGTCTTTAGAACAAGGAAATGCAATGCACTCCAGTATTCTTGCCTGGGAAATCTCACAGACAGAGGAGCCTGGTAGGCTGCAGTCCATTGTGTTGCAATGAGTCAAACATGAGTTGGAGACTACCCAGCAACAGGAGCAGCGTGACTTTAGGTTTAAGTTCTTAAAATCTCTTTTCCTTGGTTTTCTTACCTGTAAATTAGAGACTGATAGCTGTTCACTGTAGTGTTTTTTTCTATGTGAAAAGTAAATGAAATAATTACATAAATCACTATTCAGAGTATCAAACCCATTGTTGTCATTTTGTAATTTGTAATGTATAAGCACATTGTAATCATGTAAGGCATTATTTAATCATTGTTCTGTGTCCATTTTTAAAATACAACTTCTTGTTATAAAATACTAAATGTTTTTCAGAATAAATAAAATGCTTAAGTATGTGTAGTAGGCAGAAATTTCAAAATGGTCCTTGAGAAGCATACAGACATTATTTTCAAAATTTGTAAATATGAGTTATCACTTCTGTGATCATGTCATTTCATATGGCTTGCATGAGAGTGTTAATCTAAGAGCCATGTGAGAAGGAAGATGGACAGAGATAAAGGGGTGAAAGCAGATTCTAGATGACAGCCAGCCAGGAAACAAGGACCTCAGGCCTACAACTGCAAGGAAATGGGTTCTAACAACACCCTGCATAAACTTCAAAGCAAACTCTTCTTAAGAAGTCCAGAGAAGAGCCTCATTCAGTCAGCATATAGATTTCAATTTTGTAATACCTGGAACAGACTACCCAGTTGAGCAATAGAAATTGAATACATCATGCTATATTTATTTTGTTAACATACAACTTTTTGTAGGTTAATGACAAAAAGACTAAAGATCAAATAGATTTAATATAAATAACTTCTAATTGGAAGCTAATAATATTCATCATCATGAGAAACGCTGGGCTGGAAGAAACACAAGCTGGAATCAAGATTGCCAGGAGAAATATCAATAACCTCAGATATGCAGATGACACTACCCTTATGGCAGAAAGTGAAGAGGAACTAAACAGCCTCTTGATGAAAGCAAAAGAGGAGAGTGAAAAAGTTGGCTTAAAGCTCAACATACAGAAAACTAAGATCATGGCATCTGGTCCCATCACTTCATGGGAAATAGATGGGGAAACAGTGGAAATAGTACCAGACTTTATTTTGGGGGGCTCCAAAGTCACTGCAGATGGTGATTGCAGCCATGAAATTAAAAGACACTCCTTGGAAGGAAAGTTATGTCCAACCTAGACAGCATATTCAAAAGCAGAGACATTACTTTGCCAACAAAGGTCTGTCTAGTCAAGGCTATGGTTTTTCCAGTGGTCATGTATAGACATGAGAGTTGGACTGTGAAGAAAGCTGAGTGCCGAAGATGCTTTTGAACTGTGGTGTTGGAGAAGACTCTTGAGAGTCCCTTGGACTGCAAGGAGATCCAACCAGTCCATTCTAAAGGAGATCAGTCCTGGGTGTTCATTGGAAGGACTGATGCTGAAGCTGAAACTCCAGTACTTTGGCCACCTCATGAGAAGAGTTGACTCATTGGAAAAGACCCTGATGATGGGAGGGATTGGGGGAAGGAAGAGAAGAGGATGACAGAGGATGAGATGGCTGGATGGCATCACCAACTCGATGGACATGAGTTTGCATAAACTCCGGGAGTTGGTGATGGACAGGGAGGCCTGACATGCTGCAGTTCATGGGGTCGCAAAGAGTCGGACACGACTGGGCGACTGAACTGAACTGAACTGAATATTCATCTAAGTTTAATAATATTAAAATTTAGAGTGAAAAAAGACTTTAAGAAGCATACAATCTAGAATGAAGAGAATGTGTTTAGAAAAAGTTAAGTATTTGCCTTTCCTTGGTGATTTCTATTATTATGGGATCTAAAACTGTAGGCTGCTGAAGGGTCATTTGGTGGAGTCTATAGCATATGTTCATCAAATATCATTGATGGCTGAAATAATTATATTCTGTGACTATTTATAGGTATCATTCCTATTATTCACATAGAATTTACCAAGTGAATTAACTGTATGATTTGGTCATTAAGGGCTTCCCTGATAGCTCAGCTGGTAAAGAATCTGCCTGCAATGCGGAAGACCTGCGTTGAATCCCCTGGTTGGGAAGATCCCCTGGAGAAGGGAAAGGCTACCCACTCCAGTATTCCAGCCTAGAGAATTCCATGGACAGCCCATGGGGTCACAAAGAGTTGGATACGACTGAGTGATTTTCACTTTCACTTTGGTCATTAACATTCTTGCCCAACCTCTGCTGAATGTGCCCAACACTGATGTGGAGTAACTCAGAGTTACAAATTGAAACACTATATTATGTCATTTATTGATGGGGATTTGGTGGCATAAATAGAATTCTAATCTAATCTAATCTAATTAGATTTTCTAATTCCAAAGTCTCATATGTAGCCTTCTATATTGTAGTGCCTCTTTTGTTCACATTTTGTACTATAGAGCAACATTTATGTCTGCTTTATTATCTTTGCATTTTGTTTAATGAAGAATATTGATTAGTTAGGGACACCCTGTCAATCTTCTTAGCCATGCAGCTGATTGTTGTCAAAGCAAAAGTCAAACCAGACAAAGTTAAACAGGAAAGAAAGACTTTATTTAAGATTATTACAATTTAGGAGCAAAATTGAACTCAACTCCACTAAAACACATGGCCAAAGAGTTAACACAGGGGGTTGTCGGCCATCTGTATTTGTCATATTGGCTTTATCCAAAGGAAACATAAAATGGACAAAAAAACTACTCACAGCTCTATGAAAGGAGCTACTTTTATTTCTGTAAAGAGTACCCTCAGACACCACCACAGAGACTCAGAGACACTATCTTTCTTGATGATTACGTTTTAAAGAATGGCTCCCAGAACCTTGATGAAGTCATTACTTTTCTGTAGTCCTACAATGGAATCAACAGAGAAATATTCCAAATCTTCTTTTTAAATGTTGAGCAAAAAAACAAACAAACAAAAAAAACAAAAACAAAAAAAAAACAAAAGCAGTAATGCAGAAACTATTTATAAGGAAAAGAAGAATTCATGTTTTGTTTTCTTTGAATCACTAGAGAAGAAGGCAAACAAATTTGGCTTTGAGCTCAGTATTTCTTCTTATAAGCTCACATTAAGCCGTTAGACCTCTTTAGACTCTAGGTTCTTTGTTTGTATGATAGAAGCAATAATAATTACATCTTATTTGTCTTAATGATTGAAAGAGATGTTTTCAATTGCTTAAAATAGTTACAGAATATATTAGGTGCTAATTAATAATTATCATTATTTGAAAACCTTGAGTGTGGTTTTTAAAGTATAATTATAGAGTAATCATAGCCTCTTTTCCAAAGTAGACTTTCTCTTTCCAATTTTCCCTGTTGGTATCTGCCTCCCACGAGCTCCACCCGGTCTCTGCTAGATCAGCTCTAGGACAACAATATTCAGTATTTCACGAGACTATGCATTTCATTCCAACTCTAATTTCCAAAACTTCTTTCTTAGTTTTTGTCACAGTTACTGCTTGTCATAGTTCTACCTCTTGCTCTAAGTCTAAAAAGCAGATGGAACATAGGTTAATTTGAAATAAGTTTGCATCGTTTGACAAATTTATGAGTATAAATTTAAACTTTGTATCTTAGAGTTTTCAAATATTATACAAACTAACAAAATGTTTAAAAATGTCAAACACCATATAGAAACTTTGCTTGTCACCTCAATATCTCAGCAGGGGTGTTTAGCCACACAATGTCACCCTGGATTTACTAAGGCGGTTGATGAGTCCTGCAATGACGATTGGATGTTGATATGTCACGATCCGCAAGCACCAGGAATTTTATTTCTGAAATATGACAAGAAGTGATAAATGTCAAAATGCTCTAACGGCAATGTCACTGTTCCACCCAGCTTGGGAGAGATGCTTTCAGAAAGCCAGGAGCACCAGTCCTGTCACTGTTCTGTCACCATCTACCACCATTTGACCAGGAAGCTGTAATAACAGTGTCATCTAAAACTTGAGCTTCTAAAATTTGCTAAAAGACAATAAGAAAATAAACTAAGACCCAGGATGAATCATCATGAGCTTTACGTATAGAAAAAAAAAAAAACTGCATCATTGTTTATTCCACTGTTGTTTCATTTATTAAAATAAATATTTGTGACAGAATTCAAATAGTGAAGAGACACAGTAAGTGAAGTAAGCCAGGCAGAAAAATATAAACATCATGCAATATCATTTATTCATGGAATCTAAAAAAAAACCCAATAAACTTATTCCCAAGACAGAAAAGACTCACAGACATAGAAAATAAAATTACGGTTACCAAAAGGGAAAGGGGTTGGGGGGAGGGATAAACTAGGAGATTGGAATTAACATATACATGGTACTATATATAAAGTAGATAACCAAAGGACCTACTGAAACCTGTAAGGGAAGAGAATGTGAATAATAATAATATATACACATGTAGTATGTATATATACATATATATGTATTATGTATATACACACATTATGTATACACATATGTATTATGTATGTACATGTATATACATATATAGATGTATTATATATCTATGTTGCTATATGTACATGCATGTTATAATATTATATATATATACACATACATACATATTATATGCTGTACACCTGAAATTGACACTATATAGTAAATAAATTACACTTCAATTCAAAAAGTAAAATTAAAAAATAGTGGATAAAGTCATTTAGAATGAGAGGTCTGCACTTGGTCTGTATTTTTCATTTCATCCTATCTTTATGACTTCAATAATTTATTCTTTTGTATTAAACTAACGTTGCTAACATTTTCATAAGGACGTATCATCCAGGTCAGGTCCCCTGCGTCTTACACTCACAAACCTTTCAGTTTCTTTGCTCATATAACTGCACCATCTGGCCCTGCCTTCCTCTCACTTTCCTCTCAAGGAAGTCACCTTTGACCTTCTGCAGTTATATCCCACGCCTTCCTTTAGTTCTTCCATGAATCGGGCACGTTCTTTGTTATGTTTATGCATTTGATAGATTTCTTTAATAACATTTGTAACAAATGTGACGATTTTGTTACCTCCTGTCTTTCCTACTAAATTTCAACCTTGGAAAGTTTGGACTTAATCTGATGTTTTAATCCATTTTATATTTAGCACCTACCATAGTGTGGGTAGGGCTTCCCCTGTAGCTCAGCTGTTAAAGAATTTGCCTGCAATACAGGAGACCCAGGTTCAATTCCTGGGTTGAGAAGATCCCCTGGAGAAGGGCATGTCAACCCACTCCAGTATTCTTGTCCAGAGAATCCCCATGGACAGAGGAGCCTGGCAGGCCACAGTCCATGGGGTCGCAAAGACTCAGACATGACTAAGTACAGCACAGCACAGCATAGTGTTTGTATGTAAATAAATGTAGCAACTTATAACCAACTTCTAGATGTTCAAAGAAGAATAATCACTGTGCTGTATGATTCTATAAATTGTATGTTGCATTCATACCTAACATTTGTTGATCACTTGCTTTATGCCAAACCTGTGTTGTTACATGAAATTTTTTGCCCTTAATATCATAGTAGTTTAGAAATTAAGCTCTGGGATTTGGATTCACTCCTTGCAGACTGTACATTCTTGGGCAAATTGTTGCGAAACCAACTATACTTCAGTTTCCTCATCTGGAAAACAGAGAGCACATTAACCAAATCAAGTAATAATTGTAAAAGAAATAAATAGTACACATAAATTACAATACAAGCCTGACACATGGTAAGCATACAACAAATGCCTGTTTTTAAAATTATCATCATTGATAAATCTAATATGTGGCAGAAATTGTGATAGATCCTGTGTATACAAAGTAGTAATGCATAGTCTTTTACTTGACAATTGCTTAACATAGTTAGATGAAAATAAAATGTAATAAAAATGAATTATGTGCTGAAACAAAAATGTAAACAAAGGACTGTGGAGAACAAAGAAAGAAAAATTTAAGGACCTAGTCTTTCATGGGGATTTCTCATTATTTATTGTGCTTCATATCCACCTTTTTAGAGCAATTTTTAAAATTGAAATCTGGATACCTACATTAAAGCATGCAAATGATTAGTAAGCAGCTCAGGGAATTTTTACAAAAAAAAATATTGTATGAACTACTACCCACTTCTAGAAATAGAACACCATCAGCGTGTCAAATTTTCCCACAGAGGTAAACACGAAGATGGCTTCTATTACCTTAGACGAGGTTTTACTCTTTCTGAACTCAATATAATACAATTGACTAGTATGAACTCTTCTTTCTCCTGGCCTATTGCATTTAGAATTGCCTTGGTGAAATTAATTCATATCAATCCATGTAGCAGTTATTTGCTCATTCTCATTGATGAATCATTTTGCATTTTAGAATAATCTACAATTTATTTGCCCATTCTGCTGTTAATGAAAAGTTAGTATTTCCTGTTTGGCTTAATGCATAAATAGTGCTGTTATGAAATTCTTATACATGTCTCTATATAAGGACCACATCTGTCTGTGTTTCTGTTGCATTTGTAGACATATTTAGATTAACAGCCACTATCATACTCTTCCAAAGAAGTTGTCCCAATTTGCGTGCTAACCTGCAGATTATGAGAGTTCTAGATGCTCCAATTCTCACCAGCACTCCTCAATATATTTCGTATCACTCTTGAAAGCCTCTATATAAAATATTTCATGAGACTTTGTCTCATGAAACATATTATCTTTCACTTGACAAAAAATGACTGCCATCTGTTTTCAGCTGTTCACAGCACAGATGTTGATTTTCCAAGATATAATCATAAGTTTAAACATGACCTGTTATATTGCTGATAGTTTTTAAGATACCTTCTTAAATCAACTCCTCTATATTTAAGCATATTAATCCGCTACCTGATCCTTTACTTTCAGGTTGAAAAATGGCACTCTGAAATAATTTAAAACATTGAGAAGAATATAATTTCCAAGCCCCCAGAGATGAGTCAGCTGAACCTGGAGACTGAAATGACAAGCACATCAGTGAATGATAAACCAGCTGCCAGACTTCTTTATATGCAAGTCATTCACTGAGATATCAAAATATGGAAAATATAATGCTCCTACCAACATTTCTTGCTGAATTAATGCCCAGGTGAGTTCTTCTGAAATAGTGCCGTTGTATCTTAGCAAAAACAAGAAGCAGTAAAGCATCATACTTATTAGGATCCAATTTGCCACGGCAGCAGTCAAGTGCTTCAATTTCTCCCAGTGGTGATGGAAAAGGAAAGGTAAGGATAGAGAAATTTAAATTAAATTCAGAGTGCAGTGAACATTTAGAATTCAATATTGACAGCTCTAATTACACCTACTTTACCATCACAAGTTCATTAAGTGACTGTGAAGAATGAAAAACTACACATTTATTTAAAAAAAATATGCCATTCTTATTCTGCTTCAGATCTAATCTCTCTTCCTCCAGTTTAATGCATTTGTGATGGAGATATTTAAGATTTGGAAGGACAGGGCCAATTATTCCTTTAATAAACAACAGACGTAATACATATATGTAAACACACAATTGGAAATTCATGTTACATTTAGATATACTTTTTGAAGTGTGATCAACATAAAATATCAAATTCAGATACCCACCAATGACTGTTTGAATCATTATGAGCTATCCAGTATTAAAATAACTTACTAGCCTTTTAGGTCCTGCTGCTGCTGCTAAGTCACTTCAGTTGTGTCCGACTCTACGCGACCCCATAGACGGCAGCCCACCAGGCTCCCCCATCCCTGGTATTCTCCAGTCAAGAACACTGGAGTGGGTTGCCATTTATCATGTCTAAATTGTAATTGCTGATGAAGTTATTAACTATGCAAAGTCACATTTTGCTTTGTTTTTGCAAACTCAAGAAGAGTACCTTGAAAAATGAGTTATTTCCCTGCTCTTGAATGGAAAAATACATATCCTGCTACCTACAACTTCTTCAGGCTTGAAGTTGGTATATGACTTATGGTAATATTTATGTTTATAAACATATTCCAATATAGTTTCTGCCCAATACGAGGTATCCTGGTAAGTTAACTTCTTACTATGACCACAACTGTGGGTTTGAAAATATGAAAAAAATACAGTAACAGATATAGGCTACTTTTGACATAAAAGAAAAGCATAAAAGACGACTTGTTTTCTCCTTAGCATTTAGCTTGTATCATTTGTCTGGAATAAAATAACAAAGGCATGTGTGAAATTACATTATGTTTTCATGATAGAGTTCAGTATTTTAAATTAAGAAAAGCATTCAAAATTTTAATTAACATAGAAAATGTCAAGTTTTGTGGTTTCATTCTTAAAGTGTATATGGCAAACACTATTTTTTTACTTTTTTAATGGATCCAATTAAACGATTTTGTATGTAACTCCCTCAGGGAAATTTTAACTCTTTCAGATAACTTTCAGATGACAGATAAAAGTACTCAATAGCTACTTATTTTCCCTCAAAGGATAAATTCATTATTCTCAATATTTAACTGAAAGCCAAGGGAATAACTTGGCACTACAGAAAATTTATTTATACTATATGTATTAGAAATTAACCCAAATCTTATAGTTTCAAGTTATTTTCTCTAAATTAAAGCAAACATGGTTGAAATGTATGTGGATATTTATACATGAATATATGTGTGCACACAGGCACATGTGTTTATGTGGAGTACATAGAGAAAATAAACTAGATCTTTGAAAGTGTTTTAGCATATGCCATTGACATCATAACAGAAAATCTTCACAAACTTCTAAAATGTAGCAACCTTATATTAGAGTTTATACAATGGCTTTGTATCCAAAATGATTGATTATTCCTGACAGCTATGTTTTTCCAGCAGTCATGTATGGGTGTGAGAGTTGGACCATAAAGAAAGCTGAGCACTGAAGAATTGATGCTTTTGAACTGTGGTGTTGGAGAAGACTCTTAAGAGTCCCTTGGACTGCAAGGAGATCCAACCAGTCAATCCAAAAGGAAATCAGTCCTGAATATTCATTGGAAGGACTGAAGCTGAAGCTGAAACTCCAATACTCTGGTCACATGATGGGAAGAACTGACTCCTTGGAAAAGACCCTGATGCTGGGAAATATTGAAGGCGGGAGGAGAAGGGGATGACAGAGGATGAGATGGTTGGATGGTATAGTCAACTTAATGGACATGAGTTTGAGCAAGCTCCAGGAGTTGGTGATGGACAGGGAAACCTGGTGTGCTGCAGCCCATGGGGTCGCAAAGAGTCAAACACAACTGAGCCACTGAACAACAACAGTCATTTGGTCACAGAGTCAAACACGACTTAGCCACTGAACAAAAACAAAAAAGGAAATAAGAACATGTAGATGAGATTTGTTTATGATAGATGTGGTGACATTTTGTGGACTACACAGTTCAGCTTAACTCTGAAATTAGATCTACCAATATGTCGATATGCTATGTTGCCAAAATTCTTATCCAGAAGTTAGACGATCTGTGTCTCAGTGTAGTTGTTATTAAAAAAAAATCAGCTCTTTGACCTTTGGTCCTTTGCCTCAGCAACTTATCATTAAATTGAAGATTTTATATTAGACTGTTTACAAAACACCCTCTAGCTCTAAAATTCTTAGAATGCACTTACTAAGTGTTGAGGACTTCTAATATACTACACAATTTTGTGCAATGTTATATGGAGTATATAGAGGATACAGAGATTGCAATCTCTGCTCTTAAAAAGCTTAAAAATTCAATTATGTCTAGTTCAGTCATTGTTAAGAACCATCTTCCTGTGCACGTGGCAGGTTGGAAACAGTGAGTAACACAGAGCCAGACTCTGCTTCCATGGAATTTGTGGGAGAGACAGATACTTAAATCCATACTTATGACCAAGTTTTGATTAGTGTTATGATAGAGGAAGTGCACAGAGTTTCAGGAATGCATATTTCAGGAGAGCTATAAACAGTGGGGCTTCTCTGGTGCTCAGATGGTAAAGAATCTTCCTGCAATTCAGGAGACTCAGGTTCGATCCCTGGGTCTGGAAGATTCCCCTGGAGAAGGGAATGGCTACCCACTCCAGTATTCTTGCCGGAAGAATTCCATGGACAGAGGAGCCTGGTGGGCTACAGTGCATGGGGTTGCAAAGAGTTGGACATGACTGAGCAACTAACCAATGGTGTAGAAAGTCACAGAACACCTTCTGCAAGCTAAAATCTTTCACAGAAATGTGAAAACTGAATAGATGTTAGACACGTCAACAGGAAGCAAAGACCATTTCAGAGAGAAGAGGAACATATAAATAAATGCTAGTTGGTAAGAGAAAACTGATCATTTAAGGAAATAAGTTTAGCAGAATGGTACAGAACATCAGATGCAAAAAAGACAAGATTAACAGTTTCAAAACAGCAGTGAGAAATCCAAGCTGGAATATTCTAGGTGCTGATTTGGTCAATAAATCTCCAAATATCAAAGAAGAGTTAAATATACTTGCTTTCAAAAGGAAGCATGTCATACTCAGTGGAGGAGTCATAGCTTTTTATGGGTCCAGACCAAAAAAAAAAAAAAAAAAATTGAGTTAAAAAAAAACAGAGGGTGTTGGTTTAAAAGTGAAATGTTTTAAAAAAAACATTTCAAAGAGGAATATTAACCAAAATACAGAAGGTGAAACATTTTTTATTTTTAACATTTTCTGCATTATAAAAGAATCACAGAGTAATTTGTGTGGCTTTTTGACAGCAACTTATTTGAAAAAATAAAAATGCTAAGCCATCGGTCAAAGGCTCAACTTCTTAAGAAATTAAGATATTTCTGTGTACTTCTGGAGGTGAACTTGAATGAGAATATTTATTTCTCTACCATTCTCTCAAAATTCACAGCTGTTATCTTCCTATTCATCTTAAAGATTGCCACATTGTCTATAATTTCCTTTTGTCTTCATACCAGATATCATTTGTTAACATCTCAACAAGTGTGATAGCACTCAAGAGTAGTGTAAAGAGTTACAATTGATGATACTGAAATAGATGTTTTATTCATCTTTGAGGGGGCCACATATCATTTTTATACTTTCTTCTCTATTACCAACTAGGTATATGAAACTTCTTCCTTCTGTTGAGCATGGAAGATATAAAAATCTGAAATTTTGAGATATAGTTTTACAATAAGTTAAAATCATTTCTAACTTTATAAAAGGAATATGATAACTTACTAATGTTTTCAAGGAAGTATTAAAAATTCAAGTTATAGTTCAAATTGATTATATATTGCTTTCAAATCTGCATGTTAAAATCATTGAGAGACAAATGTATTATTTGGTTGATGTAACACCATGGAAGATTCGTTAAGTCCCATCTGTGTGCAGAACTTCAACCCCTTTTATTATCTACACTAACTCCATAGTCTCAACATCATTATAACTTTATAGGTGAAGATGCTGTCATTCAAAGACAAGAAAATGAGTTAAGGCCATGGCACTCAAACTTGGTAAATGTGAAGCTCAAAACTAAAATTTCTGACCCCAAAGTCATGCTCTCTCAATTATCAAAATAGATACACATTTTCAATCATTAATAGTACCCAGAGGTGATGTTCTGGGAACCAGAACATAAAAGAGAAAGTCAGCATAAATGAAAATCAGAAAACTAACATCAACTAACAACCAGATAACTAGCTTGGCCTAGTTCTTTAAAAAAGACTCATTTTTGTGTAGGTTTGTTTCTTGTTTTTACCTTAGCTAGCTAGGGTAAGATATGCTATTTTTCTAACATATGTTCTAAATATTTCTCATATCATTTGTTACTTGCTGTCTGATCAGGGAGAGGAGCTAGAAAGTGATAAACTTCTGGAGCATCAGTCCACATAAAGAGTGGTGAGAGAGGAAGTGAGTTTACCCTTTGTGATACAATTGTCTAAATACAAGATGATGCATTAATTTGTGAACTAGGTTTTATAGTTCTTTATTTTTCAAATTAGCTGCAAAAAAATTTCAGAAGAACTGGAGATGAGTGGCGACAGAGCAAAAGATTAAGAGAAGTTGCAACTGGAGAGCAAGAAATAAAGCCAGAATAACCCCTTGTCCATTTGCCATGAAAGTCATGCCAAGTCCAGCGGAACAGCCACACACAGGCCACTGGCCTCCCCTCATTACTAAACTTGTCACATTACAGATGGAAGGCTTATTTGTCCACCATCCGCTGCTACTAAGGTTAGATGCAAAATAAAATACTGTCCTTAATCATCTAGATAAAAATCCCTGGGCGAGATATCACTTTCCAAATTAAGAGGAAAATTTACTCTAAGTTAGAGATTTTCATCCATAATTCTCCCCCTAATTGAAAAGGGACCATGATACTGAAGACACAGTCTCCATCTTTAAACCAATCAAACCACAAGAAGGCAGCTACAGGGCTTCATATTAAAGTGACTGAGGGAAAGGAAGGAACAAACTGAGTCCTGAGTACATTACTGAAGTTCTGTTATCTCTTGAGTATCTGTCTTGGGATTTGTTTTGGGTGGGGGTATATATAGGATTTTATCTAAATCAATGTTTATCAGATTTTCTATTACTTTTGCCAAATACATTTATCACTGATTAAAAAACACCAATAGAGTATAGATTAATAATAAGAGCCAATAATATTTATCAAGTGTTTACTATGGGATGCTGGGAGGGATTGGGGGCAGGAGGAGAAGGGGACGACAGAGGGTGAGATGGTTGGATGGCATCACTGACTCGATGCACGTGAGTCCGGGTGAACTCTGGGAGTTGGTGATGGACAGGGAGGCCTGGTGTGCTGTGATTCATGAGGTTGCAAAGAGTCAGACACGACTGAGTGACTGAACTGAACTGAACTGAAATAGGTCAAAACTATTTTTAGGTACTACCTCTTTAAATTGTTTAAGTTTCTTTAAAGTCTGTGATAAAATAACGGTAAACAAACCCACAATAAAGCTCAGAAAACTATTAAGAACTTGCCCAAATGGCCCAAATTGGTCATTAATGGAAGTAAGTATATGACTTGCAGTCTGACATGAAAGCCTACTGTCTAATGAACTCAGCATGCTTATATACAATGGAGTATTATTGAGTCAAAAAAAGAACTTTTGCCATTTGCAACAGCATGAATGAAACGTGAAGACATTAAGCTCACTGAAATAAGTCAGAAAAAGACAAATACCATATGATTTCTCTTGTATATGAAATCTTAATTAGAACAAAAACAACACCAAAAAAAAGGCAAATTAATAGGTAGAGCAGACTGGTTGTTTCCAGACACAGGAAGTGGGTGGTGGGAGATGTTGGGAGACAAGTGTGAAGGGCGTTAAAATATATTTTAAAATTTTTAGAAGATCAAATCATAACTAAATTCCAAGAAAGAGTAGTGCTCTTTGTCACAAACAACTTCATTTATAAAATAAGAAGTGTATATCCTTTGAAATTCTTCCAGTATCAAAGTGAAATATGAATATAGCAGCTATGAATATGGGTGCCAATTTTGAGAAGTAAATGATTGAAATTAAGAGTAAAACCAAAACCTTCTTCCGCAAGACAGAATAGACTGTGCAACCTAGTTCTGCAGCATGAAAATGACAGTAATGAGGAAATGAGGATCCCTTTCTTTTCAAATTTTCACTGTGCAATCCATGAATGCATAAAGATCAAGCATTTCCCATTCTCTAAAAATCTAAGCTTTATTATAATTGCCACTCTACTGAATCCCTACTGTAGGTACACATGTATGCCCATGTCTGTTTCTGAGAATTTCTCCTTGCTTAATAATAATTATTTGAGATATGTAAACTGAAGCTCAGAGAATAAAAATGAAGAGCAATTGCCAGTTCTTAATTTAACACATCATATAAATTCCAAGATGATTAGCATAATGTATTAGGAGAGATACCTAAGAGCCAAAAGTAGAGTATAAGCCTGAAAAATATTTGGAGAATAAATAAGAATTGTGCAAAAGATGCCAATTTCTAAGCCAACATGCTGTAGGCTAAATCGAAGTTGTAGAAGATGAGTGTCAAAACAGAGCCAGAAAAAAAAAAAAAAGTCTATAAAAAATAATGGCTGCAAAAGGGCTTCTTCCTTTTCCCAATAAATTGGTACACCTAATACATTCAAGGTATTTGTTCAGTCTCTCAGGCATGTCTGACTCTGTACGACCCCATGGACTGCAGCATGCCAGACTTCCCTCTACTTCATTATTTCCTGGAGTTTGCTCAAACTCATGTCCGTTGAGTAAGTGATGGCATCACTTACCATCTTGGCCTCTGTCATCCCCTTCTCCTCCTGCCTTCTGTCCTTCCCAGCACTAGGGTCTTTTCCAATGAGCAGTGTTTTTTTTGTAGTGACTCAGTTCTTTGAATCCGGAGAAGGTAGTGGCAACCCACTCCAGTATTCTTGCCTGGAAAATCCTATGGACGGAGGAACCTGGTAGGCTGCAGTCCATGGGGTCGGTAAGAGTCAGACACGACTGAGAGACTTCACTTTCATTTTTTATTTTCCTGCATTGGAGAAAGAAATGGCAACCCACTCCAGTATCCTTGCCTGGAGAATCCCAGGGACGGAGGAGCCTGGTGGGCTGCCATCTATGGGGTCGCACAGAGACGGACACGACTGAAGTGACTTAGCAGCAGCAGCAGTTTTTTGAATCAGGTAGCCAAAGAATTTCAGTTTGAGGATCAGCATCAGTTCTAACAATGGATATTCAAGGTTGATTTCCTTTAGGATTGACTGGTTTGACCTCCTTGCAGTCCAAGGGACTTTCAGAAGTCTTCTCCAGCACCACAGTTCAAAGGTCTCAAATCTTTGGCACTCAGTACTGGCCAGCTCTCACATTCGAACATGACTACTGGAAAAACCATAGCTTTGACTATATGGACCTTTGTCAGCAAAGTGATGTCTCTGCTTTTCAGTGCACTGCCTAGGTTTATCATATCTTTTCTTTCAAGGAGCAAGGTTCTTTTAATTTCATGGCAGCAGTCACCATCTGCAATGATTTTGAAGCCCAAGAAAATAAAGTATCTCACTGTTTCCATTGTTTCCCCGTCTATTTGCCATGAGGTATTGGGACTGGATGCCATGAGCTTTGTTTTTTGAATGTTGAATTTTAAGCCAGCTTTTTCACTCTCTTCTTTCACCATCATCTAGAGGCTCTTTAGTGCCTTTTCACTTTCTGCCATAAGGGTGGTGTCATCTGCATATCTGAGGTTATTGATATTTCTCCAGGCAATTTTGATTCCAGCTCATGCTTCATCCAGTCCGACATTTCAAACTGTGTACTCTGCATAGAAGTTAAATAAGCAGGGGGCGGTCCTAAGAAGATGGAGGAATAGGATAGGGAGACCACTTTCTCCCCCACAAATTCATCAAAAGAATATTTAAACGCTGAGTAAAATCCACAAAACAACTTCTGAATGCCGGCAGAGGACGTCAGGCACCCAGAAAAGCAGCCCATTGTCTTCAAAAGGAGGTAGGAAAAATATAAAAGACAAAAAAAAGAGACAAAAGAGGTAGGGACTGAGCTCCATCCCCCGGAAGGGAGTCTTAAAAAGAGAGAAGTTTCCAAACACCAGGAAACACTCTCACTGCCGAGTCTTGGAAGCACAGAGGGCAACATAATAGGGAGGAAAAATAAGTAAATAATTAAAACCCACAGATTACAAGCCCAACAGTAACTCCCCCAGCAGAGAAGCAGAGCAGACACCTGCGCCTGCCACTAGCAAGCAGGGCTGGGCAGGGAGGCAAGGGCTGCATTGCTTAGAGTAAGGATCGGGCCTGAATGCCCCCGAGAGTAATCGGAGCGAACTAATTTGGGCTAGCAAGCCAGACTGTGGGATAGCTACCACGCAAAAAGCCCTAAGACACCGCCAGGCCCATGCACAGAACAAAGGGTGTCTGCAGACCATCCCCCTCTGGTGACAGGCAGCCAGGGCTGGAAGCGGGCAATCACAGCCCCAGAGAGACATTATCTACCAAACTGCAAGCAGGCTTCTTTGCTTACTAAGACTTCTTGGGGTTCTGGACAGTCATTCGCCTGAGAAGGTGCTCTGGTTGTACACCCAGAAAACCGAGCAGCAGGGACGGGAGAGGCAATAAGTCGCAGTGACCGCGCTCACCAAACACCTCATCACCTGAGCTGGAAAGGGCACAAAATGCAGGCCCAACGGAGTCTGCGCCTCTGAGGACTACCAGAGTGCCTGAACCTGAGTGGCTTAGACCTGGGAGGTGCATGCAGCCCAGGGCTGGCCTCGGACGGTTCCCAGTGGAGCAACCTAGAGCCTGAGCTGTGTGGGCAGGGAGGGTGCACTCGCCGTGAGCAGGGGCAGGCCCAGTGTGGCTGAGACACTACGAGCACACGCCAGTGTTATTTGTTTGCAGTGTCCCTCCCTCCCCACAGTGCGACTGAACAAGTGAGCCTAAAAAAGTGTCCACCACCGCCCCCTTGTGTCAGGGCGGAAACCAGACACTGAAGAGACCAGCCGCAGAAGCTAAAACAGAGGGAACCACCTTGGAAGTGACAGGTGCAATAGATTAAAACCCTGTAGTTACTACCGACTACATAGGAAGGGGCCTATAGGTCGTGAGAAATATAAGCTGGACCAAGAAACTATCCGAAAATGAACTGACCCCACACTGCCCATAACAACACCAGAGAAAGTCCTAGATATATTTTTACTATTTTTACGATCATTCTTTTCTTTTCTTCTTTTTTCTTCTTCTTTTTTCTCCTTTTCTTTTAACTTTTTTTTTAAAATTTTAAGTCCTCTATTACTTCTTTAATTTTCACTTTTATAACCTACTATTACTTTTCAAAAAATAGACTTTTTTAAAGCAAACTTCATATATATATATTTTTTTAATAACTTTTTTGACTTTTTTTTCTTCTTCTTCTTTTCTTTAATATTGTATTTTTGAAAATCCAACCTCTACTCTAGAATTTTAATCTTTGCTTTTTGGTATTTGTTATCAATTTTGTACCTTTAAGAACCCAATCTTCAGTACCTATTTTTACTTGGGAGTGAGATTACTGGCTTGACTGCTCTCTTCCCCTTTGGACTCTCCTTTCTCTCCACTAGGTCGCCTCTGTCTCCTCCCTCCCCCTTCTCTTCTCTACCCAACTCTCTGAATCTCTGTGTATTCCAGACGGTGAAGGACACTTAGAGAACTGATTACTGCCTGGATCTGTCTCTCTTCTTTTCATTCTCCCCTTTTATCCTCCTGGCCACCTCTGTCTCCTTCCTCCCTCTTTTCTTCTCTGTATAACTTCATGAACATCTCTGAGCGGTCCAGACTGTGGAGTGCACATAAGGAAGTGATTACTGGCTAGCTTGCTCTCTCTTTTGATTCCACCTCATCTCATTTGAGTCACCTCTAACTCCCACCTCCCTCTTCGCTTCTCCATGTAACTCTGCAAACCTCTCTGGGTGTCCCTCACTGTGGAGAAACTTTTCATCTTTAACCTAGATGTTTTATCAATGGTGCTGTATAGAAGGAGAAGTCTTGAGACTACTGCAAAAATAAGACTGAAAACCAGAAGCAGGAGACTAAGTCCAAATCCTGAGAACATCATAGAACACCTGACTCCAGGGAACATTAAACGATAGGAGCTCATCAAACGCCTCCATACCTACACTGAAACCAAGCACCACCCAAGGGCCAACAAGTTCCAGAGTACGACATAGCACGCAAATTCTCCAGCACCACAGGAACACAGCCCTGAGCCTAATATACAGGCTGCCCAAAGTTACTCCAAATCCATTGACATCTCATAAGTTATTATTAGACAGTTCATTGCACTCCAGACAGAAGAAATCCAGCTCCACCCACCAGAACACAGACACAAACTTCCCTAACCAAGAAACCTTGACAAGCCACTGATACAACCCCACCTACAGCGAGGAAACTTCATAATAAAGAGAACTCCACAAACTGCCAGAATACAGAAAACCCACCCCAAACTCAGCAATATAAACAAGATGAAGAGACAGAGGAATACCCAGCAGATAAAGGAACAGGATAAATGCCCACCAAACCAAACAAAAGAGGAAGAGATAGGGAATCCACCTGATAAAGAATTCCGAATAATGATAGTGAAAATGATCAAAAATCTTGAAATAAAAATGGAATCACAGATAAATAGCCTGGAGGCAAGGATTGAGAAGATGCAAGAAAGGTTTAACAAGGACCTAGAAGAAATAAAAAAGAGTTAATATATAATGAATAATGCAATAAATGAGATAAAAAACATTCTGGAGGTAACAAATAGTAGAATAACAGAGGCAGAAGATAGGATTAATGAATTAGAAGATAGAATGGTAGAAATAAATGAATCAGAGAGGAAAAAAGAAAAACGAATTAAAAGAAATGAGGACAATCTCAGAGACCTCCAGGACAATATTAAACGCCACAACATTCGAATCATAGGAGTCCCAGAAGAAGAAGACAAAAAGAAAGACCATGAGAAAATACTTGAGGAGATAATAGTTGAAAACTTCCCTAAAATGGGGAAGGAAATAATCACCCAAGTCCAAGAAACCCAGAGAGTCCCAAACAGGATAAACCCAAGGCGAAACACCCCAAGACACATAGTAATCAAATTAACAAAGATCAAACACAAAGAACAAATATTAAAAGCAGCAAGGGAAAAACAACAAATAACACACAAGGGGATTCCCATAAGGATAACAGCTGATCTTTCAATAGAAACTCTTCAAGCCAGGAGGGAATGGCAAGACATACTTAAAGTGATGAAAGAAAATAACCTACAGCCCAGATTATTGTACCCAGCAAGGATCTCATTCAAATATGAAGGAGAAATAAAAAGCTTTACAGACAAGCAAAAGCTGATGGAATTCAGCACCACCAAACCAGCTCTCCAACAAATACTAAAGGATATTCTCTAGATAGGAGACACAAAAACGGTGTATAAACTTGAACCCAAAACAATGAAGTAAATGGCAATGGGATCATACCTATCAATAATTACCTTAACATAAATGGGTTGAATGCCCCAACCAAAAGACAAAGACTGGCTGAATGCATACAAAAACAAGACCCCTATATATGTTGTCTACAAGAGACCCACCTCAAAACAGGGGACACATACAGACTGAAAGTGAAGGGCTGGAAAAAGATATTCCATGCAAATAGAGATCAAAAGAAAGCAGGAGTAGCAATACTCATATCAGATAAAATAGACTTTAAAACAAAGGCTGTAAAAAGAGACAAAGAAGGACACTACATAATGATCAAAGGATCAATCCAAGAAGAAGATATAACTATTATAAATATATATGTACCCAAGATAGGAGCACCACAATATGTAAGACAAATGCTAACAAGTATGAAAGGGGAAATTAACAATAACACAATAATAGTGGGAGACTTTAATACCCCACTCACACCTATGGATATATCAACTAAACTGAAAATTAACAAAGAAACACAAACTTTAAATGATACAATAGACCAGTTAGACCTAATCTGTTATCTATAGGACATTTCACCCCAAAACAATGAATTTCACTTTTTTCTCAAGCTCACATGGAACCTTCTCCAGGATAGATCACATCCTGGACCATAAATCTAGCCTTGGTAAATTCAAAAAAATTGAAATCATTCCAAGCATCTTTTCTGACCACAATGCAGTAAGATTAGATCTCAATTACAGGAGAAAAACAATATTAAAAATTCCCACATATGGAGGCTGAACAACACGCTGCTGAATAACCAACAAATCACAGAAGAAATTAAAAAATGCATAGAAATGAATGAAAATGAAAACACAACAACCCAAAACCAATGGAACACTGTAAAAGCAGTGCTAAGGGGAAAGTTCATAGCAATACAGGCATACCTCAAGAAACAAGAAAAAAGTCAAATAAGTAACTTAACTTTACACCTAAAGCAACTAGAAAAGAAAGAAATGAAGAACCCCAGGGTTAGTAGAAGGAAAGAAATCTTAAAAATTAGGGCAGAAATAAATTCAAAAGAAACAAAGGAGACCATAGCGAAAATCAACAAAGTCAAAAGCTGATTCTTTGAAAGGATAAATAAAATTGACAAACCATTAGCCAGACTCATCAAGAAACAAAGGGAGAAATATCAAATCAATAAAATTAGAAATAAAAATGGAGAGATCACAACAGACAACACACAAATACAAAGGATCATGAGAGACTACTATCAGCAATTATATGCCAATAAAATGGACAACGTGGAAGAAATGGACAAATTCTTAGAAAAGTACAACTTTCCAAAACTGAACCAGGAAGAAATAGAAAATCTTAATATACACATCACAAGCACGGAAATTAAAACTGTAATCAGAAATCTTCCAGCAAATAAAAGCCCAGGTCCAGATGGCTTCACAGCCGAATTCCACCAAAAAATTAGAGAAGAGTTGACACCTATCCTACTCAAACTCTTCCAGAAAATTGCAGAGGAAGGTAAACTTCCAAACTTATTCTATGAGGCCACCATCACCCTAATACCAAAACCTGACAAAGATGCCACAAAAAAAGAAAACTACAGGCCAATATCACTGATGAACATAGATGCAAAAATTCTTAACAAAATTCTAGCAATCAGAATCCAACAACACATTAAAAAGACCATACACCATGACCAAGTGGGCTTTATTCCAGGGATGCAAGGAGTCTTCAATATCCGCAAACCAATCAGTGTAATACACCACATTAACAAATTGAAAAATAAAAGCCATATGATTATCTCAATAGATGCAGAGAAAGCCTTTGATAAAATTCAACATCCATTTATGATAAAAACTCTCCAGAAAGCAGGAATAGAAGGAACATACCTCAACACAATAAAAGCTATATATGAAAAACCCACAGCAAACATTATCCTCAATGGTGAAAAACTGAAAGCATTTCCCCTAAAGTCAGGAACAAGACAAGGGTGCCCACTCTCACCACTACTATTCAGCATAGTTTTGGAAGTTTTGGCCACAGCAATCAGAGCAGAAAAAGAAAAAAAAAAAAAATCCAAGTAGGAAAAGAAGAAGTAAAGCTCTCACTGTTTGCAGATGACATGATCCTCTACATAGAAAACCCTAAAGACGCCACCAGAAAATTACTAGAGCTAATCAATGAATATAGTAAAGTTGCAGGATATAAAATCAACACACAGAAATCCCTTGCATTCTTATACACTAATAATGAGAAAATAGAAAGAGAAATTAAGGAAACAATTCCATTCACCATTGCAACGAAAAGAATAAAATACTTAGGAATATATGTACCTAAAGAAACTAAAGACCTATATATAGAAAACTATAAAACACTGGTGAAAGAAATCAAAGAGGACACTAATAGATGGAGAAATATACCATGTTCATGGATTGGAAGAATCAATATAGTGAAAATGAGTATATTACCCAAAGCGATCTATAGATTGAATGCAATCCCTATCAAGCTAGCAATGGTATTTTTCACAGAGCTAGAACAAATAATTTCACAATTTGTATGGAAATACAAAAAACCTCGAGTAGCCAAAGCAATCTTGAGAAAGGAGAATGGAACTGGAGGAATCAACCTGCCTGACTTCAGGCTCTACTACAAAGCCACAGTCATCAAGACAGTATGATACTGGCACAAAGACAGAAATATAGATCAATGGAACAAAATAGAAAGCCCAGCGATAAACCCATGCACCTATGGACACCTTATCTTTGACAAAGGAGGCAAGAATATACAATGGAGAAAAGACAATCTCTTTAACAAGTGGTGTTGGGAAAACTGGTCAACCACTTGTAAAAGAATGAAACTAGAACACTTTCTAACACCATACACAAAAATAAATTCAAAATGGATTAAGGATCTAAACATAAGACCAGAAACTATAAAACTCCTAGAGGAGAACATAGGCAAAACACTCTCTGACATACATCACAGCAGGATCCTCTATGACCCACCTCCCAGAATATTGGAAATAAAAGCAAAAGTAAACAAATGGGACCTAATTAAACTTAAAATCTTCTGCACAACAAAGGAAACTATTAGCAAGGTGAAAAGACAGCCTTCAGAATGGGAGAAAATAATAGCAAATGAAACAACTGACAAACAACTAATCTCAAAAATATACAAGCAACTCCTACAGCTCAATTCCAGAAAAATAAATGACCCAATCAAAAAATGGGCCAAAGAACTAAATAGACATTTCTCCAAAGAAGACATACAGATGGCTAACAAACACATGAAAAGATGCTCTACATCACTCATTATCAGAGAAATGCAAATCAAAACCACTATGAGGTACCATTTCACGCCAGTCAGAATGGCTGCGATCCAAAAGTCTACAAGCAATAAATGCTGGAGAGGGTGTGGAGAAAAGGGAACCCTCTTACACTGTTGGTGGGAATGCAAACTAGTACAGCCACTATGGAGAACAGTGTGGAGATTCCTTAAAAAACTGGAAATAGAACTGCCTTATGATCCAGCAATCCCACTGCTGGGCATACACACTGAGGAAACCAGAAGGGAAAGAGACATATGTACCCCAGTGTTCATAACAGTACTGTTTATAATAGCCAGGACATGGAAGCAACCTAGATGCCCATCAGCAGATGAATGGATAGGAAAGCAGTGGTACATATACACAATGGAGTATTACTCAGCCATTAAAAAGAATACATTTGAATCAGTTCTAATGAGGTGGATGAAACTGGAGCCTATTATACAGAGTAAAGTAAGCCAGAAAGAAAAACACCAATACAGTATACTAACGCATATATATGGGATTTAGAAAGATGGTAATGGCAACCCTGTATGCAAGACAGCAAAAGAGACACAGATGTATAGAACAGTCTTTTGGACTCTGTGGAGGAGGGGGGCGGTGATTTGGGAGAATGGCATTAAAACATGTATTATATCATATAAGAAATGAATCGCCAGTCCAGGTTCAATGCAGGATACAGGAAACTTGGGGCTGGTGCACTGGGATGACCCAGAGGAATGGTGTGGGGAGGGAGGTGGAAGGGGGGTTCAGGATGGGAATATGTTACACCCATGGCAGATGCATGTTGATGTATGGCAAATCCAATACAGTATTGTAAAGTAAAAAAAAAAAAAAAAAAAAAAAAAATAAATAAATAAATAAATAAATAATAAAAAATTAAAAAAAGAAGCTAAATAAGCAGGGTGACAATATACAGCCTTGACCTACTCCTTTTCAAATATGGAACCAGTCCATTGTTCCATGTCCGGTTCTAACTGTTGTTTCTTCACCTGCATACAGGTTTCTCAGGAGCCAGGTAAGATGGTCTGCTCTTCCCATCTCTTTAAGATTTTGCACAATTTGTTGTGATATACAAAGTAAAGGGCTTTAGTGTAGTCAATGAAGCAGAAATAGATGTTTTTTTCTGGAATTCTCTTACTTTTTCTATGATCCAACAGATGTTGGCAATTTGATCCCTGATTCCTTCGCCTTTTCTAAATCTAGCTTGTACATCTGGAAGTATGTGAAATGAGTGCAATTGTGTGGTAGTTTGAACATTCTTTGGCATTGCCTTTCTTTGGGAATGGAATGAAAACTGACCTTTTACAGTCCTGTAGCCACTACTGAGTTTTCCAAATTTGCTGGCATATTGAGTGCAGCACTTTAACAACATCTTCTTTTAAGATTTGAAATAGCTAAACTGGAGTTCATCACCTCTACTAGCTTTGTTTGTAGTGATGCTTCCTAAGGCCCATTTGACTTTACACTCCAGGATGTCTGTCTCTAGATGAGATATCACACCATCGTGGTTATTCTGGTCATTAAGAGTTTTTGTTTTAATACTTCTTCTATGTAGTCTGTCACATCTTCTTAATATCTTTTGCTTCTGTTAGATCCATACAGTTTTTGTCCTTTATTGCACCCATCTTTGCATGAAATGTTCCTTTAGTATCTCTAATTTTCTTGAAGAGATCTCTAGTCTTTCTTAATCTTTTATTTCCCTTATATTTCCTTGCACTGTTCACATAGGAAAGTTATCTGTCCCTCCTTGCTATCCTGTGGAACTCTGCATTCAGATGAGTACAAATTAAAATAAATATTTTGAGTTTTGAATGTTGATCTGGGTAGAGTACAGGTGTAGGAATCTTTTAATAGTTTCTGAAGATAAATATAGTAACTTGCTAATTAGAGATGCCATTTCAAATACACTTTATTACTTCCTTGGAGTTATTTGTTTTTACACTATCACTCATGTGCAATATATACATGTACAAAGCACATATCATATGCAGTTATTTATTTTTTGTTGTTTAGTCACTAAGTCATGTCCAACTCTTAGCAGTGCCATAAACTGCAACCCATCAGGCTCCTTGTCCTCTATACAATTATCAAATGCACATTAAGTCTACTTTGTCAGGTATTGGAGGATCTACAGAACAGTGTTAGGCTAAGTATTAATCTTTACAAAAGATTTTAAATCTATAGTGGGAGGTAAGATGAATAAATAGCAAACCTCTTGTTCATTATATATATAGTGTTTTAATTTAGTTTATTTCTCAGTATCTGTGACAAACAAGTGTATATAATATCTAATCACGCTGTCATCCTTTTAATAAGAATTTCTACATTTCTCTGTACTAAGATAAAATATATTTTTTATAAACAGCAAATATTGATAGTGTTTCAATTATACAATTACTGATGAAATAGACTACTGTAGGAAATAATAATTTTATTATCATCACATAACAAAATCAAAAGAGGTGTTGGGGCAAAGAAAAATAGCTTAATTTGAAAAGCCATCAGATGGAGAAGATGGTGGACTAATCTACTAAAGAACCATATTACAGAAGTTAGAATGCAGACTTCTTTTAAACTACAAGTGGAAGGTTCTGGCTCATTGTTGCACACTTCTTGGCACTGGTCAGACTCCACATGAGATGTGTAATCTTTTTCTCTTTTAGCTGTCCAGGTAAGTCTGGTCAGAATGTTTCTGTAAACCTTAGCAAGACAAATGTTATTTTCTCTCCTGCAACTATTTATCTCTATATGAATGAAAAGTGTTACAGCTTTGAAGGTTAAGCCTGGGAGGCAGAAGCTTGAGAAGGGGCTATTATGTATATTTCAGTGTAGAGGCAACATTCTTCAACATGTTGACTAGAAAAAGGTGAAGAGCCAGCATGACTAAATTCAGGCAACAGAGCACAAGCCTTTATAGCTAAAGGAATACTTTCAGTATGGAGTCAGGTTTGTTCCTTTCTGTTATAATAGCGTTCATCTAATGCAGTGTATCCCACATGCTCTCCTTGCAAGATTTTCCATTTTTAAACTTAATTTTATTTATGTATTTTTGTCTGTGCTGAGTCTTTGTTGCCATGTGGACTTTTCTCTAGTTCCAGAGAACAGAAACTTCTTTCCAGGTGCAGTTCATGGACTTCTCATTGCAGTGGCTTCTCTTGTTGCAGAGCATGGGTTCTCGGGCACACCGGCTTCAGTAATTCTGGCATGTGGGCTCAGTAGTTATGGCTCCCAGGCTGTTGGGCTCAATAGCTGTGGCGCACGGGCTTAGCTGCTTTGTGGCATGTGGGACCTTCCTGGATTAGGGAGAGAAACCTAATTGCCTCTTGCATTGGCAGATGGATTCTTTACCACTGACCCATGAGAGAAGCCCAGATTTTCCATTTTAATGTGTCAAAGGCATCTATTCAGTAGCTCAAGACAAAAAACCCAGGTATCATTTGTCATTTACCTAGGCTTGTCATTTTTTTTTTCCCTTGTCGTCTCTAAAGTCCATTACTATCAAAGTACCATCATCTTTCTCCTGCATGAGGGCAATAACTTGTCTCCTAAGTAGTCTTCAAGTTTCTACACTACACATTCTAAAATACTCTCAAGAAACAAACACAAAACAAAACAAAGAACACCAAAGACCTTTTATCTTAAAATGTCAATCAGATTGTTTTCTTTTTTTTTTTAATTTTATTTTATTTTTAAACTTTACATAACTGTATTAGTTTTGCCAAATATCAAAATGAATCCGCCACAGGTATACATGTGTTTCCCATCCTGAACCCTCCTCCCTCCTCCCTCCCCATTCCATCCCTCTGGGTCTGTTTAAAATTGTTCATAACTTCTCATTATAGTTAGAGTTAAATCTGTCATACAATTGTTGAGAAGAAAGAATTTTCCTTTACTTTTAAAAGGTTTATCCAGCTATCTACTAATCAAATAGACATGAGACAGACTAACAGAAAAGAAAAAAAGAAAATAGTCACACTTAATTTTTTACTTTGGGGAACACCACACACCTGAGAGTTCAGAGAAAGAAGGGAAAAAATGAGGAATGCATGCCATTCTGAGCTAAGGAATGTGTCAGGGGCGTGGGGTTTCCAAGGACTGAAGGGTAATTCACAGGACCATAATAAAGAGCAGATTTTTGGTGATTAGTTATTTGCCCTGCCATACAGATGGTTCACTCAAGTGAAATTTGTCTGTGGTAACATTTCTCATTCTGGAAATTCTCCCCATTTCAATTCTGTGTATTTAAGAGAGGAACAGAATTCTCTCTTGAGGCCACAGGGTCTCAGTTGCCTTTAGCTCGAAATTATCTTCATGGCAACATGGCAAAATTTGGTGTGGCTTGTTCTCAACCACTTCACGCTGTCCATCTGGCCTAGCTGGATCTGTCTGATACCAATTTTTAGTATTTTATTATTCTTAGCTTTTAAGTAAAGAATACAAGTATATTTTCTGTATACAAGTTGAAACATAATAGATATGGGTAAAATCTGCTTTGTATATTCTTGGAACTAATGTCATTGATTATATGGTATTCATGTTACAAATTTTATTGCTTAGTTTTATACACATTTTACTTTGTATATTCTTGGAACTAATGTCATTGATTATATGGTATTCATGTTACAAATTTTATTGCTTAGTTTTATACACATTTTACTTTTTTATTTATTTTTTTGTTGAATCATTTTATTTTATTTTTAACTAATTTAATTAGAGGCTAATTACTTTACAATATTGTAGTGGTTTTGCCGTACATCAACATGAATCTGCCATGGGTGTACATGTGTTCTCCATCCTGAATCCCCCTCCCACCTCCCTCCCTATCCCATCCCTCCGGGTCATCCCAGTGTACCAGCTCCGAGCACCTTGTATCATGCATCGAACTGGCGATTCATTTCACATATGATAACAGACATGTTTCAATGCCATTCTCCCAAATCATCCCACCCTCGCCCTCTCCCACAGAGTCCAAAAGACTGTTCTATACATCTGTGTCTCTTTTGCTGTCTCGCATACAAGGTTATCATTACCATCTTTCTAAATTCCATATGTATGTGTTAGTATACTGTATTGGTGTTTTTCTTTCTGGCTTACTTAACCCTGTATAATATGCTCCAGTTTCATCCACCTCATTAGAGCTGATTCAAATGTACTCTTTTTAATGGCTGAGTAATACTCCATTGTGTATATGTACCACAGCTTTCTTATCCATTTGTCTGCTGATGGGCATCTAGGTTGCTTCCATGCCCTGGCTATTTATAAACAGTGCTGTGATGAACATTGGGGTACACGTGTCTCTTTGTACAAATTTTAAATATAAGTATACTGATATGCACAAAGCAACTTACCTATAAGTTCCAAGTGCAAACTAAATATGAAATATGCAGCATTATTACAAATAAAATATATATTTTTGATGTGCATAAAGGAAATCTAAATATATGGGGAATTACTAATACACAGGTATATGGATGAGATGAGTCAGTT
Source organism: Bubalus kerabau (assembly GCF_029407905.1). Lineage (NCBI taxonomy): Eukaryota > Metazoa > Chordata > Mammalia > Artiodactyla > Bovidae > Bubalus > Bubalus kerabau. The sequence continues at coordinate 9,784,871 of NC_073635.1, read as the reverse complement.
TTGTAAAACTCTCAATTCTCATCTCCCCTTGAAAAATAATCTAGAAATTTGATATAATCTTCAAATTTTAGAACTTGAAAAACTCATTCAAAAATTTCTAAAATTCAATTATATGTGAAAATTTTGTGTCTATTGAATGGGAAATATGTTGATTGTTTTAAGGTGAGAAGAAATGTATATTTTGTTCTTTTGTTAAACTCTACTGAAAAATGGATCTTAATACTTGACAATAATAATTACTACAAAACTTTTCACAAATGTTTTGCTTTTAGATCAATATTTAAAAACCAACACAGAATATGTACTGTAGCACATAAAATATCTGTTTTAAAGGTTAAAAAATAACCTTGTAAGTATGATCATCTTAAATTTATAGAAAATGAGTCGATAAAAAATTTAAAACAGTATCCAAGTACACAACATGCAAAAAGGTCCCTTTTATATGTCTACACGAGTTTTCCTAATTTCATAATCTGCATCTACAAATTCTAAAAGATTATTAAACAAAATGGGCATCTTTTCTCTTCTTTTTTCAGAATAAAGAATTAAAACAGAAAGCACACACACACACACACACACACACACACACAAACACAGAAAGCAACAACAAAAAAGGAGAAAGACAGAGGCACACACTCCGTTGTCATTTTTCTGCTCCAGGGCTCCATTCCTGTGGTGTAGAGAATCAAATGACCAGGAAACGGAAAGAGTCAGATTTCAAAGGAGCAATCATTGGTTATTCTACTGGAGCTTTATAAAAAACATTTAACTATGAAAATAAGTGAACCACTACAGCAATTTTAATCTTGCTTCTAAGTCATATTTTATTCCCTCTTCTTGTTTCCTTTATCTCAACTGCTTATTCTGCTTATTGAATCTTAATCAGCAATGTGGACCATGAAGGCACTCTAATTTCCAGCCAATGTTGCAAATTAAAATATTTTTGTGAGACTGGAGGCAGTAGAATAGTCCTCATCTTTTCAAAGTTAAATATCCCTATATTCATCTTTGCTATTGCACTTTTTTTGGTGGAATCATTGCAGAATATTGACTCTTTAACACAATGCATTCTTTAAGAAGATATAGCTATATAGAAAAAGCTAAAAAAAGTTTTCAAATTCTTACCATATACTCTAATGCTGAAGCATCACCTTAATAAACACAGGCTTACTTTCAGTCTTCACTGGCACCTCTTTGGGGCACAATATTTTCAAAAGATTTAAATGTAACAGAGTATTTCTGCAAAAGTTCATGACCACAAGGAGAAACTCATTCAGCATTACTTAGTGTGTGTCGCTCTCATAAAACAAGTTTAACCAGGCTTTGGATTTCAGAAGACATCTTCAGATTTCACTGAATTCTGAAAGCAAGGATGACGATTCAGGTGGATCACCTCTCACCTTGTACCTGAAGCAATGCATAAGTTACGGCCAGGTAAGAGAGGAGGTGGATTCTTCTCTCTACTGACAGCAGAGTATATTTATAAGACTGTCATTGTATTCACAAATATATCTGTAGCTGCGAAAAAAAATATGTCTAGGTTACAAGGAACTGTATATATTTATTAGAATAACAGCATTATATTTTTAATTTTTTTTGCTATTTGTTCTAATATTATGTCCCGCTAATAAATATAAGAAATGTAACGAGTACAGTTAGACATGAATAAATTCAATTCATTTGATTAACTCTTTGTTCTGTGCTTTTAGATCAATTTGATATTTTCAATAAGGCAACACATTACAAAAGCTTATGTAGTGGAACTTGACTAATAACATACTATATTTCAAAGGCGCTAATTGAAAATTTCTTTAGACTAGACTTTAAGCATTTTTGGACCATTTAAAACTATTGGAATTTAAACAGTTGAGAAAAGCAAGGCATACCTGACATATTGCTGATTAAACAAAGGAAGAAAAACATATTTTCAAAAGCTTAGCCCTTCTGTCAAACAACTAAAAAGCAATTCTTCAAGGAAAAAGATAAACTCACCAATCTAGTATTTTACCTAATGACATTATGGACATGATTTTTGCTTTATTATGTCTTTTCTCCAATGCAATTACTCTTTCAACTTTTTGCTTGTCCTTCAGAAAACTATATATATATACACATGCATGCATACAGATTTGTTGATATACCATATTCTCCTCTTACCATAAATATGAACATAATGTACATATTGATTAGGATCTTATGTTTCATATGAATATTCTTATTCGTTAAATATACCATAAACAAAATATGTATAAAACATTAATTTAGATGTAATGAATTATTGCAACTTGAGCTACAATGTAGTCACCCCCAAATTCAATAAATATAGTATTCCCAATATTCACACACACAAGCACACACACCGAGTTCTTGAAAATAAATGGCAATTCTTCTCTCTCTACTGGTAAAACAAAGCTAAATATTGATACTTACTTCTTTTGTTTCTCTTTTATCAACAAAAATGATGGTGGTGGTGGTGGTGGTTTAGTCGCTCAGTCATGTCCAGCTCTTACATCCCCATGGACTGCAGCCCACCAGGTTCCAATGTCCGTGGGATTCTCCAGGCAAGAATATTGGAGTGGGTTGTCATTCCTTCTCAAGAGGATCTTCCCAACTCAGGGGAAGAACCCTGGTCTCCTGCATTGCAGGTGGATTCTTTACTGACTGAGCCATCATTCTACAATAACTAAAAACTATAGCTTAGTTTTGCCTGTTTTTGAATTTTATTAAAGATATTCTTTGGTCTTTTAGTGTAATAGTATGCATTTCAGATTCAAATATATTGTGTGTAGATATAGCTCATTAATTTTATTTGATGTATGGTGTTTTATTATATAAATAGAATACAGTTTTATTATTCACTTTTTGATGGATAGAAATGTGAATGGTTTCTAGGATTGACACTTATGGATAGTAAGTACTGCTGATCTTTATGTTCCATTTTAAAATTTACATCTTGTAGATCTTTTTAAAAATTTTATTTTATTTAACTTTACAATATTGTATTGGTTTTGCCATATATCAAAATGAATCTGCCACAGGTATACATGTGTTCCCCATCCTGAACCCTCCTCCCTCCCCATACCATCCCTCTGGGTCATCTGGAAATAGAACTGCCTTATGATCCAGCAATCCCACTGCTGGGCATACACACTGAGGAAACCAGAATTGAAAGAGACACATGTACCCCAATGTAGATCTTTTTATATTTGTGTGTGTTGTATATATATTATCACATATATGAGAAATATATATGTATGATATAGACACGCTATATACACATAAATAAATATGATATATAATTACATATATATGTGTATGTGTTTACACACATTATAACATAAACATACTTGTTTCAAATGGCTGCATGGTTTTCATTTTTTTTAATTTATTTTTTTTTAATTGGAGGCTAATTACTTTACAATATTGTGGTGGTTTTGCTATAGATTGACATGAATCCTCGACAGGTGTACACGTGTTCCCCATCCTGAACCCCCTTCCCACTTCCCTCCCCATCCCATCCCTCTGGGTCAGACAGTGCACCAGCCCTGAGCATCCCGTATCATGCATCGAACCTGGACTGGCGATCTGTTTCATATATGATAATATACATGTTTCAGTTCTATTCTCTCAGATCATCCCACCCTCGCCTTCTCCCACAGAGTCCAAAAGTCTGTTCTTTACATCTGTGTCTCTTGCTGTCTTGCATATAGGGTCATCATTACCATCTTTCTAAATTCTATATATATGCGTTAGTATACTGTACTGGTGTTTTTCTTTCTGACCTAATTCACTCTGTATAATAGGCTCTAATTTTATCCACCTCATTATAACTGATTAAAATGCATTCTTTTTAATATCTGAGTAATATTCCACTGTGTATATGTACTACAGCTTTGTTAACCACTCGTCTGCTGATGGACATCTAGGTTGCTTCCATGTCCTAGCTGGATATGCTTGTAATTGTCTCTTTTGAAGGACATTTACAATGTGTTTAGTCTTTTGTTATTACAAGAAATCCTATGGTGCATCTGACTACATTTGTCTTTGCCCACGTGCACAGGATCTACATAAAACAAATATCCAGTAATTCAATTTCTGGGTCAAGTAAATAGTATCTCAACTTCTTTAATGTCTATCATTACTTTTTTTGAAAAGAAATTACATAGGCTTATGCTTTTGTACCACATCTAACACATTCTATTAATTTTTTGATTCATCCATTATTTCAATAAATAGTTTTAATACCTACTGGATGAGGTTTACTAGGTGAGAATATAGGAAAGGTACTTGTAGGAGTGAAGATATTGTCAGGATATCTTTTTATGGTAATTAGAGTAAAGAGTAAATTAATATGTTTCAAGACTACCTACTAAAGTCAAGCAGACGTCCTCTGTTTGTTGCTAAGAAGGATAAAAATGATTTGCCTAGAGAGAAATATTAATTAAAAGTCACCAGAGTACAGATAAATGGAGTCTCTGCATTTTTGTGGTGGTGATTGTTTAAAATTATTAAGAGGAGACACGGAGGTGGTTTTTCAAAAAAAAAAAAAAAAAAAAAACATCCTCTAGACATGTTTGCCCTTTCCATTTTTCTCTAATCAGAAATTTTGACAATTATGTTTAAGAATATGATCGGCTAAAAAGACACTTTCAATTCTTGCCAGATCACACAAATTAAACTTGACCCAGATTAAATCTTTAAGTACATAAAGCTTGTCTTCATATTCTACCACTTCCCATGCCATGGCTTCCATATTCAAGTTTCTTAATATTTCAACTTAGATTTTCAGGGAATTATGCTGTCCTCTAACCGATTTCTCCCTTCTAGCACTATAGAAAATCATCTATCACATGATCCATTTGTTCAGGTTCTAAGGTATGCTAATTAGGTAAACTATTCTGCATTGTAGTATCAATTCACAATTATATATTACTGCATTATATCTCACAAATATTAGTCCCCAAATTGTTAAGCTCATGTAGTACTATGCCTTGCATGCCTCAAAGCTGAGAGTATCATCCTTTGGGGTTATTATCCACATTAAGAAAGCAGACTCTGCAAACTAAAAAGTTTTACTGATAGTCAAACTATATTTTAAGTGGGCCTATAACAAGAATAAGTAATGATAAACTGTAGCTGAAAGCAGAGGCAATGAAATTCAAGCAGGAAAATACATTTTGACAAATATTTTTACATTTCCTCATAATATATGTGGGCTTCCCAGGTGGCACTAGCGGTGTTGGACCCACCTGACGATGCAGGAGACATGAGCAGAGGGGGGTCCATCCCTGAGTGAGGGACCCACCTGACAATGCAGGAGACATGAGCAGAGGGGGGTCCATCCCTGAGTGAGGGACCCACCTGACGATGCAGGAGACATGAGCAGAGGGGGGTCCATCCCTGCGTGAGGGACCCACCTGACGATGCAGGAGACATGAGCAGAGGGGGGTCCATCCCTGCGTGAGGGACCCACCTGACGATGCAGGAGACATGAGCAGAGGGGGGTCCATCCCTGCGTGAGGGACCCACCTGACGATGCAGGAGACATGAGCAGAGGGGGGTCCATCCCTGAGTGAGGGACCCACCTGACAATGCAGGAGACATGAGCAGAGGGGGGTCCATCCCTGCGTGAGGAAGGTCCCCTGGAGGAGGGCATGCTCCTTCCTCCAGGCAAGAATACCTGCTCTGGTATTCTTGCCTGGAAACCCCATGCGCAGAGGAGCCCACTGGTCCACAGTCCATGGGGTCACAATGAGTCTGACATGACTGGAAGGACTTATCACACATTCTGTATATGCATATGCTGGACCTGAATAGACTTTTGTGTTTATTTAGAGTAAAGCTTAACTTTCCTAAGAATACATTGTCAGAGTATTAACTCTCAGAAAAGAGTTAAAATTGTGCTTTATTACAAAATTTTCTTTTTATATTTTTCATTTGATATGAAATTGAGAGTAAAATAAGTGAATATTTTCTTGGAAAGTAGAAAGCCTGAGACTGAATATGAAAACAATAACCAGAAATAACAAAAGAGAACCTTGCAGGACTATGATATATGATGAAAATAAATCAACCACTACCAATAACATATTTTAAGTAATGAGCTAAGCAATGAAAATATAGAAAATAATAAAATATTTGGCTGATGTTGAAGAAGCATTGAAAGCAGTCAGTGGAAAGACTTTAAATTAATTTTTTTGAAAATAACTAAAATTAGGCAAAATTAACATATTAATACCTCTACTGGTAGATATTGAAAAATAAATCCTAATCTTGATTTTGACTTTGATTTTAGCAGCTAAAAACAACTTAGAAATTATCCACAACTACATACGAATATGAACTTAGGTTTGTTTCCTAATTCTTTAATTTCATATTTTTAATTAGTCTTGGAATTAAGAAGAATGAAAAGTATTTAGTAAAAATAAATATCATTGCTTGGCTTGTTGCCATTATATTGCTCATTTGTTATCAGTCAATAGATATAGCTTAAACAAAATATTGCTTTCTCTTGTGACTATCTTAAATATAATTGATATGTATAAAATTTCAGTTTATAAGTTCATACATAGGTGGTAAGAGAATGAGTAATTATTTTCTTTGAGTTTTTCTATATTTTTTGCTTTCCATATAAAGTATTTATAATGAGGATAAAAGAAAAATACTTTTTAAAAATCTGCTTGATCATGTGTTCACCAAGAGGAGACAGAGGTTAAAACATTTCACGTATAAAGAAGATGTAGTACATATACATGATGAACTATTACTTGGCCATAAAATAGAGTGGATTTTTTTTTTTTTTACAATAAATAACACGCTTTATTTACAGGCTTCAGCGAGCTCCCTCCTTCTGGGAGGACGGGACAGTGCACCCGGCTGCAGACCAGCCCCAGCCAGGCACCTTCCACCATGCACGTGCTCACACGAGGTGGACGTGCACACACTGTCACAGACCTGGTGGCAGCAGACGCGGATCCTTGGGTTTGGGCCAAGACCCAGGACCCTGGGTTCAGCTCCAGTGCTGCACGTGGCAGTGGTGACCCTGCTTGACCAGGAGACTGTGGGGCAAGACAGGGCCTCTGCAGTTCTAAGCAGGGCAGCTGCAGGCAGACACTGTGGGCAGGGTTTTTGAAATCGAGGAAACCAGAATTGAAAGAGACACATGTACCCCAATGTTCATCGCAGCACTGTTTATAATAGCCAGGACATGGAAGCAACCTAGATGTCCATCAGCAGATAAATGGATAAGAAAGCTGTGGTACATATACACAATGGAATATTACTCAGCCATTAAAAAGAATGCATTTGAATCAGTTCTAATGAAGTGGATGAAACTGGAGCCTATTATACAGAGTGAAGTAAGTCAGAAAGAAAAACACCAGTACAGTATACTAACTCATATATATGGAATTTAGAAAGATGGTAACGATAACCCCACATGCAAGACAGCAAAAGAGACACAGATGTAAAGAACAATCTTTTGGACTCTGTGGGAGAAGTTGAGGGTGGGATGATCTGAGAGAATAGCACTGAAACATGTATATTACCATATGTGAAACAGATCGCCAGTCCAGGTTCGATGCATGATACAGGATGCTCAGGGCTGGTGCACTGGGATGACCCTGAGGGATGGGATGGGGAGGGAGGTGGGAGCGGGGGTTCAGGATGGGGAATACATGTACACCCATGGCTGATTCATGTCACAGTATTGTAAAGTAATTAGCCTCCAATTAAAATAAATTTTAAAAAATTTGAAAAAAATAAAGAAACAATTAAAAAAAAAAAGAATGAGATGATTTCATTTGCCATAACATGGATAAAACTAATATTACCAAACTAACTGAAGTCAAACAGGCAAAGACAAATATCACATGATGCCACTTACATGTGGAATCTAAAAAACAGTACAAACGAATGTATTTACAAACAGTAAAGTCACAGATGTAAAAACCAAACTTACAGTTACTGGGGGAAGGAGAGGAGGGATAAATTGGGCAATTGGGATTGACATATACACACCACTACATATAAAACAGATAACTAATAAGAACCTACTTTATAGCACAGGGAATTCTAGTCCATAATCTGTAATGACCTACATAGGCAAAGAGTCTTTAAAACAAAGTGGATGCATGTATATGTATAACTGATTCTCTTTCATGTACATCTGAAAGTAACACAAAATTGTAAATCAACTTTGCTTCAATAAAAAATAAAAAATTAATACATAAATGATATGTTGTTAGAAAGCTCATAAAATCCTGTACTTTGTGATCAGAAGAACAGTTATTATCTAAATTTATAGGAAAGGGAGATATGTGGTAATGGTGAGTTACCTGGATTTATCTCTCTGAGGGAAGACATTATTTAATGTATTCCAAGTGCCTAGAAAGTGTCAGAACATAGAATGAACTCAATACATATTTGTTAAATAATAAAAATATTACTTTTCTCCATTCTTACACTTTATCTAGGGTTGCTACTACATTTCACTAATTTATAGGTATTGCTATAAACTTCATCTGTAAAAAGAAATGGGACTGCATCAAACTAAACAGTTTATGCACAAAGAAAGAAATTGTCTAAGGAAAAGATGGCCCACTGAATGGAAGAAGATATTTGCAAAAGATACATCTGATAACGTGCCAACATTCAAAACATAAAAAGAACACAATATCAAACTTAAAAAAACACAAAAAATCAAATATCTCAATTAATATATGACCAGAGGACATGAATAGACCTTTTTTTTTGTTTGTTTTTCCCAAAGAAGACATACACAGAGCCAATGGACACAAGAAAGAATGCTCAATATCACCAACACTCAGGGAAATGCATCAAAACTGTAATGAGAAATCATTTAACATTTGTTGGAAAGATTATTATCACAAAGACAATAAGTAAGTGTTGGGAAAGATGTAGAGAAAAGGAGACACTTGTGCATAGTTGGAGAGCATGTAAATTGGGGCAGCCACAAAGGAAAATAGTATGGAGGTTCCTCAAAAATGTAAAAACAGAACAACTATCAATTCAGTTCAGTTCAGTTCAGTCATTCAGTCGTGTCCGACTCTTTGTGACCCCATGGACTGAAGCACTCCAGGCCTCCCTGTCCATCACCAACTCCAAGAATTTACTCAAACTCATGTCCATTGAGTCAGTGATGCCATCCAACCATCTCATCCTCTGTTGTCCCCTTCTCCTGCCCTCAATCTTTCCCAGCATCAGGGTCTTTTCTAATGAGTCAGCTCTTCCCATCAGGTGGACAAAGTATTGGAGTTTCAGCTTCAACATCAGTCCTTCCAATGAATATTCAGGACTGACTTCCTTTAGGATGGACTGGTTGGATCTCCTTGCAGTTAAAGGGACTCTCAAGAGTCTTCTCCAACACCACAGTTCAAAAGCATCAAATATTTGACACTCAGCTTTCTTTATAGTCCAACTCTCACATCCATAATTGACTACTGGAAAAACCATATAATTCAACAATTCCACATCTATCTGGTTTTCCAAAGAAAAATAAATTAGACATTGGCAAATATGTGTGCACCCCTATCTATGTTCATTGCAGTATTATTTACAATAGCCCATCAAGAAATGAATGGATAAATATGTGGTGTGCATAAAGAAGGAAAGTGAAATCACTCAGACATGTCCGACTCTTTCTGACCCCATGGACTGTAGCCTACCAGGCTCCTCTGTCCATGGGATTTTCCAGGCAAGAGTACTAGAGTGGTTTGCCATTTCCTTCTCCAGGGGATCTTCCCGAGCCAGGGATCGAACCAAGGTCTCCCTTATTGTAGGCAGATGTTTTACCATCTGAGCCAGTATATATGTATATAAATACAGTCTTCCCTGGTGGCTCAGACGGTAATGTGTCTGCCTGCAGTGCTGGAGACCCAGCTTCCATCCGTGTGTCAGGAAGATCCCCTGAGGAAGGGACTGGCAACCAACACCAATAATCTTGCCTGGGAAATTCCATGGGCAGAGGAGCCTGGTGGGCCCGATATATGGGATCTCAAAGAGTCAGACACGACTGAGTGACTAACACATTCATTCATATATATATATATATATATATATATGTATATATGTATATGCCTACATACATATATACACACACCTCTAAGCATATATATGAGTGAGCAAAGTGAGTGAAAGTCACTCAGTCATGTCTGACTCTGCAATCCCATGGGTTGTAGCCTCCCAGGCTCCTGTGTCTATGGAATTCTACAGGCAAGAATAACGGAGTGGGTTGCCATGTCCTTCTCCAGGGATGTGACATAAACGTATATATAAACACACACACACACACAAGTACACACAGTGGAATATTATTCAGCCATGAAGCATGTCTGAGCCTAGAAAATATTATGCTAAGTGAAAATACTCTCATAGAGAAAACAAATACCATATGATTTAATTTATATATGGAATCAATGAACCAAAAGTAAATGAACAAACTAACAGAATGGAAGCCAGTTTATAGATATAGACTACAAGCAACTGGTTGTCAAGGAGAGGAGAACTGGGGGATGAGCGAATTAGGTGAGGGTGATTATTTCAGTTATGAAGTAAATAAGTCATAGCAGTTTAAGGTACAGCCTAGATAATATATTCAATAATATTTCAATATTTCTGCCTTGGGTGATAACTGGTAACTAGGCTTATTGAAGTGGTTATTTTGTAAGATACAGAAATATCAAGGGCAGTGTTACACACCCGAACCTGGTCCAAAGGTGTAAGTCAATTATACGTCTATGAAAAAAGGAAAAGAAAGTGATTAGCAGACCTAAAGACTATTCCTGATAGATAAACAAGCAATCATCAGTGAGTGAGAAAGACATTAGGATGATTAACGCAGTATTTCCTGTCAGCATGAGTATTTGTAATCAGCTATACTTAAAGGAAGTTATCTATTTTACTATAATTATGTGGAATCCCTATTCAAAGTGAACCTGTATAATGATGTCGGGAGCTATTTCCTCCTTGTCTTTAGACTGCATTTTTACCACAGTTAGTAATTTTATTATATTAAAAAAAAAAAAAACTGCCATCATCTGCAACTTTACTTCTTTCCTGTTTCTCAAAGTATTTATGAGGCTAAATTCCTAGTCTAAACATTTACCTTCACTTCTGCTAATATTATATACATAGCTGAATCAGCTCTGAAATACATTTTGTAAAGCAGAAGTTACGGGACTATAGCATTACAGAAAAAATGAGAAGATTGATACCGTAGCCTTCCCTGTCAGCTCTGCTCCTATTAGCAGAAGGTTCTTGAGATGGCAGGATAAAGCCCTGGGCAACATATGCTATGACTGTCGTGGTCATGGCCTATTTCTGTTATTTCCGTTTTAAGTTGACTTGCATTGTTAGCAATTTTCTATTCGTCTATGAGGTATCTCTAAGGCACTGCTAGGGTTAGGATTTAATATAAAGGGCACAAAGCAGTGATACTAAAAATGAAAAAGAAAGAAAAGATGGAAAATGAACAATAAATGAATTATAGATGCAATGGAATGTATTGAACTATTGTATTGCATGTATTTAGAAGAAAATTGAATTGCATATTCATATCTCATTTGTTTTAACACTCTTGATACATCACTTTTGATGTCATCACCTGTCCAGGAGTGTCATCTTTTCTCTGCCCATCTAGACGCTGCGTGAAGAATGTCAATCATTTCTTGCCCCCATCTGTCAATTGTCTTTTTATTCAGTCAGTGAATAAGAAACTTGATTTTTAAACTGGTATGAGTATGACATTAACAATCTCTATGCCTAATTCGGCCTTGTAACTTGGAAAAAACATATATTTCTGATTCAAGATATACTGCATTATCTTAAATAATTTTTCTGATTATAAAATGAAATAATATGTATTAATGTTTTTGGATTTACTGTGAAATTCAGTTTTATGCATGTAGAATTTAAATATTCTGAAATTTCATCTGTTTTTTTATCCTTCAGAAATTATTTTATACCTCCTATGTACAAAATAATAGTTTCACTATGTTGCCTCATGTAATGCTATGCATATCATAAGCATTTTATTGTATAAAATTGATATCTACGCTCTAGGAATTCATGCCATAATAGTAGGATTTGGAGAAGATTTTCAATGACAATACTGTATGTTATTGGCATGTTTCTATCTTTTTCAAATCGAAATGGAGATAATGAAATGCAAAGAAGTGGTTATAATGTGGACACACAATAAAATAATTTATACATATGTAGACTCTGATGGCTATACAACATATTTCCAGTTTATTTTAGTGTATTGGTGATGTTAAACTCTTTTATATAAGAATTCAATACATTTTCCTTTAAGACATTTTATTTTGTTTTTATGGTACAAATTTCTCCCAATTTTCTTTCTAAAATGTCTCTGAATATGAGACTATTCAAGCCAAATAAGTGCCCTTGGAATGTATTTTTCTATTGCACATGAGTTTTTTTCCATTATAAGCCATTCTCATAAACAGAGACATTGTTGATGTCCCAGGGAATAGCCAAGCATTTTTAGCCTTTACTGAGATCTTAATTTTGCTTTAATAAACTCTAACTAAGTTCTTGGATTAGCTTTTTCATTGTGCAATTTTTTTCATCCTTTCCTATTTCTTTTCAAATCAGAGGACTTCTCCAGGATTACCTGAATTCACTGACTTTGCACGTTCTATTTCAACTGTATAACATAAATGCCTTTCCCTCTTCAAGGACAGATGTTTTCCTTCTGAACATTTCCAATGATTTAATATTCTGCAAACATTTATATATGTTCTTCCAAACATTTAATTGAAGTATAATGAAAAGTGAACCCATGGTTTGCAATTAGATTAGTTCCCATATGAGGCTCACAAACCTAGACTGATCAATAGATAGCATTATGGATAAACATTTTAGGAAAATTATATGTTTCACCATCACACTTTAGTATTTTTCAACTTGAAATAATTTTATTGTCTATATCAATGGTGCATGATTCTTTTTCAACAAGATAGTATAATCAATTTTTTAAAGCACAATGGGGCCAATGATATTTCTTTTCTATTTCAAAAGCGTGTGCTTAGTGGCAATCATGTCCAACTCTTTGCAACCCCATGGACTCTAGCCCACCAGGCTCCTCTGTCCATGGGGATTCTCCAGGCAAGAATACTGGAGTGGGTTGCTAAACACTCCTTCAAGGGATCTTCCCAATCCAGTGATTGAACCCAGGTCTCCCGCATTCCAGGTGGATTCTTTACTGTCTGAACCAACAGGCAAGCCCTTCAGAACCTTAACCTAGGCATTTTTTAAAGTGCATTTGATTTCTTGCAGCAAGAATTTCTAGGCCTATCTCTCTTTCTGTCCCAGTTTTATTGAGGTATGATTGACAAATAAAAGTTGTATACAGACAGTTCCTGACTTAGAATGGTTCCACTCATATTTTTTTCAAATTTACAATGGTGCAAAAAACATGCATTCAGTACAAAGTGTACTTCAAATTTTGCATATCCCAAGACTAACAAAGGGCAGTAGAAAGGAGGCTCTTTCCTGGAGCTGAGCAGTGTCAACAGCCACTGCTCCCAATCCACCAGAAAACCTCAAGGGTGAACAACCATTAAACTTATAAGCATTCTGTATCTGTACAACCATTCTGTTTTCACTTCCAGTACAGAATTCAATAAATTACATAAGATTTTCAAAACTTTATTAAAAATAAGCTGGTGTTAGATGATTTTTTTTTTCCCCAACTGTAGGCTAGTGTAAGTGTTCTGAGCATGCTTAAACTCAACTAGGCTAAGTTATGATGTTTGGTAGTTTAGGTATATTAAATGCATTTTATATGTATGATATTTTCAATTTTTGGTGGGTTTATTGGGATGTAACCACATCATAGTTGAGGAATAATCATTCACTTAAGATGAAGAGGACCTTCTTTGGTGGGCCAGTGGCTGAGAGTCTGCTTTCCCATGCAGAGGATGCAGGTTCAATCCCTGGTGGGAGCACTGAGATCCTGCGTGCTGTGGTGCAGCTAGAGAGTCCACGCTGCAACTAAGACCCAACACAGCCACAATTAAACAAATAACATAGATTTTTTAAAATGTACAACATGACCTTTTGATGCATAGATATGGAATCATTACCATGATAAAGTGAACCAACAAACCCATCACCTCATGCAGTTCCTGTTTATTTATCAATTTATCTGTGAGGACACTTAAAATCTGCTCTCCTAACTCTAGGCCCAACTGAATCATTTTACCCCAGACAACCTTTTATGTATTTTACAAAGAAGACATTTTATGCGCTTGTCTCTAGAGAAGAGTATTATTACAGACCAAACTCACCAATTGAGTGCTCATGTTGCTTTTTTCCATCTGACTACCAAGGTACAGCAGTGTAATCTGCTATGCGATGGCAAAGACTTTCCTTTTTTCACAAAAATCTGAATTTTATTTGGTGCCGCTCTCTTCTTTTTCTCTCCTGTTTCCAGGCACACTGTAGACTGCCATCTGTATACAGTCATGTGAAACTTGTGTCTATGGTTGCTTCAAAATTTACCTCCAGCTTACTGAGTTGAGAAAGATTTTAGGTTGCAATGCAGAGGGAAACAAGGTCACTTTGGAAAATAGTTTGGCAGTTCCTACAAAATTAAACATATGATTTCAGCAATTACAGTCCTAAGTGTATATTCAAATTAACTGCAAATTTATCTCAGTTCAAAAATATGTACAAGAATACTAACAGCAACATTATTTGCAATAACCAAAAAAGTGCAAACTACTCAAATATCCATTGATTAATTAACGAATAAATAAATTGTGGTATATCCATATAGTACAACATCCTTTAGCATAAAAATGTTACCAATTTATTCTATAACATTGAGGAAACTTAAGAATATTCTGCCTTTTGAAAGAAATTAGATGCAAAGTCTACATAGTATACAATTTCATCTACATGAAATGGCCAGTATAGAAAACTCTATAAAGATTAGGGGTTGGATGGGTTTCTTTTTTTTTTTTTAATTTAAGTTTAGTTGATTTATAATGTTATGCCAATCTCTCCTGCAGGCTTTCCTGTTTTGAACTGACAAAATGATCTGGAATTAGTTAGTCTTTATTGCACAGTTAAGTAAATATGCTAAAAGTCATTCAATTGTACACTTTGGAACAGGGACTCTTTGATCATCTCTTAATTAAAAAATAACACAAAGACAAAAGGTGGATATTTATATAGATTGAGACATTATATACCTCTGCTTCTGGTCATATTGGAAAGACAGGGAATGGATTTATCTTCCCTCCTCAGACTACTAAGAAATTTGACAAAATATATGAAACAGTTCTCAAGATGACTTTGGATATTGTGCAGAGCAAGCAGTGCTTCTGAGATATGTGAAACAGACAAAGGAATTCTGCCATTCCAGGTTACTCAGTGGAGGAATGTTCCAGGAACAACACAGGGAAGGAACAGAAAGGCATAGACTGGTGAACTCTGAGTTGAGGAATTGGAGACCAGAGTCCAGAGAAGCAAAGACATCTAGCGTTTGGACGATTGTCTAAGTGGAAAAAGCTCTTGATTCTACAAAAAAGTTAAAAAAAATAACACAAATAAGTTAGGCCCAACTTTTTATATGGTGCCTGTTCATTATAGAAATATCAACTATATACACAAACAATAAAATTAAAAAATTAAGATACAATACTATCAAAAGTTTGGGATATTAGGGAAAATCCAACTAAAGAAATGCAAGACTTGCACACTCAAATCACTGCTGAAAGGCATTAAAAAAGATCTGAATATGTGGAGAGTTATACTTCTTTTAGGGCTTACAAGTCTCAGCTTCAATGACAACTCTCCCTGAACTTATCTATACATTCCATGTGATTCCTATCAAAATCTCAGCAGGTTTTTGTTATTAGATATTGACAAGATGATTCTAAAATTGATATATAAATACAAAGGACCTAGAATAGTAATAGCAAGTTTGAAGAAAGAAGAACAAACTTGAAAGACACGTCACCTGAATGTTAAGACTGCTTTGTAAAGCTTCAGTGATCACGCCTGCATGATATTTGTATCAAGGATCAATGAAACAGACTGGAGAGTATAGATCAAGGCCCACTTGCATATATTCATTTGACTTTCAGCAAAGATCAAAGGCAATTCAGTGGAGAATCTGTAAATCTTTAGAACTAGTTTTGTTTGAACAATTGGATATTAATGTGCACAAAATGAATGTATACCCATGCCTGTTCCACATACAAGAATTAACTCAAAATGGATTTTAAACCTAAATGTGTTTCAGAAAACTACAAAACTTCTAAATAATACTTAGAAAAACATTTTTTTGACCTTGGAAATGCAAAAAATTCTTAGATATATCAAAGGCAAATTCCATAAAGAAAAAAATCCATGAATTTGATGCTATCAAAATTAAGAAAGACAAAGCTAAGAGAGCAGGAAGAAAATACTTGCAAATCTGATATTTATATAAATAATACATGAAGATACTTTTAAAATTCAGTATTAAGAAAAAAAACAACCTAATAAAAATGAGCTGAAGTTCAGAAAACAGGTTAGCAAAGGTAATATTCTTTTTCCAAATGATGACATTAAAAAAATGCAAAACATGATAAGTCATTAGAGAAATGCAAATGAGAACCATAGTGTGATGAAACATAGTACTTAGAATGGCTAAAATAAAAATGTTGACCATTCCAAGTGTTGATAAGGATATGGTACAATTTGATCTCTCTAAATTGCCTGTGGGAATGCAATATGGTAAAATCACTTAGACAGTTAACTTCATAGTTTAAAGGTAAACATGGGCTTCCTGGTGGCTCAGCAGTAAAGGAGCCACCTCCTAATGCAGGCAATGTGGATTTGATCCCTGGGTTGGTAAGATCCCTTGAAGGAAGATATAGCAACCTACTCTAGGACTCTTTCCTGGAGAATCCCATAGACAGAGGAGCCGGTGGCTGCAATCCATGGGGTCACAAAGAATTGGACACAATTGAGCCACTGAGCACACATGCACCCAAAAAGGTAAACAGCATGAACATATGGCCCAGTAATTTCATCCCTAGATATTTATGTAATAAAAATGAGAGCTTATATCCAAATCAAGAAACATAGGCAAATACCTATAGCTGTCTTATTTATAATATCACTAAACTAGGAAGAACCTAAATGTTCATGAGGAGATAACATGCTTAGAACATATGGTATATCCATGCAGTGGAATACTAATCAGCTATAAAAAGGAATAAATTATCAGTGAATTCAACAGCATAGAGGAACCTCAAAATCACACTGAGTGGAAGAAAAGAATACATATCTTAGATTCACTTTAAGAATTCATTATATGTATATTAATCTATAGTGATTAATATAAAGCATGGTTTAGTTGCCTGGAAGAGAGAGGAGACAGAGAAGGTCCAAAGGGCAGAATAGAGAGATTACACAAGGGTGGAAGAAAACTTTGGGGCATAAAAAGTATGTTCATAATTTTGATTATGATAACAGTTTTACAAGTACATAAACACATCTAAATTTTTATAGTTATATACTTTAAATGTGAGTAATCATTTAAATATTAATTGCACTTCAATAAAGTTATTAACAGATTTTTTAAACTATAAATAAATATCCAATTTTTGTACTGTGTGTGCATCAGATTGCTACAGAGATAAACACATCATCTTTATAAAATTAGATGCTAAAGAACATAGTCTGATTTAACCAAAAAAAAAATAAATAAATAAACAACAACAAGAAACCAAGAAAATAAGAAAGAGAAAAATTCTGTGTTCAGACAACTTTGGAGCTATCTAATTTTGAAAATCCTCTAAATAATAATGTCACAAAATCATAAATCTATGTAATTTTCAATTGGAAAATTTTGAGTTAGGTGGTTCTTTGTGCCTCAGAAGCTACAGAAAACATAATCTTGAGATAAGCTTTCAAAATAACAAATAATAGAAACTTTATTTTCAAAATGTCAGGCTTTGACAAATATCTTAAGGAACTATATTTGAGGTTATATTGCTATATTAATATTATTATATCTTTATTTTTTTTAATTTAATTTTATTTTTAAACTTTACATAATTGTATTAGTTTTGCCAAACATCAAAATGAATCCGCCACAGGTATACATGTGTTCCCCATCCTGAACCCTCCTACCCCCTCCCTCCCCATACCATCCCTCTGGGTCGTCCCAGTGCACCAGCCCCAAGCATCCAGTATCGTGCATCGAACCAGGACTGGCAACTCGTTTCATATATGATATTTTACATGTTTCAATGCCATTCTCCCAAATCTTCCCACCCTTTCCCTCTCCCACAGAGTCCATAAGACTGTTCCATACATCAGTGTCTCTTTTGCTGTCTCGTACACAGGGTTATTGTTACCATCTTTCTAAATTCCATATATATGCATTAGTATACTGTATTGGTGTTTTTCTTTCTGGCTTACTTCACTCTGTAAAATAGGCTCCAGTTTCATCCACCTCATTAGAACTGATTCAAATGTATTCTTTTTAATGGCTGAGTAATACTCCACTGTGTATATGTACCATAGCTTTCTTATCCATTCATCTGCTGATGGACATCTAGGTTGCTTCCATGTCCTGGCTATTATAAACAGTGCTGCGATGAACATTGGGGTACATGTGTCTCTTTCCCTTCTGGTTTCCTCAGTGTGTATGCCCAGCAGTGGGATTGCTGGATCATAAGGTAGTTCTATTTCCAGTTTTTTAAGGAATCTCCACACTGTTCTCCATAGTGGTTGTACTAGTTTGCATTCCCACCAACAGTGTAAGAGGGTTCCCTTTTCTCCACACCCTTTCCAGCATTTATTGCTTGTAGACTTTTGGATCGCAGCCATTCTGACTGGTGTGAATAATATTATTATATCTTTAATTCTCTTAATTCCAGTATATAATGGCAGTTTATAATGGCAGTCAGAGACCAGTTGTGTCTGACTCTTTGCGACCCTATGGACTGTCACCCAGGCTCCTCTGTCCGTAGGATTCTCCAGGCAAGAATGTTGGATTGGGTTGCCATGTCCCCACTCAGGAATCCCACCCACGTTTCTTGTGTTTCCTGCTTTGGCAGGCAGGTCCATTACCACTCGCATCACTGGTAAGTCCCCATATAATGGCAGTTGTCCTCCGTAAAATTATGGCAAAGCACAGTATTTTACAAGAAACACTCATGATTCATTCAATAATTAAACACAATATGTTACTTTAGTATTATGGAAAATTAAGGTCCAGAGTAAAGAGCTGAAATTATACTGGTGATTGCATAGATAGCTATGAGGTATTAAACAAGAAAATGTAGAAAATCATACAATTTTTCTATGAATTATTCAAAAATATGTTATGTATGTGTGTATCTGCATATGCATATGTGTATTTATATATGTATGATTCCAAGAGCACACAGAAAAATGGAGGCATGCATGTTAAGTAGTCTTTCATGGAGTAACAGTTTTTAAGAGACACAGTAGTAAAAAAGAACATGCTGAAAATTTGTAGTCTAATTAAAATCACATTAATAACTGTGTGCACCTTTTTAAAAGTTGATGCACAGTATAGTTGATTTACAATGTTGTGTTAGTTTCGGGTGTACAGCAAAGTGATTCAGTGGGTTCATTCCTAATTTATCCCTCCCTCTCCTCCTTTCTCACAACTACAAGTTTGTTCTCTATGCTGTGAGTCTATCTCTGCCTTGTAAGTAAGTTCATTTATATCGTTCTTTTAGACTTCACACATAAGTGACAGAACAGGATATTCATCTCTCTTTGACTTTTTAAATATACTACAATGCATAAGAGAACAATAGATTTAACACTGTCTAGTACAACTGAATAAACACTATTGCATTCAGAATATATAAGAATATGCATTTAAATTAAATCATATAAAATGCTGATATGAAATTCTTTGCAAACTCAAAAATGCCAGTTCCATATTATTCAAACTTATATTATGATAATTCATGCAGATTTTTTGAAGGCCACAAATTCCACACAAACTTTGATTTAGTGAGATTCCACATACAATATTTCCAGAAGAAAAATGTATGCATTTATTTGAAAATAAAATATTATTGATTAGATATTTTCTAATAATTTTTCAGATCATCCTCAAAGTGAAACTTCCTATAATGGGATACATAAAATTCCAGATAAAAGGATAAAATAAAAACTAAATATACAATTGACTTGGGGAGAAACTAAAGAAATTTATTTTGGATGAGGGACAAAAGTAAAGCAAGAATCCAGAAGCAAGTCAGTCACTGAAGCTCTAGTGTTCTTAGAGGTCTCTGGAGATGTCTTCTATCTTAGACCCCAGATTTCAGTGGATCAAAGTGATGATGTGAAGGCTGATAAAAAGTCTGATCTGAAACTCTCTAATTGAAAGGAAAAGAATAAAACATCCTTTAGGGTGATGAGGGGTGGTACTTAACTGTCTCAGGTTTGGCTATGGGTAAAGCCAAAAAAAAAAAAAAAAAAAAAGGCAGGAGAATAAAACTCAGACATTTCTTAACCATATGCATTTACTTGATGTTGTCAACATTTCATTCCATGTTTGCCACAAATCTCCACACACACACACACACAAATTAATATGGTCCAGATTGATTATGTCCTCAAATATCTAAGGGGAGGAAAACATGAATCCTCTCTGCTGGAACACACTTTAGAACTAAGCTTCATAAAATTTCTATAGATAAAACTCCAGTAAATATAAATTCACAGTAAACCTAATGGTTACATGTGGAAACACATGTAAAAGCAATCCTCACTCTGTGAACTGGAGTCAGCAGAATCAATAGGCTGCTGAATTGATCAGCAGAATCAATAGACTGGAGAGTCAGATGCAAAAAGCTCACATTATCAGCAAATATTAAACTACAAAATGAAATAAACTAAAATATGAATAGGTTTAAATTATTAAAAGTGGTAACAAAAGTACAATAAGGTAAAAGAGAATGAACGTGAAGTGAAGTGAAAGTGAAGTCGCTCAGTCGTGTCAGACTCTTTGCGACCCCATGGACTGTAGCCCACCAGGCTTCTCCGTCCATGGGATTCTCTGGGCAAGAATACTGAAGTGGGTTGCCATTTTATGAAAAATATAGCTTCTAGATATAAAAGCAGAAGGATGAAGGATATAGATACTTAGATATCACAATGAATTCCAACCTATGACATTGCAGAGCAGAAACAATAAAGATAAATTCTTTACTCAGCATAGAATGATGTAACTACCAAAACTTACAAGTATGTAGACAAATTAATGAAATTACAAAAGTCATAAGACAGTGAAAGAAATCTTCAAATTACTTTGATAACATAATTATCAGCCAAATATATATATATAAATTAGGGTAAAGTCTGCTTTAAAAAAGGACTTTTTTTTTCAAAAGTTAAAGCATACAGGATGTACTACAATTAAAATTTTACTAATGGAACTTCTAAAAACTATTCAAAACCAAGAATGATACTGACCACATACAAAAATAAAATTTTGAGAAGTATAAAGCAAAGATAAAAATGAGTCTAAATATATTACCAGTCACATTAAATGAAAATGACAGACTTTTCTAAACAGAGCCAAAGCTTTTTAAACTCAGTTAAAAATAATCCAGTTTAAAAAAAAATATCTTTAAATGAAACACAATTATACAAAAAAAACTGAAAGTAAATTTATGAAAAAAATTGTTAGGCAAATATGAGCAAAAATAGAAGGTCTTAGTAATAGCAAGAAAAGCAATAAACTTTAAGATATAAGTTAATACCAGAGAAAAGAGAATGATCACATATCGATTAAAAAGATTCATTTACCAATAAAACAGTAGGTAAAGTTTACAACAAGCAGATTGTATGTATATATTTTTAATAATATATTTTATATACATGTAAAGAGAAATTCTAAAAGAAAATACTGAGAAAAGAATAATAATAAAACATATCTCTTTACGATAAAGTTAAAGATAGAAACAAATAAATTTAAACGCCTCATTAATAGTAAAAAAAATTGATATAAATAAACTAAGTATCCAAATTAAGAAATAGGCATATTTTAAAAGGGGAAAAAAGAAAAAGAAGAATAGCAATAATAAATATATATGTGAATAAATATTAATAATATAGAATACAATGGCATAAAATTAAAAACTCACAACTGCTTTCTTGAAAATACTAATAATAAAATTGACAAGGCATAAGACAGATAATCCAATAAAAATGTCTGCAAGTGCAAAGAAATAATGTTAATATGAAAGGAGATATACATACAAAAAATACCAAAATGATAATTAAAGGGTATGTAGACCATATCTTCGGAGAAGGCAATGGCACCCCACTCCAGTACTCTTGCCTGGAAAATCCCATGGATGGAGGAGCCTGGAGGGCTGCAGTCCATGGGGTCGCTAAGGGTCAGACACGACTGAGCGACTTCACTTTCCCTTTTCACTTTCATGCATTGGAGAAGGAAATGGCAACCCACTCTGGTGCTCTTGCCTGGAGAATCCCAGGGACGGGGGAGCCTGGTGTGCTGCCGTCTATGGGTCGCACAGAGTCTGACACGACTGAAGCGACTTAGCAGCAGCAGACCATATCTTGGGACCTAATTGAAAACTGGATAAAAAGAGAACAAATAAGAGAACAATTTATATTTTCAAAGTTGATTCAAGAGAAATAGAAGCCACATAACATGTGATATCTCTTAAAGTCATTGAGTCACTGTTGCTGCTGCTGCTGCTAAGTCCCTTCAGTCGTGTCCGACTCTGTGCGACCCCGTAGACGGCAGCCCACCAGGCTCCCCCGTCCCTGGGATTCTCCAGGCAAGAACACTGGAGTGGGGAGCCATTGCCTTCTCCACATTTAGTCACTAGTTTACAGTTTTACACAAGGATAAATCTCAGTCCAATCATTCAATTTTGCAGATTATTTGTAACATACCTTTAAAGGAATCTATGAAGAGCCAAAACATATGAGGAAAAATGATAAGGGATGAATCTTACTCACAAACATAAATTGAAAAATTATTAAGTAATATAAATTATCAATGCAAATCCTCTCCAAAAAGGAGTATATTATGACAAGTTTTGGCTTATTTCAAGAATGATGAGCAAGTTTTAAATTAAGTAAAACAAATCTGTAAATATAGTTTGACAGTTTATTTTGAGAAATGGAAAAAAAAAACTATGGAGAAAATCATTTGACAAAATTCAGCATGATTTTATTGTTTAAAAATATCTTCTAGTAAGTTACAAATAGAAAGGAGCTTATATATCATCAAAGACCTGTAGCAAGTACCATATTCAATTAAAAATGATAAAACTACTACTTTAAAGTAGAGAACATGACAAGATGCCTATTCTCATCACTTCTATTCTACATTTACTTTGGACACCCTGGGGAGTGTGATAAGATAAGCCCTTGCATAACTTGCAGCACAGGGAAACATTCTTTTGAACTGTGGTGTTGGAGAAGACTCTTGAGAGTGCCTTGGATAGCAAGGAGATCAAACCTCTCAATCCTAAATGAAATCAATCCTGAATATTCATTAGAAGGACTAATGCTGACGCTGAAGCTCCATTACTTTGGCCACCTCATGCAAAAAGCTGACTCATTGGAAAAGACCCTGACGCTGGGAAAGATTGAAGGCAGGAAGAGAAGGGGACAATAGAGGATGAGATGGTTGGATGGCATCACCAACTCCATGGAAATGAGTTTGAACAAGCTCTGGGAGATGGTGATGGACAGGGAAGCCTGGTGTGCTGCAGTCCCTGGGGTCACAAAGAGTCAGACACGGCTGAGTGACTGAACAACAACAAGGGAAACTAAGAACTTAGGCTGCAGGTAAGAATGAGCAGGGCAGAGTTCAGCTTTGCCTTCCAAAGCTGCTGCTGCTGCTGCTAAGGCGCTTCAGTCGTGTCCGACTCTGTACGGCAGCCCACCAGGCTCCCCCATCCCTGGGATTCTCCAGGCAAGAACACTGGAGTGGGTTGCCATTTCCTTCTCCAATGCATGAAAGTGAAGTCGCTCAGTTGTGTCTGACTCTTAGCGACCCCATGGTCTGCAGCCTACCAGCCTCCTCTTTCCATGGGATTTTCCAGGCAAGAGTACTGGAGTGGGGTGCCATTGCCTTTTCCGATTCTAAAGCTATTTGTTTCCAAACTTGCTGGTTAAAGTCAACCTACCTCTTCGTCTGGGGCTTCCCAGGTGGGACTGTGGTAAAGAATTCTCCCGCCAATGCAGGAGCCACAAGAAATGAGAGTTTGATGCCTGGGTCACGAAGATCCTCTGGAGGAGGAAATGGCAACCTGCTCCAGTATTCTTGCCTGGGAAATCCGTTGGACAGAGAAGCCTGGCGAACTGTGGTCCATGGAGTGCAAAAAGTCAGACATGTCAGACCTGACTGAGCACACACACACACACATACACACCCCTCTTCATCAACCACTTAAGAGAAAGGATGGATATTCTGGCCTGAAATGAGTTTAGGGGCAAATTTTTCCTCATGGAAACCAGAATGAGGGGAAAATATGCTTCTACTCAAAACATAGTTCTTAAAAAGAGAGACAAGACTCCTGGTGTCAGCCCCACATTCTTGAGTTGACTAGCCTTTCCTTCCACTAAACTGGAACAAAATTAAGTATCCATTACATAAATTGCTCAGTAAATCTTGAAATCACACATTTTATAATTATTCTCAAAGCATGGTAGAATGTACTGATACATTTTATGAACAGCACAGTTTAATAGAAGACATACAGATGACCACTTGATCTAAAGAATATATTAGCTCACACGGAAAAGACAATAAGTGAAATGTGAAATCATACCAGTATAGATTATAACTGTATTTCTTGTCTACACCCATAAGACCTCAGCTATTTTTATGGTATCTTTTCAGGACTGAGCACTTGTCTTTTTTTTTTTTTTCCTTAACACAAATTGAAATGCTCTATAGCTCTGTGGCCTGTTGGAACCTGATGTCAAGATCCAAATCTCTGTTACTATGGGTACCAGATACTACACAAGAATCACATAGTAGCCAAGATTTTTTCTTTCTGAAAAGCTATTCATTTCAGGAAAAAAAAGGTTAATGGAGCCCAGCAATTTTATATTTCACATTTTATGTATTTGTGAGACTTAGAAACATATGAAATGATATATATGAACGTATATAAGCAGTTAATGGCATATATTTTAATTTTCTGTTACTTTGCATCCGGATTGTGAAAATAATCAACCTTCAATCCTCAATTTCGTTTAATTATATATAACTTAATCATCTCCTATTAATAAATTTATGAATTTTCTTAATCTATAGGGAAAGATATTAGCTGAGAGTTCACTTTCCTAGTCAAATTAAAAGGATAACTAAGCAGACAGTTGGAAAAGATTGGTTGGTTAGTTGAGCCTGGACTTTTGCGAGCACGCACACACACACACACACACACAAATGTTAAGGCCTCAGGTAAGTTTTCTTATAATTTGTGGATATTATAATTTCTTATAATTTGTCGGTAATTATTAGAGAGAAATTTAGAACAGGATGCTAAAGGGTGTATTCTGCTCTTTCACTCTAATGGGAGCACACAGGCTCAGACATCATCCTGGAACTGAATCAAAGACTCTTAGCTGCAGTGTTTGCACCTGGACACCCCTCTATTCCAACCCCTGGACCCACCCCTACCCTCACCCCATATAAGGAACCACCTTACCTCCCCTCAGGTGGCAAGCAAGGGAGCCTGTTACTTGTTTTGGCTCCCTCCTTCTGCAGCTGTTATTGCTGTTCAGTCACCAAGGCGTGTGTGACTCTTCACAGCCCCATGGACTGCATGCAGTATCAATTCTTCAGCGCTCGGCCTTTATTGTCCAGCTCTCACACCCTTCCTATTGCGGTAGGAGTCCTAGTAAATCTTGCCTGAGTTTCTTGCCGGGCTTCTTATCATTTCTGTTGATCAAGGAGACCAAGCCCTGAGATCAGTAATAGAATGATATAGCAAAATAAAAATACAATAAACGGAGCTGATGAACTTGTTTTTACATGTGCTCTGCAAATAAGTAGAGTTGGAGCTATTTTTCCCACAAGCTAAAATAATAATATTCAAAAATATTCAAAAGATTTTTTTGGTTGGGTATAGTTTCAGGTTGGCAAGAGAAGGTAAGGAAGAAGAGAATAGTAACAGAATAAGAAGAATGATAGAAAACAAGCAATAACATGCCCAATATATGAGCAACTACACACGGAGTTGGACATGACTGAAGTGACTTAGCAGCAGCAGCAGCATATTCAATGTAAGTAGATTGAATACTCCAATAGAAAGAGACAAACATTAACATGTTGGATTTTTTTTTTTAATGCTGCTTACAAGAGAGACTTGTCCAATATAAGGATACAGAAATAAGAAAAGCAAAAGACAGAAAAAGTTACACCAAGTAAATATTAACCAAAAGTAAACTGGTGTACCTACATCAATATCAGAGCAACAGGTTCCCTTTCTTACTCCCTGGTGGCTCAGTGGAGGTAAGCTCTTATCTCTGGATTCGTATCAGCAAAAGTAAGTTCAAGGGGGAAAAGAGCAAAGCTAAAGAGAAATAAGGACTTCTCAGAGAGCTCAGTGGTAAAGAGTCTGCCTGCCAATGGGTTTGACCTCTGGACAAAAGATCCCCTTGAGAAGGAAATAGCAACACACTCCAGTATTCTTGCTGACATAATCCCTTGAAATGAGGAGCTTGGCAGTCTCCATGGGACTGCAAAGAGTTGGATATGACTAACCATGCATGCACTCAAAGAGATAATCACAATGAAATAAAAAAAAAAGATCAATTTATCAAACAGTTGCAATCCTAAATGTGTATACAACTAATAATGTAGCTTCAAAATATATATAAAAAAAAAAAGCTCAAGAGAAAAAAAAAAAAAGAAGTTGGAAAACCCACACTCCCTTTTTCAATAATTGATAACATAACCACATTTCCTAGAAAAGAAAAATATATATTATTGTTTTAATAGATAGCCTTTGAAAAGAGGAATCTTTCATAAACAGTGCTGCAATGAGGTGGATGAAACTGGAGCCTATTATACAGAGTGAAGTAAGCCAGAAAGAAAAACACCAATACGGTATACTAACGCATATATATGGAATTTAGAAAGATGGTAACAGCAACCCTGTGTACGAGACAGCAAAAGAGACACTGATGTATAGAACAGTCTTATGGACTCTGTGGGAGAGGGAGAGGGTGGGAAGATTTGGGAGAATGGCATTGAAACATGTAAAATATCATGTATGAAACAAGTTGCCAGTCCAGGTTCGATGCACGATACTGGATGCTTGGGGCTAGTGCCCTGGGACGACCCAAAGGGATGGTATGGGGAGGGAGGAGGGAGGAGGGTTCAGGATGGGGAACACATGTATACCTGTGGCGGATTCATTTTGATATTTGGCAAAAATAATACAATTATGTAAAGTTTAAAAATAAAATAAAATTAAAAAAAAAGAAAGTGAAAAAAAAAAAAGAAAATAGGAATCTGCCTACAATTATTTAAAGGTACTTAAACTGAATAGTTTCTACGTAAATATGAGGGCAAGAGGAGAAGGAGAGGCAGAGGATGAGATGGTTGGATGACATCACTAACTCAACTGACATGAATCTGAGCAAGCACCAGGACACAGAGAAGGGCAGGGAAGCCTGGCTTGCTGCAGTCCATGGAGTCGCAAAGAGTCGGATACGACTCAGTGACTGAAAAACAACAAATACATGAAACCTTTGATGAAAACTTTATAATCATTAGAGAAATTTCATCTGGTTCTTGTCTTAGAAAGTCAGAGACAGAGAAATGACAGAAAGGACTAGAATCAACTTCAAAAGTCAATTGAATGCTTTAGATGTACCCAATAGGTGGTTAGAGAACCTACTCAGGTGGGAAGAGGAGTGAGTGTAAAGACAGAACCAAATTGTTGAAGACCCAAAGGATCATGTTGTGAATAAAGATAGCAGGGAGCCTTTTTTTTCTGAGAAGTTGGGATGAATATGTTTTTCAGAATAAAGTGCATTGCTGCTTGGAAGCATAGAATGAGGCCTGAAGATATATTACTTATTATTTGTAATAGACTGCTAAGCAATTCTTTCTACAGAATGTTCTTCAGAACAACTGAACTAATCCTGATATACTATTTCTTCTAAAAGTCAAATAATCTTTGTAATAATCAGAAAACAAGTAGAAAGTAATAGTTTTGCATACTTTTGAAGCTGTAGTTCCGGGTTCGATCCCTAGGTTAGAAAGATCCCTTGGAGAAGGGAATGGTAACCCACTCCAGTGCTCTTGCCTGGAGAATTCCATGGACAGAGAAATGAGTTTCCTGCCATTTGTACTTTACATGAAGAAAATAATTTTTTTTGAGCAGGACTTCCTAGATGCCCCGTGAAGGGCAGGTATAAAAATTCGAACTTCAAATTGTTTAGAAAGCCAATTAATTTTACCATTCAGAATGTGTGTGTGTGTGCGTGTGTGTGTGTAGGGGGTGGAATCCAGGGGTTTGGGGCAAAATGAGTTCAAGGATGGAATTTAAAAAGCTATTCTCACCCTAGTTACTAAAGGTAAGGAGAAATTCAGTAAAGATATTTAATTAACAGAAGTTGCACTACAATGAGAGAAAAGGTGAAAGCAGTTTGATCATCATTAAGAGAGAGATTCAAGCCTAAGAGCTCTGCCTAGTAACTGGGCTAACCATAGTCTCAATCGTGTTGGCTCTACAAAGTTGTTAAGAATTTGATGGAATGGGGAGGGAGGAGGGAGGAGGGTTCAGGATGGGGAACACATGTATACCTGTGGCGGATTCATTTTGATATTTGGCAAAACTAATACAATTATGTAAAGTTTAAAAATAAAAAAAAATAAAAAAAAAAAAAGAATTTGAAAAACGGATGGTCCTGGTCAAAAGGCAGGAGACTGTAGGACGATGGAGTATAAAAGTCACCATGGAAAGTTGAGAATTTAGGAACGCAGACTTGGTTTAAAAAAAAAAAGAAGAAGAAAGAAAGAAAACTTTTAAGCAAAAGTTTATTTCAGGAGTCGTACTTAAGAATTTTTAACAATGTATTTGCTAGAACAGAGGGAGAAAGCCCCATGATAAATAAGTGATAAGATGGAACGGTTTCTAGGGCACCCACCCCAACACCTCTGCCCTGGTCCTCATGCCTGTAAACTCCCCTCCCCGTTTATGGGAGCGGGGAGCCATGACTCACCTCTAAAGCTGTGTAACCTAGCAAAGGCGATGGAATGCCACAGCTGAGATTAGGCTTTTTTATAGAAGCCTCTGTTTTACTATCCTACTACTCTCCTTGTCAGCTTGATGAAATTCATGGTCAGGTTGGGGAATCCCACACAGTAAGGAACTTCAGAAATTTTGGACAGCCTCTAGGAGTTGAGGCTAGCCTCGAGCCTCCAGTCAGCAAAAAAAGAATGCTGTCAGTCCTGCATCTGCAAGGAAATAAATTTTGTCCAAGAACTAGAAGTTTGGAAGCCCATCATTTTGCAGGGGAGCCTCCACATGAGAGGACTTCCTCAGTGGCTCAACGTGAAGAATCTGCCTGTAATGCAGGGGGTCCTTCTCCAGGGAAAATCCCCTGGAGGAGGAAATGGCAACCCTCTCCAGTAATCTTGCCTGGGAAATCTCATGGACAGAGGAGCCTCATGGGCTACAGTCCATGGAGTCGCGAAAGAGTCTGACATGACTGAAGTGACTAAACAACAGTGACTGCTGATGAATCCAGCCTTGACAGACTCTTAATGACAGCCTCTGAGACCCTAAGTATGGGAATCAGCTGAGCAAATTCCCAGACTCCTGACACCCCGGAACTGTGTGGCCACATAATGGCCTAAGTTACTACATTTGTGGTAATTTGCAACAAAGAGATTGATAACAAATAAAAGTTTCTCTAAAAGTAACTTCTCAGAAAAGCCAAAGGATATTAAAAACATGCATTCAGGAAAGTCTAGTAGTTATCAGGAAGATTGTCTTTGCCTTCCATGTACACTTATTTGCAATTTACTATGAAGTAGAATTGTTTCCATTTTGGTTGAATGGCCGCTTTGACTATTTCTAAAGATTTACAGTGTTAATAATAAAGGTAAGGGCTAGGTCTTATGCAGTGCCTAAGGAGAGATATGTCTTGCCTTTCTCACTTCAGACTTTATAGAAGATGCTACAAACTGATTTTTCAGCCATTCACTCTGGCAGTGGTGAAGACATGGGGACTTTTATTTTCTTTTCTGTCTGCAAAGGCTCACCTCTAGGAACTCATTTGAGTGGTTGTCAGCTTGGTTAATCTGTCCTGTCCACAACCCATTTCTAAGAAGACATTATCTAACTGTGAAAAGATTTCCAAGTTCTTTCTGGATAAAATCTCGAAGTGTGGAGTTAATAGTTGCCATTTGCTATGGCAGAGAAATGTCTGACACACACAGATACACTGTCTCCTGCAACTGCATTCTATCCAGCTCTATAGGAAATGTTTTATGTTTAGCTCTAAAATAATTCTATGCAACTGGCAACGGAAATTTTTCCAAACTGTTAATTATTTGATCAATCCTCTCCAAAAGAATGGATCAAATACCATTAGAAATGTTAATGATTTGTCATAAATTACCTTGCCTACCTAACCCAACCTTCTTACTTTCCTCCACTGCAGAGAATTGTTGTTAAAATGGACTGTGCTTTGTATGCTTATTCACAATAGCAATTCCAGGTGCATATGAAGATAAAGGTGACTAATTAGGTTGTTGCTTATTCTCAAGGAAGTAATTAGGCATCATTAGGGTATTATTTTTTAAATTAGGGCTTGCTTTCATGTGGAATTTATATAGTGCTCTGTCTTTGTAGAAACAGTCTTGAAACTCATTCATTTGTTCAAAAAAGAAAAATTAAATGTCATTATTAAGATCTACTTTTCTGAAAACATAGCCAACAGCAATTTGGTCTAAAATTTGTCAGCTTTGGACAAAAGGCAATTTGAACATTAGCAATCAGTCTTTCAAGGTGATTGCTATCTGCATATAAAGATGTTAATTTAAAAAGCCATGAAATCATCCTCCTTATAATCGATGTCAACAACAAATTCCTATTATTTGCAAGTTGCTGGGGAGATAAAGCGTTCTTAGGAGCACATCCTAACCTCAAGGAACATGCTGAAGTTCTACTTTGTTGGATGTTTTCAAACAACATCTGAAGACTTGTTTTTATGAGACAGGACAACTATCTTTGTTTATAGATACAGAACTATCATTAAGAGAAACTTAAGCGGTCATGTATAGGGTATCAGATAAGTCCTTATATCCTCTTCCAAAATATCATACCCTGACTTACCAAATGACTATTACTTTAACATTGGCTTAATAAGTTTCTCAGTTTTCTTGGAATCCTTATGACATGTATTTACACTTGAGGTTATTTCTTTTATTCATTTCACTAAATTCTTTCTTTAACTGTGTAACCCTGGGTAAAATATAATTTTTAATATCCTGATATCTTTATCAGTAAACTGAGATAATATATTGCCTAACAAATTTTTTGAAGGTTATGTTAGCTAATCCATATATAATGCTTAGAGTAGTGCCTGGCAAATAATAATAGCTCAAGAAATGTAAATTATTGTTATTTTAGCATTATTACAACTTTTATTATTATTAGCCTATATGCCTTAGATAGTTAGATAGTCTATTCAAAATTAGTTGGCACACTATCCATTATCTAAACATATTGGCAAGAATTTAGTATTCAAAAATTCACTTCATATTATAATTTTACTAATAAATTTCCATGCACTTGTCAGTTTCTGTCCTTAGCTTGTTGTTCAGTCGCTCAGTCATGTCTGACTCTTTGTGACCGCACGGACTGCAGCATGCCAGGCTTCTCTGTCCTTCACCATCTCCCGGAGCTTGCTCAAACTTGTGTCACTTGAGTTGTTGATGCCATCCAGCCATCTCATTCTCTACCACTCCCTTCTCCTACTGCCTTCAATCTTTCCCAGCATCAGGTTCTTTTCCAATGAGTCAGCTCTTCGCATCAGGTGGCTGAAGCACTGGAGCTTCAGCTTCAGCTTCAGTCTTCCAATGAATATTCAGGACTGATCTCCTTTAGGATGGACTGGTTGGATCTCCTTGCAGTCCAAGGGACTCTCAAGATTCTTCTCCAACACTACAGTTCAAAAGCCTCAATTCTTCAGCATTTAACATTCTTCCTTAATTTCAACAAATAAAATTACTTCCTATTTCATTGAAAATAAAATTATCAGAAGGGAACATCCACAGACATTGGCTACCATTCCTACCAGCACAAAGTATTCTGCCTTCTCTCTTTTATTAACACCACTGATGAGATTTCCAAGCTTCTATAAAGGCAGTCTCCTCTTTGTTACGTAGAATTCCATGTATCCCTATCTCAAAGACACAGTCCCATCAGTTCTCTCTTATCAGCAGAGATTTCTCACCCATCAGTAATTATTTCCTCTCAAATGAATTGGTTACCATCAATATCAAGCTTCCATCTTTTAGATACACCTTCTTTCTGACCTGCCTTCCCCCAGTAGATACCATGTGTCATTTCTTTCTTCTTCTTCTTCTTTTTTGTTCTTTTTGCCTTGAAATATCACCTCAAAATAGTTGTTTGTACACACTGCCTCCAATCTCTCTCCTCCAATTCTCCCTTATACTCATTTCAATCAAGTTTTGGAGCCTACCAGTTGGCCAAAATTTCTATGCCAGATGCTTTGTAAATTCAAGTTTCAATTCTAAATGAGTATCTTACTTGACCTACCAGGAATATTGGAAAAGGTTAGTCATGTCTTCCTCTTTGATATGTCATGCCTTCTTTTTGATTTGTCCTTCAGGGTACCACCTCTCTTAGTTTTCTTCTTACCTGGCTAGTCATTCTTTCTTGGTACTCTGTCCCTTGATGATTTAATTTGTTTACATAGATTTCAACAAAACCTATATCATAATGGCCTGAAATATATATATTCCAAATGCTGACTTAACAGCTCTATTTTGATATCTAAGGTACATATTAAAAGGTGAAAATGAAACTTGCTCAGTTGTGTCCAACTATTTGCAACCCTATGAACTATAGCCCACCAGGCTTCTCTGTCCATGGAATTCTCCAGGCAAGAATACTGGAGTGGGTAGTCCTTCCCTTCTCCAGGGGTTCTTCCCCACCCAAGGATCGAACCTGGGTCTCCTGCATTGCAAGCAGATTCTTTATTATCTGAGCCATCTGGGAAGCCCGTTACATATTATATTGTCATAAACTGATCTTTCCTCCTGAAACCTCTTCTAGCAATGGCCTTTGAGGGCAACTATACACTCCCATTAATTTGGCAAAAGATTATAATTTATTCTATAGCAAAAGGAAGCAAGGCACTGTCCACGTTTTTTTTTTTTTTTCAACAAAGGGAAATAGTGTGTCAAATCTTAGAGATATAATGTCTAAGAGTTGGATAAAATGGATGGATTGGAAGAGACTGTAAACAGCTGAATCTGTTTACTGTGATAATGCCACTGTCACAGTCCAAGAGCAATAGGAGAGAAGGGTCTCAGGTGAGAAAGAGAAAGATAAAATAGAGGCTGCAGGCTCAGTAGAGATTTGGCAACTCTATGGATTATGGTGTCATTAACTTGACCAGAGAATACAGCAGAAGCAGCAGATTTTAGGAAGGAGAATATGTTTTCTGATTTTGGTTTGGGAAATTGTAAGGTTGAAGGGTCTGCTGGAGGGGCCAAAGAAGTCCACACACTTGGATTTCAATTCTTTGACACATAGCTGGAACTGAGAATTGTTATGTGTAGATGGAGAAATAAAAAACTCTTCGCACCATGTCTGTGAGAATTAAATGAATCAGTAGGGTTGAACTTATGATCACATACTCTGGAAGCCATTCTTTATTGGTTGTGTGAGGTTGGGATAGTGATTTAATAACACTGTGCCTTGGCTTTCTCATCTGTACAATGTGATGAGAGTAGTAGCTATAGTGGGCAAAGTCTTGTTCCTGCCAAAGATTTCATCTGTGGTGCAAAAAGGATGCAGACAAAAGGAGGAAGATGATGAAACCAAGGGAATCACTAGCATTACAAGAGTGGTCAAAGAAAGATGGTAGACCAGGAGGCTGAAAGAATCATGTTTAATTGGTAAAAAATAGCAACAGCTGAAGCACCATATATACTCCTGCACAGTACCCAGATTGTTACTGAAAATAGAGTATTTACTGAACAAAAACATAAGCTATAGTTTTCAGTTCAGTTCAGTTCAGTTCAGTCGCTCAGTCATGTCTGATTCTTTGCGACCCCATGAATTGCAGCACGTCAGGCCTCCCTGTTCATCACCAACTCCCAGAGTTCACTCAAACTCACGTCCATCGAATCAGTGATGCCATCCAGCCATCTCATCCTCTGTCGTCCCCTTCTCCTCCTGCCCCCAATCCCTCCCAGCATGAGTCTTTTCCAATGAGTCAACTCTTCGCATGAGGTGGCCAAAGTACTGGAGTTTCAGCTTTAGCATCCTTCCTTCCAAAGAACACCCAGGGCTGATCTCCTTTAGGATGGACTGGTTGCATCTCCTTCCAGTCTAAGGGACTCTCAAGAGTTTTCTCCAACACCACAGTTCAAAAGCATCAATTCTTTGGTGCTCAGCTTTCTTCATAGTTCAACTCTCACATCCATACATGACCACAGGAAAAACCATAGCCTTGACTAGATGGACCTTTGTTGGCAAAGTAATGTCTCTGCTAGCTTATAGTATTAGCTCCTGGCAATGCAGAAGACATAAGAGACATGAGTTTGATCCCTGGGCCAGGAAGATCCCCTGGAGGAGGGCATGGCAACTCACTCCAGTATTCCTGCCTGGAGAATCCCATGGACAGAAGAGCTTGGTGGGAAAAAGTCTATGTGATTGCAAAAAATCAGACACAGCTGAAACAACTTAATTCTCATGCATGTGTTAGCTTAGCAGCTGGGGGCATACAAAAATAAATTAATGTTGGAGGCTGGAGAGATAATGATCTTTGTTATGCAGTTCCAAGCTGTTTGTTCAAATATTTGTTTAAAATTGTAGGATATGTGCTAAGTCACTTCTGTCATGTCTGAATCTTTGCAACCCTATGGACCATGGCCCGCCAGGCTCCTCTGCCCATGGAATTCTCCAACGTAAGAATACTGGGGTGGGTTACCATTTCCTCCTCCAGGGGATCTTCTGACCCAGAGGTCGAACCCAGGTCTCCCACATTGCAGGTGAATTATTTACCTTCTCAGCCACCAGGGAAGCCCCCAAATTGTGGGAGAGGTAGTTTGTGTGTGTGTGTGTGTGTGTGTGTGTGTGTGTGTGTGCGCGCGATTAAGGAACGTATTACCTGAAAGGAGCTTGAAGAACAAGACATATAATGCCTTGTGTTAGTTCTAACTATGTTTGGCAAGTTGCAGGAAAAAGTTGGGCTAGTTTGCCAGCTTGATAAAACAAAACCGGGTAAATTCCAGAAATGTGGAGATTTGCAGGGCTAGAGATTCTAACTTCTTGGAAAACCTAAATATTTGAAGTTAAAATGTAACATACTTTAAATAAAAACAACAAACTCTCCCAGCACAGATCAGTTAAAGGATATGGCTTTAACACTTCTTGGTTAAAAAAAAACAAAAACAAAAAAAAACTGTTCACAAAGAAACAACAGGTTGAAAATCCAATTGTATATTAGTCTCCCGTTATAATTTTCTACTTGAGAAACTAACCCCACTCGGAGATCTGCATTCACCCTACTGTCAAAGAGACTAATCCTGGCTAAAATACTTATGTGTCACTACTTCAAGCAGGAAAAGTGAAAATAAATGTGTGCAACCCTCAAGAAAGGCATGATTATGGAATGCAGAACTGAGTGGAATCAAAGAGTTTGTATATCAAAAAGAAACACTGGCAAAGAGTGGTTTTATCAAATATTCTTTCTGTGTTTCCTGTCCTTTGTTTTGTAGTTTTCTGTGACTAGCTCTTGTCAACAGATGTGGGCGGAAGTAATCTTTGTTACTTTGGGGCCAATGAATAGCTGGTAGAAGCTATGACAGCCTGGTTTTGAGTGACTGTGTAGAATACAACCCTTTCCACACACATCCAGACTCATGCTTACTTTGGAAATGGACCCTAAAACACAAGTCAACATTTTTTATATAAAGAATCTGATATTAGCCATTAAATTGATATGGCATGATCCAATACCTAAGTAAAAATACACCTATATCAGAGGAGTATTGTGAGAAGGGAACAAGTAAATAGTTCTAAGAGCCCTGGCTATTTGAAATAAGTATATAAATGTTATGTATGAATGCTCTTATTGTTGTTACTAGATAAAATCCCCAGCTAGCAGAGGGCCTGACATAAGTGGCAAAACAACAAATCTTAGTTTCTTCTCTGTTTTTTTAATATTTAAATTGTCATCATGCTCATATTACTAACATTTGCCATCAGATGAGTCTATAAGGGAATGGGAACCTAGTTATCTTAAGATCTAAGAATGTGATGGCATTTTGTTTTTAGAAGCTCAAATACCTGTTTTCCACTTGTTGCTTTGCCCACGAGAAACAAATTCCTTGTTGCAAACTTAAATCCACGGGGATGAGGATGAGTAAATTATTCAAATTATTATACAACACAAGATGCAAATGGGAATAAAGATTTAATATTTTCCTATGTGTAATTATTTTTTTAATGTTTAAAATATTTATTCAGAACATATAAATTAATTCAATTTACCATGTATGAGCCATTAATTTTGCTATTCTAATGGACATATGGCAGTGAACATGTGATTTTAATATTTTTAATGGAGAACATTCAGTTTTGATAGCATAAAGTGAGGATTCTTTTAACAGAAATTTTACTTACAATTTCTTAACAAACAATATCACTTTCTATGTATAATAGTTATATATAAAGCAAGTAAGTAAAAAGAAGAGGTAACTAAATATTTTCAGAATGGAAGAGAACAGATGATATTATAAGTGAAGCTTAGTAACTGTCATTGATTATAAATTTCAACTTGAATACTGATCCCAAGCCATAAGTGTGTTGAAACTGCTATTGTCTATTAAGGTTATTAAGTATATAAAATCAATAAAAAGAGCTAGGCTTGAGATATAAATCTCTGTGTTTTCTTAAGCACAACTAACAGCATTAAAAATAAAAATATATAAACAATTGCATAATGTATATACTAGAACAAACATACTCAGCTTTGTAGATAATAATAGGAAACAGGAACTCATCCTCCTTTCATTCATTTCAGTCACTTATATCACTTTGCTCTGAGAACAAAGCAAACCTCATGCACTGAGTGTTCAGTGGAGAAATACTATTTACTGCAAATATTTTTTGATAAAATGAGCCACTCATTTTTTAACCCTTATTGATATTGTTCAGTCACAAAGTTGTGTCTTATTCTTGGAGACCCCATGGACTGAAGCCACGTCAGACTTCCTTGTCCTTCACTATCTCCTGGAGTCTGTTCAAACTTATGGCCATTGAGTCAGTGATGCCATCTGATCATCACATCTTCTCTTGCCCTCTTCTCTTTCTGCCCTCAATCTTTCCTAGCATCAGAGTCTTTTCCAAAGAGTAGTGTTTTTCCCCAAAGAGTCAGCTCTTTGCATCCAGTGGACCAAAGTATCAGAGCTTCTGCTTCAGCATCAGTCCGTCCAATGAATATTCAGGGTTGATTTTCTTTAGGATTGACTGGTTTGATCTACTTGCTGTCCAGGGGACTCTCAATAGTCTTCTCCAGCAACACAATTCAAAAGTATCAATTCTTTGGGACTCAGTCTAGTTCATGGTCCAATTCTCACATGACTGCCGGGAAAACCATAGCTTTGACCATATGGACTTGTGTTGGCAATGTAATGTCTCTGCTTTATAATATGCTAAGTTTCTCATAGCTTTTCTTCCAAGGAGCAAGTGTCTTGATTTTATGACTACAGTCACAATCTGCAGTGATTCTGGAGCCCAAGAAAATAAAATCTATCTCTTTTTCCACTCCCCCCCCCCCACCATCTATTTGCCACAAAGTGATGGGACTGGATGCCATAGTCTTACTTTCCTGAATGTTGAATGTCAAGCCAGCTTTTTCGCTCTCTTCTTTCACTCTCATCAAGAGACTCTTTGGTTCCTTTTCAGTTTCTGCCATTAGAATGGTATCATCTACAGGTCTGAAGCTGTGGATATTTTTCCAGGCAATCTTGATTCCAGCTTGTTCTTCATCCAGCCCAGAGTTTCCATCATGTACTCTGCATATAGATTAAATAAGCAGGGTGATAATATACAACCTTGAGCTACTCCTTTCCCAATTTGGAACCAGTTCTTGTTGCAAGTCCAGTTCTAACAATGCTTCTTGATCTGCATTCAGGATTCTCAAGAGACAGGTAATGTGGTCTGGTATTCCAATCTTTGTAAGAATTTTCCACAGTTTTTGTGATTCCACACAGTCAGAGGCTTTAGTGTAGTCAATGAGGCAAAAATAGGTGTTCTGGAATTCCATTCTTTCTCTATGGCCCAGCAGATGTTAGCAATTTATCTCTGGTTCCTCTGCCTTTTTGAAATCCAGCTTGAACTCCTAGAAGTTCTAGGTTCATGTATTGTTGAAGACTTCCTTGGAGAATTTTGAACATTACCTTACTAGCATGTGCAATAAGTTCAATTGTGTGATACCTTGAATGTGTTTTGGCATTGCCCTTATTTGGGATTGGAATGAAAACTGACCTTTTCCAGTCCTTTGGCCATTGCTGAGTTTTCCAAATCTGCTGGCATATTGAGTGAAGCACTTGAAAAGCACCATCTTTTAGGATTCGAAATAGCTCAGCTGGAATTCCATCACCTCCACTAGCTTTGTTTCATAGTGGTGCTTCATAAGACCCACTTGGCTTCACATTCCAGGATGTGTGGCTCTAGATGAGTGATCACACCATCACTGTTATCCAGATCATTAAGAACATTTTTTTTTTTTTTATAGTTCTCTGTATTCTTTCCACTTCTTCTTAATCTCTTCTGCTTCTGTTAGGTCCTTGCGCTTTCTGTCCTTTTTTGTGCCCATTCTTGCTTGAAATGTTCCCTTGTTTATCCTAGTTTGGGACCAGCAACTGACATCTTCTGAAACATCCAGGAAAGCAGGGATAGTTTCAGCAGAATCATAACTGGTTATGCCCAATTCATATAGATGCGTGCTTAGCTGAAGCTTGTATCTTACATTATCAAGAGCCCCAGTACCTGGATTAGCCCTTCAAGGCATATAGAGTACAGAGGTGGAGGCATAGTCAACAGCACTGTTCAGTGAGGCAGATGCTGACAGCCAGCAACTTGGTGAGTGAAAAAAAAAATTTAAATAAATATTAGCATATACATGTGCATTCTTGGTGAATTAGTAGTGGATGTTTATATACAAAATCATCGGAATCATACTTCAGAAAACATTTAATGTCTTTATAAAATTTAATTTAGCATACAGTATAGGCTTTTGAGCATGTCATAAATACCAATTGAGGATGATAAAATGTAGGCACAAAGTAATTCAGTGAAGAGATGCTGGTAAGCCGTATATTAAGTACACCAATTACAAACACACACGCACACACACACACACACACACAACAATTACCTCAGTATACTTGATGAAACATGGTTTATTTATTACTTGTTGAATGAAATTTTGAAATAAATTTAGAGAACTGTATTATGTCAACAGGGAAATAAAGGAATTTTAAAACTGAAAGTAATGGTCTCTCTGAAAAGGTTACATCAAAATATAAGCGTAAACTTTGTCTAGAAACCCTATTAAAATAACTAAAGGTAATCAAATAATATATATGTGTGTATATATGTATATATACATATATGTATTTGTGATTCATTTCTACCTAAACACTTGTCCAAAAGGATGCATTACATCTTTGTGGTCATGCGAGTTTTGTCTCCGTGTGATTATTTACTTCTATGTGTTTGAGACTCAAACATAAAGCATTTGGAACCTTAAGTTCTGAGATCACAGTGGCTTTGTAAACTGAGTAAAGTTACTTTATCCCTTTGAGGTTTTTTTTTTTAATATTTGTACAATAGTAAAAAAAAACACAAGGTCTGTTAGCCATACTTAGTAAGATATTTTTAAAATGTAAATAAAGAAGGCTATATACTCTACCTCACAATGTGCATATTATTTAATATCCTAAGAATTATATTTTGTATGTGACTATAGCTTTATATTATCATTTTCCTAGTCTAAAAAACAATATAAAATATTCTGGTCTGAACTTTTTTCTATTGTACATGCATTTGAATGTTGTACTTTTGCATGTTTAGGATCTATTGTTTTGTAAAATTAATCTTGTTTTGTTTCATGGTTGCACATATACATATTGCTACAAAAATGCCTTGTTTCTGCATGAGATGTGAATCTGTTTTCCACCACAGCTCTTCTACCTTCTACAATTATATCCCAATAACAGACATTGCTATTTTATATAATGCATAACATTTCTCAAAATTTCTTTTAGATTTACTGACCAGCTGATTCCCAAGTAAGTTTTGTCATCCCATACTCATTTTATAATACTCATACCAGTTAAGCTTTAGCAAGTTTCATATCTTAAATGTTTACAATGGTCCTGACTTTCTTTTAATATTTGATATACCTTATTAGTATAACTACTATAAATTTTGTTATAAGATCAGGAAGTAATATTATCTCAGTTCTTATAAGCTGTATGATTTTAGACCAATAAAAGCAAGCAAACAAATAAACATCCTCAAATCTCCCACAACAAAAACCTAAAACAACAGAAAAACAAACAAAAATTTTCTCTGAACCTTATCTCTTATGTGTAAAGTAACAAATATGTCACAATCTTTTATTAAGCTTGCCAATGTTTACTGCAATTTTAACTTTCATATCCTCATAATTATCACCATCAATGATCATCTCCAGATGAACATATCTGTCCTCAGGATCTAGGACTTATATCAATCCTTTCATTTTTATACTTCTCACCACTGTCTAGCTCTTGAAAATACTTTCTTATGGTAGCTCTTTATTTTTAATCAATTTTCCTTCTTTAATTTGTCTCTTAATAATCTTATTTCCCTTCCTGACCTATGGTCCTAGTCATGCTGCTGCTGCTGCTGCTGCTGCTAAATCGCTTCAGCTGTGTCCAACTCTGTGTGACCCCATAGACGGCAGCCCACCAGGCTCGCCCATGCCAGGGATTCTCCAGGCAAGAACGCTGGAGTGGGTTGCCATTTCCTTCTCCAATGCATGAAAGTGAAAGTGAAGTCGCTCAGTCCTGTCCGACCTTCAGTGACCCCATGGACTTCAGCCTTCTAGGCTCCTCCATCCATGGGCTTTTCCAAGCAAGAGTACTGGAGTGGGGTGCCATTGCCTTCTCCATGGTCCTAGCCATAGTCCTTATTATATAATAAACAGGGTTTTGTAATGGCCTTCTAACCTTCTAATTGATTTTTTTGTGTAGTCTCTACTCCTCCCAATAGAAGAATTGCCTGATACATTCTTTTTCACATGAGAATCACCCAAGCGTCATATTTTTTTTTTAGGTTCTCATTAGTTATCTGTACTTGTATCTATATGTCAATCCCAATCTCCTAGCTTATTCCACCCCTCTCCAAGCTCCTTGGTAATCATAAATTTGTTCTCTAGATCTCTGACTGTATTTCTGATTTACAAATGAGTTCCTCTGTACCATTTTTCTAGATTTCATATATAAGGAATATTATGCCATATTTGTTTTTCTCTCTGACTTACTTCATTCTGTATGACAATTCCCAGGTCCACCCGTGTCTCCACTAATGGGACTTCTTTGTTCCTTTTTATGACTAATATTCCACCGCATGTATGCACCATGTCTTCTTTATCCATTCCTCTGTCAATGGACATTCAAGTTGCTTCCATATCCTGGCTAATGTAATGACTGCTGTGATGAATATTGATGTACACACCTCTTTCAGAATTCTGCTTCTCTCCAGATATATGCCTAAGAGTGGGACTGTTGGGTCATATAGTGGAGCCTTTTTTTTACACAGCAATAAACAAAATGAAAAGACAACACTAGAATAAAAGAAAATATTTGCACACAAAACAGCTGACGAACGATTAATCTGCAAAATTTACAAACAGCTCATGCAGCTTAATATAAGAAAAAATAAAAATCAAAAAATGGGAAGAATATCTAAATAGATATTTCTCCACAGAAGACATACAGGTGGCCAACGAACACATGAAAAGATGGTCAACATCACTAATTATTGTAGAAGTACAAGTCAGAACTACAACGTGGTATCACCTCACACCAGTCAGAATTACCATCCTCAGAAACTTTACAAACAATAAACACTGGACAGGCTATGGAGAAA
Organism: Bubalus kerabau; assembly: GCF_029407905.1. Lineage (NCBI taxonomy): Eukaryota > Metazoa > Chordata > Mammalia > Artiodactyla > Bovidae > Bubalus > Bubalus kerabau. The sequence continues at coordinate 9,742,413 of NC_073635.1, read as the reverse complement.
AGGGATGTCTCCTACACAATTGGTCTTCCCAGGTGGGTCAGTGGGTAAAGGATATACCTGCAATGCAGGAGATGCAAGTTCGATCCCTGAGTCAGGAAGATCCCCTGGAGGAAGGCATGGCAACCCACTCCAATATTCTTGCCTGGAGAATCCCACAATCCCTGAGTCAGGAAGATCCCCTGGAGGAAGGCATGGCAACCCACTTCAATATTCTTGCCTGGAGAATCCCATGGATAGAGGATCCTGGTGGGCAACAGTCAATAGGGCTGCAAAGAGTCAGACATGACTGAAGAGACTGAGCACAGCTTAGAACTTACACTGTTAGTAGGAATGTAGATTGGTACAGTCACTATGGATAACAATATAGAAGTTCCTTAAAAAACTGATATATCATCCTAAAAAACAGAGGTAATCCACGCATTGGTCTGAGTTCTCCAGCTTCCCGGGTGGCACTAGTGGTAAAGAACCTGACTGCCAATGTGGGAGACATAAGAGATGCAGGCTCAGTTCCTGGGTTAGGACTATCCCATGGAGGAGGGCAAGGCAACCCACTCTAGTATTTTTTTTTCCTGGAGAATCCCATGGCCAGAGGAGCCTGGGGGGTCTACTATGAAACAAACCTTGTGCAACCATGAAACAAAACAAGATTTATATGTATAATTTATATGTATATATTATAATTTATATGTATAATTCAGCTCAGTTCAGTCACTCAGTCATGCCTGACTCTTCGTGACCCCATGGACTGCAGCACACCAGGCCTCCCTGTCTATCACCAACTCCCAGAGTCCACCCAAACTCATGTCCATTGAGTTGGTGATGCCATCTAACCATCTCATCCTCTGTTGTCCCCTTCTCCTCTTGTCTTCAATCTTTCCCAGCATCAGAGTGTTTTCCAATGAGGCAGTTCTTCGCTTCAAGTGGCCAAAGTATTGGAGCTTCAGCTTTAGCATCAATCTTTCCAGTTAATATTCAGTACTGATTTCTTTAGGATTGACTGCTTGAATCTCATTGCAGTCCAAGAAGACTCTCAAGAGTCCAACACCACAGTTCAAACACAATGAGATTTTAATGTTAGCCTCATCCAGAAACACCTTCACATACACATCCCAAAATATTGCTTTATCGGGGTGCTTGCCCTGGTGTCCCAGTAAAGTTAACATATAAGACTAATAATCATCACAAACATTTTGCCTCCCTGTTCAAAAGCTTCTATTGTTTTAAATATGAAGGTGATCATTTTCACTTGAAAGTAAACTATTAGCCATTTTCAGAATATCAGATGGGCTTCCATGGTGGCTCAGATGGTAAAGAATCTGAATGCGATGTGAGAGACCTGGGTTCCATCCCGGGTTGGGAAGATCCCCTGGAGGAGGGCATAGCAACCCATTCCAGTATTCTTGCCTGGAGAATCCCCATGGACAGAGGAGCCTGGTGGGCTACAGTACATGGGATCACAAAGAGTTGGACATGCCTGAGAGACTAAACATAGCATAGAATATCGGGTATATGAAGACTCTATACTTGAGTTTTGTTTTTCCTAAAGAACTATAAACATTAAAAATGTAGTATGAAGAAGGGAATAACATACACTTTATGCATAATGGATAATCTTCACAAACTAGTTTGAACTATAGGACTCAAGTGATTTCTGTAACATTTATCCTAAACAAGGATGTGTATAGGATATGAAAAGGTATTAGCTCTTTCAGATAATTTATAAATGTTCATAATGGTGAAAAAATATCAAATATGCTAGACATACTTTGTGAGGTACATCCCTGATTGTCCCTTTTTTATAGTCGCTGATAACATTTGACTCAATTCCACTTTAGGATCATCAGTCTATTAAGAAATCGTTAAATAGCATTGAATATTACAAGGCTTCAAAAATCAATTGTGCTTGTGCTCATGTGTTGAAACTACATACATGATTTTCAAGTCACATGATCAAGAAAGAACAAAGATCAGGGCAAATGTTCACATTAAATACATTGAAAAAGAAGTAAATGTGAGAAAATGGAGACAGTAATATACTTTGCAGCAACATGGATTAATTCACAAAATATCTTTAAAGGGAAATTGTTACTATTAAACTAAGACAATAATATTCTTTGTTGTTCAGTCGCTAAGTTGTGCTTGACTCTTTGTGACCCCATGGACTTCAGCATGTCAGGCCTCCCTATTTTTAGGTATCCTGAACTATGAAAAATGCTGTCATAAAATCCTTTGGATACAGTCTATTCTGAAAATATTAAATCAGCTTTGCTGAGTTTTCAAAAGCAAGACTTTTCCTTGAAGGGTGATTGAAAACAACTTTCTAACTTAAGATCTTAGATACCATTAGTCCCAATAAAGTTGATGATTTCTTCTGGGAGAGTTTAATCGGTTTGTTGTGATATGGTACCAGTAACTCAATTCCATAAAACAATTGTGATTGATTACAGTTGTACCATGAATTGGCCAGAAGAGAGCCTGAGAAAATCATTTTCAAGCCTGTCTTTCAGTGCAACTTCAGAAAATGATGGTCTTCTGGATTTAAGCCACATTTTTCCCCTGACCATTCACAAAAATACCATTCATTACTCATTTCTTTCTTTCCTAAACAGAAAATATCAATGATGATCACAATCTATGATAGAGGTCACAGCAATTAACTAACTGTAATGACATGTGTTAAGGTTATGGTTTTTGCTCAAACCCCGAGCTAGTTAAGTATTGACATCTCCTGACCGGAACTTGGCAAGAACATTTAGAAAGCCACTTTCAGGTCTATTAAAGTGCTGGGGCAATCCAGGGTTTTTCCATGTCAATAAACAGTGCCCAAACTGAGATTTGGGATAGTGATTTAGAAATGAGATAAGTTTATTTTAACTATCGTGTGGATCATAAAATTTTCCTTTGGTCTTCCGCTATTATCACTTTTATTTATGACATTTCCCTGCTGCTTCCTGTATCATAATACATAAAACTATATATTCTCAGAGACATTTTTATACAACACAGCACACTAGAAGGGGTATTTACTATTTCCCAACAGAAGAAAAAAATCACTCTATTCCTTCTTAGGTACAGTTGAATCAGCCATGACTTTTATGCCTCTTATGTAGATGCTGTTCTGTGCTCAGTATTGTTTGACTCTGCTACTTATGGACTCTAGTCAGTCAGGCTCTTTTGTCTGTGGAATTTTCCAAAACAGAATACTGAAGTGAGTTGCCATTTGCTCCTTCAGGTGACCTTCCCAACCCTGGGATGGAACCTGCATCTCCTCGCAGGTGGATTCTTTATCACTGAACCACCTGGAAAGTCAGACAGGCACCCCTTATTCTACATGTCCATAGGATTAAATAATTATATGGGATTATTTTGAATAGAGAGGCTCTAGCGATAACCTTGAAACAGCTGCCTTGCTGAAGAAGTAGCTTTGGTTATACTTTCTATTGCTGCATCATTTAAAATGTTAGATATTGTGTACATTGTTTTTGCCCCCAAAACAAAGGTTCTCAGTGTAACCTCTTCACCTTATTTTCTATAAAGCTAAACAATGTGGCATAATTTACTTATTCAGTTCAGTTCAGTTCAGTCGCTCAGTTGTGTCCGACTCTTTGCCACCCCATGAATCACAGCACGCCAAGCCTCCATGTCTATCACCAACTCCCGGAGTTCACTCAGACTCACATCAATCGAGTCAGTTGATGCCATCCAGCCATCTCATCCTCTGTCATCCCCTTCTCCTCCTGCCCCCAATCCCTCCCAGCATCAGAGTCTTTTTCAATGAGTCAGCTCTTCCCACGAGGTGGTCAAAGTACTGGAGTTTCAGCTTTAGCATCATTCCTTCCAAAGAACTTCCAGGGCTGATCTCCTTCAGAATGGACTGGTTGGATCTCCTTGCAGTCCAAAGGACTCTCAAGAGTCTTCTCCAACACCACAGTTCAAAAACATCAATTCTTCAGTGCTCAGCTTTCTTCACAGTCCAACTCTCACATCCATACATGACCACAGGAAAAACCATAGCCTTGACTAGATGGACTTTTGTTGGCAAAGTAATGTCTCTGCTTTTGAATATGCTGTCTAGGTTGGTCATAACTTTTCTTCCAAGGAGTAAGCGTCTTTTAATTTCATGGCTGCAGTCACCATCTGTAGTGATTTTGGAGCCCCCCAAAATAAAGTCTGACACTGTTTCCACTGTTTCCCCATCTACCTGCCATGAAGTGATGGGACCAGATGCCATGATCTTCATTTTCTGAATGTTGAGCCTTAAGCCAACTTTTTAACTCTCCACTTTCACTTTCATCAAGAGGCTTTTTAGTTCCTTTTCACTTTCTGCCATAAGGGTGGTGTCATCTGCATATCTGAGGTTATTGATAGTTCTCCTGGCAATCTTGATTCCAGCTTGTGTTTCTTCCAGTCCAGCGTTTCTCATGATGTATTTGGAAAACTCAGCAGTGGCCAAATGACTAGAAAAGGTCAGTTTTCATTCCAATCCCAAAGAAAGGCAATGCCAAAGAATGCTCAAACTACCACACAATTGCACTCATCTCACACGCTAGTAATTATGCTAGTAATTTTGAGCTAGTAATGCTCAAAATTCTCCAAGCCAGACTTCAGCAATACATGAACCATGAACTTCCAGATGTTCAAGCTGGTTTTAGAAAAGGCAGAGGAACCAGAAATCAAATTGCCAACATCCGCTGGATCATTGAAAAAGCAAAAGAGTTCCAGAAAAACATCTATTTCTGCTTTATTGACTATGCCAAAGCCTTTGACTGTGTGGATCACAATAAACTGTGGAAAATTCTGAAAGAGATGGGAATACCAGAGCACCTGACCTGCCTCTTGAGAAACCTCTATGCAGGTCAGGAAGCAACAGTTAGAACTGAACATGGAACAGACTGGTTCCAAATAGGAAAAGGAGTACGTCAAGGCTGTATATTGTCACCCTGGTTATTTAATTTACTTATTATGATCCACCAAATAGGAAATCACAGAACTTCAGGGGAAAAAAAAATAATCTCTATGTTAGAGTACTAACTTTGAAAACATAGTTTCTAAATTTTTTATTTTTTATTTTTTTTTTATTTTTAAACTTTACATAACTGTATTAGTTTTGCCAAATATCAAAATGAATCTGCCACAGGTATACATGTGTTCCCCATCCTGAACCCTCCTCCCTCCTCCCTCCCCATTCCATCCTTCTGGGTCGTCCCAGTGCACCAACCCCAAGCATCCAGTATCGTGCATCGAACCTGGACTGGCAACTCATTTCATACATGATATTTTACATGTTTCAATGCCATTCTCCCAAATCTTCCCACCCTCTCCCTCTCCCACAGAGTCCATAAGACTGTTCTATACATCAGTGTCTCTTTTGCTGTCTCGTACACAGGGTTATTGTTTTTATTATATCAGCCTAACACTTAATGAGATAGGCCAGTGTATTTAAGTGAGATTGCAATGCCCTAAAATGTTTTTTTTTTCTCTATTTGTCTTACCTGATGCTTCCTATTAAATGGTAAATATCTCAGCATTAAAGCAAAAATCTCAAAGCCATAGAAGCAATTAACACTTTATATTAGTTTATTAGATTAGCTCCATTATCTTTAAGATCCCTGGTGAGTTTGTAGAGGAATTGGAGGAAAGGTAAGATGTGGAATAAGAAAAAGTCTGAAGCTCAGGTGGGCAGCCAACAGGGAAGAACCTGGAAAATCAGTGTAAGGAGAGACCTGAGACCTGATGGGATGGATGAGAAAATAAGAAGGAAATAAAAGATGAGGCACATACACAAGCTCGTGAGGGTAGCTTTTGGAGACTCTTTTCCTTCAGAGCTCTGATAAGCCATAATTTATGAAATCACTGATTCTTGAGAGAAACTAACCAAGCAAAGAAAATGTGATGATGATTTGATCATTTATGCTTTGCAGTATCTTTTTTTTTCTTATTAAATCCACCGAAGTTAATATGTGAAGATAGTACTACCTAAAATATAATAATTAACCCATGACAGCTATTCCATTATGAAGTACATTTGACAATTAATGTCATGCATTAAATTAATTACAGATCATTTAAATAATACTGCTTTGAACTTAAAGCAAAATCATTTATTGTTATACTTCAGAGTACTTCAAAAGGTTTTCTGAATGCCTAGTTATAATTTTTTCATCCCTCTGGATTCTTTCAACAGCAAAACATATTAAAATCTTTAACTTGGCTGGCTGCCAATGATTATTTGTTTGTTTTCAATTATGAGAAGCACGTTCACATACCAAAACCAAGGACTGGGCTCAGACATGAAGCACAGCCGAAGCGAGGCTTTTAATGACAGTCTTGCAAGATTGGGTGTCTGTTGGGCAGGTACACTCAGGAGAGTTATAGCATGCACTCTTATTACCTGGCATGCAGACCCCGCCCTGGTTCCTCATTGGCTGAGTACTATGGGGTTACAATCTTCTTGGACATCGTCTAAGCCCAGAGTCTCTTAGCGTATTCTTTCTTCTCTCTTCCCATCCTAAATCCACCTTTATCAACAAGGACTTTAGCTTATCCCTGCCCAAACATCCTGTTAGTTTAAGCACTCTCCAGGAGTAAGCTGTTAGGCAAGACTAGTTTGCTAGTAATTTTCCAAGACAAAACTATGTAGCTTTGATTGGAAAGCCATTTGGTAATAATTTTCCACCCAAGGCCAGCTACTTCGTCCTGACAATGGACTGGTTCAAGTTCCATTTCTTACACAATGCATTTGATAAATATTAAAAACATAACAAAATAACATTAAAATTCACATCACTTGGCAATAAATTTCTGTCATGAAACAAAGAAAATCGCAGCATATCTGTTCTTAATATACATGCTCATTGCACCATCAATGCCACTCACGAATGTCTCAAAACATCTTTCCAAGAGAAATAGTGAAATAGTTTTTACTGGGATTTATTTGGGAAACAAACTTGGAATTTACTTCCAAATAAATTTATACCAGAATGCGATGTTTATTTCAAAACTTTAACCATGTATAAAAGCCAAATGAATTATATCCAGTCCTTGTGAGGTCCAAAATTCTAAGAATATATTGAGTGACAGCTTCAAGTTAAGCAGATTATGTGTTGTTTTTTTCTTTATTTTAATTGAAATTTTTGTGTATCTGGGTTTGATTTGTTTATTTTCAGTGGAACTAAAAGTTTAAATTCTAGGGCCTGAATTACTGTTAAGAGTTAATTTCTACGTTTCTTTAGAATCAGTTCCTAAATGTATGACAAATCATTTAAGGTATAAACTAATGTGTCTATAGCATGTCTCAGAATAGTTAATTACATTTAATTAAGTCAGAATCAAAACACATTTAATTTGTCCAAGTATGAAAAGGCTGAGACTGTACGTGGTTTTATGTCATTAAATTTAATGTGAAATTATGTAGCTATAGCTCACTAGTTCTTCACGTTTTCACTAGTATTTTACACATAAATTTCTCGGATGCTGAGGGAAATAGCATGACTAGATTATGTGTTAAAAGCAAACTCTACTATAATAAATAAAATATAAACTTAAAGGGCAGCTACTGTTTTATACTCAGATCATTGTGAATGATTCTTAAGTAGACACTATGACCTTTAAATTATCCTATTTTAGAAAAGCCAGCTTTGTATTGAGTGGATGAAATAATCATAAAGTCTCAAAATAAAAGCTTTCTCAAATACTCTGGACACTTGTCCATGTAATTTTCTAACTGGTGAAAATATATTTACCCTTGTTCCTTCCTCTTGTCTGAGACTCAGATATGATGGCTAGAGGTCTATAAAGATAAATCTAGAATAAAAATCATGAAACAAAAATAGAGGGAGCTCAAGGAATGGTAACTAAGAATCTATTTTACAAGCCCTAAAATATGTTCCTTCAGTTTTCCTTATTTATGAAAGACTAAATATCTATGTTGTTGAAGTCACAATATTTTCTTTCTTTAGACAGTTAAACTAATTTTTGCATGATTTAGGTATTTATTCAGCCTTGATTTATGCTTATTTTTCTGGTTGACAGTTCTACCAACACATTAGAAAACCTTGATTACAAGTATCATATGTTATTCATATTGATTGTGTTGGCAGCAACATTTCCCAGACCTTCCTCACTTCCAGCAATCAAACCAATAACACTTTTCATTCCTATTGACAATCTGCTATACAATAGAAGAGAAATGGTATCAAAACCCAGAAATGGACCATGGGTGGGAATGGAGAAGGGTGAGAGTGAGGGGCTGGATGATAACCATTTTGAGGGGCAGCTATAACTCTGCAGAAACACACTGGTGAAGTTGCCAGTGTTTGGAAATATGTGTCACCTCACAAGCAGAGCACTAGCTTATAATTTTCTTTCTTGGCATCAGTTAAAGTTTGTCTGCCAAACCAGGAATGACAATCTGACAGCAATGGAAAAGAAAGTTTCTAAATCCCCAGAGAATCAAATTGGTATCTGTGATACTAGTCCTATCTTACCAAATATATTTAGGTTAAATATTACCACATCCTTCTTATTTAAAAGTTTGGGCATTTAGTATGCTTTCTGCAAGACGATAAAGGGAAAATAAACCCTCCTATTTCAATGTTGGGAATAGGTGTGTGTATAAAATATATGTACACATATATAAAGAAAGATGTGTGCCATATGTTTAATTTATTAACCTAAGCACTGGAACAGCATGAATAATGATTTTTTTTATTTTGTTGTCTTGGGAGCAAATCTCTACCTCTGTATTTTGTAGGTTAAAATGTTGTCAAGAATATTTTGTTACAAAAAAATTAAAAAAAATCAATTTTATAAACATTAACTTAAACATAAAAGATGGATGGGGAATTTGTGTGGTTGGGAGCCAACTTCGGTTTTTCCTGAGAAATAGAAAATTTATTCATTTATTCTTTCTTATGCTATATATAGATTGTAAAAGTCATTCCAACAACATATCTTGAAAATGGCACTCAGACTGAACAAAGCTCTTCCTTGAGGTCTTTCATGATGTGTTGAGAGAATTCATATACAAGACACACAATTCATCTAATTTCAATCTAGTTTATGCAGCATAAATGTGCTGCCAATCAACAAGAACACCATTTTAATTGAGTTACTCATCTGCATGATCGTGCTAATGGGCTGTTCATTGCACTTTGGTTTAGGAGTATCTGACTTCTTCATGGCAGCACAGAAAGTCAGGCACAAACTACCAAGGGAAAGTCAGAAAACATTTTAGCAGAGTATGGTATTTGACTTTGGGTTTGGTGAGAGAATAAGTGGATGAGAAGGAACTGGTCAGCTAGAGAAGTTATTGAATATTTAAAAGAGAGAGGAGCTAATAAAGGCAGTGCCGTAGTGAAAAGAACATAGAAAGTGGATAATCTTTTTTTTTTTTTAATTTCACTTTAAATGAAAAGCAAAGTAAAATAGAAAATGGAACCATCCCTTTCCCTGAAATTGAAGTCAAAGAAACAGAAGAGCTATATATCAAGATGATTAGACACTCTGATGGTAACACACTCATACATTACAAAACCTTGTGTCTTATTTATCCTTTGAAGGAACGAGTGAAATAATCCATGAGGATGAAGACTATGTGTATAACCTGATGTTAGTCTCTGAACTCCATCACATTTGCTAACTATAATGGAAAGAGATGAACAAGACACAGATAGTTTCCTGAGGCGTGTTGATGGCTCAGTTGAGATTAGAATTCATTGTACATTTGAGTAAAACTCAGCTGCTCGATGATTCTCGTATTAAACTGGAGGACTTCTCTGCTAAAGAGGAGACATTGTATTGTAGAATTTACCTAAAGTTTAGAATTTTCAGAAAGAGATACTATGGAAGTTGACATATTGAAGAAGTTGAAATAAATAACTAGAAATTCAAGTAAATAACTATGGTCAGAAGGTCCAGATTTTTTTTTTTTTTGGCTGCACTGTGCAGCCTGTGGTATCTTAGTTCCACAATCAGGGAGAAAATCTCCGCTCCCCCCACCCCTCATGCAGTGGAAGCACAGAGTCTCCACCACTGGACTGACAGGAAAGTTCCCAGAAATAGTTGCTCTTTTTTAGTTTTTAAAAGTACTGAGTGTAGAAGGTAAGGTAAGGTGTTATAATAAACAAGAAAAATGTGAGGATGAGTATTAAGAGATTTAAGGACTTGATAAGATAATACATCAGGACTATTGGGAGTGAAAAATGAGGTAAATAGAAAGATAAATTTGGTCAGATATTGGTGTTTAAGAATTCAAATCTGTAAATGTTCATGATGAAAACAGTATGTGGGGTAATTAAATGAATCATAAAGATAACTGGAACTTGGAAGTATAACGAATTAATAGACTGCATCTGATTGGATATATAAATATTTAGATAGCTCAGTATTTATTCTGAATTTATATATAGGAGGAATTATTTAAGAGCTGGGACAAAGCATTGAGAAAAGCAAAGCATAGTGAGGCATGGCACAAAGCAATCAGTCAGAAAACAAGGAGACCACAGACTAACATTTCTGTCGGTAAATGTATCAGAGGAAAGGCATAGCAGATGTGCAAAACATAGGGATGATTTCTTCAATATCGAGGGAAAGCAATTCTGTAAGATAATATTTAAGAAAGAGACATGAATGAAGTTAAAAGATGAAATGTGAGTATCTGAATCCAGAACATTTGTGATAGAAGTCATAGACTAGGGACAAGAATGCTTAGTGTATTAGAACAGACAAGGGTCAGATGAGGCCAGAATATAGAGCCTGGTCCAGCAGCAAGGACTGGCAAAAGTTATAACTTTCACTCAGCTAGCATCATTTGACTCCTAACCAGGCCGCAGTAGTAAAAAGGAGGTACAATATCTCCAGGATATATGATAGTGCAGGTGGACACTACTGCTTCTGTCTGCCTTCCTTCACTGATGCATGCCTGAAGTTCTGTGCTCAGTGGCCTATACAAGTAGGGGAATCTACCAAGTAAGAAGAGCCCTTAACCTTGGCTTCATTGATTTTTATATAAGCTTAGAATAAGTAGGTAAAGGGAGAATGGTGGGGTGAGAGGGCATACGGATCAGCTTGAATTCTAGCTCTAAAATTTGCGTTGTAGAATCCCAGTGTGGTATATTTATTTAATACAATTTTCTATTCAATTTCATTTTGCATCATTGGGTCTAGTCACAAGTTCAGTGTGGCAGATGTAACTGTTGAAAACTGTCTTGAAATGAGTTTAGAAGGAAAGACTAGCTTAAAACTTGTAGTACATAGTAAGAGTTTTATGGTAAGTTTTAGGAGAAACAATTGGAGTATTGAAAACAGGGGACTAAGAGTAAAGTTTGTGATGTAGATAGATGGGGTAGGAAAGAGGAACAGGATGCAGAGAGACTGAGTAGGAGAGCATTACAAAATTCCATGTAAGAAACTATGCTGACCTGGGTAGTTGCGGTGGAATAAGTGACATAGGATAAGATTATTTGGTAGAGTTTTTAAAATTGTTTTCAGTAATAGAACAGAAAAATGTGTTAATGAATGGGATGTAGAGTGTGTAAAATAGGAGTCTTGCATTGTCCTGCTGCTGCTGCTAATTTGCTTCAGTCCTATCCGACTCTGTGTGACCCCATAGACGGCAGCCCACCAGGCTCTCCCGTCCCTGGGATTCTCCAGGCAAGAACACTGGAGTGGGTTGCCATTTCCTTCTCCAACGCATGAAAGTGAAAAGTGAAAGTGAAGTCGCTCAGTCGTGTCCAACTCTTTATGACCCCATGGACTGCAGCCTACCAGGCTCCTCCGTCCATGGGATTTTACTGGAGTGGGGTGCCATCGCCTTCTCCATGTGTTGTGCTAGTGTTTGTTAAATCAATGAACATTGGAGACAAATAGATGTTTTTGTTGATGGTGGAGAGTATAAGGGTTTGTTTTGGTCATGTTAAGTCTGGGGTATTTATTACTCTAAAGTGAAGATATCAAGATATAGGAGTCTTAGATTCAGAGGAAACGTCATAACTGAAGGTGTACGTGTACTAGCTATTGTCATATAGGCGAGGTTGGTTGCACACATACAAGGGGAGTAAATGTAGGAAGAGAAAAGATCCACAGACTGAAGAGAGACACTTGTGAATAAAAGAAGAGAAGACCAAGAGATTGGAGACCATCACAGATCCAAACAAATGGAGTAGAAATGCTAAAGAGTGTGTTGGAGAGCAAGAAGATTGTGGCAGAGGTAAAATCTTTAAAATAGTTATGCTGGAAAAAATACCATTGCTATTAATGCATGCTCTACGCTCTATGTATGGCATAAAATGGTTTAAGTATAGAGGAAAGCAACACTGTTGAAAGTAAGCAGAATACAAAACTAAGAGATCATGTGGTTGGATGGATCATCTATATGAATATTGAGAGAAATATAAGTGCATAGCAAGAGTAGTAGCAAAAAGACACAATAGGAGAGAAAATAAAAAAGCCAGATACTAAAGAGAGTGAGGGGACTGATTGGAAATACGGTTTATTGCTGCAATGTGAAAGTTAGTGACTTGTAGGATATTAAGATTTCAGATAAGCAGAGATATGTATTTTCTATTATATTTGTCTTAATCTTTTAATTAGGATTGGAGACACAATAGCATGGAAATAGTATTATGCACAAGTAGAAAACTCACCTTACTCTTATGATTTTGTGCCACCAGGCAGGAGAGAAAGAGGGGGTAAAAATGTCAATTGATAGGTCTACTTAGGAATCACTATCTCCAGAACACTGACAAAAAAGGTCAGAACATAGAGTGAATGCAAAGAGGAAATTCTAGAGATTTCAAACTAAACCATATGGGGATTGTAATCTGCATGGCAAGGGATAACATGGGAGCTTTGGATTTTTCATAATGATTTATATGCCAAACATTATAGCTTGATAGAATGAGTTTTACTGTTCTGTCAGGGGATGAAGATAATTCCAATTATATGAGGCAGGTATTCTGCATGTATGGGCCAAGTGGGCAGTCTACTCAAGAGTACAAAATTTTTTAAGCTTCCTCTTCCCCAAATCCCATGTTAGGTGATTATCATGTTGGGGATCATTAGTTTGTGTTGCAAAAGCAAAGCTCTTGGACCCCTCATATCATCTGCTGTGGACACTTTTGTGGCCAGGGGAAGACTCTCCATAAACATGCAGAACTCCTTACATTGATGCAGAAGGTGTCCTATTTTGCTGTGGGCAGTTCTGAGCTAGGTGTGCACGAAGCTTTGGGGACCTTCCTTCAGTGCTACCATGGGTTGTGGTGAGGAAAAAGGAAGAATGGCTTTAACAGGGGATGGGAAGGATGATCACAAGGGGTAAGGCAGAGATAATTATAATTAAATTTATTTAAAAAAATAAGTGATGGGGAATAAGTTAGCAACAATCAAAAATGACAGTAAGACAATGGTAATGTTATTCGGTGTAACTAACATCAAAAGGACAAAATTTCTTTTTACATGAAGCTAAAAAATGTATTTTTTAAGAGACAGTGGATAGAGAAGTGAGAGCATGTTATGTTTCAAGGGGAGCAGAAGCTAAGCAGTCTCCGTGTAAGGTAATCTCAAAAGAGAGCCAACATTACTTAATGTAAAAAAATCCAGAGAACCATCTCTGAAGAAGTTAATGTGAAAAAATTAATTGAAGTAGAAATCTCAGAGATTTGGGTCAACAGAGTTGGGAGGGAGGTCAATAATACAGAACTGATGTGTTTGGATTTAGAAAACGTAGAAGTAAGGTACAGATTAAAATAATACATCATAAAATAAAATTATGCACTTAAACTTATTTGACTATTCACTCCAAGTTTAATATTATTGTTACTAAAAATGCTTTCTTAATTAGGTCATTAAATGTCCTTATAATTAGTGCCTTTTTTCCTGAAATAAATGCCTTTAAAATGTTTTTAACTGAAATAGCTAATGCAAAATACTCATTATTTTGGAAACTCTATTTCAGCAATATCTGGAAATAGGTTAGTATATAAGTGTGTGAAAAAGTTGGCTTAAAGCTCAACATTCATAAAATGAAGATCATGACATCTGGTCCCATCACTTCATGGGAAATAGATGGGGAAACAGTGTCAGACCTTATTTTTTTGGGCTCCAAAATCACTGCAGATGGTGATTGCAGCCATGAAATTAAAGACACTTACTCTTTGGAAGAAAAGTTATGACCAACCTAGATAGCATATTGAAAAGCAGAGACATTACTTTGACAAAAAAGGTCCGTCTAGTCGGTTTTTCCAGTGGTCATGTATGAATGTGAGAGTTGGACTGTGAAGAAAGCTGAGTGCTGAAGAATTGATGCTTTTGAAGTGTGGTGTTGGAGAAGACTCTTGAGAGTCCCTTGGACTGCAAGGAGATCCAACCAGCCCATTCTGAAGGAGATCAGTCCTGGGATTTCTTTGGAGGGAATGATCCTGAAGCTGAAACTCCAGTACTTCGGCCACCTCATGTGAAGAGTTGACTCATTGGGAAAGACTCTGATGCTGGGAGGGATTGGGGGCAGGAGGAGAAGGGGATGACAGAGGATGCGATGTCTGGATGGCATCACTGACTTGATGGATGTGAGTCTGAGTGAACTCCAGGAGTTGGTGATGGACAGGAAGGCCTGGTGTGCTGCGATTCATGGGGTGGCAAAGAGTCAGACACGACTGAGCAACTGAACTGAACTGAACTCTGTTTATGTAACTATATGTACAAACATATTTATTTAGATACATATTTATTTAGGAATATATGTAAATATCTACACTATTTACAAGTTATTTATTTAGTATTTATGGGGTGTATATGTTGTAATTAACTAGAAGACTGACTAAAGTGGATTTCCTCAAGAAGTTTAATGTGGAAATTAGGAATTTATGAACAGATAAATGCACAACTTATATTAAACCACATAAAATAGGGTTTAGAAATATAGTGTTTGGATACACAGTTCTGTATATCTGCACATGGAAAAAACGTGTGTATGTCATAAGTGTATGATTATATGTATAGAATCTCATTTTTATTCTCCTTTTGAGAATGAGTGGTATTATTTTTTATGTAATAAATATATGTTTACAATCACATTTAACAACTCTCTTCTCTTAATAAATATTTACAATATTTGCTGCATCTCCATTTGTTCTCTTTTTCAATTAAAAAAAAGTCTCATTTATCATTTGTGTGAATTGAGTGGGGATTCGTCCCCATCTCTGTACCATAGATGTATACTTTTGTCCCAGGCTAAACAGCAGTCACTAATCCCAGTAGCTGATTCACAGATGTTCACATAAACAAAACAAAAGCAAATGCAATCTTCAATAAGACTAAGCTGCTAGATCTATTAGTTTTCCCAGGTGGAGCTTAGTGATAAAGACCCTGCCCGCCAATGCAGAAGAACTAAGAGACTTGGGTTTGATCCCTGGGTCAGGAAGATCCCCTGGAGGAGGGCATGGCAATCCACTCCAGTATTCTTGCCTGGAGAATCCCATGGATGGAAGAGCCTGGTGGGCTATGGGTTCATATAGTTGCAGAGAACCAGACAGGACTGAAGCAACTCAGCATGAGCACTATGGCTGTAGGTGGTCTCCCACATCTCTGCTCTTCTGCTGCTGCTAAGTCGCTTCAGTCGTGTCCGACTCTGTGCGACCGCATAGATGGCAGCCCACCAGGCTCCCCTGTCCCTGGGATTCTTCAGGCAAGAACACTGGAGTGGGTTGCCCTTTTCTTCTCCAATGGATGAAAGTGAAAAGTGAAAGTGAAGTCGCTCAGTCGTGTCCAACCTTCAGCGACCCTATGGACTGCAGCCTTCAAGGCTCCTCCTTCCATGGGATTTTCCAGGCAAGAGTACTGGAATGGGGTGCCATTGCCTTCTGCTCTTCTGCACATACCATTTATTTTTCCTTGGTTCCACTGTTGTTAACTATTCACCTGGCACATTGCCACTAATACTTCATGCCAAACACTTTCTATTTTTAAGAGAGAGACATAATTAAATACTTTATTCTAAATAGATATAGGTATTTTATTGTCTATATTTTCACTTGACTTGAGATTTGCCTGCATGATAATACAAACAATGCATAACTGTCTTATTGACTTACTTTTATTATAATGCTGATTTTTATAAATGTAACACTAAAATGAAGTAAAAGATGAATTATGATCAAGATGGTGCTCTGTTTAAATTGCTTGTGGACCATACTCTTTTGCCTTTGTTCAGATCTATACCACTATGACTACAAAGAGAGAATATTCAAATATCATCATGCTTAACATAGTAGCTATTTCTAATGACCAGATACAAAACAGAAACAAAGTAGTGATCACAGTTGTCAGGAACAGTTCACTGATTTCCAAGTTGAAAAAGACCTAGGGAGTTTACAAAGTTTACTCTATGCTTTCTACATGAGATGATGAACTAGAGCTGAGGTGGGGCTTACCATTTATGAAAAAAAAAAAAAGTTTGAAATAAGATGGTACACATTTTTTCTTTGAACTATAGTTTATCTGCCCCTGTGTGCTTAATGGGACAAAAATACAAGATGCCTCTGTTGAAGCCTTGAGGCAAGGTCCCGCCAGGCATTAGTGTGATAGACATATCTGGATGTCTCTATTCCAGATGTTTGAGGGTGAGGAGCCACTGGAAACCAGTGCATAAGAAAAGTCAGAACCAGGATCTCTGAGAAACAGTCATAAAACCAGCAAACAAGAAAGGTAGAGCACAAAGGGAAACCAAAAATTAAAGGTCACAACCTCATGCTTAAAATGATTCTACAAAGCAAAATTCTGGACATGTGAAAAAGATTAACATAAAATATTGTAACTGATTGTAGATAACAAAAATATAATCTGAAAATTAATTTCTTTATATGAAATGAAAATAATGGTGGCCACTGCAGACCTTAAAAATTAGTATGTATAAGGTACCACAGATATGAAAGAAGTGTTGGTATTCAAAAATATGACAATCAGTTCGGTTCACTTCAGTTCAGTCGCTCAATCGTGTCTGACGCTTTGCGACCCCATGAATCGCAGCATGCCAGGCCTCCCTGTCCATCACCAACTCCCGGAGTTCACTCAGATTCATGTCCATCGAGCCAGTGATGCCATCCAGCCATCTCATCCTCTGTCGTTCCTTTATCCTCCTGCCCCCAATCCCTCCCAGCATCAGAGTCTTTCCCAATGAGTCAACTCTTCACATGAGGTGGCCGAAGTCCTGGAGTTTTAGCTTCAGCATCATTCCCTCCAGAGAAATCCCAGGGCTGATCTCCTTCAGAATGGACTGGTTGGATCTCCTTGCAGTCCAAGGGCCTCTCAAGAGTCTTCTCCAACACCACACTTCAAAAGCATCAATTCTTCGGTGCTCAGCTTTCTTCACAGTCCAACTCTCACATCCATACATGACCACAGGAAAAACCATAGCCTTGACTAGATGAACCTTTTTTGGCAAAGTAATGTCTCTGCTTTTGAATATGCTATCTAGGTTGGACATAACTTTCCTTCCAAGGAGTAAGCATCTTTTAATTTCATGGCTGCAATCACCATCTGCAGTGATTTTGGAGCCCAGAAAAATAAAGCCTGACACTGTTTCCACTGTTTCCCCATCTATTTCCCGTGAAGTGATGGGACCGGATATGTTGAGCTTTAAGCCATCTTTTTCACTCTCCTCTTTCACTTTCATCAAGAGGCTTTTTAGTTCCTCTTCATTTTCTGCCATAGGGTGGTGTCATCTGCATATCTGAGGTTATTGATATTTCTCCCAGCAATCTTGATTCCAGCTTGTGCTTCTTCCAGTCCAGCGTTTCTCATGATGTACTCTGCATATAAGTTAAATAAGCAGGGTGATGATATACAGCCTTGACCTACTCCTTTTCCTATTTGGAACCAGTCTGTTTTTCCATGTCCAGTTCTAACTGTTGCTTCCTGACCTACATACAGGTTTCTCAAGAGGCAGGTGAGGTGGTCTGGTATTCCCATCTCTTTCAGAATTTTCCACAGTTTATTATGATCCACACAGTCAAAGGCTTTGGCATAGTCAATAAAGCAGAAATAGATGTTTTTCTGGAACTCTCTTGCTTTTTCGATGATCCAGTGGATGTTGGCAATTTGACCTGTGGTTCCTCTGCCTTTTCTAAAACCAGCTTGAACATCTGAAAGTTCACGGTTCATGTATTGCTGAAGTCTGGCTTGGAGAATTTTGAGCATTACTTTACTAGCATGTGAGATGAGTGCAATTGTGCGGTAGTTTGAGCATTCTTTGGCATTGCCTTTCTTTGGGATTGGAATGAAAACTGACCTTTTCCAGTCCTGTGGCCACTGCTGAGTTTTCCAAATTTGCTGGCATATTGAGTGCAGCACTTTCACAGCATCATCTTTCAGGATTTGGAATAGCTCAACTGGAATTCTATCACCTCCACTAGCTTTGTTCGTGTGATGCTTTCTAAGGCCCACTTGACTTCACATTCCAGGATGTCTGGCTCTAGATGAGTGATCACACTATCGTGATTATCTGGGTCATGAAGATCTTTTTTGTACACTTCTTCTGTGTATTCTTGCCACCTCTTCTTAATATCTTCTGCTTCTGTTAGGTCCATACCATTTCTGTCCTTTATCGAGCCCATTTTTGCATGAAATGTCCCCTTGGTATCTCTAATTTTCTTGAAGAGATCTCTAGTCCTTCCCATTCTGCTGTTTTCCTCTATTTCTTTGCATTGATCACTGAAGAAGGCTTTCTTATCTCTTCTTGCTATTCTTTGGAACTCTGCATTCAGATGTTTATATCTTTCATTTTCTCCTTTGATTTTTGCTTCTCTTCTTTTCACAGCTATTTGGAAGGCCTCCCCAGACAGCCATTTTGCTTTTTTGCATTTCTTTTCCATGGGGATGGTCTTGATCCCTGTCTCCTGTACAGTGTCATGAACCTCATTCCATAGTTCATCAGGCACTCTATCAGATCTAGGCCCTCAAATCTATTTCTCACTTTCACTGTATAATCATAAGAGATTTGATTTAGGTCATACCTGAATGGTCTAGTGGTTTTCCCTACTTTCTTCAATTTAAGTCTGAATTTGGCAATAGGGAGTTCATGATCTGAGCCACAGTCAGCTCCTGGTCTTGTTTTGGTTGACTGTATAGAGCTTCTCCATCTTTGGCTGTAAAGAATATAATCAATCTGATTTCGGTATTGACCATATGGTGATGTCCATGTGTAGAGTCTTCTCTTGTGTTGTTGGAAGAGGGTGTTCACTATGACCAGTGCATCTTCTTGGCAAAACTCTATTAGTCTTTGCCCTGCTTCATTCCGTATTCCAAGGCAAAATTTGCCTGTTACTCCAGGTGTTTCTTGACTTCCTACTTTTGCATTCCAGCCCCCTATAATGAAAAGGACATCTTTTTTGGGTGTTAGTTCTAAAAGGTCTTGTAGGTCTTCATAGAACCTTTCAACTTCAGCTTCTTCAGCATTACTGGTTGGGGCATAGACTTGGATTACTGTGATATTGAATGGTTTGCCTTGGAAACGAACAGAGATCATTCTGTCATTTTTGAGATTGCATCCAAGTACTGCATTTCAGACTCCGTGATTATGTCCAGGCTGGAGTTTACATTTCAATAGCTATATTTTTTATTTCCAAGATTTCCATTTTTTTCATATTTGTCTTTATTGCTTAATGTCTTCAGATTGTCATATTTTGATATGACAATAGTACACACAGTCTGAAGACATTAAGCAATAAAGACAAATATGAAAAAAAAATGGAAATCTTGGAAATGAAAAATATAGATATTGAAATGTAAACTCCAGCCTGGACATAATCAAGGAATCACTAATATAATGTATATACATATATAAGTACACATATGTATATTCACTTGAATGTATATACCTATTTTTATAGGTTATATATTTAAGCGAATATAAACAAAAGACTATAAATCTTGGAGATGAAAAACACAGTCAATGAGAATTTCTCCGGTGGCCCAGTGGTTAAGAATCCACGTGACAATGCAGAAGACATGGGTTTAATCCCTGGTTCAGAAAGATTCCACATGCTGAAGGGCAACGATTGAGTGTGAGCCCTAGAGCCCATCTTCTGCAACTCCTGAGGCACAGCCTGCAGCTACTAAAGCCTCACACCCTAGAGCCTGTGCTCTCACAAGAGAAGCCACCATGATGAGAAGCCTGCAAAGAGACTAGCCCCACTTGCTGCAACTAGAAAAGGCCTGCATGCAGCAAGGAAGACCCAGCACAGCCAAAAATAAGTAAACAAATACATTTAAAATACATATATAGTCAATGACATTTAGACTAGGTATGTTCAAACAATCAATAATGTTTAAGATTACACTGAGAAATTCATCTCGATTATGGCATAAATAGAAAAAAAGAAATGAACAAAATTATGAAAAGAGGCTTGAAAAATAGTTTGAGAAGGCAACATAGATCAAGTAGATATTTAGGAGGGAAAACTTGATAAGTTGTCAGGGGAAAATATTAATAGAAGCAATAGCTGATGCTTTTTCAGAATTAAAGTTAGACATAAATTATATTAAAAGCTAATGCTAAAATGAAAATGAGAAAATTAAGAGTTTATTCTAGAAAACAAATATAAAATAAGACATATCAAGAACAACAGTATAAAGCTACCATAAGGAAAAGATGGCTAATCTACAAAGGAGCTGACAGCCAATTTCTTATGAACATCAATATTAAGCAATGGTCCGAAAAAACAGAGAAATGTTTTCAAAGCCCCAGGGGAAATCAACAACTGAACTAGAATTGCATGGACAGGTAAAATACAGTCACATGGATAAGTGACTTAAAGACATAATGTAGCAGAGAAGTGTTATCGAGCAAAAGTTCATAGCACTCACCACAGAACACACCAATAAACTGAGAGACAAGTTATTGGGGTTAGAAACAGTGGGAAGTCAGCAAACAGAGAAGATGTGGACTAGAGTCCCAGGGACGTTACCTTCAATACGGAGTCGGGTTTGTTCTCTGCTACAGAAGGGCAATCTGGAATGCCAAGATGTGGCAAAGAGGAGAATATTATATTAATAGAGACTCAGAGAAGATCCATCAGTTAAGCCAAGATGGCTTAATGACAATTAATGACAATATGTTTTTTGTTAGAAAAACAGATAACAAATGAGATGTGACAATGGAGAATTAAGATCAAAGTAGTGAGCAAAATACAAATTAGTGCTAAGACTGAGTATATTTGTTTTTATATTAATTATTTCATCTAAAATTTATTCTACTTATTGTTTAGGGTGATGAATTTGAAAAGAGGGGAGAATCTTATGAGAATAATGTTTGTTAGAGTGCAAATTTCTATGACAGGGCCCTGTTAAGATCTTTTAAGAAGATAAATACATTAAATAGAGTGTTGCTTAGATTACAGTAAATGCTACAGAATAATAATGAAACATGAAAAGGGAATAGAAACTTTTAAGGACAGGAAAACAAAATTTAACTGATTTGGTTAGAAAAGACTTCATGGAAAAGGTAACAATAAATTATGACCTAAAGAATGAAAGTATGTTATGAAGCTGTCCTCATTTATCTTTCCTGTGTTATGTTCCACAAAATTTCACAATACATTTTACCTTGTTTCACAATCACATTTCAAAACATGATAATTTCTTTTTCACATTAGTACTTCTCTTACTTAGACTGTTCTTCAGAATTTATTGAAATTATACTATCAGCTATATCTGATTTTATATTTTACCATATAGTGTTCTTATAAAAATTAGGAAATTACAGCCAACTATTTTAAGTACATTAAAAATCTTACCTATCCTTTAAGACCATTAAAAACAATTTCTACCCAAACTGCTGTGTGTATCTGTAGAAAGAATTTTTTTGGCTTCTTTCATTGCTAATTATTTACCTGCTTGTTTTCCACATTATATTGGAAACCGCATCCCTTAGTTATCCTCGTAAACAACAGTTTTGTAAAGTCCTTTATTGATATTAAGAACCAAAACCATTCATAGGCTAGAAGAAGACAGAGGAAGGAGAAATTACCAAAGTTCCAAGAATGTAGTGTACCGAGAAGGCCACTGAAAGATGGTGGGAACTGTTGTTAAATGTGTAGTCAATGTAGAGAGACCTGGAAGGGAAGGGGCAGAGAAAACAAATATATGACTTCACTCTCTGTGCTCCTATCTCTCACTATGCCTTTGACATCTTTTAGTAGTATCAGGAGGAGAACAAGAGTCCTGTTTATGCAGTTCTTTTGAAATCACCTTCCCTGGGTAGTCAAAGCTATGGTTTTTCCAGTAGTCGTGTATGGATGTGCGAGTTGGACCATAAAGAAGTCTGAGCGCCAAAGACTTGATGCTTTCAAACTTTAATGCTGGAGAAGACTCTTGAGAGTCCCTTGGACAGCAAGGAGATAAAAACCAGTCAATCCTAAAGGAAATGAACCCTGAATACTCATTGGAAGGACTGATGCTGAAGCTGAACCTCCAATACTTTGGCCACCTGAATTGAAGAGCCGACTCACTGGAAATGTCCCTGATGCTGGTAAAGATTGAGGGCAAGAAAAGAAGGGGGCAACAGAGGATGACATCGTTGGATGGCATCATTGACTCAATGGACATAAATTTGAGCAAACTCTGGGAGATAGTAAAGGACAGGGAATCCTGGTGTGCTGCAGTTCATGAGGCCACTAAGGGTTGGACATTATTTAGAGATGGAACAACAACAACCGTTGATGAGTATGGAGGGTAAATCCAGAGGGGGTAACAGAAGCTATACAGAACACATATCTATATGAAACTACAAGAATACTTAATATTCACGAGCCCAACTCTTATTTTTGAAGTACCATTTGGAAACATAGAGCAAAATATATAAAGTCACAAATTAATTTTTAAACATTCTTCCCATTTTTGAGTATCGATTCCCTGTCAACAGCGTGAATCATACTGAAAGGAATACTTCATCATTATCATATAGTTCATAAGTGTAACTGGAAAATATTTTTTCCTCAACAGTTTTTATTCTTAAACCTGGTGACATTGCATTGCCTAGAGTTTACTTTTAAAGGTTTACAACTGAAAATGAAATCTGATTGTGCATATCCAGATTCACCCATAAAATTGTAATTAGAGGGTGTTTATAATCTTTTTTGACAAAAGATTTATGGAGTGAATTGTGTCTAATAGCATGAACTCTAATACGATTCCCAGGAAAGTCACAAAATTCTAAGATAATGTTATTGGTAGAAATACCACCAAACTGGATGGAAAGGGATAAAATTTGTGCCAGTTGCCATAAAATGATGAGGATTTGGGCAAGTAGGAAATTTCACATTTCAATTTATAGTAATGGTACATACAATCGTGGCAGATTGTATTTTTCAAAAGAAGACCATAAACTTTTCTGTTCCACTATTCTTCTAGTACCTTCTACTCTTTAATCAACATGGGAATTCTATTCCCTTTCACTTGAAATTGAGAAGCCTTTGTATGTGCACTGGCCAATAGACTTAATGGAGTAATGCTGTCTGACTTTTGATTCTAGTCATAAAATTCTGATAAGGTTTCTGCCTGAATCCTTCACCCAGAATGTGTGGAACCCAACCTCTATGTAAGGAGAAAGCCCATATTGTGTGAAATTATTGTTTCCAAGACCCCCGCTGCAGACCCAGATGACAAGCAGCATCAACCTTCAGGAATATAAGTGAACAAATGTTCAGACGATTCTAGACCCCAGATTTTGAATGCCCCTAGATGATACTGAAGGAAAAGGAGACAAGCTGGCTTATTGAACACTGCTCAAGAGATTGGTGAGTAAGATAAAATGAATACTGTTGCTTCAAGCCATTGAGTTTCTTTTTAAGGAATGTTTATTTATTTGGGCAGCACTGAGAGGCATGTAAGATCTCAGTTTCCTGACCAGGCATGGAACCTGTGCCCCCAGCATTGGAAGCACAGAGTCTTAACCACCGGACTGCCAGGGAAGTCCCCCATTAAGTTTTAAGATAGTTTATTAGGTGTTAATAGATAATCAAAATAATTTGCTTATTTTCAGCACTCAATAAATGTTAGCAATTATTGTTAAAAGGTAGAAGCCATGTTCTCTTTAATATTCTGTGAATCCAAAGCATGTATTTTTAATACTTATGCTGTAACAGGGCTTCCCTGGTGGCTCAGATGGTAAAGCATCTGTTTGCAATATGGGAGACCCAGGTTCAATCCCTGTGTCAGGAAGATCCTCTGGAGAAGGAAATGGAAACCACTCCAGTATTCTTGCCTGGAAAATTTCATGGATGGAGGAGCCTGTAGGCTACAGTCCATGGGGTTGCAAAGAGTTAGACACGACTGAGTGACTTCACTTTCACCTTATGCTGTAACAATATCACTTCTGATAGTACTATTTTTAAAGATTTATTTATTTATTTTTGGCTGTGCTGGGTCTTTGTTGCTACAAGGGCTTTCTCTAGTTGCAGCGAGTGGGAGCTGTTCTCTAGCTGTTGTGCACAGGCTGCTCATTGCCCTGGCTTCTGTTGTAGTAGAGTATGGGCTCTAGAGTGTGCAGGCTTTGGTAGCTGTGTAGCAGGGTCTTAGTCGCCCAGTGGCATGTGGGATCTTCCAGGACCAGGGATCAAACCTGTGTCCAGTGTGTTGGCAGGTGAACTCCCAACCACTGGACTACCAGGGAAGAGCTGGTACTCAGTATTTTTAACATACCTCATTTGTTAAGTTTCAAGTGTGCTCAGGTACTATATAAAGATAACCAACTCTATTTGTCTAGATGCTACTATTAATATTTCCTGGGGCAGGAGAAATAAGTCCATCTATAAATAATAGCAGATTAAATGCATTAAAACAGTATACAGGTTATCACAGTTTGGGGGATCAATTTTACTGACAAGTAAAAATGGAAAGAGAGCAAATATACAACTGTCAGTATGGTGATCACAAATAGAATATAAGCTTCATGAGACACTGAAAGTGAAAGTGAAGTCGCTCAGTCATGTCCAACTCTAGCAACCCCATGGACTGCAGCCCACCAGGCTCCTCTGTCCATGGGATTTTGCAGGCAAAAGTACTGGAGTGGGGTGCCATTGCCTTCTGCAAGCTGGGGGGCCACAATTACTGAAACCTACATGCTCTAGGGCCCATACTCTGAAACAAGAGAAGCCACTGCAATGAGAAGCCAATGGACCACAGCTAGAGAATACCTTCTGCCCACCATAACCAAAGATAAGCCTGCTCAGCAATGAAGACCCAGCATGATCAAAAATAAATAAACAAATAAAATTATTTTTTTTAAAGACTAGAGAAATGGCAACCCACTCCAGTATTTTTACCTGGAAAATTCTATGGACAGAGCAGCCTGGTGGGCTACTGTCCATGGGGTCAAAAAGAATTGGATACAACTGAGCACACACACACACACGGAAGTGCATGGGAAAAAATGAATCACTGACATTTGAGCCCATGTTAAGTTACTTAATTCAGGCTTATGATTAGAGAAGTCTCAACTTTCAGGCCACTTGTGAGTATTCATCTTTAAGATTCCTTCTAATTCCAACAGTCTACAAGTAGTCTTGTTACCTCTACTCCATTTTTTCCCTTGGCTTCTTCCAATTAATTTAAGAGAAAATAGTTGCTATTTGCTTTTACAACAAAACCATTTGATAAGTTTTGAAGTTTCAAATGTGTCGCACTGGCACTGCAATTACTTGGGGTAAATCTTAGCAATCAGCATAAGACCCCTTCTGTGATATGCCTTTGACTATTTTCCCTGCTTTTATAATTCTCCCAGTTCCCATCTCCTTCCACATTTTACAATTGTTTGCACATTCTATAGCCCTGCGATGCCTAAATGCTCCTGGGAACCCACATTTCTGATTACTTTGCTACTGCATGAAAAAAGCTCCTGTGCTTTCTGGTGAAATGTTGAATTGATTTTTCATTCTGCTTGGTATGAATAAAGCACAGTCAATCCCTTCTGGTCATTAGCGATGTTTGTCCACTCTCTGCTGCACTCTCTCTGTCCTTGTACACAAATTTCTTTCAACTGAATTCAGAAAATTGTTGGGGATTAGTTGAAGATTACACCATTCAAAATGTTTTCCTTTTACAGCTGTAGTTGATTTACATTTAAATCATTTGCAAAATTTAAATAGCTTTTTAAAAAACAGGACATTGTTTTAAATTTTTAAAGTTTTTCACCAATTAATGCTTAATATAAATATTGTATTCCTTTAAAGCCTCTGATAATAGAATGAAAGATAGTTCCCAAGAATTTGCTCAGGACACAAAACACCTGTTTTGCTTTTGCCCTTGACTTTACTTTCCCCTGTCCCATATCAATACCTCTTTTTTCCTGCTCGCTCTGAGTGATAATAGACCAGCACAAGTCTCAGAGTGAAGGTTGGATGAATGGATGGATTCATTCTCCCACTTTCAAGAAAATATCATATCAGGGCCTGATTACTCTTTCCATTCCCTTATATTTCAAGCTTTTAGCCTTCCTTTGTTTGTTTTTAAACTTCCTTCTCTTCTCTTCCTTCCTTCTTTCCTTTTCTTGTCTCTCCCTCTTTTTTTTTTTTTTTTTCTCATTGTTTTATTCTTTCCGCCTTTTCTTCTCCCAATCAGGATGCAACTTGAAACAGAACCAGAGGTTGGGAAGTTGAAATGACCTAGGTAAAATATCTTCTACTTTTTAAAAAGTAGTGGAAGACTCTTTGGGCTGTATAATTTTCTCAGGAAGAGTTGGAGGTGATTTGTTTACTTTGTTTTCTACAAGTGAGTGGATATATTTTTGGTTTATTTTTAATTGTGGATGTTTTTTCTATGTAAATATGGTGACTGAAAGCTACAATCTTTCATTTCATAAGCATTAGATCGAAATACCTGAATTTAATTTACTAGTGTATCATTAATCATGTTGAGAGGACCAGTTGTTAAATGAAATATTAACAAATGTTAGCTATTTTTAAAATGAAATTTATTGTTTGCATATGTTTAGAAAGTATTGGATTAAAATAAAGAGGCTTTTCTTTTATTATAAATTTCTGAGCATCCTTAAGTTGATTGTGTTTACAGTGGTTTTCTAAAATATTTTTGAAGTTAATATTCACA
This sequence comes from Bubalus kerabau, assembly GCF_029407905.1. Lineage (NCBI taxonomy): Eukaryota > Metazoa > Chordata > Mammalia > Artiodactyla > Bovidae > Bubalus > Bubalus kerabau. Next base: position 9,715,317 of record NC_073635.1, on the reverse strand, counting down.
AAGTTGTCTGACCTCATAAAATATTATTCATAAGCCATATCATCAGATTAGTGCTTCATAGAATTCATATCAGCAGAGGAATGTACCCCAATTACATGTCAAATAAAATTTACATGAATGATTCTAAAAAGTATTTGCTTTTTATGTTTTCAGAGTAAAAAGAAGTATAAACTAAATCCCCAAAGTGATATTTGATATCTGAGCTAACATAACATTTTTCTCTCATTTTGATCACAAAGGTACAAATATAAACACTCCATTGTTGAAGGAAAAACTTATTTCAAGTTAGGTTCTTGATATTTTTAGTTACATTTAACAAGTATTTCTCACCGTTTGAGGACTAAATCCTTTTAATTTTTTCCCTTTGTCTCTGATGGTGTAAATGCTGGCCACCTACAATGTGTTTAGACTTGAAGCAGTTGTCTTTTAGTGCACTCTGGCCTTCTGGTTGGTGGAAATTTCTCCCAGTACAATCAGTTTCTGTCCAACTGTTGTTATTCAGTCACTAAGTCAGGTCCAACTTCTTGTGACTCCATGGATGGCAGCACACCAGGCTCCTCTGTCCTCGTGCTATATTCCAGATTTTGCTCAAATTAGTGTCCATTGAATCAGTGATGCTATTGAAGCCTTTCATCCTCTCTTCCCCTTTTCTCCTCCTGCCCTCAATTTTCCCAACATCATCTTTTCCAATGAATCAACTCTTCACATCAAGTAGCTAAAGTGTTGGAGCTTCAGCTTTAGTGTTAGTCTTTCCAATGAATATTCAGCATTGATTTTCTTTAAGATTGACTGGTTTGATCTCCTTATAGTCCAAGGGACTCTCAAGAGTCTTCTTCAGCAATACAACTCAAAAGCATTGATTCTTTGGTAATCAGCCTTCTTTATTGTCCAACTCTCATAATTCTGGCATAGCATAGCAGAAAACTCTTAGAGAAGGTCATAATTCCAAGTAGCAGTAGTTATTTAGACACAGTGCTTCTCCTCCTTTCTCTGTACATGATTTCTTTACTCACTGAAAGTGTGTTAACATTCACTTTTTTTCCTTGTACAACAGTGTTTCTGTGTTTCAGCCACATTCCTGTATTTTTACCTTTTACTTAAACACTTCTTTTTACCTCTATTTGTTGAAAATATCTTTTCATCCAAGTTACCCATCAAATGAGACTTTATCTAGGAATATTTCCTAGTGCTCTGAATTCAACTTGATCAAATCCATCTTTTTTTTTTTTTTTCCCTAAACTACTTTGGATTACTCTTCTCTCCTTATCTATATCATCTGTTGCTAGACATCAAGAAATATGTCTTTTTGTGTCTATGCCTTTATCACCATTCTTCCACTTTAACATGTACAAAGATTCAGTAAATGTTTTTTGCTCTGAATTAATTGTACTCAGTAAAATTTTCATTCCTTATTTTTCATTAGATGACACAGTTTTCTTCTTAAGTATTGGCATCTCTGCTTTTAAGTTCCTATTTTGGTTTGTCTCTTTTTGTCATAAAAACAAACAAACAGAAAAAAAAAGTGTTTTTTTTTTCACTTAATATGACAACTGAAGAAAAAATAATACTTTTTATAAATAGTTTTCATTAGCAATGACGGCAAAGTGGTTTCAAGTTTAAGGTGCTATCCTACATGTTGTATAATATAATATAATATAAATAATACTCAATATAATTGAAGTGGGGCACCATTACCTACCTGGTGCAATGAAAAGCAAAAGGGTATTAGGATTTAAGACACCACCTCCTTCAATCACCACAAACATTTTTTATCTACATATGATATGCATAAAAAAAAAGCTAGTTAGCAAACAATCCTGGGAAAATGCTGGGAATGGTTTAATTCAAGTCTTCATGTATTCTAAAATTATTTTTTTTAAGCTACCAGTTGAGTATATAATCAGTGAGTTGAAAGTAAAATTACATTCCTCATTTTAAAAACCCATCTGTTGAATTAGTAAATGTTGGGTTTGAAGAAATAGCTTTGATAAGGGTTTTTTAGTAGTAGATGGCTGGTGTGACTTTTAAAAACAGGTGGTTTGGGTTGTGTTTTTTAAGCTCAATTTTTTACTTTTTTAATCATCTTTATTATTTATAAAACCAAATAAGACTGTTTTTTCTTTATTTGAAAAGCTCCTACTTGCTTAATACATGTAGGTTACACTAACATTGTAGTTGAGTCGCAAAATTATGTTCAACCCTTTGCGACCTCATGGAGTGCATGCAAGCCTTCCCTGTCCTTCACTGTCTCCCAGGGTTTGCTCAAATTCATGTTCATTGAGTCAGTGATGCCATCCAACCATCTCATCCTTTGTCATCCTCTTCTCCTTTTGCCTTCAGTCTTTCCAGCATCAGGGTCTATTCCAGTGAGTTGGCTCTTTACATCAGGTAGCCAAAGTATTAGAACTGCAGCTTCAGCATCAGTCCTTCCAGTGACTATTCAGGTTGATTTTCCATGGGTTGACTGGTTTGATCTTCCTGTAGTCCAAGGGACTCTCAAGAGTCTTCTCCAACACCACAGTTCAAAAGCGTCAGTTCTTTGGCACTCAGCATCCTTTGTGGTCCAACTGTCACATCCGTACATGACTAGTGGAAAAAACATAGCTTTGACTATACAGACCTTTGTTGGCAAAGTTATATCTCTGCTTTTTAATATGCTGTCTAGATTTGTCATAGCTTTTCTTCCAAGAAGCAAGTGTCTTCTAATTTCATGGCTGCAGTCACCATCTGCAGTGATTTTGGAGCCCAAGAAAATAAAGTCTGTCACTGTTTCCACTTTTGCCCCTTCTATTTGCCATGAAGTGATGGGACTGGATGCCATGATCTTAGTTTTTTGAATGTTGAATTTTAAGCCAGCTTTTTCACTCTCCTTCCTCCAGCCTGGCATTTCACATGATGTACTCTATATATAGGCTTCCCTTGTAGTTCAGTCTGTAAAGAACCTGCCTGCAGTGCAGGAGACCTGGGTTCAATTCCTGGGTTGGGAAGACCCCCTGGAGAGGGAAATGGCAACCCACTCCAGTATCCTTGCCTGGAAATCTCATGGACACAGGAGCCAGGTGGGTTGCAGTCCATGGGGTCGCAAAGAGTCAGGCACGACTGAGTGACTAACACTTATGATATGCATATTTAATCATTGTTTCTAAGTTCTAAATAACTCATTCCTACAGTTATTCATTTTATGCATACTTGGTTACAAGTTAAGTTAGGTTCTCTTCAATCTAGACTTTCCTTTTATAAACACATAGTTTTATACCAAAATTTATTCTTTAATACTTAAAATAACATTTTTATTTACCCCTAGAAAACAAGATGTCATTCAAATCACTTAATTTTATGATTGTGACTGGATGTAAAAAACATATGGTGTTTAACTTTATGTGAAATATATTGTCAGTCTGTTTACCTTAGTATATCTAAGACTATTTAAAAAACAAATAATTCTCAAAATGGAATTTATGAATATTCTGAAGAAAATAATTTGAAATGGCAAAGAACAGTTTTCAAATGAGATATCAAATGTTTAATTATTGTTTTTAAAATATCAGGGACATTTTTTAGAAATGAAAGTTTACTTTCATTTACCATAGCATTTGAATTCCATAGTGGATATTATTCCTATTTTTATATAGAATTGTTTTACTTATATTAATAATGGTTAAAATTATAGGATATCATGTGGAATTTGTTGAAAATACTTTGAATAGGAAGTGTGACTAGCCCCTAAATAATGCTAACAAATAATGTTCATTGTCAAATCTGATACATTCCAAACTTTACTTATGGAATTTTAATCGCAAGAAAGTTTGAGGTCATCATCTGAGACAAAGAGCATCTTTGCTATGATGTCATTGACAAGAACTGCTTGAATATTTCCAAAGTTGAAATCTTTGTTTTGTTGTTGTTAGCTTGTTTGTTGTTGTTGTTGTTTTTGCGAACCTTGTGTACTTTGCTAATTATTTTAGTCTAATTATAACTCCCTATTATTCTACTTACTGAAAGTATATGAAATAAGTGAAATCTGTTTTCTCACATAAAGGCCTTTGAATTAGCAAATAAAAATAAAAGACACCCAACTAAATGTGAATGTCAAGTGAACAGCAGTAACTTTTTACCTTAAGTATGCTCCATGAATTTTCCCCATGAAGGACCAGGCATGCTAATACTTTAAACTTATTTGCTGTTTTTCTAAAATTCAAATTGAACTTGAAATTCTATCTTTTATCTGGCAATCCTATTCAAAAAGACAGTTTTCTATTCTAACCTCTTTCTTATTTCTTTAGATTTAAGCTAAAGATGTTGTTGTTCACTTGTGAAGTCATGCCTGACACTGCAACTCAGACTGAACCACACCAGGCTTCCTAACCATTTCCCAGAGTTTGACCAAGTTCATGTCCATTGAATTGGTAATGCAATCCAACCATCCCATCTTCTGTCACCCTCTTCTCCTCCTGCCCTCAATCTTTCCCAGCATCAGGATCTGTCTCAAGGAGGTGGCTCTTTGCATCAGGTGGCCAAAGTATTGGAACTTCAGCTTCAGCGTTAGTCCTTCCAATGAGTATTCAGGATTGATTTACTTTAAGATTGATTGGTTTGATCTCCTTGCTGTCCAAGGGACTCTCAAGAGTCTTCTCCAGCACCAAAATTTGAAAGCATCAATTCTTTGGTGCCCTGCATTTGTTATGGTCCACTCTCATGTCTGTACATGACTGCAGGAAAGACTACAGGCTTGACTATACAGACCTTTGTTGGCAAAGTGATATCTTTGCTTTTTAATACACTGGCTAGGTTTGTCCTCACTTTCCTGACAAGAAACAATCGTCTAAATATGTACATTAAATTATTAGGAAAGTTCTAATGAGGTGGATGAAACTGGAGCCTATTATACAGAGTGAAGTAAGCCAGAAAGAAAAATACCAATACAGTACACTAACGCATATATATGGAATTTAGAAAGATGGTAACAATAACCCTGTGTACGAGACAGCAAAAGAGACACTGATGTATAGAACAGTATTATGGACTCTGTGGGAGAGGGAGAGGGTGGGAAGATTTGGGAGAATGGCATTGAAACATGTAAAATATCATGTATGAAACGAGTTGCCAGTCCAGGTTCGATGCACGATACTGGATGCTTGGGGCTGGTGCACTGGGACGACCCAGAGGGATGGTATGTGGAGGGAGGAGGGAGGAGGGTTCAGGATGGGGAACACATGTATACCTGTGGTGGATTCATTTTGATATTTGGCAAAACTAATACAATTATGTAAAGTTTAAAAATAAAATAAAATTAAAAAAAAAAAAAAGAGCCACTCAGCCCTTAGTGACTGACAACCAATTCAGTAAAGCAAAATTGAACTCATTGTCCTATGTATCTCCAAAGTATATGGTGGATAGATTCAGGAACAGCTGGATCCAGGAGCTTCCACAATGCACTGGGAATCTAGTCTAGCCCCACTTCTTGGCTCTGTTTTCCTTCGTGTTGGCTTTATTCTTGGGATCTATGTGGTTGCCCTTAGTAGGTAGAGGCTTGTATTATCCTTGCTGCTATTTTGCTCTCAGAAAGTAGGATTCCTACTCACTGGTCACACCAGTAAAAATCCTAGTGTTCCCTCCCATGGACCACCTGGAGTCATTGCCCACCTCTGAACTTAGCTTGGTGCCAGGGCAATGCCACACACTGTGAGCCCTTGCCCAGTGCTATCACATATCCTTAGTGTATTGGAGTTTCATAAGGTGATGAACTACTGGCTTAGGAAATAAATTCTAAAGTCCAATCACTAATGTGCTGCATCCCACGCATTCATCTACAATCAAGATCTTGGTTCTTACTTGGAAGTTAGAATCCTACGGGAGTTATTCAAACCTCTGTTTTCTAGTCTATAAATTGGTTATGACACTGCCTCTCCCATAGATTGTAAGTGAGATTACATATGTGAAAGTATTTAGCAGAGTGCAAATAAGGAGCATTATATAATACTAGACCTTAACAGCACATTATTGTTACGAGATCTTATGCAAAGTGAATCAACAGATGACAACTATCAGTATCCAAATGAGTCACAACAGGTAAGCTTAGTCATACCTGCCCCCGTGTCTGACAATTCTCAAGGAAAGAAGCATTGGGGTCTGTAATACCATCTCATCATAGTTAAATAAAATGTTCTTTATAATAAAAAAAAATTATTAGGAAACAGCAGTATTATATGTTTTCAAGACTCATAATCCCTCTGGAAATGTTGCATTTGTGACCATGTTAAATTTCCAAAATCATCAAGTATAGTTCCAGCAAAACGAATAACTGTTAGGCAATTATAATAAGAAAAATAAGTCCAGAATGTTGGTGGCTCAAAGACAAAGAAGGAAAAAGTCCGCAAAAATAGAACAAAGGAAGGTCTGAGGACCAGAGTGAGAACCTCAGGTGAAACAAACAGCCCTCCTGGCTAGCCCAATTTACATAGGGCAGGCTTAGGGGGAAGAGAAAAAATATATAAAAAGAAGAGCCAGAATTGGGCCTCTTTTCTCTTCGGTCCTTTGGGTCAGCCTGCCTTCACACCTTGAGGATGAAGTTTCCTTTGCTTGCCAAATAACACTTAGCTGTAACACTGGTCCATCCTACGCTTCAAATTATTGCTGCGGTGAAACAGAACTGAGGAAATTACAAATTACCCTGACATATATGGTGCCGTTTCTCAGATTTAACCTAGCTGAAAAAACATCAGCTCAGCCCCCACGAGGCAGAAACCAAGCACGGCAGAAGCCCAACTCGGTGAAAACTCCTGAGGTGGGAGCTGAACATGAAGACAACCCAGCACAGTGGAAGTGACAAGAAGCCCAGCATGCTGGAAACCGCGACAGCAAAAATAGACATGGCAGAAAGCTCAGTGGCTCAGTCTCAGATTCCAGAAGAACTCTGGTTAGGGTAGGAAGTCCTTGCCACTATGGCTGGAAAGACATATGGCTAACAAAATATTACCTCCTCAGCAACCTCTCGTTTCTTGTTTCCTCAAACCCCCTGTGAACAGGTGAGCGGCAGTGTGTGCTCCAGGGTGTCATCAAGGCTCTATTATCTGCTGTGCCTTAGTAGCTGTTGCTCAAGTGGGTGGGGGTTCTTCTGTCCTTTATCTTCTCTGTGCCAAGGATCAGGCCAATGAAAACTGTGAACACAGGTCAGGTATTTAGGAGATTTTCTGGCAGGTTATGAAGGGGATTCCTTGGCACATTTTCCCATTGCTTTTTCCTCCTGTCCTTCAGCTCCTTTCTCCTGGAACTTGAGCCCAGCCAAAACCCATGGTGCCTTTTTTTAGGACCTAATGAAGCTCAGGCTCTTGATGTCTCATTGCAAAAAGATTCAGTGAGAGACACAGCAATAGAGAAGAGGTAGATTTGTTCAGATTCAGAGAGAAGCACACTCCACAGGTTGTGGGCCATGGCAGAGGGCAAGTGCTGCAGCCATGGAATGTAGTGTGGTTAGTTTTTGCGAGCTGGGTGATTTCATATGCTAATGAGTGGGAGGATCATTCCAACAATTGGGGAACCACCTGCTCCTTGGTCTTTTGACAGTGACTTGGAACTTCCTGGCACCTCAGGGTATATCATTTAGCTTGCAGATTGAGGATCAAGGTTTAGTTGAATTTGACTTATCTGTCATCTCGGACCCATTTGATTTTAACCAATTTATGTTATGCCCGTGGGCTGTCATTCATTCAAAAGTTGTGCCCTGCCCCCTTCCCTCCTGTTTCATGCTCTTTTCCTGAGCCTGTCCAGGCCCAAAATCTAGCCTCTATAATCTTCTGGAGGGACAACCAGAAAATATCTGGCCCTTGGAAGGGAAATACTGTATAATATCCACTCCCTCTAAATATTCAGGCTTTCATCTTCCATGTTTCCTACAACATGTGCAAAATCAGCATTTCTGGGTGAATCTGCTAGGATGGGAGACAGTCACACAGTGCCTGCTAGAAGTCCATCTTTTGGATCCCTTCAAAGGCAGTTAGGCTTCCAGGGATAATGTTTGCCACTTTGGGAGTTAGTCCTGCAGGCCATTTGGGCCCATACCCTTACCACCCTTCTCCTAAAGTTACAAACATACCCCCAGATCAAATCTCCACTCCACTTTTTTTTTTTTTTTTTAATTTTATTTTATTTTTAAACTTTACATAACTGTATTAGATTTGCCAAATATCAAAATGAATCTGCCACAGGTATACATGTGTTCCCCATCCTGAACCCTCCTCCCTCCTCCCTCCCCATTCCATCCCTCTGGGTCGTCCCAGTGCACCAGCCCCAAGCATCCAGTATCGTGCATCGAACCTGGACTGGCAACTCATTTCATACATGATATTTACATGTTTCAATGCCATTCTCCCAAATCTTCCCACCCTCTCCCTCTCCCACAGAGTCCATAAGACTGTTCTATACATCAGTGTCTTATGGCACATCTGGTCTGTTGCCTCTTATCAATTTGTTCTTAAGCCACTTACTAATTCCTACAACTAGGACCCTGCCCCCTTGTAGACAACATTGCTCCACTCTGCTTTTTATTAAAATACTCTTAATGCCCCTAATAAGACCAGATGACCCACTCTTTTGTCACTATTTCTGTTATTACCTAAAGTAGGCCTATGACAATGAAATGTTTACTATTGGAAACACCCTAAACTGCTCTTATGGAGGACTAGGGGAGGAAATCAGTGGCTTACAATCCTTTAGAGCAGTAAGAGGATAAGGCTTATGGCTGTTTCATCAGGTTCCCAGTCTCAGAGCACAGGCTTGGATTGCTTTACATCATGATATCTATTCTCATCTGTGGTGGGCAACCCGGCAATGAGTTAAGATTACAACCCCTTAATCGTACCCAGCACTGGTCATGCTAGAGACCTTGGGGATGCCCAACTCCAGTCCAGGGGTCCCAGGAGGTCTACTTTCTTTGGCTTAACCAGGATCTGGTCCTCAGAAGTTTGTCACGCCTCAAACTGCTTGCAGATCTACCAGTCCAGGGGTCCCAGGAGGTCAACGTGCGTCAACCTCCCCAGGGATTCGATCTCCAGGAGGCTGTCATGCCTCAGCCTGCCTGGGGATCTGCACCCTAACCCAGGGATGCCCAGCCCTCAGGTTGCAATCATACTGGGGAGTATAAGCTTCAGAAAGACTCAACCCTAAGGAAGTCCATTCATGGAAATAGAAAGAAGCCTAATAGTTGTGGAACAGTGCCCAGTCCAGCAATAACTCAGGAGCCCAACAAGAATCCCATTCCTTTCTGGAAAGGTAAAAGAAGCCCTCTAAAAGTTTACTATTGCAAACTTAGACTCTTATGAGGGGCAGGTGATTTTAAAGGAGAAATTCCTGTGTGCATCAGACATCAGGATAAAGTTACAACAGCTACAGCAGCAGGACCCTGCTGCCTCTTTAGGTGAGATGGTCCAGACAGCCACCAATACCTTTTATAACAGAGAACAGGAGAGGGAGGCCAGGGCCCAGGAAAGGGAGAGAAGGAAAGAGACAAGCCATGCCCGGATGCTGGCTGCCCTCCAGGGAAACCCTATGGCAAACCCTGAGTACTTAAGGGACAAGGCATGAGGCGAATGCCTAATCTGTAGACAGGAGGGACATTGGGCCAAGAGTGTCCAAACCATGACAAGTCTCCTAAAAAGATCTCAACTTAAGACCAGAAACTATAAAACTCCTAGAGGAGAACATAGGCAAAACACTCTCTGACATACATCACAGCAGGATCCTCTATGACCCACCTCCCAGAATATTGGAAATAAAAGCAAAAATAAACAAATGGGACCTAATTAACCTTAAAAGCTTCTGCACATCAAAGGAAACTATTAGCAAGGTGAAAAGACAGCCTTCAGAATGGGAGAAAATAATAGCAAATGAAGCAACTGACAAACAACTAATCTCGAGAATATACAAGCAACTCCTACAGCTCAACTCCAGAAAAATAAATGACCCAATCAAAAAATGGGCCAAAGAACTAAATAGACATTTCTCCAAAGAAGACATACAGATGGCTAACAAACACATGAAAAGATGCTCAACATCACTCATTATCAGAGAAATGCAAATCAAAACCACTATGAGGTACCATTTCACACCAGTCAGAATGGCTGCGATCCAAAAGTCTACAAGTAATAAATGCTGGAGAGGGTGTGGAGAAAAGGGAACCCTCTTACACTGTTGGTGGGAATGCAAACTAGTACAGCCACTATGGAGAACAGTGTGGAGATTCCTTAAAAAACTGGAAATAGACCTGCCTTATGATCCAGCAATCCCACTGCTGGGCATACACACTGAGGAAACCAGAAGGGAAAGAGACACGAGTACCCCAATGTTCATCGCAGCACTGTTTATAATAGCCAGGACATGGAAGCAACCTAGATGTCCATCAGCAGATGAATGGATAAGAAAGCTGTGATACATATACACAGTGGAGTATTACTCAGCCATTAAAAAGAATACATTTGAATCAGTTCTAATGAGGTGGATGAAACTGGAGCCTATTATACAGAGTGAAGTAAGCCAGAAAGAAAAATACCAATACAGTATACTAACACATATATATGGAATTTAGAAAGATGGTAACAATAACCCTGTGTACGAGACAGCAAAAGAGACACTGATGTATAGAACAGTCTTATGGACTCTGTGGGAGAGGGAGAGGGTGGGAAGATTTGGGAGAATGGCATTGAAACATGTAAAATATCATGTATGAAATGAGTTGCCAGTCCAGGTTTGATGCACGATACTGGGTGCTTGGGGCTGGTGCACTGGGACAACCCAGAGGGATGGAATGGGGAGGGAGGAGGGAGGAGGGTTCAGGATGGGGAACACATGTATACCTGTGGCAGATTCATTTTGATATTTGGCAAAACTAATACAGTTATGTAAAGTTTAAAAATAAAATAAAATTAAAAAAAAATAAAAATAAAATGGCTTGCTTCAAATGGCATTAGTTGGGACATTGGGTTTCACTTTGCCCTTGGGACCCAAGAACCTCAAGGTCAAACACCAAGCCTTCCCTCATGATGGTTCAACAGGAATGAAGAGGCCCACTCCAGCCAGCCTGCTTGTCACAGATAATCATTATGGGGCTGGAGCCAAGGATGCAACTGGATGTGGCAGGTAGCTCCGAGAATTTCTTGGTTGACACAGGGGCTACCTACTCTGTCCTGACCTCCTACTCAGGAGACTTCTCCTCCCAAACCTGTACCATTTTGGGTGGTACAGGAAAAACAATTACAAAAGTTACACATGAGCACTTTGTTGCTGGGATGGACAAATGTTTTCCCACTAGTTTCTGGTGGTCCATGAGTGTCCTACTCCTTTATTGGGAAGAGATCTCTCCTTGCCTTTGAAATCATGCAGCTTTGCAGTCCTGACAGAAGATGCTTTAAAGTCTCTCTTGGGGCAAACTAACTATTTTTACCAGCCATCAAGTGAAACAACTCCTGAATGGGAGCAACCATTTATTGATGTCTGATCAAAGGAGCCTCAGATATCAAGGAGTGCTGATGGAAAATCCAGGCCTGACTATATCCCCTTGTGAGGTTCTCAGCTCAGCCACCCTCCTGCCTACCCCAGAGGGCTCTCTCCCCTTTCATTCTTGCCTAGAAACCTTGGACCACTGGACAAAAACATGAGAGGGATTGTCAGAAGATCCCCTGACCAGTCCTGAGGAAATATGGTACACTGGTGGAAGCAGTTTTGTCTTGGATGGAAAAAGAAGAGCCAGGTATGCAGTAGTCTCCAAGTTTAAGACCACAGAGGCTAAACCTTTGCCACCAGGTACTTAGGCACAATTAACAGATCTCATAGCCCTGACTCGAGCTTTAGAGCTGGGGAAAGAAAAAAGAGTATCCATTTACACTGACTCCAAGTATGCCTTTCTGATGCTACATGCACATGCTGCTATTTGGAAAGAAAGGGGCCACTTGACCACTCGAGGGTCCCCGATTAAATATGGTGATCAAATCCTTAAACTCTTGGAGGCAGTCCATCTGCGTGCTGAGGTTTCAGTTTCCCACTTTAAAGGACACCAAAAAGGGAGCACAGAAGTGGCATGAGGGAACCAGGCAGTCAATCAGGCAGCTAAGAGAGCAGCAGTACAGAACAGTGACCTAATAGGGGTTGCCACCTTAGGTCCACAGACAAATTTGCCAGAAACTCCTTCACATACTGAAGGTGAGACTCTTAAAGCTAAGAGTGAGGGCTTTTAAGAAGATCATATGGGGTGCTTCCAAAAGGAGGGCCTCCTTTTTCTGCCTGGGAACCTCCAATGAAAGTTGGTTAACTCATTACTTGCCACCACTCATTTGGGGGAGAAAGCCCTCCAAAGATTACTAGAAAAGTCCTTCAGAGGAACAGGCCTCCAAACAACTATAAGGCAAGAGGTCTCCTCTTATCCTACTTGCCAGTTAAACAACCCCCAAGGAGCTCAAAGACCCCAGCTGGCCCAACCAGTTAAACAACCCCCAAGGAGCTCAAAGACCTCAGCTGGCCCAACCTGTCCAACAAAGTGGGACCTACCCAGGAGAGGACTGGCAGATGGACTTCACCCAGATGCCAGTATCTCAAGGGTATAAATACCTATTAGTCATGTTAGATACATTCACAGGATGGATTGAAGGCTTTCCCACCTGGACTGAGAAGGCCAAGGAAGTAATAAAAAATAATGCTCCATGAGATCATTCTGATATTTGGTCTGCCCAGGTCATTACAAAGTGACAATGGGGCATCATTTCCTTCTAAGGTCACCCAAAGAGTCTCTAAAGCATTGGGCATTACTTATTATCTCCAGTGTGCCCGGAGGCCTCAGTCTTCAGGAAAAGTAGAAAGGGCCAACCACTTCTTAAAATCAGTGGTAAAAAAGATAACCCAGGAGACCTCCCTGGGATGGAAGGAGGCTTTACCAATAGCTCTCCTCCACCCCTGTATTGCCCCTAAGGAACAGGTTGATCTAAGTCCTTGTGAGATTCTATATGGGAGATCTTTTGTTTATGTCAATGACCTCCTCCTAGATCCAGTGGCTCAGATGCTCTGGTCTTATACCGTGGTTATTGTGCAATTTCAACAGGATATACGCTTGTGGGGTGTCAACCAGGACCTAAAAGATTCTAAAGAGCTACCACTATACGCTCCAGGGACTCAAGTCCTAATTAAAGTCTGAAAAGATGGATCCCCAAAGGCTCAACTCCAGCCCACATGGAAGAGTTCCTACCCTGTACTTTCTACTTTCTACCCCTACAGCAGTCAAGGTACCAGGATATGACTCCTGGATTCACTACTCATGAGTCAAGCCATGGAAAAAGACAGAAGAGGACACTCAATACACCTGTGAGCCCCTGGGAGATCTCAGATACCTATTCAGAAATACAAATGAGTGCCATTCTGATGAACATCCCCAAAATTAAGTTTCTGGGGATAAGATATCTCAGGACAGCTCTAAAGAGCCAACATAGCTTGGCAGGGACAAAACAAAATAGACAGGAGATAGATGTCCTGATCCCTGAATAAGGAGGGACATGAACTATCTTGAATGAGATTTGTTGTTTCTTGGTAAATACCTCCAGTCAAGTTAAAAAAGTCTCACAATCCTCAGGAAAAACATTCAGATCCTATTGGATCTCAAAGAGAGAGCTGGAGAGTTCTCAGGGTGGCTACAATTTCCCTTTAGGGGATCCTTCTCCTGGCAAGGGGAAACTTGGAGTTGGCCAGTGCTTATTTTCACCATATTGATGCTGCTTATGATTGCTCCATGTATTATCAATTGTCTAACCCATTTCATCTCTGCCCAGGAAAACAAGCTACAATGTGCAGTGTCAGTTCAACAAGGATATATAAAACTACAACTGACTATGAAAAATATCACTCACCACTATAAGGATGCTGAGGCTTGAGAGTAGCAAGAGGGGGAGGCCCAGTGCCCCTCACTGTCCTAGTTCAGCAGGAAGCAGCCAGAGAGACATTGACATTCCTATTCCCAAAGAATCGGGTCTCCCATCTCTTGAGGGGGAATGTTAGATAATTAGAAAAGGAAAAAGAAGTCCAGAATGGTGGTGGCTTAAAGACAAGAAGGGAAAATCCCACAAAAATAGAACAAAAGAAGGTCCAACGACCACAGTGAGAATCTCAGATGACACAAACAGCCCTCCTGGCTAGCCCAGTTTACACAGGGCAGGCTAAGGGGGCAGAGAAAAGACATATAAAAAGAGGAGCCAGAATTGGGCCTCTGGCCTCTCTTCTCTTTGCATCTTTTGGGTTGGCCTGCCCTCACACCTTGAGGATGTATTTTCCTTTGCTTGCCAAATAAAATTGAGCTGTAACACTGGTCCATTGGTTGCTTCAAATTTTTGCTGCGGTGAGACAGAACCGAGGAAATTACAAGCCCCCGATGTAACCTTCTTTAATTCTCTATCAATGTAGTTTAAGATTCAGTGTTTCTTTTCATTTGTTCACTTCTTTGAATTTTGCAATGTCATGTTGCTGATATGCATCGTTCCTGTATCTACTGAAACACTTAATACCACCCATACACCCAAAGCATCATTTCACCATGATGTACATATGCCATGGACTTTAAACTTAAATGTATTGCTATGCACTTAGTATTCACCTTTAACTCAAATCAAATAATTTTAGTTGGTGTTATTTTCCTGTACTAAAAGTGTTCTCTGCTTTTCAAAGATTTCATAATGACTGCCTTTATACAGAGCACTGCATTATTGCTTTTCAAATATGGCTAACTTAAAAAATGTTCACCTTTTCAAATCAGTCTCAGGAACACATTCATCTTTTAATATTCCAGTTCTAGCCATATGAACTAGTAAATCAAAATAAAATATTCTGTTGTTGTTATTACATTCCTTTTATTTTACTTCTTTATAATTTTCATTTTTAATGAGGGGATTTCTAGAACTTAAGTTTAGATTTTCTGGAAACTATTATATAAAGGAATAATGCACTGTGCAATACATAGATACTGAGAAAATGCTACTTTATGGTGCTCTAAGATTCCTCATGAGCCCCAAACTAACTACTTTTGTCAATTTACAGGAAAATGTATACTCTTGGACACAAACCATAGGTGCAGGAAAGTATTTTAATATAGAAAGACCTACAATTGATAGATAATTAATTATGAATAATATCGGTGGGATAGTGAAGAAGCAGGAACAAGACTTGTTTTGCTTTTGTTGGACACCTTGTCCTATACATATAGATGGTTGGTTAGCTCATTTTCTTGTGGCTTGGAAACTATTAAGTCTAGAATTGTGTACAAGTTTCTACACTGTTCCAATACAGATATCTTTATGCTATGTTAATTTCTGATGGTAGGCTAAAATTGTTTTTTAATTTATTACAACCAAATTTTTAAAATTTATTTACCTGGCAGATGGAAATCTAATCAAGGTTTCAACCTCATATAAGTTTTCTGATAACAGGCCTTTAGGATTGAAACACAGAAAGAGCCATTTTGAATACCTCTGTGAATAATTTGTTAGACAGCAATTTCAAAGCTTTCACAGCTCTAATATAAATTTAAAATGAATTTTAGTAAACATATTGAGGTTATGTAAAAGTTAATGCATTTGTAAACAGATAATCCTACCTTCCTGAATAGAACATCAATTGCTTGGAAGGAGGATAAGAAATAGGTTTTAGAATTTATTTCCTGATAGTTCAAATAATATCACAAATGAGCATATTTTAAGAGATAAAGAGACCAAAAGTTATGATTTTCTTTGAACTTAAGCGTTTTCTAGGAATCTAAAATTTAATACACACTTGTTTTGGTATATGCAACAATTTTGAAGATGGTTCTATTTAATTTATAACAAATGCTTAATGTAGAAAATGAAACTTTATATAACTTATCTCATCTTTTTTACCCTAATTTTGACTTCTGTGGAATCATCTTTAAATATGTCAATGATTTTCAATTGTCAAAGAAAATTTGCAGCAGATAGAGTTAAACAGACAAGGAAGAGTTTTTCAAGGCTGTTGAATTTGGGAAAAGAGTTTGAATTTAACCGCCATGAAATAAAAGATAATGAGGGAAGGGGAGAGGAATTTTTAGCAAATGGAAAAGTATTGAAGGACTGGAGTGGGAGAGGTTGATTCATATGATTAGGCCATCTGAGTTTGTGGCTTATTGAAAAAGAGGGGCACTTACTTAGACCTTCAGTGATTACATTTCAAAAGAATGGTTCCAAGGTCCTTGAGAAAGACATTCCTGGGTTTTAAAATTGGCAAAAAAGCTAGGAGAAAATTTACATCTAAAAGGAGCAGAGAAAGAATCTGTAATTATAATTTTCTAATGTAAATGTTTGGACTTCTTTAGTGGCACAGTGGATAAGAATCACCTGCCAAAGGAGGGACGATGGGTTTAATCCCTGGTTTGGGAATATTTCACATGCCATTAAGCAACTAAGCACCTGCCCCACAACTACTGAGCCTGTGCCCCACAATGAGAAGAGCCCCCACAATGAGAGGCCTGGGTACTGCAAAGAAGAATAGGCCTTGCTCACTGCGACTAGAGAAAGAAAGACTGCCCGAGCGACGAAGACCTAGCACCGACAAAAATAAAAAATAAATAAATAAATGCAGCATATAGTCTAAGAAAACGGAGCTCGGGGCCAAAGTCAAGAAGAAACTTGTGTAAAATTTAATCAAGAAGAAGGGAGGTTAAAGCCATTTTCATTCCACTTTAAAAAATGGAATACAAAACAATCTGCTTTTACAAGTTTTCAATTGACTTACTACACCACAGATATGTCTTTCACCTTTATTTATGAAATTTGAAGAATGTATTAGTTATAGGATGAACCAAAGAAATTTTGTGTTTTGTTTGTGTATGTGTGCTCCATTACAGCAGACTCTCTGTGACCCTGTGGACCGTAGCCCACCAGGCTCCTCTGTCCATGGGATTTTTCCAGGCAAGAACACTGGACTGGGTTGCCATTTCCTCCTCCAGGGGATCTTCCCAACCCAGGTATTGAACCCACATCTCCTGTTTCTCCTGCACTGGCAGGCAGATTCCTTACCAATGAACCACCTGGGAACCAAAGGAGACTGTATAACAAATGATCTTCAATTTTTGCTAATAAAGCTCTAACATTCAGGTTACTATTTTTTCATGATCATGATTTATTTCCTCAAGATAGTTCCAAAAAAGTATTGTTGTTGTTTTTGTTCAGTCGCTTAGTTATGTCTGACTCTTTGCGACCCTGTGGACTGCAGTATGCCAGGCTTCCCTGTTTTTCACTATCTCTAGAGTTTGCTAAACTCATGTCCACTGAGTCCAAAAGGGAATATGTGTGCTTATATAGCTTGTGCCATGTTTGTGTTCATCATAGACTATTATAAAATCCCTGAAATATATGTACTCTTCATATTGTCCTATAATCTAAGATTGCTCAACTATTTTAGATACCCAGATACTATATTTCCCATTTGTAGCAATTTTTATTTTAGAGATCTCTTCAATAAAATTAGAAGAGGGAACATTCCATGCAAGGAGGAGCTCAATAAAGGATAGAAATGGTATAGAGCTAACAGAAGTAGAAGGTATTAAGAAGAGGTGGCAAGAATACACAGAGGAACTATTCAAAGATCTTAATGACCCAGATAACAACAGTGGTATGATTGCTCATCTAGGACCAGACATCCTGGAGCGTAAAGTCAAATGGGCCTTAGGTAGAATCACCATGAACGAAGCTAGTGGAGGTGATGGAATTCCTGTTAAGCTACTTCAAATCCTAAAAGATGATGCTGTTAGACTGCTGTACTCAATATGCCAACAAATTTGGAAAACTGAGCAGTGGCCATAGGACTGGAAAAGGTCAGTTTCATTCCAATCCCAAAGAAAGGCAATGACAAAGAATGTTTAAACTACCACAAAAATGTACTCATCTCACATGCTAGCAAAGTAATGCTCAAAATTCTCCAAGCCAGGCTTCAGCAGTATGTGAACAGAGAACCTCCAGGTGTTCATACTGGTTTTAGAAAAGGCAGAGGAACTAGAGATCAAATTGCCAACATCTGATGGATCATCAAAAAAGCAAGAGAGTTCCAGAAAAACATCTAGTCCTGCTTTATTGACTATGCCAAAGCCTTTGACTGTGTAGATCACAACAAACCGTGGAAAATTCTTCAAGAGATGGGAATATCAGACCACCTGTCTTGCCTCCTGAGAAATCTGTATGCAGGTCAAGAAGCAACAGTTAGAACTGGACATGGAACAATGGACTGGTTCCAAATTGGGAAAGGAATATGTCAAGGCTGTATATTGTCACCTTGCTTGTTTAACTTATATGCAGAATACATCATGTGAAATACTGGAGTAGATGAAGCACAAGCTGGAATCAAGATTGCTAGGAGAAATATCAACAACCTCAGATATTCAGATGACACCTCCCTTATGGCAGAAAGAGAAGAAAAACTAAAGAGCCTCTTGATAGAAAGTGAAAAAAGAGAGTGAACGATTGGCTTTAAAATCCGCATTCAGAAAACAAAGATCATGGCTTCTGGTCCCACCACTTCATGGCAAATAGATGGGGAAACAATGGGAACAGTGACAGAATTTATTTTGGGGGGGCTCTGAAATCACTGTAGATGGTGACTGCAGCCATGAAATTAAAAGACATTTTCTCCTTGGAAGAAAAGCTATGACCAACCTAGATAGCATAATAAAAAGCAGAGACATTACTTTGCTGGCAAAGCTATGGTTTTTCAAGTAGTCATGTATGGATATGAGTATTGGACTCTAAAGAGAGCTGAGAACTGAAAAATTGATGCTTTTGAACTGTGGTGTTGGAGAAGACTCTTGAAAGTCCCTTGGAGTGCAAGGAGATAAACCAGTCAATCCTGAAGGAAATAAGTCCTGAATATTCATTGGAAGGACTGATGCTGAAGCTGAAACTCCAATAATCTGGCCACCTGATGTGAAGAACTGATTCTCTGGAAAAGATCCTGATGCTGGGAAAGATTGAAGACGGGAGGAGAAGGGGATGACAGAGGATGAGATGGTTGCATGGCATCACCGATGCGATGGACATGAGTTTGAACAAGCTCTGGAAGTTGGTGATGGACAGGGAAGCCTGGGGTGCTGTAGTGCATGGGGTTGCAAAGAGTTGGACATGAGTGATGACTGAACTGAACTGAACTGAAAAGATAATGCAAGGATCAAGTTCCAGAAAAGAAATTTAGGATATATTTAAACTTGGAAAAAGTCTCATTATAATTTTAGAACTTACTATCGATCACTTTTTTCATATAACATTTCATATTGATAGGGATTAGATAATTCATGTAATTGAAAAGCAATATCCCAAACTGAATAACTGTGCTTAATACTGACATCATCTCAATGATATACCCTTATCCACGTTTTATAGATGAAGAAACTTAGGGAAGTTAATTAACTTGCCCAAGGTCTCATATTGTGCCATGCTGTATAAAATGCTGAAGGAGACTGATGCTAAGTTACCTATCAAATGCCTAACTCCATCATCAAGAGAAACAAATAGTTACCATTTAGAAGGTTTCACTGCCCTTCTGTCAAAATTTTTCTGTAGTTACTCCTTACTGTTTTCACCATATCTTCTCCATATCTGAAATCTCTTTAGAAATGTACCTCTTTTCTCTATGATACAGTTGGTTGTTCCTATTAAATTAAAAATTCAGCTCTTGCTTCTTGGCCTACATGCTTGTGATGTTATTTAAATTTTTTTGCTCCTGAATATACTCCATTTTCTGTTTCTCCTTTTTTGATTTATACCTAGACAGAACGTAATCAAATATCTGTTGAGATATCAAGTTTCTAAAGTTTCACTAGCTGTGCTGAACCATTTTCTACTGCCTCCCTCTTTCTTAAATCAGAGCTTGAGTAGCATCAGTTGATAGGGTTTGCCCCTGCAGGTGTGGCACCAGACAGGTGTTACCTTACTCTAGCCTCACTGAAGCCCCATCACAGTCACAGAACCATGTGGTGCTTTCTCATGGGCCCATGCTCACAGCGGTGAAGACCAAATACCTGGTAGACTGGGGAAATAATGATTGAGACTGTGTTTTAAGATTGTCCACAGGGTTCTTCCTCCTCCCTCTCTTTCTTCCTGGATAACCCCCACTCAACCATCATGTCTCAATCTATTGCTCTGTTTCATCCCAAGTGTTCTCTTCACATTTGTCCTCTCTCCTCCCCCACCTTACTCCCCAAATATCTCAGCTGCTGCTGTTAGAGATTTTGTGGGTCTTGTATTTGTCATCTTGTGGCACTTTGACATTCTAAATGGTATTGTTATTGTTACTGAAAGGTATGGGGTCTGGCTGCTCACCGCTCAAAAGCCAATAAACAGGCCAGGTTGGTGAAAAAGAAAGTTTCTTTATTTCAGCAGCCGGCACCTGGGGGTGATAGTGGTGGACATTAGTCCAAAGGCCAACTCCCTCCACCCTCTGGCAGCCAGTGGGGCAAGAGCTTTTATAGACAGAACTGGGCGGGGGCGGGTGGGTGGGGCTACATGCAGAAACAGCAGAGTTGGCCATGACAGTCATCTTCAAATTGGTCATCAGTGGTTTGACCAGCGTCATCTTGATTGTTTTAGGCATGGTTAATCTACAGTTCCATGGTTCATATGTTTCCAGTTTCTCTGAGGCCAGTTCTCGGAGCTGTGGCAGCTCGTGTCTTGGTTACAGTCCAGTCATCATGTAGTTAACTTCACCTGGTGTTTTAGTCTCTGTGAGATATCTCACAGGATATGGCTCAGAATATTATCAATAGCCCTTGAGGAAGAACTAAAAGTCCTTGACTGCTTAATGACTACATTATTACTATTCAGTCTCCTTTGTTTTCCTTTGTTTCTGCATTTCTCATTTCTCTGATTAAACTCGTTCTTTGTCTAAAGTTTTCCGCAAACAAAAGGCAGGTAGAGGTCATGGAGCAGGGAGTGAGGGGCGGGAAGGACCACAAGGTCTTTCCACTTTAGTATCACTTGTTCATCCTTCTAACCCACCAGTGGAAGTTTCATTGTACTGCCAGAGATTAGCAAGACACACATCACTGTGGTAATAAACAAACGCTCACAAAATGAACAATAAAATTAACCTAAAAAATCAGGAAAAGAAATAAATTGATCAACTACTGGAACTGGTAGCATGATTTAGCAAAACAAGCAAATGGTTATGAATGGGACAGTTTAGTTCAGTCACAAATTTATCATCCATACAACCGATATGTAATGGACACTATTTACCAAGCATTGCTGTACTCACTATGGATAGAGTAGTAACTAAATCAATGCCTTTAGCTTCAGGCCACTTTATGTCTCACTGAGAACACAGATAAATCTCTGTGAAGTGTGACAATATGTTTGTATACAGTGTTTCAGGAAAACACTGAAAATAGGTGTCTCAAAAAAGTATGAAGATTAAGGGAACTTTTCTAAATATGCATCAGCTAAGGACTGATTGATGAGTGCAGTTAAAGCTACTGCAAGTCAAAAAATACAAGTGCTCCAAAGAGAAAAAAAAAATAGCGTATGCAAATATGTCAAAATAGGTTGAAATGATACTTTATAGAAAACTTGAAATAATTCAGAATATATAAGAAAGATACGGGCTTCCCAAGTGGCACAGAGGTAAAGAATCTGCCTGCCAATGCAGGAGATGCGGGTTCAGTCCCTGGGTCAGGAAGATCCCCTGGAGGAGGATATGGCAATCCAATCCAGTGTTTTTGCCTGGAAAATTCCACAGACAGAAAAGCGTGGTGGTAGGCTACACGCTTAGGGGTTGCATCATCCCCAGGCGCCAGCTGCTGAAATAAAGAAACTTTCCTTTTCACCAACCTGACCTGTTTATTGGCTTTTGAGCGGTGAACAGCCAGACCCCACACCTTTCACTAACAATAACAATACCATTAGAATGTCAAAGTGCCACAAGATGACAAATTTAAGACCCACAAAATCTCTAACAGCAACCCCTCTGCACGCTTAGGGGTTGCAAAGGGTCAGACACAAGTGAGCACACGTGGATCTACATTGATTGAAAGAAACCAATATTAATGGAAATAAACTGCATGATAGGAAAGAAGTAAAAGCAGAATTTCAGAGAAGGCAATAGTACCCCACTCCAATACTTTTGCCTGGAAAATTCCATGGGCGGAGGAGCCTGGTGGGCTGCCGTCTTTGGGGTCGCACAGAGTCGGACACGACTGAAGTGACTTAGCAGTAGCAGCAAAAGCAGAATGGATAGTCAAAGGCACAGAGAAAAGGAGTCAGGAGGGAGAAAGAAATGGATAAAAAATGGATGAAGCAATAGGAGGCAATAGAATCAAACTTGAGTCAAGAGAAATACAATTTCCACTGAGGAAAGAAGGTTGAAAGAATAATTATGGATTCAGTTATTGTATAACATCGTGGTATTTCATTAAGGCAGTTCTTGTCTTTGTGAACTTGTAGATGGAATGATCTACTGAAAATGGGGAGGGTGGTGAAATAAAAGATTCAATTATAGGGGGATAGATTTGCAATATCCATCCTGGACAATGGCAGAGGACTCTGACCAAGGAAACAGTAAAGAATTATGCCTGATAACTAAGGTAATGAAGTTGCCAAAGCAAAGTGAAATTCTGAGAGAAGAGGATGTTTCATATCCTTAACTTGCAACCTCTGCAAAAATCATCCATGCATTATATCTTTTATCTTTATATAATCTCTCACCCCCTCATACTCCACCTGTCTTACACATTTTTTGTTTGTTTGTTTTGTTTTTTCTGAAAGCTGATCTTATTACCCTGCTGAATATCAGTTTTGGGAGGGAAGGACTAGAACAGTGTAATAAATTATTTCCATGAATATGTGATTAATAAATCATAATTTAGTGCTAAATCTCTGAGAGCAGTTGAGTGTTAGCCATCTTCATGGATTATCATTAATATTTCTGCCGAATCTCAGTATAATCATCCTACTTCATAGGGACAATCCGTATTTTGAATGAGCCTAAAGATTTGAGGCTTCTGAGCAGTTTAACATGCGTTTTCCTTATCTGAAAATACTGTTAGAAATGTTATTTGGATTATAAGCAGAGCTTTCATTTGTGGAGCCCGTGGCAGGCTGTGTCATAAATATGCACATATCTTTGCCTTAGCAAGGTTCTTCCTAAGTACATTTCATGGTCCTTTTCATATGCACTGGATTTGGTTTGTTTTAGGGCATAATATAAATTCTCTGTTGTGATACACGATAATGGACATGCTTTTTAAGAAATCTGTGTTGGTTATGAGGCTGTGTGCATCACCAAGCCTCATGATTTATTAACTGCCTAAATAATCCCTTATCATTATTGTTTGTTTTCATACAAAACCACTCATCAGGTGCTCAGCACTGTATCTGCCTTTCTTTGCTGGGTCTCTTGGTCCATGCATTTGCCCTCAGCTACTTTTGTGAATTCTTCTGGAGGATAATGATAGCATTTCACATTCCGTACCACTATCCACACTCAATGCCACAGAATACAAATGTGTGGAAGCTAGTGATTTCATTATCTTAGGGTCAGTAGAATTTCAAGAGCTTTAAAATTACCTCTATCAATGATGCAAGTGTCAGCTTAGTTTTAATAAATCTTTAGGAACAGACACAAGTTACTTCTAGGACATCTCCTATTTCCAGAAATACATCATTCAGCTGCCAAATCTACTATCAATGTCTTGCTAAAGATTTTCCACTACTAAACATAATACTATATCTCTGGTATACGCATTTGCTTTTTGATAATATGATTAACCCAACATTTCTGCAGAATCAATCCATATTTATGCTACTTACACAAAATCAGAGAGAATATAGTACAAGCAAAACAGAAGAAAAATATAGAAATGCATCTTTTATAAATAACACATACAGGAGATGGGAGAATTGCAGTGCTTGTTGTCAGAATTATATTACTAAACGTAGGAACAGTGAAAACCTGGGCATTTGGCAAGGTGACATTTTTAGAATAAATTAGAGTTGACAAGTAGTGAATTCAGCCAACCAATAAGTATAGTGTAAAACTTCTCATAATATGCAGCCAAATTCCGATGTTTCCCTTTTAATTTCCAATAAATTTGACAATATGTTCCTTTTGCTGAAAAGCTAAATTATGGGGCAGGGGGTTTGCTTTTGCTTTTCTTTTTTGTCAACTGCTGCCATTATTTAAAGTTGATGACTTTTTTTCAAGAATGAACTGTGCCCCATTCTTGAAAGGTAATGTGGTATTTAAAAGGCAAAATAGCTTCTTTGTGTATTAGAAAGTAAATAGCTTTTGAAAAAGTCATCAGCACCACAGGATACCCATCTCATCCTATAAATGTCTATCACGTGACTTCTTCCATTTGCATAACAGTTTATATTAAGTGTGTCCTGATATTCCTAGTCAAAAAAAAAAAAAAAAAAGATGCTCAGCATGAGAGTCGGCAAAATATACTTAAAAGGAAGGAGAAATTAATGAAGTTTGCTTAAACTTGAAGAGGCTTTTTCTAATAGCAAAAATGTATATACAATAACAAATTGAATGCTATTAAATACTTCACTTTATTAAAAATTTAAATTCCTATCTTTCTTACAGGGCTTAAAATGTGTTAATTTTTTTTTTTTTAATTTTTAATTTTTTTATTTTTTAAATTTTATTTTATTTTTAAACTTTACATAACTGTATTAGTTTTGCCAAATATGAAAATGAATCCGCCACAGGTATACATGTGTTCCCCATCCTGAACCCTCCTCCCTCCTCCCTCCCCATTCCATCCCTCTGGGTCGAATATCAGTGAGATGGGAAACAAAGATAGTAAAAGGTAAACAAATATTAAAAAAAAGTTAATCTATAGCACTGAGCCTAGTATTAATAATATTGCCCTTGTGTTCACTAACAGTGAGCTTCATAATATTGAACCATTAGAAGGGAACCTTAGAGCTACCCAGTCACGGACAGAACCACACAACTACAGGCCTTCCTGTGTTAGCTCCCTTCAGTTAATTAAACAAGGAGGTGAGTTAGTCTGTGCTCAGTTGCTCAGTCCCATCTCTTTTGAAACCCCATAGACTGTAGTCTGACAGGCTTCTCAGTCCACGGGATTTTCAAGGCAAGAATGCTGGAGTGGGTTGCCATTTGATCTTCCCAACCTAGGGACAGAACTAACCACCTCCTGTGTTCCCTGCATTGGCAGGCAAATTCTTTACCACTGGGCAACCAGTTCAGTTCAGTTCAGTCACTCAGTAGTGTCCGACTCTTTGGGACCCCATGAATCGAACCACACCAGGTCTCCCTGTCCATCACCAACTCCCAGAGTTCACTCAAATTCACTTCCATCAAGTCAGTGATGCCATCCAGCCATCTCATCCTCTGTCGTCCCCTTCTCCTCCTGCCACCAATCCCTCCCAGAATCAGAGTCTTTTCCAATGATTCAACTCTTCGCATGAGGTGGCCAAAGTACTGGAGTTTCAGCTTCAGCATCATTCTTTCCTTCCAAAGAACACCCATGACTGATCTCCTTTAGAATGGACTTGTTGGATCTCCTTGCAGTCCAAGGGACTCAAGAGTCTTCTCCGACACCATAGTTCAAAAGCATCAATTCTTCAGTGCTCAGCTTTCTTCACAGTCCAACTCTCACATCCATACATGACCACTGGAAAAACCATAGCCTTGACTAGACCAACCTTTGTTGGCAAAGTAATGTCTCTGCTTTTGAATATACTATCTAGGTTGGTCATAACTTTCCTTCCAAGGAGTAAGCGTCTTTTAATTTTATGGCTGCAATCATCATCTGCAGTGATTTTGGAGCCCCCAAAAATAAAGTCTGACACTGTTTCCACTGTTTTCCCATCTATTTCCCATGAAGTTATGGGACCTGATGCCATGATCTTAGTTTTCTGAATGTTGAGTTTTAAGCCAACTTTTTCACTCTCCTCTTTCACCTTCATCAAGAGGCTCTTTAGTTCCTCTTCACTTTCTTCCATAAGGGTGGTGTCATTGCATATCTGGGCCACCAGGAAACCCCAAATTAGTCTGAGGGAGCATTATATCTCAGCGGCCTTTAGAAGCAAACCAAAAACCTAAGTTTCTAATTGGTTCTGGGTTAAGAAAACAAAACTTAAGGACAACCAATCAACCATGGTCAATCAGCCTTTTCCAAATAAGGCAAATGCTTAAGTCACAGCCAATCAGATAATATCATTGTTTCTCTCCTGCATTTCCTCTATGCATGTCTTTTTGCCTCCTCATTCCTGTTGGTGGAGGGCTCCAAATTACTTCCTTTTCAGTGCTGCCTGATTCCATCTGATTTTTTCTCAGATAAATTCTTAAAATGTTTACTATGCCTCCATTTACCTTTTAATATTAATAGTTCACACTTCTATATAACTTGGCATCATGCAGGCAAAAACCAGTAAACACATTCCCGAGGAGAAGCAGGATCACAAAGTCAAAGAAAGGAAGAGAGGGTAGAGCTGGAAACCTCCAGGTCACACACTCAAAAAGCTCCAAACTGGAGTTAAAGGGTGGCATGAACACAGAAGTGTAACTCCAATGGTTGTCCCTTCAAAGAGAAGAACATACCAGGAGCAAGGAATAGGTGGTCCAAACCAACCTCCCCACAGCCCCACCCATGAGTTTTTTGAGTGGTTTTCAATATATATATTTTGAGCTCTTTTATTTTGACTTTGATTTGTTTGATGAATGTATGTCATCATATATTGTGGCTTTTCTATATATGCTTTCTCTTTGTTTCTGGGATTATTTGCTTCCAAGATTATTTGTTGCATTGGTCAATTTTTGTTTGCTTGTTTCTCATTGTCTTCTAATGGATGGAAATAATAAACTTTTCTTTTAGCAGCACCTTTTAACACATTAACATAGATAATTCATGTATTCTCAGTTCAGTTCAGTTCAGTCGCTCAGTTGTGTCCGACTCTTTGCAACCCCATGAATTGCAGCACGCCAGGCCTCCCTGTCCATCACCAACTCCCGGAGTTCACTCAGACTCATGGCCATTGAGTCAGTGATGCCATCCAGCCATCTCATCCTCTGTCATCCCCTTCTCCTCCCGCCCCCAATCCCTCCCATCATCAGTCTTTTCCAGTGAGTCAACTCTTTGCATGAGGTGGCCAAAGTACTGGAGTTTCAGCTTTTTTTTTTAATTTTATTTTATTTTTTAAACTTTACATAACTGTATTAGTTTTGCCAAATATCAGCTTTAACATCATTCCTTCCAAAGAAATCCCAGGGCTGATCTCCTTTAGAATGGACTGTTTGGATCCCCTTGCAGTCCAAGGGACTCTCAAGAGTCTTCTCCAACACCACAGCTCAAAAGCATCAATTCTTCGGTGATCAGTCTTCTTCAGAGTCCAACTCTCACATCTATACATGACCACAGGAAAAACCGTAGCCTTGACTAGACGGACCTTAGTTGGTAAAGTAATGTCTCTGCTTTTGAATATGCTATCTATGTTGGTCATAACTTTTCTTCCAAGGAGTAAGTGTCTTTTAATTTCATGGCTGCAGTCACCATCTGTAGTGATTTTGGAGCCCCCAAAAATAAAGTCTGATACTGTTTTCATTGTTTCCCCATCTATTTCCCAGGAAGTGATGGGACCGGATGCCATGATCTTTGTTTTCTGAATGTTGAGCCTTAAGCCAACTTTTTAACTCTCCACTTTAACTTTCATCAAGAGGCTTTTTAATTCCTCTTCACTTTCTGCCATAAGGGTGGTGTCATCTGCATGTATTCTAACATAGCCTAATTTGAATATTATCTCTGGCCTCTTCTCAAAGTAGGTAAGTACTATATCACACTTCTCAGTAAATGCCCCACAAAATTCGTCATTATATTTTAGTCTATTTTCATTTTCTTTTCAAAACACTCAAATAATGCTAATGTCATTTGAAAGTGTAATTTATTAAACACATTCCCAAAGTACTGTTAATATGATCTAACTCAATAATAAAAGCTTAGTTAGATTTATCATAATCTTTTATTGATTTCCTTTTATGCTCTTTTTATTTTTCTTATTTTCTACTTTCCATTCCTTCTTGAATTCATATTTCCTTAGCTGAAGATATATTTTCTTTTTGATATTCTAGAGGCAATAAAATTTATGAATTACTCTATCCCAAGTATAATCTTTATTTTATCTTTATAATTTGATGATATATGTTAAAAAATGTTTCTTCTTAGAGGTACAAGGTACTTTTCGGTTGTCTTCTGTCAACTATAGTAGCTGAGGATATATCTCCTGATAATTCATCTTTGATAGATATTCAGGTACTTCTGTTATCATTTATAATTTTCCCTTATCCTTGATGCCTTTATTTTCCTTATGACTTGACAAGGTATAAAATTACAGATATTATCATTCCTAGTACTAGGTGGAACTTTTTAAATCTGAGAATTCATTCCTTTTCTTGTTTCTGGAAATGTATTAGCCATTAACTCTTTTAATATTGACTTTCATCCAATATCCTTCTGCAGTCCTTATGGAACAAATACAAATAGAATACTTAAGTTTTGCACTGCACTGTTCATGTTTCTTCTAGAAAAACCTGCTTATGATACATTCTATTGCTTTTCTTTCTTCTCTCTTACCTTGTCAATATTTAACTAGCAGTTTAAAAAATTTTCCAGGGATTAAAATTTTAGCAACTATGATTTATATCTTATTCTCTTTTAAATCTATCTTTCTATTTCATATATTAATATTACTAGTCTTCTTTATGGAGATCCATTCTTTTTATTGTTTTTTGGGATATTTAAATAAACATATGTCATAAGACCTATCAAATTTTCTATTAACATCAATTTCTTAGACACAAATCTCTAAGTTGTGCCAAAGAATCACTTTGTTTATCAAAATGTTAAATTATGCATTTCAAATATCTAAAGAGATATACACTAAAATAATAGCAGTGTTTGTTCCTAACAGGTATGAATTGAAGAGGGGAAACTTTTTACTTTAAGTATTTTACTATTATTTTTATTTTTGCTACAACCAATATTAAATTAATTATTAAAATTATTATAAGAGGATTTTTATACATAAATTCATTTGTCTTAAGGTTATGAAACAACTAAAAGTTCAGCTTTTCATTTTCACTCCAGTGTTTTTTCTTGAGTCACATAGTTTTTTGAAAGGATATAGTGGTATACATCTCCACACAAAAAGAGGAGTTTTATTAAGAACATATTGTAGATGTTGAGATCATATCTAAACAGTCTTTTAAAGTCCAATTTGTAGCCACAATAATGAATGTGCCAGGGGACTGTGGTAGAGTGGGAAGGACATTAGGAAAAGATGGGAGAAGAAAACATTAAATTGATATTTTAATTCAATTGCACAGTATTTATAGTTTATATATTCTAACTGTTCTTGCTCCAAGTCATTAGTGTACATTAGAAAGCCTATCTTCTATTATTTTATAGGATATATTTCCATTATTGGGATTAATATACTTTGCAATGAGATTTCTTGACATATTATCTCAGGTGTAACAACCAGCATTGATTGACTGGACAATTCATTATCAAAACTCATAAAGCATTTTAGAATATGAGAAATTAAATCCTACTACAATTTACCTCATTTCTATCAGTTTGTAATATTCATATCTATTGGACTAATATTTTCTCTTATATTAAAAGAAATGAACTAACAATGTTTGCTATCAAATGAAATGTTTATACATGAACTTAAAAATATCAATATTGTGCAATTGAACATTGCAGAGATCCCTGTATTAATATATGTATGTGTATATATGTATATTCTATATACTCATAGAACCCTTTAAGTATAATTATAAATAACATCACTCTTAGCATTCCAAAAGATAAAAATATCTACTTGAAAACATTCCATGGGTCAAAGAAGTCAAATAAAAAAAGAATCTCATGTAAAAAGATGTGGTAACTATAAAAGCACCTAGATTAGCGAAGAATCCCTAATTTAAATGGTCAAGTTAAACAAGACACAATTAAGACTAATTTGGTTTTCTTGTCTGCAGCTGAGAGAAAGAGGATTTCAAATTAACCTATATTGTGTCTAGTATTATTTTAAAATGTAAATGTCATAACCCTTTCAGCTCATAGCAATGTGGTTATTTTTTTAAAGTAACAAACCCACTTATTCTTTTGCCAGTTCTTACGTTCTAATTTGGTACATCAAAATTTTTTCCATTTTTGCTAAAACAGTTTTTACACAAGGTCAAATTTTTAAAGGAACCTGACTTGTCATTTCAGTAAATATAGAGACAGTTTAAAACTTTCATAGGCATGATAAATTGGCCTGGTTGTCCCTTGATTCATAGTACTGGAAAATGTGCAGGCTCTGTTTGACCAGATGTGGTTACCAAAGAAGCCAGGCTTCCAGAGTACTTACCCTGGGGACAGGAGTCCACTTGGATGAAAAAAAATGAGGAGAGACTTGCTATGCTACACAGTAAGAACTCCTTATTATTTTTCCCAGACACGATGTTCCCCATGAACCTGCTGATTTGATCCTCTGCATTTGAGAACTTGGAGACCTCAGTCTAACCCACTTGGCTCCATCCCTTCTCTTTTCGAAATCAGATGGCTGCTTTGCTGTGGGAGCACGGCAGCTCAGTTTCTTGCTGGCTGTGTGGAGCATTGCCCTTCTGGGGCTGGCTGGCTCTTCTCAATCACATCTTCACTGGATACCCCAAGGGGTCTGGTCTCCACATTATATATGCACTGTAGAAAATTCAGATTGTTCCTTGGATGTCTTTTTACATAAATGTAAATGTCTTTGCTACCTGGGTTTTGGCCAACCATAGACGCCACTGTTTCACTGTTTTGTTGTTTTGTTGTTGTTGTTGTTTTCTCAATGTTTCACTTTTAAGATATTTTGTATGGAAAAATTTGTTATAAGCTTCTCCAATATTGAGAGTAAATTAGTCTGCCTTTTCAAGATAGAAGTGGTTTTGCCCTGCTCTAACGTTCATTGGTATAGATTTCCTGCATCAGATTACTTTCAGCATATTTATTCTGGGCTGTATGTGACAAGTAGTGCGAGATATAAACCAACTGTGTGGTTGAAACTTCATACGGTATACTTAAAATTTTATACTTAGCACAGTTCTTGCATCTTGTTAGATCCTGCCCATCAACCTAACTGCTGCAGAAATGGTATACTGATTATGTATGTGTGTGTGTGTGTGTGTGTGTATATATATATATATATATATATATATTTATCAGTTGTTGTTCAGTCTCTAAGTCCTGTCCAGACCTTTGCATAGCAACAAAATAAACTCCTGCTCTTTTATTGAGCAGGAAAAGAGTTTTATGTGTCTTTTCTTGGGATTTTCAGGCAGCCTGCCTTCCAAATTGACACTGGGGTTTAAAGGTTTTAGGATTTCAAAGACATTACTGTAAGGGTAAGTTTATAGGCTGGGCGTGGGGCTCTTCCCTGTGTGAATTACTGTCGATTGCCTAACCTTGTGTTGTGACTGGGGGAGCCCTGCTGGTGTGCTATAATTCTCATGCTTGACAGGAGGCTTGGTGTTATCCAAATCCCGAT
The DNA here is from genome assembly GCF_029407905.1 of Bubalus kerabau. NCBI lineage: Eukaryota > Metazoa > Chordata > Mammalia > Artiodactyla > Bovidae > Bubalus > Bubalus kerabau. Next base: position 9,683,749 of record NC_073635.1, on the reverse strand, counting down.
GGTACTCAACTGAATTGATGAAATGACCAGGAAGGCCTAATTAAAGCTGTTCATCTCAAATGTATTGATGTATTACATCTATTACAGCGTGGTTCAATAGGTCCACTCATGAATGCTGCCACAGCCTGTAAAGCAAACTAAACAGATTGAATAAATAATGCTGCAAGGAAAGGAGACAGCAAAGGAACCAAAGCAACAGAGCACAAAATGCAACAGGGTGACCTATGAACTTATCATATGATCCACCAGAAATTAATCTTTATTATTTCTGCATGTTGAGCACAAAAGAGAGAATATTAAGACCTAGAATAATCTTTTAATCTATCATAAGAGCTGGTAAGCTCTTCTCTCCTTTAGTAAATGTTACAGTTGCATGACAATGTGCATAAAATCAATGTGGTTTTGCTTGACTTTTCTTTGCAATGTATTGTTAGATTCTAGCTTTTTTTTTTTTTTTCCTTTTTGTCTTCTGGCTGAATCTTTGTGAAAGATTTTAAAATATGCAATCTACCACCATCCTTTACTTCTGCCCCAAGAGACTTGTTAACTCTTTTTATTCTTTTCCTGAATTTGACTCGTTTCACATTTTCATAATTTGTATATGGTTCTGAGCAATAACTCTGGTAATGAGTTCTAAATTCTGGGCATTTTAATATGGAGATTTCTTACTCATTTATTTGTAGCTCTCTGTGTTTATTATATTATGCTGTTTGCACTGTCAGAAGAGTAAATTATTACAGCAATCACAGCTTGATGGTAAAACAAAGAAAGGGTAGCTTTCTTAATATGCATTACCATATATATAATAGATGAGCAGTGCAAGTTTGATGTATGGAGCAGAGCACCCAAAGCAGGTGCTCTGGGACCACCCAGAGGGATAGGGTGGACAGGGAGGTGGAAGAGGGATTCAGGATGAGGTGTTGTATACCTGTGGCCAATTCATGTTGAAGTATGGAAAAACCATCACAATATCATAAAGTAATTATCCTCCAATTTAAAAATTAATTAATTAAAAAATAAAAAGCTCAGTAATCAGAAAAAAATGTGCAGACCAAAAGTCATCAAAGTGTTTTTTTTTTCTTTCATACAATTAAATTTAAAAATATTATAGATGATGGCTGTCTTACAAATTTATTTTCTGCAATTGAACTCACACTGAACTTCAGACATACTTCTGCCTACTTGACATCTCCCCTTAGATGTTTAAAAGACATCTCAAACTTAACATTTAAAAGTGAACTCCTAAACTTTCTCCCCATCCAAATTTGCTTCTTCAGTTTTTCCATCTCAACAAATGTCAAATACCAGTTTTCAACTTGCTTAGGCTCAAAATATTAGTTATCATGAACTAAACTTCTTTTATATGCTTCCCTTCATATCCTGTTCATTTTTCCTTCTAAATATTTCCTAACTAAAGCACTTCTCATTCCATTACTACCATTCTGGTCTGGCTCATGATTATCTTTTATCTGGATTTCTACCATAGCTTCTTTGGTATCTTCTATGATTTCCCTCCTATCCCTTCTGATTCATAAATAAGTCCTCAGCATCTAATCCAAAATGTGGTCAACTGCAGCTGTGCAACAAAGATTAGTTAGATATATGATATAGGAAATGAACCCCTATGGAATTTAACTCACTTTTAGGTCCTTAGTGGTTTTTATATGGGTGCTTCAATTTCTGCCACTCATTTTGTCAAACTTTAATGTTATCCTCTCAGCAGGAAAAAAGAATCCATCCACACACAATCTAACTGGCTTCACTTCAGTTCAGTTCAGTCCCTCAGTCATGTCTGACTCTTTGAGACTGAACTGAACTGCAGCACACCAGGCCTCCCTGTCCATCACCAACTTCCAGAGTTTACCCAAACCCATGTCCATCGAGTTGATGATGCCATCCAACCATCTTGTCTTCTGTCGTCCCCTTCTCCTGCCCTCAATCTTTTCCAGCATCAGGGTCTTTTCCAATGAATCAGCTCTTCACATCAGGTGGCCAAAGTATTGGAGTTTCAGCTTCAACATCAATCCTTCCAATGAACACCCAGGACTGATCTCTTTTAGGATGGACTGGTTGGATCTCCTGGCAGTTCAAGAGACTCTCAAGAGTCTACTCCAACACCACAGTTCAAAAACATCAATTCTTCAGTGCTCAGCTTTCTTTATGATCCAGCTCACACATCTATACATGACTACTGGAAAAACCATAGCTTTGACTAGGCGGATCTTTGAATGTCTCAGCTTTTTAATATGCTCTCTAGGTTGGTCATAACTTTTCTTCCAAGGAGTAAGTGTCTTTTAATTTCATGGGTGCAATGACCATCTGGAGTGATTTTGGAGCCCAGAAAAATAAAGTCAGCCACTGTTTCCACTGTTTCCCCATCTATTTGCCATGAAGTGATGGTCAAGGCTGTATATTGTCACCCTGCTTATTTAACTTATATGCAGAGTACATCATGAGAAATGCTGGGCTGAAAGAAGCACAAGCTGGAATCAAGATTGCCAGGAGAAATATCAATAACCTCAGATATGCAGATGACACCACCCTTATGGCAGAAAGTGAAGAAGAACTAAAAAGCCTCTTGATGAAAGTGAAAGAGGAGAGTGAAAAAGTTGGCTTAAGGCTCAACATTCAGAAAACTAAGATCTAACTTGCTAAAACCCATTAATATCTTGCTGCTGCCTGTAAGTTCTAAACTCTACCCTTTCTTCATTCAGCAACTGTTGATCAATGGCATTTCTGTTCAGGACACTGTGCTAAATTGCTCAGCACTTCATCAAAGTCCCTTCAGGAACAGGCTGCAATGACTAACCAACTTCACTTTCTTTTTTTTATAGACTAGAAGCACTGCTTCTACAATATAAAACCCACATGTAATACCCTTATATATATGAGATCTGTATATTTGTATATACATTAATATATATATATATATATATATGCTTCTAGTCTCTCTGTCTCTGTCTCTCTCTCTCTCTCTGTCTGTCTCTCTCTCTCTCTCTCTCTAAATATATATATATATATATATATATATACACATATATATATATATATACACCCATATGCTGCTGCTAAGTCACTTCAGTCGTGTCTGACTCTGTGCGACCCCATAGACAGCAGCCCACCAGGCTCCCCCATCCCTGGGATTCTCTAGGCAAGAACACTGGAGTGGGTTGCCATTTCCTTCTCCAATACATGTAAGTGAGAAGTGAAAGTGAACTCGCTCAGTCATATCCAACTCTTGGCGACCCTATGGACTGCAGCCCACCAGGCTCCTCCATCCATGAGATTTTCCATATATATATATATATATACATTATACACACACACACACACACACATATATATGTAAGACCTACATAAAAGACCATATAGAAGACCCATAGATTAGAAGCACTGCTTATCCACCACAGTGAGAACACATAGTTACTCAGCTATGAAAATCAGTTAAAGATGTATACATTAAACTTGACTTTAAGTATCTTACTTAAAACTAATATACATTCATTTTCTTACCCTTTGATGTAGAGCTACCATCTTTTCTTTAAATGTGAGTCAGCTGCTTTGAATTCTGATTCATTTTATTTCATGATGTCTAAAAGCATTTATGATTTCTAGTTTCACTTCTTTAAAACACATTGAAGGCATTTGAGAAGAAACTTATATTTTCAATTCTTTACTGTTTTCCCAATAATTTCTGCTTGTTTTTCCCATCTTTTAATAGCAAAGTTCTTTAGTGATTCCTTGTATTGTAGTGACTTTTTTGTATGAAAGAATTTTTTATTTGCTCAAATTTAGACAATTATATTCATGCATTGATGATTGTAAGGTTTGAAAGAAAATACAAGTTTCTCTTAGCAAGCACATAACTGGTGAAACAACAAAATTCTGAACAAGCCCACTGTGTAGGAAAGTTAACAATTGCGAGTATTTATGCTTCCTGTGTTATGGGCACAGATTGGTATATATTACAAAGGAATTGGAGAGAATCAATCTGGTGAAAAAGTTGCTTAAAGGTGCTTCTCTTACACTGAAGCTATAGTGGTTCCCTCATCTAGCTCTACTTCCTCACCCTCCCTGATTGCATCCTGTATTTACTCATTCAACCTGAAAACCTCATCCTTTCTGACTGAATAATTACTAACCATCCCATAAAACTCAGCTTAGACTGACTTGTCCTAATAAGTCCTCCTTGTATGTTCCTACAATACTTTTTCATATCTTCCATCATAACAGTCTACAGAGGTAGCCTGACATTTTGCATCTATTTGTGTATCTCTCTAATTAAACTTTGGTTGTTAGAGGGAAATTTTTGTTTCTTGTAGGACCTGCTCTCTGCACCTTCCATTTTTTGGCTCATAGTTTATAGTGAGTAAGTATTGGCTAATTTCTGTTCATTTCTTGATGTTTATTCCATTACCCAATAAGAATACCTAACTTGAATTTTTCTCATCACTTGAAAATTTTCTAAATGCAGGTTTAAACTCTGAATTCTCCTCTTTGAATACAATGACCTCCTCTCTTACTCCTTTCAAAGAAAGTTTTCAATGAAAGTTTCAATGAAATTTCTCCTTCATGATTATAGTCACATTCTTAATTCCTTTTTGTCTTTTTACTCCATTAGGCCATTTCTGATTCCACTAGCTTCTCTAATCCACTTAAAATCCTATTTTTTTTTTTCCATAATGTTTCCTTTCTCTTTCCCCTTGCTCATCCTGACAATGTCCAGCTCCGGGATCTCTTCTGCTGTGTGTTTTTAGCATCCCTCCAAGGTCCTGTCTGGAAAAGGCAATGTCACCCCACTCCAGTACTCTTGCCTGGAAAATCCCATTGACGGAGGAGCCTGGTAGGCTGCAGTCCATGGGGTCGCGAAGAGTCGGACACAACTGAGTGACTTCATTTTCACTTTTCACTTTCATGCATTGGAGAAGGAAATGGCAACCCACTCCAGTGTTCTTGCCTGGAGAATCCCAGGGCGGCGGAGCCTGGTAGGTTGCAGTCCATGGGGTCACACAGAAACGACTGAAGCGACTTAGCAGCAGCAGCAGTAGCAAAGTCCTGTCAGCTGGAGGTAACAAAAGCACTCCAGCTGGGGCCAATATAAATTCTTGGTAACTCAAACTCATGGGGAACTTTGCTATTCTCCTCCTTTCCTTTTGAACAAAAATTGTTATTTCTTATTTTCAAATCTCATCATTCCATCTATTTCTACCTCCTCTTGAAATATCCTCCATTTTGTCATCTTTTATATGCATTTTCTGTTTCTCTTCTGAATCTTCCTATCCCTTATGACTCTTCATCTTCCTTTATCTTAGTTATACTTCAAAATGTTTTTTCTGTATCATGATATGTAATTTTTTCCCCTTTCTCTAAGACCAAATTGCTAAAAGTCAAGTCTATAAAATGTTCTATAAGGCTACCACTTTTTCCTCACTAGCCATTCTTTTTTAGTCTTGCAACAGTAATACTATAGTTCCTGAACCTACAAATATAACTGAAAGCTCATATTTGGGGACAAGGTGATGGTTCATATTTATTACCTTATATAAATCTTTAACATATTCCTACAAACTGCTCATTTCCTCCATTCTACAGAGCATGAAACTGAGCTTCAAAGATGAAGTAACTTGACAGATTACTTACTGTTGCATCCAATTACCTCTAAAACATTCTCTGAAGTGTCATTGGTGACTTTCTTATTGTAGGGATTTTTTTTTTTTTTTTTGACCATACAGGTTGCAAGATCATAGTTCTCCAACCAGCGATCAAACCGAGGCCCTCAGAAGTGTGTGTAGAGTCCTAACCACTAGACCACTAGGGAATTCCCTGAGGTGAAATAGAAAAGAACATAAATTAGCCACGTGAAAATTCAGTCAGGGCATTAAATATCTTCTCAATGTTGTGTGATCATCAGCTCTACTTCCAAGGAGCCCCTGTACTCATTAAGATACGATTCTCCTTTATATCCTTCCCCCAGTCCCCGGCAACCACTGATACACTTTCTGACTGATGAATTTACCTATTCTGGATATTTCAAAGAAATAGAATCATCCAATATGTGCCTTTTCATGCCTGGCTATACTTGGCATGTTTTCAGTATTTATCCACATTGTAAGTTATATAAGAAGTACTTACTTTCTGTGCTTAAAAATATCCCATTGTATGGTTATAACACATTTTGTTTATGCATTCAACAATTGATGAACTTTTGGGTTATTTGTGAATTGTATTACTATGAATACTCAGGTACAAGTTTTATTTGAAAATTGTTTTCAGTTCTTTATGATATATACCTAACAGTGAATTTTCTGGGTGATAGGGTAGTGTTTTGTTTAAGTTATTGAGAAATTTCCATATTGCTTTCCACAGTGGATGCACAATTCTATATTCCCACCAGCAATGTGTAAGTGTTATAATTTCTCTATATCCTTGCCAAGACTAATTTATTTTTAATTGTAGCCATCTTAGTAAGTGTGAAGGGCTATTTCACTGTGGTTTTGAATTGCAATTCACTGACTGCAGCCATGAAATTAAAAGATGCTTACTCCCTGGAACAAAAGTTATGACCAACCTAGATAGCATATTCAAAAGCAGAGACATTACTTTGCCAACAAAGGTCCGTCTAGTCAAGGCTATGGTTTTTCCAGTGGTCATGTATGCATGCAAGAGTTGGACTGTGAAGAAAGCTGAGTGCCAAAGAACTGATGCTTTTGAATTGTGGTGTTGGAGAAGACTCTTGAGAGTCCCTTGGACTGCAAGGAGATCCAACCAGTCCATTCTAAAGGAGATCAGCCCTGGGTGTTCTTTGGAACTGCTGCTAAAGCTGCGGAGAAGGCAATGGCACCCCACTCCAGTACTCTTGCCTGGAAAATCCCATGGGCAGAGAAGCCTGGTAGGGTGCAGTCCATGGGGTCTCGAAGAGTCGGACACGACTGAGCGACTTCACTTTCACTTTTCACTTTCATGCATTGGAGAAGGAAATGGCAACCCACTCCAGTGTTTTTGCCTGGAGAACCCCAGCGACGGGGAGCCTGGTAGGCTGCCGTAGAGTCGGGCACGACTGAAGCGACTTAGCAGTAGCAGCAGCAGCTGCTAAAGCTGAAACTCCAGTACTTTGGCCACCTCATGAGAAGAGTTGACTAATTGGAAAAGACTCTGATGCTGGGAGGGATTGGAGGCAGGAGGAGAAGGGAAGGACAGAGTATGAAATGGCCGGATGGCATCACTGATTCAGTGGATATGAGTTTGAATGAACTCCGGGAGATGGTGATGGACAGGGAGGCCTGGCTGCGATTCATGGGGTCGCAAAAAGTTGGACACAACTGAGCGACTGAACTGAACTGAACTGAATGATTAATGATGTTGACCATATTTTCATATGCTTGTTGACCATTTTAATATCTTCATTGGACAGTTTCCTAAGTCCATTGATTACTTTTTAATTGTTTTGCTTGTCTTTTTGTTATTGAGTTGTTATTCATATATTCTGGATGTTAGACACCTATCAGATTTGCAAGCATTTTCTCCTTTTCACTAACTCATAGTGTCTTTTGATGCATAACATTTATAATTTTGATGAAGTCCTGTTTATCTTTTTTGTTTTGTTACATTTGACTTTTGTGTCACATTGATTTCCAAATATGAGTTTTGGCATTTTAGCTCTTAATTTAGTTTTTTTTTTTTTTTACCATTTGAGTTATTATTTTTTAATGTGATATATAAGCTAACATCCAATTTTATTTATTTTTTTTTTGGACATAGAAATCTACTTGTCCCAGCATTATTTTTGAAAGCATAATTTTTTTCCACTAAATGGTCCTGTTATCCATGTCAGTAATCATTTGAACAACATTTGAAGGTATTCAACTAAAAAATATTGAATATGTGGTTTGTATTAAATTTTCAAAGGGGAAGCCTGAGTTTTCTAACTTTGCTCTCCTTTTCAAGGCTGTTTTTTTTTTCAGAGTTCTTTGTGATTTCATATGAATTTTAAAATAAACACTTTTCTTTTCTGCTAAAAAAGGAAGAATTGCATGAATATTTAGATAGGTTTGAACATATTTTATTCTAAATAGTATTAAGTCTTCTAGTCCATGAACTTTGGATGTCTTTCCATTTACTTATGGGTTCCTTAATTTTCTTGCAGCAAAGTTTTATAGTTCTTGCACATGCTTTATTCAATTAATTTCTATTTTTTTTCTTTTTTGATGTGATTGGAAATATAATTGCTTCTATTTCATTTTCAGATTTTTCATTTCTAGTTTGTAGAAATGCAACCAGTTTTCATATATTGATCTTGTTTTCTGCAACCCTTTTGAATTTTTTAGTAGCTCTAATAGTTTTCTCATGGATTCTTTAAGATTTTCTATAAAAAGATAATCTGTGAATGAAGATAGTTTTACATCTTTTTTTTCCCCCATTTTGGATACATTTTATTTCACTACCGTTTCTAATTTCCCTGGCTAGGACTTCCTGTAAAATGCTAAATAGAAGTGGTGGAAGAAGGTACCCTAGTCTTGTTCTTGATCAAAGTGGGAAAACTCTCAGTATTTTATCTTTGGGTGTGATGGGCCTTTCAGGGATGTCCTTAATCAAGTTGAAGAAAAAACACTCAGAAAAGAGTAATCCTTATTTCCTAAGTGTTTTTATCACGAAATATGTTGAATTTTGTAAAATACTTACATGCATACTCAGTTGTGCCTCACTCTTTGTGACCTAGTGGACTGTAGCCCGCCAGGCTCCTCTCTCCATGGGATTATCCCAGCAAGAATGCTAGAGTGGGTTGACATTTCCCCCTCCAGGGGATCTTCCCAACACAGGGATCGAACACCAGTCTCTTGCATCTGCTGCATTGGAAGGCAGGTTCTTTACCACTGATGCCACTTGAGAAGCCCACCATAAAATTCTTGTGGTGCTCAGTTATTCAGTTGTGTCCAACTCTTTGCAATCCTATGGACTGTAACCCACCAGGTTCCTCTATCCATGGGATTTCCCAGGTTAAAATACTGGAGGGGCTTGTCATTCCCCTCTTCAGGGATTTTCTGAACCTAGGGACCACAGCAGCATCTCTTATGTCTCCTGCATTGGCAAGCAGATTTTTTTTTTTTCTTTCTTTTATTTAGTTGATTTTTATGTTTAACCATTCTTGCCTCCTGGGACAAATCCTGCTTGGTCATGATGCAAAACCCTTTATAATATGTTGCTGGGTTCAGTTTGCTAGTATTGTGTTGAGGGTTTTAGCATTTTCAGTAGTCATGTACGGATGTGAGAGTTGGGTCACAAAGAAGGCTGAGCACGAAAGCACTGATGCTTTCGAACTATAGTGCTAGAGAAGACTTTTGAGGGTCCCTTGGACTGCAAGGAGATCAAGCCAGTGAATCCTAAAGAAATCAATCCTGAATATTCATTGGAAGGACTGATGCTGAAGCTGAAGCTCCAATACATTGGCTACCTGATGCGAAGAGCCGAGACATTGGAAAAGACTGATGTTGGGAAAGTTTGAGGGAAGGAGGAGAAGGCAGCAACAGAGGAAGAGATGTTTGGATGGCATCATCAGTTCAACGAATAGAAGTTTGAGCAAACTCCAGGAGACAGTGAAAGACAGGGAAGCCTGGTGTGTTGCAATCCATGGGGTTGCAAAGAATCAGACACAACTGAGAGACTGAACTGAATTGAACAGATTCATAAAGAATTTTAACTGTACTTTTCTTTACTTGTGATGTCTTTGCCTTGCTTTGAATCTGGGTGATGTGACCTCATAGAACGATTTAGAAAGGGTTTTTCTGCCTTACTACTTATTGGAAGAGTTTGAAAAGAAATTGTATTAATTTAACTTTAATTATTTGGTATAATTCCACTACAAAGGTATCCAGTCTTGAGCTTTCTTTGTTGGGAGGTTATTACTGATTCTATTTCTTTAGCTCCCATACACTCATTCAGATTTCTATTTCTTCTTTATTCACTTTTGATAATGTGTTTCTATGAATTTGTCCATTCCATCCAGGTTATCCAAATTATTGGCATACAACTATTTGTATTACTCTATTATAGTCTCTTTATGTTATATAACACCCCCTCTTTGATTTCTGCCAGCTTGGATTTAGTCTTGCCTTCTTTATCTAGTTCCTTAAAATGTAAAATAAGTGTATGATTGATGATCTTATATCTTTGTTTTTGCTGCATCTTATACATATTGGTGTATTGTGTTTTTATTTTCATTTACCTGAAGATATTTTCTAAATTATGTTATGATTTCTCTTTTGACCCACTGGATGTTTAAGAATATGATATTTAATGTCTATATATTTGTTAATTTTCTAGTTTTCCTTCTGTTAATAATTTATCATATCACTCCATTGTGATTCCAAAATATACTTTGCTTGATATATATTTTTCTAAATCTATTGAGACTGGTTTTGTGCCCTAACATATGGTTTATCCTTTAAAATGTTCCATGTGCCCTTGGAAGAAATGTGTATTTTGACGTTTTTGTGTGGAGTGTTCTTTTTATGTTAGATCTGATTGGTTTATAATGCTATTCAAGCCCTCAATGTATCTATTAACCTTTTGTGGATATTGTATCCATTATTGAAAGGAGGGTATTGATGTCTCCAACTATTATTGTAGAACTGTCTATATCTCTTTTCAGTTCTATCAATTTTTGCTTCATATAATGTGAGACATTGCTGTTAGGTGTATATATGTTTTAAATTGTTATATCTCCTTAATTAGCATCTTCATCATTATATAATGTCCTTTTGTGTCTGATGTCTGATTCTTCTCCTTCTTCAGGGTTTACTTTTGTTGCTTATTATCATTTGTAGTTATTTGTTTAGCAACTATTCCAAACTCTTTTAAAGAATTTATTCTTTGTCACAAGTGATCCTTGATGTCTCTGTTTCTTTAGCTTGCAGTCAGTTAGTCAGAGAGTTCCTTAAATGCTTGGAACAAACAACAAGCACAAAGCAATACTCTCCTTGTCTTTTTCAGCCTGGCTCTGTTTTGAGGTGCTCCTTCAATGCTTAGTCAGGATATTTATAACTCTGTTTTAGCATTTGCTTTCTGTTTGTGCTGAGTGTGAAGCTCACCTGGACTTGAAACCCTATGGTCTTCTCAGGTCTTACTGATTATGTTTCTTTCCACAGTTGCACACCTACCTGTTGAGATCCCCTGTTATATGCAGGAGATGTTTAAGTCCTATACTCAAAGCAGTTATCTTCCCAGATTTTCCTCTTAGGTTTTCAGTATGTTTACTTTTGTCCCCATCTGTAATGTCTTTTGCCTCAGGTGGTTGAGGCTTATTCATGTGCCTTTTAATATTTTTGAATGATGTATTTTACTCAGTGGGTTTTCCACTCTGAAAAACTCCCAAGTTAGGAGAAACAAAGACAAGTGCATTGCATCAGTCCTTCGGGGAATGTCCTAAAAGCTTTCTTTATTTCTTAATTGGAGTATAATTGCTTTACAATGTTTTGTTACTTTGTGCTGTACAACAACATGATATACATACACACACATATTCCCTATATCTTGAACTTCCCTCCCACCCACCCCTATATCACCCCTCTAGGTCATCACAGAGTACTGAGCTGAGCTCCCTGTGCTATAGAGCACCTTCCACACTAGTTAGTTATTTCGCATAGAGTTATATGTAATGCTACCTTCTCAATTTGTCCCACCCTCTCCTTCCCCCCATGCGCCCACAAATTCATTCTCAATGTGTGCATCTCTATTCCTGTCTTGCAAATATGTTTATCAGTACCATTTGCCTAGATTCCATATATAGGTGTTAATGTATGTTTTTTTTTCCTTCTTACTTCAATCTGTATGACAGACTCTGGGTTCATCTACATCATTATAAATTATCCGGCTTCATTCCTTATTATGGATGAGTAATTGTAGATTAGGAATCAGTGAACTAAAATGGACTGCAATGGGTGATTTAATTCAGATGACCATTATATCTACTACTGGGGGAAAGAATCCCTTAGAAGAAATGGAGTAGCCCTCATAGTAAACAAGAGTCCAAATAGCATTACTTGGGTGCAATTTCAAAAATGACAGGATGATCTGTTTGTTTCCAAGGAAAATCATTCAGTATCACAGTAATCCAAGTCTATGTCCCAACCACACTGCCAGAGAAGCTGAAATTAAACGGTTCTATGATAACCTACAATATCCTCTAGAACAAACACCAAAAAGGTCCTTTTCATCAAAGGGGACTGGAATGCACAAGTAGGAAATCAAGAGATACCTGTACTAACAGGCAAGTTTGGCTTTAGAGTATAGAATGAAGCAGGGCAAAGGCTAACAGAGATTTGTCAAGGGAACACACTGGTCATAGCAAACACCGTCTTCCAACAACACAAGGGAAGACTCTGCACATGCACATCACCAGATGGTCAATACCGAAATCAGATTGATTATAATCTTTACACCCGAAGATGGAGACGCTCTATACAGTCAGCAAAAACAAGACTGGGAGCTTATTGTGACTCAGATCATGAACTGCTTATTGAAAAATTCAGAATTAAACTGAAGAAAGTGGGGAAAACCACTAGATCATTCAGGTATGACCTAAATCAAATCCCTTATGATTATACAGTGTAAGTGACAAATAGATTCAAGGCACTAGATCTGATAGACAGAGTGCCTGAAGAACTATGGACAGAGGTTCGCGACATTGTATAGGACACAGTGATTAAGACCATCCCCAAGAAAAAGAAAAGCAAAATGGCAACATGGTTGTCTGAGGAGTCCTTGCAAATAGTTGGGAAAAGAAACGAGAAGCTAAAGGCAAAGGAGTAAAGGAAAGATATACCCTTTGAATGCAGAGTTCCAAAGAATGGCAAGGAGAGATAAGAAAGCATTCCTCAGTGATTGAAGCAAAGAAATAGAGAAAAACAATAGAATAGGAAAGACTAGAGATCTCTTCAAGAAAATTAGAGATACCAAGGGAAGATTTCATGCAAAGATGGACACAGTAAAGGACAGAAATGGTATGGAGCTAACAGAAGCAAAAGATATTAAGAAGAGGTGGCAAGAATACACAGAAGAACTATACAAAAAAAGATTTTCATGACTCAGATAACCACGATGGTGTGATCACTCACATAGAGCCAGATATCCTTTAGTCCAGAGTCAAGTGGGCCATAGAAGCATTACTATGAACAGCACTAGTGGAGGTGATGGAATTCCAGTTGAGCTATTTCAAATCCTAAAAATGATGCTGTGAAAGTGCTGCTGTACTCAATATGCCAGCACATTTGGAAAAGTCAGCAGTGGCCACAGGACTGGAAAAGGTCAGTTTTCATTCCAATCCCAAAGAGAGGCAATGCCAAAGAATGCTCAAACCACCACACAATTTCACTCATCTCACACGCTAATAAAGTAATGCTCAAAATTCTCCAAGCCAAACTTCAATAGTATGTGAACCATGAACTTCCAGATATTCAAGCTGGTTTTAGAAAAGGCAGAGGAACCAGAGATCAAATTGGCAACATCTGTTGGATCACAGAGAAAGCAAGAGAGTTCCAGAAAAAGCATCTATTTCTGCTTTATTGACTATGCAAAAGCCTTTGACTATGTGGCCCACAATAAACTGTGGAAAATTCTTCAAGAGATGGGCATACCAGACCACCTCACCTGCCTCTTGAGAAACCTGTATGCAGGTCAGGAAGCAACAGTTAGAACTGGACATGGAACAACAGACTGGTTCCAAATAGGAAAAAGAGTACATCAAGGCAGTATGTTGTCACCCTGCTTATTTAACTTATATGCAGAGGACTTCATGAGAAATGCTTGGCTGGATGAAGCACAAGCTGGAATCAAGATTGCTGGGAGAAATATCAATAACCTCAGATATGCAGATGACACCACTCCTATAGCAGAAAGTGAAGAGGAACTGAAGAGCCTCTTGATGACAGTGAAAGAGGAGAATGAAAAGGTTGACATAAAACAGCATTCATAAAATGAAGATCATGGCATCTGGTCCCATTGCTTCATGGCAAACGGATGGGGTAACAATGGAAACAGTGACAGACTTTATTTACTTGGCTCCAAAATTATTACAGATAGTGACTGCAGCCATGAAATTAAAAGATGTTTGCTCCTTGGAAGAAAAGCTGTGACAAACCTATACAGCATATTAAAAATCAGGGACATAACTTTGCCAACAAAGGTCTGTATAGTCAAAGATATGGTTTTTTCCAGTAGTTATGTATGGATGTGAGAGTTGGACCATAAAGAAAGCTGAGCACTGAAGAATTGATGGTTTGGACTGTGGTGTTGGAGAAGACTCTTGTGATACCCCTGGACTACAAGGAGATCCAACCAGTCCATCCTAAAGGAAATCAGTCCTGAATATTCATTGGAAAGACTTATACTGAAGCTGAAGCTCCTATAATTTGGCCACCTGATGTGAAGAACTGACTCAATGGAAAAGACCCTGATGCTAGGAAAGATTGAAGTTAGGAAAAGGGGAAAATAGAGGATGAGATGGTTGGATGGCATCACCAACTCGATGAATGTGAGATTGAGCAAGCTCTGGAAGTTGGTGATGGGCAGGGAAGCCTGGCGGGCTGCAGTCCATGGGGTAGAAAAGAATCAGACAATACTGAGCGACTGAACTGAACTGAATATTCCATTGTATATATGTTACCACAACTTCTTTATCCATTCATTTGTTGATGGACATCTAGGTTGTTTCCATTTCCTGGCTATTGTAAACAGTGCTGCACTGAACTTTGGAATACATGTGTAATTTTGAATTATGTTTTCCACAACATATATACCCAGTTGTGGGATTGTTAGGTGATATGTTATTTTGGGACTTCCCTGATGGCTCAGATGGTAAAGAATCCACCTGCAACACAGAAAATCATCCCATTGGTGAGGATGATCCCATGGAGAAGAGTCTGGCAACCCACTCCAGTTTTCTTGCTTGGCAGAGGAGCAAGGACAGAGGAGCCATGGACAGAGGAGCCTGGAAGGCTATGGTGCATAGTTGCAAAGAGTTGGACACAATTGAGAAACTAACACAAAATGTAGTAGGTTTATTTTTAGCTGCTTTTTTTTTTCTTTTTAAGAAACCCATATTGTTTTCCATAGTGGTTATATCATTGGTTTACATTTTACATTTACATTTTAACCAACAGTTCAAGAGTGCTCCCTTTTATCCACATCCTCCCTAGAATTTGTAGATTTTTTTGATGATGGCCATTCTGATTGGTATGAGGTGATATCTCATTGTAGTTTTGATTTGTATTTCTCTAGCAATGAGCGATATTGAACATGTGTTTATTGGACATTTATACATCTTTGGAGAAACGTCTGCTTAGGTCTTCCATCCATTTTTTTTTTTTTAACTGAGCTCCATGAGCTGCTTGTATTTTTGCAGATTAATCCTTTGTCAGTCACTTTGTTTGTAAACATTTTCTTCTGTTACAACTGGCACTGCAGAAATACAAAGGATCATCAGTTCTGTCAGTTTAGTCGCTCAGTCATGTCTGACTCTTTGCAACCTCGTGAATTGCAGCACGCGAGTCCTCCCTGTCCATCACCAACTCCCGGAATTTACCCAAACTCATGTCCATCAAGTCGGTGATGCCATCCAGCCATCTCATCCTCTGTTGTTCCCTTCTCCTCCTGCCACCAATCCCTCCCAGCATCAGGGCCTTTTCCAATGAGTCAACTCTTTGCTTGAGGTGGCCAAAGTATTAGAGTTTCAGCTTCAGCATCAGTCCTTCCAATGAACACCAGGACTGATCTCCTTTAGGATGGACTGGTTGGATCTCCTTTCACTCCAAGGGTCTCTCAAGAGTCTTCTCCAACACCATAGTTCAAAAGCATCAATTCTTCAGCACTCAGCTTTCTTCACAGTCCAAATCTCACATCCATACCTGACCACTGGAAAAACCGTAGCCTTGACTAGACGGACCTTTGTTGGCAAAGTAATGTCTCTGCTTTTCAATATGCTATCTAAGTTGGTCATAATTTTCCTTCCAAGGAGCAAGCGTCTTTTAATTTCATGGCTACAATCACTATCTGCATTGTTTTGGAGCCCCCCAAAATAAAGTCTGACACTGTTTCCACTCTTTCCCCAACTATTTCCCATAAAGTGATGGGAAAGTGACCAGATGACATGATCTTAGTTTTCTGAATGTTGAGCTTTAAGCCAACTTTTTCACTCTCCTGTTTCACTTTCGTCATGAAGCTCTTTAGTTCCTCTTCACTTTCTGCCATAAGGGTGGTGTCATCTGCATATCTGAGGTTATTGATATTTCTCCAAGCAGTCTTGATTCCAGCTTGTGCTTCTTCCAGCCCAGGGTTTGGATCATAGGATATTACTATAAACAGCATATATGTCAATAAAATGGACAACCTGGAAGAAATGGGCAAATTCTTATAAAGGTACAACTTTCCAAGATGGAACCAGGATGCATTAGAAAATATAAACAGACCAATGATAAATAATGAAATTGAAACTGTAATTTAAAAACTTCCACTATACAAAATTCCAAGACCAGGTGGCTTCACAGGTGAATTCTATCAAAGATTAGGGAAAAGCTAACATCTAACCTAATATAACTCTTCCAAAATATTCAAAGGGAGGAATGTTCCCAAACTTATTCTGTCACCAGCACCTTGATACCAAGATGAGACAGGCATATCAAAAGAAAGAAAATTACAGTCCCAAAAGTCTTAAACAAGTATTTTGGAAAGCTTTGGAAGGTCTGCTATGATTACTCCAGATCTAGGCACTCACACTAGGAACATAGGCTGCTGTGTTTAAGATCAGTCATGATGAGGACAGGGATGCCCGGGGAAAGACTATGCTAAAACAACAAAGAGTCCTCAGGTTTAATCTGTCTTCTTCCCTATCAAGGAGATCAACCCAGTCTATCCTAAAAGAGATCAGTCCTGAATGTTCATTGGAAGGACTGATGATCAAGCTGAGGCTCCAATACTTTGGCCACCTGATGTGAAGAACTAACTCCTTGGAAAAGACCCTGATGATGGGAAAGATTGAAGGCAGGAGGAGAAGGGGATGACAGAGGATGAGATGGTTGGATGGCATCACCGACTCAATGGACATGAGTTTGAGCAAGCTCCAGGACATGGTGATGGACAGGGAAGCCTGGTGTGCTGTAGTTCATGGGGTCACAAAGAGTTGGACATGACTGAGTGACTGAACAACAACAACTTCCTGATTCAAGATTTGCTTGGATGCTGTAAAATATCTATTATTGTCTGGAGTTTTGACAAATTAATTTTAACATATTCTAATCATTTCTTTGGCATTTTTATTGAAGATTGATTGGGCTCTTAGAATTCTGTAGGCTGTCGTTTTCCCTGGCATCCCACATGTGACTTCTCAATAACCAAACCAGTCTCATCTCTATAGAAATCTGAAGCGTATTTTACTTATTAACCATATTCCTCCCTCAGTCCACTAGCTTCCAGAATTTTGAAATATTTCCCTCCTTTTCCTCAAGTCAATGTAGTACAAATTGTTGTTTAATTTTCTTCTACAGTCCTATCCATTTTTCCCTCTATTGCATCTATTTATATCACATAACAATTTTAGCATTTTCAGGGAAGCTTAGTGTGCTGCAGTCCATGGGGTCACAAAGAGTCAGACACGACTGAGCAACTGAACTGAGCTGAATAATTTTAGGTTCTGTCCTGAGAATTTCCTAAACTTGTATTCCATTCCTGCTACTATACTTTTCTCAACTGTTCCTTTCCCTTTTCCACAAGATTTATTAAACATCTAGATAAAGTATTGTCAAGTATTATACTAACCTTTAGGGATCTGGAAATGAAATCAGTCTCCTCTGTAAGTAGTTCAGAGCCTAATGAGAAATTTAGCAAACAGTTAATTTGAACACTGTTTAATAATATTAAAACAGCAGTGATTACAGACCCCCATGAGGAGAACTCACAAGGAGAATATAGTCCAAGAGAATAAGAAAGACCTTAATGAAAAAGTACTAATGGGGCCAAATCAGAGAGTATAGAAGGAATTAGAAAAGATAGAGCTGCAGAAAACAGAATATATGGAGGAGCCCCATCTTGCCATTGCATTATTTATCTTCACACAAAGTGCTACAAAATAGAAGAAACAATAGTTAGGGTTAGAGCAACTGATACTCAGTGGCAAACTGTATAGTCTACAACACCATGGCTTCATGTGGTTTCACCCAAGCCACCAAGGCAAGTTGAATTTCTTCTTCTTATGGGTTTCTGTAGTATATTATAGGTACTTCCATATATATAACTATACATCATTATGTATATTGATTTCTTCTTATTGAAACAGAAGAATTCCTAAGAAAGGGCTCCATTTAGTTCTATATCTGGAACTTGTTTCTCAGAAAATTATACTATGCAGAATAAGTACTCTATAAGAATTTATTGAATTGAATGCAATCTATATATCTTGACATTTGGCCTCTTCCATAAGACTGTAAATCACATTTCCAAATATTTTCCAATTGTCACAATAACAAGACAAACTCCACAAGTCAAAGTCCAACCTTACTTTTTCCCAGTTCTGAGGAAACCTCACCCCTTAACCTTCTGATTTAAGTGTATGTCACCACTATGGTCTCAGCTGTCCATCCTTTTAAACTGTAAACATTGACATCTTTTCTAAAGATGCTCCATAGCAAATCAACATATGGTTATTGATTTGACATTTGCAGTCATTCCTGAATCTATCCACATGTTCCATTCTCTCACTGCTTTGGCA
Source organism: Bubalus kerabau (assembly GCF_029407905.1). Taxonomy (NCBI): domain Eukaryota; kingdom Metazoa; phylum Chordata; class Mammalia; order Artiodactyla; family Bovidae; genus Bubalus; species Bubalus kerabau. The sequence continues at coordinate 9,664,998 of NC_073635.1, read as the reverse complement.
TGTGGCATTTAATTTTGTTGCTTATTGAAGACAACTAATAATCTTAAGCCTCAAAATGACTAATGAGAGAGGAAATAAGGGGTCATTTTAAAGGACATAAATAAAATTTTTAATAGGCAATGATTGTGGTAAAATTTCAGGTCAGATCAAAACACTACAATTTTATGTGTAAATGGATAAACAAAGACAATGAAGAATATATATGGTATATCCAGGGAAAATATGTAGCATGATTTAATGAATAATATATACTTAAATTTTTTATTCTGTAATAAGAAAAATTTTGGGGGGAAAAATCCTTTAGGCAGATGGTGTATTATGTTAAGGATGAATTGGAAGCATAAAAATACTATGAATTGTTATTTTTAAATTAATTTTTAAAATTCATAATTCTTTTCACCACCATAGAAATAATGCCTAAAATAGGCATTTGATTCCTTGACTAGCTCATAGCAGCCTTTTTCAAACAACATGCCTAGAAAATAAGATTATATGTATTGGTCTTTAGGACACAATTTCAAGCAGTTCCAATGTTGACTAAGTAGCTTTTTTCATAGCTCTTATTATTTAATAAATTGTAACTCTTCCTTGGAAGAAAAGTTATGACCAACCTAGACAGCATATTCAAAAGCAGAGACATTACTTTGCCAACAAAGGTCCATCTAGTCAAGGCTATGGATTTTCCAGTGGTCATGTATGGATGTGAGAGTTGGACTGTGAAGAAAGCTGAGTGCTGAAGAATTGATGCTTTTGAACTGTGGTGTTGGAGAAGACTCTTGAGAGTCCCTTGGACTGCAAGGAGATCCAACCAGTCCATTCTAAAGGAGATCAGTCCTGGGTGTTCTTTGGAAGGACTGATGCTAAAGCTGAAACTCCGATACTTTGGCCACCTCATGTGAAGAGTCGACTCACTGGAAAAGACTCTGATGTTGGGAGGGATTAGGGGCAGGAGGAGAAGGGGATGACAGAGGATGAGATGGTTGGATGGCATCACCGACTCAATGGAGATGAGTCTGAGTGAACTCTGGGAGTTGGTGATGGACAGGGAGGCCTGGCGTGCTGCAGTTCATAGGGTTGCAAAGAGTTGGACACACAACTGACGACTGAACCAAACTGAACTTTTACTATTTAAGGCTTTATTACACTGATCTTGTTTTTCTTTTTTTTTCCAAATAAGGTTGAGAATGATTGCCTAGTATTCAAAGCAAAGTGTATCCTAATAATAACAACAAAAGAGGAATAATATTGTTACACAATATGATTCAACTAAGACATTGTGTTCTACAATTGTGTTTGCTTTCTTAAAAGCCAAATTTGTTTTCTATCATTGTTTTCCTTTAACATAGAATGAAAATTAGTCATTTAGGGTTCAAGTTTCTTATTATCCACAAAATTCTGTATCCAGTATTCCAAACTCCAATTGTATAATATAAAGCAAAGATTAAATCAGCAAAACAGTTTTGAGCATTTGTATATATAACATAAACCATATACATTCAAACATTTTCAACAACTCAGGTTTACAAGGCCTAAGGAGAAGTTTTTTTTTTTTTGTCCAGAAAGACTTGTTTATGACTCTTTCAGCTCTATAATTTGAAAAGTTCTCTACTCTTATTTCTCTTTATTTTTCCCATCATTTGAAATAGTAAATTATGGAATGGAAACAATTTGGCTGTTTCTGAACTATTTGCTTTAGGAATAATGAGTGAATAAAGCCAAGACATAATTGACCATAATATAGATTTTTACAGTCACTCAAGTCTTGTTTCAATAGAGCATCTTGTTGAAATACTGATTGCACATATGAAAATAACAAGCTTCAAGGTACTTACAGTACAGAAATGTGTGCTCTGATCAAATGAGAGGTGGCTACAATCAATATATAACTAAATACACAGAAAAATCATAATTTATATATGAGGCTTTTTCCAGATAACACTAGGATTGAAGCTTTGACTCTAAAGTTTAAAAAAAAAGAGTCATGTCTGTAGGTATATATATATATATGTCATATCTTGGATTTCTCTGATAGCTTAGATGGTCAAGAAGCTGTCTGCAATGCAGGAGACCCAGCTTCCATCTCTGGGTTGGGAAGATCCCCTGGAGAATCAGATGGCAACCCTCTCCAGTATTCTTTTGCCTGGAGAATTCCATGGACAGAGAAGCCTGGCGGGCTACAGTCCATGGGGGCTCGAAGAATCGGACACAGCTGAATGACTAACACACTGTCATAACACGCCTCATATTTTTATCTTTTTACGTTACGTATATATTAGGTGATTTCTATATCTATGTGCATTTGTAATAGACAAATATACTTTTAATTTGCAGCACTCACTGCCTTGTTATGTTGATGTTGTCGGCATTTTAAAGTAATGCATACCCATGAAGTAATTGGTGATCACTGTATCTTTCAACTCAGAGCTCTGTGGCAGCCACCTTAGCCATAAACAGCCTCTGGGGTCCAATTACCAGCACATATAATTCACTCTCTTCTGCCTGGTTTTCCCACCCATCTTAGAAACACTCCTTCAGGAACATATTATTGAGTGGCTAAAAGCAGTTCTTATAGTGTATGCAGTCAATTCTCTGGCCCTTAAAGAAATTCTTGTTCACTTTCTTCCAAACTAAGCCCCATTTTCAGCTGAATCACAACAGTTTATATAGTTTCTAATCTTACTTGGTATAGATCAGGGCTAGAGAAGGCCCAATATAGTGAACAGTGACCACAGAGGTTAGAAGGGTTTGCGTAACAGGGAACCTATATGATTTTGGGTGAAACAATATTCCTTAGGCAGCCCTCCCAGATCTATAAAAGGAAAAAGTCAGATGAAAGAACTCAGATTTTTTAACTGTGTCAGATTTCAGAAATATATTAAGGACTACTAAAATGTATGAGTTTATGAATCAATACAAACCCACATAATATTTTCTGTAAGTGAGAAAATTCTTATGCATAACTCCATTATCTTATTCTCATAATATTTTGTACTTGAAAATAGGATAACAAGCAATGTAAAGGAGGCTATAGCATGTGAGTTGAGACAAATCTTAATTCCAACACTAAAAAGGCTTTATTAATTTGGTCAAATTACTTACAATTTTTGATACTTAGTTTTGTCATCTGTAGGTGAATAAAAATATGTGAACCTTAAAGAACTGCTTGACAGGAGTAGAAATAATATTAATATATGAAAAGCTCTACTCTACTTCTGGAACATAATAGGAAGATACTATGATATACAGTTTTAGTGATATTATCATATTCATTTGATTGTGAATATAGATATCTTCCATAGCACATGTTTCAATCAGTATTTATGATATAAGTGAGTAGACCTAAGTTGGTGAGACAACTGAAAACAATTTCACCCACCACCAATAATAAATATACCTGACAACATAAATACTGGAATTCAAGAGAAAGAATCTACAGCTATCTAGATGTTCAGATAAGTAAGTGAAGCAACTCTTAATAATTAAGTAGCCACTGTTGCCAGCATGTGATGTTGTGCTACTCAATAATTCATTTAATGACTAATTCTTAAGTATCTACTATGTATTAAGTCCTGGAGCGAGGACAATGACAAAATCTCTACTTCTGTGATTCTTATTCTAATGGAATAAGAAAATCAACTAATCACTATTTAATGTGCTAGTTAGTTGGATATTTGTGCTATAAATAAAATAAAATGGACTAATGGAGATGGAGAGGGATGGAGGAAGAAAGTGATATTTTTATCTCTGCTGCTGCTACTAAGTCGCTTCAGTCGTGTCCAACTCTGTGCGACCCCGTAGATGGCAGCCCACCAGGCTCCGCCATCCCTGGGATTCTCCAGGCAAGAACACTGGAGTGGATTTCCATTTCCTTCTCCAATGCATGAAAGTGAAAAGTGAAAGTGAAGTCGTTCAGTCATGTCTGACTCTTTGCGACCCCATGGACTGCAGCCCACCAGGCTCCTCCATCCATGGGATTTTCCAGGCAAGAGTACTGGAGTGGGGTGCCATTGCCTTCTCCGTTTTTATCTCTGATAAAGTGATATTCAAGAAGCAAGTCAAGGAAGTGAGAGAACAGTTTTGTTGCTACCTGAGTAGCATTTAAATCAGAGCAGAGAGCAAAGGCCCTGAGTCAGAAGACCACTAAGTTGTTTACGATACAACAGGATAGAAAGAAAATATGAGAGAGATAGGTATATGTGGGGGGTATAACATGGTAACACGGAGAAGGCAATGGCACCCCACTCCAGTACTCTTGCCTGGAAAATCCCATGGACAGAGGAGCCTGGTAGGCTGCAGTCCATGGGGTCGCGAAGAGTCGGATAGGACTAAGTGACTTCACTTTCCACTTTCATGCATTGGAGAAGGAAATGGCAACCCACTCCAGTGTTCTTGCCCGGAGAATCCCAGGGACCGGGGAGCCTGCTGGGCTGCCGTCCATTGGGTCGCACAAAGTTGGACACGACTGAAGCGACTTAGCAGCAGCAGCAGCAACATGGTATCCATGGTATCACTCCAGTGAGATGGGATATCAAAAATACAACTTTGGAAATTAGCAACATACAGAAAAGCTTTAGACAGGAGATCACCTTGGGAGTGAATGAACACAAAGCTAAATTATTTGAGGATTGAATATCAGAAAAGTCAATATTGTTTCATTGTTACAGGACAACACATTATAAATTATATAAATGTTATACATTATCTGATGTGTTGTAACATTTTGTGATTTTCTATTACTGCAGTACTTTCTTCCTTATTCTATACTACTAACAGATGACAGAAATAATGCTGGGATATTCTCAGTCATGTGCTACATATGAGGAAACTGACACACATCCAGATGGTGGTGATTGCTTCTAGCTTAAGTCAATTTTATTTATTAAAAAAAAATAATTGAAGGATGGTTACTTTACAATGTTGTGTTGATTTCTGCCATACAGCAACGGGAACCAGCCATAAGAACACATATACCCTCCCTTTTGAGCCTTCCTCCTATCCCCACCTTTCCCCCATCCCACCCTCTAGGTCTTGCAGAGACCAAACTGGGCTCCCTGTGTTACATAATAGCTTCCCATCAGCCATCTATTTTACAATGTTAGTGTATGTAAGTCAATACTACTTTCCCGATTGTTCCCCCCTCAGGTTCCTCCTCTGTGTCTACAAATCTGTTCTCTATATCTGCTTCTCTATTCTTGCTCTGTAAATAGATTCAACGTATATACAAAGTAATAATATTGTTGTTGATCAGTTGCTAAGTCATGTCCAACTCTTTGCAATCCCATGGAATACAGCACAACAGGTTTTCTTGTCCTCCACTATCTCCCAGAGTTTGCTCAAAATCATGTGAACTGAGTCGGTGGTGCTATCTAACCATCTCATGCTGTCCCTGTCTCCTTTTGCCATCAGTCTTTATCCATAAGTCAGCTCTCTGGATCAGGTGGCCAGAGGATTAGAGTTTCAGATTCAGCTTCAGTCCTTCCAATGAGTATCCAGTGTTGATTTCCTTTAGGATTGAATAATTTGATCTCCTTGAAGCCCAAGGGACTCTCAAGAGTCTTCTCCAGCACCACAATTAAAATGCCTCAATTCTTTGGTGCTCAACCTTCTTTATGGTCCAAATCTCATATCTGTACATGACTACTGGAAAAACCATAGTTTTGACTATACGGACTTTTGTCGGCAAAGTGATGTCTCTGTTTTTTTAATATATCATCTATGTTTGCCAAGCTTTCCTTCCAAGAAGCAAGTATCTTTTAATTTCATGGCTGCACTCACCATCTGCAGTGATTTTGGAGCCCAATCTCAATAGCCTTTGAAGGACCCTATTCGGAATCACTCTTCCCACTTGTTTTGGAAGACTCCTCACAGACTGCCAGGACTCTTCAGGTGATGTGGTCTCAGCTGCCTGTTTCCTGCCTTGAGAGAAAGGATGACAAAGAAGAGCATGGCTGAAAATTGCTATCATTTGTTGAATGTCAATGATGAAGTCTCATCTGCTGCATCCTTCTGACTGAATGGGTGAAATTGCAAAGCAATGCTAGAATACCAAGCTTCACATTGAAAATCACGATCTCAAATGAATCCTTCTTCCTTCAGTTACTTCCTGACTTCCCTTGAGCAATTCACTTGCTTTCTTCAAAAATTATATGCTCCTTAATGAAGCAGGCAAAGCAGCATAGTAGTTTCTGATGTGGAGATGGTGTCAGGAAAGCACTTTACAGACTGCAAGGAGATCCAACCAATCCATCCTAAAGGAGATCAGTCCTGAGTGTTCATTGGAAGGACTGATGTTGAAGCTGAAACTTCAATACTTTGGTTACCTGATGCAAAGAACAGACTCATTTGAAAAGACCCTGATGCTGGGAAAGATTGAGGAGAGGAGGAGAAGGGGAGGACAGAGGATGAGATGGTTGGATGGCATCACCGACTCAATGGACATGGCTTTGAGTAAACTCCAGGAGTTGGTGATGGACAGGGAGGCCTGGCGTGCTGCATTCCAGGGGGTTGCAAAGAATTGGACATGACTGAGCAACTTAACAACTAAATCTTATACAGATATAAGTAAGTGTTAGTCACTCAGTCGTGACTGACTCTTTGCGACCCCATGGACTGCAGCCCACCAGGCTCCTCTGTCCATGAGATTTTTTCAGGCAAGAATACTGGAGTGGATTGCCATTTCCTTCTCCAGGGGATCTTCCCAACCCAGGGATAAAACCTGGGTCTCCTGCACTGCAGGCAGATTCTTTTACTGACTGAGCTACAAGGGAAGCCCTTTACAAATATAGGGCTTCCCTATTGTCCATGGGGTCGCAAAGAGTTGGAAATGACTGAGAGACTTTAAGTTTTAGTTCTGTAAAAATTTTTTTTTGAATTTTTGAGTTCTGGGTAACTTAACAAAGAAAGGAGTTAATAATATACTCTTATTAGATTTTCTTACAGTTGTTTTTGAAAAAACAAAAACAAAACAAAACAGAAGAATAGGCAGCACTCACTTGGCAACTGTAGCAGCTGCAGAAATAGAACTTGCTGAGAAAGAAGCATAATGGATTTCCAGATTTCCAGTGCCTGAAAATGAAAGTGAAAGTCACTCAGTCCTTGGAAGTCTATACATCTGTGGAATTCTCCAGGCCAGAATACTGGAGAGGGTAGCCATTCCCTTCTCCTGACCCAGGAATCAAACTGGGGTCTCTTGCATGCAGGTGGATTCTTTACCAACTGAGTAATCAGGGAAGCTCCAGTGCCTATAGCATTCCTATTCCAGATACATTTTCGGAAATTTTGCTCCCTAGTGGTTTAACATGAGCTTCCCCGATGGCACAGACTGTAAACAATCTCCCCGCAATGCAGGAGACTGGGGTTCAGTTCCTGGGTTGGGAAGATCCCCTGGAGAAGGGAATGGCAACCCACTACAGGATTATTTATTTTTTTTATTGAAGCACAATTGCTTTACCAAATCACTTCAGTATTCTTGCCTAAAGAATTCCATGGACAAAGGATCCTGGCGGGCTACAATCCATGGGGTCACCAAGAGTTGGAAACCACTGAGTGACGAACACTTGGTCAGACTTGGTCAGTGGTTAAACATTGTCATTATTATGAATTAAACTATATAAGCAGAATTTAAAAACTTTATTAAAATAAAAGGTGATAAGTACACAAAATTCATCCCTTTCTAATAATTTTACTGTATTTTATTAGTATATATGCTTTTGAGCATAGATTTATGCCCCTTGAAATTATTTATGCCCCTTGTATTTGTACAGTGAAAATATTATGTGACTGTTGTTGAGTATGTCTTCCCAATTTCTTGTACAGTGATATCACATATATATCTTGGACTCACTTTTGATACGAATATTTACACCATGGAAATTAGAACCACATATTATCAATCACACTACAACACCCTGCCTCAGAAGTGGTTAATATTTATAGGCATACAACTTGTTAGATATCACAGTTTGGAAGAAAGAGCTTCAATCATGGAATTCTGGAAACATCAAATTATGTGATTTAAGGTTTCATTGTCTCTGCCATGATGTAACTGGGGGAGGGACGGATAACACAAGTTTGGACAGAACCTTAGAAACAGGTGTGCCCTTGGAGCTCAGCGATTCACCATTGACTGAGTACCAGCCACTTCCCTGGCACTGATTAGAGCTGCCAGACACATTCAATTTCAATACACACTATCGGTGACTAAGGAGTTTTGCAAGAACAGAATTCCTTTTAGGATGTTAGTTTTAATGGATCCCTTTTTAATAAATTCATCTGTACAATTCAACCATCTTTAAGGAAAATGTCTTTTCACCTAAATAGGTTATATATATTATATAACATAATCAATGTAGCAGGGAAAATAAGTCAGTTTTCAAAATTTTGCATAACATTATGGAACACATTTGAGATATCTTTGAAAAGCTATGCATTTTAATGAAGTTTATATTTTAAAATAAAAGTTGCCATTAATTTTTATATTGGAATTTTTTGTTTTTGTTTTGTTATGTACTATCCCAGTATAACAGAAATGCATACTGATACATACTGCTTAAATTATTTTATCTGTTTTCTTTTTTAATATCCATTTTAATGATATAGATGTTGCCTGTATAGAATGGTTAAAATGAACTTTTAGGGTACTTGTCTTACCATCCTGTGACTATGATTTATTAAGGATTAATATTCAGTCAATCAGTAAAATGAAGTCTGCTACAGTATAAAATAAATAAATTTTATTTCTGTGAAATTTTTGCCTTAAAACAGGTTGCATGCATGAGCACATTGCTTGCTTTATACACAAGGAATCATTCTAGAGTCCATAGGTTAGCTGTCAAACACCATCTGCACTTTAGAGTAAAGCTGATCTTATAACCTTAATTCCCCCCCCCCTTTTTTTTTTGTCTTGGAAGACATAAAATATGATATGATCAAAAATATAATTATCACTGTTTATTAAGACATAAAGGTGTTATAAAGTGACTGCTAATATTTGAGTACAGCATCTTGCCTAAAACTAGAGCCATTGTCTTTAAGGATTCTGTTTATTCAAGAAAAATACTTTCAGGAAATAAAACCCCAATTCTATTTACATTTCATTTCAGTTTTAAACTGCATGAGCATTAGCTATTCTCCTATTCATTCAGGAAGTAACAAATCCTATGCAATAAGAATGTTAATTTTCTCAAAGTGCTACTAATATACATTTGCAGGAAAACACTACCGGCATTTTTCTAATCACAAAAAGCAAAACCTGTGAAAGTCCTGGCACCCAATTCCAAAGGAAGTTGAATACTGTGTATTTGTTAGATTCACTGAATAATAATTCTTAAAGAAACAACAGATTTAACTATGTATGGGAACAGCATGAGATAACAATGTGAACAGCAATGGGCAGAATGAAGAAAAAGGAATAGAAGCTGATGTTAAGAAAGGCAAAGGAAGGAAAGAGGGAGGAAGAAAAGGAGGGAGGGAGGGAGAAATGGAGGGAGGGATGGAAGGAGGGAGCAAGGAAAGAAGGAATGAAGAAAAAAAAGGAAGGGACAGGAGTGGTTATAAAACATTAGGGCAAGCTTCGGTGAAAATGTCTGCTTAAAATCATTGATTTCTAACTATTCATGGGATTCCTTGGTGGCTCAGATGGTAAAGAATGTGTCTTCAATGCAGGAGACTCGGGTTCAATCCCTGGGTCAGAAAGACCCCCTGGAGAAGGAAATGACAACCCACTCCGGTATACTTGCCTGGAGAATTCCGTGGACATAGGAACCTGGTGGGCTACAGTTCATGGGGTTGCAAAGAGTTGAACACTACCGAGCGACTAACACTTTCCCTTTTATAATAGGCATTTGGTGTCCAGCCTAATTATTTTCTGGAGAAATGGTTGATTTAATCAGTGAAGTGGGGTTTAGAATATTGAGGGAATGGAGGAATCCTCCACCAGGATGTTTTCCTCTATCTGCCTCTTAACTGATGATTTTTTCCTAATTTATCATTGATGACTCTGTTACCTTGGATGTATTTTCTTCCTTTATTTTCTTCTGAATATTTTTGTCCATAGTTAAGTAAAATTATATCAAAAAAGCATTTAAAGTGCAAAATAGATGCAACTAGCAGGTGAAGTGTGAATATTAATTATCACTAATAAAGTGAAATAGACAGTAATGGCTTAAGTGAACAAAGCTTTTCGTACTGTCACAGCTGCACAAATGCCAGTCTGTAGTCATCTCAGGTACAGTCTGCACAAAGCTCTTCACATTGTATGATCTGGGGCAAGATCTTATTATTTTATATTGTCAAATCTGAAGTGGTAAATTGCTAATGGATTTACAGAAACAATATGCTGTGAATGAACTCTTAAATCCATGTAATACTGCTAAATAAATATAGGAAATCAAAATGTTTCTGTTGTTTCATGGCAATTGAATACTTTAGAAGCCAAATTGCCAATTTTTCTATGAAAATGCCATCTTAGGAGACTAAAGTAAACTGAATGTTAAATGGTCACACATACTCAGCTAGCAACCAATGCTTTCTTTGTTTATATTAAAGGAATTTAGAATATCACAAATGCACCTGCCGTGACCCTCTGGTTTGTGTAAGGCAATCTGCTCCTGTTTTAGTGAGAACAATGAGATCCAGAGTGGAGAAGTGATTTGACCAATGGCTCAGAGAGATGGGACTAGAACTCAAGACTCCTACCTGGGCGTCATAATACCCTTCCTAATGCATCAGGATGTCTTTCCTGCTTAGTACATAGATTAGCTGTCAAACAGCAAAAAGTCTTTTGTCATATTTGGATTAGAGCAGCCACGATGTGGCTTGGAAGGAATCAGCCGACATAAGGTGGAATCATCTGTGAAAAGAAAGAGGTCATTATTGGCTATTTCTGTGAGGTGGCTTGAAAAGAGGAGGGGGATGAGTGTCACACTCTGCATGGATCCTTGAAGTTTTTCAGGATAACACTCCATTAACAATGACAAGTTGCCATCTGTTAGTGAACTCTTCCAGAAGAGAGAGAAAGCTACCCAAGAACATTTTGCTACAATCAAACCGATTCTCCAAATTCAGCCCTTAGTTTCCTTACATGTGCCAACAGATATCCACGGTTACTGGTAAACTTTCTCAGTGAACTAGATAAATGTCTAGAAATAAATTACATGTATAAATACATGATAAGTTGCTACTTGAAAGAAGCTGTCAATCAGTCTACTAAATAAAAGCCATTTAAGTTAAATTTTAATAATTTTGCCTGCAAGTGTATTCAACATTGCAACTTTTTGATTATTCTCTACCAAGCTGTATGTTTGTAGAAAGCAGTATGAGCCTCATTAGGGGAAAGAAAAGTGACCAGTTTATTCATTCATTTTAAATTGTGTCTCTTGCAGATTTTCTGATAAAGATAGGGGAAATACTGAGCAGTAAATCATGAGCACCTCTCCATCTCATGCATGTTAAATTTGAGAAAAGTCAGAGAATGAAATATTTTCACCTTAGCATATTGACAGTTTAGAAGACACATAAATCTTTCAATAAATAATATCTTCACTTGTTTGCATACAGATTTCAACACAAGCAAATAAATACATAGTCTTTTTCCTATTTCAAAATGATACAAAAGTTTTAGGTTATTCATAGAGCTAAAATATGATAAGGGTTTATTTGTTTTAAGAATACATTTCATATTTAAAATAATAGTAGCTAGAGAGCAAGAATAGTGATATTACCAAAACGGAACCTTGATACATTGATGGTACTGAATTTTAACTTAGCCCCGTGTGCCTGGAAAATGTCAAAGGTTAAGCAATTTCCTCATTCTTTTGTGATCTGGAAAACACCTAACTGCTGAGTCCAAGCTAATACTGCTCTCCATACAATAGGCCAATTAGTCAAGAGATGAGTTGTTGGGACAAGGAATAACGACTTTATTCAGAAAGCTGGCAGACCAAGAAGATAGTGGCCAAGTGTCCCAAAGAACCATCTTACTTGTTAGAATTCAAACTTATTTTATACTAAATGGGGAGGACTTGTGGCAGGTTGTTGCAAACTTCTTGGTACTGGTGTCTTTCGTTCATGTAGTTGTCCCTGTAGGTCTGGTCAGGATGTTCTTATAAACCTCTATGACAAGTGTTATTCTCTGTTCTGTAACTTCTGTCTCTATGGGAATGGGAAAGTGCTGTATCTTTAAAGGTCAGAGCTTTGAGTGTGGAGTATCCTGCATATTTCAGGCGATAGGCAATACTCTTTTGCAAAGGGTGCAGAGACAGCACGACTAAGTACAGGCAGTAAAGCATGAGGGTTAGAGCTAAATAGGTCCAATATGGAGTCAGGTTTGTTCTTCTCTATTACGGTCTTACTGAAAGAACCACCTTTTCCATATGACTTAGACAGAACCTAAGTCTGACCTTTACTTACTTGCTTATTTACCTCTAACCAGAGCATAGACATAGACAACCCTTCTCCCATATTCCCGTTCTTTGACTCATAAATGTTTGCCTGTTATTCCTCCTCAGTCATCAATTGGAACAAAATACTTGTTAAATAAACTTGGTTAAAATTCTCTCCTTCTACCAGATTCCTGGATTTCTTCCCACTCATAACCTGAGCAGCAAAAAATTCCCCCTTAATCAGACCACTGTCACTTCTTTATACCTGGTTCTTTCGGGCTCTATTTATTCCAGTTTATTTGAAAGAAAATCTTTTTGCCTGCCCCTTGAGATATTTGCAGCCCTTACTGTCAGTGCACTCCCCACAGTGCAGTGGTTCCCTTGTCCCCACCACTGCAAAGGTCCCTTCTTCTCCCCCTTCCATTAAACTTTTTGAATAAATCTGTCTTTGAATCACTATGTTGTGGAATCACCTGAAAATGAAGTAAATTGTAAGTGAACTATACTTCAATACATGTATACACATATAAAGTCTCTTCTTACTAAGTCTGAATTTTTTTATTTGGCAAGATAATGCAATAAATATGAACCACTTCAAATATCTTTGGATAATGACACTTTGAAAGCATTCTTGACTAGAGTGACTAGAACCACTCCAATTCAAGATCAGCTCCAAATTTTGGTCAATGATGTTCATCTTTCTAATATTCCAATAGTAACACTTCTCATGTGACTCTGTTGTCCTTTATGAAAGAATTGCCAATGGTTCCATTATCAGGCAGTGCATTTTTTAACTTTTAACTAACATCCATAAAGAATAGGAAAAAAGTTCATTTCCATGGTTTGAATTTATAATTCATGTAATTTTTCTGAATTAAAAAAATGAAAGAACATACCTAAAAAAGCATGCATTCAGAGAAATCTGAAGGAACACGTGGAGTGAAGTGTTTCTCGTCTTGGCTGAACTGAAAATTATGCTTCAAATAAACATTTTTCCTTTAAATTAGCAAGCAATTCTAGATGAGCCATTTTGAAAGAAAAAATAAAATTCTATCCTGACATCAGTTTACTAGAAACCATTGGGAAAGCCTGCTATTTAATCTCCACACTGCATTAATTAATAAATCAAAGAAAGAATATGATAATAATAAACCCTTTTAAAGTCAATGAATTTCCAAAAGAAAACTGAAGCATGCGTCTGTGTTTTCAGACTTTATCTGATTTATTTGTGCTTGCTTCCACAATTTGTCATGGTCAAATTGAGTTTTAAAACTATTCTCTAAGGTAGCTGCTATGTCACAATATTGATGTTCTTAGAGGATTTAATGAGAAGGTGCTACATTTTAATATTAAAAGCACTGGTAGAACTAATCATGATCAGCAAGGACCAGCCCTCGTGGGCTATGAATGCAATTTAATATATATGCTTTAAGCATTTACTAGTACCCAGCACTGTTCCACTGTGATTTCGGTGTGAGAGAGTGGTTCAAACAGAAAGGAATAGTTCATCAGAACCAATGCATTTAATTCCCTGTGTCCCTATATGTAGAACTCTGGGGAGGCTTTCTGAGTGATGGGGAGATAAAGGGAGCTCTAAAAGAAGTGTTCTTGTTCTGCCTGAATTAATGGTTGCCTAGGTCTGTGAAGGAGGATTTTACTGTATTACACAGTGATCCAGACATCTTTTGCCTTTCAACCTCTGATTCCTGCCATCTGCCGAAATTTGCTGAAGGTCTGCTTTGTTTCTGCTTGGGTGGACTTCCCAGTTCAGCTCTTGTTCCTGCTGCTCAGGGTTTGACCCTACTCTCCTGCATGCAATGACATTTACTTCTCCTCCTGCCTCAGGGCTCCAGAACACAGTCCCATCCTTCCAGCCTCAGGCTCCTGTTACTGCCTAGACTGCTGCCCAACTTGGTTTCTTTTCTTTGGACTCTGTTGTGAAACTGACCCTGTTTCTTTCACAAGCTGATTAGAAAACAATTTGCACACATACAACTCTTTCTCAAGTATGCTACTTTGCTCAGCATCTTGTAGCTATTCCAACCATCCTGTTCTAAGTAGTTCCATGTGCTACTGGAATTCTGGCTGGTTATGACTTCTGTGAATGAAAAATGCTGCTTCCCTGTCAGTAAATACATGAGAGCTATTAGGCCATTATGGACCACCCCCATCACCACCATCCGGAGTCCCTGGGAGAACTCAGGGTGAAAACAAAGGGACTGACCCCTGCAAGTCTTCAGCCACTGCAGCCACCCCAACAGTGCACCCCGAGGGGATTCCACATGCGAGAAAAAGAGATCGCTCTACAAAGCTAAAGAGCATATCAAAGTAAAAGCAGCTCTTGTGCTCCTTTCCTATTCTCCTCTAACCTTGGAACAACTTAATTATGGGAGGTAAAGAGTACACCTGCCAATTCAGGAGATGCAGGAGACACAGGTTTGATCCCTGAGATAGGAAGATCCCTTGGAGGAGGAAATGGTAAGCCACTCCAGTATTCTTGCCTGGGAAACCCCATGGACAGAGGAGACTGGCAGGCTACAGTCCATGGGATCGCAAAGAGCTGGACCTGACTAATTGACTGAGCACACAAGTGGGAATAAGATAACTTGCCTGCTTAACCTAATGCTTGACTTATGCTCTCTAAATGTACACATGCCTGTCTAACCTGTTCATTCTTTTCATAGATAAAACGAAGAATGAAAAGTTAAGCAGTTAAAAAAATGACTAGCTCTCCACCCTCACAGCACCCCTCCCACCAAGCAATCTTAAAGGCAGATTATTCCAACAAGACAAGATATGAAGAGAGTGAGCCACTCAATGGATGATTGTTGTTGAATATAAGCTCTGTCTGCTCACCATTATGGCAGGACAAGAATGGAGATGAGGTGCTGAGGCAAGGAACAGTGACTCTATTCAGAAAGCTGAGAGTATGAGGAGATATGGACTAGTTCATGACAGTACCCTCTTACGGGGTATAATGCCAGTTTCTTTCATAGAACAGAGATGGGGGTGAGTTCAGTTCAGTAAGTTCAGTCGCTCAGTTGTGTCAGTCTCTTTGTGACCCCATGGACCTCAGCACACCAGGCCTCCTTGTCCATCACCAACTCCTGGAGCTTACTCAAACTCATGTCCATAGAGTCAGTGATGCCATCCAACCATCTGATCCTCTATTGTCCCCTTCTCCTCCTGTCCTCAATCTTTCCCAGCATCAGGGTCTTTTCAAATGAGTCAATTCTTCACATCAGGTGGCCAAAATACTGGAGTTTCAGCTTCAGCATCAGTCCTTCCAAAGAATATTCCTTACTGATTTCCTTTAGGATGGACTGGTTGGATTTCCTTGCAGTCCAAGGGACTCTCAAGAGTCTTCTCCAATACCACAGTTCTAAAGCATCAATTCTTCAGATCTCAACTTTCTTTATAGTCCAAATCTCACATCCATACACGACTAATGGAAAAACCATAACTTTGACTAGCCAGACCTATGTTGGCAAAGTAATGTCTCTGTTTTTTAATATGCTGACTAGGTTGGTCATGGCTTTTCTTCCAAGGAGCAAGTGTATTTTACTTTCATGGCTGCAGTCACCATATGCAGTGATTTTGGAGCCCAGAAAAGTAAAGTCTGTCACTGTTTCCATTGTTTCCCTATCTGTATGACATGATGTGATAGGACCAGATGTCACGATCTTAGCTTTCTGAATGTTGAGCTTTAACTCAAATTTCTCATTCTCCTCTTTAACTTTCATCAAGATGCTCTTTAGTTTTTCTTTGCTTTCTGCCATAAAAGTGGTGTCATCTGTGTATCTGAGGTTATTGATATTTCTCCTGGCAATCTTGATTATAGTGTGTGCTTCATCAGGCCCGGCTTTTCACATAATGTACTCTGCATATAAGTTAAATAAGCAGGGTGACAATATACAGCCTTAAAGTACTCTTTTCCTGATTTGGAACCAATCTGTTTTTCCAAGTCCGTTTCTATCTGTTGCTTCTTCACCTGCATACAGATTTCTTAGCAGGTAAGACGGTCTGGTATTCTCATCTCTTGAAGAATTTACCACAGTTTGTTGTGAAACACACAGTCAAAGGCTTTGGCATAATCAATAAAGCAGAAGTAGATGGTTTTCTGGAACTCTTGCTTTTTTGATGATCTAATGGAGAAGGCAATGGCAATCCACTTCAGTACTCTTGCCTGGAAAATCCTATGGATGGAGGAGTCTGGTAGGCTGCAGTCCATGGGGTCGCAAAGAGTTGCACACGACTGAGTGACTTCCCTTTCATTTTTCACTTTCATGCATTGGAGAAGACAATGGCAATCCACTCCAGTGTTCTTGCCTGGAGAATCCCAGGGACGGCAGAGCCTGGTGGGCTGCTGTCTATGGGGTCGCACAGAGTCGGACACGACTGAAGTGACTTAGCAGCAGCAACAGCAGCAACGGATGTTGGCAATTTGATCTCTGCTTCCTCTGACATTTCTATATCCAACTTGAACATCTAGTCGTTCACAGTTCACATACTGCTGATGCCTGGCTTGGAGAATTTTAATCATTCCTTTGCTAGTGTTTCAGATGAGAACAATTGTATGGTAGTTTGAACATTCTTTGGCATTACCTTTCTTTGGGATTGGATCTTCCCTGGTGGCTCAGACGGTAAAGCGTCTACCTACAGTGCCTACCATGTGGGAGACTTGGGTTCAATCCCTGGGTTGGGAAGATCTCCTGGAGAAGGAAATGGCAACCGTTTCTTTGGGATTGGGATGAAAACTGATCTTTTCCAGTCCTGTAGTCATTGCTGAGTTGTCCAAATTTGCAGGGATACTGAATGCAGCACTTTCACAGCATCATATTTTAGAATTTGAAATAGATCAACTGGAATACATCAACTCTACTAGCTTTGTGGTGATGCTTCCTAAGGCCCACTTGACTTCACATTCCAGGATGTCTGGCTCTAGGTGAGTGATCACATCATTGTGGTTATCTGAGTCCTGAAGATATCTTTTGTATAGTTCTTCTGTGTATTCTTGCCACCTCTTCTTAATATCTTCTGCTTCATTTAGGTCCATATCATTTTTGTCATTTATTGTGCCAATCTTTGCATGAAATTTTCCCTTTGTATCTCTAATTTTCTTGAAGAAATCTCTAGTCTTTCCCATTCTTTTGTTTCCCTCTATTTCATCCCATTGATCACTGAAGATGACTTTCTTATCTCTCCTTGCTATTCTTTTAAACTCTGCATTAAAATAGGTATGTCTTTCCTTTTCTCCTTTGCCTTTAGCTTCTCTTCTTTTCTGTGCTATTTGTAAGGCCTCCTAAGACAACCATTTTTCCTTTTTTCATTTCTTTTTCTTGGGGATGGTCTTGATCCCTGCCTCCTGTACAATGTCATGAATCTCCATCCATAGTTCTTCAGGCACTCTGTCTATCAGATCTAATTCCTTGAATCTGTTTGTCACTTCCACTGTATAATCACAAGGGATTTGATGTATGCCATAGCTGAATGGTCTAGTGGTTTTCCCTACTTTCTTCAATTTAGGTCTGAAATTTGCAATAAGGAGTTCATGATCTGAGCCAGAGTCAGCTCTTGGTCTTGCTTTTGCTGACTGTAAAGAGCTTCTCCATCTCTGGCTGCAAAGAATATGATCAATCTGATTTTGTTTTTAACCATCTAGTGATGTCCATGTATAGAGTCTTTTCCTGTGTTATTGGAAGAGAATGTTTGCTATGACCAGTGCATTCTCTTGGCAGAACTCAATTAGTCTTTGCCCTGATTCATTCTGTACTCCAAGGCCAAATTTGCCTGTTACTCCAGGTGTCTCTTGACTTCCTACTTTTGTATTCCAGTCCCCTATAATGAAAAGGACATATTTTTTTGGTGTTAGTTCTAGAATGTCTTGTCAGTCTTCACAGAACCTTTGAACTTCAGCTTCTTCAGCATTACTGCTCGGGGCATAAACTTGGATTACCATGATATTGAATGTTTGCCTTGGAAATGAACAGAGATCATTCTGTCTTTGAGATTGCATCCAAGTACTGCATTTTAGGCTCTTTTGTTGACTATTATGGCTATTCCATGTCTTCTAAAGGATTCTTGCCCATAGTAGTAGATATAATTTTCATTTCCCCAAGATGGTGGAGTAGAAGAACATGCTCTCATCTTCTCCCATGAGAACTCCAAATTTACAACTTGCTCCTGAACAACCATCAACAGGAGAATGTTGGATCTCACCAAAAAAGGATACCTCATGTCCAAGAGAAAAGGAGGAGCCCCAGCAAGATGGTAGGAGGGGCGAAATTGGATTTAGAGTCAAATCCCGCATGCATCAGTGATTCTCAGAGGGCCCAAACAGAAACTTTTGTACTCCAGGAGGCCCCACAGAGACTGAGCCAGGCTTGCCTTTGAGTGTTTGAGTGTCTCCTGCACAGAGACGGGTCAGCAGTAGCCTGTTGCAGGGGCAGAGGCTCTGGGTGCAGCAGACCTGGGTGTGGCATAAGCCCTCTTGGAGAAGATCGCCATTAACCCCACATAGAGCTTTCAGACATTACACAGGACTAGGGAAACAGACTCTTGGACCCTGGAGAAAGGAGCAGTGACCCCACAAAAGACTGACCCAGACTTGCCTGTGAGTGTCCACGAGTCTCTGGCTGAGGCGTGGGTCGGCGGTGGCCCGCTTCAGGGTAAGGGGCACTGAGTGTGGCAGTGTGTGTATGGGACCTTTTGAAGGAGGTCACCTTTATCTTCATTACCTCCACCATAATTTGGCCTCAGGTTAAACAACAGGAAGGGAACACACCCCCACCCATCAAGAGAAAATTGGATTAAATATTTACTGAGCATAGCCCTGCCCATCAGAGCAAGAGCCAGTTTCTCCCTCAGACAGTCTCTCCCATCAGGAAGCTTCCATAAGCTTCTTATCCTTCTCCATCAGAGAGCAGACAGACTGAAAACCACTATCACAGAAAACTAACCAATCTGATCACATGGACCACAGCTTGTCTAACTCAATGAAACTATGAGCCATGCATGTAGGGCAACTCTAGATGGACGGGTCATGGTGGAGAGTTCTGACAAAACGTGGTCCCCTGGAGATGGGAATGGCAGGCCACTTCAGTATTCTTGCCTTGAGAACCCCGTGAACAGTATGAAAAGGTCAAAAGATAGGACACTGAAAGATGAACTCCCCAGGTCGGTAGGTGCCCAATATGCTACTGGAGGTCAAAGGAGAAATAACTCCAGAAAGAATGAAGAGACAGAGCCAAAGCAAAACCAACACCCAGCTGTGGATGTGACTGGTGATGGAAGCAAGGTCCGATACTGTAAAGAGCAATATTGCACAGGAACCTGGAATGTCAGGTCCATGAATCAAGGCAAATTGAAAGTGGTCAAACAGGAGATGGCAAGAGTGAACATCAACATTTTAGGAATCAGCGAAGTAAAATGGACTCGAATGGATGAATTTAACTCAGCTGGGGAGGAGGTGAGAAAGTAAAGTAAAAAGGCCTTACGTCTTGTAAACGTGGTTACCCTCTGGAGGGCATGTGCTGGTCTCTTTCCTGCAGCCGTTCACAGGTGGGCAAGGTTAGGGTGACTCCCTGAAAGCAGTAAAAGGCACTTTACCATCCTGGCAGAAGGGCAGGGTTTCCTGAGGCAGGCCATTATGTATGCTTATAACTATAGACAGAATCCTTTTAGTGGTTATAGGAGTAAAAGCAACGGAAAGCAAAGGTTAAAATAAAGAAACACAGAGTCAGATTTTGTTTTTCCCTATTACAGAAGGATGCAGAACCTGACATCCTGCCTCAGTGATTCACTGAGATTTTTCACCCTCATTTTTCCCTTTAAAAACTCATGATTCTGCAGAACTTCTAAGCTGGTCTCTGGACACGAGTCCACCATCTCCTCAGATTGCCAGCTTTTCGATTAAATCACCTCTCCTTTCTACTGATTGCTTCTTGAATTATTGGCTTTTGAGCTTCAAATAGCCAAATCTGAGTTTAATAACAAAAGGAACAAATTCAATGATCTCAGACTCTTGCATCTTCCCATACATAGAAAAGTTCTAAACTAATTAACTTGAGACATATAGTATTTTTAATTAACATATTTTAATGTTCTGACTCACTGGTATTTGTTGCAAAATCTTCCAGTATAACCGGCTTTTCCCTTACCTCTTTGGAGCAATACCTTAAAGCTATCTGAGACTTAATCTCCTGTACTTGAAGTCCTCAGAAAGTCTGCCAAGTAAAACATAATTCTCAGCTTTTAGATTGTGCATTTATTTTCAGTTGACATTGCCATTGTTCCTCACTTCTCTTCATATTATTTGATACAGTACCTAATTGATACAGTACTAAATTAACTAAATTAATTAACTACACTTAGTGTTATTATTTTCCATAAATATCACATAATTACAACTTTTTTCTGAAGTCCCAAAGTTGATAACTTTGGGAGATTTGTAATAGTAAATAATTACAAAAAAAGAGAAATCTCTTATATATCACAAAATCACATATAAATATGATAATTTATGTTCATTTTACTTAAAAATGCACATGTGGTTTCTGTTATTGTTAGTAATTTTCCTTTGAACTCTGAATATGTAAAACATTAGTTAACTGCAGTCATATTTTTGTTTTGTTTATTCATTAAAGAATTGTCTTTGAAACTGAGAGTAGCTTAGATCATATTTTGTACAATTTCTAATCAACCTAAAGTGATTAAAATTAGATGTCTTTTATATTCTTACCCAGTTGCAAAAAAGTTTTAATGACTTTTTTTTTTAAGGAAATTTCTCCTAGAATCAGCAGCATCGAATGGTCGTACTAGTATGCACTGTGTGAGTATGTGTGTGTTTACATACACAATATATGTACCTTAGATCATGTGTTGAGGCTTCTACTGTGCGTCAGCAATGGCTTTGGCACATTCTGTGTTCAAAGGACTCACACAAGAATTTGGGTTCTTACTTTATACGGTGCCAACTTTTATAGTGGCCTTTCATTTTGCTTATTTCAAAATGTTGGTCCCTGTCCTTCTGCCTTTGTACTGACTCCTATGTTACCTTAGGCCAAAAGCAAGCTGAGCCGCTTCCAACAAAGTGAGACCAAGGGTATTTCACAATCAGCTCTGCAGGACTGATTCTGTGAAGTTCAGCCCTTTCCTCCCCCAGTGTCAGCTCTAAGCCATCACTTTGCTAATGAGCCCACTTTCACCAGCATGCAAAACACTGCTGCTGTTTCAAATGTTGGCTGTTTTGTTGAACTTTTAAGTAGCTGTGAATTCTTATTTTTATTTTTCTCTTGTAAATGCCTTGCAGCTTTCTGGAATGCTGAAGATATTCCAAAACCAATGAAGAATTCAATTCAACACTCTCCTATTTTATTTTTCTGGAGTTTTCTTCCATTTGGTGACCATCTCAGATTGAAAGAATTCCTTTGTATCTATTGCAACCTTCTTGCCAGAAAGTACACATAGCAAAGAACTTGAGATTTCAGGTGCTTCTGCAAATGTGTGTGCTTAGTCACTTTATCCTGTCTGACTCTTTGCAACCCCATGGACTGTAGCCCACCAGGCTCCTCTGTCCATGGGGATTCTCCAGACAAGAACCCACTGGAGTGGGTTGCCACACCCTCCTCCAGGAGATCTTCCCAACCCAGGGATCCAACCCATGTCTCCTGCATTGCAGGCAGATTCTTTACCTTGTGAGCCACCAAGGGAGGCTTCTGCAGATAAAGGATTCTAATTGTTTGCCAAATCTTAGAACCTTTTAGATCTGTACCCACCAAGTACAGGGTATTTTCACTGATCTTTTTCAATATAAAGTTTTTGATTATGCTTGAATATGAATATGATTATTTTTATATGCTTGCCTTTTTTTTTATTCTTTATTTTGACATTCCATCTCTAGTTTTTGGGTCACTATTGTTCAGATGCTTATTTCTCAGTGTATTCAATGCTAGATCATTCACTTGGCACAATGGACACCATGGAGAACAGAGGAGACCCCTCCACCCCTCCCTAAGCTTACATGAACTGGTGTTGTAAGGAGACTGGAAATCAACAAGATAGATATGATTGACTTTGACTTTATCACGTTAGATGATGATAAGTGATATTGTATATTAGTTTGATATGCTTTTCAAAGCCACTTGTTTATGACTCTAGTGAAGCTATTTTAATCCACTTGTTTATGACCAGGGTAAAAAAAGGTATTAGAAGTAAAGTTGTTTTTAAGAATGAAGCAAGTTGTGTCAAGATGTCATCTCAGCTGTTGTGGCTGATAAGCACTCAGAGATCAGCTACAGAGAAGTGCCTGCTGGGGGCTTATCGATTAAAAAAAATATGAAGAAAGCAGCTCTGGTGAGGGGACATTTAGACTATACACATCCAGAGTTCCTAGGGATTCTCTGAAAGTTCCGAATGGGCACAGCTACACTTTGCTGATCTGGCTCTTCAAAGACCTTGGAGCATTATCTCCTGCCTGGTAAAATCAGCTCTTAACCTTCAGTGCCGTAGCCCCGGGAAAGATGGTCACCTTGCCTGCCGACACTGGTGCCCTGGTTCCCTAGCAACGTGCTCCAGCCACAGGTAGACGTTTCACCTCCATTCAGCAGGCAGCTGGCATCAGCTTCCTGGTTGGTTAAGCCACCTCTCCAGAGGGCCAACCTCCTAGAAAAGGCACTTCTCAACTGAATTTGGATTTTATTTCTGTCATCTCCCCTTGCTTGGAGCAACAGTGTAATTAATCCATCACTTATTTGGGACATGTTATTTCTTTATTGTCTTATTAAGAGACATTATCCTGTATGGTATTGGCTTGTGAAATTACTTTAATTACCCCAGTAAAGCATTGTTAAAGAAACTATTGGCAAAGTTAGTCTAACAGAATTTGCTGACTCTAAAACAAAGCAAGGGGGAGGACAAAGTAAAATGGGGCTTTCAATTTAGGTTAGTGGCCAATTCTGGTTTTTTGGGAAACTGGTATTTGATTAAAGATCAAAACAAAAAAGAATGAATAAAGCGTGCAAGTATCTGGGAAAAAAAACAAAACAAAACAAAACACATGTGCCAAGTAAAGACAGAAAAGGCAAAAGCACTGAGGCAGGAGCACGCCTGACGTGTCACACAGACGCCAGTGTGGTTGGAGCGGAGTAGTGGGCTGAAGTGGAGCAAGGGATGCTGGGAGCAGGCATCATTCTGCAGTAATCCAGGTGAGTGATGATGGCGGCTTCGACCAGGATGGCAGTGACCAGAGCAGAATGGTCAATGAAATAAGACTGGACAGAGGAATGTCATTTCAAAAATAATGGCAAATTAGAACTTGGGGAAAGAAGAATAAGATTTTGATGTCTCTAAGATTTATTACCACTTCTCCTTTTGCACTAAACACACCCTCTGTAGATGACCTTTCTTCTATAACATGCTGAAATTCCCATCAAAGAAATTCCAAATTCAAAATCTCCTTATGAAACTATGTATTCGCCTCCACCATAACAGGTTTTCTTTTTATGACTCTTTTGTATGAGATAATAACTACAGTTAAATAGATTTAAGGACGAATGTCCAAGAATACTGCTTTTCAACTTTGTATTTCAGACCATTCTATTAATTATTTTTAAACTAGGAAATAATGCATGTTTATAAAACATCTTTTTGTCAAGAGGTTGACATCTGGGAATAGGTCTGATTCCCAAGATTTTGATCAGATAAAATCATCCATAAGCAACAGTGAAAAACAATTGCCTTTATTTCCCATAGCATTTATTATATTAGTTGATGCCATAGCTTAATGAACTAAGTATACTGTTTGTGTACATGGTGAGGGATCCTTATGAATTCTAGTATTTCAGGGCATGTCTTTATGGCAGCTATCACTTAAAGTCATCCCTTGACTGTTGCATTGCCTCATTCTTCATTGCTGCATCTTTTTTTTTCTGAAAATATATTTTTCTTGACCTACCATAAATGAATACCTTGTTTTTATTAAAATGCATTCATTTTATTTAAATGCATTCATTTTATTTTTCTTAAAAAAAAACTATTGGAGTATAATCGATTTATGATATATTACTTTCAGATGTGTAGCAAATTGAAACAGTTACATATATATCAAATTTTTTAGATTATTTTCTCATATACTCAATTGATACCTTGCTATAGAGAATAGGACTTGAAATTCATTGTCAAAGAATGCATTGTTTTTAGTGAGCATGGACAATTTGTTTTTTTTTTTTTTTTCACTTCAACTAGTCTGTTTACTTAAATCTTACCAGTTGATATATAACCAGTCTCTTTTCTAGCAGTTCTCTTAGTCAATTTTTGAGCATGTTTACAAACTACTGTATACTTGCCACCATATTTGAGCTGGAGACTAAGAAACACAACTTAGAGAAGTTTTTAATACGACACACTTGATTTTCACCAAGTAAACTGGAGGCACATGGAGGAAATCTTTCCAAGGCTCCCCAACCCTTCATTCAGTGCCTTTCAGCTGCTCTAGAAAGGATGGAGCCTGAGACACAAAGTAGAACTCTTGAGAGCAGAAAACTGGGGGTGGTCTTCTAGAGGCAGGAAGATTTCCCATGACACAAAAAGATGTCAGATATGCTGTAATTTGAAAAAAAAAAAATCTTGTAGCTTTAAAAGCAAATAGGATATCAAAAAAGAAAACAAAATCTGACTAAATATAAAACAAACCTTAAAGTACAAATATACCCATCTAAGAAAAAATAGCAGAAATATATTGTTGGATATAGCAAATTGGTTGGGGGGGTATAAAAATGTTTTAGCACTAAAAAGTTCTTACATTGCTTGAAGTATCTTATTATTATATAAATTTAAACTATGATTGAAGTTGCATTACATTAAAGATGCAATTTGGATACTATAGAAAACCAAAGAGATATAGACTAAAAATTAAGAGATGAAATAAAAATGCAAGAAGAGAAAAGGAGAAAAGAAAAATTAAACCTTTGATTATGCAACAGAGGAGTGTTAAAGGATTTGCTTAAAAACTGCCAAAACAGTTAGTAAAACAAAGTTATGAAAGTGTGAAGGTAGATTAAAAAACTAACAAGGCACAAAGGTAACCACTTGAACAAAAATGCCAACTTTTAAAAATACCAAAACATCTTTTTTAAAGCAAAGAAACCTAAACAAATTCAGTAAATATAAAAGGATATGCATAATATTTATAATAGACTCTAACAAAGTAGTGAGAACAAATAAGTCTTGTGTTATCAACTAGCAAAAGTCAACAAACTTACCTACCAAAAGAAAACAAGATTTCAGTTGGACTCAAAGTCGAAAGCTGACTAACTATATGCTACACCCCAGTGAAGAGAAAAAAGCATTACAGTGACAAGCAATACACATTTTTAAAAGGGATTTTTTTTAAAGTTAAATTGAGGCAAAAAGAAAGTAGATTTATGAATCTGATATCAAAGTAGAATTCAAGCCCAAAAGCATTAAATATGATAGAGTTGAACCCAATATTTCTTACATATGTTGTCTCCCTAATTTCTGTCTAGCCCTTTTTTCTTTTGACATTCTCACCTGTCTTTCTTTTGATCATCCAGTGCCTGTCTGAGTGGACCTTTAATTTTTTTTTTCTTGTATGCTTTGCACTCAGTGTTTTATAACATGAATCGATTTAACTTAGCTTTGGCATTTTCTGTTTCTCATCAACCAAATTCTAGATAATGTCATAAAGTCCCAGGAGTCTATAAAGAAGAACAGAAGAAAGTGAAGAAGGCTTCCAATGATGAAATATTAATATGTTTTCTTTTTTCTTCTCTCCTTTCTTTATTTCAGACAGATTTTTTAAAAAAATTACAAAATTCTTGGAAAGGCTAGAAGAACAACAAAAGTAAAAAGTTGTTAGAAAGCAAAAAGTTGACACTCTCCTTGGACTGCCCAAGAGTCCCATTGTAGCAGCAGCAATGTTAGTAGCTCAGTCATGTCTGACTTCTTCCGACCCTACGGAGTAGGCTCCTCTGTCCATGGGATTCTCCAGGCAGGAATCCTGGAGTGGGTTGCCATTTCCTATTCCAGGGGATCTTCCCTACCCAACTCTAGCCCAGATTGCTAGAGGCACAGCTGCTGCTACTTCAGGTCTCTTATCCCACTGCCCCTACTGAGAAAACAGACTCTGCTGGAGCCATGATCTCTAACAGTCACTAGCCTCTGCTGTGGCCTCTACCACTGCAAGAACAAGAAGAAGAATGACTTTTCTCTTCCTGTCTTCTTATGTGCCTGCCTTCTGTTAGCTAATACTAACTAGAACCTAAATAGCAAGGGAATCTGAGAAAAGCTCCCCCCTCCCTTTTTTTTTTTTTTTCCCATACTGAAAAAAAAGGACTGATGCTGAAGCTGAAACTCCAATTCTTTGGCCACCTGATGTGAAGAGCTGACTCATTGGAAAAGACCCTGATGCTGGGAAAGATTGAAGGCAGGAGGAGAAGGGGACGACAGAGCATGAGATGGATGGATGGCATCACCGACTCAATGGACATGAGTTTGGGTAAACTCCAGGAGTTGGTGATGGACAGGGAGGCCTGGCGTGTTGCAGTTCATGGGGTTGCAAAGAGTCAGACACGACTGAGCAGCTGAACTGAACTGAGAAAAGCAATTTTAAAGCTTCCAACCTTCTATGACACGGAAGAGACTATAGAAGGAAGAATTTGAGGCAACACACAAGAGACTATTATAAATAGTTTACCTGAATAGCTAGCTGGCTATCATCTACCTAGTTACCTATCTTCTGTCTATACAATGTGTTTAAAAGGCTGCTCAACAGAATGTTAATCTTTTATGATGGAATTAATGATGATTTAAATATATGCTGATTAAATTTTATAGATTTATATAAATTTTCATGTTAATAAAATACTGGAGTAGACTTGTTTAAATAATATTTTGGCAATTAATATATTTCCTCTTTTGAAGATTCTCTCCTTTTATCTTTTCTTCTTTCTGTTTTCTTTTAATATTCCTGAAATTGAGATCCATTTAAATGAATTTGAAAACACAGGTTAATTTTTAATGGAATCCATATTGTTAAATGACTGGTAAAATTTATAAAAGGTGGTGTGTACATTCTGTACAGTTCACTGTGTCATCAGTCCAAATACATTATTATCTCTTGAAGTTTATCTTGATGACTTTTCATGAAGAAGCTTCTTTAGTGAGATTAGGTTAATAGTTGAAGTGGAGAAGGAAAAAATGTTGACTATTTATATTAAGTACATTTAGCAAAGACATCTTTATGTGAAATTTTCTAGCTAAATATATCCATGAAATACCACCATATTGAAATATTTTCCTTTTTCCTAACTCTTCTAAGAAGATGGTAGTAATAAGGGGCTTCTTTACTAAAAATGTTGTTAATAATATAAAACTGTTAATTAGTAATTGATATATGTATCTGATGGGGCTTTCCAGGTGGTGCTAGTGGTAAAGAACCCACCTGCCGATGTAGGAGACTTAAGAGGCTTGGGTTTGATCCCTGGGTCGGGAGAATTCCCTGGAGAAGGGAAAGGCAACCCACTCAAGTATTCTTGCCTGGAGAATCCCATGCACAGAGGAGCCTGAGGAGTTAGGGTCCATGGGGTCGCACAGAGTTGGACATGACTGAAGCAACTTTTCACACACTGCATGCACACATATGTGTCTGATAAACATTCCAAGCCCCAGTGTGTCTGTATTTGACTTTCTTTTCAGAATATGAGTAAGCTTTAACTGGTGACTGTGAAATATGAAATAAGCTTCTAACTTGATTTTGTTAAGTTTAAGTAGGCCGTAGTTCTTAAGATATTATTGTTAAATTGTTAAATTTGGTGATATCCTTGTTCATACTTCAGGCACTCTAACTGTGACTGCACCAGGCTGATTCTGAATCCCAAGGTCAAAAGATACCAAAGTCTTTCTATTTGTTCCACAAGAAAGAGGACGTACTTCCTTTCCCTCTCCATACAGCTTTTTCTCCCTGTTTATTTTTTACCTAGGGTATTGCATGTTCTGCTTCCTCTGAAACCATTTTCTGTAGTCAACTTCTCCCTATGGACCTTTCCTAGATCATTTCATTTACATTGAGAATCAGTATTTAGTGCCATGTTTTAATGTTATATCGCTAAAAGCACGAGGTGTGAATAAAATGACCTGCATTTTAATCACAAAGCTAGCACTTACTAAAGTACTTATAACATAGGAATTTATGTAATATTTCTTAGCCTCAGTTTTCTTATTTGTAAAGTATAACTACCAATAATATGCACTATGTAAAGTGGTTATCACCTTTATAAATAACTTAAATCAGCATATTATCATGTTACTGGTGCACAAAATCTCTTAATTAGAATGATCGATTATTCAAATCTGACTTTCAAAATCTTTGTTGTTCATTATAAGAGAATGTTGCAAATATTTCAAAAAATAAAAAATAAACTAAATGAAATCATCAGCAGTATAATGATCCATAATTTCAAATCTCATACATATTTAATTTTGTTATGAAATTATTATAATTATGATCATTTCACTTTTGCTGACCATATTCAGTTACCTTTAAATTGAAAATAATAAGCTAAATATATGATAACATAAAATACTTAAATATGTGAACTGTAGGGATCCAAAAAAGTCAAATTTTAATTTTCACAAATTTTGTTTCTTTTTCTCTTTTTGAAAATTGATTGTTGCTGTTTAGTCACTAAGTCATGTCCAACTCTTTTGAGACCCCATGGATGATAGCCCTCCTTGCTACCCTGACCATGAGATTTCCCAGACGAGAATCTGGGTGGGTTGCCAGGATTGTGAGTCACCCCTTCCTTCTCCAGGGGATCTTTCTGACCCAGGGGTCAAACCTAGGTCTCCTGCATCGTCAGGTGGTTTCCTTACCGCTGAGCCACCAGGGAAGCCTTTGGGAATTGATATTTATATGTATTATGGTCTCCTTACCACAGTAGTGATAATGCCTGAAAATACAACTCTTTTCAGGGACGATCATGGATAACAAGGTAGGGCTGTTTACTTCTCTCTGGTTCATCAGAGAAAACTGTCAGTTTCACTCCTTAAAGAATGAAACCGTGTTGCTTCCTTGTGTTTTCCCCTAATGAGTTCATATTTCATCCCATTAAAGTGCAGCTGGACCCATATTAGACATATATGGGTCTATATGGGTCTATATGTAGTTCCTAACTAGTGGAACTATATTTGCTACGTAAGATGTCATTCATCTTCTATTCTTTATTTTTCACTCCACATACTGTACTCTAGACGTGTTTGTTGGAGTTCTCCACTACATTTGTATATATTCTCCATATTTAAATAACTCAATTATTACAATATTTCCCATCAGCCCATCATTATTGCTTTAAAGGAGAGGTCAACAGTAATTTAATGTGTTTTTAACTGTCCTACTGTCTCTGGTTTGTTTTGTTTAAACTGTTTAAAGCTGTTAATCTAGTTACAAAGTTGCACAGATATTTTCCCTATAAAATCTATTATTTTTTTGCAATTATCTATATCACACGATTTTCGAATGACACACAGGTGATATTACAGCAGAAACAGCAGTAGTCACCTCCAAAGAAAAAGTACTTTTCATAGACGGCCCTGGTATTAGCAGTGAAGTATGAAACAGCGAGGTTACACTTTAATCTCTTTCCTGACAGAGCATGTGCCAGTTTTTAAAGCTATGATAGCTTGCCAAGACTGACACCCTGGGGGTCCTCCCCCTCAATGGGGAGATCAGTAGACAGCCACCAACATCATGAGACTCTTGGATCAACCTCAGAGAAGAAAATCAATATTTCGAGAAAGAGAAGGTAACCTGGGGAGTGATACTTGGCACTTTGCCTCGTGGAGCATGTGTTACTCTGAAAAGGTACACAATTCAGAGAATGTCCTGCCAGTAGCAAAAAAGATAAGAGAGGCACTAAATAAGAAATGAGATCATGCTAGCAAAATGTTTCAGAGTAAAAAAGTGTGCAAAGACCATATAATAAATATGGATAAGAATAAAATAGTCATCTTGTGGATAAGATATTGAATTCATTCTTAAGACTCTCATAAGTAAAAAGAGATTTTTCTTTTGAAATTGTTGAATTTGGTCTGACAATCTTGCAAAAATGCATTAATTAACAAGCCTAAAAGTAAATGAAATCTTTGAGAGCTGAAGGAGCTTAAGTGTGCAGTTTGATATCATCAGGATGCTCCCAAGAGATGCTTTCTGCATGCAGACCTTATAAAGCAATTTCAGAAGACTCATACTCCACCACTCACATCACTGACAAGTCTAATTCTCAAAGATGGCCTAACAAGATTCAATGTTCTTTCTTTGTAAAGTTTGAAACACTTTGCTTAGCTAAAAGAGAGAACAGAAGATGACCCATAGAGTTGTAAAGAAATGAGAAAGTTTCCTCTTGCTTAACCATATATTTTTATCTAATATATAAGACAATTATTCTATTTAAATAACTGCTTTCTTAAGTAAATAAGATGTTTATTTTTGTGGCTGTTCTTAATATAAGACTGGAAAGAGAACACAATGATTGTAAACATGGAAAACAGACCCTGACTTACTTCAATCCTGTCCTTCTAGGCACAAATCATTTTCTAAGGCTTACTGAAGCATCCCTTCATCTACTTTTCCCCTTTCCTTAGATAATTAATTGCATTAATTTGGATGCATGAATCTATTATGTTTTTCTTTTTTTTTTGTAATGTCATGTACTGGGGTGAAAGACATGAATTCTATCTGAAGCTAGCAACAATAATTCCACTTATTAATTAATCTTCAAAATGAACAAATGTACCTGGGTTCTCGTGTGTCAGTAAAAGTCTATACCTGGAGTTTTAGAAGTTAACTTCCATGTAAATGTAAAGTTTGTCAAAGGAGAAGTAATATATCTGCAATTTTAACCACACATTCATGCACATTATATAACATTGTATATACAACATCAGGGATTCCCAGGTGACTTAGTGACATGTGTACCCCAATGTTCATCGCAGCACTGTTTATAATAGCCAGGACATAGAAGCAACCTAGATGTCCATCAGCAGATGAATGGATAAGAAAGCTGTGGTACATATACACAATGGAGTATTACTCAGCCATTAAAAAGAATACATTTGAATCAGTTCTAATGAGGTGGATGAAACTGGAGCCTATTATACAGAGTGAAGTAAGCCAGAAAGAAAAACACCAATACAGTACACTAACGCATATATATGGAATTTAGAAAGATGGTAACAATAACCCTGTGTACGAGACAGCAAAAGAGACACTGATGTATATATCAGTCTTATGGACTCTGTGGGAGAGGGAGAGGGTGGGGAGATTTGGGAGAATGGCATTGAAACATGTAAAATATCATGTATGAAACGAGTTGCCAGTCCTGGTTCGATGCACGATACTGGATGCTTGGGGCTGGTGCACTGGGACGACCCAGAGGGATGGTATGGGGAGGCAGGAGGGAGGAGGGTTCAGGATGGGGAACACATGTATACCTGTGGCGGATTCATTTTGATATTTGGCAAAACTAATACAATATTGTAAAGTTTAAAAATAAAATAAAATTTTAAAAAAAGAATCCAGCTGCCAAAGCAGGAGTCATAATTTTGATCCTGGGTCAGAACAATCCCCTGGAGAAGGAAGTGGCAATCCACTCCAGTATTCTTGTCTGGGAATTCCCATGACAGAGGATCCTGGCAGGCTACAGGTCATGGGGTCATAAAGAGTTGGACACACTTAGTGACCAAAAAACAACATATGTATCATCATATAATCATTTCTTAATATTGCCTATGCTGTGAGCAGACTGATTCTTCCACCAAGGTGGTCAAGAGAAGACTTTTTAAATTTAAGGTGAAAACCAAAGGAATGACCCAGTGTCATTTGGAGAAAAGCTGAGGCTATAAGAGAGAGAAGACAAAGTAGAGGTCTGTCTTGAGATCTGATGCCCAAGAGGAAGGTTTATCTTCAGATAATTATTCTGAGAGTTAGTCTATCTACAAGAGAGAAAGCAAAGCACAAGGATAAGCAGGCAAATAGTAGATAAACCTTTCTGTCTCTGTAGATGTCGCTAACAGGCAGTGTTTTTAGAGTTGGCTAGATTTTCCCATCAGTAACTCATCATATGAAACACCAAGTTAAAAAAGCAGAATGAGACCCAACTGTTCCCAATTAGTGTATAACCCCCAACTACCTCAACTCATCATTAGAAAAGAGGTCTAGCCATTTTGAGTGCCTACTCTAAGCCAAACATTGTAGGAAGTAATTTACATATGTTATATCTTTTAATCCTTAGACTATCCCTAAAGATGTTATTAGTTTTCACATAAGGAAACAGGTTTAAAGAAATTAAGAAGCTTATCAGAGGCCACACTGTTGGTAAATGCAGATCTTGGCCTCCAAACCTGCTCTTTCAGAGTCAAAGTCAGTGCTATGCATACTTCATCATAATCACTTTTTCCTATTAATGCATATTCATAATTTAATACTTTCACTTTTCTTGAGCTTCTGTGGTAACTGACACAGAACAAACTACATCGCTGCTAACTGTGAAAACAGCTATATTCTGATACATGTAGCTAAACTTTTGCTTGTTTTGGACAATATAAGAGTAAAGTTAAATGAGGATAAAAAGAGAGAAACAATAGTAGTTTCTGCAATTAACAGACCTCCAGCAATTCTTCCACCCGGAGTTGGAAATGACTGTGAGTCTTATCAGTGCTAAGAAGGCCTGCTGTTCAATCTAATTAAATGTCCAACAGCAAAGAGAGATTTTTGTTTTTCTTGTTTAACTTCTTTTTTATTTAGAGTACTAAGGAAAAGGACAATTATCTGCATTTGTAATTTTAAAAATATACACTTCCTTGTATGTCTTCAGGTCTAAGTAATATTTTGCCTTGGAAGTTTAAAATCACTAAAGAAGTTGGAAACGTGTGTTAGATAATATATTGCCTATTCTCCTGGAACCAGAAGTAGACATAAGAACAGGACTTATATTTTATAAAGTTGCATAATATTTTTAAATAAGTATAATTTATATTTATGAAATGCTTTTCTTTATATTGCTCCCAGCATTGTGGTAGAATGAATACTTTTTTCTTTGATGAATAGAGCCTAACATTTATTAGAAAAATTATCCTTGTTCTTTCTTTGGTGTTCACAAGTTAATTAAAATAAAGCAAGTTCACTTTTAAAATTTCTATTTCTTTCTGCTACTTAAAGATATAGTGTGATCGCCAAAATTTTGTACATAGCTATGCAAAATTTATTTAGATATTGTAGTGTTTGCTATTAAAATAATTATAGAATTTTACCAAATTAGAACATCCCTATACTTTTTGCAAGGTCTTCACTGTTTGCCACTTTTTACTTAATGTTTTATGCTTTTTTATCTCAAGGTATTGCTCAAAAGGGTATCATTTCATAGTAGGTAACAAAATCAAGTTATTTTATAATAATAAGTTAGTAAATCTTCATTAAACCCTTTCACTGAAGGAAAGTTACAGAGGAATAAATAGTGTTACTGGGGTCCAGGGTGGAGTTTAATAACATAGACTTAGCTTCCACAAACACATGCCTTCCTTACCATCTATTGGTGCGAGCAGAGTAGAAGACCTCAAATTCTGGGCAAACCCTGGAAATTGTTCAACTTAGAAGATAAATTAAAATTCTACCTCACCATTTCATTGATGAGTCAGCCTGTGTTACTATGAAAACTGTTCTTATTGGTCTATGTTCAAAATCCCTCATTCCTTCTGATGGATTTGATGGCATCTCCATTCTAAGATATTGTGTGTATTCACAATGACCTATTTTCAGTAGTATGTTCTTTAAATCAGAGGACTTTGGAACCCACCAGATACTTAGTGAATAGCTAACACTATTCACTAATGACAAGGCTCTGAACAAACTTTATCTCTATAAGCTTCAAAATTCTCATAATTTTTAAAGGAAAAATAATATTAGCCATATATAAATATATGGATATAAAAGAGACAGAAAGAGTGTAGGTAAAACTCTTAGCATAGACACTAACACATAATGAGTGCAAAGATTGTAAATAACATTATTTCAAAATTATTCTGGTGTAGTTGTAGATATTAATAGAAAGTTGAAAATAGAAAACTAAATTATTCATTTTGTAGCATAACATATATCAATTGAAAAAATATTAGAACATGTTGATATAAGACCATTTTGTTCCATTTTATCAAAAATTATATTTTATCCTACTTTACATGAGGTATGCCAAACTGAAAATTTACATTTTGCATAAAACAATTATTTTTGCTAAATTATTTAACTTTAGTAAATATAAAATAGTTTCATGTTTATAACGTTATATAACAATAACTTTTACTTTGAACGTACATAATGCTTCACTTTCTAAAAATTGCTAGCTACAATATTTGCGTATTTTAACTACATACTGGGTTGCACTTAGTCACTCAGTTGTGTCTGACTCTTTGTGACTCCATGGACCATAGCCCACCAGGGTCCTCTGTCCATGGGGATTGTCTAGGCAAGAACACTGGAGTGGGTTGCCATGCACTCCTCCAAGTGATGGAGAAGGCAATGGCACCCCACTCCAGTACTCTTGCCTGGAAAAATCCCATGGACAGAGGAGCCTGGTAGGCTGCAGACCATGGGGTCGCTAAGAGTCGGACACGACTGAGCGACTTCACTTTCACTTTTCCCTTTCATGCATTGGAGAAGGAAATGGCAACCCACTCCAGTGTTCTTGCCTGGAGAATCCCAGGGACGGGGGAGCCTGGTGGGCCGCCGTCTATGGGATCGCACTGAATCAGACACGACTGAAGCGACTTAGCAGCAGCAGCCTCCAAGGGATCTTCCCAATCCAGGGATCTAACCCAGGTCTCCCGCATGCAGGCGGATTCTTTACCAGCTGAGTTTTGAAAGCCCATTTTGGTCACATGTGAAGTGAAGTGAAAGCGAAAGTCACTCAGTTGTGTCTAACTCTTTTAAACCCCATGGACTATACAGTCCATGGAATTCTCCAGGCCAGAATACTGGAGTGGGTAGCAATCCCCTTCTTCAGGGGATCTTCCAAACCCAGGGATCGAACCCAGGTCTCTCACACTGCAGGCAAATTCTTTACCAGCTGAGCCACAAGGGAAGCCCAAGAATACTGGAGTGGGTAGCCTATCTCTTCTCCAGGGGATCTTCCTGACCCAGGAATTGAACTGGGCTCTCCTGCATCACAGGCGGAATCTTTACCAACTGAGCTCTGAGGGAAGCCCTGGTTACATATAGGTCACTAATGTGTACTCTTTTGTTTGTAACATATGCATCCCTTTCACTTTATCCTTAAAAGAAAGAACTTGACTTCAACCAGCAGTCTCAGTCCTGGGTTGAAAGACTAACCCTGTTATCTAAGAGGAAGGACTTTAGTATCTGTACTCTGCTTAGTCACTTAGTGGTGTTTGACTATTTGTGATCCCATAGACTGTAGCCCACGAGGTTCTTCTGTCCATGGGATTCTCCAGGCAAGAATACTAGAGGGGGTTGCCATGCCCTTCTCCAGGGGATCTTCCCAGCCCAGGGATCGAACTCAGGTCTTTCATTGCAGGTGGATTCTTTACCTTCTGAGTTACCAGGGAAGCAACAGCCCAGTTTTCATAAACTTAAACTTATACTTGCAAATTTGAGACCTCATACACCACCCAGTGTCCCCATAGTCAGACATATGTCTTTATGGGTGGTTTTAAAACCACTCTACCCTTGAACTAAAGTTTGGTAAGTGAATTCTTGCCTCAGTTCACAATGCCCGAGTCCTTGTCTTGGTCACATAGTCAAGGTCCTGGCTGTAAGATTTGGTTCTCAAAAATCTCTTATAAGAACTAAAATCCTTTATCAAATATCAGGCATGGGCCTGAAGACTTACTCCTGACATTTCTCTCAGGGTTCCTTGCTGTTTGGTAGCTAACTACAGTTCTCTTTTTCACCCTGGGACTGTTCTCTGCTCTTGGGAACTCTTCCCAATGTCAAATCCTAACAAACCTGATTCAGATCTTATTATTATTATTATTTTGATTGTGTGCTGGGAGTAATGGAAACTCCTAGATCCAGCTCTCCTCTTTCTTTGCTTCCAAATCCACACACAAGTTACTCCTCGCCGCAAGGCGGGCCATCCTCTCCTTCCGTACTCCTTACCATCCTGTCACGAGCATCCTAATCTACACAGGTGACCTTTCATTTTTTTTTTAGTTTCCTTGGTGCGGTTACATTATCAGGCAGGTTAAATTGTTTTCCATTTTACAAACTATCTAAAAGTAGATGTGTCTTTTGTTTACTAAAAGCCATGGGGATGCCTAGTATGCAAAATGCCCCACAAGGAATACCGAGATGATGCATCTCAGAGGAGAGACACCTACATGAAGTTCAAGAACAAAAGAGAGAGGGGGCTTCTTCCAACTGGGTTTGAGAGCGTGAACCAGACCATGTGTTCCTTAAGAACGGGGACCTTCTATATTTTAATTTGCATTCTATTCCAAGTACCTTACAAAGGGCCCGGCAACATTCTGGCTGAGTAGTGGACTCACCAAAGCTTCTGGTGAAAGGTGGGTTTATTCTGGTGCTGA
Organism: Bubalus kerabau; assembly: GCF_029407905.1. Classification (NCBI taxonomy): domain Eukaryota; kingdom Metazoa; phylum Chordata; class Mammalia; order Artiodactyla; family Bovidae; genus Bubalus; species Bubalus kerabau. Next base: position 9,628,006 of record NC_073635.1, on the reverse strand, counting down.
AGGCTAGATTGGGTTTCTACTCACAGAGGTTTGTTTCACTTGGTGGATGTAAATAGACAGAGAAGATAGACGTGGCGTTTTCAGAACCCTGAGAGATGTCTCACGGGGCTTCTTCTACTCTGTTTCCGGAAGAGTTTCAGAGACATAACAGGTTGACGTGTTTCAGTGAAGACAGAATACAGCCAAATAGTACTGTGGAGATATTGGTTCAGCAGTTTCGGTAGAGGTGATTTTGAAGGAGAGATTGATAAGATAACCTATTTGTGTGTAGGGGAGTAGAGAAAAGGCAAGGAATAAGCTTTGGGAAATACATATGTTTAGAAGGTGATATAAGAAAGAAGGTCTTTAAAGAAATGGAATCATAAACTCCTGACTCTGGTAAGTATCCTAAAATCCCATTACTGCCTGAGGACTTTGAGGTCTGGAGAGATCAAGAGTGTTGAGGCTTGTGATTTGAACTCCAAATGAAGAGAAAAGGAAGCAATCTGAAGTTTAGGAAGAGAATCAGAAATGCAACATGCAGCAACACACAGTGAATGAGAATGGAGAAGGAACCACAGTTCAGTTCAGTTTAGTTCAGTCGCTCAGTCATGTCCGACTCTTTGCGACCCTATGAATTGCAGCATGCCAGGCCTCCCTGTCCATCACCAACTCCTGAGTTCACTCAAACTCATGTCCATTGAGTCAGTGATGCCATCCAGCCATCTCATCCTCTGTCGTCCGCTTCTCCTCCTGCCCCTAATCCCTCCAAGCATCAGACTCTTTTCCAATGAGTCAACTCTTCACATGAGGTGGCCAAAGTATTGGAGTTTCAGCTTCAGCATCAGTCCTTCCAAAGAACACCTAGGGCTGATCTCCTTCAGAATGGACTGGTTGGACCTCCTTGCAGTCCAAGGGACTCTAAAAATTCTTCTCCAACACCACAGTTCAAAATCAATTCTTTGGTGCTCAGCTTTCTTCACAGTCCAACTCTCACATCCATATATGACCACTGGAAAAACCAGAACCTTGACTAGACGAACCTTTGTTGGCAAAGTAATGTCTCTGCTTTTCAATGTGCTATCTAGGTTGGTCATAACTTTCCTTCCAAGGAGTAAGCATCTTTTAATTTCATGGCTGCAGTCACCATCTGCAGTGATTTTGGAGCCCCAATAAATAAAGTCTGACACTGTTTCCACTGTTTCCCCATCTATTTGCCAGGAAATAATGCGACCAGATGCCATGATCTTCGTTTTCTGAATGTTGAGCTTTAAGCCAACTTTTTCACTCTCCTCTTTCACTTTCATCAAGAGGTTTTTTAGTTCCTCTTCACCTTCTGCCATAGGGTGGTATCATCTGCATATCTGAGGTTATTTCTCCTGGCAATCTTGATTCCAGCTTGTGCTTCTTCCAGCCCAGAGTTTCCCATGATGTACTCTGCATATAAGTTAAATAAGTACATCACGTACCCCTTTTCCTATTTGGAACCAGTCTGTTGTTCCATGTCCAGTTCTAACTGTTGCTTCCCGACCTGAATATAGATTTTTCAAGAGGCAGGTCAGGTGGTCTGGTATTCCCATCTCTTTCAGAATTTTCCACAGTTTATTGTGATCCACACAGTCATAGGCTTTGGCATAGTCAATAAAGCAGAAATAGATGCTTTTTCTGGAACTCTCTTGCTTTTTCGATGATCCAGCAGATGTTGGCAATTTGATCTCTGGTTCCTCTGCCTTTTTTAAAACCAGCTTGAACATCTGGAAGTTCACGGTTCACGTGTTGCTGAAGCCTGACTTGGAGAATTTTAGCATTACTTTACTAGCGTGTGAGATGAGTGCAATTGTGTGGTAGTTTGAGCATTCTTTGGCATTGCCTTTCTTTGGGATTGGAATGAAAACTGACCTTTTCCAGTCCTGCGGCCACTGCTGAGTTTTCCAAATTTGCTGGCATATTGAGTGCAGCACTTTCACAGCATCATCTTCAAGGATTTGAAATAGCTCAACTGGAATTCCATCACCTCCACTAGCTTTGTTTGTAGTGATGTTTTCTAAGGCCCACTTGACTTCACATTCCAGGATGTCTGGCTGTAGGTGAGTGATCACACCATCGTGATTATTTGGTCATGAAGATCTTTTTTGTACAGTTCTTCTATGTATTCTTGCCACCTCATCTTAATATCTTCTGCTTCTGTTAGGTCCATACCATTTCTGTCCTTTATCGAGCCCATCTTTGCATGAAATGTTCCCTTTGTGTCTCTAATTTTCTTGACGAGATCTCTGCTGCTTCTGCTGCTGCTAAGTTGCTTCAGTTGTATCCGACTCTGTGCGACTCCATAGATGGCAGCCCACCAGGCCCCGCCATCCCTGGGATTCTCCAGGCAAGAACACTGGAGTGGGTTGCCATTTCCTCCTCCAATGCATGAAAGTGAAAAGTGAAAGTGAAGTTGCTCAGTCGTGTCTGACTCTTAGCGACCCCATGGACTGCAGCCTACCAGGCTCCTCCATCCATGGGATTTTCCAGGCAAGGGTACTGGAGTGGGTTCCCATTGCCTTCTCCTGTCTTTCCCATTCTGCTGTTTTCCTCTATACCTCTTCAAAAAAGTTTGATGCTATAAAGGAAGGTGTGCATGTGTGTTAACTTGCTTCAGTTGTGTCCAACTCTTTGCCACTCCATGGACTGTAGCCCACCAGGCTCCTCTATCCATGGGATTCTCCAGGCAAGAATACTGGAGCCAGTTGCCATGCCCTCCTCCAGGGTATCTTCAGATACAGGGATTGAACCTGTGTTTCTTATGTCTCCTGCATAGGCAGGTGATTTCTTTACCCTTAGTGCCACCTGGGAAGGCCTGAGGAAGGAAGCAGATAATGCCAAATTCTTACAAAAATGTCCTGTTTAATAGTAAATATCAATAATTAAATTTTTCTTTGATAACAACGTGAAATACATTTAAACACACTAAAACAATAAACATTTTACTATAAAACAATCCATTTAAACACTACCTCTACATACGGCCTCCTACCTTGATCTTCAATATTTTAGTTAGTCACACTGTTATAAGTCAATCAATGAGTAGGCTTCAGGAATTATTGATGATTGAAGCAGAAAAAGTGAGCAGAAAATTTAGTTACTAGTAAAAAGGCATCAGGAAACATCTTAGAAATAATATGCTCCATTATAAACTTATGTAATTGGAGAACTTTGCAAAGCAAATTTTTAAAAAAGGTTTTATCAGATAAAATAACCTCATAAGATGCAATTTAAAGCATGTCCTAAATACTTTAATGAGGATATTAGTTTATAAAATTTGTGGGGATTATTCAAGTTAGATATTAAACACTATAAAAAAAAGTCCAACTTTCTCCCTCTCCAGGACAAATAAAAGCAAAAACAAACAAACAAAAAAACAACAAACGTGTTGAATATTCAAATCCACACCAGTAGTGGAATTTCTTATGGTGGCCAGATTTCAGGATACGTACTTCATATTCATTATGTACCAAGCATATTGCTAGGTGCTCTCACAGATATAATCTTTTTAAAGCTCCAGAATAATCCAGTGACAAGTACTGTTTATATTTCCCATGCAAAGAAAGCCTGTTCAAGTAATCTGAGTTGAGTGACAACGCAGCCAGTGACACAGGGCCTCGTTGCAGGGACAGTGTCTCATAACTGATATCTCGTCTCGTCCACCTACACAGTGAGTATTTATTATTTCTTTACTCACCATTCCATAAATCATGTATCATTCAATACATGCTTATTAAGCATCAATTCTGTGTTTACAGGCACTGTCATGGCAGGTTCACGTGACGATTTATGATATACATTGATAATACTGTCTATCTCACCTCCTGATTTTGCAATTTTGCATGATTACTTTTTCTTGGCCAGGAAGTACTGATCTAGAAGATCCAGCATCCTACCCAAGGCTGGCACTGGTCTGCTCAGTTCAACTTGACAAGTAACTATGTGTCAAGCAGATTTTAGGCAAGAAAGCTTGACATTTTATCTGTTCTCTTCTAATTACAATCTAGTGGGAAATACAGATGATAAATGAGCAGCTACAAGGAGCGTATTAGGAAAGAAAAGATGCAGCAGGAAAATCCGATCAGTTTCAAATGCCTTTCTACAGGAAAACTGGCAATAGGAGGACAATGGGAAGAATACTGTCGTAGAGATAACTGATTTCACCTTCAGGAGGAATACCTCCTGAATATTCTTTTAGGATATTAAATAAAAAAGCGATACTTTGCTTTAGTTTTCACAACTTCTAAAATTTATTCTCTTGGTAATTCTACTTGTAACAGAACACTGAGGGCACAGATCAGGTTAAGATGTAACTTATGCAGCTCATTTCAACCTTTTAAAATGATAACACTAATCTATATTTTAAAAGAATTAGAAAAATGAACTTTTATTATTAAACACAAAAACAAACAAACACAAAAAGGGTTATAGGAAATCTAGTGACATATCTGGGGAAGAATTGAAATTAAGGTATGGGCTTATGGAGAGGTATTGATTTTATAGCCATGCCAGAACTGATACTAAAACCTGCATTTACAAAGATAGCAAAACACGTGTCGTGTGCCCTTATAGAATTTAGAGTTCATGGATGAGAGACATCTATATAAACCACTGTAGTAATCATGAAAAATTACAACTCTGAAAAACACAGTTGTGTGATCAAATTTATGTCAAAAGGTGCTGTATGTTGCATACATTATAAAAATCTATACAAAATTAAATTAAAAATGCATAAAACTGTTGTGAAATACATTTATGTATACATTCTATAATTAGAAAATAAACACTTAAAAATAGGACATAAAACAATACACAGTTTAAATTTCCCATTTTGTTTATGTATACACATAGGCATATCAAAAAAGACAAAGATAAACAGGAAAACATATTATCTGAATGATAGAATTATGCTGATTTCTAGTTCCTTCTTTTTATTTCTGCAAGTCCCATAGTATCTGCTGTAACTATGGATTCCACTTCACAGTAAGTGTATCAAGAGAACATTAATGACAGTTATTGTAGGGAATCTGGAGGAAGATCTCTTGTATACAACAGTTTGTTAAGTCATGGTAGTTTAATTTGTTAAAATAAAGGACTTCTTTTTGTTGACTACTGTTATCAAGGCTATTACAGCGCTGTCAATTTCTTTTTAATCTCTAGTGTTGGTAAATTTCCCTTCTCTATATCTTCATTTTATTTGTTTGTTTGTTTACTTACTTAAAAATAAGTGTTTTCATTTTGGAGTTAAGTTTAGATTTATAGAAAAGTTGCAAAAATAATAGAGAACTCTTTTCCGATTTCCCCTACTATTCACATTAAGATACTATCTACCTACACTTTACTCATTCAGTCTATAAAACCCTTTATTATTCTCTGAGAAATATATTCTTACAGACATAGTAAACTCTTACCTACATTTTTCCAATATGAGAAATAGTCTAATGAATACCTGTCAAAATCTAAAAAAACTTTAAAAATAGAATTATAAATTTTATATATCATTCAATAAATACTATGAAAAATAATTTCATATTGTGATATGTGTTATTTTTTTAAAAGATGGGAGAAAAAAACATATAGCTCATTTTCAACTACTGGCAATGAGACACCTGTCTTTTTGGCCAAATTCCACATGATTTTATTACCCATTGCATATTCAGTGTTCACCAGTAACACTGTTCAACATTAACTAAATTAGGGTCCAATAACCCTAGTTTTACCTTTGTATATAACTTATAATTAAATGTATATTGTTATAAATTTACAAAAAAGTCATACTTCTTCTAGAAGATGGATACTATGTAATGCAATATTTCTGACTTTTTTTTTTAAGCCTAGAAAGATATAGAGTAAAGCTAATAGGAAGTTGTCATAAGTATGCAATTGTGTGTGTGACTCTTTGAGATCCCCATGGACTATAGCCCAGCAAGCTCCTCTGTCTATGAGATTTCCCAGGCAAGAATACTGGAGTGGGTTGCCATTTCCTCCTCCAGAGGATCTTCTGGACTCAGGGACCAAACCTGTATCTCCTGCATTGGCAGGCAGATTCTTTGCCAGTGAACCACCTAAAAGAATGTATAAAGAGATCTTAAATTTTACATTGACTCATTTGTCAGTAACAACAATATAGTGTGTAGATTGAAAGTCAATAGTTCAAAATTAGCCACTAAGCTATTTTGCTTTAGCTGGAAATGTCTAGAGGGAAAATACCTAAAAATTGTATCAGTTGCATATGCTTATAAAAATAACTAAAATAAAGTTGCATTCATTTCAAGGTTTCATTATTTTGTTTTGTTTTTCAATCAATGTAATCATTCTACTATGCAGAAAGCAGCCTTGAAGGCATCAGATTAAGAATCAGACTGGATTATTTGTGTTTGGGTATATATTTACAGATATGGACAGGGAAGCTGGGCATGCTGCAGTCCATGGGGTTGCAAAGAGTAGGATATGACTGAGTAACTGACTGCTGCTGCTAGTCTCTTCAGTCGTGTCCAACTCTGTGTGACCCTAGAGACAGCAGCCTACCAGGCTCCCCTGTCCCTGGGATTCTCCAGGCAAGAACATGGGAGTGGGTTGCCATTTCCTTCTCCAATGCATGAACGTGAAAAGTGAAAGTGAAGTCACTCAGTCATGTCCGACTCCTAGCGACCCCATGGACTGCACCCTACCAGGCTCCTCCATCCATGGGATTTGCCAGGCAAGTGTACCGGAGTGGGGTGCCATTTCCTTCTCTGAACTAAATAACATTATGGTCATAAATTTATATATCTGTGATGAATCTTATAAACTATTCCAAATCTTCATTGACAGAGACATAGTGGTAGGAAGGCTAAAGGTTCATGGATCCATACTGAGTACTCAGAGTTGTCCTCTCATAGTATCTCATATCATGTCAATATATGTATGTGTGTATATAGAGATATATATATATATATATATATATTGCTAAATAAGATATATCATATGTATGTGATGTCAAATTTATTGTACCAAAAAATGTTTTCTTTTTTGTTTCTATTTTCACCAGGTCAGAAACAACAGTCATCAGATTTTATTCTTTACTATTTTGTCAAATAGTCAAAATACAGTATAGCATTTTAAAAATTTCATGCCATATATATGGTTTTTCCCATGGATTTCCTTCCTTCTCAATTGGAGTCATTTCTATTTTGTATATGCAATTTTATTTTCTATCTAAATTCATTTTGAGTTGTGTCTTCATATGTCCTCTTATTCCCCATGCCTTATTCATTTTAATTTACCAAGACTGCATCTCATTCAGCTTAGATAATTAGTTGATGGTCAACTACTAAGTAACTTAAAATAATTTGAGTGTTTTCAACATTTTGGGGGTCTTATCAATTGAAATTGTGTTCAGGAAAAATAAACATTAAAAAAAAATACTCATGCTCCAGATTAAAGGCAAAGTATTTATAATGCTTGGAAAAAGTAACTCAAGTGAAAATAAAGAAATGGTTACTTGACTAAGCATGTGTTGCTTGGCTAAAGCCCTGTGCTGCTCTAGCCCAGTGTAAGTTGAGTTCATGGTGGATTGGATTAAGCCGCCTTAGATATGGTCTTACATTTTTTTTTTAGTTGACTTAACATAATATGAAGCAAATGACTCCTGTTTTGCGCTTCTGAGTTTGTGAGGATTGCAAAATATCAGTGAACTTGCAGGGGAATGAGTCGTCAAGCATAGCAGATCCAGGCCTCTAGACAATGGCTGGAGCCATAATAATCTGCCCGGAGACTAAACAGAAGGCAAAATATTGTCCTTCCTCTGCTCAAATAGGCATTTCCTGCAGGCTGAAGGAGCAGCTTATAGATGCATGTGTATTTAACAGGCCTTGCCCTTGTATGGTTTGCTGCCAGGAATAACAATGAACAGTAGCTCATTACACAAGGTGTCATCTCGTTACATGAGGAGCTACCCTGGCATATTAAAACCAAAATATTGAAAGCCTAAAAGAAAACATGACTGAAATTAAATGCAAACAACCCTGCCTTTTATTTTAGAAATATTGATCCCCTACAGAAGAGTGGCATGCTTAATGAATATCCTTAATGATTTTACAGTAAGGCAAATCATCTATGAAAGTAACATGGTTAAAAAAGAATGTTATGATCTGGCACCCAATGAAATCCAATATGCTTGTAAGCAGCACCAGTCACTCTGTTATAACTCTCTGGGAGCAAGAAAGCTACAAAATCAGGAAGGGAAATAAAGCTAATTTATTTTAGCTATAGATTCAAAGTCGACTAAAATGCTTATAGGGAGCCATGAAAATATTTCCCAGACTAATCTAATCCTGTTCATAGTAATTACTTTCTTCCTTTCAGGCAAAACACAGTTGACAGAAAACAGCAAATGGTTTTTAAGGGATTTAATAGGGATGAGGTATCATATTCAAAGAAAATTTTCATTACTTTAAACCACAACCTCTTGAGACCTTACTTTCACGAACCTTTCCAAATACTTAAGGTATGATTGGGCTATAAAGGATTAAATTAGAAGAAAGATAAATAAGTCAAAGATTTTGAGATTGGTGCTATTTGAAATGGTCTACAGAGGCTCACAGCAATTGAAAATGGGCAAAAAAAACCCCCAAAAAACCAATGTCATGCATATAGAGAAATGCTTGATATGCATTTAAGGGAAAAGACATTGAATTTGAATAATATAGTCCTATAAATGTTCTGAGCATTACAAATAAAAATTAAGGAATTTCTGTTATGTACCACAGTAATTTTGTGTGTTTCTGGACACAACAAATCATAATCCTTCCAGAGATAACTGGCTGAATAGTTTTCTTCACAGAAAAATAAAATAAATAAAAAGAGGAAAATACATTAATAATGTCTCAGAACCATGTGAGTTCCAACTGCAAAACAAACAAATAATCAGATATACTTCCAAAAACCCAGTCTCTGTTTCAGCATGGTCCAGACTCTGTAAGAACAGACTTAGACCAGTAGACATGGCCAAAGACTTTCAATAGACCTCTATCAATCCCAGGAGTGATCTTAGGTATTAACCTTTATTCCTATAGAATTGTGCAAAATCAAAGCTGAAGGAAAATTTAGTACAAATATAGTTCAGTTATTTCCATCAAAACAAACAAACATTTCAATAGTGGAACTTCTTTAGTCCTTTACCTGACCTTATAAAAATTATATTTTTACCCATTCAATTAATAAAAATACAAGATTCAAACTATTTAAAGGATTAACCAGAGTTTTCTAGGCCAGATGGTGGTAGATTTCAAATTCCAATATTATAATGTAGCATCTCATTTGCAATACTATAGCAATATGAGAAAATGTCATGGAGACATGGTTAAAACTCTCCTGATTTAATTTCAGTAATTTTCAAAGCCCCTAAAATGAGATGTTTTTTGCAGCAGATTAAGAAATGCAATATAAATATATAATCTATATATAAATACATTATAAAATAAAAATAATTTCTTTTGTTTATTTTACTCTTACCTATACTTTATCTTGTATATTTGCATTAGGATAGAGGTAGAAAAAACAATTTGCAAAAATTTAACTTAGAGTCATAACATAGAGAATCATTTAAGATATGTTGTGATTGGATGTTAATGTTTGATTCCAAATAAAATCTGAGCGATTTTTCCATTAAAATCCATTGTAATGGCTAATGGAACAATAGTAACAGCAAGAATCCTGAGGTCAGGCAGAAATTGAAGGAAATAGTGATGTGGCTTGCAAGAGAAATGTGCTTTTATTCAAGTTTTTCCTTTAACTTGGTCTGTAAATTTAAATAGTTTTGGAGGACCAATCCAATCCAAGTACTAATGATTTTCATCTTTGTGTTTATGCCTTTGGTTAAGCCTGTCTCCTTCAATGTGGGAAGAATCTGTGACTTACTTCTAACTAATCGTGTTTGCTAAAGGTTATGAGATGTTAGACAATATATAAAGTATGTTTGTTTGTTTGTTTGTTTTTTAGCAGATTAGAACAAGAATGTCTCCTTGTGGCTTAATAAAATAAGTGGCCATTATAGAAAATCTCTGTGGCAGACAAAGGCTGACAATCTTTAGGAAAAGCAAAAAGCCAGCGTCCTAGGAATATAGCTGGGTTTCCCTGGTGGCTCAGCCAGTAAAGAATCTGCCTGCAATGATGGAGACCTGGGTTCAATCCCTGGGTTGGGAAGATCCCCTGGAAGAGGGAATGGCTACCTACTCCAGTATTATTGCCTGAAGAATTCCATGAACAGGGGAGCCTGGTGTGCTACAGTCCATGGGGTCACAAAGAGTTGGACATGATTGAGTGACTTTTACTTTTTCAGGAATATAACTATGTGAGAATGAATTCTACCAACAACTTGAATGAACTTGCAAGAAGAGCCTTTCCCTGTGTAGCTTCTAAATGAGACTGCAACCTCGCTGACGCTTTGATAGTAGCCTGTGAGACCCTAAGGAAATGATCCAGCTATGTATTCAACTCAGGCCAGTATTCTTGTCTGGAAAATTCCATGGACAGAGGAGCCTGGGGAACTACAGTCCATGTGGCTGCAAAGAGTCGGACACAACTGAGTGGCTGAGCACACACATGCACTCCTAACCCACAGAGACAATGATATAAAAAAAGTGTGGTTTTAAATCATTATTTGTGATAATTTGTTGTATAACATTAGAGAACTAACACAATAGTTTACCTCCTTATTGCCTTTGGGCCTGAGTTGAAAAAGTAAGTACATTTTGGGTAAGTATTTTTCCAAAAAATTTTCTTGGTTGTAAAGGGTCTGGGATTTGAAGATCATCACATTTGGGGAAGTAAATACCCTCGTTTAAGCAAGAAGATTGTGTCTGAAATACAAACCCATAAAGACATATAGGTACTTCCCAGGTGGTGCTAGTGGTAAAGATTCACCTGCCAGTGCAAGAGACATAAGAAATGTGAGTTCAATACCTGGGTCAAGAAGATCCCCTGGAGGGGGCATGGCAACCCTCTCCAGTATCCTTGCCTGGAGAATTTCATGGACAGAGGAACCTGGCGGGCTGCAGTCCATGGGGATGCAAAGAGACAGACAGGACTGAAATGACTTAGCACACACGTGCACAAAGGCATATAGGCTGCAAAGACTGTAAAAAGTGGCTCAATTTGATCTCTGTGTTACCTATCGTATGAGGGTTCTGGTTCAGTGACCTTTTTAAAGGAGTCTGAACAACGTCCCTTTGAGCCATTAGGCAGATTTCCTTAGTAAAGGCAGAGTTATTCATTATCCCTGCTCTTTGGGAAATTGTCCTATAGACTCAGAAGGTGTCTGATTGCTGTGGCAGATGGTCCTCTTAAAACTGACACAACGCTAGATCCTTAAATTCACAGTTCAATGCATTTAACCTTCTTTACCTAGTGAGACTTCTCTATCTCCATTAAATTCCATCTTCAAGTTCTAGGGTAAGTACTGGTATTTACAGATTCGTTCACAGTTTTCCTTCATGCTGTAAATTGAATGCAATAAGTACATCCAAAAACATAATAGGAGACTGTATACAGTTTTACAATGTTTTTATAATGACATCCTCCCACCAGATTCACAAAGCTGAATTATCCCCCAGATTTAGACCATACCCCTAATCTGTAACATGCAGTTTTTATTTAAAGAATTCTCTCTCTGTGCTTACTACTTGGTTTATTGTTTTAAAATATGAGAATAGAATGTTTTCCCCTACTGTTTGGAATGAGTCCTTTGCAGAAGCAAGAACCTATAAAATATCAGTTTGCTGCTTTATGACTACAATTTATATTTTTATATAAATTTATATTCTTTATATGATATATTTATTTATATATATTTATATATATATTTTTTTATAGTCTGATAACCTGCTACACTTAGGTTGCCTCAACATTTCCCCAGGATAAGAGCCAAGAAAAAAAAATTAGAGTTGAAAAATATCAACTAGTACAAAAGTATCTCTATTAAACAAAGTGAACGAAGCATAAGCACACACTCATGTTTTGCACTTCTTTATTTGAAAATAAGTATGTTATTTAATGAAGACCTGTCTCCAGGTCATTAAAAACTTCAAATTGTCTCTTCGGCATTCTTGCCTTTTCTATATCCCCTCCCTTTTTCTTATCACTCTGCCTCCAAATCCATTGAGCCTGAGTTCCCATCAAATGCATGTAATTTAAAACTTGCTTCCCTTTAACAGCTCTTCAGGGATGTTGGAGTCAAGCAAAGTTTTATACATATTAAAACTAAAATGTGAACTACTAGCTAGGAATGTAGACGAGAGTTGGTAGAGTTATTGGAGGATAGGAAATGGGTTTCCTTCCTGAGATTTTAATTTGGTGATATTTTCTGTAAGGTGCCTGGAGCACTTGTTAACATTCATATCATGCTAACAAGATTTATTTTTCAGAGAGAATATAAATTGGGCAGGAAGATGCTTTGGGAATGAACAATGTGCTGGTATGAAGAAATTCAGGAAATGTGTCTTACCTTTCCAAACATGCATGCACACGATTACTTCTGAGCCTCTCTTTTTCTTTCTCTCTTTGTTTTTTTATTTCTCTTTCTATCTCCCTTCCAGACTCCATTTTAGTTCCTTTCTTCCAGAGTCTTTCAGTATATAGCTCAACATTTACATCTGTTCATCCTAATATCCCTAGTAGAGTCTTAAAAAAAATGATATGTTTAAAATAATCAACATATATAACAGTTTCATTTCTTCAAGACTTGCAGTCAGAGTGTCTCTATCAAGTTAAATTATACTTCAAGCACAGCTATTTAGTAAAAAGTTATTTATCCTTTTATTTTCAGATGTTTTATTAGGTAAGATGTGTATGCATACTTGGTAACATAAAAAACACCCTCTGATTGCCAATACTTGATATTTCAATTATAGATTTCACATCATATGTCTAGTATCTGTGTATACCATGTATGACTTTTATGTCCTTGTATTTTCATGAGCACTTCATAAACTTTATTTTTTGACTGCATAGTCTTGGTAAAGTATTAATGCTAGTCACTGATCATCTCTGATCAACTCAGTAGATACCCTCATGTCCTGAAATAATCTTAAGAGTGAAGAAGTGAATCAGTTAAGTCTAAATCTCAGTCATATCACCTATTTTGCATTGTTACTGGTGGCACTTAGCTTTATCTTCAGAAATTACATAAAAGAAAAGAGATTTAATAGAGGGGGAGTTACAGAACCATGGACCCAAGCATGAATGGTATTTTTTGTATATTGTTCTTGCCTGGAGAATCCCACGGACAGGGGAGCCTGGTGGGCTGCACAGAGTCGGACACGACTGAAGTGACTGAGCAGCAGCAGCAGCAGCATGGTCTGAGAAACGCATCTACTTATTCCTGAAATTCCTATTTCACAGTGAGTTTTAGTTCACCTAGTTTATTTTAGGTGCCTTAGAAAATTAACACTTGAAAGATCACAGATTCTTCGTAATTGAGACACTTCGTGATATTTGCATTTCAAAACATAGACACAAAAAATAAAGTTCATTCCATAATTACCTAACCACTTTTGAAATTTAAAATTCATTTTCTGGCACAGGCTGTATAATTCCTTAAAATCTATTATTTCTTTAAACTCAAGGCTGTTTAGCAAAAAGAAACAAGGACTGTTTCCTAGTGCCATCTGTTCAATACACATGTTCAGTCTGAATCGAAATATCTGGATTTCTATGAACAACTGAGCAAAGTGCCTTTTTTTATTCATTCCATGGAAGACTTTTGATTGTATCATTGCTGATTTTTCCCATGAATTTCAAAATAATACTTACTCATCAAAGAAACCACAACTTTCATAAAAGTTTAAAGGATAAAATGTCTAATTATTCACAATTGAGGAAGGCTGTATCATGGACCCTGAGTCAGATTCTTGGACAGTAATCTCAATTCCAGCCTTTTCAGAATGTCTAAATTTAGTGAAATTACTGTTCTAGCCTCAGTTTCCTCATCTATAAAATGGAATTGATAATAGTGGATAAATAATAATGTTATTTTGAGATTGAAGTAAGCTTATTAATTTACTATGAATAACATACTTCTTTACGTACTGTAAAGATCTAACACTATTATCACTATTAAAATATTTTTTTTCAAAATTGATTACATAATATTTTGTGATTATTTTATAAAGATGCTATTTTCACTTTTAATAAGAAAAAGGAAAATACATTATAATAGGCTTATTTTAAAATGGGGCTTCTCTGGAAATATGGTAGTGATTAAATATCAACAGATACAAATTTAAGGCAAAGCAAAAACCAACAAATATCAGAATTTCCCATTCTTTCCTCATTCATATAATATTTAGAAAGCATTGTAAAGGCCCAGGACCGTGTATCCCATAATGAGGCAAGAGGCATTTTTAACTCTCCCAGTAAAGACGGCAAATAAATATATTTACATGTAAATTGCATGCACATGTGTGATCATAAATATTCCTCAATATTCCCCATCAGTTCAAGGCAAATAGATGAGGAAAAAAATGGAAATAGTGACAGATTTTATTTTATTGGGCTCCAAAATCACTGTGGACAATGACTGAGCCATGATATTAAAAGAGCTTGCTCCTGGGAAGAAAAGCTATGACATACCTAGACAGTGCATTAAAAAGCAGATACATCACTTTGCCACAAAGCTCTGCATAATCAAAGCTATGTTTTTTCTTATAGTCATATATGAATGTGAGAATTGATGGTCAAGCGCTGAAGAATTGATGCGTTTGAGCTGTGCTGTTGGAGAAGTCTCTTGAGAGTCCCTTGGACAGCAAGGAGATCCAACCAGTCCATCCTAAAGGAAATCAGTCCTGAATATTCATTGGAAGGACTGATGCTGAAGCTGAAGCTTCAATACTTTGGCCACCTGATGCAAAGATCCAACTCATTGGAAAGGACCTCGATGCTGGAAAAGATTGAGGGCAGGAGAAGAAGGGGGAGACAGAAGATGAGATGGTTGGATGGCATCACAAACTAGAAGGACGTGAATTTGAGCAAGCTCTGGGAGTTGGTGATGGACAGGGAAGCCTGTTGTGCTGCAGTCCAGGGGTTGCAAAGAGCTGGACATGACAGCATCTGAACTGAACTGAACTGAACTACCTATCATCATCCATCCATTAGTTCACTCATGCTAGCATCATATTTCCAGAGACTCTCAAACTACCATCATAAGATAAAGATTAGGCATTCATTAGCTGTATTTATATGCCAACAAACAAACACTATGCATTAAATAATTGAAAACAGGAAAACATGTAGAAAAGAAGGTAACTATTGTACAAAGTTACTTTTTAGAAATAAATCTTCATGAAAATATGTACTTTTTTTGTAATGTAAAATACTTAAGGCAATCCATTATAAATCTATATCTGGAAATCCGTAGTTTAAAATCACCCTGAAAAAGTGAAAGTGTCAGTCTCTAAGTCATGTCCAACTCTTAGCCCACCAGGCTTCACAGTTCATGGAATTCTCCAGTGTAGAATACTGTTAGTGGGTTGCTATTCCCTTCTCCACGAGATCTTCCAGACTCAGGAATTGGGTCTCCTGACTAGCATGCAGATTCTTTACCTTCTGAGCCACCAGAGAAGGCCTGAACCACCAAGGAAGCCCCAAATCATTCTAATTATATACCATTCTTTCATTTTTTTTTTTTTTTTAGTTTTTTCTTTTTTTTTCTTTATTTCTTTATTTTTTTTAAAATTTCATTTTATTTTTAAACTTTACAAAATTGTATTAGTTTTGCCAAATATCGAAATGAATCTGCCACGGGTATACCATTCTTTCTTAAGAAATTATTGCAATGCTTTATATAGTGATCACTAATGAATCACTTAGTATTTTACAACAACAAAAACCTTTTATTTTGGTTTGAAACAGGCTAAAGAACATAAAAAGTAGAAAGATCAATGCACTGAGTCCAACATGAAAGTAGCAACCTAGATTTTTCAGGTTTTATCAAACAGAACTATTTCCTTTCTGTGTCACTTGTCTCTGTGTTTTTGTTTCATCAGGTATAAAGAACTGGATAAGAACACATGTAATACTCGTTCCATTTTCAAGCTTATAATTATAATAACTGAAATAGTCTTTTTAAGATTTAATTAAGAAATGTAGGCTTTTCTGCACTACCCAGAGAGGGATTCACACAGTGTTGCGCTAGGTCTCTGTCCTCAGTTAAAGGGAAACTTTCACAGTGTCCAGAGCCCCTGATGTCCTGCAAATGAAAGGGCAGGATATCCTCAAATTCCTTGCAGCAAGAACCCACTTGGGTGGCACCAATGTTGACTTCCCAGTGAAATGATCTGTCTGAAAAAGGAAAAGTGATGGTATCTACACCATAAATCTGAAGAGCACTTAGGAGAAGCTTCTGCTGGTGGTTGTGCCACTGTTGCTACTAAAAACACACCTGATGTCATGTCCTGTTGCCCAGGAGTAATGGCTGATGATCCGTGCTGAAGTTTCTCCTGCCAATAGACCATACCTGTTACGAACATGGTGCTTCCTTCCTGGAACCTTACTAACCAGATCCAGGCAGCCTTCCAGGAGCCATGACTCCTGGTGGTTACTGGTTCCAGGGCTGCTCACCAGCATCTCCCAGAGGTGTCCTGTGGTGACTTGACACCACTGTGTCACAGGTCTCTCTTATGTGCTGTAGGGATATTACCCTCTAGGCAATTACGTGGGAGCTCTCTCAGCTCATCTGAGATGGTGGATGCTGTCCCTGGATGATCTGCGCATGTGTGGTACCTTCTCCCATGGACCATCCTGAGAGGTCTAGCATGATCGCTGCCTTTCTGGATATCCTGAGGACTGTGAAGAGGAAGAGCAGGCCATTGATGGAAAAGTTGTGCTCAAGGAGAAACATCGGGGCCAGTGAGCTACTCCAGCTCCCAAGTTTGCTCCTCCCCCCACCTCACCCCACAAGGTCTAGGTCTGGTCTGTGGGCATAGGTCCCCCTGCCACTCCCAGGACTGAGCTGCACAGGCGCTGCCTAGCCCACTGAATGCCCAGAGAACACCACTGAGTGTCTGAGTAGTCTGAAGCTGTTCTTCCACAGATGCAACAGGAAATGAAAATAAATTGATGGAAAATAAATTAATGGAAAGTAATCATTTTGTTTGAAACAAAAAAGAAACCTTGAATCTTTGCTCTAAAAAAGAAGTAATAGATGGTAGTCATCTGGATGTAACTGCTGTAGGGTATACCATCAAATTTGAAATTCTTATTTTAATAATATCATGCAATAAAATGTTCATTGTTCATTTTAATGTCTTGTAGAATATAATTGCTTACATTGATCTGTGATAAAACCCTAAATACATTTAGTGGTAAAATCAAGTTGATTTCAAAATTAATAAGCTTTTATTGAATGAAAGAGTTTTGAAAAACACATTGTTTCAGAATACACTTGGGAAAGACTTCAACAAATTTCCCCAATTAAATTAGATTTGGGCTGCTAAAATCCTTCTCCCTGATTTGAAAACACGAGCTCTCTAGTGGATTTTTTAAAGAACTGAGTTTACTACATCTATGAAAAGTTGAACAGGCTTGAAGATTCTTGTGGGAAGCAGACTATTAAGTATCTTTCTGCTTTGTTGGAAACTTCAAAATAAATATGCACAAAGTTCAAAAGATAAGAGTGAAGGAGGATTTTTTATAGGATCAGTTAGTAAAAGTTGTGAGCAGGTCTGAAATAACTGAAATCTGTCCTTGCCAGAAAAATAATGACTAGAGGAGTTTAGGCCTCTAAATAATCTATATATCTATATAAAAACAGGAAGATAATTCATATTAACTTGAATATTTACAATATTGTGAGGAAACTTCTGTAACAAACATGAATTCGTCACAGGAAACATGAGAAAAGAGAATTTGTGAAAGAAGACATAAATTTAAGGGTAAAGATACAAAAAGAAAGTAAAAGAAAATGTCAGCTGAGGCAAGCAGTATAGATAGAGGAAACCATAAATTAATATAGGAGTAAAAAAACCTTCTACTGAAATAGAGAAGAGTGACAAAATAAACTCTCAGTTACTTATATTAAATGCTAGAAAATAAGCAAATAGTCTTAAGCTCTTGAACATATTAGGAGAAATTTTTGCTTTGTTTGTTATTGTAGTTTTCAAAATAATCTTCACCAGTTGCTCAGTAATTCCCCGCTGTATCATAGAAAAAGCAAGAGAGTTCCAGAAAAACATCTATTTCTGCTTTATTGACTATGCTAAAGCCTTTGACTGTGTGGATCACAATAAACTGTGGAAAATTCTTCAAGAGATGGGAATACCAGACCACCTGATCTGCCTCTTGAGAATTTGTATGCAGGTCAGGAAGCAACAGTTAGAACTGGACATGGAACAACAGACTAGTTCCAAATAGGAAAAGGAGTTCATCAAGGCTGTATATTGTCACCCTGTTTATTTAACTTCTATGCAGAGTACATCATGAGAAATGCTGGACTGGAATAAACACAAGCTGGAATCAAGATTGCTGGGAGAAATATCAATAACCTCAGATATGAAGATGACACCCCCCTTATGGCAGAAAGTGAAGAGGAACTCAAAAGCCTCTTGATGAAAGTGAAAGTGGAGAGTGAAAAAGTTGGCTTAAAGCTCAACATTCAGAAAATGAAGATCATGGCATCCGGTCCCATCACTTCATGGGAAATAGATGGGGAAACAGTGTCAGACTTTATTTTTCTAGGCTCCAATATCACTACAGATGGTGACTGCAGCCATGAAATTAAAAGACACTTGCTCCTTGGAAGGAAAGTTATGACCAACCTAGATAGCATATTCAAAAGCAGAGACATTACTTTGCCAACAAAGGTTCGTCTAGTCAAGGCTATGGTTTTTCCTGTGGTCACGTATGGATGTGAGAGTTGGACTGTGAAGAAGGCTGAGTGCCGAAGAATTGATGCTTTTGAACTGTAGTGTTGGAGAAGACTCTTGAGAGTCCCTTGGACTGCAAAGGAGATCCAACCAGTCCATTCTGAAGGAGATCCGCCCTGGGATTTCTTTGGAAGGAATGATGCTAAAGCTGAAACTTCAGTACTTTGGCCACCTCATGCGTAGAGTTGACTCATTGGAAAAGACTCTGATGCTGGGAGGGATTGGGGGCAGGAGGAGAAGGGGACGACAGAGGATGAGATGGCTGGATGGCATCGCTGACTCGATGGACGTGAGTCTGAGTGAACTCTGGGAGTTGGTGATGGATAGGGAGGCCTGGCGTGCTGCGATTCATGGGGTCACAAAGAGTCGGACACAACTGAGCGACTGATCTGATCTGATCTGATGTGATGGCAGGTGAATGACTAGCAATCCAGTAAACCCTGTGATATCAGAAGGAGTTCTTTAGGAACACTTCACTTTACTGACGGAGAACAAATGAGGTTGACAAGAGGGAGGGCATTGGAAGAAGGATGAATTGGGAGGTTGGGGTTAGCACTTGTAAGCTGTTATATATAAAATGGATAAACAACAATGGATAGGGAGAGAACTATTGTCAACATACTATAATTAATAATAATGGAAAATAACTGTATATATATATATATATATAACTGACATATTATTCTATATGTATAGCTGAAATGAAAATTGTATATATATATGCATAACTGAATTACTTTGCTGTACAGCAGAAGTTAATACATTGCACATTAATTATATGTTAATAAAAATAGATTTAAGAAAGAAGATATAGCTTTGCAAAATGGCAAGGCATACTAAGTGAGGATACATGGTAATCTGCACTGAATTATAAGTAATTCTTGGGCTGACTGAAGGTGTTCTGAGTATATCAATAACTGAAGATGTTTAACAGAGTAATGGTCAACTTCAATCAAGGCTCTGGTATCAATGCAACTTAAGGAGAAAAAGATGATATTCTGTCTGAGGTAGTCAAGTGTATGCCAAAGTGTCAGCATATGTTTTACAAAAGCAAAGTGAAAACATAAATGTACAGTTAACAACACAATTTTGACATTAGAAATCCATTTAATTTTTGCTTACATGAGAAAAAACTCATGAGTTCAATCCAAGGTAGAAATAATCCATGAAAATCATTTGTCATTAAAATAACAGACTGAATCAGTGAAATCTGTGTCTCCTTACAAACATCTCCTTGAAATATTAATGGTCTTTCCTGATGGCTCAGTTGGTAAAGAATCTGCCTGCAGCACAGGAGACTCAGGTTCATTCCCTGGGCCAGAAAGATACCCTGGAAAAGGAAATGGAAACCCACTTCAGTGGTCTTGACTCATCAATCCAATTATAATATAAATTTAACAGAATCATCAAAACTTCCCAGGATTGTGTCTTCTCTACTCTTCTGTCTGATGTTTAAAGAAAAGAATGAGCAAGTATTTCCAAGAAGAAAAATCCA
This sequence comes from Bubalus kerabau, assembly GCF_029407905.1. NCBI lineage: Eukaryota > Metazoa > Chordata > Mammalia > Artiodactyla > Bovidae > Bubalus > Bubalus kerabau. The sequence goes on along the minus strand of NC_073635.1, from coordinate 9,607,606 downwards.
AAATTTTATCTACTAACAATAATGAACTGAATCAAAGGGGAAATAAGTGTGTGTGTGTGTGTGTGTGTGTGTATAAGCATATGTATATATGCACACATGTGTGTATGCATTTACCAAGTATTTTATATGTCTTAATATTAAATGAATAATCTCTATTGATTAAGAAAAATGCCTGGGCAAATATTTTATTGATAATTAATCATCACAGCATTGAAGGGCAAGTGTATGACTTGGGATAAGACACTGCTACTACTGCTAAGTCGCTTCAGTTGTGTCTGACTCTGTGCGACCCCATAGATGGCAGCCCACCAGGCTCCCCAGTCCCTGGAATTCTCCAGGCAAGAACACTGGAGTGGGCTGCCATTTCCTTCTCCAGGGATAAGACACAGCTGGATTCAAATGCCAACCTATTATTTATAGGTTCAGTTTGGAAAGTTACATCCTTCTTTTGAGACATGACACTGTTTCTAACATGTTCATAAATGCTTAATTACAGAATTGGATTAATTAGATACTGCATGTAACAATCTAGCATTCTACCTTGCATGGGGTAATTATGCAAAATAAAACTTTTATTATTATAATCCCACTGAATGGATGATACCAACTCCACTCCAATTTTACCTCAAAACTTTCTCAGCCCCTCTTTTATGTATCCTCAAAAGAAGTTATTCTTTTCCCATGAGGCTCAGTGCTTTCACTGGTACCCAGATGCCAACAAAGTCTCTTGGTATCTACCATTGCCTGATGAACCCATGTAATCTGTATCCAAAATTTTAGACAAACTATCCATAGATAAACATCTATTTCTGCTTTATTGACTATGCCAAAGCCTTTGACTCTGTGGCTCACAATAAACTGTGGAAAATTCTTCAAGAGATGGGAATACCAGACCACCTGACCTGCCTCTTGAGAAATTTGTATGCAGGTCAGGAAGCAACAGTTAGAACTGGACATGGAGCAACAGACTGGTTCCAAATAGGAAAAGGAGTTCGTCAAGGCTGTATATTGTCACCCTGCTTATTTAACTTCTATGCAGAGTACATCATGAGAAACGCTGGGCTGGAAGAAGCACAAGCTGGAATCAAGATTGCGGAGAGAAATATCAATAACCTCAGATATGCAGATGACACCACCCTTATGGCAGAAAGTGAAGAGGAACTAAGAAGCCTCTTGATGAAGGTGAAAGAGGAGAGTGAAAAAGTTGGCTTAAAACTCAACATTCAGAAAACGAAGATCATGGCATCTGGTCCCATCACTTCATGAGAAATAGATGGGGAAACAGTGGAAACAGTGTCAGACTTTATTTTTGGGGGCTCCAAAATCACTACAGATGGTGACTGCAGCCATGAAATTAAAATATGCTTACTCCTTGGAAGACAAGTTATGACCAACCTAGATAGCATATTGAAAAGCAGAGACATTACTTTGCCAACAAAGGTCCATCTAGTCAAGGCTATGGTTTTCCCAGTAGTCATGTATGGATGTGAGAGTTGGACTGTGAAGAAAGCTGAGCGCTGAAGAATTGATGCTTTTGAACTGTGGTGTTGGAGAAGACTCTTGAGAGTCCCTTGGACTGCAAGGAGATCCAACCAGTCCATTCTGAAGGAGATCAGCCCTGGGATTTCTTTGGAAGGAATGATGCTAAAGCTGAAACTCCACCTCATGCACTTTGGCCACCTCATGCGAAGAGTTGACTCATTGGAAAAGACTCTGATGCTGGGAGGGATTGGGGGCAGGAGGAGATGAGATGGCTGGATGGCATCACTGACTCGATGGACGTGAGTCTGAGCGAACTCTGGGAGTTGGTGATGGACAGGGAGGCCTGGCGTGCTGAGATTCATGGGGTTGCAAAGAGTCAGACACGACTGAGTGACTGAACTGAACTGATGCATAGATAGTGTTCATTTACTTGGCCAATTTTTGCAACTTTTCTTTTTTAAGGTTTTAAAAACTACTCATCTTTCATCTGACACCTCAAGTAACCTAGTCTTCTGTTTAGCACTTCTCTTTTCTGAGTTACTAGTGTTTCATATGAGGAAAGTGGACCAGAAAGTCTATCCAAAAAAAGGAGGAAGGGTAGAGATACAGATTCTCACCCAACTGCTCATCTCAGTTACCTTTCTTTTATTATTTCATTAAAAATAATTCATCTTTTTATCATTGTTGTTGGTAATTTCATGAAAGTCTGAGCTGTTGTAAAGTGTTTTTTCTATGTGAAAATTTCACTTGATAAATTTAATTATTTATATTGAATTAACCTTTTAAGTTAGAGGTTAATAAAGAAAGTGGGAAAGATTGGAAATATATGTTGCATTATGAAATTTGTGTGAACTAAGGGCAAATGTTGTTGACAAAATTGGACTCTCGTGTACAATATTTGCTTTATCATATACCTGTTTGGGATGTGCATTCTCTGTTCTAGCGTATTCCACTGTCTGATTACAGGAGGAAAATTGTACTTTATTGACTTGCTATGGTTTTCCCTGTGGTCATGTATGGATGTGAGAGTTGGACTGTGAAGAAGGCTGAGCGCTGAAGGATTGATGCTTTTAAACTGTGGTGTTGGAGAAGACTCTTGAGAGTCCGTTGGACTGCAAGGAGATCTAACCAGTTCATTCTGAAGGAGATCAGCCCTGGGATTTCTTTGGAAGGAATGATGCTAAAGCTGAAACTCCAGTACTTTGGCCACGTCATGTGAAGAGTTGGCTCATTGGAAAAGACTCTGATGCTGGGAGGGATTGGGGGCAGGAGGAGAAGGGGACGACAGAGGATGAGATGGCTGGATGGCATCGCTGACTCGATGGACGTGAGTCTGAGTGAACTCCGGGAGTTGGTGATGGACAGGGAGGCCTGGCGTGCTGCGATTCATGGGGTCGCAAAGAGTCGGACATGATTGAGCGACTGATCTCATCTGATGATTGTGTGTAGTTGTACAGAATGTATTGGAGAATTTGTGGAAGGGAATTAAACACCACATTGAGGCTAACTGAAGTATCAACATTTTATTGAATTCTTTCGATGCAGTGTCAGAATGCAACTTATAACACAAGCAATATGAATTAAATTTCAGAGAGATTAAAGATGAAAGATAAAAGTATTTTGGAATCATCCAGAAGGCTAATTCTGAAATAATGATTTTGGAAGGAGTTGGGGAATATTTATTTTTTGTAAACGTCATGCTTTACAAAAATTATTTTCTTATTCCTAATTAAGCACAGTTATCTTGCTCTTTTCCAAATTCCAAAAGCAGCTGTATGTGTACAATGTCATTAGCTGTTGTTAATATATTCTCTTGTATCGCACTTTATTTTCTTCTTGCATTGTTAATTAACTTTCCAAGACAGACTGAAAAAATTCCTTAAGGCAGGGGCAACATATTACATGAATTTATTCAATGAATAGGACCTCCCAGGTGGCACTAGTGGTAAAGAACCTGCCTGCCAATGCAGAAGACATAAGAGATGCAGGTTGATCCCTGGGATGGAAAGATCCCCTGGAGGAGGAAGTGGCAGCTCATTCCAGTATGACTTCAAGGAGAATTCCATGGACAGAAGAGCCTGGTGAGCTGCAGGCCAAGAGGTCACAAAGAGTTAGACATGACTGTGTACTGAGTACATTCAAAAAATATTTTTTCATGAAGGGATAGTGTATATGACTATTGAATAGTGTATATGACTAACTAATGAAGGTTAGTGTATATACAAATAATACCAAAGTAAAGCACACACAATTAGGAAAGCAAGCTATAAGTAAAAACAAAATACTAATCACCTGACTTGTGCTTTATTAAGGTATAATTTTAAAGACTATGTAAACCTGTGGCGGATTCATTTTGATATTTGGCAAATCTAATACAGTTATGTAAAGTTTAAAAATAAAATAAAATTAAAAAAAAAATAAATAAAATAAAATAAAATGTAAAAAAAAAAAAAAAAAAAATAAAGACTATGAGTAGGGGAACATAATATGAGAATGAATAATGATGGTCACATCTGATTCTAAATCCTGACTCTCCCCCTTGCTAATAGTGTGATAATTAGATAGTTACTGATTTGAGGGATTGTTAATTCTTTTGTTAGAACAAGGTATAGACTAACATACGTATAGACTGGCATACATCTAATTTTTCTCCACCGAGAATTTGATAACATAAATATGCATTAACTTTATCTCTCAAAACCTGTTGTTTTTGTCTGAGGAAATGTATGTGTACTCAGTCATTCAGTCATGTCCAATTCTTTGTGACCCTATGAACTGTAGTGTGCCAGGATCCTCTGTCCATGGGATTTTCCAGGCAAGAATACTGGAGTGAGGTTCCATGCCTTCCTCCAAGGGCTCTTTCTGACTCAAGAATTGAACCCACGTCTCCTGTATATCTTCCATGGATATGTGAATTCTTTATCACTGAGACACCTGGGAAACCTGTCTGAGCTCACTCAGTTCTGCCCGACTCTTTGCAACCCCATGGACTGCAGCACCCCAGGCCTCCCTGTCCATCACTTACTGCCAGAGCTTGCTCAAAATCATGTCCATTGAGTCGCTGATTCCATTCAACCATCTCATTCTCTGTTGTCCCCTTCTCCTCCTGCCTTCAATCATTCCCAGCATCAGGGTGTTTTCCAATGAGTCAGTTCTTTGCATCAGGTGGCTAAAGTATTAGAGTTTCAGCTTCAGCATTATCCCTTCCAAAGGATATTTAGGACTGATTTCATTTAAGGTTGACTGATTTGATCTCACTGTAGCACAAGGGACTCTCAAGAGTCTTCTCCAACACCACAGTTCAAAGCATCGATTCTTCAGCTTTCTTTATAGTCCAATTCTCACATCCATGGATGACTACTGGAAAAACCATAGGTTTAGCTAGACATCCATGATTTAGGTCATCAGTTCAGTTCAGTTCAGTTGCTCAGTCATGTGCAACTCTTTGTGACTCCATGAACCACAGCACTCCAGGCCTCCCTGTCCATCACCAACTCCCGGAATTTACCCAAACTCATGTCCATTGAGTCAGTGATGCCATCCAACCATCTCATCCTCTGTCATCCCCTTCTCCTCCTGCCCCCAACCCCTCCCAGCATCAGGGTCTTTTCCAATGAGTCAACTCTTCACATGAGGTGGCCAAAGTACTGGAGTTTCAGCTTCAGGATCATTCCCTCCAAAGAAATCCCAGGACTGATCTCCTTCAGAATGGGCTGGTTGGATCTCCTTGCAGTCCAAGGGACTCTCAAGAGTCTTCTCCAACACCACAGTTCAAAAGCATCAATTCTTCAGCGCTCAGCTTTCTTCACAGTCCAACTCTCACATCCATACATGACCACTGGAAAAACCAGAGCTATGACTAGATGGACCTTTGTTGGCAAAGTAATGTCTCTGCTTTTGAATATGCTATCTAGGTTGGTCATAACGTTCCTTCCAAGGAGTAAGTGTCTTTTAATTTCATGGCTGCAGTCACCATCTGCAGTGATTTTGGAGCCTAGAAAAATAAAGTCTGACACTGTTTCTCCTGTTTCCCCATCTATTTCCCATGAAGTGATGGGACCAGATGCCATGATCTTCGTTTTCTGAACGTTGAGCTTTAAGCCAACTTTTTCACTCTCCTCTTTCACTTTCATCAAGAGGCTCTTTAGCTCCTCTTCACTTTCTACCATAAGGGTGGTGTCATCTGAATATCTGAGGTTGTTGATATTTTTCTCAGCAATCTTGATTCCAGCTTGTGCTTCTTCCAGCCCAGTGTTTCTCATGATGTACTCTACATAGAAGTTAAATAAGCAGGGTGACAATATACAGCCTTGACGTACTCCTTTTCCTATTTGGAAACAGTCTGTAGTTCCATGTCCAGTTCTAACTGTTGCTTCCTGACCTGCATATAGGTTTCTCAAGAGGCAGGCCAGGTGGTCTGGTATTCCCATCTCTTTCAGAATTTTCCACAGTTTGTTGTGATCCACAGAGTCAAAGGCTTTGGTGTAGTCAGTAAAGCAGAAAAAGATGTTTTTCTGGAACTCTCTTGGTTTTGCGATGATCCAGCAGATGTTGGCAATTTGATCTCTGGTTCCTCTCCCTTTTCTAAAACCAGCTTGAACATCTGGAAGTTTGTGGTTCATGTATTGCTGAAGCCTGGCTTGGAGAATTTTTAGCATTACTAGCGTGTGAGATGAGTGCAATTGCGCAGTAGTTTGAGCATTCTTTGGCATTGCCTTTCTTTGGGATTGGAATGAAAACTGACCTTTTCCAGTCCTGTGGCCACTGTTGAGCTTTCCAAATGTGCTGGCATACTGAGTGCAGCACTTTCACAGCATCATCTTTCAGGATTTGAAATAGCTCAAATGGAATTCCATCACCTCCACTAGCTTTATTTGTAGTGATGCTTTCTAAGGCCCACTTGACTTTATTTATTTATTTGCTGCTGCTGCTGCTAAGTTGATTCAGTCATGTCTGACTCTGTGTGACCCCATAGATGGCAGCCCACCAGGCTCCCCCATCCCTGGGATTCTCCAGGCAAGAACATTGGAGTGGGTTGCCATTTCCTCCTCCAATACATGAAAGTGAAAAGTGAAGTTGCTCAGTCGTGTCCGACTCTTAGCGACCCCATGGACTGCAGCCTACCAGGCTCCTCCATCCATGGGATTTTCCAGGCAAGAGTACTGGAGTGGGGTGCCATTGCCTTCTCCAACTTATTTAGTTGGTATGGCCTAAATCAAATCCTTTGTGATTATGCAGTGGAAGTGACAAATAGATTCAAGGGATTATATCTGATACAGTGACTGAAGTACGTTGGACAAAGTTTCGTGACACTGTACAGGAGGCAGTGATTAAGACCATCCCCATAAAAAGAAATGCAAAAAGACAAAATGGTTGTCTGAGCAGGACTTTAAAATAGCTGAGAAAAGAAGAGATGCTAAAGGCAAAGGGAAAAAGGAATGATATACCCATATGAATGTAGACTTCTGAAGAATAGCAAGGAGAGATAAGAAAGCCTTCCTCAGTTATGAATGCAAATAAATAGAGGGAAAAAACATAATGGGAAACACTAAAGAGCTCTTCAAGAAAATTAGAGATACTAAAGGAACATTTCATGCAAAGATGGGCACAATATAGGACAGAAATGGTATAGCCCTAACAGAAAAAGAAGATATTAAGAAGAGGTTAACTGAGGAGATTTACTGAGCATGGCCCCATCCATTAGAACAAGATGCAATGAAGAGGTTAACTGAGAAGATTTACTGAGCATGGCCCCATCCATCAGATCAAGATGCAATTTTCCCCTCAATCAACCTCTCCCACAAGGAAGCTTCCATAAGCCTCTTATCCATATCCGTCAGAGGGCAGACAGAATGAAAACCACAATCACAGAAAACCCACTAAACTGATCACATGGACCACAGCCTTGTCTAACTCAATGAAACTATGAGCCATGCCATGTAGGGCCACCTAAGATGGACAGGTCATGGTGGAGTGTTCTGGTAAAACGTGGTCCACTGGAGAAGGGAATGGCAAACCACTTAAGTATTCTTGCCTTGAGAACCCCCATGAACAGTTTGAAAAAATGAAAAGATAGAACACTGAAACATGAACTCCCCAGGTCAGTACGTGCCCAGTATGGTACTGGGGAACAGTGGAGAAATAACTCCAGAAAGAGTGAAGAGATGGAGCCAAAGCAGAAACACCCAGGTGTGGATGTAACTGGTGATGGAAGTAATGTCTGATGCTGTAAAGAGAAATATTTCATAGGAAACTGGAATGATAGGTCCATGAATCAAGGCAAATTGGAAGCAGTCAAACAGGAGATGGCAAGAGTGAGCATCGACATTTTAGGGATCAGTGAACTAAGATGGACTGGAATGGGTGAATTTAACTCAAATGACTGTTGTATCTACTACTGTGGACAAGAATCCCTTAGAAGAAATGGAATTGCCATCATAGTTAATGAAAGAGTCTGAAATGCAGTACTCAGATACAATCTCAAAAATGACAGAATAATCTCTTTTCATTTCCAAAGCAAACCATTCAATGTCACAGTAATCCAAGTCTGTGCCCCAACCTGTAATACCAAACAAGTTGAAGTTGAATGGTTCTATGAAGACTTATAAGACCCTCTAGAACTAATACCCCCCAAAAAATGTCCTTTTCATTATAAGGAACTGGAAAGCAAAAGTAGAAAGTCAACAGATACCTATTTGGCCTTGGAGTACAAAACGAAGCAGGTCAAAAGCTAACAGAGTTCTGCCAAAAGAACACACTGGTCCATCCAAAAGGAAATCAATCCTGTATATTCACTGGAAGGACTGATGCTGAAGCTCAAACTTCAATACTTTGGCCATGTGATGTGAAGAACTGACTCATTGGAAAAGAACCCGATGCTGGGAAAGGTTGAAGTCAGGAGGATAAGTGGATGACAGAGGATGAGCTATTTGGATGGCATCACTGACTCAATGGTCATGAAGTTTAGCAAGCTCTGGGAGTTGGTGATTGATAGGGAAGCCTGGCCTGCTGCAGTCCATAGAGTCACAAAGAGTCGGACATGACTGAGTGACTGAATTGAAGAAGAGGTGCCAAGAATATACAGAGGAACTATACAAAAAAGATCTTGATGGCTCAGATAACCATGGTGGTGTGATCACTCACCTAGAACCAGACATCCTGGAATGTGAAGTCAAATGGGCCTTAGGAAGCATCACTATGAACAAAGTTAGTGGAGGTGATGGGATTCAAGTTGAGAAATTTAAATCCTAAAATATGATGTTGTTAAAGTGCTGTACTCAATATGCCAGCAAATTTGGAAAACTCAACATTGGCCACAGGACTGGAAAAGGTCACTTTTCATTCCAGTTGCAAAGAAAGGCAATGCCAAAGAATGTTCAAACTACCACACTATTGCCCTCATCTCACACACTTGCAAAGTAATGCTCAAAATTCTTCAAGCAAGGCTTCAACAGCATGTGAACCATGAACTTCCACATGTTCAAGATGGATTTAGAAAGGGCAGAGGAACCAGATCAAATTGCCAACATTTGTTGGATCATCGAAAAAATGAGAGTGTTCCAGAAAAATATCTACTTCTGCTTTATTGACTACACCAAACCTTTGACTGTGTGAATCACAACAAATTGTGGAAAAGCCTTCAAGAGATGGGAATACCAGATCACCTTACCTGCCTCCTAGAAATCTGAATGCAGGTCAAGATGCAACAGTTAGAGCTGGACATGAAACAACAGACCGGTTCCAATTTGGTAAAGGAGTTTATCAAGGCTGTATATTGTCACCCTGTTAACTGAACTTATATGCAGAGTACATCAGGCAAAATGTCGGGCCAGATGAAGTGCAAACTGGAATCAAAATTGCTGGGAGAAATATCAACAACTTCAGATATGCAGATGATACCACCCTTATGGCAGAAAGTGAAGAAGAATGAAAGAGTCTCTTGATGAAAGTGAAAGGGGAGAGTGAAAAAGTTGGCTTAAAACTCAACATTCAGAAAACTAGGATCATGGCGTCCAGTCCCATCACTTCACGTTAAGTAGATGGGGAAACAGTGCGAACAGTGACAGAGACAGACTTTATTTTGGGAGGCTTAAAAATCACTGCAGATGGTGACTGCAGCCATGAAATTAAAAGACACCTTCTCCTTGGAAGACAAGCTATGACAAATCTAGACAGCAGAGTAAAAGGCAGAGACATTGCTTTACCAACAAAGGTCCATCTAGTCAAAGCTATGGTTTTTCTAGTATTAATGTGTGGATGTGAGAGTTGGACCATAGAGTAACCTGAGTGCTGAAGAATTGATGCTTTTGAACTGTAGTGTTGGAGCAGACTCTTGACAGTCACTTTCCTATAGGAAATCAGTCTTGAATATTCGAGGGACTGATGCTGAAGCTGAAACTCAAAAAGGCAGATATTGTTTTAATTTTAAACATGAAAATGAGTAAAAATGGAAAAATAATAAAAATAATCTTTTTTCACCCAGTTTTCTAATTGTGCATTATTAAAATGACAGTGTTGATTTATGCAGTTCTTGCAATCATCTTTATTATAATTCTATAAGAAGCCTCTAAGTTGGATTGAAAAATATTCTAACATCTCTTCGGCTTATGAGGACTTTCTTCCATCCACTTCATCTACTTCACCTCAGAGGAGTGCCCTGTTTACCTTAATAACCATTCAAACATCTTCACATTGATTTTAAGGCACTGAGAGTCTGAGCTCTCCTGACCTCTTAAGGCTCCTCTCCCCATCTCATCTCTGTTCCCACAATCCTTCGTAAACTCGTTTTCAGTTATTTGAAAGGACGTTGTCATCACTCTCTTTCAGGTCTTCTACACTTCCGCTGTGGCATTTTTGCCCTCCAAATTTAAACTGGCTAGCTTGTACTCATCATTTAAATGTCAACTTAGACACAATTTTCTGTGCTAGGTACTAACCCTTGCCTGACCCCACAATTACAAGGCAGATTCTGTTGTTATGAGCTCCTGTAAAACACTGTTCTACATCTCCTGGTGTGTGATTGCCTGTTTAATTATCTGTACCCCTTTGCAGATGCAAAATAACTTGGTTATCCTTGAATCACCTGTCAACAACGCAATGCCTGGCACATTAGTTAAAAAAAAAAAAAGTCAGAGAATGGATGAGTAAGTTCACAAGGTCACTTTTGGTGCTTTTGTTTTGGATGAAAACGAAATCTCTTGAATGGGAATTAATTTTTTTTTTTTTTTTTGGTTCTACAAGAAAATGTAAGAGTATATAATTATCACTTTATTGACTATATTTCTTACAAATGACCCAGCTGTCCCTGTTTATATGGGACATTTCTGTTATACTTAGAAATCATTCACAAGTACTAATATAACTGGAAATGTAATTGTATCCTAATGCTCAAATTTGAAGAAATTAAAGGATGTTTGTAACCTTGACTTACCTGAAGAGCAAAAGTAGATGAATAAGGAATACAGAGAATAACACGAATAAGAAGCAAATAGTTTCCATGATAGAAATTATGAAAATTTCAGAAAATAGAAGAAAATGCCTTCTTAGGAAACAGGGGTGAAGTGGAGGAAGGTGCTGAAAGAAATTGCTTAGATGTCTATTAATATAGTAGAATGACATCAGGTCCCCAAGGATACCAATTATGAGGTGGATACATTTCCCTTCACTGCCAGTCCTAGAAAATGTGTTTGAGAACTTGAACATGAGAAGTTCCAGTCCAAAGCACAGATAAAGATGAGGCGTGTTTGCTAAGTGGATCTGGTCGTGTCTGACTCTCTGTGACGCTATGGACTGTAGCCCGCTGGGCTCTTCTGTCCACAGGATTCTCCAGGCAAGGATACTTGAGTGGGTTGCCATTTCCTCCTCCAGGGGATCTTCCCAACCCAGGGATGGAGTCAGGGGCTTTTGCATCTCCTGTATTGACAGATAGGTTCTTTACCACTAGCGCCACCTGGGAAGCCCAAAGATGAGGAAAGAGATAATAAATGATGGTCACCATAACAAATTGTATGCACCCAGTGGCCTTCCCTCACTAAGGACCCAGAATGCAGGTAAGGCTCTTTACTCCTCCCTGTCTTTTCCACTCACTCCCATAACCTTGTCACAATTCAGTTCAGTTCAGTCGCTTAGTCGTGTCCAGCTCTTTGTGACCCCATGGACTGCAGCATGCTAGGCCTCCCTGTCCATCACCAACACCTGGAGTTTACTCAAACTTATGTTCATTGAGTCAGTGATGCAATTTAACCATCTCATCGTCTGTCCTCCCCTTCTCCTCCTGCCTTCAGTCTTCCCCAGAATCAGGGTCTTTTCTTGTGAGTTGGTGCTTTGTATCAGGTGGCCAAAGTATTGGAGTTTCAGCTTCAACATAAGTCCTTCCAATGAACATTCAGGACTGATTTCCTTTAGGATGGACTGGTTGGATCTCTTTGTAGTCCAAGGGACTCTCAAGAGTCTTCTCCAACACCACAGTTCAAAAGCATCAATTCTTCGAGGCTCAGCTTTCTTTATAGTCCGACTCTCACATCCATACATGACCACTGGAGAAACCAGAGCTTTCACTAGACAGACCTTTGTTGGCAAAGTAATGTCTCTGATTTTTAATATGCTATCTAGGTTGGTCATAACTTTCCTTCCAAGGAGCAATTGTCTTTTAATTTCTTGGCTGAAGTCACCATCTGCAGTGATTTTGGAGCCCATAATAATAAAGTCTGTCACTGTTTCCACTGTTTCCCCATCTATTTGCCATGAAGTGATGAGACCAGATAATCTTAGTTTTCTGAATGTTGAGATTTAAGCCAACTTTTTCACTCTCCTCTTTCACTTTCAGAAAGTCTTTAGAAGATTGGCTGACAGGAACTACAGTGTGGAGAAAGGACCCCACTGAAAAATATCATCAACAACCACAATAAACAGACAGTAAAACTATCTCACCACTTGACAAACTGGTCCACCCATAGGAAATTTTCAGTAAGCTTTTCGATATTTAACCTTAAATATGACTTTTTAAAAATTAAAAACCTCTAATATGAAAGGGTTTTGGTTGTACCCTCCAAAAGTCTATTTCCCCAGTCCTGTGTAAGTTTTGTAATCAAATCCCACTGGCCTCCAAAGTCAAATTCCCGGGGATTCTCAGTTCTTTTGCCAGATCCCCAGGTTAGGAAATCTGTTGTAGGTAGTCACAGTCAAAGTTATGGTTTTTCCAGTAGTCATGTGTGGATGTGAGAGTTGGACTACATAGAAAGCAGAGCACTGAAGAATTTATGCTTTTGAACTGTATTGTTGGAGAAGATTCTTTTTTTTTTTTTTTTTAGTTTAATTTTATTTTATTTTTAAACTTTACAATATTGTATTATTTTTGCCAAACATCAAAATGAATCTGCCACAGGTATACATGTGCTCCCCATCCTGAACCCTCCTCCCTCCTCCCTCCCCATACCCTCCGTCTGGGTCGTCCCAGTGCACCAGCCCCAAGCATCCAGTATCGTGCATCAAACCTGGACTGTCAACTCGTTTCATACATGATATTATACATGTTTCAATGCCATTCTCCCAAATCTTCCCACCCTCTCCCTCTCCCACAGAATCCATAAGACTGTTCTATACATCAGTGTCTCTTTTGCTGTCTCGTACACAGGGTAATTGTTACCATCTTTCTAAATTCCATATATATGCAGATTCTTGAGAGTCTCCTGGACTGCAAGGAGATCAAACCAGTCAATCCTAAAGAAAATCAGTCCTGAATATTCATTAGAAGGATTTATGTTGAAGCTGAAGCTTCAATACTTTGGCCACCTGATGATAGAACTGAATCATTTGAAAAGACCCTGATGCTGGGAAAGACTGAAAGCAGGAGGAGAAGGGGACGACAGAGGATGAGATATTTGGATGGCATCACTGACTCAATGGACATGATTTTCAGCAAGCTTTGGGAGTTGGTGATGTACAGGGAAGCCTGGCCTGCTGCAGTCCACGGGGTCGCAGAGAGTCGGACATGACTGAGTGACTGCACTGAACTAAATATGAAAGGGAAGAAGTGAAAGAAGTCATCAGAGATTCTCTTAAAAATTTATTATCTATCAGAAATAAGGTGTTTAATTATGAAACAAGTATGCTGCCATATAAACAAACAAATAAACAAAAAAAACCAAGAACAAACAATTGGCAATAAAAATTATGAAGGTTTAAATGTTATAAAAATTCAGTAGATAGATTAGAAGTTAAAGTTGACCTCCCAGAGGATTAAAACAAAAAGGCAGAAAGAGTTTAGAGGTAAGGGAAAAAAATTTAGAAAATTGAAAGAACAATAGCAATGTCTGATTAATTAAGAGTTCCAAGAACACAGTGGGGAAGAACGTTCTTATGAAATATCATTAAAACACAAAGGCATAAAAATCTAGATGGAAAAAAGTTTACCATGTCTAAACAATGAATGAAAAGTAGGTGCATCATTGAACATAATTATGCAATTTCAGATCATCAGAATTAAGTAGTCTAAATTTTGCAGGGTGTAAATAAGGTTGTGGTAAAATATTCAAGAATTGCATTACATTACTCAAAAATTTGGGAGTTAATTTTTAATTAATTAATTTATTATTTAATTGAAGGATAATTGGTTTACAGAATTTTGTTATTTTCTGTCAAACCTCAACATGAATCAGCCATAGGTATACATACATCCCCTCCCTTTTGAGCCTCCCTCCCATCGCCCTTCCCATCCCACCTCTCTAGGTGGATACAGAGCCCCTGTTTGAGTTACCTGAGCCATGTAGCAAATTCCCATTGGCTATCTGTTTTACATATGGTAATTTAAGTTTCCATGTTACTCTCTCCATACGTCTCACCTCTCCTCCCGTCTCCCAATGTCCATAGGTCTATTCTCTATGTCTGTTTCTCCATTGTTGCCCTGCAAATAAATTATTTAGTACCATCCTTCTGGGATGTAAGTTTTAAAGAAGCATTGCTTTCAATGTAGTAGTAGCAGTACTCAGTCCTGTCTGACTCTTGCAACCCTGACTCTGAAACCAATGGATTACTTTAAGAAGTCTGAGATAAATTATTTTTATCTTAAAATCTTCAAATTATCAAAACCATAAACTAAGGAAAATAGCAAAATCAAGATAATTCCTAGCAAATAAAACATAAAAAGTTTTCCTCCATTCACCCTTAGGAAGATATTAGAAGATGTGCTTGACCAAAGCATGGAGGTAAACCGATGGAGGGATTCTAGAGGTTCGCCCCCAAAATGCATGAGAATGTAAAAATGTAATAATAAGTCAACAGATAACATAAAAATATAAGTGAATGGTTTTCATCAGTTTTAAAAATATTAATAAAGAAAGAAATAAATGCCAGCCTTTCTCCAAATAATTTTTATAAATTTGAAACTATAGTCTGAAGTCAGGGAGCTTGATCCCTCCACCTGTTTTCTTTCTCAAGGTTGCTTTGGCTATTTGTGGTCTTTTGTGTCTTGATACAAGTTTTAAGAATTTTTCTTCCACTTTCATGAAAAATATGATTGGTAGCATGAGAGGGATTGCATTGAATCTGGATTTCCTTGGGTAGTATAGTCATTTTGGCAGTATTGAGTCTTCCAATCCAAGAACATGTTATATCTTTCCATCTGTTTGTGTCATCTTCAATTTCTTTCATCAGTGTCTCACATTTTTCAAAATAAATGTCCTTTGTTTCCTTAAGTAGGTTTATTCCTAGATATTTTATTCTTTTTGATGTGATGGTAAGTGGGACTGTTCCTTTAATTTCTCTTTCTAATATTTTGTTGTTAATGTATAGAAATTCAACAGGTTTCTCTACATTAACTTAATAGCCTGTAACTTTACTGAATTCACTGATGAGCCCTGGTAGTTTTCTATGTATAGTATTGTGCCATCTGCAAATAGTGAGAGTTTTACTTCTTTTCCAATTGGATTGCTTTTATTTATTTTTCTTCTCTGATTGCTATGCCTAGGACTTCCCAATATGTGTTGAATAAAAGTAGCAAGAGTAGACATTTTGTCTTGTTCCTGATCTTAGAGAAAATGCTTTTAGCTTTTCACCACTGAGTATGTCATTTAGCTGAAAAAAGACTCACAGACTTAGAGAATGAAGTTATTGATGGAATTACTTGAAGGGAATTGTATGGGGAGGATAGATTGGGAGTTTGGGATTGACATGTACACACCGTTATATTTAAAATAGATAACCAGCAAAGACCTACTATATACCACAGAGAATTGTGCTTAATATTCTGTAATAACCTAAATGAGAAAATAATTCAAAAAGAGTAGATACATGTATCTGTATAACTGAATCACTTTGATTTACGACTGAAACTAACACAGAATTGTTAATAAACTATGCTCCAATATAAAATAATTTTTTTAATGTTGAAAATAGTAAATTCAAGACAGAATATATAGAACATATATTGTTCAACATAAGTTTGTGGTGAAACATGTACATGTTAATGCAAAATATAAACATCGATTACAAAAGATTATCCTTGTCATTTTTTCATTTTCTTTTCAAATAAGTCAGAAATGACTGAAGGCTAGAACACTTTCTAAAGAAACCTAAAAACCCATCTAAGTAATTTAAGTTCAAATACACCATACCTTGAAAACAAAAAACAGAAGTTAAATTTTCCATAATGGTGTTTTCTGTGATGTAGTGGTTGATTGATAAAGTTTATGATTTTTTAATTGAACTTATTCATAAAATGTTCTTTGAATCAAATATGATACTTTTGATACAAGTACAGTATCAAATTCCCTTAAATTCAGGAAAGATTTAAATTTGATTCAAGATCAAAATCACATTTTGAGTGGATTTTAAACATAGCAAAATTTTGAAATTTCATCTGTACATTGCATGAAATATAATATTTCACACTAATTTCAATAACTTAAGATGGGCTTACGTTTTTTTTTTACAATTAACTTTAGTGTATATATATATATATATATATATATATATATTTAAAATTCTCTCCATTGTACTTTGCTTGGTATATATACCAAAGTACAATGAAGAGAATTTTAAAATATAGGCAAAGCTGTAAATCAGAGACACCAATTATTTGTCTTGAGCAAAGATAAATTTTGAGCAGCACTTTCTTCAACTCCTTGAGAACCATTTAACAATATTCTTAACAAAAAGGCAAATGATCTCTTCTTACACAGAAAAGAGTTTTCTATAACAAAACTATGCCACATCCATTTTGAGATTCTTTGATTGAAATTTGAATGTAACGTGTCCAGTATCTTGAGACAAGTTCACTTAAACCAAAAGAATTTTAGGCTTTGCTCAATGCATCAACTGCATTTTAAAGAATAGTTTCAACCTTCTTTCTCCTGCTTCACCCTTGTAATTCAGGACTCTGTTCATAGGGTAAAATATTGTTATTATTGAAAGTGTCATCTAATGCTTCAATACTACTGACTAAAATAAAGCTAGTTTCCTCATATGTGTGACAAGGGAAAAAGATGATTCTGAATGGGAAATTGCTTTAATAAATGGCTCAGAATAATAGATTTCATAGAAGTCACCCTACTTAAGACAATGATTTTTGCTATATTTTTCCAAGGTAGTTCTCCCACAAACTTGGAGAAATTTCCATTCAATAGGCAATTATTCCTAATCAAAAACTTTGTATTTAAGGACTGAGGGCTTTAGAGAACCTTAAGATATTATGATTGAGTTTTTATTGTTATATCAGAAGACAAATCAGCTATAATGTGATTTGATATAAATAAATATACCATATACTATATATTTCACCTTCTTAACTTTATTATTTAAAAAGATTTGCATGGGGACATCTGTATAACATGCAAAATAGTTTGTATTTTATCCTTGTACCTTGTCAGGAGCTAATGAAATGGAAAGTATTGCTTTGTTTTTTTAATTTTTGGCTGCTATGGGTCTTCATTACTGCACGCTAGCTTTCTCCAGTTGCAGCGAGTGGGGACTACACTGTTAGCGTGGAGCACAGGGCTCTAGGGTGCACAGGCTCAGTAGTTGTGGCTCTCAGGCTTAGTCGCCCCATGGTATGTGGAGTCTTCCCTGACCAGGGATCGAACCCTGTGTCCCCTGCATCGGCAGGTGAATTATTAGCCATTGGACCACCATGGAAGTCTCAGGACTAAGGTTTATATTATGTCTCTCAAATGTCTGTTTCCCCCTTTTTCCCTTAATTAGTAGAATCCCTATTGGGACTGGGCAGGGAAACCTCTTTGAAGCCAGTTATGCCATGCCTTATGCAAATGTAGTGAAATCTAGCAAAGATGTCACATCACTCTTCTGTTCATGAATTGGGGCAAAGAGCGCTAAGTACGTCTCAGTACTTTCTAGTCAACTAAAGGTACCAATTCTTTTTTAAATAATAAGATAAAACAGAAATATTACTCTCCCATATTCCATCTGTCCATATTTAATTTAGTTTCTGATAAAGATCTAATGACATGTAAATTGTTTCAGCAAAATTCTGCTTTACTTTTCATCCCTTTGTGTAAACCTGTTAATATGAGCCTTCCATTAATACCCAAAGTTTAACATGGTTTGATAGTAAATAAAAGTGAATTTTTTGAAGTTAAAAAATAATTAGTAGACTCCTTCTTCCAATTGGCCTAATGTATGAAAAGCTAGAACTCTTTCTTTGTCTCTCTTCACACAGAGATACCTATGAAATTCAGTTCTTGACAGTGGGATACAAGCAAAATAGTGTATGCAAATTCTAAGTAGTGGCCTTAAGTTATGGAGATATAATCTAACAAAGAGTGAATGTATGTATATGTATAACTGAGGAACTTTGCTGTACACCTGAACGTAACACAACATTGTAAACCAACTATACTCCAGTAACTATTTTTTTTAAATGTAGAACTAAAAAAAAAAAAAAAAAAGCTGCTTGCCTCCACCCTTTTTTTCCCTTCCTGAGAACTGGAATGTTACTCTGGTCAAGTGAGCCAGATATAATCATGTACATGAGCACTATACCTGAGAAGAAATCAAACCAAAAAGGTAGAAAAAAATCTGCATCCCCCAAAAATTTAGGGAGGAGCAGCCAAACTTTTTCAAGACTATTCATCAACCCTAAAACTATTACATTGAGAAATGTATTAAGATTTATTTTATTTAACCCACTATATTTGGGGGTCTATTGTAGAAATTTAAGGTTTCATCCTAAGCAATGGGAAAAAAATGATACATGGCAACATGGTGTGTCTGTAATAAAATTTGTAAAGCATGTAACATTGGCTTAATAACCACAAGCTGAACAGTAAGGATATAGACCCAACAGGCTGGAAAGCTTTTGATCCTCTTCAGCTGTGGAAACATTTTTAAAATAGTTGTCTTTGACAATTTGGAAAGCTGATGACATCTCTACATAATCTGGAACTCTGGTAATAAAATGCTAGAATATGGTTATAAATGTTAGAATATCCCTTTTATGGTTGCTATCATGTAGCCCTTAGCAAGAGATCATCAGAAATATGAACTTTTATTATAATTAGACTGCTTGAAACAGAAATGTAAAGGAATATAGTTCTATGGAAGATTTTTTCTGACCACATCCTGCACTCTAAAGGGACTTGGAGTTCAGTTATTTGAAGTTTTGCCATGATATCATGACCAACTACTTCTTAACCTCAAATAGCAGAATTTATAATTGTGACCTCAAGTTTGTCTCAGAGCTTCTATTTAAATGTTCTTTTCTACCCAGTGGGCAATAGTTCAGTAGCAAATATTAGATTCATGTTGTTCCAGTTTCACAAGACAGATTTCAAATGCCATTAAGGCAATCACACATAGCCTAAGGGGAAAGAGGATATTCTGAACACAGATATGTAAGGCTTAGGAAATATGTATAGATGGACTATTTGGCTGAAGGCACTTGTAAATGGAACTAATTGAAATCATATATTTGGAAGCTAATACAGTTGAAATGGGCTTCCCTGATAGATCAGTAGGTAAAGAATCCTCCTGCAATGCAGGAGACCCCAGTTCGATTCCTGGGTCAGGAAGGTCTGTTGGAGAAGGGATAGGCTACCCACTCCAGTATTCTTGGGTTTCCCTTGTGGCTCAGCTGTTAAAGAATCCACCTGCAATACTGGAGACCTGGGTTCGATCCCTGGGTTGGGAAGATCACCTGGAAAAGGGAAAGGCTACCCACTCCAATATTCTGGCCTAGAGAATTCCATGGACTGTGTAGTCCATGGGGTCCCAAAGAGTTGGATATGACTGAGTGACTTTCACTTTTGCAGTTGAAATATTTTGCCAAATAAACCACAGCCCTAGCCTGTACAAGTTGATGTCTTTTCAATTCCAAAAAGCAGTTGGGGACATCAAACTGCTACCAGCATAAAGCTAAGCAGTCCTTAGTAGGGCACACTCTCTGATGCCAACTATAGAGGAGGTCACAGAAAATAATAATGAACAAGCAACAGCAACTGAAGTAGCAGATGGTCTTCCTAGCTACCAAAGAATGATTTTCCATGATTTTTGCCAACCAGAATTTGATAACTATCTTAGAATGGTGAATGTCACATGATCCTCATTATTCCAGTTTTTTTTTTTTTAATGAAGAATTTAATGTAATAACTCTACTCAGACTCCATTGCTGTAAACTGAGCAGGAAGGAGCAAAGGAATCTCTGTGTTACAGTATAGGTCGACATAATGTAAGGAGCCATATTTGGACCCATTGGATGGACTATTCCTCATCCAGAGATCTTGGACAGATCGGGAGCTGGGTAGAAACCCTTGATAGGAGGTTTAGAGGTCTTCCCAGAATGTTTTTCTGTGTGTGTGTGTGTGTGTGTGTATTGAAGAATATGTTTCATGTATGAAAAGAGGTTGTATTGTGGAATTTTTTTTCCTTTTTGAAATAGGATATTCGCCATCTAGAGACTGCATTCAAGAGTGAATGATTTCTGGCCAATGGACAATAAATGCTATGTGTGCAAATTATAGGTCATATCTTGAAGCTACTTACTCTCCTTTCTTTTTCTCTTTTCCTGATTTCAGAAACACAGACATGGTGGTGTGAGGAGACATCCTAATGAATGATAAAAGGTCCTACCTAAATGGCTAGATTATCTTGTGAGTAGGAAAGCCTACCCATCATATTATTTGATAGAGAAATGAGTATTTATCTTACTTGAATCATTGAGGTTTGAGACCTCCTTTTTGTTTGATATTCTGAACACAGATACGTTAGGCTGTAGCATCCTTTTCTAATTCTGTAAAGGACGAATATGAGATTTACAATTCAAGATGCTACCTCTGATTTTGGACTGGGTGACAAACAGGGGGAGATAGAGATTTCAATTAAATGCCTAGCGATAGCCCTTGTGAGAAATGATAGCTTAAAGATATGACACAATGACAATAACAATGAAGCTTTCTTTGGTTGATATTAGAGAAGTAAAAGTCACCAAACATGTTCAGCTAATTAAAGGTAGAAGTAGAGGAATGAAGTTTTAGATGACAGCAAAAATCTTCAGTAAATACCTGTCATATGCCTGGCACTTGGGTATTTGCTGTTTATAAAGTATTATTTACTGAAAAAAATCATGATTTTGTTTACAAGATAAGAAAAAAAAAGCTGACACTTATGAAAAAATTGAGGCAGTATGTGTTTAGCTAAAGCATGAAGGTCTATACAGACTGTGAGCTTTCAGCAGAGAAACTTTTTAAAAAATTATGTTTTATTGAAGGATAATTGCTTTATATAATTTTGCTACCTTCTGTCAAACCTCAACATGAATCAGCCATAGGTATATATACATCCCCTCCCTCCTGAACCTCCCTCCCATCTTCCTCCCCATCCCACCCCTCTAGGTTAATACAGAGCCCCTGTTTGAGTTTCCTGAGCCATACAGCAAATACCCCTTGGCTATCTACTTTACATATGGTAATGTGAATTTCCATGTTACTCTTTCCACGCATCTCACCCACCCCTCCCCTCTCCCCTTGCCCATAATTCTATTCAACATAAAAAGTTTTATAGGAGGATCTTCATAAAGAATGTTCAACTTAAGCTAGTCCTAAAATGAGTCAAATTAAGATAGGAAATAAAGCAGATGGAAAAGATGAACTAGCCCTGTTGCTAGTGGATAATATTAGCTACACAGAAACCCCTGATTTGAAAATCTGTATTTAATCTGATATAGAGATTGTCCATTTGTCAATCCATGAGCTATTTTTGAAGAGTTTGATAAACTTAAAGAAAATGCTGTTCTGATACATACACACACACACATTCCATTTCTAAGTTTTCTTATTCACATTTTATTAATGTTATAGGTTAAAAATGTTAAATTTCTTAATAGAAGTGACAGGTTTATATTTATTTTAAGATTTGGCATGGTATTTTTCATGGTGTGAATCATCACCAAAGATTATAAATATCAAACTGTTGTTTTTTCTTTTTTCTAATTTAATTATGATCGTGAAATATTCCTTGCATTTTAGGCAGTAATAATGTATACCTTTTATTGAATGCTTACTTTGTTGCAGGTCCTGTTATGATAACTTCATGTGTATTCACTCATTTAAGAAAGAAAAATGCAATGAAGGATGGAAAGCAGAAAGATCAGTAAAGGTGTATTTCATAAGATTATCTCATAAGACCAAATTTTTTGGACCTCTGTTTGTAGACAAATACACAATTGCATAGTTGAAATATGTAATCTGAAAGTGTTTTTAAAAGAGAAACATATTGTGTTCAGCAATATTTTTCTATAATTAAAAAAATGCCACTGATATACAATTAGCATGATATATTAGTTTTAGGTATATAATATATTGATTTGATATTTTAATACATTATGAAATTATCACTGCAATAAGATCTGTTATCCTTATAGTGCAAAGCTGTTAAAGTATCATTGACTATATTACTTATGGGTACATTACATAACAATGACTTATTTATTTTACAACTGGAAGTTTGTACCTCTTAATCCATAGACAGCATATTAAAAAGCAGAGACATCACTTTGTCAACAAAGGTCCATCTAGTCAAGGCTATGATTTTTCTAATAGTCATGTATGGATGTGAGAGTTGGACTATAAAGAAAGCTGACCGCTGGAGTGCGGCGCCATATGTATAAACCTCCTTTTAAAAGATTTTTGTTAGAATATAGTTGATTTACAGTGTGTTAGTTTCTTACCGGAGAGGGCAATGGCAACCCACTCCGGTACTCTTGCCTGGAAAATCCCATGGACGGAGGAGCCTGGTGGGCTACAGTCCATGGGGTCATGAAGAGTCAGACACGACTGAGTGATTTCACTTTCACTTTTCACTTTCATGCATTGGAGAAGGAAATGGCAACCCACTCCAGTGTTCTTGCCTGGAGAATCCCAGGGACGGGGGAGCCTGGTGGGCTGCTGTCTATGGGGTCGCACAGAGTCGGACACGACTGAAGAGACTTAGCAGCAGCAGCAGCAGTTTCTTACCAGATGTATCACTGACAAATATCTTCTCTCATTCAGTAGGTTGCTTTTTCATTTTGCTGGTGGTCTCCCTCACTGTACAAAAGCTTTTTAGCTTGATGTAATCCATTTGTTTACTTTTGCTTTTTTGCCCTGCTTGAGGAGACAAATTTTAAAATTTGTGTGGAACCACAGATGACCCTGAAAAGCCAAAATAATTTTGAAAAGAAGAATGGAGGAGAAGGAATCATGCTCCCAGACTTGAAACTATACAAATAAAGCTATAGTAATTAAAAGAATATGATGCTGACACAAAAACAGATCAATGAAACAGAAATAGAGAGCCCAGAAACAAACCATGCCCACATGGTCAATGAATCTGTGACAAAAGGTGGCAAGAATATACAATGAGGAAAACACAGTCTCTTCAATAAATAGTATAAGGAAAACTAGACAGCTACATGCAGAAGAATGAAACTGGACCACTTTCTTACAAAAAATGCAAAAATAATTCGAAATGGATTAAGGACTTAAATGTTAGACCGAAACCATAAAACTCTTGGAAGAAAAAAATTGACTGCAAACTCTAACATCAGTCTTAACAATATTTCTTTGTGAATCGGTCTTAGTAATATCTTCAAATCATCTTTTTCATTGTTTCACTCTCCACCTCTCTGCCACATCCTCTCACAATGTACAGATGACCAAGTCTCTTAATAGCTCCACTCTTAAACTCTACTTCATCTGTATTCTATCTGCATTTACCCTTTACTTCTCCTCTCTCTCTCCTTTTCCTTCTACTATTCTCTCTCCTGCCAGTTATGTTCCACCCCAAAATATAAAATCCTTCTATATCTCCAATTCTCTGATTCAACTATTCCCCGTTAGCACCCCCCACCCATAATTTACTATCCCAATGTGCCAGAATAAGGATTGGAAGGCCAATTAAAGTCAGCATACTATTAAGAGGATTTGAAGAATGGGAGAAAAAAGACCAGTGAACACTTATGAGTTAAATTTTGTATTATTCCTATCACAATTATAGGAGTACTATGTAAGAACTTCTGGAAATAAAACTCTTTTTATATCTTGAGGATTCAGTGTCCAGGGCATTCATAACATTCAAATAGTCTGACTATAGAAAGTTGCTAATAAATCCCTGAAGGTATACTCCTTATTCTGGGAAACTGAGCAAATACAATAGCAAGCAGTGTAATTCTATCTGGTTCCAGTAATTGCACCAATTTGTTTGAAAGATAGAAATGTGCCCTTTACTCTAAGAAAAACGAAATTGAACACCCAGATCCAGTGCCTGTAGCCAATTGACTTTGTTCTCAGGAAGCTCTTTGCAAAATTTGATATTGCCCTAAGTTATCAGCACTGTCTACTTTGCTTTTGTAAATGCTCAGTCATTTTTGAAGATTTTTTTCAATAGAAATTCTCTTCATTCATTAATTTAAAAGACATTTCTTGCACCCCAAGAGTGTTTTAGACATGATACCTGTTCTCCAGGTATACAAATATGAATATAAGTTTCACAAGCTGTAACAGGAGGCTTGGTAGAAACATACAAGGTAGGAAGGAGGGAGAACGAGAAGAAACACTGAGTTCAGTCCAAAAAGTGGAGAAAGTGAAAGCTCAGTCGTGCCAACTCTTTGCGACCCCATGGACTGTAGTCTACCAGGCTTCTCCATAACAATTATAAATAGTACAAGTTTAATAGATATTTGACACATGGAAAACATTGGAAGGTATTTTAAGCAGAAAGATGATCACTTGAGGGCATGCATGTAAATCAGCATTAGGCATGGGCGAATTACAAATATTTTTTAACTAGAAAATATTTTGTCAATTGCAAGAAGATGCTAGAGAATTCTGTAGGAAACTGTTATGTGTGTGTGCTCAGTCATGTCCAACTCTTTGCAACCCCATGGATTGTAACCCACCAGACTCCTCTGTTCATGGATTTTTCCAGGTACTAATACTAGAGTGGGTTGCCAGTTCCCCCTCCAGGGGATCTTCCCGACCCAGGGATCAAACTCGCATTGCTTGGGTCTCCTGCATTGGTAGGTAGATTCTTTACCATTAGCACCACCTGGGAAACCCAGGAAATCTTTATTTTGGTTTAATTTTGGTTACAGCATTTTATTACTACTGACACTTTAAATTCATCTTACTTTCCAAGTGCCATATAATAATAAGATTCTTACTGTGAGGTTAAAAAGATGTACTCATGCAAATTTCTTAGGAACATTTATATATTTGTCATTTTATCCCTTTATTCTTCAAACAAATATATATTTCTTGTCTGTTATAAAGTAGTCACTATAAGTAATTTTCCATCTGGTATTGGAGCAGAAAATATTCAGGAATATCAAGTCTGACATTACTTTATAACTTCTGGGCTTCAACAGGCTTTGACAATTATGGCAAATCATTATCTTAGCTACAGAAATAAGCCCCAAATTCAAGTTTAGAGGATCATCCATTTAAATAGTTTTTTCCTACAATACAGAGAAATCATTACTAATTTACTTATTCTCATCGGGCTAACAAAAGATAAGAATACCATTTGGCATCTCAAATATTAATGTTAATAGGAAAGTGTTAGTCACTCAGTTGTTCGTATCTGGTTCTTTGGGTAACCGTAACTGCCAAGCTCCTTAGTCCAAGGGGTTCTCCAGGTCGATATTAATAATTGCAATAAATAGAAACTAATGTGTCATTAAATGTAGTTTCACCTTATTTGTGAATTTCTATATATTTGTCAAGTTTTCCATGATAATTATACAATCTTAATGAAACTACTTCAAATTATAGTAGAGTATGTACAATACACCTTCAAGTTTAGACAAGTATCAGGATAGATGTACATGTACAAATGTATAAATATCCAGCTAGTAGAAACTACTAATTATCTATCAATATCACATTTCTTTTTCATACTTTCATAATAAAATCTCCTGAGATTTAGAAGGACATATGTCACCCATCCGGAGAAGGCAATGGCATCCCATTCCAGTACTCTTGCCTGGAAAATCCCATGGATGGAGGAGCCTGGTAGGCTGCAGTCCATAGGGTCGCTAAGAGTCGGACAAGACTGAGCGACTTCCCTTTCACTTTTCACTTTTATGCATTGGAGAAGGAAATGGCAACCCACTCCAGTGTTCTTGCCTGGAGAATCCCAGGGACGGGGGAGCCTGGTGGGCTTCTGTCTATGGGGTCGCATAGAGTCGGACATGACTGAAGCGACTTAGCAGCAGCATGTCACCCATAAAGAGACTATATTTTTTAGTCTTCTTCCAGCTGTATACAACAACATGCCCAAGCTCAGGCCAGTGTAAGGTGGGCAGCCAGGATACTGACTCTCCATTTTCGTCTTCTTCCTTGTCTTGCTGGCTGAGATGTGGGAATGGTGGTGGTCAGCCAGCTCTAACCAGGCACAGGAGAGCAGGACGCGAGCATAGGTTGCGGCAACACAGTAGAAGAGACGGACCTGAATGATGACCTGGAGAAGCTGAGCTGCTTCTCTCCCCAGAACAGCTCAGCACTTTGTTTCTTTTTCCCTCACACACTGAAATAAATATAAAATGAAATTCACCCTTTTGCTTGTACAGTTTGGTAAGCTTTGATAAATGCATACAGCTGTGCAGCCACCCTCAGAATCAAGTTTTAGAACACCCTTATCACCCCAGAAAGCTCCCTTAGGTTCTTGTGTAGTTGCTTTTCACCCTTATTTCCAACCCCTGGGAACAACTGATCTGTATTATCACTACAGTTTGATCTTTATAGTATTTTATATGAATATAATTCTATATACATAAAGGAAGCTAAGGACTGAAGATTTGATATTTTCAAACTGTGGTGCTGGAGGAGACTTTTGAGAGTTCCTTGGACAGAGAGGAGATCAAACCAGTCCATCCTAAAGGAAATTAACCCTGAAAATTCATTAGAAGGACTGATGATAAAGCTGAAGTTCCAACAGTTTGGCCACCTGATAAGAGCCGACTCATTGGAAAAGTCCCTGATGCTGGGAAAGATTGAGGGCAAGAGGAGAAGAGGGCAACAGAGGATGAGATGACTGCATGACATCACTGATTCAACGGACATGAGTTTGAACAAACTCCGAGAGACAGTGAAAGACAAGGAAGCCTGGCCTGCTGAAGTTCATGGGGTCATAAAGAGCTGGACATGACCCAGCAACTGAACAACAAAATAATTACATATTATGTAACATGGTGTTTTTGAGATTTACCCACATTGTTTTGTCATAGTGTGTTCCCTCTTATTGCTGAATAGATTGCATTTTGTGAGTCTACCACTTTTTTTTTTAATTCATTCACCGCTTGATAGCTACTGCATTTTGTCCATGTAAGAACTGTGATGAATAATGCTTCTATGAACATTTGTAAGCAAGTCTTTGTATGGGAAAATGCTCCATTTTTTTTTTGATAAATAGGGTAAATTTCTAGGTCATATTGTAAGTATGAAAGTGTTGAATGTGTTAGTTGTTTAGTTTTCTCTGACTCTTTGCCTCCCCATGGACTGCAGCCCAGCAGGCTCCTCTGTCCATGGATTCTACAGGAAGGGCAACTGGAGTGGACAGTCATTCCTTAAACAGGGGATCTTCCCAACCCTGGGATCGAATCTGAGCCTCGTGCACTAAGCAGATTCTTTACCATCTGAGCCACCAGAAAACCCCCACGTTTACTTTTTAACAAATTGCTACAAAGAAGCTTCAGTTTCTCCACATCTTTACCTGAACTTGATATTGTCAACATTTCCAGCCTTATTTTAAGCTATTCTTGTTATTGATTAATGAATCTCAACATTTTAATGTATTTGTTGCCATTTTAATAATTTCATTTATGAAATGTTCTATAAATCTTTTGTCACTTTTAAAATTGTATTTGTCTTCCTATAGAATAATAAGTGTTCCTAACATAGAAGACAAATCCTTTGGAATATAAAGACATATGAGTTCAGAACAGTCTCTCAGTCCTATCTGACTCTTTGCGACCCAACTGCAGCAGGCCAGGCCTCCCTGTCCATCACCAACTCCTGGAGCTTGCTCAAACTCATGTCCATTGAGTCGGTGATGTCATCCAACCATCTCATCCTCTGTCATCCCCTTGTTCTTCTCACTTCAATCCTTACCAGCATCAGGATCTTTTACAATGAGTCAGTTCTTCACATCAGGTGGCCAAAATATTGGAGCATCAGTCCCTCCAATGAATATTCAGGACTGGTTTCCTTTAGGATTGAGTGGATGGATCTGCTTGCAGTCCAAGGGACTCTTGAGCACCTTCTCCAATACCACAGTTCAGAAGCATCAGTCCTTTGCCACTCAACTTTCTTTATAGTCCAACTCTCACATCCATACATGACTACTGGAAAAACCATAGCCTTGACTAGACAGATCTTTGTTGACAAAGTAATGTCTCTGCTTTTTAATATGCTGTCTAGGTTGGTCATAGCTTTTCTTAAAGGAGCAAATGGCTTTTGATTTCATGGCTGCAGTCATCATCTGCAGTGATTTTGGACCCCCCAAAATAAAGTCTCTCACTGTTTTCATTATTTCCCCAACTATTTGCTTTGAAGTGATGGGACCAGACACCATGATCTTAATTTGTTGAATATTGAGTTTTAAGCCAGCTTTTTTCACTTTCCTCTTTCATTTTCAACAGGGGGCTCTTTCATTCCTCTTTGCTTTCTGCCGTAAGTGTAGTGTTATCTGCATATCTGAAGTTATAGATATTTCTCCCGGCAATCTTGATTTCAGCTTGTACTTCATACAACTGAGCATTTTGCATGAGGTACTCTGCAGATAAGTTAAATAAGCAGGGTGACAATATATGTCCTTGACATACTCCTTTCCCAATTTGGAACCAGTCTGTTCCATGTCCAGTTCTAACTGTTGCTTCTTGACCTGCATACAGATTTCTCAGGAGGCGGGTAATGTGGTATGGTATTCCATCTCTTGAAGAATTTTCCACAGTTGTGATCTACACAAAGTCTTTGGCATAGTCAAGAAAGCACACGTAGATATTTTTCTGAAACTTTCTTGCTTTTACTGTGATCCAACGGATGTTGGCAGTTTGGTCTCTGGTTCCTCTGACTTTTCTAAATTCACTTTGACATCTGGAAGTTCACAGTTCATCTACTGCTTATGCCTGTCTTGAAGAATTTTGATGATTACTTTGCTAGTGTGTGAGATGCTGGGGATTGTGCGGTTGCTTGAGCATTCTTTGGCATTGCCTTTCATTGGGACTGGAATGAAAACTGACATTTTTCAGTCCTGTGGTCACTCCTGAGTTTTCCATATTTGCTGGCATATTGAGTGCAGCACTTTCACAGCATCATCTTTTAGGATTTGAAATAGTTCAACTGGAATTCCATCACTCCACTGGCTTTGTTCATAATGATGCTTCCCAAGGCCCACTTGATTTCACCTTTCAGGATTTGTGGCTGTAGGTGACTTATCACACCATCGTGGTTATCTGGGTCATGAAGAACTTTTTTGTATAGTTCTTCTGTGTACTTTTTCTACCTCTTCCTACTATCTTCTGTTTCTGCTAGGTCCACAATATTTCTGTCTTTTATTGTGCCCATCTTTGCGTGAAATGTTCCCTTGGTATCTCTACTTTTCTGGCAGAGATCTCTAGTCTTTCCCATTCTATTGTTTTCCTTTATTTCTTACATTGATCACTTAGGAAGGCTTTCTTATCTCTACTTGCTATTCTTTGGAATTCTGCATTCAAATGGGTATGCTTTCCTTTTCTCCTTTGCCTTTAGCTTCTCTTCTTCTCTCAGCTATTTGTAAGGCCTCCTTAGACAACTATATTGCCTTTTGGCATTTGTTTTTCTATGGATGGTCTTGATCCCTGCCCCCGGTACAATGTCACAAACCTCTGTCCATAGTTCTTCTACCAGATTTAATCCCTTGATCTATTTGTTACTTCCACTGTATAATCATAAGGGATTTGGTTTAGGTCAATCACGATGCTGTGATCACTCACCCTAGAGCCAGACATCCTGGAATGTGAAGTCAAGTGTACCTTAGGAAGTATCACTATGAACAAAGCTAGTGGAGGGGATGGAATTCCAGTTGAGCTATTTCAAATCCTGAAAGATGCTGCTGTGAAAGTGTTGCTGCACTCAGTATGTCAGCAAATTTGGAAAACTCAGCAGTGGCCACAGGACTGGAAAAGGTCAGTTTTCATTCCAATCCCAAAGAAAGGCAATGCTGAAGAATGCTCAAACTACCACACAATTGCAATCATCTCACACGCCAGCAAAGTAATGCTCAAAATTCTCCAAGCCAGGCTTCAGCAATACGTGAACTGTGAACTTCCAGATGTTCAAGCTGGTTTTAGAAAAGGCAGAGGACCCAGAGATGAAATTGCCAACATTTTCTGAATCATCAGAAAAGCAAGAGTTCCAGAAAAACATCTATTTCTGCTTTATTGACTATGCCAAAGCCTTTGACTGTGTGAACCATAACAAACTGTGGAAAGTTCTGAAAGAGATGGGAATACCAGACCACCTGACCTGCCTCTTGAGAAACCTGTATGCAGGTCAGGAAGCAACAGTTAGAACTGGACATGGAACAACAGACTGGTTCCATATAGGAAAAGGAGTACGTCAAGACTATATATCGTCACCCTGCTTATTTACCTTATATGCAGAGTACATCATGAGAAACGCTTGGCTGGAAGAAACACAAGCTGGAATCAACATTCCCGGGAGAAATATCAATAACCTCAGATATGCAGATGATACCACCCTTATGGCAGAAAGTGAAGAAGAACTAAGGAGCCTCTTGATGAAAGTGAAAGAGGAGAGTGAAAAAGTTGGCTTAAAGCACAACATTCAGAAAACTAAGGTCATGGCATCTGGTCCCATCACTTCATGGCAAATAGATGGGGAAACAACAGTGGAAACAGTGGCTGGCTTTATTTTGGGGGGGGGCTCCAAAATCACTGCAGATGGTGCTTACTCCTTGGAAGGAAAGTTATGACCAACTTAGATAGCATATTAAAAAGCAGAGACATTACTTTGTCAACAAAAGTCTGACTAGTGAAGGCTATGGTTTTTCCAGTAGTCATGTATGGATGTGAGAGTTGGACTATAAAGAAAGCTGAGCACTGAAGAATTGATGCTTCTGAACTGTGGTGTTGGAGAAGATTCTTGAGAGTCCCTTGGACTGCAAGAAGATCCAACAAGCCCATCCTAAAGGAAATCAGTCCTGAATATTCATTGGAAAGACTGATGCTGAAGCTGAAACTCCAATAATTTGACCACTTGATGTGAAGACCTGTCTCATTGGAAAAGAATGAGAATCTTTCTTGCTGGGAAAGATTGAAGGCAGAAGGAGAAGGGGATGGCAGAGGATGAGATGGTTTGATGGCATCACCGACTCAAGGGACATGAGTTTGGGTAAACTCTGGGAGTTGGTGATTGACAGGGAGGCCTGTCATGCTGCAGTTCATGGGGTTGCAAAGAGTAGGACACAACTGAGTGACTATACTGAACTGAAATGAACTGAATCGTCTAGTGGCTTTCCCTACTTTCTTCAATTTAAGTCTTAATTTTGCAATAAGGAGTTCATGATCTGAGACATGGATCATAGGACATATATGTATATATAAATATATATTTATGTTAAATGCATAGGACATATGCCATAGATAGATGATAGGCAGATAGATAAATATGACCATAGACATAGATTACAATGGCTTTGTGAAATATTTTTCTGTATATGAAACTTGCCTCTTCAATTTTTAAAGTGACCTTAAATAAGCAAAAGTTTCAATGAAGTCATTGTTAACCACCTCGGCCTTTTATTAGGAAAAGAAATAATATATCTATCTTGTTAAAAATCTCAGTTATTTTAGCCTCTGCTAAAGCAGCCAAATCAATAATATAATTGATGTATAAATATTTGTACACCAGGACACTAACAACAATGTGCAATAAACATGTTCTGCTTTTGGAAGTAGAAAAGTATAAACATTTTTAAGGTAAAGTGTCTTCATGTTCAAGTAAACAGCATAATTAAGTATATAAACTTCAGTCATCTCACAAACTTGGGGCTACAATAAAAATGATTGAAAAAGGATAAAATTTATGTCTTCTCTAGTAACTGGGAAAACACATGTTTCATACATTCAAAGTATTGAGGAACACAACATTATGTATTGCAAGACTGCATTGATAGAACAAATTGAAAAAAATCGATTTTATAAATAATTGAAAAGGATCACTGAAGAATCCCATTACTTGTTCTGTCCTAAACCCTAGCTGAAACTCTAGTACTTTGGCCACGTCATGCGAAGAGTTGACTCATTGGAAAAGACTCTGATGCTGGGAGGGATTGGGGGGAGGAGGAGAAGGGGACGACAGAGGATGAGATGGCTGGATGGCATCACTGACTCGATGGACGTGAGTCTGAGTGAACTCCGGGAGTTGGTGATGGACAGGGAGGCCTGGCGTGCTTCGATTCATGGGGTTGCAAAGAGTCAGACACGAGTGAGCGACTGAACTGAACTGAAATGAAACCCTATCTCAAGAGAAACTGAGACTTGAGGGCAACATATTAAGATAGTATGAAAATAGATAACTAATAAGAGCCTACTGTATAGCATCAGGAACTCAATACTCTGTAATGGCTTCTATGAGAAAAAAAATCTTTAAAAAAGTGGATATATATGTATGTATAGCTGATTCACTTTGCTGTATACATCTGATATTAACACAGCATTATAAGTCAACTATTCTTCAATAAAAATATATTAAAAAGAAATGATTAGCAAATCCTAAAAATACTTTATGCTAATGATATTTAGATTCTCATTGTAAATACTCCTTCATTTTCAAATACTGTTTTCATAACCATTGATGTGATTATTTTTTGCCTTATTCTATGAAGAGAGTAATGTAAGGATTATGTTGTATTACACCTGTACTTTGAAAATATTAAATATTTATATAATGAAAAAAATACTACATATGCGACTTTGGAAAATTTAACAAATGTTGAAACTACATAGACCAAAAATTTCAAAGTTGACCTAATTCTTTTCTCATTATCACAGAAAATTGGTCAAAAATTAACAGATACATGGCAGCTGCCGACTCGTAAGAAGATTAATCCTACCATTTAGAGAATGTGATCTCTAAATCACCTTATTTTAGTGATCTAATGGAGGAAAATGAAAAGAGCTAGAGAGTGTGAAGAATAAAATCAAACCGATAAATGTTTTCTTAATGCTGTAGAATTCTTGCAAGCACGTCAAATATGGTAAAGTTGAATCCCAAAACATCTTTGATAGAATCCATCTCAATTTTTAAAATTGAAGTTTAGTTAGCATACAATATTATGTTAGTTTCAGGTGTACAACTTAGTGATTCAACATTCAAAATACATTGTGAAATGATTACCTGACAAGTGTAGTAAATCATTTGTCTTCATACAAAGTCATTCCAGTGATATTGACTCTATTCCTTTATACTAGAGGTTACTTCCCTGTGACCTAATAATTTTATAAACAAATTTTATACATCTTAATCCCCTTCACCTATTTCCTCCAACCCTACACCTTGTCTCAATTTTTATGAAAGAAATAAAAATTAGTTTAAAAAAGAAAAGAGAAATTAAGCTAAAAATATAGAAGAAAAATACCCTAAAGAAAATTTTAAAATATCCCATTTCATATGACCAAACAAAAAGGTATCTGCAGACTCGGCATTTTTTTTTCCTTTTTTTTTTTTTTTTTTTAATTTTATTTTTAAACTTTACAAAATTGTATTAGTTTTGCCAAATATCAAAATGAATCCGCCACAGGTATACATGTGTTCCCCATCCTGAACCCTCCTCCCTCCTCCCTCCCCATACCATCCCTCTGGGTCATCCCAGTGCACCAGCCCCAAGCATCCAGTATCGTGCATTGAACCTGGACTGGCAACTCATTTCATACATGATATTATACATGTTTCAATGCCATTCTCCCAAATCTTCCCACCCTCTCCCTCTCCAACAGAGTCCATAAGACTGTTCTATACATCAGTGTCTCTTTTGCTGTCTCGTACACAGGGTTATTATTACCATCTTTCTAAATTCCATATATATGCATTAGTAGACTGTATTGGTGTTTTTCTTTCTGGCTTACTTCACTCTGTATAATAGGCTCCAGTTTCATCCACCTCATTAGAACTGATTCAAATGTATTCTTTTTAATGGCTGAGTAATACTCCATTGTGTATATGTACCACTGCTTTCTTATCCATTCATCTGCTGATGGACATCTAGGTTGCTTCCATGTCCTGGCTATTATAAACAGTGCTGCGATGAACATTGGGGTACATGTGTCTCTTTCCCTTCTGGTTTCCTCAGTGTGTATGCCCAGCAGTGGGATTGCTGGATCATAAGGCAGTTCCATTTCCAGATTTTTAAGGAATCTCCACACTGTTCTCCATAGTGGCTGTACTAGTTTGCATTCCCACCAACAGTGTAAGAGGGTTCCCTTTTCTCCACACCCTCTCCAGCATTTATTACTTCTGGACTTTTAGATCACAGCCATTCTGACTGGTGTGAAATGGTATCTCATAGTGGTTTTGATTTGCATTTCTCTGATAATGAGTGATGTTGAGCATCTTTTCATGTGTTTGTTAGCCATCTGTATGTCTTCTTTGGAGAAATGTCTATTTAGTTCTTTGGCCCATTTTTTGATTGGGTCATTTATTTTTCTGGAGTTGAGCTGTAGGAGTTGCTTGTATATTTTTGAGATTAGTTGTTTGTCAGTTGCTTCATTTGCTATTATTCTCTCCCATTCTGAAGGCTGCCTTTTCACCTTGCTAATAGTTTCCTTTGATGTGCAAAGCTTTTAAGGTTAATTAGGTCCCATTTGTTTGTTTTTGCTTTTATTTCCAATATTCTGGGAGGTGGGTCATAGAGGATCCTGCTGTGATGTATGTCGGAGAGTGTTTTGCCTATGTTCTCCTCTAGGAGTTTTATAGTTTCTGGTCTTACGTTTAGATCTTTAATCCATTTTGAGTTTATTTTTGTGCATGGTGTTAGAAAGTGTTCTAGTTTCATTCTTTTACAAGTGGTTGACCAGTTTTCCCAGAACCACTTGTTAAAGAGATTGTCTTTAATCCATTGTATATTCTTGCCTCCTTTGTCAAAGATAAGGTGTCCATAGGTGCGTGGATTTATCTCTGGGCTTTCTATTTTGTTCCATTGATCTATATTTCTGTCTTTGTGCCAGTACCATACTGTCTTGATAACTGTGGCTTTGTAGTAGAGCCTGAAGTCAGGTAGGTTGATTCCTCCAGTTCCATTCTTCTTTCTCAAGATCACTTTGGCTATTTGAGGTTTTTTGTATTTCCATGCAAATTGTGAAATTATTTGTTCTAGGTCTGTGAAGAATACTGTTGGTAGCTTTATAGGGATTGCATTGAATCTATAGATTGCTTTGGGTAGTATACTCATTTTCACTATATTGATTCTTCCAATCCATGAACATGGTATATTTCTCCATCTGTTAGTGTCCTCTTTGATTTCTTTCACCAGTGTTTTATAGTTTTCTATATATAGGTCTTTAGTTTCTTTAGGTAGATATATTCCTAAGTATTTTATTCTTTCCATTGCAATGGTGAATGGAATTGTTTCCTTAATTTCTCTTTCTGTTCTCTCATTATTAGTGTATAGGAATGCAAGGGATTTCTGTGTGTTGATTTTATATCCTGCAACTTTACTATAGTCATTGATTAGTTCTAGTAATTTTCTGGTGGAGTCTTTAGGGTTTTCTATGTAGAGGATCATGTCATCTGCAAATAGTGAGAGTTTTACTTCTTCTTTTCCAATTTGGATTCCTTTTATTTCTTTTTCTGCTCTGATTGCTGTGGCCAAAACTTCCAAAACTATGTTGAATAGTAATGGTGAAAGTGGGCACCCTTGTCTTGTTCCTGACTTTAGAGGAAATGCTTTCAATTTTTCACCATTGAGGATAATGTTTGCTGTGGGTTTGTCATATATAGCTTTTATTATGTTGAGGTATGTTCCTTCTATTCCTGCTTTCTGGAGAGTTTTGATCATAAATGGATGTTGAATTTTGTCAAAGGCTTTCTCTGCATCTATTGAGATAATCATATGGTTTTTATTTTTCAATTTGTTAATGTGGTGTATTACACTGATTGATTTGCGTATATTGAAGAATCTTTGCATCCCTGGGATAAAGCCCACTTGGTCATGGTGTATGAACTTTTTAATGTGTTTTTGGATTCTGATTGCTAGAATTTTGTTAAGGATTTTTGCATCTATGTTCATCAGTGATATTGGCCTGTAGTTTTCTTTTTTTGTGGGATCTTTGTCAGGTTTTGGTATTAGGGTGATGGTGGCCTCCAGCATTTGCTACTGTTAACTGTTTTCCCTTGTGAAGCCTGTCCTCTAGACTATAAAAAGGCCAGCCTCTTGTATTTAACTCCTTTCAAACATGCATTCTGTTCTTCAGTTCCTGTACCAGTTCTTTGCGATACCACTTTCCCATCATTCTCATTAGATATAGTGTCATCCCTCTCCATTGGTGACAGTATCTATGCTTTTGATTTTAAAAATTGTTTTCATGAAAAGTACCAATAACTTCTGAGAAATTTTAAAAAATTTTATGGACATTTCCAACAGGATGGTCATTAGGTCCATCCACAACAACTTATGAAAAAAATATCCAGTGCCTCCTCTTTGCTTCCAGATGCTTTGGGAAAGAATTTATTTAATGAATTTTTGATAATACCCCAATTTGTTTTTCCTCTCACTGCAATATACTGGAGATATTAGCCTTACATGCATGCTCAGTTGTCAGTCATGTCCAACTCTTTGTGACTCCTTGGATTGTAACCTGCCAGGCTCCTCTATCCAAGGAATTTTCCAGGCAAGAATACTGGGGTGGGTTGCCATTTCCTACTCCAAGGGACCTTCCTGACCCAGAGACTGAACCTGTGGCTCCTGAGTCTCCTGTATCAGCAGATGAATTATTTACCACTGCACCGCCTGGGAAGCCCACATTGGTCTTACATGTATTTAACTATAACCTCTGCTTTCTATTGCCATTAACACCAGCATCAAGTAATTTAACATTGTCTTGCCTCTCATTCATTGGGTTTACTGTGTATTCTGCTCTTAACCTCTTAATTTGTTGATAACTGCTTCTCACTTAGGCCATCCCAGACAATATTGTTAGAATGGTCTTATGATACCACAATGAAGATTTCATGGCTTTCATATTGAAAAGCACTTAAAGACTTCTTTCTGCCTATAAAATTAAATTGAAGTTATTCATAGCATTTAATCATCTTTTTCATGATGTTAATGGAAGCAGTTTCCTTTTCTGAGTCCTGTAGTGTCATACATGCTTATTTATTCTACTACATGAGTATTCATTCTCTATCTTTTTATCTTTACATGCTCTCTTCAGATCATCTCCATTATTCTCATGATATTTAAGTTATCATATGCTGGGTTTCAGATGTGTATCTCTAGCCTAATACCTCTTGAAAACATGTATTGAATTACCTGTC
Source organism: Bubalus kerabau (assembly GCF_029407905.1). Taxonomy (NCBI): domain Eukaryota; kingdom Metazoa; phylum Chordata; class Mammalia; order Artiodactyla; family Bovidae; genus Bubalus; species Bubalus kerabau. Next base: position 9,570,110 of record NC_073635.1, on the reverse strand, counting down.
AATTCTATGTTATTGTCTTATGTCTCAGAACTCATGTGTCCAAAAGAGCATTTTTCTTACCTCTGAAATCTGTATCCCTATACAGATGTTCCTCATCATAGTAAATAATATCATTTTCCCATTTATTGAAATGAGAAATCCACATTTATTATCTACTTCATTCTTCCACCAGGTCTCCAAACCCAGTTCATCAGCAGATTTATATTCATATAGCAATTTGCTTTAGATCATCAACTCTCTTTCCTTGAACTATGGTATCTTTCTAACCAGTCTTTATGCTTTAATTCTTGCACCTTCCAAAGTATTCCTTGAAATAAATTCAAATTCTTCAAAATAATATTAGAAGCCCTGCGTGATCTCAGTTCTGCTTACCTCTTCTTCTTCATCTCATGCTGTTCTTACCAACTGCCCTAATACCCTCCACAATATCATGCTTTCAACAAATTCAGAACCTTTGCTTATATGTTCACTTCCATTTTACCCATAGTCCTAAGATTTTACCTATGTTAGATATCCTAATTGATTCTCTTTTCAGTCTTTATCACAATTTATAATTATTTAACCTATTTATGTTATTCAGTTCAGTTCAGTCGCTCAGTCATGTCCACTTCTTTGCTAGCCCATGGACTGCAGCCAGGCTTCCCTGTCCATCACCAACTCCCAGAGCTTGCTCAAACTCATGTCCTTCGAGTTGGTGATGCCATCCAGCCATCTCATCCTCTGTCATCCTCTTCTCCCCCTGCCCTCACTCTTTCTCAGCATCAGGGTCTTTTCCAATGAGTCAGTTCTTCATATCAGGTGGTCAAAGTATTGGAGCTTCGGTATCAGTGCTTCTAATGAATATTCAGGACTGATTTCTTTTAGGATTGACTGGTTGGATCTCCTTGCAGTCCAAGGGACTCTCAAGAGTCTTCTCTGACACCACAGTGCAAAAGCATCAATTCTTCAGTGCTCAGCTTTCTTTATAGTCCAACTCTCACATCCATACATGACTACTGGAAAAATCATAGCTTTGACTTTATATTCTTAGTAGTAGTGTTAGTTGCTCAGTTGTGTCTGACTCTTTGTGGCCTCATGGACTATAGCCTTCCAGGCTTCTCTGTCCGTGGGATTCTCCAGGCAAGCATACTGGAGTGGGTTTCCAGTCCTTTCTCCAGATGATCTTCCTAACCCAAGAACTGAACCCAATGCAGGTCTCCTAAATCATAGGCAAATTCTTCACCATCTGAGCTACAGGGAAGTCCCCACTTATGTTCTTACTTGTTCTATTATCCTAACTATTGTTTGGTCAGTCTGGAAGTCTAGGTCTGGGAGATAATACAGTACATGGCATATGGAGGATAGTTGAATTCATCGAAATGGATAAGTAAACCCTATCTTCCTTGTCCACTTAATATTTTTCAAATTAGCTAAACATATTTTACTTCTAGAATTTTCATTTTACTCTTCATTTTTCCTCTGAAATTCCATTATACTTTTAAAGCTCCAAAGTAGTGGAGCTTTCCTGAAATGTCACTATCCCTTTCAAAAGCAGCCAATTAACCAACCAGTTATGACAGCAAGATTTTCAGTAAGTGGAATGTAATTTATTTCTCTTGAAAATCTCACAGTATAAGGGAAGGGGTGTCTTTTCCTAAGGAATTCTCATAATATATTACTGTTGGTATAGAAATTGTATCCCACAAAAATATCCTTTTTTATTTTTTTTTATAATAGAGAGCTATATTGTCCAATGTTGAATGCTGTAGAGGAGTTTCTAATATATCTAGAAATACTTGTATTAAAAATACTGCATTTTCAATGTTAGCTACTAGTTAATGGGTATGTTGCCTGTGAGTGAGGCATGCAGTACATTCAAAAGACTCAAGATATAACATTATTGGTTTTGTTTATAAGCATCAAAAGAAAACATGCATAATTATGTTTTTCTTGAGTACATATAGAAGCATAATTTAGAGTCATTAGAGAGTCTAAACTGAAAAAAATCCTACTCTTGCATAATTACTGGGGTTAAACTCATTGCAATTGCAAGTAGGTGGGTGGATGTTATGTTTGTGTGGGTTGTATCATTTTAAAGAATTGGAGTTAGAAGCGATTCCAGAATACATTCCAGAATCAATAGGAACCTGCCCAATTGTTTCCTGCCTTTACTGCAATCCAGTAGAACATAAACTTTGAAAGTGATCGAGATCCTGATTTGAGGCTAACTTAAAACATAAACATTTTTATAAGGAAAAGAAATCACCCTTTTCTTGAGATGTAGACATGCTTTATAAAAATTGTTTTTTTTTTTTTTCTCTGAAAAAATGGAGCACAACCAAGACCCTCAAGTACAGAGAATGGTGAATTTAACTCATGAAATAGTGTGCTGCTTAATCACACAGACCTGGTGAAAGCCCTTTCTTCTAGACATGAAAACTTGTTTTGGAGAGGGAGCTAAACAATCTTTTCAATATAAATTATTTTACTGGGACCTACATGGAGACTTAGTTGAGGGCAATATATTTTTAGCTCTTTGTACACAAAAATATTCTAGCCAGCTGTCATGGTAAACTAGCATTTTTAAAGGATGCTATAAGTCAGAGAAACATGACTATTTTTTATGAAGTAATATTAGACAGTGTCTGCATAAAAAAAAAAGCAGGACATATTAAAAAGGCCTCATCTGTGATCTCAGAATACAGCCCTGTTTTCCCTTTGTGCATGTCTACTAACTACAGCTTTTCATTACATGAGGTAACATAGATCCATGGTTCAACAATTTGGCCCCCAAATCTGTGTAAAGTCTTAACTGTCTCAAATTTGCAAGTCTCCTATTTGATTTATTTGTGTTACTTTATCTTATTCTGTTCACTCATCAGGATTTTCTTTCTTGATTGCATGTAGTGATTGCTAATTATATGTAACCTGTTGATTTCTAGCCTTAAATTCTTCATTAGAGTTAGTTTCTTGTAATCTAGTTTTTTTTTTTTAAATAATCATTAATTCTCTTTTACTCCTTGTGTCTTTTTAGTGTTTTGTTTATAAGCGTTAATAGAGGACATGAAAATTATGGTTCTTATGTTTTCCATGTGTATATTTAAAAGCATAATCTAGAAGCATTAGAGAGCCTAAGATGAAAGAAATATAACAAATATGCTACTTCTGTTTTGTTACAATCGGGTAAAGTAATTATTTCTCTAGCTCTGTTTCTTTTGTAAATGTGTTCCAAATGTCAGAATTCTATGTCTGTGTAGGTCACACTTATGGTTGGAGGCTAAGTGAGAAACCAAATGTGAAGGAAATCCAAATATTCAGCACAAAATATGAAACTGTAATATTTGAAAGAGCCCAGAAGAGGAGTGGCTCTTCTAATATTCTCTATTGGTTTGTATAGTTTTGATGCTATCATTCTTATGGTGCCCTCATGTTTGCTTAAACCTTCAGCGCTCCTTGGTAAATTTGTTTTGTGGGATTTGTCAATATTACCTTTTAGAATGATAGCCACTTTATGTGCCTTTACACACTTGCCAAACCACTTCACCTGTGGTTAAGGCTGCTACAGCATTCGATATATCACTTTTCTAAAGCAATCTGTTTTCCATCTCTGATTTTGGGAATTAATTTGATAATCTAGTGCAAGTGAGAGATGGCTTCCTGAGAGAGGAATGTGTAGACGGAGAACATCTCCTGGGAAGAGAAGGAAAGGGCCTTGAGTTTTGTGGATGCACAGGAGGAAGAGACAGCAGTTTCAGGAGCATCACACATGCAGGTCACTAGTCAGCTGAATACAGAGCTGGGAGCTGAGGGATGGAGCAGAAGGGATGTGAGAACGCATGATTTTGCCTCCATGGGGCCTGGAATTTAAAACGCAGTCATTTTCATCTTGACAGTGTGATGGTGTTGATTCCAGGAAAATGAAATATTTGTTCATTTATTTAGGTCTTCAGTTTCCTTTGATGACGGTGAGGGAGTCAGTAACTTGTGTGATGCCATGAGATCTGCTGAAATGCCCTGCACTTTATGCTCAAATATGTTATGAACCTAAAACTGTTCTAAAAACTAAGGTCTAATATAGAAAACTCAGAATAATCTTACTCTTTTCCTTTCCCTCAATCTCTTACCTGGTTGTTGTTTAATCACTAAGTCATATCCAGATCTTTTGTGACCACATGAACTGTAACCCACCTGGCTTCTCTGTGCATGGAATTCTCCAGGCAAGAATACTGGAGTGGGTTGCCATTTCCTTCTCCAAGGGATCTTCCTGACCAGGGGATCAAACCTGTGTCTCCTGCATTGGCATGCTGATTCTTTACCACTGAGACACCAGGGAAGCCCCTTACATGCTTACTTATGGGCTACGGCAACTGGAAGCCATTAGGGTACAAGAACCTTGCTGAAATTCACTATGGAGACCAGCCAGCCAAAGAGAAGGAGGAGGAGCCAGAGTGGATCCTTTGAGTCATAAAAGGGAGCTGTCTAGCAAGGATTTCTAGTGAATGTTGTAACCGTTACAACATTTCCTGACAGTGTTTTTAAAACAACATTCCTTATTATCAACAAATTAGAGCACTGCATTAAAATTTGTTAGAAAAACTCAATATGTGTTAAGTGACCTTGACAACACTGGTTATAGAAAAAAAAATTCCATGAAAATGCCATTGGATCATACGTAGCATAGTCAAATATAGCACACAATTACAAGAAAACTATTAATGCATATAATAACATAATATAAAGAGTTCTAATAAATATTAAGATGGCTACTAACATGTGAATGAAACAGAATATTCTAGAGAAGAACTCAGATAAACATCAGTAAAAGTGTCCCGAGATGAACTTATTATTCGGAAAGCAGAGTGGGAAAGTGACTAGGAACCTGAACATGACAGGCACATCTAGGAATAAAACACAACTGTGACCATTTCTAGCCAGATAGTCAGATAACCTGTTTTTCATGTAAAAACAACCAGAGTAATAATAAAATCTACCTCGGAGGTATTATGGTGGAACTTAAGACAATGTATATAAAATATTTAACCCACTGCAACAGTCGTAGAAATTGTTCAATAAATATTGACCATAATGAAACTACCACTAAAAATATTATTAGTGTTAATGTTAGGTTTTTCATAAATTTGCTGTATTGCTGATTTTTTAAAATGTTCATTTCTGCATTAGAATATGTTTGATAGAGTTGTGAGTCCTCTGTTTATATTCCTATTTTATTTAGTAGATAACTCATGTGAAGAGCACATTTTGTGTCTTTTAAAGCTACTATTGGTCAGCCTGTACCCAGGGAAAGCCAATCTTTATTATCTGTTTTATCTCATGCAAGGGAAAAGTTGCTACTAAAACCTTTATATTGCTTTCAGGATATTGGCACTTCAGTGAGAATAACAGAGAAAGTGCTTAATCGAAGGTCATCTACTCAAATCATATCTGCAGTACAGAATTTATTGCTAAAGAGAGAACCGATGACAAACAAAGAATTTGACATTTGAGAACCAAACTCATAGCATAAAATATTAAAAAAGTCTGTAGCTTTGGGGTTTTCCAGGAAATTTTTCCAGGAAAATTACCTGGAATTGAAGCAGTAGCCATTAAAATACTTCAATTATTTCAATATAATACAAACATTTCAATTAAGCTTTTGACTATGATATCATTTCAAAATAATAACAACCTCAAAGATACAGACCCTCAGAATCATTTTGCTATCAATTAATAACAAAGACCAATCATAAATCATTCATAATGCAAACACCAGGTAATTGATTTGCATGCTAAGTTGCTTCAGTAATATTCGACTCTTTGTGACCCTATGGGCTATAGCCCGCCAGGCTCCTCTGTCCACAGAATTCTGCAGGCAAGACTGTTGGAGTGGGTTGTGGTAACTTCCTTCAGGAGATCTTCCCTACCCAGGTATCAAACCCATGTCTCTTATGTCTCCCGCATTGGCAGGTGGTTTCTTTACCACTATTGCCACCTAGGAAGCCACACTTCTCACACAGAAATGATTTAGCACCCTTCTAAATAACAATCTAGAGATCATAAACAATTGTCACTCATTCCAATTTTCTCTGAAATACCTAAGGCTTCATGGATGTATGAGCTGCAGAGATACATGCACATATTTTTTAGTGAAACTTCTTTTAGAGAAAAATGCCAAGTGAGAAAATCACGGTATCTGTAGGAGCATTTTTGAAAGAATAGAAGTTATCTGGGTAGGAGGCAAAGAACCAAATAAGCAACATCTTCTGTGCCATTTTTTTTTCTCTAGGATGTAATAGAAGAGATCTTTACCAAACATGTTAAATTGATGTTAAATGTGGAGTGATATATCTTGATATTTAAGTTAGACTATAAGAAATGCCCTGCATTTAGATATACTGTGTTTCAGATTCTGAACAAAGGGAAAATTCATGAATGATACATATATTTACCAAAAAATTCTAATTAGTGAACTAACAATTAGGGAAAAATGAGATATTGTCATATATGGGTTGAAACTGCAGCCTTACTCCTTTGAAGTTTTGCCAGTGTGAAGTGACAAAGATATTGAGAAAATATGAAATCTCAAATTGTGAAACTGCAAACAGGAAGAAATTCCTCTAAGCTAATGATTCTTTTGAGAAGTAGGAAAATGAAATGAAGGTGAGAATTACTGGGGTTATCATAAGAACAAAGCTATATAAGACTGTTTCAAACACTTTACATCAGTTCTTTTCTCACATTTTATTGCATTTGTATATTTTATTAAATATTTCATTTGTATAGGGTTTTTAGAGTAGAATTACAGACTTGGAATAATGAATGTATTGCTGCATTCATAGATCTGTTCGATGTAATACTACATGAATCATTCTTAACTGGGGAGGGGAGAAAGTGTTCCAAGAAATACTTCAAAGTCATATATAATTTTAATGACGTAATGGAGAAAGGACATCTATTTGTCTTTAGAGTTAGCAATTTAGTTCGGAGAAAAAAAAATATGCCATTGGACACACTTCATTGAATCTACTAAGTATGTGTCATGATTCAAGAAAGGTATGGATTCATTTTTAGGTGTAAAGAAATAGCCTCAGAAGAACGAAAGAAAGATACAGGAAACACCAGTAACAGAATTGGATCTAAGAATTTGTCAATTACACTGTTGAATTAAAGGAATATCTCAGAGAAAGGAGCTACTACTTGTTGATTTTTTGATTTTGCGTTCTCTCTCACCTTTTAAGATGGTACTGATTAACCTGTCTGCAAGGCAGCAGTTGGGATGCATACATAGAGAACCGACTTGTGGACCCAGAGGGGGAAGGAGAAGCTGGGACAAATTGGGAGAGTAGCATTGAAGCATATACATCACCACAGGTAAAATTAGATAACCAGTGAAAATTTGCTATATGATGCAAGGAGCTCAAATCTGGTGTTCTGTGACCACCTGGGGGTGGGATGGTGTGGGACGTGAGAGGGAGGTTCAAGAGGGAAGGCCATATGTAGACCTATGGCTGATTCATGCTGATATATGGCAGAAACCAACACAATATTGTAAAACAATTATCCTCAAATTAAAAGTAAATAAATTAACAACAAAAATAAATAAAAATAAAGGCGATATCTTCTTTACCTTTGGGAATAATTCACTTACTCCACTGAGATGGAAACACGCCCATTTAGCCTTGGAGGAGATACCACAATCCATAGTAAAAATAGAGTGTGTTGATACAGAAAACCTCTGCAATAGCTAAATAGAAAAGCCTTTTCATTGGTAAGAGTTTGACTAAGAATCATAAACCAATAATTAAAAGTATTAGAATACTTCAATCTATCAAGTAATATGTGTTTGCTTTTCTGAAAGAGGATTTTGACTAACATTACAATTCAGAGAACATTTGTTTCCAAGCTAAGCATGTTTCACAAGATTTTTATGTCTTAAAAATGTAGTGAAAATGGTTTTATTTTTATTTTATTTTATTTTTAAATTTTACATAATTGTATTAGTTTTGCCAAACATCAAAATGAATCTGCCACAGGTATACATGTGTTTCCCACCCTGAACCCTCCTCCATCCTCCCTCCCCATACCATCCCTCTGGGTCATCCCAGTGCATCAGCCCCAAGCATCCAGTATCATGCAGTGGGATCTATTCTTGCAGAGGAGCTCTGAAAAAAAGACATTTGTCCAGATTCTTGATGGATTATGATGGAGTAATGTTGTTGCTGTTCAGTCACTCGGTCATGTCGGACTTTTTGCGACCCTATGGACTGCAGCATGCCAGGCTTCCCTGTCCTTCACTATCTACTGGTGTTTGCTAAAACTCATGTCCATTGAGTCGATGGTGCCATGAATTTGGAATAAAACTTGTGCAGCTGGGAATAAGCAGGAAACTGGGAATTACATGTTTCCCAATACCGAGATTACAACAATGCCTTCAATATTCTATTAATATCATAGTTGTGACAAGTTTGTTACCTGACCTGTAGAGTTGCTAATCAAGAAAAACACCTAGAGGGCTTCCTTGCTGGCTCAATGGTAAAGAATTCTGCCAATGCAGAAGACATGGGTTTGATCCCTGATGGGGGAAGATTCAACATATCGTGGAGCAACCAAGCCTGTGCTCCTCAACTACTGAGCCTGTGCTCTGCAGCCTGGGAGTCACAACTACTGAGCCCATCTGCCACAACTGCTGAAGCTTGCATGTCCAGAGCTTGTGCTCTGCAACAAAAGAAGTCACCGCAATGAGAAGCCCATCTACCACAACGATGAGTAGCCCCTGCTTGCCACAACCAGAGAAAAGTGCACACAGCGACAAAGACCCTGCACACGCAAATAAATAAATATTTTTTAAAAAAAGAAAAAACACCCAGAAATAAATACATGCAAAATAAAAATGAATATGATATTTCTCTGATGGCCAAAACATCTAAATGTTAGTTCTGAGTTTTGTATGAGCAAAACCATTCCTACAACCTAAAAATGCCAGAAAGTGACACATGAAATAACATGTCAAAAATAAGCTATTTTAAAAAATATTTTCAGAAATTGGAAAGTTATCTAGCAAATCCTAACATTCAAAAGGTGAAAGGAACTTGGGGCGGGGCTGAGGTGGAGAAGTTAAAGACCGGAATCAAGTAGAGGGAATGAATCGAAATTCCCTTCTGCTTTTCTTTCTTTCCCCGTGGGTTGTTTCCAGGAAAGGACATAGAGAGAGAATGCATCTAGTGTTGAATTCTGACGTATAATTTATCAAATCCACAGGGTAACTCAGTCAATGATTTTTATGTTTTTTCCTTTATGCAAGATTGCATGGTGCATTTTGCTTAGTCTGTTAAATGGATAGGAAGAACTGAAGGCAAAAATGTTATATTGAATTTTCTCTTAGTTACCAGATGGCTAAAGATTTCAATTAGCTGAGTTTGCAGTTTGTAGGGCAGCATTCTGTCTTGAAGTTTTATCCTTACCCCAAGCTTCCTCTGGCATCATTCTTCAAATAGGCAATGTTATATTATTCCCCTTCCTACTGTTCAGGTCAGTTCAGTTCAGTCGCTCAGTCGTGTCCAACTCTTTGTGACTCCATGAGCTGCAGCACGCCAGGCCTCCCTGTCCAACCCAACTCCAGAAGCCCACCCAAACTCATGTCCCTTGAGTTGGTGATGCCATCCAACCATCTCATCCTCTATCACCCCTTCTCCTGCCTTCAATCTTTCCCAGCATCAGGGTCTTTTCAAATGAGTCAGTTCTTCGCATCAGGTGGCCAAAGTATTGGAATTTCAGCTTCAGCATCAGACCTTCCAATGAATATTCAGGATTGATCTCCTTTAGGATGGACTGGTTGGATCTCCTTGCAATCCAAGGGACTCTCAAGAGTGTTCACCAACACCACAGTTCAAAAGCATCAATTCGTCAGCGCTCAACACTTTAGTAAAATCAATCCAAAGAGCAAATTGTTTTCTTCCATTCTACTTGTATTAACGAGATAAAAACAAAATGAAAGGAAAAACTTCACAGTTTCTGAGTTTGGATAAATAACACAGAAATATGGTTAGAAAAAAAATAAAGAAAAATTATCATCCAGAAATATTCTGGAGCTCAGAACGATATCATTTTTTGAAACAAAAAGTAGGATCTGAAACAACTAATGCAATGCATTCTAATAAAGAATCTATTAGTCATGGAGTGAGCTCTAGAGAAAAACTCTCCAAGGCCATACAAGGGAGCTTGAATTTTGCCTCAAGGATTGTCTTTTTTTTTTTTTTTTTTTTGGCCCTGCTGGGCAGTTTGTAGAATCTTAGTTCCCAGATCAGGGATTGACCCCAGGCCATGGTAGTGAAAACGCTGAGTCCTAACCACGAAACCACCAGGGAGCTCCCAGAGATTGTCTCTTTGGAGATTCTTAGCTGCATATACCATGAACTAGATCAAACCGCATTATATTTTTTTCTTAATAGGTCATGAGCAGAAGAAAGACAAGAAATGCAGATTAGTAAAATGTCATTCTTTTTTATATTAGTCTATGTGAATAGATACAAAACAGAATATACTATAGATTATTAGTGAAACTAGCTTCAGGACTGTAATGTTTAATAAAATTATTACAGTGTACTAGGTGGCAGATGTTGAAATAAAAGCACAAAAACAGCTTTTTTGGGGGGAGGGAATGGTAGCAATGGTCTTCAATAGGTATATCTTCAAAGGAGGGGACAAGATTTTACATAGACTTAATTACTTATTACCACAGTACATGCTGAAGCAGGACATGGCAACCCACTCCAGTATTCTTGCCTGGAGAATTGCATGGACAGAGGAGCCTGGCAGGCTGTAGTCCGTAGGGTCGTGAAGAGTCAGACATGACTAAATTGACTGTTTTCTTTATTTATATTGATCTATGCAGTAACTAAAACAAACATTTGTAATTTGCTGCACCATCTGACTTAACAAAGTTAAGATACTGGTAGTACTAGGTGCAAATATTTAGGATAAAATTTTCATAAATCAAATAAAAATATGTTATTATGTGGGATTTTTAAGGGGACTAGAATAAAAAATAGTAAAAAAGGTAATATGGCTTCACATGGGCTTCCCTGATGGCTCAGATGGTAAAGAATCCATCTGCAATGTAGGAGGCCTGGGTTTGATCCCTGGGTTGGGAAAATCCCCTGGAGGAGGGCATGGCAACCCACTCTAGTATTCCTCCCTGAAGAATCCCCAGGTGCCATGGTTTCATATATTTGAGTTTTTAATAAGTGGGAAGGTGATTAAAAGGAAAGGGAATCCTAGAGAATTAGAAAATAAAAAGGGGATTAAAACAATAGATAACCTTTAGCACAGTAGGCAAAGACATATGAGTAAAATTAATTCTTATTAATAGCAATTGGATTTGAAATTTTCTACATCTCTCATTAAATATGGGCTTCTATTGAATAAGGCAGTTAGCACAAAGCCATTCACCATTCTCTCTACTTGTAAGAGAAAAGTATAAAGACCAAAACAATTGATAGGTTCATTAACACTCCCTGGTTTAATCAAGTAAAGCTAATGTACATTCAGGGGACTCTGACCTGCAAACAGGTTTTTGTTACACTTTAGGAACAATTTATCTGAAACAGCCATTTGACTGTTTTAGAGAAAGGGATGTGGGGCTGCTTCACTTCTAATGTGCATATTGAGTCCATCTGCCTGGATTACGAAGTATAGGAAGGGGAAAAGGTACAGCCATTTATGTGACTGAGTTTTATTTTTTTAGTAAAAGGAAAATCAAAGTGAATTAGGGAGAAACAAAATGACATATTCTAGTATGTGATAATGTGAGATCTATAGGACATGGATTTTGAGCACGTTGGCTAGCACACATGTGTTAAGCTCAGTTCAGTTGCTCAGTCATGTCTGATTCTGTGACCCCATGAATCGCAGCACGCCAGGCCTCCCTGTCTATCACCAACTCCCGGAGTTCACTCAGATTCACATCCATCGAGACAGTGATGCCATCCAGTCATCTCATCCTCTGTCGTCCCCTTCTCCTCCCACCCCCAATCCCTCCCAGCATCAGAGTCTTTTCCAATGAGTCAGCACTTCACATGAGGTGGCCAAAGTACTGGAGTTTCAGCTTTAGCATCATTCCTTCCAAAGAAATCCCAGGGCTGATCTCCTTCGGAATGGACTGGTTGGATCTCCTTGCAGTCACAAGGGACTCTCAAGAGTCTTCTCCAACACCACAGTTCAAAAGCATCAATTCTTCGGCGCTCAGCCTTCTTCACAGTCCAACTCTCACATCCACACATGACCACTGGAAAAACCATAGCCTTGACTAGACGGAACTTTGTTGGCAAAGTAATGTCTCTGCTTTTGAATATGCTATCTAGGTTGGTCATAACTTTCCTTCCAAGGAGTAAGCGTCTTTTAATCTCATGGCTGCAGTCACCATCTGCAGAGCCCCAAAAAATAAAGTCTGACACTGTTTCCACTGTTTCTCCATTTATTTCCCATGAAGTGATGGGACCAGATGCCATGATCTTCATTTTCTGAATGTTGAGCTTTAAGCCAACTTTTTCACTCTCCACTTTCACTTTCATCAAGAGGCTTTTTAGTTCCTCTTCACTTTCTGCCATAAGGGTGGTGTCATCTGCATATCTGAGGTTATTGATATTTCTCCCAGCAATCTTGATTCCAGCTTGTGTTTCTTCCAGTCCAGGATTTCTCAGGATGTACTCTGCATAGAAGTTAAATAAACAGGGTGACAATATACAGCCTGACAATACAAACACATGTGTTAGTGCATATATTTCCTAATAGGAGCATCTCTTCACTTTCTTATTGTGAGGTAGGAACCCATATCATAGGGAGGCATGCGCCTCTGACCCTTAATGACTGTTTCTGTTTTCTCTGTAAGAGGGGAGATATTAGGAAGGGATGTGGGTGTGATATGAAATATGAAACACATTACTGCTTCAGTGTGGTGCAGCCACTGTGAGCTTCTGTTTTTGCTGGAAAGAAGGGAGGGCTGGCAGCAGATTCAGCCACAGAGCAGGGACTGTGGTGGACACAGCAAGAGGTCATTTCCTCTGCACATGTTGGCCATTAGGCCTGTGTGTGGGGCTGAAAAAGAAGAAGAGTCAATGCTCACTGATTTACATATTAAACATTATTCTCACTGAATATGTGGATGTATATTTGTGTGTGTGTGTGTGTGTGTGTCTGTGTGGTCTGTGTGTGCTTAGTCACCCCAGTCATGTCCGACTTTGCAATCCCATGGACTGTAGCCTGCTAGGCTCCTCTGTCCATGTCATTCTCCCAGGAAGAAAACTAGAGTGGGTTGCCATGCCCTCCTCCAGAGGATCTGATCAAGGGATAAAACCTGCGTCTCCTGCATTGCAGGAGAATTCTTTACTGCTGAGCCATGGGGAAACCAAATACATACATCAGTTCAGTTCAGTTCAGTTCAGTCTCTCACTCGTGTCCGACTCTTTGCAACCGCAAGAATCGCAGCACGCCAGGCCTCCCTGTCCATCACCATCTCCCGGAGTTCACTCAGACTCATGCCCATCGAGTCAGTGATGCCATCCAGCCATCTCATACATATATATATATATATATATATATATATATATATACACACACATATATATATATATACACACATTTCTTTTCTTTTCATTTTTTCTTGACTTTACAATGCAAGCTGAGGGGATTAGAGAAGCAAGTAAGGTTACGACCAGAGTCTTCCCTGGAGTCCAAGCCCACCAATGTCACACTACAGCTCCAAGTGAGCATTGCAGGCCTTGCTGACTCCAAGGATGGGTTGGGAAAGGGGATAGAGCAGGGCCAGGAGGAGGGATTCTGGGGCCCAGCACAGTGTGGGTGCTACATGCATGGTATTGGTGAAGCTGGAACCTAGGGACCACCTGGTCAGCACAGTGACCACATCCCCCTTCTTGAATAGAGATGCATATTTATACCATACATATGAGACTTATTCTAATAAGAGGTTGTCTCACACAATAATGGAGACTGACAAGTCCTATGATATTCAGTGGGTATCTCAGAGACCCAAGAAAGCCTCTGACACTATTCTAGTCTAAAAGTCCATTGTCTCTAAAACCAGGATGAGCTTATATTTCAGTTTAGATTAGAAGATGGAAAAAAAAAAAAGATGTCTCAGCTCAAAAGAGATCAGGCAGAGGTATCCCCCCTCATTCATAGGAGTGTTACCCTTTTTGTTCTATTTAGGCATTCAAATGAATGAACGAGGGCCATCCAGATTAGAGAGACCAATCTGCTTTACTTAGTCTACCAATTCAAATGTTAATGTCATAATGTTTGACCACATGCCTGGGCACCCTGTGGCTCAGTCATGATGAGCCAGGAAATTAATCATCACAGCTCCCATTACCCCATTATCCATATGCCCCTGATGTTATCATTTTATATCACCACAGAATATTTATCAAAACCAAGAAACCTATCTAGGAATATTACCATTAACTAAAATTCATGCTTTATTTGAAATTAGCCTTTTTTTCCCATTAATGCTTTTTTGTTGTTCCAGGATTCAGTCTAGAATATTGCATCACATTTAGAGTTAATTCATTTTAATTGTGTAATATATTTTATTATAGGATTATAGCACAATTTATTTGCTCATTCTCCTGTAAATGGCAATCATTTATAATTTTTCCTTCCTACAAATATAACTATTCTATAAAATGCTGAACTCAGGTGCATTCATGAAGCAATCCTATTCTTTCTCCCACTGTCACTTCAAAATATGTCCTGTTAGAAAATCTATGACTCATTCCACAGCATTTTGTGTCATTCTTAGTCTTAAAAACAGTCTTCTTTTATTTTTTTCAGTCTTACTGATGTGTAAGTGACAAATGAAATTGTAAGACATTTAAAGTACACTGGAACATTATGATGAGGGTTTCCAAACTGTTTCAGTGGTGAAGAATCTGCCTGACAGGAGATGCAGGAGACACAGGTTTGATTCCTGGGTCAGGAAGATCCTCTGGAGTAGGAAATGGAAACCCACCCCAGTGTTCTTGCCTGGAAAATTCCACGGACAGAGGAGCTGGTGGGCTGCAGTTCATGAGGGTCACAAAGAGTCAGACATGACTGAGCACGTGTGCACACACACTATGATGATTTGATATACATATACATATATGTTGTGAAAGAACCCCCCATTGAGTTATTTAACACATCTGTCACCTCACATATTTATCTTTTGTTTTGTTTTGCTCTGTTTTGATTGTAACATATAAGTTCCACTCCCTTAAGAAATTTTCAAAATGCAATATAACCTTATCAGTCTCTGTATAGTAACTAAAATGTACAATACAGTGTGGTCATAAAAGCCTTGAACATTATTTAGATTAAATAGACTCCTTTTCCTCCATCTGGGGGATTGGCTTCAGACTTCAAAGTGTGTCATGGAGAGTGGAATTTGGTTAGGAGATGTCATTAAAGGGGGGTTTTTAATCCTTGAGGACTGACCACAGTGAAGGGAATTCAAAATGAACATACTTTAAGAAAAATTACCCCAAACTTGGAAATAAGTCTAAAAGGTGGGCAATATGTCACTTTAAGGTCATATGAGTTTACTATTTAAAAGACCCACCTGAGGACTATCCAGAGAAATGTACTTTATCCAATTCATTTCAAAGTCCCAGACTTAGTACATATTAAGTTGGATAATTTTGTCCAAGAGAGATGCAGACACTTTCTTTATGCGAGAAAAGATAGCCCTACAAATTACTGAGCTTTGTTACATATGGAATGAATAAGTTTTGTAAGTTAACCAAGAAGTCTTATTTAGTATTCATTTATTATATTGTCTACAATCCTCAAGTCCTCAAATGTTATTTTAACTGGAAGTACTATCTTAATGGTTTCTTTTTCAATTACTTTTTCTTTGACACATCTTCATTTTGTATTTATTTGAGCCATTTGCTTAAACTTCTTAAAAATCAGTCTTTAATACATAAAGATTCTGCTTCATGGATAATATTTAACATGGTCTCTGTTCCTTCAGGACAGTTCAGAGGCAAGTGAAAGCCATTCAGTCGTGTCCAACTCTTTGTGACCCCATGGACTATACAGTCCATGGAATTCTCCAGGTCTGAAAACACGTGGGTAGTAGCCCTTCCCTTCTCCAGGGAATCTTCCCAACCCAGGGCTCGAACCCAGGTATCCAGCATTGCAGGCAGATTCTTTACCAGCTGAGCCATAGGGAAGCCCATAGTTGCTATTACTGTCTATTAGTGTGCTTTTTTGTGTTTTTAGAGATTCTCTTGTGGTGACTTCTGGGTGAAGCCCCTTAGCAAATGCTACCTGTTGCCTGGAAGACTGCTTTAAACTCCTTTCTTTACTGATGGGTCCTACAGAACCCATGAGCTCTTTTATTGGAATCCCGCTGCCTCTGTAAATTCAAGTGACAGGCCATGCATCCTTTTACCACCATTAATAAACACAGCTTGCTCTGAACACAGTCAGCAAAGAAAACTGTTTCAACCACAGCTTTTCTTCTTTACCCTTCTCCAGATGGTAACCAGACACCAGGCTCTACGATCCCCAAATCTGAAAGAACACGTGTTCAGCTCTCTAAGTGGTTGACTTGAAAACTCGTCACTTGTTCTGAGATATGAGGAAGAAGTGCTTTCACTTGCTGCTTTTTTCACCCCATGGGAACTCATTATATCAGCATCCCTCTCTTTTTCTGAAGAGAACTTCTCCTCTGATCCTTAACATATACTTACTTATAAGTCTTGCTACCTTTATTTCACCCATATTTCTTTGGCTATTCTTGACATTTGTACAGATGGTTCCTCTGCGTGCAAATTAGTTAATCAAATACTACGAACATATCGCTAGTATTCTAAATGAGAATTTTTAAATTAATGATTTTTTTATGATTAGAATATTTATATTTTGAATAGTGTTGTCCATGAACATAGTATGTTTATCCAGTTTCTGAGATCTTTTTAATACTTTGTTATAATTTTACAACTGTCTTTAGAAAAGTCTTATACATCATTTAGTAGCTAAACTTATGTGTATCTTCTAATTTTAGCTTTTTTGAGGTTTTTAAAAAATATTATTTAATTATGATTATAAAGTGTTCTGATTTCTGAATATTATTTTTATGCTGAACAATGTTGCTTTAACTATTTTATTTCTAATGATTTCTAGATTCTCCAAGATTTCCCTGTCCTACATAAGAAATGACATTTTTCATCTAATTTTATATTATGTTTCAATTTCTAGATTTATTGAAATTAGCCAGGATCTGCTACTCTTCCATACCACACATACAACCTATAAAATTAAAATGAAATAATGGTAGAGAATGTAATTCTATTCTAGTTCTTTTGGGAAATATTTTAAAGGAGCTATAAACATGATGACAGACTTAGATTTATTTGTATGTTTGACCATTATCTTAAATAGTTTAAAATTTTTCAAATTTTGTAACTAAAAATATTCCTTTGATTACAAATAAATTTTGATAAGGCTTATTTTTTCTGAATTCTTTGATATAATTATATGCCTTTTCCTTAAATCTTTCGTTTCACCTTCTTAATCACTGTTTTAATATTTTGAAAACCCTGATATGATAGAACTTCAGTGATGATCACATTTATAAGTACCTTTATAAATAAGCATGAACAAAGTGTAAAATAATTATACACACAAAAAAATAACTGTAGGAGAGTTGGCTTTTAAATGTTGTATTCTATATGAATTAACTTATGAGCCTTAGTCCTGATTTCTTTTTGCTTTAAACAGTCTTTAAAAATTAAAGTTTAAGGGAATAAAATATTTTATATAATAAAGAATCTATTTTGTTCAAGCATTTGTGATTGTCACAGTCTGAATACATTTTTTTGGATTTAAACTTCCATGTTACAACAGTTTGGATCCCTTTTCTTAATGCTTCCAAGGGAAATAAAATATTTTTTCTATGTGAACATCAGAGAAATTAGAAGAATTGTACAAATCTGTTGAATATTTGACTGTCTTCATTTCATTATTCTCATTATCAGTAATATCCCCACTAACCAACTACCTAGGAAAATAGCTTTCAGGCAAAATTTTACATAAATGGAAATTATTTACATCAAGAAAGAAAACTCAAACTTAAGTTGAAATATCATTTTTGGCTCATTGATAAAGAATCCGGTTGTCAATGCAGGTGACATGGGTTCAATCATTGGATCAGGAAGATCACCTGGAGAAGGAAATGGCAACCCACTTCAATATTCCTGCCTGGGAAATGTTATGGACAGAGAAGCCTGGCAGGGTACAGTCTATGGGGTTGCAGAGTCAGACATGACTTAGCAACTAAACAACAGCAGCAACATCATTTTTTAAAGTATAATTTTATTTTTCAAACACATATTTTAAATTTAAACGTGTATGATTATTATTATAAAATGTGTTGGATAATAAGAATTATTAAATGATGGTCATTATGATTATTCTTTATTTTGCTACTTTACGCTCTCCCCCTTTTTAATTCCTTGTCTTTGTAGTAGAGAATGAAACTGATATTATACCCTTAGTCATTAATGACAATTAAGTGAGTCATGACCATGCAAATGTTTATTAATCTATTTCTGTATATCCAATATCACTTCAAAAAAACAAAACAAGAAATAAGATGCTAGCCCCAACCCCTGCCAAGTAATCAAATTCCTAACTAATTTCTAAAATTTACTTAATTGCTAACTGTGAGCTCCATAGCTTTCATAGACATTTCTTGAACTGGTTCATCAAAAATCACCTGTGCTAATGTAGCCAGAAGATATTTACAATGTTACAAAGAAAATAGCAAACAGAACCTTCTGATAAAAGTCTGAGCAGTATATAACCCTTTAGGCTGTCAGAATCTATGCCAGTTCAAAAACAAAGAAAGAAAAGGCAGAGAGAATTACAACCACACGATACACACATAGACAAACACAAACACATGCACACACACACACACATGTGCTCTGCTCCCTGCCCCAGCCCAAATAACAACAGACGTGAACAAAATTCAGAATAGCAGGTAATTCACAGGGATTTTGTTTAGAATCATAAACATTTTCAGGACTTGAAACCAGAAAGGAGGGGAGGAACAAAAAAATAAGTACCATGCTATAAAATCCATACTGGAATAATTACATGTTTGAATCATATAGACATATAAGTAATATCTTTGGAAATTTAGAATTACAATATGAATTTTCGATCATCAAAAAACATTATAAACAGCAAATTAAACCATTATTTCATACCACATGTAAAAGTAAATTCTAAAAAGATTAAAATCCAAATTAAAAAAATTAGGAAGTCATTTTGCAAGACAGAAGATACCAAGATACCAAGGAAAGAAGCATATGTAATATATTTGAGTATAAGAAATTAATATTTCCCAAAATGAAAAATAAGACAAACATAAAACAGGTGGGAGAAAAGATCAGAAACAGAAAAAAAGAAAGGAGTGTAATGATATTTTAATGTACCAATAGCTCCAGCAAATTAAAAAGTAAAGGAACATTAAACCAAATGAAAAAGTTGGTTGAGATTATGACAAGAATATACAGAGTAAGAAAGGCTATCATTTCAACTTTCCACTAAGTATTTTAAAAGCTGTTTAACCTCTTTATTAATCATGAAAAAGCTAATCAATGATTAACAATTCATTGATTATATTGGCAAATATACTGAAGACTAATAATATCCAAGGCTGGTGAGGACAAGTGAAAGTGCCAATCACAGCAATTTTCTGGGAAACTGAACTGGGAGAATCTAAAATTGAAATCTGCACCCCACTATATTCAACATTCTCACTTCATAATAAAAATATGGAAAGAAAAGTCCACTATTTAACAACTACCAGCAAAATTTTCTGAAGTGATAATAAATGAAAGAAACCCAAATGCCCAATAATAGGAGAATGACAATGACTAAAAAAAATCATGCATGCATGCTAAGTCGCTTCAGTCGTGTCCGACTCTGTGCGACCCTATGGACAACAGCCCCCAGGCTTCTCTGTCCACAGGATTCTCTAGGCAAGAATACTGGAGTAGGTTGCCATTTCCTTCTCCAAAAGAAAAGAATGAGCAGTATCTTATTAAAGATGGTATTCTTATACAAATCAAGTTCCCAAATGTGTTTCATACCAGTGTCCTGAATATTGGGGGAATAAAAGAAAGACCTCACATCTAGATGAAAACAAATGATCTGGAATTGGTTGCTAATATGTTACCAACCAGAAACTAGTTACCTCATTAGAATGATTCTCTAACAAGAGAACCAAAGGCAGAGAAAATATGCTAACATTGCAAAGAATCCTGAATTTAGGTTATATGTGAGGATGAGTGGCTTGAATGAGAAGGTTGCTTAATTTGGGATTAGATATTGTGAGATCTATCTGACATCTCTAGATATAGGCTGGATTATAAACTGTATATCTTGCTGTGAACAGGGACCAGACAAGATTACTGAAGATCCTATCAAGCCTGATGCTTTTTGAAAATGAAAGCCTAATTAAGAGCCTCCCTAGGGAGAGGTCAAAGGCTTTTGTTAAATCCCTATTGCTATCATAGCACAATCTATATATATCTGATAGTATACAATCATTAAAAAATGAATTTCTGTATACACGTACTGCTTGGTAAAAGATTCTAGTTGCAAAGTAAAGTCTATAATAGACAACATTTTTGTATAAACAGATGTTGTGCGTGTTTATACGTTTCCATGAACATAGAAAATTTACTTGAAAAGATGTCCACTGTACAGTTAATATTTTTTTCCTTTTGGAGTGAGAGAGTGGAATGGAGAAAAGATGGGTTCGATCCCTGGGTCGGGAAGATCCCCTGGAGAAGGAAATGGCAACCCACTCCAGTATTCTTGCCTGGAAAATCCCACGGACAGAGGAGCCTGGTGGGCTACAGTCCATGGGTCACAAAAGGTCGGACATGACTGAAGCAACGTAGAATACACGCACACTTCATTTTATCTTGTGCTCTTTTGTGTCATCCATTGACATGAGCATGTTATGCTTTTGTAGTTTGCAAGGGGAATCCAATAGAGTATAAAATGCTTGATTTTTACTGAAATATGTGTACAGGTCTTACAAACATTGTTTTGTAACAATATTTGTTACTCAGTTTTCTCATGGAGAAAAAAAGTCTTTTTCTCTTTTACTTCACAATTAATTCAGTATTGATCCAGTAGCAAATATTGAGCTTTACCAGAGTTTATGAAATCTTCAAAATTGCTAGGGAACCTTCAAAGGCAAGTAAGGTTTCCTTTAAGGGCATTTTAGCTATTTGGATGAGAGTTAACAGACTGCAGCTGCTGGAACATTGTGATCTGGTCTGAGTGATAAAGTGAAGCAGTATAGTTCATGGCAATAAATGCCACCTGCAGCAACATTATCAGTCAACTAATATTAAGAATGTATTCAAGGGTGCAGTATCATTTCTCAGTACTTGACAACCAGGCCCAAAATATTTTCTAATGTTTATTAGCACTGTATCAGTTGATAAAAAGGTGGCTTTGCTGGTTTCATAAGTGCTTTTCCCCAGGACCATAACACACTGCTGCTTCCGGCAATGTAGAATGTGGAATTTTTGTGAAATTATAAAATCTTTAGAATGAGTTGTATGTATTTACTGAATATTCCATAAGTCCTATAGGCTTACAGTATGAGGCATGTCCATTCATTAAAATATTAATTTTATTGTGTTGTTTCAATAATAGTAATTAAAATAATCAGAACATTTTCAAAATAGAAATAAATAGTAATTGTATAAAATTGAACATTCTGATTTGCTGTTAATAACTTCTATATTGGGCTTCTCTGGTGGCTCAGCCGGTAAAGAATCCACCTGCAATGCTTCCATAATGGGCTTCCCTGGTAACTCAGCTGGTAAAATACCCGTCTGCAATGCAGGAGACCTGGGTTTGATCCCTGGGTTGGGAAGATCCCCTGGAAAAGATCTGGCCAAGATCTGGCTTGGAGAACACAGTCAATGGGGTCAAAAAGAGTCAGAAACAACTCAGTGACTTTCATTTTCACTTTTTTCAGCTTCTGTATTGCCACTGGTTAATAACATTCCAAATTGTTCAACAGTCAGAGAAAATATGTAAAATTCTCATTACACTAAATAAATTCTATTAGGAGTTTGGGATTGACATGTACACGCTGCTGTATTTAAAATAGATTACCAGTAAGAATCTACTGTACAAAAAAATTATTTTTAAAAAGATTTTAAAAATCCATATGACAAAAATAGCAAAGACTTCATAAAAAAAAGCTTTTCAAAATTGTATGATCAAAATCTTAATTGAAAATATGGATCCATAATGATTATCTTGAAACACAGGTTAGGTTCCTCATTCAGTTCTGGACACTCAGTGACTTTGGGTAAGTGTTTGCTTTCAGACTTACCTGTGCCTAGGCTGACTTTCCATGCCACTCTTCATATTACAAATTAGCTCATGTTAATGCAAAGTTTTGAAGGTGTGCCTTTGTAGGCTATAGCAGCTTTTCATACAGTATTTCTCTCTGGGTTTCAAATATCTATGCCTTTTCCCTATTCTTTCTGGCATGCTTCCAGCTCCTTAAATCAACATTGGTAACAAACAAAGCCACTAGACCATTCAGGTATGACCTAAATCAAATCCCTTATGATTATACAGTGGAAGTAAGAAATAGATTTAAGGGACTAGATCTAATAGATAGAGTGCCTGATGAACTATGGACTGAGGTTCTTGACATTGTACAGGAGACAGGAATCGAGACCATCCCCATGGAAAAGAAATTCAAAAAAGCAAAATGGCTGTAAGGGGAGGAGGCCTTACAAATAGCTGTGAAAAGAAGAGAAGCGAAAAGCAAAGGAGAAAAGGAAAGATATAAGCATCTGAATGCAGAGTTCCAAAGAATAGCAAGAAGAGATAAGAAAGCCTTCCTCAGCGATAAATGCAAACACATAGAGGCAAACAACAGCATGGGAAAGACTAGAGATCTCTTCAAGAAAAAAAACATTTCATGCAAAGATGGGCTCGATAAAGGACAGAAATGGTATGGACCTAACAGAAGCAGAAGATATTAAGAAGAGATGGCAAGAATACACAGAAGAACCATACAAAAAAGATTTTCACGACCCAGATAATCACAACTGTGTGATCACTCACTTAGAGCCAGACCTCCTGGAATGTGAAGTCAAGTGGGCCTTAGAAAGCATCACTATGAACAAAGCTAGTGGAGGTGATGAAATTCCAGTTGAGCTATTTCAAATCCTGAAAGATGATGCTGTAAAAGTGCTGCACTCAATATGCCAGCACATTTGGAAAACTCAGCAGTGGCCACAGGACTGGAAAAGGTCAGTTTTCATTCCAATCCCAAAGAAAGGCAATGCCAAAGAATGCTCAAACTACCACACAATTGCACTCATCTCACACGCTAGTAAAGTAATGCTCAAAATTGTCCAAGTCAGGCTTCAGCAATACATGAACCATGAAATTCCAGATGTTCAAGCTGGTTTTAGAAAAGGCAGAGAAACCAGAGATCAAATTGCCAACATCTGCTGGATCATCAAAAAAGCAAGAGAGTTGCAGAAAAACATCTATTTCTGCTTTATTAACTATGCCAAAGCCTTTGACTGTGTGGATCACAATAAATTGTAGAAAATTCTGAAAGAGATGGGAATACCAGACCACCTGATCTGCCTCTTGAGAAATTTGTATGCAGGTCAGGAAGCAACAGTTAGAACTGAACATGGAGCAACAAACTGGTTCCAAATAGCAAAAGGAATACGTCAAGGCTGTATATTATCACCCTGCTTATTTAACTTATATGCAGAGTACATCATGAGAAACATTGAGCTGGAGGAAGCACAAGCTGGAATCAAGATTGCTGGGAGAAATATCAATAACCTCTGATATGCAGTAACCACCCTTATGACAGAAAGTGAAGAGGAACTAAAAAGCCTGTTGATGAAGGTGAAAGAGGAGAGTGAAAAAGTTGGCTTAAAACTCAACATTCAGAAAACAAAGATCGTGGTACCTGGCCCCTTCACTTCATGGGAAATAGATGGGGAAACAGTGGAAACAGTGTCAGACTTTTTTTGGGCTCCAAAATCACTGCAGATGGTGACTGCAGCCATGAAATTAAAAGACGCTTACTCCTTGGAAGAAAAGTTATGACCAACCTAGATAGCATATTCAAAAGCAGAGACATTACTTTGCCAACAAAGATTTGTCTAGTCAAGGCTATGGTTTTTCCAGTGGTCATTTATGGATGTGAGAGTTGTACAGTGAAGAAAGCTGAGCACCAAAGAATCAATGTTTCTGAGCTGTGGTGTTGGAGAAGACTCTTGAGAGTCCCTTGGACTGCAAGGAGATCCAACCAGTCCATTCTGAAGGAGATCAGCCCTGGGATTTCTTTGGAAGGAATGATGCTAAAGCTGAAACTCCAATATTTTGGCCACCTCATGCGAAGAGTTGACTCACTGGAAAAGTCTCTGATGCTGGGAGGGATTGGGGGCAGGAGGAGAAGGGGACGACAGAGGATGAGATGGCTGGATGGCATCACTGACTCGATGGACGTGAGTCTGAGTGAACTCCGGGAGATGGTGATGGACAGGGAGGCCTGGCGTGCTGTGATTCATGGGGTCGCAAAGAGTCAGACATGACTGAGTGAACTGAACTGAACTGAACTGAACA
Organism: Bubalus kerabau; assembly: GCF_029407905.1. Lineage (NCBI taxonomy): Eukaryota > Metazoa > Chordata > Mammalia > Artiodactyla > Bovidae > Bubalus > Bubalus kerabau. The sequence continues at coordinate 9,545,420 of NC_073635.1, read as the reverse complement.
AAGCTCAAGCCTCTATTGGTGGTTAACAATGTGCCTTCTGTTATACTCTTGTTCCAGAGATAAAGATTTTGCCCTACAATTTTTATCAATTTGAATTACTTTAATTATTTCTGCCAGCTTGTCTCTTTTTCTATTCTCTCAATTGCATACTGATTTTTAATGATGTTTCCTTGATTACTCATATGTACCCTATATTTCCTGGAGAAAATATGATCAAATTTACATACACATTTTTGTTTTGTTTGCTTACATTTTGTGAAATACGATTGAGTAGTAATAACTAATTATGCAGATAGGAAGTATAAACCATGTGCCAAACATAAAAAAATCCTTAAATAAATATTTGTTTATGGTTTATACAACTCATTCTAGAATGACAGTTAAAATGCAGAGGAAGTCTTTAGTTAACAAAATTATTAATATTCTGTTTTAGGTTTGAAAGAAAAAAATGAGTAGTCCCAAAACATATATAATGATTAATCTCCCTAAACACTATTGCCTGCTTTGGGGAGTAGACTAAAATTTATTTTATTTTGTCTTTAAGCTATCTTAATTGATACACCAATTATTATTTAGATATTAACTAAAACTCTATGAGTAAAAGTCCCAAACTGCTCTGGCAAGTCCATTAGGAATCAGTTTTTCCTTTTTCGTTACAAGATAAATGCATTTCAGTTTAATCAGTTTACAAATGCGGAACTGAGGTTACAAAAATAAAATACAGCCTCTAGTCATTTCTCCTCAAAGAAAGAACCCCTCAGGGCAATCTGTCAGTTTACACTGCAGTTAAAAAAAAGTTTCAGAAGCATCAGTCTCCAAGTAATAAGTACATAAGAAACTATAATATAAAACCTGTATCATAGAATTACCTTGATTTATGTGAGTAGCACAAATAGAATTACCTAAGGGGATATGCACTGCAGTTGAAACAAAACCAAAAACTGCTGTCTCACATTGGGTCTCACCATAATATGCAGCGAAGGGGCTTTGCTCAAGAGGATTATAAGCTGACTTTAATGAAAATTAGCAATTTATCTACTGCATGATGAACCATTGACTTTTTGTTTACGTTGATGTAATTGCTATGGTTGTGTTGATATAATTGCATCACCGCAGATGGTGATTGCAGCCATGAAATTAAAAGACGCTTACTCCTTGGAAGGAAAGTTATGACCAACCTAGATAGCATATTCAAAAGCAGAGACATTACTTTGCCAACAAAGGTCCGTCTAATCAAAGCTATGCTTTTCCCAGTAGTCATGTATGGATGTGAGAGTTGGACTATAAAGAAAGCTGAGCATGAAAGAATTGATGCTTTTGAACTGTGGTGTTGTAGAAGACTCTTGAGAGTCCCTTGGACTGCAAGGAGATCCAACCAGTCCATCGTAAAGGAAATCAGTCTTGAATATTCATTGGAAGGACTGATGTTGAAGCTGAAACTCCAATACTTTGGCCACCTGATGTGAAGAGCTGACTCATTGGAAAAGACCTTTATGCTAGGAAATATTGAGGGCAGGAGGAGAAGGGGAAGACAGAGGACGAGATGGATGGCATCACTGACTCAATGGACGTGAGTCTGAGTGAACTCCAGGAGTTGGTGATGGACAGGGAGGCCTGGCGTGCTGCAATTCATGGGGTCACAAGGAGTCAGACACGACTGAGCGAATGAACTGAACTGAACTGCCATGGTGAAAGTGAGGAAAAAAAGACCAAACTACATTTTCAGAATATTAGAGTATTCTGAATATAGAGTGATATTTTATTAAAGATGAATAATAAATCGATTTGACTGGCCACTAAATCATTTTTTAATTGTACATGATAAGATGTGCTTTATAATAAGAGACAACAGAGAGAGAGAGAACAATGGCCAATGATGAATGGTGCTGTACAGAAGGCTGATTATCTTTGATAGGTCTCTTCTTTATTTTTCTCTAATTTTCTTATTCATAATTTAGATTCATTAAAAATGCTTGATATTATTATATTATTGAATCAAAATTATGTCTATAAAAATGATATTGCCTGGAATAGAAGAAAAGTTGAAAACGTGATGAGAACATCCATAATCACCTTTTCAACATCATAGTCAATATAAACTTTTACATCATAGTCAATGTAAAATTAAATGTAAACTTCAATATAACAATTAGATGAAGCCTATAGTAATTATGAAAACCAGAAAGGAATTATATTCTTGCAACAAATTTAATCAGTTTATACAATTGAAATTATATTCCATGTTAAAAAAAAATCCCTGAAATCGTTTCAGAACATATAGAACTTGTCCTGGTGTTTGAAGATACCTAAGAAAATATGTTTTAAAAAATTCCATGAGACAAATAACAGTTATAAAGTTATTTGCCTCAAGTACAAAACCATGGAATTCAATAAGATAAAGTACGTTCAGGCATGTGCCCACATTCTAAGTCCCTCAGTCTGCCCAACTCTTTGCGATGCCATGGACTGTAGCCTGCCAGACTCCTCTGCCCATGGGATACCCCAGGCAAGAAAGTGGGTTGCCATGCCCTCTTCCAGGGGATCTTCCTCACACAGGGATTGAACCCTCATCTCTTATGTCTCTTGCATTGGCAGTGGGTTCTTTACTAGCAGCACTGCCACCTGGGAAGCATGTACATCTGGGAATTAATGTACAGGCATATCTTTTTATTTTGCACTTGGCTTTATTGTGCTTCACAGATATTGTGTTCTTTACAAATAGAAGGCAAATGTCAACCGTACACCAAGCAAGTCTGTTGACACTGTTTTGCAACAGCATTTGCTCACTTCATGACTATGCCACATTTTATTAATTGCTCCAATATTCCAAATATTTTCATCATTATTACATCTGTTATGGTAATATATGGTCAGTAATCTTTGATTTACTACTATGAGTCACTGAAGGTTCAGATGATGGCTAGCATTTTGTAGCAATTAATTATTTTTAATTAAAGTGTGCATATTATTTAGACAGAATGTTATTGCACAGTTAACAGGCTACCAATGATGTAAACATAAATTTTAAACATTGGGGAATCAAAAAATATATGTGACTTCTTTTATTGTCTTGTTTTTTAGTTGCTCAGTTGTGTCCGACTGTTTGCAACCCCATGGACTGCAGCCCTCCAGCCTTCCCTGTCCTTCACTGTCTCCTGTAGTTTGCTCTAACTCATGTCCATTGAGTCAGTGATTCCATCCAAGCATCTCATCCTCTGTCCCCCAGTACTTGCTTTATTACTGTGTTCTGGGATCAAATCCACAATATCTCCATTTTATGCCTGTAATGATTTAAATATCAACATAAACTATTTAGGAACACTAATAAATCACTCTATCTTTGAAAAGAAATCTAAAATGCCCAATGATATATCTTAGGATAATGTAATTCATTAGACTTTTTTATTATATAGATATGTAAATTAATATATGTATGTAAATGACATCTAGAGAATTATATGAAATGATTTATACAAAGTTTTGCATATAAATAAAGGGCACATGTTTTCTACATTAACATTAATAACTAAGTTAACAATGGTATTCCAAATTAATCTGAAAACAATATTGGTACAGTTTGAATCACTTCTACTCTTAGGAAGATGCCCCTGACCACTGTGTGGGGGATAGTGAGAACAAGGAGTTGGGATGAAGGAATGATTAGGAAGACATTAAGATCATGCTGTCTGGAAACAAGATGATAGCTGTCATAAGAAGTGATGCATACTAGACATATTTTGAAGGTAAACCTAACTTGATTCCTTAAATGATTGAAGGTGAAGTGTCAGAGAAATAAGGGACAAATGGCTTTGCCTGGCTTAGAGAATAAAGTCTAATCTTATTATAAGCTATAGATTGTACAGCCACTTGGCCAATCTCAGTTCCTCTTCTCTTGACCTGAAGCATTAGACCCCAACTTTACTTGTTTTTCACTTCCCACATTGTAACCTTAAATCTTTAGCATAGTATTTCTCAAATGCTTTTCCTCAGTTCTTGCCCTGGCTGTTTTTGCCATTGTGGAATCATATTGTATGTTTCAGCTTAAATGTGCTCTTTCATAATGACTTCCATGAAATGAAAAAGTGGAACTGTTAGTCTCTCCGTTGTGTCCGACTCTTTGCGATCCCATGGACTACAGCAGAAATTAACACTACATTGTAAATCAACTATGCATGTATGCATGCTCTCACTTCAGTTCTGTCTGACTCTTTGTGATTCCATGGAACGTAGCCCTCCAGGCTCCTCTGTCCAGGGAATTCTCCAGGCAAGAATACTGAAGTGGGTAGCCATTCCCTTCTCCAGGAGTTCTCCCTGACCCAAAGATCGAACCTGGGTCTCCTGCATTGCAGGTGGATTCTTTACCACCTGAACCACCAGGGAAGCCCAAATGAACATTGTATGAAAGTACAAGCCCCACTTACTCCCTTCTACCTTCCACCAGAATCATTCTGCATTGCAGCATATTACCTGTTTCCTTTGCAATACTTTAAATGTGGGAATCTTTTATTCATAGGTTTGTTTTCTTACCTTATGTTGTCTGTCTCACTGAATTGTAGAAATTTTCATGAAGGCAGGAACTAACTCTGAATGAATTAACTTCTAATGCAATTTGGTCACCTGTTGAGAACCTGGGTTCTAACTGAACCTCAGAAAACATGTAAATAAGAGAGTAAATACAATAAAAGGAAAACTAACATCTCTTCCTGATTTATTTGAAAATAGCTAGTTAGTAATAGGGTAAAACATTGCTATGTGAAAGAGAAATTTTAGCCTCGTTAGAACTAAGAACTCACTTTAACTATGAAGAAATAGAAACACACTAAGACATGTCAAGATGTGACAGTGTTGCCCCTCAACTGGATATCATTCACTAATCCCCCTCATATGCACTGTCTTCTGTGCCCTGCAAAGTCAATTTAAATAAATAACATTCAGATTTCCTTATGGAACTCGGTTCAAAATTGGGAAAGGAGCACGTCAAGGCTATACATTGCCACCCCGCTTATTTAACTTATATGCAGAGTACCTCAGGTGAAGTGCTGAGGTGGATGAATCACAAGCTGGAAACAAGACAGGGAAGCCTGGAATGCTGCAGGCCATGGGGTTGCGAAAGTTGGACATGACTTAGAGACTGAACAATAACAAGAAGAGTTCCTCTATCCTAAGGCATCCTTTTTGATTTATCCAAAGTTGCATACTGGAGACATTAAAGACAGAGGAGGAGTGTGTATATTCCCTTGGTTTGCTCTGTTATGCTACTACACACTGTTTGCATTTCTCAATAAATTCTGTCTTCAGGTCCTGATAATAGCTTTCTCCTTTGTCTCTTTAGCATAAAGGCAATATGAGCACCTCTTTCTTAAGAGGGCTAGACCTTTACTCTAACATGTTACTTTCTTACCCCTACTCACATACTGTTAAATAATCTTGGTATAATTATTTTTTTAATTACTCAGTTTTAGTGTGTGTTTTACCCCTGTCAGGACCCTGACCGAAAAAGCACTATTAAAACTATTATACTGCATATTTTGTAGCCTATAGATATAAATATTCCAACATAGAAATCAGCAAAAAGGCATAACTGTTAAAAATAGAACTGAGAAAATTATTACACATAAATGACACACATATTTATCATCAAAAGTGAATAAAATTTTTATAAGAACTTTAAGCAGTTAAGTCAGAAAATACATATAAAATACAGAACATTTCCTACATGTTTGCCAACTTTTACTGAGTGTATCACAGAAGACAGGTACTTTACCAAGCTGTCTGCGTCATAAAATCTCATCTAATCCATACCACAACTCAATGAGATTATTATTGCTGTTGTTGTTTTGTTGCTGTTCAGTAGCTAAGTGGTGTCCACCTCTGTGATCCCACAGACTGCATCAGGCCAGGCTCCTCTGTCCTTCACTGACTCCCAAAGTTTGCTCAGATTCATGGTGAATTGAGTGGGCAATGCTATCTAATCATCTCTTCCTCTGCTGCCCCCTTCTCCTACCTTCAATCTTTTCCCAGCATTAGGTCTTTTCCAGTGAATCAGCTCTTCACATCAGGTGGCCAGAGAACTGGAGCTTCAGCTTCTGCATCAGTCCTTTCAATGAATATTCAGGGTTGATTTTATTAGGATTGACTGGTTTGATCCTGTTGTCCAAGGGACTCTCAAGAGTCTGCCAGCACCACAACTTGAAAACATCAATTCTTTGGCAATTAGCTTTCTTTCTGGTCCAACATCCAGTACATGACCACTGGAAAAATCACAGCTTTGACGAGAGGAACTCTGTTGGCGAAGTAATGTCTCTGCTTTTTAATATGATGTCTAGGTTGTTCATAACTTTTATTCTAAGGAGCAAGCGTCTTTGAATTTCATGGCTGGAGCCACCATCTACAGTGATTTTGGAGCCCAAAAGAATAAAGTCTGTCACTGTTTCCATTGTTTCCCCATCTATTTGTCATGAAGTAATAGAACTGGAAGCCGTGATGTTAATTTTTTTGAAGTTTGAGTTTTAAGCCAGCTTTTTCACTCTGCTATTTCACCCTAATCAAGAGGTTCTTTAGTTCCTCTTTGCGTTCTGCCATTAGAGTGGTATCATATATATATGTGAGGTTGTTGATATTTCTCCTCAGATGTTAAAGAATCGGCCTGCAATGTGGGAGACCCACATTTGATTCATGGGTCAAGAAGATCCCCTTGAGAAGTGAATGGGTACCCACTTATGTATTCTTACCTGGAGAACTCCACAGAAAGAGGAGTCTGGTGAGCTACTGTCCATGGGGTTGCATAGAGTCCTACATGACTGAGCAACTAAATTTATTTACTTAATTTATATTAATATATTTATATAATTATACTTATTTATATTTAATTTATATATAATTGAGTCTCCCTAATTTATTATTAAGGCAAAATAAAGTCAAACTCACCAGTGACATGCTCATCCCAAACACGACAAACAATTCTGAGGTTAATATGGAAGAATAAGTGGACAAGAATATACATCAAACAAACAAAAAGAGATATTTTCAAAAAGATCGTGTGCTTGTTCAGTCATTTCCAACTCTTTGCAACCCATGACTTGTAGCCCACCATGCTCCTCTGGTCTTGGAATTATACTGGCAAGAATACTGGCTGGAGTGAGTTGCTGTTCCCTTCTCCAGGGGATCTTCCTGGGATTGAACCTGTATCTCCAGCACCTTTGGCTTTGGCAGGTAGATTCTTTACTGCTGAGCCACCTGGGAAGCCCATTAAGAGGCTTACCAGAGACAAAAATATAGTACAAAGACATGACATTAATAATTAAAGTGTAATCCACATAGGAAAAAATAAGAAGAAATAGACCATACAACACTTGTGTTTAATGAACAAAGGAAATTTAAGTCCCAGGAAATTTTTTAATGAAAACTTCCTAGATTAATACTTCATTCAAATAAAAGCTAATTAAGTTGGACACTCATTTAACTAAACACCTAAAGAATGTCTGAATATATCTGAGTTAACTATGAAAAATAAAATAATAAATAACAAAAATTGAATGAGATTAAGATTATTAATATTACTTGTTAGTGGGAATGATTCTCTATACTCAAAAAGAGAAAGATTATAAACACACATACACTATAGTGAAAGTATAGTCACTCAGTTGTGTCTGACTCTTTGAGACCCTGTGGACTGTAATTTGCTGGCTCCTCTGTCCACGGAATTCTCCAGGCAGGAATACTGGAGTGAGTAGCCATTCCCTCCTCTAGGTGATCTTCCCCACCCAGGGATTGAACCTGGGTCTCCTGGATTGCAGACAAATTTTCCAAAGATATGATTTTTAAAAAATTGAAGAAAGACTCCTCAAACTAAAAATGGAGAGAAATGAGAATCCACTTCAGAAAATTACATTTAAATATCAAATGTCTAGACTGAAAATATATGCACTGCTATTTATCAATACTCTAAAATGTGTTGTTTCTTTTATACAAATTTGTGAAAAATTAAAGATAATGACATAATATCACTTACAAGACGATAATGGATTATTCTTTCCAATAAGTAACACAGAAACAAGCTGTCTTCATATCTGAACTATTACTATTTTGAGTGAGTCATTGAGAGTTCAGAACATATTCCTTAGATTATTTAGTAAAGAAGAATGTAACAAGTGTAGAAACAAAAGATTTTTTTTAGTACCAAAACTCAAGCTCTTAACCATTATGTTTTTACTACTTAATATTTTCTCAGAAAAAAAAAAATTTATTGGAGTATAGCTGTTTTCCAATGTTATATTAGTTCCTACTGTACAGCAAAGTGAATTAGTTATATATATATATATTTATTCATTCAAATATTATATATATTTATTTATTCACATATTATATATATATATCCATTCTTTTTTAGATTTCCTTCCCATTTAGGTCATCACAGAGCACTGAGTAGCATTCTTTATACTGTACAATAAGTTGCAATTAGTTACCACTTTTATGTAGTAGTGTGTATATGTCAATCCCAATCTCTCAATTCATCCTACTCCTCTTCCCTCCTTGGTAACTGTAAATTTGATTTCTACATCTGTGACTCCATTTCTGCTTTGGAAAGAAGCTCATCTGCACCATTTTTCTAGATTCCACATATAACCAATATCACAAATATTTGTCTTTCTCTTTCTGACTTACTTCACTCCGTAGAACAATCTCTAGATACATCCATAGTTCTGCAAATGGCATTATTCCATTCATTTTTTTTGGCTTAATAATATTCCACTGTAAATATGTACCACATGTTTTTTAATCCCTTCATCTGTCAATGGACATTTAGGTAGATCCATGTCCCAGCTATTGTAAATAGCGACACAATGAACATTGTGGTGCTTGTACCTTTTTGAAATATGGTTTTCTCAGGGCATATACCTAGAAGAGGAGTTACTGGGTCACATAATAGTTTTATTTTTAGTTTTTAAAGGAACCTCCATCCTATTCTCCAGAGCAATGATATCAATTTATATTACTATCAGTAATGTAGGTGGGTTCCCCTTTCTCTGAACCTGCTCCACTATTTAAGTTTTAATTAATTAATTGATTTTAATTGGAGGATAATTATTTTATAATATTGTGATGGTTTTGCCATACATCAATGCAATTGTAGATTTTTTGATGATGGCTATTCTTACCAGTATGAGGTGATACCTTATTGTCCTTTTGATTTGCATTTCTCTAATTTGTGATGTAGAGCATGTATTTATGTGCTTTTTGGTCATCTGTATGGAGAAATGTCTGTTTAGGTCTTCCACTCATCTTTTGATTGTTTTTTAATTTTATATTGACCTGCATAAGCTGTTTCTATATTCTAAAGATTAGTTGCTATCAGTTGATTTATTTGCAAATAGCTTCTCCTATTCTGAAACTATATTTTCATTTTCTTTATGATTTCCTTTGATGTATCAAATCTTTTAAGTTTAATTAGGTCTCAGTTGCTTATTTTTTTATTTTAGTTTTATTATTCTATGTGGTTGCTCAAAAAAGATCTTCCTGTGATTTATATCAAAGTGTGTTCTATGTTTTCCCTCAAGAGTTTTATAGCATCTGGCATTACATTTAGGGATTTTATCCATCTTGAGCTTATTTTTTGTGTATGATGTTAGGAAGCTTTCTAATTTCATTTGTTGACATGTAACTATCCAATTTCCCCTGTACACTTATTGAAGACACTGTGTTTTCTCCATTGTATATTCTAACTTCCTTTGTCATAGATGAGGTGGCCATAGATGTATAAGTTTATCTCTGGACTTTCTATCCATCCTAATATATTGATATATATTTCTGGTTTTGTGCTAGTATCATACTGTTTTGATTACTGTAACTTTGTAGTGTAGTCTGACGTTGGGGCACCTGTTTCCTCCAGCTTTGTTTTTGACTCTCAAGATCACTCGGGTTATTTGAGCTCTCTTGTGTTTCCATTGGGGAAGGCAATGGCAACCTACTCCAGTACTTTTGCCTGGAAAATCCCATGGATGGAGGAGCCTGGTAGGCTGCAGTCCATGGGGTCGCGAAGAGTCGGACACGACTGAGCGACTTCACTTTCACTTTTCACTTTCATGCATTGGAGGAGGAAATGGCAACCCACTCCAGCGTTCTTGCCTGGAGAATCCCAGGGATGGGGGAGCCTGGGTGGGCTGCCGTCTATGGGGTCGCACAGAGTTGGGCATGACTCTGTCGCTCATGAAGCGACTTAGCAGCAGTGTTTCCATACAAGTTGTAAAATGTTTTCATTCTAATTCTATGAAAAATGCTCTAGGTAATTTGATAGGGATTGCATTGAATCTGAAGATTTCTTTAAGTAGTATAGATATTTTGACAATACTGATTCTTCTCTCCACCTGTTTATGTAATCTTTGATAATTTTCATCAGTATCTTATTGTTTTTTGAATATAGGTCTTTTGCCTCCTTAGTTGGGTTTATTACAAAGTAGTTTGCTCCTTTTGATGTGATTGTAAATGGGATTGTTTTCTTAATCTCTATTCTGATCTTTTCTTGTTAGTATGTAGGAATTCATGAGATTTCTGCATATTAATTTTTGTATCTTGCAACTTTACCGAATTAATTGATGAGCTCTAGTAGTTTTCTAATGGCATCTTTAGGATTTTCTGTGTATGGTATTGTATCATCTGCAAGCAGTGACAGTTTTCCTTTTTTACTTCTTATGTATGCATGTATTTCTACCCTGACAGCTGTAGCTAGGACTTCCAAAACTCTGTTGAATAAAAGTGCAAGAGTGGACATCTTTGTCTTCTATCTGATGTTAGAGGAAATGTTTTCAGCTTTTCACCATTGGGTATGATGTTAGCTGTAGGTTTGTCATTTGTGCCCTTTATTACCTTGAGGTATAATCCCTCTAAGTCCACTTTCTGGAGTTTTTTTTTTTTTTTTTTTAATCATAAACTGGTGTTAAACTTTTTCTGCATCTAATGAGATGATCACGTGGGTTTTATTCTTCAGTTTGTTAATGTGATGTATCACACTGATTGATTTACCTATATTGAAGAATTCTTGCACCTCTGGGATAAGACCTATTTGATATGGTAAAGAATCTGCCTGCAAAGCAGGAAACCCAAGTATGATACCAGGGTAGGAAAGATACACCGGAGAATGGGATGGCAACCCCCTCCGGTATTCTTGGGGCTTCCCTGGTGGCTCATATAGTAAAGAATCTGCCCCAAATGAGAGAGACCTGGATTCAATCACTGGATTGGGAAGATTCGCTAATGAAGGGTATGACTACCCACTCCATCATTTTTGCCTGGAGACTTTCACAGACAGAGTAGCCTGATGGGCTAGTCCATGGGGTCACAAAGAGTCGAACAAGACTCAGAGACTAACACTTTCACATTTTTTCTCACCTTTTTAATATGATGTTAGATTCTATTTGCTAGTATTTTGTTGAGGATTTTTGCATCTATGTTCATCAATGATATTGGTTTGCAGTTTTGTTTTTTTGTGTGTGATATCTTTGGCTGCTTTTGGTATCAGGGAGGTGATGGCCTCATAGAATGAACTTGAGAGAGTTCCTTCATGTGCAATTATTTTGGAAGAGTTTTAGAAGGAAAGCCACCACTACCCTGGTGGCTCAGATAGTAAAGTGTCTTTCTACAATGTGGGAGACCCGGGTTCAATCCCTGGGTTAGGAAGATCCCCTGGAGAAGGAAATGGCAATCCACTCCAGTACTACTGCCTGGAAAATCCCATGGACAGAGAAACCTGGTAGGCTACAGTCCATGGGGTCGCAAAGAGTCGGACACGACTGAGTGACTTCACTTTCACTTTTAGAAGGGTAGGTGTTAACTGTTCTCTAAATGCTAGGTGTATATATATTTACAATTGATATATTTCCTTTTGTATTAATCTCTTGATCATTATGACCTGACCTTCCTGGTCTCTTTTTACAATTTTTATTTCAAAGTATATTTCGTCTGATATGGGAATTGCTTCTCCAGCTTTCTTTTATTTCTATTTGCTTGGAATGTATGTCTTTTTCATCCTCTCACTTTAAGCCTGTATGTGTCTCTAGGTCTGAAGTGTGTTTCTTTTAGACAGTATATATATGGGTTTTGTTTTTGTATATTTTCTGCCAGTCTAAGTCAATTGGTTAGAGCATTTAATTCCTTTACATTTGAAGTGATTATCAATATACATGTATCTATTGCCATTGTTGAATTGGTTTTGGTATGTAGGTCTTTTATATTTTCTTTTTCTTCTCTTTTCTTCTGTTTCCGGTCTAGAAAAGTTCCTTTAGAATTTGTTATAAAGCTTGTTTGGTGGTGCTGAATTCTGTTAACTTTAGCTTGTCTGTAAAGCTTTTGATTTCTCTGTCATATCTGAATGAGAGCATTGCTGGATACAATGTTCCTGGTTGTAGGTTTTTTCCTTTCATCACTTTAAATACATCCTGCCACTCCTTTCTGGCCTGAGGAGTCTCTGCAGAAAAATCAAAAGATAAGCTTATGGGGATTCCCTTTTCTTTTATTTATTGATTTTTCCTTGTTGCTTTTGATATTTTTCCTTGTATTTAATTTTTGTTAGGTTGATTAATATGTGTCTTGATATTTCCCTTCTTGCTTATACCCTGTATGAGTCTTTCTGCACTTCCTGGAACTGGGCGACTATTTTCTTTCAAACATTAGGGAAGTTTTCAACTACCATCTCTTCAAGTATTTTCTTGTGTCATTTCTCTTTTGTTTCTTCTTCTGGGACTCCTATAATTCAAATGTTGGTGTGTTTCTTGTTTTCCCAGAAGTCTTCTGAGACTGTCCTTATTACTTTACTTATTTATATTTTTATTCTGTTCCACAGCAGAGACTTCCACCATCCTGTTTCAGGTCACTTATCCATTCTTCTGCCTCAGGTTTTCTGCTATTGATTCTTTTTAGTGTATTTTTCATTTCAGTTATTATATTGTTCAATTCTGTTTGTATGTTCTTTAGTTCTCCTTGGTCTTTGTTAACCATTCTTGCACAATCTTGATATGGGCCTCTACTATTTTTCTGAGATCTTGTATCATCTTTATTAGCATTACTCTAAATTCTTTTTCAGGCAGATTGCCTCTATCCTCTCCACTTAGCTGTTCTTGTAGATTTTTTTTATCTTGCTCCTTGCATCACATTTCTCTGTTGTCTCATTTTTCCTAACCTACTGTGTTTGTGGTCTCCTTTCTGCAGGCTGCAGGACTGTGTTTCTTCTTGCTTCTGGTGTCTGCCTCCCGGTGGGTGCGGTGGATATTGAGCTGGGTCTCCCCTTTGCTCTGCAGTTGCTACTGCCCTGTCAGGGAAAAGGTATGCCCCCTGGTTGTTGAAGTAGAGGGCCCTAGACATGCTTCTTATCTGTGCTTCTGTTCTGCGGTGTGAAGTAGGCTGGATCAGAGAAACTCCCACTGGGAGACAAACCCTTGCGTATTTCTCCTTTGGGACTGCTCACCTGTGAGCATGCTCTGCTGTATCCCCTTTTGCCCATTGTACAGACTCACAAACTACACTTCTGCTGGCACTACTTTTGGTCCCACCTTAACGGTGGGTATCCAGGCGAATGGCCCTGTAATTTCTCAGGCGTTCGTTTCACCAGCTCACTGACACAAACACACCAAGGTCAGGTCCCAGGACTGCAGTAGCTGTGCACCTGGACCCACGGTGGAGCTGTGGAGACAGCTCAGATTCTGGCCTGGCCCAGCCCTCATGTGGATGTGCCCACAAACCCAAATCTGCTACAGCCGGACCCATCTCAGCTGAAGGAGCACTTGTTTTCTGTTGAGATGTTATGCAGCACTGAATTTAGGAAGTTGTCAGGGGAGGTGTAACTTCATGCACAAGATTTCAGCTCTTCTTCTTTGCTTGCCCACTTCCTGGGGCACATCTGTGGTTTCAGCCACACCTCTGTGTTTACTGCTCTGACCAGCACCTGCTCCTCATGTTGCCTGGACCACACAGGCTGACAGAGGTATCAACAAGCATGGCCACCAAGGCTGTCATGGCCAGAGGAAGCTTTGCTGTGGGAAGCACTCAGGCTGAGTGAAAGAGGCTGGTTTTGGGGCTGGTTGACCCTGCTCCAGCCAGTACCTCCAGAGGCAGGGGCTGGTGGGTGGGGAAGGGAGCTGTAATGGTGATACTGTGCCTCATGCACCACTCAGCAATGGTGCCTTGCTTTTATAGTGGTCCAGACTTCTTTCACAAACTTTTCCTGTCGTGAATCTCCATAGTTCTGTCCCTCCAGGCTGTCTCTTCACAGCCAACAGCTGCCGCCTTCCTGGGTCTGCTATCCAAAACTCCCCTTTCCAGCACCCAGCCCCCCTCCACACCGGGAGAGAGAAACCTCAGGCTGAAGTGTGCAGGGCTGCAGCATGAACAATGCACGTAGGTGTTACTCTGTCCTGCCTTTCACAGACTGGTTGTTGCATTCCCCTCTGATCTCCTGAAGCTCCCTCTCTGATCCAGCTGATTTATGGAGATCTGATTGATCAGAGATCTGACAGCTTCTGAGCATGTTTGCATCACTGAAAATTAGACCAAAATAGTGAGATTTCATTATGATGATTCTGACAGTTGCGTGAACTACAGGAATCTTTTCATCATCCTCATCTTTCATGTCTAGGCTCATTCTTCTCCCTACTCTTCCATAGATCTTTTGCTTGGCATTTAAAACTTTGAACTAGTAAGGTTTACTTTATTTTCCCAATCTTATATCTCATGACTACAGAAAAAGAAACTGCTACCACAGCAGTTATCTCATAATTCTCCAAATATCCTACAGAAAACTTTGCCATTTTGGTCCTTCCCTCCTTGTGTTCCTAACATTCTAACAATTTTTTTTTCTGAGTCAAGATTCAATGCTACTTGTTTAATATTTCCCTCTGATTTTGAGCCCCTTAATATGCCTGCTCTCCTGAAATATGTAGAGATAATCCAATATATGAAATGTTTAATGTAAGACTCAATAAGTTTAAAAACAGTTTTGAACATTATTTTTGTAAATATGCTGGAGAATCTCACATTAAATGGGAACAACAGCAAAAATAAGCTAATGGAAAAAGCACAAACTTTTGTTATATTTTTCTTATGTCTTTTTGATTTCTATTTGTATCTTTTCCACCATATTTCTCAAGAATAGTATTTAATAGCTGCTTCCATTTCTTACATGCACAATCCACAGGCTGCTTCAAACTAGGTCAACTCAATTTTTTCACTTTAATTAAACAGACTTGAAAAAGTCAACCAAAGAAATCTTTCCTAATTTTCCAGTTTGTGTGCTGTCTTAGTAGAATTTAATACAATTGGTTACTCTTTCCTCCTTTAAACTCATATTTCCCCTTGAATCTGGTCACACTTCCCCTTTCACTTTTCATGTCCACCACTTCCAGGTGCTACACCCTTAACTCTTCCTCAACGCTGACTCTTTTCTCCAGGCAGTCTCTTCCAAGCACACAACTACAGTTTCCACATACAATTCAGAGATTGCAATTTTATCTTCACCGAAGATTACTTCCCATTCTGTTCTCTTGTTGTCACCACAAGAATGCTTCAACGTATCTCCAAACAAGTCAAAAACTAAAATAATAATCTTCCCTCTTTCTTACGCAGAACAAATACTCCTCTGTGGATTCTTGCCACAGTGAATGTACTTGCTTTCGTATAAGCCAGAACCCAATATGTCATCTTGACAGTAACTTTCCTTTTCTTCCTCATATCTGATGTATGACATTATTGTATTAATTTTATCTTTTTTAAAATAAATTTATTTATTTTAATTGGAGGCTAATTACTTTAAAATATTGTATTGGTTTTGCCATACATCGACATGAATCCACCACAGGTATACATGTGTTCCCCCCTCCCACCTCCCTCCCCATACCGTTCCTCTGGGTCATCCCAGTGCACCAGCCCCAAGCATCCTGTATCATGGATCAAACCTGGACTGGCGATCCATTTCACATACGATAATATACCCTTAATATAAAATCCAGATTTCAGTTAATTTTGCTCTTGAATTGTTTATGCACTCTTTCTGTTTCTGCCCAAGTTTCACCTGGCTTCACCCTTATATATAATGATGGTTTTACAAGGTTTTCCCCAGTTATTCTCAGCTTATGATTAGAGAAGTGCAGGTTGTCTTTTAAGCAACTTTAGGTATACTAATTCACTCCATAGTCTTGTTAGTTTATAAGATATTTTGCACATAACTTGGCAATCTGGCATACAATTTGGCAATCTCCTAACAGATGAGAGTCAACTGTTGTGAAGAAAGAACCCCTTTATTAATTTACGCAGAGTCATTCGATGGGCTGTAACAGTATGCTTATCATTCACTCTCTTGATTAAAGCCATTAATTTTTCTTTATTTGAGGATTATATATACTAAATATACATTAGATGTTCTATCTTTCTCTCCTATTTTAGTTCTATACCACCCTCTCTATTCTCTTTTGACCAGTCATCCTGAATTTTTTCAACTGCATGAAGCATCACATGATTTCTTGTTATACAGCTTTCTCACATTTTATTTCTGCCTTTATTCAGTTAACTCTTAGTTTTTTTTTTTTTTTTCTTAGTTTTTAGCTCTCAGTTCTACCTTCAATTTCCCAGGAACATATGCTTAAGTCTTCTGTTGAGGGAAAATTCTTCTTTTATATTCTCTGATTTATACCTGAAGTTTCCTAATCATAATATTTAACATAGTTATAATTTCAAAAATTTCCAGGTGGTACGAGTGGTAAAGAACCTGCTTGTCAATGCAGGAAGCCCAAGAGATGCAGGTTTAATCCCTGGGTTGGGAAGATCTTCTGGAAGAGGACATGGCAATCTACTCCAGTATTCTTGCTTGAAGAATCCTATGGACAGAAGAAACTGGTGAACTACACTCCACGAGGTCACAAAGAGTTGGGCACAACTGAAGTGACTTAGCATGCATACATGCATAATTTCATTTCTGTGACAATGATTAACATATGGTTGGAGAAGATAATAAAGAGGACATGATCAGTGGTTGACCCACAAGCTGGCCCCAGGTAATCAGGTTGTCTAACCCTCTCCTCTCTCCACGGAACGTAATTTCTGCCCACCCTTCCCACGGTGGGAGCTGCTCCAAGGATATAGCCTTTACAATAATGTGTTGAGATCCTCAGGGCTGAATATGTGACCATTTCTATTCAAAGATCTGGTAGGTGGGTATAGAAATCTACACATCTTGCTGCTGCCCAAGACAGGCATGCTTATAAAACCTGTCACATACCAATCTGGTATAGTCTCCCTCTTTCCTCAGTCTCTTCCTGCCCACCTTTTGGGAAAACCAGTTTCAAATTACACTTTGGAATCTCCCTAGATGATTTTAAAACAACATGTATGTATTCTCTATTAAACTGAAACAGTGATAAGGGATAGAGCCACATCAATTTTGTAAAATATTGCATTCCCATGGAACAACAGACTGGTTCCAGATTGGGAAAGGAGTATGTCAAGGCTGTATTTTGTCACCCTATTTATTTAATTTACATGTAGAGCACATCATGAGAAATGCCAGGCTGGATGAAACACAAGCTGGAATCAAGATTGCCAGCAGAAATATTAATAACCTCAGATATGCAGAAGACACCACACTTATGGCAGAAAGCAAAGAGGAATGAAAGAGCCTCTTGATGAAAGTGAAAGAGGAGAGTGAAAAAGTTGGCTTAAAGCTCAACATTCAGAAAACGAAGATCATGGCATCCGGTGCCATCACTTCATGGCAAATAGATGGGGAAACAATGGAAACAGTGACAGACTATCTTTTGGGGCTCCAAATTCACTGCAGATGGTGACTGCAGCCATGAAATTAAAAAATGCTTGCTCCTTGGAAGAAATGTTATGACCAACCTAGGCAGCATATTAAAAAGCAGAGACATTGCTTTGCCAACAAAGGTCTGTCTAGTCAAAGCTATGGTTTCTCCAGTAGTCATGTATGGATGTGAAAGTTGGACTACAAAGAATGCTGGCTGCTGAATAATTGATGCTTTTGAACTGTGGTGTTGGAGAAGACTCTTGAGAGTCCCTTGGGCAGCAAGGAGATCTAACTAGTCCATCCTAAAGGAAATCAGTCCTGAATATTCATAGGAAGGACTGACGCTGAAGCTGAAACTCCAATACTTTTTCCACCTAATGTGAAGAACTGACTTATTTGCAAAGACCCTAATGCTGCAAAAGATCGAAAATGGGAAGAGAAGGGGGTGACAGAGGATGAGATGGTTGGATGGCATCACCAACTCAATAGACATGAAAGTGAAAGAAAGTGAAGTCGCTCAGTCATGTCCAACTCTTTGCTACCTCATGGACTGTAGCCTATCAGGCTCCTCCGTCCATGGGATTTTCCAGGTAAGAGGGCTGGAGTGGATTGTCATTTCCTTCTCCAGGGGATCCTCCCGACCCAGAAATCAAACCTGGGTCTCCTGCATTGCAGGCAGACGCTTTACCGTCTGAACCACCAGGGAAGCTTGAGTAAACTCTGGGACTTGGTGATGGACAGGGAAGCATGGCGTGCTGCAGTCCATGAGGTCATAGAGTTGGACGTGACTGAGTGACTGAACTGAATTCTTTCCCAGATATCTGATGCTAGTAGGTAGGAAGGAAGAAAGAAAGGATGGAAAATTAAAAAAAAAAAATGTAGCTACAAACTGTTGGTGGCATAACCAATGGAGATAAATAATTTAATTGAGTGAAAAGTTTTATGAAAAGTTTTATGAGAAGAATGGCATTATTTCTGCTAATGTTTATAGATATCATAAGTAAATGTTTAAATTTAATGGAGTTTATTAAGTAATTTTATGTTATAAGGATGATAAACAATTTCAAAAGAATTCCTCAAACATAAGGAATTGAAACTTTTTCAATTGTACATAATGTATTTTGAAGCTTTATAAAAAACATGCTATTGACAGTAGACTGGCTTTAACTACTTAACACATTAAATATGTTTCACACATTTTCTTTTCAGTATAATTTTTATATAAATTTTCTAAGAAGACTTTTCATTAAAATTTTACACTTCAGTAACTGGAACATTAGTGACAGGTGAATATATCTTGTCTATTTTTGTTTCAGAAAACTAGAATGTTATATTTGAATAATACTCAGTTTTCATGGGTGTTAGTGATACAAGAATTTAACATGTCTGTGACTTCATTTTTCTTTATTGTGATTAAAAAATGTGCTAAAATAAATGTTATTCAAATTCATTTTATAAAGTAGGTTTATTTTATATTTAAATTTCACAAAATTAGATAGGATAAATTTATTAAAGTAATTAATAGGATTTCTGTTGACCAACAAAATAGATGGCACATTCACTCAATCTTCTGTCTGATAAATATATATAAAATGTATATATAGATTTATATGCACATATATTAGTGTGTGTATATATATGCATGTGCGTGTGTGTACACACACACACATGGACAGTCTTCTCTGTCCATGGGGATTCTCCAGGCAAGAATACTGATTTGGGTAGCCATTCCATTCTCCAGGGGATCTTCCCCACCCAGAGAATGATTCTGGGTCTCTTGCATTGCAGGCAGGTTCTTTACTGTCTGACCCACCGAGGAAGCAGAGGTAAATGTAATGAAATCAATTAAATTTTGTTTTAGAGAAGACTAGGGACAACATTCAAATAAATGGCACATCTAAGAAACAGATGGTAGATTCTTTAATAATAATGTGTGGGTTAAAAACAGAGCTAATTAGAGATGAAGCTCAAAGTTTAAAATTAGGATCAAATTTGTTGTTCAATCACGCAGTTCCAGGCTTCCCTGTCCTTCACCATCTCCCAGGGTTTGTTCAAACTCATGTTCAACGAGTCGGTGATGCCATCTATCCATCTCATCCTCTATTGTCCCCTTGTTCTCCCACCTTCAATCTTTCCCAGCATCAGGGTCTTTTCAGTAGGTCAGCTCTTCACATCAGGTGGCCAAAATATTGAAGCTTCAGTTTTGGCATCAGTCCTTCCAATGAATATTCAGGGTTGATTTCCTTTAGGATTGACTGGTTTGATCTCTTTGCTGTCCAAGCTGTATTGGCCTTGATTTACAAATAGAAATGTTTTGTTTAATTTTTGAGTGGTTCATAAACAGAGATATTGGGAGGAAATTATAATAACAGTCATCTTCCTTTTAAAAAGATAATAATGGTCCTATGAAACATGGGCAAAATGAGAAAAAATAAAAATAAGTCTCAAATTTAATCAGAAATATACTGAGCGATACCAGAATTGTAAGAAGTAATCTCATAGTATTTCTGGACATTATAACCAGAGAATTAATAGATCTATTTGAGAAAAGAAATTGATTAAAATCTTGAAATTTTGAGTCAAAGTGATGGAATAAATGCTGGTTTGTTAAAGTTTATTCAAAAATATTTATTAAGTCTCTAATAGATTCCAAGTAATCTTCTGGGTCCTGGATACATATATATATGTTAAACACACAAAACAAACAAAAACAGAAAACAAAAATCTGTGCCCTCACAAATCTTACATTCTAGCCAGGGAGATGAAAAGTATAACAATACAAATAAAATGCATTGAATGTTGGATTGTCATAAATACTAAGAAAAAATAATAAGGCAGGGAAGTGACTGAGAAATGACCATTTTAGTCATTTAGTAATTTTGCAGTCCAATTGCCCTAGTTGAAAGTTTCACTGGAGCAGTGGGAGTAAGCACCCTACTGGAGTAGGGCTTCAAGACGGAATGAAAAGAACAGAAAGCCTTCTGTGAAGAAAATTAGAGAAATGGGACATTAACTGAGAAGAAAGTGTGATTAAGAAGTTTATTTTTTGTTTGGTTTTGTTGTTTTAGCTTATTGAAATAAAGAATATTTTCAAATTTATACAAATGATTTAGGAGAATGAGACAATTTAATGAGGCTGAGAAAGGGTAAACTTGGTGGAACATTATCCTTGAATAGGTCAGAAAAGATTGGTCTTATGGTTTTTTTTTTATTTTTTTTAAATTTAATTTAATTTTATTTTATGTTAAGTGGAGAAGCTGCACTTAGCTAAGAGCAGGAGCAGTTTATCTGCATAAATAGAAGAAGTTAAAGTATATGGACACAAACACATGAAGATAATTACTTCAATGTTCTCAGTTTAAAAGATGTCATTTAAAGATATCATTTCAGCTATTCAAGATGAATAAGCTCTGGAGATCTAATATATAGAGTGGTGACTGTAGTTAACAATGCATATTGTATATTTGAAAGCTACTAAGATAGTAGACGTTAAGTGTTTTCATGACACACACACACACACACAAACAATAGTTATGTGAGTTGATGGATATGTTAAATTAGTTTTATTTTGTTAGTCATCTAACAATGTATATGTATATCAAACATCACATTGTACACTTGTAAATGTATGTAATATTTAGTCAATTATATTTCAACAAAGCTGAAAAAATATACCAAGTTCTCACTACAGAACATTAGTGAAAAAGAAGTAATGCTGTGTGGTGGTATATGATCACGTGGAATAGAAAATGGCACATACATACAGGGTACACACTTCTGAATATATGGATGTATTAATTATATTTTATATTCACATATATTCATAAACCTATGTGGAGATCAATAAAGATAAATATATAATTATACATGAATTCATATACATGTGTGTACATACACATAAGTATACATTCTTGTGGCAATGGGTGTGGATGTGAGCATAAATCTAAGTTATCCACCTGAGTCTAGAAGATCTTCACTGTTCTGAAATGATTTATTTGTTCATTTTGAGGAGATCACACAATTGACATGCATGGACAAAAGTGATGGATGTGAAAAGGAGATAAATAAAATCTTAGTTCAAGATGAGGGTTTAAAAAATGCAAACACAGTTAAATTTAAATAACATAAAGCAAGAGTAATATTTACATAAAGCAAGAGTAATATTTCTAAGCTAAATTTTCTTAAATGTACATTTTCTTAAAAGAAATAGAAATTAGCAAGTAGAAACTAAAGGCTGAGATTCTCAGTAGTCCATAATATTTTTAAGCTTATTTAAAAATAAAAGTGCCGTCTTCTGGCTACTTCTTCATAGTGATCTTATATTAGCAGGACTTAATAGTAGCTTAGTAATATGTTTTCTTTAGCATCAGCAATAAAAATTGAGCTGGTCTTGAAAAAAGGGGTCCTCAAAGAATATAGAAAGTAATGGTTGTTTTCAAAAAAGGAAAAACCAGCTTTGGCAACAAAATAGAGAATATGTGTAGCAACCTTGGGGATGAGAAGTAGCCCTTGGGCTAACTAGTATATAAATCACAAGATTAGGAGATGCAAAGACAAATAGCCCCCTGAAAGTTTTAAAGGTTATGGTGAGTCAAAGGTTTTAGCCAAGCTAAGAACTATTTATGAATGATCAGCAATGCTCTTGCAAAAGATACACCATAGAAAGAGAAGTAGAGAAGATGTTAGTGCTTTATTGACAGCATGGTATCTAATCAGCCAGTGAGCAAAAAATAAGATAAAGATCAATAAAATCACAGTACAATTTACCAATCATACAAATTAAGATATGGAAGGCCAGTGTTGTAACTTTAAATTAAGTGCCAAGGAAAGCTCTGTGAAGTCAAAGCACTTGAGGGTGATCTGTGAGCTGATACAATTACAATATGTGAATCTTTATATTATTGTTACACTAATCAATATATATTTGAGGCTGTGATATATATATATTATAAACCTTGAAAATAATTCTGAAACTCAGAAAAATTTTATTTAAAAGGCTAACCGAAAGAAAGTCTTAGACATCCTACAGAAGACCGAGAGGGTGAGATGTATGGAAAGAGTAACATGGAAACTTACATTACCATATGTAGAATAGATAGCCAAGGGGAATTTGCTGAATGGCTCAGGAAACTCAAACAGGGGCTCTGTATCAACCTAGAGGGGTGGGATGGGAAGGGCGATGGAAGGGAGGCTCAAAAGGGAGGGGATGTATGTATACCTATGGCTGATTCATGTTGAGGTTTGACAGAAAACAATAACATTCTGTAAAGCAATTATCTTTCAATTAAAAAAAAATTTAAAGAACAGATTAACATTTATATTCACATTGATATATTTTAATTTGATAATTCCTCCTAGGGTTCAATGAAGGATGTGAGTTTGGGGGATGTTTTGAAGGACTATTGCTATAAAAGTATTTGGAGACAGTTAGATGTATGGATCTTAGTTTTACAATACTGTATTAACATGACTGTTATCTAAAAATGAGAGTCCACAAAAACAAAATATTACCTCCACTTCCAAATAGTCACCAAAAGAAAATAGCTCAAATCAACTGCCAGGCTTTTAATTGTAGAAAATGAAAAACCAAATTTTACTTTATTTCCCCCCAAAAAAATCACTCCTATATGTGTTTCCTTTAGAGGAGTCTCTTTGATAAATGATTTTTATATACTGTCAATCTGTTGGAAAAATGAAACTATATATTAGCTTAGATTGCATTGGTCATTGATTCTGATATGCTTTGAACATTTTTGAAATGTGGAATACAGTATCATGTTCAGTAATCACCTTTCTCAGAAATGTTTATGCCCCTTGCATTGTGTTTATAACATCTGAATTGGCAACTTCACTCTTCATAGTGAAACAAATCTCAACACGAGCCTTGGCTATGATGAGTGGGCCTTGTATTCTCAGTCTGTTGCACCCAGAAGCTGTATGTGTTCCTTCCCTGTTGCAGAAGGATTTCTTGAATTCTAATTTGTACCCCAGGTTTCCCTGATGGCTCAATGGTAAAGAATCTGCCTGCCAATGCAGGAGATACAGGTTCAATCCCGAGTCAGGAAAATCCCGTGGAGAAGGAAATGGCAACCCAGTACACTATTCTTACCTGGGAAATCCCATGGACAGAGGAGTCTGGCAGGCTACAGTTGATAGGGTCATAAAAGAATCAGACATGATTCAGCCGTTAAACAACAAACACATTTGTACTCTGTAGCTCAGTTGTGCTGGGTCCTTACACCTGGTTTTGTCTTTTCAGGCTCTCTCAAAGGAGGGCATGGAACTTTTCAAAGAACTTCAGAATCTGGTTGGGTATCTCATCTACATAAACATATTTACTAAAATCCCAGGTTCTTTTATTATCACAAATTCAGCCTTAATCACTCTCAGATTACTATTACTTTTTTTAGTATGGGATTTTCCATAAGTCCTTCCCAGGGGCCCAGACTAATCTTCTCTATATGATTCTACTTTTAGTATATGTGCTAAAGCATCATTTTCAGATTATCTATTTCCATACTCTTTTGCCTCACAAGGAGGGATACATAGGGCATCATAATACATTTCTAGAATTCAAAACCCTTAGACCATATTTTTTTGTTGAGTCTCTGTCTTGTAGTATTGTGTAATTTATCTGTTTACAAATACATGTCTCTACAGTGGATTTCTTTAGGGTAGAAATACCTTTTTTCCCCCGGTATCCAGATTATATAACAGACAATGTGGTAAGTATTTAATAAGCCACTGAAAGGTTATATGTCTGGCATTCACAGTAATAGAAACAATTTGGCGGTGCTCTGCTCTTTGCTGCTCTTTGCAGCCCCATGGACTGAAGCCCAGCAGCCCCATTTGTCCATGAATATTTCCAGGCAAGAATACTGGAATAGGGTGCCATTTCCTCCTCCAGGGAATCTTCCAGACTCAAGGACTGGCCCCACATCTCTTGTATTGGCTGGTGGATTCTTTAGCAGTAGTGCCATCTGGGAAGCCCAATTTGGAGGTAATAAATTCTCAGATGCTAACAAATCTCCCTGCAATGCAGGGGACAAGGGTTTGATCTCTGGGTCAGGAAGATCCTCCAGAGAAGGGAATGGCTACCCACTCCAGTATTCTTGCCTGGAGGATTCCATGTAGAGGAGCCTGGTAGGCTATAGTGCATGGGAATTGAGCCACTAACGCTTTCGCTATTCTCAAAGCTCAGTAATTGTTATGAAAGTATAGATAGTATAGCTGGCTTATATCTTATATAATTACTGGGTTTTGATAATACATATATCAAAGAGTTGTGTCTTTTTCATTGAATAATTATCATTTTATTGTATTATTAATACGTTTGCTTAGTTTTCATAATTATGTTTAAATAACTAACAGAACTTTGCTTCTATACATTCTGTCGCTCCTTATGTATATTACATCCATTTGTACATATTCTGCATATTCAAATCTATCATCAGTTTTTTAACCAAAAAATAAAATCTGTATTTCCTTCGGTCAGTGTCCCCACAGTCTATAAGTTTTGTTTTCAATAATTTTTTTTCTATTTTATTTAATCACTCCTAGGTTTACTCATTCCATATTAATGTATGTTTTAGGTTTCTTATCTTTTCAGTTTTCCGAATAGTGCATTGGTGAATGTTGTATAACACAAATTTTGGCCACAGCATAATTCTTTTATAATTACATAGCTGTAAATGTATTGTTGGGTAAATTGTATGCATTTAATAACATTAATATGTATTGCTAAATAAATATACTATTAATTAAAAAATATTCCTAATGGTAGTTTATATCTTTTGCTTTCTATCTCTCTCACTGTCTCTTTAAATGTCTATTAGACATTTAAGTTGGTCATTCTTCAGATTACTGCACAGTCATCAATTTTCATTGTTTTATTTTTATTTCCTTTTCATCCATGCTCCCTAATCATATTCGTATTTCTCTCCCTCACACAAATACCCTTTCAAATGTGTTTGATGCGTGACCACAGATACATACATTATTCTAAAATATACCGTGTTCCTTGTCTCTGTGTGTACTTTTGATTTACAGAAATGATGTCCTGCTAGAGAGCTCATTATTTTTCTTATCTATTACTCTTAGTAGTATGTTCTGTGAGATCTACTGGTAATTCTATGAGCATATCAAGATCATGCATATTTCACATCTGCTATAGTCCCTTCAGTGATGAAAACTTGGGTGGTCTCCAACTCCCTCCACTAGAAAAAAAATAATGCAATAAATGTGCATATATATATATATATATATATATATATATATTCAGACAGATACTAGTCATGGGGGAGTTAGAGATTCTTAGTTCAATTCATTCACTCAGTCATGTCCAACTCTTTGTGACCCCATGAACTGCAGCATGCCAGGCCTCCCTGTCCATCACCAACTCCCGGAGTTCACTCAAACTCACGTCCATCGAGTGGGTGATGCCATCCAGCCATCTCATCCTCTGTCATCCCCGTCTACTCTTGCCCCCAATCCCTTCCAGCATCAGAGTCTTTTCCAATGAGTCAACTCTGCATGAGGTGGCCAAAATACTGGAGTTTCAGCTTTAGCATCATTCCTTCCAAAGAACACCCAGGACTGATCTCCTTTAGAATGGACTGGTTGGATCTCCTTGCAGTCCAAGGGTCTCCCAAGAGTCTTCTCCAACACCACAGTTCAAAAGCATCAATTCTTCGGTGCTCAGCTTTCTTCACAGTCCAACTCTCACATCCATACATGACTACTGGAAAAACCATAGCCTTGACTAGATGGACCTTTGTTGGCAAAGCAATGTCTCTGTTTTTGAATATGCTATCTAGGTTGATCATAACTTTCCTTCCAAGGAGTAAGCACCATCTGCAGTGATTTTGAAGCCCCCAAAAATATAGTCTGACACTGTTTCCACTGTTTCCCCATTTATTTCCCATGAAGTGATGGGACCAGATGCCATGATCTTAGTTTTCTGAATGTTGAGCTTTAAGCCAACTTTTTCACTCTCCTTTTGCACTTTCATCAAGAGGCTTTTTAGTTCCTCTTCACTTTCTGCCATAAGGGTGGTATCATCTGCATATCTGAGCTTATTGATATTTCTCCCAGCAATCTTGATTCCAGCTTGTGCTTCTTCCAGCCCAGCATTTCTCATGATGTACCCTGCATAGAAGTTAAATGAGCAGGGTGACAATATACAGCCTTGACGTACTCCTTTTCCTATTTGGAACCAGTCTGTTGTTCCATGTCCAGTTCTAACTGTTGCTTCCTGACCTGTATATAGGTTTCTCAAGAGGCAGGTCAGGTGGTCTGGTATTCCCATCTCTTTCAGAATTTTCCACAGTTTATTGTGATCCACACAGTCAAAGGCTTTGGCATAGTCAATAAAGCAGAATAGATGTTTTTCTGGAACTCTCTTGCTTTTTCCATGATCCAGCGGATGTTGGCAATGTAATCTCTGGTTCCTCTGCCTTTTCTAAAACCAGCTTGAACATCTGGAAACTACCTAATTTCATGATACTGGATGCTTGAGGCTAGTGCACTGGGACGACCCAGAGGGATGGTATGGGGAGGGAGGAGGGCAGAGGGTTCAGGGTGGGGAACACATGTATACCTGTGGTGGATTCATTTTGATATTTAGCAAAACTAATACAATTATGTAAAGCTTAAAAATAAAATAAAATAATAAAAAAAAAGAATTACTTTCAAAGTTCTCTCTATGATGGCTGTAGTCTTTACCATGCACTATACATTCCCCCCCATCTTTATCCAAACTTGATGCTATCTGACCTTCTATATTTTGCCAACCTGGTTTCCATTAATTCTTACCTTTTTTTTTTTTTTACTGCTTTTCTTTGTACACTGCTTTAATCAGTAGTGAGAATGAGCACCTCTTTATAAATGTGTTAGTAGTTTGAATTTCTGTGTCTTCTGGATCTTTATGGCCCACATGGCAGAACACCTGGCTTGGCAGTCTGGACCTGTTGTACAGTCTCCTTTTGTTCTTGGCCCCATTCAAGTCTAGCCTCTTTTCAGGTTACTGGGTAAATGGCCCAGGGTAATACACTCACGTGGGGAAATGTTGCCTCCAAAATCCAAAGATGGTCACTAGACATCGAGCAAAAATTTTTTTTTCTTTTGTGGTTATAGAAGGGGAGAGATGTAATAACTTATTCTCCACTTTAGAAGAGTTATCTTGAAAGGGCCTCCACCACAGGATCCCTGGAAATTTTACTAAAGTGGAAATCTACAGAGTTTTTCTGGAATTGATTTCTCAACTTTTGACATGTAAAGTCTAGAGTAGCTGCTCATTAGATCTAATCAGTGCAGTCTCTCCAGTATGATGAACTGATGTTATATCTTGGAAAATGCAAAGATGATCAGGTCCCCGCCCAGTGTCCACTGTGTGTGCTCAGCCACGTCCAACTCTTTGTATAACATAGAGTGCAGTCCTCCAAATTTCCATAGACAGACAAAATTTCTCTGTATTTGGAATTTTCCAGGCAAGAATACTGGAACAGATTGCCTTTTCCTCCTCCAGGGGATCTTCCCGACCCAGGAATCGAACCCACATCTCCTTCACTGGCAGGCAGATCCTTTCCCACTGAACCACCAAAGTCCCTACCTACCAAATTATAACACTGGGCTGGAGATAGCCCTTGAAGTACAATAGTGGAGGTGTATTGCTGGTCATCCACCTGAGAGCAAACTGCTTCTTGAAATTTTTTTACTACTGTGTATCAAGAAAGAAGCATTGGCAACATACCAGGTACCAGGGTATGTGTTAATTTACTGAAGCAATGAAATTAAATCTGGAAGAGCAGCTGCAATTGGAGAAACCATTTGGTTGACTTTACGAAAATCTGCAATCACCTTCCAAGAGCCATCTCTTTTATGCACAGGACATGTAAGGCAAGTTGAACAGAATGTGGTAGGAATCAACTCCGCTGCATGTCTGAAGTCCCTGACAGTAGCACAAATCTCAGAAATTCTTCCATGAATGTGATACAGCTTTTGGTTGAGTATTTTCTTAGTTAGAGGCAGTGATAGTGGTTTACACATAACCTTTCCTCTCATAGCACCCCTCACTCCACAGGTGAGGGAACCAATGTGTGGATTCTTCCAGTCATACATTCTGGAACAGGAGAAATAACTACAAGATGGTTAGATCCAGTAGACCCAACATAAGATGGTCCTGAGCCAAAACACCATTGAGTACCTGACCTTATTTAACCCCTACTCTGAGTAATAGACCACAATAACATGTAGATCTCCTGGAATTTGTGCCACTTCAGACCCAATATCCAGTGATCCTCAAAAAAATCTGAATTTCCCTCCCCCCCCAATCCTTAGTAAATCTAATAAAAGGGCATATGCCCCTTTTAAGAAGGCTGGGGAAAAATGAACAGTATGAATTGGTAATGAGGCTGAATTTGTTCTAGAGAGGAGTTGGCTTTCTTTTTACTCAAGAAATTCTAGATCTCTAAACAGGTTCACATCTGGGAACTGATCAGTAGGACATACTTAAAGTTGTTATATCAAATAACTTCTGAATCTATTTCTCATTTTCAAGTGAAGTACTACTACTGATAACAATTTAGCTTAAATTATATATCATTTATATATTAAAATTTCTCTATTGAGTTAATATTTTGAGGTTTATGCTCATCTGTTGTGTTTGGCTTTAACAATATACTTCAAAATTGTGTATCGTTTTCACTTCAGTGAATTTCTTACAGACAGTATATTATTAGACTTTTTTTCCTTATGTAATATATCTTCTAATTGGTGGAGTATCCTTATATAAAGGACTAAATCATGACCCTCAAAAAGCTATGTCTACATCACAATCACTAGGACTTATGAATATTATTGTACATGGCAAAAAAAATGTGGTTAATTAAGGCCCTTGAAAAGAGAAATTTATTTTCAAATATATGGGTGAACTCTAATTGTGATCATATATATCTTAAGGGAAAACCTGAGGAAGTTTTAGGACAGACTCACAGAGGAGAAGACAACATCACCATGGAGACTGAGACTGGATTGATGCAACCACAATTCTAGGAATGCCTGGATTCACCTGCAGCTGGGAAAGGAGGAGAAGAGAGCTTTTAGAAGGAAGTATAGCCCTGTTGACATCTTGATACCAGATTTCAGCCCTACAGAACTGTGAGGGAATACATTTCTGTAGCTTTAAGCCTAAATTATAGTAAATTGTTATGGCAGTCCTAGGAAACTAATATACCCCATTTACACTTGTGGGAAATATTCTTGTGTTAGCATTAATTTCTGCCATCTTGTTGGATGCTTTCTGATACAAAATTTTCTTTCGATTCTTAGTGTTCAATTGAATATGCCCATTTTTTTCCATGGGATTCAAATTTTAAAATTATTAAAGCATGCTTTGGCTATTTTCTCACCTCCTAAATAGGAAAATTCGCACCTGGGTTGTCTTCTTCATTGATTCTTAGTTGTGAAGATGAAATGGTTTATAAGATCTCAAATCATTTGGCTCTATTTTGACAAGGTCCCATTTCCTAAAATGTTTAAAAACTTGGATTGAGACTTTGGATGCCATATGTTTATGTATTAGATATAGAGATGTTGAAGATACAAGGAAAATACTTTTATTCTGGGATTATTTCATATAAGATTCAGTCACGAAATATATAACTGAGATAAATATGAATACATTCATATGTACAATACCTGATTTGCTAAAGTAGGTATGCTGCTGCTGCTGCTGCTAAGTCGCTTCAGTTGTGTCCGACTCTGTGTGACCCCATAGACGGCAGCCCACCAGGCTCCACCGTCCCTGGGATTCTCCAGGCAAGAACACTGGAGTTGGGTTGCCATTTCCTTCCCCAATGCATAGTAAAGATAATTAAAGCATTAAACAGTGTAAGCATAGTAACATAGTAACCTAAAAAACCAACAGAAAATAAATGAAAATGCTAAAGTGTCCTTTACAATTTTTTATCGTATTTCACTGGAATAAAAGATTTGTTACAAACACAACAAGATGCCATAAACCTCAGTAACCAATATTGAATGGAAGCTTGATCAAATATTATCAAAATTATCCTCTACCTACTATCACCAATTTTAGAAATGCCTTAAAGTAATTGCAGATCATGATGCAAGTAAATTATTGGTATATATTTTCTAAATAGTAATATTCTATGACATTTGGATAAAGAATGAAGAAAAAGAGCTTACATGATTTAATGTTTGGGCAGTGATGGAAAATTATTTTATCTTTGGTTTATTTCTTGTCAATTATACAGAACATACATAAATAATAAAAACTATGAAAAGTATATTTTATGTCACTATGAAATGTATGTGTTTCTTGGAATTTGAAATAATTAAACATATGTAGAGTACAATTTTATCTCTAAGTAGATGAAAGCTTCATGAAAATATAAGAGCTAAATTAATTGAAACTGTTAAGTTTAAATTAAAAATGTTTAATATGTCATAAAGGGATGGGAACATATGCTCACACTTATACTAATCTGTGGAATTAAGATAGTATGATCTTAAAATGGCATCCACCTAAACACAGTTTGGTAAGTATTCACTGATTTTTTTTGTGTATAGAAGTCTCAAATTCATATATTAACGCAGGTAAAACTAGGCAGAAATATTAATGAGAATGTGTTTTTGGAGAGTAGTATCACTAATATATAACTATAGATGAAAGTGAAAGTCACTCAGTCATGTCCGACTCTTTGTGACCCCATGGACTATACAGTCCATGGAATTCTCTAGGCCAGAATACTGTAGTGGGTAGCTTTTCCCTTCTCCAAGGGATCTTCCCAACCCAGGGATCAAACCCAGGTCTCCCGCATTGCAGGCGGCTTCTTTACCAGCTGAGCCACAAGAGAAGCCCATAACTATAGATATATATATATGTATAAAAGTATAATATACATACATAAGTTTATATTCTTGACAGTTTTCAGTCTAAGCAATATGTAACTCAATAACCATGCAAATATTATTAATAGTCACCATTTTTGACAGTTAACATTTACTTAATTAAAATGGGTCATGCACTGTAATACTTTTTACTTAATATACTTAATATTTAAAATAACCCTGTAAGGCATGCATGATCATCATTCACATTTTCCAAATGAGGAAACAGTGGCAGAAAGAAGTTAAATAATAGCCAAAATTCACACAACTAGAAATTGTTTTAGCCTACATTCAAACCTTGGTAATTTGGTTCTAGAACTGATACTCTTTATCATTTTGTGACATTGATTTCACACAGTTAGAAAAATTACAGTCAATTCCCCAGGAAAGCTGTGATAGAAACTATTGACAAAAAATTAATCAATCTAAGAAAGAAATGAAAACTTTTATTCAAGCCAAACTTGAGGATTATAACCCAGGAAGAGTATCTCAGAAAGTTCTGAAAATGAGAATTGTTCCCCTGTTAGAAGTCAAGGCGCATTTATGTAAGTTTTTTTGAGACAGAGGGCTGTGCATTGAATGATGTATTTTTGGTGGTTTACATAATCCAGATCTAAGTATCACATTACCCGTAACAAGACTAAGAAGGAATGTTATGTTTTAAGGAGCAGTTGATGCTTGGAGAAAGTTGCTCTTTGTTGTTGAATAGATACTCCTGCTGACGTCGGAGAGGATGGTCTGGTCCATAAATAACACAGAAACACAATGCCCAGTGCGGGAGAAGAGGAATGAAAAGGGCATAGGAGAACTTTTATGCTTACATTTTTCTTGTCTTGCCATAAAACATTCATTTCATTTCATAAAGCAATGTGTGCCCTCTGCACCCTCTGCATTTTCATCATACCTCTCTGTTCCTATAACTCTAAGGAGCGCTGAGGTTGCTGCCATTTCTAATTACTCACAGGATGACAATTAATAAGATGATGTATCACATATTGCTACATTTATATTTTAAGAATTATACTAAAGATGGGCCCATAGATTCAAAAGATAGATCTGAAATTGTTAAATTTGAAAGAACATGCAATGTACTGGTGATGTTGAAGGCAGAGCTTTGGCAAGTATATAATTGTCAACATGAGATCCTACTTAGTTCTCCTTAAACTACACCAGCAGTACTTACATTTTTCATTTACTTATATTATTTGACTAGCACTAAAAGTACGACATTCTTGTATATCTGTATTAATCAGTGTTCTCCAGAGAAATAAAACCAATAATCCAGTCCAAGGACAGAAGAAGGCTAAGATAACAGCAGGCAGGCAGTGGGTATATCGTTCCTACCTCTGTTTTTTTTTTTTTTTTTTTTTCAGGCCCTAATTGCCCTGAATAACTGTTACCTGCATTGGGGAGCACAATCTAGTTTACTGAGTTCATCGATTTAAATAGTAATCTGATCTACAAATACCTAGTGTAAAAAAGGGAGAAGTACTCTTGCCTGGAAAATTCCATGGACGGAGGAGCCTGGCAGGCTGCAGTCCTTAGTGTCGCTAAGAGGCAGGCACAACAGAGCGACTTCACTTTCCCTTTTCACTTTCATGCATTGGAGAAGGAAATGGCAACCCACTCCAGTGTTCTTGCCTAGAGAATCCCAGGGACGGGGGAGCCTGGTGGGCTGCCATCTATGGGGTCGCACAGAGCACGACTGAAGCGACTTAGCAGCAGCAGCTGTGTGAAAAAGCACTAGTGTGAAAGTGTTAGGTTGCTCAGTCATGTCCTACTCTTTGCAATCCCATAGACAGAGTAGCCTGCCAGGCTGCTCTGTCCATGGAATTATCTAGGCAAGAATACTGGAGGGGGTTGCCATTCTCTTCACCAAGGTATCTTCCCCACCCCAAAATTGAACACTGATCTCTTGCAAAACCAGTGTCTAGAATGATACCACCCTTGAAGTGGAACTGTTGCAGGAAGGAGGACCTCTTCCAGGGCCCGAAACCGGGCTCTTGTCTAACACTCAGAAATGAATTGTCCTAGGAGACTCATGTGCTGACAAAGCAAGAGGTTTTATTGGGAAAGGGCCCCCGGGTGGAGAACAGTAGGTAAGGGAACCCAGGAGAACAGCTTTTATGGTGACGGGATTAGTTTCCTGGTTGTTCTTAGCCAATCATTCTGACTCAGTGTCCTTCCTGGGTGCACGCCTTGTTCAGCCAAGATGGATGCCAGAGAGAAGGATTCTGGGAGGTGGTCAGACATGCGATGTCTCCTTTTGACCTTTCCCAAACTCTTCCGGTTGGTGGTGGCTTATTAGTTCCGTGTTCCTTACCAGGACCTCCTGTCGTAAAACAACTCATGCAAATAGTTACTATGGTGCCTGGCCAGGGAGAGCAGCTTCAATCAGTGTGCCTCCCTTAACAGAACCATACTAGAATATTGCTTGAAATGGCCAATCGAATATCTTGCAACTGTCCATAAAATTTCTTAAGATTTTGATCCGAATTCAACATTGGGATGCACTACCTTCATCCTTGAAATATGCTGTGCTCTGACTAATGAAGATAGAGTAGCCATCACACAGAAAGGCTTTTCAAATGAGGATCGTGTACCCTGAAAGCAAAACAGCTGCTGCATGGACAACCAAAGGCTTGTGACCTTTGCTACTGGAGAAAAATGTCTGTTGACTCTGGAGCTCATTATTTCACACACAGAGCCAGTTGGATTAAAGTTTCCTAGAACAGAAATATCAGTTTCCAGCACAAAGTTTTTTTTTTTTTTTTTTCTGTTGCGAGAATGTGCTATTTCTGTATTTTTGAAATTTTGTATAATAAATTGCAGAGCCACAGTGTACCTTGTGGAATAGGAATGAAAGATCTACCTTCCGTTTCTACCACATTTTTATGACATAAAATCACATTTTTTTCTATAGCTTCTAGATCAGGCCTAAAGTAGGAAAATCATCACTCCCATACAATAATTCAATTTCATTCTAAATAAATTCAATTTATTCTAAAATAAAAAGTCTGTATAAAAACACCAAGACTCTCATTTTTTTCAAGTATATGCATATATATGTATGTTTTACATGGAAGCTTTATCTTACTTTCTTTTAACTCTCATTGTTTTAAAGAGTATGTTTGAACCTCTTCTCAAAAAAATACTTTACTCCTTCTGATTTATTTACGAAGTACATAGTTGAATTGCTGTCCAAATGAATATCATAAATTCATTCATGTATGATGAATGCTAGGGCTTCTTTCCTCTGTAGATTTCAAAACACTTTCTGAAATATTTAAAGGAATACATTTTATCCTGATTTATATTCATGTATAAAAGAGAATCTTTTAGTTGCATTCAAGAACTGATGATAAAGAATCACACAGCATGATTGCAGGGATCCTTCTAATTTTCTTTGGCATGCATGTTGAAAAAAATTGGCAAAAGTCATATATCACACAAAAAGTGATGTTCCCAAAATAGCAGCAGCTTGAACAGAGATATCCAACACTCTTGTTCCAGGATTGGTGTTAAAATACTGAAAGAAAATTTCCCAGCAAACAGAAAAATTTCATTACAGTCACAGAAACAGAAGAAAAGTTTCACATCACAGCCACAATTTTTAGGCTAGAAATGAAAACATTAATGGGTTAAAAAAAAAATCACCTGGAGAGAATGCATGTCTTCTCTCACAAGTTCCAGGGAGGAGTTATGGGAAATGAGAGAAAAGAAAATGTCGGAGAACTCCAACATTTGCTACTTTTCTTAGTAGAACTCTCTACACACTCGACTTATAAGAAAGCTCAGAGAAATGGTCTAGGCATGAAGGAAATAGAATTCTTGGAATCTCAGAATTCAGAAACAACTATTTAGGAAGCCTAAGTCTTGTTCAGGAAGCTGGCAGAATGTGTTCAGGGCTCTCCCTTGGTGTAGTGGACATGGCCACTTAGCTAAACCAGGAAGGAGCCTGGATGTAGCTGGAAGTGCAGAGGGTAGAACAAGGGATGACAGAATATCTATTTTGTGGCTCTGTCACTTCACCAGTCAGATATAAAAATTTTGTACTATCTGGAAAGCTCACAGCCTTAAGCCACCCCACTCAGTGTTTAAATTACAACAAATAAACCATTCAGATTAAAGCCTACATCTACATTTTATAAATAAGCAGGTAGAAAGGGGAGGAGCAAGAAGACAGTACACTCAACATGTTTGCCAGTTGCAATCAGTTCTGAAAAGTGTGTTGTTTGTTTAAATGTGGGTAAATAAGAAAAATGTAAAGGGAAAGTGGAACCAGTGAATCCATGAGAGTAGTGTCAATAAAGATAAAGAAACATACTGTTTCAAGAAGAAAAAATTTGGAAATCAAGTTGTCACTAGATTCAAATGCTGGGAAGAATATTAGAACTGAAAACAGTTTCTGCATCTTAGAGATTCAGATCCACGGTGAATTTATTCAGGGTGGTTTTCATGGAGGGCTGGGACCAGAAGCTAGGTTAGAGAAGGTTGTGAGAGATGTATGGTAGGCTCAGTAATGCTTCCTGCCAAAGATGTCCAGAGATTAGAGATTCCTTCCAGATGTAAATGTACTATCTTATTAAAGGAGAATATTTCGCAATGCATATATGTATTTCAAATCATCACATTTTACAATTTAAATATCTTATAATTTTGTGTCGATTGCACCTCAGTAAAGCTTTAAAAAGATAAATATAAATTGAGAAATATTGCATATATAAATATTTGAGTGTGTAAATGTGTATTTATAGATATTAAAATATATACCTATGTGAAAATCTACATATTTTAAGTGGAACAGTTATTTCCTTAAATGTGTTTTAATAAGAAAAAATAATCTTTTTCACCTCTACTTTAGAATAATAATGAACTAAGAATATAAGTAAGTTATTCAGTTACATAGTCATAGAAATGAAACCACAGCTACCAAACCTCTCTTCTGCGTACTTCTCATAGCATAAGTCTCTCAATTAGCGGAAAATCTACCATATGTTTAAATCCTTCATTTGAGCTTAACTTCTATTGTGTCAAATTTATACAAATAAATTTAATTTTAAATTTACAGACCATATGTTGAGTTAAGCATGACACCTCCTAGGAAGCCTACAATAAGATAAATATTCAAATCAGTGAAGTAAATTTTCATATCGCAACCCCTGAGTCTCCTCATTGCACATCCAACCAGTTTTATCCAAGTTGCAGTGCATAAGACTGACATTATATCATCCTAGGCCTGCCAATCATAGTTCTCTAATTAATACAGAAGACATAAAGTAAATTGCACCGCTGCTCGAAGCGTTACTCTCCCAAAAGTTTCTCAAAGCCCTTGATTAAGATTCTGTGGTACAGATCTTCATAATATAAAATGAAGAGGTCAAGAGTCATCATTCTTTGAGAGAGCAAAGCAAAAGAGATCATTATCTTGTATGAATAAGCAGACTTCTTCTCTTTCAGGAACTATATTGGTGACCTCAGTTTGTTTATATTAGGCACAAAAATGAACAAAATGTTTTCTTGTGGGAAGGAGTTGGGAAAATAATTAGAAAAAAGCAAGAAAGTGTTGGGGTAGAGAGGAACAGGGGTGGAAGCAAAGGAAAAAAGTCCTCTTTGAGGGTTTATTCAGGAAAATCTTAAAATGATCCAATACTAATGAAATAGTATCTTTCAATAGTTTTTCAAATGAAATAACGTATTCCTTGAATATAGAGGCCATCGCAGTTGTCATGAATACATGCATGTATTATACGTAAAGCAAGAATATAAAAAGTGTCTGCATATGCACTTTCAACAGCAAGTCCAAGTTATAGGCAAACTGACCTGCTTCCTGAGTTGTAGCGGGCGCTGGAATTTTCTGGGAGATGTGGAGATTTCTTGGAGCCTCTGACAAGCCTTGTTCTTCCCTGGTGGCTCAGACAGTAAAGAATCTGCCTGCAATGCAGAAGACATGGGTTCAATCCCTTGGTCAGGAAGATCCCCTGGAGAAGGAAATGGCTGCCCACTCTGGTATTCTTGCCGGGAGAATTCCATGGACAGAAGAGCCTGGTGGGCTATATAGTCCATGGGATTGCAAGGAGTTGGACATGACTAAGGGCCTGACACTTTCACTGAGAAGCCTCAATCAGGTAGTCACAGTGCCGACTCCTGGACTCCGGAATAAGCTGTTTCTTCTTCAGGGAACACTGTTTGAAAGGCAACTCCATGATGAATCTTGGGTCCCTACAGAGACTGAGCCCTTGACCATGAGACATTTTGTGATGATGGGATGCAAAGCCCAACATGATCCTGTTAATATCTGATCTTAAAAATTTGAAAACAAATAAAGAAAACAAAGATAAGACCCTTGAGTGTGCGTGTGTGTGTGTTGCTAAAAGGATAATCTATGTTTTTAATTAATTATTTGCTTTACAATGTCTATTGCCCCCCATCTCTATCATATAAAAGAGCATCCTTATGGTGGCTAGGACTCTGGTTACACTGACACCATGGAGTTATAATATGGTAATGGATAGGCAAAAGTGTATTCTGAGAAGGCAAAAGGAGAGAATTGTGCTCAGTTCAGTTCAGTCGCTCAGTTGTGTCTCATTCTTTGTGATCCCATGGACTGCAGCACGCCAGGCTTCCCTATCCATCACCAACTCCCAGAGCTTGCTCAAACTAGTGTTGGTGATGCCATCCACCATCCAACAACTAATCGAGTTGGTGATGCCATCCACCATCTCATCCTCTGTCATCCCCTTCTCCTCCTGCATTCAATCTTTCCCAGCATCAGGGTCTTTTCAAATGAGTCAGCTCTTCGCGTCAGGTGGCCAAAGTATTGAAGTTTCAGCTTCAGCATCAGTCCTTCCAATGAATATTAAGGACTGATTTCCTTTATGATGGACTGGCTTGATCTCCTTGCAGTCTAAGGGAGTCTCAAGAGTCTTTTCCAACACAACAGTTCAAGAGCATCAATTCTTTGGCACTCAGCTTTCTTTACAGTCAAGCTCTCACATCCATACCTGACTACAGGAAAAACCATCGCTTTGACTAGACAGACCTTTGTTGGCAACTAATGTCTCTGCTTTTTCATAGGCTAAGTTTCTCATAGCTTTTCTTCCTAGGAGCAAGCATCTTTTAATTTCATGGCTGCAGTCACCATCTGCAGTGATTTTGGAGCCCCCCAAAATAAAGTGTCTCCCTGTTTCCTTTTGTTCCCCATCTATTTGCCATGAAGTGATGGGAGCAGATGCCATGATCTTAGTTTTCTGAATTTTGAGTTTTAAGCCAGCTTTTTCACTCTCCTCTTTCACTTCATCAAGAGGCTCTTTCGTTGTTCCTCACTTTTTGCTATAAGGGTGGTGTCATATGCGTATTTGAGGTTATTGATATTTCTCCTGGCAATCATGATTCCTGGTTGTGCTTCATCCAGCCTGGCATTTCCCATGATGTACTCTGCACATAAGTTAAATAAGCAGGGTGACAATATACAGCCTTGACATACTCTTTTTCCAGTTTGGAACCAGTCAGTTGTTCCATGTCCATTGCTAACTGTTGCTTCTTCACCT
Source organism: Bubalus kerabau (assembly GCF_029407905.1). Lineage (NCBI taxonomy): Eukaryota > Metazoa > Chordata > Mammalia > Artiodactyla > Bovidae > Bubalus > Bubalus kerabau. Next base: position 9,506,177 of record NC_073635.1, on the reverse strand, counting down.
GCATACAGATTTCTCAAGAGGCAAGTAAGGTCATCTGTTATTCCCATCTCTCTAAGAATTTTTCACAGTTTTTTTGTGATCCACAAGGTCAAAGGCATTGGCATAGTCAATAAAGCAAAAGAAGATGCTTTTTGGAACTCTCTTGCTTTTTCGATGTTCCAACAGATGTTGGCAATTTGATCTATGGTTCCTCTGACTTTTCTAAATTCAGCTTGAACATCTGGAAGTTCATGGTTCATGTACTGCTGAAGCCTGGCTTGGAGAATTTTGAGCATTACGTTGCTAGTGTATGAGATGAGTGCAATTGTGCTGTAATTTGAACATTATTTGGCATTGCCTTTCTTTGGGATTGGGATGAAAACTGACCTTTTCCAGTCCTGTAACCACTGCTGAGTTTTCCAAATTTGCTGGCATATTGAGTGCAGCTCTTTCACAGCATCATCTTTTAGGTTTTTAAATAGCTCAACTGGAATTCGATCACCTCCACTTGCTTTGTTTGTAGTGATGCTTCCTAAGACCCACTTGACTTCACATTCCAGGATGTCTGGCTCTTGGTGGGTGATCATACCACTGTGATTATCTGCTTTGTGATTATCTGCTCGATATTTTCATTTTCCATCCCATATCCACTCCTCATCACCATCCACTACTTTGTTTGCTTCTAGAAATTGGCCTCTATCAGATTCAAGTGAGTCCCCTTGTATTTTAAGGGAATGGGTTCATAACTAAGCTATAGCTACACTTTTGGTTCTGAGCTGTGTTTGTACAGCTTTGCTTCTGGATTGTTCCAGCAATCCATGTTATTTCCCTTAGCCCTGATGACACATGTGTGAAAGCCCCTTCCTTAAACTCTTTAATTACCTTATGAGAGTACCATCTGTTTTCTGATGGTCTCTCACAGAAACAGCTGTTTTGATGCAGCTGTAACAAAATGGCTGGTTAAAAAAAATGTAAAGCAATTGTTTTTATGAATTATTTCTGAGATCAGCTGCACATCCCTAAACTTCAAGCTTTGTCCTATTTCCTATATTCAGCTTTCTCCCAAACCCTTGACCAGCATCTCTCTACATTATTACATGCAATAAAAGAGTCTCATAACGTCTTTGATCTCAGTGATGCTGTGAGTCAAGATGTGATAAATTTATACTCGGGGGATGCTGAGGAATGGTGTAAAAGGGTCTATTATTTGTATAACAGAAAAGCGGAAATAAAAGAAAGTAAAAATCATTTTTGAGGTCTAAACAGAATAATCTCAAGGCCAATTTTGCCTGTGCCAAAAGAGCAATTTTCAAATGTCATATTCTATACTTGGAGAAGACTCTTGAGAGTCCCTTGGACCACAAGGAGGTCAAACCAGTTGACCCTAAAGGAAATCAGCCCTGAATATTCATTAGAAATTAGAAATTGATGCTGAAACTGAAGCTCCAATATTTTGGCCACCTTATGCAGGGAGCTGATTAACTGAAAAAGATCCTAATCCTGGAAAAGACCCTAATGCTGGAAAAGACTGAGCACAGGAGGAGAAGGGAGCAAGAGTGGTTAGATGGCACCACCCACTCAATGGACAGGAGTTTGAGCAAACTCTGGGAGATCATGCAGGACAGAGGAGAGCCTGGTGCACTGCAGTCCATGAGGTCACAAAGAGTCTGACATATTTAGTGACTGAAGAGCAACATACTATACTTAGAAGTGTTTCAGTATAATAATATTCAGGAACATAAATTGATAAATTAACTTCTATCATACATACTATGCAATCAACAAAAGGAAGTTTCCAGTCTTAATTATGTAATGTAAGTCTCTCCAGAAAAGTAGAATTGTGAGAAGATCTAGTCTGATGATAGATAATAAAATGGCAACCCACTCCAATACTCTTGCCTGAAAAACCCCATGGACAGAGGAGCCTGGCTGCTACATTCCATGGGGTCACAAAGAGTAAGACACAAGTGAGCACACACACACACACACGCACACACACGCTTGATGAGCACACATTTCCTTCACAGATTCTTTGCTAGGTCACAAATCTATCATAATATTAGCGGTGTCTTATTTACTTTTAAATGTTTATTTGATCCTGACCACTTGAAAATTCATAAGTATTAGATCACGTATATGCAAGGAAAAAGCAAGCTTAGAATAAGTGAGTAAACACTGAGCATGTGAACTTTTATATAGTGAATTTAGATCAATTCTATTTTTGTAATAATAAAAGTTTATAACTATTTGCCAGCGTCTTTAAAAGCAAATACAAGCAAACATCGATTTTCTGTACTTATTATTAAATAACTCCACCTGTATCTTTCATGTAAATTTATCATTTGTGTTTCTGAGAGGTGTAAGCTGTAGAAACATGACATTATATTGTGCTTTTAAAACTGATTACTGACTGCTTGGCTGAATGTTAAGACTTGATGGTATAGCAGAACTTATGCACCAGAACTCCTAGGCCTGGTTCAACTTTCCTTGCTTCAAATTCTTTTTCTTTTACTAAACAATTCCAGTTCTGAGGCATAGAGCAACAAAAGCATTATAAGCATAACTACTTTCTTGGAATCTTTTCGTTAGAGTATTTGAGGCAATTTTTTCCATACATGCCATTAAAATCAATTCATGTTTCTGTGTATAGTTGAAATTGAACCTTGAATTGACTCTAAATAAGAGTGAAATGAAGAGTTCATCTCCATCGACCATTTTAAACTTAATCTTTTAAATGCAGTCTTTGATCTCTTTTTGATCTTATTTTTTTAGAGTTCTGCATTTGTAAACCATTTTCCTCAGTGTTTGATTTGACATTTTAATAAACCTAAGTAATAAATGCTACAATAGAGAAGTTATTGCTGGTAACTTAAATTTTTCTCTTCAGTTTTGCTGTGTTGTCCTTCCATCAATCCAAGCTCACCCTCTTGAGACCTCTCTCCGTCTCTATCTCCCTCTCTTTCTCTCTCTCTGACTTGCTCAGCCTTCTTCATAACCCCTTTGTCACTTCAGTCAATTTTCACTTGTATGAGGATCAAACTAAAAATGTTGCAGTGATTGAATCTGATGGGAAAATGAGAAATATATTTTAGATGTCTAGATTATACTCCATCTCATCCTACAGTGTTCTATTTGAGTAAAATTTAGAGCAAATTACTAAATTAATATAACCCAAACTTACATTAAATAGGTTGAATAAGAAATATTCCAAACTAGTTCTTTTCCCTTTTGTACAATGATTTGAGTTTGAAGATGAGTCCTGTAGAATTAATTGTTAACTTTTCTTAAGACTGATGTGCACTTTCTGAGAAATTTTTACCTGTGATTAATGTTTTTCTAAATCTTGACTAATTGCATAGATGTTCTTTAATACAATTACATGTTTATATACACTATTATAGTCATAACTTTGTTAATTATAACAAAAATGTGTGCATAATAATGTATGATTTTAATACAAACAATTAATTGGTTAACCAATTAAACACATACCTTTACCTCTTCAAATTTCACAAATAACATTTATTTTATGAGGGCTTCCTAGATGGAGTTATCGGTAAAGAACCCAACTACCAATGCAGGAGATGCGTAAGAGTTGCAGATTTGATCCCTGTGTTGGGAAGATCCACTGGAGGAGGGCACGGAAACCCACTCTAGTATTCTTGCCTGGAGAATCCCATTGACAGAGGATCCTGATGGGTTACAGTCCATAGGGTCACAAAGAGTTAAACACGTTTGAAACACCTTAGCATTAGCATGATTGAAGGGACTTTTTATTCACATATAAGTTAACAAGCGGTGTGGCTTTTAACAACTGATAATTCTCTTAACTCATAAGACCCCTTAGTTTCCTTATTTATCAGTAGGAAAGGATGATTCTGACACCATGGATAAGGACATCTGTAGTCAATTTTTGCAAATGGCGTTATACAAGTTAATAAAAAATTAAGCAGTGATGGTAGCAGTAGTGGAGGCAACAGTGAGCAGCATTCATTGTAATTTCTTCTCTTTGACTTTCCAACAGTTCCCAAAGGTCATTTAGAAAGAAAGAGATGAATGTTTCCCACGGCTCCCCTAACCAATTACTACAGATTTAATGGCTTAATACCGCTCAGCTTTATCTTTGAGCCCTGGATGTTAGAAGTCCAAACTGAGTCTTACTGAACTAAAACCAAGGTGTTTTCAGGATGGTATTCCTTTAGAATGCTTTAGGGGAGAAGCTGTTTCCTTCTCTTTCCTAGGTTTTACAGGCTGCCTTTATTCCTGATTCCAAAATCATTGCAGATGGTGACTGCAGCCGTGAAGTTAAAAGACATTTACTCCTTGGAAGAAAGCTACGACCAATCTAGACAGCATATTAAAAAGCAGAGATATTACTTTGCTGACAAAGTCTATGTATAGTAAGCTATGATTTTTCCAATAGTCATGTATGGATGTGAGAGTTGGACTATAAAGAAAGCTGAGCGCTGAAGAATTGATGCTTTTGAACTCTGGTGTCGGAGAAGACTCTTGAGAGTCCCTTGGACTGCAAGGAGATCTAACCAGTCTATCCTAAAGGAGATCAGTCCTGAATATTCATTGGAAGGACTGACTCTGAAGCTGAAACTCCAATGCTTTGGCCACCTGATGTGAAGAACCGACTCATTGGAAAAGACCTTGGTGCTAGGAAAGATTGAAGGCAGGAGAAGAAGAAGACAACAGAGGATGAGATGGTTGGATGGCATCACGGACTCTAAGAACATGAGTTTGAGTAAGCTCCGGGAGTTGGTGATGGACAAGGAGGTCCGGCATGCTTGCAATCCATGGGGTCACAGAGTCGGACACAACTGAGGGACTGAACTTAACTGAACTGATGTATTCTTTGGCTCATGACCCCTTTCCCCATCATTAAAGTCAACAGATGCATGTGTCTCTCTGCCTTTCTCATGTACCTCTGACTCTCTGTTCTGCTTCCTTCTACTTTTAATGATGCTGCAACTACCTTCAGCCCATCTGAATAATTCATAACAATTGTCTCATCTCTTCATCTTTAGCTCACTCACATCTGCAGTCACTTAGCCCTGTGAGGTAAAAATTTCATAGGTGTCAGGGATTATAACATAGATATCTTTAAAGGATCATTCTGTCTACCTCAAGACCTCTCCTAACTTTTAAAAAATTCATCTGGCCTTTGTACCCTCTCTAATTAGTGAGTAATCTCTTTTCTCCTTTTTCACCAATGAACTTTGTAATTTTTTAAAAAGAGTACAATTAACAATTTTATGCAATTTAGAGAATTTTATAAAATGTGAACAAATTCATATACTCATAACCCAGCTTATGAAACAGAAGCATACTGGTATGTTTGAAGTTCAATGCATTCCTAACAAATCCAATTTTTTTGTGACACAGCCCTTTAGTACTAGTCACAGTGCTAAACTTAGTAGTGTAAACCTTCTTTTGATTTTCTTTCTACTATCCACATACATGCATGCATATCCCCAAAAAGCTTTATTTGCTTTCTGTTTCTGAAATATAAGCTTCTTAGGTAACTTAGTTTTTTAATAGCATGACTTTCAATATTACCCATATTGATGAACAGAGTTCTATCTCCTTCATTTCATGGTTGCATTACAGTCTCTGTATGAGTGCATTGCAATTTATCTCTTCTAAATTTTAAAAGCATTTAGGATTTTCTTATTCCCTTGCTATCCACAGTGCAGTTTAAAGCACCCTTATACAGATGTCCTAGGGTTCATGAGTGAGGGTTTTTCTAGAGATGTCTGGTGTTAAAATGTGTCTAATGCCAGTGTGAGAATCCCACTGCTTAATATTCTTGCCAATGTTTGGTGTTGTCAGACATCTTAACTTCTGAAAATGTACTGGATATTAATTTACATCTCACTTGGGTTTTAATTTGTATTTCATTTTTATGTCATGATAGTGCATAACTTCTTGCATGTTGAGACAATTTGAATTTTTTCCTGTAAAGTGTCAGTCTGTTTTCCCTGCTATGCCTATTTTCTTATTTATTCAAAGAGTCTTAATAAATTCTAGATAAGAATCTTTTTTTTCAGCTATATGTATTATAAAAAGATGTTTGTAGTTAGTCATTTTATTTTCTTCCTTAACATAAGATGAAGTCATTCTCCTGTATTTTATTGTATTTTAAACTTTTGCCTTTAGTACTTAAACTTTTGCTTATCACTCAAACCCTGAAAAGACAGGATAAACACTACAAAATATCTCTCTAACCATATTGTCAGAAGAACCTTAGAATTCCAAGACTTTCACAAGAATTTTGTGTGTGTGCTTGTGAGAGACATGATGAAATGATAATCTCTGATTGTTAGTGAATCTAAATATCTTACTGTTCTCTTTTTTATATGTTAGTGTACAGACCACCATGGTATCAGTGTGGGCAAGTGAAGTGATCTGAATGAGTAACAAGTACTTCAGAGCATCTGTTAAAGGAGCCATCAGCACACAGGTTAGAATATCCTGTGAATAAATGAGTTTAGTAAGGTAAATCTAGGTTTCTCAGGTGGCACTACTGGTAAAGAATCTGCCTGCCAATGTGGAATATGCAAGAGATGCAAGTTTGATCCCTGGGTTGGGAAGATCCCCTGGAGTAGGAAAGGGCAACACACTCCAGTATTCTTGCCTGGAAAGTTCCATGCAACAGAGAGGGCTGGAAGTTGCTGAGTCAGTCCATGGGGTTGCTGAGTCAGACACAACAGAGCACAAACACCCAAACAAGACAAATCTATATAGAAGCTGAGAAGAGGCAATCAAGGAGAGAGGATAAGAAGAACTGAGAAAGCTTAACATTGAAGAAGTTCTGGGAATCTAGGGTTCAATGAGGAAGTTATGGTTTACCATATTAAATGCTCCCTAGAGAATATATGCGGAGAAGGCACTGGCACCCCACTCCAGTACTCTTGCCTGGAGAATCCCATGGATGGAGGAGCCTGGTAGGCTGCAGTCCATGGGGTCGCTAAGAGTCAGACACGACTGAGCGACTTCACTTTCAATTTTCACTCTCATGCATTGGAGAAGGAAATGGCGACCCACTCCAGTGTTCTTGCCTGGAGAATCCCAGGGATGGCGGAGCCTGGTGGGCCGCCGTCTATGGGGTCGCACAGAGTCGGACAGGACTGAAGTGACTTAGCAGCAGCAGCAGCAGCAGCAGCAGAGAATATTTGAGAACTATTTATTGGCTATAGCAATAAAAATTCAGTAACAATCTTTCTGAGAGCTTGTTCAATGAATGAATAAAGGACACGACTGGGCATTGCCATGGCCTGAACAATAAAAGGGAAACAAGGAAACAGATGAAAGGACTTCTAATTGTTGTTTTTTTTTTTTTTTCCATGAAACTTGGAAATGCTAGGTAATAGAGACAGAAATAAAGCTGGAGAAGGCTTGATGTGGAAGAACAAATGGAAGAGATATGATTTTTCTAACATTGAAGTAGGAAAAGATAGAAATTATAGAAAAGAAAGGGATAAGTTTTAATAATTGGAGTGAAATTTCTAAAGTAGTTTTCACGGGATCCAAAGAAGAATTGGAAGAGTTAACATCACTCAGGATGAGCCATTTTTAATTATAATGAAAGAAAGAAGTTAGTTACAATATACTCTCACTTTTATAAATAGAGTGTCAGTAATTTGAAAAAGTTCTTAACTGAGTGTGTCTATATTTCTGGAAAGTAAGAGACAAGATTTTCTGCTGAGAATGAGTAGGAAGGGAATAGGATAGGACAGTTAAGGATATAAGAAATGGTTTGATTAGATATTATGGAAAATGAAGAAAAACCTTAGAACAGAGAACTGGTGAGCAAGGTAAATGGCCCTATTGAGCTCAGAGAACCTTAATTTATAGAGGCAATTTTCTGAGGATTTTGCGATTTTCTCCAGTTGAATTCAACTGCCCAGGTGTAGGAACAAAGAAATCAGTCTGTTGGATTGCTTCAGCTTTGGGCTTGCTAGGTGGGTTCAAAAACAGAAATTGAAAACGTAATTGAAAATATTCACCAAGACGTGGTTGAAGAAATGGTTCAAGGGTTATAAGCTTAAAAGGAAGAGAGTGACACCGAGGCAGAAATAAAACCTTATATACAACTGATTGTATGCCACAGGAGTGAATCCAAGTTAGCCTAATGAAATACAAATATTATTATTATATTTTTTTGGCACACACTCACTCACATTGGTCCACTTCCAGGAAGCACTAGAAGATTAAGAAGTGCTAAAGATAAAGATATAGCTTCTATCAATCTGTTTGACATGCTTAAACATGTTCTTTCTAACAACCTTCTGTAATGGGAGAGTATTTTGTCCAAATATAGAAAAAAAATAAGATATTTTCTAAAACTATTAGTTTTCTTGGACCACTAATCAATGCTATACTGTCCTTAGATTTTCCTTCTGCACATTTCTTGTGTGGTATTTAAAATCTGGAGTTTCAAGTTCATATGCTGCTGCTGCTGCTGCTAAGTTGCTTCAGTCGTGTCTGACTCTGTGCAACCCCATAGACGGCAGCGCACTAGGCTCCTCTGTCCCCGGGATTCTCCAGGCAAGAACACTGGAGTGGGTTGCCATTTTCCTCTCCAATGCATGAAAGTGAAAAGTGAAAGTGAAGTTGCTCAGTCGTGCCCGACTCTTAGTGACCCCATGGACTGCAGCCTACTAGGCTCCTCTGTCCATGGGATTTGCCAGGCAAGAGTACTGGAGTGGGGTGCCATTGCCTTCTCCACAAGTTCATATAAGAACAGATAAAGGATAATACAATTTTAGGAACCTATTTACCCCTTTGAGTCACAGAATCTTAAACTTTAAAATCAGGTCAATTTCACTTTGAACATTTCTTTGCAAGACTGAATGTACCTTGGTTATTTATTTTTGTTCAGTGTGTATTTTCCCTTTTCTATAAATCCTTTTTCTTGCTGAATTTTAATTAAGGATGTGATTCAGAGCTCGCTGGAAGACACAGGTAAGGTCTGAAGGCGTCACATAAGATCATTACATTGGCTTGCAGGGCGCTAGGACAGTACTCAGCTCACTGGACTGCTGAGAAGCTTGGAATGCAGGAGCAGAGAATTTAACCAACACTGACCTTCAAGTTAACGTTTCTTGGGACTGTGCTCTTCCATTGTACATCAAACATCTTCATGTTCTGATCCATCCTTCTGAGTATTTCTAATTCATTGTATGTGAACTGAAGCAATTCTGATTTTATGTTCATGCTCTTGCATGGATTCTATTCCACCAATGTAAACAGAGAAGCCTAATGAAAACTGTATAATTACTCCGGGGTTGAAAATTTCCTCTTGTTCACATTTTGTATCTCCATCTTTCCTATGGATTATGAAATATTCAGTGTTTTTAGCCAGAGACATATTGCTGTTAACATATTTGGCACAGAAGGTTATCTTTAAAATTCCCTCTAAATCTCCCAGATTAATGTTCTGTGTGGTGAGTGCCTGCCAGCTTTGGTACAGTTATGGGATTAGACACTTTTGAATGATTTTTGACTCTGAAGATTGTTTGCCTGCTGTTACCAAATCTGGCTATGTTTCAGCTCCAGCATCTTCCATTTCATGAAGGATTTGCTATGAATTTAGTAAATGTTTTCATCTAATTTTATAATTATCATACCTAGGAAGGACCTTTATTAGAGCTTGGCACTTGCCAGGATTTAAAGCTGCTGCCTCTGTAATTGACTTTAACCAAGTGAGTGCTAATCCACAGTGTTTTCTTGGGACAGAGCTTGCTGACAGGGGAGGCTCTTTATTATACCTCTTTTACTCTGATAAAATAAATAAAAGTTTATTTATTCCACATATCAAATTAGATGTCATAATAAGGCAAAGCTAATTACACTCATATGTTGTAATAGATTGTAATAATATTATTAAGTGGGGAACCAAAACCAAACAGAGAGAAAATGTTAAGAAACAAATACTAGGCCTAATGACATTCACACACTGGGCAAAATTGGCCCATCATCCTTCAAAGACACTCAGGATGACGGACAGTCATGCTTCGTTCATCTTGTTTTATTTCCTAAACTAAGTGAAAAACATGTATTTTACTTTTTGAGATAAATTTTATCTCAGGTAATTTGGATTTCTTTATATCTTTGTTTCTAACAGACAAGATCTAGATCTTCCTATAACATATAAAAGAAAAATATTCATCAGAAGGCAAGCACTCTCAAAATTAATTGTATAAAATTTTCTCAATAAACTTAAATGACCATATATGTACATTATGCTATACCAAGGAAAACCATTCAGCTATTCACCAAAGAGCTAAAATTAAATTATACCTAAGTAGACATTGAGCATGCACACTAAAATTTTGTTATTTGAGTACTTTATTTTTTTGTATGCCTAAAAACGTTATTTAAGAATATTCCCAATTCGTTTACCAGAGCAGATGGCTACCTCAGAGAAAATAGGTCTCTTCTACATTTTCATTCAACTTATTAGTGGTTCTAATTTCCTCAATTCCCTTCATCAAGTTTCCCACTACCCTTAGTTTTCTAGCTTGATTTTTAAACCATGGCTACTTAACTCTCCTTCTTATAACCTATACCTGCCATTGAAACTACTATGCACTGAGCAGTGAAAAAGAAGTTTCAAATATAATAAAAAATAATCTCTTATCTTCAAGTAGGGAATCCCCAAATGACTATTGGGAATAGCAGTAAGGCAGATAACCAAACTGACAATTGCATCACATTATATGCTTTCTGTAGTTGAGTAAATAATGTGATGCTCTGAGAGCTTAAGACACAGATTTTTAAGGCAAAGTTGTAGAGAACAGAGAATGGTTCCTGAAAAGGCAAAACCTTTGCTAAATTCTGCAGGAAACCAGGTGAGTGGAGGTCAATTAAGTCAGATAAAAACACATAAAAAGATCTAAAGGCAAGAAAGATTATGAAAGATAATGTGTGCAACTGTGCAGTTAGCAGAGAGCTGTGCCTCTTACTGAGTTGGGAGTCAATACATTGAAGCATAAAAAGTGGTGCATTTATTAACTATGTTTCAACATGAAAACATTTAGAATGTGGGAAATCATGGAACCTCAAATCCCATGAGGCTATTATATCTTATTAGAAAAGCCTGTGGCGGATTCATTTTGATGTTTGGCAAAACTAATACAATTATGTAAAGTTTAAAAATGGAATAAAAGTGAAAAAAAGAAAAAAAGAAAAAAGAATGGTGGAAAAGTTTCTTAAATGTATTTTGCTCATGCTATTTTTTTTTCAAAGTCTACCTGGAAAAATAACCCTTCCCTAAGAAACTCCAGTATTCTTGCCTGGAGAATCCCAGGGACGGGGGAGCCTGGTGGGCTGCCGTCTATGGGGTTGCACAGAATCGGACAAAACTGAAGTGATTTAGCAGCAGCAAGAAACTGCGCATATAGCGTTCTTCTTTGACTCAAGTCTACTTCTAACACATCCATTAATAAACTTTAAACTCTCACAGACAAGAACTTAGCTTTCTTTCTGTTTATTTCCTGTCAAGTGGGAAAAGACATGATTTATAGTTGTACTTAATGCATAGGCATCAAGCTAGGAACTGATAATATAAAGTAGAAAATTATGAAAAAAATTGGTCGTGAATGGTCACTATTAGCTATGAGGTAAGAAGTGAGGGGTGCATCCAGATCACTGCAGAGGTTTAAAAAATTCTCATGCTTGGAGTTCCAGGAATAGGAACATCTGTTAAGGAAATGGGACAGGCATTTGAAAAATATTCTCCAAGTTATGTTAATTTACACTTTTTATTTAAACCCCTTTCACACTTTGAGATCCACTGATTCTGAGCTGCAGAGCTTTTGTGGAGCTATGTTCAAAGGGTCATAAACTTAGATGGTAAATAAAGGAAGAAATGACCATTTGGAGTAAACACTTAAAGGTCGTAATCTAACATTTATTTTTGGATCAAAGCAAAGTAAGAAGTCGTTAGAGACCTGTGAAGAAAGAAATAACATGAATAGCCATTTTAAGTGTGGTGTAAAATGCAGTAAGAAATGGAGATGCTGAAGTTTTGAAAAGTTAAAGGACAAAGATGGACCTCACACAGGGAAAAGTTGCCATTTCAAAAACTAAAATATCATAGGAAGTACGTGAAAAAAAGAGTGAAACATATTCAAATTCTAAAAAAATGTTTAATTTGAAGGTCGATTTCTATTTATATGCTTTGTGATCATTTTACTATTCTGAGTCTGCTTTCAAATATGTGATACATATTAGATATAAATGAACTTCATTTCAGAAGTAACCTCATGCACCTATGGTCAAGTAATCTAAAACAAAGGAGGCCAGCATACACAATGGAGAAAATAGTCTTTTCAGTAAGTGGGGCTGGGAGAACTGGACAGCCTCATGTACAAGGATGGAAGTAGAATATTTTCTCACACCATAAGCAAAACTAACTCAAAATGAATTAAAGACCTAAATATAAGACTGGATACTATAAAACTCTTGGAGGAAAACATAGGCTGAACATACTGTCACAAAAATAGCAGGAATACCTTTTTGTATCCATCTTCTAGAGTAATGCAAATAAAAATAAAAATAAACAAGTGAGATTTAATTAACCTTAAAAGCTTTTTCACAGCAAAGGAAACCATAAACAAAATAAAGTGACGATCTATAGAATGGAAAAAAAAATTGCAAATGATGTGATTAACAGTGGATTAATTTCCAAAGTGCAAATAAAAATTACAATGAGCTATCATCACCTTACTCTGGTCAGAATGGCCATCATCAAAAAGTCTACAAATAATAAATGCTAGAGAGGGTGTGGAGAGAAAGAATCCCTCCTACTCTGCTGATGGTATAATAAATTGGTGCAGCAGCTGTGAAGAATAACATGGAGATTCCTTAAAAAACTAAAAATAGAGTTACCATATGATCTTGCAATGCAACTCCTGGGCATATATGCTGAGAAAACCATAATTCAAAAATATGCATGCATTCCAATGTCCACTGCAGCACTATTTATAGTAGCCAAGACATGGAAGCAACGTAAATGTCCGTTGACAAATGAATGAATAAAAATGGTGTGGTACATATGTATATACAATAGAGGATTACTCAGCCATAAAAAATAATGAAATAATGTCATTTGCAGCAACATGAATGCACCTGGAGATTACCATACTAAGTGAAGCAAATCAGACAGACATGATATCACTTATATGTGGAACCTAAGGAAAAAGAAGGGATACAATGAAGTTATTTACAAAACAGAAACTGACTCAAAGAGAATGAACTTGTGGTTATCAAAGCAGAAGGTGGAAGAGAGGGATAAAATAAGAGTATGAAATTAACATATGCACACTACTATATATAAAACAGATTATCAATGGGGACCTACTGTATAGCACAGGAAAATATACTCAATATTTTATAATTACCAATAAGGGAAAAGAATCTGAAGAAGAATATATATGTATGTGTGTGTATAAAGTATATGTATAACTGAATCATTACAAACACAATATTGTAAGTCAAATATACTTCAATAAAATGCATTTCATTTTACTTGATTAATGCTAAAATCAAATCATGGATGTTCAAGAAATGGGTATTTTGTTATTTTATCTTTGGTATCTTATAAAAATAGGACTATGATAAGAACTGCATACATTTCAAAAGATACAAAGGTTATGAATTATTTTGCACAACTTTAAATCTACTTGTAGAGACTCAATGAAAATAAAGCTTTTAATTCATTTTTAAAATATGCTCAAGTATGTGACACTTTAAAGATGCCAGTGGTAGCTCCTAGGTCATATCGTGGACATTCATTTTCTCTATAACCTGTAGGAATCTAAAAAGAAGATATTTTCCCTTTTGTAAGAGGAGAAAATTGGGGTTCAGAGACATAAGCTTTCTGCATTTGGCCACATAACTATGATGTTAGGAGTCCAGGATGTGAATTGGAGACCACTGGCCTTTATAGTCCATTCTTTACCCTATAGTACATGCCCTGAATTATTATTTGTATGTAGTTAAGTACTAATCTTTCCTTGCCTAAATTTAAGCCCTTGTTTCCTCTCATATTCCCTTTTACAAAACACTTCCTAGTTAGTCTCCACAGCCTTAGTTTTCTCTCCATTTCCTCAGCACCTATGTACTGAGTTACTAGTACACACCTGGGGTGGCTTCAGGTATTGAGGACACAGAAGTTTGTCTGTCCCTGATCTCTTGGAGTTGTCTCTGGTGTGGAAAATGTACAACAAAGGAATGTAGAGTCTAAGATAGGGTGACAAGAGTGATGAACGCAAATTGAGCAGAGTGAGAAGATTGGAAGTGAGAAGAAAGTTAGAATGTTATTTGTTCAAGAGAGTGAAAGCGAATTAGAGCAGATACTTGAAGGAACAGAAAGCTGGGGGAGAAAGCTGTGTATAAATCTGGGAAACAGTGTCCCCTGAAACTGGAATAGGAAGGCAGAGGGTAAAGATTCCCTGTGTGGGAAAAGAGCAGTGTGTGTGGAACAGAATTTGAGAGAGAAGAGAATGCGATGGAGGGTGGCGGGGGGAGACGAGGGGATTAAAAATAAAAAATAAAGAGAAAGTAGAGATTAGACGAAGGGTCTCAAAGCTCAAAATAAGGGTTTTGGATTTTCCTCTAAGTGAGTTGAGAAGCCATTGCAAAATATTGATAATTAGAGAAGTGATGTGATCAGGCTTCTATTTTAGAAAAACCTATCTATTCTCTTCATCTAAAACACTGCTGGTTACCTTTTCGAGATACAGCACCAATCAATCTCCTTATTGACTGTATAAACCCACAGCACCTCGTTCTCATTTCTCATCGGTCGCATTTCTACTTATTGATAACAGCAGCAGTGGAGGCAGGTTGGCGGTGATAGTGATAATCTCGACTCCATAACCACAGTGCTGTAGATCTCTAGCTCTCTAGAGTTACCATTTTTTTAAATGCAATTCCTCCAGAGAACCTTTTATTTATTTCTAACATAGTATCTGTATATATCTCAATGGAAATTAATGTTCCACCCAACAATTTTGGAAACCTTGTTCTGTAGAATTAATTTAACACTTTTAGATATTCACGGCATCAATATCACTGTCAAATTCAGCTTTTCTTTCTGAGGATCTTCTATTCTTTAAACACTTGCCACAATTAGGTTTTGTCCATTCTTCAAGATTTACTTGAGTCTTACTCTCCCTAGGAAGTCTTACTTGATTGTTTTTCTTGAAAGTAGCCACTCTTCCTTGTAATTTTCCATGATGTTGATTTGCACTTTTTCATATAGCACTGACTATATTCTATCCTATACATGGTTGTATCCTACACTATATTGTATCCTCTATATTGTTTCTTATCCTTAATATACAAGGATCCATGAAGGAAGGCTAATCCACTTTTGAACCTAACATAATGACATAAACCTACTAGGAAATAAATGTCTATGTCAACAGTCAGTTTATTCTTTTAAGGGTTGCATCGATTCTAATTACATGTATCATTTATTTCCATGATCCAGTTGTAACCTCTTTTAAATAAAAACCCGTGTTTGTCCTTTTAACACGCCCCTCCCCCCCGGTGTCCTTTGTGGATATCTGTAAATTTCCCTTCAAGTCTTCAAAAGTTTATCGACTGAATGGTCAATTAATCCTCCAGGATGGAGAAATTTGCCAGGGGGTTAAGAGATTTAAATCATCCCAAGAGCTCCATTCTGAAAGAGAGATTTCTTAGTTTCAAAATGTTTGTGAAACGCCCTGTGCACTGAGGAGAGATAGTGAGGCCAGGCTCTCTAAAAAGCTGAAATGCCACAATTGGGGTCAGAAACCTTAATCTTTGCTATCATAGTTTTTATTGCTCTGGCGTGTTTTGATACACTCCAGAGGGAACTGTCATTTTATCTTGCTTATTCCACAGGTCAGAAAACAGGCTGGTAGAGAGCATGTTGAAGTAAGAGAGGGAGGTGAAATACAACCTCCATTTATTCAATTTTAAAATATTATATGAAGGTATAATATCCCGATTATTTAATTGTAAAGATGTAGGTAAACTGCAGGAGAACTCTGTTAATTATGACATACAAATTTATTTTTAAATGTGATATTTTTATAAAGTCACTTCACTTATATAAATTAATATAGTGCATCAAATAAGTTAGATATAAATTTTAAAATAATATTTGCATAAAACTGTATATTGAGTAATAAAGGGAAAAAAATAATAATCCAATAACTAAGTTTCTGCTAATTTGCAAATAAACACAGGTAAATGATATGGAAAATGTCGAATCATGGTTTATGTAGACCAAAATCATATCATTTCATGTTCAAATATTGTCTTAGTGTTTAAATTGTACCTTATTATAATCTTACTATTTTCCCATCTATTGCTATACACCTCTACCTGACACTTGAAGCTTAGAGATTAAGCAAAATGGACACTAAATAATTCATGGTCAGATGGATAAGAAAGCTATGGTACATATACACAATGGAGTATTACTCAGCCATTAAAAAGAATACATTTGAATCAGTTCTAATGAGGTGGATGAAACTGGAGCCTATTATACAGAGTGAAGTAAGCCAGAAAGAAAAACACCAATACAGTATACTAATGCATATATATGGAATTTAGAAAGATGGTAACAATAACCCTGTGTACGAGACAGCAAAAGAGACACTGATGTATAGAACAGTCTTATGGACTCTGTGGGAGAGGGAGAGGGTGGGAAGATTTGGGAGAATGGCATTGAAATATGTAAAATATCATGTATGAAACAAGTTGCCAGTCCAGGTTCGATGCACGATACTGGATGCTTGGGGCTGGTGCACTGGGACAACCCAGAGGGATGGTATGGGGAGGGAGGGGGGAGGAGGGTTCACGGTGGGGCACACATGTATACCTGTGTTGGATTCATTTTGATATTTGGCAAAACTAATACAATTATGTAAAGTTTAAAAATAAAATACAATTAAAAAAAAAAAAAGAATTCCTACATCATGGAGGGAGTTAAAAGGAAGGAGAGAAGATAGACACAAATTTAACAAAGAATGATAAATTCAAAATTTCAGTCTAACCACAGATATAAGAACACAAGTTAGACAGGAAAGCTTATTCAAAGCAGCATAGATGATATGAGATTGACAAACTGGTCCAAGTAGTAAAATTATACTAATATGAATTATACTAATATGTCCTATTAATGTTGGTCTGTCAAAATATGAATAGCATTTTTTTTTCTCCTTAGAATCACTGGGTTTACAATTTCAATAAGGGAAAAATAAGAGTTTGACAAACATTTGATCAGTTTAATTTAGTTCTTTTAAAGTCTAATGGAGATGCCTTAATGATCTTTGAAACAGGAAAGAAGGATCGAAAGTATTTAATTTGATGGAAGTAAGATCATCAAGGAATAATTTTGTTTGAGTAACACAAGGGAAGAGATTGGCTGGGACTCAGTCCAGGAAGTATTGCTGTATTTTTTTTTTTAAAGGAATGAAGAAAGGTCAGTAAACTTTTGGGTTTTATATCTGGTCTATGCTGAGGTTACATCTTGAACTTATTCCTCTTGATCCGATAAAGTCTTCTTCATTTAGTTTGAAAGCATGTTGTTATCCTTAATTCATTAAACTACTGCCTCATAAATACAGTGGACCTCAGGTTCTACATCCATGGATTCAATCAACCTTGAATCAAAAATATTAAAAAAAAAAAATCCAGAACATTCCAAAAGGCAAAACTTGAATTTTCTGTATGCTGGCAACTATTTATGTAACATTTACATTAAATTTGGTATTACAAGTAATCTAAAGATGATAAATACATGGGAAGCTATCAATAGATTATATGAAATTGCTTCATTTTATTTAAGAGACTTGAGCATCCATGGATTTTGATATCCCTGGCAGGGGGTGGGGTCTTAAAATCAATCTTCAGTGGATATCAAAAAATGACTGTCTTATTATGAAAGAGCTAGACAATAGAAATAATTCTTCTTTATAATAAAATTTATTGACTGCTATTTTTTCTTTTAATTTTTATTTGTACTGTCTTTCTTTTCTGAGTGAACTATAATACTAACTAAATAAAGTTCCAGTCTTTCTCAGAGTAACATGGAATGAATGAAAAGCAACCGAAGGTTCTGCATTTTCTTCTCTCTTTTATGAAATGCAAATTTGTCACATTTATCCTTATAATTTTATAAGACTAAGTATTACTTTGATATGTGCAACAGAAGCTTTTTATAAAATAGCCTTCTTTTTAATACTATGCTTTAGAAATTTGGATCTGGGTCTAAGATGATGGCACAATTATTATTCAATAGTGGTTATTTCCTTATTTTTAATTTTGCAAACAGTATTTTTTTAATATTAAAATGAGGTAACATAATGCAAATTACTTTTTGCCAGTATTATAAACATGTTCTGTACAATAACAAACTTTTAATCAGGTTAGTTGTGTCTCTTCTATCTATAGCAGTAACAATTATCTGGCCTGGAATTAAATTCATGGCAACTACAGAGCATTACAGTCTAGATTCATGTGTATCCCTAGTGTTGGATTCAAGTCCTTACCTTGGCTGAAAAAGATAAGAAATGTTTCTCTAGAAGAATACGGAGTGGGAGGTTTAACATGTTCACACACTGTTCTAGAATATATGAAAGATTTTTCCTTCCTCTGTTTATGAAACAGTGCATTAGGAATTTAAATTCAGTGAAACATAAAGGATCTAGGTCAATTACAAGACTTTGAGGCGATGAAAGGTAAAATAGATGCAGTGTATCTGTTCAAACAAGCAAATTAGCAGATCCACACTCAATGACTAAGCATGTTGATAGCAAAGCATTGTCCAGAGTTCTGAGGACAATCACAGATGCACAGACCATTTTCCCTGCTCTTAGAAAGCTTTAAAATTGCTCAGAGCAAAGATACTCAAAAAGCATTAAAATCCAAAACAGTATGCATAGCAAAGATGTTTTTAAAAGATATATAAAAAAAAATTTTTGAATATAAACAGTGAAAGCATATAGCATGTAGTACCATCTTCTGAAATAAAAAGGATGTCAAGTGTAATTCTAACACTAGAATTTTCACTTTAAATTCCTTTTTTTTTTTTTTTGGTGGAATAAAATAAAAGCTGTCTTTTAGATGTTTAACACTCTCCATCATTTTTTAGTGCTGTACTTCATCATCATCAATTTGTTTTCCTTTCAATTTACTAGCACTTGTCTGGTTTTCAAGTCCCTAAAGGAAAAATGAGTAGATGATTATGATTTGGAACACTTCAGCATTGACAGGGTAACTAATGGCATGAAAGAGTTAATTAATGGTGTTCTCTGATGTGCTTTTCTATTTCTGAAGTGTTGTTTTGGATTCAATTATGTCTCACTATGTGATTTTATTCATTTAGGAAATAGTTTGAAAGGGTTCATGTTTAAAATCTATTTAGGCAGGCATGTATGAAAGGGATATAAGAAAGGCCATGATTAAGCAGAGAAGAAATAATGAACACAATCAAGAAAACTACCTTTTGAAAAACCTATCATATCCTCTGAAAATTGTGTCCTGAATTTCCTTAAACTGTATCCAGAAATAGGGACGGACTTCAGAAGATGAGCACAGGAATAAAATAGAATGAGGGAGAACTGGAGAACAATTTTATGTATCTCTTGTCTCTTCCATGACAAGAGATCTTTTGTTTATGGTCATATGAGATCTTTTAAATGATCTTATAAGAGAACATTTTAATCTCTTTTTTCTCTCTGCATTCAGCACTACAACATTTAATATTATATTTTATGTTGTTCAGTTTCAAATGAATCCCCAATATAGGAAAAAGCTAAAAGAATAACATTTTATTGTAGAAGATGTAGCTGGTTTTAATGCTTTATTTAAGCAGATACTAAATTCTCTTGAAAAGCATTTACCAAGAGGGCTACTCTTTGGAGAAACAAATTTTTGAGGGACATTGAGAAATGTTTTTAAAATTTTACTTCACCAATAAAATTAGTTATAGATCAAGTGTTATGCCAACAATATAACCGTTCCCTGTAATTTTCTCCTTGCAGTCATATCTTTAATTCTGTGTTCCCTATATCTAAAAAAAGACAACACTGGGAAGGAATAGAAATTATCTTTTGCATTTAGTTGAATTGAGAAGGGAATAAAAAAAATCAGTCTTTTTAGAGTTACATTTAATTTTACACTAAAATAATTTTACTCACCCTGATTGTCTACCTTTTCAAATGGTGGAAGCATAGTTAACTTTCAAATTCTTTAACATTTTAAATATTTATTCAGAAGGCAAAAATAGAATTATATTAAAGTTAAGGACTTGCTTATTTTGGAGCCAGACTATCTGGATTTAAATCCCATTACGCTATGTTCTGTGGTCTTGGGTATTTTTCTACATACTTGTGACTCACTTTTGTGAGGAAAAATGGAGACAATAAAAATAAAAAGCTATCTCACATTTTTGTACGAATATGAAATTAATGTATGTGAATGTGTGTGAGAGATAGAAGGATATGTCAAAAAGAGAATTTGTGATGATACAGAGACATAATAAGCTTTAATCAAATATTACTATTATTGAAATTTTATAAAAAGTATTTCTCAATAGTATGAATTAACTTAACATAAAATTTGTATTGTCCCTGAGCCTTCAAGGAGACTTATTCTGGTCATTTGAATAGTCTCCAAATAATGTAATTCCTTATTCTATAAATTTAAAATATGTATTCTTTACTTCTAGCAATATGTTGGAGGGGTTGTTGTACTATATTTATATGGATGTACATATAAACATATGTAATTATACTTTTTTATGAAAATTAAGTATTTCCCCCAAAACATACTTGCAGCTTATATGATTCAATATCAAAAGAAAGCAAACAACTTAATCAAAAAATGAGCTGAAGACTTAAATAGACCAAAGAAGACTACACAGATGGCCAACAGGCAAAAGAAAAGATGCTCAACATTGCTGATTATTATAGAAATGCAATCCAAAACCACAATGGGATATTACTTCGCACTGATTATAGTGAGTGTAATAAAAAGTCTTCAAAAAATAAACACTGGAAAAAGTGTGGAGGAAAGGGATCCCTCCTATACTGTTAGTGTGAATGTAGATTGGTACAACCATGAAGGAGAATAATGTGAGGTTCCTTTAAAAAAGTAAAACTAAAGCTACCATATAATCCAGGGATCACTCTTCTGGGCATATGCAGAGATGAAAACTATAATTTGAAAAGATACATGTATCCCAATTTCATAGTAGCACTATTTAAAATAGCCAAGACATGGAGGCAACCTAATTATCCATTGACAGATGAATGGATAATCAAGATATTAGATGCGTATAAAATATGTACCATTATATATATTCTTTGCATGGATCACAGCCTTATTATGTAGAAGGAGCTTAAATAACTCAATGAAGCTCTGAGCTATGTCATGCCTTGCAGGGTCACCCGAGATGGATGGGTCTTAGTGAAGAGCTCTAACAAAATATGGTTCACTGAAGGAGGAAATGGCAACCCACTTCAGTACTCTTCCCTAGAGAACTCCATGGCCAGTAGGAAATGGCAAAAAGTTATGACATCAGAAGATGAGCCCCCCAGGTCATAAGGTGTCCAATATGCTACTGGGGAAGAACTGTGCTGTGCTGTGGTTTGTCACTTAGTCATGTCTGACTATTGTGACCCCATGGACTGAAGCCTTCCAGTTTCCTCTGTCCATGGGGATTCTCCAGGCAAGAATACTGTAGGAGGTTGCCATGCCCTCCTTCAGGAGATCTTCCTAACCTAGGGATCGAACCCAGGGGAAAAGCAGAGGGCAATAAATTACAGCTCCAGAAAGAATGAATTGGCTGGGCCAAAGCAGAAATGACACTCAGTTGTGGATGTGTTTGGTAGTAGAATTAAAGTCCAGTGCTGTAGAATAATATTGCACAGGAACCTGCAATGTTTGGTCTATGAATGAAGGTAAATTGGCTGTGATCAAGCAGGAGATAGCAAAATTGAACATCTTAGGACTCTTAGGAACCAGTGAACTAAAATGGACAGGAAAGGGTGAATTTAATTCAAATGATTATTAGATCTACTACTATGGGCAAGAACCCCTTAGAAGAAATGGAATAGCCTTCATAATCAACAAAAGAGTCCAATAGTCCAAAATGCAGAATTTTGGTTCAACCTCAAAAATGACAGAATGATCTTGGTCCACTTCTAAGGCAAACTATTTTGTGATGCTCACATATTTCCAAGTCTATGCCCCAACCACGTATGCCAAAGAAGCTGAAGTTGACTTGTTCTATGAAGACCTACAACATCTTCTAGAGCTAACGCAAAAAAAAAAAAAAAAAAAAAAAAAAATCCTTTTCATCATAGGGGATTGAAATGCAAAAGTAGGAGTCAAGAGATATGTGGAATAACAGGCAGGTTTGGCCTTTGGATATAAAATGAAGCAGGGCAAATGCTAACAGAGTTTTGTCAAGAGATCACATTGATCATAGAAAATGTCCTTTTGCTACACTCCAACAACCCAAGAGACAACTTTACACATGGACATTGCCAGATGGTCAATACAGAAATCAGACTGATTATGTTCTTTGTAGCTGAAGACAGAGAACCTCTATAAAGTCAGCAAAAACAAGACCTGGAGCAGACTGTGACTCAGATCGTGAGCCTCTTATTGCAAAATTCAGGCTTAAATTGAGAAAGTAGGGAAAACTACTAGGCCATTCAGGTATGACCTAAACCACATCCTTTATGATTATATAGTGGAAGTGGCAAATAAATTCAAAGGATTAGATCTGATAGCTGGTGCCTATAGATCTATGGACAGAAGTTCATAACACTGTACAGGAGGCAGTGAAAAAAATCACCCCAAAGAAAAAGAAATTCAAGAAGGCAAAATGGTTGTCTGAGGAGGCTTTACACATAGTTGAGGAATGAAGAGAAGTGAAAGATAAAGGAGAAAGGGAAAGATATACCCAACTGAATGCAAAGTCCCAGAGAATAGCAAGGAGAGATAAGAAGGCCTTCTTAAGTGAACAATGAAAATAAATAGAAAAAAAAAATAAAATAAAATGGGGAGGACTAGAGATCTCTTCAAGGAAATTGAAGATATCATGGGAATATTCCATGCAAGCATGGGCACAATGAAGGACAGGAATGGTAAGGACCAAGGAAGCAGAAGAGATTAAGAAGATGTAAAAAAATACATAGAAGATCTATACAAAATAGGTCTCAGTTTTCCAGATAACCATGATGGTGTGGTCATCCTACAGTGTGAAAACAAGTGGGCCTTAGGAGGTATTACTAAGAACAAAGTTAGTTAAGGTGATAGAATTCCTGCTGAGCTATCAAATCCTGAAAGATTATGCTGTGAAAGTGCTGCACTCAATATGCCAACAAATTTGGAAAACTCAGCAGTGGCCACAGGACTGGAAAAGGTCAATTTTCATTCTAATCCCAAAGAAAGGCAATGCCAAAGAATGTTCAAACTACCACACAATTGCACTCATCTCACACGCTAGCAAAGCAATGCTCAAAATTCTCCAAGCCAAGCTTCAACAGTACATGATCCATGAGATTCCAGATGCTCAAGCGGGATTTAGAAGAGACAGAGGGGTCAGAGATCAATTTGCCAGCATTCACTGGATCATAGAGAAACCAAGGGGAATCCTGAAAAACATCTACTTCTGCCTCATTGGCTATGCAAAAGCCTTTGACTGTGTGGATCACAAAAGACTGAAAAATTCTTAAAGAGATGGGAATACCAGACCACCTGACCTGTCTACTGAGAAACCTGCATACAAGTCAAGAAATACCAGTTAAAACAGGACGTGGAAAAACTGACTGGTTAAAATTGAGACTGGGGTACAACAAAGTTGTATATTCTCACTTTGCTTATTTAATTTATATATAGAGTACATCATGCAAAATGCCCAACTGGATGAGTTACAATATGGAATCAAGATTACTGGGGAAGATACCAACAACCTAACATAAGCAGATGATACCACTCTAATGGCAGAAAGTGAAGAGGAAATAAAGAGCATCTTCATGAGGGTGAGAAAGGACAGTGAGAAAGCTGGCTTGAAGTCCAACACTAAAAAAATCTAATATCATAGCATCCAGTTCCATCACTTCATGTCAAATAGAAGGTGAAACAGTGGAAACTGTGACAGATTTTTTCTTGGCCTGCAAAATCACTGCAGCCAGTAACTGCAGCCATGAGAATAAAAGATGCTTGGTCCTTGTAAAGAAAGCTATGACAAAACTAGACAATGTATTAAATAAGCAGAGATATCTCTTGGCCAGCAAGTCCATAAAGTGAAAACTGTGGTTTTTCCATTAGTCATGTATGGATGTGAGAGTTGGCTGAGCACCGAAGAATTGATGGTTTCAAATTTGTGTGTTGGAGAAAACTCTTGAGAGTCCCTTGGGGAGCAAGGAAATCAAACTATTCAATCCTAAAGGTAATCACTCTGAATGTACATTGGAAGGACTGATACTGATCTGAAGCTCCAACACTTGAGCCTCCTGATGCAAAGAGCTGACTCACTGGAAAAGCCCCCCATGCTGATGCTTTCCCTGATGTCGGGAAAGATTGAAGGCAAGGGGAGAAGTGTGCAGCAGAGGATAAGATGCTTAGACAGAACCACAGACTCAATTCAACATGAATCTGAGCAAAATCCAGGAGATATTGAAGGACAGAAGAGCCTGGCATGCTGCAGTCCATAGGATCACAAAAAATGAGACATGACTTGCTTGACTGAACAATAACAACCACCATGATATATAACAACTTATCTTGTGTGTCTAAGTCTTGTATCTGAATAAACAACTTTCTTGCCACCAAGGTCTGACTGTATTCTTTTTATCAAAATCAACTCTTTCAGTTTTATTTGAAATGGTCTATCTTTTCAATAATGGACACCATACATATGTTTATTTTTAGAGTTATTAATCATAGATGCTTTAAAGTTCTTTCCTGATACTTGTAAAATGTCTCCTTTGGTGGATTCTACCCACTTTTTCTCCCTCTGAAATACTGGTTATTAGATCCTGTATATTCAAATAACTTCTAAGTTTTTAATGAATAAGAGACATTACGTTTTAATGGATCCTAGAGATTCCAGTCAGTTTCCTTCAAAGTAGGCCTACTATTCCCTTTATTAGGAAGATAGAATGAGGAGTTGATCACTTTAATCACGTCATGAACTAAAGTAGGCTAAGTCTGATTTTTAGTTTTGATAAGGTTTAGTTGACTTTGAAACTAAGCCATGCCATGTGGGGCCACCCAAGATGCGAGGGTCATGGTGGAGAGGTCTGACAGAATGTGGTCCACTGGAGAAGGGAATGGCAAACCACTTCAGTTTTCTTGCCTTGAGAACCCCATGAACAGTATGAAAAGGCAAAATGATAGGATACTGAAAGAGAAACTCCTGGGGTCGTTAGGTGTCAAAGATGTTACTGGAGATCAGTGGAGAAATAACTCCAGAAAGAATGAAGGGATGGAGCCAAAGCAAAAACAATACCCAGTTGTGGATGTGACTGGTGATAGAAGCAAGGTCCAGTGCTGTAAAGAGCAATATTGTATAGGAATCTGAAATGTCAGATCCATGAATCAAGGCAAATTGGAAGTGGTCAAACAGGAGATGCCCAGAGTGAACATGGACATTCTAGGAATCAGCAAACTAAAATGGACTGGAATGGATGACTTTAACTCAGATGACCATTATATCTACTATTGCAGGCAGGAATTCCTCAGAAGAAATGAAGTAGCCATCATGGTCAACAAAAGAATCTGAAATGCAGTACTTGGATGCAATCTCAAAAATGATAGAATGATCCCTATTTGTTTCCAAGGCAAACCACTTAATATCATGGTTCTCCAGCCCTATGCCTCAACCAGTAATGCTGAAGAGGCTGAATTTGAACGGTTCTACGAAGATGTACAAGACATTTTAGAACTAACACCCCCAAAAGATATCCTTTTCATTATAGGGGACTGGAATGTAAAAGTAGGAAGTCAAGAAACACCTGGAGTAACAGGCAAATTTGGCCTTGGAATACAGAATGAAGAAGGGCAAAGGCTAATAGAGTTTTGCCAAGAGAACACAGTGCTCATAGCAAACACCCTCTTCCAACAACACAAGAGAAGACTCTACACATGGACATCACCAGATGGTCAACACTGAAACCAGATTGATTATATTCAATAATATAATGATGAACTATGGACGGAGGTTCAGGACATTGTACAGGAGACAGATCAAGACTATCCCCATGGAAAAGAAATGCAAAAAAGCAAAATGGCTGTCTGGGGAGGCCTTGCAAATAGCTGTGAAAAGAAGAGAAATGAAAAGAAAGGGAGAAAAGGAAAGGTATAAGCATATGAATGCAGAGTTCCAAAGAAAAGCAAGGAGAGATAAGAAAGCCTTCCTCAGTGATCAATGCAAAGAAATAGAGGAAAACAACAGAATGGGGAAGACTAGAGATCTCTTCAAGATAATTAGAGATACTGAGGGAACATTTCATGCAAAGATGGGCTCGATAAAAGACAGAAATGGCATCACCTAACAGAAGCAGAAGATATTAAGAAGAGGTGGCAAGAATACACAGAACTGTTCAAAAAAGAGCCTCACGACCCAGATAATCATGATGGTATGATGCTGCACTCAATATGCCAGCAAAGTTGGAAACTCAGCAGTGGCCACAGGACTGGAAAAGGTCACTTTTCATTCCAATCCCCAAAAAAGGCAATGCCAAAGAATGCTCAAACTACCGCATAATTGCACTCATCTCACACGCTAGTAAAGTAATGCTCAAAATTCCCAGGCTTCAGCAATATGTGAACCATGAACTTCCTGATGTTCAAGCTAGTTTTAGAAAAGGCAGAGGAACCAGAGATCAAATTGCCAACATCCGCTGGATCATGGAAAAAGCAAGAGAGTTCCAGAAAAACATCTATTTCTGCTTTATTGACTATGCCAAAGCCTTTGACTGTGTGGATCACAATAAACTGTGGAAAATTCTTCAAGAGATGGGAATACCAGACCACCTACCTGATCTGCCTCTTGAGAAATTGTATGCAGGTCAGGAAGCAACAGTTAGAACTGGACATGGAACAACAGACTGGTTCCAAATAGGAAAAGGAGTATGTCAAGGCTGTATATTGTCACCCTGTTTATTTAACTTATATGCAGAGTACATCATGAGAAACATTGGACTGGAAGAAACACAAGCTCGAATCAAGATTGCCAGGAGAAATATCAATAACCTCAAATATGCAGATGACACGCCCCTTATGGCAGAAAGTGAAGAGGATCTAAAAAGTTTCTTGATGAAAGTGAAAGTGGAGAGTGAAAAAGTTGGCTTAAAGCTCAACATTCAGAAAATGAAGATCATGGCATCCGGTCCCATCACTTCATGGGAAATAGATGGGGAAACAGTGTCAGACTTTATTTATTTATTTATTTTTGGCTCCAAAATCACTGCAGATGGTGATTGCAGCCATGAAATTAAAAGACACTTACTCCTTGGAAGGAAAGTTATGACCAACCTAGATAGCATATTGAAAAGCAGACACATTATTTTGCCAACAAAAGTCATCTAGTCAAGGCTATGGTTTTTCCAGTGGTCATGTATGGATGTGAGAACTGGACTGTGAAGAAAGCTGAGCACTGAAGAATTGATACTTTTGAACTGTGGTGTTGGAGAAGACTCTTGAGAATCCCTTGGACTGCAAGGAGATCCAAGGATCCCATTCTAAAGGAGATCAGTCCTGGGTGTTCATTGGAGAGACTGATGCTGAAACTGAAACTCCAATACTTTGGCCACCTCATGCGAAGAATTGACTCATTGGAAAAGACTCTGATGCTGGGAGGCATTGGGGGCAGGAGAAGAAGGGGACGACAGAGGATGAGATGGCTGGATGGCATCAACAACTTGATGGACATGAGTTTGAGTGAACTCCGGGAGTTGGTTATGGACAGGGAGGCCTAGAGTGCTGTGATTCATGGGGTCACAAAAGTCGGACATGACTGAGCGACTGAACTGAACTGAAGTGAGTTGACTTCTGCAAGTCTCCTGCTTCTAGGGCTCAGATTTTCATAGCTTACAATTGTTAACTTTGCAAGCACTCATGCCCTCTAAATATGTTTACCCTCCTTTGAGCAGGTTGTTAGCTTACCTTACCTTGTTAGCTGAAGCCTTCTTCCCAGAGCAGGTATGATATTTGCCAAATGTCTTGAGAATAATACCAGCTATACGTTTGTGTAGCTACCTAAAGAACTGCTGATTTCTTTCTCATCCAGATTTTCATTCTGCCTAGGCCCCACCCAAATGTTCAGCCTCATTATTGTTGTTGCTAAGTCAGTCACATCTAATTCTTTTGTGACTCTGTGAACAGTAGCCCACCAGCTTGTCTGTCCATGGGATTTCTAGCTACACATAGAATTGGTAAATTCCCTTATTAAAAGGCCTCTGGAAAATTTCAGTTCAATTCTAAAATAGTTTGCCCTCATTGGTACTTTAATTCCTTGTCTTCTATTTTTTCCAGATTTCTATATCTATAAAAATATGATTTCTGTGATTATGTAACATTTCTAGCTATTCTCTGTAAGATCATTGGCTTACAATGAACTACTCTATCATACTTAGAAATAAAATTCTTTAAAAATATAGATAGGAGATGATAGACAGATAGAGAGAGAGAGAGGCAGGCGTATCTTCCTGAGGATTGACAGAGTTGAGCACATGTTTGTAGATCATTTGGGTATGCACTTTAGACACATGCTTGTCTCTTTTATATTGTGCTGCACCTTTTTCATTGATTTGTAGTAGTCTGTTACAGGATCTTTTCTCACCCTGCCATTTTATGAATAATGCTCTAATTTTAACATCATCCATTAATTTGACTTTTAGGGGTAGAATGTGTGACCTGTGTAAGATTTTTTACACACTACAGCATTACTAGATATTCTCTTCCTTTCTTCTAAAAGGTTTATTCTTTTTATTTTTTGTAATTTTTATCTGAAATGCAGCTGGAATTTATTTTAGTGTGCAATGTGAGGTATTAAAAATCATTTGTTGCATGTATATATGAAATATTTCATATTGAATGATTTATAAATTAAAATAAAATTAATCAAAAATATCTGAACAAGCTTCCCTTGTGGCTTAGCTGGTAAAGAATCCGCCTGTGATGCAGGAGACCTGAGTTCAATCCCTGCGTTGGGAAGATCCCCTGGAAAAGGGAAAAGCTACCCACTCCAGTATTCTGGCCTGGAGAATTCCATGGACTGTATAGTCCATGGAATCGCAAAGAGTGGGACACAACTGAGCAACTTTCACTTTCACTTTCATCTGAATAAGAACAAACAAGGATGTCTCCTTTTTAAAATACAATTATTGAACTTAAAACTCAGTAAATATTTGGAAAACTCTATAGGAAATTCATAAAATGAAAGCTAGATCTGAAGAAGCTAGCCAAAATGGAGAACAGGGGCAAAAAAAGAAAAAAACAGAAGATATGGAACAATAGTTGAAAAGTATAAACAATAAAATAAAAAGACAAATGTCTGTCTTCTTGAGGTCAAAGAAAGCTAAAGAAAGAAATGGAGTAGGTAATATTTGAGGAGATAATGGCTAAGAATTTTTCAGACTTGACACAAGTCTCAGATAAGAAAACAAATTAGTTCAAGTAGGGTTACTGAAGCAAAAATATCTTTGTGCAAAAATATTCTGGTGAAATCTATGGTGGATAAAAAAAGGTCAAATATATATATATATATATATATATATATATATATATATATATATCTTAAGGTAAGAGAGAAAAAAAGTTTGGCTACCTAAAGAATAATGAAAACAAACTACTACATAGTAATGAAAACAAATAATACTTCATAACAGTATTAATAATTAAACACAGAGAAATATCAATTTAAATTATCTATCATTTATCTGTATCTATATCCATATCCATATTTGTATCAGTGTGTACATGTGAAGTTGCTTCAGTCATGTCTGATTCTTTGCAACCCCATGGATTGTAGCCCACCCAGTTCCTCTGTCCATGGGATTTTCCAAGCAAAAATACTGGAGTCCTCCTCCAGGGGATCTTCCCAAATTCAAGATCAAACTCTCCTGTTGTTTCTGCAATGCAGGTGGATTTTTCACCACTGAGCTGAAGAGAAAAACATCTTTATTTCTATCTCTATATCTCTACAAATATATCTTTTGGATACGCTGTGAATAAAGCATAGATGTGTTTCTACAGGGGGATTCCCTGTTGGCTCAGACAGTAAAGTGATTGCCTGCAATGCGGGAGACTAAGGTTCTCTACAATCTGGATCCAGATGCTTGAGATCAAGCTGGAATGCTCCCAAACCCTGGCAATATTGTGTTCCAAAAAGGGTCACAACAAAACAAAAATCACCAAGTAGGACACTAAGAGCACAGACAAGAGTCATGGGAAAGTGTCAGCCCCAACTGCATCGCCAAACCTTTGAGGACAAAGAGTGGCAGCTGATTATAACCATGAGTGGGACTGAAGTTCTCACTCAAGTTCAACAGAAAGGAGTTGAGCTCAAAGAAGAACTTTTTTACAAAAAAACAAAACAAAACAAAAAAAAAACGAGTGTTCAAAGTCAACACAGCCATGGTCACTGTGGTCAGAGGGAGAGGCCCCAGGTGCCCCAAATCATGATTCAGTGCATGGTGGAGATTGAGCTGCAGAGTAAAAAGAATGTGGATGTCTACTCCATGTCCAGAATGTTCATCCACCTTCATCCCTGATGATGGTCTTTGATAACAATAACTAGGATATGTCAGTAGAAATGAAAGCGATGGAAGTCATTGCCATCCCTAAGCTGCTGGACTTCTATTTCCACTGAGCTACCTGAGCCTCTCTTCACCAACAAGTTCTAGCCCAACTGAGCCAAGGGCATCATTTTTCAGGCCCATTTACAAAGGAGAGTTGCATCACTAACTTTTTACTGTCACTCCCAAAGTGAGAGGATACTTTCTTCTGGATCCCCTGAAAAGAGTGGCAAAAAATGAAACGGTGAATAAGATGCTCCTGTGTAATCTTCTCCAGCCCCACACTTCTCGGGCACTCAGTAAAGAGAGTGAGCTCCCTGCCAACACCAGCCAGCCCATCTCTATTACAGGCCACCTGGTCTCTGGAGGTCATGTCCTAGGTTCAAGGGCTGCTTTACTTCTTGCATCTGAGGCCACTCCTTGCACCAAACAGCAAGAGACAGAGCATCCTATTATTCATCAAAGTCTCTTTTCAAATCTATCTCTCAGATTCTGGCAGAACAACATAGAAACCTGGCAAAATGGGTCATCTGCAGAGCAGGGACTGAACATTCCTGGATTAACTGGTCAACCTGTCTAAGGGTTAGACTTTCTGCCAAAAGACAACTACCCATAGCAGAAAGCCAAGTGGCCTGAGCAGTCCCAGGTCCCCAGGGTCTGCAAGCTCTGTACTGGTTTCTGGCTAATTGTCCATGCTGCCAGCAGGGAATGCCCTAGGCCAGCAGGCCTCATATTGCAGGCCTGGCTGGGACAAGGTGAAGGGAGTGATCTTTATGAACATCTTTGTGTGTGTGTATTCAGTCGCTCAGTTGTATCCTGCTCTTTGTGACTCCATGGACTGTAGCCCACCAGGCTGCTCTGTCCATGGAATTTTCCAGGCAAGAATACTGGAACAGGTTGCCATTTTCTACTCCAAGGGATCTTTCTTACCCAAGGATTGAATCCACATTTCTTGTGCTTCCTTCATTGGCAAGTGGATTCTTTACTACTGAGCCAGATGGGAAGCCCTTTTATGAACTTACTGGTATTTAAAAAATTTCTGTTGGATCACTCATCAATAGGAACCCTCCTGGGGGGGGAAGGGAACAAGGAGAAATTCCTTCACATTTCTGCCTTGAATAAACATTACTGCTGCTTCATATTAAAAAAAAAAAAAAAGGTAAAATGTACATGCTTTTAGATAACCAAAAATTCCTTCACCATTGACTGAGATTATCACCAACAAATTTTCATTAAAGATAATTTAATAAATTTTATTTCTTGGATGGAAATAAAATAAAAAACTTAAGAAAATTTAATACTCTAAGAGTATTTTAAGAAAGACTCAAGATATTTGTTTCAAACTTTATTTTTTTAAAATTTTACTTTGTGTGTTAATACTCCCTTACTGTGTAACTGATATTTAACCTTATCTATCCAAACACATTTGAAAACTTCATTTTTTCCTAGGTATTAGTTATTAGTTAAGGACAGTATCCTCCCCTCAAAAGGACAAAAATGTTTTGTTTTTCAATAATCATTCCCCTTGTTGCAAACACTTTGACTTTTATATTTAGATTGTCATCAATTACTTTGCACCTGCAATGCAGGAGATGCCGTTTCAATCACTGGCTGGGGAAGATTCCCCTGGAGAAGGGTATGGTTACCCACGCCAGTATTCTTGCCTGGTAAATGTCATGGAAAGAGGAGCCTAGTAGGCTACAGTCCATGGTGTCACAAAGAGTTGGACAGGATTGAGTGACTAAACCACCACAACCCAATTACTTTGAATTATTAATCAATATTAATTTAGAATTAACTCAATGTATCATTGATATCTCTTGGCAACTTTCTTACAGTTCACATTTTTATCTTGAATTTTTTTAAACAATTTTTTTGTTGTAAGGAAAATTAATCTTATAGGGAAATTCATTACATTAATTTTGGTTTTATTTAAACACTGACCCCAGTTCGGCTGAGTATAGAAAACTATGCTTAATACCTTTTTTATTTTATACCTTTAATGATGCTTCAGCTCTGCTTTCTAGAATCGAGCATTGCATGAGGGAATCTTCTCATTTATCAGATTCTTTTCACTTCTTTTCCTCTCAAAAAAAAAAAAACAAAAAAAACAAAATGAGCTTCATTCTTGATGCATATTGCAATCTGGATATGCCTTTTACATTCTTTTACTTAAAGTTTGGTCTGGCCCAGGGGGCTCAGTGGTAAAGAATCCACCTGCAATGCGGGAGACGTGGGTCTGAACCCTGGGTCAGGAAGATCCATGGAGAAGAAAATGGCAACCCACTCCAGTTTTCTTGTCTGGAATATCTCATGGATGGAGGAGCCTGGTGGGCTACAGTCCTTGGGGTTGCAAAGAACTGGATATGCCTGAGCAACTCACACTTAATGATCAGGATAGCCTTTCTGTAGTGAAACCTCATACATCATGTCAGATCTAGGAAAATTTCTTCTATAATTTCATTGTCATTAGTTGTTTCTGAATTTCATATCCTCTGTTTTTTATGTTTCTTAAATATAACTTCCATAATTTTAACTCTTTTTTGCATCATGTACTGCTTGGTATATCAATTTTACATTTTAGATTGTTAAAATTGTCTTAATTATACCCATTATATTGACATTAAATTACTATAAATCATATTTTTATTTAAGAATTTTAATATTTTGCTTCATTTACTTCAGTGAAAGTGTTATTCTTTAACACATCTCTCTTGCCAAGTTTCTCTAAAGTGTACAGTTCTAACACCTTCAGATACTTAACATAAAAGAGTAAACAAAGTAAAAAATAAGTAACACATAGAATTATTAAAAGATATGACCCCATTGAAATAAAATTAATATAGTATAAAAGCAAGATCTTAAAATGAATTTTTTACTATATTTGTCATGGTTTGAAAATGCTTAATGTGAATACAATGAAAGTTTGTATTAAATCACTTAATATAGTGTTTAGGCAGAAAGTGGGTATTTAAAAACGTTATTTATTTCTTTATGAGTAAGAGATGTTTAATCATGTAAAAAAGTCCTTTTCAATCATGTATTGTTTTCCTCTCTCTAGTAATTTTATGGAAGACACTAACCAATATACACAGATTTCTATAGAAACTGATCTCTGTAGCCTCTGAGTTCTCTAAAAATTATCAGTCATATAAGTTGCTGGGTTTTTATGTGGTTGAAAAGTAGTTCCAAAAACCTTTAAAAGATTGCTTGTTAGATTAGCTTAACCTTAGTTGATACTGTTCTATATCATATATGCAATTATAACAGTGTGTGTGTGTGTGTGTGTGTGTGTGTTAGTGCTTAGTTGCTCCATTATTCAACTCTCTGTGGCCCCATGGACTGTAGCCTCCCAGGCTCTTCTGTCCATGGAGTTTTCCAGGCAGGAATACTGGAGCAGGTTGCCATTTCCTACTCCAGGGGATCTTCCTGACCTAAGGATTCTATCTCTCTTGCATCTTATGCGTTGGCAGGCATATTCTTTGGCATTATAGAATCTGCTTGTCAAGTGGGACTCAGGGAGCAACAGATATAATAGTAGTTATTTATTAATTGGGCTTCTCAGGTGGTTCTAGTGGTAAAGAACCCGCCTGCCAATGCAGGAGACATAAGAGACACAGCTTCTATCCCTGGGTCAAGGAAGAGCCCCTGGAGGAGGGCGTGGCAACCCACTTCAGTATTCTTGCCTAGAAAACATCATGGAGAGAGGAACTTGGTGGGCTACAATCCAAAGGATATTATCTCACTTATGTAAAGTATCAATATTATATTGATCTTAAGGACTTCCCTCAGATGGTAAAGCATGTGCCTACAATGTGGGAGACCCGGGCTCAATCCCTGGGTCTGGAAGATCCTCTGGAGAAGGAAATGGCCATCCACTCCAGTACTCTTGCTGGAAAATCCCGTGGACAGAGGAGCCTGGTAGTCTACAATCCATGGGGTCGCAAAGAGTCGGACACGACTGAGTGACTAAACTTTCACTTTTTCAAGATGTTCTTTTATGAAATTTTTATTGAGATTACAAGCACAGTCATTGTCATCAACCTCACCATTGTCAGTTTTTATCTGAGTCCCATTTGCTCTGTGCTTTTGAAACCAAATCTAACAGGAAGATATATCCCTGCCTCTATGGGGTTAACAGCCAGAGTTCCAATAGACACATGCATTCATGAAACTGCAGGGTACAGCACTGAAGGACACACAATCCAAAGGCTCAGGAAGAGGAATCTTTTCTTTCTTTCAGAAAGAATGAAATGGAAACTAATAAAATGCAGTGGACCTTAGCATTATGACGATTCAAAGATAATTGTGTTTATAAAAATGATACTAAAATACTAAAAAGTTCTCAAGTGTCTTTTGAATATCAAAAGGCATTTTTAAAGAAAATATAATTTCATTTTAGTATTTAGTGCATTTAAAATACTTTACAATTTTTTTTAATTTTGCTATTCAAAATATTTGACTCAGGAGATATTCTATTTATTCTCTCATCACGGACAACATCCAAGTGTTTGGAGAAAAGAAAGGGAAAAACAGAGAATAGGAGAAGCTTTTCAATTTGGCTATATTTTATCAAGTTGTTTCTCTATGTTTTTGGATGATTTTTTTTTCCTTCTAACCTCATGAACCACATTTGTGGTAGAACCATGTAAAATAAAATTCATTAGAATTATTTGAGGTGATTAATTTTCATTTTTTTCCTTTACTTATTTGTTGACCTAATGAAATCATTGGATTTGATACATCCTTAATATTTCTTCCTATCTGTTTTTGTATTATGCCTTTTATCCATCCCCTAAAATACAAACATTATGTTGAAGAAGAAGTACACTGTTCTATGGACACATTTTCTCTAAGACTTATATTTTCTTCAGAGGAATTCAACAGACTTGACAATGTTCCCCTCCCTCTTTGAACAAAATGACAGGCTAATTAAAAGTACAGGATAAAACAGGCATTCACTTCTAGGGTTGCTTCTTTCTATCCAGACAGGAAAGATGTGGTTTTCACAGTACACTATTCTCAGTAGCATTTGAATCATCCTCAGTGGTCTTTGTTTTGTACTTTTTGACAGCAATGCATTATATGGAGAGATAGACTCAGTTCTAATTCCTTACTCTTTTCCCCAAGTTTTATAACTAAATAACCTTTTTGAATAAAATATTGCAACAGTCCTGCATTTTGAGGATGAAAGTGCTGTTTTCTAAAAGGTCAATTCAATCTGGGAAATGTTTTCAGTTTAGACAATACATTATAAACTGCTGAAATCCATGGCAATTTTCAGCACCGCTAACAACGGGAAGTAAATTTCAGTCATTCACAGTAAGATGGCAATGTGGTGACATTTGAAGCCTGGACATGGGCTCTCACATTCATTGTAGGTGACTGACTGCTGTGCAGCAGGGACCTTTTTTCAACTGCTGGATGAATTTCAGATATAAATGAAAAAGATGATCTGAACGCTTTACAAAATGAGTGAGACCCCATCATCTGAGTGACAATATTCTTCTTTGACAGAATGCAAGGATTAAGAATACACCAAATTAATAAATCCCTAGGAAACCAATAATCTCACATTTGCAGAACAATTGTATCTTCTGGTAGTTATTATCTCTGAATTACACTGGGCCACTATCTTTGTTTCATTCTCCTGTTATATGTCCTTGTCCATCAAAAACTATGGCAGCTGCACGACACAGTCAAGCAATAAATTTATGAAACGTCTCTCTGAAGTGCATGCTTGTTTCATAATCCTGATTCTGTATTTTTATTTACTTCAAAATATATGGAACTGTCAGCCTGAGGGTCAGAAGATTACAGCACTTTCTTTGTTTCTTTGCTAGTGTTTTTATTTAACTTGAACAATAAGCTGCAGCACCAAGGGAGTGATGAAATAAAGGATATATAGAGTCACAATGGCATAAAAATGGTAAACACAGATATACTGCAAGAAAGATCATCATGTCACATCATAAAAAAAAAATGTTTACTTCAGTAACTCACACAGGTAACACACACTGACTTTATTAAAACTTCTAGAAAACCCACAGTGATAAGCCAGAGTGTTAACATAAACAGAAAACGTTTCTTTTCTCTCTGAAATTTCTCATGGGATCATCTGACTTTTGACCTTAAGACATTGTGTACTCAGAGTTTGATTCCCTATTATAGTCAGTGATGGACTCAGTTAGCATTTTTAATCTATCTAAGCTCAAAAACAGCAAACTTCACAGGGCACCACATTTTGTAAAAGGCTGGGATTCACCTGGAAAAGTTATGAATAATAAATAAGTTAGCAATTTTAAATTCAAGAAAAACACCTCATATAAACCAACAAAACAGATATACAAGTGGTCATTATCAACATAGTCTTACTATAAAGCTCTCTGACTTGAAACTACTTACAGTTTTAGAGTTCAAAATATCCTTTAGCTTAATTCTATCAATTAAGGCAGCATGTCTCTTTTTCATTTCTTTGCTATATATGCTGGTGTTTGAATTGAATATGTTGAAATCAATTTTAATTACATATTTACTGATAGGATGGAAACATGAATTCTACATTTCTATGAAAATTTCTATTAATATTTCAGGAGGATATTAGAGAATATTTTTGGTTGATTTTTATTTGATTTTTTAAAATGCTACTGAAATTATCCATATTTTACAAATGTGGATTATGGCTTTTGATATTTCATTTTAAATATAAATCTGTATATTATTTATATCAATCTTTCATTCATCTCTACAATTATTTTAGGATGTTGACTTTGAAAATTCACCCAGGATTTCTATACTAATACTAAATATACTGCAAACATCTCTAATAATTTATCAGCATTTCTCTAGGACCAACAGGAGTTATTCAATTTCTTGGAGCCTTGGTTTGTATAGAGCCTGGTTTATAAACTTATAATCTGGTTTCTCCATTTATATTATGTTCCATGTCTTTGGGGAAGCTATGTTGCACATTTGATACATTTAGAGGTGAGTATAATTTTCACTTACAAGCAGAATATAAATCTGAAATGCCTTGAAGCTCTTTGTTCTCCATACTTAGAACTAAGTAAAGTGTTCAGTGAGTCTTCTGGGACTTTCAGGTCAAAGTTTCACTGATAATATTTTCTGAGAAAAATGCAGTTGGTTTCAGGAAAACTTTCTCTGCCTCTCTGCTCCTAATTAATCTTGACATTTTCTCTTCTTCTTTTTTTTTTTTTTTTTTTCAGTAATTTGCTCCATTTTTACTAATCAGTTATATTATTCCCCATAGCTTAGTATTATCATTTTAAAATTTCCGATTTGCTATGGTCTGAATGTTTGTATCACCACAAACTTATATTAACATTAAGCATTAATCTTAATCATATTAATGTAAACATTAAATCAAACACCTGATGTCATGGCACTGGGAGGTAGACTTCTTGGAGGTGATCGGGTCATGAGGATGGAGCACAGGCTTCAGATAGGTTCCTTGGCCCCTTTTGCTATGTGAAAACAGAAAGAAAAGTCTGTCACATGGAAGAGAGCCCTCATTTGACTGTGCTGGCCTCCTGATCTTGGACTTCCAGTCTCCAGAACTGTGAGAAATAAATGTCTGTTTTTGTTAAGTTTGTCAAGCTGCAGTAGTTTGTTATAGCATCCTTAATGAACCAAGATACAGTTAGATAACTGACCATGCATTTAGGACTTAATAAGATGCAAGGAGAACTAATGACTCTGATTTCCATTCTACCATGTCCAACTTCCACCAGAAAAGCTATGTTTTTTCCAGTAGTCATGTATGGATGTGAGAGTTGGACTATAAAGAAAGCTGATCATGGAAGAATTGATGTTTTTGAGTTGTGGTGTTGAAGAAGACTCTTGAGAGTCCCTTGGACTGCAAGGAGATCCAACCAATCCATCCTAAAGGAAAGCAGTCCCGAATATTCAGTGGAAAGACTGATGCTGAAGCTGAAACTCCAATACTCTGGCTACCTGATGTGAAGAACTGACTCATTGGAAAAGACCCGGATGCTGGGGAAGATTAAAAGCAGAAGGAGAAGGGGACGACAGAGGATGAGAAGGTTGGATTGCATCACAGACTCGATGGATATGAGTTTGAGCAAGCTCTGGGAGTTGGTGATGGACAGGGAAGCCTGGTGTGCTGTAGTCTATGGAGTCTCAGAGAGTCAGACATGATTGGGTGACTGAACTTACTGTAAATGTCTTTGAAACACCCCTACTTTACCTATCATAGTTACCATAAAATTGCTAATGTGAATCTAAAGCAAATCTTAGTATCCTCAGGCTTTCAGTTTAGATGATATGAAAAATATTGAGAATATTTAATCCATATTTATAACACTGGACATATAATAGTATATATCAATATGAATTCCATATAGATGATGTTTCTATTATACATATTGGGGTTTTTTATAGATAAATAATGTGTGCAAAATTCTTGCTACTTAAAAGAACAATGAAAGTAAAACCACTTTCATATTTATAGTGAATTGAATTGAATATTCATTAACTTAAATAAAATGGTACTTAAAGTAACATTATTGATTAGTGGTCATACAGGAACTTGTACCATAAACTACATTGCTTTACACTGGGTCCATCTTGTTTTTCCTAATGCACCAAATCTAAACCTTTCTCTATGAAGTCATTTACAAAATAGAGACATTCTTAAATTCTTCCCATGCTGACAGAATCTCTGTTGGTGAATTTGGAGGCAATGGTGGGCCAATAAAGATAAGAGCCATGTTGGTGTTAAGAACTCTGCTAAATGTTGCCATCTGTCTTCTTAAGATGCAAAAATTCTCAGGACATAGGTATGCTAAGATATAATTTGGATGCTTTTAGAAAGGTCATTTGATGCCTTTAATTTCTTTTTGTGATGCAGTGTCAAAAGATAAGGATCAAAATACAGGAGAGCTTGTAAAAAGTTCATTCCTCTCCATTCTATCAGGAAGAAAAAAAAAAAAAAAAAGATTTGCTTGTAATCCCCAGGCTTCCCTTGTGGCTCAGCTGGTAAAGAATCTGCCTGCAATGCAGGAGACTTGGGTTCTATCCCTGGGTTGGGAAGATCCCCTGAAGAAGGGAAAGGCTACCACTCCAGTATTCTTGCCTGGAGAACTCCATGGACTTTTATAGTCCATGGGGTCACAAAGAGTCGGATACAACTGAGTGACTTTCACTTTCTCAGTCCCTATCAACTTTTGTCAAATTGCTGCTGCCATGAAATTATTGACAACTTTTAACATTTCTGACTTTTACTCTTAGCTGAAATTCAATTTTATTTTTTCAACTTTTATATTATATGAATATTTAAAATTTCTACATTCACCTTAAAATATATATATATATGTGTGTATATGTATATATATATATATATATAAACAATAATGATCATATCCCTTCCATGTTAACTTTCCTTCTAAAGATCAGTTTAATTCCAGGAGTGTTAAAACTAATAACTAATGTCTAGCATATAGCTGATTTACAGTAATATCCATTGGAATGAATGTATCACTATTCAAGTCTCTATAATTTCAAGATCCTCTAAGCTTTATTTAAAACCCTCTTCTCTTCTAGTAATTACAGTGTTAAACATCTTTTAATGAATTCATCTTCTCTTTAGAGACATAACCCAGTAAACACAAATGACATTTTGCTTGTAAATCTTACTGGCCAAACAAACATATACATAATTGTGTTTTTTTTTTTTTTTCCACAAACATTCAAATATTATTTTTCCCCTTTTGGGCCCACACAGTCATCTCACTTCTCCAGTGTTCTGTGGTATGAAACAGCTTGGTCAGTATTAAATTTTCTGTCCCACCTCCTACCCCAATTTTAGAGCTCAAACTATCCCTCTGC
The DNA here is from genome assembly GCF_029407905.1 of Bubalus kerabau. Taxonomy (NCBI): domain Eukaryota; kingdom Metazoa; phylum Chordata; class Mammalia; order Artiodactyla; family Bovidae; genus Bubalus; species Bubalus kerabau. Next base: position 9,465,501 of record NC_073635.1, on the reverse strand, counting down.
TAGTTATCATTTAACCATCTGCTTTCCTTAGCTTTCAGTATTTTGTCGATTCCTTTAAATCATGTTATTTCTCATTCTTTTAATTCTTGAAGGTTTGAAATCTTTTAAGTCATTTTTCATTTACTTTGTGGCATTTTTGTTAGGGAAAATAATTCATAATAATTGAATTATTAACCATATGGGAAACCATCAATTATTTATTCACTGAGCAGTTACTACAGGCAAACTACCATGATAAATGCTTACAGTACTCACAGTAAATATAACTGCTTCACACTACAAACTCGCCACTTTAGCCACTAATTCTTACCAGAGCAATGTTTCCCCTGAGGAAATGCTACACATTGAGACACTCTCGGAGGTCAACTGATTTCTATATAGGCAACTTATATAGAGTGAATTTTGTATTTGCAAGCTTTAACATTTTAAAATACAGGAAAACCCCGCTCTTTGGGGAAAGAATACTTTTTTTTTTTTTCTCTCTTCTTACTTTGTAGAGGCATCTTAGTCAAAAAAGTGAAAGGAATATCAAAACACTGGCACAAAAACTGACATAAACAGAAAAAAATCAATTGAATGTGTATGTTTTTCTCTGTGTTTCTAGAGCCCTTGTCATAAGTGACTCTGAGTGATTACTGTATTTACTTATTTATTTACTTAGCCTCTATATAAAAAAAAAAAAGGCAAGGAGTGAGGAACATAAAGATGGCGGTTAACCATGAATTGATTTCTTATGCCCTGCTGCTTCTTCATTGCCATGTGAGCGAATCTGATGCTACGTTTACCAAATGTGTGCTTGTTCATTCCTCAAAAAGAAAACTTTCTAGATGTTGCTGTCAAAGGAAAAGGGATATTGCAGAAATTTAAGGTCATCTTTCAAATTGAGTGATTTTGTAGTCCCAGTGGAAAACAAGTCTCACAGAGAGGCCATTTTAAACAACGGAATCGGAAAGACACACTTTCAATTGCATTTCAGAATGGCATTGCTTTTGACCTTTAAGTGATTTCCTTAACCATTTAACACTTATGAACACATCAAATCGGTAGCTGATTGACAATATAAAGGGGATTAACTGTACTTTACCCCTTGGAGTCTGACTCACAGGAAGCTAATCAACCAAAAAAAAAAAAAAAAAAAAAAAGGATAGGAGGGCATAAAAGCATAAATGCACTCAGACAGATAAAAACAGCAGAGAATCTCTATCAAGTTCTATGCTGTGTCCCTGGAAACCAAGATAATGATAGCTATACATTTTATATAGGTAATCTTAAAACTTCATTAACAATTAAAGGAGCATCTCCCATAATTGTTATAACACTTTACATTTGAAATTTAGATACCACCTGAATTTGCCTAGTAGAATATGAAATGTTTTATGCCCTGTTTGCAACAAAATTTGCTTGATGCTTGTGCTTTTTCTGAAACTCTGAAACTGTAGAATATAATAACATTTCAATGTGACACATTTTGCTGTATTAAATTAAGCAATTTTTACATAAGTGGATTAACCTTCAGATACTTCTTATGAGCTTAAATTAATGGGTAATTATGGCTTCTATAGCTTAGTATTTTACATGCAATACCAACATTTTGAAATGGTAAGGCAAGGATAATAGTTGTACATATGTATTAAATGCAAACATTTTACCAAGTACCAAGGCTTCCCTGGTGGTTCAGAAGTTTAAGAACCCAACTGCAATGCCCGAGACCTGAGTTTGACCCCTGAGTTGGGAAGTTCTCCTGGAGAGGGAAATGGCAAACCATACCAGTATTCTTGCCTGGAGAATTCCATGGACAGAGGAGCCTGGCAGGCTAGAGTCGATGGAGTTGCAAAGAGTTGGACAGGAATGAGTGATTTTCACTTTCACTTCTTTCAAGGAAACTTTAAAAGATAAATTTGGATGTTTTTTGTTTGTTTGTTTGGACTTTTAGTTAGATTTTCTAAAAAATACACGCTTTCCAATGTGTCACACTTGTGCCTAGTCTACTCTACTATTATGGTGGCAAATATCCAGCAAGAGTCTGACTGTAAGGCCAGTTAAACTGTGTGAGTTTAATTTACCTCACCTAAATAAATAGCATACCAGAAGCAAGGTTCCACAAACAGGGATCTCAACAAATCACTTCTCCAGGCATTTTTATCGCTATGTCTTTCCTGATCTTTTTCTGTTTTATACATGACTTCTGTCATTTTGCATTTCAGTTGACTGCTTCACTTACCATTATAGCAATCACCAGAATTAATCTCATTCCATAGGCCTCACCTTACATTTTTGTTTTCACCCTATTTCTTCTGTGAATTGAAGCCATTAGTACTCCAGAGTACTGTTGTCCTAACAATCTCATTGCTGAGCACTTAGTCATTTCAAGATTACCAAACTGTTTTAGAGGAAACTTGATAAAAAGACTTGTATTGGGATCAAGTAAAATTCCAGTAAAGCAGATGAAATCAAGCTGTCAGTGAGTTGAAATGACATATATCTGCTTATATCTTTTCTATTCACTTAATGCTTAAGAATTTCACAATTCCACGTTTTAATCAAGAAAGAAATTAATTCCTTTACGTTTAATGGTTAAGAGCTCTTGATTCCTGAATATGGTGAAAAGTAAAAGTCAGTGAAGAGTTGTGATTTCCAACTATAGCAGAATCCAAATATTAGTAAATCTTCTCCCCAAAACCAAGAATAAAACTAGACAAAATTGTCTGAAACAACCATTTTGAGGTTCTGGAGATCGACATCTGATAAACATCAAATTGTGAAATGTTTATTCATAAAAAAATATTCAGATAAGAGTAGCTGGCATCTGCAGCCCTTTTGCCCAGTCAGCAGAGTGTTAAAGATGAGGTATTTGACCATATTCAAAGCCTCAAAGCCCAACTCATTGGCTGATGACTAAGTCATGCAGAAACTGTGACAACCCGCAGGATGCCAACCTTGATTTTTTTAATCATTAATTTTATAAATGACTTAAAAATCTAAGCAAAATTAGCACCAGCTGTACACCATAGGGGAGAAAATTTTTTCAATTAAAACCTAAACAAATATAAAAGATGAAATAACAGCTGCTGCTGCTGCTAAGTCACTTCAGTCATGTTCGACTCTGTATGACCCCATAGATGGAAGCCCACCAGGCTCCCCCATCCCTGGGATTCTCCAGGCAAGAACACTGGAGTGGGTTGCCATTTCCTTCTCCAATGCATGAAAGTGAAAAGTGAAAGTGAAGTCGCTCAGTCGTGTCCGACTCTTCACGGCCCCATGGACTGCAACCCACCAGGCTCCAACGTCCATGGGATTTTCCAGGCAAGAGTACTGGAGTGGGGTGCACGCCACTGGAGTGGAGTACTGGAGTTATTGCCTTCTCCAGAAATAACAGCTACAGAACTCTAAAGAGGAAATTTTGAATCCATAATTGCTATATTACATTTTTTATGAGATATCAAAAGATACCAAAAGAAACAGAAATATGTCATCCGTACTCAATAAAGGAAAAACAAATATATAGATAATAGGAATTGATTCTAAGTAGGTCCAGATGTTGGACTTAGCAAACTAAATTTTCAAATCATCTTTACAAATACCCCATTCCAAATTAAACTCTGTTCAAGGAATTAAAGAATAAATAATGAATCAGGAAATAGTTCATCTCCATAGAAAATGGGAAAGTAAAACAAAAACAAAAAATACAGAAATTCTGTAGTTTAAATGTACAGTTACTGAAATGAAAAATTCAGTAGATGAGTTGAGCAGAGGTTGAAATTAGTTGAGTAACTTTAAAAAAAAAAAAAAAAAGTGTTCCAAAGAAAGCACAAACTTATTGTGGAACTCTAGATGGGTCTACACTATATCTCCTTTGCTGAGAATTGGAGGAAGAAACTGTATGTAGCACATTTATTCAGTATTGATACCTTAAACATCTTAGGATGTTAGAAGAACATAAGCTGAATCATAAGACCTTTGTGATAGGAGCTGGTGTTGCATTCTGAACTTATAAAACTCTCATTTGCTTTAATTTGAAATGACTAGTCTGTTAAGCCACTGATCAATGGTTTGGGGCAATATCTTCAAGTACTTTATATCCTTCCAAATGTTGAGACTCCTCTTTAATATTGGGAGGTGCAAGGTGTAATGGCTTTTCATTTTCTTCAGATGGATTGTCCCAGTATATCTCAGACTATTTGTCAGAAGAGAACCTTCACCCCAGTGGCAGATCACTAAATCAAGCAGCTTATTTCAAGCTCTCTGGCAGGCTTGTGTCCTACCAGGGAAACTAGTGTATTTGACATTTCATGCTTACTAGGTTAAATTAGCATGTTGCAATTAGTATAATAGAACAGCTTCATAATTGGAGGAATGTCAAGACAGTCAAGGTCTCAGTTGACTAGATTTTATCTGATGAAAGAGATGACATAGCTCTGGGACCAAATATTTAAGGCATACAGCTGTTTCTGCTTTGGGAAGGTAAACTTTTCTTCTTTAAGCCTCACACTGTTAAGGATTGAAGAGAACATTTTACCAGATTAAGAGTAATATTTCAGTATGTTATTTACCAGTAAATATACTTAAAACATAGGACAGCTATTGTTGGTGTTTCCACCTAATTCAGCTCACTGTAGTTCATCACCTTCCACTGATATCCAACTAGTTTTTACAGATGTAAAATTGGAAAATGGACAGGAGTATACTTAGGAGAAGGCAATGGCAACCCACTCCAGTACTCTTGCCTGGAAAATCCCATGGATGGAGGAGACTGGTAGGCTGCAGTCCATGGGGCCCCTAAGAGTTGGACACGACTGAGTGACTTCACTCTCACTTTTCACTTTCCTGCATTGGAGAAGGAAATGGCAACCCACTCCAGTGTTCTTGCCTGGAGAATCCCAGGGATGGGGGAGCCTCATGGGCTGCTGTCTATGGGGTCACACAGAGTTGGACATAACTGAAGTGACTTAGCAGCATACTTAGCACCACACCTTAAATCTTTAAGGGTGGCATTAATCCGCATAATTTCTCCAAACATTTGCTGTTTATTGTAAGTGGACATTTTGATAAGATTTTGCAATTTCAAGGGCAAGCACTTGGCCCTTCCTATGATCATAGTCTTGTTCTTTAAGGCAGGGAAACAATATGAATATTCTTCCAGTCTAGCCTAATTATATAGTTAAGGAGTAAGGAAATAACCAGACACTCATTAGAATTTAGGGAAAGTCCTGGAACTCCTTCAACACAGAAGCTAATTTCTCTCAGAGCTCTGGTTCTGCAAACACCTTACCCTGGCTACAGGCTAAGGAAGAGAGACAGAGTCTGAGGACAAAAAGCTCCCATGCAGTCATGTCTTTGGAGAAGGGTGCTTACTCCTCTCAAGGTAAGGAGGACTGTTTCTGCTGGTCTGGAAGACTCAGATAACTGGAGGAGCTCCTGACTCTCAGGCTCATCTTTCAAAAGCTTCAATCCTCAATCTTGGGGATTTGTTTTTTCCTGTTAAATCCCTGACTCAGACACTGGAGACTTATTATTTCATTGAATTCAAAGCATTCAATACCTCAAAAGATAATGTAAAATGACCCATAAGGACATATCCGGATCACAATTTTTGAAAACTGAAGTTTTCTAACTGTTATCATGAACATTTTGAAACAGAAAAGAGCCAAAATTCAGAGGAAACTAAATGTAAATTTTATGCAATAGACAGTAACTTGAAAAATATAAAATTCTTCATTTCAGACATGATCAACATTTTCTGAGCTTGCAAAAGGAGCAATGGAGTGGTTCAGTTCAGTTTAGTTCAGTTGCTCAGTCGTGTCCAACTCTGTGACCCCATGGACTGCACCTCTTCTTAATATCTTCTGCTTCTATTAGATCCATACCATTTCTGTCCTTTATTGTGCCCATCTTTGCATGAAATGTTCCCTTGATATCTCTAATTTCTTGAAGAAATCTCTAGTCTTTCCCATTCTATCTCTCCTTGCTATTCTTTAGAACTCTGCATTCAGATGGGTATATCTTATTTTTTATTCTTTGCCTTTAGCTTCTGTTCTTTTCTCAACTATTTGTAAGGCTTCCTCAGACAACCATTTTGCCTTTTTTCATTTCTTTTTTCTTGGGGATGGTCTTGATCACTGCTGCCTGTACAATGTCAGGAACCTCTGTTCCTAGTTCTTCAGGCACTCTATCAAATCTAGTACCTTGAATATATTTGTCACTTCACCTGTATAATCATAAGGGATTTGATTTAGGTCATACCTGAATGGTCTAGTGGTTTTCCCTACTTTCTTCAGTTTAAGTCTGAATTTGGCAATAAAGAGTTCATGATCTGAGTCACAGTCAGCTTCTGGTCTTGTTTTTGTGGATTGTATAAAGTTTCTCCATCTTTGGTTGCAAAGAATATAACCAATCTGATTTTGGTATTGACCATCTGGTGATGTCCATGTATAGAATCGTCGCTTGTTTTGTAGGAAGAGGGTGTTTGCTATGACCAGTGCATTTTCTTGGCAAAACTCTTTTAGCCTTTGCCCTGTTTCATTTTGTACTCCAAGGCCAAACTTGCCTGTTACTCCAGGTATCTCTTGACTTCTTCCTTTTTCATTCCAGTCCCCTATGATGAAATGGACATCTTTTTTTTTTTTTTTGGTGTTAGTTCTAGAAGGTCTTGTAGGTCTTCATAGAATGGTTCAACTTCAGCTTCTTTGGCATTAGTGGTTGGGGCATAGACTTGGATAACTGTGATATTGTATGGTTTCCCTTGGAAATGAACTGGAGGGAAGAGATCACAGGCAAGCATAGAATCATTGGCTGTGATGTTTGAAAACCAGTCTTTAATATGTGAATGCATGCATGCTCAGTCCATCAGTCATGTCCTACACTGTCCCACACTTTGCAACCCTGTGGACTGTGGCCCACCAGGCTCCTCTGTCCATGGGATTCTCCAGGCAAGAATATCAGAGTAGGTTGTCATTTCTTTCTCTAGGGGATCTTCCCAACCCAGGGATCAAACCTCCATTTCCTGTGTCCCCTGCATTGGCAGGTAGATTCTTTACCACAGAACCATCTGGGAAGCCCCAACATGTGATTATATTTGTGTTATGATTCAGATGTTTTTGGACCATGTGTAAGCAGAGTGGTATTTGAATAAAATAAGAAAATGTTAAAAAAAAAAAAAAGGAACAAGGATTACTAGCAACCTCCCCATATTACAGTAGACAAAATACAGTAGACAGGGCTTACAAGAGTACTATCTTGTTTGTATCATGGAAAGCTGCTTAAATTAGGACTGAAAAGCAATGCGTTGTTTTCCCCATTCAGCTTAAAATGGCATGGATATTACTGAGATATTGCAAAGTTAGAAGGCTTTCTCTTCTCTTGTGAAACTAGCCTTGAGATAGAATGGGTTATGTCTTAACAATTTCAAGGGAGGTTATGGACATGCTCATATCTTCCCACCAAAGTCTGAATAAGTTTGGAGAAAGCAAAAATTTAAAAAGGAACAAGTATAAACCTGAAATAGCTACATCAAATTTACTATCATCAGGCAAAATAGAGGCTAGAGTCAGAAGTGACAGTCTATTAAAAAGAAATAAAGATATAGAGAGGTATTTCACGTGAGTTTGTAATGTAAAATTCCTGTTTGCTGTATGTAGCAAGACGCCACCTATGGGAAAAGCAAACGTGGTGAGATACAGGAGAAACTGCGATTAAAATCATGGTGTTGTGCTTATTTTCCAAATTTCCTAATGTGAATACATTAGTTTTATCATCAACAAAATGCTCTGTAAAGAACTTGAATATGATTTTATTTTTTTCTATAAATTTTTTAAATGCCTGCAGAATTCAATATGGTTTATAGACTTCATCCCAGTTATTTGGTGCCCCATAAGATATCTGACATTTGAGGGCACAAATAAGTTTAACTTTACACAATTTCAGACCATAAAAGTCATGTAAAATTTACTCAGCAAGGCCATAGAAGTCACAGTGGCATGATGGATTTTTATAATGATATAATCATTAATGAATTATACGTCCATTTAACAAAGTTTTAATATGGAATTTCCTTTGCTTGCCTTGTTACTAATTCTCTCATCTGAATTGCCTTGGGCATATCTGCCATAAAATTGTTCACCATAATATTTCTTTCTGTGTCAATCATATAATACATGCAAATCTCCCAACCATGAATAAGACAAACTTCATTTTCTTTAAAACACACACCCAGCTTTCAGAAAATATTTATGTTGAAAATCAAGATACCCTGAAAGAAAACTATGAGTCATATTTAAAGGACTAATAGTGGTCTGGTTATAGATACATTATCATATAGTACTTTCTGCTATTTGTAGAAATGAAAATAGATGAACACGTTATCTCTCCCTTTCAATCATGTGCTTGTTAATTTTAATTTAGCTCACACCTTTATGAAAGCATTTGTATAGTTTCATTTGCACAGATGACTAAAATAGATCATGGAAGATCGTAAAAAACCTGCTGATAACAAAAATGATAATGGGAGAATTGTTCATAATTGTCTCTTTTCTTAGTTCTCTCTAACACTTTTTGCCAGCCTCAACCCTGTGTTCAGTACTGCTCCACCGTTACTTTCTTTGTGTTTCTTGTTAGTTCCCTCTTCTATTTTCTTTCATGGCTGTTTCTAACCTTTACCATTTTCCTGGCTTTCCCTCTTTACTTGCAGCAGACAATACTGTTTTCTTTGTAAGATACTGCATTTTCTCAAAAACATATTTTCTGTTTCCTTATTTCCAACAAATCAATAGAAATAACAAAGTTCTTAATTTCCCTCCAGTTTCACAAAGATTTCCTTCTATTGTTTCTGACCCAGGAGTTCTGCTACCTGGGCTCTATGTTCCACTCTTTCCTCCAACAACTCGGATTTTTCCCCATGAAGTAAAACTTTATCTTCTTGTGTTTAATTTATAGCCCTCTGCTTGATATTTACCATCAAATTAAATATCTCTCAAGATTTTACATAAAAAAAAACTAAACAAATGTACCACTCATTTTATGATAAATTTTATCTACTGCCAACTTCCTATTTTTAACTGATGCACTTCATAAGTATGTTCTCTCTCTCACTATATATATATATATATATATATATATATATATATATACAAAATCTCACTCACCTAGAGCCAGACATCCTGAATTATGAAGTCAAGTGGGCCTTAGAAAACATCACTAAGTTAGTGGAGGTGATAGAATTCCAGTTGAGTTATTTCAAATCCTAAAGAATGATGCTGTGAAAATGTTGCACTAAATATGTCAGAAAATTTGGAAAACTCCGCAGTGGCCACAGGACTGGAAAAGGTCAGTTTTCATCCCAATCCCAAAGAAAGGCATTGCCAAAGAATGCTCAAACTACAGCACATTTGCACTCATCTCATGCACTAGTAAAGTAATGCTCAAAATTCTCCAAGATAGGCTTTAGCAATACATGAACCGTGAACTTCCAGATGTTCAAGCTGGTTTTAGAAAAGGCAGAGGAACCAGGGATCAAATTACCAACATCTACTGGATCATCGAAAAAGCAAGAGAGTTCCAGAAAAACATCTATTTCTGCTTTATTGACTATGCCAAACCCTTTGACTGTGTGGATCACAATAAACTGTGGAAAATTCTGAAAGAGATGGGAAAACCAGACCACCTGACCTGCCTCTTGAGAAATCTGTATGCAGGTTAGGAAGCAACAGTTAGAACTGGACATGAAACAACAGACTAGTTCCAAACAGGAAAAAGAGTACATCAAGGCTGTATATTTTCACGCTGCTTATGTAACTTATACGCAGAGTATATCATGAGAAATGCTGAGCTGGATGAAGCACAAGCTGGAATCAAGATTGTTGGGAAAAATATCAAACCTCAGACATGAAGATGACACCACCCTTATGGCAGGAAATTAAGAAGATTTAAAGAGCCCCTTAATGAAATTGAAATAGGAGAGTGGAAAAGTTGGCTTAAAACTCAACATTCAGAAAACTAAGATCATGGTATCTGGTCCCACCACTTCATGGAAAATAGAATAAGAAACAGTTGAGACAGTGAGAGATTTTATTTGGGGGGGCTCCAAAATCACTGCAGATGGTGACTGCAACCATGAAATTAAAAGACATTTACTAAAATAAATAAATAAATAAATAAAATTTAAAAATAAAAGACACTTTCTCCTTGGAAGGAAAGTTATGAAGAACCTGCTGCTGCTGCTGCTAAGTCGCTTTAGTCGTGTCTGACTCTGTGCAACCCCATGGACGGCAGCCCACCAGGCTCCTCTGTCCCTGGGATTCTCCAGGCAAGAACACTGGAGTGGGTTGCCATTTCCTTCTCCAATGCATGAAAGTGAAAAGTGAAAGTGAAGTCGCTCAGTCGTGTCCAACTCCCAGCAACCCCATGGACTGCAGCCCACCAGGATCCTCCATCCATGGTATTTTCCAGGCAAGAGTACTGGAGTGGGGTGACATTGCCTTCTCCGTATGAAGAACCTAGACAACATATTAAAAAGCAGAGACATTACTTTGCCAACAAAGGTCTGTCTAGTCATTGAGCACGTTTTTCCAGTGGTCATTTATGTATGTGAGAGTTGGACTGTGAAGAAAGCTGAGTGCGGAAGAATTGATGCTTTTGAACTGTGGTGTTGGAGAAGACTCTTGAGAGTCCCTTGGACTGCAAGGAGATCCAACCAGTCCATCCTAAAGGAGACCAGTCCTGAATTGGAAGGACTGATGATGAAGCTGAAACTCCAATACTTTGGCCACCTGATGTGAAGAGCTGGACTCACTGGGAAAGACCCTGATGCTGGGAAAGATTGAAGTAAGGAGAAGGGGAACACAGAGGATGAGATAGTTGGATGGCATCACCGACTCAATGGATATGAGTTTGAGTAAACTTTGCAAGTTGGTGGTCGACAGGGAGGCCTGGCATCCTGCGGTTCATGGGGTCGCAGAGTCAGACACAACTGAGGTACTGAAGTGAAATGAACTGAATATTTGCTATATGTATTTCTTTATCTGTTATACTAAGGACCTCATACTGTTATCATATTTAACCACATAGTCATTTATTCATCCTTAATTAAGTATATATTTATGATTCACTAACATTGCAATCTCTACCTAAAACTCTCTCATTTCTCTTCTTAGCTTGTCTAAATTCTTGGTAACTCAAATACTCATCTGACAAATAATTTTTGGCACATGTTATGGGCAAGATATTATTCTAGTTTTGGGGACCTTTCCTCATTTTGTTGCTGCCCTTAAGACAGTTATTACAAAAATCAACAACACCTAGAACATATGTGACAGTTAATAAATATTTGTCAATGAATATATAGAAATACAATGACAATGCAAGCTTTGGATATCAGTGGAGAATTTCTTGGTGGAAATGACATTTAAATTGAGACCTGAATATTCAAAAGTGAAAGGAGTGGGAGGGAATAAAAATGTTTCAAAGGAAAAGTATGTTTCAGTTCAGTTCAGTTCATTTCAGTTCAGTCACTCAGTCGTGTTTGACTCTTTGCGACCCCATGAATTGCAGCACGCCAGGCCTCTCTGTCCATCACCAACTCCCGGAGTTCACCTAAACTCCTGTGCATCGAGTTGGTGATGCCATCCAGCCACCTCATCCTCTGTTGTCCCCTTCTCCTTCTGCCCCCAATCCCTCCCAGTATCAGAGTCTTTTCCAATGGTCAACTCTTCGTATCAGCTGGCCAAAGTATTGGAGTTTCAGCTTCAGCATCAGTCCTTCCAATGAACACCCAGGACTGATCTCCTTTAGGATGGACTGGTTGGATCTCCTTGCAGTTCAAGGGACTCACAAGAGTCTTCTCCAGAACCACAGTTCAAAAGCATCAATTCATCAGTGCTCAGCTTTCTTCACAGTCCAACTCTCATATCCATACATGACCACCGGAAAAACCTTAGCCTTGACTAGACGGACCTTTGTTGGCAAAGTAATATCTCTGCTTTTTAATATACTATCTAGGTTGGTCATAAGGATGCTTTAAAAAAATAAAAAAAATTATGTGTTAATTAACTTGAAAGAAGATCAATGACATCTGTGGGATTGGGGAGAGAGGGAGCAGAATGGATGGTAAGACTAAATAAAACCAAAGATGAAGTAGAAATGCATCAGATCTCACAAAAGCTGTGATTCATTTTATGCATACATTTACTTTAAACCTAAAAGCAATGAGAAGTCACTTTGAAGACCTGGTCTTATTAATCCAAGTACCCACACTTGAAGAAAGCCAATGGAAAATATCAATAAGGAAACAGAGGGTTCCAATAAAAGACACTGGACCAGAAAGGTCTTGTCTTATTGTATTGTTCTAATTTTTGTGAGCTCTACCTCAGCTTTGTCAAAAGTATGGATACATGTACAATAGGACGTTTTGGATGTAGCTGCCCTCTATTCTGCAAAGTGATAATCCAGAATTATTTGACTATCTAATACAACCTTTGCTAGGGAATCCAGATGTATTTTTCATTGAGCCACGTGAAGTGGTAGAATTTGCTTATTTAATTATGGCTAGCAGTAAATAATATATCAACAGGGTTTATGGACTTAACCAATCCAGGAAACAAATACTTTGGTAATGATAATCAGTGGATAATAGATAAGGTATAAAAAGCTGTCTGCCAAGTCTCAGCTAGGGCTGTAATATTGTGGCTGGATCTTTTTTTTTCTTAACAAGAACTTGAAATCAAAGGACACATACTACATGGTCAAGGGTGTGATTTTTCATGTTTTCATTGACAGGTATAAACTTCGGAATGCTATCCAGCCAAAGATCAGTGTGGCCATTGCAGCCCATTAAGAGCCAGCTGACAATTGTCTTGCTCTAGTGTGACAAAAGGCTTGACAAAGACAAATGAAATCACTATTCTTACAAATTTTGGTCAGCCATTTGCTTGATGCTAGAAGCAAAGGAAAAGTGGGAGAGGTCAGGTGGCCATAATGTTAAATGAGTAAGGGCTTTGGAGAAATGTTCTGTGGCATTGACAACCAAAAAAAAAAGTGGAAATACCAGATCAAATAATTTTACTCTCTAAGTAGGTTTTAAGGGCTAATGTATAAAGTCTACCATATCTTTGGGAACCAAGGAGAAATTAGTGGTGTGTATAATTAGGAGGTCCTTAGATATGGATGATCATGGTTTTTGGAGGCATACCCTGCAATGAGAGATTTCCTCCATTTCTATAGTTTAGGAATATAGTTTAGGAATCATTCTCTAGAGTATTATCTCCCATTTACCAAAAGTAGAACCTTCATGAAACGTAAAAACTTCAACTAATATTAAACAGATTTCAACAAAATGTTGACTAGTCACCATCTTGGATGCCATGAAGGAAGCCATTTAAGTGATATTCTGAAACCACCAGCCAACTGAGTGGGTCTTTCTTAATAACAATGTTAAATTAGTATTATCAAACTCAGTACATTTATCAATGTCATAGAGCATATCTATCATGAAATGGATCAGCAATAAGGTTAAAGCAATGTGTCCTGAATCTTGGGAAAGCTGTCAAATCAATATATCATCTATCTCACTTCCTGGTTAGTTTTTTTCTCCAATTGTTTCAGAATTCCAGTTAGGTTTTGGAGCCTTCTTTAAATGAGAAATATAAATCCAAGAATCAACACCTTTAGGCTTTGCAGCACAAGGATTAATTATAAGTACCTAATATGGTCCTTTCCATCTACCTTGTAAAAAATCTTTTAAAAAACAAAATGGTTGTAGAATGTGATGTTTGTCTTCATCTCCTAGGACCACACTGTGGAAATAGTGCTATCCGGGTAGCATTTTTACATAAAGCTATGATTAGTGCTTTGCAATAGTCAAGCATGTCGTTTTTAATTAGTTGAAGGACAGAGAGAGCCAAATGCATAGGTCGGCCAGCAATAATTTCAAATTCTGATAGCTTGTGTTTCCCAAAGGGGATAACTTTCAGATTTAAAAAGACCAGGGGAAATGCCTTAGGCCAAGCCAATTTCAAGGTCTCTGTAAATTTTGCCAGTTGAGTCGTAATGATGCCATTTGTTTCTTTCCATCACTCCAGAAGACTGAGGATGAAAGGCACAATACAAATGTTGTAGAATGTACCAAATCTCACAGATCTATCTCATAACATGGCCAGTAAAACATGTTTCCCAGTTACGTTGCAGTTCCAAGGACACATCCAGGTGGGTATCATCTTTTCTAAGAATATTTTTACAACAGCCAAAGTGGTAGCCCCTTGCCAAGGGAATTCTCCAATTGAAAGAGAAAATATGTAAACTGTAACAAAACTACATTTGTAGCTTTGGGAAGGAAACTACTGGATAAAATCCATTTGACATACCTAAAAAAATCCCTTTAGGCAAGTCAGAATGTCCAAGGGCAGTTTGAATAGTTTTCCCTGGGATGTACACAGGACAGACAGCACTAGTTAACTGTGCCTTCTTTGTTGCCTTAGAAATATTTCCCCACCAGTATATTTCATGAAAATTCCAAGCTTATCTGCCACCCATTGGATCATCTGATAAGTCATTTCATCAAGACTCTTTTCAAGGACTCTGGCATGGCAAATCTTCTCTTTGGGCTATACTATAAATTGATTGAAGATGAAAGTGAAGTCTTTCAGTCATGTCAGATTCTTTGTGATGCCATGGACTGTAGCCTACCAAGCTCCTCTGTCCATGGAATTTTCCAGGCAAGAGTACTGGAGTGGGTTGCCATTTCCCTCTCCAGGGGATCTTCCTAATTCAGGGATTGAATCCAGGTCTCCCACATTGCAGGCAGAGGCTTTACCGTATGAGCCACCAGGGAAGCCCATAAATTAATTAGCAGGCTAAAACTACAACTGTTATCAGTCCAATAAAGTATTTTTAATGTGATGCCTTAGATTGGCATCTTTTGTCATTTTCAATGACTCATGTTTAGAAACGTAGTCAAAATTTACCATAACTTTTCAGTTTTTGGTTGGATGGCTTATAAGGCAGTTGTCCTTGCAGCCTCATCAGCCAAATTATTTCCTTTGATTTCATCTAAATTTAATTTTTCATGCCCAGGCACTTTAACAATGACTAGGATAGATAAAAGTTTGTTTGATCCCAACAATTTGTTTGTCCAATTTCCATTCATAATCTGGTTTTCTCCAAAGGTCAATAATTATCTTTGCTTCCAGAGTATGCCAAAGTCATGAACTGCTCCCAACACATTGTGAATATCCGTATGGAAACTCATAGTTTTGCTTTCTGCTAGGGTGCATGCTCAAGTTAAAGAATGGAGTTCTCTGCCTGTTGCACTGAAGTAGAGGTAAGCAGTTAAGCTGTTTCTATTACCACAAAGGAGGAGATGATAGCATGAGCAGCACAGTGTTATACTTCACCATTTTCCAAGTAAGAGCCATCATCAATAAGCCATGAAATTATAGCATTAGCAATAGGAATTTCTTATAAATTAGCCCTAGTGATTAATAACTGATCAGTCAGAGCCAGTCAGTCATAAGGAGTTTTGTCAGTAGGTAAAGTGATGAGACATTACTTTGCCAACAAAAGTCCGTCTAGTCAAGGCTATGGTTTTTCCAGTGGTCATGTATGGGTGTGAGAGTTGGACTACAAGGAAAGCTGAGCACTGAAGAATTGAAGCCTTTGAACTGTGGTGTTGGAGAAGACTCTTGAGAGTCCCTTGGACACCACAGAGATCCAACACTTCCATTCTAAATGAGATCAGTCCTGGGTGTTCATTGGAAGGACTGATGTTGAAGCTGAAACTCCAATAATCTGGCCACCTGATGCAAAGAGCTGACTCATTTGAAAAGACCCTGATGATGGGAAAGATTGAAGGTGGGAGGAGAAGAGGATGACAGAGGATGAGATGGTTGGATGGCATTACTCAATGAACATGAGTTTGAGTAAACTCCAGGAGTTGGTATTGGACAGGGAAGCCTGGCATGCTGCAGTCCATGGGGTCACAAAGAGTCAGGTGAGACTGAGGGACTGAAGTGAACTGAAAGAGATGAAACTTGCAAGGTTGAGGTTACTGCAGTGGAAAACAGTAATATGAGGTAAACTTAGTAACACTATTTCACATGAGGCAAGTTGGCTTACTGAAAGGTGTTGAGAATAATGAGAATTGAGCAAAGATGCTACTGTATGGGCAAAAGATGATGAATGGAGAGCCAATAGCTATTTCCTCAGTTGATTTTGTAAGGGTTGATGCTACTTAAATGGTCCTCCTACATTGGGAATATCTCTGGCTAAAGATCTGATTGTTCACTGTAATATTAATAGCTAAGGCATTAGTGCTGATCTCCATGACTTGGAGTAAGCACTTGGCATTCCCTTCTTTTTGCACACATAGAGGAAAATGGCTGGTGCACAGCTTTTAATTATGGAGACTTCCAAAGAGCCACATTGTGGCCACTGGAATGGAAAATCATATTTGGGGCTATAGTTTGGTACAGACAGAAATTTATAAGGTGAAGGGTGAAGGGCCACAGTTTTTAAGCATAAGACCAGTTCAGGTCTCTGAGGGAGCATAATCCTATCAGCGGAACTTAGAAGAGTACAGTAATGATTAAAGACACATATACAGAAGTCAGGGTATTCCTCCATGGGGAATCCACTTCAGTAACTTAATCTCAAGCCCTGGCACCTATGAAATAACCACCTGCCAGGGGAAGCACCCGCCTGATCCCAAAGGCTGTGACCATAACCTCAAATGAAAGAAGGGACACTGGAGCCTCAGAGGACTCACATTCAAAGGGAACGACAGTTCCAGGGAATGGTGAGCACGACAGGCCCTGTAAACAGCACATTAATTCCAGCCTACATCCGAGGCGGTGAGATTGCTTTAGGTCCCACCTCTACACCTTGCGTATCAACCTAAATAAACCTAGGAGGCAACCATTGAGCAAAAGTCTTTTATTTGAGGACAATGAATTGCAATTTGAGGCACACAGTTTTGGGTAACAACTGAAATAGTGTTCCACTAGGGTGTAAAAACTAGGTCTTTTAAAGGCAAAGGAAGGAATTTTGCATTGCAAAGAATTTTAACTGGCGTTGGATGCAGAAGCTAGTCTTGGCTAAACACAACCGGAGTGCTAAAGGGAGATAGAAGACCATTTTTGGTACAAGCTGTAGGTGTTCTTGCAGAATCCTTGGAATATTTGTGATCTGGCCCTTTTCAAAAGTTTGTGGTTCCACCCGGGGGGGATGTGTGGATTGTCCACTTTATTAATCTCTTCCCAGCTCTATTTTAAAACCCCTTGACATAAATTGAGGCAGGAGGCAGATGGGAACACCCCCCTCAAGGGTAAAGCAATTGGAAATTCATTTCCTATTGACTGAAACTCCAAGCCAATATCAGGGCAATTAAATGAGGAAGCTAGGCCCTGGCCAGACCATATATTTCTAGTTCTAGACATCAGGAGACCGCTCTGAGCACATATACATAGTAAAGGCCCCTTAGAGGCCAAAGGGGAGTTATGCCAAGGGGTATTCTACCCAGACCCCTTTTTGCTAAAATATATCTTGGCTAAGAGATGTGTGTACACACATGAGAGGATCCTGAGATATATCAAATATGGACTATGATCCAGGCAAATCAAAAGATTGGCCAAAGGAAACCAGGAATCCCCCATAAAAATAATTCAAACTGTCACTCGGGCATGACTCAAGGATGCTCCCTCTGAGTCTGCCCCTGGATCTATCCATATGTACTATACTCTTTTTCCTCCTAATAAATACTCTGCTTGATTTGCTACTTTCCATTTTTATGGGAATTTTTTATTGCAAAGCTGAAGGGCCAGGGCCCTTGTCACTGATCACTAGTCTAGTTGCTAGGAACTGGTGTTTTCATGACCCAGCCCAGTCTCTGGCTGCGAACCCAAGCCCTGCTTCAAGCCCTTGAAGGCAGAGGCCACTCAAGATCAAAATGACTCCATTTTATTTCAAATTTCAAAGCTATTTAAAAGGAACAAATAACAGCTATCTGTAATTCCTTGTTGGGACTGAAAGGAGGGACAAGTGAAGTAAGTTCAGTTGCTCAGTCGTGTCTGACTCTTTGCGACCCCATGGACTGCAGCACACCAGGCCTCCCTGTCCATCACCAACCACCAGAGCTTACTCAAACTCATGTCCATCGAGTTAGTGATGCCATACCTTCATCTCATCCTCTGACGTCCCCTTCTCCTTCTGTCTTCAATCTTTCCCAGCATCAGGGTCTTTTCCAATAAGTCAGTTCTTTGCATCAGGTGACATAGTGAAGTAAATTTGAGGACAGATAAATAGTTATCTCACTTTTGAACATCTTAGTTTGTGTGACAGATGTAGTCTAGATGTTGAAAAAACAAGTTGAATTACAGACCTATAGCTCTGAAAAATGCCTGAGCTACTGCTATAAATTTGGAAATGGTAGGCTTATTCTATGGGGGAAAGAAGTTTCCAGTAATAATGAGATCAAGAGTTTGGCAAGAAGTGTCATGCATAACATGGAAAGAGAAATTCTTCCAGTTTTTCAGACCCTCTTTTGATAAGGAAAGAATAAGCCACCTTAGAAGTTGCATGCGATTTCTTCATTTTATACAGATTGAACTCTAGAGTTGATTGTATTTATTGAATCATGCAGAAAGATAATACTGGGCTAAAGATAAAGTTTTCAGAACCTTTTGTGTTTATTATTACTGATAACCCCTATAATAATTTCTTATCTAACTTCTACATATCATAAATCAAGTGTTTTGGGGCATATTGCCTTTTTATTATCAGTCACAAAGATATCAAACAACTAAGAGATCAGTGTGTTAGGTGGGTCAGAAACATGGTTATTGAAGTTATTCCTCAAAAGATTTGACTCAAACATCATTTACCAAAGAAATTCTCCTCTGTAATTCCTGGGATTAAATCACCTCCCATATGGGTATCACCTCCCATAGTCACTATTATTGTTCCCTGCTGGCCACTATTATTTGTTACATTTATTCTAATTACACCTCACTGATGTTGGATCCTCCTAGGCTCTCTGAGGGCAGGGGCTTTGGTTCACTACCTCCACCACCACCACCTCCAGCATCTAGCCAAATGGCTGATACATTGTAAGCACTTATTACACAAATTAATTTTAGCTTGTGATTTCTTCTGTGTATTCCTGTTCACAGCACCAACTGTGTTGCTGTTCACACTGCCTGCGCTGTTCGTTGAACCCTGCGTAGGCAAAGTGTGAGCTAAGAGGCGGGAAGAAGACACAGGAGCCACAGGAACTGCAGACAGGTTACTCTCTCCTGGCTGGCATGGCAGCTGGAACACAGCCTCTCTCCTGGCTGATGCTGCAGCTGTAGCAACAGCCATAACAACCATAACAGCCAAAACATAACCTCGTACTCCAGTGCAGCTCCAGCGCAGCACAGCCAGGGCCTTCACGGTGAAGCTCCTACAGGCATTTCGCACGAAAGCAGATCCTGACGCAGCGAGTAGCTCCTGATACGCATGCGCGGTGCTACAAACGCGCTCAGGGGTTACGTAGTCATCTTTTACAAAATGTGGGGTGAGAGAGCCTATACAGGCCACCTTGGCTAATTTGCTCTCCCCCCCCCCCCCATTATGTGTTATTAATGAAAATAGAATCTGGTAGCCCATTACTATAATGTGTCTTAAAATATTCACTTGCCCTTGTATCTTTTTTCCCTTTTGATATTTAGTTTTTTATCCAGGGCTTGACTTCCCCCCAATTTAAGAATTTGTTTTTCCATGTAATCGTTGGATTATTTCACTTCTGAGGCCTTTAATTTTTCTCATTTAATACAAATCACCCTAGGAAGAAAGGTAAAATATTCCATAGCATTTTTATACCCTGGAGGAGCGCATGCAACCCACTCCATATTCTTGCTTGGAGAATTCCATGGGCAGAGGAGTCTGGTGGGTTACAGTCCACGGGGTCACAAAGAGAGGGACATGATTGAAGCAATTTACCACGTAAGCACACACGCACAGCATTTTTATATTAGGTGAAATAGCATCAGGAGACCAAGGAGGGAGGACTCAAAGGTGGAAAGAGTAACTTCTATCCTCAGACCTGAGTGGAGGGTAAAAATGTTCAATCAAAGGAGGGTAGGCAAAATTTTCCTCAGGTGTCCTAATCAGAAAAAGTCATTAGTGGAAGGCAGATTGTACTGGAGGAAGAACTGGGTTGGCAGGTACAAGGCACTGGAGAGGAATCCCTTGGGCACCCTAGAAACCCTAAGATCCAGAAGATACCAACTGAAGGGGAGATTACTTGAATCCCTCTGTCACAGAAAGTATGTATTTGAGGAGATGCAGAGAAGCCAATGGCAGGAGATGTTTGGAATGTAGAGTCTGTACCCAGCACACACCTGTGTTGAATCCTGACTCCAACCCCTACCAGATCACCATGACATTAATATTTAATTTCTTTAAAAACCTCAGGTAAGTTTCCCTGAGGCGGTCATTTTACCTTTGTAAAATAGTGCTGACACCATGAAGTACTCATGCAGAAAAGACAACAAGACCTAGAAAGCACTCTGTAACATTTAGCTACTATTAAAATTGTTAATAAATGCTAATAATTGTTACTATCACTCACATGATGGCAAAAGAGAGCTTTCTGATTCCGTGCTTTTCAACCACCAAGTTTAGAATTATGAAAGAAGAATTTCAAATTCCACTTGCTAATGTGGAAAGAAGTTATGATATTCCACTGCATTATACTCTCACCGGATTTTGCATAGTGAGCAGTTCTGTGTTGGTGCCAGTATGGTCACTGCCAGGAGCTGAGAGGAGGTCAGCACTGACAAAGTCACTGAGATTGCAAGCACACTACATTCACCCCCCATCCCAAAGGACTGGGGAATATGCAAAAGTCTGTGCATTAAAGCAGATGGATTATATTAGCGGCACCTTGGGCTTTCCTTTTTTCTGCTTGAAAGACACAAGTAACTAATCATATGCAATTTTCAGTTTGCTTTCTCAGTTTTACTTCTTTATCAGGAGATACCAGTTTATCCTGTTTGTTTATGGCTACTTTCCAAAATTTCTGAAGTTATTTTGATTTCTAATGTGGTCTGTCTTCCGAGGTGTTACCCATTCCACCCAACTTGATCTAATCAACACTTTGTAACCATGTGCTTTTTATGGAATCTTGTTATGCCGAAGAAGTGAGAAAACTGAAAAAGCTTCCTGAATATCAGACAGATCTATGATCATAATGTGTATTCAAATTTTGCAAGACTGTCTTCAAAAGGATAAGTTTCTTTGAGAACAGTGAAGCATGAAGCACTCTAGAAGCACTGAGAAAAATCTTGTTTTTTTCCAAGCAAAACTGTGCTGCTGCTGCTGCTGCTGCTGCTAAGTCGCTTCAGCCGTGTCCGACTCTGTGCGACCCCATAGACGGCAGCCCACCAGGCTCCCCCGTCCCTGGGATTCTCCAGGCAAGAACACTGGAGTGGGTTGCCATTTCCTTCTCCAATGAATGAAAGTGAAAAGTGGAAGTGAACTCGTGCAGTCGTGTACAACTCTTTGCAACCCCATGGACTGCATCCTACTGGGCTCCTCTGTCCATGGGATTTTCCAAGCAAGAGTACTGGAGTGGGGTGCCATTGCCTTCTCCGAAGCAAAACTGTATCATTGAGTAAATAAGTCAGCTACAAATAATTTAATTTTTGTTTCAAAGTATTTAACAATGCTTAAAACCTTAACATTTAATGAATATATACATATATATGCAAACATATACATAGTCACATATATACGTAGAAAATATATGTATATATTTTAATTCAAAATTTAAAGAATATTTGTGATAATATATGAGTGTGTGATGTGTGTATGTATGTGTATGTGTATGTGTATGTTTTACTCTAGCCTCTAAGTATCCACCAAAGGTAAAACATTCTTCTTCATACACTCTTTCTCTCTCTCTTAAACCGCTAGACGGAGGAAGAATAATGTAATGGAAGGACACACCAACTTTGGACTCAACCATGTCTCCCTTCAAATATTGACTTTCACTCTTATTAGCTGAATGATCTTTATCAAATTATTTAACTTCTCTTTGATTGTCTTATCTACATGTGGGGATGGCAATAAAGTTTCTCATGAGGTTGTCTGAAAAATTAATTAGACAATATATCCACAGTGCCAGGCACATGACATGTACTTAAGACATAGAAACTATAATTATCATTAGGAAAAAAAAAATTAACATTTCTGGAGAATTTGCATAAGCTTGCCATTTGGCAAAATTACAAATTCATGGTCTTATAAAACTAATCACAGTATTTCTCAGTTAAAACAGAAACAAAGTCACACCTAGTCAATCAATTTCCTGACATAACACTTTATTTGAAATGAAAGAGAGTGTAAGTCTACAATTGCAATACAATATTTTTTGGTTTTACTTTTTCCCCATAAATAATGATTATTATTTTGATTATATTTACATAAAGTAGGTGATTATTCTAGTGTGATTTAAGATGTAAAATAACCCAAAGATTTCTTCTACCTAAAATTTTTGCCCATAGTATCATTGTTTGAGATTAAACATTATTTCAAATGAAATTTAGTATATAAAATACATAAAACAGCAACTGGTTAGGATCCACAATAATATTGGCATGGAAATAAGTTTAACAGATCATTTCTAAATGTTTCCTAGGTTGGAAATCATGGTGAAAGTGTAATGACTTTTATTGTTGGGGAAGGGGCTAGAGGATGAGTTACCATTGATACTGACACTCAGTAATCCCTGTGGGTGAGAATGGTTAAGTGCATGTTTCAAAATGATGAATAAGCCAAATGATCTAAAGAAAAGCACTAACAATGCAGAATGTAGCCTTCATCTCTATGTATGAAACCTCCACATGATCCTGCTAATTATGGCATACTGACAAGACATAGATCAACAACCTCAGCAATAAGTAGGGCCATAAGCCATATTGATAAAACCTCAGACAGGTATTTTTGGTCAGGAAAGATAGGTAATTTTGGCCAGGTAAAAACCAAACATATTGATGTAAGACATCACATTTCAAAATATGAGAATGAACTTTATATACAAGGCAACCACTCTTTGGTAAGAAGTAAAGCTTTTGACCTTAAGGCCAAGGAACTCAGCCAGAGTAGTATATGAATACATGCAGTTGGAATGCCATATTTTCTGATATAGAATACACTGATACCTATGTCATACAATCTTGACTGACATCAGATGGCTATGTTTTTAAGTGAATCCTGGAATCAGAGCTCAAAATTCTTCAAGCCGGGTTTCAGCAATATGTGAACCGTGAACTTCCAAATGTTCAAGATGGTTTGATAAAAGGCAGAGGAACCAGAGATCAAATTGCCAACATCCACTGGATCATGGAAAAAGCAAGAGAGTTCCAGAAAAACATCTATTTCTGCTTTATTGACTATGCCAAAGCCTTTGACTGTGTGGGTCACAATAAACTGGAAAATTCTGAAAAAGATGAGAATACCAGACCACCTGACCTGCCTCTTGGAAAACCTATATGCAGGTCAGGAAGGAACAGTTAGAACTGGATATGGAACAAAGACTGGTTCCAAATAGGAAAAGGAGTACATCAAGGCTGTATACTGTCACCCTGCTTATTTAACTTATATGCAGAGTATATCATGAGAAATGCTGGGCTGGAAGAAGCACAAGCTGGAATCAAGATTGCCAGGAGAAATATCAATAACCTCAGATATGCAGATGACACCACCCTTATGGCAGAAAGTGAAGAGGAACTCAAAAGCCTCTTGATGAAAGTGAAAGTGGAGAGTGAAAAAGTTGGCTTAAAGCTCAACATAGAGAAAACGAAGATCATGGCATCCGGTCCCATCACTTCATGGGAAATAGATGGGGAAACAGTGGAAACAGTGTCACACTTTATTATTTTGGGCTCCAAAATCATTGCAGATGGTGACTGCAGCCATGAAATTAAAAGATGCTTACTCCTTGGAAGAAAAGTTATGACCAACCTAGATAGCATATTGAAAAGCAGAGACATTACTTTGCCAACAAAGGTCCGTCTAGTCAAGGCTATTGTTTTTCCTGTGGTCATGTATGGATGTGAGAGTTGGACTGTGAAGAAAGCTGAGCACTGAAGAATTGATGCTTTTGAACTGTGGTGTTGGAGAAGACTCTTGAGAGTCCCTTGGACTGCAAGGAGATCCAACCAGTCCATTCTGAAGATCAGCCCTGGGATTTCTTTGGAAGGACTGATTCTAAAGCTGAAACTCCGGTACTTTGGCCACCTGATGCGAAGAGTTGACTCATTGGAAAAGACTCTGATGCTGGGAGGGATTGGGGGCAGGAGAATAAGGGGACGAGAGAGGATGAAATGGCTGGATGGCATCACGGACTCGATGGATGTGAGTCTGGTTGAACTCCGGGAGTTGGTGATGGACAGGGAGGCCTGGAGTGCTGCAATTCATGGGGTCAGAAAGAGTCGGACACGACTGAGCAACCGAACTGAACTGAACTGAACTGAACTAGAATGAAAGTAAGTTAGTAAAATTACTGTTGTATTGTTAGGATGGGCTTCCCTAGTGACTCAGAAGGCAAAATGTCTGCCTGCAATGTGGGAAACCCAGGTTCGATCCCCAGATTGGGAAGGTCTTCAGAGAAGGAAATCTCTAAAGACTTATGTCAGAATCAGCATTGGAATAATAATTAGAATTAGAATAATAATAAAATGTTAAAATATCTCATTTAAATGCAGGGCGTTAGCACCTTCAAAAATTAATTTTGATATAAAAACAACAATCAGTTTTACATTGAATATAATTATATTTTTGTCTAGAGCACAAATGATTATTTAAAGTATCAAAGTATTAATTATTTAGTATTACTCAATATTAATAAGTTGTACATTCAGTTCAGTTCAGTTGCTCAGTTATGTCCGAATCTTTGTGACCCCATGAATTGCAGCATGCCAGGCCTCCCTGTCCATCACCAACTCCCGGAGTTCACCCAGACTCACGTCCATGGAGTCAGTGATGCCATCCAGCCATCTCATACTTTCTCGTGCCCTTCTCCTGCCCCCAATCCCTCCCAGCATCAGAGTCTTTTCCAATGAGTCAACTCTTCACATGAGGTGGCCAAAGTACTGGAGTTTCAGCTTTAGCATCATTCCTTCCAAAGAAAACCCAGGGCTGATCTTCAGAATGGACTGGTTGGATCTCCTTGCAGTCCAAGGGACTCTCAAGAGTCTTTTCCAACACCACAGTTCAAAAGCATCAATTCTTCGGCACTCAGCTTTCTTCACAGTCCAATTCGTACATCTATACATGACTACTGGGAAAACCATAGCTTCGACTAGATGGACCTTTGTTGAGTACAGAGAGGAATTGAGTATTCTACTCCTTATCCAAAAGATACATGGAAACCAAAGAATATATGTTCCACTATTATAAATAACAATGTAGCAAAAGTGTCTGTGTACAAATCTTTGTCCTTTGAATTATTTACTTAGGACAAATTATCAAATTGTGTTGAGGCCAAAGGCCTGGCTAACAATTGAATTTCTTATTTTATATAGCTAAATAGTTCTCTAAAAATAGTGAATTAATGTATAATCTCCCAGCCACATATGACTTCACCTGCAGTTTACATTCAACTCATTCTTGACCCTTGCTAGAGCTTGCTTTTTTGTGTGTATATGTCTTTAACAACTTTAATTGCTGTGTCTCTCCTAAACTCCTTTTCTGTCAATAGCTATCCTTAAATCTTATCATCTTAAAAACAGAACCCTGTTACAGCTAATCCAACTTTCCTTTTTCAAACATGGAACATGTATCTTCTTAACTTACTGTCTGTAATTCCTCACTTCCCTAAAATCTCAATTCAAGTCATTTCTAGGGCATGAAATATCTTAAATGCTCTAGAATACTTTCATTCTTGCTTTGATTTCTTAGTGAGAGATGAGTGTCTTAATCACTTGTTTCTACTTGAAATATTTCCTTATTTGTGATTTGGAGTCTTTTGGCTCCTGGTTTAAGAAGTAATGATTAGGGAATGTTTGTCAAAAGTTTGAAAACGTATTGTTCACTCGCTCAAAAGATTGTTCAAATCTTTGTGTTCCCATGGACTGCAGCATGCCAGGCCTCCCTGTCCTTCACAGTCTTTATTCAAATTAATATTCTGGGCATGATCTACAAGTAATTAATACTAATTATCTTGTCACTTGGAACATTGTCTCCTACTGTTTATATATAGGTGATTTGTAAATAGCATATGCTGAAATGCTCTAGCATCAATGTTCCTCAAACTGTGTGTTGCAGAAAACTAATAAGCCATGCTATATTAAATGATGTTTTATAAAGGACTCATCAAATAAGTTTATGGAATGCTGAGCTAAAAAATAGAAGCAGATTTCTTTTTCTTTTGGAGTGAACTGGGTCTTTAATATACAAACACTCAACTTACTATTCAGCTTTTTCTTTTCCTAATTGGAAAGTGTAACCCTTATTGTGTGAAACTCATTGTAATTATATACTTAATAATGACTCAGGCAACCAAGTTTTGCAAACACTGTTTAGAAGACAGAAGAAATTGCGTACACATAGATTCGTATTCTAATCTAGTTTATTCTTCTGGCTTTATAATCTTTGGAAAATACATTTAACTGTTTAAAATTTCAAGTTAGTTTCTTTGAAGGAAAGATAATAAGGACTATATTAAAATACAGTTGGGCAGGCTGAATTTGTTTATAAAATGAGATATATAGACTCTTGTGACCTGCATGGACTGTAGCCCTCCAGGCTTCCCCATCCCTAGGATTTTCCAGGCATGAATACTGGAGTGGGTTGCCCTTTTCTTCTCCAGGGGATCTTCCTGACCCAGGCATCAAACCCTGGTCTCCTGCACTGAAAGTTGGTAACTCCTAGGGAAAGCCCTATATAATAAGAATTGGATACAATTACAGTACAAATATAGTCTCTACAGTTAATAAAATGAAAACTATTTCAAAATTGAGTTAGCATCTTAACATCAGAAATTCATGAACCCTCACAGATCTTAGGAATAATAATCATCAAAAACATAAATTAACATCTATTCCATTTAGAAGAATAGTAAAAAGTATTTTAGGGGCATAGAGAACATGGGATTTATTTTTCCTGGCTGTCTTACTGAATGGTTATAGAGCAAGTATAAGAAGAAAAAGAGAAATGGAGAAATGAATAGACACCACTATTCTCACAGTCAGGCAATGCTGACTATGTTTTCCTCTATTAACAAGGTAATGATTCCCAACACTGCTTTTTAACTGAAGAAGTTCTTATTGAAAACAATCTTATCACTACATGTATAAGGCAATGCTGGTCCATGTAAAACAAGTAATATGCCTATAGCCATACTCACTCACCTGTTTGGTTTGAAAAAACACGGCGCAAAGAACAAAGTTACAATGCCACAGTATTCAAGGCCCAGTCACAATCATTCTCTAATCTACACATTTAGGTTTACCTCCACTCGCTTCTTTATACTGCTTTTCAAAAGCATCTGTGCTGCTGCTACTGCTAAGTCACTTCAGTCGTGTCCGACTCTGTGCGACCCCATAGACAGCAGCCCACCAGGCTCCACTGTCCCTGGGATTCTCCAGGCAAGAACACTGGAGTGGGTTGCCATTCCCTTCTCCAATGCATGAAAGTGAAAAGTGAAAATGAAATTGCTCAGTTTTATTCAACTCTTAGCGACCCCATGGACTGCAGCCTTACCAGGCTCCTCCATCCATGGGATTTCCCAGGCAAGAGTACTGGAGTGGGGTGCCACTGTATTTAGGTATAAATGACATGTAATGAACTATACACATCTTAAGAATACCATTTAATAATTTTTTTTATTTCAGTAGAAACCTGTAAAACCAATCAAGAGAATTCCAGGAAAGCATCTACTTCTGCTTCATTGACTATTCTTAAGCCTTTGACTGTGTGGATCACAACAAACTGTGGAAAATTCTTAAAGTGATGGGAATACCGGACCACCTTAACTGACTCCTGAGAAATCTGTATGTAGGTCAAGAAGCAACACTTAGAACTGGACATGAGGTATCAGACTGGTTCCAAAGTGAGAAAGGAGCATGTCAAGGCTGCATAGTGTCACCTTGCTTATTTAACATGATGCAGAGTACATCATGTGAAATGACGGGCTGGATGAAGCACCAGCTGGAATCAAGATTTCTGGGAGAAATATTAATAACCTCAGATATACAGATGATACCAACTTTATGGCAGAAAGGGAAGAGGAACTAGAAAGCCTCTTGATGAAAGTGAAAGAGGAGAATGAAAAAGCTGGCTTAAAACCCAACATTGATTCATGTTGATGTTTGACAGAAAACAACAAAATTCTATAAAGCAACTATCCTTCAATTTTAAAAAATAAATAAATTAGGAAAACAGAAGGGAAAAAAAAAAAAAACCAAACACTAAGATCATGCCATCTGGTCCCATCACTTCATGGCAAATAGATGTGGAAACAGTGACAGACTTTATTATTTTGGGCTCCAAAATCACTGCAGATAGTGGTTGCAGCCATGAAATTAAAAGATGCTTGCTCCTTGGAAGAAAAGTTATGACCAACTTAGACAGCATATTAAAAAGCAGAGAAATTACTTTGCCAAAAAAGGCTCATCTAGTCAAACCTACGATTTTTCCAGTAGTCATGTATGGATGTGAGAGTTGGACTATAAAGAAAGCTGAGCACCGAAAAGGATGCTTTTGAACTGCGGTGTTAGGGAAGACTCTTGAGAGTCTCTAGGACAGCAAGGAGATCCAACTAGTCCATCCTAAAGGAAATCAGTCCTGAATATTCATTGGAAGGACTGATGCTGATGCTGAAACTCCAATAATTTGGCCACCTGATGCAAAGAGCTGACTCATTTGAAAAGACCCTGATGCTGGGAAAGATTGAAGGCAGGAGGAGACTGGGATGACAGGGGATCAGATGGTTGGTTGGCATCACCAACTCAATGGACATGAGTTTGAGCAAGCTCCAGGAGTTGACAATGGACAGGGAGGCCTGGCATGCTGCAGTCTATGGGGTTGCAAAGAGTTGGACAAGACTGAGTAACTTAACTAAACTGAGAACTACATTTGCTATGATATTTTTTGTTTGAAGTTTTTCATTTTACATTTCTTGTTGTGCAAGTATGCTGCAGATGAATTCCTTTAACTTTGGATATCTTTAAAAAGTTTTTTTTTTTTTTTTTCCCTCATGGGCAGAAAAAAATGCCATTATATTCATAATTTGTTAAAAAAATTTGTTTGTTTGTTTTTAACTTTTCTATACTTAAAATATCTTGCTGTACCACCTTCAAGCTCAAGTTGTTTTTTTATTTTATTTTCTTTAACTTTACAATATTGTATTGGTTTTGCCATATATCAACATGAATCTGCCACAGGTATACACATGTTCCCTATCCTGAACCCTCCTCCCTCCTCCCTCCCTGTACCATCCCTCTGGGTTGTCCCAGTGCACCAGCCCCAAGCATCCAGTATTGTGCATCAAACCTGGACTGGCCAAAACTGGACCAGGAAGAAATAGAAAATCTTAACAGACCCATCACAAGCACAGAAATTGAAACTGTAATCAGAAATCTTCCAGCAAACAAAAGCCCAGGTCCAGACGGCTTCACAGCTG
Organism: Bubalus kerabau; assembly: GCF_029407905.1. Lineage (NCBI taxonomy): Eukaryota > Metazoa > Chordata > Mammalia > Artiodactyla > Bovidae > Bubalus > Bubalus kerabau. The sequence goes on along the minus strand of NC_073635.1, from coordinate 9,435,854 downwards.
AATTCTACCAAAAATTTAGAGAAGAGCTAACACCCATCCTACTCAAACTCTTCCAGAAAATTGCAGAGGAAGGTAAACTTCCAAACTCATTCTATGAGGCCACCATCATCCTAATACCAAAACCTGACAAAGATGTCACAAAAAAAGAAAACTACAGGCCAATATCACTGATGAACATAGATGCAAAAATCCTTAACAAAATTCTAGCAATCAGAATCCAACAACACATTAAAAAGATCATACACCATAACCAAGTGGGTTTTCTCCCAACAATGCAAAGATTCTTCAATATCCACAAATCAATCAATGTAATACATCACATTAACAAATTGAAAAATAAAAACCATATGATTATCTCAATAGATGCAGAGAAAGCCTTTGACAAAATTCAACATCCATTTATGATAAAAACTCTCCAGAAAGCAGGAATAGAAGGAACATGCTGCTGCTGCTAAGTCGCTTCAGTCGTGTCCAACTCTTTGTGACCCCATAGACTGCAGCCCAACAGGCTCCCCATCCCTGGGATTCTCCAGGCAAGAACAGTGGAGTGGGTTGCCATTTTCTTCTCCAGTGCATGAAAGTGAAAAGTGAAAGTGAAGTCACTCAGTCGTGTCCGACTCTTTGCGACCCCATGGACTGCAGCCTACCAGACTCCTCCATCCATGGGATTTTCCAGGCAAGAGTACTGGAATGGGTTGCCATTGTATTTGACTGTAAATTTTATCTAATATATGTTTCATCCCAGAGATAAAAAATTTTATATCTTTTATGTTGCAACTTAGCATGTCTAATCTTTCCTCTAACTTCTAAAACAGGTGAAAGAGTTACAATAACAGTTAATGTATTTGTCTCTTAATCCTATCTTCTATGTAAATTTTGGTCTGTATCAATAGACTTGACTTTCTCTTCATTATAAATGATAGTTTACTTCTTTGCATGCCTTCTGATTTTTGATTGGATGCTACTAGTTTTGATTTTACTTAATTATGCACTGGACATTTTTGTATTGCTAATATTCAGGAATATATATATATATATATATATATATATTCCTTTGTCTTGGGATTCAGTCAAATTACTTGGAAACAGTTTGATCTTTCTAAGTCTTGCTTTTTCATTTTTATTAGTTTTCATCTAGGGCTATTTTTTCCTGTTCTGTAAGTAATATCATTTTGATTATACACTGCTGTGAGAATTATGAGATTCTTCACTCCAATGAAAGGAATAGCACTTCCCCAATTTTGTGTCACTGCTAGACATTGTGACATTGAAGGTTTGTTTGTTTTTTTTCCTCAGTCTCAGACAGTTTCTTCACATGCATGCAGTGATCAGGGCTGTGCTGGCTCCTCAAAGAGAACTCTGAAGATCTCAGATTTCTCTATGTATGAAGCTCTCTTTTCTATAGTGTTCTGCTCTGATTACCCCAGCCTCTTTGGTCTCACCAGATTCTCAGCCCCATCTTTCTATTCGTGGAGCCAGAGAGGCTCTGCTTGGGTTGATGTTTCCTTCATGGGGACCTGGGATTACATATTGCAAACTGGGGCAATCATGGGTCTCAAAACATTTGTTTTATGTCTCTCAGGCATCAGTGTTACTTTGTTCCTTTATGTTTAGTGCCTTAAGAACTATTTTTTCTTCATTTATTTTGGTTATATATTTTTCAGTCTGGAGGATAATTTCTAGCCTTGTAAATTCATCCAAAAGCATAGGTATCCCTTATAGCTTAGAATCCTGTCGAAACAAACTCATAGTCCATTTCTTAAGTATGCCATGTTCATACATGTGGTTGTTGTTCAGTCACCAAGTCGTGTCAGAGTCTTTGCAACCCCAAAGACTGCAACATGCCAGGCTTCCTTGTCCTTTCGCATCATAAACATATGATGTATATATTTGTTCACATATGCTGTGCTGTGCTTAGTCGCTCAGTCGCGTCCGACTCTTTGTGACCCCATGGACTGCAGCCTGCCAGGCTCCTCTGTCCATGGGGATTCTCCAGGCAAGAATACTGGAGTGGGTTGTCATGCCTTCCTCCAGGGGATCTTCCCAGTCCAGGGATCAAACCCAGATCTTCTGCATTTCAGGCGGATTCTTTACCAACTGAGCCACCAGGGTAGCCCATGTTCACATATACCTACATATATCCTATACCTTCATCAATACATACCTTTTTATACACCCTTGCTGTCTTCTCTATCTGATCAACATCTACTGAATTTTCAAACCACATTCCAATTCTTTGATTGCTTTTTCTAATTGTACTCAGGCAAAGTTGTTCTCCCCCCCACCCCCACCCGCCTATACAGCACTTTACTTATCACTTCACTGTAACCCTAATATACTAATATATTTAATTTTTCCTTTTATTCAAATAAGCTGTGTCCAGCTATATTGGGCATTCAGTATATAGTATAACGCCTAACTCATTAAAGGAATTCAGTCAAACTTGTTGACTGAATAATACATCCAAAGCACTGTGTCTCTTCTCTGCAATCAAGAGCACAAAGAGTTAGCTTTAAAATGGGAAACAGACTAGATGCTGGTATGTACTTCAAAGACCCCTTTAAGTTTGAATTTGTTATATTCATTATCGGCAAAGAGAAGTTGAATATGCCCCTTTTATCTACAAAAGTTATAATTTCTCACTGAGATTTTCCTGTTAAAATGTTTGTCTTATTTTCATATTTTGTTTTTATTTCTGGTATAGAGAAAATTGGAGAAGGCAATGGCACCCCACTCGAGTACTCTTGCCTGGAAAATCCCATGGACAGAGGGGCCTGATAGGCTGCAGTCCATGGTGTCACTAAGAGTCGGACACAACTAGGCAACTTCACTTTCACTTTTCACTTTCATGCATTGGAGAAGGAAATGGCAACCCACTCCAGTGTTCTTGCCTGGAGAATCCCAGGGATGGGGGAGCCTGGTAGGCTACCATCTATGGGGTCACACAGAGTCAGACACGACTGAAGTGACTTAGCATAGCATAGAGAAAATTCCATAATTTATACAACTATCAAAAGTATATATATCCTTATTTATTAAAGATGTTTCTAGCTCAAATATAAATGTATTATCATATTGTATCATAGTTTACACCATAAAATATTAGATTATTAATCAATGAGGAATTGTAAAAATATGTTGGTTGACAAGTAAAAATAGTCTTTAAGGGCATGATATATCAGCACTGTGACAAAATAAAGGAGAAAGCAGATATTGGATGAAACTGTCACAAAAAAAAAGTAAGAAAACGTCCTGACCTATGATTCCAGTCTCTCTATTCACTGCTGCAGTGTCGAGCAGATCATGCCACATCACTCAGATGGCCATTTGTGTTTAGCAGTATTGTGAATATTGGCTCTCTCTAGATATTTACTGTCTACATTCTTTTCTTCTTTGAGTTACATTTCCCTCCCAATATTTTCAGATTTTAAAAATAGAATCACCTGGTCCTTGATCTCCCTGTCACCTATTTGTATTTCGTAGGTATTCAGGTATCATTTCAAAAACACCACCAGCAAGCCTGATGAAGCCCGGCTGGAAATAAGTGTTTGGAAACACTAAGGTCATACTCTGATGCGTAAGTATGATGAGTCCCCTACATACAGACCTTCAAGTTGGTAACTTTCAAAGTTGCTAAGCTGCATTCAGATGTCCAATCACATTCATGTGCATGCCAATATCATGTGCATACATCTTTTACAAGTGGTTGTGCTTTTGCATACTTCACTGTACAGAATTGTATGGAATACAGTGTTGTATTCTATGCTGTATAGAGTACAGTGCCTTGATTTCAAGTCCAGGATGTTGGGAGCAAGCAAAAGAACAGCAATGATATAGCTGGTACTACTGTACTTGTCAAAGTTCTGTACTGTAGAATTAAAAATGTTTTCTTCATTTTTGTGCTTGTTTATTTTGTATTTATTACTTGTGTGAAAAGTATTACAAACCTATTATAGTACAGTTCTATATAGCCCAATGTATTAGTTGGGTTCCTAGGTTAACTTTGTTGGACTTACAAACAAATCAAACTTAGGAACCCACTCTCAGAATGGAACTTGCTCATATGTAGGGGACTTAAAGTACAAAAGGGCCTACAGCAAAATTCTGGAAACTTTCCCCACCAAGTAAGTGAGATTTGGTCTTGGTTTCCTTGTTAACTCAAAATTAAGCTATTGCTCACTTCTGCATGCCTCTTACCTTTGTCTCCAGCCTTGCATACTATGTCGGGCCAGCTAATGTCTGTAATGATGGCGTATTTACAACTGAGAACTTTCTGCCTGTGTGGGAAACAACATAAGTGTATGAGGAAGTGTATTTCATGTTTAGAGATTATACCCTCTAGGAGCTTTGTGTCTCAACCATGAATATACATCTGCTATTTATTTTATTCTTGAAAATAAAACTTCCACAAATTGCTATAGTTACCCAGCGAAATTGAACCACTTCTCACCTGCATGATTCGAGGACAAACTCTTTCAATAAAACAATAGACTGGGCAGTTTTTATGCTGGCAGGTCTCTGTGTTTACTATAGATTTTTCCCCCCTCAGAAAGGAGTTCATACCTCTCTCTGCTGAAACTGTAATAGCCTGGCCTTGTGATGCTTCCTGTTCATGCTTGCCATCAGAGAAGTTTTAGATGGTAGGGAAGATTCTGCTGCTGTAATCTCATTAGAACCTTCAGTGATTAGTAAACTATATGGCAGTTTGAATTCTCAGCAGACTGATTTTTTGTGTGTGTGATTAAAGGAAACCATCACAGTCATTTCCTGTGGGTTGGAAATCACAGAAATTAGGAAGAAAAAAACTAGAAAGACCAATACAAAGGAACAGCAAAGCATCTCCACAAACAGAGAGCAGAGGGCTCCCTGGGTGGCAGGCCCATGGACATCTGCATGTAAAGGGATGAGGTCTGGGCTCCAGGCTGCCCAAGGCTCAGCTCTTGGGTTGAGCTGGGAATAGAACTCCCTGTCCCTCCTCAGCCTCTCTGGATCCTGAAGATTAGGGTTAGGATTACTGTTAGGCCCGCCTATTCTGTAATTGCATAACAGGGTATGTAATGGGAATCAGATCTTTGCCCCTCCTCTGACTTCTGTTCTTTCTCCCACTTCTTGTCCTCTGTGCTCTCACAGAGCGTTTAGTCGCAAAACTAATCGCCAGTAAAGTGCAAATATTGTGTAACATTCTTTGTCCTTCGTTCTCTCTCCTATCTAGAATGTAGATGCAGTGGCTTTAGCCCCAGCAGCTATTTTGTACTTTTTGGAAAATAATCATGGCAGGGACGGTGAAAGTAGCAATTTACTGGATTTTTTATAGCTTTGTGAAACTCATAGAAGTCCTGGATTGCTTACCTCTGACCGTATATTGTGAGATAATAAAAACTTATGTGTTTAGGCACCTGAGTTAGCATGCAGTTGAACCTAATCCTCACTGGTACCCTGGCTTGCCACCTCAGCTTGCCTTCTGCCGATTCTTAGCTCTTTATAAGGAATACCATTTAGCATACATACTTTCTGTCAAAGGTTTGGTGGTTATTGTGCTGGCTTTGGCCACTACTTTTGCAGTTACTGTTACCATTCTTTGGGTTGACTTCCTCTGCCTTCACTAATGCAATAATTCACAGATATTTATATAGAAATTACTCTGCACTGCATTCCCAGGCAATGATGTGCTGGGTGAGGGATCTCAGATAAGCAGCAGGGGAAGAAGATTTTGAGCTCCTCAAACATATGCTTGGAACACAAAGGCTGGGCCTGGCTGGGGGTGGGAACCATTCTCATTTGCTAAAAGAAGATATGGAGGCACCAGAAGGGAAGTGGAAGGTTTATTGGCCGCAGACTTGTCTGATGTCGCAGTGTATTCCTGACAGCCCATGTGTTCACAGATTCAAAGCTGATTCTATGCACTGGTGCTAGTTAAGGTTATTCTAAGCCCTTTGGTGACAGAGGCTAAGTGGGAAGTGGTAGCTGTGATGTTAAGCTTTGCAGGAACTTTTTCTAGAATCCCGGGTTCTCAAATGCAATAAACTGACTAGCTGAGCTTGTATCTGGAGCACGGATTGTTGCTACAGATATGGCCAAGGAGACATTATTCAATCCCACAGCAAGTATTGAATATGTCATGTGGCCAGGATGAGGGCGTTAGAGGTCAGTGCAAAGAGGCAAGACCCTTGGAGGCCTAGAAAGTGTGTAAATCAGCTGAGCCTTCAGTAACTTGTGACAACATGAGACTGCCTTGACAACTGCTGTGGTCTATATAACAATGATGATTAATTAGAAGAACTTCATGCTGGAAAATGGGAGATAGCATTCTAGTATTTTCTCTGTCATTATCTCATGATCGAACTTTAAGATTACTTATCACCTGTAGGCATTGCTTTCCTCTTCTGCAGGTTGAATGTGTCACACTAGATTATAACTAAGGCCCATTTTCTCTCTAAAAGTACATTTCTTGTAGAGTGAATTTAGATAAGGATTTAGTTCCTGCCTGTGTCCACACTGGAAAATATAAGTTATTCAGTACAAGCAGCCAGATCTTGTATACACAGCCAGAATGGGATGTCCATTCCAGGAACATGTTTTGATAGGCTTAGTACGACTATCGTATATAATGATATAGTTCAAGGCTGCACATTTTAAGTACTCAGCTGGGAAGATGCCAGTGTCATAAGTGACACACATTTTGACCTTGTGAGAGGAGGAGGTTGAAAAACAAACTGAAGTGACTCTACGGGTCAGGAGGCATTACTGAGTCATTTTCCACACCAGCCATCAGAAATTACTAGGCAGAGCTTCTCTTGTACTTGAACACAGTTTCTAGCATAATGTCTAGAGATTTAAAATGGAATTGTACCAGTCATTATAGACGAGCAACAGCTAAGCCAAAATCACCAACCTCAGATTTGTCTTGAGCTGTCAGTAGGAACAGCCATCAACATTCATTCTATTTGTCTTCAAATGATTTCTACTTGTCTGTATTCTTGTTATTAACCAGCAGAATTCTAACAATACAGGCTAACTGCCATAAGTGACTAAGAATCATTTGTATCCATTGTATATTTCAATGACAGGAATGTCAACATCCTAAGTTTCTTCCCTGACTCTATGGAGCAACAGTCTCTTTGATTCAGTTAAAGGGACTTAGAGATTTGTTCTTTCTTCAACAGTACACAAGTAGATGGTGAAAGTGAAAGTGTTAATCTCTCAGCGGTGTCCAAGTCTTTGTGACCCCATGGACTGTAGCCTGCCAGGCTCTTCTGTCCATGGAATTCTCCAGGCAAGAATACTGGAGTGGGTAGCCATTCCCTTCTCCAGGGGATCTTCCCAACCCCCGAATGGTAGGTCCCCTCATCTATTCACAGCCTTTTTTTACATTTTAACCATAATCTCAATTAAGAACATGGAGGATCTACTCATAGAACAGACACTAGAAATTATATAAATATTCTTACAGCATAAGTCTTAGTTGCCAGCAGTCATAAAGTAAGTGGTGGGCGTGGGTAGGATCTTGGTGACAAAAGTCATGTGAGGTTTGAGATTTAGTGCAGGATTTTACCTCTAGAGGTAAAAGTAGACTATTTGAGTAGTGTTTGTTTGTGAGTAAATTGTTTATATATTTTAATTCTCTCTCTAAAAGTATAATCTGTGATATAATAATATTCAATCTGTGATATAATATCACAAATATACTGGCCAAAATGTACACAGGGATACCTCATTTTATTGTTTTACTGCCCTTCAGAGATATAGCATTTTTTATAAATTGAAGTTTTGGGGTAATCCTGAATTGAGCAAATCTACTGGTGCCGTTTTTCCAAAAACATTTGCTCACTTCAGGTCTCTGTGTCACATTTTGGTAATTCTTGTAATATTTCACTTTTTATTATGATTAAAGTTGTTATAGTGATCTGTGAGCAGTGATCTTCATTGTAACTATTGCAAGATGATTATGACTCCCTGAAGGCTCATATGATGGTTACCATTTTTTAACTATAAAGTATTTTTTAATTAAGGTATGTACATTTTTAGACATAATGCTATTTCACACTTCATAGACAGTCAGTCAGTCAGTTCAGTTGCTCAGTCGTGTCCGGCTCTTTGCGGCCCCATGAATTGCAGCACACCAGGCCTCCCTGTCCATCACCAACTCCTGGAGTTCACTCAAACTCACGTCCATTGAGTCGGTGATGCTATCCAGCCATCTCCTCCTCTGTAACTTTTATATGCACTAGAAAGGCAAAAGATTCATATGACTAGCTTTATTGCACTATTCACTTTATCACAGTGGTCTGGAACCAAATCCACAATATCTCCAAAGTATGCTTGTATTAGTAAAGACTATTTCAGAGTCTTAATTCCACTACTTTCTAGCTGAATGAAAATGTGACCATCAATCTATTCCTAAATTTTTCCCTCTGTAAAATGGGGATTCTGTCACTATCAATTTCATAGAATGATCAGGTGGAATACATAAAATAGGATATGATACACCTAGTATAGTGTCTGAAAGTAACAACACTCATTTGCCAATTTATAATTATTATACACAGTCTACATTTGAGACAAGAGGGAAAAACGTTAAAAGATAACACGAGTTTACTTAGATTAGCCCTGGGAAGTTTCATGGAGGGTACATACTCAGATTTTGACTCACAAATCCTAGAGAATAAGACAGTGTGTGTGACAAGAATGAAAAGGAAAATAAGAAAAGTTCAAGAAGAAATTATGTAGACCATTTTGCTTATGAATATCTAAGTCATATGATACAGGCCCTGGTTGTCCAGTTGCTAAGTCATGTCTGACTTTTTGAGATCCCATGGACTGCAGCTCGCCAGGCTTCCCTGGCCATCACCGTCTCACAGAGTTTGCTGAAACTCATGTCCATTGTGTTGATGATGTCATCCAACCATCTCATCCTCTGTTGGCCCCTTCTCTTTCTTCCCTCGGTCTTTCCGAACATGAGGGTCTTTCCCAATGTGCTGGCTTTTCGTATCAGGTGACCAGAGTAATGGAGCTTCAGCTTTAGATTCAGTCCTTCCAGTGAATATTCAGGGTTGATTTTCTTTAGGATTGATTAGTTTGATCTTCTTGCTATCCAAGGGACTCTCAGGAGTCTTCTCTAGCGCCACAGCTAAAAAGCTTTAATTCTTTGGCTTTCAGCTTTCTTTAGGTCCAACTCTCACATCAGCACATGACTACTGGAAAAATCATAGCTTTGACTATTGGACCTCTGTTGGCAAAGTGATGTCTCTGATTTACAATAAGCTCTCTAGGTTTGTTATAACTTTTCTTTCAGGGAGCTAGCATCTTTTAATTTCATTGCTGCAGTCACCATCTGCAGTGATTTTGGACCTCAGGAAAATAAAGTTTGTCACTATTTCCATTGTTTCCCTATTTGCCATGTAGTGATGGAACTGGATGCCACAATCTTAATTTTTTAATGTTGAGATTTAAGCCAGCACTTTCACGCTCCTCTTTCACCTCTTTAGTTCCTCTTCACTTTCTGCCTTGAGGGTGGTGTCATCTGCATATCTGAGGTTATTGATATTTCTCCCAGCAGTCTTGATTCCAGCTTGTTCTTCATCTAGCCTGTTATTTCACCTGATATACTCTGCATATAAATTAAATAAGCAGAGTGACAATATACACCCTTGACATACTCCTTTTCCAAATTGGAACCAGTCTATTGTTCCATGTCTGGTTCTAACTGTTGCTTCTTGACCTGCATACAAGTTTTTTAGGAGCCAGGTAAGGTTGTCTGGATGGAGAAGGCAATGGTAACACACTCCAGTACTCTTGCCTGGAAAATCCCATGGATGGAAGAGCCTGGTAGGCTGAAGTCCATGAGGTCGCTAGGAGTCGGACACAACTGAGCGACTTCACTTTCAATTTTCACTTTCATGCATTGGAGAAGGAAATGGCAACCCACTCCAGTGTTCTTGCCTGGAGAATCCCAGGGACGGGGGAGCCTAGTGGGCTGCCGTCTCTGGGGTCACACAGAGCTGGACATGACTGAAGTGATTTGGCGGCAGCAGCAAGGTTGTCTGGAATTCCCAAATTTTTGTTTATTGTGATCCACACAGTCAAAAGCTTTAACATAGTCAATGAAGCAGAAGTAGATGTTTTTCTGGAATGCCTTTGCTTTTTCTATGATCCAACAGATGTTGACAATTTGATCTCTGCTTTCTGCCAATTCTAAATCTAATTGATACAGCTTGGAATTCTTGGTTCACATACTTTTGAAGCTGCACTTAAAGGATTTTGAACATTACCTAGCTAGCATTGCCTTTTTTGGGGATTGGAAATAAAACTGACATTTTCCTGTCCTGTGGCCACTGCTGAGATTTCCAAATTTGCTGGCATATTGTGTGCAGGACTTCAACAGCATCATCTTTTAGGATTTGAAATAGCTCAGCTGGAATTCCATCACCTTCACTAGCTTTGTTTGTAGTAATTTTCCATAAGACTCACTTGACTTCGCACTCCAGGAAATATAGCTCTAGCTGAGTGATCACACCATGGTGGTTATCTGGATCACTAAGTCGTTTTTTGCACGGGTTTTCTGTGTATTCTTCCCACCTCTTCTTAATACCTTCTGCTTCTGTTTGGTCCATACTATTTCTGTTCTTTATTGTGCCCATACTTGAATGAAATTTTCCTTAGTATCTCTAATCTATTGGAAGCGATCTCTGTTCTTTCTCATTCTATTGTTTTCCTCTATTTCTTTGCATTGTTCCCTTAAGAAGGCTTTCATATGTCTCCTTGTTATTCTTTAGAAATCTGTATTCACATGGGTATATCTTTCCTTTTCTTCTTTGTCTTTTGCTTCTCTTCTTTTCTCAGTATTTGTAAGGCCTCCACAGACAACCATTTTGCCTTGATGCATTTCTTTTTCTTGGGGATGGTTTTGGTCACAGTCTTCTGTACAATGTTATGAACCCCTGTCCATAGTTCTTCAGGCACTCTGTCAGATCTATTTCCTTGAATCTATTTGTCACTCCCACCATGCAATCATAAGGGATTTGATATAAGCTATACCTGAATAGCCTAGTGGTTTTCCCTACTTTCTTCAATTTAAGTCTGAACTTGGAAATAAGGAGTTCATGATCTGAGTCACAGTCAGCCCCCATTCTTATTTTTTCTGACTGCACAGAGTTTCTCCACTTTTGGCTGCAAAGAATATAATCAGTATGATTTCACTACTGACCATCTGGTGATGTCCATGTGTAGAGTCGTCTCTTGTGTTGTTGGAAGAGGCCGTTTGCTATGACCAGTGCGTTCTCTTGTATTAACTTTACCTTTTAAGAAAACCTCTTTAGGAGGAAGTCTCACTAGTCCTTTTCTTTCCCTCCCAGCTTAAATCAGCTGCTTTTTCTTTTCTTTTACTTTTGAGGTATGATTTTTAAGTGTTATTTTCCATTTACAGTTAATTCACAATATTGGCTATATCCCCCATGTTGTACAGTTCATCCTTAAGCCTATGTTACACCCAATTGTTTGTACTTCTCACACCCCATCCCTATATCATCCCTTCCCTCCACATGTGTAGTTTGTTCTCTGTATCTGTGAGTCTGCTTCTTTATTTGCTATATTCATGAGTTTGCTCTATTTTTTAGTTCCCTTTATTGCTTATTATGTACTGCAGCAACCTGGTCTTCCATATATAACAGCACTTATTACTATGCACTGTATTGCTAACATTCAACACTCAAAATACTAAGCTCATGGCATCAGCCCCATCACTTCATGGCAAATAGATGGGGACACAATGGAAATGGTGAGATACTTTATTTGGGGGGGGGGGGGCTCTAAAATTACTGCAGATGGTGACTGCAGCCATGAAATTAAAAGACACTTGCTCCTTGGAAGAAAAGCTATGACCAACCTAGACAGCATATTAAAAAGCAGAGACATTACCTTGCCAACAAAGGTCAGTCTAGTCAAAGCTATGGTTTTTCCAGTGGTCATATATGGATGTGAGAGTTGGACTATAACGAAAGCTGATCATGAAAGAATTGATATGTTTGAACTGTGGTGTTGGAGAAGACTCTTGAGAGTCCCTTGGACTGCAAGGAGATCCAACCAGTCAATCCTAAAGGAAATCAGTCCTGAATATTCATTGCTAGGAATGATGCTGAAGCTGAACCTCCAATACTTTGGCCACTTGATGTGAAGAACTGACTCCTTGGAAAAGACCCTGATGCTGGGAGAGATTGAAGGTGAGAGGAGAAGGGATGACAGTGGCTGAGATGGTCGGATGACATCACCGACTTGATGGATGTGAATTTGAGCAAGCTCCAGGAATTGGCAATGGACAGGGAAGACTTGAATGCTGCAGTCCATGGTTTCCCAAAGATTTGGACACAACTGAGTGACTGAACTGAATTGTATTGCTGAACTTACATTTCTGTTGTTGTTGTTTTTTCTCCAGTAAAATGTAACCACCAGTCAAGGGAAGTCAAGGATAATATTTTGTCACCAGAAGGGCATACCTAGCACATACTTAATTCTCAATATTTGTATTAAAAATGACAGCTCCATTTCTCATCTGTAAAAGCAGAATTACATTACTTCATGAACTTCAAATTTCCTTAGTTTTAACATTGTAATAAGATGCTAGTCACAGTCATAATGATCTCTTGAATTAACATAGATGTTTTTTTTTTTTTAAAATGTAATCATAGCTAAAATACATGTTATTGCAACATGGCTAATTATAATGAAAAATATGAAAAAACTCACTAAAAAGATTTAAGAAGAAGGGGGCACAATTAAAAACTTTTCACTTCCTTTCTGTCACAGATTCAAATAACATGTATTTTATTACTTAAACATTGCTGATATCTGAAGCTAATTCCATAGATATGAATGATATACATGTCATTGTTTTCTGTATTATCAACAGAAAACACAAAATGCCCTGCAGTATTCAGAAACAGACTAGGAAAATTACTCTAATTGTTCAAAAATGTAAGTGCTTGCTTCTTATTGACTGGATATGTTTATGTTTCATGTGTTACATTTGGCATAAAGGCACAAATCTTAACTTAGAGGCATGCCTGTGACTGATATGAAAATACAAGTTCACATTAACGTTCAGAAAGTGTTTAAACTTTATTGTGTATAGAAAATTCTTCCAGATAAAATAGGAAGTGTATTCACTCAAAGACATTATATAAATAACATCACTGTGCTTTTTAAGCAATGTATACTTTAAAATATTTAAGTATATTACATACAGGAGAAGGAAATGGCAACCCACTCCAGTATTCTTGTCTGGAGAATCCTGTGGACAGAGGAGCCTAGTGGGCTGCTGTTCATGGGTTCGCACAGAGTTGGACATGACTAAAGTGACCTAGCATTCATGCATGCATTGGAGAAGGAAATGGCAACCCACTCCAGTGTTCTTGCCTGGAGAATCCCAGGGACAGAGGAGCCTGGTGGGCTGCCATCTCTGGGGTCACACAGAGTCGGACAAGACTGAAGCGACTTAGCAGCAGCAGCATGTTACATACATGTCTATCTGTGTATGTAATATGTGCTCACTTGCTCAACTGTGCACAACTCTTTGTGACCCCATGGACAGTAGGCCACCAGGCTCCTCTGTCTATGGAATTTTCCAGACAAAAATACATGAGTGGGTTGCCATTTCTCTCTCCAAGGGATCTTCTTGACCCAAGGAACAAACCCAAGTCTCCTGTATCTTCTGCACTGACAGATGAATTCTTTATCACTTGCCATCTGCTGAGCCCATGTACGTAATAAGTATACTGTTATAATATTTTCAAAATAAGTTGTGCTCAATAAATTTTAAAGGATATTTTAAAACTTTAGAGCAAGACCATACAATAGAAATATAATGGCAGCTCTAAATAATTTTCTATTATCTTCATTTTGAAAAGTCAAAAGAATTAGGTGAAATAATACATTATCAGTGAAATGTACATTCAAATAAGATTATTCATGATATATGATATATTCCTTTTTTATACACTAACTCATTGAACTCCAGTGTATACTTTATCCCTACACTACATCATAATTCAGGCAAGCGACACTAGAATGCTTGATATTAATGTGGCTAGTAGCTACCATATTGAATTATGTAACCCTAGAGAATACTGGCACCCCACTCCAGTACTCTTGCCTGGAAAATCCCATGGATGGAGGAGCCTTGTGGGCTGCAGTCCATGGGGTCGCTAAGAGTTGGACACGACTGAGCAACTTCACTTTCACTTTTCACTTTCATGCACTGGAGAAAGACATGGCAACCCACTCCAGTGTTTTTGCCTGGAGAATCCCAGGGATGGGGGAACCTGGTGGGCTGCCATCTATGGGGTCACACAGAGTCAGACATGACTGAAGTGACTTAGCAGCAGTAGCAGCAGCAGAGAATACTACTGTGTATAATTATATAGTATCAGTAACAACCAATTTATCCAAATATCTACCATCTATCTATCTATGTGATAAGTAGCTTCAGTTATCTCTGACTCTTAGTGACCCTATGAACCACAGCCCTACAGCCTCCTGTCCATGGGCTTCTCTGGACAAGAATACTGGAGTGGGTTGCCATGCCCTCCTTCAGGGGATCTTCCTGACCCACTATCTATCTATACTATGGTATGTAAAATGCAAGCAATTAAAGTAACATTAAGAAGCTATTTTCTGAAATAAGATTTATAAATAACACTACAAATTCTAAATTTTCCAAGTGTATTTTCTCTATTAGAGCTTCCCTGGTGGCTCAGTGGTAAAGAATCTGCCTGCAATATAGGAGATGCAGGTCTGATCCCCAGGTCAGGAAGATCCCCTGGAGAAGGAAATGGCAACCCACTCCAGTGTTCTTGCTTGGGAAATCCTGTGGACAGAGGAGCCTGACAGTCCATGGGGTCACAAAAGAGTCAGACAAGATTTAGTGATTAACAAACAATAACAAATGACAACCCATTAATGTATTAAATATTAAGATAATAGGACATAATGAAGGTCATAGGATAATAAGATTGATAATTGCAGACCCTTACTACACCACTTTTTTTTTGTTTGTTTTTTGGTGTTAGATAAGGTCTTGTAAGTCTTCATAGAACTGTTCAATCTCAGCTTCTTTGGCATTAGTGATTAGGAAATATTAAAAATCAGAGACATTGCTTTGCCAGCAAAGGTCCATACAGTGAAAGGTATGGTTTTTCCAGTAGTCATGAATGGTGTGAGAACTGGGCCATAAAGACAGCTGAGCTTCAAAGAATTGATGCTTTTGAACTGTGGTGTTGGAGAAGACTCTTGAGAGTCCCTTGGACTGCAAGGAGATCAAACCAGTCCATCCTAAAGGAAATCAGTTCTGAATATTCATTGGAAGGACTGATGCTAAAGCTGAAACTCCAATACTTTGGTCACCTGATGCAAAGAACTGACTCCTTGGAAAAGACCCTGATGCTGGGAAATATTCAAAGAGGGAGGAGAAGTAAACAACAGAGGATGAGATGGTTGGATGGCATTACCCACTCGATGGGCATCAGTTTGAGCAAGATCTGGAGTTGGTTATGGACAGGGTAGACTGGTGTGCTGCCATCCATGGAGTTTCAAAGAGTCAGACATGACTGAGTGACTGAACTGAACTGAACTGAGACTGAGAACTGATTTTTAAATTTTATCTTAAGTAACTTGAATGTGAAACTTTTCCCTAGACTTATCAATTTGTATTTGGCAGTTTAGCTGTATGATTTGATAATTTCATGCTTGTATATATTAGGAAAAGATTGAGTGATTATCAGTGTGTGTGTGTGTGTGCCTGTGTGTGTGTGTGTGTGTGTGTGGTGAGAACATGTAAGATCTACAGTATGCACAAATTTCAAGCATGTGATACAGTATTTTTAACTGTGGTCACCATGATGTACACTAAGCTCTCAGAACTTATTTATCTTATAACTGGAAGCTTATACCCTTTGACCAGTACCTGTCCATTTTTCCCAGCCCCTTCTACTTCTGGTAATGTCCATTCTACTCTGTAATCACGGTTTCTCTGGGACTTTTTGGGGCAGACCCCTCCTCTATATCCTTTGCTTTACCTCCTCTCTGAAGTACGTAAATAATAGTATCTGATGCCCATTTCCTGAGCTAATTTACAGATACTAAAATCTCCACCGAATGAAAGAAATTAACTACTTGATGACCATGAGCATGTTGCCCCAGACATAAAAGTTTAAGGACTGATACTGTATGACAGGGCCCTTTTATGTCATCGTCAGCTAATCAGAAAATTGTACAGACTGCTCACAAAACTGGGAACTCCCCTCCCACACATTGCCTTTAAGAATGTTTTGTTGAAATCCAATAGGCATTTCGAGCTTTTTGAGAACTAACTAGCTAAGATTCCTTTATGGGGTCCTACACTAAACTCTGCACTCTCCCTCACCACAACTTGGTATCAGTAGATTGGCTTTAGTGTATGTGGGCTGTTGTTCAGCTGTTCAGTGTTCAGTTGTTCAGTTGCTCAGTCATGTCTGACTCTTTGTAACCCCATGGACTGCAGCATGTCAGCCTTCCCTATCCTTCACCATCTACTGGAGCTTGCTCAAATGCATGTTCACTGAGTCAACAATGACATCCAACCATCTCATCCTCTGTCATCGCCTTCTCCTGCCTTCAATCTTTCCCAGCATCAGGGCATTCTCCAATGAATCAGTTCTTTGCATCAGGTGGCCAATCAGTCCCTCCAATGAATATTCCGGATTGATTTCCTTTACTATTGACTGGCTTGATCTTCTTGCTGTCCAAGGGACTCTCAAGAGTCTTCTCCAACAGCACAGTTCAAAAGTATTAATTCTTCGGCACTCAGCCTTCTTTATGATCCAACTCTCACATCCATACTTGACTACTGGAAAAACCATAGCTTTGACTAGACGAACTTTTGTTGGCAAAGTAATGTCTCTCCTTTTTAATATGCTGTCTAGGCTGGTCATAGCTTTTTTTTTTTTTTCAAGGAACAAGCGTCTTATAATTTCATGGCTACATTCACCATCTGCAGTGATCTTGGAGCCCAAGAAAATAAATGTGGGTTAATGAAACTAAATTTTTACTCAGTAACTTTTCTATGCGTTTGGCTTTATAGATTCCACATAAACTGACACCATACAATATTTGTCTCTTTTTATCGATTTTTTTTTTTGCTACTTGTTTATTGTAAGAGTACACTATACAATTTGGATACTAACTTCTCAGGTTGTGTCTAAACATTTTTACTTAAGTTTTAAAGTTGATTTTCCATTTAGTTTGATTGATGGAAAACTTTTAAATAACTCATAAAAGCTTCAGCATATGAATCCACCTTTTCAATTGTACATTTCATTAAATCTAAGTCTAGATCTAGTATTTTTAACAAAATGTTCCTGTCCAAATTGAGTATTACAAATGTAAAATATACACCTGAAATGATAAAAGTTATCTGATAGATTGCTAATAATTTTTATATTGCTTATACAGTAAAATGATATATATATAGTGTTAAATATAATGAATTATCAAAATTAATTTCCTCTGATTTCTTTATTTGTGTAATGTGGCTCCTAGGATGGGCTTCTCTTGTGGCTCAGCTGGTGAAGAATCCACCTGCAATTCAGGAGACCTAGGTTTGATCCCTGGATTGGGAAGATCCCCTGGAGATGGGAAAGGTTACCCACTCCTGTATTCTGGCCTGGAGAATTCCATGGACTGTATAGAAGCTTCTACATACAATGGCTTCTAGAATATTTACACTGATATATGTGGTTCACTGACATATGTCTGACAGAATGTATTCCACTGGAGAAGGCAATGGCAAACCACTTCAGTGTTCTTGCCTTGAGAACCCCATGAACAGTATGAAAAGGCAAAATAATAGAATTCTGAAAGAGGAACTCCCCAAGTCGGTAGGTGCCCAATATGCTACTGGAGATCAGTGGAGAAATAACTCCAGAAAGAATGAAGGGATAGAGCCAAACCAAAAACAATACCCAGTCATGGATGTGACTGGTGATAGAAGCAAGGTCCAGTGCTGTAAAGAGCAACATTGCATAGGAACCTGGAATGTTAGGTCCATGAATCAAGGCAAATTGGAAGTAGTCAAACAGGAGATGGCAAGAGTGAACGTTGACATTCTGGGAATCAGTGAACTAAAATGGATTGGAATGGATGAATTTAACTCAGATGACCATTATATCTACTACTGTGTGCAGGAATCCCTTAGAAGAAATGGTGTAGCCATCATGGTCAACAAAAGAATCCAAAATGCAGTACTTGGATGCAGTCTCAAAAATGACAGAATTATCTCTGTTTGTTCCCAAGGCAAACAATTCAATATCACAGTAATCCAAGTCTATGCCCCAACCAGTAACACTGAAGAAGCTGAAGTCGAACAGTTCTATGAAGACCTACGAAACCCTTTAGAACTGACACCCAAAAAAAGATGTCCTTTTCATTATTGGGGACTGGAATGCAAAAGTAGGAAGTCAAGAAACACCTGGAGTAAAGGGAAATTTAGCCTTGGAGTACGGAATGAAGCAGGGCAAAGGCTAATAGAGTTTTGCCAAGAGAATCCACTGGTCATAGCAAACACCCTCTTCCAACAACACAAGAGAAGACTCTACACATGGACATCACCAAATGGTCTACACCGAAATCAGATTGATTATATTATTTGCAGCCAAAGATGGAGACGCTCTATACAGTCAGCAAAAACAAGACCAGGAGCTGACTATGGCTCAGACCATGAACTCCTTATTGCCAAATTCAGACTTAAATTGAAGAAAGTAGGGAAAACCACTAGACCATTCAGGTATGACCTAAATCAAATCCCTTATGATTATACAGTGGAAGTGAGAAATAGATTTAAGGGCCTAGATCTGATAGATAGAGTGCCTGATGAACTATGGAATGAGATTCATGACATTGTACAGGAGACAGGGATCAAGACCATTCCCATAGAAAAGAAATGCAAAAAAGCAAAATGGCTGTCTGGGGAGGCCTTACAAATAGCTGTGAAAAGAAGAGAAGTGAAAAGCAAAGGAGAAAAGGAAAGATATAAACATCTGAATGCAGAGTTCCAAAGAATAGCAAGAAGAGATAAGAAAGCCTTCCTCAGTGATCAATACAAAGAAATAGAGAAAACAACAGATTGGAAAAGACTAGAGATCTCTTCAAGAAAATTAGAGATACCAAGGGAACATTTCATGCAAAGATGGGCTTGATAAAGGACAGAAATGGTATGGACCTACAGAAGCAGAAGATATTAAGAAGAGGTGGCATGAATACACAGAAGAACTGTACAAAAAAGATCTTCACAACCCAGATAATCACGATGGTGTGATCACACACCTAAAGCCAGACATCCTGGAATGTGAAGTCAAGTGGGCCTTAGAAAGCATCACTATGAACAAAACTAGTGGAGGTAATGGAATTCCAGTTGAGCTATTCCAAATCCTGAAAGATGATGCTGTGAAAGTGCTATACTCCACATGCCAGCAAATTTGGACATCTCAGCAGTGTCCACAGGACTGGTAAAGGTCAGTTTTCTTTCCAGTCCCAAAAAAAGGCAATGCCAAAGAATGCTCAAACTACCGCACAATTGCACTCGTCTCACACGCTAGTAAAGTAATGCTCAAAATTCTCCAAGCCAGGCTTCAGCAGTACATGAATCTTGAACCTCCAGATATTCAAGCTGGTTTTAGAAAAGGCAGAGTAACCAGAGATCAAATTGCCAACATCTGCTGGATCATCAAAAAAGCAAGAGAGTTCCAGAAGAACGTCTATTTCTGCTTATTGACTAATCCAAAGCCTTTAACTGTGTGGATCACAATAAACTGTGGAAAATTCTGAAAGAGATGGGAATACCAGACCACCTGACCTGCCTCTTGAGAAATCTGTATGCAGGTCAGGAAGCAGCAGTTAGAACTGGAGATGGAACAACAGACTAGTTCCAAAAAGAAAAGGAGTATGTCAAGGCTGTATATTGTCACCCTGCTTATTTAACCTCTATGCATAGTACATCATGAAAAATGCTGGGCTGGAAGAAGCACAAGCTGGAATTAAGATTGCTGGGAGAAATATCAATAACCTCAGATATGCAGATGACACCACCCTTATGGCAGAAAGTGAAGAGGGACTTAAAAGCCTCTTGATGAAAGTGAAAGAAGAGAGTGAAAATGTTGGCTTAAAGCTCAAAATTCAGAAAACGAAGATCATGGCATCTGGCCCCATCACTTCATTGGAAATAGATGGGGAAACAGTGTCAGACTTTATTTTGGGGGGCTCCAAAATCACTGTGGATGGTTATTGCAGCCGTGAAATGAAAAGACACATACTCATTGAAAGGAAAATTATGACCAACCTAGATAGCATATTGAAAAGCAGAGACATTACTTTGCCAACAAAGGTCCGTCTAGTCAAGGCTATGGTTTTTCCTGTGGTCATGTATGGATGTGAGAGTTGGATTATGAAGAAAGCTGAGCTCCAAAGAATTAATGCTTTTGGACTGTGGTGTTGGAGAAGACTCTTGAGAGTCCCTTGGACTGCAAGGAGATCAAACCAGTCCATTCTGATGGAGATCAGTCCTGGGTGTTCTTTGGAAGGAATGATGTTAAAGATGAAACCCCAGTACTTTGGCCACCTCATGTGAAGAGTTGACTCATTGGAAAAGACTCTGATGCTGGGAGGGATTGGGGGCAGGAGGAGAAGGGACGACAGGGGATGAGATGGTTGGATGGCATCACTGACTTGATGGAAGTGAGTTTGAGGTAACTCCGGGAGTTGGTTATGGACAGGAAGGCCTGGCATGCTGCAACTCATGGGGTCGGAAAGAGTCGGACATGACTGAGCGACTGATCTGAACTGAACTGAACTGAATGTGGTTCACATTCTAGCTCTAATGGACAGCACTGACAAGGGCGTTATCATCCTTTCCATAAATACTTATTTCTCAGCAAACTGTGATAGAACCTCTGGAGGGAAGGACAGTTTTTCCAAGACAGAATTGTCTTGAAAAAGCACTAACTCAGGGCACTGTTTTGTGTTAAATTATTTAGTTAAATGAAAATATCAATAAAACTAATTCATACAATGCCATGTACATAAAGCAGTGACATATAATTAACATGAAAATAAGATTACTATTAATTGTTGATAATTACAACACACTTAAGCAATAAATTCAGAAATCATTGCTTACATAAAGCCTTATTAGAAATAGAGGCACAATGTATCATGGATCAACACACATTTTATCTACAGTTATTGTTAAAAACTTTTCATGAATTGTTACTTTGGTATCTCTGAATTTCTTGAAGAGATTTCTAGTCTTTCCCATTCTATTGTTTGCCTCTATTTCTTTGTATTGATTACTGAGAAAGGCTTTCTTATCTTTCCTTCTTTGTAAGGAACAAAGCTATTGTAAGTTACAAAGCTATTCTTTGTAACTCTGCATTCAAATGGGTATATCTTTCCTTTCCTTTAGTTTCTCTTCTTTTCTCAGCTATTTGTAAGGCCTTGTCAGACAACCATTTTGCCTTTTTGCATTTCTTTTTCTTGGGGATGGTCTTGATCACTGCCTTTTGAACAATGTCACAAACTTTCATCCATAGTTCTTCAGGCATTCTATCTATCAGATCTAATTCCTTGAATCTATTTGTCACTTCCACTGTATGATCATAAGGGATTTGATTTAGGTCATGCCTGAATGGTCTAGTCACCCCACTCCAATACTCTTTCCTGGAAAATCCCAGGGATGGAGGAGCCTGGTGGGCTGCCGTCTATGGGGTCGCACAGAATCGGACATGACTGAAGCGACTTAGCAGCAGCAGCAGCAGCAGAATGGTCTAGTGGTTTTCCTTACGTTCTTCAATTTAAGTCTGAATTTGGCAATAAGGAGTTCATGATTTGAGCCACAGTCAGCTTCCAGTCTTGTGTTTGCTAACTGTATACAGCTTCTCCACTTTTGGCTGCAAAGAATATAATCTGTCTGATTTTGCTATTGACCATGTGGTGATGCCCATGTGTAGAATCTTCTCTACATTTCATGTAAAGATGGGCACGATAAAGGACAGAAATGGTATGGACCTAACAGAAGCAAAAGATATTAAGAAGAGGTAGCAAGAATATACAGAAGAACTGTACAAAAAAGATCTTCATGACCCAGATAATCACGATGGTGTGATCACTCACCTAGAGACAGACATCTTGGAATGTGAAGTCAAATAGGCCTAAGGAAGCATCACTAGAAAATCAAAGCTAGTGGAGGTGATGGGATTTCAGTTGAGTGATTTCAAATCCTAAAAGATGATGCTATGAAAGTACTACACTCAATATATAAGGAAATCTGAAAACTCAGTAGTGGTCACAGAACTGGAAAAGGTCAGCTTTAATTCCAATCCCAAAGAAAGACAATGCCAAAGTATGTTCAAACTACTGCACAATTGCACTCATCTAACACACTAGCAAAGTAATGCTCAAAATTCTTCAAGCGAAGCTTCAACAGTATGTGAACCATGAACTTCCAGATGTTCAAGCTAGTTTTAGAAAAGGAAGAGGAACCAGAGATCAAATTGACAACATCAGTTGGGTCATTAAAAGCAAGATAGTTCCAGAAAAACATATATTTTTGCTTTATTGACTATACCAAAGCCTGTGACTCTGTGGATCACAACAAACTGTGAAAAATTCTTAAAGAGAGGGGAATACTAGCCCACCTGATCTGCCTCCTAAGGAATCTGTATGCAGGTCAAGAAGCAACAGTTAGAACTGGACATGGAACAACAGATTGGTTCCAAATAGGGAAAGGAGTAGGTCAAGGCTGTGTATTGTCACCCTGTTTATTTAACTTACATGCAGAGTGCATGAGAAATGCCAGTCTGGATGAAGCACAAGCTGGAATCAAGATTGCCGGGAGAAATATCAATATCCTCAGATATGCAGATGACACCACCCTTATGGCAGAAAGTGGAGAAGAACTAAAGAGCCTCTTGATGAAAGTGAAAGGAGAGTGAAATTGTTGGCTTAAAGCTTAACATTCAAAAAACAAAGATCATGGCATCCATGCCCATCACTTCACGGCAAATAGATGGGGAAACAATGGAAACAGTGAGAGACATTATTTTGGGGTGCTCCAAAATCACTGCAGATGATGACTGCAGCCATGAAGTTAAAAGACCCTTGCTCCTTGGAAGCAAAGTTATGACCAATCTAGACAGCATATTAAAAAACAGAGACATTACTTTGCCAACAAAGGTCCATCTAGTCAAAGCTATGGTTTTTCCAGTAATCATGTATAGATGTAAGAGTTGGACTATAAAGAAAGTGGATCATGGAAGAATTGATTCTTTTGAACTGTGATGTTGGAGAAGACTCTTGAGAGCCCCTTGGACTGCAAGGAGATCAAACCAGTCCATCTTAGAGGAAATCAGTCCTGAGTATTCATTGGAAGGACTGATGCTGAAGCTGAAACTCCAATACTTTGGCCACATGATGTGAAGAACTGACTCCTTGGAAAAGACCCTGATGCTGGGAAAGATTGAAGGCAGGAGGAGAAGGGGACGACAGAGGATAAGATGGTTTGATGGCTTCACCAGCACATTGGACATGAGTTTGAGTAGGCTCCAGGAGTTGGTGATGGACAGGGAAGCCTGGCGTGCTGCAGTCCATGGGGTTGCAAGAGTTGGACAGTACTGAGTGAGTGAACTGAACTGATTGTTAAAATGCTTCATGCTCATTTCTTTCTTATTTTCAAGGGGGGAAAATAACTACAAAAATCTTAATATGATAACATAGCTTGCACTATGTAACCACAGTCTGATAATAATAATATGATGTCAAATATAATGTAAGAGATATCGATAGTCAATGTTTATTTAAAGCTACCAAAATTACAATATGTGCACTGCATTGTGGTTGGCTATTGGGAAAAAAAATGAAAGGAAGGCATGACTTCTGAAAGACAGACAGTTAAAGCCAAACTCATGTTTCATGTTTTATTGGAAATGCTGTGGGAAATATTTTCTGCTAGAAGATTGAAGAAAGAATGGACTTTGGACTGGGGTTTTGTTCTTATCACAGACATAATCCATATCTACAACTTTTATAAGTTCAACATCCTGTCATATTTAATGTGTGAAGTATATTTAATGTTTTATTTCAGTGATTCTCAAAGTGTTTATGGACGTCCCCTAAAGACCCTTCATATGGTCCCTGAAGTCCTTTTTCTGATTTATGTATCTTTGTGAGCCCCGATTATCTTCAATAACAAAACCTGAAATGGCATTTCACAACAGATTACATGCAGAAACTGATACAGGAACCCAGCTGTGTACAATCAAAGGAGACATTAGAAACATCTCTTTTTAAAAGTAATACAGTGCCAGTTCTGATTTTTTGTTTGGAAAACATTTTTCATAAATGTTTTATTTTGCTTTAATTTCTTGGAATATATCTTAATGAAACTCTAAGAAAAATGTTTCAAATACACAAGCACACAAATAGTCACATGGCAGGTATTTAACAGGAGAACACTGAATCCAATGGAAAGTTAAAAGAAAAGGGTCAGAATATGGTGCACTGAATTTGATTTTCCTTTTAACATATGCCTTTTTCCTAAATGTCCTATAATTCTCCTATATTAATAAAACTTCTGCAGTTGTTTTATCTCCCATTCACAATTCAATGTACAATATTAATATTAATAATAATAAGACTTCTAGTTTCACAAAAACTTCTCCAAAAAAGCCCTAGTAGAGTCTTCACTGAGAATTACTTTGTGTCATTTAAAGTATTATGTCAATCTGATTTCACACTCTCACCTCTACTTTTCTCTCATCTCAAATATCTCCAACAGATTCACCTCTGTCTGGCTCTCATTTGCACTGGCCACTGCTACTCATGTCATCAAGGAGTCTCTCTTACACCCAGGCATGATTCTTTAAATTCGATTTACATGCTCTGACACTCTTACACATTCCTCAGCTTTTCCCTGGATTGTAGATAAAGAACAAGGTCCTTAAACGGGTTTGCAAAGACCCTACAGGATATATCCTCTGACTTCTCCTTTATCATCTAGGCATGCTTGTTCTCTCACCCACTGACTTTCCAGCAGCTTCCGGCACGTGCCCTTGTCTTTATCACCATGGAGATTTTGCACATGCCAGATCCTTCCTTGAGTGGGTTTACTCTAGTGCACTCATGTGATTACTTACCTCCTTCTTTTGCTTTGGATAGCAGCTGAAGCCTGATTTATTTTGGATACCTTCTCAGTCCTCCAGGCGAGGTTGTTTTCCTTGGTTAAACTTTCCAACAGAATCGTGTTTCCTGTTCCCTGTTGCCCTCCCTCTTTAGAAAGTTGCTCACCCCATCATTTTACAATAAGTTATGCAACATATGATTAACATCTACTTAAATTATGTACGTAAATGTTTGTCTAAATTTAATTTGTATTCACATTATTTGATTTATAGCTAATAGAATTCTAATTCTTTTGAGAATCGGTAGTTTGTTCAGGTTTTGATTCCTAGTGAAAAACACACAGTAGGGGAATAGGAAGCATTTTTGAGTCTCTATTAGTTATAAAATGTGAACTTCGTCCCCCAAACAAATGAAAATTAATTACTTAAAATGCTTTCTTTTGGAAAATTGGAAATATTTTCAGTTCTGGCTATGGGGATCATTGTAACTTATTGCTGTCATTGTAGCTGGGGGCATTAGAAGAAGAAAAATAGAAACTGACATGAGGATTGATAGATTTATGGTTTTCCTCCAATTTTCCAAATGCTAAGTAAACCTAACTGAGTTATATTGAAAGTTAGTTTTAAAATAAAGTCATTTCTTGACTAACATAAACACTTTATCGAACACTTAGAGTGTTATGTCATATCAACATTATCAAGGTTTCCTAAATGAACAAGAAAAGAATAATTTGAAATGCATACTCCAAATGCTCCTTTCTCTTAGTGCGTGCAAGAATATTTATGTGTTCTACTTCATCTAATTTCACTTTGCCTTAATATTGCCTTTTGGAATAGGGCTTTTTTTGTGAAAATCAACCCTTTCCTCTTTTTTTCCCTTAATTTGCTGTTGCTTATCTTTTACTCCCATGGCACAATTAAAAGGCCAATGAGGTAAGCAGAGGAAATGCGTTAGGGCTATAGAGAAGTCCTCAAAAGAGAGAGATACACGAAAAAGTGATTTGTTTTCATAAGGTTCAAGTGATTGGGGAATATGATAAAAATACAGACTTGATAGAATATACACTTACAGATCATATAAAAGTACGCTCCCATTAACAACATCAGCTTTATCAGAGTTTCAGTGCTTAGGGCTCCCTTTGATTTTCTGAATTTTAACAAGCGTAAATTAAATTTCCATTTGATCACTACCATGGGCACAAAATGTTAAAAATCTTCATGGACAACATGATGTTCAGAAACTTTGAATCCGCTCTTGGGTAAAACTGATTATCCTCCAATCCCCACACGCAAGTCTTTATTGTTGCTCAACGTGCCAAAAATATTTAATGAAACCTTTAGAAATAGCGAACCGCATGCATATGTAAGGGGAACCTGAAACTGTTCAGCACTTGTAACATCTGAATGTTTATGGAGATAAAAAAATATCTCCTAGGAAATATGTAGCCTACATAGCAAGGCTTTAACTGAAGCAGTTAGACTTCATCAACAGATGGGATCACAGCCGTTTCTGTTTCAGGACACGGTGTCATTCTGAATGTGTCACAGGGCTGTTGCAGTCTCTTCCCAGCAGCCCACTCCCATCAGTCATGCACCTTCTGGTATATCAGGGTTTCATTAGCGCTTAACTACCTGACCTTGTGCCGGGTGCAAGTCAACAGGTAGTTCATAACCCTTTGCTGTCAGAATTAGCATTCATGATACGACTTAAACTGTGGTGCAAATTTAGAGTTCATTATTAAATGAGGCATATGTTACTACACTTATGACTGATTCAGTCTAGTTATTTTTAGTTTGACCTTTTCTGTATTCATCAAATCAGTTTTGAAATAGACATTGAGATACCCTTTACAGTTCGTTATAAAAATTTCTATGGCTGTTATTTCATGTGGAGTTTTCCAGATTCTCAGTAGTTCCATAATAAATGTTACACTTCAGTTTAAATAAAAATGAAGTAAGCATGCATCCTTAGGATACTAATGATCTTTTCCTCAACTCAGCAACAGCTTCATTCTCCAAGTATAACTGGATTTGAAAGGATACACCTTCCCTTAGGTATGAAAAGTGACAAAAGTAGAACTAAGAAGAACAATTTGTATTATGGATTATTTAAATGATTAATTCCTTTCTGACCCTCTCTACTCTTCCCCCATTAATCTAACATTGAAACATATCAAACATAAAATTCTAGATAATATTCAGCATAAGAAACTGCAAACTTTTCTCGTTAACTGTAGCTAAAACACATGTTAATAATTTAATTTGGGATTTCAAAAGCCCAATTTCTAGAAATCACTACTGGGGCAAGAAAAGAAGACTGTAAAGAACTTTATTTCATCAAGGATGGAGTCTAAGGTGGCTTCCAGGTGGTACTAGCCATAAAGAATCTGCCTGCCACTGCAGGTAGACAAAAGAGACACAAGTTCGATCCCTGAGTTGGGAAGATCTCCCAGAGGAGGCTCTAGTATTCTTGCTTGAAGAATCCCATGGACAGAGGAGCCTGGCAGGCTACAGTTCATGGGGTTACACAGAGTCAGATACGTCTGAAGCCATCTAGCAGACACGCATGGAGTATAAGGACAACAGGAGTAAAAACAAATTGAAGTGTATAAGGGGCTCACAAGTACACAGTAGAGGAGAAAGACACACATTTAACAGAAATTAAGTCAGGAGATGCAAATCTTAAAGGGTGTTTTTGGTCTTCCGTCATGCATATTGAAATTCACTGCTGATGCTATTGGAAATGAGTGGAATTTTCCACTGATTCTTCTACAAATTTTATAGATGTACACATGCTTAGCCCAGATGATATGTAACAAGCTTATACACTTAACTATCTTACTACTTTTTCCTTTTTTACTATCATCCTACAACAATTTTAATATTATAATATAGATTTTATGCCTATTTAGTAAATGAACTAAAGAGTGATGTTTGTAACCTGTAGAGAGTCAGGTGGCCCTGGGAAGTTTTCTTTTTTTTTTTTTTTCCAGATGCTGTAGGTGAGTTCTTTAAGTAATAGAGCATACAATATTTCAATAGGCAGTTTTTCCTATAATATTTTAATGACTCCATGTCGTTGTTGGCTTGCTGAAGTAGGATCACAAGCTAAATGTTACTAAGAGGCCAGTATTGTGCCCTTGCTGTGCCTTCATTTGCAGTCAGTGATGCTTTCTCTGATTTTAAACTTGCCAGCTTTTCTTGCATTTTAGATAATGCACTGTCTATTAAGTTGGACACATACACATAAGGACTTAATTTCTTATCAGTTCAGATGCCTTAAAAGACAGTAAGTCTAGAAAAAGAGTAGCAGTGAAACAAAACATCCAAGAACTGAATTCCTGTGAACTGATTCGGGAGGGTTAAAGGGTAATCACAGAAGTGATTTAAATCTATATGCTTTTAAGAGTGTATGTATTTTTCACCACTCAATTCTCCATTTTTATTTCTCTTTGCAATGCTCACTATATAATATCTCTTTCTGTTCTTCTTCTTATTCATCCATGATGCAAGCTTCCAGAGACCCATGTGGATATAATCAGTCCCTTGGTCATGCCACTCTGCCACCCTATGGACTGTTGCCCACAAGGCTCCTCTGTCCATGGGATTCTTCAGGCAAGAGTATTAGAGCCACTTGCCATGCCCTCCTCCAGGGGATCTTCCTGACCCTGGGGTAAACATGAGTCTCTGCCTCTCCCTGCATTGGCAGGTGGATTCATTACACTGAGCCATCTGAGAAACTCTCCAGAGACCTACAAGTACTTAAATCTTACTGTTAAAGGTCTACTCTTTGGAATGCCACACATTTGCAGTCAAGACATTTACATACCCTCTTAAGACATTTACCTACCCTACCTTCATTTTAAGCTCTTAGCAAAAGATTAGGTTTTGACATAACCCAAGAATTTAAAGAACCTACCTGCAATGCAGGAGATCTGGATTCAATTATTGAGTCAGAAAGATCCCCTAGAGAACCCCCTCAGTATTCTTGCCTGGAGAATACCATGGATAGAGGGGCCTGGTGGGCTACAGTCCATGGATTTGCCAAGAGTCAGACACGGCTGAAGTGACATAGCATGCACACATGAAAGACTTTAAAAAGTGGGCTGAGAATAGGCTTAGATAAGAGGTTCAAAAGCAACTTCAGTTTCAGATACCATACTTGGCAAAGAATAACTTAAGTACCAAGAGGGTGAGGCACATGATATAATTAACATACAAAAAGCTAACAAGTTTTGAGATTATTATTCAGGGAATTAACAACCTAATTTCAGTAGAGACAGAAATATTTTTAAACTGATATTACTCTTCTCTTTGCCTTGTTTATACTTCTAACCTAATGATGACATTAAGTATATATGCTTGTTTTTTGGATATGTGTGAATGAAGTTAAAATGAATAATGATAAATTATTTATTTTATATAGCTGCCTTATAGTTTCTCTTCCTCTCCTACTTACATTACATATATATTACATGTTTAATGATAGTCAATGTTCTCTTTCATGTTGAAATATAATTTTAGAATAAAATATATTATATTAAAACATTGATATTAGATTGACATTTTTATATTGGCAGTCAGATTGTTAAAAACTCTAGCAATTCACTGTTTACCTAAAGATTTAAAGAATAATGTTTAATAGTTTGATATCAAAAGTAGTGGTTGAGAGAAATTTGTCAGAATTTTTAGCAGCTTCCAAATTTTTTGATTATTCATTTGGTATATGAGAAATATTTTGTACTTTGAAAGTATATTTTTCCTTGAACACTCATGTTCATTCATTGCAATGAATAGCCAAAATGTGGAGACAAACTAAAAGTCCATCAGTGGATAAATAGATAAAGAAAATATGGAGCCTACATACAATGGAATATTATTCAGCTTTAAAAAAAGAAGGAAAGTGTGTCAACACAACACGGGTGAAAGTTAAAGACATCATGCTAAGTGAAATAACCTCACACAAAACTCTATTCTTAATTTTTAAATAAATTATTATTTTCATCAATTAATCTGATTAATTTACTTCATTTAGTTTCTATGACAAATAATTTAATCAAAATATAAAATTATAAAATTATGGCAAAGTATCAAAACATGATATGCTAGACTAGAAATTCAAGTCTTTCCCAAACTTTGCCAAATGCAATGCAATAAATTCAGTGTCTACAAACATATACATGCTTTTTTTTATTCCTTCTAAAATCTGCTTATTTCCATCATCTAACTAGAAATTTTATATAGAGCCCTGTAATTTTGCTTCTCTCTCTTTAATTAGTCTGATTTTAATAACAAAAATATAAATGCAGGAAAAGAAATTACCTAAATGTATTTTAATATTTTGTAATTATGAAAAATATTATAAATTGAGTGAAAGAAAGTGAAGTTGCTCAGTCATGTCCGACTCTTTGTGACTCCATGGCCTGTAGCTTGCCAGGCTCCTCTGTCCATGGGATTTTCCAGGCAAGAATACTGGAGTGGGTTGCCATTTCCTTCTCCAGAGGATCTTCCTGACCCAGGGATTGAACCCGGGTCTCCTGCATTATAGGTAGATGCTTTACTGTCTGAGCCACCAGCGAAGTCTATTATACAATTTAGGTGCATGATAAATTAAAATAAAGATAAATGGTTATATTTGCACATGTTCAATATTTATTTAGCTTGTATGACTGAAATTACAATAATGATTTATTAATAAATGTGCTTATTTTTATTTTCAATACCTTTTTAATTTCCTTTCCTCAATTTACTTTTTTTTTGGGTAGAGAAAGTTGATGACTGCAAAAGTTGTAGCATAACTAGTCTGTATATTTGATATACATAGAAAAGAATCTTTAAATAAAAATATGCAGTGGATTTGGACTCAGAGATTAATTTTGAAAAAAATGTACAATGTAGTTAGATATATAAACATAGCTAATATATAAGCAATAAGATTGTACTTGTCTCTCAAATTAAAAATGAAATAATGCTAAACTTAAGGCTTGTATGAGGTTTAAATGAGATAATATTGCATGTCTAACATTAAGTTTGTGTATTCCATTTTTTTCTTTCTAAAAGCAAATATTTGATTCAATGATTTGGAACTCAGAGTACCATTGTTCATATAAAATGTAGAATAAGTATTATCACTTTTCATTTCAGATTTTCCCATAGATAAAAGGTGACAACGGAGAGGGCACTGGCACCCCACTCCAGTATTCTTGCCTGGAAAATCCCATGGATGGAGGAACCTGGTAGGCTGCATTCATGGGGTCCCTAAGAGTCAGACACGACTGAGTGACTTCATTTTCACTTTTCACTTTCATGCACTGGAGAAGGAAATGGCAACCCACTCCAGTGTTCTTGCCTGGAGTATCCCAGAGACGGCGGAGCCTGGTGGGTTGCCATCTTTGGGGTCGCTGAGAGTCGGACAACTGAAGCGACTTAGCAGCAGCAGCAGCAGCAAAAGGTGACAAAAAGTTAAGTACTACAATTCTCTAATCCATTACATAAAAATTAGTGCTGTAGAAAATAATTTTCAATTTATATGATGCACAGGTTACATTTGTTTGTTTACATTTTACTTTTATCATTCATTTGCAGGGGTTCTATGTGGATCACTGTCTATATGATGTGATAATGAATGAATATTAATAAATCATAAATTCTATATGTTTGTAAAACAAAGTACTTAATCACATTTTTTTACATTCAAATTTAGTAATTATTTCACTGAAAAATTTAAAAAGATTCCAGATTCTGATTCTTAAGTTATCCCTCTTCTTACACAGATTGCTGCTAAATCAAGGATTTTGTAAGAAAAAGCTTTACATGAACTTCAATTATGTTCATGAATCAATTTACCATGTCATTAAGTTTAATAATCACAACTTCACTTATTATTGTTAATTATTAATATGATTTTTAAATAATGCTAAATCTTTTAATATAAATAACATGAGTTATGAGGTAGCCCTTTGCCCATTGGAAACTAGTTGGAGAATTTTAGCAATTGTGAAATAGAAAGAGCCTGGTCCCTGAATGCATACTGAGACCACTATACCCTTCCTAGAATGTCTACTCCCAGGCCGCCTGTCACATGTGAAAACATGCATATACTCTGCTATTGCCATAGTAAACTAATATTCTCTTTGGTAACCTGTATTTCTGAAATATCTATCTCTACTTCTTCTGTCAAGACGTTCTTTTTTTTTGTATTCAAACAGTATATCAGATAGCCATTACAAAACAAAAACAAAACAAAACACAAATAAATAACCCCAAACCCTTTAAATTCAATGGCTTTAAAAACCCCAAATCATATAATTCTCACTTACCTTCAGATTTGCAGGCAATCAACTTATCTAACTTAGCTAATCTGTGTTGCCCTGTTTATCTCAGCTAAACCTGCTTGCTCCTGGGGATTGGTTTTTCCAGGATGCGTTCAGCTGGCTCCCTCATATTCTTCACGGAGTGATGGTAGATTCTATAAAAGAGCAAGGCCAGTTGTACAAACACATTTCAAGTATCTACTTGTGTTAAATCTATTAACATCCCATTTGTGTTACTGAAAATCATTATCAAAGGAGTGAGGGGAAGAAAGTAGACTTTTGTGAGTAATAATCCAACTTCTTTAGAGTCTATATGTTAATATGAGACGTGATTAAGTTTGCAACATGTATGCAATGAAGAGAGCCTCCTCAGAGCTTCAGGTATTTCCAATAAGACCCCTACCCTGGCTTCCAAACATCAAGGAGAAAAGAAGGTGTCCCAGGGTGTTTCGTCATCTTTGCCAGAACTCCTCACCACTTCTTATACCTCTATAAAGGTCATTTGTGTTACTATGACAATCTGATTGAGGCTGCAAAGAAGAATATCATTTTACCCTTTCTCAGAAGAGTCATTTCTAAACATCTTGTGATTAGATGCCCTGATAACATTTGTTAGAGGCTGTTTTCAACTGATGTTTGTATGGTAAACAGATACACTATCCTGTATATGCATCCCACTCATGTTGCTGTATTGCTCTTCATCCTGTTGACTATGCCAGTTGTCTCACTGATCCTGTTCCTGATGCCAGTTGTCTCACTGTTCCTCAATGTGCCCACTGTTCACTGAACCCAGGGTAGGCAAGGCACGAGCTAAGAGGTTGGAAGAAGATGCAAGGAGCTGTGGGAGCTGCAGACTTGCTTATTCTTTCCTCTCATGGCTGACCCAATGGACACAAGCATGACACAGCAATAATGGCACCACTTTAAATGCAGCTTATATATAAATCGGAGAAGGCAATGGCAGCCCACTCCAGTGTTCTTGCCTGGAGAATCCCAGGGACGGGGGAGCCTGGTGGGCTGCTGTCTATGGGGTCACACAGAGTTGGACACGACTGAAGCGACTTAGCAGAAGCAGCATATATACACTTAGCCCACAAAGTAGCCGGTGACCAAGACAGTACCACAGTGCTGTAAGTGATCTCAGCTGTTACATAATCATTATTCACAAAACATGGGGCAAGAAAGAGCAAGAGACCTTGGGGTGAGAGAGCCTGACCAGGCCATCTGGGCTAATTTGCTCTTTCCCTACATATACCAAGTTGTCTGTCTTGGAAGATAGATACTACGTTCCTTTCTCAAACAGACAGATCTACTTATTGACCAGGTATAGAAGTAACCAGTATAATGATTTTTCCAGGGAAGATCAGGCAGTTTAACTTGTAGCCGTATCTAAAGGATTTGCTTTCTTTAAGACGGCTGTTCCTTAGTCATGATATAAACACAGTACAAGCACCTGTGCCACATGGGTCACTCTTGTCACGCTCAGGAGTCTTGTGGGACGAGAGACACCAGCGTGAACAAGAAGGGCTTGCTGCTTGCTGGACGGTGAGTGATGAAGCTCTTTGCTTTTGATGCAGGAATCTAACGTGTTCTGCCAGCATCTATGGAACAGCGACAGGGTAACTTGCTAGCTTACAAATCAAAGAGCCCTCGTACTTCACATGCCCTTTATCTTGGTTTATATCAATTACCAAGATAAACTAGGTCTCACAGGTTATTCCTGATTCTCGTTTCCTTAAAGTCAAGTACATGCCCTTACTAATCTATTTCTCATTTCTTCTGAGCTCTCAAAACACTTCTCCTATACCCTTAGAAATGCTCCTGCATGTGCGCTAAGTCGCTTCAGTTGTGTCTCTGTGACTCAATGGAATGTATTTCACCAGTCTCCTCAGACAAAGGGATTCTCCAGGCAAGAATACTGTAGTGGGTTGCCATGCCCCTCTCCAGGGGACCTTCCCTAAAAATGCTCCTAGTCCATAGAAAATCCATCATGTTCTGAACCCCTTCTCTGAATGTTCTTTACTCTCTTGCTCTGACTCCTGTCTCTATTTTGAGGATGCTGCTTATCTCTAGTCGGAGCTGATTTTTTTTTTCTCCCACAGCATGGAGCTAGAAATAGTGTGGAGATATTCCATTCTTATTGCTGTTCCCTGCAATTTCCTATTTTTCTCCCCTTCCCAATGCAGAAAAAAGAAGTCACCCTCAAATATTATGTCAGCAAATAAAACCAACTGCTACTTCTGTTTTTCTAAACCTGTTTTACCTCTCTTTAAAAAAAATTAATTAAGATATAATTTTCATCTTATGTACCAATTTTCAGTGTACATATCAGTGATTTTTAATAATCACTTAGTAGATTTTCTGTCATGCAATATTACCATAATTCAGTTTTAGAACATTTTATTACTCTCCTAAATTGCTAGTTAATAGTTAATGGCCTTGATGTATGGCAGAGGCCAACACAATATTGTAAAGAAATTGTCCTCCAATAAAAAAAAAATTAAAAAATCAAACAAAAATTAGTTAATGTCCTTTCCTATTCCAGCTTCAGTCTACCAGTAATCTATTTTCTGTTTGTATACATTCACATTTTCTAGGCATTTCCTACAAATGGAATTATAGAATACACAATCTGTTCTATATTCTTACAATTTACCTAATGTTTCTCAGGTTTATACAAGTGGTAGCATGTTAGTATTTCATTCCTTTCATTGATGAATAGTATTCCATTGTATAGATGTACACACTTTCTTAATCAAATTACCAGTTAATGGGCATATGAACTATTTCTATATATTGGTTATTATGAGTCACTGTACTATCTATATTTGCTTTCAAGTCTTTATGTAGACTGAATACTTTCATTTCTCTTGTTTAAAAATGTAGGAGTGGAATTACTTGGTAACTATATACTTAATATTTTAAGAAACTGCCAAGCTCTTTTTCAAAGTATCTGTATCACTTTTCAGTCCAACAAGGGATACAGTAGAGTTCCATTTTATCACATCAATGTGTGTTATTATCTCTAATTTTTTATGGTAACCATTCTGATGTGTGTGGAAGGTTGTCTCATTGTGGTTTTAGTTACCTCTCCTTTTGGGAGTCTTTTTTAAATTCATTTTACTTTCCTTTGTTCTCTGTAGCTTTTAGATTCTACTTATTATTTTACCCAAACCTTTTCAATAAACCTAGTAAGTTTTTAGAGTTTATAAATACACATAAATGCTCTTTTCAATAACCAGGTCTCTCTGTAACTAGATCTTCTGTTCTCTAAGTTTATAAGCTCAGTTTCATGAATCTGCTGTGTGCCTCTTTTCTATTCCAGTTTACCTGTTAAAGGGCTCCAAAATAGTAATTTTGACCCTGTCAAAATCTTTTGCCCTTTAATGCCCCTTGTCTCCTTCATGTACTCCTGTCCTTTCTTAACTAGTTTTGACTTCAGAGTTTGGAATTTTAACCTGTGTTTTAAAGTATCAATTCCCTTATCACTGCCATGGTTTCTTTTATACTTCCCCATTTAAAAAATCAATTTTCTACCTACTCCTGAATTCAATTGTTGCTGAAGACAATCACAATCCTGTTTACTGGCTTTATTTAAATTTCTTGATGAGTAGCATCAAGTGAGCCCTTCGCCCTGCAGAGGACATTGCCCACGTTTCCCTCGGTCATTCATTATCCTGCTATTTTCCATCTCATCCTCTCACCTCACAGCTGCAATAGACTTCTGCCCTGGTCTCACTTCCAGCTGATGACTTCACTTCTGGAAGGAGAAGCCGTCACACATAGCATTTCCTCACCTTGCTTGTGAACCACATGTTCTGTGTTCCTGACTATTGTCGCAAGTGAAAAGTCTGTAGTCTTATTAAAAATAACTTCTCCACTTGTGCATATGTTCCCATCCCTTTCACAAGGTGATAATTCCATCCGTTTTCCCTCTATTCCTTAAAATTTTCCCCTATCTTCAGTTAATCCCCTTACATTTGATAATGCTATACATTTTCTCTTTTGGTTTCCCAGGTGGCACTCGTGGTAAAGAACCCACCTGCCAATATAGGAGACATACAAAGATGTGCATTTGATCCTTGGGTTGGGAAGATCCCCTGGAGGAGGGCATGAGAACCCACTCCAGTATTCTTGCCTGGAGAATCCCTTGGACAGAGGAGCCTGTTGGGTTACAGTCCATGGGGTTTCACAGAGTTGGATATGACTGAAGCAACCTAGGATGCACACATTCCTTCTTTATAAACAAAAGAGAAAACTAACAACCTTCTCTTGATACATCTTGCTATAGCTGTCTTTTTTACCTAAACTTTCCTTGAATGAGCTATGCACACTCACTGACTATAATGCTTTCTTTCGTCTTTCCTTTTTATTGTAGCTTTTTTTTTTTTTAAGTATACTTGATTTACAATGCTGTGTTAGTTTATGGTGTGTAGCAAAGTATTTCAGTGTATATATATATATATATATATATATTGTTTTTCATATTCTTTATCCTTGCAAGTTATTAAATATTGGATCTAGTTTCCTGTTCTACATAGTAGGTCCTAAAAATAGAGTCCCTATCAGTTCAGTTCAGTCACTCAGTTGTGTCTGACTCTTTGCAACCCCATGACTACAGCACGCCAGGCTTCCCTGCCCATCACCAACTCCTAGAGTTTGCTCAAACTTATGTCCGTCGAGTCAGTGATGCCATCCAACCATCTCATCCTCTCTTGCCCTCCTCCTTCGTTCAGTCTTTCTCAGTATCAGGGTCTTTTCCAATGATTTAGTTATTTGCATCATGTGGCCAAAGTATTGGAGCTTCAGTTTCAGTATCAGTCCTTCTGATGAATATTATCTCAGTCGTTTCAAAGAATATTCCTTCCAATGAATATTGGAAGAGTCACCATATGATCTGACAGTCCCACTCCTGGACATATATTGGGAGAAAATTCTAATTTGAAAAGAAACATGCACCATAACATTCATAGCAATGCTATTTACAATAGCCAAGACATGGGAGCAACCTAAATGTCTATCAACATATGGATACATAAAATGTGATACACATATACAATGTAATATTACTCAGCCATAAAAAGAATTGAATAATGCCATTTGCAGCAACATGGATGGGCCTAGAAAATATCATACTAAGTGAAGTAAGCCAGACAAAGGCAAAAGACAAATATCACATGGTATCAATTCTTTGTGGAATCTAAAAAAATGACACAAATGGTCTTTCCTTTTTTCTTGAACTCACTTCACTGAAGTTTTTCCTCTTAACAGTCTATGGAAAGTACACATGCCAAGACCCCCGGGGATCCACATATTCCTAAGTCCAATGCTTATGTCTTTGTCAGTGTTATTGTCATTTAATAGTGCCTTTTAGGAAGAGAAAAAAATGTCTAGTTCTAAGTATATGCCAATTTTCGTGGTACATACTTCACCCATGGCCAAGTACAAACTTCCAGCCCAAGGCCAGTGAATAGAGTGTGGAGTGCATGTAATTGACTCATTCGGGCAGGAGAGGGCTCACCAGCCCCCAGTGGCGTGGATGTTGTATCTGCAGCACTTGATGCAACTAATCACTCAGAATTTCTCACTCAACAGTGCTTTTCAGGAAAATCGCTCTCTTCTGGTGTTCCTCCCATGAGAATATGACTTATTCCTTTTTAGTCTCGCTTGTTGAACTTGCTCAGACCTTTGACTTCTGAGTGTTGGAGTTCCCTGTTAGTTCTTTTCCATCGCTATTCTAACTTTAAGATCTCATTAAAGCCCTTGAAGTTAAATACCCTCTGTAATTAGAATACCTTGTCAGAATTTCCCTCAGAACGTGTGAGTGCTGTTGTTCAGTCACCCAGTCACGTCTGACTCTTTGCAACCCAATGGACTGCAACACGCCAGGCCCGTGTGAATGCATGTACCCAATTATGAACTCAGTATCTTCCCCTGGATAGTTAAAACTGAACACATCCAATGTTAAACTCTATGCATTTCTCTTCCAAACCTGCTCTAACCAGAATATTTTTGCCTCTTCCAGTTCCTTGGTCCAGTGTCTGGATATCACTGCTGTCTGTTTCCCACATCTACCTTCTTCTCTCGTGCCCACATCAGCAATCCTGTCATCTTTGCTTTTGGACCATTAAGCATCTCTACATTCAGAACCGACTGCACCTCACCATCTGCATCACAACGTTCCTGTCCCAAGTCATCATTATATTCTACGTTCATTACTTCAATGTGCCTTTCAGTTTTACCGCTTTTACCTTTTTCTCCATAATAAAAACAGAAACTACTCAAAAAATAGAAATAAAGACCAAAGTGTTCATTAGAATAGTACATCCTGTTACATCACTGTTCTATTGAGATCTTTAAAATGGCTCTGAAGCTCATTCAAATTAGTTTTTACATTGCCCTATAAATTTCTCTGCAGCGTGACCCTCTCAGTCTGGAAACCTCCCTTGCTTTCACTCTCTCCTCCACTCACTCAGCTCCAATCAAATCAGCTCTTTGTTGCTCAAAACACACTCTCATTTTAGGGCCTGAAATTTCTTCCCCTCTACATCCCGTGGTTCACTTGCTTGCTTCCATAAGATTTTTTCTCAAAATCAGATTCTCAGTGACACGTTCCCTGACCACAATTCAAAATTTCCACACATCCCTACCATAACACTTGACACTTTCTAATATAGCATACAACTAACAACCATATACATATGTGCATGCATGCATACATATTTTTAAATAATTTCTGTTTCATTCTACCCAAATATAAGTACTAGATCATCAGATATGTTTTATTTTTATTCTTTTGTTCACTGATGTATCCTGAGCATCTAGAAAAATACCTGGACTTTGTAACATAATATAGGAACTCACAAAAAATTGGCTGAGGCACTAAAACAAGAATAATTTACCACCTATTAATCACTGGCTATGTTTCAAGCACTTTGATCAATGCTATAGTTATTATCTTATGTGATTGTTACAAATAAATAGTGCATAGTATAGGGGTTTAATTTTAGTTCTGTCTGCATATCCACAAACATACAATAAAAATGTGTTCCTTGACCTTCCATAATTTTATATTAGCTTAGTCACTAGTCCCATATGATCATTTCTGTTTGTGTTTATAACTGTCTTATTTTACTACATATTCTGAAATTTCAATTAATTTTAATTCTGGGATGAATAGACCAAGTTGATTTTCATGGGGTCTAGTCAGTTTTCATCAAGTTTAATATAATCTCACCCTTAAAGTCTCCCTGCATAGGCAAGAATAGCTCTCTTTGAGACTCAATATCTCAGCAGTTTAATATTTCAACACCAAGCATTGATTTAATTTTCAGGCCCATCTATCCTGAAAAGATGAATATTTGTCTAAACTTTAAATCTTCTAATTCAGAAATCCATCCCAGATATTCTTCAAAGTAGAGGTCAAAAAGCTCTGTAATTTCTAGGGACTGCATATCTGGGATGCTTTTAATTTTTATCTCTTTTTTAATTGGATGATATCTGCAAACTTAATATTGTTTTCATTAGCTCCTCTGTATGTATGTTGGGGAGAAGCATATTAAGAGAAGATAAAATTTGAGTTTGCAAATCTCTCTGGCTATACAGAAGTAGAAGACCTTATGGTTTAGCATTACTTAAAAGCTACAGTTCCTTGAATCCAAGGTTAAACCAAGTTTAATGGAAAAAATATATTACTATTTTTTTCATGACTCAAAAGTTATGGTTTTTAATTATAATCATTTATAATATTGCAGAAAATATGGTTTAATAAAAAAACAAAATTTTTGCTTTGTTTGTGTATCATTAATCATGCATATTCCAAGAGCTTATGTTACTTCCTGGAAGAAAAACATGTTCTTAGAGAAGTTGATTCTTCCAGGCTGCAAAATACATGCTTGTAACATTGCTGAACAGTCTATTAACTGGCTAGAAGGGGAAAATAATATATAAATGCAGGGAAAGTAAATTAATGTGGAAGAGAATATAGAGAAAGAGGAGAAAATCTGAAGGTAAGAAGAGAAAACTGGAATGGGATACAGGACCAAGGTAACGCAATCCTTATAACAAATTTTTCTCCAATCCTCTGCCCTTTGAATCTATGCTTTTCTCTTTCTCTATGCACAGCTTTTAACCTTAAGAGGATGACACAAAATATATTTCTAGAGAAACTGCCATTAAACAAGTCATACATCACAAAACCCAAGCTAAAAATAAGGAGAACAACACATAGACTTTTACAACAAAGGAACTTACACAATTATTGTTTTATATTCTCTTGCTGTGAATGGACAAAATGAAGAGCAAGATTTCATGGGCCATGGTGTTATAAACAGACGTAATGCAAAGTGGAATGGATAATAAAGGATGTAGCCGGAAGAAAAGGCAATAGTAGAAACCAAGTCCACAGAATACTGCAGGGAAGGGGAGAGGAAAAAGAATTTACTGAAATGTAATATGGCAAACATTAATAGGTCACAGGCCAACGATTTGTAAGAGATTATGTTGAAAGTTAAACTAGCTCTGACTTCCTAATTCCTGTAATTCCTGTAACATGAATTTGTTTTAAATTTGATTAAATGTTTCATTGGCTCATTCTTCATATAATCATTTATTCATTATTTATTAATTAATTCAAGATATATTCTTAAACAACACAAAAAACACTTGCATAAACCAGGTACTTGGCTAAATATGGGAGGCATGAACGGAAAAAACAGAAGAGATTCTGGTTCACATGTAAGTAAGTAAATAAATAAATAAATTCACATAACCATGAAAGTTATAAAGAAATGAATTATGTATTCAGATTGAAAGAAATTAGAGATGGATAACACTTTAAATAGGATATTCTGAGAAGCCAAAACTGCTGAGTTTCTATTTTATTTTTACCTTAACCTTTTAAGGCAGGACTTATGATAAATGGTAACTACAAATGTGCAAAAAGATAAAAATGAAAAAAAACCTGACTTGGATCAATATTAATTCAAATGTAACAATTTTTACCACCTACCACTTGGAGGTGGATGGAGAGAATTGGCCACCTGTATTCAAAACCTCTGTGACAGCTGTAAAAAAAAAAAAAGAAAATTCTTCAGAACAATAGTTAAAATGATGTAAAATTAGCTTGTGCATGTTACATAATAAAATTTTTTTGCAATTTAAATTCATATTTTTATATTATAGCATATCTCCTTATTTCACTGAGAGTATTCATTATGATATATAATATTGATAATTTTATGGCTGCTTAAGTATGTTCATAATGCCATGTTTTTAAATCCTAGAAATTTTCTTAAGAGGAATTATATAAAAATAAGTATAATTTCTAAAGTATGAAAACACTCAAAAGTGACATTGGGAAAGTATGCTGAGGAAAGGGGGAAAAAAGTGGAATCTTTGAATTCACATTTTTTAGAAATACAAGAAAATCTATTATGAAGAAGGAGAAAATTTGGACTCAAGCTTTGGTGTGTTTTTAATGTAACCTAGGCTTTGGTTAGCAGAAAAAAAAAAAAAAAAGAGTTTACCTATCACAAGGCACAGTTTCTAAGTTTTTGCACTAGAATATATAGTTATTAAAGTTGCTATTATTTACAACTTTAACTTTCCTTTTCCTTAAATACTTAGATTAAAAAATCACTTTGCCTAAATATGTTCTTTAACATCAGTCAGCCATGTCCTCACAACCCTTATCATAACTATTGTTCCCATTTAAAGTCACATAAGTGTTATCTGTGGGCAAGAATCCCTTAGAAGAAATGGAGTAGCCCTTATAGTCAATAAAAGAGTATGAAATGCAGTACTTGGGTGCAATCTCAAAAGCAACAGAATGATTTTCGTTCATTACCAAGGCAAGCCATTCAATATTACAACAATCCAAGTCTCAAAGTCTATGCCCCAACCACTAATGCTAGAGATGCTGAAGTTGAACTGTTCTATGAAGACCTACAAGACCTTCTAGTACTAACACCCCAAAAAGGTGTCCTTTTCATCATAGAAGACTGGAATGCAAAAGTAGGGAGTCAGACATACCTGGAGTAACAGGCAAACTTGGTCTTAGAGTACAGAATGAAACAGGGCAAAGACTAACAGAGTTTGTCAAGAAAATGCACGGGTCATAGCAAACACCCTCTTCCAACAACACAAGAGAAGACTCTACACATGGACATCACCAGATGTTCAACACTGAAATCAGATTGATCATATTCTTTGCAGCCAAAGATAGAGAAGCTCTATATAGTTAGCAAAAACAATATGGGCAGCTGACTGGCTCAGATCACGAACTCCTTATAGTCAAATTCAGATTTAAATCGAAAAAAGTAGGGAAAACCACTAGATCATTCATTTTGACCTAAATCAAATCCCTTATGATCACACAGTGGAAGTGACAAATAAATTCAAGGGATTAGAGATGATAGAAAGAGTGCCTGAAGAACTATGGACAAACATTCCTGACATTGTACAGGAGGCAGGGATCAAGACTATACCCAAAAGAAACAGAAATGAAAAATGGTTGTCTGAGGAGGCCTTACAAATAGCTGAGAAAAGAATCAAAAGGCAAAGGAGAAAAAGAAAGGTATACTCATTTAAATGCAGAGTCTCAAAGAATAGCAATGAGAGATAAGCAAGCCTTCCTCAGTGATCAGTGCAAAGAAATAGAGGAAAACAATAGAATGGGAAAGACTAGAGACCTCTTCAAAGAAATTAGAGATACCAAGGGAATATTTCATGCAAAGATGTTTACAACAAAGGACAGATATGGTATGGACCTAAGAGAAGCAGAAGATATTAAGAAGTGGCAAGAATGCACAGGACTATACAAAAAAAAAATCGTCATGATCCAGATAGCCAAAATGCCTAGATTACTCCCCTAT
Organism: Bubalus kerabau; assembly: GCF_029407905.1. Classification (NCBI taxonomy): domain Eukaryota; kingdom Metazoa; phylum Chordata; class Mammalia; order Artiodactyla; family Bovidae; genus Bubalus; species Bubalus kerabau. The sequence goes on along the minus strand of NC_073635.1, from coordinate 9,392,474 downwards.
AGCCAGCAATCGTGGAATGTGAGGTCGAGTGGGCCTTAGAAGCGTCACTACAAACAAAGCTAGTGAAGGTGATGGAATTCCAGTTGAGCTTAATCAAATCCTAAAAGATGATGCTGTGAAAGTGATGCACTCAATATGCCAGCAAATCTGGAAAACTCAGCAGTGGCCACAGGACTGGAAAAGTCAGTTTTCCTTCCAATCCCAAAGAAAGGCAATGCCAAAGAATGTTCAAACTACCACACAATTGCACTCATCTCACACACTAGTAAAGTAATGCTCAAAATTCTCCAAGCCAGGCTTCAACAGTATGTGAGCCATGGACTTCCAGATGCTCAAGCTGGATTTAGAAAAGGCAGAGGAACCAGAGATCAACTTGCCAACATCCATTGGATCATTGAAAAAGCAGGAGAATACCAGAACAAATATCTACTTTTGCATTATTGATTACTCCAAAGCCTTTTACTGTGTAGATCACAACAAACCATGGAAAATTCTGAAAGAGATGGGAATACCAGGCACCTTATCTGCCTCCTGAGAAATCTGCATGCAGGTCAAGAAGCAACAATTAGAAATGGACATGGAACAACAGACTGGTTCCAAATTGGGAAAGGAGTATGTCAAGGCTGTATATTAAAAAAAAAAAAAAAAAAAAGGCTGTATATTGTCACCCTGCTTACTTAACTTATATGCAGAGTACATCATAAGAAACACTAGGCTGGATGAAACACATGCTGGAATCAAGCATGCTAGGAGAAATATCAATAACCTCAGATATGCAGATGATACCACCCTTACGGCAGAAAGTGAAGAAGAACTAAAGAGCCTCTTGATGAAAGTGAAAGAGGAAAGTGAAAAAGTTGGCTTAAACCTCAACATTCAAAAACTGAAAATCATGGCTTCTGGTCCCATCACTTCATTGCAAATAGATGGGGAAACAGTGGAAACAGTGACAGACTTTATTTTTTGTGGGGTTGGAGGGGGGGCTCCGAAATCACTGCAGATGATGACTGCAGCCTTGAAATTCAAAGATGCTTTCTCCTTAGAAGATAATCTTTTACCAACCTAGACAGTATATTAAAAAGCAGAGACATTACTTTGCTGACAAAGGTCCATCTTGTCAAAGCTGTTTTTTCTAGTAGTCATGTATGTATGTGAGAGTTGGACTATAAAGAAAACTGATCACTGAAGAATTGATGCTTTTGACCTGTGGTGTTGGAGAAATCTTTTCAATGTCCCTTGGACTTCAAGATCAAACCAGTCAATCCTAAAGAAAATCAGTCCTGAATGTTCATTGGAAGGACTGATGCTGAAGCTGAAACTCCAATACTTCGGCCACCTGATGCAAAGAACTGACTCACTGGAAAAGACCCTGATGCTGGGAAGACTGAAGGCAGGAGAAGAAGGGGACAACAGAGGATGAGATGGTTGGATGGCATCACGGACTCAATGACATGAATTTGAGCAAGCTCCTGGAGTTAGTGATGGACAAGGAAGCCTGGCATGCTGCAGTCCATGGAGTCCCAAAGAATCAGACAGGACTGAACAACTGAGCTGAAATGAAGTGTTATTTATTTGTTCTCTTTTTACACTTATTGAGTCTTTGGATTACGAAATATACATCTATTGTAAAGCTCAAGTTTTCACTGTCAGTTGTGGTGAAAATTCAGATTATGCTGTTGATTGTTTTGAAGATGAAGATGACATCCTATAAGTGTATGTTTTAACTCTTGACAAAGATTGTGCTAATGGTAAAGAACTCACCAGATAATGCAGGAGATACAAGAGATGTGGGTTCAGTTCCTGGGTTGGGAAGATCGCCGGGAGTACGGCATGGCAACCCACTGCAATACTCTTGCCTGGGGAATTCCATGGACAGAGGAGCCTGGTGGGCTATAGTCCATAGGGGTGCAGAGAGCTGGACACAACTGAAATGACTTAGCCTGCAAGTGCCCAGTACTTAGTGATTCTGTGCTGTCTGCTCTTAATATAAGCAATGAGTATTCCTATACTCATGGATTAGAATGTATTTGTTAGAATGAGTAAGCCCCTATTGCCTTTCATGGAAGTTAAAATAATGAGATAAGGGACAGGTGGAGGAAATCTGTAAGTCTGGTTTTTTAAAGGTGGTTATCAGCTAAGTTGGAAAAGTTTTAATAGAGAAAGATACAGGCAGAAATGCAGAAGTGTACTTTTTCCCTTCTTTTACACATTTTTAAATTAAAAAAAAATGAGAAAATATTTGGAACTCTTGGGTATTTTGTGAATGATAGTTTTTTCCTGTGGATTGGGCAACAGATGGTCAAAATATGATGAGGTATCTATATGCTAGGAGAGCTGGTTTGTGATGAAATCAAATCTACAGTTAAAAAGAAATGAAAGCTTCCACATTAAATTTCGAAAAGAATGATATTCTCCTGAATCTAATATGCTGTCTGTAGTCCAATAGGCCACATCTTGAATACTAGTTCTAACAGTGAGAGATTCCCAAATAAATAAGATCTGAATAAATTTTTCAAGAATACTCAAGATACTTAGACAAATTTCTATAGGTTGCTGAGTAATCTATTTTTTGACCTTTATCTCTTTCCTTATCCATAGTAATTCACTTGATCTTAGCCAAAAGACTGAGAAGCGATTCTCTGGTAATTCAGAAACAAAATGAATTGAATAAATTTCTTGCTATTGTCCAGATTGCAATAGAAACACTGGTTTCTCTTAAAAGTTGTTTTGTTTTCTGTTGAAGGAGGAAAAAGCACACGAGTCACTGAGGCTTATGTTTCATGGAAGACAGACAATTTAAATCAATATTGATAGTGTGTGTAGTGGCTCTGGGTGCTTTAAATTCTACTTTCTATATCCTGTCTTTGCAAGTCTACTTTTACTTTTAAGAAATGATTAGATCTAAGGCAGTCCTGTATCCATTTGGAGATGGATCTATATGTGTCCCTGAGGGCTGAACTGAGGTCTGTAGAAATCATAACTTCAACCCAAGGTATGATGCCTTTTGTGACAGATGCTTTGAAGTCTTCCCTCAATCTTTCTTTAAAGAGAAAAAGTTCAAACACTTTTTTTTTCTTTATTCAGAGTTAAGTTTAAAAGTTTACCTGATCATAAGATGGGAAGTAGGAAAAATTATTTTTTTTCCTAATGACATTGGTTTCTCTTTGAAGTCCAGCTTCTAGACAAGTCACATCAATATCAAAGAATCCATAAGCAGATTCAGTAAAGCTCAGATTGGAAATACTGGGATAAGTCAGTTTTCTGTCTCGGAGCTTATAAAACTTAGCAAAATCCTGAAGGTGCATAGTATTTTAATTAACAATAGCTTAATTGTATTTCTGTTATTAGCATTATTAAATACATATTTTATAGACCAAGATATTTAGTTGGAAAGAAACCAGATTGTCACATAAACTAAAGCCTTTGATCCTTGGTTTCTCTTATTTTTTTCTAACATCTGCAGATGTGAGTCAAGCTCTTCTACTTCCAGGAAACATGAAATCTAGAAGCAGAAATCAGCCTTTCTGAAGGACTCTAATGCCAAATTGTACTAACAACTTTTAGTATTGGTCAGTTTGTTTATATTTGAAAAACCTAAAACAAAATTTCAACTTATTAAAATTCCATTATGTACTATTTAAGATTTGCTGCAATCTTTTAGAAGATATTACTGCATATGTGTGTGTTCATATTCAGTCGTGTCCTACTCTTTGTGACCCCATGGACTGTAGCCTGCCAGGCTCTTCCGTCCATGGGATTTTCCAGGCAAGAATACTGGAGTGGGTTGCCATTTCCTTCTCCAGGTTATCTTCCCAACCTAGGGATTGAACCCATGTCTCTGTGCCTCCTGAATTGGCAGGTGGATTCTTTACCACTGCACCACCTGGCCCTATTTTCAATGGGTAAACCCATGTGCACCAATGATTAGAAAGAAAATTTCAAGGTCTTAAAGTTAACAATTGAAATTTGAACCAAATATAGTTTAACTCAAATGTTGACATTGTTTCCACAATACAATGACTTTCTCAAGCAACTTTAGTTTTCTATCCATATGTTTTCTTTGAGTTTTCTCAGCCTGTCTTACTGGTATTTTCTTCATATTGATGTGACATAGCAAAAGCTTTAAAATTGGCTTCAAAAAATAAAAGTTAAAATATTGGCACAAAACACTTGAAGAATGGTGAAATAAAAGTGTGTGGATGTCTGTATCTCAACAAAGGCAATGAGAACACTGGTAAAATATGTCAAAAAACAAAAACAAAAACAAAAAAAAAAACCTTTTTCAGAACCTTATTATTTAACCAAAACCTTGCAGTAATTCTTTCATAATCTAGTCAAGAAAATCAGGTAAATTTGGGTAAGAAATCAAGCTTTGTGTCATTTATGTTTGTTCTATTCCCATCCCTCTTGCCCCCAGGCTCTGTGGCAGTCTTAAAAACCAGCAGCCTAGCAGCTCCTAAATGGAACATAATATTTTTGGATTTCCCTCAAAAATCTAATCCCCTGAAATTTATCACTATTTGATCTGTCTAGCAGCTCCTTGGAACTGCTTATGGGACTTTTTTTTTTACCTCAGATATCACTAAATGAAGAAAACCCTAACTCCCGGGCATTTGTAAAAAACACAATCAGTGGAGTTCCTTCACCTTTTCAGGGTGTGTCTTAGACAGCACCAACAGTTGGGACCAACCTAGATAGCATATTCAACAGCAGAGACATTTCTTTGCCAACTAAGGTCCGTCTAGTCAAGGCTATGGTTTTTCCTGTGGTCATGTATGGATGTGAGAGTTGGACTGTGAAGAAGGCTGAGCACCGAAGAATTGATGCTTTTGAACTGTGGTGTTGGAGAAGACTCTTGAGAGTCCCTTGGACTGCAAGGAGATCCAACCAGCCCATTCTGAAGGAGATCAGCCCTGGGATTTCTTTGGAAGGAATGATGCTAACGCTGAAACTCCAGTGCTTTGGCCACCTCATGCGAAGAGTTGACTCATTGGAAAAGACTCTGATGCTGGGAGGGATTGGGGCATGAGGAGAAGGGGATGACAGAGGATGAGATGGCTGGATGGCATCACCGACTCGATGGACGTGAGTCTGAGTGAACTGCGGGAGTTGGTGATGGACAGGCGGGCTTGGCGTGATGTGATTCATGGGGTCGCAAAGAATTGGACATGACTGAGCGACTGAACTGAACAGTTGGGACAAACATAAGCTGGTCAAAAGTATAAAAGGAAAATTTTGAGAATGAGATATCCATTAAAGGCTTTGAAAGGCTCCAACAATATCCAAAGATACATAAACTCATTCATATGTGTGGGGCTGTATACATTCTCAGGAAGGACCAAAAATATTCAAACTGCTCACCTCTGACTGATCTTGAAGCTGTGTACAAGTAGCAAGTCATGGCTGAGATAGAGTAGTAAGCTGCCTACCTGGGTGTTGAAGGTGTGACTCAACATACACTGAACCCCTTAGAAAATGGTGGGAGACCTACTGGTTCAAGGAATTTTACTAAAAGATCTATCTAGTCTTTCATGAACAAGTAACCTAACTGAACAGTGACTTCACTGGCCACCTTCAAACAAAAACACACTTTTTAGAGCTAGTTTTAGTAATGACAATAAACAAGCAAACAGATGGAAAAAACAACTGACCCTAGGTGTGATCAAATGTGATTTCCAGAATACATTATAAACTTTCATGAGTTTATAATGTATCAAATTGTAATTTGTATGTTGATCACAGTACAAAGGCTGAGGAAGAAATGGAGCTATATGGGAACAGAGTTTTTGTATACTATTAAAATTTACTTAATCAAAATAGATTACTTTTTTTTTTTAATTTTATTTTATTTTTAAACTTAACATAACTGTATTAGATTTGCCAAATATCATTTTAAGACACAATGGTACTTGTAGTTTCGAGGAGAACCACTAAAATGTAACTCCAAAGCATACATTAAAAGACAGCAAAGGCCCTAAAATGCAATACCGAGAATTTTTTGTTTAACACCAAACAGGACAGTGATAGGTGAAGAATGGGTGAATAAAAACCAATGAAAAGACATAAAACAACAGCAAAAAATAGCAAAATAGGATACTTCATACCTCATCAGCAAATATATTAAAAATAAGAGGTTTGAAATTACAATATAAAAGTGGAGATAGGTAGAAAAATAAAAAATAAGTGCACCAAGCATTATGATATCTATGCTGGGAAATACTTCTTATTTAAAGACATCAATAGGTTAACAGTAGAAAGAAAGAAAAGATTGATCATGAAACAAATGAGAAGAGAGCATGAGTCACTGTGACATTAGACAAAATGGACACTAAGGCAAAAGTTCTTACTAAAGATAAAGAAGAAATTTTATGACAATGAAGGGTCAATCCTTCACGAAGATATAATGATTATAATTACATATTCACCTATCAACAAAACTGCTGAAAATCTGATAGAATTGAAAAGAGAGAAATAGACAATTCATCAATAATGGTTGGATAATTTAACATACATCTGCCAATAATGGAGAAAATAACTAGGCAAAATAAAGAAATACAAGACTTTAATGGCACAATCAGCCAACTTGAAGAACAGATATCTTTAATACATCAACTAATGACAGAATACAGATTTTTCTTGAGAATACATGAAATAGTCTTCAGGATAGACTGTATGTTAGGCCAACAAATTTAAGTAATTATGCAAAGATTGAAATTATATGAATTATGTTTTCTGGGAAAAGCATAACTAAATGAGAAATCTCTAAGGGAAAGAAATTCAGGAAACTCATCCATATTTGGAGATAAAACTGATACCCTATAGTGTTGGATTCGTGCTCTCAGAAGATTTACCTTTGGGACCAGGGACCAGGCTTGATCACTGAAGAGATTTTGTGTAACAGAGCTTTATTAAAGTGAAAAAGGGACAGAGAAACCTTCTGACACAGACATCATAAGGGGGATGGAGAATGTCCCCCTTGTTAGTCTCAGCAAGGGTGCTATATACTTTTCAATTGATATTAACAATAAATCAAAAGAATGTCTCAAGGTTCTAACAATCTTACTAGACCCACTCCCACAATTTACATTTTAAGATGACAGATTAGTCAGAAGGTTTTCAAGAAGGAAAAACTGTCCTCAAGCAGGATACATTGTTGTTGTATAATCATTCAGTTCAGTTCAGTTCAGTCGCTCAGTCGTGTCTGAGTCCTTGCAACCCCATGAATTGCAGCACACCAGGCATCCCTGTCCATCACCAACTCCCGGAGACTCACGTCCATGGAGTCAGTGATGCCATCCAGCCATCTCATCCTCTGTCATCCTCTTCTCCTCCTGCCCCCAATCCCTCCCAGCATCAGAGTCTTTTCCAATGAGTCAACTCTTCGCATGAGGTGGCCAAAGTACTGGAGTTTCAGCTTCAGCATCATTCCCTCCAAAGAAATCCCAGGGCTGATCTTCAGAATGGACTGGTTGGATCTCCTTGCAGTCCAAGGGACTCTCAAGAGTCTTCTCCAACACCACAGTTCAAAAGCATCAATTCTTCAGTGCTCAGCCTTCTTCACAGTCCAACTCTCACATCCATACATGACCACAGGAAAAACCATAGCCTTGACTAGACGGACCTTTGTTGGCAAAGTGATGTCTCTGCTTTTGAATATGCTGTCTAGGTTGGTCATAACTTTCCTTCCAAGGAGTAAGCGTCTTTTAATTTCATGGCTGCAGTCACCATCTGCAGTGATTTTGGAGCCCAAAAAAATAAAGTCTGACAGTATAATCCTTAGTATAGAGTTTAAGCTGAGTTGTTTTCTTGTGTAGACATCAGCTCCAGGGTTAAAAAAAAAAAGCATTTTATGTGACTAAGACTAAGGAATGTAGAAAAAAAAATGTTTGCCCTTTACTCCTCCTTGGGAATTCCTGACCCCTATCTCCTCCTTGAGAGCCCCAGACCCCTTTCTCCTCCTCAGGGGCCCCAGACTTCTTATCAAGCTGCCTAGGAACTGACTCTTTCAAAGCAACACTCTCCTTAACCCATTAACGTTTTCCAGGGGTCATGGTAGTGTGATAAGGTAATGGGTATGAGATTCTTTTTTTCAGTTGATGAAAGTATTCCAAAATAAGATAGTGGTGATGACTACAGAACTCTGTGAATATTCTAAAAAATCACTGAGTTGTACAAATCAAAAAGGTAAATTTTATGTTATATAAGCTATGTCTTAATTACATACATTTGTTGTCTAGTCGATCAGTTGTGTTTTATTCTATGACCCAATGGGCTGCACCCTTCAGTCTCCTTTGTCCATGGGATTCCGACCCAGGGATCTAAGGGATATCTCCTGCAATTCTCATGCATTCTCCTTACTGCTGAGCCACAGGGGAAGCCCCAATAACATTTAGATAGAAGATAGATAAACAGAGAGATGATAGATAAAGATAGATACATAGATGGATAAGATAGATAGACTGAAAATTTATGAACCATGCAATCCTGAAATACAACCTGTCTAAAATTCATTTTCCTTGGCTCTAAAGTGGAAGCTTTAATTTCTCCTATTAACTCAGAGAACTGTCATGATAGGTCTATACAAAGATCCTTTGCAAGTTGTGACACCGACCTACAAAAATTTTAAGCTATTATGTTTGACCAACCTACCAAATACAAACTGTCATATTTTCACTTGCATGCTTGTTTTTCTTATGTTATGAGTTGTATTCATGCATTGTTTGTCTTGGGAAAATTTAAATATGTTTTCTTTGAATTTGTCATGAAATTGAAAATAATACCTGTGTCAGATCTTTTCAAATGGATGTCTTGATTAATGGATATTTATTGAGTTTCTGTTTTAGATAATAAGTAAGAAATGGACTTTCAGGGCTATAAATAAACATAAAATGCTCTTTCTGAATTCAAATATAAGATTTTATATGTATACATATACCTTTATACATATACTTATATACACACAAATAAACATAGGTATAGATATATGAAGAGCACAAAATAAGCACCATGATATTCAAAAAAGCTTATACAGTTTATTTATGTAAAAATTCTTACAAATATTTTAGAGCTTTTCTGAATATAGAAACTATTCACAGAGCTACATTAAAATTCCTAATTTTCCATTCACTTGATTGGCAAAACAATAAAAAGTTCCATGATACTAAATATTGATAATTAAGTAGAGCACTGGGGAATCATAAACTCTATTAGTGAGCATATGGTTTTGCACAACTAATTTGAAAAAACAATTTTGCTTTATCTATTAAGCTTGCTGACGTAGTTCCTCTGATTTTGCAAGTACATTTTTTGGTATATACCCTAAAGAAAATTTTCATATTATCATAAGTTTACATGAGCATATATTTTTATACCAGTATTTGTATAATAACAAAATATTAATAAACTCCTTAATATGAGTATTAAATATTAGGCTTCAATTGGCGGCTCCCCCCCACCCCCCCACCACCAGTGGCTCAGCTAGTAAAGAATCCATTGGCAATGTGGGAGACCTGGGTTGGAAAGATCACCTGGACAAGGGAAAGACTACCACTCCAGTATTCTGGCCTGGAGAATTCCATGGACTGTATAGTCCATGGGGTGGCAAAGAGTCGGACAAGACTGAGCGAGTTTCACTTTCTTCACTTTCTTTCTTTAAATTGGTGCCTTGGAAAATAGATACAACTGAGCACTCATAATGCTCAGACTCCTAAGAAAAGAAACATTTTTGGAGGGTGGTGGTGGTACAATAGAGTAGCATCTTAGAGAGCGTCTTTCACAATTTAGGTGACTCCCAAGAACTGGGTAGCTGGATATGTGAGATTTATACTAACTGCTTCTTCTATTGTCAGCCTTTGCTGTGTTGATTACCTTCTAGCCTTTTAATCTCTTATCGTGGACCTTAGGTGATTTCAACACACACTTTTGGATCAGGAATTGCTGTAATCCTGACTGTATCCAGATCTCTGTATATTTATACTCATTGTCTTTCTGTACTGCCTTCAGAAGGTCCCAATTACTAACTGCTTTCTTCATCTCAAAGTTAATTCAGTAAGCAGCATTGAATCAAACGTTCTGTCAGTAAGATTTATTTATTCCTAAATTTCACTCATCAGAATAATAGACTCTTTATTTATTACTTCAATTAATTTACTGTGATAACAAAAGCACATCAGTATTCTTGAAAATATAAGTGTAAATAGTGTAAATTTATCTAATGCAGTAACTCAAAATCATATACTTCAATATATTTTGTTTAATCTTGACAGTAATCTTTCAAAGACAGCTCTCCCATACACTGCTGCAGATTCTTATTCAAGTGCATTTTTTTTAACTTTTAATTTTGTATTGGAAGATAGCCAATTAATAATATTGTGATAGTTTCAGGTGACAGGTGTATTATTTATACTAATTAAGCTGTAGCTCTGTGTTAATTTTTTTCCTTGAAGTACATTTAATACAGATTATAATAATTAATATTTAATACATATATGTTCCTGCTTTTGAGATATTTATCACTTATATTATCTGAACATAAGTCAAGCTATGCCTCTGGAAATTATTTAAAGTATTCTATAAAATATGAAAATGCAAGATAAATTGTTTTCTTACCAAAAAAAAAACCCATATTGATTTATTTCCTTAAAGATCAAATAAACAAACAGGTTTTGAAGATCAGGTATTTGCTTTTTGTTTTGTCTGACTTCTTAGGGTCCTTTCTGTGACTTTATTTTGAGATAATCCAATATTTAATCTCATTTGCTATTCCTACCACGTCTCATAAATATACCTAACCATATGACTCTACCTGTCCCATAACCTGTCTGTATAAATGTGACATTCCTTAACCTCTTTGTCCCATAGTGAATCTTGGAGATTAAAGAAATAAATGGGATGCAGTTTAGAGATTATTCTATTCTGACTGTATGCACACCTTAGTACACTATTAAAGCTGAAGTTTTTTTTTTTTTTTTTCCAAACATTCTTTGATCTACCTGTCAAACTTAATTTGTGTCAATTATACTGCTGTTTATATATGCTTTTAAAGTGGAGAATCCTACAGCACATTTTAGTTTTTCAAGACTTGCTTTTCTTCAAGGCAAAGTGTTTTTCTAGCTTATTTGCTTTTTAACCACTGAAAGCTATGATATTTCAACCCCTACACTATATGAATACAAATGCAGCTTTTAAACATATTATTGCTTCCCAATATCTTGCCTTTGTAGCCTCTTTCTGTCCTGAGGATACAGTGCTCGATGGGTTTTTCTCAGCATAACACCAGTAATTCTCAAAAGAAGCAGGATTTCTGAGAAACATAAGATATTATTCTCCATGAAGAACACTTGATAAGAACTCCTTCCATTTATGATTGGAAAAAGTAAAAGGATTATTTTTGGTCTGAAGTATCACCCATTCACGTGTCAAAAGAGACCACTGCTGTCTGCATTAGTCAATTTTTTTGGAGCCATCTGCCCACACTGTGGGAAATAGTACAGCCAGAATGAGCACTGCAGGTACCTGAGAAAATGCCAGAAGTGGTCTTAGTCAAGATAATTCATTGGCTGGGTAAGAGAGAATTCCCTGCCTCAAAGGAGATCGAAACTGAAAACTAAGAAAAGTTGCCCTTTAAAAGAGTGTAAAATTTCCCAGAATTCTTGTACATGGTTTTTGGTCCATAGGATTTGCATCTCTCTTTTCAGTCTCAGTAAACACTGTTCTATTTTGCTACCTCCCTTGAGTAGCAAACCCTTCTATCTGATGGAAAGAACTAAAGATCCTTCAGCAAATGAACACTCGATGTATCTCTGATTAAACTGACTACATAATAAGAGCAAAGCAAATGGTGAGGAAAAGTATATTATATCTCTTTTAGGCTTGTTGCCTGAGTTTACTAACTGCAATATGTTTCCTTTTAGTCTTTTAATATATGCATTTATTTTCATAACCACTTAAAGAAATAGCTATGCTGACTAATTAAAAATATTATTATCTGTAAAGCTTATATATATTGGTTATGTTTGCCATTACTCTCAATTTAGCCCTATATTTTAATTATTCAACATTTCTGAAAGGAAATATATGTTAGCATATTTAAAGAGCTTCCTCCCAGAATTAATGATTCCATTTAATTTAGTAGCTTGAAAGGGTATGTCATCACAAATATTAATCCATAGTCAACCTAAGAAAGAAATGGAAAATTTTGTTGGAACCAACCTGAGAATTATAACCCAGGAAAAAAATCCTTCAGAAAATTCTGAAGACTGTTCCACCTGGGACAGGTCAAGGCACAGTTAGGCAAGTTTTTGAGACAAAAGGTTATACATCAAAGAAATGAACTGACAGTTTACAAAGTTCAACAAGGCAAGTAATGGGTTATTGTAACCCCTTATCCAATTGGGAAAGGAATGTTATCTCTTAAGTTATATTGCTGGGGCCAGGTAAGTACATATTCCTCTGTCTTCTAAGGGAAACTGATTAACGGAAAATATAGATGCACTATGCAAAAAAAAAAAAAAAAAAAAAAGAGGAAGAAGAAAAATAAGGTGGTAGTGGCTCAAACGAATTTTATGTTTAAAAATTTTGTTTTGTTTTGCCTCAAAAATAACTTTATTTCATGAGTATCTTAGTGTCATTAATTTCTATTAAAATAGCTCAGCAAGTGATAATATGTCAGTTTGGGCCTTATACATACTTTTATCTTAAGATTATATTAGCAGCTAGACTACTTTTGAGTTCATTGAAATTGAATACATTAAAAGGCATTAAAAGATGAAAACTACAAGCCAATAACACTGATGAACATATATGCAAAAATCCTCAACAAAATTCTAGCAAACAGAATTCAACAACACATTAAAAAGCTCAAACACCAAGATCAAGTTGGATTTATTCCAGGGATCCAAGAATACTTCAATATATTTAAATCAATCAATGTGATATACCATATTAACAAACTGAAAGATAAAAACTATATGATAATCTCAATAGATGAAGAAAAAGCCTTTGACAAAGTTCGGCACCCATTTATGATTAAAACTCTTCAAAAAATGGGCGTAGAAGGACCCTACCTCAACATAGTAAAGGCCATACATGATAAGCCCACAGCAAACATTATTAATGGTGAAAAACTGAAAGCATTCCCCAAAGATAAGGAACAAGACAAGGGTATCCACTCTCACCACTATTATTCAACATAGTTTTGCAAGTCCTAGCTATAGTAATCGGAGAAGAAAAATAAATAAAAGGAATCCAGACCGGAAAAGAAGTAAAGCTCTCACTGTTTGCAGATGACATGATACTAATATATAGAAAATCCTAAAGATATTATCAGAAAATTACTAGAGCTAATCAGTGAACCTAGCAAAGTCACAGGATACAAAATCAATACACAGAAATCACTTGCATTCCTATTTACTAACAATGAAAAATCAGAAAGAGAAATTAAGGAATCAATCCCATTCACCATTGCAACAAAAATAATAAAATATCTAGAAATAAACCCACCTACCCTTGTGGCTTAGTTGGTAAAGAATCTGCCTGCAATGTGGGAGACCTGGGTGTGATCCCTGGGTTAGAAAGATCCCCTGGAGAAGGGAATGGCTGCCCACTCCAGTGTTCTGGCCTGGAGAATACCATGGACTGTATAGACCATGGGGTTGCAAATAATCAGACACGATTGAGCGACTTTCACTTCACTCAAGGAGACAAAAAAAACTGTATACACTCAAGGAGACAAAAGAAAATTATAAGACACTGATGAAAGAAATCAAAGATGACATAAACAGATGGAGAGATATTCCATGTTCCTGGGTAGGAAGAATCAATATTGTGAAAATAACTACACTCCCAAATGCAATCTACAGATTTAATGCAATTCCTATCAAATTACCAATGAGCCCAAAAGTAGTCTAGCTACTAATATGGAAAAAGATAGAAAGCCCAGAAATAAACCCATGCACCTATGGGTACCTTAGTTTTGACATAGGAAGCAAGAATATACAATGGGACAAAGACAGCCTCTTCAAAAGTGGTGCTGGGAAAATTGGACAGCTACATGTAAAAGAATGAAATTAGAACACTTCCTAACACCATACAAAAAGATAAACTCAAAGTGGATAAAAGACTTAAGACCAGAAACTATAAAACTCTTAGAGGAAAACATAGGCAGAACACTCAGTGACATAAATCGAAGCAAGATCCTCTGTGACCCACCTCCTAGAGTAATGGAAATAAAAACAAAAGTAAGCAAGTGGGACCTGATTAAACTCAAAAGCTTTTGCATAACAAAGGAAAATATAAGCAAGGTGAAAAGACAACCCTCAGAATGGGAGAAAATAATAGCAAATGAAACAACTGACAAAAGATCAAGTTCTAAAATATACAAGCAACTCATACAACTCAATGTCAGAAAAACAAACAACCCAATCAAAAAGTGGGAAAAAAACCTAAACAGATGTTTCTCCAAAGAAAACATACAGATGACTAACAAACATATCAAAAGATGCTAAACATCATTCATTATTAGAGAAATGTAAATCAAAACTACAATGAAATATCACCTCACACAAGTCAGAATGGCCATCATCAAAAAGTCTAGAAACAATAACTGCTGGAGAGGCTGTGGAGAAAAGGGAACCGTCTGGCACTGTTGGTGGGAATATAAACTGATACAGCCACTATGGAAGAAGTTATGGAGTTTCCTTAAAAACTAGGAATACAACCACCATATGACCCAGCAATGCTACTCCTAGGTGTATACCCTGAGGAAAACAAAATTGAAAAAGACACATGTACCCTAATGTTCATTGCAGCACTCTTTACAATAGGTAGACCATGAAAGCAACCTAGATGTCCATTGACAGATGAATGGATAAAGAAGTTGTGGTGGAATGTTACTCAGCCATAAAAAGGAACACATTTGAGTCAATTTTAACTGATGAACCTAGAGCCCGTTATACAAAGTAAGTCAGAAAGAGAGAGATAAATATCATATACTAACACTTATTTATGGACTCTAGAAAGATGATGCCAAATAATTTATTTTCAGGGCAGCAATGGAGAAACAGACTTATGGACATGGGGAGAGGGGAGAGGAGGGGAGGGTGAGATGTATGGAGAGAGTAACATGGAAACTTACATTACCATGTATAAAATAGATAGCCAATGGGAATTTGCTGTATGGCTCAGGAAACCCAAACAGGGGCTCTGTATCAACCTAGAGGGGTGGGATGGGGAGGGAGGTAGATGGGAGGGAGGTTCAAGAGGGAGGGGATATATGTATACCTACGGCTGATTCATGTTGAGGTTTGACAAAAAACAACAAAATTCTATAATTCATTTTTTCTTCAATTAAATAATAATTAAATAACAATTAAAAATAATTAAAAAATAAATAATAAAAAAGGTATTGAGTATACATTTGCTAAGTGGTTTACTCCCTCCTTTATGCTTTAAGAATAAAAGCTTATTCTTACAGTACTTTTTTCCTTTGTATTTTCTATGTCTATGTAGTATTTGGGGAATGAAAAGAAATTGCATGAAAGCAAAATGAAGCACACTATTCTCTATATCTTGTACTTACTGCAGGTGAATAGCCCATAACAATTCGCTGAAAATATTGTAGAGGTTTTCAAGAAATAAACACAACTATGTTTAATGTGTTTGAGCTATGACAAACCTAGACAGTGTGTTGAAAAGCAGAGACATTACTCTGCCAACGAAGGTCTGTATAGTCAATGCTATGGTCTTCCCAATGGTCATGTACAGTTGTGAGAACTGGACTGTAAAGAAGGCAGAACCAAAGAATTGATGCCTTCAAACTGTAGTGCTGGATAAGACTCCTGAAAGTCTCTTGGACAGCAAGGAGGTCAACCCAGTCAATCTAAAGGAAAATCAACCCTGAATACTTGGAAGGTTTAATGCTGAAGCTGAAGCTCCAGTATTTTGATTATCTGATGCAATAAGATAATGAGATGACTCATTGGAAAATCCCTGATGCTGGGAAAGATTGAGGCAGAAGAAGAGAGCTTCAGAGGATGAGATGGCTGGATGGCATCACTGATGCAATGGACATGAACATGAGCAAACTTCAGGAAATGTTGAGGGACAGAGAGGGCTGGCATGCTGCAGTCCATGGGGTGGTAAAGAGTAGGATAAGACTGGGTGACTGAACAAAAAGAACATATTTAATATATATTACATGATAGGTTATCATTTCTGTATAATGGAGAGGATATTACTCTCAGCAAATAAAATATGGGATGATTTTCTTGGTTAATGGGCAATTGCACTGAATAAATTTTACAATAAAATAGTGTACATGTCAGACTTTATTTTTTTGGGCTCCAAAATCACTTCAGATGGTGACTGTAGCCATGAAATTAAAAGATGCTTACTCCTTGGAAGGAAAGTTTGACTAACCTAGATAGCATATTCAAAAGCAGAGACATTACTTTGCCAAGAAAGGACCATCTAGTCAAGGCTATGGTTTTTCCAGTGGTCATGTATGGATGTGAGATTTGGACTGTGAAGAAAGCTGAGTGCTGAAGAATTGATGCTTTTGAACTGTGATGTTGGAGAAGACTCTTGAGAGTCCCTTGGTTTGCAAAGAGATCCAACCAGTCCATTCTGAAGGAAATGAGCCCTGGGATTTCTTAGGAAGGACTGATGTTAAAGTTGAAACTCCAGTACTTTGGCCACCTCATGCTTAGAATTGACTCATTGGAAAAGACTCTGATGCTGGGAGGGATTGGGGGCAGGAGGAGAAGGGGACGACAGAGGATGAGATGGCTGGATGGCATCACTGACTCGATGGACGTGAGTCTGAGTGAACTCTGGGTGTTGGTGATGGACAGGTAGGCCTGATGTGCTGCGATTCATGGGGTCACGAAGAGTCGGAAATGACTGAGCGACTGAACTGAACTGAACTGAATGTTAAATATTTAGTTTGCCCTGGTATTGGGAAAATAAGTGACTCTAGGTGTTCAGTATTAGTTAAAGTGTTGTATAAAATTAATGGAAATTTGATTTTTCTTCAAATCTTTGTATAAATGGATTTAATTTACATATAAATATATCTTATATGGGCTTCCCAGCTGGCACTAGTGGTAAAGAACCTGCCTGCCAATGCAGGAGAAGTAAGAGATGTGGGTTTGATTGCTGGGTAGGGAAGATCCCCTGCAGCAGGGCACAGCAACCCTCTCCAGTATTCTTGCTTGGAAAATTCCCACGGACAGAAGAGCCTGGAGGGCTACAGTCCGTAGGGTCACAAAGAGTCGGACACGACTGAAGCGATGTAGCATATCTTAATATACATCATACAATATATAATGTATAGTGTTTATGGATCAACTAATATATAGAAACATAATCTGCAAAGAATCCTGAGGGTTTTATTTATCTTAGCTGGTAGAGTTTGGCTGGAAAAAATTTCCATTTAAACGTGTTTTTTCAGCATGTCTCACTACTGAAAAGATTTTACTAGATCCTGAACCAAGAGTAAGCAAGGTCTGAATGATCTATTCAATTGTACCAGGGTCATCTGTTTCAGAAAACATTTATCCCTTTCTATTGTCAGGAATTGCTATTTACTCTTAAACTCACGAAAATTAGAGATGACCTTTCTCATATAATAGCTATACTTAGGAAAAGTGGTAATATATTGGTTCCAAGGAATGAATACTCTTTCCATGTATACATCCAGCCTGGTCCCTGGCAGAAGATATAATGTCTCAATTTTGACTATTAGGGCATAATATCTACAATTATGAGGTTATTCTTTGTATAAAATTTGATATGGGAAAACATTTTTTATCAAAATATTGGTAAAGATGATAGTTGGGTATCAGTCCTTACAGCAGGTTGAATAATAGTTCCCTAAAATTCATGTCTATCCAGAACTTCATAATGTGAACTTATTTAGAAATAGGAACTTTGCAGATGTAATTCATGAAAGGGTTAGTGTGGGTCCTAAATCCAATGTAAGCACTCTTACAACAGAGAGAAAGGACACACAGAGACACAAAGAAGAAGATCATGGAGAGATGGGGGCAGAGATTAAAGTGATGCAGCTACAAACCAAAGTGTTTTAAGGATTACTGGGGGCCACCAAAAGCTACGAAGGGGCAAGGAAGTAGTTTTCTAGGATTTTTTTTTTTTTCCCTTAGAGACTTCATAGATGTTGTGGCCCTGCCAATACCTTGATTTCAGACTTACAGCATCCAGAACCGCATAAATTTCTGTTGTTTTATGCCACCAGATTTTGGTAGCTTGTTATGGCAGCACCTGAAAATTAAATATTCAGCATTATGGAGGTTTTGATGTCCTAGTGTCTGTTGTAAATCATCTGTTCTGGGTGAACTACATATTTCCATCTACAGCACTTCAGCAATATACTGAGTCCTAACTCCACCAATCTCCACAGTAACATGGTTACAGCAATTTCTTTTTGCTTTCACTGAGTTTTCATATTTATGGGATCAATTTCCTTAATTATAATATATCCAAAGAAGAAAATTGTTGTTGTTCAGTCACTAAGTCACGTGTGACTCTTTGCAACCCTATGGACTTCTGCTCATGAGGCTTCCCTGTCCTCCACTAGATCCTGGAGTTTGCTGAAGTTCATGTCCATTGAGTGGGTGGTGTTATCTAACCATCTCATCCTCTGCCACCTTCTTCTCCTTTTGCCTTCAATCTTTCTCAGCTTCAGGGTCTTTTCCAATGAGTCGAGTCTTCTCATCAGGGGGCCAAAATATTAGAGCTTCAGCTGTAGCATCAGCCCTACCAATGAATAGTCAGGGTTGATTCCTTTAGGATTGACTGGTTTGATTTCCTTGCAGTCCAAGGGACTCTCAAGAAAAAGAAAGCCCTAAATCCATCTTTTTACTCCACAATGGCTTCTAGCTAATACTTATAGCTATAAAATTTTGTCTATACCAATTGTCTGCAGTTTGCTTCTTCCTATTCCCTTTATTTGCTAAAGTGGATTTTTCTTTTTTCTTCCTCCCATTCCACCAAAACAACTTTTATTTATTTATTTATTTTTTAGGATAAGCATCACACTGTCAAATCTGCTAATAAATTCTTGGTAAGTATTTCTTGCCCTCTCAACACCATTTAACAAATTTGAATATCACCTTAAATACATCACTAACTATTTTAATCACACTCTCCACTTCCTTTTACCTATCTTCTTATCCCAAACTCTCATTTTCCTGACCTCTAAATCGTGGAGTGCCTCAAGCCTCAATCTTCACACCTCTTTTCTTCATTATCTATCATCTTTGTTCATAATAATACCATTCTGTTTCAAAGCTTTAAAATCATCTTTGAAATTTAATTATCTAACCTGAACTGAACTGATTATAAATGAATAACCAAATAAATGAGTTCTTGAGGTATTTTGAAAAGACCCTGATGCTGGGAAAGATTGAGGGCAGGAGGAGAAGGGGATGACAGAGGATGAGATGGTTGGATGGCATCACCGACTCAATGGACATGAGTTTGGGTAAACTCTGGTAGCTGGTGATGGACAGGGAGGCCTAGAGTGTTGCAGTCCATGAGGTCACAAAAAGTCAGACACGACTGAGTGACTGAACTGAACTGAATTGAAATAAATGAGTTCTTGAGGTATAACCTAAAACACTATAATTAACATTAAGGCTACAAATTCAGATTCCTAACTAATAAGTACATAAACAGATGCCTGGCCATAATTTGCTAAATTCCTGAATGTATTCATGTGTATTGACATGAAGAAAAGAAATAAAGGATAGTTTTGAGATTCCATATGTCTTACAGAATTCATTTAACTGTGGATGACAGTTGAATTCTAAAAAAAAATCTGTTTCTTTCTCAGGTTTACAATGCAAACTGTTATAGGAACACATTTCCCAATTTTCTGAAGTGTAGGCCAATGAAATACAGCTAAATCCTTATATAAGGTGAAGAATAAATCCTCTCTTCTTTCTTCCTCATTTCTGCTGCCTTGAGGAAAGGCACAATACCTTGAAAATTTGTACCCATTTTAACCCAGGAGGTGGCCTTGAGGATGAAGGCCACAAATGACTCCCCAGAAAGAATGAAGGAAACTTTGTCTCAAGCGAACTCATTGAGTCATCATTCCAACATCCAACCACTTCCCCCCCTGATATGTTTGTGTCACTGTCTTTATGTCTCCATTATTTTAATCCAATCCTAAGCTTAATTGATATTTTGCTTCCTTTTGAAAGATAAATGCTTAAAGAGAAATGACTTGAAAATGGAATTTGGCTTAAAAAGGATTTGAGGCATTGAGAAAAGCGATGGCAGATTTTATAGATTAAAAAGCTGGAAAGCTTTACCAATCTGATAAAATATTTTACTGGTAATTTCCTATATCTTGGACATCTTGCTTTATATCTATCACTAAGAGTAAAAATTAAAATAATGAAATTTCATGTATGTTGGCATTCTGATGTATGTTGATGTAGTCTTACAGTAAAGACCTATGAGGTAGATAAAGTCAGACTGAAGTCAGATCTTCAAACAGAAGTGAATAAGTTACGAGAGTCCTACATATAGATTGCAAATTAAGTGACTGAATATTCTTTAATTTGTAATTTTGAAAGCTGAGAAACTTTTAGTCTTCTGTTCCTTAAACACTTTCAACTGGTGGTACTGAAATCACAACTTTAGGAAAATATTAGTGACAATAACATAAAGGTCGTAAGTTGTTTGAGAAAGAAAGTGGTAGATGCGTTTTTCATTGACACTTATTGTTTTAAATATTTAAAGATAGCTAACCTTTTTTTTTTTTTTTGAAGGCTAGATTTAAAAGCTGAATATATAGGCAGGTAACTAAATGATGACTTTCAAGCTTGAAACCTGTTAGATTACAGAGAAAATAAACTTTACGCTTCTGTAGGATTAGGGCTTTTGGAGAAAATTTTACTGAAACTTAGGGCATATGCTCCCTAGAAGTTAATTTATACCTGATTAGCTAATGAGGAAGGGCTTCCCTGGTGACTTAGCTATAAGAATCTACCTACTAATGCAGAAGACTCTAGAGACATGTGGTTCTTTTCCGTGAGTAGAAAAGATCCCCTGGACAAAGAAATGGAAACCTACTCCAGTATTCCTGCCTGTCAAGTCCTATGGACAGAGGAAGCTGGCAGGTTCCAGTCCATGGGGTTGAAAAACAGTGGGACATGACTTACCAATGAAATAACAAAACTGCATCTAATGGGGATTCCAGAGAGATTTACTTAATTTTAGAGGAAAATTTCAAGGGAGGATAAGACGTGGGACTATGAGATACTATGGATTAAAAAGCTGGATATACTGGTCTATTCTTTCTTCTGGAGATGTTTACTTACAATCCAAAGAATCGCAACAACAACTCAGGATTATTTCTGTTATGTTTCCAAGGAGACTCTTGCAGATAGGGAGAAGGGAAAACTGACTTTCTCCACACTTAGATGAAATTTATTGGGGTTTCTTTTCTATGGTACAGAACTTATATATGGAGAGTAACAACTGACTTTTATTGCCTTGGAGTAAGAATCTGGGCACAGAGAAACCACATAGTTCTTATTTGTCAATTATTTACAATGTGTAAATAATAATCTACTTCACAACAGAAACCTTGTGTTTGCATCCACTAGTAATATTAATAATGATACTAAAACTTGAAATCACACCTTATAAAACATTTGACTGTCAAATACATCTATGGAGTTGAAAACCAGCAAACAGACTAGAAACGTGTTGGGTTTTTGAAGCCATTATAATGAAAAGAAACCCCAGCCTGAAAAGAAATGGACCAAGCCTATTAGATGTTTAACAGAGCACAAGATTTTCTAATTCTGTTTAATAAGAAGTTTCTTGCTACAACTGTGAAGCCCCCATGCAATATATCCTCTCCAATGTCCAACTCAGCTACAGGCCAAAGAATAAAGACCCAGCAAGTCCTTCCCTGTAATAGGAGGTGAAGCTACAGAATGAGATAACACATTATTTCCACCTATAATACACTCTGGTACATAGAATCTCTACTACCCCTGCCCAGAAACTTGTAGGGAGAGCTTTGTTTTCTGTTTTTTCCTTTCTATGTGAGTATTTAACCATGGCTATTATCTTTATTTTCCATTACGTCAAGTGCAGGTTAGCATTTATTTTATAGGTTTTTGTACCACAAATAGCCACATAAAGACCAATGGATAGATCCTTAGTATGCTCAGAGATGATAGAATTTAACTTGTATACAGTAATGTTTTTTTTTTTTTTGTTTGTTTTTTTCTTAAGGAAGACAATTGTCTGTTTATATAGATGCTACATATTTATCAGTATTTATGTAGCCAAGAGAGTAAATTATGCAAACAGTGCTAGTTTCTTATTTCTACATTATTGAGTTTCCTTTTTATTAAAAGAAAATTAATTGTGTTTGGGGCAGGACTGGAATTTTGTTTATGTTTTCCAGTCTCCTTTGAAGATAAGCACATATATATGTAATTAAGTACCACCAATGAGACATGGAGAGAAGGTTTTGTTTAGCTTTATGAAAGCTAGTTTATAGGAAGGTGTAAATGCTTTGTTTCTTTTATTAATGAGACAAAGAAAATGTGATCAGTATGAAGATATGGTAAAGGAAAGACCAAAGGCTTAAAAAATAAAATATTTCAGGACTTTTAATTAGTTCAGGTTAACAGAAGTACTTGGGGAAAAGAGTAAGTGTAGGATTGACAAATGATAACCAATGATAAATGGAATAGAGAATAAAAACACAGTAGAAAGGTCAGTAAAAATGAGTTGATTTTTGAAAGAATAAACAACATTGACAAGTCTTTAACTGAGCTAAGAAAAAGAGAACACTCAAGTTAGAAATGAAAAAGGACATATTAAAACTGATACCACAGAAATACAGATCACAAGAGACCTTAATGAAGAATTATAAACCAATGAACTAAATATTCCAATTACAATGTAATAGTATATTGGGTAAACAGGCAAGTCTCAACTATATGCTGACAAATTTTGCAAAGCATAAAATTTTGACATGCATATTCTAAGAGTTATAAAGTATAACAAAGGTAATAGAATAGCCAACATAATCTTGAGCAAGAACAACAAAATTAGAAGACTCATACTTCCTGATTAAAAAAAGTACTATGCAGCTATAATAATCAATACAGTATGAAATTTTTATAAGTATAAACAAATAGGTCAACAGATATGTAGGACAAAGGAACAGTACAGCAGAAGAATCTGGATATATGCAAGCACCTATAGAATCAAATGATTTTTGAGAAAAGTACAAGACAATTCTATTGAGAAAAAAAATCTTTTCAACAAATGGGCTTGGTTCGTAAGATGTTAATATTCCATAAGCTTCACACAACTTCTGGAGAGTGAGCTAAAATAAGAGCCATCTATTATATAAAGCACATCCATAGTTTCCTTTTTGCCTTATGATAGCTCCTCATTCAGTTTCATTACCCACAATTCCCTTCTTTAATTTTGTTTCAACTGTGCCCCTTAATTTCCATGTCAATTCACTATGCATATCTATATAGGAGCACTGCATTTTAAAGCATCTATGATAGCCAGGAATGTTCTGTGTACTTCCGCTGATGTAAATACATATGATTTGTGAGACTGAAGAAGCCTTCTGCTATATGCCTCCATAAATGAGCCAATAGTGATAAAGCTCAGTGTCACCTTATCTTGTTTGGAGTGAGAAATGAGAAACTAGTGGAAAGGGAACAGTTGGAGTAACTAGAAGTTTCAGCCTAAACAGATAAATTATTGAGTGGCAGAGATCTTTTTTTTAGCATGTGTGACTAACCCCATTAGTGGTTAAAGCATTGTCTAAAACAAACGCTAAGGTCATACTCAAGAGTACTTATTGGCTTACTAAAGTAGCTTCTACTAAGAACCAGGAGGACATTCTGTCTGAGAAGCAGTGTAAACGCCCCACTAATTGAGGAATGATTTAAGCAAATGTGGACATTTCAACTAAGTAAAATATATCAATGTTAAAATTGCAATCATAATGAATATGTAAAAGAACAAGGGTAGGTTAATAATAACATCGTACAGACTAAGCCTTCCACTGTATGTCTCCATAAATGAGTTAATGGTATAAACATATATACATATATCCTCAGTGATAAAGCTCAGTGTCACTAAGGACACATGACAAGGGCACACAGAAAAGCAAGCATCCCAACACCAACAGCAAATGCAGTGGCGCAGGCAACACCTAAGAGCAGGGACCGATGCATCATGGGTAATAAATCAAGCTGGCCTGATTGGCACGTATGCGACAATAATGGCCTCCACAAACATGAAACGATAAAGAAAATAAAAAGCAGCACAGGCAGTGGGGAGTGGCAGGCAAGAAGTAGCTGCACTAAGGTCATAGAGTTCTTTTGATGGGGCATTTTTGAATTAGAAAAACCTTTCTTGCCTCATGAGACAATAAAATATTGTATTTTGTTTTGTTTACTAATTCAGTTTCTCGTGCAAAAAAATCAGAGAACTCTTAAGTTGGTATATTAGATTTAGAAATTATAAAAATAAAACACTATTTTATATGTTGGAGAAAAACAAAATATTTAAGCTTCCATTTTTGAGGATATATATATATTTTTAACTTCATTGAAATTTGAAATTCAACACATAGATTAGGTTTTTCTTTTTTTGGTATGGAGATAGTAGGCATTCAAATTTAAATTTATACTTAAAGATATGTATATCATACACAATCATAAATATAGGTTCTTACATGCATATGTCTAAAATGTGTTACAGGCATATGTAAGTTTTGGTTAACAGCACTGGAAAACACTGTCTAATTTTGCTTGTAATCTTATCTCCAATGGGATTCTTGTTTTGCTTGTCAGCTCTTGTAGCTTGTACTAAGTGAGAAGATAGAATCACCGATTAACTTCTAGGTGTTTTCACTTAGGAGTCAACTGTAAACACAAGGATGTTTTCGAGGTTTTTAAAGGTATTTTTCTACAGTTTATAAGAACCTGTGTCACTTTTATTTCCTGCTAAACTTTTTATATCAGGAAAAATGTTTCTTATTTTAATAACAACTGAAATTAGTTTGAATAAAAAGCTAATTTAATGTTCACAATGAAAATCCAGTTTTAGTAAACCACAACACAGCACACCTTCACATCTGAAAATGTTAATGAGATTCACTGTCATCATTAATAATAGTTTATTTAAAATATCATTATTTTAGGGTCAGACAAGTCAAAGGAAGCATAAAAATATTTACTAATATCTAAATCAAATAACACTAGCAAATTAGCTTTTTTATCACCTAAAATTTCTTATGCTAGGGAACCTAAATGTGTTAGAGATTCAAAATTGGGATTCAGTCAACTCTCTGAAAACCTCCTATTATTCTAACATAATGGAACAATAGCAGTCTGCTGTTGAGCTTCGTTTTAAATGCTACATCTATTATTATACTAATGATTACAAACCATATGGTGTAACCAATAGGACTGTCTTTAAATACACTAATTACATCAAGTGCAGGCAATAAAACAGGTGCTAAAACAATGTTCACACACACTGTTTTTCATTTACAGCTCTGCAGAAGACCTTTAGCACAGAGCCTGAAATTCCAATCTATTTCCATACGCTCCCATTCGACATTTAAAGATCCTGCATAACTATCCAGTCAACACCAATTAAAACAATAAACATCCTATTTGTTAGTAAACCTCCAAATATTTTTTAACCAGTGATAAATGGATCTTGGGCCCCAAAGTCACTGCAAATGGTGACTAAAGCCTTGAAATTAAAAGACACTTGCTTCTTGGAAGAAAGCTATGACCAACCTAGAGAGCATATTAAAAAGCAGAGACGTTACTTTGCTGACAAAGGCCTGTCTAGTCAAAGCTATGGTTTTTCCAGTAGTCATGTATGGATGTGAGAGTTGGACTATAAAGAAAGCTGAGTGCCGAAGAATTGATGCTTTTGAACTGTGGTGTTGGAGAAGACTCTTGAGAGTCCCTTGGACTGTAAGGAGATCAAACTAGTCAATTCTAAAGGAAATCAGTCCTGAATATTTATTGTGAGGATTGATGCTAAAGCTGAAACGCCAATACTTTGGCCACCTGATGTGAAGAACTGACTCATTTGAAAAGACCCTGATGCTGGGAAGATTGAAGGCAGGAGGAGAACGGGACAACAGAGGATAAAATGGTTGGATGATATCATCAACTTGGTGAACATGAGTTTGAACAAGCTCTGGGAGTTGGTGATGGACAGGGAAGCCTGGCATGCTGCAACCTGTGGGGGTCACAGAATCAGACAGGACTGAGCAACTGAACTGAACTGAAATGGATGAGAGAAGAGCAATCTAAAGCAATTAATGTTAATTTTCATTGCTAATTCCAAAGCCAATATTACCTATAATAGTTTGTATCACTCTACATTTAAGGATTATCCAAAGTCTAATATATTAGAATAATATGTAAAATAATCAGTGGGCTATGCTTAGTCTCTCAGTCATGTCTGACTCTTTACAACCCCATGGACTGTACCCTGCCAGGGTCCTCTGTCCATGGGGACTGTCCAGGCAAGAATCCTGGAGTGGGTTGCCATGCAATCCTACAGGAGATTTTCCTAACCCAAGTATCAAACCCAGGTCCCCTACACTGCAGGTGGATTCTTTACCATCTGAGCCACCAGGGAAGCCCTTATTAAAATAACATCTTATTAATAATAAGAAGGCTTTTATTGAAATAAGCAACAAGAAGAAATAATAATGTTAAGAAAGGCAGGGGCATAGGGCTATGTCATGGTCTTGTTTACCATCATTCAGGTGATATTGAATAAGCAAATGTATATAAATATTTAGTGCTTTCCTCTATAAAGAGCACAGATTGACTCAGGCCATTTCTCAGGTCTTCTCCATTTTTAAAAGTTTGTATTTTTTTTGTGTGTGTGTGGTAAATTGACAAGACACTCTATTTGACCAAATCTTAGTCAGTTTCTGCTAAGCCATTCTCTTTAGGAAGCCTTGACCTCGGTCCCTAACCTTACAAGACCTGCATAGCCCAGTTATAGCAGTAGTCCTGTCAGGTCTGTTTAGAAAGAAATATTATACTCTTGATATCTGATCAATTTTAATATCTGATCAAATTCTTCGTCCCCTTCATGCTATCTGATCACATCTGTCCACACAAAGCTGAATCCTGCTAAATCAATTTAGCATGAATCCTCACTATCTCTGATGTGTTCCCTTAAAAATTTTCCATCCAACCCTCGTCTCCTCCCCAACCACCAACCTATTCCTTGGCTATAGATCATCACTTGTTATTGTTGTGTTTGGAGTTGAGTATGACCATATTTTTCACATCTATCAACATGGTTCCAAATGAAATTTTTCTTTACCATTTAACTAATGTCAGAATATTTTTAGAAACAGAGTTGGAAATAAGATTCTTTAGCACAAATGCCAAATTCTCCCAAATCAGTGGGTGAACCTGGAATCAGAGAGCTTGGGGTCACAGGCCAGTCTAAGAAGATTCTAGTCTTAATATTTATTACCTCTAAGTTTTGAAAAAATTATCCAATGTCTTTTTATCATAGTTTCCTCACATATTTAATGGTTTGTTTGATAACAACAAGCTCATAGAGCTGTTTTGAGGATTAAGTGAGATTAGCCTTGTAACCTGTGCTGAACCATTGCTTGATACAGAGTTGATACCAAATAAATGCAAGCTATTATTGTAATAAAATAATTACATTATGAGCACAAACGCACTAAAGTATGTACACATATAAATATATTCCAAAAGAAAATGAAAAACCATAAAGATGAGAATAAAAAATATTAGAAAAGAGAAATTATAGAATATACAATATCTTTTTTAAATAGTCAATATTTATACAAAAGCTTATCCAAATTCATATATATATACACACACATAAATCTACTTTAAAAATCCTTCATTTTCACCAGCAAAGTATTTAAAATGAAACATATATAGTCCAGAATGCAAAATGTATATATGCCTACATGTGTATTTTGAATAATTAGCAAACAAATTGCCTATTTGCAAATTAATGACTCATATGTGAGTAGAAAGAATGAAAATTGGGTCTCAAATTACTAGTGTTTAATGAGATAATAACTTGAACAAGAGAGTAAGTAGTAACCAGCATGTTGGGGAATAGCAGTTCATCAAAAATCTCTATTACAGGATATATTTGTTTATTTAGGCTGAAATGACATGATGTGGAGGAGGTCGTGGGGCTCCTGGCAAAGAGAGGGACTCTGTGAGTCCACCTAGTCTCATGTTCATGGCCTGCATGCATCCCTGCAGGCTTTGCTTCTGGACATGATGGGGCCTCCTGCATGGCTTCTTTCACACGCAGAGCCTCAGCATCCCTCCTTTTAGACCTGTCTGACATTGACCTCTTCACAATGAGAAATGAGGAGATAATCGCCATGTCAAAAGAATATTCATGGAGAATTCATTTAGCTGAAGCATTAAGTTACTCAAATGAAGCTCCAGGATCATATGAGGATATTGGAAGTGACTGCCGAGCTTTAGAAATTTCCAGTTGGTCAGATGTCAGTTAACACGAAGTAGCAGGTTCAATGAACTTGCACAATGCCTTGAAATCACTCTATGTAAGGCTGCAGCAGGAGACCCTTCACTCTCTTTTAGCCATATTCTCAATCAGCAGGTAATATCATCAGAGCACTGCCAGTAAATTCCTCATCTTCTCCCTCTCTTCCTTCCTTCCTCGTTCTTCTTTCCTTCCAATCCCTGCAAATACTTGCTTATAACTCTTCAGTAACCTCTGGGAAAGTTGTTCTCTGTTTAATTTCACAATATTATCTATAAATTGCTTTCTACTACATTATGATTCACTGCCATATGAACTTCTGTTTATATCTTGAAAAAATAAATTAGAGTCTTTGTATTTTTTATTGTCTGTCTTGAATAGTTTTCCCCCAGAATTTTGTTTGGTTGACATTTTATAATTTAGAACTCAATTTAAATTTCACCTTTTCACAGAAACCTTATTTTTTCCCCAGCTTTATTGAAATATAATTAACACAAAGACCTTATGTTAATGTTCACTGGAGGCAAGTTCATAAAATCAGAACATAAAAATAGTGAAAGTATGTAATTTATCATGTTCTCTATCATATAACCAATGCCTCTGACTGTGCCTGATGGCTCAGATGGTAAAGAATCTTCCTGTAATGCAGAAGACCCGGGTTCAGTCCCTAGGTCAGGAATATCTATCTCCTGGAGAAGGAAATGGCAACCCACTCCAATATTCTTGCCTGAGAAATCCCATGGACAGAGGAGCCTGATGGGCTCAAACAGTCAAACACAAATGAGTGACTAACGCACATACACACACACATTTATTGTAGTTATTCAATGATTATTTATTACATAAGTGGATATTTTTCTCCCATGCTTTCGGTAGCACTGAAAATACATTGGTGAAAAATTCAAAAGTAAAGCTTGTAGTTGAATAATATATGTGTGTGTGTGTGTGTGTGTGTGCTCATGCTCATGCTCAGTTGCTGCTGCTGCTAAATCACTTCAGTCATGTCCAAGTCTGTGCGACCCCATAGATGGCAGCCCACCAGGTTCCCCCGTCCCTGGGATTCTCCAGGCAAGAACACTGGAGTGGGTTGCCATTTCCTTCTCCAATGCATGAAAGTGAAGAGTGAAAGTGAAGTTGCTCAGTCATGTCCAACTCTTAGCAATCCCATGGACTGCAGCCTACCAGGCTCCTCCATCCATGGGATTTTCCAGGCAAGAGTATTGGAGTGGGGTGCCATTGCCTTCTCTGTTCAATTGCTGAGTCGTGTCCAACTCTTGCTATCCCATGGATTGTAGCCCTTCAAGCTTCTCTGTCCATGGAATTTCCCAGGAAAGAATACTGGAGTAGGTTGCCATTTCCTTCTCCAGGATATGTACATATACATAAATATATATATATATATATATACATATATATGTGTATATATATATATATATGCACACACACACATATATATAAGCTTATGCTTATGTACAAAAGTAATAAATATAGTAAAATACATAGAACGATACTAATAACAAATTTTGAGAGAGTATAGAGACAGAAGTCAGACTGAAATGAGTAGAGGAGTGAAGGTAGGAAAGTAGAGGGTGCATTAAACTACTCTTTTCCAAAGTTGGGCCTTGAAGGAAGGTGAAGAATGTAGAGGGTTGAGGAAAGGAGAAACTGGGATAATAATGCTGTTTTCTTAGACTTGTATTTAGCATCCTTTATTTTTCAAATAATAAACATTTATAATTATTGTTTTCTTATAAATGTTATAGCTCTGCTGCTGCTGCTAAGTCACTTCAGTTGTGTCCGACTCTATGCGACCCCATAGACGGCAGCCCACCAGGGTCCCCTGTCCCTGGGATTCTCCAGGCAAGAATACTGGAGTCGGTTGCCATTTCCTTCAATGCGTGAAAGTGAAGTCACTCAGTCGTGTCCAACTCTTAGCGACCCCATGGACTGCAGCCTACCAGGCTGCTCCACCCATGGGATTTTCCAGGCAAGAGTACTGGAGTGGGGTGCCAGCTCAGTCATGTCCAACTCTTGGACTGAGACCTGCCAGGCTCCAGTGTCCATGGAATACTTCAGGCAAGAATACTGGTATGGGTTGCCATTTTCTTTTCCAGGGCAAAAATGGACAGAAAACCTAAAGAAATATCTCTCCAAAGGAGACATTCAAATAGCCAGAAAGCACATGAAAAATGCTCAACATTACTAAATATTGGAACAATCCAAATCAAAACTACAATGAAATGTCACCTCACACTAGTCAGAGTGGCCATCTTAAAAATATCTACAAATGATAAATGCTAAAAGGGGTGTGAAGAAAAGAATACCTTACTAGACTGTTGATAGGAATGTAAATTAGTACTCTCCAGAGAACAGTTTGAAGTTTCCCTAAAAAACTAAAAATGGAATTACAATACAATCCAGCAATTCCATTCTTAGGCAAATATCTAGGAAATATAAAAACTCTAATTTGAGAAGATACATGGATTACAATGTTCATAGCAGCACTGTTTACAATAGCCAAGACATGGAAGTAACCTCAGTGTCCACAAATGGATGAATCAATAGAGAAGATGTGGTATATATACACAATAGAATATTACTCAGCCATATAAAAGAATGAAAGAATGCCATTTGCAGAAACATGGAGAAACATAAAAATTCCCATGTTAAGTAAAGAAAGTCAGACAGAGAAAGAGAGATATCATATGATATCACTTCTATGTGGAATCTAAAAAAATTAATAAACAAATAAACAAAAAAAGAACAGATACAAATGAACTTATTTACACAATAGACTCACAGGCATAGAAAACCAACTTATGGTTACCAAAGAGGAAGAGGGATGGAAGACAAATTAGGAATTTGGCATTAACACATACACACTACTATATATAAAATAGAGAAACAACAACACCTAATATGTAACAGAGGGAACTATATTCAATATATTGTAATAATCTATAAAGGAAAAGAATTTGAAAAAAATATATATATCTGTGCATGCTAAGTTGCTTCAGTCATACCCAACTCTCTGCAATCCTATGGACCATATCCCACCAACCTCCTCTGTCCATGAGAGTCTCTAGGCAAGAATATTGGAGTGGGTTGCCATGCCCTCCTGCATGGGATCTTCCTGATCCAGGAACTGAATCCACATCTCTTATGTGCCGTGTGTTAGCAGGTGCATTCTTTACCATTACTGTCACATGGGAAGCCCACCTGTATCTATAGCTATACCTATATCTATATATCTGAATCACTTTTCTGTACACCCGAAACATTGTAAATCAACTGTACTTCATTAAAGGAAAAATAGTTGGAAGAACAGAGAAATTTGACAATAGAGCCTTAAGCCATAGAGGGACTTAAGGATTCTTGATAAGTAATCTCATGATTCTTCAGCTGATCAATATCACCATCAAGGACCTAAGTAATTTCTATTATTCCTAATTTTCTCCTCTACTATTCTTAATTCTTTGGCCTTTTGTTCTTTTGCAACTGGTCAACATATGACTTCTAAAGATCTAGAATCATCCTCATTTTCAGGGCAGAAGGAAAAGGAAAAATCAGCACTCTATCATTTATAAGGAAGCAAATATCTTCTCAAGCCTAACATATACTTCCATGGAGATACTGGTGAGAATTTTGTCACACAACAATTCCTAATTATAAGTAAACCTAGACAAATGAGTGGCATTTCTAGCTTCTTGTTTATTGTGAAAATAAGCAAAGGAAAAAGTGCTGAATGCTAAGAAAATCTGAAACAGCCATGTAATAGAAAAATATTAGCAGAATGGGAAAATAACAGCTGGAAAAAATAGAAAATGAATATCTTAACTATAAAAGGACTTTTGCACAACATTGTAAATCAGCTATTCAGTTCAGTTCAGTTGCTCAGTCGTGTTCGACTCTTTGTGACCCCATGGACTGCAGGACGCCAGGCCTCCCTGTCCATCACCAGCTCCTGGAGTTTACTCAAACTCATGTTCATTGTCAGTGATGACATCCAGCCATCTCATCCTCTATTGTCCCCTTCTCCTGCTGCCTTCAATCTTTCCCAGCATCAGGGTCTTTTCAAATGAGTCAGTTCTTCTCATCAGGTGGCCAAAGTATTGGCGTTTCAGCTTCAACATCAGTCCTTCCAATGAATATTTAGGACTGATTTCCCTTAGGATGGACTGGTTGGATCTCCTTGCAGTCCAAGGGACTCTTGAGAGTCTTTTCCAACCCCACAGTTCAAAAGTATAAATTCTCCAGTGTTCAGCTTTCTTCATAGTCCAACTCTCACATCCATACATGACTTCTAGAAAAACCATGGCCTTGACAAGGCGGACTTTGGTTGGCAAAGTAAAGTCTTTGCTTTTTAATATAATATCATATATAAAACGAGTCACCAGTCCAGGTTCGATGCACAATACTGGTTTCTTGGGGCTGGTGCACTGGGACGACCCAAAGGGATGGTAAGGGGAGGAAGGAGTGAGGACGGTTCAGGATGGGGAACACGTGTATACCTGTGGCAGATTCATGTTGATATATGGCAAAACCAATACAATATTGTAAAGTTAAAAAATAAAATAAAATAATTAAAAATATATACCATCTAGGTTGGTCATAACTTTTCTTCCAAGGAGTAAGCATCTTTTAATTTTATGGCTGCAGTCACCATCTGCAGTGATTTCGGAGCCCCCAAAATAAAGTCTGTCACTGTTTCCACTGTTTCCCCATGTATTTCCCATGAAGTGATGGGACCAGATGCCATGATCTTAGTTTTCTGGATGTTGAATTTTAAGCCAACTTTTTCACTCTCCTCTTTCACTTTCATCAAGAGGCTCTTTAGTTTTTCACTTTCTGCCATAAGTGTGGTGTCATCTGTTTATCTGAGATTATTGATATTTCTCCTGGAAATCTTGATTCCTGCTTGTGCTTCATCCAACCCAGTGTTTCTTATGATGCACTCTGCAAATAAGTTGAGTAAGCAGGGTGACAATATACAGCCTTAATGTACTCCTTTCCCTATTTGGAGCCAGTCTGTTTTTCCATGTCTAGTTCTAACTGTTGCTTCCTGACCTATAGTTAGTAAAATAAATTTTAAAAAGAACTTCTGAAACACTTTTTCCTATTGGAAAAAAGGATAACATTTCTCAAAAAGACTTGTATGTGGAATTCTAGTTAATATGTTTCACATGCATAACATACTATTCAAAAATTGGTATTATTTTGGAAATTTATAAAAAATTTGAGGGCAGTCACTAAGTTATAGTAGCCAAACAACTTCCAGTTCAAAATGATCAGTCTTTTTCAACAGTGATGGATACTTGCATTTAACACTACACCTTCTGAAGTCTTAGATTTGTGTCAGGATCTTTATTTCTTTCACTTTCTAGATATTATACTTTATGTTTTATATGTTCCTTGAATTATTTCATGCTTATTCATTGTTTTCTCATCAATGATATTGATTCCTTGTAGAAGTTCTTTTATCATTTATGCCTAAAATTTTCTTTCATGCTCCTAAGACACTTTATTAATCTGTCAGCAACTGAAGAAGTGATTGATTTAATTAACAAGCAATTCTGACATGATGCAGCATATTTTAATTAATTTATATGGGAGCAATGGAGTTTGAAAAGCATGTTTCCATTATGCAAAGAAACATGAAATAACGATACAAAATCCAAGGAATAAACACATATTTTATTTTACATATTAAATTACCTGACAGATGGTACGTTATAAATAATCTTGGACTTGCTACCAAAATGTGTATGTGTATGTGTGTGTACTCAGTCATGTCTGATTCTTTGCAACCCCATAGACTGTAGCCCTTCAGGATCCTTTGTCCACAAAATTTTCCAGATAACAATACTGGATCTGGTTGCCCTTTCCTACTCCAGGGGATCTTCCCAACCAGGGAACTAACTTGCGTCTCTAGAGTGTCATGCATTGGCAGGTACATTTTTTAATACTAGCACCACCTGCTACCAGAATACCAGCACACAATTCTGTATTTCTGGGTCAACAATCAAAAGAAAGTGACCTCAAAGACCACTGCCTGCTTCATGAATTTTTCTGCATATAATGGCCACATAAATTGGCCACCAGTTTGTGAAATGTCCTATAAGATTGATTTTTATCTCACTGATGTGATCTAATTAGGTTTGCTGTGGCTGCAGTTAGATAAATTGCTTAGGCATATTTTAATATATCTGCCGGTACACTGGTAAACCAGATCTCTTAAAAGACAACAAAAATTTTGACTTGCTTTACTTGCCATTTTTGTGGTAAAAAAATTCCAGATATAACCAAACTATGAATAATTTAACAGTGAGCTTCCCAAAGTGCTGACTATTGAGAAGTGGGTCATGGATGGAGGAAACTGATGGGCTACAGTTGGTGGGGTCACAAAGAGGAGGACACGACTGAGCAACTAGCACCTTCAGTTCCGTTTTTCTCCAGTCAGTGCTTGCCAGATTCAACTCAGACACAGTTCAAGTTCATTAACCAATATGGTCACTTAGACTTCACAAGTTCTACAGGAAACAAGTTGATAAAACTATCCATTTGTAAACATATCCTTTGTTGTTTAATTGCTAAGTCATGTCTGACTCTTTGGCAACCCATTGGCTATAGTCTTCCAGGCTCCTCTGTCCATGAGATTTTACACGCAAGAATACTGGAGTGGGTTGCCATTTCCTTCTCCAGCGGATCTTTCCGACTCAGAGATCCAACCTGTCTCCTGCATTGGCAGGACATTCTTGGCCACTGAGCCACCAGGAAAGTCCATGTACTACTTTTCAGAAAAAAAGGAACTCCTTAGAGACTGGAATCACACACATAGAGGTATGTGGGTTCAGAAGGCAGACACAGAGCTACAGGAGATTATTTCTAGACCTTGAAACATACTGGAATTCTCTTCTGGATTTTAAAATGTCTGAGAGATGCTAATTGTGCTCTTTTTTGTAACACAAAGTCTACAACTGCTATGTTAAGCCTGCTTCACCTCTGTATTTTGAAAGTAGCCAATTTGTTTTTTAGATTCGCAAGTATATAGAATAAAAAGGAAATTTGATACAGGAAGGACCTTAACTGAAATCTCATCCACACATGATTTAAATAACATTTGGAATTTTTAAGCTGATAATACTTTGATGATATTTTGACTTTTAGTTGATGTTGTAATATAGCACATTTAGGTAATTACCTGGTTTTATGAATTATTCTAAATGGGCAGTAATAAAGACAATGTGGCTTTGGTGTCAAATAAATAGGTCATTGAAACAACCACAGAAATAGACCTACATATATAAGTACAACAGATTTTTGCAAAGTTGCAAAGGCAATGTGTGGGATATGAATGCAATTTTATACAAATGATTCAGGATCAATTGATATTTTTATATGAAAATTAAACTTTAACCCACACTGTACACTATATTAAAAAAAAAAAAAAGACTCTAGGTCATCTCAGAGAGGGCTGATGGAACCAAATCCCAGAGCTCTTAACACTGTGACCAAAGATTGAGTTCTCCATTGCATACAGTGTTATGTTTCCTGTTGGAGATACAAGTCATTATTTCTATGATTGATGATGTGGGAATGTAAAAATAAATGTAAATGCCTTCCAAGTTAAAAAATAGACTCAAATGTATCACAGACCAAAATATATCACAGATCAAAATGTAAAATATAAATTTTAAATCTTCTAAAATAAGACATAGGAAAACAAAATCTTTTGACTTAAAATATGTGAAGATTTCTTAAACACAAACCAAAAATAAGATCCTGAAAAGTACAAATTGATAAATTGAGCCTCAACAAAATTAAACACTTCTGCCCATGAAAGACACTATTAAGAGAATGATAAAACAAACCACAGATTGGCAAGAAATATTTGAAACTCTTACATTTGATAGAAAATTTCATTCAGAGTGTTTAAATTCTCTCAAAACTCAGTAAAAAAAATTGAAAACTCAAGTAAAAATATAAAAAAAAAATTGAAAAGATATTTCACCAAAATACAGAGATGTCTAGGAAGCACATAAAACAGTATTCATCATCACCAGTGACTGTGAGTACATTAAATAATCCACACTAAAATTCTAACACACAGCTATTAGAATGACTAAAATTAAAAATAGTAACCATACAATATGTTGGAAAGGACATGGAGAAACTAGATCTCTTATAAACTGCTGACATAAGTATATGATGGTGGTAGTGTCTGACTAAGTGGTATCTAACTCTTACAACCCCATGGACTGAGGCAGACCAGGCTCCTCTGTCCTGGCAAGAGTACTGGAGTGGGTTGCCATTTCCTCTTCCAGGGAATCTTCCAGACTCTGAGACTGAACCCATGTCTCTTGCATCTCCTGCATTAGCAGGTGGATTCTTTCCTCTGAGCCACCAGGGAAGACCAAGCACATGATGTGCCTGAGTTTAAGTCACTTCAGTCATGTCCAACTCTTTGTAACTGTATGGACCATAATCCATCAGGCTCCTCTGTCTGTTGGATTCTCCAGGAATAAATACTAGGGTGGGTGGCCATGCCCTCTTCCAGAAAATCTTCCCGATCCAGGGATTGAACCCAGGTCTCCTGCATTTCCTGCATTGGCAGGTGGATTCTTTATCACCAGCACCAACCAGGAAGCCCTAAGTATGTAATATAACTGCTTAAAAAGCCCTTTGACAGTTTCTAAAGATGTCTACATACATTTTATTAGTTTTATTAAAATTTATTTACTTTATTAAAATATCTACATATATACACACTCCATGTTATCCTTCTATATTCCCTTGGTCCATACATATAGACATGTGTATGAAGGTTCATAGAAACTTCATTTCCTCTGTTTCTATGAGTTAAACTTACCTATTTATTTATTCTTTTTAGTGGTACCATACAGTATTTTTTCTTTATCTGATTTATTTCACTTAGCATAATGCCCTCTAGTTCTATTCACGTTGTTAAAAATCTTAGATTTTCCTTTTTCTTCATGTTAAATAGCATTCCATCTATCATCTATCTATCTATCTATATATTTATCACATTGTCTTTATTCATCTGCTAATGGACTCATATTATTTCCATATCTTCATTATTGGGAATATGCAGATGACACCACCCTTATGGCAGAAAGTGAAGAAGAACGAAAGAGCCTCTTGATGAAAGTGAAAGAGGAGAGTGAAAAAATTGGCTTAAAACTCAACATTCAGAAAACTAAGATCATGGCATCTGGTCCCATCACTTCATGGCAAATAGATGAGGAAGAAATGGAAAATGTTTGCTAATAGGTAAACGTATAAACAAACTGTTTTGCCCTATACAATGGAATACTGTTATTGAACCCAAGTTCGGATGCTCACAGCTCATAAGCCAATAATTTGAAAGGCTAGCGTTGGCAGAAAATTATAACACTTAAGTCAGAAAAACCAGCAATGTGTGGAGAAGATGGCCTCATATTCAGAGACCAACTCCAAAGATTCTTCTCAGCCATGTCAGTTTTTTAAGAGAAAAATTGGGGGAAGATTCTCCTTGAATCATCCAGGCAGAAGGTTGGGTTCTGCATCCTTGTCTATTGTGTGCAGACTGGCTGACTCTTCAGATGTTATCTTGCCCAAGAGATCTTCTTGCAGAATTGCTAATGACCTATTGGGGTCGCCAGCTAGTCATTTTTTAACTGCTTAATTCTTCTTTTTTTATCTAGGAAAATGAATAAATAGTTTAGACAAGGCATGGTATGCATTCAGGAGAGCATAAGTCAAGAATCAGTTTCAATTGATTAGTGATCTCATCCCTATAAATAGGTTTTTTTTTTTTTTTTTTTTTTTTTAAGGTTAGAGGGGGCTTCCCAGGTGGCGCCTGTGCAGGAGATGTAAGAGACGTGGATTCAATGGACATGACTGAAATGACTTAGCACCCAAGCACACAGGTTAGAGGGAAACAGAAATGGGCAACAGGTGAGAGTTGGACTATAAAGAAAGCTGAGCATCGAAGAATTGATGCTTTTGAACTGTGGTGTTGGAGAAGACTCTTGAGAGTCCCTTGGACTGCAAGAAGATCCAACCAGTCCATCCTAAATGAAATCAGTCCTGAATACTCACTGGAAAGATTGATATTGGAGCTGAAACTCCAATACTTTGGCCACCTATTGCAAAGAACTGACTCATTTGAAAAGACCCTGATGCTGGGAAGGATTGAAGGCAGGAGGAGAAGGGGATGATAGAGGATGAGATGGTTGGATGACATCACCAAGTGGATGGACATGAGTTTGAGCAAGCTCCGGGAGTTTGTGATGGACAGGGAAGCCTGGGGTGCTGCAGCCCATGGGGTCACAAAGAGTCGGACCCGATTGAGTGACTGAACTGAACTGAAGGGAAATAAGCAAAAATATTGGTAATATACAATCTCAATTATGTAAATATATGAAAATGCCAACTAACCCACAGAGACAGAAGCATCTAAATGGTTGCCTTAGGATGAGGTGGAGAGAATGTTAGGTGGCACAGGGAAGGGAGTTATAAAGGAGACAGAAAAAAGCTTTTTCTTTCAAACTATATGCTTTTAAATATGTGCACTTTGATGTCTATCAGTTATCCTCAATAAAATGTATTTCTTCTCAGAATAATGTCATGAGCAGTGCCAAAAAAATCCCAGTCAAGCAAGAGAAGCATGTGCAGGAGTCAAACAGTGATGGCTGTCTGGTAAGGCAGGAAGATGTGCAGAGCTGAGCAAATAGAAATGAAGATTAGGCTGAGTGAATTACTGAGTTTAGGCTGGAGATGACCAGTGCTCTAAAAGAGGGCTTCAGCTGCACTATATCCCTATGAAACCCAGTTTTGTATATATATTTTTTCTTTTTCAGAATGTGATTTTGTGAACTTCATTTTGTCTAGTCTGTTTCATTATTTCTATGCCTTAATTAAACTAACCTACTGGCTTCAGATTGTCCCAGTGCCATTGAGTGACATTTTCAAACTTAGAATTCAACTGGATTCTGTTGAGGAACTGGTGGGTACTGGGTCAGAACAGTTCTGCTGAATTTCTACATATTATGTGAGATAACCCTTGATCTGCCTAAGATCTCACCTTGAAAGTAGTAGATTGGTTTTTCTCCTTCTATCACAAACTCTTAGAACTCATTTTTATCTCAATTTCTCCTCTGGATTTAAGTTCTTGTTATCTATATATAAATACAACACGAAAATGATACAATTTTTAGCTAGAAGTATTACCATACTTCTAGCTAGCATACAATTATAAATCTCTCTATGACTGTGAAACATATGTGCGTTTCTTAGGATATGTCTTTATTTTATTATGAACCAGTAATTATCTGTATTTGTATTTTTCATCTTTAGTAATATTCTATCAAACCTTGTTTCTGTTTAATTTTACCCACACAGTATATATGTATACTCTGAATTATCTTTCCAAGCACATTACAACTAGTAAGTTTCATACTGTAGTTCAGTTTTGCATTTGCTATTAGCTGGAAATATTTTTTCTATGTATTGACAATTATACTTGAGACACTTACTTCAATGAAAAATTTTTCAACTATGATTTATTGAAAATATATTGTGGAGACACAAGAGTGATAGTAATTATAAATGGACTTGTAATGAAAAATGGGGAAAAGTATGCATGAGCTAACAGCTAATGAGTTTGTAATTGTATTTATGTTACTGTGTCCTAATATGAACATGTGATTAATGAGAAACAATAGCTGTGATCATCGATGTTATGGAGCCATTGGAATGGAGTGACTGCATCGAAAAAAGATTTTTTTTTTCTTGTGAAGAAAACACAAATGCAAAAAGGAACATGGTCTTAATGGAACCTATAATACAGAGCTAATGGAAAATATTGGTTGTATATTTAATGCCACTAGAATTGCTATAGTATTCATCTTTAATAATTTGAAAATTTGATAAAACAAGTATCTATATACATATAAACATGGTTGTTACTTAACATTGCTAAAAGAGTATGTATTTATTATCTAACAAATTATACCAAAGAGTTAAATGCATATCATGTAAAATTGTGTTTTTGCCTATAATGCTTTTATTGGGTGTGTCCTTATTTTCCAGTTACACACAATTAGTTACCAACTTTTCCTTATTTTGTCTCCTAAGTAACAGGTGTAGATAATGTGATTTATTTAAAAAAAAGCAACAACTAAACCGGAAAAATAGGTGATTTTTATAAATAGAGTAAATGACTTACAAAAGCATAATAACAATGAACAAAGCTAAAAATGAAAAATACTTGGACTTCAGCAATTAAAGAAATGCTAGTTAGATCACTGAGATATTTTCATTACTTAATATTCCTGAAATGTAGATCACTGAGACATTTTCATTATTTAATATTTCCAAAGTGATATTTGAATAAGAAAAAATGTAGATAAATGGTCCATCTCAGTTTTGTTAGTAAGAGGATAATCCTTATTTAGAAAGTCAGTTATGGAATAGGTACAATGCTGTTTTACAATAGAAACTTATTTTCTAAGAAATTTCCTATTATCAAAAACTCTGATGTAAAAAGAGCAAATGGATAAAAAGAGGTTGAGAAAAAGAGAATTTTGAACACTTTAGTTTCTAAGCACTTTCTTCCCAGTGAAATCATTATTTTTTATAATACAATATAACAAAGTTATTTTTCTTCCAGAAATTGCAATAATAAGTGTACTTTTTATATTTGGACACTTCTGTCTATGAGTATTAACATGACTGAGAAAGTCCAGAGTTTAATAATATTTTCCTTTTTATTAAAAGAATTTTTTTTCTATCATCACCAGTATTATCATTGGCAACACAACAAACATCCATTCTTAAAATCCTAACAACTCTTATCTAATGTGTATAATAAATAACATATATTGTTGGAGCAGCAAGAGTTTTTCTATAATATTAATTCATGATGATTGCTATATATAGGCCATATTTATGCTCTTGAGTAGGAGTACAAAAATAGTGTAATATAGTACTTAATATTCACACTATTGTGGAAATACATTGTATTGGAGAAAGCTCTTATTGAAATTTCTTATCCTGCTCATATATTTTTATACACTGGTGCCATTTCTGAGTATTCATTCTAATCATATAGCCATACAAATATTCAGGAAATGTATTACAAATTTAATTAATATTCTTAAAAATATTTTGTTGAGCATATTTTTCCCTTGCTTGACATGGAGAGAATAGAAATAAGTAAATCTTTAAGAAAAAAGTTGTTAAAATTATACTGTGTTATGCAGTGTGACACATTATTATAGTCATTAAATTTTATTTTTATGAGCATATATTTGACATTATAGATTTTATAAATTTTTGTAATATATTGAAAATTGTGATTCAAAATAAATAAATTATATACTTCTTAATACATATTAATTGTCATATATAGTGGTTTATATAATTATATCAGTAGGTATTAGAGCCAAGTACACAAAAAAAGAGTGAAATAATACATACCAAACTGTCAACACTAAGTGATTATAACATGACTATGAATTATAGAAATACTCATTTTTTATATTTTTCCAACTCTTTCAAAATATTTTATAATAGGTATATATATTACTTTAGCAATTAAAATTACATATAAGTAAATCTTACACACACATACATATATATACATACATACATATATATATATATTTACATCCTTTAAATCATCAGCAAATATTTATGTGGAATCCATTATATTTTAATAAAATCTCATACTAAAGCTCCATTTCTTGTTATTTGTTATTTTGAGAGAGATTTTAATGTGTTTCAGTTCAGTCGCTCAGTTGTGCCCAGCTCTTTGTGACTCCATGGACTGCAGCACACCAGGCCTCCATGTCCATCACCAACTCCTGGAGTTCACTCAGACTCACGTCCATTGAGCCTTTGGTGCCGTCCAACCATCTCACCGTCTGTTGTCCCCTGCTTCTCTGCCTTCAATCTTTCCCAGCATCAGAGTCTTTTCAAATGAGTCAGCTCTTTGCATTAGATGGCCAAAGAATTGGAGTTTCAGTTTCAACATTAGTCCTTCCAATGAACACACAGGACTTACCTCCTTTAGGATGGACTGGCTGTGTTTCAGTTTAATTTTATTTTTTATTGACAACCTAATCTTCCCACAAATAATTAACCTATTTACTTATAGCTTACTTTATTTTTAACTGAAGGATAGTCGCTTTACAGTATTGTGTTGGTTTCTACCAAACATCAAAATAAGCTACTTATTAAATATCTTTCTTATACTGGCATTTTCCAAGGCTCAATCTTCTCCACAGGCATCTAGACCAATTGGACTTACTGAATACGTACAGGATACTCCACCCAAACATAGCAGTATATGCGTTTTTCAAGTGCATACAGGATGCTCTTCAAGATAGATCACATGCTAGGCCACAGAAGAAGTCTCAACCAATTTACGGGGATAAAATAATATCATACTTTTTTTTATGACTGAAATAATATGAAACTAGAAATCGATGACAGAAAGAAAAAGTGAGAAAACCCAACATGTGAAAACTAAAAGCAAGGTACTAAAAAACCAATGCTTCAGTGAAGAAACCAAAATGGAAATCAGAAAATAGCACAAAGCAAATGAAAATAGAAACAAAAGCTTTCCAAAATATGTGGGAAAAGACAAAAATAATTCTAAATGAGCAGTTTATAGAAATACAGGTTTACCTCAAGAAGCAAATGAAAAAAATCTCAAGTAACCAAACCTACCATGTAAAGGAAGTAGAAAAGTAACAAAGCCCAAAGTCAGTAAAATTAAGAAAATATTATAATA
The DNA here is from genome assembly GCF_029407905.1 of Bubalus kerabau. Taxonomy (NCBI): domain Eukaryota; kingdom Metazoa; phylum Chordata; class Mammalia; order Artiodactyla; family Bovidae; genus Bubalus; species Bubalus kerabau. Next base: position 9,349,093 of record NC_073635.1, on the reverse strand, counting down.
AAATCTAAGACAAAATAAATAAAACAAGGAAAAAAATAGAAAAGATCAATAAAATCAAGAACTTTTTTTTTTCTTAAATAAACAAAACTGATAAACTTTTATCCAGGCTAAAGAGGAAAAAAAGAGAGAAGACTCAATAATATAAAACACAATAATAAAATAAGTCCCAATAATATAAAAAAAAAGAGAAGAAATAACAACTAATATTACAGAGATACAAATCATGAGAATATTACAAGCCATTATATGCCAACAATATGGACAACCTAGAAGAACTGGAAAAATTTCTAGAAACATAAAACCTTCCAAGGCTGATTCAGGAAGAAATAGACAAACTGAATTGACCAGTTATAAATAGTGAAATAGAAATTGCAATAAATAAACTCCCAGCAAAGAAAAGTCCAAGACTTGATGACTTCACAGGGGAATTCTACTAAACATATAAAGAAGAACTAATTCTCATCGATCCCAAACTATTTCAAATTATTAAAAAAAAGAACATGCCTAAATGTTTCTTATGTGGCCATCATTACTCTCATACCAAAACCAAAAAAAGACATTCCAAAAAGAAAATTGCTGGCCAATAAATCTAATGAATATGGATACAAATATCCCCAACTAAATATTGGCAAGCTGAATTAAAAAATATATGAAAAACATAATTTAATCAAGTAGAATTTGTTCCAGGAATGCAAAGACATCTCAGTATCACAAATCAACATGTGATACATCACATTAACACAGGAAAGGATAAAAATTATATGATCATCTCAATGGACCCCCCACCCCAAGAAAAACATTTCACAAAAATTCAACATCCATTCATAATAAAAACTCTCTCAAAGTTGTTACAGAGAGAACATATTTCAACATACCAAAAGCCACTTACGATAAACTCAGAGCTAACAGCATAGTCAATAGTAGAAGGCTAAAAATTTTCCTGTAAAATTAAGAACAATACAACAATGCTTATTCTCAACATTTCTATTTAACATGCTAATGGAACTCCTAGTCACACAAATCAGACAAGAAAAAGAAATGAAATATCCAAATTGAAATGAAGGAACACACAAAACAAAAAATCATTATTTGCAAATGAAACAACACTTTATATAAAAATCTCTGAAGTCTACACATATGCACACAACTATCAGAACTAATAAAAATTAATTCAGTAAATTTGCAGGATATAAGATTAATATATAAAACTCTGTTGCTTGTCTATCTACTAATAGTGAGCTATCAAAAAAAATTTCAAAAAAAAAAAAGCAACCCTGTTTACAATTGCATCAAAAAGAATAAAATCCCTAGGAATAAACTTAACCATGGTGGTGCAAATACTATACTCTGAAAACTATAAGACATTGATGAAAGAAATTGAAGACAATAAAAGTAAATGAAATTTCAGTTCAGTTCAGTTCAGTTGCTCAGTTGTGTCCAACTCTCTGCAACCCCATGAACCACAGCACGCCAAGCCTCTCTGTCCATCACCAACTCCTGGAGCTTGCTCAAGCTCATGTCCATTGAGTCTGTGAGGCTATCCAACCATCTCATCCTCTGTCGTCCCCTTCTCCTCCTGCCCCCAACCTTTCCCAACATCAGGGTCTTTTCTAATGAGTCAGCTCTTCCCATCAGGTGGCCAAAGTATTAGAGTTTCAGCTTCAACATCAGTCCTTCCAATGAACACCCAAAACTGATCTCCTTTAGGATGGACTGGTTGGATCTCCTTGCAGTCCAAGGGACTCTCAAGAGTCTTCTCCAATACCACAGTTCAAAAGCATCAATTCTTCCATGCTCAGCTTTCTTTACAGTCCAACTCTTACATCCATACATGACCACTGGAAAAACCATTGCCTTGACTAGACAGACCTTTGTTGGCAAAGTAAAGTCTCTGCTTTTAAATATGTTGCCTAGGTTGGTCATAACTTTTCTTCCAAGGAGTAAGCATCTTTTAATTTCATGGATGCAATGACCATCTGCAGTGATTTTGGAGCCCCCCCCCAAATAAAGTCTGTCACTGAATCCTCTGCTTACCCATCTATTTTCCATGAATGATGGGACTGGATGCCATGATCTTTGTTTTCTGTTGAACTTTAAGCCAACTTTTTCACTCTCCTCTTTCACTTTCATCAAGAGGCTTTTTAGTTCCTCTTCACTTTCTGCCATAAGGGTGGTGTCATCTGTATATCTGAGGTTTTTGATATTTCTCCCAGCAATCTTGATTCCATCTCGTGCTTCTTCCAGTCCAGCATTTCTCATGATGTAGTCCGCATGTAAGTTAAATAAACAGGGTAATAAATGAAAATATATTCCATTTGTGGGTTGGAAGAATTAATATTGCTAAACCATCCATACTACCCAAAGCAATCTACAGATTTAATTCAAAATACTCATGACATTTTTCATAGAACTAGAACAGATAATCTTAAAATTTGCCCTTTATGGAACACAAGAGACCCCAAATAGTTGAAACAATCTTGAGACAAAATAAATAAATAAAGCTAAAGATAAATCATTGGTTGGAATATATATTGGTACATTCACTATGGAAAATAATATAAAAGTTCAAATAAGTAAAAATAGACCTGTATTATGATTCAGCAATTCCACTCCTGGGTATATATGTGAAGAAAATGAAAACACTAACTTGAAGCAGTGCATGCACCTCAGAGTTCAAGGCAGCATTACTTATAATAACCAAGATATTGAAACAACCTTAAGTGTCCATCAAAGATGAATGGATAAAGATGACATGGTATATATATATAAACAATGAAATACTAGTCAGCTATTAAAAAATAACAAAAATTTGTCATTTGCAACAACATGGATGGTCTTGGAGGGCATTATGCTAAAGTGAAATAAGTCAGACAGAGAAAGACAAATGCAATATGATATCACTTATATGTGGGAATCTAAAACATACAAGAAACTAGTGAATATGGCAAAAATGAAACAGATTTACAGATAGAGATAACAAACTAGTAGTTACCAGTGGGGAGAGAGGAGAGACAACATAATGATGGGGGAGTGGGAGGTACAAACTATTGGTTAGAAGAGAGACTACAAGAATGCCTTGTTCAACAAGGGGAATATAGTCAATACTTTGTAACCACTGCATATGGAGCGCAATCTTTAAAAATTGCATGAAAAATTTTTAAAAAGTAAGTTTAAAGTAGAAAACAGCACAAATATTTAGAGTTGAAACAGGTAGATACATGGTTAATTTAGTTGTCTAAGTAAGAGATGATTATATGGGTCCTACCTCAGATTTGACTCAATAACATTTCTATGAACATGAACAAAATGAATTAATAAGCATACAGAGTATGCCTGGATCTTTCTTGATAATTTGCAAGGACATTTTTTGGCCAGCATTCTAATGTCAGTTTACACAGAATTTCAAAGTGGTTATCAGCTATTGATCATTTTTATACTCCAAATCACCCACTAGAGAAATCTATTAGGAATAGCTCAAAGCCATTGACAGTTCTTATTGACCTTTTATGCCTTGTAACTCAATGCACAAGAATCATTAATAAGCTAACCTCTAAGAACTTAATACAGGTGTTGATGATCTCACTGTACTGCACCTAAACTCTCAGGAGAGTCAGAATCAGGACAGAGAGTCTCAGGATGAATCAAGTAACAATCGATCAAATGCAAATCAGAGATTCATTCCCGCTTATCTCCAGAGCTTTACACTTATTTTCTACACAGTGGTTTATCACAATTTTGCTTATTACTTCATTTTTCTATTTAATGTGGTACAACACATATGCAATATCTTATATAACAATGATATGGGGTTGTTTTTTCACCATCTACCAATAACCTAATTGACAATTCACCCTGCAATGTACTTATAGACAGACACCAAATAGAAAATGACATCATGTTGGAATATGTTCTCTAATATTTGATTGACAAAATGAAAAGCACTTTAGAGAAAATCAAGCTCCTTTAGTCACATAGGACTATGTTTTCTCAAAAAATTCCTTTAATTGTTTCACCAAGATTAAAAGCTGACATATTTGACTGTGAAGGGGCTTATGGCTCAGTGCATGGATATTTCAAAACTCTAGCAGTTTGAAAATATTTTCATTTCCAGGACTCAGTGGAGTAGAAAAATCAATGGAATAAAGCTGTAAGAAATCAATATTGATAATAATGTTATACAGGTCCTTAACAACATATTTTGAGATTTTTTTTCAACCTAATAATTTTATAGTCAGGAACCTTGGAAGGAACTATTGGGTCACCCTCATTTACCTATTCTTCCATGGGGAGAGTACAGTAGCAAATTTTGGAAAATAGTCCCGTTAGCAGTGATATTTCTTTGATTCAACTTCATGCAGAAGTAGAAAGATTTTCTATTCAAATAGAGTCTGCTTTAGAATCTCAAACTTCAAAAGTAAAGGGTGTTTCTCTCTCTACCGAGCTGGCTTTTAAACCATATGTATATGATATTAAGAGTAGATAGAGTATCTGTAATTTGGTTCTTTCTTAGGGTGATCCCTTCAAATGTAATAACATTCAATAGAAAAGCTAAAATGGATGAGGAACTCCTGAAAGGTCTATATTCCAACACTAGGTGGTTGAAAATTTTCCACTGAACAAAGCCAGAATATCAACAGGCAACATTTCTATTACTGCATTTTTCAACTTTTTAAATTAATTTTTTATAGTAGGCTCACACTGAGGGAAACTATAAAAATTACAGTGAAGTTCCTATTTACGCTAGGAGCATTCTGTATGAAGTCTTATGATAAAATTTAATTCTGAACTCAGATTTAGTAATAATTGTACTTAAAAAATTGCAACCCACTCCAGTGTTCTTGCCTGGAGAATCCCAGGGACGGGGGAGCCTGGTGGGCTGCCGTCTATGGGGTCGCACAGAGTCGGATATGACTGAAGTGACTTAGCAGTAGCAGCAGTACTTAAAAAAATTTATATACTGTGTGACTCATTACCTCTTTTATAGTCCCTTTCCTCTATGACTTAGAAAGCATTGAGGTAACTGTGTCTTGCTTTGTCAGGCCCACAGAGCAACATTCACTAAAGTGCTTAGTTTACCGTTGGTTTCATCTTATCTGACCAGTTAGAAATTATCAAGTAATTTTTGCCTGATTATCAGTAACTTCTGGCAGTAAGAGGTGAGCAGGGGTTTGGAATATCTGGCTTGTTGTTTAGTCGTTAAGTTATATCCAACTCTGCAATGCCATCGACTTGTAATCTGCCAGGTTCTTCTGCCCATGGGATTTCCTAGGCAAAGATATTGGAGTGGGCTGCCATTTACTTCTCCAGAGAATCTTCTAACCCAACGATGGAACCTGCATCTCCTATATTGGAGGTAGATTCTTTACCACTGAGCCACCTGGGAAACTCAACATCTGGTTATAGAACATAGATTTCTGTTCCCTTTCCATGGTGGAATGTGTCTACATTTCCTGTCTCCTATTATCTTCTAGGGCCACGTGAGTGCATTTGGGACAAGAAATTGTGAACAAAAATGAAGTGTACTACTTCAAAGCCTGTACCCACCTATGATTCCTCATTCCCTCTGTTCTTAGTCTTAGCAATATATTAAAATTCAGGAGGGAGGAGCCAAGATGGCGGAGGAGTAGGACGGGGAGAACACTTTCTCCCCCACAAATTCATCAAAAGAGCATTTAAACGTCGAGTAAATTCCACAAAACAACTTCTGAATGCCGGCAGAGGACATCAGGCACCCAGAAAAGCAACCCAACTCTTCGAAAGGAGGTAGGAAAAAATATAAAAGACAAAAAAAGAGACAGAAGAGGGAGGGACGGAGTTCCGTCCCGGGAAGAGAGTCTTAAAAAGAGAGAAGTTTCCAAACACCAGGAAAGCTTCTCACTGCCGAATCTGTGCTGAGCTTGGGAAGCACAGAGGGCAACATAAAAGGGAGAAAAAAAATAAATAAACAATTAAAAATCGCAGATTGTGAGCCCTAAGGTAACTCCCCCAGTGGAGAAGCAGCGCAGACGCCTGCACACGGCATTAGCAAGTGGGAGCTGGGCAGGGAAGCACAGCGCGGGCTGTGTCCCTTAGAGTAAGAATCGGCCTGAATGTCCTGAGCGCTATCTAAGCGAAATAATTTGGGCTAGCAAACCAGACTGTGGAATATCTACCACGCGAAAAGCCAGCCCTAACCTAAGACACCGCCAGGCCCGTGCACGGAACAAAGGACTGAACAGAGATAGCCGGTTGCAGACCTTCCCCCTCCAGTGACAGGCAGCCAGAGCCGTAAGGGGGCAATTGCAGCCCAAGAGAGACACTATCTATAAAACTGTAAGCAGGCTTCTTTGCTAACTAAAACTTCTTGGGGGTCTGGACGGTCAACATCTGCCTGAGAAGGTGCGCCGGTTTTACACTCAGATAACCGAGTGGCGGGGAGGCGATAAGTCGCAGCATTGGCGCCCGCCAAACACATCACCTGAGCTGCTGGGATCTGGGAAGAGCACAAAACGCAGGCCCAACCGAGTCTGCGCCTCTGAGGACTACCCGAGTGCCTGAACCTGAGCGGCTTGGACCTGGGAGCTCAGCCCAGGGCCGGCCTCTGATTGTTCCTGGCGGAACAACCTAGAGCCCGAGCAGTGTGGGCAGGGAGGCTACACGCGCCGTGAGCGGGGGCAGACCCAGTGTGGCTGAGGCACTGCGAGCGCACGCCAGTGTTATCTGTTTGCAGCATCCCTCCCTCCCTCCCCATAGCGTGGCTGAACAAGTGAGCCTAAATAAAATAAAAAAAATAGTGTCCTCCACCGTCCCCTTTGTGTCAGGGCGGGAACCAGACACTGAAGAGACCAGCAAACAGAAGAAGCTATAACAGAGGGAAACGCCTTGGAAGCTACAGGCCATAGATTAAAACCCTGTGGTTACTATGAACTAATAGGAAGGGGCCTATAGATCTTGAGAAATATAAGTCAGACCAAGGAACTAGCCAAAAATGAACTGAACCCACAATACTCACAACAAAACCAGAGGAAGACCTAGATATATTTTTACTATTTTTACGATCAATCTTTCTTTTTTTTTTTTTGTTAATTTAAAAAAAAATTTTTTTAAGTCCTCTATTGTCCTTTAATTTTCACTTTTATAACTATTACTTTGCAAAAAAAAAAAAGACCCTATTTTTTTTTCTTCAGCAAACTTCATATATATATTTTATAATTTTTTGACCGTGTTTTGTTTTGTTTTGTTTTTTTTCTTTTTCTTCTTTTCTTTAACATTGTATTTTTGAAATTCCAAACTCTACTCTAGATTTTTAATTTTAGCCTTTTGGTATATGTTATCAATTTTGTACCTATAGTTTTTTTCATAATTTCTGTGACTTTTTTTTTTCTCTGTTTCTTTCTCTTATTCTTTTGTATAACATCTGCAATTCCAAACTCTACTCAAGATTTTTAATTTATGCTTTTTGGTATTTGATATCAATTTTGTACCTGTATTTTCTTTATAATTTTTGTGACATTGTTTTTGTTGGTTTGTTTGTTTTCTCTCTTTATTTTTCTTCTTCTTTTTTTTAACATTGTATTTTTGAAATTCCAAACTCTACTCTAGATTTTTAACTTTTGCTTTTTGGTATTAGTTATCAATTTTGTACCTGTAGTTTCTTTATAATTTTCGCGACCTTGTTTGTTTTTCTTTGTTCATTTTTTCTCTCCTTCTTTTCCTTCTTCTTTTCTTTAACATCGTATTTTTGAAATTCCAAACTCTACTCTAGATTTTTAATTTTAGCCTTTTGGTATATGTTATCAATTTTGTACATATAGTTTTTTTTTATATAATTTCTGTGACTTTTTTTTCTTTTTCTTTTTTTTCCCTCTGTTTCTTTCTCTTCTTCTTTTATATAACATCATATATCTGCAATTCCAAACTCTACTCAAGATTTTTAATTTATGCTTTTTGGTATTTGATATCAATTTTGTACCTGTATTTTCTTTATAATTTTTGCGACATTGTTTTTGTTGGTTTGTTTGCTTTCTCTATTTTTCTTCTTCTTTTTTTTTTTAACATTGTATTTTTGAAATTCCAAACTCTACTCTATATTTTTAATTTTTGCTTTTTGGTATTAGTTATCAATTTTGTACCTGTAGTTTCTTTATAATTTTCGCAACCTTGTTTGTTTTTCTTTGTTCGTTTTTTCTCTCTTTCTTTTCCTTCTTCTTTTCATTAACATCACATTTTTGAAATTCCAAACTCTACTCTAGATTTTTAATTTTTGCTTTTATGTATTTGTTACCAATTTTGTACCTTTAAGAACCCAATCTTCAGGACCCATTTTTCACTAGGGAACGAGATTACTGGCTTGACTGCTCTCTCTCCCTTTGGACTCTCCGTTTTCTCCACCAGGTCGCCTGTATCTCCTCCCTAACCCCTCTCTACTCTACCCAACTCTGTGAATTTCTGTGTGTTCCAGACGGTGGAGAACACTTAGGTAACTGATTACTGGCTGGATCTGTCTCCCTGCTTTTCATTTCCCCCTTTTATCCTTCTGGCCACCTCTGTCTCCTGCCTCCTTCTTCTCTTCTCTGTATAACTCCGTGAACATCTCTGAGCAGTCCAGTTGTGGAGTGCACATAAGGAAGTGACTACTGGCTAGCCCACTCTCTCCACTATTGATTCCACCTCATCTCATTTAGGTCACCTCTAACTCCCTCCTCCCACTTCTCTTCTCCATGTAACGCTGTGAACCTCTCTGAGTGACCCTCACAGTAGAGAAACTTTTCATCTTTAACGCAGATGTTTTATCAATTGTGCTGTATAGAAGGAGAAGTTTTGAAACTACTGTAAAAATAAGACCGATAACTGGAAGTAGGAGGCTTAAGTCTAAACCCTGACTCCAGGGAACTCCTGACTCCAAGGAACATTAATTGACAGGAGCTCATCAAACGCCTCCATACCGACACTGAAACCAAGTACCACACAAGGGCCAACAAGTTCCAGGGCAAGACATACCAAGCAAATTCTCCAGCAACAAAGGAACACAGCCCTGAGCTTCAAGATACAGGCTGCCCAAAGTCACCCCAAAACCACAGACATCTCATAACACATTACTGGACATTTCATTATACTCCAGAGAGAAGAAATACAGCTGCATCCACTAGAACATCGACACAAGCTTCCCTAACCAGGAAACCGTGACAAGCCACCTGTACAAACCCACACACAGCGAGGAAACACCACAATAAAGAGAACTCCACAAACTGCCAGAATACAGAAAGGACACCCCAGACTCAGCAATTTAAACAAGATGAAGAGACAGAGGAATACCCAGCAGATAAACGAACAGGATAAATGCCCACCAAACCAAACCAAAGAGGAAGAGATAGGGAATCTACCTGATAAAGAATTCCGAATAATGATAGTGAAATTGATCCAAAATCTTGAAAGTAAAATGGAATCACAGATAAATAGCCTGGAGGCAAGGATTGAGAAGATGCAAGAAAGGTTTAACAAGGACTTAGAAGAAATAAAAAAGAGTCAATATATAATGAATAATGCAATAAGTGAAATTAAAAACACTCTGGAGGCAACAAATAGTAGAATAACAGAGGCAGAAGATAGGATTAGTGAATTAGAAGATAGAATGGTAGAAATAAATGAATTAGAGAGGATAAAAGAAAAACGAATTAAAAGAAATGAGGACAATCTCAGAGACCTCCAGGACAATATTAAATGCTACAACATTCGAATCATAGGGGTCCCAGAAGAAGAAGACAAAGAGAAAGACCATGAGAAAATACTTGAGGAGATAATAGTTGAAAACTTCCCTAAAATGGGGAAGGAAATAATCACCCAAGTCCAAGAAACCCAGAGAGTCCCAAACAGGATAAACCCAAGGCGAAACACCCCAAGACACATATTAATCAAATTAACAAAGATCAAACACAAAGAACAAATATTAAAAGCAGCAAGGGAAAAACAACAAATAACACACAAGGGAATACCCATAAGGATAACAGCTGACCTTTCAATAGAAACTCTTCAAGCCAGGAGGGAATGGCAAGACATACTTAAAATGATGAAAGAAAATAACCTACAGCCCAGATTATTGTACCCAGCAAGGATCTCATTCAAGTATGAAGGAGAAATCCAAAGCTTTTCAGACAAGCAAAAGCTGAGAGAATTCTGCACCACCAAACCAGCTCTCCAACAAATACTAAAGGATATTCTCTAGATAGGAAACACAAAAACAGTGTATAAATTCGAACCCAAAACAATAAAGTAGATGGCAACGGGATCATACTTATCAGTAAATACCTTAAACGTAAATGGGTTGAATGCCCCAACCAAAAGACAAAGACTGGCTGAATGGATACAAAAACAAGACCCCTACATATGTTGTCTACAAGAGACCCACCTCAAAACAGGGGACACATACAGACTGAAAGTGAAGGGCTGGAAAAAGATTTTCCATGCAAATAGGGACCAAAAGAAAGCAGGCGTAGCAATACTCATATCAGATAAAATAGACTTTAAAACAAAGACTGTGAAAAGAGACAAAGAAGGTCACTACATAATGATCAAAGGATCAATCCAAGAAGAAGATATAACAATTATAAATATATATGCACCCAACACGGGAGCACCGCAGTATGTAAGACAAATGCTAACAAGTATGAAAGGAGAAATTAACAATAACAAAATAATAGTGGGAGACTTTAATACCCCACTCACACCTATGCATAGATCAACTAAACAGAAAATTAACAAGGAAACACAAACTTTAAACGATACAATAGACCAGTTAGACCTAATTGATATCTATAGGACATTTCATCCCAAAACAATGAATTTCACCTTTTTCTCAAGTGCACATGGAACCTTCTCCAGGATAGATCACATCCTGGGCCATAAAGCTAGCCTTGGTAAATTCAAAAAAATAGAAATCATTCCAAGCATCTTTTCTGACCACAATGCAGTAAGATTAGATCTCAATTACAAGAGAAAAACTATTAAAAATGCCAACATATGGAGGCTGAACAACATGCTGCTGAATAACCAACAAATCACAGAAGAAATCAAAAAAGAAATCAAAATTTGCATAGAAAAGAAAGAAAATGAAAACACAACAACCCAAAACCTGTGGGACACGGTAAAAGCAGTCCTAAGGGGAAAGTTCATAGCAGTACAGGCACACCTCAAGAAACAAGAAAAAAGTCAAATAAATAACCTAACTCTACACCTAAAGCAACTAGAAAAGGAAGAAATGAAGAACCCCAGGGTTAGTAGAAGGAAAGAAATCTTAAAACTTAGAGCAGAAATAAATGCAAAAGAAACAAAAGAGATCATAGCAAAAATCAACAAAACCAAAAGCTGGTTTTTTGAAAGGATAAATAAAATTGACAAACCATTAGCCAGACTCATCAAGAAACAAAGGGAGAAAAATCAAATCAATAAAATTAGAAATGAAAATGGAGAAATCACAACAGACAACACAGAAATACAAAGGATCATAAGAGACTACTATCAACAATTATATGCCAATAAAATGGACAACGTGGAACACATGGACAAATTCTTAGAAAAGTACAACTTTCCAAAACTCGATCAGGAAGAAATAGAAAATCTTAACAGACCCATCACAAGCAGGGAAATTGAAACTGTAATCAAAAATCTTCCAGCAGACAAAAGCCCAGGTCCAGACAGTTTCACAGCTGAATTCTACCAAAAACTTAGAGAAGAGCTAACACCTATCCTGCTCAAACTCTTCCAGAAAATTGCAGAGGATGGTAAACTTCAAAACTCATTCTATGAGGCCACCATCACCCTAATACCAAAACCTGACAAAGATCCCACAAAAAAAAGAAAACTACAGGCCAATATCACTGATGAACATAGATGCAAAAATCCTTAACAAAATTCTAGCAATCAGAATCCAACAACACATTAAAAAGATCAGACACCATGACCAAGTGGGCTTTATCCCAGGGATGCAAGGATTCTTCAATATCTGCAAATCAATCAATGTAATACACCACATTAACAAATTGAAAAATAAAAACCATATGATTATCTCAATAGATGCAGAGAAAGCCTTTGACAAAATTCAACATCCATTTATGATCAAAACTCTCCAGAAAGCAGGAATAGAAGGAATATACCTCAACATAATAAAAGCTATATATGACAAACCCACAGCAAACATTATCCTCAATGGTGAAAAATTGAAAGCATTTCCTCTAAAGTCAGGAACAAGACAAGGGTGCCCACTTTCACCATTACTATTCAACATAGTTTTGGAAGTTTTGGCCACAGCAATCAGAGCAGAAAAAGAAATAAAAGGAATCCAAATTGGAAAAGAAGAAGTAAAGCTCTCACTGTTTGCAGATGACATGATCCTCTACATAGAAAACCCTAAAGACTCCACCAGAAAATTACTAGAACTAATCAATGACTATAGTAAAGTTGCAGGATATAAAATCAACACACAGAAATCACTTGCATTCCTATATACTAATAATGAGAAAACAGAAAGAGAAATTAAGGAAACAATTCCATTCACCATTGCATCGGAAAGAATAAAATACTTAGGAATATATCTACTTAAAGAAACTAAAGACCTATATATAGAAAACTATAAAACACTGGTGAAAGAAATCAAAGAGGACACTAACAGATGGAGAAATATACCATGTTCATGGATTGGAAGAATCAATGTAGTGAAAATGAGTATACTACCCAAAGCAATCTATAGATTCAATGCAATCCCTATCAAGCTACCAACAGCATTCTTCACAGAGCTAGAACAAATAATTTCACAATTTGTATGGAAAAACAAAAAACCTTGAATAGCCAAAGCGATCTTGAGAAAGAAGAATGGAACTGGAGGAATCAACCTACCTGACTTCAGGCTCTACTACAAAGCCACAGTTATCAAGACAGTATGGTACTGGCACAAAGACAGAAATATAGATCAATGGAACAAAATAGAAAGCCCAGAGATAAATCCATGCACATATGGACACCTTATCTTTGACAAAGGAGGCAAGAATATACAATGGATTAAAGACAATCTCTTTAACAAGTGGTGCTGGGAACTCTGGTCAACCACTTGTAAAAGAATGAAACTAGAACACTTTCTAACACCATACACAAAAATAAACTCAAAATGGATTAAAGATCTAAACGTAAGACCAGAAACTATAAAACTCCTAGAGGAGAACATAGGCAAAACACTCTCTGACATACATCACAGCAGGATCCTCTATGACCCACCTCCCAGAATATTGGAAATAAAAGCAAAAATAAACAAATGGGACCTAATTAACCTTAAAAGCTTCTGCACAGCAAAGGAAACTATTAGCAAGGTGAAAAGACAGCCTTCAGAATGGGAGAAGATAATAGCAAATGAAGCAACTGACAAACAACTAATCTCGAGAATATACAAGCAACTCCTACAGCTCAACTCCAGAAAAATAAATGACCCAATCAACAAATGGGCCAAAGAACTAAATAGACATTTCTCCAAAGAAGACATACAGATGGCTAACAAACACATGAAAAGATGCTCAACATCACTCATTATCAGAGAAATGCAAATCAAAACCACTATGAGGTACCATTTCACACAAGTCAGAATGGCTGCAATCCAAACGTCTACAAGCAATAAATGCTGGAGAGGGTGTGGAGAAAAGGGAACCCTCTTGCAGTGTTGGTGGGAATGCAAACTAGTACAGCCACTATGGAGAACAGTGTGGAGATTCCTTAAAAAACTGGAAATAGAACTGCCTTATGATCCAGCAATCCCACTGCTGGGCATACACACTGAGGAAACCAGAAGGGAAAGTGTACCCCAATGTTCATCGCAGCACTGTTTATAATAGCCAGGACATGGAAGCAACCTAGATGTCCATCAGCAGATGAATGGATAAGAAAGCTTTGGTACATATACACAATGGAGTATTACTCAGCCATTAAAAAGAATACATTTGAATCAGTTCTAATGAGGTGGGTGAAACTGGAGCCTATTATACAGAGTGAAGTAAGCCAGAAAGAAAAACACCAATACAGTATACTAACGCATATATATGGAATTTAGAAAGATGGTAACAGTAACCCTGTGTATGAGACAGCAAAAGAGACACTGATGTATAGAACAGTCTTATGGACTCTGTGGGAGAGGGAGAGGGTGGGAAGATTTGGGAGAATGGCATTGAAACATGTAAAATATCATGTATGAAACGAGTTGCCAGTCCAGGTTCGATGCACGATACTGGATGCTTGGGGCTGGTGCACTGGGACGACCCAGAGGGATGGAATGGGGAGGGAGGAGGGTTCAGGATGGGGAACACATGTATACCTGTGGCGGATTCATTTTGATATTTGGCAAAACTAATACAATTATGTAAAGTTTAAAAATAAAATAAAATAAAATTCAGGATGACTTTGAGAGCTACACATTGAAGATGACATGTTTTCTGAATGACTCTATTGAGCATTTCCTTACCCTGACCACTGCAACAACCAATTGATAGTTATATGAGCAAATATAAACTATTGTGGCAAATCACTGAAATTTTAGGGAATAGTTATTTCATCAGCCATAGTTGTCTTAGCTGTATGGAATTGGGATACTACTACTTCCAAAAACTGTCCCATGTTATTTAGTGGCAAAATACTTGGTAAAGTTGACCAAGGCTACATGTGGACTGCAGTATATTTTTACTCTTGAGAGAGAGGGAGTATGAAATAGATGCTTCAAGAAGAAACTACAAGGCTCAAGGCTATTTGATGATCAAAGAAGTGGACTGATGCAGAGAGATATCTTTCCACCAAGACTTTTGCTTTCCTTTATGGTTAATAGTATTGTCCAGCATAGAACAATATTCTGTTCTCCTTGATCCTTTATGGGGCTCTGTAATGATGCTTGATCCATGACATATGGACCAGATTGATCACGTCTAAGTCTAGCTCCTCTTCTTTGATCATGGAAATCTTAGAAGGCAAATACTGAAAAGGGTAGAGAATCCTTTGCTCTTGGCTACAAATAAAGCTCTGCTGTGTTTATACACTGGAATTTGAAGGTTTACCTTTGATAGCAGCTATCATTACCCACTCCAGTGTTCTTGCCTGGAGAATCCCAGGGACAGGGGAGCCTGGTGGCTGCTGCCTATGGGGTCACACAGAGTCGGACACGACTGAAGTGACTTAGCATAGCATCATTACCTTTGACATTTCCTAATCCATAAGCTCACTACCAGGGAATATGTTACAATGAAAGTTAATCATAGACTGAATTCTGTGAAATGTACAAAGTTCCTTAGCAAGGACATGCATAAGCAGACACATCACCTGTCTTTATAAACTGTCCTCAGGCATTTTGACAAATACCTTGGATAAAAGATTGATTACAGGCAGACAAAACAGTATTCTCAGGGTAGAATCAGCCAATACTCTTCTTGAGGCTTCCCAAGTCTTCAAGTTTGTCACTGCAAGTTATCTGGTTTCTTTATTGCCAGGCAGTTATTCATTCTCATACCATATGAATTCTCAGTTTATAACTAGGCCAGCAATTCACACGTAAAGCCCACAAAATTGATTGTGTATCATCTTCTCACCTTTCCAATATTCTCCTGAAATGGAATTTTGAACTTGTAAGTCTTTGCTCTTTCCTAAGCTTTCAGCTCAGTTCAGTTGTTCAGTCTCTCAGTCATATCTGATCTTTGCGACCCCATTAAATAGATGACTTATCTATATTCAGTTATATTTCACAATTTCTCTCTTACTATTTAGTGAGAAAATAATTCTTCAGAAGCTTGCCCCATCTGTGCCTCAAACCTTCACCTTGGTCATGTCTTTTCGATGAGACCTAACATCTATCACTGGCCATAAGACTTCACTGAGGTTTTGTCCTCTCAGAAAAAGTGAAAATTTTCTCCACACGTATGGTTATCTAGCAACATATTAACTCATATTTTATGAACCATTTTGAGAAAAATTTGCCATTTGTATCAAAATGCTTATATACAAGCTATCTTTTTAAAATGTGCTTCCTGCTCGCCTACCTTAGAACATAGATACCTAAAAACTTACCTTTTGTTAATAATTCACAAGTGGGCTTCCCAGGTGGCTCAGTGGTAAAGAATCCATCTGCCAAGTGGGAGACATGGATTTGATCCCTGGGTTTGGAAGATCCCCTGGTGTAGGAAATGGCAACTTACTCCAGTATTCTTACCTGGAAATCCCATGGACAAAGGAGCCTGGCCAGCTATAGTCCACAGGTTCCAGAGTCTGACAGGACTTAACAACTAAACAACAATAACAAATAATTCACAAGTGTGTAGTATTTGATTCCCCTCCTCCCCTTTACCCTCAAATATTTGTGGGTCAGTGCTAACTGTTGTGCAGCTATGAATAATTTGACCTGGATTCTAGATTTTTTTTTCTTTAATAGCTCAGTGATATTATGAAAATTCCTCATCTCAGAGGCTGTCAGTTTCTCTAATGCTAAAATGAAGTGAGTGATATATTCAAAATTAAATGGTAAATCTTGTTGAGCTACAAAATGTGCTATCTGGTATTAGGATAAATCTGTGCTGAACTCACCATATACTTGTTAAATAAAAAAAAGATCCAGGCAAAAGTTAAAGAGGCTAACATAGATTGTATTATGAAAAAAAATATTGCCTTGGGGGAAGAGAGACTCCAGAATACAACTGGGTTAAATTCTTAATTGAATTGATTTGATGGGATGCAAAAGGAGAAGGGGCTGGCAGAGGATAAGCCGGTTAGATAGCATTACCAAGTCAATGGGCATGAATTTGACCAAACACCAGGAGATAATGAAGGACAGACAGGGCAGGCTGGATAACAAAACAACAAAATTCAAAATATCGGGCTTATTCTGAATAGAATACCTGGGGATTTGCAGTCAAGTGGCAAACATGGAGATGTGGGTAATTGGTGAATGGAAAATTAATAAGAGGACACATCAGGTCTGGAAGGATTCCAGCTTAAGTTACCAAACAGAACTCTCGCTGAAAGCAGGCAAAAATGATCAGATATCATCTGGGGGTTAGTGGATATTGGGCCTGTGATCAGATGTATAGAGTAGGGACTTTAAGCTAATATAGTAGGATTCTTGCTAAAACTGGATTCTGTAAGAAGTATATATTGGAGTCTTGTTAGCAAGAGGGTTCAGGGGATCTGACTAAAGTTTGGTCAAACAAAGTATCTTTAGTCATACCCTGAAATTCATTATTTTTCTGTTTGTTTATCTTAACAGGTCTCTGTAATCTGAACAATACTTCTTTATTTTAGGATACCTCTTTCTCATGAACTATCAGAAGATGAAATATTCTGATTATTGAAGCTCTTCATTGTTAATAATCAAAGTTATCATGACTATCATGCACCAGCACTCTGCTAAGTGTGCTTGTGTCTTTCAGAATAGCCATCTTCTGGTGCAATATCCCTAATTCTCACTGTTCTACAAAATTAGAAATTTATTTCTTGCTTATGCCACATGTCCACCAAATGTTGACTGTAATTCTGCTCTGCATCACCTTCACTCTGGTATCCAGCCAATGGAACACTGCTGTCTGAAGTATTTTCAATCTGTGGAAGAGAAAAAAAAGAGATGTAATGTGAAATCACATGATGCTTCTCAAGACTTGTGTCCATATGTTATACACATCACTTCTGCAGGCAAAAGCAAACCTATGTCATCGCCTGGTATCACCCAGGAGGGGAAGTAAATCTTCCTTATCATGGAAGCATCCAGTATCTGTGGAAAACAGTGCAGTTCAGCAAAGTGTGCTTAAATATATCATTTATATAAACTTGAATTCAGAACTGGTAGTGATAGGGCCCAGCAGGGATCTCATTGATAAGATGGCTTGTTATGTCGACCTCGCAAACAAAGAATAAATCATAGTGATCTGTGGGACTGACCAAATTGACCACAAGCCATCCTGCTATCTCACTGGCTCCTATCTTCTCAAAGCTGTGAGGCCACCAGATTCCAGACCTCCGGCTACGTGACCATCCCTTCAGAGAATTTTTTATTGGTGGGGTACAAGAAAGACTCCATCAGAAAGGGAAAACGCTGATTCTCCTTAAGAGCCAGTCACCCTCTCTTTTCCCTCTAATAAATTTCCTTTTCTTGCCTGACTGCCCGGCTCACTCTTTTTCTCTGCACTCACCTTACAGATAGTAGGGATTTTTCTCTTTTAAATATGGGGACAAGAACCTCATAGATGCAAAACTGTTAAATTTTAAAAACCTGCGTTTAAAGGAAGACATAGATCAATGGTTTTCAATGCCCGTGTTCTTAACATGTAATCAGTTGGTCAAATTTTTACATTGATCATATTCTTTTATAAAAATCTCCTAAAAATGAAGCCTGGCCTGCTGCAGTCTCTGGGGTTGCAAAGAGTCGGACAAGACTAAGTGACGGAACTGAACTGAAAAATGAATAAGAAAGAATTGTATATTGGTGATGCTGATAAAGATAGAGAAAACAATATTAGCAATGAAGATTGTCACCTTTGGTTGGTAAAGCTGTTGTTTCATTAAAATCGGTGCCCTATATGAATTTTAAGCATTTTTTAATAGAGAATTTTTATAGTGATTCAATTTTAAACTTTGGACTTTGCTGTATTATTTTCTTAGCCATGGATGTGGAGGGGCACTGATGCAAAGTCAAAAAAACAGAGTAAGGAGAAAGGGAGGGGCAAGCATGGCACTTTTGCTCACACAGAAATTGAGAATTTAACAGTTGATTAGCTATTAGAGTGTTTTGGTGGTTCCCCTGTGTTTTACATGCCTCTCTGCTTAATTAATGACTCACTCTGCCTTTTAATCTGGCTTCTTTTGATTATTAACACAGTAGCACTGTTTATTAAAGAAGAAATACAGGGAAGTGGATGCAAAAGAGCATTGGTCAGTATCTCACCCATGTTTGAATGCCTGATAATGTCTCTCTGATTCACATGGAGATATCATTCTGTATTTAACATGGACCATGGTTGATATACAATATGACTACTAAACTTTGTAACTCTGGAATTTCCTTACAAATTTAGAATAGTTTTAGAAAAAATATCATTTTTAAGTTCCATCAGTTCAGTCGCTCAGTCGTGTCCGACTAAGCATACTATGGACTGCAGCACACCAGGCCTCCCTGACCATCACTGACTCCAGGAGCTTGCTCAAGCTCATATCCGTCGAATCGGTGATGCCATCCAGCCACCTCATCCTCTGTTGTCCCCTTCTCTTCCTGCCTTCAATCTTTTTCAGCATCAGAGTCTTTCCCATGAATTTGTTCTTCACATCAGGTGGCCAAAGTAATAGAGTTTCAGCTTCATCATCAGTTCTTCCAATGAATATTCAGGACTGATTTCCTTTAGGATGGACTGCTTCGATCTCCTAGAAGTCCAAGGGACTGTCAAGAGTCTTCTCCAACACCACAGTTCAAAAGCATCAATTCTTCGGCACTCAGCTTTCTTTATGGTCCAACTCTCACATTCATACATAACTACTGGAAAACCCATAGCTTTGACTAGACAGACATTTGTTGGCCAAGTAATGTCTCTGCTTTTTAAAATGCTATCAAAGTTGGTCATAGCCTTTCTTCCAAAGAGCAAGCGTCTTAATTTCATGGCTGCAGTCATCAACTGCAATGATTTTGGAGCCCAAGAAAATAAAGTCTGTCACTGTTTCCTTTGTTTCCCTGTCTATTTGCCATGAGTGATGGGACCAGATGTCATGATCTTCGTGTTTTGAATGTTGAGTTTAAAGCTAGCTCTTTCACTTTCCTTTTTTACTTTCAGCAAGTGGCTCTTTAGTTCCTTTTCAATTTTGGCCATAAGGGTGGTGTCATCTGCAAATCTGAGGTTATTGACATTTCTTCTGGAAATCTTGATTCCAGCTTGTGCTTCATCCAGCCTGGCATTTTGCATGATGTACTCTGCATATACATTAAATATGCAGGGTGATAATATACAGCCTTGACGTACTCATTTCCCAATTTGGAACCAGTCCGTGGTTCCATGT
The DNA here is from genome assembly GCF_029407905.1 of Bubalus kerabau. Taxonomy (NCBI): domain Eukaryota; kingdom Metazoa; phylum Chordata; class Mammalia; order Artiodactyla; family Bovidae; genus Bubalus; species Bubalus kerabau. Next base: position 9,329,071 of record NC_073635.1, on the reverse strand, counting down.
CCAGTTAGAGCATAAAATATATCAAGTTCCTTGAGTCAGGGTTTCCACACAGGGATATATGATCATTGATATAGAACAAGTGAGCTTTATATCAACCACCCTCAAACACCCAGGTAAAACAGTCCAGCGTCTATTTAAGAAAACAAAGCATAATTGAAATTGGTTGCTGCTGCTGTATTATTGAATTGTATTTACTGATTTTTCTAACTCTTTCTATGTCTACAATTTCACTGTTACTAATCGAGGAAAATAAGACTTGAAAACTCTGTTTATCTCCCTTTCTGTCTCTGATTTTGGAGTCTACAGTAAAGTCTATTGAACTTATTTATTTTATTTTTTGAGTTATATTTTTACAAGACACAATATTCACATATTTAGAAGTTCTACATTAGATTTAGCTTGTCCTTCAAAACTGGATTAGAGAGAGATGCCAACACATATGGTAACTCCTGGAACAGTTTGTAGTTTGAACAACCTACAGGAAACCATGAAAGCCACATTTCCTGTCAGTATTGTGAAGCCAAAATCTCTGTTTGGAAATTAACTTTAACATGTACCTAAAATCTGTGCAAAAACCCATTTAGTGATCTTATATAGTTTTAGAGGTGACATATCCTGAGTGTCATTCCAATAAAAGCTACCTAAATCTTGATTGCATTTTAATGAGAAAAAATGATTTCGAGTTCTACTTTGTATTTTTTAAAAGCATACTATTTTTACAATTTTTAAATTCCACTCTAAATCAAAATTAATCTCAGTTTCTTGTCTCTTGATAGTGTTGTCTGTGTGTTCCCTTGTGTTCACTATTCTTCAAAGATAAGATTATTTGAAATGTCTCTCCTTGATATACCTTTCAGTTTTTTGCGTGCACTCTGTGTATTTATATAAAAATTTTTGCAGCCTTTTCATTATTTGACATTAGTTACAGAATAAACCAGTAAGCCTTCCTAGTGATCAATGCAAAGAAATATGGGAGTACAATAGAGTGGGAAAGACTAGAGACATGTCCAAAAAAATTAGAGATGCCAAGGGACACTTTCATGCAAAGATGGGCACACTAAAGGACAGAAATGGTATGGACCTAACAGAAGCAGAAGATATTAAAAAGAGGTGGCAAGAATACACAGAAGAACTATGCAAAAAAGGTCTTCGTGATCCAGATAATCACGATGGTGTGATCACTCATCTGGAGCCAGACTGGAGCCTGGAATGTGAAGTCAAGTGGGCCTTAGGAAGCATCACTACGAATAAAGCTAGTGGAGATGATGGAATTCCAGTTGAGCTACTTCAAATCCTAAAAGATGATGCTGTGAAAGTGGTGCACTCTGTATGCCAGCCAATGCGGAAAATGCAGCAGCGGCCACAAGACTGGAAAAGGTCAGTTTTCATTCCAATCCCAAAGAAAGGCAATGCCAAAGAATGCTCAAACTACTGCACAATTGCACTCATCTTAAATGCTGGCAAAGTAATGATCAAAATTCTCCAAGCCAGGCTTCAACAGTACATGAACAGTGAACTTCCAGATGTTCAAGCTGGATTCAGAAAAGGCAGAGGAACCAGAGATCAAATTGCCAACATCCGCTGAATCATCAAAAAAGCAAGAGAGTTCCAGAAAAACATCTATTTCTGCTTTATTGATTATGCCAAAGCCTTTGACTATATGAATCACCACACATTGTGGAAAATTCTGAAAGAGATGGGAATATCAGACCACCTGGCCTGCCTCTTGAAAAATCTGTATGCAGGTCAAGAAGCAACAAGTAGAACTGGACATGGAACAACAGACTGGTTCCATATAAGGAAAGGACTATGTTAACGCTGTATATTGTCACCCTGCTTATTTAAATTTTTTGCAGAGTACATCATGAGAAATGCCAGGCTGGATGAAGCATAAGCTGGAATCAAGCATGCCAGGAGAAATATCAATAACCTCAGATATGCAGATGACACCACCCTTATGGCAGAAAGTGAAGAAGAACTAAAAAGCCTCTTGATGAAAGTGAAGAGGAGAGTGAAAAAGTTGGCTTAAAGCTCAACATTCAGGAAACTAAGATTATGGCATCTGGTCCCATCACTTCATGGCAAATTGATGGGGAAACAGTGGAAACAGTGACAGACTTTATTTTTTTGGGCTCCAAATTCACTGCAGATGGTGACTGAAGCCATGAAATTAAAAGACACTCTTTGGAATAAAAGTTATGACCATCCTAGACAGCATATTAAAAAGCAGAGATATTACTTTCTAACAAAGGTCTGTCAAGTCAAGGCTCTAATTATTCCAGTAGTCATGTATCGATGTTGGATTATAAGAAAGCTGAGCATAGAAGAACTGATGCTGTTGAACTGTGGTGTTGGAGAAGACTCTTAAGAGTCCCTTGGACTGCTGGATGGATGGAGATCTTACCAGTCCATCCTAAAGGAGATCAGTCCTGAGTGTTCATTGGAAGGACTGATGCTGAAGCTGAAACTCCGATACTTTGGCAACCTGATTCGAAGAGCTGACTCATTTGAAAAGATGATGATGCTAGGAATGATTGAAGATGGGAGGAGAAGATGCTGGGAAAGATTGAAGGTGGGAGAAGGGGATGACAGAGGATGAGATGGTTGGATGACATCACTGGCTCAATGGACATGAGTTTGAGTAAACTCTGGGAGTTGGTGATGGACAGGGAGGCCTGGTGTGCTTCAGTCCATGGTGTCACAAAGAATCAAACATGACTGAGTGACTGAACTGAACTGAACTGAAACCAGTAACATGCTAAATAAAGTTTTTAGCATGCACACTATATGAACTCTCTGTGTGACTAGGTCCTTTGAATTATAAGAAGGAACACAGTTGATAAGAAACTATAGCAAATTTGTGCAGCCTGAAAGCTTCTGGCTGTTAAGAATTGGCACTTCAAAGAATCTACGACATCAAAGATGGTGACAGCTAAGTGTGTATCATGAGGAGAGGTTACAGCAAACAAATGTCTCCTTTGATGCAAATTTGGTTTTCTAAAGACATTAATTATTACTGGATGGATGGATGGAATTTTCAAAGGGTGTTCTACAAACCCTGCTTGAGAAATTGTTCTGCGGCATTACTCCAAAGACTGTGTTCATGTATTTAAAAAAAAAAAAAGTTTCTTTTTTTTCACTTTTAAATGGTTGATTATGGCTATAGGTATGTTCCATTTCTATAACATGCAGGAAGGATAACATGTCAAGTTGGCCGAGAGTATAATCTATTATGCCATGACTGATGCTTTCAGTCATCCAGTTAATGTGCTTAAAAGAAGATTCTCTACACTTCGGATAAGCTACTCACTTCATTGCTCTTACATTCCCAGGGCTCAGCTATTCAGCACAAATACTGTCTTCCTGTCTTTCCCACTCAGTCTACAGCTTCATGTCAGAAACCTGGGTAGTTGCATAACTTAGCGTGTCTCTTGTCATTGTTAGTTTTCTCCAGGAAAGAACTGGTTATCTCATTTTTCTTCTTATCCAGTAAACTGTGAACCTGAAACTATGAGCCTACTAGGATTTTTCCCTCAAACTTGATCTCCTCTTCCCTTTAGTACTCAGAACAAGCAGTGGGGGGCAGTACTAGACATGGAAATTAAACGTGAAGATGTCTACCTGCCATGAATGTAAATGAATAGAAGCTAACAAGTCGAGGAGCAACAGTAATTCAGGAATCCAATGAGAATTTCCTTCAATTTTAGGGGAAAAAAAATCTTTTGTTTACTTTGTTTGTTTGCCTGTGTACTCAGTTGTGTCCAGCTCTTTGTGACCTCAACCTCCTTAAATATATAGTAGATATCCCACAGGTCTAAAGATGCAAGGGAAAACACTAAACTGTGTGCTTAGAATTTCAAGGTAGTTGTCAAATCCTCATGCTTCTTACTATTGGAGAACTGTTTATAGTACTTCATGACTGAATTGATAGGAAAAAATAAAACAACCACAGGTTAATGATCTATCTGTTTAGTATCAGAATGTCTCTAACATAGATAACACTGTCAAACTTAGCATTATTAATGGACAATTGTGAGAGAGGTATTAATGACTAAAACCACAATAAAGATATTTGGAAAAGCTTTTGAAAGAAACATCAGCCCAATCACACCTTCACACTCTAATAAGGATGAAACTTTTAGAAATGATGTATCTCCATTAAATTGACATCTTGTCCTTCACTTTGGCCAAAACACAAATAAGGCTACTTCAGTTCATTTCAGCTCAGTTCACTCGCTCAGTCGTGTCCGACTCGTTGCGACCCCATGAATCACAACAGCCAGGTCTCCCTGTCCATCACCAACTCCCGGAGTTCACTCAGACTCACGTCCATCAAGTCAGTGATGCCATCCAGCCATCTCATCCTCTGTCGTCCCCTTCTCCTCCTGCCCCCAATCCCTCCCAGCATCAGTCTTTTCCAATGAGTCAACTCTTCGCATGAGGTGGCCAAAGTACTGGAGTTTCAGCTTTAGCTTCATTCCTTCCAAAGAAATCCCAGGGCTGATCTCCTTCAATAGCTAAAAATGGGAGTTAATTTACTGTTATCACCCTGAGACATTGGATTCTTGATATTGTTAGCTGTAGTTATGATGAGTCAAACCATCTTTTTGTAAGTGTATAACAAAATTATTCACATCACTTGCTGAAATGTTTACATATACATGTGCACATATGCTTGTTTGATGCAAAAATATCAGTATGCTTCTTATAGTGGCATACTGAGACATAAAGATGAATTGGATGTGAATCCAGCCATCAGAAGACACATATTTTATATTTAATCCAAAACATTAAACTAGATTCTATATTTAACAGTCAACAAAGTGGAGAAATATTTACCATGAATATGGTAGAAAATAGATTAGTATATATATGTTAATAAGTATAGATACACATTCGTGAGATCATCATTAACATCCTAATAACTACTTTAGGTGAAAGTAACAACACATATTTAACACAGGAAAAAATCTGAATGTATAATCAATATATTTATAAATATTGACATTAGCAATCAAATAAATAACTTTAAGCTAGTTAGACTATCTTTTGCATTTTATTTTTGCAAAGATGTGAAACAAATGATATAAATAATTAGGAAATTTAAAAAAAGCATTTTCACATGATACTGGTGGGAGTGAAAGTTAGTCCAATTGGGGGAGAGTAATTTGTCAATATTCATGCAAGAATCTTTAATATTTTTATGATCTTTATCCCACTTTTATCACATTTTATTTTATTCTAATAATTTATCCCAAGGAAATTGATAGAGTTGGACATTGACATATATGTGAAAGTGTGCAAAATAATATTGCTTCTAATAATAAATACTCTAAAAATGAAGTTTTCAAATATTGCATTTGTTAGGCAAGATTTGGGCAGGAAAACAGTTACATTTATAGTTAGCTAGCAGATGTCATAATTAATATTTAGGTACATTACAGTGTTACTTTTGATTTGTTATTGCTCATGGAGGTATAAGGCATTTATTTCACTACTTCTGCTTTGAGCTTTTGCAGGCATTATCACACAATGGTGTTCATGCTACTAAGTCAAAAACTTACTGGGTTTGAGGAAGTCAAGCATAGCACATACATGAAAAATTGGGGTCGGGAAAATGATGGGGCTAGAACTTAGGTAGACATCCAGGAACCAAGAAGATACATATCACACAGAAATCAGAGCAAAATGGGTACCAAGAGTATTCTGGGCATTGACAGGAAATGAGAAATAGGTGAAGTCAAGGAGAAGAATAAGCTCTGGGACCCATAAATAAAGACAAGCATCACAACTAAGGTGATTTTCTATTGCAGCCTTACTGAACTTTAAGCTTCTTGAAAGCAAGGACCATCTTTTATCCCAATGCTTAGTAGAATGACTGGAAATAATGGGTGTTCAAAAGTAGAAATGAAGTAATGGACTTTTTACCCTTTAACCCTGAGACACCTACTCTGGAGTTTTTCAGCTACTTAATTTATAAAACAATTCCCAAACCAAAATAAGCAAATAATTGCATAAGCGTATTTTGTTTGAATGAAAGGCAGGAATGAGTGTTTTATTTATTTTACACATGAAGGTAGATACTCTGGATTAAAAAGCATCTTAATGAATATTGTTGTATTGTGATTTTACTGTGAATTACGCCTTTACTATTGCATTTGGTATCAATGTTGTGTGCATTTGTTTACATGTTCATCTCCCCAACCGCACAGTGGGAGCTTTCTAGGCGTGGAATATTTACATTCTCAAGTCTTTATTGATACCTCCCACTGTTTTTAAACCAACCTGTGTGTTTTTCCCTTTTGTGTCACCACTCCTTCCCTTCTCTGCCCCATGTTTAGGCAGAGTCAACTCCACACTCTAAGGATTTACCTGTGTCCCATGCTTGAACAACATTTTCATTTTAGGAGTAGCCCACGACCAAAAATTAGATGTGGTCAGTGAAAATAAATCTTGGAGATGCTTGCTAGAATTTTTAGATTAAAAAAATATTATTCTCCTTTGAACTCCAGACTGTAAATGATGTAAGCTCAATTCACACAACATAGAGAAATCCTACATGAGAATGACATAATAGAGAAGAGAGTAAAATGGGAAGATGGAGGGAGGGAGAGAGAGAGGCTTGATGTTAATATTAATAGCTTTAAAACTCTGCCTAAAATCAATCCACATCTTCTCAGTTATATGGGGCAATACATTTCTTTTTTATACTTAAATCTGAACTGAGTATATATTGCCTCCAAATGAGAAAATTATCAAAAATTCACTAGTAGAAACTAAGAGCAGCTATAGAGATATTATTGGGAAATTGGGAACATTGGGATCTAGCCTCAATAGGTATTATAGTATAATTGTATAAATATCAATGTCCTTGAGTATAATAATCATAGGGTGGATGTATAAATCAATGCCTTAGCAAATACATGCTGAAATATTTATGGATAAAGCATCATAAAATCTGTAGCTTTTATTTTTAAATGGATCAGCAAAATATGTATTTATATGTATACAGAGAGATAAAACAGACATGGAAAAATGTTAACAATTATTGACTGCAGGTTGGAGAAGGCAATGGCAACCCACTCTAGTACTCTCGGCTGGAAAATCCCATGGACAGAGGAGCCTGTTGGGCTGCCGTCTATGGGGTCGCACAGAGTCGGACACGACTGATGCGACTTAGCAGCAGCAGCAGCAGTGACTGCAGGTAAATGATGGATGTGTGTTGTGAAAATGAACAGGGAAACCTAAGTTAAAATGGAGTCTGGAAGCCAAGGAAGGGACCTCAAGCACGTATCACTAACCACAGTTTACTGACCTCAGTGGGAAGAAAGATGATTGCCTTCTTCTGACCCAGCAACAAGCTGCCTACTGCTTGCAGCTCAAACAGATAAGCCACAGCCTTTCCACTTTCCTCTTAAAACCCAGTAAAATCTGACCTTCCCTTGGTCTCTTTAGATTTGCCTATGATTTGCCATAGTTTGTGTGTTCCAAATTACAATTCTTCTGCTATTCTCAAATAAACTCATTTTGGCTAGAGACTTTTTCATTAAATTTTTAAGGTCGACAATGTCCACTGACTACTCTATTGACTTTCAGTGCTTGTCACTTCTTGAAATAAAATCTGAGGGGAAAACACACAGAGAAATAATTCTAGAGTACACAATTGCTTTATAATTGATGCTCAGCAAAACACATTCCTTTGCAATTTTTTGCAAAATTTTATAAATCCCTTCATTCACTTGAAATAATCTAATCTTGGGGTTCCCTGGTAGCTCAGCTGGTAAAGAATCCGCCTGCAATGTCTGACTAACCTGGGTTCAATCTCTGGGTTGGGAATATCCCCTAGAAGAGGGCATGGCAACCCACTCCATTATTCTTTCTTGGAGAATTGCCACAGACAGAGGAGCCTGGTGGGCTACATCCATGGGCTTGTGTAGAGTTGGACACAACTGAGCAATGAAGCACAGCATAGCATAATCAAATCTTAGCCAAATTAACATTATAATAACTTTTAAAAACATTGATACCTGCACAGAGATCGATCTGTGAAATAGCTTCTATATTTGGGATGTGAAACTGAGTTAAACATAACAGGAAGAATCAACTTGTCAGGTTGGATTCATAGTAATCAGAGATTTTACAAAGGACCAATGATGCTAAAGCTGAAACTCCAGTACTTTGGCCACCTCATGCGAAGAGTTGACTCATTGGAAAAGACTCTGATGCTGGGAGGAATTGGGGGCAGGAGGAGAAGGGGACTACAGAGGATGAGATGGCTGGATGGCATCACTGACTCGATGGACGTGAGTCTGAGTGAACTCTGGGAGTTGGTGATGGACAGGGAGGCCTGGCTGTTGCGATTCATGGGGTCGCAAAGAGTCGGACATGACTGAGCGACTGAACTGAACTGAACTAAACCTTTACTGATCACTTTGAGGGTATACAGGATACGTTTGGAGGTTTGAGACCGTCAACACTTTTCAGTAGGTCTTTTATTGCCACATTCAGATGTGCTCCATCCAGATTAATATGCTATGATTCTAAGTAATATACATGGCTGGTTTATGTACATAAAATGGAGACATTTCACTCCTGAAACATATTTTACACTAAGATAGTTACATAGTTACATGACTTCTTCCAGGGAGCTATGCATATAAATCTTAACATTTAAGATTTGGTTGCCATAAGCAATACTAGACAAACTACTCACATCTTGCTAGCAGCATTACATAAATAAAGGGTCATTGATGAATAAATTAATATTTTTTAGCCAAGAAGTCTATCGTTAGCATGTTTACAGGAAGGTTTGTAATACATATCTTCCTTCTTTCTTTCTCCTGGGCACATGAACCTTATTAAAGAGCTGATCATGTTTTCCACAGAATCTCAATTTCCTCTCCCATCCTGAAGACTCCCATGTCAATTACCCACATTGGTGTTTGTTGATCTATATCCTGGAACCAACATTTGGTTTCCACCATGGGGTAACACTGGCAGCTGGGCGGGGGGCTGGAGAGAGCTACCTTTGCAAATTCCCACTCCTTATGGTGTGGAGGGGAAAGAGCTGAAAGGATTTCTGTCTCTCAGAGTGAGGGGTGGAGCTTGGCAGGGAGTGAAACAGTGGACGTGCAGTCCTGAAAGGGACTTGCAGTGCTAGAGAGAAGAATACCAAATGTCCAGAGTGGATTACTGGAGGGAAATTAGTTCATGTGGATGCTTCAGCAGAAGATACAGGGGCATGAACAACACATAGATGAAAGGAGGTAAGCTGCACTTCATCAAAAGCCAACCAGAAAACAAAACAAAACAAATCTCTCCTCTTCATCCTAGAAACTGAAAGCAGCTCAAGAACTAAGGAAGTAAAAGAAGAGAGGATTGTGAAATGACTATTCACCTTTGAAAGACTGAATTGTATATCCTGAATTCCCTGAAACAATATTCATTTGGAGTGTTAAATAAGTGTTAGTCGCTCAGTTGTGCCCAACTCTTTGTGACCCATGGACTGCAGCCCACCAGGTTCCTCTGTCTATGAGATTTTCCAGTCAAGGATACTGGAGTGGGTTGCCATTTCCTTCTCAAGGGGATCTTCCCAACCCAGGGATCGAACGTGGGTCTTCCACACTGCGGGCAAATTCTTTCCTGACTGAGCTACAAGGGAAGCCCATTTGGAGTAAGAAAACACATTAAACTGACTAAAATACGTTGTCCACTATTTGGAGAGTTAAGGCTGGGTTAGAAACAAGATTTGAGCAATAAAACAATAGTTCTTTCACTACGCATGAGTCTAATGGACTTATAAATTTCATGTCCTCTGAAAGTACGTATTTCTACATTTTTGTTATTGAAAGCAGAAATGGTTTGTACACTGTAATAGTGCATTGAGAAACCAGGACTCATGGATACAATCAGAAAGCATCTTTATTTTTCTCTCAGGTGGTCTATTAAAACTGTGTTCAGTGATAAATTTCTTCATTTGCCCTTTGTTTGAAAACTCAGGCATTCTCCTGCTTTTTGGCTTACTTACTCCCACTTATAGTTACACTAAAAAAAAACAACAAACAAAACAAAAAAACAGCATATTTTCATCTCAGACGTTACATGCATCTGCTTATTAATGGTGATGAAACTCACTAAATTGAAGATGAAATCTACATGATCTCTGATGGACATGTCACTTGCTAGCTTCTTATGGAAGGACAGGATGGAGTTCTCCTTCTTCTCAAGCTTTCCCACCTCCTCATCCACTTAACTAAAATTTGTGGTGTGGCTAGGTTGAAGTAGTTGAGGGAGGGGAGTTAGAGCAACATGGAAGTTGTCACCTTATGTTGCCATAAACAAGCTTTGTCCTTTCAGGCCCTGCTACATGTTCTTATTCCTGAGAGTTGTTCATTTTACTTTCACATGCTGTAGGAGTACATGGTCGGAGAAGGCAATGGCACCCCATTCCAGTACTCTTGCCTGGAAAATCCCATAGACGGAGGAGCCTAGTGGGCTCCAGTCCATGGGGTCGCTAAGAGTCGGAAACGACTGAGCGACTTCACTTTCACTTTTCACTTTCATGCATTGGAGAAGGCAATGGCAACCCACTCCAGTGTTCTTGCCTGGAGAATCCCAGGGACAGAGGAGCCTGGTGGGCTTCTGTCTATGGGGTCGCACAGAGTCGGACACGACTGACGTGACTTAGCAGCAGCAGCAGCACGAGTACATGGTATTTGCAGTAGCTGCATGTCTTCTCCACGTACCTGCCTAATCTACTAGCCACTCCACTTCTCTTGTTTCCTGTCTCTAGATTTCCCAGGTGGGAGGCACAAACAAGTCTATGTAATGAAGCAGAGATGTATCAAAGTCCTCCTTTCTCTTCATTGAGTAACATTCCACTCATCCCACTTTGTACCATTGGAAGATAGGGCCTCACAGTACTGCCTTTTCAAAAAAAAAAGAAAAACCCTTATAGAATAGCCTCTCTCTTTTTAACCACCCTCCTTTTTTTAATCTGTCAGGTGGATAAGGGGGAAGGAGTCAATCATCAATTTTGGCTTATCTTCCTCTTTAAAAAAACTAAGACAGTCAATATTGTGTTTTGTATTCGATATTGATTGTATTTCTGCTGTACCTAAAACTGAGACTGAACAAGCTTAATATTTATATACTGGGTGTCTGTCTATCCATCATCTATCTATCTATCTATCATTTATTTTCTATCTACCTACCTATATATACACTATTTATCTTTTATATTATAGTGTATGTTGGTGGTTTAGAACAAATTCACTTGCATTCAAAATACAAATTCTCATTTTCAATGTCCATACTTAAGAATTCAGAGAAATGCCTATTTCTTCATGTATAAAATGACCAAAATTTGATTCATAATCTGTATTTATTTATTTATTTTTTAATTTAATTTAATTTTATCTTTAGATTTGCTGCCCAGTCTGATATTTTAAGTCCTTTGCCCCTTGCTTCCACCATGGGTCCTTTTCAGAGCAGTGGGTAGGTATATAAATTGTGCTCTACATATAAAATTCTATCTTTAACAGTATGACAAGACATACAAATAAGTCTCAGTAATGAGTGTGGATAAGCCACACTGGGCTTTCTTCAATTTTCATATCGTGTATACCAGCTCACTGCTGGTGCCAAGTTGCAGACACCTTACTACATGGAAAGCAATATATGTGTGAATGTGAACAGTTGAGAATTCAAATGAAGAGAAGTGGCTGAGGATTCAAAATGAGAGTTAACAAAATTGAAAAAAAAAAAAACAAGACTGCAGGAGAGTTATACCCACCAGATCTCAAAATTATACTCTGCAAAAGGAATTACACATGCACAACATTTGCTTCCTAGTGCTGTTTAAGTAAAGGAAGTAAATTTAAAAAAAACAAAAGGAAAGTGACAAAGACATCTCACAAGGTTGAATAACAATAAGATAAATAAGCACCCTTGGTGCTTAGAAAACAAAGATGGTTCATATCCCAGAATAGGACTTGTCACTTTCACATAAAGCAGAGACATGATTCTTTCATCCACTCCCATTGTTGAATTCTATGTTTATATGTTCTGGAGGAATTTTAAAATGAACTGTTTTTCTTTCTACTTATTTCAAAGTATGATTGTCCAAATAGTAAGCTCAAGAACTCTAATCTTTAAAAAATTGCAAAACATGTACATTTTTTGTTTCCTCATCTGTCTTGAAACATGAGTATAGCTTGAAGGTCACATTTTTTTTTTAATGAATTTGCCTTTTTTAAGTTTCCCTGGAATCCTCCATTCTAAAAATGATTAGACCTATTTATTTAATACCTCAGCTTTTCTTAGACAATTAATGTCAAAGAGGCTATTTCATGGATTTTGCCACTTGTACCTACGTATCTTCATCCTGTTTAGTGGTTTGCACTCTATAATTATTAAAGGTATATTGTTTTTGATTTTCTGTTTTTCATCACTGGCCTCATTCCCTTCCATTGCTCTAGAGAGAGTACCACCGTCAACTACAGTCATTAGCTAATGATCCATTGTCTCTTAAAGGCAAGATTAGAAACACAGAGATGTTCATGCTGAGCAAGTGAGAAGTGAATACCTAACACATTATGAAAATGAAATAAAGGGAAAAATCCAATTAGATACTCTTGGTAGGGGTCAAAAGAAGTAAGGGTATTCGTTGGTTCTAACAAATTCACAGTGTCAATGTACCATAGAAGAAAAGTATAATGCGCAGTAGAGAGCCACATATTTATGAAATGAGTCACTGAACAATTTCTGCAAGTTGCCACCAAACAAAATGCAAATTACAGGCAATGGCTTAATTCCAAGTCAGTTTTAGTCTTTAGTCAAGCTATCTCTGTATTGCTCCACACACTAATTTCAGTATCAAAAAAATGAACAGAAACAATACCAATCTTTGCAGGTTTTGCCAGAATGTTCTGTTGGCAAAGATTCACAGATCCTTCTATTTAGTGTTCAGTTTCTAGAATTAATTTAATAAGGCAAGAAGTCAAAAGCACTAAAGTATCTTCTAATTGGGGTTTGAGCTGAATAGTTGATATTGAATACTTTTTGTGTTACTGAATAGTTGTACTTTTTCCTCATTATACATTTATAATCTTATTCACAACCCTATCTCAGACCATGGTGTAATTATTCTTTACAGCTTTAATTATACTGAACATAACACTGCATAATGTTGACATGAGGTCTTTAATTTTAGATCTGTGACTTGTGCACATAGCTTCCAGAATTAATAGTATAAAATGTACCCAATTGCCCAATTATTTAAGTAGATGTGATAGTTTAAACAAGCAGGAAGAAGACTGTTTGGTGACAACATTTTATTATTTAATGTTGCAGCTCTCACATTCTTTGTTTTTAAAGTTAGAGTCACTTTATAAAAGTCTTTAACAGCTTTTAAATGATAACTTAAATGTTTTAAATTTCTTTTTTATTTTTCTTATTGATTACGTCACTTTGCAATACAGAATCTATTTAAATTCTAATGTAATTTTCTTGCATGTACCTCTCAGAGTATTATCAATCATACCATATGTCTTATCACATTTTGTAGCTCTAAAAAACATGTTGCATGTGGGCTTATGTGTTACAAGTAGTGTTTTTATAGAGTCATCTGATACTTTAGTAGGATGTATTTAGTTTCTAATTTTAGAAAGCTCAAAAATTCAAAAGGTAGGAAAATGACTATGAAATAGAAGAGTGACCAGAGAATAAGGCTGAAAATAGGAGGGAATAATGTCATATAAGATAGGGAAGACTGAGCTAGACATATTTAGATGACTACAAGATTTTGGTACCAAAAGTGGTTCTAAAAGAACAGAATTTTAGCCATGAGTTTTCTGAATGGGTTCTGAAATTTGTGGCATTATATCTCCAGTGTTATCAGATTTAGAGACTCTTATGACTCTGCTTCTAGTAGTAAAGAGAGTATTGAGGGCTTGTAGCATTAACTATTTGGAAGAATTCCAAAGCATCTTCATTGAATACTCAATCAATCACTTATAAGAATCAGGATGCTGAATCTATACACTACTTTCAAACATTTTTTGAAAACAAATGATTATAATAAATGTTCCTAGTGTTCTTGGACAAAGTGGAGAAAGGAAAGGATGAACTAATGATTTAAATGTGCAATTCAAGCATGCATGACAGCTGACAAGTGTTAGCCACTTTGTCATATACTACTCTTTGTGACCCCATGGACTATAGCCCACCAGGCTCCTCTCTCCATGGAATTATCCATGTAAGAAGACTAGAGTGGGTTGCCATTTCCTTCTCCAGCGATCTTCCCAACCCAGGGATCAAACCCAGCTCTCCCACGTTGCAGGCAGACTCCTTACTGACTGAGATACCAGAGAAGACCCTCAAGCATGCATGCTGCTGCTGCTAAGTTGCATCAGTCATGTCCGACTCTGTGCGACCCCATAGACGGCAGCCCACCAGTCTTCCCCATCCCTGGGATTCTCCAGGCAAGAACACTGGAGTGGGTTGCCATTTCCTTCTCCAATGCATGAAAGTGAAAAATAAAAGTGAAGTCGCTCAGTCGTGTCCAACTCCCAACAACCCCATGGACTGCAGCCCACCAGGCTCCTCCATCCATGGTATTTTCCAGGCAAGAGTACTGGAGTGGGGTGCCAGATGTCCTGAAATTTCCTACATGGGACCTGAAGTAGACCCTTATCTGCTATAGTCTCAGGGCTGAGATTGCTAAAAATCAAATACAGAATCTGATTCTGAATGGACACAACAGAGAGCAGTAGCTTGCAGTAAGCACTTGCTGGAAGTAAGACCTTAATTTCCTGACTAAGAATTGAACCAATTGCCTGGGTGGAAACCAGGACTCTTAACTGCTAGTTCACAGGGACCAGGAGCTAGAATATAACTCCCCAGTACTTGTCTGCCTTGAAAGGAGAAATCAGACAAAGAGATGGAAGGTATAGAGGAAAGTGGAAGTATTTATTAGAAAAACAGAGTATATGTAGAAAAACGCTTGGACAAAGACAGCGAGTCTCGGGTCATGACTTTGGAAAGTTTAAACCTTTGTAAAGGGGCAGTCTTCCAGGTCTTTGTCTTCTTCTTGGTCAATCATCTTGTATTGCCCCCTCCCAATCAAATGTGTTTCAAGACCTTCCCCTGGGTGTACATGCACCCCTCAGTCAAGACGGATTTCATGGCAAAGGTATCTGGGAGGGAAATAGCAAGACTCGCTACAGTCACCTTTATTTTTGACCCCGTGAAGACCTTTGTGTATGTGTAGTGTCTCCTTTGCCCCAAGGATGAGAAGTGTATGACCTCTTGATCTTCTAACAGGGTTTAATCCCTCTCTATTCCTGCAAAGGTCCAGTTATCCACCCTATTCCTGTTGTTATTTTTTATATCGAAGGGCATATCTCAAAATGTAGACAGGAGTCTCGTCATAAAGGCATAGCCCCAAATCCATTTGTCTTTTGTCTCAAGAAATATAAATAGGACACTGGTAGTGAATGTCCGGAGAAGGCAATGGCACCCCACTCCAGTACTCTTGCCTGGAAAATCCCATGGACGGAGGAGCCTGGTGGGCTGCCGTCCGTGGGGTCGCTAAGAGTCGGACACGACTGAGCGACTTCACTTTTACTTTTCACTTTCATGCATTGGAGAAGGAAATGGCAACCCACTCCAGTGTTCTTGCCTGGAGAATCCCAGGGACAGGGGCGCCTGATGGGCTGCCATCTATGGGGTCGCACAGAGTCGGACACTACTGAAGCGACTTAGCAGCAGCAGCAGCAGCAGTGAATGTCCAGACTGAAGCCTGTCTTTTTCTTACTCCAGGAAATGTTAAGAGGAGGCCAGTTGTAAATGTCTAGCCTGGAGCCCACCTATGTCCTGCCTCAATTTCTGAAACTGTTTGAATTGAACTTCCAGTCTTATGGGATGTCTACTTCTAAAGTAAAGGGGTTAATTAAGAAAGAATGGGGTCTTGTAAATTGGGACGGGCAGAGTGTCCTCACACTCTGGTGAAGCTCTGATGAACTCTTCAATTCAGCTGAATCCTCTTTTCCAGGGGACAGTAAAGGACTGTCCCCCCAAGTGGGAGTGGCACCCCCTCTGAGGGGACTGGCTTTACATTACCCGATAAGACTCAAATGTTTTCACTGAAGCAGTTGTCATGTAAGACAATGATGATTGCCCTCAGAACCCATCTCCACAAACCCTTCTTTGCTTCCAGATCCATAACTGGATTTAGCCCAAAGAGACTCATAAAGACAAGGAAGAAAATATGACCCACAAGGAAATGTGCTTCACTCTCAAAGGACTACTTGACCTTTCTAAGTTATACAAGCAGAATTTCAGAGAACTTATGTGGGGATGAAGATTGAGGGTGTGAAAAATGGTGGAGGAAATATAAAGTTGGATCCGATTAAAGTTATTGAGATTGGATCACTAGGAAGAGAGTCTGTATTTGAGGTTGTAACTCAGGAATTAAGGGGGTTCTAATTGTTTGGATTGTTGGCTGGAACATGGACCAAAAAGTGCCTCACAGTGAGTCTTCCAGTAACACCAGACCCATCCGGTTTAATGTAGAGGAAAGGATTCAATGACTTAAGCAGATTAGAATGTTACAGCAGATTTGTCATTTAAGACCTGTACTCAGTCACACTGAGAGGATCCAGAAGACACTTGTTTCACTGATACTGAGAGAAATAAATTTGATAGGGGTCCACTGGCATTCTTGAAGACCCCTGGGTCCCCCTTCTCTCTAGGTATAAAAGACCTTACAAAAGGAACTGCTGTCATTGAATTGGGAAATTTAAATGCAACAGAAATAATAAAATCTTGGGATGTCAAGGTCCATGTGGTGGCACTCAACAACCACAAGATGCTTACTCTTGGGCAGAAGAATAAACGTAGCAATCAGAATAGTCTGACTTGCATGGACTTAATGGAGCTGGCTAGTTGATTGATCACAGTGTTCCTAGAAGTGAAATAGGAAGCATACTATATTCTTACTTGATCTGAGTAGCCTACTAAATCCTTATTTGATCTGTATAAGCAGAAAAGTTTTAAGTCAAGTAAACAAGTTGGTCTGAATCATAAAAAGCAGAGAGCCACAGTCCCTTAATCAATTCCCAGACCTGAGCCAGTTTACAGACCTAGAACTCTCTGAATGAAAGAGAAGCTGGGACCCCTTGAGGAGTGACCTCAGGACTCTACAAAAAGTCTATACTGTTAATTTTTTCCCCAGCTTCTCTAAAAGGACCTAGGATAACTGTTCATTGGGTGAAATGAAAATAAATAAATAAATAAATAAACCGTGTCTTTTAGGGTTACTGAACACTGACTATGAACTGAGACTAATTCTAGGAGATGCAAAATATTCCTGTGGTCCATCAGTCAGAGTGGGGATTTATAGAGGGCAAGTGGTCAGTGAAGTTTTAACTCAGGGTCACCTCACAGTGGGAGAAGGAAATGGCAACCTGGTCCAATATTCTTGCCTGGAGAATCCCATGGACAGAGGAGCCTAGTGGGCTACAGTCCATGGGATTTTGAAGAGTTGGACACGGCCGAGCAACTAAACCAGCACCACCTCACAGTGGGCAAAGTGGGTCCTTGTATCATCCTTTTGTTATTCCCCAAATTCCAGAATGCACAATTCTGGAATCTCAGTAGCTGACAGAACCTTTACTTTGGTTTTTTGACCTATAGATTAAAGATTATCATGGTAGAAAAAGCTAATGGGAAACCACTAGAGATTTCTTTAACTAGGGGAATAGTAAACCAAAAGGAATACCGCATTCTTGGTGGGACTGCCAGATTCCCGTCACTATGAAGAACCTTAAGGATTAGGGGTGGATATTCTCCCTACATCCTTAATCACTCTGCTTGTTTTACCTGTGCAGAATACAGATGAATATCAGAAAATAATGGTGGATTATTAAAAACTGAATCAAAGTGGTGACTGTAATTGCTGGTGTTGTACCAGATATGGATTCATGGCTTGAGAAAATTAATTTATCCCCTGATACTTAGTATGAGTCTATTGATATAAGTGACTATCTTTTTCTCTCTCTGTCCATAAAGATCAACAGACACATTTTGGTTTCAATCAGTAGTGGCCAGTAACACACAATAATTGTCCCATCTCAAGGGATATCAACCCTCTAGTGCTATGTCATAATTTAGTTTTCAGGAATCTCGATAGCCTTTCCTTCCATGAGAAATCTCACTGATTCATTATATTAATAACAGCCTGATTGGCTGTAGAGAGCAAAAAGTAGCAACTTCTCTAACTTATTGGAAAGACACATATGTGCCAGAAGGTAGGAAATAAACTCAACAGTAATTCAGGGTTCTTTTACCTCAGGGACGTTTGGAGATGGAAGTGTTGGTGTGGGTCATGCTAAGATGTCTCTTCTAAGGTGAAGCATAAGTTGTTACACCTATTCCTCTTATAATCAAAATAAGGGGCACAGTGGATTTGAGAGACAACATAGTTTTCATTTGGTGCATTACTCTGACCAATTTACTGAGTGACTTGAAAGCTGTTTTGGGGTGGAACCCAGAATAAGAGAAGGTTCTGCAATAGGTTCATGTTTCTGTGTGACCTACCCCGCTGCTTTGGCTGTATGATCCGGCAGCTCCTAAGGCATGTGAAGTGTCAGTGGCAGACAGAGATGCTGAGTGGAGACTTTGGAAAGCCCTTGTAGGTAAATCACAGGGCAAACTCTTTAATTTTGAAGCAAAGTCCTGACCTTGCCTATGGATACCTATTCTCCTTTTAATATATAGCTCCAGTATATCTACTGCTGCTGCTGCTGCTGCTACTACTAAGTCGCTTCAGTCGTGTCCGACTCTGTGCGACCCCATAGACGGAAGCCCACCAGGCTCCCCCGTCCCTGGGATTCTCCAGGCAAGAACACTGGAGTGGGCCGCCATTTCCTTCTCCAATGCGTGAAAGGGAAAGTGAAAGTGAAGTCACTCAGTCGTGTCCGACTCTTAGTGACCCCATGGACTGCAGCCTACCAGGCTCCACCATCCATGGGATTTTCCAGGCCAGAGTACTGGAGTGGGGTGCCATTGCCTTCTCCAGTATATCTACTAGGCTTTAGTAAAGACTGAAGACTCAATCATGGAGTATAAACTGCTGTGCAATCTGAGCTGCCCACCACATCAGATTATTATCTGACCTACCAAGCCATAAACTGGGCAGGGGCAGGTATATTCCATCATCAGATAGAAGTGGCATATACATGATTGGGTCCCAGCAAGTCTTGAAGGCATCTGAAGTTATGTAAAGATAGGGCCCACATGCTCATGACCCATATTTCTGCTCTACTGTCCTATTTCTTTCAGCTTCCACCTATGACTGCATTGGAAATTCTCCACACTCAAGAGAAGATTTGAACCAGGTAGACAGATTGTTTGGCATGAAATTCGGGTGCCACTCCAAAGTGGATAGCTTTAGCACAGTAGCCGCTTTCTGGGACAACCTTGAAGGACAATGATGAAGGAAAATTCTTGAAGTAGACAGAATTTAACAGCAGTGCAACTGGTTGGAAGGAGAAATGGCCAGATGTGTGATTTACACCACAGTGAGGGGGCTGTGGCCACTGGTTTGGCTGATGGTTGGCAATTTGGATGAAATACGGCTGGAAACTTTGTGACTCCAAAATCTGGGGAAGAAGTGTGATGAACCTCTCTGAATAGGCAAAAAATGCAAAGATATTTGTGTCCCGTATGAATGTTCACCAATGGGTGACATTAGCAAAGAAAAAAATAAATAAATAAGTAGGGCTTCCAAGGTGGTGCAGCGGTAAAGAACCTGCCTGCAAATGCAGGAGACATAAAAGATGTGGGTTCAATCCCTCAGTTGGGAAGATGCCCTGGAGAAGGAAATGGCAAACCACTCCAGTATTCTTGCCTGGAGAATCTCATTGACACAGGAGCCTGGATGGCTGTAGTTGGGTATGACTCACAACCCAACTCACAGAGTCGGGTATAACTGATGTGACTTAGCATGAATGCACTTGTTAACAATTAATGGGGTAGAATGACTGGTTTTGTGAATACCACTCAACCTCTTTCCCCAGCTATGCCTATCATCACCTAATGAGCTCATTCATGTTCATTGAATTCACCAGTCTTACAATGTTCCACTCCATACTAAAGCACGAAGTTTGATAGAATGGTGAAATGGTCTTTTGATAGGTCATTCATAGCTGCCAGCTGAGAGAGAACACATTGCAGGGCTTGGGCAATATTATCTAAATATTTGATATGATCTGAATCAACACCCACCATTTGGTGCTATTTCTCCCAAGAATCATAGTTCCAGGAATCAAGAAGCAGGAACAGAAGCTCTAGTGACCAACTAGAAAAATTTCTGTTTCCTGTGCTAGCAACCTTGTGCTGTGCTGAAAGAACCACAGGTTAAATTGATAGTGGTGGATAATGAAGTAACAGGAAAACTGATTCAGATATAAAAGTTTTTCATGATCAAAAAACAAAACAAACAAACAAAAAAAAAACAGTGGTGGAGAAGCAAATGATGGATGAGAAGTAAATGAACAAACACATTTAAAACTTTTGTTTTATTTTTACCATTTTTATTTTTAAGTCAAGGTCATTTCATGTTCTCTGAATAATTATGAACATATTTTTTCTTCTTTGAGGTTATTGCATTACAGTTAATACATGTGTTAACAGACTTAAGAGAATGTTGAAATACTGCAAAACTGGAAGTTATATAAAAAACCTTCCTAAAATATATGTCTACCCACTGCTGAAAGTCATGAGTGCCCCATTCCATGGTTTGGAAGGACTATATTTCACCATTAAGGCGAGTAACTTCCACTTATGTTTTATTTGCTTTAATCTAGGAAAAAACGATTTTAATGCCGATATTTATGTGCATTGACTGTTTTCAATTATTTCTTTTCCTTAGTAAAGCTACAAAATAACTTTTTCAATTTAGACTGGTCGTATTGCGCATGACTTAGCTAAGAGATAAATGTGTCGCTGAGAGATTTGACTTGTGTTGACAAAGGAAAAGATGCGTAGCAGGGGGCACTTTAAACACATGAGCTGTGACTGAATCATATTACTTCCACACTACACAAATAAACACTTTCTTACTGCTTGACTGAGTGGGCTATCACCTTAGTGTCTTTTGCCAAAAATAAGAACAAGGAAGCTGATAAATTTTTAATTACGTCTCTGTTAAAACATGCTTTAATTTGGCTTTGGTAAACAGAAAAAACAAAACAAAACAAACAAACAAAAAAACTTCACCAGCTAAATTGAAAGTGTCTTCCAAAAGTAAATCTTTTTCCAGTATACTTTATTGCATTTGCTTGTTTCTTTGTATTTGGTGGCATGTGTCCATGGGTCCCTGTGTGCCTGTCTGTGCATTTTGATTTTTCCCTTTATGAAAGTTAGTAGAGAGACATGGCATAGATTGTGATGACAGTCATAATGTAATTTTTGAGATTACGATGTTAAGTTGGAGTGGCTGAAATTGTCACTTGGACACATTTCACCCAAAGTACTGCTGTGGTAATTTTTCAGACGGACTTACATTTTCAGAAAGTGAAATTATATTTGCTCAAAGCAACCACACTGTTGGGAATAATAGAAAACAACAGTGTCAAATCTTAGGTCTCAAATCCTTAGATGGAAAAGTCCATGCAAATTTTTGAAATGATTAATATTGTGGTAAGCATTAGTTAATTAATATTGGGTGACATTGGTGTGTTTTTATTGCTTTATAGTAATAGAATGGAAAATTAAATAACACATTGAATACTTACAATATGTCAAGAATCTTACATACTCTAAGAATCACACTTAACAGATGAATAAATTAATGATCGAAGAGCTTAGGTAACAGGTTAAAAGTTTAATAAGTCTTCCTCTCAAGTGATGAGAAAATTTAAACCAACTTTTCCATTACACCATGATGCTTTCTGATATTTGAGTCTAACTTCCAGTACTGTAGAAATGGCAGGAAGTCACTTTAGAAGCTCAGTCATTACAATCAAATGTATGAAATATCTTTCCCCTTTTGCCTTTCACAATTGCCAAATCCAACGTAACATTGCTTTCTTAAGTTGCACAAGTTCTGCTGTCTAATTTACTAGAAATCCTAAGGATTAAATATGCATCTCTTCTAGTGATGTTCTAAATCAGTAAAGAGATCAGTCACAGGTGAGGTTAGAGAGAAAATATCTAGCAAGGGAAAATGACCGCTTCTCTTTTCTGAATGTTACATTAGAATATGAAATTAACTCAGGATCAAAACTCCCTTTAACTTTTTCAGATGAGTTTTTAAAAATTTTTAAAGCATATTTTCTCAATGTTTTCTGATGGATATTTCAAACAAATGAAGAATTTGAGAATTTTTACAATGGATGCCCATACACCAAACACTGCAATTCTCCCTTCAACATTTCATCATGCTTGTTTTATTAATATCACAGAAATTCCCTTTATCCATTCTTCTATCCCTCCACCATCCAACTTTTTTGATGAATTTTAAAGAAAATTGCAGATGTTAGTCCACTTCCTCCTGAGTCTTTTATTATGTATATCATTAACAATTTCACTCTCCTATTTTATATACAATAAAATGAAGAAATTTTATAAACATATGCTGGTTTTGACAAAGTGTAACTGGATTGTGCATGCAACCTACCTAACACCAAGTACTACGTAGAACCTAGACCATTATTCCTATCTTGGAAGGACTGTTCATCCCTCTAACTACTAAGTTCCTGCCCCTAATCCACTGTATGAAACCACTGTGCTCATTTTTTTTTTCCTGCCATATATTAGTTTCATTTGTCCTAAAGCTTCATAAGTGAAATCATTATAGCATGACTCTTCTTTCAAACAGCATAATGTCTTCTTTTCCTTTTATAAGCATAGCATTTGATTTATACCACTGCCACTCAGAATATTTTACTTGTATTGCCCTAAATTATTGAGAATTAGGTTCTTTTCTTTGTAGATAAACTGAGAGTATTAATTTCAAGCAGTGCAGAAATGTTACTATTGCCTCTTTCAAATCTAAAAGTTATTCAATTTGATATTCATTTATATTTTCATAATCGTAAACTTCATTCACTTTTAGCCACTGATGTCTCAGTCACGTGAACTGTTCTTACTTTCCATCTTCCCCCGCCCCCACTTCCTTAGCCTTTCGTTCTTTAAAGCTCAGATGACTTTCTTCTTCAGTTAAACCCTTCTGATTCTAAAGGAACACATGTATACCTGTGGCGGATTCATTTTGATATATGGCAAAACCAATACAATATTGTAAAGTTAAATAATAAATTAAAAAAAAAAGTAAAGCATACTTGAGATTAAACAGTGAAATACTATCTTATTAATGACATTCACTTGCTAAATTTTGAAATTCAGGAAATATTTTTTTCCAATCATCTTGATATTTAAAAATAGATGCTAAGGAAATGTTAACAGTGTCTCTTCTACAACAGGCCATTAGTTGAGGCACTTGGTTGTCTGCTCTAATCCTCTGTGCTGTAGGGGTTGATACCTTCCTCTGCTCTTCCAGGTATTGGCTGCTGAGAGCTCACAGCCGTGGGAGAATTTTTCAGGATCAGAGAGTACAGTCTCACCTGGTGATTTCTGAGAGGCTACAACTTTTCTAGATGGTATATCATAACCAATTGACATGAAAAAGGGTGACCCTGTTATACCAAGTAGACCTCTCCCAAATGTACCACTCATTCCTGGAGTTCAACACAGGATCAAGTAGAGGCTAGGTTTTTGAAATTATTTTTTGTTTAGCTTTTCCTCTCATCCTGTCTCCTCACAGGATTCTCCTAAAGGCATAGCCTCAACAAATCACTTTAGTGAATCTCATTAAAATTTCCTTAGCTCTCTGGAAACCCAAATTGCCTTTCCCAGTACCAAATTGCCTTATTTCCCAGTACCCTATTATGAGTCAGCAGTTGACAAGAATGGATTAGCTTAAATTTGTACTCTTTTTTCAGAACTTTTGTAAATATTTTTATAATGGATAATTCTTTATGTAATTAGTCTTTTAAAAATCAGGCTGGGGAACACATGTACACCCATGGTGGATTCAAGTCAATGTATGCAAAACCAATACAATATTTATTGTAAACTAAAATAAATCAAAAAATAAAAATTATAAATGTGAAGATGTGTATATGTTATTTATAATTTTCATTTTCTTTGTTACATTGTTTTTCATCTTCAAAATGTTAATATTTGTCTGGTTTTTGATTGTACTTACCAAGGTTTTCTCTTCTTTTTGATGACATTTGCCCGATTTTTCAAATTTTGCTAATTAGAAAGTTTTTTTTAAATTTCAAACCTATTTATTTATTTAATGCCCCTTTCCCCCCTTTCTTTTACCAATAATATTTTGTTTAACTTTTTTTTCTAGTTGAAGTTATTGCTTATTTTATTTCTTTCTAGTTTATTATTGAAAACATTTAATGTATGATTTTACTTTTCAATAGAGTTTTGCTTATTCCTCTATGTTTAACAAATATTGTTTTCCTCAGTTTTGATTGTTAAAAAAAGTTTAAAGGGTTTTGTGTTGTGTTTGCTTTCTTTCTTTCTTTCTTTTTTTTCCTTAAAATATAGGAAACTTTCTTTCTTAATATTTTAACTTGGGAGGGAAAGGGAAGTCACTCAGTTGTGTCTGACTCTTCGTGACCCCATGGACTGCAGCCTACCAGGCTCCTCCATCCGTGGGATTTTCTGGAGTGGGGTGCCATCGCCTTCTAACTTGGGAGAGTATTGTGTGATTTTTTCTTTTTAATTTCGTTTTTTAGGTACATCCACGTCCCCTGTCTTCCTGAACCTCCCTCCCATCTCTTTCCTCATCCCACCCTTCTAGATTGTCATAGAGCTCCTGTTTGAGTTCCCTGAGTCACACAGCAAATTTCCATTGGCTATGTATTTTACATATGGTATTGTAAGTTTCCATGTTACTCTCTCCAGACATCTCACCCTCTCCCTTCTCCCCTCCACCCGTGTCCATAGGTTTGTTCTCTATGTCTGTTTCTCCACTGCTGCCCTGCAAATAAATTCATCAGTATCATCTTTCTAGATTCCATATATATGTCAGTATACAATATTTATATTTCTCTTTCTGACTTATTTCACTCTGTATAATATTTTAAAATATCTTTTTAATTACTTTGTATCAAGTTTTTAATTTCTTAGTGTTTGATATCTTTTATAGATGATATAAGGGCACCTGGAAAAAGTATATGTATATAAGTGATATATAAAAATATAATTTTCAGCTTTGGAATTTTAAGTTTATTTTTTATTTATATCATCTTTCAGAAATCCAGAGTATAGTGCTCACTATACTAAATAGTGAAGTATTTACTATTTCTTCTTATATTTATAATATATATATTGGGTGCAACACATAACTTGTGGGATCTAAGTGGGATCCCTGACCAGAGACTGAATTCAGGACCATGGCAGTAAAAGTACCACGTCCTAACCCCTGGACCACCAGGGAATTCCCTAAAGCACATTGATTTTATTCATTATGAAATAATAACAAATAGCAAGCAATTAAATTGGTTCAGAGATTGCTACATATTACTCTGACATAGTCTGGAAAATTCTTTCATTATGCTATTTTGGGGAGAAAATGTAAAATTTTCATATAAATTTTAAAGGAATCCATGACCTAGAATAATTTAGGAACAACTTTTAAAAAATATCTTCTTGAATTTATAGCTATTTCTAACTTAAAAAACAAAAGAAAACTGAGAAATTTCTTCACGTATCTCTCCCTAAAATTATTTCTGAAAATTCTTCCTTTTGTATTTAGTATTTTTGTTAATATATTTTATATCATCTGATTATTAAATCTTTGTTTTATATTTTATCTATTGATATCAAAAGGCCATTTCTCTGTTAGATTAAAAAAAAGTTATACTGAACAGAGTTAAATAGGCAAGGAAGACTTTATTCAAGACTACTGCAGTAGGGCAGAGACTGGAAAGTTTCTTGAAATGAAGGGTGGAGGATTTCTTAGTGTTGGGGTGAGATAATGGGAAAGTATTGTGGGACACTAGTGGAGGAGGTCTTCAATGTAACCAGGGCATTTGCTTTTGCCAATTTTCCCTATAGAATCTAGACTCCTACCTTCCCACAGACACTGGAGAATGATGTTGGTCTCCTTTATGGTTATGTTTCAGAGGATGGCTCCCAGGTTTTTGAGAAAGGCATTCTTAGGTTGCTAGAGAGACTAGGAGAAGGTTGTTGTATCCAAGTGCTAGAGAAAGAATTCATAATCGAAAGTTTTCTAAAGTAAAAGCTCTAAGAAAAGGGAGGCAGAGGCTTTTAGTCTAAGAAAGAAGCATGTCTGAAGTTTACTCAAATTCAGGGGAAGTTAAGGCCCTTTTGGTCAGTCTCCCTTATCCTCCAGGAAACCAGGTTCTATTAGAAGTCCACAGCATTCTTTATGAGTTCACTATCAGATATTACTTTCAATCTGGTAGCCACTGCAGCATCACTGTAAGAAATTCCAGTTTATTCAGACTGCCCTGCTTTTACTTTCCAGAGTGGCTACAGGCTTTCCCCTTGTTTTACGTTATGTGATTTTTTTTTTTTTTTTTTATGAAGGGCGATGTGGGCACATAAGTGTTAGCCAATTGTGTTACCATTTTCATTGTAGAATCACAGTGTTTTAAGTGATGGTTAGAAATCAGTTAAGACAACCTTCGTATTTTATAAATGAGGAAGTTGAAACCTAGAGAATGAAAGTAGTTCATCTGAGACTCCAAAACTAGTTAGGAAAGGAGCTAGGAAGTTAAATTTTGTCTTCTAATGCCTTTAATTACATTGGCTTACTCTCATTGCTACTTTTAGCCTACACCCAATATTTGCTCTTCAGTTCACTTCTCCTTCATTTTCTCTTCTCTTCCTGAAATGTGTTGTGATATTTAAATGATTAGTTCTTATAAATTGAAATACACAGCTATGAAAAATCATCGCTATCTAATTTTGCCCCTTTTATGAACAGTGCATAATTGAACTACCTGCTTTGCTCTGGAGGTGTACTTCATCATTTTGCCTGGGAACCAGTAGTTATGAGGAGCTTTAGATAATTTGGAAAATGAATGGTTTAATAGGAGTGTTGTATTTTTATATATTGTAATAACTTTAGCATAATGTTATTAATAGCAAAATTGTTGTATTTTTCAGAAAATGAGTTTCAGAGGATCAGTTCATTAAAATGTCAAGATTTCTAATAACGTCACCTTGTATGTTCATATTACTTCTTAGCTACATAAGAATTAGTAAATTATGCTATTATAACAGATATTTTTAACAGTATGCAATTATGAATGTAATTGATGACATTAGGTATCTTACAAAATATAGCAAGGTGATTTCTAGAATAAGAAAGACTATTTGAAGATATATCTAAACTTTATAAAATGCCAACAGTTATCAAAAGGGGAATTTCTTTTAAAATAAAAGTCTTTATAAATAAATACTTCATTGTATGTATTTATTTAAAGAAAATTTTGAAGATAATTGCTGATTCTTTACTAGATTATAGTAAAACAAGCAGTTTGGAAGGAATTGCAAACACATTGAATTTATGGGGCTTTAAATGTTTTTATTCCTGTTTGTCCAGGCTTGCCTTCAATTTGTGATGAAATGGCAGTTATATAGGGTTGAATGGACTATTCATTTCCATCTAAGAAAAGCCTTCCTGGATAACTCTTAGTGTGGACATGGTTTTAAATTTTGGACAGTATGTTTTAAAAATTGGATTTTATATGTGGTCTTCACATCATCAAGAAACTGTGCAAGGAATTACAGTAAAAGAGAAAGGCATTTAATATCAAAGACAAATTGGAATTTATTTTTAACCTTTAGCTGGATTATAAGAAGAAACAGTGAGGTTTTTCTGTGGGGAAAACCACAGCAGCAAAACTAAGTAAATTAAAATTATTTTCCGTTTAAGAAAGACCATGTACATGTGTCACAATAAAGAGATGATGTTAAATGTCACATAAACTTAGTATCTTACAAGTGTATGTATGTATTTCTCAAAGTATGCATGTGTATCTTTATGTATGTATGTATTTACCTGCTTAAAAACATGCTGTAGCACATTCTTGAGGATTTCTAGTGACTTTATTACAATTAGCTACAGTTAAATTTTCTTTTCTTTTCTTTTTTTTTTTTTGGAAAAAATATATTTTTTAAATTTTATTTTATTTTTAAACTTTACAATATTGTATTGGTTTTGCCAAATATTGAAATAAATCCGCCACAGGTATACATGTGTTCCCCATCCTGAACCCTCCTCCCTCCTCCATCCCCATACCATCCCTCTGGGTCATCCCAGTGCACCAGCCCCAAGCATCCAGTATCATGCATCAAACCTGAACTAAACTGAAAATTAACCTTTACTTAGGTCCTTGATGACTTAGACCTTTATCATGATCAAAAAATTTGAATAAAATTGCTTATTTTTTCTTAGAAATCTGTTTTCATCCTGCAATTTCAAAAGAGTACAGTGAATTTAATATTATAGACAAAATTTCCTATATCCTAGCAAAGGATGACTAAATTATGAATAATTAACTTGGTTTACAAATGTATTTTGTGCTGAAAATTCACAATTTCTGTGATATTTCCCCTTTTTTTTTTTTGGTTAAATCATAGTTGTGTATTTTACTAAATCTGTCCTATCTTCTATGAATAGTGTAATGCCAATATAATGAATGCATTATATTGATAAAGAAATTTGTCTATAATATAGTAGATTGAAAAATGTTTCTGAGAAAATTAGAGATATTGAACATATATTTTTATTAAATTGATAAAATATACTCAATATATTTCATTATTTTAAAATATCTGAATACTAACATATACTCCTTTTGCCCCAATGAATAAAACAGTCTAAGGTTTTAAAATGTTTTCCTATATTAAAATACAAAAAAGTAAAACTTTACATAAGAATAATAAAACACTTATTTCTTCATCCATCAGCATATATTCATCCTGACAAGATTTCACAACCCCAAACATCCACCCCCATGAGATTGCAATGAAAGAATTCTTAAATGTTTCAAATCAAATTGTGGTACTCTTACTGTTTGCTAATTCAGAAAAAAAAATATATATATATGATAAAATACTGTTTATAATAAATGGTATGGATCATGCTTTTTTGTCTACTAAAATACTTATAATATCTTTATGATGGGTGGGTAATCTTATAGTTAAAAGTGGCTATTCAATGATTTTCACAAGCTTTTCAGAAAACACATTAAAAGGAAATCTATCATATATTTATGTATTTATTAAAATTTCTCAAGCAAAAATAAGAATTGACAAAGTAAGTGCATTGTTTATTTTAGCATCAGTTATGTTTAGAATTTACATGCACATGAATTGTCTAATAACTTGTGACTTATACTAGAAAACCAATCTAATCTAAAAACCCAGCATATTAAACTACAAACATGTATTTAATGTTTCACTATTAGCTAATCAACAGTCATTGAATAGACTAATTTTAAGTAACTTATTATAGATGTAGTTTATATTATTATAATTGTCTGAAAGTATAATCTTATCACTCTTTCATTTTTCTATCTTTTCTTTAATTCTATATATCTTACCAACAATATTTTTGATTTTTATTACATGGTATGATGCTTTTAATACTGTCCAATCTATTCTAATAACATTCATTTATTATTAAAATTAATTAGCTAAATAATACTGAATCTTCCTTTCAGGGAAAACCTAGATATTCTTTTCAAAATTTATTTTATTGAGATAAAATTCACTTTATATCATAGTAT
This sequence comes from Bubalus kerabau, assembly GCF_029407905.1. NCBI lineage: Eukaryota > Metazoa > Chordata > Mammalia > Artiodactyla > Bovidae > Bubalus > Bubalus kerabau. Next base: position 9,299,219 of record NC_073635.1, on the reverse strand, counting down.
TAGTTTTAAGTGTATAGCATAATGATTTGATATACATATATATATATTGTGAAATAACGACAAAAAGTCTAAATAAAGTTCAACACACTACATAATTACACATTTTTCTTTTTCTTGTGATAAAAAATCTAGGGATTTACTTTTTTAGCAATTTTAAAATAAATACCATAGTATTATTAACTAGGCTAGGGTTACAGTTGTACATTACAGGATTTATTTATTCTACATGTGGAGATCAATACATTTTGAGTAACAACTCATTGTAAAACCACTTCTGGCTATATATATATATATATATAATTTTTTTTGCTGTATCAAAATTTATTTGTTGTTCAGATTCTACATGTAAATGAGATCATATGGTATTTGTCTTTCTGTGTCTTGATTGTCCACTTATCATAAAGTCTTTAAGGATAATCAACGTTGTCACAAGTAGCAGGATTTCCTTCTTTGTTATCACTGAATAATATTTTATTGCATGTATATACCACATTTTCTTTATTCCTTCATCCATCAATGGACAGTTACTTTGTTTCCTTGTCTTGGCTGTTGTAAATAATGTTTCAATAAACATAGGGGGCTACTGTTTGGAGTTAGAGTTTCCAACATTCTTTTATCTTGGATTGTTAGACAGTTTCAGTTCAATTCAGTTCAGTGGCTCAGTCATGTCTGACTCTTTGCGACCCCATGAACTGCAGCATGACAGGAGAAGGCAATGGCACCCCACTCCCGTACTTTTGCCTGGAGAATCCCATGGACGGAGGAGCCTGGTGGGCTGCAGTTCATGGGGTCGCTAGAGTCGGACACGACTGAGTGACTTCACTTTCACTTTTCACTTTCATGCATTGGAGAAGGAAATGGCAACCCACTCCAGTGTTCTTGCCAGGAGAATCCCAGGGATGAGAAGCCTGGTTGGCTGCCGTCTATGGGGTCACACAGAGTTGGACACGACTGAAGCGATGCAGCAGCAGCAGCAGGCCTCCCTGTCCATTACCAACTCCCGGAGTTCACTCAAACTCACGTCCATCGCGTCAGCGATGCCATCCAGCCATCTCATCCTCTGTCATCCCCTTCTCTTCCTGCCCCCAATCCCTCCCAGCATCAGAGTCTTTTCCATTGAGTCAACTCTTCACATGAGGTGGCCAAAGTACTGGAGTTTCAGCTTTAGCATTATTCCTTCCAAAGAAAACCCAGGGCTGATCTGCTTCAGAATGGACTGGTTGGATCTCCTTGCAGTCCAAGGGACTCTCAAGAGTCTTCTCCAACACCACAGTTCAAAAGCATCAATCCTTCGGCGCTCAGCTTTCTTCACAGTCCAACTCTCACATCTATACATGACCACTGGAAAAACCATAGCCTTGACTAGACGGACCTTTGTTGGCAAAGTAATGTCTCTGCTTTTGAATATGCTATCTAGGTTGGTCATAACCTTCCTTCCAAGGAGTAAGCATCTTTTAAATTCATGGCTGCAATCACCATCTGCAGTGATTTTGGAGCCTCCAAAAATAAAGTCTGACACTGTTTCCACTGTTTTCCCATCTATTTCCCATGAAGTGATGGGACCAGATGCCATGATCTTTGTTTTCTGAATGTTGAGCTTTAAGCCAACTTTTTTCACTCTCCTCTTTCACTTTCATTAAGAGGCTTTTGAGTTCCTCTTCACTTTCTGCCATAAGGGTTGTGTCATCTGCATATCTGAGGTTATTGATATTTCTCCTGGCAATCTTGATTCCAGCTTGTGCTTCTTCCTGCCCAGTTTAACAAACTGAATAGTAAAAGAGTTTACTGAGTTGAAGAACATCTATATAAGGTAATACAAATCCATATCCTTACTTAGTAAAGTATGCCATTTCATATTCAGGTCTAAACTTACTATCAAGATGATTTTCCATTCTCCAGTCTTCTTTACCTAGACATAACTCTATGTCCATATTTTTATTTTCATTTCCCTTGAAATCACTATCTTCTGGAATCATGGCTATCTTTCTCTATTCCTATTAAAGATTCATACAGTTAATGCTGTGTTTTATCCAGTAGTCATGTACGGATGTGAGACTTACACCATAAAGAGGACTCAATACTGAAGAATTGAAGCTTTCAAATTGTGGTGCTGGAGAAGACTCTTTAGTCTTTGGACAGCAAGGAGATCAAACCAGTCAATTCTAAAGGAAATCAACCCTGAATATTCACTGGAAGGACTGATGCTGAAGCTGAAGCTCCAATATTTGGCCACCTGATGTGAAGAGCTGCTCACTGGAAAAGGCCCTGATGCTGGAAAGATTGAAGGCAAGAGGAGGAGAGGGTGGCAAAGGATGAGATGATCAGATAGCATCACCAACTCAGTGCATGTGAATTTGAGCAAACTCCAGGACATAGTGAAGGACAGAGAAACCTGGTGTGCTGGAAACCATGGGGTTGCAAAGAGCTGGACATGACTTAGTGACTGACCAACAATACTGGAATGAAAAATGAACATAGTTAAGCTCCAAATAAAATATTTAAGAAACTATTGTTGACTCCTTCATTAAACAGTTCTCTCATTTCCTCTTTTTTCTTCCAAAATTTATCCTATTCCTTAAAAAAAAAAAAAAAGTCTACTTATCTCCTCCCTTATAAGAAACTCCAACTTGCAAAATCATGTTTTTTGCAATCTTTGGTAAAAAAGCTTGCAATCTTTCTTATCTTTTTTTTTTTTTTTAGTTCTCACACTCTATTTTTAACATTTTATTTTGAATAAAAGTAGTATAGACACTTAGCTGGATGCAAAGAAATGCACAGAAAATACAGCATTTTCACACCTTCCCTTTTTACACCTTATAATGCAATATGAAAATCTACAGACTTACTTTGGTTTAATCTATAGAAGCTTCCCATGTGGCTCAGTGGTAAAGAATCCACCTGCAATGAAGGAGATGGAGACAGAGGCAGGTTCAGTCCCCGGGTAGAGAAGAGCCATAGAGGAGGTCATGGGAATCCACTCCAGTATTCTTACATTAAAAAAAAAAAAAAATTCCATAGACAGAGGAGCCTGGCAGGGTGCAGTCCATAGCCTTGCATAGAGTTGGACACAACTGAAGGGACTGATCACCTAGAAGCTTGCATAGATCTTAGTAAATTACACCATTTATATATGCACTCCTGTGTGTGTGTGTGTGTGTGTGTATGTGTGTTGTTCTATGCATTTGGCTTATATCTAGCCTTGCATTATGACTACCACAGTCAAAATACTCATACAATCACAAAACGCTTCTGTCACCTCTTCATAACCGCATTCACTCCCTCCACCTTCCCATCAAATGCTGGCATCCATTAGCTCACAAGCTTCTTTATAAATATTTGTTTTACAAATGTTACATACATGGAATTCTTCCATATGTATCCTTTTGAGAGTGGCTTTTTTACACTTCAATTCAGCCGCTCAGTTGTGTCGACTCTTTGAGACCCCATGGACTGCAGCACGCCAGGCTTCCCTGTCCATCACCAACTCCCAGAGTTTACTTTAACTCATTTACATTGAGTTGGTGATGCCATCCAACCATCTCATCCTCTGTCGTCCCTTTCACCTCCAACATTCAATCTTTCCCAGCATCAGAGTCTTTTCCAATGAGTCAGCTCTTCGCATCAGGTGGCCAAAATATTGGAGTTTCAGCTTCAACATCAGTCCTAATGAACACTCAGAATTGATTTCCTTTAGGATGAACTGGTTGGATCTCCTTGCAGTCCAAGGGACTCTCGAATCTTCTCCAACACTACAATTGAAAAGCATCAATTTTTCGGTGCTCAGCCTTGTTAATGGTCCAACTCTCACATCCATACATGACTGTTGGAAAAATCTTAGCTTTGACTAGATGAACTTTTGTCAGCAATGTAGTGTCTCTGCTTTTAAATATGCTGTCTAGTTAGGTCATACCTTTTTTTCCCAAGGACCAAACATCTTTGAATTGCATAGCAGTCACCAACTGCAGTGATTTTGGAGCCCAAGAAAATAAAGCCTATCACTGTTTCCATTGTTTCCCCATCTGTTTGTCTCCAAGTGATGGAAACAGATTCCATGCTGTTAGTTTTTTGTATATTGAATTTTAAGCCAGTTTTTTTCACTCTCCTCTTTCACATTCATTGAGAGTCTCTCTAGTTTCTCTTTGCTTTCTGCCATAAGGGTGGTGTCATCTTCATATCTGAGGTTATTGATATTTCTCCCTGCAATTTTGATTCCATCTTGTGCTTCATCTAACCTGGTACTCTGCATATAAGTTAAATAAACAGGGTGACAATATACAGCCTTGAAATACTCCTTTCCTGATTTGGAACCAGTCCATTGTTCCATGTCCAATCCTAACTGTTGCTTCTTGACTTGCATACAGATTTCTCAGAAGGCAGGTACAGTGGTCTGGTATTGCCTCTTTAAGAATTTTCCACAGTTTGTTGTGATTCACACAGTCAAAGGTTTAATGTAGTCAATGAAGAAGTAGATGTTTTTCTGGAATTCTTTTGTTTTTTCTATTATCCAACAGATGTTGGCAATTTGATCTCTGGTTCCTCTGCCTTTTCTAAATCCAGCTTGAACATCTGGAAGTTCTCATTTCACATACTGCTGTTAGATTTAGCTTCTAGAGTATCTATGCTTTCTGCACTTCCACCCATACTGTATGAGTGATCTGTTTTTGCTACAGTACTGCCTACATTAGGAATTATTATTTTTCATTAAATCCATTCTGATAATATATAGTTATATTTCATGATGGTTTTAATTTTATTTATGTAATGTCTAATGTTATGAGCAACTTTTACAGGGTTATTTTTCTTATGTATATACTGTCCAATGAAACCTCCATGTATATTTTTCCCATTTATAATTGGAAAATTTATATTTTTGAGTTTTGAAAATTATTCACATATTCTATATATAAGGCTTTTTTCAGATATGTGATTTATTAATATTTCCTCTCAGTCTCCCATTTGCTTTTTCACTCTTTTGACAGAATCATTCACAGACCAAATACATTACATTTTAATGAGTGAATTCTAAGTTTCATTCACTCATATGTCTGCCCCTCTACCAAAATCATACTGTCTTGGTTTCTATAAGTCAGGCCTTAGCCACATGAAGGATGATTCTTCCCACTTATAATTATTTTTAAAAATTGTTTTGAGTATTTTAGGAATTTGCCCTTTATTCTCTTTTTTGCTTTTTTAAAAAACCTTTTTTTTTTTTCTATAAAACTTGACCTGCCACATTGTTACTATTTCTAGCACAAAGTCAAAATCCTTCTCTGCTCTCATATAATCCTTTGTCTTTTATACTATTCTTTCCTTTTTTCCTATCAAACTACTTTTCATCCTCATCTTATTGCTAAAGTGTAAATCACTGAACATTTGTTCATTCCATAACTTCCTGTTGTGATTTTAATTCACCTCCAAGCAAATTTGAACTCATGAGTTAGCCACTTCAACGGTACACTGATGGATAGAACATTTCACCAAAACAGAATTTCTGTATGTCTTGCTTGATTGAGCTCTGGTCTTAAGTAATATCTATTTCTCTACTTATTCTCCATTACCACGGCTACTGAGTGGCCCAGAAAAGGATCATAAAATAGAAGGCTCAAGAGGGAAGGGATATATGTGTATGTGTGAGTGTGTATATCTATATCTACATATATGATTATGACTGATTGTAAGATATATCCAAGTTGGTGGAGTAGGATGTGTGCTCATCTTCTCAGGTGAGAAGTCCAAAATTACAACTTGCTGCTGAGCAACAGTCGACAGGAGAATGTTGGATCCCACATTTTGTGGATCCCACCACAAAAAGATATCTCACATCCAAGAGCAAAGGAGAAGCCTCAAGAAGATGGTAGGAGCAGCTAAATCATATTTAGAATGAAACCCCATACCCACCAGAGATACTTGGAGGGCTCAAACGAAACCTTGTCCACACCAGGAGAACCCACAGAGACTGAGCCAGACCTACTTTTGAGTGTTTGAGTGTCTCTTGTGGAGGTGTGGGTCAGCAGTGGCCTGATGCAGAGTAGGGGCTCTGGATGCAGACATGCGTATGGCATAAGCCCTCTTGGAGGGGTTCGCCATACCCCACCAGAGAGCTGCTGGAACTTACAAAGAACTGGGGAAACAGAGTCCTGGAGGGCACAAACAAAACCTTGTGTGCAACAGAACCTGGGAGAAAGGAGCAGTGACCCCACAAGAGACTGACCCAGACTTGCCCAGGAGTGTCCAGGGGTATCTGGCAGAGGCACGGATTGGTGGTGGCCAGCTGTAGGGTCAGGGGCACTGAGTGTGGCAGTGTGTGCATGGGACCTTTTGAAGGAGGCCGCCATTATCTTCATTACCTCCACCATAGTTTGGCCTCAGGCCAAACAACAGGAGGGAACACAGCCCATCAGCAGAAAATTGGATTAAAGATTTAGTGAGCATGACCCCAGCCATCAGAACAAGATCCAGTTTCCCCCACAGTCAGTCTCTCCCATCAGGAAGCTTCCATAAGCCTCTTAGCCTTCTCCATTAGAGGGAAGACAGAATGATAACCACAATCACAGAAGTCTAATCAAATTGATCACATGGACCACATCCTTTTCTAACTCAATGAAACTATGAGCCATGCCATGTAGGGCCACCCAAGATGGATGGGTCATGGTGGAGGGCTCTGACAAAATGTGGTCCATTGGAGAAGGGAATGGCAAACCACTTCAGCATTCCTGCCTTGAGAACCCCATGAACAGTATGAAAAGGCAAAAAGAAAGGACACTGAAAGATGGACTCCCCAGGTCGGTAGTTGCCCAATATACTACTGGAGATCAGTGGAGAAGCAACTCCAGAAAGACTGAAGAGATGGAGCCAAATAAAAACAAAACCCAGTTGTGGATATGACTGGTGATGGAAGTAAAGAGCAATGTTGCATAGGAACCTGGAATATTAGGTCCACCAATCAAGTTAAATTGTAAGTGGTCAAACAAGAGATGGCAAGAGTGAACATCGACATTTTAGGAATCTGTGAACTAAAATGGACTGGAATGGAGAAATAACTGAGAAGACCATTATATCTACTACTGTGGGCAAGAATGCCTTAGAAGAAATAAAGTGGAGTAGGTCTCAAAGTCAACAAAAGAGTCCAAAATGCAGTACTTGGATGCAATCTAAAAAATGACTGAATGATCTCTGTTGGTTTCCGAGGCAAACCATTCAATATCACACTAATTCAAGTCTATGCCCCAACCAGCAATGCTGAAGAAGCTGAAATTGAATGGTTCTATGAAAACCTACAAGACCTTCTAGAACTAACACCCTAAAAAGATATCCTTTTCATTATAGGGAACTGGAATGAAAAAGTAGGAAATCAAGAGATACCTGGTTTAACAGGCAAAATTGGCATTGGAGTACAGAATGAAGCAGGGCGAAGGTTAACAGAATTATGTCAAGAGAACACACTGGTCATAAGAAAACACCCTCTTCCAACAACACAAGAGAAGACTCTACACACGAACATGGCCAGATAGATGGTCAATACTGAAATCAAATTGATTATATTCTTTGCAGCCAAAGACAAGCTCTATACATAAGTCAGCAAACATAAGACTATGAGGTGACTGTGGCTCAGCTCATGAACTCTTTATTGCCAAATTCAAACTTAAATTGAAGAAAGTAGGGAAAACCACTAGACTGTCCAGTTATGAGCTAAATCAAATCCCTTATGATTATATAATGGAAGTGACACATAGATTCAAAGGATTAGATCTGATAGACAGAGGGCCTGAAGAACTATGGATGGAAGTTCATGACACTGTATAAGAGGCAGTGATCAAGACCATCCCTAAGATAAAGAAATGCAAAAAATCAAAATGGTTGTCTTAAGAGGCCTTACAAATACCTGAGAAAAGAGAAGCAAATGGCAAAGGAAAAAAGGAAAGATATATCCATTTGAATGCAGGATTTCAAAGACGAGCAAGGAGAGATAAGAAAGCCTTCCTCAGTGATCAATGCAAAGAAATAGAGGAAAACAGTAGAATGGGAAAGACTAGAGATCTCTTTAGGAAAATTAAGAGATAGCAAGGGAACATTTCATGCAAATACGGGCACAATAAAGGACAGAAATAGTATGGACTCAAGAAAGCAGAAGATATTAAGAAGAGGTGGCAAAAATGCACAGAACTGCACAAAAAGACCTTCATGGTCTAGATGACCAGCATGGTGTGATCACTCATCTAGAGCCAGAAATCTTGGAATGCGATGTCAAATGGGCCTTAGGAATTATCTCTATGAAAAAAGCAAGAGGAGGCGATGGAATTGCAGTTGAGCTATTTTAAATCCTCAAAGATGATGCTTTGAAAGTGCTGTACTCAATATGCCAGCAAAATTAGAAAACTCAGGAGTGGCCATAGGACTGGAAAATGTCAGTTTTCATTCCAATCCCAAAGAAAGGCAATGCTAAAGAATATTCAAATTATGCACAATCGCTCTCATATCACATGCTAGCTAAGTAATGCTCAAAAGTCTCCATGTCAGGCTTCAACAATACATGAACTGTGACTTCCAGATGTTCAAGCTGGATTTAGAAAAGGTGGAGGAACTAGAGATCAAGTTGCCAGCATCCATTGGATCATCGAAAAAGCAAGAAAGTTCCCCCCAAAACACCTACTTCTGCTTTATTGAATATGCCAAAGCCTTAGACTGTGTGGATCATGACCAGCTGCAGAAAAATCTTAGAGTTGGGAATACCAGACCACCTGACTTGCCTCCTGAGAAATCTGTATGCAGGTCAGGAAGCATCAGTTAGAACTGGACATGAAACAACAGACGGGCCAAGTCAGAAAAGGAGTATTTTGAGGCTGTATATTGTCACCCTGTTTATTTAACTCATATTCAGAGTACATCATGTGAAGTGCAGGGATGTATGTAGCACAAGATGGGATCAAAATTAGTGGGAGATATATCAATAACCTCAGATATGCAGATGATATCACCCTTATGGCAGAAAGTGAAGAAGAACTAAAGACCTTCTTGATGAAGATGAAAGAGGAGCATGAAAAAGACTGGCTTAAAACTCAACATTCAGAAAAATATAAGATCATGGCATCTGGTCCCATCACTTCATGACAAATAGATGGGGAAAGAGTGGGAGGCTTTATTTTTTAGGCTTCAAAATCACTGCAGTTGGAGACCAAAGCCATGAAATTAAAAGTTGCTTGCCCCTTGGAAGAAAAGCTATGACCAACTTAGAGAGCATATTAAAAAGCAGAGACAGTACTTTGCAACAAACATCTGTCTAGTAAAAGCTATGTTTTTCCAGTAGTCATGTATGGATATAAGAGTTGGACTACAAAGAAAACTGATCATGGAAGAATTGATGCTTTTGAACCCTGATGTTGGAGAATCTCTTGAGAGTCCCTTGGACTGCAAGGAGATCCAACCAGTCATTCCTAAAGGAAATCAATCCTGAATATTTGTTGGAAGGACTGACGCTGAAGCTGAAACTCCAATACTTTGGCCACCTGATGCAAAGAACTGACTCATTGGTAAAGACCCTGATGCTGGGAAAGATTGAATATGAGAGGAAAAGGGGACAACAGAGGATGAGAAGGGTGACTGGCTTCACTGACTCGATGGACTGAGTTTTTGAACTGAACTGAACTGAACTGATGACTGATTAGCTTTACTATATGGTAGAGAATACCACAACATTGTAAAGCAGTTAACTTCCAATTAAGAAAGCAATCATAAAGTAATTTATATCCCTTCATTCCTATGTTTCTTGTATTCATCTTATATTGATTTATTGGGAACTTATCACTACAGAGTTTTCACAATGTCTCCTTAGTCTTCTCTACTTTGTAGGTTCTCTCACCTCTTATTTTTCCTGAGATCTAAGTTGCTGATATCATTTCCTTAACTCCCTTATCTCTATCTTAAAATGATTTCTATTTGCTTTCACAGCCTTGTTTCTGCATTTCCCACCCCTGTATCTAAGAGGGAATTATTCACTTTATTCCTTTTCAAGCTAAAGTTTCCTACCTTGAGTTTGAATCCCAAGGATATCAAATATATGTAATAGGTTATCTTCCCATTTAAAATTGCATACAATGTTTTTTTATTGTTTCAGCTTAAAAATCAAATTTTAGTGCACTCCACATTAAGAAAAAGTGATTAGTTATACATTTTATTGCATTGATTCATGACTCTCTACCATATTTATATATATGATGCAATGTCTATACTAAAATCTCTAAATAACTGATTAAAGCATTAACAGCAAATTATCCATCTCACTGAATTATCTCTAATCTTATGTTGTACCTTCTCTTCTTTCATAAACTATTATTTTTTGTTCCAAGAATTTCATATATTTTTATTGTTTTCTTATGTGTAATGTTCTTTCTTTGTACCTTTTTGAAACTCTTTTATACTTCCTCTGAGTAGTCCACAGATCCTATAAGTAATAGTTTTTCCCTAAAGTCCGTTCTCAGGTTTATTCTTTTTACTCAAAAAAAGTTTTGTTTGTTTGTTTGCTTTAGTAGTTTCTATGACCTCATATTACCCTTATTTAGATGAAATAATTTTCAAATATTACTGGTTTATATCACTATTACAGTTGCATATTTTCATCATCCTATTTTGAAGATCTCTCATTTAGATGACTGCCCAGTATCAATTTCTAACCCTTCCAAAATCTACTCTCATAATTCTTGCTCAATTTGTGTCCATAACGTTTCTGTTATCAGCATCTTTATTTAATTTTTGTTGTGTATAAGATTATTAAAATACTTTTCTTGTTCACTCATCTTTGCAATCTTGATCTCTCTTTAATACATTCTGATAGTTGATTCATCTTTTGTTTATTGTCACATTACTTATCCAAAATTCACCAATCATTTCTCACTGCCTATAATTTATAAATTTTCATTTTGTGATTCAAGAATATTGAGGGTGTTTCTTTTTATTCCCCTTAACTATTTCTCCATAAGACCTGAAGGATTCAGAAGAAAATATAAAGGAAGCAAAAACTCAAAACAAACTAACTAAAAAGTAAATCAAGATTAATCTTACTGATCTCTGGAATCAGACTGTTTATATTTTCAATATCTGCTCTATCACTAACTTGAAACAAATTGTATCTCAGTTTCCTTATCTGGAAAATTAGGGGACTAATTGTATTTGCTGCATAGAATGTTAAAGGGTTTAATGGGAAACTGTGGGAAAAGATCTTCTTTGCACAGTCTCTGACACACATTAAGCAATTAGTAATATGAATCATTTCTCATTTTAAGGCCACTGTATCATTGAAAGGGTTGGAGTGGTTTTACTCTTGCATATAACCAGATATTTTCAGAAGCATTTAAGGATGTGTACAAAGACAGCATTATTAAATTTTACTTCACTACAATTTTAAAGAACAATTGTGAACATCATGTAACATACTATAATATTTTTATTGTTAATTGTATTTTTTATTCTGAGACCAACATTTATTAAATTTGGATTTGTCTTTAGGTTTCTATTTGACTCTTATTCCTATAGTATAAGATATATATGATGAGATTTATTTTATTTTTTAATCTATTGTTTTCACATATATTGGAGACATATGTCAGGTCATTGATTTATAAACTTTTTCTTGAATTCTTATTTTTTATCCAAATATTATCAAAGCTCAAATATTCTTTCTGTACATTATCTACCACTGAATTAATATAAACTTGAATTAATATCCAGATGATAAGTGACCCCATCACATATACCATCATATAAAGATCTGTTTGATAGCCTTTCTCCCTGGATCATCTTCTATTTTCCATATAATTTACACTGCATCAAAATTTTTATCAGTATTTTCTGGTTGCATGGGTATTTTAAACTGAACATACTCTGAGAGTATTTTTCTAGTTTTGCAGCCTATCTTGAACTTTTTTTTCATTCAACTGTAAGAACAAATGCTACTGGATTTTCTAATTGATTTATTTATTTTAACACTTTCATTCTCTCTTTGGCTCACACACACATTGTGATAATATATGTAAATCAGAACTGCAGAACTGTCTGAGGCAAACTTCGCATCAGATACTTATGAGAATTAAATAAATAGAGTATTTAACACAAAAAATGCCACATAATGAACACAATAGGACATGCCTGTTATAGGAAAATAACTTGATTATTAAAATACTGTTCAGTTGCAAGTATCTTTATTATTTTTTCATGAGTATTTTTTTAACAATCTTTTAAGAAAAATAATTAAATTATAATTTCTGGACTTCAAGGTAACTATTTTACTACAAAATTGTTAACAATTTAACCCCTAAAGTACTTATAGTAATCACGTATGTAGATGAATAAGATAAGCATCAATTTTTTCCTACAGCTTTTTTCATGACAAGTATTGGAAACTATGTAATAATGATAGTGGAGATAAATTATGCTATGAACATGTTTCTATACATTTATAATAATCTTCCTCCTGACTTATTTGGTTATATAATAAAGGTAAAAGTAAGAATAAACCAGCTTATGTTAAGCTTCATGAAATACCTGAAAAGTAAAAAGGAAAGACTTTGTATGACATTATCACTTCATGGCCATTGTCTCATATTAAAAGAGATTTCAACTGAATTTTTCAATTTAAAGTCACAAGACTATAAACTAAATAATAAAACATGCACACCAAATTTTAAGGATTTAAGAGCCCAGGACAGTGATATACAACATAATCACTTACAAAATAATATCTACCTAATTAATTAAGTGAATAAAATCCTTCAACAACCTGAGCACATTTGCAATTTCAGATGTAAATGTGTGAAACAGGCATTCATATTCCACGTTTCTGTGATATGCTGACACACACACACACATTCATTCTACTCATTGTTCATGGTAAATTATCACATTCAATTTTGTATAATTTCATATAAAGTACTTTTACATGAATGTCTAGTTATAAAATAGATTTATTTATCATAAAAGAAGAATAATTGTACAGTTCACATGATCTTCTTTCTAAATGTAACAGAAAGTAGTAACTTTTGTGTTGGTTAAATGATTGTTCTCTTTATCTTCCATTAAAATAAATTATGACATTGGAAAAATATAACAAAGTAGTGTTGTTGCTGATATTTTTTCAATTACAAAATAATGGGAGCTACCTAAAGTATCAAACTAATGAGATTGGCTGACACTAAAGCTTAAGGAAACATATGCAATGCTGTACTATGCATATATAAGAAAGAATGTTGTTGTTGCTGTTTAACCACTAAGTTGTGTCCAACTCTTTTGCAAGCCAATAGACTGTAGCTCACCAGGCTTCTCTGTTCATGGGATTTCCCAAGCAAGGATACTGGAGTGAGTTGCCATTTCCTTCTCCAGGGGATCTCCCTGACCCAGGGATTGAATCCATGTGTCCTGCATTGGCATATGGATTTTATTTTTTTTTTTAACCACTGAGCCACATGGGAAGCCCTAATAAAGAATGAGGAAAATTTATGTGAGCTTCTATAGGAAGTTTCCCAGCATATTTCGTTAAATGAAATCCAAAAAAAATCCAATTAAAAAAAAATGCAATGTGGTTCTCTGTGTAAAATATTAAGGGAAATAAAATAATGTATGTGTTTTGTGTATGACTATATATATTTGCAAAAAGATACAAAGAGGGAATAAACCAAAATTAATGAAACTGATTTCCAGTTTAGTAGAAGAGAATGGAATGAAAGAGGGAACAAATAATTTTTTGAAGTATTACTTTTCTTATCTTTTTGACTTTAAGGAATGTGTACTGTCCCACATAAAATAAATTAATCAACAGAGATAGGGGGGATAAAAAGCCTTAAAATTTAATGTAAATAGAAACAAATGAACCCAAACCCATTTCAAATGAATTATGTAACCATACTGAAAATGGAACATAATCTAAGCCAAGTAACTTTTTGACACAATGCTTGAACTGTACAATTTGATCTAACAAAGAAAACAAAAATTGTTCCGTTTTAGTAGGATTATTTGTATGTCATATATTTTACAGTACAGATATGTTCACAGAGCAAGAGAGAAAGATAGAGAGACTGTGAACTAGGAATGCTCTCTGCCATATCAGTGAGCAAAGGATGTCTGGCCTTCATTCCATCAGCCACTACACCCAAAGCGGTGCACTCTAAGGGCACTCGGGATGGGAAAGCAAAGGATACTGGCCTTAGAAAACTGACGTGCAAAGCGAAGGAATGATGTCAAGGACCCCAGACTCTTGGATCTTTCCATACACAGAAAGGCTCTAAATTCACTAACATGATGTCTGGTTTTCTTTAATTAACAATAGCTTTTATGTTCCGACTACTTGGTCTTTGTTGCAAAACTCCTGTAGATCCTGGCTCTTTTCTTTACCCCTTCAGAGTAGTTCCTCAGAACTATTCTGAGAGACCATGTCCCTGATTTGAAGTCCTCAAAAGCCTGCCAAATAAACACACTTCTCAACACTTAGGTTCTACATTTTTTTTTTCAGTCAACAAAACCAAGAATACAATGACAAAATGTGGCAAAATACTAAACTTAGATGAAGTGAATGAGTGGATCTGGGAGTTAGCTACTTTATTATTAATAATTTTCTAAAATTTAAATTTAGTTTGGAATAAAAAGTTTGATGAGTTTAATAAAAATACCAGCAATAATGACATTGTAACTTGAGTACTTCTTTTTTCAGCCTTTTAGATCAGAGTCCTTTCCAACAAACTGAGAAATAAAGACTGGAATACCTCAAATTTGGGTAAAATATAACCTTTATTACCAATAAAGATAATATTGGCATATATGACTGCCAACTAAAAATTGGCACTTTTCGTCTACTGCGACAATGACTGAGTCACAAGAAACTCCTGCAAACACTGATCTTCGACACACCGTGAAAGGAGTTCAAGGTGGAAATCAGGAATGAGGCACTCTGTGTTTGAGGAAACACAGAACAGGTCTTCCAACAGATATTTTCAGGAGAAGATTTTATAAGCCCAATTCTTCCATCTCTTCAATTCTAGAAAGGCACTAAAATCATTAACAGAGACTTTCTAATGACTAGCAGCAACCTTCATGAGGCTAACAGCAGCTTTCTCCAAAAATATGGGCTTGACTGCATGTACCCCCTTCACCAAAACTGCATATATATTGACCTTCCTGTCACCTCTTTGGAGCAGTTTCTCAGAGCTATCTGAAATGCTGTCTCCTAGGCTATAATCCTCATTTTGTCCCAAATAAAACTTAGGTCAGAATTTCACTTTGCGTTTTTTTTTTTTTTAGTCAAAATGGTTTATGTCATGAAACAAAATGGATTTTCTAATAAATCAGGTTTGAATGTTGAGTTTGTGGCCAATCAGATTTATCATTCATCATTTTTGAATTCCAAAATTCTATCAAGGCAGACTTGATTCCACCTTCATAAATCAGTCCTCAATATCAACCCCTATTCATTTAGTTTTTTGTTGAAATCCTGTACATAAATAGGTGTTAAGATTTCAAAAATGCTGAAAAGAGGAGTGTATTAATAAATTCCCAAGTCATTATGTATGCAAATTTGAAAATAATTTCCTATTTTATTCTCCATACTAAATTATGCCTAGTACATAGCTACTGAAATTTAGAAGAAAAATGGAAACATATATACATGAAGCAAAAGCGTTCCAAATATCTGAGGTTTTTTTTCTTTTTTCCATCAATAACTTCTCAAGAAAAAATAAAGTTAAAAAAATGTACAATATTTGGACACAAAATCTGAAACCAGTTTCAGCAAAGCAAATTTCAAGATCTATTTTTCCAATTTGTTTGTGTGCTATATCCAGTAGAGGGGTACTAAATGCCTGGTTGGGGGTAGTTTGTTAGTTTGTTCAGGGTATAAGGGATTTTATTCAATCAATTAGATACTTTGCTTCACTTGTTATGAGTAAAAGGATTTTTAAAAGCATAGACATTTACTACAGCACTGGACTGAACACCCTCAACATTTAGAAAACAATCCACAGAAATTTGGATAAAAATTATATTCCTAGAACCCAGAGTAAGATGTCAGTGACTCAGTGGTGTGTGAGCAGGTAGGGCATAAATCGTGAAAATATTCTTGGCTTTAGTCTTGTCAGGATACTATTGAATATATGCCACTGGCTCAGAATTGATAACCTGTACACTAAAGTCCCCTAAAACTTTGGAAACATCTCTCTCAGCAAGATGCTAATTTTGCCATTTTGTAATTACCATATCTGAGAAGACATGCACCTATACCCACTGCCTTCTCTTTGAGAGTGGCATTGATACAGTGACAATGGCAACGCCTTATTAAAACAAATTTATTTGTGGTAACTATTTATTATTATTTTTTTTTCTTATTCAATCCTTCTGTCTTAGTTAGTCTGGCTGCTTTAAAAAAAAGTGCCATTGATTGGGTGGCTTGTAAACAGAAATTTATTTCTTAAAGTTTTGGATCCTGGGAGTTCATCTGAGTGACAGCATGGTCAGTTCTGGTAAATGCCTTCAGGATTGCTGGTTATCAGGTCTTCTTGTATATTCATACGATGGAAAAAGACAGTGGGAGAGTTCTCTGGGGTCCCTGTGATAAGGGCACTAATCTCATTCATGAAGGATGCACCCTTGTGGCCTAATTACCTCTGAAAGGCCCCACCTCCTAATACCATCACCTTGGAGTGAGAATATGGGGAGCATACAAATAATTCAGTTCATTGCAACCTTCTAAACGTCTTAATTTCCAGGTAGTCTCTGACATTTCTTCAAAGCATTGAATATGTACTTTATCTACTCATGTAACATTGAATAACTCCTCTTTGTAGGCATTTATAGTCTTAGGCTAACTGAGGGCTGTTTTCAGTCCCATTCCTAATATTCACAGGGTCTGGGAGAAGAGTACAAGAATAATTTCACATACCATTTCTCTAAGGCTTCTTCTCGTCCCACAAGTTTGAGCTTCTCAATTTTCCCTGATCGTGTGCACCTCCATGACCCACCTCAGGTTGTACCCTAAGAATGTCATATTTTATGTTCTTCAAAGGAAATTAAAGTGGAAAGTTAAGTCACAGATGTGAATTTCTCTGAATTCAAGGAATGTAAACCAAAACATGGGCTACAGACCAAGCCAGCTTCTTACCTTTCAAACTTTCCTCTGTCCATCCAACAATCTGCCTTTTATTCCAGTACCAATTTGCATTTACCACTGGGTTATGCCTTAGATTTAAGAATATGTGTATCTGTCACCTTGAACTTTCTGGAAGAAGGGTTTAAGGAAAGACTGTGCACTCCTTAAAAGTAGGTACAGGGCAATTTGGTCAGGATATTCTGAGGACCTGAATATGCTTGTGTGTATCTTGTGAAGGGCTGGATTGTGGGCTATAAGTAGAATTACCTGTTCCCTGGGTTTAAAGGTGATTTGGACTGCAACATTACTTTTTGCTATGACATATATTATATCTAAGAAACCTCACCTTCTGAGGCAGTTATTTCTCTCTGTAAACAAATGCAGAGTCAACTTGAGCCTGCTTGTAAAACCCATTGAACACATGTGCCCAAATACTTGAAGATAGAAATATTGTGCCACACTGCAATGCCCAAAAGACATGTCTACTGAAAACCATTTTCCCTGGTTTCAGCTGCCACTGTACATCAAGATCTTCCCAACCTGCTGTTGTTTAGTCTCTCAGTCGTGTCCAACTCTTTTGTGACCCCTGTGGATTGTAGTCACCCAGGCTTCTCTGTCCTTGGGATTTTCAGGCAAGAGTACTGAAGAAGGTTGCCACTTCCTTTACCAGGAGATCTTCCTGACCAGGCATCAAACCCACATCTCTTGCATCTCCTGCCTCGACAGGCGGGTTCTTTACCAATGCGCCACCTGGGGAAGCCCCCTTCCCAACCTACTATCTGCCACAGTAATTCACTTCCCCATCTCACATAGTAATGTTTATGCCTGGTTCTGTAAAATCAACCTTGTAAAGTTGAAAGTTGCATCTTAAATCTCCCATAATGTGGTCATGACCATCTATGCAGATGTACACATTTTGCTGTCCAAAGCTAAGTAAGCTACCATCTGCTGAGGCACCTTACTTAGCCAAAAAATTCACCCCTGTCAATGGTCAAGGGATCCTCTATACATTTTCTTGAGGCACACATGGCCCCACATCTTGGCTGAATCCTGCAACTTCGCAGTAGGACCTGCGTGTACATTCCTCTCCTCGGTGAATTCCAGTACTTCCAATAAACAAAGCTGGCATAAGCTTAGTGACTGAGAAGGTCAATATTGCATGTGATCTATGACTTACAGCCATTTGCCTAAATACCAATAATAAATGAGGCACTCACATGAGGCAAGCTCAGTCACATGACCCATTTTAAACCTTTAGAAACTATCAAGATCAAAGCTCTTGTATGACATACCATGTTTAAAGACCTTAGTCACATGAGAAAAATGAGCCTTTCCATTTATATCTTGTTCAATATATTTTTACCTTCCTTATCTATTCCTGAGACTCACAGAGTGAGGGCCCAGGCTGCCCATGGTTAGATTGCCCTTCTGAAGTCACCGTTTAGAAAGTTTGCCCTCCCACTCCTGACATCCACCTTCAGGGATGAAGTGTGAAACAGAAGGCAGACTTTTTTTTTTTTTTTAATAAAGGTCTCTTTAGTACCCTGGTATAAAACATCAGGTCTTAGATGCAAGCTACCCCCCAGAAGAAATTATAAAATGTTACATTTTTCAGAAAATCAAACCAAACAAAGGAAAAACACTTGGCAGGAAGCTGAACAGTTAGTTGGTGGAAGGGGTGGGTGAGGGCAAGAAAAAAATAAGAACAAAACATCGTCATTTAACACAATCTTATAACCTCCAGCTTGCTAAAATTTCTGCTTTCTGATTATATTTCTCTGTAGGTCAATTTGAAAGAAAACACTAATTGGTGCATTTAACCTAATAGAAGCTATATCATGACCTTGTACACGATAGGTATTCCTGTTGACAAGAATATTCACCAGAGATTTTATAAACAAATTATTGCTTGGTTTCCTGTATCTCTGAATCTCTCTCATATATGCCAATTAGCCAATTGTAAGACTTCTTAACAAAGCAGTATTTCATTATTTATTTTTGAAATTTTAGCATACATAAGTAATTTAATTTTAAATTGTCCTTTATATCTAACTAATAAACTTTATTTGAATTCATCCCATTTATTTACTATAATAAATGCCACATGTGCTATCCAACAAAGTACTTTTTAACATGTACAGAATGCATATATTTCATGAAACATTTGCCCTTTTCAAGATCAGCATTAAACCATTAGGATGGTACTATGATAAGATATTTCTTATATCTTTTATTACACTACTGACTTGGTCATTCATAAACCAGATAGATAGATAGATAGACAGATCTTTTTTTTAGTTAAATGAATTCTAACTTTGCTATTAACTTATAAAGAAACTTTTTATTTTATTTGCCCTAAAGCTACTATGGAAGTAGAATTCAGTTAAGTCCTAATCTGAAGTCTGACAATAACTTGATATATAAATTTAGACAAATTGCTTAATTTCCCTGGGCTCCATTTTTTTCCCACTGTAATGATTTCTCAGCCCATTTCAATTCTAACTCCATATGCACTTATTGTTAATAGGCAGGTCATTTTTGGAGCAAAACTCTGGGGGTTTAAAGCAATGGATCTTGTTTGAGGGTCATACACTCAGGACAAATTCAATAACACTCTCTGATATTCAGTTTTATTATTTTCAAAATACTATTGTCAATGATATTATCTCTTTCAAAGAATCAAAGGGAGGATCCAGTAAAATAAGATTACATAAAATCATTTTGTACCTGCAGGACAAAGCTTAACTATAAAATACTACAAACTTTAATTCCAAGAAATAACTTCCATACTTCAAAAGTTTGGTGTCCAATATTTTATTTATTTTAGCCTAATCTTTACCCTATCAGAAATATTTATAATATTTATTATGTGTTGTATATTTACAATATATATTTTTTCTCCCCTTCATTTCTGATGTTATATTCTTTGTTCTCCAAGGTTGTTCCTCTGTCCTCCTGATCATCTTTGAGCCATGGTTTTGAAATTTATTAAAGAGTTCCATGACTTTGCATGAATAAATAGAACAATAAAGTTACTCTTTTGACACAAAACTAAACAGTAATTTCTATTCTATTTCATACACTCCTTCTAATGATGAAATGCTTCCTCTTGATGACTTAGATGTCTCCTATCCTTAATTAGGGGTGGATCACCAGCTTAGTTACCCTTCATGATCTTGTAGTCAGATGTTCATCTATTTCTAAACATTTCCAAACAGAAGTAAAATACATATATTGTTGGCTGGCATTTATTCTATGCCTGGATTGTCCATAGATGTCAAGATGAAGTTTCCTAAATTGTTACTGATATTTAGTGGAGGCAGGGGTGGGGCAGAAAGTGTCACTTATTGTAGTTGATCATGCTTCAAAACTGAATTCTGGGTCTTGTCTATATTCTCAGAAAGCAATTTATATATTCTTTGTGTTTCTTTTGTTTAGGGTCGGAAAGAAGCAACGTGTTTTTACCAGAAATTTTCACTGATCAGCAAAGATCAGTCCTACTCTCTCCCTTTTGTCCAAGTGGCTTCCCTGGCAGCTCAGATGGTAATCTACCTGCAATGCAGGAGATGTGGGTTCAATCCCTGGGTAGGAAATATCCCCTAGAGGAGGAAATAGCAACCCACTCCAGTATCTCATAGGGAAAATTCCATGGACTGAGGAGTCTGGCAGTCTATTGTCCATAGTGTTGCAAAGAATCAGACATGGCTAAGCAGCTTACACTTTACACTTTAATAGCATTGAACCTTATCTGCGGTATTTTTTAATCTCTACAGCCTTCTTGAATAACATCTTATTCTTGACTATGATATCTCTGCTCTGTATTCTCAGAATTAAACTTGAGTCTTATCCTTTATATATGGAATCTAAAAATAAATTATACAAATGAACTTACTTCAAAACAGAAAGAGACTCACAGACTTAGAAAGTCTATGATTGCCAGGGAGAAGGATCCAGGGAAGGGGGAGTTAGGGAGTTTGGGATGGACATGTACACACTGCTGTGTTTTTAATGGATAACCAACAAGGACATGCTGTATAGCACAGGGAACTCTGCTCAATGTTATGTGGCAGCCTGGATGGGAGGGGAATTTCGGGGAGAATAGATTCATGTATATATATGGCTAAGTCCCTTTGCTGTTCACCTGCAACCATCACAACATTGTTAATCAATTATATCCTGATATCAAATATAAAGTTAAAAAAAGCAGTCTTGTTTGTTAATAGCCTGGAATGAAATCTCTCTATTTCATCATGAAGTTTTGGGTAAAGCCAATAATTTTGTGAGTTTTATTTTTCTTTTTTATCTTTAACTAGGTTCAGTTTTCTTTTCTTGAGATGTAGATTTCTTCATATTCTTTCACCATCATAAATAACATTGTTCTTGAAGATAATTTTCTGAAATTATCAAACTGAATTATGAGAGACATATAGTACACTTACCTATGGATTTACAGTCCATTCTTATAATTCAAAAAATTCAAAGAATGTATTAAGCTCTTGAATTGTGCTTTAAAGAAATTAATAACACAAGAATATATACATGCCTTATCTGCATGTCCCCCGAAAATGCATCTCAGTGTTCATTTAGTGAATCAAACCATGCTTTCTATGGAACATAATTGTACTCAACAGTGATGTCAACATTAATTTTTATAATAAAAATTGTATTATGTTCTGAAATTAAAAAAAGATAAAGTAAAATATAATTGCCCAAAGATACTTCTTGTTACACATATTATGACTTTAGTATAGATTGAAATATAGCATTTTTATGTGAAAAGCTGTTATTAGATTGAGAGATCAGAATCAGCACTCTTTACAATTAAGAAAACATGACTGGAGTAAAGGAAATATAAATTTCTGATTCAATGTCAATGATGGATTGATAATGCATATTCAAAGCATTAGCCAAGATGATGGAGTAGGAAAACCTGAGTACACTTCCCCTGGGGTGCACATCAAAATTATAATTATCAGGTTCCAAAGAATAGCAAGGAGAGATAAGAAAGCCTTCCTCAGTGATCAATGCAAAGAAATAGAAGAAAACAATAGAATGGGAAAGACTAGAGATCACTTCAAGAAAATTAGAGATACCAACAGAAAATTTCATGCAAAGATGGGTTCAATAAAGGACAGAAATGGTAGGGACCTAACAGAAGCAGAATATATTAAAAAGAGGTGGCAAGAATACACAGAAGAACTATACAAAAAGGATCTTCATGACCCAAATAATAATGATGGTGTGATCACTCACCTAGAGTCAGACATCCTGGAATGTGAAGTCAAGTGGGCCTTAGAAAGCATCACTATGAACAAAGCTAGTGAAGGTGATGGAATTCCAGTTGAGCTATTTCAAATCCTCAAAGATGATGCTGTGAAAGTGCTGCACTCTATATGCCAGCAAATTTGGAAAACTCAGCAGTGGCCACAGGACTGGAAAAGGTCAGTTTTCATTCCAATCCCAAAGAAAGGCAATGCCAAAGAATGCTCAAACTACCGCACAATTGCACTCATCTCACATGCTAGTAAAGTAATGCTCAACATTCTCCAAGCCAGGCTTCAGCAGTGCATAAACTGTGAACTTTGAGATGATCAAGCTGGTTTTAGAAAAGGCAGAAGAACCAGAGATCAAATTGCCAACATCTGATGGATCATCAAAAAAAGTAAAAGAAAGGGAACCCTCTTACACTGTTGGTGGGAATGCAAACTACTACAGCCACTATGGAGAACAGTGTGGAGATTCCTTAAAAAACTGGAAATAGAACTGCCTTATGACCCAGCAATCCCACTGCTGGGCATATACACTGAGGAAACCAGAAGGGAAAGAGACACATGTACACCAATGTTCATCGCAGCACTGTTTATAATAGCCAGGACATGGAAGCAACCTAGATGTCCATCAGCAGATGAATGGATAAGAAAGCTGTGGTACATATACACAATGGAGTATTACTCAGCCATTAAAAAGAATACCTTTGAATCAGTTCTAATGAGGTGGATGAAACTGGAACCTATTATACAGAGTGAAGTAAGCCAGAAAGAAAAACACCAATACAGTATACCAACACATATATATGGAATTTAGAAAGATGGTAACAATAACCCTGTGTACGAGACAGCAAAAGAGACACTGTTGTATAGATCAGTCTTATGGACTCTGTGAGAGAGGGAGAGGGTGGGAAGATTTGGGAGAATGGCATTGAAACATGTAAAATATCATGTATGAAATGAGTCGCCAGTCCAGGTTCGATGCACGATACTGGATGCTTGGGGCTGGTGCACTGGGATGACCCAGAGGGAGGGTATGGGGAGGGAGGAGGGAGGAGGGTTCAGGTTGGGGAGCACAGGTATACCTGTGGCAGATTCATTTCGATGTTTGGCAAAACTAATACAATATTGTAAAGTTTAAAAATAAAATAAAATTAAAAAAATAAAATACTACATGGCATGAAATGAAACTTATGGCTATGGCCCATGGGTTATAATTAATAAAAATGTGACCACAGTCCAAAAAAAGAGAAAAAGCAAAAGAATTCCAGAGAATCATCTATTTCTGCTTTATTGACTATGCCAAAGGCTTTGACTGTGTGGATCACAATAAACTGTGGAAAATTCTGAAGGAGATGGGCATACCAGACACCTGACCTGCCTCTTAATAAACCTGTATGCAGGTCAGGAAGGAACAGTTAGAACTGGACATGGAACAACAAACAGCCTGGTTCCCAATAGGAAAAGGAGTACATCAAGGCTTTATATTGTCACCCTGCTTATTTAACTTTTATGCAGAGTGCATCATGAGAAACGCTGGGTGGAGGAAGCACAAGCTGGAATCAAGATTGCCGGCTTGAATATCAACCTCAGATATGCAGATGACACCACACTTATGGTAGAAAGTGAAGAAGAACTAAAGAGCCTCTTGATGAAGGTGAAAGAGGGGAGTGAAAAAGTTGGCTTAAAGCTCAACATTCAGAAAATGAAGATCATGGCATCCAGTCCCATCACTTCATCGGAAATATATGGGGAAACAGTGGAAACAGTGTCAGACTTTATTTTTTGGGCTCCAAAATCACTGCAGATGCTGATTGCAGCCATGAAACTAAAAGACACTTACTCCTTGGAAGGAAAGTTATGACCAACATAGACAGCATATTAAAAAGCAGAGACATTACTTTGCCAACAAAGGTCCATCTAGTCAAGGCTATGGTTTTTCCAGTGGTCATGTATGGATGTGAGAGTTGGACTGTGAAGAAAGCTGAGCACCGAAGAATTGATGCTTTAGAACTGTAGTGTTGGAGAAGCCTCTTGAGAGTCCCTTGGACTCCAAGGAGATACAACCAGTCCATCCTAAAGGAAATCAATCCTGAATATTCACTGGAAGGACTTATGCTGATGCTGAAGCTGAAACTCCAATACTTTGTTCACCTGATGCGAAGAGCTGACTCACTGGAAAAGACCCTGATGCTGGGAAAGATTGAGGCCAGGAGAAGTGGACAACAGAGGATGAGATGGTTGGATGGCATCACTGACTCAATGGACATGGGTTTGAGTGAACTCCACGGGTTGGTGATGGACAGGGAGGCCTGGCATCTGCGGTTCATGTGGTCTCAAAGAGTCAGACACAACTGAGCGACCGAAGTGAACTGAAAGAGAGCTATCAATGAGAATGACCTGAACACTAGCAGAAAGGATTTTCCTTAAGTAAACTTATAAAGAAGGAGCAACAGAGAGAGAAGTAAGAGGGTGGAGGTGTGGTATCATCATGGCCCACATCCTTGACTATGAAACTCACAAATGGAAAGAGACTCAAAATTGCAGAGGTTCTCTCCAAGGAGTCAAGAGTCTGAGTTCCGCCTCATGTTCCCCTCCTCAAGGTTTCTACACCAGGAAGATAAGCCCTCCAAATACCTGTGTTTGAAGGCTAGCAGAGCTTGCATATAAGAGAGCTGGAGGGCTGTGGAAAATAGAGAATGTGGTCTTATAGGGCATGTGTAAAACTTTATATTCTGTGAGAGGCAGCACAGAAGCAGTAGTATGAATGGAGACTGGGTAAGACTCACTTACTAAGCCTACAGAGCCCCACAGACAGGCAAGAGTCAACTGGAACTCTTGGAGACACACTCTGGCTGTACCCATCTTGGGGAGCTCATTTTACCATGAGGGCACTGGTGTGGGCAAGCACCATTTTGGAGTCCTCTCTCTAGTCTGTGAGCACTCAAGCCCAACCACTATTGGAGGGTTAGAACCGGCCCTGGAACAACAAGTCCCTGGCCAGTCCGACCAATAGGCAGGTGCCAGCACTGAGACCCATACTGCCTGCAGCCAGCCATCCCAAGACACAACATCAGTCATGAGCAGACCAGCAACAAGCCCAGGATCCCCAGGTTCTGTAGCCAGCTTCCCAAGTACCAGGCCACACTCACTGAGATGGCACCTAACCTGGTCTCAGGAACCTCACAGCCAGTCTCCTCAGGACTCAGCCCTGCCCGCTAGAGTCTGGCAGTCTTACACAAGTCAGGGTCTGTCAGGACACTGGGCCAGAGACCAGCTCTGCCTAAGAGCATACCCACAGTAGTTAGGACCACCACAACAGGAAGGCACGCTCAGTCCACGCTGGGCATGGGTGGGGCACGCCAGATCATACAGGTCTGGTTATCAGAAGGAAGTGCACTGCTGGGCTTCCTGAGACATCTCCAACATAAAGCCAGTTCTACAAGATCAGAAAAGAAAACAATCTACCTCATACATACAAATAAATACAGAGAATCAAGAAAAATGAGATTACAAAGAAATATGTTTCAAGAAAAGAAATAAAGATAAAAGCCAAATTGCTATATTTAGTTCTTTTTTATATTTTCTAACTCTCACTGTGTTTATCCATTCTCCTCCTGAGTTTATTGAGCAACTTTATATTCATTAGCTTGAACTCAAGGGCAAGTAAGCAAATGGGGCTATATCAAGCTAAAACACTTTTGCACAGTGAAAAAAACTACCAACAAATTGAAAAATCAACCTATTGCCTGGGAGAAGATATTTGGAAATGATATATCTGATAAGGAGTTGATATCCATAATATATAAAGAACTCATGCAACTGAATAACAAGAAAACAACCCAATTTTTAAAAATAGGGGATGTGAATGGGCATTTTTTCCAAAAAGACACATAGATGGCCAGCACACATATAAAAGGTGCTCAACATCACTAATCAGGGAAATGCAAATCAAAACCACAATGAGCTATTACCCCACACCTGTAAAAATGGCTATTACTAAAATGCCAACCAATAACAGGCATCGGCGAGGATGTGGAGAAAGGGAACCTTCATGTGTGGTTGGTGGGAATGTAAACTGGTGCAGCCACAATGGAAAACAGGATGGAGATTCCACAAAAAAAAAAAAAAGAAAAGAACTATTGTATGATTTAGCAATTCCACTTCTGGTTACTTTACTGAAAAAAAAAAAAACAAAAACACTAAATTGAAAAGATATATGCACCCTATGTTCACTGCAACATTATTCCCAATAACGAAGACATGAAAACAACATTAGTGCCTTTCAATAGAAGAATAAATAAAGAGGAGGTGCTAGTACAAGGGAATACAACTCAGCCATAAAAAAGGAGTGAAATCTTACTATTTATGAAACCATGAAGACCTAGAGGATATCAAGATAAGTGAAACAGGTCAGATAGAAAAAGACAAATTGCATGTTTTTTTTTACTTATATGTGGAATCTGAAAAGGAAAAAAAAAAAAAAAAGTGAGCAAAGCCTACAAAACAGAATGAGAGGCATAGATAACAGAGAACAGACAGGTATCTGCCAGAAAGGAGGGAGTCAAATGGTGAGGGAAAAGAAGACATACAAATTTCCAGTTATGAAATAAATGTCATGATGATGAAATGCACTGCTTGGGTAATAGAGTCGATAATAATGTAATATCTTTATATGATGATAGATCATAACTAGACCCACAGTGATCATTTTGTGACATACAGAAGTAACAAATAGCTATGTAGTGCACCAGGAACTAATACAGCCTTTACAGCATAGTACAATTACATCTCACAAACAAAAACTCATAGAAAACGAGTTCAGATTTTTCGTTATCAGAAGTGGGGGACTGGCAGAGAGGAAATTGAATGAAGCCAGTCAAAAGATATCAACTTCCAGCTACAAAATAAATAAATACTAGGGATGGAAGGACAACATGATTAATATAATTGACACTGCTATGTGTTCTGTATGAAAGTTGTGAAAGAGACTAAATCCTGAGTTCTCATCAGAAGGAAAAAAATTAGTATTTTTTCTTATTCATTTATTTTGTATCTATATAAGATGATGAATGTTCATGAAATAATTGTGAATCATTCCATGATTTATCTATGTCAAAACATTATGCCATATATCTTAAACATTAGCAATCATAGTTATATATGATAATGCAAATTATATTTCAATAAAACTGACAGAAATACATTCATCCTTAATTCATATAGTCATATCTTTTTAACAGTTTTTTTCACCATTACTGAGGTGTAGTAGATCAATATGATTATGCATAGCTAAAGAGTATAACATTATGGTTTGCCATATGCATACTTTGAAAAATGATTACCACAATCATGTTAACTAATGAATTCATCATCTCACATAATTCATTTTCATTTGTGTACGTGGTGAGATGCTTAAGTGTTACTCTCTTAGCAACACAAGTGTGCAACACAACAAGTACGCAACACAGGTGTTATTAATGACAGCTCCTAGTCTGTATATTTGATTTCTGGAACCTAATATCTGAAGGTTTATATTCTTAGATCAACATCTCCCCATCTTCCACACCCGCTAAGCACTGGTAACCACCATTCTATTTTCTGATTCTATGAGTTTGACTTTGTCTTTTTCTGTATATTCCACATAGAAGATCACATAGTATTTGTCTTTCTCTGAATTATTTCACTTAGATTCAACCATAACGGCATATTCCATGTATATATACACCACTTCTTTTTCATTTATTTAGCTGGTTGTCTATTGTGAATAATGCTGCAATGAACATGAGAATGCAGATATCTCTTCAAGATATTGGTTTCATTTCCTTCAGATATATACTCAGAGGTGGGATTTCTCAATCATATGGTAATTCTATTTATGTTTCTTTTTTTTTTTTTTTTTTTTGAAGGTAACATCCATTCTGGTTTCTATAATGACTGAATCAACTTACCTTCTCACAGCAGGGTACAAGGGTTTCCTTTGCTTCCTATCCTCACGATCACTTGTTATTCATTGTCTTTTTAATAAAAGTCATCCTAATAGCTGTGAAGTAATATCTCATTGTGGTCTTGATTGGTGTTTCCCTGATGATTAATGACTGAGCATCTTTTCATGTACCCACTGGCATTAGTATATCTTTGGTAAAATGTCTATTCAGGACAAGTGTTATTTTTAGTTGGGTTAGTATTTTGCTATTAAGTTGTATGGATTCCTTATATGTTTTGAATATTAACTTTTTATCACATAAATGGCTTGCAAATATTTTCTCCCATACCTTTTAACTTTACTGATGCTTTGCCTTTCCTTTGCAGAGCTTTATAATTAGATGTAGTCTCATTTATTTTTGCTTTTGTTGCCTGTGTTTTGAATTTCACATTCAAACAATTTTGCCCAAGACCAAAGTTGAGGAGCACTTTCCCTATGTTTTCTTCTAGGAGTTTTATGGTGACAGGTCTTCCATTTACCTCTAATTTCTTCTTAATTTTTGAGAGTATTATAAGTTAGGAGCCCAGTTTCATTCATTTGCATGGTGGATATCCAGTTTTCTCAACACTTCTTATTGAAGATACTACCTTTTTCCTACTTTGTGTTTTGGTATTCTTGCCAAAGATTAGTTGGCTATATACACTGTGCTTATATCTGAGTTCTCTATTGTATTTCATTGGTCACATATTGTGTTTCATTGATCATGTGAACCCACATATGTCTGCTTTAATGTTCAGTGCAGCCTGTTTCAGCTCCTCTGATGTCATAATATTGCTTGAAATCAAGGAACTGGGATGCCTCCAGCTTTACTCATTGTTCTTATTTTTCAGATTTTTTTTGGCATTTGGGGATTTTTTGATGTGTTTCTATAGAAATTTTAGGAATCCTTTTTAATTTCTACAAAAAAATACCCTTGGAATTTTGATAAAAATTGCATTCAATCTGCAGATTGCTTTAGGTGGTATCAGAGAAGGCAATGGCACCCTACTCCAGTACTCTTGCCTGGAAAATCCCATGGACGGAGGGCCTGGTGGGCTGTATAGTCCATGGGGTCGCTAAGAGTCAGACATGACTGGGCGACTTCACTTTAGGTGATATGGACATTTTAACAATTTTAGTTCTTCTAATCTAAGACCACGGAATATCTTTCCATGGAATAGAGTACTGTATGTAAGACACAGAGAGCACTGGGAGATTCTCATTGCCAGTTGCTGGTAATCCATAAGCAAGATAATTCCAGTGGCTTGCTGCCGGGCTTTCTAATGAAGCCCAAACTGTAGTTAGGAGGATCTGAGTCCGTTTGATAACATATGAGAGCCTTAGCTCCTGTTCTCCCAGCTTCTTCTTGCCATCCACTCCAAGTCTGTAGAACACCTCAGTATTCTGAAGGGGGTGAGAAAGAAGTAAGCCTCTTTAATAGCATCCCCTAGAGCTGGTAAAGCTTGGTACTCACCATGTGCTTTCTCTTCCTTTCATTTGCAGAAATAGTGGGCTGAGATGTCTCTTGGAACCGAGCAGTGAACTTGGGGGAAATGTGACTCGGGTAGAGTGAACCTATTTTTCTTACCCTCTTCAATGTGTCAGATTTCAAAGCTTTGTCTCTTGAAGTTCAAGATTGAACTTCTCTGTTGAATTCTTGGACTGCCACACACGCATTCTAATCAGTGGGTGATTGTCAGAATCAGTGGGAAGAAGGTGGCAGGAAACTTCTCTTCCAACATGTGATGGTTCCTCATCATTCTAAGCAAGACAGTAAGCAAAGCATTATCAGTCTGAAAAACACAAAGAGGAGTTAGAAATGGATCCTATCTTCCTCATGTGTGCAGCCCTGTGTAATTGGTGCACATTTACAAAGGGAAAAATAATATAAAAGCAAATAGAAAAATCATTAAAACAGCAGAATTCAGAGGAGAATTTACTGAAAAGTTAACTTGACACAGCAGTTTGACATGACACATTTCTTATATTTTATGATTTGGTATTGCAAAAACCTACTAAGAGGTTCAGTCCAAAAGAATATTCTGTAAGTACAAGACGAATCCATGGCATACCAATATTTGTACACCAAAGTGCTTTTCCTTTCTTTTTCTTGCTGAAATTTCTAATCACGTATTCTGTTTCTTTACTCTAGATCCAGCATTACACTCATCAAATTTGGGGACTAATGAAACTGTACTGTCTTGATGAGATGCAATTGTTACTATTCAAGTCTTAGCATGTTCAACTTCTTAAAATAATGCAGTTATATGTCACAAATCTAAGTCTAAATTTAGGTTTAAACTTCTTTTCCAATAAAATAACTCTCAACTAAAGTCCTTTGATGGTATATCACCCTTGAAAATACATAAGCCTAGGCATTCTTCCCCACCTTTCACTTTCACTTTAAGACCAGTCTGCAAAATCACACAACAGCTGCCTTAGTAATCCCCTTACCAACATCCTTTAACCCTCCACACAATTGTGATTTTGAGGGGTCACATCCCTCAAATCCCATTTCATGTCATATCCCATATCAAATTAAACATGGGTCTTTATTGACAGAGTGAAAATGCCAATACATATTTTGCTTTGCAACACAAAGTTCTCATCTGACCATTTTTATCTTATTTTCCTCCCACTGCCCACAACTATTCAAGCCACATCTAACTTCAAAATCTTCATTCCTGTTTTTCTAAGGAAGTGTTAAGCATGAGCTGTATCCAAGTAAAATGAAGCCCTGGGAAGATACTTGGGCAATTTTGATTTATATAGTTAACATTTTTATAAAGAGCAGACATTTAAAACTCTAATCGAATACATGTGTGTGTGCATTCTCAGTCTTTGCAACCTGATGGACTGCAACCCACTGGGCTCCTCTGTCCATGAAAGTTTCCAGGCAAGAATAGTGGAATGGGTTGCCATCTCCTTCTCCAGGGGATGTTCCTGACCTAGGGATCAAACCTATGTCTCCTGCATCAGCAGGCACGTTCTTAGCCACTGCGTCACCTGGGAAGCCCTAATAGAATATATATAGAGAGGAAAAGAAAGTTTTGATGGCTTTAATTGCTTGATAAATATTTTTTCATTGACATCAACTTGTTCTTGAGGATATTTTATTCTTCCTTGGTTCTTTAAAATTGAATGTATTATGGAATGTTGTATCAAGAAAATAATGTTGAAGCTGTAAAGATCACAATTGGGCAATAATATTTACAAGAAACCTTATAAATTTTAATAAATGAACTTTTATTACTTTTAGGTAATAAATCCAGTAATTCATTTAATAACATATGTGTGTCTATCTCTATCTACACACTTTTGTATAATTTATTCATTTCACATCATATATCTGTCAATTTTCTATTGCCATGTACACACTTTTGTATACTTTAATTTACAATTAGGCATTTGGAAATAAAAATATATTAATGTTATTGAACACAGATATTTTAGGATAGTTTACTAAAAGCATTGCTTTTATCTACATTTTAAAATAGTTTATAAGCAATGTTATTTTTACCATACAAACAGCATCTTCACAAAATGTACAGGATAGGCACAAATGTATGCATATATACAGAGAGAAAAAAAAAAAACTGTCCTAAATAACATGCTTGTTGGAATACTCAAGGCTTGCTTTTCAAATTATGTATAATATCACAAAGCAAGGGGGAAACCCTGTCATTTTAGCTATGGAGTTCAAACACGCTAATGAGTACATACTTTGGCATAAATGTGGTTAGAAATGTACTGTGTCAAAGAGATTGATCTCCATAATAGTTAATGAATCTGAAATGAAGAATAGAAGATACAGTGTCATAGATCCAATTGTATTACTTGGAATTATATTCGCCCTTGGCAAAGCAGCTTGTTTATTGGTGCTCATTATAGCTGATACAGTATTGTAAACTATTTTCATCTAAAAATAAAGGTTATCAAAGAACATAACGTAATGCAGGCATGAGTCTTCACAACACTTCAACATGCTTTTATTACTGACTATAATACAGCAATACAGGTAGTGTAAGTATTAGCATTTCAATTATATTAGCAACACCTTACCTGTAGTTTTAGTGTCAAAAGAAATTATATTTAGTCAAGCTTGGATAATGGTGCAGCTAAAAGCAGCATTGAAAAATCAACACAGAATGCATGGCAAACATTTGAAAACACAGGATGGATTTTATTATTCATATTGAATACAGCTATTTCATAGTACCAATGGAAAGAATACATAAAACAGCATGACATGCTAAAGACTACTTTTGTTTTAATATTAATTTACTGGAAATGCTTTTAGCTTAAGGGATCTTGGGAAGGAGGTGGCAGATTGCTGCACCAAACTATCATGGTCTATAAACTTAACAGTTTAAAATTTATTGGTTCTTTCATACAGAGATATTTAAAAGGCAATAATTTCATTATAAAAGTTATATTGAAGCCATCCTTAAGTGAAGCTTAGACATTTTAAATATTTTTACATGATTTGCCTACCCATTAGACATATTTAATTGCATGGTATTTTAAAACTGAGCAGTCATTTTACATTGTATTTAGAAAAGGTGGTGATCTCTGGTTATATTAAAAGGCCACTTTTCACCTCAGCAGTGTCAGAGTGTATAAATAAGCTATTAAAGAGAAATTATGAATATTTTGACAAAAATAATAAATTACATATATTGAATGAATATGTTTTTTGTTTTCACTATAAAGCAAATGAAATTTTCCAAAGTTTTATAAACTGTTTCATTTATGACATTGAGATTATTTTATTCATTTCATCAAATACTTATAAAATTATGTTTGACTAGCATCTTTGATACAATATTCCCCAGCATTTACTAAAATACTTAGGAAAACATGGAACAAAATGTACCTAAATAAAAATGTAGCCTATAAAGGACACTTACTTTAAAGTGAGAGTAACAATATTAGTTTAAAAACAAAGTCTATTTAGGCAAAACCAAGCTAAATGAAATTTTCATCATCTCAGAATGATGAAAGAGATTTAAAAATAAGATGAAATTGAATACTGCAGAAAAGAATCGCAAAGCAGTTTTTATTATACTAAGAATTTAGGGGAAAATGTAATTGTAAAAATAAAAGTTACAGGACACAATTTTATAAAACCATCTGACATGTTATGAGAAGCAAAAAGACATGCATGGTTGCTACAAGTAGAGAAGAGATTACTGAGAGAGAAAGCAAATGAAAAACAAATGGAAAACAATGCATTTCAAAGACAGAGTATTAGATAAAAAAGGCAATTGGCTGAACTAAGTTAAAAACTGCAAATTAAAACCCAGTAGCAAATTTATTTCTTCCAGCCCAGGGTTTCTCATGATGTACTCTGCATAGAAGTTAAATAAGCAGGATGACAATATACAGCCTTGACGTACTCCTTTTCCTATTTGGAACCAGTCTGTTGTTCCATGTCCAGTTCTAACTGTTGCTTCCTGACCTGCATACAGATTTCTCAAGAGGCAGGTCAGGTGGTCTGATATTCCCATATCTTTCAGAATTTTCCACAGTTTATTGTGATCCACACAGTCAAAGGCTTTGGCATAGTCAATAAAGCAGAAATAGATGTTTTTCTGGAACTCTCTTGCCTTTTCCATGATCCAGTGGATGTTGGCAATTTGGTCTCTGGTTCCTCTGCCTTTTTTAAAACCAGCTTGAACATCTGGAAGTTCATGGTTCACATATTGCTGAAGCCTGGCTTGGAGAATTTTGAGCATTACTTTACTAGTGTGTGAGATGAGTGCAATTGTGCGGTAGTTTGAGCATTCTTTGGCATTACCTTTCTTTGGGATCAGAATGAAAACTGACCTTTTGCTGTCCTGTGGCCACTGCTGAGTTTTCCAAATTTGCTGGCATATTGAGTGCAGCACTTTCACAGCATCGTCTTTCAGGATTTGAAATCGCTCAACTGGAATTCCATCACCTCCACTAGCTTTTTTCGTAATGATGTTTTCTAAGGCCCACTTGACTTTACATTCCAGGATGTCTGGCTCTAGGTGAGTAGTCACACCATTGTGGTTATCTGGGTCATGAAGATCGTTTTTGTATAGTTCTTCTGTGTATTCTTTCCACCTCTTCTTAATATCTTCTGCTTCTGTTAGGTCCATACCATTTCTGTCCTTTATCGGGCCCACCTTTACATGAAATATTCCCTTGGTATCTCTAATTTTCTTGAAGAGATCTCTAGT
Organism: Bubalus kerabau; assembly: GCF_029407905.1. Classification (NCBI taxonomy): domain Eukaryota; kingdom Metazoa; phylum Chordata; class Mammalia; order Artiodactyla; family Bovidae; genus Bubalus; species Bubalus kerabau. The sequence continues at coordinate 9,264,659 of NC_073635.1, read as the reverse complement.
CTTTCCCATTCTGTTGTTTTCCTCTATTTCTTTGCATTGATCCCTGGGGAAGGCTTTCTTATCTCTCGTTGCTATTCTTTGGAACTCTGCATTCAGATGTTTATATCTTTCCTTTTCTCCTTTGCTTTTTGCTTCTCTTCTTTTCACATGTATTTGTAAGGCCTTCCCAGACAGCCATTTTGCCTTTTCACATTTCTTTTCCATGGGGATGGTCTTGATCCTTGTCTCCTGTACAACGTCACAAACCTCCATCCATAGTTCATCAGGTACTCTGTCTATCAGATCTAGTCCCTTAAACCTATTTCTCACTTCCACTGTATAATCATTAGGGATTTGATTTAGGTCATACCTGAGTGGTCTAGTGGTTTTCCCTACTTTCTTCAATTTAAATCTGAATTTGGCAATAAGGAGTTCATGATCTGAGCCGCAGTCAGCTCCCAGCCTTGTTTTTGCTGACTGTATAGAGTGTCTCTATCTTTGGCTGCAAAGAATATAATCAGTCTCATTTCAATGTTGACCTTCTGGTGATGTCATGTGTAGAGTCTTCTCTTGCATGTTGGGATAGGGTGTTTGCTATGACCAGTGCGTTCTCTTGGCAAAACAAGCTGGAATCAAGATTGCTGGGTGAAATATCAATAACCTCAGATATGCAGATGTCACCACCCTTATGGGAGAAAATGAAGTGGAATTAAAAAGTCTCTTGATGAAAGTGAAAGAGAAGAGTGAAAAAGTTGGCTTAAAGCTCTATATTCAGAAAATTAAGATCATGGCTTCTAGTCCCATCACTTCATGGGAAATAGATGGGGAAACAATGGAAACTGTGTCAGACTTTACTTTTTGGGCTCCAAAATCACTGCAGATGTTGATTGCAGCCATGAAATTAAAAGATTCTTACTCCTTGGATGGAAATTTATGACCAACCTATATAGCATGTTAAAAAGCAGAGATATTACTTTGCCAACAAAGGTCCATCTAGTCAAGGCTATGGTTTTTCTAGTGGTCATGTATAGATGTGAGAGTTGGACTGTGAAGAAAGCTGAGCATGGAAGAATTGATACTTTTGAACTGTGATGTTGGAGAAGACTCTTGAGATTCCCTTGGACTGCAAGGAGATCCAACCAGTGCATTCTAAAGGAGACCAGTCATGGGTGTTCATTGGAAGGACTGATGCTGAGGCCAAAACTCCAATACTTTGGTCACCTCATGCGAAGAGTTGACTCATTGGAAAAGACCCTGATGCTGAGAAGGATTGGGGGCAGGAGGGGATGACAGAGGATGAGATGGCTGGATGGCATCACTGACTTAATGCACATGAGTTTGGGTGAACTCTGGGAGTTGGTGATGGACAGAGAAGCCTGGAGTGCTGCAATTCATGGGTTCACAAAGAGTCAGACACAACTGAGCGACTGAACTGAACTGAACTGAGCAGGTTTGTTAATGTTTCACATTGAGGGAAGAGAAAGCAGAAATGAAAGAGGAAATTGAATACTGATCTGAAGAATAGGTCAAGACAAACTGCTGCAATGCAGGAAACCTAAACTAAAATGACGAAAATAACAAGACAATATATATGGAAGAAAGAGTGAATAAAATCAGCTTTATTTAAAGAAGAAACAAAATTTTAAAAAGTAACAAATGTAAAGACATAATTAAAAATACTTTAATGGGTTAAAATATAAATGTTAATATATGTTTATATAAATATATAACACTTTGACAACACAGATTCAAAGTGTACAGCATTTAAGCAAAGTAAATAAAAACAGACATATAAATCAAATGAGTGGAATATTCAGTTAGGGGAATTACATATTTTACTATTTGGGTAAACATCCTACAAACATCAAGCACCCAACTGTGCAAAAATACAAGAGTTATTTGTGGAAAGAAAAAAAAAGGACATAAAATACCAGCTACAGTTTAAAAAAAAAAGTCAAGCAGAACTCACTGATTTCCTTTACAATTGTAAATGAAAGATAACAATGTGATTTTGTGAACAAAAATACAATCGTAAACAAGAATCCTCATATGATTTAATTTGTTGAATATATATAGAAACCACTTCCAAACATGCATGATCACAACAAACAAGAATAGAAAAATAAACACAGTGTTTTTCTTTTTTTACATGGAAGAGACTCAAATGATATTGTTGAAAAGTATTCCAGGAAAAAAAGGTTAAAAAATACGTTTTCAAAATCTACAAAAAATATTGTTAAGATTTATTTTGAGGTACCCATTGGAATTTGTGGAGAAATGGAAAGCAGGGAATTCAGTAAGTATATCTGGTGTCTGGAAGGAGAGAGATTACTGGTGTCACAGCTAATGACTGTCATTCAAACTATAAGAATGAATGAGTTTCAGCAAGGAGGACTTTTAATTATAGGCTCCTGATTGGTGGGTCTTGGTATTGTTGTGCTTGAGAAGAGTTTCCAGGTAGCTCTGAAATATTTTTAGCATTGTTACTCAGAGGACCTGGACCAGCTCAACATCTGGAGAGTTAGGAAGCTGTTTGCACTGGCACTTTGTTTCTTTCTTTTTTTTTTTTTTAATTTTATTTTATTTTTAAACTTTACATAATTGTATTCGTTTTGCCAAATATCAAAAGGAATCCGCCACAGGTATACATGTGTTCCCCATCCTGAACCCTCCTCCCTCCTCCCTCCCCATTCCATCCCTCTGGGTCGTCCCAGTGCACCAGCCCCAAGCATCCAGTATCGTGCATTGAAGCTGGACTGGCAACTCGTTTCATACATGATATTTTACATGTTTCAATGCCATTCTCCCAAATCTTCCCACCCTCTCCCTCTCCCACAGAGTCCATAAGACTGTTCTATACATCAGTGTCTCTTTTGCTGTCTCGTACACAGGGTTATTGTTACCATCTTTCTAACACTTTGACCCCACTCCCAGAAATGGAACACTAACATTTAGATACTGGGCACTTCACCAGACAGAAGCAAGTAAAACAGAACAAAAAAGTTATATGCACAAGGCTAAGAAAAAGAGATTGCTCTGTTTCTTAAAATATCAAATAATTTTGGATTACCATGTGATTGTTAACTGTGCTCTCTCAGATATAAACCCGGAAGTCACTTTTAAGTGCTTTAAAATGGTGGAAAAAATATGATAACTAAATATCAGCTTTTCTGTTAGGCAGTTTGATACAAATGAAAGGAGTAAGATGCAGTGATAGTGGCTGGGTGTCAAGAGAAGGGGAGTGAGTGAGAGCACATTTACATTTGAAGAAAGAAAAAGCGAAGAGCAACTGGTTTACACCAGAAAGAAGAAAAGATTATGGATGGAGCAAGATTTCTAGAAAGAATGCAGATATGAGATTACCTAAAAGAGGAAAAAAAATGTGACTATGGGATTTTCCTCTATAAAGAAAGAAGCAATGCCATCTGCTTCCAGTGAGAAGGAAACATTTAGTACAAGGGATCTCAGAAAGAATAGTGGAAACTGGAACTAGTGATCTCAAGAAAAGAGTTGCCTATTAAAGACTCATTACCTTGTCAAAGAGCTGACTTTGAAATTATGAATTTGTAATGGTATAAAATATACTGTGAACACTAGGAATGTCAACAGCATTTATCTAGTTCATCTGAAATTAAACGTTGCTATGAAAATCTTATGTTGTATTACATTGAACAAGCCTTTTTTCCCTCCTTCATATTTACTTTATTTTTTAATGACAGAATGAGAAATTTTGTCAAATATATTTAAAAATCTATTGAAATGATCATGATGGTTTCCTTTAACTTACATTTGTTCATCTTATAAACATGATTCCTAAATCCAAAGCATCTATGCTTTCTAAGTATAAGCTTCACTTACACTTAGATTGGAAAGAGGGAGAAGAGGAGTAGCAAGAGAGAAAAAAAAAAAAGAGAGAAAGAGAAATGTTGTGTTAAATATTGTGTGTGCCTCATTTCATCAGATCTTCACTGCATGTAATTGTCACCGTTATTTCTGTATTCAAATTAGGCCCTTATGACCATCAAATGATAGAAATGAAGATCATTTCGAGTTGTTGGCTATGTTTGTGAGTCATTTAATTCCTGTTTTGTGTATTACCAGCTATGCTGTATACTTCATATTGAATATTTGGCATAATGTGAAAAATTTCAAATTCTTTAGCAGTTCTGAGTCAAAGAGCAGCCAGTTTCAGTCAAATCATATGGTGGTTGGTGGTTTAGTCGCTAAGTTGTGTCTGACCCTTGTGACCACATGGGCTGTAGACCAACAGGCTCCCCTGTCCCTGGGATTTTCCAGGCAAGAATACCGAAATGAGTTGCCTCTTCCTTCTCCAGGGGATCTTCCCAACCCAGGGTTCGAAATCGCATCATTTACACCTCCTGCATTGACAGGCAGGTTTTTTGTTTGTTTGTTTTTGTCTTTTTTAACAATAGCACCACCTGGGAAACCTGCCAAAACATGTGTCCCACTATAATTTCCCCCTCATTTAAAACATATATATAAGCCACAATGTCACAATATTATTTTAACACATTTTATATTTTTATTTGTTTACATAGCTTGTTCTCAAGAATGCATTCAGTTCTGTTCAGTCGCTCAGTCGTGTGCTACTCTTTGCGACCCCGTGAAGAGCAGCACGCAGTCTTCCCTGTCCATCACCAATACCTGGAACTTACTCAAGCTCACGTCCATTGAGTCGGTGATGCCATCCAACCAACTCATCCTCTGTCAACCGCCCTTCTCCTCCTGCCTTCAATCTTTCCCAGCATCGGGGTTTTTTCAAATGAGTCAATTCTTCATATCAGGTAGCCAAAGTATTGGAGCTTCAGCTTCAACATCAGTCCTTCCGATAAATATTAGGAATGATTTCTTTAGGATGGACTGGTTGGCTCTCCTTGCTGTCCAAGGGACTCTCAAGAGTCTTCTCCAACACCACAGTTTAAAAACATCAATTCTTTGGCACTCAGCTTTCCTTATAGTCCAGTTCTCACATCCATACATGACCACTGGCAAAACCATAGCTTTGACTAGACAGACTTTTGTTGGCAAAGTGATGTCTCTGTTTTTTTAATATGCTGTCTAGGTTGGTCATAACTTTTCTTCCAAGGAGCAAGCATCATTTAGTTTCATGGCTGCAGTCACCATCTGCAGAGATTTTGGAGCCCACCCAAAATAAAGTCTGTCACTGTTTCCATTGTTTCCCCATTTATTTGCCATGAAGTAGTGGGACTGGATGCCATGATCTTAGTTTTCTGAATGTCAAGCTTTAAGCCAACTTTTTCACTCTCCTCTTTCACTTTTATCAAGAGGCACTAGTTCTTCTCTGCTTTCTGCCATAAGTGTGGTGGGCAGTTATTGCTATTTCTCCAAGCAATCTTGATTCCAGCTTGTGCTTCCCACAGCCCAGTGCTTCACATGATATCCTCTGCATATAAGTTAAATAAGCAGGGTGACAGTATACAAACTGGAGGTACTCCTTTCCCAATTTGGAACCAGTCTGTTGTTCCATGTCCAGTTCTAACTGTTGCTTCTTGACCCGCATACAGATTTCTCAGGAGGCAGGTAAGGTGATCTGTATTCCCATCTCTTGAAGAATTTCCCACAGTTTATTGTGATCTACACAGTCAGTCTTTGACATAGTCAATAAGGCAGAAGTAGATGTTTTACTGGAACTCTCTCACAACAGATGTTGGCAATTTGATCTCTGGTTCCTCTGCCTTTTTTAAATCCAGCTTGAACATCTGGAACTCATGGTTCACATACTGTTGAAGCCTGGCTTGGAGAATTTTGAGAATAACTTTGCTAGTATGTGAGATGAGTGCAATTATGTGGCAGTATGAGTATTCTTTTTTATTGCTTTTCTTTGGGATTGGAATGAAAACTGACCTTTTCCAGTCCTGTGACCACTGCTGAGTCTTCCAAATTTGCTGGCATACTGAGTGCAGCATTTGGACAGCATCATCTTTTAGGATTTGAAATAGCTCAACAGGAATTCCATCACCTCCAATCACTTTATTCATAGTGATGCTTGCAAAGGCTCACTTGACTTGACATTCCAGTATGTCTGGCTCTACATTCCTTGCTATTCTTTGGAACTCTCCATTTAAGTGGGTATATCTTACCTTTTCTCCTTTGCCTTTCACTTCTCTTTTTTTTTTCACCGCTATTTGTAAGCCCTCCTCAGACAACCATTTTGCCTTTTTTTGCATTTCTTTTTCTCAGAGATGGTCTTGATCACTGCCTCCTGTGCAGTGTCATGAACCTCCATCCATAGTTCTTCAGGCACTCTGTCTATCAGATCTAATCCTTTGAATCTATTTGTCATTTCCACTGTATAGTCTTAAGGGATTTTGATTAAGGTCATACCTGAATGGTCTAATGGTTTTCCTTACTTTCTTTAATTTAAATCCTGACTTGTCAATAAGGAGTTCATAATCTAAGCCACAGTCCACTCCCAGTCTTGTTTTTGCTGACTATATAGAGCTTCTCCATCTTTTGCCGGAAAGAATATAATCAATTTAATTTCACTGTTGACCATCTGGTGATGTCTATGTGTAGAGTCTTCTCTTGTGTTGTTGGAAGAGGGTGTTTGTTATGACCAGTGTATTCTCTTGGCAAAGCTCTATTAGCCTTTGCCCTGCTTCATTCTGTACTCCAAGGACAAATTTGCCTGTTACTCCAGGTATTTCTTGACTTCCTACTTTTGCATTCCAGTCCCCTATAATGAAAAGGACATCTTTTTTGAGTGTTCATTCTAGAAGGTCTTATACGTCTTCATAGAACCATTCAACTTCAGCTTCTTCAGTGTTGCTGGTCGGGGCACAGGCTTGAATTACTGTGATATTGAATGGTTTGCCTTGGAAATGAACAGAGATCATTCTGTTGTTTTTGAGGCTGAATCCAAGTACTGCCTTTGGACTCTTTTGTTGACTATGAGTGCTACTCCAGATCTTCTAAGGGATTCTTGCTCACAGTAGTATATATAATGGTCATCTGATTTAAATTCACCCATTGCAGTCCGTTTTATTTCACTGATTCCTAAAATGTTGATGTTCACTCTTACCACCTCTTGTTTGACCACTTCCAATTTGCCTTGATTCATAGACCTGGCATTCCAGGTTCATATTCACTATCATTCTTTACACCATCAGGCTAACCTCCATCACCAGTCACATCTACATGCTCCAGAATGCATGCTCCAGAGGTAATTTCTATAGTTCAAAGCTTGCAAAAAATGATTGATTTTTTTCTGACTTGGAGATGGATTAAGAGGAATAGAGTATTACAACAAAATATCATTATTTTTTAACATATCCTATGGTTTATTTAGACAGTGAAGCATATTTTCAAGCATAGAACTCTTGGGGGGTGGAAATGCCTCTCTTTAAATTTAAATTTTATGTTTTTTTCCTTTTATTTTTCAGCACAGCATTTAATTTGGATTTTCTTATAACTCCCCTGAGATAAAAATTTTATAGGCAGCGAGGAAGAGGAGGTTGAAAATAAATGTCATTGCTCACAGAAATAATGGATTTACAAGAAATAAAAACAGTTTGATACCATTTATTTTTTGTTTTCTTTGACTATTTGATATCTTGTCACTTCTGAAAATAATTGAGTCTAGCTGCCCATGCTGAGTGTACCCCATAGCTACAACTACTTTGAGATAAGTCTATGCTTATATTTCCTTCATTATTTTTGTAAAATTCATCCAGTGCTTTTGAAATAGATCGATGGAAAGTACTCCCTTCTTGTTTGAATATTGTATTTCCTTTTAATCTAGGGCTTCATTTATGAAATTTTGTTGGAAATCAATGTCTAAGTGAACTGACTTTATTCTTACTTGAAGTGGAATGTAGACATTTTGGATATAAACTGAGTCAAAATCAACTACAGCATGAATTGCACTGGCTGTAGTCATAGCAACAGAAGAAAAAACCTCTTGTATATAGATTGGCACATAAAAGTTTTTCTTCTCTAATCTTATACGTTTCCAATGCTGGTTTATAATAAATGTTAGAAACAAAAATCAATCAATTTGGTCACTATAATTCACCATATTTCAAACAACATGGTTTATAATCATGATATAAAAGTAATTAAAATACCATTTAAAAAATTTTTTTTCAGATTCATGGATGGATGTTTTGGTTACCAGCATATTTCATTACCTACCATGATGACAGAAACAGGTGTATGAACCTTCTGCGATTTTCATGAAAATATATTGATGTGCATCTCAAAAGACCTAGAGTTTAGAGCTTCTTGACTGGACAAGCCAAAGTTGCTACATTGCCCCCTTTATCAAACCTGTGATACAGGATTTATTTTTGCTAAGTCATTTTTCATACTGCAAAATAACTTTTTTTCATGATCAAAGTATCACATCTACAGGTATATTTCTATAGTGTGAAATTCCTTAACTACACACATGACCATAGTCATAGAAGGGCATAGAGGCAAATTTGTGGATGCTTCTCCCCAAATCAGCTTCCATATGTTACCTGGGAGTGCATCTCCATTTGACTGGCAATGCAAGTAGCTGCATTCTGGAGTCTTCTCTGTTTAAAAAATTGTCTGTCACTAAGTATCATGCCTATTCTAGTCTAATTTCTTTGGATTTGACATTCTTCTTCAGAGTTCTGATAGAGAGGACATTAGTGTTTCTATAAATTTGGCAAAGTATGACACTAGTAAAACTAGTTTCTGATAAACTTTTTAAATAGTAGAAATAGGTGTATGGGGAATTGGTGAGAGTTTGAACATTTAAATCAGAGAAAAAAAGAGCATAGATATAAATAGTACACAAAGTCACTGACACAGTTTTCTACTGAAATTTCACTTTGAAAGCCTCTCCATTGGTTGTACAAATTAAATCAAGTATCTCTTTGGCCTTTAAAGTAGTATTGATTTTTATGTAAAATCTTCATTTTCTGTGAAAAATATTATAGTATTGCCTATTTATCAGAAAAAAAATAGTTGAATTTGCTTTAAAGAATGATCACAAACCTATACAGATGACAATATGCATCTTTGTATAACTGTATAGATTTTATAGATATATACATATACTCAAATATATATATATATATATATATATATATATATATATATATATACACCCACACACATATGTATATATACTTCTTATCATAATGCTCCTTCTCTCATGCCTGGAAGGTTAGAAAATGATTAGCAAGGAAACCTATTTCCTACAAGGAACGTAACAGTAAACATTTATAGAAGGACAGATTAAACTGAAATGTAAAATTTCTCATTTGTTTCAAAGTTATTGGCATATAAACTTCGAAACTGCATGACACATATCTTCTTCTTTCTGACATGACAGCCCTTTGTAGAACACAGGAATCATTGAAATAACTGCTTCAGCATCTCATTCAGGGGCTCACAATTCTTCCATTGTATGCCTTTGTCATTTCTTGGGCCTCAGAATCAATACTAGATCATTTGCATCCAACAGGATGAGCAAAGAAGTATAGAGAATCATAAAGAGGTATTAAACCCTGGTATAAAAGTGATGCCTTACTTTGTTGCTGTTTAGCCAATAAGTCATCTCCAATTCTTCTCAACCCCATGGACTGCAGCATGCCAGTCTCCTCTGTCCTTCACTATCTCCTGGAATTTTCTCAAACTCATGTCTACTGAGTCAGTGATGATATCTAACTATCTCATCCTCTGTCACCTCCCTCACCTCTGCCTTCAATCTTTCCCAACATAAGGGTTTTTTTTTTTTTAATGAGTCAGCTCTTTGCATCAGTTAACCAAATTATTGGAGCTTCAGTATCAGCAACAATTCTTCCAATGAATTTTCAGAATTGATTTCCTTTAGGATTGACTGGCTTGATCTCCTTGCAGTCCAAGTGATTCTCAAGAGTCTCCTCCAGTACCACAATCAGAAAGCATCAGTTCCTCAGCTCTTAGCCTTCTGTATAGTTCAACTCTCATGACTACTGGATAAACTATGGCTTTGACTGTATGGACCTTTGTTTGCAAAATGATGTCTCTACTTTTTAATATGCTGTCTGATGCTTTACTTTTGCATCCATATTGCATTAGACTGATCTCAGTCACCTGGTCTCAACTGCTAAGTCACTTCAGTCGTGTCTGACTCTGTGTGACACCATAGATGGCAGCCCACCAGGCTCCACCGTCCCTGGGATTCTCCAGGCAAGAACACTGGAGTGGGTTGCCATTTCCTTCTCCAATGCATGAAAGTGAAAAGTGAAAGTGAAGTTGCTCAGTCGTGTCCTACTCTTAGCGACCCCATGGACTGCAGCCCACCAGGCTCCTCCATCCATGGGATTTTCCATGCAAGAGTACTGGAGTGGGTTGCCATTGCCTTCTCCGTGGTCTCAACTAACAACAGCAAAAAAGCTGGAAACTGTTGTCTAAGGCCTACAAGAAGGAAAAGGAAAAAAAAAAAAACTGATTAAGTAGAGTTTTGTCTCTGTCAAAGCCTTATATTCCAGCAATGAGTAATTTTTTAAACCTTCCTCTTGCACACAGAACACACACACGCTTCTCCAAAGAATAGAACTCAAAATCTCACTTGGTCACTGCAACTCCAATTCCAAAATGTTCAGAGTCTTTGTCACTAGGTGTATACATGAACTTTGTGGTCTAAGAGTATCATTATTATCAAGTATAGATAAAGTACTTGGTCATCATCATACTCTTATAGTCTACTTGATTAGCACACACACCCACATATATACCCACATACACAAAATACATATATACCCATATACACACTCACATACACAAAAATATGTGAAGAACAATGTTAATGTTGGCCCCTTTGACAATATTTATATACACATATATCACATATTTGTGTTTCCCAGGTGGTGCTAGTGGTAAGAATCCACCTGGCAACGCAGGAAACATAAGAGATGCTGGTTCAATCCCTGGGTAGGGAAGATTCCCTGGAGGAGGGCATGGCAACCTACTCCAGTATTCTTGTCTAGAAAATTCCATGGACAGAGGAGACTGGAGGGCTACATTCCATAGGGTCGCTGAGAGTTGGACATGACTAAAGTGAATTAGCACATTATATATTTCTATCTAGATCTACATCTGTGTATAGTACAAAATTTATATATTTATATGCATATATTATATATACATTTCTATGTGTATGCAGAAAGTTATATAAATATAAATATTAAATATTTGTATATTCTTATTTGAGGCAAAATTTACAGAGATTGAAATGTACAGATCTAAGACTACAATCATTTGTGGAATTTGTATAAAAGAATATCACTACTTCTATTAACTTATTGAATAGCTTCATTATCCTAAAAAAGTGTCTTCATTCCACATTATACTCAATCCCTAGTATTAGCTCTTTTCCAGGTAACTGCTATTCTCCTTCCTATCCTTGGACATTAGTTTGCTTATTTCTGATTTTCACATATAAAAGTAATTAAACAGTATATATTTATTTGTATCTGGATTCTTTCATTTAAAATGGTGTCTTTATATAAAGTCATGTTACTATTGTGTTATGTTGTAGATACAGTCAACTTGTATCATTTTCAAAAATTAATAGAGCAGTATGAATTATATTATAGTACATACTCTTTGCAATTTTAAAAATACAGCTTCCAGGTGATAAACAACTGGTTTATTTACAGTTATTATTATTATTATTATTATTATTATTATTATTATTATTTAAGTGGAATAAATACACTTGTGTAAGTTTTTGTGGAATTTCATTTGGGGAATGTATAAGACAGATGCTTCATAAATTTTATACAAATCTGCCAAAATCTGTCCAGAATAGTTGTACCAGATAAATCTCTATTAGCAATTTAGAAGAATTTCATTTGTTCTACATATTTTCCACTATTATATGGTTATTTACCTTCTTTCTTTCTGGTAAAATGAAATTATATCTTATGGCAGGTTTTTTTTTCTGCAATTTAATGATACTTAATGATATTGGATAGCTTTTCATCTATTTATTGACCGTGTCTATTCAAGACATGTCTATTCAAGAATTTGCCAATTGAGGTGTACATGTTTTTCTTTTCATTATTGATTTCAGAATCAATATTCTGCATATAAATTCTTGATTTAAACTATTTGCTGCATATAAGGATTGTGAATATTTTCTCTTAATTCCATTACTTGTCTTTTTCAAAATATTTTACTTTAAGAGCATTGTTAGATTAACAAGAAAATTGAGAGGAAGGTACAAAGATTTCTCAGACTTGATTTCGTCATACATGCATAACTTCCCTCATTGTCAACATCTTGACAATGGAGCCCAAATTCATTGGAAGGGCTGATGCTAAAGCTGAAGCTCCAATACTTTGGTCACCTGATGTGAAGAGTTGTCTCATTGGAAAAGACTCTGATGCTGGGAAAAAGATTGAAGGCAAAAGGAGAGGTAGTAGAAGAGGATGAGATCATTAGATAGCATCACCAATTCTATGGACATGAATTTGAGCAAATTCCAGGAGATAGTGAGGGACAGGAAGGCTGGAGTATTGCAGTCCATGGGATTACAAAGAGTCGGATATGATTTAGTGACTGAATATCAACAACACATAATGAAATTGAATAGTTATACATATTATTTGACTTTTTCTGAGTCTATGGGAACTTCTTACTAGAACAGGAGCTATACAATTTTTTGTACATATAAATAAGTTGCAAGTTATTGTGCAAGAAAGCCATATAATAGACTTCTGGATTGCTATCAGCATATATTAAAAATGATAATCATCAGCACATTAGCTTATTAAGTGCTTGCAGTGTAATAATTTGAGCATTTAAGAATAATTGGATAATGATTTTATATCATGTCACTTAGCTGAATTTGTTAACTAGTTTCAAAAGTTTTTGACTGAGTCTTTATTATTTTTATATATAAGATCATGGAGACAATTTTACTTATTTCTTTCTGGTTTGAATGATTTTATATTTTTTATTTTTCTTGCTTGATTCCTGTAGCTAGAACTTAAAGTCTAAGAATGGTGTGAGTAGACCTGATCTTAGAGGGAAAACCTTCACAATTTCAACATTACCTATTATGTTTACTGTGGGTTTGTTATATATGGCCTGTATTATGTTGAGGTATGTTCCTTTGATATCCAATTTGCTGAAATTTGCAAAGAAAGAATTTTATATGTAGTCAAATGCTTTTTATGCATCTATAGAGACGACAATAGTATTTTCATCTGTTAAAAATGACATATCACATCTATTAATTTATATATTTTGAACCATCTTTGATTTCAAGGAATAAATCTTACTTGATCATGGTGTATGATGTCATTAATATGTTGCTGAGTTTTGTTGCTAATATTTTGTTGAGATTTTTTGCATTTACATTCATTAGGAATATTGATCTTATTTTTATTTTCTTGTAATTTCAGACTTTTGCATGAGGTTATTGCTGGTGTCATAAAATAAATTTGATAATTTCCTTCCTCTTCAAATTTTGGAAGAATTTGAAAAAAATCATTCACCAGTAAAGCCATATGGTCCTGGGATGTCTTTGTTGGGAAGTTTTAAATTCCTGATTCAGTCTCTTTACTCTTTATTGTATTTCTAAGCACTAAAAACAAACAGTTATAAAGAGAAATCAAGAAAAATACCTTTTATAGTTGCATAAAAAAGAATAAAATACTTAAGGATAAATCTAATCAAGGAAGTGAAAGGTCTATGCAATAAAAACCATAAAGATTTTGACAGAAATTGAAGAATATGCAAATGGAAGTGTATTCCATGTTCATTGATCAGAAAAATTAATATTGTTAAAATGTCTATACATATACATATATGGGATATTATTTATGAAATATTGCCAGCTATGAGAAAGAAAGAAATCCTAACACTGTGTACAATGTAAATTAAACTTGCGTGCATTAGGATAAGTGAAATAAGTCAGAGAAGATAAATGTTGTTTGATTTATTTTACGTGTGTAATTTAAAAAGCTAAATTCATAGAAACAGGGAGTAGAATGGTGGTTACCATGGGGTTAGGTCGTGGGAAAATTGGGGAGATGTTGGTCAAAAGGTACACAGTCATTTTAGAAGAAGAGTACTTTTTGGGGATCTAATGTACAGCATGGTGATTATAGTAAAGATTACTGTAAAACATACTTGAAAGTTTCTGAGACTAGATCTTAAATGTTATTGTCATAAAATGAAATAATAATGCAATGTAATAAGATGTTAGCTAGATTATATTGTAATCATATTGCAAGATAAAAGTTTATCAGGTCAACAGAGTTATAAGTCAATTTTATCTAAACAATAAAAAGGAAAAACTGAAAATATTCTTTAGCCTAACTTAAGAGTTCTTTTTGGAGAAGGTGATGGCACCCTACTCCAGTACTCTTGCCTGGAAAATCCTATGGATGGAGGAGCCTGGTAGGCTGCAGCCCATGGGGTTGCAAAGAGTTGGACACGACTGAGCGATTTCACTTTCACTTTTCACTTTCATGCATTGGAGAAGGAAATGGCAACCCACTCCAGGGTTCTTGCCTGGAGAATCCCAGGGACAGGGGAGCCTGGTGGGCTGCCATCTATGGTGTCGCACAGTGTTGGACACGACTGAAGTGACTTAGCAGCAAGAGTTCTTTTATGTAGGTGATTTGTCATATAAAATGATAATAACAACGCCTACTTTGTAAGGATCATTTTGAAGATTAAATCATGCAAACACATGTAGAACACTTAGAATAGTTTCTCATCTACTGAAGACCAAGGGCTTCCCTTGTGGCTCAGATGATATAGAACCTGCTTGCAATGCAGGAGACCCAGGTTTGATCCTTGGGTTTGGAAGATTCCCTGGAGGAGGAAATGGCTAATCCACTCCAGTGTTCTTGCCTGGAGATTTCCGAGGACAGAAGAGCCTGGTGGGCTACAGTCCATAAGGTCACATAGAGTTGGACATGACTGAGCAATTAACACTTTCACTTATTGAAGACCAAAGACTGCCTACTGTTACTATTATTACTGGGGAAAATGAGGTATAGCTATATCTTAGAGTGATTGCCATGGAGTAAAAACTAAATTGAAAAGTAGTAGACATTAGCAACAATTAACATTAAAAAGTAAGCATGATAATTTTGTCCAGTGATGAAAAAAGTATGGTTAAAGAAATGCCATTGAAATGGAAAAGAGGAAAAGAGTAGCCTATCAGGCTCCTCTGTCTGTGGTATTTTCCTATCAGGAATACTGGACTGGGTTGCTGTGTCCTCCTCCAGGGTATCTTCCCTACTCAAAGTTCAAACCTATGTCTACTGAATCTTCTGCATTGTAGGGATGTTCTTTACCCACTGAGCCACCAGGAAAGTATTTTAAATCTTGGTAACCACTGAATATAGTAAACCAGGAAATCTGTTAAAGATGGCCCTAAGTCTCTTAAGTTGTCTACCTGGATATACAATGATACCAGCAAAAATGATAGGTAATAAAGAATGAAATAGAAAGGTAAGATGTTCCAATTTTAATATGTTGGGTTTGAGTAACTTTAGAATAACCATATGCTAGTGTCAATTAGGAGTCGGACATGACTGAAGCGACTTAGCATGCATGCATGCATTGGAGAAGGAAATGGCAACCCACTCCGGTATTCTTGCCTGGAGAATCCCAGGGACGGAGGAGCCTGGTAGGCTGCAGTCTGTGGGATCACACAGTTGGACACGACTGAAGCGACTTAGCAGCAGCAGCAGCAGTAGCAGTGTCAATTCTTAGCAATAACTCTTGAAAATGGTATTAGGAGAAAAATCTAGGTTATTTGTCCATTAAAAATGGTTAATCAATGTGCTAAGCATCAAAATTGATACCCTGAAACTGTGGTGCTGGAGAAAACTCTTGAGAGTCCCTTGGAGAGCAAGGAGATCAAACCAGTCAATCCTAAAGGAAATCAACCCTGAACATTCATTGGAAGGACTGATGCTGAAGCTGAAGCTCCAGGACTTTGGCCACCTGATGCAAAGACCCAACTCATTAGAAAAGACCCTGATGCTGGGAAAGATTGAAGGCAGGAGGAGAAGAAGATGACAAAGGATAAGATGGCATCACTGACTCAATGGACATGAATTTGAACAAACTCCAGGAGATAGTGAAGGACCGGGAAGCATGGTGTGCTGCAGTCCATAGGGTCACATAGAGTCAGACACGACTGAGTGACTGAACAACAACAAACCAATGTGCTAGATTATTTCTTCTTCAAAATCCATGAGATTAATTATTCTCAGTACAACTACAGACTTTTTTCCAATACACATATATGGTTATTCATTTTAAATTTGAAAACAACTGGTATTAAGAAAGAAAGAGTAAGAGAAAGGTATAGAAAAACTGTGAAAATAATCAAGAGATAAGAAAAAGATAGAAAATAAAACACACACCCAAAGTTAAGGGAGAGAGAGAAATTCAGGGAAGGACCTTGAGGAAGATACTAAGACCAAATATAAAGAGTGCAGATAAAAAGGAACCACAGAGAGCAAGATACAAAATGGATTTGGAAATGAACTTTAGTTACAATCATTACATTTTAGTGAATCACATTATCACTTTTGAAAGAGATTAGAGAAAGTCTCTCAGTTGTGTCTGACTTTTTGAGACACCATGGACTATACAGTCCATGGAATTCTCTAGGCCAAAATATTGGAGTGTGTAGCCTTTCCCTTATCCAGGGGATTTTCCCTACCCAGGGGATCCAGGGGATTTTCCCTACCCAGGGATCGAACCCAGTTCTCCTGCATTGCAGGCACATTTTTTACCAACTGAGCCACAAGGGAAGCCCAAGCATATTGGAGTGGGTAGCCTATTCCTTCTCCAGCAGATCTTCCTGACACAGGAATTGAACTGGGGTCTCCTGCATTGCTGGTAGATTCTTTACCTACTGAGCTATGAGGGAAGCCCAGATATAAATAAATAGTGATTAACTATTTAATTATTGCTGATAGCTCTTTAACTGTTTAACTGTGTGTGTTAAAGTCACTTCAGTCCCATCCAACTCTTTGTCTGACTCCTCCGTCTATGGGATTATTCAGGCAGGTATACTGGAGTGGGTATATCTATATGTTTAGAAATATGCTGAAGAATGTAATGAAACAAATATCTTATCAAGTGTATTTTGGAATTATCATATCAGTGTCAAAATATTTTGTAACTATACACTGGTTTTATTAAATCAAACAGAGGTTTTAATTTGGTTCCTGTCTATCTTGTCCACTTCACCTCTTTGTAGTAGTTAATATGATTATTTTTTTTTAATTTTATTTTATTTTTAAACCTGAAACACTATTAGTTTTGCCAAACACACACAAAAAATTATTTTGAACCACCTCCATAAAAACACAAGATTTTAATCTGTTTGAAAGTGAAAGTAAAAGTTGCTCAGTTGTGTCTGACTCTTTGTGACCCCATTGGCTATACAGTCCTTGGACTTCTCCAGGCCCGAATAGTGGAGTGGGTAGCCTTTCCTTTCTACAGGAGATCTTCCCAATCTAGGGATCAAACCCGGGTCTCCCGCATTGCAGGCGGATTCTTCACCAGCTGAGCCACAATCTGTTTATATGAGATAAAACCAGGATAACAAATAATTCTAGCTATGGATCACATCATTTCACAAAAACTATTTGACATCAGTATGATATCCAAACCCATACACACATACACAAACATACGTAAACACATTCCTTCACCATGATAAAAAACTCAAACTAAATATTTGACTAAATGAATTGAACTGTTTTAATACTTTGATAGCAATTTTACTGGTGCAGGTTCATGTTCTCTGTTTGGAGTAGAATGTATAATTTTCTTAATAATTAATTAATGGAGACTAATTCATTGTAAACTCTAAACAGATAAAGTACTAGATATATCTTTCAGTATTAATAAAGTACTGTTCTCATATAATTAAGATTCTGATGACTGACAGCATTCAGACCCTCTCCTGCTGTAATTAATGTCCTTTTCATTTTCTAAAGCCTACTTTGCATTATTCATATGGGGAATTAAAGTGAATAGCACAAATGGACATTTTAACAGCAGCCAAAAATCAGGATTTGTGACTTACAATGTGATAGCTGTTCTGAGTTCCTAATCCATTTACCCTGAGGAGTCAAAGAATAGCCTTAATACTCTGTATTTAAGCCACTTTGTTTATAGTTCTACAAATATTTAAGAAGATAACCATTTTTCCATTTGAAGCTACAAAAAAGGACACCGATAATTAATGACTGTGGTTCAGCATGGGGAGGTTGCTGAGTATCATTGGAATGGAATGGATTAAAGAATTTAAGCAGGGTGCTTTTATGCTCATTTGGATGATGGTGTTTTGTGCTTCCTACATGCTCTACTTTGGTTTACAACTGAGTACATTTAGCTACCTAATGTCTTTATGAAATAAGGTGAGATATTAATAAACACATAAACATAAACAAAAACTATTAAAGAAATGTGTTTTGTTTTGGGGGAAGATTAAGCATTATAAAACACAAACCAATTATGACTTCAACAGGGACTTCCAATTCTTAAATCTGTCTTTGTTTTCAAGAATATTCCCATTATATTTCCATTTTATTTCTTTGTAGTTGCTATCTAGGAACAAAAGCAGTAAAAATGCTAGCCCTACATATATAAATAAATTAAACAAACACATAAAAATAAGCATAATAAGGAAAAATAGTCAAAAAGAAGAATAACACAAATATATCAATAATTAAGGAGATTGTGAATAGCCAACATTTTAATGCTTACGCTGACTTCAAAGCTTAATTCTCCCTGCCTTTTATTTTGGCTGCAAACATTTATTTTCACATTCTTCAGGTTATGAATATCCCAATAAAACTAACTTCTCAGATGCCAATAAATTGAGTTTCAGTTTTTAAAGAATTCTTCTTAGGGACTATGGAGATACTAAATTTTTTACTCCAACATTATAAAACAATTACAATATCATCTAAAATAACTCCATATTTTAAAAAATCAAGGATAGCATAACATTTGTATAATGTCAATAAGCTATATCTTGTTAATATGAAATTATTAAAGAGAACATTTTGAATGAAGGGCTAAGGATTTAACATATACAATGGACAGGGAAGCCTGAAGTGCTGCAGTTCCCTGGGGTCTCAAAGAATTGGACATAACTGAGCAACTGAACTGAACTGAATAACTTTACATTATGAAAAAAAGCACTCAGGTGGTGTGTAAAATAACCTGGTTTCTAATCCTAGCCCCTGAAATATCTTGTTGGTGTTAGTTCTTGAGTTGATTGTTCATCAGTACTATTCAGCAATTATATGTGATGGGGGCATATATAAGTGGTGAATGAGCATAAATATCATTATTAACATGATTAAAACATTATTTTATGTTTTCTTACTCTTTATCATTGTGTCCCAGACAGGTGGAAAGCTTAGTTCATGTCAGGTCTAGTGAAGGATTGTCATGATAATTTTACATGGCCCTCACTCAGGAGGCAGCTGACACTGTGTCCTCTATCCTTGTCTTCCCAGGATATCTGTGTCTTAGAGAACAGTGTTCCCTTTCCATCAGCATTCCCTCTGCCCCAAACACCCACTTTAGTCAGTACTCCTTTAGGACTCAGTAAAAGAGAAGCATATGCTCCTTTTATGGGAAATGTATGGGCTTAAAGTACTATTTCTTATAGTCAAGTTTAGGGATCAAATAGATAATCACAGGGTCTCTAAGTTTTTATGTTAAACTTAAAAATCAGTTTGTAGCATTTAAAATGTGACATATATACACAAAAATATATATTGTATATATGTGTGTGTGTGTATATATATATATATATATATATATACTTTCATCATTCATTCAGTTTGCAGCATTTAAAACATGATACATAGGCTTCCCTTGTGGTGCAGTGGGAAAGAATCCCCTTGCCAAAGCAGGAAGTACAAAAGACACAGGTTTGATTAATGGATTGGGAATATCCCCTGGAGCATGAAATGGCAACCTACTCCAGTATTCTTTCCTGCAAAATTCCATGGATAGAGAAGCCTGGTGGGCTACAGTCTTTGGGTGCAAAACGGTGGACATGACTGAGCATGCGCACAGAAGTATGAAATGTATATATAAACATTTATATTTATGTAAATATACATATAAAAACTCCTATCCTCTTTTTATTTATCCCACTGCAACTATACACATTCATCTTTCTGTCCTTAATATAAAGTTCTTCTAAAAGATTTTGGCAATACCATGAAAGTCTGACTTTTTTTTTTGTCTTTTTTTACACAAAACATGAAGATATTAGCTGCTTTGAATTATATAAAAAAATTGAAATCTGACACAGTCAATGGTATGCTTAACTTATTTCTTGATCTGTTGAACTTAAGCACTTTATAGATCCACTGCTTCAAATCAACAATTTAAATATTTACATATATAGAATAAAATGCCTATTTTGGGGATACTAGTATTGATTATAACATCAGAGTCATCAAGTTAGAGGTCTCCAGGAGAAATAGTGTGAAAAAAAAAAAAAAGGTGGATCTGTTGCCTAAAGTAGTAGCTTTGAGCCACATCAACAATTTCAAAAGATAATAAATATAACTCTTCAATGATTATTTTATAAATATCTAAAAATTTTCAAAACTAACATTTAATCATTATATAAAATCTCACTTTAACGACTAATAAAGCTTGCTCAATGAATTTACTATGTTTATTCTAAATTTGGACTTCCCTGGTGGCTCAGATGGTAAAGAATCTGCCTGCACTACAGGAGACCCAGGTTCAATCCCTGGGTCAGGAAGATCCCCTGGAGAAGGGAATGGCAACCCACTCCAGTGTTCTTGCCTGGAGAATACCAAGGACAGAAGAGGTCGGCAGTCTACAGTCCATGGGGTTGAAAAGAGCTGGACACAACTGAACAACTCTTTACTATTTCATTCTCAATTTACTGTCCTTTTTTAAATTGTAGAACCCACTTTTAACTCATAGGATTTATTGAATACTCTGTCCTAGTTATACTCTGAAGTTCCTAGAACTTCGCAATGAGAAAATCAGACAAAAACTCTTCCACAGAAAATAGCCTGAGAGATTTAGGATTAATATGGTGGAGTTTGCTAGTGGAGGTAAATTGCTATTGTAAGTATATGAGAAACTTGGGTGAGGTGTTTATATTTAGATATCATTGGTTATGACAAAAAAATGAGAGAAAAAGGTAAAGTTATCTCCAAGCAAGTTATCCCCTTCACATTTGGTTAGGCAAGAAAGAGTAACTCAAACATGTCTGAGAAGGAACATCAGATAATTGGACAAAATCAGGAATATATACTTTCATTGTTCATTCAAAAGAGGAACATTTTTCTAGTAATACTATTTACCAGAACAAGCATCTAAAAAAACTGAGAAGAATCTGAAAGAAGGGTTAGAGAATAAATAAGTCAGAGGAAAAAGGTTTTGAGAAGCCTGTCTACAAAGAGGAACAGAGAAAATAGGCTGTGTTTGAAGTAAAGATGTGGCAAAGTGAGTGCCAGTCACTCAGTCACACCCCACCATTGGCAATTCCATGGACTGTAGCCCGCCAGGCTCCTCTGTCCATGGGATTCTCCAGGCAAGAAGACTGGAGTGGGTTGTCATTCCCTTCTCTAGGGCATCTTCCCAACCCAGGGATCAAACTGGGGTCTCCTGCACTGCAGGCCGAGTCTTTACTATCTCAAACACCAAGGAAACCCTAATGTGGAGAAGCCCTAATGTGATTCAGTGCAATCAATGATGAGTTCACCAATGAGGAATAGTCCCTGAAAAAATAAAAAGGGTACGGCCAGTGGGAAGGGTGGCCAAGATAAACGTGGGGACATGGGAGATACAAACGATTGGGTGTGAGAGAGGCACAAGGATGTGTTGTACAGCATGGGCTATCTAGCCAATACATTGTAATAGCTAAATGCAAAGCAACTTTTAAAACTGTATAAAAACTTAATTTAAAAAATTAAAAATAAAAAGCCTATGGCATCCAGAATACACTGTAGTGACTAATTTTTGATAGAAAAAGGATAAATCTCATCATAGAAATGAAAGAAAAAGTAGGAGCACAGATTAGTAGTCTACTGTATTTATGGATAAATATATTTATATGGTTTCTGTCCATTCATGGCTATTTCAGCCATTAGCTGAAAGTGAAGTGGTGAAAGGGAATGAAAGATTTGGAAAGAGAAAAAGTGATATTAACTATCTCTTGGGGAATGTGAAAGTGATTTTATAGCTATTTATCAAAGAAATGGAGTACATTGCTGAGCCAGCTAAAGGTTTATCTGATCTTGCAGATCCTGAATTCAAACGGATCCAGTCTGCATAGGAGGTCACTTTTTTCCAGCCATGCTTAGTCCCTACCTCCCTACTTCCTACTGTAGGAAACAAGAGAAGGATAGAGGAAAAATAAATCTGAGACAATTTTTTATAGTGAATTTATGAAAGGTCATGGATATATTAGTTTCCTTGGGGTTGCCATAACAAATTGCCACAAATGAGTAGATTACTACTACAGAAATGCTCTCTCACAGATGTCTAAAAGTTCTAGGAAAGAATCTTCCCAATTTCTGGTGGCCTCAGATGTTCCTTTGTCTGTGTCAGCATAGTTCCGATCTCTGTCTCCTTTTTCCAAGGGCATTCTTCCCTCTGTGGATCGGTCTAAATCCACCTCTCCTTCTTCTTATTAAGATTCCAGTCATTGGATTTAGGTTCTACCTAACTCCAAGGAGACTTTATATTTACACCCTTAACTGATATATCTGCAAAGATGCCTTTAAAAATAATTACAGGCAGTCATTTCACTATGGCCTAGAGATAATTATTTTCAAAATTAGCTGAAACTGAAAATCTCAAATGCAAGCATTAAGGGGTCATCAGAAAGAAGAAAGAGGAAGTTCTAACTGGTACAGAAATATTTAGCCTTCACTGAGGTTATGAGCAGATCTTTCAATATTACTGGAATGAAATGGAAAAAAGAATGAGTATTATAGGCAATTTTGGAGACGGATGGTGAAAGTTTGAGAATTAGCTCATTTAATGTCATTTTTAAAAATTGTGCTACACAAATATGTGCTGAATTTCAGGCAACGATTTTGAGCTCTGAGAATGAAAGAAATGTTTAAAATTGAGAGTGAACATTAAGAAATACTGCAACTGCAAGGAGATCCAGCCAGTCCATTCTGAAGGAGATCAGCCCTGGGATTTCTTTGGAAGGAATGATGCTGAAGCTGAAACTCCAGTACTTCGGCCACCTCATGTGAAGAGTTGACTCATTGGAAAAGACTCTGATTCTGGGAGGGATTGGGGGCAGGAGGAGAAGGGGACGACAGAGGATGAGATGGCTGGATGGCATCACTGACTCGATGGACGTGAGTCTGAGTGGACTCCGGGAGTTGGTGATGGACAGGGAGGCCTGGCGTGCTGGGATTCATGGGGTCGCAAAGAGTCGGACACGACTGAGCAACTGAACTGAACTGAACTGAACTGAGGCAATGGTTTTGAGCTCTGAGAATGAAAGAAATGTTTAAAATTGAGAGTGAACATTAAGAAATACTGCAAGAGTTTGAAGAGAAAAATTACAAAAGAAAGAAAAATATCATGGGTCAGGATTTTGGTTTAATAAAATCAGTGACCATGCTCTTAAACACAATTCTCTAATGTCTCCTAAAGCCAATATATGTAATGTATAAGTTTTTATATGCTAGATGTTTTACATCTATTATTATTGAATCTCACTAAGACTCTTTAACTTTGGTACAGTTATTTTTACACAGGAAGATTTTAAGACAATGTTAAGATTCACTGCATTGCACACTTTGAAAGATAGTCTACCATATTTTATTTTATATCAAGAAGTAGCAAAATTAGAATTATGTACCTTTAAGAAATATACTATTATTTGGAAAAATACTAGGGCTTGCTTCATTAAAAATGAAGATTAAAATCTAATAAAAATAGAAAATAACTGGGACAAAAATCCTTAGAAATAATTTTCTCAGATTAATTTTCTTGCCACCATAAGACAATATACTTCATACAGATTTGTTTTGTCCATACACTAATTTGCTTTTATCACTGGATGTCTTTCTACCACTTGAATATAAACTGCTAGATTTTGCTTAATATGATAATTTAAATGTCTTTTTCTTTTTAATTACCTGCAAGAGAAGGTGAGCCAGAACAATTTTATGCTTCATATGGTGTTCATAATTTGGCATACTACAATCATGAAAAGACCAAAAGCATGGAGTTTAAACAGATGTCTAACTTGTACAGGTCCATAATACGTTGGCAGCTTTTTCATCATGAACTCTGAGGCATCCTGATTTCAGTTAGGTGGAAGAAAAGATAGGCCTGATAAATGTCTAGGAGGAAAAAAATAAATCAGTGCAGCTGTGACCCAGGTCAGGATTATTCTTAATATTCACAATTAATTTCTGGAGAACAGCTTGTATACAACATTACCAGCTGATTTTTAAACAAATATGTGCACATTTTGGCAACCATAGATTTAGTAATTTGCTCTACTCACATGAAAACCAAAAGGTGAACTCATTTTGCACGCTTTTCTTTTTTTTCCTAGTTTCCTTTATAGTGATAATGCTTTTCATTGTATGAATTACAAGTGAAGTAAATTAAGAATGATGTGATTGACATCGGAGCTATGAATGAGCATTGTTCAAGTTAGGATACATGTCTTAATTAAAATGTTGGTGAATGGTAAAGGTAGACCTCTCAGTAACTTTCTTTTCTTTTTTGTTCTGAATCATTGTAGAGATAGTTTCATTTTTGCTAATCTGTTTATGTATTTTGCCTAAAGTGTAGATATCGAATTAGATTATATTAGTTTAGATTTAGTCTGGAATGACTTGAAACTGTAATGAAAAGACACCCTTTGTGTGTGTGTGTGTGTGTGTGTGTGTTTCCTTTATAGAGATGAATGCTTGAAAGCAGCCCATGTGTATCTCCTATGCAAGGTGACACCCCTCTCTCCTACTGAATCTCTTTTAGGATTGTTTTTTATAGATTCCTGTCCAAGGGCTGAAGGATGAATTACATGACCTTTCAACATCAATTCCATCTGCATGCAGTCTTCTAACACTAAAAGATACACTAATTAAGAAAATTCAATAGTATCATGTGAGTATTAGTTAAATGTGTTCAAAGGTGAGGGGGCAGTATTAGAATTCTATAAAACCAGAACTGGGGGGAAATACGGACTTTGTTTTTGCACCTTATCAATTACAACCAGGGTTTACTTAAAAGATCCAATATTTTTGAGTTTGATTTATAAAAATGAGTATATGAATGTATACATAAGATTACTGAAATGCAGGTTCAAATATCTGACATCACATATATCATTTTGTGAATCTGGTGCTTAAAATGAATACAGATTATGACCCTCCTTTCTAAAATAGATTTGAGAAGATCAAGAACTAAATAATGTGAGAGGAATAGGGGAGAATTCCTAAGGATTATACTAAAAAATCTAGTGTAACAGTTGAATAATAACCAATTTTTATTTTTAGCACTTGTATACTCAAAGAAATAATGGAAAGGACCCACTCAAAATTCATATTTTATTCATTGAAAAATAAGTTCTACTATTAATTAAATTAACCTATAGATTTTTATAACTTTTGCTTTTTTGTGAAAGTAAATATTTTTCAAATACCTTTTTTAAAAATTTATATGTAATATATATAGCCTCTGTTATTTCAGGGATGACTGGGAGAAATTAGGACTTGATTTTCTTTAAAATTCACATATATCCAAGTAGTGCCTTAATTTGCTGGGGTTGCCATATGAAATGCCACAAGCTAACTGGTTTAAACAGCATAAATTTATCTCCTCACAATTCTAGAGACTTGAAATCCCAGGATCAAGGTAAAAGCAGGGTTTAATTTATTTTAAAGCCTTTCTCTTTGGCTTGTATATGTCCATCTTCTCCCTGAGTCTTCTCCCTACTTCTCTAAGTCTCACTGTGCTTGTCTGTGTCCAATCTCATCTTATAAGAATGCTAGTCAGATTGAATTAAGGTCCCCCCGTACGACATCATGTAATTGTCTCCTTAAAGACCCTTGATCCAAATACAGTCACTTTCTGAACTACTGGGGGACTAGGCTTCAGCCTATGAATTGGTGAGGGAGGCATGATTTATCCCATAGCATATGCCTCACTATGATTATAAATGTGTTGTATTTTTAAAAATTTATTTATTTCTGATTGCATTGGGTCTTCGTTCCTGCATGGGCGGGGGATACTCTTTAGCTGTGATTTGTGGGCTTCTCACTGCAGTGGTTTCCTTGCTGCAGTGCATGGACTCTAGAGCGTAGACTCTGTAGCTGGGGTGCATTCACTTAGTTTTCCCTAGGCATATGGAATCTTCCCGAAATAGGGGTTGAACCAATGTCCACTAAGCTACAAGGGAAACCCAGTATGTTCTTTTTTTGCCTTACAAAGAAATTGGCTTTGCAATACTCAACGATATAGTACATGGAACAGCATAAGACACACTTGAAGATTTGTGTATTAGTCATTATGAAATACTGATTTTATCCCTTTCTAGTATCTTGATCTTCAATTAAACTGAAGACTATTGCTATCAATGCTTTTTTTTTTTTTTGTAGTTTATATTCACTTGCCTGCTACTTTACCATTACATGACATTCAGTGATGCTGTATTATTATTTTCTTGTTGCTGTTGTTCAGTTGCTCAGTCATGTCTGAATCTTTACAACTCCATGGACTGAAACATGCCAGGCTTTCCTACCCTTCACTATCTCCCAGAGTTTGCTCAAACTCATGTCTACCAAGTCGATGATGCCATCCATCCATCTCATGCTCTGCTTCCCCCTTGTCCTCCCGCCTTCAATCTTTCCCAGCATCAGGGTCTTTTCTTGAATATTCATTGGAAGACTTGATACCGAAGCTGAAGCTCTAATACTTTGGCCACCTGATTCGAAGAGCCAACCCATTAGAAAAGACCCATACTTAGCCCGACCCAGAGACATCTGATATAGTCAGTTCCTACTTAGTTCAGTGCAGTTCAGTCTCTCAGTCGTATCCAAGTACTTGTGACCCAGGGAATGCAGTACGCCAGGCCTCTCTGTCCATCATCAACTCCCAGAGCATACTCAAGCTCATGTCTACCAAGGTGGTGACGCCATTCAACCATCCATTCCTCTGTTATCCCCTTTTCCTTCCACCTTCAATCTTACCCAGCATCAGGATCTTTTCAAATGAGTCAATTCTTCTCTTCAGGTGGCCAAAGGATTGGAATTTCAGCTTCAGCATCAGTCCTTCCAATGAATACCCAGTACTGTTTTCCTTTTGGATTGACTGGTTTGATCTTCTTGCAGTCCAAGGGGGTCTCAAGAGTCTTCTCCAAAACCACAGTTTAAAGGCACCAATTTTTTGGCACTCAGATTTCTTCATAGTCCAACTCTCACATCCATACATGATTACTGGAAAAACCATAGCTTTGACTATATGGACCTTTATTGGCAGAGTAATGTCTCTGCTTTTTAATATGCTGTCTAGGTTTGGCATAGCTTTTCTTCCAAGGAGTAAGCATCTTTTAATTTCATGGCTGCAAGCACCATCTTCAGTGATTTTGGAGCCCCCCAAAATAAAATCTCTCACTGTTTCCACTGTTTCCCCATCTATTTGCCATGGAGTGATGGGAGCAGATGCCATGATTTTTGTTTTCTGAATACTGAGTTTTAAGCCAACGTTTTCACTCATCTCTTTTACTTTCATCAAGAGACTCTTTAGTTCTTCTTCACTTTCTGCCTTAAGAGTGGTGCCATCTGCATTTCTAGGTTATTGATATCTCTCCCGGAAATCTTGATTCCAGCTTGTGCTTCATCTACCCGAGCATTTCTCATGATGTATTCTGCATATAAGTTAAATAAGCAGGGTGACAATACACAGCTTTGACTACTGTTCTCCTTATTTGGACCAGTCTGGTGTTCCATGTCCAGCTCTAACTGTTACTACTTGACTTGCATACAGATTTCTTAGGAGGCAGGTCAGGCTGTCTGGTATTCCCATCTCTTTCAGAATTTTCCACAGTTTGTTGTGGTCCACACAGTCAAAGGCTTTGACATAGTTAATAAAGCAGAAATAGTTGTCATTCTGGAACTCTCTTGCTTTTTCAATGGTCCAATGGATGTTGGCAATTTGATCTCTGGTTCTTTTACCTTTTGTAAATCCAACTTGAACATCTGGAAGTCAGGGTTCACATACTGCTGAAGGATGGCTTGGAGAATTTTTGAGCATTACTTTGCTAGTGTGTAAGATGAGTGTAATTGTGAGGTAGTTTGAACATTCTTTGGCACTGCCTTTCTTTGAAATTGGAATGAAAACTGACCTTTTCCAGTCCTGTGGCCACTGATGAGTTTTCCAAATTTGCTGGCATATTGACTGCAGCGTTTTCACATCATCATCTTTTAGGATTTGACATAGATCGACTGGAATTCCATCACCTCCACTAGCTTTATTCATAGTGATGCTTCCTAAGGCCCACTTGACTTCACATTCCAGGATGTCTGGCCCTAGGTGAGTGATCACACCATCATGGTTATGTGGGTCATGAAAATCTTTTTTGTATAGCTCTTCTTGCAACCTCTTCTTAATATCTTCTATTAGTTCCATACAATTTCTGTCCTTTATTGAGCCCATCTTTGCATGAAATGTTCTTTTGTTGTCTGTAATTTCCTTGAGGAGATCTCGAGTCTTTCCCATTCTATTGTTTTCCTCTATTTCTTTGCATTGTTCACTGAGGAATTCTTTCTTATCTCTCCTGATCTTTGCAATTCTCATTCAGATGTGTATATCTTTGCTTTTTCTCTTTGCCTTAGATTTCTTTTCTAGCTACACATAAGGCCTCCTCAGACAACCATTTTGCTGTTTTGAATTTCTTTTTAGGGGGAGATGGTCTTGATCACTGTCTCCTGTGCAGTGTCATGAACCTCCATCCATAGTTCTTCAGGCACTCAGTCTATCAGACCTAATCCCTTGCCTCTATTTGTCACTTCCATTGTATAATCATAAGGGATTTGATTTAGGTCATACCTGAATGATCTAGTGATTTTCCTTATTTTTTTCAATTTAAGTCTGAATTTGGCAATAAAGAGTTCATGATCTGAGCCACAGTCAGCTCCCCATCTTGTTTTTGATGACTGTATAGAGCTTTTCCATCTTTGATTGCAAAGAATATAATCAATCTGATTTAAATATTGACCATCTGGTGATGTCCACATGTAGAGTCATCTCTTGTGTTGTTGGAAGTAGGAGATCTCTATGATCAGTGCATTCTCTTGGCAAAACTCTATTAGCTTTTGCCCTACTTCATTTTGTGTTCCAAGGCCATATTTGCCTGTTATTCCAGGTATCTCTTGACTTCCTACTTTTGCATTCCAGTCCCCTATAATGAAAAGGACATCTTTTTTGGGTATTAGTTCTAGAAGGTCTTGTAGGATTTCATAGAACTGTTCAACTTAAGCTTCTTCAGCATTACTGGTCAGGGCAAAAACTTGGATTACTGTAATATTGAATAGTTTGCATTGGAAATGAACAGAGATCATTCTGTCATTTTTGAGATTGCATCCAAGTACTGTATTTCAGAATCGTTTGTTGATTGTGAGGACTACTCCACTTCTTTTAAGGGATTCTTGCCCACAGTAGTAGATATAATGGTCATCTGAGTTAAATTCACCCATTGCAGTCCATTTTACTTCACTTATTCCTAAAATGTGGATGTTCACCCTTGCCATCTCCTGTTTGACAACTTCCAATTTACCTTGATTCATGGACCTAACATTTCAGGTTCCTATGCAATATTGGTGGTTATAGCATTGGACTTTACTCCCACCACCAGTCATACCCACAACTGGGTGTTGTTTTTGTTTGACTCTGTCTTTTCATTCTTTCTGGAGTTATTTCTCCACTCTTCTCCAGTAGCATATTGGGCACCTACCGACCTGGGGAGTTCATCTTTCAGTCCTATCTTTTTGCCTCCACTTCCTCCTATCTAATAACTTTTCTCAATCTTCTCCTTCACCATGCCCATGAAGGACCTCCTTTTCATTCTCAGTTTTTCCAAGTTCTTTGCCTAGAATTTGCATATAGTACTTCTTGCTGGAATGAAATTCTACAGCTTGTGACACTGTTGGCCAAGACTAACCTTTAAATTTTCAGGTTGTATTGTTTCTCTTCACAATAGCGTTCTGTGACTTTGCTTTCTGTTATGCTACCAGCTTTTTTTTTTTTTTTTTTTAAATTCCAGTCATTCTGTCACATTACCATCCCTTATTTCTTTCACAGGCCACCTCAGCATTGAAATTTCGTCTCTGTCATGTTACTTCTATATTAATACTTTTCAATAGAGAGTTGTACAATAATCGAAGTGTTCTATTTGCATTGTCCAGTACCGTAGCCACTAGCCACGTGTGTCTATTGAGCACTTGAATGTAGCCATTGAGACTGTGGAACTAAATGATTAATTTCATTAAATTTCAGTTCATTCACATTTAAAATTATGTAGTCAAATGTGTCTGGTGGGTTCTATATTGGGCAGCACAATTCTGTCTCCTCCATTAAATGCAAAATTCCAGAATAACAGGAAATTTTTCTGTGATAAGGACTCATCTACCTTTATAACATAGTACTTAGAATGTTCATACTTAATGATAACATATATAATGGTATATGTATATAAAATATTTGTTTATATTACATTTATATAATGATAAGTATATAAAGTATTTGTAGAGTTAATAAATGAATAGATGAATAAATAATAGTACTATGTAATATATTCATATTCATTGTTGTTTTTCTTATCTTAGTTTGACCATCTTTCTTCTTTCCCCTCTCCTGGCTTCAGTTTGATTGATCAAATCTTCATTATTTGTTTTAATCTTATACATTTGGATGTTCAAATTGCAATCATAATATATTTTAAATTATTAGTAATTAATATCTGACATGTCTATGAGTTCTTCACTTTTCTTACCTTGTCTGATGCTCACAATAGCCCCATGAATTGAGCTTCTTCATTACCCCCATTATATAGACAGGGAACCTAAGGCATAAGGCATTGAATTCGCATGCACAAATTACTTATGTCATAAATGAGGGATGAGGTTTTACTCTATAGCACAAGGAACTATATTCAGTATCCTGTGATAAATCATATTGGAAAAGCATATTTAAAAATACATATATATGTATTACTGAATCACTTTGCTGTACAGTAGAAACTAACACAACTTTTAAAATCAACTATATTTTTATTAAAAAACTAATATGTATATGTATATGTATATATACATACATATATATATATATATAAGATTAAAAAAGTGAGGGAAGGTGGTTTCAAAGGTTATTTTCCATAAGTTTTACATTGCTTCTAAATTTGTAAGCATTCTTATTATGCTAGTAGCTATCCTTAAATTAAAAAATTTGAAATTATATTTACTATTATGTGCAGTTGCTCAGTCATGTCCAACTCGTTGCAACCCCATGGACTGTAGCCTACCAGGCTCCTCCTTCCATGGGATTTTCCAGGCAATAGTACTGGATTGGGTTGCCATTTCCTTCTTTAGGGGATCTTCCCAACC
Organism: Bubalus kerabau; assembly: GCF_029407905.1. Taxonomy (NCBI): domain Eukaryota; kingdom Metazoa; phylum Chordata; class Mammalia; order Artiodactyla; family Bovidae; genus Bubalus; species Bubalus kerabau. The sequence continues at coordinate 9,233,031 of NC_073635.1, read as the reverse complement.
CAGGGATAGAACCTGGGTCTCCCGTATTGTAGACAGATGCTTTACCATCTGAACCTATATTGAAATATAAATACTAAGAATCACATGCTGCAACTGAGTCCACGTGCTCCAACGAAAAGTTTTGCATGCTGCATTGAAAAATAGAAGATCCCACCAGTTTCAAGTAAGACCCAGCATAGCCAAATAAAAATAAATATTAAGAAAAAAGAATTGAGTATTAAAAAAATATATCTGTATGGCACTTTCCTTTCTAGCAGTTTCTATATTTTACCATCAGCATTACCCCAGGCTGACAGTTGTGCTGTACAGTTTGGATTTGGAAAGAGTTGAAAGGACAGTTGTCTCTTTTCAATAATTCCTGGCTTCACCAGGCAAGACCCTAAAGGAATTTCAGAACCAGCTAAGCCACAGGCTACAACTGTGGGCTCTTTCTTTTCTATACAGGTCCTATCAATTCAGGAGACCATAAAAGATGCAGGTTCAATCCCTGGGTCAGGAAGATCCCCTGGAGGAGGGCATGGAAACACTTTCCACTATTCTTTTCTGGAGAATCCTATGGACATAGGAGCCTGGCTGGCTACAATCCATAGGCATAGGGTTGCAATGAGTTGGATGTGACTGAAGCGACTTAGCACACATGCATGAACAGCTACCTCAAATACCAAAATGCAACAGGACATGATGCTTTTTTCTCATCATGTTTCCTTCACACTTCCATACTGACTAACTGATAAATAGGTAAAGCAAATGTGATATATAGTTATATAAATTATTAATGTTACAGATTTATCTATAGTCAACAGGAAAACTAATTGCTCTATAGAAACAAAAATAAGTAAATAAATTAAAACTCTTATGCTTAGAAATACATATTTATACACAACCCAAATCCATCTTTTGGCTCTGTTTGCATTTTTGACTTGTCTTTCTGGAACTATCTGTGTCAAAGAACTGCCTACAGTCATTCCCAAATTAGACTTGCTTCTCCACTCTTTATTTACATGTCATTTATGGCATTTAAACTCAAGTTTGGAGCTTGCATCCTTCAAACCTGTGCATTTATTTCTTTGTAATGACCCTAAAGCTAGCTGATTCTCTTCCAAATGTCCAGAAAATATGTTTCTGTGATCAAAATTATAGAAAGAACCAAATGTCTACTTTCTTTTATAAAAACCAGTTGGTATTAATATGACCTTCACACTTCTTATTTTATTATTTATTATTCTTATTATTATGGAGTTTATTTCTAAAACACTATGTGTTAAATATTAATATATTTCAGTTTTTTCTTTAACATTTTACTCCCAAGATGTATAGATACATAAATAAAAATAGGAAAATATGTAAATTCAAATTCTGATAGAATTAAGGCAAAAACAATACCTTAAAATTTAATACCCAAAATTTAATACCCAAAAAACAATAGAAAATGTTTTTTGGACCTGGTATGGGAAGGGATTTCAAGTAAGATGTATAAGAAAAGTTTCATAATTTGACTGCATTGAAGTAAAACACACTTAACAATTGTATAGATTACAAACTGCGAAAGACTTAAACAGGCACAACCAAGAAAAATATACATATGAGGATTACATAAATAATTTGCAAAAATCAATAAAAACATCACAAAAAAATAGGGAAGAAAAATAATATTAACAGGTAGTTCAAAGTCTAGGAACCACATATGACCAGCTAACATACAGAAAGATGTCTAAACTGTAATCATAAATTCCAGTTGCCTCTTTTTATTCTTTTATTTAATTTTTTTCAGCACTGTATAATGTGGTCACATTCCTTTATGAATCTCTTTTCTTTTCTGGCTTATAGTCCATCCCCAATCACACTCCTTTACTTGTCAGACAAATTTCTTCATGTTACAACCTCCTGCTTATTCTTAGTTCAACAGTTTCATGTAACAAACTTGCTAATACACCTTTGTATCCCAAGTGTTGACTCACGAATGATAGGAAATGAAAAAGATAAAGCCTTTTTTCTCCTTGTCCTTGACGTGCTTATGATCTAGTAAAAGAAGACAGACACATCACAGCTAATTTTTAACATCAACTTTCTCACTCAATGATTCCATCATACTAATATGATATATAACCTCCTCTCTGAAACCTCCTCAGAGTTAGCTTGTCAGCTGTCACAGACAATCTAGGTCCTATGGGTACCATGATGACTTTGTTATCTGCTTTTTGTGGGCAGAAATGAAATTTCATATGGTCTAAGAAGAGGATAACCAATGGAACATATCATAAAATTTATATTATACATTCCATAATGAAAATAATAAAAATGCATAGAATTTTAATGCAAATAAAATCAATGGGAGAAACTTTCAAAAGGAAACAGCAGGGGAACTATATGATGGTCAAAATGGATATATTGGTAAAGACACATTAGAAATAGGAGAAACATGATTCAATGTTTATTTTGATGTATGTAGAGAAATTAAGGCTGTGATTTGGCTCCAAAGAAGTCTTTGGCATTATAAACTTTGTTTCAAATCAACTAGAAATCATGAGCAAAGAACTGGTCACAATTTTAATAAAAGAGCATGTTTAGGGTATATAATGCTAATGTAGGTGGCTATTGCACATATAAATTATATCTCCTGCATTTAAAGAACTACAGTATTGTGAGAAAAAACATAGCTATATAACATAGTATCAAAAGTGCAAGAAGTTAAGAGAGATGAGTTAGAGATCATACTGATAGTTACAAGGTTTTTCTCTAATTGTAGGAGTATTTGTGTGTGACTCTGCTTTAGTTCGGAGAAGGCGATGGCACCCCACTCCAGTACTCTTGCCTGGAAAATCCCATGGACAGAGGAGCCTGGTGGGCTGCAGTCCATGGGGTCGTGAAGAGTCAGACGTGACTGAGCAACTTCCCTTTCACTTTCATGCATTGGAGAAGGAAATGGCAACCCATTCCAGTGCTCTTGCCTGGAGAATCCCAGGGACGGCAGAGGGCTGCTGTCTATGGGGTCACACAGAGTTGGACATGATTGAAGTGACTTAGCAGCAGCAGCAGCAGCAGCAGCAGCTGCTTTAGTTCTTGTATAAAAAGAATGAGACATTTTGTAATCTCTTGTAATTTATAATGCTGCTGAAAGTTTATGCGTAGCCAAGTGAAGTCTCAGAAATCATCAAACTTTAGTATTTGTCTAAATTCTTTAGTTTTGGTGAGTGGCATAAATGTACAGCATGGATAAGGATAGACTAATTTCACTATTATATTGGTTGGCAGATAATAGTCTGAAGGATTTGGACAGAAATATTTAAAAAAAAAGACTCCCTCAAAACTAGCAATTATGTATGCTACAAAAATTGAACATAAGTAACCTGAAATCTGACCTTATTTTTATGTTAATTTATTCAAACATTTTAAAAGTTCATTCAAAAATATCTATGCTATGAGGGCTTACTATTTCCTGGGTTTAATGCTAGTGACTATGTGTGGACAGTGATAGACATTTCCACTTCAAAAAGCTCAGAGTTCAGTGCAAGAAAAAGACATGTGAATAGATGGTAGCCTGAAGGGAAAAACAGTAGTGTATATACTAGAGGGGTGACCTCTGGGAAAGAAACGGTCTTCACACCTGTGGTAATATTAGAGGTGGCCTCCAAGTGGCTCACTGGTAAAGAATCTGCCTGTAAGCGTATGAGACGTGGGTTCAATCCTTGGATTGTGAAGATCCCCTGGGGTAGGAAATGGCAACCCACCGCAGCATTCTTGCCTGGAGAACTCCTCGGACAGAGGAGCCTGGCGGGCTACAGTCGATGGGGTTGAGAGCAGTCAACCATGGCTGAGCACCATGCTGTGTCATTAAGGCTGATCATGATACTGAATTGATGTGAAGAACAGCATTTCAGGCGATTTGCTTCCAACCCAACCCTACCATAGCCCACAACAGTCAAGACTACTTGATTTCCAGTCATTGCTCTACTCCTTGATCCTGGATTCTTTTTTTAGTGCTGAATCTCATCACAAAGTCAAGTTTCTATGAGTAGCTTGATGGAGCTGACTGTCTCTCAAGATCACAATGTAAAACTTCCCATGATTTGAATCCACTTATTTTAACTAACTCACTCCTATGCTTCAATTATTTTTGTATTTTTCCATATGTTTTTATGCCTATTAATATCAGAGCTGAGTTTTCCATTATGGACAGTTTCCTAATGGTCCCACTGATGCACAAATCAATTAACAGTGTCCTGGTGACAAATTTCATGAAGTCCCATAAAACCAATTTAATGCTTTTCTTCATCAACTTTGAATCACATTTATTTGTCCATATTGACTAGATACACTTTTAGTACTTATTCACATCTTTCTTTGTCCTAAGCCCTGTAACTAGTGCTATTTTTTCTCTTTTTTTCCCTTGAATTTCAGTCTTCTTACTGTACATAAATATGCTATATGTATGTATATATTTTTTTCTTTATGATTAATATACTTCTTCAATTTATATTAACAGATCATTCACGGTATGCCAAGTAATCATGAATTGTATTACAATTGTATCCATGCCCACAAAATTAATCTTGGTAGCATAAACAAAATGCATTTTACAATGCCATTAACTTTCCACCCTCTTTGGTGACTTTAAGACAAGACATTATTTGCAGAACATTTTTAATGCCTAATGGTAACTTTATTCTCTGAATTGAAGGTGCAATTTTTATTTCTGAAGATTTAAAAACTAGTTAAGAAAAACTTGAAAAAAGGAAGAGACAGTGTGTACATAAACATTTTGCTTTTCTCAAGGAATTCGAAGTTTAATTAAAGTAAGTTGATCGACCATTATTTTTAATCTCTTAATCAGGTGCTATTTGCATTTTTTTCAATTTGAATATGCCTATATCTTTTAAGCTAATGAACTGTATAGTTACAACTAGTCTGCAATGCTAAAAAGGCAGACTTTCCAAATCATCAGGACGGGTTGGGTAACATAAGTCAATTTAATTTGTGTAAAGTAGATCTCCCTATCAGGGTTTTTTGCTGCAGGTCTTTTAATTTCCCTATAGGTTTTCAACTCCATGATGATTTTTTGTAATTAAGAGTTATGGATCTAATGACATGAGGCTTGTGAGGTAAAGTGCTGCTGCCTACATTGCTAACAGCAAACTAAGGGCACATTCTGAAAGGCTTGCTGCATTTCCCAGTTGAAACCATAGGACTCTAAGCTTTCCTCTGCAGTAAACGTGCCACACTATTAGACTTGTAATTTTTCCAGTTCATAAGCAAAGGTTTGCACTCAACAGACTCCAGAAACAATCCCATAGTGTTGAAAGGTTTCAGATACTAAGGAAAACTATACATAGTTTAAGACTATAGTTAAATTGAGACACTTTTCAGTTGCTACAAGGTGCTACAAGCTACAAGTTGCTTTTATGTCATAGGCAAAATAGTAAATAATAATAATAATAAAAATCTAATAAAATAAAACAATGCTTCAAAGTAACCAGACTATTATTGAGGAGATGTGAGATGGTGGATCTCCTATAGGAGCAACCTCATTGTGAAGATGTTCACTATGACTTGTAGCTAAAATATATGACATTTATGCTCAACATTTTAAAATAATTCTGAGTTTTGGATTTTTTACAGTTTGGATCATTTGAATCATTGCTTAGTGATTCTACCAGACATGAAAATTACTTATTAATCATTTGGAGGTTTATATTGTGAGAAGGTTGAAATAAATGTAAAATAATATTTTTAATTCTTTAGGTGACACAGCAATATGTGCTTCAGAGGACTTGACAATTTCAGTGGCACTTGAATAAAAATGATGACTACTCAACTTTTCAGGCACTCTCGCTGATCCTTAATAAAATTGTGAATGACATGAGCTTTATTTCAGCTGAGTTTGTAATTCACCTCTGCTTTAGACAGAAGATGGTCTTCTGTTCTCTCTTGGCTGCACACATACAGCTTCTCAATGTACAGGCAGAAAGGCAAATTCTATTTTTCTCTACTTCCTCTAAAAAATGCTTTATGTTTTGTCCTCATTCCTTCAGTGTTCATATTTATGTCAGTTTATATGATACAATTATACCTGTTAATTTGCTCAGTGTGAGAAAACTTCTTTGAAATAAAGAAATGATCAAAGTTTACTCAAGAAGTGAATGGTCTCTACATATTAATAACCTGCTGCAATACCCTAGTCTAGATAGCAATCCTTGTGAATTCTACAAAATTGTGGAAGAAATCATAAAAATTCTACACAGAATCTCTCAAAATCTAAAACAAGAGAATAATACCTAATTTAATCCGTGAGTCAAGAATCACTGCTACCCTGCTATAAAAACCAAAGACACTAAAAATGAAAGACAGAAAGAGAGAAAACAATCATTGCAATGCATGCAGGAAGAGCATTTGAAAGAAATTCACCCTTTCATGATAAAAAAACAACAACAAAAAAAAAAACAAAAAAAAAAAAAACAAAAAAAAATTAGCCATGTGAAAATAGGAAAGTCCTCAAGCAGGTAAAGGCATCTATAAAGAGTTTTATATTAGCATAATTTTTAATAATGTAAGAATGTATGCCTTCTCCCAAAGACTGGGAAAAGGAGAAAGACAAACGCACACAATACTTATAAACCTAGCCAGTGTAACTGAGTGAAAAATAAATAAGCAAATGAAAATTCTGCAAAATTAAAAACTGCTTTCTCTTCAAAGGACAATGTTTTGAGCATCAAAAAAGCCAGCCACATACTGGGGGACTATACTTGAAAATCACATAACTGATAGAGGATCATATCCAGATTATATAAAGAACTCTTACTAATCAATAAGAAGAAGAAAAACAACTCGATAAATAAACATGGGTGAAAGGTTTGACCAGACATCCACCAAGGAAGATATACAAAAGGTATAATCACTAAAAAGCTGCTCAAAAATGTTAGTCATTAAGAAAATGAAAATTAAAGCTATAATGAAATACCATTACTCTCACCTGAATGGCTAAACTTACAAACACTAACAATATCAAATTCTGGTAAGTTTAAGGTTGTGAAGCACCTGGAATTCTTGAATATTGCTGGTCTAAAAAAAAAAAAAAAAGAGTATAAGCACATTGTAAAAAATGTTTTCACATTTTTTTATAAAGTTAAGCACACATTGACCTTTCCTGGTGACTCAGTGGTAAAGAATCCACCTGGCAATGCAGGAGACTTGGGTTCAATCCCTGGATCAGGAGGATCCCCTGGAGAAGGAAATAGCAACCCACTCGAGTATCCTTGCCTGGGAAATCTCATGAACAAAGGAGCCTGGTAGGCTACAGTCCATGGGGTTGCAAAGAGTCAGGGTTGCAAAGAGTCAGACACAGCTAAACAACAAAATCACACACTCACCACGTGATCCAATAATTGTACTCCTAAATATTTGTGTGTGCTGTGTGCTTAGTCATCCAGTAGTGTCTGACTCTTTGCAACCCCATGGACTAAAGCCTTCCAGGCTCCTCTGTTCTTGGGGATTCTCCAGGCAAAAACATTGGAGTGTATTATCATGCCCTCCTCCAAGGGATCTTCCCAACCCAGGGATCAAAACCAGGTCTCCCTCATTGCAGGCAGACCTACACAAGTGCTCATAGAAATATTATTAAAATTGTAAAGAACCAATGTCTACCAACTGCTGAATCTATAAATAACTTATGTACTGTCCATGCAATGGATTACTCAGAAATTTAAGAGAATACACTAATAAGGCACACAGAAACATGCTGCTGCTGCTGCTGCTAAGTCACTTCAGTTGTGTCCGACTCTGTGCGACCCCACAGACGGCAGCCCATCAGGCTCCCCCATCCCTGGGATTCTCCAGGCAAGAGCACTGGAGTGGGTTGCCATTTCCTGCTCCAATGCATGAAAGTGAAAAGTGAAAGTGAAGTCGCTCTGTCGTGTCCGACTCTTAGTGACCCCATGGACTGCAGCCTACCAGGCTCCTCCATCCATGGGATTTTCCAGGCAAGAGTACTGGAGTGGGATGCCATTGCCTTCTCACAGAAACATGAGTAAACCTCAAAAGCGTTATACTAAGTGAAAGAAGTCACATAACAACAGACCATATGCATATAAAACAACGTATCAGACATTCTAGGAATGGCAAAATAATAATGATAGATAACATCAGTATTATCACAGGCCAGGTGGTGTGGGGAAGAACTAAATTCCAACAAGCAAGAGGGAATTTTATGAATGCTAACAATATTTTGTCTCATGATTTCCATAGTTGTTACAGGATGGTATTAAAAAACAAAAAACTGATGTATTTTGCACTTACATTTGATAGATTTGATACATAAATAAAACCAAATGATGAAAAACCAAGAAGCAGAAAGTGGCAGTTTAATTCAGTTACTGTTGTCAAACAATCAAATCACTAAAAATAAGAAAGAATGACTTGTTTTTTCATTCAATGCCATAGAAGTATATGCTTTATGTATTGTTACATTAAGAAAACAAAGTATGTATAGAATATAATTTACTTGTGTTTTAAAAATAAGAATTATCTGGGTGAGTATGAAAATTATAATCAAATATGTGTAGATAGCATGTCAAAAATTTCTCTAAAATGTATTTCATGATGAGAGGAAAATAGGGCATTTTACTTCTTATTGCACAAAATTCATTTCTATGTGATTTTGGTTTAAATAATGAATGTATTTTAAAATAATTATAATACATTTTAGAAGGTGAATTAGTATTATTATAACAAAAAGTTAGATTATTCTTTTTAAGTAATGCAGAATGTGAGGCACTATAAAATTGATGCAAATTATCAATAAGTTAGTAGAGGTCCATAGGTGGATTCTAGTCTTAGAAATTTCCCTAAACTTGAAATTCATAAAATCCTTCCTTGGGAAAAACTAGTGTTATGATATATTATTTACATATAACTATTAGTTTAAATACGATACATTACATATTAAAATTCTCATCCAAAATGTTCCATTCCTTCTTATTTTTCTTCCACTTATTTTAATATTTTGTCACATCATCTCAATAGAAATACAAGGGTTATTAATAGAAATGGAATAGTTGAAAAATGTACCAGAAATATTTTCAGTTTCTTCAACTCACAGATATGGCCAAGTATTATTGCTGGAAACCTTCCACAGAGGTGAAGATTAGTTGTACTGGTTTTTATTAAGATTTTTCTCCATACTGCCTTATTTATTCTCATAATACACTAGTGAGACAACACTGGTTGTTCAAAACAAAAGCGTTTAACTCAGCTTTGTTTCGGAGAAGGCAATGGCACCCCACTACAGTACTCTTGCCTGGAAAATCCCATGGATGGAGGAGCCTGGTAGGCTGCAAGCCATGGGGTCGCTAAGAGTTGGAAACGACGGAGCAACTTCACTTTCACTTTTCACTTTCTTGCATTGGAGAAGGAAATGGCAACGCACTCCAGTGTTCTTGCCTGGAGAATCTCAGGGACGGGGGAGCTTGGTGGGCTGCCATCTATAGGGTTGCACAGAGTCGGACATGACTGAAGCGACTGGGCAGCAGAAGCAGCAGCAGCTTCGTTTGTATTTGATAAAATTCTCAATTAGTCTTAGTTCTCAATCAGTTCAGTTCAACTCAGTCACTCAGTTATGCCCGACTCTTTCTGACCCCACGGACTTCAGCAGCCAGCCCTCCCTGTCCATCAACAACTCCAAGAGTTTACTCAAACTCATGTCCATTGAGTCAGCGATGCCATCCAACCATCTCATCCTCTCTTGTTCCCTTCTCCACCCACCTTCAATTTTTACCAGCATCAGGGGCTTTTCAAATGAGTCAGCTCTTCGCATCAGGTGGCAAAAGTATTGGAATTTCAGTATCAGTCCTTTCAATGATTATTCAGGACTGATTTCCTTTACAATGGACTGGTTGGATCTCCTTGCAGTCCAAGTGACTCAAGAGTCTTCTCCAACTCCACAGTTCAAAAGCATCAATTCTTCAGTGCTCAGCTTTCTTTATAGTCCAAATCTCACATCCATACATGACAACTGGAAAAACCATTGTTTTGACTAGACACATCTTTGTTGGCAAAGTAATGTCTCTGCTTTTTAATATGCTGCCTGAGTTGGTCATAACTTTTCTTCCAAGAAGCACAAGTCTTTTAATTTCATGGTTGCAGTCACCATCTGCAGTGTTTTTGGAGCGCAAAGAAATAAAGTCTGTCACTGTTGCCATTGTTTCCGCATCTATTTGCCATAAAGTGATGTGACAAGATGCCATGATCTTAGTTTACCGAATGTTGAGTTTTAAGCCAACTTTTTCACTCTCTTCTTTCACTTTCAACAAGAGGCTCTTTAGTTCTTCGGTTTCTGCCATAAGGGTGGTGTCATCTGCATCTCTGAGGTTACTGATATTTCTCCTGGCAATCTTTATTTCAGCTTGTGCTTCTTCCAGTCCAGTATTTCTCATGATGTACTCTGCATATAATAAGTTGAATAAGCAGGGTAACAATATACAGCCTTGACTACTCCTTTCCTGATTTGGAACCAGACTTTTGTTCCATGTCCAGTTCTAACTGCTGCTTCTTGACCTGCATGCATGTTTCTCAGAAGGCAGGTCAGGTGGTCTGGTATTCCCATCTCTTGAAGAATTTTCCACAGTTTGTTGTGATCCACATAGTCAAAGGCCTTGGCATAGTCAATAAAACAGAAGTAGATGTTTTTCTGGAACTCTATGGCTTTTTTGATGATCCAACGAATGTTGGCAATTTGATCTCTGGTTCCTCTGCCTTTTCTAAATCCAGCTTGAACGTCTGGAATTTCATGGTTCACATACCGTTGAAGCCTGGCTTGGAGAATTTTGAGCATTACTTTGCTAGCATGGGAGATGATTGCAATTGTGTAGCAGTTTGAACATTCTTTGGCATTGCCTTTCTTTGGGATTGAAATGAAAACTGACTTTTCCATGCCTGTGGCCACTATAGAGTTTTCCAAATTCACTGGCATATTGAGTGCAGCACTTTCACAGCATCATCTTTTAGGATTTGAAATAGCTCAACTGGAATTTTATAGCCTCCACTAGCTTTGTTCATCATGATGTTTCCTAAGGCCCACTTGATTTTGCATTCCAGGATATCTGACTGTAGGTGAGTCATCACACCACTGTGGTTATCTGGTTCATGGAAATTTTTTGTATAGTTTTTTTTTTTTTTTTAATTCTAGCTATCTTTTCTTAATATCTTCTGTTAGGTCCATACTATTTCTGTCCTTTATTGTGCCCAACTTTGCATGAAAATTCCCTTGGTATCTCCAATTTTCTTGAAGAGTGTTCTAGTCTTTCCCATTCTATTGTTTTTCTCTATGTATTTGCATTGATCACTGAGGAAGGCTTTCTTATCTCTCCTTGCTATTCTTTGGAACTCTGCATTCAAATGATTCTCAGTAATAACTTATAAAGTCTTACCATGTGGCACAGTTAAAGACCCCGCCTGCCATTGCAGGAGATACAAGATATGCTGATTTTATCCCTGGGTCAGGAAGATTCCCTGGAAAAGGAAATGGTAACCCACTCCAGTATTCCTGTCTGGGAACCACCATGGACAGAGGAGCCTGATGGTCCACAGTCCATGGGGTCGCAAAGAGTCAGACACGACTGAGCACTCACACCACCACCAGTAACTTATAAGCACAAAGTAATTTTCTTTCTACAAATCACCAAATGTCCCTGTCTAAAATAGAATAATCCCCACTTACCTATTAGACAGACACAATTAACTTTTCTGAAGGAATTTAAATACCTCTGCAAAAGTCTTTCAAAAGAACTTTGTATTTTCTACACTTCACTTTTTTCCTTTAACAAATATTAGATAATGAAATCCTCATGCTTTATCATTATTATTTTCATCCGTTTTAAAATGTCTATTGTAAACAATAGAAGGCAATGGCACCCCACTCCAGTACTCTTGCTTGGAAAATCCCATGGATGGAGGAGACTGTTAGGCTGCAATCCATGGGGTCGTTGAGAGTCGGACACGACTGAGCGACTTCACTTTCACTTTTCACTTTCATGCATTGGAGAAGGAAATGGCAGCCCACTCCAGTGTTCTTGCCTGGAGAATCCCAGGGATGGGGGAGCCTGATGGGCTGCCGTCTATGGGGTCGCACAGAGTCGGACACTACTGAAGTGACTTAGCATTGTGAATAATTGCTTTCATGGTTTTCTGTTACCTTCTCTTACCCAGGATTCGAATCCAGGTCCCCTGCATTGCAGGCAGGTTCCTTACTGACTAAGCTATGAGGGAAGTCCTCTCTTCTATTACTCATTCTCTTATATAAACATTGCTCATAAACCAGATTGCATAATTTCAAGAAATTTGTGTCTGGGAAATTCTGTTGTTTTGGAGGAACTTTCATAATTCTAGAATATTATTTGATATCACTTTACATAGAGATAGAATAAATATCACTCCTTCTTACATTTAGCTCTTACTTCTTCTTTTACTGGTATTTTTAACCATATTTTATTTGTCCAAGCCTATGTTATTTCCTGCCTTTAATATATCACCATTCTATATAACTATTTTATAAAAATATTATTATATTTGAACAACTGAAATTCATTTATTCAGAATAAATTAGCTTAGCACTGAACAAAAAAGATAAATATGGATAAATATTTTAGAGATGGTTTCTTCTCAGCATAATAAATTAGGTTTTCACAAAACTGGCAATACTAATTATAGTTGTCTATTGCTGCTTAAACATCTTGTTTTTTTCCTATTGTTAATAGCCAAGTATTCTACACAACCCCTAAAGCTCAACGTTTTTAGTCAGATATTCATCTAAATTATCTTGTCTTTTATTTCAATACCTTGAAAATTTGGGGTCCTATTTCCAAATTTCCTCTTGCCTCAAAGACCTTATTGTAGTATTTGTTTACTCTGGCTAAACTTTACTTTGTACTGAGTTAGAATCCAATCCGAACTTTTACTTAAGTGAAAGAAACACAAACGTTTGAAGCAGTTAATTTTAAAAATTATTTTTGATTCAAAAGCAACCCAAGTGACTAAGCTCAATTTGCATGCCTAAGGTGTAACTTTTATATATAAGTAAAATCAATTTTAATTTTTCCCTTTTCATTTGATTATGCTTAAAATCTCCAAAATTTTCATTAAGAATGTGGTAACTGTTTTAGCATCCTTTTAATTAAATTTTGGTTTCAATTAAAAAATACTTGTATTGACAAATACTTTGTTTCACCATTTTGCCCAGGTATATTACTATGCTTTCCTTTCTAGGAAAAGTCAAATATTTGTTGTATAATTATACTATCACTCTATGGCTTTGAATTGTATCGTTCAAACAGTTTTGATCATGAAAATTATCTAAATATGTACATCCTGACAAAAATGCATAACTATTTTACTTGGCCTTTAAATTTGAACAATATTTAATGATATTCAATAAAAAAGATAAAAGAATAGTTTATAGAAATGTGTACACATATATACATGTAGAATAATTTTAATGAAAACTTTACATTTTTAAATTTGAATCACCAATATATACAAAATAGAAATTATATAAAGATCTTCAGCAGGACTTCCCAGGTGGTGCTAGTGGTAAAGAACCCACCTGCAGGAGAGGCAGTCCTAAGATGGTGGAAGAATAGAATGGGGAGACCACTTTCTCCCCAACAAATTCATCAAAAGATCACTGGAATGCTGAGCAAATCCCACAAAACAACCTCTGAACGCTGGCAGAGGACACCAGACACCCAGAAAGGCAGCCCATTGTCTTGGAAAGGAGGTAGAACAAAATATAAAAGATAAAAAGATAAAAGAGTTAGGGATGGAGACCCATCCTGGGGAGGGAGTCTTAAAAGAGAAGTTTCCAAACACCAGGAAGCCCTCTCACTGGCAGGTTTGTGGGGAGTTTTGGAATCTCATAGGGGAACATAACCAGGGGGAAAAATAAATAAATAAATAAATAAAACCCACAGATTTCTTGCTTAATGGCAACTCCCAGCAGAGAAGTAGCCCAGACACTCACATCCACCACCAGCAAGAGGGGGACTGAACAGGGAGGTGCGGGCTGCATTGCTTAGGGTAAGGACTGGGCCTGAATGCCCTGAGGGCAATCTGAGGGAGCTAACGTGAGATAGCAACCCAGACTGTGGGATAGCCAGAGACAGGGAATAAAAAAAAGAGAGAGAGGATTATCCCCTGAGAAGCCCTAACTTAAGGCACTGCCGGGCCCGCTCACAGAACAAAGGACTGAGCGAATACCAGAGGAGAGCTAGCTGGCTGGGGACTGGTCCATCCCCGGAGGCAGGGAGACAGGCAGTAGCCAGAGCTGGAAAGGGGCAAACTTGGCCTCAGAGATGGCATCCTCTACCAAACTGCAAGCAGGCTTCTAGTAGCTAACCAAGACTTCCTGGGATTCCCTGACGGTTGACATCCACTGGGAGGGTTGCAGCCAGAGATGAGCTCCCCAGAAGAAACACAGCACACCTGAGAGGGCACGCCTGCTGCCACCCAGGAATTCAAGTGGCTGGCAGGGAGGTGATAAGATGCACCACACCTAGGGAGAGTGTGCTCGCCAAGCACCTGGTTGCCTGAGCTGCTCGGACCTGGGAAGGACACAAAATGCAGGCCCAACTGAGTCTGTGCGTTTGTGGAGTACCCAAGAACCTGAACTTGAGTGTCTTAGACCTGAGAAGTGCACACAGCTCAGGGCCTGCTCCCTGCAGAGCAACCTGAAGCCTGAGCAGTGTAGACTAGAAAAGCATACACGCCTTGAACGGGCACAAACCCAGTGTGGCCAAGACACTGCAAGCACTCCTCACACATGCCTGTGATATTTGTTTGCAGTGTTCCTCACTACCCACAGCACCACTGAACAAATGAGCCTAAATAAGTGACCACCTTCGCCCCCTTGTATCAGGGCAGAAATTAGACACTGAAGAGATCTGCAAACGGAAGAAGCCAAAATAAACAGAGGGAACCACCTTGGAAGTGACAATTGCAACAGATTAAAACCCTGTAGGTAACACTGACTACATTGGAAAGGACCTATAGATCTTGAGAAGTATAAACTGGAACAAGGAACTATCTGAAACTGAACTGACTCCACTGCCCACCACAGTTCCAGAGAAATTTTTAGATATATTTTTACTATTATCATTTTTTTAATTTAATTTTTTTATTTTTAAATCCTCTATTACTCCTTAAATTTTCATTTTTATAACCTATTATATTGCAAAAAAAAGACCCTATTTTTAAAACAAACTTCATATATATTTTTAAATAATTTTTGTGATTTTGTCTTTTTTTTAATATTGTATTTTTGAGAGTGTAACATCTACTTTAGATTTTTAATCCTTGCTTTTTGGTATTTGTTATCAAATTTGTATCATTAAGAATCCAATCTTCAGTATCCATTTTTACTTAAGAGTGTGATTACTGGCTTGATTGCTCTCTCCCCCTTTTGACTTTCCTTTTTCTTCCCCAGGTCACCTCTATCTCCTCCCTCCCCCTTCTCTTCTCTTCCCAACCCTGTGAATCTCTATGTGTTTTCTGGGCTGTGGAGAACACAGGGAACTGATTACTGCCTAGATCTGTCTCTCTCCTTTTGATTCCCCCTTTTCTCCTCCTGGTCACCTCTATTCCCTTACTCCCTCTTTTCTTCTCTATGTAACTCTGTGAACCTCTCAGAAGGTTCCAGATTGTGGAGAACACATAGGGAATTGATTACTGGCTAGATTGTTCTCTCCCCTTCTCTTCTCCTCTCTTCTCCTTCTGGTCACCTCTATCTCCCTCTTCCCCTATCTCCCTCTTCCCTCTTCTCTTCTCCATGTAACTCTGTGAACCTTTCTGGGTGTCCCTCACAGTGGAGAATATTTTCACCATTAACCTAGATGTCTTATCATTGGTGCTGTATGGATGGAGAAGTCTTGAGGCTTCTGTAAGAATAAGGCTGAAAACCAGAGGCGGGAGGATTAAATCCAAAATGTGAGACACCAGAGAACTCCTGACTACAGAGAACATTAATTGATAAGAGATCATTCAAAAGCCTCCATACCTACACTCAAACCAAGCACCACCAAAAAGCCAACAAGTTCCAGAGAAAGACATACCACACAAATTCTCCAGAAACACAGGATCATAGCCCTGAGCTTCAACATAAAGGCTGCTCAAAGTCACACCAAACCCAGAGACATCTCAAAACTCACTACTGGAAACTTTATTGCACCCCAGAGAGAAGAAATCCAGCTCCACCCACCAGGACAGACACAAGCTTCCCTAACTAGGAAACCTTGACAAGCCACTCATCCAACTCCACCCACAGGGAGGAACCTCCACAATAAAGAGGAACCACAAACTGCCAGAATAGAGAAAGACCATCCTAAACAGCAATCTAAACAAGATGAAAAGGCAGAGAAGTACTCAGCAAGTAAAGGAACATGATAAATGCCCACCAAACCAAACAAAAGAGGAGGAGATAGGGAGTCTGCCTGAAAAAGAATTCAGAATAATGATAGTAAAAATGATACAAAATCTTGAAAACAAAATGGAGTTACAGATAAATAGCCTGGAGACAAAGATTGAGAAGATGCAAGAAATGTTTAACAAGAACCTAGAAGAAATAAAAAAGAGTGAATCAATAATGAATAATACAATAAAAGAGATCAAAAACATTCTGGAGGGAACCAACAGTAGAATAACCGAGGCAGAAGATAGGATAAGTGAGGCAGAAGATAGAATGGTAGAAATAAATTAAGAAGAGAGGAAATAAGAAAAAAGAATTAAAAGAAATGAGGGCAACCTCAGGGACTTCTGGGAAAATGTTAAATGCCCCAACATGATGTCCCAGAAGAAGACAAAAAGAAAGGCCATGAGAAAATACTTGAGGAGACAATAGCTGAAAAATTCCCTAAAATAGGAAAGTAAATAGTCACCCAAGTCCAAGAAACCTAGAGAATACCAAACAAGATAAATCCAAGGTGAAACACCCCAAGACACATATTAATCAAGCTAACAAAGATCAAGCACAAAGAACAAATATTAAAAGCAGCAAGGGGAAAACAAGAAATAACACACAAGGGGATTCCTATAAAGATAACAACTGATCTTTCAATAGAAACTCTTCAGGCCAGAAGGGAATGACAGAACATACTTAAAGTGATAAAAGAGAAAAACATACAACCCGGATTACTGTACCCAGAAAGGATCTCATTCAAATATGAGGGAGAAATCAGAGCCTTTATAGACAAGCAAAAGCTGAGAGAATTCAGCACCACCAAAGCAGATCTTCAACAAATGCTAAAGGATCTACTTTAGACAGGAAACACAGAAAGGGTATATAAACTTGAGCCCAAAACAACAAAGTAAATGGCAAAGGAATCATACTTATTAATAACTACCTTAAATGTAAATGGGTTGAATGCCCCAACCAAAAGACTGGCTGAATGGATTAAAAAAAAAAAAATAGCAAGACTCCTATATACGCTGTCTACAAGAGGCCCACCTCAAAACAAGGGATACATACAGACTGAAAGTGAAGGGCTGGAAAAAGATATTTTATGGAAACAGAGACCAAAAAAAAAAAAAAAAAAAAAGTAAGAGTAGCAATACTCATATCAGATAAAATATACTTTAAAATAAAGGCTGTGAAAAGAGACAAGAAGGACACTATGTAATGATCAAAGGATCAACCCAAGAAGAAGATAAAACAATTATAAATATATATGCACCCAACATAGGAGTCCCACAATATGTAAGGGAAATGCTAACAAGAATGAAAGGGGAAATTAACAATAACACAATAATAGTGGGAGACTTTAATACCCCACTCACACCTATGGATAGATCAACTAAACAGAAAATTAACAAGGAAGCACAAACTTTAAATGATACAGTAGACCAGTTAGACCCAATTGATATCTCTAGGACATTTCACCTCAAAACAATGAATTTCACCTTTTTCTCAAGCACACACAGAACCTTCTCCAGGATAGATCACATCCTGGGCCATAAATCTAGCCTTGGTAGATTCAAAAAAATTGAAATCATTTCAACCATCTTTTCTGACCACAATGCAGTAAAATTAGATGTCAATTACAGGGGAAAAAAAAAAAAAACTATTAAAAGTTCCAACATATGGAGGCTAAACAACACGCTTCTGGATAACCCACAAATCACAGAAGAAATAAAAAAAGAAATAAAAATACTCATAGAAATAAATGAAAATGAAAACACAACAACTCAAAGCCTATGGGACACCATAAAAGCAGTGCTAAGGGGAAGGTTCATAGCAATAAAGGCTTACCTCAAGAAACAAGAAAAAAAGTCAAATAAATAACCTAACTCTACACCTAAAGCAACTAGAAAAGGAAGAAATGAAGAACCCCAGGGTGAGTAGAAAGAAATAAATCTTAAAAATTAGGGCAGAAATAAATGCAAAAGAAACAAAAGAGACCATAGCAAAAATCAACAAAGCTAAAAGCTCGTTCTTTGAGAAGATAAATAAAATTGACAAACCATTAGCCAGACTCATCAAGAAAGAAAGGAAGAAGAATCAAATAAAAAAAATTAGAAATTAAAATGGAGAAAACACAACACAGAAATACAAAAGATCATAAGCGACTACTATCAGCAACTTTATGCCAAAAAAATGGACAACTTGGAAGAAACGGACAAATTCTTAGAAAGTATAACTTTCCGAAACTGAACCAGGAAGAAATAGAAAATCTTAACAGGCCCATCACAAGCACAGAAATGAAAACTGTAATCAGAAATCTGCCAGCAAAAAAAAGCCCAGGACCAGACGGCTTCACAGCTGAATTCTACCAAAAATTTAGAGAAGAGCTAACACCTATCTTACAGACTCTTCCAGAAAATTGCAGAGGAAGGTAAACTTCCAAACTCATTCAATGAGGCCACCATTACCCTAATACCAAAACCAGACAAAGATGTCACAAAGAAAGAAAAACACCAATACAGTATACTAACGCATATATATGGAATTTAGAAAGATGGTAACAATAACCCTGTGTACGAGACAGCAAAAGAGACACTGATGTATAGAACAGTCTTATGGACTCTGTGGGAGAGGGAGAGGGTGGGAAGATTTGGGAGAATGACATTGAAACATGTAAAATATCATGTATGAAACAAGTTGCCAGTCCAGGTTTGATGCACGATACTGGATGCTTGGGGCTGGTGCACTGGGACGACCCAGAGGGATGGAATGGGGAGGGAGGAGGGAGGAGGGTTCAGGATGGGGAACACATGTATACCTGTGGCGGATTCATTTTGATATTTGGCAAAACTAATACAATTATTTAAAGTTTAAAAATAAAATAAAATTAAAAAAAAAAAGACTCCTAGAGGAGAACATAGGCAAAACACTCTCCGACATAAATCACAGCAGGATCCTCTATGACCCACCTCCCAGAATATTGGAAACAAAAGCAAAAATAAACAAATGGGAACTAATTAAACTTAAAAGCTTTTGCACAACGAAGGAAACTATAAGCAAGGTGAAAAGACAGCCTTCAGAATGGGAGAAAATTACAGCAAATGAAGCAACTGACCAAGAATTAATCTCAAAAATACACAAGCAACTCCTGCAGCTCTATTCCAGAAAAATAAATGACCCAATCAAAAAATGGGCCAAAGAACTAAACAGACATTTCTCCAAGGGAGTCATACAGATGGCTAACAAACACATGAAAAGAGGCTCAACATCACTCATTAACAGAGAAATGCAAATCAAAACCACAGTGAGTCACCATCTCACACCAGTCAGAATGGCTGCAATCCAAAAATCTACAATCAGTAAATGCTGGAGAGGATGTGGAGAAAAGGGAACCCTCTTACACTGTTGGTGGGAATGAAAACTAGTACAGCCACTATGGAGAACAGTGTGGAGATTCCTTAAACAACTGGAAATAGAACTGCCACATGACCCAGCAATCCCACTGCTGGACATACACACCGAGGAAACCAGAATTGAAAGAGACACATGTACCCCAATGTTCATCAGAGCACTGTTTACAATAGCCAGGACATGGGAGCAACCTAGATGTCCATCAGCAGACGAATGGATAAAAAAGCTGTGTTACATATACATGATGGAATATTACTCAGTCCTTAATAAGAATACATTTGAATCATTTCTAATGAGGTGGATGAAACTGTAGCCTATTATACAGAGTGAAGTAAGTCAGAAAGAAAAATACCAACACAGTATACTAACACATATATATGGAATTTAGAAAGATAGTAATGATAACCCTATATGTGGGACAGTGAAGGAGACACAGATGCATAGAACAGTCTATTGGACTCTGTGGGAGAGGGCGAGGGTGGGATGACCTGAAAGAATAGCACTGAAACATGTATATTATCATATGTGAAATGTATTGCCAGTCTAGGCTGGATGCATGAGGCAGGGTGCTCAGGGCTGGTGCACTGGGATGACCCAGAGGGATGGGATGGGGAGGGCGGTGGGAGGGGGGTTCAGGATGGGGAACACATGTACACCCGTGGCTGATTCATGTCAATGTATGGCAAAAACCACTACAATATTGTAAAGTAATTAGCCTCCAATTAAAATAAATAAATAAAAAGAACTCACCTGCAAATGCTGATCTGAGTGGCAGGTTCAATCTTTGGATTGGGAAGATCCCTTGGAGGAGGGCAGGGCAACCCACTTTAGTATTCTTGTCTAGAGAATCCCAAGGACAGAGGACCCTTGTGGGCTATAGTCCATTGGTTCACATGACTGAAATGACTTAGTATGCACACACACGTAGATCTTCAGCACATCTGTTACTGAGTCCAAGCTCATTCTGCTTACTACAGGACAGGCCAATAAATTGGGAGAAGGGTTGTTGGAGCAAGGAATAACGTCTATATTCAGAATAATCAGCAGCCAGAAAGACAGACTAATGTCTTAGAGAACGATCTTTCAGCTCAGTTCAGACTTTCAGTTGTGTCCAACTCTTTGCGACCCCATGGACTGCAACACGCCAGGCCTCCCTGTCCCTCACCAATTCCCGGAGTCCACCCAAACCCAAGTCCATTGAGTCGGTGATGCCATCCAACCATCTCAACCTCTGTTGTCCCATTCTCCCCTCACCTTCAATCTTTCCCAGCATCACGGTCTTTTGCAGTGAGTCAGTTCTTCACATCAGGTGGCCAAAGTATTGGAGTTTCAGCTTCAGCATCAGTCCTTCCAATGAACACTCAGAACTGGTCTCCTTTAGGATGGACTGGTTGGATCTCCTTGCAGTCCAAGGGACTCTCAAGAGACTTCTCCAACACCACAGTTCAAAAGCATCAATTCTTCGGCGCTCAGCCTTCTTTATAGTCCAACTCTCACATCCATACATGGTAAAGAACCATCATTACCAACTTAAAAATCAGCTTCTTTTATCCTAAAAGGGAAGGGGATGTGTTTGGTTGCTGTAAATTTCTTGGTGTCAGAATCCTTTGTTCTTGCATCTGTCCTCTTAGTTCAGGTCATGATGTTCCTGCAAACTTCCAACAAGTTAAATGCTATTCTATTCTGCAATTTTTTGTCTCTATATGAATGGAAGAGTGTTATACCTATACAGGTCAGAGTCTACAAAATGGTCTACCTTGTGTGTTTCAAGCTATAGGAGCATTCTTTTACAGAAGATGAAGAGGTAGTATAGCTAAGCACTGGCAACAGAAGAGCACACGGGTTAAAGTGAAAGAACTAGATCTGCCACGGAATAGGGTTTGTTCTATCATATTACACATCCAGGTATTCAGGCCTCCTAGTTTTTGTTTAAAATTCCATTATTTCTGATACAGATATACTTTCAGGTTCAATAAATTACTTCACTGTAATATATTGAAAATTATTTTACATGTTGAGTATATGAACATGACATAGCAAAACACTGTGTATTGCACTCAGATTTTTTTAAAGAATGGCCATGTATGCAAACATATTTATGTTTTATGTGTGCAAGTTTTACCTGGCATGTTTGGATTCAAACTTTTTGAACATAAATTTCGTCCACATTTTTTATTACTAATATTCTTTAGCTGAAATTTTTTTTGTTGTTTTGTTTTTTAAATTGAAATTTTAAAGTGAGTTTTTATTCTATTTTCTAAAGTTTCCTAGCTAATAACTATCTTCAAGAATTTTAGTGATAGTCATCTTTATAACTGATTTTCATAGACTTGGGACTACTTTTCTATTAGACTAAACGTCAACTGGCTTTCAGCCTATTTGTACATAATATATTATAGGCATAATTAATATATCCTAAGTTGCTTTGTAGATGCTTCAAGGTAGGGAATCTTTTTTTGGTTTACTTTAAAGTATGAAGTATATGGGCATGACTACATGATGATTATTTTTTCCAGAAAGATACCAGAATATTTCAAACATAGTGGTTGAAATATTTCACTCCATCTATGAGTGAAATGGTCCTTTTTGATATATTTTTAACATATTTTTATATATATTTCCATGGTTTGAAAAAAAAATCCCAAACTTTAACAATTGAATTAATATTACAAAATTTAACAAATTCTTATAAACTTCCAAAATCTTAAAATGTTAGAGATTATAGCTAAGAATTACTTAACCAAACATTTATTGAATATCTACTATATACTAAGCACCATTTTGACATGCATGGTAAAGCTATGCGAAACCTCATTCTTTGGCTGCTTTCTCTCTGGTGAGTAAAAATATCTTTCTTAAAAAAATACTATTCTAGTGGAGATGAGTGATGTAGATAAAATAGAATAAGGTAATGTAAGAAGCATCACTGACTCAATAGATATGAATTTGAGGAAACTCCAGGAGATAGTGAAGGACTGGCACACTGCAGTCTACGGGGTCACAAAGAGTTGGCCATTTTTAGATAGAAATTCTACAAAGTTCAAGATGTTAAAGATGCGATAAGATAGTACAAAAAAAAAAAAAAAGCCAATATACAGGGCGCATGAGAGTAGTTGTATTGGATGCTTTGGGAAATATAGGACAATCTGATGCAAGCCCTTTCTTGTGCAAAAGGGCATGGCATTTCAATTTTATGCAAATAGTAATAGGATATCCTAGGTGATAGGATAATGATTATTTGATGCAACAGCTACCATGAGTGTTGCCACTCACTAACCCAAATTTACAAACTATTAGATTCAGTGCCAAACTACAGTACAGTAACTTGCTCTGCTCTCAGCAGTTGCTCTGCTGCTGCTGCTAAGTAGCTTCCGTCATGTCCGACTCTGTGTGACCCCATGGACTGCAGCGTACCAGGCTTCTCCATCCATGGGATTCTCCAGGCAAGAACACTGGAGTGGCTTGCCATTTCCTTCTCCAACTACAGTTGCTCAGACATACAAATAAGTTTGAAAATAACTATATTCCCATATTATCTTCTGTTAAAATGAAGTAGGGCAAAGGCTAAAAAAGTTTTGCCAAGAGAATACACTGGACATAGCAAACACCCTATCCCAACAACATAAGACACAACTCTACACATGAACATCACCAGATGGTCAATAATGAAATCCCTTATGATTATACAGTGGAAGTGACAAACAGATTCAAGGGATTAGATGTAATAGACAGAGTGCCTGAACAACTATGGATGGAGCTTTGTGACATTGTACAGGAGGCAGTGATCAAGACCAACCCCAAGAAAAAGAAATGCAAAAAGGCAAAATGGTTGTCTGACAAGTCTGTAAAGATAGCTGAGAAAAGAAGAGAAGTGAAAGGCAAAGGAGAAAAGGAAAGATATACCCATCTGATTGCAGAGCTCCAAAGAAGAGCAAGGAGAGATAAGAAAGACTTCCTTAGTTAACAATGCAAAGAAATAGAGGAAAACGATAGGATGGAAAAGAATTGAGATCTCCTCAAGGAAATTAGAGATTCCAAGGGAACATTTCATGCCAAAATGGGACAATAAAGGACAGAAATTTTATGGACCTAACAGAAGCAGAAGATGTTAAGAAAAGGTGGTGAGAATAAACAGAAGAACTGTACAAAAAATATTTTCATGACCCAGATAATCACGATGATGTGATCACTCACGTAGAGCTAGACATACTGGAATGTGAAGTCAAGCAGGCCTTAGAAAGCATCACTGCAAGCAAAGCTAGTGGAGGTGATGGAATTCCAGCTGAGCTACTTCTAATCCTAAAAGATGATGCTGCAAAAGTGCTGCATTCAATATGCCAGCAAATTTGGAAAACTCAGCAGTGGCCACAGGCCTGGTAAAAGTCAGTTTTCATTCCAATGCCAAAGACAGGCAATGCCAAAATATGTTTGAACTACTGCACAATTGCACTCATCTCACATGCTAGCAAAGCAATGCTCAGAGTTCAAGCCAGGCTTCAACAGTAGGTAAACCGAGAACTTCCAGATGTTCAAGTTGGATTTAGAAAAGGCAGAGGAACCAGAGATCAAATTTCCAACATCCACTGGATCATCAAAAAAGCACGAGAATTACAGAAAAACATCTACTTCTTCTTTATTAACTACACATATTCCTTTGTGTGGATCAGAATAAACTGTGGAAAATTCTTAATGAGATGGGAATAACACCTTACCTGCCTCATGAAAAATCTGTATGCAGCTCAAGAAGCAACAGTGAGAACTGGATATGTGGCAACAGAGTGATTCCGTATCAGAAAAGGAGTAGTCAAGGCTATATATATGTTGTCACCCTGCTTATTGAACTTATATGCAGAATACATCATGCGAAATTCTCAGCTGGATGAAGCATTAGCTGGAATCAAGATTGCCAGGAGAAAGATAAACAGTCTCACATACTCAGATGACAACACCCTTATGGCAAAAAGTGAAGAGAAACTAAAGAGCCTCTTCATGAAAGTGAAAGAGGAGAGTGAACATGCTGGTCTAAAACTCAGCATTTAGAAAATTAAGATCATGGCATCTGGTCCCATCAAGTTCATGGCAAAAGATGGGGAATCTTCGGAAACAGTGACAGATTTTATTTTCTTGAACTCCAATATCACTCCAGATGGTGAGTACAGTCATGATATCCAAATATGCTTGCTCCTTGAAAGAAAAGCTATGCCCAACCTACACAGCATATCAAAAAGCAGAGACATTGCTTTGCCAACAATGGTCCATCTAGTCAAATCTATGGTTTTTCCAGTAGTCATGTATGGATGTGAGAGTTAAACTATAAAGAAAGCTGAGAGCTGAAAAATTGATGATTTTGAATTCTGGTTTTGGAGAAGACTCTTGAGAGGCCCTTGGACTCCAAGGAGACCAAACCAGTCAATCCTAAAGGAAATCAGTCCTTGAATATTTATTGGAAGGACTGATGCTGAAACTGAAACTCCAATACTTTGGCCACCTGATGTGAATAATGGACTCATTGGAAAAGGCCCTGATGCTGGGAAAGATTGAAGGCAGAAGGAGAAGGGGATGATAGAGGATGAGATGGTTGAAATGTATCACCTAGTTGATGGACTTGAGTTTGAGCAATCTCTGCGACTTGATAGACAAGGAAGCCTGGAGTGCTACAGTCCATGGGGTCACAAATAGTCAGGCATGAGTGAGCAACTGAACTGATCTGAAATGATTTGATATTTATCACTATTTCAATAGAATATCTTTATTTAAAATGAATATTATATTTATTGTGTCGGTCCATATTTTTTACCTTACTTAGTGACTTCACTTTCACTTTTCACTTTCATGCATTGGAGAAGGAAATGGCAACCCATCCCAGTGTTCTTGCCTGGAGAGTCCCAGGGAAGGGGGAGCCTGTTGGGCTGCCGTCTATGCGGTTGCACAGAGTTGTACACGACTGAAACGACTTAGCAGCAGTAGCAGCAGCAGCATAATCTTTTGTTATACTGTGTAGTCATGAAGGTACAATGAAAGTGGCTCCAATATCGTGTCATGATCTTACAGATAGAGTTCATTTCCTCATTTGATGACTGTTGGACAAAAACAAAGATTCTGAAATGATTAAATATTAATAGCAGACATGAAATGCTCTTGCATCATCATCATTTCAATATTTTCAATTTGCTGTAGAAAAATTATTTAGATCTTTAAGTTATTTACTTACTGTTTGGTTGCTACATTTCTTACTAGTGCTTTTATTTACATGGGAAAAAGAAAATACCAAAAGAAAAATATTAATTAAAGAATTAGTCTAATCAGCATACCCTAAATCTAAGAGTTCAGTTATTATGGAATTTTTAAGGCAAGTACTGCTCTGGTTAATTAGCTGAGTGAAAGTCAACTCTTTGCTGCCCTGCTTGCAAAGACAACCTAAACTCTCTGTTTATTTTCAATAATTTACATTTAATGTAATTATTGATATGGTCAAATTTTAAACTATTAGCTTGATTTATTTTTTCCATCTCTTTCTTTTTCTTTTCTTCTTTCTCTGCCTTTTTTTTATTAACTACTTAAAAATAATTTAGTTTATTTCCTTTTTTGACTTTTTTGACATTAGATATAACCCTTTGCTTTTTTAAAAACTGATGTTTTTGGACTTCCCTGGTTGCTCAGATAGTAAAGCATCTGTCTACAATGTGAGATACCTGGGTTCGATCCCTGGGTTTGGAAGATTCCTTGGAGAAGGAATGGCAACCCATTCCAGTACTCTTGCCTTGAAAAGTTTGGTTCAGGCTACTATCCATGGGGTCGCAAAGAGTCGGGCACAACTGAGCAACTTCACTTTCTTTTCTGTCTTTTTTTCTGTAGAGTGGATTTACAACTTCTGTTAGTTTCTACTGAACAACAAAATGACTTAGTTATACATATATACACATTTTTTAATATATTATTTTCCATTATGGTTTATCACAGGTCATTAAATATACTTCCTTGTGCTGTACAGTGGACCTCATTTATATCCATTCTATGTATAATAGTCTGCATGTGGTAGCTCCAAACTCGCAGTCCGTATCTCCCCACATCCCTCCCGCTTGGCAACCACAAATCTCTTCTCTAGGTCTGCATAGCTCTTTTTAAAAACCTTTTATTTTGTATTGGAATCTATTTGATATATATTTGATTAGCAATGTTGTGGTATCAATAGCTTCAGGTTTATAGCAAAGTGATTCAGATATGCATATACATGTATCCTTTTTAGATTCTTTTCCATTTAGATTATTATATGATAGTGAGCAGAGTTCCCTGTGCTATACAGTAGGTCTTTGTCATCAATTTTAAGTATAGCAGTGTGTACATGTTAATCCCACATTCCCTAACAATCCCACCCCCCCACCATTTTCTCCTGATAACCATAAGTTCTTTCTCTAAGTCTATGAGTCTGTTTCCATTCTGTAAATAAGTTCATTTGGCCATGAAGTGCATGAAAAGATGTTCAACATGGCTAATTATTAGAGGAATGCAAATCAAAATTACCATAAGATATCCCCACACACCAGTCAGAATGATTAAAAATCCACAAATAAATACTGGAGAGGGTGTGGAGAGAAGGGAACCCTCCTACACTGCTGTTGGGAATGTAAATTAATACTGTCATTATAGAAAACAGGATGGAAGTTCCTTGAAAAACCAAAAATAGAACTACGACATGATCCAACAATCCCAATCCTTGGCATATATCCAGAGAAAACTATAATTCAAAAAGATATTTTACTGCAGTGCTGTTTACAGTAACCAAAGCATGGAAGCAACCTCAATGTCTATAGACAGTGAAATGGATAAAGAAGATGTGATACATTTATACAATCGATATTACACAGCCATTAAAATGAATAAAATAATGTCATTTGCAGCAACATAGATGAACCTGATTATTGTCATACTGAGTGAAGTAAATCAGACAGAGATAGAGAAATATGGTATTATATTGCTTATATGTGAATTCTAAAAAGAAATCATACAAACTCTTTGCTCTTTTTTTCTTTAGAACTGAGAGTATGGATCTTTAACTCATCACAATCTGCCATCAAGTAGGAACCATAAAATAATATCATTTTTCTTCTTCTGACCATTGTGGTAATGTTGTTGGGCATTTTATTTTTGGAGATTCTAGGCGATAACTAGTAGAAATAGACTTCTGTTTTGTGATGACTCTCCAACTGTAATACATCAATAAATTAAATTATATGCAGGCATTATTCTGGAAAATAAAATGTTTTCTCCAGAGTTTTTCTGGCTTATAATTTATCTCAGATTACCATTAGTCAGATGTAGGACATTATTTATAATTTATTTCAGGTATTCAGTGCTTATAGAAATGGAGTTAATATATCTCTGAATTACAAGCCAATCACTTTACAAATCTCTTTTGAGAGAAAGCTTTCTCCTGAACTATTCCAGAAAGTTAGGTTTGTTTAAGCTTATAGACTGGATTATTTTCCTATTGATAAAGTTATATTTTGTTATTTATTTATTAATATTTATGTCCATCACAATCATATACACACAAAACCATTTGATACAATTTTCATGGAGATTAATAACAGCAGACACGATCAACAAACTAAATGGGAAAAAAAGTACTATATCAAAATTTAATGATCTTTCTCTTGCCATGTTGAACAGAGGCTACATGCTCTTATCTTCAAGCTTGAGCCCGACACATATTCAAATAGAGAATCTAAAGATTTCTTGATAGAAGAAAAGTGGTTCCCTGTTTGCATTGAGAATAAGCCTTTGGTGCTTTAATATAAGATGTTTGCTTACATAAAATGTTTATCTTATAATAGATTGCTTGTCCTACCTCGACCCTGAAATTCAACTCTAAAACAAATTTTGTTATGCAGGACTCTCACACAAAACTGCTTACACATCTATCATTGTCCTCTACAAGGCGAGCTTTGAGTCTGTACTATATTTATTATGCAAATTCTTTTGAAATCTGTAGTGCAGGTGTCTCATGCCTTTCAAAATTAGTTTGCATATTAAATGTAGTATAGAAAATGATGGCCCACAAACTTTAGCTGCTTGATTTTAATGAGAGAGTGTAGAATAAAATGCTTTGGGTATTCAGAATAATTCACACACAATGGGAATAATTAATGGGAAATACTCTAGCACACAATTTGTTTCAAACTACACAAGTTGAAGAAAGCATCTGTTACCCAAACATGTTTTCCTCAATTGTTTCATTTTATTTGAAAAATATCTGAACAAGACAAATATGTACAACCCTTGCTAGAAGGATATTTGTGGGACTGACTGACTTTTTTTTTAAATTTACTTTTATTAAGTTAAAAAAAATTGCCTCAGGATGACAAATATACTTTTCTGATGACTGTATAATGAGAATGGACAAATGCTTTATGAAAGTATTCATCAGAAAACTAATCACTGGAGCATTATTTTTTAAGTAGAATGAATTTAAATAAGTTATAAATCAGCAAATAAATTGATGCATAATTTGAAGCATTTCAGAAATGGAATATTTTAGTGCCTGTTTTTATGATGATAGCTGAATTATAGGACCACAGTATGAAAATTTATTTATAAAATACTTGCAAGTAATGGGGAGAGTGATAAATAGTTAGAGCATGGGGATTTTAAGGGCAGTGAAAATATTCTGTATGATATCACAAGGCTGGATACTTTTCATTTTATATCTCTCAAAAATCCAAAGAATATACAAGAGTAAACACTAACCATCAAAATTTTGGTGATTATGATGTATCAATGTAGGTTTATCAATTTAAGCAAATGTCCCACCCTGGTGGGGGATGTTGATAATAGTTGAGACTATACTTGTTCTGAGGGAAGAGAGGATATAGGCAAAATTTCTATAACTTCCTTTGAATTTTGCTGTAAACCTAAAACTGCTTCTAAAAAAATTGTCTTTTTAAAAATCACTCCCAGATAATGTTTAAATACCACTTACAAAGATGACAGAGAACTTCCAGTTTCAGCTCCAATATTTAAAGAGCTTATATGTTATCACTCCATTTTTTCAAGAATAAATAGTAAAATAACCTGAAAATCAGTGACTTTTCTTGGATCAATAAGAAAATTGAAATTTCAGGGAAGCTGCACCCTAAAATTTGGAGAGACAGGCAAATCCAGAGAATTACAGTCAGAGATCAAATTACCTGGAGCAGGAGACAATGAGACAATTAACTGCTAAGAACACTAATACTGCTGACAAATTGCTACAGACTGAGAGAAAGTGAGAAAGTTACTGAGTCCAAGCTTGCTCTGCTCACTGCACAACAGGCCAGTAAATTGAAAGACAAGTTGTTGGGGAGAAGGAATAGATATTTTAGTGGGAAAGCCACCAGATTGACAAGACAGTGGACCATCTTTCCTGGGTTTGGATGCTAGTTTCTTTCATGCAACAAAGGGGGAGGTGAGGAAGTAAAGTTAAAAAGATGAAAAGCTGTTGCAAGTACTTCCTGGTTCCAGCCAGAGTCCAGAGAAGATATGCTTGTTTCTTCATTCCTGTTCTAATTATTTTACAAGATCTTTCAGATCTATTGGCTTCCCAGGTTGCTCTAGTGATAAAGAACTCGCCTACCAATTCAGGAGACATAAGAGATGTGAGTTGGATCCCTGTGTCAGGAAGATCCACTGGAGGAGGGCATGGCAACACACTCCAGTATTGCCTGGAGAATGACATGGACAAAGGAGCCTGGTTGGGCTACAGTCCATGGGGAGGCAAAGAGTCAGACACAACTGGGGCAATTTAACACTAAAAATTCATTTAATCCTTGCCACAAACTTTGAAGATAGAAAACATCATATCTGCTTTTTACAGATATCAGAGAAAAGTAGAAGAGAGTAAATGCTCAAAATTGTACAGCTAATAAATTATAAAACTGTGATTTGAGCCTAAATTAAGGAGAAATATAGGGAACATTATTCTGTGTCCTTCTAAGTTTGCTTTGAAACATGGATTGGGTTATAGAGTTGAAAAGACAGAACAGCTAAGTAACCCTTTCTGAAATAGGTATAAGGCTCCATCTCTGTGTGTGCTTAGTCGCTCAGTCATGTACAACTCTTTGCAACCCTATGGACTGCAGACCACCAATCTCCTCTGCCCATGGGGATTCTTCAGGCAAGAATGCTGGAGTGGCTTGCTATGCCCTCCTTCAGCAGATCTTTCCAACTCAGGGATCGTACCCAGGTCACCAGCTTTTCAGTCAGATTCTTTACTGCCTGAGCCACCAAGGAAGCCCAAGAATACTGGAGTGGTTAGCTTATCCTTTCTCCAAGAGAGTTTCCTGATCCAGGAATCAAACCTGGGTCTCCTGCATTGCGGGCTGATTCTTTACCAGCTAAGCTTCCAGGGAAGCCCAAGGCTCCATCAGTGGAACATAAATCTGAAGTTTCTGAAACAGATGGACACTACAAGGATTCCCAGGCAGCAGTGGAAAATCTTTAACACTCAAAGAATGAGTGACAGTTTTAAGTAACCTGTAGCTTTGTGAGGGTTAGATGGATAGCTGGAATGGCTAATAGGTATGAGTGCCATCTTTCTTTATCAGAAGAATCAGGAGCAACACAGAGGCTGTCAAGGCTTATCACATTGGACACCGTGACAGAATTCTGATTCATGTGAGAACAGGCACAGAATCAGAAGACTTATGGCATGTATTATTAATAAAGATGATATAAGAAGTGGGGCCAGACTGTGGTAGGAAACTTTTTAGCAAGTTAAAATTAGGAACTGTAAAAACCCCCATTGTAATGATGGAAATGTGGGAAGTCATGATGATGAGGGATGTGACAGCTATCCTAAGTATAAAAGTTCCCACTCAATGGTCACACACTCCATGTCAGAAATTATATTAAGCATTAAAATATTTCCTTCCACTTAACTTTTACAAACATCACTTCTTCTTAAGAGTTAGAAAGACAATCTGAAAAAAAAAAAAAGATCTATCTGATCAAGTCCGTGTTTAAAAAACTTTTCCTAATAAATTGCGATAAAATGTTAAAGCATTAGAGAAAATGGCTCTTATCTATAAGATTGTAATGAGGAAGATAAATTTAGAATTAAAGATTTTATCAATTGATAATAATGTGATCAAGTCAGCTTATGAAGATCAAGAAGCTCAGGTACAAAAGGAGAATTCTTGACTTATTCAAACCAATTATATAAAAAGTACATTTAAAAATATTTATGTATGAAAAAGTGTTCTACATTATGTGTTAGGGGAATACAGAATAAAATAACCGTCAAACTCTTCAGTTCAGTTCACTTCAGTCACTCACTTGTGTCTGACTCTTTGTGAGCCCACCTACTGCACTATGCCAGGCTTCCCTGTCCATCAGCAACTTCCAGGGCTTGCTCATACTCACGTCTATCGAGTAGGTGATACATTTCAACGATCTCATCCTCTGTCATCCCTTTCTGCTCCCACCTTCAATCTTTCCCAGCATCAGGGCCTTTTCCAATGAGTCAGTTCTTTGCATCAGGTTGCCAAAGTATTGGAGCTTCAGCTTCAGCATCAGTCCTTCCAATGAATATGTAAGGACTGAATTCCTTTAGGATTGACTGGTTTGGTCTCCTTGCAGTCCAAGGGCCTCTCAAGAGTCTTCTCCAACACCACAGTTCAAAAACATCAATTCTTCAGCGCTCAGCTTTCTTTATAGTCCAACTCTCACATCCATACATGAATACTGGAAAAAGCAGAGCTTTGCTTTGGCGAGAGACATTTGTTGGTAAAGTAAGGTCTCTGCTTTTTAATATGCTGTCTAGGTTGGGCATAGCTTTTCTTCTAAGGAGCAAGTGCCTTTTAATTACAGTGCTGCAGTCACCATCTTCAGTGATTTTGGAGCCCCCATCCCCCCAAAATAAAGTCTGTCACGGTTTCCATTGCTTCGCCATCTATTTGCCATGAAATGATAGGAAAGGATGTCATGATCTTAGTTTTCTGAATGCTGAGTTTTAACCTAACTTTTTCACTCTCCTCTTTCACTTTCATCAGGAGGCTCTTTAGTTCTTTGCTTTCTGCCATAAGGGTGGTGTCATCTGCATATGGGAGGTTATTGATATTTCTCCCAAAAATCTTGATTCCAACTTGTGCTTCATCCAGCCTGGCATTTCACATGATGTAGTCTTCATTTAAGTTACATAAGCAGGTTGACAATATACAGCCTTGACTACTCCTTTCCCAATTTGGACCAGTCTGTTGTTTCATATCCAGCTTTAACTGTTGCTTATTGACTTGCATACAGATTTCCCACGAGGCAGGCAATGTGTTCTGGTATTCCCATCTCCTTAAAAATTTTCCACATTTTTTTATGACCCACACAGTCAAAGGCATAGGTGTAGTCAATCAGCAGAAGTGGATGTTCCAGTGGATGTTGTCAATTTGATCTCTGGTTCCCCTGCCTTTTCTAAATCCAGCTTGAACATTTGGAGGTTCGTGGTTCATGATTGTTGAAGCCTATCTTGGAGGATTTTGAGTATTTCTTTGCTAGTGTGTGACATGAGTGCAATTGTGTGGGAGTATGAACATTCTGTGTCATTGCCTTTCTTTGGGATTGGAATGGAAACTGACCTTTTCCAGTCCTGTAGCCAGTGCTAAGTTTTCCAAATATGCTGACATATTGAGTGAAGCACTTGGACAGCATCATCTTAGTGGATTTGAAATAGCTCAGCTGGAATTCCATTACCTCCACTAGCTTTGTTCATAATGATGCTTCCTAAGGCCCACTACTTCACATTCAAATATGTCTGGCTCTAGGTGAGTGATCACACCATCATGGTTATCTGGGTTGTGAAGATCTTTTTTGTATAGTGCTTCTGGGTATTCTTGCCAGTTCTTCTTAATATCTTTGTTTCTGTTAGGCCCATACCACTTCTGTCCTTTATTGGGTCCATCTTTGCATGAAATGTTCCCTTGGTATCTCTAATTGTCTTGAAGAGATCTCTAGTGTTTTCCATTCTATTGTTTTCCTCTATTTCTTTGCATTGATCACTGAAGAAGGCTTTCTTCTCTCTCCTTGCTATTCCTTGGAACTCTGCATTCAGATGGGTGTATCTTTTCTTTTATAATTTGCCTTTCCCTTCTCTTCTTTTTTCAGCTATTTGTAAGGCTTCCTCAGGAAACCATTTTTCCTTTATGCACTTCTTTTTATTGAGGATGGTCTTGATCACTGCATCCTGTACAATGTTAGAAACCACTGTCTATAGTTTCTCAGGCACACTCTATCAGATCTAATCCCTTGAATATATTTGTCACTTCCACTCTATAATCATAAGGGATTTGATTTAGGTCATACCTGAACGGTCTAGTGACTTTCCCTACTTTCTTCAATTTAAGTCTGAATTTGGCCATTTGGAGTTCATGATCTGAGCCAAAATCAGCTCCTGGTCTTGTTTTTGCTGGCTGTATAGTGCTTCTCCATCTTTGGCTACAAAGGATATAAGAAATCTGATTTCCTTGTTGGCCATCTGCTCATGTCCATGCGTAGTCTTCTCTTGTGTTTTTGGAAGAGAGTGTGTGCTATGACCAGTGCATTCTCTTGGCTAAACTCTGTTAGCCTTTGACCTGCTTCTTTCTGTACTCCAATTCTAAATTTGCCTGTTACTCCAGGTATTTTTTGACTTCCTACTTTTGAATTCCAGTCCCCTATAATGAAAAGGATATCTTTTTCCAGTATTAGTCCTAGAAGGTCTTCATAGAACAGTTCAACTTCAGCTTCTTCAGCTTTACTGGTTGGAGCCTAGATTTGGGTTACAATGATAGTGAAAGGTTTGGATTACTGTGATAGGAAACGAACAGAGACCATTCTGTCATTTTTGAGATTGCATGCAAGTACTGCATTTCAGACTCTTTTGTTGACTATGAGGGCTACTCCATTTCTTCTAAGGGACTTTTGCCCACAGTAGTAGATATAATGGTCATCTGAGTTAGATTTCCCAATCCAGTCCATTTTATTTCACTGATTTCTAAAATGTCAATGTTCACTCTTGCCATCTCCTGTTTGACCACATTCAATATACCTTGATTCATGAACCTAACATTCCAGGTTCCTATGCAATATTGTTCTTTACAGCACTGGCCTTACATCCATTACCAGTCACACCCACAACTGGGTGTTGGTTTTGCTTTGTATCCATCTCTTCATTCTTTCTGGAGTTATTTTTCCATTCTTCTCCAGTGACATATTGGGCACCTACTGACCTGGGGAATTTAACTTCTAGTGTCCTATCTTTTTGCCTTTTCTTACTGTTCATGTGGTTCTCAAGGCAAGAATACTGAAATTTTTTAAGGCAATGGCACCTCACTCCAGTACTCTTGCCTGGAAAATCCCATGGACGGAGGAGCCTGGTAGGCTGCAGTCCATGGGGTCACTACAAGTCAGACACGACTGAGCGACTTCACTTTGATTTTCACTTTCATGCATTGGAGAGGGACATGGCAACCCACTCCAGTGTTCTTGCCTGGAGAATCCCAGGGATGGGGGAGCCTGGTGGGTTGCCATCTATGGGGTCGCACAGAGTCGGACACGACTGAAGCGACTTAGCAGTAGCAGTAGCAGTACCATTCCCTTCTCCAGGGGACCACATTTTGTCAGAACTCTCCACCATTACCTGTCCGTCTAGGGTAGCCCTACACAGCTCATAGTTTCATTGAACTAAACAAGGCTGTGGTCCATGTGATCAGTTTGATTAGGTTTCTGTGATTGTGGTTTTCATTCTCTGTGCCTTTTGATGGATAAGGATAAGAGGTTTATGGAAGCTTCTTGATGAAAGAGCCTGACTGTGGGGGAAACTGAGTTTTGTTCTGATGGATGGGACTATGCTCAGTAAATCTTTAATCCAATTTTCTTTTGATGGGTGGGGCTGTTATTTGACCTGAGTCAATACTCTGGTGAAGGTAAGGAAGATAATGGCAACCTCCTTCAAAAGGTTCTGTGCATGCACTGCTGTACTCAGGGCCCTCAACCCTGCACCAGGCCACTGCCGACCCACACCTTTCCTGGACATTCACAGGCAAGTCTGGGTCAGTCTCTTGTGGGATCACTGCCCCTTTCTCCTAGGTCCTGGTGCACACAAGGTTTTATTTGTGCCCACCAAGAGTCTGTTTCCCCAGGCCTGTTTAAGCTCTGGCAGCTCTATGGTTGGGTTAATGGTGACCTCCAACTATTAGAAAAGCCAAAATCCAGAACACTGACAAAACCAAATGCTGTTGAGAATGTGAAGCAACAGGAGCTCTCAATCAATTGCTCTCCAAAAGTCAACATTCTACTTGAGGGTGGGGGATAATGAACACAATAATAAAATATGGAAGAGTAAAATAAAACAAGGTGAACTTAGAAAAAACTTGGAGAGACATAAAATTTAGATAAATTAGTGACAGTAATCTCATCATAGAAGGGGCTATTTCAGTTGAATCCTGAGAGAGCGGGAGAAAACTATCAGGCATCCAAGAATATTGGGAATGTGTTGAAAAAATGCAATAATTTTGAGGAGGAGATGAGATGAGTAATCTACTGAGACAGACAGAAGTCCTGTATCTAGTGTCTATTCATCTCATTTTGTTTTTCATGTTTATTATAGCTTATTTTATTTCACAATTATATTAGAAGGCAAAGCAGATCTACCATTTAATTTCAATTCTAATAGAATGCTTCTTTCTCTGAAAACTAGCATTGAACAAGATAACAATTTGATATGATATTTTTCAATAAACATTATACTTATTCCCCTCTGTTTCACAGTACTTTCAGGTGTGCTTTTAAAATCCAAATCATAGTTTCCTGCCAGATTTTTGGCTTAATGATGTTATGATAGTGTTGAGAGAAGGAATCTGGTGTGCAGATGAGTCTCTGCCCATGGAATAGTCTCTGAATTAGGTAAAGCTGCTGCAGTCCATGGGGTCGCTAGGAGTCGGACACGACTGAGCGACTTCCCTTTCACTTTCTTACATTGGAGAAGGAAATGGCAACCCACTCCAGTGTTCTTGCCTGGAGAATCCCAGGGATGAGGGAGCCTGGTGGGCTGCCGTCTCTGGGGTTGCACAGAGTCGGACATGACTGAAGTGACTTAGCAGCAGCAGCCATTAAGAAGCTGCCAAAAAGAGAGAGAGAGAGACTCAGCCAGACCTGCCTTTGAGTGTTTGAGCATCTCCTGTGGAGGTATGGGTCGGCAGTGCACTACCACAGGGGCAGAGGCTCTGGGTGCAGCAGACCTGGCTGTGGCATAAGCCCACTTGGAGGAGTTCTCCATCAACCTCAACATAGAACCACAAGAACTTACAAAGAACTGGGGAAACAGACTCTTGGAGGGCACAACCAGAACCTTGTGCACACCAGGACCTGGAATAAAAGGGCAGTGACCCTACAAGAGACTGATCCAAACTTGCCTGTGAGTGTCCAAGAGTCTCCAGTGGAGGCATGGATTGGAGATGGCCTGCTGCAAGGTCAGGGGCACTGAGTGCAGCACTGCATGCATAGAATTTTTTGAAGGAGGTTGCTATTATCTTTATTACCTCCACCATAGTTTGGTCTCAGGTCAAACAACAGGAGGGAACACAGGCTGGCCAATCAACAGAAAATTGGATTAAAGATTTATTGAATATGAGCATGGTGACTGCAGCCATGAAATTAAAAGAGGCTTGCTCGTTGGAAGAAAAGCTATGACCAATCTAGACAGCTTATTAAGAAGCAGAGACATTACTTTGCCAACAAAGTTCCATCTAGCCAAAGCTATGGTTTTTCCAGTAGTCATGTAGAATGTGAGAGTTGGACTATAAAGAAAGCCGAGGGTCAAATAATAGATGCTTTTGAACTGTGGTGTTAAAGAAGACTCTTGAGAGTCTCTTGGACAGAAGGAGATACAACCAGTCCATCCTAAAGGAAATCAGTCCTGAATATTCATTGGAAGGCTGATCCTGAAGCTGAAACTCCAATACTTTAACCAACTGATGTGAAGAAGTGACTCATTGGAAAAGATCCTCATGCTGGGAAAGATTGAAAGTGGGAAGAGAAGGGAACGGCAGAGGATGAGATGGTTGGATGGCATCACTGACTCAGTGGACATGAGTTTGAGTAAAGTCTGGGAGTTGGTGATGGACAGGGAAGCCACGGGTGCTGCAGTGCATGGGGTTGCAAAGAGTCAGACACAACTGAGTGACCTAACTGAATTGAGCATGGGTCTGCCCATCAGAATAAAGCCCAGTTTTTCCCACAGTAAGTCTCTCCCATCAGGTAGCTTCCATAAGCCTATTATCCTTACCCTTCAGAGGGCAGACAGAATGAAAATAAAAATCACAGAAAACTAATCAAACTGATCACATGGACCACAGCCATGTCTAATTCAATGAAACCATGAGCCATGCCATGTGGAGCCACCCAGTAAGGATGGTTCATGGTGGAGATTTCTGACAAAATTTGGCCCACTGGAGAAGGGAATGGCAAACCACTTCAGTATTCTTGCCTTGAGAACCCCAAGAACAGTATGAAAAGGCAAAAAGATATGATACTTAAAGATGAACTCTCCAGGTCAGTGGGTGCCCAGTACGCTACTGGAGAAGAGTGGAGAAATAATTCCAGAAAAAATGAAGAGACAGAGTCAAAGCAAAAACAACACCCAGTTGTTGATGTGACAGGTCATGGAAGTAAGTCTGCTGTAAGGAACAATATTGCATAGGAACCTGAAATGTTAGGTCCATGAATCAAGGTAAATTGGAAGTGGTTAAGCAGGAGATGGCAAGAGTGAACATCAACATTTTATGAATCAGTGAACTAAAAGAGATTGGAATGGGTAAATTTAACTCAGATGACTATTATATCTACTACTGTGGGCAAGAATTCCTTAGAAGAAATGGAGTAGTCCTCATAGTTAACAAAAAACTCCAAAATGCAGTTCTTAGGTGAAGTCTCAAAAAGGACAGAATGATCTGTTCGTCTTCAAGGCAAACCATCCAATATCACAGCAATCCAAGTCTATGCCCCAACCATTAATGCTAGTGAAGCTGAAGTTGAACAGTTCTCTGAAGACCTACAAGACCTTCTACAACTAACACTGAAAAAAAAAGATATCCTTTTCATTATAGGGGACTGGAATGCAAAAGTAGGAAGTCAAGAGATACCTGAAGTAACGGCAAATTTGGCCTTGGAGTACAAAATGAATCAGAGAAAAGGCTAACAGAGTTTTGCCAAGAGAATGCATTGGTCATAGCAAGCATCCTTTTTCAACAACACAAGAGAAGATTCTACACATGGACATCACCAGATGGTCAACACTGAAATCATATTGATATTATTCTTTGCAACCAGAGATGGAGCAATACATTTGCTGACTCTATACATTCAGCAAAAACAAGACCAGGAACTAATAGTGGCTCAGATCTTGAACTTATTTTTCCAATATTCAGACTTAAATGAAAAAATAGGAAAACCACTAGACCATTCAGGTATAACCTAAATGAAATCCCTTGTTATTATACAGTGGATGTGACAAATAGATTCAAGGGTTAGTTCTGATAGACAGAATGCTTGAAGAATTATGGACAGAGGTTCCTGAAATTGTACAGGAGGCAGTGATCAAGAACATCCCCAATGAAAAGAAGTGCAAAAAGGCAAAATGGTAGTCTGAGGAGGCTTTACAAATAGCTGAAAAAAGAAGAGACGGGAAAGGCAAATTAGAAAAGGAAAGATACACCCATCTGAATGCAGAGTCCCAAAGAATAGCAAGGAGACATAAGAAAGAGACCTTTTTCAGTCCTTTGGTCACTGCTGAGCTTTCCACATTTGCTAGCATATTGAATGCAATACTTTCATAGCATCATCTTTGAAGGTTTGAACTAGGTCAGCTGGAATTCCATCACCTGCACTAGCTTTGTTCATAGTGATGCTTCCTAAGGCCCACTTGACTTCACATTCCATATGTTTGACTCTAGGTGAGTGATCACACCATTGTGGTTATCTGGCTCATGAAGATCCTTTTTGTATAGTTACAGTTCTGTGTATTCTTGCCACCTCTTCTTTATATCTTTGTTTCTGTTCGTCCATAGTGTTTCTGTCCTTTATTGTGTCCCTCTTTGCATGAAATATTCCCTTGGTATCTGTAATTTTCTTGAACAGATCTCTAATGTTTCCCATTCTTTTGTTTCCTGTATTTTTTTGCCTTGATCACTGACAAAGGCTTTCTTATCTCTCCTTGCTATTCTTTGGAACTCTGCATTCATATCTTTCCTTCTCTAAGTTTTTAACATCTCTTCTTTCCTCAGCTATTTATAAGACAACCATCTTGCCTTTTGCATTTCTTTTTCTTAGGAATGGTCTTAATCACTGCCTCCTGT
Source organism: Bubalus kerabau (assembly GCF_029407905.1). Taxonomy (NCBI): domain Eukaryota; kingdom Metazoa; phylum Chordata; class Mammalia; order Artiodactyla; family Bovidae; genus Bubalus; species Bubalus kerabau. The sequence continues at coordinate 9,192,828 of NC_073635.1, read as the reverse complement.
ACATTGTCACGAACCTCCATCCATAATTTTTCAGGCACTCTGTCTATCAAATCTAATTCCTTGAATCCATTTGTCACTTCTACTGTATAATCATAAGGGATTTGATTTAGGTCATGCCTGAATGTCTAGTGGTTTTCCCAGCTTTATTGAATTTAAGTATGAATATTGGAATAAGGAGTTCATGATCTGAGTCCCAATCAGCTACCAGTCTCCTTTTGCTGACTGTATAGAGCTTCACCATCTTCAGCTGCAAATGATATAATCAATCTGATTTTGGTGTTGACTATCTGGTGACTTTCATCTGTGGAATAGCCTCTTGTATTGTTGGAAGAGGGTGTTTGCTATCATCAGTATGGTCTTTGGCAAAGCTCTGTTTGCTTTTGCCCTGGTTCATTTTTCACTCCAAGGTCAAATTTATCTGTTACTCCAGGTATCTCTTGACTTCCTACCCCTATAATGAAAATGAAATAATTTTTGGTGTTAGTTATGGAAGGTCTTGTAGGTCTTCATATAACCATTCAACTTTAGTTTCTTTAGCATTACTTGTTGGGGCATAGGCTTGGATTACTGTGATATTGATTGGTTTGCCTTGGACAGGAACAGAGATCATTCTGTTGTTTTTGAGACTGCATCCAAGTACTGCATTTCAGATTCTTTTGTTGACTATGATGGCTACTCCATTGCTTCTATGGGATTCTTGCCCACAGTAGTAGATATAATGGACACCTAAATTAAATTCACCCATTTCAGTCCATTTTAGTTCACTGATTCCTAAAATGTTGATGTTCACTCTTGCCGTCTCTTCTTTGACTACTCCCAATTTACCTTGATTCATGGACCTAGCACTCCAGGTTCTCATGCAATATTATTCTTATAGAATCAGACTTTTCTTCCATCATGAGTCACATCCACAGCTGGATATTCTTTTATCTTTAGCTCCATCTCTTCATTCTTTTTGGAGTTATTTCTCCACTCTTCTCCAGTAGCATATTGGGCACCTACCAATCTGGAGAGTTCATCTTTCATTTTTGTATATTGTTGCCTTTTCCTACTGTTTATGGAGTTCTCAAGGCAAGAATACTGAAGTGGTTTGCCATTCTCTTCTCCAGTGGACCACATTTCATCAGAATTCTCAACCATGACCTGTCTATCTTGGGTGGACTTTACTGGCATGGCTCATAGTTTGAGTGAATTTGACAAGGCTGTGGTCCACGTGATCAGTTTGGTTAGATTTCTGTAACTGTGTTTTTCATTCTATCTTCCCCCTGATGGATAAGGGTAAAAGGCTTATGGAAGCTTCCTGTTGGGAGAGACTGACTGTTAGAAAAGCTGGCTCTTGTTCTGATGGGCAAGCCATGCTCAGTAAATCTTTAATCCAGTTTTCTATTGATGAGTGGGGCTGTGCTCCCTCCCTGTTTTTTGACTTGAGACTTGAAACTTTCTTCAAAAGGACTTGTACAGGCAGTCTTGTGTTCAGTGCCCCTGACCCCACAGCATGCCATTGTCAACCCACGCTTCCGCCAGAGACTACTGGACACTCATAGGCAAGTCTGGGTCAGTCTCTTGTGTGGTCACTGCTTCTTTCTCCTTGCTCCTGGTGCACACAAGGTTTTGTTTGTGCCCTCCAAGAGTCTATTTCCCCAGTCCTGTGGAAGTTCCACAATCAAATCCCAGTGGCCTCCAAACTCACATTTCTTGAGGGTTCTCAGTCCCTTTGCCAGATCCCCAGGTTGGGCAATCTGTTGTGTGTCTAGAGCTTTCTTAACAGTGCAAGAATTTATTTGGTATAATTTTTGTGCAGTTTGTGGGTCATCCACTCAGCAACTCTATGGTAGAGCTAATGGCGACCTCCTCCAAGAGGGCTTATGCCACACTATATGACCCAGGTGTGCTGCAGCCAGAGCCCCTGTCCCCACAGCAGGCCACTGCTGACCCATGCCTCTGCAGGAGACACTCAAATACTCAAAGGGAGGTCTGGCTCAGTTTCTCTGGGGTCATTGGGTCCTTCTACACACACACAAAACCTTGTGTGCACTGGGACCCAGAAAACTTTGCAAACTTAATGGTTAAATGATCCAGCACAGCTCTTGACTTCAAAGTGAACATGCAACTTCAGAGGAAAAGAAGTTACATCAATCATTTAGATTAGATTTGCAAAAAACCCTGAGATCTAAGGAGTGATGTGATTGTCTCAATATTATACAGTTAGTGTCACAAGCATGAGTAAAAAATATCTACTAATGTTTCTTAAGATTCACTGGGATCCTATAAAGATTCCCAACTTTGAGACTTTCAGCTCATTTCAGTTAAAAAAAAAATAAGAAAAAGAATACACAAAGAGAATGGAAATATGAATTCAGTAACATCTGAGAATATATTCATTAAATTTCTACTAGATAAAAGGCAGTTTAACAGGTGCTTCATTAGGAAATAAGAAAAACTGAAAGCAAATGAATTACACAAGTAATTTTAAAGCTTTGTCAAAAGAGTAATAGTTCAAACCCAAAGAGGAAGATAAAAAATGTAAAAAAAAAAAGGAAATAATTATAGAAATTAAAAACAAACAAGAAATAGAGACTATAAACAAAATCAGTAATTGATTTTTAAAAATAAAAATCTATAGAGCTGAAAATTGCTATCAGATAGTGCAGGGCCATAAAAATGACTGCAAGCTGAAACCATACAAAGTAATTTTAGTAATCAATGGAGAAATTTACAATAGTCCTATGACATTTCAAAGTACTGTCAAAAGTTTAAAAGTCTCTTATGTCAATTATAAATATACAGAAAAATATACAAATAGAACAGTTAATATATTTTCATACATTGTAATTTCAAATAGTATAAATGTTGAGAAAACTCCTTTGGGAAAAGTTATGAAAAGAATTCTGATTATTGTTAACTTTCTAATTCTCATTGCAAAACCTATGATATGAGGGACTATTTTTTCTATGCTTTGGCAAATTTTCATGCTCATTTGTAAGTTTGGATCAGCTTCCAACACTTTACCCTTTTCATTTTCTATATTGTGAACTATCTCTGAGTTTCTTTAGTATGAAGCTTTCTATGTTGTCCCTTCTAAAACATCTTACCCTTTAGCCATAATCATTTTTCTCCTTTATGGAAGAAATTTATTTCTGATTAACTTCTTCTTTCTGCATATCTAGTTTCTGGAATGGTGGCAGTGTCAATATTTCCATTATCAAACTATTACTTTTATAACAACTCCATCTACATTCCATTCAGATTTCAGTTTTAGCATTTATCATTTTCCATGCTTTTGCTGCACTTCTTTTTTGGCCAACTTTCTCTTTTGATTATCCATTGTGTAAAATGCCATTTGGCTTTATTCCTGGGAACCACGGAGTTCACACAACTACCTCCTTTATTGTCTGTTTCAGAAATGAATAAATGTATAATCACTAATCACAGACAGATTTGAAAGGAAATGAGGGTTGTTCACTAATGATGATAGGCACTATTATTTATGTAGTGGTATGTGAATTAAAGAGCTAGCAGCAAAGTTCATTCTTTATATCACTATTCAGAGTTAATAAACCATAGTAAATGAAATTTGAACCATGTTGCTGGGGGGACTAGTATTACTAAGCCCTGATAAGTGAAATTTGTGAGCATCAGAAGCATGCAAAATGAGGACTCCCTGTATGTATTAGTCAACTTGAAAACTGGGGAAAAGTAAAAACATTTCTGAAAAAAAAAATAAGGCATAAAATTGGCACATGAAATAATACAAAATTTTTCTAAGCAAATAGGTATTAAAAGAGTAAAACTGCATGGGCCCAGATGTTTCTACAGTTGCATAAGACACCTGCTTTCATATGGCAGCCAAAAGTACAACAAAACAAAAATCATAGTTTTCTGTGGAACTAGCAAAGAAACATTGAATCAGAAATTCTGATTAACTAAATTTTAAAAAAGAAGCAAAGCAAAAAACACATAGCTCTTCAGAGAATGACAGTGCTGTCCTACCCATACCTGATCTGGATATGGACTGGTCTTGGATACACAGAGAGATATTTTAGATTATAAGAGACACAGGATTGGGTTTTTTTTGTTTGTTTGTTTTGCCTAAATTAAGAAGCTAATTCTGAAACTGAATAGAATAAAAAGAATTACACTGGCTCAGTCAGTAAAGAGTCTGCCTGCAATGCGGGAGACCCAGGTTCAATCTCTGGATCAGGAAGATCCCCTGGAGAAGAAAATGGCAACTTGCTCCAGTACTCTTGCCTGGAGAATTCCATGGACAGAGGAGCCTGGAGGGCTACAGTCCATGGGGTCACAAACAGTCGAACACAACTGAGTGACTAACACCATACACACACACATGTTAGCCAACAAAACTTTGAAAAAGAAGAAAAATAGTGAAGGAATTATATCACCACATTCAAGACTTATTTTATTTCAACTTACAGTTATCAAAACAGTGGGTTTTTATTTGTTGTTGTTTGTTTTGGTAAACATAGATGTACTTAACAGTGAACCAAGTGATCTAAAAGTGAATGTTAGTCACTCTGTTGTGTCCAACTCTTTGCGATTCCATGGACTGTAGCCCTCCAGGCTCCTCTGTCCATGGAATTATTCAGGCAAGAATACTGGAGTGGGTTGTCATTTCCTCCTACAGGGCATCTTCATGATCCAAGGATCAAATCTGGGTCTCCTGCATTGCAGGCATATTCTTTAGCATCTGAAGCAAAGTCTGAATAGAAACCCACAGTTACGTGATCAGTTCATTTTCAAAAATGTTACCAAGGCAATTCAATGGTGAAAGAATAAAATTAAAGCTGTGGTACATATACACAATGGAGTATTACTCAGCCATTAAAAAGAATACATTTGAATCAGTTCTAATGAGGTGGATGAAACTGGAGCCTATTATACAGAGTGAAGTAAGCCAGAAAGAAAAACACCAATACAGTATACTAACGCATATATATGGAATTTAGAAAGATGGTAACAATAACCCTGTGTACGAGACAGCAAAAGAGACACTGTTGTATAGAACAGTCTTATGGACTCTGTGAGAGAGGGAGAGGGTGGGAAGATTTTGGAGAATGGCATTGAAACATGTAAAATATCATGTATGAAATGAGTTGCCAGTCTAGGTTCAATGCACGATACTGGATGCTTGGGGCTGGTGCACTGGGACGACCCAGAGGGATGGAATGGGGAGGGAGGAGGGAGGAGGGTTCAGGATGGGGAACACATGTATACCTGTGGCGGATTCATTTTGATATCTGGCAAAACTAATACAGTTATGTAAAGTTTAAAAAAAAAAAACAAAAAAAAAAAAACACATTGTGCTGGAAAACTTGAATAGCCATAAGCTAAGTAGTAAATCTTTTCCTAATACCAAATTCAAAATTAAGTTGAAATAAATGAGAAATAAATAACAAAATAAAATGCTAAAATTTCTATATGTTAAGCAGGAGAATATCATAGTGATTTTGAGTCTGGAAAATGTTTCTTAATTACTTCTCAAAAAAAAAGACAAGAAAAATTAACAACTTTGACTTCATAAAAATATAACCTTGTTCCTCAAAATACACTAAGATAATGAAAAATGAAATAATGAATGATGTTAAATGATAATGGACAGTCAATATAATATTCTCAGAACATATATCCAACAAAGACTTGTAAGTAGCTTGTGGAGGAATTTTTCACTCAATTATAAGAAGACAAACAGATCAATTGTTAAACAATGAGCAGAATTTTTAAAAAGCAGTACATTTGAATGAACACTTTGTTAAAGAAGACATTTGGATTTTTTTTTTAAAGTTCAAGATATTAATTAATGCTATCAGACACTAAGGAAATTGAAATTAAATTGATAATGCAATCTGACTACCTAAACTAACATAAAACAAAGAGATAAAATTTAAAATTTTTACCAAGTGTGGCATGTTAGAGGAGGATTTGGAGCATTCAGAGTTCACATACAGTGCTTATAGGATTTTAATACAGTATAATCATTTGGAAAAATAGTTTGAAAGAGTCTTAAAAATTTAAGCATATATCTAACATACAACCCAGTTGTTTATTTCAAAGTAATTATTGGAATAAAGCAGACATTTGTACACATACAAGTTATTTCTATTAACAAAAACTGGAAATAACTCAAATGACCACCAGTAGTTGAATGGATGAACAAAGGGGGATGTTCATACAACTGACTACTGGTACCAATGAAAGAAATAAGCTTCAGATGTATTCAACAATATGTGTTTATTTCAAAGGAATTACACTGAGTGAAAGTCGTCAAGAAAAAAATGAGTTCATGCTGTGTGGTTCAGTTTAAATAAAATTCTAGAAAATGCAAACTAATCTACTATGATAGAAAGCAGATGGATGCCTAGAAATGAGGGAATAACAAAGGAAATAATTAATTACAGTGGCACACAAGGAAGCTTTGGGGTTGATAGATACGTTCATTCAGTTGTATATTTTAAAAGATGCAGTTTGTCATATGTCAACAATACTGAAACCAAGCGTAGGCATCATTTAGATCTACTAATCTATAAATTACTTAATAAAGAACTGTAACCTGCTCTAACTGATCAAGTTTGTAAAAATTTGCATATCTTCCAAGCTTCATGCAGTGTATACAATAAGATGCTTGCCTCAGTCGTTTTTCAGGATCTTGAGTCCAGTTCAATCCCAAACCAATTAAGATTGGTTGGGACCACCCATACTCCAACTGGGCATACATGCATGTCTGATCAGAGAACTTTTGATGTCAGAGGGCCAAAACTACCTGCTCAGAGCATGCTGCTTCCACCGTTTTCTGACCATGCCCCAAAAAGAAGACTGTAGCTTAGTTGAACTTTCATAGAAAGATGATTACCTCACCTTTTTCTTATCTCATATTACCTTTCCCCATGACTCCCATGCCTCAGTTTTATCTCACAAATACCCCAAGCCCTTTAACCTTCAGACATCTATTTGAGATTTGTTCTTCCCCCCTCTCAATTGGCTGTCTTGAGAACAATGCTTTCTCTGCTGCAGGTCCCGCCAACCCAGCATTTGGGTTGCTGGCTTGATAATATACATCCTCCATACAGCTGTTTAAAATATAGACTTAGTTTGTAAAAGAAGAAGCAGAATGAGTCCTGTAACAGTGTACTATCCATAAAAATAAAAATCAATTTCAAAATATCAATACATAATTTCCAATGATACAAGAAAGACTGATACACAAATGGCACATTGAAATGATTGCTCATAAGAAGGAGAATGGAAGAACTGATGCTGAAGCTGAAAAATACTTTGGCCACCTGATGCAAAGAGCTGACTCTTTGAAAACGACCCCACTGCTGGGAAAGATTGAAAGTAAGAGGAGAAGGGGAAGACAGAGGATGAGATGGTTGAATGGCATCATAGACTCAATGGACATGAGTTTGAGGAAACTCTATAGTGATGGACAGGGAAGCCTGGCATGCTGCAGTCCATGGGGTAACAAAAAGTCGGACACGACTGAGCGACTGAACTGAACTGAACTAAAGAAGGAGAATGATGTAAAAAGCTTAGATTAGTAAGTATACAGCAATAAATATGCATAGATTAATGTAAAGTTATTTTATAGTCTAGTATAATACTTTTAATAATGTTAAAAGTATTTTTTCTCAACTCAAGGTCCAAATTGGAAACAATTACAATGGCGTTTATCCCAAGTGCTTGCTAAGTCGCTTCGGTCATGTCTGACCCTTTGCAACTCTATGGACTGTAGCTCGTCAGGCTCCTCTGTCCTTGGGATTGTCCAGTCAAGAATACTGGAGTGGATTGTCATGCCTTCCTCCAGGGGGTCTTCCTGACGCAGGCATCAAACTAGCATCTCTTATGTCTCCTGCATTGGTGGGCAGGTTCTTTACCACTAGCACCACCTGGAACTCATAAGTAAATTTTCCTAAATCTAAAATGTCTATTCTTTTCAAATGTTAAAGGAAGTAATTATGCTGACGAACTTGGAAGCATTATCAAGTTTATTTAAATTTCATTCAACAGATATTAATTAAATGTTCAGTAAATCTTCAGTAATGGACACCATGCTGGGTCAGCAGTGAGTGAAATCACTCTGGTTTTTGTTCATACTGAGATTTTATTTGATGGCAAATTTGATGGCAAAAAATGCATTCTTTCCTGTTTCAGGGCCTTTCTTACTCCTTCTTTCTTTCTGCCTAGAGTTGCATTTCTTCTGCTTTTTGCACAGATCTAATAACAGAAATCTTTATTGTTGTCATTTAATTATCATTTCCTCAAAGAAAGTGATCCTGAGGACCCAACCTAAAGAACATGCTACACTACCACTTCTCCTTGCTCTTGTCTCTAGTATTGCACCTCATTTGCTTCTTTACCTGCTTGTCTTCTTTATTAATTGCAAATTCCACAAGGGAATTTCAAACTTGCTAATATACAATGCCCAGTGCCTTAGACTGGCACTTAGCCTGCTCACAATACATTTTTAAAATAAGTGCGTACATATACATAAACACATAAAATTAATTAAGCATTGATAAATTAATCATAAGAAAAATAATAAATTGTGGTCTTGAACAATGTTAGAGAAGATGTTACTGTAAGCCTGTCAAAGGAAATGTTTGTGGAGGCATAAATTCACTTTCAAAACAGATTAATCTGTGACCAAAATGTACATTATTCTAAATTCAAGGTTAACTTCAGGAGAAAAAAAAATCTATAAAGTGTTGAAAAGCATACATTGAGAAAAATCCAAAGAGTGCCATCATAGACATGAGACATTAAATATTATATAATAGACTAAAACCACACTTCTGACAGGTGAGAATAAAACTCTTACATGAGAAAATGCTTCTACAGAATGCATAAACTCTCCCACACAAATATTTTTATATTCTTGTTACTTTGAGATTCCTAGAATTTTAAATGTGCAACCACATGCCAAGTACTTCACAGATTAAATATGTATTAGTTTAGAGATATTTATAATTAAACTCTGAAATATCAATCTGTAGACTGAACAAAATGATGCCTCTGTGGACACATTTCCATTAAGTGTCTCTAAATGCCTATTCGTTTGGTTCCTGCACAAATGTAATAGAAAAAGAATTCTAATTTTCACATACAGTGATTGTGACCACTAAGACTGTGAATTTTACTTTTATGCATTTTTGTTGCACTGTAGCAATAACCTAACTGTGAAAGTCATTTCACTTTTGAAAAGAGCATAACCAATGCTTTAGTAAGCTTAATATTAGAGAAATCTATTATACTCACTTTATAAGCAGCTATTAAACATACATACACATGCTTCCATGTACATATACTAAAAACAATAGATCTATTTGTAAATCAGAAATAGTAAAAACCCTTAAAACTGAAAATGTGTATGTATACACACACACAAATGCATACATCTCCATTCACACATAAAATCAGTTTTTGGTCAGTAGGAAATTCTCTTTCTTTAGAAAATAATTAAAAACGAAGATTCAAGACTGGTGGGAAAAAATGATTTTTTGAAAACCAAAAATCAAATAACAAAAAATAAACTTGCTGTGCATGGTGTGTTTGCTTTCCTCCTTAAAACAGTCAAGCCAAAACGGAACACTATCAGATAAATATAATTTACAATTTCAATTCAATATGCATGTGGCAATACTGTCATGAGTCTTAATTATCATTGAAATGTATAGAATATTTAATACTTGCTGCTGCTGCTGCTGCTGCTGAGTCACTTCAGTTGTGTCTGACCCTGTGTGAGCACATAGATGGCAGCCCACCAGGCTCCTCTGTCCCTGGGATTCTCTGGGCAAGAATACTGGAGTGGGTTGCCATTTCCTTCTCCAATACATGCATGCATGCTAAGTCGCTTCAGTCGTGTCCAACTCTGTGTGACTCCGTGGACAGCAGCTCACCAGGCTCCTCTGTCCACGGGATTCTCCAGGCAAGAATACTGGAATGGGTTGCCATTTCCTTCTCCTAACACTTGCTAAGAACAGTTAATAAAAATAAACCTCTAACTCAATTAGTCTTGAATTGGCTTTACTTCAGGAAGATAAGTGACATAATCATGAAAATTTTGGAAGAATAAAATACATAGGTGCATATTTTTCATAGTCTCTATTTCTAAATTATTCGTTTTGCAGCAAAATCACAGTGTTCTGTATGGCTTAAAGGCATGCATATTTATTTATCCTGTGTAGCTGCCACATTTTAATTGAGACATATGGGAAGTTTCTGATTGGGCACTTAATAGTCCTAACAGCTTGCTATTCTTGAGAAATTCAATTACAGTAAATATAGCAGTGTTAGTAGCCTAGCACTGGTACTACCTAAATGACTAGCACAGAGATACTGCATTTTAAAAAATGAATACGTAATGATTTTAACTTTACGAAGGTGAAAAGATGTATTTCAACAGTGACAATTTGCATTATAATAAATGCTGTTCTTAAGGTGGGTGAGTTGGAGTAGAAACTAGATAGTTTTATATTAATTTCAATGTAAAACACATGACTATAATGGCTTTTAAAGTAAAATGTTGCCTACATTTTTTCCTGATTTCCAAAATGTACTTTGAAAGGTTTGGCCTAATAACAAGGACTGAGAGCAAAAATATCCATATTCAAGCATTCAGGAAAACAACCTATTTATTTTATATCTAAAACTCTAGGCAGAAATCGCTGGCTTAGTATGTATAGAACAAGAATTTTAATTTGCTCTATGTAAGAAGTTTAGCCCTTGCTGGAGAATTATAATTAAATGTAGGTCTCAAAATAAAAGCAAATCAATAAATAAGAAGGATGTCAATAAATAAAGTGTATATATAATGACAATGTGGGTTTTTTCATACTAATCTTGCTGAGGAAATTTGATATGAAATAAATCATGATCTCATACCTCAAAGACAATGCTGTGTGGCATAAACTTTACACAATTTGGAATATATATGCACATATCTCACCTATTTCCTTAGGTTGAGAGTTCCCTGAATATAGGAACTGTGCTTTACTTATGGTTATATCCCCAGCATTTTATGATGTTTTGTATCTAGTAATTGGGGCTAGCCTTGTGGCTCAGCACTAAAGAATCCACATACATTTCAGGAGATGCCAGTTCAATCCCTGGGTCGGGAAGATTCTGTAGAGGAAGAATAGCAACCCACTCCAATATTTTTGCTTGGGGAATCCCATGGACAGAGAAGCCTGGCAAGCTACAGTTCATAGACTGGCAAAAGTGTTGGAAGTGACTTAGTGACTAGATAACAATAATAACAACATCTAGGCATCAGGACAGAGAAGGCAATGGCACCCCACTCCAGTACTCTTGCCTGGAAAATCCATGGATGGAGGAGCCTAGTAGGCTGCAGTCCATGGGGTCGCTAAGAGTCGGACACGACTGAGCGACTTCACTTTCGTGCATTGGAGAAGGAAATGGCAATCTACTCCAGTGTTCTTGCCTGGAGAATCCCAGGGACAGGGGAGCCTGGTGGGCTTCAGTCTATGGGGTCACATAGAGTCGGACATGACTGAAGTGACTTAGCAGCAGCAGCAGGCAGTAGGAGGTATTGAAAACATCCTTACCTTAAATTGCCTATGCAGTTTGGGCACTATGATTTTGAATAAGCTCTCTAGTATTAAATATTCACTATCTATGTAGGTATCTAGAGTATTTGGCTGGGGCAGAGGTATTGATGAGTATTGTTGAACATCCATGACATATTGTTGTTGCATTACTGCTTCAATTCACTCATGTAACCAACATTCATTCATTGGATGGACATTAAACGAGATTCTGGGGGAGCAGAAATTTACAAAACCATGACTAAAATTTAGGTGTTATGTTTTGGTGAAACAATCAGAAAATAAACTACGTGTCTGTGATAATCAATGCTGTGATTATAAGTAAAGTTGGATGAATGATAATAGACTGGGGATGCTTGTTTAAGAAAAAGTGTTGTAGAAAGCCTTTCTGCTGAAATGTCATTTGAGCAGAGACTTGAATGAAGTGAAGAAGCAAACAACCTACATGGATATTTTGTTCAAAGTCATTCCAAGTAGAGAAAACATTAGATACAAGTGTTTTTGAGTGAGAATGTGCTTGATTTGTTTGGGGAAAACTCAAGAAGACAAACCTGGATGGTGCCAAGTGAACAATGGGAAGAAATTTTGGAAATAAGATCACAGAGTTGGGGTGGTCATGTCAATCTGCTGCTGCTGCTTCTAAGTCGCTCCAGTCGTGTCTGACTCTGTGCGACCCCATAGATGGCAGCCCACCAGGCTCCCCCATCCCTGGGATTCTCCAGGCAAGAACACTGGAGTGGGTTGCCATTTCCTTCTCCAATGCATGAAAGTGAAAAGTGAAAGGGAAGTTGCTTAGTCGTGTCAGACTCTTAACGACCCCATGGACTGCATAAAAATATTATTTTAGCCTAATTTTAGTGTCAGTCTTGTATTTTTCTCTGAAATTGAACTTATCATAGAGTGAAATACTTGAATTTTTGAGTCAAAATAGTCTATCTTCTATCCTATTTCAAAACATCATAGGGAACATACTACTAAACAAGAGACGAGTCTTTAAATATGAATTGTGTAAGACAGACAAGGTTTTTGTACAAGAGTCTATTGAAAAGCACAATTATACTTGACCCAGTTAGATAAAGAAAGTTATTCATGTAAAACAAACAAATAGAAAAGGCAAGAAAAGAAAATTCTAATGTTAAAATGTAATCATATAGAGCAGAAGACACAAAGGTAAATGGACAGGACAAGTTAGGAAAAAGGGAAAGGCTTAAACATAATACTAAATCAAAAACAATTTGAAAATTTTAGTGAGAAAATAAACACCAGTGCTACTATATATATATAGTTTGTTTTATATTATATATATGTTATATATATATATATATATATATATATATATTGTTTTATAACAGTTTAAGAGGATAAGAAAGATGTTTTCTTTTTGGAAATTTCATTCTAGTGTGGGAGATGCACAATTCAAGAAATGGTAAATATGGTGATTTTAGAGCATTAAGAAATAAGCTTTTAATATGTTGTTGAGCTTTACCTTTAGATTCATCTGTTGCAGTGATTTAGCTACCTCAGTTGAGTAGAACACAGGATGATGAATAGGAAAAATCAAAAGGGAAACATCAAAAAGAAAGAATATAAAAAGAAAGATCAGACCAAAGATTAAACAATGTAATTTAAATAAGTGCAAATGGAAGAAAGTTATCGATTGCCAGGAAAAAAATATCCATTCTCAGAAGTGATATAATAAAATAATTAAATTAAAACATAAAAAAGACAGCAAAATGAAACAAAAAGAAAGCATGGACAGTGATACTAATATTAGAATGATGAAATATAAAATTAACTCAACTTATGAATTAAGTAAAGTTTATTATGTATTATACAGAGATAAACACTGAGGAGAAATTGAAATCCATTCTATTTCAGAAGTGAATAAGCCAAGGGTTTTGTATTTTTTAGTATAAAATCATTGATACTATTTGATACTTTTAACAATGTTCAGGTATTTGTTGAAAAATAAAATTGAACTGCTTATATATTTAGGATATTAACACCTTATGAGTCAAAAAAATTTAAAAAATGAGACAACATAAACGGAAATTTTTTTCCAGAGAAGACACACAAATGGTCAACAGACACAATAAAATGTCGCTTTTTTTGTGACACACACATGTCGCTAACGATTAGAGAAATGCAAACCTAAACCCCAATGAGATATCACCTCACACATGCTCAAATGTCTATCGTGCAAGTGTCTACAAGTAAATTCTAGAGAAGGTGTGGAGTAAAGGGAACCCTCATACACTATTCATGGGAATGTAAATTTGTATAGCCACAATGGAAAACCTTATGCAGATTTCTTATAAGAATAAAAAGCTACCAAGTAATCCAGCAATCAGACTTCTGGAAATATATTTGTAATAGATAAAAACTCTAACTTGAAAAAAATACATGCACCCCAATAATGATAGCAACACTACTTACAATAGCCACAACATAGAAACAATCGGTTTAAGAAGATGTGAAATATTTATATATGATAGAATATTATTAAGCCACAAATATTGAATGGAGCCAGAGAATACTATGCTCAATGATATAAATCAAATAGAAGAAGACAAATACTACATGACATTATTTATATGTATCATCTAAAAAATAATGCAAGTTAGTATATATACAAAATGTAAACAGATTCATAGACATAGAAAACAGCCTTCAGTTCAGTCGCTCAGTCGTGTCTGACTTTTTGCGACCCTATGAATCGCAGCACGCCAGGCCTCCCTGTCCATCACCAACTCCCAGAGTTCACTCAAACTCCTGTCCATCGAGTCGGTGATGCCATCCAGCCATCTCATCCTTTGTCGTCCCCTTCTCCTCTTGCCCCCAATCCTTCCCAGCATCAGAGTCTTTTCCAATGAGTCAACTCTTTGCATGAGGTGGCCAAAGTATTGGAGTTTTGGCTTCAGCATCAGTCCCTCCAATGAACCCCCAGGACTGATCTCCTTTCAAATGGACTGGTTGGATCTCCTTGCAGTCCAAGGGACTCTCAAGAGTCTTCTCCAACACCACAGTTCAAAAGCATCAATTCTTTGGCGCTGAGCCTTCTTCACAGTCCAACTCTCACATCCATCCATGACCACAGGAAAAACCATAGCCTTGACTAGACAGACCTTTGTTGGCAAAGTAATGTCTCTGGTTTTGAATATGCTATCCAGGTTGGTCATAACTTTCCTTCCAAGGAGTAAGCGTCTTTTAATTTCATGGCTGTGGTCACCATCTGCAGTGATTTTGGAGCCCCAAAAAAATAAAGTCTGACACTGTTTCCACTGTTTCCCCATCTATTTCCCATGAAGTGATGGGACCGGATGCCATGATCTTTGTTTTCTGAATGTTGAGCTTTAAGCCAACTTTTTCACTCTCCTTTTTTACGTTCATCAAGAGGCTTTTTAGTTCCTCTTCACTTTCTGCCATAAGGGTGGTGTCATCTGCATATCTGAGGTTATTGATATTTCTCCCAGCAATCTTGATTCCAGCTTGTGTTTCTTCCAGCCCAGCGTTTCTCATGATGTACTCTGCATATAAGTTAAATAAACAGGTTACAATATACAGCCTTGATGTACTCCTTTTCCTATTTGGAACCAGTCTGTTGTTCCATGTCCAGTTCTAACTATTGCTTCCTGACCTGCATACAGATTTCTCAAGAGGCAGGTCATGTGGTCTGGTATTCCCATCTCTTTCAGAATTCCACAGTTTATTGTGATCCACACAGTCAAAGGCTAAAACAGCCTTACAGCTACCAAAACAGAGATGGAGGGGTGCAGAAATAAATTAGGGTATGGATTAACTGTTTCAAACTATTATATAGAAGATAGATAAACAAAAAGGATTTACTGTATATCACAGGGAATTATATCCACTATTTTACAATAGCCTATAATGGACAATAACCTGTGAAAAAAAATAATAATTTAAAAATCCATTGTGATGTACCCTGAGATTAACACAGTGTTGTAAATCAACTATATTTCAATTAAAAATAGAAATACATTTAAAATAAATAAAAAATATATTTGAAGTTTCACTTCAAAAACTCTTACTAAAGCACCATCAATATGTCATCACAAATAATAAAACATATTTAAACAAATTTAAGAAAATACTTTATTCATGTAAAAATTTATGCAATAAAAATTTGAGCATTTTTATATTTGAGAATTTTATATATTTATATTTTATTGCAATGAAATAAAGTAGGAATGAAATATTTAAATATAGAATTATAGTAAGTATCATAACTAGCAATCCATTAAAAAGATAAACAGATAAAACATTTAATGATTTAAAATACTTATGAATAAATAAAGCAATTTACACTCCAATATAAAATATGTATATGACAGTAATAAGGGATATATACGACTGAAAGTGAAGGGCTTGAAAAAGATATTTAATGCAAATGGAGACCAAAAGATAGCAGGAGTAGCAACACTCATAGAAGATAAAATAAATTTTGAAATAAAGACCATGAAAAGAGACAAAGAAGGACACTACATAATGATCAAAGGATCAATACAAGAAGAATATATGACAATTATAAATAATATGCACCCAACATAGGAGCATCTTGATATCTAATACAAATTTTAACAAGTATGAAAAGGGAAATTAACAGTAACACAATTATAGTGGGAGGCTTTAATATCCCACTCACACCTATGGATAGATCAACCAAACAGAAAATTAGCAAGGGAACATAAGCTTTAAATAATACAACTGTCAGGTTAGACCTAAATGTTATCTATAGGACATTTCACCCCAAAACAATGAAGTTCACCTTTTTCTCAAGTGCACACAGAACATGCTCCAGGATAGACCACATCCTGGGCCATAAATCTAGCCTTGGTAAATTCAAAAAAACTTTTCAATTTTCAAGCGTATTTTCTGATCACAATGTGGTAAGATTAGATGTCAACTACAGGGGGGGAAAAAAGAACTATTAAAAATACAAACATACGGAGGCTAACCAACATGCTTTTGAACAACCAACAGGTCACAGAAAAAAATTAAAAATGAAATCAAAATATTCATAGAATCAAATGAAAACACAGCCACCCAAAACCTATGGGGTTCAGTAAAAGCAGTGCTAAGAGGAAGATTCATAGCAATACAAGCTTACCTCCAAAAAAAACAAGAGAAACATCAAATAAATAACCTAACTTTACATCTAAAGTAAGTAGGAAAAGAAGAAATGAGAACCCCAAAGTTAGTAGAAGGAAAGAAATCATAAAAGTCAGAGCAGAAATAAATGAAAAGGAAACAAAGGAGACTATAACATAAATTAACAAAATCAAAAGCTTTTTCTTTGAGAAGATAAATAATATAGACAGACTATTAGCCAGACTCATCAAGAAAGAAAGAGAGAAGAATAAAATCAACAAAATTAAAAATGAAAATGGATAAATCACAACAGGCAACACAGAAATACAGATGATCATAAAATACTACTATCAGCAACTTTATGTCAATAAAATTTACAACTTGGAAAAAATGAATAAATTCTTAGAAAAGTATAACCTTCCAAAACTGAACCAGGAAGAAATAGAAAATCTTAACAGACCCATCACAAGCACAGAAACTGAAATTGTAATAAAAAATCTTCCAGCAAACAAAAGTCCAGGACCAGATGACTTCATTGGTGAATTCTACCAAAAATTTAGAGAAGACTTAACAGCCATCCTACTCAAAGTTTTCCAGAAAATTGCAGAGGAGGGTAAACACCCAAACTCATTCTATGAGGCCACCATCACCCTAATACCAAACCAGACAGAGATGCCACACACACACACACACACACACACACAAAAGAAAACTACAATATCACTGATGAACATAGATGCAGAAATCTTCAACAAAATTCTAGCAAACAGAATCCAACAACATATTATAAGATCATACATCATGATCAAATGGGCTTTTATCTTGTGATATACCATATTAACAAAGTGAATGTGAAGTTGCTCAGTCATGTCTCACTCTTTGTGACCCCATGGACTGTAGCCTACCATGCTCCTCCATCCATGGGATTTTCCAGGCAAGAGTACTGGAGTGGGTTGCCATTTCCTTCTCCAGAGGATCTTCCTAACCCAGGGATTGAACCTGGGTCTCCCACATTGTAGGCAGATGCTTTATCATCTGAGGCACCAGGGAAACTGAAAAATAAAAACCATTTGATTATCTCAATAGATGCAGAGAAAGACTTTGAGAAAATTCAACATCCATTTATGATAAAAAAAAAAAAAAAACTCTCCAGAAAACAGGCACAGAAGGAACATACCTCAACATAATAAAAGCCATCTATGACAACCCCCCTGGGGAAGGAAATGGCAGCCCACTCCAGCAAACATCCTCAATGGCAAAAAATTGAAAGCATTTCCTGTAAAGTCAGGCATAAGACAAGGGTGCCCACCCTCACCACTACTATTCAACATAGTTTTGGAGTCTTAACCATAGCAATCAGAGAAGAAAAAGAAATAAAAAGAATCCAGATTGGAAAAGAGGTAAAACTCTCACTGTTTGCAGATGGCATCATCCTCTACATAGAAAACCCTAAAGACACAGAAAATTAGTACAGCTAATCAATGAATATAGTAAAGTTTCAGGATGTAAAATTAATACACAGAAATCCCTTGCATTCCACTAACAATGAGAAAACATAAAGATAAATTAAGGATACAATCCCATTCACCATTGTAACAAAAAGAATAAAATACTTAGGAATAAATTTATCTAAAGAAACAAAAGACCTATATATAGAACTGTAAAACACTAATGAAAGAAACCAAAGATGACACAAATAGATGGATAAATATACCATGTTCATGGATAGGAAGAATCAATATAGTGAAAATGAGTACACTACCCAAAGCAATCTATAGGTTCAACGCAATCTCTATCAAACTACCAATGGTACTTTTTAAAGAACTAGAGCAAATAATTTCACAATATGTATGGAAACACACACACACACACACACATACACACACACACACACACACACACAAAGGAATAGCCAAAGCAATCTTGAGAAAGAAGAATGGAACTAAAGGAATCAACCTGCCTGACTTCAGACTACAAAGCTACAGTCACCAAGACAGTATGGTACTGGCACAAAGACAGAAATGTAAATCAATGGAAAAAAATAGAAGGTCCAGAGAATAATCCACACATCTATGGACACCTTATCTTTGAGAAAAGAGGCAACAATATACAATGGAGACAAGGCAGCCTCTTCAATAAGTGGTCTGGAAAAATTAGTCAACTATGTGTAAAAGAATGAAACTAGAACACTTTCTAACACAAAAATAACCTCGAAATTGATTAAAGATCTAAATATAAGACCAGAAACTATGAAACTCCTAGAAGAAACCTAGGAGTTTCCTCTAGACATAACCTAGAACCCTCTTTGACATAAATCATGGCAAGATCCTCTATGACTCACCTCCCAGTGTAATGAAAATAAAAGTAAAAATAAACAAATGGTACCTAATTAAGCTTAAAAGCTTTTGCACAACGAAGGAAACTACAAGCAAGGTAAAAAGGCAAACTTCAGAATGGAAGAAAATATTAGCAAATGAAACAACTGACAAAGAATTATCTCCCAAATATGCAGGCAGCTCATGCTACTCAATACTAGAAAAATAAATGACCCAATCAAAAAATGGACCAAAGAACTAAACAAACATTTATCCAAAGAAGACATACAGATAGCTAACAAACACATGAAAAGATGCTCAACATGACTCATTATGAGACAAATAAATATCAAAACCACTATGAGGTATCATCTCACACCAGTCAGAATGGCTGCCATCATAAAGTCTACAAACAATAAATGCTGGAGAGGGTGTGGAGAAAAGGGAACCCTCTTATACTGTCAGTGGGAATGCAAACTGGTACAGCCACTATGGAGAACAGTGTGGAGATTCCTTAAAAACCTGGATATAGAACTTCCATACGACCCAGCAATCCCACTGCTGAGCATACACACTGAAGAAACCAGAATTGAAAGAGACACATATACCTCAATGTTCATGCAACACTGTTTACAATAGCCAGGACACGGAAGCAACCTAGATGTCCATCGGCAGATAAATAGATAGGTTGTGATACATATGCACAATGGAATATTCAGTCAGTTCAGTTCAGTTCAGTCACTCAGTCATGTCCAACTCTTTGCGACCCCATGAATTGCAGCGTGTCAGGCCTCCCAGTCCATCACCAACTCCTGGAGTTCACTCAGACTGACATCCATTGAGTCCGTGATGCCATCCAGCCATCTCATCCTCTGTTGTCCCCTTCTTCTCCTGCCCCTAATCTCTCCCAGCATCAGAGTCTTTTCCAATGAGTCAACTCTTCGCATGAATTGGCCAAAGTACTGGAATTTCAGCTTCAGCATCATTCCTTCCAAAGAAATCCCAGGGCTGATCTCTTTCAGAATGGACTGGTTGGATCTCCTTGCAGTCCAAGGGACTCTGAAGAGTCTTCTCCAACACCACAGTTCAAAAGCATCAGTTCTTAGGCGCTCAGCCTTCTTCACAGTCCAACTCTCACATCCATACATGACCACAGGAGAAACCATAGCCTTGACTAGATGGACCTTTGTTGGCAAAGTACTGTCTCTGTTTTTGAATATGCTATCTAGGTTACTCAACTATAAAAAAGAACACATTTGAGTCAGTTCTAATGAGGTGGATGAAACTATAGCCTATTATACAGATGAAGTAAGTCAGAAAGAAAAACACCAATACAGTATATTAAAACATATATATGGAATTTAGAAAGATGTAACGATGACCATATATGCAAGACAGCAAAAGAGACAGAGATGTAAAAAACAGACGTTTGGACTCTGTGGAAGAAGCCAAGGACCGGATGATTTGACAGAATAGCTTTGAAACAAATATATTACTTTATGTGAAACAGATGACCAGTACAAGTTTTATGCATGAGGCAGGGCACTCAAAGCAAGTGCACTGGATCTACTCAGAAGGATGGGATGGGGAAGGGGGTGGGAGGGACTCGGGGACATGCACACCTGTGGCTGATTCATGTCAATGTATGGCAAAAAGCACCAGAATATTGTAAAGGAATTAGCCTCCAATTAAATAAATATTTTAAAAAAGAAAAAATATATATGACAGTAATAAGTTATCTATAGGAAATATATAACTATCTTATAATGGCTGATAAAATTATGACATCATTTAAATAAACCCAAACTTAAATGATAATGATGCATTTTTTCCCTCTATTGAGATGCAAAGTTGCAAAATTTTAATGCAGAGAACTGGTGAGGTAATTCTCATATGACATTGCTGCTACTGCTAAGTCACTTCAGTCGTGTCCGACTCTGTGTTATCCCATAGACAGCAGCCCACCAGGATCTCCCGTCCCTGGGATTCTCCAGGCAAGAACAGTGGAGTGGGTTGCCATTTCCTTCTCCAATGCATGAAAGTGAAAAGTGAAAGTAAAGTCGCTCAGTCGTGTCTGACCCGCAGCGAACCCATGGCCTCAGCTTTCCAAGCTGCTCCGTCCATGGGATTTTTCCAGGCAGTACTGGAGTGCAGTGCCATTGTCTTTGGTTTGCTATGTCCTTGAGGGCAAAGACTAATAGAGTTTTGCCAAGAAAATGCACTGGTCATAACAAACACCCTCTTCCAACAACACAGATGGTCAACACCGAAATCCGATGGTCAACACCGAAATCAGATTGATTATATTCTTTGCAGCCAAAGATGGAGAAGCTCTATACAGTCAACAAAAACAAGACCAGGAGCTGACTGTGGCTCAGACCATGCACTCTTTATTGCCAAATTCAGACGCAAATTGAAGAAAGTAGGGAAAACCACTAGACCATTCAGGTATGACCTAAATCAAATCCCTTATGATTATACAGTGGAAGTGAGAAATAGATTTAAGGGTCTAGATCTGATAGAAAGAGTGCCTGATGAACTATGGAATGAGGTTTGTGACATTGTACAGGAGACAGGGATAAAGACGATCCCCATGGAAAAGAAATGCAAAAAAGCAAAACGGCTGTCTGGGGAGGCCTTACAAATAGATGTGAAAAGAAGAGAAGCGAAAAGCAAAGGAGAAAAGGAAAGATATAAACATCTGAATGCAGAGTTCCAAAGAATAGCAAGAAGAGATAAGAAAGCCTTCTTCAGCGATCAATGCAAAGAAATAGAGGAAAACAACAGAATGGGAAAGACTAGGGATCTCTTCAAGAAAATGAGAGATACCAAAGGAACATTTCATGCAAAGATGAGCTCGATAAAGGACAGAAATGGTATGGACCTAACAGAAGCAGAAGATATTAAGAAGATATGGCAAGCATACACAGAAGAACTGTACAAAAAAGATCTTCACGACCCAGATAATCACGATGGTGTGATCACTGACCTAGAGCCAGACATCCTGGAATGTGAAGTCAAGTGGGCCTTAGAAAGCATCACTAGGAACAAAGCTAGTGGAGGTGATGGAATTCCAGTTGAGCTATTTCAAATCCTGGAAGATGATGCTGTGAAAGTGCTGCACTAAATATGCCAGCAAATTTGGAAAATTCAGCAGTGGCCACAGGACTGGAAAAGGTCGGTTTTCATTCCAATCCCAAAGAAAGGCAATGCCAAAGAATGCTCAAACTACCACACAATTGCACTCATCTCACACGCTAGTAAAGCAATGCTCAAAATTCTCCAAGCCAGGCTTCAGTAATATGTGAACTGTGAACTTCCTGATGTTCAAACTGGTTTTAGAAAAGGCAGAGGAACCAGAGATCAAATTGCCAATATCCGCTGGATCATGGAAAAAGCAAGAGAGTTTCAGAAAAGCATCTATTTCTGCTTTATTGACTATGCCAAAGCCTTTGACTGTGGATCACAATAAACTGTGGAAAATTCTGAAAGAGATGGGAATACCAGACCACCTGATCTCCTCTTGAGAAATTTGTATACAGGTCAGGAAGCAACAGTTAGAACTGGACATGGAACAAAGACTGGTTCTAAATAGGAAAAGGAGTTAATCAAGTCTGTATATTGTCACCCTGTTTATTTAACTTCTATGCAGAGTACATCATGAGAAACGCTGGACTGGAAGAAACACAAGCTGGATTCAAGATTGCCGGGAGAAGTATCAATGACCTCAGATATGCAGATTATACCACCCTTATGGCAGAAAATGAAGAGGAACTCAAAAGCCTCTTGATGAAAGTGAAAGTGGAGAGTGAAAAATTTGGCTTAAAGCTCAACATTCAGAAAACGAAGATCATGGCATTTTTTCCCATCACTTCATGGCAAATAGATGGGGAAACAGTGGAAACAGTGTCAGACTTTATTTTTCTGGGCTCCAAAATCACTGCAGATGGTGACTGCAGCCATGAAATTAGAAGACACTTACTCCTTGGAAGGAAAGTTATGACCAACCTAGATAGCATATTCAAAAGCAGAGACATTACTTTGCCAACAAAGGTTCATCTAGTCAAGGCTATGGTTTTTCCTTTGGTCATATATGGATGTGAGAACTGGACTATGAAGAAGGCTGAGCACCGAAGAATTGATGCTTTTGACATGTGGTGTTGGAGAAGACTCTTGTGAGTCCCTTGGACTCCGAGGAGATCCAACCAGTCCATTCTGAAGGAGATCAGCCCTGGGATTTCTTTGGAAGGAATGATGCTAAAGCTGAAACTCCAGCACTTTGGCCACCTGTTGCGAAGAGTTGAATCATTGGAAGACTCTGATGCTGGGAGGGATTGGGGGCAGGAGGAGAAGGGGATGAAAGAGGATGAGATTGCTGGATGGCATCACTGACTCGATGGACATGAGTCTGAGTGAACTCCGGGAGTTGGTGATGGACAGGGTGGCTTGGCGTGCTGCGATTCATGGGGTCACAAAGTGTCGGACACGACTGAGCGACTGATCTGATCTGATCTGATCTGAGAAAATTTGCAACTATTTTTCAAAACAAAATCAATAAAAAAGATTAATAAGACTAAGACTTTTTTAAAGATAAACAAAATGAATAAGGCTTCATAAGACTAATTAATTAAAAAGGAGAGGGTATGAATAAAGAAAATTAGAAGTGAAAAGGGAGAGTTACAACTGATATAATATAAATTATCATTAGACACATGAAAATATGCTCAACATCATTAATCATCAAGGACCTGCAAGTTTAAACAACAATAAGATATCACCTCCCAAGTGTCAGAATGGTTACCATTCTAACAAGAAATGACATAACAAGTGTTGGCAAGGATGTGGAGAAACAGGAACCCTGGTACAATGTTGGTGGGCCTATAAATTGCTACAGCCTTTATGGAAAACAGTATGGATGCTTCTCAAAAAATTTAAAATAGAAACACCATACAACCCAGAAATTCTAGTTCTGGGTATACATCCAAAAAATATAATAGAAACACTAATTTGAAAAGATATATGCACCCCAGTGTTTATAGCATCATTACTTACAACAGGCAAGATATGGAAACAAGCTAATCATCCATCAAAAGATGAATGGATAAAGAAGATGTGGTAAATATATACTTTGGGGTATTACTCAGCCATAAAAAAAGAATGAAATTTTGCCATTTGTCACAACATGTATTGATCAGGAGAGTATTATATTTAGTAAAATAAGTTTGACAGTAAAAGAAAAATATCATGTTTTCACTTATATGTGGAGTTAAAATAGTGAACAAATAACAGAAACAGAATCACAGATATAGAGCTCAAAATTAGTTAATAGAAAGGGGAAGGGCAAGATAGGTGAAGGGGATTAGGAGGCACAAACTAATATTTGTAAAATCAATAAGTTAAAAGGTGTAATGTATACACAGGGAAAGTAGCCAGTATTTTATAAATCTATATGAAACATAATCCATAAAAACCTTGAATCACTATGTTATATTCCTAAAACTAATATAATACAGTAAACCAACTATTCTTCAATAAAAATCAAAAACATTAAAATTAATGAATAAAAAGGAATCAGCTAAGATCTTCAATTTTTAAAATAGAATCAATCTTATGACCAGTTATTATTTATCAAAATCTCAGCTGAGAGTAATAATTTTTAAGGAAGTATGCACAAAAGATATATAATTCATTACACTTTCTTGCCAGTTCAGGAAATTGAATATTTAGATAATAATTTATTGACCACTAACAGAATTTATTTTATAAAATGCAAATGGTTTAATTTATAGGCTGATATAAGTGAGATATTCAGTACTTATTTACAGAAAACTCTGAGAAAAATATAATCATATATTTTTACCAAAAATAATACATTTCTCCTGAGAAACTATTTTTTGTTGCTGTAATTGTTGCTTTTAATCTCATATCATTTTGAATTAAACTAATAAACTTAGCTTTTTTGATTTTCCCTTCAAAGGACAAATCTGTGAATACAAATTTAGTATACATGAAATCATTATGTTTAATAATTTAAGTCTTATATATGGCTTTTATTTTCACCACTGCTATTTTTATTTTCTCATTCTCCCCACCTTGAACTCATTTTATAATGAGGTAATGAAAGTTAACTTTTTGAAACAAATAGGTATAAGCAAAATATTTTAATAAAAATATACAAAAATTAAACAACAAATTATATGTATATACAGGGTTATCTAGGGCTTCCCAGGTGGTGCTAATGGTAGAGAACCTGCCTGCCGATGCTAGAAACATAAAAGACATGGGTTTGATCCTTAAGGAGGGAAGATCCCCTGGAGGAGAGCACAGCAACCCATTCCAGTATTCTTGCCTGGAGAATCCCATGGACAGAGGAGCCTGTCAGGCTAAGGTCCCTAGGGTCACACAGAGTTGGACATGACTGAAGTAACTTAGCATGCATGCAAAGGGTTTTCTAAAAAATTAGTAATAATAGTAATGGCATTCACTATTTAGAATTCCCAATATTTAAAACAAAAGTGTTTCCTTTTAAGACATTTATTCCTCTTAAACATGTGTGTTGATGTTTAATCTTCATTATTATTATTCAGTACTTTTATAAAAGCATTTATAAAATCCAAATGATATGTGTTGCTTAATCATATTCCAGTTCTGTGTTAATTTTAACAAGTGTATCTATAATAATTAAGTTTACATGAATAATTGCATTATAAACCAAAGATAATATGCTCTCAGTAGTTAAGACAGTGCCTTTAGCTATGGGAACATGAAAATAAAAATGATATTTATTTTATGTCTGTCAGTTGCTTTTTAAGCAAAGCAAGGAAGCAATTTTTGCTAATAAGAACCATCTAATGTATTGTAATAGAGATATCATTGATGTATTAAAAAAAATTAAGGTATTTATCTCTTATTTATTATACTTTATATTCACTAGCCTTCACAGTAGCATCTGGAGAGTCTCTAAAAGTTATCTCTCCCACCACCTTATTAAGATGCCTAGTTCAGTTCAGTTCAGTTGCTCAGTCTTGTCCGACTCTTTGCAACCCTATGAAACAAAGCATGCCAAGCCTCCCTGTCCATCACCAACTCCCAGAGTCCACCCAAACCCATGCCCATTCAGTCGGTGATGCCATCCAATCATCTCATCCTCTGTCATCCCCTTCTGCTCCTGCTCTCAATCTTTCCTAACATCAGGGTCTTTACAAATAAGTCAGCTCTTTACACCAGGTGGGAAAAGTATTGGAGTTTCAGATTCAACATCAGTCCTTCCAATGAACACCCAGGACTGATCTCTTTAGGATGGACTGGTTGGATCTCCTTGCAGTCCAAGGGACTCTGAAGAGTATTTTCCAACACCACAGTTCAATAGCATCAATTCTTCGGCACACAGCTTTCCTTGTAGTCCAACTCTCACATCCACATATGACTATTGGAAAAACCATTGCCTTGACTAGACGACAAAGTAATGTCTCTGCTTTTGAATATGCTATCTAGGTTGGTCATAAGTTTCTTTCCAAGGAGTAAGTGTCTTTTAATTTCATGGCAGCAATCACCATCTGCAGTGATTTTGGAGCCCAGAAAAATAAAGTCAGCCACTGTTTCCACTGCTTCCCCATCTATTTGCCATGAAGTGATGGGACCGGATGCCATGATCTTAGTTTTCTGAATGCTGAGTTTTAAGCCAACTTTTTCACTCTCCTCTTTCACTTTCAACAAGAGGCTCTTTAGTTCTTCTTCACTTTCTGCCATAAGGGTGGTGTCATCTGCATATCTGAGGTTATTGATATTTCTCCCGGCAATCTTGATTCCAGCTTGTGCTTCTTCCAGCCCAGCGTTTCTCATGATGCACCCTGCCTGTAAGTTAAATAAGTAGGGTGGCAGTATACAGCCTTGGCGTAGTCCTTTTCCTATTTGAAACCAGTCTGTTGTTCCATGTCCACTTCTAACTGTTCCTTCCTGACCTGCATACAGGTTTCTCAAGAGGCAGGTCAGGTGGTCTGGTATTCCCATCTCTTTCAGAATTTTCCACAGTTTATTGTGATCCACACAGTCAAAGGCTTTGGCATAGTCAATAAAGCAGAAATAGATGTTTTTTCTGGAACTCTCTTGCTTTTCCGATGATCCAGCAAGTGTTGGCAATTTGGTCTCTGGTTCCTCTGCCTTTTCTAAAACCAGCTTGAACATCTGGAAGTTCACGGTTCAAGTACTGCTGAAGCCTGGCTTGGAGAATTTTGAGCATTACTTTACTAGCGTGTGAGATGAGTGCAATTGTGCGGTAGTTTGAGCATTCTTTGGCATTGCCTTTCTTTGGGACTGGAATGAAAACTGACCTTTTCCAGTCCTGTGGCTACTGCTGAGCTTTCCAATTTGCTGGCATATTGAGGGCAGCACTTTCACAGCATCATTTTTCAGGATTTGAAATAGCTCAACTGAAATTCCATCACTTCCACTAGCTTTGTTCATGGTGCTGCTTCCTAAGGCCCACTTGACTTCACTTTCCAGGATGTCTGGCTCTAGGTGAGTGATCACACCATAGTGATTATCTTTTTTGAAGATCTTTTTTGAACAGTTCTTCTATGTATTCTTGACACCTCTTCTTACTGTCTTCTACTTCTGTTAGGTCCCTACCATTTCTGTCCTTTATTGAGCCCATCTTTCCATGAAATATTCCTTTGGTATCTCTAATTTTCTTGAGGAGATCTCTAGTCTCTCCCATTCTATTGGTTTCCTCTATTTCTTTGCATTGAACACTGAGGAAGGCTTTCTTATTTCTCCTTGCTATTCTATGGAACTCTGCATTCAAATGGGTATATCTTTTCTTTTCTCCTTTGCTTTTTGCTTCTCTTCTTTTCACAGATATTTGTGGAAAGAAAGCAACCCCATGTCCAAGGTCAGGGGCGGTCGGTGGCTGAGAGGAGCTACCCCGTGTTTAAGGTAAGGAGCAGTGGCTGCACTTTGCTGGAGCAGCTGTCAAAGATACCCCACGTCCAAGGTAACAGAAACCCAAGTAAGAGGGTAGGCGCTGAGAGAGGGCATCAGGGGGCAGACAGGCTGAAAACACAATCACAGACAACTAGCGAAACTGAACACAAACCACAGCCTTGTCTAACTCAATGGAACTAAGCCAAGCCATACAGGGCCCCCAAGATGGACAGATCATGGTGGAGAGGTCTGAAAGAATGTGGTCCACTGGAGAAGGGCATGGCAAATCACTTCAGTATTCCTGCCTTGAGAACCCATGAACAGTATGAAAAGGCAAAAAGATAGGACACTGAAAGATGAACTCCCTGGGTCGGTAGGTGCTCAATATGCTACTGGAAATCAGTGGAGAAATAACTCCAGAAAGAGAGAAGGGATGGAGCAAAAGCAAAAATAACACCCAGTTGTGGATGGGACTGGTAATAGAAGCAAGGTTTGATGCTGTAAAGAGCAATATTGCATAGGGACCTGGAATGTTAGGTGCATGAATCAAGACAAATTGAAAGTGGTCAAACAGGAGATGGCAAGAGTGAACATTGACATTCTAGGAATCAGTGAACTAAGATGGACTGGAATGGGGGAATTTAGCTTAAATGACCATTAGCATGCCTAACCATAGACCAAAAACATTATCAAAAGCTTCTTGAGCTTTTCTGAACCTTTTCTTCACTCCTTGTCCCTTCCCTTTAGTCAGATATTTCTTTTCTCCCAGTGTACTATAGTCCTTCATCTACTAGAAGAAAATTCCACTCACTCTTTTAACTCAAAGGTATAACTCAACATCACTTTTTTTAAATGGTGAAAGATAAATTTTTTTCCTTTAACTCTGTCTACAGAAAATCACTCAATTTATGCATATATTTAATATTGAGCTGGCTACTGTTTCATTTTTATTTGATCAAAATATTTTATATATCTAAACACATCTAATATCTCTTATTATATTTGTTGTTTATTTTCCTGAGTGCTCTACCATCCTATCCCCAGCACTACTTGAAGACCTGTTTAAATGATAAAGTTATCAATAATTTCTAGTGTAGCGTGTGATGCCAGAAAATATTTACTGTATCTGTTTAGTATTAAGAAATGATATATTTATCCTTCAGTTCAGTTCAGTCGCTCAGTCATGTCTGACTCTTTGCAACCCCATGAATTGCAGCACGCCAGGCCTCCCTGTCCATCACCAACTCCCAGAGTTCACTCAAATTCATGTCCATTGAGTCGGTGATGCCATCCAGCCATCTCATCCTCTGTCATCCCTTCTCCTCCTGTCCCCAATCCCTCCCAGCATCAGGGTCTTTTCCAGTGAGTCAACTCTTCGCATGAGGTGGCCAAAGTATTGAAGTTTCAGCTTTAACATCAGTCCTTCAAATGAACACTCAGGACTGATCTCCTTTAGAATGGACTGGTTGAATCTCCTTGCAGTCCAAAGGACTCTCAAGAGTCTTCTCCAACACCACAGTTCAAAAGCATCAATTCTTCAGCACTCAGCTTTCTTCACAGTCCAACTCTCACATCCATACATGACCACTGGAAAAACCATAGCCTTGACTAGACGGACCTTTGTTGGCAAAGTAATGGCTCTGCTTTTCAATATGCTATCTAGGTTGGTCATAACTTTCCTTCCAAGGAGTAAGTGTCTTTTAATTTCATGGCTGCAATCACCATCTGCAGTGATTTTGGAGCCCCCAAAGAAACAAAGTCTGACACTGTTTCCCCATCTATTTCCCATGAAGTGATGGGACCGGATGCCATGATTTTAGTTTTCTGAATGTTGAGCTCTAAGCCAATGTTTTCACTCTCCTCTTTCACTTTCATCAAGAGGCTTTTTAGTTCCTCTTCACTTTCTACCATAAGGGTGGTGTCATGTGCATATCTGAGATTATTGATATTTCTCCCGGCAATCTTGATTCCAGCTTGTGCTTCTTCCAGCCCAGCATTTCTCATTAAGCAGGGTGACAATGGGCACAGGAGGGCCGAGAGGAGCTACTCCACATTCAAGGTCAGAAGGGGCGGCTGTTAGGAGAAATTTATCCTTACTCTTGTAAAATTAATAATTTTATTTTATAAATTATAAAATTGTGCTGCTTCAAGACAAGCAAGTATGCACTAAAGTCTTTTGTCATAAATCTCTTTCTCACATTTATATAAAAAGAAGATCAATCTCCTGTTGTAGAAGTCATAAATACAATTTCAAAATTTCAGAATAACTGATGACTTTGTATGTAAGAGCTAGTGTCAACTTAGAAAAATGGAAAATTTAATTTTGTATCTGGAGGCATCAGAATTGAATCAACATGAAAATAATTTAGGAATCAATTCAAAATGATCATTAGAATGTTCAAAGGTACATCTACCACAGAACTAAATAGGACATCTCTAAATTTCCCCATTCCTTTAGACTTACTGAACTTTTTTATAAAATAAAACTTTTTTCTTTCTTAATCATTTTCCTACACTTAATTAAAATTTTCTTACAGTATTACAATTTGAAACAATATATATATATTTATTTTATATCCCTACCTCTTACTGTTGGACTATGAGTAGTAGCAGTCCTCCAGTTAAGAGATTATCAGATCAGACTCCAGATCTGAATGAAATTCTGCATTTTAACACGATCCCCAGGTGATTTAGACTTCCCTGGTGGCTCAGACAGTAAAGCGTCTACCTGCAATGAGGGAGACCTGGGTTCAATTCCTGGGTCAGGAAGATCCTCTGGAGAAGGGAATGGCAATCCACTCCAGTACTTTTGCCTGGAAAATTCCATGGACGGAGGAGCCTGGTAGGGCTACAGTCCATGGGGCCGCAAAGAGTCGGACACGACTGAACGACTTCTCTCTCTCTCTCCAGTTGATTTATATGAATCATAACTTGTAAGAAGCACTTATTTAATATAAAGGCTGAAGCTTAGTTTTTGAGCTTCTCCAATGACTCAGTGGGTAAAAAGTCCACCTGCAATGAAAGAGAAAATGTAAATGCAAGTTCTATCCCTGGGTCGGGAAGATCTCCTGGAGGAGGAAATGGCAACCCACTCCAGTATTCTTGCCTGAAAATTTCCATGGACAGAGATGCTGGTGGGCTATAATCCAAAGGATGGCAAAGAGTCAGACATGACTGAGTAACTGAGAAGGCAGAGCTGAAGCTTTCAGTTCAGTTCAGTCGCTCAGTCTTGTCTGACTCTTTGTGACTCCATGAATCGCAGTACGCCAGGCCTCCCTGTCCATCACCAACTCCTGGAGTTCACTCAAACTCACGTCCATCGAGTCAGTGATGCCATCCAGCCATCTCATCCTCTGTTGTCCCCTTCTCCTCCTGCCCTCAATCCCTCCCAGCATCAGGGTCTTTTTCCAATGAGTCAACTCTTCACATGAGGTGGCCAAAGTACTGGAGTTTCAGCTTCAGCATCAGTCCTTCCAATGAACATCCAGGACTGATCTCCTTTAGGATGGACTGGTTGGATCTCTTTGCAGTCCAAGGGACTCTCAAGAGTCTTCTCCAACACCACAGTTCAAAAGCATCAATTCTTCGGCATTTAGCTTTCTTCACAGTCCAACTCACATCCATACATGACCACTGGAAAAACCATATCCTTGACTAGATGGACCTTTGTTGGCAAAGTAATGTCTCTGCTTTTCAATATGCTATCTAGGTTGGTCATAATAGTTTTTACCAAACAAATGTTATTTTAACTTCTTTTCCTTATCATGCCCTTACTCAGCCTTTGTAGCCTTAAGTTTTAGAGGAAGCAAATATTTTTTGTCCCCCACTTTCATAGCCATGTGCTGTGCCTTTGCTTAGTCGCTCAGTCATGTCCAACTCTGTGAGACCCTGTGAACTATAACCCATCAGGCTCCCCTGTTCATGGGGATTATCCAGGCAAGAATACTGGAGTGGGTTGTCATGCCCTCCTCCAGGGGAGCTTCCCAACCCAGGGATCAAACCCAGGTCTCCACATTGTGGGCAGATTCTTTACCATCTGAGCCACCAGGAAAGCCCTAGAATACTGGAGTGGGTCAGGGATCCTGACCCAGGGATCTAACCGAGGTCTCCTGAATGGCAGGCAGATTCTTTATCAGCTGAGCTACCCATGTGATTTGGTTATTTGATACAATAAAAGAAAGTTTAAGACCAATTTTTACCACATAAGTAAACTTTATCAGCAATCAAAGAAAAACCTTGTCATTTTTGTTGCATTATTTACTACATTTCTAGTTGAATAAATGTATAGCTCCTTCATCTTAGTGGTGGGATACAGGATTGGATGGAGTTCTTGGCATCAGGGGCCATTGCAGTATATAAAACTGCAGGGAGTCTCATATTCTTACATAACATTCATACACCTCTACACATGTTACGGTATTGCTAGTCAATCTCTGTATGTTAGCACCTACTAGGATTGCCAGTGATGAACATTTGTAGCATTCTATAGCTATTTTATGCAGCCTGGGGCCATAAATTCCCGATTAGTCTCTCAAATATTAACAAAACTATTTCTGAGATAGGTGATGCTAATTAGAATACCTCAAATTATAACTTGAGTGTAGACACAGTGTATTAAAACCAAGGCAAAAAAATGTATATATATATATATATATATATATATATATAATATATATACATATATCTTTGTCCTGCCCATTGTAATATATATATATGCCCATTTTAATATATATATATATATATTACAATGGGCAGGACAAAGCAATTTTAAATAAATTATAATACCCTTTTCAGTCTCTAATATATTTCCTTGAGGATAGCATACCTTAAAGTGAAAATGCTTTTTCCTCTCTTTACATTGAGTTTGCTCTTGAAAATTGAGGTAGGCTCAGTAAGGTTGCTTAAAGAGTTGTTTCACTGGATTAGGTTTGAACCTAGTTTTTTTTTTTTTTTTTTTTTTTTTTTAACTCTAGACAGGAAACTGCAGATAAGGGATTGCCATGGATGGTTGACAAACGTTTTCTGCTTTACTGGAGCAGTGGGGCTTTAGTAGATTTTTCAAACTAATAAATAATGGGAATCTTTTGAAAAGCCAACATTTTTATATGTTTGAACTAACAATCATCTCCAGA
This sequence comes from Bubalus kerabau, assembly GCF_029407905.1. Taxonomy (NCBI): domain Eukaryota; kingdom Metazoa; phylum Chordata; class Mammalia; order Artiodactyla; family Bovidae; genus Bubalus; species Bubalus kerabau. The sequence goes on along the minus strand of NC_073635.1, from coordinate 9,159,768 downwards.
AGAACTTCAGTGCCTTCAGGGATTAAGAAGACAACTTGCTGTCAAAGTGGCTTATTCCAGAATTGTTCCAGCAACACAGCACAGTGGAGAATAGTGAGAGAGAAAGGAAGCCACTATGATTGGGATGTAAGACAATCAATTTTCTGCTGAAATAAATACTGAAATAAGGCCTCAGGAATTTATGGTAGTTAGGAGGATTCAAATTGACTGTGATATTAGTTTTCAAATGCTTTATTTGTTGTGGCAGTTGAGTGCACCCTGCATTAGTTTCCACGGAAGAATGTTAGAGATTGTTCTTGACCAGAATATGCATTTCACGTTTTTTGCATAGTGTAGCACAGGCAGATACATACAGAAATTTGAATGGAAATAAAACAGTGGTTACTCCAAGTAGTTGGTTCTGCAAGGTACCTTTTACTTTGCTGAATGTATGATGCTACCTGTGGGCACCAAAATATAAGACTTGTCAGTTCACATTTTTGACTGGAAATTTAAGGGATGACTTTCACTGATTGAAACTCACAAAACACAAAGTGTATAACCCGGAGAGGCAATTAATTAATTTACAGCCAGAGATATTACAGAAGGTATGTCAGGCTTTCGTGTTTGCCTAAATACTAATTTGTTTTCCCTATAGACAACCTACATGGGAAGAAACTGAATGGGCATAAAAATAAGAAAGTAAAGGAATTTAGTTATCAGAGTTAGATATTTAGTAGCATAAACTCTGGCAGCTTTATGAGTTCATCTCAACACATTTCAACACCACACACTCACATGCTTTGACTTAAAACTTTGACTTGTTGATCATCCTTCTGTTAATAGCCCACAACCCTTGCATTGTCTTTTCAATTTTTTTCTCTCATATAGTTCATGTTTCTTAATACTTATATTTTATTTTTCAACCATGGTCAAATCCACCCTCATCACTAAAATGAACCATTACTAGGGACTAGTAACTAGTCTCTCATTTGCCTCTCAATCTCCATTCTTACCTCAACACAGTTTATTTTTATAGCAGCTCGAATGGTTTGTATAAAAAAATAAAACAGATCAAGAGATGACTGGGTATGTGGATTTCAACTGATTCTCATTATTTACATCATAAAGTTTAAAAATTCTCTACACAAAATCCTTTAAATTCATCTCTTTTCACTCACACCCTTTTTCAAGATGTTCAAAAACCTTCGCTTGCTACTCTCTTGTTGCTCTTTTACCTTGGACCTGGCTCCCTGCCCAATGCACTGATTATAGAGGTTGATAGCATCCTTAGTGTTTGTGGTGGAAGCAAGTATCACACACAATGTGGTCAGAGTCTTCCAAGCCAAGGTGAGAATTTCTACCTTCTTCTCACTGGACTTCTGGACTTTTAACATGAGCTAATCATCAAGGGCAATCAGTTCTAATCTGTAGTTTTCTTATTTTACTGACTTACCCCTGAGATTCAGTGTTATCAATCTGTCAAATTAGCACATCAACTAGAACCTAGGGTGCCTGGTGAGAGTCTTTAGTTCAACAACAGACCACAAGAGAAACTAAAATAGAGAATTCTATTACTCATAGGTCCTAAAGGAAGTGACTGGCACATTTTGAGGGGCCACAGGACGTATTCCAGGCAGAGTGCAGAAAAAGTTTATTAGGGTTCATAAGTGGAGTATTTTGGGTTTCCAGAATAAGGTCAGATTGGGCTATTTAAACCAAAGATTGAGGTTTGGTAAGCCCCATGGGGTTTTTATCTAAAAAATGTGTTAGTCATGCGATTGCTGGGAGGCAGGAGAGACTGTTGATCACAAGGGCAATTGGGGAAGTCATAGCAGAAACTTAAATTTTCTTATGACTCTGTGGGCTGCTATCTCAGCCATTCACCTGCATGGATTAGTGCCATTTTAAGGTCATTTCAGTGGTCATGTATGGATGTGAGAGTTGGACTGTGAAGAAGGCTGAGCGCTGAAGAATTGATGCTTTTGAACTGTGGTGTTGGAGGAGACTCTTGAGAGTCCCTTGGACTGCAAGGAGATCCAACCAGTCCATTCTGAAGGAGACCAGCCCTGGGATTTCTTTGGAAGGAATGATGCTAAAGCTGAAACTCCAGTATTTTGGCCACCTCATGGGAAGAGTTGACTCATTGGAAAAGAGTCTGATGCTGGGAGGGATTGGGAGCAGGAGGAGAAGGGGACGATAGAGGATGAAATGGTTGGATGGCATCACTGACTCAATGGACATGAGTTTGAGTGAACTCCGGGACTTGGTGATGGACAGGGAGGCCTGGCATGCTGCGATTCATGGGGTCGCAAAGAGTAGGACACGACTGAGCGACTGAACTGACTGAACTGAACTGAAGGTAACTACAAAATGGATGCAATGCAATGAGATAGCTTAGCTAAATTCTTAACATTCAAAAAAAGTTCTCTTCCTCATTCTGTATGGCAGTGCTCACCAGCTTCTGAGCCACAGACAGGAACCAGGCCATACAGCACGAAGTGAAGCCCAGGAGATAAATGTAGTGCACTTGAATCATCCCCAACCATCCCCCATCACGCCATTCATGGAAAAAATCGTCTTCCACAAAACTAATTATTGGTGCCAAAAAGGTTGGGGACTGCTGCTATATGATTAAATTTTACTCCATAATGTGTATCAACTTGGCTTTATTGTATTAAATATACAGTTTACAAGAATCTAGACTTGTCTTAAACTGTTAGTGTCCTACTTTGAGTATTCAGAGAAAATTCAATTCTCCCTTAGTAAACCCATACTTCCATAAATTGTGTTTGCTTTCAAAACTAATAAAGGACATTAAACAAAATTCTATCAAAACACCCAAGTATGATTTATAATCAGCTATAGCTTTCCATCTACTTCTGCTCCATTGACTATGCTAAAGCCTTTGACAGTGTATTTCACAACAAACTGTGGAAAATGCTTAAGGTGATGGGAATACCAGACCACCTTACCTGCATCCTGAGAAACCTGTATGCAGGTCAAGGAGCAAGAGTTAGAACCAAACATGAAACAATGGACTGGTTCAAATTTGGGAAAGTAGTACAACGAGGTTGTATATTTTCACCCTGCTTATTTGACTTATATGTAGACTATGTCATGTGAAATGCCAGGCTGATTGAAGCACAAGCTGGAATCAAGATTACCAGGAGAAAGATCAATAATCTCAGATATGCAGATGACACCACTATTATGGCAAAAAGCAAAAAGGAATTAAAGAGCCTTTTGTTGAAGGTGAAAGAGGAGAGTGAAAAAGCTGGCTTAAAACTCAACATTCAGAAAACTAAGATCATGACATCTGGTCCCATCACTTTATGGCAAATATATGGGGAAACAATGGAAACAGCAACAGATTTTATTTTGTTGGGCTCCAAAATCACTGTGGATGGTGAATACAGCCATGAAATTAAAAGATCCCTGCTCCTTGGAAGAAAAGCAATGACAAAAGTAGACAGCATATTAAAAAGCAGAGACATTACTTTGCTTACAAATGTATGTATAGTAAACGCTATGATTTTTCCAGTAGTCATGTATGATGTGAGACCTGGACAATAAAAAGGTTGAGAGGTGGAGAATTGATGCCTTTGAACTGTGGTGCTGAAGAACTCTTGAGAGTGCTTTGGGCAGCAAGGAGATCAAACCATTAAATTTTAAAGAAAACCAATCCTGAATATTCATTGGAAGGACTGATACTGAAGCTGAAACCCCAATACTTTGGCCACCTCATGCTAAGAGCTGACTCGTTGGAAAGAACCCTGATTCTGGGAAAGATTGAGGACAGGAGGAAAAGTGGATGACAGAGGATGAGATGGTTATATGTCATCACCAACTCAAAGGACATGAGTTTGAGCAAACTCTGGGAGATAGTGAAGGACAGGAAAGCCTGGTGTGCTGCAGTCCATGGGGTCGCAAAGAGTCAGACATGACTGAGTGACTGAAAAACAAATATCTTTCCAACTCTAGAGGCACCAAATGTCATTAATTTATTGAATGAGAAGATCTGGTTGTTGTTAAGAATATTTGGTGATGCATGTGTGCTAAGTCACTTCAGCTGTGTTAAACTTTGTGAAACCCTATAAATTGGAGCCCACCATGCTCCCTGTCCATGGGATTCTCTAGGCAAGAATACTGGAGTAGGTTGCCATGTCCTCTCCAGGGAACCTTCCCAACCCAGGGATGAAACCTGCATCCCCTGCATTGGCAGACAGATTCTTTACCACTAGAGCCTACTGGTAGGCTATTTCATGGTGGTGGATAGATAAAAATCAGAACTATTATCCTTTTATCATTGCATGACATCCAAGGTGTTAAATATCTCTGTTAACAGGCTATATGAGCATGTAAGAGAAAAAGTGTTTATCTTGATGAATGAAGCTTCTAAAAGTTGTGATATACACTATCTAAGTTATAAAGAGCAGGTATTCAAATTAAAACCAAAGTAGATTATTGGTTGTCTATTTAGATATATGATGAACCGAGTAATGCTGGCATGAGAATTCTGAAAGGAACATGGAAGGCAATAACTAAGAGTCATCAAAGCACACAGAATAATAGTGGATGGTACTTTTGTATTGGAGAAAGCTATTATCCTTTTGCTTTGGAATATAATAGCTTTGGTCAACTTTCTGGAACTGTATGCAACACTTTTCTTGTTATATATTGTCTTAACCCACTCCAGTATTCTTTCCTGGAGAATCCCATGGACAGAGGAGCCTGGTGTACTACAGTCCATGGGCTTGCAAAGAATCATACACAACTGAAGTGACTTAGCACACAAAACTAGAAATGTGTATCTGATAAAACTTCCAAATGGTACACTGACTTCAATTTTCCTTTTATGTTTCTAATTTTACTTAGACGAATTTCCAAGCCAAAATGATACATAATCAAACCTTCTGCCCCCAAACTTTGTTTTCTAATAATTCAATTTCTGTTAATACCATCACTATTTTTCATCCACCTTGAAACCTTAAGACAAATTGGCAAACCTTGTCCATTTCCCCAATTTTTTGTTACAGTATCAGCCACAAAGTTCTATACATACTCAGCCTGACAATATATTAATATTCTGTGTGTGTGTGTCTCTTTCCCTCTTTTTACTCTCTTTTTAGTTAAGCACACTGACTTTGGAGTCACTTTGTGTTTGAGCTCAGATTCAGGCATTTCCTAGCCACAGGACTTTATTTTGGACATACTACTTGGTTTGTTTTTCAAAATTCCCTTCTATAAAATGTGAATGATAATAATAGCATTATTATGAAACTCAGACAAAATAATTTATACAAAATGCCTAGTATCCAGTAACCTCTTATGATTTTTTGCTGTTATCATTTACATACTTTCTCTAGTATTAACTGCTTTCTGTTCACATCCACAGATAACACATTACACAATCATAATTTTATAGTTCTAGTAAGTAAACCTATGTTTATATCCATCACAGTTCCTAGATCAGCAAATACATTATTATTTTAAACATATTTTTCAAGTTGAGTACTTTCAAACCATCTCTAGACCCTTGTATTCTCTCAAGGAATATTTCATAATCAAGCATGGTGCAGAAAATATATAAGGATATTATGTATAAATGCATGTATATGCATATATTATGTATGTGTATGATATTAAAAATATATATGTGTGTATATATGTGTGCTTTATAAAACAAATTTCCTATGCTAACTGAACTATAAAGGAGTGTGTTTATAATAAGATATTCAGAACAAATGTGTTCAATGCAGAAAAATTGGAAATCCATAAAACCTATTCTGAGCTTAAATTTTAAATTCAAATTTCTGAGTAACATGTATGAAATTTCCATCTTTATTCCTGAATAGAACTAAAACTGCACAAGCATTCTGGAGCATATGAGACTGGAATATTCAATGTACGTAAACAGTTATCTTTCACTAGCTGAAAAATTCCTAAATTTTTAGCTATTGCTAAAAGAGTTTTTTGACATAAACTTCATAAATTTGGGGAGGAATCTTCTGAATTTGTGTATTATTATTCTGTTCTTTATACTCATATAATATTTTGCTTTTACCTTTATTTTAGCATGGATTACTCTACAGGATGTTCATTATATTGGATCTATTATCCTTCATTAACTTGGGGGTGGGCTTCCCAGGTGGCTCAGTGGTAAAGAATCTGCCTGCCAATGACCCCTGGGTTGGAAGGTCCCCAGGAGAAAGAAATGGCAAGCTACTTCAGTATCGTTGCCTAGGAAGTCCCATGGACAGAGGAGCCTGGTGGGCCACAGTCCTTGGATTCACAAAAGAGTCAGACATGGCTTAGCAACTAAGTAACAACAATTTGGGAATATCTAAGTTTGTCAGGTACATATTTTACCCGAAATGAAGGCAAACTCATGTCTTGGTACATATTACATGTTCAGCAAATATGTGCTGAATGAGGTTTTTCCTGTCATACATTATAGACATCACATCACATACATACACTTAATCCATATTAGTGTTGTGCCTAAATATTGAAGTCATGTCTATTGTTATAGTCCTATAAACATAGGTATTAGAAATATAAAATGTTTACTGTGTTTCTGTCTACAGTTAATAAACTTGTTTTTAATTTACAAAATTAGTTTTAATTTAATGTTAAATAAATTACACATTACTCAAATTATCTGGTGGTTCAACTGGTAAAGAGCCTGTATGCCAATGCAGGAGATACAGGAGATAAGGGTTCGATCCCTGGCTCAGGAAGATTCCCTGGGGAAGGAAATGCAACCTGCTCCAGTATTTTTGCCTAGAAAATCCCATGGATAGAGGAGCCTGGTGGGCTACAGTCCATGGGATTGCAAAAAGTTGGACATGATTGAGCACACACAGAATGAATTAAACCACAGAATACAGCAAAACGTAACATAGCCATTGTTTTATACTCAGGCAGTATCTTCATCCTTCTCAAACAAATATGCATTATTTTAAGAAAAATGTTGACTGCATCCTTATTTTAAAATGTGTCTACTCTAGTGACGAATTACCAAATGCACCTTTTAATGTGCAAAGTAAGTTGCAGTCATCTAAATATTGCTTCAGGAAGTGTAACTAAATATATATTACTCAGTCAGTTTAAACTTCTTTTTTATATAAATGACAGGAAGAACCTTGAGGATATATGTACATTATTTCTAGAACAGCAAAGATGTGAAAAGCAGAAGTAAACTATATGGACAAACTAAACATCAGACAAGAGTGAACAAGTTAAGAAACTAATTTAAATTTACCCTGAGGAAGCAAAGCTAAAGGCAAATTTTGAGGCAGGAATAAATATGGAACAAGTTTCCTGTTATTTTAGAATTATCTTAAAAATTCGAGAAGACTGTTTCTCCTTTCCATATGAAAAACATGTAAGGGCCTTCATTAATGTGAACACCTCTCTGAAAAGATGTACCACACTTCACCAAAGTACAGTTTAAGGAAAAAGCAGGCAGGTGGTGGGGGATATATCTTCACTAGACATAAAGGCATAAAATGTTAGTAGTAAAGGCAATTGGTGTTGAGGCAAGCATAGATCGATGAAACAGAATATTCACTGGAGGAAATACATATAAGAAAACTTGGTTTATCTCAAACTGAGTATACAGTTTGGTAAGAAAATTGATGAGCTATTAAAATAATAAACTATTTAGTTATATAAACAATACATGTAATTGGACTCCTATTTTATACCATCTACAAAAAATAATCATTTAAGGTAACTTAAAGATTGAAATGTAGAAAAGAAAACTTATCAAATGTTTAAAAAAGTATTACAGAGGAAAAACTTCACAGTGTAGTTTTAAGGGAATAACGTCAGACTTTGTTTAAAAAGTGTCTTAATTTTTGAATAAGATGTATTCAGGAAATATAAAATATGGAGAAAATTTTGACAAATTGTATTAAATTAAGATTTAGGAAGATTTTTATTGAAGGATATTTGATTTAAAACACTGTGTTAGTTTCAGGTGTGCAGCAAAATGAGTCAGATGTATATATGTATATATATATATATGCACATATATACGCAATTTTTCAGATTATATTCCATTATAAGTTACTACAAGATCTTGAATATTGTTCCCTGTGTTATACAGTAAATTCTTCTTGCTTATCTACTTCAAACATAGTAGTATGCATCTGTTAATCTTATTAATTAAGATCTGTTAATTAATCTAATTAATCTAATTAAGATCTGTTAATCTTATTAATTCTCTTAATATATCACTCTTTTTCTTTTCCCTTTGGTAACTATACCTTTGTTTTCTATGCCTGTGAGTCTATTTCTTTTTTGTATACAAGCTCATTTACATTGTTTTTAGGTTTCACATATAAGAGATATTATGTACTATTTATCATTCTATGTCTGACTTACTAAACTTAGTATGATATTCTCTATGTCCATTCATTTTGCTGCAAATGGCAATATCTCAATCTTTTATATGGCAGAGTAGTATTCCATTATATATATTTTTATATTTATACTTATGTATATCCTACCTCTTCCTTAAGCATCTGTTCATGAATAATTAGGTTACTTCAAGGTCTTGGCTGTTTAAATAGTGCTGCTGTGAACATTGGAGAAGGTGATGGCACCCCACTCCAGTACTCTTGCCTGGAAAGTCTCATGGACAGAAGAGCCTGGAAGGCTGCAGTCCATGGGGTCGCTGAGGTTCGGACACGACAGAGTGACTTCACTTTCACTTTTCACTTTCATGCATTGGAGAAGGAAATGGCAACCCACTCCAGTGTTCTTGCCTAGAGAATCCCAGGGACGGGGAAGCCTGGTGGGCTGCCGTCTATGCGGTCACACAGAGTCAGACACGACTGAAGTGACTTAGCAATAGCAAAAATAGCTGTGAACATTGGGATACACATATCTTTCTGAAATATAGTTTTCTTCTTTTCCAGATATGGGATTGGAATCCCAGGAGTGGGATTGCCATATCATATGATAGTTCCATTTTTAGTTTTTAAAGAAATCTCCATTCTGTTTTTCCATAATAGCCACACTAATTTATATCTCCTTGAACAGTGGAGGAAAATTTTCTTTTCTCCACATGCTCTCCAGCATTTATTTATAGACTTTTTAATGATGGTCATTCTGACCAGTGTAAGGTGATATCTCATGGGCATTTGGATTTGCATGCCTCTGTCAGAGACGTTGAGAATCTTTTTGTGTGCTTGTTGGCCATTTGTATGTCTTCTTTGGAAAAAACATCTATTTAAATCTTCTGCTCATCTTTTGATGAGTTGTTTTTTTTTTTAATTTTAAACTTTACAATATTGTATTAGTTTTGCCAAATATCGAAATGAATCCGCCACAGGTATACCTGTGTATTGATTTGTATGAACTGTTTGTATATCTTGGAAATTAACCTCTTGTCAATCTTATTGTTTGCAAGTATTTTCTCCTATCCTATAGGCTGTATTTTTGTTTTGTTGATGGTTTTTGTAGCTTCTCTGATAGTTCAGTTAGCAAAGAATCCACCTGTAATACAGGAGACCTTGATTTGATTCCTGGGTCAGGAAGATCAGCTGGAGAAGGGATAGGCTATCCACTCCAGTATTCTTGGCCTTATCTTGTGGCTCATCTGGTAGAGTCTGCCTGCAATGCAGAAGACCTAGGTTCAGTCCCTTGGTTGGGAAGATCCCTTGGAGGAGGGAAAGGCTACCCACTCCAGTATTCTGGCCTGGAGAATTCCATGACCATATACATGTCCAAGGGACCTCAAAGAGTTGGACACAACTGAGCAACTTTCACTCTGTTGTGCAAAAGCTCTTAAGTTCCATTAGATCTCATTTGTTTATTTTTGTTCTTCTTTTGCATTTGGAGACTGATCTAAGGAAATAAAGAACTTCTTTTTTAAAAAATAGACCCTGTAGAAAATGAAACAGCTATCCATAAACTAGAAGTTACTTACTACAGATATAACTAGGAAAGACTTGATATTCAATATTTATTTCAAAAGACCTTCTAATGTAAAGAAAAAGAAGAATCCTTCAATAGAAAATGGTCAAATGACTTCAATAGGTACTTAAAAAAGAATGAATATAATAATTCATATCCATCAGTGTAACACAAATTTTTAAATTGTGTCAAGTGACAATATGAATGTGGAGGAATGTTTACATTCATCCACACTGAATAGCAAATTTGTAAAATCAATATGCTAAACAATTTTGTATTGTTTGTATCAGTCATTCAGTCATGTCCAACTCTTTGCAAACCCCATGATCTCCAGGCCCCTCTGTCCATGGAATTCTCCAGGCAGGAATACTGGAGTGGGTATTCATTCCCTTCTCCATGGGACCTTCCCAAACCAGGGGTTGAACCTCAACTCTATGCACAATTTATAACTCAAAAATCTCACTCTTAGGTATGTCCTCTAAAGAAATTTCCTGTAAACATGTGCTATTACATGTTCAAAACATTTTAAGACCATTGCTTTCAATAACAACAACAACAAAATAACTAGAAAGAAAATAAATGCCCAATAATAATAGAATGATACACTAATTGTGGCATGTTCATAAAATGTATCACTATTGAATGCTTTAAATAAATGAACTGCAGGTACTTGTGGTAGTGTTAGTCAATAGAAAAATACAAGCAGATTAAACAAACATACTGCAAAAGAATACCTATAGTATGATTGTATCTTCAGAAATTTTTATTTATTTTTTTCAGAAATTTTTAGACATGAAAACAATGCAATTTATTGCTTAGGTATGCAAATATAATACTACTATAAAGAAAAGTAAGAAGATTCTAAAATTGTAAAAAACCCAATAGTAAATAAAATATTCAAGCTAATTAACCCTTTTGGAAATGGGGAAGAACTGTGTATCATTAGAGTGGAACACAGAAAATTCCTGGATCACTGCTAAGGTTCAATTTACTGTCCACAGGTGGAATAATAATACTAAAAACAAAAAAATAGTGAGCAGATATGTAACACTTACTACACGCCAAGAACAAAACTATGAGACACATATGATTCCCTTATTCCAGAGAAGAGATTCACTGGTTTGTCTAGCTGCATACTGATAGTAAGCTCAAGAGGCATGATTCCAACTCAGGCACCTTAGTCTAGACACCCTGCCAGGATTTCAATCCTGAGTTGGCACAGCAATCACCAGTAAGGTTATACATACATAAATTTCTGGATCTCACTCTCAGAAATACTGGTTGAATTGGTCTGGCATGCATCTTGAGTAATTTTTAAAAGCTCCTCAAGTGATTCTTCTTCAACAGAGTCAAAGAACAACAACTTAAGCAATGCTTGTTTACATTACATATGCAGGCACTTATCTATTCTCAGATCCATCAGAGAACTGAGATAGCAGGACAAACTGCCACCTCAAAATCTTGAGAGACAGATAAGCAAAGGAAATTACAGCCAAGATCAAATTAACTGAAACAGATGACATTAGAGCCAGTAGGAATACTTAAAGTAAAGCTTTGAAGAACTGTTGAAGACTGAGTGTGGGCGATCTTGAGTTAAAAACTACTGGGGAGGCTTCCAGTTCCATGTTTAAGGTACTTATAAGTTGCCAGTCCACCTAATAACAAGTGAAAAAGCTAAGCAGACTGAATTATCAACAACGCTTCTTAAATCTGTAAGAGAGGGAAGAATGGAGGTCAAACTGCTGCCTGCAATACTGGAGAGAAAGACAGGTGGATACAGAACTCAAAACCACCACAGGAAACAATACCAGGAAAGGAAAACTTGAACTGAAGTTGACAAATTACTGGAAGCTCAGTGTAGACAATACTGAGAGTTAAAAACTCCAGAGGGACCTAGTCGAAGAGGGAGACCCCTGGAATACTATGAAATTTATCACTAAGACCTTGAACAGTTTCTTAAATTCAATATCACACAAAAATCCATTTTGACTCTGTCAGAGAGAGGAGTAAAGAAAGCATTTAAATATATATATATATATATATATATAAAATCAGGCAACAGTTCTCAATAAAGCCTGCCCTCTGGGAAAATTAGTTACCAGAGCCTAACCTGCTGTGGTATTATCAGAGTCTTTAATGGATAAAATAAACAGCATAGAAGAACAGCAGATCAGTGTAAGCAGAGAGATAGAAATCCTAAGAATAAATAAAAGCAAACAAACAAAAAATGTTAGAGATTAAAAACAGAATTGAAGAATGCCTTTGATGGGCTTACTAGAAAGCTGGACACAGCTAAGGAAAGAAGATCTGAGCTAGAGCACTTATCAACAGAATCCTTGAAACCAAAAAGCTAAAAGAACAAAGACTGATAGAACAGAATATACAAGGAGCAGCATTGTGGTACTGAAAAAACAACAAAAAAAGTGCAACTTACTCAGAACTAGGACTACTACAAAGGGAAGAGTGAACAGAAAAAAAGAAATACATGAATAGCAATGGTTGAGAATATCCTCAAATTTCTGTCAGATTCCAAACCACAGATCCAGGAAGCTCAAAGAACACCATGCCAAATAAAAGCCTAAAACACCACACCTAGGCATATCTTTTTCAAATTATAGAAAATCAAAGATAAAATAATCCAGTTAGCAGCCATGCAGTGGTGGTATGGGGCTCATTTCAACCAGACAGGAACAATGATAAGAATCACATCAAACTTCTCACAATCCTTGCAAACAATAAGAGAGTGGAGTGAAATAATTGAAGTGCTGAGAAAAAAAGAAAGAAAGAAAATGCTACCAACTTGGAATTCTGTACTCTGTGAAATTATTAAAAATGGAGAAACACCCAAACTCCCCAAAGATATTATAAGAAAACTACAGACCAATATATCTCATCAACATAGATGCAAAACTCCTTAAAAAAATAATAGTAGTTCAAATTCAATAATGTGAAAAGAAAACATCCACAACCAAGTAGATTATTCCAGGAATACAAGGTTATTTCAATATTTGAAGATCAGCTCTTGTAATCCAACACATAAATAAGCTTTAAAAAAAAAACCCCACCATAGGCATATTAATGTATATCGCATTCCAGTATTCTTGCCTGGAAAACCCCATGGATAGAGGAGCCTGGAAGGCTAGAGTCCACGGGGTCCCAAAGAACCAGATATGACTGAGCACACACACACACACACACACACACACACACACACACACATATAGTGAAAGCAGTTAACAGAAACACATCATTTATTCATGTTAAAAACTCTTAATAATGTAGAAATAGAGGGGAGCTTCCTCAACTTGATAAAGAATAGTTACAAAAAAGAAAAAAAAAAGTCAAATCTTTCCCACAAGAACCAGATACAAGAAAAGGATGTACTTTCTCATAATTTTTTTCAACATTTCAGTAGAATTTCTAGCTAATACAATAAGAAAAGGGAGGGAAATCAAGAGTATACAAATTGGTGAAAAAAATAGACTTTTCTTGTTCACAGATGACAAGATCACCAATGTAGAATATATAAAAACAACAATCAAGTCCTGGAACTGATAAATGCTTATAAGAAGAGTATGGGATAAAAATATATTAAAGATGAGCAAATTAATTTTATTTTTTTATTTTTAATTTAATTTAATTTTTTAAATTTACAATATTGTATTGGTTTTGCCATATATCAAAATGAATCTGCCACAGATATACATGCGTTCCCCATCCTGAACCCTCCTCCCTCCTCCTTCCCCATACCATCCCTCTGGGTCGTCCCAGTGCACCAGCCCCAAGCATCCAGTATTATGCATCGAACCTGGACTGGCGACTCGTTTCATATATGATATTATACATATTTCAATGCAATTCTCACAAATCATCCCACCCTCTCCCTCTCCCACAGAGTCCAAAAGACTGTTCTATATATCAGTGTCTCTGTTGCTGTCTCGTATACAGGGTTATTGTTACCATTTTTCTAAATTCCATATATATGCATTAGTATACTGTATTGGTGTTTTTCTTTCTGGCTTACTTCACTCTGTATAATAGGCTCCAGTTTCATCCACCTCATTAGAACTGAATCAAATGTATTCTTTTTAATGGCTGAGTAATACTCCATTGTGTATATGTACCAAAGCTTTCTTATCCATTCATCTGCTAATGGACATCTAGGTTGCTTCCATGTCCTGGCTATTATTAACAGTGCTGTGATGAACATTGGGGTACACGTGTCTCTTTCAATTCTGGTTTCCTCAGTGTGTATGCCCAGCAGTGGGATTGCTGGGTCATAAAGCAGTTCTATTTCCAGTTTTTTAAAGAGATCTCCACACTGTTCTCCATAGTGGCTATACTAGTTTGCATTCCCACCAACAGTGTAAGAGGGTTCCCTTTTCTCCACACCCTCTCCAGCATTTATTGCTTGTAGACTTTTGGATCACAGCCATTCTGGCTGGCGTGAAATGGTACCTCATAGTGGTTTTGATTTGTATTTCTCTGATAATGAGTGATGTTGAGTATATTTTCATGTGTTTGTTAGCCATCTATCTGTATGTCTTCTTTGGAGAAATGTCTGTTTAGTTCTTTGGCCCATTTTTTGATTGGGTCATTTATTTTTCTGGAATTGAGCTGTAGGAGTTGCTTGTATATTTTTAAGATTAGTTGTTTGTCAGTTGCTTCATTTGCTATTATTTTCTCCCATTCTGAAGGCTGTCTTTTCACCTTGCTTATAATTTCCTTTGTTGGGCAGAAGTTTTTAAGTTTAATTAGGTCCCATTTGTTAATTTTTGCTTTTATTTCCAATATTCTCAAAAATGAGCAAATTAATTTTAAAACAAAAAGCACAATGCTATTTGCATTAACACCTTCCAAAAATACTCAGGCATAAATATAGGTTCACAATAGGTCCAAAATAGGTACACAATACATGTGAAAAAAACTACTGAATTTCAATAAATAAAAAAACTGGATTAATGAAAATATATTCCCTGTTCATGAATAAAAATTAAATATTCTCAAAGTGGCAGTACTTCCCATTTTTTGTATAGATTCAGTTGCACTTCACTCTAATCCCAGCAGTCATTGTTGCTGTTCAGTTGCTGTCTTGTCTGACTATGTGCAACCCCATGGACTGCAGCATGCCAGGCTGCCTTCACCATCTCCTGGAGTTTGTTCAAATTCATGTCCACTGAGTCAGTGATGCATTACAACCATTTCATCTTCTGTCATCACCTTCTCCTCCTGCTCTCAATCTTTCCTAGCATCAGGGTCTTTTCCAATGAGTTGTCTCTTCACATCAGGTGGCGAAAATATTGAAGCTTCAGCCTCAGTATCAGTCTTTCCAATAAATATTCAGGGTTGATTTCCTTAAGAATTGACTATATGATCTCTTTGCAGTCCAAGGGACTATCAAGAGTCTTCTCAAACACCGCAGTTTGAAAGCATCAGTTTGTCAGTGCTCAGTTTTCTTTATGGTCCAACTCACACATATGTACGTGACTATTGGATAAACCATAGCTTTGACTAGACGGACCTTTGTTGACAGGGTAATGTCTCTGCTTTTTAATATGCTGTCTAGATTTACCAGAGCTTTTCTTCCAAGGAGCAAGTGTCTTTTACTTTTATGACTGCAGTCACCATCCACAGTGATTTGGGAGCCCAAGAAAATAAAGTCTGTCACTGTTAATATTGTTTCCCCATCTATTTGCCATGATACAATGGGATGGGATGCCATGACCTTCAGTTTTTGCATGTTGAGTTTTAAGCTAGTTTTTTCACTCTCCTCTTTCACCTTCAACAAGAAGCTCATTAATTCCTCTTCACTTTTTGCCATAAAGGTAGTGTCATCTGCATATCTGAGACTGTTGATGTTTCCCCTACTAATGTTGATTCCAACTTGTGCTTCATCCAGCATTTTGCCTGATGTACTATGCATATAAGTTAAATAAGCAGGGTGAAAAACAAGCAGCATGACAAATTAGTTTCCAAAGCTAGAATCAGTCCGTTGTTTCATATCTGGTTCTAGCTGTTGCTTCTTGACCTACATACAGCTTTCTCAGGAGGCAGGTAAGATGGTTTGGTATTCCCTTCTCTTTAAGTATTTTCCACTGTTTGTTGTTATCTTCACAGTCAAAGGATATACCATAGTCAATGAAGCAGATTTTTTCATTTTCTTGAATTATCTTGCCTTTTCTATGATCCTACAGATGTTGGCAATTTGATCCTTGGTTCCTCTGCATTTTCTAAATCCAGCTTGCAAATGTGGAAATTCTCAGTAACGTAGCAGGTTGTTATGTGAATATTGACAAAGGAACCTTAAATTACATATAATGAGGAGAAAGATGCAGAATACCGAAAACAATATTGAAGAAGAAAGTCGAAGGACTGATACTTCCTGATGTATAGACTTCAGTTCAGTTCAGTCTCTCAGTCATGTCTGAATCTTTGCCACTTATGGACTGCAGCACATCAGGCCTCCCTGTCCATCACCTACTCCCGGAGTTTACTCAAACTCATGTCCATTGAGTCGCTGATGCCATCCAACATCTCATCCTATGTAGTCTGCTTTTCTTCCTCCTTCAGTCTTTCCCAGCATCAGAGTCTTTTCCAATGAGTCAACTCTTCACATCATGTGGCCAAAGTATTGAAGTTTCAGCTTTAATATCAGTCCTTCCAATGAATATTCAGGATTGATTTTCTTTAGGATGGACTGGTTGGATCTCCTTGCAGCCCAAGGGACTCTCAAGCAACACAAGGCATTCTCCAATACCACAGTTCAAAAGCATCAATTCCTCGGCACTCAGCTTTCATTATAGTCCAACCCTCACATCCATACATGACTACTGGAAAAAGCATAGCTTTGACTAGACGGACCTTTGTTGGCAGAGTAATGTCTCTGCTTTTTAATATGCTGTCTAGGTTGGTCATAACTTTTCTTCCAAGGAACAAGGGTCTTTTAATTTCATGGCTGTAGTCACCATCTTCAGTGATTTTGGAGCCCCCAAAAAATAAACTCTCTCACTATTTCCACTGTTTACCCATCAATTTGCCATGAAGTGATGGGATCAGATTCCATGACCTTAGTTTTCTGAATGTTGATTTTTAAGCCAACGTTTTCATTCATCTCTTTCACTTTCATAAAGAAGCTGTTTAGTTTTTCTACTTTTTTTTTTGCCATAACTGTGGTTCCATATGCTTATCTGAGGTTATTGATATTTCTCCCTGTGATCTTGATTCCAGCTTGTGTTTCATCCAGCCCAGCATTTCTCATGTTGCACTCTGCATATAAGTTAAATAAGCAGGATGACAATATAAACACTTCACGTACTCCTTTCCCAATTGGGAACCAGTCTGTTGTTCCATATCCGGTTCTAACTGTTGCTTCCTGACCTGCATAAATATTTCTCAGGAGGCAGGTCAGGTGGTCTGGTATCCCCATCTCTTGAAGAATTTTTCACAGTTGTTATGATTCATACAGTCAAAGGCTTTGTCATAGTCAATAAAGCAGAAGTAGATTTTTTTTTTCTGGAATTGTCTTGCTTTTTTGATGATCCAGCAGATGTTGGCATGTGATTTCTAGCTCCTCTTCCTTTTCTAAATCCAGCTTGAACATCTGGAAGTTCACGGTTCATATACTGTTGAAACCTAGTATGGAGAATTTTGAGCATCACTTTGCTAGCGTGTGAGATAAGTGCAATTGTGTGGTAATTTGAGCTTTCTTTGGCATTGTTTTCCTTTGAGATTGGGATGAAAACTGACCTTTTCCAGTCCTGTGGCCACTGCTGAGTTTTTCAAATTTGCTGGCATATAGAGTGCAGCACTTTCACAGTATCATCATTTAGGGTTTGAAATAGCTCAACTAGAATTCCATCACCTCCACTAGCTTTCTTCATAGTGATGCTTCCTAAGGCCCACCTGACTTCACATTCCAGGATGTCTAGCTCTAGCCAAGTGATCACACCATTGTGATTATCTGGGTCTTGAAGATCTTTTTAAAAGAGTGCTTCTGTGTATTCTAGCCATATCTTCTTAATATCTTCTGTTTCTGTTAGCTCCATACTATTTCTGTCCCTTATTGTGCCAAACTTTGCATGAAATTTCCCTTGGTATCTCTGATTTTCTTGACAAGATCTCTAGTCTTTCCCATTCTATAATTTTCCTCTCTTTCTTTGCATTGATCACTGAGGAAGGTTTTCTTATCTCTTCTTGCTTTTCTTTGGAACTCTGCATTCAAATGGGTATATCTTTCTTTTTCTCTTTTGCCTTTCACTTCTCTTCTTTTCAGAGCTATTTTTAAGGCCTCCTCAGACAACCATTTTACCTTTTTCTTTCTTTGCCTCGAGGATGTTCTTGATCACTGCTTCCTGTACAATGTCATGGACCTCTGTTCATAGTTCTTTAGGCACTCTGCCCATCAGATCTAATCCCTTGAATCTATTTATCATTTCCACTGTAAGGGATTTGATTTAGGTCATACCTGAATGGTCTAGTGATTTTTCCTACTTTCCTCAATTTAAGACTGAATTTGGCAATAAGGAGTTCATGATCTGAGCCACATTCAGCTCCCTGTCTTATTTTTGCTGACTGTATACAGCTTCTCCATCTTTGGTTGCAAAGGATATAATCAGTCCGATTTCGGTATTGACCATCTGGTGATGTCCAAGTGTAGAGTCATCTCTTGTGTTGTGGAAGAGAGTGTTTGCTATGACCAGTGTGTTTTCTTGGCAAAACTCTATTAGCCTTTGCTCTAAATCATTCTGTACTCCAAGGCCAAATTTGTCTGTTACTCTAGGTGTCTCTTGACTTCCTACTTTTGCATTCTGTTCCTGTATAATGAAAAGAACATCTTTTTTGAATATTAGTTATAGAAGGTCTTATAAGTCTTCATAGAACCTACAAGAGTAGTGGCTGTGTGGTGCTTGAGTGGCGGTTGCACAGCTCTGGAATGACTGTGAGGAGATACCCCACATCCTAAGGCAAAGTAGAAGCCCCAGCAGGATGGTAGGAGGGGTGAAATCACGTTTTGAATCAAACCCCATGCCTTCCAGACATGCTCAGTGTGCTCAAACATACCTTGTGTGCTCCAGGGCCCAGAGACCCCACAGAGACTGAGATAGATTGTATTTGAGTGTCTCCTGAGGAGGTGCGGGTCAGCAGTGGACTACAGAAGGGGCAGGGGCTCTCGATGCAGTAGATCTGGTTATGACATAAGCTCTCTTGGAGGAGGTCGCCATTGTCCCCACCATAGAAGTGCCAGAACTTACACGGGACTGGGAAACAGACTCTTGGAGGGCACAAACAGAACCTTGTGCACACCAGGACCCAGGAAAAGGAGCAGTGACCCCAAAAGAGACTGACCCAGACTTGCCCGTGAGTTTCTAGTAGTCTCGTGGAAGTGTGGATTGGCCGTGCCTGCAGCACATTCGAGGGCACTGAGTATAGCAGTGTGTGCATGGGGTCTTTTGAAGGAGGTCACCATTATCTTTGTTACCTCCACCATAGTTTTGCCTCAGGTAAAATAACAGGGAGGGAATACAGCCCCCCTCATCAACAGAAAATTGGATTAAAGAATTACTGAGCATGGCCCCACCCATCAGAACAGACCCATTTCCCCCTCAGTCAGTTTCTCCCATCAGGAATCTTTCATAACCTCTTATCTTTCTCCCTCAGAGGGCAGACAGATTGAAAAACATGATCACAGAAAACTAACTAATGTGATCACATGGACCACAGTCTTGTCTAACACAATGAAACTATGAGCCATGCTGAGTAGGGCCACCCAAGATGGATGGGTCATGGTAGAGAGTTCTGAAAAAACGTGCTTCTCTAGAGAAGGGAATGGCAAACCACTTTAGTATTTTTGCCTTGAGAACTCCATGAACAGTATGAAACGCAAAAAGATAGGACACTGAAAGATGAACTCCCCAGGTCAATAGGTGCCCAATATGCTACTGGAAATCAGTGGAGAAATAACTCCAGAAAGAATGAACAGGCAGAGTCAAAACACAAACAGCACTCATTTATGGCTGTGACTAGCGATGGAACTTAAATCTGATATTATAAAGAGCAATATTGCATAGGAATATGGAATGTTAGGTCCATGAATCAAGTTAAATTGAAAGTGGTCAAACAGGAGATGGCAAAAGTGAACATTGATATTTTAGGAATCAGTGAACTAAAATGGACTGGAATGGGTGAATTTAGCTCAGATGGCCATTATATCTACTACTGTGGGCAAAAATCTCTTAGAAATGGAATAGCCATCATAGTCAACAAAAGAATCTGAAATGCAGTACTTGGATGCAATCTCAAAATGACAGAATGATCTCTGTTTGTTTCCAAGACAAATCATCCAATATAATGGTAACCCAAGTCTATGCCCCAACCAGTAATGATTTCTAGACTTACTACTAAGCTACTGTGAGCAATAAAGTGTGGTATATAAAAGAAGAGACAAAGAGATCAACATAGTAGAGCAGAGAGCCTTGAAAAAAAGACCACAAAAATATAGTCAAATAATCTTTGAAAAAGAAGCAAAGCCAATACAATAGAATAAAAGTAGTCTTCTCAAAATGGTATTAGAGAAAGTGGACATCCACACTACAAATAATAATGATAATCTAAACACAAACCTTATCTTTCACAAACTTTAACTCAAAATAGATAACAGACCTAAAGTAAAATGAAAGTCTATAAAAGTATTTCAAGATAATAGAAGACCTTGGATATGGTAATGGCTTTTTAGATGCAAAAGAAAAGATATGATCTATGAAATAAATATTTGGTAGATTGTATTTCATTAAAGTTGAAAACTTATGCTCAAGAAACTGAGAAGAGAGTCACACACTGGGAGAAAATATTTGCAACCCAAAATATACAAAGAATTCTTAGAATTGAACAATAAGAAAACAAACAACCTTATTTTTTAAAAGACTGAAGACATTACAGACATCTCACCAGGGAATATTTACAGATAGTAAATAAACACATTAAAAATTGTTTCACTTTATATATCATCAAGAAAATGTAAATTAATACAACAATGAAATAATACTATGTGTCTGTTGAAATGGACAAAATCCAAACACTGATAATATCAAATGCTGGTAAGGATATGAGGCAATAGAAACTCTTATTCATTTATGATGAGAGTGCAAACAGTTCTGGAAGGCAGTTTTGGGACAGGTGGGCTTTTACAAAACTAAACAAACTCTTTCCATAAGATCCATCAATTATGCTTTTAGTATTTATACAAACTTTGAAATATTTCCACACAAAAATCTGTAGGAGGGTATTTATAACAACTTAATTTATAATTGCTAAAACTTGGAAACAATCAAAGTGTCTGTTAGTAGGTAAATGCATGTATAAACTGTGATATATCTGGACAATTGGATATTATTTGGTACGAAAAATGAACTAACAGGCCTTGAAAAGACATGGAAGAAACTTAAATGCATATTATTAAGTGAAAGAATTTATCTGAAAAGGCTATTTGCTATATGACCCCAAGGTATGACAACTTGGAAAAGACAAAAATATGGAGACAGAAAAAAGAGTACTGACTGCCAGAGGTTTGGTTGGGGGAGAAATGAATAGGCAGAGCACAGTTGACTTTTAGGGGTGAAAATATTCTGTATAATATCATAAAATTGGATGTGTTTGTTCAAATTCTTAGAATTACAGCAACAAGAGTTAACTGTAATATAGATATGGACACTGGGTGATTATATGTCTGTTTAGGCTCTTCAGCTGTAACAAATGTCCCACACTGATAGGATATATTAGTAATGGGGAAGTCTAGGGATATGTGGGCATAAGGTTGTATGGGAAATCTCCATAATGCCCTTCAAATTGCTACTAACCTAAAGCTCCTCCAAAAAAAATAAAGTCTTAATAACAATATTCATGAGTATGTGCTAAGTCGTTTCAGTTCTGTCTGACTCTGCAACCCTATGGACCATAGCCTGCTAGGCTCCTCTGTCCTGGGATTCTCCAGGGAAGAAAGCCAGATTGGGTTGCCTTGCCCTCCTCCAGGGGATCTTCCTGCCCCAGGAATCAAACCTGCATCTCTTGTCTCCTGCACTAGTTAGTGGATTATTTAACACTAAAGCCACCTGGGATGCCTAATAACAATATAATACAAAACAAAACAAAAAAAAACTACCAGAACCAATCTTATAGAAATCCCTAAACCATTTTGGATTTGGTCACCAGATTCTCCTGCACTAGGTTGCAAGAAAATCTTCTATTGTTTAGCAGTGAAAGCAGCAAAGTCACTTTAAAATACACTAAAGTTTTTTTCTTTTTTTTTTTTTTAAATAACCAGAGCTTGACTTCCAAGGATATCAACATTACCAAAGACTTTTTATGACCTGGGGAAGGATAATTAGTAAACTCCAAATTGAACTTTCTATCTAACTTAAGGAGAGAAGAAAAGATAAGAAACAAGTTTAAAGATTATAGTGAAAGTCCACTAAAAAACTGAGATTTAATCAGTATAGAACACTTTTCTTCTCTTTCTCAAAACTTTATCACCACATCAGTAAGCTTAAGCAAAATTGCAGTGAATTGCAACTAAAACAGTAAAAGACACAGCCACTAGCAGAGTTTCTTAAAGAAACCCAGAACAAGAATCAAAATAAACAAGTAAACAAATAAACAGGCAAAAGCATACAAACAAGGAAATTAGAGAAAATGAAATTTCTGACATGTAGAGCTATAGCAAACAGGAAATAAGGCCCTATTCCTAGCCAAATTAACATGCAAATCCACACTGAATGTCAAATAATGTCAGTTCCTAATACCTGATACATCTTGTTGAACATTCAACAGAAAATTACAAAGCATGCTGAAAATTGAGCAAAAAAAGAAAAAAAAAAAAAAAAGAGAGAGAGAGAGAAAATTCAGAGTGAAGAAGTAAAGCAAGCATTAAAACCAGACTCAGATAAACCACATATTTTTGAATTGGTAAACAGAGAACTTAAAATAACTGTGATTGATCAAAATTCAGGAAGTTTGGTCAAGATGGTAGAATTAGAAGACCCTGAACTCATCTCCTCCCTCAGTCACATTAAAAGTAAAAGTTATAGAGCAATTATTATTCTGAAATCTAACACAAAAGATTTTCCATAACTGAAGGTATAAAGAAGGAACCACAGCAAAATGGGTAGGAGCAGCAGAGATATGGTATACTTAAAACCCACATTCAGGGGTAGGCAACTCACAAACAAGAAGGTAACCAGAATTGTAAAAGTTGCCCCCAAGAAATGAGAATTTGAGCCCCACATTGACTTGTAGCTCTGGAGTTCCTCCCCAAATGAGTCTTGCATCAAATGAGTCCCCAGAATGCTGGAATGTCCTGACTTTGAGGGCCAACAGGGTTTGCCTTAAAAGTCAGAGTACAAAAGATATTCCACTCTTAAAAGGGACAAGGCAGTTCTAACAAACTCTGAGACCCAGCACAGAGACAGCAATTTTAAAGGTCCTAAACCAGACCTTGGAGAAGGAAATGGCAACCCACTCCAGTGCTCTTGCCTGGAGAATCCCAGGGATGGGGAAGGCTGGTGGGCTGCCTTCTATGGGGTTGCACAGAGTCGGACACGACTGAAGTGACTTAGCAGCAGCAGCAGCAGCAAACCAGACCTGCTTGATCTCAGAGAGGCAGGAGGTCCCTGGTACAAACCCTGAGGTGGTAACCATTTTTGGAGCTTGTTCTACACTGCAGGCACTGGTAGCTCATGGCAAGGGCCATTTGGACTCCTCTCTCTGACTTTCCTGGTGGTTCAGATGGTAAAGAGTCTGCCTCCAAAGTGGGAGCCATGGGTTTGATTCCTGGCTTGAGAAGATCCCCTGGAGACAGAATGGCAACTCACTCTAGTATTCTTTTCTGGAGAATTCCATGGACAGAGGAGCCTGGTGGGCTACAGTCCATGGGGTGGCAAAGAGTCAGACAGACTAAGTGACTAACACTTTCTCTTTTCTTCTTCACTACTAGCACCAGGACATAACCTTGCACACTAGCTAATCCCAGGACCCCAAGACACAAGTAATCAGTCTTCTGGAGATCCAATCTTGCCGACCATGAGAATGGCATCAGCCCTTCCTCCAGGTCTCATAACCAGTTTTTTTTTTTTTTTTTTCTTCCCCATGATAGACCCTACTCCCAGCAGGATAACAGTCCCAGGAATTTCAAGACTATGGCCACATCTGCCAATAAACCAGCACTAGTCCCAGGAACCTAGACCCATAGCCTCCCACGGAGACCATCATCCCACCCACTTATGGGCTGGCATTAACCCCAGAATCACTCAGATCCTGCAGCCAGACATGCCAGGACTCAACACTGTCAACCAACTGGCAGAAACTAACTCCAGAAATCCTGGGCCCTACAGCCAGCCACACTGGAACTGGTCTTACCCAAAAGCAGGTTACCACCAGCCCCAGGACTCCTCAGGCAAGGCAACCAACTTCTCCTTAGTAAGGTCTTGGTCACCAGAGACTGGTAGTCTCTGCACAAGGCAGAATATGAAAGTCAACCAGGCCAAGGACTAGACCCAGCTACCAACACACCACGGTATTCAGCCCTACCACAACAGAGGGCCCAACCCAGCCCACACAAGGTCAGTTTTAGATTATAAGCTCTGGTGACCAGACGGGAGTATGTTACTAGGCCCTATAGGACATCTTTTATATGCCTCTACTTCTTCAAACTGGGCAATGTAACCAATTAACCTAATACATACAAACAATACAGAGAATCAGGCAAAATTAAGTGGCAAAATAATATGTTCCAAAGTAAGGAATAAGATAAAGCCCCAGAAGAAGAAACAAGTGAAGTGGTGATAAACAATCTATACTAATATAGAGTTCAAGGTAATGATCATAAAGATGCTCAACAAACTCAATATAAGAATGGATGAGCACAGTAAAAAGATTAATAGAGTTAGAAAATATAAGGAAGAAGCAAACAAAGCTGAAGAAAATAATAATTGAAATAAATATACACAAGAAGTATTCAAAATTAAATTAAACATTATGAAGAATAGATCAGTGACTGGAAGACAGATAAACAGAAATCACTCAAGCTGAACAACAACAAAAAATAAAACAGGGATTAAAAAAGGAGGACAGTTTGAGTCATCTGAGGCAACATCAAATGTACAAACTACTGCTTTATAAGGCTTCCAGTACAAAAAGAGAGAAAGTGGCAGAGAAAACATGCAAAGAAATAAAAGCCAAAAATTTTCCAAACCTGGGTAAGAAAACAGAAAGGCCCAGAATACACATAGAATCCCAAATAAGATTAATCCAAAGAGGCCCAAACAAAGACCCTTTGAATTAAACTGGCAAAAATTAAAAAAAAAAAAAAGTAATAATAAAACAAATAACAACAATAATATTAATAATAAAAAATGGCCACTAAAATAAGAAAGATAGAAGCAACTAGATATATACAATGGAACTCTTAAAATTACCAGCTGATTTTGCAGCAGATACGTCACAGATGAGAAGAGAGTTGTAAAGTGTATTTAAAGTGATGAAAGGAAAAAGGCTAAAATCAAAACAAACAAGTGAACAAACAAATACAAAATACCCAGCAAGGTTATCATTCATATTTTAAGGAGAAATAAATTCTAAAGACAAACAAAAGCTAAAAGTGTTCAGTACTACTAAATTGTCTCCACAAGAAATATCCAAGGGATTTCTCTGAGCAGAAAAGACCACAATTGGATACATGAAAATAACAAAAAGAAAAATTGTATTGTTAAAGAAAATACATAGCAAATGTAGATCACTTATAAAACCAGTAGGAAGATTAAAAGAGAAAAGGAATAAAATAATGTATATCCATAATAAGTAGTTATAGACTAAAACTAATACAAAAATAAGTAAAATATAATGTTAAAAAAACAGTAAAAATAGTGAAGGGGAGTAAAAATATAGGACTGATAGCATGTTTTAGAACTTAAGCGTGTATTCTTAGTCACTCAGTCGTGTCCAACACTTTGCGACACTATGGACTGTAACCCGCCAAGCTCCTCTGTCTGTGGAGTTTCTCCAGGCAACCAAACTTGAATGGGTTGCCATCCCCTTCTCCAGGGGATCTTCCCAACCCAGGGATCAAACCTAGGTCTCCAGCATTGCAGGGGGATTCTTTACCGTCTGAACCAAGGAAGCCCAAGAATACTGGAGTGGATAGCCCATCCTTTCTTCAGGGGATCTTCCCAACCCAGGAATCAAACCAGGGCTCTCCTGCATTGCAGGTGGATTCTTTACCAGCTGATCTCCCAGAATTTAAGAGCTCAACAAATTAAAGCAATATACATATGTATGTGTATATATACATAAGATACTGTATATAAAGCCTGTGGTAGCCACAAACCAAAAACTGGTAATAAACACACATGCTAAAAAAAAAAGAAGAAAAGAATCCAAACATAACAATAAATAAATTCATCAAATAACAAAGGGAGCAAAAGAAACTAAAGAGACAAAAAATGAAATTCTAAAACAACCTGAAAATAATTAACAAATGACAATAAGCATATACCTATAAATAATTGCTTAAAAAGTAAATAGATTTTAAATGTTCTAATTAGAAGACATGAAGTGGTGGAATGGACACAAATAGAGGAACCACATATATACTGCCTACAAGAAACTCACTTTAGCTCAAAACTAACATAAGCTGCAGGTGAGGGGATGGAAAAAGACATTTCATGAAAATGCAAACAGATAGCTGGAATAGTAGTATTTATATACTACAAAGTAGACTTTGAAACAAAGACTATAACACAAAAGACCAAAGAAGACATTATATAATGATAAAAGGATCGATTCAAGAAGAAGATATAACAGTTGAAATAAATGTAAACACACCCAACATAGGAGCACCTACATATTAACAAATATGAAGAAACACAAGGTATCACAATAATAGTAGGGACTCAAATACCCCACTTACATCAATGGACAGTTCATCCAGAATAGAAAATCAGTAAGAAAACCCTGAACTTAAATGACATTAGATTAGATAAATTTATATACATAGAGTATTCGATCCAAAAGCAGCAGAATAGCATAACATTCAAAGGCATATGACCCATTTTCCAGGACAGAAAAAAAGGCAAAGTAAGTTTCATTAAATTTAAAAAGTTTGATCATTTCAAGCATATTTTCGACCACAAATCTATGAAACTAGAAATCAAGTGAGTATATATATATATATATTCAAGTATATATTTAACACTGCAAAACAACACAAAAAAATGTGGAGGCTAAACAATATGGTACTAAAAACCAATAGGTCAGTAGTGAAGGAAACAAAGGAAATTTAAAAATACCTAGAGGCCTAGATCTGATAGATAGAGTGCCTGATGAACTATGGAATGAGGTTCCTGACATTGTACAGGAGACAGGGATCAAGACTATTTCCATAGAAAAGAAATGCAAAGCAGCAAAATGGCTGTCTGGGGAGGCCTTACAAATAGCTTTGAAAAGAAGAGAAGCGAAAAGCAAAGGAGAAAAGGAAAGATATAAACTTCTGAATGCAGAGTTCCAAAGAATAATAAGAAGAGATAAGAAACCTTCTTCAGCGATCAATGCAAAGAAATAGAGGAAAACAGCAGAATGGGAAAGACTAGGGATCTCTTCAAGAAAATCAGAGATACTAAAGGAACATTTCATGCTAAGATGAGCTCGATAAAGGACAAAAATGGTATGGACCTAACAGAAGCAGAAGATATTAAGAAGAGATGGCAAGAATACACAGAAGAACTGTACAAAAAAGATCTTCACGACCCAGATAATCATGATGGTGTGATCACTCACCTAGAGCCAGACATCCTGGAATGTGAAGCCAAGTGGGCCTTAGAAAGCATCACTACGAACAAAGCTAGTGGAGGTGACGGAATTCCAGTTGAGCTATTCCAAATCCTGAAAGATGATGCTGTGAAAGTGCTTCACTCAATATGCCAGCAAATTGGAAAACTCAGCAGTGGCCACAGGACTGGAAAAGGTCAGTTTTCATTGCAATCCCAAAGAAAGGCAATGCCAAAGAATGCTCAAACTACTGCACAATTGCACTCATCTTACACACTAGTAAAGTAATGCTCAAAATTCTCCAAGCCAGGCTTCAGCAATATGTGAACCGTGAACTTCGTGATGTTCAAGATGGTTTTAGAAAAGGCAGAGGAACCAGAGATCAAATTGCCAACATCCGCTGGATCATGGAAAAAGCAAGAGAGTTCCAGAAAAACATCTATTTCTGCTTTATTGACTATGCCAAACCTTTGACTGTGTGGATCACAATAAACTGTGGAACATTCTGAAAGAGATGGGAATACCAGAACACCTGATCTGCCTCTTGAGAAATTTGTATGCAGGTCAGGAAGCAACAGTTAGAACTGGACATGGAATAGCAAACTGGTACCAAATAGGAAAAGGAGTTCATCAAGGCTGTAGATTGTCACCCTGTTTATTTAACTTATATGCAGAGTACATCATGAGAAACACTGGACTGGAAGAAACACAAACTGGAATCAAGATGGCTGGGAAAAATATCAATAACCTCAGATATGCAGATGACACCAACCTTATGGCAGAAAGTGAAGAGGAACTCAAAAGCCTCTTGATGAAGGTAAAATTGGAGAGTGAAAGAGTTGGCTTAAAGCTCAACATTCAGAAAACGAAGATCATGGCATCCGGTCCCATCACTTCATGGGAAATAGATGGGGAAACAGTGGAAACAGTGTCAGACTTTATTTTTCTGGGCCTCCAAAATCACTGCAGATGGTGACTGCAGCCATGAAATTAAGAGACGCTTACTCCTTGGAAGGAAAGTTATGTCCAACCTAGATAGCATATTCAAAAGAAGAGACACTACTTTGCCAACAAAGGTTCGTCTAGTCAAGGCTATGGTTTTTCCTGTGGTCATGTATGGATGTGAGAGTTGGACTGTGAAGAAGGCTGAGCACCGAAGAATTGATGCTTTTGAACAGTGGTGTTGGAGAAGACTCTTGAGAGTCCCTTGGACTGCAAGGAGATCCAACCAGTCCATTCTGAAGGAGATCAGCCCTGGGATTTCTTTGGAAGGAATGATGCTAAAGCTGAAACTCCAGTACTTTGGCCACCTCATGCGAAGAGTTGACTCATTGGAAAAGACTCTGATGCTGGGAGGGATTGTGGGCAGGAGGAGAAGGGGACGACAGAGGATGAGATGGCTGGATGGCATCACTGACTTGATGGACGTGAGTCTTAGTGAACTCCGGGACTTGGTGATGGACAGGGAGGCCTGGCGTGCTGTGATTCATGGGGTCAAAAAGAGTCGGACAGGACTGAGTGACTGAACTGAACTAAACTGAAGCTAGTAAAATGTAAGATAAATATCAAAATAGAAAAAATGAAATAGATCTTTAAACTACAAAAGATAAATAAGAGAAAGAGCTAGTTTTCTAAAAAGAAACAAAATTGATATTCCATCAACTAGACTCATCAAGAAAAAGAGGATCAAAATATATAAAGTTAGAAACCAAAAAGGAGTAGTTACAACTAATCAAAAATAAATCCAGATACTTAAACAGCAGCAACACCATTGTTACAGAAATTAAAAATGACTTTGATGGACTCATCTGTCACCTGGGTACGGCCAAGGAATGAATCAGCGAGCTTGAAAATTGGGCAATATAGACTTTCCAAACTGAGATTCAAAGAGACAAAAATAATGGGAGAATTGAACAATGATATCCAAGCACTGTAAGACAATTACAAGTGGTATAATATATACTTAGTGAGGATACTAAACAAAGAAGAAAAAGAAAAGCACCAGAAATATTTGCAGTTACAATATCTAAAATCTTTTCAAAATGAGTAACAGTCACCAAACCATAAATCAAGATAGCTCAGAGAATACTAACCAGGAAAATATGAAGAAACCAATACCTAAACACACAATATTCAAACTCCAAAAAGACAAAGGAAAATATCTTCAGTGAAACTGGGGTTAAAAACCCCTTAACATGTATTTTAGGTAGAAACTAGGATAATAATCATATTGTTCATGGGGTTTTCAAGGCAAGAATACTGAAGTGGCTTCAGTCTAGTCAAAGCTATGTTTTTTCCAGTAGTCATGCATGGATGTGAGAGTTTGACTATAAAGAAAGCTGAGTGCCGAAGAATTGATGCTTTTGAACTGTGGTGTTGGAGAAGACTCTTGAGAGTCCCTTGGACTGCAAGGAGATCCAACCAGTCCATTCTAAAGGAGATCAGTCCTGAGTATTCATTGGAAGGACTGATGCTGAAGCTGAAACTCCAATACTTTGGCCACCTGATGCAAAGAACTGACTTATTTGAAAAGACCCTGATGCTAGGAAAGTTTCAGGGCAGGAGGAGAAGGGGATAACAAAAGATGAGATGGTTGAATGCCATCACAGACCCAATGGACATGAGTTTGAGTAAACTACGGGAGGTGTTGATGGATAGGGAGGCTTGGCATGCTGCAGTCCATGGGGTTGCAGAGTCAGACACAACTGAGTGACTAAACAACAACAAATCCTTCAAAAGAGGAGACATATTTTCATAGACAAATATTGAAGGAATTTATGGCCAGTAGACTTACCTTGCTAGATGTGTTAAGAGAAATTCTCTAGAGAGAAGGAAAATTACAT
This sequence comes from Bubalus kerabau, assembly GCF_029407905.1. Classification (NCBI taxonomy): domain Eukaryota; kingdom Metazoa; phylum Chordata; class Mammalia; order Artiodactyla; family Bovidae; genus Bubalus; species Bubalus kerabau. The sequence goes on along the minus strand of NC_073635.1, from coordinate 9,129,205 downwards.
AGCATAAGTACATAGCATACACATTGGATATACACAAAGAGGAAGTACCTCAAAGAATAAGCAAAGGTGAAATAAAACATGTTTTTTTTCTTATTTTTATTAACCTAATAGGAAAAAAAATGTGTTCAAAGTAACAATAGCAACTGTACTGAGTGATTAAGAAATAATAAATACTAAATAAAACAAATGACAACACTGTTACAAAAGATGCATGTGTGTGCTAAGTCGCTTGTTATAATAGATTGGAGGGAGGAATTGGAAATAATCTGTCATAAATTAGTGCTACTCTCCACGTAATATGTTAGAGTGTTATTTGAAAGTGGATTTAAATTAGTTGTAAAGGTCTATTGCAAATCTAGGGTAACTACTAAAGACAATAAAATGAAAGTAAAATTAGCATGCTAAGAGGGGATAAAATGGAATCATATATAATGCCCACTTGAAATAAAAATATTGTTTTTATTAAAATTAAAAGCTCCTATGTGAAAGACTAAGATATTAAGAGCATTGTGATAAATTACTTAATGGAAGAAAATATTTAAGAAACAAAGATGTGATAAAGGATTAGTAACTAAAATATACAAATAATCCTTAAAAAGCAAAAAAAAAGAAAGAAGTAAACAATTTAATTCAAAAATGAGGAAATATATAAGAAGACTTCATATCAAAGAAGATAAATTAGTGAAAATTAGCATATAAAGTGATGCACAACTTCATGGAATTAGGAAGTTGCAAAAATGAGATAACATTGTACACCTATTTGAACATCTTATATAGGAAAACCTGACAAGATAAGGTGCTGGAGAGTATATCATGGAATTCCATTATGCCTTCGATGCTGGTAGAAATTCAAAATGATGCAGTTATTTTGCAAGTGTTAAACAGTCTCTAAAAATCTAGACATAGTCTTACCATATGATCTAGCAAATCTCCTCTTAGGTATTTACCCAATTGTGTTGATAACTTATCCCTACACAAAAATCTCAGGCTTCCTTGGTGGTTCAGCAGTAAAAAAATCCACTTGCCAATGCAAGAGATGCAGGCTCAATTCCTGGGTCAGGAAGACCCCTGGAGAAGAAACTGACAACCCACTACAATATTCTCACCTGGGATATCTCACACATAGGTGGGTCACAAAGAGCAGGACATGACTTAGCAACTAAACAACAACATACAAAAACTTACACACAGACATTTACGGCAGTTTTATTTATAATTGCCAACTAGAAGCAACCAAGCTGCTCATCAATAGGTAAATAGATAAACTATGGTATATTTGTATGTATGAAAAATGAAATATTATTCAGCAATAAAAAGAAATAAGCCATGAAAAGCCATGAAAAGCAGAATTAAACACTCAAATGCTCAGTCCCACAGTCACGCCTGACTCTTTTCCAATCCCATTGATTGCAGCCTGCCAGGCTCTTTTGTCCATTGAGTTTTCCAGGCAAAAATGCTGGAGCGGGGTGCCATTTCCTTTTCCAGGGGATCTCCCTGACCCAAGGGTTGAACCCATGTCTCTTGTGTCTCCTGCATTGGCAGGCGGGTTCTTTACCACTAGCGCCACCTGGGAAGCCAAAACACTCATATGTACATTGCTAACTGAAACAAGCTAGTCTGACAAGGCCATCAACTGTGTGATTCCAGCTGTATGTATCACATTCTGGAAAGGGCAAAACTGTGAAGACAGTACAAATATCCATGATTACTAAGGGGTTGGGTTGAAGGAGGAAGGAGAGAGAATAGATAAAGAGGAAATGTTTAAAGGCAAGAATATACAATGGATTAAAGACAATCTCTTTAACAAGTGGTGCTGGGAACTCTGGTCAACCACTTGTAAAAGAATGAAACTAGAACACTTTCTAACACCATACACAAAAATAAACTCAAAATGGATTAAAGATCTAAACGTAAGACCAGAAACTATAAAACTCCTAGAGGAGAACATAGGCAAAACACTCTCTGACATACATCACAGCAGGATCCTCTATGACCCACCTCCCAGAATATTGGAAATAAAAGCAAAAATAAACAAATGGGACCTAATTAACCTTAAAAGCTTCTGCACATCAAAGGAAACTATTAGCAAGGTGAAAAGACAGCCTTCAGAATGGGAGAAGATAATAGCAAATGAAGCAACTGACAAACAACTAATCTCGAGAATATACAAGCAACTCCTACAGCTCAACTCCAGAAAAATAAATGACCCAATCAAAAAATGGGCCAAAGAACTAAATAGACATTTCTCCAAAGAAGACATACAGATGGCTAACAAACACATGAAAAGATGCTCAACATCACTCATTATCAGAGAAATGCAAATCAAAACCACTATGAGGTACCATTTCACACCAGTCAGAATGGCTGCGATCCAAAAGTCTACAAGTAATAAATGCTGGAGAGGGTGTGGAGAAAAGGGAACCCTCTTACACTGTTGGTGGGAATGCAAACTAGTACAGCCACTATGGAGAACAGTGTGGAGATTCCTTAAAAAACTGGAAATAGACATGCCTTATGATCCAGCAATCCCACTGCTGGGCATACACACTGAGAAAACCAGAAGGGAAAGAGACACGAGTACCCCAATGTTCATCGCAGCACTGTTTATAATAGCCAGGACATGGAAGCAACCTAGATGTCCATCAGCAGATGAATGGATAAGAAAGCTGTGGTACATATACACAATGGAGTATTATTCAGCCATTAAAAAGAATACATTTGAATCAGTTCTAATGAGGTGGATGAAACTGGAGCCTATTATACAGAGTGAAGTAAGCCAGAAGGAAAAACACCAATACAGTATACTAACGCATATATATGGAATTTAGAAAGATGGTAACAATAACCCTGTGTACGAGACAGCAAAAGAGACACTGATGTATAGAACAGTCTTATGGACTCTGTGGGAGAGGGAGAGGGTGGGAAGATTTGGGAGAATGGCATTGAAACATGTAAAATATCATGTATGAAATGAGATGCCAGTCCAGGTTCGATGCACGATACTGGATGCTTGGGGCTGGTGCACTGGGACGACCCAGAGGGATGGAATGGGGAGGGAGGAGGGAGGAGGGTTCAGGATGGGGAACACATGTATACCTGTGGCGGATTCATTTTGATATTTGGCAAATCTAATACAGTTATGTAAAGTTTAAAAATAAAATTAAATTAAAAAAAAAATAAAGAGGAAATGTTTAGATTATACAGAATTGTAAAACTATTCTGTATCACACTGTAATGATGTGTATATAACATTATGCAGTTATCAAGACCTATCAGATCAGATCAGATCAGTCACTCAGTCTTGTCTGACTCTTTGCACCACCATGAATCGCAGCACGCCAGGCCTCCCTGTCCATCACCAACTCCCGGAGTTCACTCCGACTCACGTTCATCCAGTCAGTGATGCCATCCAGCCATCTCACCCTCTGTCTTCCCCTTCTCCTCTTGCCCCCAATCCCTCCCAGCATCAGAGTCTTTTCCAATGAGTCAACTCTTTGCATGAGGTGGCCAAAGTACTGGAGTTTCAGCTTCAGCATCATTCCTTCCAAAGAAATCCCAGGGCTGATCTCCTTCAGAATGGACTGGCTGGATCTCCTTGCAGTCCAAGGGACTCTCAAGAGTCTTCTCCAACACCACAGTTCAAAAGCATCAATTCTTCGGTGCTCAGCCTTCTTCACAGTCCAACTCTCACATCCATATATGACCACAGGAAAAACCATAGCCTTGACTAGACGGACCTTTGTTGGCAAAGTAATGTCTCTGCTTTTCAATATGCTATCTAGGTTGGTCATAACTTTCCTTCCAAGGAGTAAGAGTCTTTTAATTTCATGGCTGCAGTCACCATCTGCAGTGATTTTGGAGGCCCAGAAAAATAAAGTCTGACACTGTTTCCACTGTTTCCCGGTCTATTTCCCATGAAGTGATGGGACCAGATGCCATGATCTTCGTTTTCTGAATGCTGAGCTTTAAGCCAACTTTTTCACTCTCCTCTTTCACTTTCATCAGGAGGGCTTTTTAGTTCCTCTTCACTTTCTGCCATAAGGTTGGTGTCATCTGCATATCTGAGGTTATTGGTATTTCTCCCAGCAATCTTGATTCCAGCTTGTGTTTCTTCCAGTCCAGCGTTTCTCATGATGTACTCTGCATATAAGTTAAATAAACAGGGTGACAATATACAGCCTTGACGAACTCCTTTTCCTATTTGGAACCAGTCTGTTGTTCCATGTCCAGTTCTAACTGTTGCTTCCTGACCTGCATACAAATTTCTCAAGAGGCAGATCAAACAGAGTGAAACAATGTAAATTATATACTTTAGTTACTCTTAATTTCCAATATTCATTAATTCATTGTAACAAGTTATATTACTTCTAGATATTAATAATTGGGGAAACAAGGTGTGAAAATGGGAGATGAGGCATATGGGAACTTTGTGTACTATCTTCTTAGCTTTTCATTAAATTTTAAAAATAAAATGTCTAAAAATAAAACAAGTAACAAATCAAGCTTGTTATCTAGAAAGAAATGGTCAATGGGCATAAAATAACTTTTTTAAAAAGCAAATGAAAATATTTATAATAAGAATGACCAATGATTTCATTTTATGAAAAGATAAATTCAATTTTAAAGTTTATTTCTGCCATGAACCTTTTCCAGATTTTTAACAACTTTTGTTTTCCTTCTGTCTGACCCTGGATCTTGGTGGCTGTGACTTCCTTACAGTCTATTACATCAGGGTTGATAATCTGTATACTTGCATGAGTTGAATACTATTCTTTACATTTGGATGTATGTATTCTATGTTTCTAATTTATACTCCACAAAATTGGAAGCTGTTAGTAAGACTGTGTCTTTACAACCTCAGTAATGTCAACTATTGCTGAAATAATGCCTTTGTGTTAATTGGCTATCTCCTCATTGATCAGTTTTTGTAATGTTTGGGTCCTCCTTTCCTGAGGAAATTATGACTTGTAGATCCCTATCATTCACTTCCATAAGAGGGAGTTTTATACATCAAAGGGAAGTTATCAGTATAGTAGTGAGGAGTACAGGTTTTGGAACCAGACCATCTGCTTTACCTCTTGCTCCCACTGGTTTTATATGTGAGACTTTGAACAAAGAACTGCATTCCTCCAAGCATGTCTGTGTCATCTGAGGATAAGAATTAGTTATAGACAAGGCAATATTATTGCATACTGATGTCCATCATAGTATACCCTGCTAACACCTCGGTCTCTCTAGGTGGCATTTCCTTTGATAAAGGAAATATTATATTTCTACATTTAAAATATAATGAGCACTTCTTAAATTAGATTAACTCTTAGATGAGATATGCCTTACTATTTTTGAAAGTTCTCGTAAGTTCATACATTCATTCAAAGTAAAATCTGTTGATATTAATTTCCATGCCCTATTTAAAAAATAATTAATTAGGATTATATTTTTATATATTCATTAAATTTCTTCATTTTATATCTTAAAGTTTTAAAGCATCATCATTTAAAACTCTCACATAGCAAATAAAAATATAAGGTGTTTTTTTTTTTAATTTGGTAATATTTTATTTTTTTTTAATTTTAATTAAATTTAATTTTATTTTTAAACCTGAAACACTGTATTAGTTTTGCCAAACATCAAAACGAATCCACCACAGGTATACAAAATTATAAAAATAATGATCCTCAATTCCTATTACAATCTAATAGATAATTAACACTTCAATGCCTATTGTCTCTATAATTTAAAAAAAAGGGTTATTAAGATAAGACGGAAAATTGAACAGTTTATTCTAAAAAATGAAACTCTTAAAAATGTCTTTTTATTATTAATTATTTCAAAGTAACAAGAGACATTTTTACCTTTTAATTTATAAGAATAAAGAGAAAGTGGAGATACCACAAAAATTATTTGTGTTTTCACTAAAATGAGAAATCATATCAAATTTTGAAACACTTATCTCAAATAAAATATGGAAAGCTACAAGAGATAATGAATAATAAGAGTAGTATAAATCATTTATGCCCCAAAGTAGTATAAAACCCAAAAATATACTGCAATGATTTTGTCTGGAACATTATATTTATATAGTTTTCAGTTTATTTTATGCATAATATTAGATATTTTCTTCAAAGGTAAAGAAGAATAAAAAGAGTAATCATGATTTTTGTGAGATAAATAATAAAGCATTATTAAAAACTAAAGTTATTGTGAATTATGTCTTAACTTATAAAATGTATTACTTTGCTAATAATGACATTATTTAAGAATAACAGAGCTGATAACTTTGAGGGATGGAGTGTGAGCACGTTTTCACTAAAATTAAAGAGATTTTCAATATATAAATACAAATTAAGACTTTTCCTATTTTCAGTATTTGAATTTAGACATATGTAGGTTTTAAATTCTAGTTATTTTAATCTAGCAAGAGATATTCACAGTATATATAAAATGTTCAATCCTTTCCAAGTGACATAAATTCATAAGAGAAATACACACACATATCAATTAAAGGTTTATTATACACCAGAATCTACATCCACTGATTCTCCATCCAGAAGTATAAAGAAAACATAACATATTTTTTTCCATAATCAACTGTAGTCCTTTTGAGGTTCTCATCTTATTTATTAGTATTGAACTAAAATGCTAAATTGAGATGAATCCAGTAATCACATTTCAATTTTAATAATCTCTTTTCCTTGAGTAATCCAGCTTCATTTATTTAAATCTCCAGGCTTTCCGGCATCCTCCCCTTTCTCTTTCTTCCTGACAATGATATATGTGGAAGGAGGGCTTACACAACCTCCAAGGCAGGGTGGTGGCAAAAAAGTGACCTATCATTTTAGGTTTCATATTGGATGTTAGCATTGTCTTTCAATTCCTGTGGTATCTGCAGCAATAGTCTTTTCACCTGCTACTGCTCATTCTCCTGAAATTAATGGTTTAGAACAGGGGCCAACCCCTGAGCCATGGACAGGTACTGGCCTATGGCCTGTTCAGAGCCAGGCCACACAGGAGAAGGTGAGAGGCAGGCAAGTGAACAAAGCTTCATCTGTATTTGCAGCTGCTCCCCATTGCTCGCATTACCACTTAAACTTCTCCTCCTGACAGATCAATGTGGCGTTAGATTTTCAGAGGAGCATGAACTCTACTATGAACTGCACATGCAAGGGATCTAGAATCTAATGCCTGCTGATCTGAGATGAAGCTGAGATGGTGATGTTAACACTTGGAAGCTTTTGCAAATACAGATTATCATTAGCAAAGAGGTTTGACTGCACAGAGACCATAATAAATCAATTGCTTGCGTACTCATCTTAAAAGTTTATCAGTGAGTGACATGTGACAATTAAAGGGCATCTGGTGGCAGGTTTTAAATCATAATCCAGCACTTAATTTAGTCTGAGAGTGGCCCACACGTTATTTTATTTACCACTTTCATACATGGCTCATTCCCAAACTATGCACTTATTGCAGTCACAGTTTTGGTAGGCTCTCAAGCTAACCCTAGCTAAAGTGAGTAAAAAATAAATATCATTAGAGAGCTTCTTTGAAAAATGTGAAAGACTGAAGGATAAGACATTGGAAAAAAAAGTTGCATTTTAAAGAAAATACCAAAGACCTACCTAAATAATGGGTTCATTGCAACAAGTGAGTCACATTCTCCAAAGCTGCTTTGTATAATATATGGCAACTGTTTGTGGGTATCCAACAAAGCCATGTAAGCTTCAAAACTGTTTTGCCATATGAAGACCAAGCATCCTGAATTAAAACACAAGCCTTTGGAATTTTCCAGAAGAATAAATGTGAACAAGGAGAACAGAAGCAATTTTGGGGCTCCAAAATCACTGCAGATGGTGACTGCAGCCATGAAATTAAAAGATGCATGCTCCTTGGAAGAAAAGTTATAACCAACCTAGATAGTATATTAAAAAACAGAGACATTACTTTGCCGACAAAGGTCCATCTAGTCAAAGCTATGTTTTGTTTTGTTTTGTTTTGTCATCATTTATGGGTGTGAGTGTTGGATCATATAGAAAGCTGAGTGCAGAAGAATTGATGCTTTTGAACTGTGGTGTTGGAGAAGACTCCTGAGAGTCCCTTGGATCGATTGGGCCAGTCAATCCTAAAGGAAATCAGTCCTGAATATTCACTGGAAGGACTGATGTTGAAGCTGAAACTTCAATACTTTGGCCACTTGATATGAAGAACTGAGTCATTGGGGGAGATTGAAAGCAGGAAGAGAAGGGGACGACAGAGGATGAGATGGCAGGATGGCATCACTGACTCAATGGACATGAGTTTGAGTAAGCTCCTGGAGTTGGTGATGGACAGGAAGCGTGGCGTGCTGCAGTTTATGGGGTAGCAAAGAGTCAGACACAACTGAGCGACTGAACTGAACTGAACGGAACCACTTTTATCAGATGTGTCTGTACTGAGAGCATCATTCTTAGTGACTAACCACAAGTACTCAATATGCCAGCAAATTTGGAAAACTCAGCAGTGGCCACAGGACTGGAAAAGGTCAGTTTTCATTCCAAATGCTCAAACTACCACACAATTGCACTCATCTCACATGCTAATAAAGTAATGCTCAAAATTCTCCAAGCCAAGCTTTAGCAATATGTGAACTGTGAACTTCCTGATGTTCAAGCTGGTTTTAGAAAAGGCAGAGGAACCAGAGATCAAATTGCCAACATCCCCTGGATCATGGAAAAAGCAAGAGAGTTCCAGAAAAAACATCTATTTCTGCTTTATTGACTTTGCCAAAGCCTTTGACTGTGTGGATCACAATAAACTGTGGACAATTCTGAAAGAGATGGGAATACCAGACCACCGGACCTGCCTCTTGAGAAATCTGTATGTAGGTCAGGAAGCAGAAGCTAGAACTGGACATGGAACAACAGCCTGGTTCTAAATAGGAAAAGGAGTACATCAAGGCTGTATATCGTCACCCTGCTTATTTAACTTCTATGCAGAGTACATCATGAGAAATGCTCGACTGGAAGAAACACAAGCTGGAATCAAGATTGCCGGAAGAAATACCAATAACCTCAGATATGCAGATGACACCACCCTTATGGCAGAAAGTGAAGAGGAACTAAAAAGGGCTCTTGATGAAAGTGAAAGAGGAGAGTGAAAAAGTTGGCTTAAAGCTCAACATTCAGAAAACGAAGATCATGGCATCCGGTCCCATCATTTCATAGGAAATAGATGGGGAAACAGTGGAAACAGTGTCAGACTTTATTTTTCTGGGCTCCAAAATCACTGCAGATGGTGACTGCAGCCATGAAATTAAAAGACTCTTACTCCTTGGAAGGAAAGTTATGTCCAACCTAGATAGCATATTGAAAAGCAGAGACATTACTTTGCCAACAAAGGTTCGTCTAGTCAAGGCTATGGTTTTTCCTGTTGTCACGTATGGATGTGAGAGTTGGACTGTGAAGAAGGCTAAGTGCCAAAGAATTGATGCTTTTGAACTGTGGTGTTGGAGAAGACTCTTGAGAGTCCCTTGGACTGCAAGGAGATCCAACCAGTCCATTCTGAAGGAGATCAGCCCTGAGATTTCTTTGTAAGGAATGATGCTAAAGCTGAAACTCCAGTACTTTGGCCACCTCATGCGAAGAGTTGACTCATTGGAAAAGACCCTGATGCTGGGAGGGATTGGGGGCAGGAGGAGAAAGGGACGACAGAGGGTGAGATGGCTGGATGGCATCACTGACTCGATGGATGTGAGTCGGAGTGAACTCTGGGAGTTGGTGATGGACAGGACGGCCTGGCGTGTTGTGATTCATGGGGTCGCAAAGAGTCGGACATGACTGAGCGACTGAACTGAACTGAACTGAACCACAGTGCTAAAACTAAGAATCCCTTTACTGTCAGTGATGTATAGCTGACTGCTGCTAATGACATTCATCATAAACTTGTAGGAGAGGCTACAGTTGAAAAGGTGGCATGAGTTCCTCTTTTGATTAGCACCATAATTAGTCAAATTGATTAAATAACAGAGAATACTGAGCCGCAATTATTAGACAGGATTAATGAGTTACTGTGGTCTGCACTCCAGGTTGACAAGTCTACGGATATTGACAACAAGGAAACAATGCTTTTTTTGTGTGTGTGTGAGATATATTTTTCAGGAAGATGTGCTTGAGGGTATGTTATGTGCACTCTTGTTAACCAACACCACAGCTGCAGAACCATCTAAGCCTTTGAATGATTACACATCAGGAAAATGAGACTAGTCATTTTGTGGCAGTGTATGTATAGACAGAGCACCTGCCACGACTGGATGGCTTTCGGGTGTCCCTGCTTGGGTAGAAGAGGAAGCTTCTGAATGTGAGTCTATGCACTGTTATCCATAGAGAAATGCTGGCTAGCCTAAAAATGTCACCTGAATTTAACAGTGTTTTGAAGGATATGATTAAGTAAAATTGTTGTGGGGAAGAGTCAATTCTGACTCAATATTGTGTCTATTTGTTTAACTTTAACCTTTCTTTCCCACTGCTTTTGTTTACTAGAAGAATACTGTTTATACATAAAGGCCTGCCTCAGGGAACTCTGACCCTCTGTCAGAGTAAAACTCAACTGTCTTTATTCAGAACCCTATCCACCTGTGGATGGCAGGAAGGAAGAAATTAACACATCCCCTTCCCAAGGTTTGCTATTTTTTATTTATTTTTTTGTTTGTTTTGCTTTACTTCCTTACCTCTCCCCATCTTTGTTCTGTAAAAGAACCTGGCATCCAGAGACCCAGGTAAGATGATTATTTTGAGACATTTGTCTGCCATCTTCTTGGTCAGCTGGCTTTCTGAATAAAGTTATATCCCTTGCCTCAACAGCTCATTCCTCAGATTTATTGGCCTGTCATGCAGCAAGCAGGGCAAGTTTGGACTTGGTAACAAAATGATCAACCATATTAAAGTACCTACCCTTAACTCATGTCTGTTTGTGCAGCTTTGTGAGGAGACAGATGCAGAGCACACATATGTTCTCTTATACATGGAAATGAGACAGTTTTCTAAATGTAGGTCACTGGCCAGAGTTTTTGAGTTACAAGGGACGCTCCAGAGATTTCTTTTTTTTTTTTTTTTAAACTTTACATAATTGTATTAGTTTTGCCAAATATCAAAATGAATCCGCCACAGGTATACATGTGTTCCCCATCCTGAACCCTCTTCCCTCCTCCCTCCCCATTCCATCCCTCTGGGTCGTCCCAGTGCACCAGCCCCAAGCATCCAGTATTGTGCATCGAACCTGGACTGGCAACTCGTTTCATACATGATATTTTACACGTTTCAATGCCGTTCTCCCAAATCTTCCCACCCTCTCCCTCTCTCACAGAGTCCATAAGACTGTTCTATACATCAGTGTCTCTTTTGCTGTCTCGTACACAGGGTTATTGTTACCATCTTTCTAAATTCCATATATATGTATTAGTATACTGTATTGGTGTTTTTCTTTCTGGCTTACTTCACTCTGTATAATAGGTTCCAGTTTCATCCACCTCATTAGAACTGATTCATCAGTTCTAATGAATCAGAGATTTCTTAAAAAAAAAAAAAAAAGTCACCACTGGCAGGGCATTTCAGACACACAGAATGAGTTGCAAAACTTTGTTACTGTTACTTGCAACAAACTCAATCTGTCACTTCAGGAAAGAATAACAGCTGTCTTCAAGTCAGTGGACGAAGTCCCTGCATTCAAAGTCAAATTGGAATTATGGGGATGATGAGTGAACACTTGTATTTTTGGCATGTTTTAAACATTAGCAGAGGTTTGAAAGATAATGATCCAGGGCCTACTTTCTCCTAGCTGGTGCATAATCATCTATCTCAGCTTTCAAAAGAGTTTGAGCATTACTTCTTAACCACAAAAGGCACCCAAACTGGGAAGCAAGGGATTCTTGAGACATTTGTGAATAAGCTAGGTGAATCCACTTTTAACTGTGCTAGAATGGGATCAATTCCTTGAGATGACAAGTAATGATGTCCTTAAAAGTGTATTTGAGACAGCTCCAAATCTCCACATATTCTGGATTAAAATAAAAGCTGAATATCCTGAGACTGTCACAAAATCACTGAAAAGCCCACTTCCATTTCCAACATCCTATATTTGTGAAGCAGGGTTTTCTGCAGTGACAGCAACCAAAACAAGATTATGGAATAGACTGGACACAAGCAACATACTTTGTGTGTCAGTGTCTCCCATCACTCCCAGATGGGACTATCTAGTTGCAAGAAAACAAGTTCAGGGCTCCCACTGATTCTGCACTGTGGTGAGTTGTGTAATTATTTCATTATGTATCACAATGTACTAATAATAAAATAAAGCACACAATAAATGTAATACATTCGAGTCATCCCCAAACCATCCTGTCCCCTGGTCTGTGGAAAAAGTGTCTTCCACAAACCCAGGCCCTGGTGCCAAAAAGTTTGGGGACTACTGGTTTAGAAGTTCTGGATGGCTGGTTTTATGTTGGCTCTATTCTCCCTCAACTCAGTTGGGTCAAATGATTTTCCCTGAGACTCCACTTGAGCTATTGTTGGAGTTTCTACAGCTTGGAAATATAAATCACATTTTTCTACTCCTTCTCATTTTTCTGGCTTGCCCTGAATTCTGTGACTACTTCACCATTTTGATACCCACTGGAAAGGTCCTCAGCAACCAACTGTCACATAACCTCCTTGAGAGCAGATGGCAATTCTGGATTCCAGTTGTTTGCTACATACCCCACTGGACTGTTACCAACAACAGTTAAATGTGTGCCCTCCTTTCATGTGTGAACTAGAACATATTCAGGTATTCTGGGATTTTACAGCATCAGTATTGTCTGTTATATGAACCCAAGCTTTCTTGTTGTCTTCTCATGTTAAGAAATGTAAATATGCTTTGCTCTAATGAAGCTATTTTCATCAAGAGCAACTTTGGGTCTGTTCAGGAGTGAATTTATTTGGGGAGCAAAAGGATGGGAAGCCTTCTACAATCAACTTGGAAACTTATATAAGGCTTCCTGGAAGAGGTGGTTCTTGAGTTTTCTGAAAGTTGAAAGGAAATTAGCCAAGTGAAGAGGAGGGGAGAAGTTTTCCAGAAGAGAACAAAACTAGTGAAGTTGAAAAATAAAAGACACAATTAGAAGAGGCATGAGAGCCACAAACTTCAGTGTTTGGAATGATTAAATGGGTGCCATGACATAGTGGGAAGGGAAATAGACAGACCACTATTCTGAGTTTCCTATCCAGGAAAAGGGAGTTGAAATCTATCCTTGAAGGTAATACAAAGCCACTCATGTGTTCTAAGCAACAAGGTGACATAGCCAGATTCCTGATGTCCTTTATAATATGAACATGGTGGGCTGTTAAAAAGGCACCTTATCATATTGGCACTCCCTGTATCTGTCTCAATGTTAGAAAACAGAAGAATAAAGATAGCCTTACCCCACAGAATTGTAGAATAAAGTTCCTACCTACAATGGAAAGTCCATGTTGTGTATGATACAAAACCAGAAGCCAAGAGCTGCCAGCTAGAGGTAAATTCAGACCATAAATATTCTCTTCTACTGAATTTATTTTCATCCCAAATTTATTTTTATACATTTCCTAAGATCTTACACTTTTTTGCCTCGAATCACTCTCAACATTTTAACCACTTCTCTCCAGGAAGTATACAGAATGAGAGGATCGCAAACCGTATCTGAGCATGGTACCATATGTTTCTGTTTTCCTAAAGCATTCCATAATAGGCTGGATCAGAAAGGACAGATACTTGGCAGAGCCTATGACATGAACTTTCACTAGGTGATTTTGTCTATTTCTGCTGAACTAATGTTAAAGCCAAAGCTTTTCTAGTAATTGGACAAAATGGCATCATAAGCAGTAGAACATTATGCCACAAAGACAGTTACACTAACAAATCAGGACTTTAAAACTGTACAGTTGTACCGTTTTTACAGGCCATATCTATTGTTGATTCTTCCATAGAAGAAAAATACATTTTTCTATAGAAAAGACGTTTTCTATAGAAGAAAAGACATTGTATAAGCTATTTTTAAAATTATATGATCAAGTACACCAGACTTATCTACTATAATTTCACTGACATTCAAGGAAATATACAATTTAGGAAATAATTATCTTTCCCAGGAAACATGGGTTAAAACTCTGATCTCAATGTAAAAATTAAAATCAGTCTTTAAAATACAAATGCTTAACTTCTGCTATACCTATCTTTCCACTTTTCACATCCTCAACATTACAGATGTCTTAAGATGTCCAAAAAGGTAACACTTCCTGGGAAAATCTCAGAAAAAAGAGAGAAAAAGAAATCATAATCATATATTTTAAAAAATATTACCCTATGAAAATTTCAAACTGATTTGTTATTAAATTCCTTATGTACTGATATTTGTCTACATTTTAATGTATAGCTAACAAATGGAATTAGTATAATAGAAAATGAAACAATCATTGCTAAAATCGTTTAAAGCTTGAATCTAAAAATTGTACTTTATTTTATGCATCTGTTGCTTCAGAATAAAAATGAAACTAAATTAAAGTATTTATATAATGAGCATTTTTCAAAATTAAGCTGAAATATTACTATTTATAATAGAATTAGTACTCAAAAAGAACTAAAATTGCTTCTAAATATAACTGTATTGTTCTGTAAATATCTACTACTGTTCACTTCTTACTGATTGATTGATTCCCTGTAAAATATACAAAGGTTTTTGGTTAGGTATAAGAAAAAAATTTCAATCTCTAGGGAAAGACAGCAAAAAGAGACTGAATTAAAACCCTACAATAAAAATACAGAGTTTTATGTGACATAATAAAGGCAGGCATTATTTCATCAAGAATAGAAAATTATTCTTATAATTGAGTTAATCATCTAAACATTTGCTTTCACAAATACGCAATATCACACACATATGCACAAGAACACACAAACACAAAAGTTTATTTCTATTATTATTTGTCTATATAATTGTTAAAACTTAGAACAGTCTTCCCCTTAACTTAGCTGTGTCTATTCATTTTCCTTTCCTTCAAATTTCTTTTTTTTTTTTTTCCTTATAGAGGTCTATTTTCATAGCATTTTTATTAAAGTGTATTTTTTTATTTTTTTTAATTTTATTTTATTTTTAAACTTTACATAATTGTATTAGTTTTGCCAAATATCAAAATGAATCCACCACAGGTATACATGTGTTCCCCATCCTGAAATGTTATAATACATAATCTTTTTACATGTATAATACAAATAACCCCAAAGCACTTAAATTGCTCTCTTATGTGTATATATTCTCAATAAATACTAATAATAAGATTTTTGTAGTCAGTTGCTCAGTCATGTCCAACTTTTTGTGACCCCATGAACTGCAGCATGCCAGGCTTCCCTATTCTTCATTATCTCCCAGAGTTTGCTCAAATGCATATCCATTGAGTCCATGATACCATCCAACCATCTCATCCTCTGTCGCTCCCTTCTGCTTCTGCTCTCAATCTTTCCCAGAATCAGGCTCTTTTCCAATTAGTTGGCTCTTCTCATCAGGTGGCCAGAGTATTGGAGCTTCAACTTCAGCATCAGTTCTTCCAATGAATACTCAGGGTTAATTTTCTAGAAGATTGACTGGTTTGATCTCTTTGCTGTCTAAGGGACTCTCAAGCGTCTTCTCAAGCACCACAGATCAAAGCATCAATTCTTTGGTGCTCAGCCTTCTTTACGGTCCAACTCTTACACCACTACCTACTGAAAAAACAAGTACTACTGGATAAACCATGACTTGGACTATATATGGACCTTTGTTGATAAGATATTAAAAACAATATAATATAATTTGATGAAAAGCAATATCATATAATACAAAGATTTATAAAATAACATTTAGGTCATAAATCTATTCAGTATGTTTTGTTTATTTTTACATTTATTCTCATTCTAAATTCATGTTTGCTCAGGTTTAATCTCTATTTTCAAATTCTTCGAGGATATGATGTTGGGGGAAGGGGGCAACAGAGGATGAGATGGTTGGATGGCAACACCAACTCAATGAACATGAGTTTTAGCAGACTTTGGGAAATGTTGAAGGACAGGGAAGCCTGGCCTGCTGTAGTCCATGGGGTTGCAAAGAATCAGACATGACTGAGCAACTGAATAAAAATGGTATTGTCCATGTAGTAATAACACCTTTTATTTAAAGCATTAAACTAAGAAGATAAATCAAGATCATACTTGAAGTTCTTGAAATTGTTAAATGGCAGTGGAGGGGGAAGAAAAGAGCTCAATAGAAGGAACATACATGGGAAAAATCTTAACTGTTAAGTATACAGGAGAATTATAGGTGTTTTTAAAGTAGGAAAAACATAAAAGAGACTACATTCTTAGAAACAGAAGAGTAAACATTTAAAAGAAAAGTGTTAAATTAAAGATATTAAAAGTATTAATAGTATACTCAGCAACAGATATTTCATAGCAGTTAAACATACTTGTCTAATCCAGTGTTTCTAAAAGCAAGAATTACATCTGTCACCAAAGAACCTAGACATGAACATTTCTTGTTTTAGATCAAACCAATAAACAGAAATCTTTTGGTATTAGACTTGATGATATGACACCTAAACACTGTAGGTGATCATAACACATATTAAACTTAGAGATTTCTTGGGATTGTATACTTAGAAGTTATTTCAGGAACACTTAAGTATTGGATACCTATTATATCTGTAACAGGCATTGTTGCTGGGACATACGAATGGAAAACACAAGTGCATTCATACATACATACACACCTATGTCCTAGTGAAGCTTACATTTTAGAAGAAAAGAATCATATACAGAAAGAAGATAGATAAAGCCATGGTGTGTTTGAGATCATCAAGACAGAATCAAATTAGATAGGCAAGATGCTGGACAAGAGAAACCATGGAAACACTGTGTGTAGTGTGGTGTAATAAAAGACACTGAACAAGACAGAAGAGGTAATCAGAGAGCAAGAGGAAATCAAAAAGACAGCCATGCCATAAGATTAAAAGGAAGAAAAGTTCAGACAAAAATGTGATATACTGGTCAATCTTACCAAAAGCTGTTGATAGGTCAAAGTAGACAAAGACTGAAAAAGATCATTGATAAGAGCAGTATATGAGAGATAGGGAATGATAATGCAGGCTAATGAGGTATTTTTTATTCCTAGAATCTTGATAGCAAGTCATTCTACACAAGAGAGAAGCAAATTATACTTGAATGATGATAAGCACAGGTATGTTACAAAACTGGATCATCGTATGGGAAAAATGAGTAAATGCATGAATCAAATATTACTCCAAAGAATAGATTTAAAAAGGTCAGTCAGTCAGTTCAGTCACTCAGTACTATCCGAATATTTGTGACCATATTGACTGCAAAACGTCAGGCTTCCTTGTCCATCACCAACTCCTGGAGCTTACACAAACTCATGTTCATCAAGTCAGTGATGCCATCCAACCATCTCATCCTCTGCCCTTCCCTTCTCTTCCTGCCTTCAAATTTCCCAGCATTAAGGTATTTTCCAATGAATCAGTTGTTTGCATCAGGTGGTCAGAGTATTGGAGTTTCAGCTTCAGCATCAGTCCTTCCAGCGAATATTGAGGACCGATTTCCTTTGGGGCTGATTGGTTTGACCTCTTGGCAGTCCAAGGGACTTGCAAGAGTCTTCTCCAACACCACAGTTCAAAAACATCAATTCTTTGGCACTCAGCTTTCTCTATAGTCCAATCCTCACAACCATACATGACTACTGGGAAAATATAGCTTTGATCAGATGGACCATTGTTGGCAAAGTATTGTCTCTGCTTTTTAATATGCCATCTAGGCTCTCATAGCTTTTCTTTCAAGGAGCAAGCATCTTTTAATTTCATGGCTGCAGTCACCATCTGCAGTGATTATGGAGCCCAAGAAAATAAAATCTTACACTGTTTCCATTGTTTCCCCATCCATTTGCCATGAAATGATGGGACCAGATGCCATTTTACTTTTGTGAACATTGAGTTTTAAGGCAGCTTTTTCACTCTCCACTTTCACTTTCATCAAGAGGTTCTTTAGTTCTTCTTCACTTTCTACCATAATGGTGGTGTCATTTGCATATCTGAGGTTATTGATATTTCTCTGGACAATCTTGATTCCAGCTTCTGCTTCATCCAGCATGGCATTTTGCATGATGCAGTCTTTTTTTTTTTTAATTTAAATTTATTTAATTGGGGGCTAATTACTTTACAATATTGTATTGGTTTTGCCATACATCAACATGAATCTGCCACGGGTGTACACGTGCTCCCCATCCTGAACACCCCTCTCACCTCCCTCCCTGTACCATACCTCTGGGTCATCCCAGTGCACAAGCCCCAAGCATCCGCATCCTGTGATGTAGTCTTTATATAAGTTACATAAGCAGGGTGACAATATACAGCCTTGGCTACTTCTTTTCCAATTTGGAAACAGTCTGTTGTTTCATGTCCAGCTCTAGCTGTTGCTTCTTGACCTGCATACAGATTTCTCAGGAGGCAAGTCAGGTGGTCTGATATTCCCATTCCTAAGAATTTTCCACAGTTTGTTGTGATCCACAAAGTCAAAGGCTTTGGCATAGTCAATAAAGCAGAAGTAGATGTTTTCTTGAAACTCTCTTGCTTTTTCGATTATCCAATGGATGCTGGCAATTTGATCTCTGGTTCCTCTGCCTTTTCTAAATATAGTTTGAACATCTGAGAGTTCACAGTTCACATACTATTGAAGACTGGCTTGGAGAATTTTGAGCTTGAGATGAGTGCAATTGTGAGGTAATTTGAACATTCTTTGGCATTGCCTTTCTTTGGGATTGGAATGAAATCTGACCTTTTCCAGTCCTGAGGCCACTACTGAGCTTTCCAAATTTCCTGGCATACTGAGTGCACTTTCACAGCATCATCTTTGAAGATTTGAAATAGCTCAGCTAGAATTCCATCACCTTCACTAGCTTTGTTGGTAGTGATGCTTCCTATGGCCCACTTGACTTAATATTCCAGGATGTCTGACTCTAGATGAGTGATCACACCATCGTGATTATATGGGTCATGAAGATTTTTTTTATATAGTGCTTCTTGGGTATTCTTGCCAGTTCTTCTTAATATCTTATGCTTCTGTTAGGTCCATACCATTTTTGTCCTTTATCGAGCCCATCTTTGCATGAAATGTTCCCTTGGTACCTCTAATTTTCTTGAAGCGATCTTTAGTCTTTCCCATTCTATTATTTTCCTCTATTTCTTTGCATTGATCACTGATGGAGGCCATTCTTCATTCTAATCCCAAAGAATGCTCAAACTACCACAAAGTTGCACTTATCTCACACGCTAGCAAAGTAATGCTCAAAATTCTCCAAGCCAGGCTTTCAATTCAATCACTCAGTCATGTCCGACTCTTTGTGACCCCATGAATTGCAGCACGCCAGGCCTCCCTGTCCATCACCATCTCCCAGAGTTCACTAAAACATGTCCATCGAGTCAGTGATGCCATCCAGCCATCTCATCCTCTGTCATCCCCTTCTCCTCCTGCCCCCAGTCGCTCCCAGCATCAGAGTCTTTTTCAAAGAGTCAACCCTTTTCATGAAGTGGCCAAAGTACTGGAGTTTCAGCTTTAGCGTCATTCCTTCCAAAGAACACCCAGGACTGATCTCCTTTAGGATGGACTTGTTGGATCTCCTTGCAGTCCAAGGGACTCTCAAGAGTCTTCTCCAACACCACAGTTCAAAAGCATCAATTTGGTGCTCAGCTTTCCTCACAGCCCAACTCTCACATCCATACATGACCACTGGAAAAGCCACAGCCTTGACTAGACGGACCTTTGTTGGCAAAGTAATGTCTCTGCTTTTGAATATGCTATCTAGGTTAGTCATAACTTTCCTTCCAAAGAGTAAGTGTCTTTTTAATTTCATGGCTGAAATCACCATTTGCAGTGATTTTGGACAGTACATAAGCTCTGAACTTCCAAACATTCAAGTTGGATTTAGAAAAGGCAGAGGAAGTGGAGACCAAACTGCCCATATCCACGGGATCATAGAAAAAGTAAGAGAGTTCCAGAAAAACATTTACTTCTACTTTATTGACTATGCCAAAGCCTTTGTGTGGATCAAAACATACTGCGGATTCATTTTGATATTTGGCAAAACTAATACAATTATGTAAAGTTTAAAAATAAAATAAAATTAAAAAAAAATAAAGAAAGCAAAAAAAAAAAAAAAAAAAAACATACTGTGGAAAATTCTTAAAGAGATGGGAATACCAGACCACCTGACCTGCCTCCTGAGAAATCTGTATAGAAGTCAAGAAAGAAAAAGAGTTAAAACTAAGCATGGAACAACAGATTATTTAACACTGGGAAAGGAGTAGGTCAAGGCTGTATATTGTAACCTTGTTTATTTAACTTATATGTCGAATATATCATGAAAATTCTGGACTGAATGAAGCAATGTGTGTGAAAGTTATTCAGTCGTGTCTGACACTTTGCTATACAGTCCATGGAATTCTCTAGGGCAGAATACTGGAGTGGATAGCCTTTCCCTCCTCCAGGGGATTTTCCCAACCTAGGATTGAACTCAGGTCTCCTGCATTGGAGCCAGATTCTTTACCAGCTGAGATGGAGCAGAAGCTGGAATCAAAATTGCCAAGAGAAATATCAATAACCTCAGATATTCAGATGACACCACCCGTATGGAAGAGAATGAAGAGGAACTGAAGAGCTTCTTGATGAAAGTGAAAAAGGAGAGTGAAAATTGGCTTAAAACTCAACATTCAAAAAACTAAAATCATAGCATTCAGTCCCATCCCTTTATTTCAAATAGATGGGAAAACAATGGAAACAGTGACAGACTATTTTCTTGGGCTCAAAAATTACTGCAGATGGTGACTGCAGCCATGAAATTAAAAGACTCTTGTTCCTTGGAAGAAAAGTTATGATCAACTTGCTGCTGCTAAGTTGCTTCTGTCGTGTCCGACTCTGTGTGGCCCCATAGACGGCAGCCCACCAGGCTCCCCCATCCCTGGGTTTCTCCAGGCAAGAACACTGGAGTGAGTTGCTGTTTCCTTCTCCAATGCATGAAAGTGAAAAGTGAAAGTGAAGTCACTCAATGACCAACTTAGACATCATATTAAAAAGCAGAGACATTACTTTGTCGACAAAGGTCCATCTAGTCGAAGCTATGGTTTTTCCAGGAGTCATGTTTGGATGTTAGAGTTGGGCTATAAAGAAGGGTGAGTGCCAAAGAATTGATGCTTCTGAAATGTGGTGTTGGAGAAGACTCTTGAGAGTTCCTTGGACTGCAAGGAGATCCAACCAGTCAATCCTAAAGGAAATCAGTACTGAATATTCATTGGAAGGACAGATACTGAAGCTGAAAGTCCAATACTTTGACCACCTGTTGGGAAGTGCTTACTCTTTGGAACAGACCCTGATGCTGGGAGGGATTGAAGGCAGAAGGACAAGGGGACAGTAGAGGATGAGATGGTTGGATGGCATCGCTAACTCAATGGATGAGTTTTAGCAAGCACCAGGAATTGGTGATGGACATAGAAGCCTGACATGCTACAGTACATAGGGTTGCAAAGAATCATACATGACTGAGCATGTGAACTGAACTGAATATAAATGATTCAATAGTATAATTCTTTCCCCCTGAAGTTACATGTTCACTTTGAAGTCAAGAACTGTGCAACATCATTTAACCATATTTTTTAGAGTTACACATCAGTTTTAATTCCTCTGAAACATACAGTTAATTTTCTAGATTTTTATTCTTTCATTCAAATATATATATATATATATATATATATATATATATATATATATATATCTCACCAATCTTTAATTTCCCCTTTATGTTAGAAAAATGCTTTGGAATTAAATGTACTGCCTTTGAGAAGTTTGCAGTCAGTATTTCATAGAAGAAACAGAAAACATTTTAGGTATTTCCCTTGAAAGGAAATCAATACATGGGACTTAAAAGCACTAGAAGTGTAGACAAAAGAGGTCAGAGTCATGGAGCTGCACTTCACAGGTGAGAATGCCCCTCTGCTACTGCATTGACTGCAGCAGCTCTGTGTCTGGATGGTCCCAGAGTCTGCAATGCTGAGTCTGAATGCCTTAACTACTCATTTCTCCTGGCTGTGTTACTTAAAGATCCAGCAGCAAGGTGGACTCCCACTCTTCCTGTCTTCAGTAAACTAGTGAAATAAATAAGTGAATTAATTGATTTATTTTCAGAACCTTAGCTCCAATAGATACTAAGAAACATAGCTGTTATAGTTCCCTTCTTCCCTAAATAGCCAAAAGCAGAATGAGAAAACTTAATGTATTTGTTACACAATTGTATCTAACAAGATTGTCAAATAAACAAGGAGGCTTTATTCCATTGTATATGGCTAATTTGTTTGAAAATTTCAGTGGGCATCTCTTTAAAATATAAAAAGGAAAATAGTTCAGAAGGTAACTAGCAGTGGGAAAAGACAGCCTTAGTGAATTGATTAATATCTCAACTATATATACATATACGTATGTATATACATATAGATTTTACAGATGAGTGTGCTTTTAAGATGATTGACAGTGGATATAAACTCAAGTACAGTATTTCATAATTATCCACAAAAGTCTAGTGGCTGGATATAGCTCAGAATTTAGTACTTAGAGCTTGTATCAATAGAAATGTCATTGAAAGAATTTTTGCTGGATCTTACTTTAACTCAACTAACATGATTAGAATTTGAAAGGGAAGAATTGTAATTTTCTCAACTATATTGGCTATTTATAGTGGCGATTTTTTTTAAGAACACACAAAAAAGTCTTAAACATAATCTGAATAATCAGTGGGCATTATGTTTTGGGTTTGGGAACTGGGAGCATAGCCAATTGGGGTGGAATTTTAATAACTGCTTTGCTACTTTTACTGTTTACTTTAAGCAAATTTTTCATAAAAAGAGCTGGATTGACAGTCTCTGAGATCAAAGTCCTCTTTTTATCAGCTGAACAGATACAGCACAGGGAGTAAAAATTTCCCATCAGCCCGAACCACCACTCTGGAGATTTTACCTATGAAGGATGAGAGGCGATTTCAAGCTTTGCTTTTGTCTTTTTTCCTGGGAGGATTCCTCATTCAGTGGCACTCACACAGGCAAAAATGTTTTTTGAATTAACAATGCCAGATAGATTTCATTTGCTTTGAGCATTTTTTCCATTACAACTTAACATATCATATTTGGGAAATAGTTCAGAATGAATTTTATATTTTAAACTTAATAATATGTTTATAAGCTTATGTTTTCATTTTGCTAATTAATGAAGTCAAGAAAATTTAGTTACTTCTCTAAAATCAAAGGCAAATTAATTGTAGTGCTCAAGTAAATATTCATAGATTCTGATCATATAATGGCAATAGCAAGCAAGAGAATCGGCAATGGATTTATAGTATCTTATCATGTTTGTACACCACATTTAATCTGATCATCAAAACCACTATAATAAGAGTCTTAAGGTGAATCAGATAAGAAACTAACATTCAAAGGATCAAAGAAATCGTGTTATATATATGTGTGTATATATATATATATATATATTTCATTACTAACAAAGATGTGGAATGTTATTTTGTAATTTTTAAGAAACAAATTTCTGAATTTGGAGTGTATTTTATTGCTGATGACCTGTCACAATTAATTGATAGCATATATTATTTCTCAGTAGTGAGGAAAGCACCACTTACCACACATGGTGTTTGATTAGATTACATTAAATGCAAAGACTAGCACTACTTTCATTCTATAGACAAAGAAAATGAGGGTAAAAGAAGGGAAGCAAGTTTTTTCAAGCAATTTCTGCAAATTAAGAAATCATATGGCCTGAATCTGAATCTAGGTTAATCTAATTCCAAGCCCCTCCTTATACAAACATGATTAAGAATACTGAGTGTGACAAAAAAGTCAAAATAAAATTGGAGAAATTCAAAATAGGCATAACTACAATGCAGTGCAGGAGACCCCAGTTCGATTCCTCGGTTGGGAAGATCCCCTGGAGAAGGGAAAGGCTACCCACTCCAGTATTCTAGCCTGGAGAATTCCATGGACTGTATAGTCCATGGGGTCACAAAGAGTTGGACATGACTGAGTGACTTTCACTTTCACAACCCTAATATGCTGCAGATAAAGCTGCATGAGGCCAGGCAAAATTACTGATTTTTAAAGTTTGAGATATGTGTGTGTATATATATAAATGTTTATGTAGATTTCTACTGTATATACATGTATGAATAAACTTGAAGAGATTTACTCCTTTAATCAGGGTGCATTAGAGTAGGAGTTAAGATTCACCATTTAGAACCAGATACTAATAATTATTTTAGGACAAATGCTTATACTATGATTTTTAAGCATTTATAATATACATAGACATTATTCTCCTGAAAATGTAGTTTAGAGATGATGGGGGTATTTTTTTTTCTAAGTCTTCTGCACTTGTCAGATTGATTCTGAATAATTTAAAACATATAATACTGTAAGTATTAGTTGTACAATAATGCAGGGAGGACGATAGAGAAGGCAGAGATCCAAGACATCCTAAATTCTATACAATAAAAATAAATTCAAATATTATTTCTACTCTAAGGGATAATACTAGAAGAGGTATATTGCATTGGGTACAGCAAAGCAAAGACAGAAGCCTGGGAACACCCATATTTTAATATTTGTGAAACTGATTCATGCTGTCCTCACTGAATGTCATCATCTCCCTGGAGGGAGGCATAATGACAGTTTTTAACCCCTGTTGTGACTCTATAAATCCCATTGTTACTCTAACTCCTACAAGAATGCCTGTCAGCATTGTTACTGTTTACCTATCAAATGGATTAATTAATTAAGATAGGTACTTTTTTTTTTTTTTTTAAGATAGGTACTTTTGAAACTCTAGTATTAAGCATATAAAGCACAGCCACTCCCAGGGTACAAAGTACCAAGTAGAAATGCTTCGCAGCATACTTTGAAACAATCAACTCCTTTGAGCAGTGCTGTTAGATGACAGAGACTTCAAGGGTGCAAGTCTCAATGACATTGAAGGTACCTATGGTTTGTATTGGAGAAGGAAATGGCAACCCACTCCAGTGTTCTTGCCTGGAGAATCCCATGGACGGAGAAGCCTAGTAGGCTGCAGTCCATGGGGTCGCACAGAGTCGGACACAACTGAAGCGACTTGGCAGCATGGTATGTATTAAGGTTTTTGTATGGAATCTGTTCAGTTGAGATGAACACGTTTCTTTCTTTTTTTTTTTTTTTAATAATCATTTAATGAGGCATACAGGTGGCTTTGGGAATTTACACGTAAAGAAAATCTCTAAATAAAAAACCAAAGAATAAAGGAGTTCCCTGGTGCCACAGTGGATAAGAATCTGCCTGCCAATGCACGGGACACGAGCTTGATTCCTTGTTCAGAAAGATTCCACATGCAGCAGAGGAACTAAGCCCGTGCACCACATCTACTGAGTCTGCGTTCTAAAGGCCAAGGGCTACAACTATTTTTTTTTCTTCTATCTTCATTTTATTTTATTTATTTACTTATTTTTTAATTTTATTTTATTTTTAAACAAGTTCCTATGCAACTAATATTCACTGAGTTCCTAAAGCATGTGGCAAGCACTTGGCAAGCTTTTGGTAGAGTGTACAAAAAAATCACACACAACACCTGAAAGTGAAAAGTGAAAGTGTTAGTTGCTCAGTCATGTCCTACTCTTTGCGACCCCATGGACTGTAGACCACCGGGCTCCTCTGTCCATGGGATTTCCCAGGCAAGAATACTGGAGTGGGTTGCCATTTCCTTCTCCAGGGCACCTACACACATCAACTGTAAACTTTAAAGTCAAATGGAGATCACAGATTAGCTAAATAAACTCTTGTGACTTGACTTTTCTTTCTTTCTTTCTTTCTTTCTTTTTTTTTTTTAAACCGATTGTTAATTTAGGCATCTGAGGTGGGGCATCCCACCTCCAGCTTCTGCTTTTGCAGACCAAGGGGTCACCTGCGGGTAGGGTAGGCTGGGGTGAGGCTGGCTCTGAAACGCAGATCTCGGGTGGTGGAGGAAGCTGGTGGGGGCCTATAGACAAATAGGGGTCCCAGGACAATGAGGACCGCTGAACAGCCTGGAGGTCCCCTCCGGATAGTGATCAGGAATGCCCTGCAGCCCTGAAACTGGCACACGGGTCCTCTCCCTGTTCCCCGAGTTCCAAGGAACATACCCACAGCCAGCAGGGGTGTGGTTGGCCAGGGCAGCTCCCCATCAACCCTAACTGCTGTTTATTCCTTGGAGTCTGGTGCGCATGGAAGGGCAGGTCTCCATCCTTCCACTGGGGCTCAGTCCTGTGGCCAGAGGCTCGGCCAGACAGGGTGGCTCATAGCCTGAGTGGACGCGAGGTGGAGGTCCAAGGTCCAGAGTCCTCCCGACTTGGGCTTTGGCGGGTGGTGGGGAACTGAAAGTGGTTCTGACCAACGGGTCCATGTGGGAGGCGGGCCAGGCCCGGGACCCAGAGCAGGTGGATGCTCACCCTCTCATAGGCGCCCGAGCACTGAAAGGCCACTTCTCATCGGCTTGGGTGCCTCTGCGGGACCTTGGCTGCTGTGAAAGTAGGGAATGAACTCAGGCTTCTCTTTCTCCATCTGAGCAGTGGCGTGGAGCCCAGACCCACGTTCCGGAAGTCATCCCTGAGCACGAAGCACGCCTGCCTTCCAGCCAAGACCACGGTAAGGTGCCCATCCTCCCAGCTTCACCTTCTCTATTTGTTCCCTAGGTCAGGTGACACAAGGAATGCGTTTAAAGCAAGAAAATTAACCTCACAAGTAAACCAGATTTCTTTTGAGATTATGGATAGATTATATAGATTGTATAGGGCTTCACTGGTGGCTCAGAGGGTCAACAATCTGCCTTTAATGCAGGAGACCACGGTTGGATCCCTGGGTCGGGAAGATCCCCTGGAGAAGGGAATGACAACCCACTCCAGTATTCTTGCTGGAGAATCACATGGACAGAGAAGCCTGGTGGGCTACAGTCCATGGGGTTGCCAAGAGTCTGATTTAACTGAATGACTAACACTTTCAGTTTCTCATAGATTATATGAAGCTTTTATATATATATTCACTAGTAATGTTAAAGGTATACTGTAGAAGATATGTTCCTGGAGAAATCTGAAGACTATTTATACTGAATATAGAATTTGGGGGAAAAAAAAGAATTTGGGTTGACAGTGTTTTTTGTTGCTGTTTTTCTTCTACCACTTGAAATTTCTTGTACCACTTTTTTGACCTCCATTGTTTCAAGAATGATGCTGTATTTCTAATGGTTTTCCTCCGTGACATTTTTTCAGATTCTTTTTTTTTTTTGTCTTTAGTTTTCAGAAGTTTAATTATAATGCATATTAGCATGGATTCCTTTGGGTTTACCCAGTTTAAGGTCCATCATAACTTGTTGGGCTTCCTCTGTGGCTCAGTGGTAAAGAATCTGCTTGCAAGGCAAGAGATTCTGGTTTGATCCCTGGGTCCGGAAGATTCCGCTCTAGGAGGGCATAGCAACCCACTCCAGTATTCTTTCCTAGAGAATCCTGTGGACTGAGGAGCCTGGCAGGCTACAGTCCATAGAGTCACAAAGAGGTTAACAGGACTGAAGTGACTGAGCATGCATAAATTGTTAGAATTTTAAGTTTGAATATCCTGCTATGTTTCAGATGTTTTCAGCCATTATTTGGGTACTTTTTCAGTCCTGTAGGTTTTCTTCTTTCTAAGACCTTGAAGACCAACATGTTCTGATTTTGTTGCAGTTCCAAATGTCCCTAAGTCTTTTTTTTTTTTTTTTTAATTTTGCCACTTTATTTTTTTTAATTGAAGGATATTTGCTTTACAAAATGCTGTGGTTTTCTGTCATACATCAACAATAATCAGCCATGTCCCCTCCCTCCTGAAACTCCCCTTCCATCTCCCTTCCTGTCCCACCCTTCTAGATTGTCACAGGGACCCTGGTTGAGTTCCCTGACTCATACAGTAAACTGGCTATCTATTTTACATATGGTACTATAAATTTCCTCATTACGCACTTCATACATCTTACCCTCTCCCTCCTCCCCTTCCCCCGTGTCCGTAGGCCTGTTCTCCATGTCTGTTTCTCCACTGCTGCCCTTAGGATAAATTCATCAGTACCATCTTTCTAATTCCATATATATGTGTCAGTATATGATATTTATATTTCTCTTTCTGACTTACTTCACTCTTTATAATAGGCTCTATGTTCGTCTACCTCATGAGAACTGACTCAAATGCACTCCTTTTTATGGCTAAGTAGTATTCCATTGTTGGAGAAGGCAATGGCACCCCACTCCAGTACTCTTGCCTGGAAAATCCCACGGACGGAGGAGCCTGGTGGGCTGCAGTCCATGGGGTCGCTAAGAGTCGGACACGACTGAGTGACTTCACTTTCACTTTTCACTTTCATGCATTGGAGAAGGAAATGGCAACCCACTCCAGTGTTCTTGCCTGGAGAATCTCAGGGATGGGGAGCCTGGTGGGCTGCCATCTATGGGGTCACACAGAGTCGGACACGACTGAAGTGACTCAGCAGCAGCAGCAGCAGCAGTATTCCATTGTATATATGCACCACAGCCTCTTTATCCCTTTATCTGTTGATGGACATCTAGGTTGCTTCCATGTTCTAGCTATTGTAAACAGTGCTGCAAGGAACAATGGGATACATGTTTTCCCAAAGAAACTCTATTTCAGTTTTGGTTTCCTCAGGGTATATGCCTAGTAGTGGGATTACTGGGTCATATGGTGATTTTATTCCCAGTTTTTAAAAGAATCTGGCATGCCATGGGGGATGGAGTTGGGGAGGACTCCCACACCCCAGCCTCCCTGACTTCTCCACATCGGTCTGGTCCCACCATGTAGAGGATGGATTTGTTCATTTTTGTTTAATTTAAATGTATTTACTCTCTCATTCAGATTGGATCATATCGATTATTCAGTCTTCCACTCACTTCCTTCTGTCTGCTCCATTCTGATGTTAACCCTGTCTACTGAATTTTTGTTGTTGTATTCCTGAGTTTTAAGGTTTTTATTTGGTTCTACTTATATCTTCTATGTCTTTGAACAGACTTGCTGAAGCTTTCTGTTTTTTCATTTGTTTCCATTGTATTCGTAATTGCTAATTGAAGCATTTTTATCATGGTTGTTAAAAATCTAATTTTAAATTGGATTTAGGTTTTAAATTAGATTTAACATCTGTGCCATCTTGATGTTGACATCTGTTGATTTTTTTTTCTCATTTAAATTGAGGTTTTCCTGACTCTTAGTATGATGAAAGATTTATCAGTTGAATCCTGGCCATTTTTATATTTTATCTGAAACTCTGAATCTTCTATAAAACTTCTATTTTAGGTGGCTTTCTTTAATGATTCTCTGGGAGGGAAAAGAGGGATTTCACTTCATTATTTCCAGGTGAATGTAGAAATCTGAGTTTCCTACTCAGTCTCTGGTGACATCTGAAATGGGGAGAAGGGGTTTCTAGTTAATGCAGAAGGGAGGGCTGGAAGTCCATGTCACTGCCACGGCCTCCACCAATACTGCTGTAAGCAAGCTCTTGATAAGCCATCAGGAATAAATTGCTAACACTCTACTTGGCATTTACTCACACCATCTATGCAGGGGTATTGGTATGTGCTGCCCCAGACTCTCCAGGATGGAAGTTTGGGCTCTGCGATCAGCTGTTGCTAGTATAGTGAGTGTGGGGCTCGTGTTTTCTGTTTTACTCCAATCGATTAGACTGGTTGTTGTCTACAAGTTTTCTGCCTTGTTAGGCTGTCCCTTTCATTGTTTTTTTTTTTTTTTTTAACCTAGAGAGAGCACATTTTTGTTGGCTTTTTAGTGTGTGTGCTTATTGGTATTTCCAGATTGCTAGCTTTTTCAGTTCCCAGTTTTGCATATAAGAGACAAAAGACAAAAAGAAATTGGTCAATGTGTGATCATGTAGTTCCTCCTGTCCCAGTTTGGTTGATGGTCTGCCTTTTTAAAATTTTTATACTTTGAAGAATATTTTTATTTTGTTTTATTATAATCCCTATTGTTTTTAGTTGTGCTAGGCAGGAGGAGTAGTGAGAATTATATTCCATCTTACACTTCTTGAAAGTGAAAGATGGAGTATACTATGATCGTAATTGTGATAATGATGATGATGACTTTTGGTTTTACTCTCACATTTAATGCTTTTTGGATTATCCCCTATTTGATGAATTGCTTGTGATGCTTCTAGGCTGATTTTCCCTGTTACTTGACTTTATTTTTAACTTAGAAATTTCCTACTTGCAACTTTTTTGACCTTTGGTGGAATTAAAATACTTTGGAATTGTCCATTTTTCTAGATTATTGATTGAACAATTGGACAAGTCAGAATATATTTCTACTATATACTGTTAAAACTATTTTATATGCTATTTTATTGTACATGCTGCATATATTTTCAGAAGGATTTTATAAATTTCATTCCTAGTGTTTTATATAAATATTTATGACTTTGTTTTTATTATAATACCTACATTTTATTTGCTAATTTAGAAACATTTTTGTCTACAGTGTTTTATTTGTAAGTAATAGGCAGCATGCAATAACAGAAGCACTGTTGTAGAACAGAGCTGAACCAAGTTCTGAATTCAAGTCAGTTTTGCCACCACTTTAATATCTTAATATCTGTCATGAACAAACTTCACACCTTATCTATTCTCTAGTATCTTTATCTTTAAAATGTCCACGGGATTGCCCAAAAAAGAACACTGGAGTGGCTTGCCATTTCCTCCTCCAGGAAATCTTCCTGACTCAGGGATCAAACCCATGTCTCCTGCATGTCAATGCAGGAGGCACCTGCATTGGCAGGTGGACACTGAGCCATCTGGAAAGCCCCAAACCTTCAGACAATAAGGCTATTTGATCTAAAACTACAGCAAAATACAAAGCAAAATTATTTTTGGAAACCTAAGGAACTATGCTTTAACTGTATTTCTGAATCATATGAAAAACAAAACAGAGATCTATTAACTCCAACAGCACTTATAGAATATTTCTGTCTTTCTCAAGTTTGTAGTTAATTTTCATTGTGGACTTTCCTTTGATATATATGTCTTTTATTATTACTTTAAATACTTTTATTTTTAGAAGAATAGCTGTTTAAGTGGTTATATTTGAAGCATTATCTTTTGCATTTCCTTTTTTTTCCTTTTATTTACTTTTAATTGGTAGGTAAGTGCTTTACAATATTGTGTTGGTTTCTGCCATATATTAACCTGAATCAGCCATAGGTATACATATGTCCCCTCCCTCTTGAACCTCCCTCGCACCTCCCAACCCACCTCATCTGTCTAGGTAAGTGGTGTAGATATACTCAGCCATAAAAAGAAATACATTTGAGTCAATTCTAATGAGTGGATGAACCTAGAGCTTATTACATAGAGTGAAGTTAAGTTGGAAAGAGAAAAAAGAAATATCATATATGAACACATATATATGGAATCTAGGAAGATGGGACTGATGGACCTGTTTGCAGGGCAGCAGTGCAGACGCAGACATAGAGAACAGACTTGTGGACCCAGTGAGGGGAGGAGAGGGTGGGACGAGTTGAGAGAGAAGCATGGAAACAGATACATTGCCATCTGTAAAATTAAATAGCCAGTGGGAATTTCCTGTATGATACAGGGAGCTCAAATCCACTGCTCTGAAGTGCTATGTCTTTACAAATTTTGGTACACAGTGGAGAGATTTCTTCCAGCCTAGCTTACATTTTTATCACTGCTAGGTGCAATGAATCAATCCATTTGAAATCCCAGTTATCAGATTCCCCCTCTTAGGTCTTGACTATGCCCAAATATTGTTATTTTAATTTTCCTTTTCTTCTCTGATATAGGTCTAGATACCTAAGAGTAGTCAATTGTTATTCCATTTTATTTATTTGTGGTCTAGAAGAATTATATCTGTTTTTGAAGAGAATATGTCTCACTGCTTGTCACGAATTTAAAAGATTAGCTTAAGAAAAGCAATATGCTTATGTGATGTTATATCATTAGATCATGTTTAAGAACCTTTGGTCAGTACTGCCTGCCCCTTTGTATCTTATAATTGTGAAAAATGTGAACTAATCTTTAAACGACCGGGCAAAATTGATGGATTTAGCTTTTATTTATAGATATACTTTCTGTGTAAGTTCTGCATAATTAAATTATTTTTGAATGAAATAGACTTTCAGTGAAATTTTATTCTATTATACACACATTATTTATTACACAGATTGTTCTAAGCTCTAAACCAAACCTTTGGACACGTTCAATGTAAGCATTATAAGTTGCCAAGAGTAAACCCAGAAGAGCAAGAGGAGAAGAGAATAACAGAGGATGAGATGGTTGGATGGCATCACTGACTGGATGAACATGAGCATGCTCTGGGAGTTGGTGATGGACAGGCAATCCTGGTGTGCTACAGTCCATGGTGTTGCAAATAGTCAGACACGACTGAGAGACTGAAATGAACTGAACTGAAACCCAGAAGAACATCTAAATTTATTTGGATATCTCTGAGGGAGGCTGTGAGCAGGGGACACTCTTAGGGAGAAGTGAAATATAAGTTAATACTTGAAGAGTAAATTGGGATTATTGAAATAGGGGAGCAGGTGATGAGCTCACAACTGTCACTTTCTTCATCTGCAGAAACATTATCCTCATCAAAATCATGGGTGTCTGAAGGTTAGAAGAGTCACTTTTCTCTTACTACATATTTCCAAACCACAGTGCGATCCTTGTTTCCTAATAATTCCTACCTCTATGAAATACTTAACGTGGGGTATGCAAATATTTCCCATAAATAAAAACTCCTTATCTCCCATAAATAAAAATTCCTTATCTCCCGTAAATAAAAACTCCTCTAAGGCACGGGATTCTAGGAGACGTTCTAATCCATCATCTGAACACATGATTACACACTAAGAAGTCTAATCCATGAAAACAAGTTGCTCTGAAGAATGAAATCATTGCCCTTAAACTAATCAGAGCTATATTCTCCAGGAAGGGAAGCACTGTTGAAAGGGTTAATATGTGGAGGAGCTACTCATAGAGTGATCACAAAGGATAGTCCATTTCAAGATGCTACAAATACCCTTCCTTTCTTCTCCCCAACAGTTTCTTCTTAATTTAGTGATATTTAAAATAATTTCATCTTCAGTTTTGTTCTTCAGAATTTGGACATGGTTTTATTTTTCCCCTTAATTGTATTTTATTAGAGAAAAAAACAAAAGAACATTTTATATGCTATTTTTCTACAGGAATGATTCTTTTGAGAACTTTACCCATCTCTTTTTTTGTTGTTGTTTTGATTCTGACTCGTTAGTTTCTCAATAACTTCTTTTTAGTAAGCTGCCTCATTTATAGAATCTTGTAAATGTCAACAACATCAACTACACAAATACCTTTGAACTCCTTCAGGATCTCCTTTTCTATAGTTGGTTCTGATTGCTAAGCTAACTTTCCATTGATCTGTTTTCCCTTCCTTTTAAACTCCCTCTTCTGCTAGTCACTACCTCTGTTTACCCACTCAGCTACTAACTCCCTTTCACTTTAAACTTCTTTTTATTAGGACTCATGCAGAGTCTGCCATGTTCTCATGCTGCCTCTCAGTAGCTGGCCTCTCAGAGCTTCAGATTATTGATCATTCTGCACATCAGAAATTAAGTTAAAATTCCTCTGCTTCACTGTGCTATTATTCATGTTAGGTTTCAATTCAGCATTTCCAACTGTGTTTCACTATATGGAAAGTATTATCTATATTAATTTGTGGACTATTTATTAGTAACTCATATACTTAAAAGGAGCCCATAGAGTTTAAGTGTTCAACTAGTCTTGAATATATCACTGTATAATTTAAAGATGAGGATATATTCAGAAATGTTAAGTGATTTGAAGTAAGTTTGAGTAGTGAGTTTGTGAAAAGATAGAAAATACATCAGGTTTTGTAACTCCTGATTTATAAAGTTTTTCAGTTTACTATATCAGTACATGTATTTATTGATTGTGGCCATGAAATTAAAAGACGCTTACTCCTTGGAAGGAAAGTTATGACCAACCTAGATAGCATATTCAAAAGCAGAGACATTACTTCGCCAACAAAGGTCCGTCTAGTCAAGGCTATGGTTTTTCCAGTAATCATGTCTGGATGTGAGAGTTGGACTGTGAAGAAAGCTGAACGCCAAAGAATTGATGCTTTTGAACTGTGGTGTTGGAGAAGACTCTCGAGAGTCCCTTGGACTGCAAGGACATCCAACCAGTCCATTCTAAAGGAGATCAGTCCTGGGTATTCTTTGGAAGGAATGATGCTAAAGCTGAAACTCCAGTACTTTGGCCACCTCATGTAAAGAGTTGACACATTGAAAAAGACTCTGATGCTGGGAGGGATTGGGGGCAGGAGGAAAAGGGGACAACAGAGGATGAGATGGCTGGATGGCATCACTGACTTGATGGACGTGAGTCTTAGTGAACTCCGGGAGTTGGTGATGGACAGGGAGGCCTGGCACGCTGCAATTCATTGGGTCACAAAGAGTCGGACATGACTGAGTGACTGAACTGACCACTGTTTTATAATATAAGTATTTAAAGCTTTTGTATCCATACAGTCATTGTTTAAACAGAAAAAAATATTTAGATCTTGGTATTATCCTCCTAACAGTAGTCCTATGATACAATGAAAGCTATACTTTCATTTTCAAATAGTACCTCAATATCAGACAATATTAAAAATAGGTTACTGATATTTATGGGCTTTCCAGGTAGCACAGTGGTAAAGAATACACTTGCCAGTGCAGAAGACACAAGAGGCATGAGTATGATCCCTGGGTTGGGAAGATCCCCTGGAGTAATAAATGGCAACCTACTCCAGTATTCTTGCTTGGAAAATTCCATGGACAGAGGAGCCTGGTAGTATACAGTGCATGGGGTCACAGAGTCAGACAAGGTTGAGCACACACACACACACATAAGCTTATATTTTTACATGGTGATCTAAATTATTTTTTCTTGCTTTTTCCCGACTTTGGAAACTGTAAAAGTCACTGATAATTTTCCTAACATAGAACAAATGTTTTATTTTATAGTCATTTTCACAGATACCCTGAATTGCTTAGACTCCTCTCAATCTCAAGCTCCTTGATTTGAAAAATTAGTTCCAGAAACTTCCTCATAGTGAAAGAATAAACAATTCAAAACACTAGAATACTGCTATGTGGTTTTCAGACCCTGAAATCCCCAACTTGTTGGATTTATTTAGATTTTACTTGAAAATTTCTAAGGCCAATACTTATTTAAAGAGGAAAAAATGAAATTTCTTAATATGTACATTTATACTATAAAACTTTGATTTCAGTTCTAGTTTTACTAAAGAAAATTTTCTTATATTCTAAAAGCAATTCCCTATTGGTATCTCAAAATGAGTAAGTATCTCCCTGTCAATATTTTCTGTTCTTTTTATTTGTCTCTCCATGTTTCTAGGACTGAATCTCTGAATCATTCTAGCCAATGTGTTAAGGTTTCAAATCACATCCTTTTGCTTCATCTACCTACAAAATTACAGCATTCTACTTTGTATTTGAAGTATTTCTCTGTGAAGAATGTTATAATCTACACATTCTGGTGGAACTCTACAAAGACTGTGGCATGGCTGTTGATTTTTACCATGCTCTGAATACTGTCTTATACAGGAATAGACTTCCTACAAGCATATATTTTTGGAACAACTCCTTCCAAATTCAAAATATTAGTACTCTTTATTTCTCTCATCTCTTAGAACTTAAATGGAATTGAGCAATAACAAATTTGTCATAAAAACATTCCACATAATTTTAAATTATGTATTTTACAAAAGTGTTATTTTTGTAAGTTATTCTCTTTTTTTATGGCCATCCTAGCATTGAATGTATAAAATATAATTTTAAATATTCAGTCTGTTTGAAAATGTATATTGAACCATTCAGTCAAATCTCCTATAAGTAGCATATCTTTACATAACTATATGTGCATTTATTAATTACAATTATTAGGATATAGTATTATTTTTTAGATGTAGGCTTTTTCCTTCATCAGGTATAAATAGTTATAGAATCATGACTACTGAATTTGAAACTCATAATTGTAAAGTCAGTTAAAGCCCAAAATTTTGTATCAGTTATGCACTTTTAGATGATTAAAAAAGAACAAGTTATATTTAACTGTTTTCCAAATTTGCTGGTATATTGAGTGAAGCACTTTAACAGCATCATCTTCCAGGATTTAAAATAGCTCAGCTGGAATTCCATCACCTCCACTAGGTTTGTTTGTAGTGATGCTTCCTATGGCCCACTTGGCTTCACATTCCAGGATGTCTGGCTCTAGGTGAGTGATCACACCATCATGATTATTTGGGTCATGAAGATCTTTTCTATGCAGTTCTTCTGTGTATTCCTGCCACCTCTTCTTAATATCTTCTGCTTTTGTTAGGTCCCTACCACTTCTGTCCTTTATTGAACCCATTTTTGCATGAAATGTTCCCTTGGTATCTCTAATTTTTTTTGAAGGGATCTCTAGTCTTCCCTATTCTGTTGTTTTCCTCTATTTCTTTGCATTAATCACTGAGGAAGGCTTTCTTATTGCTCTTTGCTATTCTTTGGAACTCTGCATTCAAATGGGTACATCTTTCCCTTTCTCCTTTGCTTTTCAATTCCCTTGTTTTCACAGCTATTTGTAATGCCTCCATAGACAGCCATTTAGCTTTTTTTGCTATTCTTTTTCTTGGGGATAGTCTTGATTCCTGTCTCCTGTACAGTGTCACGAATATCCACCCATAGTTCATCAGGCACTCTGTCTATCAGATCTAGGTCCTTAAATCTATTTCTCACTTCCACTGTATAGTCATAAGGGATTTGATTTAGGTCATACCTGAATGGTCTAGTGGTTTTCTTCAATTTAAGTCTGAATTTGGCAATAAAGAGTTCATGATCTGAGCCACAGTCAGTTCCCAGTCTTATTGTTGCTGATGGATAGAGTTTCTCCATTCTTTGGCTGCAAAGAATAAAATCAATCTGATTTCAGTGTTGACCATCTGGTGATGTCCATGTGTAGAGTCTTGTGTTGTTGGAAGAGGATGTTTGCTATGACCAGTGTGTTCTCTCAGCAGAACTCCATCAGCCTTTGCCCTGCTTCATTCCATATTCCAAGGCCAAATTTGCCTGTTACTCCAGGTGTTTCTTGACTTCCTACTTTTGCATTCCTGTCCCCTATAATGAAAAGGGCATATTTTTTTTTTGGTGTTAGTTGTGGAAGGTCTTTTAGGTCTTCATAGAATTGTTCAACTTCAGCTTCTTCAGCGTTACTGCTTGGGGGTATAGACTTGGATTACCATGATATTGAAAGGTTTGCCTTGGAAACGAACAGATCATTCTGTCGTTTTTGAGATTGCATCCAAGTACTGCATTTCGGACTCTTTTGTTGACTATGATCGCTACTCCATTTCTTCTAAGGGATTCCTGCCCATGGTAGTAGATATAATAGCCATCTGAGTTAAATTCACCCATTCCAGTCCATCTTAGTTCGCTGATTCCTAGAATGTCGATGTTCACTCTTGCCATCTGCTATTTGACCACTTCCAATTTTCCTTGATTCATGGACCTAACATTCCATGTTCCTATACAATATTGCTCTTTACAGCATCAGACCTTGCTTCTATCACCAGTCCCACCCACAACTGGGTGTTGTTTTTGCTTTGGCTCCATCCCTTCATTCTTTCTGCAGTTATTTCTCCACTGATCTCCAGTAGCATATTGGGCCCCTACTGACCTGGGGAGTTCATCTTTCAGTGTTGTATCTTTTTGCCTTTTCATATTCTTCATCGGGTTCTCAAGGCAAGAATACTGAAGTGGTTTGCCTTTCCCTTCTCCAGTGGACCAGATTCTGTCAGACCTCTCCACCATGAGCCATCCATCTTGGATGCATGGCATGGCTTAGTTTCATTGATTTAGACAATGCAGTGGTCCATGTGGTCAGATTGGACTGTTGTCTGTGGTTGTGGTTTCAGTCGGTCTGCCCTTTTTGGCTCTCTCTCTGTGCCTACTGTCTTACTTGGGTTTCTCTTACCTTAGATGTGGAGTATCTATTCATGGCTGATTTATATCTATAAACATTCCATTCCATTCCAAAGCAGCAGAACACATTTTCTTCTCAAGTGCACATGGAACATTCTCCAGGATAGATCACATCTTGGGTCACAAATCAAGCATTGGTAAAAAAGAAAAAAGAATAGAAATTGATGACAGGAAAGAAAAAAAAAAAAACCTATAAAAGGCACAGTCACAGATGTAAAGAACAGAGTTTTGGATTATGGGGGGAGAAGGCAAGGGTGGGACTATATGAAAGGATAGCATTGAAACACGTATATTACCATATGTAAAACAAATGACTAGTGCAAGTTCAATGCATGAAGCAGGGCACTTAAAGCTGGTGCTCTGGGGCAAACCAAGGGATGCGGTGCAGAGGGAGTTGGGAAGGGTGTTCAGGATTTTGGGACACATGCACACCCATAGCTGATTCATGTTGATGTATGGCAATACCCACCACAATACTGTAAAGTAATTAACCTCAATTAAAATAAATAAAATAATTTTAAAAAATCACCTGGAGGCAAAACAATGTATTACTAAATCACCAATGGATCACTGAAGAAATCGAGGAGGAAATTGCAAAAATATCCAGATACAAATGACAACAAGTACACGACAATCCAAAAATCTATGAGATGCAGCAAGAACAGTTCTAAAAATGAAGTTTATAGTAATACAATCTTATATCAGGAAGCAAGAAAAATTTCAAATAAATAACCTAGCCTTAGACATAAAGCAGGTAGAGAAAGAGGAACAAACAGAACTAAACTTAGTAGAAAGAAAAAAAATCATAAAGGTCAGAGCAGAAATAAAAAGAGAACTGAAAAAAAATAGCAACGATCAATGAAACTGAAAGCTAGTTCTTTGAGAAGATAAACAAATGGTAAACTTTTAGCCAGATTTACCAAGAAAAAAGGGAGAGAACTCAAATCAATAAAATTAGAAATGAAAGAGGAGTTACAATTGACAGCATAGAAATATAAATAATCACAAGAAACTACCATAAGCAACTGTATGCCAATAAAATGGAACCTAGAAAAATGGACTAATTCTTAGAAAGCTACAATCTCCCAAGACTGAACCAGGAGAAAAGAGAAAATATGAACAGACCAGTTAGAAATAATGAAATTGAAAGTGTAATTAAAAAATCTTCCAACAAACAAAAGTTCAGGACCAGAGGCATCACAGGTGAATTCTATCAAACATTTGGGAAAAAAACACCTAGCCTCCTTCAAGTATTCTGAAAGAAAAAAAAAATGCAGAAGAAGGAGCATTCCCAAGCTCATTCTATGAGGTGATCATCACCCTGATACCAAAATCAGATAAAGATAACACACACACACACAAAGAAAGAAAATTAGAGTACAGTAACACAGATGATCATAGATGCAAAAATCCTTAAGAAACGATCATAATCCAACAACACATTTAAAACATCATGCATCATGATCGAGTGGGATTTATCCCAGGGATGCAAAGATCCTTCAACTTATGCAAATCAATCAATTATAGACAAAATGAAGAATATATTAACAAAATGAAAAAAAAAAAAAAAGATACATGGTCACCTAAATAGATGTAGGAAAAGCTTTTGATATAATTCAACACCCATTTGTGGTAAAATTTCTCCATAGAGTGCACATAGAAGGAATATACTTCAACATAATAAAGGCCATATAGAGCAAATACATAAAATGCATAGCAAAAGTCTTTCTCAACAGTGAAAGATGGAAAGCATTTCCTCTAAGATCAGGAATAAGAGAAGGATGTCCTCTGTCTCCACATTTATTCAGCATAATTTTTGAAGTACTAGTTATGGCAATCAGAGAATAAAAACAGATAAAAGGAATGCAAATTGGAAAAAGAAAAAAGAAGTAAAACTGTCACTGCTTGCAGATGACATGATATTATACATAGAAAATCCTTAAGATGCTACCAGAAAGCTACTAGAGCTCATAAATGAATTTGGTAAAGTTGCAAGTAAACAAAATTTATACACAGAAATTACTTGCATTCCTAAACACTAAAAATGAAAGATCAAAAAGAGAAATTAAGAAAGCAATACCATTTACCACCAATCATTAAGAATAAAATAACTAGGAATAAACCTACCTAAGGAAGCAAAAGACCTGCACTTAGAAAACTATAAGATAATAATAAAAGAAATTAAAGATGATACAAGCAGATGGAGACATATACAATGTTCTTGGATTGGAAGAATCAATATTGTCAAAATAGCTATACAACTCAAAGTAATCTATAGATTCAGTTCAATCCCTATCAAATTACCAGTAGCATTTATCACAGAATTAGAACAAAAAGTTTACAATTTGTGTGGAAACATAAAAGATCCAGAATAGCCAAAGCAAACTTAAGAAAGAAAACAGAGCTAGAGGAATCAGTCTCCCTGACTTCAGACTATACTACAAAGCTGTAGCCATCAGAACAGCATGGCACTGGCACAAAAACAGAAGTACAGATAAATGAAATAGGAGAGAAAGTCCAGAGATAAATCCACACACCTATGGTCACATAATATATTACAGAGAGAAAATAATATACAATGGATAATAAACAGTGTCTTCAATAAGTGTGCTGGGAAAAATAGACAGATACATATAAAATAATGAAATTAAAACATTCTCTAACACCATAAGCAAAAATAAACTCAAAATGGACTGAAGACCTGAATGTAAGGTCAGACGTTATAAAACAGATGAAAACATAGGCAGAACATTCTTTGACATACTTTTCAGGAAGATAATTTGATCCATCTCCTAGAGTAATGAAAATGAAAACAAAAGTATATAAATGGCTCCTAATTAAATTTAAAAGCTATTGCACAGAAAAGGAAATCATTAACAAAACAAAACAAAAAAAAAAAAACAAACAAAAAACCTAACAGAGTGGGAGAAAATATTTGCAAGCCAAGTGATCAACAAGGAATTAATCTCCAAAATATACAAATGACTCAAACAGTTCAATATTAAAAAAAAAAAAAAATAGAAACACCAACCCTATAAAAATTAGTGGAAAGTCTAAATAGTCACTTCTCCAAAGACATACAGATGGCTAAAAAGCACATGAAAATATGCCCAACATCAATAATTATTAGAGAAATCCAAATCAAAACTATAAAGTGATGTCAATTCATACTTCCAATAATCGCCATCATCAAAAAATCTACAAACGATGAATGCTGGAAAGGCTGTGGAGCAAAGAGAATGCACCTACACTTCTGGTGGGAATTCAAATTGGCATGGCCACTCTGGAGGACCATATGAAGGTTCCTTAAAAAATTAAAAATAAAGCTACGACGTGATCCAACAGGCCCATTCCTGGGCACATATCCAGATATAGCCATATTTGAAAAGATATATGTACTCAGTGTTCACTGAAGCACTATTTGCAATAGCCAGGACATAGAAGCAACCTACATGTCTACTTACAGAGCCATGGATAAAGAAGATGTGGTACATATATACAATGGAATTTTACTTAGCCATAAAAATGAAATAATGTGACTTGCACTAACATAGAGGGACACAGAAATTGTCATGCCAAGTGAAATAAGTCAGACTAATTTCAAAGTCATATGACATTGCTATATGTGGAATGTAAAAAATATATATACAAATGATCCTATTTACAAAACAGAAATATAGTCATCAATGTAGAAAACAAACTTATAGTTATCAGTGGGGAAAGGGGGGGGGGAAGGGATAAATTGAGAGAATGAGAATGACATACACATACTATTATATATAAAGTCAATAACTAATAAGAACCCACTATATAGCACTAATAAGAACCCACTATATAGTGAACCCAGGGAACACTACTCAACATTTTATAATGACCTATATGGGAATTGAATCAAAAAAAAAGTGAATATATGTATACATATAACTGATTCAAATTATAACTGATAACAACAGATGGGTTCCAAATCAGGAAAGGAGTACATTAAGGCTATATATTGTCACCCTGCTTATTTAACTTACATGCAGAGTACATCATGAGAAATGCCAGGCTGTATGAAGCACAAGCTGGAATCAAGATTGCCAGAAGAAATATCAATAACCACAGATACTCAGATGACACCACCCTTATGGAAGAAAGCAATGAACTAAAGAGCCTTTTAATGAAAGTTAAAGAGGAGAGTGAAAAAGTTAACTTAAAACTCAACATTCAAAAAACTAAGATCACGGCATCAGGTCCCATCACTTCATGGCAAATAGATGGGGGAAACAATGGAAACAGTGAGAGACTTAATTTTTTTGGACTCCAAAATCACTGCAGATGGTGACTGTAGCCATGAAATTAAAAGATGCTTGCTCCTTGGAAGAAAAGCTATGACCAATACAGACATCATATGAGAAAACACAGACATTACTTTGCCAACAAAGGTGCATCTAGTCAAAGCTATGGTTTTTCCAGTAGTCATGTATGGATGTGAGAGTTGAACTGTAAAGAAAGCCGAGTGCCAAAGAATTGATGCTTTTTTTTTTTTTTTTTTGCATGTAGATTGTATTGTTATTTTATTTTTTTAATTGGAGGCTAACTACTTTACAATATTGTGGTGTTTTTTGCCATACACTCACATGAATCAGCCATAGGTGTACACGTATTCCCCATTCCCCATGCTTTTGAACTGTGGTGTTGAAGATGCTTGAGATTCCCCTGGATTGCAAGGAGATCCAACCAGTCCATCCTAAAGGAAATCAGTCCTGCCTGAATATTCATTGGAAGGACTGAGGCTGAAACTGAATCTCCAATACTTTGACCACATGATGTGAAGAACTGACTCACTGGAAAATATGCTGATGCTGGGAAAGATTGAAGACAGGAAGAGAAGGGGATAACAGAGGATATATAGTTGGATGGCATTACTGACTCGACAGTCATGAGTTTGAGTAAACTCTGGGAGTTGGACAGGGAAGCCTGGCTTGCTGCAGTCCATGGGATCTCAAAGAGTTGGACATGACTGATTGAATGAACTGATCTGACAACTGATTCACCTTGTGGAACAGCTAATTCACCTTGCTGTACAGCAGAAACTAACACACCATTGAAAATCATCTGCATCCAATAAAATAATTTAAAATTAAATAGTAAAAGAGCAAAATTTGTGCAAAGATTTGTACAAACATGATAATTAAGAAGCAAAGTGCTTCAGCGGATGAATGGATAAGAAAGCTGTGGTATATATACACAATGGAGTATTACTCAGCCATTAAAAAGAATACATTTGAATCAGTTCTAATGCGGTGGATGAAACTGGAGCCTATTATACAGAGTGAAGTAAGCCAGAAAGAAAAACACCAATACAGTATGCTAACGCATATATATGGAATTTAGAAAGATGGTAACAATAACCCTGTGTATGAGACAGCAAAAGAGACACTGATGTATAGATCAGTCTTATGGACTCTGTGGGAGAGGGAGAGGGTGGGAAGATTTGGGAGAATGGCATTGACACATGTATACTATCATGTATGAAACGAGTCGCCAGTCCAGGTTCGATGCATGATACTGGATGCTTGGGGCTGGTGCACTGGGACGACCCAGAGGGATGGT
Organism: Bubalus kerabau; assembly: GCF_029407905.1. Classification (NCBI taxonomy): domain Eukaryota; kingdom Metazoa; phylum Chordata; class Mammalia; order Artiodactyla; family Bovidae; genus Bubalus; species Bubalus kerabau. The sequence continues at coordinate 9,085,396 of NC_073635.1, read as the reverse complement.
ACGGGGAGGGAGGAGGGAGGAGGGTTCAGAATGGGGAGCACATGTATACCTGTGGCAGATTCATTTCGATATTTGGCAAAACTAATACAATATTGTAAAGTTTAAAAATAAAATAAAATTAAAAAAAAGAAAATAATATACTATTTAAAAGAAAAAAAAAAAAGCAAAGTGCTCTCATTTATAAAATAAGCTGTGAATATTTTTCAGAATTCATCTCCCAGCATCATCAAGATCTTCTGGGAACTGGTTAGAAATGCAAAACATCTTAGCCCCACCCCAGACCTAGTGAATTGAAATCTGTTATTGGGTCCCAACACTCTGATTTAACAAGTCCTACAGGTGATTCTTATGCAGGACAAATTGAGAACCAAAGTCTTAATAAGTCAGCTCTTAATGAGAAAGTAAGCTATTCTCAAAGAGTATGTAAGAATCAACAGAGATTTCATTTAGAATGTAAAATAGCTTGAAGAAAAATAATAAATAAAATCAGAGGGGAAAAGGTTGAGTTTATTTTCATTTTTCATGAAAAGTCCTTTAGAAATTCCAAACATGTTTAGTTTTCTCTAGTCCCTATGAACAAATAATTATAATGAAATTCATGGTGAGAATTTGAATTTTGGACCTCACATGGTAGTCTATGTTTGTTGAATATCATGACTTCAATCATTGGATCAGGTTATGCATAATTATTGTTGGCCAGTTTTACTATTCATATGTAAATACACAAATTTAAAAAATTGTGGAAATGAATATTTGGCAATTGGCTCCTCAATGAAAATTTTGAAATAAGATTTGTTTTCTTGGCTTTGTTAGCATTGAATATATTAGCCCTGCTCTAATAAAACTTGAATTTTCTCTCTCTGCTTACTGAATAAGCTTTTAAAAGGCAAAGATCAAGAGCTTTGCTTAGTAAACAAGAACCAACAAACTTACAGCAGGTGTTGCTAGCCTGATATTCAAGTTTCATAGGGAAACAAATCAGAAACACATTAATGGAAGCAAGAATGTGAAAATTATATGTTTAGATTTATTACCTTTTGTAGCTATTTTTAAAGAAACTCATAGACCTTTGAGGATAATTTTTATAATTTGCCCTTGATCTTATAAATCTATTTATCTAATTTAGGTCTGATATTATCTTACTAAGTACTGTGAAATCTACAAAAAAGACAGATATGTACATAAAATCTACATGAAAGACAGATATTTTTAATTCAATGCCTTCTCACAGAAATCATTAAAAGCAGTTAGTAGAGTTGATCATCAAATTGACCAAAGCCTCCATCAGCAATGGAAGAAATTGCAGTGTGGGGCACACTAGTATAGGAGTCTAATTTTTTTATTAAGTAAACATTTATTGTCAACTGTCTATAAGCTAGAACATTGTTCTCAATGTGTAGTCCCCATTAAGGCAGCACTGAAATCACCTATAAACTTATTAGAACTGGTAACTCACAGATGTGCAACTCTAGTCCTACTAAATGCTGGTGGGATTATTAAAATCACCTCTAGATGGTTCCAATAAATATTACAGTTTCAGAATTACCATCACAAAGCTAAGCATTATATTAGTTATCAAGTGTACCCAAGTAGAAAGGAAAGATGGGAGAAAGGGAGAGAAGGAATAAAGAGTGAAAGATAGATGGCTAGATGGATAGATAACAATTAGATTTCTACTCTCAATTCAGTCATAGTCAAGGAGAAGAGACAGATTGCCAATAAATGTGAATTTATAGATTTCAAGAAGGATACATACCAGGTGCTTTAAGGATACTTTGGAATCGTTGACAACTTATAGCAGAGAAAGCTATAAGTGAGTGAAAGCTTGTGAAGGGGATTCCTAGTACATTTCAGGTAAGGCCCTATCTCTGTCTTTATTCATTTCACTCCTTTGCTGCCTCTAGTTTAGATTATTTTTCTACATTTGGTGTGATAAATAAGTTATGCTTTCTGATTACTTAGTACTGGAAGTGGTGTTTGTCAGCATTGGAAGGATAATATAATCAAAGGCAATTAGGTGGATATTTTTTGTTTCAAAAACATTAATTTATGAATTACTTCATTTTATTTTCAAGTAATAGTGTATTTAATTGAAGATATTAATTATAATTTGTTAAGTCAATAAGAGAAGAGGCATGGAAATATCATCTTGTTCTCTCTGGCTATTAGGCCTAATAAAAGAGAAGACGATATGCATTCTCTCACCATGGTATGTAGTGTATCATGGTATCTTCCCTTCATCCACATACTTTTTCCTACACAATTTTCTCAAATTCACTAAAATTTTTACCAGGGTGGGGGACTTTAGTGTCTATTTGTTTCATAAGATTGTAGTAAAAATAAAAACAAAACATTACACACAAAACACTTTTAAGATAAAACAGTAATAAAATAATTTATCATTAGAGATGGAGATACCATAATGATTCATATAGCCTAATGTTTTTCTTTAGTACTCAAATCAACATAAATTATATGGACTCTGTTCAGTTCAGTTCAGTTGCTCAGTCATATCTGACTGTTTGCGACCCCATGGACTGCAGCATGCCAGGCTTCCCTGTCCATCACCAACTCCTGGAGCTTCTGTAGAAGACACAGACACGAAAGGAAGATGACCATATGAAAATGGTGGGAGAGACTGGAGTGATGCATCTCCATATTCAGGACGGCCAAGGGTTGCCTGCACTCACTCATATAAGAGAGACATGAAACTGATTCTCCTTCAGAGCCTCTGAGAAAAAGCAACCCTACTGACACCTTGATTTTGAGAGAGTGTATGTCTATTATTTTAAGCTCCCAAATTTGTCACAGTTCATGACAGGAGCCCTAGAAAATTATATAGCTGGTATGAGAGATGTGCTTCTTTTAAAAACCTCCCCTGTCCTTCTGCCATTGGCCATCAATACATTTTTGAGAATGCAAATTGACATTGTACACTTATACATTGTATGTGCATACATTGTATGCTTATACATTAAAAAAAGCTTACCAGAATCTCTGTTGCAAAGTTATTGGTAGGAAACCTTTACCCTCAACTTTAGAATCAACTAAATTTGATTGACCTATGTGCAGTTCAGTGAAAAACAAAAACCATTATAGGTACTTTCTACAGAAGAGATCTATGGCGTTAGATGCTCACAAAATTTTTAGGAGTGTTGAGGCAGCAGATTCTAGTCTGAAACTCATTGACTAACTCCTAATACAGCTGAACAATAATCTGCTAGCAGAGCAAATAATCTGAAGCAGCCTCTTGGATTACGATTGAAGTGAAAGCTTCACTGCTATAACACTTGCTTCTCGATAGCAAGGCAGCTGGAGAGCAGAACCAATGGTTTTGATTTAAGGTGCAAGCATGCATGCTAAAAGTCACTTGAGTCATGTCCAACTCTTTGAGACCCCATGTACTACAGCCCACCAGGCTTCTGAATCCATGGGATTCTCCAGGCAAGGATACTAGAGTGATGAAAGCATAGGCAAAAGTCTTGGCCTTACCTCTGGCTTTTTAATTGATTATGAATACATCTATTTGGCAAAACAAAGTCATATGCAGAATTCTAGCTACAACAAATTTTATAAATTATATATTTCAGATTCCTAATATTAGAAGAGCTTCACATTGGCTTTAAAGCTCTGCTGTTACCATCTTGAAATTCCTAATAATGACTGAACAATTCTGCATTGGGCCCCTCAAGTTATGTGGTGGATTCTGCCAACCCTGTATAGTGCTCTGACATGTTGCCAGGACCTGCTATTGCAAGGAAATGGGTTAGGGCTTTTATTTACTGTTTGCCTCTTTCAATCCCAATTCCAAGGATTCTATTATTTTATTGTTGTGTTTAATTTTCATTTTTACTGAAGCGTAATTGATTTCAGTTCAGTTCAGTCACTCAGTCATGTCCGACTCTTTGCCACCCCATGAATCGCAGCACGCCAGGCCTCCCTGTCCATCACCAACTCCCGGAGTTCACTCAGACTCATGTCCATCGAGTCAGTGATGCCATCCAGCCATCTCATCCTCTGTCGTCCGCTTCTCCTCCTGCCACCAATCCCTCCCAGCATCAGAGGCTTTTCCAATGAGTCAACTCTTCACATGAGGTGGCCAAAGTACTGGAGTTTCAGCTTCAGCATCATTCCTTCCAGAAATCCCAGGGCTGATCTCCTTCAGAATGGACTGGTTGGATCTCCTTGCAGTCCAAGGGACTCTCAAGAGTCTTCTCCAACACCACAGTTCAAAAGCATCAATTCTTCGGTGCTCAGCTTTCTTCACAGTCCAACTCTCACATCCATACATGACCACTGGAAAAACCATAGCCTTGACTAGACGGACCTTTGTTGGCAAAGTAATGTCTCTGCTTTTCAATAGGCTATCTAAGTTGTTCATAACTTTCCTTCCAAGGAGTAAGCGTCTTTTAATTTCATGGCTGCAGTCACCATCTGCAGTGATTTTGGAGCCCCCCAAAATAAAGTCTGACATTGTTTCCACTGTTTCACCATCTATTTCCCATGAAGTGATCTGACAAGATGCCATGATGTTCATTTTCTGAATGTTGAGCTTTAAGCCAACTTTTCCACTCTCCTCTTTCACTTTCATCAAGAGGCTTTTTAGTTCCTCTTCACTTTCTGCCATAAGGGTGGTGTCATCTGCATATCTGAGGTTATTGATATTTCTCCCAGCAATCTTCATTCCATATTGTGCTTCTTCCAGACCAAGGTTTCTCATGATGTACTCTGCATATAAGTTAAACAAGCAGGTTGACAATATACAGCTTTGATGTACTTCTTTTCCTATTTGGAACCAGTCTGTTGTTCCATGTCCAGTTCTAACTGTTGCTTCCTGACCTGCATACAAATTTCTCAAGAGGCAGGTCAGGTGGTCTGGTATTCCCATCTCTTTCAGAATTTTTCACAGTTTATTGTGATCCACACAGCCAAAGGCTTTGGCATAGTAAATAAAGCAGAAATAGATGTTTTTCTGGAACTCTCTTGCTTTTTCCATGATCCAGCAAATGTTGGCAATTTGATCTCTGATTCCTCTGCCTTTTCTAAAACCAGCTTGAACATCTGGAAGTTCATGGTTCACGTATTGCTGAAGCCTGGCTTGGAGAATTTTGAGCATTACTTTACCAGTGTGTGAGATGAGTGCAATTGTGTGGTAGTTTGAGCATTCTTTGGCATTGCCTTTCTTTGGGATTGGAATGAAAACTGACCATTTCCAGTCCTGTGGCCACTGCTGAGTTTTCCAAATTTACTGGCATATTGAGTGCAGCACTTTCACAGAATCATCTTTCAGGATTTGAAATAGCTCAACTGGGATTCCATCACGTCCACTAGCTTTGTTCATAGTGATGCTGTTGTGTTAATTTCTGATGTACAGCAAAGTGTTTTATATATATATATATATGTTATATATATGTATATATATATGTTATATATGTGTGTATATATATTCTTTTTCATATTATTTTCCATTGTGGTTTATCATAGGATATTGAATATAGTTCCCAATGTGATACAGTATGACCTTGTTTATCCATCCTATATCCCCTAGTTTATGCCTGCTAATCTCTAACTCCATCTCTCCCACCTCTATTAATTCTATTGTGATGTCAGCTCCAGGATCCTGACTCTTGGCTCTCACAGTATGTTGCATCTTTCCAGATTCCTAGACTTGGAGCTCTGCCAACATCCACCTGTGACCATTGTCTAGAGTTACAGGATTCTTCTAATATGGCAAGACTTCTACTTTCATGTATTCTCAAACTCTCCCAATGCTGAAGTGTTCCTGCCTGTTCCAGATGTTTTTTTTTTTCTCTCTCATACTCAATTTCACTTGAAATTCATCCCACTTTAGTATATAGACAGATATCTTGTGCATTGACTCACTAGCATAGTTTTTGTACCACCAGTAAGCAAGATTATCATGCACTTAAGCTAGCATTACCATACAGCTTTCCTTAAATTTATATCTTTAAAAATGATGTTGTGTGTGTTAGAACTGTGTAATAGAAGGCCATTTGTAATCTGGTGTATACTGATTATACAGTAAATATACTGATTAGGGAAGACAGAGACCTTGGTTCACATCCCAGTTCTGGGGTTAACTACCTATGAGACCTCTGGATATTTCTTTCTCCTTGTCTCTCGACATATAAACTAGAAGGGCTATACTAAATAGCCTGTAAGTTCCTTTCCAACTCAGATTTTTTCTTTCTATAAATACGATAACACGTATAGGTAGTCCCATAGATTTTGTTATTAAAAAATGCTATTTTTCTTCTAATGGTGCACCATGGATACAGGTAAACGACTACTGGTAATCAAAGGTGGCATGCTGTTTCCTGCTATATTGCAATCATGATAAATTAAAAAGTTAATTTTAACTTGAGTAAATACTGTTTGTTTGTTTTTTTTTATGACACACACAAAAAAAAAACAAACTAGTGCTAGCTTCTCAATATTCAAACAAACTGATATTGAGACCTGCTGCTTTGTTGAGATTTGACTAGTCAATTTCTGCAGAAATGGAGAGATCTACATAAAGGGGGGGCTGATTAAAATAAAAGGAAATAAAGGATGAGAATGGTTGAAGATTAAATTGACAAAATTATTTTTTAGATGCTTTACCCCACGCCAGTGCATCCTTTGGGTGTTAAGCAATACTATCAAAGGTGTTGCTATAACAACACTAATTAATTATAGTAGTCTTTTACGCATTGTAGCTTAGAGCCAGTTCATGAGTTTTTTATTATATGTCACGCAAAATGTGGCAAAAATGCTTATGCTGACGTGTCTAGAGATAGAAGGTGATATGCAAGTCACCACTTAGTAACTGCTTTAACCTATGCCTGGGCTAAGTTATGTGCATAATATCCTTTTGGTTGTAAGCATATGGCAGGGCCATCAGAGTTAATGAAGCTTAGACTGTACGTGGACCGTGGACATTCTTTGAAGTCAAAGGAAAATTGTGATAAAGGACAGATTTGTGAAACCTGGATTACCACTAGTACTGAATTAGAGGGCTGAAAAAAGTCATGTCTGTCAATGTGCTTATGACAATTATTCCCAGGGATTCTAAAATGACTATAGCCACCATCTGACAGTGAGATGAAATCCAATGTAAGCAATAAAGAATCTGTGATATATACGTACTAGGAAGATGTCCAAGACAGTAAATAAAACTAGAGTACCCACATGTATGTGTATTACCTTTGGATGTTGCAAAAATGTCATTGTCATTGTCTTAGTTACTGAATTCATCTCTTCTTTCCCTTGCCCAAAATACAGCATTTTTCCAAAGCTTCTTACGGTAATTGCTACGGTGATATGCCAATGTACTAAAATCCAAGTTCTTTATCTTGGGGATATATTATTATCCCCAAGCTATTACAAATTCTGAAGAAAGCTTAAAAAGAACTAGTCACTTCAAAATCATTAAAAATCTTGAGCTAAATTCATTTCTAAAAGATGCCTATTTGTCCTTTAGGTGGAGAGAGTTGGTGAAATGGGATAACAGATCATTAAGCAATTTACTAGGTGAGGAGAAATTTGAACTCTCAGCTATGATTAAAAAGACAACAGTAACAGCAGCAAAAACAAAAATAAACCATCTTGTAGTGCGGGTTGCAGAGAAGCCGACATTTGGAAGGCAAGGTGGATGCTCCCCATTTAGCTGTGTCGAACCTGATTGTCATGTCCCTGCATCCGGCCGCCAGCTGTGAAAGGGACTGCCAGCAAATCTGATTCCCCTGCAGACATAGCAGCAGCTGTAATGCCACCTGTGTAAGGAGATGAGTCTGAGAGTCCAGAGAATTACACTGACCTCAGGCTAGTTTTGTCTTTCTCTAATTTCTGCACCACTGTCAGATTTGAAAAAGAAAATCACCACCTTATGATATTGTCTCATCAGACCCCTCAGTGCTCTGGAGGGCACTGGGTAGCAATCAGAAGCATATGAATACCAAGCAGCACATCAGTGAGAAGGACATGAGCTCTTTGGTATTTTTAGATAAATTTAAATTAGACGAAGGATACAGAATAGACTCAAGAAGAGAGGTGCTAACAAGGAATGAAAGTGACTAAGTCTCTAATGGTGGAGTTCATCATCATTTAACCTTAGGGAATCTGTGATCATTAGTCAGGAGTTCCTGAGAAAAGTCTGTTTTAAGCCAACAAAGGAAGGACAACAAGTAATTTGTTTTCTTGATGTGAAATAGGAGATTGCTGCAGGACTTTAAGGATTAGAATAGAATATTTGGAACAAGAATAATATATATACAAATACAGGAAGGAGTCAACATAGGCTAATATTAACTTAAAAGAGAGTCAAGAAAGTTAAATGAGTTTGTGATGATGAAATAATACATGGAAGCAATATTGTAATAAACATTTTCAAGATTAGCTAATAGAAAGATTAATAGGGGGAAGGAAAGGAAAATAAAAAGTGTCAACTTAACACTACAAGAATAATTATACAGTCATTGTTGCAGCCAAATTCCCACTGGTTTCAGTGGGGGCTTTGGAGAGAACTAGAAGACATATGCTTCAGTAGGGTACCTAGAATTGCAAAGTTTATTTAAGGGATAAATGTACAAAAATCTAGGAGGTAATAATTGATAGATTTTTTAAAAATATGCCATGCCTGTATTTTTTAGAAAGCAACCTTTTAAAAGAATTGATACAGAGATCTTATTTCACAATTGGCATGTTTAAACTGAGTACATTTGTATGTATCACTGACTGTTATCAATTCATCAGGAGTCTGGGTCTCTCAGCACAATTCCTCCATCCATCTTTGCTGTGAAACTGGAAATGGATTTGTTTAAATTATTGGGCTTTTAATTTGCCACATTTTGTCTCCTGTCTGAGAAGCCTGTTTATTTTCAGGCAGCTGCATACGTTGGCGTGATTGATGAGAGCTGCCACAGTCAAGCAAGCAGCCCTGGGCGACCAGTTTACCCTTCCCTGCTAGGGTTTCAGCTGCCAGTTGCCCCCATTCTGTGACAGCTTCTCCTTCTCCTCACCTTGTCATCAAGCCAAGATTGTACACTGTAGGAGTACAGGTAAGCATCTGCCTCCATAATCATTGCCAACAGCTCTCCATTATCAACTGCCAGGGGTGCTTCAAAGCAATGTGGAGCTCTTTCTCTTGACACGGAGACCAAGTGTTTTTATATCTAAAAACAAACAAAAAAAAAAAAAAAAAAAAACTTCTGCCTTAGCTGAACTTCACATTTAAGTTTTATTTAATTGCATCACACATCACTATAATATTAAAAAGCAGGTCAGATCATCCCCAATCCTACCCCCACCCCCTGCAGGTATTCCAGATTAATCTATGCAAAGACTTGTCACTCTAGATAGAATTTTTTTTCTGATTAATACATTTCCATATACTCAAAAAATTAAAGGAATTTGTCAAATATTTTTACCCTAGCATAGTGTAAATTAAATTTACCTATGAATGTAAATTATCCTGTAACATCTGTCTTTCTGTTTGAACAGCAACAATATGTGTGGATCAAAACCAAATGAGAAAGAGAACTTGTTAGCGTAAAGCAGCATTAATGTGAATTGTGCTGTTTTGGTTTTTAACTGCCTGATAACAAACATTTTGTTGTTAAAGGATCTGTTATTATAATGCAATATTTATTGTGGCAAAGGAAATGGCAACCCATTCCAGTATTCTTTCCTGGGAAATCCCATTGACAGAGGAGCCTGGTGGGCTACAGTCCATGGGGTTGCATAGAGGGGACACAACTGAGCAACTAAACAACAACAATATTTATTGAGAGTCTGATAATCTAGAAACTTCATGTACTATCATTATAACTCTTCCTTCTAAAAGGAACTAAATTTCTATAGTAATATATGTTATCAAATTTATTTATGCACGTGACTTTTTATATGAAGAATATGGTATATAGTTTTGACAAAAATATATGTTTATCACAATAACAATGATTTGTTTCAAAGCAGTTAAAGAGGAAATGTTATACATTGGTTACTAAGATCCAAGACTGTCACAGAAATAATTCCACTCAAATCCAGGGTTGGTACATACCAGCTGCAAGATGCTCTTGGATGAGTTATTTAACTTCATGGAACATAAGTTTTCTTATTTTCAGCTGATGCTAAGGAAATTTACTTTTTCTGGCTGTTCTGAGAACTGAATATGAAAATATGTGTAAAGCTCTTAGTCTAATGGATGACACATGGTTATTAAAGAAGTGACTGAAAGACATAAGACTCATTACTAATCGGTTCTGAGACAGTCATGATCCACACTCTAGGAGGCTTGTAGCAGTTCAAGTTGACTAAATGCCTGTACATAAAAGCTATAGCATATAAATATAGTGGGGGAGGACAGCAGTTTTTTCTGTTAATTTTTGTCCTGATATATAATTGCTTAACCCAATTTAGCAAGTCAGAGAAACTAGTTTGATTTGTTCCCTCTATAAAGACAGTATTCAAGGTCTGTTCAAGCTTCTGTTTATGTAATGACTCACTTTGGTTATCTTGATACATAGTTAGAATCTTTACTTTCCTAATGTCTACTTTTCTTATGTGTAAAATGACCCAACTACTTTTACAGGTTACACCTGCTATTCCCAAGCTTCATCTTCCCTGTCTTGAGAAACTATCAGAACACTCTCTGTTTGTGGAATTGTTCATGGATTTAGCCAAGTATAATATTTTTCCTGATAAATGATCATTTTGAATAAATTATTCAACACAGCTTATTCTCAGTTTCTTGATAAGTAACAGTAGGCTAGTGGGCATCAGTGAAATAATCCATGGAAAGCATTTGGCATAGAGCTTGGTTCATTGCTTGTTTACAATTATAATTATTATTATTGTCACTATAATTGCTTTCTTATATTAAAGTTCAACTGAAATTGGAAAATTGGCCTTGTAATGGTAGGTTAATGTGAAAAATTACATTTTAAGTCAATTTGGATTAAAAAGTTATTGGTTGCCAGATCATTAATAAAAGTTTGAAGTGAAGAACCTTTATATAATCTGGCTCATGTTTCTCTTACCCTGAACCCCAAAAGATAGACAACTGTATTTGTACAGACAACTGTATAGATAGAAAGACAACTGCACAAATAAAGCCCCACCAGGGGCTACAGTTCCCCTCATTTATCTGTATTTCTCTCGGGGAAATACCTACTAGGATGAGCATGTGATCACAATTAACAGCAAAGAGTAAAAGATGCTCTAATGGTAAGAAAATCATCCGATTCCTTCTTTTTTTATTCTGGTCACAAATTATTGTCATGACTATGATTACTAGTCATATTGGTTTAGAAGTAGTCCATCAACAATATCATAAAAAAACAGCATACAGGTCACAAATAATATAATCTCATTTTAACTCGAGCTCCGATGTTAGCAGAATACTTAAGAAGTGATAGAGACCAAAGGAACATGGATGGATACAAAATGACTAGGTTACTTTGCATCATAACCTCAAGGTGGACAAGTCTTTGAATACTCACAGCAGGAAGCTGCGCCAGTATCCAGCAGGATAACAAATGGGTGTCACACATGAGTGGGATGGCAGAAGGACAGTATTCAGACAATATTTGCTGTCAATTTTTAACCTAGTAAGATAAGCACTGAAGCAATATAAATGTCAGAGATTCTTAGGTTAACACAGAAGAATATGGGAAATTTTTTTGTAAGTAAAAAATGACTGAGAAAGACTGGAACAGTTGATGCAATAAAGCATGAAAAAGGCAGATGGGCTAAAGGATGAGGTGGAAATATTTTGCCTTTTATTTTCAATTGACAAGATAAAATTATTCATTTGGTAAGCCCAATTATCTACAAAACATGTATATTTCCCCCACACTGGAATATATCTTTTTCCCCATGGACTTTACGACAGAGATTATCATGATATTATATATAACACAGTAATATGATCATTATTATCCATTGTCCTTCAGGAGAAAAATGAAATTAATGCATGAAAAATAGCTGTGCTGTGCTGTGCTTAGTCACTCAGTTGTATCTGACTCTTTGTGACCCTATGAATTGCAGCCTGCCAGGCTCCCTGTCCATGGGGATTCTCTGAGCAAGAATACTGGAGTGGGTTGCCATACCCTCCTTGAAAAATAGCTATTATCATAAAAATGTAATAAATGCTAGTCAGCAATGAGTCAACATATGAGAATTTAATTCTTAAATAATTTAGTGATTTTGGGTCAGTGACTTAATTTCCTGTGTTCTTCAATTTCCATATAAGGTAAATTGTGTTAAGTATAATATCCTTCTTCATATCCTATTATGGGTTAATGATTGTTTTTATTAAATTTCATCAATCTATATTAAAACATATTTTCTTATATCAACTCACAATATAATTTTTATTATAGGCATGAAATTGCAATTGTACCTATAGTGTGTTCTTGAAAAAGATTATATGTGCATCCCAATAGGGTTTCAAGGACAGAGAATGTATTAATAAATTGCCTTTCATGAGCAATGGGGGTAGAGTGAAATATCAGCTGTTTCTGAGCCAAATAATCAAATAACTAACTTATTTTCCTGGCACAATCTTATGTGATGTGTGTTAGTCATTCAGTTGTGTCTGACTTTTTTGACTCCATGGGCTGTAGCCTGCCAGTCTCCTCTGTCCATGGAATTTTCCAGGCAAGAATACTGAAGTAAGTTGCAATTTCCTTCTCCAGAGGATCTTCCCGACTCAGGGATCAAACATGTTGTCTCCTGCCTTGCAGGCAGATTCTTTACCAGTGAGCCACCAAGGAAGCCCAAACATGTGGGCAATTGTGAGAGCTTATGTGATAGCTGTTTGCATTTATTCTTTTTTTTTTAATTAGTCCTATTCTGTGACTCATTTGAAAAGACCCTGAAGTTGGAAAAGATTGAAGGCAGGAGGAGAAGGGGACGACAGAGGATGAGATGGTTGGATGGCATCACCAACTCAGTGGACATGAGTTTGGGTAAATTCCGGGAGTTGGTGATGGACAGGGAGGCCTGGTTCATGGGGTCACAAAGAGTTGAACACGACTGAGCGACTGAACTGAACTGATTCTGTGAGTTATAACTGACTGCACTCAGCTCATTTCTTATCTTATTAAATGGGAGCTTAATCCTATGAACAGATTGCACTAAGAAGAAACTGACGATATTAACCTATTACTAACTTTAAGCTTTCTTGTTCCATTTAGATAGACTGACCACCTTTGTTGGAGGAAATTAGCCTTTCTTTGCTTGAAAACACTGTGATAATCTCTCCTGATGCAAACACTTGCAAGAGAGTAGAAATTCTTCTTAAGACCCCAATAAATCACTCCTTATTTCTTCTTGACCCATAAACAGTCAGATATCAACATGAATGTAAGGAAATAGCTCCAGGGAGAATTCTCTAAACCTCTTCAGAGTGATACATTATCTCTAACTTCCATTGCCTTCACTATTCAGAAATGCTCCTCACTTAGAAAGGAGGGCCATGTAGAAACATGCAAATATTCATGGAAAATACTGTCCAACAATTTATTACAAAGAACAGCAAGGACACACTGGTAACTGGTTACAATTTTGCCCCATTCTACCTAATTAATCATCACCTCCCAAGCTAGGTGTACTCATGCAGTTGTATACTTGCTGTACTATCTTTCTTGGCTGAAATACTTTTGCCACTGCCATCTGTGGACACATGTAATGCTCTAACGTGGTATTCTACACAACTCTGCTTCTAGGCAAGGGAATTATTTCACAGAAGTATAGCAATGGCTTAAGGAAATGGAATTAACTGGTTTTACCATAAAACTCATATCCAGATAAATTTGCCCTAATAGATAGTTGGGATGGCTTGATGAAGACTCCGTTATAGCCCAGTTTAGGAGATGACAGGGCTTCCCAGGTGGCACTAGCAGTGAAGAACCTGCAAGCAGGAGACACAAGAGTCACAGGTTCGATCCCTGGGTTGGGAAGATCCCCTGGAGGAGAAAATGGCAATCCTCTCCAGTGTTCTTGCCTGGAGAATGCCATGGACAAGGGAGCCTGGTGGCTACAGTCCATAGGGTTACAAAGAGTTGGACATGACTGACAGACTAACATACACACACATACACACACACACACACACACACACACAGGAGATGATACCCTGAAAAGATGGTTTTCTGTCTTATAGTTTGTAATACATGCTTTTCAGCAGAAAGTTTTATAAATATATAGTGTTTCCATCCATAACTAGTATATCTTGGTTCTGGAATCAAAGGATGGAAGTGGGAGTGGCTTTTTTCATTACTATACCTAATAATCCATTCACAGAAATTTTGATCCTTATTTGGCAGCTTTTTTTCTCTGTTGGTTTGAAAATTTTAGTTTCCAAGAGAAGTTTAGTTTCCAAGCTTCCAAGGAAGTTTCCACAAACTGACGATATTTCACTGAATTTGAAGATAAGACTATCACTGGTCTTTGTGGTTTTCTTACATCAGTTACTAAATGAACAGACAGGAAGGAGTTATTTTACTCAATGAGATGAGTGATTCCCCTTACTGATAAGAAATTCAGATATTGCAAAGAGAAATGGGCAAATGAGTTACCTAGGAATTTTTCTAGGATATTTGTTAATACTCCCATGCCTAATCATAAAGAGCAACCACAAAATGCAGGATATTTCAGGACTCAGCTCTTCAGAAGGAAAATTTGGAGGCATTTCACCAGGCAAAGCACACCAGCTTAGATTATTGCTGAGAACAAGTTAAATAGGAAAAATCAGTAAAAGGAAGACAGTTATGATACCAACTATGACTTTATGCTCAATTACATTAAAGATTAATAACTTTGTATAATTGCCTGTGTATATATGTATGGCTTAAATCATCAGCTCTTCATAGCAAAATTCAGGCTTCAACTAAAGAAAGCAGGGAAAAACACTAGACCAGTCAGTTACAACCTAAATCAAATCCCCTATGAATATACAGCAGAAGTGACAAATTCAAGGGACTGGATCTAGTAAACAGAGTGATTGAAGAATTATGGACAGAGATATTGTACAGGACACAATGAACAAAGTCATCCCAAAGAAAAAGAAATGCAAGAAGGCAAAGTGGCTTTCTGAGTAGGTTTTATAAATAACTGAGAAAAGAAGAGAAGTGAAAAGGAAGGGAGAAAGGGAAAGGTATACCCAATGAATTCAGACTTCCATAGAATAGCAAAGAGAAAGAAGGCCTTCTTCAACGAGCAGTGCAAAGAAATAGAGGGAAACAATAGAAAGGGAAAAACTAAAGATCTCTTTAAGAAAGTTGGAAATATCAAAGGAACATTTGACCTGAAGATGGGCACAATAAAGGACAGCTATGGTAAAGACTTAATAGAAGCAGAGGAGATCAAGAGGAGATGTCAAGAATACACAGAATTGTACACTGTAATATATATATCTTAATGACCTGGATAACCACAATGGTGTGGCCAGTTACCCAGAGCCAGACATTCTGGAGGGTGAAATCATATGGGCCTTAGGAAGAACTTCTGTCAGTAAAGCTAGTGGAGGTGATGGAATTCCAGCAGAGCTATTTAAAATCCTAAAAGATGATGCTATTAAAGTGTTTCACTCAATATGTCAGCAAATTTGGAAAACCCAGCAGTGCCCACAGGACTAGAAAATGTCAATCTTTATCCCAGTTCCCAAGAAGGGAAGTACTAAAGAATATTCAAAGTACTAAGCAATTGCACTCATCTCCCACACTAGTCAGGTTATGCTCAAAATCCTTCAAGCCAGGAATCAGCCTTACATGAACTGAGAACTTCCAGATGTTCAAGCTGGGTTTAGAAAAATCAGAGGAACCAAGAGATAATTGCCAACAGATTCTGGATCATAGAGGAAGCAAGGGAATTCCAGAAAAACATCTGCCTTTGTTGCATTAACTACACTAAAGCCTTTGGCTGTGTGAATTATAATGAACTGTGGAAAACTCTTAAAGAGATGGGAATACCAGACTATCTTACCTGTCTCCTGGGAAACCTGTTAGAACCTTATATGGAACAACTGACTGGTTTAAAATTGAGAAAGAAGTACAACAAAGCTATTCATTATTACCCTGTTAACTTATATGCAGAAAATCATGTGAAATGCCAAGGCAGATGAGTTTCAAGGTGAAGTCAAGATTGCCAGGAGAAATATCAACAACCTCAGATATGCAGACAAAATCACTTTAATGGCAGAAAGCAAAGAGAACTAAAGAACTTCTTGAAGAACTTAAAAAGCCAGATTAAAATTTAAGTTAAAAAAAAAAAAAACAACTAAGATCATGGCATTTGGTCCCATCACTTCATGGCAAATAGAAAGAGAAAAGGTGGAAAGTGTGACAGAATTCCTCTTCCTGGACTCTGAAATCAGTGTGGATTGTGACTTCAGCCATGAAATTAGATGACTGCTTCTTGGCAGGGATGCTATAGCAATCCTATATAGCATGTTAAAAAGCAAATACATCAATTTGCCAAGCTAGTCCATATAGTCAGGGCTATGGTCTTTTCATTACTACTGTATGGACCATAAAGAAGACTGAGTGCCAAGAATTGATGTATTTGAGCTGTGGTGCTGGAGAAGATGCTTGAGAGTCCCTTGAACAGCAAAATAAAACCAGTCAGTCCTAAAGGAAACCAACTCTGAATACTCATTGGATAGGCTGATGCTGAAGCTGAAGCTTCAATGCTTTGGCCACCTGATGTGAAGGTCCAACTCATTAGAAAAGACCCTGATGCTGGGAAAGACTGAAGGCAGAAGGAGGAAAGGGGGACAGAGGATTAGATGGTTGGATGGCATCGTCGATTCAATGGACACGAACTTGGGAAAACTCCAGGAGATGGTGCGGAGCAGCAAGACCTGATGTGCTACAGTCCATGGGGTCACAAAGAGTGGCATATGACTTGGAACTGAACAACAACAACAATGTATGTAAATATATTTTTCTATATTATTTATGTTCTTCATTTATCTCCTTCCTTTATTATTTTACATACATACAACTGGATATTAAAATTGCTCTTTAAAGAAGAGAATATTCAGTCTTCTCATTTTGGGGAAGAGATAAGAACTCCATTTGTATAAATGATAGCAAATTATATGTTTTGCTTAGTGGGAACAAGAGAGATTTTTATTATGTTGACATTCAAATATGAATATAAGTGTACATAAAGAAGTTAAATAGCAAACACGGTGGACTATACCAGTTATCAAATTATTACCTCTGTGTTCCACATTCACTTTCCTTTGACCTGTTATTTGATAATTAAGTTGTACCCTGTGTATAGTCAGGCCATTCAAGATGGGTGTACTCTTGCTCTCTCTTCACTCCCTGCTTGACCACTGCCTGCTTTATCTACACCCTACTCACTTGACTGACTTCCCTACACACTTGCTCCAGGCTCCAGCTAATGATTGTTCTCAACAGGGCAATGAGAAGCGTGACCCTCTGTTAGTTTCCCTGATAACCAATGAACCAACTGACATAAAATCCTCCTAAAACTTGCAATCTCCCCTCCTCCCAGGAGTGGAGACTGCCACCATGCCCTGCTATTCATTGTACAAGGTAGGGTTTTGTTCCAAGACCTTGCTTCAGACATGCCAGATCCCCCTGTCCATTGGTGTCTTTTTTGCTGACTCTGGGCTTTTTCCTTCAGTTCTTGAAGCTGGTCAAGCAAAGGGGCCTATAGGTCTGCAAGGTGCAGCCCAACACCTGTAAAAAATGTGATGTTATATGTTGTCCATGGAGGAAACTGGAGAATAAAGAGCAGTAGGAATTATTCTTCTTGTCTTCAGTCAGTTCAGTTCAGTACAGTTGCTCAGTTATGTTCCCGTCTTTGTGACCCCATGGACTGCAACACGTCTGGCCTCCCTGCCCATCACCAACTCCTGGAGTTTACTCAAACTCATGTCCATTGAGTCGATGATACCATCCAACCATCTCATTCTCTGCCTTCCCCTTCTCCTCCCACCTTCAATCTTTCCCAGCATCAGGGGCTTATCAAATGAGTCAGCTCTTCACATCAGGTGGCCAAAGTATTGGAGTTTCAGCTTCAGCATCAGTTCTTCCAATGAATATTCAGGACTGATCTCCTTTAGGATGGACTGGTTTGATCTCCTTGCAGTCTAAGGGATTCTCAAGAGTCTTCTCCACACCACAGTTCAAAAGCATCAATTCATTGGCACTCAGCTTTCTTTATAGTCTTAACTCTCACATCCATACATGACCACTGGAAAAACTGTAACATTGACTAGATGGACCTTTGTTGGCAAAGTAATGTGTCTGCTTTTTATTATGCTGTCTAGATTGGTCATCAGAGAAGGCAATAGCAACCCACTCCAGTATTCTTGCCTGGAAAATCCCATGGGCAGAGGAGCCTGGTAGGCCGCAGTCCATGGGGTCGTGAAGACTTGGACACGACTGAGCAACTTCACTTTAACTTTTCACTTTCATGCATTGGAGAAGGAAAAGGCAACTCACTCCAGTGTTCTTGCCTGGAGCATCCCAGGGACGGGGGAGCCTGTTGTGCTGCCATCCATGGGGTCACACAGAGTCAGACACTACTGAAGCGACTTAGCAGCAGCAGCAGGTTGGTCATAGCTTTTCTTCCAAGGAGCAAGCATCTTTTAATTTCATGGCTTTAGTCACCATCTGCAGTGATTTTAGAGCCCCCCAAAACAAAGTCTGACACTGTTTCCACTGTTTCCCCATCTACTTCCCGTGATGGACCAGATGCCATGATCTTCATTTTCTGAATGTTGAGTTGAAGCCAACTTTTTCACTCTCCTCTTTTACTTTCATCAAGAGGCTTTTGAGTTCCTCTTCACTTTCTGCCATAAGGGTGGTGTCATCTGCATATCTGAGGTTATTGATATTTCTCTCAGCAATCTTTATTCTAGCTTGTGCTTCTTCCAGCCCAGTGTTTCTCATGATGGACTCTGCATATAAGTTAAATAAGCAGGGTGACAATATACAGCCTTGACATACTCCTTTTCCTATTTGGAACCAGTCTGTTGTTCCATGTCCAGTTCTAACTGCTGCTTCCTGACCTGCATACAGACTTTTCAAGGCAGGTCAGGTGGTCTGGTATTCTCATCTCTTTCAGAATTTTTCACAGTTCATTGTGATACACAAAGTCAAAGGCTTTACCATAGTCAACAAAGCATAAATAGATGTTTTTCTGGAACTCTCTTGTTTTTTTGATGATCCAACAGATTTTGACACTTTGGTTTTTAGTTCCTCTGCTTTTTCTAAATCCAGCTTGAACATCTGGCAATTAGTGGTTCATGTACTGTTGAAACCTGGCTTGGAAAATTTTGAGCATTCCTTTGCTAGAATGTGAGATGAGTGCAATTGTGCGGTAGTTTGAGCATTCTTTGGCATTGCCTTTCTTTGGGATTGGAATGAAAACTGACCATTTCCAGTCCTGTGGCCACTGCTGAGTTTTCCAAATTTACTGGCATATTGAGTGCAGCACTTTCACTGCATCATCTTTCAGGATTTGTAATAGCTCAACTGGAATTCCATCACCTCCACTAGGTTTGTTTGTAGTGATGCTTTCTAAGGCCCACCTGGCTTCGTATTCCAGGATGTCTGGCTCTAGGTGAGTCATCACACCATTCCTGGTCCTGTGCATTGCTTTTCCCTCCTATGTCATATCCACCAACAAAAGTCTGAGATCCTTATTGAGTTTCCCTAGCACTACAGCAATTCTTCCTTTTGACCTGCTCTTACATTTCTCTCCTGGAGTTCTGTACTTTACAGAGGTTTATTCACACCCTAAAATATGATCTACATCCATGTTTTTGATTCTTAGTCCTAGAGGAAGTAGAAACTTTGTATATAGGCTATTCCTGTATTCCTTAGAGGTCTTTTATTTGCTTTATTAGGCTTTCTTTTTGTGGATGACAACAATTTGTGTTAGTTGTTTAGTCACTAAGTTATGTCTGACTCTTTGTGACCCCATGTACTATAACCCAGCAGGCTCCTCTGTCTTTGGGATTTTCCAGTCAAGAATACTTGAGTAGGGTGCCATTTCTTTCTCTAGGAGATCCTTCTGATCCAGGGATCGAACCCACATATCTTGCATTGACAGGTGGATTCTTAACCGCAAAGACACCAGGGAAGCTCCTGACAATGTTTTATAAGGAAGTAATTCTTTAAATTCAGTTTTTTAAATTACTGGTGCAATTATTGTCTCCTTACTTATTGCTCATTATACTTATTCTTAAGGAACAGATTATATAAAAAATCTTAAATTAACAATTAAACATATTATTATCAATTCTATTATATAAGCTGTTTCTCCAATAGTCAAGACCCCACTTTATTTCCCAATTTATCTGTGACTAATTTTCAATTAAAGTAATCTGATCATGAATGCTATGCCAGTTAATTCTCTCAGATTAATTTATTTCAAGTTTAGTCACATTATACATATAGATATACATGTGAAAATTTTGTTCTTTTTTAGAACATAATGAATTTTCATTAATTGTTTTTGACTTATTATAATACCTGAATCATTTATTTCAATCAGTATAGTTTTGAGAAAAATGGTGTTATTGATTTTTCCCTATATTCATTGGGAATTAGTATATTGTTTTGCTTACAGTTATACAATTTCTATTGTTTTTCTTTTTCATATGAATGTATGAAAACTGTATTGTTGTTCTTGTTGTTGCTTAAATCAACAACAACAATATATCCAATAAAACCGAGGAAACATCTTAATTCTTTTTTCCCATATGTGTATATAGCTAAATTTTTAAAAGCATTATTGCTTAAAATAAATTCCACATGGATCAATCATTTTAAAATAAAACCATAGAAATATCAAAGCAAAATCAGTGTTCTTATAAGTCAAACATAATTGTATTCCAGAAATCATTAAAGAAATATCGATGCATTTAACAGCTTTTAAAAGGTGATATAAACTGATCATAGACAAGATCCTTGAAGGAATAAATAAACAGAAAAAAAAAAGACTTTTAACTTACAAGACAACACCATGACTAATATTCTATTCTAATATATAAAAATACCTTACAAATCACTAAGAAAAATACAAAAAAAAGCTTAAAATATGAAAACATCAGTCCTAAAAATACACACAGATTGATTATAAATGTTAATATATGAAAAATTGCTTAGATTCACTAATAATTAGATAAATGTAAGTTTAAAATAAGATAACATTTTTTGCTTTGGAGAAAAAAACTAATTTTTTGTCTTACATAGTTTAAATTTGTAAAAAAATGAGATTTATCTTATTTAACTAGATAATATAAATTAGAGGACAGCTTTCCAGCTATTATTAATTATAAATGTAAATACTCTTGCAGCAACAAATATTCACTGAGGAATTTAGCCTATAAATTTGCTTCTAAATAGGAAGATATATGAATAAAAATCTTGAAATATTATTGATAAAAGAGATAGAAAATTTCATCTCAAACACACATGTCTATAATCATTCATTTCATTATGTTATCTCTCATATTTAATTTTTTTATGTGCTTCTTCTATCAAACACATTATCTGGGATTTATATAACAGTGTTGTATAATATCTATCCTTTCCAAAATGGTAACCACTGGCCAAATATGCCTATTGAACACTCTACATGTGGCTACTGCTACTGAGGAACTTTTAAGTTTTAAATTGATTTAGTATTAATTAATGTGTATTTAAATGTAAAAAGCCACATGTGGCTTAGGAAATATTGGGCTGTGCAGTTTGAGACAAGTTTTGTTTCCTTTCTTAGATATATAAATTAGCCACCAATATATGTTAAAATAATGTCTCAAATATGTTCCACCTGAGCTTTTTCTTTTTTATACTGATGGTTTCCTTTCAATTTTTAACCTGTTTTGCTGTACCATCTTTTCACGGGAACCCATACATTGCACCTGACCCAAAGGACACATAAGATGTTTATAAAATGTAGATCTTAGTTTGTTATTTCTGTGTTTCAAGCATTCATCTCTTTAAAGCCATCAATATTTTGTCCCAAGATTCTCTCTCTAGCCTCATGCTCCTGAAACATTAACCAGCTATCAGATTATTTCCAGACATATCAGTCCACTAAAATTGTCTTCTTAAAAATCACCTTTATTTCTATGTCTCCATGACT
Source organism: Bubalus kerabau (assembly GCF_029407905.1). Classification (NCBI taxonomy): domain Eukaryota; kingdom Metazoa; phylum Chordata; class Mammalia; order Artiodactyla; family Bovidae; genus Bubalus; species Bubalus kerabau. The sequence goes on along the minus strand of NC_073635.1, from coordinate 9,063,256 downwards.
TTGCACATTCTAATGCTTTGTTTTTATTTCCCCTTTCAGGATGCTTTCTTCCACACAATTTTACTTATATTTCTCCAATTCTTTTCTTTCTTTCTTTCCTTTTTTTTTTTTTAAAGACTAAGCTCATTCTTACCTGTAAATGTCCCTGGTTCTACAAGAAATCCTGTTAGTGAACTCTCTTTGCATTACGTCCAGTCATTACCCCAGTGATATATAGTAAATCAACAAATAAGTATAGTCTTAACTGAAAGCTCAGTAGTGCATATGAGAACTCACAATACAGGACACATTTCTTCAGTGTTGGGAACTACCTGGGAGAAAACCTCTGAAAACTGACAAGAATTGCTGAAAATTAAGAAAGGTTTCAAATTTTATTGCTTGAGTTGTTTATTTGGGTACTTTATTTTCACTGCCTGTTTACAATTTCTTTGACAAGAACAATGTTGGGAGATAGATTTTAACTAGAGGTGATTGTAACTGCCTAGGAATAATGAGGGGCTTCCCTGGTGGCTCAGATGATAAAGAGTCTGCCTGCAATATGGAAGACCTAGGTTCAATCTCTGGGTTGGAAAGATTCCCTGGAGAAAAGGGAATGGCTACCCACTCCAGTATTCTTGTCTGGAGAATCCCATGGACAGAGGACCTGTACAGTCCACAGGGTCACGATGAGTTGGACATGACTGAGCCACTAACCCTTACAAGGACATAAGGAATGGAGTATCATTCTTCCCCTTACCTGCCTTTGAGTAGTACCTTTGTACTCCCCACCCCCCACCCATTAATAGTAAACTGACATTGGTGAGTCCAGGAAAATTATCTTCTCTCACGTCTCACCTTGAGAACAGATGATAAGTTCCACTCACTATGAACATATTCCAAAGACAAATCCAGTACTACCTACACATCTTTGTGAAACTCCATCTTTTAATCATTCTGACTAAATATTTTTTCTTTGCCTTTCAAGTCTGTGTTAATTAAGAAAACCAGCCCTGTGTGAATCCCCACAGAATATAAGGCATGTCTGGTATGTTATCCTGCACTCTTTTTTCCAGTCAAGTAGAAGTTCAGACTTTGTCCTGTTTTTGATTTCTAATTTTTCTGTCACCCTAACCTCACCATTATTTTTCCTGTCATAGTAGGATTCACTGGTTTGATCTCCTTGCAGGCCAAAGGACTCTCAAGAGTCTTCTCCAGCACCACAGTTTGAAAACATCAATTCTTTGGCACTCAGTCTTTATATGGTCTTTTTACTCAGTCTCACACCCATACATGACTCCTACAAAAACCATAGCTTTGACTACATGGACCTTTGTTAGCTTTGACTAGATGGATCTTTGTTGGCAAGGTAATGTCTCTGCTTTCTAATATGCTGTCTAGGTTGGTCATAACTTTTCTTCCAAGGAGCAAGCATCTTTTAATTCCATGGTCACAGGCACCATCTGCAGTGATTTTGGAGCCTAAGTAAATGAAGTCTGTCACTGTTTCCATTGTTTCCCCATCTATTTGCATGAAGTGATGGGACCAGATGCCAATAATATTTCATATAATTAAAACAATAATAATATTGATAAACTACATTTATTGCATATTTACCATGTTCAAAACACTATTCTAAGCATTTCTTTTAACCCATATGATTTGAGGTTCAAAGTGGTTATTGGTAACTTACTCAAAAGACTTTTGAAGAGTCTTGTTAAGTAAGGGCTGATGATGGTTCTTTTTTTTTTTTTTTATAAAGTTTTTTTTTTTTTAATTTTACTTTATTTTTAAACTTTACAATATTGTGTTAGTTTTGCTAAATATCAAAATGAATCTGCCACAGGTCTACATGTGTTCCTCATCCTGAACCCTCCTCCCTCCTTCCTCCCCATACCATCCCTCTGGGTCGTCCCAGTGCACCAGCCCCAAGCATCCAGTATCGTGCATCAAACCTGGACTGGCAACTCATTTCATACATGATATTATACATGTTTCAATGCCATTCTTCCAAATCTTCCCACCCTCTCCCTCTCCCACAGAGTCCATAAGACTGTTCTATACATCAGTGTCTCTTTTGCTGTCTCGTACACAGGGTTATTGTTACCATCTTTCTAAATTCCATATATATGCGTTAGTGTACTGTATTGGTGTTTTTCTTTCTGGCTTACTTCACTCTGTATAATAGGCTCCAGTTTAAATTTTACTATACAAAACTTTATTTATAATTTCTATTTATATATTATTTATATATATATTCTATGTAATATAAATTATACAAAGATTATAATATGTTTATCATATATGTTCTTAATATATATAATATAATATGTACAAAGATTATGAGTGAAGCTGAACTCTGAGTGGACTCACCCTAGGGTAACTCCAATGTGTCAAATTCTTGTATAAGTTCATCCCCTTGAGTGTGGATGGAAATTTTGACTTCCTTCTAACAAGTAGAGTATAACAAAGGGAATGGGATGTCATTCCCATAATTAGATTACCATGCACATATGAAACTCCATCTTGCCAGATTGTCTAAGGGTTATTCTCCTGCTGACCTCAGAGAACTAAACAGAGATGTGAAAATGCTGATGGAAATTCCCTCCTGGCAGGGAAGTGCAGGCAGTTTCTTGGACATGGGGATGACCGACAGCCACAACCAGTGAAAACTGGGGCCTTGGTTCCATAATCATAAGGAAGTACATTCTGCTAACCATGTGAATGAGCTTGGAAGAAAATACTTCCAGGATCCATCCTCCACGTGAGAAAGCAACTGATACCATTTTGCATCTTTGTGAGTTCTGAACAGAGTACTTGAACAAGCTGTGCTTGGACTCCTAACCTATGGAAACTGCTAGATAATAAATAGGTGTTTTAAGCCACTACATTTCTGGCAACTTGCTGCACAAAATACTAGTATGAGTACTATGTCAAGAGTAAATAAATAAATAAATTTTGACATTTTTACAGTCTTCAGTAAGCTGAATGATTTTCTTTTATAAATTCTCAAATATATGTTATCACAATTTTTAAGTTGATGAATAATTTTGAAATATTTAGGTTGTTGATGAACTTTGCTTAAATAAACACTTCATTCCAATATTAAATAATTGTATATTGAAAAATCTCCCCAACCAGATTTCAATTTACAGTCCCTTTATAAGTGTATGATTGAAGCGCATGAAAATTCTCAACTTCATGTGCTCCAGAACATTCCATTTAACAGAACATGGGGCAATCTTTATCATTTTTTAATTAAAAAGTGCTAGAGAGATGACATAATGGAAGATAATCAGATGATCCATAAAGTGACTTTCATGAGACTTTAGTGTCCTGTTGATAACTTGCTATTTTTCCCTTACCTAGTAGAGATTTATTATTAATGTTAAAATTCTGATTTTTTGATGAATTCTGAATAACATAACCTACAAACTTGATATAAAATAGAAATGATCTCCCCTCCCTAATAATGCATAATCTGCCATTAGAAGCAATTTAGTCACTTGATGAAATTAAGTATCAATTAATACAACATTTCTGTATTGTATAAAATGATCATTTTTAAAAATTTTACAAATGTGTTATATACCTATTTGCATTTTTGATCTATTATACTCAGTGAGAATCTCATCTTTGCTGAGCTTTCTGTACATGCCTATTTTACATATTTTCCTTGTTATCTCAATATCTTGAGTCATAAAAGTGTGCATAATGGGAATAATTGCTCTTAAGCTTACATGCCCTTCATTTCACAGTGTATTTAAAAGACTCAGCCTAAAGAGTGACTTCTTTTTTTTCCCGTGAAATAACTACCAATTCAACAAGGTGTTTATTGGTGGCAACACAGTCCATTAGCATAATCCCCCAGGACTTGCACTGCTAAGCTGAAAAATTCTGCATTGGAAGACCATCCCAGGCAATAAAAATATAATCTCTTTTCAGAGTCATTACCCTCAGCAATTAAAGCTATTAAAAGTAGAAAACACTCATATTTTCAAGTTTTTTCACCAGATGATGAGGTTTTAAAAAATAGGGTGTAAATAAGAAGGTGACAGTTGAATTTTTTACTCACTTAACAAGTAAATTTCTAGACTGATTTGTACTTTGAAGTTAGTATGAACTCCTCTAGTAAACTCACTCATTTAAGAGTAACTCTAATATAAATTTTTCAATTTTAAAATGCTTGTTTTATAATAGTGACATTGTGTTTCCAAGGCACATGCCTAAATTCAAAAGACTTGTTTAGTTTGAAATTATAAAATACAAATTAAAATTATTCTGCAAATACTAGCAAATAAAATGATATCATACAAAGGGGATATAAAAGTTAGGTGTATATATAAGAATAACAATTTCAAAAATATAAAGCAAATTTCAGTTTTTTGACATGAGAAATTGATAAATATACCAACATGATGAGAGGTTTTTAAAATACCTCATTAAGGTATTGATAAATGTTTAAAACAAAACAACAGAAAATATAAGGTATATATAACATATTTAAGGAGTTTCATTAATAATTGATCTCTGGACACGTGTCCACTGGAGCATACATTTTCAAGTGCATGCAGGACATTTATAAAAGTTGATCTACATGTTACAGTATGATTCATGTTGATGTATGGAAAAACCAATACAATATTGTAAAGTAATTAACCTCCAATTAAAATAAATAAATTTATATTTTAAAAAATTAAAAAAAAATTCAGCTTAACAGATTTCAAGTCAATTAATTAGTGTTACTGAGTCCATACTACAACCAGACAAGCATTTAAATAAAAAAAACAGCCAGTCAGCCAACCGACCCTTATCATGTATCCTAAAAACATTTTTCCCACTCAGCCAAAAATTACAAGGTGCACAGAAATAGGAGGAAAAAACACAGTCCAAAAAGGCAAAGAAAACTTTAGAAGCAGAATGAGATATAACACAGATGTCAGAAAGATCAGATGAGAAATGTGAAATAGATATGTGTAATATGTTAGATTTTTCTAATGGAAAAAATGTATGATTAGATAATTTCAACATGGAGATGGAAACTAAGAGAAAAACTTAAAAATTATAGAAATCAGAAAAACAGAGGAGAAGTAAATAATGCCTTTGAGATGTTCATCTTGTACCCTGGAAAACTGAGAAAATTATCAGTGAGTATGAAGATAGATCAACAGAAAATTAAAAGCTTAGGATGTACATTTAAAATTTTGAGAATATGGAATTTAGAAAGATGGTAACAATAACCCTGTGTACGAGACAGCAAAAGAGACACTGATGTATAGATGGGAGAGGGAGAGGGTGGGAAGATTTGGGAGAATGGCATTGAAACATGTATAATATCATGTATGAAACGAGTCGCCAGTCCAGGTTCAATGCACGATACTGGATGCTTGGGGCTGGTGCACTGGGACCACCCAGAGGGATGGTATAGGGAGGGAGGAGGGAGGAGGGTTCAGGATGGGGAGCACATGTATACCTGTGGCGGATTCATTTTGATATTTGGCAAAACTAATACAATTTTGTAAAGTTTAAAAATAAAATTAAAAAAAAGAAGTTGAAATAAATCTCTGGCATTTTCACATCTTTTTGATATTTTCAATCATATTGTCATTAGTTATTCTAATAGGAAACCACAAATGTATTTTTTTGTTAGTATATTTTATTATTTTAAATGAAGTACTATTTCCTCCTGGATATGAGCTGGAAACAGGTTTGAAGGAACTCAATTCAATCAGCAGTATTGTCAAGTTTGGTGGCGTACAGAGAAATATGCAGTTGAACTTGACAGGTAGTGGGTTCCATGGGTATAAATAATCATTAGGCTGTATCATCATCAAGATATTGTGGTCATTTTATAATTATAGATACAATTTATTACTCTCCATTTCAACTATCTGCCTGGCAGAGTTGGGTAGGTATTATATTTTAACTCTCAACAAATATAATCAATAGGTTTTATTTCTTCATTTTCAGAAGCAGCAGATTGTAGCACAATATCACACAGGTGCAAGTAGCTGGGCCAGGATTGGATAGTTATCTGAGACTTTGACAACTATTTCCCAAACATTTCTGTCAAGACAAAAACAAAATGAACGTAGTCTCAGTGATGCCCTATATGTTAATTTAATCGCTCTTTTGGTCGAAGTTCTAGTCAAGACCATTGTAACAAATGAAAGGGCTGTGTGTTGGTTATGCGGGTTTGTTTAAAAAGCAGACATAGATGTCATTAAAATTAAAATCTGAGCTGATTGTATTCTGCTTCATTAGACAAGGACATATAATTGCTGAAAGGTGATTAGCACAGATGATTTTTTTTAAAGTGTGCAACAGATATTTGGTGGTTACAAAGTTAGAAAATAAGTGAGCCACCCCTTAAATAGGATAGGATTCAAACAATAGAAATACTTATTTAAAGGTACATTAAAATATGATTTATTATTTCAAATAAGGCATTAACATTTTTAATATTTAGAAGTTCAAGCTAATAAGAATAGGCATTCATTTATCTGGTTAAGAATTCACCTACAGAAATGATGAAATGGCATTTTAAATAGATTGTGAATTTTGGAATTGAATCTATGTTGTTTTGCTAGTGGTAAGGAATCCGCCTGTCAATGCATGAGATGCAAGTGACGAGGGTTCCATCCCAGGGTCAGGAAGATACCCTGGAGCAGGAAACGGTATCCTATTCCAGTATTCTTCCCTGCAAAGTCCCATGGGCCTAGGAGTCCGGCAGGCTGCATTACATGGTACAACAAAGAGCTGGACTCGACTGAGCAACAGAACACACACAAACATGCACGCCTGCGCACATGCATTGTTTTAACTTTGTAATGTTAGTCTTTTTATTTAAATATTATACTGCTTTTTTAAAAAAATCTTGGGGGATAGGATAAGAATTCGATTCATCACAAAGATATATGTATAATTATATAATTTCAATTTCCTGAAATCTAAGCCAGATTTAATGAGAGATATGCATGTAGTGGGGTTTCCCATGTGGCTCAGTGGGTAAAGTACCTGCCCGCAATACAGGAGATGCAGGAGATACTGGTTTGATTCCTGGGTTGGGATGATCACCTGGAGGAGGGTTTAGCAACTCACTTCAGTATTCTTGCCTGGAGAATCCCATGGACAGAGGAGCCTGGTGGGCCACTGTCCATAGGTTGCAAAGACTCGGACACGACTGAAGTAACTGAACACGCATGCATATAGGTAAGTAGAAAGCATCACAATGTTTGAGGTGGTGCCGTCATATTAAACATCTATTTTGTAAGTACTTAAAATTTATTTTAAAATTATTATTACTCTAATTCATCTATAATTACTACGATTATCTTATTTATAATTAGGGCATCAAAAACCCAATTAAGGTCCCAATTAAAGGCTAAGACTGGCTGGTTTCCAACTTTTGAATTGAAAATGAGACAGGGTTTGGCTTCTTAAAGCCACTTCTTAAAGTGGTTGCTAAGACCTGAAGGCCTTCCTTCAGGTTACAAATAATGAAGAATCTGAACAAATGTGCCAGTAATTCAAGTAGGGACATGACGGTCTAATATTAATGATGGTCCCTTCATTCATTAATGAAAGGCATAGGTTTTTTTTAAAAAGTAACTATTTCCTGTGCCTTGTTTTGTTACTTGGAAATATTTAAGTTAATATTTTCTGACTTTAATTTCTGATAGTGGTATATTCAGATCTCTTTATACATGGTCTGATTTTCTTGAGTTATACTTTTATTAGCTCATCATTATCACCCCTTTTAAATATCCTGAGAATACTAGAATTCCAAACAGACTCCATCTATCTCAATTTTACTCTGTAAATTTACTCCAAGCATTACATAAGCTTTGTATTATGTGCTAGGTAACAAGAGCTATTGAATTTTTTAAAAATACTGAGCAAAAAGAAAATTTATTTATTTGCCAATTTTTAGTAGTCCTCAGCAATCAAATTAAAATGGCAAAAGGATATAAAATATGTGTTTATTATACCACCCTATTTGCCGGAAGCTATTTTCAGTGGCCTTATCTCCATAAACACCTGAAATAAAGCATCATGAAACTATAGAAGATACATTACATGATGATGGGGACAGATCATTTGCAAAAGCTGTATGAAAACTCATTTTGGGAACAAAGAATGTCACAAAACTGAGCACAAATAGTCAAATAATAAAATATATTATAGAAATGAGAAATATACCTATGTCTTTCTAAATAATTTAAATGTAATATGTTGAACCAAACTGGATTTCTTTCATCACCATAAGTAGAAATCACATATGAATTTCTTAAGAGGAGTTTACTTGGATCACACTGAAGTGTTCATTCGAAGTGAAGACTTATCTGAGTGACTGTGATCTGTGTGCCTCTTCTGCATAGACAGGTTACAGTTTTTCACACTAAGGTTCATAGCATATGTAAATATAAGGTTTATATGTATGTATGTGCTTATAAGGGCTTCTCAGGTGGCACTAGTGGTAAAGAACCTGCATGGCAATGTAGGAGAAATAAGAGATGAAGGTTCTATCCCTGGGTAGGGGAGATTCCCTGGATAAGGGCATAGCAACCCATGCTGGTATTCTTGCCTGGAGAATCCCATGGACAGAGGAGCCTGAAGCGCTTCAGTTAATGAAGTCACAAAAAGTCAGACAAGACAGAAGAGACTTAGCACCTGGGAATACATATATATATATAATCAGATCAGTTGCTCAGTTGTGTCCGACAATTTGTGACCCCATGAATCCCAGCACGCCAGGCCTCCCTGTCCATCACCAACTCCCGCAGTTCACTCAGACTCACGTCCATCGAGTCAGTGATGCCATCCAGCCATCTCATCCCCTGTCGTCCCCTTCTCCTCTTGCCCCCAATCCCTCCCAGCATCAGAGACTTTTCCAGTGAGACAACTCTTCACATGAGGTGGCCAAAGTACTGGAGTTTCAGCTTCAGCATCATTCCTTCCAAAGAAATCCCAGGGCTGATCTCCTTCAGAATGGACTGGTTGGATCTCCTTGCAGTCCAAGGGACTCTCAAGAGTCTTCTCCAACACCACAGTTCAAAAGCATCAATTCTTCGGCGCTCAGTCTTCTTCACAGTCCAACTCTCACATCCATACATGACCACAGGAAAAACCATAGCCTTGACTAGACGAACCTTTGTTGGCAAAGTAATGTCTCTGCTTTTCAATATGCTATCTAGGTTGGTCATAACTTTCCTTCCAAGGAGTAAGCGTCCTTTTTTTTCATGGCTGCAGTCACCATCTGAAGTGATTTTGGAGCCCAGAAAAATACAGTCTGACACTGTTTCCACTGTTTCCCCATCCATTTCCCATGAAGTGATGGGACCCGATGCCATGATCTTCATTTTCTGAATGTTGAGCTTTAAGCCAACTTTTTCACTCTCCACTTTCACTTTCATCAAGAGGCTTTTGAGTTCCTCTTCATTTTCTGCCATAAGGGTGGTGTCATCTGCATACCTGAGGTTATTGATATTTCTCCCAGCAATCTTGATTCCAGCTTGTGTTTCTTCCAGTCCAGCATTTCTCATGATGCACTCTGCATAGAAGTTAAATAAGCAGGGTGACAATATACAGCCTTGACGTACTCCTTTTCCTATTTGGAGCCAGTCTGTTGTTCCATGTCCAGTTCTAACTGTTGCTTCCTGACCTGCATACAAATTTCTCAAGAGGCAGATCAGGTGGTCTGGTATTCCCATCTCTTTCAGAATTTTCCACAGTTTATTGTCATCCACAGAGTCAAATATATATATGTATAAATATCGGAGAAGGCAATGGCACCCCACTCTGGTACTCTTGCCTGAAAAATCCCATGGACAGAGGAGCCTGATGGGCTGTAGTCCATGGGGTCGCAAAGAGTCGGACATGGCTGAGCGATTTCACTTTCATTTTTCACTCTCATGCATTGGAGAAGGAAATGGCAACCCCCTCTGGTGTTCTTGCCTGGAGAATCCCAGGTCTCCAGCACACAGAGCCTGGTGGGCTGCTGTCTATGGGGTCGCACAGAGTTGAACACGACTGAAGTGACTTAGCAGCAGCAGCATGTGCAAATATATGTGTATATACATATATATATAATATGTATATACATATATATATAATATATATATATGTGTGTGTGTGTGTGTGTGTGTGTGATAAGAAGGCAATGGCACTCGACTCCAGTACTCTTGCCTGGAAAATCCCATTGGATGGAGGAGCCTGGTAGGCTGCAATCCATGGGGTCTCTAGGAGTTGGACACGACTGAGAGACTTCACTTTTACTTTTCACTTTCATGCATTGGAGAAGGAAATGGCAACCCACTCCAGTATTCTTGCCTGGAGAATTCCAGGGATGGGGGAGCCTGGTGGCCTGCCATCTATAGGGTCACACAGAGTCAGACACGACTGAAGCGACTTAGCAGCAGCAGATGTTTAGATAGATAGTCTATGACTGAGTCAAGGCTAGCTAAATACAGTATCAAGAGCTATTTTTGAAAGAACTGTGAATAATATAGCAAAATAATGTCATTAGCTTTTCATTATATTTAGACAATTGATTCAGAAACACCTTCAAAATGTATGTACCCAAAAACTTCTCTAAGGCATCTAAAAGCCAACATTTGATGCATAGCTTTAGATACAAGTTAATTAAAGCACAGGGACATATCTGTTTTATGGAAACATAATGTCATGCAATCTTACTTGGAATCCAAGTTAATTGTCCAAGAAGGACTAACATTTTAAAGGTGGAATGTGAAGCTACATTATATAAGTTTGAATGTGCATTCTGAATATAGTCACCTTGAACTTAAATGTTAAAAATATGAAGTCTATGCCTATCATTATATTTTTGCTCAAGGATATAAAATGAATTGATTTAACCATGGATCATTTAAGTTCTGTAATTCATTGTAACTAATTTAATATTACTCATCTTATCAAAAAAGAGAATTTTGAATTGTAAGAGAATATAATGTTTGAGATTCTAGTTACAAGAATGCAGACTGCCTCAGTATGAGGCTGCTTAAACATGGTCATAATTTAGAGAAGCCATTTAATTACTCTGTTCTACAAATTTAGTTGTAAATAGAAGTATAATTAGCACCCAGTATAGAAGTATAATTAGCACCCAGTCCCTACTTGTTTTGTGGATTCAACTATATGCATGTGTATATAGAACTGTATACTTGTATATATGTGTACCACTGGACTCCCTGTCATGTGGTACTTTGTATATAAGTGTATATATATATATGTGTGTGTTGCTCAGATGTGTCCAACTCTTTGTGACCCCATGGACTGAAGCCCACCGTGCTCCTCTGTCCATGGACTTCTCCAGGGAAGAATAGTGGAGTGGATTGCCATGCACTTCTCCAGGGGATCTTCCCAACTCAGGGATTGAACCCAGGTCTCATGCATTGCAGGCAGATTCTTTACTGTTTGAGCTACCTGGGAAGCCCTACATGTATGTATAATTATTACTATTACTCTTAGTTTATTTTTTAATTTAATATTGCATATAAATAAATTCATCTCTAGAGGAATTCAAATTTCTATTGCCAAGAATACTGTGGCTGGAAGGTGAAGAGACAATACCTGCAATAATAAACTGTGAAGCACAGGAGCACAACAAAAGTGTTCAATAAGAGACAGTCATCCTTCTTACGCTGAAGGCAATGGCACCCTACTCCAGCACTCTTGCCTGGAAAATCCCATGGACAGAGGAGCCTGGTGGGCCGCAGTCCATGGGGTCGCTGAGTCGGACAAGACTCGGCGATTTCACTTTCACTTTTCACTTTTATGCATTGGAGAAGGAAATGGCAACCCACTCCAGTGTTCTTGCCTGGAGAATCCCAGGGATGGGGGAGCCTGGTGGGCTGCTGTCTATGGGGTCACACAGAGTCGGACACAACTGAAGCGACTTAGCAGCAGCAGCAGCAGCAGCAGCAGCATCCTTCTCAAAGATTAAGACAAACAGTGTCAACAAATAACTTTGAGGAAAAATGTGAGCAAAGCACTCACATGAAAGTTTTCTGAGCATAACTGTCAACAAAGTGAAACAGTGAAATTCTGGGTAAGCAAGACAAGTGTATGAGCGGGAGTATTAAAAGCAGGCAACTGAGAATAACTTCAAAGGACTCCATTTGGAGACTGAAACCAATGATAATTTTTGTATTCATAAGGATATTTGCAAATAATATTAAAATATTTGAAAATCTCCAGTAATATATCCTGTTTATATATGTAGATAATATTCTACATGAATTCTCAAGTATATATGTGGCAATGGATGTTTGGTATATAGTAAAGAAAATATGTAACTATACAGAATTAAAATATTGATAAGAGCTATAATAATTTTTGTCAAGCATTAGGCAGATTCTTTACCAGCTGACCCACAAGGGAAGCCCAAGAATACTGGAGCAGGTAGCCTATCCCTTCTCCAGCAGATTTTCCTGATCCAGGAATCGAACCGGGGTCTCCTGAAATGCAGGTGTATTCTTTACCAAAAATTACAACTGAGCTATCAGGGAAGCCTCAGTTTTTTTTTTTTTTTTTAAGGACTGTGATAAACATGTTACAGGAAATATCTCATTTTTCTGTCTACAAAATCTTATACAGTATGGAGGTCCCCTGGTGGCTCAAGATCGTAAAGAATCTGCCTGCAATACAGGAGACCCAGGTGTGATCCCTGGGTCAGGAAGATCCCCTGGAGAAGAAAATGGCAACCCACTCCAGTATTCTTGCTGGGAGAATCTTATGGACAGAGGAGCCTGGAGGGCTACAGTCCATGGGGTTGCAAAGAGTCGGACACAAATGAGTGACTAACACTTATACAGCAAGGACACTGCATATTTCTTCTTGAGTCAACTTTATTCACCTAATTTGCATACCATAAAGCAATGGCAACCCACTCCAGTACTCTTGCCTGGCAAATCCCAGGGACGGAGGAGCTTGGTAGGCTTCAGTCCATGGGGTTGCTAGGAGTCGGACACGTCTGAGCGACTTCACTTTCACTTTTCACTTTCTTACATTGGAAAAGGAAATGGCAACCCACTCCAGTGTTCTTGCCTGGAGAATCCCAGGAATGGGGGAGCCTTGTGGGCTGCCATCTCTGGGGTCATGCAGAGTCAGACACAACTGAAGTGACTTAGCAGCAGCACATACCATAAAACTCACCCTTTTAAAATGGATAGCTCCATGTTATTAAAAGCATGAATAAATGAGCAACAAATACAGCTGTTAACCTATAACTTCTATTTACTAGCAATAAAAATGTGATTAAATAGCACCCAAAATATGCAATATTTTGTTGACTAATATAGTTAAATGTGTATAAGACCTGTGTACTGAAAACTACAAAACATTGCTTAGAGAAGCAAAAGTAAGCTTAAGTGAAGTGATTTTTCCATTCTCGTAGGTCAGTGGAATCCATATTGCTATATTCCTTGCTTAACTCTGACTAAGTAGTACAATTTTGGTCATAAGTAGAAATGAATCTTTGAAAAAAAATTTTTGCCCTGAAGGTGGAATCAGCCTTTGTGTCTGCATGACCCCACTGATTGGTCAAGACATTTCCATGATTTCCAACAGTTTTAGGATAATTTCCGCAGCCTTGTGGTGTTGTATCATTTAACTTCCTTGAGCCACAGTTATTGTTTTTCTTAATGCCTTAGATACTCCATGGCAAATGTCACTTTGAAAAGCTCACTTAGCTCTTCAGGCCACTAAAGCAGTCATTTGTGTTTCTGCCACTGTTCTGTGAGTGACAGCCACACCTCTTTGAGTCCCAAAGAGAATATACCTCACTTGGTGACTGTTATACGACAAGGGTGGATGGCCTCTTTATTATTAGTTCCTGGTGAAATAGTAAATTGCTGAGTAAGCTTAATCTTTTAGCATTTCTTTATTGCAATGGTGTAGAAGTCTCATTTCTTTTGAAGATGAAACTTTAATATTAAAATTGATTTTGGGTATGGATCTACAACAAAATAAAAAAAAATTCCTTTTATGTGCAGCAAAAATGGCTAAATGTTACACTCACAGGTTTTTCATATTGTAGGAAATGCATGAAATATCCTTAGTGATAGGGAAAGGGCCTCTGGGACCTTAGATGTCAGTTATAAAAGACAGATTGTTATGCTTATAAATTTGTCTCTCCTGGAAGTGACATCCAAGGTCCCAGAGACTTTTTTTTTCCATTCACGGAGGATTTTTTTATGCAATTCCTACAGCATACTGTATTCCATTCTTTACAAGAAATGTTCAACCATTCATATTACAGAGACAGGCAGACACCTTGCCTGCTGCTAAAGAATGGGAGGAAGAAGTTTGAAGGGAGGGCAAAATGTAACATTCCTACTAACGTTAAAAAAGCACAAATGTTTAATTACAAACAAAAGTTACTTGCTATGTTACTACATTCAAGTGTGAGTACATGTGGTGTATCTAATTTAAAATAAAAAATGAATAATGTTCTGAATGATCTGAGATCTTTTATTAATAAAAGTGCTTTGAGCTAGTTAGCTTTTAATAATTTCAAAAAAGCAAAGTAATTTTTTTTTCTCAATGCCTTTGTGGCTTTGTGTTAATAATCAATAGCGTTAGTCACTCAGTTGTGTCCAACTCTTTGCAGCCCCATGGGTTGTAGCCCTCCAGGCTCCTCTGTCCCTGGGATTCTCCAGGCAGCAATACTGGAGTGGGGGGTCGTTTCCTTCTCCAGAAGATCTTTCCAATCCAGAAATCTAACCCAGGACTCCTACACTGCAGGCAGATTCTGTACCATCTGAACCACAGGGAAGCCATCAATTAATAATCAATACATGATATCTTTGAATTTCAAATATAATTAATATATAATCATAAGTCTCCACACCAGTGTAACAGGTAAACATAAAACTGATTATTGTTTTTGGCATAATCATTACATTGAAGATTAGTCAACCAATTTTGTTGGGGGGGGTGGATTCCAGTGTACTCAAATCCATACCCTTTGTCTTAATAAAATGCAGTCTTTATCTCCTGTGTCTCTATAAGAAAGACTTGGTTGGGTCATCAAAGAAATTTCTGATTTGGAGGATACACATGGCCTCAAATGCTGTATTCATTCATTCATAATGTAAAATATGCTTATTTATTGGCCCATTTATCTATGATTTCATATAATACCCAAAATATTTTAAAGTATATTTTCTGATTATCAAAGTCTATTAACAATGAGTTCTTGCCAATGGTCATAAGTTATGCACTCAGGGCTTCCCCGGTGGCTCACCTGGTAAAGAATCCTCCTGCAACGTGGGAGACCTGGGTTTGATCCCTGGTTGGGAAGATCCCCTGGAGAAGGGAAAGGCTACCCACTCCAGTATTCTGGCCTGGATAATCCCATGGACTGTGTAGTCCCTGGGATCACAAAGCATCAGACATAACTGAGTGACTTTCACCACCACTGAACAATGAGTAAAATGTAGGTAAATGGGGCTGACAGGGCTTACTCTGCTTATGACATTTTTCAAATAAAAATTATGATTGATGACTTCCAATTATATCTATTGTTTCATACAAGAGATTTATTGGGAAAGCTCCAATAGAAGCTATAAAGGATATTTAGCAAAATAAATTATTAATTATTATCATTTTCAGTATTATAAGGAGAAAATTACCTTTTGGTTCAGGTATTTTTATTAGTGGAATTTATTTGAAAATGAGTTGATAATTAGATACTTTCATCTTTCATTATCTAGAAAGAGGAGCAATAATACTAATTAAATGGTGAATACTAAAGGATGTCAGGATTCTAACTAGGAAATTTGACCAAGGGTCTCTGGGAGAATATTTTTCTTTTGATTTTGGTGACTATTCTTATTTGTATGTTAAAGGTATTTGAATGAACAAATTTTCTTGCTTCATTTCTTTATTTTGTCTTGTATAGGTTTTCTTCTGTGTACAGAGTAGTTATTGTATTTCCATGACTGCCTTCTTCTCTCAACTCTTTTTTTTTTTTTATAAACTATTAATCATATGGACATTAGCTTTGGAAAACATTTATACTCAACTTCAAAATACTGATTTTCTGCATTTCATAGCAGTTTTTTTTTCTAAGGAGGGACATTGTCATTTTTCGTGGCTTCCATAACTTTTCTGCATCACACAATACTAAAGTTTCATGCTGTCTTCCGTCTGGGGCTGTATTATACCCTGTGGCCATTTTCTCATCACCTCTCTAAGGCTCATATTTTCTCTTTTGCTTAAACTCACATCCAGATGAGGGTGTTTCTAAAGACATTTTACTAAATTATTTTTATTTTTATTTGCTTTGCAACCTTAACAGTTTCAACCTCTATCATGACCTTAACAATCATTGCAATATTGATGACTCGTAAACATTTATTGTGAGCTCCTCATCCAGCATCTTTGACAACTTTCAAAACTGCATACCTAGGTGCAATTGCAGCCTGTGAATATACTCATGCTAACTCAAACTCAATGACTCCTATAATGAACCTATCATCTGTAATCCAAAGTTGATTTTTTATTATTATTTAACCATTTATATCAATAATCACTTGGATACAGTCCTAATCAAGCTGCAATCCTATTTAAATCCCATCCCAATCCCATCACAAAGCACTACTGATTATTTTTCTTTGTAAAATCAAAACTATTATTCATATTTTTCTGCCAATAATAAATCCAGACTCTCATCAGCTTGCTTCTCCAAAGTCATGCCTACTCTGAAACACTGTTATACAAATACTTTATATACAATTAGCAGACTAATTTATAAAAGACGTTAGTTCCTTAGTTTTGCTGTGGTTCATTCCCCTCCACCCCCACCGTTATCTTATCTATTTCTAGGCTGCAAAAACATAATTCTATAAGCTATGATGTAGATAATCAATGTGTGCCTCAGTGATTTTAACACTACTTTTATAAACCACTACTGCAATGTGGGTAGTGATATTCACAAAATCAAGGATGGTATTATAAAGCAACATAATTAATGAGGCTTGTTTTACATGATATAGTGACAGTGCCTAAAACTTTTAATTATATTGGCACAGTGAGTGACAGGTGATGGTCAACAGCTCCAGATACAAAAATCTTGACTTAGATGGCTGTAAATTATAACATGGGCAAAATGTTTTAGATAGGTAGGATGAAATGAATGAAAGAAATGAATGAAAGAAAGCTTTGATTGACAGATTGTGAATTGAATGCTTAATTTATATAGCACTCTTATTCTTTTTGACTCAAGATGCCACAATAGCACTTCTAAACGTGGGAACTTTCTGAGCTTATGAATATTGGAGAAAGCAGAGGATTTTATCCTATGAATAAGTTGAACATGTCAAATAATGATAATAGAAATAATATTGTTGGAAAGAAGCTAATACTAATTGAGTCTTATGTACTGAACATATGTTAAGAGAATTTTGTATTAATTAAATAATTGAATCTTATCTGTGGCCCTCATAGGTAGTTGCTATTATTCCTAGTTTGTGGATAAAGAAAATGAAGTACAGTATGCAACTGACTCCCTCAACTCACAGAGCTTATGGGTGGTAAAGAATTTCAATACCAGTTCTCAAGTGCTATTCTCCATTCTTATTAAAACATTAGTTTTCTACCCTCCTTACAGGTAGAGTGATGGCTCCATCAATCAAATACACCCACCATGAATTTTCACTTGTGAATTAATAATAAAGAAAAAGATGATTGTAATCAATATTCTATAAAGAAGAATGGTGGATTTTCTGCAACAAGAGTGGCAAAATAGCTTGATTCTTAAATATCTCCTTTAGAAGCAAAAATATTTATGGAATATGAAGAATGAAATATTTGCATATTTCACAAAAAGCTAGCTTAATTTACATAAATTTAATAATTCTAAGTCTGGCAAGCTGAATTTACTTTTGACACACTACAATAGATTCACAGTCCTTTGCCAACTTCCAGACTTCAGATCATAGACTCAGAGTCCTTTCAATAAATGGGAGGACAAGTACCCTTGAGGAAGACATCTAAATTGATCTTAAGCACTATAAACATAGCTTATGATCATAAGCACTGAATCATCTACTACTTTTCCTGAGAAAGTCTGAATACAGGGAAAGAAAAAAAGAGTCAGACCTTAGGAAGGTTTTTGTAAACTGCTTCCTTTGCATCCTGAGTGCCACTACAGTTCACCAAACAGAGCAGTGTTTGATGGGCAGCAGATAATAAATGGATTTGTAGTGTAAGTTCTACCCAAGGTAAGATACAATAGGGTTTCCAAAACGTATTTATTTCTTTAGTTTCTGTGTATATTCTTTGACTAGCTATGCTTCACAAATGCCACGATCCTTGTAATTTGTCCATGATCTATGAAGGGAATTTGAGCCCATGTGCAAGAAGCAAGGGGGAAACTTTTAGAATGTTCTATCTCTGCCCCAAAAGCTGCCCCAGGAGAATTACAGAGAGCTGTTGCTATCAAAGTTGTGAATGCGAGAGTGCCAATTTTTGTTTTAGCCTTACTGAACTTTACAATTCAGTGAAGAAGACCTAAGTAGCGAAGTTAGGCCAGCTGTTGTATTTTATGTCATAGTTACACAGACTTAAATATTTCACCAGACTCTAAAAGTCATGTCTGAAATATGTGGAATAGTGGGAAGCTGAGTTAAGAGGATTATATCAATAATTGAAGGTTTACAACAATCCCTACCTTCTTTAGAAAATAGTTACCTTTTGAAAAACATCTCTTGGATCGCTATTGAATACAGTGGAGAACCACTTGACCTTTGGCCTTCTAGTTATTTATAAATTTGGGAGAGTCCAATAACATTGCATTATTCAGTGATAGTAGCATATGTTAGATTAGCTAGGAAATCTCTAATGCACAATTAACACAAGAAGTTGTTTTATACTTCCTGTATGTTGATTTCAGCTATACTGCCACCTAAATCACTTGTCTTTTGTTATATTCTTAATATTACATTTTCTCTAGATTAATAATTCTGAATTTATTTTTCAAAGGGTTCTGCACAATATTCTGGCACAAGCCAGGAGTAATCCTGAAGAATGATAGAGAAAATCCTCTTACTGGATGAAATTCTCATGATATATGCTTCATTCAGGAAACATGATCCAAAGTAAAAATGCACATTGATTCATGGACTATAGCTGACAAATGGCCAGGAGGTAAAGAATTTGGAAGGACTTGTGACAAAGAAATGAGTGTATAAATAAATAGACCTCTTCTTAGGCCAAAAATTTAGAGATATTTGTCTTCTGAGAATAGTCACCATAAAGACTCCTACTTAGTAATTATGCAGAGTCACATGTGATAATGGATTTATACTTCTAGATTAGAAAAGCATTCAAAACTGAAAAATAAGAAAACAA
This sequence comes from Bubalus kerabau, assembly GCF_029407905.1. Taxonomy (NCBI): domain Eukaryota; kingdom Metazoa; phylum Chordata; class Mammalia; order Artiodactyla; family Bovidae; genus Bubalus; species Bubalus kerabau. The sequence continues at coordinate 9,043,903 of NC_073635.1, read as the reverse complement.
CCCAGTTAAAAAATAGGCAAAACATCTGAACAAATATTTGGCTCGAGGATGCATGAGGTCAAATAACACATAAATGTCCAACATCATTAGTCACTTGCAAAATGTAAATTAGCACAATAATGAGATAGTATTATACATCTATTATATTGCCAAAATAATAATTTAAAAAAAAGACTGCCAATCTAAGTACTGGAGCGGTTATAGAGTGACTGGAAATCTCATACACTGTTAGTTGGAATGCAAAATATTACTACAAATTTTTTGCTTGGAACTTTCTTTAAAGATTTAAAATTGCAATTAACATGCAGTGTAGCCATGCTGGTTCTAAGTATTTTCCAATGGGAAATGAAATTATAAATGCATATAAAAACATATACAGTGATGTTTCTTGTAGCTTTATATATAATACCCCAAAACTTCAGAGATCCATTCATAGATCCATGGAGAGGAAAATTGTGGTATTGAAACTTTCATATGAATAATATTATCCAGAAGCACTAAGGAATGAATTGAAGCACTGAAATGCATAACTAAATGACTGGATACCAAAGTAATGATGCTTCGTGAAAGAAGTCCAAATTAATTATGCTGGTTGAATAAAGACCAAAAACAGTGCATTTGAAAGATTTTTTTTTTATATAAAACTCTAGAAAACTCAAAATTTATTCCACTTAAGCAGAAAGCATATTAGTGATTACCTGAAAATGGAAGGGGCTTCAGGGAATCAAAAATGGACACACCAAAAATTTGAGGGGTAATGGAGAAGCTCATTACCTTGATTAAAACCATTTAAAATATTCTGTGAAATAACTAATTTTAAGTAAACTTGACTCAGTAAAGAGAACTTCACAGAAGAATTGCAACAATAGGCCAAAGAGTTCCCATATACACTATACCTAGTTTCTCTCATTATTAACATCTTACTATGATAAATTTGCTAGAATAAATGAACCAATATCAATAGCTTATAATTAAGTTCATACTCATTTTATATCTTCTTAGTTTTTTTCCTTAATATCTTTGTTCCAGGATCTTACCCAGGATAGTACATCATCCTTTACTTGGAATGAAAGTTAGAGATTACCTAACCTAACCTTCTATTTTAAAATTTAGAAAAATAAAAAAAAGTATGGTTCTGGACTCTGCTGGGGTTCTAGGGTACATTCACCCATGCTGTGATGTGTGAGTAGGATAAATAATGACTATTTTCATTCACATTCTGAAAGCATAATCATAGTAATTTCCTTGACAATGGAAATATTTTAATGTAAATTTATTCTTGAAAAGAAGTCACTTACAATAGTCAGTTGTAACAATTGCTAATTACATAATGAACAACAATTCCAAGTTACTAGCCTAGATCAAGGACTGTGTTTCTGTCCTTGATCAGAGGAAAACAAGATACAAGAACAACCAGGAAAACAGCTCACGGTACTGCAGTAACTGATTCTTATTTGTGTGCTGAAGTTGTGTCCATTCCTGTTACTGAAACATGGACCAAATGGCAAGTTGATCATTATTATATGTGTAATGTACTCCCTCTCGGAGAAGGCAATGGCAACCCACTCTTGCCTGGAAAATCCCATGAACGGAGGAGCCTGGTAGGCTGCAGTCCATGGGGTCGCTAAGAGTCAGGCACGACTAAGCGACTTCACTTTCACTTTTCACTTTTCACTTTCATGCATTGGAGAAGGAAATGGCAACCCACTCCAGTGTTCTTGCCTGGAGAATCCCAGGGACGGGAGAGCCTGGTGGGCTGCCGTCTATGGGGTCGCACAGAGTCGGACACGACTGAAGTGACTTAGCAGTAACAGCAGCAATGTACTCTCTTGTTTCTCAGTTGCCCAGTGGTGTCAGACTCTTCTCTACCCCATGGACTGCAGCACACCAGGCCTCTCTGTCCCTCACCATCTCATGAAATTTGCCGAAGTTCGTGTCCATTGCATGGGTGATGCCATCCAGCCACCTCATCCTCTGACACTCTCTTTTTCTTCTGCCCTCAGTCTTCCCAGGATCAGGGTCTTTTCCAGTGAGTCAGCTCTTCCCACCAAATGGCCAAAATACTGGAGCTTCAGCTTCAGCATCAGTCCTTTCAATAAATATTCAGGGTTGATTTCCTTTAGGATGGACTGGTTTAATTTCCTTTCAGTCCAACAGACTCTCAGGAGTCTTCTACAGCATCACAATTCAAAAGCTTCAATTCTTTGGTGTCCTGCCTTCTTTTTGATATATATATAGATTGAGCTCTCACAACTGTATGTGACCACTGGAAAGACCATACTCTTGACGATCCAGACTTTTGTCGCAAAGTGATGTCTTTGCTTTTCAACACACTGTCTATATTTGTCATAGCTTTCCTGCCAAGAAGCAATCATCTTCTGATTTCATGCCTGTAGTCACCATCCCAGTGATTTTAGAGCCCAAGAAGAGGAAATTAGTTACTGTTTCCACCTTTTCCCCTTCTATTTGCCATGAAATGATGGGACCAGAGGCCATAATTTTAGATTTTTTAATATTTAGTTTTAAGCTGGCTCTTCTCCTTTACCCTCATCAAAAGATGCTTTAGTTCCTCTTCACTTTCTTCCGTTAGAGTGTATCACCCACGTATCTGAGGTTGTTGATGTTTGTCCCACCTATCTTGATACAAGCTTGTAACTCATCCAGCCTGACATTCCTCATGATGTGCTCAGCATATAGGTTAAATAAATAGGGTGACAATTAACAGCTTTGCTGTACTCCTTTCTCAATCCTGAACCAGGCAGTTGTTCTGTATGGGGTTCTAAATGTTGTTTCTTGACCTGCATGCAGGTTTCTCAGGAGACAGGCAAAATGGTTTGGTATTCTCATCTCTTTAAGAGTTTTCCACAGTCTGTTATGATCCATACAGTCAAAGACTTTGGTATAGTTGATGAAACAGAGGGAGCTATTTTTCTGGAATTTTCTTGCTTTCTCCATTATCCAGCAAAAGTTTTCAATTTGATCTCTGGTTCTTCTGCCTTTTATAAACCCAGTCTGGATATTTGGAAGTTCTTGGTTCATATAATACTGAAGCCTAGCATGCAAGATTTTGAGCATGACCTTACTAATGGCAACCTACTCCAGTATTCTTGCCTGGAAAATCCCATGGACAGAGGAGCATAGTAGGCTACAGTTCATGGGGTCGCAAAGAGTTGGACATGATTGAGCAACTTCACTTCATGTACTAGCATGGGACAGGAGTTCAATTGTCCCATGGTTTGAATATTCTTTCATACTGCCCTTCTTCAGAATTGGAATGAGGTTGACCTTTATCAGTCCTGCGGCCACTCCTGTGTTTTCCAAATTTGCTGACATATTGAGTGTAGTGCTTTGATACATCATCTTTTAGGGTTATAAATAGCTCTACTGGAGTTCCATCTCATCCACTAGCTTTACCGACAGCAATGCTTTCTAAGGCTCACTTGACCTCATACTACAGAAGGTCTGGCTCTGGGTGAGTGATCACATCATGTGGTTATCTGGTTCAAGATCTTTTCCGTACTGTTCTTCTATGTATTCTTTCCAACTCTTCTTGATCTCTTCTGCTTCTACTAGGTCTCTACTGTTTCTGTCCTTTATTGTACCCATCTTTGGGTGAAATATTCCCTTGATATTTCCAATTTTCCTGAAATTCTCCTATAAAAGGAGAATTAGAGGGTACTGCATATAAAAACTTTTGTCTAATTTTCTAACCATAAAATATATGCTGCTCTTTCTCTGAAGTATTACCATATCTTGTTCACCTCTTGCTATCAATTACCACTACTGGTCTAACTATAAATTGTGCTGTTTTATTTATTTCTTATTAATATACAAAATATAATCACTTCCATTTGTCAAGATATTTCCTCTTTTTTAAACAAAGATTTCTTTCCTAATATTGTGACTAATTGGGATCTTAATATACATTAAGACCCTCTGTTTCTTTGTTGCTTGCTATTCCAGTTTAATTTTAAGAGCTTCACATGAACATTCTTTAAATGCATTCTTTATTTTAATTTCATTTATGTTAGAAGTGCCTAACACTGCATTGCTTATGTTTAAAGCTTTTTTGTTTAATTCATCAATAATCATATGTTCCTTTTTAAGTCAATTATGGTACTTTCTCTTTTCATTAATTATGTTCTCCAATATAGGGAAGCCATAATCTTTCTTTTTTATTGAAATACAGTTGATATACAATATTATGTTAGTTTGCAGTATACCGCATAATGGTTCAGTGTTTTTTGTAGATTATACTCTAAAGTTATAAGGAATAATGTCTATATTTCCCTGTGCTGTATAATATATCACTGTTGTTCATCTATTTTATAAATAGTAGTCTGTATCCCTGAATCCAATGCCCTTATCCTACTACTCCCACCTCTCTCTCCCCATTGGTATCCATTTGTTTGTTTTCTGTATCTGTGATTGTTTATCTGTATTTTATGAACATTCATGTTGTTTGGAGTTTTTTCTTTTGTTTTCTATTTTTTTTTTTTTTCAGATTTCACATATAAGTGATAACATATAGCATTTGTCTTTCTCTGTCTTATTTCACTAAGCATAATAACCTCTAGGTCCATCCATGTTGTTGTGAATGGCAAATTTAACTATTTTTACATTTGAGTAATAACCCATTATAAACGTATACATATGTTCTTTTGGAATTCATCTGTTGATGGACATTTCAGTCACTTCTATATTTTACCTATTGTGAATAATGCTGTTACAAATATTAGGGTGCATGTATCTTTTCGAGTTAGTGTTTTGCTTTCTTCAGCCATATACACAGCAGTAGAATTGATGGATAATATGTTAGCTCTATTTTTAGTATTTTGAGGGACCTATATAAACTTTTCCATAGTAGTTGCACCACTTTGCTGGAGCAGCTGTGAAGAGATACCCCACGCCCAAGGTAAGAGAAACCCAAGTAAGATGGTAGGTATTGCAAGAAGGCATCAGAGGGCAAACACATTGAAACTATACTCACAGAAAACTAGTCAATCTAATCACACTAGGACCACAGCCTTGTCTAACTCATTGAAACTAAGCCATGCCTGTGGGGCAACCCAAGATGGGAGGGTCACGGAGGAGAGATTTGACAGAATGTGGTCCACTGGAGAAGGGAATGGCAAACCACTTCAGTATTCTTGCCTTGAGAACCCCATGAACAGTATGAAAAGGCAAAATGATAGGATACTGAAAGAGGAACTCCCCAGGTCAGTAGGTGCCCAATATGCTACTGGAGATCAGTGGAGAAATAACTCCAGAAAGAATGAAGGGATGAAGCCAAAGCAAAAAGAATACCCAGCTGTGGATGTGACTGGTGATAGAAGCAAGGTCTGATGCTGTAAAGAGCAAAATTGCATAGGAACCTGGAATGTCAGGTCCATGAATCAAGGCAAATTGGAAGTGGTCAAACAAGAGATGGCAAGACTGAATGTCGACATTCTAGGAATCAGCGAACTGAAATGGACGGGAATGGGTGAATTTAACTCAGATGACCATTATATCTACTACTGCGGGCAGGAATCCCTCAGAAGAAATGGAGTGGCCATCATGGGCAACAAAAGAGTATGAAATGCAGTACTTGGATGCAATCTCAAAAATGACAGAATGATCTCTGTTCATTTCTAAGGCAAACCATTCAATATCACAGTAATCCAAGTCTATGCCCCAACCAGTAACGCTGAAGAAGCTGAACTTGAACCATTCTATGAAGACCTACAAGACCTTTTAGAACACACACCCAAAAAAGATGTCCTTTTCATTATAGGGGACTGGAATGCAAAAGTAGGAAACCAAGAAACACCTGGAGTAGCAGGCAAATTTGGCCTTGGAATATGGAATGAAGCAGTGCAAAGACTAATAGAGTTTTCCCAAGAAACTGCACTGGTCATAGCAAACACCCTCTTCCAACAACACAAGAGAAGACTCTGTACATGGACATCACCAGATGGTCAACACCAAAATCAGATTGATTATATTCTTTGCAGCCAAAGATGGAGAAGCTCTATACAGTCAGCAAAAACAAGACCAGGAGCTGACTGTGGCTCAGATCATGAACTCCTTATTGCCAAATTCAGACTTAAATTGAAGAAAGTAGGGAACACCACTAGACCATTCAGGTATGGCCTAAATCAAATTGCTTATGATTACACAGTGGAAGTGAGAAATAGATTTAAGGGCCTAGATCTGATAGATAGAGTGCCTGATGAACTATGGAATGAGGTTTGTGACATTGTACAAGAGACAGGGATCAAGACCATTCCCATGGAAAAGAAATGCAAAAAAGCAAAATGGCTGTCTGGGGAGGCCTTACAAATAGCTGTGAAAAGAAGAGAAGTGAAAACAAAGGAGAAAAGGAAAGATATAAACATCCTAATGCAGAGTTCCAAAGAATAGCAAGAAGAGATAAGAAAGGCTTCTTCAGTGATCAATGCAAAGAAATAGAGGAAAAGAACAGAATGGGAAAGACAAGGGATCTCTTCAAGAAAATCAGAGATACCAAAGGAACATTTCATGCAAAGATGACCTCGATAAAGGACAGAAATGGTATGGACCTAACAGAAGCAGAAGATATTAAGAAGAGATGGCAAGAATACACAGAAGAACTGTACAAAAAAGATCTTCATGACCCAGTAATCACGATGGTGTGATCACTGACCTAGAGCCAGACATCCTCGAATGTGAAGTCAAGTGGGCCTTAAAAAGCATCGCTATGAACAAAGCTAGTGGAGGTGATGGAATTACAGTTGAGCCGTTTCAAATCCTGAAAGATGATGCTGTGAAAGTGCTGCACTCAATATGCCAGCAAATTTGGAAAACTCAGCAGTGGCCACAGGACTGCAAAAGGTCAGTTTTCATTCCAATCGCAAAAAAAGGCAATGCCAAAGAATGCTCAAACTACCGCACAATTACACTCGTCTCACACGCTAGTAAAGTAATGCTTAAAATTCTCCAAGCCAAGCTTCAGCAATATGTGAACCATGAACTTCCTAATGTTCAAGCTGGTTTTAGAAAAGGCAGAGGGACCAGAGATCAAATTGCCAACATCCGCTGGATCATGGAAAAAGCAAGAGAGTTCCAGAAAAACATCTATTTCTGCTTTATTGACTATGCCAAAGCCTTTGACTGTGTGGATCACAATAAACTGTGGAAAATTCTGAAAGAGATGGGAATACCAGACAACCTGACCTGCCTCTTGAGAAATTTGTATGCAGGTCAGGAAGTAACAGTTAGAACTGGACATGGAACCACAGACTGGTTCCAAATAGGAAAAGGAGTATGTCAAGGCTGTATATTGTCACCCTGCTTATTTAACTTCTATGCATAGTACATCATGAGAAACGCTGGACTGGAAGAAACACAAGCTGGAATCAAGACTGCCGAGAGAAATATCAATAACCTCAGATATGCAGATGACACCACCCTTATGGCAGAAAGTGAAGAGGAACTCAAAAGCCTCTTGATGAAAGTGAAAGTGGAGAGTGAAAAAGTTGGCTTAAATCTCAACATTCAGAAAACGAAGATCATGGCATCTGGTCCCACCACTTCATGGGAAATAGATGGGGAAACTGTGGAAACAGTGTCACACTTTATTTTTCTGGGCTCCAAAATCACTACAGATGGTGACTGCAGCCATGAAAAAAAAAGATGCTTACTCCTTGGAAGGAACGTTATGACCAACCTAGATAGCATATTGAAAAGCAGAGACACTACTTTGCCAACAAAGGTTCATCTAGTCAAGGCTATGGTTTTTCCTGTGGTCATGTACGGATTTGTTCATGTATGGACTGTGAAGAAGGCTGAGCGCCAAAGAATTGATGCTTTTGAACCGTGGTGTTGGAAAAGACTCTTGAGAGTTCCTTGGACTGCAAGGAGATCCAAGCAGTCCATTCTGAAGATCAGCCCTGGGATTTCTTTGGAAGGAATGATGCTAAAGCTGAATCTCCAGTACTTTGGCTACCTTATGTGATGAGTTGACTCATTGGAAAAGTCTCTGATGCTGGGAGGGATTGGGGGCAGGAGGAGAAGGGGAGCACAGAGGAGAAGATGGCTGGATGGCATCACTGACTCGATGGATGTGAGTCTGAGTGAACTCCGGGAGTTGGTGATTGACAGGGTGGCTTGGCGTGCTGCGATTCATGGGGTCGCAAAGAGTCAGACAGGACTGAGCGACTGATCTGATCTGGTCTGATCTGATATTCCAACAGTGCACAAGGGTTCCCTTTTCCCAATATCCTTTCCAACATTTGTGATCTTTTGGAGGATAGTCATTGTGATGGGTGTAAGGTGATATCTCAGTTTGATTTGCATTTTTCTAATAATTAGCACTGTTGACTATCTTTTCATGTGCCTGTTTGTCATTTGTATGTTTCCTTTGGGAGGGGAGGGAATGTCTATTCTGGTCTTTTACTCATTTTAAAAATCAGGTTATTAATTTTTTTGTTATTGTGTTGCATGAGCTGTCTATATATAGATTTTTTAATGCAATATACAAACTTTACTTAACAAAATAATACATAAAGTAAGACAGGCACTTTCTCATTTATGTGAGAAACACACATACTGCTGCTGCTGCTGCTGCTAATTTGCTTCAGTAGTATCCAACTCTGTGTGACCCACAGATGGTAGCCCACCAGGCTCTCCCATCCCTGGGATTCTCCAAGCAAGAACACTGGAGTCGGTTGCCTTTCCTTCTCCAATGCATGAAAGTGAAAAGTGAAAGTGAAGTTGCTCAGTCCTGTCTGCCTCTTCGAGACCCCATGGACTGCAGCCTACCAGGCTCCTCCGTCCATGGGATTTTCCAGGCAGGAACACTGGAGTGGGTTGCCATTGCCTTCTCTGAACACACACACACACACACACACACACACACGTGTGTGTGTGTGTGTGTGTGTGTATATATATATATAATTTCTGGAAGAGAGCATAGGGAGAACATTCTTTGACATAAATTGTACAAATATATATATTTTTTCTAACTCTTAAAGCAAAAGAAATAAAAACAAAAATGAAAAATGAACAAATGGGACCTAGTTAAACTTAAAGGGTCTTGCTCAGTAAAGGAAACAATTCACATAATGAAAAGACAAGTTACTGAAAGGGGGAAAATATTTCCAATGATATGATCCACAGTAGGTTATTATATAATATAAACTCATGTATATATGTGCATTTAGTTGCTCAGTCATGTCTGACTCTTTGCAACCCCATTGACAGTAGCTCACCAGGCTCCTCTGTTCTTGGGATTCTCCAGGCAAGAAGACTGGAGTGGGTTACCATTCCCTTCTCCAGGGGGTCTTCCTGACCCAAACCCATGCCTCTTATGTCTGGAGCAGTGGCAGGTGGGTTCTTTACCTCTAGTGCCACCTGGGAAGCCTTTTAATTGACTACTGATAGTTATGTATTTATTGCCATTTCATTGCTTGTTTCTCTTTTTACATTTTTGTAGTTCTTCCCTGTACATTTCTTTTTTTCTCTTCCCTAGTGTTTTGATGATTTTATTCAGTACTATGGTTGTATTCCTTTCTTTTTAGTATTTGTGTATCTATTGTAGGTTTTTTATTTTTTTTATTAAATTGAGGTTCATATATGTTGACCTACAGTTAAATCTACTAGTTTAAACCTTGTAATCATTAGATTCAAACACATTTTAAAAGATCTACAAGATTATTACTTCTTGTCATAGCCTTTTCTTTTCCACTTAGATAAAACTAATTTAACTTTTTTTTAAATTTAGTATAGGTTTAGTATTGGTAAGCTCTTTTAGTTTTGCTTCTCAGGAAAGGTATTTATTTCTCCTTCAATTCTAAATAGCAATCTTGTTGAGCAGAGTATCCTAGGCTGTATTTTTTTTTTTCCTTTCAACACTTTGAATATATCATGCCACTTGCTCTGGTCTGCAAAGTTTCTGCAGAAAAATCAGCCAATACACTTATGGTTGTTCCCTTGCATATCTCTCTTTTTATCTTGTAGCCTTTACAGAGTCACTGATATTTTAAATTAATGTATTTAATTACATTTATTTTTGGCTGTGCTGGGTCTTCACTGATGCTTGTGGTCTCTTCTCTAGTTGTGGCAAGCAGGGGCTGCTCTTTAGTTGTGGTGCACAACCTTCTCACTGTGGTAGCTTCTCTTGTTGCAGACACAGGCTCTAGGGCGTGTGGGCTCAGTAGTTGTGGCATGTGAGCTCTAGAGCAGGAGCTCAGGAGTTGTGATACATGGGCCTACCCACCTTGTGGCATGCAGGGTCCAGATCCTGGACCAGGGGTTGAATCCACAACCCCTGCATGGAAAGGTGGACTCCCAACCACGGAACCACCAGCGAATTCCTTCTTGCAGCCTCTAGAATTCTGTCTTTAACTTTTACCATCTTAATAACGATGTATCTTGGTGTGGATCTTTTTGTGTTCATCTTGTTTGGGACTCGCTGTGCTTTCTGTACCTGGGTATTTGTTTCTTTCATCAGGTTTGGAAAATTTTCTGCCATCATTTTATCAAATACATTCTTTACACACTTTTCTCTTTCTTCTCCTTCTAGGACCCCCTATAATGTGGATGTTGATATGCTTTATGATATTTCAGAGATCTCTTAAACTGTTCTAGCTTTTTTCTTTTGTTTTTCTCTTTGCTGGTCTGATTGGGTGATTTCCATTATTCTATCTTCCAGATAATTTATGTTGTCTATTTAGTCCTTCTAGTTTTTTTTTTTTTTTCACTTTAGATATTATATTCTCCAGTTCTTCCTGCATCTTTTTAAAAATATTTTTTACTTTCTTATTAAAATTCTCACTGTGTTAATCTATTCATTTCCATAATTCAGTTACCATTCTTATTACTAGTGCTTTGAATTCTTTATCTGGTAAAGTGTTTATTTCTGTCATTATATTTTTCAGGATTTGACTAGTTCTCTGTCGTCTTTTGCTTAACTTTCTCTGTCTCTGTGAACATAGATGATTTTTTATTTTTACCCATTGTGGTCTTGAAATTGTGGCCTTATGAGGGAGTGTCCCTGTATGAGCTGTGTGTGCCCACTGCCTTGGTGGGAGAGCTGGACCGGTGTGAACACAGTAACGTCTTTTCCTCAATGTGCTGGCAAGCTATCTCTTGGGTAGGATGTGGGGACTGAGACAGAGGGTCTAGAGCTTGAGCTGGGTCTGAGGTGTGAATCCAAGCTGGGTCAGCTCCCTTTAAGTATGTGCTCTCCCCTCTCCCAGCTCTGGGACCCTTGACCCGGCAGGGGTCAGTGGTGAACCAGGAGGGGCTGGTGTGGTCTGTTATCCTGTGACGGCCCAGGCTGAGCCAGCCTGACCACAGACAGAGGTACAGTCTGCCTCCAACCTTCTGTCCATGTAAGTGGCAGCAACGGCAGCCCCCACACTGCTCAAACGCAGCCTTGGGCCTGAGTCTCCCTCGTCCGGCCCCGCCGACCTGCAGCGCCCAGTCTCCACCAGCCCTCCCTCTGTGGACAAGGGCTGTGGGGGTTCTCAGCATGCATATGGGTGGGCAAACTCAGAGACTGGGACTGTCGCCGACATGCTGCCTAAGTGACAGCCACCGCAGCCCACACAGAAGCCACCCCTGGTCTGAGTCATCTCTGTGTCCCCCAGCTGAGCTCTTTCTCTCTCTCTGGTCAAGGCTGCCTTTTGTCTAGTGTGAAGGCGTGATGTGAAGTAAGCAGAGCTGGAGCAGTCACTTGACTCGGGCTGGGCCACATTCCAGGGTGCTCCCGGGATCCAGGCAGTCACTCCAGCAGCCCTCCCCACCTCTTTAGGAGCATTTGCACCCAGTGCATTTGCACTCCTGTGAGTGGAGTCGAGGCTTCCCAGAGCCCTCCTGTCAGACTCAATGGCCCTCTGACTGGCCAGAGGGATTTGTCTTCACAGGACTGGTGAGCTCATTATAAGGCTTGAGTCACACACTCCGTGGGGGAGACCTCCACCACTGTGATCTCCCTGAGTCCCCACCCAGAGTCACAGGGTCCAATGTGACCCCTTCTCTTCCCATCCTACTCAAGTCTCCTTCTCATTTTCCCACAGGTTTGTTTGTATAGGAGCTTTTCTAATAGTTTCTAGTTCATTTTCAGTGAGATTTTTTTCCACGTGTACATGCATTTTTGATGCACTCTTGGAGGAGGTGTGTCCCACATGCTCTTACTCTGCCATCTGTTTCAACTGTATAATCTTTTTACAAGTATTTGCACATACATTGACACAGTGTTTCCAAAGTGTATGCCATGCTCTTTGATGCCATTTATGTGTATAACTACTGAACCTCAAATTGTATCAATCCTCTCATTATGAATGTCACCCCTTTAATTGTAGCCTAATTGTAGTTTGTATGAGAAATATGGTACTGATAATTTTTTTATTGTTTAACCTATTGAATGTATAGCACCACCATTATAAATAATTCTTTTCACTTACAAGTGGTCAGTTTATTCCCTAACTTCACTTGCAATCTCACACACTTTGATCAAATAAAATTTGTTGCAGCTGATTTCTCATCCACAGGGGTCAGGCACACTTTAAACATTTTGCACAGTGACAATCAATTGCTTTTCATCTACAAAGCATTTTATCAACATCGACTTAGGAAGTGTGTACTACCAAGATTATTTATTCATCGATATCCAAATATAAAACTTAGACTGGCATAATCTACATTGGAAAATTGCTGAAAGACCAAACACTATGTCTGAAAATATAAAAATATCAGAGTAGCAAAATTGTTGTTGCTGTTCAGTCTCTCAGTCATGTCCGTTTGCGACCTCACGGACTACAGCACACCAGGTTTCCCTGTCCTTCACCATCTCCTGGAGCTTGCTCAAACTCCTGTCCATTAAGTCAGTGATGCCATTCAACCATCTCATCCTCTGTCATCCCCTTCTCCTCCTGCCTTCAATCTTTCCCAGCATCAGAGTGTTTTCTAAAGAGTTGACTCCTCACATCTGGTAGAAAAATATAAATAAGGAAACATAAGTGTTTTTGAAACATGTAAATGATTACATCGTTCATTTTTCACTGTCTAACATCATTATGAAAGTGAAAGTCACTCAGTCATCACAACTCTTTGCGATCCCAGGGACTATACAGTCCATGGAATTCTCCAGGCCAAAATACTGTAATGGGTAACCTTTCCCTTCTCCAGGGGATCGTCCCAACCCAGGGATGGAACCTAGGTCCCCTGCATTGCAGGTAGATTCTTTACCAACTGAACCACATCATTATCAGTTCAGTTCAGTAGCTCAGTCATGTCTGACTCTTTGTGACTCCAGGGACTGTATCAAGCCAGGCTTCCCTGCCCATCACCAACTTCTGGAGCTTACTCAAACTCATGTCCATCAAGTTGGTGATGCCATCCAACCATCTCATCCTCTGTTTTCCCCTTCTTCTCCTGCCTTCAATCTTTCACAGAATCAGGGTCTTTTCCAATGAGTCATTTCTTCACATTAGGTGGCCAAAGTATTGGAGTTTCAGCTTCAACATCAGTCCTTCCAATGAATATTCAGGACTGATTTCCTTTAGGATGGGCTGGTTGGATCTCCTTGCAGTCCCATCATTATAGGAACATCTTTATCAAACTGAAGCATTTTGTTGTAATTTACATGCAGACCAATTCATGATAATTGAAAGGAAAAGAACCTCAAGCAAAATAAAAGGCATATACATCTGTTATATTTTATCTGATTCAGGCTATTTTGGGGAGATAATTTTCCTTGTATCTTTTGGGTTTCTGAATGGTTTTGTTAACCACGTTCTAGACTATGTTCCCAAGGATATTTGTATTATAAACAGCCTTGGATAATGAAAATGGCTAGTCCCTCCAGGGAAGAGAATGGATTTACTTCCTGAAGAAGAAACTAAAGCTAATGTCTACAAAGTTTGTCAATAGCCTCCCTTATAAGATTGGGGTTTTCCTAAGGTTAAGCTTCCTCTGTTGTTACACAAACTGCTGTGTGTACAGAATCATTTAGACCTCTGTACTTAGACCACAGGTCTTGGGTAGTGAGGGAAACTGATGTGAACCTGAAACTTATGCTTCCTGCTGTGCCTTGAGTAATACATTGCTTTGTCTCTGCTTCAGAAGTCTTGTGGTTTCTGTCAATATCTATAAAACACTGGCCAGCTAAATTGTTAGCTTCTGAGTAGAGTAAAGTCTCAGACCCTTCACGGTTCCCAACAACTATAAATGGATATGTTTCAAGAATCTCCTTTACTGCACCAAAAATAAATCTTGCCATGACTTTTTTTTTTAATTTTATTTTTAAACTTTACATAATTGTATTAGTTTTGCCAAATATCAAAATGAATCCGCCACAGGTATACATGACTTTTTTCAGAAGCAAAACTAGGCTATAAATAGAAATGTGCTGTTCATTTTTTTAAATGGAGGGAAGAAAAGAAATAAAAGAAAAATAATGAAAGTAAAAGAAAAAAATACTTTTCATTTATTATTTAATCAGTAAACAAGCATCTATTCCATTCTAAGTATTCTTCAAGATAATACCATAGAGAACAGGGTAGATATGGTACCATGTTTATGGAGTATACTTTCTTGTTATACATAAAGAAAAATCAGCAAAAACCATTGTTGATGATGACATGTAACATGGTAGAAATGAAGGTGATTGGAGCAGATGTAGTTAAGGGAAGGCTACATTACATGAGTGATGAAAAATTCCTTATTTACTCTGAGAGATGTAATCTGAGAACATGATTTAGTGAAAGAAGTCCCTGGATTCCAGTGATGAATCTGATATTTATTAGTTTTGGGATATCTCTGCAAGAAGATAAAAACTGTCATACCAATTGATATCTTCTCTAATTGTAAAACTGACATATTAAAACATATTTTGATATTGTAGAACACATAATAAAGGTTTGATATTACTAGTATTATTTATGCTACCAGATTCTGTTCACAGATTTTTTTCAGGTAAACTAAATGTTGACATGCCCATGTTTTGTTTTTGCTTTTGTGTCTTGGATATGTTTTACAAATATCAATGTGCTTCCCTTATATTATAAGTTATAGTGGCCAAAGACAAGCTGGCCTTGAAATTAAAGAGCTTCTTTGTGTTTTAGCTTAGACATCGCTTTTTTGTTTGCTTATGCTTGTTATCCTTCTTGAAAAACTAAAAAAAACAAAACAAACAAACAAACAAAAAACAGGGAGAGGGAGAGGGTTATATAATTGCATTTTAGCTAAGTGGAATTAAGGTTATATAGAAATTATTTTCTGTAGTATATGAATTAGAACTTTTAAAATGAAGATATCTATTTAATAGTACCAAAAGGTTCTAAATTACTTTGCATATCCTCAAATCACAAAACCATAAATGCAGAGATCTCATAGTCTCAGGCTCAAATACAGAAACTTATTTCTTATAAATTGGATACAATTTGAATTTTCATTCTTGACCATAAATGAGATTATTAGAGAGGAAAAACTTGCATTTTAACTTTGGATTTAATACAATTGATATATTATAGATTAAAAATTGTGAAAATTTTAAGGGTTACATAAAATTTTCCTTGTTGAAAATACAAATTCAATTTGCTCATATTAGAGATAAGGACAATACAGCAAAATTAAATAGCTAAATTATTTTCTAATGATCACAAGATTGATCAAGTTAGAGTGAGATTTAGAAGTTTGGCTTTCTTTTTCCTTGTCCAGGCCATTCTGACTAGTCCTTATTTCACTGATGTGATGCTTGTATTTTATACATCAAAACACCTTTGGTGCTTGTTGATTTCAGATTTCTAGGCCCTCAATGATATGCTGACTTTGAATTTGGATAATGAGGCTTAGCAATATGCATTTTGATAAGACTTTTTCAGGTCCTTATGTATACTTGAAATCTATACAACCACTGAATAATTAATACAGTGAAAATGAAGTGCCTGGGCTATTAGAATTATCTGAAATTGTAATTTATATAAATGAAACAATTAATACATAAGCAATTGATTTTTTTAGAATTCATTGGTAAACTTCTCTTTATCTTGCAATTAAAATTCATTTTGGGTCAATAAGTTTTCTCTCAAGGTATGCACAAAATGTTGCAAATGTAATGAAATGTGTATACACACATACATACATACCCTTGAAGAGCTCAAATAATAATATTCTATGTAGTGATAAGTAAAAATCTATAATAAATAGTAAATAACTATATGAAAGAGCTTGATAATCATTTATTTTAAAAGTTATACTTCCATTTATCATTTTTTTTTATATTTTATTCTTTAATCAGCTTCTAGAAACTTCTTTTGAAACTCAAAGCCAAAAGTTCACTGTGACTTCATTTTATACTCTCTTCTCCAGGGCAATGGCCCTCAGCCTGTTTTTTTTTTTTTTTTTTAATTGACATATAATTTCTATACAGTGAATTTCTGATAAATTTTTTTGTTTACAGTTGGATAAATTAGATTAGCTTTAATGATGAAAGTTAAACTAAAATTACTGAGATGGAAAATATGCCAAATAATATTTTAAAACAATATCTTGGATTATAAGGAACAAAGAAGAACTCTGTGAAGTTAAATTATTATGTTCTTGTTAGTTTTAATTGCAAAATATGAGAAGAAGAAAAGTTATTGTCATGATGGGAACTTAAACACAAGAAACAGTAAAAAAAACAACCCAAAGGTAGTTGACAAAAAGCCAGGGTAATAATTGCAGCTTAAAACTAATTGTGAAAAGAAAACTAATAACTAGAATTCTGCATTTTGGTCAAATTGCTGTTTCTATAAGTCAACCTTACTACTGTAAATTAGGATAATGTCATAATATCATTAAACAAATATTAATAGGACCTATATGTTAGATATTATCCTATTTTCTATCTATATACTAGAGGAAAAACATGATGAATATAAAGTATTTAGAAATTCCTGGCATATAGAAAGCATTCAGTAAATCATGTTAAATATGATTGTGCAAATAACAAAAATCAAATGTAAGAAAGGCCTCTCTAGAGGTGCTGTGAAGTGAAGTGAAGTCGTTCAGTTGTGTCCGACTCTTTGCGACCCTGTGGACTATAGCCCAGCAGGCTCCTCTGTCTGTGGGATTCTCCAGGCAAGAATACTGGAGTGGGTTGCCATTTCCTTCTGCAGGGGATCTTCCTGACCCAGGGATTGAACCCAGGTCTCCCGCATTGCAGGCAGATGCTTTAACCTCTGAGCCACCAGGGAAGCCCTGGTACTGTATAACTATATAAAGAGGTGCTGTATAACTATATAAAGATATACAGTACAAGGAAAGAGGGCAGGGACATAATGATCTGAAATGGGGTTCTGAGAAAACAGTTATTTTATGTTAGAAACCCAAGTAGTATGTGTAGGGTAGAATGGGGAGAAAAATAAGGACAGCAGATCTAGCCCTTCTTAAAGGTTATAATTAAAGCTATCCTGTCCTAAAGTATCTATTTATGTGTGTGTGTGTGTGAGAATTGAAGATTCAGGAAGAAGCTGCAATCATGAACAGAGACTGAGATGAGGCAAGTTGACAGTCAGTCCATGGACTAGAGATCAGGTAGAGAGAAAAATCTGAAAGAGCAAATCACACTGACATTTTGGGTGTTCTGTCACTCCAGGGATACATAGGACCTCAAAAGTTACCCCGGAGGTCTTTGATCTTGATCTTAGTATTGGTTGGCAGGTGTTGGAGAAGGTCATCAAAAGGCTGTGACCTTGGATTGACCCAAGAACTGGACTCAGGCAGTTGGAGGTTCCTTGCCCCTCCCCCATCCTTGGAAAGTGCATTCTGCCCGCCATTCCCACTCCAGGAGCTGTTCCAGGGACATAGATTGGAGAAGATAAAGATGAAGGTTGAAGCCATTTGAATTGCGTATGTGACAAAATCTAGTCCTCTGTATAATCTTTTAAAATTTTCGCAGGCAGTGTGAAGACCTACTCATCTTGTGGTGCCCATGACACATCCTGTGTATAAGTTCCTTTGCTTCTTAAACCTGTTGCCTGTCAATCTGGAGTGATTGGATTCTGTATCCAGTCTTTACTTGCCTTCCACATACGGGGGCCAATTTCAAATTTCAACCTTGAACACTCCAGTTTGGGGACCAACAGCAGGACACAAATCTTAACCCGGACTGTGGATAATAGAAGGACTGGGATTTCTCAAGTGTTTCCACTGTGAGTGAACTCTTAGGGGACTCCATTTCATGTGGACTGTCTTCAGGGTACTGAGATCAATTTGGATCAGGGTGGTTCCCTCAGTGGATTTACTCAACTTAAGGCATTAGTAAGAATACAAAAGATTCTATAAATTTGCCAAATTCTTATTTACAAATTCAGGTATTACATATTTATTGAGAATCTATGATCTTTCTCCATAATGATAGTTTTTCTCTTTTTCAATTTGCACAACAAATTGGAATGGTGAAAAAACATAGGTCCCCTGACACTAATTTAAGACTTTATTCCCAACAGATGAAGTTTCCTGGGGGAGAGAGGACTGGTTACCAAGGTGTGAATGTTGCCTGTACTATTCCTTCTCCTCATCACTTGGTTGTTAGTATGTCTTCACACTTTATAGCAAAATACACAATTTAATAATCAGGGAAACATCTGGCTAATATAAGGATTATTTATGAAAGAGAAAAGAGTATTTTAGAGACAGGAAGAATTTGACAGAAGGAAAGATGTAGCTTCATACTTTTATATAAAGAAGATTCAGAGTAAAGATACAAGTGAAATTGCAGAGGCTAACTCATCCCTTTGTTTTACCAGGCATCCCCACATCTTTAGTTTCTTACAAGATCCAAGTTGGACTGAGTGCTCGTATAGCACCGTGAAATTCAAAGGTAGCATTTATATATCTGCATTCTAGAAAAAGCCATTATAGTGTTAGCAGAAGGGAGTCTAGAGACCCTTCTTCCCATTGGCCTTGGTTCTTGGTAAGGATACAAAGAAGAATTTGAGGTCTTACTTGTTGCAAGAGAGATTATTGAAGCTAAAGAGAGAACAGAGAGCCTATCTCAAGAGAGAAGTAGACCAGGCCAAGGAAAGCAATGGCTCTGGAGGGCTGTGATATAGAGTTTTTAAGGCAAAGTTTTTTTTGCATAATCCAGGAGGTCATTGGCTGACTGTCTTAACTGAGAGCTGCAGGTTATATAACAAGAGGCTCTGTTGTATATGTCCTTCCCATAATTCAGTCTGTTATAATTAGATGCATGTGTTCATGGAATATTTATGAGCATTTAATGAGCCCAATGGCCACTAAGCTTATCTATGGACATGATAGTGTGAGGTGTGTGCATGTGCCAGAGAGGGGACAATTGCCCACAGGGGGATTTTTCTGATCTTTTGAGCATTTCGAGTACTGACAGGGCTGTTTGGGACAGGACTGGTAAATAGCTTGACGGGATTAGGCACCTACTGGACGTTTAGTCAATGGGGCTGCCTCTCATTGCTCATGGCTAATTTCCTGCTTAACAACAGCAGGTACTGTTTCTGTCTTTTTTTTTCTTATATCCCTAGTGCCTAGACACTTGCCTTGAAATCAAAGAGAGACTCAGTAAATATTTGTTCATTGTTAAAAGAATCTCAGCTTTATCAAAAATACTTAACTTTTATTATTTTCAGACTGTCATTTGCTCATTTAATCTGTGTTCTTACCTCTTGAGAGGGAGTTTGGAAAGAAAGAAGATGGGCATAATATGATATATCTAATCATCCTCTCTCTCTATTTAGGGGATGTGAATCAAATTTGAATTTCACACTCCTTTTCTAATGTTACCTACTCTGACCTTGGACTGCTTGCCACGTGACAGGCCAATAAATTGAGAGATGAGCTGTTAAGGCAAGGAACACTGATTTTATTCAGAAAACCAGGAGACCAAGGAGATGGTGGACTACTGTCTCAAAGAACCATCTTCCTCAGATTTGTGTGCTAGCTTCATTTATAAAAACAAAGGTCAGGGAAGGTGAGGATGTAATGTAAAAAAGGCAATACATTATTTCAAATATTTCCTGGTTCTAGCCAGACTCCAGAGGCAATGTGTTCATTCTTCTTTACTGTAGCCATTCACAGATGGGCCTGGTCAGGATGTTTCCTGTAAACTTTAGCAAAAATATTTTAGCTTAACACTCAGGCATGGGAGGCAGAGTTCCCTAAAATGGGCTATTTTGTATATTCTAAGCTATAGGCAACATGCTTCTCAAGTGTTGACAGTGATAAAGAACTCACCTGCCAATGCAGGACACATGAGATGTGCGTTTGAACCCTGGATTAGGAAGATCCCCTGGAGGAGGGCATGGCAGCCCACCACAGTATTCTTGCCTGGAAAATCCCATGGGCAGAGGAGCCTGGTGGGCTACAGTCCATAGGGTTCCATAGAGTCAGACACAATTGAAACAACTTAGCACACACACATGCCCACAAGCTAAAGGCAACATCCATTTGTGAAAACCTGTAGTAAAAACAATAAACAGAACACAAAGTTTAAAGTAAAAGAAGCAGATCAAGCATGGAGTCAGATTTGTTCTTCCCTATTACTCAAGGCATGTTGCCTATCCTGTCCTCCATATGAACACAAAATTCTGTCAATAACTGTGGTAATGGTACATGTTTGGATATGACCTTCAGATTAAGTATCAATACCATTTCATCCATGTAGCACATTTTCATGTTGTGAGGGTTGTAGACTAAGTATCAATATCATCCCATCCAGATAGCACATTTTCAGGTTGTGAGGGTTGTCCCTCTTTTCCTGAGATTTCTAGAACCTGTTCCAGTATGTGGCTGCCAAACATTATATAGATGGAATATTTTAAACAAGTTTCCCTAGTTTTAAAGTTTTTTATTGGAGCTACTAACCTTTTCAAAACTGAATATCAAAGAGCATTTCATCTGTGGGAGAGGAATTTTTCACATGCTTTTATACACTCTAAAAATATAAACTTAAGCTGTGGTGTAATAATGATGTGTACTGTATCACTTTGTGTATTACTATTCTGGGATATATGCACATTTGCCTGAGGGTGTATATAAGATGGTTAGTATAAAAACATAAACAGAGTGGGCGGTTGCCACCAAAGCATAAATGAAAAAAAAATTAATGGAATGTTTTGCACTTGGTATTCTACTTTGGACACTCGATTTAGGTGACAATCACAGGACTTGAATTCGAGATGGAAAGAGATTTTACTGGCAGCAAATTTCAGAAGTAATTGTGTGGGCTGCTTAGAGCAGTCACCAGGTCCCTTTCCTGACTAGACTGCTGATGAGAAGGCTCAGGTACCTTGTTCTCTCCTACAAACCACTTCCTTTTAACTCCCTGTCAGTTCAGAGAAATTCATAAGATTTGATCCACTTTTGAATATGAATAGAGCTCTTTATAATCTTTAGTGAGATTTATATTAAGTCAGAACTCTCTATAAGGATTTTTTTTTTTCCTTTTTGTTGTACGTGATCTTTTTGTCTTACAAGAGTTTTAACTCTTAAAACTCACTTTCTCACTAAATTCTTGACTCTGGTGTAATAATCACAAATGTTTTTGAAAAGTGTCAGCAGAATTTAAAATGTCTTATTTGTAATTTGCCTTAGATGCCCTTGGAAAGCTTTAATTATGACAACTAATAATTTTCTCTACTCTGAAACAAAAATGTATGTGTATGGGTAAGTGAATTTTTAATTGGAAAGACATTTCCATTTGTTTCTGTATGAAGACTATTTCCAATTCCATTTAAGTGAAAATTTGTAACTGAAAACTTTCAGAACTAAATAGCTAATTAATTGTGCTTATATTACCAGGTCAAGAGGGAACTAGTTACTTTTGATAATTTTGGAGTTTAAAAATGAGGTGTTATAATGTGTTGTCACCAATGGAAAGATTAGTGTTTATTTGATGATACAGTCATCATCAAAGTATTATTTGAAAGAGTAGTGATTATGCTTAAGGCTAAATGCCTACATATTTACAAATTTTAAGCCAAACTGATAGGCATCAAGACACTTAATCTTCATCATCAGATGAGAACACAGGTAAAACAAACAAACAAGCAAACAAAAAACTGCATAATGCTTCCAGTCCTTTCCTTCAGTTTGATACTCAGGATCTAGGAATAGTAAGATCTTTAGTGAGCTCAGAACACAGAGCTGATAGAATAGACTGGAAACGTTGCCACTATAGAGTCTCAATAAGAAGCCAGGATATTTCATTTTAAAATTTACTCTAAAGGGCATGTAAAATTGAAGAACAAAAAAAAAAATTAAATTAAATTAAAAAAATAAATAAAAATAAAAGGTATGTGAAAACAACATTAAGAGGAAACTTTTGGATGCTACAATGTTGATTCCATCTCTTTTAAATGGGGTTTTCATTCATATTATATGTCATTTCATTCATGTTATTTCATTCATATTATATGTAATTAAGCACATTATATGCATTTTCTTAATAATTTGAACAGTAATAACTATAATAGTTACACATACAGCATTTCATGTAGCATTTTCACTGAATTATTCAATGTGATAAAAAGATATTAGGTTCCAGGGAAAAAGGGATTAGTAAAGTAAACCCTCAAATTTCAAAGAGTTAACAACTTAACCTGGGAGTTATTTTTGTTCACTTGCTCAGTCGTGTCCAACTTTTTGCGATCCCACAAACTGCAGCCTGCCAGGCTTCACTATCCTTCACTGTCTCCTGGAGTTTGTTCAAATTCCTGTCCACTGTGTCTATGATGCTACCCAACCTTCTCATCCTCTGTCGCCCCTTCTCCACCTATGCTTAATTTTTTCCTAACCTGGAAGATACATATGTACATATACAAACATAACACAGCTTGGTAAATCTCATGATGGTGCCATGAGCAGATTTCAGGAGGTGGTGGAGGACAGAGGAGCCTGGCATGCTACAGTCTACGGGGTCATAAAGAGTTGGACATGACTTAGGAAATGAACAAGCACACACCAATGTCATGAGAGCATAGGTAAAGAGAGAACTCAATATATTATTTCTGGAGAATATTGTTTATGTGACCCTAATATGACAACAATTCCCCAAGGGTTATTCAAGGACTTTTCTCCATATTATCCTCTTTTTCTCTCATGACTTTAAATGTTGTCTAGACAGCAATTCTCTCACATCAGCACTAAAACATGGTTAAGTCTCTCTCTCCCTAAAACTCACACACACACAAATGTAAACTCAACTTCATGCTCAGCTACTTTGGCACCTCTTTCCTTTTATGCCCACTTCTTATTATTGATTTCTATACTTTCTCTAATTTTCCACATCACTCATTCACTCCTCAAACTCCTCACTATGGCTTTTGGTGCCTGGTATTTTAAGAAGCTGAAGCTTTCACCAAAAACAAAGCAAACATACAAATGAAAACAACAATGAAAAAGGAGCTTTGAAAGGATAAGCAATTTGTACAAAGTTAAATCAATAGTAGAAGTGTAGGGTCTCTGAATTCTAAAGTACCTCAGAAATTAATTTATGTATTTAATAAAAATCATATTTAACATCAATCTATTGCAGCTAATTAAATAAAAATCATGTTTTCAACATATAGCTCTTTGTTTTTTGTTCACTAACATACAAAAACATACATGTAGAAAACTTCATATGCTTTTAAAATTTAACGAGATTGATAATTTAAAACATGTCAATAAGAATCCTGTTAGTAACCCTGTATAGAGCTGTCAATTACTTTATATCACCCTTAAACTCACGTCCACATTTCTTTCAGTGACATAGTGTGTGTGCATGCTAAGTAGATTTGGTCGTATCTGACTCTGTATGACCCTATGGACAGTGGTTCACAAGACTCCTCTGTCCATGGGATTCTCCAGGCAAGAATACTGAAGTGGGTTGCCATGCCCTCTTCCAGGGGATCTTCTCAACCCAGGGGTCGAACCTGCACCTCTTATGCTTCCTGCATTGGGAGATGGGTTCTTTAGCGCCACCTGGGAAGTCCTCAGTGACATAGGGGACTTTTTGTGGCTCTGCCTGCTCTCTGTCTCTTCTCAGGCCAAAAGAAGAGAAGGAATACAAGGTGAAGTCCAAGGTATATGGAGCCTGAACTGACTCCATGTGGAAGAGATTTCTTAGCCTCTGTGATCACATAGAGAGCCACCTAAGAAACAAGTTCACACAAGTGATGAAAAAAGAGGAATTGACTCAGATATTAGAATTTCAAGGAATTTTGTGTAGCCCCCCAGGGTGATATTCTATTTTGATATGTTGATAAAGTTGTGATAGAAGCTTTCCAGATTCATTGAATATGATTCAAGGACAGTGAGGGCAACAGTGTGACTGCACCTAATGCTCTCTGAGGGCAGGGCAATTTCTAACATATTTGTTTATTTTTCTTTCTATTTTCATTACTCTAGAAAGTGGAACAAAAAAAAAATGTTGTGATTTATGTCAAAGAGTGTTCTTCATATATTTTCTTCTAAGAGTTGTGTAGTATCTGGCCTTATATTTATGTCTTTAATTCATTTTGAGTTTTGTGTATGATATTAGTGAAAGTGAAAGATTGAGTTGCTCAGTCATGTCCTACTCTTTGTGACCCATGGAATGTAGCCTGCCAGTCCATGGAATTCTCCAAACAAGAATACTGGAGTGGTTAGCCATTAGCTTCCCCAGGAGATCTTCCTGACCCAAGGGTTGAACCCAGGTCTCCTGCATTGCAGGTGGATTCTTTACCATTTGAGCCACCAGGGAGTCTTCTAATTTCATTCTTTTACATATAGCTGCCCAGTTTTCCCAGTGCCACTTATTGAAGAGACCATCTTTTCTCCATTGTACATTCTTGCCTCCTCTGTCATAGATTAGGTGGCTATAGGTACATTGGTTTATCTCTGGGCTTTCTATCCTGTCCCATTGATCTATGCTTCTTTCTTTCTTTTTTTTTTTGGTGCCACTTTACACTGTTTTGATGACTGTAGCTTTGTAGTAAACTCTGAAGTCATGAAGCCTGATTCCTTCACCTCTATTCTTCTTTCACTAGATCACTTTTACTATTTGAATTCTTTTGTATTTCCATATAATTGTAAAAGTTTCACTCTAATTCTGTGGAAAATGCCCTTTGTAATTTGATAGGGAATGCATTGAATCTGTAGATTGCTTTGGGTAATATAGGCATTTTTACAATATTAGTCAATTTCTAACATAGCAAACATTAAATAAACATTTTTTGAAGATGAATAAGCAAATGAATTAATAAAAATTAATTGAGGAATTGATGTTTTTGAACACTGGTGTTGGAGAAGACTCTTGAGAGTCCCTTGGGCTTCAAGGAGATCCAACCAGTCCATCCTAAAGAAGATCAGTCCTAGATTTTCATTGGAAGGACTAATGTTGAAGCTGAAACTCCAGTACTTTGGCCACCTGATGTGAAGAGCTGACTCATTGGAAAAGACCCTGATGTTGGGAAAGATTGAGGGCAGGAGAAGAAGGGGACAGCAGAGGATGAGATGGTTGGATGGCATCACCTACACAATGGACATGGGTTTGGGTGGACTCCAGGAGTTGGTGATGAACAACAAGGCCTGGCATGCTGCAATTCATGGGGTCGCCAAGAGTTCGACACGATTGAGCTACTGAACTGAACTGAACTGAATATCTTTTGAAATAAATTCAGTTAATTTGTGTGTGTTAGTCACTCAGTCATGTATGACTCGTTGTGACTCCATGAACTGTAGCCTGCCAGGCTCCTCTGTCCATGGAATTCTCCAGGAAAGAATACTGGAGTATGTTACCATTCTTTTCTCCTGGTGATCTTCCCGACCCAGGAATCAAACTCAGGTCTCTCTCATTGCAGGCACATTCTTTACCATTTGAGCCACCCAGGAAACCCTAAGTTAATTTGGGTGCTCAAGAAAGTAGAGTTCAGATCAGATCAGATCAGTCGCTCAGTTAGTGTAGGTAATTTAAATTTTACTCAAATGTATTGCACTGTTCAACACCCAATTTGTAGTTGCTGTTTATCATTTTTTTAATCTTATAAATAATTATTATGGATTGTTTTGGATTAACCATTAAGTAAAGAATGCTGATGAGACCATTAAAAAATATCACAAATTATCTAAATTAGATGAGGCACTTTTCAAAATAATTTATTAAGAAAAGTAATTTGCCTTTTAGTTTTTGTATATTTTAACACCCTTATTAGACTATCCTTTTGAAGCTGCAAAGCTATTTAAACTAGTTATGTTCAGCTTAGGTTTCTTCCATGATCTTTCCTTGATATTACATCTTTTAGTTTAGTGTGAAGTTTTCAATGAGAGTTGGAATTAAGGATACATCAGGTATGTAGAGACACCAATGGAAAAGTCATCCCACAGGTAGGATTGACAGCTGAAAAAAAGGATGAATAAATGACAGTTTTTCATTGAACCTGTCTACTTTCCTCAAGCTATTTCACTGAGAGTAAGATGAAAAAAAATTCTATTTAAAAAGGAATATTTTCTATGATTTGTGTTCATTACAAAAATGATCATCAAACATAGTAACAAAAATAGTACTTCTGGGTAAATGCGTATGAAACTGGTTTGTAAAGGTAAGAAAAAATAGAAAAGGATAAACAGGGTATCTGTGAAAGACAGATTTAAAAGAGCACTTGATTTGATAATGACAGTATGGATTCAGATTTTATGATATATTAAAATATCTTTAGATTCACTTTACACAGAAAACTATAATTTCTCAATTACTGTAGAAACATATCCTAACTTTTACGTGTTTTTAATAAATATGTCTTAAAATCTCATGCAGTTAAAATTAACTGTGTGATTATAATTTATCATTCTAATCAGCATTGCTAAATGCTGTTAATATTTTAAAATATTCATTCGTTAAGAGTTCATATTTTACTTATTGTTGTGATTCAGATTAGAAAAATAATTATGGAGAATAATGTGGTAAGTGGATATTTACTCAATAGTGCAGGCACCCCTACTGGCTCAGATAGTAAAGAATCTGCCTGGAATGTGGGAGACCCAGGTTCAATTCCTGGGTCTGGAAGATCCCCTGAACAAGGAAATGGCAACCCACTCCTGTATTCTTGCCTGGAAAATTCCATGAATAGAGGAGCCTGACAGGCTACAGTCCATGGGGTCACAAAGAGTTGGACATGACTGAGCTTAATTAATAATAATAATAATAATATAGGGTACTCTTCTTCTTATTCTAGAACAAACTTGTGAACTTGGGCATTGGTTTGCAAGTAAGAAAACTGAATGCTGTAATAAGTAATAAGAAAAGGAACTAGAAATGAGATCTGAATTTAGAGATCACGAATTTTCAAATATAGCAGGTTGGAAGGGGATCCTTAGTATGCATGAACTTGATGGTCAATAAACCAGTTTGGTTTATAGTTCTGCCATGAATTACCTAATCTCTTTAAATATTGGGTTCTTCATTTGTAAAATAATAATACTGTTTTGAACATCCTGCCATTTCTAAAATCATTCCATTTGGCTGGAACCCTACCATCTTCATGAACCACTATTGGGTGTGAAGGCATTCAGTACATCAGCACATTTCCCTACATAAGTTTCAGATCAACTTAACCAAATAGGGTAAATGAAGAACAAAATATCCTCTTTATAATTTGTGAAGCTTATATTGGAGAATGTGATATATATTTATGGGAAAATAGACACAGATGAGGGTAATAAAAGGCAGCACTAGTGGTAAAGAATCTTCCTGCCAATGCAGGAAACGTGAGTTGTGGGTTCAATCCCTGGGTCAGAAAGATCCTCTGGAGGAGGGTGTGGCAACCCACTACAGTATTCTTGCCTGGAAAATCCTGTGTACAGAGATTGGTGAGCTACAGTCCATAGGGTTGCAGAGTCATTCATGATTGAAGCGACTTAGCATGAACACAGACATACGTGAACACTCCAAGGTAAGACAGATTATCCACTGGTAGGCATAATGAATTGAACCAGCCTTCCCAATTTTCAGAAGCATAATCTGTTCCTATATTATTTATGTAACTGCACAACAGTGCAAAACATATTTTCTCTTCTCAAAGGTCAGTTTCTAAGGGGAAAAAATGAAATAAGGGGTAAAGTCTTAAATGATTGGAAATTCACTTTCTTATACTCAGCAATTAGACAACTTCCTCCACCTCTGATGGGGAGAAGTGAAGTGTAAAAATAAAGCCAAAGATCCAACATTGATAAACCTTCTTACTCTTGAAATTTCAACCATAAAGTATTTTCCACTTTATATTTTCCTTAACTGGATCTTAAATTAAACATATAGCTAAAATCTAAATAATTTTATACTAGAATTCACAGAAGAGAATAAAAAACACTGACTTTTAAAAAATCTGATTAAGGGCCCTTGCTTTGCCTGTTGACTTATTGAGGCTTGGCTTTATCCTATAGTCATTTTTATTAAATGCTAAAATCATCAAGGTCTCTCTTATCTGATTTGAAACATTCTTTTCTTCACTATAATTAGCTAACATCTATAGCAAATTTGGAAAACTCAACAGTGGCCACAGGACTGCAAAAGGTCAGTTTTCATTCCAATCCCAAAGAAAGGCAATGCCAAAGAATGCTCAAACTACCTCACAATTGCACTCATCTTACACGCTAGTAAAGTAATGCTCAAAATTCTCCAAGCTAGGCTTCAGCAATATGTGAACCGTGAACTTCCTGATGTTCAAGCTGGTTTTAGAAAAGGCAGAGGAACCAGAAATCAAATTGCCAACATCCGCTGGATCATGGAAAAAGCAAGAGACTTCCAGAAAAGCATCTATTTCTGCTTTATTGACTATGCCAAAACCTTTGACTGTGTGGATCACAATAAACTGTGGAAAATTCTGAAAGAGATGGGAATACCAGACCACCTGATCTGTCTCTTGAGAAATTTGTATGCAGGTCAGGAAGCAACAGTTAGAACTGGACATGGAACAACAGACTGGTTCCAAATAGGAAAAGGAGTTCGTCAAGGCTGTATATTGTCACCCTGTTTATTTAACTTATATGCAGAGTACATCATGAGAAACGCTGGACTGGAAGAAACACAAGCTGGAATCAATATTGCCGAGAGTAATATCAATAACCTCAGATATGCAGATGACACCACCCTTATGGCAGAAAGTGAAGAGGAACTAAAAAGCCTCTTAATGAAAGTGAAAGTGGAGAGTGAAAAAGTTGGCTTAAAGCTCAACATTCAGAAAACGAAGATCATGGCATCCAGTCCCATCATTTCATGGGAAATAGATGGGGAAACAGTGGAAACAGTGTCAGCCTTTATTTTTCTGGGCTCCAAAATCACTGCAGATGGTGACTGCAGCCATGAAATTAAAAGACACATACTCCTTGGAAGGAAAGTTATGACTAACCTAGATGGCATATTCAAAAGCAGAGACATTACTTTGCCAACAAAGGTCCGTCTAATCAAGGCTATGGTTTTTCCAGTGGTCATGTATGGATGTGAGAGTTGGACTGTGAAGAAGGCTAAGCACTGAAGAAATGATGCTTTTGAACTGAGGTGTTGGAGAAGACTCTTGAGAGTCCCTTGGACTGCAAGGAGATCCAACCAGTCCATTCTGAAGGAGATCAGCCCTGGGATTTCTTTGGAAGGAATGATACTAAAGTTGAAACTCCAGTACTTGGGCCACCTCATGCGAAGAGTTGACTCATTGGAAAAGACTCTGATGCTGGGAGGGATTGGGGGCAGGAGGAGAAGCGGATGACAGAGGATGAGATGGCTGGATGGCATCACTGACTCGATGGACATGAGTCTGAGTGAACTCCGGGAGTTGGTGATAGACAGGGAGGCCTGGCGTGCTGTGATTCATGGGGTCGCAAATTGTCGGACACGACTGAACGACTGATCTGATCTGATCTGATATCACTGAAAAGGATGAATTGTTTTACATTTATGGTGTTCAAATGTCTTTTTTGGTGTCTATCAGATTTCAAAAGTTAATAAATTTACTCAGCCATTAAAAAGAATATGTTTGAATCGGTTCTTGTGAGGTGGATGAAACTGGAGCCTATTATACAGAGTGAAGTAAGCCAGAAAGAAAAACACCAATACAGTATACTAATGCATATATATGGAATTTAGAAAGATGATAACAATAACCCTGTATATGAGACAGCAGAAGAGACACTGATGTATAGAACAATCTTTTGAACTCTGTGGGAGAGGGAGAGGGTGGGATGATTTGGGAGAATGGCATTGAAACATGTATAATATCATATATGAAACGAGTTGCCAGTCCAGGTTCGAGGCATGATACTGGATGCTTGGGGCTGGTGCACTGGGACGACCCAGAGGGATGGTATGGAGAGGGAGGAGGGAGGAGGGTTCAGGATAGGGAACACATGTATACCTGCGGTGGATTCATTTTGATATATGGCAAAACCAATACAATATTGTAAAGTTAAAAAATTAAAATAAAATAAAATATTTACATTATGGAAAAAAAAGTTAATAATCTACTAGATTTGTCTAGACTTTTGCAGATAGATTTTTATGAGTTTTATAGATTTTTCTTTGTTGTGGTTCAGTCACTAAGTCGTGTCTGATTCTGCAAACCCCATGGATTGATTGCAGCATGCCGGGATTCCCTTTCTTTAATCATCTCCCAGAGTTCGCTCAAATTGAAGTCCATTGAGTCGGTGATGCCATCCAACCATCTTACCCTCTGTCACTCCCTCTCCTCCTGCCTTCAATCATTCCCATCAGCAGGGTCTTTTTCAATGAGTCGTCTCTTTGCATATGGTGGTCAAAGTATTGGAGCTTCAGCTTCATCACCAGTCCTTCTAGTGAATATTCAGCATTGATTTCTTTTAGGATTGACTGGATTATTGGTCTCCTTGCAGTTCAAAGGACTCTCAAGGGTCTTCTCTAGCACCACAGTTCAAAGGCATCGATTCTTTGGCACTCAGCCTTTTTTACTGTCCGGCTCTCACATCCATACAAGACTAATGGAATAACCATAGCTTTGACTATACTGACCTTTGTTGTCAAAGTGATATCTGCTTTTTAGTATGCTATCTAGGTTTGTCATTGCTTTTCTTCCAAGGAGCAAGAGTCTTTTAATTTCACGGCTGCAGTCACCATCCACAGTGATTTTGGAGCCCAAGCAAATAAAGTCTGTCCCTTTATTTTTCTTTACATGCATGCTAAATCCTTCCTTTTATGCATATAGAGAAATATTATAGGTTTCAAGGAAAAATATGTAAGTTCTATCTCCCTGATCTATTCTGATTCTTTACTAAACTGTGGAAGAGTCTAATATCTTACTCATAGCCTATCATTAATTGTTTGTTTGTTTTTTGTAGACCAGAATCTAAGAACCAAGTCATTATCTTTTTTATTTATAGCTCTTTAGAATACAATTCACAATACAAAGTTAGGAACTGAAATAATATGCTGCACATTTGTTGTTCTCTGATATTAACCTTTAAAATCTCATAGTCTTTTACCTAATATGAGATAACAAAATGCTGTTCACTCTGAAATCTTCGCTACTGAAAAAAATAAAAATATATGAGTGGTAGAGTAAATCAAGGGAAATTATTTAGGAGGACAAATATAATTATTAGGGATTTGAGAATAATTATACTTCCATAAACACATTTCAATCTGAGGGTAGAAAAAGTGTAAATAACAAAGAAATAAATAATTTTCTAGAAATACAGCATTTTTCTAATAAAATATTTATTTACCATATATAATCTATTAATCACTGTGCCAGGCACTGGGTTTAATATGTATGAAATTTGGTCTCCCACTTCAAGATACAGAAAGTGGTCACTTGAAATAACAATTTATATAGTGAACTCAAAATTCTAACAGGAATACTCAGAATGCTATTGGACTCAGGGGAGAGATACTTATTCCTATCTGATTTGTCATGGTAGGAAAGAGAGAAGAAAATTCAATCAAAACTTGCTAGAATAGAAACATAAAGTGAAATTCAAAGAAACCTAAAGAATGACTGTTTGGGCTAGCTAACCAGAGAATACTTTACATATATTCTACAATGAGTAACCAAGAGTATAACTCAAATAAATAGAGTACTTTTAATATCAGACATTAAAAACAAATAAGATGTACTTATTGAACACAGATTTAACAAAAGGAAAAATGAATATAGTATCAATCATCTTTGGCCACCTATTCCTCCACTGCTGAGCTGTTCTATTTTATTGTGGTATGGTTAGTAATTAATTTTATATAAATTATCATTCTTGGATCATAGTTTCAAAGCACTGAATCTTATTTTTCAGTAACTTGGTTGTTATTAAGGAGAGAGTCAGAGATGATTTGGTGCTACTCCAAATTTGCAGAGATTTGCACCTATGATTCATTCTAGAAATTATACAGTTTTAGCCTTTCAGTTTATGTCTTGGATGCACTTAGAGATTTAGAGGTTTTTTTTTTTTTTTTTTTTTTTTGCATAAGGATGAGCTAATATTTCACTCTTCCCTTGTGAAAACATCTCTGTGTTCCATTTCTTGAAAATATTTCCCTTTTCCAGGTGAACTTGTTTCCCACTTTTCTTGAAAATCATCTGAAAATATATAATTAGTCTTTTTCTAGGCTCTATTTTGTTCCTTGTGCCTGTCTTTGTCCTTTTATCAGTACCATGCTGTTTTGATTAGTATAGCCTTGTAATAATGCTTGAAAATCAAATTATATAAACCCTTTCCAATTTGTTTTTATTTATAATTTTATTGTCTAATCTATAAACATTTTTATAAAAATTATAATTAGTTCATCAATCCTCACATTAAAAAAAAAAAAAATTCTTCCAGAATTTTTATTCTGATTATAGAAACCTATGGATCAATTTGGGGAAAATTTATGTTTTAACTACATTGACTCTCTAATTTGTTAAATATGGTATGCTCCTCTACTTATTTAGATTTCTCAATAATTCTTCTGACCAAGGTATTGAGGCCTCAGAATCAATCCTTCCAATGAATATTCAGACGTAATTTCTTTTAAGTTTGACTGGTTTCCAGTCAAATATATTTAAGAATCCCTAAATTGAAAACAAACTGTGACATAAAGTAGTTTAAAGAATAATGACCTTGAGTTATATGTTCCTGTGACCTTATGGTTCTTAACATTTATCTCTAAAAATCAATTTTTCTTCAATTGAAAAAAATCATTGCAATAAATATAATTCAGTAGTAAAACAAATATTTTCTATTTTCCTTTTAAAAGTGCTAAACCATTTAATGATATTTCACTTGCTTCCTTTGGTTTCCATTCAGAGGAGTTTTAAATTGGATGTATTTGCATTTCTAAGCTTCCAAACTTTAGATAAAGCAGTTGTCATTTTAAAATCAGTTATGTTTTCTATTGTTCACATATACTTTTTTGTTATTTTGTCACTCAGTTAAATTTAGAAGTACTTACTCTCAAGACCATCTGAATCAAAATCACTGACCTTTTCTTTTTCACTTCCCTTATTTTTTTCAGACAGGCAATTGAAAAACATTAATGTTAGAAAAGGAGAAATTTCCTATTCTCACATAGTTCATTGAATATCTAACATTTTAGCTTTATTTATGAAACATAAGTTTTTTAAAAAATAATTTAGTTTTATAGACTAGATACAATTTATGCAATATGATAGCTATAAACCCAGATTTTATGCATGGAGGTCACAGCACATACATACACATGTAAACACACATTTATTCTCTGTGCACATACACATTATCACCAAGACAAGCGGTACCACCATTTTTTTGTAAATGTAAATGCAACTCAGTATTCTAGATATTTAGTGATTTCAGAGAATAAGGTTAATCAAATATTGGATTTAGGTCTACTTATCTTATAGAGTGCAGGTTCTGAAGGCAAGGAATAAGCCAAAGTTAGCAGCTTGCTCTGTTTCATCTCTCAACCAGACTGTGGACTTCACTCTGCATGTTTGACCTTTCGTCTCATTCGTTACATCTACAATTAGTGTGGTTCAGTGCCCTTCTTGTCACTAGCTGCTAATGAGATTTCAAGTCATCTTTAAAACTAGCTTAAATGCATCAGTGTCATTTGATGTCATTTTTTGATCTGCTTTAGTATTATACCTGTTAAAGGAACACACAGATTGATGTTTGGCACAGATGTCAATCAGACATCTGATGTTTTGCTCTTGTTAAACTTTAATATATTTTTTATGTGATTTGTGGCAGGTGAGGTTTTCTTTATATTCTCATCATTTCATTCTGTTTTTGTTTACTTTAAGGATAATTGCTTTATGATGTATATTCTACCCTACAACAACAAGAATCAGTCATAACTATATACACACACACACGCACGCACACACACACACACACATATATATATATATATATATATATATATATATACACACACACACATATAATTTCCCCAACACTTGAGATTCCTTCCCACCTCTCCATGCCACCCCCCTAGGTTGTCATGTCACAGAGTGCCAGGGTAAGCTTTTTATTAGATAGCAGCTTCCTACTAGCTATCTACTTTACACATGGTACTGTATATGTGTCAATGCCACTCTGTCATCTTTTTGATATTAACATCAGTCTCATTCATAAAACTTTGAGATAGGTTGGCCTCTATATTGAGAGTCAAAGTCATTTTGAATTATCCCTAAATCAAAAATGATAGTAATGCCCAAACTAGATGCTATCTGGCAAATGATATGAATTTTCAAGTCCCTCAATATATTCACATATTTGCAGTTTTTCAAAGCAATAAAATGTATTATATTTTATGATTTGTAAAACATAAGATATGTATAATTTGTCTACAGCCAGATATCCTGGAATGCAAAGTCATATGGGCCTTAGGAAGCATCACTGTGAACAAAGCTAGTGGAGGTGATGGAATTCCAGTTGAGCTATTTCAAATTGTAAAGGTGATTGTTTAAAGTGCACTCAATATGTTAGTAGATTTGGAAAACTCAGCAGTGGCCACAGGACTGGAAATGGTCAGTTTTCATTTCAATCCCAAAGAAAGGCAATGCCAAAGAATGCTCAAAATATGCACGCATATGATCATCTCACACACTAGAAAAGGGATGCTCAAAATTCTCCAAGCCAGGCTTCAGCAGTATGTGAACTGTGAGCTTCCAGATGTTCAAGCTGGTTTTAGAAAAGGCAGATGAAACAGAGATCAAATTGCCGACATCCGCTGGATCATGGAAAAAACAAGAGAGTTCCAGAAAAACATCTATTTCTGCTTTATTGACCAGGCCAAAGCCTTTGACTGTGTTGATCACAACTTACTGTGGAAAATTCTTCAACAGATAGGAATACCAGACTACCTTAACTGGCTCCTGAAAAATCTGTATGCAGGTCAAGAAGCAGCAGTTAGAACCAGACATGGGACAACGGACTGGTTCTAAATTGGGAAAGGAGTACATAAAGGTTGTATGTTTTCACCCTGCTTATTTAATTTATATGCAGAGTACATCATGAGAAATGCTTGGCTGGATGAAGCACAAGCTGGAATCAAGATTTTCAGGAGAAATATCGATAACCTCAGATATGCAGATGACACCACCCTTATGGCAGAAAGTGAAGAGGAACTAAAGAGCCTCTTGATGAAGGTGAAAGAGGAGAGTGGAAAAACTGGCTTAAAACTCAACATTCAAAAAATGAAAATCATGGCATCTGGTTCTGTTACTTCGTGGTAAGTAGATGGGGAAACAATGGAAAGAGTAATATACTTTATTCCAAAATCACTGCAGATGGTGACTGGAACCATGAAATTAAAAAAAAAAGAAAACACTTACTCCCTGGAAGAAAAACTATGACCAACCTAGACAGCATATTAAAAAGCAGAGACATTACTTTGCCAACAAAGGTCTGTTTAGTCAAAGCTATGGTTTTTCCAGTAGTCATATATGTGTGTGAGACTATAAAGAATGCCAGTCCAGGTTCGATGCACGATACTGGATGCCTGGGGCTAGTGCACTGGGACGACCCAGAGGGATGGTATGGGGAGGGAGGAGGGAGGAGGGTTCAGGATGGGGAACACATGTATACCTGTGGTGGATTCATTTTGATATTTGGCAAAACTAATACAATTTTGTAAAGTTTAAAAATAAAATAAAATAATAAAAAAAAAAAGCTGGTAAGTAAAAAAAAAGAAAGAAAGCTGAGTGCCAAAGAACTGAAGCTTTTGAACTGTGGTGTTGGAGAAGACTCTTGAGAGTCCCTTGGACTGCAAGGAGATTAAACCAGTCCATCGTAAAGGAAATCACTCCTGAATATACATTCAAAGGACTGATGCTGATTCTGGAACTCCAATACTTTGGCCAACTCATGCGAATAACTGAATCACTGTAAAAAACCCTGCTGCTGGGAATGATTGAAGGCAGGAGGAGAAGGAGACAACAGAGGATGAGATGGTTGGATGTCACCACTGACTTGATGGATATGAGTTTGAGTAAGCTCCAGAAGTTGGTGGTGGACTGGGAACCCTGGCGTGCTGCAGCCCATGAGTTATTAAAGAGTCAGACATGGTATGAGCAAATGAACTGAACTGAACTGAAGTAAAGTTGAAACAAAAGAGATATGTACATATAGTGTATTGTAGGATTATTTTACAAAAGAAAATATTAGAAATGCCCTATTTTTCAAAAATATGGTTGTTGTTACAGAAGTCTGTACATATCTAATGGGTTCTCTTCTGTAATAAGGAAAAATATGGTTTATTATCTTAAAATTAATGAGAACAAGTGCTTGAATTCTGGATAGTCAAAAGAAACAATTCAGAACTATCACTAGTATGTATGTATCTATTCAGTGATAAAGACAATATATGTTATTAATATAGTAAGATAAATCAAATGAATGCATAACTGCCTGCATAACTCTCAAATTTTAGAGTTGATTCTTCTATGGTTATTTGATCTTTCTGACTATCAGTACTTATCCTGGCCAAATTGGTTGGGGTTAAAGTGAACTATTTTTGAAAAATGTGATTTTCATTTTAGCACTCCTTAAATGCTAACTTATGCTACATCTCTTATTATTTAAGTTATTTGTTGTGTTTGTTTTATAGTCAATATTTCAAGAATGAATACATAACATGATTAATTTGTAGACAGAGCAAACCTTACAAAAGCATAATAAGGATAATACACTTGTATTTTTTTACACATCTGAGAACTATAATCGACAAACATAACCACCTATTTTTGTATGGTAATACCTAAACTGGTTCTTAATTAGATGTTATAAATATAGCAAATAATTTGCTCATGATACAAGCTATGAGCTCAGTTCAGTCACTCATACATGTCCGACTTTTTGTGACCCCATGTACTGCAGCACGCCAGGCTTCCCAGTCTATCACCAACTCCCGGAGCATTCTCAAACTCATGTCCATCGGGTCAGTGATGCCATCCAACCATTTCATCCTCTGTCGTCCACTTCTCCTCCTGCCCTCAATCTTTCACAGCAGGCTATTTTCCAATGAGTCAGTTCTTCCCATCAGGTGGCCAAAGTATTGGAGCTTCAGCTTCAGCATCAGTCCTTCCAATGAATATTCAGGACCGATTTCCTTTAGGATGGACTGGTTGGATCTCCTTGCAGTCCAAAAGACTCTCAAGAGTCTTCTCCCACACCACAGTTCAAAAGCATCAATTCTTTGGCTCTCAGCTTTCTTTATGGTCCAACTCTCACATCTGTATATGACTACTGGAAAAACCATAGCTTTGACTAGACGGATCTTTGCTGGCAAAGTACTGTCTCTGCTTTTTACTATGCTAAATCAGTCAAAGCTTTTTTTCCAAGAAGCAAGCATCCTTTAATTTCATGGCTGCAGTCAACATCTGCAGTGATTTTGGAGCCCCCCAAAATAAAGTCTGTCACTGTTTCCATTATTTCTCTTATCTATTGCCATGAAGTGATGGGACCAGATGCCATGATCTTGTTTTTCTGAATGCTGAGCTTTAAGTCAACTTTTTCACTCTTCTCTTTCATTTTTATCAAGAGCCTCTTCAGTCCCTCTTCAATTTCTGCCATAAGGGTAGTGTCATCTGGATATCTGAGGTTGTAGATATTTCTCCTGATAAACTTGATTCCAGGTTGTGCTTCATCCAGCCCAGCATTTCACATGATGTACTCTGCATATAAGTTAAACAAGCAGGGTGACAATATAAGTCTTGACATACTCCTTTCCCACTTTGGAACTGGTCTGTATTCCATGTCCAGTTCTAACTGTTGCTTCTTGACCTGCATACAGATTTCTGAGGAGGCAGGTATAGCGGTCTGGTATTCTCATCTCTTGAAAAATTTTCCAGTTTGTTGTGATCCACACAGTCAAAGTCTTTGAAATGGTCAATAAAACAGAAATTGATATTTTTCTGGAAACCAAAGGAGCACATATAGTTTTAAAATATGTGATGATACCACCTAAATCAGGGGTTGGCAGGCTATGGCCATTTGCCACACCTAGCTTTTTGCATAGCCCCAAAAGGCAAGAATAGAGTTTATATTTTTAAATGCTTGAAAAATAAATCAGAGGAAAAAAATCATTTTGTGATATGTAAGAATGATATGAAGTTCAAATTTTCGGTCTGTAAATAAAGTTTTACTGAGATACAACTGCAATCAACATGTACATGTTTTCTATGACTACTTTTTTTCTACAGCTATTGGGCTGAGTAAGACAGTGCCCCCTATGTCCTGAAAATCTTAACGTTTTCACTACCTAGTCCTTTATAAGAACAATTTGTTCATCCCTGCAACTAAAGTTAGTTTGAAGGTGTAATAGATTTTCTTCCACAAAAAATGCATGATAATTCTGCCCAGAGTGTATTTTTGATGTCCCACCTTGCTTTTTCATGTGACACGTAAGTCTGCATCCTATCTTCGTTATTAAGTCTTTGTCTTGTATATGCACTTACTATGGGCCAATGCTCTCAAAGAAATAAACTTTTTAATCTGTTTCTTGAAAGTTTTGCATCTTCTCAGCTGAGGTTGTGTGGTGTTGTCATTTTCCACTTTTCTAACTGAAGCCCACTGTTTAAAACAGTGTTATTTTCACACCTGTTTTTTTTTTTTTTTTCTTGCTATAATAGCTTCTGATTGCTCAATGCCAATAGGAGTTGTGTTTTTAAGTAGCTTGAATAAAATGAGTCTTTTTGTTTGGCATATTAATTTCAAACTGTTCACTGTCCTTTGACATCTCAAAGTATCATGGAAATTTCTCCTGGAAACTTAGCCAATGGGTATTATTGTTTGACCCCGACGTGACTAATATTGATATTTTTGCATGTCTATTATGCACACCAGATATTTTTTTCACAAACATTGTTTTCAGAAAAATAGTTCTAAAAAGACATATTCAAAGATTTACTATACTCTGCCAGAAGCCTTAAAAGCAAACTCAACTACAAATAATGCAACATAGGAACATATATTGATAGAAAACCCTGGGTATGCAAGTGGATACAAAAGAGTCAATGTTATTTTACTACCTGCACTCACAATCTTTATAAGAGTTAGGTAATTCAACCATTTTCTTTTCTAGGAGCAGGGTGTGTGTGTGTGCAAGTGTGTGTGTATTTGTCATGAACATAATCTATCTCCAAAACCTTATACAAGTCAAAATCATGCATATTGTTTTCTTATTGACTGATGGAGCTTTAAACATGAAATGTCAGTGTGACAGAAAAGCCACTGTTATCTGAGAGAAATCTGATGCTTTCCTATTTTCTACCCAAATATATTTTCACTTATGTTACATTGCAGAAAATGTTTTCCTATTAATTTACTATAGTAAACTTCCCATAGCATCAAAAACACATCTTGTCTTTCCTCTAATTTTCATAGTATTTTCCTAGCAAGATAATTGTGTATTTATATTAAAATGTCATTTAAATTAATTTATTCAAATATTTCTTTGTGAAGAAACCAAGTATAACAATCCATTCAATATTCCTGATCCTTGTATATTTTAACTGATGGACATTCATGTGGTTTTAACACTTGAATTCTGAAAACCAATCACAAATAAGATGTTCATGTTTTCTTATGTGATTAAGAAATTGCATGTTTTAATTGTGTTTTATATTTGAATGTCCTGGCAGCCATTAAGATTAAACATATATTTAAATTAAATAACAAACATTTGCAATATAATGCTTATTCTATGAAAAAAGTAGTCATATCCCAAAACATTTGAAATCTGATTATTTTCTTGCAATTGTTGTTTTCACTCCATAAATATTGTAGGGGTAGTTTGTAAAAGTAATATTTTATAGTGCTAGTATTTCTTTTAGTTTCTGTTGTTTAACTGAGAAGTTTTACTGTAAAAGCGTGTTTATTCAGAGAATTCCATTGCTCAAGATCTGGCTAAATACATTTTGTGATAGTTCCCTGTCTTGTATCCAAATTTTTAAATATAATTACTACTATTTATGATGTCTCATAATCAGATAGGGTAGCTGTGTGACCCATACTTTTCAGATTATTATAATATAAAGTACTTAAAGGAGATGTGTCATAGGTTTCTGGTGTGCTCATTTCAATAATTAGACATCTTAAACTCATTATACCATTTGGGAATGATATCAGCCCAGTTAGCATCAATTATCAGTAAAGTGATGTTTTGTTGGCAGTCAAGAATGCAAGAGAAATATGAACTTTGGTACATTGGTAATGCGAAAAATAATTCTAGGACTTCTACTTCTGGGAAGATATTGAGTAGACACACTTCTTAGTCTTCTTCTTCTTTAATGTTTTAAGGACTTCCCTGGTGCCTCAGCTGGTAATGAGTCTGTCTGCCAATTCAGGAGACACAAGAGACATGGGTTTGATCCCAGGGTCAAGAAGATCTATTGGAGAAGGAAATGGCAACCCAATCCAGTATTCTTGTCTGGAAAATTCCATGAACAGAGGAGCCTGACAGGTCCATGGAGTCGCAAAGAGCTGGACACAGCTACTTAACATATTTGTAAAGTGACATGAAATAATGGAATCTCTGTTTTCTTTCCCTTATTACATGTTTGTTTTCTTCTCACTTACTATTATATTACACTTCTGTAACTTAATCCAGTAATAACAGACAAAATAGTATTTGAAAGCTAGAGCTCTGTGTTCTTACCTTTGATTAAATAATGTATTGGGGGATTTTCTTATGTTCTGCAGGGAGTTTTTCTTTAGCTTTTCTGACATACGCTTTGAAATTTACCTCCTGAAGAGGAGAGAACACTGTCTTTAATCCTGGAACTTAAGCAAAAAATAATGACACACACACATCATATATATGTATTTCCCATTCTAGTTCATCCCTGCCTAGTTAAATATTAATAAATACAAATAATAATGTGTTTTTTTTTTTTTTTCAGTTGTGGCCACAGTTCTGTTCCTGTGCTGTGTTCTGCTTTGCCAACTAGTAGAGTTAATTTCCAGCTACCCACAGTGGCAACATGCTTGCTAAAGCATCTTTAATTGATTGGTGTTTCCTATTTTATTCTTCCACTTTTCATCCTGTGTTCCCTTAATCTCCTCCTAAATATACTGCTTGCATTCATACATCCTTGTTTTAAGGTCTGTATCTGAAGGATAGAAAAGTATGATTGTTGCCGTTTTCAAATTTCTGTTTATATGGTACTCATTTAAGAGTACTAGGTATTTTATTCTCATGGGTCCCATCATAGAAATGTCTCCAAGTTAAAGCATTGTGAAGTTATTAAACACCTAAAGCTGACCAGTGAAAACAGCAAGCAGATTCCTATAGGCAGGAGCATTTGCAGGGACATATGGAAAACTATTTACATTGGTCACAGAGGAAGGCTTTCCTATCTTTTCTTGCTATTCCTTGAAATTTTGCATTAAGATGGGTATATATTTCCTTTTCTCCTTTACCTTTAGCTTCTCTTCTCTCAGCTATTTGTAAGCCCACCTCAGACGACCATTTTGACTTTTTGCATTTCTTTTTCTTGGGGATGGTCTTGATCACT
This sequence comes from Bubalus kerabau, assembly GCF_029407905.1. NCBI lineage: Eukaryota > Metazoa > Chordata > Mammalia > Artiodactyla > Bovidae > Bubalus > Bubalus kerabau. Next base: position 9,001,961 of record NC_073635.1, on the reverse strand, counting down.
TCCTTCTGTACAATGTCAAGAAATGCCGTCAACAGTTCTCCAGACACTCTACCTATCAGATCTAATCCGTTGAATCTATTTCTCACTTCCACTGTATAATCATATGGGATTTGATTTAGGTCATACCTGAACGGTCTAGTGGTTTTCCCTACTTTCTTCAATTTAAGTCTGAATTTTGCAATAAGGAGTTCATGATCTGAGCCACAGTCAGCTCCCAGTCTTGTTTTTGCTGACTGTATAGAGTGTCTCCATCTTTGGCTGCAAAGAATATAATCAATCTGATTTCAGTGTTGACCATCTGGCGATGGCCATGTGTAGAGTCGTCTTTTGTGGTGTTGAAAGAGTTTGTTTGCTATGAACAGTGCAGTCTCTTGTCAAAATTTTGTTCACCTTTGCCCTGTTTCATTTGGTACTCCAAGGCCAAATTTGCCTGTTACTCCAGGTATCTCTTGACTTCCTACTTTTGCCTTCCAAGCCCCCTAATGAAAAAAAAATCTTTTTTCAGTGTTAGTTCTAGAAGGTCTTGTAGGTCTTCATAGAATTGTTCAAATTCAGCTTCTTCAGCATTATTGATTGGGGTATAGGTTTGGATTACTGTGATATTGAATGGTTTGCCTTGAAAATGAACAGAGAGGTCATTCTGTCATTTTTGAGATTGCACCCAAGTACTGCATTTCAGACTCTTGTTGACTATGATGGCTACTCCATTTCTTCTAAGGGATTCTTGCCCACTGTAGTAGATATAATGGTCTTCTGAATTAAATTCACCCATTCCAGTCCATTTTAGTTCACTGATTCCTAAAATGTCGATGTTCACTCTTGCCATCTCCTGTTTGACCACTTCCAATTTACCTGATTCATGAACCTAACATTCCAGGTTCCTATGCAGTATTGCTCTTTATAGCACCACACTTTACTTCCATCACTAGTCACATTCACAACTGGGCATTGTTTTCGATTTGGTTCCATCTCTTCATTCTTTCTGGAGTTATTTCTCCACTTTTCTCCAAAGTATATTGGGTACCTACAGACCTGGGGAGTTCATCTTTAGTGTCATATATTTTTGCCTTTTCATACAGTTCATGGGGTTCTCAAGGCAAGAATACTGAAGTGGTTTGCCATTTCCTTCTCCAGTGGACCACATTTTGGCAGAACTCTCCACCATGATCGGTTCATCTTGGGCAGCCCTACACAGCATGGCTCATAGTTTCATTGAGTTAGACAAGGCTGTGGTCCATTCAATCAATTTGATTAGTTTCTGTCATTGTGTTTTTCATTCCATCTTCCCTCTGATGGATAAGGTTAAGGGGCTTATGGAAGTTTGCTGATGGGAGAGACTGCAGTATGTAATGGTGCAGACCGAAGAGAAGCAGAAGATATTAAGAGGAGGTGACAAGGATACACAGAAGAACTACACAAAAAAGGTATTCATAACCCAGATTACCATGATGGCATGATTATTCGCCTAGAGCCAGACATTCTGGAATGTGAAGTCAAGTGAGCCTTAGGAAGCATCACTACAAACAAAGCTAGTGGAGGTGATGGAATTCCAGTTGAGCTATTTCAAATCCTCAAAGATGATGCTGTCCAAGGGCTGCATTCAATATGCCAACTAATTTGGAAAATGCAGCAGTGGGCCCAGGACTGGCAAAGATCAGTTTTCATTCCAATCCCAAAGAACGACAATGTCAAAGAATGTTCAAACTACCACACAATTGCATTCATCTCACATGCTATCAAAGTAATGCTCAAAATTCTCCAAGCCCGTCTTCAACAGTACATGAACCATGCACTTCCAGATGTTCAAGGAGGATTTAGAAAAGACAGAAGAACCAGAGATCAAACTGACAGCATCTGTTGGATCATTAAAAAAGCAAGACAGTTCCAGAAAATCATCTACTTCTGCTTTTTTGACTATTCCAAAGCCTTGGCCATATGGATTACAACTAACTAAGGAAAATTCTTCAAGAGATGGGCATATCAGACCACCTGACCTGTCTCCTGAGGCATCTGTATGTGGGGCAAGGGGTAGCAGTTCCATACGGACATGTAATAACAGACTGGTTCCAAACTGGGAAAGGAATACGTCAATGCTGTGTATTGTCACACTGCTTATTTAACTTATGTGCAGAGTACATCATGCTAAATGCCGGGCTGGATGAAGCATAAGCTGGAATCAGGTTTGTTGGGAGAAATATCAATAACCTCAGATACTCACATGACACCACTCTTATGGCAGAAAGTGAAGTGGAACTAAAGAGCCTCTTGATGAAGGTGAAAGTGGAGAGTGGAAAAGTTGACTTAAAGATCAACATTCAGAAAACTAAGATCATGGCATCCCGTCCCATCACTTCATGGCAAATAGATGGGGAAACAGTGGAAAGAGTGACTGACTTTAATTTGGGAGGCTCCAAAATCACTGCAGATGGTGACTGAAGCCATGAAATTAAAAGATGCTTACTCCTGGGAAGAAAAGTTATGACCAACCTAGACAGCATATTAAAAAACAGAGACATTACTTTGCCAACAAAGGTCCATCTAGTCAAGGCTATGGTTTTTCCAGTAGTCATGTATGGATGTGAAAGTTGGGCTATAAAGTAGGCTGAGGTGATCAAAGAACTGATGCTTTTGAACTGTGGTGTTGGAGAAGACTCTTAAGAGTCCCTTGGACTGCAAGGAGATCCAACAAGTCCATCCTAAAGGAGATCAGTCCTGAATATTCATTGGAAGGACTGATGTTTAAGCTGAAACTCCAATACTTTGGCCACCTGATGCAAAGAACTGACTCATTTAAAAGACACATATGCTGGGAAAGATTGAAGGCAGGAGGAGAAGGGGATGACAGAGGATGAGATGGTTGTATGGCATAACCAGCTCAATGTTCATGAGTTTGGTTGAACTCTGGGAGTTGATGATGGACAGGGAGGCCTGGCATGCTGCAGTGCATGGGGTCACAAAGAGTCGGACACGACTGAGTGAATGAACTGAAATGAACTGAGTCAAAGCCATGGTTTTTCCAGTAGTCATGTATGTATGTGAGAGTTGGACCATAAAGAAAACTGAGTTCTGAAAAATTGATGTTTTTGAACTGTTGTGTTGGAGAAGATTCTTGTGATTCCCTTAGACTTCAAGGTGATCCAACCAGTCAATCCTAAAGGAAATCAGTCCTGAATATTCATTTTATGGACTGAAACTCCATTTTATGAAGCTGAGACTCCAATACTATGGCCACCTGAGGTGAAGAACTGACTCTTTGGAAAAGACCCCAATGCAAGAAAAGATTGAAGGCAGGAGGAGAAGGGGATGAGAGAGGATGAAATGGTTGGATGGCATCACCAACTCGATGGACTTAAGTTTGAGCAAGCTCTGGATGTTGATGATGAATAGGGAAGCCTCGTGTGGTGCAGTCCATGGGGTTGCAAAGAGTTGGACATTACTAAGCAACTGAACTAAACTGATGGAAAATTCTAAAGAGGAGGAATATAAATTTTATTCAGATGCATAAGTCATGGGCACACATAATATATCTTTTCTGTGAAGGTATAGTCCACATGTCACTGTGATTCCTTCAAGTAGATAATACAATAACAACGAAAATTCATAGCATCAAATTGTGAGAAACAATCACTTCTCAGATATAGTCCAAATCTACCCAGTAGAGGCTTATTTGAATGCGTTACCATCTTGTAGCCCTGGTTTGAAGTAATTTGTTACCAGGTCGACCTGGTATAACTCTAATCCTATATCTATACATCTGCTTGAGGGTGGCTTTGGTATGGAGGGAGCCAGGGCTAATATCTAATCTGACTCTGCATCGTTGCTAAATACCACATATTCATAGGCTCCATGTCTGCTATAAAATGGTCAGTAAGCATTATAAAGAGAGCAACAGAGCTCCAAGTTAGCAGCTTTAGAAATATATACCTATTAAGCTTTTATTCCAGTGCATATTCTCACACATACATACACACACATACACTGCACATGTGTGTGTGTGTGCATAGCACACATGTGGATGATATATAATCTTATACAAAAACTTAATTGATCCTTCATGTTGATCATAGAAACATACTCTCCCATATGTGTATTTGTCAAAACTTATTTTGAGAGACAAATGCCATATGATATCATTTATATGTCAAATCTAAAATATGGGCATTTACACTGAGAAAATCACAATTCTAAAAAATACAGTGGACACAGTGGGGAAAGGAGATGGAGGGACAAACTGAGAGAGTAGCATTGACACACGTACACTATCACCGTAAGATAGAGAGTTAACGAGCAGTTGCTGTACAACACAGGGAGCACACCTGCTGCTCTGTGATGAGCAAGAGGTGTAGGATGGGGGGAGGAGGGAGGCCCAAAAATGAGGCAGTATTTGTATAATTACGGCTGATTCTGCTGTTGTATAGCAGAAACGAATACAACATTGTAAAACAAATTTCTCCCAATTAAAAAAAAATAAATTAAAAAAATCAAAGTAAGAAAAGCATTACTAAAAGCAAAAAAAAAAAAAAAAAAGGAGAGAGAGAAAATATGACACAAATGAACTTATCTACAAAACAGAAACAAGCTCAAACATAGAGAAGAGCGTTCTGCTTATTAAGTTGGTGGAGTGTCAAGGAGCGATGGAGTAGGAGTTAGGGATTAGCAGATGCAAATTATTTTGTACAGAAAGGATAAGCAACAAGGTCCTACCATATAATGCAATGAACTATATTCAATATCTGTGACAAATCATAAGAGAAAAGAACATATCAAAATGTATATATGTATATATATTTAAACTATAGAATATAGTTTACATTTTGTAAATCAACTCTACAGTAAAAAAATAAATAATAATTCTCAACACTGTTAAAAGCAGTCTCCCCTAGCCTATCAAATTCTGACACAAAAGACTTGTTTTTGCAGATGTCCTACAATGCCCATTAGGTGTCAAAATCACACTATCAGATCAAGGAATCAAGGCTGAAGGAAGTAAATGTGTGGCCCAAAGTCTAACCTGTTGTTCTATGTGAATTTCACATCCTCTCAGGACTTTTCCTTGATGGCTCAGTGGGTAAGGAATCTGCCTACAATTTAGGGGACATAAGAGACGTGGGTTCGATCCCTGGGTCGGGAAGATGCCTAGAGGAGGAAATGGTAATCCGCTCCAGGATTCTTGCCTCAAGAATCTGATGGACAGAGGAGACTGGTGGGCTCCAGTACAAAGGGTCAAGTCTCAGAGACCTGGCACAACTGAGCATGAGCACAAAAGCACAGGACTTTTGCTTGTATTTCCAAATTGCATTACTCACGTAAACGTCCTAAAGTTGATTCAAGTTGATTCACACATGAAAGAGGTTCAAACATTTCTAATGTAAACTTGACAGTTTACATTAGACAATGTCTAATGTAAACAAAACAGAACAAATTTTGGCAGTAATTTAAACTAGTTGCAATCAAAAACAAAACAAACCAACAAACAAAAAAATACTGCTGATAAGGTGTCCTAATTAGTCTAAGTATGCTCAAACAGCCACGTGAATTGTCCTCTGTGATGACTGCCATTGTACAGACAAACAGGAACATCTTGGAACTTAAGTGATCAGAAAGACACAACTAAAGAAATGCTGTCTTTTTATTTTTTGCCTTCATTTGGATTTTTGTAGAACCAGCCATCTGTTTACTTTTCTTATTACAAACAAAATAAATACTTTTCTCATTCAGTCCCATGTTACTTCCATCCAGAGTTTCAATAGACACTTTAATCTGAAAGTGGCCTTTGAAGAAACCACATATCTAGTGAAATGCTCCAGCCCTTTTCAGAAATAGTCTCAGAATTTTTGTAAATGTCAAAGGAGACCCACAAATCTCAAACAGTTGCCAACACCAGAATATCTCTGAATGTCACAGTGATGCTCAGCACAAGCCTACCATACAGGGCTTTTGTGTGAGTGTCAAATTCTGTCAGACTCATCTTAAAGAAACATAGCATTTTAAGAGAGGGTTCAAGAGGTTTAGGGTGAAAAAATATTCGTGTTGTACATGGATTAACAGTTATTGCAGTTGGCCATCATCAGGTTGAATAGAGACACATTACTGCATTTCAATTTATAAGCAAGTTTTTAAATAATTGTATTTTTCCCCACAAAGCTATGATTAACCACATTCCAATGCTCCATATGTAAGTAACCAGCTATTTCCATTTTATTTTAAGCCACTGATGCTTTTTTGACATTTTACTTAGTGACATGGGTTAACTGAAAATTTATCAAGAGATTTCTGCAACTGGGATACATTAAGTTACTATAGCAGCAAGTTAAGGGCTTCCCTGATGGTTCAAAAAAGCAGAGAATCTCCCTGCAATTCAGGAGACCTTGGTTTGATCCCTGGGTCGGGAAGAACCCCTGTAGCAGAGAATGGCAACCCATTGCAATATTCTTACCTGGAAAAATATATGAACAGAGGAGCCTGGATGGCTGGCTATAGTCCATGGAGTTGCAAACAGTCAAACATGACAGAGTGACTAACTCTTTAACTTTCATAGCAGCAAGTTAGTATTTCTAAGAAAATGTGTGGGCCCTGATATTACTCCCTAGCATAATATGACAAATTTAATCCATGGCACAATTTTATACTCAGATATATAGAATTTCACAAGAAATCATAAGAAAATAATAGCTTTTTATTTGAATTGAATACTAGAAAGTATACTTTTTGGAAAATGCTTTTACTTATGTATTTTTAATTAAGGTTTTTCTTTGGGCCACATATATTTTCTCTTGCTTGCAGGTTTTATTTAATTAAATTTTTTCAGTTTTTTCTATAAGTATTTATTAAAATGACCTGGCTTTCAAAAAGGCCATATTTTATATGAGATATGAATAGTATTTTGGTTATTTCTTTTGACTACTGGTTATTGCCAAAGAATTGATGCTTTCGAACTGTGCTATTGGAGAAGACTCTTGAGAGTCCCTTGGACTGCAAGGAGATCAAACCAGTGAATCCTAAAGGAAATCAACCCTGAATATTCCTTAGAAGGATTGATGCTGAAGCTGAAGCTCCAATACTTTGGCCCCCTGATGAAAAGAGGTGGCTCATTAGAAAAGACCCTGAGGCCGGGAAAGATTAATGACAAGAGGAGAAGGGGATGACAGAGAACAAGATGGTTGGATGGCATCACTGACTTGATGGACAGGAGTCTGAGCAAGCTCCAGAAGATGGTGAAGGACAGGGAAGCCTGGCATGCTGCAGTCCATGGGGTTGCAAAGAGTTTGACATGACGGGGCGACTGAACAACAACTGCATTAATAGCATTGATTTAATGGAAGAATAAAGTCAAAGAGTTATTTCTTAAGGCAGCCTTTTTTTTTTGTTATAAAGCAGGCAGTGATTTGGGAAGATGCTCAAAAATCATATATTGAATTTGTTTTTTGGCATTTAATATCATTGAGCTTTTAAAAGGTTCTTTTTAATTGATGTATAATTAGCTCAGTGATATTCACCTTTTAAATGATTCATAAATATTAACACATTAGTCTTCAAAAGTATACTCTTGTAAATTTAAAAGACCATAACACTGAACCAGTGACCCAATATTTTGTTTTATCAAAATGGAAAGATTTTGAGCATATTAATTAGGCAATGACCATTTTTTTAATAAAACATGAGATAAAGTGCATATAAAGAGGAGCTCTTTTTAGTTTCACATAACTTAAAGTTGAAATTTCATCAGTTATTTCTAAACATGTGTGTGTGTGCTCAGATGCTTTAGTCATGTTTGACTCTTTGTCACCCCGTGGATGGTAGCCTGCCAGGATCCTGTGTCCATGGAATCCTCCAGGCAAGAATACTGGAGTGGGTTGCCATGCCTTCCTCCAAGGGTTCTTCCCAACTCAGGGATTGAATCTGCATCTCTTATATCTCCTGCATTGGCAGGTGAGTTCTTTACCTCTAGAACCAACTGGGAAGCCCATCTCTAAACATAACCTTTAGCTATTTCTAGCTGAATGTCAAAGGGAAAAGAAAATGAAATATGACTCATAAAGTTTTTTTTTTTTTTTGGCATTTTTATAAGTGTATTTTTATTTTTATTTTTTTTTTTGCACTTATTTTGTTAATTTTATTCCTATTTTATTTTTTGATGCTTTTATTGTATCTTGTATGCTTTTTTTTTTTAATTTTATTTTATTTTTAAACTTTACATAACTGTATTAGATTTGCCAAATATCAAAATGAATCCACCACAGGTATACATGTGTTCCCCATCCTGAACCCTCTTCCCTCCTCCCTCCCCATTCCGTCCCTCTGGGTCGTCCCAGTGCACCAGCCCCAAGCATCCAGTATCGTGCATCGAACCTGGACTGGCAACTCGTTTCATACATGATATTTTACATGTTTCAATGCCATAAAGTTTTTAATAAGTTTAATTGCAATAGATCATCTTTCCAGATTACCAGTTTTAAATATTTTATTCTATATACATGTGCTTTAAAGAAAGGAAAGAAAGAAAATGAAAGTGAAGTCGTTCAGTCATGTCCAACTCTTTGTGACACTATGGACTGTAGCCTTCCAGGCTCCTCTATCCATGGGATTTTCCAGGCAGGAGTCCTGGAGTAAGTCACCATTTCCTTCTTCAGGAGATCTTCCTGACCCAGGGATTGAACCTGGGTTTCCTGCATTGTAGCAGATGCTTTATCGTCTGAGCTTCCAGGGAATATCCAAATATTAGTCACTCAGTCCTGTCTGACTCTTTTTGACCCTGTGGACGGTAGCCTGCCAGGCTCCTCTGTCCATGGAATCCTCCAGGCAAGAGTACTGGAGTGGATTGCCATTCCCTTCTCCAGGGGATTTTCTCAACCCAGGGATCGAATCTGGGTCTCCTGCATTTCAGGCAGATTCTTTATCATCTGAGCCACCAGGGAAGCCCCATGTGTTTTAGTTAATATTAAATGGATATTTATACTAAACGCTCACTGTTATTTGAGTGGTCTGTTATGTTCATGTATTTGGTGGGCACATATCTATAAAGCTGACATAGCTATTGAGCATCTTCATCAGTTCAGTTCAGTCACTCAGTTGCATCCCTCTCTTTATGATCCATGGACTGCAGCACGCCAGATTCCCTATCTTTCACCAACTCTCAGAGCTTGCTCAAACTCATGTCCATGGAGTCAGTGATGACATCCAACCATCTCATCCTATGTCATCCCCTTCTCCTCCTGCCTTCAATATTTCATAGCAGCAGAGTCTTTTCCAATGAGTCAGTTCTTCGGATCAGGTGGCCAAAGAAGCTTCATCATCAGTCCTTCCAATGAATATTCAGGGTTGATTTCCTTTAGGATTGACTGGTTTGATCTCCTTGAAGTCTAAGGGACTCTCAAAAGGCTTCTCCAAAACCACAGTTCGAAAGTATCAATTATTTGCTGTTCAGATTTCTTTATGGCCCAACTCTCATATCTCCCCTGATAGCTCAGTTGGTAAAGAATCCGCCTGCAATGCAGGAGACCCTGATTTGATTACAGGGTTGGGAAGATCAGTGGAGAAAGGACAGACTACCCACTTTGGTATTCTTGGGCTTCCTGGGCTTAGCTGATTAAGAATCTGCCTGCAATGTGGGAGACCTGGGTTCAATCCCTAGGTTGGGAAGATCCTCTGGAGAAGGAAAAGGTTACCCACTCCAGTATTCTGGCATGGAGAATTCCATGGACTGTACAGTCCATAGGGTCACAAAGAATTGGACACAACTGAATGACTTTCACTTTCATTCATTCACAGCCATACATGACTACTGGGAAAACCATAGTTTTGACTAGATGGACCTTTGTCGGCAAAGTAATGTCTCTGCTTTTCAACATGCTGTCTAGGTTGGTCAGAGCTTTTCTTCTAAGAAGCAATCATCTTTTAATTTAATGGCTGCAGTCACCATCTACAGCAATTTTTGAGGCCAAGAAAATTACGTCTGTCACTGTTTCCATTGTTTCTTCATCTATTTGCCATGAAGTAATGGGACAATATGCCATGATCTTTGTTTTATGAATGTTGAGTGTTAAGCCAACTTTTTCACTCTTATCTTTCACTTTCATCAAGAGGTTTTTAGTTCTTCTTCACTTTCTGCCATAAGGGTGGTGTCATCTGCATATCTGAGTTTACCAATATTTCTCCTGGCAATCTTGATTCCAGCTTGTGCTTCATCCAGCCCAGCATTATCATAGAAATCCATAGATCCTAATTTTTGATATCACCACACACTCAAACTTTTTATATCTTATATATGAGTGTTGGTTAAAATTTCTTTGTTGAATTTCCAATATATTCTCTGAAATTTTGCCTTTTGTTTCTTGGTACCTCTATCAAAACTTCTCATTTAAAATTTTATTTTATGTCATATTATACAGTAATTCCACTCCTAGATATTCCTGTGAAGAATATGAAAACACTAATTCAAAGGGGTATATACACTCCAATGTTCATTGTTCATTGTACATTATTTGTAATAGCTGAGATATGAAAGCAATCTAGTGTCCATCAACAGATGAATGGATAATGCATATATATATATATATATATATATATATATATAATGGAACATTATCCAGCTGTTAAAAAAGAAGGAAATCTTTCCATTTGCAGCATCATAGATGGCTCTGGAGGAAATAATTATGCAAAGTAGAATAATTCAGACAAATAAAGACAGATACTATCTGTTTCCATTTACATTTGGAATCTAAAAAATAAAACAAATGAACAAATAGAATAAGACAGAAACAGACTAACAGAAGAAGAGAAAAAACTAGTGGTTGCCAAAATAAAGGCAATGGGGAGGGGATGCAAAATAGGTCAAGGGGATTGTCATACAAACTACCAGTTATGCATGGCATAAGGAATATAGTTACTAATATTATAGCAACTTTGTATAGAATGTAATCTATAAAAATATGGAGTCAGTATGTTGTACACATAAAACTAATATACAGAACTAACATTATGTCAGCTATATCTCAATAAAAATAAAAGTATGTGTTATTACAAAGATATCGGCCCACTAAAGGCAATGGACTCATTGAAAAGACCCTGATGCTGGGAAAGATTGAAGGCAGGAGGAGACAGGGACTGCAGAGGATGAGATGGTTAGATAGCATCACTGACTCAATGGACATGAGTTTGGGTAAACTCTGAGAGTTACTGATGGACAGGGAGGCCTGACGTGCTCTAGTCCATAAAGTTGCAAAGAGTCGGACATGACCGAGTGACTAAACTGAACTGAAAAGCAATGGAATAAAGAACTTATAAAATTCTCATGATGTTTATCTAATAAATATTTTGGTAAATTTACTTGAGAGATATTTTGGCAAATTTAGACATGTACAGATGTGAGAGTTGGACAATAAAAAAGGCTGAGCACCAAAGAATTAATGCCTTCAAACTGGTCCTGGAGATGGCTCTTGAGACAGGAAGGAGATCAAACCAGTCTATCCTAAAGGATATCAACCCAGAATATTCATTGGAAGGACTGATGCTGAAGCTCAAATACTTTGACCACCTGATGTGAAGAGCCGATTCATTGGAAAAAAATCCTGATCCTGGGAAAGACTGAAGGCAGGAGGAGAAGGGGAATGACAGAATGAGATGGTTGGATGGCATCACTGACTCAATGGACATGACTTTGAGCAAACTCTGGGAGATGGTGAAGGACAGAGAAGCCTGATGTGGTGCAGTCCATGAAGTTGCAAAGTGTTGGACACAACAGGACAAGTGAACAACAACTTGAGAGAAAGAAAGAAAGGAATAGAAAAAGTAACAAAATCAGAGTAGTAAAGAATAACAGGGGCTTCCCTGGTGTCTCAGATGGTAAAAAATCTGCCTTCAATCCTAGAGACCTAGGTTTGATCTCTGGGTTGGGTGGATCCCTTCGAGAAGGGAATGGTAACCCACTCTAATATTCTTCCCTGGAGAATTCCATGGATAGAGGAGCCTGGTAGCAGGCTATAGTCCATGGGGTCATAAAGAGCTGGACAGGGCTGAGCGACTAACACACACACACACACACACACACACAAAGAGTAACAACACAAAGAGCTGAATTATTGTAGCCTCACACTTTGTACTGATTCAATCATTTATTGGTCTATTCTTAGTTAACACTTCAGAAATGAATCAGAAATTGTCTTCCTGACTGATAATTGTCACAACTGATGCATAATAGAGATAAGAATGAGGTTAAATCTAAGATATTATTCTATGCATTATAATTAGTGAAAGTCAAGTTCACTCATATTTTCAGATGATGAGAAAAACTCATTTAATTACCTCAGTATGGAGAATAACACTGGCACACACACACACACACACACACACACACACACACACAACAAATTTACTTGATAAGTCAGTAAAATAAAGTAGATCAGTAGTCATGAGTATGGTAAAGGTGAAAGTGAAATGAAAGAAGCTCAGTCATGTCCGACTCTTTGCAACCCCATGGAGTATATGATCCATGGAGTTCTCCAGGCCAGAATACTGGAGTGGGTAGGCTTTCCCTTCTCCAGGGGATCTTCCCAACCCAGGGATTGAACCCAGGTCTCCCGCATTCCAGGCGGATTCTTTACCAGCTGAGCCACAATTTTTGGAAAAATATGATTCTGCATAAATTCCTGTTTAAAATAAAAGGTAGATAATTTGCACTCTAGAATCTAGATTCTTAAACCAATCTGCAGGAAAAGAGTGTTTTTCAATATAAATTCTTTCTTTAATCAAAGTGGTTAGCTAACATATTTTCTCTACTAGTTTGAATTCAACGAGTCCTGGATTCTTGGAGCATTTTCAGAATCTTGTGGAGGAGAAACAGCTCTTCCTGATTAGAAGGCTGATAAAATCTAACTCAAGCTTCCTAATTATTTGCTAATTAAGTGTGAATATGTCCGACTTCTTTATGCAATGTAGGAAGATGAGGTAACATTAAATACGGAAGAACAGCAGTTGTAAAATATTATAAGATACACAGTTGTTTGTTCAAATTTTGAAATAATCTTAATAATAAGGATTGCATAGATGACTGCCTAAGCAAAGCCTTGAAAACTTCTGCCTTAAAATTGACCCCGTAATTGGAATAAGACAGTCAGACATTTTGCATTCAGTGCTTTAGCTTGAAGGCTTAAAAAGAGTTTCAAAATATTTGTTGGTTGGTTTCTGGTAACATTTTTGAGACTGCCCCCAAGTACTTCATTTCAGACTCTTTTGTTGACTATGAGGGCTACTCCATTTCTTCTAAGGGATTCTTTCCAAAGTAGTAGATATAATGGTCATCTAGATTAAATTCTCCTGATCCTGTCCATTTTAGTTCACTGATTTCTAAAATGTCGACTTTCACTCTTGCCATCTCCTGTTTGACCACTTCCAATTTGCCTTGATTCATGGACCTAACATTCCAAGTTCTCATACAATATTTTTCTTTACAGCATCAGACTTTACTTCCATCACCAGTCACATCCACAACTAGACATTGTTTTTGGTTTGGCTCTGTCTCTTCTTTCTTTTTGGAGTTATTTCTCCACTATTCTCCAGTAGCATGTTGGGCACCTACCCACCTGGGGAGTTCATCTTTCAGTGATTTGTCTCTTTGCCTTTTGGCTCTGTCTCTTCTTTCTTTTTGGAGTTATTTCTCCACTATTCTCCAGTAGCATGTTGGGCACCTACCCACCTGGGGAGTTCATCATTCAGTGATTTGTCTTTTTGCCTTTTCATACTGTTTTTGGGGTTCTGAAGGAAATACTGAAGCTGTTTGTCATTCCCTTCTTCAGTGGACCACATTTTGTAAGAACTCTCCAATAACCCATCCCTCATGGATGCCTCTCCATGATATGGCTCATAATTTCATTTTTACACAAGGTTGTGGTCTATGTGATTAGTTTGATTAGTTTTTTCTGTGATTGTGGTTTTCATACTGTCTGCCCTCTGATGGATAAGGATAATAGGTTTATGGAAGTTTCCTGATGGGAGAGACTGACTGTGGGGGAATATAGGTCTTGTTCTGATCATATCAGATCAGATCAGATCAGTCGCTCAGTCGTGTCCGACTCTTTGGGACCCCATGAATCGCAGCACACCAGGCCTAACTGTCCAACACCAACTCCCGGAGTTCACTGAGACTCATGTCCATCAAGTCAGTAATGCCATCCAGCCATCTCATCCTCTGTTTTCCCCTTCTCCTCTTGCCCCCAATCCCTCCCAGCATCAGAGTCTTTTCCAATGAGTCACCTCTCCGCATGAGGTGGCCAAAGTACTGGAGTTTCAGCTTTAGCATCATTCCTTCCAAAGAAATCTCAGGGCTGACCTCCTTCAGAATGGACTGGTTGGATCTCCTTGCAGTCCAAGGGACTCTCAAGAGTCTCCTCCAACACCACAGTTCAAAAGCATCAATTCTTCGGCACTCAGCCTTCTTCACAGTCCAACTCTCACATCCATACATGACCCTGGGAAAACCTTAGCCTTGACTAGACGGACCTTTGTTGGCAAAGCAATGTCTCTGCTTTTCAATATGCTATCTAGGTTGGTCATAAGTTTCCTTCCAAGGAGTAAGTGTCTTTTAACTTCATGGCTGCAGTCACCATCTGCAGTGATTTTGGAGCCCAAAAAATAAAGTCTGACACTGTTTCCATATTTATTTCCCATGAAGTGATGGGACTGGATGCCATGATCTTCATTTTCTGAATGTTGAGCTTTAAGCCAACTTTTTCACTCTCCACTTTCACTTTCATTAAGAGGCTTTTTAGTTCCTCTTCACTTTCTGTCATAAGGGGGGTGTCATCTGCATATCTGAGGTTATTGATATTTCTCCTGCCAATCTTTATTCCAGCTTGTGTTTCTTCCAGCCCAGCATTTCTCATGATATACACTGCATATAAGTTAAATAAACAGGATGACAATATACATCCTTGACGTACACCTTTTCCTACTTGGAACCAGTCTGTTGTTCCATGTCCAGTTCTAACTGTTGCTTCCTGACCTGCATACAAATTTCTCAAGAGGCAGGTCAGGTGGTCTGGTATTCCCATCTCTTTCAGAATTTCGCATAGTTTATTGTGATCCACACAGTCAAAGGTTTTGGCATAGTCAATAAAGCAGAAATAGATGTTTTTCTGGAGTTCTCTTGCTTTTTCTATGATCCAGTGGATGTTGGCAATTTGATCTCTGGTTCCTCTGCCTTTTCTAAAACCAGCTTGAACATCAGGAAGTTCACGGTTCACATATTGCTGAAGCCTGGCTGGAGAATTTTGAGCATTACTTTACTTGTTCTGATAGGCAAGACCAAACTCAGTAATTCTTTAATCCAATTTTTTGTTGATGGATGGGCATGTATTCCCTCCATCTTGTTTGACCTGAAAACAAACTGTGGTAGGGGTAATGAAGATAATGGTGACCTTCTGAAGTTAAAGTTCTATAAACGCCTACAAGACCTTATAGAATTAACAAACACCAAAAAAAAAAAAAGATGTACTTTTCATCATAGTGGACTGGAATAAAAAAGTAAGAAGTCAAGAGATATCTGGAGTAACAGGCAAGTTTGGCCTTGGATTACAAAATGAAGTAGGGAAAAGGTGAACAGAGTTTTGCCAAGAGAATGTACTGATCATAGCAAACACCCTCTCCCAACAGCACAAGAGACAACTCTATACATGGACATCACCCCATGGTCAATATAGAAATCAGATTGATTATATTCTTTGCAGCTGAAGATGGAGAAGCTCTATACAGTCAGCAAACACAAGACTGGGAGCTGACTCTGGCTCAGATCATGAACTTCATATAGTCAAATTCAGAATTAAATTGAAGAAAGTAGGGAAAACCACTAGACCATTCAGGTATACCTAACTCAAATCCTCTAAGATTATAGAGTGGAAGTGACAAACAGATTCAAGGGATTAGATTTGATACATAGTGTGACTGAAGAACTATGGACAGATGTTCATAATATTGTACAGAAGGCAGTGACCAAGATCATCCTCAAGAAAAAGAAATGCAGAAAGGCAAAATGGTTGTCTGAGGAGGCCTTACAAATAGCTGAGAAAAGAAGAGAAGCTAAAGGCAAAGGAGAAAAGGAAAGATATGCCCATCTGAATGCAGAATGGCATAGGAATTATGCCATTAATTCCTATGCCATTAATTGCTATCCCAAAGAATAGCAAGGAGAGATAAGAAAGGCTTTCTCAGTGATCAATGTAAATAGAGGAAAATGAAAGAATGGGAAAGACTAGAGATCTCTTCAAGAAAATTAGAGATACCAAGGGAAGATTTCATGCAAAGATGGGCACAATACAGGACAGAAGTGGTATGGACCTAACAAAAGCAGAAGATATTAAGAAGAGGTGGAAATAATACACAGAAGAACAAAATAAAGAATATCTTAATGACCCAGTTAACCACAATGGTGTGATCACTCACCTAGAGTCAAGTGGGTCTGAGGAAGCATCACTATGAGCAAAGCTAGTGGAGGTGATGGAATTCCAGGTGAGCTATTTCAAATCCTCAAAGATGATGCTGTCCAAGTGCTGCACTCAATATGCCAGCAAATTTGGAAAACTCAGCAGTGGCCACAGGACTGGAAAAGGTCAATTTTCATTCCAATCCCAAAGAAAGACAATGCCAAACAATGTTCAAACTATCGTATAATTGTACTCATCTCACATGCTAGCAAAGTAATGCTCAAAAATTTCCAAGCCAGGATTCAGCACTGTATGAACCAAGAACTTTGATATGTTCAAGATGGATTTAGAAAAGTCAGAGAAACCAGAGATCAAACTGCCAACATCCGTTGGATCATTAAAAAGGCAAGAAAGTTCCAGAAAAACATCCACTTCTGCTTTATTGATTATGCCAAAGCCTTTGACTGTGTGGATTACCCAAACTGTTTTAAATTTTTAGAGATGGGAATACCATGACACCTTATGTGCCTCCTGAGAAATATGTATGCAGGTCAAGAAGCAACAGTTAGAACCAGACATGGAATGAGGGACTGATTTCAAAGGAGTATGTCAAGGCTGTATATTGTCACTCTGCTTATTTAACTTATATGCAGAATACATAATGTGAAATGCTTGCCTGGATGAAGGACACGCTGGAATTAAGATTGCCTGGAGAAATATCAATCACCTTAGATATACAGAAGTAACCAACTTTCTTCTTGAAAGAAAGTGAAGAGGAACTAAAGAACTTTTAGATAAGAGTGAAAGAGAAGAGTGAAAAAGCTGGCTTAAAACTCAACATTCAAAAAGCTAAGATAATGGCATCTGGTCCCATCCTTTCATGGCAAATAGATGGGGACACAGTGATAATAGTCACAGACGTTATTTTCCTGGGCTCCAAAATCACTGCAGATAGTGACTGCAGCCATAAAATTAAAAGACACTTTCTCCTTGGAAGAAAAGCCCGGACCAACCTAGACAGCATATTAAAAAGCAGAGACATTATGGACAAAGGTTCATCTAGTCAAAGCTATTATTTTTCCAGTAGTCATATGTGAATGTGAGTTGGACTAAAAAGAAAGCTGAGTGCAGAAGCATTAACGTTTTTTAACTGTGGTATTGGAGAAGACCCTTGAGGGTCCCATGGACAGCAAGGAGATCCAACCAGTCCATCCTAAAGGAAATCAGTCCTGAATATTCTTTGAAGGACTGATGATGAAGCTGGAGCTCCACAACTTTGGCCACCTGTTGTGAAGAAGTGACTCATTGGAAAAGACACTGAATTTGGGAAAGATTGAAGGCAGGAGGAGAAGTGGATAACAGAGGGTGAGATAGTTGGATGGCATCAGTGATTTGATGGACATGAGTTTGAGTAGGCTCCAGGAGTTGTTAAAGGACAGGGAAGCCTGGAGTGCTGCAGTCCATGGGGTGGCAAAGAGTTGGACACAGCTAAGTGATGAGCTGAACTGAACTTCTGGTAACATGGAGACAAGAGTGGCCTATAGTAAATGAAGTTGAAGTGCTAGTACTCCCTTAATATATTAAAGAAGAAGGCTTCCAAAAACAAGAGTATTGGAGTGCTAGAGTGGTGTTGTTGTTTAGTTGCAAAGTCATGTCTGAATCTTTTTGACCCCGTAGGCTGCAGCACACTAGGCTCCCCTATCCTTCACTATCTACAGGAGTTTGCTCAAATCCATGTACACTGAATCACTGATGATATATAACCTTCTCATCCTCTGACATCCCTTTCTTCTCCTACCTTCGATCTTTCCCAGCATCAGGGTCTTTTCCACTGAGTCAGATCTTTGCATCAGGTGACTTAAGTATTGGAGTTTCAGCTTCATCATCAGTCCTTCCAATGAACATTTAGGGTTGATTTCCTTAGAATTGATTGGTTGGATCTCCTTGCAGTCCAAGGGACTCTCAAGAATCTTTTTCAGCATCACAATTTGAAAGCAACCATTTTTTGGCACTCAGCCTTCTTTATGGTACAAGTCTTACATCTGTACCTGACTACTGGAAAAATCATAGCTTTGACTAGGTGAAAGTCTTTCAGTTGTTTTGGACTCTTTGCGGCCCCATGGACTATACCATCCAAAGAATTCTCCAGGCCAGAATACTGAAGTGAGTGGCTGTTCCCTTCTTCAGGGACATTCTCAACTCAGGGTTGGAACTCAGGTTCCATCCCCCAAATAGCAGGTGGATTGTTTATCAGCTGAGCCACCTGGGAAGCCCTTTGACTAGATGGATCTTTGTCATCAAAGTGATGTCTCTGCTTTTTAATATGCTGTCTAGGTTTGTCATAGCTTTCCTTCCAAGGAGCAAGCATATTTTAATTTAATGACTTCAGTCACCATCCATAGTGTTTCTGGTGTGTTACAGCAAATTAATAAGTCCTGTTCACTCACCCTGCAAGGTGCAGAAGGATACACTTTACAACATGACTCTGAGAAATAAATTTTCCATCCTACAATCCATCAAGTGTTCTATGGTTGTCTCTGTCTTAGAAATTAGTGTGAGAACTATTACCATCAATCCTGAATCCCTAATGTGATGTGGATAATGAGATCCCAGGTTACCAGGGCCAAGTGGCATCACTTAATGGCAAAGACAATGTGAATGCATTTGCTTGACCCACAGAAGAGACAAAGCTCTTGTCAGGATAGTCTGACTCACAGGGACCTAAGGAATAGACTAGATGCTCATGATGTCCATTGATTATAATTAGATGTGTGTTTGGCAGAGGTGTGTTTGTCATCACTCAGTCATGTCTGACTCTTTGAGACCCAACTGACTATAGCCAGTCAGGCTTCTCTGTCCATAGGATTTTCCAGGCAAGAATACTGGAGTCGGTTGTCATTTCCTCCTACCAGTGATCATCCCAACTCAGGAACCAAACCCAATTCTCCTGTGTTTCAAGCAGAATCTTTATTGTCTGAGCCACCTGGGAAACCCATATAAATAGGTAGGTAGTTTATTAAACTTTTACTTGACTTGAACAGGTGAAGAAGTTCTAGGTATACTGGACATAAGTTTAATTTGAATAGCCAAAGAAGAGTAGCAACTCTTCAGTGATTTGCTGAGACTTGAGCCAGTCTATAGCCCCAAATCACTTTGAATATGGGGAAGCTGGATCCCCATAAGGAAATACACTATTACAACTGGTACAAATTTATATCATCTTTTCTCCAGCCTTTCCTAAAATAACATAGAGCCAAGTACCAGCCTAAATATACATTTGTTGTGCTGATGTGCTCAGGCCTGTCTGACTCTTTGTGACCCCATGGACTGTAGCCCACCATGTTCCTCTGTCCTTGGAATTTTCCAGGCAAGAATACTGGAGTGGGTTGCCATTTCCTTCTCCATATACATTTGTTAGAGAGAAGTAATCAGACTTTGGGGGGAGTTGTTGGACACTGGCCCTGTACTAACACACATTCTTAAAACCTCAAAACATCATTGTGGTCGTCCAGTCATAATACGTGCTTAAAGAGGTCAAGTGATTGATGAGGTTTTAAGTAATGCTTGGACACCTCACAGTGGTCCCAGTGGCTCTCCAAATACATCCACTGATTATTTCTACATTTCTTTCATCTATAAATGGAATAAAAATAGCAACTGGCAGAATCCTCACACTGGCCCTCTAACCCATGCGATTAGCTCCCTTTTGGTAAGGAAGAGCAAGCGGAAACAACTAAAATCACCTTTTTGTGTATGTTAGTCACTCAGTCATGCCCACCTCTTTGACTATAGCCCACCATGACAGTCCACCCCATGGGCTATAGCCCACCATGCTTCTCTGTCCATGGGATTCTCCAGGCAAGAATACTGAAGTGGGTTGCCATTCTCTTCTTCAGGGGATCTTCCTGACCCAGGGATTGAACCCTGATCTCTTGCATTGCAGGCAGATTCTTTACAGTCTGAGCTATGAGGGACTTTAAAACCACCTTTACCTACCAAATATTAATCAAAATCAATGCCATATTTCTGCAGGGATTGCAGAGTGCTACTATCAAGGACTTAAAAGATACAAGGATGGTGATTTCTACCACATCTCCACTCAACTTGCCTATTTGGCTTACACAGAAAATGTGGATCTTCAAAAATTAAAGAGTACAGTACCGCACAATTGCACTCATCTCACATGCTAGTAAAGTAATGCTCAAAATTCTCCAAGCCAGGCTTCAGCAATACGTGAACCGTGAACTTCCTGATGTTCAAGCTGGTTTTAGAAAAGGCAGAGGGACCAGAGATCAAATTGCCAACATCCGCTGGATCATGGAAAAAGCAAGAGAGTTCCAGAAAAGCATCTATTTCTGCTTTATTGACTATGCCAAAGCCTTTGATTGTGTGGATCACAATAAACTGTGGACAATTCTGAAAGAGATGGGAATACCAGACCACCTAACATGTCTCTTGAGAAATCTGTATGCACATCAGGGAGCAATAGTTAGAACTGGACATGGAACAACAGACTGGTTCCAAATAGGAAAAGGAGTACGTCAAGGCTGTATATTATCACCCTGCTTATTTAACTTCTATGAAGAGTACATCATGAGAAACGCTGGACTGGAAGAAACACAAGCTGGAATCAAGATTGCCAGGAGAAATATCAATAACCTCAGATATGCAGATGACACCACCCTTATGGCAGAAAGTGAAGAGGAACTCAAAAGCCTCTTGATGAAGGTGAAAGTGGAGAGTGAAAAAGTTGGCTTAAAGCTCAACATTCAGAAAACCAAGATCATGGCATCGGGTCCCATCACTTCATGGGAAATAGATGGGGAAACAGTGGAAACTGTATCAGACTTTATTTTTCTGGGCTCCAAAATCACTGCAGATGGTGACTGCAGCCATGAAATTAAAAGATGCTTACTCCTTGGAAGGAAAGTTATGACCAACCTAGATAGCATAGTCAAAAGCAGAGACATTACTTTGCCAACAAAGGTTCGTCTAGTCAAGGCTATGGTTTTTCCTGTGGCCATGTATGGATGTGAGAGTTAGACTGTGAAGAAGGCTGAGCACCGAAGAATTGATGCTTTTGAACTGTGGTGTTGGAGAAGACTCTTGAGAGTCCCTTGGACTGTAAGGAGATCCAAGCAGTCCATTCTGAAGGAGGTCAGCCCTGGGATTTCTTTGGAGGGAATGATGCTGAAGCTGAAACTCCAGTACTTTGGCCACCTCATGCGAAGTGTTGACTCATTGGAAAAGACTCTGATGCTGGGAGGGATTGGGGGCAGGAGGAGAAGGGGATGACAGAGGATGAGATGGCTGGATGGCATCACTGACTCGATGGACGTGAGTCTGAGTGAACTGCGGGAGTTGGTGATGGACAGGGAGGCCTGGCGTGCTGCGATTCACGGGGTCACAAAGAGTCTGATACGACTGAGTGACTGAACAGAACTGAACTGAAACCTAATAATGTGGTGTTTTAAATCTCATTTGCCATTCTAGATGGTTCTATCACTTGAACAAATGAAAACACCCTTGTTATCTGGTGTGCAGCAATTGGTCATTTTTTTAAATTAATTTTTATAATAACCTTTAACAGAAATAGTTTTATTTTTCAGCTGACATTTAGTACTACAATTTTTCTATCCTATCTCAAGGGTATAGCAACTCTCTAGCCCTATGTCATAATTTAGTCCATAGAGGGAACCTGGTTGCCTTTCCTTTCCATAAGATATTGTAATGATCCATTACAGTGATGCTATTAGGCTGATTGAATTGGTGAGTACTAAGAAGCAATTGGCTTTCCTAGTGGCTCCGATGGTAAAGAATGCTCCTGGGTTGGGAAGATTCCTTGGAGAAGAGAATGACAACCCACTCCAGTATTCTTGTCTGGAGAATTCCATGAACAGAAGAGCCTGGAGGGCTACAGTCCATGGGATCACAAAGAGTCAGACATAATTGAGTGACTTACACTTTCGAGGCATCCCTGGTGGCTTGGATGGTAAAGAATCTGCCTGCAATGCAGGAGACCTGGGTTTGATCCCTGGATTGGGAAGATCCCCTAGAGAAGGGAATGGCAACCCACTCTAGTATTCTTACTTGAAGAATCCCATGGACAGAGGAGCCTGGTGAGTGCAATCCATGGTGTCTCAAAGAGTTAGACACCACTGAACTACTAACAGTTTCATTTTTTTAACGTTTTTTTCTCAGGTAGTAATTAGTTTAGATGTATTGTTAAGATATTTTTGCATCAAAGTGTGGAAAATAAACCCCTTCAAAATCCAAGGACCTTTCCATCTCATCAACATTTCTTAGAGCACAGTGGTGTGAAGCTTATTGGGTATTCCTTCCAATGTGAAGAATAAGTTGTGGGCCAGGTCCTTCCTAAAATCAAAGTAAAGCAACCCCTGAAGCTACTAGTTTGACAGTGTTCCAGAGTGAGAGAAAGTTCTGCAACAGGTCCAGGCTGCTCTGCAAACTCCATGTTCTTTATAACTCAGCTACTAAAACAAGTTAATATTTGAGAATGATCATAAAGATATAATTCATTCTAAATCTTATTATTCAAAGAATTATGGTTTTTTGTGGTGTTAGTCTGTTTATGCTTAATGCTTCTCTATTTAAAGAGATGGTTGCTCAGGGTTGGTGCACTGGGATGACCCTGATGGATGGGATGGGGAAGGAGGTGGGAGGGGGGTTCAGGACAGGGGACATATGTATACCCAGGGCTGATTCATGTCAACATATGGCAAAAACCACCACAATATTGTAAAATAATTGGCCTCCAAATATTTGGCAAAACTAATACAATTATGTAAAGTTTAAAAATAAAATAAAATTTAAAAAAAATAATAAAATAAATAAATAAATACATTTGAAAAATAAAATAAAAAATGCCGAATAAAAAAAAGAGATGGTTAAAAATGTATACTGATACTATAAATGTTGCTTTTTTCTACATATTCTACCTTATCATAGGCAAGTGTCTTTATGCTTTTTTATGACTATACACAAATGAATGACAATTGCTTTCTACATTGCTATCTAAAATTTAAAAGTAGACTGCATTGAACCACTGCTAAATTTTTCCTTGACATAGGTCCTGATAAAAGAAATGTTTATGACCTTGATAATGACCTTTTCTTGCTGTCAGTCTTTCTTGAAGCATTATTGTTTACTGGCATTCAACCACATGCCAGCAAACATGTATAATTTTGTGTGGTTTTCCTCTTGGTTCTCTATTTCCCTATCACTCTATATCTCAAATAGATTTGTTCCTGGACTTTACATTTGGGCCTCAATTCTCCCCAACAATAATATTTTCATTCCTATTTCCTTTCAGTCTCTCTGCTTTCCTAGAAAATGATTTTGCTCTTTTATCATCTCTTTTACCACTCACCATCTCTGCTTCCATTGTTATTCTCAGCTGATGAATTTACACTCTAGTTCAAGAAAAGAACTTGAAATGGTTCTTCCCCCTCTATCTCAATTCATATACACTGCCATGCTTGTTGTTACCAAAGAACTGTCCAGTCTCTGGTCAGCATCCACAAGAGTGTCTGTGGGCACTTCAGCATTCTGTAGTAAGAAAGAGAGGAGAAAAACTCAGAAAAGAAAGTGGAGAGGGAGTGTCCAGTGAAGTGGGAAGAATAAACATGATAGTGTATACCCTCAGAAACACAGTAAAGAAATAATTTAAGTATAGAAATATTTATATAAGAAAAAGTATAGAATACCAAGAACCCTTGAAATGTTGAATTGATAACTGAGGAGACATTCAATTTGACGAAAGTAGGTATCCCTGATAAGACAGCCTAATGAATGTTAAGAGTAGATAAAAAATAAGGTAGACAGTGATGAAATCAGAGAAGGCAATGGCAACCCACTCCAGTACTCTTGCCTGAAAAGTCCCATGGATGGAGGAGCGTGGTGGGCTGCAGTCCATGGGGTCGTGAAGAGTCAGACACGACCGAGTGACTTCACTTTCATTTTTCACTTTCATGCATTGGAGAAGGAAATGGCAACCCACTCCAGTGTTCTTGCCTGGAGAATCCCAGGGACGGGGGAGCCTGGTGGGCTGCCATCTATGGGGTCGCACAGAGTCGGACACGACTGAAGCGACCTGGCCGCAGCAGCAGCAGCAGTGATGAAATAAAGACAATTTATATGAACTTTTTATAAAATTTTGGTATAAAATATAATAAAGATGAAAAAGAAAGAGTAAAGAACAGAGAAAAGGGAAGATAGATGGAAGAATGGAAAGTGACATTGTATAAAATGATTTTTTTAGAGAAGAAAAAAGCCACAGAGTGTTAACATAGTGACAAGAAATGGAAGCTAATAGCAATAGAAAAAAAAAAAAAAAAAAGATAAGGCAGAAAGGTAAAAATGTGATGAGGGAAAAAATACTTGAAAATAATAAGGTGAGTGAGATCAAGTGCTCCAATGGAGCCGCTAATTTTTGTTCTTGTCATCCACCACTGCAAATTTACTCTCTGGAAAGAGTATTATACTTGAAATTGCATTATATCTCAGGTTTGTGAATCAGACATTGGAGCAGGCCTGGGTTGGGTGTTGCTCTAATGTTCAGAGATGTTGACTAGGTCCGTTGATAATACTTATCTGGCAGATAGGAAGATTTGTGAGAGTAAAAGGGCTTTTGCCTCATATTTGGTGTTTTGGCAGAGTGGGCTAAGAGGCTAAGTTTAGTCAGGACTATTGACCTAAGTTCCATGTAGAATCAAAGCTCTTACACATTTTTCAAATACCTCAAAGAAACAGGGCCAACAGAGTCTCTGCAGAAGCTACA
Organism: Bubalus kerabau; assembly: GCF_029407905.1. Taxonomy (NCBI): domain Eukaryota; kingdom Metazoa; phylum Chordata; class Mammalia; order Artiodactyla; family Bovidae; genus Bubalus; species Bubalus kerabau. The sequence continues at coordinate 8,976,749 of NC_073635.1, read as the reverse complement.
AAGCATTTTATGACCTACCCTAAAGGACACAGAATTTCATTCTGCTTAGAACCTATCCTCTAAGAAAATCCCTGTGCCCAATCAGGTTCAAGGGAAGGGAAATCAGAGTTCACTTGTTAGAGAGAAACACGGTCCATAATGTATAATGTTTTAAACTACTAGGACCTTATACAGAGGAAGAGAAAGTCCACCCATTTGCTGTTGATGAAATTAATACATTATTGATATTTATGTTTAAATTGAATTAATGGATAAATTATATTTGATATGTATGGAGTATTAACTCATTGTATCTTTTAGCAAACATTTTCTTTTCCAAATTAGCATTCATTTTTGAAATATTTCAAAACTAAAACAAGATATGAGGATTGAGCTGAAACTATATATACTTCATCTGCCACACAACCTCATCCTTTTTTAGAGTTCCTTTTAAGTTCCACAGTAGTGTGTGTGTGTGTGTGTTGTGTGTGTGCACTCATGTACACACATCTGTAAGTTGGTGAAAGAAGCAATTGTGGATGTAAAGAGAGAGGTGTGGTCTGGACAACTGAAAATACTGGAAAGGGAGTAGTACCAAATGACAAGTGCAACTGGCCAAAGTTATCAAGAGAAATCTTAAGAGAAGTGAGGAAGAGAAGAGTGAAGGCAAAACCACAAGCCATAGCAATGCTATTACTATCTGGAAATTAACATGTGGGAAGGGACTGAGATGCTTGACAGAACTACAACCAAGTTAGGTGATCTAATGAGATACATCTTCATAAGAAAGGTAGGATGAACAGTCTGGTATTACCATTATTCAAACTTGAAATTTGTAAAATGGTTTGATGACAGTTAAATAAACACAATATTTTATGTCTGTTAAAATAAAATCAAGGAACCTTGCTTCCTTTAAAGTGAAAGACCTTGAAATTACATAGCATATCCATTAAAATCGCTAATTTTGAACTAAAAAATAAATTAGATCATTATATAAGATTTTTCAAAAATCAAGAAGCCATAAACATCCAAAAAGAAATTTTGATGTGCATATATATGGAATTTAGAAAGATGGTAACAATAACCCTGTGTACAAGACAGCAAAAGAGACACTGATGTATAGAACAGTCTTATGGACTCTTTTGGAGAGGGAGAGGGTGGGAAGATTCGGGAGAATGGCATTGAAACATGTGTAATATCATGTATGAAACGAGTTGCCAGTCCAGGTTCGATGCAGGATACTGGATGCTTGGGGCTGGTGCACTGGGACGACCCAGAGGGATGGTGTCGGGAGGGAGGAGGGAGGGGGGGGGTTCAGGATGGGGAGCGTATGTATACCTGTGGCGGATTCGTTTTGATGTTTGGCAAAACTAATACAGTGTTTCAGGTTTAAAAATAAAATAAAATTTAAAAATAAATAAATAAAAATACTCCATTAAAAATTAAAAAAAAAAAGAAATTTTGACGTGAATCTAAGAAAGCACTGAAAGAATTTAAAATATATGACTTTCTCACCAAACTACAGATTAGTTTTTTCTGTTGCTGTTTGCATCCCATCTGTGAACAATGTGAGGAAATACAGCTGCTGCCAAATTAAGGACTCTTCATCCTGATTTGCATCTTTATTTCACCAGAGAAATGATAGAGGGATTAAAAAAAAAACTAAAACAGATGTCATTGAGAATGACCATCTTCTACAATCCAAGTAGGATTCATAAAATTAGTAAAACAAAATTAGAGTAGTATATTCTTATTTGACTAAATCACTCCAAGAATATACACATGTGCATATCGAAGGGCTATTTCCATCTAAACATATGACTGTATGCATGTGTATGTGTTGTCTTCTAAAGTAGAACTATCAAGATATCAAAGAGATACTGACTGTGCTTTCTAAAAAACAATTAATAAAGGAAACTGATAAAATAAAGCCAAAGATGGATCCTTCTGCTTCTAACATTTCACCAAAACTTTTCCTATTAGTAGAAGCCCTAATTGAAGCAGATCTTTCTTTTACAAAGAGCACCTTTTTGCTCAAAAATATTTGAGAACTCCACGTTAAATGTATATATACTGTAGGACAATTTTTTAACTTGATTCCAAAAGCCACTGCAGTGAGGAGTTAATATATTATCTCATTTTCCACCATCTCACCGTTTTACTTTGCCGTATCACCCTCTCACTTTTGACTCCTGTCATTCTTTGTGCTCCAGTGCTCTTCTCCTGCTTTTTCCTTTCAAACTACTCATCATTCAAAGGTCAACTCAAATGCCACATCTGTGTGCATGCCTCCAATTTTTTACGTCTTGTCAAAATTCACATTTTTTCTTCTGATTGTGACAACTTTCTTGTATTTATTCCTTGTATTAATAACATTTAGATAATCTGTCTTCTATTGTTAATTCTGTTGATCTACTCTAATAGCAAAAATACGTGCAAATATTTAAAATATATCCTATCTGCTTGCTCATACGTGGACACTCAATACATATTTAATGCATCAAATACATGTATTCGTAAGGAATAACTGTTATCTATACAAAAATTATTTATTTAAGAGCAGATGCAGAGGCTACTGCATTGAAAATGGGAGAAACTTTACTAAATTTATTTTAACTAAATGTAGAATGTAGGACATTTACAATCAGGCCTTACTTCCACAAATATATTTTGATGATGTACATTTTATCTTAAGCATTTTCCCTTAATTCATTTCTTGATTTCAGACTATTACATATTTCATTGCCAATTCGATTTATCTAATATGAATACAAATAAATATTTGTATTATTTTCAAAGTTTCAAACTTGGGGTTTTTATATTTTATAATTTAGAATGCATTCTAAATTATATTTTGTTCTAGGTAAGAAATATGGGCATTAATCTCAAAAGAGATGGTTGTAAAAAGTATTGGGAGAGATTCTCAGAGTCTTTCTACATTAGTTTGGAGTAGGTTTCAAAGAAAGTATTTAAAATGTTTATAATGATGGTATATTGGTTAAAATAAATGCACAGATTATTAGAAAAACAATAGAATATTCTATATGATTTGTCATACATTTCCACATTGCTTTTCATGGCATGCCTATTAAACCTGTTTGCATTTTTGTTTCTCTAACTTGTTAGCAGACTCAATTTTGTGTTTGATACAGTGATACGTAGGGTGCTTTGTTTCGAAAATGATTTTTTTGAGGGAAGTTTTTTAGGAAAATGAGTAAAGTTAAGAGTGCATCTTTCTTTGAACTATTTTCAGTGATAATGATACTTCTGGAAATGCTAAGAATTTCAAATTTTAGTGTTCTACAACAGGTAATACATTTTAGGAAAACAGCAATTACAAACGCTTCAGGTTTTTGTTGCATTTTTGGTTTTGTGGCAAATACCTGAAGGCAATAAGATTGGGGACTCCAATGGCTAGAAATACTAATGACTAATAACCAGTTCCTGTGAGAGTTTTCCTTAACTGTTAAAATAAAATGTTTTATTATTTGTAGTAACATATACTAATATAATAAAGTAATAAACATAATACCTGGATATATAATTATTTTAGAAAAGAAATAATCTTAAATTTAGAATATAATACATATGATTTCAAATACTATAAAATAAAAGTATGCCTACTATGATAAAATTTAATTCAGTTCAGTTCAGTCACTCAGTCATGTCCGACTCTTTGCGACCCCAGGGACCGCAGCACAGCAGGCCTCCCTGTCCATCACCAACTCCAGGAGTCTCCTCAAACTTATGACCATTGAGTGATGCCATTCAACCATCTCATCCTCTTTCATCCCCTTCTCCTCCCACCTTCAATCTTTCCCAGTATCAGGGTCTTTTCAAATGAGTCAGTTCTTTGCATCAGGTGACCAAAGTATTGCAGTTTCAGCTTCAACATCAGTCCTTCCAATGAATATTCAGGAGTGATTTTCTTTAGGATGGACTGGTTGGAAATTTAATTAGATACTAAAATAACCTAAATGGCCAGGTGCTTGACAATCACTACACTCAAAAGAACCATCTATAATTTATTTCTCCCCACCTGGTCACTCTCCAAAAGATGTATCCTGCAATTGGATTCCCAGTGTTTCAGACTGTGTGCTTCACTTATTGTTCTTATTGCTGTTCTAACTACTTCAGTAATTTCAGGGAGTAAAATGATATATTATATTTTTTTTTCTTGACAATGTTTCACTGAGTGTTACTTTTGCATTACAACATTTAAAAAATATATTAATTTGCATGAAGAGAACTTTTACATAAGCCTTTACATGAATTACAGTTTTACATGAAATATATTTTAGATGAAAAGTTTATATACAGATAATTTGAAACCTCATTATTGAAATGACATGCCTGTAAGTACATTACATTGTTTCAGATATAATGTAATCCATGTTGGTCCATTGTTTCTTATGTGAATTGGTGTGGTATTTCAAATCTTGAATTCTACAAAAAACTTAAAGTGAAACTTATTTTATTTTCCCTATTAAATCCACAAAATTAAAGTTTTTAAACATTATTCAATAGTTGAGTACTATCCAAGCTCATAATAGACAAGACAATTGAGCCACAAAGCAAAATATTGTCATAAATGAACGATGTGTAAGACATTATGCTGTGCATTCCATAGGATTCAAAGATGAAAACCACGTGATTGCTTCTCTCCAAGAGTTTAGGATACAGTAAAAGGTATCAGTCACTGAAGCACTGATATACTCAGTAAATTTGGCCACAGATCCAGAGTGGGCAGACCATTGAAGGTAATCTGGTATGGGGATCAGAAAATGTCTCAGAAAGAGGAGAGTGATGTCAAGGAGAGGATCAGTTTCTGTCATTAGAGAAAAAGGTATTTGAAAATTTCAGCTGAACTGTTTTAAAAAATTAAACACTTATCAGTACCCATACACACACACAGAAACATATTTTGCTGTTGTTTAGTCATTCAATCATGTCCAACTCTTTTGTGATGCAATGGACTGTAGCCTGCCAGTCTCCTTTGTCCGTGGGATTACTCAGGCAAGAATATTGGATTGGACTGCCATTTCCTACTCCAGGGGCTATTCCCAACCCAAGGATTAAACCTCCATCTCCTGTATTGCAGGTGGAATACTTACCCCTGAGCCAGTCTGTTATATTCCCTATATATATACATAGCTAAATATTAGAGTTTGAAATATTTACAACTATTAGAAAGATCATAATTATATAATAAATTATAGAGCACTTGGCAATTAGATATGACAGTAACAAGAACTAAAGAATGAAGTAAAATTAAGGAAAAACTTACTTATCTTCCTAGGGCTTATGTCTGAGACATAGGTTGAAGTGACTGAAACAGAATGCTACAAAAAGTAAAAGAATTATCTCATTAAATGACCCCATTCAGTTCAATCTAGTCACTCAGTCATGTCCAACTCTTTTCCAATGAGTCAGTTCTTCACATCAGGTGGCCAAAGTATTGGAGTTTCAGCTTCAGTATCAGTCCTTCCAATGAATATTCAGGATTAATTGATTGGATCACCTTGAAGTCCAAGGGGTTCACAAGAGTCTTCTCCAACACAATAGTTCAAAAACATCAATTCTTCAGAGCTCAGCTTTCTTTATGGTCCAACTCTCACATCCATACATGACTACTGGGAAAACCATGGCTTTGACTCAGGTCAGTTCACTTCAGTGGCTCAGCTGTGTCCGACTCTTTGTGACCCCATGGACTGCAGCATGCCAGGCCTCCCTGTCCATCACCAACTCCTAGAGTTTATTCAAACACATGTCCATTGAGTTGGTGATGCCATCCAACCATTTCATCCTCTGCTGTTCCCTTCTCCTCCTGCCTTCAATCTCTCTCAGCATCAGAGTCTTTTCCAATGAGTCAGCTCTTCACATCAGGTGACCAAAGTATTGGAGTTTCAGCTTCAACATCAGTCCCACCAATGAATATTCAGGACTGATTTCCTTTAGGATTGCCTGGTTTGATCTCCCTGCAGTCCAAGGGACTCTCAAGAGAATTCTCCAACAACACAGTTCAAAAGCATCAATTCTTCAACGTTCAGCTTTCTTTATGGACCAAAACTCATATCCACACATGACTACTGGAAAACAATAGCTTTGACTAGATGGACCTTTGTTGGCAAAGTGGTGTCTCTGTTTCTTAATATGCTGTCTAGATTTGTCATAACTTTTCTTCCAAGGAGCCAGTGTCTTTTAATTTCATGGCTTCAGTCACCATCTGCAGTGATTTTGGAGCCCATGAAAATGATGCCTATCACTGTTTCCATTATTTCCCCATCTATTTGCCATGAAGTGATGGAACCGGATGCCATGATATTCATTTTTTGAATGTTGAGTTTTAAGCCAGCTTTTTCACTCTCCTCTTTCACTTCCATCAAGAGGCTCTCTAGTCCACTTCACTTCCTGCCATAAGGGTGATGTCATCTGGATATCTGAGGTTACTGATACTTGTCCTGGGAATCTTGATTCCAGCTTGTGCTTCATCCAGCCTACCATTTTGCATTATGTACTCTGAATATAAGTTAAATAAGCAGGGTGACAATATACAGCCTTGATATACTCTGTTCCCAATTTTGAACCAGTCTGTTGTTCCATGTCTGGTTCTAACTGTTGTTTTTGATCTGCATACAGGTTTCACAGGAGGTAGGTAAAAGTGTTGTTAAAGTGTTGTACTCTATATGACAGCAGATTTGGAAAACTCAGCAGTGGCCACAGGACTGGAAAAGGTCAATTTTCATTCCATCCCAAAGAAAGGCAATGCCAAATAATGTTCAAACTACCACAAAATTGTACTCGTCTCACACACTAGCAAAGTAATGCTTAAAATTCTCCAGGTTAGGCGTAAACAGTATGTGAACCAAGAACTTCCAGATTTTCAAGCCGGCTTTAGATAAGGCAGAGGAGCTAGATATCAAATTGTCAACATTCATTGGATTATAAAAAGCAAGAGAATTCCAGAAATGCCCCCATAGGGAGTGCACATCTTTAGCACAATCAAGACAGTAGTTTCTGTAAAAATTTGGCACCGTATTCAGCAATTCAGGTAAAGAAATTGTCATAAAATAAACAAGCAGGATCATGTATTTATTTATCTATTGCAAATTCTTTTATTCAAAGCTTTTATTGTGAGAACTAAGCATCAGGAATGGTGTGTTAAGCATAGAATATACCATGGTCAGGAAGACAGAGACTCATGTTGCTGTCATGATCACTTAAAGCACAGTGGAAGAAATAATATTTTATAGCAAATTACAATAAGGATGATGAGAAGTATGACCGTGTAGGTAAGTAGAAAGGAAGGAAGGAAAACCCACCTGACTTAGAAAGTTTTCTATAGTAGCTAAACATCAACTGACATCTTCAGTAGGATTTGCATTTTGCCAGATAATGAAAAAGCCAATGCTGATCAAGCATGGCTCACCCATGGAGAGCAAAACACTCACACAAATCCCATAAAGATGGATTCTAGAGAATGAAGAGAGAATATCCAGAAGGGAATCTGTGGAAATTTCCAGAAATGAGATCCTGCATTCCCTTATAAGAAAGGGAATCACCAAAGGGTTTTAAGTATTAAAGCAAAATAATCTTCTGTGTGTCTGTAAAACCTTGGAAAGCTTTCATAAATAATTATAAGGAATTGGGAAGAGCCTGGATTCTTGAGCTAGCATCCTCAGCATTCACTCAGAGGTGTCTGACTCTTTGCAACACCATGGACTATAGCCCACCAGGCTTCTCTATGCATAGAATTTCCCAGGCAAGAATACTGGAGTGAGTCTTTCTCCAGACTATCTTCCTAACCCAGGGATTGAACCCAGGTTTCCCGCATTGCAGGCAGATTCTTTAAGGTCTGAGTCACCTGGGAAGCCCAACATCCTCAAGCTGGGGCTAAAAGTTCCAGGCTCTGGTTAAGGTTATGCTAAATGCAACAAAGCTAATACACTCCCTCTATATTAAAGTCTCTTCTTCCTTGTTGAAGAAAAATGGAAAAAAAAAATTTGCTGAGCTTATTTATGAGTCAGTGAAGGGAAACTCTAGCTAGGAAGAAAAGAAAGGGGACTGATGTATCCTCACTTTTCCTGCCTTTAAAAGTCTCAGTAAGAATCAAAGATAAGACTTCAGCTCACAGCCATCATACAAATAACTTCAGGTCAGCTCAACCTTAATCTGCTAAAGCTTTCTATGGAAACTGGATTTTACTCACCTTGACATTCCCGGAGGAGGAAATGGCAACCCAGTCCAGTATTCTTGCCTTGAAAATCCAATGGGCAGAGGTGAACTACAGTTCACAGGGCAGCAAAGAGTCAAACATGGCCGAGCATAAGCCCGCGCACATGTGCGTGCACGCACACACACACATCTTGAGATCAGAGGACTGAGTTCTTGTTAAGCATAATTCACAAACTCCATTTCAGGAACTGTGCCAGAACCAACTTGGCCTTTTGGAGCTCCTGAGCAGCTAGGGCAGGACAGGCATGAATCTTTATCCAAAAGATGTTGTCTTTTCACAGTTTAGAAAATAAGATCAGGGAGAAAAAACTAAGAAATTTGTCAAGACTGATAGAGACTCAAAGAAAAGCTTTGGCCTCCCTTCACTTCTTCTTAGCTAGATGCATCACACCTGTGGTAATTTACTTTTTTTTTTTAGATTTCATGGGCGAGTAGCTCGGCTCTGTTCAGGCCATCTAGGCTGGGGTGTGGAGGTGGAGCTGGATTCCATCATTCATCATCAGAGAGATGTCTAAGAAGTCTAAACTCCTGAGCCCTCTGCCATTTATGCTTCAAAGTCCCTTCCCAGTTTGGGGGAAGGGATGTTTGGGGCATCCAGTTCCACTATTAGGAATTCCAACACGGGCTATTAGGATACTAGGTATAGAAGAATGCACCTGAATGAATAAATGTGGCTTGCCTCTGCATCTCAGAAAGAAAGGGGAGAATGTATTTTAAAAATCACTGGATGCATTATAGGAAATAGCTTAAGAGGAAAAAAAAGTATCCAAGAAAATAATTTAGGAAAAAATTTCAAATAGCTGATGCAGACCATGAGGCTCACAGGAAGCTCTAATACTTTGACCACTTGATGGGGAGAGCCAATTCATGGAAAAGAAGAGGGTGACAGAGGATGAGATGGTTGGATGGCATCATCAACTCAATGGACATGAATGTGAGCAAACTCTGGGAGATAGTGGAGGGCAGAGGAGCTCGGTTTGTCACAGTCTATGGGATCCCAAAGAGTCAGACATGACTTAGTGACTGAACAACAACAGGAACAGGATAGACTCCTTCCTGATTTCAAACTCCATGTTAATGATCCATTGAAACTTGATCTTTATTTTTTCATTCACTTCTCTAGAAACACTGACTTGTATTCTGTCTCCTTTGGTCATAGCCATAAATCTGCTGTGGTCAAAAATTAAAAACTTCAAATTCTAGCTATCAAGAATCTCACTCTGTTGACATCACCAGTCATTTTTCCATTTCACTTATTCTTTGTATTTTTGCCTGACTTCAGTGATCCTCCACACACACCAAGACTGCAATATTTAAAGACAAAAAATTGAGATTGAGAAGAACATCTGTCTTAATAGCCAGCTTTCACACTGTATCTTTCTAGTCCACTCACTCTCTCCCCTCATATACATGTTTATTTCATGAAAGCTTCCAATTCCCCTCACCTATTCAGTCTATAGTATTGTTTCCTAGTTGATTTACAATGAAAACAAAGCCTAGAAAATTTCTATGACTATTTTTCACCAAATGGACTCACCTGTCTCCTTCTGTGACTGTACACTTTGCCTTCTTTTCTACTGCTTTTGTCTCTGGCACCAATCTATGGCCAATCATCCACTTGTGAAATAGATTCCATCTCCTTTCACCTACTTAGAGTCATAAAGTTCAGTAACCTATCTGTTCTACTTCTGTATCAATTTTTCCCTTATTGAATCACCCTCATCATAAATACAAATATTCTCTTCAGTTCAGTTGCTCAGTCATATCCTACTCTTTGTGACCTCATAGATTGCAGCATGCCAGGCTTTCCTGTCCATCACCAACTCCCAGAGCTTACTCAAATTCATGTCCATTGAGTCAGTGATGCCATCCAACCATCTCATCCTCTTTCATCCCCTCTCCTTCTGCCTTCAATCTTCCTCAGCATCAGGGTCTTTTCCAATGAGTCAGTTCTTTGCATCAGGTGGCCAAAGTATTGGAGTTTCATCTTCAGCATCAGTCCTTCCAATGATTTACACTCATTTTAAGAAAACCGTTTTCTAATTTTACATTCCTCTCCAGTTTTCACCTCTGTTCTTCTTTATCATAAAATTTTACAAAATGTTGACTATTGTAATTATTTTAAATCTCTTATATTTTGTTCTCTTTGGAGCCAATAAAATAAATCTTTTATCTCCATTTTTTATCAAAAATACTCTTGTTGGATCTTAATAATCACTTCTTTCCTAAATCAAATAATTATCTCCCATTCTTAAAAAAACATTTTTCATATTGCAAGGCATCATGTGCTCCTAGTTTGCTTCATATTCACTGGTTTCATTCTTGGTTTTTTCATATTTTCCTAACAGCTCTCCTGCCAGGGCTTTGTGCTTGCATATTCTTACTTCAAGAAGGAGGAACAGAAAAAAGACTATGTGTCACCTCACAAAAGAAGGTCTTGCTGCATCCTTGTTAAATGCTTTGAATATTTGGCACACAAATAATTCATGTCTTACTGCAACTTTTAGGGACAAAGAAGGCTAAAGATAATCTTGTAAATGGACAGAGATCATGAATTTATACCGTCATAAGGTTACTAAAAGTTATTATAATAAATGAATCTTTTGCATCAGCAGCAAAGATTGCTAGCAGACACTCTGGAAAAACTTAAATAGGGTTTTTTAGTTTTCAATATAGTCTACATCAAGATATGATTAACCAAAAGCTGGAACAGCAAAAGAGGCAAATGGAAGCAAGTGACATCTATAGCAAGCATTGATAGTGAATATGCAAGACACTTTCTGGTATTTCAGAGTGCCAATAACGACACATCTGAAGACAAAAATTCTGCCCAACACGGCATGATTTCTTTATTTATATGTAACACATTATGAAGATGTCCAGAATGTATCCACTGGAATCCTGCAGATTAGATTTTAAATGTCTGAACTTTATAATAGCAAATCAAAATAAAATTCTGATAAGGCAAACACTTGACCAGCACTTTGATTTTTACATTGAAGGTTACTATGTGTGAGGCTCTACAATGTTGATTTCTTGATCTAAAACCTTCCAAATGCTAATAAAAATAGAGTATGCATAGAGAATGCTTGCAGATTAACTAGGACTGGCTGTGGATACCTACCATCTGGTGTTACAAAACATGGGTGGATTAGTTATAACAGCAGAGAGAATGAAATGCTTTACATAATCAGATGGTAAAATGGCAATAATGATCAGTGCACATAATTGAAGTACAGTGTGGGATAGACAGAATTCTGGCAGCCAGAAACCAAAGAAAGAGCTAGAGTAATTCTATCATTGGCAAGCTCCCCAGTTAATATTGTTGGGACATTACAGTGCCCAAGTGGGAACAGCATGTACTTTATTCCATTGGAAAGTTAGAATTTAGACATGAGATTATTTCTTTTTTGTTTTTTTTACAACTAATTCTAGGATTTGTTGGCAAGTCAAATATTACACTGCTGCTGCTGCTAAGTCGCTTCAGTCGTGTCCGACTCTGTGCAACCCCATAGACGGCAGCCCACTACAATTTGTAAAAAGTAAAGCAATAAATTCATATTCAGACTCTTCTATGATTGTATAGAATGGTATAACTTAAATGATAGGAAATGCAAACAGAGAAATAAACAATGAAGAACAATGGATGGATTTAAGATACTTAAGAATTTGGGGAAATTAACATTTAATGACATAATCAAAAGAAAGGAAAAAAAATCGCTAGTGAGTGGGCAAAGTAGGATGGTTTATATTTCTAAGAAAGGTATACATAGAGAAATATTTGAACCATTTAACAAGGGTTGGGATTTCTAGGAAAATGAAGACAATATAGATATTAACACATATATATACACACAGGGAAAAGACAATTTTACAGATTAAGATACAGTTAGGAATTAAATTTCTTTTAATTTATAAAATCATTTGTTAATAAATTATACATAGATTTATACTTTATAAGTCAGGCATATCCATAAAAATACACACACATGTATATATATGCATGTGTGCACTCTTAATCACTCAGTAGTGTCCAACTCTTTGCAACCTCATGAACAGTAGCCTACCAGGCTCCTCTGTTCATGGGATTTTTCCAGGCAAGAATACTAGAGTAGGTTGCCATTTCTTTCTCCAGAGGATATTCCCACTCCAGGGATCAAACTTGCTCCTTCTGTGTCTCCTGCATTGGCAGGTGGATTCTTTATGCTCTGTACACACACACACACACACACACACACACATAGATACTGTTTGTTTAGTCACTCAGTCATGTCTGACTCTTTGCGACCCTATGGACTGTAGCCCATCAGGCTCCTCTGTCCGTGGGATTTCAAAAGCAAAAATATTGGACTGGGTTGCCATTTCCTTGAGTTATTAAAGATGTATATAGACACAGAAATGAGAGAGGAAAATTGGCCATGAGGATATTTGAGTAAATTAGTTATAACCCTAAGAAACAGAAAAAATGAATAATTGGTTATGAAATGTAGTCAATGAAAGGCATTTGATCACAGGTGCAAAAAAAATTGGCTATTGTTTCTGATAGCAACTTCAAATAATCAAGTCACTTCAAATAATATGATTTGTAATGAATAAAGAAAAATGGGCTCATGTTTCGCTATTAAAAGAATGTATGAATTAGCTAAAACATCATTTTGTTAAGTAGCATCTTAAGGAATTTATCTTAAGGGAAATACACAATTAAAAATAAATTCAAGTGGTTCAGGCAGTTGAACTTGTGTCCAAAGCTATGCAGGTTCTTCTAGAAATTGGAAAAATGTTCATTTTTTAAAATGCATTGTTATTTAACTTTTAAAAACAAAGATGTTTAAGGTGTGAGGAGACAGCTTTAGGCAGTTGGTTTTGAAGGACTGGAACAAAGAACTCTTGAAGAATTTCAGATCTCCAATTTATGAAGGGGAGTGGAGCATAGATGCTGAAGTCATATCAGAATAAGAACTCAAAATAGTTCATTATAAATATAAGTGCTTTAGGTAAATTTTGAGGTGAATATAAAGGCAAATTAAATAATATATAGGGATAGAGAAACAGAAGAGACAAAGCAAAAGGCAATCTGGAAGGTTTTCAATAATGATGGTCAATACTCATTATGGGATTTTCACAAACATGCCAGATTTGTGAAGGGTATGAGTCTATTTATTAGGACCATGACCACACAGACTTGCCACGCATGTCCTCTTCAAAATGGCCAGATCCATGACTCACTTTCTAATATGCTCTGTTTGGTGAAGTGGTTTTCTGAATAGTTTTTGGTATTAAACACCTCTATCAACACATGTGTGTACTTGAGTGTGTGTGTGTCACACACACATACACACACTCTTTCTAACTTGAATCCCAGCAGCTGAATTACCCGAGTTGAGAGGGAATTAGTCTCCTTTATCGATGGTAAATGTGATTTGCATGTACAAGGTACTTTCACAGCAACATCTAGACTAGTGTTTGACTAAGTAACTGAGTGCCATAATCCAGTCAAGTGTGACCTCCCATCATAGGATGATTTCTTCTATCTTTTCTATTAGGACCCTATTGAAGTATTAACAAACTTTTTTTAAGAAGAGCCAGCAAATTGTCATGTAGTTAAAAGATTTGTGTAGAACATATAAGGCAAACACAAAAATACACAGCATGTGCCAGGGAAGGCAGGGTACTCATAATTGCTAATTTGTTCTTATCCATCTGCTACGTGCTGGGCAATAAAAATCACATGCAAGTGCTCTATCTCAAGAAAATTACATTTTAAGGGGACAATAGAGATCAAATTCCCCCTACCTTAAAAATTATTTGAGCAAGATATTTTCAGCCAGACAGTCACTGAAAGAGTAGATAAGACAGGCAAAATGCTGTAAGCTACCTGGAGATACCTAAACATATGCACACTAGAAAAAAACAAACAAAACAAAAAAAAAACAAAACAAAAAAAAAACAAAGACTTGTCTATAGAAGAGTGATCATGAATGGAAGAATGAGAAGAACCTTCTCTCCCAGAGCTAAAAGCTTCATGTTTTGCAAAGATAAGAACAAACTCAAATGGTATGATGTCAGTATAATGTGCTATATCAACATCTCACTTGAACCTATCTGCCTTGTCACGGTAATCTTCTAAAACTAAAGAATCTATAATCAAAATGGTGCATTTCTTTTTCTGTCTTGGCACTGCAACCATTAATGCCTTGTTCATCAATAATATCTTCCTACTGTGACTTTAACGGGTCATTTGAGTTTGCCAAAATGATATTTGAAATGTCTCTGAATCTTTGACATGTCTATCTTTTGCCTTTGTAAAGAGAACAGTTTAATTTAATTCACATTTTATTTTCTTCAGAATGTTCTAGATATGGTTCCCCATTTGGGGGGCATTGAATGACACCCAGTAAAACTGGCTTGATTTATCTATTTATGTGTAGATTTTTGTCTTGATTCTACAATAAGCTACCCCAGTCTCTGGAGTTTTGAAATACATAGGTACTATGGAAGTTCATTTATAATTGTTAGAGTCATTGCATAGTTATGGCTACGTTAAAAAAAAAAAATCCCAAGGTAAAGGACAGGCTGCCTATAGTGTTAATTCAAATTTGTGATTTTAAACATTTTTCACAAATATGCGAGATTTCTCTGGAATATTTTCCACTCAGTTTTTAGCTCTTATGACATTGCAGTAATTTACTCTAATTCCATTATATCAAAGGCTGTTAGTACTATTATCTGGTATTTGTTGCTTTCTATTCTTCATTCCACTTGATTTTTTTGGTCACTTTTCTCTGTCAGAAGCATGCATCATAGTTACTGGAAATAAGTTATCTTCTTCAATTTCACTGTCTTTCCCATTTAATAGAATCGATCAACCTATCTGCAAGGATACTCTTTCTATTACCACAGATCACCCATGCTGCTGCATTTACTTTAATGACAAGACCACTGAATTGCTCATCCAGCACCATGTAACAGACTTTCAAGGACATAGAGAGTTTGCTTGATATCTTATAGGATATGTGTTGTGATGTACTTGATCACGCTGCTGCTGTTGCTAAGTCGCTTCAGTCGTGTCCATGCGACCCCATAGACGGCAGCCCACCAGGCTCTCTGGTCCCTGGGATTCTCAAGGCAAGAACACTGGAGTGGGTTGCCATTTCCTTCTCCAATTCATGAAAGTGAAAAGTGAAAGTGAAGTTGCTCAGTCGTGTCCAACTCTTAGCGACCCCATGGACTGCAGCCCACCAGGCTCCTCCGGCTGTGGGATTTTCCAGGCAAGAGTACTTGAATGGGGTGCCATTGCCTTCTCCAGGTTGATCATGCAGTTGTGTCTAAATCTTTGCAACCCCATGGACTGTAGCATTCCAGGTTCCTCTGTCTATGGAGATTATCCAGGCAAGAATACCAGAGTGGGTTGCCATGCTCTCCTCCAGGGGATCTTCCCAACCCAGGGATCAAACCCAGGTCTCCCACATTGAAGGCAGATTATTCACAGTCTAAGCCACCAGGGAAGCCCAGGATATGTACTGCCTCTCAAGATTTATTCTGTTGTTGATTCCAAATTCAAAACATTTGCCAGACAAGTTTTTGAGGATCTCCTTTGAGGCTATGAGAGGGACTTTATTTCAAAGAATATTTTTTATTTTGATTTTTTATTCTTTTGGTGACTGTTGATGGCTTTGATAGTGAAGATGAAATAAAATAGCACTATAGTGACTCCTGGGTGGCTGATTACGTCCACAGCAGCCTGCAACTCCTGGGTAGTGGCAGTTCCAGGGAGTAAGTGGCAGCAATGAGACTGCAAACACTCAGCTCCCGGGCGTCCTCCAAAATTGGCTCAAGCCTTCCCTGGATCCACTCCCCAGCCACTTCAGCAGGGCCTTTGCCTCAACACCCAGCAGGTGTTGACTGACACCTGATGGCCAGTGAAGGTTTATGTGCTCAGCAAGGACCAGCAGTGGAACAACTGGGACATCGTGCATGCCATCCAGCTACACTGAGCAGCTGAAGGGTATGTTCCTGCTACTTCAGTTCAGCTCAGTTTAGTTGCTCCGTCGTGTCCGGCTCTTTGCGACACCATGAATTGCAGCATGCAAGGCCTCCCTGTCCATCACCAACTCCCGGAGTTCACCCAAACTCATGCCCATCTAGTCGGTGATGCCATCCAGCCATCTCATCCTCTGTCATCCCCTTCTCCTCCTGCCCCCAATCCCTCCCAGCATCAGGGTCTTTTCCAATGAGTCAACTCTTTGCATGAGGTGGCCAAAGTATTGGAGTTTCAGCTTTAGCATCAGTCCTTCCAATGAACACCCAGGACTGATCTCCTTTAGGATGGACTGGCTGGAGATCCTTGCAGTCCAAGGGACTCTCAAGAGTCTTCTCCAACACCACAGTTCAAAAGCATCAAGTCTCCTGCTACTTAGCACCTGACAAAATGCGATCCACTGGAGAACAGAATGGCAAATGACTTCAGTATGCTTGCCTTGAAAAGTACATAAACAGTGTGTAAAGGCAAAAAATAAACAACACTGAAAGATGAAACCCCCTGGTCAGTAGGTGTCCAACATGCTACTGTGGAAGAACAGAGAAATAGTTAGAATAAGAATGAAGAGGCTGAGCCAAAGCAGGAATGGCCACCAGTTGTGGTTGTATCTAGTGGTGGAAGTCAAGTTTGACTCTATAAAGAAATATATTGCATAGGAACCTGGAATGCTAGGTCCATGAATTAAGGTAAATTGAATGTGGTCAAGTAGGAGAAGGCAAGAGTGAAAATCAACATTTTTGGAATCAATGAATTAAATGAATGGGAATGGGATAATTTAATTCAGATGACCATTATATCTACTACTGTGGGCAAGAATCCTTTAGAAGAAACAAAGTAGACCACAGAGTCAACTAAAGAGTCTGAAATGTAGTACTTGCATGCAATCTCAAAAATGAGCAAGATTTCAGTTCAGTTCCAAGGCAAACCATTCCACACCACAGTAATCCAGTCTATGACCCAACCACTAATGCTGAAGAAGCTGAAGTGGAAAGATTCTATAAAGACCTATAAGAAATCATAGTGCAAGCAACAACAACAACAAAAATGTCATTTTCCTTATAGGGGACTGGAATGCAAATATAGGAAGTCAAGAGATACCTGGAGTAACAAACAAGTTTGGCTTTTGAGTACGAAATGAAAAATGGCAAAGGCTAACAGTTTTGCCAGATGAATGCAATAGTAATAGCAAATACTCTCTTCCAACAACACAACACACATGGGCATCACCAGATGGTCAGTACTGAAATCAGAATGATAATATACTTTGCAGCCAAACGTGAAGAAGCTCTATCAGCTCAGTTCAGTCACTCAGTCATGTCCAACTCTTTGCTACACCAGGAACTTCAGCACGTCAGGCCTCCTTGTCCATCACTAACTCCCTGAGCTTGCTCAAACTCAAATCAATGGAGTCAGTGATGTCATCCAACAATTTCATCCTCTGTCATCCACTTCTCCTCCTGCCTTCAATCTTTCCCAGCATCGAGGTATTTTCCAATGAGTCAGCCCTTTGTATCAGGTGACCAAAGTACTGGAGTTTCAGCATCAGTCCTTCCAATGATTATTCAGGACTGATTTCCCTTAGGATTGACTGGTTTGATCTCCTCACAGTGCAAGGGACTCTCAAGAGTTTTCTCCAACACCACAGTTCAAAAGCATAAATTCTTCAGCACTCAGCTTTCTTTATAGTCCAACTCTCACATCCATACATGACTACTGGAAAAACTATAGCTTTGACTAGACAGATGTTTGTCAGAAAAGTGGTATCTCTGGTTTTTAATATGTGGTCTAGGTTGGTCATATATTTTTTTTCCAAGGAGTAAGCACCTTTTAAATTCATGGCTACAGTCACTATCTGCAGTGATTTTGGAGACCAAGAAAATAAAAGTCTGTCACTGTTTCCATTGTTTCCCCATCTATGTGACATGAAGTGATGGGACGAAATGCTACAATTTTAGTTTTTTGAATATTGAGTTTTAAACCAACTTTTTCACTCTCTTCTTTCACTTCCATCAAGAGATTCTTTAGTTTTTCTTCACTTTTGGCCATAAAGTTGGTGTCACCTGCATATCTGAGGTTATTGCTATTTCTCCTGGCAATTTTGATTCCAGCTGTGGTTCATCCAGCCCAGTGTTTCTCATGATGTACTCTGCATATAAGTTAAATTAGCAAGGTGACAGTATACATCCTTGATGTACTCCTTTACCAATTTGAAACCAGTTCATTGTTCCATGTCTGGTTCTAGCTGTTGCTTCTTGACCTGCATACAGATTTCTCAGGAGGCAGGTCAGGTGGTCTGGCATTCCCATCTGTTAAAGTATTTTCCACAGTTGTTGTGATCCACATAGTCAAAGGCTTTGACATAATCTATAAAGCAGAAGTAGATATTTTTCTAGAACTCTCTTGCTTTTTCGATAATCCAGCTGATGTTAGCAATACAATCTGTGGTTCCTGTCTTTTCTAAATCAAACTTGAACATATTGAAGTTCTCAGTTCATCTGTTGAATGTTGGCCTGGAAAATTTTGAGCATCACTTTGCTAGCGTCCCTGGTGGCTCAGATGGTAAAGCGTCTGCCTGCAATGTGGGAGACCCAGGTTCGATTCCTGGGTCGGGAAGATCTCCTGGAGAAGGAAATGGCAATCCACTCCAGCAATCTTGCCTGGAAAATCCCATGGACGGAGGAGCCTAATAGGCTACAGTCCATGGGGTCGCAAAGAGTCAGACATGACTGAGTGACTTCACTTTCACTTTTGCTAGGTCTGAGATGAGTGCAATTATGTGGTAGTTTGAACATTCTTTGGCATTGTCTTTCTTTGGGATTGGAAGGAAAACTGACCTTTTCCAGTCCTGTGGCCACTGCTGCATTTTTAAAATTTGCTGGCATATTGATTGCAGCATTTTCACAGCATTTTCTTTGAGGATTTGAAATAGCTCGACTGGAATTCCATCACCTTCACTAGGTTTGTTCATAGAGATGCTTCCTTATGCCCATTTGACTTTGTATTCCAGAATGTCTGGCTCTAGGTGAGTGATCACAAAATTGTGGTTATCTGGTCGTGAAGATCTTTTTTGTATAGTTCTTCTGTGTATTCTTGCCACCTCTTCTCAATATCTTCTACTTGTGTTAGGTCCATACCACTTCTGCCCTTTATTGTGCCCATCTTTGCTTGAAAATTCCCTTGTTATCTCTAATTTTCTTGAAGATATCTCTAGTCTTTTCCATTCTATTGTTTTCCTCTATGTATTTGCATTGCTCACTGAGGAAGGCTTTATCTCTCCTTGTTATTCTTTGGTACTCTGCATTCAGATGGGTATATCTTTCCTTTGCTCCTGTGCCTTTAGCTTCTCTTTTTTACTCAGCTACTTGTAAGGCCTTCTCTGACAGCTATTTTGCATTTTTGCATTTCTTTGCTTGGGGATGATCTTGATCACTGCTTCATGCACAATGTCACAAACCTATGTCCATAGTTCTTCAGGCACTCTGTCCTTCAAATTTAATCCCTTGATTCTATTTGTCACTTCCTGTGGATAATGACAAGGGATTTGATTTAGGCCATACATGAATGACCTAGTGATTTTGCCTACTGTCTTCAATTTGAGCCTGAATTTTGCAATAAAAAGCTGATGATCTGAGCCACCGTCAGTTGCCAGTCTTATTTTTGCTGTCTGTATAGAGCTTCTCCGTTTTCAGCTTCAAATAATATAACCAATCTGATTTTGGTATTGACCATCTGGTGTGACCATGTGTAGAGCCGTCACTTGTGTTGTTGGAAAAATGTGTCTGCTATGACCAGTGCATTTTCTTGGAAAAACACTGTTAGCCTTTGCTGTGCTACGTTTTGCACTCCAAGGTCAAATTTACCTGATAATCCAGGTATGTCTTGACTTCCTACTTTTACATTCCAATCCTTTATGATGAAAAGGCCATCTCTTTTTCATGATAGTTCTAGAAGGTCTTGAGGTCTTTATAGAACCATTCAACTTCAGCTTGTTCAGCATTAGTGGTTGGAGCATAGACCTGGATTACTGTGGTTTTGAATGGTTTCCTTGGAAATGAACAAATGGAGAAATGCTATATACTCAGCAAAAAGCAAGACTGGGAGCTGACTGTGGTTCAGATCATTAGCTTCTTATTGTGAAATTCAGGTTCAAATTGAAAGTAGGGAAAACCACTAGGTCATTCAGGTATGGCTTAAATCAAATCCCTTGCAATTTTATAGTGAAGGTGATGGATAGATTCAAGTGATTACATCTGATAGACTGAGTGCTTGAAGAAGTATAGACAGAGGTTCATAACACTGTACAGTAGGTGCTGACCAAAACCATCACTAAGAAAAAGAAATATAAGAAGGCAAGTGAAAGATATGCCCAACCTAATGCAGAGTTCCAGAGAATAGCTAGGAGAGATCAGAAAGCCTTCTTAACTGAACAATTAAAATAAATGAAAGAAGATAATAGAATGGGAAAAGCTAGAGCTCTTTTTAAGAAAATTAGAGATACCGAGGGAATATCTCATGTAAAGATAGGCACAATAAATGACAAATTGGCAAAGACATAACAGAAGTAGAAGAGATTAAGAAGATGTGGCAAGAATACACAGAAGAACTGTACAAAAGATCTTGTAATAACCCAGAGAACCACGATGGTGTGTTTGCTAACTGGAGCCAGACATCCTGGAGTGTGAAATCAGGTGGATCTTAGGAAGCCTAACTACAAAAAAGCTAGTGGAGGTGATGGAATTTCAGCTGAGGTATTTCAAATCCTCAAAGATGATGCTGTGAAACTGCTGTGGTCAATATGGCAGCAAATTTGGAAAACTCAGAGGTGGCCACAGAACTGGAAAAGGTCAGCTTTCATCCCAATCCCAAAGAAAGGCAATGCCAAATGCTGTTCAAATTACCATACAATTGCAGTCATTTTACATGCTAGCAAGATTATACTCAAAATCCTTCAAATTAGACTTCAGCAGCACATGAACTGAGACCTTCTAATCTAAAAGCTGGATTTAGAAAAGGCAGAGGAACCAGGGATCTAACTGCCAATATATACTGGATCATAGAAATGGCAAGTAAATTTTTTTTTCTAAAAATCTTCTGCTTCATTGACTACACTAAAGAGTAGAACATGCTTTGAAATATTCTTAAAGAGATGGGAATGCCAGACCACATTGTCTGTCTCCTTTTCCTATATGCAGGAAAAGGAGCAAGAGGTAGAACTGAACATGGAACAACAAACTGGTTTGAAATTGGAATAGAAGTATGTCAAGGCTGTATTTAACTTGCATACAGAGTGCATCATATGAAATGATGGGCTGGATGACTTACAAACTGTAATCAAGTTTGCCAGGGAAACTATCAACAATCTCAAATATGCAGATGATACTACTCTAATGCAGACAGTGAAGGAGCTCATAGGAGCCTCTTGATGAAGGTGAAAGAGAAGAATGAAAAAGTTGGCTTAAAACCCAACATTAAAAAAAAAAGATCATGGCCTCCAAATCTATCACTTCATAGCAAACAGATGGTAGAAAAGTGGAAACAGTGTCAGTTTCATTTTCTTTGGCTCCAAAATCAATACAGACATTGACTGCAGCCATAAAATTAAAAGGCACTCGATCCTTGGAAGAATAGTTATGACAAACTTAGACAGTGTATTAAAAAGCAGATACATCTCTTTGCTGACAAAGTTCTGTATAGTGAAAGCTATGGTTTTCCAGTAGTCATGTATGGATGTGAAAGTTGCACCATAAAGAAGGTTGATCTCTGAAGAACTGATGCTTTTGAACTGTGGTGCTGGAAAAGACTCTTGAGAGTCCCTTGGAGAGCAGTGATATGAAAATAACCAATCCTAATGGAAATCAACCCTGAATATTCATTGGAAGGACTGATGTTGAAGCTGAAGCTCCAATACTTTGGCCACCTGATGCAAAGAACTGACTCATTGAAAAGACCCTGATGCTGGGAAAGACTGAACACGGGAGGAGGAGGGGATGACAGAGGATGAGATGGTTGGATTGTATACTGGCTCAATGGACTTGAGTTTGTGCAAACTCAGGGAGATAATGGAGGACTGCGAAGCCTGGCTTGTTGCAATTCATGGGGTTGCAGAGTCAGATATGACTCAGTGACTGATCAACACCCATAACAACAAATAGTTGAGAAAAAACCTGCCTGCAATCCAGGAGACCAGGGTTTGATTCCTGGGATTGGGAAGATATCCTGAAGAAAGGAATGGCTACCCACTCCAGTCTTCTTGCCTGGAGAATCTGATGGACAAAGACAGCTGGCAGGCTCCATGCCATGGTGTCACAAAGAGTTAGACAGGACTGAGTGACTAACACTTTCATTTTCTCACTTATTTATAGTTATTCAAAATCTGTACTTTATATGTTTATTTGCTTGTTTATTTATGTATTATCCCTGCTTTATATAGACTGAAAATTCCAGGAAAATAGACTATTATTTTATTCCTGATAACCTGCATTACATTTTCTATATTCAAGGCATCCAATGAAAGTTAAATGAGAAAAAAAAAAAAAAGAAAGTTAAATGAGACATTGGAATATTATATCTCTGAGCTACTTTATTATATATTTCCACAACAGATATAAGAACACAGTTTAACAATTTATCTTACTGTTTACAGTAAAAATTATCTATTTTTGAAAATGTCTTGAGATTTCTGAATCATAATTATTTATAAAGTTAATTAAGTAGACTTTAACTACAACAAAAATATAGACAAGTAATGGGAGTTTGAAAAAAAGAAAAGCTTTATGAAACAGTAAAATATACATTACTGTGTCAAGCTGTATAGATCCAATATTGTGCCTAATTGTTCTTTGCCTAGTGATTGGTTTGTCTTCAGCACTGTTTTTCTCATGCTGATAACATTTCAGTTCAGTTCAGTTCAGTTCAGTCGCTCAGTCGTGTCCAACATTTAAGAGTACATTTTAAATTTTGTGTGAAGAGAAGTTAGCAAGATGACAAAAGAGAAGTTTCAGCCCTCATCTCCCTGACGGTGAAACCAAATTTTACACCCACCCTTAGGATAAGAGTGCCTATGTATGAGTCCAGAAATACAGTAAAGAGGTCCCAACACTCCGCTGGAACGAATAATCCTAGAATGCATACACTGAGGAGGGTAAGAAGGACAGTTTTACTTTACTTGCATCATCTATCCCCTGAAACAGCAGAGCTCAGTACCAACACAGTCCTCCTCAGCTCCTGATTTCTCCCATAGCAAAGTCAAAGTGTAGTGAACTCTCAGTTCTGCCATTTGTTTGGGATGCAGTAACACACTCGTGAGCAAAAATGGAAATGCAACACATCTAATCTTATAGTGTGGAGCAAAACTAGTTCTAAGAGAAAAATTTATAAAAATAACTGTCTACATGACGAAAAAGAGGACTTCAACTAAGCAACCTAACTTTGTACCTCAAGATACCAGAGGATAAAAGAACAATCTAAGTTCAAAGTTAGCAGCAGAGAGGAAATATTAAAGATTACTGCATAAACAAGTGAAGTGGAGAATAGGAAAGCAGCAGAAAAAGATCAGTTGACCTAAGAAGTGTTCTTTTAAAGAAAGAAAATTAACAAAACTTTAGCTACAATAAGTAGTAAAATGAGACAGCTAAAAATATATTATATAAATTACACGAGTTGCCAGGCCAGGTTCGATGCATGATACTGGATGCTTGGGGCTGGTGCACTGGGACGACCCAGAGGGATGGAATGGGGAGGGAGGAGGGAGGAGGGTTCAGGATGGGGAACACATGTATACCTGTGGCAGATTCATTTTGATATTTGGCAAAACTAATACAATTATGTAAAGTTTAAAAATAAAATAAAATTAAAAATAAATAAATAAAAGTATAATAGGATCCTAAAAAAAAAAATTATTAAAGAAGAGACAATAAGGGACTATAAGAGATTACTATGAATGAGTGTATGCCAATGAAATGAATGACCTAGTAAAAGTGTACACATTTCTAGAAATATATAATTTACCAATTTAAATCATTGAAAAAAGAAAATCCGAACAGGCCAATAAAGGTAAGATTGAATTGATAATCAAAAAACCCGAGAAGATAAAACTGAGGACCAGACGCTGTGCATGTGTGCTCAGTCATATCCAATTCTTTGTGATCCCACGGACTTTAGCCTTCCAGGCTCTTTTGTCCATGGAATTTTCCAGGCAAGAATACTGGAGCAGATGGCATCATGACTGAATTCTACCAAACATTCAAAAGACATTAACACCAATCCTCATATTCTTCCAAAAAAGAAAAGAGGAAGGCACAATTCTAAACTCATTTTATGAGACCAGCAGTATACTCTGATATTAAAGGCCAGACAAGGACACCACTGGAAATCAGAGACCATTATCCCTGATGAATACAGATGCAAAATTTTTCAACAAAATATATTTAACCAAGCCAGTGACAGATCTGAAAACTAGAAACTATAAAAAAAAAAAATTGTGAAAGAAATTTTAAAAGGCACAAATAAAGGGAAAGACATCCTGTATTCATGGATTAGAAGAATTACATTGAGCATGGAAAGGAGCAGTGACCCCCACAAAATATGGAGCCAGACTTGCCTGTGAGTGTTTGAGGGTCTCCTGCCAAGACATGGTCTAGCAGTTACCTACCTCAGGGACAGGGACACTAGCAGCAGCAGTCCTGGGAGGTGTGGTATGTGGCTTAAGTCCTCTTGGAGGAGGTCACAGTTACTGGAGAAAAACTATACCAAGAGGTTCTCCCACTGTTGTGACATCCCAACAGATAATCCCCAGGGAATCTGACTTTGAAGATCAGGGGAATTTGATTACAGAACTTCCACAGGACTGACGAAACAGACTCTTGGAGGGCACAAACAAAACCTTGTGCACACAAGGACCCAAGAGAAAGGAGCAGTGACTCCACAAGCCAGATTTGCCTGTGAGTGTTTCAGAGTCTCCAGCAGAGGAATGGGTCAACAGTGGCCTGCTGTGGAGTCAGAGGCTCTGGCAGCAGCAGTCCTAGGAGAAGCAGCATTCTGTTGTAAGTCCTTTTGGAGACCATAGTTAGGCCTTCAAACTACAGGGAGGGAGCACAGCTCCACCTATCAGCAGAAAATTCGATTAAGACTTACTGAGCATGGCCCCACCGACCACAGCAAGACCTAGTTTTCCCTAGAGCCAGTCCTTCCCATCAGGAAGCAGGCACAAGCCTCTTATACTCATCCATCGAGGGCAGACATAATGAAAACCACAACCACATAAAACTAACTAAAATGATCATAGGGATCACAGCTTTGTGTAACTTAATGAAACTATGAGAAATGCTGTGCAGAGCTGCCCAAGTCAGAGGAGTCATGATGGAGAGTTCTGACAAAATGTGGTCCACTGAAGATGGGGATAGCAAATCATATCAGCATTCTTGCCTTGAGAACTCCATGAATGGTTTGAAAAGGCCAAATAGATATAACACTGAAAGATGAATCCCTCAGGTTGGTAGGTGTCCAGTATACTACCTGAAAACAGTGGAGAAATAGCTCCAGTAAGAATAAAGTGGCTAAACCAAAGTGGAAACAACACCCAGTTGTGGATGTGACTGGTGGTGAGAGTGAATTTGATACTGTAAAGAACAATATTGCATAGGAATATGGAATATTACATCCACAAATCAAGGTAAATTGGAAGTGATCAAATAGAGATGGCAAGAGTGAACATCGACATTTTAGGAGTCAGGGAATTAAATGGAATGGGATGGACAAATTTAATTCAGTTGACCACTATATCTACTACTGCGGGCAAGAATCCCTTAGAAGAAACTGAGTAGCCTTCAGAGTCAACAATAGAGTCCAAAATGTAGTACTTGGGTGCAATCTCAGAAACAGCAGAATGACTTCAGTTAGTTTCCAAGTCTAACCATTCAATATCACAATAATGCAAGTCTATGTCCAAGCACTAATGCCAAAAAAGCAGAAGCTGAACAGTTCTATGAAGACCTACAAGACCTTCTAGAACTAACACCACATAAAGATGTCATTTTCATCATAGGGGACAGGAACGAAAAAGTATGAAGTCAAGAGACACCTGGAGTAACAGGCAAGTTTGGCCTTGGAGTACAGAATGAAGCAGAACAAAGGCTAACATATTTGCCAAGAGAACAAAATGGTCATAGCAAGCACCCACTCCCAACAACACAAGAGATGACTCTACACCTGGACATCACCAGATGGTCAATACCTGAATCACATAGATTATATTCTAGCCAAAGGTGGAAAAGCTTTATATAGTCCGCAAAAATAAAAATGAGAGCTGACTGTGGCTCAGATGATGAACACTTTAGGAGTACATCAAGGCTGTATATTGTCACTCTACTTATTTAAATTCTATCCAGAGAACATCATCCAAAATTCTGGGCTGCATGAAGCACAAGCTAGAATCAAGATTGCCAGTAGAAATATCAAAAACCTCAAATATGCAGATGACATCACCCTAATGACAGAAAGAAAAGGAACTAAAAGCCTCTTGATGAAGGTAAAAGAGAAGAGTGAAAAAGATAGCTTAAATTCCAACATTCAAAAACTAAGATCATGGTATCCGGTTCCATCACTTCATGGCAAATAGATGGGGAAACAATGGAAACAGTGACAGACTTTATTTTCTTGGACCCAAAATCACTGAGGACAGAGATTGCAGCCATGAAAATAAAAGACAATTTCTCAGGAGGGGGTGGGATGATTTGGGAGAATGACATTAAAACATGTATAATATCATATAAGAAATGAATCGCCAGTCCAGGTTCGATGCAGGATACAGGAAGCTAGGGGCTGGTGCACTGGGATGACCCAGAGGGATGTTATGGGGAGGGATGCGGGAGGGGGGTTCAAGATGGGGAACATGTGTACACCCGTGGCAGATGCATGTTGATGTATGGCAAAACCAATACAATATTGTAAAGTAAAAAAAAAAAAATAATAATAATAATAAAAAGACAATTTCTCCTTGGAAGAAAAGCTATGGTAAATCTGGACAGTGTATTAAAAAGCAGAGACATCACTTTGCTGACAAAGTTCCATATAGTCAAAACTATGGTTTTTCCAGTAGTCATGTATGGAGGTGAGAATTGGATCATACAGAAGGCTGATCACCAAGAACTGATGCTTTTGAACTATGGTGCTGGATAAGACACTTGATAGTTCCTTGGACAGCAAGAAGATTAATGCAGTCAATCCTAAAGAAATCAACTCTGAAAATTCTTTGGAAGGACTGATGCTGAAGCTGAAACTCCAATACTTTGGCCACCTGATGTGAAGAACTGACTTATTGGAAAAGATCCAGATGTTGAGAAAGATCGAGGGCAGGAGAAGGGGGCAACAAAGGATGAGGTGTTTGGATGGCATCATCTAATCAGCGGACATGAATGTGAGCAAACTCCAGACAATACTGAAGGACAGAAAAGTGTGGCTTGCTGCAGTTCATGGGGTCACAGAGTTGGACATTATTGAGCAAGTGAACAACAACAGATTCAATGCAATTTCTATCAAAATACTAATGAAATTTTTCCACAGAAATAGGAAGTAAATCATAAAATTTCATACAGAACTACAAAAATGTCAGTCAAAGTATTTTTGCAAAGGACACATAGAATGAGACATTGCACTCCCTAGTTTTATTTACTTATTTTTATTTTTTATTAATTTATTTATTTTAATTGGAGGTTAATTACTTTACAATATTGTAGTGGTTTTAAAATATACCACAAAACTGTACAGTGGTAGCATAATAATAGACACACAGACCAATGGAATAGGATAGAGGGCCATAACATATTGACATGTTTACAGTCAAATGATTACTACAAGGATGTCAGGAGTAAACAATGGGTTTGGGATAGTCTCTTCAATAAATAGTATTGGAAGACTGGATATCCATATGTAGAAGAATGAAACTGGACCCTTATCTCACACCATATACAAAGATCTACTCAAAACAGATTAAAAACTTAAACATATGACCTAAAACTACTAAAAAAATAACATAATAAAAAATATTGACATTGGTCTGGGCAATGATTTTTTTTATAAGACCCCCAAAACACAGGCAACAAAAGCAAATACACACAGATGGAGTTGCTTCACACTAAAAGCTTGTGCACAGCAAAAGAAAAAAATTAACAGAATGAATAGACAACTTATAGAATGGTGGAAAGTATTTGCAGTCATATGTCTGATAATAGGTTGGTAAATATCCAAAATATATAAGGAAATTAACTAAATAGGAAAAACAAACAAATCCATAAAATGATGATCTAATTGAAAATTGAGGAAGAACCTGAGTCAACATTTTTCATAAGAAGACACACGAACGTCCAACAGGTATATAATAACGTGTTCAAAATCATTATTCCCAGGAAAATGCAAATCAAAACCACAATGAGATATTGCCTCATACCTATTAGAATGGAAATTATCACACAAAAAAAGATGATGAATATTGGTTCAGATGTGGAGAAAAGGCAACCCTTGTACAGTGTAAGTGAGGATATAAATTGGTATAGTCATTATGGAAAGAAAAGTTAATTGTACTTGTGTTTTGGCACGAGGAGTTTTCCAGTAGTGGCTGGAGTGTCTTGAGGAAGAAAGAATAGAAATAGTTAAACTTTTTAGTTCTCACAGTTCTCAGTTATAACATCTAGCTGTGTGATCTTTTGCAATTCACTTAACATCTCTGGTACTTTAAAATCTAGTCAAGTGAGAGAAAATAATTCCAGATTCATCTCTTACAACTATTGCTGTATTTGTATGGCATTTGATTGGACTTGTTAAAGTTCTTGATATGGCTCTTGACAAAAACACAAATGTAAAACTCAAAGGTGTTTTCCTTATTCGCCATGTATTCTCACCTCTCCAATGAAGTACTATTAAAAATAGTACTTTTTTATAAAAAGCCCATTTTAAAATCTCACCTCATGTTTTATAACATTCCCAAAGGCCTAAAAGTGATCTGGAGGTTTCTTCTATTGTCTTCTCCTTTGAAAGCATGTTGTCCCCTACTTTCCTTTAACACATACTCCATCACATTTTGATTTATCCATTCATAAGACAATTCCCACCTGAAAATCATAGCTGCATCTTATAAGGCATAGTGTCACATGATAAAATTGCTGTGAATGTCTGATATTCTAACACTGTCTGGAACATATTAGTGTTCAATTTAAAATGCTTAGGCGAGTAAATGAAACAATTTTTGTTGCTGCTGTTCAGTTGCTCAGACGTGTTTGACTCTTTGGAACTTCATGGACTGCAGCAGGCCAGACTTTCCTGTCCTTCACTGTCTCGCTGAGTTTGCTCAAATTCATGTCTACTGAGTTGATGATGATATCGAACCATCTCATCCTCTGTCACTCCTCCTCCTGCTCTCAATTTTTCCCAGCATAACGGTCTTTTCCAATGAGTTACCTCTTCACATCAGGTGGCCAAATTATTGGAGCTTGAGCTTCAGCATCTGTCCTTCCAATGAATATTCAGAGTTGATTTTCTTTGGGATTAGTCAAACTCCTTGCAGTCCAAGGGACTCTCAAGAGTCTTCTCCATCACAATTTGAAAACATAAATTCTTTGGTGTTCAGCCTTCTTTATGGTCCAACTTTAGCATCCATACATGACTACTGGAAAAACCATAGCTTTGACTATATGGACCTTGGTTGACAAAGCGATGTCTTTGTTTTTTTAATATGCTGTCTAGGTTGGTCATAGCTTTTCTTCCAAGGAGTAGTCATCTTTTAATTTTACAGCTACAGCCACTGTCTGCAGTGATTTTGGATCCCAAGAAAATGAAATCTGTCACTGCTTCCACTTTTTCCCCTCTATTTGCCATGAGGTAATAGGACCGATTGCTATGATCTTAGTTTTTTGAATGTTCAGTTTCAGATGAGTTTTTTCACTCTCCTCTTTCAACCTCATTAGGAGGTGCTTTAGTTCCTCTTTACATTCTACATATCTGAAGTTGTTGATATTTCTCCCAGCAAATTTGATTCCAGCTTGTGATTCATCCAGCCCAGCATTTTGCATAATGTACTCTGAATTTAAGTTAAATAAGCAGGTGACAATATACAACTTTGTCATACTTCTTCCCTAATTTTGAACCACTCCTTTCCCATTTGTCCCATGTAAGTTTCTAGCTTCTGCTTCTTGACCTGCATGCAGGTTTCTCAGGTAACAGGTAAGGTGGTCTGGTATATACCATCTCTTTAAGAACTTTCCACAGTTGAAGTGAACTAAATATATATATATATAATTCTATGACTTACTATTTATATTTTTGTGACATTAAAAATATACTGTTCAAAAAATTTTAAAAAGATAAATTAGCACTTTCATGCAGCTATAAAAAACACATTAATTATTTTAACTCTTTTATCAATGAGTAAACCATGCAGATTTTATAACCATTTTAAAAACAAAGTCAAAGAATAGACATATTTATAGACCATGGATATAAGAGTATATGTACAAAAGCTGTATATATCATGCTTTTCTATAGATAAGGGTGATTATTCTTCCACAAGACATATTCTGTATAGAATGTTTTTTGCATCTTTATTGGTATCTACAACTTCTTGTTGTTCCATCGTTCAGTCATATCTGACTCTTCGGGACCCTCTGGATGGCAGCATGCCAGGCCTCTCTGTCCCTCAACATCTCCTGAAGTTTGCCCAAGTTCAAGTCCATTGCATCGGCAATGTCATCCAGGCATATCATACTCTGATGACCCTCTTCTCCTGTCCTCAATCTTTTACAACATCAGGGCCTTTTCCAGTGAGTTAGCTCTTTGAATCAGATGACCAAAATACTGGAGTTCCAACTTCAACATCAGTCCTTCCAACGAGTATTCAGGCTTGATTTTCCTTAAGATTGACTAGTTTGATCTCGTTGCTCTCCAAGGGGCTCTGGAGTCTTCTCCAGCACCATAGTTCAAAGGCATTAATTCTTTGGTGCTCTACTTTCTTTACCATCCAACCCTCACAACCGCATGTGGCAACTGGGGCCACCATAACCTTGACTCTATGGACTTTTGTTGGCAGAATAACTTCTCTGATTTTCAGCACACTGTCTCAGTTTGTGATAACTTGCTGACCAAGAATCAAATGTCTTCTGATTTCAAGGCTGCAGTCATCATCTGCAGTGATTTTAGAGCCCAAGAAGAGGAAATCTGTCACTCCAGTTCAGTGCAGTTCAGTCACTCAGTCATGCCTGACCCTTTGTGACCCAATGGACCACAGCACGCCAGGCCTCCCTGTCCATCACCAACTCCCAGAGTTTTCTCAAACATCATGTCCATTGATGCCATCCAATCATCTCATTCTCTGTCATCCCCTTCTCCTCCTGCCTTCAATCTTTCCCAGTATCAGGATCTTTTCAAATGATTGACTCATTCTTCACATCAGGAGGCCAAATTATTGGAGTTTCAGCTTCAAAATCAGTCCTTCCAATGAATATTCAGGGCTGATTTCCTTTAGGATGGACTGGTTGGATCTCCTTGCAGTCCAAGGGACTCTCAAGAGTCTTCTCCAACACCACAATTCAAAAGCATCAATTCTTTGGTGCTCAGATTTCTTTATGGTCCAACTCTCAAATCTGTACATGACTACTGGGAAAACCTAGCCTTGACTAGACAGACCTATGTTGGCAAAGTTATGTCTCTGCTTTTTAATATGCTTTCTAGGTTGGTGATAACTTTTCTTCCAAGCATCTCTTAATTTCATGGCTGCAGTCACAATCTGCAGTGATTTTGGAGCCCAAAAACAGTCTGTCACTATTTCCACTGTTTCCCCATCTATTTGCCATAAAGTGATGGGACCAGACACCACATGATCTTAGTTTTCTGAAGGTTGAGGTTTAATCCAATTTTTTCACTCTCCCCTTTCACTTTCATCAAGAGGTTCTTTAGTTCTTCTTCACTTTCTGACATAAGGGTGAGGTCATCTGCGTATCTGAGGTTATTGATTTTTCTCCCAGCAATCTTGATTCCATCTTGTGTTTCATCCAGCCCAGCATTTCTCATGATGTACTCTGTGTAGAAGTTAAATAAGCAGGGTGACAATATACAGCCTTGATGTACTCCTTTCCCTATTTGAAACCAGTCTGTTGTTCCATGTCCAGTTCTAACTGTTGCTTCTTGACCTGCATACAGATTTCTCAAGAGACAGGTCAGGTGGTCTGGTATTCCCATCTCTTTAAAAATTTCCCACAGTTTGCTGTGATTCACACAGTCAAAGGCTTAGATGTAATCAATAAAGCAGAAACAGATGCTTTTCTGGAATTCTCTTGCTTTTTAAATGATCCAGCAGATGTTAGTAATTTGATCTCTGGTTCCTCTGCTGGTTCCTCTGCCTTTTTTTAAAATTAGCTTTAACATCTGGAAGTTGTTGAAACAGCTTGAACATGTGAAATCTGTCACTATTTCCACATTTTCCCCCTCTAGTAGCTGTGAAGTAACGGGGCCAGGGGCCATGATTTTAGGGCTTTTGTTTGTTTTTTTGTTTGTTTGTTTGTTTTATTTTATTTAGTTTTAAGCCATTTTTTCACTCTCTTCCTTCAAGCTCATCAAGAGGCTCTTTATTTCCTCTTTGCTTTCTGCTATTAGAGTGGTATCATCTGTATATCTGAGGTTGTTGATGTGTCTCCCACCTATCTTGATTCCAGCTTATAACTCATCCAACCTGGCATTTCTTATGATGTGCTTGCTGCTGCTGCTGCTGCCAAGTCGCTTCAGTCATGTCCAACTCTGTGCAGCCCCATAGACGGCAGCCCACCAGGCTCCCCCATCCCTGGGATTCTCCAGGCAAGAACACTGGAGTGGATTGCCATTTCCTTCTCCAATGATGTGCTTAGTGTATAGATTAAACAAACATGGTGACAGCAGACAGCCCTGTCGTACTCCTTTCTCAATCCTGAACCAATCAGTTGTTCCATACAGGGTTCTAACTGTGGCTTCTTGACTTACATATAGATTTCTCTGAAGACAGGTAAGTTGGTCTAGTATTCCCATCTCTTTAAGCACTTTCCACAGTTTATTATGATCCACACAGTCAAAGGCTTTGGTGTAGTCAATGAAACAGAGAAAGATGTTTTTTTCTGGAACCCCAGCTTTCTCTATAATCCAGCAAATGTTAGCAATTTGATCTCTGGTTCCTCTTCTTTTTATAAATCCAGTTTGAACAATCTGGAAGTTCTTGGTTCACATAATGCTGATGAGTAGCATGCAAGATTTTAAGGCATGATCTTACTAGCATGGGAGATGCGTGCAATCATTTGGTGATTAGCACATTCTTGGTACTACCCTTCTTAGGAATTGGGATGACAATTGGCTTTTTCCAGACCTGTGTCCACTGCCTGGCTTTCCAGATTTGCTGATATATTGGATGCATCACCTTGATGGCATCATCCTTTAGGGTTTTGAATGGTTCTACTGGAATTCTGTCACATCCACTAGCTTTATTAACAGCAGTGCTTCCTAAGGCACACTTGATTTTGCCCTCCAGAATGTCTGGCTCTGGGTAGCTGACCACATCATTGTAGTCATCCAGTTCATCTGGATTTTTTTAATACAGTTCTTCCATGTATTCTTTTCATCTCTTCTTGATCCCTGTAGCATTTACTGGGTCTCTACAGTTTATGTTCTTTATTTTGCCCATCTTTGGGCCAAATGTTCCCTTGATATTTCCAATTTTCTTGAAGTGATCTCTAGTCTTTCCCCTTCTGTTGTTTTCTTCTAGTTTTATACACTCTTCACTGAAGAAGGCCTTCTTGTCTCTGCATGCTGTTCCTAGGAAATCTGCATTTAGTTGAATATACCTTCCCCTTTCTCCTTCGTTTTTCACTTCTCTTCTTTCTTTAGCTCTTTATCTACAATTTACATAATTGTAAAGATAGCTCCCATATAATCAAGGTATGGTTTTCCATTGAGCCTTTAATTCTTCCCTACAAAGTAAAAGTTGTAAAACTTGGAGAGAATAGCTGATATTTTTTCTTCTCTAAAGCAAAAGATTGGTGAATTTTAACTGAAGGGAAATCAAATATCCCTGGCTTTGTTGATAGACAGCTTTTCTGTGTATAGTGCATTGGAATAATTATTTGAGAAAAATTTGTATGATACGATTTTGCAGGTAATGCCAGTAAGGTCAGTGTCAGCTTAAATTATCTATGGTTTGATATCTGTCAGCCAAATTAGTGCTGCCTAGGAGGGAAGCTTAACCTAAGCATCAACTCTTCAGGAAGTTTTTCCTTTATGAATCAGCAGTTCTCTCCATCCTCCTTTCTTCTTTACAAGGCTAAGAATTTTAGTGCTCCTTTAGGCCTACTGTCTTGCCAGTTGCTTTATATACTTTTGTAGCTGACATTTAACTAGTTACCCACTGAATGTGATAGATTATGAGGAATTAGAATTCAATGGCATATATGAGGAAGCATAATTTTATACACATTAATACTCTGCGGGTATGCAACTAAAAATAAAATTTCAGCACATGTAGGACACATATCCTCTCTGAATATACCATTTTTATCATACTGAAATATGTATAATGTTTTATTAAAAGGGAATTTAGAATGGATCTCTACTGAAGTGTAACCTGATCACAGGATCCATAGTTGAAGGATATTAGGCAGGTGAAGGGTAGAACTAAGCAGATTTTTGTTCATACAGTTCTGAGGGCCACTCCTTAAATGCTGAGCAAAGATGGACATTAAAGAACACTTTAAAAGTCTGCCATGTTTTCAAAGTATTCCATGAAACTGGAAGTTTTAAATATTGTCTGTCAGTTCAGGAGAGACTATTGAATAATGATAACATAAATTCTATTTATAATTCTTGATTTCATTCTCTATGTAATTGGCACCCAGGGAAAAGTATCCCATTTCAAGAGAGAACATTCTGCAAGGTATGTGGTTAGCTGAGTCGCTCTAGCTGAAGTGCCCTCAGGATCCACTACAGTCTGTTAACTGAGGTCTTTAAAGGCAGCATCAGTCCTGAGAATGATGATTTACTGTGGTCTGACTATCTCTTTCTAAGGTATAAATATCTTCATAGCAGCACCCCTTTCTACTTAGGGACATTCTCAGAGTTGAACTCTTAATATAATTTGAGGCCTTTCCTAACAAAACCACTTTCCTTCTGCCTCTCCTTAACAAATGTCAGGCTCGAAGAATGGTCCTTAGACTTTCCATGCCTAATCCTTGCTCCTTTTCTTTTCACTCAATAAATGTTTTCCAATTCAGCCAAACAGAGAGTAGACTATCTACAAATATAAGGTAATATTCATATAATTACTACATGTACACATACAAATACACACACACATATATGTATGTATATTTATATTTTTATTTAAACCTTAATGAGGTTATGTAGAGGCTGCTGTATGATGTGGAAGTGACTATCTGCATTATGCAGATGAAAATATTTCACACTCAGAAATGTATAGACAAGTGTCTGCATTTGCAAGGTAAAGGATAAGTGGCTGTATTTTTAAGATTCAATTACCCTATGCTATTACATGTTTTGGAGAATTTTAATAGGTTCTCTCCAACACATAAAATTTCTTTGCTTTTTAAATGAAAATGAAAATAGATTAAATTATAAGTATAATTTTCCATCAGTCTCTCAATAAAAGAAACAAAACAAGACATTTACATGAATAGTGGCTCATGAGTGGATGAAGGCAAAGAAAACAGAGTCAGAGATGACAGTGGCTTTACATAAGAAAGAGTAAAGTCACAGAAGACCAGGGGAAGGAGAGTATAGCTTTGTATAGTCTGGAGGTTGTGGATAGATAAAGACTTAGATTGTCCTTCCAATTACTCTCTGTAATTATTTGATTACCAGTTGGAGCAGAGACTAGAAAACAGGATTATCTTGAAAGAAT
This sequence comes from Bubalus kerabau, assembly GCF_029407905.1. NCBI lineage: Eukaryota > Metazoa > Chordata > Mammalia > Artiodactyla > Bovidae > Bubalus > Bubalus kerabau. The sequence goes on along the minus strand of NC_073635.1, from coordinate 8,940,582 downwards.
ACCACCTCCAACCTGTTCCTTTTCCCAATTCTTATCTTTCTGTGAAAATATGGAAAGAGCAGAAAATAGCTGGAACATTTACATCTCAAGTGTTTACAAAGATACTGCAGTGAAATGATGACTTTGTACTGTTCATATTTCCAGAATGTTCTATAGCTTGAAAGTTGTATAAATGGGTACATGATTTTGGGCTTGAGTTGCATAGCTTGAATTTTCTTAGTATATTATGTGTTCAAATAAGAGCCCATGCACGAATGAAGATCACTGTTTCCTAGTTAAAGTGGGAGAACATTGCAAAATGTTTAAAATCTTCTGGAATAATTGAATAACATATGTGAAATTTTAATAAAAATTATGAAGGAGAAAATTCCTTTTCACCAGTTCTCATTCTGGTTCTCTACATTAGTCTTCTTCAGGTTTTCAAAAATTCTTTCACATTCAATTTGCCTACTGCTGTTTTTATTACCAACACAGATCTTCTCTTTACCTATATGTCCTTCCATATTCTCTCTACCTGGTGAATTTCTTCTCATCCTCATGTACTAATCCTCATGCCACTCCCTAACACTCTCTTTCACCTATTACAGTTTACTCTTTATTATTATCATTAGACTAAAAATATTCAAGGGCATGTCTTTTTCTTCTTGTTTCTCCAATATGTGACATATAATAGTCAGAAAATTCTCACATAGGCATATAATTACTTTATAAACTGTCACTGTTCTAAATTTCCAACCTAACCATTCAATTATCTGTCATGCAGACTCTGATTCATTCGGACTGGTCTCTTTACCGTGCAAAATGTATCTGAATATAATTATTTAAAAACATGGGCTAATTCAAAATAATCAAGCAATAAAATTGCTTGCACTCTTCTCTCCAAGACTACTCTTTTTATTGCTTCCTCACCTCTTCATGGGATTCCCTGGTGGCTCAGATTGTAAAGAGTATGCCTGAAATGTAAGAGATCTGGGTTCAGTCCTTGGGTCAGGAAGATACCCTGGAGAATAAAATAAGAACATACTCCAGTTTTCTTGCCTGCAAAATCTCATGGAAGGAGGAGCCTGGCAGGCTACAGTCCATGGAGTCACAAAGATTCTGACATGACTGAGCAACTTCACACTTTCACTTTGACTTCTTCATATGCTTTTCCTCAGTGGTAAAGGTAACTTTCACCTTATTCATGAACTTCTGCTTTCTAGTCCAGATCATATTGATAATCTTTTACTTATGATCTCACAGTGCTTATTGTTTATATAAGGTTTTATTTTTATCATTCTTGTATTATTAATTTTGCTGTGCTGATCTTGATAGTAGCATGTTCTTGATTTGTGTGTATGGCAACTAAATTACAAACAAGAAAGATATGTACAACATTTTGATCAAGGACACTGACTTAATTTAAGGGTAGATGGTTGGTAGGGATCAGGAGAATAAGGACATTTGTTCCTAATGAAGAAACTAAATAGGCAAACCAACAGCAGAGGGCAAAGGATGAAGAGGACATTTGGGTTTTGGCTGGGGAAGCCAAGAGCATGTGGAGAAACTCTTGGCAGTGGAAGAATCATCAAAGCTTCCTGTGCAGTTTAACTCCATGTGAGCAATTTACAATAAAGTGCGGAAGGAGAGAAGAGAAATGACTAGCCAAGGCGCCATGAGGAAGCAAAAACAAGCCAGCAGCATGAATTATTTTGCCAGTGAAAATGCTTATCTTTTGTAGAAATTCAGCATTGATAGCAACAACAGCACTGATGCTAAGAGTAAAATGCTCTACCTTGTCACTTGAAATCTATAGGCAGGAAATCAGAAGGAGATTGCCATGGATACATTCTTTAATCTGCGCAGTGGAAAGCGCATACATAAAATTTAGAGCAACTCAAGCAACTTCAAAATGATGGAGTGCTAAGTGGCATGTGTGAATGTGAGAGAGATGGCATTATGGGCCAATCCCAATAAGTCATTTCTGTTTAATTACACTGTTTGTGTATGCTCAGATTAGTGTCACCAAAGAAAATGCTTGAATATATTTAAATATTTGAAAAAAAATGTTAAAGCTAATTTTCCATGTGGACATTAACTTCCCAACTATACTGTAAGCTATATTGTCATTTGCTTTTGTTCTTGCTTTCGTTCTCATTTGGTAAATAGGTAATGTAAATGTAAAAGACCAGAGGTTTTATTTATTTTTTTCTTGGGCATGGGGGGAGTTAAGGAATGTTGTTGGTTTGTTGTTGTTTTATTTTTGCCCCAGCTCTATTCATGCCTAATGATGTGGCTGGATAATTTACAAAGAAAAAGTGATTATAGATATTATCTGCATTCATTAGATTATTTTTAGTAAAATGAGACAATTTAAACAGGAATACTTTAAAATATACAAATTATAAGAATCTCTGAACTTTCTGTTTCTCACAACAGTTAGTATAGTCTCATGTAGATTGTGGGATATGAGGCAAAGATTACTGAATAACAGACAAGAAAGAGAGAAGTAAATGTGATAGCCAAAGGAACATAACCGTTGGAGACAAACAGGCTACTTGAGATAACTAGGAATGACCAACACTAATGCAGAGTGCATGTTCTGAATACTGCATCTTTTGAGATACTGAAATGTTATTATACTGTTTTTCTAAGTGACTAATGAAGAAGGAAATGGGAACCCACTCCAGTATTCTTGCCTGGAGAATCCCATGGACAGAGGAGCCTGTACAGTCCATGGCGTCGCAAAGAGCTGGACATGACTTAGCAACTAAACCACCACTAAGTGACTAAACTTCTAAGAATTGTACCGCTATAGCCAAACTAAAATGAAATACTGCAGCCAAAAAGATATTATTGCATAGACCAAAATGCAAACATATTTGACTGAAGCACAGTCCTAGTAAATAATGATGTCCTGGTAAGTGACTAAATGTGTGTGTGTGTTAGTCATTCAGTCATGTCCAACCCTTTGTGACCCCATGATCTGTAGCTCGCCAGGCTCCTCTGTCTACAGAATTCTCCAGGCAAGAATACTGGTTGTCATTCCCCTTCTCAAGGGAGCTTTCCAACCCAGGGATCAAACCCGGGTCTCCTATATTGTAGGCAGACTGTTTACAGTCAAAGCCATGAGGAAAGGCTCCTAAATGACTAAATAAACATTCTTGAAGACCAACTGATATCTTTGTAAGTGTATTTGGGGGAGAAGAGAGTTAGATGATCAAAATTAAACTATTTTTTCCAAGAGTTTTCTTCTCCACAAATAGGAATTTCAGACTGAATTGTTGATAATGAGCATTTAATGTACATTTAATATGTACAATTCTTTCTTTTGATTAAAGCTGACTAAATTCTTACTCTCTAAGATCCTTACTAATGAGTCACAAAAAAACATCAGTTGATAATCGACATAATAGTGCAGCTGAATAGCCTGATAATTTTTTGTTTTTGTTTTTTTGCATGATCACAAGGCTTATTAAATCTAATGACAGCATATCTAAATTTGATTTCAAGTAGCTGCTGGCCTCTTCCACAGTATGGGCAATGCCATCCATTCTTCTAGAAAAGGTTATGTTATCAACAATCAATTACATTTTATGATAAAATGTATCAATTTTATTCACATATAATGGAATTTCTTCATGCATTCTGAAATTCTGAACTACCTTGTATGTATGAGGTCTATAGCTTCCTGAGATCATGAGACTTACATTAGCTTAGACCATAAAATTTACTATATTTTCAAAAAGTGCATTATTTATTGAGTGACAATATATGTTATCAGCTTTTCTGGATCACTGTTTGTCACACAGATATTTGACTTTCTGAACTGATTTATTTTATATAAATTTATAAATTGTATGTTCTCTTCTGCTATTGTCAAGTATTGAAACTCTGGGATGCAGCATTATTAAAAACCTGCATTTTATTTTGCCAGCAATTTGTATCCTGTTACTGACAAGGCTCAAAACAGATTAACATATGCAGTCATTCACTGAGCACATAACAGAAAATGAATTAGATTAAACATGGCAGGCTATGTTCCACTCTTAAAATTTATTAATTGACTAATAATATTTACCACAATCTAGGAGAAGACTCTTGAGAGTCCCTTGGACTGCAAGGAGATCCAACCAGTCCATCCTAAAGGAGATCAGTCCTGGGTGTTCTTTGGAAGGAATGATGCTAAAGCTGAAACTCCAGTACTTTGTCCACCTCATACGAAGAGTTGACTCATTGGAAAAGACTCTGATGCTGGGAGGGATAGGGGCAGGAGGAGAAGGGGACGACAGAGGATGAGATGGCTGGATGGCATCACTGCCTCATTGGACATGAGTTTGAGTGAACTCTGGGAGTTGGCGATGGACAGGGAGGCCTGGCGTGCTGCAATTCATGGGGTTGCAAAGAGTCGGACATGACTGAGCGACTGAACTGAACTGACTGAGGCAAACTAGAATTCCCAAGGATGGGAAAAAAGGGAGAAAAAAGAAACTTCATTGACATTGCAAGATAAGGTTACTTGTGACAGAATTAGGCATATCTAGTAGAAGAAACCTAATTTACTCCCTAAATCTTTAACTCGAAAGAGTGACCACAATCCACTTAGATGATCAATTAAGGATTTTCAGTCAGTAATCCCAACACATCACTGAAATACAATACATTTAAGTTTCCTCTTAGCTATTATCTTTTCCTTTTGCCACCATTGGTTTAAAACACAAGTGTTTCTTTGGTATTTTAGGTAAGAGATGGTCAAATATTTAACTTTCTATTCAGTTCTGTATGCTACTAAAAAGTTGCTTAACTGCTTAGAATTTTCATTAACAGTGTCAAAAATAGTTTGATGAATAGATACATATTATATTTCATATGCAGAACAAGAATTCCAATGGATGGAGATTATAATTCTTTCAATAAAAATAAGCTAGGCAAAAATTAAGAACATGTACTCAAGTAAAAAATAAATAGACCGTTTGATTAGTGAGGATAAGGTTATCAAATTCAATTTCATGATGATATTGAAAATGGTACTTGCTTGGGTATTAAAGATAATTAAACATGGATTGAATGTTTTATGGTATTCCCTGACATTCATCCAGAATTTGCATCAGGCAAAGTTCATGAAAAAAAAAAATTCCAACCTATTAGACTTCTATTATATGCAACTATTTGTCTCTGTCTTGATTACATAAATATTTTGAGACTTCATTGCATCATTTCAGTTCTTAAAAATAAAGTGTTGATTATTCATTAAAGTAAAAAACAAACAAACAAACAAACTCTAAGTATGCCACAGTGGCTCAGACAGTATAGAATCTGTCTGAAATGCAGGAGACCCAGGTTTGATCCCTGAGTCTGAAAGATCTCCTGGAGAAGGCAATGGCAACCCACCCTGGTATTCTTGCCTGGAGAATTTTAGAGCCAGAGGAGCCTGGTGTGCTACAGTCCATGGAGTGGCAGAGTCAGACATAACTGAGCAATTAACACACACTAACTTAATTTTGTAGGTATAATTCTATCTGGATCAAAGTTGCTTTGGGTGAGCATGTAATACAGTAACAATTTAATGAACTGCATATATAGACTATACTGATAAAATAACAATCTTTTCCATCATTCACCTCCCAATATTCTCTACAAAGCCTTAATGTGTATAGTACTCTTGCTTCTGTTTCATTAGAGAGGCTGCTATGCCAAGCTGGCTGGCCTATTCTTCTCTAGGTAAACTCATGTTGCTCAGATTGCATTTTAAATAAAAAAAAATATCTTATTACTACACACACACACACACACACACACAAGGCAATGTGCCTTGGTAAAGATTCAATTTGTTGGGTTTATGTATAATTAGGGGTGAGTAGCCTGACTCTCTGCTCTGGACAATAAAATTTACAACATTTTGCTAGATGGAGATTACAGAAAAATTATTTTTCTTAAAAATATTAAAATTCTTAATTGTCCATGAGTTTTTGATCTTCATTTTTTTCCTCCTGCCTGGAACATATATGTGAGGTCTGTGGTACAGCAGCAATAATGTGAGCATGAGGGTAAAAGCCAGAGCTTGAAGAAGGCAAAGTGAAAAGAAAGCAGGAAATTGCATCCATTTTGTGATAATGGGACAATTGCGTAAGTTTTAGACTACCTACTTACAGGCTCATATTTTGTGGGAAAAATGAAACCTCTTCTTGACCAAGCATCTCTAGCAGTGGTTCTACAATGGGTACCCTAACCCACACCATTATGATGTCTAATTCCATTGTGGAGTAAACATTGACTGCTAATATATAAAAAATTCCAATTGTACCTTGAACAATAATCATCAGTAAAAATTGAACTGAGCACCCACTTGTTGAATAAGGTGTTGAGACTAAGAGAAGAAAGAGCAATGGGATTATGAATTAACTACTAATGGTGGGTCCTGACTTTTGGATTCTAAAGCATTTTTAGAAAGACCTGTGAAAGTAAGGAAGTATTTTTTTTTCCCCTGAAAGACATCAAACATGGCATATCAAAGCCATCTTGAAAAAATGAAGTTGCAATAGCTTTATATTTATTTCCTCTCAGATTCTTTTGGAACTTCAAAGATAAATCTAACCTCAGACCCAAAGAGTTTTGCTAATATCTAAGTCCTTTTGCTCTCATATAAAATAGTTTTCCTTATGTGGAAACCTTTCATTCTTGCCAAAAATGTCCATTAAACAGAAAGTAACTTTCCTGTGTCCTGGGAATGTAAGCAAAGTCAAGAATGATTCTTTTTTTTTTCTTTTTCAGAAAGTTTTTAGAGAAATAGAGGCAGAAAATGGAGGGCAATGTTTTTATTATCTCCTGCATCAACCTCCTCTTATAATAAAAAAATATAAACCCTTATCTCATTTATAAGGATCTTAATGATTCTCAGCATTAGAACATCAGCATCAACAGAGGTGTGCATTAATTTTTATGTTTTTATAAGTATAAGAATTTAAAATGTCTTCAGTTATATCAACTCCAGACAATAAAGGCCAAGATACTCTTGGATCTACATAGAACTATGTGACAGACCATGTAAAAGAAACTGGTTGTCAAAACGTAACCCCAGCATTCACATGAGAATTCATCACTGCAAAAAGTGTAAAAAGAAATATTTTGGATATTTCCAAAGAAAAACTAAATTTCATAATATTAACCATACACAGGAATGACTTCTTAAGTATAAAGTCCTTTTTAAAATGCTTAAAGTATGATGAAATATGCTGTATATAATATTAATGGTAATACTTATTACCCAAACATGCTTCTTCATGATCTGGAAACACAGTTCATATCCTCAGTGTATACAAGAACCGGTGTTGGAGATTCACTCAAAGCAAATGGACTCAAAACAGGGAAAGTGTTCCCCAGAAGGTATTTCAGGATAATTTCATTCAAATTTGGATATTACAAATAACAGCACACACATGTACACACACACACATCTTTTTTCAAAAAAATTCACATCTGTGAATATTAGCCATTATTTCTAACCTTAAATAATCTTGTAGGTTTCTTTTTTAAAACCTACAAAGACAGTATATTCCTGGACAATCAGCACATCTTTTTATAGTCTCTACACAATGTCCCAGTCCCCTCTGTTCTCTGTAGTTCCATGCTTCTGTTCCTTTAAGATGTAATTCTGAGCTGGTCAAATCCAAAAGGAAATCAAATGTCAGCATCAGGTTACTAATGGTTAGAAGCACTGATGGAAATTCTAATTAGAGCTAAGCATTTAATTTTCTTTTTATCCCTCTCACTTCAAGTATCACCACATTTCTCAAATGACTTGCATTTTTTTTTTAATAACTAAAAATAGCTATCCACAAAAGACGAGTTTGGCCCCAAATCTCCAAAATATGATTCTGGACAAGATGTATTATAATGTTCCATTTTATAAGAGAGAGAGAGACCCATCTTTATAAATAAGTGATACTCTGTGCTCTGCAGTGTAACAGTATTGAAAATGTTACGAATCTAGAAGGATCTCACTGGCTTGAAAACCAGTTTACATTGACTTTTTATATGTACTGAATTCCATGAAAATATCTCCAGAAAACACTATCAACTTCCCATATTCTAGCCTTGGAAATATCATACAGTAAATAAACAAAAAAAATCCTCTTTAGGCTTCTGTGGTATTTACATTTTAGCATCTTGTACTATTTTCTAACACAGTGACTTTTTGTTTGTTTGTTTTTTCCCAAACCTCAAGATTATCATATTTTTCATAAAATATTAATATGTATGCCTTTTTCTGTACTGGTCAGCATGGACTAGCTACATACTGTATTTAGTATAGAATGCTTTTCTCAAACAGCTTTTGAGGTGAATATACGTTTTTTGGCTGTAAGTTTGAAAGAAATGAGGAGACAATCAGATTTGTCAGGTGACAAAGTATTATTGTAAAGATACCCAGAAAAGCAAGAAAGCACAAGAAATTGGCTCAGTCAGTTGCAAAATCAGAATAGAGTGCAATTACTTTACTTCAGGCTACAGTAAAAATCCCAAATATGCCACAACATTTCTCTTTTCTTTATTCTGCTATGGATTCGGATTCCCTTTTCTCTGACTCTCTACTTATTTTGTTGCTTCAGACTTAAGCTAGGGTTTCTGCTGGTTGCAGTTTCTACATTGTGCATCTGGGTTTATGCTCTTCCTACCAGCTTTGTTGTTTGTGTGTCACGTTGACACACCCTCACTATGAAAAATGGATTACTTCTTACTTTAGAGCATCTTTCTTAAGAACTGGCCTCTGACCACTGGGCCAACCTCTACATCAGCCAATAGCTTGCCTTTGGCTCACAAGGCTGTCTTTTCTCCATGGCTGTGAACACTGTGATTAGTTGAGCAAAAGTACAAGGATGTCTGTGAAATAAGCTCCAGCAAAATCACATAGAAATGGCATGTGGCTAATAGATCCTCTGAGGATTCCTGATCTTTTTTTCCAGAAATAGTTTCTCTTAAATTTTAAAAATACTGTTCATTTTTGCAAATGTTGTCATAGGATGGACAATATAAGATATTATTGGTGAATTTCCATATGCTTCCTCAGAAACATCAAAATAACCTTGATATCTATTAGCAATAACATTGTCAATTCATACATCATTTGAAATCCCCTGAGTGTATTGTGTGGTGTATTATTTAAAAGGGTTAATTTTTATAATATGTCCAATAAATATGCTCCATTTAACTCTCCAATATATAGTGACAGAAACAAAAGTAAATGCAAACTGTGAATATCAATGGTATAAAAGAAAGAAAGTTAAGATTAAAAAATGAAAGCTATTTCATTGTAGAACATAAGTTTACTCTCTTCCAAATCCAATAATTTCCTGTTTTAGAAAACTTTATTAATGTTCTAAGCTCCCTTATATTTAGATGTTGATATCTTTATCAATAGCAAAATGAAAAATTTAAATTTGATAGTAGTCAATTGTGCAGAAAGATACATTGGTATACCTTTATTAAAATGAGCTGATTGTTTTAATGAAGCAATTATGCCCACCAAAATAATAAAAAATTGACAACTACTATTTTAAATAATCTGATTTTTTAATGGAAAGACAAAGTCAATATCAGAAGTTTTATTTCAAAAAAAAATCAGCTCTGAGGCTATTATATTTTGAAAAAAATGCATATGAAACCAAGAAAAACCAAAAATAATGAAATTTTAAGAATTAAGCTTTACTGATCTTTATTTCAGACATTTTCCTATATTGAAATGCTAAGTGAATTCTTTTTCAATGGAAAAAAAAAACTAAGGAATATACATTTATTTTTTAAAATACTGACTCTATAAGCAAATAGAATACACTGTAATACAAAAATCTGTGCAAAAACTCAGATATTCCATGGGGCTGTAGATTAGTGTCTTAACAACTCAGGTAACTGGATTTATTTGTAATCTCTTTTCTACTAACAAATAAAACCATTCCTTAAACACTTTTGGAAGCATCTTTATATCTTTCAAAAAAATACATTAGTAAACGTTTTAACACCTTAAAAATTAAGCATAATTTATTTACATTCAGTTCAGTTAAGTTCAGTTCAATTTCTCAGTTGTGTCCGACTTTTTGTGACCCAATGAATCACAGCACACCAGGCCTCCCTGTCCATCACCAGCTCCTGGAGTTTACACAAACTCATGTCCATGGAGTTGGTGATGCCATCAAGCCATCTCATCCTTTGTTGTCCCCTTCCGCTCCTGCCCCCAATTCCTCCCAGCATCAGGGTCTTTTCCAATGAGTCATCTTTTCACATGAGGTGGCTAAAGTATTGGAGTTTCAGCTTTAGTATCAGTCCTTCCAATGAGCACCCAGGACTGATCTCCTTTAGAATGGACTGGTTGGATCTCCTTGCAGTCCAAGGGACTCTCAAGCGTCTTCTACAACACCACAGTTCAAAGGCATCAATTCTTTCACGCTCAGCTTTCTTCACAGTCCAACTCTCACATCCATACATGACCACTGGAAAAACCACAGCCATGACTAGACGGACCTCTGTTAGCAAAGTAATATTTCTGCTTTTTTATATGCTGTCTAGGTTGGTCATAACTTTCCTTCCAAGGAGTAAGTGTTTTTTAATTTCATGGCTGCAATCACCATCTGCAGTGATTTTGGAGCCCAGAAAAATAAAGTCTGAAACTATTTTCCCATCTATTTGCCATGAAGTGATAGGACCAGATGCCATGATCTTAGTTTTCTGAATGTTGAGCTTTAAACCAACTTTTTTACTCTCCTCTTTCACTTTCATCAAGAGGCTTTTTAGTTCCTCTTCACTTTCTGCCATAAGGGTGGTGTCATCTGCATATCTGAGGTTATTGATATTTCTCAAGGCAATCTTCATTCCAGATTGTGTTTCTTCTAGCCCAGCATTTCTCGTGATGTACTCTGCATAGAAGTTAAATAAGCAGGGTGACAATCTACAGCCTTGATGTAGTCCTTTTCCTATTTGGAAGCAGTCTGTTGTTCCATGCCCAATTCTAACCGTTGCTTCCTGACCTTCATATAGGTTTCTCAAGAGGCAGGTCAGGTGGTCTGGTATTCCCATCTCTTTCAGAATTGTCCACAGTTTATTGTGATCCACACAGTCAAAGGCTTTGGCATAGTCAATAAAGCAGAAATAGATGTTTTTCTCGAACTCTCTTGCTTTCTCGATGATCCAGCAGATGTTGGCAATTTGATCTCTTGTTCCTCTGCCTTTTCTAAAACCAGCTTGAACATCTGGAAGTTCATGGTTCACATATTGCTGAAGCCTGGCTTGGAGAATTTGGAGCATTACTTTACTAGCATGTGAAATAAGTGCAAGTGTACAGTAGTTTGAGCATTCTTTGGCATTGCCTTTCTTTGGGATTGGAATGAAAACTGACCTTTTCCAGTCCAGTCCAGTCACTGCTGAGTTTTCCAAATTTGCTGGCATATTTAGTGCATCACTTTCACAGCATCATCTTTCAGGAATTGAAATAGCTCGAGGGAAATTCCATCATCTCCACTAGCTTTGGTCATAGTGATGCTTTCTAAGGCCCACTTGACTTCACATTCCAAGATGTCTGGCTCTGGGCGAGTGATCACACCATTGTGATTATCTGGGTTGTGAAGATCTTTTTTGTACAGTTTTTCTGTGCATTCTTGCCACCTCTTCTTAATATCTTCTCCTTCTGTTAGCTCCATACCATTTGTGTCCTTTATCGAGCCCATCTTTGCATGAAATATTCCCTTGGTATCTCTAATTTTCTTGAGGAGCTCTCTAGTCTTTCGCATTCTGTTGTTTTACTCTATTTCTTTGCATTGATCACTGAGGAAGTCTTTCTTATCTCTTTTTATCTCTTATCATCTCTTATCTCTTCTTATATGCTCTTATCTCTTTGGAGCTCTGCATTCAGATGCTTATATCTTTCCTTCTCTCCTTTGCTTTTCTCTTCTCTTCTTTTCATAGCTGTTTGTAAGGCCTGCTCAGACAGCCATCTTGCTCTTTTGCATTTCTTTTCCATGGGGATGGTCCTGATCCCTGTCTCCTGTTCAATGTCACGAACCTCCACCCATAGTTCTTCAGGCACTCTGTCTATCAGATCTAGTCCCTTAAATCTATTTCTCATTTACACTGTATAATCATAAGGGGTATGATTTAGGTCATACCTGTATGGTCTAGTGGTTTTCCCTAGTTTATTCAATTTAAGTCTGAATTTGGCAATAAGGAGTTCATGATCTGAGCCACAGTCAGCTCCTGGTCTTGTTTTTGCTGACTGTATAGAGCTTCTCCATCTTTGGCTGCAAAGAATATAATCAGTCTGATTTCGGTATTGACCATCTGGTGATGTCCATGTGTAGAGTCTTCTCTTGTGTTGTTGGAAGAGGGTGTTTGCTATGACCAGTGTGTTCTCTTGGCAAAACTCTATTAGCCTTTTCCCTGCTTCATTTTGTACTCCAAGGCCAAATTTGCCTGTTACTCCTGGTGTTTCTTGATTTCTTACTTTTGCATTCCAGTCCCCTATAATGTAAAGGACATCTTTTTTGGGTGTTAGTTCTAAAAGGTCTTGTAGGTCTTCATAGAACCATTCAATTTCAGCTTCTTCAGCATTACTGTTTGGGGCATAGCCTTGGATTGCCATGATATTGAATGGTTTGCCTTGGAAATGAACAGAGATCATTCTGTCATTTTTGAGATTGCATCCAAGAACTGCATTTCAGACTCTTTTGTTAACCATGATGGCTACTTCATTTCTTCTAAGGGATTCCTGCCCACAATAGTAGATATAATGGTCATCTGAGTTAAATTCACCCATTTCAGTCCATTTTAGTTTGCTGATTCCCAGAATGTCAACGTTCACTCTTGCCATTTCCTGTTTGACCACTTCCAATTTGCCTTGATTCATGGACCTGACATTCCAGGTTCCTATGCAATATTGCTCTTTACAGCATCGGATCTTCTTTCTGTCACCAGTTACATCCAGTATTGGGTATTGTTTTGCTTTGGCTCATCCCTTCATTCTTTCTGGAGTTATTTCTCCACTGACCTCCAGTAGCATACTGGCTACCTACCAACCTGGGGAGTTCCTCTTTCAGTATCCTATCATGTTGTCTTTTCATACTGTTCATGGGGTTCTCAAGGCAAAAATACTGAAGTGGTTTGCCATTCCCTTCTCCAGTGGACCACATTCTTTCAGACCTCTCCACCATGACCCATCTGTCTTGGGTGGCCCCACATGACATGGCTTAATTTCATTGAGTTAGACAAGGCTGTGGTCCATGTGATAAGATTGGCCAGTTTTCTGTGATTATGGTTTCAGTGTGTCTGCCCTCTGATGCCTTCTCACACCACTTACCATCTTACTTGGGTTTCTCTTACCTGGATGTGGGGTATCTCTTCACGGGTCCTCCAGCAAAGCGCAGCCATTGTTCCTTACCTTGGACGAGGGGTATCCCCTCATGGCCACCCCTCCTGACCTTTAATGTGGAGTAGCTCCTAGAGGAAACCAATAAGCAGATTACAAAAAAAAAAACATAATATATTTTTATGTTCCCATTATTTTACATAAAATATCCCCAAATAATTTGCCTTGACAAATAAAGTTAGTATTCACTATGGATTTAATAAGAATATTATTTCTCTTCCCACTATTATTGAGGCCTCAACTCTTATCAAATATACCTTACAATGAACTGTGCAAATAAATGAATGAATGAATAAAAAAAATAAAGAACAAAACTAAAAATCAACAGAAGTCAGATAGACAACTATATTTCATTTGTGTCTGAGAGCAACTTAAAATCAGTAGATCTATTTCATGTTCAGACCCCAGAGACCAGCACTGACTTGACAAATTGTAAACATTTAATACATATTTAAAATGATAAAGGAATAGATAGCAGAATTCAATCTCCTAATATTAGTATTTTTATCTCAATAAAATTAGAATTTTAAATAAAGTGGTTTAAGGAAGAAAACTTAATCATATCAAGTGTTTATTGAATTCATTTGCCATTGAACTAGTATTAGATTTTAAAATGTAATTAGGTTTACAATGGGATTAAGCAGGAAATGTTGGCTTTAATTTACTGTAAGGTTACTATCCTTCACATTGCAAATAAGATAACTGTCTTTCAACTTTAATTGAGTATGACTGATTATTCTTTATCAAGTCAAATCACTTTTGTTTAGCATGATGTCATTATATTTATATGACAAGATAGATAATAGTTTGCCATATTTTCAGTCAATATATTATGGCTAGGCTGGAAAAAGTCCATTTACTCCAATCTTTAAAAGAGACAAGTGGGATTTTTCTTGCAACTAGGATGATAAAAAAGAAATCTTTAGTTCCAAGCATACTGTCTAGCTTAAGAAGCGAATTAACACTTTTAACACTTCAAATTTATCAACTAAAATATAACATGAAAACAGAACTATAAATTTTTATGAAATTGTTATTTGTTTTTTTAGTTTTGTTCAAAACTATTTGAAAAAGTAAATTTATATTTTTTAGAAGCATGAATTGGCTTTGACTAATATATTAAAAATAATTATATATATATATAAACATATACATATATAGATAATTGAATCACTTAACTGTATACCAGAAGCTAATACAACTGCAATAAAAAAGGATCGTTTTGAATTAAAAAAAACTAATAAGCTTTCAGAAAAGTGAAGTAACCATATTTATCTTTGCACTTTTTCCCTCAAAAATTGTTTAAACATATATTTGTCAATATTAATACTAATATCTTGGCACATTTGCTTTCTCCTCACTCAGTATAGACACACACATGCATCTTATGATACCATTATTATTTGTTTACTGATTTGAAGTTATCTGCCGTCATCACAGTCCCAAACCACTACATCTGATAGGATTCATGAGGAATTTCAACACAGATGCAGTCATATTATTTAATATAAAACCCATGTTAAAATATTGCCAATTTTCACAGTGATTTGTGGAATTTTTAAAAATTTGGTTGAATTTTACAAACAGGGTGCATAATAATTAAATTTTACTTAATAAGATATTTTGCCTAGAGAAAGAGTTTGAGTTCTTTAAATTCTACAAGAAAGTTTCCAGACTTTGGAATACAGCTATATGCTTATTATATTCAAAGGTGCCCTGCATTGTACTAAATCCCCATGTAGTTCCCAATGACTTAGTCTCAGATGTCTTAGACTCTCCTGTTCCTAAGTATGTAGGTTCTGTGTCTTGTATGTTTACAAACTGGAAGTATTTGATCTGGGAAGATTCTGGTTCTAACATGGGTTAAGAACTTGTTAAATTTTGGGAGAGTTTTTCTCCTAGTGAAAAACAAAGAGACTCATTCCACTGCCCACATATTTGTAATTGATAGAGAAAACCATTCTTTAAACTCCTTTGAGATATCTTTGTACCTTCATCTCATAGAAAATTATATGATGAAAAATTTCTAACACTGTTAAAATAAGCAAGTATAGTATCCATGTTGAGAGTCTCATAGTTTCCATGTTTACTAATAATTGAGAATAAGAGGAATAAGGATACTGCATAAACTGCCTGTGCTACAGTTCAGTTCAGTCACTCAGTCATGTAAATTTTTTGATACCCAATGGACTGCAGCAGGCTAGACTTCCCTGTCCATCACCAACTCCCGGGATTGCTCAAACTCCTGTCCATCGAGTTGGTGATGCCTTTCAACCATCTCATCCTCTGTCGTCCCCTTCTCCTCCAGCCTTCAATCTTTCCCAGTATCGGGGTCTTTTCCAATAAGTCAGTTCTTCGCATCAGTTGGCCAAAGTATTGGAGTTTCAGCTTCACCATCAACCCTTCCAATGACTATTCAGGATTGACTTCCTTTAGAATTGTCTGGTTGGATCTCCTTGCAATCCAAGGGACTCTCAAGAGGCTTCTCTATCACCACAGTTCAAAAGTATCAGTCCTTTGGCACTCAGCTTTCGTTATGGTCCAAATCTCACATCCATGCATGACTACTGGAAAAAACTGTAGCTTTGACTAGATGGACCTTTGTCAGCAAAGTAATGTCTCACAATGTTTGAGGACATTGTGAAACTCTTTTAAAATCTTCAAAAGTTTAAAAATGTTTTAAAACATTCAATGGGATATAAATATTTTCAGGGTATTTTCATTTTTATTTTTCTTCATCCATTTGACTTTTCTATCTATTGTTTTTCTGATAAGCAATTGGGAGTTTATTTTTATTTATTTTTTATTTAAATTTATTTATTTTAATTAAAGGCTAATTACTTTATAATATTATATTGGTTTTGCCATACATCAACATTGGGAGTTTAAATTGGTTTACAAAAACATAATTACTCTTCCATATGTTAAGTGTACTGTTTTGAAACTATTTATGGTGGATGGGAGAAGGAAATGGCAATCAACTCCAGTGTTCTTGGCTGGAAAATCCCATGGATGGGTGAGCCTGGTGGACTATAGTCCATGGGGTCACCAAGAGTTAAACATGATTTAGAGATTAAACAACAATGGTGGATTAACCAATGTATAATACATACTATATCTAGGTATGATATCTAATTCACAGTATGTTTTAATAATTGATGCTATTAGTCAATTTGTTATTTATTTACAGGTACATTTTTTTTTCAAAATGTGACATGATTAAATGTAAAGCAGCTTCACTTAATTATTAATGTACATTTCTATTATTTAATTGTGCTGATTTTGTAAAGCTAAAAGGAAAAAAAAACTTTCGTATTTAGGTCTAAGAAAAAAGTATTTCCTCCTCTAATGCTAAATGACACAGGTAGAAAAATAGAAATGATATTTTAGCATGTGCTAGCTACATCTAATACGATTTTCTGTCAACACAGAAACCATGAGTTGTATGTTTTAAAGACTGCAGTCAAATTGTTTTCTTCAGTAAATAGAAGCTGGATTTCCTGGTGTGTCAAAATGATGCTATCTGAGAAACAATGAAATTTTGCACCAAAACAACACAAAAATTGCCAGTCATTAGATGCATTTCTATAGCTTACTTCGAATTTTAAGAAGCAACATTGAAATGCAGGGTGTAAGTCTATGGTTTGTAAATATGGAAATGCTGCATGGCTCTTATAGGAATACAGACTTGCATCAGGACATAACTGTTACCTGAGGGACAGCCAGAGTTATCTATATCATTATTGATGGCATACTCAAAATATATTAAAATAATGAAACATAAAATTATATTTTAGAAATATACATAAAGCTCAGGCTCTCAGAGACAGAGAATGAATTGATGGTTCCAAAGGAATGGGGTAGGGAAACAATGAGTGAAGGTGTTCAAAACACACACACTTGTAGTTGTATAATACATAAGTCAAGCATATAAAATGTGATGATTACAGTGAATACTGTATTGTGCATTTGAAAGTTGCTAAGATCTTAAAAATTCCCATCTCAAGAAAAAATGGTTTAATTGATGATGGATCTTAACTAGACTTATTGTGGTGATGATTTACTCTGTCCATAGGACTTCCTGGGCTCTTCTGTCCATGGGATTATCCAGGCAAGAGTACTGGAGTGGGTTGCCATTTCCTTCTCCAGGGGATCTTCCTGACCCAGGGATCAAACTCTTGTCTCATGTCTCTTGCATTGGCAGGTGGGTTCTTTACCTCTTTACCACTAGCACCATATGGTGAGATATATATATATATATATCCCATATATATATATGTGTATATATATATATATATATATATATATATGGGATTCTCTGGTGGCTCAGATGGTAAGGAGTCTGCCTGCAGTGTGGGAGACCTGAGTTCCATCCATGGGTCGGGAAGATCCCTTGGAAAAGAAAATGGCAACCCACTCCAGTATTCTTGCTGGAAAAAATCCCATGGACAGGGGAGCCTGGTGGGCTATAGTCCATAGGTTTGCAAAGAGTTGGACACAGCTGAGCTATATATATATATATACATATAATATACATATATTATATACATACATATATAATATACATGTAATATACATACATATACTGGAGAAGGCAATGGCAACGCACTCCAGTACTCTTGCCTGGAAAATCCCATGATTGGAGGAGCCTGGTATGCTGCAATCCATGGGGTCACTGAGTCGGGCATGACTGAGCAACTTCACTTTCACTTTTCACTTTCATGCAGTGGAGAAGGAAATGGCAACCCATTCCAGTGTTCTTGCCTGGAGAATCCCAGGGACAGGGATGGGGGAGGGGGAGCCTGGTGGGTTGCCATCTCTGGGGTCGCATAGAGTCGGACACAACTGAAGCGACTTAGCAGCAGCACATACATATATATGTACATTTTATATATATATATATATATATATATATACACACACACATACATATAATCTTTAGGTCATACACCAGAAATTGTTGTATATCAAAAGGAAAATAAAGCTCAGGCTCTATGAGATCTAGTATAATTAATAGTATTTGAGAATGATAACTACAATGAGACATAAATTACTCACTGAGTTGGATAATATGACTCATAGACCACCTGAAAGTGTCTTCTGAATTTGATCAATAATTCACTTAGGGAAGATAAATGCAGAAAATGATTTTTTAAAGTATTCCCAGGAAGCTCAATGATTTGAACTTATTCTGACAGTCTGTCTTTGACCTTCTTTGGCATATCATGCTTACTATGCATGCCCTTTAAAGATCTGTTTAAGTGAATGAATTTACACATTCCTCGGAGAAATGTTATTGATTTTTCCAAAAACAAAGCAAAATAAACAAAAAAGAATTAACATCCACCAGCAATTAAATTTAGAGTGTGTGATTTTTATACCTCTGTATCCTTTCTGAATGAAAAACTGAGCTAAAGAGATTCTGAAATTGTCCTCAAGTAGAGATCTCTTATAGAGGATTGCAAAGTCTAATTACATTCCTGTTTAGAATGTTTCAGGATTGAAAATTAAATTTAGCCTAGATTAAAGTGGCTTTCCCAGATAAATGATATCACTTATCTCCAGTTACTGGTAATGTTTGTGTTTACTATTTAAACTTTTGTAAACTGGGACTTGGAGAAGGCAATGGCAACCCACTCCAGTATTCTTGCCTGGAAAATCCCATGGGTGGAGGAGCCTGGTAGGCTGCAGTCCATGGGGTCGCTAAGAGTAGAAAACCACTGACTGACTTCACCTTCACTTTTCACTTTCATGCATTGGAGAAGGAAATGGCAACCCACTCCAGTGTTCTTGCCTGGAGAATCCCAGGGGTGGGGGAGCCTGGTGGGCTGCTGTCTATGGGGTCGCACAGAGTCGGACACGACTGAAGTGACTTTGCAGCAGCAGCAGCAAACTGGGACTATTACAGACACTGTGAGATATTGCATACCAAAGCAAGATACATAGGTACATGTGATGGCTTTTTTAACAACGCAGTGAAAACACAAATATTGGGTTTATATGAACTTCATTTGGTTGTTTCTTTTGGAATTTAACTTATTACAAGTTCTTTCTCTGAAAGTGAATGTTGTCCTAAAGCATTTTTACATCTCTGTCAATTTCAATCCCATCCACTTTCTTATGACCCCTAATTTGTATATAGTCAATATAATGACCACAAGGTTCTCCTGAATTTCTTTGCCTGAGCACCTATTTTATGAAGGCTTAAGCAGACCAGAGAGATAAAGTCCCATAGCTATGCAGTGTTAAAGCCAGGACTGAGGCACCTATTTCTGACTCTGAGCTCTCCTAACTGACAACCCTTGGGAAGGCAGCAGAAAATTCTATAGCAGATATCAACTCTCTCAGACTACAGGGACTGCTATGTTTTTTTCATCGGCCTCACTTTTTATTTTCGTTCTCCAGAATGGATCCTTTAATTTGACTTTGACTAGACCTACACATTTTCTGTTATGATATAATGGATTAAGAGATTTTATGCTTTACACTATTAAATGTACTTGCTTGAATTTAAGTTTTTAGAGAAATCTGTTGTTCAAGTAGTGCATGGCCAAGTGAAAGAATAAATTATCTTCTCTAATTTACATAATTTCTACTCAGCATTTCATATGAAACAGCTGCCTAATTCATTGTCCTGATGAAATAATATTTTACCAAAAAGAAAGTGAAAGTGAAGACTCAGTTGTGTTAGACTCAGTTGTGTCTAACTCTTTGCAAACACAGGGACTGTAGCCTACCCCGATCCTCCTTCCATGGGATTTTCCAGTTAAGCATACTGGAGTGGGTTGCCATTTCTTTCTCCAGGGGATCTTCCCAACCCAGGGATTAAACTCAGGTCTCCCGAATTGCACGCAGACCCTTTACCTTCTGAGCCACCAGGGAAACCAAATGGTATTTACAAGTCAGTCAATCAGTTCAGGCACTCTGTTGTGTCTGACTCTTTGAAACCCAAGGACTGCAGCACACTGGCTTCCCTGTCCATCACCAACACCAGGAGCTTGCTCAAACTCATGTCCATGGAGTCAGTGCTGCCATCCAAACATCTCATCCTCTGTCGTCCCCTTCTCTTGCCTTAAATCTTTCACAGCATCATGGTCTTTTCCAATGAATCACTTCTGTGCATCAGATGGTCAAAGTATTGGAGTTTCAGCTTCACCAACAGTCGTTTCAATGAATATTCAGGACTGATTTCTTTTAAGATGGATGAGTTGGATCTCCTTGCTATCCAAGGGACTCTCAAGAGTCTTTTCCAACACTACAGTTCAAAAGCATCAATTCTTCAGTGCTCATCTTTCTTTAGAGTACAATACTGACATGCATACATGACTACTGGAAAAACCATAGCTTGGACTAGATGGAAATTTGTTGGCAAAATAATGTCTCTGCTTTTTAACATGTTCTCTAGGTTGATCATAGATTTTCTTGCAAAGAGAAAGTATTTTTTAATTTCATGGCTGCAGGCAACATTTGCAGTAATTTTGGAGTCACAAAAAATAGTCTGTCACTGTTTCCATTGTTTCCCCATCTATTTGCCATGAAGTGATGGGACTGGAATACCAGACCATCTGACCTGCCTCTTGAGAAAGCTATATGCAGGTCAGGAAGCAAAAATTAGAACTGGACATGGAACAACAGACTGGTTCCAAATAGGAAAAGGAGTACATCACGGCTGTATATTTTCACCCTGCTTATTTAACTTATATGCAGAGTACATCATGAGAAATGCTGGACTGGAAGAAGCACAAGCTGGAATTAAGATTTCCGGGACAAATATCAATAACCTCAGATATGCAGATGATACCACCCTTTTGGCAGAAAGTGAAGAAGAACTAAAGAGCCTCTTGATGAAAGTGAAAGAGGAGAGTGAAAAAGTTGGCTTAAAGCTCAACATTCAGAAAACGAAGATCATGGCATCTGGTCCCATCACTTCATGGCAAATAGATGGGGAAACAGTGGGAACAGTGTCAGACTTTATTTTTGGGGGACTCCAAAATCACTGAAGATGGTGATTGCACCCATGAAATTAAAAGATGCTTACTCCTTGGAAGGATAGCATATTAAAAAGCAGAAACATTACTTTGCCAACAAAGGTCTTTCTAGGCAAGGCTATGGTTTTTCCAGTGGTCATGTATGGATGTAAGAGTTGGACTGTGAAGAAAGCTGAGTGCTGAAGAACTGATGCTTTTGAACTGTGGTGTTGGAGAAGACTCTTGAGAGTCCCTTGGACTGCAAGGAGGTCCAACCAATCCATTCTAAAGGAGATCAGTCCTGGGTATTCTTTGGAAGGACTGATGCTGAAGCTGAAACTCCAATACTCTGGCCACCTCATGCAAAGTGTTGACATTGGAAAAGAGTCTGATGCTGGGAGGGATTGGGGGAAGGAGGAAAACGGGATGACAGAGGATGAGATGGCTGGATGGCATCACCGACTCTATGGACATGAGTTTGAGTGAACTCCTGGAGGTGGTGATGGACAGGGAGGCCTGGAATGCTGTGATTCATGGGGTTGCAAAGAGTCTGACACCATTGAATTACTGAACTGAACTGAACTGATGGGACTGGATGCCATGATCTTTGTTTTCTAAATGTTGAGTTTTAAGCCAAATTTTTCACTCTCCTCATTCACTTTCATCAAGAGGCTCTCATTCTTTTTTGCTTTCTGCCATAAGGGTGGTATCATGTGCGAATCTGAGGACATTGATGTTTCTCCCAGCAATCTTGATTCCAGCTTGTGTTTTATCCAGCCCTGCATTTCTCATGATGTACTCTGCATATAAGTTAATAAGCAGGGTGACAATATGTAGCCTTGACATACTCCTTTCCCAATTTGTAACCAGTATGTTGTCCCATGTCCAGTTCCAACTGTTGCTTCCTGACCTGCATACAGACTTTTCAGAGGAAGGTCAGGTGGTCTGGTATTCCAATAACTTAAAGAATTTTCCATCATGTCTTGTGATTCAGACAGTCAAAGGCTTTGGGATAGTCAATAAAGCAGAAATAGATGATTTTCTGGAATTCTCTTGCTTTATTGATGATGCAAGAGATGTTGGTAATTTGATCTCAGGTTCCTCTGCCTTTTCTAAATCCAGCTTGAACATCTGGAAGTTCTCAGTTCATGTACTGTTGAAGCCTGGCTTGGAGAATTTTGACCATTACTTTGCTAGCATGTGAGATGAGTGGAATTGTGTGGTAGTTTGCACATTCTTTGGTATTGCCTTTCTTTGAGATTGGAATGAAAACTGACCTTTTCCAGTCCTGTGGCCACTGCTGAGTTTTCCAAATTTGCTGGCATATTGAGTGCAGCATTTTCACAGCATCATATTTGAGGATTTGAAATAGCTCAAATGGAATTCCATCACCTCCAATAGCTTTGTTCATAGTGATGCTTCCTAAAGGCCCTTTGACTTCATTTCCAGGATGTCTGGCTCTAGGTGAGTGATCACACCACCGTGGTTATCTGAGTCTTGGAGATTTTTTTTGCATAGTTCTTCTGTGTATTTTTACCACCTCTTCTTAATGTCTTCTGATTCTGTTGCTGCTGCTGCAAAGTCGCTTCAGTCGTGTCCGACTCTGTGCGACCCCATAGACGGCAGCCCACCGGGCTCTCCCATTGCTGGGATTCTATTAGGTCCATACAATTACTGTACTTTATTGTGCCCATCTTTGAATGCAATTTTCCATTGGTATCTCTAATTTTCTTGAAGAGATCTCTAGTCTTCACCATTTTATTGTTTTGCTCTATTTCTTTGCATTGATCCCCAAGGAAGGCTTTCTTATCTATCCTTAATATTCTTTGCAACTCTGCATTCAGATGGGTATATCTTTCCTTTTTTTTTTTTTTTTTGGCTTTTGCTTCTCTTCTTTTCTCAGCTATTTATAAATCCTCCTCAGACAACCAGTTTTCCTTTTTACATTTCTTTTCTCTGGGTTTGTCTTGATCACTGCCTCCTGTACAATATCATGAACTGTCAAGAATCCACAGTTCTTCAAGCACTATATCAGACCTAATCCCTTGAATATATTTGCCACTTCCACCGTATAATCATAAGAGGTTTGATTAGGTCATACCTGAATGGTCCAGTGGTTTTCCCCTTTCTTCAATTTAAGTCTGAATTTTACAATAAGGATGTAACTTTATTACATGAAAATAGCAGAATATAAGGACATGTGCTCATTTTCTCCTACAAGAACTCCAAATTTACAATTCACTCTTGAACAATTATTGACATGAAAATGTTGGATCCCACCAAAAAAAAATATACCCCATTTCCAAGGGCAAAGGAGAAGCTCCAGAAAGATGGTGGGGAGGGCAAAATCATATTTAGAATAAAACCCTATACCCGCAGAGATGCCCAGAGGTCTTAAACAAAATCCTGTGTGCACCAGGAGAACTACCCAGAGAGTGAGCCAGACCTGCCTTCAAGTGCATGAGTGTCTCCTGCAGAGGTACAGGTCAGCAGTGGCCTGCCACAGTGGCAGGGGCTCTGGAAGCAGCGGTCCTGGGTGTGGCATAATCCCTGTTGGAGGAGGTCACCGTTAACCCCACCATAGAGCTTCCAAGTATATGACCCACAGACTGCAAAACTATTAAACCAAAGAAAATATCACACTGTTAAGAAAGTTCTAAAAAAAGAAAAGAAAAGAAAAGAAAGTTTTAGGACCCACAGCAGATTTCCAAACCTGGGGATCTGGCAAAGGGACTGAGAACCCCCAGGCAATTCGAATTTGGAGGACAGTGGGATTTGATTATGGAACTTACACAGAACTGGGGAAACAGACTCTTGGAGGGCACAAACAAAACCTTGAGTGCACCAGGACCGAGAAAAAAAGAGCAGTGACCCCAAAAGAGACAGACCCAGACTTACCTTGAGTATCCAGGAGTCTCTGGCAAAGGCGTGGATTGGCCGTGGCTTGCTGTCGGCTCAGGGGCACTAAGTGCAACAGTGTGCGGACTGGAACTTTTGAAGGAGGTCACCATTATCTTCACTACCTCCACCATATTTTGGTCTCAGGTCAAACAATAGGGAGGCAGCACAGTGCCGCCCATCAACAGAAATTTGGGTTAAAGATTTACTGAGCATGGCCCCACATATCAGAACATGACCCAGTTTCTCCCACAGTCAGTCTCTCCTATCAGGAAATGTCCATAAGTCCCTTATCCTAAACCCTTATATAGAATGAAAACCACAATCACAGAAAACTAACCAAACTGATCACATAGACCATGGCCTTGTCTAATTCAATGAAACTATGAGCCCTGCCATGTAGGGCCACCCAAGCTGGACGAGTCATGGTGGAGAGTTCTGACAAAGCGTGGTCCACTGGAGAAGGCAAAAGCAAAACCACTGCAGTATTCTTGCATTGAGAACTCAATATACAGTATAAAAAGGCAGAAAGATATCAAACTGAAAGATAAACTTCCCAGGCCAGTAGGTGCCCAATACATTACTGGAAAAGAGTGGAGAAATAGCTCTAGAACGAATGAAGAGATGGAGCCAAAGCAAAAAAACAAAAACAAAAACAAAAACGAAAAACAAACAAACAAAAAACAACCAATTGTGGTGTGACTGTCAATGGAAGTAAAGTTCAATGCTATAAGGAACAATATTGTATAGGAACTTGGAATGTTTGGTCCATGAATCACGGTAAATTGGAAGTGGTCTAACAGGAGATGGCAAGGGTGAACAAAGACATTTTAGGAATCAGCAAACTAAATGGACTGGAATGGGTGAATTTTTATTTCAGGTGACCATTAGATCTACTACTCTGGGCAAGAATCCCTTAGAAGAAACGGATTAGCCATCACAATAACAAAAGGGTCTGAAATGCAGTACTTGGTTCAGTTCAGTTCAATTCAGTTCATTCACTCAGTCATGTCCGACTCTTTGCAACCCCATGAATCGCAGCATGCCAGGCCTCGCTGTCCATCACCAACTCCTGGAGTTCACTCAAACTCATGTCCATCGAGTCGGTGATGCCATCCTGCCATCTCTTTCTCTGTTGTCCCCTTCCTCTCCTGCCTGCAATCCCTCCCAGCATCAGAGTCTTTTCCAATGAGTCAACTCTTCGCATGAGATGGCCAAAGTATTGGAGTATCAACTTCAGCATCAGTCCTTCCAATGAACACCCAGGACTGGTCTCCTTTAGGATGGACTGGTTGGATATACTTGCAGTGCAAGGGACTTGCAAGAGTCTTCTCCAACACCACAGTTTAAAAGCATCAATTCTTCGGTGCTCAGCTTTCACACAATCCAACTCTCACATCCATACGTGACCACTGGAAAAACCATAGCCTTGACTAGAAAGACCTTTGTTGCAAAGTAATGTCTCTGCTTTTGAATATGCTATCTAGGTTGGTCATAAAAATTTCATGAGTGAAATCACCATCTGCAGTGATTTTGGAACTCAAAAAAAGATAAAGACTGACACAGTTTCTACTGTTTCCCTGTCTACTTCCCATGAAGTGATGGGAATGAATGCCATGATCATAGTTTCCTGAATGTTGAGTTTTAAGCCAACTTTTTCACTCTCCTCTTTCACTTTCATCAAGAGGCTTTTAGTTTCTCTTCACTTTCTGCCATAAGGGTAGTGTCATCTGCATATCTGAGGTTATTGATATTTGTCTCGGCAATCTTGATTCCAGTTTGTGTTTCTTCCATCCCAGCATTTGTCATGATGTACTCTGCATAGAAGTTAAATAAGCAGGGTGACAATATACAGCCTTGACACTCTCCTTTTCCTATTTGGAACCAGTCTGTTGTTCCATGTCCAGTTCTAACTCTTGCTTCCTGACCTGCATATAGTTTTCTCAAGAGGCAGGTAGGTGGTCTGGTATTCCAATCTCTTTCAGAATTTGCCACAGTTTATTGTGATCCACACAGTCAAAGGCTTTGGCATAGTCAATAAAGCAGAAATAGATGTTTTTCTGGAACTCTCTTGCTTTTTCAATGATCCAGTGGATGTTGGCAATTTGATCTCTGGTTCCTCTGCCTTTTCTAAAACCAGCTTGAACATCTGGAAGTTCATGGTTCACATATTGCTGAAGCCTGGCTTGGAGAATTTTGAGCATTACTTTACTAGCATGGGAGATGAGTGCAATTGTGTGGTAGTTTGAGCATTCTTTGGCATTGCCTTTCTTTGGGATTGGAATGAAAACTGACCTTTTCCAGTCCTGTGGCCACTGCTGAGTTTTCCAATTTGCTGGCATATTGAGTGCAGTACTTTCACAGCATCATGTTTGAGGAATTGGAATAGCTGAACTGGAAATCCATCACCTCCACTATCTTTATTCATAGTGATGCTTTCTAAGGCCCACTTGACTTCACATTCCAGGATGTCTGGCTCTAGGTCAGTGATGACACCATCATGATTATCTGGGTCATGTAGATCTTTTTTGTACAGTTCTTCTGTGTATTCTTGACACCTCTTCTTAATATCTTCTGCTTCTGTTAGGTCCATAACATTTCTGTCCTTTATCTAGCCCATTTTTGTATGAGATGTTTCCTTGGTTTCTCTTATTTTCTTGAAGAGATCACTAGTCTTTCCCCTTCTGTTGTTTTTCTCTATTTCTTTGCATTGATCGCTGAGGAAGGCTTTCTTATTTCTCCTTGTTATCCTTTGGAACTTTGCATTCAGATGCTTATATCTTTCCTTTTCTCCTTTGCTTTTCACTTCTCTTCTTTTCACAGCTATTTGTAAGGCCTCCCTAGACAGCCATTTTGCTTTTTACATTTCTTTTCCGTGGGGATGGTCTTGATCCCTGTCTCCTGTACAATGTCATGTACCTCCATCCATAGTTCATCAGGCACTCTGTCTATCAGATCTAGTTCTTAAATCTATTTGTCACTTTCACTGTATAATCATATGGGATTTGATTTAGGTCATAACTGAATGGTTTAGTGGTTTTCCCTAGTTTATTCAATTTAAGTCTGAATTTGGCAATAAGGAGTTCATGATCTGAGCCACAGTCATCTCCAAGTCTTGTTTTTGCTGACTGTATAGAGCTTCTCCATCTTTGGCTGCAAAGAATATAATCAATCTGATTTCGCTGTTGACCTCTGGTGATGTCCATGTGTAGTGTCTTCTCTTGTGTTGTTGGAAGAGGGTGTTTGCTATGACTAGTGAGTTCTCTTGGCAAATCTCTATTAGCCTTTGCCCTGCTTCATTCCATACTCCAAGGCCAAATTTGCCTGCTACTCCAGGCATTTCTTGACTTCCTACTTTTGCATTCCAGTCTCCTATAATGAAAAGGACATCTTTTTGAGTATTAGTTCTAAAAGGTCTTGTATGTCTTCATAAACCTTTCAATGTCAGCTTCTTCAGTGTTACTGGTTGGGCATAGGCTTGGATTACTGTGATATTGAATGGTTTGCCTTGGAAATGAACAAAGATCATTTTGCCATTTTTGAGATTGCATCCAAGTACTGCATTTCGGACTCTTTTGTTGACCATGATGGCTACTCCATTTCTTCTGAGGGATTCCTGCTCACAGTAGTAGATATAATGGTCATTTGAGTTAAATTCACCCATTCCAGTCCATTTTAGTTCACTGATCCCCAGAATGTCAACATTCACTCTTGCCATCTCCTGTTTGACCACTTCCAATTTGCCTTGATTCATGGACCTAACATTCCAGGTTCCTATACAATGTTGCTCTTGGCAGCATCGGACTTTGCTTCTATCTCCAATCACATCTACAACTGGGTATTTTTTTATTATTTTTTTTTTTTTTGGCTCCATCCCTTCATTCTTTCTGGAGTTATTTGTCCACTGATCTCCAGTAGCATATTGGGCACCTACCGACCTGGGGAGTTCCTCTTTCAGTATCCTATCATTTTGCCTTTTCATACTGTTCATGGGGTTCTCAAGGCAAGAATACTGAAGTGGTTTGCTATTCCCTTCTGCATTGGACCATGTTCTGTCAGATCTCTTCACCATGACCGGTCCATCTTGGGTGGCCCCACATGGCATGGCTTAGTTTTGTAGAGTTAGACCAGGCTGTGATCCGTGTGATCAGATTGGCTAGTTTTCTGTGATTATGGTTTCAATGTGTCTGCCCTTTGATAACCTCTCATAACACCTACCATCTTACTTGGGTTTCTCTTACCTTGAACGTGGGGTATCTCTTCACAGCTGCTCCAAAAAAGCACAGCCTCTGCTGCTTACCTTGGGCGAGTTGCCCCTCCTGACCTTTTACGTGGATTAGCTCCTCTCGGCCGCCGCTCCTTGGACATGGAGTTGCTCCTCTTGGCCTCTGCTGCTGACCTCCAGTGTGTGGTAGCTCCCCTCGGCCCCCGTCCCTGACCTCGGGCGTGGGGTTGCTCCTCTCCGTTGCTGCTGCTGCTGATCTCCAGTGTGGGGTATCTCCTCTCAGCCACAGCCCCTGACCTCCAGTGTGTGGTAGCTCCCCTCGGCCCCCATCCCTGACCTCAGACGTGGAGTTGCTCCTCTCGGCCACCGCTGCTGACCTCCAGTGTGGTGTAGCTCCCCTCAGCCTCAGTCCCTGACCTCCAGTGTGTGGTAGCTTCCCTCGGCCGCCGCCCTGACCTTGGATGTGGGGTAGCTCCTCTCGGCCACTCCTGGCTGCGCCGTCACAGCCTGGTGCTCTCAGTACTTGGATGCAATCTCAAAAACAACAGAATGATCTCTGTTCATTTCCAAGGCAAATCATTCAATATCACAGTAATCCAAGACTATGCCCCAACCGGTAATGCTGAAGAAGCTTAAGTTGAACAGTTCTATGAAGACCTACAAGACCTTCTAGAACTAACACTCAAAAAAGATATTCTTTCATTTCAAGGGGCTGGAATGTAGAAGTAGGAAGTCAAAAGATACCTGGAGTAAACAGGCAAGCTTGGCCTTGAAGTACAAAATGAAGCAGGGCAAAATTTAACAGAATTTTGCCAAGAGAACACACTGGTCATAGTAAATATCCTCTTCCACCAACACAGGAGAAGATTCTACACATGGACATCACCAGTTGTTCAATATCAAAATTAAGTTGAATATATTCTTTGCAGTCAAAATGTAGAAGTTCTGTACAGTCAACAAAAACAAGACTGGGAGCTGACTGTGGCTCATATCATGAATTTCTTATTGCAAAATTCAGACTTAAATTGAATTTAATTTAAGACTTAAATTTCCCTACATTCTTAAATTGAAGAATGTAGGGAAATCCACTAGACCATTCAGGTATTTGTAAAATGTTAATTTAATACTCAGATTTATGTTGAACAATTCTGGACACTGCACTAAATGCTGTAATGGTTCTAAGTTTAACCTCCTTTGTATAGAAGATTAAAAAAAAGTCTTAATAAAGCATCTATCTTGTACCTTTGAGTTCATTTGTTATATTCCAAATAATATGCAATATTTAATTATGTAGTGCAATAAGATAAATTCTCTCCTTCTTAAACTCCCAAAGTGTTTTGTACTGATTTTGTAATAACCACCATTTGTCTGATAGTCTCTGAATGTCTGTTTCTTAAAATAAAGGTAAACATGAATTATTCCTTTATATCCAATGAAGTATCAGATAATGCTAGGCATATTATTGCTTTTCAATTAACATTTCTTTAGTTGCACTGATTGATATAAAGGTATTTTTTATATTGTTAAATATTGCTTAGAAATTCTTACATTTGGGGTATAAGCTGCATCATTACTTTGGTTCCTGACATTTAAAATAGAGTAACATCTGCTCATCTGACATATAAGACCCTAACAAATAAAAAAGACTTTCACCAATAGAAAAGGGAAAAAAAAGTCCTGCAAGGAGTATCATATAGATATTGCTAATTTATAGAATCGTGATTTCTAAGAAAGGCTTCCCTGGTGGCTCATATGGTAAAGAATCCTCCTGCAATGTTGGAGACCTGGGTTCGATCCTTGGGTTGGGAAGATCCCCTGAAGGAGGGCGTGCCAACCCACTCCAGTATTCTTGCCTGGAGAATCCCCATGGACAGAGGTGCCTGGAGGGCTACAGTCCATGGGGTCGCAAAGAGTTGGTCACAACTGGGCAACTCAGCAGAGCACAGCACACTAGCAAACAAAGACGGCACTTTCTAATAAGCCAGTGTACTATCTCTTTGAGTAATAGATGTCTTCGCTATGTCATGTGCAATTGTAGAAATAAAATATTAAAAATACAGATAAGTTTTTTACATATAAACTCAATTTAAAAGCTTGAGTTCTAGCTGCTTATTAGTAAAACAAATAATTGTAACACTTTACTGACCTTAAGTTGTATTATTTAATCAGTAATTATGGGTGGGTGTTATTCATTACAATATAATAGGAAAAAGCTCGGTTTACGTGTATAATATTAAATAAAGGAGGTAACCTAGGAATGAAAGATCATAGAGATTCAAGCACAGATTATTTTTGGAATTTATTTCTGATTTTCTACATAAAAAATACCAAAGTACAGGCTACAAATCACATCTCAAGTAATCCATCACTCACATCATCATCTGCCCTCCTTCTCTAGAGTATAAAATAATAATATTTTTATTTAATAACTATATAAATTAAGTATTGACCACAGAAAACAAGTTGAGTTACATAAATAAAATCAGAAGCAAGATAACAGCTTGCGCATTGCTTTAGGCTACTGACAACTGGCATTTGATGTGATGGATAATGACATACACTTTATGATCTCTTTTCCTCTTCCACAGTATCTATGTTAAAAAAATACAAATTATTACAAATGGTTTTGTCCAATGTAAAATGATTCAAAGAATTTTGATAAAATTTAGATTTTAATTATAAACAGATGATCCCTAACAGTTACCACAGGAGCTGATATAATTGATACTTTATATTCCAACATCTGTTCTTGCCCAGGTGTTCTCTAGGAAGCTCAAAATTTTAGTGAGAAACTCTCCTTGCAAAACTGATTTTCCACAAATTTTGATATTTCTGGACTAACCAGTAGAGTGTAACACCCATCTGCTTTATTACACTCTATCTGCTGATACACAAGAGCCAGTGAGCGTACTGATAATATTTAATGTACTCTTGCATCTGGAGAGTTAAACACACTACAGTCACTGCTAGACATCACATACCAGTGGGTAAGACCACTCTGTGACCTTGATCAATCTGCTTAGCATCTCTGTACTTCAGTTCTCTTATTTATTTAAAATTAAATGCAAAAAGAAAAAAAAAAATACTTGATTATCATGCCATCTAAAGCAATGTTTAACAGCACAATCACTCCTCCACCCAAAGCCTAGGTTTTACATCTCCCATCCTGCTACTCACGAATTGCATAATCTTGGATAATTTATTGTCACCCAAAATCTGATTTTCATGATGAGGTAATTATGAAGATTAACGGAGTCCATGCTTATAAAGCAGTTAGGATGCTCCCTCCCTCATAGTATGTACTCAATAAATGAGCAGAGCTGACATCTGTAGAATCAACAAAAGCATCAGGTATAATCTTGACTGCAGTAAATGTAAGGTATTGGTATTCCTTTTTCCTATTTCATAATTCTGCTGTATTTAAGAATAGAACTACTTTCCTCTTCGTTTGACAGATAATGAAAGCAGGGAGCAAAATTATGAAACCAAATTGATTTCTGTCACTTTTTATCTCATTTTCTTTAGATGAAAAATGAAAAAAAAATATTGTAACTAAATTTTTTTATGAAGATTACATGGGTTTATTTAAAGTTTGTAGCAAAGACCTTGGTATCATTCAGGATTCAATAAATGCTAGCTGTTATTATTACTGGTATTATTATTGACATTATGCACTGATATTTCTGGAAGACTTTGCAAATATAATATATTATTAGTAAGAAAACAAAAACAGAGCCTAATCATTTGTACCTACACACAATCTTTCATATCTGTTTGCCGATCATTCCATATAAAGTATTCCTCTGAGTCTCCTCCAACTATAGCCTAACAGCTGAGGAGTTCTTCCAGGCTTCCTTCAGATGCTTCATAGCAAAATAGCTGTAAGAAAAAGTAACATTTCTCCTGATACACTGGCTCTTCTTGCAATATATATCTTTCATGTAGGCATGATAATCTGAGTGAAGGAAACAGAAGATAGAAGAGGACAGAAAACTCCATTATGCTGCATTATGAATATTATTTTTAACCTTGTTATCATGATTATCATCACTATTTTATCCGTTTTTCTAAATCAGTTAAATGTCGGTCTATACCTGGGACCTGTTTCCTCTGTCTCATTTCTCCCATTGAGGATCTCATTCTGTCTCATAGATATAAATATTATCTATATGCCAATGAATCCAAAATTGTAGCATTTTCTTAGACATTTTAACTTCATGCCAAAATGGAAGGTTATATCTATTAAGTATCTTTGTACTTAGCAACGGAAACTCATATTTGAAAAGCAGATGTACTTTGGCTGACTTTTCTCTTGGAAGCCTAATAATCTCAAAAGCTGAAACATAATATGTCCAGAACAGATTTCTGAAATCTTACACTATTGCTAACACCTTCCACTCATGGTTTTATATCCAAGCATTAAAGTAGTAACTCTGAAAGTCACTCATGATTCTCTTCTTCACTTAACACTCCACATAACCAAAAATTTACCAACATAGTTTTTGATCAATTTTTTAAAACATTTTACTGTACAATTACTGCTTCCCTTGTGGCCCATCAGCCTGCAATGCAGGAGACCCGGTTTAAACCCCTAGGTGAGGAAGACTTCCTGGAGAAGGAAATGGCAATTTACTCCAGTATTCTTACCTGGAGAATTCAGTGGACAGAGGAGACTGGTGGGTCACAGCCCATGGGGTTGCAAAGAGTTGGGCACAGCTGAGCGATTGACACTGCTACTTTTATAGTACAAGCTGCTGTCATGTTTCTTGCACTAATCCAAAGACTTCCTAACTTGTCTCCTTTTCTTTCCCACAGCAGCCCTAGTAATTCTGTAAAAACAAGTCAATCTACACTCTTCTGCTTAATTCCCTCTATTTAATTACCATCTCACTTATAATAAAATGTAAATGTTAACCAAGATCTACAAGATACCATATGATCTGTACCCTAAATACTAGATCTCTAGGGCAGGAAGATCCCCTGGAGAAGGGCATGGTGACCCAGTCCAGTATTTTAATAGAGAATTCCATGGACAGAGGAGCCTTGAGGGCTACAGTTCATAGGGTTGCAAAGAGTCAGACATGACTTAATAGTTGGTTAACAATGTTGTGTTAGTTTCAGTTGTACAGCAAAGTGATTCAGTTATACCTAAATATGTAGTTATTATCTTTTAAATCCCTTTCCCACTTAGGTTGTTATGGAATATAGAGCAGAGCTGCTGGTGCTATGCAGTTTGTCCTTTTTGGTTACCTATTTTAAACACAGTGATATCTACACGTCAATTCCAAATTCTCAGTATTTTTGTCTGTTGTCTGTTTAGCCTCTATGTTCTCCCAATAGAATAAAAACTCCATGATGAAATATTTTTCTTTTTTTTGCTAAATTCTGTATAATAATTGCTAGAATAATTGTTGAAATATTATACATGCTTAATAAATATTTTATTAAGATAATACAATTTTATTAAATAATATAATTTTAATTTATACTTTATAAACATAATATAGTTTAAATATAATTATAAATAATTATAATATAAATTATTATAATATCATATATTATAAATTTTAATATAACATATAATTTTATTTTAATATTATAAATATGAATTTTATAATATAAAATTTATATTATAAAATTTTATAATAAAATTTTTAATTTATAATTTATTATCTTATACTTTATACTTATAAGATAATATAATTTTATTAAATTTTATTAAACAAAATAATTTTATTAAAATAGTAATAAATATTTTATTTAATTAAAGTCTGCCACTTTTATTTTGTCAACCATCAGCATTGAACTACACTGAAGCTCTATGGTCCTGGGAAACAGACAGTAAAGGAGTCCTCTCACTTTTTCATGTTCTGTGAAACAGTGGATGCAAAGAACCATTCTTCCCTGTAGGACTTACAAACTCAGGGATGCCTTTCTGTTTATCAATGAAAAGATCAGACATAGACCCTTCTTATTTCTTGCCTCATAATGATCTCTGAATTCTTTGTCTCCACTAATCAATTGGAAGAAAATGCCCATCCGACTGACTTGCTTCTATCTTTCCACAGACTCTTGAACTTTGACCCACCCTCAGCCTGTGCCATGCTAAGTTTCTTTACAACCTGTCACTAAACAAGCTTTCCTTAATGGCTCCATCCAGAGGATACCTCAGGGTAAAACATTCTAAGATCTACTGTCCTATTACACCATCTCTACTCTTTTGTTCTGCTTCTGGACATGCTATCCCATTTCCTCACTCAATTTTCTTTCTGGTTTTGTTTACTCCTTTACTTAGATCTGTTTTTTATTTATTTATTTATTTTTTATTCTTCCCTATAAAATAAAAATCCCTTTTCAACCTGATTTTGGAGGCACTTGCAGATATCAGAATCAAGATGTAATTCCTTTGAACAAAGTCTCTCCTTAACTAAATCCAATTTTTTTATTGAAATGTAGTTGCTTTACAATTGTTGTGTTAGTTTCTGCTTTATGATGAAGTAAACCAAATTTATGTATACATATATCCTCTTTTTTTTTTTTTTTTTTGACACGGAATGCCATCATTTCATGACTAGGCCACTCTGCACATGACTCTAGAATTCATTCTACACACATTCATTTAATGTGTGTAAATTAACATACCTTTTCCAAAGTAACATATATTAAGTCATGTAATTCCCCTGTTGAAAACTGTCCAATGAGTTCCACTGAACCCAAATCTTTCAGATGCTACATAAAGTTCTAAATCATTCCTTCTAGCTCTCTTATCTATCTTACAGAGTTCTTCCTCCTCTCTCATCCTTCTGTGATAATGGTTTATTAATCCTTGTGGAAATGTTTGAAGACATAGTCACATTCAGATCAGATCAGTCACTCAGTCATGTCCCACTCTTTGCGAAACCATAAATCGCAGCACGTCAGGCCTCCCTGTTCATCACCAACTCCCGGACTTCACTCAGACTCACATCCATCGAGTCACTGATGGCATCCAGTCATCTCATCCTCTGTCATCCCCTTCTCCTTCTGCCCCCAATCCCTCCCAGCTTCAGAGCCTTTTCCAATGAGTAAACCCTTTGCATGAGGTGGCCAAAGTACTGGAGTTTCAGCGTTAGCATCATTCCTTCCAAAGAAATCCCAGGGCTGATCTCCTTCAGAATGGACTGGTTGGATCTCCTTGCAGTCCAAGGGACTCTCAAGAGTCTTCTTCAACACCACAGTTCAAAAGCATCCATTCTTCAGCACTCAGCCTTCTTCACAGTTCAACTCTCGTATCCATATATGACCACAGGAAAAACCATAGCCTTGACTAGACGGACTTTGTTGGCAAAGTAATGTCTCTGCTTTTGACTATGCTATCTAGGTTGGTCATAACTTTCCTTCCAAAGAGCAAGCGTCTTTTAATTTTATGGCTGCAGTCACCAACTGCAGTGATTTTGGAGCCCAGAAAAATAAAGTCTGACACTGTTTCCCCATCTATTTCCCATGAAGTGGTGGGACCAGATGCCATGATCTTCGTTTTCTGAATGTTGAGCTTTAAGCCAACTGTTTCACTCTTCAGTTTCACTTTCATCAAGAAGCTTTTTAGTTCCTCTTCACTTTCCGCCATAAGCGTGGTGTCATCTGCATATCTGAGGTTATTGATGTTTCTCCCGACAGTCTTGACTCCAGCTTGTGTTTCTTCCAGTCCAGTGTTTCTCATGATGTACTCTGCATATAAGTTAAATAAACAGGGTGACAATATACAAACTTGACGTACTCCTTTTCCTATTTGGAACCAGTCTGTTGTTCCATGTCCAGTTCTAACTCTTGCTTCCTGACCTGCATACAAATTTCTCAAGAGACAGATCAGGTGGTCTGGTATTTCTATCTCTTTCAGAATGTTCCAAAGTTTATTGTGATCCACACAGTCAAAGGCTTTGGCATAGTCAATAAAGCAGAAATAGATGCTTTTCTGAAACTCTCTTGCTTTTTCCATGATCCAGCAGATGTTGGCAATTTGATCTCTGGTTCCTTTTCCTTTTCTAAAACCAGCTTGAACATCAGGAATTTCATGGTTCACATATTGCTAAAGCCTGGCTTGGAGAATTTTGAGCATTACTTTACTAGCCTGTGAGATGAGTGCCATTGTGTGGTAGTTTGAGCATTCTTTGGCATTGCCTTTCTTTGGGATTGGAAAAAAACCTGGCCTTTTCCAGTCCTGTGTCCACTACTGAGTTTTCCAAATTTGCTGGCATATTGAGTGCAGCACTTTCACAGCATCAACCTTCAGGGTTTGGAATAGCTCAACTGGAAATCCATCACCTCCACTAGCTTTGTTCATAGTGATGCTTTCTAAGGCCCATTTGACTTCACATTCCAGGATGTCTGGCTCTAGGTCAGTGATCACACCATCGTGATTATCTGGGTCATGAAGATCTTTTTTGTACAGTTCTTCTGTGTATTCTTACCATCTCTTCTTAATATCTTCTGCTTCTGTTATGTCTGTACCCTTTCTGTCCTTTATCGAGCCCATCTTTGCATGAAGTGTTCCTTTGGTATCTCTGATTTTCTTGAAGAGATCTCTAGTCTTTCCCATTCTGTTGTTTTCCTCTATTTCTTTGCATTCATCTCTGAAGAAGGCTTTCTTATCTCTTCTTGCTATTCTTTGGAACTTTGCATTCAGATGTTTACATCTTTCATTTTCTCCTTTGTTTTCGCTTCTCTTCTTTTCAGAGGTATTTTTAAGGCTCCCCAGACAGCCATTTTGCTTTTTTGCATTTCCTTTCCATGGGAATGGTCTTGATCCCTGTCTCCTGTACAATGTCATGAACCTCATTCCATAGCTCATCAGGCACTCTATCTATCAGATCTAGGCCCTTAAATCTATTTCTCACTTCCACTGTATAATCATAAGCGATTTGATTTAGGTCATAACTGAATGGTCGAGTGGTTTTCCCTACTTTCTTTAAGTTAAGTCTGAATTTGGCAATAAGGAGTTCATGGTCTGAGCCACAGTCAGCTCCTGGTCTTGTTTTTGTGGACTGTATAGAGCTTCTCTATCTTTGGCTGCAAAGAATATAATCAATCTGATTTCAGTGTTGACCATCTGGTGATGTCCAAGTATAGAGTCTTCTCTTGTGTTGTTGGAAGAGGGTGTTTGTTATGACCAGTGCATTTTCTTGGCAAAACTCTATCAGTCTTTGCCCTGCTTCATTCCGTATTCCAAGGCCAAATTTGCCTGTTACTCCAGGTGTTTCTTGACTTCCTACTTTTGCATTCTAGTCCCCTATAATTAAAAGGACATCTTTTTTGGGTGTTAGTTCTAAAAGGTCTTGTAGATCTTCATAGAACCATTCAACTTCAGCTTCTTCAGCATTGCTGGTTGGGGCATAGACTTGGATTACTGTGATATTGAATGGTTTGCCTTGGAAACGAACAGAGATCATTCTGTCATTTTTGAGATTTCATCCAAGTACTGCATTTCAGACTCTTTTGTTGATCATGATGGCCCCTCCATTTCTTCTGAGGGATTCCTGCCCACAGTAGTAGATATAATGGTCATCTGAGTTAAATTCACCCATTCCCGTCCATTTCAGTTCGCTGAATCCTAGAATGTCGAAATTCAGTCTTGCCATCTCTTGTTTGACCACTTCAATTTGCCTTGATTCATGGACCTGACATTTCAGGTTCCTATGCAATTTTGCTCTTTACAGCATCGGACCTTACTTCTATCACCAGTCACATCCACTGCTGGGTATTCTTTTTGCTTTGGCTTCATACCTTCATTCTTTCTGGAGTTATTTCTCCACTGATCTCCAGTAGCGTATTGGGCACCTACTGCCCTGGGGAGTTTCTCTTTCAGTATCCTATCATTTTGCCTTTTCATACTGTTCATGGGGTTCTCAAGGCAAGAATACTGAAGTGGCTTGCCATTCCCTTCTCCAGTGGACCACATTCTGTCAGATCTCTCCACCATGACCCGCCCATCTTGGGTTGCCCCACGGGCATGGCTTAGTTTCATTGAGTTAGACAAGGCTGTGATCCTAGTGTGATTAGATTGACTAGTTTTCTGTGAGTATGGTTTCAGTGTGTTTGCCCTCTGATGCTCTCTTGCAACACCTACCGTCTTTCTTTGGTTTCTCTTACCTTGGGCATGGGGTATCTCTCCATGGCTGCTCCAGCAAAGCTCAGCCATTGCTCCTTACCTTGGACGAGGGGTATCTCCTCACCGCTGCCCTTCCTGACCTTCAACGTGGAATAGCTCCTCTAGGCCCTCCTGCCCCCGCGCAGCCAAGGCTCCTTGGATGTGGGGTTCGTCCTCCCGGCCACTGCCCCTGGCCTCGGGCTTAGGGGCATGGGGTAGCTTCTCCCGGCCGCCGCCCCTGACCTTGGACGCGGGGTAGCTCCTCTTGGCCGTGCTTAGCATGCCGGTCGCAGTTGCCTGGGCTTAATATTTTTAAAATATTTTTGTTCTCTTTCAGTTGGTGTTGGGATTGGGAGATAAGTTACTTGTGGATTTTCAACTTATGAGAGTATTCAAATATCAGTACAATGTTAACTTAAATACATAAACTGAATGGGGTAGAAAAATCACTTTCAAAAATTTGTTTTGAAAGTAAGCAGTTTTAAAATACAAATGAATATTTAAAAATGTAGCAATAGTTATCAAATACTATACTAATTAATTCTTTACATTTCCATTTATTTATCACAACAACCTATGATTTAGATACCATTATTTTCATCATTTTATAAGTGGAAAAATCAAGGATCATGAAGATTAAGTAAGCTAAACATGAATGTAAAGCAAGTTATAAAGATTTTATCATATAAGCTGGTGCACTTCGAATTCAGTCTTCAGAAAACAATGTTTTCCCCAATATATCAGAGAATCTAAATTAAGAAAATTAAGAGCAACGTAACTGGAACAAATTTAATTATAATATAACAATTTTTGATATTTATTAAAGATTTAACATTATTCTAGACATTTGAGCAGGTAGTATACTTATTATGGGGCTTCCACGGTGACTCAATGGTAAGGCATCCACCTGCAATGCAGGAGACCATCTACAATGAAGGAGACATGGGTTTGACCCCAGGTTAGGAAGATCCCCTGGAGAAGGAAACCCACTCCAGTATTGTGGCCTCAGAAATCCCATGGACAGAGCAGCCTGGAGGGCTACAGTCCATGATCACAATCAGTTGGACACAACTTAGAGACTAAACCACCATAGTTATCATGGCTATTATTTATTTGAATTCTTAAAGATATTTTTGAGATGAAAGTAAAATTATGATTGTTATGCTTTGGGGTAATTAATTTTGTGGTGTTTTGAAATATGCTGTCAGTAAAAAACAATGAATTTTCATGGAAGGACTCATAAGGGTTTAGGCAATATTTATGTTTCTAATAGCAATTTCAAGTCAAATATATGGAAAACAAAATTTAATTCTATAAAGCTATAGAGATGTTATATTAGTCATACAATTTATTTAAAAAGAATATAATTTATAGTAATTTCCTATAATTTATACAACAAATATGTGAAAATTTTAATGCAAATAGCTGTCAGAAAAGACTGCTTTTTCAGAACTTATAATTAGAGTTTCAACAATTTTGACATTATAATGTAACTAGGTGCAAATTTTTTTGCTTAGTTTATAAAGAAATCTTATAATGTGTCTTTCACTTAATTACATAGACTATGTGCATTAAAATGTAAGTCTACAGGTATTCATGAGAAAATGTAATGCAAAATCAGCATTAATCAAAGTGCTGCAATATGGGCTATTAAATAAATAATGAATATTTTCTGACTATTAAAAAAGATAGCTTAATGGTGCATTTTTTGGCATTGGAAACATGTTTACTAAATATTCTCAAGTAAAAAAAAGAAACTGATGCACAATGACCACATGCCTTATATGCGATGTCTATATTTGTATTGTATATGAAAAGTTGATTAATAATTATGATCATATCCCTGTCATATAGTAAATACCAGTCTCTGTTGATAACATGGTCACCTAATTTCTGATCCACAGAAATGTAGCTTATCCACAATTGTAATGTTTTCTGTTATAATCATAAGTTATGTGTAAATACTAACTATAATATTACAAAAAATACTGAAGTGAACATTATTAGGCAACAAACTTGATCATTAAAAGTACTTGTTCTGTTTTAACAATGGGAAATGGTTGATTTTCTCTAATATTAAAGAATGCAACTACTGATAGTAATATGTATTTAATCAAGGCTGCATTTGCTTTAAAAGTAGATTTTCTAATAAAAGAAGGCTAAATAGGCATTTCTCCAAAGAAGACATACAGGTGGCTAACAAACACATGAAAAGATGCTCAACATCACTCATTATCAGAGAAATGCAAATCAAAACCACAGTGAGGTACCATTTCACGCCAGTCAGAATGGCTGCAATCCAAAAGTCTATAAGCAATAAATACTGGATAGGGTGTGGAGAAAAGGGAACCATCTTACACTGTTGGTGGGAATGCAAACTAGTACAGCCACTAGGGAGAACAGTGTGGAGATTCCTTAAAAAACTGGAAATAAAACTGCCTTATGACCCAGCAATCCCACTGCTGGGCATACACACCAAGGAAACCAGAATTGAAAGAGACATGTGTACTCCCAGTGTTCATCTCAGCACTGTTTATAATAGCCAGGACATGGAAGCAACCTAAATGTTAGTCCATCAGCAGATGAATGGATAAGAAAGCTTTGGTACATATACACAATGGAGTATTACTCAGCCATTAAAAAGAATATATTTGCATCAGTTCTAATGAGGTGGATGAAACTGGAGCCGATTATACAGAGTGAAGTAAGCAAGAAAGAAAAACACCAATACAGTATACTAATGCATATATATGGAATTTAGAAAGATGGTAATGATAACCCTGTATGCGAGACAGCAAAAGAGACTCAGATGTATAGAACAGTCTTTTGGACTCTGTGGGAGAGGGAGATGGTGAGATGATTTGGGAGAATGACATTGTAATATGTGTAATATCATATATGAAATGAATCGCCAGTCCAGGTTTGATGCAGGATACAGGGTGCTTGGGGCTGGTGCACTGGGATGACCCAGAGGGATGGTTTGGGGAGGGAGGTGGGAGGGGGGTTCAGGATTGGGAACATGTGTACACCTGTGGCAGATTCATGGTGATGTATGGAAAAACCAATACAATATTGTAAAGTAATTAGCCTCTAATTAAAATAAATACATTTAAATTAAAAAAAAAATGTTTTAGACCTTTTGTTCTTCTTTTGTTTTTTATAAGAGCCAGAAGTGAAACCTCTTGGTCATTGCCCTGAGTAGGACCCATAGCTGTGTGTGCTTCCATCACTCCCACCGAGTGCTGCTCATCCCACATCACCTTGGGAGGTGGCGGTGTCCTTAGGTAAACATCTGGAAAATTTTCATTCTCTTTTTAATTTTTTATTGTGTATTACTGACAACAAATGAAAAACAAAAACAACAAATATGACATATCAGATCAGTCGCTCAGTCATGACCAACTATTGCGACCCCATGAATCGCAGCATGCCAGGCCTCCCTGTCCATCACCAACTCCCGGAGTTCACTCAGACTCACGTCCTTCAGGTCAGTGATGCCATCCAGCCATCTCATCCTCTGTCGTCCCCTTCTCCTCCTGCCCCCAATCCCTCCCAGCATCAGAGTCTTTTCCAATGAGTCAACTCTTCGCATGAGGTGGCCAAAGTACTGGAGTTTCAGCTTTAGCATCATTCCTTCCAAAGAAATCCCAGGGCTGAACTCCTTCAGAATGGACTGGTTGGATCTCCTTGCAGTCCAAGGAACTCTCAAGAGTCTTCTCCAACACCACAGTTCAAAAGCATCAGTTTTTCAGTGCTCAGCCTTCTTCACAATCCAACTCTCACATCCATATGTGACCACAGGAAAAACCATAGCCTTGACTAGATGAACCTTTGTTGGCAAAGTAGTGTCTCTGCTTTTGAATATGCTATCTAGGTTGGTCATAACTTTCCTTCCAAGGAGTAAGCACCTTTTAATTTCATGGCTGCAGTCACCATCTGTAGTGATTTTGGAGCCCAGAAAAATAAAGTCTGACACTGTTTCCACTGTTTCCCCATCTATTTTCCATGAAGTGATGGGACCAGATGCTATGATCTTCATTTTCTGAATGTTGAGCTTTAAGCCAACATTCCCTCTCCACTTTCACCTTCATCAAGAGGCTTTTTAGTTCCTCTTCACTTTCTGCCATAAGGGTGGTGTCATCTGCATATCTGAGGTTATTGATATTTCTCCCAGCAATCATGACTCCAGTTTGTGATTCTTCCAGTCCAGTGTTTCTCATGATGTACTCTGCATATAAGTTAAATAAACAGGGTGACAATATTCAGCCTTGACGTACTCCTTTTCCTATTTGGAACCAGTCTGTTGTTCCATGTCCAGTTCTAACTGTTGCTTCCTGACCTGCATACAGGTTACTCAAGAGGCAGGTCAGGTGGTCTGGTATTCCCATCTCTTTCAGAATTGTCCACAGTTTATTGTGATCCACACAGTCAAAGGCTTTGGCATAGTCAATAAAGCAGAAATATATGCTTTTCTGGAACTCTCTTGCTTTTTCCATGATCCAGCGGACGTTGGCAATTTGATCTCTGGTTCCTCTGCCTTTTCTAAAACCAGCTTGAACATCAGGAAGTTCACGGTTCACATATTGCTGAAGCCTGGCTTGGAGAATTTTGAGCATTACTTTACCAGCGTGTGAGATGAGTGAAATTGTGTGGTAGTTTGAACATTCTTTGGCATTGCCTTTCTTTGGGATTGGAATGAAAACTGACCTTTTCCAGTCCTGTGACCACTGCTGAGTTTTCCAATTTGCTGGCATATTGAGTGCAGCACTTTCACAGCATCATGTTTGAGGAATTGAAGTAGCTCAACTGGAAATCCATCACCTCCACTATCTTTGTTCATAGTGATGCTTTCTAAAACCCACTTGACTTCACATTCCAG
Organism: Bubalus kerabau; assembly: GCF_029407905.1. Taxonomy (NCBI): domain Eukaryota; kingdom Metazoa; phylum Chordata; class Mammalia; order Artiodactyla; family Bovidae; genus Bubalus; species Bubalus kerabau. Next base: position 8,897,106 of record NC_073635.1, on the reverse strand, counting down.
GATGTCTGGCTCTAGGTCAGTGATCACACCATCATGATTTTCTCGGTCGTGAAGATCTTTTTTGTACAGTTCTTCTATGTATTCCTGCCATCTCTTCTTAATATCTTCTGCTTCTGTTAGGTCTGTCTTTTATCGAGCCCATCTTTGCATGAAATGTTCCCTTGGTATCTCTGATTTTCTTGAAGAGATCCCTGGTCTTTCCCATTCTGTTGTTTTCCTCTATTTCTTTGCATTGATCGCTGAAGAAGCCTTTCTTATGTCTCCTTGCTATTCTTTGGAACTCTGTATTCAGATGTTTATATCTTTCCTTTTCTCCTTTGCTTATTGCTTCTCTTCTTTTCACAGCTATTTGTAAGGCCTCCCCAGACAGCCATTTTGCTTTTTTGCATTTCTTTTCCATGGGGATGGTCTTGATCCCTGTCTCCTGTACAATGTCCCGAACCTCATTCCATAGTTCATCAGGCACTCTATCTATCAGATCTAGGCCCTTAAATCTATTTCTCACTTCCACTGTATAATCATAAGGGATTTGATTTAGGGTGGTCCACTGGAGAAGGATGGCAAACCACTTCAGTATTTTTGCCTTGAGAACCCCATGAACAGTATGAAAAGGCAAAATGATAGGATACTGAACGAGAAACTCCCCAGGGCAGTAGGTGCCCAATATGCTACTCGAGATCAGTGGAGAAATAACTCCAGAAAGAATGAAGGGATGGAGCCAAAGCAAAAACAATACCCAGCTGTGGATGTGACTGGTGATAGAGGCAAGGTCCGATGCATAAAGAGCAATATTGCATAGGAACCTGGAATGTCAGGTCCATGAATCAAGGCAAATAGGAAGTGGTCAAACAAGAGATGGCAAGACTGAATTTCGACATTCTAGGAATCAGCGAACTGAAATGGACTGGAATGGGTGAATTTAACTCAGATGACCATTATATCTACTACTGCGGGCAGGAATCCCTCAGAAGAAATGGAGTGGCCATCATGGTCAACAAAAGAGTCTGAAATGCAGTACTTGAATGCAATCTCAAAAACGACAGAATGATCTCTGTTCATTTCCAAGGCAAACCATTCAATTTCACAGTCTGTGCCCCAACCAGTAACGCTGAAGAAGCTGACGTTGAACGGTTCTATGAAGACCTACAAGACCTTTTAGAACAAACACCCAAAAAAGATGTCCTTTTCATTATAGGGGACTGGAATGCAGAAGTAGGAAGTCAAGAAACACCTGGAGTAACAGGCAAATTTGGCCTTGGAATACGGAATGAAGCAGGGCAAAGACTGATAGAGTTTTGCCAAGAAAATGCACTGGTCATAACAAACACCCTCTTCCAACAACACAAGAGAAGACTCTGTACATGGACATCCCCAGATGGTCAACACTGAAATCAGATTGATTATATTCTTTGCAGCCAAAGATGGAGAAGCTCTATACAGTCCGCAAAAACAAGACCAGGAGGGAGGAGCCAAGATGGCGGAGGAGTAGGACGGGGAGAACACTTTCTCCCCCACAAATTCATCAAAAGAGCATTTAAACGTCGAGTAAATTCCACAAAACAACTTCTGAATGCCGGCAGAGGACATCAGGCACCCAGAAAAGCAGCCCAACTCTTCGAAAGGAGGTAGGAAAAAATATAAAAGACAAAAAAAGAGACAAAAGAGGGAGGGACGGAGTTCCGTCCCGGGAAGGGAGTCTTAAAAAGAGAGAAGTTTCCAAACACCAGGAAACCCTCTCACTGCCGAATCTGTGCCGAGCTTTGGAAGAACAGAGGGCAACATAAAAGGGAGGGGATAAAAAAAATAAACAATTAAAAATCGCGGATTGTGAGCCCTACGGTATCTCCCCCAGCGGAGAAGCAGCGCAGACGCCTGCACAAGGCATTAGCAAGCGGGGGCTGGGCAGGGAAGTGCGGCGCGGGCTGTGTCCCTTAGAGTAAGAATCGGGCCCGAATGTCCTGAGCGCTATCTGAGCGAAATAATTTGGGCTAACAAACCAGACTGTGGGATATCTACCACGCGAAAAGCCAGCCCTAACCTAAGACACCGCCAGGCCCGCGCACAGAACAAAGGACTGAACAGAGATAGCCGGTTGCAGACCTTCCCCCTCCGGTGACAGGCAGCCAGAGCCGGAGGGGGGACATCCCAGCCCCAGAGAGACACTATCTATAAAACTGTAAGTAGGCTTCTTTGCTAACTAAAACTTCTTGGGGGTCTGGATGGTCAACATCTGCCTGAGAAGGTGCGCCGGTTTTACACCCAGATAACCGAGTGGCGGGGAGGCGATAAGTCGCAGCATTGGCGCCCGCCAAACACATCACCTGAGCTGCTCGGATCTGGGAAGAACACAAAACGCAGGCTCAACCGAGTCTGCGCCTCTGAGGACTACCGGAGTGCCTGAACCTGAGCGGCTTGGACCTGGGAGGTCAGCCCAGGGCCGGCCTCTGATTGTTCCCGGCGGAACAACCTAGAGCCCAAGCAGTGTGGGCAGGGAGGCTACACGCGCCGTGAGTGGGGGCAGACCCAGTGTGGCTGAGGCACTGCGAGCGCACGCCAGTGTTATCTGTTTGCAGCATCCCTCCCTCCCTCCCCACAGCGCGGCTGAACAAGTGAGCCTAAATTAAAAAAAAAAAAAAAAAAAATAGTGTCCTCAACCAACCCCTTTGTGTCAGGGCGGGAACCAGACACTGAAGAGACCAGCAAACAGAAGAAGCTATAACAGAGGGAAACGCCTTGGAAGCTACAGGCCATAGATTAAAACCCTGTGGTTACTACGGATTACATAGGAAGGGGCCTATAGATCTTGAGAAATATAAGTCGGACTAAGGAACTGCCAAAAATGAACTGAACCCACAATACTCACAACAAAACCAGAGAAAGACCTAGATATATTTTTACTATTTTTACGATCAATCTTTCTTTCTTTTTTTTTAATTAAAAAATAAAAAAAAAATTTAAGTCCTCTATTGTCCTTTAATTTTCACTTTTATAACTATTACTTTGCAAAAAAAAAAAAAAAAAAAGACCCTATTTTTTTTTTTTTCTTCAGCAAACTTCATATATATATTTTATAATTTTTTGACCATGGTTTTTTTTTTTTTTTCTTTTTTCTTTTTCTTCTTTTCTTTAACATTGTATTTTTGAAATTCCAAACTCTACTCTAGATTTTTAATTTTAGCCTTTTGATATATGTTATCAATTTTGTACCTATAGTTTTTTTCATAATTTCTGTGACTTTTTTTTTCCTCTGTTTCTTTCTCTTCTTCTTTTATATAACATCGTATATCTGCAATTCCAAACTCTACTCAAGATTTTTAATTTATGCTCTTTGGTATGTGATATCAATTTTTTACCTGTATTTTCTTTATAATTTTTGCGACATTGTTTTTGTTGGTTTGTTTGTTTTCTCTCTTTATTTTTCTTCTTCTTCTTCTTTTTTTTTTTTTTTTTAACGTATTTTTGAAATTCCAAACTCTACTCTAGATTTTTAATTTTTGCTTTTTGGTATTAGTTATCAATTTTGTACCTGTAGTTTCTTTATTACTTTCACGACCTTGTTTGTTTTTCTTTGTTCTTTTTTTCTCTCTTTCTTTTCCTTCTTCTTTTCATTAACATCGCATTTTTGAAATTCCAAACTCTACTCTAGATTTCTAATTTTTGTTTTTATGTATTTGTTACCAATTTTATACCTTTAAGAACCCAATCTTCAGGACCCATTTTTCACTAGTGTACGAGATTACTGGCTTGACTGCTCTCTCTCCCTTTGGACTCTCCACTTTCTCCACCAGGTCACTTGTATCTCCTCCCTAACCCCTCTCTACTCTACCCAACTCTGTGAATTTCTGTGTGTTCCAGACGGTGGAGAACACTTAAGGAACTGATTACTGGCTGGATCTGTCTCCCTCCTTTTCATTTCCCCCTTTTATCCTTCTGGCCACCTCTGTCTCCTGCCTCCTTCTTCTCTTCCCTGTATAACTCCGTGAACATCTCTGAGCGGTCCAGTTGTGGAGTGCACATAAGGAAGTGACTACTGGCTAGCCCACTCTCTCCACTATTGATTCCACCTCATCTCATTTGGGTCACCTCTAACTCCCTCCTCCCTCTTCTCTTCTCCACGTAACGCTGTGAACCTCTCTGAGTCACCCTCACAGTAGAGAAACTTTTCATCTTTAACATAGATGTTTTATCAGTGGTGCTGTATAGAAGGAGAAGTTTTGAAACTACTGTAAAATTAAGACCGATAACTGGAAGTAGGAGGCTTAAGTCCAAACCCTGACTCCAGGGAACTCCTGACTCCAAGTAACATTAATTGACAGGAGCTCATCAAACGCCTCCATACCGACACTGAAACCAAGCACCACACAAGGGCCAACAAGTTCCAGGGAAAGACATAACAAGCAAATACTCCAGCAACAAAGGAACACAGCCCTGAGCTTCAAGATACAGGCTGCCCAAAGTCACCCCAAAACCATAGACATCTCATAAGTCATTACTGGACATCTCATTACACTCCAGAGAGAAGAAATACAGCTCCATCCACCAGAACATCGACACAAGCTTCCCTAACCAGGAAACCTTGACAAGCCACCTGTACAAACCCACACACAGTGAGGAAACGCCACAATAAAGAGAACTCTACAAACTGCCAAAATACAGAAAGGACACCCCAAACTCAGCAATTTAAACAAGATGAAGAGACAGAGGAATACCCAGCAGATAAAGGAACAGGATAAATGCCCACCAAACCAAACAAAAGAGGAAGAGATAGGGAATCTACCTGATAAAGAATTCCGAATAATGATAGTGAAATTGATCCAAAATCTTGAAATTAAAATGGAATCACAGATAAATAGCCTGGAGGCAAGGATTGAGAAGATGCAAGAAAGGTTTAACAAGGACTTAGAAGAAATAAAAAAGAGTCAATATATAATGAATAATGCAATAAGTGAAATTAAAAACACTCTGGAGGCAACAAATAGTAGAATAACAGAGGCAGAAGACAGGATTAGTGAATTAGAAGATAGAATGGTAGAAATAAATGAATCAGAGAGGATAAAAGAAGAACGAATTAAAAGAAATGAGGACAATCTCAGAGACCTCCAAGAAAATATTAAACGCTACAACATTCGAATCATAGGGATCCCAGAAGAAGAAGACAAAAAGAAAGACCATGAGAAAATACTTGAGGAGATAATAGTTGAAAACTTCCCTAAAATGGGGAAGGAAATAATCACCCAAGTCCAAGAAACCCAGAGAGTCCCAAACAGGATAAACTCAAGGCGAAACACCCCAAGACACATAGTAATCAAATTAACAAAGATCAAACACAAAGAACAAATATTAAAAGCAGCAAGGGAAAAATAACACACAAGGGAATTCCCATAAGGATAACAGCTGATCTTTCAATAGAAACTCTTCAAGCCAGGAGGGAATGGCAAGACATACTTAAAATGATGAAAGAAAATAACCTAGAGCCCAGATTATTGTACCCAGCAAGGATCTCATTCAAGTATGAAGGAGAAATCAAAAGCTTTTCAGACAAGCAAAAGCTGAGAGAATTCTGCACCACCAAACCAGCTCTCCAACAAATACTAAAGGATATTCTCTAGACAGGAAACACAAAAATGGTGTATAAATTCGAACCCAAAACAATAAAGTAAATGGCAACGGGGTCATACTTATCAGTAATTACCTTAAACGTAAATGGGTTGAATGCCCCAACCAAAAGACAAAGACTGGCTGAATGGATACAAAAACAAGACCCCTGCATATGTTGTCTACAAGAGACCCACCTCAAAACAGGGGACACATACAGACTGAAAGTGAAGGGCTGGAAAAAGATTTTCCATGTGAATAGGGACCAAAAGAAAGCAGGAGTAGCAATACTTATATCAGATAAAATAGACTTTAAAACAAAGGCTGTGAAAAGAGACAAAGATGGTCACTACATAATGATCAAAGGATCAATCCAAGAAGAAGATATAACAATTATAAATATATATGCACCCAACACGGGAGCACCGCAGTATGTAAGACAAATGCTAACAAGTATGAAAGAAGAAATTAACAATAACACAATAATAGTGGGAGACTTTAATACCCCACTCACACCTATGGATAGATCAACTAAACAGAAAATTAACAAGGAAACACAAACTTTAAACGATACAATAGACCAGTTAGACCTAATTGATATCTATAGGACATTTCATCCCAAAACAATGAATTTCACCTTCTTCTCAAGCGCACATGGAACCTTCTCCAGGATAGATCACATCCTGGGCCATAAAGCTAGCCTTGGTAAATTCAAAAAAATAGAAATCATTCCAAGCATCTTTTCTGATCACAATGCAGTAAGATTAGATCTCAATTACAGGAGAAAAACTATTAAAAAATCCAACATATGGAGGCTGAACAACACGCTGCTGAATAACCAACAAATCAAAAAAGAAATCAAAATTTGCATAGAAACGAATGAAAATGAAAACACAACAACCCAAAACCTGTGGGACACGGTAAAAGCAGTCCTAAGGGGAAAGTTCATAGCAATACAGGCACACCTCAAGAAACAAGAAAAAAGTCAAATAAATAACCTAACTCTACACCTAAAGCAACTAGAAAAGGAAGAAATGAAGAACCCCAGGGTTAGTAGAAGGAAAGAAATCTTAAAAATTAGAGCAGAAATAAATGCAAAAGAAACAAAAGAGACCATAGCAAAAATCAACAAAACCAAAAGCTGGTTCTTTGAAAGGATAAATAAAATTGACAAACCATTAGCCAGACTCATCAAGAAACAAAGGGAGAAAAATCAAATCAATAAAATTAGAAATGAAAATGGAGAGATCACAACAGACAACACAGAAATACAAAGGATCATAAGAGACTACTATCAACAATTATATGCCAATAAAATGGACAACGAGGAAGAAATGGACAAATTCTTAGAAAAGTACAACTTTCCAAAACTCGATCAGGAAGAAATAGAAAATCTTAACAGACCCATCACAAGCACGGAAATTGAAACTGTAATAAAAAATCTTCCAGCAAACAAAAGCCCAGGTCCAGATGGCTTCACAGCTGAATTCTACCAAAAATTTAGAGAAGAGCTAACACCTATCCTGCTCAAACTCTTCCAGAAAATTGCAGAGGAAGGTAAGCTTCCAAACTCATTCTATGAGGCCACCATCACCCTAATACCAAAACCTGACAAAGATCCCACAAAAAAAGAAAACTACAGGCCAATATCACTGATGAACATAGACGCAAAAATCCTTAACAAAATTCTAGCAATCAGAATCCAACAACACATTAAAAAGATCATACACCATGACCAAGTGGGCTTTATCCCAGGGATGCAAGGATTCTTCAATATCTGCAAATCAATCAATGTAATACACCACATTAACAAATTGAAAAATAAAAACCATATGATTATCTCAATAGATGCAGAGAAAGCCTTTGACAAAATTCAACATCCATTTATGATAAAAACTCTCCAGAAAGCAGGAAGAGAAGGAACATACCTCAACATAATCAAAGCTATATATGACAAACCCACAGCAAACATTATCCTCAATGGTGAAAAATTGAAAGCATTTCCTCTAAAGTCAGGAACAAGACAAGGGTGCCCACTTTCACCATTACTATTCAACATAGTTTTGGAAGTTTTGGCCACAGCAATCAGAGCAGAAAAAGAAATAAAAGGACTCCAAATTGGAAAAGAAGAAGTAAAGCTCTCACTGTTTGCAGATGACATGATCCTCTACATAGAAAACCCTAAAGACTCCACCAGAAAATTACTAGAACTAATCAATGACTATAGTAAAGTTGCAGGATATAAAATCAACACACAGAAATCCCTTGCATTCCTATACACTAATAATGAGCAAACAGAAAAAGAAATTAAGGAAACAATTCCATTCACCATTGCAACAGAAAGAATAAAATACTTAGGAATATATCTACCTAAAGAATCTAAAGACCTATATATAGAAAACTATAAAACACTGGTGAAAGAAATCAAAGAGGACACTAACAGATGGAGAAATATACCATGTTCATGGATTGGAAGAATCAATGTAGTGAAAATGAGTATACTACCCAAAGCAATCTATAGATTCAATGCAATCCCTATCAAGCTACCAACAGCATTCTTCACAGAGCTAGAACAAATAATTTCACAATTTGTATGGAAAAACAAAAAACCTCGAATAGCCAAAGCGATCTTGAGAAAGAAGAATGGAACTGGAGGAATCAACCTACCTGACTTCAGGCTCTACTACAAAGCCACAGTTATCAAGACAGTATGGTACTGGCACAAAGACAGAAATATTGATCAATGGAACAAAATAGAAAGCCCAGAGATAAATCCACGCACATATGGACACCTTATCTTTGACAAAGGAGGCAAGAATATACAATGGATTAAAGACAATCTCTTTAACAAGTGGTGCTGGGAACTCTGGTCAACCACTTGTAAAAGAATGCAACTAGAACACTTTCTAACACCATACACAAAAATAAACTCAAAATGGATTAAAGATCTCAATGTAAGACCAGAAACTATAAAACTCCTAGAGGAGAACATAGGCAAAACACTCTCTGACATACATCACAGCAGGATCCTCTATGACCCACCTCCCAGAATATTGGAAATAAAAGCAAAAATAAACAAATGGGACCTAATTAACCTTAAAAGCTTCTGCACATCAAAGGAAACTATTAGCAAGGTGAAAAGACAGCCTTCAGAATGGGAGAAGATAATAGCAAATGAAGCAACTGACAAACAACTAATCTCGAGAATATACAAGCAACTCCTACAGCTCAACTCCAGAAAAATAAATGACCCAATCAAAAAATGGGCCAAAGAACTAAATAGACATTTCTCCAAAGAAGACATACAGATGGCTAACAAACACATGAAAAGATGCTCAACATCACTCATTATCAGAGAAATGCAAATCAAAACCACTATGAGGTACCATTTCACACCAGTCAGAATGGCTGTGATCCAAAAGTCTACAAGTAATAAATGCTGGAGAGGGTGTGGAGAAAAGGGAACCCTCTTACACTGTTGGTGGGAATGCAAACTAGTACAGCCACTATGGAGAACAGTGTGGAGATTCCTTAAAAAACTGGAAATAGACATGCCTTATGATCCAGCAATCCCACTGCTGGGCATACACACTGAGAAAACCAGAAGGGAAAGAGACACAAGTACCCCAATGTTCATCGCAGCACTGTTTATAATAGCCAGGACATGGAAGCAACCTAGATGTCCATCAGCAGATGAATGGATAAGAAAGCTGTGGTACATATATACAATGGAGTATTACTCAGCCATTAAAAAGAATACATTTGAATCAGTTCTAATGAGGTGGATGAAACTGGAGCCTATTATACAGAGTGAAGTAAGCCAGAAAGAAAAACACCAATACAGTATACTAACGCATATATATGGAATTTAGAAAGATGGTAACAATAACCCTGTGTACGAGACAGCAAAAGAGACACTGATGTATAGAACAGTCCTATGGACTCTGTGGGAGAGGGAGAGGGTGGGAAGATTTGGGAGAATGGCATTGAAACATGTAAAATATCATGTATGAAATGAGTTGCCAGTCCAGGTTCGATGCATGATACTGGATGCTTGGGGCTGGTGCACTGGGACGACCCAGAGGGATGGAATGGGGAGGGAGGAGGGAGGAGGGTTCAGGATGGGGAACACATGTATACCTGTGGCGGATTCATTTTGATATTTGGCAAATCTAATACAGTTATGTTAAGTTTAAAAATAAAATAAAATTTAAAAAAAAAATGTAAAAAAATATATAAAAAAAAAAAAAAAAAAAAAAAAACAAGACCAGGAGCTGACTGTGGCTCAGACCATGAACTCCTTATTGCCAAATTCAGACTTAACTTAAAGAAAGTAGGGAAATCCACTAGACCATTCAGGTATGACCTAAATGCACATTCACCTACTACTAATTTTATCAAATTATATCATATGGTTAACTCCTTTCATTTTAAGAAGTAAATATACAGTTATTTCAATTTTTGGTGTTTTCTATTTTTCCAGTCTTACTGGTGATTTTTTTTTTTTTTGCTGCTTTTAAAATCAAGCAAAATTTACTAATCCCTTCAAAAACACCAATGCTCAACCAGATATAGCATCTGCTATATTACCTTGTGCATACCACACTAAGGAGAACATTTATTAGCATATTATTCTCTAAATTGGTCTATGAAACTGATTAACGTTATATTTTTCTGATTCAGGGGTCAGAACTAGCATAATCCTGCAGGTAAACAAAAGGGGAAATTTGTGCACTAAGGTTGACTCCTTAGAGCACAGAGTTTAATCTATTAAATTGTACCAAGATCATGCTTCCTACAGTATATCAAGCGGGAATTGAATCTTGGTAACAAAAGTTGTTGAACTTAAAACTCTTAGGTACTCTAATTTGAAGGCAGTTTCAAATTGTCTTATGATTTCTCTGATGATTTTAATGAAAATATACAAATGTTAAAAAAAAAAAAAACTGTTACTATTTTGTCAAATTTTGTTTTTGCCAAATTTTTTCTCTGCTTCCTTCAGGGGACCCAATTCAGATTATGTTAGACTCTAACTTTGTCCAACATTTCTAACCTGCTTTTCTATTTTTTTTTAACCTTCAATTTAAACAAAAATCTTATTTTTGTATTTTCTGTTTTTTAAAATTTTGATGATTTATATTTGTCTAGAAAATCATTTCATTCTCTTTCAGTTTCCTCCCATCCCCATTCTCTGCCTGTATATTGGTAATTTTGGAAGTCAGGTTGCTATTTTAGCTTTTTGAAACCTAAGAGCTAGTTTTTAGATTTTTGTACATTTTAATTAATAATTTTGGGTTTTGTGTTCTATAATATTAACTACTTGTCTTTCTTTGGTGTTACTCTAATGTTATTTTTAGAGCTTAGACATTTGAGCTTGTACATAAAACATCATAATTTTAGGAATATAAATATATTTGTAAACTAACTTTTTAATGACTTCATATTTTGTTTCTTAATTTATTTATTTTTAACCAGAGGATAATTGCTTTACTATATTATATTGGTTTCTGCCATATATCAATGTAATCAGCCATAGGTATACACATGTCCTCTCCCTCCTGAACCTCTTCCTGACTCCCACTCCACCCCACCCCACACCTCTAAATTCTCACAGAGCACAAGGTTTGAGTTCCCTGCATCATACAGCAAATTCCCACTGGCCATCTATTTTACATATGGTAATGTACCTGTTTCAACAGATACATTCAACTACTCTCTGAATTCCCCCTCTCTTTCCCCAACTGTGTCCACAAGTCTGTTCTTATGTCTGTCTCTCCATTGCTGCCCTGCAAATAGGTTCATCAGTACCATCTTTCTAGAATCCATATATATGCATTAATATATGATCTTTGTTTCTTTCTTTCCAACTTACTTCACTCTGTATAATAGGCTCTAGGTTCATCCACCTCATTAGAACTGACTCAAATAGGTTCCTTTTTAATGACTGAGTAATAATATTTCATTGCATACATGTACTACACATTTTTATGCATTCTTCTGTCAATGGACATCTAAGTTGTACCCACATGTTAGCTATTGCAAATAGTTCTTCAATGTTACATTTTGCATAGAAACACAAAAGACCCTAAATGGCCAAAGCATTCTTGAGAAAGAAAGATGGAGCTGGAGAAATCAACCTTCCTGACTTCAAACTATACTACAAAGCTACAGTCATCAAGACAGTATGATACTGGCACAAAAAGAAAAACATAGACCAATAGAACAAGACAGGACATGGAAGCAACCTAGATGTCCATCAGCAGATGAATGGATAAGAAAGCTGTGGTACATATACACAATGGAGTATTACTCAGCCATTAAAAAGAATACACTTGAATCAGTTCTAATGAGGTGGATGAAACTGGAGCCAATTATACAGAGTGAAGTAAGCAAGAAAGAAAAACACCAATACAGTATACTAACGCATATATATGGAATTTAGAAAGATGGTAACAATAATCGTGTATATGAGACAGCAAAAGAGACACTGATGCATATAAGTTTTGGACTCTGTGGGAGAGGGAAATGGTGGGATGATTTGGGAGAATGGCATTGAAATACGTATAATATCATATATGGAACGAGTTGCCAGTCCAGGTTCGATGCACAATACTGGATGCTTGGGGCTGGTGCACTGGGATGACCCAGAGGGATGGTATGGGGAGGGAGAAGGGAGGAGGGTTCAGGATGGGGAACACATGTATACCTGTGGCGGATTCATTTCAATGTTTGTCAAAACCAATACAATATTGTAAAGTTTAAAAATAAAATAAAAAAGAAATCTCAGAGATAAACTCAGACACATATGGGCATGTTATCTTTGACAATGGAGGCAAAAATCTACAATGGAGAAAAGACAGCCTCTTCAATAAGTGGTGCTGGAAAAACTGGACAGCTACATGGAAAAGAATGAAATTGGAACACCTCCTAACACCATACACAAAAATAAACTCAAATGGATTAAAGACTTAAATGTAAGGCCAGGAAACTGTAAAACACTTAGAGTGCCCTTCTTGACATATGTCACAGCAATATCCTCTATGACCCACCTCTTAGAATAATAGAAATAAAAACAAAAATAAACAAGTGGAACCTAATTAAACTTAAAATCTTTTGCTCAGCAAAGGAAACTAAAAACCAGGTAAAACGAAAACACTCACAATGGGAGAAAATAAGAGCAAATAAATAACTGACAAAGAATTAATCTCCAAAATATACAAGCAACTCTTGAAGTCCATAGTTTTTTGGTATGATTTATTTTCAAATATATTGTTATTTTTATTGTGCTATGAATGTGTTACATAGAATTTGGTTGTATATTTCCAAACTTACATTATTTTCTTTTTCACTAAGTGAAATGCTTTTTCACTAAGATGAATGCATAAAAATGTGTGGTACACATATGTAATGAAATATTACTCAGTCATAAAAAGGAACCTATTTGAGTCAGTTCTAATGAGGTGGATGAACCCAGAGCCTATGATACAGAGTGAAGCAGTTTTATGTGTTTTAAAAGTGTGAAAATATACAAAATATAAATATAGAAAACCTTGCTTCTACCTTTATATACATCCACCTCATCCTTTTGCTCTCTCTGTATGCTGCTGCTGCTGCTGCTGCTAAGTCGCTTCAGTCGTGTCCAACTCTGTGCGACCCCATAGATGGCAGCCCACCAGGCTCCCCCAACCCTGGGATTCTCCAGGCAAGAACACTGGAGTGGGTTGCCATTTCCTTCTCCAATGCATAAAAGTGAAAAGTGAAAGTGAAAGTGAAGTCGTGTCCGACTCTTCACGACCCTATGGACTGCAGCCCACCAGGCTCCTCCGTCCATGGGATTTTCCAGGCAAGAGTACTGTATAGATTTGTTTTATTATTTTTTACATATTTTCTAGCATATCTTTATATACATTTTAAAAAATATATTCTTACTTTCCTCTTTATTACACAGAAGATAAAATCATGTATCCACTATCTTACATCTTGATTTTTCCACTTAATGTATCCTAGAATTAGTTAACCATATACAGAGATATTTCTCACTATTTTTAATAGAGCTTTGTGATATTTTATAAGAAAGATAATCAGAGTTTAGCTGATGGCAACATGAATTGCTTCCAATCTTATGCTCTAACAAAAAAGTGAAAATTCCTATTAATTTTTATTGTAATACTGTATTGTAACCATGAGCAGGAAAGTATGTAGGATTTATCTCATGAATATGATCTCTGATCATGAAAACCTCTGTAATGTGAGTAAATATGACTAGATCTCCCTTCCTTCTTAGACAATTTTCCATTTCCCCCACAGTGAATGACTGTGCCCCAACAGCTTATTTATAGCATTTTGACAAAGTTTGTATTTTTACTATCATGTAGAAGATATACTTCACTGTAAAACTGTTGAGAGAAACTGTGCATCTCTGGAAAGGGCTACACTTTTATTTTCCTTTGAACCCTGTTTTCATATGTTTTACCTTTAAAATGATCATTGTTTCCTCCTTAGGTTAGTAATCGTTTTATACTCAAAAGGAGATTAACCGTATGTTTGTGATACATGTTGTAAATATTTTGTCAGTTTTGTATTTTTACAATAGCTTTGCTTGTACTGTATTTGTCAGGCAGGATTTTTTTCTTGTTGTATTAGCTTTATACAGTTAATTTATTACATTTTGCTTTTATTGTTTCTTGGATTTTATTCATAATCAGAATGCTTTTCCCTTCTCTCAGTTTTAAGGGATTCATCATGGTTTCTTCTAGTAACTGTAATATTTCATTTTGTACATTCAGTTTGATAATAGTTTATAGTTTACCCTACTGGGATGGTATGAAGAATTATCCTAATTTGTCTTTTTTTTTTCCCCCATAGTTAATACATAGTCTTTCCTGATGTATTAAACAGCATTATTCCCACTAGTTTGAGAATTCAACATATGCAAAAATTCTTATAGTTACTTGAAATTATTTATAACCTTATATTCTGTACCATAGGTCTATCGCTATATGTATGTACCTCCACACCTTTTAATACCTTTTAGTTTTTAATGGTCGGAGAAGGCAATGGCACGCCACTCCAGTACTCTTGCCTGGAAAATCCCATGGACGGAGGAGCCTGGTAGGCTGCAGTCCATGGGGTTGCTGAGAGTTGGACACGACTGAGCGACTTCACTTTCACTTTTCACTTTCACCTATTGGAGAAGGAAATGGCAACCCACTCCAGGGTTCTTGCCTGGAGAATCCCAGGGACGGGGGAGCCTGGTGGGCTGCAGTCTATGGGGTCGCACAGAGTTGGAGACAACTGAAGTGACTTAGCAGCAGCAGCAGCAGTTTTTAACAGTACTTGTTATAATTGCAGAAGCAATTACTCCCTCATTGTTTCTGTTCTTCAAAGTTTTGCTAACATTACTTGTTTTGGGCATGTATATGTGTATATGTATGTTTTTAGGTTTGTTTCCATATAAAGTTTAGGATCAGAATGATTGAAGGAAGTAATTCACAGAAAGAATTGCAACCTTAACTACATTCAGGAAATTAGAAACGCATGTTCCCAAGTGTTGACATTAGGATGGTGCTAACTCAGCCATTAAAAAAAAAAAAAAAAAAAAGATTGAAAAGTAAAATTAACTTTGGTTCCAGGAATAATTATCTTTTTTTTTTTTGTTTTTTAACCAAGCTTAAGGTAGCGACCGGAAAAGGCAACGCCACCCTACATCAGTACTCTTGCCTGGAGAATCCCAGGGACAGAGGAGCCTGGTAGGCTGCAGTCCATGGGGTCGCTAAGAGTCAGACATGACTGAGAGGCTTTACTTTCACTTTTCACTTTCATGCATTGGAGAAGGAAACGGCAACCCACTCCAGTGTTCTTGCCTGGAGAATCCCAGGGACGGGGGAGCCTGGTGGGCTGCCATCTATGGGGTCGCACAGAGTCGGACATGACTGAAGTGACGCAGCAGCAGCAAGGTAGCCACCACCAGAACTGATTGTCCAGAGCCATATTGCACTTGCTATAACCCACATTGCAGGATGGGCACTTCCTGTGCTGCTGCTTCAACTGATTCAACCCTGACAAGTCTGTACAAATGTATCTGATTAACAAAATCAGCTCCCACTCTGTAACTCCAACCCCAAAGGAATCTAAGTACAGTTAATATTTTTCTATCTCTGAAACAGAGGAAGGTACACTGTCAAAAGGATAACTAAAATAGTAAATCAGCTCTATCTCACAATGTTTTCTGCTTATTTCACTCTTTGGGCACCTGAACATGCTTATTTTATAAGCCTTCTTCGTTAGACAGATTCATAAAGATAACTTCATTCAGGTACGATACTAGTCCTGATTGTTCACTTGCTATCTTTCATGATATTAGCTCTTTAAAAAAATAATGTGTTCTTTAGTTTCTGTAAACAGTGCAATTTTGAGTGGATTATTTTTTATAGCAGTGTTTATTTTTTCTCTCTCCCACTGCAGCTATCCCCTTGCTTTGCATATCTACTCTTAGTTTCCAAAAACTTATACAATGATTCCATATTTATACTTGTGCCCCTCAGATGATGTTAAGGCTCTCAGAGATGCAGTTACCAATGGAAAAGACACTGGCTGGGTGCTTCTCCATTTATTTCTGGCTCCTCACCTACAGCTTCCCAAAATCTGTGACTGTAGCTGGTTGCCAACGATATACTTCAGGTTCTTTGATGATTCCTAGCCACCAGCTTCAAGAAGTGAGTTTTGGAACCCCTTAAAACTTAGAGAAAATTTCATTCATATTAATATGCTTCATTTGTACTTCTTTTCCTCATTTTTCTTTGGACTGAGAGCTCAGCTGGTACACAGTGAACAAAGCTCACTGCTCTGAGTTTCTGTCAGCTTTCTAGTACTCAAAAATACTTTTTTTTTGAAGACCATATATGCATTTTTTGTTGTCTCTGTATTTTGTCTATTTTTGCTATCTGTTTAGAGCAGAGAGCCTACATGTGTGGAGACATGAACTCAGTATACCATTATTAGTCCAAAGAGCTAGATTTGAGATAAAAATATTTCAATGCAAGGCAAAAGTTTAATACTAGCTTTTTTCTATCCCACCTATGCATCCTACTAGGTTTTAAAGCTTTTTGAAATCTTCTTTGATGCCTTTCTGATTTTATGAAGGAAAGTGTTGTTGTTTTGTTTTTTTTTTTCCTATAAAGGTTACTGTGCAATAACTTTACAAACTGATACCTGGCTCTGTGAATAATCTGAACAAGAAATAAAGTTGATGCCATATATTCTTTTCTAAGATATTTTGTAGATCTGGTGATGTTGGTGGATATTGCTCTTTAGAATGGTTGTCTTGTTTGCACATGCACAGCATTACAAGCTGAGATGTTGATCTAATAATAACAGAGAAGGACTGCAGAGATTGAAGGACATACTTAGAATGAATGGAACACTCAGAGCAGAAACTCATGCCTATGTCCTCTGAAAAGAAAACCACTAAAAAGCAAGCCAGTAATTTCTGATCAATCTTAAATCTCAATTTGTCATGCTAAACTAATGCCTCTTTTCCCCTTAACCAAATTAACTTAATTTTTTCATTCATAGGGCAGGACTTGAGAGTTCTATTAAGCAGGGGAAAAAAACACCTGCTAAATAAATAGAGCAGCTCTCCCCCTCTAGGAGTAACCAGGGATTTGACTTGTTTAAGCTTAAATGATAAAACAAATAGTTGCCAAATCAAACAAGAACCTTGTATTGTAATAGACTTTTCCCTAAAGTATTTCTTACTACAAACCTAAATTGCTGATATTTCATGGAACTTTTCTTATTAACTTTTCCCCCTGACAATCCTCCTTGTAACTACAGATGCCTGAAAAATTCTGATTGTCTCCCTCTATATGTGTGTTTGTGTGTGCTTAATCCATTACATTGCTTTTGAAGAAAATGCATTATTTCTTTATATATAATTTTATTTATGGCTTCAATAAACATTAAAAATAAACTTGAAAAATTATGCCATTGTTATGATAGTTTAAAAATACATCTATTGTCCTGAATGAATTATTGATCTACATAAAAGTGTTTTGAAGAGTGCAAACCATAGGCTTAGAGTTCGCTTAGAATTCCTGATCCAACACTTATTTAGACTTTATATGAATCACTCATCTCTAAGTTTTAATATTCTCTTTTATCTAATAAGATAAGTGGGATTAATAAGAACACATTCACAAGATTGTTGTAAGAATTATTGCAAAATATCTAGCATAGTTTATAGTGAGTTGACCATATGTCCCAGGTTTTCACTGGAAAATCTGGATTAACACCTAAATGTTAATTTACTCTCAAAATGTCAGTTGGACTATAAAGTCTAATATCAATATACATTAGTTTGTTGAATCTCAGTAATCTTTTAAAAATAACTGGTGCATTTCTGTGACCGGTTTATCGTGTATGCTTGGCCATAAAATAAGTCATATTCATCTTTGGATGTTTCTCTGGATGCCGACCTTAATTATGAAAGCAGAAAAGGCGAAGATTTTGACACAAAGGATCATCAAGTTAAACAATTCAGACCAAAGAATGGTTTTGTTTTTATCATTGCTCTTACATTATTCCTTTTTTTTTTTTTTTTTTTGAGAACAAGAAATTAAACATATTTTGGAAACGAGTTTAGAGTATAGTAAGGCAGAATATGAAACTACTGTGGAATGAAAGCATCAGGATAGATAGGATTGAGGCAGAAGATAGATGGGGCCCTGGGGCAAACATTTGGAGTTTGTTCTCGGTAGATCTATACTTTAAGACAAAAATACCAGGCAATTAAAGGAGGAGGTTGATCCCTGCTCAAACAGAAGATGAAATCAGAAGACCTTCCCAATTACATGTGCACAGAAAGGCCCCTTGGAGGTCAAAAAGAGAGTGATGCTAAATGAAGCTAACTAGCCATATGGCTCTTTGGTAGAATCCATCATGTCTAGGAGATGTGTAGGCATACATTCGAGGATCCTCAGATATACCAAATCTGGACTCTGAACCAGACAAATCAAAATGATTGGCCAAAGGAAACCTGAAAGAAATGCCACACATAAGTGATTTAAACTGCCATGAGTGTGCAACTCTCTCTCTGAGTCTACCCCTGTATCTATCCTGAGGTACCATACTTTTTTAACCTCCTCCTAAATACTTTGTTTCATTACTTTCCATCTTTGTGGGAAGTCTTTTCTGCATAACTGAAGATCTAGGCTCTTGTCGCTCACCTCTGGTCTATTGGTTAGGATTTAGGGCTCTCATCATTGTGACTTGACCTGTCTCTGGCCTGGAACTGAAGACCTGCTTCAAGTTGCTGCAGGTCGAGGCCACCAAAGATTGGGACCTTAACAAAGACTAAATCCTGGAATTATCCTTGCTGCCATGGCATCCTGGATTCAAACTTTAATAACACATAGGTCTGCAGAGGCTCATGCTGACGTATCAACAACATCTGATTAACTTTTAGAGTTAGTCAAACAAGACCAAAAGTTCTGTACATTGTCTTTACAACTGTAGGTGCTTTTGAATTTATATTCATGAAAATGGAGTTTCAATGGCTACTCATGAACTGTGTTGCTGCAAATATCATGAAAGTGTTGCATTAGATGAATCTTACCAGTTCACTTCTTATTCTTGAGACATCATTTATTTCTTATAAAAGTGTATGAACCTGGGGACTGGTGTTCTTTGAAATTATCTCTGTCTATTGCTCTTATTCTTGAATAGTAATTTAACTAAGTTTTAACTTTTGGGTCACATTATGTTTTCTGAAAATATTTCTGATCTTTGTCCTTTTGTGGAGCAAGCATGTTACCATGAATAAGTCAGAACCAAGCCTGGTTTATCCTTCCTGTCATTGACATAAAGATTTGGTTGGCTGTCTTTGGGATTCTTTATCTTCAAGTCAATTAACTGCCCAGGCCATGTGTTACAATGTCTTGAGCTGCATTATGATTTTCTTGAACACCTAGTCAAAAGATTTGTCTTTCTCCACTTTAGGTACATCATACTGAATTACATATTTGACTGTTTCATTTATTCTTTTGGGCAGATATGTTAAATATTCATCTTTTGGATAATTTTTGTTATTTTGTATCTGCAAATTTCTTTCTAAATTTTACAAAGTTTCTGTTCTTTATGAAAATTTGGTCAATTTTCTCCTGTCATATATGTAACATTTTTTTGTTAAATCTGTCATTATTTTCTTTGTATATTCTTTTAATGAGACTTTATTTTCTTTAATGTTAATTTTTCTTCCTTGATTTGTATCTATGTGTTCATTTATTCTCCTTACCTTGTGTTGCCATTTCTTTCAAGAATTTTTTCTTTCTACATATTTATACCATGGAGGTTTTGTAACATTGTTTAGTCACTAAGTCATGCCCTACTCATTGGCAACCCCATGGACTGTTGCCCACCAGGCTCCTCTCTTCAGGGGATTTCTCTGGAAAGAAAACTGGAGTGGGTTTCCATTTCTTTCACCAGAGGATCTTTCTGACTCAGGGATAAAGCATGCACCTCCTGCACTGGCAGGCAGATGAAATGCCTGGGAATCCCAAACATAGAGGGTATCTCTTTATTAACATATTTAATTTTCTATAGCAATATATGTATATGTTTTTTGCTTCCTCCCTGTGATAATCTTTTCAGCGTGTGTGTGTGTGTGTGCATGTGTGCATGCAAAAGTTTGGTGTAGTTTATTCTCATGTTATTTCATGATTATTTAGTTTTTTTATCTTCTGGTTACACATTTTTAGTATTACTGTGCGGTTATAAAGCCTCTTGATGAAAGTGAAAGTGGAGAGTGAAAAAGTTGGCTTAAAGCTCAACATTCAGAAATCAAAGATCATGGCATCCGGTCCCATCACTTCATGGGAAATAGATGGGGAAACAGTGGAAACAGTGTCAGACTTTATTTTTTTGGGCTCCAAAATCACTACCAATGGTGACTGCAGCCATGAAATTAAAAGATGCTTACTCCTTGGAAGGAAAGTTATGACCAACCCAGATAGCATATTCAAAAGCAGAGACATTACTTTGCCAACAAAGGTTCATCTATTCAAGGCTATGGTTTTTCCTGTGGTCATGTATGGATGTGAGAGTTGGACTGTGAAGAAGGCTGAGCACTGAAGAATTGATGCTTTTGAACTGTGCTGGAGAAGACTCTTGAGAGTCCCTTGGACTGCAAGGAGATCCAGCCAGTCCATTCTGAAGGAGATCAGCCCTGGGATTTCTTTGGAGGGAATGATGCTAAAGCTGAAACTCCAGTACTTTGGCCACCTCATGCGAAGAGCTGATTCATTAGAAAAGACTCTGATGCTGGGAGGGATTGGGGGCAGGAGGAGAAGGGGACAACAGAGGATGAGATGGCTGGATGGCATCACTGACTCGATGGACGTGAGTCTGAGTGAACTCCGGGAGTTGGTGATGGACAAGGAGGCCTGGTGTGCTGTGATTCATGGGGTTACAAAGAGTCAGACATGACTGAACAACTGAACTGAACTGACTGATATTACTTTTTACTCATTTGCTTGTAGATTTTAAATAAACATAGATATTCTTGAATCTTCATGTTTAGAAGAATATATGAGGAAGGACTTGGGTGAGTGAGTGAAAATAAGTTTTTATAATTGTTTCTTTTTTAATTAATTTAATTGTTTTACAATATTGTTTTGGTTTTTTCACCAAAAAAAGGTACAGATGGCCAATAAATGTGAAAAGATGCTCAACATCACTAACCATTTGAGGGAAGGTGGAAAGTAAATTTCAAAATAGTTGCTACATTGTGTTTTATGATAATTTGCTGTGGAAAATTTCTTATCAACAATCTATCCTAGGAGTATAATTCTGTTCTAGGAGTATAGACCTTACCCAGAACACAGAAAAATATTACATCCAACAGGTCTATGCTATTTTTGCATCTGTGTTTGTGTATATGTGTAGGTATATCACCTCATCTGCTTCTTTCAATCTGTCAAAATCAACATTTAACTATGATTCACACACAATTTCTTCTGCACTTCCACTCATCCTTAGCATGAATTTTATGGAACAATACCTACTTGATTTGTTTACACTTAATCAAGCCTCCTCTCGTCTTTATGCTGTCAAAAATAGGTATCAAGATGCTTCCTATAATCTCAAAACAAGTTATTAATTTATTTCACAATAGAGGTTTTTCTTTCAGCCTGCTGGGCAGTTAAGTATTAATTTAAAAAGCTAGAAATATTCAAAACCTATACATTCCACCCCCTCCCGAAAAAAATGCCCCTTGACCCTCTCCATGAGAATAGCTTCTGAGAACTTACAATATTTTGCTTGCTAAACATGTCTGCATACTCATGGCCTTGGACCAAGCCAGATAGTTTATAGCACTAGTATACTTAATGGCAAGGTCCTTGAGCCACATTGCATTATTCTGAACTCTGGAAGGGATAGCTGCTGAGGACTGCGGAACCAAAGTCAGTCATCAGGCATTAGATGTTTATGTAACCAAATCTCAATAAATCCTGGACACCGAGGCTCAGGTCAGTTTCCTTTGTCAGCAATGTGGCTATTGCACATTATTTTTGAAAATATTAAGTATGGTCCATATGACTTCAATGGGAGAAGATGAATGGAAGCTTGTACCTGTTTTCTCTCTGACTTTATCCCATGCATCTTTTACCATTGAAAGTTTTAATCTGTATCTTTTGACTGAAATAAACTGTAACTGCGAGTACAACAGTTCTTTGAGTTCTAAGAGCATTTCTAGTGAATCATTGATCCTGAGGAAATTCTTGGAAAGCTGTCATATACCTGCTGTGCAGGCTCACCACTTTGATGCATGTACTCCACCATGTCCACCTGAGACAGCAGAGAACTCTTCCCAACTGACCTGGTTTGGCTGTAGTTGGTGGCCTTTCTTCAGATAATATTGTTCTGATGTGATCTGTTTCATTGTCAATATTATGCTGCTGTTGTTTACATGTTGTTTTCATGTTGCATTTGGATAATTTTAGAGAGACAAAGTTCATAAGGGAAACTTATACTTGAAACATGGAAAAACAGACTAGTTCCAAATAGGAAAAGGAGTATGCCAAGGGTGTATATTGTCACCCTGCTTATTTAACTTATATGCAGAGTACATAATAAGAAATGCTGGGCTAGATGAAGCACAAGCTGGAATCAAAATTGCTGGGAGAAATATCAATAACCTCAGATATGCAGAGGACACCACCTTTATGGCAGAAAGTGAAGAGGAACTAAAGAGTCTCTTCATGAAAGTGAAAGAGGAGAGTTAAAAAGTTGGCTTAAAGTTCAACATTCAGAAAACTAAGATCATAGCATCTGGTTCCATCACTTCATGGCAAATAGATGGGGAAACCATGGAAACAGTAACAGACTTTATTTTGCGGGGGCTCAAAAATCACTGCAAATAGTGATTGCAGCCATGAAATTAAAAGATGCTTACTCCTTGGAAGGAAAGTTGTGACCAACCTAGACAGCATATTAAAAAGCAGAGACATTACTTTGCCAACAAAGGTCCATCTAGTCAAGGCTATGGTTTTTCTAGTAGTCATGTATGGATGTGAGAGTTGGACTATAAAGAAAGCTGAGCACTGAAGAATTGAAGCTTTTGAACTGTGGTATTGGAGAAAACTCTTGAGAGTCCCTTGGACTGCAAGGAGATCCAACCAGTCCATCCTAAAGGAGATCATTCCTGGGTGTTCATTGGAAGGACTGATATTGTATCTGAAACTCCAGTACTTTGGCCACCTGATGCGAAGAACTGACTCATTTGAAAACACTCTGATGCTGGGAAGGATTGAAGGCAGGAGAAGAAGGGGGCAACATAGGATAAGATGGTTGGATGGCATCACCGACTCAATGGACATGGGTTTGGGTAGACTCTGGGAGTTGGTGATGGACAGGGAGGCCTGGCGTGCTGCAGTTCATGGGATCACAAGGAGCTGGACATGACTGAGCTACTGAACTGAACTGAACTGATACTTGAAAAGAAGAAACTGATTGCTTCACATGTATAATTTTATGATGAAAATCCTGGTATTCACAATATAGCTGTAAAAATATTTTCCATTCAAAAAGTTGGGTGATGATCCATCATCCCTCAAATAATTCTTTAAAATTGTGACACAATTGCTCAAATTTATATAGAATCTACCAAAAAGCAATGTGGTGTTCATGACACATGTATTCCAATAAAGTCACTAGGAATGTTGTCTCTGATGTCAAACTACTAATTTAAAAATTTTAGTTGTGCCACATGATGACTCTGTAAAATTTGTTATTGTTGTTCAGTCACTCAGTCATGTCCCATTCTTTGCAACCCCATGGACTGCAGCATGCCAGGCTTCCCTGTTCATCACTTCCTGCCCTAACTTCCCTGTCTGGAGTTTGCTCAAACTCATGTCCACTGAGTTGGTGATGCTATCCAATCATCTCATTATCTATGCTGCCCTTGTCTTCTTGCCTTCAATCTTTCCCAGCATCAGTCTTTTCCAGTGAGTCAGATCTTCACATCAGGTGGCCAAAGTATTGGAATTTCATCTTCAGCATCAATCCTTCCAGTGAATATTCAGTGTTGATGTCCTTTAGGGTTGGCTGCTTTGATATCTTTGCAATCCAAGGAACTCTTAAGAGTTTTCTCCAGTGCCATAATTGAAAAGCATCATTTTGTTGGCATTTATGGTCCAACACTTACATCTGGATTGACTGGTTTTATCTTTCAGTCCAAGGGACTCTCAAGAGTCTTCTCCAACACCACAGTTCAAAAGCATCAATTCTTCAGTGCTCAGCCTTTTAACATTGGGTACACTTAATCCTCTTTGTGCTCCAGATCAGATCAGATCAGATCAGTTGCTCAATCGTGTCCGACTCTTTGCGACCCCATGAATCGCAGCACGCCAGGACTCCCTGTCCATCACCAACTCCAGGAGTTCACTCAGACTCATGTTCATCGAGTCAGTGATGCCATCCAGCCATCTCACCCTCTGTTGTCCTCTTCTCCTCTTGCTCCCAATCCCTCCCAGCATCAGAGTCTTTTCCAATGAGTCAACTCTTCGCATGAGGTGGCCAAAGTACTGCAGTTTCAACTTTAGCATCATTCCTTCCAAAGAAATCCCAGGGCTGATCTCCTTCAGAATGGACTGGTTGGATCTCCTTGTAGTCCAACGGAATCTCAAGAGTCTTCTCCAGCACCACAGTTCAAAAGCATCAATTCTTCGGCGCTCAGCCTTCTTCACAGTCCAACTCTCACATCCATACATGACCACAGGAAAAACCATAGCTTTGACTAGATGAACCTTTGTTGGCAAAGTAATGTCTCTGCTTTTGAATATGCTATCTAGGTTGGTCATAACTTCCCTTCCAAGGAGTAAGCGTCTTTTAATGTCATGGCTGAAGTCACCATCTGCAGTGATTTTGGAGCCCAGAAAAATAAAGGCTGACACTGTTTCCACTGTTCCCCCATCTATTTCCCATGAAATGATGGGGCAGGAGGCCATGATCTTCGTTTTTTGAATGTTGAGCTTTAAGCCAACTTTTTCACTTTCCACTTTCACCTTCATCAAGAGGCTTTTTAGTTCCTCTTCACTTTCTGCCATAAGGGTGGTGTCATCTGTCTATCTGAGGTTATTGATATTTCTCCCGGCAATCTTGACTCCAGCTTGTGTTTCTTCCAGTCCAGTGTTTCTCATGAAGTTATATAAGTTAAATAAACAGGGTGACAATATACAACCTTGACATACTCCTTTTCCTATTTGGAACCAGTCTGTTGTTCCATGTCCAGTTCTAACTGTTGCTTCCTGACCTGCATACAAATTTCTCAAGAGGCAGATCAGGTGGTCTGATATTCCCATCTCTTTCAGAATTCTCCACAGTTTATTGTGATCCACACAGTCAAAGGCTTTGGCATAGTCAAGAAAGCAGAAATAGATGTTTTTATGGAACTCTCTTACTTTTTCCATGATCCAGCGGATGTTGGTAATTTGATCTCTGGTTCCTCTGCCTTATGCTCCAGTTTTTTTTTTTTTTTTAAAGTTTAATTGAAATATTGTTGATTTACAATGTTGTTTGTTTCAGATGTATTACATCAAAATGATTCAGTTATACATGTGTATATATCTATATTTTTCAGATTTGTTTCCCTTATTGGTTGTTACAAAATATTGAGTATAGTCTCATGTGCTATGCAGTAGGTCTTTATTGATTATCTATTAATATATAGTAGTGTTGATATGTTAATCAAAACTTCATAGCTTATCCTCCCTCCTCTTTTCCCCTGTGGTAACCATAGCTTGTCTTCTATGTCTGTGAATCTATTTCCAGTTTGTATGTGAGTTTATTTGTATCATTTTTAAGATTCCAAATATAAGCAATAACTTACTTGATTTAGTATGATAAGCTGTAGGCCCATCAATGTTACTGAAAATAGCATGAATTCTATTTTATGACTAATAGTCCCTTATATTTTTATACTTCAGTTTTTTTATCTGACTGTCCAATAATAATTGGGTCCAAATAATAGATGCTTTGATTTTGTTTGTTTGATTAATGGGACTAAATAAAATGGTATTTTGAAAAGTACTTAGAAGAGATACTAGCATAAATTCTCAGGAAATATTAATTTCTAGTAAGGAAACTAATGAAATTTTATTAATGAAATTTTTATTAGTTTTTACTAAAATAGAGTTGCTTTACAATGTTGTGTTTGTTTCTATTGTACAGAAAACTGAATCAGCTATATACATATGTGTATATATATATATATATATATATATACACATATGTATTTATATATATACTGCTGCTGCTGCTGAGTCACTTCAGTCCTGTCCGACTCTGTGCGACCCCATAGATGGCAGCCCACCAGGCTCTGCCATCCCTGGGATTCTCCAGGCAAGAACACTGGAGTGGGTTGCCATTTCCTTCTCCAATGCATGAAAGTGAAAAGTGAAAGTGAAGTCACTCAGTTGTGTCTGACCCTCAGCGACCCCATGGACTGCAGCCTTCCAGGCTCCTCCATCCATGGGATTTTCCAGGCAAGAGTACTAGAGTACAGATATACATATATACATATATATATATATGTATATATGAATACATAAATATATATATCTGTATATATATAAATACTTATGTATTTATATATATACAGATATATACGTAAGTATATAAGTATTTATACATAAGTATTTATATATATACAGATATATATAAATACTTATGTATTTATATATATACAGATATATACGTATTATTACATATATATATAAATACATATGTGTATATATATATATATTCCCTCTTTTCTGGATTTCTTCCTGTTCAAGTCACAGTAGAGAACTGAGTAGAGTTCTCTGAGCTATACTGTAGATTCTCATTAGTGAATTATTTTATACATATTAGGGTATATATATAAATTTCAATCCCCAAATCACCCCAAAATTTTTAATCTGAAGCAAGCCATTCATGAAGCTATCTAATTCAAATAATGTTGTCTTTTAGAAGAAGACATATTTCCATAACTATAGAATATAAACATTTGATGAAAATGGTTTTACCATAGTAAGTTAAGGGTGTTAGTTGCTCAGTCATGTCTGACTCTTTGCCAACTCATGGATTGTCAGGCTCCTCTGTCCTTGGACTTCTCCAGGCAAGAATACTGGAGTGGGTTGCCATGCCCTTCTCCAGGTGATCATCTGGACACAGGGCTTGAACTCAGGTCTTCCACATTTCAGACAGTTTTTTGTTTTTTTGTTTTTTTTTTTTAACCCACTGAGTCACCAGTTAAATTCTCTCAAAATAGTTCATTAATAGATTATTATGTTGCAGTTCACAAAATCAATTTCTGAAGCATATATTTCAATTAATCATAATGCCGAAGTATTCTTTTATTGGGAAGAAAACAAAGGAGAGAAAGTTTAGAAGCTTAAAACTAAATAAAAGAGGCAGTTAAGTATACCAAAAATGACCACATTCTCTGAAAGTCCTATTTCCTTCCACAACTGTTATTTTATTATGATCATAGTAATTGTGATGCAATTGAGTCTAGTAGATACGTAAGAGGTTTAATCTAACAAGTAAAATGTCCTGAGCTATATAAGGCCTGTGATTACCAAGGACATGACAGTGATTTCTAGTCAACTCAAACAATAGCCTTGGAATAAGTCACATTTTCAGAATAAAGCCCAAAGTGTTAAAGAATTAAATATTTTAAAGACCTAAATAGGTTGGTTTTGTGCATTTTATAGATTTTATATATATAACTATTGGGATCATACTTAGCCTATTCATTTTAACTGAGCAGTGTTGTAACGATCATAGCTCCTGAAGCAAACAAACAAAAAACACCCAGTTGAATCAGCCAAGATGTACATAGATTCCACAAGATCTCTGAAGATACAAGTGTATATTAAATGCAGTAAAATTAGGCTTCAGTGATGATGGTCACAGTCTCTCATGGAATCACACTCAGTGGGAATACATAATCACAATGTATAAGCATAGTTTTTCTGTTTTCTTTCCCCTGAATTCCTAATTAAAGAAAAAAAAAAGCTCCTGTCATTAATGTACAGTTGTAGTTATATATAGAAAAAACAAAAAATAAACAACACATACAAAACAAGTCAATATTCTTTGTCCGTCATTTATTGACACATAAAATTGTAAAAACCTCCATCATTCTAATATGTATGTTATGTTTAGTCACAATAACTGAGGTCATAAATATAAGATTTTTGTTCATTCAATGGTCATCTATGAAAAGGGATGTTTCTTTTGGAGACAGAGATATGAACAAGTGATATGCATTACTCTCAAAGAGCATACAGGTTGCCTATGAAGAAAACCACAAGATTGACCAAATATAGTTAATTGTTGTAGGCTTTAAAAGAAATTTTGTTGGTACAGGGAGTACTAACAGGGAGAAAGTAGGAAATTTTATTTTAAGGGATTAAGATTCATAAATATGGTGATAAGTGAGGCTATTCTTTGTCAACAAATGTCAGTCTAGTCATGACTATGGTTTATACAGTGGTCATATATGGATGTGAGAGTTGGACTATAAAGAAAGCTGAGCACCGAAGAATTGATGCTTTTGAACTGTGATGTTGGAGAAGACTCTTGAGAGTCCCTTGGACTGCAAAAAGATCCAACTAGTCCATCCTAAAGGAGATCAGTCCTGAATATTCATTGGAAGGACTGATGCTGAAGCTGAAACTCCAATACTTTGGCCACCTGATGCAAAGAGCTGACTAATTTGGAAAAACCCTGATGCTGGCAAAGATTGAGGACAGGAGGAGAAGGGGACAATATAGGATAAAATGGTTGGATGGCATCATCGACTCGATGGACATGGGTTTGGGTGGACTCTGGGAGTTGGTGATGGACAGCGAGGCCTGGCATGCTGTGGTTCATGGAGTCTAAAGGGTCAGACACAACTGAGCCACTGAGCTGAGGCTATTCTTAAAAGATAATAAATAATCTTGACTACTCAGCAAAATAAATATCAAAGATATCATGGACATAAGGAACAAAGAATCTGGTAAAATTTTGCACCCAAAGGTATACATTTTAAGTGAAAAATAACTACCATTATAACAATTACCTTGAAAAATTCTAATTGATGTGAAATTTTATTTCTCTTAAATGGCTTACTTAAAATTTCCCAATATAGCAAATGATAGTAGAATTTATTATTCTGATGTCACTGTGCTTACGTGCTAAGTCACTTCAGTTGTGTCTGGCTCTTTGTGACCATATAGGCTGTAGCCCGCCAGGTTCTTCTGTCCATGGCGATTCTCCAGGCAAGAAAACTGGAGTGGGTTGTCATGTCCTCCTCAGGGGATCTTCCCGACCCAGGGATCAAACCTGCATCTTTTACATCTCCTGCATTGGCAGATGGGTTATTTACCACTATCACCACCCGGGAAGCCCAATGGTGTCACTAAGACGCTCTCAAACACTCATGATATAAGAGCAAAGATTAGAATCTAAAATCCTGGTTGGGAACTCATATGTGAAGTAAATAGAGACTTTTTTTCCTTTAAAGAAAAAGGAGAAACACTTATGAAGTATAGAAGTTAGGAGACAGAACAGAATATACATTTACTTAGAATTATGAGTTAAAAAAATCCATGAAATAAATAACAGTTGAAAAATACCCAGATAAATTTAGACTTGTTATTGAATTTATAGAGTAGTAATAGTTATCTATATTAAAAAAAAACATAATGCCAATAGTTTTATGTGCTATTCCATATTACAGTACAATATTCTCTATGTACAAACCTTCAAGTTGAGAACTTTCTAAGAGGCAAATGCACACGCCATCATCAGATGTAAGTGAAATTGCAGCTCGCCTCCCATCTTCTACTGACAATCCTTCAGGTCTACCACCTCCCACCTCTTCTCCCACTTCCAGTCAGTAACTCTGCTCATCAGCTCCTGTTTGAGAGCTGCTGTACTATACTACTGTACTTTTCAAGGTACTGTACTATAAGTTTATTATTTTTTATTTGTTGTGTATTATTTGTGTGAAAAGTAGTATATCGTACACCGACTCCAGTGTTCTTGCCTGGAGAATCCCAGGGACGGGGGAGCCTGGTGGACTGCCGTCTACGGGGTCGCAAAGAGTTGGACACAACTGAAGCAGCAGCATCAGTATAGCCTACATTACAGTACCATATAGCTGACTGTGTTGTTTGGGTAACTAAGCTAACTTTGCTGGACTACTGAACAAATCAGAGTTATGAACACTCCCTCAGGATGGAACTCATTCATATGTGGGAGACTTATTGCAATATCAAAGACAGAAAACTATTTGTGTAGGCAAAAGTCTTTAAAATCAATTTAGCCAAATAAATTTTCTTTTTAAATTATATTAAATATGTAATTTCCAGCAAAAGACAAGGTCTTGGGGCAACTCTTAATTTAGGATTTCAGAATAAAATTATTTGAGCTACACATTGTGAATAGAAAGATATTCTACATTAATGTGGGGCATATAAATACTTATGAAAGTGAATTTGCATTATATTTTTAAAATACCTCCTCTGAACTCTATTTAGTTATGTAGAATTGATATGCTGAATATACCTGCAAGCCTTTTGGCACTGATGATAATTCCATTTCAAGGATACAATAGGCTAATGCCTCACATAACAGTGGGGCAAAGGATGAGAATCTTATTAGAGATTATACATTTGTCATTTGTGTGCATTTAGTTCAAATAATGTGCAAAAGGAGTACAATGTAAATGCTCATATATTGTGAATGGTTTGTACTGGAAGTATGGTTTAAGTGTTAATATAATCTGTTTTATGCATGGGTGCCTACTTTGTGTTAAAAATGGCATACAATTATTTCAGTCATTTATGACAGCCAGTCACATAATTTAATTACAATTTTCAGCCTGCTGCTGCTAGTAACTCACTTTAGTCCTTTCCAACTCTGTGTGACCCCATAGACGGCAGCCCACCAGGCTCCCCTGTCCCTGGTATTCTCCAGGCAAGAACAGTGGAGTGGGTTGCCATTTCCTTCTCCAATGCATGAAAGTGAAAAGTGAAAGGGAAGTCGCTCAGTTGTATCCGACTCTTAGCAACCCCATGGACTGAGCACTCCAGGCTCTTCCGTCCATGGGATTTTCCAGGCAAGAGTACTGGAGTGGGATGCCATTGCCTTCTCCACAATTTTCAGCCTAAATAGCATTAATAGCAATTGATCATTTGAACTGCATCCCTACCTCCCTCTCACCTACAACTCCCTCTAGGACTAAGCCTGTTCTTTGCCCAATATCTTTCTATATGATTTAAAGTTATCATTTTTGCCCCAGCCTCTGGCTCCCACCTTTCTATAAGGACAATTCCAGGAGTCACTTAAATTGTTGCTCTGCTCCCACACTTCACAGAGCAGCCAAAATGTGCATTTAAACACATAAAGTACATCTGCCACTCCTCTGCATAAAGCTTGCCAAAGGATTCCTGATAAATCATTAATATAATTCAAAAGTTTTCTTTAATGTGATCTCCATTCTCTTAATTCTCCAAGTTCATCTTTTCCTCTAACCCTCATACTGTTCTCCATCCCTCTGCACTTCCTTGCTATTTCTTAATATTACCCAACATAATCCCTCTTTTGCAGCTCTTGTGGGTTGTTTCCACATCCCAAAACAATCTTCACCCAGATCTTCATGAAGCATAGCTTATAACTTTGATCAATTTTCACTTAAAGGATTGGAATTTCAGACAACAGCATCTAAATGATCCAGTGAGACATGCTTTACTCTATTCTTCAGTACATTATTCAGCTTTGTTTTCTTCCCTAGAACTTATCACTTTTTGGAATCCTTGATTTTAATTAGTTATTAATTTATTTAATGCTTATTATTTATTGTCTTGAGTATGACTGATCACTTTTTCTGTTTTTCTTAGTGGGTGATAAAGATGTATTGAATTGAACAAATGAATAAATATGTTACACTTTACAAAAGCTGGTAAATATTTTCCATTTTCCCAAATTATAATATCCTATTCTGATAAAGGAAATCCACTAAACCAGATACTATGAATTAATCTAAATATTTTACTTTATTTTGGTTTTATTTTAGAAAAAAGAAACAGATTTTGAAACTTCCCTTTAACACTCTTTCTATACCCACACTCACACAATACATTCTTTGATTTACAGATCATAAAAAATGTTCCTATATTATATGCTGCATGCTGATTTAACATTAAGTTTTAAATATATTAACAATAAATATATATTAATGTATTAATAACTTTTGTTATTATAATTATATTAAAGTTTTAATCATCATAAAATTATTATCCCTGCCAATATCAGCAGGAAGGGAATGGAATTATTAACTACTAAAAATACTTTCATCATAGGTAAAGAGAAAATCACTTTTATTGAAATGTGTCTGTTTCTCTGAAAAGTGTGTTGAACTTTTGATTTCATTTGATTTCATGCTGAATTCCTTGAAGTAGTCCACTCGTTTAACTGGCTAACCACACACCAACTAAAGGCCTTGAGTAAGTAGTGTTTTTCTGTTTATTTCTCTCTAAAATGGACATAGAAATCTCACACTTTCAGAGTTATATAATAGAATTTGAGTGATAGTACCCCACGCAATAGAAGCACTCAGTATGTGTTTTTGTTCTTGTTTGTTTTTCAGATTCATGTGTAGCTATCAACCAGTTAAGAGCACTGAATAAAATTATTTGAGCTGGACGCTGTGAATCAAAGATTCAAATACAATGCCAGAGGACTTGTATTATGTTTTTAAACACGTTCCCTGAGCCCTGTTTTGTTGTGTAGAACTAATTCGCTATCACATCTCACCAAGATTATTGTGGTATTCACCCATCTGGTTTTTCTACTTATTCTTTTGTTCCTCAATAATCCATTCCCACTCTCCCCCAGCCCCCTACATTTGAGTGATTATTGTAAAGGAGAAATGTGATCATGTCACTCCTAAAGAAAGTTTTAGTGACTTGAAACTTATCTTAGAATACATTTATATTCCTTACCCTAGCCTAAGGTACCTTGTCTAGGTACATGCTGTTATATTAAAAAATGAATGAACAACAAGGACCTACTGTATAACACAGGCAACTGTTCAGTGCTATGTAGCAGGCTGGCTGGGAGGGGAGTTTGGGAGAGAATGGATACATGTATGTGTATGGATGAATCCCTTTATTATTCACCTGGAACTATAACAAGATTGTTAATAGGCTACACTCCAATATAAAATAAAAAGTTTAATGAAAAATAAAATAAAATCCCCTCTCTCCAACTTCAATTTACATTAATCTAAAGATCATCCTCTATCAGCCATGTGCTCAGTCACTCAGTTGTAGCTGACTCTTCGTGACCCTGTGGACTGTAGCCCGCCAGATTCCTCAGTCCATGGGATTTCCTAGGCAAAAGTACTGGATTGGGTTGCCATTTCCTTCTCCAGGGGATTGACTAGTGTCTCTAGCATCTCCTGAATTGCAGGCAGTTTCTTTACCAGCTGAGACATCAGGGAAACCCATTTCAGCCATGGTGGTGGTGGTGATTTAGTCACTGAGTCGTTTCCGACTCTTGCAACCCCATGGACTATAGCCCTCCAGTTTTCTCTGTCCATAGGATTCTCCAGGCAAGAATACTGGACTGGGTTGCCATTTCCTTCTCCACTATTGGCCATGATTTACATGCTATTTCTTAAACACATCAAGCCCTTTTCTATCTTTACATCTTTTGCTCTTAATGCGTTTTCTTCTTAGAATGATCATATTTTAGCAGCTCATATCTGCATCTTAATATTCTTCATTTTGCTGTTGTTTTACTCACTAAGTCATGTCTGACTCTTTTGCAACCCTGTGAACTATAGCCTTCCAGGCTCCTCTGTCCATGGGATTTCCCAGGCAAAGATACTGGAGTGGATTGCCATTTCCTCCTCCAGGGGATCTTTCTGACCAAGGGATCAAACCCTTGTCTCCTGCATTGAAAGGCAATTTCTTTACCACTGAGCCACCAGGGAAGCTCCTTCTTCAGTTTACTGCTGCTGCTGCTACTGCTAAGTCGCTTCAGTCCTGTCCGACTCTGTGGGACCCCATAGAGGGCAGCCCACCAGGCTCCCCCGTCCCTGGGATTCTCCAGGCAAGAACAATGGAGTGGGTTGTCATTTCCTTCTCCAATGCGTGAAAATGAAAAGTGAAAGTGAAGTCGCTCAGTCGTGTCTGACTCTAGCGACCCCATGGACTGCAGCCCACCAGGCTCCTCCGTCCATGGGATTTTCCAGGCAAAAGTACTGGAGTGGGGTGCCATTGTCTTCTCCGATTTAGATGAGAGTAAAATGAGAACACAAAAAGTGCTTTTTATTCTCCTTTTACTTTTATTTTTTGAGGGATTTTGTTTGTTTATTGCTTTGCTCTTTGTTTTCTAAAGGGGTAGTTGAGCTATCCTATTTCTTTTTCTTTTTTTCTTTTTTTTTTAACTTTAAAATTCTTAAGAAATGCTGTCCCTGTACGGTTTATTGCACAAGAGGGCTGTGATGCTTGCTGCTGAAACAGTCAAGTTTAGTTCTGGCTTGGCATTCTCCATCTCTTCCTTAGATCTCTTTTCCATGGTTTCTTGTAATGTTTTGTTTTGGTTCTGAAAACTTAGCCTCAACCTAGTTTTTCACCCTTCCAAAAATTCTGAGCCAGCCAATATTCTTTTTCTAAAAGTTGGCTTCTGTTGCTTTACAATGAAGAATCCTGATTCTTTTAACATACGTAGCAAACATAGGTCTGTCTCCCCAGGTACTCTCTATTCTAATACACAATATATTTCTTTGAAATCAAATATCACATTTCCTTAACTGTTAACTGAGTATAAGTTTCAGATTATAAACTCAGCTGCTCCTGAATGGTAATTTTGTCTAATAATTACTAGATTTCTATCACAAGCTTAACTGTGCCAAGGAGAGATAATTTCAGTGCAATGAAGGGGAAACCAAGTCATTTGAATTCTTTATTGCTCAGTGTGCATATTTCCCACCCACTTTCTTCCCACTGTTGATCTAAATTCCTGTACGTTTGCGGAGAGGAGAAATGCATAGCATAGTTCTCAGGTGGCTCAGTGAGTCAAGAATCCCCCTGCAATTCAGGAGATGCAGCTTCAATCCCTGGATCAAGAAGATCCCCGGGAGGAGGGCATGGCAATCAACTATAGTATTCTTGCCTGGACAATCCCACGGACTGAGGAGCCTGTCGGACTACAGTCATAGGGTTGCAGAGTTGGACATGACTGAAGCGACTGAGCACACATACACATGGAGGTAGAAGGAGTGCCTTGGAAGGTAATAAACATGATAATTTATGGTTCTTCTATTCTAGTCTGGATCCTAGAGACAGGGTCTTGTCTCCCTAACTCCCTAAACTTGTCCTAACGCCTACATTTTTCTGGACTTCTTCATCCTCCCAATTTAATTTTTTTTTAATCATCAAATATTTATTAAGAATGCATGTTTTCTACAAGCTGATATATTTCAAGTTTTTGTTTGTTTGTTTGTTTTGTTTTTATTTTGTTTATTTTTTTAATTTTATTTTATTTTTAAACTTTACAATATTGTATTAGTTTTGCCAAATATTGAAATGAATCCGCCACAGGTATACATGTGTTCCACATCCTGAACCCTCCTCCCTCCTTTATTTTACTTATAATAGAGAGTCTGATTTACATTGTCCTGTAGTTTTCCCCCTTTTAAAGTTTGTTAGAACCTGGGACCTTCAGAATTGGACTTCAAAAAGCTTAGCCTTTGCAAATGCAAACTATAAGCATTTTACCTCTGTCAGAAGTTTTGAAATATTCCTTTTGAAATTGATATTAAGAATTGACTCTGGATTTCCCCTTGACATTTCTTCTGATGCTTTCCTTCCCTGAGATTCTAAGACTGGTGTGTGCATTGTAATGTGGGATAGAAGAGTCATTTTGGAAATGGTGTGGAAGGGACAACCTGTAGGCTAATTATTTATAATACAATCTACTCGAAATTATCTTCTTACTTATTTTGTGTATTTCACTCCACTCCATTGTAAACAAGAAGTAGTTCCTTGATTTATTCATTAAACTACCTCCATTATATCACCTGCCACTTACTCTTGGTCCAAATTTCATAAAAAAAAAAAAAAAAAAAAAAATTACTATAGTTGAATTATTTGTTTCTAAGTAAATCAGTTTTAATTTTGTCTATATCTAAATCTAGAAAATAGCTTGGGAAAAAGTACCAAATTCAATAGAATTTTATTCATTGCAAGTTAATAATTAGCTTATTAACATAATTCTAACTGTCAGCTTTAGTGCACAATATTTTGGCAGAATTAGATGATGATCATATTGAGAGAAGGCCTCCATGCTCCATTCAAGTGAGTTCTTCTGGACCTGATGTTTCCCATTTGGAAATTTATTAATTATCAATTCAGTCTATTTAATAGATATAAGCCTATTCATATGTTCCATTTTTTCTTGTATATATTTTGATAGTGTGCCTTTCAAGGAACTGCTCTATTTCATTTAGGTTATCAAATTTGTGGACATAGAATTGCTCATAATATTCCACTGAATATAATTTTAATTTCCATGAGTTCTATAGTAATGTTCCTTCTTTCATTTCTGATAATAGTAATTGATGTTCTCTCTCTGTTTTTCTTAGTTGGCCTGGCTAGTTGGTCATCTATTTTATTGACCTTTTCAAGAATTAGATTTTGGTTTTGTTGACTTTCTCTATTGATTTAGTATTTTCAATTTCATTGATTTATGCTCTCTCCTTCAGCTTACTTTAGATTTATTTTGCTCTTCTTTTTCTAGTTAAGTATGGTGGAAGCTTAGATTATTAATTTTTAGATCTTTCTTCTAATATATACATTCAATAATATAGTTTTCAAAAGGCACTGCTTTTACTGTATCCCATGAGATTTAGTAAGTCATGCTTTCATTCTTATTAAGTCAAATATTTTAAAAGATTCTTCTGAAATTTCTTCCTGAATGGTATGTTATTTAAAAGTGTGTTGTTTAATCAAGTATTTTAGTATTTTCCACCTATCTTTCTTTTATTGTTTAGTAGTTCAATTCTATTGTGATCTGAGAACAGATATAATGTTTCTATCCAGTTTAATTCATTAAGATATAATTTATGGCCCAAAATATGATCTATCTTGATGAATATTCTTTCATGAGCTTGAGAAGAATATACATTCTCCTCTATGGGTAAAGTGCTTCTTCATCTGACTTTTATCAGAATTTTTTAATTTGATTTTCTATAGTTCGATTATGATATGACCAGAGGTAGTTTTATTTTATTTTTTTTTACATTTACATTTACATTTTACATTTACATTTACATTATTCTGCTTTGTGTTTTCTGATCTGTAGTTTATTGTCTGACATTATTTGGGAAAATTCTCAGTGCTGTTATATCAAATATTTCTTTTGTTCTTTCTTGCTTTAATTTCTTTCCGACATTCCCGTTAGGTGTATGTTATTCCTTTAGTAGTTGTCTCACAGTTCTTATATATGTTGTTTTATTTTCTTCTCAGTGCTTTTTCTCTTTGACTTTCAGTGTTGACAGTTTCTATTGAGATATCTTCAGGGTCAGAGATTCTTTCCTCAGCTGTGTTCAGTTTAATAAGCACACTATTAATATTAATTATTAATAGCTATTAAGGACATTTCAGTTATAATGGTTTTTATCTCTAACATTTCACTTTGGCTTTTTCTTAGAATTCTTATCTGTCTGCTTACTTGCCCATCTGTTCTTGTATGCTGTCTACTTTTGTACAAGAGCATTAGCATATGAATCATGGTTGTTTTAAATTTCCAGTTTGTTAATTCCAGCTCCCCTGTCATATCTAACTACATATATGCTTGCTCTGTCTCTTCAAACTATTTTTTGATCTTTAGTTCACCTTATACTTTTTCTTCATAATCAGACAGATAAACTGGGTAAAAGAACTGTTGTAATTATGACTTAAGTCATGTGATAGCAATGGGTCAGGGAGTCTGTGTTTCTGGAGTGTTAATTTCAGAAGTGCTTCTCTATACCCCCTCCCTCTTATCTGGGACAGGATGTGTAGAGTGGACTGGAATGGGTATTTTCTTTCTTCCGTGTAGAGGGCTAGAGGGAGTTGAAATTGGGTATACCCCTTGCTCTCCATGGAATGACAGCATTAACTAAATTGTGTGTTTACTTTCCCTTATGCCAAAGCCTTTGACTATGGATCGCAACAAACTGTGGGAAATTCTTAAAGAGATGGGAATACCAGACCATCTGATCTGCCTCTTGAGAAATCTGTAAGCAGGTCAAGAAGCAACAGTTAGAACTAGACATGGAACAACAGACTGGTTCCAAATCAGGAAAGGAGTACCACAAGGCTGTATATAGTCACCCTGCTTATTTAACTTGTATGCAGAGTACATCATGAGAAATGCTGGAATGAATGAAGCACAACCTGGAGTCAAGACTGCTGGGAGAAATATCAATAACCTAAGATATGCAGATGACACCACACTTATGGCAGAAAGTGAAGAAGAACTAAAGAGCCTCTTAATGAAAGTAAAAGAGGAGAGTGAAAAAGTTGACTTAAAACTCAACATTTAGAAAACCAAGATCATGGCATCTGGTCCCATCACTTCATGGCAAATAGATGGGGAAACAATGGAAGCAGTGACAGACTATTTTTGGGGGCTCCAAAATCACTGCAAATGGTGACTGCAGCGCTGAAATTAAAAGACACTTGCTCCTTGGAAGAGAAGTTATGACCAACCTACGAAGCATATTAAAAACCAGAGACTTTATTTTGCTGGCAAAGGTCTGTCTAGTCCAAACTGTAGTTTCTCCAGTAGTCATGTACAGATGTGAGAATTGGACTATAAAGAAAGCAGAGCACCAAAGAATTGATGCTTTTGAACTGTGGTGTTGAGAATACTCTTGAGAGGCCCTTGGACTGCAAAGAGATATATCCAGTCCATCCTTAATGAAATCAATCCTGAATATTCACCGAAAGGACTGATGGCTGAAACACCAATACTTTGGCCACCTGATGCGAAGAACTGACACATTTGAAAAGACCCTGATGCTGGTAAAGATTGTAGGCGGGAGGGGAAGGGGACCACAGAGGATGAGATGATTGGATGGCATCACCGATTCGATGGACATGAGTTTGAGTAAATTCTGGGAGTTGGTGATGGACAGGGAGGCCTGGCGTGCTGCAGTCCAGGGGGTTGCAAAGAGTTGAACAGGACTGAGCAACTGAACTGAGTTGCAATGAGTTAGGCTCTGATAAAATCCTACAGATTTGACTCTGTCCTCACCTGAGGACAGATTTAAGGAGCACAGAATGCCTTGGTATATTTCAAGATGTCTCCCTTCCCGCACCCCTGCAAGAAACATGAGGGAATTTTTATCTGAGAAACTGCTAGCACTATGGACGTAAAGCTTACAAACTTATGTGGGCTCCAGCAACCATGACTGGGTCCCTGTGGAACTGATAATCTCTCAGAATTGTCTGTCCTGAACCTCCAGTAATTTCTCAATATGCATTTCAGGTTTTCCTACCCTAATACTGGCTCCAGAAGAGTCCTCTGTCCCAGTAATTTTTGATTCTCTGTGTTTGCCTGTCTGTCCTTCCAGTTTGGAAGATAATGATATGCCTTATGGTTTCACTTCCCTTCTTGATCTCTCAAGTACATTTTTCAGTGCTTAGATTTTTCATTATTACTAAGATGTATTGGCAACTTCTATGTGCTGAAATCAGAAATCAAAAGTTGCTGAGGTTTTTTTTTTCTTTATCTTTTTTGCTGCAGTAAAATTTTTGTCATTTATTTTTAATACTTTTTTTCATTTAGTACTTTATTTGATCTGACTAGTATATGACCATAAATTCTTAAATTTGCTATAGAGAAGTCTATCTAATTTTTATATCTGTGTACTATTTGCAAACTCTCTAAGATATGAAGATATTGCTGTATGTCATTTTCTATGATTTTTCTGCTTTTAATATCATGATCTACAATTCAACTTGAATCAATTTTTAAGTATGGGGTGGGACTCAAATTTGGATAATAAAATAAATATATTATTTATAGATGTCAGTTAAATTATCACCATTAATTAAAAATGATTCATTTGTCACTTGTTCTATCATACTATAATTAAATATAAATATGCTGCTGCTGCTGCTAAGTCACTTCAGTCGTGTCCAACTCTTTGAGACCCCATAGATGGCAGCCCACCAGGCT
Source organism: Bubalus kerabau (assembly GCF_029407905.1). Classification (NCBI taxonomy): domain Eukaryota; kingdom Metazoa; phylum Chordata; class Mammalia; order Artiodactyla; family Bovidae; genus Bubalus; species Bubalus kerabau. The sequence goes on along the minus strand of NC_073635.1, from coordinate 8,856,741 downwards.
CCTCTGTCCCTGGGATTCTCCAGGCAAGAACACTGGAGCGGGTTGCCATTTCCTTCTCCAATGCATGAGAGTGAAAAGTGAAAGTGAAGTCACTCAGTTGTGTCCAAATCTTCACAACCCCATGGACTGCAGCCCACCAGGCTCCTCCGTCCATGGGATTTTCCAGGCAAGAGTACTGGAGTGGGGTGCCATTGCCATCTCCATAAATATAAATATATATGAGGATATATTGCTGGATTTTTTTTTGTTTGATTTAGTTGCCCATTAAGTTTGAGCCAATATCAAATTGTCTCAATCATTGTATCTTTATGATCTATTTTGAGATACTGTATGGTATACTCTTCATCTTCAAGGTTTTTGTCTACTCTAGTCCTTTTATGTTTTCATATAAATGTTACAATCAACTTGATAAAGTTTTTTTGAGAGATTATGAGATCTTTATAAATAAATTTGACAAAAATTCATTTTTATAGTGTTTTCATTAATGAATATGTGATACCTTTCATTTATTTAGTCTTTGAATTATCTTAATTGTGTTTTAGAACTTCTGAATTAGTGGTATTACTGGAACAAGACTATAGTTTCAATCCCTTGTCGTTTCCTTCTTCTATTTTACTATCAAAGCTGTACTGGCTTGGTTAAGTTATATTCTTTTTAATTATTCTCTGCCAGTTAATCTTTAATTTATGCAACTTTTCCTAGAATATCTTCCTAGAATAAGATTCAAAGGAAAAAACATCTGGGCATGGAATTCAATTGTAGGGAAGAGTTTAATATAAATTCAATTTTATTTAGTAGTTTTTTTTTTAATATTTATACTTTCTGTTTATTCTTATGAGTTTCAATTGTTCTGGATTAACTTTTTTCATTTCTTTTAAATTTTCAAGCTTATTGGAAAGAATGCCAGTAGCTTTTCTGAAATTTCTAGTGTATATAATAATGCTCTCATTTTCATATATTAATATTATTTACTTGTGCTTTTGTTATTGATCTTTCTTCAAAAGACTGTGAATCTTAATCATCTCAAAAGTAAATTTTTGTTATGATCACATTATTTTTTCTTTTAAATTAATTTATGCACTAATTTGTATTATTTAATGTGGGGACCTGGGTTTGATCCATGGGTTAGAAAGATCCCCTGGAGAAGGGCTAGGCCACCCACTCCATTATTCTGGCCTGGAGAATTCCATGGACTGTATAGTCCATGGGGTCTCAAAGAGTCAGACATGACTGAGTGACTTTCACTCATATATGTTTATATCTTAGCACTGTGCATTATTTTTGACTGCCATATATTTTATTTTAATGATTGCATCAATATTTGGAATCTATGCTTTGCTTCTGGCAGATATTGGACTAGAAAGGCTAATATTTAATTCATTCAGAAATTTAATAAAATAATAATACAAAACTAGACTTTAGTCCCTATGAATATTTAATTTTTTCTTTTATTTTTTCCTTTTGTTTACCTTACCCTCACAGTTTATTGCTATTGAAACTGAATTTAAATCATGGGATCAGATATCAGATTTTTATCTTAAGATTATGATTCTTTCAATATTTTCTAAATAGACATTCTACGGCTCTTGCTGCTTTATTCAGAATTGTCAGATACTGCTAATCCTAATATTGGTCTAACTTCCTTAGGTTTTATTATTCTCATAGCCCCATAAACTCTCATATTTTTGCTGTTGGCTCACTGAAATTTATAGGACAGTATTTCTATTTTTATAAAGCTTTTCTACTCATTCTCAGTAGATGAGTTAGTCTGGACCAACAAGTTCACCATTATCAAGTATATTTTTCATCATGTTCAGTTTATCTTTATTTCTCTATTTACATATGTCAATATTCCCATAAATGAAACACTGCCTTTATTATTATTATCCAGGCCTACATTTGACAAATTATATCAGTTGTGTTTTATTCAGAAAATATATTTGTATTATCTTTGATACTAAAAATATTTTGTTGTGTATTGAATTATAAGTTTCCAGTTATTTTCTTAAAACTTACCTTCTGAGTTCAGTAATTATTACTGAGATGATGACTATCTAATCATGGCTTTCTTCATGAAACTATCTCATCAGTTTTAGAACAGTCTCAATATAGCTTCTTCCACTTTCCTCTCCTCTTGGAGCTTGAATTGCATGTATATTATGCCTTCTTTTTGTTTCTTTAAACTTTTTATATTATACTTTTGTATATTTTCTTCATATGTTGCTCTGTGATTGATCTTGATCTTTCACTGTAACCTATCTCCCACTATTTGTTGTTCAGTCACTAAGTTGTATCTGACTCTTTGTGACCCCATGACTACCTCCTGGAGTTTGCTCAAAATCATCTCCATTGAGTTGATGATGTCATCCAATCATCTCTTCCTCTGTCACCCCCTTCTCCTCCTGCATCAAGGGTCCTACATCTTTCGCAGCATCAAGGTCATTTCCAATCAGTTGGCACTTCACATCAGGTGGTCAAAGTGTTGGAGTTTCTGTTTCAGCATCAGTCCTTCCAATGAATATTCAGGGGTGATTTCCTTTTGGATTGACTGGTTGGATCTCTGCAGTCCAAGGGACTCTCAAGAGTCTTCTCCAGCACCACAGTTCAAAAACATCAGTTCTTTGGCAGTCAGCCTTCTATATGATTCAACTCTCACATCCATACATGACTATTGGAAAAATCATAGCTTTGACTATATGAACCTTTGTTGGCAAAGTGATGTCTCTGTTTTTAACATGCTCTCTAGCTTATCTTCCACCATTAATTCTCTTTACAACTCAAACATGTAATTAGAAGCACTTGTTGATTTCTTATTTTGAGTTATATATCATTTCATTCAAGATTACCCTATTTTTATAGATTATAGTCTGGGTTTATTATTTTACCATTTTTAATATTTTTTTCTAAAACAACTTTTGTTTTAAATTAGAAAACCTCCAGATGATAGAAATAGTTATAAATGTCAGATTTATTAATGTCAACCTCTGTTCCTTTGTTGTCTTGGCTTGGTAATCTTCAGTAGAAGGATGATTAAATTCATATATAATTGCTTGTTAATATCCAAAATTAAATTATTCCTTAATTGATTTTAATGCAAAATTTTATTTATTGAATCTCAACTGTTTGATAATGTCTTTATTAATTCAAAAACACTTTTCAGCCTTTTTTTTAAATGTAGTATAGGAGCAGGTGCTAGAAATTCAGAAATAGAATTCATGATATCTTTTCTCAACAATTTTAAAGTTAATTGTCATAGAAAGAAATTACACAAGATGTTAACATACATTTTGATAAGTGCTATGCAAATAAAGACTCTAAAGACTAAGAAAGAATTACAAAAGTATTCTAAGTCAGCCAGCAGCTGCTAGGGAATGCTCTCCTAAGGAGTTAATTAGAATTGATAGTTGAATAACTAGGAGCAAGCCATGTAAGGAAAAGTTAGTGACAATGCATGTATGGTAATTCGTCAGAAAGAGGAAAGTGTTAGATACCAAGTTAAATCAAATGACAACTTTTTTGTGAGATGGACTGAAGAAACCGATGACACAAGTCAACGGAACATTATGACATATGAAGTGATTTAGATATTTATCATGAATATAATATAGACTCATCAAGAATTTTTGAGAGAGAAATATCAAAGTCTCACCTTGATTTTAAAGTATAAACTTCAAAAGACCAATTGGTATGTATAAAATTATTAGATTAGTGGCAGTACCTCAGATTATAACCATTGACACTGCATAATATTTAGGAGATGAATTACAGACTAATTTGTGTCAGGTTTGACAAAAAATGTAGAAAAGATATTGAGAATGATTTCTTAAGAGGTGAATAGAATACTGTGTATCTCAAAGAAATGGAAATTTGGTGAAAGAAATAGATTTGGAAAGCATGGGAAAGAAATTAACTTGAATTTGATTTCAAATGAGTTATTGAGTTCAGTCAGCCCTCAACATATGAATGAGTTCTGTTCTCAGGGTGCATTTGTAAGTCCAACTTACTAATAATTCCAAAAAAGTTAGCTTAGGTACCCCACTAAGACAATTACCTATGTATTAATAGTACTGTATTATAATAGCTTTAGAAGACTTTTCACACAAATATTACATAAAAACAAAAAATTGAAGATTTTTAATCTTATGGTACACTTAGCATAGTGTCCTCAAGGTCCATCCATGTTTTTGCAAGTGTCAGGATTTTCTTCTTTTTATGACTTAATATTATTAGACTGTGTGTGTGTGTGTGTGTGTGTGTGTGTACATAATATTACTATACATATCTGCCCTTCATGGATCATAGTCTTGTTCTGACAAAGGGGCTTTCGTAACTTAATGAAGTTATGAGTCATGCTGTGCAGGGCCACTCAAGAAAGATGGGTCATAGTGAAGAATTCTAACAAAGTATGATTCACTGGAGAAGGAAATGGCAACCCACTCCAGCGTCCTTGCCTGAAGAAACCCATGGACAGTAGGGAAAGGCATAAAGATAGAAAGATGAGCCTAAACATGAGCCCCCCAGTTTGGAAGGTGTCCAGCATGTTACTGGGGAAGAGCAGAGGACAATTACTGATAGCTCCAATAAGAAAGAAGTGGCTAGGCCAAAGCAGGAATGACTTTCAGTTGTGGATGTGTCTGTTGTAGAAAGTAAAGTGTGCTGCTGTAAAGAACAATATTGCATAGGAACATTAAATGTTATGTACATTCAATCAAAGTAATTTCAACATGGTCTAGGAGGAGATGGCAAGAGTAAACATCAACATCTTAGGAACTAAAATGGATGAGAATGGGAAAATTTAATTCATATGATCATTTTATCTACTCTTGTGGGCAAGAATCCATTACAAGAAATGGAGGAGCCCTCATTGTCAGCAAAAAGAGTCCACAATGCAGTCCTTGGGTGTAGTCTCAAAACACAAAGAATAATTTTAGCTCGTTTCCAAGGCAAATCATTAAACATCACAGTAATTCATCTATGCCCCAACCACTGATGTGGAAGAAGGTGAAGTTGACCAGCTCTATACTGCTTCTACTGCTAAGTCGCTTCAGTCGTGTCCAACTCTGTGCGACCCCATAGACGGCAGCCCACCAGGCTCCCCCATCTCTAGGATTCTCCAGGCAAGAACACTGGGGTGGGTTGCCATTTGCTTCTCCAATGCATGAAAGTGAAAGTGAATTCGTTCAGTTGTGTCCAACTCTTCGTGACCCCATGGACTGCAGCCCACCAGGCTCCTCCATCCATGGGATTTTCCAGGCAAGAGTACTGGAGTGGGTTGCCATTGCCTTCTCCATGACCAGCTCTATAAAGACCTATAAAACTTTCTAGAACTAACACCAAAACAAACAAACAAAAAAAATGCACTTTACATCATAGGGGATTGGAATGCAAAAAAAGAAAGTCAAGACATACCCAGAATAACAGACAAGTTTAGCCTTGGAGTACAAAAGAAATCAGGGCAAAAGCTAGCAGAGTTTATTAATAGAACATGCTGGACATAGCAAGCACTCTTTTCCAACAGCTGAAGACATGGACATCTACACACAGACATCACCAGATTGTCACTACTGAAATCAGATTGATTATGTTCTTTGGAGCCAAACATGAAGAAGCACTATACAGTCAGTAAAACAAGAGCTAGATTTGACTGTGGCTTAGATTATGAGCGCCTTACTGCAAAATTCAGACTTAAACTGAAGAAAGAAGGGAAACAATTAGGCCATTCATGTATGATCTAAATCAAATCCCTTATGATTATACAGTGGAGATTTAAGGGATTAGATATGGTAGACAGAGTGCTTGAAGAACTATGGAGAGAGATTCATAACATTGTATAGGAGGGAGTGACCAAAACTATCATCCAAGAAAAAGAAATGCAAGAAGACAAAATGGTTATCTGAGGAGGGTTTACAAATAGCTGAGGAAAGAAGAGAATCGAAAAGCAAAGGAAAAGGGGAAAGATATATACTACTGAAGGCAGAATGCCAGAAAATAAGAAGGAAAGATAAAAAAGCATTCTTAAATGAGCACTGCAAAGTAAGAGAGGAAGACAATAGAATGGGAAAGACTGGAGATCTCTTCAAGAAAATTGGAGAGATCAAGGCGACGTCTTATTTAAAGATGAGCACAATAGTGGACAGAAATGGTAAAGAGCTAACAGAGGCAAAAGAGATTAAGAATATACAGAAAACTATACAAGAAAGGTCTTAATGACCTGGATAACCACGATGGGGTGGTCACTCACATAGACCTAAACATTCTGGAGTGTGAAGTCTTTTGGGCCTTAGGAAACATTACTATGAACAAAGCTAATGAAGGTGACAGCATTACAACTGACTATTTAAAATCCTAAAATATGATGCTATTAAAGTGCTGCACTCAATATGTCAGCTGATTTAGAAAACTAAGCAGTGACCACCGGACTGGATAAGGTCAGTTTTCATTCCAATCTTAGATAAGGGTGATACCAAAGAATGTTTAAACTACCACACAATTGCACTCATTTCACATGCTAGCAAGATTATGCTCAAAATCCTTCAAGTTAGGCTTCAGCAGTATTTGAACTTCCAGATGTACAAGCTGGGTTTAGAAAAGGCAGAGGAACCAGAGGTCAAATTGCCAAAATTCACTGGATCATTGAGAAAACAAGGGAGTTCAAGAAAAAAAAAATAATAATCTACTTCTGCTTCATTGACTATGCTAAAGCCTTTAACTATGTGCTGCTGCTGCTAAGTTGCTTTAGTCATGTCTGACTCCTGGTGACCCCATGGACTGCAGCCCACCAGGCTCCTCCATCCATGGGATTTTCCAGGCATGAGTACTAGTGTGGGTTGCCACTGCCTATGTGGATCACCACAAATGGTAGAAAATTCTTAAAAGGGATGGGAGTGCCAGACCACCTTACTTGCCTTCTGAGAAGCCTGAATGCAGGTCAAGAAGCGACAATTAGAACCAGATGTGGAAAAAAAAATGATTGGTTCAAAAGTGAGAAGAGAGTATGACAAGACTGTATATTGTCACCCTGCTTATTTAGCTTAAATGAGGAGTACACCATGCAAAATGCCAGGCTAAATGAATCACAAGCTAGAATCCAGATTTCTGGAAGAAATATCGGCAATCTCAGGTATGTAGATGATAGCACTCTAATGGGAGAAAGTGAAGAGAAAATAAAGAGCCTATGGAAGGTGAAAGAGGAGAGTGAAAAAAGCTGACTTGAAACTCAACATTAAACTATATATATATATATATATATATATATATGTGTATATATATATATATATCTAGGATTAGAGCATCTGGTCTCATCAATTCATGGCAAACAGAAGGTGGTAAACTGGAAGCAGTGACAGCTTTTATTTTCTTGGGCTGAAAAATCATTAGTGATTGATTTTTCAATCATTGATTGAATGAATCAATCATTGAATGAATCAATGATTCATTAGCTGACTGCAGCCATGAAATTAAAAGACACTTGCTACTTGAAAGGAAAGCTATGACAAAGCTAGACAGCCTATTAAAAAGCAGAGACATCACTATGCCTACAAAAGTTCATATAGTCAAAGCTATGTTTTTTTCCAGTTGTCATGTTGTGTACAGATGGGATAGTTGGACTATAAAGAAGCCTGGCTGCAGAAAAATTTATACTTTTAATTTGTGGTACTTGAAAATGCTCTTGAGAGTTCCTTGAGCCACAAGGAGATTAATCCAATCAACCCTTAAGGAAATCTCCCCTGAATATTCACTGGATGGACTGTTGGTTAAGCTCCAATACTTTGGCCCCCTTATGGGAAGAGCTGACTTCATTGTAAAAGACCTTGATGCTGGGAAAGACTGATGGCAGAAGGAGAAGGGAGTGACAGACGATGAGATGATTGCATGGCATCAATGATTCAATGGACATGAATTTGAACAAACTCCAGGAGACAGTGGAAGACAGAGGAGCCTGGCATACTTCAATCCATGGAGTCACAAGGAGTTGAACATGACTTAGCAACTGAACAAAACAAGACTTTGAAAAGTACAGTAGTACAGTACAACAGCTGACATTAACGAGCTGGCAAGAACGGTTACTGACCAGAGGAGATACAGGAAGTAGAAAATGGAAGAGCTGAAGGATCATTGGAATTAGAGATGGAATGCAAGCTGCAATGTCACTCATGCCTGATGCTCATGACACAGGTTTTGGTTCCTTCTTGGATTCAATTCTATCTACCCACTTGAAAAAATCATCCAGTGATGTCCAGGTAGTAGCTCTTTTTATCATAAGTGACACGTTAGCACTAGATTAATTTCTGAGCCACTGCTGCAACCTTCACATAGCAGTCGGTCTATGTTAGGATCCTGGGCCTGAAAAACGAACAGTGCTTCCTCAAATAAAATCTCTTTGCTATCTCCTGCATGATGAGTCTCTTTGGTTCTTCGTTGATTTCTTCTTCCCCTTATCTCTTCATTCTTTCTCTGGGCCTCCAATTCCATGATGTCTTCATTGTAAGCTCCTGTGTTGCACAGCAGGGAGTTCAGTGAAGTTGTCCTCTTGCAGATCTATCTGCAGCTTGTATACAAAAGCACAACCACTTGTAAAGAAACCTCACTTGTGACAATGTATGTCAGAAATAAGAATTAACCTAAGTGATTGGACATGTGTCTTCACATTCGCGTCTTCAAAAGTTCACAGCTTGAAGTTTGCTATGTAGGTAACTTACTGTATATGTTAAACTGGAGATCAGAACATTCTTGTTTCAAATCATCTGGCTTAGTAGTTTAAAGAGTAAACATAATTGGTTTCAAATGAATAATAATATAAAATTACAAGAAAGTCTCATAATGTAGAAAAATAATTAGCCCAATTCCAGAGCAGCCTAGTTAATGTTTGTCACTTACATATACAAATAAATGTCTGTGTAGATGGACATCAGGCTTTCTTTTTCTTTGCTTTCATCCTTTATTCATTATTTCAACACTCTCTTTTTCTATTTTCTGTATATAATCAGAATTAAGGGAGCAAAAGATAAAATATGGCATGGAATCCTTATTTTGCTAACTGACCCTCGAGAGCAATGGAGACATAAGGATTTAGTGAGCTTCATGGAAAATTCTATATTGCCAAGCCAAAGGATTGCACTGAGTGTATCTTTTGTTTTGGAAGTCTTTTGTTGCTTAAACTGTTGCATTTACTTAGCAATAACATGCATATTAAAGTGTAATGGTAGAGATTTTGCAATTTTGATTTGATATTACATATTTCCTTCATTCTCCATGTTATTTTTTAATTTAATTCCACATGTAGTGTTCCATTAATGTCATGTGCTCAAATGGTACCTTGAGAGATAATGGTATCTTTTGATTATGTCATTCAGAGGCAAAATTTTATTTTATATTCTCAAGTCCATTTTATAAATAGCTTAATGTTTCAATGATATTGCTCCTCTTATCAATGATGATGCCTTATCTATCCTTTAAATAGTAAGTGAGGAATGAATACTGAACTAAAGACACTAATATGAACATGACTGTTGAGACAAAAAGAAAACAAGAATGCTGACAAATATAAAAGAGGGGATTCAAAACTTCTGTGAAACAAATAATGCTCAATTTATATCAGTTGTTGAGAAAAAAAAAAAAATCACTTACCAGTAGTAACCTGTCATTACCATGAAACTACACATCATAGGAATGTAAATAGTCAATCTCTAAATCTGATAAATGTGTTTTAATTCACTGAAGCATTTTCCCTCCATATTTTATTTCAAGTCTTTATTGTTATCTGAAGGGCTTTTTGTAGATAATGCCAATAAATCCCCCTGAGAACCTGTGGAGAAATTTGAATGTGTTGTTATGATGTTTTTATTATTCTTGTGTTCCAGTGTGTATATGTTTCATGTTGTGTAGATCGCACATTTCTAAAAAAATAAAAATTGATCCACTTGCTAAGTTGCTTCAGTCATATCCAACTCTTGTGACCCTATGGACTCCTCTATCTATGGGATTCTCCTGCCATGCTTCTCTATCTATGAGATTCTCCAGGCAAGAATTACTGGAGGAGGTTGCCATGCCCTCCTCCAGGGGATCTTCCCAACCCAGGGATCAAACCTACATCTCTTGTGTCTCCTGTATTGGTAGTTGGGTTCTTTACCACTAATGCCACCTGAGAAACTCTGAAATGACCCACAGCCTGGGTTAATGCTTATAGCTATTATATCATTTATTGAATATTGACCTACTGGCCAGAATCTGTCTGTATGCATGATGACATGATTTTGATCATTATAGCTTGTAAGGAATATCTAAAAATTAAAATTGCAGTAACAATTTTTTGTGAAGAGGAGATTTTAAGATCATATTAAATGCTGAGGATAAAAAGTATGTCAACACTATTCTTTGCTGAATCAATTCATCACAACGTGGTAACTTCAATTACAGAAGTGGTAATGGAGCTCATGATATTGCAGGAGCTCAAAGCAGGGGATATGACATGGCTTAGGATGTCAGCAAATGTGGGCATAAAAACTGACTTGAGAACTGCTGTGTAAAATGATCCACTTATTTCAAGAGGGAGAATAAAATGTATTAGAGCAATTAATAAATCTAAAACAAGACCCTCAGATTTTATTTATTGTGGACAGCATGAGTTTGCCAAAACTAAAACTATCTTAGTTCATACCAGACCATAATGAAGATAATAAATTCATGCTTTTACACAATGGTCCTTTCTTTTGGAATTTTATGATCAGTCCTTGGGCATTAATATTTATTGGCAAATAATAGGAGAACATACAATTACTAAAAGTTCTTGAAAATATGTCATATGAGAAATTAAGAAACACACTGTGCTGAAGTGATAAAATGGAAGATCTTGAGACTCTATAATACACATTTTAAATATGATAATAATTACTTTATTGACATAGGAAAAAACAGATTTTAATAACTTATCCAAGGCTGACCAGTCACTATTGTTACGAAAATACTGCTTTTGGCTCAATGACAATTTTTCAGTACATTTTACATAGTGTGAAACACACACATCTTATGTGTACAATTTGCATTTTACACTCATGTACCAAACCCATTTATCAAGATACAGAACATTTTCCTTATGCCAGAAGATTACATCATGACCACTGTTAAACCACTGTTCTAATTAGATGAGATGGTATTATTTTTTTTAACTTACATTTTATATTGAGCCATACCACATGTACTATTTTGTGTTAAGAACTTTTTGCACACAAGAGTATTCATTTTTGTTTCTGCGTAGAGTAACATTACATGAATCTAAAATTTTTGTTTATCATTTTGTCCTGGTTCCCTATTTCTGTGACTTTCACAAAACTATAAATACTATTTCTAACAGTGCTGAGACTGACCGTGTTTGGTTGGGCAGTGATCACTCAGGGTTTCTCCTGCAATCACAGGTTGAAGCTGGGGCTGGATTCCCCAGATGGCTCAGTCCCATGATTGGCAGCTGATGCTGGATATTGGCTGGATTATTAGCTGGGAGTGAACCAGTGTCAACAGATGGTTTTTCCACGTAGTTAACTTAGGCTTCTTATATCGCCATGACTGGGTTCTATAAGAGTGTGTATCAAGAGAGAATGTTCCAAAATGCTGAAAGATAAGCTGCAAGTCTTATGAACCAGCGTCAGAAACCACAGTTTCACAACTGATGTATTCCAGCAGTTATTGAGAAATTACAAGAGCAACACAAATTCAAGAGAGGGGACAACATAAGGAAGTGCCCAACAGGAAGTATGGTTAGTTGGGGAGTTCTCTTTGGGGAAAAACTACCACATCACTCCACTAGTCATGAAAATATGGGTTATTTTCACTCCTTGCCTATTATTACTAAATCTTCTAGGAAGATTATTATGCAAGTCTTCTGAGGAACATATATATTATTTCTCTTAGATACCTCCCTAGAAGTGGATGGCATAGAGATGACATAGTTATACTTAGAAGAAATGTCAAGCTGCCAGCTTGATGAACAAAGAGGTGGGCAAGAGGAGAAAACAAGGCGGTTGAGAGGAGGAAACCCAAGAATGCAGTTCAATGTGGTTGTGACATTGAAGGACTGAGGATGTGCCAAGAGTAAATTCTGGAAAGAAGCGGTTTATTATATTAAGATTTTTAAATCTCATAAAGACAATGAGGGACATTGAAAGGTTTTAAGCAGAGAAATGACAGTTTTGAATTTTTGAAAAATCAACTCTGGTCAAATTGTGGAAAATGGTATGAACTTATAAATAAAAGAAGATATTTTAGATCCCTGCAGCAAAGTGGTGGTGTCCATAGAGACGAATGATGTGGATGATTTGAGATATATTTTGGAAACCACATTGATAGGACTTATTTTTGGATTGGGAGCAATGAGTGAGCCTAAGTCAAGTCTGTGACTAAGTCAATGGGGGATTAGTGGTGTGTCTTTCTGAGATGGGAACAGCACAGAGGACTTAGTATGGGAGTGAATAAAACAATTTAATATTCAAACTGCTGCATTTCAGTTAGTGGTATGAGTAGACGCTTCTTTCAGGGAGTTAGATCCATGAATTTTGAGTTCATGTGAAAAATCTGAGTTGGAAAAGTACATTTGGGAATTAGCAACCTCCGGCTATGTTCTCATGGGTCTTGTGGTATGAGAAGCTTGTAGTGCTTAATAACTTATCCTTAGAATTATGTTTCCTGGAATTGAAACTTGGAGCACTTCATTCTAGATGAATGTTCTAGGGCAAGTAATGTAACATTGTTTTGTCTCACTCATATGTAAATGGTGGATAATAATTTCTATCTTTTACAATTACATGAGATAGTTACACATAAAGGGCATTGAAAATTTTCAAGTTCAAAGCAAGAGTTCTGTGAACACTGGTTCTTACTATTCTTTTTTTTTATATTTTATTTTTTAACTTTACAATATTGTATTGGTTTTGCCATATATCAACACGAATCTGCCACAGGTATACACGTGTTCCCCAACCTGAACCCTCTTCCCTCCTCCCTCCCGGTACCATCCCTCTGGGTCATCCCAAGCATCTAGTATTGTGCATTGAACCTGGACTGGTGACTCATTTCATATATGATATTATACATGTTTCAATGCCATTCTCCCAAATCATCCCACCTTCTCCCTCTTCCACAAAGTCCAAAAGACTGTTCTATACATCAGTGTCTCTTTTGCTGTCTCATATACACTGTAATTGTTACCATCTTTCTAAATTCCATATATATGCATTAGTATACTGTATTGGTGTTTTTCTTTCTGGCTTACTTCACTCTGTATAATAGGCTCCCGTTTCATCCACCTCATTAGAACTGATTCAAATGTATTCTTTTTAATGGCTGAGTAATACTCCATTGTGTATATGTACCATGGCTTTCTTATCCATTCATCTGCTGATGGACATCTAGGTTGCTTCCATGTCCTGGCTATTATAAACAGTGCTGCGATGAACATTGGGGTACACGTGTCTGTTTCAATTCTGGTTTCCTCAGTGTGTATGCCCAGCAGTGGGATTGCTGGGTCATAAGGCAATTCTATTTCCAGTTTTTTAAGGAATCTCCACACTGTTCTCCCTAGTGGCTGTACTAGTTTGCATTCCCACCAACAGTGTAAGAGGGTTCCCTTTTCTCCACACTCTCTCCAGCATTTATTGCTTGTAGACTTTCGGATCGCAGCCATTCTGACTGGCTTGAAATGGTACCTCATAGTGGTTTTGATTTGCATTTCTCTGATAATGAATGATGTTGAGCATCTTTTCATGTGTTTGTTATATTAGCAGTATTGCTACAGATAAAATTGCAAAAGGAAAATAGTTGGTTATATAATCTCATTTATAGAAAAAGTATAGGAAAAGACCCAAAAGAGACTGAGTAAAAGCGAGAGAGGAATCCAGGGAGCAGAAAGAAAGAAGAAAAGCATGGATTATAAAGATGGATTATGTAAGAAAGAAAATAGAAAGGGTTATTTAAGACTGAGGAAATCACATGAGAGAAACCTGTAGTCATAAATGAGCTTATAAAATGAAAAGTATTTATACCTAATATACATCACTAGAGGGATGAATATCTTTCTTAAATTTGGAAATTAAAAAAAAAAAGAAAAAAGTATGTATGTAGGTTAATGTCAAGAGAGTATATGGTGAAGCATAACATTTTCTCTACGTTGCTTGTTTTTTTTCCAAGTAAATTTAAAATTGTTTTTGAGTGACTGGATTATACCTACACAAGGCAGAGTATTTTACAATAGCTGGTAGTGGAGATGATTTCTTCCAAAAGAGGAACTTCTATATTTCATCTTTAAATCAATCCATCACCATATGAATGGGAATCAAATCCACTTAAATATATCAGCATGAACATATGCTTCCTATTTTAGGTGTGTAAAGAGACTATTGTTATTCTTTTCAGAAAACCCTGCTGTGAAGCTTTCTGTACATGTTTTAGAAGCATGCAGGGCATGTTGCCAGCACTGTTGTATTTCACAGCCTGATTCCCTTTGTAAATGCTATAACTGGCCATGCTAATGGGCTTGGGGTGGATATGGATGTGGAGGGTGTTGCACAGATAATAACGGGGCTCTGATGAATTAAGTCTATGTGTTCCTGTGGGGTGATGGAAATAGAATAGAATCATAATGAAATTTCAAACCTGCAGCTGTATTTCACCTAAAACATTCTGCTCATAGAATCCTTCTCTTCCTCAGGCTTCTAACTAGCAGAGAGGAATGTAGAAGATAAGCTTCTCTGAGACAGAAAATCTAATTTTCACTGAATAAAGTTATCTATATGTATAGATAGATACAAAAAATAAACATTTTGTTTTTAAGATAGTTAAGCATCTTACTTAGCAAAAATTTTTCTAACAGGATGCTGCACAGGTTTTAGCATGCGTAATGATCCTTTTAATATGGAGAGAATTATGTGGAGTAGTATCTGACTTGTTTTCCAGGCAAAATACCAAAATGTTCTTGGCTAATTCTTATGTGCTTTTTCATAATAAAAACTATTAAACAGCTCTTTCATCTCCTATTAATTTAATATTTATGATACAATGTATGAGGACTAGGTGAGGGATTTAGCTTAAAGTTACCCAAAGAATAAAATGCCATGGATTGAAATATTTAAAATAAGTATTGATCACAGCCTAAATAGAAATTCCATTATGAAATGTCAAAATCACCTCCCACCATAAGAACACACTCTTAGGTAAACTGGCTGGTTCTATGATTACTCCAAGTCCTTTACTCCCTTTGCTGAAGGGATTTGTCCCTTCTTATTTATTGAAAATTCCCACATGACCCAGACTCCTTACCCTATTGTCAAGTTTTTCCATATGACATTCCCTAGCCAATAAACATGAAAGGAAGTAATTTATGTCAGTTCCCTGGGTTGGGAGGATCCCCTGGAGAAGGGAAAGGCTACCCACTCTAGTATTCTGGCCTGCAGAACTCCATTGACTGTATAGTCTATGGGGTTGCAAAATGTCGGACACAACTGATCGACTTCCACTTTCATTTTCCAAGAAGACTCTTAAGCCATGTATGTTTCTCCCAATTCTCTTCAATGTACTCTCTACTCCATGAACTTCATGACCAAGTGGCTGCTCCTTCTTCACTCTGGCACCTCCTGGATCCAGACATGAAAACATCACACACAGGAAGAGCAGAGCCCCAGCTGGTACATAAGCAAGGAATAGAACTTTACTGCCATAAGGCAATGAGACTTCTCTCTACTGCAGAGCTGACTGATACAGTAAGACTTGCTAAAGATGCTCTTGTATTTTCTGAAAGTCAATCAATAAGGAATTTAAAATGAGTAGCAAGTATTTCTTGGCACCCCACTCTAGTACTTTTGCCTAGAAAATCCCATGGAGAAAGGAGCCTGGTAGGCTACAGTCCATGAGGTCGCTAGATCGGACACGACTGAGCGTCTTCACTTTCACTTTTCACTTTCATGCATTGGAGAAGGAAATGGCAACCCACTCCAGTGTTATTGCCTGGAGAATCCCAGGGATGGGGAAGCCTGGTGGGCTACCGTCTATGGGGTCACACAGAGTCAGACATGACTGAAGGGACTTAGCAGCAGCAGCAACAGCAGCAGCAAGTATTTCACCATAAGCTTCTCTAAGGTAGTGACTGAATTTAATTTATATTGAATTCTCAAGGTCTAATATGAAGCATAACAAATATTCAGTAATCAATAATTATCCACTGACTGATGGAATGATGAATGAATGAGTGAATGAATGATTATTGATTAATTACAGATCCAGAAATAGGTACATTATGTCAGGTACTGGAGATTCAATTAGAAAAATGAATACCCCCAATGGATCATATGAGGCTCAAGGAAAATTTTGTGAGACTATATACTGGAAAAAATACAAGAATTAAATTAAGAGATCATGAATCTAACTCATGGGTATAATGAGAGACTATTAGAAAGGATATAAAGAAGAATTTCCAAACCCAGCACCTTCTTGAAATTTCCCTCTGCTACAGGAATGGTATATCCCTCATGGGGCTGCTTCAGGTTTTCTTAAAGAATTCAGTTCAGTTCAGTCGTGTCCAACTCTTTGCAACCCATGAATTGCAGCACGCCAGGCCTCCCTGTCCATCACTAACTCCCCGAGTTCACCCAAACCCATGTCCATCGAGTCGGTGATGCCAACAAGCCATCTCATCCTCTGTCATCCACCTTTTTCTCCTGCCCCCAATCCCTCTGAGCATGAGAGTCTTTTCCAATGAGTCAAATCTTCACACTAGGTGGCCAAATTACTGGAATTTCAGCTTTAGCATCATTCCTTCCAAAGAACACCCAGGACTGATCTCCTTCAGAATGAACTGGTTGGATCTCCTTGCAGTCCAAGGGACTCTCAAGAGTCTATTCCAACAGCAGAGTTCAAAAGCATCAATTCTTCGGTGCTCAGCTTTCTTCACAGTCCAACTCTCACATCCATACATGACTACTGGAAAAACCATAGCCTTGCCTAGATGAACCTTTGTTGGCAAAGTAATGTCTCTGCTTTTGAATATGCTATCTAGGCTGGTCATAAATTTCCTTCCAAGGAGTAAGCATCTTTTAATTTCATGGCTGCAATCACCATCTGCAGTGATTTTGGAGCCCCCCAAAATAAAGTCTGACACTGTTTCCACTGTTTCCCCATCTATTTCCCATGAAGTGATGGGACCAGATGCCATGATCTTCATTTTCTGAATGTTGAGCTTTAAGCCAACTTTTTCACTCTCCACTTTCACTTTCATCAAGAGGCTTTTGAGTTCCTCTTCACTTTCTGCCATAACGGTGGTGTCATCTGCATATCTGAGGTTACTGATATTTCTGCCGGCCATCTTCATTCCAGCTTGTGCTTTTTCCAGCCCAGCGTTTCTCATGATATACTCTGCATAGAAGTTAAATAAGCAGGGTGACAATATACAGCCTTGATGTACTCCTTTTCCTATTTGGAACCAGTCTGTTGTTCCATGTCCAGTTCTAACTGTTGCTTCCTGACCTGCATATAGGTTTCTCAATAGGCAGATCCGGTGGTCTGGTATTCCCATCTCTTTCAGAATTGTCCACAGTTTATTGTGATCCACACAGTCAAAGGCTTTGGCATAGTCAATAAAGCAGAAATAGATGCTTTTCTGGAACTTTCTTTTTCCATGATCCAGCAGAATTGGCAATTTGATCTCTGGTTCCTCTTCCTTTTCTAAAACCAGCTTGAACATCTGGAAGTTCACGGTTCACATAGTGCTGAAGCCTGGCTTGGAGAATTTTGAGCATTACTTTACTAGCATGGGAGATGAGTGCAATTGTGCAGTAGTTTGAGCATTCTTTAGCATTGCCTTTCTTTGGGACTGGAATGAAAACTGACCTTTTCCTGTCCTGTGGCCACTGCTGAGTTTTCCAAATTTGCTGGCATATGGAGTGCAGCGCTTTCACAGCATCATCTTCAAGGATTTGAAATAGCTCAAGTGGAATTCCATTACTTTCAGTAGCTTTGTTCATAGTGATGCGTTCTAAGGCCCACTTGACTTCACATTCCAGGATGTCTGGCTCTAGGTCAGTGATCACACCATTGTGATTATCTGGGTCGTGAAGATCTTTTTTGTACAATTCTTCTGTGTATTCTTGCCACCTCTTCTTAATATCTTCTGTTTCTGTTAGGTCCATACCATTTCTGTCCTTTATCGAGCCCATCTTTGCATAAAATGTTCCCTTGGTATCTCTAATTTTCTTGAAGAGATCTCTAGTCTTTCCCATTCTGTTGTTTTCCTCTATTTCTTTGCACTGATCACTGAGGAAGGCTTTCTTATCTCTTCTTGCTTTTCTTTGGAACTCTGCATTCAGATGCTAATATCTTTCCTTTTCTCCTTTGCTTTTCGCTTCTCTTCTTTTCACAGCTATTTGTAAGGCCTCCCCAGACAGCCATTTTG
Source organism: Bubalus kerabau (assembly GCF_029407905.1). Classification (NCBI taxonomy): domain Eukaryota; kingdom Metazoa; phylum Chordata; class Mammalia; order Artiodactyla; family Bovidae; genus Bubalus; species Bubalus kerabau. The sequence goes on along the minus strand of NC_073635.1, from coordinate 8,838,314 downwards.
CTTTTTTGCATTTCTTTTCCATGGGGATTGTCTTGATCCCTGTCTCCTGTACAATGTCAGGAACCTCAGTCCATAGTTCTTCAGGCACTCTGTCTATCAGATCTAGGCCCTTAAGTCTATTTCTCACTTCCACTGTATAATCATAAGGGATTTGATTTAGGTCATACCTGAATGGTCTAGTGTTTTCCCCTACTTTCTTCAATTTAAGTCTGAATTTGGCAATAAGGGGTTCATGATCTGAGCCACAGTCAGCTCCCAGTCTTAAATAATTAGGCCTTTCAATTTGAAATTGTACAACACCCAATTAAACTTGAAAGCTTTAAAATACCTGTTTCTTAGCATCAGAAGAATATCATCCTTTTTTCCTTTTTTCATTTCCCTAGAGTGTCTGTTATTATTTGTGAACTCTAATAGTAAAAATAATAGGCATGAAAATAGCCCATAAATTATATATATTAAATGAAAAATGTTTTCTGATTGCTGCATTAAAAATATATGGTGATTCCTTGTATACATTGTAACTTTTAGTATAAATGATATAATCTTAACAAAATCATATATCTTACATCAAGATATTTTCACATTTTTTTTTTAACCTCAGTCAAATGTGTTGAAAACCATATCATTACCCATGTTTTCTGCATTAAATTAATATAGGAATTTTCACTCAGCTGAATGGCTAGAGCTATGCAAAACATTGTCTTGAATCCCAAGAAAATGTCTCTGCATTTTTGAGCTACATTATCTGCTTCAGTAAATGCTGACATTCTGCTTGGTTTTTCACTCTAAGTTGTCAGCTGCAGGGAAACCCAGATTAAACTATCCAAACTACAAAGCAGGGAAAATAATTAAAGCTGTCTGACACTAGACTTACCATGTAGTCTTTAATTTGTGAAATGGTAAATATTAGCCTCTTCCTTGATCTCTACCATCTAGAATTCCCAGTGGAGAAAGCAATTGGCTTCATTCGTAAAGCTTCTCTGAAGACAGGCAAGCTGTAAAAATACACTACTTCATCAGAATTCTTTAGAGATTTTCATGTGTACACACTTCATTGATTATCAGTTTTTTGATGAGGCTTGCTGGAGTTTAGAAGGCTCCCTAGAAAAAGATTCTTGTTCTCTGCGAAATGAAATCATGGTCTGTTAGCTTGGAAACAACAAAATAGTGAGGAAGTAAAGACAGTAATAGGTTTTGCATGTGGCGTTTAGCAACCAGCTTTAGCATCAGCTAATAGACTGGTGAGGATTTCCTGAGAAATAATTCTGCCATAAATTTGAGTGTGAAAATTTTCATTATGTGTTTTTCACCTGTATTTACATTATATGTAAGAGATCAGATCAGATCAGATCAGTCGCTCAGCCGTGTCCGACTCTTTGCAACCCCATGAATCGCAGCACGCCAGGCCTCCCTGTCCAGCACCAACTCCCAGAGTTCACTGAGACTCAAGTCCATCGAGTCAGTGAAGCCATCCAGCCATCTCATCCTCTGTTGTCCCCTTCTCCTCTTGCCCCCAATCCCTCCCATCATCAGAGTCTTTTCCAATGAGTCAACTCTGCATGAGGTGGCCAAAGTACTGGAGTTTCAGCTTTAGCATCATTCCTTCCAAAGAAATCCCAGGGCTGATCTCCTTCAGAATGGAGAGATATTCAAGCTGATTTTAGAAAAGGCAGAGGAACCAGAGATCAAATTGCCAACATCCGCTGGATCATGGAAAAAGCAAGAGAATTCCAGAAAAGCATCTATTTCTGCTTTATTGACTATGCCAAAGCCCTTGACTGTGTGGATCACAATAAACTGTGGGAAATCCTGAAAGAGATGGGAATACCAGACCACCTGACCTGCCTCTTGAGAAATTTGTTTGCTTCAGGAAGCAACAGTTAGAACTGGACATGGAACAACAGACTGGTTCCAAATAGGAAAAGGAGTACGTCAAGGCCGTATATGTAAGAGAAGTTCATCTCAAATATATTCACAAAATCATCAATATTAATTGCTATAACATTTTTGTTATTTGCAAATAAAAATTATGGAAATGTGAACACAGAGTCCCTTTAAATTGTTAATAACTATAGGACACAGTAGCCGAACACTCAGATATAAAAGCAAGGTCCAATAGAAATCACATATTCTGTAGGTAAGGGGGAAAAAAAAAAAAAAGATCAGTCATAAAGTAGTTTTTGAAGTAGGGCATAAACAACTCTCTGTAAATCACAACATAACTTTAATGTACCTTCACTGAGACACAGATACTTGCATCTCCTCAGTGTGATTATTGTTCACAGAATGTGCAGTAGTAAAGTTAAAGTAATATGAAATGCATGTTCTTTTCTTCTAGGCTTATCCACTCTAACTCTGCTACCAAATAAATGCTTTATGCTTCTCTCCTTTTATTTCCTTTAAAGGTGTAATCTATTGCATTACAATGCTATGATTAATATAAAATCTCTTGTTGCAAAAAAAAATACTATAATTATTTCGTAAAACCTATCAAAATTGAATTATATAGATATGTAAATCTTGCTGTTTATAAAAATTGATTACATCTATCTCTTATCCTGAACCATTAAGTGAAATGATATAAATTGAGTCTTTTGATAGCATAAATTATTTCTATAGAGGATATACAATAAAGAACAGAAGTATAATTCTTGGAAATTTGGGAAGAAAACATACTCATAAGATGACTAGTTTAAAGAAGCCATAAAATAAAGTACATATTTACAATATTTTTCATTATATCTTAAAATGGTAATGATAAACCTTAGTTTTAAAATAGAAGTAATGACCAATAAAAATTTGAACATGGTAACATGGTTTTATCTTAAAGAATAGAAGCAAGTTACTTAAAGCTGTCTCTTTTTTATTTTTGATTCTATATATGGCTTGATTAATTTTTCAATTACAACCTTATGGACTCATTTCATTTGTTACTCCACTTAGCCAGCATCTTTTAGAATATGCTCAAGTTTTATTTCCTCCTTATGTAAATGTATTTCAAATTTGCTAGTGCAGGTTAATTAATCTACATTGAAAATATATTTGTGTTCTAATGTTTCTGTTGTGACATTGGAATATATATGAAGAGCCAGATTTATATCTTTATTATATGTGTTTGCCACACATGAAATTGTAATCAGTAAGGAAAATTTAAATGTAAACAAAGGTAACGTACACCTTGACTTAGAAGTGCTTTTGTTGTAATACATTATTTTCTGTATTATTGCATTTATCATATATATTTCTACTTAAGATTTTGATCTTTTGAACATTTTCTTTGTTTTAGCTCTTAATATGAAGTTATATTCAGACCACAAATGTGTAACAACAAAATATTAATGGCTTTCACTATGTGCATATTTTGATGAACCAGAGACCATTTGATGTCCACAAGATGATTGATCTCTGAACTCACCTCACCCTCCTCTCCCTGATCCTATGTCAACAAGATCACTCTCTAGATCTGAGTCTCTATTCCTGCCCTACAAATAGGTTGATCAGGACCATTTTACTAGGTTCCATATATATGCATAGATAATGTGATATTTGTTTTTATCTTTCTGACTTACTTCATTCTGTGTGACAGACCCTAGGTCCTTCCATGTCACTAAAAATGACCCAACTTCATTCGTTTTTATGGCTGAGTGAGATGGAAAGAGTAAAAGTCGACATTCTAGGAATCAGTGAACTAAAATGGACTGGAATGGGTGAATTTAACTCAGATGACCATTATATCTACTACTGTGGGCAGGAATACCTTAGAAGAAAAGGAGTATACCTGTGGCGGATTCATTTTGATATTTGGCAAAACTAATACAATTATGTAAAGTTTAAAAATAAAATTAAATTAAAAAAAAATAAAATTAAATTAAAAAAAAGAAGAAAAGGAGTAGCCATCATGATATCAACAAAAGAGTCCGAAATGCAGTACTTGGATGTAATATCAAAAATGACAGGATGATCTCTCTTCGTTTCCAAGGGAAACCATTCAATATCACAGTATTCCAAGTCTATGCCCCAACCAGTAATGCTGCAGAAGCTGAAGTTGAATGGTTCTATGAAGATCTACAAGACCTTTTAGAACTAACACCCAAAAAAGATGTCCTTTTCATCATAGGGGATTGGAATGCAAAAGTAGGAAGTCAAAAAATACCTGGAGTAACAGGCAAATTTGGCCTTGGAGTACGGAATAAAGCAGGGCAAAGACTAATAGAGTTTTGCCAAGAAAATGCACTGGTCATAACAAACACCTTCTTCTAACAACACAAGAGAGAACTCTACACATGGACATCACCAGATGGTCAACACCAAAATCAGATTGATTATATTCTTTGCAGCCAAAGATGGAGAAGCTCTATACAGTCAACAAAAACAAGACCGGGAGCTGACTGTAGCTCAGATCATGAACCCCTTATTGCCAAATTCAGATTTAAATTGAATAAAGTAGAGAAAATCACTATATAATTCAGATATGACCTAAATCAAATCCCTTATGATTATACAGTGGAAGTGGGAAATAGGTTTAAGGGATTAGATATGATAGATAGAGTGCCTGATGAACTATGGACTGAGGTTTGTGACATTGTACAGGAGACAGGGATCAAGACAATCCCCTTGGAAAAGAAATGCAAGCAAAATGGCTGTCTGAGGAGTCCTTACAAATAGCTGTGAAAAGAAGAGAAGGGAAAAGCAAAGGAGAAAAGGAAAGATATAAACATCTGAATGCAGAGTTCCAAAGAATAGCAAGAAGAGATAAGAAAGCCTTCCTCAGCAATCAGTGCAAAGAAATAGAGGAAAACAACAGATTAGGAAAGACTAGAGATCTCTTCAAGAAAATGAGAGATACCAAGGGAATATTTCATGCACGGATGGGCTCAATAAAGAACAGAAATGGTATGGACCTAACAGAAGCAGTAGATATTAAGAAGAGGTGGCAGGAATACACAGAAGAACTGTACAAAAGCTATCTTCATGACCAAAATAATCACAATGGTGTGATCACTGGCCTAGAGCCAGACATCCTGGAATGTGAAGTCAAGTGGGCCTTAGAAAGCATCACTATGAACAAAGCTAGTGGAGGTGATAGAATTCCAGTTGAGCTATTTCAAATCCTGAAAGATGATGCTGTGAAAGTGCTGCATTCAATACGCCAGCAAAATTGGAAGACTCAGCAGTGGCCACAGGACAGGAAAAGGTCAATTTTCATTCCAATCCCAAAGAAAGGCAATGCCAAAGAATGCTCAAACGACCACACAGTTGAACTCATCTCACACGCTAGTAAAGTAATGCCCCAAATTCTCCAAGCCAGGCTTCAGCAATACATGAACTGTGAACTTCCAGATGTTCAAGCTGGTTTTAGAAAACGTACAGGAACCAGAAATAAAATTGCCAACATCCACTGAATGATCGAAAAAGCAAAAGAGTTCTAGAAAAACATCTATTTCTGCTTTATTGACTATGCCAAAGCCTTTGACTGTGTGGATCACAATAAACTGTGGACAATTCTGAAAGAGATGGGAATACCAGACCACCTGACCTGCCTCTTGAGAAATTTGTATGCAGGTCAGGAAGCAACAGTTAGAACTGGACATGGAACAACAGACTGGTTGCAAATAGGAAAAGGAGTATGTCAAGGCTATATATTGTCATCCTGTTATTTAACTTTTATGCAGAGTACATCATGAGAAACGCTGGGCTGGAAGAAGCACAAGCTGGAATGAAGATTTCCGGGAGAAATATCAATAACCTCAGATATGCAGAAAGTGCATATCTGCACCCTTATGGCAGAAAGTGAAGAGGAACTCAGAAGCCTCTTGATGAAAGTGAAAGAGGAGAGTGAAAAAGTTGGCTTAAAGTTCAATATTCAGAAAACGAAGATCATGGCATCTGGTCCCATCACTTCATGGGAAATAGATGGGGAAACAGTGTCAGACTATTTTTTGGGGCTCCCAAATCACTGCAGATGGTGATTGCAGCCATGAAATTAAAAGACACTTACTCCTTGGAAGGAAAGTTATGACCAACCTAGATAGCATATTGAAAAGCAGAGACATTACTTTGCCAACAAAGGTCCATCTAGTCAAGGCTATGGTTTTTCCAGTGGTCATGTCTGGATGTGAAAGTTGGACTGTGAAGAAAGCTGAGTGTCGAATAATTGATGTTTTTGAACTCTGGTGTTGGAGAAGACTCTTTAGAGTCCCTTGGACTGCAAGGAGATCCAACCAGTCCATTCTAAAGGAGATCAGCCCTGAGATTTCTTTGGGAGGAATGATGCTATAGCTGAAACTCCAGTACTTTGGCCACGTCCTGTGAAGAGTTGACTCATTGGAAAAGACTCTGATGCTGAGAGGGATTGAGGGCAGGAGGAAAAGGGGACGACAGAGGATGAGATGGCTGGATGGCATCACTGACTCGATGGACGTGAGTTTTTGTGAACTCCGGGAGTTGATGATGGACAGGGAGGCCTGGCGTTCTACGAATCATGGGGTTGCAAAGAGTTGGACATGACTGAGCAACTGAACTGAAGTTAACTGAATATTCCATTGTATGTATGTACCACTTTTTCTTCATCCTTTCATCTGTTGATGGACACCTGGGTATTTTCCATGTCCTGGATATTGTAAATAATGCTTCAGTGAATATCGGGGTACATGAGTCTTTTTGAACTATGATTTTCTCAAGGTAAATGCCCAGTAGTGGGATTGCTGGATCATATAGTAGTTTATGTTTCGTTTTTAAAGAACCTCCATACTGTTCTCTAAAGTTTTTGTCAATATACATTTCCACCAACAGTACAAGAGAGTTGCCTTTTCACTACACCCTCTTCAGTATTTATTGTTAGTAGACCTATTGATGATGGTCATTCTGACAGGTGTGAGGTGTTACCCCTTTGCAGTTTTGATTTGCATTTTCCTAATAATTAGCCATCTTTAGAATTTTCAGTTCTGTTTAGTTCAATCACTCAGTTGTGTCCAGCTCTTTGCGACCCCATGGACTGCAGCACGCCAGGTTTCCTCATCCATCGCCAGCTCCCAGAGCTTACTTAGCATCTTTTCATGTGTCTATTTGTTTCTGTTGTTGTTCAGTCATGAAGTCATGTTCCACTCTTTGCAGTCCCATGAAATGCAGCATGCCAGGCTTCCCTGTCCATCACCAACTCCTGGAACTTGCTCAAACTCATGTCCAACCAGTTGGTGATGGCATCCAACCATCTCATCCTCCGTCATCCCCTACTCCTCCTGCCTTCAATTTTTCTCAGAATCAGGGTCTTTTCAAATGAATCAGCTATTCACATCAGGTGGCCAAAGTATTGGAGCTTCAGCTTCAGCATTAGTCCTTCCAGTGAATATTCAGGACTGATTTCCTTTAGGATTGACAGGTTGGATCTCCTTGCAGTCCAAGGGACTCTTAAGAGTCTTCTCCAACATCACAGTTCAAAAGCATCAGTTCTTCGGTTCTCAGCCTTCTTTTTGATCCAATTCTCACATCCATACACAACTACTGCAAAAATCATAGCTTTGACTATATGTACCTTTGTTGGCAAAGGGATGTCTCTGCTTTTTGAAACAATGTCTGGCTTTGATATAGTTATTCTTCTAAGGAGCAAACGTCTTTTAATTTTGTGGCTGAATTCACCATTCACATTGATTTTGGAGCCCAATAAAATAAAATCTGACATTGTTTTCACATTTTCCCCATCTATTTGCCATGAAGTGATAGGACCAGATGCCATATTTAAGCTAGCTTTTTCACTCTCCTCTTTCACCTTCATTGAGGGGCCCGTTAATTCTTCACTCTCTGCCATTAAAGTGGTATCATCTGCATATCTGAAATTATTGATATTTCTCACAGTTATGTTGATTCCAGCTTGCAGTTCATCTAGCCTAGCATTTCTCATGATATACTCTGCATATAGCTTAAATAAGCAGGGTGACAATATATAGCCTCGAGGTACTCCTTTCCCAGTTTTCATCCAGTCCATTGTTCCATGTCTAGTTGTGTCTATTAGCTCTCCATATATCTTCTTTGGTGAAATATCTAATTAGATCTTCTGCCCCCTTTTTAATTGTTTGTTGTTGTTATTGTTGTTGTTATTGTTTGCTTGTTTGTTTTTAATATCCTGCTGTCTGAGCAGTCAATATCATTTAAAACCACTGTTGCCTTATTTATTTTTCATCGGGAGGTTCTGTCCATTAATGTATGTGATGTGTTAAAATCCCTTACCTTTATTATACTGTTGTCAATTTCTCTCTTTATATCTGTTAATATCTGCTTTGTATATTTAAATGTTCCTGTATTGGGTGTATATGCATTAATGAGTTTAATGCCCACTGCTTGTACTGATCACCTTATTATTATATAATAACTTCTTTGCCTTTTGCTATAAACTGTCTTTTAAAGTCTATTTTGATATGAATAGTGCTACCGAGACTTTCTAGTTGTTTCTTTTTACATAAAATAGCTTCCACCTCCTCATTTTCAGTCTGAGTGTGTCTTTATTTCCGAAGTGAGACTCTTGTAAGAAATATGTCTATATACACATGTACATTATCTTTACATGCATAATTTATATTATACTCTTTACTGTCTGAGCCACTTGGAAAACTATGTGTGTGTGTGTGTGTGTGTGTGTGTGTGCACATGCACACATGTGTATACATGGGACTTCCCCAGTGACTAAGTGGAAAAGAATCTGCCTGCAATGCAGGAGATGCAGGAGACATGGTTCAATCTCTTGGTCAGGAAGATCCCCTGGAGAAGGAAATGGCACCCACTCCTGTATTCTTGCCTGGAAAATTCTATGGGCAGAGGAGCTTGGCAGCCTGCAGGCCATAGGGTTTCAAAGAGTCAGACACGACTGAAGCAAATGAGTATGTGTATATATATATATATATATATATATATATATATATATATATAGAGAGAGAGAGAGAGAGAGAGAGAGAGGAGAGAGAGTTTGTTTGTTTGTTTGTTTCCCAATGAGACACTCATTGGAAAATCTTTCTTGTTTGGAGAATTTAGTATATTGAAATTTAAAGTGATTATTGTTAGGTAAATAAAAATGAGAAGACAGAGGGATTTGTCTCTTTAAGTTTTAATTGTGATGTGTCTTTAGAGTGAAGCTGTTTTGGCTCAGGTTGTTTAGGACAATCTTTGCTTCCTGTACCTAAAAAATTCTTTCCTTCTTACAGTTAAGGAGTATTTTAGTCATAATTCTGTTAAGTACATTTTTGATCCCTTTTCTCTTTTATCTCCTTTGGGACCTCTAATTATAGGGGTGACAGTACACAATGTGTTATCCTAGACATTCCTCAAACCATTCTCACTTTTAATTTGTTTTTATTTTTGCTATTCTGATTGAATGATTGGTATCATTTCATCTTTCAGATCACTTATGCATTTTTCTGTATCATCTGTTCTGCTGTCTATTCCTTCCAATGTGTTTTTCATTTCAGTTATAATATTCCCCTGACGGGGTCCAGCCTCAGTGGATCCAGGGAATTTGAATTGGGGACAGTGTCGGCGAGGATCAGGAAACAATTGCTTAATTAAACGTTAATTAATGATATAAGAAGTGGTGAAAGTAGCTCAGCGAAGAAATTCAGTGGAGAAAAGAGGCTGAATAACTTGGCTTACGTGGAAAGCTAATAAAATTCCAAAATAAGGAATTTGCATCACTTACGTAGGCCGCAGGCGTCCTCCCATACTCCCGAAGGAGAGGGGACGCTAAGGCCTCCCTGGTCAGATCTTAGAAGCCCAGGCATAGTTAGTAGGCTTGACGAGCCTCCATTCCCCAGATGAAAATTCAGCCAGAAGGTGAGAGAAAGAACGACATGGGGAGACCAAGCTTCGGTGAACAAAGCCCGCACTTTATTTTCCAAAGTAGTTTTTATACCTTAAGTTATGCATAGAGGATAATGGGGGAAGGGGTAGAGTCAGCAGTAAGCCAGGCTTTCTTCCTGCAAACTTATCATATGCAAAAGCTTAGGTGATTTACATCATCTTCTGGCCCAGAGGCCTTTTAAGACCATTTCTTCAGAAAACTTATTTTTCTCTGAAGGTGATTAGTCAGGCGCCACCCTCCAAAAGCATTAGATAAAGTTGCATGCCTATAGGGCAAAGGTGTGGTGGGCTATAACAAAAAAAAGAATTAACTCAAGGTTACAAACATTAAAGCTACTACTTACATTCCTATACACCAATTATATTAATCAATATACTGCCAGGGACACAGTAGGTAAGGGATATGGAAACTTAGCAGCAAACATTGGCCCAACAAGTGAAAAACCCTTCACCAATACAATTTCTAATCAATCTTTTAACTGCTCAAAGGAATCTGTATTTAGACAGTTTAGAACATCTCATGCCTCTTACGGTTGGGAGGCTCTGAACAATCAACATGTGGCCCGAAGAACTTATTCAGGCAGGCTAGAGGACTTCCAAAGGAGTTTGTAGGTTGAAACACTCTTGTCACGCCCAGGAACTTTATTAACTGGAGCTGTAAGTTAATTCTTTTTCAGAGAGAGGTGGTGGGGGACAGCCCCCCATAAAGTCAGAGGTGTAAGTGAGAGCACAAAGCAGTAAAGTCAGCAGACTCTGGTTTTGGGGGTAAATGCTCAAGAATTTCCAGGGGGACTCCTGAGGCTCGATCCTGCCTTTGCGTATGCCAAGCCTCCTTCCTCATGACCTTTGCCATAGGTGGAGTTCCTCACGCTGGCTCCTGGCATTCAACAGTTATAACTGATACTTTTTTATATATGTTTCAGTCATCTCATCCTCTGTAGTCACCTTTTCCTCCTTCCCCGAATCCCTCCCAGCATCAGAGTTTTTTCCAATGAGTCAACACTTCACATGAGGTGGCCAAAGTACTGGAATTTCAGCTTTAGCATCATTTTTTCCAAAGAACACCCAGAACCGATCTCCTTTAGGATGGACTGGTTGGATCTCCTTGCAGTCCAAGGGACTCTCAAGAGTCTTCTCCAATACCACAGTTCAAAAGGATCAATTCTTCGGTACTCAGTTTTCTTCACAGTCCAACTCTCACAACCATACATGACCACGGGAAAAACCATAGCCTTGACTAGACAGACCTCTGTTGGCCAAGTAATGTCTCTGCTTTTCAATATGCTATCTAGGTTGGTCATAACTTTCCTTCCAAGGAGTAAGTGTCTTTTAATTTCATGGCTGCAATCACCATCTGCAGTGATTTTGGAGCCCCCAAAGAAACAAAGTCTGACACTGTTTCCACTGTTTCCCCATCTATCTCCCATGAAGTGATGCTAACAGATGCCATGATCTTCGTTTTCTGAATGTTGAGCTTTAAGCCAACTTTTTCACTCTCCTCCTTTCACTTTCATGAAGAGGCTTTTGAGTTCCTCTTCACTTTCTGCCATAACGGTGGTGTCATCTGCATATCTGAGGTTATTGACATTTCTCCCAGCAATCTTGATTCCAGCTTGTGCTTCTTCCAGCCCAGCATTTCTCGTGATGTACTCTGCATATAAGTTAAAAAAGCAGGGTGACAATATACAGCCTTGACGTACTCCTGTTCCTATTTGGAACCAGTCTGTTGTTCCATGTCCAGCTCTAACTGTTGCTTTTTGCCCTGCATAGCGGTTTCTCAAGAGGCAGGTCAGGTGGTCTGGTATTCCCATCTCTTTCAGAATTGTCCACAGTTTATTGTGATCCACACAGTCAAAGGCTTTGGCATAGTCAATAAAGCAGAAATCGATGTTTTCCTGGGACTCTCTTGCTTTTTCGATGTTCCAGCTGTTGGCAATTTGGTCTCTGGTTCCTCTTCCTTTTCTAAAACCAGCTTGAACATCTGGAAGTTCATGGTTCACATATTGCTGAAGCCTGGCTTGGAGAATTTTGGGCCTTACTTTATTAGAGTGTGAGATGAGTGCAACTGTGTGGTCACTTGAACATTCTTTGGCATTGCCTTTCTTTGGGATTGGAATGAAAACTGACCTTTTCCAGTCCTGTGGCCACTGCTGAGTCTTCCAAATTTGCTGGCATATTGAATGCAGCACTTTCACAGCATCATCTTTCAGGATTTGAAATAGCTCAACTGGAATGCCATCACCTCCAGTAGCTTTGTTCATAGTGATGCTTTCTAAGGCCTACTTGACTTCACATTCCAGGATGTCTGGCTCTAGATGAGTGATCACACCATCCTGATTATCTGGGTAGTGAAGATCTTTTTTTGGTACACTTCTTTTTTGTATTCTTGCCACCTCTTCTTAATATCTTCTGCTTCTGTTAGGTCCATACCATTTCTGTCCTTTATCTAGCCCATCTTTGCATGAAATGTTCCCATGGTATCTCTCATTTTCTTGAAGAGTTCTGTAGTCTTTTCCATTCTATTGTTTTCCTCTATTTCTTTGCATTGATTGCTGAGGAAGTCTTTCTAATCTCTTATTGCTATTCTCTGGAACTTTGCATTCAGATGCTTATATCTTTCCTTTTCTCCTTTGCTTTTTGCTTCTCTTCTTTTCACAGCTATTTGTAAGGCTTCCCCAGACAGCTTTTTTGCATTTTTGCTTTTTTTTTTTTTTGCATTTCTTTTATATGGGGTTACTTCTTAAAATTTTCATTGTGTTTATCTATCCTCATTAAGTCAATTAACATTCTTACTACTAAGCCTTTCAACTCTTTATCTGGCAAATTGCTTATTTCTGTTTTATATTTTACCATTTCTTTCTTGCTCTTTCAATTGAGACACAATCTTTCTGTCTTCTCATTTTAGTTTATTTCTCTGTCTTTACAGTGGCTGACTTTATTTTTTGGGGCTCCAAAATCACTGCAGATGGTGACTTCAGGCATGAAATTAAAAGACACTTACTCCTTAAAAGGAAAGTTATGCCCAACCTAGACAGTCTATTAAAAAGCAGAGATATTACTTTGCCAACAAAGGTCCATCTAGTCAAGGCTATGGTTTTTCCAGTGGTCATTTATGGGTGTGAAAATTGTACTATAAAGAAAGTTGAGTGTTGATGAATTGATGCTTTTGAACTGTGGTGTTGGAGAAGACTGACTCAATTGAAAAGACCTTGATGCTGGGAAAGATTGAAGGCAGGAGAAGTGGACTACAGAAGATGAGATGGTTGGATGGCATCACCAACTCAATGGACATGAGTTTGAGTAAACTCCACGAGTTAGTGATAGACAGGGAGGCCTGGTGTGCTGCAGTCCATGGGGTAACAGAGTCAGAGATGACTGAGAGACTGAACAGAGCTGAATTGAACAAAATTAAGTGAAACAGTGACCTATTGCAGTCTTGAATGAGTGTCCTTGCCTGGGAGCATCCTTGTACAGTCTATACATGCCCAGTGGGAGAACTGGATTTAACATGAATGCATGCCATATCTTTCATCAGGCTATTACTGTCAGTTATCGCCTTGGGGAGAGATGGGGTTGGAAATCGAGGGATTAGGGCCAGAGTCACATGTGACATGGAGCTTCTCCTCTGCTCAGTGGCTATGAGTCAGGTGATGACCTATTGAGGGTGGTGTCAGTTTCCAAGTTGCTGGAGCAGAAACCCTGAGGTTGAGTGTGATCTGGTTCAGTTTTGCTTGAGTGTAAGCACTCCCTTCCTTTGCAGCATCAACTCCTTTGCTCCAGAATGGAGCAGTGCTGGACCAAGAGGGCCTGATGTGGGCACTTGGCAAGGGCCAGGGTCTGAATTCTGGCTATTTAACCACTGACAGATATCTGAACTTTTTGTGACCCACCAGCCATGTAAGCACCAGCAATATCTGTCCCATCCTTGCTCAGGCTTTCACTTTGAGTCACCTCATCATCTCATGGCTGAGATCTATCCTCAGCTGTGACAGCCCTCACTCCAGTGTAAAGCTGTGATGTGAGGCAAGCAGGACTGGAGCCTTCCCTCACAGGCAGGGACATGCACTTCAGCAAGAAGCCCTTAGTCCAGGCTTCTCAAACCCTCCTGTTAGACCCACCAGCGCACCAGTCAGACAAGGGGACTTATTTTCCCTGTATCCCTCTCAAGGACTGAGGAGACCAATAGGTAGCTTGAACAACTCATTCTCCAAGGAGACTCTCCATCCCACCTTTGTTATCTCCTTTTTCCTCTGCATCATTCTCGGGGGCATAAGTTCCAGCCCAGTTGTTTTTCCTTCCCTTCCGCTTCCATTCTACTCACTTCCAGATATTTTTGTCAGCATGTTTGCACAAAAGTCTTTATGCCAGTCTCCAGTTAGCTTTTGGTGAGAATTGCTCCATACATGGAGACTTTTTTTTTTTTTTTTTGATGTTTTGTTTGGGGGAGGTGAGTTCCATCTTTTACTCATCTACCTTGATCCAAGTTCTGAAACTCTTATTTAGAATTATTTAGCTTCTGTATTAAAAGGATAGTTTTCTAAAAATATGTGTTCTCATATTGCACTCCATTTTCAATGTCTCTCTCCCCTCAATATTTTAAATACATTTTTGCATTCCTCTTAGACATTTTCTTATTCAGTCTCACATTATACATATTTATACATCAATATTTTATTTCTCATTAACTTGCAACTTTTTAAGAATGGTGTAAATTTGGAACTAAATGATTGTAGTGATACAGATGATGAGCCTTATGAAGATTTGAGATATAAAATAACTTGGATCATTTCATGTACACTCTCATTTCTTTGCTTTACATTTTCAACTATACAAAAAAATAATTTGTGTTGATGTTCAAAAAGTCAAGTATTACTTGACAATGGCATAGAGAGCAGTGGCAATGAACGAAGTAAACTACTGTGATTCATAAAATTTTTCTGCTGGTGATTTTCAAAATTTATTGCTTGATTGGCACTAAAAAGCTACAACTATTGAATTAAGACAATTAAAAATCTTCTGCATGTATATTATAACAGAGAAGAAGAAGAGGTTGGAATTGATACATAATATAAAGAAGTACAATCTTAAAAATGTTTCCCAAGAAGTGTTGTCTTTATATATTTAATCTTAAAAATAGTAGACATGAGGTGTATTATAAAAGTCATCTTAATTTTATTATTCTATTTATTGAATTTTAATAAAATTATTATTAAAGATATTTTAGTATATATACATTTATTAAAATATATGAATTTTAAACTTATACATAAATATCTATTATTTTGAAGTAAATGTTTTAATTTGTATTTCTTATGTAACAATTAAATATTAGATATTAGGAAATTAACATGTTAATTTGAAACACTATATTGCATCCACATATAGATTTTAACATATTCATATGTATTGTCCCACAATTTTTTGAGTGATAATGACATATTCAAAGGCATTCAAAACACTTCATATGTGTAAGATTTTTTTTTTCTCACAACAGCATTAATTTCATTTTTCAGATTAAGCAACATAGAATAAGAACATTTCCAATATGTTTCTTTATTGAACCACCTAATAAATGCCAAAATTTTTGGATACAAATTGAGATATGTTTATTGTCCAAAATTATGAAAGATGTAGGCTTCCCAGGTAAATACCTAGTGGGAAAGAATCTGCCTGCCAATGCAGGAGACACAAGAGACCCACATTCAATCCCTGTATCTGGAAGATCCCCTGGAGTAGAAAATGCAACTCACTCCAGCATTCTTGCCTGGAAAATATCACGGACAGAGGAAGCCATCAGGCTATAGTGCAAGGGACCACAGAGAGTCTGACATGACTTAGCAACTAAGCACATGCACAGTCAAGGCATTATACATACATGCAGACATACACACACAGATGACTTAATGTGAATATGATTACCATTACGGTTTTCTGACTCTATGTTATGCCCACATGGACCATGAATATATATATATGTATATATATATATATATATATATATATATATATATATATATACAGGGATTATGTATATATATATACAGAATATATATATAGAGAGAGAGACAATAGAAAGAAAATATCTTTCATTTCTATGTTTAAAATAAATTTACATGAACTATGGATTGCTATAGAATTATTTATACACTCTTGGTATTTAAGTGGCAAAAACATGTCAATATTACAAAATTACTTGTGGTTTTGAGTTTCCCATTTGAGAGAATATAATGCATGTTCAGAAAACATCAATTGGATGGACTATTCTTTCCATTTGTGCATATATGTCAGGTGTCTGATACATGATAATGAATTAAAAAAACACAGATATTGAGTAAGAAGCTATAGTAAGACTTTACATCTTGATCTTAAAATAAAAATAAAATTCCAATGTTTGTTTGAAAGAAACAAATTCTAATATAATAAACTGTGTAAGAAAGTTGTGGTTTATTATACTCTACCCTCATAACAACACAACTTAATTATAAATTGTAATCTTTACTGTTGAATTAGTACTAATAATACACATTAAATTTATATAAAATATTATATATTATTACTTATGGGTATGAATTAAAGCATATACATAGTATTTGTATTCTTGTAAAATAGAAAGTGTAATAATATGTTAAAACAGCTGCTAAGGAAACTTGCATTCATCTAGTTAATTGACTGTTATTTTGGGGGGGAAAGCAGAAAATTTTATTATGCATGCAGTTTTGATGCTACTTGGAAATGAATAAAGTAGTAGAAACGTGATTTGTTTCTATAGTTTTAAATTTTAAAATGTTATTTACATGCTAGGTGGCTTTGACTGAAAATAATTTTAGATAATTGTATAATAAATAAATATAAAACTATAATTTCATGGATGCTATTTCAAATACAATTAACATAAAACAATTATGAATATCTTTACAAAGTTAACACAGCAAGTCAGGCATAGTTATCTGCAAATGTCACACTGTTATTTTCTTATTTTGTTAATGAAAATCAATTTAACCTATGCTATACAAAAAAATGCATGGGCATTTGAAAATTTATATTACCTGAAGAATGTTTATAAACATTTACTTAATTTAAAAGCCTTTTGTTTTTACTTAGAAATGTCATCAGTTTGTTGAAATAAAGTTAAAACAGATATTTAAACAAGTATTTTCATTTTTTAATGTTTACTTTTTATACTCTCTCTCACAAATTTACCTTAGGGATCACAAATTCCACAGTCATTTCAAGAAGCTGAAGCACATGCTGGCATAGTTATTCCTTGCTTAAGATCTATTACAAGTGATTTTTTTTTATTTTAAAAAACAATACAATATATTCTTGTGATATGTGTTTTATAAAATATCTTATAAATTAAAAAAAAAATTACTAGGTTGAACACTCCAGTATACTCTAGTTATGTGTTTTCTTCCTTTTATTTGTGCATGGCTGTGTGATTTTGTAGAACAGAGCATGAGACACTTCTACACTTCCCCATACATATTATTACATCTGTATATATGCATACCTGACACATAATATTAATAGAATCTTTGTAGGTAAGTGGGAGTGTAATTAATCATCATAGTTGTGCATTTTGTAAACATTATAAAAGTGTTACAAAAGGAGGGGAGATCATTCAATCTGGTATAATCAAATAAAACTTCATGAAATAACTGAAACAAAGACAACTTTGGAAAACAGTTGAAATATGAGTAAACAAAGAAAGAAATATGTGAAATGAATGAACATATAGCAGAAGAAAGAAACTGTAACTAGAATATCTCTTCTATAATATTTGGAGAATGGAATTCTTTCTAAAGAAGGCACTTTGTACAGAAAACCTGGGTAAATAATAATAAAATTGTAAATATCTGACAATGGAAGGCCTCTAAAGCAAAGTAAAATAGTTTAATCATTTTCTGGTAGGTGATCAAATTCACTAAACAAACTATTCAATCATAAGTGTCAAATTCTAAAAGCAGTGGCTCCAGAAAATTATCTAAGACAGTTAAAAGTAATTTAAGTCAGATCTATCTGAGGGAGTTGAAACTTGAAATGGGGAGAATCTCCATTAGGAGAACAGTAATGGACATGAAGGAAAGTTATGACCAACCCAGATAGCATATTCAAGAGCAGAGACATTACTTTGCCAAAAAAGGTCCGTCTAGTCAAGGCTATGGTTTTTCCTGTGGTCATGTATGGATGGGAGAGTTGGACTGTGAAGAAGGCTGAGCACCTAAGAATTGATGCTTTTGAACTGTGGTGTTGGAGAAGACTCTTGAGAGTCCCTTGGGCTGCAAGGAGATCCAACCAGTCCATTCTGAAGGAGATCAGCCCTGGGATTTCTTTGGAAGGAATGATGCTAAAGCTGAAACTCTAGTACTTTGGCCACCTCATGCGAAGAGCTGACTCATTGGAAAAGACTCTGATGCTGGGAGGGATTGGGGGCAGGAGGAGAAGGGACAACAGAGGATGAAATGGCTGGATGGCATCACTGACTCGATGGACATGAGTCTGAGTGAACTCCGGGATTTGGTGATGGACATGGAGGCCTGGCGTGCTGCGATTCATGGGGTTGCAAAGAGTCGGACACAACTGAGTGACTGATCTGATCCGATCTGATCTGTATGGACATGAACATCAAATTGAATCATGTGGAGGACAATTGGAAAACATATCTCAAAACCCCAAATTAAATAATTCATGGCAGTCTGAATTGGGAAATGAGAAAAATAAATGAATCAAATTATATACAATCTATAAGGTAGCTCACTGTGGAAACCGTGGTGATAATGGGCCAAAAAACAATAGATGTTAATATTCAAATACATCAAATTATTTTTTTAACTTTTTAATTGAACCACCAGGAGTGTTCCTCATCATTATTCACAGTGAACTTACTGTGTGTGGAAAACTTCCGGGGTACCAAGCCTTGTGTCAAGAACTTTAGGAGTCTTTGTCTCTCTTGAGCCTCTTCATGGTCCAGTGAGGTCGATGCCATTAAGACCTGTTTAGTAGAGAAGGAAATGGTAACCCACTCCAGTATTCTTTCCTGGAGAATCCCATGGACAGAGGAGCCTGGCAGGCTATAGTCCCATGGGGTCACAACAGTCAGACACGACTTAGAGACTAAACTACCACCACCACCACATGGACATATCGAGAAATGCACAGATCATAAGTATATAATTGAATGAGCAAATGCATTTGTTTGCCACCTTGCTCAAGTAACATTACCGAACTACACAGGCGTCTGGCCACACCAATTAACAAAACCTTCTTTCTCCCTGAAAGTAACCACTGTCCTGACTTCAATACTACAGCTTGATTTGACTGTTACTGAACATTATATAAATGAATGAATATATTATTTGTGCTTGGCTTATTTCAAACAATATTATGTTAATAAGATTCAGCCATATTGTTACAGGTAATATAGTTATTTATTTTTTATCATTATGTAGTGTCCCCACTGTATATAGATACTGCAAGATACTTTCCAGATTTACTACTGATCCATATTACCAGTTTGAGAGTTTTATACAATATTTTTCTATGAATATTTTTATACAAATTTGTTGGTGCACTTGTGTATCTTTTTACAAAATTGCTGAGTCATTTGGGCACATGCATGTTTCAATTTAATTATGTCAAATAGTATTCCAAAGTCCTTGTAGCAATTTGTACTTCATATCTATATTGTATAAGAATTCCACTTTCCTTTTGAAATGCATTTATCTTACTAAATATTTATTTCTGAGACAGTTATAGGTATTTTCGAGTCTAGGTGCCAAGAATATAAATAGTCCGTGGTTATCAGTACCTAGTGAGCTTCATCTACTTCTGTAGTAAGCTTGAACAAAATGTAAAAGAAAAAAATATATATATATAAGTACCTGATACATTTTTAAAATTTAAGACTTTACAGTTGAATGACACCCTAATACTTAGTGAAAACTTTCTACCACTGAGCTTTGCAAAGCATTAAAAAAGCAGTTGCCCAGAAGTTCACAGAATTGAAGGAAGTTGTAAAGAGCTTTGGATCACCACTGCAGCCATTCATACATGAAATCTGAGAAGGCTTTTGTGGGCTGGATGTAATAGGGAATTAATTTGGGGAAATTTCAGAGGTTAAGACCAGATGAGCTGTTCCACTTGGCTGACTGTTGATGAATGGTTGAGAAGTTTTTGTTTATTGGCTTTGTAAGAAACTTCATAAAAGTTCTGTTTTTCTAAGGAAAAATTTTTCTAAGAAAAAATGTCTAGCCTTTTCTAAGAAAAATACTAAAAAAAAAAAGTTGCACAATATGAGTTAAATTTCACACCACAAATAGCTTGCTTGTCATTTAGCAATGTGGATTCTTCTAAATGATAGTTTCTTTAGATAAAATGAGATTTTTAGCTCAGAGAATCAGGAATTGGTTATCACAGAACTCTAATGAGACTGAGGGGGGTAAATAAATAGTATACAGCATATCATCATGTTCTCTACTACTTAATCTAAAAACTATAAATATATAGTAAGATTCATGACTTTAATATAAAAGTCAATGGTTATTGTTACTTAGGGGGGAAAAGACACTGGTTTCAAAATGCCAGCAATTAGACATCTGCACTGGTGAGATACTAAGGAAAATATTGTTAAATTCTATAGAAGACAACACTTAGAAAAATATAACTAGTAAATCTCTATATATGCACAGTAAAATTACCATAAAATTAATCTTAAATAGATGATTATGATAACCTGTGATCTTGCCATAATAATTTTATGAGAAATATACTGCAAGTTCTAATGTCATATATTTTAAGAAATTTGTTTAGAAACTGCAATTAAATAATCCAGAAATAATTAATTCAGAAGACAACCCATTAAATTATAACCCTCCCCACTGGTTAACTTAGTGCCAAATGTATTGTTTAATTTATCATTTCTTAGTATTTTTAGAGGGCCTGAAGGCAGAGAATGAAGTAGTAATAAATAGGGAATAGTGGATAATTAGAGAAGGAAATGTGGAACAAAATTACTAAGGGCTTTAGGTGAAGTTCATTATTACTATTTAATAGTGCCCAAGAGCATTCGATCAAATTATGGATCAAGTTTAAAAGTGCGCTGAATGAAATCCTTGTGGAGGAGAGTTTCTAGCTTTTTTCCTTTAGGATTCAACTTAGTGTTATAAAATATATTCAAAAATCTCTCTCATAAATCATGTTTTGACCAAGCCTTACAGAGAACCACTTTGGGGGAATCGTGTTTTATACTGGGGGTCAAGGCACACATATTATTAATAGGATAAGAGAGATTATTTTTAAAAAAATGGAAACAATGAGAGAGAAAAATAATCTAAGCATCTAAGTTTAGTTGGCAGTGGGCTGTCTGCCACACAAACTGTGACTATTACATGATTAAGCAGTAAGACACTTCAGGGGTTACTGGTTAAGTGACATATTTTAAGTACAGCCCTAAGGCCATTTAATGTGTGGGGAAATCTTGTCTTTCTAACTGTACAGATTCCTCTTTTCTTTTGGCTCACCCTAGAGCATCATATTATCATTATTAAACTTTTAACAGGTACAAATACATAATTTATTTGTTTTTCTTATTTTGTTTTATTTCATTAGCATAGTCATAATTGTGCAACCTATGAATACTAACCAGTCCATGTGTTATAGAGGTATTCCTCCCAATTTCTTAAGTATAGCCAGTTTATTTAGGTAATGAGTTGGAGATGTGCAGTTTCTCTATATACTGCACAGAACTAGGGAATGGAAATTTGTAACCTGTTTCAACTATATGCTGCAGACTAAGTAACATAATGGGACATTCTACTGGGACTAATAATAACAATATTAATACTAACAATAGCATGTGCTTATTTCTTGAATTCTAAGAAATCTATGCCTTATTCATGTACAGCTTGACTTCATGTCTATCAAGGTGCTAAGTAACAGAGACTAAGACCAAATTTCAACATATTTTGTTTATGGAGGAAATAAATAGCACTATTTCAAGTTTCTTCTATATTAATGGTAGCTACACTATTGAATACATTTTTAAAAATCTATGAAAATGATTTCCTAGTTGTTGTCTAACTTAAGCCAAAAAAATAGATTTTGGTCACTTATTTTATAAGAGTAGTATTTTGGGGAACAAATATTCAAAGCAAAAAAGAGAAAAGAGTTGATAATGACATTTAATGAGTAGAAAAATCTCACAGCTAAATTATCCAACTTTATAAATCACTTATTAGTTGATAACTAGTACTAGCTCGATATGATTCAATCACTATTTCTAAACTATTCCCCTTGGACTAGGCACTGTGTGCTAGAATCTGAGGATATGGTTAATAAGTCTTAAACTCTGTGGGTCTAAAACAACTAGAAAAGGGAGATACCTCCTCATCTATTTATAAATTACATGTCCTTCAAAAGAAATCCACAAAGAGATCATGAAAGACCAAAGTAAAAGAAGACTTTACTGAAGAGTTATCATTTGACACAGACCTTGAAGTATTTGGTTTAGATTTCTCCTCATTGAGATAGGAGATCAGAGGTTCTAAAACACAGCACTAGAAATGGCACAGCTTATTTATGACAGCAGGGAGCAGTCCAGTTACTGATAGAGATTGAGTAGTGGATGAAATAAAAGCTATGCCCTCTTACATGATTTTTAAGTCCAATGCTAAAATAATCTAAAGTGTCCATTCATAATGGGATGTTATGGAATAATTTTGAAAAGAGAATGGTGAGGCTTATTTTCCTTTCCTAAAGAAAATAAATATATATAAAAAATGGGTTATAGGTAAAAAGGGATGGACTTAAAGAATTATCATATAAATAAGAATATGACCATATTAAATCAGAAAAAAATAAGTACTTAATATATAATTATTTGGAGGGAAATAAGAACCATCAAAAAGAGACTGATAGATGTTTATTGCATTGTATTCAAGATATAGATAATTACAGTTTGTAGTGAATTTATAGAATCTATGCACAAGAATTAAATGTGCCTAGGCTAGTGCCAACAAAGGTCGATCTAGTCAAGGCTGTGGTTTTCCAGTGGTCATGTATGGATATAAGAGTTGGACTGTGAAGAAAGCTGATTGCGGAAGAATTGATGTTTTTGAACTGTGGTGCTGGAGAAGACTCTTGCGACTGCAAGGAGATCCAACCAGTCCCTCCTAAAGGAGACCAATCCTGGGTGTTCATTGGGAGGAGGGACTGATGTTCAGGATGAAACTCCAATACTTTGGCCACCTCATGTGAAGAGTTGACTCATTGGAAAACACCCTGATCCTGGGAGGGACTTGGGGCAGGAGGAGAAGGGGACGACAGAGGATGAGATGGCTGGATGGCATCACCGACTCGATGCACATGACTTTGAGTGAACTCCGGGACCTGGTGATGGACAAGGAGGCCTGGTGTGCTGCAATTCATGGGGTTGCAAAGAGTTGGACACGACTGAGCTGAACTGACTGAACTGAACTGAGGGTAGTGGGACATTAGGCCAGCTAATAAGGATGATTGTTGGTTTGAAATGGAAGGTATGAGTGGACTGGCACATTGTTTGTTATGAATGGGAAAACTAGTTATGAGCAGCTTTGGAGGGCATGAGGGTAGTAAAGTTTGAAATCATTAACCTGAGGTACTTGTTTTGTTGTTTAGTCATGAAGTCATGTCCAAATCTTGCGCACCCAATGGACTCTAGCTACCAGGATCCTCTGTCCATGGAATTTCCGAACCAAGAATATTGGAGTAGGTTGCCATTTCCTATGCCAGAGGATCTTCCCAACTCAAGGATCAAACCCAAGTCTCCTACAGTGCAGACCAATTATTTACCACTGAGCCACCAAGAAGCTCTGAGGAGCTTGTTAGTTATTTAGATAAAGGTGACAGGTAGATGCTTTACTGATTTGGGGTCTGAAAAAGCTTATGAAATATACCATGCCTGAACAAAATATCTTGAGAACCATGGTGTGAGTGTGTGTGTGTGTGTGTTGTGTGTGTGTGTATTAACTATGTTTATGATCAAGATCTTAAGAATAGATGAGGTTCTCTATAGGGAGGAGAGAATAAGATTGAGAAGCAACCCTCCCTGAGGTTCTCAGATGTTAGATTTTACAGGTGGAGTAAAGGATGAAATATC
Organism: Bubalus kerabau; assembly: GCF_029407905.1. Taxonomy (NCBI): domain Eukaryota; kingdom Metazoa; phylum Chordata; class Mammalia; order Artiodactyla; family Bovidae; genus Bubalus; species Bubalus kerabau. The sequence continues at coordinate 8,814,337 of NC_073635.1, read as the reverse complement.
AATAAAAGAAACTGTTGATGAGGTTATATGCAAGCTAAGAAAAGGGATATATCATGAAAGAGAAAATGGCCAAACTTTCCAAATGCTGATTTGGACAAGGATATTTAGCAACATGGAGATCACTGTAAACCTGAAAAGAGATTCAGTAGAGCTTTGGTAATGAAAGTCACCTTGGAATTACTTGCTAAATAAATGAGAACGTGTAGATAGCAAGTGTAGATAGTATTGTCCAATTGTTTTGGATAAGATGAAGAACAGGAAATTAGGATGGTGGCTGGAGCAGATGATTGAAAGTTTATAATGTTCATCCATAATGTGCATCCCACATAAATTCAAAATCAATTTAGAGATAGACACATAAGTCAAACAAATGGAATCATAATTATTGTGAAACATATTATTGATAAAGTTTTGCTTGGTTATGTGAGCAAACTATGCTGACCAATGGACTTGGCTAACATGCTCTGCCCCATTTCACCCTCCAAAAAGGTTAAACATTGAAACAGAATTCCTGAGGGTCAGTTTTAATTTTCTCGGCAGACATCCTTACCCAAAACAGTTGCTGGGTCCCAGTAGGAGTTGGGTGGGATAGCCCATGTGCTCACAGTCAGTAATCAGGAAAGCAGAATACAGACAAGCTATTAGAAATACTACTCACAGTAAATATCCGTGGCCACATCCACACTGAGTATTGGATGCTTTTACCTGCTACTTAAAAATTTTGATCATCCAGCATTCAGCAATTGCCTTTGGGAGCAAAAAACCCCAAAAATCCATCTTGGCTGCTTTCAAAACAAAAACTACAGCTTCATATGTAATTATGCTGGTTCCCAAAGAAGGCAGAGTAGAACTTTTCTCCAGAAAACACAGAGCACATTAACTCCAATTCCATCATGCATCCAAGGTTGAAAATCTATTATCCATCCAAAATATCTCTAGCCATGTTCTTCAAATACTTTGTTCAGATGTCTCCAAAGAGATGAATGATACTAACTATTGCAGCACCAGCAATACAACAGTATCCCTCATTTGAGTAGATGTTTTATTACCCTGAAGGAGGGAAAATGTATTTCTCTGTCTTCCTTTGCTACTGATTCTTAGTTCTCTCAATATGCCTCGCCTTTCTAACACAATCAGTCTACAATCCATGGGGACACACTTGTAGTTCCACAAAGTCACTCTTATGGACCTATTTCAGTGAGAACGACTATACACGGGGGAACTGTGGGATGTTTCCACAAAGGAAGGAAGAAAGTTATAGAATTTGGGAAAAGTGACAAGTAGGTGAAACCTAACTGAAGCTGGGTTTGATAAGCTGAAAACAGAAATGGACTTTGTGTAACAGGGTAAACGTGAAGTCTAGATTGGAAAGTAGATGCAAGATCCTGGTTTCATGGAAACAATAAAATTGTCCAGAATACTATTATCTGCATCTCAGGACCTGGATTGAAAATTGAGGCTGGGCTCTGTAGTAAATGAGGTAGCTACCCAGGCAGGAGTGGCATGCTTCTCTCTTCTATGCTTTCAAACCACAGTGTTTCTGATGGTATGATTTCCAGGGGACAGCATTTCTCAATAATTAAGAAATCAGTAGTCACTGAAGAAGGTAGTTGTTATGACACTTTTCAGCTGCAGCTATCCTCAGAGACATACTGCTTCATGTTAACTTTGAGCTGGCCTTGTCTGTTATCCTAGCCTGATGAGTGAGAGAGCCAATTATAACTTTATCAGTACGTGCTAATTTTAATTTTCTCATTACTGATTTGTTACATATCAAGATCTCTTTATTTGCCATTTTTCTTAGTCTCGAATGGTCTTGGCTCACATCCTCACATGTGTCATCCCCCTTTACTTGTGTCAAATTTCATTGCCAGTGCTGTCTTTTCATCCTGTCTAAAATTTCAGCGTTTCCCCTGGAAACTTATTATCTCCTTCTCTGCATTACTTTTCTTCTTAGTCCTTATCACTATTCATTTACCTACTACAGAAAGCAGCTTCTAAAGTGGCCCCCAAAGATGCCCTGCATCCTGATATTCTTTACCTGGTGTAATCTCTCCTTTCCATGTAGGCAGGATTTAATGACTCATTCCTAACAAAGAAAATATAAGAACCAATGGAATGTAGCTTTGAACATTATTTCCTCAAAAATGGTAGCTTCCACCTCTTCCTTTCAGAGGAAAGCAAGCTGCTATTTTGTGAATCACCCAGTGGTCAGGTTTATATGGCAAGGAAAGATGCCTCCAGCCAACAGCCAATAGTCCTGTGAAAGATCTTGCTAGAGAATTTTCTGACTGTGGCTGGGAATGAGAAGTTGTTATCTGCCTTATGAAAGATTTCGAGTCAGAAGCATCCTGAGTAGCTGCAACTGAATCTGTGACCCACAGATACTGTGCAATAGAAATTATTTAAGTGGTTTTCTTTTGGCATAAGTAATTCTACAGATAACTGTTGACACTTAGCTTGATTATCACTTCACCAACTAGAATGCATCCTCACTCAAGGACGCAGTGATTTTGATTTTTCTTTGTTGCTTAGAACTAGAAATGGCATTATAATTGCATATTAATGTATACTCATAGGTGTCCCAAATTTGGTATCCTGATAAGGAAGTAGACTGTGAGGTCTTAAAATACCAAGCTTATAATTTATACAAGGGTCACTTGTCTAATGACATAAGGATTATTTTCCAAAGAAAATCTTATTGACAATAGGTACAGAGAAAAGAATGGCCTGGAAATTAGCATGTCCTTTTGAAACATGTGAGGAACATTAAATATGGTGGATAATATTTTGCTTCTTGTCTAAATGAAGATATATACAACACAAGAGTTCATCAGCTCTACCTCAATCTTTCCTTCAATTCTCTGAGGTTACTTAAAAGAAGAAGACTTAAACAAATTTTGTACTATCAGCTTGTGTTCAGTCATTCAGTGTGTCCAACTCTTTGCAACCCAATGGGTTGTTGCACACCAGGCTTCTCTGTCCTTCACCAACTCCCGTAGCTTGTTCAGACTCATGTCTATTGAGTCTATGATGCCATCCAATCATTTCATCCTCTGTCGTCCCCTTCTCCTCCTGCCCTCAATCTTTCCCAGCATCAGGGTCTTTTCTAGTGAGTCAGCTCTTTGCATCAGATGGCCAAAATATTGGAGCTTCAGCTTCAACATCACTCTTTCCAATGAATATTCAGGACTGATTTCCTTAAGGATTGACAAATTTGATCTCCTTGCAGTCCAAGGGGCTCTGAAGAGTCTTCTCTAACACTACAGTTCAAAAGCATCAATTCTTCAATGTTCAGCTTTCTTAATAGTCAAACTCTCACATGTATAATATGACTACAGAAAAAAACATAACTTTGACAATACAGACATTTCCTGGCAAAGTGCTGTCTCTGCATTTTCATATAGTCTATATTTGTCACAGCCTTTCTTGCAATGGGCAAGCATCTTTAATTTCATGGCTGCAGTCACCGTCCACAGTGATTGATACATATAGCAACTTAACAAGTATACAGTCCTGAGGAACCACAGCATGTATCCATTGGCTACTGAATTCTGGATCTATATGCCAATAATAAAGAAAGTGGTTTCACAAATTGATATATACTATTAAAGTAGCATGTATTTTTGAAATTATAACAATTTTCCCTGTTCCAGTTCTGGTCATTCCAGTTCTCTTATTAATCAAGTTTCTGTATGTGTGGGGAATAGTTTCTAGGACCTTCTCTCTATAGCTGCTAAGTCACTTAAGTCGTGTCCAACTCTGTGCAACCCCATAGACGGCAGCCCACCAGGCTCCCCCGTCCCTGGGATTCTCCAGGCAAGAACAATGGAGTGGGTTGCCATTTCCTTCTCCAATGCATGAAAGTGAAAAGTGAAAGTGCAGTCCCTCAGTTGTATCCAACCCTCAGCGACCCCATGGATTGCAGCCTTCCAGGCTCCTCCGTTCATGGGATTTTCCAGGCAAGAGTACTGAAGTGGGGTGCCATTGCCTTCTCCTCTCTCTATCAGATCAGATCAGTCTCTCAGTCGTGTCTGACTCTTTGCAACCCCATGAATTGCAGCAAGCCAGGCCTCCATGTCCATCACCAACTCCCGGAGTTCACAGAGACTCACGTGCATCGAGTCAGTGATGCCATCCAGCCATCTCATCCTCTGTCATCCCCTTCTCCTCTTGCCCCCAATCCCTCCCAGCATCAGAGTCTTTTCCAATGAGTCAACTCTTCGCATGAGGTGGCCAAAGTACTGGAGTTTCAGTTTCAGCATCATTCCTTCCAAAGAAATCCCAGGGCTGATCTCCTTTAGAATGGACTGGTTGGATCTCCTCGCAGTCCAAGGGACTCTCAAGAGTCTTCTCCAACACCACAGTTCAAAAGCATCGATTCTTAGGCACTCAGCCTCCTTCACAGTCCAACTCTCACATCCATACATGACCACAGGAAAAACCATAGCCTTGACTAGATGAACCTTTGTTGGCAAAGTAATGTCTCTGCTTTTGAATATGCTACCTAGGTTGGTCAAACTTTCCTTCCAAGGAGCAAGCGTTTTTAAATTTCATGGCTGAAGTCACCATCTGCAGTGATTTTGGAGCCCAGAAAAATAAAGTCTGACACTATTTCCACTGTTTCCATATATATTTCCCATGAAGTGATGGGACCGGATGCCACGATCTTGGTGTTCTGAATGTTGAGCTTTAAGCCAACTTTTTCACTCTCCACTTTCACCTTCATCAAGAGGCTTTTTAGTTCCTCTTCACTTTCTGCCATAACGGTGGTGTCATCTGCATATCTGAGGTTATTGGTATTTCTCCCAGCAATCTTGATTCCAGCTTGTGTTTCTTCCAGTCCAGCGTTTCTCATGCTGTACTCGGCGTATAAGTTAAATAAGCAGGGTGACAATATACAGCCTTGACGTACTCCTTTTCTTATTTGGAACCAGTCTGTTGTTCCATGTCCAGTTCTAACTGCTGCTTCCTGACCTGCATACAAATTTCTCAGGAGGTAGATCAGGTTGTCTGGTATTCCCATCTCTTTCAGAATTTTCCACAGTTTATTGTGATCCACACAGTCAAAGGCTTTGGCATAGTCAATAAAGCAGAAATAGATGTTTTTCTGTAACTCTCTTGCATTTTCCATGATCCAGCAGATGTTGGCAATTTGATCTCTGGTTCCCCTGCCTTTTCTAAAACCAGGTTGAACATCAGGAAGTTCACGGTTCACATATTGCTGAAGCCTGGCTTGGAGAATTTTGAGCATTACTTTACTAGCCTGTGAGATGAGTGCCATTGTGTGGTAGTTTGAGCATTCTTTGGCATTGCCTTTCTTTGGGATTGGAATGAAAAATTACCTTTTTCAGTCCTGTGGCCACTGCTGAGTTTTCCAAATTTGCTGGCATATTGAGTGCAGCACTTCATAGCATCATCTTTCAGGATTTGGAATAGCTCACCTGGAATTCCATCACCTCCACTAGCTTTGTTCATAGTGATGCTTTCTAAGGCCCACTTGCCTTCACATTCCAGGATGTCTGGCTCTAGGTCTGTGATCACACCATCGTGATTATCTGGGTTGTGAAGATCTTTTTTGTACAGTTCTTCTGTGTATTCTTGCCATCTCTTCTTAATATCTTCTGCTTCTGTTAGGTCCATACCATTTCTGTCCTTTATCAAGACCCTCTTTGCATGAAATATTCCTTTGGTATCTCTGATTTTCTTGAAGAGATCTCTAGTCTTTCCCATTTTGTTGCTTTCCTCTCTTTCTTTGCATTGATTGCTGAAGAAGTCTTTCTTATCTCTTCTTGTTGTTCTTTGGAACTGTGCATTCAGATGTTTATATCTTTCCTTTTCTCCTTTGCTTTTCACTTCTCTTCTTTTCACAGCTATTTGTAAGGCCTCCTCAGACAGCCATTTTGCTTTTTTGCATTTCTTTTCCATGGGGATGGTCTTGATTCCTGTCTCCTGTACAATGTCACGAACCTCATTCCATATCTCATCAGGCACTCTATCAGATCTAGGCCCTTAAATCTATTTCTCACTTCCACTGTATAATCATAAGGGATTTGATTTAGGTCATACCTGAATGCTCTAGTGGTTTTCCCTACTTTCTTCAAGTTAAGTCTGAATTTGGCAATAAGGAGTTCATGGTCTGAGCCACAGTCAGCTCCTGGTCTTGTTTTTGCTGACTATATAGAGCCTCTCCATCTTTGGCTGCAAAGAATATAATCAATCTGGTTTCAGTTTTGACCGTCTGGTGATGTCCATGTATAGAGTCTTCTCTTGTGTTGTTGGAAGAGGGTGTTTGTTATGACCAGTGCACTTTCTTGGCAAAACTCTATTAGTCTTTGCCCTGCTTCATTCAGTATTCCAAGGCCAAATTTGCCTGTTACTTCAGGTGTTTCTTGATTTCCTACTTTTGTATTCCAGTCCCCTATAATGAAAAGGACATCTTTTTTGGGTGTTAGTTCTAAAAGGTCTTGTAGGTCTTCATAGAACCATTCAACTTCAGCTTCTTCAGCATTACTGGTTGGGGCATAGACTTGGAATACTCTTATACTGAATGGTTTGCCTTGGAAACGAACAGAGCTCATTCTGTCATTTTTGAGATTGCATCCTAGTACTGCATTTCGGACTTTTGTTGACCATGCTGGCTACTCCTTTTCTTCTGCAGGATTCTGAGGGATTCCTGCCTGCAGTAGTAGATATAATGGTCATCTGAGTTAAATTCGCCCATTCCAGTCCATTTCAGTTCGCTGATTCCTAGAATGTTGACATTCACTCTTGCCATCTCTTGTTTGACCACTTCCAATTTGCCTTGATTCATGGACCTGACATTCTAGGTTCCTATGCAATATTGCTCTTTACAACATCGGACCTTGCTTCTATCACCAGTCACATCCACAGCTGGGTATTCTTTTTTCTTTGGCTCCATCCCTTCATTCTTTCTGGAGTTATTTCTCCACTGATCTCCAGTAGCATATTGGGCACCTACTGACCTGGGGAGTTTCTCTTTCAGTATCCTATCATTTTGCCTTTTCATACTGTTCATGGGGTTCTCAAGGCAAGAATACTGAAGTGGTTTGTCATTCCCTTCTCCAGTGGACCACATTCTGTCAGATCTCTCCACCATGACCCACCCATCTTGGGTTGCCCCAAGGGCATGGCTTAGTTTCATTGAGTTAGACAAGGCTGTGGTCCTAGTGTGATTAGATTGACTAGTTTTCTGTGAGTATGGTTTCAGTGTGTCTGCCCTCTGATGCCCTTTTGCAACCTCTACCATCTTACTTGGGTTTCTCTTACCTTGGGCGTGGGGTATCTCTTCACGGCTGCTCCAGCAAAGCACAGCCAATACTCCTTACCTTGGAGGAGGGGTATCTCCTCATTACCACCCTTCCTGACATTCAATGTGGCATAGCTCCTCTAGGCCCTCCTGTTCCCGCACAGCCTCAGTGTGGGGTTGGTCCTCCTGACCACCGCCCCTGGCCTCGGGCGTGGGGGTGTGGGGTAACTCCTCTCTCCTGCTGCCCCTAACCTCGCAGGCGGCGGTGATGGGAGCACTAAAGCACAGGCGGCTGCGACGGGCGCACTAAGCGCAGAGGAGGAACTACCCCATGTCCGAGGTCAGGGGCAGAAGCCGGGAGGACCCCATGCACGAAGGGCGGCAGCCAAGAGGAGTTACCCCACGTCCGAGGTCAGGGGCAGCGGCCGAGAGTGCCAGACTGCCACGGCACAGGGACGGCTGAGAGGAGCTACCCCACGTCAGAGGTCGGGGGGTGGGGGGGTGGCCGAGAGGAGATACCCTCTCTCTATAGAATTATTTAATTTTGCTATCTCTGTCCAAATATATATGCTATCTTGAAAACTCTACCTTCATGTAAAAATCTTAATAATTTACACATTCTTGGGTGTAAGTTCACTGGAAAAGGTTTGTTGATCATGAATTTCATTGACATGAATCTAGAGATAAGTCAAAAAGAAAAAATATCTTTAAAATGTGGAGTCCAACCTTATGTAAATTTCTTGCACATATTTATTTATAGACACTATATTTTTGTTATTACTGGTATTATTTTTAAAAATATATATTCTTTATTAGTAGTGAATAAATTTGAAAATGACAATAATGCCATTATAAAAAGAAATTTTTAATTTTGATGTAACTAAATGTATTGCTTCACCTTGTCATTTGTTCTGTAAAAGTTTTATGCAAGAAGTTTCTTTTCTACCTCTAAGACACTAAAGTTTTTCTTAATTTTCTTTATTAACTTTGTGGTTTAGCCTTCAAAATTAAATATTCAGTCAATCTAGGTTCCAGCCTTGTGTGACACATTTGATTAAGTTTCTTTTTCTCTACATAAAGAGCTAGGTTTCCTGATGTAATCTACTGAAATTCTCTTTCTTAAATGATTTATGGTAACACTTTAATGTATACAAGAAGGCTATCTATAAATGGTCGGTTTTCAGCTTTCTATTCTTTCAATTGGTTTATTAGTGTGTTGTCAAACATGCTAAATCTTAAAACATATGGCATGGTATAGTATACTATAGCATGTCTTACATTAGCTTCTTTTTAAAATATCTACTGGGCTCTTTGTGTATTCTTAAACTTCTCTATATATTTATTAACAATTTTCAAGTTTCTCAAAAACAAAAATTATTGAAATTAGAACTCCATAAAATTTACATAAATTTAAAACATAGGCAACAGAATTGAATATGTCTAACAGAAAAAAAATTTACTTAGAATATACAAAAAATTCTTCAAATGAACAGTAAAGACACCAAAACTATAATAGAAAGTGTATAAACAGTGTATATAGGCCCTTTACAGAAAAAGAAACCAAAGGAGTCACTAAGCATATGAAAAAGTGCTCAAAATCATTGGCATTAGAAATAGTGATTAAAGCAAACCTGGGATATCATTTTATACCTCAATTACTGTCGAATTAGAGTACTTTATAATTCCAAGTGTTAATAGGATTGTGTGAAATTGTAAAATCCCCTTGATCACAGGGAGATCATAAATCCAAATATGATAGTTTATGCTCAGCACAAAGTAAGTGTTCCGTTGTGGTTCAGTTGGTAAGTCATCTCTGACTCTTTGAAACTCCATAGATTACATGGGGCTTCTCTGTCCTCCACTCTCCCTGAGTTTGCTCAAATTCATGTCCATTGAGTCATGTTAACTATGTCTTCCTCTGCTGCCCCCTATTGTGTCTAGCTCATGAAAAAGTACATTGTAAGAGAACATGTCAACTTGAACAATAACACAACTATTAAATTACCTTGCTCAATAAGGTAATAAGGCAAGCCAATATCTTAGATTTCCTAAAAATCATATTAGGATAAAGTATTGATGCATACCTTAAACAGATATAAGGATATGTATATAATTAACTTTTTATAGACATAAACAATTTGAAGCATGTGCACAATGAATAAATAGTACATATGAGATCTATTGGGATGTTTTTATAACCATTGAGGGAAATGACCAACAAGAAAAAACACAGATTTAAATCTCTTAACTTTGGTACCTTTTTTTTTTTTTTTTCTTTTCTCTGACTTTTTCCTTTCACTAGTTATTAACTTTACACAATTCAATATCACTTAAAATTTCTATTTAACCAAAACTAATTTTACACTCCATAATATATTCGTTTTACATGTATATCAGCAAAACTCTAAATTCACTTATTTTAAAGTACACAAAAAATATCTTCTTTCTTCAAGATGATAGACATCCATGTCATTATATAGCGTGCAAGGGGCAGCAAGGAAATGAATATGAAATCAAAGTACGGATCAGAGTGGTCCTGACTCCAGAGGAAAAATGGTCATGCCAAGAGGACAACAACTAGCAGAGTTGAAAGGAACTATGCAAAAATCAAAGCAGTAATACATTTCGCTAGATACAACCAGCCCTTGTTATCAGTAGATGAATTGAAATCTCTGTTTTTCTTTAGGGATAAGACTAGAAAATGAAAATGACAACAGGCAAATGAAAGGTAGTATAGGAAAAAAGAGCAACTCTGCAGTTTCTTGTAAAGAATTCCATTTTATTTCAGTGAATTTGTTCATGGGTTTTCAGTAAATTGTTTCATTTCAAAAAATTTTATACAATTACTGTGCAACCAAACTCCACAAGTAATATTTATAATGATTTCCCCTAGTGCACAGAATCATTTCAAAGATTTTTTTTTCTTAGTTATTTCTTAAGCAAACAGAAGTAGATAGGCCAAGCACATGCTATCATCAGAAAAATCTACAATGCACTTAAAAAGTTAAATTAGAAAGATCTAAATAAAGAACAAAAAGTGTGAACAAAAACCTAGTTCTTCTTATTCTAAATGCTGCATTGCTGCCATAACTACATTCTGACATGACAATATTAGAAAACTGGTAGCAGTCTAGGTAATTGAGCAGATGAAAAATAAACCATATTTAAATTTTCATGTCTAGTAAAAGAACAGTTTATCACACTAAATCTGTCATCTTCTGACAGTGTTGGTGATATGCTATGAAGCAGTTCAAAGCAAAAGATGACCCTGTGTGTTTAATAAACATATATCTGGCCTTAGAAGAGTTCTAGAATTATATCCCGGAGAAGGCAATGGCACCCCACTCCAGTACTCTTGCCTGGAAAATCCCATGGACTGGGGAGCCTGGTAGGCTGCAGTCCATGGGGTCGCTAAGAGTCGGACAAGACTGAGCGACTTCACTCTCACTTTTCACTTTCATGCATTGGAGAAGGAAATGGCAACCCACTCCAGTGCTCTTGCCTGGAGAATCCCAGGGACAGGGGAGTCTGGTGGGCTGCCGTCTATGGGATCGCACGGAGTCGGACACAACTGAAGCGACTTAGCAGCAGCAGCAGAAGCAGCAGAATTATATCCGGAGAAGGCAATGGCACCCCACTCCAGTACTCTTGCCTGGAAAATCCCATGGACGGAGGAGCCTGGTAGGCTGCAGCCCGTGGGGTCGCGAAGAGTCCGACACGACTGAGCCACTTGACTTTCACTTTTCACTTTCATGCATTGGAGAAAGAAATGGCAACCCACTCCAGTGTTCTTGCCTGGGGACGGGGGCGCCTGGTTGGCTGCCATCTATGGGGTCGCACAGAGTCGGACACAACTGAAGCGACTTAGCAGCAGCAGCAGAATTGTATCATTATTTGTGAGACAAATATAAATTAAATTATGGTATAACATCTGGGATTCCCTGATAGCTCAGTTGGTAAAGAATCTTCCTGAAATGCAGAAGACCCTAGTTCAATTTCTGGGTCAAGAAGATCCACTGGAGAAGGGATAGGCTACCCACTTCAGCATTCTTGGACTTACCTCGTGGCTCAGATGATTAAAAAAAAAAAAAAAAATCTGCCTGCAATGCAGGAGACCTGAGTTCAGTCCCTGGATTGGGAAGATCTGAAGAAGGGAAAGGCTACCCACTCTAGTATTCTGGCCTGGAGAATTCCATGGACTGTATAGAACATGGGGTTGCAAAGAGTTGGACATGACTGAGCAACTTTTACTTTCATAATGTGTCAAACATCACTTCTTGTAAGTACAGAATTAAAAGATTTTGGTTCTTTAGCAAAAGAAGATTGAAATTGGGGAGGAGACAGTTCTAGCAAAAAGGCAAGAGACTCAGAAATAAATTTTGAATGTACCAGCATATAAAACTGGAAGACAGTTTCTCTATAAACAAGAAATGCATTCTTAGAAATGACCCTGTGAGATTAAAAAAAAAAAAAAAAAAGTCCTACCATGGCTTTTATTACAAATGGTTTATTTATTTTTCAGTATAGTCCATATATTAATCTATTATACTGGCTCAAATTTAAAACAAGAAAAAATCAAATAATATGTTATATCTTGTCCTTCTAATTATTTTTCTTTTTTTTATACAAAGTTAAAGAAAATGGGGAACAATGATGCAATATAATGAAATCTCTACAAACTGAATGTATTTTTTGTAAGCTTATTTTGCATATATATGTACTTAGCTATTTTAACAATTTTGTATATATATATATATACTTGGTTATCTTAACAAAATTTAATAAATTTTGTGGTGCAAATTCCATTCATTACATTGTGCAACAATCACCACTATCTATTCCTAAAATTTTTCATTACTTTAACAAAAACTCTGGAGTGAATAAACAATAAAAAATAGACACCACTTCACAAAATAACATGTTATTCCTGCACGGGTACCATGCTAAGCTTCTTTTTTTTTTTTTAATTTTATTTTATTTTTAAACTTTACATAACTGTATTAGTTTTGCCAAATATCAAAATGAATCCACCACAGGTATACATGTGTTCCCCATCCTGAACCCTCCTCCCTCCTCCCTCCCCATTCCATCCCTCTGGGTCGTCCCAGTGCACCAGCCCCAAGCATCCAGTATCGTGCATCGAACCTGGACTGGCGACTCGTTTCATACATGATATTATACATGTTTCAATGCCATTCTCCCAAATCTTCCCACCCTCTCCCTCTCCCACAGAGTCCATAAGACTGTTCTATACATCAGTGTCTCTTTTGCTGTCTCATACACAGGGTTATTGTTACCATCTTTCTAAATTCCATATATATGCGTTAGTATACTGTATTGGTGTTTTTCTTTCTGGCTTACTTCACTCTGTATAATAGGCTCCAGTTTCATCCACCTCATTAGAACTGATTCAAATGTATTCTTTTTAATGGCTGAGTAATACTCCATTGTGTATATGTACCACAGCTTTCTTATCCATTCATCTGCTGATGGACATGTAGGTTGCTTCCATGTCCTGGCTATTATAAACAGTGCTGCGATGAATATTGGGGTACACGTGTCTCTTTCCCTTCTGGTTTCCTCAGTGTGTATGCCCAGCAGTGGGATTGCTGGATCATAAGGCAGTTCTATTTCCAGTTTTTTAAGGAATCTCCACACTGTTCTCCATAGTGGCTGTACTAGTTTGCATTCCCACCAACAGTGTAAGAGGGTTCCCTTTTCTCCACACCCTCTCCAGCATTTATTACCTGTAGACTTTTGGATCGCAGCCATTCTGACTGGTGTGAAATGGTACCTCATAGTGGTTTTGATTTGCATTTCTCTGATAATGAGTGATGTTGAGCATCTTTTCATGTGTTTGTTAGCCATCTGTATGTCTTCTTTGGAGAAATGTCTATTTAGTTCTTTGGCCCATTTTTTGATTGGGTCATTTATTTTTCTGGAGTTGAGCTGTAGGAGTTGCTTGTATATTCTCGAGATTAGTTGTTTGTCAGTTGCTTCATTTGCTATTATCTTCTCCCATTCTGAAGGCTGTCTTTTCACCTTGCTAATAGTTTCCTTTGATGTGCAGAAGCTTTTAAGGTTAATTAGGTCCCATTTGTTTATTTTTGCTTTTATTTCCAATATTCTGGGAGGTGGGTCATAGAGGATCCTGCTGTGATGTATGTCAGAGAGTGTTTTGCCTATGTTCTCCTCTAGGAGTTTTATAGTTTCTGGTCTTACGTTTAGATCTTTAATCCATTTTGAGTTTATTTTTGTGTATGGTGTTAGAAAGTGTTCTAGTTGCATTCTTTTACAAGTGGTTGACCAGAGTTCCCAGCACCACTTGTTAAAGAGATTGTCTTTAATCCATTGTATATTCTTGCCTCCTTTGTCAAAGATAAGGTGTCCATATGTGCGTGGATTTATCTCTGGGCTTTCTATTTTGTTCCATTGATCTATATTTCTGTCTTTGTGCCAGTACCATACTGTCTTGATAACTGTGGCTTTGTAGTAGAGCCTGAAGTCAGGTAGGTTGATTCCTCCAGTTCCATTCTTCTTTCTCAAGATAGCTTTGGCTATTCGAGGTTTTTTGTTTTTCCATACAAATTGTGAAATTATTTGTTCTAGCTCTGTGAAGAATGCTGTTGGTAGCTTGATAGGCATTGCATTGAATCTATAGATTGCTTTGGGTAGTATAATCATTTTCACTATATTGATTCTTCCAATCCATGAACATGGTATATTTCTCCATCTGTTAGTGTCCTCTTTGATTTCTTTCACCAGTGTTTTAAAGTTTTCTATATATAGGTCTTTAGATTCTTTAGGTAGATATATTCCTAAGTATTTTATTCTTTCCGTTGCAATGGTGAATGGAATTGTTTCCTTAATTTCTCTTTCTGTTTTCTCGTTATTAGTGTATAGGAATGCAAGGGATTTCTGTGTGTTGATTTTATATCCTGCAACTTTACTATAGTCATTGATTAGTCATGCTAAGCTTCTTTACATCATTACAGTTTTTGTGTATATGCTACTGAAGCAAACACTGGCATGTGTTTGTTTGTTTGATTTTTCCTCAAAATAATTACCCTGTAGAACTTCAGAAAATCCACCAAATGGAATGATGGCATTCTGTTGAGTTACTACTAGGAATAATTTGAATTTTTTATTTAAACCCTGCCTCTTGTCTCCTTGATGGTCGCCTTCTGAATAGAGCTGTTTCTACAAAAATCCAGTACCACAAAATGGTTTCTATCCAGGTCAGACAGCTCAAGTCCTTGCTCTGTAACAACAATGACAAATTTAATGAATACAAATTAATACGTATTCAGTATCAGTTCAGTCACTCAGTCGTGTCCGACACTTTGAGACCCCATAAATAGCAGCACGCCAGGCCTCCCTGTCCATCACCAAATCCCAGAGTTCACTCAAACTCATGTCCATCAAGTCAGTGATGCCATCCAGCCATCTCATCCTCTGTTGTCCCCTTCTCCTCCTGCCCTCAATCCCTCCAGCATCAGAGTCTTTTCCAATGAACCAACTCTTCACATTAGGTGGCCAAAGTATTGGAGTTTCAGCTTCAGCATCAGTCCTTCCAAAGAACACTCAGGACTGATCTCCTTTAGGATGGACTGGTTGGATCTCCTTGCAGTCCAAGGGACTCTCAAGAGTCTTCTCCAACACCACAGTTCAAAAGCATCAATTTTTCGGTGCTCCACTTTCTTCACAGTCCAACTCTCACATCCATACATGACCACTGGAAAAACCATAGCCTTGACTAGATGGACCTTTGTTGGCAAAATAAGATCTTTGTTTTTCAATATGCTATCTAGGTTGGTTATAACTTTCCTTCCAAGGAGTAAGTGTCTTTTAATTTCATGCCTGCAGTCACCATCTGCAGTGATTTTGGAGCCCAAAAAACTAAAGTCTGACACTGTTTCCATTGTTTCTCCATCTATCTGCCATGAAGTGACCGGACCAGTTGCCATGATCTTAGTTTTCTGAATGTTGAGCTTTAAGCCAACTTTTTCACTCTCCTCCTTTCACTTTCATCAAGAGGCTCTTCAGTTCCTCTTCACTATCTGCCATAAGGGTGGTGTGATCTGCATACCTGAGGTTGTTGATATTTCTCCCAGCAAGCTTGACTCCAGCTTGTGTTTACAGCCCAGTGTTTCTCATGATGTACTCTGCATAGAAGTTAAATAAGCAGGGTGACCATATACAGCCTTGATGTACTCCTTTTCCTATTTGGAACAACTCTGTTGTTCCATGTCCAGTTCTCACAGTTGCTTCCTGAACAGCATAGAGGTTTCTCAAGAGGCAGGTCAGGTGGTCTGGTATTCCCATCTCTTTCAGAATTTTCCACAGTTTATTGTGATCCACACAGTCAAAGGCTTTGATATAGGCAATAAAGCAGAAATAGATGTTTTTCTGGAACTCTTTTGCTTTTTCCATGATACAGTGAATGTTGGCAATTTGATCTCTGGTTCCTCTTCCTTTTCTAAAACCAGCTTGAACATCAGGAAGTTCACGGTTCACACACTCCTGAAGCCTGGCTTGGAGAATTGTGAGCATTACTTTACTAGCGTGTAAGATGAGTGCAATTGTGCAGTAGTTTGACCATTCTTTGGCATTGCCTTTCTTTGGGATTGGAATGAAAACTGACCTTTTCCAGTCCTGTGGCCACTGCTGAGTTTTCCAAATTTGCTGGCATATTGAGTGCAGCACTTCATAGCATCATCTTTCAGGATTTGAAATAGCTCACCTGGAATTCCATCACCTCCAGTAGCTTTGTTCATAGTGATGCTTTCTAAGGCCCACTTGACTTTACATTCCAGGATGTCTGGCTCTAGGTGAGTGATCACACCATCGTGATTATCTGGGTCAGAAATATCTTTTTTGTATAGTTCTTCTGTGTATTCTTGCCATCTCTTCTTAATATCTTCTGCTTCTGTTAAGTCCATACCATTTCTGTCCTTTATCGAGCCCATCTTTGCATGAAATGTTCCCTTGGTATCTAGAATTTTCTTGAAGAGATCTCTAGACTTTCCCATTCTGTTGTTTCCTCTCTTTCTTTGTATTAATCACTATGGATGGCTTTCTTTTTTTATTATTTTTTTTAATTTTTAAACCTGAAACATTGTATTAGTTTTGCCAAACATCAAAATGAATCCACCACAGGTGTACATGTGCTCCCCATCCTGAACCCTCCTCCCTCCTCCCTCCACACACCATCCCTCTGGGTCGTCCCAGTGCACCAGCCCCAAGCATCCAGTATCGTGCATTGAACCTGGACTGGCAACTCGTTTCATACATGATATTACACATGTTTCAATGCCATTCTCCCAAATCTTCCCACCCTCTCCCTCTCCAACAGAGTCCATAAGACTGTTCTGTACATCAGTGTCTCTTTTGCTGTCTCGTACACAGGCTTTCTTATCTCTCCTTACTATTCTTTGGAACTCTACATTCAGATGCTTATATCTTTCCTTTTCTCCTTTGCTTTTCACTTCTCTTCTTTTCACAGCTATTTGTAAGGCCTCCTCAGACAGCCATTTTGCTTTTTTGCATTTCTTTTCCATGGGGATGGTCTTGATCCCTGTCTCCTGTACAATGTCAAGAACCTCTGTCTACAGTTCATTAGGCACTCTATCAGATCTAGCCCCTTAAATCTATTTCTCACTTCCATTGTATAATCATAAAGGATTTGATTTAGGTCTTACCTGAATGGTCTAGTGGTTCTCCACATTTTCTTCAATTTAAGTCTGAATTTGGCAATAAGGAGTTCATGGTCTGGGCCACAGCCAGCTCCCAATCTTGTTTTTGCTGACTGTATAGAGCTTCTCCATCTTTGGCTGCAAAGAATATAATCAGTCTGATTTCTGTGTTGATCATCTGGTGATGTGCATGTGTAGCGTCTTCTCTTGTGTTGTTGGAAGAGGGTGTTTGCTATGACCAGTGTGTTCTCTTGGCAAAACTCTATTAGACTTTGCCCTGCTTCATTCTGTACCCCAAGGTCAAATTTGCCTGTTACTCCAGGTGTTTCTTGACTTCCTACTTTTGCATTCCAGTTCATTATAATGTAAAGGACATCTTTTTTTGTATGTTAGTTCTAAAAGTTCTTGTAGGTCTTCATAGAACCATTCAACTTCAGCTTCTTCAGTGTTACTGGTTGGGGCATAGGCTTGGATCACTGTGATATTGAATGGTTTGCCTTGGAAACGAACAGAGATCATTCTGTCATTTTTGAGATTGCATCCAAGTACTGCATTTAGGACTCTTTTGTTGACCATGATGTATTAGTTAGGTGCATTTTGTTATTTGAACCACATAAAATTTTCAACATTGAACTATGAAAATACATTTTTTAAAATTTTCATTACATTTTTTCTTTCACAAACTATTTTGTTTTCTTCCATTCTTTTTCATTACATTGGAAAACCATAATTGTAATATACACATATATTTTGTGGCACACGCATGTGTATGTGTGTGTGTGTGTGTGTATGTTAGTCACTTAATCATGTCCAACCCTTTGCAACACCATGAACTCTAGCCCACCAGGCTCCTCTAATCATGGGATTTTCCAGGCAAGAATACTGGAGTGGGATATCATTTCCTTCTCCAAGAGGTACTATTATAAATATAAAAAACGTATTTATATCTATATATAGTGTTTTTTTTCTGTTCCTGGATAATTCATCTTTTTAATATTTCTATATGTCTCATTTTCATTTGGTCACTCAAGATCAGTTTCTTTAAGTTGATGTATGATGATATATGTTTATGGAATGTATGGACATGAGACATAATTTATCCACTTGTCAAGTGATGGGTTATCTAAGTTGTTTTTACTGTTGAAAAATTTATATACACAATATCATATGTGTGTATATAAAAATACTGAAATATGCACACATATATGTATGCCTATAATAAACATCTATCTATATATATTAAAATAGTCAAAAATAAAAAAGATAAAATTATATTTGAGGAAATATGTTTCAAAGCTAAAAATAAATATAAATATGTAAAATATAAGTAATATGATTTATAGATTTGAAACCTAATAAGAAGCTCTAGAAGACTGAATGGGAAATATTGGGAGAAAAAAAAGATTAAAGAAATAATAGAAAAAATATTTAGATATGAAAATCACATATTTGTTTCTAAAGGTTATACTCAATAATCAAAATGAAAAGCAAACTATCTAGAAGAGCAGAGCAGATCAGATCAGTCTCTAAGTCGTGTCTGACTCTTTGCGACCCCATGAATCGCAGCACACCAGGCCTCCCTGTCCATCACCAACTCCGGGAGTTCACATAGACTCATGTCCATGGAGTCAGTGATGCCATCCAGCCATCTCTTCCTCTGTCGTCCCTTTCTCCTCTTGCCCCCAATCCCTCCCAGCATCAGAGTCTTTTCCAATGAGTCAACTCTTCACATGAGGTGGCCAAAGTACTGGAGTTACAGTTTCAGCATCATTCCTTCCAAAGAAATCCCAGGGCTGATCTCCTTCAGAATGGACTGCTTGGATCTCCTTGCAGTCCAAGGGACTCTCAAGAGTCTTCTCCAACACCACAGTTTAAGAGCATCAATTCTTCGGTGCTCAGCCTTCTTCACAGTCCAACTCTCACATCCATATATGACCACAGGAAAAACCATAGCCTTGATTAGATGGACCTTTGTTGGCAAAGTAACGTCTCTGCTTTTGAATATACTATCTAGCTTGGTCATAACTTTCCTTCCAAGGAGTAAGCGTCTTTGAATTTCATGGCTACAGTCACCATCTGCAGTGATTTTAGAGCACCCAAAAATGAAGTCTGACACTGTTTCCACTGTTTCCCCATCTATTTCCCATGAAGTGATGGGACCGGATGCCATGATCTTCGTTTTCTGAATGTTGAGCTTTAAGCCAACTTTTTCACTTTCCACTTTCACTTTCATCAAGAGGCTTTTGAGTACCTCTTCACTTTTTGCCATAAGGGTGGTGTCATCTGCATACCTGAGGTTATTTATAGTTCTCCCAGCAATCTTGATTCCAGCTTGTGTTTCTTCCAGTCCAGCGTTTTTCATGATGTACTCTGCATAGAATTTAAATAAGCAGGGTGACAATATACAGCCTTGACGTACTCCTTTTCCTATTTGGAACAACTCTGTTGTTCCATGTCCAGTTCTAACTGTTGCTTCCTGACCTGAACACAAATTTCTTAAGAGGCAGATCAGGTGGTCTGGTATTCCCATCTCTTTCAGAATTTTCCACAGTTTATTGTGATCCACACAGTCAAGGCTTTGGCGTAGGCAATAAAGCAGAAATAGATGTTTTTCTGAAACTCTCTTGCTTTTTCCATGATCCAGTGGATGTTGGCAATTTGATCTCTGGTTCCTCTGCCCTTTCTAAAACCAGCTTGAACAATAGGAAATTCATGGTTCACATATTGCTGAAGCCTGGCTTGGAGAATTTTGAGCATTACTTTACTAGCGTGTGAGATGAGTGCAATTGTGCGGTAGTTTGAGCATTCTTTGGCATTGCCTTTTTTTGGAATTGGAATGAAAACAGACCTTTTCCAGTCCTGTGGCCACTGCTGAGTTTTCCAAATGTGCTGGCATATTGAGTGCAGCACTTCATAGCATCATCTTTCAGGATTTGGAATAGCTCAACTGGAATTCTATCACCTCCACTAGCTTTGTTCATAGTGATGCTTTCTAAGGCCCACTTGACTTCATGTTCCAGGATGTCTGGCTCTAGGTGAGTGATCACACCATCGTGATTATCTGGGTCATGAAGATCTTTTTTGTACAGTTCTTGTGTGTATTCCTGCCTTCTCTTCTTAATATCTTCTGCTTCTATTAGGTCCATACCATTTCTGTCCTTTATCGAGCCCATCTTTGCATAAAATGTTCCTTTGGTGTCTCTGATTTTCTTGAAGAGATCTCTAGTCTTTCCCATTCTGTTGGCTTCCTCTATGTCTTTGCATTGATCCCTGAAGAAGGATTTTTTATCTCTTCTTGCTATTCTTTGGAACTCTGCATTCAGGTGTTTATATCTTTCCTTTTTCCTTTGCTTTTTGCTTCTCTTCTTTTCACAGGTATTTTTAAGGCCTCCCCAGACAGCCATTTTGCTTTTTTGCATTTCTTTTCCATGGGAATGGTCTTTATCCCTGTCTCCTATACAATGACACAAACCTGATTCCATAGTTCATCAAGCACTCTATCTATCAGATCTAGGCCCTAAAAACTATTTCTCACTTCCACTGTGTAATCATAAGGGATTTGATTTAGGGCATACCTGAATGGTCTAGTGGTTTTCCCTACTTTCTTCAATTTAAATCTGAATTTGGCAATAAGGTGTTCATGGTCTGAGCCACAGTCAGCTCCCTGTCTTGTTTTTGCTGACTGTATAGAGCTTCTCCATCTTTGGCTGCAAAGAATATAATCAATCTGGTTTAGGTGTTGACCATCTGGTGATGTCCATGTAGAAAGCTCTCATTAAATTTTAAACATCAACAATAAAGTGATCTTAAAAACTCGCTGAATGGTATAAAACAAAGTCATTTACAAAATAAAAGTGAATTTAAGTCAGACTTTCTGCTGGGAATGGCAGTTTCCTTGTTCATGTACCTTGTCCATGTTTTGGCATCCAGTGGGCCAGTTAATACTGGGCCTTGGGCTTGCAACACTTTCTTTTCAAGAGCTAAGAAACCCATGTAGCCTGTTCTGATATTATCACTTTAGGAGGGAATATCTTAGCCTGTTTCAGGCTAAAAGGATGCCTGCTTTTTCTTTGCTTGAAGTATGCACTACATATGACCCCTGGCCAACAGTTCTATCTGCCTTTAACAAAGAAGGCTCATATATACAAATTTCCCTATGTTGTTCTCCAAGAGAAATCTGCTGGCCTTGAAGCTCCTATGTACACTCCTGAAGCTGATCTTACTCTGTCTCTTCTCTCTATCAATAAGCATCGTTCCATCCACTGCTTGACTGTGTTGAGTTCTTCTTAATGAATCTCATACCAAGGTGCAGTGGGCAAAAGTGTTTAGAGTCCTCTTCTGGGAGCAGTGATCTGTGCACAATAATTTCCTCAACACTTTCCAGGAGCAAAATTGGGTGGTGGTAGAAAATGGGACAGTAATATCAAAGTTCCTACTTTTATTTTATTATGGTTTTAGGAAAATGCATATATTAGTGAACTAAAAATGAAAAATTATAAGTGTAACACAGGAAATTTTAATAGTAGAAAAGAAAATATGGGACAAATACAGGATGGCATATATTTATCTTAAAATGTGGAGAGTTATGAGATATGTTAAATGTTTGTTGCTTAAAAAACATATGTTTGAGCATAATATCCAATAAAACAATGTTATAACCATCAGAAATACAACTAAACAAACTAATAATTTATTTACTAGGTCAAGGGAACAGTGTAAATCATTTAATGCCTCATTGTCTAAAGTCACTAAGATTGTGCACCTAATTTGACTCATTCCAGTATATGTGGGGAGGGGGTTTCTCCACACGACTCAGAAAGTCTTAGTCACCAGTTGAGTGTCCAACAATCCAACCTAATTTTGACACTATCTACCTGAAGATAGCATCAGATCCATCGTTAAGGACTCAGTCCTATGAGTCTGACCTTTACCTCCACTTTGGGTACCAACTGCAAGTCCAGGTTGTTACCTGTGCTTCTGTACCATCTGGCTATGGATTGAAGGTTACAATGACCTCCTCTTTGGGTTCCATAAATTTGTTTGCAGAACTCAGAGAAATATTTTACTCAATTCAGAAACAACCACATGGACGTTCACTTAGGGCAAAGTATGGGGAAAAGGCAAGGAGATTCCATACCTTTTCTGAATACACCACTCTCTCCTAATGTCCTTGGGTTCACCAACCTGGAAGCTCTCCAAATCCCATCCTTTTTAGTTTTTATGGAAACTCAATTACATAGTCATGATTGCTTGATTAAATCAATGGCTATTGAGGATTAATCCAATTCTCAGCCCCTCTCCCCTCCCAGAAGATCATGGGGTGCAAATGAA
The DNA here is from genome assembly GCF_029407905.1 of Bubalus kerabau. Lineage (NCBI taxonomy): Eukaryota > Metazoa > Chordata > Mammalia > Artiodactyla > Bovidae > Bubalus > Bubalus kerabau. The sequence goes on along the minus strand of NC_073635.1, from coordinate 8,792,041 downwards.
AGTGCCAACCCATTGCCATCACTGGGTCCCTGGGCGATGGGCACCCATCCTTAGGTGTGGCCCAAAGCTCACTTCATGACAAAGGACATTATAGCTTTAATCATTTAGGAAATCCCAAGGGTTTTAGTCTCTCTGTGCCAGAAACACAGATGAAAACTATATATATATATTTGAATCAGAATAATGCAGTTGTTAAATCAAAAGTTAGGTACAAATATTTTACAGAACACAGTTGTTAACAGGTATAACTATTTTACAGAGTTATTGAGATAAGTACGAGAAAATAAGTGAAAAGGGTTAAAAGAGGTAGATTCTGATGAATCATGCTGTGTTTGGATACCAAAAAAACCCTGATATTGACTTTTCATTGTAATTTCTTTTGTCATTTTTATGTCACACCATAAGCATATTGTACTTGGAGAAACATGTAATTAACATAAAACTAATGGAGGAAAAATGTATACCAATTGACCTGAAATCCAGGAAAAGTATGTGAAGCTTCTATGGGCAGAGGAGCCTGGAGAGCTACAGTCCTTGGGGTCGCAGAGTCTTACACGACTCACAGAAAAAGTATTAGGTCTATTAATCTAACAGCAGTCAAGAATACTACCAAATCACCACGAACCTCACTATTTAAATTCCATTACTTTTTTTTTTTTTAATTTTATTTTATTTTTAAACTTTACATAACTGTATTAGATTTGCCAAATATCAAAATGAATCCGCCACAGCCATTACTTTTAATTTCTCAACATTTATGTTTTTAAATTTTGTTCTTTCAAGTGCTATAGCAACTTATACTGGGGTCAAACTTAACAAAGTAAAGCTACTTAAACTATATGGAAACTGTTTTATACAAGAGCCCACTCTTTACATATCTTTCTTTAGCTTTGTTCTAACTTCATTCTTTTGAACACAGTTGACCAGTTTTCCCAGCACCACTTGTTGAAGAGACTGTCTTTTCTCCATTATAAATTTTTCCCTCTTCATCAAAGACAGATCAGATCAGATCAGTCGCTCAGTCGTGTCTGACTCTTTGCGATGCCATGAATCACAGCACGCCAGGCCTCCCTGTCCATCACCAACTCCCGGAGTTCACTCAGACTCACGTCCATCGAGTCAGTGATGCCATCCAGCCATCTCATCCTCTGTCATCCCCTTCTCTTCCTGCCCCCAATCCCTCCCAGCATCAGAGTCTTTTCCAATGAGTCAACTCTTCACATGAGGTGGCCAAAGTACTGGAGTTTAAGCTTTAGCATCATTCCTTCCAAAGTAATCCCAGGGCTGATCTCCTTCAGAATGGACTGGCTGGATCTCCTTTCAGTCCAAGGGACTCTCAAGAGTCTTCTTCAACACCACAGTTCAAGAGCATCAATTCTTCAGTGCTCAGCCTTCTTCACAGTCCAACTCTCACATCCATACATGACCACAGGAAAAAAAAATAGCCTTGACTAGACGAACCTTTGTTGGCAAAGTAATGTCTCTGCTTTTGAATATGCTATCTAGGTTGGTCATAACTTTCCTTCCAAGGAGTAAGCGTCTTTTAATTTCATGGCTGCAGTCGCCATCTGCAGTGATTTCGAAGCCCCAAAAAATAAAGTCTGACACTGTTTCCCCATCTATTTCCCATGAAGTGGTGGGACCGGATGCCATGATCTTCGTTTTCTGAATGTTGAGCTTTAAGCCAACTTTTTCACTCTCCACTTTCACTTTCATCAAGAGGCTTTTGAGTTCCTCTTCACTTTCTGCCATAAGGGTGGTGTCTCTGACTGTGTGGATCACAATAAACTGGAAAATACTTCAAGAGATGAGAATACCAGACCACCTGATCTGCCTCTTGAGAAATTTGTATGCAGGTCAGGAAGCAACAATTAGAACTGGACATGGAACAACAGACTGGTTCCAAATAGGAAAAGGAGTTCGTCAAGGCTGCATATTGTCACCCTGTTTATTTAACTTCTATGCAGAGTACATCATGAGAAATGCTGGACTGGAAGAAACACAAGCTGGAATCAAGATTGCCGGGAGAAATATCAATAACCTCAGATATGCAGATAGGTGTCCATAAGTGTGTACATTTCTCTCTGGTCTTTCTATCTTGTTCCATTTGTCTATATTTCTGTCTTTATGCCAGTACCATACTGTCTTGATGAAAATAGCTTTGCAGTTTAAATATATATATATATATATATATATATATATATATTATTATTATTAAGTGTTTATACGGTGATAAGCTCAAAGATTACTAAAATGAGCTTTTGCTTTGAAAAAGTGTAGTATATTTTTCATACTAACACTTTTTTAATATTCAATATCCATTTAAGCTACCTGCTTTAAAATAATACACTTTACTTAGTAATAAATTTAAAGCCATTCTTCATATGTCTATTTTATCATGTGTTATTTCATATGATGAAAGTTTGCTGATTTTCATATGGTACACAATATGTCCTCTGAATGAGGTTTATGTCTAGAAGTGGAAAATATATACTGTAATAATGAAACATGTAATATTCAATATCTTCTTTTGTAAACATGACCCAAACATTAAATCTTGAATTGCAACATTCTAAAATGTTTCCTATTTATTTACTGCTTTACTATCATTTTGTTCTGATTTCTTTATAACTTTATAACTTTCCTTAAGGTTGACTCCTCTCAAATTCCTACATCTACCCCATCTTAGCATTATGTGAATACATTCATTTATTTTTCTTATAAGGCCCTTGCTTTTCAGTCTCCTCCTCTGCCTATACTCATCCCCCAGAAAACCACTTTTCCTTAAAATCAGTCACAAATATCAGCTATTTTCAAGTGATGAGCTGTAACACCTTCTAACCCCCAATTTTCAGACTTTCTTACATAACTCAGATTCACCCTCAACAACATTAAGCTCCTCTCCACTCCATTTTAGCAATATAGTTGCCAAGACACTTGCAAAGATCTTAATGTGCTCCATTTGTGAAATTTGAATTGTGGATTTGTACTTTCTGACTAATCCATCATTTCAGGGGCATCACTCTGCTTCATAATATATGGGAAATTGAATAGGTTTTGAAGTTTATATATGAGTTTTACACTTACTATGTGAGTTTCTGAATAAAATGTAAACTCTTAAGCTTCACTTTCCTCTTATTTGAAATTAAAAAAATAAATGCTATTTATCCCACAAAAGTTCTTTCAGATGTATGTTTAAATATATCTTGGACTATACTATATTCATTTTCATTATTGCAGAAAGCAGTTGAATAGATGTTTCTTTACTTTGAAAAAAGAAGTGTCAAAAAGATGGAAATATTACTTTTGACTCCACACTCCAGGTATATCTATATATTACATCATATTTATGTCCTTCATTACTATTCCAGAGAAAGAGTATTCTTCCATTTCACGACTATCTCATTTTTTTTGTTTCTTTTTGCTTATAAGTAACTAGTATCAAGACCATCAATGCTTTCAATTGCATTATTATTCCCTCACCAGTTTGTGGTATAAGATGAATAGAGTTAACAGCCAATTAAAATCAAGGAGGACATGAATGGAAGATGTCCAATCCTTGTGACATAGATAATTATTGACATCTGTGACCCTACAGAGATAATCATGTTTTGGCTTTTTTTTTTTTTTAAAGTAGATGTTATCAATACAAAAAATAACCAATAGTTATTTCTGGGGCTAATTCTATAATTATTAAAATTACTGTTTGAAGAAAGAAGCTCATAAACTATACAGATAACAATTGAATAATTTGCCACCAACATGACTGTAACTTATCGTGTCATTTTGTCATGGCTGTCAGAAGAGAATGGGAACACAGAAAATAAATTAGTAGCTTTATATTTTGGGGGGAAGTCAAGCAACTTCATTACAAGATGATCATAAGAAATTTTACATGATTAACATGATAAATTAAACGGGAAATCTGGTAATGCATTTTCATTGCATCAAGTTACTTTTTAATTTTTAATTGAAGAAAAATTGAGAACTGGACAAGGAAAAACTGACTAGGATAAAATTGGGAAAAGAGTACCTCAAGGCTGTATATTGTCACCCTGCTTCTTTAACTTATATGCAGAGTACATCATGTGAAATGCCAGGCCGGATGAAGCTCAAACCGTAATCAAGATTGCCAGGAGAAATATTATAACTTCAGATATGCAGATGACACCACCTTAAAGGCAGAAAGTGAGGAAGAACTAAAGAGCCTTTTGATGAAGGTGGAAGAGGAGAATGAAAAAGCTGCCTTAAAACTCAGCATTCAAAAAATGAAGATCATGGCATCCAGTCCCATCACTTTATGGCAAATAGTTGGGGAAACAATGGAAACAGGTGACAGACTTTATTTTCTTGCACTCCAGAATCCCTGAGGAGAGTGACTGCAGCCAAGAAATTAATAGATGCTGGCGCCTTGAAAGAAAGGCTGTGACAAACTTAGATTGTGTGTAAAAAAAAACAGAGACATCACTTTGCCAACAAAGGTCTGTATAGTCAAAGGTATGGTTTTTCCAGTAGTCATGTAAGGATGTGAGAGTTGGACCATAAGGAAGGCTGAGCACTGAAGAACTGATGTATTTGAACTGTGGTGTTGGAGAAGACTCTTGAGAGTCCCTTGGACTGCAAGGAGATCAGTCCTGCCAATCCTGAAGGAAATCAGCTCTCAATATTCATTGACAGGACCAATGCTGAGGCTCCAATAATTTGTGCACCTGATTTGAACGGCCAACTCATTGGAAAAACCCTTAATGCTGGGCAAGATTGAAGGCAGGAAGAGAAAGGGAAGACAGAGGCTGAGATGGTTGCATGGGATTATCAACTCAATGGAGATGAATTTGAGCAAACTCTGGGAGATAGTGAAGGATAGGGAAGCCTGGTGTGCAAACAGTCCATGGGGTTGCAAAGAGTTGGATATGACTGAGTTACTGAAAAACAATTGCTTTACAATATTGTATTCATTTCTTCCATATATCAACATGAATCAGCCATAGGTATATATATATCCCCTCTCTCTTGAACCTCCCTCCCACCCTATCTTATCCCTCTAAGTTGTCACAGAGCACCTGTTTGAGTTCCCTGAGTCATACAGCAAATTCCTACTGGCTATCTTGTTTACATATGGTAGTATATATGTTTCCATGCCACTCCCTCCATTTGTCCCACCCTCTCCTTCCCTCTTGCCCTGTGTCCACAAGTCTGTTCTCTGTATCTGTATTCCTACTGCTTCCCTGCAAATAGGTTCATCAGTACCATCTTTCTGTATTCCATATGTATGCATTTATTTGTGATATTTGTTTTTCTCTTTCAGACTAGCTTCACTCTGTATAATAGCTTCTAAGTTCATCCATCTCATTACAACTGACTCAAAAACATTCCTTTTAATGTCTGAGCATCATCCCATTATATGTATATGTACCACAACTTCTGTATCCATTCATCTGTTGATGAACATCTAGGTTGCGTCCATGTCCTAGCTATTTTAAAATATTAAATAGTGCTGCAATGGACATTGTGCTACATTTTTTTTTTTTTTTTTTAATAATGATTTCCTCAGTGTGTCTGCCCAGTAGTGGGATTGTTGGATCATATGATAGTTTTATTTCTAGTTTTTTTTGTTTTTTTTGTTTTTTTTTAAGAAATCTCCATACTGTCTTTCACAGTGCCTGCATCAATTTACATTCCCACCAACAGTGCAAGGGTGTTCTCTTTTCACCATACTCTCTCCAGCATTTATTGATTATAGATTTTTTGAAGATGGTCATTCTGATTGGTGTGAAGTGATATCTCTTTGTAGCTTTGATTTGCACTTCTCTAATAAGAGATGTTGAGCATTTTTTCATGTGTTTATTAGCCATTTGTATATCTTTGGAGAAATGTCTGTTTAGGTCTTCTGCCAACTTTTTTATTGGGTTGCTTATTTTTCTGGTATTGAGTTATATAAGCCACTTGCATATTTTAATAATGTAATTAATGCCAACCTTAATCCATAGACTAGTCTAAAATACTATTTTTTTTTTTGCTAAATTTCAACAATTATTTTTACTTCATTTAAAATATGAGCTCATCCTCAAGGATGTTGGTTGGACTTTGCAATATAGCTTTAAACAAAGAAACATGATTTTTGGTGTATTTGTCTCTAAATATGTCTTCCACTTCTACAACACAAAATTTTCCAATATGTTCTCAAGCTACTAAAGCTGAATATAGAAAGACAACAGATTTTCATTTTATATTGTCACATTTGATTTAAGTCTTAACTGAAACTCTGACATACACATCAATAATTATTTGTTTCTATTTAAAAGTAAGCAGACTTCAAAAGACTTTTTTTCCTTTCTTTTGATTAAAAGGATTCAGTGTTTTCTCATGCAATTGTTGTGTGCCACCAATGTAGCACCTTTTGGGGGGGGGGCAAGAAATAGGTAATACTACTTGGGATAGATAAAACAAGAGTTTGCTGAAAGGGTCTAATAAAAAAAATGAATATTTGCATAGACATCCAAAATAATTTAGAATCCTTGCCTTGCTTTAATAGTTCAAACAAACCATGCTGAAGTCTGAAAAAAAATAAAAAGATTGGGGAAACATAGGGATGGTTGCTACATACTTCAGATGTTATAAGCCTTTATAAGTCTTAATTATTTTTTAATATTTACTTATGATTATCCTGTTTCATACAATTTAAAACTGTTGAAAATTTATCATATGAGGCTTTCTATAATTATTTTAATTTATTTGAAATTATGTATGATTGCTATAGTAACATATATATTTGACTAGCAATTGGGTAATGATTAGCTTACATTACTAGTATATTAAGATTTATTTTACTGAAATTTTGAGGAAAGTAAATAAAGGTCAATCATCATTGATAGGGTACTTCCGTGGTGGCTCAAACAGTAAAGCATCTGCCTACAATGAGGGAGACCTGGGTTCGATCCATGGGTCGGGAAGATCCTTGGAGAAGGAAATGGCAACCCACCCCGGTACTCTTGCCTGGAAAATCCCATGGACAGAAGAGCCTGATAGGCTACAGTCCATATGGTTGCAAAGAGTTGGACATGACTGAGCAACTTCACTTTCTTTACTTAATCATCATTGATGAAGTAAACTTTATGCCATAAATCTCAGCCTACCTGCAACTCTTCAGAATGAATGAATAGGTTGATGGCTGAGTGAAACATTAAGCAAGGCAGATTCACATTAGTAAAGATGCCCTTCTTCTCAGAACACAAGAATTTTAACCTGGTGAACTGAAAATTGCTCCGTCGTGTCCGACTCTTTGCAACCTCATGGACTATGCAGTCCACGGAATTCTCCAGGTCAGAATACTGGAGTTGGTAGCCTTTCTTTTCTTCAGGGGATCTTCCCAACCCAGGGATTGAACCCAGGTCTCCTGCATTGCAGCTGATTCTTTACCGACTGAACCACAAGGGAAGCCCAAGGACCGTCACAAAAACCCGCATTGGAAAACAATATTTCCACTGAAATAGAATGAAGAAAAAATTTATCTTATTAATGTAGCACTTTAATACAATTTAACTGGTTCATTATTTTCACTTTATATCAACATTTTGTTCTTTTCTTTATTTTTTTAAATAGACATACAGTCAGAGAATGTTTCTAGAGATGCTTGTTATATCACCCCCTAGTTTTACTCTAGGTGGCACTCATGGTAAAGAACCTACCTGCCAATACAAGAGACACCATTGGATCTCTGAATCAGGGAGATCTCCTGGAGCAGGAAATCATTAGTATTCCTGCCTGGGAAATTCTGTGGACAGAGGAGCCTGGTGGGCTACAGTCCATGGCATCACATAGAGTCAGATAAGACAGAGTGATGGACACACACACACACTCAAGCCAATGGGCCAGTTTTATTCTAGATTAATAAATATGCCATCTTTCATTATATCTAATTCATTATCATATGTTTGTGCTAGTATCAGCATCAAAATGATTAATCTATAGTTTTTAGGATTGGGGAAAGTAGTGGTATTTTCTGCTTTAAAAAATTCTTGAAGCTCTAATAATCGTTTTCAATATGTTTCTGTAGAGGAAATTTGATAAATTAGTTTTTGTGTAATATACACAATGCTTGCTTAATTTATAGTCACTTCATTTTAATAGAGACTGTTTAGGTTCCCAGTCCTCAGTCATTGTTAGGCTATGAAACCCTTACTGTTAGCTTGGCTCAGTGTCCATGGAAACAAATCCCAGATTCCACAATAGCAACAGGATTTAAATGGTACTCTTCCTACAGTGCGTCGCTTTGGACTAAGTAATATTCTGTAACATAAGAGGGGAAAAAAAAAAAAAAACTGAAGTACAAGACCACTCAAATCCATGTTTAAAAGGACAGAATTCCATTTATGCTGAAAATATAACAGTAACTCATTTCCAAATGACATAAAGAAAGCAGCAGGCATCAGATAAGTTTATTGCTATTTGTGTGAACTGTCAGGGAAAAAGAGAATTATTCAGTTGAGCATACTGAGAGACTTATTATCACATACAAATCACAAAATTCAATACAGAAAAGCAGTCAGGATCATATAACCCCCAAAAAACAGCTGAAAGGAAGGGAAATGTTTGGCTTCTATCCAGACTAGTTGAATTTTAAGGGACTTGTATCGAATGCTCTTCATCATTACACTCATACGAATGTGTTCACATATACAGACAATCAATTGCCAATGATGTAAGGTTAAATATGTTAAATTATGGCAGATTAAAACTGTCATATTTTAATTTCTCTGATCTCAATCAGAGAAAATAAAGGATTTCCTTTACTTTTTAGGTTAAAAAGAAATAGACAAAACAAACAAACAAAAGTATGTCCTTAGAGGACTTTAAGTTTCAGACTCAACTTTTTTTTTTTCCTAATCTTTCAAAATTAATGATCACTCAATGTGTATGGATCAGTTATTTTCTTTTTATAGCCACACTACACATGTTTTAATCCCTGACCAAGGATGAATTTCAGACCTCTTGCATTGGGAGGCAGAGTGTTAACCATTGAACCACTCAGGAAGTACCTGAATTAATAACTTTCTTGAAAGTCTATGTAAAGACAGCTTTAGAATTCAAATACAGTTAATATTAGTTGAGGACCAACCATGTCCTAGGGTAGGCACTATAAACATCACCGTTCTCATAACAAGTCTACAAAATTAGAATGTTTCAACCACTGAAATCCTAGAAGAAAGGAAAATAAACTAGTCCTTGCATCTCCTAAGTTATTTTTTCTTTGCCTTAAGTTCCTTTGCCTTTTGCTTTCAACCACAATTAATTTTCAGATTATTATATTACTTACAAGAAATCTAATGGGGCTTCCCAGGTGGTGCTAGTGTTAAGAACCCACCGGCCAATGCAGGAGATGTAAGAGACACAGGCTTAATCCCTGGGTCAGGAAGATCCCCTGGGAGAGGACATGGCAACACATTCCAGTATTCTTGCCTGGAGAACCCCATGGACAGAGGAGCCTTTCAGGTTACAGTCTACAGTGTCACAAAGAGTGGGACATGACTGAAGCAACTAAGCACAAACACAAGAAATCTAATAAAAACTATTCTTATAAAAAAAAATAAAACTGGAAGAAAATAGCATTAACTAGGACAGCATTCTACTCTTTAACATCTACTTCTTCATTGACTATGCTAAAGCTTTGCATGAATCACAAAAAGCTGTGGAAAATTCTTCAAAAGTTGGGAATACCTGACCACCCTATCTGCCTCCTGAGAAATCTGTGTACAGGTCAAGAAGCAACAGTTAGAACCAGATATGGAACAACGGACTGGTTCCAAATTGGGAAAGGTTTATGTCAAGGTTGTCAACCTCTTTATTTAACTTATATGCAGAGTACCTCATGCAAAATGCCAGACTGGATAAAGCACAAGCTGGAATTAAGATTGAAGGGAGAAAAATCAATAACCTCAGACATGCAGATGACACCACCCTCACAGAAAGCGAAGAAGAACTGAAGAGCCTCGTGTTGAAAGTAAAAGAGGAGAGTGAAAAAAGCTGGCTAAAAACGCAATGTTCAAAAAACTAAGATCATGGCATCTGCTCCCATTACTTCATGACAAGTAGATGGGGGAAACAATGGAAAAAGTGAGAGACTTCATTTTCTTGGGCTCCAAAATCACTGCAGATGGTGACTTCAGCCATGACATTAAAAGATGCTTGCTCCTTGGAAGTAAATCTGTAACAAACCTTGACACCATATTAAAAAGCAGAGACATTACTTTGCCAACAAATGTCCATCTAGTCAAAGCTATGGTTTTTCCAGTAGTCATGTATAGATATGAGAGTTGGACTATAAAGTAAGCTGAACCCCGAAGAATTGATGCTTTTGAACTGTGGTGTTGGAGAAGATGTTTGAGAGTCCCTTGGACTTCAATGAGATCCAACCAGTCCATCTTAAAGGAAATCAGTCCTGAACATTCATTGGAAGGACTGATGATGCAGCTGAAACTCCAGTATTTTGTCCTAATGATGCAAAGGATTGACTCATTAGAGAAGACCCTGATTCTGGGAAAGATTGAGGGCAGGAGGAAAAGTGGACGACAGAGGATGAGACAGTTGGATAGCATCACTGACTCAATGGGCATAAGTTTGAGCAAACTCCAGGAGTCTATGATGGACAACGAAGCCTGGCGTGCTGCAGTCCATGGTCTTGTGAAGAGTAGGACATAACTGAGAGACTGAACTGAACTACTCTTTAAAGGCAGACATTTTATGTAAAATAGTTTTGATTTTATAGAAATTACGAGTATTACAGTATATTTGCTATTTTGTGATTGATGGATCTGTGAATTGCTTCATATTTTTTATAAACTACTTGACTCAGTGTTATCACTTTATGAAATGAGTAGAAAAAAGTGTCATCTGTATAGAAGGCAAAATTCATGTTTCTTTTTTTCCATTTTCTCAAACAAAATAAAATTTCAGCCTTAATGAGTAACTATATGAAATGCTAATTTATGTATAAATATAAGCATTCTAATAACAATCTGAAGTAACTACTTAAAAAATAACAGATAAAATGTTGTTTTTGTTCAGTTGCCCAGTTCAGTTCAGTTCAGTTGCTCAGTCGTGTCCGACTCTGTGACCCCATGAATCGTAGCACGCCAGGCCTCCCTGTCCATCACCAACTCCCGGAGTTTACTCAAACTCATGTCCATCAAGTCGGTGATGCCATCCAGCCATCTCATCCTCTGTTGTCCCCTTCTCCTCCTGCCCCCAATCCCTCCCAGCATCAGGGTCTTTACCAATGAGTCAACTCTTCGCATGAGGTGGCCAAAGTACTGGAGTTCAGTTCAGTTGCCCAGTCATGTCCAATTCTTTGTGACCCCATGGACTGGAGCACACCATGCCTCCCTGTCCCTCACCATCTCCTGAAATTTGCCTAAGCTCATGTCCATTGCATTGGTGATGCCATCCAGCCATCTCATCCTCTGATGCCCTGCCCTCTTTTTCTGCCCTCATTGTTTCCCAGAATCAGGGACTTTTCCAATGAATCAGCTCTTTGTATCAGACGAACAGAGTACTAGAGTTTCAGCTTCAGCATCAATCCTTCAAAAAAATATTCAGAATTGATTTCCCTTCAGATTGACTGGTTTGATCTCCTTGCTGTCCAGGGGATTCTCAGGAGTCTTCTCCAGCCCCACAGTTCAAAGACATCAGTTCTTCAGTGCTCCCCCTTGTTTACTGTCCAGCTCTCACAACATTACATGACCACTGGGAAGACCATAGCCTTGACTCTGAGGACTGTGAGAAAATCTAGAACTGGCAAATATGATCATGAAAAGATCCTCCACATACATCATTAAGGAAAGGAAAATTAAAACAATAATAAGATCCCATGACACAACTATTAGAATAGAGAAAATCTCGACCACGGGCAACACCAAATGCTAAGGAGAATGTGGAACAGCTGAAACTCTCATTTTCTACTGGAGAGAATGCAAAATGGTAAAGCCACTTTGGAAAACAGCTTGATTTTTTTTTTAATTAAACAAATGCAACAATTGTATTTCTTGGTATTTAACCAAATATATATATATATATATATATCTCCATGAAAAATCTGCGAAGGATGTTATTATTCATGATTTACAAAACTTGAAAGAAACCAAAATGCCCTCCAGTAATGGATAAGTAAACTGGTACATCCAGATCAGATCAGATCAGATCAGTCACTCAGTCATGTCCGACTCTTTGCGACCTGATGAATCGCAGCACGCCAGGCCTCCCTGTCCATCACCAACTCCCGGAGTTCACTCAGACTCACGTCCATTGAGTCAGTGATGCCATCCAGCCATCTCATCCTCTGTCGTCCCCTTCTCCTCTTGCCGCCAATCCCTCCAACCATCAGAGTCTTATCCAATGAGTCAACTTTTTGCATGAGGTGGCCAAAGTACTGGAGTTTCGGCTTCAGCATCATTCCCTCCAAAGAAATACCAGGGCTGATCTCCTTTAGAATGGACTGGTTGGATCTCCTTGCAGTCCAAGGGACTCTCAAGAGTCTTCTCCAACACCATACTTCAAAAGCATCAATTCTTTGGCGCTCAGCCTTCTTCACAGTCCAACTCTCACATCCATACATGACCATAGCCTTGACTAGATGAACCTTTGTTGGCAAAGTAATGTCTCTGCTTTTGAATATGCTATCTAGGTTGGTCATAACTTTCCTTCCAAGGAGTAATCGTCTTTTAATTTCATGGCTGCAGTCACCATCTGCAGTGATTTTGGAACCCAGAAAAATAAAGTCTGACACTGTTTCCACTGTTTCCCCATCTGTTTTCCATGAAGTGATGGGACCAGATGCCATGATCTTGGTTTTCTGAATGTTGAGCTTTAAGCCAACTTTTTCACTCTCCACTTTCACTTTCATTAAGAAGCTTTTTAGTTCCTCTTCACTTTCTGCCATAAGGGTGGTGTCATCTGCATATCTGAGGTTATTGATATTTCTCCCGGCAATCTTGATTCCAGCTTGTGTTTCTTCCAGTCCAGCGTTTCTCATGATGTACTCTGCATATAAGTTAAATAAACAGGGTGACAATATACAGCCTTGACATACTCCTTTTCCTATTTGGAACCAGTGTGTTGTTCCATGTCCAGTTCTAACTGTTGCTTCCTGACCTGCATACAAGAGGCAGATCAGGTGGTCTGGTATTCCCATCTCTTTCAGAATTTTCCACAGTTTATTGTGATCCACACAGTCAAAGGCTTTGGCATATTCAGTAAAGCAGAAATAGATATTTTTCTGGAACTCTCTTGCTTTTTCCGTGATCCAGTGGATGTTGGCAATTTGATCTCTGGTTCCCCTGCCTTTACTAAAACCAGCTTGAACATCTGGAAGTTCATGGTTCACATATTGCTGAAGCCTGGCTTGGAGAATTTTGAGCATTACTTTACTAGCATGGGAGATGAGTGCAATTGTGTGGTAGTTTGAGCATTCTTTGGCATTGCCTTTCTTTGGGATTGGAATGAAAACTGACCTTTTCCAGTCCTGTGTCCACTGCTGAGTTTTCCAAATTTGCTGGCATATTGAGTGCAGCACTTTCACAGCATCATCTTTCAGGATTTGGAATGGCTCAACTGGAATTCTATCACCTCCACTAGCTTTGTTCATAGTGATGCTATTCTTTGGAACTCTGCATTCAGATGCTTATATCTTTCCTTTTTCCTTTGCTTTTCGCTTCTCTTCTTTTCACAGCTATTTGTAAGGCCTCTCCAAATAGCCATTTTGCTTTTTTGCATTTCTTTTCCATGGGGATGGTCTTGATCCTTGTCTCCTGTACAGTGTCATGAACGTCATTCCATAGTTCATCAGACACTCTATCTATCAGATATAGACCCTTAAATCTATTTCTCACTTCCACTGTATAATCATAAGGGATTTGATTTAGGTCATACCTGAATGGTCTAGTGGTTTTCCCTACTTTCTTCAAGTTAAGTCTGAATTTGGCAATAAGGAGTTCATGGTCTGAGCCACAGTCAGCTCCTGGTCTTGTTTTTGCTGACTGTATAGAGCTTCTCCATCTTTGGCTGCAAAGAATATAATCAATCTGATTTTGGTGTTGACCATCTGGTGATGTCCATGTACAGAGTCTTCTCTTGTGTTGTTGGAAGAGGGTGTTTGCTCTATTAGTCTTTGCCCTGCTTCGTTCCATATTCCAAGGACAAATTTGCCTGTTTCTCCAGGTGTTTCTTGACTTCCTACTTTTGCATTCCAGTCCCCTATAATGAAAAGGACATCTTTTTTGAGTGTTAGTTCTAAAAGGTCTTGTAGGTCTTCATAGAACCATTCAACCTCAGCTTCTTCAGCTTTACTCGTTGGGGCATAGACTTGGATTACTGTGATATTGAATGATTTGCCTTGGAAACGAACAGAGATCATTCTGTTGTTTTTGAGATTGCATCCAAGTACTGCATTTCAGACTCTTTTGTTGAGCATGATGGCTACTCCATTTCTTCTGAGGGATTCCTGCCCGCAGTAGTAGATATAATGGTCATCTGAGTTAAATTCACCCATTCCAGTCCATTTCAGTTCACTGATTTCTAGAATGTCGACATTCACTCTTGCCATCTCTTGTTTGACCATTTCCAATTTGCCTTGATTCATGGACCTGACATTCCAGGTTCCTATGCAATATTGCTCTTTACAGCATTGGACCCTGCTTCTATCACCAGTCACATCCACAGCTGGGAATCCTTTTTTTTTTTTTTTTTTTTGGCTCCATCCCTTCATTCTTTCTGGAGTTATAAACAGTACATCCAGATAATGGAATAGTATTCAGCACTCAAAAGATATGAACTATGAAGCCATGAAAAGACAGAAAATTATATGATTATTACTAAGTGAAAGAGGTGAATCTGAGAAGGTTCAATACTTTATGATTCCAACTACCTGACATTCTGGAAAAAACATAATTCTGGAGATTAAAAAAAAAAATGAGTGGCTGTAGGGGATGGGGGAGACATGAATAGGCAGAGTACAGGGGATATTTTAGTGTAGTGAAAATATTTTGCATGATATTTAATAGTGTTTTGTCCAAATCTATAGAATGTAAATTCCTTCATAGATCAAATTACCATACTGTTAGGTTCATTTCACATGCTAAAAAGGTTATGCTTATCATTCTTCAGACTAGGTTTCAGCAGTAGGTGAACTGTTAACTACCAAGTGTACAAGCTGGGTTTAGAAAAGACAGAGGAATCAGAGATCAAGTTGCCAACATTCATTGGTTTATGGAGAAAGCAAGGGAGTTCCAGAAAAACATTCACTTCTGCTTCATTGACAATGCTGAAGCCTTTGACTGTGTGGATCACAACAAAATATGGGAAATTCTTAAAGACAGGAGTACAAGGTCACTTTTTCTGTCCCCTGAGAAAATTGTATGCAGGTCAAGACGCAACAGTTAGAACTGGACATGGAACAACTGACTGGCTGCAGTTGGGAAATGGTGTATATTGTCACCCTGCTTACTTAACTTCTATGCAAATTACATCATGTGAAATGCTGGCATAGGTGAATCACAAGCTGGAACCAAGATTGCCAGGAGAAATATCAACATTGGACATGCAACTGATACCACTCTAATGGCAGAAAGTGAAGAGGAACCAAATAGCCTCTTGATGAGTGTGAAAGACAAGAGTGAAAAAGGTGGCTTGAAACTCAACATTAAAACACATAGATCATGGCTTCTGGTCCCATCACTTCATGGAAAATAGAAGGGAGGAAAATGGAACCAGTGACATATTTTATTTCCTTTGGCTCCAAAACCACTGCAGACACTAACTGCAGCCATGAAATTAACTCTTATTCCTTGGAAGAAAAGCTTTGACAAATCTAGACAGTGTATTAAAAAATAGAGACGTCTCTTTGCTGACAAATATCCATATAGTCAAAGCTACTTTTTTTTTTTTTTTTTTTTTGCAGTAGTCATGTAAGAATTTGAGGGTTCATCCAGAAATAAGTCTGACTTCCCAAGAATTGGTGCTTTCAAATTGTGGTGCTGGAGAACTGAAATCCCCTTGGATTGCAAGGAGATCAAACCAGTTAATCCTAAAGGAAATCAACCCTGAATATTTACTGGAAGGACTGAAGCTCCAACACTTTGGCCACTTGATGCGAAAAACTGACTCATTAGACAAGACCATGATGCTGGGAAGAATTGAAAGCACAGGTAGGGGATGACAGAGGATGAGATGGTTGGATGGCATCACCAACTCAATGAGCATGAGTTTGAGCAAGCTCCCGGAATTTGGTGTTGGACCCGGAAGCCTGGTGTGCTGCAGTCCATGGGGTCACAAAGAGTCAGATATAAATGAGCCACTGAACTGAACTGATGCAGGTATGGAGGTAGTGGGTGTGTGGGAAGTCTCTTACCTTCATCTCAGTTCTAATTGTAAATATAAAACTTCTCTATAAAAGTCTTTAAATTTAAAAACATATTTTTTTTTTATATATTTCAGTAAAAGAAAAATTTCTTCCTGACCTTTACCAGCTAACTAAATTAATAGCACTCACCTTCTCTGGAAGATCTAACACCTGTGAGTTTACTGTGTGAAGAAGAACATTGAGCATAGAATTATGGTTCACCTTATCTAGGATGTGTTCTGAACTGAATCTACTAGAGCTCAAAAAGTTCTGAAAAAAAAGTAAATAAGATAAAAAAAGAAGTTGGCAATAACTTTGTGTATCTTCATGAATTTTTTCCCTCTGATGAGTCATATTTAATTTGTCAGATACTCTTCACTTAGTAGCTGAACAGACATATAATAGAAAATAGTAAAGTTTCTGAAGGATGGAAAAGCAAAGGAAATTTTATTTTTCAAAATCAAGAATGAGACACAGCTTTGCATTTATTAAATATTCATGTCCTTTCCTAGAAACATAAATAGAAAGTTATTCTCCAATATTCAGCATACTCACACACTTTATCATAATTTATGATAAAAACACATCCTTAAATTATATAGACTTTTAAAATGACTTTTAAATAAAAAATGCATATTTTGCCTGTTATTGCTTTCTGAACTCTCACTGGAATTCCCTTAAATATCCTGCCACTAACTTAAAATATGTCCAAATCTGACATTTGCCATCCTTTTATATTTTTTCCCAATCCCAGTCCCTAAGACAATACCTGACATTTGGTGTTTGTGGTTTTAGATAATCTATTGTATAATTTATAGTATCCAGATTTTGTTTAATAAATATTTAAAATATAAGCTATTATTAAAATGTGGGACACTTTGATTGACATTGCCTATTCATTTAAAATATGATGGCATCTTCTTCGAAAGACTGCACTCCTTTTAGAATCAACTCATTTTCCAGGTAACATTTTCTTGCATGTTATCATTTATGGGCTTCTTTGATTATAATGGTAATCTAGCATAATTAATAGTACAGCTGATTACTACTTGCTATACCATCTTTGACTTGGCTATCCCCAGGTACTTTTCAAATTTTGCATTACCTATACAGTCCTAGTAGTGTATGGAAAATGCTACACCTGCACACAGTTACCTTAAGGAGTTTTCAAGTCTGTTCTCCACAAATTGTTAGCTGAAATCAATTGACAGAGATCTCTCATTTCTTTGGGTTTGAAATGTGTCATTGCAAGCAAATGTTCTATTTGCTGTTAAGCACTTTCTTTGTGGAACTCAGCACAGCTTATTGACGTCCTTTCCTTGGGTAAATTCTGCACTTCAAGCAGATCTCTTGTCAGTAAGTAGGTTCATGATTTAGCTTCATTGCACATTTTTTTTTTTTAAGTATGTGAAGCATTTTAAAAGTTAATGCTCAAGGTTAATACAAATATTTAGGTCATTTAAGTTATAAAGCTGAGAAAGATGTCATCATAATGACTGTGGGAAATAATGTATCTGGTATTCAAACTTCATGCAGTATTTCATCGTGAATCTAATCATAGCAACATTTTACCCAAAATAATAAGTGAATATAAATTTCAGCCTTAATAACTAAATAAAATAGCAGACTGTATTTTTATAGAATGTATAACCAGGAGATCTCAACAACGTAGAGGTGAATAACCCATTGTGTAGATGTTATAAGCCTCTCTTTTGTTAATTTCTGTATAGTTCACTAAGAAGTGAAAAGGTCCTGTGGTCAGTAAGATGCAACCTTATGATAGTCACAGACCTTAAGTGTGGCATCTGAGCTTGTTTTGTGTTTGCAAGCTTGGGCTTCCAGGTGGTGCTAATGGTAAAGAACACAGCTGCCAGTGCAGGAGACATAAGAGACATGGGTTTAATACCTGGGTCAGGAAGATCCGCTGAAGGCGGGTATGGCAACCACACTCCAGTATTCTTGCCTAGAGAATCCCATGAACAGAGGAGTCTGCTGGGCTATGGTCCATAGGGTCACAAAGAGTTGGACACAACTGAAGCAGCTTCATGCAGGTAGGAGCTTGAAGCAATTAAAATAAATATCAAAAAATGAGTAAATATTTAAAAAATAAAATTTTGTACTAAACACCTGCAATTTTTAATGCTACTGTGTTACATTTATTTGAATAACTATTATTTTGTTGGACAGAGGAATAAAGTTTCAATAAAGACTGCAGGAGAATATATTTAGCCTCATATGGTTGGAGTATGCAAAGAAAAAGTAACAAACCTTGTCAACTCTGGTTTCATTATAATATTAAGCTGGGTTTCCAGTTCAACACTAAATAGAATATTGTATCTGGGAGTATAAGATTGGGGATTAAGAAACAGTGAAAAAAAAGCTATTTAAATGGAAGAAGAGGTCTGTATTATAAAAAATGGAAAGCCATGCATGAGTTTTATTTTTTAAAGATGTAATAAAAATTTTGCTTCACTAATTTCACTGAAAAGCTCAAATTAAATATATGTACAATTACACAATAATGTTTAAAATTTCTAATATAGTAAAAATTACATTTTTAAAAAGTTTTTGTAATATAAATGTTGCTTTTTTCCCCTGTCATGATGCACTAATATTTACTCTGAAAACAAGATTTTATTATTATTATATCATTCCTGCATTTAAAAATATTAATGGAAATATTTGGATGAAGAGATAGCAGAAATAAAAGAAAGCTTTACTATTAATTTTTTTGGTGTGTGAGCCACCAGAAAAACAAAAAACAAAATGTTTATACAACCATGCTTTTATTTCTTAAGTTGAATTTATAAATTAGTTTTTTAGGACCTCAGATTTTGACAGCTTATACTTCATTATGATTCTAGTAAAAGTTGAAAAGATGTCATTTATATTGTTGTGAAATATGTGATACTGTGGTTCTTATTTATTTAGTGTAAGATTGATCGATAAGACTATGTTAAAATCATTTCAATTAATTTGAGAAATGGAAATTTTAAAACTAAAACATATCTTCACATTTGTGATGTAGAGAGGACATCTTAAGATAATCTTATACGAAAGAAATTGAATTTAGGAGAGAAATCAGTCCTATGATTTTCAGAAGGCTATAATACCAGATGCATCCTGTTGATTATTTGAAAGGAAGATTTGAGTTTTAGCCATAAAAAAATTTTAATTACATGACAATATAAACCCTCTTAATTTTTCTTGGTATACTATATATATATTTATATAATAAATAAATTGATTATGAAGAAGGTAAATCATTAATTAAATATCAAATATATCTATTATCACCTCACTTATAGATATATTGTCAATCAGTATTATAATCACCTTTCCTTCATCATCTTTTCTCAGAGATATTTCTCTCTGGTGTATTTGTGCATTTGTTTATATTGGGTATCTGCATTTTAAAAGAGGAAAACACTATTTACATATGTAAATAGGCATCTAAGTGTGTATATCATATAATGAGTGTAAATATAGAATTGTATGTTTATATATGTCAATGTGGCATATATGTGTATGTGTAAATATATATGCATATATGTATTTTATATCTATGTTTATTTATATAATTAAGAATGCACCACACAGATTTATCATATTCCAGAAATGATAGATTTGTAGAAAATATATGATATACTGAAAGCCTAAAAAAGGGATTATCTGTAGATTATAAAGGAAAACTGAATCAGTATATGAAAAGATGTTCCCAACTGCTAAAATCAAACACATATTCGATCCTCAATAAAACAGGATTTTATTACTTATTACTTCTCAGATTTAAAAATTTGTCCACAAAGAGTAAGAATTGATGTGTACATAGAACATTTAAAACTGGTTGGTACAATTAAAACTTTTATACTTTCTATATCTACTTTAAGAGAAAGTTAGAAATAGTAAAGTGAAGAGGTTCACATCCTTTGACACAGCAAATTTGGCTCTTATTGATATATTCAAGAAGTACTTATGTACATGAGCAAGTAACATATACAAAAATAATATTTGCACTTGCAAATGCTGAAAATAACCCCAATATTCACCATCTGGATAATGGATTTATAAATATCTATATATTTGAATAAAATAATGCAGTACAGAAGTGAAAATTAATAGAAACTATATATACTTGGATAAATGTTACAAAGCTAATGATTTAAAAATGATGCATTGTGATACCATGGAGATGACATTTAAAACTTTTGCAATTAAAAAAAAAAAAAAAAAAAAAAAACTTTTGCAATTAATAAAATGTATAACATAATATAAACAAACATAATAAACTATGGGTGTTATGAGCTCTTCTTTCAAGATGATGCTTTCTTCTGAATGAGAGAGAAGAAAGGAATTTGATTATGGAATGATACATAAGAAAAAAATATATTGCCTCACTCTAGAGAGTTTTGGTTATGAAAACATTCATTATATTATTTCTGTTGTATTTTGGCATATCAAAAGTGTGTCTTTTAATAAAAAAGAAGAGAGTGGGGGAATCTTCCCCATTAAAGGTACAAAGAAGACATTTTGACAATGAATAAAATATAAAAAGGTTGTGGAGAACAAATTTGACAGGTTTCACAATACATTTGTTACAGGAAAAAATGATAAAAATAGAAAAAGAAATTTTGAAAGAATTAAAAAGAAAAAATGAGAATAAAAATACAGAGTATATATGGTATGTGTATATATAAATATATATATATATATATAAGCATATATATACAGTATATAATAAATATATTGTTCTGAATGAATTTAAGCAGAAATATGATGTAAAAGCTATAGAAGAGTATAGAAACTAAAATGTATATAATGGTATCAATGATATCAGTTAATTTTTTAGGAGTGTGGTTTTTGGCCTAAACTTTACAGTTCCATGTTCAACTCTTCTGTACAAGCTATACAAAGTCATTTTGAGATTCCAAAATTTAGGAAACATGTTTAACAATATCCTTTCTAGCATTGCTATACAGAAAAAGATTAATTGAGTAAACATACACACATACAAATGCACACTTGATAATCAGAAATTTATTGTATAACCTTTTTTAGACATTTTAGTATTTCAGATAGCTTGATGGTAATTTTTTAAGAGTTTTGTGAATTATATACAAAATTGGAAAGTGGCTTCAGAGCTAGAATGTTAAGGCATGGGAGGATAAGCTGAATGGAAATCCAAGGTGAAATGAAAAGCACTAATATTTAGAGAAAAGGTGGGGAAGTAGCTTAAAAGGCCCTCATGAGGGATCTTGTGTTCTAGGCTAAGGTTTGGACTCTACAGCATTAAGAGCTAAAAGCTGCCCATGAGTTGTTCTGGAAGAGACACATACACATTGGGGCATACCATATTTTCATGAAATTATCTCACCTAGTGTTTGCCTCCATGGGTAAGTGAGATATATGTGTAAGTATTATTTTATGGCACCAAATATTTTGAGGTAGTAAAAAAAAAAAAAAACATGGATAATATGACAGAAATTTGTGTAAAAATGAGTCATCCCTGATGAAACATATACTCGACATCACATCTAATCAAAGGTGAATCAACTGGTAGAGAATCCACCTACAAAAGC
Source organism: Bubalus kerabau (assembly GCF_029407905.1). Lineage (NCBI taxonomy): Eukaryota > Metazoa > Chordata > Mammalia > Artiodactyla > Bovidae > Bubalus > Bubalus kerabau. Next base: position 8,770,075 of record NC_073635.1, on the reverse strand, counting down.
AGGAGCCACAGGGGACAAGCATTCGACCCCTGGGTTGGGAAAATTCCATGGAGGAGGAAATAGAAACCCATTCCAGTATTTTTGCTGGGAAAATCCTTTGGACAGAGAAGCCTGGCAGGTAGCTTCTACAACCCATGGAGTCACAAAGAATCAGACATGACCGAGCATCTGGGCATACCCACACATACACAAGAGAGGAACCATCACAGGGAGTAAGAGCATGAGGCCTTTGCAGGATCTAGGTTAAGGGAGAGGCCAGAGGAAGGATGGGTCAAAGTGACTTCTGGGTGTGATGACATAGGATATTTCAGATCCTTATCCTTAAGTTCTTAGTCTCTCAGTCACATTCAACTCTTTGCAACCCCATGGACTGTAGCCTCCTGGCTCCTCTGTCCATGGAATTTTCCAGGCAAGAATACTGGAGTGGGTTACCACTTCCTACTCCAGGGCATCTTCCCGACCCAGGGATTGAACCTGGGTCTTTTGCATTGCAGGTAGAATCTTTACCACTGGAGCCACCTGGGAAGCCATCTTTATAATTAAAGTAGAAGTAAAAGTTCTATTTACTATAACCTATTGATGGACCAAGCTCTGTGTTGGAATTACAAGGAAAGATTTGGGCTTTCACTAGAACTTTGATTCATTTCCTTACAATTACGTTTCCTACAAAAGAACCACTTAAACTGAGCAACAAAACTCACAGTAAAGGAAAATAGTAAATGATGTTACAACATTTTGAGATATGGGCATATGGCTAATTCTCAAATTAAAAGATTATAAGGAAGCTGCATTTCTAACATTTTGGAAAAGAAATATTATTCCAGACAAATATATATTTCTGTAAGAGCTTGTATCTTAATAATAGACAAAAATAGTACTTGCTATTTCTGGCAGCAAATTAAGTGGATACTTAATTCATTTAATCAAAATTTTCATCTGCAAACATGATTGTATGGTAGGGAATATGGCTTCTCAAAGATCCTTGCAATATTTCTTTGAACATTCCTGTTTACTACAAATATCTGCAAAGGACGTATGTTAAAGAGTTTCCTTAAGTTTCTATAAATAGACAAATCAAAGAGGTTTATTCATCTGTTGTACTTAATGAAGAAATATTTTAGAGCTAAAGCCAATTAAATTTTCAGTAGCTTATCACAGAAATTGTTTGAGGCAGAAGGCCACTCTGTGATAACTTTGCTAAGGGAGTGCTTAGAATATTTCCAACAGAGTTCTATTACCTGGATTACTATCATTGTGTTAAACCATGGATCAGGGTAATGCATTTTTTTTTGAGTACTTTAATTGTTCCTTAACTCAATTATATTAATATTTTAATTTTCATTCTACTCATTTACTACATACTAATTTCAAGAATGTCTTTTGTTCAGAAAATGCCCAGTGCTGCAACAGGGTTACTTAATTTCTCCTTAAAAAAAGCAAAAAGAGATTGAGAATCAGCCTTTTCTAAACAGATGCTGCTTTCTCCAATATATTTCTCAGTCACAGTCATGATTACTGTTAACAATCAAGTTATTACTTTTATTTCTTTATAGCTATAGTTAGCATAGGATAAAACACTATATGTAATTTTTTCATAAATCAAACTGTTATGAAACAAGTGTGCCCCATGTAAGCATTTGCCAAGCTGTTGTAGAACATCATCTATTGGGTATGCTGGGATGTGATGTAGTTTGGGTGGTAGCTATTTCTCAAAATCTTTATGGTGAACTTCAGCAGATAGAAAAGAGTGATGAGCAAAAATGGAAATATTCTACAAAAGTGTGACATTCATATATCTAGACTACTATTTCTTAAAGTGAAGAAATAGAGGACAAGTGGATACCACAAGCTAACATGACACATAGTTCCACATAATAGTGAAAAGACATGATCTGAGTTACTTCTATTTGTTTCCCTGGCATCGTCATTGAATCTCTCATATTCCCATCATCATGCATACATTGCTAGGAAAAATCTATTAATCCAGGGCATCAGTACAAAAAAACACATAAATTACTGTCACTTTTTCCTTTACAATGTCATATAAGCCTGTCTTGTAATGGGTAATAATTTATATAAAAATAGTTTCAGTAGAAATGATCTGTGATGCTATGGATACACTTATCTATGTTCAAGTATTAAAGTAAAACACACAAATATGTGTCTTATTTCAAATTTCTAAAACAAAGGAGGCTAACTCTGTTACGAATTCTTGTTCCTCACCCTTTATTTTCTTTTTCTACTGTGGTAAAACACTAAAAATAAGTTCTACCCTCTTAAATTTGTACGATAGAGTGTGGTCAACTCTAGGCACTATATCTGTTGTACAGCAGTGCTCTAGAATGTATTTCTTTTCCAACACTGAAACTTTACAGCATACATGTAGAATAACTCCACATTTCCTCTCCACAACCCCTGGAAACCACCATTCTACTCCCTGCTTCCATGAGCTTGACTATTTTAGATATCTCATATAAGTGAAATCATACAATATTTTCTTCTGTGACTGACATTTCACTTAATATACATTCTCCAAGTTCATCCATGTTGTTGTATTTGGCAAGACTTTCTTCTCCTTAAAACTAAATTATGTTTCATTGCATGTCTATACCACGTTTTCTTTATCCATTTATCTGAGAATAGACATTAGGTTGTTTCCATTGTTTTTACTGTGGCCTACAGATATATGAAAAAGTGCTCAACATCTGTTATCAGGGAAATGCAAATCAAAGTCACAATCAGAGATCAACTCATACTTGCCAGTGTGGCTATCATCAAAAAACAAAAGGTAAATATTGGCAAGGATGTGGAGAAACTGGAAGATTTGCACACTATTGGTGCCAATTCGAAATTGGCACTTGCCATCTGCCTCTGCAAGGATTAAATCACATGCTGCTGCAGTCCCTGACCTTCTACACCCCTGAAATGTGTTCAGGGTGGAGAGCAGGAATGAAGCACCCTGTGCTCTGGGAAAAACTGACAAACAGATTTTTCAGATACTTAGACACTTTCATAAAAAGATTCTATGAGCCCAATTCTTGCATCTCCTCATATCTAGAAAAGCACTAAAATTGTTGCTGGAGACCTCTGCTCCTTGTGACTAGCAGTAACCTTCAGGAAACTAGCAGCAACCTTCTGCCAAACTGTGTGCTTGATTGCATGTAGCCCTGCCTTCGTCAAAATCATATGCACACTGACCTTCCCTTCTTCCTCTAAGGCTCGGTTTCTCAGAGCTATCTGAAATGCTATCTCCTGAGTTATAATCCTCATTTTGCCCTCCAAAATCTTAATGCACAACTCTTATGTTGTGCTTTTTTTTTTTTTTAATGTCAACAGTGAGAATGTAAAATGGTGTAGCTAGTATGGAAAACAGTATGAAAGGGTCACAAAAAATTAAAGAGGCTTCCCCCGTACCTCAGTGGTGAAGAATCTACCTGCCAATGCAGGAGACACTGGTTTGACCCTTCATCAGTGAAGATCCCACATGCCACAGAGCAACTAAGCCCACTAACCACAACGAGTGAAGCCTGTGCATGCTAGAGCCTGTGCTCGGCGGTGAGGAAAGCCACTGTAATGAGAAGCCCGAGCACCTCAACAAGGATTGGCTCTGCGCACCGCAAACAGAGCAAAGGCCACACAGCAACACCACAAATACATAAACACAATTATTGGAAAAGAAAATAGGACTGCTTTATGATTCTGCAATCTCACTTCTGGGTCTATATCCAAAACAATTGAAACCAGTATCTCAAAGAGATATCTGTACCCCTATGTTTATGACAAAGCTTATACTTTTTAATGAAATAATTAAGATATTACCATTAAGACGGTACATGTTAGTGATTAGATTTATTCAACTTCATATTTATTTGCTTATAATTTAATAATGAAGTCTTAAACTGATTGATTCTAGGGCAGAATGGGTCATAGTTGCCTCAGGTGCCTTCGTTTGTTCCTATAGTTTTGGAGGCGTTGTGGGGGAGTGAGGGGATTATTATATTAATAAGTTTAAAGCATCAGGGATTTGCCTTAGGCCTTAATGTGTATACTGAATATAAAGACATTGAATGTGAAAGTGAAACTGTTAGTCCCTCTGTTGCGTCTGACTCCTTGTGACCCCATGGACTGTAGTCCACCAGGCTCCTCTGTCCATGTAATTCTCCAGACCAGAATACTGGAGTGGGTAACTATTACCTTTTCCAGAGGATTTTCCTGACTCATGGAATGAAGCTGAGTCTCCTGCTTTGCAGGCACGTTCTTTACCATCTGAGCCACCAAGGAAGCCCATAAATTTATATATATATATATATATTTATATAAAAGTATAGTATATATTTTCTTATGGAGAAATTTTATGATATAAATTATATAAAATTTTGTATATATAAATATACCATAAAATATGTATTTATGAAATTTTAATGAAATTTGATTTCATATATCATAAACTTTCTACATAGAAATATAAATGTAATCCATCTGTTAAATAAACATATTGAATCAAATAATACATGACTATTTTGTGCATTATAGAATAACTTACCTAGGGCTTGCTAGAGGGAATTTATCTATTTCTGAGAGTATGGACTTTGACCAGGAATAGAAGATCCTAACTTGGAACAGTAAAAAAGTCACATCATTTCAGGCTATAAATTCCCTTCTTGTATATCAGAATGTTTATAAGTTTTCTTCCTTTGCAGGCAAACAAAAGATTTGCAGATTAAATACCTTCAGGTACATTAATAAGGGCTTCCCTGGTGGTTCAGATGGTAAGGAATCTGCCTGCAATGTAGGGGAGTCAGATTCCTTGCCTGGGTCAGGAAGATCCCCTGAAGAAGGAAATGGTAACCTATTCGAACATCCTTGCCTAGGAAATTCCAGGGATGGAAAAGCCTGGTAGGCTACAGTCCATGTGGTCACTGAAGAGTCAAGCACAACTTAGAGACTAAACAAAAACAAACAGCATTAATAATTATGGATATACTTCTTACAGATTTACTTATCGAGTAGATATTTTCCAAACTGTTATATGTATTTTTATTTGTCAAGTAAATACACAAAACTTACATTACTTAGAAACAAATAGGCCTAAACATTCCTAATACTGTCACAATGGTAGAAGGAGGTTTCCTTTCTCTGTTGTACTGGTATTTATATTCCTGTGTGGATGTTATGCCCAGGGAGCAAAGATAGAAAGTTTTCAGAAGGAAATGTCAACACAATGCCTGGTCTATATTGATTGTAAGAGACTGTGACAGTATCTAGATTTTATTTCTCCTAGAAGTATAAGAAGAAAAATTAAAAAGAAGATAGCATCATCTGTTGAAAGAGAGCCAACATCAGAGATAAGAGACAAAAATCTGCTATGAATTTCCTCCAGAAGTTGAAGTGTTACTGAATTCCTATGACTTACAGAATATATGCAAAATAAGTGACAGACACAGATGTCCCCCACTTCTCTTAAACTTTAAAACCCATATCATTTTTGAGGTAAATGCAACTCAGTATCTTTCAATCCCATCCCCAAATCACAATGAATCCCCAAAGGACTTAGCCATTTCTGACTTTACTATAGTCATTAATTTGTCACATGGTCTCATTCATAAACAGGACTAAGAACTGACATTTTTTTCCTGCGTCCCCAGTATTTTTTAAATAATTGTGATGATAAATGTGTCATTGTCAGTAATACCTATGAGATGCTCTGTTCTAAGAACATCAATTCAGTTCGGTTGCTCAGTCGTGTCTGACTCTTTGTGATCTCATTGACTGCAGCACGTGAGGCCTCCCTGTCCAACACCAACTCCTGGAGCTTGCTCAAATTCATGTCCACTGAATCAGTGATGCCATTCAACCATCTCATCCTCTGTCATCCCCTTCTCCTGCCTTCTTCAATCTTTCCCAGCATCAGAGTATTTTCAAATGAATCAATTCTTCACATCAGGTGGCCAAAGTATTGGTGTTTCAGTTTCAACATCAATCCTTCCAATGAATATTCAAGTCTGATTTCCTTTAACATGGACTGATTGGATCTCCTTGCAGTCCAAGGGACTCTCAAGAGTCTTCAGCACCACAGTTCAAAAGCATCAATTCTTCAGCACTCAGCTTTCTTTATAGTCCAACTCTCACATCCATACATGAGTACGGGAAAAACCATAACTTAGACTAGACAGACCTTTGTTGGCAAAGTAATGTCTCTGCTTTTGAATATGCTGTCTAGGTTGGTCATAACTTTTCTTCCAAGGAACAAGCATCTTTTAATTTCATGGCTGCAGTCACCATCTGCAGTGATTTTGGAGCCCAAGAAAATAAAGTCTGTCACTGTTTCCACTGTTTCCCCACCTATTTACCATGAATGATAAGACCAGATGCCATGATCTTTGTTTTCTGAATGTTGAGTTTTAAGTCAACTTTTTAACTGTCCTCTTTCAATTTCCTCTGTTAAGCCTGTTTTCTTCCCTTCAGGCTCCTCAACATTGAATAATCTCAGTCTGGGTCAGTAGTGGAATATGGAGAAACTCCTCCTTAAGGGTACTCTTGACAATAGGCTGACCTCAGGGAAACAATTTTCCTACTCAACTGTCAGACCATGCCCCCGCCTCCCCTACTCCGCAATGCCTGGTTCTTTTTAGCTTCGTTTATGACTCACTAAGGGCTTCCCTGTTGGCTCAGACAGTAAAGAATCGGCTGGCAATGTGGGAGGCTCGGGTTTGATCCCTGGGTCCGGAAGATCCTCTGGAGAAAGGAATTGCTACCCACCCCTGGAGAAAGGAATAGCTATCTGCTCCAATATTCTTGCCTGGAAAATTCCACGGACAGTGGAGTCTGGTGGGTGACAAGTCTATGGGGTCCCAAAGAGTTGGACATGACTGAGCAAGTAATACTTTCACCTTTCTCTTTCATAACTCCCTATAAAAGAAAATTCCTTTATGCCTGACTCCTGACACTCTTGCAGATCTTATTGCCAGAGCACTCTCCCTATTGCATCCTGCCCGCCCCCACCCCCCCCCCATTACAGTGAAAATATTTTAAATAAAGTCTCACTTTACCTAACTCTAGATTTGGAACATTTGACACTCTCTTTCTCATAGAATATCTTTTTGGTGATTATTTTGAATCAGGACCTGCACTTATTTTCAAGATGAAATTTGGAGACTCACATTAAATCTGAAATCTAGTTTCATATCAATATTAAACAAAACAATTCTTTTGAGTTCTAATGAGGTGGATGAAACTGGAGCCTATTATACAGAGTGAAGTAAGCCAGAAAAAAAAACACCAATACAGTATACTAACACATATATATGGAATTTAGAAAGATGGTAACAATAACCCTGTGTACGAGACAGCAAAAGAGACACTGATGTATAGAATAGTCTTATGGACTCTGTGAGAGAGGGAGAGGGTGGGAAGATTTGGGAGAATGGCATTGAAACTTGTAAAATATCATGTATGAAACGAGTTGCCAGTCCAGGTTCGATGCACGATACTGGATGCTTGGGGCTGGTGCACTGGGACGACCCAGAGGGATGGAATGGGGAGGGAGGAGGGAGGAGGGTTCAGGATGGGGAACACATGTATACCTGTGGGGGATTCATTTTGATATTTGGCAAAACTGATACAATTATGTAAAGTTTAAAAATAAAATAAAATTAAAAAAAAATAAAGATATCAAGTTATTGACATTGGTGGTTATGGAGTAAATATGATATCTGTGAGACATACAAAAGGGAAATTTTTATTTGATAAATCTGTAAGGGCTGTTGAGGTTATCTGGTCAGAACAACTACTGTGTAATTGTATACAAATGGGAACATTTCTTACTTATATGAAAGTCTGAGTCAAATAAAAGAAAAATAAATAATGAATTTGTATTTATAATCTCCCCTGATATAGCTGGATAGATAATATATATGTATACATAGTATATACCACGCATGTACCTAATGTATACATATATACATATGTATATGTAAACCCCAATATAATTTTATTTTGACATAGGGACCTTAAAGAGGTAATGAAGGGTAACTGAGATCATATAAGTAGGCCCTAATCCAATCTGACTAATGTCCTTGTAAAAAGAGGAAAAGACACCAAAAAAGACACCCTGTGAGTCCACAGGGAAAAGGTCACAAAAGGACACGGTCAGAAGGCAGTCATCTGCAAGCCAAGAAGAGAGGCTTCAAGAGAAATCAAAAGTGCCAACACTTTGATGTTGGACCTCCAAGTTCCAGAGTGGAAAAAATAAATTTCTGTCATTTACAGCACCCAGTGTGGGCTATTTTGTTATGTAGTGATGCAGTACCTCCCTTGACTCTTAAACTTGAGGTAAACTGTCATTCAGCACTGTTTGTGCAATAAGTCTGTATTTTTTTTTTTTTTTTACAAGAAACTTTATCCAGGCTTAATCAGAATTTTTGTTCTGATAAGAATGGGAGAAGCAGCATCATTTGATACTATGGTCTTAGTAGCACATTGGGCTGTGCTGTGCTGTGCTGTGCTGTGCTGTGCTGTGCTCTGCTGTGCTAAGTCACTTCAGTCATGTCCAACTTTTTGCGACCCTATGGACTGTTGCCCGCCAGGCTCCTCTGCTAATGGGATTCTGCAGGCAAGAATATTGGAGTGGGTTTCCATGCCCTGCTTCGGGGGATCTTCACGACCCAGGGATGGAATCCGCATCTCTTGCATCTCCTGCATCGGCAGGCAGGTTTTTTTTACCACTAGTGCCACTTGGGAAGCCCCCTGTAGCACATTGCCCACATTCAAATACTAGTGTTACCATTGTTTACTGGGTGACTTGCAATAAATCCATCTCACTGTGCCTCAGTCCTACATATGTAAAACGGTTATAACAATAGTACCTAATCCATAAGATGATTATAAACATTTAGAAGATGATTCCTGTTAAGAGCTTAGAGCACACTCTTCCTAGCATTCAAATTTTCCTCTCTTAATTTTAATTCTTCATCCCTTCTTTCTCCCTCTCCTTTTTTGTTTGTTTCTGTTTCCTTTTCCTGTACCCCTTCCAAGGATTCTCATCATTACAGTCTCAGTTGAAGCAGATGGTCGTTATGCTTTGAAAGTTAAAGTAAGTGCTCTTTATTTTTAACATAAATTTCCAGTATGTTGTCATCATAGAAATAAAAGCAGATAGGAAATGCTCCCCTTCACATTGTATGCCTTAAACCTGCACAGTACTGTATGTCAACGATGTATCAATAAAGTGGGAAAAAAGGAAAACTTAAAAAATATTCCGGTCAACTATGAATCATAAAAAGCATATCACTTTGGGAAGGATTGAAAACTTAGTAATAAAAATACCCTCCCTAACTCATTGGTAACTCAGCAGAAAAGGAATACATTTTCCCATTTTATTTTTCTTATGATACAGCATAAAAGGAAAATAAGCAAATATGCAGTATTGGCATTTGGTACATTTTTATCTCCAGGAAATACTGCCTCCTCAACAGCTTCAATGTAAGATGTTAGCACTGTCTTTATAAAAATTACTAATGGCTACAGACTTTTTCACCAGAATCACATCCAGAGAGCTACATCTACTACTATGAGTCATATTTTTGCAGTCAGCCCAGTGCTGTGGATTAATAGACAGCCTAAAGAAGACAAAGGTCATGTACTAAATTGCACCAGATGAAAACTACATGCACTCAGAAATCTTCCTTGGCAACACCTATCTGAAGGTTGTCACTGAATTTTGCTACTCAGCAGGAAGCTGTCACAGAATTTATTAATAGACAAGAATCAGAGAAGTAGATCAAAAATCTCAGCATGTCCTTTGGAAGGCCAACATTCTGACATCCGTGTTATATTAAACTCCAGACAAAGCTAAAGGTTTTCAGGATGGTGCCACATGCTCCTACATGCAAGAAACTGAGATTCGCCATCGCAGCCCTATCTTCTAGGAATTTTCTCAGAGAGCTATAGATAATATTAAGTGGTAAGACAGCATCAGCTGTAAAGACATTACGAATTGGAGTTCAACTTTAATGTTTCTAAGTTTGCTGAGCTGGAAAAGATAAAAAAGAAATTTGATGAAAATATACAAGCTGTGGTAAACTCTGAGAAGCAAAACAGAGGAGGTGTGTGTACAGCAGACAAGGGAAGTAATATATGTTTGTTGTTGACAGAAAATTTGGACAGAAGCTGTTATTGTGGAGCATGTGGAAAGGGGTGGTTTCCTTTCAGTAAAGAAATATACACAAAAAGATAAACCAAACCTTCAAAGCTAAACTAAACATGTTGATACCCCTAGCTACAAGCCAAAATGCAATCAGTGAGTAATACTGTTGTTAAACAGAGTATAGCTTTCAATCATACATAAGATAGCTTCAGTTCAATTAGATTCAGATAAAAATTACACTGGTAGAAATAGCATATTTCAATACTAATGTAAAATTAGATACAAGAACATTAAATTGTAATTAAATTATTTAAAGTTGTTTTTTTTTTTTTTTTTTGCTTTTAATTATTACCAACTAGGCAATATTTTGATTATTACCAAGTAGACAATGAACAGTATGAAAAGGCAAAAAGATATAACACTGAAAGATGAACACCCCAGGTGAATAGGAGCCCAATATGCTATTGGAGAAGAGTGGAAAAATAGCTCCAGAAAGAATGAAGAGGCTGAGCCAAAGCAAAAACAACACCCAGTTGTGGAGTGACTGGTGATGGAAGTAAATGCTAAAAGATGCTAAAAGAACAATATTGTATAGGAATCTGGAATGTTAGGTCCATGAATCAAGAAAAATTGGAAATGGTCAAACAAGAGATGGGAAAAGTGAACATTGAATTTTAAGAATCAGTGAACTAAAATGGACTGGATTGGGTGAATTTAATTCAGATGACCATTTTATCTACTACCATGGGCGAGACTCCCTTAGAAGAAACGGAGTAGCCATCATAGTCAACAAAAGAGTCCAAAATGCAGTACTTGGATGCAATCTCATAAACAACATAATGATCTCTGTTCTTTTCCAAAGCAAACCATTCAATATCATGGTAATCGAAGTCTATGCCCCAACCACTAAGGCTGAAAAGCTGAAGTTGAACGGTTCTGTGAAGACCTACAAGACCTTCTAGAACTAACACTCAAAAAAGATGGACTTTTCATCTTAGGGGGCTGAAATGCAAAAGTAGGAATTCAAGAGATACCTGGAGGAACAGGCAAGTCTGACCTTGGAGTACAAATTGAAGCAGGTCAAAGTTTAACAGAGTTTTGCCAAGAGAACACACCAGTCATAGCAAACACCCTCTTCCAACAACACAAGAGATGACTCTACACATGGATATCACCAGATGGTCAATAGCAAAATCAGATTGATTATATTCTTTGCAATCAAAGATGGAGAAGTTCTATACAGTCAGCAAAAACAAGACTGGGAGCTGACTGTGGCTCAGATCATGAACCCCTTATTGCTAAATTCAGATTTAAATTGAAGAAAGTAGGGAAAACCACTGGACCATTCAGATATGACCAAATCAAATCCCTTAAAATTATACAGTGGAAGTGACAAGAAGATTCAAGAGGTTAGATCTCATAGAGAGAGTGCCTGGAGACCTATGGACAGAGGTTCATAATATTGTACAGGAAGTGGTAATCAAAACCATTCCCATGAAGAAGAAATGCTAAAAAGCAAAATGGTTGTCTGAGGAGGCCTTACAAATAGCTGAGAAAAGAAGAGAAGCAAAAGGCAAAAAATAAAAAGAAAGAAATACACATCTGAATGCAGAGTTCCAAAGAACAGCAAGGAGAGATAAGAAAGTCTTCCTCAGTGATCAGTGCAAAGAAATAGAGGAAAACAATAGAATAGGAAAATCCAGAGATTGCTTCAAGAAAATGAGAGATAAAAAGGGAATATTTTGTGCAAAGATGGACACAATAAAGGACAGAAACATTATGGACCTAAAAGAAATAAAAGATATTAAAAAGAGATGGCAAGAATACATGAAAGAACTATACAAAAAGATCTTAATGACCAAAATAACCATGATGGTGTGATCACTCACCTAGAACTAGACATCCTGGACTATGAAGTCAAGTAGGATTTAGGAAGCATCAGTATGAACAAAACTAGTGGAGGGGATGGAATTCCAGTTGAGTTATTTCAAATCCTAAAAGATGATGCTGTGAAAGTGCTATACTTAATATGCCAGCAAATTTGGAAAACTCAGCAGTGGCCACAGGACTGAAAAGGCCAGCTTTCATTTCAATCCCAAAGAAAGGCAATGCCAAAGAATGTTCAAACTACTGCACAATTTCACTCATCTCACATACCAGTAAAGTAATGCTCAAAATTCCCCAAGCTAGACTTCAACAGTACATGAACCAAGAACTTCCAGATGTTTAAGTTGGATTTAGAAAAGGCAGAGGAACCAGAGATTAAATTGCCAACATCTGCTAGATCATAGAAAAAGGAAGAAAATCCAGAAAAAACATCTACTTCTGCTTTATTGACTGTGCTAAAGCCTTTGACTGTGTGGATTACAACAAACTGGAAAATTCTTATAGAGATGAGAATACCAGACCACCTTCCCTACTTCATGAGAAACCTATATGCAGGTCAAGAAGCAACAGTTAGAACCAGACAAGGAACAATGAACTGGTTTTATATTGGGAAAGGAGTATGTCAAGGCTATATATTGTCACCCTGCTTATTTAATGTATATGAAGAATACATCATGTGAAATTCTAGGCTGGATGAAGCACAAGCTGGAATCAAGATTGCCAGGAGAAATATTAGTAACCTCAGATATGTATATGACACCACACTTAGGGCAGAAAGTGAAGAAGAACTAAAGAGCCTCTTAATGAAAGTGAAAGAGGAGCATGAAAAAGCTGGCTTAAAACTCTGCACACACACAAAAAAGATCATGACATCCAATCCCATCATTTCATGGCAAATGGATGGGGGAACAGTGGAAACAGTGGGAAATTTTATTTTCTTGGGCTCCAAAATCAATCATGGCTGCTGATTGTGACTGAAGCCATGAAATCAAAAGAAACTTGCCCCTTGGAAGAAAATCTATGAGAAAACTAGACAGCATATTAAAAACAAAGACATTATTTTACTGACCAAGGTCCATCAGTCAAAGTTATGGTTTCTCCAGTCTTCATGTATTGTTGTGTGGACCATAAAGCTGAGTGTAGAAGAATTGATTCTTTTGAACTCTGGTGTTGTAGAAGACTCTTGAGAGTCCCTTGGACTGCAAGGAGATCAAACCAGTCCATCCTAAAGGAATTCAACCCGAATACTCACTGAAAGTACTGATGCTCATGTTGAAGCTCCAGTACTTCGGCCACCTGATGTGAAGAACTAACTCATTTGAAAAGACCCTGATGCTGGGAAAGGTCGAAGGCAGGAGGAGAAGGGGATGACAGAAGATAAGATGTTTAGATGACATCACTGACATAATGGACAAGAGTTTGAGCTAACTCTGGAGTTAGTGATGGACAGTAAGCCTGAGGTGCTACAGTCCATGAGGTCACAAAGAGTTAGACATGACTGAGTGTCTGAACTGAACTAAATTGAGGCAATTTGGTCCAAGCTTCCCTAGTGACTCTGGTAAAGAAACCACCTGTGATTCAGGAGACCTGGGTTTGATCCCTGGTTTGGGAAAATACCCTGGAGAAGAGAATGGCTAACCTTTCCAGTAGTCTTGGCTGGGAAACCCCATGGACAGGGATCTAGAGGGCTACAGTCCATTGGGTCGCAGAGACAGACACGACTGAGTGACTAACACACACACACACAGCCAATATCGGTAAGTAGTTGTTTTGACATATGGCAGTTAAAACCGGTATCAGTTCTTATATTAAGTATGTGCTCTGTGCTCATTTGTGTCATGCTCTCTGCGACCCCATGGACTGTAGCCTGCCAGACTGTGCTGCCTACGGAATTTTCCAGGCAAGAATACTGGAGTGGGTTGCCAATTCCTTGTCCAGTTGATCTTCCCTACCCAGAGACCAAGTCTACATCTCTTGTGTCTTCTGCATTGGCAGAGGAATTCTTTACCACTAGCGCCACGTTGGAATCCTTACATTAAGTATAATCACATTCAAATATTTTGAAGAAATTTGAAGGGTCAATTTTGTGAGTGACTTACTTGGCCAAACTTGAAAGTGGTATTCTGTTTTTCTTTTTTGTTTTTTTTTTTTTTGCTTTGATATTTTCAGTAATGTAAAGATTTTGAAGAAAATGAAAAGATTAAAATGCTATCAGTTTATAAGATAATGTTTAGGAAATAAAAAAACTACAACATACTCAAAACGTCTTTACCCTGTTCTGAATCAGAAATATAGGGAAGGTGTTGAATCTCTCATTTATTTTATAATTTTAGACTTTCCATTCATAATCTGATTCTATCATAAATTCATATTAAAATGTCCAAATTTGTATAAGTACACTTTCTAAATGATCAATATGGTGGTTTAACATCACAGAATTTTAAGTTATAAAATACCCTCATTGCCACATACTTTTTTCTCTTTATTAGCTGTAGTCCAGGCAAAAAAAAAAAAAAAACTTCTCTGGATTTCTGTACTTCTAATTTACAGTTCCTATATTCCTAAGAAAGCATGTAGCAAAAATTGACGTATGGAGTTATTGTATAAAATAAAAAGCCAGCAGAAACATGGTGTTCAACAGATGTAATTTTTCTTCTTCTTATCCTATTTCTTGATTTTTTAAATTACTTTTTTTGCAAAGTGAAATTAAAATAACAGGAATACAAAATATAAAGAGAGAAACTTTCTACAATTTGATTTGATAATCAGTGTGAACTGTTCATTTATATTTAGTTTTTTACATATTTGCAGTGATAAAGATAACTTTTTATATTTCATATCTTAGCATTTTAGAATGCATAATTCTTTATTTGGGGATAATCCATTAGGAAGAAAACAAACCTTAAGTTTTGCTTCTTAATAAGCATGGTGAATATAATTTCAAATCTTACCCTATGCACATACAGTAAGCTTGTTTTGTGGTTGTTATTGCATTATTGTTCTTTTGTAGCTTAAAAAGAAAAAAAAAAAGTCCACTCTGTATAACTTTCTATGTAATCAACATTTTCTGTTGGATTTAATCACTGGTCATGTATCACATCTTTAGGTATATAAATTATTTTCCCCAGTTATACTCCCACTATTAATAATATTAATTATTAACAACTAGAAATAATGAGCCAAAATGCTTTTCCTTTGACTTGTGATTTTCTGGATTCTTCAACCTCTGTCTGGCTGCCTTTTTGGAAGCAGATTTTATATTCTATGATTTGTGAATCTAAGACCTTGATTTTCAGATTTTATCATTACTTCTACATTGTAATTTTATTGTAAACTGTTACTACTGCAATTTTGAGGTCTATCCACAGTCATTTTTGCCTGCACACACACATGTACATCATTCTGATTCCTTGAAAAAAATATTTAATACCTAATTTTAGTATGAACAAAGACAAATATGGGTACTTGTTAAAACACTAGTGCAGTGATTTATTAAAGACTTTACCACAGTTATATGGATTGTTTTCTTTGGTGGTATATTTTATAACAAAAAGATAATCAATGAATAATTAAAATACTATTTTAGATATCTGTCAACTACAGAACAAAGTAGATACAGGGAAGTACAATTAATTTATAGCCTCCAGGCTCTTTTGTGCTTTATCAATATTTCTTATTTGATATGACAAAAAACTTAGAACTGTTTGGAATTCAAATAAAGAAAACCAACATTAGCCTAAGGAAAAGGGGATAATTTATTATGAGAATATGGAGAAATCTCATAAAAACAGGAGGAACAAAAATTGACCTCAGCAAGAATTACAATGAGATAATCAGATTCACTTCAGCCCTTCCCTTTGCCTCTCTAGTCTTTTCTTTTACATTGTTTGGGTAATGTCTTTGTTTAGTGAATTCATCTTTCTTCAGATCAATAGGAAGAAAACATTGATGCCAATAACTCTTAATATATTACTTTTGTAGTCACCTGTTGCTGGGCTCTGATTAACCAAGCTCATAGAGAATTATCTGTGAATAGCTAGCTAATATCAGGCATATTCACATGGTTCACACTACAAATCTAGTTATGGAAGCCTTTTAAAAGTTAGGTCACTGAAAAGTTTATAGAAGCTGAGTCCAGAAATGTAAAACTAGAACTTAAATCTTACAGATGTCCAGCACAGTAATAGTGGAAAAAACCTTGATTGATTTGAATATGTTACATTGTCATTTTCTTTGCATGTATCCAAACTGGTAATTTAAACATAATTTTGTAATTATAACACATCATTATTTTATTGCCAAACCAGATTCACCTAAACTACTGACAATATAAGGAACAGGATATCAAAAAGGATCAAATATTGACAACTTCTTGTGACATAACTAACATATTGTCTAATATTACAATGTATACATTATCAGATATTACATAAATAATCATTAAAATAGCTAATATTACCAGGAATTAATATATAATCTACTCTTTGAACTCTCAATTATATGTATACATACTATAGACAAGGTACTAATCTAGGAACTGCAAATGCAACATTGAACAGAATAGATAAAACTAATAATATTGTAGCAAAGTTTTAATATTTATTAATTTTATTTTGATCTAAACATTATTACACCTATTCTTACAAAAAATGGAATTGTATTTTCCCTTATTGATGGGCCTGGGCTCCTTTCTTAACCATTAAATATATTGTTCTGGTGCCACAAAAGCATTCAAATTCTTAGAAATATATATACATATACATATATATATATATATATATATATATAAAACAAATGAAAATGAGAATCAGCAGTCTTGAGAGTTGATAGTGTAGATTTTTTTCATGATATATAAAAGATAAAATATTAAGAGTCATAGACTTCTACATCAAAACTGTTATTGAGTTACACTAAAGTGTTTTAAAGTTTATATATCATATAAATATGAGCTCTTGATCATTCATCTTGAAATGTCAATCAGCTTGTACTTTCAATGAAGCGTATTTCTGTTGATAACCACTGAGGCGCTGCTTTGGGAAAAGATAAATATGAGGAGCTTTATCAAAGGAACAAAAGGGCAAAGGAAGAGTGACTTTGCTCTTTACTTCAGATAGGACATGCATTTCCTTCTGCCCTTGGACATTGTTGCTCCTAGTTATCAGAGCTTGGGCTTCCCTGATAGTTCAGTTGGTAAAGAATCCTCCTGCAATATAGGAGACCCCCGGTTCAATTCCTGGGTTGGGAAGATTGGCTGGAGCAGGGATAGGCTACATACTACAGTATTCTTGGACTCCCCTGTGGCTCAGCTGGTGAAGAATCTGCCTTCAATGCAGGAGACTTGGGTTCGATCCCTGGGTTGGGAAGATCCCCTGGAGAAGGGAAAGGCTACCCACTCCAGTACTTTGGCCTGGAGAATTCTATGGACTGTATAATCCATGGGGTTGCAGAGTCCAACACCACTGAGCGACTTTCACTTTCACGTCAGACCTTAGTATGTGAACTGGGACCATGTCTTCCCTTTCCTCTACTCTGGTTCCCACAGTCCTGGCCTTAAACCATTGGCCTTCCTATTTTGCAGCTTGCTGATGATGGACTGGCTTTAGAACCTCTTCAATTACTTGAGCCAATTCCCATGATAAATCTTTTCATATGTATAAATGAAAATGTGTATATATTTCTTTGGAGAACTCTAATACAAAGCTGTTTCATTCAACTATATTATCATGGTTTTCTGCTTGCTGGATCCATCATATACTGATAGATGTGTGTTAAAATATCCAACTCTAATGGTAGATTTACATTATTTCCTACAGTTCTGTCAGTTCTTACTTGATGTATTTTAATATTTTAAGAGTTGTTATGTCTTCTTGAAGACTGACTCTTCTTCATCAATATGTAACACCTTTATTTAAACCTGAAAAATTTTCCATGCTCTGAAGTCAGCTTTGTAATAAATAATGTACTCCAGTTTTATTTTTTAATTTGTGTTAATATGTATTACTCTACCCTTTTACTTTTTTTATTTTTATTTTTTAAATATAAATTTATTTATTTTAATTGGAGGTTATTACTTTACAATATTGCATTGGTTTTGCCATACATCAACATGAATCCGCCACAGGCTTCACATTTGTCTTTATACGTAAGGTGGACTTCATTTAGAAAACATATTGAGTTGTTTGTTTGTTTGTCTTACCTGTTCTCTCAGTTTCTACTTTTAATAGGTAAATTCAGAGCATACGCGTTGAAAGTGATTCATTGATATAGTTAGATTTATAAGTCTATAGACGTATAGACCTTTTTCTATAAATACGCTCTAGTCACTAAACTTTTTCATTGTTTATCTTCCCCTCTTTTTTTAACCTTCCCTGGTTTTAACTCAGCACTTGATATGATCCAATTTTCTCTCCTCTTTTATCATGTTAATTTTACTTTAGTGTTTGTCTTAGATTCTAGATTTCAGAGTATAGATACACAACTCATCCATGTCTACTTTTCAGTAACACTGTACTTCTTTATAGTATGTCAGAGTATTCTCAACTCCATTCCCCAATTCCTTATAATTGTCACTGATTTGTAAGTTATGATTACTCAATACATTATTACTGGTAAAGTTAAAAATTATCCATTAGATCACTTAGAGAAAAATGAACATTTTTATCTTCATATATTCCTTCCCTTAAAAAATTCTAAAGTTATAAATCAGAATTCTCCATTGTGATTATTTCAAAATTTTGTTAGCTTTTTCTTCAGTAAAAATAAACATAAGCTGGAAAAAATTATCCTAACCTCACTATCAAGATGATATTTTTTGTTGTCAGGCATTTTTCCCTCAATCTGCCAGTGGTAGGTTTGGCTTTCTTAAGCTTTCAACATTACAGCAAGAAAAAGGATAGAGGGTATTTTAGGTTATAGAATTTTAGCAGAATTTATTGGATTTAAGAAGACTACTGCTTAATGATTACAGGTAGAGCTGCATTTTGAATACAGTTTGAAAGGATGGTTTTTAATAAAAATTGATTTTTAAAAATCATATTAAGATTTGCGGATATTGAAGAATACTTGCATCCCCGGGATAAAGCCCACATGGTCATGGTGTATGATCTTTTTAATGTGTTGTTGGATTCTGATTGCTAGAATTTTGTTAAGGATTTTTGCATCTATGTTCATCAGTGATATTGGCCTGTAGTTTTCTTTTTTTGTGGGATCTTTGTCAGGTTTTGGTATTAGGGTGATGGTGGCCTCATAGAATGAGTTCAATATCCATTTATGATAAAAACTCTCCAGAAAGCAGGAATAGAAGGAACATACCTCAACATAATAAAAGCTATATATGACAAACCCACAGCAAACATTATCCTCAATGGTGAAAAATTGAAAGCATTTCCTCTAAAGTCAGGAACAAGACAAGGGTGCCCACTTTCACCATTACTATTCAACAGAGTTTTGGAAGTTTTGGCCACAGCAATCAGAGCAGAAAAAGAAATAAAAGGAATCCAAACTGGAAAAGAAGAAGTAAAGCTCTCACTGTTTGCAGATGACATGATCCTCTACATAGAAAACCCTAAAGACTCCACCAGAAAATTACTAGAACTAATCAATGACTATAGTAAAGTTGCAGGATATAAAATCAACACACAGAAATCACTTGCATTCCTATACACTAATAATGAGAAAACAGAAAGAGAAATTAAGGAAACAATTCCATTCACCATTGCAACGGAAAGAATAAAATACTTAGGAATATATCTACCTAAAGAAACTAAAGACCTATATATAGAAAACTATAAAACACTGGTGAAAGAAATCAAAGAGGACACTAACAGATGGAGAAATATACCATGTTCATGGATTGGAAGAATCAATATAGTGAAAATGAGTATACTACCCAAAGCAATCTATAGATTCAATGCAATCCCTATCAAGCTACCAACAGTATTCTTCACAGAGCTAGAACAAATAATTTCACAATTTGTATGGAAATACAAAAAACCTCGAATAGCCAAAGCTATCTTGAGAAAGAAGAATGGAACTGGAGGAATCAACCTACCTGACTTCAGGCTCTACTACAAAGCCACAGTTATCAAGACAGTATGGTACTGGAACAAAGACAGAAATATAGATCAATGGAACAAAATAGAAAGCCCAGACATAAATCCACGCACATATGGACACCTTATCTTTGACAAAGGAGGCAAGAATATACAATGGATTAAAGACAATCTCTTTAACAAGTGGTGCTGGGAAATCTGGTCAACCACTTGTAAAAGAATGAAACTAGAACACTTTCTAACACTATACACAAAAATAAACTCAAATTGGATTAAAGATCTAAACATAAGACCAGAAACTATAAAACTCCTAGAGGAGAACATAGGCAAAACACTCTCTGACATACATCACAGCAGGATCCTCTATGACCCACCTCCCAGAATATTGGAAATAAAAGCAAAAATAAGCAAATGGGACCTAATTAACCTTAAAAGCTTCTGCACATCAAAGGAAATTATAAGCAAGGTGAAAAGACAGCCTTCAGAATGGGAGAAGATAATAGCAAATGAAGCAACTGACAAACAACTAATCTCGAGAATATACAAGCAACTCCTACAGCTCAATTCCAGGAAAATAAATGACCCAATCAAAAAATGGGCCAAAGAACTAAATAGACATTTCTCCAAAGAAGACATACAGATGGCTAACAAACACATGAAAAGATGCTCAACATCACTCATTATCAGAGAAATGCAAATCAAAACCTCTATGAGATACCATTTCACACCAGTCAGAATGGCTGCGATCCAAAAGTCTATAAGCAATAAATGCTGGAGAGGGTGTGGAGAAAAGGGAACCCTCTTACACTGTTGGTGGGAATGCAAACTAGTACAGCCACTATGGAGAACAGTGTGGAGATTCCTTAAAAAACTGGAAATGGAACTGCCTTATGATCCATCAATCCCACTGCTGGGCATACACACTGAGGAAACCAGAAGGGAAAGAGACACGTGTACCCCAATGTTCATCGCAGCACTGTTTATAATAGCCAGGACATGGAAGCAACCTAGATGTCCATCAGCAGATGAATGGATAAGAAAGCAGTGGTACATATACACAATGGAGTATTACTCAGCCATTAAAAAGAATACATTTGAATCAGTTCTAATGAGGTGGATGAAACTGGAGCCTATTATACAGAGTGAAGTAAGCCAGAAAGAAAAACACCAATACAGTATACTAACGCATATATGGAATTTAGAAAGATGGTAACAATAACCCTGTGTACGAGACAGCAAAAGAGACACTGATGTATAGAACAGTCTTTTGGACTCTGAGAGAGAGGGAGAGGGTGGGAAGATATGGGAGAATGGCATTGAAACTTGTAAAATATCATGTATGAAACGAAAAAAAAAATCATATTAAGAAAGAGCATCTCTTCAGCCTTATAGTGGAATAGCACTTCCCTGGTGGCTCAGTGGTAGAGAATCAACCTGCAAATGCAGAAGGTGCAGGTTTGATCCCTGGGTCAGGAAGATCCCCTGGAGGAGGAAAAGGCAACACACTCCAGTATTCTTGTCTGGAAAATCGCATGAACAGAGAAGCCTGATGGGCTACAGTCCGTGAGGTCACAGAGTTGAATACGACTTTGCAACTAAACAACAACACAGCTTGTAAACAACAGAATAGTGATTTAAGCCAGTACTTATTCGAAGCCTTTGATCCCATATTCTTTTCTCCTAGACTGTGCAGAAAGTGAAAGCTTAGATTTTGTTTTTGTGGGGTAGGGGAGAGCTTCCCAGGTGCACAAGTAGTAAGAATCTGTCTGTCAATACAGAAGACATAGGTTTGATCCCTGGGTCAGGAAGAGTCCCTGGAGTAGGAAATGGCAACCCACTCCAGTGTTCTTGCCTGGAAAATACCATGGACAGAAGAGTTTGTTGGGTTACAGTCCATGGGGTCATTTGCAACTAAGCACAACAACAGCAAATATTAGAAGAGACAGATGTCAATTATACTGTTCTTATAATTAGCAACGTGTAGGGATAAAATTATAAGTCAAAAGCTAATTTGTTATAAATACATATAAAGGTGTATATATAGCCAAAGTGTAAAAAAGACTCTAGAAGTGGAACCACAGGCAATTTTACTTCAAGTAAAATTAGGCACCTGTATATAAGTTTCCAACTACACTGGACCTCTGTGATAAAAATAAGTAATAATCATCAAGAACTTAATGTAAAAGAAGCATGCTTTATACTTTTAGGCAAATAAAATAAAGTTGAAAATATAATTTGTAAAGATTTGTTGCATTTTTTGATAGCCAATGGCTTTGAATTCTTAGTGTTTTGCTGTTTCTACTTTAAACTAATATAAACAAATATAAAAATATTTGTTTTTGTCCAATGTAAACATATTTATCTTCATTAGAATACTAACTCCATTTAGATTTATTGTGCATGTGTGCATGCTAAGTCACTTCAGTCATGTCTGACTCTTTGTGACCCCATGGACAGTATAGCCCACCAGGCCCCTCTGTTTATGGGGTTCTGTCGGCAAGAATACTGGGCTGTGTTGCCATACACTCCTCCAGGCAACTTCCCAACCCAGGGATCAAATCCATGTCTCTTATGTCTCCTGCTTTGGCAGGTAGTCTTTTTACCACCAGCTACCTAGGAAGCCCAGGTTTATTGTAGTGACAGCAATTAATTTCTCCCATCTTATTTTGTGTTATTTTCCTATACCATTTTTTTTTTAATGTGGACTTTGTTTTTTTCTGGAGGGGGGCTCTTATCTTACAAACTTTATTTGGAGTTTATATACTCATCATACTTGCATATATGATAATAATATAAATACCCATTCTGAACACACTTTAATATTATTTAACACTTTATTGCCCACTGTGAGCTAAACATGCCGCCTTCTATATCAGTAAACAAATGATATGGTAGCCATCAAATGACAGCCACCCCAAGATGGAGAGAACTCAGAATGGATGCAAGATGCCCCCCAGTCTAGTAGTTAGCCTCCGCAGCCACCTCTGATAGTAAGCCCTAAGTAGATTCAGGATGCAAATCCCAGGATACTGACCCCAGAGAGCTGAGGGGCATATCAAAGGAATGACTTCAATGTGCCCAGACTTTTTATCTTCCCATACATAGAAAAGTACTAAATTCCTTAACTTAAGATATTTGGCTTTCTTTAATTAACACTAAACTTTAGAGGTACTGACTACCTAGTCTTAGCTGCAAAAACTTCTTTATATCCTGGCTCCCCTCCAACCCTGTATCCCTGCCTCTTTGTAGCAGTTACCTGAGATGTTGAGCTCCAGGCTTATTCTCAGTTTTGACCACTGAATAAAACAGAGCTCTCAATGTCAGTTTGTACTTTTTTTTTCTTTTTTTTTTCCAGTGAACACCAGCTTAACTCTAAAAATCTTCCAAAACATTTGAAATTTGATAATTTAAAACATTTTAAATTCATTCCCATTAAATACTACTATGGTCATGTATTTTAGATCTACTTTGTAACTCATGCTTTAAAAAAATAAATCTATTAGATTTAGATATATTTATATTAATTTCTTGTGTTTCTCTAATCACCCAACTTCAATTTCGCATCATTTTCTGCAGTTTCTTATACAGCATTTTTAATTTCCCTTAGTAAAAGTTTGTTGAGGGTTAACTCTGCTTTGATATTGAGCTATATTATGATCACACTTGATCCTTAAATGATATCATTAGCTATAACATTCTAGACAAACTGCACATTTCCCCTTTCTTACAAGGTGATTAAATTATGTCATTGGCTTCCAATATTACTCCTAAAATTGGATATCAAATATTATCTTTGCACATTTCAAGTTAATCTGCCATTGATGTCTGCTATTTTTGAGACAATCTATTTGTCTTCAGTGATTTGAATCATTCCCTTTGTTTGTGTTGGTCTAGATTTCTTTTTATTAATATGATTTGGGTTCACTGGGTGCTGTGTTATACATTTTTCTATTTCATCAATTCTGGGAAATTCTTAGTTTGTGTATCTTCCAGTAATATCTGTGACTTGATAGCTTTTTATGTTTTTTCACAACTCTTGTTTCTCGTGTTATTTTCCTGGCCTCTGAAGATCCTTTGTATTTTTTATTTTAGTCTCTCTGATGCATTCTGGATTGTTTGTATAAATTAATCCTTTGGTTTACTAGTATCTTAAAATGTCAGTTTGTGGTTAAACTCATACATTGGATTTGAGTTTTCAGTTATTTTACTTTTTTTATTTTATTTATGAAACTTCATTTTGGTTCTTCTAAAAATTGCCTATATATGGTTCAGCTCCTATTATTACTGAACTGTTTAATTATGTGTTAACAATTACTTTGTCTAAACTCTTTTTCAGGTCTTATTCTACTGTGGGTGTTTGTTTGTTTCTGGTTGTTTACATGTATTTTGCAATTTGAGTGTGTGTGTGTGTGTGTGTGTGTGTGAAAGAGGGAGAGAGAGGTATTAATTTCCCCTAGTATGTTAACTATATGGCAACCCGCTCCAGTGTTCTTGCCTGGAGAATCCCAGGGACGGGGGAGCCTGGTGGGCTACCGTCTATGGGGTTGTACAGAGTCGGACACGACTGAAGTGACTTAGCAGCAGTAGCAGTATGTTAACTACAGGGGATTTATGAGGCCTAAAATTCATGAGACTCTGTCCTGAGAAAATCTATATTTGATTCTCTCAGGTTTATCAAGAAACTAAAATTCTGGGAACATTTTTAACAAAATTATCACTTCAGTGTTTCTTGGA
The DNA here is from genome assembly GCF_029407905.1 of Bubalus kerabau. Lineage (NCBI taxonomy): Eukaryota > Metazoa > Chordata > Mammalia > Artiodactyla > Bovidae > Bubalus > Bubalus kerabau. Next base: position 8,745,259 of record NC_073635.1, on the reverse strand, counting down.
GCACATTATGTGGTATTTATTTATAGTTCCTACCACAATGATGAAATTTCCATCTGAAGAAACCTGCCTAATATAGTGTTCTCCTATTATGTTACATTACTTTGGTAGGTTTTGAACCCTGTGAGATCATAAAAATCAGAGTTTACCATTCACTTGGCTGGAAAACACCTTCAAGGCAAAAGCAGACTTATAAATGAGTAAAGTGAGACTCAGAGTTAAGAGCATTTAGAGTTTGAACAAAATGAGTTGTGTGTTCTTTGATTGGAAAGCCAAACAGTAATCTAGATAAATTGCTAAAACTAGCACAGCAAAAGCATCACATTATATGTTTATAAAGGCTATACCATTGTCTTATTGTTTATAGTAAATATTGTTATTTTCTCAGTGTGTATTCACCACGCAAATTATTTTTATGACAAGTAGAGAATAATAAAGCAAAACTTCCATAGGCCAAACATAAAGTCTCTAGACTTGAGCATAGAATATTTATATAGCTAGGAATCAGGAAACAATAGCATTTATTTCTATGAAGGAAAAGGGAAATAATTTCTTCAGAGTAATGGATCATAAGAAGCAATTTATTGATTATAGTAAAGAAATACTTAACACTTGACAGGGCGTTGTACTGTTATTGTTAAAATAAATTATATTGTAGAAACTGAATTTTTAAAATGACTGTTAATACATGAAAATCAAAAGACATTTCAAAATGGGTCATAAATAATGTGAAAGACATAAAACAGCATCATTATCAGGACTGTGAAGCACCTAGAAAAGTTCAAGGCTGGTGGAATCAGGAATAGTTTGATCTTGGAACCACATTTAATTAAGGTTTTACAAAGCCCTTAGTAGGAAAGAATTAAAAAACTAATAATACTTCTGTATTTAATTCATCTATACTTTAAAAGATATCTAGATTATTTTCCATGTTTTTGATTCAAAAATCTTAGGTTGTTGATTTTATAAAAATTTAAAGCTAAAGATTCTTCTCTTTTATTGATACTTAAATATGGGGTAGAGATTAACTGAGTTCACTTGTGTTGTTGGAAGAGGGTGTTTGCTATTACCAGTGCATTCTCTTGGCAAAACTCAGTTAGCCTTTGACAAACAGATGGTCAATACTTAAATCATATTGTTTATATTCTTTGCATCCAAAGATGGACACACTCTATACAGTTAGCAAAAGCAAGACTGGGAGCTGACTGTAGCTCAGATCTTGAACTATTTATTGCCAAATTCAAACTTTAATTGAAGAAGTTAGGGAAAACCACAAGACCATTCATGTATGACCTAAATCAAATCCCTTACACTTGTACAGTGGAAGTGACAAATAGATTAAAGGGATTAGATCTGATAGACAGAGTTCCTGAAGAACTATGGACAGAGATTCATGACATTGTATAGGAGGCATTGATCAAGACAATCCCTAAGAAAAAGAAATGCATAAAGGCACAATGATTGTCCAAGGAGGCCTTACAAATAGCTGTGAAAAGAAAAGAAAGGCAAAAGAAAAATGGAAAGATATATCCATTTGAATTCAGAGTTCCAAAGAATAGTGAGGAGATATAAGAAAACCTTCCTCAGTGATCAATGCAAAAAAATACAAGAAAACAATAGAATGGGAAAGCCTAGAGATCTCGTCAAGAAAATTAAAGATACCAAGGGAGCATTTCATGCAAAGATGGGCTCAATAAAGGACAGAAATTGCATGGACCTAACAGAAGCAGAAGACACTAAGAAGAGACGGCAAGAATACATAGAAGAACTATGCAAAAAAAGATGATAATGACCCAGGTAACCATGATGGTCTGACCACTCAAATATAGCCAGACATCCTGGAATGTGAAGTCAAGTGGGCCTTAGGAAGTATCACTATGAACAAAGGTAGTGGATGTGATAGAATTCCAGTTGAACTATTTCAAATCCTCAAAGATATGCTGTGAAAGTGCTGCACTCAATATGCCAGCAAATTTGGAAAACTCAGCAGTGGCCACAGGACTGGAAAAGGTCAGTTTTCATTCCAATCCCAAAGAAAGGCAATGTCAAAGAATGTGCAAACTACTGCACAATTGCACTCATCTTACATGCTAGCAAAGTAATGGTCAAAATTCTCCAAACCAGGCTTTAACAGTATGTGAACCGTGAACTTCCAGATGTTCAAGCTGGTTTTAGAAAAGGCAGAGGAACCAGAGATCAAATTGCCAACATCCATTTGATAATCGAAAAATCGAAAGAGTTCCAGAAAAACATCTACTTCTATTTTACTGACTACACCAAAGCCTTTAACTGTGTGGATCACAACAATCTGTGTGTGGAAAATTCTTCAAGAGATGGGAATACCAGACCACTTGACCTGCCTTATGAGAAATCTGTATGCAGGTCAAGGAGCAACATTCAGAACTGGACTTGGAACAACAGACTGGTTTCAAATTGGGAAAGGAGTACATCAAGGCTGTATATGGTCACCCTGCCTATTTATCTTAAATGCAGAGTACATCATGCAAATGCTGGGCTAGCTGAAGCACAAGCTGGAATCAAGATTTCTGGGAGGAATATCAATGACCTCAGATATGCAGATGACACCACCCTTATGGCAGAAAGTGAAGAGGAACTAAAAAGCCTCTTGATGAAAGTGAAAGAGGAGAGTGAAAAGGTTGGCTTAAAGCTCAACATTCAGAAAACTAAGATCATGGCATCTGGTCCCATCACTTCATGGCAAATAATAGATGGGGAAAAAATGGAAGCAGTGACAGACATTTTCTTGGGCTCCAAAATCACTGCATATGGTGCCTTCAGCCATGAAGTTAAAAGACACTTGCTCCTTGGAAGAAATGTTATAACCAACCTAGTCAGCATATTAAAAAGCAGAGACATAACTTTGCCAACAAAGGTCGATCTAGTCAAAAATCTGGATTTTCCAGTAGTCATGTATGGATGGGAGAGTTGGACTATAAAGAAAGCTAAGTGCCAAAGAATTGGTGCTTTTGAACTGTGGTGTTGGAAAAAACTCTTGAGAGTCCCTTGGACTGCAAGGAGATCCAATCAGTCCATCCTAAAGGAAATCAGTACTGAATAGTTGGTGGAAGGACTGAAGCTTAAACTGCAATATCTTGGCCACCTGATGTGAAGAACTGACTCATTTGAAAAGACCCTGATGCTGGGAAACATTGAAAGTGGGAGTAGAAAGGAATGACAGAGGATGCGATGGTTGGAAGGCATCACTGACTCAATGGACTGGAGTTTGAATAAGTTCCGGGTGTTGGTGATGGACAGGGAAGCCTGGCTTGCTGCAGTTCATGGGGTCAACAAAGAGTTGGACATGCCTGAGAGACTGAACTGAACTGAACTGATTTGATAATCTATTAAAATATATATATTCTAGGGCATTCCCTTGGTCCAATGGCTAAGAGTCTGCACTCCCAATGCAGGGTTGCCTGGGTTTAATCTTTAGTCAGATAGCAAGATTCCATGTGCTACAATCAAGAGTTTGTATGTATTAACTATAAGATCCCATGAGCTGCATCTGTAACCAAGTGTAGCCAAATTTTTTTTTTTTTTTTTTTAAGAAAAGATGGTGCAGGAGTAAATGGGAGTGATCACCTTACTCCCCACAAATACATCAAAAATATATCTGTGGGTGGAACAACACCTACTGAATACCTTCTGTATACTAGAAGAATAACACAGACTTTCAAAAAAGAAAGCTAATCTCCCTAGAATGAGTATGAGTGCCTTTCGGGTTCTTGTCTGTTGAGCATTATTTTTACTGTTTATTTTCAGGTTTTGTCTATTCATTCTTTTTTGTCTGTATGTTTGTTTCATTTCTTATTTCTATATTTTCTTTATTTTCCCTTTGGCTTTTCTTTTTTTTTTTTTTTTCTTTCCTTTCTCTCTCTCTCTCTCTTTATTTTTCCTCTTCCTCTATCTCTTTCTTCCTCTTTCTTTTCTGTGTTTTGTGGCTTGTGGAGATCTAGTGCTACAGTAAGAGTTTGAGTCTGAATCTCTGAGGTCAGACACCTGAGTCCTGGGTGTTGGACCTCCAGGGAACTAAAAATCTCCTGGGACATTAATTAGAAAGAACTCTCCCAAAGGCCTTCAGCTCAACACTAGGACCATGCCCCAACCATAGACCAGCAAACTCTAATGCTGATGCCTTATGCCAAATCAACAACAAAACAGGAACACAATACTGTCCATTACCAGACAGGGCCCTTCAGAGAGACCAGATCCAGCTCTACCTACCAGAACACAGACACTGGCTCCCTCGACCAGGAAACCTTCATGAGGCACTGGTCCAACCCACGAACTGGGCAAAACTCTACAAATAACAAGAACTACAACTTGTAGGCGGCAGAGAGGAGACCCCAAGCACAGTACATTAAATGAAATGAAAAGACAGAAACATGCAGTAGATGAAGAAACATGGTAAAAATCCACAAGATCAAACAAATTAAGAGAATATAGGTGGTCTACCAGAAAAAGAATTCAGAGTATTGATAGCAAAGATGATCCAACATCTTGGAAATAAAATGGAGGCACAGAAATAGAATAGAGCCACATATTAAAAAGATATAGGAAATTTACAAACAAAGTCTGTAAGAAACAAAGAATAAACAATTAGCAATGAACAATACAATCAGTTCAGTTCAGTTCAGCTGCTCAGTCATGTCCAACTCTTTGCGACCCCATGAATCACAGTACGCCAGGCCTCCCTGTCCATCACGAACTCCCAGATTTTACTCAAACTCATGTCCATCGAGTCAGTGTGCCATCCAGCCATCTAATTCTCTGTCGTCCCCTTCTCCTCCTGACCCAAATCCCTCCCAGCATCAGGGTCTTTTCCAATGAGTCAACTCTTTGCGTGAGCTGGCCATAGTATTGAAGTTTCAGCTTTAGCATCCAAGACTGATTTCCATTAGAATGGACTGGTTGGATCTCCTTACAGTCCAAGGGACTCTCAAGAGTCTTCTCCAACACCATGGTTCAAGGACATCAATTCTTCGGTGCTCAGCTTTCTTCACAGTCGAACTCTCACATCCATACATGACCACTGGAAAAACCATAGTCTTGACTAAACGGACCTTTGCTGGCAAAGTGATGTGTCTGCTTTTCAATACGTTATCTAGGTTGGTCATAACTTTCCTTCCAAGGAGTAAGTGTCTTTTAATTTCATGGCTGTAATCACCATCGGCAGTGATTTTGGAAGCCCCCCCCCAATAAAAAAGAAAAAGTCAGCCACTGTTTGCACTGTTTCCCCATCTATTTCCCATGAAATAATGGGACCAGATGCCATGATCTTTGTTTTCTGAATGTTGAGCTTTAAGCCAACTTTTTCACTCTCTTCTTTCACTTTCATCAAGAGGCTTTTGAGTTCCTCTTCACTTTCTGCCATAAGGGTGGTGTCATCTGTATATCTGAGGTTATTGATATTTCTTCCGGCAATCTTGATTCCAGCTTGTGCTTTTTCCAGCCCAGCATTTCTCATGATGTACTCTGCATAGAAGTTAAATAAGCAGTGTGACAACACACAGCCTTGACATATTCCTTTTCCTACTTGGAACCAGTCTGTTGTTCCATGTCCAGTTCTAACTATTGCTTCCTGACCTGCATACAAGTTTCTCAAGAGGCAGGTCAGGCAGTCTGGTATTCCCATTTCTTTCAGAATTTGCCACAGTTTATTGTGATCCACACAGTCAAAGGCTTTGGCATAGTCAATAAAGCAGAAATAGATGTTTTTCTGGAATGCTCTTGCTTTTCCAATGTCCATCAGATATTGGCAATTTGGTCTCTGGTTCCTCTGCCTTTTCTAAAACAATCTTGAACAACTGGAAGTTCATGGTTCACATATTGCTGAAGCCTGGCTTGGAGAATTTTGAACATTACTTTACTGGCGTGTGAGATGAGTGCAGTTGTGTGGTAGTTTGAGTATTATTTGACATTGCCTTTCTTTGGGATTGGAATGAAAACCACTCTTTTCCAGTCCTGTGGCCACTGCTGAGTTTTCCAAATTTGCTGGCATATTGAGTGCAGCACTTTCATAGCATCATCTTCCAGGATTTGAAATAGCTCAACTTGGATTCCATCATCTCCACTAGCTTCGTTCATAGTGATTCTTTCTAAGGCCCACTTGACTTCACATTCCGGGATGTCTGGCTCTACATGAGTGATCACATCATCATGATTATCTGGGTCGTAAAGATCTTTTTTGTGCAGTTCTTCTGTGTATTCTTGCCACCTCTTCTTAATATCTTCTGCTTCTGTTAGGTCATACTATTTCTGTCCTTTATTGAGCCTGTCTTTGCTTGTAATGTTCCCTTGGTATCTCTAATTTTCTTGAAGAGATCTCTAGTCTTTCCCATTCTGTTGTTTTCCTCTATTTCTTTGCATTAATTGCTGAGGAAGTCTTTCCTATCTCTCCTTGCTATTCTTTGGAACTCTGCATTCAGATGCTTATATCTTTCCTTTTCTCCTTTGCTTTTCACTTCTCTTCTTTTCACAGCTATTTGTAAGGCCTCCTCAGACAGCCATTTTGCTTTTTTGTATTTCTTTTCCATGGGGATGGTCTTGATCCTTGTCTCCTATACAATGTTACAAATCTCTGTCCATAGTTCATCAGGCACTCTGTCTATCAGATCTAGTCCCTTAAATCTATTTCTCACTTCCACTGTATAATCATAAGGGATTTGATTTAAGCCATACCTGAATGGTCTAGTGTTTTCCCTACTTTCTTCAATTTAAGTCTGAATTTGGCAATAAGGAGTTCATGATCTGAGCCACAGTCAGCTCCTGGTCTTGTTTTTGCTGACTGTATAGAGCTTCTCTATCTTTGGCTGCAAAGAATATAATCAGTCTGATTTTTGTGTTGACCATCTGGTGATGTCCATATGTAAAGTCTTCTCTTGTGCTGTTGAACAAGGGTGTTTGCTGTTACCAGTGTGTTCTCTTGTGAAAATTCTATTAGCCTTTGCCCTGCTTCATTCCATACTCCAAGTTCAAAATTGCCTGTTACTCCAGGTGTTTCTTAACTTCCTACTTTTGCATTCCAGTCCCCTATAATTAAAAGGACATCTTTTTGGGGTGTTACTTCTAAAAAGTCTTGTAGATCTTCATAGAACTGTTCAACTTCAGCTTCTTCAGCATTACTGGTTGCAGCATAGGCTTGGATCACCGTGATATTGAATGGTTTGCCTTGGAAACCAACAGAGTTCATTCTGTAATTTTTGAGATTGCACGCATGTACTGCATTTCAGACTCTTTTGCTGACCATGATGGCTACTCCATTTCTTCTAAGGAATTCCTGCCCACAGTAGTAGATACAGTGGTCATCTGCGTTAAATTCACCCATTCCAGTCCATTTTAGTTCGCTGATTCCTAGAATGTCAATGTTCATTCTTGCCATCTCCTGTTTGACCACTTCCAATTTGACCAAGCCTGGGCTGCATGCTCCCTGAGTAACAGGAAGAAATGGGACCAGGAAGAAGTGTGGACTGTTGGAGTCTAAGAAATGGAACCTGGCATATACCTCTGTGCTGGATGAAACTCTCTGTTGCATTTAAGTGCTGTATCTGCAATCATCCTGGCTGGGGCTGCTGCAGTATCATCAAGAAGTGGTGCTTTGAAAAATTTCATAAAAGAGAGCAGCGGCTCTATATAAGGAGTGGCGGCTGTGCGGGTGCAGGAGGGCCTAGAGGCACCACTGCACATTCAAGGTCAGGAGGGCTGGCCATGGGGAGAATCCCCTCGTCCAAGGTAAGGAGCAGCAGCTGCGCTTTGCTGGAGCAGCCGTGAAGAGATACCCACCTCCAAGGTAAGAGAAACCCAAGTAAGATGATAGATGTTGCGAGAGGGCATCAGAGGACAGATACACTGAAACCATAATCACAGAAGACTAGCCAATCTGATCACATGGACCACAGTCTTGTCTAACTCAATGAAACTGAGCCATGCTGTGTGGGGCCACCCAAGGCGGGCGGGTCATTGTGGAGAGGTCTGATAGAATGTGGTCCACTGGAGAAGGGAATAGCAAACCACTTCAGTATTCTTACCTTGAGAACCCCATGAACAGTATGAAAAGGCAAAATAGTAGGATACTGAAAGAGGAACTCCCCAGGTCGGTAGGTGCCCAATATGCTACTGGAGATCAGTGGAGAAATAACTCCAGGAAGAATGAAGGAATGGAGCAAAGCACAAACAATACCCAGTTGTGGATGACTGGTGATAGAGGCAAAGTCTGATGCTGTAAAGAGCAATATTGCATAGGAACAATACAATAGCTGAGATTAAAAATACACTAGAAGGAAACAATAGCAGAATAATTGAGGCAGAGGAAGGAATGCATGAACTGGAAGACAGAATAATGGAAATAACTGAAGCAGAGAAGAGTAAAGTGAATGTAAAGAAGTTAGGACAGTCTCAAAGACATCTTAGACAATGTTAATCACATCAACATCTGAATTACATGCATCCCAGAAGAAGAAGAGGAAAAGAAAGGGTATGAGAAAATATTTGAGAAGACTATAGACAAAAACGTCCCTTAACATGGGAAAGGAAATAGCAATCCATGTCTAGGAAACCAAGAGAGTCCCTTACAGGATAAATTCAAAGAGATACATGCCAAGACATATATTAGTTAAACTGATGAAAATTAAACACAAAGAAAAATATTAAAAACAGGAAGAGAAACGCAACAAATAATGTATAAGGGGGCCACTCTACAGCTAACAACTGGTTTTGCAACAGAAACTCTGCCAGCTAGAAGGAAGTGTCAGGATATACTTAAAGTGATGAAAGGAAAAACAAAACAAAACAAAACAAAAAAAAAAACAAACAAAAAAAAAAACTGCAATCAAGATTAATCAGCAAGGATATCATCCAGATTTGATGGAGAAATCAAAAGCTTTACAAATAAGCAAAAGTTAAGAGAATTCACCACCACCAAACTAACTTTACTACAAATATTAAAGGAACTTTAGACAAGAAATACAAGATAAAAGACAGAACCAACAAAAAAGCAAAACAATAAAGTAAATAGTAATAGGTTCATACATGTCAATAATTACATTAAATGTAAACAGATAAATTATTTCTGTATCCAACAGAAATAATACCCCTATATACGCTATTTACAAGACATTCACTTCAGCCTTAGGGACACATAAGTACTGAAAGCAAGGGGCTGGAAAAAGACATTCCAAGCAAATGAAAATAAAAAAAATAAGTGGAAATAGCAATACTCGTACAAGATGAAATAGATTTCAAGATAAAGATCATTACACAAGACAAGGAAGGACACAACATAATGGTCAAGAGATCAATCCAAAAGAAGATATATTAATTGTAAGACAGTAAAGAATCCGCCTGCAATGTGGGAGACCTAAGTTTGATCCCTCAGTTGGGAAGATCCCTTGGAGGAGGTCATGGCAACCCACTTCAGTATTCTTCCCTGGAGAATCCCCATGGACAGAGGATACTGTAGGCAGCTACAGTCTATGGGGTAGCAAAGAGTCAGACATGACTGAGCAACTAAGCACATCAGTAATGAACACAGATGCAAAAATTCTGAGCAAAATTCTAGCAAACAGAATCCAGCAACACATTAAAAGGATCATACACAATGATCAAGTGGAGTTTATCCCAGGGATGCAAGGATTCTTCAATAAATGCAAATCAATAAATATGAAACACCATATTAACAAATTGAAAGACAAAACCATACTGTTATCTCAATAGACACAGAGAAAGTTTTCAACAAAATTCAACAGCCATTTATGATAAAAACTCCCCAGAGAGTAGGCATAGAAGGAACGTATATTAACATAGTAAATGCCATATATGAACAAACCTACAGCAAACATTATTCTCAACACTGAAAAACTGAAGGTATTTCATCTAAGACCATGAACAAGACAAGAGTGTCCACTATTATTCAATATAGTTTCTTATTCAATACAGTTTTGGAAGTCCTACTTATGGCAATCATAGAGGAAAAACAACTATATAAAAGGAATCCAGGTTGGATGACGTGATACTATGCATAGAAAATCCAAAAATGCCACCAGAAAATTATTCTTACTAGAGCTAATCAATGAAAGGGTTTTGGAATATAAAATTAATACTCAAAATCCCCTGCATCCTATACACTAATTTTTTCTGAAAAATCAGAAAGAGAAATTAAGGAAACGATCCCATCCATCACTGCAACAAAAAGAGTAAAATACTTAGGAGTAAACCTACATAAAGAGACAAAGGACCTGCATGCAGAAACTGTACGGCACTGATGAAAGAATCGAAGACTCAATGTTCTTGGACTGGAGGAATCAATATGATGAAAATGCCTATACTACTCAAAACAATATGAAGACTCAATGCAATCCCTATCAAACTGCCAGTGGTAGTTTTCACTAGAACTAGAACAAAAAAATTTACAATTTGTACAAAAGACCCCAAATAGCCAAAGCAATCTTGAGAAAGAAAAACAGAACTGCAAAATAATTCTTTCTGACTTCAGAATATACTACCAAACTGTAGACATCAAGACAGTGTGGTACTAGCACAAAAACAGAAATATACACCAATGAAACAAGAAAGAAAGTCCAAAGATGAACTCATACACTTAATGGGCATTTTATCTGTAACAAAGCAGGTAAAGAATTTAATGGAGAAAAGACAACCTCTTCAATAAGTGGTGTTGGGAAAACTGGACAGCTACATGTAGAAGAAAGAAGCTAACTTCTAACACTTCCTAACACTAAAAATAAAAAAATAAACTAAAAATGGATTAAAGACTTAAATATAAGGCCAGAAAGTATAAAACACTTAGAGGAAATAATAGGCAGTACACTCTTTGACATAAATCACAGGAAGATCTTCTTTGGTCCACTCCCTATAGTAGTGGAAATAGAAAGCAAAAAATAGATTAGACCTAATTAAACTTTAAAGCTTTTGCATAATAAAGGAAACAAAAATCAAGATTAAAAGACAACCTTCAAATAAGAGAAAGTAGCTGAAAAAGGATTAATCTCCAAAATATATAAGCAGCTCATGCAACTCAATATTAGAAAAAAAGAATAGCCCAATCAAAAAATAAGCAGAAGACCTAAACATTTTCTCCCAAGAAGACAGACAGATGCCCAATAATCACATTAGTAGATGCTCAAAGTCTCTTATTATTAGAGAAATGCAAGTCAAAACTACAATGAGGTGTTACTTTATACCAGTGAGAATGGCCATCATCAAAAAACTATGAATAAAAAATACTGGAGAGGATAAAGAGAAAGGAAATTCTATTGCACTGTTGGTGGGAATGTAAACTGATACAGCCAATATGTAGAACTATATGGAGATTCCTTAACAAATGAGGAAAGAAACTCCCATAGGAGCAAGCAATCCTACTACTGGGCATAAGCACTGAGAAAACCATGATTTGAAAGGACGCAGGCACCCTAAAGTTTATTTACCATCAGTTCAGTTCAGTCGCTCAGTCGTGTCCAACTCTTTGCAACCCTATGGACTGCAGTATGCCAGGCCTCCCTGTCCTCCCAGTCCATCATCAACTCCTGGAATTTACTCAAACTCATGTCCATTGAGTCAGTGATACCATCCAACCATCGCATCCTCTGTCATCCCCTTCTCCTCCTGCCTTCAATCTTTTCCAGCATAAGGGTCTTTTCAAATGAGTTAGCTCTTCGAATCAGGTGGCCAAAGTATTAGAGTTTCAGTTTAGCATCAGTCCTTGCAATGAATAGTAAGGACTGATCTCCTTTAGGATGGACTGTTTGGATCTCCTTGCAGTTCATGGACTCTCAAGAGTCTTCTCCAACACCACAGTTCAAAAGCATCAATTCTTCAGTGCTCAGCTTTCTTTATAGTCCAACTCTCACATCCATACATGATTACTGGAAAAACCATACCCTTGACTAGATGGACCTTTTTTGGCAAAGTAACATCTCTGCTTTTTAATATGCTGTCTACGTTGGTCATAACTATTTACCATAGCCAAGACATTAAAGAAATGTAGATGTCCATCAACAGATGAATTAATTTAGAAACTGTGGTGTGTGTATGCTGTGTGTGTTCTCAGGCTCTTAGTCATGTTCCACTCTTTGCAACTCCATGGACTGTAGCCTGCCAGGCTCCCCTGTCCATGGAATTTTTCAGGCAAGAATACCAGAATGGATTGCCATTTCCTACTACGGAGAATCTTCTGACCAAGGGATCAAATCCATATCTCTTGCATTGGCAGGAGTATTCTTTACCAGTTGTGCCACCTGGTAAGTCCCACAGTACATATATACAATTAAATATTACTCAGTTGTAAAAAGGAGCAAATTTGAGTCAGTAGTAGTGAGGTGGATGAACCTAGAGCCTGTTATACAGACTGAAGTAAATCAGACAGAGAATAATGCATATATATGGAATCTAGAAAAATAATCCTGATGACCCAAATTACAGAGAAGGAATAGAGATTATAGACATAGGGAATGGTCTGGTGGGCACAGCAGGGAAAGTTGAGTGTAGGACAAATTGAGGAAGTAGCATTGACATATACACACTATCATGTGTAAAATAGATAACTAATGGGAAGCTTCTGTATAACACAGGGAACTCAATCTATTGTTCTGTGAAGACCTAGAGGGGTGGGATGGAGGGGGTGGGAGGCTCAAGAGGGGGGTATGTGTATATATATATAATTATGACTGATTCACATTGATGTACAGAAGAGACCACTACAACATTGTAAAGCAATAATCCCCCAATAAAAAATTAACAAATAAAATGGACAAATGAAGAATTATGTAAATTCATAAGTGTACTGCTTTGAATGTTTGTCATTGATTACAATAAATAATGCTTACAATAAAAAAAAATAATGCACATAAAATGTATATGTTCTTTCAGCTGAATACATCTGTTAGGTAGCTAGTCAGACATAAGCAGATCCCACCTCATTCTGGCAGGGATCATCTTTCCCTCTCTCTCCTGCATACTGGTAATCAGAGCACACCCAGAGTGCCTCATTCTTCTAGCCAAAGACCATGGCTAAGTTTCCAATCTTATCAGGACCAAACAAGATAAAGCCACCAAAACAAGGACCAAACAAGATAAAACCACCAAAACAAGCTGTCACAAGTGCACCAAGATTAAAAGTGACTCAAAGTAACTTGGGATCCATTTTGCCATATTTATAATAAATTAGCATTGCAGCCTAACCTCCCCAGTCTTGGTTATGCTTGGGTGCTTGTAGGTAAGCACCTGCACACTAGGAGACAAGTTGTATAACCTAAAACTGTCAATCAACTTGTCATTCAAATGATGTAAGACAGGGGAAGGGGCTGCCACACTCTAAAATACCAAACCCAACCTCATTGTGGGGTTGCTTTTGATTTCTAGATAGCCCATTATCATCTTTTCTCAAGAGTGTACTCTTGCTTTGCTTAATAAAACTCATGTTGTTTGAAATAGTTCGATGTTTCTTGTATAATTTTTTCCCTTAAGAACGGAGGAAATCATTGTCCTACCGGTAACACATGTATGTGTGCATGTATAGTTATATATACTAATTTAAGAATTCCCACACTGTGTGTTAGGGCAATGACTTCCACCTGACACAGTAGTCAAGGCAGTAAAAGAAGTATCACCTCACCCTCATAGTACATGGTCTCAATGAGGATGGTTTTCATCTGACTGTCATATCTGTTATACATTATCTAGTTTAGAAATTATGATACATGTACCATGTGGTCTGGTCCAGTACTTATACTATATCACAATGTTTTATAAGATTTAAATATTTAGTTGGAAAGAAACACAAAGACACTCAGATAGCTAAAAGATAGAGTTTTTTTTTTTTTTTTTTTTCCTTACTTATACGTCCAAAACAGATAAGACTGCCAGACAAGATCACATAGTGATCGAACCAGAGGACAGGATAATAGCAAGCTGGAGTTGTAGGAAGAAGCTTATATTACACAAACAGGGTATACGTTTACTACTTTGAATAATTTCCTGGGATCTAGAACATAGGAGATATATCCTAAGAGGCTGATACCTGGGCCTGGTACTAATACTGGCCCTGGAGTATTTTATTGTGAGAGGCTGATCAAAGAGGATGAGGTGTGAACTTCATTTGCTCCTCAAGAAAAGGAACTGTTAGGCCACTAGCTAGGGTTCCAAAACAGAGTCAAGACAGTATTTCTACAAACTCTACAACACACAATGCATGGCTTTTACACTTTAATATATAAGGGATTTTAATTTGCTGTATTCCCTTTTATTAATCAAAAGACAACTTGGTATTTTAGCCTGCATATTGTTCTTTATATCTCTAACTGAAATTTTTTTCTTGCACTATCAAATTCTTGGAATAGATTTTATAGCTTACATACAGTGAATACTGTTTAAGACACTTGTTAAAAAGTTTTTCAATTTTCATGGAACACCTTGAAGATACCTAAGTGACCTGACTTCTTGACAGACATGGAGGATTACGAGTGACATGCCATGTGCCTTGTTCACTGTTTAGGTAAGGAACACTGTCACGTACTCCAAAGTCTGTGGTAAAAACATGTCACTATTGTTGTTCAGTAGCTCAGTCGTGTCCAACTCTTTATGACCCCATGGACTGCAGCACACCAGACTTCCCTGTCCTTCACCATCTACCAGCGTTTGCTCAAACTCATGTCCATTGACATCCAACCATCTCATCCTGTGTTGTCTCCTTTAACATAGGACAATGTTCTTCTGCCTTCAATCTTTCCCAGCATCAGGGTCTTTTCCAATGAGTTGGTTCTTTGCAGAAGGTGGCCAAAGTACTAGAGCTTCAGCTTCAACATCAGTCCTTCCAATGAATATTGAGGATTGATATACTTTAGGTTTGATTGGTTTAATCTCCTTGCTGTCCATGGAGTCTCAAGAGTCTTTTCCAGCACCACATTTTGAAGGCATCAGTTCTTCCATACCCAGCCTTTTTTATTGTCCAACTCTCATAGCTGTACATGACTACTGGAAAAACCATAGCTTTGACTGTACAGACCTTTGCTGGCAAATAATGTCTCTGCTTTTCACTATGCTGTCTAGGTTTGTCATAGCTTTTCTTCCAAGGAAAAAGTGTCTTTTAATTTCATGGCTGTAGTCACCAACTGCAGTGATTTTGGAGCCCTAAAAAATAAAATCTGTCACTGTTTCCATTGTTTCCCCATCTATTTGCCACGAAGTGATGGGATCAGATGCCAGATTTTCATTTTTTTGAATGTTGAGTTTTAAGTCAGCTTTTTCACTGTTAAAAGGCTCTCAAATATCATTTTGATCCATATTGAGCTTTGTACTGCATGTGAATAGAAGTGACTAGAACTTCTGTTTGTCTCCTCCTTTAACTTCTTATTTACATAACACATGGACCCATCCCATAAGAGAAACTAAATCAAATTGGGAATTGGATAACATGAATTTCACTTTTTACAGATTTAGATATTTCTGCAATTCTAAATTAAATTCTAGAATAAAAATGTAAATATAATCTACATTTGTTCTAAGAAGAGTGATGGATGACAGAAACAATAGAAAACAAAAAAACTTTCCTTTTTTCAAAAGGTATCATGTTTTTATACTGTGATAACAGTTCTAAGATAAGATCATTATGAAAAGGCTGCACAAAATGGGTTTTAGGTCAATTTAAGAGTTGACAGGAGGCTATACCTTTCATACATAGGCAAAATCATCTCTAGATGTTATTTGAAGTTATCATATTTTCACAGTAGTGAATCCAGTTCAAACATGGGAACTATTCAACAGATCTCTTGAATGACCTCTCAGATGTTGAAAAATGCCTAAGAAAATCTTTCTTCCATGTATACTTACTGGGAGAAGTTAAGGAACATATCCTCTCTTTTTCCAAATGCTATGATTCCTATGAAAATTGCATATTATAGAGAATGTGTGTGTGTGTGTGCTAAGTTGCTTCAGTAGTGTCCGACTCTTTGGTCCAACTCCGTATGGACCATAGCTTGTCAGGCTTCTCTGTACATGGGATTCTCCAGGCAAAAATACTGTAGTGGGTTTCCATGCCTCCCTCCAGGAGGTCTTCCAAACCCAGCTATCGAACCCATGTCTTTTATGTCCACTGCATTGGGCAGCCAGCACCTTTTCACTAGTGCCACTTGGGAAGCCCCAAATCTTCATTCTCTTTGCTTGAAAATTAAAGGATGTGAGCTCAATCATCATAACAGTTTCCAGCCTATCCTAAAATTCTGTGAGGTTGTGTATATATGGTTTATTCATTGATATAAGATTAACTTCTTGAGAGTCATCACCAACTTATATTCAGTAGCTAAAACTTTCCTCCAAAGAACTTTCCTAAAGCATTTTCCAGTTCCATTTAAGAAACCAGGGAAACAGACTTTTCAATCATCTTTGTAAAATATGTTCTTATTCATTTCTGAAACTGCAGGAAAATTGATTTTCTTTGTCCTCAAGTGTGTGTTAAAAAGATACTTGGATTTTTTTTTCTTGTATGTGGTGATAAACAGGAAATTTAGCCCTGTTTTGGGCCTTCCCTAGTGGCTCAGACAGTAATGAATCTGCCTGTAATGAAGGAGACCTTCAGGAGACCCAGGTTCAATCCTTGGGTCGGGAA
The DNA here is from genome assembly GCF_029407905.1 of Bubalus kerabau. Classification (NCBI taxonomy): domain Eukaryota; kingdom Metazoa; phylum Chordata; class Mammalia; order Artiodactyla; family Bovidae; genus Bubalus; species Bubalus kerabau. Next base: position 8,728,629 of record NC_073635.1, on the reverse strand, counting down.
GATCCTCTGGATAAGGAAATGGCAACACACTTCAGTATTCTTGCCTGGAGAATTCCATGGACAGAGGAGCCTTGTGGGCTACAGTTCAAGGGGTCACAAAGAATCAGACACAATTGAGTGGCAAACACTTTCACTCCTGTCATTATTCATTATACTTTACTGAATACACTTCATTTTTTACTATAACTTGCTTCATCTGTGTAGCCCTTTGAGTTTGAAACCCATTTGTATGATGAAGTAAACAAAATTTGAGAGAAAAATTTCTTTCCATGAGAAATCACCAGATCTGATCAGTGGACATAATTCTAGTGAGGGATGGTAGTATTCTACATTATGATTAACATTCATAATCCTCTTTCCAAGTGTAAGATCCAAATTAAATATAAAAATATTTTCTGTCCAAGCCAGATCTACAATTCAGCAGTGTCTCTAGTCATTGTATGACTATCAAATATTTGGGTAACTTACTAGTTCAGATGAAAGTTAATCATACAATTGGCTTTAAATAGTTCAAAGTTTGTCTAGAAAAGAATGGGAGATTTCCCATCCATTCTCTACAGAGAAGTTGTATAATATTTTTGCAACATAAAACTTGTCTTATTTCTTCTCTCATTTACACATTCTAGTGCTTTTTTATTTAACACATAATAAAATCACAACAAAAGAGGAACTAAAAAGCCTCTTGATGAAAGTGAAAGTGGAATGTGAAAAAGTTGTCTTAAAGCTCAACATTTAGAAAACTAAGATCATGGCATCTGGTCCCATCACTTCATGGGAAATAGATGGGGAAACAGTGGAAACAGTGTCAGACTTTATTTTTGGGGGCTCCAAAATCACTGCAGAAGGTGACTGCAGCCATGAAATTAAAAGACGCTTACTCTTTGGAAGAAAAGCTATGACCAACCTAGACAGCATATTCAAAAGCAGAGACATTACTTTGCCAGCAAAAGTCGATCTAGTCAAGGCTATGGTTTTTCCAGTGGTCATGTAGGGATGTGAAAGTTGGACTGTGAAGAAAGCTGAGCACCGAAGAATTGATGCTTTTGAATTGTGGTGTTGGAGAACACTCTTGGGAGTCCCTTGGACTGCAAGGAGATCCAACTAGTCCATTCTGAAGGCGATCAGTCTTGGGTGTTCTTTGGAAGGAATGATGCTAAAGCTGAAACTCCAATACTTTGACCACCTCATGCAAAGAGTTGACTCCTTGGAAAAGACTCTGATGCTGGGAGGGATTGAGAGCAGGAGGAGAAGGGGACGACAGAGGATGAGATAGCTGGATGGCATCACTGACTCGATGGACGAGAGTCTCAGTGAACTCCGGGAGTTGGTGATGGACAGGGAGGCCTAGCGTGCTGCGATTTATGGGGTCACAAAGAGTCGGACATGACTGAGCTACTGAACTGAGCTGAAAATCACAACACTTCACCATATCACAATAGGTCCTCTGCTTCTGATCACTAGGACTATTTTTGGTGGATCTTTGCCTATCATTGTGGATAGCCTTGTTCTTCAAATATAGAAGTATATTCCCACCTCAGGCCTTATCTCTTTTCTATCTATTTACTGTTTTAAGAAATTATTCTTTCAGTGTATGGGGAAGGAGGGTACCAGAACTGGAGTCTGTATTTTATATCCTTCTCACCAAGATCCTTTCCAGAAAGTGGATGGCATGGAGAAAGTAGTAATGGGTCACTCATGGGACTTGAGGATGTATCTGCTTACCAAAAATGCTAAGGAAATATTTCAATATTTTATCAACTGGCCTTACTGCTTCATTTTAGTATATATGTAGTCACTTGACTACAAGAGTCTCAGTAACTAGAATATATGATTATTGAAAGGATGAACTGAATTCCACTGCTTGCTTTATACTCTGTACTCTTTATACTCTTTAACCAATATAATGTTTACCATTTATGGAATGCAAAATAAACATGCACATAATTAGTGTTTCAAATTTTCCTTGCTTATTACCTCATGTACAAATTAAGAATGATACTTCATCAAACATTGGTACCATCTAATGCTCCAGAAGAAATGCAGAGAATTACAAAAGATCATGATTCACTCAATCAGTTGTTCTATTCTTTGCTGTTATCAAATTCCATTACTCTCAATCAATATAGCTTAATATAGTGAAACAAAAGTAAAACAACCGTAACCTTTAATAGTATTTACATTAATGTTTGTATTTATATGATGACAGTTTCCCTTAAATTAATATTTAAGTGAAGAGATGCAACTTTAGAAATTCTGTACATAACACACACATATAATTGTATTTATTCAGTTATCTTTTACTTCACTTTATACCTCTTTTTTCAAACATCCCTATTTCAAATACGTATTCATTTTCTGCATTCTATTTTTAGTAGCTTCAGGTAAGCCTGGTATCATCTTCTAAAAGAGAAAAACAACTGTATCATAGTACATCATATATAATGAAAGTCCACAATGGAAACATTGTATGTTTTATTTCCTAATTAAGAAATTTGAATCAATTAAATGAACATTAGAAATCATAAAAAATTAGGAGATTACTGCATACTAAGCGATCTGTAGACATTTTCTTCTTTCTGATTAATAATTTTTATATTTAAAAGTTCTTTTCCCTGTCATCCAGGGGTTGTCTTTTCTATTCTAGCCAATGTAATAGCTTGTAGATTCTGTAAGTTGGTCCTGAGTATGTACTGTGTGCTTCCTTGCTCAGCCATGCCTGATTCTATGCGGTCCCAGGGACTGTAGCCTGCCAGGTTCTTCTGTCCATAGGATTTCCCAGACAAGAATACTGGAGTGGGTTGTATGCTGTCCTCCAGGGATTCTTCTCAAACCAGGGATCGAGCCTGTGTCTCTTGTGTCTCCTGCATTGGCATGCATATTCTTTTCCACTAGTGCCACCTACGTAGATGCTATTGAAACTCAGGTCCAACTGCAGCTCGGCACTCAAAAATCAATACTGGAGAGGAGAGGTTGGTGGAAAGAAAAATTTGCTTTATTCCGGAGGAGGGCAGACTTGGGGAGAAGGCAGACTTATGCCTTATTGTCTACTCCCCACTGACAACCAGGGGACACAAGCTTTTAAAGGGCATTTCAAGGGTGTATAAGTGGAGAGAGGGGCTACATGTAAAAACAGCACAGTTAGGTCTAACAGTCATCTTGAAATTGGTCATTGGTGGCCTGATCAGCATCCTCCTGATTGTGTTGAGTACAGTTAATTTTCAGTTTCAGCATTGATGTGTTCCCTTTTCTTTGAGACCAGTTCTTAGAATTGTAGATTTCCCTGATGGCTCAGTTGGTAAAGAATCTGCCTACAATGCAAGAGACCTTGGTTAGATCCCTGGGTTGAGAAGATCCCCTGATGAAGGGAAAGGCTACCCACTCCAGTATTCTGACCTGGAGAAATCCACAGACTGCATAGTCCATGGGATTGCAAAGAGTTTGACATAACTGAGCGACTTTCACTTTTTTTTTTCCTCTTAGAATCGTGTCAGCTATGTCATAGCTACAATCTGCTCATCATGTAGTAAGGTTCTTCCACCTGGTGGGGGTTTCAATATCTACAAAACAGCTCAAAGTATATTATCTATAGCCTTTAGAGAAGAAAATAAAGATCCTTGACTTTATTTAATGACTATTGTCATTTAGACTTGCTTGACTGTTTTCCCTTCCTTTTCGCATTTTCACACTTCTCTGATTAAATTTATTCTTTGACTAAAGTTTTTCTACAGATAAAAGGCAAACAGAAAACATGGGGGTTGGGGTTCTGTCCTGGGAATTCCCCGTAGGGTCTTGATCCATATCGTAGTTAAACATCTACAAAGATTACTTTTTTTATACTCTAATATGCAGGGGTAATGGTATATACTAAATAAATAAAAGAATTTATGAATAATATGTTGATATGATGTTACACTGAATTTAAAATAACATTTCTATTTGAGCATGTTAGAGAGTCGAAATTATTTTTGCACCATGTTTTTATGCCAATTAAAAAACATATTGAAATCACTGAGAGTAAACTGAAATTTTTATTGGGAGCCTGAAAAATTATGATTTTTAATTCATACTGAGTTTACAGATAAAATCTTTAAATACTTGGAAACTGCTAGTTTAAAGGTAAAAATGCAAAATATGTTCTAACAAATTCATGAATCTATTTGCATCACTGAACTCTAAGCAAAGTTTCAGAGAAATCCCTTGAATACAGTGGTGGTAACATTCCACAGGGATTTTTTCATTTTTTTATTTTATCTTAAAGAATATTTTACTTTAGTAGTATCATTTTATACTTATACTTTTAGCATATTTAACTTTAGAAGAAGTGAAAAAGTATTTAAATCTATTACCTGTTATCTGTATTAACTTGGAAACTTTTATTTGTATTAAATTGAATCATTTTCATCACAGACATTTGCAATGAAAATCAATGCACAACATTAGAAAATTGTTTATTTTAAAAGTAATCATTGTACATCTTTAAAAAATAAATTAAAAAAAATGAAGTACATCATTAATTTGAATAAAACCTGACATATTTGTTATCACTTTCCTTTAGATAAGTCTTATAGAGATTAAAAGATAAGTAACAGTTACTCAAACTAGGGTAAAAATATGAAAAAATCTATCATCTACCTACCTTCCTGTTTCCATAATGCCATCTAACCATAATATGCAGCTACCATGTATTTAAAACATCTATTTACCACAGAAAATAAAGTCCTATTCAGAAATAAAAGACTCAAAGTTAAACTTTCAAAATGCATCATTACTGGCTGTATTTCATGAAAAGTGACTTACAATTTCTACCCTGGAAAATATGTACTTCATTTGTCTTCACTTAGTTCTCTTGTATCTAAGAATCATGTTTTGTAGATTAAAATTTATGTAAAACAGAAATATGACCCTGAACATTCAACAGTGTATAGCCATAACACTTAAAATGCTAAGTGCCTTTTTTATCTCATGCAATGATTTTTTTTTTTTTTGTAAAGTCCAAATGTCCAAATGAAAAGAAGAAACAAGAAACAACAGGAAAAAAATACCTTTAAAGATAAGTGGGAAAACAGCCTTAATCGCTATTAAAATATTGTCATCATTTTGCACAAAAACAGTTATTCCAAGGTTAAATAATATTTATGGGAGGTGAGAAATTATTAGGCATTTCTCCTCCATATTCATGTAAATGATTTGTCAGTATTCTTCCAACAAGAGAATATAAAATGTCCTTGTCATGTCAACATTTTAATATAACAAATATGATTTTTTAAATCACGAATTTGGTACACATTACTTTCAATAATTTAACTGCCCCAATACTGGTCAATGAAAATCAGATGTTATTTTATTTTTTGTCTCCATTAGGTCATGTAAGCACCGGTTCTAGGATTCTCAGAAGTTAAGATGTGAGGTTCATATAGATCATCATGCCAAAAGATGCTGATAGTGAATTCTGAGATGCATGCTGAATTCAAAAATAGAGGTGACTTTCTGTTCAGTTCAGTTCAGTAGCTCAGTCCTGTCCAACTCTCTGGGACCCCATGAAGCGCAGCACACCAGGCCTCCCTGTCCATCACCAACTCCCGGAGTTCACTGAGACTCACGTCCATCAAGTCAGTGATGCCATCCTTGGAGTGGGTGAATTTAACTCAGATGACCATTATATCTACTACTGCAGGCAGGAATCCCTTAGAAGAAATGGAGTAGCCATCATGGTCAACAAAAAGAGGTGACTTTACCCACCAATTTTCAGATTACTTTCCAGCAATATGAATGGATTCAGCCAAACATTTATACTCACAAGTTTATTTGGCAGAATGCAATATTATAATTGATTATATATACAAAAAGAATACAAGGACTGGTAATTGGAAAAAACTGAGTAAATAAACACTATCGTTTTTTCATAAACACTGTTTCTCACAATAGCTCATGTCACTAAAGACTAAAGAACATTAATTTGTCATTAGATTTTATAATTTATCAAATTTAAATAGGGATGATCAATCAATATTACCTCACACCTTTTTTTTCCACCCTGAAAATGACCTTGAAGTATTCACCAGCTAGGGGTATTTCACCTACATTAAATCACCAAAGAAACCAAGGTCAAAAGAAAGTCAGTGAAAGTCTCACACCCTAGCATGCCACTCTTTGCAATTGATGAATAGCTTCAATTTTCTCAGTTCCATGGCAAAGAGAACTGGAGCAGTTCTGTGGAGATCCATAAGAAGCTGGCTGAAGCCAGATGAAAAATGACATTTCTTGTACTGTTATTGGCAAGGTTAAAGCTTTTCACAAATAAAAAGCTTAAGGTTTTCTCAGAATTCAGTTTAGTTTCTGAGTCATATTGTCTTGGTGAATTGGACATTTGGGGAAACTTTATGAAGTGTTAACTACATTTGGAGATAACTGAAAATAAATCCTAAATTTCTTTAGAGCGACAAATATACTGTACTGCACCTTTCTGAGGTTTAGCATATGTGTTGACTTAGTAGAGGTACAAAATCACAATTTTTTTCTCATGCAACCGGTTGTTGTGAAGATCATACTAGATGCAGAGGTATGTATGAAAATATTTAAATGGCAATGAAATTGATATAAATTCAAAATGATCTAATTAAAAAATAAAGAATTTGAATCTCAGTCTTGAAAATGAATAACAACTCTTTTTACTTAAGCAACTCATTTCTTAGAGCCTAAGTTCCTGCTCTACAAAGTTACAGATTTTGAATAATTTTTTGCAATGTTCTTTCCAGAACATTTCTCTAAAATGTGTTTGAAGGAGAAAAAAAAAAATCTTACTAGGGCATTTCAGGATGTTGCCATAAGGAGGGTGGTTTTTTCCTCCAGCTTATGTGGTACTTAGCTCATGAAAGTGTGAGGACTTCAAGTCACAGAAACTGGTCAAAGAATGTCCTATTCTGCACATGTTTCTCTATCTAGTTCAATAGTCAACTCTTACCCATTTATCTACTGATGAGGTAAATTTCCATTCAAAGGTATGAATACCTCTGAAACTTCACTTTCTTGACACTAGCCTAGGTCTCTAGTTTAAAGTGGGTTTCCCTGGTTGTTCAGACCATAAAGAAACTGCCTGCAAAGTGGGAGACCTGGGTTCAGTCCCTGGGTTGAGAAGATCCCCTGAAGAAGGGAAAGGCTACCCACTGCAGTACACTTGCCTGGAGAATTCTATGGACAGAGGAGCCTGGTGGGCTATAGTCTATTAAGTAACAAAAGAATCTGACATGACTGAGCAACCAAGCACAGTACAGCATAGTTCAAAGGATGATGCATTCTGTCTTTTTTGCACTATACTCAAGAGCAGAACTGATAACATATCCATTTGCAACTTCCTTAACTTAGTAGCCATTGATGATAGCCAATTTCATTCTTCAATGAAAGAAGGAAGCATAAAGAAATATGATTCTTGAACTGAAAGAATTCCCATAGAAAAGTGGCAGAACATTATATGTATCATGGATGTTTGGAAATGTGTTATAGTATATTTTCCATTTTTAAAAAAAATCACAATTATTATTTTATTCAGAAAAATAAGGAACACTCATATTGGTAGTGTTGAAAATGGCTCTGAACAAGGGAAAGATTCCTAAAATACTCCAGAAGAGTGAGTGAAAAAATAAATAATTTGTGTTTATGTATTTTTGTAAAATTGTTGCAATGTTGGAGCACAGTTAATTTTGTTTGTTTGTTTCCATTTCTATATTTTTTTTTTACTTCATAAACCATAATTTTAACTACTTTTAAAACTTTAAAATAAGATGTGCTTTAGACTTATTTAGGGCATTTCAAACTAAGACAGTAAATTTAGGTTTGAGTTATTATTTAATATTCATAACAAATTCAGGTTTTGAAGTTAATTTGCTTCTTTTTTTACCTCTATGTTTAATGTATAATTTTAGATTTAGAAGATTATATTGGTTACCTAGTATTAGTAATAAGTACTTTCTATTTTTTAATCATCAATCATAGTTGTCATAGACTAACTTTTTTTTAATGTTTGAAGGATTAGTAATTAAACTTAAAAAGTTTAATTAAGTGTATACAGACTGGTTTTCAAAATTAGGTGACCTTTGATATCATTCCCTATAAATAATATTTCAGATCAAATAGACATTTTAATAACATAATGCTTATGGATCATCTATTCTAAATTAGGACTGGAGCTTGAGGCTTTCACATGCTAATTAGTATTCAGAGAGGTGAACCAGCAGATTCATGCCTTTGCCATGCTGACTCTGATTAGGGCCACAGTCTTTAATTAGGAGCATGGTATCACACTAACAAGTTGCTCCCTATCACAGAAACTGCAAAGGAAACCTGGAGATTGGAGTCAGAGATTATTTTTTAATATTAGATATCAAACAATTGAATAGAGGACCAGACATAGGAGATTGAAGTCAGTGATTACTTCTTAATATTAAATACTGAACAACTGATGAAACGACCAGACCCAGGAAAATGGAAAATTTCATTAAAGTGGAAATTAATTGTACTATATTTGATTATTAATTTGATAAAATGCTAATTATTTATTTATATCAGCATATTTTAAAAGTTACATTTTTATTTACTCTTATAATGATGTTCAGAGTACATTATAGACTGCAGCTTTCATACCTCTGTTCTCCCAAAATATATCTGCATCAAAATGTTATTTATTACTTAAGGACATCAATTGCCTAAATAGTAAAAATAAAATTCTTTATTCATATTTATAAATATATTATTTATTTATAAGCATTTTGTTTACATTTTAACTTAAAATTCTCAAATTGTAATTTGTAACCCTATGTGTCTCCTATTAATTAAAAAAATAAAACTATAAGGAAAAAATTAATTTTAAGATAAATTTTTCTTTACTGTTTTTCTTCAATGCCTTCATGGTTAATTCTTTCTCTAGCTAGGAAACACTAAGAGGAATATTTTTCTTCAACATGATTTTCCTGTGGGAGGACCACAAAGCATTTTTAAAAATTACATTAACAGCTAATATTTCAAATTTGTCTCCCATTTGACAACAAAATTGGTATATCCAGAATGGGACGCTAAATATGAAATTCAAATTAAAACTCTGTTAGCAAGTCACCATGGTTCTGATACTCTCACCACCAGGAGGCCAGTTATTATCAAGTGGGTTTACTTAAAGTTTCAATTAACTAAAGAGGGTCAGGGGTTATGGGCAAAAAAATAACTAATCAAACCCTCAGATTCATCTATCCTGCCAAAGCAACTGTACCACTGAGCAGCGCTTTGTACTAATTATTCCATACCTATGGCTGTCCACAGGGCTTGTATAAACCACACTCTTGACCTAGTTCACTGAAAGATGGCCAAACCTGGTCTTCAAACTTGTCTTGTGGGCAGATAAATGGAACTGTTACTCTCACTTCAATATCTCTCATCATTTCCACAAACATCAGGGTCACCAGAGACCTCTCATCTGTTTACATAGTACACCTTTCTCTTTTTGTTTGTGTGTGTGTTGGGATGGGGTCTTCCCTCGTGGCTCAACGGTGAAGAATCTGCCTATATTGCGGGAGATGAAGGAGACATGGGTTTGATCCCTACGTCAGGAAGATCTCCTGGAGGAGCACATGGCAACCCACTCCAGTATTTTTGCCTGGAGAATCCCATGGACAGAGAAGCCAGGCAGTCTATAGTCTGTAGTGTGGCAAAGAGTAAGACACATCCAAAGCGACTTGCTTGGACACATCCAGAGCAAACTTGCATGTATGTTGGGATGGAAGGTGGGAATGGGTGTGTCTTATTCCTGAGTTAAAATTAGTATGTGTTGCAACCATAACTTCTTTTTCATAAGTACATGTGCTCAAGAAACCCCTTTCTTGTATAATGGGTATTTAAACTGCACCAGGAAACTCCTTCAGACCCCATTCCACACTCAATAAAGTCAAAATATGCCTTCCTTTTTTCCCAGATGCTAAAGTCTTTTTCGACAATAAGTGTGCATGAGGACATTTGTCACTCCTAGAAAGAGGACCACTGTGAGTGACATATACTAATGTGCTTGGGAGAGGAGGTCCCATAAAACCACAACTGTCTCTCCATATGCAGCACACCTGGAGTCTTTTCCAAAAAGGAAAATTGCAGAGATGTAATATAATTTTGCCATGAAATAAATCCAAAGCTATTAAACCAGAGGTCTGTGTCCAAATCATTTAGACAATGAAAACTTATCTTCTGTTTGTAGAATATCACATTTTAATCGTTTTACTACTAGAATTTTATATGTTTATTTCCAAGTAAATTGCTTGGTATATAATCTAATTGGAGGCACAATGCATTAAGATTTCAGAATCTTGTTTTCAGGATGATTCCTTGGCTACATTCTGATGTTTTGAGGTAAATTAGTATTTTCACTTCTTGTATTCTTGAAACTTACAGAATAGACTGAAGAAAATATTCAGATCTATTACTCTATGAAAATAAAAATGTATGAACTGAAAACTTTTACTGTGTAAAATAAATAATGTGAGCATGAAATTCATTCATTTTAACTTAAATATTTAATTAAAATATAGAGAATTACTGTATCATCAAATATCTAAAATGAGGGTAGTTCAAGTATGAAATCATGCTAGATGAAGCAAGAAGAGGCACAGAGTAATGTTGAAGTAACTTTATAATAGTTAAGTCCCATATATTCATTTTAGAATTGTTGCTACTAGAGAACAAAAAGGTTAAATAACTTGTCTTATTAACAAAGCTCATCACCTGAACCACCAAAACTAGAGCTGGTATTCTGATATATTTTCAACATCATTTTTAATCAAATTTGAATCAGTTCTAATGAGGTGGATGAAACTGGAGCCTATTATACAGAGTGAAGTAAGCCAGAAAGAAAAACACCAATACAGTATACTAACACATATATATGGAATTTAGAAAGATGGTAACAATAACCCTGTGTACGAGACAGCAAAAGAGACACTGATGTATAGATCAGTCTTATGGACTCTGTGGGAGAGGGAGAGGGTGGGGAGATTTGGGAGAATGGCATTGAAACATGTATAATTTCATGTATGAAACGAGTCGCCAGTCCAGGTTCGATGCACGATACTGGATGCTTGGGGCTGGTGCACTGGGACGACCCAGAGGGAGGGTATGGGGATGGAGGAGGGAGGAGGGTTCAGGATGGGGAGCACGGGTATACCTGCGGCGGATTCATTTCGATGTTTGGCAAAACTAATACAATATTGTAAAGTTTAAAAATAAAATAAAATTAATTTTAAAAATAAATAAATTAATTAATTAAAAAAAAGTATACTATGTACTCTAAACCACACAAGAAAAAAAGTAAAATGTAGAATTGTATTTAAAAATAACAGTTTAGTAAAACCTTTATAACTGATTTGTCATCCAGACATATTTCTGCATTTTAAAAATTTCTTTAGAGTTTCCAGACAGCATTCAGCATCAGAAAGTGACTCAGAAGAGAGCAAAGACTGCTCAGCAGACTCTATCTTACAAGCACATTATTGCTAAAGTAGTTAATTCATAAAGCAGATCCAGGCGTCAAATTTCCCTATTTTCATTACAATCTTATACCACACTAAATCACTTGTTATATTTTTTTTTTGTCTCTTTTGGTAAATATTTATATGAAAGATACTTCATAATATACATTAGTAGAAAGAAAGACCTCTGTTACCAAAAGGTGATTCAGCAAAGATTGAATATAGCAAAATCCATTCAAAATTAGCCAATGGTGAGTATAGAAATGGCTCTGAAGAGAAACATCAAAAACTAGGATCAGAAGAAGCAGCAGCAATCAGAATACATATCTTTGCTTCATTGGTAAATCCCCATGTTTCGTCTATGTCTTGTTTCTTCACAGTATCAAAATACAACTGTGAATACTAAACCTCCTTTTCCCTCCTCAGCATAACAAAGCTGATCATCTGGGCCACCTGGGCTGCTTAATCTCCTGGTCTGTGTGTTCCCAAAGGAAGATTTACAAGGTACAAAAGAAGAAGAAAGTACATCTTCTGCTGTTTCTCCTTATCTTTGATCTTTAGCTTTAGCTGTCTTCACACCCTAGATGGCCAATAAAGTGAACCAAAGCATAAGGAAAAGGGAAGGAGCATATTATCACCTGTGGAGATTTAAGAGGAAAGTAAGAGAGTAACTACCAGGACGTCCTGTATTTCTCTATCCCACTCTCTGTATACAATACAGACTTAAAATGTGACCAGTTCTAGTCACTGGTCTCAGGTTTCATGATGCTCATACGTCTAATCTAGTTAATTTCTTTCTTTCTTTTTTTTATTTAATAAAATAAGCTTGGAGAAAAACATAGCATTAAAACTCAGCTGTACTAACGGGACCTGATTGGTGGGTGACAATGCCTAGCAGGGTACTGGATGTCCAGGGCTAAGTGAAAAGCATGACCAGCATGTATTGCTTTTTCTTGCTTCAAGAGCTATGAGGGCATGCATGGCAAGAGGAACAGTTGGTTCTAATTACAGCTCCTGTTTTGGAGTGGTCTCCTGAAAAATTTGTGAAGTGAGACAACGTTTTTTTGAGATGGGGTTCTGCTGTAGCTGTAAATTGATCCCAAAAATATATCATAATCTATTTATTCATTCTGAGTTGAATGAATTTTACATTATTCTTTTACATTATTTCTATTTTTTTGTAAGTGCTTTGGATATGCTAAATTTGAGTTGTAGGGTATCTAGATAAAAATGTCAATTTGGATAGATGGTTTGAACTTCTGTAAGTCAGTACTGAAGTCTGTTCTAGTAATTTCTTTCTCCAAATACATGATAATGTATGATTAATAATACTATTCCAAATATTTAGACATCATTTAAAATGCTGGTAAATACATTTCAGACTAATGTTTAGCAATAGCAAATAAAAATGTATCAGTTCAGTTCACTTCAGTCGCTCAGTCATGTCGGACTCTTCGTGACCCCATGAATCGCAGCACGCCAAGAGTCCCTGTTCGGAGTTCACCAACTCCCAGAGTTCACTCAGACTCACGTCCATGGAGTCGGTGATGCCATCCAGCCATCTCATCCTCAGTCGTCCCCTTCTCCTCCTGCCCGCAATCCCTCCCAGCATCAGAGTCTTTTCCAATGAGTCAACTCTTTGCATGAGGTGACCAAAGTACTGGAGTTTCAGCCTTAGCATCAGTCCTTCCACAGAACACCCAGGACTGATCTCCTTCAGAATGGACTGGTTGGATCTCCTTGCAGTCCAAGGGACTCTCAAGAGTCTTCTCCAACACTACAGTTCAAAAGCATCATTTCTTTGGTGCTCAGCTTTATTCACAGTCCAACTCTCACATCCATACATGAAAACTGGAAAAACCATAGCCTTGACTAGATGGACCTTTGTTGGCAAAGTAATCTCTCTGCTTTTGAATATACTATCTAGGTTGGTCATAGCTTTTCTTCCAAGGAGTAAACGTCTTTTAATTTCATGGCTGCAGTCACCATCTGCAGTGATTTTGGAGCCCAGAAAAATACAGTCTGACACTATTTCCACTGTTTCCCCATCTATTTCCCATGAAGTGATGGGACCAGATGCCATGATCTTCGTTTTCTGAATGTTGAGCTTTAAGTGACCTTTAGGCAATGGCACCCCACTCCAGTACTCTTGTCTGGAAAATCCCATGGACTGGGGAGCCTGGTAGGCTGCAGTCCATGGGGTCGCCAGGAGTTGGACACGACTGAGCAATTTCACTTTCACTTTTCACTTATCACTTTCATGCATTGGAGAAGGAAATGGCAACCCACTCCAGTGTTCTTGCCTGGAGAATCCCAGGGACGGCGGAGCCTGGTGGGCTGCTGCCTATGGGATCGCACAGAGTCAGACACGACTGAAGTGACTAAGCAGCAGCAAGCCAACTTTTTCACTCTCCACTTTCACTTTCATCAAGAGGCTTTGTAGTTCCTCTTCACTTTCTACCATAAGGATGGTGTCATCTGCATATCTGAGGTATTTGATATTTCTCCCGGCAATCTTGATTCCAGTTTGTGCTTCTTCCAGCCCAGCATTTCTCATGATGTACTCTGTATATAAGTTAAATAAGCAGGGTGACAATATACAGCCTTGACGTACTCCTTTTCCTATTTGGAACCCCTCTGTTGTTCCATGTCCAATTCTAACTGTTGCTTCCTGACCTGTATATAGGTTTCTCAAGAGGCCAGTCAGGTGGTCTGGTATTCCCATCTCTTTCAGAATTTTCCACAGTTTATTGTGATCCACACAGTCATAGACTTTGGCATAGTCAATAAAGCAGAAATAGATGTTTTTCTGGAACTCTCTGCTTTTTCCATGATCCAGCGGATGTTGGCAATTTGATCTCTGGTTCCTCTGCCTTTTCTAAAACCAGCTTGAACATCTGAAAGTTTAAGGTTCACGTATTACTGAAGTCTGGCTTGGAGAATTTTGAGCATTACTTTACTAGCATGTGAGATGTGTGTAATTGTGTGGTAGTTTGAGCATTCTTTGGCATTGCCTTTCTTTGGGATTGGAATGAAAATTGACCTTTTCCAGTCCTGTGGCCACTGCTGAGTTTTCCAAATTTGCTGGCATATTGAGTGCAGCACTTTCACAGCATCATCTTTCAGGATTTGGAATAGCTCAACTGGAATGCCATCACCTCCACTAGGTTTGTTCGTAATGATGCTTTCTAAGGCCCACTTGACTTCACATTCCAGGATGTCTGACTCTAGGTGAGTGATCACACCACTGTGATTATTTTGGTCGTGAAGATCTTTTTTGTACAGTTCTTCTGTGTATTCTTGCCACCTCTTCTTAATATATTCTGCTCCTGTTAGGTACATACAATTTCTGTCCTTTACTGAGCCCATCTTTGCATAACATACATCAAAGTATTGTGGCAGTATTATTAACATGAGCATGCGTGTGCTAAGTCATTTCAGTCGTGTCCGACTCTGAGGCCCCATTGACTGTAACCCACCAGGCCTCTCTGTCCTTGGGGTTCTCCAGGCAAGAATACTGGAGTGGGTTGCCACGCCCTCTTTCAGGGGATCTTCTCAACCCAGGGACCAAACTCGCATCTCTTATGTCTCCTGCATTGGTAGGTGTGTTCTTTACCACCACCACCACCTGAGAAGCCCATTATTAATATGAATGCCATGTAAATTAAATAAGTAAAGGGCCACATTTTAAAGGCTCTGTGTGGTATATTCCTATATATTTCACAGGTACACAATTCCATAAATCCTGAATAAAGGCAACATTCAGCAAAATGGCCCTTGATATGTTCATAAGAGTTAGGGACTTCCATGATGGTCCAGTGTCTATAACTCTGCACTCCCAGTTCAAGGACCTGGGTTGATTTCTGGTGAGAAAACTATATCCATATGCTGCAACTAAGAGTCTGCATGCTGCAAGTAAAGATCCTGGCCCAGTGAAGATCTAAGACCCACCTGCTGTGAATAACACCTGACACAATCAAAAGAAAGATGGGAGTGATGGAGGGAGGGAGGAAGAAACAAAATATTAAAACAGCACATCTTTAAATCAGTAATAGTTATAAAAATAGAAAAAAAAACTTTAAAACTGACTAGAAACTGACATGTAGGAATTGACATTTCAGATTGGCTTCATCTAATCTACTAATTAAATAATTAGTTAGTCTCCCTGAAAATAATTAGAATCACATAGCAAAGTGCAGATAGTTTATCTGCCTTCTGAAATACACAAAGTGTCAAGGAATTGTCTTCTGCATCATTAATTGTGCAAATAAATAACAACCTTGCCTAGATTATAGCAACTACTGATTTACAAGAGATCAGGGGCTAAAATAATTCCAGTAAATCATCAGTAGAAAGGTAAGAAAAAAGACAGATAGCACACTATCACAAAGAGTTTGATGTGACACCACCTTTTATAATCAGCTTTAGATGGCATTCTTCATTGATGACAGCAAGTTATCACTGCCTATAAAGGAGTTTAAAACTAAATAAAATAACTTGAAATATTCAGGTACAAAAATTGTTAAACAAATGACAAAAGTAAATGAAATGAAAATCCTTCTTTTATCCATCTCAGACTTCTCATTCTTTACATCAATAATATTCATTTATTCTTTAGCTCAAAAATCTCTTTCTCAAAGCTTCCCAGACACCCTAAACTAAAATAAGTCCTAGTCATAACTATTTTAACCAGGATATTTCTTAAACAATGTTAAATAATTTTATTCATTTAATACATCAGTGGAAATGAATGAATTTGCAAAGGGGAACACTATACCAAAAGAGCATAGAGTTATTTAGTTAATATTTAATTTTCCTTTTTTTCCAAATAAAATAATTTTTACCAAAATGATAATGTGAGGATAAATGACAGAATAAAGAGTGATAACTTTTGGTTTTTACTTTTAAAATATAATAAAATGTGAAAGTGTGAAAATATTAGTTACTCAGTTGTGTCTGACTCTATGATTCCATGAACTATGGCCCACCAGTCTCCTCTGTCCATGGAATTCTCCAGCAAGAAGGCTGGAGTAGGTAACCATTCCCTTCTAAAGGGAATCTTCCCTACCCAGGAATCAAACCTGGGCTTCCTGCTTTATAAGCAAATTATTTACCATCTGAGCCACCAGAGACATCTGATATAATAAAAATATTACACATAGAATACTTACAAGACTATAATAATAATTTCATACTTGAATAATTTATACTTGAGTATTGAGAATCCCAATGCAGTGGTATTGTTCCTGTCATGTTAACAGAAGGTCTTAATATACATTGACCTATATTTCCAAGCAGTTATTATATTAGCTAATGCTTTTTTAACACTTGCTACTTGGCAGATGCAATCTTTAGTGCTATATATGAATTATTTCATTTAAGCCTAATCAAACTTATGAGGTAAATACAATATTAACCCCATTTTGAAGATAAAGAGATTGAGAATGAGTAGAGTTACTTGTCTGAAGTCATTTTTAAATAAAATGAACTGCAATTATATTTCTCTTAGTTAAGCAATATAGTTTCCTATTAATGTTTGATTCATCTTTATTTTTATGTTTTTATTATTTCATGAGGCTATTACCAAGATACCTAATATTAAACTATTGTGTGTGCTTGGTTGCTCAGTCAGTCATGTCCTACTCTTTGTGACCCCATGGACTGTATCCTGTCAAGCTTCTCTCTTCATGGAATTTTCCAGGCAAGAATACTGCAGTGGGTTGCCATTTCCCACTGCAGGGGATCGTCCCTACTCTGGGATCGAACCTATGTTTCTTGCATTGACAAGAAGATTCTTTACTACTGCACCACCTTGAAAGTCCATTAAACTATTATGCTCTATTAAGCTTCATTTAAATAATGATTTTTATGGTTTTTAATTGGGCTAGTTTTCTATCTCTGCATGGAAAATGACCATTAATTTAGCAGCTTAGAACAATACCCATTTATTCACTCACACTTTTATAGGTCAGAAATCTGTACAGATTCAACTGAGTTGTGTGTTGAGGTTTTCACAAGACAAATCCAAGTGTTTGTCAGGCTGGGATCTTATCTGTGGTATCATGGATGAATCTACCTACAAGATCATTCTGTCTGTTTCAGAAAATTCACTAAGCCAACAAGTTAGTTCAGTTAATTTGACATCTTCTATTTGTGTTTGATAATCTAACAACCTTAAATATTGTGATATGAAGGGCTGATAGCATTTAGTTGCATATTGGCAACCCACTCACAACTCACATTCGTTATTCTGGCTTGTGCTAAGTTAAGGGTTTCTGGGAAGAGTCTGTTCAAAGGCACTGCCCTCTGACTTCTCAGCTTATTGCTGCTTTTGAAACACAGAAATTGTCAACTGGATCCTACTTTGACTCACATACACTTTTTGAAATAATAAAATACATAAACAGTTTCTGAGTTTGGAACATCATTCTTGCCTACACTGAAATTATCAGTCTTCATCTTGCAAATCACTGGTAATTTCAGCAGCAGTCAAATGGGTAATTAGGGAAAATTCATTTTCAGACCCTTTCAATACCATTTTACAAATATGTCTTTAAAGTTCCTCAGACTTCATCACTAATTCACCCTGACAACTTGCTACCTCCTCAGACCAGTAAACAGATTGATTAATGTTTCCAAGTGATTTCAACTGAGATATAATATTGAATGTACAAAAATAGTGTGTCAATGAATTTCCTCTAAAGTACATTATATCTGGGTATATTACATATTTCATCATGTACTGGGAATTCAGTTGAAAAGCACAGAGGACACACTGAAAATATATATTTTCCCCATAGCAGAAGTGCTCCATTCCAGAAATAACAGTTGAGAGAAAGTCTAAAACTGAGTATCAAGTAGAGCACGCTGACTTTCTGCCGGCATTCACAATGAAGAGGCAAGAGCAATTTACAAGCAGCAGCATCAAAGCAAAAAGCCGAGTTAACGAATGAAATCAGGGAGCCTTTCCCCATGAAATTGGGGGCAAGAAGCTAGGCTTTGCTTGGTTTGGCTGTTTCATTTCTGTATATATCTACTCATTTGCTTTACACATTCTCTATGCAGATGCCAGAGGTTTGCTCACTTAAGTGTGAGGTGGGACTTGATTCTCTCAGGTTGCTGCCACTTCCAAATGTCTCCCATGGGGAATTGGTTATGCCAGTTTCAATCTAGACTTAGTTAAAAATGCTCTAAAATGGAAAAATAAAATGTCGCAACACTAGGTTAAAGAAAAAAAAAAAAAACTTTGCTTAAGTCATTCATGATGTATTAGGAACTAAGGAAATATGACATTATTTACAAAACTTGTATCTCTTGACTTATTACTCAGGCCTCCTGTTTGGAAATGGCTGGAATCTTCTTGGACTATTTCTAATCTTAAAGTGTTCAGTTGAGTTTAGTCTCTCAGTCATGTCCAACTCTTTGCAACCCTACAGACTGCAGCACGCCAGGCTTCCCAGTCCCCCACCAACTCCCGGAGCTTGCTCAAACTCATCCATCGAGTCAGTGATGCCATCCAACTATCTCATCCTCTGCCGTCCCCTTCTCCTCCTGCCTTCAATTTTCCCCAGCATCAGGGTCTTTTCCAATGAGTCAGTTCTTCACATCAGGTGGCCAAAGTATTGGAGTTTCAGCTTCAGCATCAGTCCTTTCAATGAACACCCAGGACTGATCTCCTTTAGGATGGACTCATTGGATCTCCTTGCAGTCCAAGGGACTCTCAAGAGTCTTCTCCAACACCACAGTTCAAAGGCATCAATTCTTCTGTGCTCAGCTTTCTTTATAGTTTTAAGAAACTCCATACATGACTCACATCCATACATGACTACTGGAAAAGCCATAGCTTTGCCTAAACATTACTTTGTTGGCAAAGTAATGTCTCTGCTTTTTAATATGATGTCTATGCTGCTCATAGCTTTTCTTCCAAGGAGCAAGTTCTTATTTCATGGCTGTAGTCACCATCTGCAGTGATTTTGAAGTTCAAGAAAATAGTCTCTCACTGTTTCCACTGTTTCCCCATCTGTTTGCCATGAAGTGATGGGATCAGATGCCATGATCTTAGTTTTTTGAATGTTGAGTTTTAAGCCAGTTTTTTCACTTCCCTCTTTCACTTTTTTCAGGAGGCTCTTTAGTTCTGCTTTGCTTTTTATCATAAGGGTACTGCATGTCTAAGGTTATTGTTATTTTGCCCAGCATTCTTGATTCCAGCTTGTGCTTCATCCAGTCCAGCATTTCACACAATGTACTCTGCATATAAGTTAAATAAGCAAGGTGACAATATACAGCCTTGATGTACTCCTTTCCCAATTTGGAACCAGTCTGTTAATTCTATGTCCAGTTCTAAATGTTGCTTCTTGACCTGCATACAGATTTCTCAGAAAGCAGGTAAGGTGGTCTGGTATTCCTATCTCCTGAAGAATTTTCCACAGTTTGCTTTGATCCACACAGTCAAAGGCTTTGGCATAGTCAATAAAGCAGAAATAGATGCTTTTCTGGAGCTCTCTTGCTTTTTTGATGATCCAGGTGTTATTGGCAGTTTGATCTCTGGTTCCTCTTAAAGTGTACTTACCTTATACTCTTGGAATTTCTTTATATCACTTGGAAGCCAATTTTATATATTCTCTAATATTTTCTTTTGTTACAGAAACTTAAAATCTTCACATTTCTAAATGAATAATTTACATTTCCTATTTATTTGTTAGATGTTTAAAGACAGGATCTTTTAATGTTACACAGAACTGTAGTTAAAAATGTGTCTTCATCTCTCTAATGCAGTGTCATCACACACACACACACACACGCACACACACACACACCATTCACTTGCATTCAAAGGGCTTCCTAACCTCTTGTTACTTAACTGAAAAACTAAGAATACATAGACTATTATTTGACTCCATCTGTAAGTGGTACAAATACATACACTGGACTGTGTATCAAATTTTTATATCTTCCTTTTTAAGTTTTACAGCCCCTCTTTTACTTCCATCCTGCCTTTTTCGTATCTGTTAACATCTCTAGATTTACCAAGTAAAATTATTTCTAATCTGAATTGATATCTCTAGGCCCTAAAAATAATGAAAAGACATACTTTCCCACCCATTTATAGTGACTCCATAAGAGAGTATTTAAGATAGGGTTTTAAAGTTGTTTTTTATTTTAACTATTTATTTCTTAAAATATTTTGCTTTGATTTCCTTATTAGATTCCAATCACTAAAAAGGAACCAGTTTCACCCAAGTCATCTGTGTATGCAATTTCAAAATTCTCTGAAACTGTTTTTATCTGAACAAGAAAGGAAATAACACATTTTGAGACACAATACATACACTCTGTAAAGATGAAGCTATTTTCCAAGTTAAATTATACTTTTTTTATATAAATATAATCAATTTTCTCAACACATTTATTTGCTAAATATTTGGAAAATAAAAATTTCACTTCAAGCCCTTTCCCAGGGAGCTTGATCAATGCCTCCTTAAGTAGCATTCTGCTTTTATTTTTCTGCTTTGCATTAATATATTAATAATAAATTTTATCTGAGTATCTTGTCTGAACCAGACCCACTGAGCACTGAGAATGCAATGAAGGCAAAGACATACAACAGCCTTTTTTAGAAAATCACATCATACTAGATATAATAGAAGAGTAAACTAGAAATTAAAGTAGGAAAAAGTGTAATGTAAGTGGTATGTTATACCACACAGTTATCTTCTGCATGTGTTCATTTAATATTCATTGTGTGGGACACACAGATTCTGTGAACAGAGAAGAGAGGAAAGAGAATATTACACTTTAGAATTGGAACGAAATAACTATGATCAGTATGAAGAATCAAAAATTTTCCAGATTAAATGTGAATATCCTTTCCTTGTGTTATAAAATTATCAGTAGACAAATGGCACGCAGCAAAAACAGCTGTTCAAGTATACATGACATTGGTTTATTGATTCTCTAAGTAAATTAAGACTATTAGTGCATGATTCAGAATGCTTTTCATGTTTTAACAATTCAAGTTTTCCATGCCTCCATAGTTAACAATTAAGAAAATAGCCTTCAGAAACTTGGGATGGTGATCAACATTGTTTTCCCCAGATGGCCAGAATTAATTCAATAATGAAAATGAAAGAACTCTATATTTTCATAATTCTTGAATAATTTTTAGAAGAAAGTACTGCATACATAGGATTTTAAACAATTAATTTTAATGAAAAACTGACTTGACCTGATTTAGAAAAGAAATTTGCTATATTCCATTTCTGGTTCAATTATAAAGAATTAATTTTAATGATTTCATGCAAAATTTAATATTCTGAGTGAGCTTTGAAATCATACACTTTTGGATTTCTTTATTAAATAGGGATCATTACAAGTTTGTATAAATATAGAATCATTTTTAAAGTTTTAAACAGCAAAAATTCTTACCATTCAAAAATATTAATAAATATTAATAGAGATTATAATTAATAAATATTAATAAACATTAACATCATGATTTACAATAAAAGATTAAATAAACTTCAGAAATCCATTAGTTAAGTGTTGGAAGAGTTTATATAAGAGACAAAAACAAGTAATATAAGGAAATGATTACTTGTTAACTAGTCAATAAAGTTATTATTGATGTTCCAATTTAACATCTAAAATGTTTACATACTTATCTGCACATTGATAGCATTTTGAAACAAGAAACCTTCCAAATACATTTTTCTGTAGATATGATGCAAACTGGATTTTACAAAAAATATGGGAAAGTATGAGATGCCACATAATATGTTTATAACATTAGAAACTTTTAAAAAATTAGGAAAATTGCAATATTTTACATTCAGTATTTACAGTTTTTTTATTCAAAAATCATTCCCTATCCATTTGATCCTGAAATATTATTTTTTTCAAAAATGTTTTCATTTTTTTAATTAAAGGATAATTGCTTTACAGTATTTTGCTGTTTTCTGTGAAACCTCAACATGAATCAACTATAGCTATACATATATCCTCTCCCTTTTGACTCTCCCTCCCATTTGACCACATCCCAACCCTCTAGATTGATGCAGAACTCCTGTTTGAGTTTCCTGAGCCATACAGCAAATTCCCATTGGCTATTCATTTTGCATATGGTAGTATAAATTTCAGTGTTACTCTTCCCATACATATCACCCTCTCCTGCTCTCTCCCAATGTCAATAAGTCTATTCTCTATGTCTGCTTCTCCATTGCTGCCCTGTAAATAAATTTTTCAGTATTCTTTTCCCAGATTCCATATCTATGTGTTGCTGCTGCTGCTGCTGCTAAGTCGCTTCAGTCATGTCCGACTCTGTGCGACCCCATAGACGGCAGCCCACCAGGCTCCCCTGTCCCTGGGATTCTCCAGGCAAGAACACTGGAGTGGGTTGCCATTTCCTTCTCCAATGCATGAAAGTGAAAAGTGAAAGTGAAGTCGCTCAGTCGTGTCTGAATCTTAGCAACCCCATGGACTGCAGCCCACCAGGCTCCTCCATCCATGGGATTTTCCAGGCGAGAGTACTGGAGTGGGGTGCCATTGCCTTCTCCAATGTATGTGTTAGAATATGATATTTATCTTTCTCTTTCTGACTCACTTCATTCTGTATAGTAGGTTCTAGGTTCATCCAGCACATCAGAACTGACTCAAAATGTGTTCCTTTTTATGGCTGAGTAATATTCCATTGTATACATGTACAATGACTTCTTTATCTGTTCAACTGTCAATGGACATCTAGGTTGCTTCCATGGTCGAGCTATTGTAAATAGCGCTGCAGTGAACAATGGGATACGTGTGTCTTTTTCAACTCTGGTTTCCTCAGGGTATAGGCCTAGAAGTGGCACTGCTGGATCATATGTTGGTTTTATTCCTAGCTTTATAAGGAGTCTCCATACCATCTTCCATAGTGGCTGTATCAGTTTACATTCCCACCAACAGTGCAAGAGCATTCCCTTTTATCCACATCCTCTCCAGCATTTATTGCTTGTAGACTTTTTAAGGATGGCCATTCTGCCTGGTATGAGGTGATATATCATTGTATTTTTTTTGGTTTGCATTTGTCTATTAATGAGCAATGTTGAGCATCTTTTCATGTGTTTGTTAGCCATATGTAACTCTTTGGAAAAATGTCTGTTTAGGTATTTTCCCCACTTTTTGATTAGGTTGTTTGTTTTTCTGGCATTGAGTTATATGAGCTGCTTGTGTATTTTGGAAAATAATCCTTTGTTAATTGTTTCAATTGCTATTATTTTCTCCCATTCTGAGGGTTGTCTTTTTTTTTTTTATAAATTTATTTATGAGGGTTGTCTTTTCACATTGCTTATAGTTTCCTTTGCTGTGCAAAAGATTTTAAGTTTAATCAGGTCCCACTTGTTTAATTTTGTTTTTATTACTATTACTCTAGGAGGTGGGTTATAGAGGATCTTGTTTTAATTTATGACATGGAGTGTTCTATGTTTTCCTCTAAGAATTTTATACTTTCTGATCTTCATTTAGGTCTTTAATCCATTTTGAGTTTACCTTTGTGTATAGTGTTAGGAAGTGTTCTAATTTCATTCTTTTACATGTAACTGTCCAATTTTCCCAGTACCATTTATTGGAGAGGCTGTCTTTGCCCCATTATATATTCTTGCTTCATTTGTCAAAAATAAGGTACTCATAAGTGCATGGGTTTATTTCTGGGTTTTCTATCTCATTCCATTGGTCTATATTTCTGGTTTTGTTCCAGGACCATACTGTCTTGATGACGGTAGCTTTGTAGTACAATCTGAAGTCAGGAAGATTGATTCCGCCAGCTCCATTCTTCCTTCTCAAGACTGCTTTGGCTATTTGGGGTTGTAGGAGACAGGAAGAATAAAAGAAAAGCAGGCCCCTGCAAGGGCCGCAAAAGAAATTTATCATTATTAATAAACTGGATGCTATAAGGCATGAGACTCAGAACAAGTCCAGAGGGAACAGTTCATAATCTTGAAAACAAGATATGATCCTGGGGTCGGAAAACCAACCCCAGACTGTATCTCAACTGGTGTCTCAGAGTCACAGGTTTTACGTATCTGGTAGAAAATCTATAGATAAGTATATTAGCCTTAGTTACTGATTTGTTATATACTTAGTCAGTGGTTAATGATCATTTTGTTTTTTGGCCCTGAAGGGCACATGAGTTATAGTGTAAATCCCCGCATATTTTTCATTCAAGAAAGTATAATAAAGCTGGCTTGGATTCAGTTTTGGCACCTTCACCTTGGAGCGGTGTTGGCCCCCTGATCCTTGCTTTTCTCTGAATTCTTGTGTCTCATTTCTCATTCTCTTGCCATATCCCACTTATGGAAACCCTTCTTGTTGAGTGGTCTCTACAGGGGTCATCTGTGTTTCCATATGAATTGTGAATTTTTTTCTTCTACTTCTGTGAAAAGTGCCATTCATAATTTGATAGGGATCACATTGAATCTGTAGATTGTGTTTGGTAGTATAGTCATTTTCACACTGTTGATTCTTCCTACCCAGGAACATGAGACATCTCTCCATCTCTTTATGTTGTCTTTGATTTCTTTCATCAGTATCTTAATAATTTTCTGTGTACAGTTCTTTTGTCTCCTTAGGTAAGTTTATTTCTAGATATTTAATTATTTTTGTTGCAATGGTGAATGGGATTGATTCCTTAATTTCTCTTTTTGATTTTTCATTGTTAGCATATAGAAATGCAAGTAATCTCTGTGTGTTGATTTTGTATCCTACAACTTTGCTAAATTCACTGATTAGCTCTAGTGATTTTCTGACCCTATCTTTAGGGTTTTCTATGTACAGTATCATATCATCTACAAACAGTGAGAGCTTCTTTTCTGATCTGGATTTCTTTTATTTCTTTTTCTTCTCTGATTGTTGTAGCTAGGACTTCCAGAACTATGTTGAATAATGGTGATGAAAGTGGAAACCCTTGTCTTGCTCCTTATCTTAGGGAAACTCATTCAGTTTTCTACCATTGAGAGTAATGTTTGCTGTAGGCTTATCATATATGGCCTTTACTATGTTGAAGTAGATTCCTTCTATGCCCATTTTTTGAAGAGTTTTAATCATAAATGGGTGCTGAATTTTGTCAAAGGCTTTTTCTGCATCTATTCAGATTATCAAATGATTTCTATCTTTCAATTTGTTGATACGGTTTATTATATTGATGGAGAATTCTTGAATCTCTGAAATAAACCCAGCTTGATCATGGCATATGAGCTTTTTGATGTTACTGAATTCTGTATGCTAAAATTTTTGTTGAGGATTTTGCATCTATGTTCATCAGTGATATTGGCCTGTAATTTTCTCTTTTTGTGTTGTCTTTGCCTGGTTTTGGTATCAGGGTGGCCTCGTAGAATGAGTTTGGAAGTGTTCCTTCCTCTGCAATTTTTTGAAAGAGCTTTAGAAGCATAGGCATTAGCTTTTCTCTAAATGTTTGATAGAATTCTCCTGTGAAGCCATCTGGTCCTGGGCTTTTTTGTTTTGGGAGAGTTTTGATCACAGCTTCAATTTCAGTGCTTGTAATTGGGTTGTTCATAATTTCTATTTCTTCCTGGTTCAGTCTTGGAAGATTGAACTTTTCTAAGACTCGGTCCATTTCTTCCAGGTTATCTATTTTATTGCTTTATTGTTATTCATAATAGTCTCTTCTAATCCTTTTTATTTCTGCATTGTCTGTTGCAACCTCTCCTTTTTCATTTTTAATTTTGTTGATTTGATTCTTCTCTCTTTTTTCCTTGTTGAGTCTGGCTAAATGCTTTTCAATTTTGTTTATCTTCCCAGAAAACCAGCTTTAAGTTTTATTAATCTGTACTGTTGGTTCTTTCATTTCTTTTTCATTTATTTCTGAACAGATCTTTTTGATTTCTTTCATTCTACTAATTTTTGAGTTTTTTGTTCTTCTTTTTCCCGTTGTTTTAGGTGTAAAGTTAGGTTGTCTATTCAATGATTTTCTTGTTTCTTGAGGTAGGATTGTATTTCTATAAACTTACCTCTTAGAACTACTTCACTGCATCCCACAGGTTTTGATTTGTCATGTTTTCATTGTAATTTGTTTCTAGAAGTTTTTTATTTCCCATTTGATTTTTTTTCAGTGGCCTATTAGTTATTTAGAAACATATTGTTTTATCTCCATGTGTTTGTGTTTCTTACATTTTTTTTCTTTCTTTCTTTCTTTCTTTCTTGTAATTGACATCTAGTCTCATAGCGTTGTGGTCAGAGAAGATGCTTGATACAAATTTCAATTTTCTTAAATTCATTGAGGTTTGATTTGTGATTCAAGATGTGGTCTTTCCTGGAGAATGTTCCGTGTGCATTTGAGAAGAAGGTTTATTCTTCTGCATTTGGATGGAATGTCCAAAGATATCAATGAGCTCCATCTCATTTAATGTATCATTTAAGGCTTGTGTTTCCTTATTCATTTTCTGTTTTGACAATCTGTCCTTTGGTGAGAGTGGGGTGTTAAAGTTTCCTACTATTTTTGTGTTACTGTCAACTTCTTCCTTTATGTCTGTTAGTGTTTGCTTATGTATTGAGGTACTCCTGTGTTGGGTGCATAGATATTTACAATTGTCATGTCTTCCTCTTGGATTGATCCCTTGATCACTATGTAGTGTCCTTTTTTATCTCTTGTAATCTTTTTTATTTTAAGGTCTATTTTGTCTGATATGAGGATTGGTACTCCAGCTTTCTTTTCATTCAGATTTGCATGGAATATATTTTTCCATCCTCTCACTTTCAGTCTATATGTGTTTTTGGGTCTGAGTTGGGTTTCTTGTAGACAATATATATATGGGTCTTGTTTTTGTATCCATTTAGCCAATCTGTGTCTTTTGGTTGGAACATTTAATTCATTTACATTTAAAGTAATTATTGATATATATTTTCCTATGGCCATTTTCTTAATTGAGGTTGATTTTATAGATTTTTTTTTTCTTCTCATATTTCTTGACTAGATAATTACCTTTAACATTTGTTGTAAAACTGGTTTGGTGGTATTGAATTCTCTTAAATTTTGCTTGTCTGAAAAGCTTTTTATTTCTTCACCAGTTTTGAATGAGATCCTTGCTGGTTACTGTAATCTTGGCTGTAGATTTTTCCCCTTCAGTACTTTAAATATATTCTGCCATTCCCTTGTGGCCTGCAGAGTTTTTGCTAAAAGATCAGCTGTTAAGTGTATGGGATTTCCCATGTATGTTACTTGTTGCTTCTCCCTTGATGCTTTTAATATCCTTTCTTTGTGTTGAGTCTTTGTTAGTTTGATTAGTATGTGTCTTGGCATGTTTCTCCTTGGGTTTATCCTATATGGGACTCTTTGGGCCTCTTGGATTTGATTGACCATTTCCTTTTCCTTATTGGGGAAATTTTAAACTATAATCTCTTCAAAAATTTTCTTATACTCTTTATTTTTCCATTCTTCTTCTGAGACCACTATAATTCAAATGTTGGTGCATTTGATATCATCCTAAAGGTCTCCCTTTTCCATATTGGTGAAATTTTCAACTATAATCTCTTCAAAAATTTTCTCATACCCTTTAATTTTCTCTTCTTCTTCTGGGACCCCTATACCTTGAATGTTGGTTCATTTGACATTGCCTCAGAGGTCTCTGAGACTATTCTCAGTTATTTTCATTATTTTTACATTTTTCTGCTATTCAGAAGTTATTTCCACCATTTTATCTTCCAGCTCACTAATTCATTCTTCTGCTTCAGATATTCTGCTATTGATTCCTTCTAGAGTATTTTTAATTTCAGTAATTGTGTTATTTGTCTATGTTTATTCTTTATTTATTCTATGTATTTGTTAATTGATTCTTTCATTTTCCACATTTTGTTTTCAAGGTTTTTGATCATCTTTACTATCATTTTTCATTTTTATGAATAATTTTTCAGGTACTTTGCTTATTTCCTCTTCATTTATTTAGACTTTTGTTTTTTCTAGTTTGTTCTTTCATTTGTGTAGTATTTCTTGGCCTTTTCTTTTCTTTCTTTCTTTTTTATTTATTTTTTGACATTGTTTTTGAGTTCTCCTTTTCCAATGCTTCAGGTTTGAATTTTTTCTTCCTTTTGGTTTCTGCCCTCCTAAGGGTTGGTCCAGTGATTTGTGTAAGCTTCGTATAGGGTGAGATTTGTGCTGAGTTTTTGATTGTTTGCTTGTTTTTCCTCTGATGTGCAAGGCTGAGTGATTTGGTAATCCTGTCTACTGATGATTGGGTTTGTATTTTTGTTTTGTTTGTTGTTTATATATTATTTCTAATGACTAGCTCAAAATAAAAGTATGTTTCATCTCCTAAATGTGAAATTTATCTTGAACAAATTTAGGATAAATTAAATCTTGATTATCTTAGCACAAATTTCTGGATTATTTTGTACAACAAAACCTCTGTGTCTGTTTAATGTGTATTGTTTGCTCTATTTGAAATCTACATTTTCTGTAATTGCTCATGAGTACTTTTGAATTTTTAGAAACACAGAATCAGATATAGCATCTAATCCAAAGAAGAAAAAAGAAAAGAAAAGAAAAAAAAAAAAATGATAGCTTCTTATTAACAGAACTTTGAAACTTTCTAATCCAGATAAGGACCAAGTTTAATCATCAGTAATATTAGCAAAAAGAGCCCTAAGATTAAAATAATTGAATTTGATCCTAAAAACACTAACTTTGTGACTAAAAGGAACATTGAAAGTGTTATTTGCAAAATAGAGATTACAATCTACTCACTGAATTATTTGAAAGATCAATTAAGATTATATATGTGAAAGTAATTTCTCAAATGTGATAGATTGTACAATTGGTCATTGTAACTATAAGGGCAGTTAGAGGATAGAAGTGGCCTTTGGTAACTGGATTATTTCATATACACTCTTTTCCTTTTTATCCCTATAAAGTCTGAATTTCATGTCCTTCATGATTTGCTGTATTACATTCTGTTTCTAAAAATACATATATTAATATTTTATGATAATTACAACTTTTAGATAAATATATAAAATAAAGCATTTGGAAAAATCTAAAGAAGTGTGGGGAAGGGGCTTCCATAACTCAATGAACTATGAGCCATTCCATGTCATGCATGGCCACTCAAGATGGATGGGTCATAGTGAAGAGTTCTGACAAAACATAGTCCACTGCAGGAAGGAAAGACAAACTACTCCACTTTTATTGCTGTGAGGACCCCATGAACAATATGAAAAGGCCAAAAGATACAACACCAGAAGATGAGCTCCCCCAGGTCTGACAATGTCTAATATGCTACCAGGGCAATTATTATTAGCCCCAGAAAGAATGAAGTGGCTGGGCCAAAGTGGAAATGATACTCAGTTGTGGATGTGTCTGGTGGTGAAAGCAAAGTCCAATGCTGTAAAGAACAATATTGCATGAGAACCTAGAATGTTAGGTCCATGAATTAAGGTAAACTGGACATGGTCAAGCAGAAGATGACAAGAGTGAACATTGACATCTTAGGAATCAGTGAGCTAAAATGGATGGGAACGGGTGAATTTAATTCACATGACCACTATATCTACTACTGTGGGCAAGAAGCCATTAGAAGAAATGGAGTAGGCTTCATAGTCAACAAGTCTGAAGTGCAGTATTTGGATGCAATCTCAAAATTGTGGTTCATTTCCAAAGCAAACTATTCAATATCATATTAATCCAAGCCTATGCCCCAACCACTAAGGTCGGAGAAGTTGAAGTTGAAGAGTTCTATGTAGACCTACACAAACCCTTCTAGAACTAACACTAAAAAAAAAAAAAAAAAAAAAAAAAAAGTCCTTTTCATCATAGAGAGTTGAAATGCAAAAGCAGGCAGTCAAGAGGTACCTGAAATAACAGGCAAGTTTGACCTTGGAGCACAAAATGAAATAAGGCAAAGGCTAACAGGGTTTTCTCAAGAGAACACTCTTGTCATAGCAAACATCATCTTCCAACAGCATAAGAGACAACTCTAAGCATGGACATCACCAGATGGTTAATATTGAATTTATAATTTTCTTTGTAACTGAGAATGGAGAAGCTCTATACAGTCAGCAAAAACAAAACCTAGAGCTGACTGGGTCAGATCATGAGCTCCTTATTTCAAAATTGAGGCTTGAATTGAAGAAACTACGGAAAATCATTATGTTATTCAGATATGAGTTAAAGACTTTGTGATTATACACTGAAGGTGATGAATAGATTTAAGGGATTAGATCTGGTAGACAGAGTGGCTTAAGAACTGTAAACAGAGATTCATAACACTGTACAGGAGACAGTGACCAAAACCATCTCAAAGAAAAATAAATGCAAGAAGGCAAAGTGGCTATCTGAGGAGGCTTTACAAATAGCTGAGGAAAGGAGAGAAGAGAAAAGCTACAGAGAAAAGAAAAGATATACACAACTGAATGCTGAGATTCAGAGAATAGCAAAGAGAGCTAAGAAAGTGAAACTGAAAGCCACTCAATCCTGTCCAACTCTTTGCGACCCCATGGCCTATTCAGTCCATGGAATTCTCCAGGCCAGAATACTGGAGTGGGTAGCCTTTCCTTTCTCCAGGGGATCTTCACAGCCCAGGGATCGAATCAGGGTCTCTTGCATTGCAGGCGATTTTTTACCAACTGAGCTATGAACGTTCTTAAATGAAGACATGAAGGAAAATGATAGAATTACAAAGACTAGAGATCTCCTCAAGAAAATTGGAGAAATCAAAAGAACATTTCATGCAAGGACTGGCATGATAAATAAAGAAGTAGTAAGGACCTAAGAAAAGCAGAGACATTAAGATTAAGAAGAGGTGGCAAGAATACACAGAAGAACTATACAAAAATGCCTCAATTACTAGGATAACCATGATGATGTGGTCAATCATGTACAGCCAAACATCTTAGTGTGTGAAGTCAAATGGGTCTTAGGAAGCATTATTGCAAACAAAGTTAGTGTTAGTGATGGAATTCCATGAGAGCTATTTAGACTCATAAAATATGATGCTGTTAAAGTGTTGCACTTAATATGTAAGCAAATTTGGAAAACAGCAGTGGCCACAGGACTGGAAAATTCAGTTTTTACTCCAATCTCAAAGAAGGGCAGTGCCAAAGAATGTTCAACTACCAGAAAATTGCACTCATTTTGCATCCTAGTAAGGTTAAGCTCAAAGTCCTTCAGCTAGGCATCAGCACTATGTGAATTGAGAACTTCGAGATGAACAAGCTGGGTTTAGAAAAGGCAGAAGAATCAGGGATCAAATTGCCAATATCTATTGGGCTAGAGAAAAAGCAAATGAATTCCAGAAAACAACAATAACATCAACTTCTGCTTCATTGACCATGCTACTGGGTGGATCACAAGAAGTTGTGGGAAATTTATAGAGATGGGAATATCAGACCACCATACCTGTCTCCTGAGAAATCTGCACGCGGGTAAGGAGAAACAGTTAGAACCTTACATGTAACAACCGACTGGTTCTAAACTGGGAAAGCAGTACAACAAGGCTGTATATTCTGACCCTGTTTGTTTAACTTATATGCAGGGTACATCATGAGAATTGCTGGCCTGACTGAATTATAATCTGGAATCAAGACTGCTGGGAGAAATATCAACAACCTCAGATATGTAGTTGATACTCTAAAAATGGGAGAAAGTGAAGCGTAACTAAAGACTCTCTTGATGAGGGTGAAAGGGAGAGTGAAAAAGCTGACTTTTAACTCAATTAAAAAAGAAAAAAAAAACACTAAGATCACAGCATGCAGTTCAATCACTTCATGACAAATAGAAGGGGGAAAAGTGGAAATAGATTTTATTCCTCTGGGCTCCAAGATCACTATGGACATTGGCTACAGCCATGAAATAAAAGACACTTGCTCCTTGGGAGAAAAGCTATGACAAATCCAAGTAGTGTGTTAAAAAAACAAAGACATCACTTTGCCAACAAATGTCAATATATTTAAAGTTATGGTTTTTCCAGTAATCATGTACAAATGTAAGAGCTGGACCATAAAGTAGATTAAGAGCTGAAGAACTACTGCTTTTGAATTGTGGTGTTGGAGAAGACTCTTGAGAGTTCCTTGGGCTGAAAGGAGATCAAATCAGTCAATCATAAAGGAAATCAAACCTGAATAGTTATTTGAATATTTATATATATATATATATATATATCTTCATAATCAACCAATTATATTTAAAGTCTTCACAACTATTGACAAGAAATGATTTCCAGAAAAAAATAATTTTATACTGTTTGGTATATCCTTGCTTAACAGCTTTAATTGAATTGAATAAATGAGAATGAGGAGACAGAATATTATGTATCTACCATTATTTTTGGTAAAACAATTCAAATCTCTGCCGACCCCTTCTCCTTTTGCCTTCAATCTTTTCCAGCATCAAAGCCTTTTCCAATGAGTCAGCTCTTTTCATAAAGTGACCAAAAGATTGTCACTTCAGCTTCAGCATCAGTCCTTGAAATATTTCCAGGGGAAAACCCACATCTCTTATGACTCCTGTATTTGCAGTCAGGTTTTTACCACTAGAGAAACCTGGGAAGCCCGATATCTCCTTGGATCAGAAAGATGCCCTGGAGGAGGGCGTGGCAACCCACTCCAGTATTCTTGCTTGGGGAATGCCATGGACAGAGGAGCCTGGTGTGCTACAGCCCATAGGGTGGAAAAGAGTCTGACATGACTGAAGTGACTTAGCATGCATGTGCGCATACACACACACACACACATACACACATATCTTCTATGTTTGACCTCAGGTGTTCTCTAAATTCTATAAATTTTTCAAATTAAGTCAAGATATATGGCAATTTTACATATGCACTGGGTCAGTCACTTTGAAATATTTGTCAACATAAAGCCCCCTTATGCAGGTATTACTCTTTTTCTCTACTCCTCTTAATTTAAAAAAAAAAGAAAGAAAGAAAAATATCCTTGATATATTTCTCAGTGTTTTCTGTCTCAAATTTTTTCTTCCTTTTTTTTCTATTGAATTTATTCTTAACAGGATTTCAAATCCACATGTAGACTAAAATAACACAAATCTTTTTATCATGTCCAGTGGTTACTTTTTATTCCTCCTCGTATCTAAACCATAAGTAGTATTTTTTCAGTCTGTGGTTGCTGTGGAATCAGCACCTAAGAGAAATCTACACTGGGGATAATAATGTACAAATATTCATTTTTCACTTAGTGATTTAAGGCATGACCCAGGAAGACATTACCAAGCCAACCACGATGAAGAAAAGAGATCTTTGAGTACTTCGGCCTGGATAATCTCAAATTTAAAGGCCTCAGGCTATAAGAATTGATGAAAAGATACAATAAACAAAGCAGCCTGAACTCTGGAAGACCAAAGAACATATCTGAGAAAGAATAATGTTGCTGATAGTTCAGTAAGAAGAGAACTGACATTTGACCACTGGGTTTAATATTGTGGAGACCATTGCAAAAGGTCAAAATAGAATGAGAAGAAAAATTGAAAAAAGTGAGTAAAAAAAAAAAATTCTGAGGATTATTGTGATTGTAAATAGGGAAACGGGGAAGAAGTTGAAGAAGGTAGAGATGTCAAGAGAAGTTTTGCCTTTACTGTTGTCTCCTGGCTGTTTAAATATCGCAAACATAGCAGTGTGCTTTCATGCTGATGGATGGAATAGGTAAAATCAATAGTGAAACAGAGAGATTAAAAAATTGTTAATGTGGTGTTTTGATATCCTTGGATAAGGGACAAGAAATAGAATCTAGCAACACATGGAAAACTCACTGGACTTACCTTGTAGCACAGGGGGATCGTGAGTAGTAATTGATAGGAATGAAGACTGCATAAAAGCTGATGCTCTGGTAAGTAAAAATAGACATGTTATTTGATTCAAGGTTAATAATTAAAAAAAAAAAAAAAAAAAAACAAGTCAAAGTACAATATGGCCCCAAACTGAATTAGGGATTTGGGCTAATATATAAAATGCCCTAGGAAGATGATTCATGGTTGCAAAAATATATGTGAGCATGTGTGCACATGTGTGTGTGGAGATTTTGTTTGGCTTTGCTCCTCTCCTGATCCCAAACTTTCTCCCAATATTGATAATATTAATAGTATGTTTGGTTACATTCCTAAAATATCAGCAATAGGCTGTTCCCTTAGAACTAATTCTAGCAAGACATTCTATGACACAAATCTCTTCCCCAGGAATTTGGTATTGCCAGCAGAGGAGAATGTCAATAAATTTTATTTATGTTTAAATAAATAAATTTTATGTATTTTAAATAAATAAAATTTTATTTTTAATAAAATGTTTTCCTTAGGGTTTTTAAAAGGAAAAGTCATGTAAAATAAGAAATTACAGGTAATTTTTTAATTTATTTAGTGATAAGGACCAAGATAAAAATACACTGATGACTTCATTGGGAGATATTATTAGTATAGTCCTAGAGAAAGAAGATAAGGAATAGTATTTTTATGTTGAACAATAGCCTTCATTTACCTGAAACCTAGTGTATGATTGTTATCAATGACACATGGGATTTAAAATGTGGAATATTATGGTTTTCCAGTGAGTTGTTCAGTCAGCATGAGGCTGCAGTAATCATCACACGCTTCAAAGAAGAGACTCTGTATTTTTGCATATCAAAGCACAACCTCCTTTCTCTAAGGTTCAAAAATACCCAGTTCTGATGTGTTGGGATTCTCAGAACGTCATAAGAGATGTGTATTATAAACTTTCATCCTTTCTAAGGATCATCTCAAAATAATTCACCTTCCCTCCTGCATAATACCAAAGACAGCTAAGTATCACAATCATGTTCCCTTCGAATAAGAGAATGAGTGGTAATTGGGATCTCAGACAATGAGCAGAATCTGTCTTGATTTTGATTTGTAGATGATGAAGTGAAAAAGAAAAAGTGACAGTCTACATTTTAAACAAGAGCTTATTCAGCACAGATTTACAAAGTCAATCCTTACGCATTTCTAGTAGAATGGGGAGCTTAATAATACAAATATTTTACCCACCTACCGCTTATTTTAAATATAGTACTTTTTTGAGATAAAGTAAACTACTTTAAGTTTGAGTTATCTGTTTTGGGGAAAAAGATAAAAGTCTGTGGTCTAAGAGAAAATTTCAGAGTTAATTTTGAAAAGCAGATCTGTGTGTTCACCATTTTTCTTGATGTTTATAGTCTGGCTACAGTTATTGGTAAACATACCATCACTTAAAAGGTGAACCTCTTTTTTACAGTCTGTCTTCCAGGTCTACGATGTGACCTGGATGTCTCATGTTGTTCACCTGTCTGGTGGATTTTGAGATAATTTAGCCTCCTTAATTGTGCCTGTCTTTCTTACTACTGTTTCTCTTTTAAACATTTTGCAAATGTCCATTTCCCTGTATTGACTCAACATTTGTTCAAGCCTTGGAGTCTTTCCAAAAGATTGACACAGTTGAGAACACCATCACCTTCTGTAATCCCTTCCTGTTTGAAGTCTCACACCCAGAACTTGGCTGTGATATATTTCACATCCAAACATTTCATGCAGGGCTTTGCTAAGTTATACAAACTTCAGTTTGAAGCTGATATCCAGAAATTGTGATAAAGCTTTGCACATTGCCTCCTTAAATAAGACCTCCAGTGTGTTTGTCACTCAGTCATGTCCAACTGTTTGCGACCCAATGGACTGTAGCCCACCAGGCTCTTCTCTCCACGGAATTCTCCAGGCAAGAATATTGCAGTGAGTTGCCCTTCCCTTCTTCAAAACCTCAAGACTACACTGAATTTGCCCACTTCCCCAACTGTGTCACTGAGTTCACTATCTTTTGCCCTTCTAATTTAAATGTGTCATTTTTTCATCCTTGATTTTGCATCTGTTCTTCCTTCTGAAAAGTAGTTCAACTTCTTCTTAAATTATAGTAAAAAATTATTTTTCAAGATGGAATGTACATAATATTTACAGGTTTAACAAGCTCTGACTTTTCCTGGCAGCTTTATTTTATCTCCTCTCTGTGTTCAGCTGTACTCTTAAAGTGGTGACCCCTGATACATGGTACTTGCTCCGTTTGCTTCTCTGCCTCCCCCACTAGACAGTACATATCTGGTTGAGAGAGACTGACTTAGTCATCTTTGCATCTATTGTGCCCTGTGCTTAGCTCATAGGAAGTACTCAGCAAGAGAATGAATGAATGAAAGGATGAGTGCATACATGAATGAATGTGCTTATCCACCTCCTCTCCTCTCATAGCTAACAGATAATGAAAACAAAAGATATGGAGGTAAGTAAAAAGGCCAAGACATTGAATCAGTGCTCTAACTGGCATAAACCTAGGCTTATTGATTGCCACTTGACTAATCGTTTATTCATACTCTTCTATTAAAAATACCATTAACTTTTCATCAAGCATTGTGCTGGTGAATAGCATTGTTAATAGCATGGATAAATAGCATTATTCTATTTATCTTATGAAATATATTTTACTTAACATTCATTTATGGTGAACAAGATAGTAATATTCCTTTTATCAGATGGAGACTCTGAGGCTGGAAGAGGTAACATTCATGAATTTGTTTCCTAATTAGTAGAAAGCCTCTGACTTCAAACATAGGCTTTCTGATTCCAAATCTGCCTTTTTGTCACTGTTTTATATATGCCTGTTTTATATTGTCTCTCCAGAAGTCAGTCTTTTGTGTTATTGTGCATAACAAAACGTGTCAGATTTTCTCTTTCTCCTGGACTCACAAATAACAACACTGATTTATGTATTTATTTACAATAGTGTTTATTTTATCAATCACACGATAGGCATTATTTTGTACCACCAGGGTGTATCATGATTTTCATATGCTACACTTGCTGAAAATGGAAATGTACCTTTCCTTCTTTATAATAACCTGTCAACTATGAAAATCAGTTTTGCATCAATTTTATAGCAAGGCCACACAAGCGAGAAAGCTTCATGCTCAGGCATTTCAGTACATAAGTTACTGTGTGTGCTGTCATTTTCAATAATATCAATAATTCTTATTGCTAGTGAAGTAACACATAAGTTGTCTTTAGATAATGATAGTATTTTCAGGCAATATTCCAATTTTTGTGCTTTGAAAGTGAGCATTGCTGGTTCCCTGTAACACATCCCAGTGTCGTCGCTGCGTTGGTTCTGTGAACCGGTGCGCCTGCGTTCTCATTTATTTGCCCTTACCTTGCTGCTGCTCTTGCTCATAAAAAACCATTTCCAAGTCAGTTGCTTTTCTATCTAATAGCATCTTTGTTGTGGATTATAGTAAATGATTTAGCTCGCTGACTCTATGCTTGGTGGAACATCCTCAGGCTTATTTTGAGCTAAGCAAGATTTTACTAGATGGTCTTTGAATTCAAAGGCTGCTTTTGGCAACTCCAGGAAGAATAGTGCTGATGATTTAGAAAACTGTAGCTTTATAAATGACCACGCTCCAGCGGCAGGAAATTAATGGCAGACGAGTGGTAAATAGGTCCATTTCATTTTATTCCCAACCTGCACGTATTTTAAGGAAATGGTTATAGCCTGGGAGAAGAGAACAAGGGAAAGTTTGTAAGATGATGGAAACTTTATTGCTACATTGACAAAAAAAAATCTCATGTACCATTGGTTAAAATTATTAATATTATAAGTAATCTAATTTTACTGTTTTCTTAGAAAATCAAGATTATGGGATAAAATCCTAGGCAAGCCTGTTGGGCAGGTAGCATAAGCAAGAAATATACCTGTGCTGATTTACACCACTGGTGTTTGGAGTGTATTACTTTAGAAGATTTAAGGAAGTTATTTGACCTTGGTATTAGTCTAAGAAATTGGACATTCTTTTCCCAACAATATTCCTATTGCTGAACACTGGGGCGACTCGAAACATTGTTACTCTATATGACTGAGATCAAATCAGAAGGAGGTAACATTTGGAATAAAGTTATATTTTGTTGTTGTTTGTGTTTTGTTTTATCTAAAAGGCCTTAAGAAATACATTTCTACAGACTTGCTTAACAGTCTTACATCATTTCTAAGCTTACCTGTAAACATGTTTGAGGTTGTCGTATATAATCAATATACAGATATTCCAAATAAAAGTAGACTAAAATCTGCGTTTCTTTGATCTGGAATATGCACTGTCAAAACTTAAAGAGCCAAATGTCTCTAGAAGTCTGTAATATTGATTTGATTAAGAATTTATGCTATTATAGGAGCCTCAAAGAAATATGTAGAACCACATTGGTCTAACTCTATAGCTTTAAAATACTGGCCAGCATGAAAACACCGTTCATTGTGTTCAATTGAATAAATATTTATTACAAACTTTGAGTGGTATATTGTAATGAATTGGGGAAAGGCAATTAGTTATAAGGTCTATGAAAAGTTATTACCTTAGCCTTTGGGGTCTGAATCAATAGTCCTTTGCTCAATCGTAACTAAAGT
This sequence comes from Bubalus kerabau, assembly GCF_029407905.1. Lineage (NCBI taxonomy): Eukaryota > Metazoa > Chordata > Mammalia > Artiodactyla > Bovidae > Bubalus > Bubalus kerabau. The sequence goes on along the minus strand of NC_073635.1, from coordinate 8,689,724 downwards.
CAGGATGGGGGACACATGCACATCCATGGCAGATTCATGTCAATATATGGCAAAAATCACTACAATATTGTAAAGTAATTAGCCTCCAATTAAAAAAAAAAAAAACTGAAGTCAATGAAATGAAAGGCTACAGAATTAAGTGTGAGATATTAACATAGGGACCATTTTAGCTGCTAACTAACAAGGTAGTGCTTTAGAAAGAGGATGATTTATCACTACATGAAGAATTCCTGAATCAGTTATGTGACATTATATGGTCTCTAGTCCCTAGCTGATGCATTGATTAAGTATGATAACAAAGCTGTGGGTTGTCTTGTTGGTGATACAGTCCAATATTATCTTAATTATCCTTCATTATGAATGCTGCTAGGCTAAGGCTAGAACATGGTTGAGTTGTGAGGATAGTCCATCACCATTATAATAAGGCAAAGGACACGTTTCAACAGAGTAGATAAGACAAGATCTTTCATTTTTTTCATGGAATGAAAACAAAATTCTTTCTGAGTTTACATGAATGTGTATAGTAATATACATGAAGAGTAATTTTATTCATTAATTTTTAAGTCTGAATTTAGTTTTCTTAGTATTATCATGCAGATACATAGCTTTTCCTCATGTACTTTTATTCCAAAATAACTAAATTTACTTAAAGATTAGTAAATTCTCTGTTGTTTTATTAAATTGAACACTGATTCCATTTAATTCACTGGTGTCTTTGGTTTCACTAGAGATATATGTCCTGCAAAATTCATTTGGTATGGCATCAATTTTATTTAATTAAATAAATTTATTAATTTAAATATTAAAAATTATTTAATTTTTCAATGAATGGCCATTCAGACATGAAAGATAATGGATCAATAAGTGAAATTTCTCTCTCCCCTCCAAATGTATTATTCAAAATGTACACTACTTTTGTTTCAGTCTTAAAACTAATGTGTATACAATTAACATTTTCCTGTTTTGAAGAACTGGAACTAAAATTATTTTTCCTAAACTGATTTTTCTAGATATCAAGATGCTATACACACTTTCAATTTTTTAAGTCTTTCTTTACAAAAATAAACACACTAGATCAGATGTTACATCACTATGTTTTTTTTTGAACTGTAAGCCATTGCCAGAAAATTTTACAGAACTTTCTACAGTGGCCTGCTTTTAATCATATGCTTTTTCCCCTAAGATGTTTGGAGATTCTAAAATATTTAACATTATCTCAATGTTTATTTTCCTATTGCCTCTAGGTCTATTTTGCTTCCTCACATTGAATAAAAACTATCAGGTATAAAATCTTTCCATCTCTTCCTTTGAGGGGGGTATGTGTATATATATATATATATATATATATATATATACACACACACACACATACACACACAATACCTCTCTTTTAGGTTCTGTTTAATTTGTATTATGAGGACCAGCATGGACTTCCTAATTTTCAAGTATATTTTCCTCAGTTCTCCTAATTAAGGACATCAGCAACTCCCTACTCTTGGTCATCTTCCTTCAAAAAAATCTCTCTCTCCTTTGGCTCCTGTGGGTTCATTTTACACTTTGTCATAACTCTAAAATCAATATTATGGCTTTAAAGTTGTTTATCTTCCTCCCATTTTTGTGGCTTTATTGAGCATTTTAATTTATTCAACCAACATGGATTTATTGAATAGCTATCAAATACATGGGTCAGCAGGTAAAGGATTCACCTGCCAATACAAGAATTGCAAGAGATGCAGGTTTGATCCCTGGGTCAGGAAGATGCCCTCTAGTGGAAAGGGCAAGCCCTCCAGTATTCTTGCCTGGAGAATTCCATGGGCAGAGGAACCTGGCGAGCTAGAGTTCATAGAGTCACACAGAGTCAGACATGAGAGGATGACTGAGCATATGAAGAAGAGTACACAAATACATAGAAATGCCATGAATGAACGTTAGGTGTGTCAAATGCTTTTTTTGTGTTTATTGAGATGATCATGTGCTTTTCCTTTAAGTTGTTGATATGATAGTTTACACTAGTTGTTTTTCTTTTTTATTGGAGTATAGTTGCTTTACAATGTGTTAGTTTCTACTCTACAGCATAATGAATCAGCCATATGAATACATATATCTCCTCCCTTTTGGGCTTCCACCCCATTCAGGTCACCACAGGGCCTCATGTATAGTTCCCTGTGGTATGTTCATATTAGTTATCTATGTACATAGTATCAGTAGAGCATATGTGTCAATCTCAATCTCCTTTGATTACTGAACAAGTTTGAAATTCTGGAATAAACCCTACTTGTCAAAATGTAGTTTCTTTTCTGTATGTTTTAAATATATTTGGCTAATGACTGGTGAATAATTTGACATTCATACTCATGAGGGTTATTGATCTGTAGCTTGTGTTTCTTATAACGTCTTAATTAATTTGGTTATTCAGATAATACTGGATGCACAATGAGTTGGGCAGTGTTCCCTCCTCTTCTTTTTCAGGAAGAGATGGTATTACTTTGGTATTTTTTTTTTTTAATGTTTGATACAATTTACCCAGGAAACATCTTATATCTGATGCTTTATTTATTGAAAGATATAATTACAAATTCACTTTCTTTAAAAAGATTACATTTCTTTTCCCCAGCTTTATTGTGGTATAGGCAAAAATTGAATATACTTAAGGTATACAATGTGATGTTTTTACATACATATACATTGTGAAATGTTTACAACATTCAAGCTAGTTAAAATATCCATCAGTTTCCATAGTACCTTTTTTGTGAGAGCAATTAAGTTCTACTCAGCCAATTTCATGTGTACAATGAAGCGTGGTTAATGACAGTCATCATAATGTAGTACATCATATCTTCAGAAGTTCCTCCTGTGTATCTAAATCTTTTCTGTATGTTACTGAACATTTTGCTAAAATACATTTATTTTAGATATTAACCAAAAAATATGTATTTAGGTTGCATGCCCATTTTTAAATCAGGCTGTTTGTTTTCCTGTCTGTTGTTGTTGCTTATTTATTTTGAATATGAACTGCTAAAGAGATACTTGGCTTGCCAATATTTTTCTATTACATACTTGACCTTTTTTTTTTTTTTTTTGCCCTTTGACCGATATTTTCCCCATTTTTTTCACCCTCTAGACCCTGGTAAGCAACATCCTACTCTCTGCTTCTTAGTCTTACTTTTGTATATTCTTCATCTAGGTGAGAATAAACAGTATTTGTCTCTCTGTGTCTGACTTATTTCACTTGGTGTAATATCCAGTTTTATCCATTTTGCCACAATATGCAATCAACTACTGTTGAGCCTTAAGAAAGAGGTAAACTTAATTATGTGTATATAAATATATATAGACTATATACACATATGTGCAAATATTTTCCCATTACATAGGTTGTTTATTTGTTGTTGTTTTTTTTTTGCTATACAGAAATGTTGTTGTTGTTCAGTTGCTAAGCTATGTCTGACTCTTTGGGACCCATGGACATCAGTTTCCTCTGTCCTCCACTGTCTCTCAGAGTTCACTCAATTTCATATCCATTGACTAATGCTATCTAACCTTCTCATCTTCTGCCACCTCCTTCTTCTTTTGCCTTCAATCTTTCCCAGCCTCAGGGTTGTTTTCCAATGAGTCAGCTCTTCACATCAGGTGGACAAAGTATTGGACCTTCAGCTTCAGCAACAGTCCTTCTGATGAATATTCAGGGTTGATTTCCTTTAGGATTGGCTGGTTTGGTCTCCTTGCTGTTCAAGGGATTCTCAAGAGTCACCACAATTGCAAAGCATCAATTTTTTGGTGTTCAACCTTCTTTTTGGACCAACTCTTACATCCATACATGACTACGGGAGAAACCATAGCTTTGACTATATGGACCTTTGTTACCAAAGTGATGTCTCTGCTTTTTAATATGCTGTATAGGTTGCTCATAGCTTTTCTTCCAAGGAGCACATCTTTTAATTTCATGGCTGCAATGATTTTGGAGCCCAGGAAAACACAATGTGTCATGCCAATTTTACCCCTTCTATTAATGTTCACCATGAAGTAATGGGACTGGATGTCATGATATTAGTTTTTGAATGTTGAGTTTCAAGCTATCTTTTCCACTTTTCTCTTTCACCCTCAATAAGAGACCATTGTTTTCACTTTCTGCCAGGATAGTGGTAATAACTGCATATTTGAGGTTACTGATATTTCTCCCGGGAGTCTTGATTGCAGCTTGTGATTCATCCAGCCTGGCATTTCTCATGATGCACTCTGCATATAAGTTAAATAAGCAGGGTAACAAAATGCAGACTTGATGTACTCTTTTCCCAATCTTGAACCTTCCCTTTTTCCATGTCTAGTTCTAACTTTTTCTTCTTGACCTGCATACAGGTTTCTTGGGAGACTGGTAAGGTGATCTGGCACTTCCATCTCTTTAAGAATTTCCCATGGTTTGTTGTGATCCACACAGTTAAAGCTTTAGTGTTGTAAGTGAAAGAGAAGTATATGTTTTTCTGGAATCTGGAATCCCTTTGCTTTCTCCATGATCCAATGATTGTTGGCACTTTGACCTCTGGTCCCTCTGCCTCTTTGAAGCCAAGTTATACATATGGAAATTCTCAGTTCATGTACTGCTAAAGCCTACCTTGAGGATTTGGACAATAACCTTGCTAGTATGTGAAATGAGCACTATTGTATGGTAATTTTAACAGTGTTTGGCATTGCCCTTCTTTGCAATTGGAATGAAAGCTGACTTTTTCAATCCTGTGGCCACTGCTGAAATTTTTAGTTCAATGCACTTTGATTTGCCAATGTTAGTTTTCACTGCATATACTTCCGAGATTATATATAAAAGATACGACAAAAGGATTTTTTCTTATAATTTCTTCTAGCAGTTTGCAGCTTCAGCTCTTCTTAAAGTATTGAATATATAGAGAGCTCCTTTTTTTTTCTTAATTTAATGTTAATAAAGTTCCTGTATCACTGTTTTACAGGTGGACAAACAGTTTTTTCAATACCATTTATTGAAGAAACTCTTCTTTCCTAATTGTGCATACGTTGTATAATAGGATTATCTTGATTATATGTTGGTCAGTTCAGTTCAGTTTAGTAGCTCAGTCATGTCTGACTCTTACGACCCCATGGACTGCAGCACTCCAGGCTCCCTGTCCATCACCAACTCCCAGACTTGCTCAAACTCATGTCCATTGAGTCGGTGATGCCATCCAACCATCTCATCTTCTGTTGTCCCCTTCTCCTCCAGCCTTCATTCTTTCCCAGCATCAAGGTCTTTTCCAATGAGTCAGTTCATTGCATCAGGTGGCCAAAGTATTGGAGCTTCATCATCAGTCATTCCAATGAATATTCAGGACTGACTGACTTCAGGATTGACTGGTTTGATCTCCTTCATGTCCAAGGGGCTCTCGAAAGTCCTCTCCTTCACAAGTTCAGAAACATTAATTCTTCGGTGCTCAGCTTTCTTAATGGTCCAACTTTCACATCCACACGACTACTGCAAAAACCATAGCTTTAAATATACAGACACTTTTTGGTAAAGTAATGTCTCTACTTTTTAATAGGCTGTCTAGGTTGGTCATAGCATTTCTTCCAAGGAGCAAGAGTCTTTTAATTTCATGGCTGAAGTCATCATTTGCAATGATTTTGGAGCCTAAGAAAATAATCACTGTTTCCATTGTTTCCCCATTTATTTGCCAGGAAGTGGTGGGACCAGATGCCATAATCTTAACTTTTTGAAGGTTGAGTTTTAAACCAGCTTTTACTGACTCCTCTTTCACTTTCATCAAGAGGTTCTTCAGTTCCTCTTCACTTTCTTCCATAAGGGTACTGTCCTCTGCATATCTGAGGTTATTGTTATTTCTCCTGGAAGTCTAGAATCCAACTTGTGCTTCATCCAGCCCTGCATTCCGCATGATGTACTCTGCATATAACCAAGGTCACAAAGTACAGCATATCTGAGGTTACTGATATTTCTCCTGGCAATCTGTTGGTCCATGTCAATTCTAACTGTTGCTTCTTGACCTGCACACAGATTTCTCAGGAGGCAGGTAAAGTGGTCTGTAATTCCCATCTCTTTAAGAATTTTCCATAGTTTGTTGTGATCCACACAGTCAAAGGATTTAGCATAGTCAATGAAGCACAGGTAGATGTTTTTCTGGAATTCTCTTGATTTTTCCATGATCCAGTGGATATTGGCAATTTGATCTCTGGTTCCTCTGAGTTTTCTAAATCCAGTTTGAACATCTAGGAGTTCTTGTTTCACATGCTATTGAAGTCTACCTTGGAGAATTTTGAGCATTATTTTGCTAAGGTGTGAGATGAGTACAATTGTGTTGCAGTTTGAACATTCTTTGGCATTGCCGTTCTTTGGAATTAAAATGAAAATGGACATTTTCCAGTCCTGTGGCCAGTGCTGAGTTTTTCAAATTTGCTGGCATATTGAGGGCAGCACTTTAATAGCATCATCTTTTAAGATTTGAAATAGCTCAGCTGGAATTCCATCACCTCCCCTAGCTTTATTCATAGTGATTCGTCCTAAGGCCCACCTAACTTTGCACTCCTGGATGTCTAGCTCTAGGTGAGTGATCACACCATCATGGTTATCTTTTTTTTTTTTTTATTTATTGGTCTATTTCAGTTAAATTATGTATTTGTGTGCATATACTTTATATTAACCCCTAGTTATCTTTTTAATGATTTGGGGATCTCAGATAATATTTCTTTTTTTCATTCTTGTTCAATTTGACTGAAGTTGTATCACTTTTATTAACTTTTGTTAAAAAGAGTAATATCTGGATTCATTGGTGTTCTCTATTGTTTTTCTGTTTTCAGTTTCACTGCCTTGTGCTATTAAACTTATAGCCTTCTTTCTACTTGATTTATTTTATTTTGCTCTTTTTACTCATGATAAGTACTGTGGAAATGTACATTACTGATTTAAGTAAGAACTTTTGTCTATACTTATATAAGCATTTGATGCTATATATGTATCTCTATGCACTACTTTAGGTGCTTCTGACAATTTTATATGCAGTGTTTCATATTTTATTCAAATCAGACTGTATTTTAGATTTTTTTAGAGATTCTATCATTGACACATGTGCTATTTATGATTATTACATTTTCCAAATATTGAAAAGTTTTGGCATTTTTGATATATTTAGTTATATCTTAAATTGTATGATCTGAGAAAATTCTTTGTATTATTTGTATTCCTTTAAGTTTGTAAAAGGGTTTTTTATGTGTCCAGCTATGTAAGCTGTTTTGGTGACTGTTCCGTGCACACTTGAGAAGAATGTATATTCTGCTGTTGGGTAGAATATTCCATTAGGCAATTAAGTAACTTGATAAATATTGTTTTTCAGCTCACCTATACATTGCCATTTTTCTGCCAACTTTTATTAGTTACCTAAAAAGTAGTGTTGGATGTTGAAATATATTTATTCATTGTTTGTTTCTTCTTTAATTTCTTGTTTCACATGTTAGAAATTCTTTTGTGAAGATAAACATTAGCATTTTATGTTTGTTAGATAATGTATACTTTGTCATTTTAAAATATTTACTTTATGTCTAATTATATTTCTTCTTCTGAAGTCTACTCTGGTACTGATACTGCAATTCTAGTTTTATGTGGTTTTGTATCTGTGTGGTGTTCTCTGTCTATACATTTTAATACGTTTATGCCTTTTTATTGAGATATAATCTGGACAAAATTCATATAATTAATTATACAATTCAGCCTTTTTAGTGTGTTCACAAAGTTTTGCAACCTTCACAAATACCTAATTCCAGAATATTTTGATCAACCCAAAATAAATTTCATTCACATTTAGCAGTTAATCCAGTAGCCTACTTTCTGTATCCATTAATTTGCCAGATTCTGTATATTTTCTATAAACAAACTTATATAGCCTTGTAGCTGGCTTCTTTTGCTTAACATAATTTTTTCAAAGTTCTTTCACAGTTTAGTATATATTAGTTCCCAATTACTTTTAATGCCTGCATAATATTCCATGTGTATTTTTTGGTGTGTGTATACATATACATATAGTTGCTTATCTATTCATTAATTAAAATTTGAGTTTTTCTCCCCTATTTTGCTGCTTTAAACAATATTTTATAGACTTTTGAGTACAAATTTATGTGTGAGGCTGCGCTTTTAGTTCTCTGGGGTATATAATTAAAAAGGGAATTGCAGGTTTTTATTGTAACTCTGTGCTTAACTTATTGAAGAACTGCATGCTATTTATCAAATCAACTGCACGATTTTACTTCCAAATTTCAAGTCATCACAATTCCAATTTCCCCACACCCTTTTTATTATCTGTAGTTTTCCTTTTTTAAATTTATTGCAGTTTTAAATTGATTACAGTTTTAAATTGATTACGGCGATCATGGTAGGAGTGAAGTGGTATGTCATTATGGTTTTGCTTTACATTTCCCTCATGACCATGGGTGCTAAGTACTCGTGTCATTTGTATATCTTCTTTGGGGAACTATGTATTACAGTTCTTTGCCCATTTTTGGTTGGATATTTGCTTTTTGGTCGAGTTTTTAGAGTTCTTTACATATATTGAAAATACGGTATTTATTAGATATATGATTTACAGATATTTCCACACATTTTAGGTGTAGCTTCTCAATTTCTTGATAGTGTTCTTTGAATCACAAAAGCTTTTTATGTGCATAAAGTCTAGTTTCTTTTTCTTTTTTTTTTTTTTTTTTTTTGCAGAGTGGGAGAGGGGTTGCTATGCTTTAAGAATCATATCTAAGAAAGCATCATCTAAACTAAAGCTACAAAGATTTACATTTATATACTTTCTTCTAATAGTTTTTCACTGTGATATCTTACAAATCTCAAGTCTTTGATCCATATTGAGTTACTTTTGTTTGTTGTGAAATAAAACTACAACTTCTTTCTTTTATATCTGGATATACAGTTGGTCTAGCACTATTTGTTGAAAAAACTCTTCTTTCCCCATTGAATTGTCTTGGCAGTTTTATTGAAAATCAGCTAACCATAGATATATGAGTTTATTTCTGGACTTTCAGTTCTATTCCATAGACTGATATGTCTATTTTTTTATGCCAGTAAAACACTATATTATTGTACCTTTTGCAGAGGTTTTGAAATCAGAAATTTTTAGTCCTCTAAGAGGACTAATTGTTCTTATTCTAATTTGTTCTTATTCTTCAAGATGGTTTTATTTATTCTGGGATGTTTTCTTAACATGTAAATCATAGGATCAACATGTCAATGATAGGGTTAATTTGTCAGTTTCTGCAGGAAATCCTACTGCAGTATTGACAAGAATGGCAATGAATTTGGGGAGTATTTATTTTATTAATAAGATGCTATACAGTGATTGATACTTGTATATTCACTCACCCTTGAGTCTTTCAGATAATCCTACTAGGTCATGATGTATAATCCTTTCTGCTATATTGTGGGATTCGACTTGTTACTATTTTTTGAGAATTTTGTGTACTTTTTCATGAAACCTTGTCATCTATAATTTAAAGATTTTGTGATATCTTTGCCTGACTTTGGTATCAGAGTAATGCGGGCCTAATAAATTGAGTTAAAAATGTTTTCTCCTCTTTCTAAATTATTTTCTTCTTAAGAATTTGAAATAATCGGCCTTAAATTCTTTTTAAAAATTTTAATTGGAGCACATTGGCATGCCATCCTATTGCAGGGACCATGATAATCTTCTTTGCATTATTCCAATTTTAGTATATGTGCTGCCAAAGAGAGCATGATCTTAATTCTTTTTTGAAGAATTGAAGTTGAATTCTTCAGTTGAAGCCGTCATCACTATCAGGTCTTAGATTTTTTTTTTTGCAGAAACTTTAAAAATTGCTAATTCATTCTCTTTGCTCATTAGAATTCTATTCAGATTTTCTATTCCTTATTGAGTCTGTTTCAGTATTTTTCTAGGAGTTGGGAGTGTGACTATCACTTCAAGATAATCACTACGTTTCACTTGATATATGCCCAGAAGGGGAATGACTGGGTCATACAGTTCAGCTCAATTCAGTTCAGCCACTCAGTCGTGTCCGACTCTTTGGGACCCCATGGACCGCAGCATGCCAGATTCCCAGTCCATCACCAACTCCCGAAGCTTGCTCAAATTCCTGTCCATCAAGTTGGTGATGTTATCCAACCATCTCATCCTCTGCCGTCCCCTTCTCCTTCTGCCTTCAATCTCTCCCAGCATCAGGGTCTTTGCTAATAAGTCAGTTCTTCAGGTCAGGAGGCCAAAGTATTGGAGTTTCAGCTTCAACACGAGTCTTTCCAATAAATATTCAGGACTGATTTCCTTTAGGATGGACTGATTTCCTTTAGGATTGACTGATTGGATCTCCTTGCAGACCAAGGGACTCTTAAGAGTCTACTCCAACACCACAGCTCAAAAGCATCAATTCTTTAGTGCTCAGCTTTCCTTATAGTCCAACTCTCACATCCATATATGACTACTGAAAAAACCATACCTTTGACAAGAAGGATCTTTGCTGGCAAAGCAATATCTCTGCTTCTTAATATGCTGTTGAGGTTGGCCAGAGCTTTTCTTCCAAACAGCAAGTGTCTTTTGATTTCATGGCTGCAGATTTCACCATCTGCAGTGATTTTGGAGCCCTAGAAAATAAAGTCTGTTACTGTTTCCATTGTTTCCCCAACTATTTGCCAGGAAGCGATGGGACCGGATGCCATGATCCTATGTTTTGAATGCTGAGTTGTAAGCCAGCTTTTTCACTCTCATCAAGAGGCTCTTCAGTTCCTCTTCAGTTTCTGCCATAAGGGTGGTATCATCTGCACATCTGATGTTATTGATACTTCTCCCAGCAATGTTGATTCCAGCTGTGCTTCATCCAACCCAGCATTTCTCATGATATACTCTGTATATAGGTTAAATAAGCAGGGTGACAATATACATCCTTGGTGTACTCCTTTCCCAATTTGGAACCAGTCTGTTGTTCCAAGTCTGGTTCTGACTGTTGCTTCTTGACCTGCATACAGGTTTGTCATGAGGCAAGTAAGGTGGTCTGGCATTCCCAAAACTTGAAGAAATTTCCACAGTTTTTTCCGATCTACACAGTCAGAGGCTTTGGTGTAATCAGTGAAGAAAAAGTATGCTTTTCTGGAATTCTCTTGCTTTTCTATGATTGAGTGGATGTTGGCAATTTGACCTCTGGTTCCTCTGCCTTTTCTAAATCAAGGTTGAACATCTGGAAGTTCTTGGTTCATGTACTGTTGAAGCCTGGCTTGAAGAATTTTGGTCATTTCTTTGCTAGTGTGTTAGATGATGAATGCAATTGTGTTGTAGTTTGAACATTCTTTGGCATTGCCCTTCTTTGGGATTGAATGAAAACTGACCTTTTCCAATCCTGTGGCCACTGTTGAGTTTTCCGAATTTCCTGGCATATTGAGTGCAGCACTTTCACAGCATCATCTTTTAGGATTTGAAATAGCTTGACTAGAATTCCATCATCTCCACTAGCATTGTTCTTAGTGATGCTTCCCAAGGCCCACTTGACTTTTTATTCCAGGATATCTGGCTCTAGATGAGTAATCACACTATCGTAGGTATCTGGGTCGTGAAGATATTTTTGTACAGTTCTTGTGTGTAATCTTGTATTCATATGGTAGGTCTATCTTTAATTATTTGAGGAAACTCCATGTTATTTTCTTCAGTGGCTGTCCCAATGTACATCCCCACCAACAGTATACAAGGATTCCCTTTTCTCCACATCTTTGCCAGAACTTATTATCTCTTGTTTTTTTTTTTTTTTTGATGATAACCATTCTGACAGGTGTAAGATGATATTTCATTGCATATCTTTTTTTGTATTTTCCTGATGTTGAATGATGTCAAGCATCTTTTCATATACCTGTTGGCCATTTGTATATCTTTTTTGTTCAAGTTCTCTGCCCAAATTACAATTGTATTATTTGTGCATTTTTTAAACTATTTAGTTGCATTCATTTCTTATATATTATGTATACTAACTCTTATTTATAGCTTGAAAATATTTTCTAGTATTCTTTAGGTTGCTTGTCACTCTGTTGACTTTTTCTTTTTTTTTTTAACTGAAGTTTTTAGTTTGATATAGACCCACTTATTTATTTTCTATTTTGTTGGTGTTTTTGTTGTTACAGCCACATCATATTTGAAGAAGCAGGTTACCTCTTCCAATCTTTACTGACTAGATACAGGGAAGAAATACCTTTTGTCAGTCCTGTTAGAGATTCTCATGCTTTCTCAGATCTTTTCTAAGATACAATTCTCTGCACTTCTTGTTCCTGCTTATGGGGATGTCCTTTAGATTTTATGCCTTCATCTTCCTGCAAAAGCAGATGGAATGCTGACAGCTTTCTCTTGCTTTCCCTAGGGAAGTGAGGGATACTCAAGAGTATGTGGTTTCACCCAGTTTCACAGAGTTGGGTCAGCTTTCTACATGTGCTCAGTAGCTGTCTGCAAAGGCTGGCTCTTGCTGCCACTGGAGAGTGCACTCAAGAAGCCAGCCATGGAGTTGAGGGGGAAGGAGTGTGAGTTGAAAGGAACATTGGGGTTACCTGTAGGCCTGTTGGTGGGATTCAAGGTGAGGCCTCCCCAGCAGTTCTTGGGCATACTTACTGATGCAGTCTGCAAAATGCCTTAGTAGGATCTGTGGGATCTCCAGTATCTGTGGTTCTCCCAGACTTTCCAATCCTAGCTGTGCTACGCACTTCATATTTTTAATGGGATGAGAAAGTAGTGGATCTCTTTGACAGCATCCTGTGCAACTGGGGAAGCTGGGTTCACTCTTACCTGCTGAAGAAATCACAGCCAAGAAGGTCTTGCTTAGCACTGAGCTGTGCTGCCTTAGGGGAGGGGAGACTTGGGTAAAGTTAACTGTTTCTCTTACCCTCTCAAATGTATCCAATCTCAGACTTCTTGCTCTACTGACCTCCTGGAATTCCACTGCAATTTCTCCATTGGTTTCCTGAATTCTGCAAAGTTTTCTTCCAACCATGGTGATTGTCAAGATTGGTGTTCTTTGGTGGGAAAATGGTAGAAAACTCTATATTTCACCAGCATGATAGTCTTATATGTTTACAAAAACATCCTTTAAGGTTTGCTTATCTGATATTTATTTTAATTTAAGCTATTTCACCACTGATAATTAACATTATATAAAGATTATAAGATACACAACTGTATACCTTGCTTAAAACAATTATTTGTAACCATAGCATGTCTAGTATTGTTTTTAAATTGTATTTTAAATAAAAGCATACTTTAAATCAAAGTTTAACATCTTTGCTAATTATCTAATGTTTCAAAATTTGTAAGTTCAAAACAAACCTTTCTGATGCTGCCTCTATTTTACAAAAGTATTTTTAAGTTTTTATATTTAAAAACAATTTTAATATATTTAAAAATTTAACATATTTAATATATATTTCACATAGGAGATATACATAATAAATTCTGCATGTTATATAATTTATTGATTATACAAAAGAATATTTTTAGCTTTGAATATAAAGCAATTTATAACACATACACATACGTACTCACATACAAGTGCATATTTACCCTAAACTTCAAAAGAATAATTTTAGGACTATTATTAAATAGAAAAATACTAATGCTTGTGAAGAGGCTATAACAAGGACTAATAAGCATGAGGTAAATGCATGCTATTTTTATTAATAGCAGAAGTGTTTATGCACATATATTTTAAAATATGGTTGTGAATTAATGGCATATGCCCCAAAGAAGTGTTAGTAATTATCACTCATTTGTGTTGACTGAGGAATAGTGAATGAGCAGGCAGGAATGGGATGCAAATTATATGCTTTTCTACTGTCCCTACTTTCAGAACTTTGTTCATTTTTTTCATTTTACAGTCACTGATGCCTTTGATAGTTACCCAATTTCATTAGTTATTCCTACATTGTTAGTGTTTCTATTTTCTTTCTTTTATCTTGTTATTTATACTTAAAGTAATTTAAATATTTTAGTATTAAATTTATTTGCAGAATTTTAGTCAGCTATTTATACAGATGTTTCATTTTTATTTGAAATTCTTGATTGAAAATTATTTTCAGAGAACAAAACACTAAATAATTGAATTAACATGTTGAAAGAGCTCATATTATAGAAAGTGAATACCTGAAACTAAACTAATACTAGTTAAAAAAAAAAAAAAGCTAACAGAACTTTGGAAAGTTTAATACATTTAAAACTGGGTATGGGGGTAGGAAAGAAGAAAAAATATTTCTTCAGCTTTCATTTATTCTAACAGTCACATTTGTGCTTCACTATGAAGCTGCTTTTACAGTAGAACAGATTCATTAAGGAACCAGTTATTTCCAAACAAAATCAGAGTAAAAGTGGAAATCCTTCCAGATCAGGTTTTCCTTCTGAGGAAGTTTTTTTTTTTGTTTTTTTTGTTTTTTTTTTTTTTTGGTTGGGGGGAAGCAGGGGGGAAATCAACATGTAAGAAAAAGAAACACCCTTCCTCAAATACTTAAACTTCAGCCAGTAATGGATAATGGGATTACCACAATTTGTTTAAAGCACTTTTTTTCTCAGGCCAAAGGAAACAGCTAAGCAATGACCTGGGTAATTTTTAAATTACATTTTAATACTAAGCAACAATAAACTTGCCTACAGATCATTTAAACTAGAGAACTAAGCAAAACTTTTCTGCACTTAAAATAGTACCTGACACAAGGGAAGTCCTGATAAATGCATCTCAAGTTAGTAACTACTCAATATATACTTTCCATGTCACAACCTAAGTAGGAGGTTTTGTCACTCATTATTATTGGAGTCATTACACTGGTATACTGTTTCTGACATGAAAATGACTCAAACAGACAAAGCAGTCTGATCTGAGTTCAATCAGCATCATTGTGGAATCTGTCTACACCTGAAAGTGACATGGCACCACTTCAAGTGAGAACTTTTTTATAACCTAGTGGAAACTGGTCTAGTATGGCTGGAAGGGATCTCTACCTAAAAAAATGATTGCTACTATGTTTGCAGGTCTCAGCCTCTTGCTACCATTAAGTAAATAACAATTACCTTTTTCAAAATGTTGCTGTCACATTCTGACTAGGAAAAAAAAAAAAAAAAACACAAAACCACCAAATCTATAAATATTACTATTTCTTCATTTATCTTGTATTTATTTACATATACTATTTTAGGAAAGTTAAAACTTAGGAAAACTTAAAAATAAGAAAGGAAATTCCATAACTTAGAGACACTGTTGATAAATCACAGATTTTGGTATGCAATCAACTCCTTATCCACATGTATTTGTGGAATTAACTTGTGTAGATCAGAAATGAGACTAAGTGAGGCTGACCTGGGGCAGAGGCAACAGCCTTGCAGGTACTCAGATCACACTAGCTTTCTGTTGCTGACACTTGTCAGAATCCTCTGCTGTCACGTGGAGTTCTGGGCAATGAGGCTGCTGGTAGCACCTAGGAGCACTGTTGGGTTTGGGACATATTTGAGTCCCTGATCTGTCACTAACTACAACTGTGACCTGGGACAAGTTACTTAAATGTCTTAGTTTATTTTCTCAGAGGGCATATTAGCTTAATAAAGACTTAAGATCTATCTAATCATAGATTTGTCATGATTACACTAAACATTAATATATGGTCTTTATAAATTACTACTACTGTTATTAGTAGTAATACTGATTCATGATTTACATAAGACATAGAATCACTTTGGATAAAGAACAAATCCAGTTTAACATGCAAAACCTGCACAAAGTTATCCTAATCTTGTTTACTTTGATGTACTATATTATTTTATACTTAATATTTTTTATTTCAACTAAAATTTTCTAGTGATAGTTGATTCACAATATTTATTATACATCTATTAATGTCTCATAACCCAAGACATGTAAAGTTATATTCTAGAATAAACGGTATTTTATACTAGGAGCCAAAGTATAAGAGCATGTGTTGGAAATAACATTTCAAGAAAGATAAGAGTAGTTAATTTCAAGTATTTAGAGATAAATAACACAGTGTTAGTAAAGAGTGTAGTGATAAAAAAAAAAGTGATTGATTTGTCTAAAGATGACAACTTGTTGTCAGAACAAGCAATAACAAAGACAGTGAGAACAGTGAACACGGAGTATGCACTACTATGAAAGTATCTCTGGTAACAGAGGACCCTTCCCTGGCTTTTCAGGTACACTTACAAAATTTAGTGAGAGAAAGGCTACTGGGAAAACTCTAGACTTTTGTCACTCACATTGATGGAAGCTTATGCAATTGAAATTTAACCTTTAGACCTAACTTTTATACAGTACACTATTGCTGTTCAGTCACTCTGTCAGATCTGACTGTTTGGACCCCACGGACTAAAGCCTTCCAGGATTCCCTGTCTTTCACCATCTCCCAGAACTTGCTCAAACCAATGTCCATTGAGTTAGTGATACCATCCAATCATCTCATCCTCTGTCGTCCCCTTCTCCTCTTGCCTTCAGTCTTTCCCAGCATCAGGGTCACTTCCAATGAGTCAACTATTCACATCAGGTGGCTGAAGTATTGAAATTTAAGCTTCAGCATCAGTCCTTCCAATGAGTATTCAGGGCTGTTTTTCGTTAGAAATGACTGGTTGGATCTCCTTGCAGTCCAAAGAACTCTCAAGAGTCTTCTCTAATACCACAGTTCAAAAGCATCGATTCTTTAGTGCTCAACCTTCATTATAGTTCAACTCTCACATCGTTATATACTATAATACATTAAAATTAAATATATTTAACATATCAGTGAAGAAATTCAGTTGAATACATACACGTGTACACACATGCAATCACAACACACATTTGGACTTATTTTTTCTTTATTTTTAATTTACACTTACCAATAAATGTAAGCATTTCTTCCATAATCATATTTTATTCATTATTTTAGTAACATATACAGGTAAATGTATCATAATGTATTTACCCAAAACCTATTGTTTCTTATTCACCTTTTTCTAGTTCTTTAATGTTAATACAATGATATCATGCCTTTTTGTAAGATAAAATTTTGTGAAGAATAAAGATTTTATTCTAAGAATAATTCTTAAAAATAATTCCAGGGTCAATTGAAAATAAAGTTCTGACCAATTTTTTACCTAATCTTGGCATTATCCTTAATTTAATATTTATTTACTCATTTATATGATTAAGACCAGTTTGAACAGCACTTATAGCAAATTCTACATATATATTGGGCATCACATGCATATACAAGGGGAAAAGAAAGAAGCAAGGAAGGAAAGAAGGGCCATATGGGAGAAAGAAAGGGAGAGAGAAGAGGGGCAGGAGGAAAGAAGGGAGAATTCTGATGATGGATAATTAATAAGCAACATGTAACTGTTGGACTTTTTAATTGCAATCTCAGAACAAATATTGGTTCTTTGAATAGGACCAAAGATCTGATTACATGTCACTATATTAACTGTCAGTTGAGATACATGTTCTTGGAGAATAATGTGATTCTTACTTATGACATAAAAAAGAAATGATAATTTTTAAACAGGACACAATTTTTCAGTCATTATTGAAATGATTATGAAGAAAAGATATTATTAAGACTATTGATACTACTTTTAATGCTAAAAATACAACTTATTTTAAAATAAAAATTAAATAGTGAATTTTTCTTAAATGGAAAGTAAGAAGTGTTCTAATGTTTCTCTGTTGTGTCTTACCATGGTTCATACCTTGTGATAATGGGAAAAAAAAGCAAACAGCCCAGGAGTAAAGTTAAAACAATGAAAAATCTTGCCTTGATAATTTAAATTAAATGTATTATGTTGTATAAAGTTAAAACTTTGTAAGACAGTGCAAGGTGATATTATTTAAAATAACTGCTTACATTTTAGCAGTGTAATGCCTTATGGAACATTTGAAGCAAATTTCTGATACCATATATTTCACTTTCATGGGCTTTTCAGGTGGAAGTGAAGTGATGTGAAAGTCACTCAGTTGTGTCCAACTCTTTGCGACCCTATAGACTATATAGTCCATGGGTTTCACTAGGTCCGAATACTGGAGTGGGTAGCCTTTCCCTTCTCCAGGGAATCTTCCCAACCCAGGGATTGAACACAGGTCTCCTGCACTTGCTGGTGGATTCTTTAGCAGCAGAGCCACAAGGAAAGCCCAAGAACACTGGAGTGGGTACCCAATCCCTTCTCCAGTGGATCTTCCCAACTCAGGAATGGAGGCTCTCCTGCACTGCAAGAGGATTCTTTACCAAATGAGCTATGGAGCTAGTGGTAAAGAGTTTGCCTGTCAATGCAGGAGACATAAGAGCCGCATGTTCTATCCCTGTGTCGGGAAGATTACCCTGGAGGAGGGCACTGCAACCCACTCCAGTATTTTTGCCAGGAGAATCCCATGGGCAAAGGAGCCTAGCAGGCTGTGATTCACAGGGTTGTAAAGAGTCAGACATGACAGAAGCAACTTATGCACTTTACTTTTGCTTATTGTTGTGTTATTTTGCTTAGGATTGATTTTATGAAAATTGGCACTGATTGTTAACAGTAAGTTTATAATTTGCTTTTTAGTTATATGGGGCTCCAAATGATGATGTGTCTTAATTCAGGTGCAATAATCTGAAAGTGAAAGGATACAGAATGGAAAAATAAAATAGTGGCCTTATGCTTTTTGTGCACATTATTTATAAACATAATGTGAAAAGTCTGATTTCTTCTTTATT
This sequence comes from Bubalus kerabau, assembly GCF_029407905.1. Taxonomy (NCBI): domain Eukaryota; kingdom Metazoa; phylum Chordata; class Mammalia; order Artiodactyla; family Bovidae; genus Bubalus; species Bubalus kerabau. The sequence continues at coordinate 8,671,003 of NC_073635.1, read as the reverse complement.
GCCCCCTTCAGAAAAACTATTTAAAAAGAGTTAAGCATCTTAAGGGAAACGTATTTTTATTCTTTACCAAAATCAGATTAGTTTTAAGGCAATTATTCACCACAGTTTAATAAAATTGTTACAAAAATATCTAACCAGCATATGTATTGCCTATCTTATGTTCAAAAGATCACTTCAGCAGCAAGGAAGGAAAATTGCTTGTTTTGTTTCAATTGCATCAATCAACAAAGTCAAATTCTGATAGAAATTTACTATTTATCCTATCATAAAAAACTTTGGAAGATTAATACCACTTAATAAGCCTCAATAAAGGTAGGCTCCTACACCCATGAAGTTGTATCAGGTAGTGATAGCTGCAAACCTTTTCCCCTGCAGAACAGATGTGGAAAATAGATCCCCACAAAATTAAAAAAAAATCAGTTTCATATCCTGATATCAGTAAATTAATTCCAGATTTGCTTCCAGTTCAAAACAATTTGGGAGTGCTCTGTTATCTTCAATAACATCAGATTATTTATTAAGATGAATCATGGATGTATTAAGATGAATCATGGAGTGAAAGTCTCCTTCCTTCTTTCACTGTTGTTACAAGCTGCTCAATGAAGCTGAACGGTAATGAACTATGAATAGCAAAACAAATACAAATGATTTGTACTTGATTAAAACAAATCTGTGGCAACCAGAAACAAAATGCAATACAAAAATATTACACCTTTGGATATGTAAAACCATGTCATTGAAAAACTCATGGCTATCCCATAAAAGAAACTTTATATCTGTGGTGTTTTCATGTATCAGAATATCACACATCTGGGCATAAACGTTACTATCCTGCATAATCTGCAATTCAAAATTAATTATTTCTGTTATATGTATGTTTTAGACTTCTGTGGTACTGTGACTCTTTTCTGTGGTAAACAATAAAATAAAATTCATTAAAAAGAAGCTTCAAATTCAGGGTCTAGTGAATGTTTCATCCGATTATTTTCTCACACTCTATTTTTTCAGTGTGCAATATGTAGTGTGATTCATTAAAAAATGTAATATCCATATGAAAGTTATGAAATATAATAAAATGAGCACATGTGAACTTTCATATTTAAAAATTAGGTATCCCATGACCTTGAAACTACTTGTATGTTTCTGTTATCATCCTGTCTCTCTCATAAATTTTGTCTCTAACTTTTCCTTACTTACATTTTGGCATTTTCAATTTGATCTAATTTCAAAATTATAGAAAATTTCACAGAGGGTTACAGGGAATTCTTATGTATTCTTTAACTAGTTTTGTATATTGCTTACATGTTCTCCTTTTTGCTTACATATGCATGCATATCATTCTAAATAAACCATTTGAGAATAAATTAAAGACTTTGTGTATGCCATTAAACCTATATGCTCAGTGTGTCTTTCTTAAGAATAAGGACATTCTCTTAAATATCTACTGAGCAACTATCAAAAGCAGAAAATAATATTGAAACAAAACTATAATTAAATTCAGCCTATACCCAAATGTAATCAAGCACCTCAACAATGCATTTTATAATTTTCTCCTTTTAATTATAAATTGAATTCTGAATCCCTTTTTATATTTAGGTGTCTGTGCTGCTTAATTTCCTAACCTTGTATTTTTTTTGTTTTGTTTTTAGTATAGGCCAGTTATTTTGTAGACTACCTCTTGTTTCATCTTGATTAGATTTAATAATGTGTATATTTGTTAGGAGTTTCATAAAAGTAGTGTCTTTCTCAGTATCTCATATCCAGATGCATTAAATAGTATTTTATTTCAGTAGTACTTTTCAATATGTTTTAAAGTTTGTACCTAGTAGTTTCTAATGTACAATACATTTACCCCTATTTAATTAATAAATATTTTGGGGGAAGTTACTTTGAGCATCTTTTTTCTCACTTCAATTTTATACCATGTATTGATGTTTTTATAACTCCTTTAAAATTAACTTCTATGTTTATTATTTACCATTGTACTACAAGGAAGAACATTCTTTCTCCCATTTATTTTTCCTTTAATCATGCATATAGTAATCATGGGTACTTACTTTATCCAGGGATAATAAATAACTATCAGTGTTCAATGCTCAAGTTCTTCCACAACTGGCAACTCAGAACCACTGCAGACTAGCTCCTGTTATGGCCATGTTAACATTATCTGAGAACTCTCTTGGTTTCTGGAATAGCATGATTTTTCAGGCTCATTTGCTGTTTTCTGACTTAACAGTCAGAAAACAGCTGGAATCAGTATTTCCTCCAATGATTTTTAATTCTTTCAATAGAGGATGTTACTTAGAAACTGAATTATGAATCCCGGGTCCTTTCATTGTTACTCGCATGACACTGCTTCTAGACAAACTTGAGTGTGACCTCTCTCTCTCTCCCTCACACATACACACAGACTCACTTCTTAATGATACCTCCATTTTCAATCAAAAAGTACACAATATCTTTTAGACTTTCCCTATTATTTATAACTTCCTTCTTTAACAGCAAGAAACCAGGAGACCTTTGCTCTTAATATATTTCTCATTAACTCAAATCTAAGCATTGCAGAAGGTACTTTCAGTTCAGTTCAGTGCAGTCGCTCAGTCGTGTCCAACTCTTTGTGACCCCATGAATTGCAGCACGCGAGCGGAGAAGGCAATGGCACCCCTCTCCAGTACTCTTGCCTGGAAAATACCATGGACGGAGGAGCCTGGTAGGCTGCAGTCCATGAAGTCGCTAGGAGTCGGACACGACTGAGCGACTTCAATTTCACTTTTCACTTTCATGCATTGGAAAAGGAAATGGTAACCCACTCCAGTGTTCTTGCCTGGAGAATCCCAGGGATGGGGGAGCCTGGTGGGCTGCCGTCTCTGGGGTTGTGCAGAGTCGGACACGACTGAAGCAACTTAGCAGCAGCAGCAGCAGTAGGCCTCCATGTCCATCACCAACTTAACGAGTTCACTCAAACTCACGTCCATAGAGTCGGTGATGCCATCCAGCCATCTCATCCTCTGTGGTCCCCTTCTCCTCTGGCCCCCAATTCCCCCCAAATCACTGCAGATGGTGATTGTAGTCATGAAATTAAAAGACGCTTACTCCTTGGAAGGAAAATTATGACCAACCTAGATAGCATATTCAAAAGCAGAGACATTGCTTTGCCAACAAAGGTCCACCTAGTCAAGGCCATGGTTTTTCCAGTGGTCATGTATGGATGTGAGAGCTGGACTGTGAAGAAAGCTTAGCATCGAAGAATTGAAGCTTTTGAATTGTGGTGTTGGAGAAGACTCTTGAGAGTCCCTTGGACTGCAAGGAGATCCAACCAATCCATTCTAAAGGAGATCAGTCCTGGGTGTTCTTTGGAAGGAATGATGCTAAAGCTGAAACTCTAGTACTTTGGCCACCTCATGCGAAGAGTTGACTCATTGGAAAAGAAGGTACTTTAAACAATGTCTAATTCATATAACTATGTAAAAAAGGACTACATGCTAGTATTAAATATTTGTTTATAAATCTTTTTTGGATAACTTTTGCACAAACTATAGCAAAAGGTGTATTAAGCTGTATATTAAGCTCACGATCAATGAACTTTAATAAATGCATACATGCCTGTAACCCACAACCTTTTTAAGATAACAGTTTGGTCCACTTGTGTAAGTGATATAATCATGTTATAGTATGCAAACATATCAAAATAACAAAGTGTGCATCTTAAACATACATAATGTTAGATAACTAATCTACTTTTTTTATACAGAGTTTTTACATATGCCCATACCATAAAATTTCCAAGGCTGATTCCACATAAAAGGAGTTGCTTCTGTTTGTTTGTTTGTTTGTTTGTTTTAACCAAAGACATTGCCTTTCAATCTTTCAGATTTTCATATAAATAGAAACATCCAGCAAATAGTTTTAAATATCTTATTTTTTTCTTTTTTTACTGTGAGATTTACCCAACCTGTTACATGCATCAGTAGTTTAGTGGTTTATTTTATTGCTGAGTATTAATAAACTATGACTGCTCTATCAAATTTTCTGTTAATAGCTTTTGAATTGCTTACCATGTGAGGTTCTTATAAATATACATTTTCTAGTCTTTATATGGTCAACAGTGAATTCCTATGAAGGAGACTCTTGATCATATGGCAAGTAAATGTTTGATTTTGTAAGAATCTGATAGAATTTTCCAGTTTGTCATATTTCCTTCCTTCAGCAATGCTTGAAACTATTGGTGTTTAATAGGCTCAATGTATTTGCTGCAGTCAATCACATTTTAGCCATTCAGGTAGAAAAATGGTACCTCATAGAGATTAGCTTGCATTTCCCTAATGATGGTAGCAACACTAAGCACGTTTTTATTTTATTTACTGTGTATATTTTCCATGATGAAGTCAATTCAAATACTTTGCTGCCCATTTTGTATTTTTTTGTACTGAGTTGTAAAAAAATTAAATATATATCTGGGTACAATTTGTTCTTCATATATATTATAATATTTTACTGTTGTTGTTATTTAGTCACTAAGTCATATCCAATTCTTTGTTACCCCATGGACTGTAGCCCACCAGGCTCCCCTGTTCATGGAATTTCCCAAGCAAAAATACTGGAGTGTGTTGCTCTGCCCTCCTCCAGGGGATCTTTCCAACCCTGGGATTGAACCTGCATCTCCTGTGTCTTATACATTGCAGAAAGATTCTTTACTGCTGAGCCACTGGCGAATCCATATCTATCTATCTATATAGTATATAGCCCATATATATTTTTTTATCACATATATTTTCATTGAATATTTTACTTCATTTTGTAGGTGGCCTGGGCTGGAAGAAGCACAAGCTGGAGTCAAGATTGCCAGGAGAAATATCAATAAACTCAGATATGCAGATGACACCACCCTTATGGCAGAAAGTGAAGAGGAACTCAAAAGCCTCTTGATGAAGGTGAAAGAGAGAGTGAAAAAGTTGGCTTAAAGCTCAACATTCAGAAAACGAAGATCATGGCATCTGGTCCTATCACTTCATGGGAAATAGATGGGGAAACAGTGTCAGACTTTATTTTGGGGGGCTCCAAAATCACTGCAGAGGATGATTGCAGCCATGAAATTAAAAGACGCTTACTCCTTGGAAGAAAAGTTATGATTAACCTAGACAGCATATTCAAAAGCAGAGACATTGCTTTGCCAACAAAAGTCCATCTAGTCAAGGCTATGGTTTTTCCTCTGGTCATGTATGGATGTGAAAGTTGGACTGTGAAGAAAGCTGAGTGCTGAAGAATTGATGCTTTTGAACTGTGGTATTAGAGAAGACTCTTGAGAGTCCCTTGGACTGCAAGGAGATCCAACCAGTTCATTCTAAAAGAGATCAGTCCTGGGTGTTCTTTGGAAGGACTGATGCTAAAGCTGAAACTCTAATGCTTTGGCCACCTCATGAGAAGAGTTGACTCATTGGAAAATACCCTGATATGGGAGGGATTGGGGCCAGGAGGAGAAGGGGACGACAGAGGATGAGATGGCTGGATTGCATCACCGACTCGATGGACATGAATTTGAGTGAACTCCGGGAGTTGGTGATGGACAGGGAGGCCTGGCATGCTGCAATTCATGGGGTCATAAAGAGTAGGACATGACTGAGTGACTGAACTGAACTGAATTGAACTGTAATTTTTATATAGTGTGTTTAGTAAAGAAAGGTTATTTCTTTAAACCTCTAGTGATGAATGATTGACATATGAAAGCTGTAGATATATAATTATACAACTTGATAGACTTGGAGATAACTAAACACTATACACCTATCATCACAATTAATACCATAAATTCATCCATCACCTCCAAAAGTTTTTTCCTGCCCCCTTTGATTTTGTTTTTTCATATTGGTTTGTTTCTTTTTATGGCAAGAGCACTTACCATAGGAAGGACCTATATTCTTAGCAAATTTTTAAGTACACAATATTGTTAATCATATATTTTTTGCTGTATAGCAGATCTCCCAGAATTTATCATGCTCTTAAGAGCACTTTCACATAAAGCAATATGGCAGCATCATTATGGTATTGCAAAAATCACTTTTAGTACTAGCATATAAATTTTAAGAAAAAATATGTAAAAATAGTTTTAATCCCCAAAAATATTTCAATGGAAGCACAGTACAAGTAAAATCTGACATCAATTCTATATGATATGGGAAGGGAAAATAACCTGTAAAGTTTCTGTGTGCTATTGAAGTTAAATTTTTGCCACTTAAAACATATTGTTACAACTGCAAAAAAAATTTTTTATATTTATCTTCAGCAGTGGGATTTCATTTTCACATGCATTCATGTTGCTATTTAGCATCTTTTCATTTCCACTTGAAGATTCCCTTTAGAATGTCTCATGCTGCTACTGCTGCTGCTAAGTCGCTTCAGTCGTGTCCGACTCTGTGCGACCCCATAGACAGCAGCCCAACCAGGCTTCCCTGTCCCTGGGATTCTCCAGGCAAGAATACTGGAGTGGGTTGCCATTTCCTTCTCCAATGCATGAAAGCAAAGAGTGAAATTGAAGTCGCTCGGTCGTGTCCGACTCTTAGCGACCCCATGGACTGTAGCCCACCAGGCTCCTCCATCCATGGGATTTTCCAGGCAAGAGTACTGCAGTGGGGTGCCATTGCCTTCTCCGAGAATGTCTCATAAGGGATGCCTAATGGTGATAATCCAACCAGTCCATTCTAAAGGAGATCAGTCCTGGGTGTTCATTGGAAGGACTGATGCTAAAGCTGAAACTCCAGTACTTTGGCTTACCTCATGTGAAGAGTTGACTCATTGGAAAAGACCCTGATATGGAAGGGATTGAGGGCAGGAGGAGAAGGGGACAACAGAGGATGAGATTGCTGGATGGCATCACTGACTCGATGGACATGAGTTTCAGTAAATTCTGGGAGTTGGTGATGGACAGGGAGGCCTGGCGTGCTGCGATTCACTGGGTCACAAAAAGTCGGACACGACTGAGTGACTGAAATGAACTGAACTGATGGCTGATTCATGTTGAGGTTTGACAGAAAACTACAAAATTCTGTAAAGCCATTATTCTTCAATTAAAAGACAAATAAACTTAAAATAAAATATCTATACATTTATCTCTGTCTTCTCCTTTTGGGACTCCACAATGTTTACACTGGTTCACTTGATAGTATCCATAACACCTGTAGACTTTCATCACTCACTTTTATTCATTTTGTCTTTTATCCTTGATTAATTTCAAATGACCTGTTTTCAATTTCACTGATTCTTTCTTCTGCTTAATTAAATCTGCTATTGAAATTATTAAGATTTTCAGTTCAGTCCCTATATTCTTCAGCTTCAGGATATATTTTTGGTTCTTTTTTTTTTTTTTTTTTTATGTTTTAAGGTTTCTATTTGTCCTCTGAACTGTTAGGATGCAGAAGGGCATGGCTAAAGCCATGTGTGCTGGTGGGTGGGGCTGAAATCAGGTCTGTAGTTTATTTAGCAGAGCTTTCCCTACATCTGTGGGAGGGCTGGACTGCCTCTGGGACCACAGTCGGCTCCATGGTTGGTTGCTTTGCCACTGGAGGTGCAGTTCATTGTGACCCTTGAAGTGTCTGTTGTAGTATGGGGTTGCCTCCAATTCATCTAGCAGGTATGGGAGTGGCTGGGCCAGAAGGTAGATTATGCTTCTGAATTTGCAGTTCAGTTCACTGTTGGCAGGCCTGTTATCTGAGGCATGGCCAGGCATGGGGTTGTCACTAGATCTCTAGGTTCTGTGACTGCCTCTGAGTCCATAGTGAAGTCCCACTTGGTGAATCTGTTACTAGAAGCACAGGCGACTATGGTTCCTGCCCAGCCCTGGAGCTGAAAAGACTGGTAGTGGGACAGGAGGCAAGTCTACAGGGTAATGTTGCTAAGCTGAGGTCTGCTGGCTGGTCTGAGGTTGACATATCTGCTAACAGGGACAAAAACTTGCCTCCTCAAAGCAGCTTTTCTTGGTCTTGGGATCCTCTAAGTTTCACAATGGCTTATCTGGACCCAAAAGCTTCCACAAAGCTTCTACACATTCCATTGGCATGTGTAGATTTTTAAATAAGTGTATCTGTATGAGGATGAGCACTCAGGACCTCCTATTTCACTATCTTGCTGATGTCACTCTTTGGGGAAGTTTATTTATTTCTTTTTTAAATTTGCATTTCACTTTATATTTTCTTTACCCAGCAGTAAATGATCCACCTGTAATGCAGGAGATGCAAAAGATGTGGGTTTAAACTCTTGATCAGGAAGTTCCCTTAGAGGAGGAAATGGCAACCCACTCCAGTATTCTTGCATGACCAGATTAAATGTGATTGTATATTTGGACTTCTATTTAACAAACAAATTATATAGTATCAAAATTTGGTGTTACAAATTTTCCAAATATACTGTTCATTTCAAATGTTAATTTATTACTCTGGATCATTTGAATTTCTTTATTTTAGCATCAGCATGTCAGTTTCTATTATAAAGGCCTTCTGGATTGTGTTTTATAGTTTTTAGTGAAATAGTCTTGTATGCTGTTTGTTAAATTCTAATAAAATCAGTGTATGCTTATAAATGCAATTGGAAATGAATTTTTTAATTTTAAAAATCTAGTTTTCTTTTTTCTTTATTTTTTTTTTATTTTTTAACTTTACAATATTGTATTGGTTTTGCCATATATCAACATGAATCCGCCACAGGTATACACGTGTTCCCCATCCTGAACCCTCACTAGAACAAATAAAAATCAAGTTTTCAATTTTCTGTTGCTAGTATATATAACTACAATAAGATATATAGATAGATAGATAGATATAGATTTATATATAAACTTTATATCTTGCTGTTTGCTAAATTCACTTATTTAAAGTTATAGAATTCTACAGATTTTTATATAGACCGTCTCATTCAGTTTCTTCTATCTTTATGATTTCTTTCCCTTATTTGTTTTATTGCAATGGCTAAGACCTGTAGTATAATGTTGAAATGATATATTGAAATCGTATAACTTTGTATTCTTCTTCATCATAGGAAGAAAGTGTTAGATACTTCACATTTAACATGATACTAGATGTAGACATTTAGATGAATGAAACGCAGAGGAACCAGAGATCAAATTGCCAACATGTGTTGGAACATAGAAAAAGCAAGAGAATTCCAGGAAAACATCTACTTCTGCTTTATTGACTATGGCGAAAGCCTTTGACTGGGTGGATCACAACAAACTGTGGAAAATTCTTCAAGAGATGGGAATACCAGACCACCTTCCCTACCTCCTGAGAAACCTGTATGCAGATCAAGAAGCAACAGTTAGAACCAGACATGGAACAACGGGCTAATTCAAAATTGGAAAGGAGTAGGTCAAGGCTCATTTAACTTATATGCAGAGTATATCATGAGAAATGCTGGGCTGGATGAAGCACAAGTTGGAATCAAGATTGCAGGGAGAAATATCAATAACCCTGCATATGCACTTGGCACCATCCTAAAGATAGAAAGTGAAGAGGAAATAAGGAACCACTTGATAGAGGTGAAAGAGAAGATTGAAAATGCTGGCTTAAAATCAAACTTTCAAAAAAAGAAGATCATGGTATCCGGTCCCATTACTTCATGGCTATAGGTGGGGAAACAGTGACAAATTTTTATTTTCTTGGACTCCAAAATCACTGCAGATGATGACTTCAGCCATGAAATTAAAAGATGCTTGCTCATTGGAAGAAAAGCTATGACAAACATAGACAGTATATTAAAAAAACAAAGAAATCACTTTGTTGACAAAGGTCCGTATAGTCAAAATTATGTATGTTTTTTTTTTTCTTCCCCTCCAGTAATCATGTATGGATGTGAGAGGATGAAGAAGGCTGAGCACTGAAGAATTGATGCCTTTGAACTGTGGTGTTGGAGAGACTCTTGAGAGTCCCTTAGGCTGCAAGGAGATCAAACCAGTCAGTCCTAAAGGAAATCAACCCTGAATATCATTGGAAGGACTGATACTGAATTGAAGCTCCAATACTTTTGCCACCTGATGTGAAGAACTAACTCATTGGAAAAGACCCCCAATGCTGGGAAAGACTGAAGGTGAGAGAAGAAGGGGATGACAGAGGATGAGATGGTTAGATGGGATCCCTGATTCAATGGAGATGAGTTTGAGCAGACTCAGGGAGACAGTGAAGAACACGGAATCCTGGCGTGCTGCAGTCCGGGGGTCATAGAGAGTCAGACAAGACTGAGGGACTGAATAACAACAAGGAGGGGTTTTCAGCTTGAGGAAGTTTTGCTATTCTCTAAATTTGCTTAGAACTTATAGTCTAAGGGGTCGCAAAGAGTTGGGCAAGACTGAGTGACTTTTACTTTATATCTTCAGTGGCTTTCTAATGTTTTCAAATATGGACAATTTTTCTCTTCCATCCTTTTCAATGACAAAATCATATGTTTCTTCTCCATGATCCTGTTAATATGGTAAATTTCTTACATTGTTTAAATATATTTATAAGTTTTAGAGATACTACTCTGCAAGTTTATTTTCTTTTTTTAATTTTTTTAAATTTTATTTTATTTAACTGTACAATATTGTATTGGTTTTGCCATATATCAAAATGAATCTGCCACAGATATACATGTGTACCCCATGCTGAACCCTCCTCCCTCCTCCCTCCCCATACCATCCCTCTGGGTTGTCCCAGTGCACCAGCCCCAAGCATCCAGTATCGTGCATTAAACCTGGACTGGCGACTCGTTTCATGTATGATATTATACATATTTCAATGCCATTCTCCCAAATAATCCCACCCTCTCCCTCTCCCACAGAGTCCAAAAGACTGTTCTATACATCAGTGTCTCTTTTGCTGTCTCATATACAGGTTTATTGTTACCATCTTTCTAAATTCCATATATATGCGTTAGTATACTGTATTGGTGTTTTTCTTTCTGGCTTACTTCACTCTGTATAATAGGCTCCAGTTTCATCCACCCCATTAGAACTGATTCAAATGTATTATTTTTAATGGCTGAGTAATACTCCATTGTGCATATGTACCACTGTTTTCTTATCCATTCATCTGCTGATGGACATCTAGGTTGCTTCCATGTCCTGGCTATTATAAACAGTGCTGTGATGAACATCGGGGTACACGTGTCTCTTTCAATTCTGGTTTCCTCAGTGTGTATGCCCAGCAGTGGGTTTGATGGATCATAAGGCAGTTCTATTTCCAGTTTTTTAAGGAATCTCCACACTGTTCTCCATAGTGGCTGTACTAGTTTGCATTCCCACCAACAGTGGAAGAGGGTTCCCTTTTCTCCACACCCTCTCCAGCATTTATTATTTGTAGACTTTTGGATCACAGCCATTCTGACTGGTGTGAAATGGTACCTCATAGTGGTTTTGATTTGCATTTCTCTGATAATGAGTGATGTTGAGCATCTTTTCATGTGTTTGTTAGCCATCTGTATGTCTTCTTTGGAGAAATGTCTATTTAGTTCTTTGGCCCATTTTTTGATTGGGTCATTTATTTTTCTGGAGTTGAGCTGTAGGAGTTGCTTATATATTTTTGAGATTAGTTGTTTGTCAGTTGCTTCATTTGCTATTATTTTCTCCCATTCTGAAGGCTGTCTTTTCACCTTGCTTATAATTTCCTTTGATGTGCAGAAGCTTTTAAGGTTAATTAGGTCCCATTTGTTTATTTTTGCTTTTATTTCCAATATTCTGGGAGGAGGGTCATAGAGGATCCTGCTGTGATGTATGTCAGAGAGTGTTTTGCCTATGTTCTCCTCTAGGAGTTTTATAGTTTCTGGTCTTACGTTTAGATCTTTAATCCATTTTGAGTTTATTTTTGTGTATGGTGTTAGAAAGTGTTCTAGTTTCATTCTTTTACAAGTGGTTGACCAGTTTTCCTAGCACCACTTGTTAAAGAGATTGTCTTTAATCCATTGTATATTCTTGCCTCCTTTGTCAAAGATAAGGTGTCCATATGTGTGTGGTTTTATCTCTGGGCTTTCTATTTTGTTCCATTGATCTATATTAAAGTCTTTGTGACAGTAACATACTGTCTTGATGACTGTGGCTTTGTAGTAGAGCCTGAAGTCATGCAGGTTGATTCCTCCAGTTCCATTCTTCTTTCTCAAGATAGCTTTGGCTATTCGAGGTTTTTTGTATTTCCATACAAATTGTGAAATTATTTGTTCTAGCTCTGTGAAGAATACCATTGGTAGCTTGATGAGGATTGCATTGAATCTATAAATTGCTTTGGGTAGTATACTCATTTTCACTATATTGATTCTTATTTTCTTATAATGTGTTTATACAGTTTGAGGTATCAGAGTCCTTGGATTCCTGTTCCAATATTTTTATTGTCTTGCCATCACCATGTTGAATCTTTTGTCTACTAAGTAAATGTCTTATTTTCTCTTTCTGTACACGTGTAGCAATTTTGATTGTATATTGTAAGTTTAGAATGATACCTTGTAGAGGATCTGAATTTTGTTCGTTTCCTTTAAAGAATGCTGACTTTTGTTCTAAGAAGAAGACTGTCCTAATTCAAATTCCAAACTCTATTTACTCTGCTGCTGCTGCTGCTAAGTCACTTGAGTCATGTCCGACTCTGTACGACCCCATAGACGGCAGCCCACCAGGCTCCCCTGACCCTGGGATTCTCCAGGCAAGAACACTGGAGTGGGTTGCCATTTCCTTCTCCAGTGAATGAAAGTGAAAAGTGAAAGTGAAATCGCTCAGTCGTGTCCAACTCTTCGACACCCCATGGACTGCAGCCCACCAGGCTCCTCTGTCCATGGGATTTCCCAGGCAAGAGTACTGGAGTGGGTTGCCATTGCCTTTTCCATTTACTCTGCTGCTGCTGCTAACTCACTTCAGTCTTGTCGGACTCTGTGCGACCCCATAGACAGCAGCCCACCAGGCTCCCCCATCCCTGGGATTCTCCAAGCAAGAACACTGGAGTGGTTTGCCATTTCCTTCTCCAATGAATGAAAGTAAAGAGTCAAAGTGAAGTTGCTCAGTCGTGTCCGACTCTTAGTGACCCCATGGACTACAGCCTACCAGGCTCCTCTGTCCATGGGATTTTCCAGGCAATGGGTATAAAATGAAATTTCCAGCATCTGCAGCCTTCCATCTCTTGCTTTCCAAAGGGCCTGTTGAAGTCTTCTCTGTACAAGCGAAGATCAAGGGCGAGCCAGGCTTTTGAATGGTGTTTAGTTGGAGGTTTTGAGGTCTCCCCTTCTCAAAGCTGTCTCCTTTTCACAAGATTTTGCCTCAAATTTCCAGCTACTTCAGCAGTCTTAGATTCTGTCCTTCAATTTCCAAAACCTGCTAAATTGAAACTTTCTTGTTGAGCTTCACTTAACCTAATATCTTGTGGGTGGAAAGTGTCCTTGGGGAAAATGGACCCTCATAAACAAACAAAAAAAAGAAAATGACTGCTGTTTCTCTGTTTAATAATTTGATTGGCTTCCCATCTCCCTTCATTTTTTTTTCAATCTTCAATTGTTTCAAATAATGTAAGAATATTTTCCAGATGTTTATTTTTTAGCTGTTGAAAAGTTAGTAATATATGCTAAATATCATATACAGAAGTAAATCATCCATCAAGTAATTTTATTCTTTATTTGGTTTTAAGATTACTTCAAATCATCCCTGTAATACAAAAATAAATAAATAAATAAAAGTGTGTCTGTCTTCTATATACACATATATAATACATACCCCTATATAATACATATTGTATATGTTATGTTTACATGCATTCTTTTGTAAATAGAATAGCTTATAATTTTCAGTAATATTTTTAGCTATGTATAATTATGATCCTTTATTGACAAATAACAGAATTTATTTTAGAACAGAAAAGTTAGTTTCTCAAAATCACTATTAAGTAGCAGAAACAGAATTCCAAATAGATCTAACAGACAAAATCCTCTATCCATCCAAGTCTTAATTGAGATTGTTATACTTCATGCATGAGTGCATGCTAAGTGACTTCAGTTGTGTCTGACTTTTTGTGACCCTATAGACTGTAGCCTACCAGGCTCCTCTGTCCATGGCCAAAACGCTGGAGTGTGTTGCCATGCCCTCCTACAGGGGATCTTCTAGAATCAGAGATTGAACCCTTGTCTCCTGAATTTGCAGACAGATTCTTTACCACTTGCATCACCTGGGAAGACATGTTATACTTCATAGATAAGAAAAAATTAAATACTCTCAAATATATATTTTGTTAATAATTAAACATGTTTGCAGATTGACTTAATGTTTCTTGAATTTCATAAATTGCATTGCAATAATAAGTATGGCTGGAAAATAACTGTCATAACCTGAGAAAAGTTACATTGTATACTGAGAATTTTTAACTGGAAAAAAAAAAATTTTTCTTAAAGTAAGTTTCAATCACCTATTATGAAGAAAAACCTTATTATCTATTCTAAAATATGAAACTCAGCTCTGTAGTGGCTTCAATGATTCACAAGTGTTCTGAGAAGAGCTATATCCCTGTCTTGATTAAATAAATGCCCCGCTTCTCTCAGATAAAGTTAGAAAATGAAATACTTGGAGAATATTCTTCTACATGGATTAGAAATTCAAAATCCACACAACATATTCCATACACCAGGGAAAGTGCCTCTGTCTTTCATGTCTGATTCTCTAAGCCTGGCACATTGCCCAGAATTTGTTAGAAATCGTGTTGTGTGGATAAAAAACTATTGTTTGTAGCTGAAATGGAAATTAACCCCTTGTCATCATTGTGACATACATTGACGCTCATTTTTCAACTCTAATCTATTTACCATATAGATACTAGGAGCTTCTGGGCTACTGAAACAATAGGATTCATGGTCTCAAGGTCATCTAAAAGTTTAGCTTGTTTTAGATGGTTTATACTTTGAATTTCTATATACTCTAAAATCTACAACTTAAATGATGCATACCTTTAAGTCACAAATGATGAAAAGTAGGGAAAACAGATAATGAAATGCTAAAGGGTCTTCACATAATAGCTGATTCCTGTTATTTCTTTCCTAGTTTTTGCAAAATGCTGATAGCAAATAAATAAAGAATATGGATTAGTACAAAGACATTAGTAAGAATAGTTTACACTGAGCTTTCTTTTCAACTATTATTTAGATATGGATAATAGAAAGCAAGAGAATTCCAGAAAAAAAACATCTACTTCTGTTTCATTGACTATACTAACACCTTTGACTATATGGATCACAACAAACTGTGGAAAATTCCTTAAGAAATGGGAATACCAGACCACCTGCTCTTTCCACTGAGAAACCTGTATGCAGACAAGAAGCAACCATTTGAACCGGACGTGGAACAATAGACTGGTTTAAATTGGGAAAGGAGTGTGTCAAGACTTTATATTGTCACCCTGCTTATTTAACTTATATGTAGAATACATCATGCAAAATACCAGGCTTGATGAAGCACAAGCTGGAATCAAGATCATGACATCCAAACCTATCACTTCATGGCAAATAGATGGAAACAATGACAGACTTTATTGTCTGGGGGCTCCAAAAATCACTGCGGGTGGTGTCTGTAGCCATGAAATTAAAAGACACTTGCTCCTTGGGAGAAAAGCTATGACAAACCTAAAAAGAATATAAAAAGCAGAGACATTACTTTGTCAACAAGTGTTCATCTTGTCAAAGCTATGATTTTTTCCAGTAGTCATGTATAGATATGAGAGTTGGACCATAAAGGAAGCTGAGCACCAAAGAATTGATGCTTTTGAACTGTGGTGTTGAAGAAGACTCTTGAGAGTCCCTTGGACTGCAAGGAGATCCAACCAATCCATCCTGAAGGAAATCAGTCCTGAACATTCATTGGAAGGACTGATGCTGAAGCTGAAACTCCAATACTTTGGGCACCTGATGTGAAGAACTGACTGATTGGAAAAGACCCTGATGCTGGCAAAGATTGATGGCAGGAAGAGAAGGAGATGACAGAGGATGAGATGGTTTGATGGCATCATCAACTCAATGGACATGAGTTTGAGCAAGCTCTGGGAGTTGGTGATGAACAAGGAATCCTGGCCTGCTGCAGTCCATGCGGTCTCAAAGATTTGGACACGACTGAATGAGTGAACTAGTTATACCTTTGAAATGCTGTTACCTTAAGATCCACAAACTTAACTGTCATAAAGGGAAATAGAAGGTTTTGACTCAATTCAGTTGTTTTACTATTTTTCAAATGGTTTCATTTGCATTTAAACATTTAGTAATGCGATGCTGTGTAAATTAAAAATAAAAATAATAATGGCTAAAAATCAAGTGCACTGCACTGCAGCAAATAGCTATTGACTTAATAGCTGAGTAGCTGAGTAGCTACTCATCTCTTTTGCAATCACCTATATCCAATCTCAGATTCGAATGAGGATATAATGAGTTACACATGGAGACAGATCAGTCCAGGAAGGGTTTCAGTCATATTAAGAGTGAAACTTAAATTGTAAAATCTATCAAACACAGCATGCTTTCTGGAATTTAACAATCAGCTCTGGGCTCTTAGGGACAGAGGCAAAGTGCCCAAAAGAAACTGCAGATCAGATACAAAAATGTATATCTCTATTTGCGATATACTTGGAAACATACACAGATGGGAGTGTTTGTCTTAATATTCTACTAATATGAATAAGCCATGTTCCTTTTGAGAAGTAGCTTATTAAGGGGCATATTTTGCTTTTTGAGGCATAGAATTTTTATGTCACTGATGATCTCCATCTCACCTTGTAGAAATTGGCCAATTGCAACACCTGCCCTCTATTTCCTACAACAGAAATAACAAAAACCTATATTTTTTTTTTCAAACAAAGGTATTCTGTTTTCTGTGTTCCCTCCATGGATAAATTGCAGAAATGTTATAGAATTTTCAGTGGACTGTGATATTAAAAATACTATATTTAAATGAAACTTTAATCTCAACATCATTAAAATCAGTAGTAATTCTAATTGCAAAATATAAACTGGATAAGAGTATGTTGATTTAATCTGCCTCTCTTTCACTTGATATATTTCTAGATCCGTCTCCTAATGTGTCATATATTCTCTTGTCGAAATCACCTCTACACAGCGAGGACATATTCCTTTGGTTGCTTTTAGTTGGTCTTTTAAAAGCTGAAATTCCCTGTATACAGCATTAGAATTAAATATGTTTTCTATAAAATGAAACATACATCTGACATGAAAAATCCCATGATTATTTATATTAGAATATTTACTTTCTTTTAGAATATCATAAACTGCTGAGATATATATACTCACATATATTGCATTCATGCTTACACACACACACACACACACACACACACACTTAGGAGAGATTATAAACTATTTCAAGTGAGTTAAAAAAAAAAAAGCTAATGTTCAAATAACACCTCTACAGTAATATTATCCATTGCTATGTTAAAAAATTTCCTTCAAATAAGATTCTATACATTTTTATTCACATTATTTATGTAAAATAGAAAACAGTTTTAAAATCCTTTTAGATAATAATTTCCATCTGAACATTTCTTTCATATCACCCTGAGAAAATAGATAATTTTATTGCATCACTAACTCTTGGGGAAAGAGAAAAAAGCACTCTAAAAATAAGAAATGAGCACATCCAGTTCTTAATTTCCTTCTTAGAGTCTGTTTAAATAATAGTAATGCAATTGATAATTAAAATTAACATATAACTATAGACTCATATAAACAAAGACACAGGAGAAGGAACATGAGCCCAAAGAGAATTCACCAGTTTCCTGAAGGTAGAAAGACTGTGGATGTCTGTTTAATGGATATTTCTTTGAGAGGAAGCATCAGATTTTCCAATTAATAATGAAAGCTGATCTGACAAGCATAAACCCAGATACCTTCAAACTCAGGGCTGAAAGTTATGAACAAGGAAAGGGCTCAAAGACCCAGAAGGACTGATTAATTGCCTGTTCCAGGGACACAAGTGAGTTTTTGACTCCCAGTTTGAAAGCAACCAATAGTATCAAAATAATAAAAAATATAGGGGGGCAGAGATGGCAGGATATGAGCATTGTAACTGAGATAAATCTGCATTCTTCTGTGCTGGAAAGAAGTGAAACTATTTTAGGGTGGTACACAGAAAGAGAAGAATAAACATACTATTCAGAGAATGAAAAGGGAAGAATTAATAACAGATGGTATTAAAAATAGACTTAAAAGTAGTATTTTTTAGAATATGAGAATAGAAACTTGCTTCTCTTTCAGAATCCTCATTTAAATTGAATGCTACTTTAATGTGTTTCTTTTTAAAACATGGATCCTCCATGTGTACTGTATAAGAAGGAAGTCAAATCTTATTCCTCTGCAAGTCCAGGGAGTATGAAAAATATCATTTCAGATTTCATAAACAAAAATATTTATGATAAGGCTATATTGCTAATATAATACTTTTATATTTTGAAAAATCTTTTTTATGCTATTAAAATGTATTCACTTAACAATCAAAAATTTTCATAGATATAGTACAATATTGTTCTGAACTCTGGAATGCCCTATAGGACATTGAGATGAGGAACTTTCCCTGTAGTCTATATAGACAAATAAGGAATAATAAGTAATAATTGATAATAGCAGATTTTATTGTTGACTATTTATTAATTGCCAACAGCTTTAAATGTTTTATGTAAATTGAGTTCTCTTATCACTTTCAGATGAGGAAAACAGACTGAGAGATCACATGACTTATTTAAGTTCCCACAAGAATTAGAATTGCTTCCAGACAACTTGTATTTAACTAGTGGAGTTACAAGAGTTAATTCTCTCCCAGTTATGAGAGAATTGGATGATTATGATTGCCTTTTATGAGAAGCAATTCCCTTGCTTTTTCTTCAAATCTTCCCTAATCTGGATACCATGTTGCATACATACCATCACTCTTCCATGTAGCCACTCTTGCCTAAATTGCCTCTTTTATAAAAGAGTGAGGATAACTATCTCTTAAGATTATTAAAAGTTGTGTGGTCTAATATATATTTATAGTGCTTATGAGAATGTATAGCATAGAGATATTAGTGGTGTTATTTTTATTACTATTAATATTACCAGCAGCCAGTTCATCTGCTATAACATCTGTTCCAATGCTGGAGGAAGCATCAGTTGCATTTAACTCATTCACATGCTGTATCTAACTCCAATGTTGCTTCTTTGAGCACAACTCTTGCTTCACATGCTATCCTGAGAACCTAACTACCCTGTAAGATGTGAGTTAATTGTTGCTATAACTCCTTATAAATTTTGCTTTTCATTTCCTTGCATCTTTGTGATGTGTGGTACCACGTGCTCAAATACTCAGGTCAAGTATAAGGGACTAGCCACTCCCTGCGTGTGTTCTCAGTTGCTACATCGTGTCTTTGCAACGACAGGGACTAGAGCCTGACAGGCTCCTCTGTCCAGGGAATTTTGCAGGCAAGAATACTGGGGTAGGTTGCCGTTTTCTACTCCAGGGGATCTTCCCCACCCAGGAATCAAACCCGCATTTCTGCATTGGCAGGCGGATTCTTTACCACTGCGCCACCTGGGAAGCCCGTTAAACTATTATGTTCTATTAAGTTTCACTGAACTAATGATTTTTAATTATGTTATTTTTCTGTCTCTGCATGGAAAATGACCACAAGTTTAGCAGCTTAAAACAATATCCATTTATTAACTCACAGTTATAAATTCTCCCTCAGAGAGTTACATAAAACAGTGCAAAACCAGACATAAGTCTTACAATCCAAAATACAGTCAATAAATTCCACTAAACAAAGGGAAATAGTTAAGATATGAAGCCATATAAGACTAATCACTGAGAAAGAGTGTTCAAAGCTGATTGGAAGAGTAAGCCAGCCTCAATCTATCCTTGAAGTTCAGGCAGTGTTGGTGACTTATCTAGTTCCTGCAGTGGATGATGTGGGCATGTCAAAGGAGATGTAGGTAAGGTGGCAGAATGGACCTTTTCAAAATGATAATTTCTTTCATAGAATTGAAGCAATATAAACACCTACCTGTCTCCTCAGCTGTATTATTTCTATTTCAAGAACAAAACCATATTTTAATGACCTTTGTATGCTTCTACTAAGATAGTATAAGGCACTTAAAAAACAAATTATCTTGAATGAATACAATTGGGTGGTTAGAGGATACTGGGTAGATTTCAATTCTGAAAGCACACAATTGCTTTTGGAAAAACAGCAGATATAAAATTATATCATCAAATTATCAGATCAGATCAGATCAATCGCTCAGTCGTGCCCGACTCAAATTATAGATCCACCTAAAAAAACATTGGGCTGAAAAATTCCTGTGCACATAATATATCCTTTCAAAAAATTCATTGATGTTGTCTATCACAGACAGAACTTTAATAAATACATTTAGGGGTGTTCTTTAAATTAGCCATGCAGAAAACATGTTTAGAAATGGTTTCATATGTACTATGGTGAAAAATAATGATAATAATATTTTTTCTTTAGAATCATTTTGTAGAGATGTGAATCCCTTTCCACCATTTTGTACAAAGGTAATAATTATCTTGTGTCTCCCTATATTAGGCAAGGACAGATATAATAATTTTTGAGGATGGTTGTGACAATAATAATAGGTGATGCTGATTATTGATTATGGCCAAGGAAATAATTTGTTTTATTTTTGACTACTGATGGGGTTGGAGAAGGAAATGGCAACCCACTCCAGTATTGTTGACTGGAAAATCCCATGGACAGAGGAGGCTGGTGGGCTACAATCCATGGGGTCACAAAGAGTTGTACATAGCTTAGTGACAGAGCATCAAATGAGATACACTTCTAAAAAAGTCAAATAAATAACCTAACTCTACACCTAAAGCAACTAGAAAAGGAAGAAATGAAGAACCCCAGGGTTAGTAGAAGGAAAGAAATCTTAAAAATTAGAGCAGAAATAAATGCAAAAGAAACAAAAGAGACCATAGCAAAAATCAACAAAACCAAAAGCTGGTTCTTTGAAAGGATAAATAAAATTGACAAACCATTAGCCAGACTCATCAAGAAACAAAGGGAGAAAAATCAAATCAATAAAATTAGAAATGAAAATGGAGAGATCACAACAGACAACACAGAAATACAAAGGATCATAAGAGACTACTATCAGCAATTATATGCCAATAAAATGGACAACGTGGAAGAGATGGACAAATTCTTAGAAAAGTACAACTTTCCAAAACTCGATCAGGAAGAAATAGAAAATCTTAACAGACCCATCACAAGCACAGAAATTGAAACTGTAATCAAAAATCTTCCAGCAAACAAAAGCCCAGGTCCAGACGGCTTCACAGCTGAATTCTACCAAAAATTTAGAGAAGAGCTAACACCTATCCTGCTCAAACTCTTCCAGAAAATTGCAGAGGATGGTAAACTTCCAAACTCATTCTATGAGGCCACCATCACCCTAATACCAAAACCTGACAAAGATCCCACAAAAAAAGAAAACTACAGGCCAATATCACTGATGAACATAGATGCAAAAATCCTTAACAAAATTCTAGCAATCAGAATCCAACAACACATTAAAAAGATCATACACCATGACCAAGTGGGCTTTATCCCAGGGATGCAAGGATTCTTCAATATCCGCAAATCAATCAATGTAATACACCACATTAACAAATTGAAAAATAAAAACCATATGATTATCTCAATAGATGCAGAGAAAGCCTTTGACAAAATTCAACATCCATTTATGATCAAAACTCTCCAGAAAGCAGGAATAGAAGGAACCTACCTCAACATAATCAAAGCTATATATGACAAACCCACAGCAAACATTATCCTCAATGGTGAAAAATTGAAAGCATTTCCTCTAAAGTCAGGAACAAGACAAGGGTGCCCACTTTCACCATTACTATTCAACATAGTTTTGGAAGTTTTGGCCACAGCAATCAGAGCAGAAAAAGAAATAAAAGGAATCCAAATTGGAAAAGAAGAAGTAAAGCTCTCACTGTTTGCAGATGACATGATCCTCTACATAGAAAACCCTAAAGACTCCACCAGAAAATTACTAGAACTAATCAATGACTATAGTAAAGTTGCAGGATATAAAATCAACACACAGAAATCCCTTGCATTCCTATACACTAATAATGAGAAAACAGAAAGAGAAATTAAGGAAACAATTCCATTCACCATTGCAACGGAAAGAATAAAATACTTAGGAATATATCTACCTAAAGAATCTAAAGACCTATATATAGAAAACTATAAAACACTGGTGAAAGAAATCAAAGAGGACACTAACAGATGGAGAAATATACCATGTTCATGGATTGGAAGAATCAATGTAGTGAAAATGAGTATACTACCCAAAGCAATCTATAGATTCAATGCAATCCCTATCAAGCTACCAACAGCATTCTTCACAGAGCTAGAACAAATAATTTCACAATTTGTATGGAAAAACAAAAAACCTCGAATAGCCAAAGCGATCTTGAGAAAGAAGAATGGAACTGGAGGAATCAACCTACCTGACTTCAGGCTCTACTACAAAGCCACAGTTATCAAGACAGTATGGTACTGGCACAAAGACAGAAATATAGATCAATGGAACAAAATAGAAAGCCCAGAGATAAATCCACGCACATATGGACACCTTATCTTCGACAAAGGAGGCAAGAATATACAATGGATTAAAGACAATCTCTTTAACAAGTGGTGCTGGGAACTCTGGTCAACCACTTGTAAAAGAATGAAACTAGAACACTTTCTAACACCATACACAAAAATAAACTCAAAATGGATTAAAGATCTAAACGTAAGACCAGAAACTATAAAACTCCTAGAGGAGAACATAGGCAAAACACTCTCTGACATACATCACAGCAGGATCCTCTATGACCCACCTCCCAGAATATTGGAAATAAAAGCAAAAATAAACAAATGGGACCTAATTAACCTTAAAAGCTTCTGCACATCAAAGGAAACTATTAGCAAGCTGAAAAGACAGCCTTCAGAATGGGAGAAGATAATAGCAAATGAAGCAACTGACAAACAACTAATCTCGAGAATATACAAGCAACTCCTACAGCTCAACTCCAGAAAAATAAATGACCCAATCAAAAAATGGGCCAAAGAACTAAATAGACATTTCTCCAAAGAAGACATAAAGATGGCTAACAAACACATGAAAAGATGCTCAACATCACTCATTATCAGAGAAATGCAAATCAAAACCACTATGAGGTACCATTTCACACCAGTCAGAATGGCTGCGATCCAAAAGTCTACAAGTAATAAATGCTGGAGAGGGTGTGGAGAAAAGGGAACCCTCTTACACTGTTGGTGGGAATGCAAACTAGTGCAGCCACTATGGAGAACAGTGTGGAGATTCCTTAAAAAACTGGAAATAGACATGCCTTATGATCCAGCAATCCCACTGCTGGGCATACACACTGAGAAAACCAGAAGGGAAAGAGACACGAGTACCCCAATGTTCATCGCAGCACTGTTTATAATAGCCAGGACATGGAAGCAACCTAGATGTCCATCAGCAGATGAATGGATAAGAAAGCTGTGGTACATATACACAATGGAGTATTATTCAGCCATTAAAAAGAATACATTTGAATCAGTTCTAATGAGGTGGATGAAACTGGAGCCTATTATACAGAGTGAAGTAAGCCAGAAAGAAAAACACCAATACAGTATACTAACGCATATATATGGAATTTAGAAAGATGGTAACAATAACCCTGTGTACGAGACAGCAAAAGAGACACTGATGTATAGAACAGTCTTATGGACTCTGTGGGAGAGGGAGAGGGTGGGAAGATTTGGGAGAATGGCATTGAAACATGTAAATATCATGTATGAAATGAGTTGCCAGTCCAGGTTCGATGCACGATACTGGATGCTTGGGGCTGGTGCACTGGGACGACCCAGAGGGATGGAATGGGGAGGGAGGAGGGAGGAGGGTTCAGGATGGGGAACACATGTAAACCTGTGGCGGATTCATTTTGATATTTGGCAAATCTAATACAGTTATGTAAAGTTTAAAAATAAAATAAAATTAAAAAAAAAAAAAAAAGATATACACTTCTTATTCTTTTTTAATACGCCAAGAGACTAACATTCAGAATTTAGGTAACTTACCCAGTGTCCTAGTGGAATGTACATTCTTTAAATACAGATTTCTTTTTTAAAAAGTTACTGTTGCATCATAAGTGCCTAGCATAGTGTATGAACATGGCAGAATTATTAAAAAAAATTGGATTGAATTTTGCCAAATAGTGCCAAAATATAACACTTTTTTTAAAACTTTACAATATTGTATTGGTTTTGCCATATATCAACATGAATCCACCACAGGTATACGCATGTTCCCCATCCTGAACCTTCCTCCCTCCTCGTACCATCCCTCTGGGTTGTCCCAGTGCACCAGCCCCAAGCATCAAGTATCGTGCATTGAACCTGGACTGGCGACTCATTTCATATATGATATTATACATGTTTCAATGCCATTCTCCCAAATCATCCCACCCTCTCCCTCTCCCACAGAGTGCAAAAGACTGTTCTATACATCAGTGTCTCTTTTGCTGTCTTGTATACAGGGTTATTGTTACCATCTTTCTAAATTCCACTGCTGGGCATACACACTGAGGAAACCAGAATTGAAAGAGACACGTGTACCACAGTGTTCATCTCAGCACTGTTTATATACTGAATATTTTATTTTATTTTATTTTTTTACTTTAATTTTGCTCTTAATTGTTATAATATACTGCTTCTCTTTATCATAAAAGATCTTGACCTGAGCATGGCTATGTGTATGTTTATTAGGAAGTCTGTTTAAGAGGTTGGACTGCAAGGAGATCCAACCAGTCCATTCTGAAAGAGATCAGCCCTGGGATTTCTTGGAAGGAATGATGCTAAAGCTGAAACTTCAGTACTTTGGCCACCTCATGCAGAGTTGATTCATTGGAAAAGACTCTGATGCTGGGAGGGATTTGGGTCAGGAGGAGAAGGGGACGACAGAGGATGAGATGGCTGGATGGCATCACAGACTCGATGGACGTGAGTCTGGGTGAACTCAGGAAGTTGGTGATGGACAGGGAGGCCTGGCGTGCTGCAATTCATGGGGTCGCAAAGAGTCGGACACGACTGAGTGACTGAACTGAACTGAATGAACTGATGGCTTGAAAATCTCTCTCTGTATAGAAAAATGTATGTCTCTTTTCATTTATGCTTTCAATGCTTCTGTCTGTCATCCTGCCACAGAAAACAATCAAGATATCTTTTTAAGCTGATTTCTA
Organism: Bubalus kerabau; assembly: GCF_029407905.1. Lineage (NCBI taxonomy): Eukaryota > Metazoa > Chordata > Mammalia > Artiodactyla > Bovidae > Bubalus > Bubalus kerabau. The sequence goes on along the minus strand of NC_073635.1, from coordinate 8,645,718 downwards.
TACTATTGTCTGCTTTTGCTAAGTACCTCATTTGGAAAATCCATTCGGTTTCAAAATTAGTTCTCTAAATCTGCAAAACACAGATGAACTCATATTTGGATTCTTATTTGTTGGTTGTTATAAAATGCACATGTATGTTTCAAAGAGAATTAATCCTATAACATGTACAAATACTTTTCAAAGAGGGTTAACCCTTTTTGTCAGGGAGTTTCAAAGGCCTTTGTGAGAACATATATAACTTTAATTCTGATAATGATTTATTCTGCATAGACCAAGTACAACAGGTCTGCCAATGCACTGAAATCAATTAACCAGTTATTAAAATGATATTGCAAAGAAAAGCCTGTGTAATGTAGGTTGAGCATAATACGTATAAATTCCTGAATTTAACAAAATACAATACACAAAAGCTTTCATCAGGTATTCACATACATGAATGCAACTCCATGACTCCTAACGTAGAGTATTTTCACAACATATATTTTCCTCTTTTTTTTTTTTTTTTAGAGTTTTGGTATTATCCAACTTTGTAAACTAACATTTCTCCCTAGGTTTTTATTTTCTGGTGCCAAAACAACAAAGCTTCCACTCAAAGTGAAGAGTCAAAACTCCAGGACTTTCAGCACTGGATCTCAGTTTCACAGGCAGGAGCAAAAAGCACAGTAGGATAGGTTCTGCATGCACTGTCGCTCTTACGGTTTCAGATGTGGTGGCCAGCAGGACTGTAACATTAAAAATGCAAGTTGTATTAATGATGGTCCACAAGGAAGAGGGATGAAAGGTTACTTTGAATTGTCTTTGAAGAATATAGATAGCTGGAATAGCCTTTGATACTAAGAATCAGTACTAGTCTTCTCAAATCAAGGACAACTGTCCTCCAAAACAGAAGGGAATGAAAAAATAGATATTGATGAGTAGCTCAAGCAGGGCAGGAAGAGGAGGAAATAGTTATAGCTCAGGTGTTTAGATAGCTGTGGGAAAGTGTGATTAAAAGTGGACAACCCTTCTTTTGGTGGGAAAAAAAAAAAAAAACACATGAAACAGTGGATATTCTTTACTTGTCAAATGCAAAAGGATTGACAAAAATCATTAAATGTGCCTTCTGGCTAGTTTGCTGGCAACTGCAAGCTGTTCTCCCCAGATATCCAGTTATGTGTTTCTTTTACTAAACTCACTAAAGTATTCACCACTTAGCAATTTTATTATTCAAATTGGCTGGAGGGAGTTTCATTAAAAACAGTCAAGCGACATAGAACAACAGCAAAAAAATCAAATTAGATAACTTTCATATGTCCTAGCATATATAAGTAGATTAGTTGGGAATGATCAATTTGGTTTCCAAATATTTTTAGGCAAAAACAGAGATTTCCAGTGAAAGGTAAACATTTAATAAAGGACTATATTTTAGATTTCCAAGGAACACGCAGTAACAATATCATCTGTAAGCAAATAAAATTTTATATTGCAATAATAATAGCTAACAATTACTATATAGGATCATTTATACCTCAAAATGCATGTAATCCTCACCATAACTCAGTGAGACAAACACTCTTTGATCAACATTTTGTAGATGACTGTTGAAACTCAGATTGCTTAGATAATGTTTTCTCCTATATTCATAAACAGTTAGAAGAAAGCTAGGATTTTAAAGCAGGATGCCTTTATTTAAAAAAAATAAAAAAATATATATATCTCTATGCTCTTTCCCAACATGTTATGTGCATTTTCTGTTTAGTGGATTTCTGCAAGCACTTATAGTATCACAAAATCTATTCCTTCAAAAGAATCAGAATCCTTGTAATTCTCTTATCTGCTTTAATTTTAATTACATACCCATGCCCAAACACAGAAGCACTAAAACAGTGTTGCATATTTTTTTCATATGCATAAAGACCTATTTAAGGGCCTAATTTAAGTCCAAAATTTATAATGTTAATAACTCTTAAATGTGTGTCCTGAATAAACACCAAGTAATAATACTAATTTTTAAAGTACATAAGCATATATAAGTATCTTTTGATTATTATGACACAGTAATTCTCTTCAATGGGAAAAGGCTAACATTTTAGTGTAAAAACAAAACAAAACAAAAAACTGCTGTAGAATGTATCTTCTGGTATATAATTCTAAAATATAATCCTGTGCCACTAGAGTGTGACATATGAACAATGGTGTCTATAATGCATTAATCATGCATAATATGCATTCAACAAAGTGTTTCTATGCAGGTGGCTCTAGTGGTAAAGGATAAGTCTGCCAATGCAATAGACTCAAGAGAAGTAGGTTCAGTCACTGAGTTGGGAAGATCCCCTGGAGTAGGAAATGGCAACCCACTCCAGTATCTTGCCTGGAAAATTTCATGGGCAGAAGAGCCTGGCAGGCTACTGTCCACGAGGCTGCAAAGAGTCAGACACCTCTGAGTGACTGAACACATACACAAGTGTTAACTGAAACAAAAAATGAAGCAGCTTTGCAAAACTAGGATTTGTTGTAACAATTAGAGATGCACAGAGATGATATTTATACATTAATGAGACGAAAGTCTAATTATCCAATAGGCTAAGAAGGACATTCCTTTGGGGATGGGATGCTGCCCAGAATGGAGGTCAAGCTCAAGCAGGGAATGGAGGGCATCTCTGCAGAAAACAGGTGGCAGTGGAGATGGAAGGTTGGTAGATAAAGGGCATTAATCAAATACATAAATATATTAAAGATAATTAAAGTAGGTTTCTTAGGAATAGATAAGGAAGCCAGATAAAAAAAGGGAGAAAGCTAGAGGTTATAGTGTTAAATTGTATACATCAGGGTGAAGATTTGCAGTGTTCAATTGAATAGATTAGATAGATAGATAGAGGACAGAGACTTAATTGTGTAAATATCTGTATTTGTTTCTGAGTCCAAGCTTGTACTGCTTGCTGCACAATGCACCAATAAATCAAGAGATGAATATTTGGAGCAAGGAATAGAGACTTTACTTGGCCAGCAGACTGAGAAGATGACAAACTAGTGTTCCAAAGAGTCATTTTCTCTGAGTTAGAATCCAGGCTTCTTTTATACTAAAAGGGGAGAGTATGCCTGGTTGTTTCATTCTTAGAGACAGAATCCTTTGTTTTTGTATCTGTCCGTGTGAGTCTGGTCACAATGTTCCTATAACCTCCAGAAAGATAAATGGTATTCTTGGTTCTGCAAATTTTAATTTCTGGATGAATGAAAAGTGTTATATCTTTAAAGATCAGAACCTAGAGAATGGGGTATCCTGTATATTTCAGAATGTAGGCAATGTGTTTTGTTTTGTTTTGTTTTTTTATGAAAAGTGCATACACTACGCTACGCTACGCTAAGTCGCTTCAGTCGTGTCCGACTCTGTGCGACCCCATAGACGGCAGCCCACCAGGCTCCCCCATCCCCGGGACTCTCTAGGCAAGAACACCGGAGTGGGTTGCCTTCTCCTTCTCCAATGCATGAAAGTGAAAAGTGAAAGTGAAGTCGCTCAGTCGTGTCCAACTCCCAGAGACCCCGTGGACTGCAGCCCATCAGGCTCCTTCATCCATGGGATCTTCCAGGCAAGAGTACTGGAGTGGGGTGCCATTGCCTTCTCCAAAGCACAGGCCACAGAGCACAATGATCATATCTAGATCACGGTTTTTGACTTCTAAATGTCATTTTCGTCTAAAAGAAACCAAAGCTTCTTATTGAAGTGACTAATTCTAAGGTTGGCTCATGTAAAGTACAAAATGAATCTAGGACACCTTGTTGTCGTCAAAAATAAAGTGGTCAAAGACATGCGGGGGCATTTCAAAAGAACAGCAGAGCCAACTTGCAAGAGGTTCTCCCACTGACCTTATCTGAAAGAATTTTGATGTCAGAATCAACAACGACAATAATGGATTCGAGTACATGGAGTAAAAGAGAATGCCATGGGTACCATATAGATATCAATAAATGAATAAATGCATTGAAAGTATTACTGGGAATGAAAAATGTTTAAGATATGAATGTAACCTCCCACTGAATTCATATTCATTTCAATGCGGAAAATATCAACATGGTAGAGAAACCTGATAGATATCACCTTAATCAAGTGATTAAGATGAATATCATCAGTAACTGGACAAATTAAAATCATATGTCACTGCATCAGGTGTGGTAAGAACACAGTGTCTCTCCTGTGATATTCTTTACAATGATTCATGAATCAAATCACAAGGAAACATCTGATGATTCCAAATTGAGGGGCAATTTCTAAAATGATGGCCTCTGCTTTTCAGAAGTGTCAGGATCAGACAAGAAAAGACTAAAGACTGCTTGAGGGAAATTATGGAAACAGGAAGAACTTTTTACTATGTATGATTCTGAACTAAGTTGTTTTCTTATACAAATATTAGCATTACAAATGGCAAAACTTTAATGAAGTCTGAAGATTAGATGGTAGTAATGTATAGATGCTAATTTTCTTTTTTTTATTTTATTTTATTTTTAAACTTTACATAATTGTATTAGTTTTGCCAAATTTTCTGATTTTGAAGTTTGTTTTGTAGTAACATAAAAATACTTTGGTTTTAGTTAAAAATATATATATATATATATTTAAACAACTTTTTATATATATATATATATAAAACAACTAGGGGTTAGTGTGATATTAAGTCCACAACTTACTGTCACATGATTCTTCATACTTCTAACTCCTACATAATCTTGTGTTTAAAAAAACAGATTTGCAATGAGTTTTACATTTCAGTTTTTATAAATTATCAGAGTAGAAGCCTTATTAACCATGATCCTACAAATGTACGAAGGGTAATATTTAAAGACCATTGACAAATAGATGAGTTTTGTTTTGGTTATTAAATACTTTTCAAGAGGGTTATTGTTGCCTTTGTATAATCCATAATCACCCAGTGCCTTCCAGATATAATGCTCTGTCATACACATGTGATACCTCAGTCAGGAATTCTCTACTAAGATATTTAGTGTGAAATATGGCTTTGTCTTGTAAATATTCCCTGATCTGGCCTTTTCCACATGAGACACTATTGCTAGGTAAGTCCAAAATGTCTGTTAATTTCCCAAACATCCTTATCAAACTTTAATGCAATTAGCTTTAATGTAATTAAAAAAAACTTTAATGCAATTAACTGTTCAATTGTGTTTCCAATTAAAATGTTAGTTTCATAAGGCTGGAGTATTGAATGATTGATGAGCAGTGTTTCAGTGGATGTTTTATTCTGTATATTTTTAAATATATGTATAACAAGAACAAAGGCAAGTACCTACAACAGGGAAAAAGAAGTCTGCATTTACTTCCCTCATTTTTGATTCTTTTCAAAAAGAAGATTTGTCAAATTTATGAAATTCCAGAATTATTTTTGCTCTTTTGGTTTGCTTAATTATTCATATTTTAAAATGAATCTTAAACAGTTTTATGAAAACAATGCTGCATTGTATTAAACAATCAACAGTGAAAATGTGGGGTTATGACCACTGGACAACCAGGGAATTCCCTGTATTAAATAACCAAATTCTACTAAAAATGACTGTAAATGGCAGTTATAATTCCTGACCTGTTTTTATAAGCCTGAGTCAACACCTCATGGGGAATGAATTAATTTTAAGATTGCTACATTAGTTTTTCTTCATACTTTAAATAATAATTCATTCTAATTTTTTTTCTTGATTTCTCAGTTTATTTCCTATTTTGATTATAAGAATTTATATACTTAATGCTCCAGTTAAATCCACCCTTATAATTTAGTAATAATACTATTTTCTCTTCCTCTATTAATTTTCATTATAAATATATTATTGCACTTTAATTTATTGTTCTAACGACATTAGATATTACTTCCTGCCCATTTTCCTTTGTAAAATGAGGATGTCTCTATTCCTCTACTTCTCAACCTCTTCATTCTGTTATCTCCCAACTACTATCATTTGTACTTCTATATATTCATACTTAATAATCTACATTCTTTTTGTAAACAGGTTGAAATCACCTTTGTTTTGTGTATTGTGAAAGCTGGGAATTCAAATGTGTATACAAAGATGACATGTTAAATATAAAGGAACCGAGACAGAAATTAGAAAGATTGGCCACCAAAAATTAAGCTTTTCAATTGATTACTATTATTTGACATATGTACTATTACATAAAAATATATGATTTAGTTTATGCTATAAAAATAATAAAATTATAAAATTATAATATAATAGTGAATATTGCATATACTATTACATATACTATTGTTCAAATCTATGTCTCTTTTTATTTAATTCCAGATCCTGGGTTCTCTTTTTATACCAATAAATATCAAAATCATTCTTATACTCTGGGTTGTAGTTTGAAATAAGTCAGCTTTGAATCACTTAACATGGAAGAATATTTGATTATATTCAGTTTTATAGTAGAATACAGCTGTTCACCATTGTAAGTGCTTCCAAAGATGGATATAATCTTTCACAATGGTTTTTATATTTACAGTAACATGTCCCAAGGTATTTGTAAAGTTTTAATATATGAGCATTATCATATTTAATTTTCAGTGTCAAATTTTATTGTAGTTAAGTAAATTCCATTTGAAGTTCCTCATTCATACCATCAATATTCAATGAGAGAGGTGAATTGAACAATGTTAATTTTTTTTCATAAGGTAGCAAATAGAGATCATTTTCTAAAATTCAGTCTTTAATTCCCACAATTTATAAAGATACAAGTCAGAGTAGTACTTTCATTTCTGAAAACTTATATATGCATAGAAAATTGGGTCAGATTAATCTTTAACGGAGGAGATTCCCAAAGAAACTATTTCATTAAGGAAAAAGTGATTTATATAACTTGTGTATATACTTTGTAGCAATTGTTTGGATATATTCAAAATGGATAGATAGATTTTATGCAAAAAGTCACAGATCTTAACTTTTAACTCCGCTTTTACAGTAAACTAAAGCATGTGTTTTCACTATATAACAGGGGCCTTCATTTTTCAATGGTTGAAAAAGAACCTGCAAATATTATTTTAAACTACCATTCTCTTGTAATAATGAACCATGTTCTAAATATAATATACCTTGTTGTTGTTTAATCACTAAGTCATGTCTGACTCTCTTGTGACCACATGGACTGTAACCCACCAGGTTCCTTTGTCCATGGGATTTCCCAGGCAAGATACTAGAGTGGCTTGCCATTTCCTCCTCCAGGGGATCTTCCCAACCCAGAGAAGCAATGAGATTTCTCTGACCCTTTAAAGGAATGTAGCACTGGTAATTATTATATTCAAGGACTTTTATTCAATTTTAAAATTTCTAACATGAAATAGTTGCTTGTGAATAGCGCAAATATATTTATAATCTGAATTGTTAAAAAATGTCAAATTGTATTTAATTTGCTTAGCTAAAATTACATTGTTTTCCACAGCTAGAAGACCATCTAGAGCCGCTATCTGGTAGCATAGACACTAGCCACATATGGCTGTTTTAATTTAAACTAAAGTTAGCTAAATTAACAATCATTTCTTCAGTCACACTAACCACATGTCAAATACTCAGTAGTCACATGTAGTCAGTAGCAAATTTCTTAAGATCACAGATGTAGAACATATCCATTATCTAAAAAAGCTGTGCTGCCTAGTATGATTCACAATAGGGGTTGGTAAACATTTTCTGTAAAAGGCCAAACACTAACTATTTCAGGCTTTGTGATCTCTGATACAATTAGTCAATTCTGTGATTGTAGCAGGAAAACAGCCTGTCTTGCTCACCATACACAATAGATGAACAAACATGTGTGGCTGTCTTCAAATAAAACTTTATACAGGAAAGCAGGTTAGGCAAGATTTGGCATGTGGGCTATTTTTTGCTTACTCTTAATCTCTATTAACATTTATTTTGATTAATCTACAGAAAGATTTTCTGGTATTCTCTTGCTTTTTCAATTATCCGACTGATGTTGGCAATTGATCTCTGGTTCCTCTGCCTTTTCTAAATTTGGTTTGAACATCTGGAAGTTCACGTTTCACGTACTGCTAAAGCTGGGCTTGGAGAGTTTAAAGCATTACTTTGCTAGTGTGTGAGATGAGAGAAATTGTGAAGTAGTGTGAACTTTCTTTGGTATTACCTTTCTTTGGGGTTGGAATAAAAACTGACCTTTCCTGGTCCTGTGGCCTCAGCTGAGCTTTCCAAAGATGCTGGCATATCATGGAAAGAGCAAGAGAGTTCCAGAAAAACATCTACTTCTGTCTTATTGACTATGCCAAAGCCTTTGACTGTGTGGATCACAATAAACTGTGGAAAATTCTGAAAGAGATGGGAATACCAGACCACCTGATCTGCCTCTTGAGAAATTTGTATGCAGGTCAGGAAGCAACAGTTAGAACTGGACATGGAACAACAGACTGGCTCCAAATAGGAAAAGGAGTACGTCAAGGCTGTATATTGTTACCCTGCTTATTTAACTTACGTGCAGAGTACATCATGAGAAACGCTGGGCTGGAAGAAGCACAAGCTGGAATCAAGATTGCTGAGAGAAATATCAATAACCTCAGATATGCAGATGACACCACCCTTATGGCAGAAAGTGAAGAGGAACTCAAAAGCCTCTTGATGAAAGTGAAAGTGGAGAGTGAAAAAGTTGGCTTAAAGCTCAACATTCAGAAAACGAAGATCATGGCATCCGGTCCCACCACTTCATGGCAAATAGATGGGGAAACAGTGGAAACAGTGTCAGACTTTATTTTTTGGGGCTCCAAAATCACTGCAGATGGTGACTGCAGCCATGAAATTAAAAGACGCTTACTCCTTGGAAGGAAAGTTATGACCAACCTAGATAGCATATTGAAAAGCAGAGACATTACTTTGCCAACAAAATTCCATCTAGTCAAGGCTATGGTTTTTCCTGTGGTCATGGATGGATGTGAAAGTTGGACTGTGAAGAAGGCTGAGCGCCAAAGAATTGATGCTTTTGAACTGTGGTGTTGGAGAAGACTCTTGAGAGTCCCTTGGACTGCAAGGAGATCCAACCAGTCCATTCTGAAGGAGATCAGTCCTGGGATTTCTTTGGAAGGAATGATGCTAAAGCTGAAACTCCAGTACTTTGGCCACCTCATGCGAAGAGTTGACTCATTGGAAAAGACTCTGATGCTGGGAGGGATTGGGGACAGGAGGAGAAGGGGACGACAGAGGATGAGATGGCTGGATGGCATCACTGACTCAATGGATGTGAGTCTGGGTGAACTCCGGGAGATGGTGATGGACAGGGAGGCCTGGTGTGCTGCAATTCATGGGGTCGCAAAGAGTAGGACACGACTGAGCGACTGAACTGAATTGAACTGAGTACAGCACTTTCACAGCATCATCTTTTAGGATTTTAAATAAATGGAATTCCATAACCTCCCCCAGTTTTGTTCATAGTGATGCTTACTAAGGCCCACTTGACTTCTCATTCCAGGATGTTTGGCTATAGCTGAGTGATCACACCATCGTGGTTACCTGGATCATTAATTTCTTTTTTGTATAGTTCTGTGTATTTTGGCCATGTTTCTTAATGTCTTCTGCTTCTATTTGGTCCATATCATTTTTGTCCTTTATTGTGCCCATCTTTTCATGACATGTTCCCTTTGTATCTCTAATTTTCTTGAAGAGATCTCTAGTCTTTCCCATTCTATTGGTTTCCTCTATTTCTTTGCATTGATCACTGAAGAAGGCTTTCTTATCTCTACTTGCTATTCTTTGTAACTTTACATTCAGATGGGTATTTCTTTCCTTTTCTCCGTAGCCTTTAGCTTCTCTTCTTTTTTTTGCCTATATGTAAGGCCTCTCAGAAAATCATTTTGCCTTTTTGCTTTTCTTTTTCTTAGGTATGGTCTTGATCCCTGCCTCTTGTACAATGTCATGAACCTCCATCCATAGTTCTTCAGGCACTCTATCAGATCTAATCCCTTGAATCTCTTTGTCACTTCTACTATATAATCATAAGGGATTTGATTTGGGTCATACCTGAATGGTCTAGTGGCTTTCCCCAATTTCTTCAATTTAAGTCTGAATTTGTAATAAGGAGTTCATGATCTGAGCCACAGTCAGCTCCTGGTCTTGTTTTTGCTGTCTATAGAGCTTCTCCATCTTTGGCTTCAAAAAATATAATCAATCTGAAATTGGGTTTGACCATCTGGTGATGCCCATGTGTAGAGTCTTGTCTTATGTTGTTGGAAGAGGGTGTTTTCCATGACTAGTGCATTCTCTTGGCAAAATTCTGTTAGCCTTTGCCCTGCTTCATTCTGTACTCCAAGGTCAAACTTGCCTGTTACTCCAGATATCTCTTGACTTCCTACTCTTGCATTCCAGTCCCCTATAATGAAAAGGACACCTTTTTTGGCTGCTAGTTCTAGAAGGTCTTATAGATCTTCACAGAACCATTCAAATTCAGCCTCTTCAGCATTACTGGTTGGAGCATAGACTTAGATTACTGTGATATTGAATGGTTTGCCTTGGAAAAGAACAGAGATCATTCTGTAACTCCTGAGACTGCATCCAAGTACTTCATTTTGGACACTTTTGTTGACTATGATGGCTACTCCATTTCTTCCAAGGGATTCTTGTCCACAGTAGTAGATATAATGGTCATCTGAATTACATTCTCCCATTCCAGTCCATTTCAGTTCACTGATTCTTAAAATATGGATGTTCACTCTTGCCACCTCCTGTTTGACCACTTCTAATTTTCCTGGGTTCATGGACCTAACATTCCAGGTTCCTATGCAATATTGTTCTTTACAGCATTGGACTTTACTTCCATCACCGGTCACATCCACAACTGGACATAGTTTTCACTTTGGCTCCATCTCTTCATTATTTCTGGAGTTATTTTTCCACTCTTCTCCAGTAGCATATTTGGCACCTACCTGACCTGGATGGTTCATCTTTCAGTGTCATATATTTTTGCCTATTCATACTGTTCATGGGGTTCTCAAGGCAAGCATACTGAAGTGGTTTGCCATTCCATTCTCCGGTGGACCACATTTTGTCAGAACTCTCCACTATGTTCTGTCTGTCTTGAGTAGCCATACACAACATGGCTCATAGTTTCATTGAGTGTGACAAGGCTGTGGTCCATGTGATCAGTTTATCAAGTTTCCTGTGATTGTGGTTTTCTTTTTGTCTCCCCTCTGAAGGATAAGAATAAGAGGCTTATGGAAGCTTCCTGGTGGAAGAGACTGACTTTGAGGGAAACTGGGTCCTGTTCTGAAGGGTGGGGGCATGCTCAGTAAATCTTTAATCCAATTTTATGTTGAGAGGCAGGGCTGTGTTCCTCCTTGTTGTTTTACCTAAGACCAAACTATGGTGGAGGTAATGAACATAAAGACTGCCCCCAATACTGCAGCAGGCCATCCCTGACCCATGTCTCTGCCAGAGACTCCTGGACACTCACAGGCAAGTCTGAGTCAGTCTCTTGTGGGGTCACTACTCCTTTCTCCTGGGTTCTGGTGTGCACAAGGTTTTGTTTGTGCCCTCCAAAGTCTGTTTCCTCAGTCCTGTGTAAGTTCTGTAATCAAATCCCACTGGCCTCCAAAGTCAATATCCCTGGGGGTTCTCAGTCGCTTTGCCAGATTCCTAGGCTGGGAAATCTTTTGCAGGTCCTAGAACTTTCTTAAAACATCTGTTGTGTCATCAAAAAAGCAAGACAATATCAGAAAAATATCTACTACTGCTTTATTGACTACGCCAAAGACTTTGACTATGTGGATCACAGCAAACTGTGGAAAATTCCTCAAGAGATGTGAATATCAGACCATCTTACCTGCTTCCTGAGAAATCTGCATGCAGGTCAATAAGTAACAGTTAGAACCAGACATGGAACAGAAGACTGGTTCCAAATTGGGAAAGGAATACATCAAGGCTATATATTATCACCCTGTCTATTTAACTTATAGACAAAGTCATCATGAGAAATATCAGGCAGGATGAAGCACAAGCTGGAATCAAGATTGCCAGGAGAAATAACAGTAGTCTCAGATATGAAGATGACACCACCACTATGGGAGAAAACAAAGAACTAAAGAGCCTCTTGATGAAAGTGAAAGAGGAGAGTGAAAATTGGCTTAAAACTCAACTCAACTTTTGAACTCAGTTCAAAAAACTGAGTTCATGGCATCTGGTCCCATCATTTCCTGTCAAGTAGATGGGGAAACAGTGGAAACAATGATAGACTTTATTTTTTGGGCTCCAAAATTACTGCAGATGGTGAATGCAGCCATAAAATTAAAAGACACATTCTCCTTGGAAGAAAATCTATGACCAACCTAGTTCAGTTCAGTTCAGTTCAGTTCAGTTGCTCAGTCTTGTCCGACTCTTTGCCACCCCATGAATCGCAGCACGTCTGGCCTCCCTGTCCATCACCATCTCCCAGAGTTCACTCAAACTCATGTCCATCGAGTTGGTAATGCCATCCAGCCATCTCATCCTCTGTCGTCCCCTTCTCCTCCTGTCCCCAATCCCTCCCAGCATCAGAGTCTTTTCCAATGAATCAACCCTTCGCATGAAGTGGCCAAAGTACTGGAGTTTCAGCTTCAGCATCATTCCTTCCAAAGATCACCCAGGGCTGATCTCCTTCAGAATGGACTGGTTGGATCTCCTTGAAGTCCAAGGGACTCTCAAGAGTCTTCTCCAAACCACAGTTCAAAAGCATCAATTCTTCAGTGCTCAGCTTTCTTCACAGTCCAACTCTAGACAGAATATTAAAAAGCAGAGACATTACTTTGCCAACAAAGGTCCATCTAGTCAAAACTATGTTTCTTCCAATAGTCATGTATGGATGTGAGAGTTGGACTATAAGGAAAGCTGAGCACCGAAGAACTGATGCTTTTGAACTGTGGTGTTGGAGAAGACTCTTGAGAGTCCCTTGGACTGCAAGGAGATCCAATCAGTCAATCCTAAATGAAATTCATTGGAAGGACTGATGCTGAAGCTGAGACTCCAATATTTTGGCCCCCTGATTCAAGGAACTGACTCGCTAGGGTAAAAAAAAAAAGAAAAAAAAAAAAAGAAAAGAAACACTCTGATGTTGGGAAAGATTGAAGGCAGGAAGAGAAGGGGACAACAGAGGATGAGATGGTTGGATGGCATCACTCACTTAATGGATATGAGTTTGAGCTAGCTTCAGGAGTTGGTGATGGGCAGGGAAGCCTGGGATGCTGCAGCCCATGGGGTCAGAAAGAGTCAGACACAACTGAGCAACTGAACTGACTGAATGAACTGAGAGATTTAACTAATTTTCCAAATATGTGTGTCATGTCAGAATATTGAGTATTTGTGGCATCATATACATTCGGCTTTTAATCATATAAAATTTTGTTAAGTCATTCTGTCATGTCTGACACTTCAGCCTTATGGACTGAAGCATGTCAGGCCTTCCTCTTCTTCTTTTCAGGAGTTTACTCAGAATCATATCCATTGAATTCACAAAGCCTTCCAACCATATCATCCTCTGTTCTCCCTTTCTCCAATCACCTTCATCTTTCCCAGCACCAGGGTCTTTTCCAATGAGTCAGCTCTTCACATCAGGTGTCCAAAGATTTGGAGCCTCAAGAAAATTATAATATTACATATTATAGCTATATGGAATTTTTAGATATGTATAGCCATCAGGTAGAGTAGGAAATGCTTCAGTTCAGTTCCATTAAGTTCAGTCGCTCAGTCGTGTCTGACTCTTTGCAACCCCATGAATCACAGCACGCCAAGCCTCCCTGTCCATCACCAACTCCTGAAGTCTACCCAAACCCATGTCCATCGAGTCAGTGATGCCATCCAGCCATGTCATCCTCTGTTATCTCCTTCTTCTCCTGACCCCAATCCTTCCCAGCATTAGGGTATTTTCCAATGAGTCAACTCTTCGCATAAGATAGCCAAAGTATTGTAGTTTCAGCTTCAACATCAGTCCTTCCAATGAACAACCAGAACTGATCTCCTTTAGGATGGACTGGTTGGATCTTCTTGCAGTCCAAGGGACTCTCAAGAGTCTTCTCCAACACCACAGTTCAAAAGCATCAATTCTTTCACACTCAGCTTTTTTCACTGTCCAACTCTCACATCCATACATGACTACTGGAAAAACCATAGCCTTGCCTAGACAGACCTTTGTTGGCAAAGTAATGTCTCTGCTTTAATATATGCTATCTAGGTTGGTCATAACTTTCCTTCCAAGGACTAAGCGTCTTTTAATTTCATGGCTGCAATCACCATCTGCAGTGATTTTGGGGCTCAAAAAAATAAAGTCTGTCAGTGTTATCACTCTTTCCCATCTATTTCCCATGAAGTGATGGGACCAGATGCCATGATCTTCGTTTTCTGAATGTTGAGCTCTAAGCCAACTTTTTCACTCTCCTCCTTCACTTTCATCAAAAGGCTTTTTAGTTCCTCTTCACTTTCTGTCATAAGGGTGGTGTCATCTGCATATCTGAGGTTACTGATATTTCTCCCGGCAATCTTGATTCCAGTTTGTGCTTCTTTCCAGCGTTTCTCATGATGTACTCTGCATAGAAGTTAAATAAACAGGGTAACAATATACAGCCTTGACGTACTCCTTTTCCTATGGAACCAGTCTGTTGTTCCATATCCAGTGCTAATTGTTGCTTTCTGACCTGCATACAGATCATTCTCAAGAGACAGGTCAGGTAGTCTGGTATCCCCATCTCTTTCAGAATTTTCCACAGTTTATTGTGATCCACACAGTCAAAGTTTTTGGCATAGTCAATAAAGCAGAAATAGATGTTTTTCTGGAACTCTCTTGGTTTTTCGATGATCCAGGTGATGTTGGCAATTTGATTTCTGGTTCCTCTGCCTTTTGTAAAACCAGCTTGAACATCTGGAAGTTCATGTTTCATGTATTGCTGAAGCCTGGCTTGGAGAATTTTGAGTATTAATTTACTAACGTGTGAGATGAGTGCAATTGTGCAGTAAATTGAGCATTCTTTGGCATTGTCTTTATTTGGGATTGGAAATGCTTCAATTACTTTTTATTTTTTCCATAGTATTCACTAGGAAGTTTTTATCCACATTTTCCAAAGATAGGGTTTAGACAGCTTGCCGTTTGACTTAACAAACATGTATATAGAACAACTGATTTTGCTATTCCCAATGGACATCTTTCCTAAACTCAACATTTACTTAAAAGTTTTCTATTAATATACAAATGAATTTTATTACAGTCAGTTCAGTTCAGCCGCTCAGTTGTGTCTAACTTTGTGACCCCAAGGAATGCAGCACACCAGGCTTTCCTGTCCATCACCAACTCCCAGAGTTCACTCAAACTCATGTCCATCAAGTCGTTGATGCCACCCAACCATCTCATTCTCTGTCGTGCTGTTCTCCTCCTGCCTTCAATCTTTCCCAGCATCAGGGTTTCTTCCAGTGAGTCAGTTCCTTGCATCAGGTGGCCAAATTATTGGAGTTTCAGCTTTAGCATCGTTTCTTCCAAAGAACACCAACACCACAGTTCAAAAGCATCAATTCTTCAGCACTCAGCTTTCTTTGTAGTCAAACTCTCATATCCATATATGACTACTGGAAAAAACCAGAGCTTTGACTAGACAGACTTTTGTTGGCAAAGTAATGTCTCTGCTTTTTAATATGCTGTCTAAATTGGTAATGGTTTTTCTTCCAAAGATCAAGTGCCTTTTAATTTCAAGGCTATAGTTAGCATCTTCAGTGATTTTCCAGTGCAATAAAATAAAGTCTGTCACTGTTTCCGTATCTATTTGCCATGAAGTGATGGGACCGGATGCCATGAACTTAGTTTTTTGAATGTTAAATTTAAAGCCAACTTTTTCACCCTCCTTTTTCACCTTCATCAAGAGGCTATTTGGTTTCTGCCATAAGGGTGGTGTCATCTGCATATCTATGGTTATTGATATTTCTTCTAGCAATCTTGATTCCAGCTTTTCTTTCATACAGGCTGATGTTTTGCATGGTGTACTCTGCCTAGAATCTAAATAAGCAGGCTGACAGTATACAGCCTTGACATACTCCTTTCCCAATTTGGAACCAGTCTTTCTTTCTTTTTTTTTTTTTTTTTGGAACCAGTCTTTCATTCCACTTCTGGTTCTAACTGTTGCTTCCTGACCTGCATACAGATTTCTCAGGAGGCAGGTCAGGTGGTCTGGTTTTCATATCTCTTGAATAATTTCCCACAGATTGTTGTGATCCACACAGTCAAATGTTTTGGTGTAGTCAATAAAGCAAGAGTAGATATTTTTTTGGAACTCTGTTGCATTTTCAGTGATCCAACTGATGCTGAAATTTGAACTCTGGTTCCTCTGCCTTTTCCAAATCCAGCTTGAACATCTGGAATTTCACAGTTCATGTACTATTGAAGCCCACCTTGGAGAATTTTGAGCATTATATTGCTAATGTGTTAGATGAGTGCAATTGTGCCATAGTTTGAACATTCTTTGGCATTGCCTTTCTTTGGGATAAGAATGAAAACTGACCTTTTCCAGTCCTGTGGCCACCATTGAGTTTTCCAAATTTGCTGACATATTGACTGTGGCACTTTCACAGTATCATCTTTTAGGATTTGAAAAAGCTCAACTGGAATTCCATCACCTCCACTAGATTTGGTTGTAGTGATGCTTCATAAGGCACACTTGACTTCACATTCCAGGATGTCTGGCTCTAGGTGAGTGATCACACCCTTGTGATTATCTGGTTCGTGAAGTTTTTTTTTTTTTTTTTTTGTATAGTTCTTCTGTGTATTCTTGAGACCTCTTCTGAATATCTTCTGCTTCTGTTAGGTCCATAATATTTCTGTCCTTTATTTAGACCGTATTTGCATGACATGTTCCCTTGTATCTCTAATTTTCTTGAAGAGATCTCTGGTCTTTCCCATTCTACTGTTTTCCTCTATTTCTTTGCATTGATCACTGAGGAAGGCTTTCTTATCTCTCCTTGCTATTCTTTGGAACTCTGCATTCAGATACTTATATCTTTCCTTTTCTCCTTTGCTTTTTGCTTCTCTTCTTTTCTCAGCTATTTTTAAGGCCTCCTCAGACAGCCATTTTGCTTTTTTGCATTTCTTTTCCATGGGGATGGTCTTGATCCTTGTCTCCTGTACGGTGTCACAAACCTCTGTCCATAGTTCCTCAGGCACTCTGTCTATCAGATCTAACCCCTTGAATCTATTTATCACTTCCACTGTATGATTATAAGGGATTTGATTTAGGTCATACCTGAATGGTCTAGTGGTTTTCCCCGCTTTCTTCAATTTAAGTCTGAATTTGGCAATAAGGAGTTCATGGTCTGAGCCACAGTCAGCTCCTCGTCTTGCTTTTGCTGACTGTAATAGAGCTTCTCTGTCTTTGGGTGCAAAGAATATAATCAATCTGATTTCAGTGTTGACCATCTGGTGATGTCTACGTGTAGAGTCTTCTCTTGTAATTTTGGAAGAAGGTGTATGCTATGACCACTGAGTTCTCTTGGCCAAACTCTATTAGCCTCTTCCCTGCTTCATTCTGTACTCCAAGCCCAAATTTGCCTGTTACTGCAGGTATTTCTTGACTTCCTACTTTTGGATACCAGTCCCCTATAATGAAAAGGACATCTTTTTGGGGGTGTTAGTTCTAGAAGGTCTTGTAAGTCTTCACAAAACTGTTCAACTTCAACTTCTTCAGCATTACTGATTTGGGAATAGACTTGGATTACTGTGATATTGAATGGTTTGCCTTGGAAACGAACAGAGATCTTTCTGTCATTTTTGAGACTGCATCCAAGTACTGCATTCTGGACTCTTTGGTTGACTATGATGACTCTTCCATTTCTTCTAAGGAATTCTGTCCCACAGTAGTAGATATAATGGTCATTTGAGTTAAATTCACCCATTCCAGTCCATTTTAGTTCACTGATCCCTAAAATGTCAATATTAATTCTTGCTCTCTCCTGTTAGACCACTTCAAATTTGCCTTGATTCATGGACTTAACATTCCAGGCCCCTATGCCTCTTAGAATAAGGAAAGTAAAAACAAAAATAAGCAAATCAAGCTTAGTTAAAGATTTAGCCTGGCAAAGGAAATCATAAACAAGATGAAAAAACACATAGAATGGGTGAAAATGTTTTTAAAATGAAGCAACAAACAGAAGATTAATCTCCAAAATATAGAAACAACTCATGAAGCTTAATATCAAAAAATCAAACAATACAATCAAAAAGTGATCAGAAGATGTAAACATTCAGTTTACCAAAGAAGAAACACAGATGGCCAAGGAGTACCTGAAAAGATGCTCAATATTGCTGATTATTGGAGAAATTAAAATCAAAATTATGATGAGGCATTTCCTCACACTGGTCAGAATAGCCATTATCAAAAAATCTATAAATAATAACTAATGTAGAGAGTGTGGAGAAAAGGAAAGCTTCTTGCACTATTGGTGGGAATGTAAATTGTTACAGCCACTATGGAGAACAGTATGAAGGTTCCTTAAAAATGTAAACATGGAACTACCATATGACACAGCAATCTCACTATTGCCCATATACCCTGAGAAAACCACAGTACAAAAACATACACGTACCCCAATGTTCATTGTGGCACTATTGACAACAGTCAGGGCATGGAAGCAACCTAAATGTCAGTTGAGAAGTGAATGGATAAAGATTATTTGGAACATATGAGCAATGGAATATTACCCAGTCATGAAAAGGAACAAAATTGGGTATCTACAGTGATGCAGATGAACCTAGAGTCTGTCATACAGAGTGAAGAAATTCAGAAAGAGGAAAACAAATACTGTATATTAACACATATATATGTTACCTAGAATAATAGCACAAAAGAACTTATTTGCATGGTAGAAAAATACACAGACATACAGAAAGGACATTTGAACACAGTTAGGGAAGGAGATGGTGGGATGAACTGAGAGAATAGCACTGACATATATACATTACCATTTATAATATAGATAGCCAGTGAGAAGCTGCTGTATAGCACAGAGAGTTCAGCTAGGTGTTCTGTGATGACCTAACAGTGGTGAGATTCGGGGTTTGGATGGAGACTGAGAGGGAGAGTGTATATGTATACATATACCTGATTCAATTCATTGTAGAGCAGATACTGATACAACATTGCAAACAAATTACACTCCATTAAAAGAATAAGATCAGAAATATTCTAACAAGGCCTGCTTATACAAAATTTTCTGCCCCAACTTCTAGTCTGTGATGATAAGAGTTACTCTTCTTCTGATACAAGGATGACATCTTCCATATGGGAATTTTATCTCACAAATAAAAGGAGTATGTTTCTATATCTTGGCTATTAAATAATTCTGGCACGAAGATAGGGATGAATGTATCTTTTGGAATTAGTGTTTTTGTTTTTTCCAGATATAAACCCAGGAGTGGACATGCTCGACCATATAGTAGTTTTGTTTTAGCTTTTTTTTTTTTTTTCTTTTGAGAAAGCTCCATACTGTTTCCCATAGTGATTGCACCAATTTATATTCCCATTAACAATGTACAAAGGTTCCCTTTTCTCCACATACTTGCCAACACTTGCTATTTGTAAAATTTGATGAGAGCCATTCTGATAGCTATGAGGTGTTATCACATTGCTGTTTTGATTTCATTTCTCTAATAATTAGCAATGCGGAGCATCTTTTTATGTGCCTGTTAGCCATCTGTGTATCTTCCTTGGAAAAATATCTGTTCAGGTCTTCTGCTCATTTTTTCAAGTTGATTTTTTATTTGATTTTGTGTTATACAAGCTGTTTACATATTGTGTATGTTAACCCTTTGTCAGTCATATAGCCAAGTGTCCATCAACAGATGAATGGACCTGAGGTATACACACACATACATACACATACACATGTCTATAGGCTTCACAGGCTCTAGTGGTAAAGAATCACCCTGCCAATGCAGAAGATACAGCGGACATGTATTTGATCACGGGGTCAGGAAGATTCCTTGAAGTAGGAAATGTCAACCCAATACAGTATTCCTGACTGGAAAATCCACTGGAGCCCGGTGGGCTACAGTCCATGGGAAAGAGTTGGAACTTGCAAAGAGTTGGAAACAACTTAGGAACTGAGTAAACAGCACACACACACACATGCACACAACTCAGCCATAAAAAAGAATGAAATTCTGCCATTTGAAGCAACATAGATGGACCTAGAGAATATCATGCTTAATGAAATAAATCAGACTAATACTCTACGTTATCAGAGAAAGACAAATACTGTATAATATCAATTATATGATGAATTTGAAAGGCAAAGAAAGAAAGGTGCATAGCAAAAGAGAAACAAACTCACAGATATATAAAACAAACTAGTCTTTACAAGTAGAAAGAGGAAAGGGGAAAGGGATGTGTTAGTAGTATAGAATTAAGAAATACAAACTACTGATACTATGTACAAAATAGATAAGAAACAAGACTATATTGCATACAGGGAATCCTAGCCATGATCCTGTAATAACTTTGGATGGAGTATAATCTGTAAAAATACTGAATCACTGTGCTATATACACCTGAAACTAATATGATATTGTAAATAAAATGTACTTCAATTAAAAAGGTGGGGGGGAGGTAAAGTCAGAATCCCTTCTTGTATCTGTTGTTCTTTTTAAAAGTGCCTTTAGTTCAAAATAGTTTTTATGCCAAAATGGCATGTTTGGGGTGATATATTCTGGTTTCTTTCACTGTTGATATCTAGTTTTTACTTGAAAGCCAATTAATGCCAGGTGATTAAGTCATTTTCTTTGACTGCTTTGAGTTTTGGTTATTATTCCCAGAGTATTCCCAAAGGCCTCATCAGATTTCTGAAATTATTCTTTGTTTACAAAATCAACTTTTATCCAGTCAATTCCACCTTGTTGATCCCATCTTCTGGAGAAGCAATGGCACCCCACTTCAGTACTCTTGCCTGGAAAATCCCATGGACGGAGGAGCCTGGTGGGCTGCAGTCCATGGGGTCGCACAGAGTCGGACATGACTGAAGCGACTTAGCAGCAGCAGCAGCAGCAACCCCATCTTCACTGATTTATTTATTTATTTTTTTTAAGTGGGGGCAACTGAAGAAACTCATACATAACACTTTTGTGTTTTGACATTTTTTGTTCCTTTGTCTTTCCCCTTTCAGGTGAATTTTCTTATTTTACAGAGCATGTCCAAAGTAACTTGTTAAGAATTCCAGTCAGAGCCTTTAACACATGGCAAAGCTCACTAGATAAATTATATCAGCCTGCTTTTAATTCCTTTATAAGAAATCTTTCATTGTTGCTTTTGTTACAAAGGTAAGGATATATTCTTTCTGAGTTTAGAAGAACATCATCATTCCTAATTTCAATTTCAAAGCGATGTATCTTGAAATATTTTTTTTTCCCCTAACATATGTGTTGAGTGAAGCTTTCAATCTGGTTTTGAATTGTTGTTTGCTTTTTGTAAATTATGACTTCTCACCGTGCATGTGTCTGCTATTATGAATCAGGCCTCTGTAATTGTTTTCTCTCAAATTTTGTCCTATTATATTATTTCCTCACTTTGTGATATTTTCCTATATTTTTCTTTCAGACATTCTATTGATTTTTAAAATTTTTTTTTAAATATAAAGTTATTTATTTTAATTGGAGGTTTTTATATTTCCAAAAGCCTGTTGCTGTTTTTGGAATATTTCTTTCAAGTAGCTTTCTATTCTTGTATCATTGATGCAACATTCAATTAAAGTGTTTCTTGCTGATAGGCTCTGTTCTTTAAATTAATTGCTTTCTTAGGGGTCATATTTTGTGTTTTTATTTTCTTTTTTGTTTATCTGGCTATTGTTCTTATTGCTAGGCTTATTTAAATATTTAAGGAGCATGGTCTGTTTATTTACATTTAGGAAAACAATCATAGAAAGATGATTAAGAGCCTAAATTATGGGATTGGGTTTTTCAATTGGGAGCCTTCCTTTGCAGTTTAATGTGAAAAAGCAGAGAATCAGCAGTTCAACAGTGGAATGCCTAAATGCCCAAAGAGAATGACATTTTTCTAGAACACTAGTGAAACCATGTTCCTCAGATTGGGACTTGAACCCACAGTCTGAAACTCAAGCCTGGAAAAAAAAAAAAAAATGGAAATTGAATCCATAGAATTTTAACTGAGATCACACTCCTGGTCTCATGAGGCTCAGGTTCTTGATGTCTCATCACAAAGAATTCTGTGAGCAACGTAGTGATAGGTAAGAAGTGGATTTATTTGGAGAGATACACACTCCACAGATAGAGTGTGGGCCACATCAGAAGAGAGTCATCTCAGGGTATGGGGTTGTCAGTTTTTATAGGGTAGCTAATTTCATAGGCTAATGACTGAGGAGGAGTATGCCACCTATTTTGGGGAAGGAGTGGAGTTTCTCAGGGCCACTGTCCTGTTTGAACTGTCATGGCACCCTTGCTCATGTCATTCAGTGTGCTGGTTATGTTACAATGAGCATATACTGAGGCTCCAGGTCTAGTAGAAGTCTTGTTCACCATCTTTGACCTAGATGATTTTAACCAGTTTATGTCTTGTTCTTAGGCTATGCCATTCTTGTAAAGGTTGTAGCCTGCCCCTTTCCTTCCTGTTTCACTAAGTGCTCATGTTTTTCTAGCCAATTGTTATTTTTATATTTTAATTTTATTTATTTATTTATTTTTAGGACTTACCACTCTCATCAACCCATGTTTTGGGGGTGATAAATTATTGAAGGAAATATATTAAATGTATAAATATGCATGTGTATGTTGGGGGGTAGTTGTCAGTGAATCTTCTTTTATTTTCCCCCACTTCACACATCTGCTTCATATACATAAGTCTTCTAATATCTGGTTGATATGGTATTCTAAATAGATGATGTATTTCTATTTCTGCTTCAGTCCCTCTGATCTATAGTTTAAGCTTCATCTTTCTTTTCCTGTTTATTAGTTACTAACCATCAACAGTTGTTGAAATCTGTTATCTGTTAATGCCGCTATCTCCCAATTCCTTCTGTCCTTGTATTCTTTTACTTATAGATGGTAAATAGCAGGAGAAAAAAACAGAAAATTTTAGTCCTTCAATCTTATAGCTTACAACCTCAATACCTTCTAAGTTTTTCTCTAGGTTCAACATAAAAAAATCAGCAAGAAATCTATATTCTCCAAAAACATAATTGGTCATCATTATTTTATATCTAAGAAACCTTTATCACATGAAATTTACTAGAATGTTTTGATTTGTTTGTGTGTGTGCTTAGACATTCAGTCATGTCCAACTCTTTGCGACCCCATGGACTGTAGCCCACCAGGCTCCTCTGTTCATGGGGATTGCTGTATCTTGAGAAACTGTACACAATGCATGAATTCTAAGTTCCAATCTAGAATATAAGAGACAATATTAGGGATCTATTTCTTAATGTGAAGACTATTAAGGCAATCATATTTATCTTCTTGAAATGTAATGCATGCATGCTAAGTCGCTTCAGTCATGTCTGACTCTGTGCAACCCTATGGACAGCAGCCCCCAGGCTCCTCTGTCCACAGGATTCTCTAGGCAAGAATACTGGAGTGGGTTGCCAATAGCTAATGCAATGTATATGGTAATTTGATGGCTCAATGGTAAAGAATCTGCCTATAATGCAGGAGACACAGGAGACACAATTTTGATCCCTGGATCAGGAAGATCCTCTGGAGGAGGAAATGGCAACCCACTCCAGTATTCTTGCCTGGAAAATCCCATGAGCAGAAAAGCCTGGTGGGCTACAGCACATGGGGTTGAAAAGAGTTGCACATGACTGAGTGCACATACACATACACACACATTTGATAACTTACCTGGTGTGCTCTCTAGCAAAATGAAATATTAAGCAACTTAAAACTACTGTTACAGTCTTTCAGTTATAAAATATATCTGCAGATTTTAAGGAAAAACTGAATACTTACTTGCAAGGTTCATCCCAGAGATAGATCCTTCACTGTGTGTAGATACAAACAAATATCCTTAGATCCTTTTATCTCATGATATCTCCAGTTCTATAGAAACCATTCTATACTATCCCACAACACAGATCTTCACTGCAACATCTGGCACTGATTGAGAATATAATCAGAGAATAGAAAACAAATTATTTTTATAGAGAGATATAGGATATCTACACTGTAATGACCATTTGACGTGTATGACTTGTGTATATTGAGATGTAGGAGAAATTTATGTTGCAAACATCTTAGGAATGCACAAAAATTGATTTGAATCTACCCAAATACCTTCATTATATGAAAGGCTTTAGAAAAATGAGAAAAAGAACCATTTATAGCAGCATGGAGATCCAACCAGTCCATCCTAAAGGAAATCAGTCCTGAATATTCATTGGAAGTACTGATGCTGAAGCTGAAACTCCAATACTTTGGCCACCTGATGTGAAGAACTGACTCATTGGAAAAGACCCTGATGCTGGCAGAGATTTAAGACAGGAGGAGAAGGGGATGACAGAGGATGAGATGGTTGGATGGCATCACCGACTCAATAGACATGAGTTTGAGTAAAGTCCAGGACTTGGTGATGGAAAGGGAGGCCTGGCGTGCTGCAGTCCATGGGGTCACAAAGAGTTGGACACGACTGAGCAACTGAACTGAACTGATAGCAACATGAATAGACTTTAATTTAACAAGAACATTCGATTAGCTATCATTTCAGTTTCAGCCAACATGCTGGATAATTAAATTATAGCAGGACTTTGATAAAAGCAGTATGTAAGGCTTTGCCATGAAATATTTACCAAAGTCCTGACTTAGCACTTTTAAATATTTATAACAATTCCACATATCAAGAAATATTGAAGTATAAAAGTACTTGCTTTAGTGTGAATATGAAAAAGAAAGAATAAAGACATGAAGTGGAACGAAGGGCAACATTTATTTCAATATTTTTAACTGCTAAGGAGGTGAAGCTTTGAAATTTAAGCTTGCAATCACACACTACACCATAAGTCTTTGGATGGCTTACCATGCCTGAAACTTTTCCTCTTGAATGCTTGTGGTGTGTTGAATCTAACTGAGACCTATTCTATTACACAAAACATGGCTAAACAGGTATACTCTGTAAGGTTATTTAATATTTCATATATATAAACTACAGGGGCACAGGCTATTAAATGGTTTCTAAATAATTAATATTGTTAAGTCTATTATTAAAAGGCATTATTATAAGAAACATCTTTATTATTTCACTTAACAACTAGTTAGTGATCCCTGTTTTATGCCCAGTATAAGTTTAGGTGCCAGAGATTCCACTGTGCATGGGAAAGGTATGGTCAAGCCAAAATGGAGCTGGCATCATATTCAACTGCAGACAGTGAAGCAAATCAATTGCAAATTTACAGTTTTTGTTGTGCTAGGAAGTAAAAATGCTATTGCCTAGAATGGATGTTGGGAAGCCCATTGTGTAATAGGTTTGCCAAAGGAGGATTCTCAACAAGGATATATTTACTCTGGGATTTCTGGAATGAAGAGTCAGCTACATAGAAAGTAGAGGGAAGAAAGTTACAGACATATGGAAAAACAAGTTCAATTTCACTGAAGCTCTTCAGCCCACCAAATTTTCTCTCTTCTAGGAACTGTTGAGAGAACAGTGTACCTGAATCACTCACAGTAAAGGAAGAACATAATGAATTTGAGTAAGAGTGCACAGACCAGATCAGGGACTATCTTTCACATTTTCATAAAGAATTTTTGTATTTTTTCAAGTTCAGTGAAAAGTTATTTAATTGTGGAGATCACATGACTGATCTCCATATTTATGTTTTAAAATATTGTTTAGCTTCTGGGTCAAGAAAGAATAGGAAAAAGAAACAGTGATAGAGTAGTTCAGGATTAAAAATGGGATAATTTAGCTTAGCAAAATGACAGAAAAGATGGAGAGACGTGAACACATTTGAAATACTTTTGTATAGAAGAAGTAGCTTAACATTTAGACTTATAATCATATATCACACCATGTGGCTCTGATAATGGATCAGGAAAATCAAAACATACGCAAGTAATTGCAGAAGACTCCAATAAGAGTTCTGGTTTTTTCCACTAGGTGAATGGTGATATCATTTACTCTGACAGCAAATGCTAGATTAAGAATAGATTAAAGGAAGGAAATCAAAGTTTTTAACATGGTTATCCTAATTCGAGGTTCCTAGAAAGCATACAAATAGTCAAAATAGGCAGATGGATACATGAGTTTTGAAAATTCAGGAAAGGTCTGGGATGAAAATACTGACTTAAAATTATCAGCATTTAGTCAACTTTTATAAACATAGATATAAATAATGTTACTAAGGGATAAAATATATAGGAAGAAATTGTGTTCATATTATAGCCTTTGACTGTGTGGATCACAGTAAACTGTGGAAAATTCTTCAAGAGACGGGAATACCAGAACACCTGACTTGTCTCCTGAGAAACCTATATGCAGGTCAGGAAGCCACTGTTAGAACTGGACACGGACCAATAGACTGGTTCCAAAGAGAAAAAGGACTATGTCAAGGCTGCATATTGTCACCCTGCTTATTTAACGTATATGTGGAGTATATCATGCGAAACGCTGGGATGGAAGAAGCACAAGCTGGAATCAAGATTGCTGGGAGAAATATTAATAACCTCAGATATGCAGATGACACCACCCTTATGGAAGAAAGTGAAGAGGGACTAAAGAGCCTCTTGATGAAAGTGAAAGAGGAGAGTGAAAATGTTGGCTTAAAGCTCAACATTCAGAAAACAAAGATCAAGGCATCCGGTCCCATCACTTCATGGGAAATAATTGGGGAAACAATGGCAACAGTGTCTGATTTTATCTTTTTGAGCTCCAAAATCACTGCAGATGGTGATTGCAGCCATGAAATTAAAAGACGCTTACTCCCCGGAAGGAAAGTTATGACCAACCTAGGCAGAATATTAAAAAGCAGAGACTACTTTGCCAACAAAGGTCCATCTAGTCAAGGCTATGGCTTTCCCAGTGTTCATGTATGGATGTGAGAGTTGGACTGTGAAGAAGGCTGAGTGCCGAAGAATTGATGCTTTTGAACTGTGGTGTTGGAAAAGACTCTTGAGAGTCCCTTGGACTGCAAGGAGATTCAACCAGTCCATCCTAAAGGAGGTCAGTCCTGGGTGTTCACTGGAAGGACTGATGCTAAAGCTGAAACTCCAATACTTTGGCCACCTGATGCAAAGAGTTGACTCATTGAAAAAGACCCTGATGCTGGGAGGAATTGGGGGCAGGAGGAGAAAGGGACAACAGAGGATGAGATGGTTGGATGGCATCACTGACTCAATGGACATGAGTTTGAGTGAACTCTGGGAGTTGGTGATGGACAGGGAGGCCTGGCATGCTGCAATTCATGGGGTTTCAAGGAGTCGGACATGACTGAGCAACTGAACTGAACTGAACTATAGCCTTAAACTTTGAAATAGAATAGAAGGGTAAGAACTCAGCAAAAGACACTTGAAAGTTTGTCTGTGAGATAGGAAATTGAATGGGGTAGTAGAAGTCAAGAGGGAGAACATTATTTCAAAACTAGTCAATAAATCTAAAAGTTAGTTATTTAAAGATAGAATAGTGTCTTTATTTAATTATTCCATAGAGAAATGTGAATCTAAATTGTATTCTATGCTAGAGATTCTTCAGGCACCAGAGAAACAATAGTGAACAAAATGAGCAAACATTTTTAAAATTATGGAGATGATTTTCTGGAGAAGAAAGACAGACAAGACATAAGACAAATATGAAATGTGTAAGACATATGGCATGTTAGAGTGTTTAGCTCCAAGACTAAAAATACAGAAGGGAAGGGATTTGAAAGCCTAGAGCAGAATTTATCAAATTTGGATGTTTTGTACCTTTATAACTGGAAGTATTAGCTTTATTTGTGATTTTAAGGAGAACAACTTTGGTGGAAGAATCGTGATGAAGGTCTGATTGCAAAAGATTGATGAGTGACAGAAAGAAGAATAAATTGGTAAAACAAGGGTAGATAATTCTTCCAGGAACTTTAATTGTGAGTGAAGAATAATCTAGGACTACAGGTGGAAGGGAAAGTGGGGTCAAAAGAGGGTTTATGGATTAAGGCTATATATATATATATATATACTTATTCATTAGTGATATCATGTTTGCCTGTTGAGATGTATGCTCCAGTAGAGATTGACAATTTAGGGAAAGGTGCAGAGATATAGCAGAATCTATAAAGGAAAGAATAAAGGAAATAACTTTTAATAAGAAAGACACTTGATCCATATTAATAAAAAAAGAATTGGAACAAATGAATAAGATTATAAAGGTTTATGATTTCATGTTGAAAAGATGATGCAATATAATCATCTGAGGACTGTAATCAAAAAGAGAGTTTATATAGCTGCCAAAGGATAGTTAAATTCAATAGATATTGGGAGATTGTGGTTGACACGTATATATTTTTTATTGTAGTTGCTGTTTTGTATAAAGTAGATGAGTAATGAGAACATACTGTATAGCACAGGGAGCTCTACTTAATGCGCTGTGGTGACCTGAATGGTAGGGAAGTCCAAAAAGAGGAGACACATGTATATGGGTGGTGTATTCATTTTGCGGTATGGTGGAAACTAATACAATATTGTGAAGCAGCTATACTTCAATAAAATTTTTAAAAATACTGGAATTAAAAGTTGAATCCATTGAAAGTCTAGACAAAGATGTTGAGAACGTTTTCAAATGCGTGATTATATTAATCAATCTTGAGTTATAAACTAAGCAAAATAATTACAGTGAATGAAATGTCTTCATGAGGTGAATATTCGAGGCAAGGATATTCAAGGTCACTGAGATGGGAGAATAGGATATGTACATCAGAGATCAAGATGTTTGGAAATAAAATTCAATAAGTAACTGAAAAGAAAGGGAATGTTAGATTCTTCTCAAAGCAAGTATACTGGATATTGTTTTGAAATATATGTTTTCAAGTCAGTTTTTGTAATGAACTTTCCATTTCTCCTAACCTGCTACCCTGCAGTACCGTAATTTAAGTAAGAAATCTATTGACATCCAATTGACTGGGTGAAAGGTGTCAGATTGGAAAGTAAAAGTAGTCTTTAAGGTTTCTTGGCTTTCACTACCAAAAGTTGAAGAGTTCAGTTAGAATTTTTTGTTGGGTAGGTAAGAAGGAGAAAGAACAAGGTTAAATTCTTGAGGACTAAGTACAAGGCTTTCTTCATTTATGAAAGGAGATTCCCTCAGGCTTGGTGGAAGGGAGTAAAATGTGTGGCTCCGGAAGGGAAACAGACCTTCTTAAGGAGAAAGATTCAAGGTGATAAGTCAAGGAGTGTCTGAACAGAAGCAAGCACACGGAAGTTGTCTGTGGCTCTAGCACAATGGAAGAAGCACCATGTGCAAAGCAACAAATAAAACCTCAGCAGCATGTATGGACAGGTGTGCATATGCTTCCCCATATTCTTGACAGGAAATATTTTTCTTGGAGCATGATACAACACTGGAGGGTGGAGTTGGAAAAAAAGAAGAAGCCAATATTCTGCATTTCATCAGTTGCACAGAATGGTAATTCAGATGTCAAACTGGGTTAACACAGAAAAAAATTAAAAAAAAAAAAACAACTTTTTGTGCATTCTTTATTTTGTGGCTTAATATTCAAAACTTCATTAATATATCTTCCTTCCTTCCTGTTTGGGATGTCCCAGATGGCACAGTGGTAAAGAATCTGCCTGCCAATGCAGATGAAAGAGACATGGATTCAATTCCTGGGTCAGGAAGATCCCCTGAAGTAGGAAATGACAACCCATTCCAGTATTCTTGCCTGAAAAGTTCTATGGAAAGAAGAGCCTGACAGGCTATATTTAGTCTATGGAGCCGCAAAGAGTGGGACTCAACTGGGCAAGTATGCACCACCATTAGTCTGAAGCTGGGTAACCTGGATAAAGGCTATTCTTCATTCTCCCTCTCAGAGGTAATTTATTTACAGATGCAGCAAGGCTGAAATGCATGCAGACTGTATAGGGCAGGCTATGGAAATTGAGAGAAGTCTCACTTCTTTCTTCTGTTTAGAAGGGCATTCACAAAGAATTGTTATTGCACCATTAATGGGAACAAATGTAGCCATTAGGGTACACGGAAACAAACAAACAAACAAATATATTAAGAAAGTAGCTCTCTAGGGAAAGTGAATCTAGCAGAGATGCTATTTTTGCTCTCTCAAAACTTTGGTGAAAAATGTGAAAACAAAATGTCCTCAAAAACCCAAACCGAGAATTATTCAAAAGAAACTTGACTCATCAGAGCACAGCAAGATCATTATATGCTATTGTAGGAGAGAATTCATTCCAAAAGGAGAAGGAAAAACTTAGAAAAGTTCAACAATGGAGTACAAGATTGTGAAGAAGGCTTTCATTTTTAAATGAACTTTTAGTTTTAGCTTAGAGAAATCTTAAATAGGGCCACTCTATAGGGACCAGTCATTCCTGATAATGTCCTCAACTCTGGATATTTCAATATTCAAGTAGTAGTTAGATCATCTGTGAAGTTGGATTTTCAGTTAAACATTGAAAATCTATTAATCATAGATAATGTTCCCAAAATATAATTGTGAAATGGAGGGCAATTTGCTCAGTGTGGAAGGAAAGAGATACTTCCTTATGTAAACATTTTATTATCAGCCCATTGGTCTTTCTTCTTACTAAAAGCTTTTGGGGTTTAGAATTTTAGCATTTCTAAGTCTGCAAAATATATGTGGCTATAGAACATCATATATTAAATACTATTTAATATAGCATGTGCCTGTGAAATATGTTACATTAAATAATATTTCTTCCTGACAGAGTCTATGTAAAAGAAAAATCGAATTGGTAAAGATTAAGTGAATGTATATTTTATTTTGTTATGTTAATAAGAAATTCTTTCTCACTTCCTTTAATCAGGTAGGAGAAAAGTTACCAATACAGTCTAGATCATATTCTTCTTAACATGTATACATACACAGAGCAAGACTGTCAGAAGTAAGGGTCATGGAAGTTATCTTAGATACTGCATACTACAAACCCCAAAGTTTAGAAGCTGTCCAAATAAAAAAGAATATGGTACACTGGGGCCATGGACTATAAGGCATAATATTAATAGAAATTATTATTATCTTTAATTTCTGCCAGTGACTGGTAGAAATATACTTTCAGATAATATACTCTAAGAAACAGACTTTAACATAATATACTTTAAGTATATTATCTTATTTAATTCTCACAATAATCCTATTAATTGAATGACTTTATTAACATAATCAGGGAGAAAAATATACCAGTGTAGTGTCAGAGATTGGATTATTCTTCCTTTCCCTTGTATTATGAATATATGCCCTCAGGCTTTGACTTGGAACATTTTAATGCCTCCCAGTGGAGAGGTGGAGTGTATTTCTACACCCACTGACTTTGAGCTGGGCTATGTGATTCTTTTATGCAGCAGTATGTGGGAAGAAGTGGTAGTGTACCAGTTCTGAGCAGAGGCTTTCAACAACATCACCTATATTTCCTTGATCCTGTTGAACTCCTGCACTCAGCCAGAGTACCAGAAAGAAATGTGTATAAAGCAGACTTGCACACAATGCAGGTGTTGGCGTCAAGCACAGTTGAACCTAGCTGAGAAGAGCCATAGACAGCCCAGCTATAGAACCAAGATCTGTGTTTCTGAGCCATTGAGATTTTGAGGTCATTTATTGAAGAAGAAAAGGTTGCTGAATACAGCAGTCAGTAACTCAACCAGTTACAGAACTAGTAAGTAGAAGAACTTGGGTTTGACCTCTGGCTGGCTGACTCCAGAGCCCCTGTTGGAAAATACAATGTTCATTTGTGTCTAGCTTCAGTAAAAATGTGCTTCCCTGGTGTCTCAGACAGTAAAGAATCTGCCTGCAACGCAGAAAACCCAGATTCCATCCCTGGGTTGAGAAGATTCCCTAGAGGAATGGCAGCCCAGTCAAATACTTTTGCCTGGGAAATCCCATGGACAGAGAAGCCTGGCTGGCTACAGTAAAAATAAAATTTAGAGATTATTTATTTGAACAGGTTTCCATTAATTTGGCCATCATTCAAATGTATATTGAGAACCTAAACATTGCCCATCCATGCAATTCCAAAAAAAAAAAGAAAAGGAAAAATCATTTTCCCTGCCTTCAGAAAGTCAAAGAACACGGTGTTGAATTACCCCTTTTTCATGTACTAACTCATAAATCTAAGACTACATTAATAATCCGAAAGTACTATTCAAACTTCCTTGGAGTTAATTCCATGGAGAAAAGTGAAGGTTAATTAGAAACTAGTTTATTGCTATTTTTTTTTTAAATAAAAGTTAGCTTTACCTGGAGTTTAGGGTTCAGTTAGCAGCATATAAAAAGCAGAGACATTACTTTGCCAACAAAGGTCCATCTAGTCAAGGCTATGGTTTTTCCAGTGGTCATGTATGGATGTGAGAGTTGGAGTATAAAGAAAGCTGAGCGTCAAACAATTGATGCCTTTGAACTGTGGTGTTGGAGAAGACTCTTGAGAGTCCCTTGGACTGCAAGGAGATCCAACCAGTCCATCCTAAAGGAGATCAGTCCTGGGTGTTCATTGGAGTGACTGATGCTGAAGCTGAAACTCCAATACTTTGGCCACCTGATGCGAAGAGCTGACTCATTGGAAAAGACCCTGATGCTGGGAAAGATTGAAGGCAGGAGGAGAAGGGGATGACAGAGGATAAGATGGTTGGATGGCATCACCGACTCAATGGAATTGGGTTTGGGTAGATTCCAGGAGTTGGTGATGGGCAGGGAAGCCTGGCATGCTGTGGTTCATGGGGTTGCAAAGAGTCGGACACGACTGAGCAACTGAACTGAACTGAGGGTTAACAGATCAGGTGTTCTAAATAATAGTAAATATCATTTTATTTATTGCTTAATGGTGTCATGAATGTATTGAGCTTTATAAATATTATTTCATCTGATACACTCATTTATTAGGTGAGGAATGTGAGGTATAACATTGTTATGCAGTATAAACCCAAGTTATTCATTGGTATATCATAAAATATAATGTCAATTAATCTAACTCCAAAGACTACCCATTTCTCTACTCTCTACAATGCTGAAGGAGAAGGAACTCATTCTTTACCACATCAAGATGTCCCCAAAGGTCCCAAGGAAGTTCACTGAGATTGGAAAACCTAGTACTTCTTTATGATTCATCAAACACTACAGTACCTGCCCTTTTCCATAATATAGTTATTATAGTTTTAAAATTACAACTGAAAATGTTAGTATTCTCTAAGAAACCACAAAACTTATTCCTGAAATAGAATCAGAGAATATTTTATCTATTAAAGAAGGTCTATATAATCTTGAATATTTCATCTTAATATTTTTTTCTGGTCTAAAAGCTATGTCTAACATAATTATTTCAACTTCTTAGAGAAAAACATATATAAGTATTACTGTCTGAATCAAGCTTGTAAATTATAGTGGGTTAGGAATTCCCTGGCAGTCCAGGGGATAAGACTCTGCTCTCTCACTGCTGAGGGAGAGGGTTCAATCCCTGGTTGAGGAACTAAGATTGCAACCAGGAATGGTTAATTTTGAATTCACATTGAATCTGCTGTGTGACTTTAACCCTTATCTTGCCCATTTTTGTTATTATATATAGGCTTATATAATGGCCTACTTCAGAGAGATGACCTGACTCTGCCCACTGGTGAAGGACTGTGGCCTTCTTAAATTCTTTGTGTGGCAAATGGCTCTAAGCCCCTCTTAAGCTGCTTTCCAGTGTGGCCCAGAAATGTACATTCAGGGAAGCCAGAATCACAGATAGAAGTGGCATCTTTGATTGTTAATATGACAGGAGATATTACATTTCACATAACCCAGGAAATGACTATAAGGAAGTGAAACTAACACATCACCCTGCCGGAGGCTTGCCATTCTAGGGGATATTTGCAAGGACTGAATAATCTTTTTTTGTTTGTTTGTTTCCTCATCTCCCCCTATATCTGATCCATAAAAGAACCTGGCCACCAGACCAAGGACAAGATGGTTATTTTGAGGTGCTAGCCTGCCACCTTCTCAGTCACTGGCTCCCAAATAATGTCCCTTCCTTGCCTCAACATCTTGACTTGGGTTTATTGACCTATCTTGCAGCAGTAAGAGTGACCTATGTTTGAAATGCAGAATATTAATGCATTTATGAGACAAAATTCAGGAGTCCCATAGGAGATGTTTTAGTACAGAAAATCTAGTATCAAATTAGCATAGGAACAATTAACAAGAGAATATAGTTACCCTGGACTTTTTACTGGCTACTCACACAAATGGTTGCATGCTCTTTGATGCTTAGGATGTCATCAGTCAACACAGTGGAGCAATTTGTCTTTTAGTGATCTTTTCATAAAATTATGAAATAAAATGTGTGTTGTTATTGTTTTTTTAAATCTCTCTCCCTTTCTCTATTTCCTTATGGAAAAAAATTACCCTATAAATATCTCCTACAGATTTTTTTTAATTTTATTTTATTTTTAAACTTTACAATATTGTATTGGTTCTGCCATATATTGAAATGATTTTTGAACCTATTCACAATTGGCTAGGCCCTGATTAGTTAAGTTTTAACTCATTGTAGTTAGGTTTTACATGAGTGTCTGGTAACAGCTGAAACAGAACCTATTTTTTTTAAATCATTTAAAAATCAAGACTTAAAAATATCCTAGACATGAAGATATTAGGTAGTTAGAATAGGATAAAGGAGTCCAGAATGGCGGTGGCTAAAAATAAGGAAGGAAAAACCCACAAAAATAGATCAAAGGAAGGTCCAAGGACAGGAGTGAGGACCTCAGATAGAACAAACAGCACTCCTGGCTAGCCCAGTTTACATAGGGCAGGCCCAGGGGGAGGAGAAAAAACATAAAAAGAGGAGCCAGAATGCTGGGGGTGTTTTTCTCTGCTCTTCGCGTCTTTTGGGTTGGCATGCCCTCATGCCTTGAGGATGTATTTTCCTTTATTTTCTAAATAAAACAGAGCTGTAACACGGAGCTGTAACACTGACCCATCCGAGAGCTGTAATGCTGGCCCATCACTTCAAATTTTTGCTGTGATGAGACAGAACCGAGGAAATTACACACCCCCAACAAAGGCAAGGTGGTTGTGTGAGGAGGCTTTACAAATAGCTAAAGAAAGAAGAGAAGTGTAAAGCAAGGGAGAAAGGGAAAGGTACACCCAACCTAATGCAGAGTTCCAAAGATTAGCAAGGAGAGACAAGAAGGCCTTCTTCAATGAACAATGCCTAGAAATAGAAGAAAATAACAGAAATGGTAAGAAAAGAGATCTCTTCAAGAAAATTGGAAATATCAAAGGAATATTTCATCCAAAGATGGACACAATAAAGAACAGAAATGGTAAAGATCTAATAGAAGCAAAGAGATCAAGAAGAGATGGAAAGAATACACAGACAAACTGTACAAAAAAGATCTTAATGGCCCAGATAATTGCAATGGTGTAGACTCTCACTCAGAGCCAGACATTCTGGAGTGTGAAGTCAAGTGGGCCTTAGGAAGCACTGCTGCCAGTGAAGCTGGTGGAGGTGGTGGAATTCCAACAGAGCTATTTAAAATCCTAAAAGATGATGCTATTAAAGTGTTGCACTCAATATGTCAGCAAATTTGGAAAACTAGGCAGTGGCAACAGGACTGAAAAAGGCCAATCCTGATCCCAATTCCCAATAAGGGCAGTACTAAAGAATGTTCAAATCATTGAACAATTGCACTCATCTCCCATGCTAGTTTGGTTATGCTCAAAATCCTCCAAGCTAGGCTTCAGCATTTCATGAACCAAGAAATTCCAGATCTTCAAACTGTGTTTAGAAAAGGCAGAGGAACCAGAGATAAAATTGCCAACATTCAATGAATCATAGAGAAAGCAAGAGAATTCCTGAAAACCACCTACCTCTGTTTCATTGACTATGCCAAAGCTTTTGACTGTGTGAACTAGAAGTCTTCATCTTAGTTTTGTTTTGTTTTTAATGCTGACATTTAAGCCAAATTTTTCACTCTCTTCCTTCAACTTCATCAAGTACAATACACATAAACTGTGAAAAAATCTTAAAGAGATGGGGTCTTACCTGTCTCTTGAGAAACCAGTATGTGGATCAAGAGGCAACAGTTAGAACACTGTATGGAACAACTTACTGGTTCAGGATTGAGAAAGGAGTACGACAAGGCTGTTTATTGTCACCCTGTTTATTTAACTTATACACAGAGCATATCATATGAAATGCTGGGCTGGAAGAGTTATTAGCTGGAGTCAAGATTGCTGGGGGAAACAACAAGGTATGCAGATGATACCACTATAAAGGCAGAAGTTGAAGAGGGGCTAAAGACCCTCTTTATGAGGGTGAAGGAAGAGAGTGAAAAATCTGGCTTAAAAGTCAATATTAAAAAACAAACAAACAAACAAAAACTAAGATCATGGCTTCTGGTCCCATCACATCATGGCAAATAGAAGGTGAAAAGTTGGAAGCAGTGACAGATTTCCTCTTCTCAGGCTCTAAAATAACTGCAGATGGTGACTGAAGTAATGAAATTAAAAGACAGCTGCTTCTTGTGTGGAGAGCTATGGCAAAATTCAGTGTGTTAAAAAAGCAAAGATGTCATTTTGCTGACATAGTTCTCTGTATACTCAAGGCTATGGTCGTTCCAGTAGTCACGTACAGATGCGAGAGCTGGACAGTAAAGAAGGCTGAGAGCCAGAGAATTGATGCTTTCAAACTATGGTGCTGGAGAAGACTCTTGAGAGTCCCTTGTAAAGCAAGGAGATCAAACCAGTCAAGGAGATCAAATCAATCTTAAAGTTTATCAACCCTGAATACTATGATGCTGAAGCTGAAGCTCCAATACTTTGGCCACCTGATGGAAGAGCTGACTCATTGGAAAAGCTCCTGAGGCTGGGAAAGATCGAAGTCATAAAATGAAGAGGATGACAGAGGATGAGATGGTTGGATGGCATCAATTCATTGGACATGAACTTAGGTAAATTCCAAGAGATGGTGAGGGGTAAAGAAGCCTGGTGTGCTGAAGTTCATGGGGTCCCAAAGAGTCAGACACGATTTGGAAACTGAACAACAACATGTGGAATTTAGAAAAATGGTAACGATAACCCTGTATGCGAGACAGCAAAAGAGACACAGATGTATTGAACAGTCTTTTGGACTCTGTGGGAGAGGGCGAGGGTGGGATGACATGGGAGAATGGCACTGAAACATGTAAATTATCATACGTGAAATGAATTGTCAGTCCATGTTTGATTCATAATATAGGGTGCTCGGGGCTGGTGTACTGGGATGACCCTGAGGGATGGGATGGGGAGGGTGGTGGGAGGGATTTCAGGATGGGGAACTCATGTACACTCATGGCAGATTCAAGTCAATATATGGCAAAACCAATGCAATATTGTAAAGTAAATTAATTAATTAATTAATTAAAAAAAGAGTTTCTCTTATAGTCAAAGAAAAATAAAAAAAAAAAAAGGTGAGGTCCACATATCCTTAATCTTTCTTTAAAATCAAGTTTATATGTATTATTAATCTGAATCTAGGATCTAGTAAAACAATTTCTAAAATAATTTACTTCTCTTTGAAGGTGTTCATATATACATGTATATTTCAAATATGTCTGCTCTGTGATGAGTGACATTACAGAGGATTACTTACTACACCCCTGATTGTAACTATTGGAGACAATTTTTTTTTTCTTTTATGAAGATGCTGCAATTAATTATCTGAGAGAGCTTTGTAAGTTAACTGGATAGCTATTCACCTTTACATTTATATGAAAAATAAATATATGACTTCCTTCTTGAATTCAAATGAAATGTCTTACCCTTCAATGTCTTCCCTCATCTGATTATGTTGTTCCTGTGTCTGTTATGCTTTGCCCTTATATTTATCTTTGGTTAATACATTACTTCAAGCAACCATCTTGACAGGGATTTCGTTCCTTTTTCTCTCTCCCTAACTTTATATAACTGCAATTGTATGTAGTACTAGGGTTTATTTTTCTTAACTTCTTCATTCACTATTTTGGAATTTATTATTATTATTTTTTAGTAAGTTGATAGTGTCTAATCTTTCCCAGATAATTCTTATTTTTATTTATTCTACATAAGAGTATGGACTTCCCTGATGGCTCAGATAAAGAAACTACCTGCAATGTGGGAGACCTGGCTTTGATTCCTGGGTTGGGAAGATCCCCTGGAGAAGGGAACAGCCACCCACTTCAGTATTCTGGCCTGGAAAATTCCATGTAGAAAAGAGCCTGACAGGATATAGTCCATGGGGTCACAAAGAGTCAGACATGACTGAGTGACTTTCACATCACATAAGAATATAAAGGAGAATGATGAACTTAAACATATCTGTTTTTCAGCATCTTTCATTAGCATTTATTATGTGCCACATACTTACCTAAAAAGTGTCAGATATATGTAAAGTGGTAAATAAAAACAACAAAACTTGCTTTCATGGAGTTCAGTCTGAGTGGGGAAAGCATAATATAAACAAACATGAATCCTTAAAAAATAACATACTAATTTAAAGATAAATTTCTGGGTATATCTGATTAATATATTCTTGTATTCTGATTATATCTCTTTTTATCTCTTTATGTGCCAAAAATTTGTAACATCATTTTCTACAGGAAAATACCAAACAGGATTCATTCCTTTAATATAATTGTTCAACAATTTTCAATCATTGACAATTTATAAAGATGTTTTTAGTTTTATAGCTTATAGTAGAAGCTGAATAGCTTCTTTGAAGTCTTAGATGACATGAAAGACAATAATACATTAGATGTTTGCAAATATTTTCCATAAAGAAGAAAACAAATATTTCAGACTTTGTGTTCCATGTGGTCTGTGATACAACCACTAAATTCTGCCCTTGCAGTGCAAACATGCCATAGACAATACTTAAATTAATGAATGTGGCTGTGTTCCACTAAAATATTATTTATAAAAGCAGACAAAAGGCCAGATTTCCCCCTAGGGCCATATTTTGTTAACTGCTGATATATATTAATTAGTTCTCTATGGTAATCTGTTTTATAAAACATACATATTACTTGCATAGTCAACAAAACCACTAAGCTATTTAACTGGATTAAAAAATAATAATAGTTTTTCTTCTAACCATTCTGCTTAGTTTTCAGGTTGCTTCTGATTCATGGTGTAATGGTTTATAAGAAAGACCTGAAATTAACAGTCTGGATTCGAATCCCAACACTATAACTTTATAAAATATGTTACCTCAGGCATGCATGCATTTACTTTAAGCTGTGATTCTTTTTAGTTATTCAGCGATGATAATAAAATATGTATCAATGGTATTTTTTGAGAGATAATTCACATAAATAGTAGAAATTGCTAAATTCAGCAATTGCAAAATAATAAGTACTTTATTAACACAAAGTATTCTTTTTGTAGAGTTATTAACTTTAACCTATTTTAGGAATAATGGTCATAATGTGATTGTTATTCAGAAGAATGTAGAGAAATTATGGGCTATAAGGAAAATCTTTATGAAAAAGCAAAACTGAATGAAAACCAATTTTTTTTTAAATTATACCAATGATTGAAAACTGAAAAAGTTTGGGAAGAAAAGTTTTTGAAGATATCAAGTTCCAAACGTTTATTTTATATTCTAAAAGATCAAAGTCAAAGTGAAAGTTGCACAGTCATGTCTGACTCTGCAACTCCATGGATTATACAGCCCGTGGAATTCTCCAGACTAGAATACTGGAGTGGATAGCCTTTCCTTTCTCCAGCAGATTTTCCTGATCCAGGAATCGAACCAGAGTCTCCCACATTGCAGGTGGATTCTTTACCAACTGAGCTATCAGGGAAACCCAAAAGATCAAAACACTGTTGCATTTTTTCCTCATTATTTCTGATTATTACAGTTTATTTTATATCTAATCTTTGTTAAAAAATATATGTTTGCCTAAAAAGAAAACAGCAAAGGTCACATTATTGAAATACCATTTCACAATAACCAGTGATTGCATGGAATTAAAATCACTAGTGAGCAGAAATTACAAATAGAGACTAGGAAATGAATGTGTAATTGAATAATCTCTCAATTTTCTCAGTGAACAGGTTGGATGATTTTATATTCATGGGGTTCTGAGGAAAATTTAACTTATCTTTAGTTTTTAAAAATTATTTTACTTTGCTAACATTGATACCAGTGGAGTAGAAAGCACAGTCATTGAAATATCTTTGACACTCCTGGCATTTGATATACTGTAAAAGAGCTCTGTCAAAGCAATATGTGTGCAGACTACTGGTGCTTTTTCTTATGATGACTATAACACAAAACCCTGATGATGTGTTCTGTTAGTAAAGCGAAACTGCAACAGCAGATCAATACCAGGGATGAGTATCAGTGTTGAAGTATTCACTAATGGCTGTTCTAGGTCCCAGGGCAGTTGAAGAAGAGCAAATTGTATCTTAATAAGAGTTACAGGTCAGTAATGACATTGAAATACAGAGCATAATGTAGAGAGTTTCAAAGTCATTTTTATCATGAAATTCAATCACTAAAATTTTATAGGATTGATGGAATCTTAGAGTCTAAAGTATCTTGCTTCATGTCAAATATGTCACCACATAACGAGGTAAAAACTGATTATAAATAATTTAATTGTTTTACAGTTTGATTTGGCAGTAGAGTTTCTACAGTGCACAATTCCAAGGAATATTTTCACATCAGAGTTCATATAAATGCTATCTATTATTAAACTAGGGGTGAAATCTGCATAGATCTCAATATTTTCTATTAGTCTAGTGACGTGCTTAGAGGTATGCAATATAGAAGCCATGTTTGGCTGAAAAAATAAGAAAACCTCAGTTAAATATTGCTTACATCTGATATGAATTCAATTTTATTAAAAAAAAAAAACTAAGTATATAGCTACAATGCACTATGATTAATCCAATCATCAGAGACAAATGTTCCTTCAATCTGGTTGCTTTGCCCTACCTAACACATGGCATTGATCTTATTGTCCAAGGTGTCTGCTTGTTTCAGGCATCTTGAACACTTTGCAGCAAGCAGGAAGAAAAATTTCATGCTTTTCTTTTTTAAGAAGATATTTCATACAGAACTCCTATTTAAATCCCATTGGCAAGATGTAGTCATAAGGTCACGATAGGATTTAAAGGTAATTGAGTAATTGTGTCATTATCCTAGTTGACCATTCAGAATGTACCTATGTATATATCAGAGGTTCTAACAATAAAGAATAAAAAGAAAACAAACATGGAGAAGAAATTAGCACTCTTTCCTACAGTTATCATAACCCACATATTGACATTTAGTGAAAGATCAATCATCAACTAAGTATTATGGAAAACATATATGTTATCATATATTAGGAAGTCAGACACTC
This sequence comes from Bubalus kerabau, assembly GCF_029407905.1. Taxonomy (NCBI): domain Eukaryota; kingdom Metazoa; phylum Chordata; class Mammalia; order Artiodactyla; family Bovidae; genus Bubalus; species Bubalus kerabau. The sequence goes on along the minus strand of NC_073635.1, from coordinate 8,604,256 downwards.
CAAAAATATCTGATTCAGGATTAAAATGCTTTAATATAAAACATTTAACATATAAAAGTTTAGAAAATCAGTAACCAAAATACATATTTTGCTTTACTTTTATAAATGTTCTTCCTAGGTTTAAAAAAATATTCCTAAGTATTATTATTAAGTAAATTACAGTAATATTAGATAATGGGTTATTGAGACAGTGGGGGAAATAGGAAGAGAGAATAAAAGCATAGAAACATTCAGCTATAAGATGAACAAATTCTGAGAGCCTAATATATAACATGGAGAAAGCAATGGCAACCCACTTCAGTATTCTTGCCTGGAAAATCCCATGGATGGAGGAGCCTGGTAGACTGCAGTCCATGGGGTCGCTAAGAATCAGACATGACTGAGTGACTTCACTTTCACTTTCATGCATTGGAGAAGGAACTGGCAACCCACTCCAGCGTTCTTGCCTGGAGAATCCCAGGGAAGGGGGAGCCTGGTGGGCTGCCGTCTATGCGGTTGCACAGAGTTGGACATGATTGAAGCAACTTAGCAGCAGCAGCAGCAATGTACAACAAGGTGATTATAGTCACCTAGTTATATAATTGATAACACTATATTATATAATTGAAATTTGCTGCAATAGTACAATTAAAATTAAAAAGAAATGAATATGTGTTAATTCAGTGAGGAATCTTTTCATAAGGAATACACATATCCAATCATCATGTTGTACACTTCAAACATACTAGAACTTCAATAAACCTGAAGCAAAAGACAGTAGGTTATTGAAAATATAATTGACATATGACTGGGCTTCCCTAGTGGCTCAGAGGTTAAAGCATCTGCCCTCGATGTGGGAGATCTGGGTTCAATCCCTGGGTCGGGAAGATCCCCTGGAGAAGGAAATGGCAACCCACTCCAGTATTCTTGCCTGGAGAATCCCATGGACGGAGGAGTTGGTGGGCTACAGTCCATGGGGTCGCAAAGAGTCAGACACGACTGAGCGAATTCACTTCCCTTCACTTCATGAAGGGAATAACTGAAGGAGGGCATGACAATCCACTCCAGTATCCTTGCCTGGAAAATCCCATGGGCAGAAGACTCTGGATAACTACGGTTCATGGGGTCGCAAAGAATCGGACATGACTAAAGCAACGCATGCACACACACATGAAGGGAATAGAATAAAAGCTAACAAAATAAATTGTGTAAATTAAATGTTTTAGGATTCAAGATATAGCTCCCAAAATTGGCTGCTTATTGGGATTATCTGAAACTCTTTTAAAAGAGTAGAATTTTTAAAAAGAATAGAATTACACCTGTCCCTTCTGCTCCTGTAATATTAGTAAACGTTTCATCATATGAATACAACTATCAGAGAATCTTAGAAATGTAACTTAAGCCATGTGCCCAGGAAGAAAGGAAATAATGAATTTTGTTTGACAGCCAGCAGTCTCTACAGGCTTATTCTTTGAGCAATACCAAATGTACCCATGGCCTGTATGCCTTAGGTTTACATTCTATAATCAGTCGTGCAATGGAGATGGAATTATTCTTAGATAAATTAACCTCTGAAGTCATGGTAGGCCAGTTCTCACTGAAGCACTCAGGCTGTTTCAGGGAAGGCTGGGCACCTCCAAAGAAATTGGGGAAATATTAGGAACAAAAAATGTGTCAGGTAAGAGTGCCCACTTTAACAATAGGAATGGCAGGCAGCAATTATATTGATTATCTGTGCATGCTTAAGAATGCACAGATAGTATTTTTATAGTATTCAATACTATAAAAAATAATTACCTTGTCACTTCCTTGAAACAGACAGGAAACATGCAATTTTAGAGACCCTCTATAATAATAACAAGAGGAATCTCTTAGCTCTGCTAACCAAAATATTTGTTGAGACCATTGGGATCCAAAATCTTATAGAAAACAAACTACATTTTACTTCATTAGTTTATCCTTTTTAAAAGTTTCTATTCTTGTCTCCTCAACACTACTCATATTTTCTGATTGTGCATTTTTATTTTCTTCATAGTAATAATTTCTATCTGAGGTAACCTCAGTTCTTTATTTGCATTTATCATCTGTTTCCTTTACTAGAATATTTGTCTCATGTGAGTATACTACTGTTTTCATCAGTTGGAATATGTCTGAACCATAAAAAATAGTTCTTGAATTAATAAATGAATGGATAAGTGAATGCATTGTCATAAAAACAGATGGCTGAAGTGATTCATAGATGGATAGGTAGATATGTAGATAGAAAAATATTCAACATTAGTTTTAGAATGGAAAGCACTTGCCAGAAGAACTAAAAGTCTGAATGTTAAAAATGGGTGCAAGTGTAGTGGAATAGATTTTTTAGGTTATGGTGAATCAAGAGATAAACTCTATTCCTAAGTTAACATATCTGAGGAAACTATATTATAGAAAAAAGTAGAATCTTACATTATCTGGATTATTTCAGGTTTTAGTAAATTATAAGAAACTATTATGACTAACAGGATATTGTTTAAAATGAAGTGACAAATAGTTCTGATCAATTGAGGCACATAGCAACTTAATTTTATCTCCCAAAGAAGGGATGCTATCTTTATTATAAGGCTCAATGAGTAGTATGGGAATAACAATGGGTGGCAAAAATACTTTTTCTCAGTTAATGTTTCCTCTATGCCTGCTTGCATGGAGTTTACTTTCTGATGGCACAGTTAGACAGTTCACTTCTTGGAGGCTTATCCATTCTAAAGCAAACCTCTAGGATTCAAACATATTCAAATTCACCTCAGCAGTTCCTCTTAGTCACACTCCAGGGTATTACTTTAACAGAATTTAAATCTCCACTCTTTAATGACAGCTCAAGCAATTAACATCTCCTAAAGGGAATCTAAATGCAAACAGCTTATGCAAAGCAATATCCCTGAAGGGGACTTTAAGCACCTAACCCCTAAGGAATAACATATGCAAACAAGTATCAGCTGAAGTAGTTTACCCTTAATAAATATTTATTCAAACTAATGCCCTCAAGCAAATTCTCAATTCTAGTTATCACGCTACACACACACACTTTTGCATATATATATATGTACACACACACACACACATAAATGCATATCCTAAATTTTCTTCAGATAGAATAAAGAAAACAGGATGAAAAATAGGTTTAAGCTTAGATATATCTTTATCTTTTACTGGAGTATTAAACACATGCATAGCAAGAATTTCACGGAATTTATTTTTATATGGTTAAATACAGATTTTAAACTGTATATACATACACACAATTTTTCACATTGGCATATGGCAACAAACACCACTGAAAGCATTTCTTGTCACTCCTTTACAAAGTATATATTTGACTTGATCAGTGCTTACTCTAGGTTTGCTTCAATTCATTGGAAGTGTAGAAAAAACCATTAATTCATCAAAATTATTTTATAGGATTTAAAATCCAACTTTGGTAATGTGATGCTATTATGCAGGCATTATGCAGGTATTATGAAGATATTATGCAGGTGAAGGCTTCTCTGGTAAATTAGCTGGTAAAGAATCCACCTTCAATGCAGGAGAGCCAGGTTTGATTCCTGGGTCAGGAAGATCCTCTGGGAAAGGCATAGGCTACCCACTCCAGTATTCTGGACTAGAGAACTCCATGGGCTCTATAGTACACAGGGTCTCAAAGAGTCAAACAAGATGGTGAATTTCCCTTTCACTTTCATCATGTAGGTAAAGATAGAAATTGAAATCAGTAGTTGCTATCTATTTTTCAGTTACTTTTTTAATGGAAATGGAGGAGTATTAAAGATATACATAAGTTCAAAAGCAGGAAAAGATAACACTTAAAAAAAAGTTTTAAATTTGATATCTGAGTATAAAATTGAAATAAATCTTGAGAGTTCCAACAACTGGTACACATGAAATCATATCATAATAAGCAAAATTTGAACCTTAGGAAAAATATTAACTTGAAATCGTTTCAGGAATGGAGGTTCTTTCTATAGCACAACAGTGGGTGCCTGAATTATCTGAGGGAACACTTGTTCTGACAAAGCAAGATAATTTATTGGGGAGAGGCACCCGGGAGGAGAGCAGGTGGGTAAGGTAACCTACCAGCGCTGCTTGGCCACAAGGGTCACTATCTTACATTTTACAATGATGAAATTAGCTCCTGGTGATCTCTGTTCAGTCATTCTGACTCAGGGTCCTTCATGGTGGCACATGCATTTCTCAGTCAATATGGATCCAGCAAGAAGGATTCTGGGGACTGGTAGGACATATGGATTGAGGTCTCTTTTGGACCTTTCTCAAATTTTTCTGCATGGTGGTGTTTTGTTAATTCTGTGTTTGTTACTAGGACCTCCTGTTGCTAAGATAGTTATGTAAGAGGCTACTATCTTGCTTTGCCAGGGTGGGCAGTTTCAGTCTATATCTCCCCTAACAAATTTGGTATTAAAAATGTAAACTATTAAGTAACAACTGTGTTACAACTGAATGCTACAGTTTAACACCTGTATAAATTATTAATTTTTCACAAAAGGATTAATCAATTTGAAGGATAATATTACTAGATTTTTATCTGTTGAATGTCTATGTCATTGAACTCAAGTTCATGTGCTCAACATACAGTGAAGGCAAAAAGCCTAAAACATCAGAGTCTGGAGATGAAGAGATTTATTGCAAGGGCCAGACAGAGAAAATGAGTGGCTCATGCTCAAAAGACCAAAACTCCCCCAGTGGTTTTTCAAGGAAGAATTTTTAAAGACAGAAGCTGGGTGAGGGCTGGAGGGTATGTGACGGTCTTCTGAAGGGATGATGTGTGAAGTTTCAGGATCTTAATCATCTGGCTTCTGGTTCCCAATCAGTCTGGGATTCAGTGCTTGTGCTCAGCCTGAAGTTACCATCCCCTACCTGAGTCAGGTCCCAGCTCCTAAAGAACTCAGAGGGCTTCCTTGGTGGCTCAGTGGTAAAGAACCACCTGTGATTACAGAAGACACAGGTTTGATCCCTGATCTGGGAAGATCCCACATGCTATGGAGTAACTAAGAGCCTGTGTACCACAACTATTGAGCCTGTGCCCTAAGGCCCTTGAGCCACAACTACTGAAGCCTGTGTGCTCTAGATCCCGTGCTCAACAAGAAGCCACCACAATGAGAAGCCTGTGCATAGCAACTAGAGAGTTGCTCCAACTTGCCACAACTAGAGAAAAATCCAGCACAGCCAAAAAAAAAAAAAAAAAAAAAATATATATATATATATATATATATATATATATATATATATATATAAAAAGAAGGACTCAGAGATATACATAAGATTGTTGTGTATATCCCTTGAGGATGAACTCGAACTTTGCTTTATCACTACGCTATTGTTTCTTCACTGTTTTCTCTTTGCTTCTGCATCCCTCACTTCCCCAATTGGTAGCTGAATCTGCCGTTTAGAATTCAGAAAAGGTTCTAGGAGGCTGAAATACTTTTCTGCAAACAGGAAACTGGGACTCAGAGGGACTTTCGTAACTGGAAGGGCCCTACAGGGCCCTGTTCAGCTTCGTACATAAATACATCTTTTAATTATTAATGTTAGGTAGGTAGAATAGGGAAAAGGAGTCCAAATGGTGGTGGCTAAAAGAAAAGGAAGGGAAAAGCCCGCGAAAATAGAACAAAGGAAGGTCAAAGGAAGGTCCAAGGACCAGAGTGAAGACTTCAAGTAGAACAAACAGCACTCCTGGCTAAGCCCAATTTGCATAGGGCAGGCCCAGGTGGAGGAATAAATATATAAAAGGTGGAGCCAAAGCGCTTTCTCTCTCTTTCTCCTGCGTGCCTGTGCTCTTTCTCTCTCTCTCCTTCTCTCCCCCTCTCTCTCTCCTTCCCCCTCATGCTCCTCCACTCTCTTCTCTTCAAGTCTTTGGGTTGGCATGCCCTCATGCTTCGAGGATGGATTCTTCTCCTATTTTCTAAATAAAATAGAGCTATAACACTGATTTGCCTAAGAGCTATAACACGGTTTGTCCAAGACCCAAGAGCTGTTATGCGCCGAGGGCTTTAATGTCCGTCACTCCAAATCTTTGTTGTGACAAGACAAAGAACTGAGGGACATACACTTGCCTGACGCTAAGTCAGACACAGGAAGGAATTTTAATAAAAATACTTTGCTAGGTTCTGCCCTGTCAACCATACCTAGTTCTTACTATAACTATTTATGGTGATCTTTCTTTTTCTGTAATAGTTATTGTTTAGTTATTAAGTCATGTTTGGCTCTTTTGTAACCCAATGGACTATATCCCACCAGGCTCCTCTGTCCGTGAGATTTTCCAGACAAGAATACTGGAGTGAGTTGCCATTTCCTTCTCCAGAAGATCTTCCTGATCCAAGGATTGAACCTACATCTCCTGCACTGGCAGACAGATTCTTTACCATCGTAAAGGTGGATTCTTAGGACTCTAATAGGTCCTCAGTCTACATCATTTAGGCAGCCAAAAGGAGAGCGCAAAGTTTCTTCCCGAATCTTTTGGGCCTTGATTGCTTTCAGCTTTAAATAATCAGTATGCCAAAGAGACATTGTGGGGTGGTAAATTGTGTTTTCCTACACAATCATGCCTTAAGGAAAAGGTATTAAGATGAATCTATTACAACTTGTACTACTTTGGAAATCTCATGTAGATATTCTGGCCAGTACCGTAGACTACAATTTCCTATCATGCTTATGCAGACATGTGTGAGTAAATTAACAAGATGGGGCCACTCAGGCTCTCTCACCCCATGCTCTCATGCCCTCCCCAACGCAGTTCTGTAAACAGTAACTTTGCACGGTTGTGTAATGGCTGTGATCACTTGTAGCACTGTGAATGTGCATTTCTTAGTCACAGTGAGATGGGAATCCAAGTTCTTGTCCATGGAACCAAAGAATGGAATCCAGGAAAATGTAAGCACTCACGGTAGTAAGCGAATCAGTTCAGTTCTCTCGCTCAATAGTGTCCGACTCTTTGTAACCCAATGGACTGCAGTCAGGCTTCCCTGTCAATCGAATAGGATTTATTAAAGTAAATTAAGTAGTTAAAGTATGGAAGTAAGATTTATAAAAGAGGAGGAAAGTACAAAGCTCTTAGCATAGACCCCAAGAAGGGGTAAACAGTTCCCTCAAAGTGGACTTACAGCAGTTTTTATATCCTTCCTTAAATCACATTATTTCTAATCAATCAATTTAAAGGTCAGACACTTAACATCTTTATGGCTTCTCTTGATCCTTGGATTAAGTCACCACCCTTTTTCATGCCCTCTGGGCATTTTACCAAAGACCAGATATACAGGTTTAAGATTAATGATCACCAGTTGTTTTTACCTCAAGTATCCGTTCAGTTCAATTCAGTTCAGTTGCTCAGTCATGTTGGACTATTTGCTACCCCATGAAGCCCCATGTAGCACGCCAGGCCTCGCTGTCCATCATCAACTCCTGGAGTTCGCCCAAACCCATGTCCCTCGAGTTGGTGATGCCATCCAGCCATCTCATCCTCTGTCACCCCCTTCTCCTCTGCCCCCAACCCCTCCCAGCATCAGGGTCTTTTCCAGTGAGTCAACTCTTCGCATCAGGTGGCCAAAGTATTGGAGTTTCAGCTTCAGCATCAGTCCTTCCAATGAATACCCAGGAGTGATCTCTTTTAGCATGGACTGGTTGGATCTCCATGCAGTCCAAGTGACCTTCAAGAGTCTTCTCCAACACCACAGTTCAAAAGCATCAGTTCTTTGGCATTCAGCTTTCTTCACAGTCCAACTCTCACATCCATACATGACCACAGGAAAAACCAGAGCCTTGACTAGACGGACCTTTGTTGGCAAAGTAATGTCTCTGATTTTCAATATACTATCTAGGTTGGTCATAACTTTCCTTCCAAGGACTAAGCGTCTTTTAATTTCATGGCTGCAGTCACCATCTGCAGTGATTTTGGAGCCCAGAAAAATAAAGTCTGACACTGTTTCCCCATCTATTTCCCATGAAGTGGTGGGACCAGATGCCATGATCTTCATTTTCTGAATGTCGAGCTTTAAGCCAACTTTTTCACTCTCCTCTTTCACTTTCATCAAGAGGCTTTTGAGTTCCTCTTCACTTTCTGCCATAAGGGTGGTGTCATCTGCATATCTGAGGTTACTGGCATTTCTCCTGGCAATCTTGATTCCAGCTTGTGCTTCTTCCAGCCCAACGTTTCTCATGATGTACTCTGCATAGAAGTTAAATAAGCCAGGTGACAATATACAGCCTTGACGTACTCCTTTCCCTATTTGGAACCAGTCTGTTGTTCCATGTCCAGCTCTAACTCTTGTTTCCTGCCCTGCATATAGGTTTCTCAAGAGGTATGTCATGTGGTCTGGTATTTCCATCTCGTGAAGAATTGTCCTAAGTTTATTGTGATCCACACAGTCAAAGACTTGACTTAGTCAATAAAGCAAAAATAGATGTTTTTCTGGAACTCTCTTGCTTTTTTGATGATCCAGCAGATGTTGGTAATTTGATCTCTGGTTCCTCCGCCTTTTCTAAGACCATACTTAAATTGAAGAAAGAGGGGAAAATCACTAGACCATTCATGTATGACCTAAATCAAATCCCTTATGATTATACAGTGGAAGTGAGAAATAGATTTAGGGGACTAGATCTAATAGACAGAGTGCCTGATGAACTCTGGACAGAAGTTCGTGACATTGTACAGGAGACTGGGATCAAGACTATCCCCATGGAAAGGAAATGTAAAAAGCAAAATGGCTGTCTGAGGAGGCCTCAAGTATATGGAATAGAATTTAATTACTGCCCTTCCCTGTATCTGGGTGCTGATAATTTATGAGACTAAAGACATATTCCAGGAATTCAGGACAATGGAGTGGGATGTTTACAGAAAACAAGACTAAGGTCTGAGTTCTACACTGACTGCCTAGTAATTTGTACCTCACTAGGCTACTTTGTAGGGATATGTCTGTATAAGCTTCACCTGGCAAAGCCCTGAAGGGTTGTATGCAATTATGCTGTGTTATTGACAGCTTACAGTAAGTTCAGATTTGTAATCTCTGAAGAAGAAGATTTAGCTTTGGGACCAGGGACCAGGCTTGATCACTCAAGAGCTTTTGTATAGCAGAGTTTTATTAAAGTACAAAAAGCACAGAAATAGCTTCTGACATAGACATCAGAAGGGGTATGGAGAGTGCCCCCCCTTGTTAGTCTTAACAAGAGAACTATATACTTTTTTAGCTGGTTATTATAGCAAATCAGAAGAATGTCTCAAGGTTGTAAAGGTCTTACCAGACACCCACAATTTACATTTTAAGTTAATGGGATTAGAACTAACAATATAAAGATCCTACTAGGCTCACTCCCAAAATATACATTTTAAGATGACAGGTTAGTCAGAAGATTCTTCTAAGAAGGAGAAACATGTCCGCAAGCAGGATACATTGTTGTTATATAATCATTGGTACAGAGTTTAAGATGAATTGTTCTGTTGTGTAATCATCAGCTCTAGGCTTAAAGAAAAACGTTTCATGTGACTAAGAAATATAGAAAAGAAAAAAAAAAAGTGTCTTTGTGTCCTCCTGAGAGACACAAACCCCTTTTGCCTCCCCTTACCCCTCCCCTCCTCCTCCTTATACATCCCTCCTCCTCCTCTTCCCCCTTCCTCCCCTACCCCCCCACCCCCCACCCAGCGGCCTTGGACTTCTTATCAACCTACGTAAGAATTGACTCTCATTATTCAGAAAACTAAGATCATGGCATCTGGGCCCATCACTTCATGGCAAATAAATAGGGAAACAGTGGAAACAATGGCTGACTTTATTTTTCTGAACTCCAAAATCACCACAGATGGTGATTGCAGCCATGAAATTAAAGGACCCTTACTCCTTGGAAGGAAAGTTATGACCAACCTAGATAGCATATTCAAAAGCAGAGACATTACTTTGCCAACAAAGTTCGTCTAGTCAAGGCTATGGTTTTTCCTGTGGTCATGTATGGATGTGAGAGTTGGACTGTGAAGAAAGCTGAGTGCTGAAGAACTGATGCTTTTAAACTGTGGTGTTGGAGAAGACTCTTGAGAGTCCCTTGGACTGCAAGGAGATCTAGACAGTCCATCCTAAAGGAGATCAGTCCTTGGTGTTCATTGGAAGGACTGATGTTGAAGCTGAAACTCCAATACTTTGGCCACCTGATGTGAAGAGCTGACTCATTGGAAAAGACCTTGATGCTGGGAAAAATTGAAGGTAGGAGGAGAAGCGGACGACAGAGGATGGGATGGTTGGATGGCATCACTGACTCGATGGAGATGAGTCTTAGCAAGCTCCAGCAGTTGGTGATGGAAAGGGAGGCCTGGCGTGCTGTGGTCCATGGGATCTGAAAGAGTCACACATGGCCGAGTCACTGAACTGAACTATGTTACATCTGTAACTATGAAAGCTGTGCCAGCCAGGAGAGAATAAACATGTCTGCATTTCCTATGGGTCCTCACATTTTCTTCCAGCCTCTTAGCTCACGACTTGCCTACTTGGGGTTCAGCAAACAGTGCACACAGTGAGGTACAGTGAGACAATTGGTGTCACAAGCAGTATCAGCGATACAATATGTAACTCAAAATTTCCAGAAAATATTTCTGTTTTTTTTACAGACTATTAAGTCATAATTTTACATAGTACCCGATTCAATTCATTTATGTTCTTTTTAGATTTCTACCATTTAGTCTAACATTTGTGAATGGACCTTTGATAAAGTCTCCTACTAAAGCCAGTTATTAAATAAGGAAAACTTTGACAAAATGTAAAGAAAAATTTGGTTTCTCCTTTCTTGCTCTTTCTCTCCTAAAACATGTGGGCTCTTCATCAGAGGAATACATCATTTTTCACTTGGCTAAGACTTTCAACTGTGATTAGTATTATCCTTTCAACAAGTTTCATTATACCTTCAAGGAATTTTACAAAGCATCCAAAAAATTATGCATTCTCATCTCCATTTCTTATAGACATTGTGTAATGTCTTTGCTAACTAATTTTTTAAAAAGCAGAAAATTCAGGCACTTCCAAATTATTTTTTTTAAGAACTCTTAAATGGAGAGTGAAATAAAGTATGTGCATTTTTTATCAGTATTTTACATATGTGAAAGATCTATAATTCACAGATGTCACAGTTTTAAGTGAGTTATATGCAGGTGCATTCTATGATTAAAATAATGCAGAAAGCTCTAAGAATTGTGAAAAGATTTATTTTTGTCCTGTACACTTTAACTCTGTTTCAGTTCATTTTCAACTGTTTTTTTCCTGGAGCTATTTAATTATTGATTGGATCGTGTTTTGTTGGCAGGATGAACTGTATGAGAAAGAGATTTCATATACTGTACAAGAATTTGACACAATTGTTTTCTCTTCTGCACTACTAACAGAATATAGCATTGGATCAGAACTTGATTCCTAGGGGAACTAAAATAGTAAGACTAGAATTGTAGTCATCAAACCAGTGATACAGAACTGTCCCATCACATCCATTTATTGTTGTTGTTGTTGTTGTTTTCTATAAGATTTTATTTTATTTATTTATTTATTTTTAAATTTTATTTTATTTTTAAACTTTACATAATTGTATTAGTTTTGCCAAATATCAAAATGAATCCTCCACAGGTATACATGTGTTCCCCATCCTGAACCCTCCTCCCTCCTCCCTCCTCCCTCCCCATTCCATCCCTCTGGGTCGTCCCAGTGCACCAGCCCCAAGCATCCAGTATCGTGCATCGAACCTGGACTGGCAACCACTCAACCACTCTTCACATCCTGTGGTGATTTATGGAGCTTCAATCTTTATTTGATATTAATAATTTTCAAATGTATTCAGTTATACTTTTGATAGTCAACTCATAGTCTTTTCAGTACCTCATTGATTAGCGCTCTTTATCATCCTTTCATCCTGTTTCATTCTGTCCTCTGAATTTGCTGTTTAAGACCTAAGCTTTTAATTTGCCGATTTCAATATTGCACATTGTGCCCTTAAGAATACAGCTGACAAAGCAGATGGAGGGACATTGGACATCTATGGGGACAGATCTATGCAGTAGAATGCTTAGAATGACCACAAGCAACTAATTAGATCCCCTGGGGGGAATGTAATGCCCTTGAAATACTTTTATATCCTTGTGGTTTTAAAATGTTTAGAACAGAACTCTGACCCTTGTTAAAGCTAACTTTGAATATGTATCCACTACTTTTGAAAGTATATTTTACAGCAATGAGAATTGGATAGATCAGGTTGAGCAGGATTTAATATCACAGTTAAGGGTGAATTTTTAATTTATCTTAGTTTATCCTCATTTAATCAATTTCATATCTACTTCATAGCCTAAAAAATTAACGTTTTGAAAGCCAAATGCATCATTTTATAAAGCCTGTTAAATCATGTTGATTACTAAGTTCTGCAGGATCTTAAAATGTGTTTACTATGATTGCTTTGATGGCTTGTATCTTAAAGCAAATTGTAGCCTAAATATTTTTCTATTCTATCATTATATATACATTTAAACTTTATCCTCTATATCATTGTGTGGAAATGAAAAGAGAACACAGTGAAGGACTAGGTGTGGGGCAAAACATGTTGCCTAATGAATCTTTAATTCCGATAGGAAGAAAACTGGATCTGACCTATACATCACTGTCTATTCTTCCCTGGTTTACTAGTCAAATAAGTTGTATTGTTTTCTTTGTGATGGAGCAAACTGGGGAAGGAGGTCATGAGTTTTTTTACTGTTTAATCTTAATGCACAAATAAAGACTATCAGGAGTAAATAATTAATTACTCCCCTACCAAAAAAAAAGAAAGAAAGAAAGAAAGAAAAATCTTTTCAAATTTCTCAGAGCTGATTCAAAGTAGGTACATGAATAACCAGATCTGGGTTGAAAAAAGAATCTACAAGAATAAATCACAAATGAAGACAGCTTAGAATTACTCTAAGTTTAGGAAGATGAGAAGTAGAACCATAACAAGAACTGTTGAGGCAGTTTTAAATGCAGATTTCCGACTTCCATGTCCAAGCTTGAAGATACTGTTTCCATAGACCATTGCTTCCTCCTACTCCACTAACACAGAGCATTTGTCTTTAGAGTAGGGCATTATAGAAAAATATAAAAAGTGAATGGTTGTGTTGTATTAATTAATGTTTAAGTAACAATTTAGCATATTAAATATTGAATTAATATAATATCACAAATCTAAACTAAATGATAGATAAAGTAAGATGGAGAAAGATCCAGATATTAGCACCAATCTGATCCAGGTGATGAGAATACAAAATTTATTGTTCTTCCTGAAAGAGAGGTGATTCATCCTATCTTTTGGCTTTCTTTTTTTTTTTTTTTTTCCATCTAAGTAGCAGTGAAATAAATGCTTTCATATGGCTCCCTTAGACTGCTGGATTACTTAGCAGCATGTATTATTAAAAATAGAATGAGCTGGAACTGAATGGTTCAGTGAGACTGAATGATGAACAAGAAGTTAACTAATATATAAATGTGGTGGTTATATTTTACAGAATGTCCAACTATACACAAATGCATTAATCTTGAGAAAAGTTTAACTATGTTTCCATATACAGGAAAGACCAAAGCTCTAAGAGCTTATTTTCAGGGTAGTACTAACAATTGCAAGAATATAAATTGATAAAAAGCACTTACCCTGGTGTTTGACAGATGCCTCCTCCAGAGGCTCCTAGACAATAACGGGCAAGTCTGGGTCAGTCTCTTATGGGATCACTGCTCTTTTCTCCTGGGTCCTGGCGAGCACAAGGTTCTGTTGTGTTCTCCAAGAGTCTATTTCCCAGTGCTGTTTACGTTCTGGAAGCTCTAAGGTGGGGTTAATGATGACCTCCTCCAGGAGGGCTTATGCCATACCCAGGTCTGCTGCATCAGAGCCCCTGCCCCTGAGGCAGAAAATTGCTGACCCCTACCTGACCAAGACCTAACAGAAGCAGAAGATATTAAGAAGAGGTGGCAAGAATACACAGAAGAACTGTACAAAAAAGATCTTCACGACCCAGATAATCACGATGATGTGATCACTGACCTAGAGCCAGACATCCTGGACTGTGAAGTCAAGTGGGACTTAAAAAGCATCACTACGAACAAAGCTAGTGGAGGTGATGGAATTCCAGGGAAGCTATTTCAAATCCTGAAAGATGATGCTGTGAAAGTGCTGCACTCAATATACCAGCAAATTTGGAAAACTCAGCAGTGGTCACAGGACTGGAAAAGGTCAGTTTTCATTCCAATCCCAAAGAAAGGCAGTACCAAAGAAAGCTCAAAGTACCACACAATTGCACTCATCTCACATGCTAGTAAAGTAATGCTGAAAATTCTCCAAGCCAGGCTTCAGCAATAAGTGAACCGTGAACTTCCTGATGTTCAAGCTGGTTTTAGAAAAGGCAGAGGAACCAGAGATCAAATTGCCAACATCCGCTGGATCATGGAAAAAGCAAGAGAGTTCCAGAAAAACATCTATTTCTGCTTTATTGACTATGCCAAAGCCTTTGACTTTGTGGATCACAATAAACTGGAAAATTCTGAAAGAGATGGGAATACCAGACCACCTGACCTGCCTCTTGAGAAACCTATATGCAGGTCAGGAAGCAACAGTTAGAACTGGACATGGAACAACAGACTGGTTCCAAATAGGAAAAGGAGTACGTCAAGGCTGTATATTGTCACCAGGCTTATTTAACTTCTATGCAGAGTACATCATGAGAAACGCTGGAATGGAAGAAACACAAGCTGGAATCAAGATTGCTGGGAGAAATATCAATAACCTCAGATATGCAGATGATACCACCCTAATGGAAGAAAATGAAGAAGAACTCAAAAGCCTCTTGATGAAAGTGAAAGTGGAGAGTGAAAAAGTTCGCTTAAAGCTTAACATTCAGAAAATGAACATCATGGCATCTGATCCCAACAATTCATGGGAAATAGATGGGGAAACAGAGGAAACAGTGTCAGACTTTATTTTTGGGGGCTCCAGAATCACTGCAGATAGTGACTGCAGCCATGAAATTAAAAGACGCTTAGTCCTTGGAAGGAAAGTTATGACCAACCTAGATAGCATGTTCAAAAGCAGAGACATTAATTACTTTGCCCACAAAGGTCTGTCTAGTCAAGGCTATGGTTTTTCCTGTGGTCATGTATGGATGTGAGAGTTGGACTGTGAAGAAGGCTGAGTTGCAAAGAATTGATGCTTTTGATCCGTGGTGTTGGAGAAGACTCTTGAGAGTCCCTTAGACTCCAAGGAGATCCAACCAGTCCATTCTGAAGGAGATCAGCCCTGGAATTTCTTTGGAAGGAACGATGCTAAAGCTGAAACCCCAGTACTTTGGCCACTTCATGTGAAGAGTTGACTCACTGGAAAAGACCCTGATGCTGGGAGGGATTGGGGGCAAGAGGAGAAGGGGACGACAGAGGATGAGATGGCTGGATGGCATCACTGACTTGATGGACGTGAGTCTGAGTGAACTCCGGGAGTTGTTGATGGACAGGGAGGCCTGGCCTGTTGGGATTCATGGGGTCGCAAAGAGTCGGACACGACTGAGCGACTGAACTGAGCTGAACCTGCACAGGAGATTCTCAAATGTAGTTCTGTTCAGTCTCTCAGGGGTCTCTAGGTCCTGGTGCACATAAGGTTTGTTTGAGCCTTCCTGAGCATCTCTGGAAGGTATGGGGATTGATTCTAAACGTGATTTCACCCCTCCTACCATCTTTCTGGTGCTTCTCTGTTCTTGGACATGGGGTATCTCCTCAAAGTCGCTCCCTTGCTACAAACCACCACTCCAGCCCTGCACAGCTGCCACTCCCACTTCAGTATTCTTGCCTTGAGAACCCCATGAAGACTATGAAAAAGCAAAAAATTAGGACAATGAAAGATGAACTCTCCAGGTCAGTAGGTGCCCAACATGTTACTGGAGATCAGTGGAGAAATAACTCCAGAAAGAATGAAGAGATGGAGTCAAAGCAAAAACAGCACTGAGTTGTGGATATAACTAGTGATGGAAGAAAAGTCTGACGCTGTAAAGAGCAATATTGCATAGGAACCTGGAATGTTAGGTCAATGAATCAAGGTAATTGGCAGAGGTCAAACAGGAGATGGCAAGAGTGAACATCAACATTTTAGGAATCAGTGAATTAAAATGGACTGGAATGAGTGAATTTAATCTATTACTTTGGGCAAGAACCCCTTAGGAAGAAATGCAGTAGTCATCACAGTCAACAAAACAGTCCAAAATACAATCTCAAAAATGACAGAAAGATCTCTGTTCATTTCCAAGGCAAACCACTCAGTATCACAGTAATCCAAGTCTATGCCCAGACCAATAGTACTGAAGAAGCTGAGGTTGGATGGTTCTATGAGGATCTACAGACTTTATAGAACTAATACCTCCAAAAAATGTCCTTTTCATTATAGGGAACTGGAATGCAAAAGTAGGAAGTGAAGAAATACCTTGAAGAACAGGCAAATTTGGCTTTGGTGTACAGAATGAAGCAGGGCAAAGGCTAACAGTTTTGTCAAGAGAACACACTGGTCATAGCAAACACCTTCTTCCAACAACACAAGAGAAGACTCTACACATGGACAATACTAGATGGTCAATACAAAATCAGATTGATTTTAATTTTGAAGCCAAAAATGGAGAAGCTCTATACAGTCAGCAAAAAGAAGACTGGGAGCTGATTGTGGCTCAGATCATGAACTCCTTATTGCCAAATTCAGACTTAAACTGAAAAAAGTAGGGAAAACCACTAGACCATTCAGGTATGACCTGAATCAAATCCCCTATGATTATACAGTGGAAGTGACAAATATATTCAATAGATTAGATCCGATAGACAGAGTGCCTTAAGAACTATGGACAGAGGTTTGTAACATTGTATAGGAGGCAGGGATCAAGACCATCCCCAAGAAAAAGAAAAGCAAAAAGGCAAAATGATTGTCTGAGGAGGCGTTACAAATAGCTGTGAAAAGAAGAGAAGTGAAAGGCAAAGGGCAAAAGAAATTATATATATATATCTCCACTTGAATGCAGAGTTTCAATGAATAGAAAGGAGAGATAAGAAAGCCTTCTTCAGTAATCAGTGCAAAAATAGAGGAAAACAATAGAATGGGAAAGGCTAGAGGTCTCTTCAAGAAAATTAGAGATACCAAGGGAATATTTCATGCAAAGATGGGCATAATAAAGGACATAAATTGTATGGACCAAATAGAAGCAGAAGATATTAAGAAGAGATGGCAAGAATACACAGAAAAAACTATACTAAAAAGATATTCAGGACCCAGATAATCATGATGGTATGATCACTCACCTTGAGCCAGCCATCCTAGAATTTGAAGTCAAGTGGACCTTAGGAAGCTCACTACAAACAAAGCTAGTAGAGGTGATGGAATTCCAGTTGAGCTATTTCAAATCCTAAAAGATGATGCTGTGAAAGTGCCACACTCAATATGCCAGCAAATTTGGAAAATTCAGCAGTGGCTACAGGACTGGATAATGTCAGTTTTCATTCCAATCTCAAAGAAAAGCAATGCCAAGAATGCTACCACACAATTGCACTCATCTCATATGCTAGTAAAGTAATGTTCAAAATTCTTCAAGCCAGGCTTCAACAGTACGTGAACATTGAACTTCCAGATGTTCAAGCTGGATTTAGAAAAGGCAAAGGAACCAGAGTGGAGAAGGAAATGGCAACCCACTCCAGTACTCTTGACTGGAAAATCCCATGGATGGAGAAGACTGGTAGGCTACAGTCCATGAGGTCGTGAAGACTTGGACACGACTGAGCAACTTCACTTTCACTTTTCACTTTCATGCATTGGAGAAGGAAATGGCAATGCAGTCCACTATTCTTGCCTGGAGAATCCCAGGGACAGAGGAGCCTGGTGGGCTGCTGTCTATAAGGTTACATGGAGTCAGACACGACTGAAGTGACTTAGCAACATCAGCAGCAGAGGAACTAGAGATCAAATTGCCAACATCCGTTGGATCATGGAAAAAGCAAGACAGTTCCAGAAAAACATCTACTTCTGCTATCTTGACTACACCAAAGCCTTTGACTGTGTGGATCACAACAAACTGTGGAAAATTCTTCAAGAAATATGAATACCAGACCACTTGACCTGCCTCTTGAATAATCTGTATGCAGGTCAGGAACCAACAGTTAGAACTGGGCATGGAACAACAGACTGATTCCAAATAGGGAAAGGAGTAGGTCAAGCCTGTATATTATCACCCGGCTTACTTAACTTATATGCAGAGCACATCACGAGAAACGCTCGGCTGAATGAAGCACAAGCTGGAGTAAAGATTGCTGGGAGAAATATCAACAACCTCAAATATGCAGATGATACCATTCTTATGGCAGAAAGTGAAGAAGAACTAAAGAGCCTCTTGATGAAAGTGAAAGAGGAGAGTGAAAAATTTGGCTTAAATCTCAACATTCAGAAAACTAAGATCATGGCATCTGATCCCATCACTTCATGGCAAATAGATGGGGAAACAGTGGAAACAGTGGCTGATTTTATTTTTTGGGGCTCCAAAATCACTGCAGATGTTGACTGCAGCCATGAAATTAAAAGACGCTTACTACTTGGAAGGAAAGTTATGACTAACCTAGAAAGCATATTCAAAAGCAGAGACATTACTTTGCCAACAAAGGTCCATCTAGTCAAGGCTATGGTTTTTCCAGTAGTCATTTGAGAGTTAGACTATAAAGAAAGCTGAGCACTGAATAATTGATGTTTTTGAACTGTGGTATTTGAGAAGACTCTTGAGAGTCCATTGGATTGCAAGGAGATCCAACCAGTCCATCCTAAAGGAGATCAGTCCTGGGTGTTCATTGGAAGGACTGATGTTGAAGCTGAAACTCCAATTCTTTGGCCACCTATTTTGAAGAGCTGATTCATTGGAAAAGACCCTGATGCTAGGAAAGTCTGAGGGCAGGAGGAGAAGGGGATGACAGAGGATGAGGTTGTTGGATGGCATCACCTACTCAATGGACATGGGTTTAGGTAGACTCCAGCAATTGGTGATGGACAGGAAGGCCTGGCATGCTGCATTCACGGGGCGCAGAGTCAGACATGACTGAGCGACTTAACTAAACCCTTCTGCTTCTTGGAAGAAAAATTATGACCAACATAGACAGTATATTAAAAAGCTGAGACATTATTTTGCCAGCAAAGACCTGCCTAATCAAAGCTATGGTTTTTCTAGTAGTCATGTATGGATGTGAGAGTTGGACTATAAAGAAAGCTGAGTGCCAATAAATTGATGCTTTTGAACTGCGGTGTGGAAGAAGACTCTTGAGAGTCTGAATCCCTTGGATTGCAAGGAGATCCAACCAGTCCATCCTATGGGAAATCAGTCCTGAATATTCACAGAAAGAATTGATGCTGACGCTGAAACTCCAATACTTTGGCCACCTGATGCGAAGAATTAACTCATTTGATAAGACCCTAATGCTGGGAAAGATTGAAGGCACGAGGAGAAGGGAACTACAAAGGATGAGATGATTGAATGGCATCATCGACTCGATGGATACAACTTGAGTAAACTCTGGGAGTTGGTGATGGACAGGGAGGACTGGCCTTTTGCAGTCCATGGGATCACAAAATGTCAGACATGACTGAGTGACTGAATTGAACTGAAGGAAATAAAACACGTTAGTTATAATTATTGTATTCTAGTATGGACTCTGTTGGAGAGGGAGAGGGTGGGAGGATTTGGGAGAATGGCATTGAAACATGTGTAATATCATGTGTGAAACGAGTTGCCAGTCCAGGTTCGATGCACGATACTGGATGCTTGGGGCTGGTGCACTGGGACGACCTAGAGGGATGGTGTGGGGAGGGAGGAGGGAGGAGGGTTCAGGATGGGGAGCACATGTATACCAGTGGTGGATTCGTTTTGATGTTTGGCAAAACTAATACAGTGTTTGAGGTTTAAAAATAAAATAAAATTAAAAAAAATTGTTGTTAATAATATTTGATTGAGTACAAACCTTTAATAAAAATTTCAGTTTTGAAGGGAACTGTTTAACAATTATAAGTGAATAGGTAGCTTGAAGTAGATTAGAATCTGAAGTGAAACTTTCTTTGGTATCAAATATGTGTCACTCAAGGCCAGGTGTAAATGTTTTAACTACTCCACTGCAATTTGTTTAGTTATTTCCTTTTCTAACAAAATCATACCCAAGAAATAATCAAGGCGCATTTTATTCTTTTTGTCTTCCTTCAAGTTATGTTAACAGCAAATATATATATATATATATATATATATATATATATATATATTTAAACTAGAAAAGAAAATCTCACCACATTAATATATTCATTTGGTGCTCAGAACCATTCATTATTTCCTGAAGGATTTGGGGTCAAAGTCCCAGTTCCTCAGTATAGTATGCAATGTTTGCCGTACCATGGCCCTAGCCTCTCTTCAAATTTATTTTCTCAAATCCCATTTCCAGCCCAGTATACATATCCTCAAACATAAACAAACATGGCATGTCTTCATCTTACTGACATTATTTCATTTTTCTAAACAAAATAAATAGGTTCAGACCTTCAAGGTTTTGTATATTCTGTTCATATTCTTAGAATCTTGCCTTTTCACCCTTAAACTACAGACTCTTTCCTATTTAACAAAACAGCAGTGATGAAGCAACAATACGAAACAAAAATTATAACTTGAAATTTGATGGAAATAAATTTTTGATTATTTGGAGGATGACATAAACATACTTACCTGACTCCTGAGAAATCTGTATGCAGGTCCAGAAGCACAGTTAGAACTGGACATGATTGGAATCGGGAATTACTGGTTCTAAATCAGGAAAAGTGTACATCAGGACTATATATTGTCACCCTGCTTATTTAACTTACATGCAGAGTACATCATGCAAAATGCCGGGCTGGTAAGCACATACTGGAATCAAGATTGCTGGAAGAAATATCAGTAACCTCAGATATGCAGGTGACACCACACTTATGGCAGAAAGCAAAGAGGAGCTAAAGAGCCTCTTGATGAAAGTGAAAGAGGAGAATGAAAAAGTTTTCTTACAACTCCACATTAAGAAAACTAAGATCTGGTCCCATTACTTCATGGCAAATAGATGGGGAAACAATTGAAACAGTGACAGAATTATTTTGGGGGGCCCCAAAATCACTGCAGATGTTGACTGCAGCTGTAAATTTAAAGGTTGTTTGTTCCGTGGAAGAAAAGCTATGACCAACCTAGACAGAGACATTACTTTGCCAACAGAGATATGTCTAAACAAAGCTATTTTTTTTCCAGTAGTCCTGTATGGATGTGAGAGTTGGACCATAAAGAATGCTGGGTACTGAAGAATTGATGCTTTTGAACTGTGGTGTTGGAGAAGACTCTTGGACTGAAAGGAGATCCAACCAGTCAATCTTGAAGGAGATCAGTCCTGAATACTGAAAGAAATGATGCTGAAGCTGAATCTCCAATACTTTGCCCACCTGTTGCAAAGAACTGACTCATTGGAAGAGACTCTGATGCTGGGAAAGATTTAAGGTAGGAGAAGATGACAACAGAGGATGAGATGGTTGGATGGCATCACCGACTTGATGGGAATGAATTTGAGCAAGCTCCAGGAGTCGGTGATGGACTGGGGAGCCTATCATGCATCCATGGGGTCGCAAAGAGTCCTGTGTCCACGAGGTCACAAAGAATCAGGCACGACTGAGCTACTGAACTGAACTGAACTGATAAACATACTACAAGAAGTCAAAACTGGCTAAAATTTAAAAGACTAATAATATCTGGTCCAAATCCTTTCTTTCTCTGTAATAAGTTTATCTCAATGAAATTAACTGTTGCTGATTTTTTAATATTTATGTTCACAAAGGAGCATATAATGTAGGAGAAGTTGAAAGTGTGTCATGATTCAATAATCTGATTATCAAAATGTATTTCCTTCTTTCAAATAGAGTACTTAATGAAAGACTTTTCTGCCACCACCCTTTGGCTTCATTTCATAAATTTAATGCAATAGTCTAAGTTGCTTCTTCAGTTATTTTAAAATTAAAATCAAACAACTTGCTTTGATTACATATAAATAAGTATGAGATGAATGAATATCACTATAAAGATAAACTTTCCTTACATATATTTTCTTGTTCATTTTCAAATACAGATAAATTTTATTCTTCTAATCAGATCAGATCAGATCAGATCAGTCACTCAGTCATGTCCGACTCTTTGCAACCCCATGAATCGCAGCACGCCAGGCCTTCCTGTCCATCACCACCTCACGGAGTTCATTCAGACTCACGTTCATTGAGTCAGTGATGCCATCCAGCCATCTCATCCTCTGTCGTCCCCTTCTCCTCCTGTCCCCAATCCCTCCCAGCATCAGAGTCTTTTCCAATGAGTCAACTCTTCACATGAGGTGGCCAAAGGACTGGAGTTTCAGCTTTAGCATCATTCCTTCCAAAGTAATCCCAAGGCTGATCTCCTTCAGAATGGACTGGTTGGAACTCCTTGCAGTCCAAGGGACTCTCAAGAGTCTTCTTCAACACCACAGTTCAAAAGCATCAATTCTTCGCTGCTCAGCCTTCTTCACAGTCCAACTCTCACATCCATACATGACCACAGGAAAAACCATAGCCTTGACCAGACGAACCTTTGTTGGCAAAGTAGTGTCTCTGCTTTTGAATATGTTGGTCATAACTTTCCTTCCAAGGAGTAAGCGTCTTTTAATTTCATGGCTGCAGTAACCATCTGCAGTGATTTTGGAGCCCAGAAAAATAAAGTCTGACACTGTTTCCCCTGTTTCCCCATCTATTTCCCATGAAGTGGTGGGACCGGATGCCATGATCTTCGTTTTCTGAATGTTGAGCTTTAAGCCAACTTTTTCACTCTCCACTCTCACTTTCATCAAGAGGCTTTTGAGTTCCTCTTCACTTTCTGCCATAAGGGTGGTGTCATCTGCGTATCTAAGGTTATTGATATTTCTCCTGGCAATCTTGATTTCAGCTTGTGTTTCTTCCATTCCAGCGTTTCTCATGATGTACTCTGCATAGAAGTTAAATAAGTAGGGTGACAATATACAGCCTTGACTTACTCCTTTTCCTGTTTGGAACCAGTCTGTTGTGCCCTGTCTAGTTCTAACTGTTGCTTCCTGATCTGCATATAGGTTTCTCAAGAGGCAGGTCAGGTGTTCTGGTATTCCCATCTCTTTCAGAATTTTCCACAGTTTATTATGATCCACACAGTAAAAGGCTTTGGCATAGTCAATAAAGCAGAAATAGATGTTTTTCTGGAACTCTCTTGCTTTTTCTATGATCCAGCAGATGTTGGCAATTTGATCTATGGATCCTCTGCCTTTTCTTTTTTTTTTTTTTTACATTAAAAAAATTTTTATTTCTCATTTAACATTTTGTGATTAGAAGAGAGTAAGAGCTGATAGACACTGATTTGTTTTCCATTATTTCCATTTCATCCCCAATTCTTTCTACATTTCCCTCAGCCTCTCCTCCTCCATGCGTACACATATTATATTGAATCATGACTCTTCCATCAGGAACTAGAACCTTATTTTATGCAGTAGGGGAGTGGTCTCTACAGCCAGAAAATAAGGAGGGAAAATTGTGTTCCTTGCATCTAAGTAAGAACTAGAAGCATAACTATCATAGAAACATAGTTTTCAGTTTTCTCATATTTCCTGGCTGTAAATATAAACTGAAAGAGTTAACACCACTTTCTAAAGTCAACACTAGTGAGAAGGCAATCTCTCTCTCTTTTTATTTATTTATTTTTTTGTTTTGTTTTTATTTTTATATTTTTATTTTTTTTAATTTAATTTTATTTTTAAACTTTACATAATTGTATTAGTTTTGCCAAATATCAAAATGAATCCGCCACAGGTATACATGTGTTCCCCACCCTGAACCCTCCTCCCTCCTCCCTCCCCACACCATCCCTCTAGGTCGTCCCAGTGCACCAGCCCCAAGCATCCAGTATCGTGCATCGAACCTGGACTGGCAACTCATTTCATACATGATATTTTACATGTTTCAATGCCATTCTCCCAAATCTTCCCACCCTCTCCCTCTCCCACAGAGTCCATAAGACTGTTCTATACATCAGTGTCTCTTTTGCTGTCTCATACACAGGGTTACTGTTACCATCTTTCTAAATTCCATATATATGCATTAGTATACTGTATTGGTGTTTTTCTTTCTGGCTTACTTCACTCTGTATAATAGGCTCCAGTTTCATCCACCTCATTAGAACTGATTCAAATGTATTCTTTCTAATGGCTGTGTAATACTCCATTGTGTATATGTACCACAGCTTTCTTATCTATTCGTCTGCTGATGGACATCTAGGTTGCTTCCATGTCCTGGCTATTATAAACAGTGCTGCGATGAACATTGGGGTACACGTGTCTCCTTCCCTTCTGGTTTCCTCAGTGTGCATGCCCAGCAGTGGGATTGCTGGATCATAAGGCAGTTCTATTTCCAGTTTTTTAAGGAATCTCCACACTGTTCTCCATAGTGGCTGTACTAGTTTGCATTCCCACCAACAGTGGAAGAGGGTTCCCTTTTCTCCACACCCTCTCCAGCATTTATTACTTGTAGACTTTTGGATCGCAGCCATTCTGACTGGTGTGAAATGGTACCTTATAGTGGTTTTGATTTGCATTTCTCTGATAATGAGTGATGTTGAGCATCTTTTCATGTGTTTGTTAGCCATCTGTATGTCTTCTTTGGAGAAATGTCTATTTAGTTCTTTGGCCCATTTTTTGATTGGGTCATTTATTTTTCTGGAGTTGAGCTGTAGGAGTTGCTTGTATATTCTCGAGATTAGTTGTTTGTCAGTTGCTTCATTTGCTATTATCTTCTCCCATTCTGAAGGCTGTCTTTTCATCTTGCTAATAGTTTCCTTTGATGTGCAGAAGCTTTTAAGGTTAATTAGGTCCCATTTGTTTGTTTTTGCTTTTATTTCCAATATTCTGGGAGGTGGGTCATAGAGGATCCTGCTGTGATGTATGTCAGAGAGTGTTTTGCCTATGTTCTCCTCTAGGAGTTTTATAGTTTCTGGTCTTACGTTTAGATCTTTAATCCATTTTGAGTTTATTTTTGTGTATGGTGTTAGAAAGTGATCTAGTTTCATTCTTTTACAAGAGGTTGACCAGTTTTCCCAGCACTGCTTGTTAAAGAGATTGTCTTTAATCCGTTGTAATTTCTTGCCTCCTTTGTCAAAGATAAGGTGTCCATATGTGCGTGGATTTATGTCTGGGCTTTCTATTTTGTTCCATTGATCTATATTTCTGTCTTTGTGCCAGTACCATACTGTCTTGATAACTGTGGCATTGTAGTAGAGCCTGAAGTCAGGTAGGTTGATTCCTCCAGTTCCATTCTTCCTTCTTGAGATAGCTTTGGCTATTCGAGGTTTTTTGTATTTCTGTACAAATTGTGAAATTATTTGTTCTAGCTCTGTGAAGAATACCGTTGGTAGCTTGATAGGGATTGCATTGAATCTATAGATTGCTTTGGGTAGTATACTCATTTTCACTATATTGATTCTTCCAATCCATGAACATGGTATATTTCTCCATCTGTTAGTGTCCTCTTTGATTTCTTTCACCAGTGTTTTATAGTTTTCTATATATAGGTCTTTAGTTTCTTTAGGTAGATATATTCCTAAGTATATTATTCTTTCCGTTGCAATGGTGAATGGAATTGTTTCCTTAATTTCTCTTTCTGTTTTCTCATTATTAGTGTATAGGAATGCAAGGGATTTCTTTGTGTTGATTTTATATCCTGCAACTTTACTATAGTCATTGATTAGTTCTAGTAATTTTCTGGTGGAGTCTTTAGGGCTTTCTATGTAGAGGATCATGTCATCTGCAAATAGTGAGAGCTTTACTTCTTCTTTTCCAATTTGCATTCCTTTTATTTCTTTTTCTGCTCTGATTGCTGTGGTCAAAACTTCCAAAACTATGTTGAATAGTAATGGTGAAAGTGGGCACCCTTGTCTTGTTCCCGACTTTAGAGGAAATGCTTTCAAATTTTCACCATTGAGGATAATGTTTGCTGTGGGTTTGTCATATATAGCTTTTATTATGTTGAAATATGTTCCTTCTATTCCTGCTTTCTGGAGAGTTTTTATCATAAATGGATGTTGAATTTTGTCAAAGGCTTTCTTTGCATCTATTGAGATAATCATATGGTTTTTATTTTTCAATTTGTTAATGTGGTGTATTACATTGATTGATTTGCAGATATTGAAGAATCCTTGCATCCCTGGGATAAAGCCCACTTAGTCATGGAACCAGCTTGAACATCAGGAGGTTCACGGTTCACATATTGCTGAAGCCTGGCTTGGAGAATTTTGAGCATTACTTTACTAGCGTGTGAGATGAGTGCAATTGTGTGGTACTTTGAGCTTTCTTTGGCACTGCCTTTCTTTCGGATTGGAATGAAAACTGACCTTTTCCAGTCCTGTGGCCACTGCTGAGTTTTCCAAATGTGCTGGCATAGTGAGTGCAGCAGTTTCATAGCATCATCTTTCAGGATTTGGAATAGCTCAACTGGAATGCCATCACCTCCACTAGCTTTGTTCGTAGTGATGCTTTCTAAGTCCACTTGACTTCACATTCCAGGATGTCTGGCTCTAGGTCAGTGATCACACCATCGTGATTATCTGGGTTGTGGAGATCTTTTTTGTACAGTTCTTCTGTGTATTATTGCCATCTCTTCTTAATATCTTCTGCTTCTGTTAGGTCCATACCATTTCTGTCCTTTATCTAGCTCATCTTTGCATTAAATGTTCCTTTGGTATCTCTGATTTTCTTCAAGAGATCCCTAGTCTTTCCCATTCTTCTGTTTTCCTCTATTTCTTTGCATTGATTGCTGAAGAAGGCTTTCTTATCTCTTCTTGCTATTCTTTGGAACTCTGCATTTAGATGCTTATATCTTTCCTTTTCTCCTTTCCTTTTCCCTTCTCTTCTTTTCACAGCTATTTGTAAGGCCTCCCCAGACAGCCATTTTGCTTTTTTGCATTTCTTTTCCCTGGGGATGGTCTTGATCCCTGTCTCCTGTACAATGTCACGAACCTCATTCCGTAGTTCATCAGGCACTCTATCTATCAGATCTAGGCCCTTAAATCTATTTCTCACCTCCACTGTATAATAATAAGGGATTTGATTTAGGTCATACCTGAATGGTCTTGTGGTTTTCCCTACTTTCTTCAAGTTAAGTCTGAATTTGGCAATAAGGAGTTCATGGTCTGAGCCACAGTCAGCTCCTGGCCTTGTTTTTGCTGACTGTATAGAGCTTCTCCATCTTTGGCTGCAAAGAATATAATCAATCTGATTTCGGTGTTGACCATCTGGTGATGTCCATGTATAGAGTCTTCTCCTGTGTTGTTGGAAGAGGGTGTTTGTTATGACCAGTGCATTTTCTTGGCAAAACTCTATTAGTCATTGCCCTGCTTCATTCCGTATTCCAAGGCCAAATTTACCTCTTACTCCAGGTGTTTCTTGACTTCCTACTTTTGCATTCCAGTCCCCTATAATGAAAAGGACATCTTTTTTGGGTGTTAGTTCTAAAAGGTCTTGTAGGTCTTCATAGAACCGTTCAACTTCAGCTTCTTCAGCATTACTGGTTGGGGCATAGACTTGGATTACTCTGATATTGAATGGTTTGCCTTGGAAATGAACAGAGATCATTCTGTCGTTTTTGAGATTGCATCCAAGTACTGCATTTCGGACTCTTTTGTTGACCATGATGGCCACTCCATTTCTTATGAGGCATTCCTGCCCGTAGTAGTAGATACAATGGTCATCTGAGTTAAATTCACCCGTCCCAGTCCATTTGAGTTCGCTGATTCCTAGAATGTCGACATTCACTCTTGCCATCTCTTGTTTGACCACTTCCAATTTGCCTTGATTCATGGACCTGACATTCCAGGTTCCTATGCAATATTGCTCTTTACAGCATCGGATCTTCTTTCTATCACCAGTTACATCCACTATTGGGTATTGTTTTTTACTTTGGCTCCATCCCATCATTCTTTCTGAAGTTATTTCTCCACTGATCTCCAGTAGCATATTGGACACCTACTGACCTGGGGAGTTTCTCTTTCAGTATCCTATCATTTTGCCTTTTCATACTGTTCATGGGGTTCTCAAGGCAAGAATACTGAAGTGGTTTGTCATTCCCTTCTCCAGTGGACCACATTCTGTCAAATCTCTACACCATGATCCGCCCGTCTTGGGTTGCCCCACTGGCATGGCTTAGTTTCATTGAGTTAGACAAGGATGTGGTCCTAGTGTGATTAGATTGACTAGTTTTCTGTGAGTATGGTTTCAGTGTGTTTGCCATTTGATGCCCTCTTGCAACACCTACCGTCTTACTTGGTTTTCCCTTACCTTGGGTCTGTAGAGAATAAATCTTAGAAGCCACTGTATTTTTAAGATATTGAGGAAATACAACCTTGAATAGATCTCTGTATTATATTGCAAGTTTATTACCAATATATCGCAGGATTTTTTATGTTTTTCTCCGTATTACTATGATTTTTTTTTGTATATTTCAAGTTTATTCCTGTAATCAGATTTGTATAACTGTTCCAGAGAAATGACATAGTGACAAAATTTAGCTTTTCAGTTCAGTTCAGTCACTCAGTCATGTCCGACTCTTTGTGACCCCGTGAATCGCAGCACACCAGGCCTCCCTGTCCATCACCAACTCCTGGAGTTCACTCAAACTCATGTCCATCGAGTTGGTGATGCCATCCAGCCATCTCATCCTCTGTCGTCCCCTTCTCCTCCTGCCCTCAATCCCTCCCAGCATCAGGGTCTTTTCCAATGAGTCAACTCTTCGCATGATGTGGCCAAAGTACTGGAGTTTCAGCTTTAGCAACATTCCTTTCAAAGAACACCCAAAACAAAAAACCTAAAAAACAAAAAGTACACATGCAGAAAATATGATCTGATAATTGGTAAATAAAATTTTAATTATACAAAAATCAGCTCTTCTCAACCTCCTGCTGATAGTAACCACCATGTTAAAAAATTGTCATTTATGTCAACAGTATTATTAATATTTATGTCAATGACTCCAAATCAGTTTACATTCCTTACCACACTGGTCTAATGCTCAAAGAAATGATACATTGTATGCTTGTTCTTAGATATACTTATTTCATTTAAATGATATCTGTTGATATACTTATTTGGATATACACTGAAGCTGTTTAAGTCCTAGAGCAAGATGATAGTGCTCATGAATTCCACTTTCCTTAAGTGAAGTGTATTCTTTGGATTGGGTCTATTTAAGACATTTCTCTACATTCACAACCGGAGAAGACAATGGCGACCCACTTCAGTACTGTTGCCTGGAAAATCCCATGGATTGAAGAGCCTGGTATGCTGCAGTTCATGGGGTCAGGAACATTTGGACATGACTGAGCGACTTCACTTTCATTTTTCACTTTCATGCATTGAAGAAGGAACTGGCAATCCACTCTAGTGTTCTTGCCTGGAGAATCCCAGGAACGGGGGAGTCTGGTGGGCTGCCATCTATGGGGTCGCACAGAGTAGGACACGACTGAAGCGATTTAGCAGCAGCAGCAGCTACATTCACAATAGTATGTAGAGCAGATACAAGTCTATGTACAATAGGAGATAATTTCTGATCATTTCTGCTTTGTACTCTTTCTGGTGTTTTTTTTTTTTTTTTCAGTTTATTTATTTTTTATTGAAGTATAATTGCTTTACAGAATTTTCCTGTTTTATGTCAAACCTCAACATGAATCAGCCATAGGTATATATATGTCCCCTTCCTATGTCTCCTTCCCATACCACCCCTCCAGGCCGACAAAGAGCCCCTGTTTCAGTTTCCTGAGCCATACAGCAAATTCCCCTTGGATATCTATTTTACATATAGTAATGTAAGTTTCCTTGTTACTGTTTCCAAACTTTTCACTCCTCTCTCCCCATGTCCATAAGTCTGTTCTTTTTGTCTGTTTCTCCATTGCTTCCCTGTAAATAAATTCTTCAGTACCATTTTTTCTAGATTCGTATATATGCATTAGAATATGGTATTTATCTTTCTCTTTCTTACTCACTTCACTCTGTATAATAGGTTCAAGGTTCATCCACCTCATATGAACTGATTCCAATGCATTCCTTTTTATGGCTGAGTAACATTCCATTGTGTAAATGTATCACAGCTTTTTTATTCATGCATCTGTCGATGGACATCTAGGTTGCTTCCACGTTCTAGCTATTGTAAATAGTGGTGCAATGAACAATGGGATACATGTGTCTTTCAATTTTGGTTTCCTCAGGATAGATACCTAGGAGTGGGATTGCTGGTTCATATGGTGGTTTTACTCCTAGATTTTTTAAGGAATCTCCATACCATCTTCCTTAGTGGCTGTATCAATTTAAATTCATATCAACAGTGCAAGAGTGTTCCCTATTCTCTACACCCTCTCCAGCATATATTGTTTGTAGACTTTTTGATGAGGGCCATTCTGACTGGTGTGAGGTGATACCTCATTGTAGTTTTCATTTGCATTTCTCTCATGTCTGACTCTTTGTGACCCTATGAACTGTAGCCTACCAGGCTCCTCCTTCCATGGAATTTTCCAGGCAAGGATACAGGAGTGGTTTGTCATTTCCTTCTCAGGAGATCTTTCCAACCCAGGGATCAAACCTGGGTCTCCTGCATTGCAGGCAGAAACTTTACCATTTGAGCCTCCTGGGAAGCCCAGTAATGAATGATGTTGAGCATCTTTTCATGTGTTTGTTAGCCATCTGTATGTCTTCTTCAGTGAAATGTCTGTTTAGGTATTTTTCCCACTTTTTGATTCTGTTGTTTGTTTTCCTGTCATTGAGTAGTATGAGCTGCTTGTATATTTTGAAAATTAATCCTTTGTCAGTTGTTTCATTTTCTATTATTTTCTCCCATTCTAAGGGTTGTTTTTTCACTTTGCTTATAGTTTCCTTTGCTGTGCAAAAGCTTTTAAGTTTAATCAGGTCCCATTTGTTTACTTTTGTCTTTATTACCCTTACTGTAGGAAGTGGGTCATAGAGGATCTTGCTTTGATTTATGTCATTGAGTGTTCTGCCTATGTTTTCCTCTAAGAGTTCTATAATTTCTGGTCTTACATTTAGGTCTTTAATCCATTTTGAGTTTATCTTTGTGTATGGTGTTCGGAAGTGTTCTAATTTCATTCTTTTACATGTAGCTGTCCAATTTACCCAGCACTATTTATTGAAGAGGCTGTCCTTTACTCATTGTATATTCTTGCCTCCTTTGTCAAAAATAAGGCATGCATAGATGCATGGGTTTATTTCTGGGCTTTCTATCTTTTTCCCTTTGTCTGTATTTCTGTTGTTGTGCCAGTACCATACTGACTCAATGACTGTAGCTTTGTAGTATAATCTGAAGTCAGGAAGATTGATTCCTCCAGCTCCATTCTTATTTCTCAAGACTGCTTTGGCTATTCAGGGTCTTTTGTGCTTCCATATGAATTGTGAAATTTTTTGTTCTTCTGTGAAAAATTCCATTGGTAATTTGATAGGGATCACATTGAATCTGTAGATTGCATTTGGTAGTATAGTCATTTTCACAATATTGATTCTTCTTACCCAGGAACATGAAATATCTTTCCATTTTTTCATTAGTGTCATAATTTTCCATGTACAGCTTTTTTTTTCTCCTTAGGTAACTTTATTCCTAGATATTTAATTCTTTTTGTTGCAATGGTGAATGTGATTGATTCCTTAATTTCTCTTTCTGATTTTTCATTGTTATTTTATAGAAATGAAAGTGATTTCTTGTATTGATTTTGTATCCTGAAACTTTTCTAAATTCACTAATTGGCTCTAGTAATTTTCTGACCCTATCTTTAGGGTTTTCTATGTACAGTATCATGTCATCTGCTAAAAGTGAGAGCTTTATTTCTTCTTTTTCAGTCTTGATTCCTTTTATTTATTTTTCTTCTCTGATTGCTGTAGCTACGACTTCCAGAACTATGTTGAATAATAGTGGTGAAAGTGGGCACTATTGTCTTTTTCCTGAACTTAGAGGGGATGCTTTCAGTTTTTCACCATTGAAAATAATGCTTGCTGTAGGGTTATCATATATAGCCTTTACTATGTTAAGGTAGGTTCCTTCTATGCCCATCTTTTGAAGAGTGTGAATCACAAATGGGTGCTGAATTTTGTCAAAGGATTTTTCTGCATCTACTGAGATTGTTATATGGTTTTTATCTTTCAATTTGTTAATATGGTGTATCACATTGATTGATTTGCATATACTGAAGAAACCTTGCATCCCTGGAATAAGCCAAATATGATCATGGTGCATGAGCTTTTTGATGTGCTGCTGAATTCTGTGTGCTAAAATTTTGTTGAGGAGTCTTGCATCTATGTTCATCAGTGATATTGGCCTGCAGTTTTCCTTTTTATGTGTTCTGTTTGTCTGTTTTTTTTATCAGGGTGACGGTGTCCTAGTAGAATGAGTTCTGAAGTATTCCTTCCTCAGCAATTTTTTGAAAGAGTTTTAGAAGAATAATCATTAACTCTTCTGTAAATGTTTGATAGAATTCTCCTGTGAAGCCATGTGGTCCTGGGCTTTTGCTTTTTGGGAAATCTTTGATCACAACTTTAATTTCAGTGCTTGTATTTGGGTTGTTCATAATTTCTATTTCTTCCTGTTTCAGTCTTGGAAGATTGAACTTTTCTAAGAATCTGTCCATTTTTTCCAGGTTATCTATTTTATTGCCATGTAGTTGTACACAATAGTTTCTTATAATCCTTTGTATTTCTGCATTATCTGTTGTGACCTCTCCTTTTTCATTTCTAATTTTGTTGATTTGATTCTTCTCTCTTTTTTCTTGATGAGTCAGGCTAAGGGTTTGTCATTTTTTTTTTTTTTTAATCTTCTCAAAGAACCATCTATTAGTTTTATTAATATTTACTTTTTTTAATTTATTTCTGCTCATATCTTTATGATTTCTTTCTTTCCACAAACTTTGGGGGTTTTTTGTTCTTTTTCCAGTTGTTTTATGTGTAATGTTAGGCTGTCTATTCGATGTTTTTCTTGTTTCTTGAGGTAGGATTGTATCGCTCTAAAACTCCTTCTTAGGGCTCCTTTTGGAGTGTTTCATAGGTTTTGAGTCGTGTTTTCATTGTTAGTTGTTTCTATAATTTTTTTTTCCTTTTGATTTCTTCAGTAATCTGTTGGTTATTTAGAAACCTGTTGTTAAATCTCCATGTATTTGTGTTTCTTACAGTTTTTTCTTGTAACTGATATCTAGTCTCATAGTGTTGTGGCTGGAGAAGATACTTGGTATGATTTCAATTTTCTTAAATTTATTGAGGTTTGATTTGTGACCCAAGATGTGGTCTATCCTAGAGAATGTTTCACGTGCCCTTGAGAAGAAGGTGTATCCTTCTGCATTTGAATGGAATGTCCTGAAGATATCAATGAGATCTATCACATCTAATATATCATTTAAGACTTTCCTTATTAATTTTCTGTTTCGACGATCTGTTCATTGGTGTAAGTGTGGTATTAAAGTCCCCTAGTATTATTGTGTTACTGTCAATGTCTCCTTTTATGTCTGTAATTGTTTGTCTTATGTACTGAGGTGCTCCTATGTTGGGTGCATAGTTATTCACAATTGTTATGTCTTTCTCTTAGATCAATTCTGGGATCATTGTGCAGTATCCTTCCTTATCTCTTTATTTTATCGTCTTTATTTTAAGATCTATTTTGTCTGATATGAGGATTGCTACTTCAGCTTTCTTTTGCTTCCCATTTGCATGAAATGTTTGTTTGTTTGTTTGTTTGTTTCCCCATCTTCTTACTTTCAGTCTTTATGTGTCTTGAGGTCTGAAGTAGATTTCTTGTTGACAGCATATTTATGGGTCTTGTTTTTGTATCCATTCAGCTAGACTTTGTCTTTTGGTTGGAGCATTTAATCCATTTACATTTAAAGTGATTATTGATATATATGTTCCTATTGCCATTTTCTAATTGTTTGGGCTGATTTTTTCTTTTTTCTTCTTCTTTTTTTTTGTTCTGGGGTTGTAGATCTTTTTATTTTTTCTTTTTTTGTTCTGGCATTGTACATCTTTTTTCTTCTGTTGTATTTCTTAACTATTTAAGTCCGTTTAACATTTGTTGTAAATGTTTGGTGGTACTGAATTCTCTTAACTTTTGCTTGTCTGAAAAGCTTTTTATTTCTCCATCCATTTTGAATGAGATCCCTGCCAGGTACAGTAATTTTGGTTATAAAATTTTCCCTTTCAATATTTTAAATATATCCTGCCATGCTCTTCAGGTCTGGAGTTTCTGCTGAAAAATCAGTTGTTAAGCATAATGGGTTTGGCTTGTATATTATTTGTTGCTTCTGTCTAGCTGCTTTTTAATATCCTTTCTTGTGTTTAGTCTTTGTTAGTTTGATTAGTATGTGTATTGCCATGTTTCCCCTTAGGTTTATTCTGTATGGGACTCTGTGTGCCTCTTGGACTTGATTGATCATTTCTTTTTCCATACTGGGGAAATTTTCAACTATAATCTCTTCAAAAATTTTCTCATACCCTTTCTTTTTCTCTTCTTCTTCTTGCACCCCTGTAATTCAAATGTTGGTACCCTTGATATGGTCCCAGAGGTCTCTGAGAGTGATCTAAGTTCTTTTCATTCTTTTTATTTTATTCTGCTCCTCAGAAGTTATTTCCACCATTTTATCTTACAGTTCATTGATTCGTTCTTCTGCTTCTGATATTCTGCTATTGATTCATTCTAGAGTATTTTTAATTTCTGTAATTGTGTTGTTTGTCTCTATATGTTTATTTTTTAATCCTTCTGAGTCTTTATAATTGATTCTTCCATTTTCTCCATTTTGTCTTCAAGGTTTTTGATAATCTTTACTATCAGAATTCTGAATTCTTTTTCAGGTAATTTTCCTTTTTCCTCTTCATGTATTTGGACTTCTGTGCTTCTAATTTGTTCCTTCATTTGTGCAGTATTTCTCTCCCTTTTCACTTTTTTTTTTTTTTTAAACTTGTGTTTGAGGTCTCCTTTTCCAAGGCTTCAAGGAAAGTTAAATTTTTTCCTTTAAGAAGGGTAAATTCTTTTTACCTTTTAGTTACTGCCTTCCTAAGGTTGGTCCAGTGGTTTGTGTGAGCTTCATATAGGGTGAGATTTGTGCTGAGGTTTTTGTTTGTTTGTTTTTCCTCTGATGGGTAAGGCTGTGCGGAGGTGGTGATCCTGTCTGCTGATGATTGGGTTTATATTTTTATTTTGCTTGTTGTTTAGATGAGGTGTCCTGCACAGGTTGCTACTAGTGGTTATGTGATGCTGGGTCTTGTATTCAAGTGGTTTCCTTTGTGTGAATTCTCACTATTTGATACTTCCTAGGGATAAGGCAATGGCACCCCACTCCAGTACTCTCGCCTGGAAAATCCCATGGATGGAGGAGCCTGGTAGGCTGCAGTCCATGGGGTCGCTAAGAGTCGGACATGACTAAGTGACTTCACTTTCACTTTTCACTTTCATGAATTGGAGAAGGAACTGGCAATCCACTCCAGTATTCTTGCCTGGAGAATCCCAGGGACGGGGGAGCCTGATGGGCTACCATCCATGGGGTCGCACAGAGTCAGCCACGACTGAAGCAACTTAGCAGCAGCAGCAGGGTTAGTTCTCTCATAGTCTAGGGTCTTGGAGTCAGTGCTTCCACTCCAAAGACTCAGGGCTTGATCTCTGGTCAGGAATGAAGATTCCACAAACTGTTTGTTATGGCATTAACTGAGATTAAAACAAATATCCAAAATTGAGAAACCAAAAATGAACCCCAGAAAAATGACAGTTACAAAATCAGGTAAATAATAATTAAAATAATGGAATATACACATATACATATACATCCATGAGCAAAGTGAAAACAGTCCAACAAAAATAAAGTACAGTAGATTGATCTGACTAACAAAGGAAATAAAAAATTATATTTACCAGTTAAGAAAAAACTAAATTAAACACAAAGTGGAAAACATAGCTAAAGCAAGGTGCCAAGTGGAGAATAAAGCAATGAAAACAAAACTGGCAAATATGTTGAGAAGTTAAAAGAAAGAATAGATATGCAAAGTTAAAATGAGATAGATGAAGTAGATTTATATACATTAAAGATTAGCTGCAAGGGGAAAACAGTAGGAAAGGCAAATAAAGGAATACATATAGAAAAAAATGTACTAGGTTTAAAAAATTAAAATGATAAAAAAGAGAAAAAACATAAGAAGAAAGTAAAAATGGGGAAAAAAGGGAAAACTCCACAGAACTGCATAAGCTCAATGTAAAGGCAGAGTTTATAACAACAATATAAAATGTGACTGAATATACACATATACATATTCACCCATTAGCAAAATCAAAACAGTTTAACAAAAATAAATTTCAGTAGATTTATCCAGCAAACAAAGCAAATCAAAAATTATATCTATCAGGACATAACTAATTAAAGCACAAATTGGAAAACAAAACTAAAGCAAGGTGCCAATTGGGGAATAAAGCAATGAAAATAAAATTAACAAATATGTTGAGAGGAAAGGAGAGAAAGAAAAGAAAATAGATATGCAAAGCTAAATAGAGGTAAATAAAGAAAATTTATATACATTAAAGATTAACTGCAAGGGGAAAAGGACAGTAGGGAAAGCAAACAAAGGAATAAATATAGAAAAAATAATAATAGGTTTTAAAAATTAAAATTAAAAATATAGAGGAAAAGAAAAAAAAAAAAAGAGAGAGAGAGAGAGAGAGAGAGAGGAAAATTCCAAGAACTGCAAAAGCCCATTGTAGAGGCAGAGGCTTATGATAACAATAAAAAAATGTGACTGGGGAAAGAAAAAAAAAGCCCAAAAGCTTAATTGTGTTTCTTAATGGCAATAATATTGACAACTACAATCAGATCAGATCAGATCAGTCGCTCAGTCGTGTCCGACTCTTTGCAACCCCATGAATCGCAGCACGCCAGGCCTCCCTGTCCATCACCAACTCCCGGAGTTCACCCAGACTCACGTCCATCGAGTCAGTGATGCCATCCAGCCATCTCATCCTCTGTCATCCCCTTCTCCTCCTGCCCCCAACCCCTCCCAGCAACAGAGTCTTTTCCAATGAGTCAACTCTTCACATGAGGTGGCCAAAGTACTGGAGTTTCAGCTTTAGCATCATTCCTTCCAAAGAAATCCCAAGGCTGATCTCCTTCAGGATGGACTGGTTGGATCTCCTTGCAGTCCAAGGGACTCTCAAGAGTCTTCTCCAACACCACAGTTCAAAAGCATCAATTCTTCGGTGCTCAGCCTTCTTCACAGTCCAACTCTCACATCCATACATGACCACTGGAAAAACCATAGCCTTGACTAGACGGACCTTTGTTGGCAAAGTAATGTCTCTGCTTTTTAATATTCTGTCTAGGTTGGTCATAACTTTCCTTCCAAGGAGTAAGCGTCTTTTAATTTCATGGCTGCAATCACCATCTGCAGTGATTTTGGAGCCCCCAAAAATGAAGTCTGACACTGTTTCCACTGTTTCCCCATCTATTTCCCATGAAGTGGTGGGACCGGATGCCATGATCTTTGTTTTCTGAATGTTGAGCTTTAAGCCAACTTTTTCACTCTCCTCTTTCACTTTCATCAAGAGGCTTTTGAGTTCCTCTTCACTTTCTGCCATAAGGGTGGTGTCATCTGTGTATCTGAGGTTATTGATATTTCTCCTGGCAATCTTGATTCCAGCTTGTGTTTCTTCCAGTCCAGCATTTCTCACGATGTACTCTGCATATAAGTTAAATAAACAGGATGACAATATACAGCCTTGATGTACTCCTTTTCCTATTTGGAACCAGTCTGTTGTTCCATGTCCAGTTCTAACTGTTGCTTCTTGACCTGCACACAAATTTCTCAAGAGGCAGATCAGGTGGTCTGGTATTCCCATCTCTTTCAGAATTTTCCACAGTTTATTGTGATCCACACAGTCAAAGGCTTTGGCATAGTCAATAAAGCAGAAATAGATGTTTTTCTGGAACTCTCTTGCAACTACAATAGAGGGGGTAAAAAAGGAAAAAAAGAATAAAAAATCCAAAAGAATCTACAGAACAAGTCAAAACATAAGAATAATAAATGTTTTTCTTGAGTTACTGCTGTCAGAGTCCTTTCTGTCTCTGGTTGTCACAGTCCACCTCACCTCCCTAGGATGACCTCCAACAGTGTGCTGATCTCTGGACCTGTTGTGGGGGTAGCTCAGATTCTAATCTGGCCCTATTCCTGTATGTTCTTGCCTCCAATGTCCACAGCTATCAGGGCTAGTGTATTTTCCTTTATGGGAGCTCTCAATGACCTTTTATATATTCCATAGACACAGAGTTTGCCTAGTTGATCATGTGGATTTACTCTGCAGCTTTTACAGCTGTTGGGAAGGTTTTAGGTCTTCTTCCTTAGCCACACTGCTCCTGGGTTTCAATTGTGGTTTTATTTCCCCCTGTACATGTGGGTCGTATAATGGGGTTTGCTCTGAAGCTGCCATGGAGGCCTTGGGTTTGCCCCTGTGAGGGCCAGGTGTGGAGGTGGGGCTGCTGATGGGGTGACAGGGGTTCTGGCTGCACCAGGTACTCAGGGTGTTGGCGGCTAGGGCAGCAGGAAATATAGTGCTGTAGAAGGGTATGGCAACCAGTCTTGGCCAATACACCCCAGTATTCTTGCCTGGAGAATCCCTTTCTGACAGAGAAGTCTGGCAGGTCACAGTCTACAGGGCCACAGAGAGTTGGAAATGACCAAAGTGACCCTGTGTGTATAAAGGCAAGACATTTTTTTTTTAACCTGTGGCAGCTCTGCCCCAGTAAGAGTTGAGCATGAAGGTGATGCAGCTTCTTGGCTTGCAGGGACCCTGGTGGCACCAAGTGTGCAGGGACATGGACTGCCTCTGCCCCAAGAGTCATGGCCCTATCAGAGTCTTTTTAGAGCCTCTTGTAGCTGGCGATCAGAATGCCTCTTTGACCAGTCTTTCTCCATAGCTCCTCCCATTCAGGCACTTAGGGGGCTCCATTGCCTGGGGTCCTTCTCTGTTGTTCTGCACTTCTGGCACATTGAAGGGCCCACTGGCTGGGGTCCTGCTCTGTAGATTGGCACATCAGTTGCTTAAAGGAGCACCCTGGGTGGGGCCCTATTCTGTAGTTCAGTGTGGCAGGCATTTGATGGATCAGCCTCTCTACTGTTCAGCTGCCAATGCTGGTGTGTGGGGAGAGAAAGGCTATGGTGAAGGCTCCACCCCCTACACGTGACTCTGACTGAGCAGTATCCCTTGCTTCCATGGCTGCCTGGCCTCCCTCCACAGACAATTCCCATCACAATCTCCTCCCTCACGTCCCATCAATCTGTCTCTCTGCAGTCAACAGTGGCTCTCACCCTTGGATTGCTCCACAATCCCTTAACTCCAGCTCCCAGCTACTGCCCCTCCCAGGAGACCAGCTCCTGCCTGGGGTAAGTATGTCTGCTACAAGGACTCTTTGATTCTCATTCCATTTAGTCTGCCACAGATGAGCTGTTTCACTCTCAGCCTTAAATATTTCTTCTCTGATTCAGACAATTAGCCTGCTATGGGGATCGGACCCCTACTTCAGTTCTCCCAACCACTGAGGACAGTTCCAGTCCTACTAACACTTCTGTTTTTCCCCCTAGATCCTTCATCCTATGGAGTCTTGCATGGTTCTATATATTCTTTTCCACTGGTCAGGTACTTCTGTCTGCTCTCAGCTGGTGTTCTGCATGCACTTCTGTGTCTGAAGGTGTATTCCTGATGTATCCGTGGAGAAAGATGTTCTCCATGCCCACCTACTCCTCCGCCATCTTGTTCTCTCCCACTCTTTCTGTTTAACAAGAGGATTTGAAACAAACTAAGGAAATGGCAACCCACTCCAGTGTTCTTTCCTGGAGAATCCCAGGGATGGGGGTACCTGGTGGGCTGCCATCTCTGGGGTCGCACAGAGTCGGACATGACTGAAGTGACTTAGCAACAGCAGCAGCAGCAGACACTTTCCTGGGATTCCCCAGTGGCTCAGTAGTAAAGAATACACCTGCAATGCAGGAGACATAGGAGATGAGGGTTCAATCCCTGGGTCAGGAAGATCCCCTGGAGGAGGGCATGGCAACCCGCTCCAGTATTCTAGCCTGGAGAAGCCCAAGGACAGAGGATCCTGGAGGGCTATAGCCCATAGGGTCGCAAAGAGTTGGACAGGACTGAATTAACTTAGCATGCATGCACCCAGACAGCTCCCTATTATTTGATTGTGCATGTATTTTCCAAGTTAAAAAAAAAAAAAAATGTTACTTAGGGTGGAAAAGTAAATATTTTCTACTTTGAGAAGAAAGATCATCAATGATTAAAGTTTATTTTTAACTAGATGACTACCAATTCTTTTTCTAATCCAATACAAGCTTCAGCTCAGTTCAGTCGCTCAGTCGTGTCTGACTCTTTGCAACCCCATGAATCGCAGCACGCCAGGCCTCTCTGTCCATCACCAGCTCCCAGAGTTCACTCAGACTCACGTCCATCGAGTCAGTGATGACATCCAGCCATCTCATCCTCTGTTGTCCCCTGCCCCCAATCCCTCCCAGCATCAGAGTCTTTTCCAATGAGTCAACTCTTCGCAAGAGGTGGCCAAAGTACTGGAGTTTCAGCTTTAGCATCATTCCTTCCAAAGAAATCCCAGGGCTGATTTCCTTCAGAATGGACTGGTTGGATCTCCTTGCAGTCCAAGGGACTCTCAATATAAGCTTAGCATTCCATTATACTGATATAAATTACATATATTTTTTGTATTCTTAAAGGTAACAACTAACTTGGATTTATAAATTTAGCTTACTTGAGGTTTGTTACAAGAGGGAAAAAATTTTTACCACTTAGTATAATGAAATTAGTGACATGAATAGGGTAGATGATAATAGCAATTTATAACGTCTGTAGCAGGTATCAGTGTCTTTAGCTTCTCTCTCTAAGTCGCTTCAGTCGTGTCCAACTCTGTGCGACCCCATAGACGGCAGCCCACCAGGCTCCGCCATCCCTGGGATTTTCCAGGCAAGAACACTGGAGTTGGTTGCCATTTCCTTCTCCAATGCAGGAAAGTGAAAAGTGAAAGGGAAGTCACTCAGTCGTGTCCGACTCTTAGCGACCCCATGGACTGCAGCCTACCAGGGTCCTCCGTCCATGGGATTTTCCAGGCAAGAGTACTGGAGTGGGGTGCCATTGCCTTCTCCAGTCTTAGCTTAGTACACTCTAAAATATATTCAGTTCAGTGCAATTATTCAGTCATGTCTGATTCTTTGTGACCCAATGGACTGTAGCATGCCAGGCTTCACAGTACTTCACCAACCCCTGGAGCTTGCTCAAACTCATGTCCATCAAAGCAGTGGTGCCATCCAACTTCATATTTTGTTTTTCCCTTCTCTTCCTGCTTTCAATCTTTCTGAGCATCAGGGCCTTTTCCAATCAGCCAGTTCTTCACATAGGGTGCCAAAGTATTGGAGCTTCAGCTTCAGCATCAGTACTTCCAATGAATATTCAGGACTGATTTCCCTTAAGATTGACTGGTTTGATCTCCTGGCTGTCAAAGAGACTCTCAGCAGTCTTCTCCAATGACAAGTTTAAAAGTGTTAGTTCTTTGGTGCTTCGCCTTCCTTATGGTCCAACTCTCACATCCATACATGACCACTGGGAAAACCACAGCTTTGACTAGATGGATCTTTATCAGCAAAGTAATGTCTCTGCTTTTTAGTATGGTGTCACGTTTTGTCATAGCTTTTCTTCCAAGGAGCAAGTGTCTTTTAATTTTATGGCTACAGTCACCATCTGCAGTGATTTTTGAGCCTAAGAAAATGAAATCTGTGACTGTTTCCATTGTTTCCCCATTTATTTGCCATGAAGTGTTGGGGCAGGATGCCATGATCTTCGTTTTTTGAATGCTGAGTTTTAAGTCAGCATTTTCACTCTCCTCTTGCACTTTCATCAAGAGACTCTTTAGTTCCTCTTCCCTTTCTGCCATAAAGGTGGTGTCATCTGTATATCTGAGGTCATTGATATTCCTTCCTCCAATCTTGATTTTAGCTTGTTCTTCATCCAGCGCAGCGTTTCTCATGATGTACTCTGCATATAAGTTAAATAAGCAGGGTGACAGTATACAGCTTTGATGTACTTCTTTCCCTATTTGGAACCAGTCCATTGTTCCATGTCAGGTTCTAATGGTTGCTTCTTGACCTGTATACAGATTTCTCAGGAGGTAGATAAGAAGGTCTGGTATTTTCGTCTCTTTAAGAATTTTTCAGTTTGTTGTGATCAACACAGTCAAAGGCTTTGGCATAGTCAATGAAGCAGAAGTGGATGTTCTTCTGTAACTCTTTTGCTTTTTCTATGATACAGTGGATGCTGGCAATTGGATCTCTTGTTCCTCTGCCTTTTGTAAGTCCAGCTTAAACATCTGAAAGTTCTCAGTTCATGTACTGTTGAAACCCAGCTTGGAGAATTTTCAGCATTACTTTGCTAGCGTGTGAGATGACTGTAATTGTGTGGTAGTTTGAACATTTTTTGGCATTGCCTTTCTTTGGGATTGGAATTAAAAGTGACCTTTTCCAGTCCTGTGGCCACTGATGAGTTTTTCAAATTTGCTGACATACTGACTGTAGAACTTTACAGCATCATGTTTTAGGAAATGAAATAGCTCAGCTGGAATTCCAGCACCTCCACTAGCTTTGTTCATAGTGATGCTTCCTAATGCCCACTCAATTTCTCACTCTAGGATATCTGGTATAAATGAGTAATCATACCATCATAGTTATGTGGGTCATGAAGATCTTTTTTGTATAGTTCTTCTGTGTATTTTTTGCAGCTCTTCTTAATATCTTCTGGTTCTGTTAGTTCCATTTCATTTCTGTCCTTTATTGTGCCCATTTTTGCATAAAATGTTTTCTTGGTATCTCAATTTTTTTTAAGAGATCTCTAGTCTTTCCCATTCTATTATTTTCCTCTATTTCTTGCATTGGAAGATTTTCTTACCTTCCCTTGCTATTCTTTGGAACTCTGTGTTCAGATGTATTTATCTTAAATTTTCTCCTTTGCATTTTGCTTCTATTCATTTTTCAGCAATTTGTAAGGCCTCCTCAGTCAGCCATTTTGCCTTTTTGAATTTCTATTTCTTGGGGATGGCTTTGATCCCTACTTACTGTACAATGTCATGAACCTCCATTCATAGTTCTTCAGGCACTATATCTATCAGATCTAACCCCTTGAATATATTTGTCACTTTCACTGTATAATGTTCATAGATTTGATTCAGGTCATACCTGAATGGTCTAGTGGTTTTCCCTACTTTCTTCAAGTTAAGTCTGAATTTGGCAATAAGGAGTTCATGCTCTGAGCCACAGTCAGCTCCCAGTCTTGTTTTCACTGACTGTATAGAGCTTCTCCATCTTTGGCTGCAAAGAATATAATCAATCTGATTTTGGTGTTGGCCATCTGGTGATGTCCATGTGTAGAGTCTTCTCTTGTGTTGTTGGAAGAGGGTGTTTGCTATGACCAGTGTATTCTCTTGGCAAAACTCTATCAGCCTTTGCCCTGCTTCATTCTGTATTCCAAGACCAAATTTGTCTTGGAGTTAGAAGAAGGTGTTAGGAGAAGCTGCTTTAGAACAATGAATAGTTCTGTGACATTGGTTAGGTTGTCTAAGTTTTCTAGGCTATTGTCACATTCAGAATGGAAGTTTGTACTACATTATTTTTCTGAGTCTTACAACTTTAAATAGTTGCTATTTATTATTAACCCCTTTTTTCTACTGTAGTTTGGACATTGCACAAGAAATGTGATTTAACTTTTGTTGTTTTGTTGCTATATTATATATGATCCTTTGCAACTGCATGGACTATAATCCGCCAGCTTCCTCTGTCCATGGGATATCCCAGCCAAGAATACTGGAGTGTGTTGCCATTTCTTTCTCCAGGGGATCTTGACCCCGCACCCAGGGATCAAACCTGTGCAGGCCCGATTTGACTATATGAAGCTGAATTTAATTTAGTTGAAGCATTGAGTAAGTATGATTAAAATTATTATCCAGTTAGATTTAAATAATTGTAAGGAATATTTAGAAAATAACCATGATTTTAAACAGTTCATATTTTTATTCGTGTCAAAAGTAAATTGAGTAGTAAGTATCAATATATTTTTAAATCTTTTGTTTCATCCTCTACCAAATGTGTGTACTTTTGAAGCCTTGACTGAATTTAACTCATCAAAAGGAACTGACATGTATTTTCATACATATAGAATATCTTTCTGCATGAAGGAATCATCAACAATGCTGAATACTTTTGATTGGTCAGACATAACTTCTAAATTCAAGTCTTAAAAATGTCAGTGATGATTTTTGCAGTTTGGGTACTTTTTAGGACAAACAGACATAAAAGGAAGTGCATGAGGCTATAAACATTAGTATACAGTAACATAAATATTTGGGGATAAAAACAAGTCATGTGAAAGTTTCAGAGATGTTTACTATCCAAAGGTAATATAAGGTGTATATTAGTAGATGGTGAAAAAT
Organism: Bubalus kerabau; assembly: GCF_029407905.1. NCBI lineage: Eukaryota > Metazoa > Chordata > Mammalia > Artiodactyla > Bovidae > Bubalus > Bubalus kerabau. Next base: position 8,559,621 of record NC_073635.1, on the reverse strand, counting down.
TCCATGGAAGAAATTATGGAGGCCTTTCAAACCAGAGAAATTTTATCTTTATATATGACACTGCCCTTATGGCAGAAAGTGAAGAACTAAAGAGCCTCTTGATGAAGGTGAAAGAGGAGAGAGAAAAAGCTGGCTTAAAACTCAACAGTCATAAAATGAAGATCATGACATCCAGTCCCATCACTTCATGGCAATTAGATGGCAAAATAATGGAAACAGTGACAAACTTTATTTTGGGGGGGCTCCAAAATCACTGCAGATGGTGACTGCAGCCATAAAATTAAAAGACCCTTACTCCTTGGAAGAAAAGTTATGACCAACCTAAACAGCCATATTAAAAAGCAGAGACATTACTTTGTCAACAAAGGTCGATCTAATCAAGGCTATGATTTTTCCAGTAGTCATGTATGGATGTGAGAGTTGGACTATAAAGAAAGCTGAGTGCTGAAGAATTGATGCTTTTGAACTGTGGTGTTGGAGAAAATTCTTGAGAGTCCCTTGGATAGCAAGGAGATCCAACCAGTCCATCCTAAAGGAAATCAGTTCTGAATATTCATTGGAAGGACTGATATTGAAGCTGAAACTCTGACACTTTGGCCACCTGATGTGAAGAGCTCACTCATTTGAAAAGACCCTGATGCTGGGGAAGTTTGAGGGCAGGAGGAGAAGGGGAAGACAGAGGATGAGATGGTTGGATGGCCTCACTGACTCAAAGGGCATGAGTTTGAGCAGGCTCTGGGAGATGGTGAAGGACAGGGAAGCCTGGCATGCTGCAGTCCATGGGGTCACAAAGAGTTAGACATGACTGAGCAACTGAACAACAACAAACAAATTCTGTCAGGTAATATGGCAGAAAGCCAATACTATTAAATCCATATGGTATAATAACTGAGGTCATGGACCAGGGTGGTAACAGACACTAAGGGGTAAGTATAAAATGTTCATGTGATAGACAAAGTTAATTTAGGTAGCAATGAAAACTGATATTTCATTGTATTATAGTTTGAGAGTGTGAAAACAGTAATGTTTAAGAATAGACAGAAAATTAAATATGAGGTAGTTTGAGAGAATACAATGTTAACTTTGGTGTGAACTGTTAAGCAACTTGAATGAGTTTCAAATGAAAATGTTTATTAACTAGATTTTAGAAAGTCATAAGTGAATTAATTCATGTGTAAACTTCTCTAAGATAGAAAAACACTGGAAAGAAATATACTCAAATACTATTTTTCTTTCACATTTTCCTTGATAAAGTATTATTTTTAAATTGAGGTGGTTAACCAGATGAACTGTCTAGGTAACTAATTAACATTTTATATATGTTTGGTTCAAATTTAGGAATGATTTGAAGTGAATAAGCTATGATTAGATATTGCTATTTTGAGATTCTCACCAAAATCTCAGTTCTTTTCAGGAGCAATCATGATGTCATAAATATATAATATGTTTTAATATATATATAATAGTGTATATATGATATGATATTTACATATATGATATTTTAAATAATAATAACAGTATGAATGTTTCTCTAGATAACTTTTCTGACATTAAACTATTAGAACTTAATATTGAGTCTGAATATCTTATGTATGCATGGATGATAAAAATTTATATGTGTTCTGTGTTTAGATATAAAAAATAGATAACATGATCTACATCTTCTAAATTCCCACACAGTTCTCATATTCAAAAACTAATCAGTTTGTAGCAGCAAGTAGTGAAATTACTGAGAGCAAAGCAAAGAGGTAGGTATAATTTTGACTTTGAGTGGATGAGAGACATCTGTGAAATCTTTGTATTTTGTGTATATTTTCACAGGGCCTGACATGATTAAAAGAATATTATTCTACGTGAACAATAAGAACAAATTCATTTTACGGAGGCAGAAAGTAGTTTATAAAATAAAAGCAAATTAATATTCTGAAATTAAAATGGATTGTCTAATAAAAAAAGCCAGTCTGCATATTTAATAGAAATTTCTTCTACTTTCTAGTAACAACAATCAAAAAAAATACAGGAAATCAGCCATACATATACATATATCTACTCTCCCCCTTTGCTGTTCACCCAAAACAATCACAACACTGTTAATCAACCTGTTAGCTCAGCTGGTAAAGGATCTGCCTGCAGTGCAGGAGAACCAGGCTCAATTCCTGGGTCTGGAAGACTCCTTGGAAAAGGATGAGGCTACCCACTCCTGTATTCTTGGGTTTCCCTGGTGGCTCAGCTAGTAAAGGATCTGCCTTCAATGTGGGAGACCTGGGTTCAATCCCTGGGTTGGAAAGATCCCCTGGAGGAGGGCATGGCAACCCACTCCAGTATTCTTGCCTGGAGAATCCCCATGGATGGAGGAGCCTGGTAGGCTACAGTCCATGGAGTTGTAAAGAGTCAGACATGACTGAGTGACTAAGTATGAGCATAGCACATAACCCAATACAAAATAAAAGTTTGTAAGTGTGGAAAAAGGAAAAAATAAAAAGGAACTAAGGAAAGAAGAAAAACAGAGGAACTTAAAATATATACACTGACTTCTCTCATGTAAAAGAAATCAAGAAATATGCATTGCAGATCTGATATAATAACTCCTTGTTTCCAGGGACAAATATTCTATTCCATTTTTGTTCTATTGTTCTTAACCCAAGACTCTAATTTCAGGTTTGTCTCATGATCCTTTTAGATCCTAAGAGGAAAGCAAGAAGTGTGGAGAGCAAACAGGTTCATATATGAGCTATGTTTAAGATTCTAAGGAGCATATTCAACATTCCCACACAGTAAATGCTGTTTTTAACATATTGGCAAGACTTTTTTTACATAGCCACATTAACCTTTAAAATTGACTAGGAACACTTTAAATCTGTTTACTTTGCCACCTGAATAAAATGAGAGTCTGTTTCTAAGGGAGGAAAAAAAAAAGAAAGAAAGAATTTATTTTGGATAAAGAACTAGCAATCTTTACCATGCAATTTTTGGGAATCCACTATAAATCCTGAAATATAAAAATCCATAAATATATTTATGAATGAAATATATATATATGTTACAGATGAAAAATGTATGAGAATGTATACTGTGTCATTAGGTGCAATGTTAAGAAATAGGAAGAGTTCATGACCTAGAAGACATTTGCTTTCACTCAGTAGTCAACCCACTATTTTTCAATTAAGGGATCAATATGATGACAACCTGATGCTACTATCAGCTTGATCAGCTCCCCTTTACAGAGACAATGGGTAGTAAAGGAACGGCAATTACTGACCACCTGATTCATTTGGTAGCTATTAATAGTAACTATAGTGTACTGCATAGTTAGTGCAAGAGGTTTATTAAGTGTGTAGAAGCTGCATCATAAGACTTATACATTGGTCTTTAAAATTCTGTGGAAAATGAAAAGTGAAGTTAGAAACTGGTATTACCAGAACACTGCTTTTTATTGTATGTTTTTTAAGATATATTTTATGTGGGCTATTTTAAAAGTCTTTATTGAATTTATTACAATATTGCTTCTGTTTTATGTTTTGGGGTTTGGGGGCAGTTTTTGGCCATGAGGCATGTGGGATCTTAGCTTCCTGACCAGGGATCAAACCCACACCCTCTATATTGGAAAATGAAATCTTAACCAGTGGACCAAAAAGGAAGTTCTGAAAACACTGTTTTTAAAATGTTCTTGTATATTTCCCTTTACCAGAGATTGTTATGTCACCACATGTTTTGAGTTGCTGTCTATTGCTGTTTTGTTTCTACTTGAAGGACTTCCTTTAGCATATCTTATAGAACAGGTGTAGTGGTATTGAAATACCTTTGCTTTCATTTACCTAGGAATCTCTAAATTTTTCCTTCATTTTAAAGGACAGTTTTGCTAAATATAGTATTCTAAGTTGACAGTAATTTTTTATTTGCTTTTATTTTTTGTTTGTTTCTTTTTTGCCTTTGAACACACTCACTGCCTTCTAGCCTCAAGGTTTCTGATGAGATGTTGGCTTATAAATGTATTGGAGGTCTCTCTTATGTGATGAATCAGTTCTATGCTGGTACTTTCAAAATTCTCTGTCTTTGGATTTCAAAAGTTTGATTATAATGTGTCTCAGGGTGGATCTCTGGGACTATTCTACTTGGGATTCATTGAATTTCTTGGATTTGTGGATTAAAGCATTCAATCAGATTAAGGTATCTTCAGCCATTATTAATTCAATTTAATCTTTTTGCTCTTTCTATCTTCTCCTTCTGGGACTTGCATAGTGCATATCTTTACTCAGAAGAAAATTGATTTGAGCTTTTGAAACTTAGAGAGACAAAGGTTTAGAAAAGTCAGGTGAGCTGAAGAGTCCCAGAGTGAGATATGAATGCAAAAACATGTAGATTATTTGAAATACACTAGCAGGAATAGTTGCCCATTCCTCCCTGTTTCCTCTCTAATTCTGTACAATGAAGTCCAGGTTATAATAGATCCTATTACTCATTCTCCACCCATACCAACATCTCTAGAAATTATATATATATATATATATATATATATATATATATATATATATATATAAATAAATCAGGTGAATAAAGGAGATCCCAGTCTAAAGAAATTATGGACTGTGTGTAATGTCACAGGGTATCTTGTGTGAGTGCTGAAGGATTTTGTACCCTAACTTATAGGGTCTCAAAGCATGATATTTAATTCATGTAAAGGAAAAATCTATTGAGCAGTTGTTCCTACCAATACACACAAACCTATAATAACTCAAGTGAAGTGAAGTGAAAGTTGCCAAGTCATGTCCAACTCTTTGCGACCCCATGAACTATATATACAGTCCATGGAATTCTCTAGGCCAGAATACTGGCATGGGTAGCCTTTCCCTTCTCCAGGGGCTCTTCCCAACACAGAGATTGAACCCAGGTTCTCCCTCACTGCAGGTAGATTATTTACCAACTGAGCCACAAGGGAAGCCCAAGAAAACTGGAATGGGTAGCCTATCCCTTCTCCAGAGGATCTTCCCAACCCAGGAATTGAACCTGGGTCTCCTGCATCACAGCTCTTTACCAACTGAGCTATCACAAGATGGATTTCTAAATATACAACAGATATCATCAGAAAATTGTAAGAGGTTCATATAGAATGCTCAGACACTACTGTGATGCCCTTGAAAGGAAAAATTGTCTTTGGAAGTATATATCCCATAGACAAGTAAAACTTCTCAGATTGGTTGTAACCTGAAGTAATTTTTAATTTATGATCGAGAAATATATTAAATTAGAAAATATCTTCTATTTAGAAGCTCAAGGAAGAGAATACTGCAGTTGTAATGAATTATGATGATATGTCTGTTCTTGTCAAGGCTTTTCTTTTTCCTGAAAATTCTAATTCTTTCTATTATAGTATTTTTTATTTGGTTCTTTTTTATTGGTGGCAATCTTTCTTCTGAATTTCTATGCATCTTTGTCTACTCTGACTGGTTACTCACTAGGACAGCTACTAATCTGCCCTTCTGAATCCCTTTTCACTATCTTTCTACATTGTTCCCTTAGTTTGTGGATCATTTGCCTTTATTGTCTTTATTTTTCTTGGTTTCTTAACTTTTTAAATTTTTATCAATGGGGATAAACATCATTTAAACCCAGTTAAATTTGCAAGATAGTGTGGGTTGGCAGTATATTTTCTGAGTTCATATGTGTCTAAATATTTCTTAAAATTTTTCCATCATGCTTTAATAATTCAACTGAGTATGGAAATTCTACTACAATTAGGTATTCTATTGTCTTCTCAAATAGTACATGTATGCTTTTTTGCTTACTTTTCTGGCACTTTGATTATCATAGAAAATAAATTGAATAACCCATTGTGTAGGTCTGTGCAAAATAAGCCTTCAGTCAACCTTCATCTGCTTCAATTTTTAGAGTGATAAAAGTAAAATAATGACAAAGTAGCTTATGATCAATCTCAGTTGTTCAGTCATGTCTGATTCTTTGAAACCCTATGGACAGTAGACCACCAGTCACCCCTGTCCATGGGATTTTCCAGGCGAAATACTAGATTTGGTTGCCATTTTCTTCTCTGGGGGACTCAGGGATGGAAGCCACATCTCTTATATCTCCTGCATTAACAAGCAGATTCTTAAAGACTAGCGGCACCTAGGAACATCTCAGCTTATGATCCAGTGACTCTAAATGATTATGTTAGTTTGCCATTCTAAGACCTTGAAAATAGGTAAGTCTGCCTATGGAAACATATTAAAGAATTCACATGTCTAATCTGTTTACCTTGTGTCAGTAGCCATTATTCAATGCATAAGTAATCCACCAAATCTTTATTTAACACCTACTTTGTGCATTACATCATGTTGATTGCTGTCTCTGTAACTCAGAGGGAATTATGTTCATCTATACTAAAGTAGGAACACAATTTAACAAACTCACTGGCTTAATCAGTCTTCATTCAAAACATTATTTTTGTTCTCCTTTAAGTTCTCCAAACACTGACTGATGCACTTGATGCACTAAGAAATAATAATGAATCCCTTTTCTCATGACTCCAATTCCAACCTATTGAGCTGTCGGCTCTTATGAGTAAATTGTTTTTCTCTCTAAGCCACTATATGCCAGATACAATTGTTTCTATAATTTTGTTTTTAATTGAATATTTGTACAGGTAAAAATTTAAATTGCAAAGAGAATCATTGTTATCTTGAAAACTAAATTGAACACTTTGCAAAACTCTGTGAGTGTGAAAGGCTAAAATATTACTGTCTTATTAAGTGTTGTAGATTAAAAAAAATTAAAATGATAGATGACTCTTTATGGTATTACTTATGAAAAAAAAAAAAAAAAAGCTCTCAAATGAGAACACTCTCTGCAATGTAAGATCATATATAGTGAATGCACTTTTATATCATTTAATATAAAATAAAATGTGTGAATCTTTATGTGTTATTTATAACTTCATGCTTTCACTGATATTTTTGATTAATTGACCAAGTTGTGCTTCTGACATTGATGATTAAGATGAATTTTGTTGTAATTTACCAAATTAAGTTAGAATATTTTCCTTCTGTACGTTCATATCACCACACAAGCACTAAATATTTGAACACCTACTACATTCAACATGATGTATTAGGTGCAAGTGGAGGGATGAGCCAGTAATATTAATAATCTAAAAAAATATTTGCTTTTGAAAACAGATTTACTTTATCTAAATTTCCCAATTGTTGCTTGCATTTAAAATTCACTGAGCTATTGGATAGACAGATAGATAACAGAGATACAGATAAGTCATAGGATGTTTAAATCATTCTCAGTATTAGAATAGTCAGTCTACAAAAACAAATATATTTAAGAGAAAAGATGTTACTATAAAATTCAGTATCTTAAAACATAATACTAAGCCCTGTCTCCTTGGTTTGCATTATTTGAAAGGTTTTATACATAATCATGGAGAAGGCAATGGCACCCCACTCCAGTACTCTTGCCTGGAAAATCCCATGGATGGAGGAGCCTGGAAGGCTGCAGTCCATGGGGTCGCTGAGGGTCGGGCACGACTGAGCGACTTCACTTTCACTTTTCACTTTCCTGCATTGGAGAAGGAAATGGCAACCCACTCCAGTGTTCTTGCCTGGGGAATCCCAGGGACGGGGGAGTCTGGTGGGCTGCTGTCTATGGGGTCGCACAGAGTTGGACACGACTGAAGTGACTTATCAGCAGCAGCCTTGGTTTGCATTTGGCTGCCCACATGGTCATCCTTCTGCTTGTGTGTACCTCTGATGTCTCGCTGCATGTCCAAATTTCCTCTTATAAGGACATCAGGCAGCTTGGATCAAGGCCTGCTCAGACAGTTTCATTTTGATTTAATCACCTATTTAAAGGTTATATTTCCAAATAGTTACATTGTGAGCCAATAGGTTAGGATTTTCAACATATGAATTTTGAGCAGACATAAGTCAGGCCATGACAGTAGCATGCATAGGATTTTAACTGTTCTGTAGGTGCAGAGAGATCACAGTAGAAGGAGCTGAACTACAAGACTAGAGGTACAGAAAGAATAATATTTAGATTAGGAATACTAAATTGTCCATTGCAATCTTTCTAAGAAAAAGGGTCATTTCAGTCCCTGGAAACTTAAGTCAGATTCAGATTATAGGAGGCTTTAAATGTATTTTAAAAGGATTCAGAATATATTACATGTGCGAAGAAGAATCAGGTGTGATTTCTGTTCAAGAAAGGATTCACAGCTGTGTTTTGGCAAGAAGCTTTGATCTTTAGAGAATGATAAATTGAAAGGAGGTGGAGAAAATAATAGTAAAAGTTGAAAAAGTATTGCTAAAATTACATGAGTTAATAAAGACCTCAAGATTAATATCTAATAAACAAAAGGGAGAAAAAATTAGAATCATTTTGAAACACTAATATGACCTATTGAATGTGGATGTATACAAGAAGTATCAAACATAATTGAAATTTTAGATCTTGATTAAGTTGGAGTATGTGATAGCTAATTGATAAGGAATTCTGAAATAAGTGGGAAACACGTTGGATTCAAATTTTAGTGTATTGAATTTGAGCTTTTAATTGGGCAGCTGAAGAAATGACAGAATTATATGTGTTTGTTTGCTAAATTAAACACAAATAATGGAAACAGAGACAAAAAAAGATATATGCATGAATGCACAGAAAATAGTTTTGTGTTTTCCTGAAAAGGGAAGATGATTGAAAAGTAGAAGGCAATAATTGGAGAGGTTTAATTTTCAGTATATTCTAGGTCATTAAATTTTCAAAGCAAGCATTATTCTATACTGATATATTTTATATTAATGTTCTACCTTAGATTTTAGTAAGAAACATACAGAGAAAGGCTTGAGCTGATAAGTTTTGGAAATCTCTGATGTTGAGTAAGAAGACAGCATGTTTATGAGCTGAATTTTTAGAAATGTTCCACTTGAATTTGACCAAGCAAGTTTGTTTAAGTCATGGAAATGGAGAAACATGGAGGACAGGTGATTGAAAGATCAGGAACATCTAGAGTCATTGAATCCTAGGTAGAAAAAAAAAAAATATCCAGGAGAGAACAAACATTTCAATTTAGAGCTGGAGACAAAATAAACAGGATATGTATTGTGAGGAACATATGGAATTTCTTGACAGTGACGTAAGCTTTAGGAGAACGGTGAGAACAGAAATCAGTGTGACTGACATAAGGAGTGAACATAAACTGAAAGAGTAAATGTTTTAATTTTGAATATCAGTTTGAAATAGTTTGACAGTAAGTTCAGTTCAGTTCAGTCGCTCAGTCGTGTCCGACTCTTTGCAACCCCATGGACTGCAGCACACCAGGCCTCCCTGTCCATCATCTCATGTCCATTGAGTTGCTGATACCATTCAATGATCTCATCCTCTGTCATCCCCTTCTCCTCCAACCTTCAATCTTTCCCAGCATCAGGGTCTTTTCAAATGAATCCATTCTTTGCATCAGTTGGCCAAAGTATTAGAGTTTCAGCTTCAGCATCAGTCCTTCCAATGAACAGCCAGGACTGATCTCTTTTAGGATAGACTGGTTGGATCTCCTTGGAGTCCAAGGGATTCTTAAAAGTTTTCTCCAACACCACAGTTCAAAAGCACTGATGCTTTGGCACTCAGCTTTCTTTATAGTCCAACTCTCACATCCATACATGACTACTGGAAAAACCATAGCCTTGACTGCTGCTGCTGCTGCTAAGTTGCTTCAGTCGTGTCCAACTCTGTGCAACCCCATAGACGGCAGCCACCAGTCTCCCCCGTTCATGGGATTCTCCAGGCAAGAACACTAGAATGGGTTGCCATTTCCTTCTCCAATGCATGAAAGTGAAAAGTTAAAAGTGAAATTGAAGTCGCTCAGCCGTGTCCAACTCTGTGTGACCCCATAGATGGCAGCCCAACAGGCTCCTCTGTCCATGGGATTTTCCAGGCAAGAGTACTGGAGTGGGGTGCCATTGCCTTCTCCATAGCCTTGACTATATGGACCTTTGTTGGCAAAGTAATGTCTCTGCTTTTTAATATGCTGTCTAGTTTGGTCATAACTTTCCTTCCAAGGAGTAAGCATCTTAATTTCATGGCTGCAGTCACCATATGCAGTGATTTTGAAACCCCAAAAATAAAGTATGTCACTGTTTCCACTGTTTTCCCATCTATTTGCCCTGAAGTGATGGGACAAGATGCCATGGTCTTAGTTTTCTGAATGTTGAGTTTTAAGCCAACTTTTTCACTCTCCTTTTTCACTTTTATCTAGAGGCTCTTTAGCTCCCCTTCACTTTCAACCATAAGGGTGGTGTCATCTATATATCTGACATTATTTATATTTCTTCCAGCAATTTTGATTCCAGCTTGTTCTTCATCCAGCCCAACTTTTCTCATGGTATACTCTGCATGTAAGTTAAATAAGTAGGGTGACAATACACAGCCTTGACCCACTCCTTTCCTGATTTGGAACCAGTCTGTTGTTCCATGTGCAGTTCTAACTGTTGCTTCTTTGCCTGCATACAGATTTCTCAAGAGGCAAATAGGTGATCTGGTATTCTCATGTCTTGAAGAATTTTCCACAACATGCTGGGATACACACAGTCAAAGGCTTTGGCTTAGTTAATAAAGCAGAAGTAGATGTTTTTCTGGAACTCTCTTGCTTTTTCAATGATCCAATTGATGTTGGCAATTTGATCTCTGGTTCCTCTGCCTTTTCTAAATCCAGCTTGAACATCTGGAAGTTCTTGGTTCATGTACTGCTGAAGCCTTCCTTGGAGAATTTTGAACATTACTTTGCTAGAGTGTGAGATGAGTGCAATACAGTAGAATAGGGGATATCACATTGGACTCAAACCCCATATCCCCCAATGATGTTCAGAGTGCTCAAACATACCTTGTGTGCACAAGGACCCAGAGACCCCACAGAGACTGAGACAGAACTTGTTTGGGTGTCTCCTGAGGAGGTACAGGTCAGCAGTGGGCTGCTTCAGGTGCAGGTGCCCTGGGTTCAGTAGACCTGGGTGTGGCATAAGCCCTCTTGGAGGAGGTCACCATTAATCCACCATAGAGCAGCCAGAACTTACACGGGACTGGGGAAACAGTCTATTGGAGGGGACAAACAGAAACCTGTGTGCACCAGGACCCAGGAGAAAGGAGCAGTGACCCCACAAGAGACTGACCCAGACTTGCCTGTGAGTGTCCAGCATTCTCTGGTGGAGGAATGTGTCAGCGGCAGCATGCTGCAGGGTTGGGGGCACTGAGTGTAGCAGTGCATGCATGGAACATTTTGAAGGAGGCCCCCATTATCTTCATTACCTCCACCATAGTTTGGCCTCAGGTCAAATAACAGGGAGGAAAGCCCTAGCACTTCAACAGAAAGTTGGATTAAAGATTTGCTGAGCATGGCCCCACCCATCAGAACAAGACCTAGTCTCCCCCACAGTCTCTCCCATCATGAAGCTTCCATAAGCTTCTTATCCTTCTTCATCAGAGGGCAGACAGACTGAAATCTGAAATCACAGAAAGCTAACCAATCTGATCACATAGACCACAGCCATGTCTAACTCAGTTTAACTATGAGTCATGCCATGTAGGGCCAGCAAAGATAGGTCATTTTGGAGAGTTCTGACAAAACGTGGCCCACTGGGGAAAGGAAGGGCAAACTACTTCTTTCCTGGAGAACCCCTTGAACAGTATGAAAAGGCAAAAAGATAGACATGGAAACATGAACTCCCCAGATCAATAGGTGAGGTTTGTGACATTGTACAGGAGAAAGGGATCAAGACCATCCCCATGGGAAAGAAATGCAAAAAAGCAAAATGGCTGTCTGGGGAGGCCTTACAAATAGCTGTGAAAAGAAGAGAAGTGAAAAGCAAAGGAGAAAAGGAAAGATAAAAACATCTGAATGCAGAGTTCCAAAGAATAGCAAGAAGAGATAAGAAAGCCTTCTTCAGCAATCAATGCAAAGAAATAGAGGAAAACAACAGAATGGGAAAGACTAGAAATCTCTTCAAGAAAATCAGAGATACCAAAGGCACATTTCATGCAAAGATGGGCTCAATAAAGGACAGAAATGATATGGACCTAACAGAAGCAGAAGATATTAAGAAGAGATGGCAAGAATACACAGAAGAACTGTACAAAAAAGATCTTCACGACCCAGATAATCACGATGGTGTGATCACTCATCTAGAGCCAGATATCCTGGAATGTGAAGTCAAGTGGGGCTTAGAAAGCATCACTACGAACAAAGCTAGTGGAGGTGATGGAATTCCAGGGGAGCTATTTCAAATCCTGAAAGATGATGCTGTGAAAGTGCTGCACTCAATATGCCAGCACATTTGGAAAACTCAGCAGTGGCCACAGCACTGGAAAAGGTCAGTTTTCATTCCAATCCCAAAGAAAGGCAATGCCAAAGAATGCTCAAACTACTGCACAATTGCACTCATCTCACACGCTAGTAAAGTAATGCTCAAAATTCAAGCCAGGCTTCAGCAATATGTGAACCGTGAACTTCCTGATGTTCAAGCTGGTTTTAAAAAAGGCAGAGGAACCATAGATCAAATTGCCAACATCTGCTGGATCATGGAAAAAGTAAAAGAGTTCCAGAAAAACATCTATTTCTGCTTTATTGACTATGCCAAAGTCTTTGACTGTGTGGATCACAATAAACTGTGGAAAATTCTGAAAGACATAGGAATACCAGACCACCTGATCTGCCTCTTGAGACATTTGTATGCAGGTCAGGAAGCAACAGTTAGAAACGGACATGGAAAAACAGACTGGTTCCAAATAGGAAAAGGAGTTCGTCAAGGCTGCATGTTGTCACACTGTTTATTTAACTTTTATGCAGAGTACATCATGAGAAACGCTGGACTGGAAGAAACACAAGCTGGAATCAAGATGGCCGGGAGAAATATCAATAACCTCAGATATGCAGATGACACCACCCTTATGGCAGAAAGTGAAGAGGAACTCAAAAGCCTCTTGATGAAAGTGAAAGTGGAGAGTGAAAAAGTTGGCTTAAAGCTCAACATTCAGAGAAGTAAAATCATGGCATCTGGTCCCACCACTTCATGGGAAATAGATGGGGAAACAGTGGAAACAGTGTCAGACTTTATTTTTTGGGGCTCCAAAATCACTGCAGATGGTGACTGCAGCCATGAAATTAAAAGACGCTTACTCCTTGGAAGGAAAGTTATGACCAACCTAGATAGCATATTCAAAAGCAGAGACATTACTTTGCCAACAAAGGTCCATCTAGTCAAGGCTATGGTTTTTCCTGTGGTCATGTATGGATGTGAGAGTTGGACTGTGAGGAAGGCTGAGGGCCAAGAAATTGATGGTTTTGAACTGTGGTGTTGGAGAAGACTCTTGAGAGTCCCTTGGACTGCAAGGAGTTCCAACCAGTCCATCCTGAAGGAGATCAGCCCTGGGATTTCTTTGGAAGGAATGATGCTAAAGCTGAAACTCCAGTACTTTGGCCACCTCATGCGAAGAGTTGACTCATTGGAAAAGACTCTGATGCTGGGAGGGATTGAGGGCAGGAGGAGAAGGGGACGACAGAGGATGAGATGGCTGGATGGCATCACTGACTCAATGGACGTGAGTCTGAGTGAACTCCGGGAGTTGGTGATGGACAGGGAGACCTGACGTGCTGTGATTCATGGGGTCGCAAAGAGTCGGACACGACTGACTGACTGATCTGATCTGATCTGATGTAATCAGTGGAGATCAGCATATAAATAACTCCAGAGACAATGAAGAGACAGAGCCAAAGCAAAAACAACTCCCAGCTGTGGATGTGACTGTTGATGGAAGCAAGGTCCAGTGCTGTAAAGAGCAATATTGCATAGGAACTTGGAATGTTAGGTCCATGAATCAAGGCAAATTGGAAGTGGTCAAACAGGAGATAGCAAAAGTGAACATCGACATTCTAGGAATCAGCGAACTAAGATGGACTGGAATGGGTGAATTTAACTCAGATGACCATTATATCTACTTCTGTGGAGAAGAATTCCTTAGTAGAAATGGAGTAGCCATCATAGTCAACAAAAGTGCTTGAAATGCACTACTTGGATGCCATCTCAAAAACCACAGAATGATCTCTGTTCACTTCCAAGGCAAACCATTCCATATCACTGTAACCCAAGTCTATGCCCTGACAAATAATGGTTCTATGAAGACTGAGAAGACCTTCTAGAACTAACACCCCCAAAAGATGTCCTTTTCATTATAGGGGACTGGAATGCAAAAGTGGGAAGTCAAGAAATACCTGGAGTAAGAAACAAAGTTGGCCTTGGAGTTCACTGGTAAAGCAAGCATCAAATACAGAATGAATATGTTCAGTAGTAAAACAAGGTCGTAGAAAGGCTTTTCTTCACCTCCTGTCACTTCATTAATAAAGAATTTGAATTTTATCTTTTACAGGGTGAGAGGAGAGCCAGATCAGAATGAATGCAATCATTATTCCTGTTTTACATATTTTTTGTGTGTGTCAGAGTTCTGTATATTTTCTATTGGTGCTGTAAATAAAGGAAAAAATACCATAAAGCAGTGGCTTGACACAACACAAATTTATCATCTCACAGTTCTGAAGGTCAGAAGCCTGAAATGGGTCTTAAAGGGCTAAAATCAAGATATTGGCAGAGCTGCCTTTTCCAGCTTTTGAAGACAAATGAGTTTCCCATGTTTGGAACCATATATCTCTGACCTCTTCTTCCCTCCTCACATAACATTTTCTGCGTCTCACCCTCCTTTGTACCTCTTAAAAGGATCATTGTGCTTACAGTCTTCTCATTTAGGTAATCCAGATTAATTTTAATTTGTTACATCAGCAAAATCCCTTTTTGCCAAGTAAGGGCACATATTCACAGGTTAGAGAAATTTGTATGAGAACACCTTTAGGAAGGCCATTATTTTTCTACTGTTTGTCCCAACAAAACTGTTAATTCTATGTAACTATGAAATCCAATGTTTCAGAATAAATCTGAGGACATCTAAATTCATTCATATAGCAGAGTGAAATGTTTATCCTCATCAAGCGTTTGGCATCTGTATTGATGGTTTATTCAAACTGATTAAAGATGATGTATTAAACTCTTTAATTTACAGTTTTGTGAGCTAGTTAACACTTGGGACCTATTACCCATCTTTTTTTTTTTTTTTTTTTTTTTTTTTTTTTTAAGCCATGGAATAATTCCAAAGTGAAGCTTTCCCTAATTAAAAATTAAAAAAAACAAAACAAAACAACTATATATAGACATGAACCAATTGGAGCAGAGGGAATAAAATAACACTACAGTTGCAATGACTTTAATTTTCATATATTTAAATTAATCAACTTTAATATTTTATTGATGTGAATCTCTTTTGGTGAATCTACTTTAAAAAAAAATTCTCAATGTAGTTTACATTTGAAACATTATATAAAAGATATATACAGACTTGTGGAGAAGGCAATGCACCCCACTCCAGCACTCTTGCCTGGAAAATCTCATGGACAGAGGAGCCTGGTGGGCTGCAGTCCATGGGGTGGGACACGACTGAGTGACTTTGCTTTCATTTTTTACTTTCATGCATTGGAGAAGGAAATGGCAACCCACTGCAGTGTTCTTGCCTGGAGAATCCCAGGGACGGGGGAGCCTGGTGGGCTGCCGTATCTGGGGTCGCACAGAGTCGGACACAACTGGTGTGACTTAGCAGCAGCAGCAGCATACAGACTTGTATAAATTTAGTGGATTCTGAGGAACTATGTGCTATGTTCACTTGGAAGTATTCCACACACATATGATGAAATTACCAATCACTTGAATTAATGACTCATCCTTACACTCATGAGCAAATATCAGTTTCTTATTCATTCATCTTGATTTGTAGATAACAGCATGTATCATGGCAATATTTAACTAATGGTGTTTTCCACATATTCCAAATATTCTTCCTTACATATCAAGATGTCAAATTTACATTTTTGTTAAAATATAGAATAATATAAATTTATAATCCACTGCTTTCCAGTTGGTTTCATTATCTTCTGATCAAGATCCCTGGCTTTCTTTCCTTTTTTATGCTCATAAGTATAGAGTAAGGAGGATAGACTGTCCAGAGCTATTGCCTCTTAATGATATTACACTCCAGTGGCCAACATCTACATACATATTGTACTTCAAGATGCATAGAAACACTGGAAGGGTAATAACCAACAAAGAAAAAAATAATGGCAGGAAAGTCTTTCTTAATGTGCTATTTTACTGCCACTTGGATATAAATTTACCCACAGAGTTTAGATTCAAATTTTAATGTCCTCTATTCAAAGTCAGCAGCAGTGAATTTTTCTTTTTGAGACTTGAAGCTTATGGTGAAGGCTAGAGAACTATCATTAAGAGCAAATAGAGTTGAATGTTTATTAATGTCGGACTTTAAAATAACCACGGACAACATAGGACACAGCAGGTCTCAAGCAAACTCCAGTAACTCACAGCTCCCGTTTACACTCCTGCATGGGTCAGGGGAAAAACAGAAAGGCTATTCAGGGCTTTTTGGTAAGTCAGTGGATAGGAAAACAAATATTTTAAAGCTGTCAGCTTTGTCAATGTCTTTTAAGGTATGCATTATGAAAATTCTATTCCAATGCACTTGTAAAAAGGTTCGACACTTTCCAGCACAAACAAGCCTTGATAATTCCTGTGGAGTTCTGCTCATTCTTCCAGAAAAACACAGAACACTGTAGAGGACAGACTTGGCCTGCTTGTCTCCATGGGTCTGTCATTTGTGATGTGACAACGGTTCCTGGCTTTTTGAGTACCTGTGAGAGACAAAACCATGAAACTTTTTTATTTTTAAAATTTTGCAGTTTGAGCATATTTATCAAATAAGAGTAATGTAATGGAATTCTACTGATTACAGTAATGGCAGAGTTTATGATGAGTTTTAATATCTTCTAAGAGGTCATGCACTGGAAAAGCTGGGAGGTAGTTAAGATTATCCACCAATCCACATTCATTCAAAAGTATGTACAAAGCACTGATACGCTGTTGATGAATGAGAATGATGCTAATGATAACACCTACTTGATTTTTGTTCTGCCTGCTCTTCACCTATCTTAAGTTCCAAGGATGAAATACATGATAAGCATTTTTAAAACTTCTTGTGAGAAAAATGAAGCTTTCTAACTGGAAAATACTTTTTATCTGCAGTTCACCCAGAGTATAAATTCACTGCTTTTACTGTTTTGTTTTGTTTTGTGTTGGGGGGGCTTGGCTTCTATTTGTTCCACATTTATGTATGTATGCATAAAAATGTACAGAGTTCATAGAAAATTATTTTTCAGGCTGCAATTTCCATATTAATATGACATTTTAAACCTTAGATTATCTAAAATTTTTAGTCTATTTACCAAACAACTCTAGAGCACATTTCCATTTTCTACAACTTTTCTCTAGCCATAATTTCATTATCTTTTCACTAATCAGCAGGAAATACACAGGAAGTTATAGAAAGAAATGAATGAGGAGTAAAGTTTTCATATTCCTTTAAACCCTGGGTATGCATTATTTTCATTCATGCTTTACCATATACTCTCAAACTTTTAGACCCTCAAGTCTTTTTTTAAAGACTATGCCCCCAGTTATACAGATGCAGATGGAGATTTTGTTGGCAGAAAACCAAGTAGACTATGATTATTTATATTGCTACCTCACAAAAATATTTCAACCCAACCATTACATATATGATTTTATCAGTTGTATTCCTTATTAATGCCCAAACACAATTAGTGATCAATTACTATTAAAAATACACATATCATGCATGTCTGTGAAGTTTTACCTGTGTTGAAATATAAAAATTTCCCATTCTTGATAAACTAGCCAGGAATCACTTGGTAAGATGAAATTTTATTGTGAAAAATTGGAGAATGCACATATTTTCCTCATCCTTAACATCAAAATTGCATCACTGAGATACTTGTTTACAAAAAAGTAACTTGTTCTTCAATATATTTTGAAAAAAGTGGGTGTTTTGTTTGTATTTTGTTTTATTGTATAACTGGTCATCCCTATAATAAGTTTCTCCATATGAGTTCTGAAATTCTTCAGTTTCTTGATATTTTTTGAACCTATTCATGTTATTAGATGCTCAAGATTGTATTTGTCAGGTACGTTCATGTCAATTTATACAACCTTGCATACTCTTACATTATGATGTAGATGCAGCTCTGCCAAAAGGTGAGGTCACACTCCTCATTCTACTTGAAACTGAAGAAAGGTCATGGCTGCCTCACCCAGTATTATGTGACAGGGAGTAATACTGCATGATTTCTGAAGCTGGAAGGTTATAAAAGATGATATTGCTTTTGCTTATTTTTTGTCTCTCTGTGTACAGTTTTTATGGACCCATCCATCATGTTGCATGAAGTAGAAGCTACATGGAGTGTCCATATATATTACTCCAACTAAAGTAACAATGCCTTCAGCTACCAAATATCTAAATAATAAGACTTCTGGTAATTGCAATCTGCCACGCCAAGTCTTCCAGAGGAGATATTAGGCACCGTGAAGCAGAAAAAAAGGAATGTGCCCTGTCAGTTCAGTTCAGTTCAGTTCAGTCGCTCAGTTGTGTCCGACTCTTAGCGAGCCCATGAATTGCAGCACGCCAGGCCTCCCTGTCCATCACCAACTCCCGGAGTTCACTCAGACTCACGTCCATTGAGTCAGTGATGCCGTCCAGCCATCTCATCCTCTGTTGTCCCCTTCTCCTCCTGCCCCCAATCCCTCCCAGCATCAGAGTCTTTTCCAATGAGTCAACTCTTCACATGAGGTGGCCAAAGTACTGGAGTTTCAGCTTCAGCATCATTCCTTCCAAAGAAATCCCAGGGCTGATCTCCTTCAGAATGGACTGGTTGGAACTCCTTGCAGTCCAAGGGACTCTCAAGAGTCTTCTCAAACGCCACAGTTCAAAAGCATCAATTCTTCGATGCTCAGCCTTCTTCACAGTCCAACTCTCACATCCATACATGACCACAGGAAAAACCATAGCCTTGACTAGATGGACCTTTGTTGGCATAGTAATGTCTCTGCTTTTGAATATGCTATCTAGGTTGGTCATAACTTTCCTTCCAAGGAGTAACCGTCTTTTAATTTCATGACTGAAGTCACCATCTGCAGTGATTTTGGAGCCCCAAAAAATAAAGTCTGACACTGTTTCCACTGTTTCCCCATCTATTTCCCATGAAGTGATGGGACCGGATGCCATGATCTTTGTTTTCTGAATGTTGAGCTTTAAGCCAACTTTTTCACTCTCCACTTTCACTTTCATCAAGAAGCTTTTTAGTTCCTCTTCACTTTCTGCCATAAGGGTGGTGTCATCTGCATATCTGAGCCTGAAATCTATAGAAATCACTAGATTATTGCTCTTCAATACATTTAAGGTTAATCTGTTATATAGTTAATAAATAACTAATATAGATCATCTTTGTTATGCAGATACGAGTATAGTGCTTCCACAGAAGTAAATGAACAATCAAACTCTAAAATTTGTGTTAGTGATGGTTATTGCCATCTCAAGTGGCAGTTGAGATGAACTTGAAGAAAATATTAGCAGAAGTCTATGCTTGAAGCTGCTGTGTTAATATGTAGTGGTAGAAAATTAAAACAACAGAATCAACAACAATGCACCAAATAAAGTAGATATATTGAAGTTATTTGTTTCTTCTAAGTGACTATAGTAAAATGAGAACACAGATAAGTTAAAGAATGGGTGAGCAAACATAAGGCAGCCATGGCTTTCTGGGTCTGAAAATGACTTTTTTTTTTTTTTTCTGATTCCTGGACTTGCCAGATGGTAAATGATGCTAAAATTATAAAATGGCTACTGAGTTAATCTTACATCAAAGGTATTATTAAGAGCAATAATATGAAGATGAAGCTTACATTGTGATTATAAAACTCTAATTAAGAGCCCAAAGTTTTAAATTGGTGTCTCCAATAGAAAATAAATGTTTCTAAAAATCTTAGTGGTGTTATCCTACAGAAGCCTTATAGGAAAAATGTACAAAACAGTCTATTCCACCCAAATTTTTATGTGTGTGTGTGTGTTTAGCAAAAAGAAATCCATGTAAGTTCCATAGAAAACACACAAAGTTTTTAAGAGAATTATATTGACAGAAATACAGCCAGATCAGAATCAAAAGGTAGAGATAGTATAACATACAAATATGCCTTTGGAGTCCAAGTGACAAAATGCAGAAACAGGCTAAGAGAAATAGTTGTACACATTGGCCATTTTTTGTGGCGATGTAATAAATGAGTCATAAAGTAGCCAAAAAACTAGAATGTGTATCAAACAGCTGTGTCAAATCATTTCCAGGAAATAGGACTCAATCCTAATCAAGTAATCAGCAAGCATCATGTGCTCAGCTAAATTTCATAATCTTTACCGACTGGTAACATCTGTGTATGCCTTCAGTTTTCTCCCTTATTGAATAGTGGTTTCCGTGGCAATTATATCGTGTCTGCATAACCGTTGTATATTGGGTATGAGAGGGTGGGGTGCAATCACTTTTCCCTTAATTTTATGGGTCTTCAGAATGCAAAGAAATGTATTTGAAGACCTTTGTTCCAGGAACTGCTGCACAGGAGCTTTAGCTGCATCCGATCCTCATTTATATCAGATCCTGGACAATGAGTGGATATTATGATGAGAAGCAATCTTGGGGTTTTTATGGAAGAGAATGAGTTGGAGTTATTTATACTTTTGTGGCCTGAAAATTAAACCATGGTAACATGATATATCCGATCCCACATGCTTTTAGTGTGATGTTGACAGGCTTCTGTCTAGAGGGACGGACTCTGCTTCTTTCCAGTGAGCGTGGACAGATCTGTGCAACCATCTATGCAATGGAATGTGGTGGAAGTGATTCTCTTCAGCTTCCAAAGTTTGAACAACAACAAAAATATTGTTTCGCTTTGCCCATTCTCACCGGGGACACTGCTCCAGGGACATTTTCAACATATTTTAAGGAAGTCTAGGCTACTGAAGTGACTTAGCAGCAGCAGCAGCAGGCTAAATAGAAAGATGTGTGATTATTTCTGACCAGCTCTTGTCCCAGCCCAAAGTGAATGCCAACCACCAGCTGTGTGAATGAATGAATTGTTACATAATAATAATGACTAATAGAGTGCTCTATATTGTATAACAAGAATAATGTATTATAGAACTTAAGGTACTGAATGCCCAAGTTTCAAGAAATTTCCTCTTATGCATTTTTAGATATTGTTAAATAAAAGTGTTCAAAGTATATTACAAAATTAAAATTAGAATTATTTTAAAAGGAATAGATTTCTAAAAAATATATATAGCTAAAATATATGAAGTTTGGGATTTTTTTTTTCTTAAAAAAATTCACATTTTCTACAAGAAGGCAATGGCACCCCACTCCAGTACTCTTGCCTGGAAAATCCCATGGTTGGAGGAGCCTGGTAGGCTGCAGTCCATGGGGTCGCTAAGAGTCGGACACGACTGAGCGACTTCACTTTCACTTTTTCACTTTCATGCATTGGAGAAGGAAATAGCAACCCACTCCAGTGTTCTTGCCTGGAGAATCCCAGGGGCAGGAGAGCCTGGTGGGTTGACGTCTATGGGGTCACATAGAGTTGGACATGACTGAAGTGACTTAGCAGCAGCAGCACAAGAGAACTGTTTTAGGTGCTTTCTAAGAACATTTTCATTTAAATATGCCTTTTTTTTTTAATAAAAATATCTTATTATTTTTTCTTTTTTAAATTATGGTTGTTGTATAATATAGCTTACAGGTGTACAATAGAGTGATTCAAAAATTTTAAAGGTCATACTCAATTTATAGTTATTGCAAAATATTGACTATATTCTCTATATTGTAACAATATATCCTTGTAGCTTATTTTATAACTATTTCTACCTCTTACTCCCCTACCCCTCTATTATTACTCCCATTCCTCCTCCCTACTGTTAACCACTAGTTTATTCTCTGTAGCTATGAGTCTGTTTACTTTTTGTTATGGTAATTAGTTTCCTGTATTTTTAAAGATTCTACATATAAGTGGTATCATGCAGTATTTGTCTTTCTCTGAATTATTTTATTTACTGTAATGCCCTACAGGTTCATCCATGTTGTTGCAAATGAAAAAATTGCATTATGTTTATGGCTGAGTAGTATTCCATTGTACAGATATATGTCTATGGCTGAGTAGTATTCCATTGTACAGATATATATATATATATATACACACACACACACACATAAAACTTCTTTTTTATCCAGTCATCTGTTGATAGATGTTTAAGTTGCTTCCTTATCATGCAATTGCAAATAATGCTGCTATAAACATTGGAATACATGCATCTTTTAAAATTATTGTTCCTGTTTTGTTTTTGTTTTTCCCTAATATTATTATTATTATTATATAATAATAATGTTTTCACCTAATAATTCCAGGTGTGGAATTGCTGGATCATATGGTAGTCCTATTTTTAATTTTTTGAAAAAGCTTCATGCTGTTTTCTACAGTCAATGCTCCAATTTACACTTCCGCTAACAATGCATGAAGGCTTCATTTTCTTTGCATCCTCACCATTTGTTGTTTGGGTTCTTTTTGATATTAGCCATTCTGATATTTGTGAGGTGATGTCTCATTGTGAGTTTGATTTGCATTTCCCTAATGATTAGCAGTGTGAGTATCTTTTCAAGTGTGTATTGGCCATCTGTCTGTCCTTTTTGAAAAAAATGTCTGATCAATTCTTCTGCCCATATTTTAACTTTTTTTTTTTGGTGTTGAGTTATATAAACTATTTGTATATGAGGGTATTAACCCCTTATTAGTCACATCATTTCTAATTCTTTCATTTTGTAGGTTGTCTTTATCTTTGGTCAAAAACTTCCTTTGCTGTGCAAAACCTTTTAAGTTTAATTAGGTCAATTTGTTTAGTTTTGCTTTTGTTTCTCTTGATTTAGGAAATGAACCCTCCCAAAAAAGTATTGCTGCAATTTACGCTACAGTGTTCTGACTATGATTTCCTCTTTAATTCATTCAGACTTTGCTTTTTGTAAATGGTGATAGAGAATGTTTTGATTGCATTCTGTGACATTTAGCCACCCAGTTTTCCCAGCACCACTAACTGAAGAGATAGATTTTTTTTTTCTCCATTGCCTCCTTTTTCATGTACTAATTGGCTATAAGTTCGTGGTTTAATTTCTGATCTTTCTATCCCATTCCATTGATCTATATATCTGGTTTGTGCCATAGTGTTTTGATGACTGTAGCTTTGTAATGAAGTCTAAAGTCATAGAGAAACATAATCCTGCTCTGTTTTTCTTCTTCATGATTGCTTTGGCTATTTATAATTGTGTTTCCACACAATTATAAAATTATTTGTTATAGTTCTGTGAAAAATGCTATTGATATTTTGAGAGGGATTGCTTGGGTAGTATGGTTATTTTAACAATATTGATCATTTCAATCCAAAACACAGTACATATCCATATGTTCCTGTCATGCAATATTTCTTTCATCAATGTTAATGTTTTCTAAGTAGAGGTCTTTTGCCTCCTTAGGTAGATTTATTCCTAAGTATTTTATTCTTTTCAATATGATGATAAATGGAATTGTTTCCTTAATTTCTCTTTTTGATAGTTCATTGTTAGTGTGTAGAAGTGTAACAGATTTCTGTTTATTATTTTTGTATCCTGCAACTTTATCAGATTCTTTGATGAGCTTTAATAGTTTTTAGGTGGTGTCTCTAGGATTTTCTATGTATAATAATAGGTCTTATGTGAACGAACAATGGCAGTTTTACTTCTTTCTTTCCAATTTGGGCTTATTTTACTTATTTTTATTTTCTGATTGTTGTGGCTAGGACTTCCAAAACTGTGTTGATTAAAATTCATAAAAGTGAGCATTCTTGTCTTGTTCCTGATCCTAGAGGAAACACTTTCAGGCTTTCATTGTTGAGTAAGAAGTTAGCTGTGTTTGTCACATATGGCCTTTATTATGTTGAGGTATGTTCACTCTGTGTCTGCTTTCTGCAAAGTTTTTAATCACAAAATGGATGTTGAATTTTATCACATGCTCTTTCTGTATCTATTGAAATGACTGTATTATCAAAACATGTAAATTTGCAGCACTTGATCCAGAAAATGGTATATAAATTACAGAAAAGGAACTTTTCAAAGATAAAATATAGAGGGAGAAGTTAAAAAAAAAAGTCAAAAATTATTTACCCAATATATTTACTGTTGACATGAGATGTACAATCTTATAAATTTGCATTTTATTGTAAGATCTATATTGTTATATAAATGCTGTGTTGCACTAAAGATCAACTATAAAGTCATCAAAATAAGATGATTTAGTTACTGTCTATCCAAAAATATTGTCTGCTATTTTTCAGTATAGCATTTGTCTCGAGATATTATTTTAAAATACAATTATTTTAAAATGACAGTTTGTTAACACAATTGCTCTCTATTTAGATGTGCAATATGCTATATTTTTTACACATATGCATCTAGTTTTTCCAAACGGAGAAATCCACAAGATTAGTTTGATTATAAAACAGTGAGAATCATGGTTTTAAACTGGACAGACAATGTACTTTCATGCCAGAAAACCCTAAGTTTCAAATAATAGCTTTCTGTTTATGATAAATGAGACTTTAGAATAACATGTCACATGTTTAAGCCTCAATTTCTTCATTGGCATAAGAAAATAATAGCAAAATAATACCAGATTTCTGAATTTTTAGGAATTAAATGAGTGCATGTATAATGCAAGTCTTATAGTAAACATGCAATCATTTACTGCTATTACTTTTGATAGGAATCCATTTGATTCTTCAGAAGGTAGTGCTGAGGGATGAAGAAGCCTGGGATTCTGTAGTTGCTGACTGGTCAATACCAATCCTAACATTTTAAGCTTCCAATACTAGAAAGAGAAGTTACATCAAACATTTTTAATTAAGCACTTTAGCCCAAGAATTACTTGCTAATTGCATAATCACTAATTTTGGTTAGATGAGGATGAAATTTGTTAAAACACTTCTCTACGAAGGAGGCAGCCATCTTCTAGGAACCATAGGAGAGGTTCAATCTATTTATTTGTTTACTGTGGTAATTAGACCTACCTCACTGGACCACTTTCTAAGCTACTCCCGATTTATCCACCCTTCCCTCCAATGTTCTTTACTAAGTTTATCTGCGAAAAACTGTCACCAAATCCCAGAGTGCCTACAATTCATGTTCTTTTTAGCTACTTTTACTCAAGTAAATATTTGCTTACATTATAGTCTAAAGAATGCTCAGTCTAGTACTTAAGATTAAAGACAATGTTGCCATGAAGATGATTTGCATTTTCAAATTCACAGTTCTGTTTTTATAAGGCATTTTGGGGTTTCAGACTCATTCAGAAGAAAGGTAAATTCACTCTGAGTCCTCATTAGGGATTCCTAAACAGATAACTGGGTTGTTCTGACCTTGGGCAAGTGAAGTTACCATAAGCAATTGGGACATTTGCTTCTACTTGTCATTTGGGGTCACTGGCTGCTATTGAAAGGGTGATGTGCTCTGGGAACGCAAGCCACACAATTTAGAGGGGCTACGGGGCAAGCCGGGGATGAGCATGAGTTTCTGCCTCAGAGGAATCCTTCTTGTGTGTCACTTTTGCCAGCGGCTGAGATCTGTAATAGGAGTTGAATAAGAGAGATAATTGGAATGGGAAAAAGGGAAGGAGAAATCAGGTAAAATAAATTAAACAAAGTGTTTTATTCTGAAAGTCAAATTTATATCCTGTGTGTGGTTTCTTTCCTCCTACCTTGCCATGCTTACTTTTCCTTATTACAAATGATATCACATTTTCCATTTTCTCAAACAGATCAAGTGCCTATACCTTTGGGATCTGCTGGATTCCATTGTTAATAGACACAGAATCAGAGAACATGCTTTTAAAGAAAAAAGGTGTCATCTAACGACAGCAAGAACACATTAACATGAACAATTGAGAAAGATATTTTGAATTATTTATTGTATTTGATATGTGCTTATTGAGATTTTATTGTATTTTACATTTAAGGAACATTATGTAGTTGTTTTAAACAATAGAAAGATAGCAGTTTAGGTTTATAATTATAAATTTTATATAAAGGTATACATATATGTACAGAGACAAGATGTGTGATGATAAGCTGGTATAAATAATATCAATATATTCAAACTGACTATTACAATACTTACTGTATTTCATTTTAATTTTATTTTTTTATGTTTAATTGTCCATAAAATATTTTTATTTTAATATGGCAAAAATTTAATATGCTACAAGGACATAGAAGTAGCTTTAAAAATGGTTGTTAAATGAAAAATATAAATTAGCAGTTATCATTCCCACTCCTAAAAGAAAATTTGCACATAAAATGTTTTAAAATGTAACAGAATGGTAATCTGTTAATACAGTGAAGTTTCCTAAAAATATACATCTCTCCCTCTCTCACTCTCCCTGTCTTGCTCTCTCACACATGCACACACCACATACTAACAGGCATGACAAGGCTTCTCCTGTTAACTTAGTCTTCACATGATGCAAGTGTATGACTTGTAACGCAATTTCATTAAAAATAAATCTATGATACTAGTTACTGAAAAAAAGCCAATTTTATTTTAGTTTCCTAATTTCTATAGTTAATATGCTGCTGCTGCTGCTGCTTCTAAGTTGCTTCAGTCGTGTCCGACTCTGTGCAACCCCAGAGACAGCAGCCCACCAGGCTCCCCAGTCCCTGGGATTCTCCAGGCAAGAACACTGGAGTGGGTTGCCAGTTCCTTCTCCAATGCATGAAAGTGAAAAGTGACAGTGAAGTTGCCCAGTCGCGTCCAACTCTTAGCGATCCAATGGACTGTAGCCCACCAGGCTCCTCCATCCATGGGATTTTCCAGGCAAGAATACTGGAGTGGGGTGCCAATGCCTTCTCCAATAGTCAGTATAGTCCCTAATAATTCTAATTAGATATTGAAAATTTTACTGTGTGATTTTACCCAAGTACTTAATCTGCTTATTTTCTAAGATGCTGCTAGGTGGGGATAAAAATTATTTTCTCTCCTTAGTTTGTAGAGTGTTTTTGGTATTCTCTTCCCTCTATTTAAAAATTCACTCTTTGATTAGACAGTATCAAAGTAGATATTGATATTTCAAATATTAAATATATAAAGATAGGATAAGAAAATTATTTCACCATCATTTCTTTTGTTGGCCTTTGTAATTTTAATTCATCTTTTTTTGCTTCTTTTGATTTGTGTTGAATGATAATTAAGCAAAAAGCAGGAATTTTCAATTATTTATGTTTCAAGGAAAATATGCCAAAATTTAAATACAAAATCATCATTATGACCAACTCTATAGATCTGACCACTTAGAACTATAATTATCATGATTTCAACAATGCTAACATTATGAAGTGGTTTATCCTACCTCCATTAACTGTACAGCTGTTCTAAATAATGCAATCATTATATATTTTAGTACAACCAATAAGTGGTTCTGCTAAAATAACTAAAAATAGATAAGTGAAAAAGATTTTGTTATAAGCAATTACTAATGAGAGTGAATATCATTTACCTGATATCAATTTTTGTCCTAATAATTTTAACTTTATTTATTTAAATCTTCACAATGTGTGTACATTACAGATAAAGAAGTTTAGAGAGATTAAATATTCTGACTAAATACAAGTAAACAAGTCAGGATTCAAATGTAGGTTTGTCTCCTGAATTGTGTATGAAAATTAAATGTTTAGCATTAGGGGAAGATAAAAATGTCAACAAGACTTTAGTCAATCTAACCAGGAAAAAATACAGAAAATCAAAAAAGATTAGACATGACAAGGACAAACATCAAAACTAAGTACATGAAAAAATACTCATAGAGGTTTTCACACAACTTTGTTTAAATACATATGAAAATCTTCATTAAATGGATAATTTTATAGAAAATAACAACTTACAGACAATAATTCTAGTCTATAAATCTAAAAAAGATCAAAACACAGGGGAAATTAATGAAAAAAAAAAATAGTTAAAGCGATCAATGGCAAAAGCCACCTGGCCCAGACATTTTCAAAGGATCATTTTGTCATTCCTTTAAAAGTTACATAATAATGTGCTACTCTAACTTCTTTAGAGCATAGATACAAAATTTAAAGTTTCCGAATTCTTTTAGATAAATAACTGGAGTATTCATCCTTAAACATAAAAATATTGCATCACAAAAGGCCAATTTCACTTAATAAAACCGAAGTAAAATTTTAAACAAAATACTAGCAAATAGAATCCAGTAACATTTTTAGAAATATACATTTTCACAAGCAGATGCTGGTTCTTGGGCCACTATATATATTTAACATTGTAACCATATACTTATTTTACATTTCAACATAAGAAACTTTTCTTTAAAAAATCTGCTTACAATTTGAAACCTAAAGTATATAAATGTGTATTTGTATAGTCACTGCTTAGGACAGCTAATAGAAAAATTATTTCAAATGTCTTCAAACACTCAAAGTTACCCAAAGGACAACAGAAACAAATTAAAGCAAAAGGAAAATCTTTACTTGATTTTAGTCATGAAGTTGGAAATAGTGTCAGTATTGTTATTTTAAGATCATTATGTTTACAGATAGTATTAGATTGTAACTAATAAAGTTGCATTTGTATAGCATGATAAAGCAAATAAATAATTATGTTGATGGTGCTGAGGGCCAGATTTTCAGAATGGGATAAATTAGAAATAGCTATAAATGGTTAAGTCCATCCCTGACTCAAAGGACATGAGTTTGAGCAAACTCTGGGAGATAGTGAAGGACAGGGAAGCCTGGCATGCTGTAGTCCATGAGGTTGCAAAGAGTCTTGACATGTCTGAGTGACTGAACAATAACAATAGCAACAAGGGTCTTTGTTGACCAAAATTGAATTGGAAGTATGAATTCATGATGACTTTATCTCATAGAGATTATTAATTTATTAGCTTCTTATTTCTAATGGAAAGGACTAGATCTCAGGATCAACCTAGTAAATATGAACATTATTAGTTCATAGGCTGTGATCTCTGAGAAGTGATTCTCCAAGCAGGATTTCAGGGCTGCTTGTACAGTGCTGGTTACAGATCCTAGGTAGAACACATGTAAGATCTGTCATGCCAGAAAATATGGTAGTTCCCAAAATTAACAAACAGTATTTCAAAAGGATGTGGGAACCAACTTGAAGATGTTGTCTTTGATCAAATAAAACATGTGAGCCTCATAAGACTAACAACTGTAAAGTATTAAAATAAATCAAATGTGCTTAATATCATAGGTTCATAAAGATAAAATAGGAACAATGACAACAATTCAATGGACAAATTTGCAGTAAATAACCTATGAATTTGAAAGTTGGCAAGAAAAGGGACAACTCAAGCGTTTATCCTGTCTTTCAATGTGAATTCCTATTTGATGAGGAAAATACATTGGAAAGGTGACAGAATATGCCACCTCCAAATATGACACTTTGACATGAGGATAATTTTGAGCTAAGAGCACTTGAAAAGTCGTAGATGCAAGAAAGAACTCAGACCTTCCCTTTTCTCTCTAAAAACAAGACATAAAACTCCCATGTAAAAGTTACCGTCCCTAAAATGGGTAGATATGGCTACATGTCAATATATTTCTGGGTTAAGAACATATGATACATAGGACTTGCTTTAAAATAATGTGAAAATTGGGAAATAGTAAGTGTATAGATAAACCAAAATTGCATATAAGTTGATAATTGCTTAACTTGACAGAATTTATGGATTTATTAAACCTGACAGGATTTATGAAAATGACTCTACTTTTTTAGATGTAGAATATTCTATAATAAAAAACAAATACCCAGTATGAATGTTTTAATCCTCACAATTTTGATGTATGCATTATTATCTCAAATATAAAATTATCCTAATTAGAAATCATATAATACAGTTCTCTTCTTATAGATAAGGAAACAGTTTTAAAATTTACAAAACTTGCTTAGACTATATGTGTATTCTTAGACAGGGTTAAATAAGGATCCAGTTTTTATGGCTCCTATGACATAATGATTTTTATATACTAAGGTACTTAGTGTTTAGTTGTGCTGATAAAAAAGTATCTTTATAAAAGTAAATTAAAAACAAATTTTTATAAGCATACTGCTATATAACTAGTTTGTTATTTTAAAATATTTCCCACTTATGATTATATTTTATATAGGATGCTCTAAATGCAGATTCTTTTAGTTTCTAGGGTAAAATAAGTGGAAAGGAGTAAAATAATCTGGACTGAGCACAGTGTAAAGCAATTGTTTTTTTTTGTTGTTGTTGTTATTGTTAATCCAGATAACACCTATTAGGAGTAGTAGGTGACATCTTGAGACCAAAAGTTCATTAGGACTTATTATACAGCTATTATTTGCACACAAAATATTCATCACCATACAATTTAGTGTGGCTCAAGTGATATATATGTATATATATATATATATATATAGGAACACTCTTTGACATTTACATTGATTTCAGTGTTTGATAAAAACCTTATGTTAAGTCACTCAGCAGTGTACAGTTCAGTGACCCCATGGATTGTAGCCTGCCAGACTATTCTGTCAATGGAATTCTCCAGGCAAGAATACTGGAGTGGTTTCCCATTCCCTTCTCCAGGAGATCTTTCCAACCCATGGATCGAACCTGGGTCTCCCACATTGCAGGATATATGATCTAAGGATACCCCTCATAAGGCCTAAGTTACTTCTTCTATTGTGATGGGCCAAATTGCTGTAGATAAGTTTGTAGCCAGGGCTGGTCTCCAGCCAGCTGGCCTGCTAGAACCTGCCTTGTGTGGAGACTACTGGTGAGCAAGGACAGGTCTTGGCATGGCTGGTTGCATGACCTAGGTAGCCCCAAAGCAGATTGTGTCCCACTGGTGGGCAGTGCTGGGCCCCAGGGAGACTGACTACAAGTGTCTGAGCTTAGTGCTTGAGTTAACTTATTAGCAGCCTGGGCTGGAGACAAGAAAATTCAAGGGTTGTGCTGACCTGCTGGTGGGTGGGGCAGGGTGCTCTAAGAATGGCTGATTTCTTTGTTTTGGGGTCCTGGAACTGATGCTAACAGACTAGATTGAGAGGCTGGGTCCCAGCACTAACTCTACACAACACTCCAAAATGGTGCTTGCCAGTACTACGTCCTCCTCACTGGTCAAGCTCCCCCAATGGCTACCACCAATGTCTATGTCCCCAAGGCAAGTCCAATTGACATCTTGCCTCTTGGGGAGGCTTCTCCAAAATCATCAAGTGAGTTTGTCACTGGTTCCTTCTTTATTATTGCCTCTGAGCGGGTTCTGGATCACATGAGATATTTGCAGTTTGATTTTTCTTCTCTTTATGAAGGGAGTCTCAGTTTCCTACACCAATCCAGCTCCCCTGCGTGCAAGTTTAACTGATCCTCAAAGGCAGACATTCTGGGGGCTCTTTTTCATGATGTAGGACCCTTAGGTTGGGGACTCCGATGTGGGGCTCAGAGCCTTGCTCCTTGAGGAGGACCTCTGTTATTGTTGTCATCGTTTCATTTGTAGGTTACCCAGCTGATATTGTGGGTTGGATCTTCACTGTACCCAGTCTCCACCCACCCTATCCATCTTGTTGTGGCTCCTTTATATCTTTAGCTGTGGCATAAGAAGTCAAGTGGGCCTTACTAAGCATCACTATGAATAAAGCCAGTGGAGGTGATGGAATTCCAGTTAAGCAATTTAAATACTAAAATATGATACTGTGAAAGTGCTGCACTCAACATGTCAGTAAATTTGGAAAACGAAGCAGTGGCCACAGGACTGGTAAATGTCAGTTTTCATTCCAATCCCAAGAAAGGCAATGCCAAAGGATGTTCAAACTACTGCAAAATTGCACTTATCTCACATGTGAATAAAGTAATGCTCAAAATTCTCCAAGCCAGGCTTCAACAGTACCTGAACCATGAACTACCATATGTTCAAGCTGGATTTAGAAAAGGCAGAGGAACCAGAGATCAATTGCCAACATCCATCAGATCATTGAAAAAGCAAGAGAGTTCCAGAAAAACATCTACTTCTACTTTATTGACTTTGCCAAAGCCTTTGACTCTGTGGATCACAAAAAACTGGAAAATTCTTTAAGAGATGGGAATATCAGACCACCTTACTGCCTCCTGAGAAATCTGTATGCAGGTCAAGAAGCGACAGAACTGGACATAGAACACCAGACTGGTTCCAAATCAGGAAAGGAGTATGTCAAGGCCGTACATTATCACCCTGCTTATTTATCTTATATGTGGAGGATATCATGAGAAATGCTAGGCTGGATTAAGCACATGCTGGAGTCAAGATTGCAGGGACAAATATCAATAATATCAGATAACCAGATGACACCACCTTTATGGCAGAAAACAAAGAAGAACTAAGGAGCCTTTGATGAAAGTAAAGAAGAAGAGTGAAAAAGTTGGCTTAAAACTCAACATTTATAAAACAAAGATCATGGCATCTGGTCCCATTGCTTCATGGCAAATAGACGGAGAAACAGTGGAAACAGTGACAGACTTTATTTTCTTGGGCTCCTTAATCAATGCAGTGGTGACCACAGCCATGAAATTAGAAGACACTTGCTCCTTGGAAGAAAAATTATGGCCAACATAGATGACATATTAAAAAGCAGAGACATTACTTTGGCAACAAAGGTCCATCTAGTCAAAACTATGGTTTTTATAGTGGTGATCGTGGTGTTTTAGTCGCTAAGTCATGTCCAACTCTTGAGACCCCATGGACTGTAGCCTGTCAGGTACCTCTGTTCTTGGGATTCTCCAGGCAAGAACACTGAAATGAGTTGCCACTTGCTTCTACAGGGAATGTTCCCTACCCAGGAATCAAACCTAGGTCTCCTGTATTGTTCGTAAATTCTTTTTCACTTAGTTACAAGGAAAGTCAAAGATATGGTTTTTCCAGTAGCCATGTATGGACATGAGAGTTGAACTATAAAGAAAACTGAGCACTGAAGAACTGATGCTTTTGAACTGTGGTGTTGGAGAAGACTTTTGAGAGTCCTTTGGACTGCAAGGAGATCCAACCTGTCAACCCTAAATGAGATCAGTCCTGGGTGTTCATTGGAAGGACTGATGCTGAAGCTGAAACTCCAATACTTTGGCCACCTGATGCGAAGAACTGACTCCTTGGAAAAGACCCTGATGCTGGGAAAGACTGAAGGCAGAAGGAGAAGGGAATGACAGAGGATGAAATGTTTGGATTGCATCACCGACTTAATGGACATGAGTTTGAGCAAGCTCCGGGAGTTGGTAATGTACAGGGAAGCCTGGCGTGCTGCAGTCCATGGGGTCGCAAAGAGTCAGACATCCCTGAGTGACTGAACTGAACTGAATTGTGGAGATCTTTTCTCCTAGTCCTCAGTTTGTTCTCACTGGTAGTTGTTCTGTAAATAATTATAATTCTTTTGTTTCTGTGGAAGTGTGTGAGCATAGGGTCTCCCGGGCTTCCCAGGTGGCACTAGTGGTAAAGAACCTGCCTGCCAATGCAGGAGATATAAGAGATGGGTGTTTGATCC
Organism: Bubalus kerabau; assembly: GCF_029407905.1. Taxonomy (NCBI): domain Eukaryota; kingdom Metazoa; phylum Chordata; class Mammalia; order Artiodactyla; family Bovidae; genus Bubalus; species Bubalus kerabau. The sequence goes on along the minus strand of NC_073635.1, from coordinate 8,525,990 downwards.
CTGGTTTGGGAAGATCCCTTGGAGTGGAAATGGCAACCCACTACAGTATTCTTGCCTAGATAATCTGTGGACAGAGGAGCCTGGCACGCCACAGTCCCTCGGTTGTAAAGAGTTGGACACGACTGAAGTGACTGCACACACAGGCAGGGTCTGCTTACTTCACCATCTTGATCCTCTCTCTGTATGGTTATCAACTTAAGTTAGATGGTGTATTTTATTTTACCAACAAATTTCTTGAAATTGTATCTTTTTCTTCAGATACCACTTTTTTCAAAAATTTGCAGATTATATAATTTAGTTTATTAAAAAATAAACTACAGATAATTGAGAATTTACTTCATCAACTATTTTTTATGTGTCTGTCTAAAAATTTCTTTAGAGTTTTATCCAGTTATCTTCACTTCATCTCCATTTTTAGACCATGTTTAGACACCTAGTTCTCCTACAGTGGAAAGCAGACTGGTTCCAATTTAATAAGTCTGAGTGTAACTTCAAATTTACTAGTTAATAATGTTGACGCTTACTTAAGTTTGTTTCTCTGATGTTTGTTTTTTTATACCTTTACATAATTATTGAGAATTAAGTATAATAAATATTTTCTCCAGATGTGAATGGATTGCTACACATAACCCAAGTGGAAATAGCCACAACACAGCAATTCTGACCAGATATAAATGCATTTTTGAAAGCTAATTTATTTCACCTTTTCAAATTACCTAAATAAAAAACAGTGTTTGTGATAAAACATTGGAATAAGGAAAAATGTAGGAAAAACAGAAATACATTTTAGGGATTTGGAATTGGAGAAATAGTAATGTTTTCTGTTTTCACATTTCTTGTCTTCTTGCTGCGAGAATATAGGAATTAGAAATTGAATCACAGTAGCTCCCTGTGCTAAAAATAAGGGTCCATTTCAGATTCTATGCACATTCTTCACTTGAAGTCATTGTTTGACAGATGTCTTGTGTCTTTATAAAATACGACTTTAGGTTTCAGAGAATTACTGAAAGTGTTGCACAGTCATTGGAGGCCAATAGATCCCTGTTTGCTTTCACGGTCTACTATGGACTAGTTATGAGTCTTGAGATGTACCTTTAAACATTCTGAGACCATTTTCATGTCTGTACAAAAGGAATAGCAATCCCTAATCAGAGGAGTTACTGTAAAAATACCAGATTCATAGTATATTTTTTTATTATTTTTTTTAATTTTATTTTATTTATAAACTTTACATAATTGTATTAGTTTTACCAAACATCAAAATGAATCCGCCACAGGTATACATGTGTTCCCCATCCTGAACCCTCCTCCCTCCTCCCTCCCCATTCCATCCCTCTGGGTCGTCCCAGTGCACCAGCCCCAAGCATCCAGTATCGTGCATCAAACCTGGACTGGCAACTCGTTTCATACATGATTTTATAAAATATATTTTTTGAAGTTTTTATTTTTGTTATAAATATATCTTGACTCTATCCCTTTCTCAGAGCCACTTTTAAGTTGTGAGTGGAATTTATGATTCTGTGGCTTGAATTGGTAGCCACAGTTCAAGTCCTTTATAGGACTACTTGTGGTAACTCCACACAACTTACACAATTTACACAAATTTGTGTAAGACAACTTACACAAATAATTTTCTTTTTAAAAAAATAAGTAATTCCAACATAAGTTCTTAAAAAACCTTGCAGTGGAATATACCATACATTTTCTTTGTTGCTAAAAATATGAAATTCTTATAAGTAATGTTTCTGTAAACAAAGTCCCTATAAGTGAAAAACTTTATATATACGATTAGTTTTATCTTTTTCTATTTTGATATTGATTGCTACTGACCTTTTATCATATATCCACTGGCCAAAGAGTTAATGATCCATAAAAGAGTTAAGTGCAGTAGCGTATGCTTCTGTTTAGACGTACTCAATGGTAAATCATTTGGTGATGTGTGAAGATAAGAATATCTTTCAAATTATGTATAAGTAATCACTTAAGGAAATGGCAACCCACTCCAGTGTTCTTGCCTGGAGAATCCCAGGGACGGGGGAGCCTGGTGGGCTGCCATCTCTGGGGCCACACAGAGTCGGACACTACTGAAGTGACTTAGCAGCAGCAGCAGCAAACTAGTTTGCAGTTCCAAGTTTTCATGTATATTGAACTATATTTACTTAGATATAAATATAGATACACATCCTTTAGAAGGACTCATCTGTATATTAAACAAAGGCATTATAATCATAGGAATATTTCTTTGATTGTGTATGTGTGTGCTCATGCATGAGCATCTCTGTGTGTGTGTGTGTGTGTGTGTGTGAATTTTAGTAAGTCAAATCTGCCATATGGCGATCAACTCGATTTTCTGAAATTGTGTAGATATAGCTAAATGTTAACCATCATGACTATAATCACAGGAAATAGTCTCCATAATTGTATTTAGTGGGAATTTCACCTGTTTTCTAGTCCCATGATTTTCCTCATCCATGCATTGACTATTATAAGAATTTCCTTGCTATGCAAACAGTTATTAAATGCTTGCTTCTTTCAACATTCTTTTCAAGGTAAAATGATGGATTGGAGGAAATTTAAGTCATGTTTCCTGTTATTAAAGAACTTTAACTACAACAGGTAATGCTTAAGTATTGTAAATATAATCTGCAGAGTACACTGGAGGCAGTTACTACAATTTAACCAATAAAATTTTTATGGAGACAGGAAAATCATGAAAAAATATTCCATTTTCTGCAATATATATCCATTGTATGTAAAAGGAATCAGATGGATTGAAAGAATTTTACCTAGGTTTTTAATTCATAGTCTTCTAGGTTTAACCTAGAGAAATTGCATTCAGTTCAATCCAGTTGCTCAGTCATATCCGACTCTTTGTGACACCATGGTCTGCAGCACACCAGAGCTTTGTTGGCAAAGAAATGTATTTTTTTTTTTAATTAAAAAAACAGAGAAATTGCACTGGATGGAGTTAAATCATATGGAAAATTTTATTCAAGACCATTGCAATACGTGAAAGACCCTGAATTCCCCTGAAACACAAGGAATTTTAAAAGCACTGGGGTTAGCTAATAGGGAAATATGAAGGGTTTTAGGTGGGAGGTTGTTCTGTCTGTTAAGGCAATCTGTGTTTACTAATTGGCACTTATTGAAGTAAGGCTCCTATTCTTCCACAGAGAAAGGAAGATAGGCACCCTATCTTTCTTGATGCTTATATTTCAAAGAAAAGTCTCCCAGATTCTCACAAAAGACTATCCTGGGTTGTAGAAAACTTTTCTCTCAAAGGAACAGAGAAAGAATTTACAGCTACAAGGTCTCTAGGGTTGATGCTCTAAGAAGAATAAAGCGACCTAGGTCAGGAAGAAAACTATCTAAAATTTAATCAAGTTGAGTGAAAAATTAGGCTGTCTTGGTTAATGATGTACAGAAGAATTGTATCAATCTGTCTATGCATCTGCCTATCTATCTGCTGTGCTGTGCTTAGTCACTCAGTTGGCTCCAACACTTGTGACCCCACAGACTGTAGTTTGCCAGGCTCCTCTGTCCATGGGGATCCTCCAGCAAGAATATTCCCCTCCTCCAGAAGAACTTGCAGACCCAGGAATCCATCCGGGTTCTCCTGAATGTCAAGCGGATTCTTAACCAGCTGAGCTACCAAGGAAGTCTGTCTATCTGTCTATATGTATCTATCTACTTGTCTGCCAATCTATAGAATTCAAAGGATACAACTTGAAAAAAATCAAGCAAAGAATTTATTAAAAGTATATAAACTATAATGGACATTTAAAATAATTCTTCATATAGTACCTTCATATAAATCTTCATATCATATCTTTTTAATTCATTCAGGAAAACCAATCTTTTATCTGAAGATTATACAAAATTGGAAGCAAAACAAATTACTCATAAGTCTGATTATTTTCCCACTCTTATGGCTCTGCACTACAAAATGAATTTCTAGAGAAAAAAACCTTCCAACCACTTCCAGAAACAGCTTCAACTTGTTATCACGGTATGTATATTCTTGGGAAATAATACCAACCATCCAGCCGGTAGGACAAAGCTGTTTGCAATTCCTTGCAATTTTGTGGATCCCCCATGTCTTCAAAAGTTTTGGTCCATACTGGCGTTTATCTCTTTAGGTATATATGGTAAAAGATTATCCCTATTTCAAAACCTCACTTCAACATTAGTTCTTTCTCAAAAATATTGCTGAGTTATACTACTATATATATAGAACATCATTCTTTTTCTCTGTGTTAACATTGTACCCTCTGTATCTAATTCTCTTGTTACACTGATTACATTATGTGTTTACAAGAGCTGCTTCTTTGAGGGTAGTGATCATCTATTATTTATCTTCTAATCCACAGCAACTGGTAGAGTAGCAAACATATAACATCCATTAAATACTTACAGGATGGATGAATGAATTAATAAATCATTAGCAGTTAATATGAAGAACAAATGGAAAAAATATATGAAATATTTGAAATTATATCTTATGTGGTAATACATTTATAAAAACATAAGCAGTGGTAAAATTTCAGCCACTATTGTGATTTATCTGTATATATTTCCTCATGGATTCAACTTGGGAAAATAATTATAGAAAGCAAATACAGGGATCTTTATGATGAATGAGGGAATAAAAGTCAAAATAAGAATCTCTCTCGAGATAGCTCAATTGGTAAAGAATCCACCTGCAATGCTGGAGACCCTGGTTCAATTCCTGGGTCGGGAAGATCCTCTGGAGAAGGGATAGGCAACCTGCTCCAGTATTCCTGGGCTTCCCTTGTGGCTCAGCTGGTAAAGAATCTGCCTGCAATGTGGGAGACCTGGGTTTGATCCCTGGATTGGGAAGATCCCCTGGAGAAGGGAAAGGCTACCCACTCCAGTATTCTGGCCTAGAGAATTCCATGGACTGTATAGTCCATGGGGTCACAAAGAGTCGGACACGACTGAGCAACTTTCACTTTCACTAGAGAAACTACTTTGAACAAAGCACGAGAATTAAAAATCCTGGGAGATTTCTAATTGGGAAGAAAACTGTTAGGACATTACTCAGTGTAACATTTTATAAATTAATTCAGTCAAGTCTAAAAAATGTGTAATTCATATATACCTCAGGAGTATCACTCAAATGCAGAGGTAAAGGAAATCAAGACCTGAGACTATCCTGCAATGAGTATGAAGTTATCAAGTGGAGTACTTCCTTCCACACTAGAGGACATTGAGAGAAAATATATTGTCATTCCTGAAGGAATGAACCAGAAAATGCATCTTTTTAGATTTTGCTAACTCCAGAGCCGACTCACTGGAAAAGACCTTGATGCTGGGAAACACTGAGGGCAGGAAGAGAAACAGACAACAGAGGATGAGATGGTTGGACGGCATCACTGACTCCATGGACATGAGTTTGAGCAAATTCTGATAGAGAGTGAAGGACAGGGAATCTGGCATGCTGCTGCAGTTCATGGGTTGCAAAGAGCTGGACACAACTTAGTGACTGAACACCACCACCAGCTTCAATCCCCAAGCTCAGTAAGAGGGATAATATAACTCATCCTTGCTTTCTTATTGCTTTTGAACAATGTTATCATTATCACACATACCAATACTAGCAAAGAAGAAAATTAATATCAACATCAAAAGCCTATATCATGTTTGATAGATTTCATTTCAAAGTCATAGCTAGTCTTTAAAATGTCCATAGAGCACATTCTAAAAGACTTTTAAGGTTAATATCAGCATACCTAACATTAATATTTTATGCTGTTTGCTGTTGTCATGCAAGTTATGTTTTTAATCCATCGTGTATTCACTTATGAAACACTTGCTCATTTCAACTTTTCTCCTTTACTCTGCATTTCATGACTACTTTCCTTCCCCAGCCTTCAACTAACCTCTTGCAATGCCCATTCTATGATCTGTCTACACTATATCCATAACCCCCTTCTCGGAATAGTTCCTTTACCTTATTACTTTAAAGAAAATCTGACCAGGGGATTCCCTCATGGTCAGAATTCGGAGCTTTCATTGTCATGGCCCAGGTTTGATTCCTGGTTGGGAAACTGAGATCCTGCACGCTATTTGGTGTGACAAAAAAAAAAAAATCTTACCATTTCCAGAGGACACTGCTTCTTCCCTAATCACCAAGTGAAATATTGCTTTATTCAAATCCTTAACAATTAGGAGCAAGAGTAGAGATGTCTTTGATACTCTCTTCTGCTTCCTTATCATTTCTCCTCTACCCAGTATATAAAGAAAAAAATATTTTTAGCACCTTATCAATATTGCATTATCAACTTCCCAACCTATATATCATTGTTAACTGGAGTATGGATGACACATCAAATCCTGACAATATTGTTGTTGCATGTGATGTTCATTAATAATCCTTGAATGCCTGGTCTGTGGGTTTTGGCAGCGAGGGTTTCTTACATCATGTTTTCCAATAACTTTCTCCTCACCATCCTCACTAACTGATTACAGTAATCATAAATTTTGTTTTTCTTCAAAAATAGTGTCACCAATCTATAATTTAAACACCAAAGTATGCAGGCACACCTCCTTTCCTGCATTCCCATTGCTTACTCAAGTACTCCATATCAGCTTTTCTTCTTCTGTATTATACTGAAAAACTTTGACTTTCCTCATTTAATCTTTCTGTGGTGTTTATTTCCAACATCATCTAGCAAATACTGCATGATTTATCTTTTCAAATGCTCCTGTGGATGATTTCATTTTATTATATCTCTGATGTCATATCACATGCACCTGCCAAAATTCTGACCATGTAAAAAACAGTGAAGGGCATAAGAATTTTGTTTTGAAAAAGTCAGACTACCTGTGTTCCTATTTAAGATTAATTATAATTTGGAGAAATATTCAAACCTTTGTAGGCCTCAGTTTGTTCAACCACCAAATGATAATATTAATAATAAGAGTAGATTCTTCATAGAACTACTATAAAAAGAAATAATTCAGTAAAAGCTTTTTACGATAGTGTCTGCAAAGCATCTCATAGTTTCTGCTATCACCATCATTATTCTTATTATTATTAGTTTTGTCCACTTTGTCCTTCCATGTGATAAAATAGAGCCACAGTTTAAATTTATAATCATTTTAAATTTATGGTAATCAATTTAACTATTTTTTCAATGATAATCACAATGTTATTATATTTCTTTTTAAATGTATTTTTAATTGGAGGATAATTGCTTTACATATAATCTTGTTTTAGTTTCTGCCATACAACAATGCAAATCAGCCATAAGTATACATATATTTCTTTTTTTTTTAATCTTGTCATCTCAAGGATACTGGTTTTCTAATTCTCTCAAGGATACTGGTTTTCTTTCTAATTCTCTGTACTGTCCTAATTGCCCTTGTTATTATATCACTAACTCTGCTCCTTTTCATTCTCATAACCTTATCTTTTATTTTAAAATATAAATATAAACCAATATGTGAGAACATCCTTTTCTCTCACCATGAAATCACCAAACATGTAAGAATAAACACAAATTTCATGATATCACTAGATTTGGTTAAAAACAATCTTTTCTCCTATGCTATCAGTTGCAAGATGCCACTGAACATTTCCATTCTGCCCTTTACGCCACCCTGACAGAGTAGCACAGTACCTGAAAAATAGGATTGCTATGCTATGCTATGCTAAGTCACTTCAGTCGTGTCCAACTCTGTGTGACCCCATAGACGGCAGCCCACCAGGCTCCCCTGTCCCTGGGATTCTCCAGGCAAGAATACTGGAGTGGGTGAAAAATAGGATTATGACCATTTAAATAAGTAAGAATTTAATTTATATGATTCTTTACCATCTTATAAAACAACAAAAATTTTTATAGCTCTTGTGGACTGAATTATGTCCCTCCAAAATGCATATGTTGAAGTCCTAATTCTTTTCTTAATTAATTAATTTATTCTAATCAAAGGATAATTACTTTACAATATTGTAGTGGTTTTTGCCATACATTGACATGAATCAGCCATGGGTGTGCATGTACCCCCCATATTGAACTCCTTCCCACCTCCCTCCCTATCCCCTCCCTCAAGGTTGTCTCAGTGCACCAGCCCTGAGCACCCTGTCTCATGCATCAAACCTGGACTGGTAATCTATTTCACATATGGTAATATACATGTTTCATTGCTATTCTCTCAGTGGGATTTCTGGCAGTTCTATTTCCAGTTTTTTAAGGAATCTTCACATTGTTCTCCAGAGTGGCTGTACTAGTTTGCATTCCCACTAACAGTGTAAGAGGATTCCCTTTTCTCCACACCCTCTCCAGCATTTATTGTCTGTAGACTTTTGGATAGCAGCCATTCTGACCAGCTTGAGATGGTACTTTATTGTGGTTTTGATTTGCATTTCTCTGATAATGAGTGATGTTGATCCTCTTTTCATGTGTTTGTTAGCCATCTGTATGCCTTCTTTGGGGAAATGTATGTTTAGTTCTTTGGCCCATTTTTTAATTGGATCACTTATATTTCTGGTATTGAGCTGCTTGTATATTTTTCAGACTAATTCTTTGTCAGGTGCTTCATTTGCTATTTTTTTCTCCCATTCTGAAGGCTGTCTTTTCACCGTGCTTATAGTTTCCTTAGTTATGCAAAAGCTTTTAAGTTTAATGAGGACCCATTTGTTTATTTTTGCTTTTATTTCCATTACTCTGGGGAGTGGGTCCCAGAGGATCCTGTTGTGATATGTCACAGTTTGTTTTGCCTATGTTTTACTCTAGGAATTTTATAGCTTCTGGTCTTACATTTATATCATTGATCCATTTTGAGCTTATTTTTGTGTATGGTGTTAGTGTTCTAATTTCATTCATTTACAGGTGGTTGACCAGTTTTCCTAGCAGCACTTGTTAAAGAGATTGTCTTTAATTCATTGTATATTCTTGCCTCCTTTGTCAAAGTTAAGGTGTCCATAGGTGCATGGGTTTATCTATGGGCTTTCTATTTTGTTCCATTGATCTATATTTCTGTCTTTGTGCCAGTACCATACTGTCTTGATAGCTGTAGCTTTCTAGTATAGTCTGAAGTCAGCCAGATTGATTCCTCCAATTCCATTCTTCTTTCTCAAGATTGCTTTGGCTATTTGAGGTTTGTTTGTTTTTTGTTGTTTGTTTGTTTGTTTTGTTTTTGTTTTTGTTTTTTTTTTGTATTTCTATACAAATTGTGAAATTACTTGTTCTAGTTCTGTGAAAAATACCATTGGTAGCTTGATAGGGATTGAATTGAATCTATAGATTGCTTTGGGTAGTATACTCATTTTCACTATATTGATTCTTCTGATCCATGAACATGGTATATTTCTCCATCAATTTGGGTCATCTTTGATTTCTTTCATCAGTGTTTTACAGCTTTCTATATATAGGTCTTTTATTTCTTTATTATTTTCATCACAATGGTGAATGGAGTTGTTTCCTTAAGTTCTCTTTCTGTTTTCTCATTGTTAATGTATAGGAATGCAAGGAATTTCTGTGTGTTAATTTTATGTCCTGTAACTTTACTATATTCATTGATTGCCTCTAGTAATTTTCTGGTGGTGTCTTTAGGGTTTTCTATGTAGAGGATCATATCATCTGCAAACAGAGTTTTGCTTCTTTTTTAATCTGGATTCCTTTTATTTCTTTTTCTTCTCAAATTGCTGTGGCTAAAACTTCCAAAACTATGTTGAATAGTACTTGTGGAAGCTCTAATTCTTAACTGGACTATATTTAGAAATAGAGCCTGTGTGCATGTGTGGTTAGTCACTTCAGACATGTCCAACTCTCTGAGTCCCCATGGACCATGGCCTTCCAGGCTCCTCTGTCCATGGGGATTCTCCAGGCAAGAATACTGACATCATTTGCCATTTCCTTCTCTAGAAATACTTACCTGGTGCCTCAGACAGTAAAGCATCTGCCTACAATGTAGGAGACCCCTGGGTCGGGAAGATCCTCTGGAGAAGGAAACGGCAACCCAGTCCAGTACTCTTGCCTGGAAAATCCCATGGATGGAGGAGTGTGATAGTCTACAGTGAAACTTTGTCAGCAAAGTGATGTCTTTGCTTTTTAATATGCTGTCTATGTTTGTCATTGCTTTTCTTCCAAGGAGCAAGTTTGTTTGTTTTTGTTTTTTTTTAATGTAATAACTGTAGTCACCACCTGCAGTGATTTTGGAGCCCAAGAAAAGAAAGTCTCTCACTGTTTCCATTGTTTCCTCATCTACTTAAGGTGAAGAGATGGGACCAGATGCCATGATCTTCATTTTTTGAATGTTGAGTTTTAAGCCAGTTTCCCCCCACCCCCTCTCTCCTCTCTCAGTTTCATCAAGAGGCTCTTTAGTTCCACTTCTCTTTGTGCCATACGGGTGGTGTCACCTGAATATCTGAAGCTATTGATATTCCTCCAGGCAATCTTGATTCCAGCTTGTGTTTCATCCAGCCTGGCATTTTGCATGATGTACTTTTCATATAAGTTAAATAAGCAGGGTAGCAATCTACAGTCTTGACATACTCCTTTCCCAATTTAAAACCAGCGTGCTGTTCCATGTCTGGTTTTAATTGTTGCTTCTTGATCTCCATACAAATTTCTTCAGGCAGGTAAGGTGGTCTGTAATCCCATTTCTTAAGAATTTTTCAAGTTTGTTGTGATCCACACAGTCAAAGGCTTTCAGGTCAGTCGCTCAGTCATGTCCGACTCTTTGTGACCCCATGAATTGCAGCACGCCAGGCCTCCCTGTCCATCACCATCTCCCAGAGTCCACTCAAACTCACGTCCATCGAGTCAGTGATGTTATCCAGCCATCTCATCCTCTGTCATCTTCCTCCGGCCCTCAATCCCTCCCAGCATCAGTCTTTTCCAATGAGTCAACTCTTCACATGAGGTGGCCAAAGTACTGGAGTTTCAGCTTTAGCATCAGTTCTTCCAAGGAACACCCAGGACTGATCTCCTTTAGAATGGACTGGTTGGATCTCCTTGCAGAACAAGGGACTCTCAAGAGTCTTCTCTAACACCACAATTCAAAAGCATCAATTCTTTGGCGCTCAGTTTTCTTCACAGTCCAACTCTCACATCCATACATGACCACTGGAAAAGTAATGTCTCTGCTTTTCAATAGGCTATCTAGGTTGGTCATAACTTTCCTTCCAAGGAGTAAGCGTCTTTTAATTTCATGGCTTCAGTCACCATCTGCAGTGATTTTGGAGCCCCCCAAAATAAAGTCTGACACTGTTTCCACTGTTGCCCCATCTATTTCCCATGAAGTGATGGGACCAGATGCCATGATCTTTGTTTTCTGAATGTTAAGCTTTAAGTCAAATTTTTCACTCTCCTCTTTCACTTTGATCAAGAGGCTTTTTAGTTCCTCTTCACTTTCTGCCGTAAGGGTGGTGTCATCTGCATATCTGAGGTTATTGACATTTCTCCCGGCAATCTTGATTCCAGCTTGTGCTTCTTCCAGCCCAGCGTTTCTCATGATATGGTCTGCATATAAGTTAAATAAGCAGGGTGACAGTATACAGCCTTGACATACTCCTTTTCCTATTTGCAACCAGTCTGTTGTTGCATAGTAAATAAATACAGATTTTTTCCCAAATCAAAGGATGATTTTGGAGAAGTGTGGAGATGAGTTTTCCATGTAAGACCTCAAATGCTACTTTTTTTTTAATCAAAACGCAATTGTTTCATATTTTTTAACATCCTGTATGAATTTTTTTTCTTGCTTTATTGCAATTTTGAGGGTCTCTGTCACTATATATTCTTTCAATAAAAGTGTTAATACTGAATTCACCTGTTCTCAGAGAGAAAGCAGTCAGTACTTCATTATTACATTTGTTTTTCTATGTACTTTCCCTTGTATGGCTAAGATTTTTTTCTCCCATTGATAACAGGTACTGGCTTATTTGTGAAGGTCTTCTGTGTTGCTGATCACAAATTTCCATTTGTATGTTAATGTTGCAAATTATGACATTTTAAAATGATTATCTTTTACTTAACAATAATATCTATTTTATCATCATATTTTATTCTTGATTTTTTTTTTAAGTTTTTTGTCTATGTTCATAAGAGCTTATCACATGGTTTCATCCTGAGTTTTGGAAAGAGCTTGTCAGCTTTTGGTAAGACGGTTGTGTTGGCTACATACAACTAGTTTTTCTTTGCTAAATATTGAAAAAACTTTATAAAAGTCATTCCAGTTTTTTCTCAAAAATAAAGAAAAATCTGTGGAATATCATCAGGATCTGAGATTTTCTTTTTAATTTTTTAAATTATAGTTATATTTTAATAAGATATATAACAATTCAAAGTTAGATTAAGTGAGTTTTTATTAAAAAACAAACAAACAAACAACAAAAAAAACCACTTTTGTTAAAAAGCAGAGACATTATTTTTCCAACAAAGGTCCGTCTAGTCAATGCTATGGTTTTCCAGTAGTCATCTATAGATGTGAGAGTTGAACTATAAAGAAAGCTGAGCACCAAAGAATTGATGCTTTTGGGCCGTGGTGTTGAAGAAGACTCTTGAGAATCCCTTGGACTGCAAGGAGATCCAACTAGTCCATCCTAAAGGAAACCAGTCTTGAATATGCATTGGAAGGACTGATGCTGAAGCTGAAACTCCAATACTTTGGCCACCTTAATCCAAGAACTGACTCATTTGAAAACACCTTGATGCTGGGAAAGATTGAAGGCAGGAGGAGAAGGGAACAACAGAGGATCAGATGGTTGGATGCCATCACTGACTCGATGGACCTGAGTTTGAGTGAACTCTGGGAGTTGTTGATGGACAGGAAGACCTGGCGTGCTGCAGTCCATGGGGTCACAAAGATTTGGACACAACAGAGCATCTGAACTGAACTGAGTGAGTTTTAAGGTCTTTGAGTAATTTGTTTACATGGTTTCAAGTTTACTGTCAAACATTATAAACAATATTATTATTTTCATGTCTATGGTCTTTGATGATGATCATTTGGGTTCTCTCTTTTTTTGATCAGACTTTAAAGGTGTTTATCTGTTTGATATGTTGTTATTGTCATTTTTCTTGATTGCATTTTATTTGTAAATTTCATTGATTTTTTTCTTTTATAGCCATTTTTTGTTTTCTTTATGTTCTTCTGTTTGGTTGTTTTCTTTTTAGAGTTTTTTTTTGGACTGAAGCTTAAAGACTGTACATTTACTCAAAATCATAATAATTAAAGATAATAGTGAGTTGACTACTCCAATTTTTCTGTTCATTAAGGGATAGTTAACTCACACAAAATATGCATGTTACTTACAAAAGTATTGCAAACTACAATTACCCTACCTGCTATAAGAATTAGTATAAAATTGCTAAATCATTTTATATCTCATTTAGTTATTTTATATCTCATTTAAGAAAACATGAAATGAAGCTTTTTCTCATTCCATATAAAAATGATAAAAGATCAATGAAGATATAACTTATCCAAGTGTCCATGGATTCTATACTGCAGATCCAAAATGTAAAACAGATGCTGTGCTGAGAACCTGCATTGAAAAGATATCAAACATCTGGATTTGAGTTTGGTAAATCAAGACCTACAGTACAAAAGTGTGAGTAATGGCTCAATTTAGAAGGAAAAAAAAAATGTAACAGTTGAAAAAAACAAAAAGGAATTATAGCTCTCTAGAGAATTCTTTATTGACTGGTTGATGAGATAGTGTGAAAACTGCAAGAAAGCTTTGAGTGAAATAATTATCTTTAAATAGAGAGAGGCCATCCTGCAAGTAGAAACTTTTTTTTTTCCTCTTGACATTTGAACACTTTTTCCTATTTGAAGTAAAAATAAAGCAGAGTTGTCAAAGAGTATAGCTTTTTTAAAAAGGTTAGTCTCTTAATTCTTAACTTTAGTGCTTTTCAAAAAATATATATGTATAAATATATCTCATATGCATTTTGTATAACACACGAATAACTTTACATAACACAGTAAGATATAGATTGGGAGTAATATGTCTTAATATTAATTAAGGAAAATTTTAAATTCTCATATGATGACAGTTAATAATATATTATGAAATATAAAACCAATTACAACATCATGAGAATTTTACATACATAGAACTAGTATAAATTACTTGTGACCCACTTTTAAAATATGCAGCACTATATATATTGCCATATGGGATATACTGAGAGACACATTTATTTAGAGTAAATGGTATCATGAGAGTGATATTTGAGGAAGTGTTTGATTAGAAACAACATCATGTCTTTGAAAGAAACTTGCATATTTTTAAAGGAAGGGAAAGCAACCAGCTGGTAGTCCAAGATTATCCAGTAATATTTTCTTCATTTTTAACAAACGGCTCTGAAAAAGCATACAGTTTCCCCTTACTTTGGTACTTTGCTTTATTTCAATGGGTACAACCATAAAAATGCAGGCAGTAATCTGAACTATCAATTTATTAATATTAACTTGAAATAATATATTTATTATCCACACCATATACCATCTTAATCTTATTTCCTTAAAGCAATATCTATATAGTTGCTTTATATAATTTATTGGCTTAAAATGTATCACAATGCAAAGAAATAAAGGAAAACAATAGAATGGGAAAGACTAGAGATCTCTTCAAGAAAATTAGGGATACCAAGGGAACATATCATGCAAAGATGGGCTCAATAAAGGACAGAAATGGTAGGAACCTAACAAAAGCAGAAGATATTAAGATGAGGCGGCAAGAATACATAGAAGAACAATACAAGAAAGATCTTCATGACCCAGACAACCATGACGGTGTGATCACTCACCTAGAACCAGACATCCTGGAATGTTAAGTCAAGTGGGCCTTGGGAAGCATCACTGTGAACAAAACCAGTGGAGGTGATGGAATTCCAGTTGCGCTATTTAAAAGATATTAAAAAAAAAAGATATATAAAATTAATAAAGATATACAAAAAAGATATTAAAAAGCAGAGACATTACTTTGTCAACAAAGGTCCATTTAGCCAAAGCTATGGTTTTTCCAGTATCCATGTATGAATGTGAGATTTGGACTATAAAGAAAGCTGAGTGCTAAAGATTTATGCTTTTGAATGTGGTGTTGGAGAAGATTCTTGATAGTCCCTTGGACTGCAAGAAGATCGAACTAGTCCATCCTAAAGGAAACCTGTCCTGAATATTCATTGGAAGGACTGATGTTGAAGCTGAAACTCCAATACTTTGGCTACCTGATGCAAAGACCTGACTCATTGGAAAAGACCCTGATGCTGGCAAAGATTAAAGGCAGGAGGAGAAGAGGACAACAGAGGATGAGATGGTTGGATGGCATCACCGACTCAATGGACATGAGTTTGAGTAAGCTCCAAGAGTTGGTGATGAACTGGGAAGCCTGGTGTGCTGCAGTACATGGGGTCGCAACGAGTCGGACATGACTGAGCAACTGAACTGAACTAAACTGAACTGATCTGATGCCATTAAAACTCTTTTAGTTGCACATTTAATAACTGGCATAGGAATATGCTTTCCAAGTTTCCAGTTATAAAATAAATAAGATGTAGCACAGTGACTAGAGCAAAAATTAATCCAAAAAGTGAAAGTGTTTAGTTGCTTAGTCATGTCTGACTCTGAAATCCAATGGACTGTAGTCCACCAGGCTCCTCTGTCCATGGGATTCTCTAGGAGAGAATACTGGAGGGGGTAGCCATTCCCTTCTCCCAGCAATTTTTCTGGCCCAGGGATAGAACCCACGCCTCCTGCATTGCAGATTCTTTACCACCTGAGCCACTAAGGAAACCCATAACCAAGAATACTGTATTGCTATTTGAAAATGAATTAAAGTAGATTTTTAAAATTTTTATTAATTAAAAAGAAAAAATATGCATGGTGGTGCTGTTAATTGTTTATGTATGATGATAATGATTTATTGTTGATCATTTTGTACTATATTTATATCTCACTGTATATACATAGATAGATAGATATAAGTGAGTATCAAATTATAACACTATACATCTGAAACAACAACACCTGATCCAGATAATTGTGTCAGAAATCATAGATTAAATGAACATTCAATTTGGATAGGCACTCAGTTCAGTTCAGTTCAGTTCATTCGCTCAGTCGTGTCCGACTCTTTGTGACCCCATGAATCACAGCACACCAGGCCTCCCTGGTCCATCACCAACTCCTGGAGTTCACCCAGACTCACGTCCATCGAGTCAGTGATGCCATGCAGCCATCTCATCCTCTGCCGTCCCCTTTTCCTCCTGCCCCCAATCCCTCCCAGCATCAGAGTCTTTTCCAATGAGTCAACTCTTCTCAGGAGGTAGCCAAAGGACTGGAGTTTCAGCTTTAGCATCATTCCTTCCAAAGAAATCCTAGGGCTTATCTCCTTCAGAATGCAGTGGTTGGATCTCCTTGCAGTCCAAGGAACTCTCAAGAGTCTTCTCCAACACCACAGTTTAAAAGCATCAATTCTTCGGCACTCAGCCTTCTTCACAGTCCAACTCTCACATCCATACATGACCACAGGAAAAACCATAACCTTGGCTAGACAGACCTTTGTTGGCAAAGTAATGTCTCTACTTTTCAATATGCTATCTAGGTTGGTCATAAATTTCCTTCCAAGGAGTAAGCGTCTTTTAATTTCATGGCTTCAGTCACCTTCTGCAGTGATTTTGGAGCTCCCAAAAATAAAGTCTGACACTATTCCCACTGTTTCCCCATCTATTTCCCATGAAGTGATGGAACCGGATGCCATGATCTTCGTTTTCTGAATATTGAACTTTAAGCCAACTTTCTCACTTTCCTCTTTCACTTTCATCAAGAGGCTTTTTAGTTCCTCTTCATTTTGTGTCATAAGAGTAGTGTCATCTGCATATCTGAGGTTATTGATATTTCTCCCGGCAATCTTGATTCCAGCTTGTGCTTCTTCCAGTCCAGCGTTTCTCACGATGTACTCTGCATATAAGTTAAATAAGCAGGGTGACAATATACAGCCTTGACGTACTCCTTCTCCTATTTGGAACCAGTCTGTTGTTCCATGTCCAGTTTTAACTGTTGCTTCCTGACCTGCATACAGATTTCTCAAGAGTCAGGTCAGGTGGTCTGGTATTCCCATCTGTTTCAGAATTTTCCACAATCTATTGTGATCAAGTTTGTGATATGCCTGAAATTTGATTGTATGTGATGGAAAAACAGATACCTTCCCACAAGCCTGCCCCTCCACCAACATCTCCCCACAGAAATAAAAAGTGATTTCTAAGTTTGTAAAGAAAAATGTTTTAGAATCTAAGGCCAGTTTTCATTTTACTAGTTTCTTCTTGGGCAAGTTCCTAACATTCTGGTAAATTTATTTACCATCTCTATCTTTTCTTGTATTTATCTGTAAAGATGAAACCAATTATGGAATCTGTTTCATAGGACTGCTTTAAGGATCAAACAACATTGAGCTTGACAATTATTTTTAGAACTGAACAACTGTTCAATGTTTTAATGGTCTACTTTAAAAGACTGTATATTAAAAAATGGTCTCTATCATGTAACATAATGACTGTCCATTATTTAATAGCATTTAGTGGCTCTTTGACTTGAAATCCCTGCTCTTTCAGTTTCTAGCTGGTTTCCTTGGTGAAATCATATAACTTCTGTTATTGTGATGATTCAATTACTTGATTATGTATGCTGCTGCTGCTGCTGCTGCTAAGTCGCTTCAGTCGTGTCCGACTCTGTGCGACCCCATAGACGGCAGCCCACCGGGCTCCCCCTCCCTGGGATTCTCCAGGCAAGAACACTGGAGTGGGTTGCCATTTCCTTCTCCAATGCATGAAAGTGAAAAGTGAAAGTGAAGTTTCTCAGTCATGTCTGACTCTTAGCGACCCCATGGTCTGCAGCCTATCAGGCTCCTCTGTCCATTGGATTTTCCAAGTAAGAGTACTGGAGTGGGGTACCATTGCCTTCTCCATGATTATATATAAAACCTTTCAAATAATGCTTTGGATATATATATATATTATATATATATAATATATTATATAAATATATATAAATCATTGTATTTATATAATATAATATATAAATATATAACTATTTTATAATATTTTATATTATATTATAGTTATATAGTATAATATTTATAATATGATACAAATTATATTTATATTATATAATATATTATATAAATTATATTTACATATTATATATATTATATCAACATATAATATAAATATTTATTGGATATATATATAATAAATATCTATTAACAGAGTATGATAATATCAGAATATTGATATTGATAATAATTATAATAGCTTCCTCTTGGACTGGATAATAATTGTAATAGCTTCCTTTGGACTATAAAGAGATCAAACCAGTCAATCCATAGGAAATCAACTCTAAATATTCATTGGAAGGACTGATGATGAAGCTGAAGCTCCAATACTTTAGCCACCTAATGCGAAGAACAGACTCATTGGAAAAGACCCTGATACTGGGAAAGATTGAAGGCAAGAAGACAAGTGAGTGGCAGAGGATGAAATGGTTTGATAGCATCACTGACTCAATGGGCAAGAATTTTAGCCAATTCCTGGCATCGTGCAGTCTGTGAGGTTGCAAAGGGTCAGACACAAATTAACACCTGAATGACAACAACAACATATTAGCTTCAGCTTGAATGCTAATTCACTGCTTAAACCTGAGAAGACATTTTTTTTTCTGGATTTTAATACTCCATTCTTGTGCTAAAGAAGAGACAAGGGGAAAAAAATAAAAACCCTGGTACCACAATACTCAGGGGCTTCCCACGTGGTGCTACTGATAAAGAACTTACCTGCCAAAGCAGGAGACATACAAGACACAGGTTCAGTCCCTGGGTGAGAAAGGTCCCCTGGAGAAGGTTATGGCAATCCACTCCAGTACTCTTGCCTGGAGAATCCCATGGACAGAGGAGCCTGGTGGGCTACAGTCCATGGGGTCACAAAGAGTTGGACACTAGTGAAGTGACTTAGTGTGTATGCCCCTTAATGCTCAAAAATTCTATGGTCTACTGTATCAGTTTTATTGTACAGCAATGTCTATTAAGGCAACTTGAAAGTGAGACCATGGTTCATCAACTTGTCTCAACCAATTATAAATTATGCTATACCAAATATCTTACTGCTGCTGCTGCTGCTAAGTCACTTCAGTTCTGTCTGACTTTGTGCCACCCCACAGACAGCAGCCCACCAGGCTCCCCTGTCCCTGGGATTCTCCAGGCAAGAACACTGGAGTAGGTTGCCATTTCCTTCTCCAATCCATGAAAGTGAAAAGTGAAAGTGAAGTTGCTCAGTTGTGTCCGACTCTTCACAACCCCATGGACATCAGGCTCCTCTGTCCATGGGATTTTCCAGGCAAGAGTACTAAAGTGAGTTAAAACAGAAGCTTGTGAGCATTTATAAAAACAAATCAAAGGAAAGGATTTCCTTCCATGGGAATTTGCTGTATGACTCAGGGAATTCAAACAGGGGCTCTTTAACAACCTAAAGGGGTAGGGTGGGGAAGGAGATGGTCTATAAAGCAGTTGTCCTTCAATTAAAAATAAAGTGGCAAAAAAGGGATTTCCTGATCATAAAGTCAGTCTTACTCATTTTGACTTCATGTATGCTTCCTTGAGTGAGGGACAGAAATATAGTTAATAACAGTGAAATTAAAGCAGAATTTATCCCCATTATTAGCATGATCTCGAAGAAACAAGTGCCATCTGTGAATTACTGATTAAAATAGAAAAAAATGCATAAGTTGTTATTATAAATTTTTTCCTATCCAAATGCATGGAAATGGCCATGTATCTGTTCAGGGTCCTGGAGAACTGCTGTCTTTCCTTCAGCAATCTGATGCAGACTAATTGAGAGCCGAACCTTCAGGCAGCATCTGAGAAAGTCAGGACATTGCATATGGAGTCCACACATAATAACGGAGAAGCCAAGACTGAGGTGGTTTTGCTCACCCACTCCACACTGAGCCTGAGGGAACAGGCAATAGGGATATTTTGCATTTCATCAGAAGAACTTCTTTGTTTTTGTGTAGTCCTGGAGATCATGAAAACTGAACCCTGTAAACTCCCAGAGCTAGACGATTCGGAAACCAGTCCTACAAGTCCAATGGCTCAGCAGTCATGAATTCCCCCACCCGTGAAGAAGCTGCAGGAGATTCGGAGCTGTTTGATCCTTATGTCAGGAAGATCCCCTGGAGGAGGCAATGGAAAACCATTCCAGTTTTCTGGCATGGCAAATTTCATAGACAGGGAGCCTGGTGGGCTACAGTCCAAAGAG
Source organism: Bubalus kerabau (assembly GCF_029407905.1). NCBI lineage: Eukaryota > Metazoa > Chordata > Mammalia > Artiodactyla > Bovidae > Bubalus > Bubalus kerabau. The sequence continues at coordinate 8,505,708 of NC_073635.1, read as the reverse complement.
TTGCAAAAGAGTTGGATATCACTGAGCACACACAGGCAAGGGTGCCTATTAAGTCCTAGCCCTGACAATTAAGGTGGCAGATGTGTGGACAAATTTTTGACAAGGAGAAGGTAAAGTCCTGGTTTTTCTTTTGGTACCGCCTGTGGGCAAACAGCAAGAATCCAACCCACCAGGTCTATAAGGCTCCTGGGGGGAACCTAGACACCTTTCATAGGCAGGCTTAGGTAGCAGCAATGAAGTCAAATATCTTCCAGGGAGATACTGGGAGACTGATGTTTTTACCTGTTCCTCTCTGCACTGAGCCCAGGTGTATAGTCTTGAAGATGCTTTTGTGGCTGTTTAAAGTCAGTTATTTTTGCTATAATGGTGCTATGAGTCTCTTGAATGCAAACTCTGTTGTCTGGCAGTGCTAATGATTTGTGGGGGATTTTTCCCAGGTAGCTCAGTGATAAAGAATTCACCTAATGCAGGAACCACAGGAGATGTGGGTTCAATCCCTCGGTCAGGAAGATCCCCTGAAGGAGGAAATGCCAACCTACTCCACTGTTCTTGCCTGGAAAAATTCCATGGACAGAGGAGACTGGTGGGCTACAATCCATGGGTTCCCAAAGAGTCAGACATGAATAAACACACAACAACTAAAAAAATACTAATCCTTCAGGTAGTTTTAGATAGCTAGTCAGACATGAGCAGGCCCTGCTCCATTCTGGTAAGGGTCATTTTTCCCTCTCACTTGGACACTGGTAGTCCAGCATATCCAGAGATCCTCTCTCTTTTAGTCAAGGATGTGCTTAGTTGTTTAGATGTCTCGTCAAGGACCACTACTAATTCCCCAGTGTTATCAGGTTGAAGCAAGATGGAACCATCAGCACAGGTTGGCACAGGCTCACCAAGACCTAAAAGTTGACTCAAAGTCACCTAGGGTCAATAATGCAATAATTATGTTAAATTAGCAATGTGGTTACCCTCTCCTTGTGGGTGCTTATGTGTGTACCCCTGCATACCAAAGGTTTGTTGTTGTTGTTCAGTCCCTAAGTCGTGTCCCCCAGGCCTCCCTACACTTCACTATTTCCCGAAGTTTGCTCGAATTCATTTCCGCTGAGTTGGTGATGCTATCTAACCATCTCATCCTCTGTCACCCCCTTCTCCTCCTGCCCTCCATGTTTCCCAATATCAAGGTCTTTTCCAGTGAGTCAGCTCTTCACATTAGGAAGGACTGCCACCTCTCTGTAAAACTTAAGTCTACTCTCACTGCTGCTGCTTCTGGTTTCCAGACAGCCTTCTCTCATCCTTTCTTAAGAGTGCACCTTTGATGGGGAACACATGTATACCTGTGGTGGATTCATTTTGATGTTTGGCAAAACTAATACAGTTATGTAAAGTTTAAAAATAAAATAAAATTAAAAAAAAATAAAATAAAAAAAAATAAAAAAAAGAGTGCACCTTTGTCTCTGTAAATAAAACTCCTGCAACTTGAAACTGCTGTATGTCTCATCTAAATCACCATTCAACCAGGAACAGTAGCCACCATAAGCATTGGGTCCTAGATGTGTGGACAAGCTCCTTTGAAGGAACTTCTAAGCAACTTGGTTTTGTTGTTTGGATGAGCGAAGTGGAGACAATGTAGAAAGCACTCCCTAGCTCATTTATGCTCTGGTCATAATTCTAGTCAGCCCCTAGATGAAGGCTACTTAGAAGCCAGACATCTTCTAAGTAGCCAGCACCTGGGAAATAAGGCCATCATAACCTATCAGACTCCTTCTGGGGGAAAACAGAGAGACTGGCATTTTTGTCTATTCCCTCGGCACTGAGCCTGGAGCAAGAGCCATGCTCATGTTTAACAAAAGCCTCTTTGTTTACTATAGTCCTATGGGAGTCGTGAATGTAAACCTCACTGGCTATTAGAGCTGGGTGATTTGGAGGTCTGTTCCTTCGGTGGCAGCCTTAAAAGAGTGGGGTAATAGTGTGACTTGAAATGTTTCCTACTCATGGAGAGGCTAGAAGTTGAGGGTTTCCTCCCAATTGTAAGTGAAATTGAGTGCCACTAAAACTGAATCTGGGCTTCCCAGGTGGTTCAGGGGAAAGAGTGCCTGCAGTGCAGGAGACACGAGTTCAGTCCCTGGATCCAGAAGATCCCCTGGAGAAGGAAATGGCAACCCATTCCAGTATCCTTGCCAGGGAAATCCCAATGACAGAGAAGACTGGAGGCCAACAGTCCATGGAGTGAGCAAAGAGTTGGACACAACTTAGTGACTAACAACAACAACAACAAAACTGAACTGCTCTGTCAACTTTATGATTACTCTCTCTATCCAAAACTTTATTCCTTTCTCATCACACCCCTCTTCTCTTCAGGACTGAATAGTATCTAATTAAAGAGGGGGCTGAAACCAAGCAGGACTTGCAGGGCCTTCCGGGTACAAAAGTTCCTCCATGTCCACCATTTCTTATTTGTAGAAAAAGCACTTTAGTCTATTTGGCCTTTCTGGCCTTCTCTTTCTCAAAAGAGAAGACTCAAGCAGTTAGTGATTAGAACCATGGAGGCACGTACTCCTAGTTTCTGCTGAAGGGACATAGGCAACAACCTGATCCGTATATTTCAGTTGTTCAGCAGAAACTAAGACCATCTGCCATGGAGGAAGACTACATTCTGACCATTAGCATGTAGGTCCCAAACTGCTAGACTAGAAGATGGGTGATTGAGATTCCTGAAACTTCACCCCGTTACCTCACTACCAACCAGTAAGAAGAAAGTCCACAAGCTGAGCAGACCTCCTAGGACCCTCTCCCTTTCTTGGCTTCCTACAAATAAATGCTACACTTTCCTTCACCACAGTCTAGTATCAGTAGATTGCCTCTGATGCATATCGGGAAGCAGACTCAAGCTTGGTTCAGCAACATAAGGTGCTGAGTTGGGACTGGAGTTTATGGTGGAGAATGTGTCTCAGGCTTTCACATCCATTTTAATATCACATTTTCTCAGTTGCCCAATATGTAGGAGTCATTCTATTGGTTCTGGATTTCTCTCAGAGGAAATTGACCCATTGTAACTGTATATGTGGTAGGAGAAGGGAAATTCAGAAGCCTCCCATGTGACCATGTTGGTAATATCTGTTCTTAACTATTATACCACTCATACATAAATGTGTATTTTACCATTCTTATAAGAATTCTTCAAGATCAGTCTAAAAATAATAATTTTTAAAAGACACCAAATAGAGCCAACTTATCATAAAAGACCCTGATGCTGGGAAAGATTGAGGGCAGGAGCACAAGGGGGTGGCAGAGGATGAGATAGTTAGATGGCATCACCGACTCAATGAACATGAATTTGAGTAAACTCCAGGAGATAGTGGAGGACAGAGGAGCCTGACATGCTACAGTCTATGGGTTCACAGTTGGCAAAGAGTCAGACATGACTTAGAGACTGACCACCACCACCAAATAACAAATAGAGCATATGTATCTAAACAGACATAAGCTTTTTCTTGTCTTTCAAAATTAAGTTTAGATGAAGAAGCCTATTTTTCAAATGCATACCTTAAATTGTTCTGAAAAAGGATATTGACCACTTAAATTGGGCAAAAGAAAATTAAACACTTACGCATCAAAGGCAATTATAAACCTTTATTGAAGTTTACTTATATAAGAGATCCATGCTAGATATTTTTTATCGACTCATTAAATATGTTTTAATTTTATACTTATAAATTTAAGGAATAGATTTCCTTTCTCATGTAGAGTGCTTGGGGGAATTACAGAGTAATAAGATAGTCTTTGAAGAAAAGTTAATTTAAGAAATTAAATTACCCAGTACAATAAAGTTCACATTAAGTGACATTTAAGCAATACAACAAAGTATTTAAGGTGGCATGTAGTTATTGTAAATTAATTTCCACTCTGGTTATTTTGTTAATTTATCTTGTTTAGCAAAATAACAGCAATACACCAGAGAAGTGCTAAAAACTTTGTCATTGATTGATTGATATTTTAGCTAAGTTGCAGTTTTTAACACCATTATATACTTGCTGTATTTGTATTAGATTTTGTTTGCATGAGGCTGTTTCATAATAATTTGGTAAATAAACAGTAGCTTTAAATCTAAAATGGGATTTATTACTTTGCCTAGGATATATTCATTTCCATTCACATTCCTTCTTCTTCTTTTTTTTTTTAATTCCAGACAAGTTGTTGCAGGATAAATTCATGGTGGCCTGTTTCATAAATATGACTCTGTGTATCAGTATGCAATAGTGTCTTAAATGAATGCATTTTCCAAATCAGTGTAAACCTAGGAAATTAAATAAATTAATATTAAATTTAACAAAATGATGGATCTTGGCAAACAAAATAAAATCACAAAATTTTTACCCTTTGTGAACATATTTTTTCAATTCAAGCATATCAGTTTTACCTGTCATATGTCTGGGTTTCTTTTTCCCTATCATTTACAGTTGCCATTTAAGTAAACAAAAATTTGAAGAAATGTTAGAGCAATCATGGTATCTCACATATAAGGAGGAAAAGTAGGAATGAGGTGGTGGTGTGAGTCTGAGTATCTCATTCTTCTTCTGGATGTGCTGGTGCTTGTGCACTCAGTCATGTCTGACTCTTCACAACCCCATGAGCCCCTCTGTCCATGGAATTTTCCAGGCAAGAATACTGGAGTTGGTTGTCATTTCTTTCTCTAGGGGATCTTTCTGACCCAAGGAAAGATTGCAAAGAGTCAGACATGACTTAGCTACTGAACAACAATAGCTAGCTGTGGTAGATCCTGAAATCAATATCAAACTGAGAGATATTGAATCCATGTCTCTTGCATCTCTTGCATTGGCAGGTGGGATCTTTACCAGCTGAGCCCCCAGGGAAGCCTTTCCTGATGATATCATACAATAAAAGAAAAATTCTTTAAACTACATCTTAAGTAAATCTAGGAGCCTTGGATCATTAAAACCATAATACAAAAAGACAGATGCACTCCAATGTTCATTGCAGCACTATTTACAATAGCCAGGAAATGGAAATAACCTAAAAGTCCATTGCCAGATGAATGCATAAAGAAGATGTGATATATATATATATATATATATATATATATATATATATATATATAATGGAACTTTATTTTTCTATAAAAGGAAATGCAATTCTGTCATTTTTGGAGACGTAGGGCCAGAGGAGCCTGGTGGGCTGCTGTCTATGGGATCGTGCAGAGTTGGACACGACTGAAGCGACTCAGCAGCTGTAGCAGCTGGACCTAGTCTGTCATACAGAATGAAGCAAGAGGAAAAATTAGTAGCATATATATGTGAAATCTAGAAGAATGGTACAGATGAACCTATTTGCAAGGCAGGGATAGAGGTGGAGATGTGGGGAATGGACATGTGAACATAGGGGAGAAAGGACATGGGATGAATTGGGAGATTAGGATTGAGGGATGTGCATGGCTGTAGAGTTAGTTGCTCAGTCATGTCCAACTCTTTGTGACCCCATGGACTGTAGCCTGCCAGGCTCCTCTATCCATGGAATTCTCCAGGAAAGAATGCTGGAGTGGGTGGCCATTTCCTTCCCCGAGATATGTACACAGTCATGTGTAAAACAGATAGCTAGTAGAAACCTGTTGTATAGTTCAGGGAGCTCAGCTCGGGGTTCTATGGTGACCTAGATATTCTGGATAGGGGTGTAGGAGAGATGACAAACAGGGAGGGGATATATGTACACGTATAACTAATTCACTTTATTATACAACACTGTAAAGAAACTATGAAAAGAAAGTGAAAGTGAAGTAGCTCAGTCATGTCCGATCCTTTGCGACCCCATGGACTGTAGCCCACCCAGGGTCCTCCATCCATGGGATTCTCCAGGCAAGAGTACTGGAGTGGGTTGCCATTTCCTTCTCCAGGGGAACTTCCCGACCCAAGGGTAGAACCCAGGTCTCCCGCATTGTAGTCAGACGCTTTACTGTCTGAGCCACAAGGAAGAAACTATACTCCAATTTAAAAACAAACAAACAAACAAATTACTTGAAACTATTAAGTTACTGAAAGGAGCCAAACTGATGAATTGTAAGCCACAAAAGTATAATGGAACAGAGAATTCAGAGGGATCTAGCAGATGACACTACCCTAATGGCAGAAATCAAAGAGGAACTAAAGAGCCTCTTGATGAAGGTAAAAGAGGAGTGAAAAAGCTGGCTTAAAACTCAACATTCATAAACACTAAGATCATGGAATCTGGTCCCATCACTTCATGGCGAATAGATGGATAAAAATGGAAACAGTGACAGATTATTTTCTTGGGCTCCAAAATCACTGTGGACAGTGACTGTAGCCATGAAATTAAAAGTTGCTTGCTCCTTGGAAAAAAAGCTATGACAAAACTAGACAGTGTATTAAAAAGCAGAAATATCATTTTGCCTACAAAAGTCTGAATAGTCAAATCTATGGTTTTTACAGTAGTCATGTAAAGTTGTGTGTTGAACCATGAAAAAGGCTGAGAGTCAAAGAATTGATGCTTTCAAACTGTGGTGCTGGAGAAGACTCTTGAGACTCCGTTGGACAGCAAGGAGGTCAAACCAGTTAATCCTAAGGGAAATCAACCCTGAATATCCATTAGAAGTACTGATGCTGAAGCTGGAGCTCCAACAATTTGGCCACCTGATGTGAAGAGTCAACTCATTGGAAAAGACCCTGATGCTGGGAAAGATTGAAAGCAGGAGGAGAAGGGGACCACAGAGGATGAGAATGTTGGGTGCTATCACTGACTCAATGGACAGGAGTTTGAGCAGGCTCCAGGAGATAGTGAAGGACAGGAAAGCCTGTTGTGCTGTAATCGTGGGGTTGCAAAGAGTCAGGCATGACTTAGCTACTGAACAACAATAGCTAGCTGTGGTAGATCCTGAAATCAATATCAAACTGAGAGAGTAGCATTGAAACATATATAGTACCATGTGTAAAACAGATAACTAGTGAGAAGTTTCTGTATACACAGGGAGCTCAACTCTGTGGTCTGTGATGACCTAGAGGCATGGGATGGGGGATGGTAGGGAGGTTCAAGAGGGAGGAGACATATGTATACTCAGTACTAATTCACGCTGTTATACAGCAGAAACCAACACAACAGTTATCCTCCAGTTATCCTTATTTTTAAAAATACGTTTAAAAAAATACTATATACACACACATGTATCTTTTTGAAACAACATATCCAATTAGGAGAAGCAGTTAAAGAATTAATTTTGCAGAGGTTTTAGAATTGGATAAACAATAAAAAGAAAGAGAGAGAAAGAAAAAAAGGAGAGAAGGGAGAAATGAAGCAAAGAGGGAGGGAGGGAAGCAAGCAAAAATAAATCACTTCATTCCATGAAAATAATTTGTATATGGAAAGAATATCCAAATATATGAGGGTCTACAAATAGTGAAATATGTGCTAATTTGCTATGGTGAAAGGTATTTTAATTCAAATATTAGATTAATTAAATCTAATATAGCAACCAAAATAATAGAAACCAAATCAAATGTTGCTATGTTTTTGTAAACCAGACAACAAATCTCTGAGAACTGCAAAATACTTGTAGAAATACCTTGAAGTACTTAATGTAATTCAACATATATTTCTTGATAACAACCATGGATGAAAAACATGTTTTAAACTGGAGGGATAAAAAAATGAATGAGCCGTATTCTTCCCACTGGTGAAAGCTAACATCCATTAAAAGAAAAACAGCATTTGAAAAGATGATTTTAACATAGCTTATACTACGAGTTTTGAAGAATACTTCAAAGTAATCAGATGGTGAACAGTGAGAACTGGAAGCATGAAATTAGAAGTTGGAAATGACATGAGTGCAGAGGATGGTGAATAATTCTGTTACTGGAGTCAGAAGATAAAGACAGCAGGGTAGTTAGGTAGGATGGTGGAAGATATTTTTCAAGCAATGAAAGCTGCTGAAAAGTGGATGATGGTACTATTAGCATATCAACTTTACAAGAGAAATTGTAATGTTTGACCCTAGAAAAGTTATTTCATTAATATATCTGTGTAATAACCAAGAAGTAAATTCAATTGGAATTTCACTCTAGGCATTTGATGCCAGAGAGATTAATTTGGCTTAAAGAAATAGATATGGGGTCATCAACATACAGAACTGCTTCATACTTTTTTCTTTTACTTAATTCTCAAGATATGCCTATAAATTAGGCACTAGCATCTTTATTTGGCAGATGAGAGCCAATCTTTGAAATATGAAGTGATACGTACAAAGTCACACAGCTAGTTAATGAAGCACTGGGATTTTCCACTCCAGGTTACTGTTTCCAATCTCATATTCATTCTCTTAGCAAGACTACCTATCCAGATAGAGGAGATGATGTATTGTTTCATAGAGTTAATGTGGGAATTAAACTATTCAGCATCAGAAAAACTTTCTATGAATTTATTTAAATATTAATAGATTTAGGAGAGCCTCAATTCTATTTCATCCCCACTTTCTGGTTGAAGTGATTCTATAAAATTACTACACTTTCAATTGATAATAGATTATGGCATTACCTTAACTACAAAACTGAATAAAACATCTTCTCACTCTCCAGCAAAATGTTTTTGATGATGTGTGTTAACACCTAGATATAAAAGCAGGCTTTCAGTTTAAGTCTTACATATAATGAAGCATTTTGAAAAGAAAGTAAAATCAACCCACCTAGATCTATATACAGTCTGTATTTCCCCAGGGTCACACAGTTTCAGTGTCTTTTAAACCTACTTACATTTGTATAATGTAATCCTGTCTATGGTGGATTGTGAAAGTGCAAGATCTAGAGCATATGTAACCTGATAGATGTAAAAAAAGTTGAATTGAGGATAGGAAATGAGTGGTCACCATTTAATAACATAGTCATTTGAAAGAATTATCACTAAAATTTGAATTGTATTTTCCTATATAAATACTATTATACAAGTATTATGTACTGTCTCAGTATTGTGTCCTCAGTATTAACACCTAGAGTTAACCGTTTCATGGTACAAATTTATTTCCAATGAGAGTGTCACAGTGTGTAAAATATTGCTATGTATGTTTTGTTCTTCATGGATTTATTTTTTATAAATTTAAAGTAAGTATTAGCAGCAAATTTAAACAATTACAAATAAGAAAGATTCTAAGTCTAATGATTTTGTGAAAAGATAAACATTTTTCATTTTTTTTTCTTCGTTCCCTTTTTTCCTATTTTTATTCTTTGAGGTATTTTTATTTCTAATGCTTCTGCAAAGTTAATTCTAACTGCTTCTGTTTATTTGACATATCATGCAAAATATGTCACTTGCAGACCTATTACTTTTGTGTGTGAGTATGCCTTCTGAGTATATTTTATCTTGGTATAGCTTAAATATTGCAATTAAGTTGAATTTTCTCTTTAATCTGTTTCTGATAGTGATGAATTATTAGTATATCAACACAGCAATGGTATACCAGTATAAGGCATTATCAAATACAGTGGAGTGCTGACATTTTGTTCAAATAATGGGGAGGGGGGTGCAGGTACCGTTTCTGAGTAGTTTTGAGTTAATTATTGACATAAATGAGAGTGTGGCCTGCAAGGGTAAAAATACAACACCAAACATTTTTCTATTTAATTCTCAAGGACTAATATATTTTGCCAATTGGTTTAGAAGTGAAAAGTCAAACAAATTCTATAATGAAAATTTAGCCTGGAAACTGAAGAGTAAAACAGAATTGACATTGAGAGTGACCTCTATTGTGTTTAAACTTCTTCACTTCCTAGGACAGTGAACTTCCTGACAAACAGTTCAGACCTTAAGCATGCAATGATCTTATCTTTCAAATTATAATTTATTTTACTAATATTATCATTGATTTGACATGCTCTTGCTGACAATGCCTAATTTATTTTGAAATTCAAATGACATTAATGGAGGACATAAGAGTTTGATGTTTACCAAAATGGATCATAGGTTAAAAGAAAGTTGAGATAGGCTCATGTGAACATACATTGGAACTTTAATTATAGAATGACTATCAAAACTTTAATACAGTAATATCTTTCTCAGTTAGTTACTTACTGAGAAAGTTACATATGAACTGTGCAATTGATTAGTTTTGACATTTAATGCATATAAATACAAAAAGGGGTGAGGAAGTGCTGAGAGGTTGTCCAAAACTCTCAAAATATCCTTGTGCATTTTATATTCAGATTTTCAGAGTGAGAAGTTAGCTTTTGCTCATCTCTTCTTTTTCATTTACAAATGACAATATATAGTAATTTTATAATTTATCTTTTAAAATTCCAAAATTTTGTTGACTTCCAGAATACTTGACTGATTTGGCATGCTTTCAGTCATGTTCATAAAATGCTAAATTATCAACTGAAATGGACACATGGACTCATATTTTCAAAGGAAAGATAGTTTATAGATACATGCTTTATTCTGAGGCATTGCAGCTCAAGGTCAAAATAAGTATAGTTAACTTAGAATGTTGTGTTAGCTTCAGGTGTACTGTAAAGTGATTCAGTTATGTATAAATGTATCTGAGGAAGCTGAAGAAGTATATATATATATACACACATATATATATATATATATCATAGATTATTACAAGACATTGAATATATTGCCCTGTGCTATATACTAAGTCCTTATTTTCATGTATTTTACACATAGTAGTGTGTATATGCTAATCTCAAAGTTCTAGCTTATCTCTCCTCTCCCTCTACTATCCCCTCTGATAACCATAAGTTTATTTCTGATTTGCAAATAAGTTCATTTATATCACTATTTTAGGTTACACATATAACTGATATCATATGATCTTATATATTATCAGGAAGCCTGAATGTCTTGAATTAACTTTGCTCTTTATATTTACAATCATGGCTTCCTGGTAGAAATGTCAAGATTTTAAAACACAAGAACATTTGCATTAAAAATTTGTATGATTACAAGGAAAACCCTTTCAAAATTACATTTATGCATGGTATACAAAACAAAAATGCAATACTATTATTTATACACTGATCTAAGTTGGAGAATTAAGCACAGTATAAATATATTTAATCATATTGATGACTATAAGAATAATTTAAGCATATGGTATCAAATGGATTTGATTTTGGTATATTTAATTATTCTTTAGAAAGTCATGCTTACTTGAATCTATGTTTTAAAAATTCATAATAATATCAGTATCTTAGTTATAATCTTAAGTCATGCAATACCTATATCTATGATTAATGGTGGTTATTTTATAGTCATTTTTGTTGGGTTCTAAGAACATTGAGAAATAGCAAAAATAGATAAAAGCATTATAATGTATATTCAAATAATGTTTTGAATTATGACCATGTTAAGGCTATTTCTAAAAATGCCTTTAATACCTGGTGTACTTATTTCAATTTCAGAATTTGGCTGCACAAAACTTTCCCTGTATAGCCCCAGACTTTATGTTTCCCTATTTTGCTTAACAAGCTTTATTTATGAAATTTAAATTCTCAGAAAATAAACCAGTAAATTAATCCTTTCATATTAGTTTTACTTTCTATGTGGTATATAAATAAAACAAATGTACTTTATTTATGTTTTTAAATAACTACTGAAATTAGTTTCAGCATGAGCTTCATAAATTCTATAATAAAGAGTGACATGTTGGCGGTGGTTTAGTCACTAAGTCATGTTCCATTCTTGTGAGCTCATGAACTGTAGCTCTCCAGGCTCCTGTGTCCATGGGATTTCCCAGGCAAGAATACTGGAGTGGGTTGTCATTTCCCTCTCCAGAGGATCTTCCTGACCCAGGGATCAAAACTGGGTCTGCATTAAAGGCAGTATCCTGCATTGCACACAGATTCTTTACCAAATGAGCCACCAGGGAAGTACAATTAAGACTGACATGCTTTAAATTGACTAAAAATTATTTCTATAGCAGTTTTGAACTTTCCTGGATATTTATACCTAAAATGGTTTTATGTGTATTGTTTCATCCATTGTTCTTTGTCAGATGAACTTTGTGAAAAGTTGAACTTGATTTTTTTCTATGAATAGCTAATTACATTGCTTTTTATGTATAGGAAGCTTTATGTTATGTATAATGAAGTGGATTATTTTTCTCCACTTTTATCCTGCCACTATCAGTGATTCTTAAATGATTCTAACTAATGTATTTTCAATTTCATAACTTTTCATTTGAACTAAAATCAACCATATTATAAAATATAAATAAATATGTTTGAGTATGTATATTAACCATATTAACAAAAATAGCCTGGCACAAAGTTGTGAGTAAAAGAAATAAGGATCTCTGGTGTTTTTTGAGTTGTCAATGAAACAAATACTAATTTCATTCACCAAGTAAGCCATGTGTAGCAAATCTGAATATTCATATATTTAAAGGAAAATTTAGACACAATAAAATGCAGGAAAGTCTCAAAATTTTGCTGATGTGTTCAATTGAGTATATAAAATAATTGAGCTACCCATCCATGGAGCCCACCAGGCTCCTCTGTCCATAGGGAACCTCAGGGTAAGAATACTGAAGTGTGTTGCCGTTCCCTTCTCCAAGGGATCTTTCTAACCCAGGGATTGGACCCAGGTCTCCCTGTTTGCATCAGGATTCTTTACCATCTGAGTCACCAGGGAAGCCCAAAGAGAATCAATACGTGTACGTAAAAAGAAAGCTAAAAATATTTTGAGAATTAGGAAAGTATATTATCTCTGTGATTTCAAGGTAAAAATTATATTAAAACCAAATATAGAAATCATTAACCACTGAGAAAACAATTAACACCTGCTTAGAATTATTTTTTTTTTACCAAAATTAACATTAATGAAGTGGTAGAAAAGAATTTCCACTCTTTAATAAACCAAGGACAAGTATCGAATGTATATTAAGCACTTCTATAAGAAATGAAGAAGAAAACAGACAAAAAAGTCAGAAAAAATATCAACAAAATGCAAAATACTTTGACATTTTCCAAAAGAAATATAAATGGACACTACTTTAGAAAGTACTCAATCTTATTAAACATGAAATAAAAATTAGAATCACAAAGATATTCTCTAAGATTCACTTTGGGATTACAGGAAAATAAAAACTGGATAATATAAAATATTAGTGATCTCAAGGAACATAAATATATTTTATACACCTTAAGAAGTGTAATCCTCCAAATAATATGGAAAAAAAAAAGATGGTATTATCTAGAAAAGCTGAAACATCTCCTAGGACTTTGACTACTAAATATTAATATATGCCCTAGAGAAACTCATGTATATGAGTAGCAGAATCCATACACAATGATGTTTATACAGACTTGACATGAAAAAGCCCCAAATTAGAACCTAGAAGCTCATCAACTATCAACTGTGAAATAAAATGATAAAATGAGATGCACTCTGTAATGATTAATTCTAGACCAATGTTAAGGATCTTATGCAACATTATAGCTTGATCTTACAAACACAGTGAATGATAAAAGCAATCTAGGGATAATATTCTCCCCACTACTCAAGTCATAGAAAACACGATGAGCAAAATAAAATGTATCCCTTAAGGACATAGACTTATGTAATAGAATGAAAAAGGAAATCAAAGATGAGTTATTTAAAAAGTCAATATAGTCATTGTCTCCAGACTGAAGGTAGAAGTGATGACCATTGAGGGATCTTTGGAAGACTTCTAGAATACAGGTAGGGCTTCCTGGGTGTCTCAATTGGTAAAGAACCTGCCCACCAATGCGCGAGATGCAAGAGATGAGGGTTCAATCCCTGGCTCAGGAAGATCCCCTGGAGAAGGAAACGGCAACACACTCTAGTATTCTTGCCATGAAAATCTCATGGACAGAGGAGCCTGGTGGGCTACAGTCCATGGGGTTACAAATAACTGGACATGACTGAGTACACAGACACACACACACACACACACACACAGAACATAGGTAAGGTTCTATTTATAGATTTGGCTAAACTGTTTATAATTATTCATTGGATAGTATATATATGGTCTATGCACTTTTGTTGCCTACATATTGTTTCACAATAAAGAAGGAACAAAACCACAGATGTCATAAGATTGTTGTGATAATGAGAATTGCATGTGCTGACACATGACATTTTTTTTAGTTTAGTGATTGACATATTTTAAGAAAATATTTAGTCACTACTTTGTTACTGTTATGAGTAATAGTGGTGGCTACAGTTGCTTACATTTGGAGAAACTGAATTTTGTTAAAGCATTCAAACACAGAAAAGATAAGTGATTTAGAAGTTGTGAAGTGAAGTTGCTCAGTTGTGTCCGACTCTTTGCGACCCCATGTACTGTAGCCTACGAGGCTCCTCTGTCCATGGGATTTTCCAGGCAATAGTACTGGAGTGGATTGCCATTTCCTTCTCCAGGGGATCTTCACTACCCAGGGATCGAACCCAGGTCTCCCGCATTGTAGGCAGATGCTTAACCATCTGAGCCACCAGGGAAGTCCTTTCGGAAGTTGTGGACTATGTTTAATAGGCATATAATTTTTCTATTTATCTGGGCAACCCACTCCATGGACGGAGGAGCCTGGTAGGCCGCAGTTCATGGGGTTGCTAAGAGTCAGACACGACTGAGCGACTTCACTTTCACTTTTCCCTTTCATGCATTGGAGAAGGAAATGGCAACCCACTCCAGTGTTCTTGCCTGGAGAATCCCAGGAACGGGGGAGCCTGGTGGGCTGCCGTCTATGGGGTTGCACAGAGTCGGACACGACTGAAGCGACTTAGCAGCAGCAGCAGCATGCTTTCAACAATTATTATTACCTCTTACATGCAAGGCATCTTTCTTAGTGAAACAGGTACAAGTAGATAGCCATGCCATATGCAACCAGGATCCATGTTCTTATGAAGCTTATATTGCACTGGAAGAAATGCAATTTTAAACAAGTAAATCAACATTTAGAAAAGATACTATGAGGGGCACTATGTGGGAAATAAAACTGAAATACCAGATAGAAAGCACCCAAAATGCTGCTAAAGTCTGTATATAAGGAGTAACCAAATGGCTATACAAACTGATAATATTTAATCAATTCTAAATATGAAAGCCATTTTAACAGATTGACACAGGATTATCTTCACCACATGTCAAAATGTTTAATAAACTATGGTATTTAATACTGGTCTAAGACCAGGTAAAGAGATCAATTAAAAAGAAAACACTCTAGAGAACTTAGTCAGTCACAATAAATAAATGAGGTTGCTTGCAGATTATAGAGGAAAAGACACACTTTTCAACAGATTGTACTATGAGAATTGGATAGTAATTACATAAAAATAACATAGGGCTCCCATTTCATGAAGTGCATTTAATCAGATTCACCTGCTTGAATATTTCTGGGGCAGACATATTTCTTGTTTTGCCCACAGATAGACTTCAGGTGCTCAAAATGGTTCTAGGTTTAAGGCAGGCAGTTAATAAATATTTGCTAAATAAATGAGAGGAACTAAGGAATATCATAAAATTTGAAATATGTATCCCCTTAATTCAATAATTACATTTCTAAAAGTTTGTGTTTTAAAAGTAGATTTGCCTCAGAGGGATTCAATGTATTTACAAAACAAATGTGATCTTAAAATTGTAAACAACATATTTGTTCATCATTGAGTAAAGCTTAAATAAACTCTGATAAATAAATATAATAAACCATTTTTCAACTATTAAAATCCATTTAAATCAATATACACCTGCCTGAAACACTATTTATGATAGTTTCTGTTAAGAGAAAAATGAAATTGTGTAGCATTATATTTTATAAAAAAATTCTTTATTAAAATCAAGATTTTCTTTATTTCTAGTAATCACACATTAATGCATGTGAAAACATATGAAAAATATACACCAAAATATTTATGATGATAACATGATCTTCAACATAAACTTTGGTTTACAAATGTTTAAATTTATTACATGGTCAATTAGAATACTTTGAAAACCAAAATATTAGTTTTATATTTGGAGCTCTAAAGCTATTTTAAAGGTCAACATGGATATACTTTTATAGAAAAAATAAATTAAATAATAGGGTTTAATTTCTTATTTGTAACTTACTATTCTTAAAAGGGGCTCCCCTGGTGGCACTAGTGGAAAAAACCCATCTGCCAATATAGGAGATGGAAAAGATGTGTGTTTGATCCCTGGAACACAAGTAAAAAATTCTCATTAGAATATATCTAAAAAAATCTTGTTTTGATTCATTTCTTGCTTTGATAAAATTAAACATATAAAGAAAATATTTGCAAATGAAGTCATCAAAGAAATTAGTCTCCAATATACACAGTTCATATAGCTCTATGTCAAGAAAAAACCAAATCAAAAAATGGGCAGAAGATCTAAATAGATATTTCTCGGAAGAAGATTTACACTTGGCCAAAAAGCACATCAAAAGATGCTCAACATCAGTAACTATCAGAGAAATGAAAATCAAAACCACCACTCAGAATGGCCAACATCAAAAAGTCTACAAACAATGAATGCTGAACAGGGTTTGGGAAAAAGGAACCTTCTTGCACTGTTGGTGGGATTGTAATTTGGTACAGCCACTATGCAGAACAGAATGGAAGTTTCTTAAAAATCTAAAAATAGAGCTACCATATGAGCCAGCTATCCCACTCCTGGGCATATATATGGAGAAAACCATAATTTGAAAGTATACATGGACCCCAATGTTCATAGCAGCACTGATTACTATGGCCAAGACATAGAAGCAACATAAATGTCCATCAACAGCAGAATAATAGATAAAGAAGATGTTATATTTATGTATGATGGAATATTACTCAGCCATAAAAAAGGATGAAATAATGGCATGTGCACCAACATGTATGGAGCTAGAGATTATCTTATGAGTGAAGTAAGTTAGATAGAAAAAGACAAAATATCAATTATATGTGGAATATAAAAAATGGTACAAATGAATTTATTTACAAAAGAAAAATAGAGTCACAGATGTAGAAAACAAAATTATGGTTATGAGGGAGGGGAGAGAGGGATAATTGGAAGATTGGGATTGACTTATAGACACTACTATATATCAAATAGATAAATAATAATTACCTACTGTGAAGCACAGGGAATTCTATTCAATACTCAGTAATGACCTATATGGGAAAATAATCTAAAACAGAATATGTTTGAATATGTATAAATGATTCACTTTGCTGTACAGCAGAAACTAACACATTTCAAATCAACTGTGTGCTCACAAAATTTTGTTTTAAAAAGTATACAATTCTTATTAGCATATATACTATTAAAATTTAATTTCTTTTTCTCTTTGGTCATATCAAACATGATCTTTCAGATTAAAAAGTACAGGAACTTGAAAGAAATATATTTATTTATGTAAAAATTTATGACAACTTACAATTATCTCCTTTATGGAGCTATTTTAGTTTAAAATTACACTTCACTGTAGTATTTGTCATAAGATGGAGCTTGGACATACAAATTAATATAATAGTTTCTCAGTGCAAATTTGGAGCTAAAACATCTAACAGAAGTTGTACTATTCAAAAGCAGATTATTCACAATCCTCCACTAATTTTACTTTAAAAATATTTTCTCTGGATCATTCTATATGACCCCCTTGCATAAGAATAGCTCTGCCTGATATTATAGGATTCCACATACTACTATGTTTTTCTTTGTTGGAGGTCTTTTGCATTCAAGATAAATTTAATTCTTAAATTTACTTATCACTGCTTTCATTCATTTTTCTCTTGAGTTTATTGAGTGTCTTTTTTTTATTACCTTGAATTTTGCATCAGGTAGCTTGCTTATCGCCACTTTGTTTAGTTCTCTTTCAGTTTTATCCTGTTTCTTCTTTTAGAAACCATTTCTGTCACCTGATTTTGTCAAATTCTGTGTTCTTATTTATACATATGAGTTAGGTTGGTTACATTTCCTGATCTTGGCAAAATGGCCTTGTGTAGGAGACATTCTATGGCGTTCAGGAGCACACCCTTCTTTGGCCATCAGAGTTGTGTGATCTAGGGGTGTTCACTGTGGGGGTTCTTTTATTGTGGTGGGACTGGCCCCTGTCTGCTGGGTTACCAGTTATTTCTTCATGTGGCACTTACTTGCTCGCTGGTGAGTGTGGTCAGGTACTCCAACAGCTGCCCCTGGGGTGCCCAGGTGTTGTGGGGCTCGTGCCAGCCTACTGGCTGGTTGTCAGGGTCCCATGGAGCTAACTTGGCCCAAGTGTTTGTGGACTGACATACAATGGCTAATGGGTAGGCAACCCACAGGTACTGATAGGTTAGAGAGAGGACTCCAGAATGGTGCTTGCTAGTACCAGTGTCCTTGTAGTAATACAAGGTCCCCAAAGTGACTGCCACCGTTGCCTATGCTCCTGAGGAGTACAAGTTGTCTTTTACCTTTCTAGGAGGTTCTCCAAGATCAGCAAGTGGGTCTGTCCCAGGCCTTTTTTTCAAATTTCTGCCTTTGTACTGGGCCCCAAAGCATGCAAGAATTTTGTATGCAGCCTTTAAAAGAGAAGTCTTTCTTTTGTATAGCCCTTAAACTTCCCCATACACCAACCCCACTAGCCTTCCAAGCCAGAGAGAGATTCTGGAGGCTCATCTTGCCCATGAGCACTATCAGGCTGAGGAACCCAGTGTGGAGCATGGGTCCCTTGCTTCTTGGGAGACAACTTTGCCATTGTGATTCTCCTGCTGATGGGTCACCTATCCAGGAGTTTGAGTCTTGACTATACCATGCCTGCCCTTCATACCCATCTTGTTATAGTTCTTTCTTTATAAGTCTAATTATAAAAAAATAATTTTTGCTGGTCTTCAGGTCATTCTTGTTGATGCTTTCTAAACAATTGCGATTTTGGTGTGGCCATTGAAGGAACCGTGCTTGGGATCTTCCTAACCACCATTTTGGCTATACCCTATATTTTATATTTTAAATAAGGCAATGAAAAACACACATTTTGGTGATAATATATGATATTGATAAAAGAAATTACAAAATAGAGCTTAATTTTGAGTTGATCTCTGGGCATGGGGTGGGGTGAGGAAGGGACTGTTACCTTTTTTTGATGATGAGGGCTGTTAGCAGTTAAGAAAAAATGGGACTATGAAACATTTCCTTGTTTGAATTCATTCCATTTTGAAGGTATATTTCAATTATTTCACGCTTCTCTAATTTCTATTTTGAATAGATAAATTATTTAAATCCCTGAGAGCATGATCAATAACACATAGGAGCCAACTGTTGGGAGTACAGATGGCATAAAAGAGGTTAGATTCATGCACTGAGTCACACAGGTATTGAAGGCTGACTCTTGCCAAATGGAAGACCTGAACAAAAAGATGGAGCTGGGCAGCAGCTACAACACACGGGCAAACTGTTTTTTCTGTACATTCAAAAATAACTACTTAGTATGGATTGGACATTTCCATACATATAAGAATGCATTTACTCTCTCCCAATTTGTATGATAAACAAATACAAACAACATCCCATCCCCAGAGGCCATCCCCTGAATAATGCCAGTTTGTCTTTTTTTTGTTCTTGGAATGATATAACCTTGTAAAATTTATAGTTGTTTGGCATAAGTACCCCTATATCGCCAATATGTGAGGTGCAGTGAGATACTGATTTAAGAAAAAAACAACATAGTGTGCCACTTCCAAAAGGTAAAAAATGAATTTTAAATAAAAATACATAAAAATTTTATAAACAATAAAAATCTAGATATATTAATGAAATAGCAAATTTAAAACAAGTAAATTGACAAGTAAAATAACTGGAGGATATTGTCAAAATTGATTTTTTTTTTTTTTTTTAAGTTCCAGTAACAGTGGAAACAGTGTCAGACTTTATTTTTCTGGGCTCCAAAATCACTACAGATGGTGACTGCAGCCATGAAATTAAAAGATGCTTACTCCTTGGAAGAAAAGTTATGACCAACCTAGATAGCATATTCAAAAGCAGAGACATTACTTTGCCAACAAAGGTTTGTCTAGTCAAGGCTATGGTTTTTCCTGTGGTCATGTACGGATGTGAGAGTTGGACTGTGAAGAAGGCTGAGCGCCAAAGAATTGATGCTTTTGAACTGTGGTGTTGGAGAAGACTCTTGAGAGTCCCTTGGACTGCAAGGACATCCAACCAGTCCATTCTGAAGGAGATCAGCCCTGGGATTTCTTTGGAAGGAATGACGCTGAAGCTGAAACTCCAGTACTTTGGCTACTTCATGTGAAGAGTTGACTCATTGGAAAAGACTCTGATGCTGGGAGGGATTGGGGGGAGGAGGAGAAGGGGACGACAGAGGATGAGATGGCTGGATGGCATCACTGACTCGATGGACGTGAGTCTGAGTGAACTCTGGGAGTTGGTGATGGACAGGGAGGCCTGGCGTGCTGCGATTCATGGGGTGGCAAAGAGTCGGACACGACTGAGCGACTGATCTGATCTGATCTAAACATACTAAGCATAGGAAATAAAGTAAAAGTAAATGT
Source organism: Bubalus kerabau (assembly GCF_029407905.1). Classification (NCBI taxonomy): domain Eukaryota; kingdom Metazoa; phylum Chordata; class Mammalia; order Artiodactyla; family Bovidae; genus Bubalus; species Bubalus kerabau. The sequence goes on along the minus strand of NC_073635.1, from coordinate 8,485,203 downwards.
AAGATCAAAAAATTCAAAATAAATCATGGAGGAAATACTTAAGATAAATTCTAACTACTGAAAGGTAACTACAGAAAGCTAGGAAAAAATATATGGACTATAGACTAAGAAAAAAAAAAATTGCTTGAGATAATGAACACCAGTACATGGTAATAAAATATATTGGTTACTAAATATAATTAGGTTTAACCACAATAGATGTGTATTACCGAATACAGTAGGCTCCCTTGTCTCTCTCTCTCAGAACCCTCTCCTCTGAACTTTTAGCTGCTCAGTCGTGTTCGACTCTTTGCGACCCCCTGGACTCTAGCCCACCAGGCACCTCTGTCCAATGGGATTCTCCAGACAGGAATACTGGAGTGGTTTGCCATTTCCTTCTCCATGGTATCTTCCCAACCCCAGGGATCAAACCCAAGTCTGTTGCATTGTAGGCAGGTTCTTTACTGACTAAGCCACCAGGACTAGTCATTGGTAAAGTTAGAAATAGTTGATAGGTCAGATAAAAATGACTAAAAAAATACATGATTCTACTTCTATGGAATATCTAGAACAGGCATATTCATAGAGGTTACAAATCATTAGGAACTGGTTGGAGGGAGGAATAGGGGGAGTTATTGTCCAATGATTTCTGAGTTTCCATCTGGGATTTTATAAATAGATGGTGATGGTGGTTGTACAAAATTGTGAATATAATTGATACCTTTGAATTTTACACTTCAAAATGGTTAAAATGTTAGATTTTATACAATGCTTTATCACAATAAAGAATTTACTAAAATTTTAAAAAGATTAAACATTAGTCAAGTTAAAAAAAAAAAAAGAAAATACATGATTTGAACAACACAATGAACTTGATCTAATGGTCATTCACACAATTATGTAGTAATTAGAAAAGTTAAGTTCTTTTAAATTATATCTGGAATACTTGTGAAAAAAACAGCCTCTGTGCCAGATAACGAGTCATCAGATTTCTAAGCATCAGTTTATACAATCCAAATTTTCTGAGCACTACTAAAAATAGAACACAACAAATGTTTAGAAAATAGTTTAAAATACTCTTAAATGTAAGTAAACGTATTATCAGTTATGAGATAGACATATAAGAATTCATAATGGACATTAAAGTTAACCAGAACTAAGAATTAAAAAAAAAAAAGAATTCTAAGAAATTTGTATAGAGTTGTATAGAAGCAAATAGCACACTACTTTGGAGAAGGCAATGGCACCCCACTCCAGTACTCTTGCCTGGAAAATCCCATGGACGGAGGAGCCTGGTAGGCTGCAGACCATGGGGTCGCGAAGAGTCGGACACGTCTGAGCGACTTCACTTTCACTTTTCCCTTTCATGCATTGGAGAAGGAAATGGCAACCCACTCCAGTGTTCTTGCCTGGAGAATCCCAGGGACGGGGGAGCCTGGTGGGCTGCCGTCTATGGGGTCGCACAGAGTCGGACACGACTGAAGCGACTTAGCAGCAGCAGCAGCAGCAGCAGCAGCAGCACACTACTTGAAGAGATCAATGTAGTCTTAAATACCTAAATTCATAAAAGAGAGAAAGCTAATTGTAGATGGCTTGCCGACAATGTAGCCTGCAGAGTAAGGGGGGAGGTGGTGATGGAAATAAGTTAAATAGTAAGAAGAAAATAGCAATTATTTTGCCCTTATTTAAGAGATGTGTGCATGTGTGCTCAGTCATGTCTGATTCTGTGACCCCAGGGACTATAACTCGCCAGGCTCCTCTGCCCATGGAATTTTCCAGGCAAGAATACTGGAGTGGGTTGTCATTTCCTACTCCAGAGGGCCTTCCTGACCCAGGGATCAAACGGATGTCCCTGACCCAGGGATCGAACCCATGTCTCTTGCATCTCCTGCATTGGCAAGTGGATCCTTACTCCTAACACCACCTGGTAAACCCTTAAAATAACAATTAAATGATGAGAAATTACTGAAAGAAAGCACAAGCCAAGAAACAAACAAACAAAAATATAAGAATAGTTTATTAGTTGGAAAGTAAATTTGGGAAAATTCATTTGGAAAGGGAAAATGAATGAAGTACACCAAATGAAAAGTGGCACATAGTATTAATTATTGAATTCAATTTAATTAAATATGCTATAATATAGGACCCAGATGATCTATTATATGTCATAAATTTAAGTATTTAAATAAAATAAAAATTTTCTAAAAATAAAACTTTAAAAAATAAACTAAAAAAAAGTAGCAAAACCTCTGAACAGTACAAACAGTATAAAAATATACATGTAAATCTGCTGCTGCTGCTACTACTAAGTCACTTCAGTCATGTCCTACTCTGTGCGACCCCATAGACGGCAGCCCACCAGGCTCCCCCGTCCCTGGGATTCTCCAGGCAAGAACACTGGAGTGGGTTGCCATTTCCTTCTCCAAGTGCCAAATATGAAAAGATTCCCTATGGGCTGAGTGCTATACACAAAATCTGTCACCAATTCAAAAATAATTTAAGGCATTTTTCTTCTGCTTTTTGTGTTTTTGAACTTTATATATAAATTGAAAGCTTTCAGTTCCATAAACTCTTGTGAATGTAAGTGTGTGTAATCATCAAAATCAAGATTAGAGATTTTTACTTCACCACAGAAAGTTGACTCAAGTTCTTCACATTATATCTTCATAAATTATGTAGATTTAACCTAAACGGAGGGCTTCAAGCAAGAAGAAATTATTCGGTCAGGATCTGAGTGTTCAAGAAAAGGAAAAAGAATGTTTTTGTGGAATCCATAGAAGAAACAGGAAATGCCTAGCTATGTCAAATGGTGCACAAACAAGATATCTAAGCATGGTTTTGAATTTTAACAAGAAAGTCACTGATGATTATTTGAGCAACAGTGTCAATGAAATGAAGGGTGGAAATAGTTACCGAAAAAACAAAAAAAAAGATAAAAGAAAAGCCAGTATGTATACATGCCATCAGTACTCTTGCCTGGAAAATCCCATGGACGGAGGAGCCTGGTAGGCTGCAGTCCATGGGGTTGCTAAGAGTCGGACACGACTGAACGATTTCACTTTCACTTTTCACTTTTCTGCATTGGAGAAAGAAATGGCAACCCACTCCAGTGTTCTTGCCTGGAGAATCCCAGGGATGGGGGAGCCTGGTGGGCTGCCGTCTATGGGGTCGCACAGAGTCGGACACGACTGAGGCAACTTAGCAGCAGCAGCAGTATGAAAGGAAATAGAAAAAGGCAGATAGGATATGACAATCCAAACCTTTCCTGATCATGCCTCAACTCTTGCCTAGTTCTGATTTCTTAGTACTCTATTGCCTACACTAGAATTTTCTACCTACTTGTGCCTACTCCAGCTTCTGAACATGATTAATTAAATACGTGCAATGATGCTGACTTGTGTAACTTTAAATTGTTAATCACTTGCCAAAAGTGAACACTATGTAACTTGGAATTCATGATTTGGTCTTCTAGTCCAATCACTCATCTGTTTCATAGAAAAGCAATAAAAAACAAGGTCCTTACATGATAACTTTTTTTGTGTTATTCAAGTTACAGTATACCTAAGTATCAAAAGGAAAGTTCAAGTCATGTAAATTGTTACATTTGTGGTTAAGTTTGGTGGAGCAGCATTTATTCTGACCTCTCTCTCCTGTCTTGTTTTTTGCATTGTAAACTCTACCTGCATCCCTTCCCTGAATAGCAGCTCTTCTCATCACTTCAAGGCATGTGTCTGGCTCTTCAGTGGTCCTCAGCTGCCTGCACTGTGGCCTGGAAATTCAAAGCAGTAAACTGACACCGACAGGGCTCGGTTTCTTGGCTTTTCATATTTCAGGAGTCATTGTCTTTCATTCCCTTATGTCCAGTGTCTTGCAAACCATTGTTACATATTTTTTCTCTGCTTTGTGATTGCTTCCACTGGAAAAGCAAATCTAGCTTCTGTTACTCTATCTTGTTCAAAACATGAAAATGTAAAGCATGCAGGTTTTTGAACACAGAATTTTTCTGCCTGTGAGAAAAATATTGGTGAAATCACCAATGCATGATTTAGAAATGAAGGAAAACTCAGTTTCATATGATAGATTATAAACCCTAATGAGATAACACAAACACACAAATAAAATATTAGTTCATTGGTGAGTCTTTCAAAGCTTTAGAATTTCTGGGAAGTTCTTAGGTAACAGATCAGAATCAAAAGATATGATCATTACAAGCACCTTCAAACAACGCAAAATTTGTCTTTTGTAAACTGTGGTTTGTGTAAACAAAGTTTTCCAAATCATGAACTTCATAATTCTTCCCTCAGTATATGTCACACATTAATATACCCCATTATTTTGTTGTTATTGTTGTTCATATTTGTATTTGCTGTTATTGATTGTGAGATTGCTCACGGGTTGGATTCTGCCCTCTGTATCTATTTCCAAAGGTTCAGGGAATACTCAAAATGTTCCTTTTATTGAATTATATTTAATGAGTAATTGAACTGCAGTCTGTAGGGATAAGTTTTGAGGATTACAAGACAGTTAATGCTGTAAGATGTGTAGGATGCCTTTTAAATTTTCTTATCTGGAGTCAATCCCCTTGAACAATTCTGAAAATAGTCAATATCAATGTTCTTTATGTCAATAATTCAAGAGAAACTATTGTGTTTTTGTTGATGTTAACATAGTCTGACATTTAAAAATATGCATTAAATACTAAGAACAAAAGGCAAAATAATCAGAATTTTTAAGTAACAAGTAACCAAAAGGAAAATGTATGTAGTTCTATGTATGTATGTGTATGTATATGTATATTAAATAAATCCTAAGAAAATCAGCTATAGATGAATTTTAAATTAAATCCAGGTTCTTGAATGTACTATAAATGACAATGCCATATATAAATATATTACCAACAATGTACATTACAAAGATAAGATTATACATTGTGTACAATGACAATTTTGAATTTTTCAGTGCTCATTACACTTAGAAATGTTGAAATTATCTTTACTGCAAAGTAAAAAATAATATTTAATGCAGAAAAAAATGTGTCTTGAATAACTTTATCATCCTTATATTTAAAGAAGCATTCAAATAAATTGAACCAACATATATGGACACAAAATAGGATGTAGGTGGTGATTCTACTGAAAAGATAAACAATTGGAAAGTTATTTAGAATGTTTATAATTTTGCTCTAATGAAAATTCTGCTTATGGTTTGGCCTCTTTTTTTTCTGATGAGCTGCTTTTCATGTATGAATGATTCTATATTTTCTCATCATTGCAGCTATTTTCAGAACTGAATTCATTTGTAATGATACTTTACTTTGCTCAGTATATTGAAATGATTACCATACCTTGAATGATTTTTATCACTTTAAGTACATTTTTTTTTCTTAAAAGCTCTTTCTGAGTTTTTTATTTTTATTTTTTTAAATATTCTGGTAAAGTAAATAATACTTTGCAATCAGCTTAGCATAAAACACATTTGCTACTAAAATTGTTGATGTATATCAACATTATACATAAAACATTTGAATCCCCCAAAACAATATTCTGCATTTTAGAGATTAAAAAACAAAATAATACATTTTTCTATTAAAGCAATATTCCTAATTGACACAGTATCTTCCTTCTATACTACATAAATAAAATATATATAATGACTTATCACAGTTATTTTAACATGTAGAAATGTATTTTAGCCAAGTAAATACTTAAGCCATTTTAGATACTTTCATTATTCGTAATGGTAGTGCTATCATCATCGTTTTTTATTTTTTAATCATCTTTATGTTCTAGTAAATAAAATATTTTAAGGTGTTTTATTATGATATTACTTCAAGTTAATTTATATCAAAAATGAGTTGTAGTTCACATAATCCTTTTAATATTTTTTATCATAACACAGCATTACTACTTCTTGTAATTCTCTGATACTGCAAGTATTAGAATAAGACTATGGATTTTATTACTAATGAATAATATCATTAAATATTCTGTTGCAGGTATCTTGAATATTATTACACATATCTAAGCCACTTTTAAAACTTAGATTAAAAATGTATACTAAGTTAGATGTACATTTTGTGGATGATTAATATTTGAATTAATAGAATTATATATTTTAAAAGATTTTACATTCATATGAGTGTGCACAAGCAATTGCATATAAGTTAATATACTTGAGTCAAATATGTCCATAACACTTAGAAAATAAGTGAACCGCAGCAGATTTTAATCGTTGCATATTATACTATTCAGAGCTTTTTATGTAAAAGGCAGTGTTTTCGGGATTTGCATATTATAAATTGTGTAAAACTTACCTCAGGACTTGGAATGCTTTTTGTCTTCTTTTTAAAATAAGATAATTAGGGTATGGAGATTTTGCCCAAGGAAATTGTGCTTTCATTTTGTTTCATGGTGACTCAGTCAGTGAAGAGTCTGCTTGCAATGGGGGAGACCTGGGTTCAATCCTTGGGTCAAGAAGATCCCCTGGAGAAGGAAATGGCAACCCACTCCAGTACTCTCACCTAAGAAATCCCATGGACCAAGGAGCCTGTTGGGCTTCTAGTCCATGGGGTCACAAAGAGTTGGATACTACTTGACAACTAAACCACAACAAAATAACCTACAACACACTCTTTAAACCCAATATACAATCCAGAACTCAAAAGAAACAGTTGTACTCTAATCAGAGAAGTAACAAATCTCTTTAACACAGAAGAGACCTTCAAATTCCTCAACCTTACTGGAACAGCAAGAGAAGGAGAAGCTGCATTATGGGGTAAGAAGAGAACTGCTGAACCTTTAAGGACTTTTTAAAGTTTGAGCGTTTGCCAGTGTGATGGTTTAGAGCCATCTGGAGCCCCAGATGTAAAAAGAGTCTGTATTCACTAAGTTTTCTATGCAGACCTTTATCAAGGACTCATAAGAAAGCTGAGGGGAAGAGTAAGAGTTGAGAGCGATCCCTCATTTGGAGCCTAGAGAAGTTTGAACATTGGTCATAAGTGCCTCCAGGAGCTCCAGGTCTCCTTCAGCCTCCAATGTAGGAGGAATAGGTTATTTGAGAAAGAAATGCCCCAAAGCACAGACACAAGCAGGAAGGTCCAGGAAGCTGAACATACCATCCGGGCACTGGAGATGTTACATGGAGTATGAGACAAACCTTCTTGCCGATGAGCGAGGCGGAGGGATGCAAGGAAGAGCCCACATCCCAGGGCGCCAGGGCCAGGCTGCTAAAGCTGAGGGAAGTGCTGAAGAACTGAGCAAAGCTGCCGGTTTCTCAGATCAACTCTGAATTACTGACCTCAAATTCTACATGAAGCAAAATCATCATCCAAAAATAAATGTGACATCAAAACTTTTTCAGACAGATTCAGTGCTGAAAGCCCATTGCCAGTTAGCCAGCACATCCTCAGTAAATTGTCAAAGATGATAGTTGAGCTGAAAGAAAATTAAACTGAAGGAAAACTATAGGGATGAGGAATACATAAAAGTATAATATGCCTGTAAATATAAAGGGCTTTCCAATATCAAGACATTCAGTTCAGTTTAGTTCAGTCGCTCAGTCATGTCCGACTCTGCTGCCCCATGAATTGCAGCATGCCAGGCCTCCCTGTCCATCACCAACTTCTGGAGTTCACCCAAACCCACGTCCATCAAGTGGATGATGCCATACAGCCATCTCATCCTCTGTCGTCCCCTTCTCCTCCTGTCCCCAATCCCTCCCAGCATCAGAGTCTTTTCCAATGAGTCAACACTTCGCATGAGGTGGCCAAAGTACTGGAGTTTCACCTTTAGCATCATTCCTTCCAAAGAAATCCCAAGGCTGATCTCCTTCAGAATGGACTGGTTGGATCTCCTTGCAGTCCAAGGGACTCTCAAGAGTCTTATCAAACATCACAGTTCAAAAGCATCAATTCTTCGGTGCTCAGCTTTCTTCACAGTCCAACTCTCATATTCATACATGACCACTGGAAAAGCCATAGCCTTGACTAGATGGACCTTTGTTGGCAAAGTAATGTCTCTACTTTCCAATATGCTATCCAGGTTGATCATAACTTTTTTTCCAAGGAGTAAGCGTCTTTTAATTTCATGGCTGCAGTCACCATCTGCAGTGATTTTGGAGCCCCCAAAAATAAAGATTGACACTGTTTTCATTGTTTCCCCATCTATTTCCCATGAAGTGATGGGACCGGATGCCATGATCTTCGTTTTCTGAATGTTGAGTTTTAAGCCACCTTTTTCACTCTCCTCTTTCACCTTCATCAAGAGGCTTTGTAGTTCCTCTTCACTTTCTGTCATAAGGGTGGTGTCATCTGCATATCTGAAGTTATTGATATTTCTCCCGGCAATCTTGATTCCAACTTGTGCTTCTTCCAGCCCAGCATTTCTCATGATGTACTCTGCATATAAGTTAAATAAGCAGGGTGACAATATACAGCCTTGACGTACTCCCTTTTCCTATTTGGAACCAGTCTGTTGTTCCATGTCCAGTTCTAACTGTTGCTTCCTGACCTGCATTTAGGTTTCTCAAGAGGCAGGTCAGGTGGTCTGGTATTCCCATCTCTTTCAGAATTTTCCACCCCTGTAAAAGATTATCCATTTTACTGAGTAAAACTGATAACAATGCAATGTGGTTTCATAGCATCAGTCAGTTCAGTTCAGTCGTTCAGTTGTGTCCGACTCTTTGCAACCCCATGAATCGCAGCACGCCAGGCCTCCCTGTCCATCATCAACTCCCGGAGTTCACTTAGACTCACGTCCATCGAGTTAGTGATGCCATCCAGTCATCTCACCCTCTGTCGTCCTCTTCTCCTCCTGCCCCTAATCCCTCCCAGCATCAGAGTCTTTTCCAATGAGTCAACTCTTCACATCAGGTGGCCAAAGTACTGGAGTTTCAGCTTTAGCATCATTCCTTCCAAAGAAATCCCAGGGCTGATCTCCTTCAGAATGGACTGGTTGGATCTCATAGCATATGTGCATATAAAATAATTGACAATAAGAGCACAGTGTTTGTCAGGAATAATTGGGAACATATCTTTGTAAAATTCTCACGTTATTTGAGAGGTAAAATATTTTTGAAAACAACTGTCCTGAGCTTAGATATACATTGTGATATTGAGAAATCACTAAAAACAGCACAATGAGACATACCTAGATCAATAGAGGAAAAAGTAGAAATGAAGCGAATGCTTGACTCATCAATATTAAGGGAGGAGATGAGAAACAAAGAGTAGATGGAAAAATAGAAACAACCTCAGGTTGTTCAACAGATATGAAATATAGCCCTCTGTATTTGTAGGTTTCACATTATGGATTCAACCAACTGAAGGTGGAATGTCAATCCAATGTCTGTTGAATCCATGGATACAAACTGAGGAGAGGCCTGGGGTCTGCATGTTGTACTACAACATTTTATATAAGGGACTTGAGCTTTCTCAGGTTTTCATATCCACCTGTGCTCCTGAAACAAATCCTCCAGAGATAATGAGGATTTTAGATATTACTCTGCCAACAAACCTAGACAGTATGTTGTAAAGCAGAGATATTACTCTATGGATTGCATATTAAACATTCTGAAGCAAAGACAGAGGTTGTTATAACTCAATGCCCTTCAAAAGAATTAATCTTTACAACTAAATACAAAAATATATATTGAAAGTAAAAATGTGAAAAAAATACATATTGTTTAGTCTTGATGACTAGACAATAGGTATGACTATGTTAATATTACCATACTCTACTTCAAAACAAAGAGCTTAAGGAAGAGATAAAGGACATATCAATCATATTAAAATGGTAAATTCCAGTGGAAGATGCATACCATCTTCACTCTGATTAATGGTGTTTTCCCAATTCAACCAAGAAAACTCAAATTTTGAACTATATTTGGCTATCATCCATGGGCATTTTCCTAAAACAAGTTTTAAAAATAATACCTATCCTCAAAGATTAATAAAATCTTCATCTGTGGACTTCCCTGGCAGTCCAGTGGTTAAGATTTTGTGCTTCAAATGCAGACATTGAGTTCCATCCCAGATGGGGAAATTTCCCACATGCTGCATGGTGGGTCCAAAAAGCTAAAATACATATGTATATATAATCTCCATTTTTTAGCCTCAGAAACTGCATGTAGCTTATTAAAAACCATGCTCCTTTTTTGATCCTTTTTATTTTTTCATAAAATATAAGTTATAGCCACAAAAGAGGTATGCTGCTGTAGAATTTTCTATTTATTCCTCCTTTGTACCTTAATTTGCAATCCTCACTTTCATGTTTCTCACATTTTAGTGTTTATTGTAATATGAGAACCTGGTTAATAAATAATCTGAGGCCCACCTCTTAACATTCAGATTAATGAAAGTAGTGATGGAATCCAAAATTGCATATTTTTTTCTTCTTTTAAGTTTCCCCTTGTGATTTTGATGCAAGTGAGCCAAGAGTTAAATTCAGAGAAATGCTATTTTAGTGTTTTCTGTTCTGTTGTCTGCCAGAGCGAGTTTCCTCCAGAACTTGGGCTCTATTTCATTCATTATCACTCAAGTAGATAGTAGCTCTCAAACCTGTATATTAATTGTCATTCTTTTTTCTAGTGGAAAGAGATACTCTATACGCTAAGTGTGAGACACATGGAAGTTATCAGAAGAGCACTCTAAACAATTCTAGTAAGGAAAGATGTGATGCAATAATCATATATATACATATTAGTGTGGGTCATATAAAGGTGCTATTGTTATAGTTGGCCATGCTTAAGGATATTTGAAAGTTATATTACAAAATAAAACGATGTGTCAAACTATGTGTAAGTGGTATATGAGAGATGAATACAAAAAGAATGAGGAGAGAAGCCAGATATTGTGCCTTTATAGAAGAGTATTCTAAAGAAACATTGTACTTAGAGATAGCAAGATAGATAGCTTTCTTGGTAATTTTGTGACAATGTTTGTTTTCTTAGTAATTTTTTTTGTTGTTGTTTTTTTATTTATTTATTTTTTAATTTATTTTATTTTTATTTATTTTTTTAAATTTTATTTTATTTTTAGACTTTACATAACTGTATTAGTTTTCTGATTGTCTTCCTTCGAAAAAAATTGAGATCACTTGCTGTGCTGATTGATCATCTGATTCCTGTCGGATGTGGTCAGACCAATGTGAATGAGTAAAACGGTTGGGGCAGGGATCCAATAGACTAACCTATTAGATTTTTGAAACTCCTGTGATGCATCTTTACTACCATGTTGAAGGCTGGCTTAAGAGCCCTGAGATCTTAAAGTTTCATACCTTCCATGTAACAAAAGAGTAACTATTCATTTTATCTAGATATTTTTGGAAAAAGTAAAGCTGATTTTTAGCCTTTTTAAAGCACCTGTGTGTGCATGCTATGTTGCTTCAGTTGCATCTGACTCTTTGCAACCCCGTGGACTCTAGCCCGCCAGGATTCTCTGTCCGCTGGATTCTCTGGGCAAGAATACTGGAGCTGGTTGCCATGCTCTCCTCCAGGGGATCTTCCCAACCCAGGGATTAAACCCAAGTCTCCTATATCTCCTGCCTTGACAGGCAGATTTGTTACCAATATTATTACCTAAAATATATATCAGTAGCGTCAATAATTACTTGACTCTTCTTTTTCCACACATAGGTAAGAGAACTCTGAAACCAAATGATTCCAGGCCAGGAAAGCAGAATGATACCATTCATAATTTATCCATCACTTGACTAGATGCCACACTCTTTCCTGTTTGAGGTGTTTGGAATTAATTTTGCTACTGGTGTAGACTGGAGATGGAAATCATCCAGGCCTGAAACAGAGATGGTCTTTCTAATCCAAGGAGGATCTACTCTATGCCTAAAGTACTGTAAGACATTTGCATTTCTTCTGATTAGCCAACTCCTAATCCCACATCTCTCACACTTGTTTTTCATAACAGTATGTAGTTCTTTTACAATTCACATTTCTACTATCCTATTGAAAGATATCCTAACACTTATGTACAGTTTGATACCCTTCTTGCATTTTTGAAGTAGTTCCAAATCATATCAGAAAGTAGAAACAGATAAAAATCCTATTTTCAATTGACAAAGTAAGTATTGAAAGGCATTGTCTTTAAAATGGAAATTTAAAGGGCATATTAGAGTGTATCAAGAAACAAATATAAATAGAGAAAATAAATGCCCACATGAAGTAGTAACAAAGAATCAGTCAAAAGCTGTATTTTATTATTTTTTTAATGAACCATCAGTTATCAGAGAAAGCAAAAAGACCACTGATATTAAAATGCAAATTAACAGCATAAAATATTGATGTTTCTCCAAAGTTTCCTCAAGGTGATTTTTATCCTTTCTAAGACTTAAAATTATTTGATGAAACTTTAAAAATTATTTATTAAAAGTAATTTTAATGCTTAAAAGTAATTCTGCTAGCAATACAAATATTAAAAAATATACAATATAGTGATGATTTTTGCAGTTAAATTTTGTTGTTTAAGAAATAATACTCTATTGTGTCCAATATGGTATTTTCAGGGAAATGCTAATAAATACAAGCCTGAATTATTTTCATCCATCTCAAATTTTACTAAAAGTAAAGAAATTATAAATAATACAGTGGACTTGCTAAAAATATAGTATTCTAAATATTAAAAATGTAGGTGCTAAATGCAGTGTATTTCTATCTGATCCTGCATGATCACTCCCAAATGGCTACTCCCAAATGGAACATGTTATCTGCAACTCATATATATTCTCATGCAAGTAGTCAGTATGCATCACTGGTTAAAGGGGTTAGAACAAAACTAGAAATTCATGTGTGATTAAAATAAATATATTTAAATTAATTTTATAGGAACAGTTAATGATATGCTGCTAAAGTTTTTATATTTAGAATTTTAAATATCAGTTCAGTTCAATTAAGTTCAGTCACTCAGTTGTGTCCGACTCTTTGCAACCCCATGAATCGCAGCACGCCAGGCCTCCCTGTCCATCACCAACTCCCGGAGTTCACCCAAACTCATGTCCATCGAGTCAGTGATGCCATCCAGCCATCTCATCCTCTGTTGTCCCCTTCTCCTCCTGCCCCCAATCCCTCCCAGAATCAGAGTCTTTTACAGTGAGTCAACTCTTCGCATGAAGTGGCCAAAATACTGGAGTTTCAGCTTTAGCATCATTCCAAAGAAATCCCAGGGCTGATCACCTTCAGAATGGACTGTTTGGATCTCCTTGCAGTCCAAGGGACTCTCAAGAGTCTTCTCCAGCACCGCAGTTCAAAAGCATCAATTCTTCAGCGCTCAGCCTTCTTCACAGTCCAACTCTCACATCCATACATGACCACAGGAAAAACCATAGCCTTCACTAGATGGACCTTTGTCGGCAAAGTAATGTGTCTGCTTTTCAATATGCTATCTAGGTTGGTCATAACTTTTCTTCCAAGGAGTAAGTGTCTTTTAATTTCATGGCTGCAATCACCATCTGCAGTGATTTTGGAGCCCAGAAGAATAAAGTCAGCCACTGTTTCCACTATTTCCTCATCTATTTCGCATGAAGTGATGGGACCAGATGCCATGATCTTCGTTTTCTGAATGTTGAGTTTGAAGCCACCTTTTTCACTCTCCTCTTTCACCTTCATCAAGAGGCTTTGTAGTTCCTCTTCACTTTCTGCCATAAGGGTGGTGTCATCTGCATATCTGAGGTTATTGATATTTCTCCTGGCAATCTTGATTCCAGCTTGTGCTTCTTCCAGCCCAGAATTTCTCATGATGTGCTATGCATATAAATTAAATAAGCAGGGTGACAATATACAGCCTTGACGTACTCCTTTTCCTATTTGGAACCAGTCTGTTGTTCCATGTCCAGTTCTAACTGTTGCTTCCTGACCTGCATACAAATTTCTCAAGAGGCAGGTCAGGCCTTACAAATAGCTGTGAAAAGAAGAGAAGAGATAAGCAAAGGAGAAAAGGAAAGATATAAACATCTGAATGCAGAGATCCAAAGAATAGCAAGAGGAGATAAGAAAGCTTTCCTCAGGGATCAATGCAAAGAAATAGAGGAAAACAACAGAATGGGAAAGACTAGAGATCTCTTCAAGAATATTAGAGATACTAAGGGAACATTTCATGCAAAGATGGGCTCGATAAAGGACACAAATGGTAGGGACCTAACAGAAGCAGAGGATGTTAAGAAGAGGTGGCAAGAATACACAGAAGAACTATACAAAACAGATCTTCACGACCCAGATAATCACGATGGTGTGATCACTCACCTAGAGCCAGATATCCTGGAATCTGAAGTCAAGTGGGCCTTAGAAAGCATCACTACGAGCAAAGCTAGTGGAGGTGATGGAATTCCAGCTGAGCTATTTCAAATCCTGAAATATGATGCTGTGAAAGTGCTGTGCTCAATATGCCAGCAATTTGAAAAACTCAACAGTGGCCACAGGACTGGAAAAGGTCAGTTTTCATTCCAATCCCAAAGAAAGGCAATGCCAAAGAATGCTCAAACTATCGCACAATTGCACTCATCTCACACGCTAGTAAAGTAATACTCAAAATTCTCCAAGCCAGGCTTCAGCAATAAGTGAACCGTGTAATTTCAGATGCTCAAGCTGGTTTTAGAAAAGGCAGAGGAACCAGAGACCAAATTGCCAACATCCGCTGGATCATGGAAAAAGAAAGAGAGTTCTAGAAAAACATCTATTTCTGCTTTATTGACTATGCCAAAACCTTTGACTGTGTGGATCACAATAAATTGTGGAAAATTTTAAATATAATATCCCTCAAATGATTAAATTTCCCTCATGGTTTATTAAATTATGCATTTCTGTGAAAAGTGTTCCCAGGTCAAAAATGGTTTGGGAAAGTTAATCTGGATGGGATGATTATATCATGGTAACAAAGTATTACTTGGGTATTATCAAATGTAAAGTACTAAGCTTTCATGCCTACTGTTGAAGACTGCTATCCATTCACATAATATTTCTAGCTTTAAGAAGGCAGACACTGTATCAAATGCAACTACAGTCATTTGCTAGAGCTTTCACTGATGAGATCTAAATAGGTTTTTTTCTTAGAAATACAGATTTAGAACAGAATATTGAAAGTTTTATATAAAAGTTGTAATAAAAATCAATTAATCTGCACTAGTTCTTAGTGTATTCTATTTAACACATAAGAATACGACTTATTCTAGTGTTTTGCCTCAGTAATGTTGTCATTATACCATGTTTTCTTCTTTTAAGCAAATACTAATAGTTTTGCTTTTTAATGTTTTATATTAAACAGAGTAAGTTGTTCTGCTGATTTGACCCTTCCAAGATTTCTCACAGATAATGGAGAGGATGGAGAGGATCTAGATTCTCAATGAAAATGGTTCAGTGAATGCCACAGGAGAGTAATTTGCATGGAAATGACATTTTCTGGCAGCCTACAAAAGTAACAGAAAGAGAAAAGGAAACAACCTATCTTTGTCCTGATGACAGTTTTCAAAATGAGTTTGGAAACAATAAAAATCTAATGAGCTTCGGTAATATTATAAACTGCTTTTGATTTCTATGGAGGCTTTTCAAGTCGACATTGGAGTAACTAAAGAAATACTGTTTGAAACACTTCAACTAAGGATTGATGGAAAATAGTTAATTTATGGTAACTGTGTATTTGACCATCATTAATGAAGCAAATATGTTGACAGAATATTTCATTCTCAAATTGTTCAGTTCAGTCACTCAGTCATGTCCTACTCTTTGCAACCCCATGGACTGCAGCATGCCAGGCTTCCCTGTCCATCACCAACTCCCGGAGTTTACTCAAACTCATGTCCATTGAACCAGTGATGCCATGCAACCGTCTCAATCTCATCCTCTGTCTTCCCCTTCTCCTCCTGCCTTCAATCTTTCCTAGCATCAGGATATTTTCAAATGAGTCAGTTCTTCCCATCAGGTGGCCAAAGGATTGGAGTTTCAGTTTCAACATCAGTCCTTCCAATGAACATTTGGGACTGATTTCCTTTAGGATGGACTGGTTGGATCTCCTTGCAGTCCAAAGGATGCTCAAGAGTCTTCTCCAACACCACAGTTCAAAAGCATCAATTCTTCGGTGTTCAGCTTTCTTTTCATCCAACTCTCACATCCATTCATGAATACTGGAAAAACCGTAGCTTTGACTAGATGGACCTTTATTGACAAAGTAGTTTCTATTTTTTAATATGCTTTCTAGGTTGGTCATAATTTTTCTTCCAAGGAGCAAGCATCTTTTAATTTTATGTCTGAATTCAGCATCTGCAGTGATTTGGGAGCCCAGAAAAATAAAATCTGTCACTCTTTCCCCAGCTATTTGCCATGAAGTGATGGGACCAGATGTCATGATCTTAGTTTCCTGAATGTGAAGTTTTAAGCCAACTTTTTATCTCTCCTCATTTACTTTCATCAAGAGGCTCTTTAGTTCTTCTTCCCTTTCTGCCCTAAGGGTGGTATCATCTGCATATCTGAGGTTATTGATATTTCTCCCGGGAATCTTGGTTCCAGCTTGTACTTCACCCAGCCCAGCGGTTCTTGTGATGCCCTCTGCATTTGAGTTAAATAAGCAGGGTGACAATATACAGCCTTGATATATTCCTTTCCCTATTTGGAACCTGTGTGTTGTTCCATGTCCAGTTTTAACTATTGCTTCCTGAACTGCATACTGATTTCTAAAGAAGCAGGTCAGGTGGTCTGGTACTCCCATCTCTTGAAGAATTTTCCAGTTTGTTGTGATTCACACAGTCAAAAGCTTTGTCACAGTCAATAAAGCAGAAGTAGATGTTTTCTGGCACTCTTTTGCTTTTTCAATGACCCAACAGATGTTGATAATTTGATCTCTGATTCCTCTGCCTTTTCTAAATCCAGCTTGAATATCTGGAAGTTCATGGTTCATACACTGTTCAAGCCTGGCTTGGAGAATTTTGAGCATTACTTTACTAGAATGTGAGATGAGTGCAATTGTGCAATAGTTTGAACATTCTTTGACATTGCCTTTCTTTGGGATTGAAATGAAAGCTGACCTTTTCCAGTCCTGTGGCCACTGCTGAGTTTTCCAAATTGCTGGCATATTCACTTTCACAGATCATCTTTTAAGATTTGAAATAGCTCAACTGGAGTTCCATCACTTCCACTAGCTTTGTTCATAGTGATACTTCCTAAGGCCCACTTGACTTCACATTCCAGGATGTCTGGCTCTAGGGGAATGATCATACCTTCATGATTATCTAAATCATGATCTTTTTTGTATAGTTCTTCTGTTTATTATTGCTACCTCTTCTTAATATCTTCTGCTTCTGTTAGGTCCATACCATTTCTGTCCTTTATTGTGCCCCTCTTTGCATGAAAAGTTCCCTTGGTATCTTTAATTTTCTAGAAGAGATCTCTAGTCTTTCCCATTCTGTGGTTTTCCTCTATTTCTTTGCACTGATCACTGAGGAAGGCTTTCTTATCTCTTATTGCTAATCTTTGGAGCTCTGCATTCAGATACTTATATTTTTCCTTTTCATCTTTGCTTTTGGTTCTCATCTTTTCACAGCTATTTGTAAGTCCTCCTCAGACAGCCATTTTGCCTTTTTGCCTTTGTTTTTCTTGGGGATGGTCTTGATCCCTGCCTCCTGTACAAGGTCACGAACCTCTATCCATAGTTCTTCAGGCACTCTGTCTATCAGATCTAATTCCTCGAATCTATTTATCACTTCCACTGTAGAAGAGTAAGGGATTTGATTTAGGTCATACCTGAATGGTCTAGCGGTTTTCCCTACTTTCTTCAATTTAAGTCTGAATTTGGCAATAAGGAGTTCATGATCTGAACCACAGTCAGCTCCTGGTCTTATTTTTGCTGACTCTGTAGAGCTCCACCATCTTTGACTGCAAAGAATATAATCAATCTGACTTCCGTGTTGACCATCTGGTGATGTCCATGTGTAGAGTCTTCTTTTGTGTTGTCGGAAGACAGTGTTTGCTATGACCAGTGCATTCTCTTGGCAGAACTCTATTAGCCTTTGACCTGCTTCATTCTGTACTCCAAGGCCAAATTTTCCTTTTAACCCAGGTGTTTCTTGACTTCCTACTTTTGCATTCCAGTCCCCTGCATGAAAAGGACATCTTATTTGAGTGTTAATTCTATAACATCTTGTAGGTATTATCGAACCATTTAACTTCAGCTTCCTCTGCATTACTGGTAGGGGCATAGACTTGGATTACTGTGATATTTAATGGTTTGCTGGGAAAAGAACAGAGATCATTCTGTGGTTTTTGAGATTGCATCCAAGTACAGAATTTCAGCGGAGAAGGCAATGGCACCCCACTCCAGTACTCTTGCCGGAAAATCCCATGGACGGAGGAGCCTGGTAGGTTGCAGTCCATGGGGTAGCTGAGAGTTGGACACGACTGAGCGACTTCCCTTTCACTTTTCACTTTCATGCATTGGAGAAGGAAATGGCAACCCACTTCAGTGTTCTTGCCTGGAGAATCCCAGGGACGGGGAGCCTGGTGGGCTTCCATCTATGGGGTCGCACAGAGTTGGACACGACTGAAGTGACTTAGCAGCAGCAGCAGCACAGCATTTCGGACTCTTTTGTTAACTATGATGGCTACTCCATTTCTTCTAAGGGATTCTTGCCCACAGTAGTAGATATCGAGGTCATCTGAGTTAAATTCACCCATTCCAGTCCATCTTAGTTTGCTGATTCCTAGAATGTCAATGGTCACTCTTGCCATCTTCTGTTTGACGACTTCCAATTTGCCTTGATTCATGGACATAACATTCCAGGTTCCTATGCAGTATTGCTTTTTACAGCATCAGATTTACTTCCATCACCAGTCACATCCACAACTGGGTGTTGCTTTTGCTTTGGCTCTGTCTCTTCAGTTTTTCTGGAGTTAGTACGCCACTGATCTCCAGTAGCATATTGGGCATCTACTGACCTGGGGAGGTCATCTTTCAGTGTTCTATCTTTTTGCCTTTTCATACTGTTCATGAGGTTCTCAAGGCAGGAATACTGAAGTGGTTTGCCATTCCCTTCTCTAATTATTCCCTCTGCCTTTCTCCCTGTTATTTACCTGAGGCCAAACTATGGTGGAGCAATGAAGATAATGGTGACCTCCTTCAAAAGGTCCCATGCAGTCACTGCTACACTTAATGCCTCCAACCCTGCAGCAGGCCAGTGCCAACCCACATCTCTGCCGGAGACTCCTAGACACTCCCGGGCAAGTCTGGGTCAGTCTCTTGTGGGGTCATTGCTCCTTTCTCCTGGGTCCTTGTGCACAAGTTTCTGTTTGTGCCCTCCAAGAGTCTATTTCCCAGTCCTATGTAAGTTCTGGTAGCTCTATGGTGGGCTTAATGGTGACCTCCTCCAAGAGGGCTTATGCCACACCCAGGTCTATTGCACCCAGAACCCCTGTCCTTGTGGCAGGCCACTGCTGAGCCATACCTCCACAGGAGATGCTCCCAGTTCTGTCTCAGTCTCTGTGGGGTCTCTGGGGCCTGGTGCACACAAGATTTGTTTGAGGCCTCTGAGCATCTCTGGTTGGTATGTGGTTTGATTCTAAATGTTATTTCACCTCTCCTGCCATTTTTGCTAGGGCTTCTCTGCACTTGGATGTGGGGTATCTCTTCTTGGCTGTTCCACAACAGTGCAGCTGCTGCTTTAGTGCCATGCATTAAATTTTATATTAGTTCAGATGATTCTCTCATGTACTCTCACTCTACATATTTATATACATGTACATGTATATGTCTGTTTTTTTTTCACCAATGTGCATACAGGTAGACATAATTGTCATGGTCCACGTGCAGCTTGAAAAAGGATTTCTAGACGTGAGGCAGAATGAGAGTATAAAATTTGTTAGAGCGGGACACTTTTAGAACAGCAGGCTAGCTCAAGGGAGAGCTGAGCTCTTTTGTGGGCTAGCAGGCAATTTTTATAGTTTCAAGATAGAGAAAATTCCTACTGGAATGGTGGCATTAGGTGATTGGTTAGGATGCTATAGGATGGATAATAGGGTAGGGTATTTTACCTAGTATGGGGTCAAGGAACTGGCCGGTTTAAATCTGGAGGCTCATGGCAACAGCGGCTATGGGGCTTGGTCAGTTCCAGAGATTTTTATCCTGTGACATTGGTACAGGACTCCACACCTGTTACCTTGGCATGAAAAGTGAAAGTGAAGCCTCTCAGTCCTTTCTGATTCATTGCTACCACATCGAGTGTAGCCCACCAGGCTTCTCTGTCCATGGAATTTTCAAAGGCAAGAGTACCACAGTGGGTTGCCATTTCCTTCTCTAGGAGATTTTCACAACCCAAGGATGGAACCTAGGTCCCCCGCATTGCAGGCAGAGTCTTTACCCTCTGAGACACCAGGGAAGCCCTTGGTATAGGGCTCCACAATGATTTTATTTTAAAAATAGACTGTGGTGTTGAAAGCATGGAGAAGCAAATTTATAAAAAAAAAAAAAACTTTCTGGAAGAAACATGGAATGTTTCAAAAATTTTTCAAAACTTAAAAGTTTATATTGGTATGCATTCCAATATATTATTAATAAATATTAGTTAGGATTAAGAAACCTGTGATGTGCTGATTTTTTAATAAATATTTTTGCTCACCTAAAGATTTTTCTGAGTTTCCAAAATTTCAAGCCTCTGTTTTTGTCTCATTGCTGATTTATTTTTCAGCCATATGGAAACTGAATACATATTTTTTTCTATAAATTAAAAGCTTTCAGATGGTATAACTTCATCCCTTGCATCACCTTTAGCTTTATTTATAAATAGAAACATATTTATGTATCCTCAAATATAAAAATTAAATATACAAAGAAATGAAAAAAAGAAAAGTGGCTGTCTGAGGAGGCCTTACAAATAGCTGTGAAAAGAAGAGAAGTGAAAAGCAAAGGAGAAAAGGAAAGATATTAGCACCTGAATGCAGAGTTCCAAAGAATAGCAAGGAGAGATAAGACAGCCTTCCTCAGGGATCAATGCAAAGGAATAGAGGAAAACAACAGAATGGGAAAGACTAGAGATCTCTTCAAGAAAATTAGAGATACCAAGGGAACATTTCATGCAAAGATGGGCTCGATAAAGGACACAAATGGTAGGGACCTAACAGAGGCAGAAGATATTAAGAAGAGGTGGCAAGAATACACAGAAGAACTGTACAAAAAAGATCTTCATGACCCAGATAATACCTGTATATTTTATAGGTAGGTATATATATATATATATATATATATATATATATGTATTCAAAGGACAAATTTTGTTTTTAAACCAAGGACATCAAACTGAAAACAGAATGGAATTCTTGCCATTAAAGTCTATACATCAGTGTTTAATGTACTCACTTGTGCTACACATCTGTTATGAACTTTAACTTATTGGAAAGCTTCATAAGGATTGAAAAGCTAAAGAAGAAAGACCAGTTGATGTGATATTTTGTGTTGTAATGAGAAAAGGGACACTGGCAACATGAGTCCATCAGTATGCTGATGACACTCAGCCCAACTCTGCCTCTGATCTGACACAGATGGTGTTTTGCCAGCTTTCTGTTGTGTCTTGCTGTTAGGGATGCAGATTAAAACAAACTGACCAAGCTGCAGTCCAAACAAGAAAGAATCCTGATAGGCAGGAGAAATCATCTGGAGTGTGTATAAAGAGCACAGTCTCTTAGTTATTTTTCTGTATTTTTACTGAAGCCTGTTGTCTCAGAATTCTTTGATCCACAATACTATCAGTTAACACCAGTGGTTCAAATCAAGTTATATATAATTTACAATTTCCAAGTCTATTTGAAAAAACCCAGAGGAGGAATTCTATATGTACTTGCTCTTCAAATAGTCCCTAGTAATAAAATTAATAGTCTATATATCCGATATGCAGGGGGATCATGTGGATATTATACTATGTTTTGCTATGAGAGCAAATTAAAAGCAATAAAATAATGAAACTTTTGATATTGCATACTATTTGACATTAAAGAGTGGGTTATGTTATGAACTTTAAACTGAAATATTTCTAAATATCTTGCTTTGTTGTTTAACTTCTCTATCATGTTCGACTCTTTGGGGTTGAAGAGTCATGTGACCCCATAGACTGTATAGCAAAATGGGCTCCTCTATCTGCAGTATTTTCCAGGCAAGAATACTGGAGTGAGTACACATTTCCTCCTTCAGGGCAACTTCCTGACCCAGGAATCAAATCCTAGTCTTCCATGGCTCCTGCATTTACAGACAGATTCTTTACCACTGAGCCACCTGTCTCAATCACTTGCTAATTTTACAGCCTAGGAAATGGGTTGATCAAGCACCTGGAAACCAAATCTTTGACATGTCAAGTTCTCAAGACATAAGACCACTATCTCCCAATTCCAATGGGAGAGTGAGAGCTAAACTTTGATGGTAGCAATTATCAGATACAGAGCCCAAATCACAGAGGAAAAAGATTTGCAAACTCAGTGTTCTTTACATATCCTATTGATTAACCTTGCCCCTAAAGTCCTTCGATATTCTTTCCACTATCTCACCTTAATGGGGCTGGCTTCATTGGTGGCCCACAATGCAGGAGACCTGGGATTGATTCCTGGGTTGGGAAGATTCCCTGGAGAAGGGAATAGTAACCTACTCCAGTATTTTTGCTTGAAGAATTCTACAGACAGAGGAGCCTGGTGGGCAGTCCACGAGTGGCAAAGAGTTGGATGAGACTGACACTTACACTTTTCATCCTAATGTTTAAGCACTTTTAATGCAGGTTGGATCTGAGAGGGTAACAGGCAGGAAGGCCAGGGGTCTCCAAATGGAGGAAATAGCCTGCAAGGATCAGACATTTTTATCTCTCTTAAGCTTCAGGAGAAAACAAACTAGCGATATTTTTTTTTTCCTTCTCTATACATATTTAAAAGGAGTTTTCTCTTAAAATACTGTTTTGCCATAATGACACTTGGTTTCACCTGAAGTTAACTATTCTCAAACCTTGAGATAACCAATGCATATTTCTTATGGAAATGTTTGTCTTCAGTTCAGTTCAGTACAGTTCAGTCGGTCAGTCATGTCCGACTCTTTGCGACCCCCATGAATCACAGCACGCCAGTCCTCCCTGTCCATCACCAACTCCCGGAGTTCACTCAGACTCACATCCATTGAGTCAGTGATGCCATCCAGCCATCTCATCCTCTGTCGTCCCCTTCTCCTCCTGCCCTCAATCCCTCCCAGCATCAGAGTCTTTTCCAATGAGTCAAGTCTTTGCATGAGGTGGCCAAAGTACTGGAGTTTCAGCTTTAGCATCATTCCTTCCAAAGAAATCCCAAGGCTGATCTCCTTCAGAATGGACTGGTTGGATCTCCTTGTAGTCCAAGGGACTCTCAAGAGTCTTCTCCAACACCACAGTTCAAAAGCATCAATTCTTCGGTGCTCAGCTTTCTTCACAGTCCAACTCTCACATCCATACATGACCACTGGAAAAACCATAGCCTTGACTAGACGGACCTTTGTTGGCAAAGTAATGTCTCTGCTTTTCAATAGGATATCTAGGTTGGTCATAACTTTTCTTCCAAGAAGTAAGCGTCTTTTAATTTCATGACTGCAGTCACCATCTGCAGTGATTTTGGAGCCCCCCAAATAAAGTCGGACACTGTTTCCACTGTTTCCCCATCTGTTTCACATGAAGTGATGAAACCAGATGCCATGATCTTCGTTTTCTGAATGCTGAGCTTTAAGCCAACTTTTTCCCTTTCCTCTTTCACTTTCATCAAGAGGCTTTTTAGTTCCTCTTCACTTTCTGCCATAAGGGAGGTGTCATCTGTATATCGAAGGTTATTGATATTTCTCCTGGGAATCTTGATTCCAGCTTGTGCTTCTTCCAGCCCAGCGTTTCTCATGATGTACTCTGCATAGAAGTTAAATAAGCAGAGTGACAATATACAGCCTCGATGTACTCCTTTTCCTATTTGGAACCAGTCTGTTGTTCCATGTCCAGTTCTAACTTGCTTCCTGACCTGCATATAGGTTTCTCAGGAGGCAGGTCAGGTGGTCTGGTATTCCCATCTCTTTCAGAATTTTCCACAGTTTATTGTGATCCACACAGTCAAAGGCTTTGGCATAGTCAATAAAGCAGAAATAGATGTTTTTCTGGAACTCTCTTGCTTTTTCCATGATCCAGAGGATGTTGGCAATTTGGTCTCTGGTTCCTCTGCCTTTTCTAAAACCAACTTGAACATCTGGAAGTTCACAGTTCACATATTGCTGAAGCCTGACTTGGAGAATTTGGACCATTACTTTACAAGCATGTGAGATGAATGAAATTGTGTGGTAGTTTGAGCATTCTTAGGCATTGCCTTTCTTTGGGATTGGAATAAAAACTGACCTTTTCCAGTCCTGTGGCTACTGCTGAGTTTTCCAAATTTGCTGGCATATTGAGCACAGCACTTTCATGGCATCATCTTTCAGGATTTGAAATAGCTCAACCGGGATCCCATCACCTGCACTACCTTTGTTTGTAGTGATGCTTTCTAAGGCATCTTTGTTTGTCTTAAGCTATGTTAATGTACTATGCATTTACCCCAGACTGTCTTCAAGTCCGTTCTACCTAATGGCTCAGAACCTACTTGACAAACCAGTATGTTATACTCAGATGTTGTTCCCCTAATCTATGTAAATGAAACTGTTTGTATGGTAATCTGCCCTTCTACAAGATTCAAGTTAATCATTTTATTGCCCAGGATGAATCATCTGGTGTCAAGATTATCCCAAAATGCATTGTATGGGTGATGGGCCTGTTGCCATTCTGAGTTTTAAGATACTCCTTTCTTTCATTAACAGACTGCTACTGGAGAAGGAAATGGCAACCCACTCCAGTGTTCTTGCCTGGAGAATCCCAGGGACATGGGAGCCTGGTGGGCCGCCGTCTATGGGGTCACACAGAGTCAGACACGACTGAAGTGACTTAGCGTAGCATAGCATAATGACTATATAACATCCAGTTGAAGACTAGCAGGGGGGTACTCTTTCTGCCCCCTTCTGATGCCTATGTCAGAAGCTTTCTCTATCTCCTTTATACTTTATTACACAAAAGCTCTGAGTGATCAAGCCTCGTCTCTGGCCCCAGATTGAATTCTCCTCCAGAGGCCAAGAATCCCAGCGTCTTTGTGTCGTTCAACAACAGCCTTTCAGATCCCTGGTTGGGTAAGATCCCCTGGAGAAGGGACTTGGCAACCCACACCAGTATTCTTTCTGGAGAATCCCCACGGACAGAGGAGCCTGGAGGGCTATAGTCCACAGGGTTGCAAAGATCAGGACATGACCATAGCAACTGAGCACAGACACACAAACCCCAGTCGATCTTAACTTCTCTCACCTGTTGTGATAATTTGAATTGAGTGTTTTTCTTCTGTTTCTGTCTGGTTCCAAATTTTATTTGATAGTCCTCATCTTTTTGTGAGTATTTATTCTGGCCCTGGGAAGTGAGGGGAACTCATTCTTATTTTCCCAGTTATTGCCTTAAGTTCCTGCACTTAAGTATCTAGTTAATTCTTTTTGCCCATCCTATACCCACATTCCCCAATTTTGCTCACAATTTCCCCCTAATGCTGCCATTATCCAGCCTTATTATATGAAATTCTGTTACTCTTTGACAGTCTTGTCAGATTGAAGAAGGATTTAATTGCCTCTTCTCCCACTTCTGAGGGTAAAGCAATTGAAGATTCATTTCCCATGGACTGAAACTCCAAGATGAGAATAGCAGGACAATTAAAGAAAGAGACTGGGCCCTGTCATACCACGTATTTCTCATTCTCAAAGTCAGGAGAGCTCCCAACCACACATGCACAGAAACACTCCTTGCAGGTCAAAGAGGAGTGATGCTAAGCTACCCACAGGCCTTTGTAGAAGGATCCATTTTGGCTAAGACATGCATGCACACACATGGGAGTATCCTAGGGTCTACAAAATATGGACTGTGAACCAGGCAAATCAAAATGATTCACCAAAGTAAACCATAAAGAAATACCCCATAAAAGTAATTGAAACTGCCTTGAGGGTGTGACTCAGCAACTCAAGGACTCACCCTCTGAGTCTGCCCATGTGTCTGTCCACGCGTACTGTGCTCTTTTTCTCTTAATAAATATTTTACTTGCTTACTACTTTCTGTCTTGTGGAAATTCCTTTCTGCAAAGCCAAAGGGTCAGAGCCCTTTTCACTGACCACTGGTCTAGTTGCTAAGATCTGGTGCTTTCACTGCTGGGACCTGGCCTCTATCTCTGGTTGGGAACCCAGAGGTTCACTCCAAACCATTGCAGGCCAAGCTTCCTGGAGATCAAAATAATGTCTACACCATGAAACATTATACCACTTTGTTTACTGTTGTTGTTTAATTGCTAAGTTGTGTCCAACTTTGTGATCCCATGACCCGTAGCACACCATACTTCTGTCCTTCACTTTCTCACTGATCTCCTGAATCAGTGATACTACCTCACCATTTCATCCTCTCCCACCCTCTTCTCCATTTGAATTCATTCTTCCCCAGCATCAGGCTGTTTTCCAGTGAGTCAGCTCTTAGTATCAGGTAGGCAAAGTATTGGAGTTTCAGCTTCAGTATCAGTCCTTCCAATGAATACTCAGGGTTGATTTCCTTTAGGATGGACTAGTTTGATCTCCTTGCAGTTTAAAGGAACTCTCAAGAGTCTTTTCCAGTACCACGACTTGAAAGCATCGATTTTTTGGTGCTCAGTTTTCTTTATGGTCTGTACTCTCACATCCGTACACGACTACTGGAAAAACAATAGCTCTGACTATGTGGACCTTTGTTAGCAAAGTGATATCTCTGATTTTTACTAAGCTGTCTAGGTGGTCTCTCATAGCTTTCCTTACAAGAAGCAACTGTCTTAATTTCATGGCTGCAGTCACCATCCACAGTGATTTTGGATCCCAAGAAAATAAAGTCTGCAACTCTTTCCACTTTTCCCCCTTCTGTTTGCCATGAAGTGATGGGACTGGATGCCATGATCTTAGTTTTTTGAATGTTGAGTTTTAAGCCAACTTTTTCATTCCCCTCTTTCATCCTTATCAAGAAGCTCTCTCGTTCCTCTTCACTTTCTGCCATTAGAGTTGTATCATTCTCATGTCTGAGGTTGTTGATATTTCTCCTGGTGATCTTGATTCCAGCCCCTGATTCATCCAACCTAGTATTTTGCATAATATACTCTGCATATTATTCCATTTATTTAAAAGTGATGTTCCTTGTCTGAATTCTTATTGTTCATTTTCTACTTCTCTCACAACTTAGTGTTGCATATAGTGCACTATACCTATATATAACTTTGATATTACATAATGTCATATGTATGTATTTTAGAAACATGATAAAGGCATATATATGTACATGTGACAAATTATATATGCAATGTCAATGTCACTTATCATTTAGCTGCTTTAAATGAATGAATTTGCTTTTTACTTTGAATTTGTCTGTTTATGAAATTAATATATATGTCTATAAATATGCATTACATGTCATGTGTAAATATATATAAACACATCTTACATACATATATAAAAATGATAATAAGTGGAAACTCCTATGGCAATAATTTCCTCTCTCTCTCTCTCTCTCTCTATATATATATATATATATATATATATATTTGAATTCCAGATTTAAAAAGTGATATATATATATTTTAATTGTTCTCAAATTTAAGAGAGAATGTTTCACTTCTACTAATCATATTATCTTCACCTTAACAGAAAGTACATATGCTTTTCAGATTATCTGAAACCGGGAGAAATATGTAATCCAACAGCAACAGCATCAATTAATGATCTCCTTAGCCTGTAATAACAATTGCAAAGGGAAATTTTTTTTATAAATAAAGTTGTAATGCAAAAAAAAATTATATCTATTCATTTATGTTCTGTCTATGGCTTCTTTTCTACTACAAAGAGAGAATTGAGTGCAACAGAAAGTCTTATTTATTTTTTTTTAATTTTTTTTTTTCCCAACAGAAAGTTTTAAACCTACCAAATAAAATACTCACTGCCTGGCTCTATACAGGTTTAAAAAAGAAGGTTAAATGACACCTGTTCTTAACTAAAATGGACAAGGGGTAAAGTAAATAAAGTTTTAGCTATCTGCATTGTGGCAGATATGTAGATTTATGATAAGCTAATGTGAAAAAACACTGAGACTTTAGTTGTCCATAAATTCAATATAATTCAAGGTGTGTAATGTGCTCACTCCACCTGTAAATACAGTTTTAAGTTACATTACTGTAATGAACTTTTGTTTTTTTTTTAATCAGGAAAGCTTCCTCTGGTGGATTAGATCAGATGTTGGCAAACTATTGCCTGAAGATCAAATTCAGCATGCAGTTTGTTTTTATATAACATAAAAATAATATAAAAATATTTAATTGATTATTTAACAATATAACACAAAACAAAGAATACATTGCAAAGATCTTTATAAGCAGCAAAATCTAACACATTTATTAAACTACTTTTTACAGAAAATAATCGCTCATCTCAGGATAAAACTATCTTATAAATGTGCTTGTGTTCTGTATTAGACAAATAAGATTTGGGAAAACAAACAAACAAACAAACATATAAGTACACAGTACAAAAGACAAGTTAAGTTTCCCCTAAAAGAATGAAAAAACAAATAAAAGATTAATGAAAGTGAAGCTACTTCATTTGTAGAAGAGATTGTTTAGTGAAATGTGGTTCTTGACTTCTTTTCTTTGCAGATCTCTCTTGCACACAGGAATACCTACTATTTTGTTGTTTATAGAGCTAAATTAAAAGACAGTTGGTCCTTGGAAGAAAAGCTATGACAAACCTAGACAGCATATTAAAAAGCAGAAACATTACTTGCCAACAAAGTTCTCTCTATTCAAATGTATGTTTTTTTCCAGTAGTCATGTATGGATGTGACAGTTGGACTATAAAGAAAGCTGAGCACCGAAGAATTGATGTTTTTAAACTGTGGTGTCGGAGAAGACTCTTGAGAGTCCCTTGGACTGAAAGGAGATCAAACCAGTCCATCCTAAAGGAGATCAGACCTAAATATACATTGGAAGGACTGATGCTGAAGCTGAAACTCCAATACTTTGGCCACCTGATGCGAAGAGCTGACTCATTTGAAAAGACCCTGATATTGGGAAAGATTGAATGCAGGAGGAGAAGGGGACGACAGAGGATGAGATGGTTGGATGGCATCACCAACTGGCTAGACATGAGTTTGAGCAAGCTCTGGGAGTTGGTGATGGACAGGGAGTCCTGGTGTGCTGCAGTCCATTGGGTCTCAAAGAGTCAGACATGACTGAGCAGCTGAACTAAACTGAACTGAACAGAGCAAAACTGGAAGGTGGAGACAAATGTTTAGACATCACAAGTATTCAGACTTTCAAGATATAAGATATCTCTTGATATCACTTACAAATTATAGAGTGCTTTCCATAATAAAATGACTAAATAGGATAAAATAGTGTAACAGTATAAAATAGCCTATTTAGAGTGAAAGGGAATTAAGGACTCTAAATGCAGTTTTATTACATTTTTTTTTTCGAGAACACTTTACATTTCCTGAATATTGTTATTTTATCCTTAGATTTTTATTATTATTTTATAAAGAATGCTCTTCATTAATTAAATGTAAATATAAACTTTATTTCTTAATTTTTTGTACTTTTATTTGCATCTGTGAGATGTGACTTCTTATTTCCATATTAGAAGTTTTATCTGAAATGCCTGGATTTTTGACCATTTCTCATTTTTTATAACTGATCACTAAAATTCTGACTGGAACCCTTTGCTTATAGCTGGAGCTTGTTCTTCTGGAGCTTGTTCTAGTTGTGATGCTGTATTTGAAATCAAGAAAGTTAGTATTGTTAGGACTTTTTCTTTATGTTCTTCAGATATCTCCAGAACACTCTTCCTATCCTCAGCATGTAAATTATAGGTCTATCTTTCAGAAAGCTCATACATGAAGATTAGAGTTTTTAAAGTTTGGTATCAAATTAAATATTTAACTGGCCTGGCCATCCTCTACATTTAAGGTTGTCTGAGGATTTGATTCTTAATCTCCCCTGCCACAAAAATTCAAAGATTGTGCAAGTACACAAAATACAAGGCAAATCAGGGCTCTGCTCAGATATTACATACCAATCCAAGCAACTGTGCCTGGTTACAGATAGCATTTATTAAGGAGGAGGTAATTGATAAATAATCTATAATTGGCGAGTCACCCACCAGACTCCTCTGTCTTCTTCTGTCTCTGAGTTTGCCCAGATTGATGTTCATTGCTATCTAACCATCTCAAGTGTCTTCTAATTTCATGGCTACAGTCACTGTCTGCAGTGATTTTGGAGTGCAAGAAAATAAAATCTGTCATTGATTTCACTTTTTTCCCTTCTACTTGCTATGAAGTGATGGGAGTGAATGCCATGATCTTAGTTTTTTGAATATTGAATTTTAAGCCAGGTTTTTCCACTCTCCTCTTTCACCCTCATCAACAGACTCTTTAGTTCCTCTTCACTTTCTGCCATTAGAGTGGTATCATCTGTGTATCTGAGATTGTTGGGAGAAATCCCAGCAATCTTGATCTTACCTTGTGATTCATCCAGTCCAGCATTTTTCATGATGTACTCTGCATATAAGTCAAATGAGCACAGTGACACTATACAGCCTTGATGTACTCCTTTCCCAATTTTGAACAAGTCCATTGTTTTATGTCCAGTTCTAACTGTTTCTTCTTGACCTACATACACGTTTCTCAGGAGACAGGAAAGATGATCTGGTACTCCCATTTATTTAAGACTATTCACAGTTTGTTGTGATGCACACAGTAAAAAGCTTTCACACTGTCAGTGAAGCAGAAGTAGAAGTTATTTTGAAACTCCCTTGTTTTCTCCATGACCCAACGGATGTTGGCAATTTGATCTCTCGTTCCTCTTCTCTTCTAAACTCAGCTTGTACATCTGGAAGTTCAGAGTTTACATACTGCTGATGCCTAGCTTGAAGGATTTTGAACATTACTTTGCTAGCATGTGAAATAAGAAAAATTGTATGGCAGTTTGAGCATTCTTTGGCATTGCCCTTCTTTTACATTGGAATGAAAACTGACCTTTTCCAGTCCTGTGGCCACTGCTGAGTTTTCCAAATTTGCTGGCATATTGAGTGCAGCACTTTAACAGCATCATCTTTAGGGTTTGAAATAGGTCAACTGGAATTCCATCACCTCCATTAAATTTGTTCCTCACAATGCTTCCTGAGGCCCACTTGACCTCACACTCCAGGATGTTCAGCTCTTGGTGAGTAACCACACCATTGTGGCTATTTGGGTCATGAAGACCTTTCTTTTATAGTTCTTCTATGTATAGCTTTATTACATTGTGGCTGTGTTCCTTTCTTTCACTTTTTTTCTCAAAATAAACCATCAGGTCATATTTACATGCACAATCACAGTTAGACAAAGTGCCAGAATAGGTGAGGAGGTCCAACCTAGACTTAAGTAGTTGCTTAACCAATTCTATCTAATGCCACATTCACTTTATTTTTAGGTGCAGCTAATATTGCCAATTTTGGAATCCCAGGATACATTTATTATATCAGTTGGGTTTTTTTTTGTTTTTTTTTTTTGCTTTACATTCTCCTGGTTTTGTATTCAGCTCAATAGCTACTTCTCAGTTACCACCTGTCCATCAGACTATGACTTCCAAAATTTTGTTTTTGATCTTATTTTTCTCTCTCATTTTATTAGGTTTGATATTTTGTTTTAAAATATTTTTACTATCCTTTTGAAGTATAGATTCCTTATGCATTTGTTCCATACATCTCTTTGTTAGGCTAGGAAAACCTATAGAGTATTCCACCTAATGATTTTAATTTATAAAATAAAATACACAGGAATGTAACTGAAAACAACTGCATTGAAAAATGGATATACAAATATATTAAACAACCATTTTAATATAAGAATGAATATGTCTCCAGTCATGCATTAAATAAAAATAGAGTAGCCATTGTAAAATGTATCATAATTTGGTAATAATCAGTAAAATCTAAATTTGTATGTCTCTAATAGGTAAAATGTGACATAAAACTACTTGTGATTTTTAATGATAATAAAACCATAAAGTGAAAAATGAAAAGTTGGTGATGGACAGGGAGGCCTGGCATGCTGCAGTCCATGCGGTCGCAAAGAGTTGGACATGACTGAGCAACCGAACTGAACTGAAAGCCGTAAAATTGCTAATGCTAGGATGTTTGTTGCCTGCCCATGTAATTGAAGGAAAGTTCATTTTCAGTTATAGATAACTGAAAATAAATATATGCATTCAAGTTTAAATTCATTCAAACTCAGGTAGCCTGGCTATGAATTCCTGATTTAAAGGGTCTTTAAGAATGGAGAAACTAAATCTGTGTTTCAGTGTTCCACCTTAAACTAGAAGCATCATAACTTAAATCCATGGAAATAAAAACAATTTTCCACAATAATAATTGCTGAAAACACACTAAAAATGCTGGGAATAATTCATGGTCTCTGTATGTGATGTTTCACCACACTTCTTAAGAAAAAAGTGTATAATATAAATATATGTAATGGGCAATATATATTATTATGAATGTGTTCATGCAGGCAGAAGGCTACCAGAATAAAGATGCAGTGCTGATATTTAAACTGAATTGAAATATATTCTTGTTATTAAAAAAGGTCATGCTTCAGTTGTTGAGGTAAGTGGGATGAGAAAAGAAAACATGTTTTGAGGTTTTGATTACTCACTCTGCGGAACTTCTAATGTAATACATCAAGGGGCATGGAGTATGATTTGCTGGTGCATGAGTATTTCCAAATATGTGGGAGAGAGAGTTCTCTGAACATTTGCTAGTATTTTTGTGCTTTGGGGAGCAGAATCTTTTTGAGCTCAAATACTATAGTACTGCATATTATTCTTGTCTACTCGACTCTTTGTATGCTTAAAAAGTTTTATATATATGTGTGTGTGTATGTATTATTAAGTATCTGAAATGTTTTATGAAAATCTGCAGTTTTAGGAGGGATAGAAACATATGGGGAAGTCTGGTTAAGCAAAAATGTATAGTCTAGCTTGTCCCTGCTCCTTTATGCCAAGTAAAACTAAAATTCTGGAAATAAAATAACCAGCAAACAAAGGTTGTGAAGTAGTGTGAAGCTGAACTAATTTGACACTCCATTGTTCAGTCACTAAGTCTTGTCCAACTCTTTTTGACCCCATGGACTGCAGCACCTCTGTCTTCCCTGTTCTTCGCCATCTCCTGGAGCTTGTTCAAATTCATGTCCATTGAGTCGGTGATGCCATCCAACCATCTCGTCCTCTGTCGTCCCCTTCTCCTCCTGCCTTGAATCTTTCCCAGCATCAGGGTCTTTTCCAAAGAGTCAATTCTTTACATCACGTGCCCAAAATATTGGAGCTTCAGCTTCAGCACCAGTCCTTCCAATGAATATTCACTGACATCCCATAACTGAATGAAAAACACAACTGCAAGTTGTTTTATGACTTCTATGCACATGTTGTCCCATGTGATGATCCTGACTCAGAGTGATCTCATGCAATATAAAATAGATAATCTCACTTAATCTCTGGATCAAATGAGAGTTCTTGGACAATAGATGAGCCTGACACAACTATTCCCACTAAAAATAAGTGACCAGGTGAAATACTTTTCTCTTCTGCTGGCTCACTCACACTTCCCTACTTGACTAAGAGTTGATGGGTTGCACTGGCAAGAATTCTACCACAACAAATTTCCCTTTGTCCCCCTATGTTGGAGATGTCCGTGTTGGAGATGTCCATATTGTAACTGGAGATACCAAGGCCACAAGGAGCACTGGTAGGGAAGAGCACACCACAAGAAGCTATCATGAAAGTACTATTCCTGTTCCATTTCATGGGTCTGGGTAAGAAGACCAGGACCCTCCTATCATGAATGTATGCTAAGTTGCTTCAGTCATGTCCAACTCTTTGCTACTCTGTCCATGGGATGCTCTGGGCAAGAATACTGGAGGGGGCTGCCATGCCCTCCTCCAGGGATCAAACTTGCATCTCCTGCATTTCATGCGTTTCATGTGGATTCTTTAACCCTGAGCCACAGGGGAAGCCTCCTTGCCACTATAACTGTGGACAAAGAATGCCACCTGCCGTATCAGTAAACAAAAGATATGAGGTCATCAAGCCAATGTGCACCTTAAGGGGATTCAGGATGGAGAGAAAATATTGAGATAGTTGAGGTGTATGTCAAAGGAGTACTTTCATTAAGCCAAGACTCTTGTATCTTCCCTTTCTTAGAAAAGGGGTAAATTCATTAATTTTAGATGTCTAGTTTTTTTTTTCTTTAATTAACAGTAAACTTTTGAAGATCATGGCATCTGGTCCCATCAGTTCATGGGAAATAGATGGGGAAACAGTGGAAACAGTGTCAGACTTTATTTTGGGGGGCTCCAAAATCACTGCAGATGGTGATTGCAGCCATGAAATTAAAAGATGCTTACTCCTTGGAAGAAAAGTTATGACCAACCTACATAGCATATTGAAAAGCAGAGACATTATATTGCCTGCAACGATCCATCTAGTCAAGGCTATGGTTTTTCCAGTGGTCATGTATGGATGTGAGAGTTGGACTGTGAAGAAAGCTGAGTGCTGAAGAATTGATGCTTTTGAACTGTGGTGTTGGAGGAGACTCTTGACTCCTTGGACTGCAAGGAGATCCAACCAGTCCATTCTAAAGGAGATCAGCCCTTGGTGTTCTTTGGAAGAAATGATGCTAAAGCTGAAATTCCAGTCCTTTGGCCACCTCATGCAAAGAGTTGACACAGTGGAAAAGACCCTGATGCTGGGAGGGATTGGGGGCAGGAGGAGAAGGGGATGACAGAGGATGAGATGGCTGAATGGCATCACCAACTCGATGGACATGAGTTTGAGTGAACTCCAGGAGTTGGTGATGGACAGGGAGGCCTGACGTGCTGAGATTCATGAGGTCTCAAAGAGTCGGACACGACTGAGCGACTGAACTGAACTGAACCTTTTGATGCTTTAGTTACCTGTTTTTTGCTTTGCTTTGTGTGTTTGTTTGCTTTGTAAAAACTTGTAAATATCCTGGCCTCTCATTTACCTCTCCAAAATAGCCTCTCAGAACTATCCGAGAGTCTATATTCCATGTTTAAGTCCTCAGTAAGTCTTCCAAATAAAACATAATTTTAGATTGGACATATTTTTCAGTTGAATCATCCTCTTTGCCCCTTAAGTCCTGAAACATTTTATCTCCCACTGCTTAAGGTTTCTATTACTGCTAAAATAAGGTACCATAAATTTAGTGCTCTGAAACCATGAAACATTTATTTTCTTACATGTCTGGAAGTCAGAGATCCTAATGTAAGGCTGTTGGCAGTACCATATTCCTTCTGGAGGTTCTAGGAGACAATCCTTCTCTAGCTTTCCAACTTCCAGCCTCAATCTGTATTTCTCCCTTCAGCTACAAATTGTATGACTCCAACCTCTGTCTCTGTCTCCACATAGCATTCTCTGATGCTTTTTCCTCCTTTTATATCTTATAGAGACCCTTGTAATTATATTTGCTATTGTTTAGTAGCTCAGTTGTGTCTGACTTTTTGTGACCCCATGGACTGTAGCCCACCAGGCTACTCTCTCAGTGGAATACTCCAGGAAAGAATACTGGGGTGGGTTGCCATTCCCTCTCCAGGGCATCTTCCTAACCCAGGGATCAAAACTGAGTGTCCTGCATTGCATGTAGATTCTTTAACATCTGAGCCACAAGGGAAGCTGGGTATATGGGAATCCTAGTTCCTTGACAAGAGATCAAATCAAAGTCCCCTGCTTTGGAAACATGGAATCTTAACCACTGGACCACCAGGGAATTCCCTGCAGCCCACTCAAAGGATCCAGAATAATCTTTTCACCACAAAATTCTTAATCACACCAAAAAGTCCCTTTTGTCATGTATTGTAACATATTCACATGTCCAGAGATTAAGATGTAGTTGTCTTGGGGGGATATTGTGCCTACTATAGTCTGCCTTTGGTCTCTGATTTTCATAGGTTCTCCATGTGTAAACTATATGCACCCCACCCCAACATTTCTGTAAGTCTAAACTCACTATAGCATCATTTCAAACTCCAAAATCTCATCTATACTTTATCAGCCCCAAAGTCCCAAATGCCATCATCTAGATATAAGGGAGGATCTGACTACAATCCCTCCTGAGACAGAATTCCTTTCCATCTGTAAACCCCAGAAACTCAAGAAACAAGTTAACTGCTCTTAAGAAAAAAATGTGGGTCAGACATAACATTTAAAAGCACAACCATTTTAAAGAGGAAAAAAGAAAAACAGAGAGAGAAATATTATCAGAAAATTTGAAAGTCAGCCTGACAATCCCCATCAGGTTTTAAGCCCTGAGAAGAACCATTTGTAATTCACAGTCCTGTCTTCACACTTTTGGTTCAACCTTCAGAGTCATCCTTCTTTTACATGAAAAGTAGCATGGGCTTTCATCTGAGTAGCTTTATTAGCCATCAACTTACCTGTAGAATTTTGAGAGTTTGCCAGCCTTACTTTATTTTCTCCTGTCCTTGTCCCTCTCCAACCAAGCTGGCTATGTTCCCATTGTTACAGCATTCACAAGAACATTTTGGGTCACACCATGTATGTCTCAGTAAATCATTTAATTAGATACAAAGCTGGTCCACAGATCATTCCTAGATAATCTCATCTTTGTTTCTGGCTTTTATTTTTTTTTTTTTAATTTTATTTTTAAAACTTTACATAATTGTATTAGTTTTGCCAAATATCAAAATGAATCCACCACAGGTATACATGTGTTCCCCATCCTGAACCCTCCTCCCTCCTCCCTCCCCATACCATCCCTCTGGGTCATCCCAGTGCACCAGCCCCAAACATCCAGTATCGTGCATCGAACGTGGACTGGCAACTCGTTTCATACATGATATTTTACATGTTTCAATGCCATTCTCCCAAATCTTCCCACCCTCTCCCTCTCCCACAGAGACCATAAGACTGTTTCTGGCTTTTATTTGAGAGGAATCTGCGAATGGGATGCCTAATCTCTTCAAAGAAACTTCAGTGCAACAGGACATTTTGTCCCTTTTGAAGCACTCTCAGAAAATGGTGCAATCTACATATCTGTCTGGTTACAGATAGTGCTTATTGCTGCTAAGTCGCTTCAGTCGTGTCCGACTCTGTGCAACCCCCTAGATGGCAGCTAACATGCAATTGATAAATAAACTATAATTGATGAGTACTGATAATTGACGAGATGCAGCTCTGCTTGGAAACAGAAGCTTGTTATGTACCTCTGAAGGGGACATGACAAACAGGTGGTGTGTCCAAAGCATGGCTTCTTTAATCAATCTTCTAATTTTAGCATCTTTTGAAATCAGGATAAGTGAGGTTCTCCAGACATCAAAACCCCTGATTCCTATTTTCTTAACAGCTCTTCCTTAATTAATTTCTTTCATATTATAGTGAAAGCAGTAAGAGTAAATCAGGCTTCATCTTAAACACTGCTTAAAAATATTTATGGCTAATCATCCTGTATATCACTGAAAAATTCTTATTTTTATGTAACTCTAAGATACGGTTCAGCTAAGCTTTCTACCATTACAAAACAAACAAAAAAATTTTTTTTCTTCCTTTCCAATAGCATGATCCCCATTTTCTTCTGAATCCTCATCTGCAGTCTTTTTAATACCCATTTTAATGATTAGCAGCAACCTCTATACAACAATTCAGATATTCTCTAACATGTTTTCTCTTCCATGATCTTTACTTCTGAGCTCTCAGCAGCAGGGACCTTAATATCCATGCTTGTTCAGATAGTCTGTTTTTGATTAACTAAATTTTCTCTAGGAAAATATAACTTGTATCTATTATTTTCTACACTTTCACTAACTATTCACTCACTAGCATATCCATATTTCTACTAAGAGTCTCTTCAAGGAAATCGAGGTTTTTTTGTTTGCTTGTTTGTTTCTTTTGTTTTTAATCATGTTCCTTACAATTCTTTCAGCCTCAACTCATTACCCAATATCAAAGCCACTTACACATTTTTAGTCTTTGTAATAGCAGTATCCCACTTCATTAGCCATTGATGCTATAAAATTACCAAAATACTGTGGTTTAGAACAATTCAAATTTGTTATCTTACTATTTTTGGGTCACAAATGTTAAAATCATAGTAAGTGCATGGCTACATTCCTTTTGGAGGCTCTAGGGAATAACTGGGGGCTTCCTAGAGAGTACAGTGGTAAGGAATCCATCTGCCAATGCAGGAGATGCAAGAGATGCAGGCTCAATTGACCCCTGTGTTGGAAAGATTCCCTGAAGGAGGGAATGGCAACCCATTCTAGGATTCTTATCTGGGAAATACCATGGACACAGAATACTGGTATGTTACAGTCCATGGGGTCAAAAAGAGTTGGACACAAATGAGTAACTGAGCACACAAACACACACATACACACAGAAGAATTATTTTCTTGCCTTTTTCAGGTTCTAGAGGATACCTGAAATTCTTGGCTTGTGACTCTCTTCTATTTCAAAGTTTACCACTCCAGTTCTTTGTCTGTTGTGTATCCTCTGACTCTCTGTCTCCCTTTTCAGTTGTTTAAGAATTCTGATGATTACACAGACCTACTCATATCATCCAAGATATTTTTCTTATCTCACTACCCATGACCTCAGTTCAGTTCAGTCGCTCAGTCCTGTCCGACTCTTTGAGACCCCATGGACTGCAGCGTGCCAGGCCTCCCTGTTCATCACTGACTCCTGGAGTTTTTTCAAACTCATGTTCATGGAGTCGGTGATGCCACCCAACCATCTCATCCTCTGTTGTCCTCTTCTCCTCCTGCCTTTAATCTTTCCCAGCATCAGGGTCTTTTCAAATGAGTCAGTTCTTTGCATCAGGTGGCCAAGGTATCGGAGCTTCACCTTCAGCATCAGTCCTTCCAATGAATATTCAGGACTGATTGCCTCTAGGATTGACTGGTTTGATCTCCTTGCAGTCCAAGGGATTCTCAAGAGTCTTCTCCAACATTACAGTTCAGAAGCATCAGTACTTTGTCAGCATTCAGCTTTCTTTATGGTCCCATAACTTAGTTACATCTTTAAAATCCCTTTTCAATGTATTATGCTCACAGGTTTCAGCAGTTAGGACATTAACATCTTTTAGGGGCCATTTTTCTGCCTACCATAACCACCTAAAGACCTTGGACAGTTCGGTCTGGAGGAAACCCCTCTCCATATAACTGAAGAAATTAAAGATAACCTGGCAATGTCTCTAAAGATGAAAATATTTTTGGAATTAAGAACATAAGAGTTAGACAGGACATGCATGTTAAATCTAAATAGAGTGAATTCTTACAAAAATAAAATATTTGAATAAGACCCAAGTCAAATGATTCAATAAACAAAATGTTCATGCTATCATAAAAAAATCACTCATCTTTCTAAGAAACTGGAAAAAATCACTATAGTTGTCAACACCAAGGATGAATCAGATCTGGGATGTATGTGACAAGTGTTTTAAAGAAGTCATTTTTAAAATTTTTCAACAATAAAGATTCTCCTGAAACAAAAATAAAACTCAGCAAATTCATATGTTGTAAAAAATGTAAATTACAAAAAAAAATATATATATATATATATATATATACAAAATTTTACTAAATTTTTACTATGAAAATTTTCCAAAATCGGTTCAGTAGTAGTCTGGAAATGACATAGATAGGGTCAGTAAACTTGTGGAAAGGTAAATATAATTCACATAATCTGAAAAAATATAGAACCTAAAAAATGAACAAAGCTTTAAGAGCAATTTGTTAACAGCAAAATGTGCACTGTTGGTATCATCAGAGTCAGGAGAAGAGAAGGAGAATATACAACATGAAAGGGGGTCTGAAGAAATAATTGCTGAAGACATCCCACATTTACAGAAATAACTCACAGATTCTAAACATCCAACAAACACTAAAGTGATAAAATCAAAATAATTCCAGCCCAGATATATCATAATTCAATGTTTAAAACTAAAGACAAAAAATTTTGGAAAGCAGCCAGAAGGAAATGCCACATTACTTATAGGGGGATATTAATTTGAGTAGTTCCTATTAAGAATTACAGAGGCAGAAAGAAGTTGCAAAATCTCTTTCAAATGCTGAATGTAAAGTTCTGTTTATCTTTAATTCTTTATGTTCTGAAACTATCCTTCAGGAGTGACAGAAAAATCAAGATGTTTTTAAAGGAAGATGAATTATATATATATATATAACAGACCTGTTCTTAAAGATTTGCTAACTCAAAGCCTTGAAAATAAGAATCACAATATTTACAGTAGGATCTGGGATGGGTCCCTCTATTTGTATCCTTTTCTCTTTAGAAAGGAGTTCTGTTTATTTGGAAAAGTAGTTCTGTCTCGTCCTCCCACAGCCTTTATGGAAGAGGTAGCACAGTCAATTTATGTAATACTCACCTTGGCAAATGTAATCTGCTTTAGTTAAATATGATTTTCAGATTATGTTACTGAAAGACAAGTCTAAACAGATAAAAATAATAGAATAATCTGTCAAGGCAGGCTTTAAGTTTTCAGTGACTGTGCCACTCAGCATAAGCTAACATTTCTTTAGCTAAACACAGCATTTCCTTGAAATCAAGGATAATGGGATGGTATTTGAGTACTCTCTATAATGCTTTTGATTAAGAATTAATTTACTCAAGACTTTGAGTTTTTTACCCATGATATCTAAGATTTTATTTCATACGTTAAAATTAGTGAAGCAATGATCAGATTGAATATAGCATATTGTTTTAATCTCTACTTAACATGTTTTACAATTATTTACAAACTGAAGAGAATCAAAACGAACTGCTCATTGACTGACCAATCTCCTTGTGTGCATTGGTTAACTGCTATAACAAGTGAGTCCCAGATCTAAGTGAAATAATAAAATAAATGTTTGTTTTATTTAGATCAAAACCAAAGAAAGTGTTTCTGATCAGGTAGCTCCCCTAAGAAGCCCTCTTTGAAGTGGGAGCAAAGGTCAGTTGCTGATGTCATGTTGTACCTCTGTGATCCTGGGGCTTCTGGTTGACCCCAACATCATTGAGTAATGAAGTCAGAGAGAAGAGAGCATAAGGAAATCAAACAATACAATTAACTGGAACCTGGAATTGACACATTATATCAGACAAACCTAAGTCCGTGGCCACATCTATGAGATATGAAAAATGAGGAGATAAGATAAAATATGTTTTCTGTATGGCAGCCAGTTTCCAGGAAAAGGTTCTTATCATGGAAGGGAAATGAATCTGTAGTGTTACTCAGTAATCTAGTTGTTCAATTCAGTTCAGTCTGTCAGCCGTGTCCAACACTTTGCGACCCCATGGACTGCAGCACACCTGGCCTCCCTGTCCATCGCCAACTCCCAGAGCCTGTTTAAACTCATGTCCATCGAGTTGGTGATGCCATCCAATCATCTCATCCTCTGTCATCCCAGTCTACTCCTGCCTTTAATCTTTCCCAGCATCAGGGTCTTTTCCAATGAGTTAGTTCTTCGCATCAGGTGGCCAAAGTATTGGAGTTTCAGCTTCAGTATTAGTCCTACTAATGAATATTCAGGACTGATTTCGTTTAGGATTGACTGGTTTGATCTCCTTGCAATCCAAGAGTCTCTCAGGAGTCTTCTCTGACACTACAGTTCAAAAGTATAAATTCTTTGGTGCTCAGCTTTCTTTATAGTCCAAACCTCCAGTTCAAAATTTCAGTTGTAAACTAAAACATAAACTCAGGAATTTGGCTTTCAGGGCTATGCTATACTATTCTGTCATTCACAAAGATAAGATAATATATACATCATATTTTATAATACAGTAAATATAATAATGCTTCCCTGGTGCTCAGATTACAAATAATCTACGTGCAATGTGGGAGACCTGAGTTAGATCTTTGGGTTGGGAAGATCCCCTGGAGGAGGGCATGACTACTCACTCCAGTAATCTTGCCTGGAGAATCCCCATGGACAGAGGAGCCTGGTGAGCCATTATCCATGGTGTTGCAAAGAGTCAGACACAACTGAGTGACTAAGCACACCACAGCACATATATAATAATACATAGTACAAGTATACTTTGGAGATATTGCAGGTTTAATTCCAGATCACTACAATAAAACAAATATCATAATAAATACATTCATATGAATTTTGTGTATTCCCAGTGCATGTAAAAGTTATGTTTACATTATTGTGAAATCTACTGTGTGTTCAATAGCATTATATCTAAAAAAAGCAATGTACATACCTTAATTAAAAACACTTGATTACTAAAAAGTACTGTCATCTGAGCCTTCAGTGAGCTATAATCTTTTTGTAGTAGCATTAGCAAAAGTCACTAATTGCAGATCACCAAAACAAATATAATAATAATGAAAACATTTGGAATATTATGAGAATTACCAAAATGTGAGACAGAGACAGAAAGTGAGCTGTTGGAAAATGTCCATCTGTAGATTTGAACGATGTGTGATTATCACAAACCTTTCATTTAAAACAAACAAACAAGCACAATATCTGTGAAGTGGAAAAGAAAATCACAATATGCCTGTATATGTGTGTATAAATAGTGTAGTATAATGGTATTTGGTGTTTACTAGGATTTCAGTAAAGATAGGGTATTATTTTACTATTAAATAAAAAATCAATAAAAGAAATCATCTCAACCAGTATAAAATGATGATTCATTAAATGGATATAGGATATCTTATAGAACACAAAGGTGAAGATGAAATATGCCTATGATGAGTGAAAAGAAAGCAGAGGAAAAGAAATTGTAAAATAGAAACAAATGGAAATTCCAAGACTAGGGCTTCCCTGTGGCTCAGATGGTAAAAAAAAATACCAGATTTTAAAAAATGATAATAATAATTCACTGGATAAGTTTAACAGCATACTATATGGCAAAGAACAAAAGTGAATTTTAAAATAGGGCTATAGAATGTTTAATTTTTCAAATGGTAACATGGTTAAGAATATTAAGGAGGGTTATTTTAAGAAAGTAATAGACATGAGGCAATTAGTAGCTTATTTGGAAAATGTCCAATTAAATCAACCTATAAGCAAATGCTTTAAATAATATGTATAAATATGGTTTTATTTAATTTGTCACTACAATGGCATATTTCAATTTTCCCTCCATATCTTTGATGATGACTTTCTTTTTTATATATTTTATAAAAATGTGGAAAATGAAATTTTCTTAGCTCCAAATTTAAATTGATTTAAGATAGGAAACCCAAAAGTATTTTTTTTTTTAAAGGGAACCCTCTTACACTGTTGGTGGGAATACAAACTAGTACAGCCACTATGGAGCACAATGTGGAGATTCCTTAAAAAACTGGAAATAGAACTGCCATATGACCCAGCAATCCCTCTGCTGGGCATACACACCGAGGAAACCAGAATTGAAAGAGACACATGTACCCCAATGTTCATCACAGCACTATTTATAATAGCCAGGACATGGAAG
Source organism: Bubalus kerabau (assembly GCF_029407905.1). Lineage (NCBI taxonomy): Eukaryota > Metazoa > Chordata > Mammalia > Artiodactyla > Bovidae > Bubalus > Bubalus kerabau. Next base: position 8,441,649 of record NC_073635.1, on the reverse strand, counting down.
CAACCTAGATGTCCATCAGCAGATGAATGGATAAGAAAGCAGTGGTATATATACACAATGGAGTATTACTCAACCATTAAAAAGAATACATTTGAATCAGTTCTAATGAGGTGGATGAAACTGGAGCCTATTATACAGAGTAAAGTAAGCCAAAAATATTTTGTAAGAGGAAAACACCAGATATAACACACAACATATTCTGAGAGATACCCAGGAAAGAACTTTTTCCATTGGATTTTTATTGCAATATACCTTAATAATGCTAAAGGTTATAACAAGCAAGAAAGACATGTGTGCATGCATGCTAAGTCCCTCCAGTCATGTCTGGCTCTTTGAGACGCCTCTGTCCATGGGGTCTTCAGGCAGAAAAACTGGAGTTGGTTGTCATTCCATCCGCCAGGGGAATCTTCCTGACCCAGGAATCAAACCTGCACCTCCCGAGTTGCAGGCAGATTCTTTACTGCTGAGCCCCAGGAAAGCCTGAAGCAAGAAAGACAATATGATTTAAGAGTTTGTTGTTTACAGAACTCTAATGATATGCATTTGTGATCATATACTGATATTTAGTTTGTGTCAAGCTTCAAGAAGGAAACATATGAACATACATAAACAAACACATACATAAATAGATGCATAAACAAACACATCAATTCAAGATTTTGAAATAAAATTTCTAATTTTATCTAGATAGTAGCGAAGACTTTAGTAACACCTGTGCACTAAAACTTTATACACACAATATAAATGTATACATACCTCAAATTTGATGCTTCCCTGGTAGCTCAGATGGTAAAGAATCTGCCTGCAATGCAGGAGACCTGGGTTCCATCCCTGTAATACTTAAAACTTTATAATGAAATTAGAATATTTGAATTTGATTCTTATACAATATTAGAAAAATCTTTAGGGCATATAAACAGAATTTCCTTCATAAAGCTTACCATTCCTGTAATCAAAATCAAGATGATAATCTCACAGCACAGTTTACAATATCTAGGACTGGAAAGAAGCCTAGATGTCCATCGACAGAAGAAGGGATAAAAAAGTTGTGGTACATATATGAATGGAATATTACTCAGTGGTGAAAATGCACACATTTGAATCAGATTTAATAAAGTGGATGACCCTAGAACGTATTATACACAGTGAAGTAAGTAAGAAAGAGAAAAACAAATATAATATATTAATGCATATATATATATGGAACCTAGAAAGATGGTACTGATGAAGCTGTTTTCAGGATGGCAATAGAGATGCAGATGTAGAGGACAGATTTGTGGCCACAGTGGGGGAAGGAGAGGGTGGACAAGCTGGTAGAATAGCATTGAAACAGACACATTTCCATATGTAGCACTAGATGGTCAGTGGGAACCCGCTGTGTGACACAGGGAGCTCACACCCCATGCTCTTTGTCAACCTAGAGGGGTGGTGTGAGGTGCAAAGAGGCAGGGAAGTGCAAGACAGGGAAATATGTAGACACACAGCTGATTCATGTTGATGCATGGCAGAAACCAATACAACATTTTAAAGCAATTATCCTCCAATTAAAAATAAATAAATTAAAAAGAAAACCAAGATGATAATCTGAATGTCTAAGATTTAAGTCATCTTCTTAGTAAACAGTGGAGGGGATTCATATTTTTAAGAAAATAAATTTGAGATTCAATGGGAAGATAAAAATTTTAAATCACTTTATTGACATTCCAAAAAGCTTTGCATATTAACTGTATATGACTTGATGGGTTTGTAGATATGTATATCTGTGAAAGGGCTTCCCTAGTAGTTCAGCTGGTAAAGAATCTACCTGCAGTGCAGGAGATCCTGATTCAATTTCTGGGTCAGGAAAATTCCCTGGAGAAATGATCGGCTTACCCATTCCAGTAATCTTGGTCTTCCCTGGTGGCTCAGATGGTAAAGAATCTGCCTGCAAAGTGGGAGACCTGGGTTTTATCCCTGGGTTGGGAAGCTCAAGGGTCGGATATGACTAAGCACAGTATATCTGCAAAAACATCCTCAGAATCTGTGCCACAAACATATCCGTCATCTCCAAAAGTTTGCTCTCATCTTTTTTATTATTATTTTAATTTTATGAAAAGAACATACCATAAGATCTATTTTCTTAGGAGGTTTTTGGGTGTAAGTCACTCAGTTGTCTCTGAATATTTGTGACCCCATGAACTGTAACCCACCAGGCTCCTCTGTCCATGGAATTCTCTAGGCAAGAATACTGGAGTAGGTTGATATTTCCTTCTCTAGCAAACCTTCCCAACCCAGGGATCAGTGCACGAGGTTGCAAAAGAGTCAGACTTAACTGAACAACTAAACAACAGCAAAACCTGGGAGTAGAGATCTTTCTTTGAGCTCCTGCTTTCAATTTCTTCAAATGTATACTCATAAGTGAGACTGCTGGGTCACATAGTAATTCTATTGTTAATGTTTTGGGGAATCTCTATATGCTTTCCATAGAAGTTGCACTGATTTACATTCCCACCAACAGTATACAAAGTTTCTCTTTATGCCATATCCTTGCTACACTTACTTTTTTCTTTTTTCTTTTGGATAATGAACATACTAAAAGATGTAAGGTGGTATCTCATTGTGGTTTTGATCTGTATTTCCCTGACTCTCAATGCTGATTGGTGATGTGGAGCATATTTTATATATCTGTTAGCCATTTGTATTGACATTTCTTTGAAGAAATGTCTTTTCGGGCCTTTGCACATTTTTAAATGAGGTTTTCTTTTGCTACTGAGTTACATGAGTTCCTTACAAATGTTAGATTTTAGCCCTTATATAAGATACATGCCCTGCAAATATTTTCTCCCACTTTGTTTTTTCTTTCTTTCTTTTTTTCTTAAATTTTATTTTATTTTTAAACTTTACATAATTGTATTAGTTTTGCCAAACATCAAAATGAATCCGCCACAGGTATACAGGTGTTGCCCATCCTGAACCCTCCTCCCTCCTCCCTCCCCATACCATCCCTCTGGGTCGTCCCAGTGCACCAGTCCCAAGCATCCAGTATCATGCATCGAACCTGGACTGGCAACTCGTTTCATACATGATATTTTACATGTTTCAATGCCATTCTCCCAAATCTTCCCACCCTTTCCCTCTCCCACAGAGTCCATAAGACTGTTCTATACATCAGTGTCTCTTTTGCTGTCTCGTACACAGGGTTATTGTTACCATCTTTCTAAATTCCATATATATGCGTTAGTATACTGTATTGGTGTTTTTCTTTCTGGCTTACTTCACTCTGTATAATAGGCTCCAGTTTCATCCACCTCATTAGAACTGATTCAAATGTATTCTTTTTAATGGCTGAGTAATACTCCATTGTGTATATGTACCACTGCTTTCTTATCCATTCATCTGCTGATGGACATCTAGGTTGCTTCCATGTCCTGGCTATTATAAACAGTGCTGCGATGAACATTGGGGTACACGTGTCTCTTTCCCTTCTGGTTTCCTCAGTGTGCATGCCCAGCAGTGGGATTGCTGGATCATAAGGCAGTTCTATTTCCAGTTTTTTAAGGAATCTCCACACTGTTCTCCATAGTGGCTGTACTAGTTTGCATTCCCACCAACAGTGTAAGAGGGTTCCCTTTTCTCCACACCCTCTCCAGCATTTATTATTTGTAGACTTTTGGATCACAGCCATTCTGACTGGTGTGAAATGGTACCTCATAGTGGTTTTGATATGCATTTCTCTGATAATGAGTGATGTTGAGCATCTTTTCATGTGTTTGTTAGCCTTCTGTATGTCTTCTTTGGAGAAATGTCTATTTAGTTCTTTGGCCCATTTGTTGATTGGGTCATTTATTTTTCTGGAGTTGAGCTGTAGGAGTTGCTTGTATATTCTCGAGATTAGTTCTTTGTCAGTTGCTTCATTTGCTATTATTTTCTCCCATTCTGAAGGCTGTCTTTTCACCTTGCTAATAGTTTTCTTTGATGTGCAGAAGCTTTTAAGGTTAATTAGGTCCCATTTGTTTACTGTTGTTTTTATTTCCAATACTCTGGGAGGTGGGTCATAGAGGATCCTGCTGTGATGTATGTCAGAGAGTGTTTTGCCTATGTTCTCCTCTAGGAGTTTTATAGTTCCTGGTCTTATGTTTAGATCTTTAATCCATTTTGAGTTTATTTTTGTGTATGGTGTTAGAAAGTGTTCTAGTTTCATTCTTTTACAAGTGGTTGACCAGAGTTCCCAGCACCACTTGTTAAAGAGATTGTCTTTAATCCATTGTATATTCTTGCCTCCTTTGTCAAAGATAAGGTGTCCATATGTGCGTGGATTTATGTCTGGGCTTTCTATTTTGTTCCATTGATCTATATTTCTGTCTTTGTGCCAGTACCATACTGTCTTGATAACTGTGGCTTTGTAGTAGAGCCTGAAGTCAGGCAGGTTGATTCCTCCAGTTCCATTCTTCCTTCTCAAGATAGCTTTGGCTATTCGAGGCTTTTTGTATTTCCATACAAATTGTGAAATTATTTGTTCTAGCTCTGTGAAGAATACTGTTGGTAGCTTGATAGGGATTGCATTGAATCTATAAATTGCTTTGGGTAGTATACTCATTTTCACTATATTGATTCTTCCAATCTATGAACATGGTATATTTCTCCATCTGTTAGTGTCCTCTTTGATTTCTTTCACCAGTGTTTTATAGTTTTCTATATATAGGTCTTTAGTTTGTTTTTTCATTGTGTTGCTTGTTTTTTTTTTTTTTTTTGCTATTCAGAAACTTTCTAGTTCCTGGTTGTCTAATTTTTCATTTGCTGCCATCAGTATCAGATGGCAAATTTTAAGATGTTTTAAATATACATACCGGAAAATAGATGCCAGCATTAAAAGGGATGAGGAAAGAAATAAAAGCAAAATTTGATATAAAATACAGAGGAATAAGAAAAAAATAAAGTGCAAAATAACTGTACTACAGAGGTAATATAAGAGCAGTAATCATTTTTGTTTCAGAAGAAAAAAGCAAAAGGAGTTCTGGAAAGTACTTCGTGCATTGAGGATTTTCTGATCTTTTGGAGATAGGTAGCCTTGGAGAAGGCAATGGTACCCCATTCCAGTACTCTTTCCTGGAGAATCCCAGGGACGGAGGAGCCTGGTAAGCTGCAGTCCATGGGGTCACGAAGAGGTGGACACTTACTGAGAGACTTCAGTTTCACTTTTCACTTTCATGCATTGGAGAAGGAAATGGCAACCCATTCCAGTGTTCTTGCCTGGAGAATCCCAGGGACGGTGGAGTCTGGTGGGCTGCTGTCTATGGGGTCTCACAGTTGGACATGACTGAAGCGACTTAGCAGCAGCAGCAGCAGGAGACAGTGGACAGCTCTATAGGTTTCTCTGCTATAAAGTTGTAAAGGTGGGGTATTTTTGAACTCACTGAGAAAATTCCTTTCTTAGCTCTACTGTTCATACTGTTAATGTTCTAAAGAAATCCAACTGCCATTTCTCCTACTGCCAACATACTTAATTATTGTTGCACAGAGCACAACAATGATAAGATCTGAACAAAACAGATGGCTCAGCATTTCCAGAAAACTTATGTTTTTGCCATGAATTTTTATAAGATGCCAAGAAAGTGCTATTGTGTTGAAAATGCCTAAGACAAATCAGCATATTTTTACAGCACTTACAGACATTTTGATAATTAAAGCGTTCTACCATTATTTCATATTTCTTCAATGAGGTTCTTTTGGTGCTTTTTAAAAGCATAGAGGATGTATAAATCATTTCCAAAGGGTGACATAACTAAGAATACTTGTTTGGTCTCCTGAGTATAGTCAGCTTAACCAGGTAATGCTCTTTTGCATCAATGCATGCTATCTTTGAAAATCAACCGAAAGCTGGAATTTTAACTCAATTAATTTGAACTTCAAACTTTCAGGGTTCTTTGGATTTATTGAATGCATTTGCCATGTTAATTTCTAATATATTAATTTGCTTATTGAATAAAATTAATTATTGAAGTCATGTTCATTTCTAGGCAATATGTTACAAGTAGTATTATACAGATGGATAAGAATAGGCCTTGCTCTTTGGTGAATTATTACTCAGTTGAAGAGGTTGACATATAAATCTACATTTTAAAATTAAGTTATTAAGTAAGTATGAAGTCAGAGTCAAGATTTAAGGAACACAGAGTTTGGGGCATTAAAGACAAAGTCACAAGTTTAGGAAATATTTTCATGTACATATGATGACATTTATATTTTTAAGACAATTGAAAGTGTTGCTGAGGTAAAGACAAAGGAAAAAATGAAGAAGCTCTGTAAGAGCATAATAAAAAGCACCAATGCATTATAATGTGTGGTGTAGGTGTTTTGTAGTTGTTTAGTTCCTAAATTATGTCCAACTCTTTATAACCCCATGGACTGTAGCCTGCCAGGCTCCTCTGTCTATGGGATTTTCCAGGCAAGAATACTGGAGTGGCTTGCCATTGCCTTCTCTAGGGAATCTTTCTTACACAGGGATAGAACCCACATCTCCTGCATTGGCAGGTGAATTCTGCTGAGCCACCCAGGAGGCAGACACAAAGGCTTAATATTTAAGGAAAAGAATGTGAAAAGATAAGCCTGATGGGACAAGTAGCATTGAGCTTTGTTGGAGCCTTGTTTGATATGTGAAACATTAAATTTTATTCAATTTGTGATAGAGAGCAATATACCTGTAGAGAGGAATAAAATGAACCATTTGGCTGTAATATGAGAATTTAAGGTATATAGCACTGAAATTAAAACAGAATAAACGTATGTCAATAATGACATATACATGCTTGCATGTTTAGTAAATAAATGCATCAGTAAAGCATGCATATATGTGATAAAACATTGTTTTTACTAAATTAAATCATATGTCTTAGCTTTCATTTCAGCTCATTTCAGTTCAGTCACTCAGTCTTGTCCGACTCTTTGTGACCTCATGGACTGCAGCACACCAAGCTTTCCTGTCCATCACCAACATCTTAGCTTTATTTTTTTTTTAATTTTTAAACTTATTATTTTCTTAAAGATATAATGAATAAATATGTTTGGTTTTCAGGTGAGGAATCTGAAACTCAGAAAATCTGGGTGACTAAACATGCAAGCATGTATGTATCACTATTGATGTATGATTATTCTGTTCTAATTTCTGTGTTATATCCCTTCAATTCTTCTCTTATGTTATAACAATAGTCTCTCAGGGACTTTTTATTATAAACAAACCAACTGGTGTTGCATATAGAGAATACATGCAAACATTTTCAATTGTTAATGGTATGCATGAGTAGATAAAGGAATAACTGTTATGATAAATATTCTTGAACAGTAATACAAAAATGAAAAGAAAAAGCCTGGAGGATAAAAACTGACTTCTTTCTTGATTCCTGGAGGGAGATCACAGATAAAGTTCCTTTTCCTTCCCACTGGTAGGGTTCCTCAGTGTGATGGATCGCTCCAATTCCAGGTCATATGACAGCAAGGAGAGCAACCCTGAGCTGCTCAGTGGTGAATGCAGTGCCATGTATTTACAGTCAGCATTGCAGGGGAGCAGAGACTTTCCTTTTTATATATCACTTATAAATTGGTACACTCCACCAAGCAGTAGTGTTTAAAACTTAATGAGGATGAAAAATTGTGTGTATACTCAAGTGTATACCTGTGTGTATGAGTCAAGTGTATGTTTAACATTGGATGTTCGTATTAATAAGCAGTTGACAGGGGCAAAAATTCAAGCACAGGAATATATTTTTATGTTTTTCATTTATTTATTTGCAAACTTTGTATACTGAGAATAAAAACTCAGGAAAAATTATTTATTTAAGTGTCCTGAGATTATAGCACATTCTTGCACTCTAAATACATGATATTCTAAGTACTCTAGCTGTTGTCCACAGTTGGCAGATTTTGTAGGGAAAACTATGAGATTCTCAGTTAAAATTTTGAATTTCAGATAAAATGTAGATGAATTTTAGTATAAGTATGTCTCAAGTGTTTTGTGGGAAAAGTTATACTAAGAAAATATTCATTGTTTATCTGAAATTCAAATTTAACTGAGAATCCTGTATTTTATCTGGCAACCCTAATATTATCTATACCAGATTTCATTCTCATAAAGAATCATTTTGAGGAAAATGTGAATTATTTCAATGTGTATATATGATTATAAAACAAATACTTAGATGGATTAAGTAGATCTTTGAGAATGAGAAAGCTTTTTTTTTTTTTTCCCTGCCACTTTATTTCAGTAGAGTCAAGCAGTGAACAATGTTCCATAAAGGTCAATTGGCAACTGTACCATCTGCTCTGGGTCCCTAGAATAAATTTCCTGCTGGGGCCTTGCTACATATGAGCACATGTTGTTTTCACAAAGACCAAAATCTTATATTGTATTCTTGCTTGATCCCTGCTGTGGATGCTGGCCTAACAGCATCAGTAATGCTGTTTCTGGACCTTCATTATGCTGATTGCTGTCAATCCCAGGAATGAAGATTCTATCAAATTAAAACAACATGAAATGCTGGAAATATGGATGAACAGATAATACCCCGGATTACTTTTACCAGACTTGTTTATCCATGTTCTGGGTTATGGGAAAATTGGCTCTTAAAAGCTCCCAGTAACCCCTTTCCCTAGAGAATTGCCCCTGGAAGATTGAAATACCTCAAAGGACATGAGTCATCTATTGTTCCACCTACCCATAGTCAGTGAGTAATGGATAATAGGCTTAAAAATATTAATATCTCAAGGTGGGACAAGTTGTGATCCAGTTAATACTCCTGATCTCCATACGAATTCAAGCTAAGACTAAACTTCAGATGAAACCACACATTTGCTTGGCTTTTTTTTTCTGCTATTTTCTCACATATTTCACCAGAGAACTCTACCTCAATAAAGAACTTATGCATATATCATCATCTCAAATTCTGCTTCTGGGCAGCTCAAATCAGGACAATATTCTAGTGTCAGAAAGGAAACTGTTTATTTAGATAAAATCAAATGGCTAGGTCAAAGAATTATCTGTTGAATATAAAACCACATGGAAAAACCATGGGAAAAACTGTACATCATCAATACTAACTACACTCCCTAGTGCCTCTGTATCATCTAGTCTACTGCTCATCTCTTCTAGTGTATATTTTTCTACTTTGATTATAGTATTCTTCATATCTGTTTGATTTTATTTGTGTTCTGTCTTTGCTACATGCTTCTAATTTCTCAATTTATTCATCTAATCTTCTCCCAAGTGTTTTGAACATCTTTATGAAGCTGAAGCTCCAATACTTTGGCTACCTGATGCAAAGAGCTGACTCATTGAAAGAGAACCTGATGCTGGGAAAAACTGAGGGCAGGAGGAGAAGAGGGAGACAGGATGAGATGGTTGGATGGCATCACCGACTCAATGGACAAGAGTTCGAGCAAACTCTGAAACATAGTGAAGTAGAGGGAAACCTAGCATGCTACAGTCCATGGGGTCTCAGCAGAGTTGGACACAATTCAGTGACTGAACAAAAACAATTTTCTCAGGTAGATTACTTATCTCTATTTTATTTAGCTCTTCTTCTGTTTATCTTTGTTCTTTTCTTTGGGACATATTCCTCTGTTTCCTTGTTTTGCCTCATTTGCTGTTTTTATTTCTATGTATTTTTGGTACCTTGGTTATCTCTTGAAGAAGTGACGTTTTGTAGGAAACTTCTTATGTGTTCCAGAAGCATACTCCCGTCTGGTCACCAGAGCTGTGTTCTCTAGTGGTGTCACCTACATGGGCTGAGTGGGTCTTTCTGTTTTAGCAAACTGACTACTCTGACTGGTTTCCTAGTCATGGCTAGCCCTTGACTGGACTGGTTGCCAGGTCTTGCCTGGCGGGCAGGGCTGGCCATGAGATAGCTAACTGTAGAACCCTGGGGTTCCCAGTTCTAGTGTTTGCTCACTGGTGGGTGGTACTTGCTCCTGACATGCCTGACTGTGGGGTCTGGGATGTCCTAAAGCTGTTATCCACTGTTGTTGGATGGGGCTAGATCCTTGGGAAGTTGGCTCAGGTGTACAAGGTGTCTCAGAGCTGATATCAACCTGCAGGCCAGCTGGTTTGGGTCCCAGGGAGTGCCCAGGCTAATGCCAGCCTGTTGGTGTTGGAGCCAGCTCCTGGCATCTTTGGCTGTCGAGTCCTGGAGATCCCAGAGCTGATGTAGACCTGCTGGTGATTAAGGTTGAGTTCTGACATCTGGCTTGAGGGTTGGGATGGGGGATGATCCTGTAGCTAGTGCTTATGTACTGATTTATGGGGCCAGGTCCTGGGAGGGTACTGAGCTCAGCATGTCTTAAGACAACTGTCCTTCCAGTTGATGGGGGCTGTGTCTCCACATGGCTGGCCGTTTGTCTTCAGGAATCCCAGTACTGCTGCTGACCAGCTCAGGATTGGGGCCAGGTCCTGGCTCTAATAAGCTAAAGGGAGGATTCCAAAATGATGCCCACCAACACCAATGTACTTCAGGAAGAATGAGCTCCCCAAACTGTCCACGGCCAGTGTCTATGTCCCCAAGGTGAGTTCAAGTTGCCTCTTGCCTCTCCAGGAAGCTCCCTAAGATCAAGAGGTGGGTCTGACCCAGGATCTTATCAATGTACTGCTTCTGCCCTGCATCTCAGAGCATGTGAGATTTCGTGTGTGCCCTTTAAGTGTGGGGTCTCCGTGTCCCATGGCCCTCTGGCTTTCCCTAAAGTAAGCCTTGCTGGACTTCAATACCAGATGTTCTTAGAGCCCATTTCCTGGGTGAAGAAACTGTGAGCTGGGTAGCCTTATATGACTCTCCATTCCTTGAGGAGATTCTCCACAATTGTCATTATTCTCCTATCTCTGATCACTCATTTGGGGTGACCATACTGCATCACCATCCACCTATCCATGTCATTGAGGTTCCTTATTTATATTTTTAGTTGTAGAAGATATTTTCTGCTAGTCTTCTGGTCCTTCTCATTAAAAGTTGCTCTGTATATACTTATGATTTTGGTATACCAGTGTGGAGAGGTGAGCTGGACATGGAACAACAGACTGGTTCCAAATAGGAAAAGGAGTACATCAAGGCTGTATATTGTCACCCTGCTTATTTAGCTTTTATGCAGAGTACATCATGAGAAATGCTGAGCTGGAGGAAGCACAAGCTGGAATCAAGACATAGAACTGGACATGGAGCAACAGACTGGTTCCAAATAGGAAAAGAAGTACGTCAAGGCTGTATATTGTCACCCTGCTTATTTAACTTCTAAGCAGAGTACATCATGAGAAACGCTGGGCTGGAGGAAGCACAAGCTTGAATCAAGATTGCCAGGAGAATATGCAGATGACAGATATGCAGATGACACCACCCTTGTGGCAGAAAGTGAAGAGGAAATAAAAAAAACCTCTTGATGAAAGTGAAACATATTTACAGTATCTCTTATTGCAGAAAAATAGTATGTTCACTTCTTAAGATATGTAAGATACTGATATAAAGTCCATTTTGAAGATATATGCTTGCCTATGACTTCCCTGTAGTGAAATATCATAGTTAAAAAGAATGGGTTTTTGATGTTTGTTATTTTCTTTTTGCAATTAGCTAAGCTAAAAACACTCAAAACACAATCTTTTTCCAGATTTTTGTGTTCTTACACAGATACACATTTTCAAATATAATATTACTGACTTCTTAACTGCATAAATATGAAATATAAATGAGATTGTAATTCACTTCTGAACACTCTTTTTAAATCAATATTTTCTAACAGGAAAGTTTGGAACAAAATTAAATCATAAAAATAAAATGACAATCTTTCCCATCCATTTTTGTTAAAGGTACCAATTCTGCCTAAGAGAATAGTGCCATATATAAAGAAAATAAAAGCGAGACAAAAGTCATAGAACCTTGAAGGAATAGCTATAGAAAACACAAATCATCCCCATACTAAACACATGCAATTTTAGTAATAGATAATTGAATTATGAATCGTGTCTCACCTTACTGTGTTGTACTGCATAGATGTATGTTTTTTCTGCTATTTCTTACATTTTATTCTTAGGCAAAATATCTGGTTAACCTTTGAAAACTGACAACTCAGCCAGGCAATTAACTTGTGCCCATATAACCTGAACACAACATATTGCCAACATCTACCTCTGCCAATTCCTAATAGCAAACCCACTTTGGCTAGACCTTGACAAACCTGGACGAATGAGTTATATAATGCCTCAGGAGGATCAATGAATCAGCCTTTTCACGTTTTGCAAAGGTTGGGATCCCATATGTAATTATTTCAATCTGCCTAGATAACTGTTAACCACCACTACCCCTCTCCCCCCACAAACATTTTCCTGGTTTCATCTATTGCACAGAAAAAGTGCAGATAGGTTTAAGGTTGGGATTCTTTGTGATCTGCTGAGTGTGCGTGGTCTTCTGTTATGCAAGACAGAATAAATGCCTCATGGTATCTTCCATGATCAATTCTTAAGAGATGACTGCGGTCATTTAATAATAACTAAAATTGGACTTCCCTGGTGGCTCATCTCTAAAGAATCTGTCCTCAATGCAGGAGACACAGGAGATGTGGGTTCAATCCCCGGGTCAGGAAGCTCCCCTGGAGAAGGAAATGGCAACCCACTTCAGTATTCTTACTTGGGAAATCCCATGGACAGAGGAACCTGGTGGACTGCAGTCCATGAGGTTACACAAGAGTCAGACACAACTTAGTCATTAAACAACAATCAGTATTCTTGCCTGGGAAATCCCATGGGCAGAGGAGCCTAGTAGATTACAGTCCATGAAGCTTCACAAGGGTTGGACACTACTTAATGACTAAACAGAAACAACAACATTGTCTGAAGTTATCCCAAAAGCCATTAGTCAGGATACAATGCTGTTCACATGAGCCCCAGATGTCCATTCTGTTCTAACAGAACAATTTCTTCCTTGGTGTCTAGTGATTTCAACATTTGCTTTGAGCTTTCCATTAGGTGAGGAAATTAAATATGTTTTAATAATAATTTTCAATTGCTTATTCAAAAATAGGGCATATCTTGATTTTTTTTTTTCCTGAAAGTGAATTTGTTTGGGGCAGAAAATATTGCATGTAATCAAACACAATTATGGCAACAAAACCCACCATACAAAAATAAATTGCAGAACTGTACAATACTCCAGCCCAAAGGAGCACAAATTCTAAATCTCCTACTTGGCTCCGACTGCAGCTTCACTCTCCAAGTAAGATTTATGACTTCACTTGGGACTGCATTACTGGGCACTGAGGGAACTTTCCTTAGGAAGGGGAACATGTATCTAAGTCATGACAGAGTTCTGACAGATTTTCTCCTAGAAAGGATGGGAAGATTGAGAGTTACCTTAAATCCCCTTAAGACTCTTTTGATGGGAAGCAGTGAAGCAAGTTTAAGGTAATGTCATTTTCTGCTGCTTTATCAGTACTATCTAAGATAAATTTCACCTTCTAAGCTGCAATATATCAATGTTTTTAGAGGTAGTGCAACAATTGGTCCTAGAAAGAAAGTTGTTCGAATTGCTTTGTTGAAACTAATTGTTTTCCTGGTGTTATAAAATTTAGATAAGTTGTAATTTTCTCAGTGTGATTTAAATGATTTTATAACAAGAAACAACTTTAAGGGGTCCCAGGTTGCCTGATTTTTAACACATTCTGTAGCTAAAAGGCAAAACTGCTTAAATATTAATTCTGCAATGTCATTCATAGACTAGATTTGAGAAAATATACTTCAGATACTACTACTGAATCCTCCTTGAATATGCTTCATGTTAATTACTTGCTTTAATAAAGGTTATGAGTGGATGTCTTAGAAGTTAAACTCAACAGAAAAAAAAACAATTCTTTTATCCTTTTCTGCACTTATTTTCTTTTATCATTTTGTCTTTACAGTTCTATTATTTTGTGCTTTTTAACTGGCTCTGATAATGGAGCAGAATGTTAAAAAGATACGCCTTGGTTCAATGTCAGGTAATAATAACCATCTCTGGTAATGACCAACATAGAAGCTAAATATTAACCATTTCCAAATTTTCCTTTTTGACTTTGCTGGTGGTAATCTAATAAGATGTCAATGTAAAAGTATCTTAATATTCATGCCCACAATTACATGAATATTCAAGAGTCCTCATGCTCCTAACACAAAACAACAGCTAATATAAAGGGAGTCTTACCTTGGATTTTACCCTTATATATTCTGAAGTGTGTAAGTATTTCAAAGTAAAGTATTCTCTTGTGTATAATACATCTAGTTCAATTTCAAAATCTTTGACAATGGCTAAATGTAGTTGAATAAGTAATGTATAGTGCGTTAACCTTCACAGTAAATGTTCTTGTTTTGTGAGTTTAGTCATAATGGGCTTTTACAAACGTTGACTATCTCTGCTTAATAATTATTTTCTTTCAGTGTCATTTAAATAAGTGCTTTTCATTTCACTTTTGTTTAAATAAAAGAATGGTCACCATGAAATATTTTAACCCATCCTCCCACTCTATTTCTGTTTAGTTTTTTGCCTTTTTTATTTATTTATTATTATTATTTTTTAATCAGTGATGTACCAGTGTTAAAGTTCTTCTCAAAATGGTCAAATATCACAATTTTTATTAATAATTAAGTTTTTAAGGCAAAACATTTGCACTCCCAAATCTGATATTACTATTCTGTGGAATGATTTTACTAAAACTTCAGTGTCAAATACAGAGAATTGGCTTATATTCTACTCCTTTGTGGTTCAGATGGCAAAGAACCTGCCTGCAATGCAGGAGATCAGGATTTGATCCCTGGGTTAGGAAGACCCCCCTGGAGAAGGGAATGGCAACCCACTCCAATATTCTTGCCTGGACAAATCCATGGACAGAGGAGCCTGGGGATTTGCAGAGTCAGACATGACTAAATCACTAACACTTTAACTTTTCACTTCACACTCAGTAATGCAAAATTCTGTTTTAAGTGTATATTAAATCATTCTCTTCTTCTCCACACATAAATTATTCTTGGTATTGCTGCTCCATCTCCCCTTTTATGTATCTTTTCTCATTAGTCTTTTTTTCAGACTAATTAATATTAGACTTTCTGTCTTTTGAAACTCCCTCTCCCACAAATTTTCAGTAAAATTTTCACTGATTGCTTTATTAGTCTGTATCCTGCTGGTATCAGTGACCAAAGTTCAGCTCCATGTAGATAAAACAAAAGGGAATTTAATTGGTTCAGATTACTTGGGAATCCAGGAAATATACCTGTAATCAAGCACTGTGAGACCCTTCCATTCAAAGAATGTCATTTTTCACCTTAAGTTCTGCTTTTTCTGGCTTCACTGTTCTGGTTTTTTCTCACAGTAGAGCGAATTATTTGTGTGAGCAAATATCTCTGGCCAGATCAACAAGAGAACAAAGCATATTTTTATCTATATACTTCAACAGATAAATATGCTGTAAGTTAGGTATCTCTGACATTTTATTACTAGATATTGAATTAACTGTTATTTTTAGAATCTACAGCTAGTGCATTTGCATAGACTTTGCAGAAAACTTGTTTTAATAGATTTTACAGAGGAGATTTCCTTAGCCAGAAGAAAAAAATTCCTGTTAGTTTGTTCTTTTTCTCATATTTTCAATAGTCATTAATTTGAAAAATGAGCAGTTAACAACTTACAAGTCTATAGAATGATTATGATCATTAAGATACTCCCTCATATGCAGGTGAGGGTCTATAAGTGGCCTGCTTTTAACTAGTAGAAAACAGAAAATGTACAACACAGTTAAATTCCCTCTTTCCTTCTTACATTTTTCCCTAAAGCCTGACTGTGTTGCATAGAACTAGTGATATGACTCACCATTTCTGAACCCATATAGCCTTAAGTAATTCCAACTTAAGATATTAATAGCAATATAATAATAATAATATAAATAACTCACAGATAGAGGACAGTTCAGAGTTTATGAAATGAGACTACTTCATTTGAAATAAAATTTTATTTTGTAATTTGATGTCAAAATGTGTCAACGATTAGAAATTGAGCAAGATATGAAATCAAAGCTGGAGACAGAACACCATACTCCTTTATGCCATCATACACCTTCATAGTAGCTCAAAATAGGCATTTTATAGTTTCAAACCCATTTATAGAATGAGAAACATCATTTCAGAAAATATTTAAGGATTATCATTATGTGCCATGTACTGTTTGCAATGTTAAATAATAATGAAAAAATTGAAATGTGCCATTCTCTATCACTCAGAATGAACAAGCAAAGGGGAAAAATGTATAGTATGTATACATTAAAAATTATATATCAGACAAGATTACAAACTCAGTTCTAGAAAGACATTACAAGAGGCATCATATGACAATATTTGGTCAGCTTAAAGGATAGATATGAATTTTCCTAATATGACAGCAAAATTAATATTCCTAGATCTTTGGTAATAAAACTACTAAAAGAAAATAACACTTCCAAAAGTTTAGCTCTCAGTACTATATCACTTTTGTGTGTCATTTTGTGATGAGATGACTTTGATCATGCTGAGATGTGATGAGAGTTTGCTCTCCAGCATGACATTCCTGGGGTATAATCTCTACTTCATCCTACAGAAAGACGAGATGCTTGGCATGATCATAAAACTGTCCGTTGTGTATGTGTTTTTAACACTAAAATGTATATATTTCCAGACTTCTATAATGGCCTTAGCATAATATTATCACTTATAATACTATCACTCACCAATGAAAGGTAGGAAATCTTCTTTTTTTTTTTTTTTTTTTTTTTAAAGCTTTTAAAAACATTTTTTTTTAAATTTTATTTTATTTTTAAACTTTACATAACTGTATTAGATTTGCCAAATATCAAAATGAATCCGCCACAGGTTTACATGTGTTCCCCATCCTGAACCCTCCTCCCTCCTCCCTCCCCATTCCATGCCTCTGGGTCGTCCCAGTGCACCAGCCCCAAGCATCCAGTATCGTGCATCGAACCTGGACTGGCAACTCATTTCATACATGATATTTTACATGTTTCAATGCCATTCTCCCAAATCTTCCCACCCTCTCCCTCTCCCACAGAGTCCATAAGACTGTTCTATACATCAGTGTCTCTTTTGCTGTCTCGTACACAGGGTTATTGTTACCATCTTTCTAAATTCCATATATATGCGTTAGTATACTGTATTGGTGTTTTTCTTTCTGGCTTACTTCACTCTGTATAATAGGCTCCAGTTTCATCCACCTCATTAGAACTGATTCAAATGTATTCTTTTTAATGGCTGAATAATACTCCATTGTGTATATGTACCACAGCTTTCTTATCCATTCATCTGCTGATGGACATCTAGGTTGCTTCCATGTCCTGGCTATTATAAACAGTGCTGCGATGAACATTGGGGTACTCGTGTCTCTTTCCCTTCTGGTTTTCTCAGTGTGTATGCCCAGCAGTGGGATTGCTGGATCATAAGGCAGCTCTATTTCCAGTTTTTTAAGGAATCTCCACACTGTTCTCCATAGTGGCTGTACTAGTTTGCATTCCCACCAACAGTGTAAGAGGGTTCCCTTTTCTCCACACCCTCTCCAGCATTTATTACTTGTAGACTTTTGGATCGCAGCCATTCTGACTGGTGTGAAATGGTACCTCATAGTGGTTTTGATTTGCATTTCTCTGATAATGAGTGATGTTGAGCATCTTTTCATGTGTTTGTTAGCCATCTGTATGTCTTCTTTGGAGAAATGTCTATTTAGTTCTTTGGCCCATTTGTTGATTGGGTCATTTATTTTTCTGGAGTTGAGCTGTAGGAGTTGCTTGTATATTCTCGAGATTAGTTGTTTGTCAGTTGCTTCATTTGCTATTATCTTCTCCCATTCTGAAGGCTGTCTTTTCACCTTGCTAATAGTTTCCTTTGATGTGCAGAAGCTTTTAAGGTTAATTAGGTCCCATTTGTTTATTTTTGCTTTTATTTCCAATATTCTGGGAGGTGGGTCATAGAGGATCCTGCTGTGATGTATGTCAGAGAGTGTTTTGCCTATGTTCTCCTCTAGGAGTTTTATAGTTTCTGGTCTTACGTTGAGATCTTTAATCCATTTTGAGTTTATTTTTGTGTATGGTGTTAGAAAGTGTTCTAGTTTCATTCTTTTACAAGTGGTTGACCAGAGTTCCCAGCACCACTTGTTAAAGAGATTGTCTTTAATCCATTGTATATTCTTGCCTCCTTTGTCGAAGATAAGGTGTCCATATGTGCGTGGATTTATCTCTGGGCTTTCTATTTTGTTCCATTGATCTATATTTCTGTCTTTGTGCCAGTACCATACTGTCTTGATAACTGTGGCTCTGTAGTAGAGCCTGAAGTCAGGTAGGTTGATTCCTCCAGTTCCATTCTTCTTTCTCAAGATCGCTTTGGCTATTCGAGGTTTTTTGTTTTTCCATACAAATTGTGAAATTATTTGTTCTAGCTCTGTGAAGAATGCTGTTGGTAGCTTGATAGGGATTGCATTGAATCTATAGATTGCTTTGGGTAGTATACTCATTTTCACTACATTGATTCTTCCAATCCATGAACATGGTATATTTCTCCATCTGTTTGATTTCTTTCACCAGTGTTTTATAGTTTTCTATATATAGGTCTTTAGATTCTTTAGGTAGATATATTCCTAAGTATTTTATTCTTTCCGTTGCAATGGTGAATGGAATTGTTTCCTTAATTTCTCTTTCTGTTTTCTCATTATTAGTGTATAGGAATGCAAGGGATTTCTGTGTGTTGATTTTATATCCTGCAACTTTACTATAGTCATTGATTAGTTCTAGTAATTTTCTGGTGGAGTCTTGAGGGTTTTCTATGTAGAGGATCATGTCATCTGCAAACAGTGAGAGCTTTACTTCTTCTTTTCCAATTTGGATTCCTTTTATTTCTTTTTCTGCTCTGATTGCTGTGGCCAAAACTTCCAAAACTATGGTGAATAGTAATGGTGAAAGTGGGCACCCTTGTCTTGTTCCTGACTTTAGAGGAAATGCTTTCAATTTTTCACCATTGAGGATAATGTTTGCTGTGGGTTTGTCATATATAGTTTTGATTATGTTGAGGTATGTTTCTTCTATTCCTGCTTTCTGGAGAGTTTTTATCATAAATGGATGTTGAATTTTGTCAAAGGCTTTCTCTGCATCTATTGAGATAATCATATGGTTTTTATTTTTCAATTTGTTAATGTGGTGTATTACATTGATTGATTTGTGGATATTGAAGAATCCTTGCATCCCTGGGATAAAGCCCACTTGGTCATGGTGTATGATCTTTTTAATGTGTTGTTGGATTCTGATTGCTAGAATTTTGTTAAGGATTTTTGCATCTATGTTCATCAGTGATATTGGCCTGTAGTTTTCTTTTTTTGTGGGATCTTTGTCAGGTTTTGGTATTAGGGTGATGGTGGCCTCATAGAATGAGTTTGGAAGTTTACCATCCTCTGCAATTTTCTGGAAGAGTTTGAGCAGGATAGGTGTTAGCTCTTCTCTAAATTTTTGGTAGAATTCAGCTGTGAAGCCGTCTGGACCTGGGCTTTTGTTTGCTGGAAGATTTTTTATTACAGTTTCAATTTCCGTGCTTGTGATGGGTCTGTTAAGATTTTCTATTTCTTCCTGATCGAGTTTTGGAAAGTTGTACTTTTCTAAGAATTTGTCCATTTCTTCCTCGTTGTCCATTTTATTGGCATATAATTGTTGATAGTAGTCTCTTATGATCCTTTGTATTTCTGTGTTGTCTGTTGTGATCTCTTCATTTTCATTTCTAATTTTATTGATTTGATTTTTCTCCCTTTGTTTCTTGATGAGTCTGGCTAATGGTTTGTCAATTTTATTTATCCTTTCAAAGAACCAGCTTTTGGTTTTGTTGATTTTTGCTATGGTCTCTTTTGTTTCTTTTGCATTTATTTCTGCTCTAATTTTTAAGATTTCTTTCCTTCTACTAACCCTGGGGTTCTTCATTTCTTCCTTTTCTAGTTGCTTTAGGTGTAGAGTTAGGTTATTTATTTGACTTTTTTCTTGTTTCTTGAGGTGTGCCTGTATTGCTATGAACTTTCCCCTTAGGACTGCTTTTACCGTGTCCCACAGGTTTTGGGTTGTTGTGTTTTCATTTTCATTTGTTTCTATGCAAATTTTGATTTCTTTTTTGATTTCTTCTGTGATTTGTTGGTTATTCAGCAGCGTGTTGTTCAGCCTCCATATGTTGGATTTTTTAATAGTTTTTCTCCTGTAATTGAGATCTAATCTTACTGCATTGTGGTCAGAAAAGATGCTTGGAATGATTTCTATTTTTTTGAATTTACCAAGGCTAGCTTTATGGCCCAGGATGTGATCTATCCTGGAGAAGGTTCCATGTGCGCTTGAGAAGAAGGTGAAATTCATTGTTTTGGGATGAAATGTCCTATAGATATCAATTAGGTCTAACTGGTCTATTGTATCGTTTAAAGTTTGTGTTTCCTTGTTAATTTTCTGTTTAGTTGATCTATCCATAGGTGTGAGTGGGGTATTAAAGTCTCCCACTATTATTGTGTTATTGTTAATTTCTTCTTTCATACTTGTTAGCATTTGTCTTACATACTGCGGTGCTCCCGTGTTGGGTGCATATATATTTATAATTGTTATATCTTCTTCTTGGATTGATCCTTTGATCATTATGTAGTGACCATCTTTGTCTCTTTTCACAGTCTTTGTTTTAAAGTCTATTTTATCTGATATGAGTATTGCTACTCCTGCTTTCTTTTGGTCCCTATTCGCATGGAAAATCTTTTTCCAGCCCTTCACTTTCAGTCTGTATGTGTCCCCTGTTTTGAGGTGGGTCTCTTGTAGACAACATATGCAGGGGTCTTGTTTTTGTATCCATTCAGCCAGTCTTTGTCTTTTGGTTGGGGCATTCAACCCATTTACGTTTAAGGTAATTACTGATAAGTATGACCCCGTTGCCATTTACTTTATTGTTTTGGGTTCGAATTTATACACCATTTTTGTGTTTCCTGTCTAGAGAATATCCTTTAGTATTTGTTGGAGAGCTGGTTTGGTGGTGCAGAATTCTCTCAGCTTTTGCTTGTCTGAAAAGCTTTTGATTTCTCCTTCATACTTGAATGAGATCCTTGCTGGGTACAATAATCTGGGCTGTAGGTTATTTTCTTTCATCATTTTAAGTATGTCTTGCCATTCCCTCCTGGCTTGAAGAGTTTCTATTGAAAGATCAGCTGTTATCCTTATGGGAATTCCCTTGTGTGTTATTTGTTGTTTTTCCCTTGCTGCTTTTAATATTTGTTCTTTGTGTTTGATCTTTGTTAATTTGATTACTATGTGTCTTGGGGTGTTTCGCCTTGGGTTTATCCTGTTTGGGACTCTCTGGGTTTCTTGGACTTGGGTGATTATTTCCTTCCCCATTTTAGGGAAATTTTCAACTATTATCTCCTCAAGTATTTTCTCATGGTCTTTCTTTTTGTCTTCTTCTTCTGGGACCCCTATGATTCGAATGTTGTAGCGTTTAATATTGTCCTGGAGGTCTCTGAGATTGTCCTCATTTCTTTTAATTCGTTTTTCTTTTATCCTCTCTGATTCATTTATTTCTACCATTCTATCTTCTAATTCACTAATCCTATCTTCTGCCTCTGTTATTCTACTATTTGTTGCCTCCAGAGTATTTTTAATTTCACTTATTGCATTATTCATTATATATTGACTCTTTTTTATTTCTTCTAAGTCCTTGTTAAACCTTTCTTGCATCTTCTCAATCCTTGCCTCCAGGCTATTTATCTGTGATTCCATTTTGATTTCAAGATTTTGGATCAATTTCACTATCATTATTCGGAATTCTTTATCAGGTAGATTCCCTATCTCTTCCTCTTTTGTTTGGTTTGGTGGGCATTTATCCTGTTCCTTTATCTGCTGGCTATTCCTCTGTCTCTTCATCTTGTTTAAATTGCTGAGTTTGGGGTGTCCTTTCTGTATTCTGGCAGTTTGTGGAGTTCTCTTTATTGTGGCGTTTCCTCGCTGTGTGTGGGTTTGTACAGGTGGCTTGTCAAGGTTTCCTGGTTAGGGAAGCTTGTGTTGATGTTCTGGTGGATGGAGCTGTATTTCTTCTCTCTGGAGTGTAATGAAATGTCCAGTAATGAGTTATGAGATGTCTATGGTTTTGGGGTGACTTTGGGCAGCCTGTATCTTGAAGCTCAGGGCTGTGTTCCTTTGTTGCTGGAGAATTTGCTTGTTATGTCTTTCCCTGGAACTTGTTGGCCCTTGTGTGGTGCTTGGTTTCAGTGTCGGTATGGAGGCGTTTGATGAGCTCCTGTCAATTAATGTTCCTTGGAGTCAGGAGTTCCCTGGAGTCAGGGATTGGACTTAAGCCTCCTACTTCCAGTTATCGGTCTTAATTTTACAGTAGTTTCAAAACTTCTCCTTCTATACAGCACCACTGATAAAACATCTACGTTAAAGATGAAAAGTTTCTCTACTGTGAGGGTCACTCAGAGAGGTTCACAGCGTTACATGGAGAAGAGAAGAGGGAGGAGGGAGTTAGAGGTGACCCAAATGAGATGAGGTGGAATCAATAGTGGAGAGAGTGGGCTAGCCAGTAGTCCCTTCCTTATGTGCACTCCACAACTGGACCACTCAGAGATGTTCACGGAGTTATACAGGGAAGAGAAGAAGGAGGCAGGAGACAGAGGTGACCAGAAGGATAAAAGGGGGAAATGAAAAGCAGGGAGACAGATCCAGCCAGTAATCAGTTCCTTAAGTGTTCTCCACCGTCTGGAACACACAGAAAATCACAGAGTTGGGTAGAGTAGAGAGGGGTTAGGGAGGAGATACAGGTGACCTGGTGGAGAAAATGGAGAGTCCAAAGGGAGAGAGAGCAGTCAAGCCAGTAATCTCGTACACTAGTGAAAAATGGGTCCTGAAGATTGGGTTCTTAAAGGTACAAACTTGGTAACAAATACATAAAAACAAAAATTAGAAATCTAGAGTAGAGTTTGGAATTTCAAAAATGCGATGTTAATGAAAAGGAGAAGGAAAAGAAAGAGAGAAAAAACGAACAAAGAAAAACAAACAAGGTCGTGAAAGTAATAAAGAAACTACAGGTACAAAATTGATAACTAATACCAAACAGCAAAAATTAAAAATCTAGAGTAGAGTTTGGAATTTCAAAAATACAACGTTAAAAAAAAAAAAAAAAAAAGAAGAAGAAGAAGAAGAAGAAAAATAAAGAGAGAAAACAAACAAACCAACAAAAACAATGTCGCAAAAATTATAAAGAAAATACAGGTACAAAATTGATATCAAATACCAAAAAGCATAAATTAAAAATCTTGAGTAGAGTTTGGAATTGCAGATATACGATGTTATATAAAAGAAGAAGAGAAAGAAACAGAGGAAAAAAAAAGTCACAGCAATTATGAAAAAAACTATAGGTACAAAATTGATAACATATATCAAAAGGCTAAAATTAAAAATCTAGAGTAGAGTTTGGAATTTCAAAAATGCAATGTTAAAGAAAAGAAGAAAAAGAAAAAAGAAAAAAAAAAAAAAAAACCATGGTCAAAATATTATAATATATATATATGAAGTTTGCTGAAGAAGAAAAAAAAAAATAGGGTCTTTTTTTTTTTTTTTTTTGCAAAGTAATAGTTATAAAAGTGAAAATTAAAGGACAATAGAGGACTTAAAAAATTTTTTTTAATTAAAAAAAAAGAAAGAAAGAAAGATTGATCATAAAAATAGTAAAAATATATCTAGGTCTTTCTCTGGTTTTGTTGTGAGTATTGTGGGTTCAGTTCATTTTTGGCAGTTCCTTAGTCCGACTTATATTTCTCAAGATCTATAGGCCCCTTCCTATGTAATCCGTAGTAACCACAGGGTTTTAATCTATGGCCTGTAGCTTCCAAGGCGTTTCCCTCTGTTATAGCTTCTTCTGTTTGCTGGTCTCTTCAGTGTCTGGTTCCCGCCCTGACACAAAGGGGATGGTGGAGGACCCTATTTTTTTTTTTTTTTTTTTTTAATTTAGGCTCACTTGTTCAGCCGCGCTGTGGGGAGGGAGGGAGGGATGCTGCAAACAGATAACACTGGCGTGCGCTCGCAGTGCCTCGGCCACACTGGGTCTGCCCCCGCTCACGGCGCGTGTAACCTCCCTGCCCACAGTGCTTGGGCTCTAGGTTGTTCCGCCGGGAACAATCAGAGGCCGGCCCTGGACTGAGCTCCCAGGTCCAAGCCGCTCAGGTTCAGGCACTCGGGTAGTCCTCAGAGGCGCAGACTCGGTTGGGCCTGCGTTTTGTGTTCTTCCCAGGTCGAGCAGCTCAGGTGATGAGGTGTTTGGCGGGCGCCAATGCTGCGACTTATCGCCTCCCCGCCACTCGGTTATCTGGGTGTAAAACCGGCGCACCTTCTCAGGCAGATGTTGACCGTCCAGACCCCCAAGAAGTTTTAGTTAGCAAAGAAGCCTGCTTACACTTTTATAGATAGTGTCTCTCTGGGGCTGCGATTGCCCCCTTCCGGCTCTGGCTGCTTGTCACCGGAGGGGGAAGGTCTGCAGCCGGCTATCTCTGTTCAGTCCTTTGTTCTGTGCGCGGGCCTGGCGGTGTCTTAGGTTAGGGCTGGCTTTTCGCGTGGTAGATATCCCACAGTCTGGTTTGTTAGCCCAAATTATTTCGCTCAGATAGCGCTCAGGACATTCGGCCCGATTCTTACTCTACGGGACACAGCCCGCGCCGCACTTCCCTGCCCAGCCCCCGCTTGCTAATGCCGTGTGCAGGCGTCTGCGCTGCTTCTCCGCTGGGGGAGTTACCGTAGGGCTCACAATCCGCGATTTTTAATTGTTTATTTTCTTTTTTCCCCTCCCTTTTATGTTGCCCTCTGTGCTTCCAAAGCTCGGCACAGATTCGGCAGTGAGAGGGTTTCCTGGTGTTTGGAAACTTCTCTCTTTTTAAGACTCCCTTCCCGGGACGGAACTCCGTCCCTCCCTCTTTTGTCTCTTTTTTTGTCTTTTATATTTTTTCCTACCTCCTTTCGAAGAGTTGGGCTGCTTTTCTGGGTGCCTGATGTCCTCTGCCGGCATTCAGAAGTTGTTTTGTGGAATTTACTCAACATTTAAATGCTCTTTTGATGAATTTGTGGGGGAGAAAGTGTTCTCCCCGTCCTACTCCTCCGCCATCTTGGCTCCTCCTCCGGAAATCTTCTTTTAGATCCGTATAAGCTTACGTTTTGTTTCATATGATTTTTGGTACTATATGTGTGCAATTTAAATAATAGTGATAAAATAGACACATGTACAAGCCATCTAAGGTAAAAAAAAAAAAATACATTTTTTGCCAAAACCTTAGAAGCCTCATTGCTCACACCTCTTTCTCTCTGTCCATTACTTATAGAAGACCTCTTCTATTACATTTGTGATAATCTTCCCTTTACTTCATGTCTTTATCTCTCATGCATGCACTGACAGATAACATGGTTTACTTATTCTTATGCTTTTGTGACTTACAGTCACATTTTTGAGATAGATTGATGTGAATTCAGGTAACTGTATTAATTTTTATGCTTGTGTAATTAATACTGCATGTTTTGGTGACATTTGTATTTTTTATTTTATTATTGATGCTCATTGGGTCATATCCAGCTTGGGGCTATTATGAAAAATGCTGCTATGAAAAATCTGCTGCACATCACTTGGTGCATAGATATGGGAAATTCTGTTGGGTATATACTCGGGAGTAAATATGTTAGATGCAGGGTATGTGTATGTATAAAATTTACAAGGTAATGCCAAAGTGTTTTGTAAAGCACTTATAAAAATAATTACTATAAACTGTCATTGATGCATGGGTATACATTCACACCCTATATTTTGTGTTACTCTTTCTGGTTCAATTGATTTCTACCTTTATTCCCTATATTCCTATAAACAGGGATTTAAATGTCATTATTTTATTAGATTCAGGTAAATTATTTTGGTGGGACTACCACAGAGATGTTACAATGTACTTCACCTTACAACATTTCAAATATTGCATAATGTCAGAATTTCAATGTTTATGATGCTAAAGTTTGATCATTTTGTTAAGATCATGGCTCAGGTTGTATCCATGTTAAAAGAACATTTTTGTACTTAGATAATATCTGGAAGACATATTGAAGCAATATGAATCACTTTTTAGCAGCTATTTTCTTGGGAGTTTTATAATCACAATTTTCTAATTCAATCATTTCTTTCATATGTATTAGCCAGTGACATTTGAGTCTCCTAGTGTCTCTATGGTAAGAATCCACCTGCAATGCAGGAGCCCAGGAGACACAGGTTGGATCCCTGGGTCAGGAAGATTCCCTGGAGAAGGGAATGGCAACCCATTCTAGTATTCTTGCCTGGAGAATCCCTTGGGCAGAGGAACCTGCTGTGCCAGTCCATGGGGTCACAAAGATTTGGACATGACTGAGTATGTGATGGCAATGCCACCCCACTCCAGTACTCTTGCCTGGAAAATCCCATGGACGCAGGAGCCTGGTGGGCTGCAGTCCATGGGGTCGCTAAGAGTCGAACATGACTGAGTGACTTCACTTTCACTCTCCCCTTTCATGCATTAGAGAAGGACATGGCAACCCACTCCAGTGTTCTTGCCTGGAGTATCCCAGGGACAGGGGAGCCTGGTGGGCTGCCGTTTATGGGGTCTCACAGAGTCAGACACGACTGAAGCGACTTAGTGGCGGCGGTGGCGGAACATGTGATGGATGGATGGATGTCCTTCTCAGGCCCTTTGGTTCATGCTACACAACTTCACTATTGTTTCTGCTTTCACAATTATAAAATCATTTATTCATTTTCTGAAAAATCTTGCCCTTAATGTGAATATTTCTAGCTATGTAGGTCATTTTCCTAATTTGCCATATTCTGCATGTGAACATGATGGAACAGTCATGGACTATGTACATGCTAGACACATATATATTATCAATACTTTTGCATTTCCTCTTGTTCAGTTCAGTTCAGTCGCTCAGTTGTGTCTGACTCTTTGTGACCCCATGAATTGCAGCACGCCAGGCCTCCCTGTCCATCACCAACTCCCGGAGTTCACTCAGACTCACGTCCATCGAGTCAGTGATGCCATCCAGCCATCTCATCCTCTGTTGTCCCCTTCTCCTACTACCCCCAATCCCTCACAGCATCAGAGTCTTTTCCAATGAGTCAACTCTTCGCATGAGGTGGCCAAAGTACTGGCGTTTCACCTTTAGCATCATTCCTTCCAAAGAAATCCCAGGGCTGATCTCCTTCAGAGTGGACTGGTTGGATCTCCTTGCAGTCCAAGGGACTCTCAGGAGTCTTCTCCAACACCACAGTTTAAAAGCATCAATTCTTTGGCGCTCAGCCTTCACAGTCCAACTCTCACATCCATACATGACCACAGGAAAAACCATAGCCTTGACTAGACAGACCTTCATTGGCAAAGTAATGTCTCTGCTTTTCAATATGCTATCTAGGTTGGTCATAACTTTCCTTCCAAGGAGTAAGCATCTTTTAGTTTCATGGCTGCAGTCACCATCTGCAGTGATTTTGGAGCCCAGAAAAATAAAGTCGGTCACTGTTTCCACTGTTTCCTCATCTATTTCCCATGAAGTGATGGGACCAGATGCCATGATCTTTGTTTTTTGAATGTTGAGCTTTAAGCCAACTTTTTCACTCTCCACTTTCACTTTCATCAAGAGGCTTTTGAGTTCCTCTTCACTTTCTGCCATAAGTGTGGTATCATCTGCATATCTGAGGTTATTGATATTTCTTCCGGCAATCTTGATTCCAGCTTGTGCTTCTTCCAGTCCAGCGTTTCTCATGATGTACTCTGCATATAAGTTAAATAAGCAGGATGACAATATACAGCCTTGATGTACTCCTTTTCCTATTTGGAACCAGTCTGTTGTTCCATGTCCAGTTCTAACTGTTGCTTCCTAAGCTGCATACAGATTTCTCAAGAGGCAGGTCAGGTGGTCTGGTATTCCCATCTCTTTCAGAATTTTCCAGTTTATTGTGATCCACGCAGTCAAAGACTTTGGCATAGTCAATAAAGCAGAAATAGATATTTTTCTGGAACTCTCTTGCTTTTTCCATGATCCAGAAGATGTTGGCAATTTGATCTATGGTTCCTCTGCCTTTTCTAAAACCAACTTGATCATCAGGAAGTTCATGGTTCATGTATTGCTGAAGCCTGGATTGGAGAATTTTGAGCATTACTTTACTAGCATGTGAGATGAGTGCAATTGTGTGGTAGTTTTAGCATTCTTTGGCATTGCCTTTCTTTGGGATTGGAATGAAAAATGACCTTTTCCAGTCCTGTGGCCACTGCGGAGTTTTCCAAATGTGCTGGCATATTGAGTGCAGCACTTTCACAGCATCATCTTCCAGGATTTGAAATAGCTCAACTGAAATTCCATCACCTCCACTAGCTTTGTTCTATTCTCTTCAACTTTAATTTCTAAGCTTCTAATGAAGTTTTTATGTCTGATGTTTACAAGTCATTAATCATATTTGTTTAATCACAAAATAGTCATTTGAACTGATTCAATTGTACATTTTAAGCAGCAAATGAGAATAATTTTCTTGAAAGAGATTCTTTTTTGGAATAATAATCTGTCACATAGGAAGACTTTTGTGTGAACATAAAATTCTCGTGACTTTAAACCATATGAAAATTAAGCATCTGAGTAAGATTATGTTATGGCAGGGCGTAAAATCTAATATATGATTAGTAAAGCCTGGGTTTCATTATCAAATATTCTGTACAGACTCCTTTTCTATCCTTACTTACAAGGAAATTTATGCTTTTCATGACTCATAAAATATTTCTGGATTTTTAGAAGACTCTATTAAAATTTACAGATATTTTGTTTCTAATGTTTATAAAACTGAGAACTATTTATGTTTGAAAACTGAAAGTGAATATGTTAGTTGCCCAGTTGTGTCCGACTCTTTGCAACCCCATGGACTGCCAGGCTCCTCTGTCCATGGGATTCTCCAGGCAAGACTGCTGGAGTGAGTTGTCATTCCCTTCTCCATGGGATCTTCCCAACCCAGGGATGGAACATGGATGTGGCTCAGCTGGTAAAGAATCCACCTGCAATTAGGGAAACCTGGGTTCAACTGCTGGATTGGGAAGATCCCCTGGAGAAGGGAAAGGCTACCCACTCCAGTATTCTGACCTTGAGAATTCTATGAACTATATAATACATGAGGTCACAAAGAGTTTGACATGACTGAGTGACTTTCACTTCACTATTTACTGACTGAGCCACACCTTATTTATATCTAGTGGGATGATAATCACATTAATAATAGTTAACATGAATGTAGAATATATTGTATGTCAGCCATTGTTGTATGTCTTTCTTTCCTTTGAATCCTTTACATGATAAACAATGGCAATTACAAAACTGACAATAAATGGTTAACAACAAGTCTGCAATTTTCCTTTCATTTTATAATTGGGCTAAAATAAAGGCGATGTGTTCTAGAAGTTAACAATAATCTATTCCAAACTTTACCTGCACTGGCTAATGATGGAACTAGAACTCACATGAGTGTTTTTGCTAGCTGGGAAGTTCTTATGTTTGGAAAGATTTCATCAGAATATGCTATGCTTAGTCTGTTTAGAACACTTTGTTAACAAACTTGAAATCATAGAATTTTGAAGCATGTTCGTAGCAAATACCACATTAGCTATGCAACTATCTGATTATAAAGTGGAGATATGTCAGGGTTCAACATTTCTCTTTTAAGTCATAGTGATAAAGTTAGAAGCTAGATTTTCAGTATATTAATTGTGGCTTGAGGGTATCCTAAAAGGCAGGACAGTAAATGTAAAGGCATTTCCAGACTCCGCCCTACTCCTCCTGAGTATTCTTTAGTCATTATTCACAGGTAATAGTAAAGTTTGATTCTGGGTAAATTTCTTATTTGTGATAGTTTGATGTTCTAATGATTTGTGTTATCCATGAATGCTGCATTTTTGCCTAAATACTCTGTATAATCTGAATTTTTCTACCTCAATTTTTCTGGTAAACAGGTTTTACTATTTTATTTTAATCCAATTGCTATGTAAACAGAAAAAACATAGTTGTTGAAAATATTTACATTGTATAAAATGCAGATATATTTAGAAAGAATGAGAGATAATGTATAATTTACTTAGTTGTTTTCTAGAGAGATAAGCTGCTGCTGCTTCTAAGTAGCCTCAGTTGTGTCCGACTCTGTGTGACCCCATAGATGGCAGCCCACCAGGCTCCCCCGTCCCTGGGATTCTCCAGGCAAGAACACTGGAGTGGGTTGCCAGTTCCTTCTCCAATGCATGAAAGTGAAAAGTGAAACTGAAGTCGCTCAGTCGTGTCCAACTCTTAGCGACCCCATAGACTGCAGCCTACCAGGCTCCTCTGCCCATGGGATTTTCCAGTCAAGAGTACTGGAGTGGGGTGCCATTGCCTTCTCCGAGAGAGATAAGCAGGCTGTTCCTAACTCTCAATATATAATACCAATATAAGTACAGTCTTAACTAGGAACCATTTTGTGTTTCTGTTTTAATCACTTTAAATAATAATCATTATGCCTCATTCATTATTAAGTAGGATTTGCAAACCCTCTTTCCTGATCCCTCACTATTTTAGCAACCCAGGGGCTTTATGGCAATCTCAACCTATCGAGGTTCAGAGTGTTCAAAAATGAATACATAAAATTAAAATATAGCTTGTCACAAAGCATGAGCACCTGATGCCATTGATGAGGAACAAGTGGGTGTCTATCCAGGCATGTGTGATGCCCCAGCAGGGATTACTTCAGTTAAATGTCAATGTCATTGCCATTACAGATGAGTGTAACAAGAGCAAAAGACACACACACACACACACACACACACACACACACACTCACTAGAGAAATTTAAGTCATCAGAACGCAATCAGATTTGCAGGGGAATTGGTTCAATTTGTCCGGATTATCCAAAGTGAGCAGAAGTAGCCTCAGAAATAGATCAAGAAAGCTTGACCTTTGTTGTCACACTGAAATGTTCAATTCCTGCAGAGGCCATTATTCTTTGGAATTTTCTCCTGGTGAGTGAAAGAGCACATCTTTTTAGGAGGATTAGAGAATGAAAATTATTATAAAAAGTGCTGCATATCTTTATACTTAGTATATAGTTTCTTGAACTAAGAAGTTAGAGTATTTTAATGGAGAAAAATATGCAAGATAAATATTTGATTTAATCACAAATGTAAACACGCCTAATTGAAGGGAGAGAGGAGGAAAGCGAGACAGGAGAAATGAGCAGCAGCAGAAGCAGGGGGAGAGGAAGAGGGTGGGGGAGAAGAGAGAAAGAATAAGACTGGCCTATTTAAATATATTCTTATTTTTAAAATACTTCAAGATAGTATGATCTGTAAATATGTATAGGTGTTTTTGCAATTATAGCAGCTTAATGTAGGCAAAATTAAGGCATGTTTTAGTACTAAAATACCACTCAACAACACAGAACATCAGCAACTGTTCACACTGAATGATGTAGATAATTAATCTAATTTTTCCTCAGCTTCATTCTGTGTTCTATTAGTTTTCTTATTCAAACTTCCAAGTCACAAATCTCATTTAAAACCTCTTAACTAGTCTAACGCATAATGTGTTCTATCTGCCTTCAGTGTCTAGCAGTGAACAGTGAATGAAACTAGAATACTAATTTGCTTCAGTGTGCAAAATATTCAATAATCAAATAATAAAATCCCAGATCCAGCACTTCTTAATGACATGACCAAATGAGCCCAATGCCTTGAAATGTGAGTGTAAGTTAAAAAATAAAACAAAGAGGAATAAAATGATGTAAAAAAAGAGGAAACATCAAGCTAACCAGTACAATGCAGGCAATATCCTGAGCTTCTCTCCAGTTGTCCCTATTCAAGGTAAAAAGACTTTACAGTTAGCAAGACACGTTTGATTAACAACTTGGCTTACTAGTTTTGCTATTTTAGTACTGCTTATTCCTTATAGACTCTCTCTTTTTCCTTTCTGCCTATCAATGCATACACATAGGCAGTTGCATGCATGCTTGCTAAGTTGCTTCAGTCGGGTAGACTCTTTGTGACCCAGTGAACTGTAGCCCACCAGGATCCTCTGTCCATGGAATTCTCCAGGCAAGAATATTGGAGTGGGTTGCTATGCCCATCCTGCAGGGGATTTTCCTGACCCAGGGATTGAATCCACATCTCTTAAATCTCCTGCATTGCCAGTTCTTTACCACTAGTGCCACCTGGAAAGCCCCATACAGTTACCAATATTTAGATTAAATGTTTGAAATTATCTTCCATTGACTCTGTGTAAAAGTCTGTATTACATTTTTCATTGGATGGAGAAACTTTCCTTTTCTTTTCCCTTCCTCTATTCACATCCCCTTTGTACAATAAAGTTTATTTGGATATATGCTCTTGAATTTGAAGTAAAAAAAAAAAAAATTCAGAAAATGGGGAATGGGGAGGGAGGAGGGAGGAGGGTTCAGGATGGGGAACACATGTATACCTGTGGTGGATTCATTTTGATATTTGGCAAAACTAATACAATTATGTAAAGTTTAAAAATAAAATAAAATTAAAAAAAAAAGAAAATGAAGAAATAGGATATGTCAGAAAAATTAACCGTGTATTTTGTGTAAGAATGTCGTTTCTATTTTGTTTAAATGTAATGTAATTTACCAGACCATAAAGAACTCCTTAGATGAAATGGCTGTTTTCCAGGCAATGCTACTCTGTTGCTGATTGCAATATATTCTGACATCTATGACAGTTTTATAATTCTTCTATTCTGTGCTCTGAAGTGTCCTTACTTTGCTGAAGGCTTTCTCCTGGGAAAAGGCATGAAAATTTTATAGACTTAAAGGATAATAAACAGTTTGATAGCAAAACAGTATTATCACGTGAAGCAAGTGTGTTAATAATTTGTTTTAATATAGTAAAGTATTTCAAAAGACCTTTACATCCTGGTTTAGAGGAGATTTTTTACACATGTGACTATTCTAAGTGAAACATAAAAATGAAAATTATGAAAAAGAAATGACTCATCATATCCTTGATAGACTCTTGTGTCCAATGCAAAACATCTTAGAATAAGGAATATATTATGTGGACTGTTTGAAATACTATATGTCAGAATTTACAGTGAATATGAGTACAATAATTTCAATAAAGAGCATGTTAAGCTAAACAACATAGATATATGCTTTATACAATATTTTATTATAAACAATGATTAAAGATTTTCATTGCTTTCAAAACATGTTCAGTTAATAATATCTGAATAACATTTTTAGGGATTCATGAATTGCTTGTGATTAATACTATCACAAGTAATTATCACTACATTTTTGATAAAAGCAAAATATAGAAAGCAAATTCCTATTTAGAATGTGTTATATTAAATAGCTGTAAAGAAACAGACACAGAACAAAACAATCTGGCCAACATCTAAATGACTGAGTCACAAGAATTTACAATTCTATCAAACAGAGCATAAATGAATGGATGTGTGTGCATACTCATATTGAAATAAGTTACGGAACATATTCACAGGTACACAGATATTCTTGTACTCTTCATGTATAAACTGATGGAAAGTATTTTAGCTGGATTAGTGTTCAATGTAAGGAAAGCCATCTGAAGTGATATTTTTTTAGAATTCATAATCAGTTAATAAATATTTGATTATGTACTGAAGCAAAAAATCCAAATACATTTTATGAATATGGAGCTTTAGGTTTTTAACTTTTTCATTACAGAAGCACAAATTAAGCTTAAATAGAAATGAGGAGCCATCCCAGTAAGTTATTTTAATCAGGAATTATTTTTTGCACAATAAATAGAATGCATGAAACCTAAGATAAAGAGAGAAGGTGTTATAATTGTTGATTTATTTATTGAGCCATAACTTTAAAGTTTTATATATATATACTGTGCTGTGCTTAGTTGCTTAGATTTGTCTGACGCTTTGTGACTCCGTGGACTGTAGCCCACCAGGCTCCTCTATCCATGGGAATTCTCCAGGCAAGAATACTGGAGTGGCTGCCATGCCCTCTTCTAGGGGATCTTCCCAACCCAAGGATTGAACCCTAGTCTCCCGCATTGCAGGTAGATTCTTTACCATCTGAGACACCAGGGAAGCCCAGGAATACTGGAGTGGGTAGCCTATCCCTTCTCCAGGGGATCTTCCTGACCCAGGAATCAAACTGGGGGGTCTCCTGCATTGCAGGCAGATACTTTACCAGGTACCAGGGAATCCGATAGACGTGCTATTGTAACTCAATGAAATGAAATGTTTATATAAATACTTGTGTTTGTATACTGGATAAAGCTAGTTTTGCACGAGCAGCTCACTAAATTAAAAGGGAAAATATAATCCATTTTATGGCAAAATGGCAAAGTTACAAATATATAAATGTTGGATATACTAATTGGATTTTATTCTTTTTTGCATCTTTTTAAAATTAAAGGCTTCTATTTTTTGGAAAGGATGCACAGCATTTATTAGTTTCAATATTTAGGATTGAGAGACCAGAACATAGCTATAATTCATAAGTTGGATTAAAATTCCTTGTAGACTTAAAAGGATTTATTTGTTAAATTTCTAGTTGTATTATCTATGGTATTTCTGGGTCTGTTTGACTTTCCTATTTATTTATTTGTTTTTCTTGATTATGGATCACATTCTACTGCTTTTTCTCATGTGCAAGAAATTTTGATTACATGTTAGACTTTATGAATATTAGGTTTTAAGAATCTAAATATTATTTTAATGAGTGTGGAAATTTATTTCTGGAGTGAGTTAAGTTACTTAGAAAAGAATTTATATTTTTTTAACATGTATTTTTTTTTTGTTAGAGTCTAAAATAGTTTTTACTCTTAGGCATGGACCTTTTGGAGTCTCTTCAGAATGTTGCAAGTTTTAATACAATAATTCTTCTTTTATGAACAACTTAACATTTGACTCATCAATCCCACTTTTATATATTCAAGAACAATAAAAAATGCATGTCCAAAAAACCTGTACTTGGATACTCATAATGCTTAATTCACTTGTCAAAATCTGGAAACAAAACAGATCAGTTAATTAGCAAATAAACAAAAGAATGTGTATCTGTAGAGTTAAGTACTATGAAATAAAAGTTCGCTTAATAAACATAAGAATATAAATATATGTCAAAAAGCATTAAACTGAGTGAAAGAAGTCAGGCACAAACTATACAAAACTGTATGATATCTTTACATGCATTTTCATAAGAGGCAAACTTACCTAGCATAACAGAAAGATGAGAGGATGTCTAGGGGTGAGATTTTCAGGAACTGACTGTCAAGGGACAGAGGGTTTATTATGGGAACTGGAAGTATTCCCTGGTGGCTCAGATGGTAAAGAATGCCTGCAATGTGGGAGACCCAGATTTGATCTCTGGGTTGGCCAATACTCTTGCCTGGAGAATTCCATGGACAGAGGAGCCTGGAGGGTACAGTCCATGGGGTCACAAAGAGTCAGACAGGACTGAGCAAGTAACACTTTCACTACTTAGTGTCTTGATTATGGTGATGTTCATATGTGTGTCAACATTTGTCCAAACTAAAAAACAGTAGAATTCAGGAGAAGGCAATGGCACCCCACTCCAGTACTCTTGCCTGGAAAATCCCATGGACGGAGGAGCCTGGTAGGCTGCAGTCCATGGGGTCGCTAAGAGTCAGACACGACTGAGCGACTTCACTTTCACTTTTCACTTTCATGCATTGGAGAAGGAAATGGCAACCCGCTCCAGTGTTCTTGCCTGGAGAATCCCAGGGACGGGGGAGCCTGGTGGGCTGTCGTCTCTGGGGTCGCACAGAGTCGGACATGTTAGAGAACAAATTGCTTCAAAAAAATAAACAAGCTTAAAAGGAGGCAATGAAAAAAAATCTGGAAAAGTAATATACTATTGGATACATTTAAACAACTTTATAATTATGCAACAATCCTTTCTCCCTACGTATAATTCCCTAAATTATTTCCCAGCCCACTCTCTCCAAAGGTGAAAAATAAAATAATCAATATTACTAAATAAAAACAAGCATATTTATCTTAGTTTCACAATCATGCAAAACTATATTAAAATACATTTTTTATCTTATACTTTTTATATTTTTATTAAGAAGTCTGGTAAATAGCCACAGAGCTAGGAGAAGAATGAATAGAAATTATTTATGAAAGGTGAAATAAAACTCCTATTTTCTTTTCAGTTCAGTTCAGTTGCTCAGTTGTGTCCGACTCTTTGAGACCCCATGGACTGCAGCATGCCAGGCTTCCCTGTCATCACCAACTCCCAGAGCTTAAACTCATACCTATCAAGTTGGTGATGCCATCCAACTATCTTATCCTCTGTCATCCCCTTTCCCTCCTGCCTTCAATCTTTGCCAGCATCAGGGTCTTTTCCAATGAGTCAGTTCTTCACATCAGGTGGCCAAATTGTTGGAATTTCAGCTTCAGCATTAGTCCTTCCAATGAGTGTTCAGGACTAATTTCCTTTAGGATTGACTGCTTGGATCTCTTTGTAGTCCAAGGAATTCTCAAGAATCTTCAAAAGCATCAATTCTTCAGCCTTTAGCTTCTTTTCCATGTATATCATCAGCGAGAGAACTCATTTACAATCAAGAAAGTAATTATTACTACTAAGAATATAAGCTATTAAAACTATACAATATATACTGAGGGCATTCTGTAAATTGGCCAATATGATAAAAATTTTTCACCTATTAAAATATTTTATTTCCTTAGCCACATTTGATAGCTAATAATCATCCATTTTACAGGTTATTGGAATGAAGTCATGAGGTCGAGTTATCAGAAAAGTCCAGACAACTCACAGCCAGACTTATACTCCTAAGCCTAGGAAGTATCAATTAACTTTAATAACTGAAAAGGAGTCAAATGAAATTTACTATTGTAGGTGAATAAATTTAGTGTTTCTTTATAAGGAAATATATATCTCTGAGTTTATTTAAATAAAAATGTGTATAATGCATTATGTATAATGTTTAGGATATAAGTTTAGAAAAAGAAGAGAAGATATTTAACAAATTTTTTACCATGTAATCATTTAAATATGAAAATTTAGAAGTCTCTGCCACTATCAATTTTCTTGTATGTCTGTGTGTGTGCTCCTTGCTTGAATCTTTACAATTGATCCCAGTGAATTACTAATTAAAGCATAGAATTATATAGTTGACATCTAATATTATATGCTACAGTCATACAATATAGTGAATCACAATTTTTGAAGGTTAACTCAATGTAGTTATGATAAAACATTGGCTATATTCCTCATGTTGTACAGTGTATCTCTGTAATTTATTTTCTACAAATAGTTTGTACCTCTTAATCTTCTACCCCTACATTACCCCTCCCCACTTCCCTCTTCACTCTGGTAACCATTAGTGTTTTTTTAGTGATAGCCAAGAGCTAAAAGCTGTATATTTATCTATGACAAGGGAAATAGGTAAGAAAAATTGCATATAAATACAATA
Organism: Bubalus kerabau; assembly: GCF_029407905.1. NCBI lineage: Eukaryota > Metazoa > Chordata > Mammalia > Artiodactyla > Bovidae > Bubalus > Bubalus kerabau. The sequence goes on along the minus strand of NC_073635.1, from coordinate 8,404,107 downwards.
AATAGATTATAGTAGTAATACTCACTCCAGTATTTGTGTCTGGGAAATTCCATGGAAAGAGGAGCCTAGTGGGCTATAGTCCATAGGGTTGCAAAGAATCAGACATTACTGAGCACACATGTGCACACACACGCACACAAACACACACGCACACACACACACAGTAATTAGAAGCAGTAACTCAAAGCAAAATTTCTTGTTAAAATTATCAATAATAAAGGTAAATAAAGGAATTAGGAAATGCTGGATCTGATGTATATCTGGATCTGATCTCTGTACTATCTTTTCCATTTTTTTGTAAGCCTATTTTGAAAAGTTATTATTAATAGAAAGTTAAAAAATGCGCCATATAATATCTATCTTAAAAGCAAATCCAGGCCATCTTAATAAAAAGAATGCTTCATAGTATTAACATGACAGTAGCATTTAATATCTAGCTATGGCCTTAAGAGTTTGTATCAATTTCTACTCATATTGATAATTTTATATTTATATTATATGTAACATATGGATATGCTTATGTGCTTTTCTAATTACTTATTAAAAATTAGTTTGTAAAAAAGATATTTTAAAGATTAAGTGATTCAAATAAGTTAGTTTAAAACTCCAAAGTTAAATGCTGTGGATCAGTGATCAGTGAGCTAAGATTTTCTTCATTTTCAGGCCTTGGGACATCTGGATTAAATGTGGAGCAGCAATGGTCAGCCTTGGCTGCTGCTGCTGCTAAGTCACTTCAGTCATGTCCGACTCTTGAGACTCCATAGATGGCAGCTCAAATTTCATGTTGATATTTTTATTTATTCTGAAAATGTTAATGAAGAATTACATAGTTTCACTTCTCCTCCATGTTTATACATAGAATGTAAAAAAAAAAATAGCATACCTGCTCTTTAACTCAGATCTTTATGTAGAACACATTTATAATGCTATTGCTGTATAATTGCTTGCCAAAATATCTGTTGATGTAAAACAGAGACACTTTTAAGATGGTTTATGATTGATATACTGTGTCATATCTCAATTATCTCCCTACGTGTCCATTAATCCCAATGTTTGAAGCAAATATAGTCATGCCTGACTCTTTGTGACCTTATGGACTACAACCTGCCAGTCTCCTCTATCCATGGGACTCTCCAGGCAAGAATACAGGAGTGGGTTGCCATGCCCTACTCCAGGGGAACTTCCTGACCCAGGGATGGAATCCGCACCTCTTAATGTTCCCACATTGACAGTCAGGTTCTTTACCACTAAGCCACCGGGGAAGCTCTTTAATCTACTAGTTGAATACAGATAATAAAGGTTCTCTTGACGCTATGATTTGGAATAAATTATAGCTCAGGTAATCAAATACACCTGACACAAAATCACAAGTAGCATTTTTCACCACAGAAGAAAGGAGTCCTTTTTAGTAACAGGAGTTTTTGCAAGAAGTGTTAGAAGGGATTTCACCATTAATATCCCTTTTAACTAGTCTCTATGTTATCAAGGGAAGGAAGAAAACAGACATGTTTGAAGATTGGAGAAGATATTATGTAATTAAATTTTCTTCCTTAGCATGGTATAAATTATATAATCACTAAAGTGTATTTCTCCCTTTCTGACTGCCAAATAGTTCTTGCCTCTCCCTTGGTACCTTTGAAGCCTCAAAGGCCAGAGAAATTAGAAACATCACGTGCTGTCCTTACTATGTTATTTCTATTCTTATATTAGAAAAACAATGCTGCTTTTTCTTTTATATGTGTCTAAATGAATTTTATAATGATGAAGATATGTTTTAATAATCAAATCATCCAAGCTAGTGATGGTTCAAATGCTGACTATTTGATCTTGTCAGCTTTCCAGAATGTCTTGAAAAATGAACAGCACATTTTCAGGTCATTATAGCAGAGATTTTAGGTTGATGGCATGATATTTTATCTTCAAATGGAGAAAATGCCCAAGAGTAAGCAATTTTCAAAATGTATAGCCCAACAAAGATAGGAACATATGAAAGAATTGTTACACTGAACTATGATGAATAGTTTCTAGCTTTTCTGATTAATGGGCTGTTCAAAAAGATGTGCTTCTGGGAGCATTGAGTTTAAAATTAAATGCGAGGAATTCCTGAGTTCTAATTTCATATCTTCAAACAGTATGACTCTGTAATTTATGCAAGCTGTGATGGATTTTTTTAAAGTAGCATTCAAGATGAGCAGTGTAAATTTCACAGGAGAATAGCTGTGAATTTACTGTGTTCATTAGTTCATAGAGGTAACTGAAAAGGGAAAATGAAGTCAACTATTTGTTTGGCATCCTGTCCATACAGCAGTTAAAACTTTAAAAAAATGTCCACCTTAAGTGTTCCTCATATATGAGCAGTATTTCAACCTAATGCCACATTATAAAACCCTTGCAGAGAATCTCAAAACTTTATGTGATTAATTACTCTTTAAAAATATCAGTGGGCTTTGGTAATATTTGAAGCCCATATTTATAAAATAAAGGTACATACAATCTTGTCTATTCATTTTCTATGTATATCTGTATTAAAAAATGAGTCTTGTTAGAATTGCTGTCTTGGAAGTCTTAAGATGTATTTTTAAAATTTAAAAAGAATACTAAAATAAGTATATATATATATATATATATATATATATATATTTTTAAATCTACAAAGAAATTTAAACATGTAACACATAGTTTCATTCCATTAAGACCTAATGGAATGAAAATCAATAACAGTAACAAAAAGAATTTGTCATGACATATGTGAATCCAAGACTCAATCTTTATGAAGAAATGACTGCAGATTTCTTGACTAAATTAGGAGACAAAACATAACTATCATTCAAATTAAAAAGGATACTTCAGTAGATGGAATTTCAAATAACAAAATGGATGTTGTGCTAAAGATAATTTACAGAAACTATTTAAAAATCTGAATAGACCCAAACCAAATAAGGAAAACATACTGAGAAGCCACACAATCTTTCCTTATAAAACACAAATAAAGAAAGAATTGAACACGTATATACACACATTAAAATACTCAGATTCTTTAATACAGTTTGATGGAAAACCATTAAATTTCTTAAATACCATACATGAGTTACTTAATAATTTGGTAGGAAAAAAGTAATCCCAGTCATAACAATATTAAAAAATAACATAGAGTTTAGGAAAATGGTAGTAATAACTTTAGCTTTTTAACTCTGTGCAAGTCTGACCTAAAATCAGACAGAGCAATTAAATTGCAAGATCTGAATTCATCAACAGTGTTCACACTAAATTAAGTGGCAAACCATCCAAAGTAACATTCCAAAGAGCTTGTTGGGGACAAATCAACAGCTACAAAACACAGGTGTTATTCATGTCTGAGCAAAGCAGAGAGAGGTGAGAGAGGGTTTGGCAGACCAGAGACCTGGGGACCCCCACCTAGAGAATAGGGAGTGGTTTTGCCTACTTCAATAGCATCTGACAGCTGAGTTTGTGGCAGGGACTAGTGGAGCAGTTTAGCTTCTAGAATGCCTTAAATCTCAATCGACAGAACTCTTTTCCATTGCAGAAACTCTGTGTAAGGAGACGGTGTTGGGCAGTAAACAAAACTGAGCATGATAGTAAAAACAGACACAAAACAAAAAGACCAGAAAGAACAGTGGACAAGGAGACAGAGCCAAGCAATTCGATTTTGGAACATTTGGTCTGTGGACAAGCCTCTACATTTGGGGACATTACAGTAAAAAAACAAGGCTTCCTAATTTATGCCAGTGGTTAAGAACCCACCTGCCAATGCAGGAGACTTAAGAGATGTGGCTTCAATTCCTGGGTCAGGAAGATGCCTGGAGAAGGGTATGGTAACCCACTCTAGTATTCTTGCCTGGAAATCCCATGGACAGAGGAATCTGGCAGGCTACAGTCCACAGGATCACAAAGAGTTGGATATTACTGAGCAACTAAGCACACACAGTAAACATGTGATTGAATAATATATTCTGTGAAATTAGAATAGCTATTCTGGAAAAAAAAATGCATTTTAAATACTGAAGAAAGCTAGTTTCACATGTAAAATTAAACAACAATAAAGTATTGAGGTCAGATCCCCCTGCATGTTTAAATTTCCTTATTTGCTTGTTTTAACCAAATAGAACAACATTACTTCATATAGGATGTGAAGACTTGCTAAAAAACAGATCTGCTCACACAACAGATTTAAAATTATTAGCTTCTATAGCAAATGAGTGAAGATGTTAATAAAATTATTCAAGAAAACATGAGATAACACACAAAATAAAGAATCAAAAAAGAAAAAGACTCAGGAATGAGATAACAGTTCAGGAAAGAATTAAATCAAATATATCTCTATCTAGAAAGCAATCAGAAAGAAATTTAGCTTAATTTTATTTTGCTATTTATTATTAATGAGCAAAATAAAATTTATAATTGTATTTGTCTCATATATGGTCTGCTCATATATGATCCATTCTTTTGCTAACTGGTATTGAGTTGAAAAATGATGCCAGGGACCTTTGAACTTTTATGGACTGGTCTAACATTTATTTTTCAATATTATAAGCACTTCTGATATTGTCTCGTTACTTGACATTGCTTCTCAATATTCTTCAGTAAAAAATGAAGAAGAATGTGGGCATAGTTATTTCTGTACAATCTGAAGGGTAGATTAGTGACACATCCCTCTGGCAAAGGATCCTTACTAGATTTTTCATCATATGTATTGAGTTAGGTATATTAAATCCTATAAGTAGCTTTGATACAAACTAAAATTGCTAAATTGCTAAAATTACAAACATCCCTCTATATAGACTGAATGTAAAGTATATTTCTGGGAGACGATTGGAGTAAAGATTGCTGGGAGAAATATCAATAACCTCAGATATGCAGATGACACCACCCTTATGCAGAAAGCAAAGAAGAAATAAAGAGCCTCTTGATGAAAGTAAAAGAGGAGAGTGAAAAAGCTGGTTTACAACTCAACATTCAAAAAACCGTAAAGTAATTAACCTCCAATTAAAATAAATAAATTTATATTAAAAAAATAAAAATATTTAACTAAGGAAAAAAAAAAACAAAACTATAACTTTCTTGGACCAAAAACAAAAACAAAACAACAACAACAAAAAAAACTGTGATCATGGCACCTGGTCTCATCACTTCATGGCAAATAATGGTGAGACAATGGAAACAGTTACAGACTTTATTTTCTTGGGCTCCACAATCACTGTAGATGGTAGCTGCAGCCATGAAATTAAAAGATGCTTACTCCTTGGAAGAAAAGCTATGGTAAACCTAGACAGTATATTAAAAGCAAAGATATTACTTTGTCAACAAAGGTCCGTCTAGTCAAAGCTATGGTTTTTCCAGTAGTCATGTATGGATGTGAGAACTGGACCCTAAAGAAAGCTGAGCAACAAAGAATTGATGCTTTTGAACTGTGGTGTTGGAGAAGACTTTTGAGAGTCCCTTGGACTGCAAGGGGATCAAACCAGTCAATTGTAAAGGAAATCAGTCCTGAATATTCATTGAAAGGACTGAGGCTGAAGCTGAAGTCTCAATATTTTGGCCACCTGATGTGAAGAACTGACTCATTGGAGGAGACTGATGCTGGGAAAGATTAAAGGCAGGTGGAGAAGGGGACAACTGCGGATGGCATCACTGACTCAATGGACATGAGTTTGAGCAAGCCCCAAGTTCCCAGATGGACAGGGAAGCCTGGCATGATGCAGTCCATGGGGTTGCAAAGAGTCGGACATGAGTGAATGAATGAACTGACTGACTGTAAGGGTATTTAAATTCAAATTTTATTTAAAGCTTAATATTTTTATCTCAAATGATGTGGGTTTTTTTTTTTTTGACAATTTGATCATACAACTGATTTCAATAGATATAAAACTAAAATACCTGAAAATAGATTTTTAATAGGTCTTTGTGTTAATTTCTGAATTGTGATATAAATATAGAAAGAGAATGAATTACTCCTGTGGCTGCATCTTGAATTGACAGGAGAGTTTTCACTGGTTTTAAACTTTGAACTGATTATTACCAAAAAGATCATATTGAAATATCAATAAGCACAATCATTGCATTTTATTTCTAATTCCTCCACTTGGTGAGCTATGATTCCAAGTTAAATCTGAAGAGAAATAACATGACTTTTCATGCGTGTAATCCAACTACTTCATCCTTATAGTATACGCTGCTGCTGCTGCTGCTGCTGTTGCTGCTAAGTCGCTTCAGTCCTGTCCGACTCTGTGTGACCCCATAGATGGCAGCCCATCGGGCTCCCCTGTCCCTGGGATTCTCCAGGCAAGAACACTAGAGTGGGTTGCCATTTCCTTCTCCAATACACAAAAGTGAAAAGTGAAAAGTGAAAGTAAAGTCGCTCAGTCGTGTCCGACTCTTAGCGAACCCATGGACTGCAGCCTACCAGTCTCCTCCGTCCATGGGATTTTCCAGGCAAGAGTACTGGAGTGGGGTGCCATTGCCTTCTCCGCTTATAGTATATATATTAGTTATAAATATCTGCTGAAGAAGGTCAGTTGTAGTGACCTTATGTTAAGCTTTTCTGCATGATTTTGAAGGTTGTGACTTGCTAGTGTCTGTTTCTATATGCTTAACTACAATCAATTATATGTATTTTTGTTCTGTTCATGGGGTTCTCCCTTTCTCCTGTGGACCACATTTTGTAAAAACCTTCTCCACCATGACCCATCTGTCTTAGGTGGCCCTGCATGGCATGGCTCAAAGCTATATAAGGCTGTGATCCATATGATCATTTTGGTTAGCTTTCTATGATTGTGTTTTTTGTTCCAGAGACTGGGTGATTATGGTTCTTATTTCTTCTGTCTGCCCTCTGATGGATGAGAATAAGAGGCTTGTGCAAGCTTCTTCATGGGAGGGACTGGCTGTGGGGAAAACTGGATCTTGCCTTGGTGAACAGGGCCATACTCAGTAAATATTTAATCCGATTGTCTGCTGATGGATGGAGCTCTGCTCCCTCTCTGTTAGATGTTTTACCTGAGGCAACCCAGTTCTGAGGTCTATAATCTCTATCATTCTGATGACTTCCAAAAGGAATTATGCCAACCTGGCCTCCTAGGACAGCTGCTGTCAGTGCCTCTGTCCCCATGGTAGGTCACAGCTGATACATGTCTCTGCAGAAGACCCTCAAACACTCACAAGTAGGTCTGGTTCAGTCTCTTGTGGGGTCTTCAGTCCTTTCTCTTGGCATGCACTAGGTTTTCTTTTTGCCTTCCAAGAGTCTTTGTTTTCCCCAGTCCTATGGAAGTTCTGTAATTAAATCCTGCTGCCCTTCAAAGTCAGATTCCCAGTCCCTTTGCTGAATCCCCAGGTTGGGAAGTCTGATGTGATGCCTAGAACCTTCTCAAGAGTGCAAGAACTTCTTTGGTATTATTAAACTCTAGTTTATGGGTACCCATCCAACAGGTATGGATTTTATTTTATTGTGCCCCTCCTACCATCTCATTGCATCTTCTCCTTTGTCCTTGAACATAGGGTTATCTTTTATTTGGTGGATTCCAACATCCTACTGTAGGTGGTTGTTCAACAGCTAGTTGCATGAACAGCCCCATGAAAAGTATGGAAGGCAAAAATATTTGCCATCAGAAGATGAGCCCCCCAGCCAAAGGTTGGTAGGTGCCCACTATACTATTGGGGAAGAGCAGAGAAATAGCTCCAGAAATAATGAATAAGCTGGGTCAATGCAGAAACAACACTCAATTGTGGATATGTCTGGTGATGAAAGTAAAGTCTGATGCCATAAAGGTCAGTATTCCATAGGAACCTGGAATGTTTGGTCCAGGAATAAAGGTCTAGCAGGAGATGACAGGACTGAAAATCGACACTTTAGGAATTAGTGAACTAAAGTGGACAGGAATGGACAAATTTAATTAAGATGACCATTGTATCTACTACTGTGGTAAGAATTCCTTAGAATAAATGGAGTAGCCCTCATACTTAACAAAAGACTGAAGTGCAGAACTTGGGTGTAATCTCAAAAATAACTGAATGATCTTGGTTTGTTTCCAAGGCAAATCATTCAACATCACAGTAATTCAAGTTTATGTCCCAAACACTAATGTCAAGAATCTTAATTTGAATGGTTCTATGAAGACCTACAAGACCTTATAGAACTAACATCAGAAAATTATGTCCTTTTCATCATAGGGGTTTGGAATACAAAAGTAGGAAGTCAAGAAACATATGGAGTAACAGGAAAGTTTGGACCTGGAGAACAAAATGAAGCAGGGCAAAGGTTAAGAGACTTTGCCAAGAGAACATATTGATCATAGCAAGAACCCTAGTCCAACAACACAAGAGATGACTCTACACATGGACATCCTTAGATAGTCAACACCAAAAATAACTTGAATGTATTTTTTGCAGCTGAAGATAGAGAAGCTCTATACAGACAGAAAAAACAAGACTGGGAGCTGACTGTGGCTCAGATCATCGGTTCCTTATTGCAAAATTCAGGCTTAAATTGAAAAAAGTAGAGAAAACCACTAGATCATTCAGGTATGGCATGCATCATAAAACAACAAATCCCTTATTATTATACAGCAGAAGTTGCAAATAGATTCAAGGGATTAGATCTGATAGACAGAGGACCTGAAGATCTATGGATGGAGGTTCGTAACATTCTACAGGGATTGGTAACCAAAATCATCCCCAAGAAAAAGAAATGCAAGAAAGTAAAGTGGAATTCTGAGGAGGCATTACAAATAGCTGAGAATAGAAGAGAAGTGAAAGGCTAAGGAGAAAAGAGAAGCTATATCCAATTGAATGCTTAGTTCTAAAGAATAGCAAGAGATAAGAAAATTTCTTAAATGAACAGTGCACAAGAGGAAAACAAGAGAACAGGAAAGCCTAGAGATCTTGTGAAGAAAATTAGAGATACTAAGAGAATATTAGTTTTAATTAATATTAATTAATTAATATTAATTTCATTAGTCTTAATGAAACTAAGCCATGCCCGTTGGGCAACACAAGATGGGCAGGTCATAGTGGAGAGATCTGACAGAATGTGGTCCACTGGAAAAGGGAATGGCAAACCACTTCAGTATTCTTGCCTTGAGAACCCTATGAACAGTATGAAAAGGCAAAATGATAGGATAGTGAACGAAGAACTCCCCAGGTCAGTAGGTGCCCAATATGCTACTGGAGATCAGTGGAGAAATAACTCCAGAAAGAATGAAGGGATGGAGCCAAAGCAAAAACAATATCCAGCTGTGGATGTGACTGGTGATAGAAGCAAGGTCCGATGCTGTAAAGAGCAATATTGTCAGGTCCTTGAATCAAGGCAAATTGGAAGTGGTCAAACAAGAGATGGCAAGAGTGAATGTTGACATCTAGGAATCAGCGAACTCAAATGAGCTGGAATGGGTGAATTTAACTCAGATGACCATTATATCTACTACCGTGGGCAGGAATCCCTCAGAAGAAATGGAGTAGCCATCATGGTCAACAAAAGAGTCCGAAATTCAGTACTTGGATGCAATCTCAAAAATGACAGAATGATCTCTGTTCGTTTCCAAGGCAAACCATTCAATATCACAGTAATCCGAGTCTATGCCCCAACCAGTAAGGCTGAAGAAGCTGAAGTTTAATGGTTCTATGAAGACCTACAAGACCTTTTAGAAATAATACCCCCAAAAGATGTCCTTTTCATTGCAGGGGACTGGAATGCAAAAGTAGGAAGTCAAGAAATACCTGGAGTAACAGGCAAATTTGGCCTTGGAATACAGAATGAAGCAGGGCAAAGACTAATAGAGTTTTGCCAAGAAAATGCACTGGTCATAGTAAACACCCTCTTGCAACAACACAAGAGAAGACTCTACTCTACATCTGGGCATCACCAGATGGTCAACACCGAAATCAGATTGATTATATTCTTTGCAGCCAAAGATGGAGAAGCTCTGTACAGTCAACAAAAACAAAAAACATTATCTGAGCTGACTGTGGTTCAGATCATGAACTCCTTATTGCCAAATTGAGACTAAAATTGAAGAAAGTAGGGAAAACCACTAGGCCATTCAAATATGACCTAAATAAAATCCCTTATGATTATAGAGTGGAAGTGAGAAATAGATTTAAGGGACTAGATCTGATAGACCGAGTGCCTGATGAATTATGGACTGAGGTTTGTGACATTGTTCAGGAGACAGGGATCAAGACCGTCCCCATGGAGAAGAAATGCAAAAAAGCAAAATGGCTGTCTGGAGCGGCCTTACAAATAGCTGTGAAAAGAAGAGAAGCAAAAAGCAAAGGAGAAAAGGAAAGATATAAGCATCTGAATGCAGAGTTCCAAAAAATAGCAAGAAGAGATAAGAAAGCCATCCTCAATGATCAATGCAAAGAAATAGAGGAAAACAACAGAATGGGAAAGACTAGAGATCTCTTCAAGAAAATTAGAGATACCAAGGGAACATTTCATGCAAAGATGGGCTCGATAAAGAACAGAAATGATATGGACCTAACAGAAGCAGAAGATATTAAGAAGAGGTGGCAAGAATACACAGAAGAACTGTACAAAAAAGATCTTCACGACCCAGATAATCACAATGGTGTGATCACTCATCTAGAGCCAGACATCCTGGAATGTGATGTCTGGAATGTGAAGTCAAGTGGGCATCAGAAAGCATCACTACGAACAAAGCTAGTAGAGGTGATGGAATTCCAGTTGAGCTATTTCAAATCCTGAAAGACGATGCTGTGAAAGTGCTGCACTCAATATGCCAGCAAATTTGGAAAACTCAGCAGTGGCCACAGGACTGGAAAAGGTCAGTTTTCATTCCAATCCCGAAGAAAGACAATGCCTAAGAATGCTCAGAGTACTGCACAATTGCACTAATCTCACACACTAGTAAAGTAATGCTCAAAATTCTCCAAGCCAGGCTTCAGCAATACGTGAACCGTGAACTTCCTGATGATCAAGATGGTTTTAGAAAAGGCAGAGGAACCAGAAATCAATTGCCAACATCCGCTGGATCATTTAAAAAGCAAGAGAGTTTCAGAAAAACATCTATTTCTGCTTTATTGACTATGATAAAGCCTTTGACTGTGTGGATCACAATAAACTGTGGAAAATTCTGAAAGAGATGGGAATACCAGACCACCAGACCTGCCTGTTGAGAAATCTGTATGCAGGTCAGGAAGCAACAGTTAGAACTGGACATGGAACAACAGACTGGTTCCAAATAGGAAAAGGAGTACGTCAAAGCTGTATATTGTCACCCTGCTTATTTAACTTCTATGCAGAGTACATCATGAGAAACGCTGGACTGGAAGAAGCATAAGCTGGAATCAAGATTGCTGGGAAAAATATCAATAACCTCAGATATGCAGATGATACCACACTTATGGCAGAAAGTGAAGAGGAACTAAAAAGCTTCTTGATGAAAGTGAAAGTGGAGAGTGAAAAAGTTGGCTTAAAGCTCAATATTCAGAAAATGAAGATCATGGCATCCAGTCCCATCACTTCATGGGAAATGGATGGGGAAACAGTGGAAACAGTGTCAGACTTTATTTTTTGGGGTCTCCAAAATCACTGCAGATGGTGACTGCAGCCATGAAATTAAAAGATGCTTACTCCTTCGAAGGAAAGTTATGACCAACCTAGATAGCATATTCAAAAGCACAGACATTACTTTGACAACAAAAGTCCGTCTAGTCAAGGTTGTGGTTTTTCCTGTGGTCATGTATGGATGTGAGAGTTGAACTGTGAAGAAGGCTGAGCACCAAAGAATTGATGCTTTTGAACTGTGGTGTTGGAGAAGACTCTTGCGAGTCCCTTGGACTGCAAGGAGATCCAACCAGTCCATTCTGAAGGAGATCAGCCCTGGGATTTCTTTGGAAGGAATGATGCTAAAGCTGAAACTCCAGTCCTTTGACCACCTCATGTGAAGAGTTGACTCATTGGAAAAGACTCTAATGCTGGGGGAGATTGTGGGCAGGAGGAGAAGGGATGACAGAGGATGAGATGGCTGGATGGCATCACTGACTCAATGGACATGAGTCTGAGTGAACTCTGGGAGTTGGTGATGGACAGGGAGGCCTGGCGTGCTGCGATCCATGGGGTTGCAGAGAGTGGGACACAACTAAGCGACTGAACTGAAGGGAATATTTCATGCAAAGATGTGCACAAAAAGTAACCGAAGTGGCAAGGACCTAACATAAGCAGAAGAAATTGAAAAGTGGTGGCAAGAATACACAAAAGAACTATGCTAAAATGCTCTTTAATACCTGCATAACCACAGTGGTGTGGTCACTCCCCTTCAGCCAGACGATCTGGAGTGTGAAGTCAATGGAGCCTTAAGGAACATTAATAAGAACAAAGCTAATGAAGGTGATGGAATTCCAACTGAGCTACTTCAAATCCTAAAAGATGATGCTGTTTAAGTGCTTCATTCAATACATCAGCAAATTCGGTCACAGGACTGGAAAAGGTCAGTTTTTATTCCAATCTCAAAGAAAGAGAATTCCAAAGATTGTTCAAACTACCATACAATTGTACTCATTTCACAGGCTTGCAAATTAATGGTCTAAGTCCTCCAAGCTAGGCTTCAACAGTACGTGAACCAAAAAATCCCAGATGTACAAGCTGTATTTAGAAAATATAGAGGAATCAGAGATCAAGTTGACAATATCCATTGGATCATAGAAAAAGAAAAAAATACCCCCCCCCCACAAATATCTACTTCTGCTTCAAAGACTATGCTAAAGCCTTCGACTATGTGAAAATGCAAGTGTTAGTCACTTATTCATGTTCGACTCTTTGTGACCCCATGAAGTAGAGTTCCAGGCCCCTCTGTCCATGGAATCTTCTTGGCAAGAATACTGGAATGGGTAAGCATTCCCTTCTCCAAGGTATCTTCCCAAGCCAGGGATCAAACTTAGGTATCCCATATTGCAGACAGATTCTTTACCATCTGAGCCACCAGGTAACCCCTTTGACTTTATGGATTACAACAAACTGTGGAAAATTCTTAAAGAGATGAAATTCCAGACCACCTTACCTGTCCCTCCTCCACAAGAAACCTATAAGCAAGACAACAGGCAACAGTTAGAACCAGACATGGATCAACTGACTGGTTCAATATTGGGAAAGGAGTATGACAAATGTGTACATTGTCATCCTGTTTATTTATATGCAGAGTTAAATGCCAGGCTGAGTGACACACAGGCTGTAATCAAGTATGCAAGGAGAAATATTAACAACCTCAGATATGCAGAAGTTATCGCTCAAATGACAGAAAGTGAAGAGAAACTAATGAGCCTCTTGATGAGAGTGAAAGAAGAGAGTGACATAGCTGGCTTAAAATTTGGGAGAATGGCACTGAAACATGTATAATATCATATATGAAACAAATCGCCAGTCCAGGTTTGATGCATGATACAGGATGCTTGGGGCTGGTGCACTGGGATGACCCAGAGGGAGGGTTCAGGATGGGCAAAACGTGTATACCCGTGGCGGATTCATGTTGATGTATGGCAAAACCAATACAATATTGTAAAGTAATTAGCCTCCAATTAAAATAAATAAATTAAAAAAATTCAAGATTTGAAACAACTAAGATCATGGCATCTGGTCCCATCACTTTATGGCAAATAGAAGGGAAAAAAGTAGAAACAGTGGCAGATGTCACTTTCTTGGGCTCCAAAATTAGTTTGCACAGTGACTGTATCATGAAATTAAAAGATGTATGATTCTTGGAAGAAAAGCTTTGGCAAATTTAGACAGCATATTAAAAAGCAGAGACATCATTTTACTGACATAGGTTCTTATAGTCAAAACCATGGTTTTTCCAGTAGTCAAGTATGAATGTGAGAATTATACCATAAATAAGTCTGGGCACCAAAGAATGATGCCTTTGAAGTGTGGTGTTGGATAAAACTCCTGAAAGTCCCTTGGACAGGAAGGAGATCAAAACAGTCAATCCTAAAGGAAATCAATCCTGAATATTCATTGGAAGGACTGATGCTGAAGCTGAAGCCCCAATACTTTGGCCACCTGATGCAAAGGCCCAACTCATGGAAAAGAAGCTGATGCTGGGAAAGTTTGAGGGCAGGAGGAAAACACAGTGATAGAGGAAGAGACAGTGAAGGACAGGGAAGCGTGGCATGCTGCATGCAGTCCATGGTGTTGGAAAGAGTGGAACACAACCTAGCTACTTAACAACAATTTTTGTTCTGAGGAAGGAAAATAAAAGTTTCAGGAAAATTCTGATTAGTTTTATTTTAGATACATACTGTTTAACTCCAGTTTTCTCTGTCACAAGGGAAAAATAACTGCACATATTCATTACATACAGACACAAACACATACACACATATGTGTATATATTTAAATCTGTTGCCTAGGTGTAATTTTTTGGAGGAAAGAAATATTAATTACAAGATAGCCAAATTACTATATCAATACTATACAAACTCTATGTGCTACTGATAACATGAATAGAAATCCCTTTTTTTCAAGCTAAGTAGACAGAGTAAAACCTTGTATTAACATTAATAACTCCCAAAAAATCCTAAAAATGCAATGAAGTTAAAAGAAAATCATTTTAGTTTTTAGTCACATGGAGTAATTCTGTTATATTCAGACTAAGTAACTTTGGAACATAGAGGATTATTTTGAAAAAGTAAAAATTTGAAAGGTAAAACATTGTCCATAATTTGACCATGGTTCTGAAGAAGCTAAATTAAAGAAAGTGTACACCATCTCTAGTTGATCACAAAGCAAAATTACTATTGTTTAGTAATATATAAAGAGATAAGTCTACATAACTGATATTTTGATTTTTGTTTTGTTTAGTTAGCTCTCAGCCCATTATAACACTTAGAAGCAGATATTAACATTCTAGTTCTCATTTTCTTTTTTTTCCTTCTTTTTTTTATTTATTTATTTATTTTTTTACTTTACAATATTTTATTGGTTTTACCATACATCAACATGAATCTGCCATGGGTGTACACGTGTTCCCAATCCTAAACCCCCCCTCCCACCTCCCTCCCCATACCATCCCTCTGGGTCATCCCAGTGCACAAGCCGCAAGCTCCCTGTATCCTGCATCGAACCTGGACTGGCAATTCTTTTCTTATATGATATTATACATGTTTCAATGCCATTTTCCCAAATCATCCCCCCGCCTCCTTCTCCCACAGAGTTCTATATAACTGTGTCTCTTTTGCTGTCTCGCATACAGGGTTATTGCTCCCATCTTTCTAAATTCCATATATATGCGTTAGTATACTGTATTGGTGTTTTTCTTTCTGGCTTACTTCACTCTGTATAATCGGTTCCAGTTTCACCCACCTCATTAGAACTGATTCAAATGTATTCTTTTAATGGCTGAGTAATACTCCATTGTGTATATGTACCACGGCTTTCTTATCCATTCATCTGCTGATGGACATCTAGGTTGCTTCCATGTCCTGGCTATTATAAACAGTGCTGCAATGAACATTGGGGTACACGTGTCTCTTTCAATTCTGGTTTCCTCAGTGTGTATGCCCAGCAGTGGGATTGCTGGGTCATAAGGCAGTTCTATTTCCAGTTTTTTAAGGAATCTCCACACTGTTCTCCATAGTGACTGTACTAGTTTGCATTCCCACCAACAGTGTAAGAGGGTTCCCTTTTCTCCACACCCTCTCCAGCATTTATTGCTTGTAGACTTTTGGATCGCAGGCATTCTGCCTGGCGTGAAACAGTACCTCCTAGTGGTTTTGATTTGCATTTCTCTGATAATGAGTGCTGTTGAGCATCTTTTCATGTGTTTGTTAGCCATCTGTATGTCTTCTTTGGAGAAATATCTATTTAGTTCTTTGGCCCCTTTTTGATTGGGTCGTTTAGTTTTTTGGAATTGAGCTGCAGGAGTTGCTTGTATATTTTTGAGATTTGTTGTTTGTCAGTTGCCTCATTTGCTATTATTTTCTCCCATTCTGAAGGCTGTCTTTTCACCTTGCTTATAGTTTCTTTTGTTGTGCAGAAAACACCTCAGAAACAATCTTGAATGATTTAATTAATGAAGATTTGCAAACAAGGTAATATAGGGAAACTGTATGGCATTCCCTACATTCTGGGACATTTCTAATAAAAGATAAAATGGGTTAAATCTTATTAGTTATTGATCTATCAATGGATATTTTTATCAGCTGTCTCATCCTGTTCTACTAGGAGACAGCTAAAACAAATTCTCTTGGAATTTATCATAGCTAAGCAAAGCTATACCAATTACACGAAGTTGGATAAGTTTTAGATGGCAGAAATAAGACAGAAAGCATCTTGTTCATGGTAGCTAACTCAGATCCCCAAATGAAGGTGTTTGTAGAAGCTAAACTGTCCATTCACATGTGTTTACACATATGAGGAAGTTGTGGCTGTGGCCATAGTGATGGTACAGTGATTGCAGTTACTTCTTAGATATAGAAAACAAGCTCACCACTGAGGTCTTAAAAGCAAATGTAACGTGTCCACTTGTACTGCTGATCCAGCCTTCAGAAAGTGTTATAGTCACTATATTCAATTATCCATAGCTTCATCTAAATACTGTGTTTATGAGGTGTGGTTGTGAAGTCACTCAGTCATGTCCAACTCTTTGTGATTTTATGGACTGTAGCCCGCCAGGCTTTTCTGTGCATGGGGTTCTCCAGGAAAGCATACTGGAGTGGGTTGCCAAGCCCTCCTCCAGGAGATCTTCCTGGTCCAGGGATTGAACCTGCATCTCTTTGGTCTCCTGCACTAGCATGCAGATATTTTCTTTATCCCTAGCGTCAGCTTGGAAGCCCCTCACAATTATATAATTTAATTTTTTTATAAATTTACATGGCAAAGTTATAAAAACTTTCTAAAATTAGCTTATATTGACATTCATATTACACACAGATACATATACACAGATATATTCAATTGTTGTCTCCTTTTATTTGTGAAAATGATCTTAGACAAGAAATGAGGTAGAGACAAATTTAGAGAAATAATGAAAACTTGGATAAAGGAGCAAGAGAAGGTCAGGGAGAAAAGCTTTTAATTTATTTTAAAGTAGTAATTTTCATTAGTATATAAACAGGAGATTCTATTTTTTGGTAAAATGCTTGTATTTTTGTAGGCAATTTTGAGCTGGATATTCAATAAGAAATCTCTAGACATTCTTGTGTCAGTTCAGTTCAGCCATTCAGTCGTGTTTGCGATCCCATGAACTGCAGCACACCAGTTCTCCCTGTCCATCACCAACAGCTGGAGTCTACCCAAATCCATGTCCATTGAGTCGGTGATGCCATCTAATCATCTCATCCTCTGTCGTCCCCTTCTCCTCCTGCCTTCAATCTTTCCAGCATCAGGGTCTTTTCAAATGAGTCAACTCTTTGCATCAGGTGGTCAAAGTATTGGAGTTTCAGCTTCAGCAACAGACCTTCCAATGAACACCCAGGACTGATCTCAATTAGGATGGACTAGTTGGATCTCCTTGCAGTCCAAGGGACTCTCAAGTCTTCTCCAATACCACAGTTCAAAAGCATCAATTCTTTGGTGCTCAGCTTTCTTTACAGTCCAACTCTCCCTTTCATACATGACTACTGGAAACATCATAGCCTTGACTAGATAGACCTTTGTTGACAAATATCTCTGCTTTTTAATATGCTGTCTAGGTTGGTCATAGCTTTTCTTCCAAGGAGTAAGCATCTTTTAATTTCGTGGCTGCAGTCACCATCTGCAGTGATTTTGGAGCCCAGAAAAATAAAGTCTGACACTGTTTCCACTGTTTCCCCATTTGTTTGCCATGAAATGATGGGACTGGATGCCATAATCTTAGTTTTCTGAATATTGAGCTTTAAGTCAACTTCTTCACTCTCCTCTTTCACTTTCTTCAAGAGGCTCTTTAGTTCTTCTTCACTTTCTGCCATAAGGGTGGTGTCATCTGTAATATGAGGTTATTGATATTCCTCCCAGCAATCTTGATTCCAGCTTGTGCTTTCTCCAGCCCAGCATTTCTCATGATGTACTCTGCATATAAGTTAAGTAAGGAGCCTGCCCTGATGTTTTCCTTTCCTTATTTGGAACCAGTCTGTTGTTCTATGTCCAGTTCTAACTGTTGCTTCCTGACCTGCATACAGGTTTCTCAAGAGACAGGTCAGCATCTCTTTAAAATGAATAAAGAGGCCATGTTGTTGTTGTTTAGTCAATAGTTAAGTTCAGTTCAGTTGCTCAGTCATGTCCGACTCTTTGCAACCCCATGGACTGCAACATGCCGGCCTCTCTGTCCATCACCAGCTCCAGGAGTTTACCCAAACTCATGTCCATTGAATCAGCGATGCCATCGAACCATCTCATCCTGTGTCGTCCCCTTCTCCCACCCTCAGTCTTTCCCAGCATCAGGGTCTTTTCAAATGAGTCAGCTCTTCACATCAGGTGGCCAAAGTATTGGAGTTTTAGCTTCAGCATCAGTCCTTCCAATGAATTTTCAGGACTGATTTCCTTTAGGATGGACTGGATGGATCTCCTTGCAGTAAAAAGGACTCTCAAGAGTCTTCTCCAACATCACAGTTCAAAACTATCAATTCTTCTGTGCTCAGCTTTCTTTATAGTCCAACTCTCACATCTTACCTGACGACTGGAAAAAACATAGCCTTGACCAGACTGACCTTTATTGGCAAAGTAATGTGTCTGCTTTTTTAATATGCTGTCTGGGTTGGTCATAGCTTTTCTTCCAAGGCGTAAGCATCTTTTAATTTCATGGCTGCAGTCACAATCTGCAGTGATTTTGGAGCCCAAGAATATAAAACCTCTCACTGTTTCCATTGTCTCCTCATCTATTTGCCATGAAGTGATGGGACCGGATGCCATGATCTTAGTTTTTTGAATGTTGAGTTTTAAGCCAACTTTTTCACGCTCTTCTTTCACTTTCATCAAGAGGATCTTTAGTTCTTCTTTACTTTCTGCCATAAGGGTGGTGTCATCTGTAATCTGAGGTTATTGATATTTCTCCCAGAAATCTTGATTCCAGCTTGTGCTTTCTCCAGCCCAGCTTTTCTCATGATGTACTCTGCATGTAAGTTACGTAAGCAGCCCACCCTGACGTACTCCTTTTCCTATTTGGAACCAGTCTGTTGTTTCATGTCAAGTTCTAACTGTTGCTTCCTGACGTGCATACAGATTTCTCAAGAGACAGGTTAGGTGGTCCGGTATCCCCATCTCTTGAAGAATTTTCCACACTTTGTTGTGATCCACACAGTCAGAGGCTTTGGCATAGTCAATAAAGCAGAAGTAGGTGTTTTTCTAGAACTCTCTTGCTTTTTCAATGATCCAGCACATGTTGACAATTTATCTATGGTTTCTCTGCCTTTTCTAAAACCAGCTGGAACATCTGGAAGTTCACGGTTCATGTATTGCTGAAGCCTGGGTTGTAGAATTTTGAGGATTACTTTGCTAGCATGTGAGATGAGTGGGTGCAATTGTGCGATAGTTTGAGCATTCTTTGGTGTTGCCTTTCTTTGGAATTAGAATGAAAATTGACCTTTTCCAGTCCTGTAGCCACTGTTGAGTCTTCCAAATTTGCTGGCATACTAAGTGCAGCATTTTCACAGCATCATCCTTTAGGATTTGAAATGGCTCAGTTGAATTCCATCACTTCCTCTAGCTTTGTTCATAGTGATGCTTCCTAAAGCCCACTTGACTTCACATTCCAGGATGTCTGAGTCTAGGTGAGTGGTCACACCATTGTGATTATTCGGGTCCTGAAGATCTTTTTTGTACAGTTCTTCTGTGTATTCTTCCACCTCTTCTTAATATCTTCTGCCTCTGTTTCTAATTTGTGTTTTGTTCAGTCACTTAGTCACTTCTTTTCAGTCACTAATTTGTGTCAAATTCTTTGTAACCCCATGGGCTGCAGCTCACCATGCTGCTCTGTTCTCCACTGTCTCCTGAAGTTTGCTCAAATTCATGTCCATTGAGTGTCTGGCCATACTGTATACAAAATCTTGCTTCTTTGCTTTATTGGGAGATACATATTTATAGCAATATTATGAACAACTAAAAACCATATTTCTTAAATTTCTCCTGTAACAATGTAAACATTATAAAACCTGTTATATCAGTGGGCTATGAATCTTATTCATAATACAACAGGCAAATAAACTGAATGTGCCCAGGATTTACCTTTACTAAAATGAGATAAAACATAAATAAAAAGTGAAAAATACAGAAAAGTATACATTCTAATACAAAATATATCTTAGTTATCAACCATTTTATTATTTTATGATTAAAGCCATTTAGTTAAAAAGCTTTTTCATATGCAATTGATATGCTTTTCTATATAAAATTTGAAGACAACAGATGCATACATTTATGTATTATACATATATATGTGACGTGAAAATATATACTTTCATATGTGCATATTTTTCATTTTTCCTTTTTCACAATATGGCATAGAGAATGATCCATTTCAAGATGGTCAATTTATTGCTTAGAAGTGCTGCATAGTAGTCTCAGATATGAATCTATAGCCATGGTCTACAGACTTTTATACAAATGGTCAGCTACTAAATGTTTTAGAATTTCTGGTTTAAATGGTCCATGTCATGGCTACTCAAAAACATCATTGTAGTGTGAAAACAGTCATTAACAGTATGTAAGTAAATTGATGTGGTGTGTTTCAATAAAGTGTTATGTATACAAGCAGGCAGGATGTAGATGTCCAAATCATATCTATACTATTAGTTTGATAGATCTCTCCTTGATAGTCACTTTGACCCTTTCTGAATAATTTGAAATTACAAACAGACTTGCAATAAATATATTTATGTATGCACCATATTTTGACAGATACTTATATTCACACATGATTTAAAATAAATTTATGGAAGCATTAATTCCCTTTTCATTGAGGATCATCAATTTATATTTAAGCAACTCCAATATGGTACATGAAAACATCATATCTAGTTGTATTTAAAAAATATGTTCCTCTTTTAATCAATGAAATTGAACACAATTTCATTAATTGGTGTCATTTATCTTTTTATTTAATTTATTTTATTTTTAACTTTACAGTATTGTATTGGTTTTGCCATATATCAACATGAATCTGCCACAGGTATACACGTGTTCCCCATCGTGAACCCTCCTCCCTCCTCCCTCCCTGTACCATCCCTCTGGGTCATCCCAGTGCACCAGCCCCAAGCATCCAGTATCGTGCATCGAACCTGGACTGGCAACTCGTTTCATATATGATATTATACATGTTTCAATGCATCCACCCAAATCATCCCACCCTCTCCCTCTCCCACAGAGTCCAAAAGAATGTTCTATACATCAGTGTCTCTTTTGCTGTCTCGTATACAGGGTTATTGTTACCATTTTTTAAATTCCATATATATGCGTTAGTATACTGTATTGGTGTTTTTCTTTCTGGCTTACTTTACTCTGTATAATCGGCTCCAGTTTCATCCACCTCATTAGAACTGATTCAAATGTATTCTTTTTAATGACTGAGTAATACTCCATTGTGTATATGTACCACTGCTTTCTTATCCATTCATCTCCTGATGGACATCTAGGTTGCTTCCATGTCCTGGCTATTATAAACAGTGCTGCGATGAACATTGGGGTACATGTGTCTCTTTCAATTCTGCTTTCCTCAGTGTGCATGCCCAGCAGTGGGATTGCTGGATCATAAGACAGTTCTATTTCCAGTTTTTTAAGGAATCTCCACACTGTTCTCCATAGTGGCTGTACTAGTTTGCATTCCCACCAACAGTGGAAGAGGGTTCCCTTTTCTCCACACCCTCTCCAGCATTTATTGTTTGTAGACTTTTGGATCACAGCCATCCTGACTGGCGTGAAAGGGTACCTCATAGTGGTTTTGATTTGCATTTCTCTGATAATGAGTGATGTTGAGCATCTTTTCATGTGTTTGTTAGCCATCTATATTTATCTTTACCTTCAGTTCAGTTCAGTCACTCAGTCATGTCCGACTCTTTGCAATCCCATGAAGCGCAGCACGCCAGGCCTCCCTGTCCATCACCAACTCCTGGAGTTCACCCAAACTCAGGTCCATCCAGTCAGTGATGCCATCCAGCCATCTCATCCTCCGTCGTCCCCTTCTCCTCCTGCCCCCAATCCCTCCCAGCATCAGAGTCTTTTCCAATGAGTCAACTCTTCGCATGAGGTGGCCAAAGTATTGGAGTTTCAGCTTTAGCATCATTCCTTCCAAAGAAATCCCAGGGCTGATCTCCTTCAAAATGGACTGGTTGGATCTCTTTACAGTCCAAGGGACTCTCAAGAGTCTTCTCTAACACCACAGTTCAAAAGCATCAATTCTTCAGCGCTCAGCCTTCTTCACAGTCCAACTCTCACATCCATACACGACCACAGGAAAACCATAGCCTTGACTATACGGACCTTTGTTGGCAAAGTAATGTCTCTGCTTTTGAATATGCTATATAGATTGGTCATAACTTTCCTTCCAAGGAGTAAGTGTCTTTTAATTTCATGGCTGCAGTCACCATCTGCAGTGATTTTGGAGCCCAAAAAATAAAGTCTGACACTGTTTCTACTGTTTCCCCATCTATTTCCCATGAAGTGATGGGACCGGATGCCATGATCTTCATTTTCTGAATGTTGAGCTTTAAGCCAACTTTTTCACTCTCCACTTTCACTTTCATCAAGAGGCTCTTAAGTTCCTCTTCACTTTCGGCAATAAGGGTGGTCTCATCTGCATATCTGAGGTTATTGGTATTTCTCCCAGCAATCTTGATTCTAGCTTTTGTTTCTTCCAGCCCAGCGTTTCTTGTGATGTACTCTGCATATAAGTTAAATTAGCAGGGTAACAATATACAGCCTTGACGTACTCCTTTTCCTATTTGGAACCAGTCTGTTGTTCCATGTCCAGTTCTAACTGTTGCTTCCTGACCTGCATACAGATTTCTCAAGAGGCAGGTCAGGTGGTCTGGTATTCCCATGTCTTTCAGAATTTTCCACAGTTTATTGTGATCCACACAGTCAAAGGCTTTGGCTTAGTCAATAAAGCAGAAACAGATTTTTTTTTTTTCTTCCCTGGAACTCTCTTGCTTTTCAATGATCCAGCGGATGTTGGCAATTTGATCTCTGATTCTTCTGCCTTTTCTAAAACCAGCTTGAACATCAGGAGGTTCATGGTTCACGTATCGCTGAAACCTGGCTTGGAGAATTGTACATATATATCCTTTGCTTATCTTTCTGAACACAGTTCACCATTATCTTGTCTATTTTGCCTTGAAAAGGAACAGAGGTCATTCTATTGTTTTTGAGTTTGCACCCAAGGACTTCATTTTGCACTCTTTGGTGACTATGAGGGCTACTCCATTTCTTCTAAGGGATTCTTGCCCACATTAGTAGATAAATAAAGGTCATCGGAATTAAATTCGTCCATTCCAGTCCATTTTAGTTCACTGATTCCTACAATGTTGACATTCACTCTTGCCATCTCCTGTTTGACCACTTCCAATTTATCTTGATTCATACATCTAACAGTCTAGGTTCCTATGCAGTATTGTTCTTTACTAATTGGATCTTGCTTCCATCACCAGTCCCATCCACAACTGGGCATTGTTTTTGTTTTGGGTTCTTCTCTTCAGCCTTTCTGAATTTATTTCTCCACTGATCTCCAGTAGCATATTGGGCACCTACTGACCTGGGGAGTTCATCTTTCAATGTCTTGTCTTTTTGCCTTTCTATACTGTTCATGGGGTTTTCAAGGCAAGAATACTGAAGTGATTTGCCATTCACTTCTCCAGTGAACCAACTTTTGTCAGAACTCTCCACCAATATTTTATTCAAAATTTTATTTAAAATGAGTTTACATTGGGTACATTTAGGAAAAATAATTCTGAAAAATCTTTAAATGGATGGTCCTGAGGGGACAGTAAATTCTCCCAGTGAATAGAGGCCAAGCAGTTCCTATGCTTAAAAGAATAGCAATATAATATGTATTTACACTGGCACTAATGGTTTCACTGGCTTCTTAGGGAACTGGAAATTGTTCACTTGGTGACACAAGTAACTGGCTTTATAGAAGAAAGGACAAATCAACTAAATACTCAAGTATGACACCAGCTAGAATTGAACACATTGCATGATGGTACAGCTGTAACAGGAAGAAATGGCTTTCTCCCTGATCTAGTGGCTTTTATGTGGTGCTCCTTCTCACTAAACTGAAAAAATTGAGCCAGCGAATAAATGTATGAATTTTTTTTTCCATCATGACACTCTTATACTTTTGCGACATGCTCCAAAACATGGACTGTCTTTTGAAAGCCTTAGTACTGAAAGGACCAATACTTCCACATGCAAATAGTATTCCCTCTGAACTTGAAACTGTGACTAGTCTTGTTCAGCTTTATGTTTTTCTCTTCATACCCTGCCATAACAGTGAAGTAAAAGGGTTAATAAACCTATCACGGTCATTGATTCTGATGATCAGTGGGAAATAGTTTCAACAACACTTTCTTCTTTTCACAAATAAAGAAACTGAAGCTGATCATGTGCTTAGTTGCTCAGCTAAGTCTGACTCTTTGTGACCCCATGAACTATAGCCCATCAGGCTCCTCTGTCCATGGGGATTCTCCAGGCAAGAATACTGGAGTGGGTTGCCATGTTTTTCTCTAGGGTATCTTCCCAATCCAGGGATTGAACCCAAGTCTCCTGAATTGCAGGCAGATTCTTTACTATCTGAACCAACAGTGAAGCCCGAAGCTGGTCACATCCAGTACAAATTTTTCTACAGAAGTGATTTCATTGTTTAGTAAATAACTTGCATCACAAGTAATAATTTAAACAGATAATATCATATTTTGGAGACAGAAAATTGCAGCGACTTCTGCAAATTAGATATATGTTAAATAAAGTTTTACTGATTCTCAGTCTAATAGTTTCTACTTCATGCTCCACTTTATCTAGGATTCAGTTAAGGCCACACATATTTAGAACTAAAAAATTTTGAACTGTCATCCTGAATAATTTTTTGAATTTTAAAAAATAAACATCATAATGTACTTGTCAAAAACTGGGAGCATAATTTTATATCACTTTATTATTGCTTAGGAATATGGACTGGACTAAGAATTAAAATCTTCTTTAATACAGTGTTTCATAAAATACAATTTTAAATAACTTTTGTATTAAACATAAGCAATATTAAAAACAAAAATGTAAAACATTTTAAAAAGAGGTTCTCTAACCTATCAGATTTGCAAACTTTTATTTGACTAAAAAATGTGTGCAGAACTACTGTTTTGGACAATAGTAAACTTTCCTTCTGAGTGTCTTTTAAAATAATATCTTAGAATAATTAGTTTTGCTATTATATTTGAATAATATTATTTAAGCATATATTATAGAGTTTAAGAATATAAATCATCTGCTTACTTTTTTTAGCACACAGCATTTACTATTAAAAGCATTTGTGTCATCTAGAGCACAAAGTAAATGAATGTTGGAGAAACAGTACATCTATGAGGCACATTACCATGACAAGTCATTTATTATGAACCTCTATATTTGATATGCATTTATTGGTAAGATGTACAAATGAGCATATGTTGATAATTTTGCCTGTACTTTACCTAATATTATTAAAAGTATTCAGAATAATTTTATCTTCATCTGGATAAATAAAATCTAAAGGAATGGGACAAATGGAAAAAAAAAAGTGACACTATCAAGTACATTTTTAAATTTTATATATATTATGACTGTCAGTACTTTTACCTAGTGCCCATCCATTTTCTTTCAAAATTGTTAATTTTCAATAATTATTTTAACTAATCTAAACTTCTAGAAATTAAAAAAAAAAGGTTACTTTGAAGAAATTCTCTAGGTGAGAAAAATTGGAAAGAATAGAAAACAAATAGAAAAAGTATCTTTTTTTGCTGTCACTGAAACAAAGGTGTGATGAGCAAGATATTCACAATTCTGCTTTCCTTCCTCCAATGCATTCAGGATTGAGAAGCTGAGAAACAAATAGAAAGTAGAAGTTAAATGGCTGAGAAAATTAACAAATTTCCAATATTTTCAATAAACTGAGCAACACAAATGGAGTTCAGGCCAATGGAGACAGAGAGACCTGATAAACAATCAAGTTCCACTTGTGACCACAAAGGGCTACAGTTTAAGACAAACCAGAAATAAACCAGATCTCACACAGATTACAGTGTAGGTTCACATCAACTCAATGCCTGATTTGTTTGAGATCGTCTATCCCTAAAAGACTCTAGGTCAAAGTCAGAAGTAAATTCTGTTAAAAAAATAAAACATTATTTTTATTTAGAACAGTGATCCCCAGCTTTTTGCACCAGGAAGGGTTTTATGGCAGACAGTTTTCCCCACAGACTGTGTGTGTGTGCGTGTGTGTGTGTGTGTGGTGGGGGTGGTTTCAGGATGATCCAGGTGCATTACATTTATTGTGCACTTTATTTCTAAAGGGGTTCCCTAGTACCACAGACTATAAATAATCTGCCTGCAATGCAAGAGACCCAGATTCAATCCCTGGGTGGGGAAGGACCACTAGAAAAGGAAATGGCAACCTACTCCAGTATTCTTGCCTAGAGAATTTCATGGACAGAAGAGCCTGGTGGACTACAGTCCTTGGGATCACAAAGATTCAGACATGACTGAGTGACTAAAAGAAAGTTTATTTCTAATATTATTAAACTGTGACTTAATGAAATAATTATACAAATCACCATAGTGGGCTTCCCTGGTGGCGCAGATGGTAAAGAATCTTCCTATAATACAGGAGACCCAGGTTTGAACCCTGGGTTGAGAAGATCCACTGCAGAAGGGAATGGCTACTCACTCCAGTATTCTTGCCTGGAAAATCCCATGCACAGAGGAGCCTTGCAGGCTACAGTCCATGGGGTTGCAAAGAGTCGGACATGACTGAGAAACTAACACTTTCACACATAGGGCAGAATCACTGGGAGCCCTGAGTTGTTTTCCTGAAACTAGACAGTCTCACCTTGGGTATTGGAGACAGTGGCAACTGCTCCCCAGTGCTGACCTCACCACCTCAGCTGCATCTTAGATTATCAGGCCGTATGTTCTCTTAAGGAATGCACAACCTAGCTCCCTCATATGTGTAGTTCACAGTAGAGGTCATGCTCCTGTAAGAGAGCAATCTAATGTCATTGTTGATGTAACAGGAGGTGAAACTCAGGCAGTAATGCTAGCGATAGGAAGCACTTGTCAATAGAACTGAACCTTTGCTAACTCACCTGCCTCTCACCTCCTGCTCTGTGGCCTGGTGTCCCCTGATCTAGAATACCAAATTATCTTTAAACATTTTAAATACAGCATTGAACATTCAACAAAAAATGAATAGGCATAAAATTAGGCAAAAACACATGATCAGAACTCTGAACACTGCAGGACTAAGTTTTCACTGCACCGTGACTCCCATGCATGGGTTCACAGTCACTCAGTCATGTCCAGTTCTTGATGACCTTATGGACTGTAGTCTGACAGGCTCCTCTGTCCTTGACATTTTCCAGGCAAGAATACTGGACAAGGTTTCCATTTCTTTCTCCAGGGATTTTCCTGACCAAGGGACCTAACCCACATCTTCTGCATCTCCTACGTTGGCAGGGGAATTCTTTACCACTGACACCTGGGAAACCATGATTAACACTATAAGCTCTGAAAATAATAATGGAAACACCTACTAGAATGAAGTTGAAATAATCATATTTTGGAAGGAAGTGATAACTTAGACAAGAAGAATGATATGAGATTATTTTACCATTTTTCCAGCATATTGCCTGAATAAAATACAGTATAGAAAACTTTGATATAACAATTAGCCTTTCCAGACTGATCAACCTGATGATAAAAACAAGAGAGACTGAAGATACTGGAAAGTGAGGAAGGAATCACAGGAAAAACATAAAAAGAGAGAGAACAAAAGGGGAAGAGGCTCGTATTGTGTGTATAAACTCTTCTTAATCATTGACTGTCCCTTGAACCATTTATATACAGTTCAAACTACAAAGGAATCCAATCAAGGAATTTGAGAAGTTATTTAAGAGATACAGATTAAAGTTTTGGTCAAATCGGGGTATATCAAAAATTGTTTGATATAAAATAACAGCAATGAGATAATCAGGTAAGTATGACATTTCCTCAAGACAATTCTAAACATAGAGACATAAATATTAAACTAGCTTAAATGTTGGAATTAGGAAAAAATAATTTAAGCACTTCTTATTACTACCTGTGAAAAAAGGAATGCTTGCACACTATAGATTGATAGATATTTCAGCTGGCAAGCAGGAAAGTAATGGTAGCTATGGAGCCAAAAATAAATACAATATGATTTATATGAGAAGTATAAGAATTGATGCTTTTGAACTGTGATGTTGGAGAAGACTCTTGAGAGTCCCTTGGACTGCAAGGAGACCAAACCAGTCCATCCTAAAGGAGATCAGTCCTGGGTGTTCATTGGAAGGACTGATGTTGAAGCTGAAACTCTAATACTTTGACCACCTGATGGGAAGAGCTGACTCATTGGAAAAGACCCTGATGCTGGGAAAGATTGAAGCCGGGAGAAGAAGGGGACGACAGAGGATGAGATGGTTGGACGGCATCACCAACTCAATGGACATGGGTTTGGGTAACCTCCAGGAGTTTGTGATTGACAGGGAGGCCTGGCCTGCTGGGGTTCATGGGGTCTTAAAGAGTCAGACTTGACTGAGAGTCTAAACTGAATTGAAGTAAATAAAAGTAAAATATCATGTATGAAATGAGTTGCCAGTCCAGGTTCGATGCACGATACTGGATGCTTGGGGCTGGTGCACTGGGACGACCCAGAGGGATGGAATGGGGAGGGAGGAGGGAAGAGGGTTCAGGATGGGGAACACATGTATACGTGTGGCGGATTCATTTTGATATTTGGCAAATCTAATACAGTTATGTAAAGTTTAAAAATAAAATAAAATTTAAAAAAAAAAAAAAAAAGAAACCTAAAAAAAAAAAAAAAAAAGTAGATATCACCTGCAACTACAATAAGTAGTTAAGGGTAACATAAAGTAAAAAGATGGGCTTCCTTGTTAGCTCATCAGGTAAAGAATCTGCCTGCAGTGCGGGAGATCTCAGTTCGATTCCTGAGTGGAAGATCTCCTGGAGAAAGGGTGGGCTACACACTCCAGTATTCATGGGCTTCCTTGGTGACTCAGATGATAAAGAATCTGCCTGCAGTCTTAGAGACTTGGGTTCAGTCCCTGGGTTGGGAAGATCCCCTGGAGGAGGGCAGGGGAACCCACACCAGCATTCTTGCCTGGAGAATCCCCTTTGACAGAGGAGCTTGGTGGGCTAGTCAGGAGCTAGTCCAAGATTTAGATGCAACTAAGCACAGCACAGCAAAGTAAAAAGATGTAAAATATGACATCAAAAAAAAAATTAAGTGAAAGTAAAAATGAACTTCTAGAATGCATTCATACTTAATTATGATTAATACATTTTAATCAGCTTAAAATAGGTAAATATATATAAGTTGATATGTATAATTCTGATAGTAATCACAAAATAAAAATCTATAATAGAGTCACAAAATAAAGGGTCAATCAACAGAGAAATGAATAAAGAATATGGCATATGTACACAATGGAGTATTACTCAACCATACAGTAGAATGAAATTCTGCCACTTACAGCAATGTGGATGGTATTATACTGAGTTAAAAAGACACTGTGTGATATCATTTATATGTGGAATCTAAAAAATAAAGCAAACTAGTAAATATAACAAAAAATAAACAGATACACAGACACAGAGAACAAACTAGTGATCAACAATGGTATGAAGGAAAGAGGGAGGGGTGAGACTAAAGTAAAATAAATAAGAAAGAAGTGCAAAATAAATAAGCCACAAGAATATATCGTACAGCACAGAGAACATAGCCAACATTTTACAATAACCGTATTTGGATTATAACTTAAAAATTTTGAATCACAATGTTGTATATCTGAAATTTATATAGCATTGTAAATCAGCTATACATCAATAAAAATAAATTAAAAATTAAGGCAGATTCATGTTGATGTATGACAAAACCAATACAATATTGTAAAGTAGAAAAAAAAATCATACAAGCTTATTTTCAGATGCAGACACATCTTGATTACTCAAATGAAGGAGACACATAGAATATACCAAAGAATGGATAATTCTCAAGCCATTTATAAAGTGATACAATGATGGATAAAAATGATGAGACATGAACTCTTGGTTAATTAAAATTGTTGCTTAATAAAAAATTTAAAAAAACCTATTTTTACTTTGAAAAAAAAAAAAACTGACCATAATACTTTTAAAGCAATCTGCAGATTCGATGTAATACCCATCAAAATACTCAGGGAATTTTTCACAATACTAGAACTAATAATCCTAAAATTCTTATGGAACCCCAAAAGCAATATTGAAAAAAAAGTATGAATATTCATTGGAAGGATTAATGCTAAAGCTGAAACTCCAATACTTTAGCCACCTGATGTGAAGAGCTGACTCATTTGAAAAGATCCTGATGCTGGGAAAGATTGAAGGCAGGAGGAGAAGGGGTCGACAGAGGAAGAGATGGTTGGATGGCATCACTGACTCAATGGACATGAGTTTGAGCAAACTCCGGGACTTGGTAATGGACAAGGAGGCCTGGTGTGCTGCAGCCCATGGGGTTGCAAAGAATCGGACACAACTGAGTGATTGAACTGAACTGAACTGAACTGATGTTAACACTGGTAGACCATGAATAATTATGGTATATATTGAAATCCCTGTCAATCATATTAAAAGTAAAATATTTGACTGAAAAGATGAAGATTTATCACTTCTGAAGTTACATGTGTAATACCTAATTTGAAATAGCATGTTCATGGATTGAAAGACAAAACAATGAAATATCAAATCTCTACAATATTATATATTGATTCAACCGTAATTCTATTAAGCTTATTTTTAAAAATGACAAGCAACATATAAAATTCATATGGAAATGGAAATAAAATCACCAAAATAATCCTATAAAAGGACAAAATTGAAACATTATAATACATACTAAACTAATCCAAAGGTAATTCAGTTCAGTTCAGTCGCTCAGTTAAGACAATATAGTTGTAGTGTAAGAAATGACATATTTGCCAGTGGAACAGAAGAGACTGCCAAGATACAAATCTAGATTATTACAGTCACTTGAGTTTTGACAATGTAGTCAATTGGGAAGGGAACATGCTTTCAAGTGACACAGAATTACTAGATATCAATATTGGGGGAAAAAGTAAACATCAGCTTCTACCTCATGCTGTTGAAAAATGAATTTGCATTGTTCCACAAACTTAAAGGTAAAATGCTATATACCTTTAAAGCTTTTATTGAAAACCTTTAGACAACACTTTTGTGTCTTTAGATGGTACATGAAGCTGGCAGGAAAGATTAGGCAACAAGAATACAAAATAAAATTGATGAATACATTTTTATTAACCATAACATTTGATTATCAAAATACAATATTAAGTAAATGAATAGGCAAGTTGCAGACTGGGAAAAATATTCATGGATCACATCTCACAAAGACTAGTATTCAAGTTGTAGAAAGACTGTCTACAACTCAATAAAAACAGAAGAAAGATAAGTCAACTCAATGAAAATGAGTAAATAAAATTCATCAGATACACATTAAAGAAGACATACAAAATAGCCAATACATACATGGGTTTTTCAACATCATTTGTCATTATGAAAATGCAAATTTAAAGCATCAATAGATATCACTACATATCTACCAGAATGGATAAATTTGAAAACAACAGCACTCATGGAACTTTACAAATAGAGCTCATTTATCTGTGAATTATATGAGCATATATTTAGAATTCCATTTTGATTTATTGAATGTGTTATGTGCCTATTCACACAACTTTTTTAGTTGTGCTCTATACACTATGTATACACAACTGACCATTCTATTGGTGTTCTCTTGTCACCATTCAAGTTAAGAATAGGAACCTCATTGCTCTTTATATCTCTTTCTGCCTCTCTCTTTATAATATGATTGTCTTACACATCTCTTGTACATGCATACACTTAGCACCACATTACATAGTGTTAAAATTTTTGCTTTAATCAGCATACATAACTTAGAAAACACAAAAGAAAGAGTGTCTATTTTATTCATCCATGTTTTGTTTACTGTATTCTTTCCTCATTCCTGATGCTCCAAGGTTTCATCTTTTAGCATTTCTCTTCTGCTTAAAGAATTTTCTGAAGCCCTTCTTTCATAGAGGTGTGCCTGTAATAAATTGTTTCCGTTTCTTTTCATATGAAAATCCCTTGATTTCTGCTTCATTCTTGAAGGGTATTTTCAGTGAGTGTAAATGAACAATGTAAAGAAATAGAGGAAAATAACAGAATCAGAAAGACTAGAGATGTCTTTGAGAAAATTGCAGATATCAAGGCAGTATTTCATGCAAGGATTGGCATGATAAAGGACATATAAGAACTTAACTGAAGACTGAAGCAGAAGACATTAAGAAGAGGAGGCCAGAATACACAGAAGAATTATACAAGAAAGGTCTTAATGACCTGGATAACCACGATGGTGTGGTCACTCACCTAGAGTCAAACATCTTGGAGTATGAAGTCAAGTGGGCCTTAGGAAACATCGCTACTGATAAAACTAGCAGAGGCAATGGAATTCCAGCTGAGCCATTTCAAATCCTAAAAGATGGTGCTGTTAAAGTGTTGCACTCAATATGTTACTGAATTTGGAAAACTCAGTAGTGGCCATAGGACTAGAAAAAGTCAGATTTCATTCCAATCTCAAAAAAGGGCAGTGCCAACAAATATTCAAATAACTTTACAATTGTGCTCTTTTCACGTGCTAGCAAGATTATGCTCAAAATCCCTCAAGCTAGACTTCAGCAGTAGGTGAACCAAGAACTTCTAGATGTACAAGCTAGATTTTGAAGAGGCAGAAGAAGCAGAAATCAAATTGTCAACATTCATTGGGTCACGAAGAAAGAAAGGGAGTTCCAGAAAAATATGTACTTCCACTTTATTGACTGTGTGAAAGCCTTTGACTCTATGGATCACAACAAACTGTAGAAAATTCTTAAAGATGGGAATATCAGACCACCTTACATGTCTCCTGAGAAACCTGTATGCAGATTAAGAAGCAACATTTAGAATCTTACATGGAACTATGGACTACCTCAAAATTGAGAAAGGAGTATGAGTATATATACAGTACATTAGGAAAAATTGTGGGCTGGATGAATCTCAAGCTGGAATCAAGATTGCAGATAGAAATGTCAACAACATCAGATATGTAGATGACACCACTTTAATGGCAGAAAGCTAAGAGTCACTGAAGAGCCTCTTGATGAAAGTGAAAAAACTGGTTTAAAACTCAACATTCAAAAAAACAAGATCATAGCATATGGTCCCGATACTTCACGGCAAATAGAAGGGGGAAAAGTGGAAGCAGGGACAACTTCTATTTCTTTGGGCTTCAAAATCACTTTACAGTGACTGCAGCCATGAAATTAAAAGACACTCGCCCTTTGGAAGGAAAGCAATGATAAACCTAAGCAGTAGATTAAAATGCAGAGACATCACTTTGCCAACAGATTTCCCCATAGACAAAGCTCTGGTTTTTCCAATAGTCATGTAAGGATGTGAGGGTTGGACCATAAAGAAGGCTGAAAACTGAAGAATTAGTGCTTTTGCATTATGGTGCTGGAGAAGACTCCTGAGAGTACCTTGGAATGCACGAGATCAAGCCAGTCAATACGAAAGGAAATCAACCCTGAATACTCATTGGTAGGACTGATGCTGAAACCGAAACTCCATACTCTGGCCACCTGATGTGAATAGCTGACTCAGTGGAAAAGACACTGATGATGGGAAAGATTGAGGGCAAAAGGAGAAGAGGATGACAGAGGGTGAGATGATTTGATACCATCACTGACTCAATAGACATGAATTTGAGCAAACTCCAGGAGCTAGTGGAAGACAAAGGAGCCTTGTGTGCTACAGTCCATGGGCTTGCAAAGAGTTGGACACAACTTAGAACAAAAGTAATGTGGGTACACAGTGATTTTCTTATGACACATGAAAAATAGCATTGCTTATCAACTATTTTGTGTATCCCTGGTTTCTGATGCAGACTATACTATTATTCAAATTATTTTTATTCTATAGGTAAATGGTCTCTATTGATGTTTTTGAAATACAGTCTTCATATGTAGTTTTCAGAAAGTGGTTATGATGTATCTTGAAGTGGCTTATTTGATCTTATACTATTTAGACTAAATCAATCTCTTGAATCTGTAAGTTTCTGTCTTTTGCAAAATTTGGAAAATTTTCTGCCATTATTTCTTAAAGTACTTTTATAGTTCTTCCTCCTTTTACCTCCCCTGCCAGAAAAACTCAGATGAATCACTATTAAATCTTCTGTTATTCTCCTATGAGACTTTGTTCACTTTCTTCAGCCTATTTTTTATATGCTGTTGAAACCACATAGATTTATTATTTCTCCTTCACTTTCACTGGGATTTTTATGATTGTTTTTGCTGATCTTCCACTTGTTCACCTCCATTCTCCTGTTGAATTCAGCCTTGAGCTTTTTATTTTGGTTATGGCATTTTCATCTGTAATAGTTCTATTTAGGTGTTAATATATTCAATTTCTCTGAAGAGGCTCTGTATTTCATTTCTTTAGAACTTTCATTTATTAGAAATATGTTATAATTGCTCATTGAAGAGTTTTTATAATGGCTGTATTAAAATATTTTTTCAGATATCTCTAATATCTTTGTTATCTCAGTCTTATCATCAATCAATTCTCTATTTTCAAACCCAATGTGAGATATCCTCAGTCTTTGTTATAATAATTGATTTCAACTGAAGCTTTAACATTTTTTTATTATGTTATTTGACTTTGAAACTTGTTTAAATTTTCTGTTTTAACTGATCTATTCTGATACTGTTCTGGCAGGGGAGTCAATTGCTTGCACTGCTGACTGGTAAGAGAAATCCAGGTTGCAAACTAAGTCTCTGTACATACTAAGGGTGGGGAGGAGAAGGTGGAGGAAGTTTCTTGTTATTGCTAGGCTAAGGTAAGGTGGAAGTCATAGCCATTTAGATCCTTGGAATACATTGCACCTTTTCAATCCCCCTTTAAATGTGTCATTTCCAGATTTTCTTTGTGTGTGTGTGTGTGTGTAATAAAGTTTTATTAAAGTATAAAGGAGATAGAGAAAGCTTCTGACATAGGCATCAGAAGGGGGCAGAAAGAGTACCCGCTTGCTAGTGTTAACAATGAGGTTATATAGTCCAAAGAATGTCTGGAGGTTGCAAAGACCTCATCAGACCCACTCCCATAATTTACATCTTAAGGTAATACTGTCCTCAGGCAAGATACATCCTTGTAAAGACCAGGTCTACTCCCATAATTAACATTTTAAGATAACAAAAGGTTGAATCCAAAGACTGTCCTTAGGCAGGATACATTATTGTTATATAATCCTAAGGAATGTAGAGAAAGACAAAAAAGTTTGTCCTTTCTTCCTCCTTGAGAATTCCAGACCCCTCTCTCCTTGGGGACCCCTAGACTCCCTATCAACTTGCCTAGGAACTGACTCTCTCATTCCCCCCTTTTCTTTTAGGAGAGTTATGTTGCCTAGGGAAAAGGGGCATCGTTCTCGTTCCATAACTACTTCCGAGCTGACAAGGGGCGTTGTCCCTAAATTGGTGAGGCAACATATTCTCCTAATCCTCATATTGAGGATATCTGATCCAGGGGCCCCAAATAGTAGTTGGAGGAAGCTACAGCAATAGCAGGAGTTTGAGCAACCATTTGTAACTTAAAAGCTTTCATGTGGCTAGAAACAAATCCAGTTCTACAATTATAGATGCAGGCAACATAGTCATTAAAATAAGTTAAAATCGAAATTAAAAGTCACATTATGTCCATAGTTAAAGTGCAACGTGTTGCACCAGTCCATTTTAGGGTTGGTAGATGTCATCAGATGAAGAAGAGACATCGCATGTGATTGTTGTCGAAGGTATTCACAGACTTGGAGAAAGTCTTTTCCTTGAAGTGGGGATGTCCACCATGGGAGCCTTCCACTGATGAAGAGGGGAGCACTCCACAGACCCAGCAGTTAGACCGATTGTGGAATGCAGCATAGGAGTGAGCCCAGGACAGGAAGACATTGTCTTGAGGATCCAACGGCAGACTCAGGATATTTGGAGTCAGCAGAAGTAAACTCGCATAGGTTATCAGGTACATCTAAAAGGTACAAAGTCAGAGGATAGAAAGTAAAGACATAAAATGAAGTCACTTAATTTTGGTCAGGGTGCCACCTCTTAACTCGAGTATGATGTACCCACGAATCAATTCCTGGCACTTTGACAGCTGTTTGAGAAGAAAGAATAACCTGGTAAGGACCTTCCCAGAGAGGCTCGAGGGATGGGCCCCCAGATCCCAATGTTTTTACAAGGACCTCGGTTCCTGGCTCAAATAGAGGCTTGCTTGTCTTGGAGGCTGGGTCAGGAGTCATCTCCCAGAGTTCTGTTAATGCCTGTTGAAAAGCTGAGAGCTGAGTTACATAATTAGTTAATTCCAAGGCTTCAGGGTCTATAACAATGTCTGTGCATAAGAAAGGCCTTCCATAAATACATTCAAAGGGGGACAGTCCCTCCTTTTGGGGGGTAGTTCGAGCCCTCATTAAAGCTATGGGTAGGACTTTAATCCATTTGTCCTGTGTCTCTGGAGTTAATTTGCGCAGATGTCTTTTGATAATGTCATTAGCTTCTTCAACTTTTCCGGAGGATTGGGGTCTCCAGGAACAGTGTTAAGTGATATTCTATTCCTAGAGCTTTAGATACCCCCTGAGTTACAGCAGCTTTAAAGGCGGAGCCATTGTCACTCTGAAGGCTCCGTGGCAGCCCAAACCTGGGGATAATTTCATGGATTAAAATCTTTATAACCTCCTTAGCCTGTTCACTACGACAGGGAAAAGCCTCAATCCATCCAGTAAAGGTATCTATCCAAACTTGTAAGCAAGAATATCCATTAGCTTTTGGCATATGAGTAAAATCAATTTCCCAATCCTCTCCAGGATACTTCCCAGATTTTCTAAAACTTTTTTTATCAAGACTCTTGTTTGCCCCAACTAGCATTTCTACCTCAAGCAGCTATGATATTAAGGAATTGCCCCTGAATGTTTTCTATGAAGTCCTTGCAAATAGGGCTTCTCAGAGAAGTGAAAGAACTCAGACACCAATACAGTTAAACTTTCTGTTTGGAACTTTTCCAGGAATCTGTCAACTGGGTCAAATAGTGACAATTTCTGGAGATGGGCTTTTGGAGAAGTTCCAAGGCTCTTCTGCACTCCCTAATGACTGCTAAGTTCCTAGTTTTGATGGCTATCCATGTTACAAAGCTGCTAGATTCAAGGCTACATGAGGATATGGAAATGTGAATAGGGAAAGTTAAAAAACTAAAATTTTTGTATTAATTTTTGCTATTATGGTTTAGTTATTTTTCTTGAATAACCACCCTCTCAGTGTACCTTTGGTTAGTTTATAGAGTTCTAAAAAGTTCATTTTGACAGTTTTTGCCAGTATTCTGACTACATTAAAGGACTAGGATATATTATACAGCCCTTTCTCGACCAGTCCAAAGTGTTTTCAAGCTTATTGTTTTAAACACCAAATTTGAGGGATGTTTCTTTTGTAGCAACCATAAAACCATCATTTAGGTGGTGTAGGAGAAAATCAGAAAAATGAAACATGGTGCATTTTAAAGCCTACATATATTATTATAGTTTAGGGGAAAATATACTGAGCAATTTGCTATCTTTTTTTTTTTTTTTTTTGAATTCTGATAACTGAACATTGGTAAAAGTATTTGCTGACTTTGTACACTTTTTTTCTTTTCTATCTTTGTTCTTCTGTTTCTGTTCAGATCAGATCAGTCACTCAGTCGTGTCCTACTCTTTGCGACCCCATGAATCGCAGCACGCCAGGCCTCCCTGTCCCTCATCAACTCCTAGAGTTCACCCAGATTCACGTCCATCGAGTCAGTGATGCCATCCAGACATTTCATCCTAGGTCATTCTCTTCTCCTCCTGCCCCCAATCCCTCCCAGCATCAGAGTCTTTTCCAATGACTCAACTCTTCACATGAGGTGGCCAAAGTACTGGAGTTTCAGCTTTAGCATCATTCCTTCCAAAGAACACCCAGGGCTGATATCCTTTAGGATGGACTGGTTGGATCTCCTTGCAGTCCAAGGGACTCTCAAGAGTCTTCTCCAACACCACAGTTCAAAAGCATCAGTTCTTCGGCGCTCAGCCTTCTTCACAGTCCAACTCTTACATCCATACATGACCACAGGAAAAACCATAGCCTTGACTAGACGGACCTTTGTTGGCAAAGTAATGTCTCTGCTTTTCAACTTGCTATCTAGGTTGGTCATAACTTTCCTTCCAAGGAGTAAGGGTCTTTTAATTTCATGGCTGCAGTCACCATCTGCAGTGATTTTGGAGCCCAGAAAAGTAAAGTCTGACACTGTTTCCACTGTTTCCCTATCTATTTCCCATGAAGTGGTGGGACCGGATGCCATGATCTTTGTTTTCTGAATGTTGAGCTTTAAGCCAACTTTTTCACTCTCCACTTTCACTTTCATCAAGAGGCTCTTAAGTTCCTCTTCACTTTCTGCCATAAGGGTGGTGTCATCTGCATATCTGAGGTTATTGATATTTCTCCCGGCAATCTTGATTCCAGCTTGTGCTTCTTCCAGCCCAGCGTTTCTCGTGATGTGCTATGCATATAAGTTAAATAAGCAGGGTGACAATATACAGCCTTGATGTACTCCTTTTCCTATTTGGTACCAGTCTGTTGTTCCATGTCCAGTTCTAACTGTTGCTTCCTGACCTGCATACAAATGTCTCAAGAGGCAGATCAGGTGATCTGGTATTCCCATCTCTTTCAGAATTTTCCACAGTTATTGTGATCCACACAGTCAAAGGCTTTGGCATAGTCAATAAAGCAGAAATGGATGTTTTTCTGGAACTCTTTTGCTTTTTCTATGATCCAGTGGATTTTGGCAATTTGATCTCTGACTCCTCTGCCTTTTCTAAAACCAGCTTGAACATCAGGAAGTTCACGGTTCACATATTGCTGAAGCCTGGCTTGGAGAATTTTGAGCATTACTTTACTAGCCTGTGAGATGAGTGCAATTGTGCTGTAATTTGGGATTGGAATGAAAACTGAACTTTTCCAGTCCTGTGGCCACTGCTGAGTTTTCCAAATTCGCTGGCATATTGAGTGCAGCACTTTCACAGCATCGTTTTTCAGGGTTTGGAATAGCTCAACTGGAATTCCATCACCTCCACTAGCTTTGTTCGTAGTGATGCTTTCTAAGGCCCACTTGACTTCACATTCCAGGATCGTGATTATCTGGGTCATGAAGATCTTTTTTGTACAGTTCTTCTGTGTATTCTTACCATCTCTTCTTAATATCTTCTGCTTCTGTTAGGTCCATACCATTTCTGTCCTTTATCGAGCTCATCTTTGCATGAAATGTTCTTTTGGTGTCTCTGAGTTTCTTGAAGAGATCCCTAGTCTTTCCCATTCTGTTGTTTTCCTCTATTTCTTTGCATTGATTGCTGAAGAAGGCTTTCTTATTTCTTCTTGCTATTCTTTGGAACTCTGCACTCAGATGTTTATATCTTTTCTTTTCTCCTTTGCTTTTCGCTTCTCTTCACAGCTATTTGTAAGGCCTCCTCAGAAAGCCATTTTGCTTTTTTTGCATTTCTTTTCTATGGGAATGGTCTTGATCCCTGTCTCCTGTACAATGTCACGAACCTCATTCCATAGTTCATCAGGCACCCTATCTATCAGATCTAGGCCCTTAAATCTATTTCTCACTTCCACTGAATAATCATAAGGGATTTGATTTAGGCCATACCTGAATGGTCTAGTGATTTCCCCTACTTTCTTCAATTTCAGTCTGAATTTGGCAATAAGGAGTTCATGATCTGAGCCACAGTCAGCTCCTGGTCTTGTTTTTGCTGACTGTATAGAGCTTCTCCATCTTTGGCTGCAAAGAATATAATCAATCTGATTTTGGTGTTGACCATCTGGTGATGTCCGTGTATAGAGTCTTCTCTTGGACCTCGGACGCTGGGTATCTCCTTTCAGCCGCCCCCCCCGACCTCGGATGCGGGGTAGTTCCTCTGGGCCATTCCTGCACCATCGCAGTCTGGTACTCTCGGCCACTGCCCCGACCTTGGACGTGGGGTAACTCCTCTTGGCCGCTGCCCTTCAGACATGGGGTCCTCCCGGCTTCTGCCCCTGACCTCGGACGTGGGGTGGCTCCTCTGTCCGCGCTATGGTGCGCCCGTCACAGCCGCCTGCACTATCCTGTTTCTGTTCAGTAGGCTTTATTAATCAACATTGCCCACCATATAATTAGAAAGCCATTTATATCAAAGAATATGCTTTTGATTATTGTAAAATGAAAAGATGTTCCTCTGTTGATTACATTTGTTTTTGGTTTTATTCTGCTTTCCCCCTTAGGCCACTATCAGTGGCAAATTCATTTTAGCCAAGAGGCACAAATATAACATTTTATCATGAAATATATGAGTGGGTATACATTATGAAAAAATGTTATCAAAAGTTCATATAAAGTGTAGATACTTATATTTATGGCAGCTCTATAACATAAGTGGCTTTATCATCACTAATTTATTAACTGCTTATTTGACATGAAAATCTAAAAGTGACTAATGATAGAAATAAAAATTCATTTTTCAACAATTACACAAATATGTAAAAAATCCTAGTTTTAGAAACATATATCATTTAGGTTATAATGTATTTGTGTCTGAGTTTCCAAAAAGCAATAAACTGATGTATTTCATTTTTGGGCTCATTAATATATTTCTTTTGAGATGGAGAGAATACAAATGATAGGAGGTAAGTTAACTGATGTTGTGTATTCAGATCATCACATCCTTTATTTTAAGGAAAAGACAAACATATATATTCTTGTGAAGAAGGGCATGTTCTGCTTATGAAGGGAACTGAAAATCAGATTTCCACTGTTTCTACCTCTAATCTTGGAAAAGGCAATGGCAATCCACTCCAGTACTCTTGCCTGGAAAATCCCATGGATGGAGGAGCCTGGTAGGCTGCAGTCCATGTGGTCGCTAAGAGTCGGATACGACTGAGTGACTTCTCTTTCACTTTTCACTTTCATTCATTGGAGAAGGAAATGGCAACCCACTCCAGTGTTCTTGCCTGGAGAGTCCCAGGGACGGTGGAGCCTGGTGGCTGCCATCTATAGGGTCATACAGAGTCGGACACAACTGAAGCGACTTAGCAGCAGCAGCTACCTCTAATATTTTTAACCATAATCTATGTCTTTCATTATAGGATACAATAAAAGTAAGGGTTGATTTGGATTTTTAATTTTTTTTATATAGAAAATTACCTAATCTTAGAAAGATTAAAGTTTTATCATGAAACGTTATAGTATCCACTGGTAACTTATTAAACACAGGATGATATATATATATATATATATATATATTTCTTTTCAATGGAGTAGGAAAATTCTGAAAGAAATGGACTACCAGACCACCTGACCTGCCTCTTGAGAAACCTATATGCAGGTCAGGAAGCAACAGTTAGAACTGGACATGGAACAACAGACTGGTACCAAATAGGAAAAGGAGTACATCAAGGCTGTATATTGTCACCCTGCTTATTTAACTTATATGCATAGCACATCACGAGAAACGCTGGGCTGGAAGAAGCACAAGCTGGAATCAAGATTGCCGGGAGAAATATCAATGACTTCAGATATGCAGATGACACCACCCTTATGGCAGAAAGTGAAGAAGAACTAGAGAGCCTCTTGATGAAAGTGAAAGAGAAGAGTGAAAAAGTTGGCTTAAAGCTCAACATTCAGAAAAGTAAAATCATGGCATCTGGTCCCACCACTTCATGGGAAATAGATGGGGAAACAGTGCAAACAGTGTCAGACTTTATTTTTGGGGGGCTCCAAAATCACTGCAGATGGTGATTGCAGCCATGACATTAAAAGATGCTTACTCCTCGGAAGGAAAGTTATGACCAACCTAGATAGCATATTGAAAAGCAGAGACATTACTTTGACAACAAAGGTCCATCTAGTCAAGCCTATGGTGTTTCCAGTAGTCATGTATGGATGTGAGAATTGGAGTGTGAAGAGAGCTGAGCGCCGAAGAACTGATGCTTTTGAACTGTGGTGTTGGAGAAGACTCCTGAGAGTCCCTTGGACTGCAAGAAGATCCAACCAGTCCATCCTAAAGGATATCAGCCCTGGGTGTTCTTTGGAAGGAATGATGCTAAAGCTGAAACTCCAGTACTTTGGCCACCTCATGTGAAGAGTTGAGTCATTGGAAAAGACTCTGATGCTGGGAGGGATTGGGGACAGGAGGAGAAGGGGATGACAGAGGATGAGACGGCTGGATGGCATCACTGACTCGATGGATGTAAGTTTGAGTGAATTCCGGGAGATAGTGATGGACAGGGAGGCCTGGTGTGCTGCGATTCATGGGGTCGCAAAGAGTTGGACACGACTGAGCGACTGAACTGCACTGAATATATACATTGGAAAAAGGGAAAGTCTGAAAATGTAATAGGTTAATTTCATGGAGCAGCATAACTTTCACACATTGGATTAATGACAAAATTAGAAATGGAA
This sequence comes from Bubalus kerabau, assembly GCF_029407905.1. Taxonomy (NCBI): domain Eukaryota; kingdom Metazoa; phylum Chordata; class Mammalia; order Artiodactyla; family Bovidae; genus Bubalus; species Bubalus kerabau. Next base: position 8,361,308 of record NC_073635.1, on the reverse strand, counting down.
AAATATTTTATGTAGATAAACATCACTATAAAATAATTAAATGTATAAACTATACACTCTCTATATGTTATTGTAACTGATATACTATACTAATGTGTTAATAATAGAAAAAATTACTATTTAATGTAGGGAAGCTTACTGAGAAATCTTAACTTTCCTGTACCAAAAAATGTTTTATAATATAAGGTCTATTTAAAATTTTAAAATGCATGCTCACTTTTAACTTTCACCTGTAAAATATTGTTAAAATGTTGGAAAATTATTAGATGTTAATATAATGCTTTATCACTTTTCATCATTTTTTAATATATTCATTAAGCAATATTTTTTCTTTTTTCATTGAATTCATACTTCCACAAGCCAATAAGTTTAATGAATAAAAGCTGAGAAAATATTTTGAATATCTGGCAATCTTAATGTCAAGGTTCATGATGATTCAAAATGAAATACCAATAAATTTACTTTGAATGTCTTGAATCAGATATTCAATATTGAAAATATAATGCCAACCACATTATAGTAATTTATATTGATTTAAATGTTTCCATTTTTTCCAATATTCATTTATTTTAGTTATATATGCATCATAAAACATAATGTTTGTGAATAAATAGGTTATTATTTTGATGGACACATAAGAATGCACCCTGGTGAAAGCAACAAACAAAACAGAAACAGTATAATATCTTTAATGTGCTTAATCATTGATATTTGGAGCTTAGAGTTAGGATATAGAAAAGCAACAGCATTGAGTGGATTAAAATCCAAAAAGGGAGCCAAGCCATCATCTAGCTGAGTTCATGACTCTTATTGTTATTTAGTAACTAAGTCCTGTCAACTCTTTTGCAACCCCATGGACTGTAACCCAATATGCTCTTCTGTCCATGGGATTTCCCAGGCAAGAATACTTTAGTGGGTTGCCATTTCGTTCTCCAAGGTATCTTCTAGATACAGGGATTGAACTTGAGTCTCCTGCATAGGTGGGTGGGTTCTTTACCACTGAGCCACCAGGAACACTTAATGGCTGCTTATTATTTTAAACTTTGTAAGATTTGAACCAACATGGAGCCTAAAATGATATTACTTTAACCTCCCCCCAAATAATGTCCTTTCTATCTTTTGAGAAATGAGTAATTATGACTCCAGAATATAGTATGGGAAAATTCCCATTTAAAAAATATAATTAATTGCATATTATATGTATTATTTTTTACGTTTATCATAATTCTCCTTATTTGCCATGAAAACTCTACTTTGCCAATTGAGTAATATGAGATAATGAAATTTCATGCATTTAAAAATTGTGTATTTTAAAGTAGGTCTTGATATTTGGCAAAACTAATACAATATTGTAAAGTTTAAAAGTAAAATAAAATTAAAAAAAGACATAATGCCAAAAAAAAATATATATATATATATATTCTTAAGACACATGAAAAACAAAAATAAAGTAGGTCTTGAAAGAAGTTTGCCTTTGTTAAGTGCCTGTTAATGAAAATAATTGATTAGATATTGTATATGGAAAGCATTTGATACCATCAGCCAAAGGAAAACACTATTATTAAGTCTATCATGTCTTCTAGTTTTAGATTGCATTTCCTCTTCTTCCCCTTCTTCTCCTTTCTCTTCTTCTTCCCCCTTTTCCCCTTCTCCTCTATTCCCTCTGCATCCCCTTCTTCCTCTTCTTCCTCTGTCTTCTTCTCTTGCTCCTCCACTTCTTCTCATTCTCCTTCTTCTTCACCTTGCTCTCCTCTCCTCCTCTTGAATCTGCTTCCTCTGCTTTATATTTCTTAACTCAATTTGAAATTTTTAGTAATTTTTTTATGCCATGGACTTATTTATACACATAATTATATCAAGATTTTTCAGCACTTGAATATGTTTCAATAACATTTCAGTATATATGAAAGTGATATTAGTCAATTAGAATTTTAAAATATAAATTATTTATTACAGGATGAATCAGGATTTTTTCTTCAATTAATCATCAAATGAGGAACTGAAACTAAAATTCAACAAAGGATAATTACAAGTTGTGAAATACATGCTATATATATATATATATATATATATATATATGTTAGCACTGATATAAAAAGGAAGTAATAATTAAGTATAACACCAAATTGAATATAACAAAGATAAATAGTTGGAACTTCAACAAATTTCTCTTTACAAATGCAGCTATAGACATCACCTTTCACTGTAACTACATAAAACTTATAAATTTATTGAAAAATAGTACTTTCTTTAAGTTTCTTCCCAACCAAATGATTACTCACCCGAATAATTTGCTTGTAGAAATTAAGTTTTTATACATAATTTCTTAAAATGTTCTAAACAAGGTTTAATTTTCTTTTTTTCTGCTTTCGTTGCTGATGAACTGCTTGTTAATCTAGAATATTCATCCTAGTTTCTTCATGATTTAACTTTCTTGTCCATGCAATAGATAAACAGCTAAATATAAATCTCAACAAAAATAATGTACTTTCTCCTTTTTATGCTAATGAGTGGTAAATTCTGGCAGATAAAAATGAAAATGGAGAGAAAAACTTGAAGTTGGACTTATTGAACGTTTAGCAAATTGTTGACCTGATAGAGATTAGAAATTGAGGTAGAGATATAGAACATTGAGAGAGAATTTACTGCTGAGAATAGGGAAAAGGGTGGGAAGTGGCTATAAAATAGTGAGAACTGCTTTCCATTAACCATGTAAAAACCCCACCTCATTACCCTATAGACATGGGGTACTCACACAATAAAATCTTTGTAATCTGGCATTTGAGAGGAAATTAGGTGCCAGTTAATGTCAAGTTATGTTTAATAAAGACTTAGCTCATGTTGTCAAAAAAAAAAAAAAAAAAACACATACAATTAATGCTTATTATACCATGACATTCAATCAGTCATTTAGTCATTCAACAAGAATTGAAATACTTGTATTTATTCCAGATATCTCTGAAAAGTAGAAGTTATCATAGGAGCCAATAGAAAAAATGTATTCTGTCTCATAGAACTTGAATTTCAGTGAATGATTTTTGTATATATCTGATTTTCATAGCATGTTCTAAAACTTTGAGAAGGTGTAAAACTTATCAGTTGCCTTTAACAAGCCTGCTGCTCTGTGATGACCTAGAGGGGTAGGATGGAAAAAGAGGAGGGAGGCTCAACAGGGAGATGAAATATGTATAATTATGGCCTACTTGCATTGTTATAGGGCAGAATCCAATATAACATTGCAATTTTCCTCCAATAAAAAATTTAAAAAATTTATAAGCTTACATGTAACTATATTCCTATTTTATCTGCATGACCAACATTCTGTCCCTACAATTTCCTCGCTTGTCTCACTTGAGAGTACCATGCCAGCTTCATTAATTCATTCTTTCATTAACTCATTTATTCAATAAACAATCATCATATTCATAAGAAATCATCATTTCTTCTTTTTCACATGTTTGGCACTAGAATAATAAGCTGTGGCGGTCTCTTTGAGGAACTTACAGTCTATTAGAGCAATCAAAGTATTAAATACATATATGCAGAATTTATTTGTCCTTTAAGGCACTATGTTCTTCTGATTTAATCTCAGATTTCAATATTTTAACCCCTTACAAATTTAGAAACATGAACATTCTATCATGTAAAATAAGATTTCACTTCAAGGTTTACCAAGATATGCATTTCATCTCTTTTATATCCCCAAAGACGAGACAGTGATTGATACACAGTTCATTGCTTAGAAAATAATGCTTACTTGGTTAAATAATGATTTAAATAATTTTTTTTATTTGTAAGTAAATTGGATAACAAGAGAGTATTTGGAGGTTATGTCTAGTTGAGAGAATATCACATGAGCCTATGAGGCTGAGATGAAAAGGAAGATAAGGAAAACAGACCACTGCTATCATCTTAAGAGAAGTATTTTATATGAAGCAATACTAGAGACATAGGGGTTTATATAAATATGGTTTTATTGATGTGTCATACATATATGTTTATAAGATATGCTAGGAGACAAAGAACTAGAAAATGTACTTTCTGTGTATATGAAGAGATCTTAAAAAAAATGGCCTAATGGCAGTAGAGTCCCCATTTAATAACACATTAATGTATAGAATATAATGAGCAAGACTTTCATATTAAAATGTATGTTAGAAATGGTCATTGACTTTCAAGTCTATGACGTCTGTGTAATATTGTTAAAGGAAGAATGATGAATTAAAATAACAAGGCAAAAAGCTATCTATTGATACATTATCTACACAATCTTATATTTGTGTTTTCAAATTCATCAATAATACCCAACTTTTGCATACAATTTAAACCATTTAAATATGCAAATATAAGGCTAAACCACTTACATTTCTCTAACCTTAAATGATTTTTATTTACCCACTTTCTTCTTTTTCACATATCTATCAATGCCTGTTAAAAAGTGATTCTTAAAAGCATACAAAAATCTCATGTGATATAGCATAATTTTCTTTATTCAGGTTTGCACAACAGAGAATTTTCTATATCATCATCTTTGCTGTACAGTTGTGAATAAATTCTATTGGTACGTTTGACCACAAAATGTACTTAAAATATTAAGAAAGGAAATTTTGACTGGATAAGAAACAATAATAAAAATAAGAGAAGTGCATCACGTAGACTGGCATATTAGTCAATATGGCTGGTGTGTTTATGTCAAGTGTCTTTCAAAGGAATAAAAGTCTAGCAAACAAACTTGCACAGGTATGGCAACTAAAGACTTTTATCTATCTTAGTCACAAAGAATTCAATCTGCCTTTTAAATCAATTTCCCTTTGGTGAAGGTAAAATATCTTACAGTTTTGCTATCATGAATTCTGGGAAATATCTTTCTTATCATGACTAATAAAGAATATTCTAAAAATTTGCAAATATATATCTCATTTGCCTTTATCTTATGTTTTTCTCTATCAAATATATTCTTAAAAACATCATTGTTAAAGTATGCATATTAAAAATGTTGCATGGATGTCAGACTGAAGAAGCTGGCTACAGAGTATCTAAGTATAATACAATGTCCCTGGAAGTTTCACTCTTCTAAAAATTATAATAATTGTCAAGTTTCCTCCCTGTCTCAGAATAGTGAAAAGATCCACTTTGGTTTTCTCAGAATATTTTTCCTTTTGGTAGGAAATCCCTTCTCTGGATTTCTGTCTCAATTTCTCTTTTCACAATCTGACAAGCCTGAATTGATGGCTGAATAACTCAATTAAAACTTATTTTTTTCCTTGAAGTTTCTCTCTTATTGCTTGAATATTATATAAATGACTCCTATTAAATGTATGAGCAAAGTGAAATGACTTTGCAGGAGATGAACCTTTGATAGCTAGGGATTAACTTTTCTGTGTTTGCACAAGGAGGTCCTTTTTCATTCTTTATAAGTGGGTTCTAATGATACAGAAACTCCATTTATCATGGTACATTAATTAGACGTGCTATACTCCCTAAGATAAAATGCATAATAAAAGTGTAAAGTGAAATGAAACAACCTTTCCTCTTAAGAATGTCAGGAACCAGGTTATTCAAACACTGTAGATTTTTCTTTCTTTAACTTTAATAAGGTATTATTACCTTTTAACAAGAGAAACCCTGTTTTGTTTTGTTTTTTAATCAGATTTATCCTACCCTCTTAATTTTTCAGATTTCTCAGTCAAATACCAGTTAGTTCACTTACTGATATATATAAGTATGCTGAACCAACACTTTCACACTTTCTCTTACCATCCATCTTGTGTAAAGACAAAAGGAATATAGTTAACCCATTCGAAAGCACTATATCAAAGTTTTTTTTTTTTTTTTTTTGATTTCACTGATCATGACCAGTTCCTTCCTACTTTCTCTCTGATAGTTGCTCTGGATTAAGAGTCACTCTGTCTTTCCTCTCAGATGTTCTCATTCATACAGCATAACTATCAGAACAGATACAAAGGTTTCACACATTTCTTAGGCTGTTACCTAACTCCTTTATTTAATTTATATATTAGGAGAAAAGAGTCCCGAGTTAAGACTCAGGAAAACTAGATGTTGACTGTAGTTTTGCCACAGACACACTGTTGGACCTATGCTCACATTCTCTGATCTCTACAAGGAATGTGTTCAAGAATCTCAAATATTCTAATAAGCTTTGACAGAAGATTACCACTGAAAAAACTGTAAACCTCAGACATACCTAAAGCGACTAAAACAAAAAGAACATAAAAACAACAACAACAACAACAATAACAACAACAACCAAAAAACTAGGCTTGGCACAGCTACAGCAAACAATAAACATAATCTATTACCTAGACAGATAAACATAAAATCTCACACAAAAAGTCTATATACATCAATTCCTGTTACTCAGTATAACTTGTCCAGCTTTCAAAAAAAAAAAAAAAAAAATACAAAGTATGCTAAATGTTAAAAAAAAAAAAAAAAATACAGTATAAGGAGAAAATTCAAGTTTTAGGACCAAACTCAAATACGCTGGAGAATTTTGGAATTATTACACCGAAGTTTAAGACAACTACAATTAAGCATAAGACAACTATGCTAAGGGTTTTAAAGGCAAAATGTGGACAACATGCAATGCTATGCTATGCTAAGTCACTTCAGTCGTGTCCAACTCTGTGCGACCCCATGGACTGCAGCCTACCAGGCTCCTCCGTCCATGGGATTTTCCAGGCAAGAGTACTGAAGTGGGGTGCCATTAAGGACATATGGATAATGAAAGCAGGGAGATGGAGGCTCTAACAAAATATCAAAAGAACATTCTAGAGACGAAAACTACTATAGTAGGAATGGACATATCAAAAGAGAGAGTCAGTGAACGTGATGATATGTCAATAGAAACTTCAAAAACTGAAATACAAAGAAAAAAATTTCCTAAAAAGATGACATATAATTAAGAACTGTGGGATAAAATGAATAAAATTGTGTATTGGGAATACTAGAAAGAAAGAAAGTATCATTCTCCTGTATCTTCCTTTCTCCTTCTCTTTCTTATTCATTAATTTAATTCATATTATTAATTTAACTAATAAAAATTATAATCACACCCAAATTTGAAATTTGGAACTGTGGATATGCTTCATCAGTAGTTTCAAATTAAATTTATTATTTCATGAAGTAATCTATACATATATAATTTTATCAGTGTGTTTTCTAAAAACTTGTAATAGCTCAATGACTATGTAAGTTGGTTATATCAGGGATTCATATTCGTAAAGTATAAACTGACTAATATATAATTAATTTTGGGGTAAAAGGGGACATTAGATGATGATGAGAGTCAATTTTCAAAGAAGATAAAGCAATGTCACAAAACAACATCAAGTCAAAATATGCAAAGTAAAAACTGGTAGAACTAATGGGAGAAATAGATTCCACTCTTATACTCTAGGTATTTCAAAACCCCTCTAACAGTAATTGACAGAACCAGCAAATAAAAAAATCAGTAAGAATATAGTTGAACTGAACATTCTCATAAACCAAATGAATCTTATTGACATTTATAAAACATTCTTTAAACAACAGCAGATTACACATTTATCTCAAACTCACATTGAACATCCACCAAGATGGGCAACATTCTGGGCCATAAAATGTAATCTTAATACATTTAAAATAAGAGATATGGCATAAAGTATGTACTCAGACCACATGGAATTAAAGTAGAAATTAATAATAGAGAGATAGATGGAAAATTCCAAAGTATTTTGAGATTAACATCACACTTCTAAATAACACATGATTCAAAAAAGTGTACTAAGGGGAATTTAAAATATTTTTTTACCCAATTAATATAAAACTACAACTTATCATCACTGCAATGGCAACTGCAGCCATGAAATTAAAAGACGCTTACTCCTTGGAAGGAAAGTTATGACCAACCTAGATAGCATATTGAAAAGCATAGACATTACTTTGTCAAAAAAGGTCCATCTAGTCAAGGCCACGGTTTTTCCAGTGGTCATGTATGGATGTGAGAGTTGGACTGTGAAGAAAGCTGAGAGCCGAATAATTTATGCTTTTGAACTGTGGTGTTGGAGAAGACTTTTGCGAGTCCCTTGGACTGCAAGGAGATCCAACCAGTCCATTCTAAAGGAGATCACCCTTGGGTGTTCTTTGGAAGGAATGATGCTAAAGCTGAAACTGCAATACTTTGGCCACCTCATGTGAAGAGTTGACTCATTGGAAAAGACTCTGATGCTGGGAGGGATTGGGGGCAGGAGGAGAAGGGGACGACAGAGGATGAGATGGCTGGATGGATGGCATCACTGACTTGATGGACCTGAGTTTGAGTGAACTCCGGGAATTGGTGATGGACAGGGAGGCCTGGCGTGCTGCGATTCATGGGGTCACAAAGAGTCGGACACGACTGAGCGACTGAAATGAACTGAACTGAACTGAACTGACAATTTATCAAAATTCGTGTGATGCAGCAAAATTAGTGCATAGAGGAAAATTTACATTATAGAATGCAATATTAAAATAGAAGATCTCTAATCAGGAAAGCAAGGTTATGAAAGAAGAAAAAGAAAGGTCAATTAAATCCAGAGAAACAGATGGAAATAAATTTTAATGATCAAGGCAGCCATCAACGACATTGAAAACAAGAAAACAAAAGAACAACAACAAAAGCAACAAAACCAGAAGCTGGTTTGTTATGAGTTTGTGAAACTAGCACTTGGTAAGTGGAGTCTAGGGTACTGGGTGATACACTGTTGCACTTCAAAAACAGAAGACTTAAAATAGAGAAGCTTATTACTCATAGGTCCTCAGAGGAGGTATCCAGCATACCTAAGAGGTACACATGAGGAGGTTAAAGCAGAATGCAGACAAAGACAGGACTTAGGACATATATCATATTAAAGTCTGTAGGGAGTATTTTGCAGTTCAGTGGTAAGACTAGACTGGTCAATTCTAACAAAAAGAGCAAGGACTTTGGTAAACCTCATGTGGTCTTATAAAGAAGGTGTTGGGAGACTGTTAATCACAGGAGCTATTGGGAAAATCATATCAGGAACTTTGTGATTTGTGATCCATTTGTGATTGAGGGCTGCTATGTGTAGCTGTGCTTGCATCAGGGGCTAGTGTCAATGTAAGGGCAATGCAGTCTACTTGGTCAAAAATGGATGCTGAGGCAGCAATACCACGGAGTAGCTGATACTAAGGACAATATATGGGTGATAAGGAAATATGTTGCCCAATTCTATGGCCAAAAATTTAATGATTTAGATTTAATGTGCCAATTCATTAAAACATGCAATTTACCAACACTTGCAAGGACAACTAAATCATCTAAATAGGTCTATTTTTATTAAATAAATTAAATACAGCTAAAAACAATCTAAATCAGAAGGCACCAGACTCAAATGGTTTCACTGGTGAATTCTACCAAATATTAAAGTATACATGATACCAGTTTTCTATACTCTTTTCCAGAAAGTGCAGACAGGGGAAAAATGTCTAACTCCTTTATGAGGTCTGCATTGCTTTCATACCAAAATTAGACTCAATATTTCATGACAGTAGATGCCAAAGTTCTCAATAAAATATTAGCAAATCTAATTAAACTAGGTATAAAAATAAGTACACACTACAACCAAGTGGGATTTTACCCTAACTGTATGGCTGGTTAAGCATTCAAAAATCAATTAAGACTGTGATATCAGGATTAATAAAACAGTGAAGCCAAAGGGATACATCTTCCTACAGACATAAAGTCCTGCCTCATGGAGCTTGCATTCTGGTGGAGTAGATGGGCTGTGAAAGGATAGATGTTTTACCATCAGTGCTGTATAGATGGAGAAGTCCTGAGGCTACTGTAAGAATAAGATGGAAAACCAGAGGCAGGAGGCTTAAGTCCAAAATCTGAGAACTCCAGAGAACTCCTGACTCCAGGGAACACTACTCAATAAGAGCTCATCCAAAAGCCTTCATACCTACACTGAAACCAAGCACCACCCAAGAGCCAACAAGTTCCAGAGCAAGACATACCATGCAAATTCTCCAGCAACACAGGAATATGGCCTTGAACTTCAATATACAGGCTGCCCAAAGTCACACCAAACCTACAGATATTTCAAAACTCACTACTGACACTTCATTGCACTCCAGAGAGAAGAAATCAAGCTCCACCCACCAGAACACCAACACAAGCTTCCCTAACCAGAAAACCTTGACAAGCCACCCATCCAACTCCATCCACAGTGAGGAACCTCCACAATAAAGAGGAACCACCAACTGCCAGAATACAGAAAGGCCACCCCAAACACAGCAATATAAACAAGATGAAAAGGCAGAGAAATACTCAGCTGGTAAAGGAACATGATAAATGTCCACCAAACCAAACCAAAGAGGAGGAGATAGGGAGTCCACCTGAAAAAGAATTCAGAATAATGATATTAAAAATGATCAAAAATCTTGGAAACAAAATGGAGTTACAGATAAACAGCCTGGAGACAAGGGTTGAGGAGATGCAAGAACTGTTTAACAAGGACCTAGAAGAAATAAAAAAGAGTCAATCTATAATCAATAATGCAATAAATGAGATCAAAACCACTCTGGAGGGAACCAACAGTAGAATAACGGAGGCAGAAGATAGGATAAGAGAGGTAGAAGATAGAATGGTAGAAATAAATGAAGCAGAGAGGAAAAAATAAAAAAAAAAAAAATTAAAAGAAAAGAGGACAACCTCAGAGACCTCTGGGACAATGTTAAACAACCCAACATTTGAATCATGGGAGTCCCAAAAGAAGAAGACAAAAAGAAAGACCATGAGAAAATACTTGAGGAGATAATAGTTGAAAACTTCCTTAAAATGGGGAAGGAAATAGTCACCCAAGTCCAAGAAACCCAGAGAGTCCCAAACAGGATAAACCCAAGGCAAAACACCCTAAGACACATTTTAATCAAACTAACAAAGATCACACACAAAGAACAAATATTAAAAGCAGCAGGGGACAAACAACAAATAAAACACAAGGGGATTCCCAAAAGGATAACAGCTGAGCTTTCAACAGAAACTCTTCAGACCAGAAGGGAATGGCAGGACATACTTAAAGTGATAAAAGAGAAGAACCTACAACACAAATTATTGTACACAGCAAAGATCTCATTCAAATATGAAGGAGAAATCAAAGCTTTACAGACAAACAAAAGCTCAGAGAATTCAGCACCACCAAACCAGCTCTCCAACAAATGCTAAAAGATCTTCTCTAGACAGGAAATACAGAAAGGGTGTATAAACTCAAACCCAAAACAACAAAGTAAATGGCACTGGAATCTTACTTATCAATAATTACCTTAAATGTAAATGGGTTGAATGCTCCAACCAAAAGACAAAGACTGGCTGAATGGATATAAAAACAGGACCTCTATTTACCATGTCTACAAGAGACTCACCTCAAAACAAAGGACATATACAGATTGAAAGTGAGGGGCTGGAAAAAAATATTCCACGCAAATAGAGACCAAAAGAAAGCAGGAGTAGCAATATTCATATTAGATTAAATGACTTTAAAATAAAGACTGTGAAAAGAGACAAAGAAGGACACTACATAATGATCAAAGGATCAATCTAAGAAGAAGATATAACAATTACAACTATAGATGCACCCAGCATACGAGCCCCACAATATGTAAGCCAAATACTAACAAGTATGAAAAGGGAAATTAACAATAACACAATAATAGTGGGAGACTTTAACACCCTACTTACACCTATGGATAGATAAACTAAACAGAAAATTAATAAGGAAACATCCTGTGGTCATCTATGGATGTGAGAGTTGGACTGTGAAGAAGGCTTAGCGCCGAAGAATTGATGCTTTTGAACTGTGGTGTTGGAGAAGACTCCTGAGAGTCCCTTGGACTGCAAGGAGATCCAACCAGTCCATTCTGAAGGAGATCAGCCCTGGGATTTCTTTGGAAGGAATGATGCTAAAGCTGAAACTCCAGTACTTTGGCCACCTCATGAGAAGAGTTGACTCATTGGAAAAGACTCTGATGCTGGGAGGGATTGGGGGCAGGAGGAGAAGGGGACAACAGAGGATGAGATGGCTGGATGGCATCACTGACTCGATGGAAGTGAGTCTCATTGAACTCCAGGAGTTGGTGATGGACAGGGAGGTCTGGAGTGCTGCGATTCATGGGGTCGCAAAGAGTTGGACACGACTGAGTGACTGATCTGATCTGATGGGCCAGTTAGACGTAATTGATATCTATAGGACATTTCACCCTCAAACAATGAATTTCACATTTTTCTCAAGCACACATGGAACCTTATTTAGTATAGATCACATCCTGGACCATAAATCTAGCCTTGGTAAATTAAAAAAAAAAAAAAAAAAAACGAAATCATTCCAAGCATCTTTTCCTACCACAATGCAGTAAGATTAGATCTCTATTACAGGAGAAAAACTATTAAAAAGTCCAACATATGGAGGCTGAACAACACGTTGCTGAATAACCAACAAGTCAAGAAAGAAATAAAAATATGGATAGAAATGAATGAAAATTAAAACACAACAACCCAAAACCTATGGGACATCGTAAAAGCAGTGCTAAGGGGAAGGTTCATAGCAATACAGGCTTGCCTCAAGAAACAAGAAAAAAGTCAAATAAATAATCTAATTCTACACCTAAAGCAACTAGAAAAGGAGGAAATGAAGAACCTCAGGGTTAGTAGAAGGAAAGAAATCTAAAAATTAGGGCAGAAATAAATGCAAAAGAGACCATAGAAAAAATCAACAAAGCCAAAAGCTGGTTCTTTGAGAAGATAAACAAAATTGACAAACCATTAGCCAGACTCATCAAGAAACAAAGGGTGAAGAATCAAATCAAGAAAAATTAGAAATGAAAATCGACAAATCACAACAGACAACACAGAAATACAAAGGATCATAAGAGACTACTGTCAGCAAATATATGCCAATAAAATGGACAAGTTAGAAGAAATGGACAAATTCTTAGAAAAGTATAACTTTTCAAAACTGAATCAGGAAGAAATAGAAAATCTTAACAGACCCATCACAAGCACAGAGATTGAAACTGTAATCAGAAATCTTCCAGCAAACAAAATCCCAAGACCAAATGGCTTCAGAGCTGAATTCTAGCAAAAATTTAGAGAAGAGCCAATACCTATTCTATGAAGTCACCATCACCCTAATACCAAAACCAGACAAAGATCCCACAAAAAAAGAAAACTACAGGTCAATATCACTGATGAACATAGATGCAAAAATCCTTAATAAAATTCTAGCAAAGAGAATCCAACAACACATTAAAAAGATCATACATCATGACCAAGTGGGCTTTATCCCAGGGATGCAAGGATTCTTCAATATCTGCAAATTGATCAATGTAATACACATTAACAAATAGAAAGATAAAAACCACATGATTATCTCAATAGATGCAGAAAAAGCCTTTGACAAAATTCAACATCCATTTATGATAAAAACCGTCCAGAAAGCAGGAATAGAAGGAAATATATCAACATATAAAAGCTGTATATGACAAACCCACAGCAAACATTATCCTAAATGGTGAAAAATTGAAAGCATTTCCCTTAAAATTAGGAACAAGACAAAGGTGCCCACTCTCACCACTACTATTCAACATAGTTTTGGAAGTTTTGGCCACAGCAATCAGAGCAGAAAAAGAAATAAAAGGAATCCAAATTGGAAAAGAAGAAGTAAAACTCTCACTGTTTGCAGATCACATGATCTTCTACATAGAAAACCCAAACACCCCACCAGAAAATCACTAGAGCTAATCAATGAATATAGTAAAGTTGCAGGATATAAAAGTAACATGCAGAAATCCCTTGTTTCCTATACACTAACAATGAGAAAACAGAAAGAGAAATTAAAGAAACAATTCCATTCACCATTGCAATGAAAAGAATAAAGTACTTAGGAATATATCTACCTAAGGAAACAAAAGACTTATATATATATAGAAAACTATAAAACACTGGTGAAGGAAATCAAAGAGGACAGAAATAGATGGAGAAATATACCATGTTCATGGATTAGAATAATCAATATAGTGAAAATGAGTATACTATCCAAAGCAATCTATAGATTCAATGCAATCCTTATCAAGCTACCATTGGTATTTTTCACAGAACCAGAATAAATAATTTCACAATTTGTATGGAAATACAAAAAACCTCGAATAGCCAAAGCAATCTTGAGAAAGAAGAATGGAACTGGAGGAATCAACCTGCCTGACTTCAGGCTCTACTACAAAGCCACAGTCATCAAGACAGTATGGTATTGGCACAAAGACAGAAATATAGAGCATTGGAACAAAATAGAAAGCCCAGAGATAAATCCATGCACCTATGGACACCTTAGCTTTGACAAAGGAGGCAAGAATATACAATGGAGAAAAGACAATCCCTTTAACAAGTGGTGCTGGGAAAACTGGTCAACCACTTGTAAAAGAATGAATTAGAACAGTTTCTAACACCGTGCACAAAACTAAACTCAAAATGGATTGAAGATCTAAATGTAAGACCAGAAACTATAAAACTCCTAGAGGAAAACATAGGCAATACACTCTCCAACATAAATCACAGCAGGATCCTCTATGACCCACCTCACAGAGTAAAGGAAATAAAAGCAAAAATAAACAAATAGGACCTAATTAAACTTAAAAGCTTTTGCACAATGAAGGAAACTATAAGCAAAGTGTAAAGACAGCCTTCAGAATGGGAGAAAATAATAGCAAGCGAAACTACTGACAAAGAATTAATCTCAAAAATATACAAGCAGCACCTGCAGCTCAATCCAGAAAAATAAATGACCCAATCAAATAATGCACCAAAGAACTAAATAAACATTTCTCCAAAGAAGACATACAGATGGCTAACAAACACATGAAAAGAGGCTCAACCTCACTCATTATCAGAGAAATGAAAATCAAACCCACAATGAGGTACCCGTCAGAGGTACCACATTTCACACCCGTCAGAATGGCTGCTATCCAAAAGTCTACAAACAATAAATGCTGGAGAGAGTGTGGCGAAAAGGAAATCCTCTTATACTGTTGGTGGCAATGCAAACTAGTACAGCCACTATGGAGAACAGTGTGGAGATTCCTTAAAAAACTGGAAATAGAATTGTCATATGACCCAGCAATACCACTGCTGGGCATACACACCGAGGAAACCAGAATTGAAAGAGACACATGTACCCCAATGTTCATCACAGCACTGTTTACAATAGCCAGGACATGGAAGCAACCTAGATGTCCATCAGCAGATGAATGGATAAGAAAGTTGTGGTACATATACACAGTAGAATATTACTCAGCCATTAAAAAGAGTACATTTGAATCAGTTCTAATGAGGTGGATGAAACCGGAGCCTAATATACAGAGTGAAGTAAGGCAGAAAGAAAAACACCCAAACAATATACTAATGCATATATATGGAATTTAGAAAGATGGTAACAATAACCCTATATGCAAGACAGCAAAAGAGACACAGATGTATAAAACAGTCTTTTGGACCCTGTGGGAGAAGGTGACGGTGGGATGATTTGAAAGAATAGCATTGAAACATGTATATTATCATTTGTGAAACACATCGCCAGTCCAGGTTCAATGCATGAGACAGAGTGCTCAGGGCTGGTGCACTGGGATGACCCAGAGGGATGGGATGGGGAGGGAGGTGGGAGGGGGGCCCAGGATGGGGAACACATATACACCCATGGCTGATTCATGTCAATGTATGGCAAAATCCCCTACAATATTATAAAGTAATTACCCTCCAATTAAAATAAATAAATTAAAAAAAAATTTTTTTTAAAAGAACTGAGATCTTAAAAAATAAAATAAAATAAAATTGAGGAAAAAAGAAACTGAATAAAGAGATTTAATTAAAAAATCAATTATTACATTACATCAGATCAGTAGGCTAAAGAAAAAAAAATCATATAATTGTGTCAGTATGTACAGAAAAAAACATTTGCTAAAATTGAACTATTCATAATTTTAGAAATCTTAGCAAAATAGTAATAAAAGCAAATTTCCTCATGTATAAAATATATCCACAAAGAAGCAATTACTCATATTATACTTAATGGTGAGAAACTAGATGCTTTCTTGCTGAGATCAAGAAAAAGGAAAGGATGCCTCCTTAACCAATTTTACACTTCCGTAACCACTTCAACATTCAAAAAACTAAGATCATGGCATCTGGTCCTATCACTTAATGGCAAATAGATGGGGAAAGAATGGAAACCATGATAAATTTTATTTTCTATATTTTCTGAAACTCTTTGTTACCCCATGGACCCCACATACTGCAGTGCGCCAGGCTTCCCTGTTCCTCACGATATCCTAGAGCTTGCTCAAACTCGCACCCATTGAGTCAGTGATGTCATCCAACCATCTCATCGTCTGTCGTCCCCTTCTCCTCCTGCCTTCAATCGTTCCCGGCATTAGGGTCTTTTTTAATGAGGCAGTTCTTCGCATCAGGTGGCCAAACTCAGTGAATATTCAGGACTGATTTCCTTTAGGATTGACTGGTTTGATCTTGCAGTCCAAGGGACTCTCAAGAGTGTTTTCAAACACCACAGTTCAAGAACTTCAGTTTTCGGCACTCAGCTTTCTTTGTAGTCCAACTCTCACATCCATACATGACTATTGGAAAAACCATAGCTTTGACTATATGTACCTTAGCTGGAAAAATTATGTCTCTGCTTTTTAATATGTTGTCCAGGTTTCTCACAGCTTTTCTTCCAAGGAGCAAGAGTCTTAATTTCATGGCTGCAGTCACTATCTGCAGTGACTTTGGAGTCCAAGAAAATAAAGTCTGTCACTGTTTCCATTGTTTCTCCAGCTACTTGCCATGAAGTGATGGGACCAGATGTTATAGTCTTCATTTTTTGAATATTGAGTTTTAAGCCACCTTTTTCACTCTACTCTTTTACCTTCATCAAAAGGCTGTCTAGTTCCCCTTCCCTTTATGCCATGAGGGTGGTGCTATCTGCATATTTAAGAGTACTGATATTTCTCCCAGCAATCTTGATCCCAGCTTGTGCTTCATCCAGCCTGGAATTTCACATGATGTACTCTGCATAAAAGTTAAATAAGCAGGGTGACAGCATACAGCCTTGATATAGTCCTTTCCCAGTCTGGAACCAGTCCATTGTTCTATGTCTGATTCTAACTATTGCTTCCTAACATGCATATGGAGAAGGCAATGGCAACCCACTCCAGTACTCTTGCCTGGAAAATCCCGCAGACAGAGGAGCCTGGTAGGCTGCAGTTCATGGGGTCGCTAAAAGTGGGAAACGACTGAGCTACTTCACTTTCACTTTTCACTTTCATGCATTGGAGAAGGCAATGGCAACCCACTCCAGTGCTTTTGCCTGGAGAATCCCAGGGACAGGGGAGCCTGGTGGGCTTTCCATCTATGGGGTCACAACAGAGTCAGACAAGACTGAAGCGACTTAGCAGTAGCAGCAACCTGCATACAGATTTCACAGGAGGCAAGTAAGATGGTCTGGTATTCCCATCTCTTTAAGAATTTTTCACAGTTTGTTGTGATCCACACAGTCAAAAGCTTTAGCTTAGTCAGTGAAGCAGAAGTAAAAGTTATTCTGGAATTCTCTTGCTTTTTCTATGACCTAACGGGTGTTTGTAATTTGATCTCTGGTTCCTCTACCTTTTCTAAATCCGCTTGTATATCTGAAAGTTCTCGGTTCACATATGTTGAAGCCTGGCATTGAGAATTTTGAGCATTACTTTCCTAGCGTTTGAAAAGATGCAATTGTGTGGTATTGTGTGGTAGTTTGAACATTTTTTGGCGTTGCGCTTCTCTGGAACTGAAACGAAAACTGACCTTTTCCAGTCCTGTGGCCACTGCTGAATTTTCCAAATTTCCCGGCACATTGAGTGCAACACTTTAACTGAAGAGGGAAAGTTAAAATTGTAAATAACCTCTTTCTCCTTCTGCCTCTGTAACTCAGCTTTCCCCTTGCAAAGTCTAGATCATGTAGGTCATGTAGTCTCAGAAAGTGGGGACTTGCAATACCAGGAACTGAAGTTTATCTCACTTACCCTTGTCCCGCTCTTTGCAATCGTCCAGCCCCCACAAACCTGCTTAATCATGCCTGTCCAGGCCAGGCATCCCCCTTCCCATAGATTAAACCAGCCTATTAACAGCTAGTGTTGCCCACTATAGTCTGTCTATAAAAACTCTGTAACCCTTTGTTTGGGGCTCAGAGTTTGGAGTGTTAACTCCACTTGGACCACCAGCATAATAAATCTGAGTTCTCCAACTCTCTGAGTGTGGTGCTTGGTTTCTCGAGTACTGGTTTCTTCAACATAACTGCATCAAGATTATATACATTGAAGAATTGCAAGTTAAACAATGAGATATAACTACAATAGAATCTACAACACTGACAATATCAAATGCTGAAAGAGAAATAGAGCAATAGAAAATCTCATTTTTTACTTCTAAGGATGAAAATAATAAAGCCACTTCAGAAGATAATTCAACAGCTTCTTAGAAAAAAGAATAGAAAAATAAAGAAAATCCAACAATTAACTCCTAGATAAATTTATCCAAGTGAGTTAAAAACTTTGTCCACACAAATTATCTTCACACTGATATTTACAGCAGCTTTACTCATATTAATTAAGCACTGGAAGCAACTGAGATTTCCTTTTAAAGGTGAATGGATAAACAAACTGTGGGAATCCATATTATGGGATATGAATTAGTAACAAAAAATGAAGCAGTAAGTGGAGGAAATTTAAGTACATATTGTTAAGTAAAAGAAATCAGACTGAAAAGGTCTTCTTATGTGAATCAAAATATATAACATACAAAAAAAGGCAAAACTAACTATGGACGGAGGTTCATGACATTGTACAGGAAACAGGGATCAAGACCATCCCCATGGAAAAGAAATGCAAAAGAGCAAAATGGCTGTCTGGGGATGCCTTACAAAATAGCTGTGAAAAGAAGAGAAGCAAAAAGCAAAGGAGAAAAGGGAAGATATAAGCATCTGAATGCAGAGTTCGAAAAAATAACAAGGAGAGATAAGAAAGCCTTCCTCAGCGATCAAGGCAAAAAATAGAGGAAAACAACAGAATGGGAAAGACTAGAGATCTCTTCAAGAAAATGAGAGATACCAAGGGAACATTTCATGCAAAGATGGGCACAATAAAGGACAGAAATTATATGGACCTAACAGAAGCAAATGTTATTAAGAAGAGGTGGCAAGGATACATAGAAGAACTGTACAAAATGAAGACAATCACGATGGTGTGATCACTCACCTAGAGCCAAACATTCTGGAATGTGAAGTCAAGTGGGCCTTAGAAAGCATCACTACGAACAAACCTAGTGGAGGTGATGGAATTCCAGTTGAGCTCTTTCAAATCCTGAAAGATGATGCTGTGAAAGTGGCACACTCAATATGCCAGCAAATTTGGAAAACTCAGCAGTGGCCACAGGACTGGAAAAGGTCAGTTTTCATTCCAATCCCAAAGAAAGGCAATTCCAAAGAATGCTCAAACTATGGCACAATTGCACTCATCTCACACGCTAGTAAAGGAATGCTCAAAATTCTCCAAGCTAGGCTTCAGCAGCACGTGAAGTGAAATTCCAGATGTTCAAGCTGGTTTCAGAAAAGACAGAGGAACCAGAGACCTAACTGCCAACATCCACTGGATCATGGGAAAAAAAAAAAGAGAATTCCAGAAAAAACATCTATTTCTGCTTTATTGACTACGCCAAAGCTTTTGACTGTGGGGATCACAATAAACTGTGGAAAATTCTTCAAGAGACGGACATACCAGACCACCTGACCTGCCCTTTGAGAAACCTATATGCAGGTCAGGAAGCAACAGTTAGAACTGGACATGGAACAACAGACTGGTTGCAAAGAGGAAAAGGAGTACGTCAAGGCTGTATATTGTGACTCTGCTTATTTAACTTATATGCAGAGTACATCATGAGAAATGCTGGGCTGGAAGAAGCACAAGCTGGAATCAAGATTTCCAGGAGAAATATCAATAACCTCAGATATGCAGATGACACCACCCTTATGGCAGAAAGTAAAGAGGAACTCAAAAGCCTCTTGATGAAAGTGAAAGAGGAGACTGAAAAAGTTGGCTTAAAGCTCAACATTCAGAAAACGAAGATTGTGGCATCTGGTCCCATCACTTCATGGGAAATAGATGGGGAAACAGTGTCAGACTTTATTTTTCTGGGTTCTGAAATCACTGCATATGGTGATTACAGCCATGAAATTAAAAGACGCATACTCCTTGGAAGGAAAGTTATGACCAACCTAGATAGCATATTGAAAAGCAGAGACATTACTTTGCCAACAAAGGTCCGTCTAGTCAAGGCTATGGTTTTTCCAGTGGTCATGTATGGATGTGAGAGTTGGACTGTGAAGAAAGCTGAGTGCTGAAGAACTGATGCTTTTGAACTGTGGTGTTGGAGAAGACTCTTGAGAGTCCCTTGGACTGCAAGGAGATCCAACCAGTCCATCCTAAAGGAGAACAGCCCTGGTTGTTCATTTGAAGGACTGATGCTGAAGCTGAAACTCCAATACTTTGGCCACCTCATGTGAAGAGTTGACTCTTTAGAAAAGACTCTGATGCTGGGAGGGATTGCGGGCAGGAGGAGAAGGGGACGACAGAGGATGAGATGGCTGGATGGCATCACCAACTCAATGGACATGAGTTTGAGTGAACTCCGGGAGTTGGTGATGGACAGGGAGGCCTGGCGTGCTGCGATTCATGGGGTCGCAAAGAGTCGGACACGACTGACTGGACTGAACTGAACTGAACCGATAGTGACAATAAAAATATAAGTGTTTGCTAGGAGTTACCTGGGGGTGGTGGTAGTAAATAGAAGGAACATGGGGATTTTTTAGGGCAACTTATCTATTCTATATGATGCTTGTAATGATAGATACATAACATTATGCTTTTGGTAAAATTGTACAACTTGAAGGGTAAATTCTCATGTAAATTGTCAGCTTTTGATGATAAAAAAGCATCAGTATTGTTTCACCATTTGTAACAAATTCACCAGGGCAATAGAAAATGTTAGTATTAGAGGAAACCAAGAGTGGAAGAAGGGAATGCGTGTGTGTGGAAACTTTCTGTACTTTCTGCTTAATTGTATTGTAAAAGCTAAAACTGCTATACAATACAGTCTATGAACAACAATAACAACCTGAAAGTGGTAAAAGTTTGACATGAAAAATGTGTCGAACATTTAGTATACTCATAAATTAAATAGGTTGTTATAATTAATACATAACTAGTTGAATGTTTTTGTTGTTGTTCCATCACTAAGTCATGTCTGACTCTTCGTGATTCTGTAGACTGCAACACACCAGGCTTCTCTGCCCATCTCCTGTAGTTTGTTTGGATTCATGTCCACTGAGTCTGTAATGCTGTCTAATCATCTCATCCTCTGCCACCACCTTCTGCTTTTGGCTTCAGTCTTTCCCAGCATCAGGTGACTGAAGTATTGGTGTTTCAGCTTCAACATTAGTCCTTCCAGTGAATATTCAGGGTTGATTTCCGAATCTTCTGCACCACAATTCGAGAACTTCTGTTCTTCAGTGCTCAGCCTTCTTTATGGGTCCAACTCTCACATCTGTACATGACTACTGGAAAAACCATGGCTTTGACTATACAAACCTGTGAAATGAAAATATCTCCTGTCAAATCAATAAACAAGGAATGTCACAGCCATCAGTGATTTCTGGCCTCCAATTGTCAATAAGGGCTCCCAAAACTGATCCAGAAGATGCCACCATCCACCATGGTGACTGCTGAGGACTTCCAGGAAATGCAAGAAACAGCCATCTGCCACATATGCCAGTCCATAAGGTGAACAAGAAAACAGGATATGAAAGGAATTAATTCAGTGAGTTCCAGAGGGTTGCATCTTCCCATATAAAGAATACTAAATTTCCTTAACTTGATATCTGATCTTGATGTACAGACTGCCTGCTCTCCTTGTTGCAAACTTGAATATAGCCTGATTCCTCCTCTTACCTCCTTGGAGCAGTTTTCTCAGACCTACTAAGATGCTGTTTTCTGAGCTCAGAGTCCTAAACATTCCCACTAAATAAAAGAACTCTCTACTTTCAGGTTGTGACTATATTCTTTAGTTAACAGACTGTTGTCAAAGTGATGCCTCTGTTTTTTAATATCCACCTAGGTTTGTCATAGTTTTCCTTCCAAGGAGCAAGTGTTTTTAATTTCATGGCTGCAGTTAGCATTCTCAGTAATTTTGGAGCCCAAGAAAATAAAACTGGACACCTTCCAACTTCGGAGACTCATCCTCCTGTGTCATACCTTCTTGCCTTTTCATACTGTTCGTAGGGTTCTTGTGGCAAGAATACTGGAGTGTTTCACCAACCTCTCCCATAGTGGACCACATTTTGTTAGAACTCTTCACTATGACTCATCCATCTTGAGTGGCCCTGCATAGCATGGCTCATAGAGTTATTGAGTTATGTAAACCCCTTTGCCATGACAAATCTGTGATCCATGAAGGGGTTCAATATAATAAAAATAGTTTTATTTATTGTCTAAGTTATTCTTCTAAACAAAAATCTAAAAAATTTACATTGGATATATTTTCAGCTCCATTTCCCAGATAAGGAAAATTAAAGTCAAAGTGGTCCTTGACTGAGAATAAGTCCTAGATTAACTCTTTGATCAGAATTTAGGTCCAGAGCAGAGCTTTTCAGCTCTAACCTCTAGCTTGGATTTAGCAATATAGGTTCATGTCCTTGTTATGGGGAGGAAAATTTGTCTTCTACCATTTTAGGTTCCTTTGGCTTGTTTAATATTTAAGTTGACAAGAGACAAGGTAAAAGGAGAAAAATAAATTTCGTTTTGTATATGTAGAATCTTCATACAGCTATGAGAGGTTCCCAGTCAGGCTTCAATCCCATGCTGAACCTACAGAGAAGGTGTCAGGGCCTGGGGCTCCAAAGAGAAGGAAGAAATTCATAGGAAGATGTGAAGTGCAAATGTTTGGTAAACAAATGTTTGCCAAGCCTTGCAGAGACAATGGGACACACAGAGAACCTGGAACAAACAGGCGCTGCCGCGCTCTGCCCTCCCGGCTTGCCACACACAGCCCATGCTCTTTGTGGTACTGTCTGACGATAGTTCTCTCAGGCCACACCTCCTATGAAAATCCCTTTAGGCAGTTGAAGAGGAGGTAAAATCCTTCTTGAATCTATTGGGCCTCAATTATCTATGGTTAGAAGCAAGTCTTCTGCCAAAGTGACATGGCTTGGGGCAACCTGCCCTGAGCAGCACCACTTGTCAGAACTATGGCTCCCTTCCTCAGATTCTAAAACCAAGGATCTAACCATCTTATCCATGAGGTATTCAAAATTAGCTTTGAAAAGAGAGAATGTTTAATTAGGAAGGTGTAATTTGAAGCTATATCATTCATATAGATATTAGTTATTATAACAATTTAAAGGGCATAACAGTGTCATTTTTACTGGGTCAAACTCTTTCACGTTTAACATTTTTTTTTTCATTTATTCCATATATTTATTTTTTAAATATATTTCAATTTCAGAATTTTGGAGAACTAAAAAAACTAAGATCCCAAGACTGACTATCAAAATGATCAAAACTATTTATCAATTGTTACTATTAATAACATAGTGAGTGAAATCACTCAGTCATGTCTGACACTTTGCGACCCCATGGACTATAGCCTACCAGGCTCCTCCATCCATGGGATTTTCCAGGCAAGAATACTGGAGTGGGCTGCCTTTTCCTTCTCCTTATAATATGGTAGTTCCGTGCTTCCCTGGTGGCTCAGAAGGTAAAGCGTCTGCCCGTCTGCCTGCAATGTGGAGACCCGGGTTCGATTCCTGGGTCGGGAAGATCCCCTGGGGCAGGAAATGGCAATCCACTCCAGCACTCTTGCCTGGAAAATCCCATGGACGGAGGAGCCTGGTTAGGCTACAGTCCATGGGGTCGCAGAGAGTTGGACACGACTGATCGACTTCACTTTCACTTTCTTTCACTTTTGTGAGAATGTATGTGCTAAATACATACGTATTAATAGAACACCATATTGATTAAATTTATTTTATTCAATCTGGCTTCAAATGTCTATATTCTTTTAATACAGTTCATTCACATCTTTTCCTCCTTTCTTTCTGCCTTTAATTCTTCCTTTCTCTTTATTCATCTTTTATGCTTTTCTTTTTATAATATGAAGAAGGAAATTACTATTTTAAGAGAAATCTTCAACAATGTCAGCCAAACAAATGTATGCCAGGTCAAAATGAGGTAATTGTAATAATTGCATATTAACTTTGTTTTATATATGTCAGGCACTATTGTATTTCCATAAATTTATTTATTTCTTCTTATCTAGTATCAATATTGTGAAACATTTTGTTATTAGTTTTGCACTGTCAAACACATTTAGAAAAATGTTGGTATTCAAACCCACATAATTTGTTTTCAGATTCTATAATCCTAGTCACAGCAATACACTGTCAAATGAAGAAACTTTTCCAATAACAGCAAAACTAACTTACATTTCATAGAAAAATATATATATATAGCACATATTTTAGATAGTAAATTATCTAAAAGATATTCTACAAACTTTTAGATATGACTGCCTTCTATCTATCTCTTTAATAATGAAAATAAGTAAAAGTGTAGTAAAATCTTAAGCTGTTAAAATAAAAAAACAATATTCCGAACACTTTTATTGATAATGAAAATTTTTGCTATAGCTGTTTGCTTGGGCTTGAGGGGATAAGTTTGAATTATAAAAGAAATGAAGTAGAACTGTCCTTACATGTCTAGGAAAAGTTTATATACAATGAATTTGATAAATTACAGAAATTATTTAAAACACTCATAACTGTTAACTACCAAAATACCCAAGTACCGATTTATCAAGTGTGAAATAAAATAATTAAACAGAAATAGTTTTCTTTGTGTTATATTTTCTTCAGGGTAAAGCTGCAGATATAAATGTAACAATTGTGCTAATAATTATACATAAAGCCAAAATCAAGAAGAAATAACGAGTAGCTTACACTAACTAAATAAAAAATTATAACAAATAACTCCATGTCAAGGCTCCAGGGCTGCAATGATTTTAAATTAGAACACAACATTTGCTGGATAGGTTGCTCATTTAACATTCTTAGGATCTGTCAATATGATCACTTTTGTTATGAAACAACCTATTTATTTTGATTAGAATGGAAATCCCCCAATGAAACACTGAAACAGATGCCAACAATAACACTTGATTAACCAAAAGCCCGGCAAGCTATTGCATATCCTTGAGTACACAAATGGGAAAAGAAACACCTGAAAACATCAATGTCACTGGCAGATTCCACATGCACCCTTTAAAAATAACCAATCTACAAACGTTGAGACACTTTCGGTTCAGTTCAGTTCAGTTCATTTGCTCAGTTGTGTCTGACCCCACAGACTGCAGCAAACCAGGCTTCCCTGTTCATCACCAACTCCCAGAGTTTACTCAAATTCATGTCCATTGAATCGCTGATGCCATTCAACCATCTCATCCTCTGTAGTCACCTTCTCCTCCCGCCTTCAATCTTTCCCAGTATCAGGGTCTTTCCCAATGAGTCAGCTCTTTGCATCAGGTGGCCAAAGTACTGGAGTTTCAACTTCAGCATCAATCCTTCCAATGAATGTTTAGGACTGATTTCCTTTAGGATGAATTGGTTGGATCTCCTTGCAGACCAAGGGACTCTCAAAAGTCTTCTCCAACACGACAGTTTAAAAACATAATTTCTTTGGTGCTCAGCTTTCTTTATAGTTCAACTCTCACATCCATACATGACTAGTAGAAAAACCATAGCTTTGAATAGACAGATCTTTGTTGGCATAGTAATATCACTGCTTTTTAATATGCTGTCTAGGTTGGTCATAACTTTTCTTTCAAGGTACACGGGTCTTTTAATTTCATGACTGCAGTCACTATCTGCAGTAATTGTCGATCCCACAAAATAAAGTCTCTCACTGTTTCCATTGTTTCCCCATCTATTTGCCATGAAATGATGGGATGGATGCCATGATCTTAGTTTTCTGAATGTTGAATTTTAAGCCAACTTTTTCACTCTCCCCTTTCACTTTCATCAAAAGGCTCTTTAGTTCTTCTTCACTTTCTGCCATAAGGGTGGTGTCATCTGCATATCTGAGGTTATTGATATTTCTCCTGGTAACCTTGATTCCAGCTTGTGCTTCATCCAGCCCAGAATTTCACAGGATGCACTCTGCGTAAAATTAAATAAGCAGGGTGACAATATACAGCCTTGATGTACTCCTTTCCCGATTTGGAACAGTCTGTTGTTCCATGTCCAGTTCTGTTACTTCCTGACCTGCAGACAGATTTCTCAGGAAGCAGATCAGGTGGTCTTGTATTCCCATCTCTTCAAGAATTTTCCACAGTTTCTTGTGATCCACAGAGTCACAGGGTTTGACCTAGTCAATAAAGCAGAAGTAGATGTTTTTCTGGAATGCTTTCCCTTTTTCGATGATCCAACGGATGTTGGCAATTTGATCTCTGGTTCCTCTGCCTTTTCTAAATATAGCTTCAGCACCTGGAAGTTAATGGTTCATGTTCTGTTGAAGCCAGGCTTGGAGAATTTTCAACATTACTTTGCTAGTGTGTGAGATGAATCAAATTGTGCAGTTGTTTGAGCATTCTCTGGCATTGCCTTTCTTTGGGATTGGAATGAAAACTGACCTTTTCCAGTCCTGTGGAGACTGTTGAGTTTTCCAAATTTGCTGGCATATTGAGTGCAGCACTTTCACAACATCATCTTTTAAGATTTGAAATAGTTCAACTGAAATTCCATCACCTCCACTAGCTTTGTTTGTAGTGATGCTTCATAGGTTCACTTGACTTCATATTCCAGGATATCTGGCTCCAGGTGAGTGATCACATCATCGTGATTATCTGGGTCATAAAGATCTTTTTTGTACATTTCTGTGTATTCTTGCCACCTCTTTTTAATGTTTTCTGCTTTTGTTAGGGCCATACTATTTCTGTCCTTTATTGTGCCCATCTTTGCATGAAATGTTCCCTTGATATCTCTAATTTTATTGAAGAGATCTCTAGTCTTTCCCATTCTATTGTTTTCTTTTATTTCTTTGCATTGATCACTGAGAAAGGCTCTCTTATCTCTCCTTGTTATTCTTTGGAACTCTGCATTCAAATGGGTATATCTTTCCTTTTTTCCTTTGCCTTTTGCTTCTCTTCACAGCTATTTGAAAGACCTCTTCAGATGACCTTTTTGCCATTTTGCATTTATTTTTCTTGAGGATGATCTTTATCCCTGCCTCTTGTGTAATGTCACATACCTCAATCCATAGTTCTTCAGGCACTCTTTCAGATCTAATCCCTTGAATCTATTTCTCATTTCCTCTGTATAAGGGATTTTATTTAGGTCATACCTGAATGGTCTAGTGGTTTTCCCTACTTGCTTTAAGTCTGAATTTGGCGATAAGGTGTTCATGATCTGAGCCACAGTCAGCTCCTAGTCTTGTTTTTGTTGGCTGAATAGAGCTTCTCCATCTTTGGCTGCAAAGAATATAATCAATGTGATTTTTGTATTGACCATCTGGTGATGTCCATGTGTAGAGTCTTCTCTTGTGTTTTTGGAAGAGGGTGTTTGCTATGACCAGTGTGTTCTCTTGGGAAAACTCTATTACTCTTTGCTCTGCTTCATTCTGTACTCCAAGGCCAAATTTACTTGTTACTCCAGGTATTTCTTGACTTCCTACTTTTGCATTCCAGTCCCCTATAATAAAAAGGACATCTTTTGGGGGAAGATTTAGGTACAGTCAACTGACTAGGGACATCTTTGTAGCTTTTTATATTGTGCATGCAGGATAGAAATTGCAAGTTTTCTATTCTCATTGTGAAATAAACAAGTAATTCTTTTTGTGGTGGTCAAATGTCTAATGAGGTTTGAAGGAAATACAACTTGTTGCTTGACATTAGAGAGAAAATGCTTATGGACTTCTCTCATGAAGACTAAAGTTCTTTAGTAGCATATGTATATAGTCAATTCAAGGTGAGAAGTTTCAATATACTTATTATTTTATTCCCCCAAATCATATACTTTGTGATTATGTACCCAAACAAAATAATTCCAAAATTAATTTGGAGTTTCAAAAAGGGAATTTAGAAACTATATGATTTACATCAACAGTTTAATCCAACAGAGAAATGTTGAGGATATATAAATCAAATATGCTACAGTGAGGAAATAATCATAAATATGATGTTGATGAGTATTGGTCAGATCTTCTTTAAAATGATCTGTTTTATTTTTTCTCATGTTTCTCTCACAATTAGACTAGAATTATGAGTACTGAAGAAGAATACCACAGAGGTGAAATGCCTTTTCTATATGTCATAACAGAGAAAATATAAATATGACTTACAAATAATGATGTTATATTCGATCACTTAATTAGATATTCAGGCTTGTTTATTTCACTTTTTTTTTTTTTTTTTTTATGCTGTTGGTTTAGTCGCTAAGTCATGTCCGACTTTTGCACCCCCATGTATTGTAGCCTGCCGGGCTCCTCTGTCCATGGGATTTTCCAGGCAAGAATACTGGAGTGGGTTGCCATTTCCTTTCTCCAGGGGATCCTTTTTTTTTAATCCCTCCATATATATTTTATTCTTTAGATATTAGTCATTAAGTCTAGCTCATTAAAAGGCTCTACCTCTTAGAGAGGGGAGTATCTACATTTATTATTTGGAATTCTTTTATAAGAAATATTTGGCCATTTCACTTATGTATTTATAAATTCATTTATATCATCATGCTGTTGCTGCTGCTGCTAAGTCACTTCAGTCATGTCCAACTCTGTGTGACCCCATAGACGGCAGCCCACCAGGCTCTGCCATCCCTGGGATTCTCCAGGCAAGAACACTGGAGTGGGTTCCATTTCCTTCTCCAGTGCATGAAAGTGAAAAGTGAAAGTGAAGTCCCTCAGTCGTGTTCAACTCTTAGCAACCCCATCGAATTCAGCCTACCAGGCTCCTCCATCCTTGGGATTTTCCAGGCAAGAGTAGTGGAGTGGGGTGACATTGCCTTCTTATATCATCATAGAATTGTGCATATTTATTTTTTATTTTATGTTAGTAGTAGGTAGGATAATGACTCCCCTAATATGTCCAGATCCTAATTTCTAGAACCTGTGAATATTACTTTATATGGCAAAACAGACTTTGCAGATGTGTTTTAGTTTAAGGAGCTTGAGGAGATGTGATTATCCTGAATTATCTTTGTGAGTTTATTCCTCCAATTTCTTAAAAGTAGAGTACCTTTTCTTGACTATTGTCAGAGGACATTAAGACTTAGGCAGAATAGCTACTGGAATGCAACTCTGCTGGCTTTGAAATTGGAGGAAATAGGCCACTAGTCAAAGAAGGTAACTAATCTCAAGAATTTGGAAAAGTCAATGGAACAGATTCTTCCTTAGAGTTTAAAAATAATTCGACCTTCCCAACACCTCAATTTTCAGCTAATAAACCCTTTGTTGAATTTTGACGTTCAGAACTGTAATATGATTTATATTGGTTTAAGCCTCTAAATTTGTGTTACTACAGTATTCGTAGAAAACTAACAGAATGTAATAACCTAATACTAGAAAAATTATTTTACTGCACAAGTTTTTTAAGCTTTGGCCATCAGGAACTCTTTCAGGTTGGACCTTATATTGTTTTCACCTTTCCAACTCTTGGCTTACTGAGAAATCCCCTGCTTTCTGGCAATACAAAGTACTCTAGTTAGATCAGTCAGCAAAGCTTTGGCCTGCAATGTGGAGACCTGGGTTCAATTCCTGTGTCGGGAAGATCCCCTGGAGAAGGAAATAGCAACCCACTCCAGTATTCCTGCCTGGAGAATCCCATGGACAGAAGAGCCTGGTGGGCTAGAGTTTGTGGGATCTCAAGAGTCGGACACAACTTAGTGCTATCTTTCTTCTTTCTTTCTAGTTTCATCTTACATTTCCATTTCATCAGTCCTAGAATCAGCCATTTCTCCATTTTCTTACAGATAGAAACTTGGTTTTCATTCTTGTCCATTTATTTCCTTTTTTTGACAATAATATTTACAGAACATACTTTTTTTAGACTTGTCAAATGCTATGCATGAGAGGAAAAAGAAATTATCAACTAGAGTACAAAGTTCTCTTTGCCTTTGGCATTGGAATCTCTAGTCAAATCAACATCGTTCCAAAGTTAAATAGGTCAGTTCCTTTCCACCCATGCCCTTCAATGAGATTGCGTCATAAATGCATGAGACTGTTAGATTAATCTGTCATAGTATGGATTGCATCTTGTGATCCTAATTATCAGGTGTGCATATTTAATTTCTATATGTCAAACTACACATTTTGTGATGGACAATTGCTTATTGTTTGAGAAATGCAGAGAGTTATCTATTCATCACCCTAATAATCCTACTATGTATTCCTTTTATAGGCAATTAACTATTCTGGAAACTTCTGAATTTTTTTTTCATCCCTATATTTTTGCATTATCTAGACTATCATGCGACTGAAAACACAATATGTATCCTTTTGTATCTGTCTTTCTTCTGTTAATAAATTTCATTAAAATTCAGCCATATGTTTCTATGAAATAATAGTTCAGTGCATTTATAAAAATATTTCTGAATAATATTACTTTATGTAGTGAAAAGTGAAAGTTGCTCAGTCATGTCTGACTGTTTGTAACCCCATGAACTGTAGCCTGCCCATGGAATTCTCCAGGCAAGAATATTGGAGTGAGTAGCCATTATTTTCTCCAGGGAATTTTCCTAACCCATGGATAGAATCTGTGTCTCCCACATTGCAGGCAGATTCTTTAACATTTGAGCCACCAACAAAGCCCTAGTATAGGTATTGTTGTTATTATTCAGTCATTAAGCTGTGTCTGACTCTGCAATCCCATGGATTGCAGCATTCCAGGAAGTACTGTCCTTCACTATCCAATGGAGTTTGCTCAAATTTATATACATTGAGTGGGTGATGCTATGTAGCAATCTCATCCTCTGTTGTCCCCTTCTTCTCCTGCCTTCAATCTTTCCCAACTTCAGGCTCTTTTCCTCTAAGTCAGTTCTTTGCATCAGGTGGCCAATGAATTGGAGCTTCAGCATCAGCATCAGTGCTTCCAATGAATATTCAGGACTGATTTCCTTTAGAATTGACTGATTTGATCTCCTTGCTGTCCAAGGGACTCTCAAGAGTCTTCTCCAGCACCACAGTTTGAAAGCATCAATTCTTTGGTGCTCAACCTTCTTTATGATCCAATTTTCACATTCGTTCATGACTACTGGAAAAACCAGAGCTTTGATTATATCAACCTTTGTCAGCAAAGTGTTTTTTTCTGCCTTTTAATATGCTGTCTATGTTTATCATAGCTTTTCTTCCAAGGAGAAATGTCTTTTAATTTCATGGTGGCAGTTACCATCCACAGTAATTTTGGAGCCCAAGAAAATAAAATCTATCACTGTTTCCATTTTTTCCTTATCTATTTCCCATGAAGTGATAGCTTTTTGTTAGTTTATTTGTGAAGAATTTTTGTTTGCTTCTAATATGTGATAATTAGGCATGGAGCTGTTATAATCAGCCATGTATGGGATTTATGTTAAATGAATTTCCAATTCATTCCTGTTATATGAGTGCAATCTCTGGGTCTTACAATAAGTCTATGTTAAAACTCATGCTGCTGCTGCTGCTGCTGCTAAGTCACTTCAGTCGTGTCCGAATCTGTGGGACCCCATAGACGGAAGCCCACCAGGCTCCCTCGTCCCTGGGATTCTTCTGGCAAGAACACTGGAGTGGGTTGCCATTTCCTTCTCTAATGCATGAGAGTGAAAAGTGAAATTGAAGTCACTCAGTCGTGTCTGATTCTTCGTGACCCCATGGACTGCAGCCTACCAGGCCCCTCCATCAATGGGATTTTCCAGGCAAGAGTGGGGTGTCATTGCCTTCTCCGTGAAACACTACCAAATTGCATTCTCCAAAGAGAATGCATCATTTTGTGTCCCGATAGACATTAATGATAATTTCTGTTGCTCTGCTTCTTCATCAGCATTTGCAGTCACTTCAGTTGAGTCTGACTCTTTGCAACCCCATGAACTGTAGCTTGCCAGGCTCCTCTCTCCATGGGATTTTCCAGGCAAGAATAGTGGAGTGGGTTTCCATGTCCTTCTCCAGGAGATCTTCCTGACCCAGGGATTGAACCCAGGTCTCTATCACTGTAGGAAGATTCTTTACTCTCTGGGCCACCAGGGAAGCCCTTGCTATTGTTATTTGCTACATACTTTAATCATTCAAATGGGTGACTATTTGTTGCTACATTGTGGTTTTAATTCACATTTTCATAATGATAAATGATATTAAGCCTATTTTCTATACTTATTTGCTGATATTGCATTTTCTTCAGTAAAAGGTTTGTACAGGTATTTTGCCCACTTGTATTGTTCTTCTATTTGTTTTCTTATTAATTATTTTGAAGAGAATTTTTTTATATGTGCATGAGTTCTTATTAAATATGAAATTCCAAACTTCTTCTTGTGGTTTGTGACTTTGCTTTTCTTTTTTGTAACAGTGTTTCTTCAAGCAAATGTTTTGTTTTAATTTTTGTAAGTTGAAATGTTTGTGGGTTTTTTTTTAATAAAATTCATTTAAAAAAATTTATTGGACTTTAAATATTGCATCTAAAAGTGCATCACCAAAGCCATGGTCACATATACATTCTCTTCTTTGATTTCTACTTAAAGTTTTATAGTGTTGCATTTTACAATTTGTTCTATGGTCCATATGGAGTTAATTTTTCTATAGAATTGTGAAGTATGTATTGAGGTACATTGTTTTAGATATGGACACACAAATGTTCCATGACATTTTATTGAAAAGATTATCCTTTTTAAATTGAATTGCCTTTGCATGTTTTCCTCTCACTTAACCAGAGTACTTTTTAATGCTAACAATTGATTTGAAAAGCCATAGTTTCTGCATAAGCTATTATCATGGGCGTGGGGACATTTGGTGCTCTCAGAGAAAGTATAGCAATGCTTGTCATTTGGAGTACCTTTCTACTTATACAGTTGATAAGCAAGTCAATTTAACAGCCTATTGTCATTTGTTGTCTCACTTTATTTTCACATCATCAAAGAAAATATTAACTTAAATATGTGCTTCCTTTACATGACTTTTTAAAATTATACCACCTGTGTTTATAAATATCACATTTATGTGTGTGAATTTGTGTGTTTTTAAACTTCCTTAAACTAATATCATCAATATTTCATACTTGTTATATTTAAGGGTTTTGTGCCATAGATTCTCAATATCAATAACAAGTATTTTTCTGTAGTTGTGAAATGAGCAGACTCTATTGACTCCTCTCTCCCAATAATCCCTGCATCTTGTTTGCCATGTTTTTGTGTCATTGATTATGGGTGGAACCTGTGACTTACTTCTAGCCAACAGGATAAGGCCAAGGTGATGGGAAGTCATTCACTGACTAGATTATACTAGAAATACAAAGTTTTGAGATATCTCTGGTAAGCTATGTCTTAGAATATTCTGTCTTAACAGGACAGAAATCCTTTGCTGCTTGAAGAAATAAGCTGCCTGTTGTGAGAGGGCTTATGAGAAGATCAAATGGCAAGAAACTATGGTGGCTTCTAGGAGTTTGGCATGAACCCCAGTCAACAGCCAGCAAGAAAATGGGGACCTCAGTCCTACAATCATATGGAGATGATTTCTACCAAGAAAGTGACAGAACTTGAAAGTAGATCTTTTTCCAGTTGAGCTTATGATGAAAACATGATCCAAGAAGCATCTTAATTGCAGCTATCTAATTAATCCAGAAATAGAAAACCCAGCTAAGTCAGGAATGGACTTCTGAACCACCAGGTGTGAGACAACAAATATATTTCTGTGACGTGCTAAGTTCATGGTAACTTCTTAATCAGCAATAGAAAGCCAATATAGACTGGTTTATGTAGTTTCTAAGGTTGTATAATGCACAATTACAGGGAATTCCATTCAGTGGCAGTTCTAGCTTTATGTGATACACCACCTGCACAATTTTAAGTGCTGTTCCCCATACATTAAATTTCCCTGAGAAGAATGTTCAGGTTTTGCTCCTCTATGTATTCATAATAGTCCACTTACATACATTTTTCCTGAGTTGAAATGAAATTACATGGGTGAATAAAACTGCAATCTCTATATAAACTTCTAGCATACTTTATATTTTATTAACTCTTTGATGTTAAAGGGTCTTTAGAGATCATCTATTCCATTTTTCATGTATTATAGATAAATAAAACACAGCTTTATTCTGTGGCTTATCAAAGGACACATTCTTAGTTAATGTTGGAGTTAGCAAATATTTCACATATTATGATGTATATTATTCTCTGCCTTATATTCAGTTCAGTTCAGTTCAGTCACTCAGTCATGTCTGACTCTTTGTGACCCCATGAATTGCAGCACGCCAGGCCTCCCTGTCCATCACCATCACCCGGAGTTCACTCAAACTCATGTCCATCAAGTTGGTGATGCCATCCAGCCATCTCATCCTCTGTCGTCCCCTTCTCCTCCTGCCCCCAATTCTTCCCAGCATCAGAGTCTTTTCCAATGAGTCAACTCTTCGCATGAGGTGGCCAGAGTACTGGAGTTTCAGCTTCAACATCAGTCCTTCCAAAGAACACCCAGGACTGAATGGATTGGTTGGATGTCCGTGCAGTCCAAGGGACTCTCAAGAGTCTTCTCCAACACCACAGTTCAAAAGCATCAATTCT
Source organism: Bubalus kerabau (assembly GCF_029407905.1). Classification (NCBI taxonomy): domain Eukaryota; kingdom Metazoa; phylum Chordata; class Mammalia; order Artiodactyla; family Bovidae; genus Bubalus; species Bubalus kerabau. Next base: position 8,326,398 of record NC_073635.1, on the reverse strand, counting down.
TCAGCACTCAGCTTTCTTCACAGTCCAACTCTCACATCCGTACATGACTACTGGAAAAACCATAGTCTTGACTAGATATTATCCAGCCAAATTTCCATCATGTATGTATTATAAAATTGTTATTGCATTTTAACAGTGAAAAAAAAAACTATGTAAAATATAAAATGTATTCATTTATGAAATATATAAATGGAATAGTTTTAAAAATATGAACTCAGAACAAATGCATGTGTTTTGATTAAATATTAATGATTTCCCCCAAATGGTAGACTCATACCTAATGAATTAAATTATAATGCAAACTCTGTAAAAAAAAATACAAAATCTTAATGAGTTTTTTTTTTTTTTTCAATTTATAGGTGTGAGACGAAAATATTTTCAGCACTTTTTGTGATAAGATGTACTGATTGCCTTTAATGTTGCTTATCTTTATGAGGAGTTTTTATAGCAAACAACTTGGAAGATAAAGGTAGTGTCTCTCTCCAGAATGGAAAGTGCGCATGCTTACCTTACAGAGCACAATGTTTGAATTTCCTAAGATCAAGACTTCTCTTTCATTCCATTTAGTGAGTGTGCAAGATCCTCTTCATACCACTCCATGGGAATTAAGGCTTCAGAGACTAACTCCCAAAATGCTGATGCTGTTGTCTTTTGCTATTTCTGTTAGTGATAATGTCTTTTTACTTTGACTAGGAGTTTCGTGTTTTCTGTTACTTTCAAAAAAATTGTAGTAGACCAATTAGTTAGATTGTAAGTAGGAGAATTACAGGTCTTTCATAGCTGTTTATGCTAAAAAAAAAAAAAAGAAAAAAAGAAAAAGACAAAAAGAAAAATCCAAAATGGTGCATTTCCATTTTTTTTGTTGTTTCTCAAGGAAATTATCAAAATAATGAAATAATACAAAAGGTTAAATAAAACTTTATTATGCAATGAAGATGAAATACTAATTTTGCCACTCTTAGGAGTGCTATTCTCATGGACATTCTTCTTCAGCATTCATCCAACATAAATATTAGTTTATCTTCTAATTTAATGTTCACTATATCAATGAGTCCTTGCTTAGCATATTTCTACTTTTCTATGAGTATATCATAATTAATTTTTTTTCTCTAAGAGTGACCTCTCCTTAACGTTATGTGAATTTAAAAGAAAACATTTGCAACAGAGAAATCCTTCCAATTACTTTCTTTTAAATTTTCAGGATTGTAACAAATACAATGTGTGTTTAATCACACATATTTAGTTTACAAAGTAAAGTTCTCATGAAAAATCCATGTGCTATTCTCATTTCACTAAAGTCAAAAGAAAATATAATTTTAAACTTTATTAAAAGTTTCATGCTAGCAAAGTTTAAAACATGTATATCTGGTTTAAAAATTGGCAAATTATACATTTCTTATTCTGACACTAAAATATTTATCCTGTTTTTTGTACTTTGAAATGGTTTCCAGGCAAAGTCTTTTTGTTTTGTCTCAGAAATTTCCTCAAGAGAGATATTTCTTAAACTACACTAAATTAACATTACCGCTATTTTATGGAAGCCATGATTATTCACTTTATCTTCATTTGTCTACTTGTGGTTCTTTTGGGAAAGAAACACAGTTTATTTTAGAAGGACTTTCTGCCATGATTACAGAGTCCTGCTGTGAGGTTTAAAATGTGCACAATTCTACAATATTTGTGAGAATAATCACACTGTTTACATGCAGTGATGATGCTAATGAAACTAGGTCATCATCTTTAAACAAATGTTTAATCCTATTAGTGGAATAAATATTCACTGAAATTATTTGCTTATTGTTTTGCCTGATTCAGATACTGCTTGGCATTTGATCATTTATTCATTGTATACATTGTTTTATTCAAACTAAATAATAATTTTAAATTTAAAATATATGTCATCTTATTATGAGTTTTATTAAAATAATAATATTTAAGACCATATAGTCCAGACATCCAGATTAAATAGCAAAAATATTTATGAATATAAATTCAGAATTTTTATTTCTGAATATAAATACAAAAATGATTACATTTACATTCTATACTTTCAATTGCTTATTTTTATTTGATAGGCTGTGTCGATTTTTCCAAATTTTTCTCTAGAATTGTATTGCATTTTATCTTAGTTAAAGATTGAATTATTTGTGATACTCAAAAGCACAAGTTTTGATGTCTTACAAACTTGGGATAAACTTCCAACTTCAGCACATATATTTGGGACATGTCATTTAATCTCTCCAACCTGATTTCTTTCCTTTAACATTAAAATAATTATTTTTATCTATATACATTATTTTGGAGAAGGCAATGGCACCCCACTCCAGTACTCTTGCCTGGAGAATCCCATGGACACAGGAGCCTGGAAGGCTGCAGTCAGTGGGGTCGCTAAGAGTCGGACACGACTGTGTGACATCACTTTGACTTTTCACTTTCATGCATTGGAGAAGGAAATGGCAACCCACTCTAGTGTTCTTGCCTGGAGACTCCCAGGGATGGGGGAGCCTGGTGGGCTGCCGTTTATGGGGTCACACAGAGTTGGACACGACTAAAGCAACTTAGCAGCAGCAGCATATACATAATTATTCTGATTAAATAAACTACATACACACACACTTTGCTTATAAAATACAAAGCATTCTATACATGCTTACCCTTCTCATAATAACTATTTTATATAACATTGTTTAAAATTTCTTACTTTAGATGATTATGTGTCATATATCATTTTGAACATTTTAAATATAAAATAAATAGAATATTATAGAAATAAAAATACTGGTTCAAAGCATACTACTTAAGATTCTTAATTAATTATGAAATAATCTCATAACCTGTAATGACATACAGTTGTATTGATTGTAAGAGAGATTCATCTGTCTGATACATTTGAGTATTAACCTTTAAAATAAATCTTTTTAATTTTTTTTTAATTTACAATATTGTATTGGTTTTGCCATACATCAACATGAATCTGCCATGGGTGTACACATGTTCCCCATCCTGAACCCCCCTCCACCTCCCTCCCCATACCATCCCTCTGGGTCATCCCAGTGCACCAGCCCCGAGCATCCTGTATCATGGACTGAACCTGGACTGGCGATTCGTTTCATATATGATATTATACATGTTTCAATGCCATTCTCCCAAATCATCCCACCCTCTCCCTCTCCCACAGAGTCCAAAAGACTGTTCTATACACCTTTGTCTCTTTGTTGTCTTGCATACAGGGTTATCGTCACCATCTTTCTAAAAAAAAAAAAAAAAATCTTTGAAAATTTGAGTGACAATTCATTATTTATATATGCATTTCTTTAATTTCTAATAAGACTGAGATTATGTAATTATTTTGCACATGGAATTTAGTATTCATGAATGAATTTTTACGTCCTGTGAATACTATACTCATATAAAAATAAAAATATTACTTTTGCGATATATATTGCAGATAATTTCTCAGATGGTTGATTCTCAGGTGCTAGCTTTTCTTTCTGGTATTTTTAAGGATTTACTTTTATTTTAAGCCATTTATTATTTTATTAACATAACACACATATGTCATATATAATTGATTAAATATACACATTTTGAAAACAGAAAGAAATATCTCTGAAAACTTTTGCCAAACAAATATAGTAATCCTAAATTCTAGATTTCTTATGAAGTCTAATAGTTCCCAAAGGGCAGTTATCCACATTCATAATTCATGGTAGATTTATTCATTGGGGAACAGCTCTTCATGTGTCTTACAACTTGGTAAGTCTCAAGTTTCTCAACAGAAACATTGATCAACTGAGTGCTGAAGAATTGATGCTTTTGAACTGTGGTGTTGGAGAAGACTCTTGAGAGTCCCTTGGACTGCAAGGAGATCCAACCAGTCCATTCTGAAGGAGATCAGCCCTGGGATTTCTTTGGAAGGAATGACGCTGAAGCTGAAACTCCAGTACTTTGGCCACCTGATGCGAAGAGTTGACTCATTGGAAAAGACTCTGATGCTGGGAGGGATTGGGGGCGGGAGGAGAAAGGGACGACGGAGGATGAGATGGCTGTATGGCATCACTGACTCGATGGACGTGAGTCTCAGTGAACTCCGGGAGTTGGTGATGGACAGGGAGGCCTGGCATGCTGCTCTTCATGGGGTCGCAAAGAGTCGGACAGGACTGAGCGACTGATCTGATATGATAGCACACATCTTTGGAAGACATAATGTCTCCCTCCAGGACAGAGGACAGAATTTTTTTTTGATTAAGACAATAAAGATAACATTTTTTCCAGGGAAAATATTAGATACATTTGCCAATATCCTCTACTGTGGCATTTTAAAATTTTTATAATTTTCTATGTTCTCTAGCTAGGGATCTTAATTTCTGTTAGTAGAATAAAGAAGTAAAAAGATAAGATTTTGAAGAATCTCTTGCTTCTACATATCTTTTAGCTATTCTCCAGGAAATCAAGAGGATTTGACATGTTCAGCAGTTTTTAAAATCCTTCACTCATCCACTTTTTCTTTTTTCTCCAGTCTACTCTCTCTGATTAGGACTGTTAAAGACACCATTAGAATTCTTTTAATTCAGTCTCATCATAGTTCAGCGACATTGCTGTGAACAGAAATAACAATACCAGATAAAGTTACAGATGGGAATGAAATGTCTATCATCCATTATCATGTGTAATCAATAAAAGATTTAATACAGTCTTAAAAAAAAGAGTAGCTATTGAGAAGACACCTGCTCTCTGAAATCAATTATTCAATGTGTCAAACACTTAATCAAAATAAATGCCATTTTTAAAATAATTTTTAATTAGTTCATAGCATAGTTAGAGGAAATTTTTAGCCAGGTGTAATAAATACCTGTAATAAATCAAAATCCATAAACTGTTCATGAGGGGGAAAAAATTCTGTTTTCCACAATTTTGCTTTTAAGCTCCCTCCAATGAAGTGATAGAATAGTCAGCTTCAAATATTCTTAGAGCTTCTTTCCTTTCCATTTACTTACTTTTTGCCAAAGTTTTAAAGGTCTAATTCATTGCCAGTAAATTGGGATAGTTTTCCCAGTCATCTGTCCAGAAATTTCTGAAATGTCCTTTTCTCTGATCAGCACAAGTCATTTTGTCTATAGACTCCCTCCACAATATTACTTGAATTAAATAAATATGAGCTACAAGATCAGCAAAACAAAGGATTGAAGAAAACTGGAATGGGAAAGGGGTGGAGTCATAACTTAGGCAGCTTTGTCAGCAGATTTTGATTTTATAATGTTTTTCTCGATCTATTTTTGACCTGCCAATTATAAATTCTCTGTGTTTCTGTCCAGTTTTAGTACTTCCTACTTATTTTTGCTAACCAACAGTTCCCTGCCATCTGGAAATTTTTGGCTTTTGTGTCATGTAACCTAAATAAACCTGGAACATGTTGCTATCACTTACAGAATCATGCCAGTATGTTATCTTTTCATCAATCTACCTGTAACATACAAGTGCACATACATACATATCCAACAACAAACACAATTTTATTTGAAACATCTTTATAACTATATTCTGCAGGTAGGAAAAGGGAAATACTTCAAAGAAAAATTAAGCTCAAAAACCTTTCTACTCATGTATATTTTATAATTTGCAGTGGCTCATAGTAAATCTCCAGATCTCTCATCCTTTCAGCTTCTGACCTCTGTTGCTTTTCTTTTAACTTTTCTTCCTTTTTTCATATTTGACTTAAACTTCTCTTTTTTAATATTCCTTTTTCTTTTAGAAAGCAGTAATAATCTCCTTTTTTGTAAAGGGATCCATTGTCTCCCCAAATTCTATTTTTCTCGCCACCACCTGTATATTAACCAATTTTGGTGTGCAGTGTGGGTGGAGTACTAGGCTTACTTTTCTTCTCAATATTTATTATAGGAATAATATAGTCTCTGACACTCCTTTCAAACATTACCTATATCTATTAAACAAACATAAGTTTCATAGCTATTTTGTTAATTATTGTGATACAAGTATGGATTTATATTTGAAACTACTATTCTAGCTTTCTTTCCACAATGTAAATAATAGTCAATAATTTAATTTATATTTGAACCATTTGATATTCTTTTCTCTTAATTATGAAATAACCTTTTTTTAATTATGAAATAAGGACTACTATTAATGAATATAAGATTCTTATTTTGAAGGAAGTATTTAAAGTCTGTTGTATTTCACTTAACTACTTTGAAATGACCTTAGGCATGTGGTTTAAAATATTATCATGCAAAGTCATATTTCTATTTAAGCTTCATATCATAAATATAGGTTGATTCATCTCTATTTATCATAGAGATGTCAAAATACTTTTCAAAAAATGTGGTTATAGTTTCAAACTAAGGATAGGGCATTTTTTATAAATAAGATTTACATAATAAAGGGCTTCCCAGGTGGTACTAGTGGTAAAGAACCTGCCTGTCAATGCAGGATACATAAGAGACATGGGTTCAATCCGTGGGTGAGGAAGATCCCCTTAAGGGATCTTCACCCTTCAGCAACCCACTCCAGTGTTCTGTCCTGGAGAATCCCATGGACAGAGGAGCCTGTTGGGCTATGGTCCAGATGGTCGTGAAGAGTCAGACATGACTGAAGCAGCTTAGCATGTATGCAATCTGTATAACAAAATAGAAATCTTTAACTACATATGTATACTCCTATAATGTTATATTTGAATCAAAAATTTCTAAACAATATTTCTTAATCAGAATACAATTTTATGTGTAATTTTAACAGCTAACTACTTTTCAAGATGTATTGTGTTTTGACATTGACAAGTCACTCAGTCGTGTCTGACTCTTTGCGACCCTAGGGACTGTAGCCTACCAGGCTCCTCTGTCCATGGGATTTTCCAGGCAAGAGTATTGGAGTGGGTTGCCATTTCCTTCTCCAATTGTGTTTTAGAATAACTTATACAATCAACTTTATTACCAACTTTAAATTTTGTGCTATGGATTGAATGTATGTGCCCTTCCAAAATTAATATGTTTAAGCCCAAGCCACCAATATGTCTATATCTGAAGTAAGAAAATAATTAAGGTTAAATGAAATCATAAGAGTGAAGTAGAGCTCTGATAGTATTTGTTTCTTAAAAGAAGAGAAACCGGAGTGTGCACTCCTTCTCTCTCCCTACTAATAAGAGATCATGTGAGTATAAAGCAAGAAGGTGACTGTCTGAAACCTGAAAGCATGTTCTCTTCAGAAATCATCTTTGCTGGCACCTTGTTCTTGGACTTCCAGTCTCCGGAACTGTAAGGAAATAAAGTTTCATTGTTTAACCCACCTATAATATGATATTTTGTTATAACAGCCTGAGAAGACTAAGGTAAGTTTAAACAACTCTTTATATATACTGCTAAGTCACTTCAGTCGTGCCCGACTCTGTGAGACCCCATAGACGGCAGCCTACCAGGCTCCCCCATCCCTGGGATTCTCCAGGCAACAACACTGGGGTGGGTTGCCATTTCCTTCTCCAATACATGAAAGTGAAAAGTGAAAGTGAAGTCGCTCAGTCGTGTCCGACTCTTAGCGACCCCATGGACTGCAGCCTACTAGGCTCCTCCATCCATGGGATTTTCCAGACAAGAGTACTGGAGTGGGGTGCCATTGCCTTCTCCCTTTATATATACAGTAAAATTAAATTTCTCTATGATCATTTTCCTAATTCAGTTCAGTCCAGTTGCTCAGTCGTGTCCGACTCTGCAACCCCATGAACCAAAGCACGCCAGGCCTCCCTGTCCATCACCAACTCCTGGAGTTTACCCAAACTCATGTCCATTGAGTCAGTGATATCATCCAGCCATCTCATCCTCTGTCGTCCCCTTCTCCTCCTGCCTTCAATCTTTCTCAACATCAAGGTCTTTTCAAATGAGTCAGCTCTTCACATCAGGTGGCCAAAATATTGGAGTTTCAGCTTCAACATCAGTCCTTCCTAATTTTCCTAATAAGTGAGCACTTATTGTTGTAGATTTCTTTATGGATCTGTGCATAAAGGAAAGTTTATGATTACTTATATAAGGTGAAGGACAGGAAAGCCTGGCCTGCTACAGTTTATGGGGTTGTGAAGAATTGGACATGACTTGCTCACTGAACAACAACATGTACAGTGGTAGAAGTAAACCAAAAGTGCATATAAGTTATATGCAAATACATTTTTATTAAATAAATATTAGTAGATGTTGACCACAGTCAAATGGCATCTGGGGAAGATGACTGAGATATTATTCATGTTAGCAAGCCAAACATGGGTCCATTAGCCTTTTGCACAAAAAAGCCAATGTCCTGACACAAGGCTGTGGTGAAAGAAAGTACAGTGTTTATGGCAGGACCAAGCAAGGATAACACACAGCTCATGCTCAAAAGACCCAACCTCCCTGATGACTTTCACTGTAGGGTCTTAAAGGCAAGGTGAGGGAGAGGAATGCCTGATTAGCTTGTGTACATCCTTCTGTTTGATGGATGGTGAAGTAACAAGTGAGGTCACAGGGTCAGTATTATCAAAACTCAGGTCTGGGAGATAAGTGCTCATGGTCATTAAACAGTTAGTTATCTTCTTCCAGCTGGTGAGGGTTTTAGTATATCTGCAGAACAACTAAAGATACAGCTCTATAGCTTTGGAAGAGTACCTAAATGTCCTTGGCTTTGTCTTATGGCTAAACTATTACTACTTTGTCTTCCTAGACCGCTTGTCTTTGTTTCTTCACTATCATACTTCTCTGATTAAATTTTCTTTTTAGAACTTATGGTAGAGGCAGGAAGCTAAATCCTTTCTATAAACAAGGGGCAGAATTCATGGGGATTTTGTCCAGGAAGACTCCACAGATTCCTGCTCAATTCCATACATGCAAACTTGATAATAAATGCAAGAGTTATTTAGAATATTTTAAAGAAGTAAGTGAAAATTTTGTGAATGAAAAGTGAATGCTTTTGGTTGGTGGTTGATCAATATGGTTTTAGTTGAGTTAATAGGCCCAGAGTTCTAGAGCAAACTTAAAGTTGAATAAGTCAAAAAGAAATCACATATCCATCTAGGATAAGAAATATTAGAGATTTAACTTTATATATCAATGATAATATAAGATTATTGAGGTATGATAAAACTACAGATGAACTGAAGTAAATGAAAACATGCTGCTGCTAAGTTGCTTCAGTCTTGTCCGACTCTGTGCGACCCCATAGACGGCAGCTAATAGGGAACAAATTAAAAGGGAAGACATGTTGTATGTGTAAAAATAATAAACAATGCTATATTTTGTTTGGAAAGCACCTTTTTAAACTCTTTCAAATGGAGAAAATTCAATAGAGTTCAATATAAAATCTCATTTGTGAAAAAGATAAGGATCACAAAAGACTGACAAATCTAAGTATATTGAGAGAGTCAGTTCCTAGGCAGGTTGATAAGGAGTTTAGGGGTCCCCAAGGAGAGAGGGGTCTGGAATTCTCAAGGAGGAAGAAAGGACAAACATTTTTTCTTTCTCCACATTCCTTAGGATTATATAACAATAATGTATCCTGCCTAAGGACAGTCTTTGGATTCAACCTTCTGTTATCTTAAAATATGGGAGTAGACCTGGTCTTTATAAGGATGTATCTTGCCTGAGGACAGTGTTATCTTAAAATATAAATTATGTACCATAGCTTTCTTATCCATTCATCTGCTGATGGACATCTAGGTTGCTTCCATGTCCTGGCTATTATAAACAGTGCTGCGATGAACATTGGGGTACACGTGTCTCTTTCACTTCTGGTTTCCTCAGTGTGTATGCCCAGCAGTGGGATTGCTGGATCATAAGATATTTGGCAAAATTAATACAATTATGTAAAGTTTAAAAATAAAATAAAATTTAAAAAAAATGTAAATTATGGGAGTAAGTCTGATGAGGTCTTTACAACCTCTAGACATTCTTTGGATTATATAACCTCATTGTTAACACTAGCAAGCAGGTACTCTTTCTGCCCCCTTCTGATGCCTATGTCAGAAGCTTTTTCTATCTCCTTTATACTTTAATAAAACTTTATTAAACAAAAGCTCTGAGCGATCAAGCCTCGTCTCTGGCCCCAGATTGAATTCTTCTCTTCCAGGGGCCAAGAATCCCGGTGTATTCACGTGATTCAACAACCTTTTAATATTCCATACAAGATGGACTTATGTAGAAAATGACTACTTGCAATTATATTTAAATACTTTTTTTAAGATTTTTTTCTCCAAGACTTTTAAAGAAAATTAAAAAAAAAAAATTGGGATTCTATTACAGTGGATGAAATGTCCATTGTATGAGACACATACATTATCTGAAGATGTTTTTTTCCTCTTGTGTTGATCAGACAAATGTTTTACAGGATAACTTGGACAAGGATTTACAGAAAATAATTATTTTTGAACAACATTAAATCTTTAACTATTGATATAAAAAGCTATTATACTTTTAGATATACTGTTCTTCAGTAACAATCTATTGCCAGGATTTCAAGTTTATGTTTCTCTGTTACATCAAATTTTAGGTATGGATTTATACAAATTATTTATTGATGAAAGAGCTTTACATTTACTAATAAAATTGGAAATTTGAAAAGAAAAACATCGAAAATGAATATTAAAATAGTAACAAACCTATTGTAAAAAATCTAGGAAGTTTTTAGTATTCATTTGTTTAAAAATAACAGGGGAAACAGCTTTAAATCATTGAATCACTTATCCTTAAAGTAAAACACTAGTAAATAGAATGCATCTCATACTTAAAAACAGCAGCATAAATATCATCTGAAAAATCTGGGTCAACTTGTAGATATAAATAAGTAAAATTGGATTAGTTCTAAAAACATTGCAAATTACAAATAATTAACAATCCAGAGGTATTCTACAAGTAACAGAGTCAAGCCTTGAAATTAAAAGATTGGTAACACACTCATTATTTTTTATTAAATATACATGCTTCTGTGCTCACTATTCAAAGTACCTAATGAAACTTTAGGTAATTTCATTATTTTTTAGAAGACAATAAAAAATAACAGCAAATTATGTTACAAATGCTGATGCTAGAGTTAAAGTTACGTGTAAATGAAATAAGAGCAGAGAACAGGTAAAGAATTTGGAAAATGCTGCACAGAATTTGTACCCTTGATCTTGGACACAAAGGATTAAAAATAATTTTATTTAACTAAAGAGCAATGAAAGAGCTTCAAGAAGAAATGGGCTATGCCACTCATGATTGTTCAAGTTATCTTTATGTGTGCTTCTATAATGGATATAAAAAAAAATCTGCTCTATGTACCAATCACATACTAAATTTGACTGTCAATTTTTACAAGATTTGTATAGTAAACAGTTGTTTCCCGGTGTCCATTCCCCCTTTCTCAAAGGCAGTAATTCACTCCCTTTAGTCACCTTTAGAAGCTACAGGGTCTGTGGTAGACATTACTGGTGCTCAGCAAGATCTCTCTGGCCAAGAAAATTTTCTCTTTGATGTTGCATGAGCCCATGAGACAATTTAACCAATGAAAGATAAGTAAATGGAACATGTAATATTTATTTACAAATAAAATTAAATGCAAGTACAAACTTATCCATACTCTCTTCATCTGTCAAGACAAACCTGAAAGTTGTCTACAGCAGTTGCAATATTCTGAGATAGTGAATCTTCTGTGATCCTGGCTCCTATGTGAATAGAATGAGTACAAACTCATTGCCAACAGCCTTTGGATATGTCATGTAAGTACAAATTACACTTTTGCTGTATTAAGTCCCTAGCATTTTTAAGTTGTTACTGCAGCATTATATATCCTATCCTAAATTTAAAGGGTCATGATGGCTTCTTTTCCCAGACAATTCCTCTCACTATCATGGCTTAACCATCTATTAGACAAATATATTTAAAGAAGTTTAATTTTGAGAAAAGTGAGGAGAAATAGAATAAAAGTTGAAATGGCATCAAGTGGATAAATATAGTAAAAACTGATGAATTATTTCTACCTCTAAGATCATATGAGTTCTGTCTTTTCCACTAAAAATTGTCAACTTTTCCTTTGATTTAGGAAACTTCCACATAGCTTACCAGTATATCACACCCATGTCTTTTTTTTTTTTTTTTTTTTAACTATTAACTGGAGAACCATAACTCTGACAGAATCTGGTATTTGAGATAAACACACACCTGCATTCAATTACATTGTATGACCAACATGCCTCATGGTATTCATACATAATACTACCATATTTAATTAAACGACTTTGAATGACTCTCCAAGAGTACTGAGAGGTTTTGCAACATTTCATTTTAAATGTTGCTTATTAGATGTGTGATTCTAAATTTAGATAGAAACTCGGAATGCTACACTCAGTGTTGATTTCTCAGTTACTCCTCCACATTCAAGATCACTCCTCTTTTCTAGCCATTTTCCTCTCTCAATCCCTATGTATTAAAAGCCATGACCCTTTACCTAATATTTTCCTTTCTTTTCCTTCTATTCCTCATCTCAGGCCTCACTATCCCTTGACAAGATTACTTCCAAACACCTTTTCAATATTTCACAATCAGCTACTTATTTGAAGGGAACCAATCTGCTTAATAGCCATTCTAGAGATCAGCCCTGGGATTTCTTTGGAAGGAATGATGCTAAAGCTGAAACTCCAGTACTTTGGCCACCTCATGTAAAGAGTTGACTCATTGGAAAAGACTCTGATGCTGGGAGGGATTGGGGGCAGGAAGAGAAGGGGACGACAGAGGATGAGATGGCTGGATGGCATCACTGACTCGATGGACGTTGAGTCTGGGTGAACTCTGGGAGTCGGTGATGGACAGGGAGGCCGGGCGTGCTGCGATTCATGGGGTTGCAGAGAGTCGGACACGACTGAGCAACTGATCTGATCTGATCTGATATCTTAAAGTTAGATAAATTATCCCTCTCTCTACTTAAATCTCATCATTCACTTGCTCTAGGAATCACTACATTCCTCACATAGCTTGCTCCTCCTTCATTCCATTTCACACTGCTGCTGCTGCTAAGTCGCTTCAGTCGTCTCTGACTCTGTGCAACCCCATAGATGGTAGCCCACCAGGCTCCCCCGACCCTGGGATTCTCCAGGCAAGAACACTGGAGTGGGTTGCCATTTTCTTCTCCAATGCATGAAAGTGAAAAGTGAAATTGAAGTCGTTCAGTCGTGTCTGACTCTTCACGACCCCATGGACTGCAGCCTACTAGGCTCCTCCGTCCATGGGATTTTCCAGGCAAGAGTACTTGAGTCGGGTGCCATTGCCTTCTCCAATTTCACACTGGATAAACCCAAACATATTTCCAAGTTCAATCTCTATATCTCATTTGTGATATTGGATCAATTATCATACCTATCTCAGCAGGTTAATGTTGTCAATTAATTTATATTTTTGAATTAATTAGTACACATATTACAATAATCATTAGTAATTATTAATATTAAAGTTAGCCTAATCTGCACTGGCACCTGTGAAACTGATTATAGCTGGGGAAAATCACATATTTATGTTGAGTGATCTCTCAGTTCAGTCTCTCAGTTGTGTCCGACTCTTTGTGACCCCATGAATTGCAGCACACCAGGCCTCCCTGTCCATCACCAACAAAATCCCAGATAGTAACAACACTGCCTAGCAATCCTATTGTCCTTCATGATGATGTGTACTTGCCCAATTCTACATCTATTTTCATACTGTCTTTTTCCCCCTTAAACCTCCAATATTTTTTCTCACTTCTCACTCTGAGTGGATGCTGTTGCCTTCAGTTCAGTCACTCAGTCGTATCTGAGTCTGCGACCCCATGGACTATAGCATTGCAGGATCCCTGTCCATCACCAACTCCTGGGACTTACTCAAACTTATGTCCATTGAGTTGCTGATGCAATCCAACTATCTCATCCTCTGTTATCCCTTTCTCCTCCTGCCTTCAGTCGTTCCAAATATCATGCCCTTTTCCGGTAAGTCAGTTACTCACAACAGGTGGCCAAAGTACTGGGGTTTCAGCTTCAGCATCAGTCCTTCCAATGAATATTCAGGAATGATTTCCTTTATGATGGACTGGTTGAATCTCCTTACAGTCCAAGGGACTCTTGAGTCTTCTGCAACTCCACAGTTCAAAAGCATCAATTCTTGGTGTTCAGCTTTCTTTATAGTCCAACTCTCACATCCATACATGACCACTGGGGGAAAAAAAAAAAAAAAAGCTCTGACTAGACAGATCTTTGTCAGCAAAGTAATGTCTCTGCTTTTTAATATGCTGTCTAGGTTGGTGATAGCTTTTCTTCAAAGAAGTTTAATTTCATGGCTGCAGTCACCTTATGCAGTGATTTTGGAGCCCAAAAAATGAAGTCTGTGACTCTTTCTATTGTTTCCCCATCAATTTGCCATGAAGTGATGGGACTGGATGCTATGATCTTATTTTCCTGAATGTTGAATTTTAAGCCAACTTTTTCACTCTCCTCTTTCACTTTCATCAAGAGGCTCTTTAGTTCTTCTTTGCTTTCTGCCATAAAGATGGTGTCATCTGTGTATCTGAGGTTATTGATATTTCTCCTGGCAATGTTGATTCCAGATTGTGCTTCATCCATCCCAGCATTTCACATGATGTACTCTGCATATGAGTTAAATAAGCAGGGTGACAATATACAGCCTTGACATAATCCTTTGTCAACAAATAGTGCTTTGTTATCTCTAATTTTCTTGAAGAGGTCTCTAGTCTTTCCCATTCTACTGTTTTCCTTTATTTCGTTGCATTGATCACTGAAGAAGGCTTTCTTATCTCCTTGCTATTTTTTGGAACTCTGCCTTCAAATGGGTGTATCTTTCCTTTTCTCCTTTGTCTTTAACTTCTCTTCTTCCCTCAGCTATTTGTAAGGCCTCCTAAGACTACCTAAAATATAGATGTGACAATAGGTATATACATAGATATAAACTTGGTTGCTTAGTGATGACCTAATTTTCCTTGAACCAAGTATGTCAAGCCACTTTCATCTTATCCACATTTTCTGCCTTCCTTCCTGTTTCTTGTGATTCTCATAAGAACCTTTCCTCTGGAATTCTCTGGTAGCCTAGTGATTAAGAATCTGCCTTGCATACTGGGGGATGTGGGCTTGATCCCTTGTCAGAGCACTAAGATCCCATATACCATGGAGCAACTACTGTGCCCATGTCCTCTGGAGCCGTGCCACAACTAGAGTCCCTGCAGTGAGAAATCCTACACTATGAAGTGAAGATCCCACATGATTCAGCTGAGACCTGATGCAGCCAGAATGAATCAACTATTAATAAAGAAGCAGTTTTCCTTTTTTCCAGGCTTTAGAATCATATACTTTTATTTTCTCAAGGACATTAGCTCCCATAAATATAATTGCCTCTTCTAAATCACTCTTGCTATGTTCTTTATTAGAACAATGGCATCAACAAATTTCAAACCTTGTACATGTATCTAGACAATAACATAAACATGCAGATATACAGTAAAATTTAAATCATTCCTTTGAATGTTTCCAGCTTTCTAGAGGTAAAATCAAGGTCTTAGAAAATTTCTAGTACAGATTTTAAGTCTGAAATGGAGCCAGAAAAAGGATTGGCCTACCTTCAAGTTCACTTAGTTAGTCAACATATAGATATCTTCTCATTACACTTTCAAATGATTTCTAATATATTTTCAGCTTACTCTGAAAAACTGTCATAGCATTATATTTCCACTAAATTGGGTTGAAAAAAATACCAAAACTAAAGAACACATCAAGTTAACCAACCTCTGTTCATGTTTTCCAGCCTCCAAATCCTATTGCTCTGCTCCTGTGTTTCTTGTCCAGGTTTTCTTAAGGCCATTCACTAATCAAAAACAACAGGACTCTTTGTAATGTTTTAGATTTAATTAATTTAGGAAGCTGAAGTTAATTAATGTATTGAATTAACTAATATACTTAATTGACAAACAGAAAATAATTATAAATATTATCAAAATATGAATGTTAATACAGCAAGTAAAGTTTTTCTATCAACAAGTAATTATATTCCATTTTAAAATAGAAATAATTTGAAACCAATTTTCCTGAGGAGATTAAAATACATAGTGAAAATAATATTTCTGCATTCTTCTCAAGTTTTCAATTAATTATACCAGAGGTTACAAACTAAAATATCAAGAAAACAAGACAAATAATATAAATTAATAAAATGAGTTGGGGAGGGAGGCTATTTTTAACTAGTGGGCATATGTCTTTTCTAGATTAGGCAGCTAATAGTTCACAGTAATTGATTAGTAGCATGAGTGAAAGAAGTCCAGTTTTACTATGTAATACATGGATTTTTAACTGAAATATGTTTATAAATATTGGTTAATAAATTATTTAAGTCAATATTATCAAAGTCAAATGAAGTTAATAACTGGACCACATGTTGCTAGTCTGCAGTATCTGCCAATAAAACTTGCATATTAAATAATTATTCATGTGGGTCTCATATAACAGAAAACTAAGCCTGAAATAAACAAATAAAATACAACCCTATCTAAAAGATTTTATTATTGAGAGAAAGATAGTTACAGGTATACAACTCTTATGAAATGTGAATATATTTCTTCAAGCAATGTTTACAGAGAATCTGCTATGTGCTTAACATGGATACTATTAGCATCACCTGTTAGCAATGTGCAAAACAGACAAAATACCTGCACTTATGAAATACTCATATAGTATGACACCTAGAATAATATCCAAATTATATATTTTCAATGATAAAAGCTACTACATAAAAAATATCTAGGGGTTAATAAGCAAGTCTCAGGGAGCTGGTTCAAGGTGATGAGTTAGAAAAACTTACTCTCATCTCTTGTGAGAACACCGAAATTGCAACTGTTGAACAACCATAGACAGGAGGATGCTAGAACTCACCAAAAAATGATATCCCATGTTCAAAGACAAAGAAGAAGCTGGAACAAGATGATAGGAAGGGTGCAATCATGATCAAATCAAGTCCCATACCTGCTGGGTGGGTGACCCACAGATTGGAATACCGTAGTACCAAAGATGTTCTCCCACTGCTTTGAATGTTCTGAGATTTATATCAAGCTTCCCAGCCTGGGGATCGGACAATCGGACTGTGAATCTCCAGGGAATCAAATCTTAAAGGAAGTAGAATTCGATTATAGTACATCCACAGGCCTGGAGGAAACAGAGGCCCCACTCTTGGAGGGCACAAACAAAACCTTGTGCAAACCAAGACCCAGGGGTAAGAGCAGTGACCTCATAGGAGACTGAAGCAGACCTACCTGCTAGTGTTGGAAGGTCTCCTGGGGAGACTTGAGTTAGCAGGGGCTTACCACAGGGATGGAGTTCTGGCAGCAGAAGACCTGGATGATGATGCTTGTTGTAAGTCTTCTTGGAGGACGCCATTAACTCTACCAGAGAGGAGGAAGACCCCAGGACTAGGTCACCTCAGGCCAAACAACTAACAAGAAGTGAAGGCAACTCCACCTATCAGCAGATAATTAGATTAAAGTTTAGAGTATGGACCTGCCCACCAGAGCAGGTCCAGTTTTTCCTTCTTATCAGGAAGCTTACAGAAGCCTCATCCACCAGAGGGCAGACAGAAGTGGAAAGAAGAACCACAATCCCACAGATGACTAGAATAAAACAACATTACAGAAAGTTAATCAGGATGAAAAAGCAGAGAGTTATGCCCCAAATGAAGGGATAAGATAAAATCCCAGAAAAACAACTAAAGTGAAGATAGGCAACCTTCCAGAAAAAGAATTCAGAATAAAGATAGTGAAGATGATCCAAGATCTTGGAAACAGAATGAAGAACATGTAAGAAGTGTTTACCAAAGACCTGCTAAGCTGCTAAATCACTTCAGTCGTGTCCGACTCTGTGTGACCCCATAGACGGCAGCCAACAAGGTTCCCCGTCCCTGGGATTCTTCAGGCAAGAGTACTGGAGTGGGGTGCCATTGCCTTCTCCTACCAAAGACCTAGAAGAACTAAAAAAAAAAAAAAAATTATATATATATATATATATATACACACACACACACACACATACACACTAGAAGGAATCAATAGAATGACTGAAACAGAAGACTAGATAAATGACCTGAAGGACAGAATGGTGGAAATTACTACCTCAGAACAGAATATAGAAGAAATAATGAAAAAAATAAAATGAAAGAAGAAGACTGCCTAAGAGACCTCTGAGACAACATCAAATACACCAACATTCACACTATAGGGGTCCCAGAAGGAGAAGAGAGAAAGGACCCAAGAAAATATCTGAGGAGACAATAGCTGAAAACTTACCTAACATGGGAAAGGAAATAGTCAGCCAAATCCTGGAAGCACAGAGAGTCCCAGGCAGGATACACCCAAGGAGGAATACACTGAGAAACACAGTAATCAAACTGACCAAAATCAAAGACAAAGATAAAGTATTAAAAGCAACAGGGAAAAATGACAACATACAAGGAAACTCTCAGGTTATCAGCTGATTTTTCAACACAGACTCTACAAGCCAGAAGGGAATGGCAAGATATATTTAAAGTAATGGAAGAGAAGAACCTACAATCAAAAATACTCTACCCAGTAAGATTCTCATTCAGATTCGATGAATAAATCAAAAGCTTTCCAGACAAGGAACATTTAAGAGAATTCAGTTCAGTTCAGTTCAGTCGCTCAGTCGTGTCTGACTCTACGACCCCATGAATCGCAGCATGCCAGGCCTCTCTGTCTGCCGGGAGCCAGCATGAGGAATTCCGTCAGTGGCAAAGGTCATGAGGAAGGAGGCTCAGCATACGCAAAGGCGGGATCGAGCCTCAGGAGTCCCCCTGGAAATTCTGGAGCATCTACCCCCAAAACCAGAGTCTGCCTACTTTCTGCTTTGTACTCTCACCTACACCTCTGACTTTACAGGGGGCTGTCCCCCACTACCTCTATCTGAAAAAAAGAGTTAACTTACAGCTCCAGTTAATAAAGTTCCTGGGCGTGACAAGAGTGTTTAAACTGTCTAAATACAGATTCCTTTGAGCGGTTAAAAGACTAATACAATTATGTAAAGTTTAAAAATAAAATAAAATCAAAGAGAGAAAAAAAAAAAAAGATTGATTAGAAATTGTATTGGTGAAGGGATTTTCACTTGTTGGGCCAATGTTTGCTGCTAAGTTTGCATATCCCTTACCTGCTGTGTCCCTGGCAGTGTATTGATTAATATAATTGGTGTAAGTAGTAGCCTTAATGTTTGTAACCTTGGACCCTTGAGTTAATTCTTTTTCTTGTTATAGCCCACCACACCTTTGCCCTATAGGAATGCAACTTTATCTAATGCTTTTGGAGGGTGGCGCCTGACTAATCACCTTTAGAGAAAAATAAGTTTTCTGAAGAAAGGGTCTTAAAATGTTAACAGGCCTCCGGGCCAGAAGATGATGCAAATCACCTAAACTTTTGCATATGATAAGTTTGCAGGAAGAAAGCCTGGCTTACTGCTGACTCTACCCCTTCCCCCATTACACTCTATGCACAACTTAAGGTATAACAACTACTTTGGAAAATAAAGTGCGGGCCTTGTTCACCAAAACTTGGTCTCCCCATATCGTTCTTTCTCTTACCTTCTGGCTGAATTGGAGCGTGGAAGCTCGTCAAGCCTACTAACTATGCCTGGGCTTCTAAGATCTGACCAGGGAAGCCTTAGTGTCTCCTCTCCTTCGGGAGAATGGGAGGATGCCTGTGGCCCACATAGGTGATGTAAATTCCTTATTTTGGAATTTTATTAGCTTTCCACCTAAACCAAGTTATTCAGCCTCTTTTCTCCACTGAAGTTTCTCATTGAGCTATCCTTATTTAACCACTCTTTATATCTTTAATTCTATTGTATCCTGATTGCCGAAGCCGTCTCCCTTTCTAATTCCCTGGATCCACCAGGCTGGACCCCAGCACTGTCCATCACCAACTCCTGGAGTTCACTCAGACTCACGTCCATCGAGTCAGTGATGCCATCCAGCCATCTCATCCTCTGTCGTCCCCTTCTCCTCCTGCCCCCGATGCCTCCCAGCATCAGTCTTTTCCAATGAGTCAACTCTTCACATGAGGTGGCCAAAGTACTGGAGTTTCAGCTTTAGCATCATTCCTTCCAAAGAAATCCCAGGGCTGATCTCCTTCAGAATGGACCGGTTGGATCTCCTTGCAGTCCAAGGGACTCTCAAGAGTCTTCGCCAACACCACAGTTCAAAAGCGTCAAGCACCACCAAACCAGCTTTATGACAAATGCTAAAGGAACTTCTCTAGGCAGGGAACACAAGAGAAGGAAAAGACCTACAGAAAGTAAATCCAAAATAATTAAGAAGATGGTAATAGGATCATGCATATTGATATTTACCTTAAATGTAAGTGGATTAAATGCACCAAGCAAAAGATATAGACTGTCTGGGTGGATGAAAACATGTTCAGGCATGCACTTCAACTTAACACATCATTCTACTTATCCACCCAAATTGTAATTATTTTATATTGGTAGGTTAATCATATTTCCATTATGGCTTGCAATTGTAATTATCTTTTATTTTTGTCAAACTATTGATTGTGAAAACTGATAAACATCTTTCACTATTTTGATTATATAACTATTATTAACTTCATACCATTGTATCTTGAATGGGTAGCAGAAAATAATAGAATTTTATATTGCCAAAACTGTCATTTAATAGAAAAAACTGTAATCATTTTTTATTTTTTTTCCTTTTTTATTTTAATTTTTTTTTTAAATTTTATTTTATTTTTAAAATTTACATAACTGTATTAGTTTTGCCAAATATCAAAATGAATCTTAGAATTTTCTGTAATGTACAAATGCCCAGGTGTCTCTTTTTTCTTCTAAGCTCCACATATGTTTGTAATGAGAAGCCATGTTTAAAAACAACTGGACTGCATTATTATCTTTTACTTTTACCTAGCTTGTTTACCTTTTCTCTTTCATATTCAGTGCTCCAAATTCCGGAGAAGGCAATGGCACCCCACTCCAGTACTCTTGCCTGGAAAATCCCATGGATGGAGGAGCCTGGTAGGCTGCAATCCATGGGGTCTTGAAGAGTGGGACATGACTAAGAAACTTCACTTTCACTTTTCACTTTCATGCATTGGAGAAGGAAATGGCAACCCACTCCAGTGTTCTTGCCTGGAGAATCCCAGGGACAGTGGAGCCTGGTGGGCTGCCATCTATGGGGTTGCACAGAGTCAGACACGACTGAAGCGACTTAGCAGCAGCAGCTCCCAATTCATTTAGATTACATTTTCCAATTTCTCCATGTCTTCTTTTTTATGTTCTTTCTCAAATCTTTATCAAGCATAGGAGAATAACTTTGTATCCATATATTTATATATGGTATGCATAATATAATATTATATATATATTTCTGAAAACTTATAAACATCTGCCTAGCTAAAAAGTTGACACTTCAATTCCACTTGTTTGACTTGTATGAATAGAATACTAGATTTCTAAAATAAAAAGAGAGATACTCAAAAAGCAACAAAGAATACATTAAAAAACAGAGACATTACTTTGCCAACAAAGGTCCGTCTAGTCAAGGGTATGGTTTTTCCAGTGGTCATGTATGGGTGTGAAAGTTGTACTATAAAGAAAGCTGAGTGCTGAAGAGCTGACAGTCTTAAACTGTGGTGTTGCAGAAGACTCTTGAGAGTCCCTTGGACTGAAGGAGATCCAACCAGTCAATCCTAAAGGAAATCAGTACTGAATTGGAAGGATTGATGCTGAAGCTGAAAGTCCAATACTTTGGCCACCTGATATGAAGAACTGACTCATTGGAAAAGACCCAGATGCTGGGAAAGATTGAAAGCAGGAAGAGAAGGGGACAGCAGAGGATGAGATGGTTGCATGGCATCACCAACTCAATGGACATGAGATTAAACAAGCTCCAGAAGTTGGTGAAGGACAGGGAAGCCTGGAGTGCCGCAGCCCATGGGGTCACAGAGTCAGACACAACTGAGAGACTGAACAAAACTGAGCAACTGAAAACAAAAGCAGCAAAGGTTTACAGTACAGCACAGGGCACTATAGTCAATATCTTGTAGTAACCTATAATGGAAAATAATCTGAAAAATAATACATGTGTGTATGTATAACTGAATCACTTTGGTGTGTACCTGAGCTACTTTAAGTCAACTATACTTCAATAAAATAAATATATTAGAATCCACATTTTTTTTTTTATCTGTCTATTAGTCACTCAGTCATGTCCGATTCTTTGCGACCCCATGGACTGTAGTTCTCCAGGCTCTTTTGTCCATTGGATTCTCCAGGCAAGAATACTGGAAAGGCTGGCCATGTTTCCTCCAGGGGATCTTCCCAACTCAGGATGGGACCTCAGTCTACTGCATTGCAAGCACTCTTTACCATCTGAGCCACCAGAGAATCCCTAAAAAAATGAAAAATCTAGGAATATATATAGAATTCACTAAGAAGGGAGTGAGTGGCTTATAACATTTAAAATGTTGCTTTCTCTCAGGCCAAACTTGATAGATAGCTGCAAAGCATTAAGTGATATAATATCCAGGTAAAGAACATTTCAAATAAAATGGACAGCAACTGCAAATATTCCAAGGAGGGAGAGGGCACGCCTTTGTATTAATCATAAAGGAAACTAGTGTGGCCTTAGAAGAGTAGAGAGGGACAGAAGAATAAAACAAATATCCAGTGAGGTTTTTGCAGAGAGGATGGAGGCTAAAGCTTGTTGCTTATGGCTCAGTATTTGTTCTTCAGTTGCTCAGTAGTGTCTGACTCTTCACGACCCCTTGGACTGCAGCATGCCAGGCTTCCCTGCCCTACATCATCTCCTGAAGCTTGCTCAAATTCATCCACTGAGTCAGTGATGACATGCAACCATCTCATCCTCTGTTGTCCCTTTCTCCTCCCACCTTCAGTCTTTCCCAGCATCAGAGTCTTTTCTGATGAGTCAGTTCTTCTCATCAGGTGGCCAAAATATTGGAACTTCAGCTTCAGCATCAGTCCTTCCAATGAATATTCAGGATTGATTTCCTTTAGGATGGACTGGTTTGATCTTGCCTGTCCAAGGGACTCTCAAAAGTCTTCTGCAGTACCACAGTTCAAAAGCATTGATTTTTCAGTGTTCAGCCTTCTTTATATATTATGAGGTAATAATTATTATGAAGCAAAATAAAGTTCAGAAGTAGGATGGGGTTAGTATTTTCTATGAACTTGAGAACACTCTGCTATATACTACACTTTGGTATCTATTAAATATGGTAATCAATAAGCAATCTGATATGAACATTCTCTACTAAGAATAGTTCTGTACTTATCCACCATTTTTGATTTGATATGCAGTTTTTTTTTTTCTTGACTTACCTGTTTCAGAGGATCCACAGTGGTAAAGAAGCCACCTGCCATTATAGGAGATGCAAGAGATATGAATGTAATCCCTGGGTGAAAAATATCCCCTGGAGTAGGAAATGACTACCTATTGCAGTCTTCTTGCCTGGGAAATCCTATGTACAGTGGAGCCTTGCGGGATACAGTGCATGTGGTCACAAAAAGTTGGACATGACTGAGCAACTGATCACACACACACAAGCACACACAACTCTCAGTAAGCCCTGTTGTTCATATCTTTCTACTCCTCACTACATATCACATGTCTCAGTCTACATGACAATAATCTCTGCCTTTTAAATCCTTTTCCCAAATATTGAAAAGTTGATTTTCATCATTGCTTACTCTTAAAGGCCTCTGGTATGTTTTTATATTTCTATTGAAGCATACCGTCTCAACTATAAACTTGGCAGAAAACAGATTCTTCACTCTAAGAAACATAATCTAGAAATATTATTTTTCTGAAATGCATGTGTAACCAGAAAACTTCAGGCAACATCAGCCAGTGAGGGGCATTGTGTTACATTTAAATTGATACCACAATGATTATATATTTGAAATAAGGTCTCTGAAAAATTCTAGAAAATATATAACCACTGTATTTCAATGTTCCCCTATTGCCTGCATTTTAACAGATCTGAAGAACTGCAATTATTCTGCATTGTCAATGCCATGCCACTGTAATTCCTGAGACCTTTGATCTCTGAGTAGAAACTCAGATAGTTTAATTGTAACCCTGTACTCTGTCTTCACAGTTGCTGCAGTCTTCTTTCCAAGCAGGTTTTGATCTTTGTGTTTCCAAATGAAAGCTGTCAATTTGTGTGTGAACTGATTGTTTAGTACCACAGAAGTGTTGCTTGTCAGACTGAACCCATTCTGTGAGCTGAGTCTGTCAAATTATATAGAAAATCTCCATGGCATGGTGAATGAGAGTACCCAGTTAATTTTGCAGTAAAAAAGCCTGCATCATTAGTAGTTCCTCAATTACTTCCCTACTCAACCGTACACTGACTTAACTTACATTTGTTTTGTTATAGCTTTAGCAAAACTTTAATCTGAGAGTATGCTAGTTCTCCCAGCAGGTGTTCAGAATGGCTTCTACAAATACCTGAGTGACTCTCTTCATTGTTTTTCTCACCTCATCACAGCATTAAGTAAAGTGACTGTGTTCAGAAAAACTTACAGTGTTTTCAAAAAGTGAATATGACAAAGAAGCAATCAGTAGGAGAATATATTTTTGGATAGAACCAGAGGTAATTTTGACAAGTGGACAACACTATTCAAATAATAATGTGATATACTGCCACACACACACACACACACAAAGAAAATGAAATCTTGTTAAGCAAATAGAATATTCCCTTTCACTCGTTCATGTCATGTGTAGATTTACATATCCACATTCAAAACATCGCTGTGATCATGAGGATGTTCTTATTTTTAATTTACTTAGTTTCTCCTTACTTGCTTTCAGGAAATAATTTCACAATATGATCTGGCATCCTTTGATCTTTGCTTCACAAAGCATTTCTGTACAGTGAAGATCATGATGTGCATGATTTGGTTGCATTCTTTGACTTCAAATGCATGTTTAAAGTTATGTCTCTCATACTCTAGGCACCGTTGAAGTTTTATTTGAGTTCATTTTTGCACAGTTTTCCATCCTGATAGAGCCCTATAAGTGAGTTTTGAAGCAGGAGATTCTTCCTGCCAGCTTTCTTATGTACCTAATAACTCTCAGACTTCAGACTTAAGCTGGACTGACAATTGCTTCTTATCTGTTCATTTTTTAGCAACAGATAAACTATACTCTTGTTATCTTACATTATTCTATCAAATTAAATGGATATGGACAATTTATGAATATTAGTAGATTTGCTTTAGTAGTTCAAGAATATCTCTATTCATTAAAAAATGTTCTACATAGCATCAGCCCTGTATTGATCTAAGGGTAGAGCAGAATTTTATCTTTCTTTGAATGTAATTAATATTATTAAAATTTAATTAGAAAAAGAAATTAGATACCATTTAAACATTAAAAATAGATTAGACACCATTCTCAAATTTATATATTATTGGAATATAACACCCCTCCATGTGAACATGAAAATGACAACTTAATATGTTATTTTCTGTAATACAAGCTATTGTATGACTCTGGAGCTACATATTAGGAGGTAATATGAGAAAAAGTGTATCTAAGAAGAAAGTTTTTTTGTTTTTTTTTTTTCCACACAGCTTTCATTTCATTTATAGGTCTTTTGCCTACATACCTTTTACCCTTACATTTTGGCAAAGTTGAAGAAATTCCATTATCAAAAGAATGGGGAATAAATCATACTCATTTAAGTGATGGTTTCTTTAGAAATTTAGTTTTCATTGATGTTGACCATCTTCCTGTTTGGTCTGGAAAATTAGTTCTGATATCCTGTGTCTTTATATAACATTTTCTGTATCTTCTCATCCTTGTTTTGTGTTCAGAGGCAGAGGAAATAAGAGCAGCAATCTATAAAATTCTGTAATAAAAGGACCTTAAGCTGAATATTTGTTAGTTGCATTTATTGACATATACAATAGAAAGCTATTTTAAAGTGTGTTTCTCCCTATACCCATCAGATAACTCCTGAATAATCAGAAATTATGCATAAAGGGAAAAAAAGCCTTATTGGAGATTACAAATAAGGTATCATCTTTTTTTTTTTTTTTTTCTAATTCCAGTTATCTAAAGGTATTCCTCTTCAGAAACGGTCTTCTCATAAAGAGATATCATAATTAAATAAATCAATGATACAATTAAAAAGCCTAACTTTAAGTAAGTATTGTAATGGATTTATATTCACTAAATGGGAATTGATCCCCAATAAATGCTGATAATTTTACCTTCTCTTTCCATAACTTTGAGTGTAATCCCATGGCAAAGCACAGAGAATGTATCCTCAATTCTTTCTTTTTTACTACTTTATTTTTGGAAAGCAGCTTTAGGTTTACAGCCAAAGTCATAGAAGATATAAATAATTCCCATATATCCCTTGCTCACACACATTCAAAGCCTCTTCTTTTATCAGCATCTCCCACCAGAGTGGTACATTTGATAAAATTGGTAAACCCACACAGACTCATGACTATCATCCAAATTCCACAGCTTACATTAGGGTTCACTCTTGGCTATTTTACATTCTGTGGATCTAAACAAACAGAGTGACATGAATCCACCATTATAGTATCACACAAAATATTTTTTTGATCTCTCTGCTTATTGCTTCTTTCCACCTTCACCCCAGCACTGTGAACCATTTATCTTTATTCTGTCTCCATAATTTTGCTTTTACAGGATTTAGTTGGAATATTGTTGTAATCATATATAGAGAGACTTTTCAGATTGCTTTATTTCACTTGAAATATGGATTTAAGATTCTTCCATTCCTTACATTGCTTGATATTTCATTTATTTTTATTAATAGTGCTGTATCTATTCTCTATGTGTACCACTGTTCATCCTTTCACTTACTGGGCATTCATCTACAGCAAATCTTGGTTTCTTCCAAGTTTTGGCAATTATAAATAAATCAGCAATAAAAAAACATGTGCAGGTTTTTGTGTGAACATAAATTTTCATGTCCTTTGGGTAAATACCAAGGAGTTTAATTGGTGAATTGTATAATAAGGGGTATCTAATTCAGTAAGAAATCACTAAGCTTTCTTTCAAAGTAAATGTATTGTTTTGCATTCCCATCAACAATGAACAGCTTTACAGTTCTTATAGATAGTAAATTGTGATCTTAGAAAGAAGAATCTCAAGCTTAAGTTTGGCAAACATATATTCCCCTCTTTAGTTATGATTTATTCTATTAAGCCCCCAATATGATTCGTAATAGGGCTTCCTTGGTGTCTCAGATGGTAAAGAATCTGCCTGCAATACAGGAGACCCGGGTTTGATCCCTGGATCAAGAAGATCCCTGGATGAAGAAATGACAACTTACTCCAGTATTCTTCCCTGGAGAATCCCATGAACAAAGGAGCTCAGGCTACAGATCATGGGGTCACAAAGAGTCATACAGGACTGACAGACTAACATTTTCACTTTTCACATGAGCCATAACAGAATAAAACATACTTTAAATTAAATAACAGGCATTTTTGCAGTAAAAGATATTTTTTCCTGAAATACTTGCTTTAGTATATTTAGCAATCACTATATACATAACTATTACTGTCAGCTAATAGTAATAATAATTAGTAATAATAGTAATAGTAATTAGTGTCAGCTAATAATAATCAGAAACTCTTTAGGTACAAAGGAAAGATATAAAATACTGTTTGTATAGTTATCCAGTTTGTGTAGAAATAACAGGCAAATATATGTAAATACATATAAAAATAAAGACATGTAACACAATATTAATCAATTGAATTTTCTTTAGGATGAACCTGAGCTGATCAAATTTCACATTCATTATATTCCCACCTTGTGTGAAATATTTATAAGAATACACTATATTATTGTGAAAATAATGAGGTTATGTGAAAAATAAGAAAGGTGACTTTATAGTAAGAACATATTTTGTTGATTTATTCCTTCATAATTTCATTAACCAATACCATATGTTCTTAAAATTTCTAAAAATTTTGTATCAACATAAAAATAACATGACTCGTGTGTGTGTGTGTGTGTTTGTGTGTGTGTGTTAGTCGCTCAGTCATATCTCACTCTTTGAAACCCCATGAAAGGCAGCCTGCCAAAGTGAAAGTCGCTCAGTCTAGTCCGACTCTCTGCAACTCTATGTACTATATGGTCCATGGAATTCTTCAGGCCAGAATACTGGAGTAGGTAGTGGTCCCCTTCTCCAGGGGACCTTCCCAACCAAGGGATTGAACCCAAGTCTTCTGTACTGCAGGTAGATTCTTTACCAGCTGAGCCACCAGGAAAGCCTCAAGTTAAATTTGTATGACATATGTCAAAATATTTCAGAAAAATAAAATGTATGATTTAGTTATTAAGCAAAGCTGTAATTTTTGTTGAACATCTCTTTATTACTTTCATAGTACATTTGTTAACTTGGATTTTAAAAACATACAAAAAGACATATGTAACTATATTGAAATAGATAAACTAATATTTTGAAGTAGTCTGACTATCTTTTGTGAATTGATATGTTTGACAGAATGTGGTCCACTGGAGAAGGGAATGGCAAACCACTTCAGTATTCTTGCCTTGAGAACCCCATGAAAAGTATGAAAAGGCAAAATGATAGGATACTGAAAGAGGAACTCCCCAGGTCAGTAGGTGCCCAATATGCTACTGGAGATCAGTGGAGAAATAATTCCAGAAAGCAAAGCAAAAACAGTACTCCGTTGTGGAAGTGACTGGTGATAGAAGCAAGGTCTGATGCTGTAAAGAGCAATATTGCATAGGAACCTGGAATGTCAAGTCCATAAATCAAGGCAAATGGGAAGTGTGCAAACAGGAGATGGCAAGAGTGAACGTCAACATTCTAGGAATGAGCAAACTAAAATGGACTGGAATGGGTGAGTTTAACTCAGATGACAATTATATCTACTACTGTGGGCTGGAATCCTTTAGAAGAAATGGATTAGCCATCATGGTCAATCTCAAAAACGACAGAATGGTCTCTGTTCATTTCCAAGGCAAACCATTCAATATCACAGTAATCCAAGTCTATGCCCCAACCAGTAATGCTGAAGAAGCTGAAGTTGAACGGTTCTATGAAGACCTACAAGACCTTTTAGAATTAACACCCAAAAAGATGTCCTTTTCATTATAGGGGACTGGAATGCAAAAGTAGGAAGTCAAGAAACACCTGGAGTAACAGGCAAATTTGGCCTTGGAATATGGAATGAAGCAGGACAAAGGCTAATAGTGTTTTGCCAAGAGAATGCACTGGTCGTAGCAAACACCCTCTTCCAATAATACAAGAGAAGACTCTACACATGGACATCACCAGAAGGTCAACACCAAAATCAGATTGATTATATTCTTTGCAGCCAAAGATGGAGAAGCTCTATACAGTCAACAAAAACAAGACCTGGAGCTGACTGTGGCTCAGATCATGAGCTCTTCATTTCCAAATTCAGACTTAAATTGAAGAAAGTAGGGAAAACCACTAGACCATTCAGGTATGACCTAAATCAAATTCCTTATGATTATACAGTGGAAGTGAGAAATAGATTTAAGGGACTAGATCTGATAGATAGAGTGCCTGATGAACTATGGACTGAGGTTTGTGACACTGTACAGGAGACAGGGATCAAGACCATCCCCATGGAAAAGAAATGAAAAAAAAAACAAAATGGCTGTCTGGGGAGGTCTTAAAAAAAACTGTGAAAAGAAGAGAAGTGAAAAGCAAAGGAGAAAGGAAAGATATAAGCATCTGAATGCAGAGTTCCAAAGAATAACAAGAAGAGATAAGAAAGCCTTCCTCAGCAATCAATGCAAAGAAATAGAGGAAAACTACAGAATGGGAAAGAAGAGAGATCTCTTCAAGAAAATGAGAGATACCAAGGGAACATTTCATGCAAAGATGGGCTCGATAAAGGACAGAAATGGTATGGACCTAACAGAAGCAGAAGATATTAAGAAGAGATGGCAAGAATACAAAGAAGAACTGTACAAAAAAGAGCTTCACTATCAAGATAATCACGATCGTATGATCACTCACCTAGAACCAGACATCCTGGAATGTGAAGTCAAGTGGGCCTTAGAAAGCATCACTACGAACAAAGCTAGTGGAGGTGATGGAATCCCAGTGGAGCTATTTCAAATCCTGAAAGATGATGCTGTGAAAGTGCTGCACTCAATATGCCAGCAAATTTGGAAAAAACTCAGCAGTGGCCACAGGACTGGAAAAGGTCAGTTTTCATTCCAATCCCAACGAAAGGCAATGCCAAAGAATGCTCAAACTTCCGCACAATTGCACTCATCTCACATGCTACTAAAGGAATGCTCAAAATTCTCCAAGCTAGGCTTCAGCAATACGTGAACCATGAACTTCCAGATGTTCATGCTGGTTTTAGAAAAGGTAGAGGAACCAGAGATCAACTTGCCAACATCTGCTGGGTCATCAAACAAGCAAGAGAGTTCCAGAAAAACATCTCTTTCTGCTTTATTGACTATGCCAAAGCCTTTGACTGTGTGGATCACAATAAACTGGAAAATTCTGAAAGAGAGGGGAATACCAGACCACCTGATCTGCCTCTTCAGAAACCTATATGCAGGTCAGGAAGCAACAGTTAGAACTGGACATGGAACAACAGACTAGTTCCAAATAGGAAAAGGAGTACATCAAGGCTGTATATTGTCACCCTGCTTATTTAACTTATATGCAGAATACCTCATGAGAAACGCTGGGCTGTAAGAAGCACAAGCTGGAATCAAGATTTCTGGGAGAAAGATCAATAACCTCAGATATGCAGATGGCACCACCCTTATAACAGAAAGTGAAGAGGAACTAAAAAGCCTCTTGATGAAAGTGAAATAGGAGAGTGAAAAAGTTGGCTTAAAGCTCAACATACAGAAAACGAAGATCATGGCATCTGGTCCCATCACTTCATGAGAAATAGATGGGGAAACAGTGGAAAAAGTGTCAGACTTTATTTTTCTGGGCTCCAAAATCACTGCAGATGGTGACTGCAGCCATGAAATTAAAAGACGCTTACTCCTTGGAAGAAAAGTTATGAACAACCTATATAGCAAATTGAAAAGCAGACATTACTTTGCCAACAAAGGCCCATCTAGTCAAGGCTACTGTTTTTCCAGTGGTCATGTATGGATGTGAGAGTTGGACTGTGAAGAAAGCTGAGCGCTGAAGAATTGATGCTTTTGAACTGTGGTGTTGGAGAAGACTCCTGAGAGTCCCTTGGACTGCAAGGAGATCCAAACAGTCCATTCTGAAGGAGATCAGCCCTGGTTTTTCTTTGGAGGGAACGATGCTGAAGCTGAAGCTCCAGTACTTTGGCCACCTCATGAGAAGTGCTGACTCACTGGAAAAGACTGATGCTAGGAGGGATATGGGTCAGAAGGAGAAGGGGACGAAAGATGATGAGATGGCTGGATGGCATCACCGACTCGATGGACGTGAGTTTGAGTAAGCTCCAGATTTGGTGATGGACAGGGAGGCCTGGCGTGCTGTGATTCATGGGATCGCAAAGAGTCGGACACAACTGAGCGACTGAACTGAACTGAGCTGATGTTTGACAAAAATGTTTGGAGAAAATTTTCCCAAGTCTTCTATTAATCATACAATCTTATACATTCTTATAGGATAAAATATGAGTAAAATGTTCATTTATTTTACAACTGAGTAGTGATTTTCATTCTTTTGTGTATTGTTGCTCTTATTTGAAATAAAATCATAAAAGTTATTTGCTATAAAAATAAAATATGTTGTATTGGTAAAACAGTAACCAAATAGCCAACTTAATTTTACCATATTCCAGAATGCCCTGTAACAAAGCAATACATACAATAATTATTGATTTCCAAATAAAAGACAAAATTAGAAGTTGTCACTTAAATGCATATGAAATAGAGAAATCCCTAAATGTTAAAATTTAAAAAAAAGTTAAAGATAGTTCCCTAAAGGGTAAAAAGTTAGCAAATATATGATTTGTCCTATCTGAGAGAATTTGTCATCTGGATAAAATACCCATGAATTTGTTCGACTCTCTAGTAGCAAGAATCAGAAAATCCAAGAATCATAGATCCAAGATCCAAAGATCCAAGATCCAAAAATCATAAAATCCAAGAAACCCAATAGGATAAATCAAGTAGACATGACCAGAGGAATAAAAAAAAAAAAAATTGGTTGTTTTAGAATTGTAATTTAGATTTGACTATGATCTATATTTTTTCTACTCTGAAATAAAATATGGAAATGCTATAAACAAGTTAAATATCAAATATTGGTACAGGAAATGCTGGATTGTGTGACCCTTACTTTTGTTACACAGAGAAGTTTGTAACTCAGCGTCTCATTTATAAAAAGTCTCCTTTTCAGTGACAGGAAATGGAGAAGGACACATAAAGTACTAAAACCCTATTTACGTTCCTGTCCCTACATTATTATTACCTTGGGGATATTTTCTTCTTTTTTTTCTAACTCTGGCTGTAATGAATATTTATTGTGGATGATCCTATGCAGGTTAACCAGAATTACTAGTGAAAATTCAGAGTTTCAAGTTTCTAAGAGTGACACTGGCCAGGGTAGAAAATGTATGGGATAATTATTCAAAGCATTCCAAAGGAGATTGTTTAATAACTTATCCCATAACATAAACTCAGGTGTGCCTCATGCTATTACCATCCCTTAATTGTTAAATATATATTTTCTTTCTTACTCACTAATGGTAATCTCCCTATACCTCTCAGCAACGCTGTAAAGAGAATATGGAATTTTCCTGGAAATTTATTTCCAAACATATTATGTTTTTTTTGTTTGTTTGTTTTTAAACAAATATCTTCAACATCCAGATAAAATTGTATCTGGTTACCTTATTGCTGCTTACATCAAAGTTTAAGAACTTTTATCATTAATAGTACCTCATATTAATTATTTTATGCTAAATTAAATATCTAAAGGCTTCTCTCATAGCTCGGTTGGTAAAGAATCTGCTTGCAATGCAGGAGACCCCAGTTCAATTCCTGGGTCGGAAAGATCCGCTGGAGAAGGGATAAGCTACCAACTCCATTATTCTTGGGCTTCCCTTGTAGCTTAGCTGGTAAAGAATCCTAATGCAATATGGGAGACCTGGGTTTGATCCCTGGGTTGGGAAGATTCTCTGGAGAAGGGAAAAGCTACCCATTCCAGTATTCTGGCCTGGAGAACTTCATGAACTATATAGATTGTGTGGTCTCAAAGAATGGGACACGACTGAGTGACTTTCACTTTCACTTAAATATCTAAAAATCTAACATTTCACAAAACATATAAAGTAATATCTTTTCTTCATAATTACATGCTGTAGAAGTAAAAAATGTATCAAATTATGCAAACTCTTTCATGGTAGCTATAAACTGAAAATTAAGTAAAGATGAAATAAATGTTGATTGCTATAATGTAAAATAAACCTAATCATTCTTCTTAAATATAGCAATAGAAAAAAATAAATTCCCTAAAATAGGAAGAATTCAGAGTATTGATTTTTTTAAAAGACAATCTGACCTGAGAACTCTCCAGACTTGAATAATATTAAAAAAGACTATATATATTAGCAGTCAGAACCTACCAGATCACTAATTATTTAGTTATTCAACCCAAGTCCTTAGCATCTATTAATTTCTGTTTCTTCTCTCTCCTTAGGCAAACTCTTACATGTCTTTTGAATTTGATTTTGAATGTCACCTCTATACCATAATTTCATAAGTGTGTTTCTCTCTTAGTGCTTTTCTGAGCTTTAAATGTTTCAATATTGATTGCCTATTTTTCAAATATATTTGTGTACCTAATTCAATCCTAGCACAAACAACTTGATCTCTTCATTTGTAAGAAATGAACTACTCAAGAGGGAATTAAATTTTATTTTTCTTTCATATCTCATACTTGATCTATTACCAAATAGTATCCATTCTACTAGTGATGGAAAACCATTGTCTTTCTACAAACTATATCGCCATTAGGTTAAACTAAGAAACCACCATAATCTTCTTTCAAGAGTCTATTATATCATAATTGTACATGAGAAAATATATAATAATTCTAAGATATATCACATTTTAAGTGAAATATATTGCCTAGCATATGATTACTTAGGACACATATTTTATTAATACTTATTGCAAATAATCCCCTTGATATTACTAAATAGAAAAACTATCATGGAAATATAAAAAGAGA
Source organism: Bubalus kerabau (assembly GCF_029407905.1). Lineage (NCBI taxonomy): Eukaryota > Metazoa > Chordata > Mammalia > Artiodactyla > Bovidae > Bubalus > Bubalus kerabau. Next base: position 8,292,144 of record NC_073635.1, on the reverse strand, counting down.
GAAAGAAAAATACAAATTGGCCTCAGAGTTTTCTCATTTCATGAAAACTGAGTATGTGCCCTTTAGTGCATGAAGTAATAAAATCACAAGAGAGAAAGATGTGCCAGGTTTTTTTGTTTGTTTGTTTGTCTGCTTTTCCCCTTTGCTTTTTCTATCTTATTTTGGCCTGGAGCTTTATTTTCTCTGCTTAAGAAGAACTATTGAAGCAAGAAAACTAAAGGGGTTCCAGGGAACCCAGGAGAATCAACAAGGACCAAACTGCTCAGAGCTCAAGACTAGAATTTCAAGTGAAAATTGGTCCAGTGGAAATCACCAAGTAGGAATCAAGTCAGGATTTCACAGTAAATTTCTCTGAGAATGTAAGATGTGGATTTTTCCTTCAACCACGTCTGGTTGGCATTTGTAGAACTTCTGAGAACAGAATCATCGTGCAAGACAGAAAGGAACTAACTACTTTACTGAATCATGAATAGTTTTACATAGCTGAAACTTCTGAAAAACATGTTTCATTATCAAGAACCAAAATGTTTATATCTTAAATATATGAATGAATGAGTGTTAGTCATTTAGTCATGTCCTACTCTTTGTGACCCAGTGGACTAGCCTGTCATGTTCCTCTGTCCATGGAATTCTCCAGACAAGAATATTGGAGTGATAGCTGTTCCCTTCTACAGGGGATCCTCCTAACCCAGGGATTGAACCCAGGTTTCCTTCACTGCAGGTGATTCTTTATCATCTGAGCCACCAGGGAAGCCCCTTAAATATCGACTGCAGTACTAATTTTATTTTAACTTTGAAATAGGTTAAAAAAGAATCTCAGCACCATTCAAAGACTGTTAAATTTCTAAGAATCCTCCACATAGTACACTTGTTGCACAGTAAGTTTGCAGAAATGTCTGTTTTTTGTTTGTTTGTTTTTTGTTTTTTTGTTTTTTTCTCTCTCTCTCTCTCACTTCTTCAGCCCACTTAGAGAAGCCTCAAAGTTTCCATGCTCTTACACAAGCCACCCAAGTGTTCAGGACTTTGGTTGTAACCAGGAAGTTACATGAAGTTAACCAGGATACATGTCTATATTCTGAGGATCTGAAAGGATCTAAACTTGCATTGCCTGAAGTATGCAACATGGCCTCCTCTCTTTGGGTTAGAAGCAGTTATCCCTCTGTTTAGACTATCAAAGTATCTCTTTAACATTTTTAATAGGGGTGGTTGATTTCCAGCTGAGCTATTTCAATCCTGAAAGATGATGCTATTAAAGTGCTACACTCAATATGCCAGCAAATTTGGAAAACTCAGCAATGGCATAAGGCCTGGAAAAGGTCAGTTTTCATTCAAATGCTAAAGAAGGGCAATGCTAAAGAATATTCAAACTACTATATAATTGTCCTCATTTCACATGCTAGCTAGGTAATGCTCAAAATACTTCAAGGTAGGCTTCAACAGCATGTAAACAAAGAACTTCTCTATGTACAAAATGGATTTAGAAAAGACAGAGGGAAAGTGAAAGTGAAAGTTACTCAGTCTTATCTGACTCTTTGCAATCCCATGGACTATACAGTCCATGCAATTCTTCAGGCCAGAATGCTGGAGTGTGTAGCCTTTCCCTTCTCCATGGAATCTTCCCAACCAGGGATCAAACCCATGTCTGCTGCATTGTGGGTGGATTCTTTACCAACTGAGCCACAAGACAGACCAGAGATTAAATTGCCAACATCTGGTGGATCATAGAAAAAGCAACAGAATTCCAGAAAAAAAAAAAAAAAATCTACTTCTGCTTCACAGACTGTGCCAAAGCCTTTGACTGTGTGGATCACAGCAAACTGGAAAATTCTTAAAGGGATGGGAATACCAGACCACTTTATGCCTCCAGAGAAACCTGTATGCAGGTCAAGAAGCAACGGTTAGAACCAGACATGTAACAAAAGACTAGTTCAAAATTGGGAAAGGAGTACAACAAGAATATATTTCGTCACTCTTCTTGTTTAACTTCTATGCAGAGTACATCATTTGGAATGCCAGGCTGGATGAATTACAAGCTGGAATCAAGATTGCTGGGAGAAATATCAATAGCCTCACATATGCATATGATACCACTATAAGGAAACTATAATAAAGCTGAAACTCCAATACTCTGGCCACCTGATGCAAAAGAACTGACTCATTTGAAAAGACTCTGATGATGAAAAAGATTGAAGGTGGGAAGAGAAGGGGACAACAGAGGATGAGATGGTTGGATAGCATCACAGACTCAATGGACATGAATTTGAGTAAACTCCGGGAGTCGGTGATGGACAAGGAGGCCTGGCATGCTACAGTCCATTGGGTCGCAAAGAGTCGGACAATGACTGAGTGACTGAACTGAACCACAATAATGGCAGAAATGAGCAGGAACTTTGAGCCTCTTGATGAAGGTGAAAGAGGAGAGTGAGAAAGCTAGCCTAAAGCTCAACATTAAAAAAAAACTAAGATCACAGTATCTGGTGCCATCACTTCATGACAAACAGCTTGGGTAAAAGTGGAAACAGTGACATATTTTATTTTCTTGGACTCCAAAATCACTAGATGGTAACTGAAGCCATGAAATTAAAAGATGCTTTCCCCTTGGAAGCAAACCTATGACAAACCTAGACAGTGTATTAAAAAGCAGAGACAGCACTTTGCCAACCAAGGCCCTTATAGTCAAAACTATGGTTTTTCCAGTAGTCATGTACAGATGTGAGAGTTGGGCTTTAAAGAAGGCTGAGTGACAAATAATTGACACCTTAGGTTGATGGTGCTGGAGAAGACTCTTGTCTGTTCCACAGACTGCAAGGAGATCAAACCAGTCAATCCTAAAAGAAGTCAGTCTTGAATATTCACTGGAAGGATTGATGCTGAAGGTGAAACTCCAATACTTTGGCCACCTGATATGAAGAGCCAATTCACTGGAATGACCCTGATGGTGGGAAAGACTGAAAGTAAAATTCAGTTCAGTTCAGTCCCTCAGTCATGTCCGACTCTTTGTGACCCCATGAATAGCAGCACGGCAGGCCTCCCTGTCCATCACCAACTCCTGGAGTTTACTCAAACTCATGTCCATCGAGTCAGTGATGCCATCCAGCCATCTCATCCTCTGTCGTCCCCTTCTCCTCCTGCCCCCAATCCCTCACAGAATTAGAGTCTTTTCCAATGAGTCAAATCTTTGCATCAGGTGGCCAAAGTATTGGAGTTTCAGCTTTAGCATCAGTCCTTCCAATAAACACCCAGGAATGATCTCCTTTAGAATGGACTGGTTGGATCTCCTTGCAGTCCAGGGACTCTCAAGAGTCTTCTCCAACACCACAGTTCAAAAGCATCAATTCTTTGGCGCTCAGCTTTCTTCACAGTCCAGCTCTTACATCCATACATGAATACTGGAAAAACCATAGCCTTGACTAGTCGGACCTTTGTTGGCAAAGTAATGTCTCTGCTTTTGAATATGCTATATACATTGGTCATAACTTTCCTTCCAAGGAGTAAGCATCTTTTAATTTCATGGCTGCCATCACCATCTGCAGTGATTTTGGAGCCCCACAAAACAAAGTACTGTTTCCACTGTTTCCCCATCTATTTCCCATGAAGTGATGGGACCAGATGCCATGATCTTCGTTTTCTGAATGTTGAGCTTTACGCCAACTTTTTCAATCTCCTCTTTCACTTTCATCAAGAGGTTTTTTAGTTCCTCTTCACTTTCTGCCATAAGGGTGGTGTCATCTGCATCTCTGAGGTTATTGATATTTCTCCTGGCAATCTTGAAAGTAAAATTAGAAAGGGGCAAAAGAGGATGAGATGGTTAGACGGCATCACTGACTCAATGGACATGAATCTGAGCAAACTCCTGGATATCGTGGAGGACAAAGGAGGCTGGTATGGTGCAGTCCATGGGGTTGCAGAGTTGGTCATGATATAGCGACTGAACAACAGAAGTAATACAGCTCTATTAAAAATGAATGTAACTATTGAAGAATGTTAAGTATGGTAGCTAGTATATGGAAGTGGGTATAAAAGTTTTTTAATCTACTGAATGTAATCAGACCCTGTCAAATCTCCACATTTATCTGTAAACTGTATCTTAAGCAGATATCAAAATTATCTGATCACTTAGAGGTTATAAAGAAATAATATTTTTCTAATTAATTTATCTCCTCCTCCAAAGACACAGCCCAATTCTTATTTTTTTCTGAGACTTTAAATGGTGCAAATAAAAAAGGAAGTTTACATTTAACTTTAAATCACTTTTTGTACTTTTCCTTTTCAAGGCTAGATTTTTCAAACTTATTGAGGAGATTGAAGAGAGCTGGGAAAAGAAGCATCTTTTTATCCAACTGACACTTGCTTTATTTTACTTTGCTATTTTTGACACTTTGGTTGACATTAATTGTCCATGCATGTCCTTTGTGTGGTGCAATCCAAGATTAACATTTAAGTTCTTTGGAGGACCTGGAGAAATTCTATCTATGTAGACCTAATTTGACTGAGTCCTTTTATAGGAATGCCCTGAACTTCTGCCCTCAGGCATCCACAGTTCATGCTGTTTGTGTTCATGAATTGCCCACAGTTCTCTGGGAGAAATAACAACAGCTCAAGTTCTACTCACTTCTGGGGTATACACTTGCCCTGTTGAAATATCCACTTCTTCTGGCCTAGAAACACACAGTGGACTGTTGGTTTTCCTATTGTTTTTATCCCTGCTCTATATTTCTTCTATTCTCTATTCTGTTGCTCAGAGATGAGCAAGAGAAATGTTGGCATTATTAAAATTTCTTTTTAAAAGATACTTATATGGATCAACTTTATTCAAAGAGAATGCACAGAGATATTGCAGCATGCAGAAATTTGCCCAGTGTTAATCCCTGTGTGAGAGCTTTGTTTGTTTGTTTTATTATGAACAAAAGAATCTACTTATGGTGCATGCATGCTAGTTTGCTTCATTTGGGTCCAACTCTTTGTGACCCTATGGATTGTAGTCCACCGGGCTCCTCTGTCCATGGGATTCTCCAGGAAAGAATACTGGAGTGGGTTGCCATGCCCTCCTCTAGGGCATCTTCCCAAGCCAGGGATCGAACGCATGTCTTTTATATCTCCTGCATTGTCAGGTAGGTTCTTTAACACTAGCAGTACCTGAGAAGCCCAATTTTTTTTTTTCCTTTATTTACTATAAAGAAAATAGTCTGTTCATAGTGTTAGCCACTTATTTTTTTCCGAGAGTTCTTTGCTTTTTTGCATGCTCCACAATCTTTTTTTTCCATGTAAAGATGTGCTCTTTCCCTTCCTAAATTAAGGTCTGGACAGAGGGGTCAGGTGATTTAACAGCTTCATTCTTTTGACAAACTGAAACGTTTCACTTGGGTGTTTTGATGCAAGAGTAACCTTCCTAATAAGCATGTTTTAAAGTTGAGTGATATAATCATGGGCAGGATGACAAACTGCACAATGTTGCGAATTTCAGCAGAAAGTCTTAATGGTGTCTTATTATTAGTACATTTCCAGAAGTCCTTCCCTAGATCTCCCAGCTCCCCTCTGAGAAGAAGATACAGGTTTTATAGATTACAGTATGTCATGTAGGGGGCTGGGGAGGGTCATACCATGAAGCTGAGAAACCTAAAGTCTGTTGTGGTTGTTTTAGTTGCTAAGCCACGTCTGACTCTTTTGTGACACAATGGACCATAGCCTGTCAGGCTCCTTCTGTTAATGGGGTTTTCCAGACAAGAATACTGGAGTGGGCTGCTATTACTTTCTCCAGGGGATCTTCCTGACCCAGGGACTGAACTCGAGTTTCCTGCATTGGCAGGTGGATTCTCTACCATGAAGTCCCCAGGAAAGCCCAGACTATAGGTACCACTACAAAAACTCAACAGAAATGTATTTGGGCCCCAAGACAAAAAATTTCTTTCCCCTTTGAGCTGTACTAGTGAATAATTGAGCAAATGCAATAGAAGACCATTGTTTCTTTCCTAGAGCACAGGTTTAGGGGTCATATTCTAAATCTCTTGCTCATCAGTTCTTGGCTTTTCTACCTTTGGATTTGCCCATCCTGGGTGTATCCAAGGAGGCCCACCCACTTGCCACTAGAAGCTTCTTTATGTTCTTTCTACTTGCATGATCAAACATCTGAGCAATTTCATTTTGAATGAAATGTTTTGGCTTATTCTAAGTCAAAGCCTAAGCATCAGCTGCAAATGTTATGGGAACAAAGGTAATAACTGAAGCAGTATCTTCACTCACATATTTCATTAAAAAAAAACAACAACAACAACAAAAAAAAACACTTTAGTTGCCTGGGTTTCAGTGAAACAGAGTCAAGCACTTGTGATATTCTGAATCAAGAACACCAGATTTTTCTTTATTCTCTCAGCTATGATATCCAGGGGCCAGGAATGGGATATGGGAGCCATTGACTGCAAATGACATGGATTTGAACTTATAAATCAGAATGTCATGCTTCCTGGGCTCCAATTTTTGACCCTACAGGAGTCACTGTTTCATCAATTTTTTCTTTGTCATTTTTCAAAACAGTATAATACAAATTCTTTATATTTTTCCAGAATCAAGTTTTCAAATAAAGGTTTTCTTTAAAACTTTTATAAAGGTTTGTTTCCATTTGCCTAAAATTCAGGTGATGAATAAACTTTCAATCTCTCCTTTTGTAGAACATACGCACTCACACACATACATATGATGCTAATGGGAGAGCAAACCATGCTTCTCCCCAGAGCATGGACACCAGGCCCTGAGCAGTTTGACTACATTGCCTGTGAGCTTGTGCCTCCCTCACTTCCACACTGGCTCTGGCTTTTTTCCTTCCTGATATTTTTACAGAGCCTGGAAAATTTGGTAATATGTCTTGCTCACTTTAGTCCTAATGAAATCTGATTTTGACTGGCTATCTATAAATGTGGGTTAGTTTGGGCATTTCTTTAGCTCCAATTCTGATTCAATAGGAAAGGCATCACTAAATATCTTGCTTTCTTATAATGATCAGTAAGTATTCCGGCTTTTACTCTGGACTAAACTAAATTGAGGGCTTCTCTAGTGACTCGCTCTGTCATGTCTGACTCTGTGACCCCGTTGAGTGTAGTCTTCCAGGCTCCTCTGTCCATGGGATTATCTAGGAAAGAGTACTGGAGTGGGTTGCCATGCCTTTCTCCAGGGGATCTTCCCAACCCAGGGATCAAACCTGGGTCTCTAGCATTGCAGACAGATTCTTTATCATTGGGTTTACCTGCTGGCTCAGATGGTAAAGAATCTGCCTGCAATGCAGGAGACCCAGGTTCAATCCCTAGGTATGGAAGATCCCTGTAGAAGGAAAGAGCAATCCACTCCAGTATTCTTGCCTGGAGAATCTCATGGACAGAAGAGCCTGGGTAGCTACAGTCCAAGGGTCACACAAAATAAGACAAAATGGAAATGACTTAGCATGCATGCATGAATACATTACCATATATATATTTATATATATATATATATATTTAGATACTATATAAATGATATCTACATTGAAATTATATACCTATATTTTTATATATAGCTAATTTTGTGCTGCACTCAATATGCCAGCAAATTTGGAAAACTCAGCAGTGGCCACAGGACTGGAAAAGGTCAGTTTTCATTCCAATCCCAAAGAAAAGCAATGCCAAAGAATGTTCAAACTACTGCACAGTTGCACTCATCTCACAAGCTAGTAAAGTAATGCTCAAAATTCTCCAAGCCAGGCTTCAGCAATATGTGAACCGTAAAATTCCAGATGTTCAAGCTGGTTTTAGAAAAGACAGAGGAATCAGAGATCAAATTGCCAACATCTGCTGGATCACGGAAAAAGCAAGAGAGTTCCAGAAAAACATCTATTTCTGCTTTATTGACTATGCCAAAGCCTTTGACTGTGTGGATCACAATAAACTCTAGAAAATTCTGAAAGAGAGAGGAATACCAGACCATTTGACTTGCCTCTTGAGAAACCTATATGCATGTCAGCAAGCAACAGTTAGAACTGGACATGGAACAACAGACTGGTTCCAAATAGCAAAAGGAGTACATCAAGGCTGTAGATTGTCACCCTGCTTATTTAACTTATATGCAGAGTACATCATGAGAAACGCTGGACTGGAAGAAGCACAAGCTGGAATCAAGATTGCGAGGAGAAATATCAATAACCTCAGATATGCAGATGACACCACCCTTATGGCAGAAAGTGAGGAGGAACTAAAAAGCCTCTTGATGAAAGTGAAAGAGGAGAGTGAAAAAGTTGGCTTAAAGCTCAACATTCAGAAAACGAAGATCATGGCATCTGGTCCCATCCCTTCATGGGAAATAGATGGGGAAACAGTGGAAACAGTGTCAGACTTTATTTTTTGGGGCTCCAAAATCACTGCAGATGGTGACTGCAGCCATGAAATTAAAAGACACTTACTCCTTAGAAGGAAAGTTATGACCAACCTAGATAGCATATTGAAAAGCAGAGACATTACTTTGCCAACAAAGGTCCATCTAGTCAAGGCTACTGTTTTTCCAGTGGTCATGTATGGATGTGAGAGCTGGATTGTGAAGAAAGCTGAGCGCTGAAGAATTGATGATTTTGAACTGTCATGTTGGAGAAGACTCCTGAGAGTCCTTTGGAATGCAAGGAGATCCAAACAGTCCATTCTGAAGGAGATCAGCCCTGGGTGTACTTTGGAGGGAATAATGCTAAAGCTGAAGCTCCAGTACTTTGGCCACCTCATGCAAAGAGTTGACTCATTGGAAAAGACCCTGATGCTGGGAGGGATTGTGAGCTGGGACGAAAAAGGGACGACAGAGGATGAGATGGCTGGATGGCATCACCAACTCAATGGACGTGAGTCTGAGTGAACTCTGGGAGTTGGTGATGGACAGAAAGGCCTGGTGTGCTGCTCTTCATGGGGTCGCAAAGAGTCGGACACGACTGAGCGACTGAACTGAACTGAACTGAATTTTCTTGATGTTGTTGCTTGCTGATTGATCAGAGTGGTGGTTGTTAAAGACTGGGTGGTTGTGACAATTTCTTCAAATTAGAAAACAATAAATTTTGCCTCATTAATTGACTTTGTCCTTTTGTAAATTATTTCTCTATAGCACACAGTGCTGTTTAATAGCATACAACCCATGGTAGATCGGTTTCGTTGAAACCCTTTTCTTAAAAATTACAGTCAGTGCTCTCAAAACCTGCTACTTACCATTACTAAAATGAGTAATAGTCTAAATCCTTTGTTGTGATTTCAACAATCTTCACACTGTCTGCACCAGGAGTAGATTCTGTCTCAAAAAACAAACAAAAACACATTTTTATTGCTCATTTATAAGAGGCAACTCCTTATCCATTAAAGTTTTGTCATGAGCTTGTATTTAGAAATTTGGTCATATGTTCAGGTTTGACTTGTAATTCTTTTGTGTGTATGTATGTTTGCTTTGTCTTCCTTATCTATAGTTATTTCCTCCACCATAATTCTGAGCAGTTCAAAATAATCCATACGGGTTGGAATCGACTTCTTTCAAATCACTGTTAATGTTGATACCGCGACATTTTCTCATGAATGTTTTTAATCACACCAAGAATGGTGAATTGTCTCCATACGGTTTTCAATTTACTTTGCCTGGATCCATCTAAAGAATCACTACCTATGCCACTTATAGGCGTATGAAATTCATTTCTTAAATGATAAAACTTGAAAGGCTAATTACGCCTTAATCTGTGGGCTGCAGAATAGATGCTGAATTAGCAAGAATGAAAATAAAATCTCCTTGTACATCTCTATCAGAGCTCTTTGATGACCAGGTATCCTGTCAACATACAGTAGTATTTTAGAGATTTTTTTTTTTTTCCTTGAACAGTAGGTTTCAATGGAGAGCTTAAAATATGTGATAAACCATGTTGTCAATAGATGTATTATTATCCAGGGGTTTTTATTCTGCTTATAGATTATAGGAAAGGTAGATTCAGTATAATTCTCAAGGACACTAAGATTTTTGGAATGGTAATAAATGAGTAGTGATACCAGTGGTAGAGGGTCTACCTTCAATGAAAGAGAAGACCTGGGTTGGTTTCCTTAGTTTGGGAAGATCCACTGGAGTAGGACATCACAGCTCACTCCAGTATTCTTGCCTGGAGAATCCCATGGACAGAGGAGCCTGGAAGGCTATAGTCCATGGATCTGCAGAGAGTTGAACACAAATGAGCAACTAAGCACAAATAAATAGTGTTTTCAAATTAAAGTCACCAACTTCATTAGCAGTCAGGCTGTCCTTTGAAACTTTGAAGCTAGGCATTGCTTTATCCTCTCTAGCTATGAAAGTCCTAGATGGAGACTTTTTCTAATATAAAGTAGTTTTATTTACACTTAAAATGCATTGCTTAGTGTATTCATCGTAATTATTTTGGCTTGATCGAATAACTTGGTGAGGTTTCTATATCAGTGTTTATTGTTTCACCTTTTACTGTTATTTTTGTAGATGGCTTTTCTTCAATCCCATGAGCCAACCTCTTGCTAGCTTCAAACTTTTCATCTGCAATTTCCTCAGCTATCTCTGCCTTCATACAATTGAAGAGAGTTAGGATCTTGCTTTGGACTGTCTTTGAGTTAAGGGGAATGTTGCATTTGGTTTAATCTATCCACATTACTAAAATTTCTCCATATCACCAAGAAGGCTGTTTTGCTTTCTTATCATTCAAGTGCTTACTGGAGTAGTACTTTTAATTTTCCTTTGAGAAATTTTCCTTTGCAGTCACAACTTGGCCAGCTGTTGTATGTAAAAGGCCTAGATTTTGGCCTATCTCAGCCTTCAACATGCCTTTATCACTAAACTGAACCTTTATGGTTTTTCAGTTTAAAGTAAGAGATGTATGACTCTTCCTTTCACTTAAAGGCCATTGGAGGATTATTAATAGGTCAATTTCAATATTGCTGCATCTCAGGAAGAGGGAGGTCCCAGGAGAGAAAGAAAGATGGGGAATTGCTGGTAAGTGAGCAGATTGTCCAGAGAAGGCAATGGCATCCCACTCCAGTACTCTTGCCTTGAAAATCCCATGGACGGAGGAGCCTGGTGCACTTCAGTCCATAGGGTCTCTAAGAGTCAGACATGACTAAGCGACTTCACTTTCACTTTTCACTTTCATGCATTGGAGAAGGAACTGGCAACCCACTCCAGTGTTCTTGCCTGAAGAATCCCAGGTACAGGGGAGCCTGGTGGGCTGCTGTCTATGTATGGGGTTCCACAGAGTTGGACACAACTGAAGCGATTTAGCAGCAGCAGCAGTAGCAGCAGCAGGAGAAGACTGTCACACACATTTATTAAGTTCACTGTCTTATAGGTCAGAGAAGGCAATGGCACCCCACTCCAATACTCTTGCCTGTAAAATCTCATGGATTGAGGAGCCTGGTAGGCTGCAGTCCATGGGGTCATCAAGAATCGGACACGACTGAGCGACTTCACTTTCATTTTTCACTTTCATGCATTGGAGAAGGAAATGGCAACCCACTCCAGTGTTCTTGCCTGGAGAACCCCAGGGATGGTGGAGCCTGGTGGGCTGCCATCTATGGGGTCGCACAGAGTCGGACATGACTGAAGTGACTTAGCAGCAGTCTTATAGGTGTGATTCGTGACATTTCAAAATAATTAGAATTACTGATTAGAATTACAGGTATAAAAAGATTACTGATCACCATAACAAATATAATAATAATAATAATAAAAATGTTTGAACTATTGAGAGTTACCAAACGTGACCATTATCACATGGTCATATGTGATAATGACCATGATATAATACATCATAATATTATATGATATATAATATATCATCATGATATAGTATATCATAGATACATATGAGGAAATATTGCTAGAAAAATGGTACCCATAGACCTGCCCTATGTAGGGTTGCCACAAACCTTTAATTTGTATAAAATGCATTATCTGTGAACCTCAACAGAGTAAAGCACAATAAAAAAAGATATGACTATATATCAACTTATCACCTGATATTAATACTGCCTAGATCATATATTACCTTAATGTAATAGGGCTTAAGCTCTCTTAAGCACAGATATGAAATGGAACAGTTACTTAGTTATACTTGAACCAAAAATATTGTGAATTTAGCAACTCAATATTCTGCAAATCTTCATTATACTTGCAGAAATGAAATGATGATTATTTCTATGAGTGGAGATGTTAATATTAACAATGTTCAACATTGTTTCTAATTTTTTTCTCACAAAATTGAAATGTTACTATAAAATAGGATGTTTCAATGAAATTTGATTAATGAATGATTTTTGTATATCACAAGGTGTTATATTTTCCCAGTATAAGAATCTGATATAGGCCATATGTATATTTCATTGAATTATTCCCAGTGTAACTGTATACTTAAATATCTGAATAGATTATCTTGTGAGATGAGACAGCATGTTCATGTTATGCTATTTTTTCATTCTGTTAAAATTCTGATATTTGAAAAAAATTAGAAGTCATTTGTTTACATGTCTATAAGATATATTTCTTTATAATCAGAAGCAAGGGTTTTAGTGCAGTATAATTCTGAGTAAGACTTTCAGTATTTCTAATTTCTTAATATTATAAATATATAAATTTTATCATTATATTTAAGGTCCATAGACACAAATTAGAGATATAAGACATTATTTTTCCTTCCTTTTTTTTTTTAATTTTCGACTAACAATCTTCAATACACTTTATCTATTCAGCTGTTTTACATTGTACAGCAGTAATTTTTACCTGAGATAATCTCTTACTTATATATGAAACCTATATATATATATGTATATAAATATACACACATATATATATATATGAAAAGAATATCTTAATCATCACATTGTAGATTTTCTATATATGATACACTTAACTAATACTGAATCTATAATTTAAAAAAATTATCACCCTATAGAGGGGGAACAAATTATAATAAATATGATATAAAAAAAGAAACTAAAGCAAATAACTTAGAAGCAAAGAATATGATCAACCAGTTAGTGAACACTACTTAGGGAAATTTATATTTGCCAAATATTTTTTTCCCACAATAAGGGAAGTCTGGAATAGCTTAATATCAAACATTCATAATATACCTGACTCTATCATCATCTTTTCATATGCATCAGCTTATTTAAAATCCACAAAAATGTAATGAGGTAGATATTACTATCTTCTTTTTATAAATGAGGAAACTGAAATGCAAGATAATATGTAACTTGTCCATGTTTGCATGTAAGAAAAAAGAAATGAGATTCACACCCAGTTTTTCTTCATCCTAAACCATTGATCTATATTGTCCTTTCACGAGGTGTCCATTCTATTCCTTGTGTGTTTCTATTAATTTTTAAATTGTCTCTTGGTAAGTGAAAAATGGATTATTCTCAAGTTTGAAGATATATAATGAGTTCACCCACAATTCAAACCAAGTCTATTGATTATTCAAACTCACAGAACAAGCTCATGATCTTAGTAGAAGATATATCAAAATAAACACATACAATCGGGAAGAATTATTTTCATGTCTATCACTACTTTGTTGGATTTACCTAACATTGCAGTGTAATTGCTAGGGAAACACTTATGTCCTAAATTAAAGCAAGAACGTTTTATCAAATTGATACTAAATATCAGTTGATTATTTAACTTTATGTAATTCCATTTTTGTTGTTTCTTTGGGAACTCAGAGCAAAACTGTATCTTTTACTCTTACTATTATTATATTATAGTAAAAACAACAACAAAGAAAAAACATTTGGTTTTAGTATATTGAGATTGGGGTTCCCGGTGGCCCAGCCAGTAGAGTCTGCAATGACAGTGACAACTGTGGCATAAGTAGCTCACAGCTTTTTTATTTTCTTATTTACTTTATCTCTTGGAAAAAGTGTGCAGAACTTACTAACGTGTATAGCTTGTAATGCACTGGATCATTTCAATGTGAACCTATGCGAAATGCTGCTGCCCAGTGGCCCTATGCTTTCAGTCCAGCAGTAGAATTGACTTAGAGCATTTTCTGGGCCTTCTGCAATATCTCTTTCTCTTCTAATTACTCAAATTAAGTTAAGGTTCTTTAGATACATTTCCATGTATCTAACTACATGTAAATAAGTATAAAAAGATTTTTTGATTTTAGATTTCACAGTCCCCAGTTTTAACTATATATAATGAAAATTATATTTTTGTTTTCTAATATGAACATAGAAAAGGGCAACTTTCAGCAGAAAAATAATTCAGTGTACATACCAGACATGTTTGACTAAAAAGTGAAAATGAAAATTGAGTAAAAGAAGACATATTTCTAATCTATTCATGATACAAAAGCAGCATAAACCAAAAAAGCTTATTCATCATGTTGTGTGAAGCTTTCTTATTTTTTTATTTCTTTTAACTTCTGCTTTGTGGAATATATATTTTTTTTTTAATACTTAAAATGGCAGTTGAAGCTGATATATTTTTGAAGTGCCATTTGAGAGAGACTTTTTGAAATTTAAGCTCTAAATGTGGTTAGCAGGGTACATGTGACCAGAATAAAGACACTGGTGAACTTTTAGCTCATGATTAAGTTTTTACCTTCTCCCCTTAAATCTCATAATAAATCCTTTTTTCTTTTCATTCTTCTATAATATTTTTTTTTCTTTTCCTCTTGCTTCTGTAAACATCAGCCACTTGAAATTGAATATCCAGAGATCAGGCATTTTAAGAATATGTCCTACCTTACTAAATTATACTAATATAGGACATTCTAAAGGATTTAAGTTTGTGACCAACCTAGACAGCATATTAAATAGCAGAGACATCACTTTGTCAAGAAAAGTCCATGTAGTCAAAGTTATGGTTTTTTCCAAGTAGTCATGTATGGATGTGAGAGTTGGACTATAAAGAAAGCTGAGTGCTGAAGAATTGATGCTTTTGAACAGTGGTGTTGGAGAATGCTCTTGAGAGTCCCTTGGACTGCAAGGAGATTCAATCAGTACATCCTAAAGAAGATAAGTCCTGGGTTTTCATTGGAAGGACTGAAGTTGAAGCTGAAACTCCAATACTTTGGCCACCTGATGCAAAGAGCTGACTCATTGGAAAAGTTCCTGATGCTGGGAAAGATTGAAGGCAGGAGGAGAAGGGGACAACAGAGGATGAGATGGTTGGATGGCATCACCAACTCAATGGACATGGGTTTGGGTGGACTCCGGGAGTTGGTGATGGACAGGGAGGCCTGGCGTGCTGCGGTTCATGGGGTCACAAAGAGTTGGACATGACTGAGTGACTGAACTGAACTTTTCCATTCAAGGCAAATGTCACCACTAACTACCACTAACTACTAAAGTATTATTACAGGTGTATCTATTCATATAGCAAACATTAAAACCTGTGATTTAGTTGAAATTTTCTTAGTCTCTAAGATTGCTTCTAAAAGTCATGTAAAACTAAATCACTTTCATGACAGATTTATTACGGACAGGTGATATATTAAATCCTTAGAAATTATATTTTACAGTAGAGGTAAATTAAAACCTTAAATGTGTGCCTGGATAAGCCCAGTCTCAGCAAACAGTAATCAGGTAGTGTTTAATTTTCCAATACTAGATAGATTCATCAAGAACCACTGAGCCTCTCTGATAATTTTCCTTATCCCCCATATGTCTGAGAGTTGCTTCATTAGAATCAGGTCTCCTTACAATCATAAGGCAAACCACATTTTTATATTACAGATACAGGATGACATTGCTATCTCAATATTATAATCTGGAAAAATATATCTGCTGTTCTCTATAATGATATATTTGGTAAGTCAAATATCCTTAAAAGAAAAGTTTACTATAATAAATACAGTCTACTCTTTACATACTTAAATAGTGAATAGAGTTTCGTGTGTATACATAAGTTTAAGTTGTTTGTATGGTTTAATTTAAAATTTATAGATTTACAAAAATATTCAGCTCAAGTACAGTAAATGTATTTTACCAAAAAAAGTTGTTATCTTGAGAATTATTGAGCAATAGGACATCAAAATAACATATTCATGACAAACAGATGATTTGCAGTCACCAAATTATGAAAGCAATTTAGGATGGGGTTAAGGGGAAGGAGAGTTAATACACACTAGAGCAGTCGAAGTCTTCAAATTACCTTATGAACAAGGCTGCTGATTGCTCCTTTCATGTCCTCTTTTGACCTTGTGTTCCCTTAAAAAGAGAATCAATGGAGCATCACAGTTGGCAATTTGATACAAGTTTTTGCACCTACACAATGTATCCTCTGGCTAAATTACATGTTGTTTCTATATATGGACTGCTCTGGTAGCTCAGCTGGTAAAGAATCCACCTGCAATGCAGGAGACCCCTATTTGATTCCTGGGTTGGGAAGATCCACTGAAGAAGGGATAGGCTACCCACTCCAGTATCCATGGACTTTCCTGGTGACTCAGGTGGTAAAAAAATTCCACCTATAATGCGAGAGACCTGGGTTTGACCCCTGGGTTGGAAAGATTCCCTGGAGGAGGGCATGGCAACCCACTCTAGTATTCTTACCTAGAGAATCCCCATGGACAGAAATGCCTGGAGGGCTACAGTTCATGAGGTCACAAAACGTCAGACACAACTGAGTGACTAAGCACAGTACAGCACTACTACAAAGTAGGCTCAGCTGCTCCACCAGTCAGCCCCTCAGTAGTTATAATTTCCTCCATATCCACCAATGTTCAAAACCTCCATCACTACGCCCACCAAATTCTCTGCAGCTGTTTGTGGTTGCTTCCACCACCTCCACTCCCGCTGGCACCAAGCTGGAATTGCTGGCAACACGACTATGTTGATAACCTCTGACACAAATCTGCCTCAGAATCTACTACTCTTATAATGTCTATGGCTGCTACCCTTGTAGAAGTGTTGATATGCCACCTTTTCAAATGACGGGGGCACTTTTTGTTTCAGTTCAGTTCAGTTCAGTCACTCAGTCGTGTCCGACTCTTTGCAACCCCATGAATCCCAGCACGCCAGGGATGTCCATCACCAACTCCCGGAGTTCACCCAGACTCACGTCCACTGAGTCAGTGATGCCATCCAGCCATTTCATCCTCTGTCGTCCCCTTCTCCTTCAGTCCCCAATCCCTCCCAGCATTAGAGTCTTTTCCAATGAGTCAGCTCTTCGCATGAGGTGGCCAAAGTACTGGAGTTTCAGCTTCAGCATCATTCCCTCCAAAGAAATCCCAGGGCTGATCTCCTTCAGAATGGACTGGTTGGATCTCCTTGCATTCCAAAGGACTCTCAAGAGTCTTCTCCAACACCACAGTTCAAAAGCATCAATTCTTCAGCACTCAGCCTTTTTCACAGTCCAACTCTCACATCCATACATGACCACTGGAGAAACCATAGCCTTGACTAGACGGACCTTTGTTGGCAAAGTAATGTCTCTGCTTTTGAATATGCTGTCTAGGTTGGTCATAACTTTCCTTCCAAGGAGTAAGCGTCTTTAAATTTCATGCCTGCAGTCACCATCTGCAGTGATTTTGGAGCCCAGAAAAATAAAGTCTGACACTTTTTCCACTGTTTCTCCATCTATTTCCCATGAAGTAATGGGACCAGATGCCATGATCTTCATTTTCTGAATGTTGAGCTTTAAGCCAACTTTTTCACTCTCCACTTTCACATCAAGAGACTTTTTAGTTCCTCTTCACTTTCTGCCATAAGGGTGGTGCCATCTGCATATCTGAGGTTATTGATATTTCTCCCGGAAATCTTGATTCTAGCTTGTGTTTCTTCCAGTCCAGCATTTCTCATGATGTACTCTGCATATAAGTTAAATAAGCAGGGTGATAATATACAGCCCTGATGTACTCCTTTTGCTATTTGGAACCAGTCTGTTGTTCTGTGTCCAGCTCTAACTGTTGCTTCCTGACCTGCATATAGGTTTCTCAAGAGGCAGGTCAGGTAGTCTGGTATTCCCATCTCTTTCAGAATTTTCCACAGTTTATTGTGATCCACACAGTCAAAGGCTTTGGCATAGTCAACAAAGCAGAAATAGACGTATTTCTGGAACTCTCTTGCTTTTTTTGATGATCCAGCGGATGTTGGCAATTTGATCTCTGGTTCCTCTGCCTTTTCTAAAACCAGCTTGAACATCAGGAAGTTCACGGTTCACATATTGCTGAAGCCTGGCTTGGAGAATTTTGAGCCTTACTTTACTAGCATGTGAGATGAGTGCAATTGTGTGGTAGTTTGGGCATTCTTAGGCATTGCCTTTCTTTGGGATTGGAATGAAAACTGACCTTTTCCAGTGCTGTGGCCACTGCTGAGTTTTCCAAATGTGCTGGCATATTGAGTGCAGCACTTTCACAGCATCATCTTTCAGGATTTGAAACAGTTCAACTGGAATTCCATCACCTCCACTAGCTTTGTTCATAGTGATGCTTTCTAAGGCCCACTTGACTTCACGTTCCAGGATGTCTGTCTCTAGATGAGTGATCACACCATCATGATTATCTGGGTCATGAGGATCTTTTTTGTACAGTTCTTCTGTGTATTCTTGCCACCTCTTCTGAATATCTTCTGCTTCTGTTAGGTCCATATCATTTCTGTCCTTTATCGAGCCCATCTTTGCATGAAATGTTCCCTTGGTATCTCTCATTTTCTTGAAGAGATCTCTAGTCTTTCCCATTCTGTTTTTTTCCTCTATTTCTTTGCATTGATCACTGAGGAAGGCTTTCTTATTTCTTCTTGCTAGTCTTTGGAACTCTGCATTCAGATGCTTATATCTTTCCTTTTCTCCTTGGCTTCTCTTCTTTTCACAGCTATTTGTAAGGCCTCCCCAGACAGCCATTTTGCTTCTTTGCATTTCTTTAGCTTCCACAAAAAAAGATCTAATGAATCTTTGGTCATATTTATGATTCTTTAGTTAAAGAACAAGCTGGCAAGGCCAAGATTTCCTACACATCCTGTACAGTCAAGGCGATGCATATTTCTTTCAATGTCATTCTTCTGGGGAGAAAGCAAACTAGCCAAGATGGAGAGTCAGGCTGTCTTCCCCCATGTTTTGTAAATAATGACTATGTAATAGCTGAAAGCACTTGTAGCACTGTGCATGCCCATCACAAGGTACTCACATGGTCAGGAGCTACTTTATGCTGTCCAGATATATGTGCTCCACCGGAAAGTGGTGGCCTTTCTGTTGCATCACAGCTGTGTCTGCTGGGTCAGCCACAAGAGGAGAGAATACAGCATGTATACTGCTACAGCTGCCGCCTCAACTAGGTGAGAATGCTGTTATGGCTGCTGCACCAACCAGGAGAGAGGTTACTTTATGCTATGGCTGCTGCATCAGCCAGGAGAGAATACATGTGTCTGCAGTTCCTACAGCTCCTTGAGTCTTCTTCCAGCCTCTTAGATCACACCTTGCCCACCAGCGAGCAGTGCAAATAGTGTGAAAAAAAGAGAACTGGCGTTGTGAGGAGGATGAAGAGTGATACAATTCTGAAAATCAAAATTGATAACTTGTTTCCCATTGAAAATGTCCAGTCCTTTCGCTGCTACGGCTCTGGTCACTAGAATTGGGCTTTTCCCTAAGAGGAATTTGTGAAGTTTTCTTCATCATCTCTTTAAGATCATTCTCCCTGGGTCCTGGTTCAAGGATATTATCCTTCATGGTGTAAAAAATTCTACAGGGAATCTGTACCCTTTTGGGGCTCCACAAACACTATGGTCAAGAAATTCATTCCTGATGCATTTGCTTATCCGACTCTTTTGATGTGACGTTCTCAAAGGTAGCTTCCCTGGTGGCTCAGATGGTAAAGCATCTGTCTGCAGTGCAGGAGACCCGGGTTTGATCCCTGTGTTGGGAAGATCTCCTGGAGAAGGAAATGGCAATTCACTCCAGCATTCTTGCCTGGAGAAACCCACAGAGGGAGGAGCCTGGTGGGCTACAGTCCATGGGGTCGGGTCACAAAGAGTCGGGCATGACTGAGCGACTTCACTTTCACTTTCTCAAAGGTAGAGCTGACATTCCTACAACCAAAAAGATGTATTTGTGATTTCATCAAGAAATCATGAGCAAGTACCTGTATTTCCTTAGGGAAAGGAGCACTAAACATGTTTTGGTAAACTTCCTTCAGTGACATACCATCTTGTTCAAATAGTCTATATATCTGAGCTTTATATATCATATCAGTATCAGATTCACATTACCCAATACCTGATATTTGTGGAACTTTAATCTTTTCTCTTTCCTTCGTGTCTACCATGCCTCCAGGAGTAGCTAACATGTCTCATCCACATTCTAAGTATCAAACCTGATAACCACTATCAGCATCACCATAAATGATGTAAGGACTATCTTCAGACCATTATGAAAAATTTCTGGCTTCCTTATAGATGAGTACTGCCAAATTTCTCTTGTTGGTGCTAATACCAAGGAGACTGGATATTGTTGGCAGAGACCATACTTTGCATTTTCCTTCCTGGCCCTCAAAAACTCTCCTTGACCATGTGAATAAATCTGATTCAAGATCAGCAAGAGGAATGCTGCAAGTTTTAGAAATGTTGTTTGAGTAGAAGACATCAAGTGCATTTTTTTTTTAATCTTTCATAAAATGAACAGCACAGTTTTGCAATGGAGCCAAGTGAGTATAGCAACAAATAAAATTGATATTTCCTATAATAATTTTTCCCATCTCAACATCAATAAAACTTTCAACGGGTGGGAGACAACTTTTGCCTCAATTTAAAGGTCATATTTTTCAGTTAATCCCAGTGTTATATTTAGAAAAAAGTTCCTATTAAAATATTAACTTGGTGGAAATGTTTTTATTTTATTTTATTTTATTTAACTTTACAATATTGTATTGGTTTTGCCATATATCAAGATGAATCTGCCACAGGTATACATGTGTTCCCCATCCTGAACCCTCCTTCCTCCCCATACCATCCCTCTGAGTGGTCCCAGTGCACCAGCCCCAAGCATCCAGTATCGTGCATCGAACCTGGACTGGTGACTCGTTTCATACATGATATTATACATATTTCAATGCCATTCTCCCAAATCATCCCACCCTCTCCCTCTCCCACAGAGTCCAAAAGACTGTTCTATACATCAGTGTCTCTTTTGCTGTCTCATATACAGGGTTATTGTTATCATCTTTCTAAATTCCATATATATGTGTTAGTATATTGTATTGGTGTTTTTCTTTCTGGCTTACTTCACTCTGTATAATAGGCTCCAGTTTCATCCACCTCATTAGAACTGATTCAAATGTACTCTTTTTAATGGCTGAGTAATACTCCATTGTGTATATGTACCACTGCTTTCTTATCCATTAATCTGCTGATGGACATCTAGGTTGCTTTCATGACCTGGCTATTATAAACAGTGCTGCGATGAACATTGGGGTACAAGTGTCTCTTTCAATTCTGGTTTCCTCAGTGTGTATGCCTAGCAGTGGGATTGCTGGATCATAAGGCAGGTCTATTTCCAGTTTTTTAAGGAATCTCCACACTGTTCTCCATAGTGGCTGTACTAGTTTGCATTCCCACCAACAGTGTAGGAGGGTTCCCTTTTCTCCACACCCTCTCCAGCATTTATTGCTTGTAGACTTTTGGATTGCAGGCATTCTGACTGGCGTGAAATGGTACCTCCTAGTGGTTTTGATTTGCATTTCTCTGATAATGAGTGATGTTGAGCATCTTTTCATGTGTTTGTTAGCCTTCTGTATGTCTTCTTTGGAGAAATGTCTCTTTAGTTCTTTGGCCCATTTTTTGATTGGGTCATTTATTTTTCTGGAATTGAGCTGTAGGAGTTGCTTGTATATGTTTGAGATTAGTTGTTTGTCAGTTGCCTCATTTGCTATTATTTTCTCCCATTCTGAAGGCTGTATTTTCACCTTGCTTATAGTTTCCTTTGATGTGCAGAAGCTTTTAAGTTTAATTAGGTCCCATTTGTTTATTTTTGCTTTTATGTCCAATATTCTGGGAGGTGGGTCATAGAGGATCCTGCTGTGGTGGAAATGGTTTTGACCAAACATCTTCATCTATTTGTCACTCCAGTGATTGTTTCCACCTTATTCAAATTTTCAAAGTCACATCTGTCACCATGGCAACCACTTTTGTCATAGACACCCCCTTCCTTATCATCAAACCTTCCCTTTAGTCACTTCACAATCACTGAAAGATCTAGACTTCCCTCTTGAATACTGTGAGACTCAAAATACTGTCTGTGTCCTTATCTTTACTAGAACTCTACCCTGAATTCTCTTTAGAGTGTGTAAGAACCTTGTTAGGCTCATGTTAGGTCCATGTCAAGGTAATTTTGAGTGGTCAAACAGGAGATGGCATGAGCGATCACGGACATTTTAGGAATCAGTGAACTGAAATGGAATGGAATGGGTGATTTTAATTCAGTTCACCCTTATATCTACTACTGCGGGCAAGAATCCCTTAGAAGAAATGCAGGAACCTTCATAGTCAACAAAAGAGTCTGAAATGCAGTACTTGGGTGTAATCTCAAAAACTACAGAATGATTTCTGATCTTTTCCAAGGCAAGCCATTCAATAGCACAGTAATCCAAGTCTACGCCCCGACCAGTAATGCTGAAGAAGCTGAAGTTGAACAGTTCTGTGAAGACCTACAAGATCTTCTGGAACTAACACTAATGATTTTTTATTTTATTTTATTTTTAAACTTTACTTAATTGTATTAGTTTTGCCAAATATCAAAATGAATCCGCCACAGGTATACATGTGTTCCCCATCCTGAACCCTCCTCCCTCCTCCCGCCCCATTCCGTCCCTCTGGGTCGTCCCAGTGCACCAGCCCCAAGCATCCAGCATCGTGCCTCGAACCTGGCCTGGCAACTCGTTTCATACATGATATTTTACATGTTTCAATGCCATTCTCCCAAATCTTCCCACCCTCTCCCTCTCCCACAGAGTCCATAAGACTGTTCTATACATCATTTTTGAAGCTCAAGAAAATAAAGTCTATCACTGTTTCCATTGTTTCCCCATCTATTTGCCAGGAAGTGATTGGACCAGTTGCCGTGATCTTAGTTCTTTTAGTGTTGAGTTTTAAGCCAGCTTTTTCACTCTCTTCTTTCACTTCCATCAAGAGGCTCTTTAGGATGGGGAGCACGGGTATACCTGTGGCGGATTCATTTCGATGTTTAGCAAAACTAATACAATATTGTAAAATTTAAAAATAAAATAAAATTAAAAAAAAAAGAGGCTCTTTAATTCTTCTTGCTTTTTGCCATAAGGGTGGTGTTATCTGCATATCTGAAGTTACTGATATTTTCCCCAGCAATCTTGATTCCAGCTTGTGCTTCATCCAGCTCAGCATTTTTCATGATGTAATCTGCATATAAGTTAAATAAGCAGGGTAATAATATACAGTCTTGACATATGCCTTTCCCAATTTGGAACCAGTCCATTGTTCCATGTTTGGTTTTATTTGGTGCCTCTTGACCTGCATACAGATTTCTTAGGAGGCAGGGAGAAGGTAGGCTGGTATTCTCATCTCTTTAAGAATTTTACTCAGTTTGTTGCAATTCATACAGTTAAAGGCTTTGGTTTAGTCAATCAAGCAGAAGTAGATGTTACAGAGTCAGACATGACTAAGTGACTGGACTGAAGTGAATTGAACCCTGAACTGTCTTTACCATAGATTTGTTTACTAATTTCTTCATTCCTTGAGTGAGAAGAAATATAATACCCTTTGTGGTTCTACTTCCTTGACTGATATTATCTGTAGAATTCAGGTATGCACAAACTGCTGGCCCAGAGGAGGTGAATTTTCTACCATCACAGGATCCATCCATAAAGAGCACAGAGAACTTGGAATCTCCCTCTGCTGATGAGTATGTTTGATTAACAGTAAAGGTGCTCTCATTTGAGAACTGTGGCTCTCTAGAATGCATAGAATTTTGTCCCAAAAAACAAGGTCTCCAGATATATAACCATGCTTGAAAGAAATGTCTTGGAATAACTTAGAATTAAAAAAAATTATGACATTATCACTCAATGAATATAAATATGGCTAAAAAAAGTATTTAATAAATGTGTAAGTTAATATTTTATAAATTTTCTAAATAAATTTTAAATTACTTAATCTAAAAAACCTCTTCAAATGTGTTTCATTGATAATTCTCTAATCACAGTATCATTTCTATTAAAGCATTATATGGTATATTTCAGTCAAAAAGACTGAGATTTTATAATTTGTTTTTTGTTTGTTTGTTTATTCTATTCTGAGCTCCAATATGACTTAATGATATATTCTTTGTGATAAGGAGTTAAGTTTTTGGCTGCTAGGCAAAGAACTGTGAATTTCTTAATGGTCTGAATGTAGCATAATGCCATAATGTAATTGTGCAAAGTCAAAACTATAATTTTAGAGATTGGTTTGGATTTCAGTTTTGACTACAAATGGGTTTGTGTTGAATATTACATGCAGTTAGAATTACTATAACTATGTGGACTTTGGAGTATATTATATAAATAAATTCACAGATAATGCTTCTTGACATATTCAAGGTTAAATACTGACAAGTGCAGTGCAAACTCTTTACCCTCCTTTTAAGTATTGTAAATAAAATACATGTGTAAATGCTACAGGTTAAAAAATTCCCATACTTCTAAATCTATAAATAATTTTTTTTAGGTTTCAAAATGCAATGAAGAAAATCACAAGTCTAATACAAAAGACATTATTTTATTACTGATCTTTCTTGGATTATGAGCAGATGAAGTATAACCAGTACTTTGTGCTTTTTGTTCCTTTGAAATTGATAAAGGATAATACCATTTAATTTTTAGAATGATCTGATTTTTCAAATTGTTAAAGACTTATAAAATACATATCCAGGCTATTACCTTACATATAAAGAAATAGGGATCAAGAAGTTAACTGACTTGCCAGTTCCAAGCTTGCAATCTAGTAACAAATTTAATAGAATAAGTTACGATGTTTGATTCCTATGTCACTGAAACATTCTGTACAAGATACCACATTTCCTTTTAAATTAACATTAGTTCACAATAAAGAGATGTTTTACATAGATGCTATTATTCCTTTAATGCAGCCTTCTCTTCTTACAATGATCACACCTTCTGGATTAACTGAGAAAATACAAGATTTCTTCTTTATATTCTGAGTACACAGCTTTCCCAGACTCCACCTTATATGAAATTTTCTACCTCTACCAAAACTGAATGAATAAGAGAAAATTAATTTCTTCTTTTTCCCAGTTATTCAGAAATTGCCCAGAAATAATTAAAGCAGAAGTTTTCATGAGAAGATGAGACATATGTTTAAATGTTTTGTGTTTGATGGGAATTTAAGCATTCTTGGTAACGAATATTTAAGTATGGGAATGCACACTATTTCAACATACAGATTTCCTCTGATGAAACAGAATTCCATGAACAGAGGAGTCTGGTGGGCTATAGTCCATGGGGTCACATAAAGTCAGACATGACTGAGGGACTAACACACACAGAATCTAAAACAAGAGGGGATATTTATGTGTGTGTGTGTGTATATATATATATATATATATATATATATATGTGTGTGTGTGATTCACTTTGCTGTACTGCAGAAACTTACACAACATTGTAAATCAACTATACTCCAGTAAAATTTAATTAAAATGTTCAGTTCAGTTCAGTTGCTCAGTCGTGTCCAACTCTTTGCACCCCCATGAACTGCAGCATGCTAAGCCTCCCTGTCCATCACCAAATTCCTGAGTTCACCCATCCAACCATGGTGATGCCATCCAACCATCTTATCCTCTGTTGTCCACTTCTCCTCCTTCCCTCAATCTTTTCCAGCATCATAGTCTTTTCAAATGAGTCGGCTCTTTGTATCAGGTGGCCAAAGTATTGGAGTTTCAGCTTCAACTTCCTTCCTTCCAATGAACACCCAGGACTGATCTCCTTTAGGATGGACTGGTTGGATCTCCTTGCAGTCCAAGGAACTCTCAAGAGTCTTCTCCAACACCACAGTTCAAAAGCATCAATTCTTTGGTTTTCAGTTTTCTTTATAGTCCAACTCTCACATCCATACATGACTACTGGAAAACCATAGTAATTGGATTAAATATGGTAGTCCATGTTAAAAAGACTATTTTCCCCTGATTTTGTATATGCTTCAATATAGCATGATTAAAAATGAATCATCAAAATATTTCATAAGAAAAGTATACTCTGGTAACTACAGAACTTGGCAGATTAACAAATTATTTTTATAATCTTAGAAGAGAAGCTCAAATGAGATAAACTTCAATATGTACTTTAGCTTAATTTTACATTCTGAACCCTAAGTGAAATATCAAAACATTTATCTTTATGATTATTTAAATGGATAGCAAACTTTCCCAAAGCTGTACAGTGAGGGATTTAATTCAGAGAGATTAGTGGTCCCTTGAACTGACTAGTTCATTTCCCAAACTTAGATGAAATTTATTTATAGGTCCTCAGGCTTTTATTGTTTAAATTATAAATATTCCCCCAAGAAAGCTATTCCCCAAACTAAGTATATAAAAAAATAAATTAGCAGAAACAACACAAGTCTACACATACTTACATTTCTAATTCAGTGGATGATTAGGTACAGGTCCCCATATCTTCACTGAGGCTGAGGTGGATCAGTGAGGAAGTCTTGTAAAGATCTGCATCTTGCCAAACTATCATAACTATTTAAAACTATTTTACTATTTTTATTCATAGCCCCATAATTGAAAGCTGTGCCACTAGATTCATATTTTTTAATTATGATTTTCAATCCCTTTAACTTTTTTCACTCCCACAGATAAAAGGAAATAATTTGATTTCCTAGATAATGGCTATGGTGAGTTACTTATATTATCATTATTATACTTATATTAACTTTATTAAGATATAACAGATGTGTTAATGCTGGAGAACTCTTTAATGTAAGTGATTCCAGGAAATATCTTACCCAGAGCATAGTCACATCCATCAGTTGACTAGCTTTGGAGGTATACTGAGATAGTTTTATCAAGTTTAGTTATCAAAAATAATACAGTAATGTAGGGTATTGTATTTTCTCTTAATTTGTCTATTTCCTTATTTTTGTCATCCTTTTATATTTTTTCCCAAGTTCCAGCTCCTTTGACTATCATTAACTGTTTTATTAAGAAAGAAATCATGAAGCATTTATAGAACCTCAACTGTGTGCTACTCAATATGTTGATGGATTTTTCCAAACATCTCATTTTTTTCAGCTTTACAGTTCTGTGGACTGCAAAATCACTCATCATTTCAAATGAGGAACTTAAAGTTTAAAGAAATAAAGAGTGTTGTTCAAAGTCAAACACGATAAGTTTTAATTATGGTTTTACTCCAGACTTTCTTTCCATAAGCCAATCACATCATAGGCACTTATATTAACTTGGGTGCCTTGATAATTTTTTCATTTATTTCTTTACTTCTTTACAGCTATATAATCTGCTGTGATATTGCTTGGTTTTTAATTCCTTCTCTCCCCCTTCCTCTCTTCCTCTTTCTTTCTTCTTTTCAACACTACTGATATGATAATAAATTTATCTTCAAAATAAAAATCTTTGGCATGTGACCTTTGGTGAGCATTTAGTGATTTTTATAAGGGATTCTTAAAGCATATATAAGTATATATATATATATATATATATATATATATATATATATATATATAACACAAAAACCTCCTTTCTTGATGAGAAAATAAAATTCCAGAGTTATTTCTACTATCTTAATGTGATTTTTCTGTCTTCTGAGCATTTAACAGAAATATATTGGCTGAATTATATAAATTGCCTACACAGTGGAGTCAGTATTAATATGCAATTTATTATAGAGTATACAAATATTTTTAACATATTAATAGTATTTTTGAGGTCAGACAGAAAGTCTGAATGCCAGTTGCAAGTGTAGTAAAAATTAAATTTATTTTCTAATCTGACAAAGGTCCGTATAGTCAAAGCTATGTTTTTTTGAGTAGTCATGTATGGATGTGAGAGTTGGACTATAAGGAAAACCTAGCGGCAAAGAATTGATTCTTTTGAACTGTGGTGTTGGAGAAGACTCTTGAGAGGCCCTTGAACTGCAAGGAAATCAAACCAATCAATCCTAAAGGAAATCAATCCTGAATATTCATTGGAAGGACTGATGCTGAAGCTCCAATACTTTGGCCACTTGATGTGAAGAACTGACTCATTTGAAAAGACCCTGATGCTGGGAAAGATTGAAGGCAGGAAGAAAAGGGGATGACAGAGGATGAGATGGTAGCATGGCATCACCAGATTGATGCAAATGAGTTTGAGCAAGCTCCAGGAGCTGGTGATAGACAGGGAAGCCTGGTATGCTGCAGTCAGTGGGGTTGCAAAGAGTCAGACATGAATCAGCAACAGAACTGCACTGGATCTTTCTGTTAAGCACTCACTTATGTTTAATATTGATAAACAATTGTTTTAGATTCTCAGGATTCATGGATTATGTGCTAGCTTGAAAAAGACCATACTAGTATGACAATTTACTTAAATTTACATAGATTATATACTGTCTTAGTTCCTGAGGTGCTATAACAAAATACCACAAACTAAGTAGCTTATATACAATAAATATTGATTTCTTACAGTTCTGAGATCAGTGTGCCATCATGTTAAGTGAAACTTTTCATTGGGTCTTTACATGGCAGAAAAAGAAAGAAAATGCTAGCCACTCAGTTGTGCCCAACTCTTTGCAACCCCATGGACTGCAGTTCACCAGGATCCTCTGGCCTTGAGATTTTCTGGGCAAGAATACTGAAGTGAGTTTCCATTTTCTTCTCAAGGGGATCTTCCTAACCCAGGGATTGAACCCAGGTTTCCTGCACTGAAGGCAGATTATTTACTAACTGAGCTATGAGGGAGGAAGAGTCCTCGTATGTCTCATAATGTTATTTAAAAAATTCAATCCAATTTACTAGATTTCCACCATCATGACTTAAACTCCTCCCAAAGATCCTACTACCATCATCTTTGAATGTTAAGATTTCAACATGCAAATTTTGATGGCGCATAAGCATTCAGACCATAGCAAATAGGCTCAAAACAGCTAGAGGTTTTAAGATTTGAATTTTCATTTGCATTATACTTGGTTGCCTATAGGAAAGTTGTTCTACCTGTTTTATTTTCTTTTTGGTATTTTAATTTAATATACTACCATACATTCTTGATATAGTAGAACTACAATGTTCATAGCAACATTGTTGTGAGATCAGTTAGTTTATATACATACCAGGATTTCAGCCATGTAGAAATAATTTATTCTTTTACAGCAAGATCAGGTTTTGCCTCTCTGTAACAATATGTGCTTCCCTTTTAAGCTCTAATGGAATCAGTTAATATTAAAAGTCTTTTAAATTATAATTAGTAAATCATAAGCACCTAAAATATAAATTTTCTCTGTCTTATTTGTGTTTAATCCCCATCTACTGAGTAGATTTCTGGCACACAGTAAAATTTCAATGAAAATTTACTAAATAAATAATAATTCTGGAGTTTCCAGTTCTGCATGTAAGAAGTTTAGAAGCCAGCTCTTTGTCCAACAAGTAAAAGTTAAACAACTAAAAAATCTTCAGTTCTTCTAAAATCTCCCAGAGAGATGAGGACACAGGCACAATAATGCTTATGAGGGAGACCAGATGGACAAATACAGAGAATAGCAACTTACCAAAGCAGAAATGGGGGGAAATTGACATGGGAACCAGTGCCCAAGTAGGAAACCAGAACTGTATTTGCCATATTGCTGGAGGTTAGATATGGAAAGTTCTGAGAGTTAATACTGAATGGGGGAAAAGAAATACACCATGGCTTGCTCTCAGCTGAAACTAGCTCAGCAGAGCTTAACCTGCCTGCAGAAGGGTTATCAAATCCTAATTAACTGGGAGAAAGGAAAAAAGCAAAGAAACAACTCAAGACCATGGTAGCCAAACTCTCCCACCTAAGGCGAGTAGAAAAAAAAAAGAAAAAAAAAAATTAAACATGAGAATTTTACAGTCCAGAGGCAAGGATGGTAAAATAAAGTCTGACACTGTTTCCACTGTTTCCCCATCTGTTTCACATGAAGTGATGGGACCAGATGCCATGATCTTAGTTTTCTGAATATTGAGCTTTAAGCCAACTTTTTCACTCTCCTCTTTCACTTTCATCAAGAGGCTTTTGAGTTCCTCTTCACTTTCTGCCATAAGGGTGGTGTCATCTGCATATCTGAGGTTATTGATATTTCTCCTCACTAAAATACTGAGCCTTAATCTCAAGACTCAAAATGCTTCCCCTGTGCCCTCACCACAACATTAGAGAAGGCCAATTTACACAGTTCCTTTATCCAATCCATCCTGTCTGGCTATCAAGAAAAATTATAAGGTATAACAGAAGGTCTTTTCCAATCAGTTGGCTCTTCACATCAGGTGGTCAAAGTACTGGAACTTAGCTTCAGGAACAATACTTCCTGAAAAACAGAATTTGAAGGGGCAGAATAAATCAGAATCAAACATAGCAAGGCTGTTGAAATTATCCAAAACATAATTTAAGACAACTGTGATTAATCCCCTTCATGGATCACAAAACCAAAGAGTGTCTCATAACTCAATGAGCTATGAGCCATGCTATGCAGGGCCACCTAAGACAGATGGGTCATACTGAGGAGTTCTGAAAAAAAAAAAAAAAAAAAGTCTACTTCTGCTTTACTGACTATGCTAAAGCCTTTGACTCTGTGGATCACAACAAACTGTGGAAAGTTTTAAAGAGATGAGAAGACCAGACCACCTTACCTGTCTCCTGAGAAATCTGTATGTGGGTCAAGCAGCAAAAGTTAGGATTGGACATGAAACACCTGACTGAGTCAGTATTAGGAAAGGAGTACTTCAAAGATGTATATTGTCACCCTGCTTATTTAACTTATATGCAGAGTTCATCATGCAAAACGCTGGGATGGATGAATCAAAAACTGGAATCAAGTTTGTCAGGAGAAAGAGCAAAAACTTCAGATATGCAAATGACCACTCTAATGGTAGAAAGTGAGAAGGAACTATACAGCCTATTGATAGGATTGAACAGGAGAGTAAAAAAGCTGGCTTGAAACTCAACATTCAAAAAGGTGATTCATAAGGGCGATGTCATCTGCATATCTGAGGTTATTGACATTTGTCCCAGCAATCTTGATTTCAGCTTGTGCCTCATCCAGTCTGGCATTTCATGTGATGTACTCTGCATATAATTTAAACAAACAGAGTGACAATACACAGTCTTGACATTCCCCTTTCCCAATTTTGAACCAGTTCACTGTTACATGTCTGATGCTAACTGTTGGTTCTTGACTCGTGTGCAGGTTTCACTGAGGCAGACAAGGTGGTTTGGTATTACCATCTCTTTAAGAATTTTACACAGTTTGTTGTGACTCATACCGTCAAAGGCTTTAGCATAGTCGATGAAGCAGATGTTTTTTCTGGAATTCTCCTGATTTTCTATGATCCAATGAATGTAGGCAATGTGATCTCTGGCTCATCTCTCTTTTCTAAATCCAGATTTAACATCTGGAAGTTCTCAGTTCATGTACTGTTGAAGCCTAGCTTGAAGACTTTTGAGCATTACTTTTCTAGCACATGAAATGAGTGAAATTGTGTGGTAGTTTCAGCATTCTTTTGCATTGCTCTTTGCTGGAATTGGAATGAAAATTGTCCTTTTCTAATGCTGTGGCCACTGCTGAGTTTTCCAAATTTGCTGGAAAATTGAGTGTATAACTTTCACAGTGTCATCTTTCAGGATTTGAAATAGCTCAGCTGGAATTCTGTCAACTCCACTAGCTTTGTTCATAGTGATGCTTGCTAAGGCCCACCTGACTGCACTCGAAGATGTGCCGCTCTAGGTGAGTGATCACACCATTGTGGTTTTCTGGGTCATTAAGATCCTCCTCATATAAGTCTTCTGTGTATTCTTGCCACCTCGTTTTAATATCTTCTGCTTCTGTTAGGTCCATACTGAGACAAATGTAGACAGCATATTAAAAAGCAGAGACTTTTCTTTGGTTACAAATGATCATATAGTCAAAGCTATGGTTTTCCCAGTAGTCATCTAAGGATGTGAGTGTTGCATCATAATGATGACTGAGTGTGGAAGAATATATGCTTTGGAATTGTGTTGGAGAAGGCTCTTGAGAGTCCCTTGGACTGCAAGGAGATCAAATAAGTCAATCCTAAAGGAAACCAGTCCTGAATATTCATTGGAAGGACTAATGCTGAAGCTGAAGGTCCAATACTGCGGCCACCTGATGTGAAGAGCCGACTTATTGGAAAATACCCTAATGCTGAGAAAGATTGAAGACAAGATGAGAAGGGGGCAGCAGAGGATGAGAAGTTTAGATAGCATCACCGAATCAATGAACATAAATTTGAACAAGATCCAGGAGATAAGGAAAACAGTGAAGTCTGGTGTGCTGCAGTCCATGGGGTCCCAAAGAGTCAGGCAAACTTAGTGGCTGAAGAAGAACAAGAACAAATGATTAATATGCTAAGTGCTCTCTTGGATAAAATAGATGTCATACAATAGCAGATAGGCAAGGTAAACAGAGAGATGAAAACTCAGAGATTAAAAAACAAAACATGTTTCAATGATACTGGATGCTTGGGGCTGGTGCACTGGGACGACCCAGAGGGATGGAATGGGGAGGGAGGAGGGAGGAGGGTTCAGGATGGGGAACACATGTAAACCTGTGGCGGATTCATTTTGATATTTGGCAAATCTAATACAGTTATGTAAAGTTTAAAAATAAAATAAAATTTATAAAAAAAAAAAAAACAAACAAAAAAAGAAAGCTATAAATAAAACTCAGTATAACAGAAATGAGAAAAACATCTGATGACCTTACTAGTAGACTGGTCATAGCTGAGGAAAGAGTCTCTGAGCTTAGGGCTAGGGTATCTCAATAGAAACCTCCCAAATTGGAAAGCAAATAGAATAAAAACTTTCCAAAAAAAAAGAAAAGAACATTCAAGTACTGTGAAACAATAATTAAAGGTATATAACATGCATGATGTAAGTGTCAGGATAAAAAGAGAGAAAGAATATTTAAAAGACCAATGAACAGTAATATCTCCAGTATAATGTAAGATACCAAAGCATTAATTCAGAAAGCTCTAGAACATCAGGAGGATAAATGTCAAAAAACATCCATGTAGGCATGCAATAATCAAATTACAAAAAAAAAAAAAATCAAAGATAATGGCTCACAGACTCTAACAAACATCTCACAAGGAAGATAAAGAGTTATGAAATAAGTATATGGAAAAATGCTCCTCATCATGGATTAAAACAGCTTAAAATCTGGAACACTGACAAAAACAAATGCTGAGGAGAATGTGGAGATATGGTAACCCTTGGTGGAAATGAAAAAAGGTTCAAACACTTTGGAAGAGAGTTTGACAGTTTCTTATAAAAGTCAACAAGGTTTTACCATATAATTCAGCAATTGTGTTCTTAGATATTTACCCAGAGAGTGTGAAAACGATGTCCACATAAAACCTGCATATGATGTTTACAACAGTTTTATTCATATTTACCAAAACTTAAAGCAATCAAGATGTCCTTCAGTGGATGAATGCATAAATAAATTGTAGTACATATAGATGAAGGAATTTTATTCAGTGCTAAAAGGAAATGAGCTTTCAAGTCACAAAAAACCAAGGATGAACTTAAATGCATATTACTAACCTAAAGAAGCCAATCTCAAAAGACTACAAACTATATGACATTCTGTAAAAGTAGAATTATGAACCCAGAAAAAGATCAGTGTTTGTCAAGAGTCGGGGAGGAGTTGATGAAACAGGATGAATGGGCCAAGAACAGATGATATTTAGGGCAGTAAAAATACTCTGCATGATGTTAGGACAATGAATACATGTCATTATACATTGGTCCAAACCTGTAGAATATACAACATTGAATGAACACTAATGTAAACTATGGACTTTGGGGATTATGATGTGGTGGTGTCAGTTTATCAACTGTAATAAATATAATAAATATATCACTCTGGTGGGAGGAGTTGGTAATGGAGGTTAATATACATGTGTGAGGACAGAGGATATATGGGAAATCTCTGTGTCTTCCTATCAATTTTTCTGTGAACCTAAAACTTTTTTTTAAGTCCTTTAAAATAACAATAATAATACTTTTGAATTGTATGAATTTCTTTCTGTATCCTACTGCTTACACTCAACAGATAATAATATTCACAGTAATTTAAAAGTGAATATGATGTTGTAAAAGCTAAAAAGATAAATTTGTTAAGCTATCAGATTTAAGCAATTGAAATCAATTGTAAATAAATTCACTTCAGTAAAATATTTAGATATGCATTCAAAATTCACTTTTCCAAAATTATAGATTAATACATTTATAATTATCTCCACTTACAAACATCTGTATGTTTGTAAGATAGAAAAGCAAAAACGTATGAGATAAGATTTAAGCTGTCCAAATCCTTTGTACCTACTTTCCATAGGAGACTGTGTCCTGCCCACCATATTGCAATGGATTCAGTAAGTTGCTTGAACTCATATCTTTGGCCCAAAATATAACCAGCTTTCTTAGCTCCCAGATCAAAGATAAACAATGCCCTCTCTATGGAAGTAAACTTCTATATACTGATACCAGATTACCAGACCACCTGACCTGCCCCCTGAGAAATCTGTATGCAGGTCAAGAAGCAACAGAACTGGACATGGAACAACAGATTGGTTCCAAAACGGGAAAGGAGTATGTCAAGACTGTATATTGTCACCCTGCTTATTTAACTTATATGCAGAGTACATCATGTGAAATGCCAGGGTGGATGAAGCACAAGCTGGAATCAAGATGGCAGGGAGAACTATCAATAACCTTAGATATGCAGATGAAACCACCCTTATGACAGAAAGTGAAGAACTAAAGAGCCTCTTGATAAAAGAGGAGAGTGAAACAGTTTGCTTAAAACTCATCATTCAGAAAGCTAAGATCATGGCATTCGGTCCCATCACGTAATGGCAAATAGATGGGGAAACAATGGAAACAGTGAGAGACTTAATTTTGGGGGGCTCCAAAATCATTGCAGATGTTGTCTGTGGCCATAAAATTAAAAGATGCTTGCTCCTTGGAAGAAAAGCTATGACCAACCTGCTGCTGCTGCTGCTAAGTTGCTTCAGTCATGTCTGACTCTGTGTGATCCCATAGACGGCAGCCCACCAGGCTCCCCCATCCCTGGGATTCTCTAGGCAAGAATACTGGAATGGGTTGCCATTTCCTTCTCCAATGCATGAAAGTGAAAAGTCAAAGTGATGTCACACAGTCGTGTCCGACTCTTAGTGACCCCATGGACTGCAGCCTACCAGGCCCCTCCAACCTAGTTCAGTTCAGTCCAGTCACTCAGTTGTGTCCAACTCTTTGCAACCAAACTAGACAGCATATTAAAAAGCAGAGACATTACTTTACCAAAAAAGGTCCATATAGTCAAAGCCATGGTTTTACCAGTAGTCATGTGTGGATGTGAGAGTTGGACTATAAGGAAAGCTGAGCACTGAAGAATTGATGCTTTTGAACGGCGGTGTTGGAGAAGATTCTTGAGAGTCCCTTGGACAGCAAGGAGATCCAACCAGTCCATCCTAAAGGAGATAATTCCTGAATATTCCTTGGAAGGACTGATGCTGAAGCTGAAACTCCAATACTTTGGCCACCTGATGTGAAGAACTGACTCATTGGAAGAGATCCTGATGATGGTAAAGTTTGAAGGCAGGAGGAGAAGGGGATGATAGACGATGAGATGTTTGGATGGCATCACTGATGTGAGGGACATGAGTTTGAGTAGCCTCTGGGAGTTGGTGATGGACAGGGATGGTTGGCATGCTGCAGTCCATGGGGTTGCAGAGTCAGACACAAATGAGTGACTGAACTGAACTGAACTGAAATTTTAATTTTAACTGGATATGATTCTGGGGATTTACCTATGGGAAAACTTATACCTGAACATTTTATTTATGAACCCTGTTTCACCAGAGATTTCATTAACTAGTTGTTCCCTATATGTCCATACTGTAAGCACTATATCCTGTATGTCAATACACCATAGATCTCCATAGAGCAGATTTTAATACAGAATGAATATTTTTGGACTTTTGA
The DNA here is from genome assembly GCF_029407905.1 of Bubalus kerabau. Taxonomy (NCBI): domain Eukaryota; kingdom Metazoa; phylum Chordata; class Mammalia; order Artiodactyla; family Bovidae; genus Bubalus; species Bubalus kerabau. The sequence goes on along the minus strand of NC_073635.1, from coordinate 8,255,955 downwards.
TACAAGAATAAAAAAATAATTATGTTGAGATCCTGCCTGTAGGATGGGCTTTAGAATGGGTGCTTTGAGAATACATCATTGTTTTTTATAGTAGCATTGCTGTATTAAAAATAACAAAATATTAAGTAGTGACAGGAACATAATTGGCATGGTTTAAATTACAGTATTTTTTGTGAGACTCTGGATTAATATACTCTGATTACATGTGGCATTTAATTAAATTATTTTATAAATTTCATTTAAATACTGCATTCTATAAATATCATCAATATACCACTTTCATTCAGATCACCAAATATTTGAGTGATATTTGAGAATTGTGATCATATGCAAAGCACCGGAGATTTTAAATGAATGCCATATTATCTCTCTATTTTTTTCCTTTAGTTGTAGTAAACCTATAGGGGAAGACATGAGGATAAAATTATCATTTAATTTTGGTAAGTAAAATACTATATATTTGAATGTAGATTTTCAGTGGCAGAGAAAGTGATCAAAGCAGCATGTATGGGAAAAGAGACATGGACAGAACATATCTGCAAAATTATTATCTAGTACAGACTTCTTACTTGTCTTAATGTGAAATCTTGAGCAAATAGTTTTACAGTTGATCAAGTTCCTTTAATTGTTGAATAATTGACTGACATTTAAAACAGCTAATATTTCTTGTCAAGCTTCATTTTATTAAAAAAAAAAAAAACTACTCAAGCTTTTCCTAAGTGATTAGCCTCCAATTAAAGTAAATAAATTTATAATAAAAAAAGAATATGGAGATCTTACCAAGTAAGAAATGAAGTCTTAGTGGTAGTATATAAAGAGAGCCCAGCATCAAAGAAACATATCACTGAATTCTACCCCCTGCTAGTAAATACATTCAGATCACAGTATTATTTTCTAAGATCCCAGAGGAAAAAGTAGTATAATTGTCTGAAACATGATTACATGAGGAAGACAACTTTTTTTTTTTTAATTGCATTTATACTAGTTTCTGTTAAGGTAACAACTATCAAAAAGATAAAATACAAATGAGACATTTTGAAGTGTGATTTCACAATAAAAAATCAGATGACCATGCATTATAGTGATGCTTTTGCTTTTGATCTATTCGGGGGTGTTATAATATATGGCAGGGTCTGATGAGAGTAAAGGTGCTAAAGTATTTCCACTGAAGTAACTGAGATTACCCCGTGAAACTACAAATTTTTCCCCACCTCAAGTGAATTCTCTAATTTGTCTCTAATAATAAATTAAAATATATTTCCCCTCAAGGAATATCTCTTCTTTCTAAATTAAATTTTAAATGAATTTGTTGAAGGCTGATCTTTCTTTTACATTTACAAGCAAACATGGGAGAAGAGGGAATTCATGTAGTGTTAGGTATGCTCATAAACACATTCAGTTAAAGTAAAAGGGAATTATCTTTCCTGAAAGTTTTCAAAAACTAATACCCTAAGTAGCTAACCTTGTATCAACAAGATAGATGAAAATTGAATTGCACACAGAACCTGAGATGTATAAAATACATAAGTGCCATACAATTTACAAATTTCTACACAAATATATTCTCTTCCAAGAAATGATTTTTGTAAGTCTTTGTTCTCCACTGATATTGCTAGATATTATGATGACATATGATAAGGGTTATAAAGATGTTAAGACATAGAGTTTCAGAAATACTTTTTTTTTTTTTTTAAACATCAATCAGTGAAAATATTGAGTGCCCACTGTTTAAGAACGTTAATCCTGAGGATATATAAACCATTAAACCTTGAAAAAAAATATGTCTAAAAAAAAGTACTGCTACCCCCATGGGTAGCTATATTTTCCATCTGGGTGAATTGAGCTGTGCAAATTAGAGTGCGATCACAAACCAAGACCAAAATAAATCCAAGTCATGAGGGAAAAGTATCAAACAGGGAGGTTGAGAGAAAAGTAAAAAAGAACCCCTGTCTCTTTTTCCAACTGCTTTCCTATTAGGTTTTCAAAGAAATCTGTGTTGGGCGAGAAACACTTTTATTTTCAGAACCACAGACAGATTTTCTTATATATATGGGAAACAGTGGGGGGTAAAAAAAAAATGGCCTCAAGGTAGAATGAGCAAGTCAATAGTATCTGAAAAGATGCAATGAATTGCAAAGAATTGTCTATTCTTAAAGCATCTACAAACTTGACTAAGTTAAGTATATCTAAAGAGAAATCATAATTCTATTTTGGAAATATTTATGAAAATCAAAACTATTTTATTTCATTTTATTTTAAACCAAGGTAAGAGTTACATTGAAAAGAATTGTCTATTCTTAAAGCATCTACAAACTTGACTAAGTTAAGTATATTAAAGAGAAATCATTATTCTTTCTATTTTGGAAATATTTATGAAAATCAAAACTATTTTATTTCATTTTATTTTAAACCAAGGTAAGAGTTACATTTCTTAGGATCATATTTTTGATTACCTATTATGGGTCATTATGTTACTTTCTACATTTACCCTATATGTGTGTAAATCACTCAGACATACTTAAGATTTTAATACAGATGACAACACATATGCACCGAGAAAGTATAGGAATATTTACTACTAACATACTAAAACTTTCTACAGAGAAGATGGTTGACTCCCAAGCAGGTCCAAAAATGTTTTGAAAAAGGAGTAAATAAAGGTTGGCTTTGGTTTCTCCAGCATATAAGGTATAAGATTGTGGGCAAAGTTCCCTGTGTGACGGCAGCTTCTGTGGTCTGAAGCTCCTGAGAGTGCCCAAAGAGGGAGCACTCAGACTTTGTTACCAACCTGCCCAGATCAGTTCAGTTTTATGTGAATGTGATGTACTTCTGTAAATATTTCAAGTATGCTTGAGAAGATGTGTTTTCTGCAATTGGATGGAAAATTCTATGAAGTTAGTTTGATCAAGTTAGTCAGTCCTTAGTCCTGTTCAGGTCAACTCTGTCCTTCCTGGTTTTCTGTTTGCTTAATCTATCAATTTGTAACAGAGAGGTTTTAAATTCTCCAACTTTTTTGTTGATTCTCTTTTTTTCTTAACATTTTCCCTTTGTGTATTATTTAGTTTTTCATTTTTCTTAAAACTATGTTAATAGTTGTCCTAGAATTTACAATATGTGTGTTTACATAATGTATGTGCACCGGCCCTTCTCACTATAACTCTTTCTTTGCAACTGTCAGGACCTCAGCTGAGTTGAGCTGTAAAGAACCTAGGTGACAGATGTCGGAGGAGCCAACTAAAACAACAAACTAACAAAGGAAAGTCTTTAATCATTTACTGCAATGGGGAATAAGCAAGAGGCTAAAACCAAGCAACCCACTCCAGTGTTCTTGCCTGGAGAATCTAAGGGATGGGGGAGCCTGGTGGGCTGCCGTCTATGGGATCTCACAGAGTCGGACAGGACTGAAGTGACTTAGCATAGCATAGCATAGCAAAACCAAGGTAGCCCAGCTTCCGCCTTTCCTTTCCCCAGGTGGACTGCTCAGATGTGGGGATTGGCTCACTGCTGAGAGCCTACGAGAAGGACCCTGAGTCAGGGCTGGGGGGTAGAGGGTTGGGGGCGGGGAGCGAACAGGAGTGGAAAGCACCTGGGATTGAGTCCGAAAGTGCCATGGAGAATGTGAAGAACCTGACTGCCTGGGAGCCTCAGACCCTCCTGCAACCCTCTTCAGAGACTGAAATGCAGGAGTTGTGCACCAAGTCCAGGGTGGGGAAGGCGGCTTTAGCCTGTAAGACATGACAGGCAAAGTCTTTATAATTGACTATAATCAAGTCTGAAAATACACACATTGCTTTTTTATCCCAAAGCCAATCTGGTATCTCAGATGGTAAAGAATGTGACTGCAATGCAAGAGACCTGTGTTCAGTCCCTGGGTTGGGAAGATCCCCTGGAGAAGGGCATGGCAGCCCACTTGAGTATTCTTGCCTGGAGAATCCCCATGGACAGAGGAGCCTGACCTGCTACAGTCTGTGGGATCTCAACGAGTCAGACACAACTGAGTGACTAAGCACAGCAAAATTTCAATTACCCTTAAGCATTTATCCTCACTTCCTCTGTCCCAGACAGAGCTTGTGATATTGCTGCTGCTACCACTGCTAAGTCGCGTCAGTCGTGTCCGACTCTGTGCGACCCCATAGACGGCAGCCCACCAGGCTCCCCAGTCCCTGGGATTCTCCAGGCAACAACACTGGAGTGGGTTGCCATTTCCTTCTCCGATACATGAAAGTGAAAAGCGAAAGTGAAGCTGCTCAGTTGTGTCCGACTCTTCGCGACACCATGGACTGTAGCCCACCAAGCTCCTCCGTCCATGGGATTTTCCAGGCAAGAGTACTGGAGTGGGGTGCCATTGCCTTCTCTGATACCAATTACCATAGATTCTACATTCTTGATATGTTGTTACCAGATTGCTTTAAACAGGCAGCTGTCTTTTATATCAGTAGAGAATAAGAAAGAAAAGCTTTATTTTGTTTTCATTTATACCTTCGGCAACCCTCTTTTTTATATAGATCCAAGTTTCTGACGTATCTTTTTTTTTTTTTTTTTTTTTTTTTGCCTAAAGAACTTCCTTTCACATTTCTTGCAGAACAAGTCTGCTAGAAATATTTCTTTCATTTTTTTCCCCCAAGTCTTTATTTCTTCTTCACTTTTGAAGGATAATTTCACTAGCTATAGGTTGGATATAGATTTCTAGATTTTTTTTTTTTAACACTAAATGTTTCAACCCACATTCCTTTTTGTTTTTCTGCATGTTTTTGATGAAAAGCCTGCTGAAATCCTTATTCTTATTTATCTTTAAATGAGTATCCTAAATGAGAAAAGAATCTGAAAAAAAATAAATACATATATTACATGTATAACAGAATCATTTCACTATACACCTGAAACTAGCACAACATTGTTAATCAACTATGCTCTAATATAAAATAAAACGTTAAAAGAATGAATATTCTATTTTTCTTTATCTTCCTTCAATAATTTCTCTTCCCCCCCCCTGCAGTTTAAATATGGTATACCTACTTGTAGCTTTTTTTTTAACACAAATTAGTTTTATTGAATCCTTTTGTAGACTGTTTTCTGATGTCTTTCTATCAGTTCTTGAAAATATTTTGCATTTCTACGAACTTGCAGTACACATCGGAGACAATGTCACTGATATATTTGCATAAATCAATATAAAGGGAATGATTCTGACATAAAGAATTTTTTTTTTTGCTTTTTAAGTCTTTCTTGTTGTTCTCTTAGATTATTGAATTTATAACTTAGTGCCTGTCATCAATTAGCAATTACTCAATTACTTATTACTAATTTCTAACTGGATATATGAATCAAAATATTTCTTCCACACGGTCTCTTTCTTCTTTTCTGGGTATTCCAATTGTATGTTTTGCCTTTTTAATTATTATGATTTTCCCACAGTTCTAGGGTGTTCTGTTCATTATCTTTCCTTATTTAATTTTATTTTAAATTCATATTTCTCTTTATGTTTCAGTTTGTAAAATTTCTATTACTCTAGCTTCAAGTTCACTTACTGTTTCCTCAGCTATGTAGAATATATTAATGAATCTGTCCAAGGCAATTTCCAGTTCTGTTACTGTATTTTTAATTTCTAAAATTTCCTTTGACACTTTCTTAGTGTTTTCATCTGTTACATTATCAACATTTCATCTGTTACAGTAACAACATCTGTCATGTTGTTTACTTTTTCCCTTTTGAACACTTACCTTAGTAATTTTAATGATCTCTTCTGATAATTCCTACATGTGTCATATCTGAGTCTGGCTCTGATTAGTTGCTTTACTTTTTCAGAATATTTTTTCTTGCCTTTTAGCATGCCTTGAATTTTTCTTCTTTCATTGAAGCTGATATGTTATGTAAAGTAATGGGGATTTAAATACTTCAGTGTGAGGATTTATGTTAATCTGGTTAAGAATAGGGTTATGTTAGTGTATGCTGTAGGCCCATGTACAACAGATATCAAATTTCTTTAGAGTCTTTATATTTGTCTCCATACATTTTAAGGCTTCCCTTTGTACAGATCCTTAAAGAAAGTTTGTGTCTGACATTTCTTTTAGCTACAATTCTTAGTTATAATCCTGGAGGCTCATGGTATTGTCATAAGAAGTAGGAAGGAATGGTCTATAATTCCGTGATTTTGTCTCCGTCTTTTTATGGACTGTTTCTCAGGTGTGTAGTTTTTCACTAGGATTTCTGCAGCTCTTCCACATGTACAGGTTTTTATCCCCTGATCTCTGTTCCCTTTCACATCTACTTTCTGTAGAAAGTGAAAGCCTTTTCTTCTGTTGAATGTTCCCTCCTTTGGTGAGATAAGGACTGAGACAGAATCACATTTTCACAGTGCAGAAAGGTTTAAGAATTTCCCTTTGTGGAAGTTTTTCCCCCTCAAGATTAGAACTTTGATAGGGAGAAGAATCTGGGTGGTTTTCCAAATACTACTTTCCCCCTCACCTTGACCAATGTCACAAAGAAATTTTTCTGACATCCTCTTCATGGGAAACTGCTGAGTATCCTTATATAAAATCCACCGTGCCAGTGCAAGAATTTCTCTTTCTCATATTGCTGCTGCTGCTGCTGCTAAGTCGCTTCAGTCATGTCCGACTCTGTGCGACCCCATAGACGGCAGCCCACCAGGCTCCCCCATCCCTGGGATTCTCCAGGCAAGAACACTGGAGTGGGTTGCCATTTCCATTCTCTAAAATAGACATTTTAGTGACTGCCATCACTATCCTATTGATTCTAGCAGCTTTTGCTGTAGGTAATAAAATTCAGGATCAGTATCTCTCTGAATATGATTATCTTTCAAAATTTTAGTAATAGTGATTTGTTGAGCTACATCAATGATATACTTATCTGATGAGTCTCAGAAAAGCCTGATTTTCAGTTGGTATATCTTTTTCTTGTCATAAGGATGGCAACAACTTTCAAGCACTTTACTGATCAGATCTGATGCTGTCTATCCTGAAGAATAGCTTTTGATTCAGAAAGTTCAAGCAAGTCCAACTAATTGTGACCAAACAAGAATCATACATCAAACTCACATCACTCCAAACATAGCAGTGCTTCTAGTCAATTTAATTACAAGTCTTTGACTTTCAGATCATTTTGCCCTGGAAAATGTATTCTAATAGTAGTTATTTTTAATTTAAAATGGATTTTAACTATAATATGGTAGTTGAACATGGAAGACTGACTTGGGAAATTAACCATTGTAAAATGTCACTCTTCATATGGTGAAAATGTGTTTCAGGTTTCTCATAAGTAGTGATAAAGAATCTTGGAATAAAAGAAAGTTAAGTGGCTTAGTCATGTCTGACTCTTTGTGACCCCGTGGACTGTAGCCCACCAGGCTCCTCCGTCCATGGGATTCTCCAGGCAAGAACACTAGGGTGGGATGCCATTTCCTTCTCCAGGGGATCTTCCCGACCCAGGGATCAAACCCAGGTCTTCCACATTGCAGGCAGACCCTTTAACCTCTGAGCCATCAGGGAAGCCCCAATAAATAAAACTAGACTGTAAATTATAGCCTGAATTCAAAAGGTAGATATATCTGAAACCTGAAGAAACTTCTATAGATTAATACTAGGATTAAAGTTTTTAAGACAAAACAACAACAACAAAAAACTTACTTAAATGTGCACTTATTACTTTGATGCTCTGTTTACTTCTATTTATTAAACATATAAGTTTTCACTTCCATAGAGATGGAGCATGGAGGTACACTGTTTATGAGTAAGTGTTGTGCTTGATTGAGGTTTCATTATTTCAAAGAAATCAATAAAGTTTACTGTGGGAAGGGGAAAAAGAAGAAAAAGAGAATAAGAATCAATTGTATTATAGTGATATGAGTAGCTAAATCAATGGGAATAAGTAATTATATATTAATATTCAGAAAAAGGCAAAATATTTTAGCAATAGCATCTCCCATTACTCAAAAGCAGAGTTTGGTTTTCATCAATAATTCCCAGTAGAATAAATAACTATACATTCAAAATGAATTTTAGAATGTTATAATCTGCCTTATGTTGATTGTGTGAAAGAAAATCCTTAAAATACAAAGAAGCACTTTCACGAAAAAAGTTTTGGTGAGTTATATACATAACATGCCAAGGGTGAATTTGCTATTTGAGTCACATAATCATCACTGCCGAATTACATGGAGGAGCATGTGTGACAAATTGCAAGGATAAACTGTGTGATATTTTTTCTTTGTGTTCAAGGATGGAGAGTTTAGTAATATATCCTTCTTATTCCCTCTGTTTTCTCACCGACTTAAATGCCATCAAAGGAAACTAGCTTACTTAGTCTCAGCAGCTTCTGATCTTGTGAGGATTCAAGTTACCATAAGAGATTACTCTAAAGTAGATTTATTTCTTCCCCAGTGACTGAACTTTCTGAAAATGAACCCCAATTAGGCATGAATCATGTCTTCCAGAAAAGATTGAGTTCCATCCTTGCTTTTCAAGACTTTCACATAAATAAAATCCGATAGTATAACATTCTCATTCTTCCATCATGCAAATTTCTGAACTTATCTATTTCCTTTTCCAGAAGAGAGAAAGGTGGGGTGTTTTACCAATAGTTCATGCTGAATAATAGTTAAAGCTACACATTATATTTGTTTGGGAAGTTCAAACTCAATAAGAGTGATGGGGAAATTCTCAAGCTAGTTCTTTTAATGGGTTTAATTGAAACATTTCAACTATATGTTAATGTAATTATGGTTTCTACCTCATGGTAGTCCAGATTTTATGCCCCAGTGACTTTTAATTTCAGAGAGTCTAGAGAAATAAGGTTTTTAAGTTGTTGATGATCTCAAACACTGCAATTTAGTTTCATCTCATTTGTAAAACTATAAGGTTGGATTAAATGCTATTATTATCTCACCATCTATTTCTTTTGTCCCATTAAAGCAATTATATTATGTCTTGTTGAAGAATGAAGATGTGCCTCTATAGCACCACAATAAACCTTTATTAACAACCTACTATATTCTTATAGCTTACATGTGATTTAAGGAGGAGAAAAACCCATAGATAACAAAGCAAAGTTGTCATAAATGAAACAGTCCTATCCTTGGGCCATTATGGAGACTGCTGATACTAGCTAATTTATAAAAATATACGGCATTGAAACATGTAAAATATCATGTATGAAACGAGTTGCCAGGCCAGGTTCGATGCACGATGCTGGATGCTTGGGGCTGGTGCACTGGGACGACCCAGAGGGATGGAATGGGGAGGGAGGAGGGAGGAGGGTTCAGGATGGGGAACACATGTATACCTGTGGCGGATTCATTTTGATATTTGGCAAAACTAATACAATATTGTAAAGTTTAAAAATAAAATAAAATTAAAAAAATATATATATACATTTTTTTTTAAAGTCCAAATTTCTGAACACATGTATACCTGTGGCGGATTATGTAAAGTTTAAAAATAAAATAAAATTTAAAATCTTCAAAAAAAAAAAAATAAAAGTCCAAATTTCTGGAAACAGTAATCTTAACCTCTAACCACCTTATAAATACAAACACTAGTATTGACTTTCTGGGTGACTAAATCAATCCAATGAAACTGTCCCAAGTAATTTTACCTGAAAGAGAAATAATAGGTGATAACTATAATAAAAGCTTAAAATGAGTTGAGGAATTGAGACAAATGATAATAGAATAGGACATATGAAAGAAGACTGAATTTTAGTTGTTTACTCTGTCCTTAAAACATATAGGTAATTTTTAATATGTGGTATTAGCTTTAGACACACTGAGTTTGAAGTAATGGAAGCAATTTTAGTACAGAATTTATAAGCAGAAATAGATATGGAATAGGTTGGTATGGAACTGGTGGTTCAAGATATTTAAATAAGTGCATTTGCTTTGCCATCATCATAGAAAGTTAAATATATATTTATTGGTCACTCCTCTACATTTATGCAAGAGTCCTCTCTATTCTGTGAACAAATCAGAAATGGGATTGAGGGATTCTGTGCTTGCTATTCCCTCTACAAGGACTGTTACTTTTCAATACTTTTTTTTTTTGGTGGTGGTGTGCAATTTTCTCAAGTTCTTCCATTTTTGGCTCATGTGTCATGAAATACACAATGACCACCTTCATAAAATGTATATGACATTTGCAGGATGTAAATGTAGTATTGGCAGCTCCATAAATTCTGTTCCCACTCAGACAACCATAATTTGTTTTTAAAAATCACTTCAAAAGGCAAAATTTAGTCTCTGAAAATTATGTTAAGATTTATATGTCTAAGATAATAAATAAAATAAATGATAAATAAATTGAGAAATATTTATTCTGGAAAATCTCCTACATCTTGAAAAAAAGAGTGAAAGTTCTTGCCATTTGACTCAAGACCCACATACTCTCTGCTCCTACATTTATGCTGTAGAACTTTCAGAGCACAATAAGACAGGGCTCCATCTTCATTCAGCACTGATCTCTTTCCAGGAAGAGAAAATGAAAGAGGTGAGGCTTCACTCCTCCACCCACCTTTCATCAGTAAGGCAGAATGCAATGATTTTTCAAGGAATGAAAGTGTTAGTCACTCAGTCATGTCCGACTCTTTGCAATCCCACAGACTGTAGCATATGTTCTTCTGTCCATGGAATTCTCCAGGCAAGAATACCCGAGAAGGGGTTGCCACTCCCTTCTCCAGGAGATCTTACCGACCCTGGGATCAAACCGGGGTCTGCTGCACTACAGAAGGATGCTTTATCATCTGAGCCACCAGGGAAGCCCTTCTCAAGGAGAGAAGACTGAAAATATTTCACCCTGATTTCTCATGCTTCAGCTTCAGAAGAAATAGAGGTTCCATGGTGTATGGAGCAAGTCAAGAATCCCAGACACTATCACTGTATCCAGGGCACCGAAAAGGGTATCACTTCAAGAATAGCAGTCTCTGCTCCTAGGCCTGGAGACTAGTAAAGAGATCTTTTCCATAGGGAGAAGCCAACCATAAAAGTAAATATGTCTATAGCTCTCCCAGGAACAAACTTCTTTAGGGACAGAGTTTGGAGGAAATTCAATAATATGAGTATTGCTGAAAACAATAGCTATATTGGTGATAAACAACTAAGGTGAAGCTGGTAGTTTCATGAGAACTAAAATTGAAACCAGAGAACATTTATGAATTTAACAAAGAAAACAAGGAAAAGAAATTACTAGAAGATGAGTTTGGATCAAGTTTTAAATATTGACCTCAAATACTACCCTTGGGAAGGAGCCTGGATTCAACTGTATTAATAAATATATAATAATATAAATTATATCATATTATATATGATGCAGTATATGTTATACCCCACATCCAAGGAGCCGTGGCTGCGTGGGCACAGGAGGGCCTAGAGGAGCTATCCCACATTGAAGGTCAGGAAGGGCGGTGGTGAGGAGATGACCTAGAGCCAGACATCCTGGAATGTGAAGTCAAGTGGGCCTTAGAAAGCATCACTATGAACAAAGCTAGTGGAGGTGATGGAATTCCATTTGAACTATTCCAAATCCTGAAAGATGATGCTGTGAAAGTGCTGCACTCAATATGCCAGCAAATTTGGAAAACTCAGCAGTGGCCACAGGACTGGAAAAGGTCAGTGTTCATTCCAATCCCAAAGAGAGGCAATGACAAAGAATGCTCAAACTACCGCACAATTGCACTCATCTCACACGCTAGTAAAGTAATGCACAAAATTCTCCAAGCCAGGTTTCAGCAATATGTGAACTGTGAACTTCCTGATGTTCAAGCTAGTTTTAGAAAAGGCAGAGGAATCAGAGATCAAATTGCCAACATCTGCTGGATCATGGAAAAAGCAAGAGAGTTCCAGAAAAACATCTGTTTCTGCTTTATTGACTATGCCAAAGCCTTTGACTGTCTGGATCACAATCAACTGTGAGAAATTCTGAAAGAGATGTGAAAACCAGACCACCTGATCTGCCTCTTGAGAAATTTGTATGCAGGTCAGGAAGTAACAGTTAGAACTGGACATGGAACAACAGACTGGTTCCAAATAGGAAAAGGAGTTCGTCAAGGCTGTATATTGTCGCCCTGTTTATTTAACTTATATGCAGAGTTCATCATGAGAAATGCTGGACTGGAAGAAACACAAACTGGAATCAAGATTGCCGGGAGAAATATCAATAACCTCAGATATACAGATGGCACCACTCTTATGGCAGAAAGTGAAAAGGAACTCAAAACTTCTTGATGAAAGTGAAACTGGAGAGTGAAAAAGTTGGCTTAAGGCTCAACATTAAGAAAATGAAGATCATGGTATCCAGTCCCACCACTTCATGGGAAATAGGTGGGAAAAGAGTGGAAACAGTGTCAGACTTTATTTTTCTGGGCTCCAAAATCACTGCAGATGGTGACTGCAGCCATGAAATTAAAAGACGCTTACTCCTTGGAAAGAAAGTTATGATCAACCTAGATAGCATGTTCAAAAGCAGAGACATTACTTTGCCAACAAAGGTTCGTCTAGTCAAGGCTATGGTTTTTCCTGTGGTCATGTATGGATGTTAGAGTTGGACTGTGAAGAAGGCTGAGCACCAAAGAATTGATGCTTTTGAACTGTGGTGTTGGAGAAGACTCTTGAGAGTCCCTTGGACTGCAAGGAGATCCAACCAGTCCATTCTGAAGGAGATCAGCCCTGGGATTTCTTTGGAAGGAATGATGCTAAAGCTGAAACTAGTACTTTGGCCACCTCATGCGAAGAGTTGACTCATTGGAAAAGACTCTGATGCTGGTAGGGATTGAGGGCAGGAGGAGAAGGGGACGACAGAGGATGAGATGGCTGGATGGCATCACTGACTCGATGGTCGTGAGTCTGAGTGAACTCTGGGAGTTGGTGATGGACAGGGAGGCCTGGCGTGCTGCAATTCATGGGGTCGCAAAGAGTCGGACATGACTGAGTGACTGATCTGTCTGATCTGATATGATATGTTATACATAATACTATGTACTATACTATGTATAATACATTATAAAGTGATTCATTAGTGAGGGCATTTAGAAAATAAACAGCAACAAAACATATGACAAGCAGCAAGCAATTAGTAGACATAAACAACTGGATGTAATGGCAACAAGCAGGCACCTTAACAGAACAAGTAATGAAAGAGACAGTCCAAGAGGATTGTGGAAAAAGCCAATATTATTCTAGAGTAGCTATGCACACATCCACAGCTGAACCTTTTGAGAAGCAACATTGAAGACTCTACACTATGGGGATAATATATACCATTAATACAATCAACTAAATCACTAAAGAATATAAACATGCAAACCACAAGAATAAGCCAAAGAGTTTGTGAGTGATTTCCAGACTTACTTCTAAACATTAATTAAAACATTTTCAACCAAAAATTCATGAGAAATTCAAAGGAACAGGAGAGTATGACCCATAAACAGTGACAAAAGCATGCAACTGAAACTGCCTTTAAGAAAGCAATATTGTAAAGTAATTAGCCTCCAATTAAAATAAATAAATTTAAATTTAAAAAAAGAAAGCATACAAAACATGCTTTGTTCTAGCAGATAAAATACCGACATCACTATTATAAATATATTCAAAAAAACTAAAAGAACCTTTGTGTACAAGTGTATAGAAAGGTATAATGACAGTGTCTTATCAAATAGAAAATGTCAGTAAAGAGAAAGAAATATGAAAGAGAACCAAATGGAAATTCTGAAATTTAAAGAGTGTATTTGTGTCAACAGGAGAAAGAAACAGCAAATATGAAGATATATCAATAGAGATTTTGCAAAGTGAATGAAAGAAAGCAATATAACAATTACTCAGAAAACCTCAGAGAAATCTTACCAAATGCAGAGGAGAGAAACAGGAGCAGAAAAAGAAGAATAAATAAAAACAGAAAATTTCCAAAATTATATGAAAATCATTAATCCACACATGAAGGAATCTCAATTAACTCTAAACAGGATAAATGAAAGAGATTCTACTCTAGACTAATAATAGTAAAAATGTTGAAAGACAAAGAAAAAAATCCTGAAACAAGAGAAAAACAACTCATTGAAGGAAGCCACATTAAATTAGCAGCTTGTCTCTCACACAAAAAGGAGGCCAGAAGGCATATTAAAAGTACTGAAAGGAAAAACAAAACCAAACAAACAAAAAACCTTATGTAAACTTATGTAGTGTAAATCACTGTTTCAATAATAATAGAAAAGTAAAGACCTTCCCAAATAAATAGAAATTGAGAAAATGTAACACTAGAAAAGATTCATTAGCCAAAAAAAAAAAAATGAAGTTTAAGAATGAAAAAGTGACACCAGATAGCAATTCAAATCCACATTAAAAATAGAGGACAAGTAAATATGATCGTGGAGATAAGTATAAAACAATATGCTTACATATTTCCACTCTTTCACTTTCACATTTTAAAGGAGTGGGAGTGTGTATTCATCTCACACACTAGCAAAGTAATGCTCAACACTCTTCAGGCCAGGCTTCAACATTACGTGAACTGTAAATTTACAGATGTTCAAGCTGGATTTAGAAAAGGCAGAGGAATCAGAGATCAAATTGCCAACATCCGCTGGATCATTGAAAAAGCGAGAGTTCCAGAAAAACATTCACTTTTGCTTTATTGACTATGCCAAAGTCTTTGACTATTTGGATCACAACAAACTGTGGAAAATACTTCAAGAGATGGTAATACCAGACCACCTGACCTGCCTTCTAAGAAATCTGTATGCAGGTCAAGAAGCAACAGTTAGAACTGCACATGGAACAACAGACTGGTTCCAAATCAGGAAAGAAGTACATCAAGTCTGTATATTGTCACCCTGCTTATTTAACTTATATGCAGAGTACATCATGAGAAATGCTGGGCTGGATGAAGCAAAAGCTGTATTCAAGATTGCCGGGAGAAATATCAATAACCTCAAATATGCAGATGACATCACCTTTATTTCAGAAAGCGAAGAACTAAAGAGTCTCTTGATGAAAGTGAAAGAGGAGACTGAAAAAGTTGGCTGTAAACTCAACATTCAGAAAACTAAGATCATGGCAGACACTTTATTTTTTGGGGCTCCAAAATCACTGCAGATGGTGACTGCAGCCATGAAATTAAAAGATATTTGCTGCTTGGAAGAAAAGCTATGACCAATCTAGACAGCCTATTAAAAAGCAGATACATTACTTTGCCAACAAGGTCTGTCTAGTCAAAGCATTCTTTTTTCCATTAGTCATGTACAGATATGAGAATTGAACTATAAAGAAAGCTGAGTGCCAAAGAATTGATGCTTTTGAATGTGGTGTTGCATAAAACTCTTGAGAGTCCTTTGGACACCAAGGAGATTCAACCAGTCCATCCTAAAGGAAATCAGTCCTGAATATTCAATGGAACGACTGATGCTGAAGCTGAAACTCCAATGCTTTGGCCATCTGATGTGAAGAACTGACTCTTGAAAAGACCCTGATGCTGGGAAAGATTGAAAGCAGGAGGAGAAGGGGATGACAGAGGATGAGATGGTTGGATGGCATCACCGACCTAATGGATATGAGTTTGAGTTAGCTCCGGAAGTTGGTGATGGACAAGGAGGCCTGGTGTGCTGCAGACCAGGGGTCGCAAAGAGTCAGACACGACTGAGTGACTGAACTGATTGAACTGATAGTATAGTATGTAACTATGGTATATATCTCAATAAACATACTTTAAAATACAAACAAAGTAAAAACAAATCAAGTCAACCCTTAACCCCATCATTTTTACTTATTTTGGCTTTTTATTTTGTACTTAAAATAAAAAAAAAATCCTAGAATGGAGGAGAAAAGATACTTTTTTGGGAAAGCAGGTATAACTTAAATGAGATTTAGGATGTTGGCTTTCTGATGGAGAGTTTTGCATCATAATAAGATGAGCAGATCCCCTGTTTTTTTTTTTTTAATTTTATTTTATTTTTAAACTTTACATAACTGTATTAGTTTTGCCAAATATCAAAATGAATCCGCCACAGGTATACATGTGTTCCCCATCCTGAACCCTCCTCCCTCCTCCCTCCCCATTCCATCCCTCTGGATGGCTGTGATCCAAAAGTCTACAAGTAATAAATGCTGGAGAGGGTGTGGAGAAAAGGGAACCCTCTTGCACTGTTGGTGGGAATGCAAACTTGTACAGCCACTATGGAGAACAGTGTGGAGATTCCTTAAAAAACTGGAAATAGACATGCCTTATGATCCAGCAATCCCACTGCTGGGCATACACACTGAGAAAACCAGAAGGGAAAGAGACACGAGTACCCCAATGTTCATCGCAGCACTGTTTATAATAGCCAGGACATGGAAGCAACCTAGATGTCCATCAGCAGATGAATGGATAAGAAAGCTGTGGTACATATACACAATGGAGTATTATTCAGCCATTAAAAAGAATACATTTGAATCAGTTCTAATGAGGTGGATGAAACTGGAGCCTATTATACAGAGTGAAGTAAGCCAGAAAGAAAAACACCAATACAGTATACTAACGCATATATATGGAATTTAGAAAGATGGTAACAATAACCCTGTGTACGAGACAGCAAAAGAGACACTGATGTATAGAACAGTCTTATGGACTCTGTGGGAGAGGGAGAGGGTGGGAAGATTTGGGAGAATGGCATTGAAACATGTAAAATATCATGTATGAAATGAGTTGCCAGTCCAGGTTCGATGCACGATACTGGATGCTTGGGGCTGGTGCACTGGGACGACCCAGAGGGATGGAATGGGGAGGGAGGAGGGAGGAGGGTTCAGGATGGGGAACACATGTATCCCCTGGTTTTTAGAGTAGACAATGCATACAGTATATAGATGTGATAAAGTATCATATTTAAATTATGAACTTCATTTCCAGAACAACTCATTCTGTGGCTGTACCATGAAGGGAGGGAGAAGAGAGGAGAAAGAGAAAGGTGGGAGGGGATAGATATAAAATCATATGGTAACATTTGTGGTATCTGGGATAAAAGGTTTGAGACTATTCTTTATAAGGTTCTTGCATCTGTTTTACAAGTTTGAATCCATTTCAAGTGAAAGTAATAGAAGGAAATAATAAAATGAACACATTAATGAGTAATTTTAATGCATGGAATACATATATGGGATAGAAAATACTAGATGGAATGTCCATGTTTATAAGAAAAGTTGGAAAATAGGTAAAAATAAGAAATTACACAAGTGACAATATTTATCAAATTGAAGACTGCAAAATTTTTTCCAGTACATGAGTTAATCAAAGTCACCAAATTCCACTATGATTTCAAAGAAAACATTTGCAGGTAATACCATGGTAATGTTCATCTGCATTTCTATTTTATCAGCTGAGCCCTTAAGGTGTTTTACACACAGGGATCTAGGGAAAGAGATAAATGAAAGGAAATTTTCTAATACTTCATCAGAGCAGAAATTTATCTGACAAGGGCTCACAAAAAGCAGTACGACCGTGTGATATCTTTTATTTAAAAAATAATATGACATGAATATTCATAAAATTTGGTTATAAGACATAATTTATCCTTTTTTGTCATGTCATCTATTTAATTAGATTAGTTTTCTATGATCAGAAATATAAGAAATAGGAGTTTTTTCACATTTTTTAAGAGGCATAGAAGCAAAGATATAGTCCCTCTCCCTTTTCTTTCTCTGATGAACTCTTAGTCATTTCTTAATATATACCTAGTATGTCTCTTTCTAAGAATTTGCTGGTACAACCTGAGTTTTCCGTGTTCTGCCCTGCTGTACATCCCTCTGTATATCTGTAGTGTACCACATACTGCACTGTGCTGACAATATTCCCGTACTTCTAATTGCAAGGTTTTCAATGACAGATAACAGAGATAAGGTCAGACTTTAGAATATGACAGGTGCACAGCAGATATTGAAAGCTTGAGATATGAATGAATAAAGAAAAGTGAATAATTCTAGTGTAATACTCCATTCTTAGTCTTTAAAACAGTGAAAAATATTAACTGATGATAAATTGAAATGTCAGCAGGTAACATCCCCAAAAGAGGAGGCGTTATCAACAGCTCAGTACTCCTCTCATTAAATAGCTCTTTTGTTCTGTGAATGAGAGCATACTTGAGTTTTTGAACTTCTCAGAAAAACACCACCCTACTGCATGACTAAGAGACTAAACAATAGCAACAACTTCATCTTACCTTGATTTGTGGTTTTGTTTCTTGGTTTCTGTTGCTCAAATACTGATTTTTTAAATGTAAGACAGAAAAAGGCTAGTGGTGTAAAAAAAAATAATAATAATAATAACTGGAATACACTTTAAATATCCTATTGACTTTATTCAGTGATTCATAAATTGGACAGCAACCTAGAAAAACACTCTTAGAAACTGTATGAAATGAGAGAATTTTATAAACAGAGGAAGGAACAAAGAAGCTACACTAAGAAAACAAATTGGTTTGTTATGGCAAGGTTAGTTTTCTTTAGGAGAGGGCTGGAGTCTATCCCGCAAATGACACAACCCCTGCTGATCAGGTAATTGATTGGTTTAAGATGCTATTTCCAGGAGACCTGAAACTGCAGTTAGCTTAAGTTTCCGGATATGGGACTTAGAGTAAGAAACTTCATTTGGGGCCTGTCATTTTCTTTTCACCAATAGCAAGTCATGAAAATTAACTAACTTATGCATTGCTCACCAACTAAGGAATGGAATTTTCTAGAAAGTGATCAAATAAAATTTTAATAGATATTAAACTATTATGTCAAGGAAAAAATGGTGCAATTTTTTGAAAACATTTTTTAACTATTCCAAAAAAATGCAGAGGAAGGAATATGCCCCAACTCATACTATGAGACCACCAGCAGCTCAATAACAAAATTAGACAAAACATACACCACATAAAAAATAAAACTTCAAACCAATATCATTGATGAACAGAAACACAATAATTCAGTGTAAATTTAATCTCCATTAAGATTTAAAATAAGTAATCATTGGTTAAAAATGCACTTGAATCTTGTTTAAACAACAAACATCTACTGGTAGTCTATTCATACCTAATAACATTTTCTATCCATGTAAATATCACTGCATTTAAATTTCCTAGAGATGAAGGGAATTTAGGATCACTCTTGAGTATTATACTTTTAATTGATAAGGTGGTTTTCCTACACAGAAAGAAGCTTTATTCATATGGTTATTTTTTAATTTATAAAAATTTGTATTGCCTATTGTTAGAAATGTTAGTACCAGGGAGAATCTTGAGGATACAGGTATTGACTTTATTAATGTGTGATAAATGTGCAAGATGAAATGCCAATATGCTTAATCAGTTCCTAGATGTACGGCTGTTGTTCACACTCAGTCATGTCCAACTCTTTACGACTCCATGGACTGCAGCACACCAGGTTTCCCTGTCCTTCACCATCTCCCAGAGCTTGCTTAAACTCATGTCTGTTGACATCCAACCATTTCATCCTCTGTTGTCCCTTTTAACAGAGGACAGTGTTCTTCTGCCTTCAATCTTTCCCACCATCAGGGTCTTTTCCAATGAGTTCGCTTTTCGAATCAGGTGCTCAAGTATTGGGGCTTCAAATTCAGCATCAGTCCTTCAAATGAATATTCAGCGTTGAATTCCTTTAGGATTGAATGGTTTGATTTCCTTGCTGTCCAGGGGACTTCAAGAGTCTTCTCCAGCACAACAGTTCAAAAGCATCAATTCTTCAGTGCTCAGCTTTTTTTATGGTCCTACTCTCACATCTATACATGACAACTGGAGAAAAAATAGCTTTGAATATATGGATCTTTGTTGGCAAAATAATGTCTCTGCTTTTTAATATGCTGTCTAGGTTGGTCTCAGCTCTTCTTCCAAGGAGCAAGTCTCTTTTAATTTCATGGCTGAAGTTATCATCTACAGTGATTTTTGAGCTCAAGAAAATAAAGCCTGTTACTGTTTGCATAGTTTCCCCATCTATTTGCCATTAAATGATGGGAACATGGATGCCATGATCTTAGTTTTTTGAATGTTGAGTTTTAAGCCAGCTTTTTCACTCTCCATTTTCACTTTCAAGAGGCTCTTATTATCTGCATTTTTGCAGTTTTGGATATTCTCCCGGCAATCTTGATTCAAATAACATACTGGTTCAAAATTGGGAAAGATGTAATGGCTATGTATTATCACACTGCTCATTTAGCTTTTATGCAGAGTACATCATGTGAAATGCCAGACTGGATGAATCACAAGTTGGAATCAAGACTATGGGAGAATGTCAACAACTGCAAAAATGCAGATGATTCCACTCTAATGGCAGAAAGTGAAGAGGAATTTAAGAGCTTCTTGATGAGGATAAAAGAAGAGAGTAAAAAAGCTGGCTTAAAACTCAACATTCAAAAACTAAGGCCATGACATCTGGTTCCATCACTTTGTGGCAAATAGATGGGAGAAAATGTGGGAAAATTAGCATATTTTATTTTCCTGGGCTCTAAAATCACTGAGGATGGTGACTTCAGCCACAAAATTAAATGACGCTTGTTCCTTGGAAGAAAAACTGTGACAAACCTGCACAGCATATTAAAAAACAGAGACATCCCTTTACTGACCAAAGGTCCACATAGTCAAAGCTCTGCTTTACAAGTAGTCATGTACAGATGTGAGTTGGACCCTAATGAAGTCTTGAAGAATTAATTGTTTCAAATTTTGGTGCTGGAGAAGACTCTTGAGAGTTCCTTGGACTGCAAGGAGATCAATCCAGTCAATCCTAAATGAAATCAATCCTGAAAAGTCTTTAGAAGGACTGATATTGAAGCTGAAGTTCCAGTAATTTGGCCATCTGATGCAAAAACTGGACTTGTTGGAAAAGACCCTGATGCTGGGAAAGACTGACGGCAGGAGGAGAAGTAGGTGACAGAGGATGAGATGCTTGGATATCATCACCAACTCAATGGACACAAGTTTGAACAAACTCCGGGAGATGGTGAAGGACAGGATAGCTTAGCTTGCTGCAGTCTACGAGGTCACAGAGAGTTGGACACCACTTAGTGACTGAATAACAACAAAGACTATATCATAGAAGGTAATTCTGAAACGTAAATGGTATATTTTATGTGCACAAATATCCACACATATACTCAAAGAAGAAAAATTTCTGGTTATCTACCTCCCATTCATCAGAACATATTAAACTCAAAATAAGCTTTACAGAGTGTTATTTGCATTTCCAGTGATTGCTGCCCAGGTGATACCAACGATAAAAAACCTGCCTGTTGATGCAGGAGATGTAAGAGATGTGGGTTCTATCCATAGGTCAGGAAGGTCCCCTAGAGAAGAAAATGAGAACTCACTCTAGAATTTTTTCCTGGAGAATCCCACAGACAATGGACCCTGGCAGGCTCCAGTCCTGCTGCTAAGCCACTTCAGTCATGTCCGACTCTGTGCGACCCCATAGACAGCAGCCCACCAGGCTCCGCCGTCCCTGGGATTCTCCAGGCAAGAATAGTGGAGTGGGTTGCCATTTCCCTCTCCAATGCAGGAAAATGAAAAGTGAGAGTGAAGTTGCTCAGTTGTGTCCGACTCTTAGCGACACCATGTACTGCAGCCCACCAGGCTCCTCCATCCATGGAATTTTCCAGGCAAGAGTACTCGAGTGGGGTGCCATTGCCTTCTCTGGGCTCCAGTCCATGGGGTCGCAAAAAGCTGGACACAACTGAAGCAACTCAGCAGCAGTCTTACATCATTCCTTAAGAAATAGAAAAATCATAAAGAAGAAAAAAAAATATTGTACAGAGTTAATGTTATATAATTTGTTAATCATGTCTTCTAACAGTTCTAATTGCATTTCTAGTATTTAAAAGTCTAATTGAGCCTATATTGTTATGGTTAATTAGGGTTTGAGAGAGAGTTGACTCTACAGTGATGAATATTCTGTATTTTTATAGGGTTAGGGATGATGCTGTGAAAGTGCTGCACTCAATATGCCAGCAATTTTGGAAAACTCAGCAGTGGCCACAGGACTGGAAAAGGTAAGTTTTCATTCCAATTCCAAAGAAAGGAAATGCCAAAGAATGCTCAAACTACCGCACAATTGCACTTATCTCACACGCTAGTAAAGTAATGCTCAAAATTCTCCAAGCCAGGCTTCAGCAATACATGAACCATGAAATTCCAGATATTCAAACTGGATTTAGAAAAGGCAGAGGGACCAGAGATCAAATTGCCAACATCCGCTGGATCATGGAAAAAGCAAGAGAGTTCCAGAAAAACATCTATTTCTGCTTTATTGATTATCCCAAAGCCTTTGACTGTGTGGATCACAATCAACAGTGGAAAATTCTGAAACAGATGGGAATACCAGACCACCTGACCTGCCTCTTGAGAAACCTATATGCAGATCAGGAAGCAACAGTTAGAACTAGACAGGGCACAACAGACTGGTTCCAAATAGGAAAAGGAGTAAGTCAAGGCTGTATATTGTCACCCTGCTTATTTAACTTGTATGCAGAGTACATCATGAGAAACGCTGGACTGGAAGAAACACAAGCTGGAATCAAGATTGCCGGGAGAAATATCAATAACCTCACATATGCAGATGACACCACCCTTTTGGCAGAAAGTGAAGAAGAACTAAAGAGCCTCTTTGATGAAAGTGAAAGAGGAGAGTGAAAAAGTTGTCTTAAAGCTCAACATTCAGAAAACTAAGATCATGGCATCTGGTCCCATCACTTCATGGGAAATAGATGGGGAAACAGTAGAAACAGTGGCTGACTTCATTTTTCTGGGCTCCAAAATGACTGCAGATGGTGACTGCAGCCATAAAATGAAAAGACACTTACTCCTTGGAAGGTAAGTTATGACCAAAATAGACAACATATTAAAAAGCAGAGACATTACTTTGCCAACAAAGGTCTGTCTAGTCAAGGTTATGGTTTTTCCAGTAGTCATTTATGGATGTAAGAGTTGGACTGTGAAGAAAGCTGAGTGCCGAAGAACTGATGCTTTTGAATAGTGGGGTTGGAGAAGACTCTTGAGAGTCCCTTGGACTGCAAGGAGATCCAACCAGTCCATCCTAAAGGAAATCATTCCAGGCTGTTCATTGGAAGGACTGATGCTGAAGCTGAAACTTTGGCCCCCTCATGTGCAGAGTTGACTCATTTCAAAAGACCCTGATCCTGGGAGGGATTGGGGGCAGGAAGAAAAGGGGACAACAAAGGATGAGATCGCTGGATGGCATCACCGATTTGATGGACCTGAGTTTGAGTAAGCTCTGGAAGTTGGTGATGGACAGGGAGGCCTAGCATGCTGCGATTCATCGGGTCACATGACTGAGAGACTGAAATGAACTGAACTGATGGATTAAGAAATTATACCATTTGCCAAAACTAAAAAATATAAAACAAGATCTGAGCAGTTCCCTGTATGCAATTTATGCCTTAATTTTTAACTCCAAAAAAATAACACAGAAGACGTCACAAATTTTCTACTTCCTGACTAAAAAAAGCATACATCAAATTTTAGCAATGAAAGTCCCAGAATTCTTAAGTACAAAGACAGGAGTGATAGATTTCTTGTACAGAGTAAATCTCAATTCTCCTACTTTGTGCCATATTTCAAAAATCAAGGTTTTGTTTAGCAACACAGTACCAGTATTTATTCTGTAACATTTTATTCATACACAAATAATTATGTCCCTGATAATGAAAATGTTATTTTCTATTAAACCAAACTTCTCTCAATAGTAACAACACAATTATTTATTCTTTAAATGAAAATGTACACACTCTGACTGTGGTATATTAAAAACACATTTAATAGACACTGGCAGTATATTATTTCAGAACTCAAAAAGATGATAATGGTATAAATAATAAATAAATAATAAAAGATAAACCAATTGTTAAATGTTTTTACTTTCAACTCTTCTATATTTAAACCCACTAGTATAGAGGAGACTACACAGATTTCCCGGGATTGGGGATGACAGCTATAAGAACAAAAGAAAAAAAATATCCTGGACAAAAGTAATTCTGATCAAAAAAGAATGTCATAGTAAGACCTAAATAAATAAATAAATAAATAAACCCACTAGTGAAAATTCCTCCATGCAAGATATAGTATGACAACATGAAATTAAATTAGAATATGAGATACAGTATAAATGTTTTCAGTTTTGTAAGATTCTTACATTAGGTGTCAAAACAATAAAAGAAAAAATCTTAAATAATGAACAATGTAGATCAAACATGATAAATTGCCTCCCAAAAGAGAATGATAAAAGAAATAGAAAATAAATTCCCTCTGAAAATAAAATGTTGAGCATTTAAACAGAAAAAACTGTCAATGTAACATAACTTTAATGCCATTTCTGTAATTTCACATATCATTCTGATAGATGGCATACAATATTTGACATGGCAAGAATTCAAAAGATTCCAGTCTAGAAACTAAAATTGTAATAAAATTTGAGGCCAACTGCCTTGCTGAGCCAATATATTTTAGCTTCCAAGAATTCCAACAAACAAAACTATTCTAGAACTTAATATTTTAATTAAGGAAATATAAATAAATTAGAATTAAGTAAACATTTGCTAATTGGGTCACATTAGTGGAAAGTTAAATTTAAATCAGGCTTCCCTCATAGCTCAGTTGGTAAAGAATTCTACCTGCAATGCATGAGACCCTGGTTTGATTCCAGAGTCAGGAAGATCCACTGGAGAAGGGATCGGTTACCCATTCCAGTATTCTTTGGCTTCCCTTGTGGCTCAGCTGGTAAATAATCCACCCACAATGCGGGAGACCTGGGTTTGACCTCCTTTAGGATGCACTGGTTGGATCCACTTGCAGTCCAAGAGACTTTCAAGTGCCTTCTCCAACACCACCGTTCAAAAGCATCAATTCTTTGGCACTCAGCATTCTTTATAGTCCAACTCTCACATCCATACATGACCACTGGAAAAACCATAGCCTTGACTAGATGGACCTTTGTTGGCAAACTAATGTCTCTGCTTTTTAATATGCTGTCTAGGTTAGTCATAACTTTCCTTCCAAGGAGTAAGCGTCTTTTCATTTCATGGTTGCAATCACCATCTGCAGTGATTTTGGAGCCCCCCAAAATAAAGTCTGCCACTGTTTCCACTGTTTCCTCATCTATTTGCTTGGGTATGCATCTATGAAGCTTGGGTACTAGTGGTAGATTAATAAATGCTTATTTCCATTAGAGTTAGTATTTTTTGCAAATATGTAAGGATCTTTGTAAACATTTTGAATATTATGAATATATTTAAAATGTTTTTCTTCATCATTGTATTAATGGTGTTTAGTTAAGCATAAATTAAATTAATACAAAAATAACTCATAGATAAATCATAGGGAATGGAAAAATTCAGTCAACATAAGAGATATTTATGTAGCATTTGCATATTGGAATTCTATTCCTATATTTTATATTTATGAGTTAGTTCTTTGATCCTAAAATGGGATTAAAAGGCCAAAAGATAAAGTCACATTTAATATCAATATTTACATTTAAATAGCACAGTAAAGCTAAAATGATTTAATTCATGGACAAAAATAGCAGAATATCTAATATTAAGCATTACTAAGTGATCTCAAGATACTGCATAATTGCAATTTTGGAGACCCTGGTCATTTATTTCACAATATTTTAATGTTTCCTTGAAATTTACTTCTGATTTATGGTTACAGTAAACTCTGCTTATCAAAATACTTTTGATATAGTAAACAATAATTTGAAACTAACATTTTACACAGATTCACTTGTATGGAATCTGGTTCAATATGATGCATGTTTATAAAATGCACATTTGCTTCAGTTGATTAAAGAACAGAATATAGATTATATACGTTCCTACCACTTTTACTTTCATTTGTAACTGAGATATCCTGAGTTGTCCAAAAAGTAATATTTAAGTAGAAGAAAAAATATTCAATAGCAAATTCTCAAATGTAAAAATGATGGACTGGTGTTTCTCCTGTCCAGATTAGTAATCTCAACTAATCTCTTTTGCTATTAAAAGATATTCTTTAAAGTTGATCTTGAAAGTCCTTATCATAAAATAAAATAATCTTGTAAGTCTGTATAGTGACAGATGTTAAGTACTAGTATTGAAATGATCACTCTGTGATGTATACACATATCAAGCATTATACGATATGGTGTACTTGAAACTAATATCATTTTTTTGTCAATTATGTCTTAATGAAAATTTTAAAAATAAAGTAATAAAAAAACTTAAAGGCAGTTTGCGATACAAAGGGAAGTTACTAAATCATCTCAAATCCTCTAAAATTTAATTGTAAATTTACTTTTGCAAGCTATAGACAGGAGTTTTTTAATTCAATTTGTCATTTTCATTTAACAATTTCAAAATTGTAGATTGTGATAATTTTCTAAAAATGCATTAATGTTTGAGGTCAAGAAGTTCTGATTCTTATATTTCTTTTAGAGAAACAAAGATAATTTTTATTAAAATGCCTTTTTAAAATTGCTTATTGCAAGACAGAGAAATCCAGAAATACTGTAACAAATGTCCAGCCTTTTAAAATGTACATATGCACATTTAACTGTACTTTCAAAGTGTTTTCTTGACCCAGAGGGATGGTATGGGGAGGGAGGTGGGAGGGGGGTTCAGGATGGGGAACACGTGTACACCCATGGCAGATGCATGTTGATGTATGGAAAAACCAATACAGTATTGTAAAGTAAATAAATAAATAAATAAAGTATTATTAAATATGAAATTATTTTATACATTGAAAATAGATTCAATGTGACAAACACGATTGTACCTTTAACCTTCTTTGCCTCACATCGCATACTGAAAATTTTGGTTACAAGCTTCCTTTAACAGACTGTGATATATCTTGCTAGAGTAGAATATAAATAAATAAATAAATAAATAAATAACACAGGTTGGAAAAACAAGTTTAGGTTTTACACATCATGTAGAATGAGTGTAATCATGTCTACTACATTTGCTACTTGAGAGGATTAGTCCTTTACTCATAAAATTATATACTATCTCCACTAGTTCATGTGAATGACAAAAAGAGAAAATAATTATCCCATGGGGCTTCCCTGTTGGCATAATGGTAAAGAATCCACCTGACAATGTGGGAGGTGAGAGTTGGATCCCAGGGTCAGGAAGATACCCTGGAGAAGGGAAAGGCAACCCACTCCAGTGCTCTTGTCTAGGAAACGTCATGGTCAGAAAAACCTAGCAGGTTACAGTCCATGTGGTCTTGAAAGTGTCAGACATGACTTATGACTAAACAACAGCAATAATCACTGCATATCAAAATGCTTTGCAAATTGAAAATTAATATAAATATGAGGTGGTGTTCTATTTAATGTTGTTCTTCAGTCCCTCAATCATGACCAACTCTTTGCAACCCACCCCATGGATTATAGCATGCAAGGCTTCCCTGTCCTTCACTATCTCTGGGGGTTTGCTCAAAGTCATGTATATTGAGTCAATGATGTCATTCAAACATCTCATTCTCTGTCACTCCCCTCTCCTCATCTTTAATGTATATTTGTAAAAAACATAGCAAAGAAGTGGACTCCACTTTAAACCTAAATATATAGCTGATTTCTAATGCCTCTCTAGGGTAAAGGTTTCTGAATTTGTTCACATTTGATGTTGAAGTTCTTAGCACTAGGAATCCAGTGATCAAGAAATAAGTGGTATAAAGATTCAAACCTGTTGATATTCCTCAAATTTCAGTGACTTATGATGAGCAGAATTCAATGCTGTTTATCATTATGTTTTAAGTTCTTTAGGTTTAGTGCTGTTATCAGTTCCTTCTATTTCTGCAAACCAGATGGATACAATTATTAGAATGATTTTGAAACCAGCTGAAGTCTTAGGAAAATTGTTAAACTAGCTCCTGCTGTTGTAGAACACGATACTTGAAACCAAGCAAGACACAGCACTATTCTTACGGTGGATAATTATGGGGCATAATTTTTAAAATGTCATAGAAAAACTGCAATTTTAAAATATGAATACAGAAAATTTGACCTCTTAGATATTATATAAATAGACTACTTAATGGCAAAATAACCATTTCTGCTATAAGTAAAATAAAAGCTAAATGGTATATTTTACTACCTGCTTTCAATTATTCAAAGATGTTTACTGATTATCTGCCTTTGCTTTATGGAAAACTAAGTCAAGTGTCATATAAGACATTTTCCTCCAATTCAATAGGTAATACAACTAAAATCATACTAAAAATGAGGCAAGAGATCTAATAGAAACATATTCAGTTTATATATAGGAGCAAAGAGGAGAAACTTCTGCATAATGCATTAAGTTAGCTTCAGTTCAGTTTAGTCGCTCAGTTGTGTCCGACTCTTTGCAACCCCATGAATTGCAGCATGCCAGGCCTCCCTGTCCATCACCATCTTTCAGAGTTCACTCAGACTCACGTCCATCGAGTCAGTGATGCCACCCAGCCATCTCATCCTCTGTCGTCCCATTCTCCTCCTGCCCCCAATCCCTCCCAGCATCAGAGACTTTTCCAATGAGTCAACTCTTCGCATGAGGTGGCCAAAGTACTGGAGTTTCAGCTTTAGCAACATTCCTTCCAAAGAAACCCCAAGGCTGATCTCCTTCAGAATGGACTGGTTGGATCTCCTTGCAGTCCAAGGGACTCTCAAGAGTCTTCTCCAACACCACAGTTCAAAGCATCAATTCTTCAGCGCTCAGCTTTCTTCACAGTCCAAATTTCACATCCATACATGACCACTGGAAAAACTATAGCCTTGACTAGACAGACCTTTGTTGGCAAAGTAATGTCTCTGCTTTTCAATATGCTATCTAGGTTGATCATAACTTTTATTCCAAGGAGTAAGCGTCTTTTAATTTCATGGCTGCAGTCTTAAGATAAGTCAAAGGACAAACTATACTAGAAGGAATCAAGGTCTGACATAGCATATATACTAAGAGAAATGTCCTTTAAATCTTTTTTATGATGATTTTAGTCTATTCTGTTAAATTCAAGGAAGTTTGACAACACTTTTAGACATATTACACATACAAGGGTCACCATTCCAATTTTCAAAAAGTGATATATAATGTATTTGATTTTTTATAATTGATCTGAGCTCACAGAAAGTGTTTTCCAATTTTTTTACAGTGTAGAAAAAAATTTCAAAAAATACTAATAATGAATAATTTTAAAAACTACACTGGTAGTTCAGTGATATCATAAAATGGTAGACAAGGCTGCTCTTGGACTTGGTTCTTCCACTTTTAGGTTGGCATAAAATGATAGAATCAATTTTGAAATTCTATAATTAAATACAAAATTTATAGCAATCTATTGAGAGGAGTGCTCAATAAACAATCATTAAGTATTAGCAAAAATATATTGTGACGTATGTGAACAAAACACAGACATCCCAAATATATGAAGCACACATTGAAAGAATTGAAAGGAAAAATAGTTCTACAGCAATAGTTGGAAATTTCAACATATCACTTTCAATAAAGGTTAGAGCATCTAGACAGATGATCAATAAATAATTAAGGGCTTAAACAATATTATAGATGCACTAGGCCTAATAAACATATCTAAATTCTTCTAGAAAATAATAGATTTCATGTCCTTATCAATGTACATAGAATGCTTTCCAGAATAGACCAAATTTTAAGCCACAAAACAATTCTCAATAAATTTTAAAAGATTAAAATCATGCAAAGTATTTTCTAGGATGACAATGGAATAAATCTAGGAACCCACAGAAGAAAAATTAGAAAGTAAACAGGCAATGTGGAAATCAGGGAATGCATCATTAAATAATGAAGGTGTCAAAGAAGAAATGACAGAGAAAATTAGAATGTTGTTCTTCAGTCGTTCAGTTGTCTCCGACTCTTTGCAACCCCATGAACTGCAACCTGTCTCTCACCATCTCCCTCGGTTTGTCCAAGTTCATGTCCGTTGCATCGGTGATGCCATCCAGCTATCACATCCTCTGATGCCCTCTTCTCCAGCAAATATTGGCAATTTGATTTCTGGTTCCACTGCCTTTTCTAAACCAAGCTTGGAGAACTGGAAATTCTTGGTTCATGTAATGTTGAAGCCTAGCATGCAAGATTTTAAGCATGACCTTATTAGCATGGGGGATGACTGCAATATTCTGATAGTTTGAACATTCTTTAGTACTACCCTTCTTAGGAATTGGGATGAGGACTGACCTTTTCCAGTCCCGTGCCCACTGCTGGGTTTTCCAGATTTGTGGACATATTGGGAGTGCAGCACTTTGATAGCATCATATTTTAGGGTTTTGGAGAATTCTATTGGAATTTCATTGCATACATTAGCTTTATTCACAACAGTGCTTCCTAAGGCCCACATGACATCATACTCCTGAAGTTCTGGCTCTGGGTGACTGACCACACCATTATGGTTAACTGGTTCATTAAGATCCTTTTTTGTATAGTTCTTCCATGTATTCTTTGCATCTCTTCTTAATATCTTCCTCTACTTGCTCTCTATCATTTCTGTCATTTATTGTGCCCATCTTTGTGTGAAATTTTCACTTGCTATTAGAATACCTAAAGACAAATGAAAGCATAGCACATCAAAACTTAAGAGATGCAGTAAAGGCAATATTCTATAGGAAATTTAGAGCTGTCGGTTACTTTGGGCTTCCCTGATAGCTCAGTTTGTAAAGAATCCATGAGTAATGCAGGAGAGCCTGGTTAGATTCCTGGGCCAGGAGGATCCCCTGGAGAAGGGATAGGCTACTCACTCCAGTATTCTTGGGCTTTCCTGGTGACTCAGCTGGTAAAAAATCTGCCTGCTATGTGGGAGACGTGGGTTCATTCCCTGGGTTGGGAAGATCCCCTGGAGAAGGGAAAGGCTACTCACTCCAGTATTTTGTCCCAGAGAATTCCATGGACTGTATTGTCCATGGGGTTGTAAAGAGTCAGACATGACTGGGTGACTTTCACTTCACTTTATGCTTACATTAAAAAAAGAAAAACAGTAAATCAATAATCTAATTTTATATCTCATACAACTAGAAAAAGAAGAACCAATTAAATGAAAGCCAAGAGATGAAAGAAAAGTATAAAGAATTACATAGAAGAAAACAGTTAATTATACTGAAAATTGGCTCTTATTGACAAGCCTTTAGCTAAGAAGATAAAGTAAAAACAAAGATTGGAAAACTGCAAACAGAAACTAAAGTCGGGATTTTACTATAGAACTTACAGAAATAAAGAGAATTATAAGAAAATTATGTAACCATTTGTATGTTGACAAATTAAATGAGTTAGATAAATTGGATACATTTCTTGAAATATAGAAGGATCCAGAAGAAATAGAAAATCTCAGAATCTCATAACAACTAAACAAGTTAAATATGCAATCGAATACATCAAACCAAAGCAAAGTCCAAGAACAGAGATCTTCACTGGAAAAAGCTACCAAAACCTTAAAGATAAATTTACAACAATCCTTCTCAAATTCATTTAAGAATGAATAGGAGGAATCACTTTCTAACTTATTATTTAAAATCAGTATTACCTTGATATCAAGACAGATAAATCACAGGAAAAGAAAATTACATGAAGTCCTTTATGAATATAGTTGTAAAAATCCTCAACAAAATATGTCAAAATAAATTCAACAGCATATTAAAAGGGTTATTAAGCATGACCAAGTATAATTTATCCCAGGAATGCAAGGGTAGGTCAACATAAGAATATAATCCATATAATATTCAACATAGATAGAATTAAGGGAAAATACATATGATTATTTAAATTGAGACAGAAAAGGTATTTGATAAAACCCAGCCCCATTTTATGATAAAAATCCAGAAAACTGGGAATAGAAGAAAATTTAAATGTGATAAAGGCATTAATAAAAAACACATTGATAACATCATCATCAAATCTGAAAGAATAATTAAAAAAAATTCCCCTAAAATCAGAAATAAGATTGCACTACTCACTTCTACCTCTGCTGTTTAAACTTGTACTTGTTCAGCCAGAACAGTACAGCAGTAAAAGGAATTAAATACTACCTAAAAAGGAAATAAATAAGGAAAACTATATCTACTTACAAATTACATGATTCTAGGTATATAGAATATACTAAAGAATTCACAGGAAAGAAACTAGAGCTAATAAAACAAATTAAAGTAGCAAATTACAAGATCAACCTGAAAATTTGAATATACCCACACTAAAAAATTGAAAATTATATTAAGTAAAAATTATATTCACAATAGCATCTAAAGATTAGCAAAAGGAAGATTAAATTTAATGAAAGTGATAAGGCTTGTATAAGGAAAACTAAAAAACATCATTGAAACAAATTTAAGAATTTAATCAGCTAGATGGTGAAAAAGGAAGTTGTAGTCCATAGAGAGATAATTTTAGCAAATGCTAATGGATGATGCTGAAGTTGAAGTTCCAATACTTTGGCCACCTGGTGCAAACAGCTGACTCATTGGAAAAGACCTTGATGCTGGGAAAGATTGAAGGCATAAAAAAAAGGGTGTCAGAGGATGAAATGGTTTGATGGCATCATCAATTCAATTTGACATGAGTTTGGGCAAGCTCCAGGAGATGGTGAGGAACAAGAAGGCCTAGCATGCTGCAGTCTACAGGGTCAAAAAGAGTTGGACATGACTTGCTGACCAAACAACAGCAACATGGATGAGAATACTGTTATAGGGGCCTGGGAATCTACCTGAGAGTTTCCACTTCCTTAGTGGAGAAAAATATGAGAATAGATACATTGAAGAAGACAAAAATAGTTTTTCCTTATAGTGGTCACACTTCCTCTGAGGCAGCACAGCTCAGTGCCAAGAGATACTTCATGGTCTCTGATTTAACAGGATAAAGTGACAGCAAATTCCAGCTATCCCAGGCTTGTAGGATTTGGCCCAAAGGTCCCTTTTCATCCAAAGCAGAATAATGATAGTTTCAGCATAAATCAGGCTACTCAGTCTGGAGAGAGATAAGATTAGGGAAAGGAGGTGGTGGTCATCACAATTGATCCATGAAACTCAATAACTAGCTTCAGATCCTGATAATTGGTCCAGGGATTCCACCAAGAACGTTTCACAAAACCCTGAAGGACACTTCAAATGTAGAGGGACTCAACTCTCTGATGACCTACCTCAACTCTTGACAATAAGAACCTGAAAGTTGGACAGATCTTTTTTGTTATAGGTTGAATTGTGTCTCTTCCAAAATTAATATGTGTGTGTGGGGGGGTCCAAATTTCCCATACCTCAGATACTGAATTTACTTGGAAATATCATTGCAAATGCAGTTAGTTGAGTAGGGTGAGCCCCTGTTCCAATATGACTCCTGCCATAATAAAAAGGAATTTGGATACAGATACATACGTAGCAGGAACATGTCAACATGTAAAATAGTTTTCCAGACAAAAATTACCAAAGGTGTCCAGCAAACAGAAGCTAAGGTAGAGGTACTGAAGTGATTCTTCCTGACAGCCATTAAAAGGGAAAAATATGGCTGACATCTTGATCTTCGAATTCTAACTTCTGAAACTATTCAACAAATATGAATTGGCTTACCAACGCTTGCAATCTAAGGCAACATTCAGTCAACTAGATGTAAGAGTTTGCTGGTCCCATTACTTCATGGCAAATAGACGGGGCCACATGGAAACAGTGAGAGACTTTCTCTTCTTGGGCTCCAAAATCACTGAGATGGTGACTGCAGCCATGAAATTAAAAGATGCTTGCTCCTTGGAAGAAAAGCTATGGCAAACCTAGACAGCATATTAAAAAAACAGAGACATTACTTTGACAACAAAGTTCCATCTAATCAAGGCTATGGTTTTTCCAGTTGTCACGCATGGATAAGAGAGTTGGACGATAAAGAAGGCTGTTTAGTTCAATTCAATTGTTCAGTCATGTCTGACTCTGTGACCCCATGGACTGCAGCAAGCCAGTCTCCCCTGTCCATCATCAAATCCCAGAGCTTACTCAAATTCATGTCAATCAAGTCAGTGATGCCATCCAACTATCTCATCCTCTGCCATCCCCTTCTCCTCCCAATTTCAATCTTTCCTAGCATCAGAGTCTTTTCAAATGAGTCAGTTCTTCACATCAGGTGGCCAAAGTATTGGAGCTTCAGCTGTAGCATCAGTCTTTCCAATGAATAATCAGGACTGATTTACTTTAGGATAGACTGTCTGGATCTCCTTACAGCCCTAAGGATTCTCAAGAGTCTTCTCTAACACCATGGTTAAAAAACCATCAATTATTTGGCATTTAGCTTTCATTATAGTCCAACTCTCACATCCATACATGACTACTGGAAAAACTATAGCTTTGACGAGATGGACTCTTTTGGCAAAGTAATGTCTCTACTTTTTAACATGCTGTCCAGATTGGTCATAGCTTTTCTTCTAAGGAGCATGCGTCTTTTAATTTCATGGCTGCAGTCACCATCTGCAGTGATTTTGGAGCCCAAGAAAATACAATGTCACTGTATCCATTGTTTCCCTATCTATTTGCATGAAGTGATGGGACCAGATGCCATGAACTTAGTTTTTAAAGTTTTGAGTTTAAAGCGAACTTTTTCACTCTCATCTTTCACTTTCATCAAGAGGCTCTTTAGTTCTGCTTCACTTTCTGCCATAAAGGTGGTGCCTTCTGAATATCTGAGGTTATTAATATTTCTCCTGGCAATCTTGATTCCAGCTTGTGCTTCATACAGCCCAACATTTCGCATGATATACTCTGCACATAAGTTAAATAAGCAGGGTGACAATATGCAGCATTGACATACTCCTTTTTCTATTGTTCCATGCCCAGTTTTAACTGTTCCTTCTTGATCTTCACACATATTTCTCAGGAGGCAGGTCAAGTGGTCTTGTATGCCCATACTTTAAGATTTTCTACAGTTTCTTGTGATCCACACAGTCAAAGGATTTGGTTTAGTCAATAAAACAGAAGTAAATGTTTTTATGGAACTGTTTTACTTTTTCAGTGATCCAACAGATGCTGGCAATTTGATCTCTGGCTCCTCTGCCTTTTCTAAATCCAGCTTGAACATCTGGAAGTTCATGGTTCACATACTGTTGAAGCCTTTCTTGGAGAATTTTGAGCATTACTTTGCTAGCATATGAGATGAGTGCAATTGTGCCGTAGTTTGAACATTCTTTGACATTGCCTTTCCTTGGGATTGGAATGAAAACTCACCTTTTCCAGTCCTGTGGCCACTGCTGAGTTTTCCAAATTTGCTTGCATATTGAATGTAGCACTTTCACAGCATCATCTTTAGGATTTGAAATAGCTCAAATGGAATCCCATCACCTCCACTAGCTTTGTTGTTTGTGGTACTTCCTATGGCCCACTTGACTTCACATTCCAGGTGTCTGTCTCTAGGTGAGTGATCACACCATCATGGTTATCTGGATCATGAAGATCTTTTTTTGTATAGTTCTTCTGTGTATTCTTGCCACATCTTCTTAATATCTTCTGCTTCTATTGGGTCCATACCATTTCTGTCCTATATTGTGCCCATCTATGAAAGGTTCCCTTGGCATCTCTAATTTTCTTGAAGAGAACTCTAGTCTTTCCCATTCTATTTTTTTCCTCTATATCTTTTCACTGATCACTGAAGAAGCCTTTTATTATCTCTCCTTGCCATTCTTTGGAACTCTGAATTCAAATGGGTATATATTTCCTTTTCTTCTTTGCCTTTAGCTTCTCTTCTTTTCTCAACTATTTGTAAGGCCTCCTCAGACAACCATTTTGCTTTTTTCATTTCTTTTTCTTGGGGATGTTCCTGATCACTCCCTCCTGTAAAATGTCATGAACCTCTGCCATAGTTCTGCAGGCACCTTGACTAGCAAATCTAATCCTTTGAATCCATCACTTCCACTTTATAATCATAAGGGATTTTATTTGTCATACCTGAATGGTCTAGTGGTTTTCCCCTACTTTCTTCAGTTTAAGTTTGAATTTGGCAACAAGGAGTTCATCATCAGAGGCACGGTCACCTCCTGGTTTTGTGTTTGCTGACTGAATAGAGCTTCTCCATCTTTGTCTGCAGAGAGTATAATCAATATGATGTTGGTATTGATGATCTGGTGATGTCCATATGCAGAGCCTTCTCCTGTGTTGTTAGAAGAGGGCGTTTCCTATGACCAGTGCATTCTCTTGGCAAAACAATGTTAGACTTTGACCCTCTTAATTTTGTACTCCAAGGCCACATTTGTCTGTTACTCCAGATATATCTTGACTTCCTACCTATGTGTTACAGTCCCTTATTATGAAAGGACATCTTTTTGGTGTGCTAGTTCTAGAAGGTCTTATATGTTAGAATCATTCAACTTCAGTTTCTTCAGCATTACTGATCAGAGCATAGACTTGCATTACTGTGATATTGAATGGTTTGCCTTGGAAACAAAGAGAGATCATTCTGTCATTTTTGAAATTGCATCCAAGTACTGCATTTCAGACTCTTTTGTTGACTGTAATGGCTACTCCATTTATTCTAAGGGATTCTTGCCCACAGTAGTAGATACAATGGTCATCTGAGTTAAATTCACCCGTTTGGTCCATTTTGGTTCACTGATTCCTAAAATGTCGATGTTCACTCTTGTCATCTCCTGTTTCACCACTTCCCATTTGCCTTGATCCATGGGCCTAACATTCCAGGTTCCTATACAATATTGCTCTTTACAACACTGAACTTTACTTCCATTACCAGTCACCTCCAACAACTGGGAATTGTTTTTGCTTTAGCTCCATCTCTTCATTCTTTTCAAGTTATTTCTCCACTGATCTTCAATAGCATATTGGGCACCTACCAACCTGGGGCGTTCATCTTTCAGTGTCACATCTTTTTGCCTTTTCACACTGTTCATGGCAAACCACTTGAGTATTATTGACTTGAGAACCCTATGAATGGTACAAAAAGAAGGCTGAGCATCAAAGAATTGCTGTTTTTGAACTGTGGTGTTAGAGAAGACTCTTGAGAGTCTCTTGGATTGCAACAAAATTAAACGAGTCAATCCTAAAGGAAATTAATCCTGAATATTCATTAGAAGGGCTGCTGCTGAAGCTCCAATACTTTGGCCACCTGATGCAAAGAGCTGACTCATTAGAAAAGACCCTGATGCTGGTAAAGATTGCAGGCATGAAGAGAAAGTGATAACGGAGGGTAAGGTGATTTAATGGCATCACCAACTCCATGGACATGAGTTTAATCAAGCTCTGGGAGATGGTGAAGGACATAAAGTCTTGTTTGTGCAGCCCATGGGGTCCCAAAGAGTTGTACATGACTGAATAGCTCTTCATTAACAAGATATAACAGACATACATGAAATGCATGGATACATGCATGCTAAGTCACTTCTGTTGTGTCTGACTTCTTATACCCATATGGACTGTAGCCTCCAGGCTTATCTGTCCTTAGTATTCTCCAAGCAAGAATACTGGACTGTCTTCCTCTAGGGAATCCTTCTGACTCAGGGATGGAACCATAGTCTCTTATATCTTTTGTATTGGTGGGCGAGAACTTTACCACTAGCACCACTGGGGAAGCCCCATACATAGCATCAGTTCAGTTCAGTTCAGTCACTCAGTCGTGTCCGACTCTGCGACCCTATGAATTGCAGCACTCCAGGCCTCCCTGTCCATCACCAACTCCTGGAGTTCACCCAAACTCACGTCCATAGAGTTAGTGATGCCATCCAGCCATCTCATCCTCTGTCATCCCCTTCTCCTCCTGCCCGGAATCCCTCCCAGCATCAGTCTTTTCCAATGAGTCAGCTCTTCGCATGAGGTGGCCAAAGGACTGGAGATTCAGCTTTAGCATAATTCCTTCCAAAGAACACTCAGGACTCATCTCCTTTAGAATGGACTGGTTGGATGTCCTTGCAGTCCAAGGGACTCTCAAGAGCCGTCTCCAACACCACCATTCAAAAGCATCAATTCTTCGGCACTCAGCTTTCTTCACAGTACAACTCTCACATCCATACATGACCACTGGAAAAACCATAGCCTTGACTAGATGGACCTTTGCTGGCAAAGTAATGTCTCTGCTTTTCAATATGCTATCTAGGCTGGTCATAACTTTCCTTCCAAGAAGTAAGTGTCTTTTAATTTCATGGCTCACAGTCACCATCTGCAGTGATTTCGGAGCCCCCCAAAATAAAGGCTGACACTGTTTCCACTGTTTTCCTGTCTATTTCCCATGAAATGATGGGACCAGATGCCATGATCTTTGTTTTCTGAATGTTGAATTCATAGCATA
Organism: Bubalus kerabau; assembly: GCF_029407905.1. Taxonomy (NCBI): domain Eukaryota; kingdom Metazoa; phylum Chordata; class Mammalia; order Artiodactyla; family Bovidae; genus Bubalus; species Bubalus kerabau. The sequence continues at coordinate 8,217,688 of NC_073635.1, read as the reverse complement.
TTTTCCCCACAATTGCACAGACTGTATACCCTTCTTCTGTTCCATTCAGTCGTTCAGTCTTGTCTAACTCTTTGTGAGCCCATGGACTTCAGTGTACCAGGACTCCCTGTCCATCACCAACTCCCGGGGTTTACTCAAACTCATGTCTGGTGAGTCGGTGATGTCATCCAACCATCTCATCCTCTGTCGTCCCTTTCTCCTCCAGCCTTAAATCTTTCCCAGCATCAGGGTCTTTTCCAATGAGTCTTCTTTTTGCATAGGTGGCCAAAGTATTGAAATTTCAGCTTCAACATCAGTCCTTGCAATGAACACCCAGGACTGATCTCTTTTAGGATGGACTGGTTGGATCTCCTTGCAGTCCAAGGGACTCTCAAGTGTCTTCTCCAATACCACAGTTCAAAAGCATCAATTCTTTGGTGCACAACTTTCTTTATAGTCCAACTCTCACATCTATACATGACTATAGGAAGAATCATAGCCTTGACTAGATGAACATTTGTTGGCAAAGTAACGTCTCTGCCTTTTAATATGCTGTCTAAGTTGGTCTTTTCTAAGTTTTCTAACTTTTCTTACAAGGAGAAAGCATCTTTTTTTTTAAGTTTTTTTAATTTTTATTTTATTTATTTTATTTTATTTTTTAACTTTACAATATTGTATTGGTTTTGCCATATATCAAAATGAATCTGACACAGGTATACATGTATTCCCCATCCTGAACCCTCCTCCCTCCCCTACCATCCCTCTGGGTTATCCCAGTGCACCAGCCCCAAGCATCCAGTATCGTGCATCGAACCTGGACTGGCGACTTGTTTCATATATGATATTATACATGTTTCAGTGCCATTCTCCCAAATCTTCCCACCCTCTCCCTCTCCCACAGAGTCCATAAGACTGTTCTATTCATCTGTGTCTCTTTTGCTGTCTCATATACAGGGTTATTGTTACCATCTTTCTAAATTTCATATATATGCATTAGTATAGAAAGTCAAGAAACACCTGGAGTAACAGGCAAATTTGGCCTTGGAATATGGAATGAAGCAGGGCAAACACTAATAGTGTTTTACCAAGAAAATGCACTGGTCATAACAAACACCCTCTTCCAACAACACAAGAGAAGACTCTATACATGGACATCACCAGATGATCAACACCAAAATCAGATTGATTATATTCTTTGCAGCCAAAGATGGAGAAGCTCTATACAGTCAGCAAAAACAAGACCAGGAGCTGACTGTGGCTCAGACCATGAACTCCTTATTGCCAAATTCAGACTTAAATTGAAGAAAGTAGGGAAAACCACTAGACCATTCAGGTATGACCTAAATCAAATCGCTTATGATTATAGAGTGGAAGTGAGAAATAGATTTAAGGGCCTAGATCTGATAGATAGAGTGCCTGATGAGCTATGGAATGAGGTTCATGACATTGTACAGGAGACAGGGATCAAGACCATTCCCATGGAAAAGAAATGCATAAAAGTAAAATGGCTGTCTGAAGAGGCCTTACAAATAGCTGTGAAAAGAAGAGAAGTGAAAAGCAAAGGAGAAAAGGAAAGATATAAGCATCTGAATACAGAGTTCCAAAGAATAGCAAGAAGAGATAAGAAAGCCTTCTTCAGCGATCAATGCAAAGAAATACAGGAAAACAACAGAATGGGAAAGACTGAGATCTCTTCAAGAAAATCAGAGATACCAAAGGAACATTTCATGCAAAGATGAGCTTGATAAAGGACAGAAATGGTATGGCCTAACAGAAGCAGAAGATATTAAGAGATGGTAAGAATACACAGAAGAACTGTACAAAAAAGATCTTCATGACCCAGATAATCACAATGGTGTGATCATGGACCTAGAGCCAGACATAATGGAATGTGAAGTCAAGTGGGCCTTAGAAAGCATCACTACGAACAAAGCTAGTGGAGGTGATAGAATTACAGTTGAGCTATTTCAAATCCTGAAAGATGATACTGTGAAAGTGCTGCGCTCAATATGCCAGCAAATTTGGAAAACTCAGCAGTGGCCACAGGACTGGAAAAGGTCAGTTTTCATTCCAATCCCAAAGAAAGGCAATGCCAAAGAATGCTCAAACTATCATACAATTGCACTCATCTCACACGCTAGTAAAGTAATGCTCAAAATTCTCCAAGCCAGGCTTCAGCAATATGTGAACCGTGAACTTCCTGATATTCAAGCTGGTTTTAGAAAAGGCAGAGGAACCAGAGATCAAATTGCCAACATCCGCTGGATCATGGAAAAAGCAAGAGAGTTCCAGAAAAAAACATATATTTCTGCTTTATTGACTATGCCAAAGCCTTTGACTGTGTGGATCACAATAAACTGTGGGAAATTCTGAAAGAGATGGGAAAACCAGACCACCTGATCTGCCTCTTGAGAAATTTGTATGCAGGTCAGGAAGCAACAGTTAGAACTGGACATGGGACAACAGACTGGCTCCAAATAGGAAACGGAGTACGTCAAGGCTGTATATTGGCACCCTGTTTATTCAACTTATATGCAGGGTACATCATGAGAAATGCTGGACTGGAAGAAACACAAGCTGAAATCAAGATTGCCGGGAGATATATCAATAATCTCAAGTATGCAGATGACACCACCGTTATGGCAGAAAGTGAAGAGGAACTCAAAAGCCTCTTGATGAAGGTGAAAGTGGAGAGTGAAAAAGCTGGCTTAAAGCTCAACATTCAGAAAACACAGATCATGGTATCCGGTCCCATCACTTCATGGGAAATAGATGGGGAAACAGTGGAAACAGTGTCAGCCTTTATTTTTGGGGGCTCCAAAATCACTGCAGATGGTGACTGCAGCCATGAAATTAAAAGACGCTTACTCCTTCAAAGGAAAGTTATGACCAACCTAGACAGCATATTCAAAAGCAGAGACATTACTTTGCCAGCAAAGGTTCGTCTAGTCAAGGCTATGGTTTTTCCTGTGGTCATGTATGGATGTGAGAGTTGGACTGTGAAGAAGGCTGAGTGCCAAATAATTGATGCTTTTGAACTGTGGTATTGGAGAAGGCTCTTGAGAGTCCCTTGGACTGCAAGGAGATCCAACCAGTCCATTCTGAAGGAGATCAGCCGTGGGATTTCTTTGGAAGGAATGTTGCTAAAGCTGAAACTCCAGTACTTTGGCCACCTCGTGCGAAGAGTTGACTCATTAGAAAAGACTCTGATGCTGGGATGGATTGCGGGCAAGAGGAGAAGGGGCTGGATGGCATCACTGACTCGATGGATGTGAGTCTGAGTGAACTCCGGAAGTTGGTGATGGACAGGGAGGCCTGGCATGCTGCGATTCATGGGGTTGCAAAGAGTCGGACACGACTGAGTGACTGATCTGATCTGATCTGATACTGTATTGGTGTTTTTCCTTCTGGCTTACTTCACTCTGTATAATAGGCTCCAGTTTCATCCACCTCATTGGAACTGATTTAAATGTATTTTTTTTTTTTTTTTAGTGGCTGAGTAATTCTCCATTGTGTATATGTACCACAGCTTTCTTATTCATTCATCAGATGATGGACATCTAGGTTGCTTCCATGTCCTGGCTATTATAAACAGTGCTGCGATGAACATTGGGGTACACGTGTCTCTTTCAATTCTGGTTTCCTCAGTGTGTATGCCCAGCAGTGGGATTGCTGGATCATAAGGCAGTTCTATTTCCAGTTTTTTAAGGAATCTCCACACTGTTCTCCATAGTAGATGTACTAGTTTGCATTCCCACCAACAGTGTAAGAGGGTTCCCTTTTCTCCACACCCTCTCCAGCATTTATTGCTTGTAGACTTTTGGAACGCAGCCATTCTGACTGGCATGAAATGGTACCTCATAGTGGTTTTGATTTGTGTTTCTCTTATAATGAGTGATGTTGAGCATATTTTCATGTGTTTGTTAGCCATCTGTATGTCTTCTTTGGAGAAATGTCTATTTAGTTCTTTGGCCCATTTTTTGATTGGGTCATTTATTTTTCTGGAACTGAGCTGTAGGAGTTGCTTGCATATTTTTGAGATTGGTTATTTGTCAGTTGCTTCATTTACTATTATTTTCACTGATTTTGGAGCCCAGAAAAATAAAGTCAGCCACTGTTTCTGCTGTTTCCCCATCTATATGCCATGAAGTGATGGGATCAGATTCCATGATCTTTGTTTTCTGAATGATACCCAAAAAACATTCTCCAGGACAGACCATATGTTAGGCCACAAAAGAATACTATATTTTGAAAGCTAGAGGATAAACATAAATTATAGAAAAAAATTTGAAAATTAATAAAATGTGAAAATTAAGAAATATATTTTTAAAAACAACACAATAGCACAAAAAGGAGGGGAAAAAAAAACAACTATCTCAGTTAATGCAGTAAAACATTTTGACAAAGTATAGCTTGTCTTTATGATGAATAAAATCCAGAAAGCTAAGAAGAACATGATTGAATGAATTTATCAGAAGCTCTCCACAACACTGCAAATTGTGTTTTAAACAACATTGTGAATATGTAAAATGATATTTTGTTCACTCTGAAATGATTATTCTTATGTTATATTAATTTCATCTCAGTCTAAAAAAGAGGAGATAAAGACCAATATCATATGATAGCACTTATATGTGGAATCTAAAAAAAAAAATGATACAAATGAATATATTTACAAAGCAGAAATGAACTCAATGACATAGGAAACAAATCTGTGTGATGGGGAAAGAAGTGAGAGAGGAATAAATAGGCAGTTTGAGATTAAGAGATGAACACTGTGTGCATATTAAGTTGCTTCAGTCATGTCTGACTCTTTGTGACTGTATGGACCATAGCCCACCAGGCTCCTGTATTTACAGGATTCTCTAGGAAGAATACTGAGTGTGTTGCCATGCTTTTCTCCTGGGGGGTCTTCCTGATCCAGGGATTGAACCCCCATTTCTTGTATCTCCTTCAGTGGCAGCCAGATTCTTTATCCTTAGCATCATCTGGGAAGCCCAACAGATGCACACTACTCTATATAAAGTAAAGAAGAAAGGGCTATTGTATATCACAAGAACTATAATCAGTATTTTATAATAGGCTATTATGGAAAAGACTCTATGTGTATAACTGAAGACTTTGCTATACACCCGAAATTCTCTATACTTCAATTTTTAAAAAGTGAGATGAGAATTTACATTTTTGTTCATCAATATTAAGAAATTGGTATAAAGTTCATAAGTGCTGAAGAAGTAAAATATTAACCAAACTGGCAAATGCAGTGTAGATGATGCAATGAAATGTAGGAGACTACATATAACAGCTCCTTTTCATTTATACTATTATCATACATCTTGCCTGTTGGCTTTTATTTGATTTTTTCATGTGGATAAATCAATTTTCTGGGTAAGAATTCTTTAGAGTACTCATTCTCTCACATATTATATTTATTCTCTCCTCTATCATCTATCATTTTTGTTAATATGCAAGAGGAAAGTCACATTTCCTCTTGGATGATATATTTGAATTATATTAGTTTATGTCTCTGCTAATCAGATACTGAATGCATTGAGCTGGAAATTAAGGGTAATAATATTTCATATTAATTGCATAGATTATGGAATTTACTAGAGGAAACAACACTTATGTCCAAAATAGTAAATGCAGATGAGATGATATGAAATTCTCGCAAGAAAAGTCCATTAAAATCTTTATTCTAAAAAGATAGTCACCAATAGGTGAGCATCCCTCTACCTTTTCTATTTGTTTTTATTTGTCTTACTGTTTTTCCTAACGATTATTTTTCTGTTTTATAAGACATTATGTTGTTATCTTGATGGATGATAGCAAATTTGGAAGGAAAAAAAAACTTGAAGACATTTAAATGATACAGTCTTAATGATACTAAGATTGTAAAAATGTCCTCCCCATACTTAGATTTTATAGGAGATACAAATTTCTTTCAGAATCTTGGTAGACAACAAATCATCAGTAAAAACATTCCAAGGCCCTCTGATCCAAATTGCCCATTGCCTTCTCTATGCTATATGTAGGATGCAGTATTTGCAATTAGATTCCCAGTTAATTATCATAGAAACTTACATATATTTTAAATTTTTTTCTCTTCTGGGGAATGTGTAAAGTGATAAATTATAATAATGTAGATATATTAAATAAAATAATTTCAGTGAAGGTTTTTTATTTTGTATAAATCTATACAGTGTATGTTTTTGAAGTATGTAAAAATATGATTTTTATTTATGAGAGAATAGGGAAAATTATATGTAATTGGCTCCTAAATATTTATAATATTTATTTTAATATATTTTATTAGTTAATTACTTAAAGGATGGTAATAAACAATGAAATGGAAATTATAACTTGTCCAAAACATGGAAGAAATATAAAAATTCAAGGTATACTTACACTTCACATTTAAGTGGAAATAGGAAATCTAGTTGCACTTTTTTCTCCTTATATGTTAAAATGTTTAAAGTTTCAGGTGATGTTTTAGGGATAAGTCTTATGAGATATTAAATAATTATAGAATTAAAATGTTCATTCCTGCATACTTAGCAAATTATTTCAGGAAACAAAAGTATATTTTCATGAATGACAGCTTACGTAAAATGTTCTTAAAAATGAACATTTTACCCACCTGTTGAGTAGTTTTCACACTATCAGTATTTTGTTTGTAGGGCTTAAAAGATAATGTTTTTGAACAAGTTATATCTCTCCAACCTCAACATCGTTAGAGTAATATACTCAAGAGCAATAAATCTCATATACTGTATGAGAGAACAATGTGAGGAATAGTGCATGCATACACATTCAAATACATACACATAATTATGCTTAGCACCATTATAGGATTCACAATGATTTTCTTTTTTTCTGCTCAAGATTGACTCATCTAAGCCACTCCTAACTTCCACTGTGTTCCAGTTGTTCTGGTTGTCATTTTCTGCACTAATATTCATTAGCTCTATCTTCATTGACTTCTCCCGTAAGGCTTATGTTAATAGCATGTTCAGAACCTTTATAAAATTCTGACTTAAAGAGATAGATACAAAAACAACAAGCAACTTTTACCACTTTATCTCCTTCTAAGTTTTATACACATTTTCTTTATTTCTTTATCTCCTAGACTCATCTGAATCTAGAACCACAGTTTCCTTATATGGTCATTGTCATTGTTTATGAAAATTAGAATTGAGATGTGTGATTGAACACAAACAAAATTGAAATTTCCTGAAGTAAATCTACCCTACCTAGGAATCTATCCGTGTACCTGTCCACATACTTCTGGTGACATAGAATTGAGGTTTTTCTTGGGCTGCAAGTGTTAGTAGAAAGAGAAAGAGATCTTTTCTAAAGTATTAGATAAAGGCCTAAGAAACACCACTGATGGTGAAAATGAAAATGCTCAATGCTTTTCAAGTTGTTTATGAACAAGAAAATACTTTTTTTTTTAAGTATCACAAGACATTGCTTTTATAAAATATAATAAAAGAAAATAATAGAAAAATAAAACTAAAATGAAAGAATAAAAACTTGTGTATTATTGTCAGCAGACATAAAATTTTCCTCTTAAATTGATATAAAAGCATAAAAATTCTACTGTCAGTTCAGTACTTGTGTCTTAAACTATGACTGAAAAATTGTCCCAAAAGCATGGTTCCAAGAACAACTGCTCTATTATAGATTGATCAGAACATGTGTCTATAGATATGCATGTGTGTGTGTGTGTGTGTGTATGTATATATATATATATATATATATATATATATATATATATATATATATATATATATTCTTGCCTGGAGAATCCCAGGGACGGGGGATGCCGGTGGTCTGCTGTCTATGGGGCCACACAGAGTCGGACATGACTGAAGCAATGCAGCAGCAGCAGCATTTCTCGCTTGTGGCTGTGTATTGTAATGCAGGATGCAGGGGGACTAAGAAGAAGTATTGATATCTAGGTTCCATTAATTGGAGACACCAATATCCTGGGTTCAATAATTTATAAAACAAAAAGATGGAAAACCAAAAAGAAAGAGAAGGCCAGCTACAAAGGTAAATTAAACCTAAGAGACATCTATACAACACTCTACACTATAACTCAAGAACTCTCATTCTCTGTATAAGGCTTTCCTCTTTTTTTACAACTTTACCAAAATGTATTATTTCCTGTCTTTTGCTAATAACCATACTACCAAGTGTGAGGTAATATTTTATTGTGTTTTTTTTTAATGGAATTATATGAAATTGTATGTACAAAACCTTTGAAGATTGCAATGCACTGTAGAATTTTTAAAAATCTCTCACTGAAGTTTTGACTTACATTTCCCTGATGCTTACAGATACTAGACCCTTTTCATAGACTTCTGGATCATTTGCAAGTTTTCTTTGGAGAAATGTCTTTTCAGGCTCTTTGTTCATTTTATTCAAATTATTTATATTTTTATTATTGAATTGAGTGACATTCAATATGTATTTGGTATTCAGTTGTTATCAGATAGATGTTTTGCAAATATTTCCTCAGCCATTTCTGTGGTTACCACTTCATTTTGCTGATTGTTTCCTTTTCCATGCAAATATTCTTAGTTTCATATAATCTCACTCATTCATTTCACTTTTTTGCCTGTGTTTTTAGTGTCATGACTTAACAATTTTAAACATATTACCAAGAGAATTGAAAGCATATTTCCGTGCAAAATCTGATAATAATTGTTAATATCAACATCGTTTATAAAAACTAAAATATATAAACAACTCAAAAACCATCAATGAGTGAATGGAGGAAATAAAATGTAATATTTCCACACAATTGAATATTATTCTCTCATAAAATAGCAAAATACTGTTACATGATCCAACATGGTTGATATTTGAAAACACTATTCTATTCTAGGTGAAGGAAGTCAACAAAGACTACAAATTGAATATACATACAAATAAATGCCCAGAGTAATCAAGTACATAAAGGAAGTACATTGGTGGTTGCCGAGTGTAGGGAGGAGAGTGGGTATTAAAGGAGTAACTGGTATGGGGTATGGGATTTCTCCTTGGGGTGGTAAAAATATTCTGATTTTAGACAGTGTTGATGTTCACACATCTTTATGAATATATTAAAAAGCACTGAATTGTACGTTTTTAAAATTCAAGGTTGTGCTCTTAGAATTATACTGCAATTTAAAAATTGAGAAAAGAATGTGAAAAGAAAAAAAAAAACATTGACTGAAAAAGACATTAGAAATAAAATAGGAATCATTTGCAAAAATGAAAAGACAGAGAAAAGTTGTTTAATATACAGAACAACTAACTGTGATATACCTTTTTTATATTACCATCAAAATAAATGAACTTAAAAGACACTTTAAGAGCAATGACAGAAAATTTAATATAGCCACTGATTAGTTGATGTAGAAGAATTGTGGTAAATTTATTTAACTGTGATGAACTTCCAGATATTCAAACTGATTTTAGAAAAGGCACAGGAACAAGAGATCAAATTGCCAACATCTGCTGGATCATTGAAAAAACAAGGGAGTTCCAGAAAAACATATATTTCTGTTTTATTGACTATGCCAAAGACTTTGACTGCATGGACCACAATAAACTGTGGAAAACTCTGAAAGAGATGGGAATACCAGACAACCTGACCTGCCTCTTGAGAAACCTGTATGCAGGTCAGGAAGAAACAGAACTGGACATGGAACAACAGACTGGTTCCAAATAGGAAAAGGAGTACATCAAAGCTGTATATTGTCTCCCTGCTTATTTAACTTATATGCAGAGTACATCATGAGAAATGCTGGGCTGGATAAAGCACAAGCTGGAATCAAGATTGCCTGGAAAAATGTCAATAATGTCAGATATGCAAATGACACCACCTTTATGGCAGAAATTGAAGAAAAATGAAAGAGTTTCTTGATGAAAGTGAAAGTGGAGAGTGAAAAGTTGGCTTAAAGCTCAACATTCAGAAAAAACTAAGATCATGGCATCTGGTCCCATCACTTCATGACAAATAGATGGAAAAACAGTGGAAACAGTGCCAGACTTTATTTTCCTGAGCTCCAAAATCACTGCAGATGGTGACTGCATCCATGAAATAAAAAGATGCTTACTCCTTGGAAGAAAAGTTACGACCAACCTAGACAGCATGTTAAAAGGCAAATACATTACTTTGCCAACAAAGGTCCGTCTAGTTAAGGCTATGGTTTCTCCAGTAGTCATGTATGGATGTAAGTGTTGGACTATAAAGAAAGCTGAGCACCAAAGAATTGATGCTTTTGAACTGCAGTGTTGGAGAAGACTCTTGAGAATCTCTTGGACTTCAAGGAGATCCAACCAGTCTACCCTAAAGGAAATCAGTTCTGAACATTCATTGGAAGGACTGATGCTGAAGCTTGAAACTCCAATACTTTGGCCACCTCATGTGAAGAGCTGACCCTTTTTAAAAGACCCTGATGCTAGGAATGATTGTGGTGAGAGGAGAAGGGAATGATAGAGGATGAGATGGTTGGATGGCATCACCTACTCAACGGACATGAGTTTGAATAAATTGCAGGAACTGGTGATGGACAGGGAGGCCTGACCTGCTGCAGTCCATGGGTCGCAAAGAATCGGACATGACTGAGCGACTGAACTGAAGTGAACTGAAGCATTTGAAAACCAATCAAATATATTATGACATTTTATCTTGAAACATTTCAATATAAAGCTATAAAATTAGGACATTTTCTTAATAATTGCAATCTTATTATCAGTTCAATTCATGGTTCACGTATTGATGAAGCCTGGCTTGGAGAATTTTGAGCATTACTTTGCTGGCATGTGAGATGAGTACAATTGTGTGGTAGTTTGAGCATTCTTTGGCATTGCCTTTCTTCAGAATTGGGATGAGAACTGACCTTTTCCAGTCGTGTGGCCACTGCTGAGTTTTCCAAATTTCCTGGCTTATTGAGTACATCACTTTCACAGCATCATCTTTCAGGATTTGAAAGAGCTCAACTGGAATTCTGTCACCTCCACCAGCTTTGTTCATAGTGATGCTTGAAATGCTTACAGAAAGGAAAAAAATGATGAATGTTAAAAATGAATAACTTATTAATGTAGAAAATGTATGCATTCATTTTATCACTGTGTCTACTTTTATGGTTTAGATGGTTATAACATGATATTTTTTTGAGTGACAAAGTCTATGAAATTTTAGATTGTTAAAGCATGTTAAAATTAAAATTTCACTATATAAAATTTTTCATCATTGGCAATTTGTTTATTATTTTAAGACTATGATACTTATTTTTATTAAATAAATGAGCAATTATCAGTGTGGTTTGGTCATGAAGTTGTGTCTGACTCTTTGCAACCCCATGCACACCAGGGTCCTCTGTCTGTCTTTCATTATCTCCTGGAGTTTGTTCAAATATATATCCTTTAATTTTGTGATGTCATCTAACCATCTCATTGTCTGTCTCCCTCTTCTCATATTGCTTTCTCCTTTTCTCAGCATCAGGGTCTTTTCCAGTGAGCTGGCTCGTCACATGAGGCAGCCAAATTACTGCAGCTTCAGCTTTAGCATCAGTTCTTCCAATGAGTGTTCAGAGATTATTTCCTTTAGAATTAACTAATTTGATCTCCTTGCAGTCCAAAGGACTCTCAAGAGTACGGGGAGGGAGGAGGGAGGAGGGTTCAGGATGGGGAACACGTGTATACCTGTGGCAGATTCATGTTGATATATGGCAAAACCAATACAATATTGTAAAGTAAAAAAAAAAAAAACTTTCAAAAAAAAAAAAAAAAAAAAGAGTCTTCTCCAACACCACGATTCAAAAGCATCAATTCTTTGGCACTTGGCCTTCTTTATGATTCAACTGTCACATCCATACATAAGTCTTGGAAGAACCATAGCTTTGCCTATACGGACTTCTGTTGGCAAAGTGACGTCTCTGCTTTTTAATATGCTGTTTATGTTTGTCATAGCTTTCTTCCAAGGAGCAAGCCTCTTTTAATTTCATGGCTGCAGTAAGCATCCACAGTGATTTTGGAGCTGAAGGAAATAAATTATCATTGCCTTTCAAAACCACAGTAAAAACAAAGTGCAGTAAGTAACCCTCATCTTCACCTTGATCACTCATAAAGCAGATTCAAGAGACATAAATTATGTCTCTTGAAGAAATACAAATTTTAAAACAGATGTCCAGTATTAGGTCGTTGACTTCAATAGCTGATTATCCATACACAGCAATATCATGCTGTTTTATAATGGTTTATATGCCTTAAGATTTTAATACTCTTCATATAGAACTTAATTTTACATGTCTTAGACATATCACTTAAATTTTATGCCTCAGATTTTACACCTGTACATGTGTTAACGACAGAATATCCTAAAGATACAAAAAATATTTAAAGACTAACTGCAGTTATTACTGCCTTATCATCATCATTTGCCCACATTCTACTAGGTCTCAAAAATATGCATAACTTTCTGGGACTAGTGTTAAAATAGATTTATAAACAATAAGCTAAGCATTCCTTTCATCCTGCAGAGTGTTTTTGTTTTAATTAAAATACACTTTTTTTAATGCTACTCTCTCCATTTGAAAACATATATATGACAGTACCATATGTAAGTTAGATAACCAGTGGGAATTTTCTGTATAGCTCAGGGAGCTCCAACTGGAGCTTTTTGACAACCTAGAAGTGTGGGATGGGGTGGGAAGTAGGAAGGAGGTTCAAGAGGGAGGGGACATATGTATACCTATGACTAATTTATGTTGATCTATGGCAGAAACCAACACAGTATTGTAAAGCAATTATCCTTCAATTCAAAATAGATTTTTTTTAAATGCACTAGTTTTACATTTTAAGTATCAAAGTTCTGAATCCTTGGAAAATATCTTTTCATAAAAATAGATCATTAGATACTATCATGAAATTCTATGCAGAATATTCTATTCAGGAATGTCAAACAATCAAAGAGATGATTACTTCTCTCAAGTGATGAAAAAACCTGTCACCCTTTTCTTTCTGTACCTTTCTCCTGGAATATGGTTATTCTTCTATTAGTTTTTCTTCAAATGACATCAAATATAAATTTTACACATCATCACAATACCTCAATTATTCATTCTTACAACAGAAAAGGAACTGGGAATATCTGAAATGTTGCCCTTTCCTAGCTCAAGATTTTCAGCCAACATAGAACATTTGTTTTTCACCACATTAAAGATATTCCCATATGGTGTAACAGTTTATTTGCATACAATTTTATAATAACCTAGTATGTTAAAAAAGAGGTTAAGACTTAACCTGGGGTGAGGAGAAGAAAGAAAAATACGTTAGTGACACTTCTGGAAAATTTTGTTTAGAACTGAAATGATCAAATATATTATACATTGATTAAAGTTTTTATCAAGTTATTTCAGTTCAGTTAACTCAGTTGTGTCTGACTCTTTGCAACCCCAAGGACTGCTTTTTAATATGCTGTCTAGGTTTGTCATAACTTTTTTTTCCAAGGAGTAATCGTCTTTTAATTTCATGGCTGCAGTCACCATCTGCAGTGATTTTTGATCCCACGAAAATAATGTCTCTCACTGTTTCCATTGTTTTCCCATCTATTGGCCATGAAGTGATTGGACTGGATGCCACGATCTTAGGCTTTTGAAAGCTGAGTTTTAAGTCAGCTTTTTCAGTCTCATCTTTCAGTTTCATCAAGAGGTTCTTTAGCTCCTCTTCAGCTCCTCTTCACTTTCTGTCATAAGGGTGATGTCATCTGCATATCTGAGGTTGATATTTCTCCCAGCAATCTTTATTCCTGCTTGTGCTTCAACCAGCCCAGCATTTTTCATGGAAAACAATATGTAGTCTTGACATACTCTTTCCCAATTTGGAGCAATTCCATTGTTCCATGTCTGGTTCTAACTATTACTTCTTGACCTGCATACATATTTCTCTGGAGGCAGATAAGGTGGTCTTGTATTTCCATCTCTTGAAGAATTTTCCACAATTTGTTGTGATCCACACAGTCAAAGTTTTTTAACATATTCAATGAAGCAAAAGTAGATTTTTTTTTTTTTCTGGAATTCTCTAGTTTTTTCTGTGATTCAACGGCTGTTGGCTATTTGATTTCTATTTCGTCTGCTTTTTCTAAATTCACATTTAACATCTGGAAGTTCTTAGTTAATGTACTGTTGAAGCCTAGCTTGGAAAATTTTGAGCATTACTTTGCTAGCATATAAAATGAGTGCAATTGTGTGGTAGTTTGAACATTCTTTGGCATGGCCTTTCTTTGGGATTTAAATGAAAACTGACCTTTTCCAGGCCTGTGGCTGAATTTTCCAAATATTCTGGCATACAAGGTGCAGCACTTTAACAGCATTTTAATCGAGTTATTTAGCACTTTATTATTTTTTAATTTTATTTTATTTTTAAACTTTATATAATTGTATTAGTTTTGCCAAATATCAAAATGAATCCACCACAGGTATACATGTGTTCCCCACCCTGAACCCTCCTCCCTCCTCCCTCCCCACACCATGCCTCTGGGTCGTCCCAGTGCACCAGCCCCAAGCATCCAGTATCATGCATCGAACCTGGACTGGCAACTCATTTCATACATGATATTTTACATGTTTCAATGCCATTCTCCCAAATCTTCCCACCCTCTCCCTCTCCCACAGAGTCCATTAGACTGTTCTATACATCAGTGTCTCTTTTGCTGTCTCGTACACAGGATTATTGTTACCATCTTTCTAAATTCCATATATATGCATTAGTATACTGTATTGGCGTTTTTCTTTCTGGCTTACTTCACTCTGTATAATAGGCTCCAGTTTCATCCACCTCATTAGAACTGATTCAAATGTATTCTTTTTAATGGCTGAGTAATACTCCATTGTGTATATGCACCACTGCTTTCTTATCCATTAATCTGCTGATGGACATCTAGGTTGCTTCCATGTCCTGGCTATTATAAACAGTGCTGCGATGAACATTGGGGTACACGTGTCTCTTTCCCTTCTGGTTTCTTCAGTGTGTATGCCCAGCAGTGGGATTGCTGGATCATAAGGCAGTTCTATTTCCAGTTTTTTAAGGAATGTCCACACTGTTCTCCATAGTGGCTGTACTAGTTTGCATTCCCACCAACAGTGTAAGAGGGTTCCCTTTTCTCCACACCCTGTCCAGCATTTATTGCTTGTAGACTTTTGGATCGCAGCCATTCTGACTGGTGTGAAATGGTACCTCATAATGGTTTTGATTTGCATTTCTCTGATAATGAGTGATGTTGAGCATCTTTTCATGTGTTTGTTAGCCTTCTGTATGTCTTCTTTGGAGAAATGTCTCTTTAGTTCTTGGGCCCATTTTTTGATTGGGTCATTTTTTTTTCTGGAACTGAGCTGTAGGAGTTGCTTGTATATTCTCGAGATTAGTTCTTTGTCAGTTGCTTCATTTGCTATTATTTTCTCCCATTCTGAAGGCTGTCTTTTCACCTTGCTTATAGTTTCCTTTGATGTGCAGAAGCTTTTAAGATTAATTAGGTCCCATTTGTTTATTTTTGCTTTTATTTCCAATATTCTGGGAGGTGGGTCATAGAGGATTCTGCTGTGATATATGTCAGAGAGTGTTTTGCCTATGTTCTCCTCTAGGAGTTTTATAGTTTCTGGTCTTACATTGAGATCTTTAACACATTTTGAGTTTATTTTTGTGTATGGTGTCAGAAAGTGTTCTAGTTTCATTCTTTTACCAGTGGTTGACCAGAGTTCCTAGCACCATTGTTAAAGAGATTGTCTTTAATCCATTGTATATTCTTGCCTCCTTTGTCAAAGATAAGGTGTCTATATGTGTGTGGATTTATCTCTGGGCTTTCTATTTTGTTCCATTGATCTATATTCCTGTCTTTGTGCCAGTACCATACTGTCTTGATAACTGTGGCTTTGTAGTAGAGCCTGAAGTCAGGTAGGTTGATTCCTCCAGTTCCATTCTTCTTTCTCAAGATTGCTTTGGCTATTTGAGGTTTTTTTGTATTTCCATACAAATTGTGAAATTATTTGTTCTAGCTCTGTGAAGAATACTGTTGGTAGCTTGATAGGGATTGCATTGAATCTATAGATTGCTTTGGGTAGTATACTCATTTTCACTATATTGATTCTTCCAATCCATGAACATGGTATATTTCTCCACCTATTACTGTCCTCTTTGATTTCTTTCACCAGTGTTTTATAGTTTTCTATATATAGGTCTTTAGTTTCTTTAGGTATATATATTCCTAAGTATTTTATTCTTTCTGTTGCAATGGTGAATGGAATTGTTTCCTTAATTTCTCTTTCTGTTTTCTCATTATTAGTGTATAGGAATGCAAGGGATTTCTGGGTGTTGATTTTATATCCTGCAACTTTACTATAGTCATTGATTAGTTCTAGTAATTTTCTGGTGGAGTCTTTAGGGTTTTCTATGTAGAGGATCATGTCATCTGCAAACAGTGAGAGCTTTACTTCTTCTTTTCCAATTTGGATTCCTTTTATTTCTTTTTCTGCTCTGATTGCTGTGGCCAAAACTTCCAAAACTATGTTGAATAGTAATGGTGAAAGTGGGCACCCTTGTCTTTTTCCTGACTTTAGAGGAAATGCTTTCAATTTTTCACCATTGAGGATAATGTTTGCTGTGGGTTTGTCATATATAGCTTTGATTATGTTGAGGTATGTTCCTTCTATTCCTGCTTTCTGGAGAGTTTTGATCATAAATGGATGTTGAATTTTGTCAAAGGCTTTCTCTGCATCTATTGAGATAATCATATGGTTTTTATTTTTTCAATTTGTTAATGTGGTGTATTACATTGATTGATTTGCGGATATTGAAGAATCCTTGCATCCCTGGAATAAAGCCCACTTGGTCATGGTGTTTGATCTTTTTAATGTGTTTTTGGATTCTGATTGCTAGAGCTTTGTTAAGGATTTTTGCATCTATGTTCATCAGTGATATTGGCCTGTAGTTTTCTTTTTTTGTGGCACAATTTTCAGGTTTTGGTATTAGGGTGATGGTGGCCTCATAGAATGAGTTTGGAAGTTTACCATCCTCTGCAATTTTCTGGAAGAGTTTGAGCAGGATAGGTGTTAGCTCGTCTCTAAATTTTTGGTAGAATTCAGCTGTGAAGCCGTCTGGACCTGGGCTTTTGTTTGCTGGAAGATTTTTGATGACAGTTTCAATTTCCGTGCTTGTGATGGGTCTGTTAAGATTTTCTATTTCTTCCTGGTCGAGTTTTGGAAAGTTGTACTTTTCTAAGAATTTGTCCATTTCTTCCACGTTGTCCATTTTATTGGCATATTATTGTTGATAGTACTCTCTTATGATCCTGTGTATTTCTGTGTTGTCTGTTGTGATCTCTCCATTTTCATTTCTAATTTTATTGATTTGATTTTTCTCCCTTTGTTTCTTGATGAGTCTGGCTAATGGTTTGTCAATTTTATTTATCCTTTCAAAGAACCAGCTTTTGGTTTTGTTGATTTTTGCTATGATCTCTTTTGTTTCTTTTGCATTTATTTCTGCTCTAAGTTTTAAGATTTCTTTCCTTCTACTAACCCTGGGGTTCTTCATTTCTTCCTTTTCTATTTGCTTTAGGTGTAAAGTTAGGTTATTTATTTGACCTTTTTCTTGTTTCTTGAGGTATGCCTGTATTGCTATGAACTTTCCCCTTAGGACTGCTTTTACCGTGTCCCACAGGTTTTGGGTTGTTGTGTTTTCATTTTCATTCGTTTCTATGCAAATTTTGATTTCTTTTTAACCTGATGGTGTTAATAACACTGAGACCGATACCAAATATGTGGTATGATCACTAAACAATTGAGGCAATAAAATCAGCTGTTTATGTTACATTCAAATAGAGTAAAATCCCCAACCTATGCAAAGTTTTACCTCTCTCCTCTCTCTCTCTCTCTCTCTCTCTATATATATATATATATATATATATATATATATATATATATATATATATGGAGAAGGCAATGGCGACCCATTCCAGTACTCTTGCCTGGAAAATCCCATGGACAGAGGAGCCTGGTGGGCTGCAGTCCATGGTGTTGCTAAGAGTCGGACACTACTGAGCGACTTCACTTTCACTTTTCACTTTCGTGCATTAGAGAAGGAAATGGCAACCCACTCCAGTGTTCTTGCCTGGAGAATCCCAGGGATGGTGGAGCCTGGTGAGCTGCCATCTATGGGGTTGTACAGAGTTGGACACGACTGAAGCGACTTAGCAGCATATATATATATATATATATATGCATATATAGTGTGTGTGTGTGTGTAACTGTTCATTGTTAAGTCATGTCTCACTCTTTGTGACCCCATGGACTACAGTATGCCAGATTTTTCTGTCTTTCACACCTCCCAGAGTTTGCTCAAATTCATGTTCATTCAGTCAGTAATGCCTTCACTTAAATGACTAGCCTCTTAGCAGAAAGACTTGTAAACCTGGTTCCTGCTCTCTTTTCATGTAGTCTCAGTATCTCTACACAAGTTCTTTCTACAAGCAATTGAACCTTTCACACGGAAACTGAAAGCTTCAGGAAGGAAGTCTTACAGACTGGTAGGAAGAACATGTGCAGAAATACTGGTACAATGTTCATTCTGCCATAGTTTTCAGGCAAAGCATTTACAGAGAGCACTCAGATCTAAAGGGAAGAGTAAATGAATACACCATGTGACTGGAGAATCTTCAAAGATACCACTATAGTTTTTGTCAGAGAGACCCATCTATATTTACTGGCATTAATATGATTTTTATGTTCAGTAGAAACAATATCTTGATTTTCCATACAAAACCAGCCACAGAAATAAAAACTCAGTCAAAATCACATAGAAAAGAAGAATTAGCCAGCAGAGCTCTTCATGTCACTGAATTACAGAATCATAAGGTGTAATAAAATAGTTGCTTTATTTCACCTGCCAAACAAACAAATCAGAGAAGTAGCCAAATTCATGCAAATTTGTTGTTCTTCCATCTTCATTATGAAACTTCTATACTATTGTCCACATGACTGGCAACATGCCAGCTATCATATTTGGATCTTGTTACTATGAAAGAGAAAAAAGTAAAATTCAGGATGTGCACCTTTCATGATGTTATAAGCAAAATTTTGAAAATATGACTTATCTTCCCCTTGTGGTAATATGAGAAAATATTTTTGCATTTCTGCAAAACTTAGGTCTGTTTGACCAAGTTTTGCTGAAACTTGAGAGCTAGGTCAAACAGTGAGACTTAATATATTAATTTAAAACAATATAGAGGCCATTTCCCAGGCAGTGTTCCTCTGATACACACCTTAATGGGAGCTCCACAATTTTGACACATCCAAGAGGAAAACAAAACTCAGGGATTCTAGGAAAACTCTATGCCACCTCAAAGAGCATCCAACATAAGAATGGGGAGGCCTGAACAGTCCCCACATGGCACCCTCTGGACAGAATTTGGAGGAAAGGCTTGAGAGCTACAAAGAGTATGAGATTCAGTCAGACCTGGGTTTAAAGACTCATCTTTCATGCAGCATTGTGATCTGTGATATTAATCCCTGAGCCTTTGGGATAGGAGCACTGACTTCAAGACCCTAGACTTCCAGGGGACTAACCCTTGTGAGTATCAAATAGTGAGAACTCACACAAAGGAAACCACTTGAATATAAGACCTGGCATCATCCAACCATCAGTAGCATTCTGTGCAGAACACCTCATCTAAACAACAAACAAAACAAAAATACCTAATCACCAGAAGACAGGATTACCACCTCACTCAGCCTTGCCCATCAGAGGAAAAACAAACAAACATACAAAAAAAAAAAATAAAATAAAAGGACTCTACACAAATCTTTAAGGGGATGACAGAGGATGAGATGGTTAGATGGCATCACTGACTCGATGGACATGGGTTTGGGTGGACTCCTGGAGTTGGTGATGGACAGGGAGGCCTGGTGTGCTTCGGTTCATGGGGTCATGAAGCGTTGGACACGACTGAGCGACTGAACTGAGCTGATACTTCTTCTCAAGTGAACATGGTACATTCTCCAGGATAGACCACATCCTGGGTCACAAATAATACCTCTGTAAATTTAAGAAAATTGAAATTGTATCAGGCATCTTCTCTGACCACAATAATATGAGACTAGATATCAATTACAAGAAAAAAAAAAAAATGTGAAAAACAAAAACAGGTGGAGATTAAACAATTCGCTTTCTAAATAACCAAATAGTTACTGAAGAAATAAAAAGCGAATTAAAAAAAATGCTAGAAATAAATGTCAATGAAAACACAACTCATAACATGGGATGCAGAAAAGTAGTTCTAAGAGGGAAGTTTATAGCAATACAATTCTATGTCAAGAAACAGGAAAAACATCGAATAGACAACCTAACTTTACACACAAAGCAATTGGAAATATAAGAACAAAAAATCCCAAAATTAGTAGAAGGAAAGAAATCATGAAGATCTTAGCAGAAATAAATGAAAAAAAAAAATGAAAGAAACAATAATAAGGATTAATAAAACTAAAAGCTGGTTCTTTGAGAACATAAACAAAATTGGCAATCATTAATCCAGACCCATCAAGGAAAAAAAGAGAGAAGAATCAAATCAACAAAATTAGAAACGAAAAAGTGGAGATTACAATAGACAATGCTGACATACAAAGGATTATAAGAGACTATTTTGAACAACAATATGTCAATAAAATCGATAATCTGGAAGAAATGGACAGATTCTTAGAAAAGTTCAATCTTCCAAGACAGAAGCAGGAAGAAGTAGAAATTATGAACAACCCAATTACAAGCACTGAAATTGAAGCTGTGATCAAAAATCTCCCAAACTACAAAAGCCCAGGACCAGGTGGTTTCACAGGAAAATTATATGAAACATTTAGAGAATGTTTAGAGAATGCCTATTCTTCTAAAACTCTTTCAAAAATTACAGTGAAGGAACACTTGCAAATTCATTCTATGAGGCCACCATCACTCTGATAACAAAACCAGGCAAGACAACACACAAAAAGAAAACTACAGGCCAATAGCAAACAGAATTCAGCAACATATCAAAAAGCTCATACACCAGGATCAAGTTGGGTTTATTCCAGATATGCAAGCATTCTTTTATATTCACAAATCAATCAATGTGATATACCATATTAGCAAACTGAAAGCTTAAAAATCATATGATATTCTCAATAGGTACAGAAAAAGCCTTTGACAAAATTCACCACCTATTTATGATTAAAACTATTCAAAAAATGAGTATAGAGGAGCGTACCTCAATATAGTAAAGGCCATATATGATAAGTCTACACCAAAGATTATTCTCAATGGTAAAAACCTGAAAGCATTCCCCCTAAGATCAGGAACAAGACAAGGTGTCCACTTTCACCACTATATTCAACATAGTTGTGGAAGTCCTAGCTACAGCAATTAGAGAAGAAAAAAATAAATAAAAAATTTAAGCTCAGAAAAGAAGTAAAGCTCTCTTTGTTTGCAGATAATATTATACTGTACATAAAAAACCCTAAAGATAGTATCAGAAAATTCCTAGAGCTAATCAGTTAATTTAGCAAAGTTGCAGGATACAAAATCAATACACAGAAATCACTTGCATTTCTATATATTAACAATGACAAATAAGAATGAGATATTAAGGAATCAATCCCATTCACCATTGCAACAAAATAATTAAATATCTAGGAAAAAACTTACCTAAGAAGACAAAAGAACTGTACACAGAAAATTATGACATTAATGAAAGAAATCAAAGACAACATAAACAAATGGAGAGATATTCCATGTTCCTGGGTAGGAAGAATCAGTATTGTGAAAATGACTATACTACAAGATGCAATATACATATTCAGTGCAATCCCTACTGAATTACCAATGGCATTTTTCACAGAAGTAGAACAAAATAATCACAATTCATACGGAAATAAAAAAGACCTAGAATAGCCAATGCAGTCTTGATAAAAAAGAATGGAGCTGGAGAAATCAACTTCCTGATTTCAGATTATACTAAAAAGCTACAGTCACCAAGACAGTATAGCACGGGCACAAAAACACAAATATAGACCAACTGAAAAAGATAGAAAGCCCAGAAATAAACCCATGAACCTACAGGTACCTTTTTTTGTTTTGTTTTGTTTTATATATTGTTAATTTTACTTCACAATATTTTTCCATATTAAGTATTCACCTACAACATAATTTTTGACGACATAATTTTTTATAGCATAACATTGTATTTGTCCAGCCTATTGGACATTGTTTCCAAAGACAACAAAACTTTAAAGATGATTTGCATACAGACAGGGCAAGAATGATTCTCAGTTCCCACTTGTTTGCAAGCCAGTGTTCTGGAAATAAGAGAGTGCGGGGCAGCATGCACTGGGTTGGCTAAGGAAGGGTCTAGCAGATCATCTGAGGAAAACAGCTCTTGCCCATTCCATCCTCTGGGCCCCTCTTTTCTTCCTCCCTGAGGAAGATCAAAGATTTTCACAACCTGCAGATCCTGTGGGTTTTCTTCATGAAATCAATCATGTGTTTGCACTTGGGAAAGTCAGGGACCCAGGAGTTGAATGGGGAATGAGAAGAATAACTTCATACACTTAATATAATTATGGAGGGTGAAAATATATTTTTTATTTTTTGTTTATTTTTTTAATTTTATTTTTTTTAACTTTACAATATTGTATTGGTTTTGCCATATATCAACACGAATCCGCCACAGGTATACACATGTTCCTCATCCTGAACCCTCCTCCCTCCTCCCTCCCCGTACCATCCCTCTGTGTCCTCCTAGTGCACCAGCCCCAAGCATTCAGTATTGTGCATCGAACCTGGGCTGGTGACTCATTTCATATATGATATTATATGTTTCAATGCCATTCTCCCAAATCATCCCACCCTCTCCCTCTCCCACAGAGTCCATAAGACTGTTCTGTACATCAGTGTCTCTTTTGCTGTCTCGTACACAGGGTTATTGTTACCATCTTTCTAAATTCCATATATATGCCTTAGTATACTGTATTGGTGTTTTTCTTTCTGGCTTACTTCACTCTGTATAATAGGCTCCAGTTTCATCCACCTCATTAGAACTGATTCAAATGTATTCGTTTTAATAGCTGAATAATACTCCATTGTGTATATGTACCACTGCTTTCTTATCCATTCATCTGCCAATGGACATCTAGGTTGCTTCCATGTCCTGGCTATTATAAACAGTGCTGTGATGAACATTGGGGTACACATATCTCTTTCAATTCTGGTTTCCTTGGTGTGTATGCCCAGCAGTGGGATTGCTGGGTCATAAGGCAGTTCTATTTCCCATTTTTTAAGGAATCTCCACACTGTTTTCTATAGTGGCTGTACTAGTTTGCATTCCCACCAGCAGTGTAAGAGGGTTCCTTTTTCTCCACACCCTCTCCAGCATTTATTGCTTGTAGACTTTTGGATCACAGCATTCTGACTGGCGTGAAATGGTACCTCATTGTGGTTTTGATTTGCATTTCTCTGATAATGAGTGATGTTGAGCATCTTTTCATGTGTTTGTTAGCCATCTGTATGTCTTCTTTGGAGAAATGTCTCTTTAGTTCTTGGGCCCATTTTTTGATTGGGTCATTTATTTTTCTGGAGTTGAGCTGTAGGAGTTGCTTGTATATTTTTGAGATTAGTTGTTTGTCAGTTGCTTCATTTGCTATTATTTTCTCGCATTCTGAATGCTGTCTTTTCACCTTGCTTATAGTTTCCTTTGTTGTGCAGAAGCTTTTAAGTTTAATTAGGTCCCATTTGTTTATTTTTGCTTTTATTTCCAATATTCTGGGAGGTGGGTCATAGAGGACCCTGCTGTGGTGTATGTCAAAGAGTGTTTTGCCTATGTTCTCCTCTGGGAGTTTTATAGTTTCTGTTCTTACATTTAGATCTTTAATCCCTTTTGAGTTTATTTTTGTTCATGGTGTTAGAAAGTGTTTTAGTTTCATTCTTTTACAAGTGGTTGACCAGTTTTCCCAGCACCACTTGTTAAAGAGATTGTCTTTAATCCATTGTATATTCTTGCCTCCTTTGTCAAAGATAAGGTGTCCATAGGTGCGTGGGTTTATCTCTGGGCTTTCTATTTTGTTCCATTGATCTATATTTCTGTCTTTGTGCCAGTACCATACTGTCTTGATGACTGTGGCTTTGTAGTACAGCCTGAAGTCAGGCAGGTTGATTACTCCAGTTGCATTCTTCTTTCTCAAGATTGCTTTGGCTATTTGAGTTTTTTTTTGTATTTCCATACAAATTGTGAAATTATTTGTTCTAGCTCTGTGAAGAATACCTTTGGTAGCTTGATAGAGATTGCATTGAATCCATAAATTGCTTTGGGTAGTATACTCATTTTCACTATATTGATTCTTCCAATCCATGACCATGATATATTTCTCCATCTGTTAGTGTTCTCTTTGATTTCTTTCACCAGTGTTTTATAGTTTTCTATATATAGGTTTTTAGTTTCTTTAGGTAGATATATTCCTAAGTATTTTATTCTTTTCGTTGCAATGGTGAATGGAATTGTTTCCTTAATTTCTCTTTCTATTTTCTCATTATTAATGTATAGGAATGCAAGGGATTTCTGTGTGTTGCTTTTATACCCTGCAACTTTACTATAGTCATTGATTAGTTCTAGTAATTTTCTGGTGGAGTCTTTAGGGTTTTCTATGTAGAGGATCATGTCATCTGCAAACAGTGAGAGTTTTACTTCTTCTTTTCCAATTTGGATTCCTTTTATTTCTTTTTTGGCTCTGATTGCTGTGGCCAAAACTTCCAAAACTATGTTGAATGGTAGTGGTGAAAGTGGGCACCCTTGTCTTGTTCCTGACTTTGGGGGAAATTCTTTCAGTTTTTCACCATTGAGGATAATGTTTGCTGTGGGTTTGTCATATATAGCTTTTATTATGTTGAGGTATGTTCCTTCTATTCCTGCTTTCTGGAGAGTTTTTATCATAAATGGATGTTAAATTTTATCAAAGGCTTTCTCTGCATCTATTGAGATAATCATATGGTTTTTATTTTTCAATTTGTTAATGTGTATTACATTGATTGATTTGTGGACATTAAAGACTCCTTGCATCCCTGGGATAAAGGCCACTTGTTCATGGTATATGATCTTTTTAATGTGTTGTTGGATTCTGATTGCTAGAATTTTGTTAAGGATTTTTGCATCTATGATCATCAATGATATTGGCCTGTAGTTTTCTTTTTTTGTGGCACAATTTTCAGGTTTTGGTATTAGGGTGATGGTGGCCTCATAGAATGAGTTTGGAAGTTGGCCTTCCTCTGCAATTTTCTGGAAGAGTTTGAGCAGGATAGGTGTTAGCTCTTCTCTAAATTTTTGGTAGAATTCAGCTGTGAAGCCTTTTGGACCTGGGCTTTATTTGCTGGAAGATTTCTGATTACAGTTTTAATTTCCGTGCTTGTGATGGGTCTGTTAAGATTTTCTATTTCTTCCTGGTCGAGTTTTGTAAAGTTGTACTTTTCTAAGAATTTGTCCATTTCTTCCACGTTGTCCGTTTTATTGGCATGTAATTGCTCATAGTAGTCTCTTATGAGCCTTTGTATTTCTGTGTTGTCTGTTGTGATCTCTCCATTTTCATTTCTAATTTTATTGATTTGATTTTTCTCCCTTTGTTTCTTGATGAGTCTGCTAGTGGTTTGTCAATTTTATTTATCCTTTCAAAGAACCAGCTTTTGGCTTTGTTGATTTTTGCTTTGATGTCTTTTGTTTCTTTTGCATTTATTTCTGCTCTAATTTTTAAGATTTCTTTCTTTCTACTAACCCTGGGGTTCTTCATTTCTTCCTTTTCTAGTTGCTTTAGGTATAGAGTTATGTTTTTATTTGACTTTTTTCTTGTTTCTTGAGGTATGCCTGTATTGCTATGAACTTTCCCCTTAGGACTGCTTTTACAGTGTCCTACAGGTTTTGGGTTGTTGTGTTTTCATTTTCATTCATTTCCATGCAAATTTTGATTTCTTTTTTGATTTCTTCTGTGATTTGTTGGTTATTCAGCAGCTTTTTGTTCAGTCTCCATATGTCGGCATTTTTAATAGTTTTTCTCCTGTAATTGACCTCTTATCTTACTGCATTGTGGTCAGAAAAGATGCTTGGAATGATTTTAATTTTTTTGAATTTACCAAGGCTAGATTTGTGGCCCAGGATGTGATCTATCCTGGAGAAGGTTCCGTGTGCCCTTGAGAAAAAAAAGTGAAATCCATTGTTTTGGGGTGAAATGTACTATAGATATCCATTAGGTCTAACTGATCTATTGTACCGTTTAAAGTTTGTGTTTCCTCGTTAATTTTCTGTTTAGTTCATCTATCCATAGGTGTGAGTGGGGTATTAAAGTCTCCCACTGTTATTGTGTTATTGTTAATTTCCCCTTTCATACTTGTTAGCATTTGTCTTACATATTGTGGTGCTCCTATGTTGGGTGCATATATATTTATAATTGTTATATCTTCTTCTTGGATTGATCCTTTGATCAATATGTAGTGACCTTCTTTGTCTCTTTTCACAGCCTTTGTTTTAAAGTCTATTTTATCTGATATGAGTATTGCTACTCCTGCTTTCTTTTGGTCTCTATTTGCATGGAAAATCTTTTTCCAGCCCTTCACTTTCAGTCTGTATGTGTCCCCTGTTTTGAGATGGGTCTCTTGTAGACAACATATACAGGGGTCTTGTTTTTTTATCCAGTCAGCCAGTCTTTATTTTGGTTGGGGCATTCAACCCATTTACATTTAAGTTAATTATTGATAAGCATGATCCCATTGCCATTTACTTTATTGTTTTGGTTTCAAGTTTATACACCCTTTTTGTGTTTCCTTTCTAGAGAATATCCTTTAGTATCTGTTGGGAAGCTGGTTTGGTGGTGCAGAATTCTCTCAGCTTTTGCTTGTCTGTAAAGCTTTTGATTTCTCCTTCATATTTGAATGAGATCCTTGCTGGGTACAATAATCTGGGCTGTAGGTTATTTTCTTTCATCACTTTAAGTATGTCTTGCCATTCCCTCCTGGCTTGAAGTGTTTCTATTGAAAGATTAGCTGTTATCCTTATGGCAATTCCCTTGTGTGATATTTGTTTTTTTCCCCTTGCTGCGTTAAATATTTGTTCTTTGTGTTTGATCTTTGTTAATTTGATTAATATGTGTCTTGGGGTGTTTCGCCTTGGGTTTATCCTGTTTGGGACTCTCTGAGTTTCTTGGGCTTGGGTGATTATTTCCTTCCATATTTTAGGGAAGTTTTCAACTATTATCTCCTCAAGTATTTTCTCATGGTTTTTTTTTTTTTTTTTTTTTTTTTTGTCTTCTTCTGGGACTCCTATGATTTGAATGGTGTAGTGTTTAATATTGTCCTGGAGGCCTCTGAGATTGCCCTCATTTCTTTTCATTCGTTTTTTTTTTTTTTTGTTTTTTTTTTATCCTCTCTGATTCATTTATTTCTACCATTCTATCTTCTAGTTCACTAATTCTATCTTCTGCCTCTGTTATTCTACTATTTGTTGCCTCCAGAGTGTTTTTGATCTCATTTATTGCATTATTAATTATATATTGAATCTTTTTTATTTTTCTAGATCCTTGTTAAATCTTTCTTGCATCTTCTCAATTCTTGTCTCCAGGCTATTTATCTGTGATTCCATTTTGATTTCAAGATTTTGGATCATTTTCACTATCATTATTCAGAATTCTTTTTCAGGAAGATTCCCTATCTCTTCCTCTTTTGTTTGGTTTGATGGGCATTTATCCTGTTCTTTTACCTTCTAGGTATGCCTCTGTCTCTTCATCTTGTTTATATTGCTGAGTTTGAGGTGTCCTTTCTGTTTTCTGGCAGTTTGTGGAATTCTCTTTATTGAGGAATTTCCTCACTGTGTGTGGGTTTGTACAGGTGGCTTGACAAGGTTTCTTGGTTAGGGAAGCTTGTGTCGGTGCTCTGGTGGGTGGAGCTAGATTTCTTCTCTCTGGAGTGCAATGAAGTGTCCAGTAATGAGTTGTGAGATGTCTATGGTTTGTAGTAACTTTGGGCAGCCTGTACATTGGAGCTCAGGGCTGTTTTCCTGTGTTGCTGGAGAATTTGCATGGTATGTCTTGTTTCGGAACTTGTTGGCCCTTGGGTGGTGCTTGGTTTCAGTGTAGGTATGGAGGCGTTTGATGAGCTCCTGTCGACTAATGTTCCCTGGAATCAGGAGTTCCCTGGAGTCAGGGTTTGGACTTAAGCCTCCTGCTTCCAGTTATAGGTCTTATTTTTACAGTAGTCTCAAAACTTCTCCTTCTGTACAGCACCACTGATAAAACATCTAGGTTAAAGATGAAAAGTTTCTCCACAATGAGGGACGCCCAGAGAGGTTCACAGAGTTACATGGAGAAGAGAAGAGGGAGGAGGGGGATAGTGGTGACCTGAATGAGATGAGGTGGAATCAATAGAGGAGAGAGCAGGCTAGCCAGTAATCACGTCCTTATGTGCATTCCACAACTGGACTGCTCAGAGATGTTCACGGAGTTATACAGAGAAGAGAAGAGGGAGGAAGGAGACAGAGGTGGCCAGGAGGATAAAGGGGGGAAATGAAAAGGAGAGAGACAGATCCAGCCAGTAATCAGTTCCCTAAGTGTTCTCCACCGTCTGGAACACACAGAAATTCATAGAGTTGGGTAGAGCAGAGAGGGGTTAGGGAGGATACACAAGCGACCTGGTGGAAAAAAAGGAGAGTCCAAAGGGGGAGAGAGCAGTCAAGCCAGTAATCTTGCTCCCAAGTAAAAATGGGTCCTGAAGATTGGGTTCTTAGAGGTACAAAATTAATAACAAATACCAAAAAGCAAAAATTAAGAATCTAGAGTGGAGTTTGGAATTTCAAGAATACAATGTTAAAGAAAAGAATAAGAAAAAGAAAGCAAGAGGGAGAAAAAAACAAAGTCACAAAAATTATAAAGAAAATATAGGTACAAAATTGATAACAAATACCAAAAAGCAAAAATTAAAAATCTAGAGTGGAGTTTGGAATTTCAGAAATACAGTGTTAAAGAAAAGCAGAAAAAAAAAAGAACAAGAAAAAAAAGTCACAAAAATTATAAAAAATAAATATATGAAGTTTGCTTTTAAAAAAATATGGTCTTTTTTTTTTTTTTTTTTTTTTTTGCCAAGTAATAGTAGGTTATAAAAGTGAAAATTAAAGGAGTAATAGAGGACTTAAAAATTTTTTTAAAATTAAAAAAAAAGAAAGAAAGAATGATCGTAAAAATAGTAAAAATATATCTAGGACATTCTCTGGTGTTGTTGTGGGTATTGTGGGGTCAGTTCATTTTCAGCTAGTTCCTTGGTCCGGCTTATATTTCTCAAGATCTATAGGCCCCTTCCTGTGTAGTCAGTACTAATGACAGGGTTTTAATCTATTGCACCTGTTGCTTCCAAGGCAGTTCCCTCTGTTTTAGCTTCTTCTATTTGCTGGTCTCTTCAGTGTTTGATTTCAGCCCTGACACAAAGTGGGCAGTGGTGGACACTTTTTTTTTTTTTTTTAGGCTCACTTGTTCAGTCCACTGTGGGGAGGGAGGGACACTGCAAACAAATAACACTGGCGTGTGCTCACAGTGCCTCATCCACACTGGGCCTGCCCCTGCTCACGGCGTGTGTACCCTCTCTGCCCACACTGCTCAGGCTCTCGGTTGCTCTGCCAGGAACCATCCAGGGCCGGCCCTGGGCTGCATGCACCTCCCAGGTCTAAGCCGCTTAGGTTCAAGCACTCAGGTGGTCCTCAGAGGCACAGACTTGGTTGGGCTTGCGTTTTGTGCCCTTCCCAGGTGCGAGCAGCTCAGGTGATGAGGTGTTTGGTGAGCACGGTCGCTGAGACTTATCGCCTCCCCACCACTCGGTTTTCTGGGTGTACAACCGGTGCACCTTCTCAGGCGGATGTTGACCATCCAGAACCCCAAGAAGTCTTAGTTAGCAAAGAAGCCTGCTTACAGTTTTGTAGATAATGTCTCTCTGGGGCTGTGATTGCCCCCTTCTGGCTCTGGCTGCCTGTCACCAGAGGGGGATGGTCTGCAGCCGGCTATCTCTGTTCAGTCCTTTGTTCTGTGCACAGGCCTGGCGGTGTCTTAGGTTAGGACTGGCTTTTCGTGTGGTAGTTATCCCACAGTCTGGTTTGCTAGCCCAAGTTATTTCACTCAGATAGCACTCAGGGCATTCAGGCCAGTTCCTTACTCTAAGGGATGCAGCCCGTGCCTCACTGCCCAGCCCCAACTTGCTAGTGGTAGGTGTAGGCATCTGCGCTGCTTCTCCTTTGGGAGTTACTGTTGGGCTCGTAATCTGTGGGTTTTAATTGTTTATTTATTTTTCCTCCCTGTTATGTTGCCCTCTGTGCTTCCAAGGCTCAGCACAGACTCGGCAGTGAGTGTTTCCTGGTGTTTGGAAACTTCTCTCTTTTTAAGACTCCCTTTCCAGGACGGAGCTCTGTCCCTCCCTCTTTTGTCTCATTTTTTGTCTTTTATATTTTTTCCTACCTCCTTTAGAAGACAATGGGCTGCTTTTCTGGGTGCCTGATGTCCTCTGCCAGCATTCAGAAGTTGTTTTCTGGAATTTACTCAGTGTTTAAATGTTCTTTTGATGACTTTGTGGGGAAGAAAGTGGTCTCCCAGTCCTATTCCTCCGCCATCTTAGCTCCTCCTCTGTACCTTATTTTTGACAAAGGATGCAAGAATATACAATGGGGCAAAGACGGCCTCTTCAATAAGTGGTGCTGGGAAAACTGGACAGCTACATGTATAAGAATGAATTTAGAATACTTCCTAACACCATACAAAAAGATAAACTCAAAATGGAGGAAAGACCTAAATGTAAGACCAGAAACTATAAAACTCTTAGAAGAAAACATAGGCAGAACACTTTGATTTTGATGACATAAATCAAAACAAGATCCTTTATGATCCACATCCTAGTGTTAACAGAAATAAAAACAAAAGTAAACAAATGGGACCTGATTAAACTTAAAAGTTTTTGCACAGCAAAGAAAACTGATATGAAATGATAACCCTCAGGATGGGAGCAAACAATAGCAAATGAAACAAGTGACAAAGGACTAATTTTCAAAATATACAAGCAGCTCATACAACTCAATACCAGAAAAACAAAAAATTCAGTCAAAAAGTGAGAAAAAGACCTAAACAGTCATTTCTCCAAAGAAGACACACAGATGGCTAACAAACACATGTAGAGATGATCAACATCCCCATTATTAGTAAAATGCAAATCAAAACTGCAATAAGATATTATCTTGCACCAGTCAGAATGGTCATCATCAAAATCTTCAAACAATAAATGCTGGAGAGGGTATGGAGAAAAGGGAAAGCTCCTGCACTGTTGGTGGGAATGTAAATTGATACAGCCACTATGGAAGACGGTATGGAGATTCCTTAAAGAACTAGAAATAAAATCACCATTTGAACAAGCAATCCCACACTTAGGCATAAACCCTGAGGAAGCCAAAATTAAAAAAGACACATGTATCCCATTGTTCATTACAACATTATTTACAATAGGTAGAACATGGAAGCAACCTAGATATCCATTGACAGATGAATGGATAATGAAGTTGTGGTACAGATGATAGCTTATGGTGAATGATGTTGTATTTGTGATCTTTTAAGAAAAAAAATTTAGCATCAGGACCAGGGACCTGGCTTGATCTCTCAAGAGCTTTTGTGTAGCTTTTGTGTAGTTTTATTAAAGTAAAAAAAAAAAAAAGGGATAGAGAAAGGTTCTGGTATAGACATCAGAAGTGGGTGAAGAGTGCCCCTCTGCTAGTTTTCAGTTCAGTCCAGTCTCTGAGTCGTGTCCAACTGTTTGTGACCCCATGAACCGCAGCACACCAGGCCTCCCTGTCCATCACCAACTCTCGGAGTCCACCAAAACCCGTGTCCATCAAGTCAGTGATGCCATCCAATGGTCTCATCTCCCGTCATTCCCTTCTCCTCCCGCCCTCAATCTTTCCCAGCATCAGGGTCTTTTCAAAAGAGTCAGCTCTTCACATCAGGTGGCCAAAATATTGGAGTTTCAGTGTCAGCATCAGTCTTTCCAATGAATATTCAGGACTGATTTCCTTTAGGATGGAATGGTTGGATGTCCTTGCAGTCCAAGGGACTCTCAGGAGTCTTCTCCAACACCACAGTTCAAAAGCATCAATTCTTCGGCACTCAGCTTTCTTTATAGTCCAACTCTCACATCCATACATGACCACTGGAAAAACCATAGCCTTGACTAGGCAGACCTTTCTTGACAAAGTACTGTCTCTGGTTTTTCATATGCTGTCTAGGTCGGTCATAACTTTCCTTCCAAGGAGTAAGAATCTTTTAATTTCATGGCTTAAATCACCATCTACAGTGATTTTGGAGCCCAGAAAAATAAAGTCAGCCACTGTTTCCACTGTTTCCCCATCAATTTGCCATGAAGTGATGAGACTGGATGTTGTCATCTTAGTTTTCTGAATGTTGAGCTTTAAACCAACTTTTTCACTCTCTTCTTTCACTTTCATCTAGAAGCTCTTTAGTTCTTCTTCACTTTCTGCCATAAGGGTGGTGTCATCTACATATCTGAGGTTATTGATATTTCTCCCTGCAATCTTGATTCCAGCTTGTGCTTCCTCCAGATCAGCATTTCTCATGATGTACTCTGCATATAAGTTAAATAAACAGGGTGACAATATACAGCCTTGACGTACTCCTTTTCCTATTTGGAACCTGTCTATTGTTCCATGTCCAGTTCTAACTGTTGCTTCCTGACCTGCATACAGGTTTCTCAAGAGGCAGGTCAGGTGGTCTGGAATTCCCATCTCTTTCAGAATTTTCCACAGTTTATTATGATCCACACAGTCAAATGATTTGGCATAGTTATAGCAAGCTGTTTTTGTCTTTTAGAAAGCTCATCAATCAGGTAAGAGAGACACCTCAAGCCTGCTGGAGTTTCACCAGGCTTCTCTCCCACAACAAGCACTTTTGAGATAGTATGGCATGAGGTGTGTCATTCCCCAACCATAAAACAATTGATATGAATACTGGTTTGTTGAGCTATTCTTAGCCATATGTTTGAGAAAAGAAAAAAAACAAAAATGTTAGGCTTAGGTGGAACCATTTTGAGGAAAGGCAAATTCCAATTCAAATACATAGTTTCACTAATATAGTATAAGAAAAACATTTCCATAGAGAAAGTTCCTTTTAATTTTGTGTGGTGAAGGAAAAAATCTCACACTTGTAATCTGTCTCCTCCTGCTGTTGAATGGAGAGAGAACACTTGCAGCCTGTTTCCTCCCTTTGGCCTTCCTGCCTGTTACCCTCTCACATATACACAATGGAATATTAATCACCCATAGAAGAAGGAACACATTTGGGTCAGTTCTAATGAGATGGCTGAACCTAGAACCTATTATACAGAGTGAAGTAAGTAAGAAAGAGAAAAATAAATATCATATTCTAACGCATATATATGTACTCTAGAAAAAATGGTACTGAAGAATTTATTTACAGGGCAGCAATGGAGAAACAGACATAGACAATAGACTTATGGACATGGGGAAAGGGGAGGAGAGGGTGAGATGTATGGAGAGAGTAGCACGGAAACTTACATTACCATAGGTAAAATAGATAGCCAATGTCTCAGGCAACTCAAACAGGGGATCTGTATCAACCTAGAGGGGTGGAGGGGGGGTGGGAGGGAGGTTCATAAGGGTGAGGACATATGTATACCTATGGAGTATATCAAGGCTGTATATTGTCACCCTACTTATTTAACATATATACAGAGTACATCATGAGAAACGCTGGACTACAGGAAGCACAAGCTGAAATCAAGTTTGCCAGGAGAAATATCAATAACCTCAGGTTTGCAGATGACACCACTCTTATGGCAGAAAGTGAAGAAGAACTAAAGAGCCTCTTGATGAAAGTGAAAGAGGAGAGTGAAAAAAATGGCTTAAAGCTCAACATTCAGAAAACTAAGATCATGGCATCTGGCCCCATCACTTCATGGGAAATAGATGGGGAAACAGTGGGAACAGTGGCTGACTTTATTTTTCTGGGCTCCAAATTCACTGCAGATGGTGACTGCAGCCATGAAATTAAAAGACGCTTACTCCTTGGAAGGAAAGTTATGACCAACCTAGATAGCATATTAAAAAGCAGAGACATTATTTTGTCAACAAAGGTCCGTCTAGTCAAGGCTATGGATTTTCCAGTAGTCATGTGTGGATGTGAGAGTTGGACTATAAAAAAAGCTGAGCACCGAAGAATTGATGCTTTTGAACTGTGGTGTTGGAGAAGACTCCTGAGAGTCCCTTGGACTGCAAGGACATCCAACCAATCCATCCTAAAGGAAATCAGTCCTGAATATTCATTGGAAAGACTGATGCTGACACTGAAACTCCAATACTTTGGCCACTTGATGTGAAGAGTTGACTCTTTTGAAAAGACCCTGATGCTGGGAAACATTGAGGGCAGGAGGAGAAGGGGATGATAGAGGATGAGATGGTTGGATGGCATCACCGACTTGATTGACATGGGTTTTGGTGGACTCCGGGAGTTAGTAATCGACAGGGAGGCCTGGTGTGCTGTTATTCATGGGGTCACAAATAGTCAGACACGACTGAGTGACTGAACTGAACTGAAATGATGGCTGATTCATGTTAAGGTTTGACAGAAAACAACAAAATTTTGTAAAGCAAGTATCCTTCAATTAGAAAATAAATAAATTTTTAAAAATTTCAATATTGATTCTCAAGACCCCAGAGAGATTAACTGCAGATGGCTTCCCAAGTGGCACTAGTGGTAAAGAATCTGCTTGCCAATGCAGGAGGCATAAAGACATAGGTTTGATCCCTGGGTTGTTCTTTTTAGGTAGGAATATGTCAAAACAGAATTTTCTGGGATATGATGTGAGTGGGCTTCCCTGGTAGCTCAGCTGGTAAAAAAAAAAATAATAATACACCTGCAGTACAGAAGACCTGGGTTCAATCCCTGGTTTGGGAAGATCTCCTGGAGGAGGGCATGGCAACCCACTCCTGTATTCTTGTCTGGAGAATCCCATGGACAGAGGAGCCTGGTGGGTTATAGTACATAGGGTCACAAAGAGTTGGACATAACTGAAATGACTTAGCACACATATATTTGTTTATATTCAAAGATTTTTCAGACCAACAATCATAGAAGCATCACAAATGTGTCTTGAGCACATATCCTCATCTTCTATCTGGAGATATTTTTTGACACATCAGTGTTCAAGGAAAGATTCTGCCCACTAAGTTTCCAAGGTGATTCTCTCA
The DNA here is from genome assembly GCF_029407905.1 of Bubalus kerabau. Taxonomy (NCBI): domain Eukaryota; kingdom Metazoa; phylum Chordata; class Mammalia; order Artiodactyla; family Bovidae; genus Bubalus; species Bubalus kerabau. The sequence continues at coordinate 8,182,371 of NC_073635.1, read as the reverse complement.
GAAGGGAAGGGTAATTTACTCTATGTAAATACTCCAAATTCAGTTTTTTGAGTGGTTCTATCCTAAAACACAGACCTCTTATATATTTAGTTCTTTTTCTGCCCACTCCCAGGTAAAAAGTGGATACAGAAATAATATGGATATTACTTGTTTGTAAGTAAAAATTCAGTTCATTCAGTCCCTCAGTCCTGTCTGACTCTTTGTGACCCCATGAACTGCAGCACACCAGGCTTGCCTGTCCATCACCAACTCATGGAGTTTACTCAGACTTATGTCCATTGAGTCAGTGATGCCATCCAACCATCACATCAAAATAGTCTACTCTATTGCAGAAACCTTGCATGTGAATTCAGAACATTAATTAATATGGATATTGAAAACCTAATGGAAGTGTTAACCAGATATTAGCTAAAAGGTCATATCATGCTCCAAAAGCGACTGAGGTATGTAGCTCAGATGCCAACATAGGCTAAAATTCTATTACTATGTAAAAAGGGGAGCATAATATTAAGGCAAAACTGGCATATTTGATCACAGTTAGAGAATAAATAACTACCACCATTAGAAACATGATACTTCATTATGACAAAATGATCAATTTAAGCTTTACTCCTGCAATTATATCAATTTACTGCATATCATTGATTCAAACTGTACTTATTCACATTGTTATCTTTTTTTTTATATACTTTGTGTACATATGTGAATTATTTTGATGTGTTTTCCTTCTACTTTCTGGCTTGTCACTGGACCAATTAACAATCTGGTTTCATGAAATAAACCACATTTAGTCAAGACATTTTTTGTTTTTTTTGTTGCTGTTTTGTATTGTTAAACACAATTTGCTAAGATTTTATTAAGAATTTTGCCATCTATATTTATAAACTATATTTAACTTTAGCTTTGTTTTCTCACAATCTCTTCATGTGGTTTTAGTATCAGAGTAGCGTTCGCTTCATTGAATGAATTGTCCCTGTGATGGTTGATTTTATGTGTCAAGTTGACCACATTAAGGGATGCCAAGTCCAGTCAACATTATTTCTGGATATGCCTGTGTGAGTATTTCTGAAAAGGATTTCAGTATTTGATTCAGTAGACTGAGTGAAGAAATTCACCCTCAGCAATATAGGCTGACATCATTCCATCCCTTGGGACATGAATGGAGTAAAAAAATCTTAAACTGGCAAATTCTCCTTGAGCTGAGCTATCCATCTTCTCTTGCCTTCAGACATTGCAGCTCCTGAATACTGGGCTTTCAAACTCTGGTACTTAACACCAGTGACCCAATTCCCAGGCCTTTGGCCTCAGACTAAATTATACCGAAAGCTTTTCTAGTTTTCCAGTTGTTATTCAGCCTCAAAAATAGCCACATTTTAAAAACTGTTGTGCGTGTGAACATGATCAGATTTATATTTTAAGAAAATATATTATTTAATATGATTATTAGCATTTTTCACACCCATTTAACATTTCAGCTTATACTATGTTTAGTTTCAGAGATTATTAATTGCCTAACAAAACATCATCTCATCTTCCATAGAGAAGGAAAATCCTGATTTTTAGCTAGGAAATGTATTCCAGACTAAAAGACTATATTGTCAAACTACTTTACATGTGACTATGTGACAAAGTTATGATTTACTAATTTCAAATAAAAGTATTTTAAGACCTTGGAAAGGCTCCCAAAGAGGGCTGACTCAGTCAGAATGGGTCTTTGTTTGTCCTGCTGTCTCACTTTCTTCTTCAGTTATATAATTCAGATATTATGGTTTAGTATCCACCTGGGCTTAAACCATAAAGGTACTTTTGGGGTTGGAAGTCTTTCACCGTATATTTCAATTTATTTTTGTTTTTAATTTGTGTTTAGCTGTATCTTTTTTCAACCTATTCAAAATCAATGATTTTTCCTTCCAGTTATTTTGTTATATAATTGATACATAACACTATGTAAGTTTAAGGTATTCATCATAATGATTTGATTTGCATACATCATGAAATGATTGCCACAATAATGGTTCAGTTCAGTTCAGTTCAGTCGCTCAGTCGTGTCCGACTCTTTGCAACCCCATGAATTGCAGTGCGCCAGGCCTCCCTGTCCATCATCAACTCCCGAAGTGCACTCAGACTCATGTCCATCGAGTCAGTGATGCCATCCAGCCATCTCATCCTCTGGTGTCCCCTTCCCCTCCTGCCCCCAATCCCTCCCAGCATCAGGGTCTTTTCCAATGAGTCAACTCTTCGCATGTGGTGCCCAAAGTACTGGAGTTTCAGCTTTAGCATCATTCCTTCCAAAGAAATCCCAGGGCTGATCTCCTTCAGAATGGACTGGTTGGGTCTCCTTGCAGTCCAAGGGACTCTCAAGAGTCTTCTCCAACACCACAGTTCAAAAGCATCAATTCTTCGGTGCTCAGCTTTCCTCACAGTCCAATAATGGGTAGGTAACCACAATCATCATATACAGATACAGAATAAAATAAATAGAAAACATTTCCTTGTGATGAGAAATCTTAGAATTTTGTCTCAACAAATTTCATATGTATATACATACATAAATGTTAATCACGACCCAGATAATCATGACGGTGTGATCACTGACCTAGAGCCAGACATAGTGGAATGTGAAGTGAAGTGGGCCTTAGAAAGCATCACTACGAACAAAGCTAGTGGAGGTGATGGAATTCCAGTTGAGCTATTCCAAATCCTGAAAGATGATGCTGTGAAAGTGCTGCACTCAATATGCCAGCAAATTTGGAAAACTCAGCAGTGGCCACAGGACTGGAAAAGGCCAGTTTTCATTCCAATCCCAAAGAAAGGCAATGCCAAAGAATGTTCAAACTACTGCACAATTACACTCATCTCACATGCTAGTAAAGAAATGCTCAAAATTCTCCAAGCCAGGCTTCAGCAATACGTGAACCGTGAACTTCCTGATGTTCAAACTGGTTTTAGTAAAGGCAGAGGAACCAGAGATCAAATTGCCAACTTCTGCTGGATCATGGAAAAAGCAAGAGAGTTCCAGAAAAACATCTATTCCTGTTTTATTGACTATGCCAAAGCCTTTGACTGTGTGGATCACAACAAACTGTGGGAAATTCTGAAAGAGATGGGAATACCAGACCACCTGACCTGCCTCTTGAGAAAGCTGTATGCAGGTCAGGAAGCAACAGTTAGAATTGGACATGGAACAACAGACTGGTTCCAAATAAGAAAAGGAGTATGTCAAGGTTGTATATTGTCAACCTGCTTATTTAACTTATATGCAGAGTATATCATGAGAAATGCTGGACTGGAAGACGCACAAGCTGGAATCAAGATTGCCAGGAGAAATATCAATAACTCAGATATGCAGATGACACCACCCTTATGGCAGAAAGTGAAGAGGAACTCAAAAGCCTCTTGATGAAAGTGAAAGTGGAGAGTGAAAAAATTGGCTTAAAGCTCAACATTCAGAAAATGAAGATCATGACATCCGGTCCCATCACTTCATGGGAAATAGATGGGGAAACAGTGGAAACATTGTCAGCCTTTATTTTTGGGGGCTCCAAAATCACTGCAGAAGGTGACTGCAGCCATGAAATTGAAAGATGCTTACTCCTTTGGAAGGAAAGTTATGACCAACCTAGATAGCATATTCAAAAGCTGAGACATTACTTTGCCAAAAAAGGTCCGTCCAGTCAAGGCTATGGTTTTACCTGTGGTCATGTATGGATGTGAGAGTTAGACTGTGAAGAAGGCTGAGCACCGAAGAACTGATGCTTTTGAACTGTGGTGTTGGAGAAGACTCTTGAGAGTTCCTTGGACTGCAAGGAGAACCAACCAGTCCATTCTGAAGGAGATCAGCCCTGGGTGTTCTTTGGAGGGAATGATGGTGAAGCTGAAACTTCAGTACTTTGGGCACCTCATGCGAAGAGTTGACTCATTGGAAAAGACTCTGATGCTGGGAGGGATTGGGGGCAGGAGGAGAAGGGGACGACAGAGGATGAGATGGCTGGATGGCATCACCTACTCGATGGAAGTGAGTTTTTTGAACTCCGGGAGTTGGTGATGGACAGGGAGGCCTGGCGTGCTGCTATTCATGGGGTCGCAAAGAGTCGGACACGACTGAGCAACTGAACTGAACTGAACTCTATTTATCTTATAACTGGAAATTCATACTTTTGACTTTGTTATTGTTGTGCTTTAGTCTCTAACTGTGTTCAACTGTTTTGCAAATCCACCAGGCTCCTCTGTCCATGGAATTTCCCAAGCAAGAACACTGAACTGGGTTGCCATTTTCTTCTCCAGGGGTTTGTCCCAGACCCAGGAATCAGCTACTTTCATTCAATTCCCTTATCTCTACCCACTACCTTTGGTAACTTCAAATCTAATATCTTTTTCTGTTTGTTTTTTATCCCCTTTTGAAGTGTAGCTGACCTACAACACTGTTTAATTCTGGTGCACAATCTAGTGATTTAATATTTCTCTACATTTCAAATGATGACCACAGTAAGTCTAAATACAATCTGTCACTATACAAAGATATATAATAGCTATCTCTATTTCCACACTGTTCATTTCATACCCATGACATTTATTTTGTAATTGGAAGCTTATACCTCTTATTTCTCTCTCACCTGTTCCTCTCATCCTCCTACCCACTCCCCTTTGACAACCACCTGTTTGTTTTCTATATTTAGAATATATATACACTGTCACCTTTTTTACATATAGCAAAAAAGAAAATAATGAATAAAACAAATAGATTTTTTTCTACATGTATGAAGGTCCTGAAGTTGTCAAGCCAGTATGATGTTTTCATGGTGTTTTTCATCAACCAAGCTTCAATTATTCTGTGACTGACTACTGAAACCTAGGCTGTCTAGCAGAGTTTATGGAGAGAATGAAGAAAATGCAAAAGTTCTGAATTGTTGTAAATGAGGAAATATTTATTATTAAATACCATTATAATTACTATTGTATCAATATATGAGACATTATAAAAAAAAAAAAAAACTTAGAACAATGCCAGGCAAATAGTAAGCACCATGTATGCAATTGTTAAACAAAAATATTGAGAATTTATCTAAGAAATCTACAGCTGTTGTCTTTATAATTGCCATAAATGCAGAGACTGTCTTTCATTTAGGTATTCTAACTGATTTTGGCATGACTAGTCTAATAAATAATAAAGGAAAGACAAGCACACAGTCTGCACAGATAATATTTAGCAACTGAATTGCAATACAAAATGTTAAAAAACTACCTCAAGAAAGAAAAATTGGTAGGTTTAAATAACATCTTCTTTCAAAGATACTGACACTTTGACTTACAGGAGAAAAGCCTTTCTCAGGGAAATGTCTTTGAAGCCATAAATATAATAAATTAAGCCTTGAAAGGATGTTCACAGTTGTAGCATTTTGGGGGAATAAAAAACTCTGTGTGCAATCTTTCTTTAGCTTATTTTCTATCACAAGCTCAAGCATCCATAAAAATAATGTTAAATCTTTGAATTAATTTACTTATAATTTCTTTCAAAAATTTGTTATTCACATTGATAAAAACATTTGCTAAAAACATTGAAAAATATAATTGTTATTTATAATGGTATTCATGGTATTTATAAAGATGTTAATTTTTCTAAACTGAAAATACTTCCAAAGTGCCATTTATCATTAATTTTTGTTTATGGTCTGTTAGTCAGTTTCAGTCCAAGTGACAGTGTTCATATCCAAGCCATTTTCATTTAATTTCTTCATAAGTTTTTTTGAGACATGGTGTCAAATGATTTATTAAAGCCAACTTATATTACATCAAATGAATTAATAGTAGTTCCTAATTATATCAAATAAGTAAACTATTTTTCTGACATAGCTTATTTACCATCATTTCTTCTACATTGAATTTTATTACACAGCATAGCATTATCTTTTTTCAAAATTTTTATTTTCCTAAATATACAGTTGTTGAAAATAATTTGTGTTGATCATTAACAAAATTTTGCCACTCTCTGTTAGCAAAATCCAATTTTTTTCAGATATTCAAATTTAGTGAATTTAGGATATTTGCAAAGTAGACCCTAACTCAAGAGCAAAATTGTAATTGTTATAGTCTAATTATGAAATTCAATTCCACTTGGTGGTGGGAAAAAAATATCTAAAAGCACATGGGATAATTTGGGCAATATTTCTAAAGGGAAGTATATGGATAATATTTTTAGGAATTTGCCTTGTTTTTTCATAGGATTTACTACTCTCCTGACTAGAGAGACAAGTATACAGATGATTTAAGGTATGCATGTGGTTGCAGTAGTTTTTCTTGAGACCTAGAGAAAAGTTACATAGAAAAAACATACTGAAAAGTGCAATTTGAAAAAAGAGAGAAATTGGAACTCTGAAAATAATGTTGAGCCTTTGTTATTGATAATAAAGCAATCTGATTTCTAGAATGTTGACTCTGCTTAAACTAATTTTATTTGGATTTTTGTTATTAAAGCTGTGTGCATGCTCAGTCGCTCAGTTGTGTCCAACCCTGTTAGTCTCCTCTATCCACGGAATTTTCTGGGCAAGAATATTGAAGTAGGTTGCCATTTCCTCCTCTAGGGGATCTTCCTTACCCAGGAGTCAAGCCTATGTTTCCTGCATTGAAAGGCAAATTTCTTACCATTGTGTCACATGGGAAACCTGATATGAAGCTGACTATATTTTAAATATACTATGGTAAAATATTTTTTACAATAAATTTGTGCACAAAAATATTATTCTACAGGATAAAAATTTCTCAGAAAAAGTCAAGATCCACAAAGTAAGTTATCTACAATAGCATAACAGTTTTTATTGTGCTCCTCAATTTCAAAAGTCTATAGGTTTAATTATTTTGTAAAACTTTTGTAACATAAAGATCTAATAAAATATTATAAACATTTTTTTTTCTCTTCTTAATTGACAAAGTTTACTTACAGCATTATATTAGGTTTAGGTTTACAATGTAGTAATTTGCTATTTTTACAGATTATACTCAATATAATGTTATAAAATATCTGCGGTATTCTGTATGTTGTAAATTGCTTTCTTGTGACATTTACTTTACACCTGGTAATTTGTACTTCTTAACCCTTCTCACCTATTGTGCTCTTCCCCCCAACACTCTCGTCTGGCAATCACCAATCTGTTTTTGGTATCTGTGAGTCTATTTGCGTTCCTTTGTTTAATTCCTTGGATTTTGCATATAAGTGAAAGCATACAGGTTTTGTCTTTCTCTGTTTATTTCACAATTCATAACACCCTCTAAAGTCATCCATGTTGTCACAAAGAGTAAAGCTTCATTCATTTCTTACCTCTGAGTAATATTCTATTTATACATATTTATATACATTTGCCTACTAGAGATCCAGGTTTGATCCCTGAGTTGGGAATATCCCTTGGAGGTGGGAATAGCTCCACCTTGGCTCAACAGATCGATGTGGTGCGGTCTTGCTCTCCAGGGCCAAACCTAAGCCATGCAGGACGAGGGACGGGCTTTCCAGGTGAACTTGCCCGCTCTTCTCAGTCTGTCTGCTGGGCACCTCGCCTGTCTTTCCCCCTGCTGGTCGGGGAGGGTGAGGAAGACAGAGGTTGGGTGTAGCCTCTGGCCCTAGCCTTTGGTCTCCTGTCCCCCACCTCGGGCATCAGTGGGGCCATTGGTCTTCCGACACAGCATATGCCCTTGCTTCACCTTCTCAGCATGTGCCCCGCTAGCAGCCCTCCCCGTGGTGGGAAGGGCTGTGCCACTGCAGCGCTGCTTTGAAGTTGGACTTCCCTGGTGGCTCAGACGGTAAAGCGTCTGTCTACAATGAAGGAGACCTGGGTTTGATCTCTGGATCGGGAAGATTCCCTGGAGAAGGAAACAGCAACCCACTACAGTACTCTTGCTTAGAAAATCCCATGGACAGAGAAGCTTGGTGCAGGCTACTGTCCATGGGGTCGCAAAGAGTTGGGTACAACTGAGAGACTTCACTTTCTTTCCAGTATTCTTGCCTAGAGAATTTCATGGACAGGGGAACCTGGCAGGCCACAGAGTAGAAGTTTGCAGAGTTGAGCATGACTGAGTGGCTAACACTTTGACTTTCACATATACATGTATAATTATATACATGATGTTGAACATCTTATCATGTGCCTGTTAACCCTCTAAATGTCTGTTTTTGGAAAAAAAGATATATATATATATATATATACACACACACACACATATATTCCTTCTTATTCATCTGTTGATATGTAAATCATCTTGGATATGTAAATAATGCTTTAGGATGCATATATCTTTTAAAATTAGTGCTCTCATTTTCTTCAGATAAATACCCTGGAGTGGAATTATGGAATTATACAGTACTTCTACTTTTAATTACTTTGAGAAAGGGCCATAATATTTTTATAGTGGCTGCATCAGTTTACAATTCCACCAACAGTGCATGAGTTCAATTTTTCTCCTCATCTTCAGCAACACATTATTTATTATCTTTTTGCAGGTAGTCATTCTAACCAGTGTGAGATGGTACCTTGTTATACTTTTGATTTGCATTTCCCTGATAATTAGTGATTTGAGCATCTTATCATGTGCCTGTTAACCCTCTCTATGTCTTCTTTGGAAAAATACCTTTTCAGGTTCTCTGACCATCTTTTTATTTAGATTGTGTTTCTGTTTTTTTTTTTTTTTAATACTGAGTTCTTTATATATTTTGGATATTAATTTTTTATCAAACTTATTTTTTGCAAATATCTTTTCTCATTCAGTAGGTAGTCTTTTTTTTTTTTCATTATCGATGATAGAAATAAGTGTAATAAGTAAAAATAATATGATATTCATTAAAGTTTAATATGCATGTCTATACTTGTGCTAAATTCTTATAAGCTATATGCTATATATAATTTTATTTATTTATTTATTTTTAAATAATTGACTCAAATAAAATTTAAAATTTAGTTTCTTAACATTATTACAGATTTCTAGTGATCAATAGCCAAATGTTGCTAGTGACTTCTACATTGCACAACATGTCATACAGCATTTCCATCCCTCCAGAAAATTCTATTGAAAAGCCCTCATCTAATCAAGGATCAGCAGATATGATTCACAGACCGCTACCTAATTTTGTAAATAAAATTCTGCTAAGGATCTCTATACCCATTTAAAAATATATGGTTTATGGAAGTATTCACACTATATTGACAGAATTAAGTAGTTTCAACAAAAACTATATGGCTTGCAAAGCTTAAAATATTGATAATTAGAATATTAAAAAAACTCTTCATCCATGGTCTACACAATAGTCTAAACAGAATAAAACATAGACTAAATATAATAAATACATGTGAGCATTTTTGTAGAGGAAAGAGTGTGGCAAAATCTTTCTTATTGTTGTTAAAAATTTTTAAATATATGCATTTGAATTATAAAATTCATTTTTACTCATCAATATTCAGTCTTGCTTATACAAATTAAAACTTTATATTCAGAAGCATATACAATTAAAAAAAAATGAACCTCAACTTAAAACTCTAAAAACACTATCAGATTATTTGACACTGCTCACACAAAGCTCATTTGTTATGTATTTTAGAGTTTTCATTTCTTTCAAAGGGGTTGTTTCTATCATATGTTCAAAAGATCACTTTTCATAGTGCCATCATTACCAATAATACCAACTTAAATCAAATCATTTCTTGCACCTGCTAAGTTTCCATATCTGTAGAATGCAAATTGATTTGGATGTATAGTTTTATCTTCATGAGAAAACCTCAAATATCTTTTGTATCCAGAATGATAAAAAAATATCACACAATTAGGAAAGCTGAATAGAAGTGAAACTGACTTATACCCTCAAATGAAGCATTTTAAGAATTTCTAGAATTACAAGAAATATGCTTCTTCCCCATGAACTCTCATGATTTTGATATCAAGTTGTGCTTAAAAACTAATTTTAAAATATGTTTAGAGGCCAGTGTTTGCATGCACAGTGGGGTTGGAAAGAACCAGAATGTTGTAAAAGTATGGAAAGAAGTATTTGTTTACCATCACTTTAGAAAATATGGTGTACAGCTTAAGAACCCCAGGCTTTCAGTTAAACTTCTGTGTTTTGATTTTTTTGTTTCCATTCCTCTCACGTTCTCACTGGGCAAATTAGAGCAGTATGTTAAGGTATAAGCTGAGATATGGTAATGAACATACAAAAATTGCAGTGACTTTAGCAAGATAATCTTTCTCAGTTATATAAAATTCTGCAGTTAAAAGCAATTCTGAGCAGACCATATGAATGGCAAATCAGCTCAATTAGGGCTTTCACAATATTCTTTCTCTCTCTCTCTCTTTTAATCTGGTGATACATTGCTCCATTTTTTATGGTCAAAATTAGATTATTAAAGTCACTTTTCAACCTGCAGACTTGGAAAGAACAATGAGATGGTAAACGATGTCCTTTTCAGCAAGTTTAGAACATCACTGATTATTAAAATACATTGGTTAGGACATAATTAAATGGATATAATTATCTTCAAATAACTGAAGGCTTTGTACCTAATTGTCTAGTTAGGAAAAATAGTATTGGGAAACCGTTGCTTCATGTTTCACAATTTTCTTATATTTAAAATTTATCTTTTCATGTATTTACTGTGACAAGTAACCATGTAAACCTACACACACCTTTGGAAATGCACCTGACACAGAGTAAGCCTTTAATAATTTTTATGCCTTTTTTCTATTTGCATAATTCCTTTCTTTTGTGAATTGCTTCAATATATAGATTATAAATAGGAATATAAATATTTTATGCTGTGAAAGCACTGCCCTTTTTCAGCAAATTTGGAAAACTCAGCAGTGGCCACAGGACTGGAAAAAGTCAGTTTTCATTCCTATCCCAAAGAAAGGCAATGCCAAAGAATGCTCAAACTACCACACAGTTGCATTCATCTCACATGCTAGTAAAGTAATGCTCAAAATTCTCCAAGCAAGGCTTTAGCAGTACGTGAACTGTGATCTTACAGATGTTTAAGCTGGTTTTAGTAAAGGTAGAGGAACCAGAGATCAAATTGCCAACATCCCCTGGATCGTGGAAAAAGCAAGAGAGTTCCAGAAAACAATTCCATTCACCATTGCAACGAAAAGAATAAAATACTTAGGAATATATCTACCTAAAGAAACTAAAGACCTATATATAGAAAACTATAAAACACTGGTGAAAGAAATCAATGAGGACACTAATAGATGGAGAAATATACCATGGTCATGGATTGGAAGAATCAATATAGTGACAATGAGTATACTACCCAAAGCAATTTATAGATTCAATGCAATCCCTATCAAGCTACCAACGGTATTCTTCACAGAGCTAGAACAAATAATTTCACAATTTGCATGGAAATACAAAAAACCTCAAATAGCCAAAGCAATCTTGAGAAAGAAGAATGGAACTGGAGGAATCAACCTGCCTGACTTCAGGCTGTACTACAAAGCCACAGTTATCAAGACATTATGGTACTGGCACAAAGACAGAAATATAGATCAATGGAACAAAATAGAAAGCCCAGAGATAAATCCACGCACCTATGGACACCTTATCTTTGACAAAGGAGGCAAGAATATACAATGGATTAAAGGCAAACTCTTTAACAAGTGGTGCTGGGAAAACTGGTCAACCACTCATAAAAGAATGAAACTATCACACTTTCTAACACCATACACAAAAATAAACTCAAAATGGATTAAAGATCTCAACATAAGACCAGAAACTATAAAACTCCTAGAGGAGAACATAGGCAAAACAGTCTCCGACATACATCACAGCAGGATCCTCTATGACCCACCTCCCAGAATATTGGAAATAAAAGCAAAAATAAATAAATGGGACCTAATTAAACAGAAAAATATCTATTTCTTTTTATTGACTATGCCAAAGCCTTTGACCGTGTGGATCAAAATAAACTGTGGAAAATTTTGAAAGAGATAGGAATACCAGACCACCTGACTTGCCTCTTGAGAGTATATATGTACTCTTCCAGTATGCAGGTCCGGAAGCAACAGTTAGAACTGGACATGGAACAACAGACTGGTTCCAAATAGGAAAAGGAGTATGTCAAGGTTATATATTGTCACCCTGCTTATTTAACTTATATGCAGAATATATCATGAGAAACTCTGGGCTGGAAGAAGTACAAGCTGGAATCAAGATTGCTGGGAGAAATATCAATAACCTCAGATATGCAGATGACACCACCCTTATGGCAGAAAGTGAAGAAGAACAAAAGAGTTTCTTGATGAAAGTGAAAGAAGAGAATGAAAAAGTTGGCTTTAAGTTCAACATTCAGAAAACTAAGATCATGGCATCTGGTCCCATCACTTCATGGCAAATAGATGGGGAAAAAGTGGCTGACTTAATTATTCTGGGCTCCAAATTCACTGCAGATGGTGATTGAAGCCATGAAATAAAAAGACTTTTCTTCTCCTTGGAAGAAAAGTTGTGACCAACCTAGACAGCATATTAAAAAGCAGAGACATTACTTTGTCAGCAAAGATCTGTCTAGTCAAGGCTATGGATTTTCCAGTGATCATATATGGATGTGAGAGTTGGACTATAAAGAAAGCTGAGCACTGAAGAATTGATGCTTTTGAACTGTGGTGTTGGGGAATACTCTTGAGAGTCTCTTGGACTGCAAGGAAATCCAACCAGTCCATCCTAAAGGCAACCAGTCCTGGGTGTTCATTGGAGGGACTGATGCTGAAGCTGAAACTCCAATACTTTGGCCACCTGATGTGGAAAGCTGATTCATTTAAAAAGATCTTGATCCTGGGAAAGATTTCAGGTGGGAGGAGAAGGGGACAACAGAGGATAAGATGGTTGGACGGCATCACCAACACGATGGATGTACATTTGGGTGGACTCTGGGATTTGGTAATGGACAGGGAGGCCTGATGTGCTGTGGCTCATAGGGTCTCAAAGAGTTGGAGATGACTGAGAGACTGAACTGAAGTGATGTATTAAAATTGTATATATTAGTTGTTGTGTTGAAAAAACAATTAATGATAAAAATTAAATAATTAATAATTTAGGGTGGAATCCCTCAGTTGAAGAATATTGTAAAAATTTTATTTCAATGGATTTTTAAATTGGCTTTCCAATATACCACGTATGTGGTTTTTGTTAAATATTATATTGTGAAGGAATATAATAAATATTAGGAGAACCATTAAACCATTAAACAAAATAGATAAATGCTTAAGATTCTAGATGAAGATGAAAAATACATATTTTTAATATAATTTTGACAATATGCAAAAATGAGGTAAAAATAGAATTTGAATTTCTAAGACAAAGGATAAATGACAATAAAGTCTAGCATTCTGTTACCAGAAGCTTTATTTAATATATTCATGAAATTTAAATGTAGAATTTATTTTTCTTACTTCAGCACCCATGCCATAGCAGCTTAATTACTCAAGCATCTCCAAGTTCTCATGGTAAAGAGCCAAGGGGAAAGAAAAAAAAAAAAATGTTTCTGGCAGAGGGAATGGGAAAAACAGTCTTTTTGAAATATATTCCAATAACGTTTTCATAACAAAGTCCCAATCAGCAACAGTAAAATTTAACCAGAACCATTGGGGGCAGGAGGAGAAGGGGAGGAGAGAGGATGAGATGGCTGCATGGCATCACTGACTCGATGGACGTGAGTGAGTGAACTCTGGGAGTTGGTGATGGACAGGGAGGCCTGGCGTGCTGTGATTCATGGGGTCGCAAAGAGTCGGACACGACTGAGCGACTGAACTGAACTGATACTTAACCAGGGTGAAAGAAAATTACCCGGTCCAGTATACACTAGCGTTTCTGTTTTAACTAAAAGAATAAATAAATGACGAGAAACATTTGTGAAAAGTGGAGCCCAGTAATACAAGTCCTGAGATTTAATCATAAGGTTATAGAACATTACACTTCTGACACGTTACTATCACACCTATAGAGCTTCAGTATAACTGAACTGCAGCCCAAAAACACCCAAAAAAAGACCTTCAAGATGAAGACTCAGTCTAAAGAAGAGGGGTAGTTAGGGAATCAAAGAGACAGGGGAGAAAAATATCAGAACACAAGTGAAGTTTAAGTCTTTGCTACGGTTATAAGAAACACTAAATACAGCTCAACTCCTAGACAGATTAAAATGAGATTTCAATCTCAGTCAAAATGCCAGCAAGCTCTTCTGTGGATTTAGACAAAAAGAGTCTGAAATTTGTATGGAAGGGCAAAACATTCCCAAATAATCAATACTATATTGAGGAAGAAGAGCAAAGTTGGAGGAGTGACACTACCCAACTTCATAGTTTGTAAAAAGCTATCATATTGAAGAGAGCTTAGGACCTGCAAAATACTATACTAACAGGTCAGTGGAATGAAATAGAGTGCCCAGCAATGTACTGCACAGTATCTGGTTAAAACACACACACACACACACACACACACATTCAGTAGAAATGGGTATTCCTTTCAATAATAGTAGTATTTTTTTCTTGGAAGTCTACATGCAAGAAATCAATCAATTGATCAATACTTTAAGCAAAGATGTTACAGTGTTCATAAAAATGACTTGAAACAATAGATTATGGGTTTGATTTTAAATTCAGTATTATAAAACTAATAGAAAAAAAAAGAAAGAAAATATCAGGTTACCTTGAGGTTGGCACTAACATTTCAGCTACATAACCAAAATGATAATCCATGATATAAAACATCAATAAATGATTTTTTATTAAAAGTTAAAACTTCTACTCTGTGAAAGACACTGTTAAAGAAATAAAAAGACAACTAGACATCAAGAGAAATATTTGTAAGTGGGGCTGACATAGATCACATCTCTCTATATATAGGATCCAGCTCCTCAGGCAAGGGAAACAAAAGCAAAATAAATATTAATAAATGTTATTTAATCAAGCAAAAGTTTCTGCCCAGTGAGGAAGTCATCTCTCCCCACCAAAAAACCTATACACCTATTGAAAGAGAGAAGATATCAATATATGTAGATATGTCTGACAAAGTGTTAATAATCAAAATAAATAAAGAACATATATAATCCTACACAAAAAATAACTCATATGTGTAGAGGATCAAAATAGGAATCCTTCCAAAGGGGAAAAAAATAATGACAAAAAGCACATGAAAAAATGGTCAACACCACTAATCATCAGGGGAAAACAAAATAAAACCTCAATGAGATATCACTCCTGTCAGAATGGCTATCATGTGAAAGACAAGAAAGTAGACTAGTAAACTATTGGTGGGAGTGTAAATTGGTGTAGTCACTATGGAAAACAGGATACTGCTACTGCTAAGTCACTTCAGTCGTGTCCGACTCTGTGTGACCCCATAGATGGCAGCCACCAGGCTCCCCCGTCCCTGGGATTCTCCAGGCAAGAACATTGGAGTGGGTTGCCATTTCCTTCTCCAATGCATGAAAGTGAAAAGTGAAAGTGAAGTCGCTCAGTCGTGTCTGACTCTTAGCGACCCCATGGACTGCAGCCTACCAGGCTCCTCCACCCATGGGATTTTCCAGGCAAGAGTACTGGATTGGAGTACCATTGCCTTCTCTGATGGGAAACAGCTTAATCAAAAAAAGTAAAACTAGGAATAACATGTGTGTTTGAGCTCTCTCTCTTTTTCTTGGTGCTGTGCTAATTTGATTCAGTTTTGTCCAACTCTTTGCGACTCCATGGACTGTAGCCACCACGCTCCTCTCTCCAGGCAAGAATACTGCAGTGGGTTGCCATGCCCTCTTCCAGAGGACCTTTCTGACCCAGGGATTGAATCTCAGCTCTTATGTCACCTACATTAGCAGACAGGCTCTTTACCACTAGCCCACCTAGGAAGCCCAGAAGTATCAGATGGCTCTGCATTTCACTGCTGGATATATAGGAAAAAAAACAAAATAAAAACAAAAACGTTTAATCATAAAGATATATGCACCCCATTTTCATGACAGTATTAATTACAATAGCCAAGATATGAAAGCAATTTTTCAGTAAACATATGAATGAATAAAAATGAAATGGTATGGGTGTTTAGATAATGTCTAGACATGTACATGTATATGTATATATAAATGTATATTATATAAATGAATATTATTCATTTTGTTATTACTCATTTATATAATATTCATACGAATAACAACAAAATTTTGCCATTTGTAACCAAGTGTATAGACCCAGAAGGTCTATAATAAAAAAGCCTTCCTCAGTGATCAAAGAAAAAAAAATGGAAAAAAAATAGAATGGGAAAGACTAGAAATCTCTTTAAGAAATTTAGAGATACCAAGGGAATATTTCATGCAAAGATGGGCTCGATAAAGCACAGAAGTGGTATGGACCTAACAGAAACAGAAGATATTAAGAAGAGGTGGCAAGAATATACAGAAGAACTACACAAAAGAGATCTTGATGACACAGATAACCACGATGGTGTGATCGCTCACCTAGAGCCAGACATCTTGGAGTGTAAATTCAAATGGGCCTTAGGAAGCATCACTACCAACAAAGCTACTGGAGGTGATGGAATTCCAATTAAGCTATTTCAAATCTTATAACATGATGCTGTGAAAGTGCTGCACTTAATTCATCAGCAAAGTTGTAAAACTCAGCAATGGCGACAGGACTGGAAAAGGTCAATTTTCATTCCAATTCCAAAGAAAGGCAATGCCAAAGAATGTTCAAACTACCACACAATTGCACTCATCTCACATACTAGCAATGTAATGCTCGAAATTTCCCAAGCCAGGCTTCAACAGTACGTGAACCATGAAATTCTACATGTTTAAGCTGGTTTTAGAAAAGGCAGAGGAACCAGAGATCCAACTGCCAACATCCGTTGCATCACTGAAAAAACAACAGAGTTCCAGAAAAACATCTACTTCTGCTTTATTAACTATGCCAAAACCTTTGACTTTGTTGAACACAACAAACTGTAAAATTCTTCAAGAGATGGGAATACCAGACCACCTGACCTGCCTCCTGAGAAATCTGTATGCAGGTCAAGAAGCAACAGTTAGAGCTGGACATGGAACAACAGACTGGTTCCAAATTGGGAAAGGAATACATCAAGGCTGTATATTGTCACCCTGCTTATTTAACTTATATGCATAGTACATCATGTGAAATGCTGGGCTGGATGAAGCACAAACTGGAATTAAGATTGCCAGGAGAAATATCAATAACCTCAGATATGCAGATAGTGAAGAAAATTAAAGAGCCTCTTTTTTTTTCTGTTTTTTTTTCTTTTTTTTCTCGTTTCATACATGATATTATACATGTTTCAATGCCATTCTCCCAAATCTTCCCACCCTCTCCCTCTCCAACAGTGTCCATAAGACTGTTCTATACATCAGTGTCTCTTTTGCTGTCTCGTACACAGGGTTATTGTTACCATCTTCCTAAATTCCATATATATGCGTTAGTATACTGTATTGGTGTTTTTCTTTCTGGCTTACTTCACTTTGTATAATAGGCTCCAGTTTCATCCACCTCATTAGAACTGATTCAAATGTATTCTTTTTAATGGCTGAGTAATACTCCATTGTGTATATGTACCACTGCTTTCTTATCCATTCATCTGCTGATGGACATCTAGGTTGCTTCCATGTCCTGGCTATTATAAACAGTGCTGCGATGAACATTGGGGTACTCGTGTCTCTTTCCCTTCTGGTTTCCTCAGTGTGTATGCCCAGCAGTGGGATTGCTGGATCATAAGGCAGCTCTATTTCCAATTTTTTAAGGAATCTCCACACTGTTCTCCATAGTGGCTGTACTAGTTTGCATTCCCACCAACAGTGGAAGAGGGTTCCCTTTTCTCCACACCCTCTCCAGCATTTATTACTTGTAGACTTTTGGATCGCAGCCATTCTGACTGGTGTGAAATGGTACCTTATAGTGGTTTTGATTTGCATTTCTCTGATAATGAGTGAGGTTGAGCATCTTTTCATGTGTTTGTTAGCCATCTGTATGTCTTCTTTGGAGAAATGTCTCTTTAGTTCTTGGGCCCATTTTTTGATTGGGTCATTTATTTTTCTGGAGTTGAGCTGTAGGAGTTGCTTGTATATTTTTGAGATTAGTTGTTTGTCAGTTGCTTCATTTGCTATTATTTTCTCCCATTCTGAAGGCTGCCTTTTCACCAAAACTAATACAGTTATGTAAAGTTTAAAAATAAAATAAAATTTAAAAAATAAATAAAAATTACAAATCCAAAAAAAAAATAGCTCAATAATTTTTTATATTGGTTACATGTTGGATTGATAATACTTTGCATATATTGGGTCAAATAAAATATATTGTTAAAATTCAAAAAAAAAATAAAACTCAATGCTGTTTGCCTTAAAAAAAAAATAGTTTCCTTTGATGTGCAGAAGCTTTTAAGGTTAATTAGGTCCCATTTGTTTATTTTTGCTTTTATTTCCAATATTCTGGGAGGTGGGTCATAGAGGATTCTGCTGTGATGTTTGTCGGAGAGTGTTTTGCCTATGTTCTCCTCTAAGAGTTTTATAGTTTCTGGTCTTACGTTTAGATCTTTAATTCATCTTGAGTTTATTTTTGTGTATGGTGTTAGACAGTGTTCTAGTTTCATTCGTTTACCAGTGGTTGACCAGATTTCCCAGCACCTCTTGTTAAAGAGATTGCCTTTAATCCGTTGTATATTCTTGCCTCCTTTGTCAAAGATAAGGTGTCCATATGTGTGTGGATTTATCTCTGGGCTTTCTATTTTGTTCCATTGATCTATATTTCTGTCTTTGGGACAGTACCATACTGTCTTGATAACTGTGGCTTTGTAGTACAGCCTGAAGTCAGGTAGGTTGATTCCTCCAGTTCCATTCTTCTTTCTCAAGATCGCTTTGGCTATTTGAGGGTTTTTTGTATTTCCATACAAATTGTGAAATTATTTGTTCTAGCTCTGTGAAGAATACCGTTGGTAGCTCGATAGGGATTGCATTGAATCTATAAATTGCTTTGGGTAGTATACTCATTTTCACTATATTGATTCTTCCAACCCATGACCATGGTATATTTCTCCATCTATTAGTGTCCTCTTTGATTTCTTTCACCAGTGTTTTATAGTTTTCTATATATAGGTCTTTAGTTTCTTTAGGTATATATATTCCTAAGTATTTTATTCTTTCCGTTGCAATGGTGAATGGAATTGTTTCCTTAATTTCTCTTTCTGTTTTCTCATTATTAATGTATAGGAATGCAATTGGATTTCTGTGTGTTGATTTTATATCCTGCAACTTTACTATAGTCATTGATTAGTTCTAGTAATTTTCTGGTGGAGTCTTTAGGGTTTTCTATGTAGAGGATCATGTCATCTGCAAACAGTGAGAGCTTTACTTCTTCTTTTCCAATTTGGATTCCTTTTATTTCTTTTTCTGCTCTGATTGCTGTGGCCAAAACTTCCAAAACTATGTTGAATAGTAATGGTGAAAGTGGGCACCCTTGTCTTGTTCCTGACTTTAGAGGAAATGCTTTCAATTTTTCACCATTGAGGATAATGTTTGCTGTGGGTTTGTCATATATAGCTTTTATTATGTTGAAGTATGTTCCTTCTATTCCTGCTTTCTGGAGAGTTTTTATCATAAATGGATGTTGAATTTTGTCACAGGCTTTCTCTGCATCTATTGAGATAATTATATGGTTTTTATTTTTCAATTTGTTAATGTGGTGTATTACATTGATTGATTTGCGGATATTGAAGAATCCTTGCATCCTTGGGATAAAGCCCACTTGGTCATGATGTATGATCTTTTTAATGTGTTGTTGGATTCTGATTGCTAGAATTTTGTTAAGGATTTTTGCATCTATGTTCATCAGTGATATTAGCCTGTAGTTTTCTTTTTTTGTGGCATCTTTGTCAGGTTTTGGTATTAGGGTGATGGTGGCCTCATAGAATGAGTTTGGAAATTTCCCTTCCTCTGCAATTTTCTGGAAGAGTTTGAGCAGGATAGGTGTTAGCTCTTCTCTAAATTTTGGGTAGAATTCAGCTGTGAAGCCATCTGGACCTGGACTTTTGTTTGCTGGAAGATTTTTGATTACAGTTTCAATTTCCGTGCTTTTGGTGGGTCTGTTAAGATTTTCTATTTCTTCCTAGTCGAGTTTTGGAAAGTTGTACTTTTCTAAGAATTTGTCCGTTTCTTCCACATTGTCCATTTTATTGGCATATAATTGCTGATAGTAGTCTCTTATGATCCTTTGTATTTCTGTGTTGTCTGTTGTGATCTCTCCATTTTCATTTCTAATTTTATTGATTTGATTTTTCTCCCTTTGTTTCTTGATGAATCTGGCTAATCATTTGTCAATTTTATTTCTCCTTTCAAAGAACCAGCTTTTGGCTTTGTTGATTTTTGCTATGGTCTCTTTTGTTTCTTTTGCATTTATTTCTGCTCTAATTTTTAAGATTTCTTTCCTTCTACTAACTCTGGGGTTCTTCATTTCTTCCTTTTCTAGTTGCTTTAGGTGTAGAGTTAGGTTATTTATTTGACTTTTTTCTTGTTTCTTGAGGTGTGCCTGTATTGCTATGAACTTTCCCCTTAGGACTGCTTTTACAGTGTCCCACAGGTTTTGGGTTGTTGTGTTTTCATTTTCATTCGTTTCTATGCAAATTTTGATTTCTTTTTTGATTTCTTCTGTGATTTGTTGGTTATTCAGCAGCGTGTTGTTTAGCCTCCATATGTTGGAATTTTTAATAGATTTTCTCCAGTAATTGAGATCTAATCTTACTGCATTGTGGTCAGAAAAGATGCTTGGAATGATTTCAATTTTTTTGAATTTACCAAGGCTAGATTTATGGCCCAGGATATGGTCTATCCTGTAGAAGGTTCCATGTGCACTTGAGAAAAAGGTGAAATTCATTGTTTTGGGATGAAATGCCCTATAGATATCAATTAGGTCTAACTGGTCTATTGTATCGTTTAAAGTTTGTGTTTCCTTGTTAATTTTCTGTTTAGTTGATCTATCCATAGGTGTGAGTAGGGTATTAAAGTCTCCCACTATTATTGTTTTAGTGTTAATTTATCCTTTCATACTTGTTAGCATTTGTCTTACATACTGCTCCCGTGTTGGGTGCATATATATTTATAATTGTTATATCTTCTTCTTGGATTGATCCTTTGATCATTATGTAGTGACCGTCTTTGTCTCC
Source organism: Bubalus kerabau (assembly GCF_029407905.1). NCBI lineage: Eukaryota > Metazoa > Chordata > Mammalia > Artiodactyla > Bovidae > Bubalus > Bubalus kerabau. Next base: position 8,161,202 of record NC_073635.1, on the reverse strand, counting down.
TTTCACAGCCTTTCTTTTAAAGTCTATTATATCTGATATGAGTATTGCTACTCCTGCTTTCTTTTGGTCCCTATTTGCATGGAAAATCTTTTTCCAGCCCTTCACTTTCAGTCTGTATGTGTCCCCTGTTTTGAGGTGGGTCTCTTGTAGACAACATATGTAGGGGTCTTGTTTTTGTATCCATTAAGCCAGTCTTTGTCTTTTTGTTGGGGCATTCAACCCATTTACGTTTAAGGTAATTACTGATAAGTATGATCCCGTTGCCATTTACTTTATTGTTTTGGGTTTGAATTTATACACCCTTTTTGTGTTTCCTGTCTAGAGACTATCCTTTAGTATTTGTTGGAGAGCTGGTTTGGTGGTGCAGAATTCTCTCAGCTTTTGCTTGTCTGAAAAGCTTTTGATTTCTCCTTCATATTTGAATGAGATCCTTGCTGGGTACAATAATCTGGGCTGTAGGTTATTTTCTTTCATCATTTTAAGTATGTTGCCATTCCCTCCTGGCTTGAAGAGTTTCTATTGAAAGATCAGCTGTTAACCTTATGGGAATTCCCTTGTGTGTTATATGTTGTTTTTCCCTTGCTGCTTTTAATATTTGTTCTTTGTGTTTGATCTTTGTTAATTTGATTAATATGTGTCTTGGGGTGTTTCACCTTGGGTTTATCCTGTTTGGGACTCTCTGGGTTTCTTGGACTTGGGTGATTATTTCCTTCCCCATTTTAGGGAAGTTTTCAACTATTATCTCCTCAAGTATTTTCTCATGGTCTTTCTTTTTGTCTTCTTCTTCTGGGACCCCTATGATTCGAATGGTGTAGCGTTTAATATTGTCCTGGAGGTCTCTGAGATCGTCCTCATTTCTTTTAATTCATTTTTCTTTTATCCTCTCTGATTCATTTATTTCTATCATTCTATCTTCTAATTCACTAATCCTATCTTCTGCCTCTGTTAGTCTACTACTTGTTGCCTCCAGAGTGTTTTTAATTTCATTTACTGCATTATTCATTATATATTGACTTTTTTATTTCTTCTAGGTCCTTGTTAAACCTTTCTTGCATCTTCTCAATCCTTGTCTACAGGCTATTTATCTGTGATTCCATTTTGATTTCAAGATTTTGGATCAATTTCACTATCATTATTCAGAATTCTTTATCAGGTAGATTCCCTATCTCTTCCTCTTTTGTTTGGTTTGGTGGGCATTTATCCTGTTCCTTTATCTGCTGGGTATGCCTCTGTCTCTTCATCTTGTTTAAATTGCTGAGTTTGGGGTGTCCTTTCTATATTCTGGCAGTTTGTGGAGTTCTCTTTATTGTGGCGTTTCCTCACTCTGTGTGGGTTTGTACAGGTGCCTTGTCAAGGTTTCCTGGTTAGGGAAGCTTGTGTCCGTGTTCTGGTGGGTGGAGCTGTATTTCTTCTCTCCGGAGTGCAATGAAGTGTCCAGTAATGAGTTATGAGTTGTCTATGGTTTGGGGGTGATTTTGGGCAGCCTGTATCTTGAAGCTCAGGGCTGTGTTTCTTTGTTGCTGGAGAATTTGCGTGGTATGTCTTGTTTCGGAACTTGTTGGCCCTTGGGTGGTACTTGGTTTCAGTGTAGGTATGGAGGTGTTTGATGAGCTCCTGTCAATTAATGTTCCTTGGAGTCAGGAGTTCCCTGGAGTCAGGGTTTGGACTTAAGCCTCCTGCTTCCAGTTATAGGTGTTATTTTTACAGTAGTTTCAAAACTTCTCCTTCTGTACAGCACCATTGATAAAACATCTACGTTAAAGATGAAAAGTTTCTCTACCATGAGGGTCACCCAGAGAGGTTCACAGCATTACATGGAGAAGAGAAGAGGGAGGAGGGAGTTAGAGGTGACCTGAATGAGATGAGGTGGAATCAATAGTGGAGAGAGCAGACTAGCCAGTAATCACTTCCTTATGTGCACTCCACAACTGTACTGCTCAGAGATGTTCATGGAGTTATACAGAGAAGAGAAGAAGGAGGAATGAGACAGAGGTGGCCAGAAGGATAAAAGGGGGGAATGAAAAGGATGGAGGCAGATCCAGCCAGTAATCAGTTCCCTAAGTGTTCTCCATCGTCTGGAACACACAGAAATTCACAGAGTTGGGTAGAGTAGAGAGGGGTTAGGGATGAGACACAGGCGACCTGGTGGAGAAAAAGGAGAGTCCAAACGGAGAGAGAGCATTCAAGCCAGTAATCTCGCTCCCTAGTGAAAAATGGGTACTGAAGATTGGGTTCTTAAAGGTACAAAATTGGTAACAGATACATAAAAGCAAAAATTAAAAATCTAGAGTAGAGTTTGGAATTTCAAAAATACGATGTTAAAGAAAAGAAGAAGGAAAAGAAAGAGAGAAAAAACAAACAAACAAAAACAAACAAGGTTGCGAAAATTATAAAGAAAATATAGGTACAAAATTGATAACTAATACCAAAAAGCAAAAGTTAAAAATCTACAGTAGAGTTTGGAATTTCAAAAATACAATGTTAAAGAAAAGAAGGAGAAGAAAAAAAAAAGGTCAAAAAATTATAAAAAATATATACATGAAGTTTGCTGAAGAGAAAAAAAATAGCCTTTTTTTTTTTTTTGCAAAGTAATAGGTTATAAAAGTGAAAATTAAAGGAATAATAGAGGACCTAAATTTTTTTTTAATTAAAAAAAGAAAGAATGATCATAAAAATAGTAAAAATATATCTAGGACTTTCTCTGGTTTTGTTGTGAGTATTGTGGGTTCAGTTCATTTTTGGCTAGTTCCTTGGTCCGACTTCTATTTCTCAAGATCTATAGGCCCCTTCCTATGTATTCAGTTCTAACCATAGGGTTTGAATCTATTGCCTGTAGCTTCCAAGGAGGTTCCCTCTGTTATAGCTTCTTCTGTTTTCTGGTCTCTTCAGTGTCTGGTTTCCGCCCTGACACAAAGGGGACGGTGAAGGACACTTTGTTTTTTTTTTTTAGGCTCACGTGTTCAGTTGCGCTGTGGGGAGGGAGGGAGGGATGCTGCAAACAAATAACACTGGCGTGTGCTCACAGTGCCTCAGCCACACTGGGTCTGCCCCCGCTCACGGCATGTGTAGCCTCCCTGCCCACATTGCTCAGGCTCTAGGTTGCTCTGCCGGGAACCATCTGTGGCCGGCCCTGGGCTGCCTGCACCTCCCAGGTCCAAGCCGCTCAGGTTCAGGCACTCGGGTAGTCCTCAGAGGTGCAGACTCTCAGTAGGGCCTGCGTTTTGTGCCCTTCCCAGGTGCAGCAGCTCAGGTGATGAGGTGTTTGGCGAGCGCGTTTGCTGCAACTTATCGCCTCCCCGCCGCTCAGTTATCTAGGTGTACAACTGGCACACCTTCTCAGGCAGATGTGGACCATCCAGACCCCCAAGAAGTTTTAGTTAGCAAAGAAGCCTGCTTACAGTTTTATAGATAATGTCTCTCTGGGGCTGCGATTGCCCCCTTCCGGTTCTGGCTGCCTGTCACCAGAGGGGGAAGGTCTGCAGCTGGCTATCTCTGTTCAGTCCTTTGTTCCATGCGCGGGCCTGACGGTGTCTTAGGCTAGGGCTGACTTTTCGCGTGGTAGATATCCCACAGTCTGGTTTGCTAGCCCAAATTATTTCGCTCAGATAGCGCTCAGGGTATTCAGGCCAGATCTTTACTCTAAGCGATGCAGCCTGCGCCACACCTCCCTGCCCAGCCCCCGCTTGCTAATGGCGTGTGCAGGCGTCTGCACTGCTTCTCCACTGGGGGAGTTACTGTAGGGCTCACAATCTGCGGGTTTTAATTGTTTATTTATTTTTTCTCCCTGTTATGTTGCCCTCTCTGCTTCCAAACCTCGGCACAGATTCGGCAGTGAGAAGGTTTCCTGGTGTTTGGAAACTTTTCTAAGACTCCCTTCCCGGGACAGAACTCCATCCCTCCCTCTTTTGTCTCTTTTTTTGTCTTTTATATTTTTTCCTACGTCCTTTTGAAGACTTGGGTTGCTTTTCTGGGTATCTGATGTCCTCTGCCAGCATTCAGAAGTTGTTTTGTGGAATTTACTCGGTGTTTAAATGCTCTTTTGATGAATTTGTGGGGGAGAAAGTGTTCTCCCCATCCTACTCTTCCGCCATCTTGGCAGCCTCTTGAGACTTAAAAAGTTGACTTAAAACTCATCATTCAGAAAACAAAGACAATGGCATCTGTTCCCATCACATCATGGCAAATACATGGGGAAACAATGTAAACAGTGAAAGACTTTATTTTGGGGGGCTCAAAATCACTGCAGATGGTGACTGAAGCTATGAAATTGAAGGACACTTACTCCTTGGAAGAAAAGTTATGACCAAACTAGACAGCATATTAAAAAGTAGAGACATTACTTTGCCAACAAAGGTCCATGTAGTCAAAGCTATGGTTTTTCCACTAGTCATGTATAGATGTGAGAATTGGACTATAAAGAAACCTGAGTGGTGAAGAATTGATGCTTTTGAACTTTGCTGTTGGAGAAGACTCTTGAGAATCCTTTGGACTGCATGCAGATCCAATCAGTCCATCTAAAGGATGTTAATCAGTCCTGAATATTCATTAGAAAGACTGATGCTGAAGCTGAAATTCCATTACTTTGGCCACCTGATGCGAAGAACTGACTCATTTGAAAAGATCCTGATTCTAGGAAAGATTGAAGGAGAAGGAGATGACAGAGGATGAGATGGTTGGATGGCATCACCGACTCAATGGACATGAGTTTGAGCAATCTTCAGGAGTTGGTGATGGACAGGGAAGTCTGGCGTGCTGCAGTCCATGTATGATTTCACTTATGTGTGAATGTGAAGAATAAAACAAGTGAACAGAGGTGACAAAACAAAAATAACCTCAGAGATACAGAGAGAAAATTAGTGGTTTACCAGAGGGGTGAGAAGTGTGGAAATGGGCAAGATAAGTAAAGATGATAAAGAGGTACAATCTACTAGGCATAAAATAATTTACAAATTTGTATTATATATCACAGGGAATCTGGACAGTACTTTATAATGATGTTATATTATCTATAATCTATAAAAGTATTGAATCATTTTATTCTACATCTGTAATTAATATAACATAGTGTGTCAGTCTTGCTTTAATTTTAAAAATGTAGACAATTATTTTACACCATGAAACCAAAAAATGAATACTTTGGAGCAAATAATAAACTGAAATTTATAACCTCAAACCATAAGATGTCCAAATGAAGACACAAGAGAAAAACACAGAGTTAACTAAACATATCAAAAATATTGCCCATAAAAATATGATAAATTATGCTTCATCAAAATAAAAAAAAATCTGCTATTTGAAAGATAGTTCTGAGATTATGAAAAGATTAGCCACTAACTGGAAGTACTTGAAAATCAAATATTCAACACATGACATGAAAGCCACTCATATGAACACTCCTGAAGCTCAATAATAGAACAAATATAAAGAGGGCAAATGGTTAAAGCAGGACTTAACCAGAGAAGACATTTCAATAGCAACTAAGCACTTATAAAGATGCTCACCATCATGATTCTTTAAGGAAATGCAAACAAATCCCCAGACATGCTACTGCATAACTTTTAGCATAGTTACAATTTTAAAAGACTGACTATACTAAGATAGCATGTATTTTAAAGTCTCACAGATTGCTGAAGGAAATGCAAATTAAAAAAAAAAAATGTTGGAGATCAGTTGTGTGTTCTTAAAAAATTAAATATATACCTACTATATGATCCAGTCATTCATTTCTAAGCTTATATAAGATAAATTAAAGTATAGACATACAAAACTTGCATAAAGATAATGTTCATAACAATTCTTTAGTAATAGCCCAATGCTGGAAAACAGCCCAATACTGGAAAACGACTGTTAAAACAGTTGATTGGATCAAAAACTATGGTATACACATATAATGAAGTAATATTTAGCCATAAAAAGGGTGAGCTAATGACACACTACTGCACTGATGAATCTCAAAATAATTTTGCTGAGTGAAAATAAAGAATGCACACTGTATGACTTCATTGATGTAAAATTCTAGAAAATGCAGATGAGTCTATAATGAAAATAAACATGTTAATAATTGCCTTGACACAGGATAGGGAGGGATTTGAATAGGATATGGGAAGCATTTGAAAAATCTAGATGTATTCATTATCTTCCAGGGCTTCTGGATGGTAGAGTCTGATTGCAATGCAGGAGACCCAGGTTCAGTCCCTGGGTCAGGAAGATCCCCTGGAGAATTAATGGCAACCCACTCCAGTATTCTGGCCTGGAAAATCCTAATGATGGAGGAGCCTGGAGGGCTACAGTCCATGGGGTCGGACACAACTGAGGAACTAACACACACACACATTCATTATCTTGCTTTAGGCATTGATGATTACACTGTGTAAACATATGTCAAACTTTTAAAGCTGTACAGTTTTTTCAAATCATCGTATGTCAAAGTCAACCCCCAAAAAACAGATTGGCATGTAAACCAAAGAAATTTTCTTAGCAGTATAAAAGTAACCAGTTAAACTATATTTTCATCACCAAATTGTAAAAAACTTCAGGGCATCTTTAACAAATCTGTATATTTATAGATACATATGCTAAAAAGTGTGAAATCAAAAAAAGGTCAATAACTTTAAAAGTGCCATAACTGAAGTAAAATTAATTTAAATTTTAAATTCATGAAATAAAATTACCCAGGATCATTAAAATATGTTCATCAGGAAAGAAACTGATTATGATTGTGTTAGAGAAAACATATGAGTTAAATGATACCTAATTTGAATCTCACATCATAGCTAGGTAAATTAGTTAAACAAATAAAACTTGGAAAAGGTAATGTGTTAATGAAATTGAAGGTGGGTTTTCTACTGCTTAACATTATTAACATTCATGTCATATTGGTACATTCTATCAATACAACAAATAAAAACAAATAATATTATTAAACCAAGCAAAGCTTGTATTGTCTTATCTTTGATACAGATATATCTGCAAGTATAATAAATAGAATAATCAATAATATAAACATTTTCTCTAAAATGAGACTGAAGAGCAGAATATTATGAAGAAAAATATTTTAAATAATGTTTAACAAAAATTCAAGCTCTCTACCAGACATTTTGCTAATGGTTAGGGTGTCAAGCAAATATATATACATCCTGACCTTTAGGATCTGATTTTCTAGTATTTCTCTGAAAGTTATTATATTTTTGGGATATAGATTTATAAAATTTGGATGGTAGGAAATTATAAGCAACTTCAGGAGAACTTCTCAGTTGCAAACCATATTTTTTTTTCATTTTATTTTTAAAATTTCACTGGAGTATAGTTGATTTACAGTGTTGTATTAGTTCCAGGTGTACAACAAAGTGAATCATTTATACATACACATTTATCCATTCTTTTTTAGATTCTTTTCTCATATAGGTCATTACAGAGCATTGAGAGAGTTCCCTTTGCTATACTGTAGTACAATATGTCTTTATTATCTATTTTATATATAGTAGTTTCAATCCCAATGTCCAAATTTATCCTTCCCTGCCCCTTTCCCATCTGGTAATCTTAAATTTGTTTTTTCTTTAACGTCTGTGAATCTATTTCTATTTGTAAATAAGTTCATTCGTATCTTTTTTTTTTTTATTATTCCATATATAAAAGGGGCTTCCCAGATGGCACCAGTGGTAAAGAATCTGCCTGCCAATGCAGGAGATGTATAAGACACAGGTTTGATCCCTGGGTCAGGAAGATCGCTTGGAGGAGGAAATAGCAACCCACTCCAGTATTCTTGCCTGGAGAATCCTATGGTCAGATGAGCCTGGAAGACTGGTGCATAGGGTCACACACAGACATGACTGAAGCAACTTAGCATGCACACACACACATATAAATGATAACATATGATATTTATCTTTCTCCATCTGACTTACTTCACTCACTGTGACAATCTCTAGATCCATTCATGTTGCTGCAAATCGCACGATCCCATTCTTTTTTTATGGTTGAGTAATATTCCATTGTATATACATACAGAATGTGAACAAGAACGTGAAGTCGTTCAGTCGTGTCCAACTCTTTGCGACCCCATGGACTGTAGCCTACCAGGCTCCTCCATCCATGGGATTTTCCAGGCAATAGTACTGGAGTGGATTGCCATTTCCTTCTCCAAGGGATCTTCCCAACCCAGGGATCGAACCTGGATCTCCCATATCATAGACAGACACTTTACCATCTGAGCCACCAGGGAAGCTGAAAAGTAAATTTGAAGTGTTCTAAAAGATCTCTCAATAAAACGTCCTGAAACAAATACCCAAATAAGAATTAATTGTGGTAATTTTGACTTTTTTTTTCTTTTTTTACTTTATAATAGTAGAGAGTAGTCACTTCAGAAAAAGTTAAATTATAGACACTGTTTTACATTCCAATAAAATAAATGATTTGGGGTCATAAGACAGGTAAAAATAATAAACCAAAAAATATAACTTTTCTTATTAATATTGATGTTTTGTTATATGAATGTATAGTTACTTGACTTTTTTGAAAGATAGATTTCTAGGGACTGGTAAGATTGCAGTTTCCAACGTGTGTCTTTTTTAAGTTTTCTCAAAGTCCGAATTACAATACATAGCTTGAATAATACTGAAGTTGAATATTGTTATTTTTCTCAATTTTAATACAACAATTAACTATATTTGAACTGTAAGTTATTTATATTTTTTCAGTATAAAAATCCAAAAGGAAATCAGTGAAGTGTTGCTTTCTCATTTGTATACTAGAGCTATTCCTTACCGAAAACAACTGTTACAAATTTCATATAAAGTATTCCACGAATATTTTATTTATTTACATAAAATCTCTGCTATTTTAAATGTGTACTTTTTCTTATTCTTAATTAGTAAGACTTATTTTTAAATAATTTTAAATTTAGGGAAAATTGAGCAGAGAATTTCCATTTGCTACATGCTAACACTTCAGCACATTTTTCCCTAAAAAAAAAAAAAAAAACCTTAATTTTATATGATTTATATATTACAATAAAGACACACATATTTATATGTTACTGCTAATTAAATTCCATAATTTATATTAGGGTTTACTACTTGTGTTTTGCTTTCTATTGGTTTTGACAAATATATAATGTCATGTATCCACACTTATAGGCTTCCCTGATAGCTCAGTTGGTAAAGAATCTACCTGTAATATTGGAGACCTGTGTTCAATTTCTGGGTCGGGAAGATCTCCTGGAGAAGAAATGGCAACCCACTCCAGTATTCTTGCTTGGAAATTCCTAAGGGCAGAGGAGGCTGGCAGGCTACAGTCCATAGGGTCACAAGAGTCAGACACAACTCAGTATTGCCTTTCTTTATCCACCATTACATGTCATGCAGAAAAGCTCTGCCTGAAAAATCCCATGTTTCACATAATTCCCTGCTTTGATACTATTTCAACTACAGATATTTTTCACTCCCACTGTAGGTTTGCCTTTTTCAGAATATTATATAGCTGGAATCATATAGTCTGTAGTCTTCTCAGGCTGACCTCTTCCATTTAGCAATATACCTTTAGTATCTTTTCATACTTTGTCTTTTCATGGCACAATATATACTTTTTGTTGCAGAAAAACATTCCTTGACTGAATTAACTATCATTTTTTCCATTCACCTATGAAAGACGTTTTTGTTGCCTTCAATTACAGGCAGTTATGAAGAAAACTGCAATAAACATCAGTGTATGGACATAAGTTTTGAACTCAGTTGGATGAACACCCATGAGTGCTATTTCTGGATCATATGGTAAGACTATGTTTAGCTTTCTTAAAAAAAAAAAAAAAAGCTTCCAGCTATCTTCTAAAATGGCTCTGCAATCTTAATTGCAGCTAACAGTTCTTGAGAATTCATTTTGCTCTACATCCTTGCTTCCATTTGGTATTTTCAGGTTTATCAATTTTAACTGTCTTAATAGGTATCACATTGTTTCTATGTATAATTACTTAAAGGCATACACTATTTATCATTTTCTCATAGGCTTATTTGTAATCTATATATCCACTTTGATGAAATTTCTGTTCAGATGATTTGCCATTTTCTAACTGTATTTTTTGCTTTGAGTTTTAAGAACTCTGTAAATTTTGGACACATTCTTTATAAACATATATAATTTTATTTATTTATGTTGACTGCTGGGTCTCCACTGCTGTGCATGCTTTTCTCTTGTTGTGGAGAGCAGCTGCTACTCTCTGGGTGCATTGCTCAGGCTTCTCACTGCAGTGGCTCCTCTTGTTGCAGAGAATGGGCTCGAGGGTGAGGCGGCTTCAGTAGCTGCAGCATGTAGGCGCAATAGCTGCGCTCCCAGGCTCCAGAGCTCAGGCTCAGTAGCTGTAGTGTATGGGCTTAGTTACTTCACTGCATGTGGTATCTTCCCCGACCAAGGATCAAACCTATGTCTTCCACATTGGCAGGCATATTCTTTACAACCAAGGGAGCAGGAACATAGACAGACCTGGAAACATATTCTTTATAAGACATATATTTTATAAATATTTTTCCCAGTTTGTGGCTTATTGTCTTATTCTCTTAGCAGGGCTTGTCACAGAATGGAGGTTTTAATTTTAATGGAGACTAACATCAATTTTTAAATGCATTGTGCTTTGGGCGTATTGTCTTTAAACACATTCTCAAACTCAAGGTCACCCATGTTTACCTATATTACTTTCGAAAAGTTTCATAGTTTTGCTTTTTCATTCAGGTATATGATCCATTATAAATCAATGTTTGTAAAAGATTTAAGGTTTATGTCTAGATTATTTTTTCTTTAAGTAGAGTTCCAATTTTTCCATCATCATTTGTAGAAAGGACTATTCTTGTTCCATTGAACTGCCTCTGTCCCTTTATTGCTGAGCTCTCTTTCCTGTTTGATTGATCTATTTGTCTGTTTTTTGCTAATACCAAATGGCATTCATTATAGAAGCTTTATGGTCAGGAGATATCAGTCTTATAATTTTGTTCTTTTTAAGAACTGTTTTATCAAATCTAGGTCTTTTGCTTTTCAGCATAAATTTTAGATGCAATTTGTCAATATCTTCAAAATATGTTTCCTAAATGTTGATTGGAATTGTGTAAATAATAGATTAATTTAGGAGTCTGTGTGCTTGTGCTGAGTCATGCGACCCCATGGACTGTAGCCCTCCAAGTTCCTCTGTCCACGGAATTTCCAAGCAAGAATACTTCAGGGGATTGCCATTTCCTGCTCCAGGGGGTCTTACTGATTAAAGGGATTAAACCTGAGTTTCTTGTGTCTCCTGCATTGGCAGATGGATTCTTTACCACTAAGGCCACCTAGTAACTGACCTCTTAACAAGTCAAGACTTCTCATCCATGAACAATTTTTTAAATTTTATTTATAGCTATTTTTCATCAGTTTTATGCATTTCCAAAAATAATTCTGTTACATATTTTGATAAATTTATAATGGAGTGTATATTTTCTCTTGCTTTACATACATTTTTATGATAAAATAAATGATACATGTTTCTTATTTCAAATTCCAATTGTTCATTATTAGTATATTGGGAAAAATTGCTTTCCTATTTTAATCTTATATTCTAACTGTACTGTGATGACTTATTAATTCCAGGATTTTTTTAGTATTTGGGATTTTCTGCATAGATAATCATATTATCTGAAAATAATAGCAGTTTATAAGTGTATACCTCCTCCATCCACATTTTGTATTAGTTTTCATGAACTAGAATTTCCAGCAGTGCATTGAATAGAAGTGTAAGAAAGACCATCCTTGTCCTGTTCTTAAACTTAGGCCAAAAGCATCCAGTTTCTTAACATCTTAAATATGTAGCAATTGTAGGGATTTTGTAGATGTACTTTACCAAGTTTAGGAACATCACCTCTAGTAGTTTCCTAAGAATTTTTATCATGAGTGGGTCATAAATTTTGACAAATATTTTCTTCTGCATCAGTTGTTAGAATCATTTGATTTTCTTCTTTGGTCTGTGATTGGAAGACCCAGATTGATTTCTGAATATTGACCAGCTTTGGATACCTGGAATTAATCTCAAGTGACATTTATGTATAATTATATTAATATAGTGTGGTTTTAATTTGCTAAAATTTTCTTGATAAATTTTGTATCTGTGTTCTTTAGAGCTTTTGCTGTGCAGATTTTCCTTCTGTAATGGCTTATTTGGCTTTGATATTGGAGTTATGTTAACTTCATAGAATGTGTGAAGAAGAATTCCTGCTTCTTCAATCTTCTGGAAAAAAGACTGTAGAGAATTGATGTTATTTATTCTTTAAAAGTTTGGTAGAAACAACCAGTGAAACCATCCAGGAATGATGCTTCAATTTTTGGATAGTTATTACTGCTAATTGAATTTTTAATGGATGAGGGCATATTTAGAATATTTACTTCTTGTGTAAGTTTTGGTATTTTGATCTTCTAGAAATTGGTTTATTTCATCTGTTATTAAATTTGTGGACACATTTGTAGATATTTCCCCCCCTGCTGTTGTTGTTCAGTCATTAAGTATTTTCTGACTTTGAGATCCCATGAACTGCGGCTTGACAGGCCTCTCTATTCTTCACTGTCTCCTGGAGTATGTTCAATCTCATGTCCATTGAGTCAGTGATGCCATGAAACAATCTCATCCTCTGTCATCCCTTTCTCCTCCTGCCTTCAATCTATCCCAGAATCAGGGTCTTTTCCAGTAAATAGGCTCTTTACATCAGGTAGCCAAACTATTGCAGCTGCAGTTTCAGTATCAGAAGGGAAGTGAAGTGAAAGTTACACAGTCATGTCTGACTCTTTGCAACACCATGGACTATACAGTCTATAGAATTCTCCAGCCAGAATATTGGAGTGTGTAGCCTTTCCCTTCTAAGGGGATATTCCAAAACCTGGGATCAAACCCCAGATCTCTTACATTGCAGGCAGATTCTTTACCAGCTGAGCCACAAGAGAAAACCATTACCAGTAAATATTCTGGGTTGATTTGCTGTAGGATTGGGTGGTATGTCCTTACTGTCCAAGTGCTTCTCAAGAGTCTTCTCCAGCACTGTCCATGGGGTTATTACTGGTAACCTTTCTTTCATTTTTAGTAATATGCATCATTCCTCTTTTTTATTGATCAGCCTATCCATATTGTTTATCCATGATATTGATATTTTGAGAAAACTGTATACAGATCAAGAAGCAAGAATTGGAATTGGACATGGAACAATCAGTTCAGTGCAGTTCAGTTGCTCAGTTGTGTCCGACTCTTTGCGACCCCATGAATCGCAGCACACCAGGTCTCCCTGTCCATCAGCAACTCCTGGAGTTTACTCAGACTCACATCCATTTAGTCAGTGATGCCATCCAGCCATCTCATCCTCTGTCATCCCCTTCTCCTCCTGCCCCCAATCCCTCCCAGCATCAGGGTCTTTTCCAATGAGTCAACTCTTCGCATGAGGTGGCCAAAGTACTGGAGTTTCAGCTTTAGCATCATTCCTTCCAAAGAAATCCCAGGGCTGATCTCCTTCAGAATGGACTGGTTGGATCTCCTTGCACTCCAAGGGACTCTCAAGAGTCTTCTCCAACACCACACTTCAAAAGCATCAATTCTTCGGCGCTCAGCCTTCTTCACAGTCCAACTCTCACTTCCATACATGACCGCAGGAAAAACCATAGCCTTGACTAGACGGACCTTTGTTGGCAGAGTAATGTCTCTGCTTTTGAATATGCTATCTAGGTTGGTCATAACTTTCCTTCCAAGGAGTAAGCATCTTTTAATTTCATGGCTGCAGTCACCATCTGCAGTGATTTTGGAGCTCCCAAAAAATAAAGTCTGAGACTATTTCCACTGTTTCCCCTTCTATTTCCCATGAAGTGATAAGACCGGATGCCATGATCTTTGTTTTCTGAATGTTGAGCTTTAAGCCAACTTTTTCACTCTCCACTTTCACTTTCATCAAGAGGCTTTTTAGTTCCTCTTCACTTTCTGCCATAAGGGTGGTGTCATCTGCATATCTGAAGTTATTGATATTTCTCCTGGCAATCTTGATTCCAGCTTGTGTTTCTTCCAGTCCAGCGTTTCTCATGATGTACTCTGCATATAAGTTAAATAAGCAGGGTGACAATATACAGCCTTGACGAACTCCTTTTCCTATTTGGAACCAGTCTGTTGTTCCATGTCCAGTTCTAACTGTTGCTTCCTGATCTGCATACACATTTCTGAAGAGGCAGATCAGGTGGTCTAATATTCCCATCTCTTTCAGAATTTCCCACAGTTTATTGTGATCCACACAGTCAAAGGCTTTGGTGTAGTCAATAAAGCAGAAATAGATGTTTTTCTGGAACTCTCTTGCTTTTTCAATGATCCAGCGGATGTTGGCAATTGGATCTCTGGTTCCTCTGCCTTTTCTAAAACCAGCTTGAACATCAGGAAGTTCACAATTCACATATTGCAGAAGCCAGGCTTGGAGAATTTTCAGCATTAATTTACTAGCATGTGAGATGAGTGCAATTGTGCTGTAGTTTGAGCATTCTTTGGCATTGCCTTTCTTTGGGATTGGAATGAAAACTGACCTTTTCCAGTCCTGTGGCCACTGCTGAGTTTTTCAAATTTGCTGGTGTATTGAGTGCAGCACTTTCACAGCATCATCTTTCATGATTTGAAATAGCTCAACTGGAATTCCGTCTCCTCCACTGGATCAAAAACGGGAAAGGAGTACTTCAAGACTCTATATTGTCACCCTGCTTACTAGGCTGGATGAAGCACAAGCTGGAATCAAGACTGAGGGGAGACATATCAATACCTTCAAATACACAGATGATACCACACTATGGGAGAAAGTAAAAAGCCTCTTGAAGAGGGTGAAAGAGGAGAGTGAAAATGCTGACTTAAAACTCCACATTCAAAAACCTAAAGATCATGACATTTAGTCCCATCAATTAATGGCAAATAAAAGAAGAAAAAGTGGAAATTGTTACAGATTTTATTTTCTTATGCTCCAAAATCACTGCAGACAGTGACTGCAGTCATGAAATTAAAAGGCACTTGCTCCTTGGAAGGAAAGAAATGACACACTTTTGCTGTTGTTATTGTTCAGTCACTCATTCCTATATGACTCTTTGTGACCCCATGGACTGCAGCATGCCAGGCTTCCCAGTCCTTCATAATCTCCCAGAGTTTGCTCAAACTGATGTCTATTGAGTTGGTGATGCCATAAAACTATCTTGTCCTATGTTATTCCCTTCTCCTCCTGCCTTCAATCTTTCCCAGTATCAGAGTCTTTTCCAAGGAGTCAGCTCTTTGATCAAGTGGCCAAAATGTTGGAGCTTCAGCTTCAGCATCAGTCCTTCCAATGAGTATTCAGAGTTGATTTCCTTTAGAATTGACTGGTTGGATCTCCTTGCAGTCCAAGAGACTCTCAAAAGTCTTCAACACCACAGTTCAAAAGTATCAATTCTTCGATGCTCAGCCTTCTTTATGGTCCAATTCACATATCTGTACATGAGTACTGGAAAAAACCATAGCTTTGACTATACAGACCTTTGTATGACAAACCTAGACACCATATGAAACCAAAGATATCACTTTGCTGACAAAGATCCGTCTAGTCAAAGCTCTGGTTTTTCCAATAGCCATGTATGGATGTGAGAGTTGGAAAATAAAGAAGGCTGAGTGTTGAAGAATTGATGTTTTTGAAGTGTGGTTTTGGAGAATACTCATGAGAGTACTTTGGAGAGCATGGAGATCAAACAAGACAATCCTAAGGGAAATCAGTCCTGAATATCTGTTGGAAGGTCTGATGCTGAAGCTGAAGCTCCAATACTTTGGCCACCTGATGTGAGGTGTGTACTCATTGGAAAAGATCTTGATGCTTGGAAAGACTGAAAGCAGGAGGAAAAAGGGGCACAGAGAATGAAATATTTAGATAGCATCATGGACTCAATGAAGGTGAGTTTGAGCAAACTCCAGGAGATAGTGAAGGACAGGGAAACCTGGCTTGATGCAGTACATAGGGTCACAGAGAGTCAGACACACCTTTAAGACTGAACTACAACAAAAAATTTATCTTTTTAATAGACAAACTCTTGCATCATTTATTTTCCGTATTTCATAATTTTAATTTTAATCTTGTATTATTTATTTTTTATCCTTACTTTGTGCTTATATCACTGTTTTCTCTGTAGTTTTCGAATGTGAGGGCTGATTGTTGATACAATATTTTTATTTATTCTACAGCATGGATACAGGGCTGAAATTTCTCACCAAACATGTTTTTATTGCATTCCACAAATTTGACAACTTCTGTGCTCATTTTCATTGAGTTCAAATATTTTAAAATCTCTTTTGACAGTTCCATTTTGATCCATGTATATTTAGAGATTGCTGTTTAATCTCAAACTGCTTTCAGATATATCTACTTCTTTCTATTATTGGTAGAGAACAGGCTATCCTATCTTCATGTTATGCACCTTTTGATCATGATAATGTTAACTCTATTTCCAAACACTGTTCTTTGTTTCAGAAATAAATAAACCTTTACAGCCTTTCTGTTAGCATGGTATATCTTCCTCCATCCCTTGAATTTTAAGCAGTATCTTTGTAACTAGAGTGAGCTTCTTATGATAAATATAGTTGTGTTTTTTTTTTTTTAATTTAGGCAGCAAACTTTGTCTTTTTAATTGGTATATTTAGAACTCTCATATTTACATTAATCATTCATATATTTGGATTGGAATCTGCTATGTGTGTACCTGTTTCTTTTTCCCTTTGTCTTCACTTCATTTTATTTGTATTTTTCTGTCTTCTCTGGTTTGAATGAATAAACCAATGAACACATTTTATACGATTTCATCTTTTCTCATAGCTTTATCATTTATACATATTTTAATTTTCCATCTTTCCCTGTAGTTTGTGATATGCATATATAAATAATATAGCTCAACATTCAAATAACACTTCATCTCTTCATAGCTAATACAAGTACCTTATCTAGATTGTTCCCAATTCCTCTTGTCATCGTTTATAATATTGCTGTCATTTGTTTCACTTATCTATACACTATGATCAATCAATATATGTTGCTCTTATGACTTGAGAAATAGTTATCTATGTGATCGAGGTTAAATAAAATAGATTTTACTTTGTCTTAATTTATTAATTCTTTGACCATCTTCTATTATTAAAAAAAAAATTGGAGTATGGTTGGTTTACAATATTGTGTTAGTCTCGGTACTGCAAAGTGATTCAGTTATATGTATATTTTTTTCAGACATTTTTCTATTATACTGTATTATAAGACATTGAATATGTTCCCTGTTCTATACCTAAATCCTTGTTGCTTATCTATTTTATGTGTAGTAGTTTGTATCTAATAATCCCATATTTCCAATGTATCCATAGTCTCCTCCCTTTGGTAGCCATGAGTTTGTTTTCTATGTCTGTGAATATTTCTGTTTTGTATGTAGGTTCATTTGTATTATTTTTTAGATTCCACATATAAGTGGTAGAATATAACATTTGCGCTTTTCTCTCTGATTTACTTTTATTAGTGGAACATCCTCTAGATCAATGTATGTTGTTGCAAATGGCAATATACCATTCTTTTGTGGCTGCATAATATTTCCTTGTATATACATATTATCTCTTAAGCCAATTACCTAATGATGCACACTTGAGCTGCTTCCATGCTGTGGCTATTGTAAATTATTGCTATGACCATTGGGGGTGCATGTATCTTTTCTAATTAGAGTTTTAATCTTTTCTGAATATGTGCACAGGATTGGGATTGCTGGATCATATGGTAGCTCTATTTTTAATGTTTTAAGAAATCTTCATACTGTATTCCAAAGTGATTATACCAGTTTACATTACTACCCACAATGTAGGAGGTTTCTGTTTTCTCTACCCGCTCTCCAGCACTTATTATTTGTAGACATTTTTGATGATAGCCACTTTGACCAAGGTGAGGTGACATCTCATTGTAGTTTTGATTTGCATTTCTCTAATAATGAGTGATATTGAGCATTTTCACGTGCGTGTTAGCCATCTGTATATTTTCTTTCTGCTTGAAACACAAGAGGATGTATTTTTAGATTTTCACAGTGAAAACCTGGTATTGTTCATAGAGGCAAAACCATATAAAGACTGTGTCCCAGGAGATTTAACTCTCAAGAGAGTTTATGCTTGATCTCAAACAATTTGTCAGATTACAAGTTAGTGTTCTTTTGAGTTACAGAATTCACTAGCTTGTTTCAGGTATGTTAATTTCAGCCATGATTCTCTGTATTTTTCTGTCTCCCTGCTTTCCATTTGAGGGCCTTTAGTTCTCTATTGAATCTTTAAAAAAGAAGTTCTAGATTTTCTGTTTATTAAAATGTTTTCTTGTTTTTAAAATAGAAAAGAAGACTTCCAAACTATTTGCATATTACAACTAAAAGGAGAAATTATATTTTAATTCACATTATCAGCAAACTATATTCCCTAGTGATTGCTTTTATAATTAATATACCATAGGGATTTTTCTTTTTCATTTTACACTTGCTTGGTGCTTAATGTTTAAAAGTTCATAAGTTTCTTTAAGTAATATTTATTTTTCTAGTCAGTGGGTTTATAAAGAAATTTTCTCATAACTATGTAGACCTGGCATATTTAAAATTTGTATTGTTAAAGATCGTTTGGTGGGTTAAAATACCTTAAGAATTTCACTCTATACCCAGAGTAAAAGGTAAACAGATTAGAATTTATGTAAGAAATAAAAAGCATTCTAAATCACACAAAGGATACAGTAGATATGGTATTAATTTCAGAAGGATGAAACAAAGAGAATAACAAGTGAAACTATAATATATGATAAAGAATTCCTGAGAATAAATTGGTTGGTTTAGGCAGAGTAATGAAAAAAAAAAAGTATTGATTTTGTATTGAATTGTATTGAATTCAACATTGTATTGAATTGTAGTCAATTGTATTGAAAAAAAAATGATATACAGCCTCTATTAATTTTGAATTTTAAAAGCTGTTTGTAAAGTCTACAAGCCCTAAATGAGGTCATTTATGCTAGACCACATCAACAAGCTGGGTCTTAGATACCTAACTAATTCAGCTTCCCTTTGAAATGTAGTCTAAAATAGTCAGAAATTTTCTGATCAGTATCAATGAGGTAATCTGAGATGAGGTAACCCACCTAATAAGATTTTTTTTTTTTATCCAACCCTAACCCTAACAAATTTGAAATAATTCTGTTTTCTGTTGATGACCTACTTACCCTGCCTTCTAAAACCCTTCCATTTCTGTAGCCCTTGGAACTCCCCTCGACTTGTTAGATGGAACATTGCCTAATTCAAGGAATCATTCAATAAAGCCAATTGGATCCTTACAGTTTACTCAATTGAAATATGTTTTCGTAACAAAACAGAAAGCAAACAGAGAGAAATGTATAAGAACCTATTTTATTTTTTATGTTTAAAATATTTAATTTAAAATACATTTTATGCATATTTATTCTTTTTGTATTATTAAGCCAGGGCTCTTCTTGGAAGTCATTCAATATATTCTATACAGCATATGTTTCATATAATTATATAACTTCGATTCACAAATGTAACCTCAATATTTTAATTAATTTAGGTAACACATTCAGGAATTGATTAATAATTAAAGATATCCTGGAACTGTCAGTGGTGTGTGCATGTAGGTAAAGTATGTTGCAGGTACACTATTTACATCATTATCAGGAAGAAATGAGATTATTAAAGTCATATGTCCATTCTCATACTGCTTTACATTTTAGTAAGTCATTATGATTAAAAAATATGAACATTTGTTAAGCTGCATTAACGTAAGCAATGACAACATTTTATTAGTGGGATATGCTTAGACGTTATTTTTGGAGCAGTAAACTTTAAATAAGCTTTATGGAAAGAAACTTTGCAATGTGTGTCAATACTCTTAACAGTGTTCATGTACTGATAACCAACATTTCTGTATTTTTAATCTTTAGGGAGAAAAAAAAAAGATGCATGACACATTTAAATGAGAGAGCAACTGTTGTGTTAACTTAATAAGAGAACACAGAAACAATTTATAGGTATAACCATATTGAGTTCAGTTAAATATTATTTATTCAGAGGATAGATTTATTTTTGAAACCCTTTCAAAGGTGTGTAAAATGATCAGTATTTAATGTTAAATTTTAAAAAGTAGTGCACAAAACAATAAAACACATATTACCTATTTTAATACCCCACACTGAAAAAATGAAAATAAAAAATGTAGACTTTAGAGATATATATCGACATTTCTTCCAGTTTTTGGATCATACAAAAACAAAGGATACTGTTAGGAGTGCACCTATATATGTCTCTTGATGCACATCTGTGTGAATTTCTTCGGGGTATATATTTAGTAGTGAAATACCAATGTCAAAGGGTATGTCTGGGTTCAAGTTGAGTGCATACTGACAGTTTTCCATCATGGTTGTACCATTTTTGTACTGTATTCCTACCAGTAAAGTGTGACCATTCAAATTGCTTTACAACCTTGCCAATACTGTCAGTGATATTCAGCTCAGAGCTGTAAATCTACTGTTGGTCTTTTCCATTTACATTCCTCTTTTATGGTGTAACATTTCAGAACTGAATTAAAAGTAAACAATATAAAAGCAATATATAATTATATACTAAAGGTTTAACTTCTATAGACCTTTTCCCCAGCTTTTATATTTCTTAGTTTACTCATTCAGAATCCATCACATAAAACAGTTAAGTAAAAAAGGTTAGGATTAATTTAAAATGTGTTGTGAAGACAAATTGTTCTATAGATTTAAAATGACACAGGATGAACCACACTGTTTTGTCAAAGGAACTTCCAGATGTGGCGGAGGGAGACAGGCACTGACTTCAGAAGCCTCTCGTGTCCCTAATGTGCCTGCATCTGTGATGATAACAGTCCTTTATTAATAAGAGTGTTCTTTTCCTTAATTGGAATTTCTTGGCCTGCTGTTCAGCACTTATTCAGAAAAGTTGGCAAGAAAATGTAGAGTCACTTCTGTTTATATCATAAGTACTCTTGTAAATAATTGTATAAAATCTTGCTACTCACATTTCTTAAATAACAAAGAGAGATTATCAACCCTTGTGAACAGAGCTCATTATCTTTAATCTCTAGTAGAAAATATCATAGACGGTTTTGTTTTCTGTGGTGTCCTCTAAAAGAAATGTATCATTGTATGCATACACATATTCATGACTTGCCATTTTTCTGATTCCCCTACATGAGAATTTTTTGAACAATTAATGTGTAATAGTAATATACCATATATGGGGTGTGTCTTCTAGCTTTTCAGTCTGTTCCCAGGGATTTGCATGTACTTACTTAACGTGTTCCTTGTTTCTGTTATTATGCAAGAAATCATGCCTGATTAAGTTCAGACAGTTTGCAAGGCAGGGGGTTTGTGTAATTGCGATCATGCTCTGCAGGTTTTTACTTAATTGTCATCTCTTTTGAAACTAGATTAAAGGGGTTTTTTTGAGTGCACTGCTCACCTGTTTGTTCATTACATTAATTTAAGTTGTCTTCCCTGCTATTTGTTAAAAACCTGCCACCAGGAGAATTTTGTGACCTTTTTTTTTTTTCTTTCCTGCCTACAGGCATTATATCAGTTTGTCATATAAGACCATGTGTCCTTATCATAAGTCCTTTTATCCCTAGGTATAACTATGTATACTCTTCTAATCCATGAGGATAAAACTTAAAGTACTTAAAGCATAAATAACTATGTTTGATATTCTCAATAAGAAATGGTATATTCCACTTTTGACTCAAGGTGCTGAAAATCTAAATTTCATCAGATGACTCATTTTTTGTCTCTCAGAAATAGTCAGAAATAAGAAACTTATTATATGACTTAAAGTTTAGTTCTTTATTTGCTATGGACATGGCAATAAATGCCATACATATTAGTTCACTTGTATTATCAATTAAATTTCGTATCTATAATTTCTGTACATGGAAGTTTAAGAATAAAGATGTGACATTAATGTGATTTATTAAAATATTTTATTGTATAATATTTTTAACAATCCCTTCAAAAGACATAATTGAAAAAAGTAGTTAACTTATATGCTGACCAAAATAACTAGTAAATGCTACAGTTTATATTAAAAACCAATTTTTACATGAGTTTTATGGTTCATGTGGTTGGGCAGCATCACTGACTCAATGGAAATGAGTTTGAATAAGCTCTGGGAGTTGGTGATGGGCAGGGAAGCCTGGCCTACTGCAGTCCATGGGGTCACAAAGAGTTGGACATGAATGGGTGACTGAACTGATATTAAAAACTGATTCTGTCTGGTTTTATTTTTGGCACATTCTGTGCTAACTATATATTTTAGCTGTTTTTGAGCTATTACTTGAACCATGGTTGCGAATTAAGGCAAAAAATACTGGGTAGCACACTACAAAAACAATTGCAGACATAGGAAATGTGTCAACTTAGCATGAACAAAGCAAGATAAAGAGAAATGAAATCAATCATTCACAAAGCATGTAATTTTATTATTTTAATAAAATATTAAGTTTTCATGTAAGCAGCATTTTGAAATTTAAAGACTAATACTATTGCCTGCCTATCATATATGAACAGTTTTACACATAACTAAAATGAAGCCTTTTGTGTTAAGCCATCAGTTCAGTTCAGTTCAGTGGCTCAGTCATGTCCGACTCTTCGCGACCTCATGAATCGCAGCACGCCAGGCCTCCCTGTCCATCACCAACTCCCAGAGTTCACCCAGACTCACGTCCATCGAGTCAGTGATGCTATCCAGCCATCTCATCCTCTGTCATCCCCTTCTCCTTCTGCCCCAATCCCTCCCAGCATCAGAGTCTTTTCCAATGAGTCAACTCTTCGCATGAGGTGGCCAAAGTATTGGAGTTTCAGCTTTAGCATCATTCCTTCCAAAGAAATCCCAGGGCTGATCTCCTTCAGAATGGACTGGTTGGATCTCCTTGCAGTCCAAGGGACTCTCAAGAGTCTTCTCCAACACCACAGTTCAAAAGCATCAATTCTTCAGCGCTCAGCCTTCTTCACAGTCCAACTCTCACATCCATACATGACCACAGGAAAAACCATAGCCTTGACTAGACGGGCCTTTGTTGGCAAAGTAATGTTTCTGGTTTTGAAAATGCTATCTAGGTTGGTCATAACTTTCCTTCCAAGGAGTAAGCGTCTTTTAATTTCATGGCTGCAGTCACCATCTGCAGTGATTTTGGAGCCCCAAAAAATAAAGTCTGACACTGTTTCCACTGTTTCTCCATCTATTTCCCATGGAGTGATGGGACCAGATGCCATGATCTTTGTTTTGTGTTAAGCCATATACAAATTTAAATCTATAGTATTCTTGCAATTATTATCAATTCTTGTTAATAACCTTTTGCAGTATCTCCTAATGAAGCCCTTTGAGCATTGCAGACAAAGATATTTTCATTTTGTAAACTTTATCTACACAACAGAATATCTAAAAAGTTATTCTAAAAAATAATTTAAATGACAAATATGTTAGTCAGAAAGATGTTTATCTGTGGACTATAAAACTGGTTGAAAGAAATAGTGTTCCCAAACAAAAAACCTGATAACTTGTTTTCATAAGAGAATACTATAATAATACTAAACTTTGTCTCATAGTCTTAATATGACTGAAAATGTGTATTGTGTTTCCTAAAGAGCAAGAGGCTTGATTCTTCCATTATATTATGATTTCTTTTCATCAAGTGAATAATTTGTTTGAAAATACATGATAATACTGGACAATTTAGTTTTTAATAAGAGAGAAACATTCTTCTACCTGTCTAAAGTGAAAACCATAAAGACGTTTCTCCTTGGAAGGAAAGCTATGACCGATCTAGGTAGCATATTAAAAAGCAGAGACATTACTTTGTCGACAGATGTCCGTCTAGTCAAAGCTATGGTTTTTCCAGGAGTCATGTATGGATGTGAGAGTTAGAAGAATCGATGCTTTTGAACTTTGATGTTGGAGAAGACTCTTGAGAGTCCCTTGGACTGCAAGGAGTTCTAACCAATCCATCCTAAAGGAGATCAGTCCTGGGTGTTCATTGGAAGGACTGATGTTGAAGTTGAAACTCCAATACTTTGACCACCTGATGCAAATAACTGACTCATTTGAAAAGACCCTGATGCCGGGAAAGGTTGAGGGCAGAAGGAGAAGGGGATGACAGAGGATGAGATGGTTGGATGGCATCACCGTCTCTATGGACATGAGTCTGAGTAAACTCCGGATGTTGGTGATAGACAGGGAGGCCTGGCATGCTATCGTCCATGGGGTCACAAAGACTCAGACACAACTGACCAACTGAACTGACTGATAAAGGCCAGACTGCTCAGATTCCTCATAAGACTTTTAAATGTGCAAAACAGGAGTCCAAACCTGGTAGGGCTATAGAATTTTAGTTCAAAACATCAGTTTTTCAAATGTCATAAGCACCAAGACAGCGAATTTTGAAGAATCCCAGAGTTAGCAAGAGTGGCAGATACTATGTACCTCAAAGCTGAAGGAACCAAGGAATGGTTCCAAAACTGGGGCCCAAAAACCGGGGCCACTCAGTGGGAGCTGAAGGTGAAGAAAAGTCAGTCATTTTTGGATGTGTGTACATGTGTGCTCAGTTGTGTCTGACTCTTTGTGACCTTATTGACTGTAGCCTGCCAGGCTCCTCTGTCCATGGGGTTTCCCAAGCAAGAATACTGGAGTGTATTGCAAATTCCTCCTCCAGGGAATCTTCCTTTCCCATGGGTTCTTGTTGGGAGAAATATTCTGGGTTCCTTCTTTCTCTTGTTCCCCAACCTCCTGGCAATGATTTCCATCATTCAGACTTAAAGGAAACTACTGGTAAGGGAACCACAGTTTTGTCCTTGTGAAACATGTAGTTGGGTGAAGATATTTAAGAATAGAAAGACAGATGACTTGGTAGTCAGGCTCTGCTCATTTTGTTAATCAGCATTATTTTAACTTTTCCATCAATATTTCATAAAGCAAAAAGTTTGTGGTTTTACTAACATGAAGTAATTATTTTTTGCCCACAAAAATATCATCTCAACTTATCCTCTGTTGGGAAAATATAACTAAAAACAAAATCTCCTTCCAACCTAGAAAACCTTCCCACAAAAGTAGAAGAGAACAAAAAATGTTATTATTGAATAACCATTGAACAGAATGGTTCACATCACAGGAAATTTACTAACACATTGCAAAAACAGGAAGAAATCTCAACATTTTTACAGTTCAAGCAGATACAGCCTGTTACTTACATATTCTCAAGACAAATAATGACTAGTCTTCAATTAAGTTGACTCAACTCTATAACTTGTCACTCATAATTCATCTTAAAAATCGCTTGAAAATTGGTGTGGTCATTGATTGGCAAATCGACTTTATCAATAGAAAAATGAATTCACTTGTTTGTGATGAGGTAGGTTTGCAATTTGGAAAGACAACCACCTAAATTAATCTCCTACCCACCTCCACCCCCACAGACACTGGGAGGGGGCACGATCTTCCTTGATATTTATATTTCATGGAGTTGATTCCCAGGACCTTGACAAAAATATCTCTGGGCCTGAAAGCTGGCAAGAGGCTTACAAAAGCTTAACAAGAGTTATAGTCATTTCAGACACAGAGAAAGAATTTACAATTGCAAATTTTCTAAAAACTATGACTTCCCTTATTTTCAAGTTGAGAATGAAACATTTACTGTTTTTTTTTTTGTTTGTTTTTTTTTGTTTTTCCCCTATCTGTGTATTAGGCTGTGCTGGGTCTTTGTTGCTGCACCTGGGCTTTCTCTAGTTGTGGCAAGTGGGGTCTACTCTTCATTGTGATGTGTAAGCTTCTCATTGCAGTGGCTTCTCTGGTTGCTGAGCACAGATTCTATGCACTCGGATTTCAGTAGCTGCAGTGTGTGAGCTCAGTAACTGTGACTTGCAGGCTCTAGAGCACAGGCTCAGTAGTTGTGGTGCATGGGCTTAGTTGCTCTAGGCATGTGGGGCCTTCCCAGACCAGAAACTGAATCACGTACCCTGCACTGCAAGGTGGACTCTTAACAACCAGACCACCAGGGAAGCCCCCAAACATATTATTTTTAATTCATATTTACCCTTATACCCCAAAGTAAGAGACAAGACACACTGTCCCATCAGTCACTATTGTTGTTATTCAGTTGCTCAGTTGTGTTTGACTCTATGCAACCTCATGGACTGCACCATGCCAAGCCTCTCTGTCTCTCACCACTTCCCAGTTACCCAAATTCATGTTCATTGCATTGGTGATGCCATCCAACCATCTCATCCTCTGTCCTCCCCTTCCTCCCCCACCTTCAATCTTTCCCAGCATCAGGGTCTTTTCAAATGAATCCGTTCTTCTCATCAGGTGACCAAAGTATTGGAGTTTCAGCTTCAACATCAGTCCTTCCAATGAATGCTCAGGGCTGATTTCCTTTAGGATGGACTGGTTGGATCTCCTTGCTGTCCAAGGGCCTCTCAAGAGCCTTTTCCAACACCACAATTCAAAAGCATTAATTCTTCAGCACTCAGCTTTCTTTATAGTCCAACTCTCACATCTGTACATGACTATTGGAAAACCATAGCTTTGACTAGACAGATCTTTGTTGGCAAAGTAATGTCTCTGCTTTTTAATATTGCTGTCTAGGTTGTCCATAGCTTTTCTCCCAAGGAGCAAGTGTCTTTTAATTTCATGGCTGTAAGTCACCACCTGCAGTGATTTTGGAGCCCAAGAAAATAAAGTCCCTCACTGTTTCCATCATTTTCCTATCTATTTCCATTAAATGATGGGACCAGATGCCATGATCTTAGTTTTCTGAATGTTGAGTTTTAAGCCAACTTTTTCACTCTCCTCTTTCACTTTCATCAAGAGGCTCTTTTGTTCTTCTTCACTTTCTGCCATAAGGGTGGTGTCATCTGTGTATCTGAGGTTATTGATATTTCTCCTAGCAATCTTGATTCCAGCTTGTGCTTCATCCAGTCCAGCGTTTCTCATGATGTACTCTGCATACAAGTTAAATAATCAGGGTAACAATATACAGCCTTGACATACTCCTTTTCCCATTTGGAACCAGTCTGTTGTTCCAAGTGCAGTTCTAGCTGTTGTTTCTTGACCTGCATACAGATTACTCAGGAGGCAAGTCAAGTGGTCTGGTATTCCCATTTCTTGAAGAAATTTCCAGTTTGTTGTGATCCACAGAGTCAAAGGCTTTGGTGCAGGCAATAAAGCAGATGTAGATGTTTTTCTGGAACTCTTTTGCTTTTTTGGTGATCCAACGGATGTTGGCAATGTGCACTCTATTATGATAGTAATAATAATAAAGTTGTTGGGTCTTTGTAAAGCTTATTGCGAATGACGCCACCATTCAAAAGGTCTCTGGGATTCCAAGTCTAAGCTCTTAAAGAGGCAGATGGTTTGATCAGATACCACATAGGAATAGGAATATATTAATTTATATAAGAATTATAATTTTCCAATCACTATTTAAAAGTATTTAAACACCATGTTGTAGCCTTACTTCATTCTGAGATCATCAAGTTACCCAGTGCTTCATTATGAAACTTTCTTCCTGTGTCTTTCAAACTTAAAAAATAAGATTGCAATTTCACTGCCATGACTCATGTTCTGCTCCAGCTGCTAGTCAGACTGTCCCCATTTTCATCCAAATTTCCCTAAATAGTCTGAATCCCATATTTTCTCTTTCTCACCCTCTCATTTACCCACCACTGACAGAGATCTGATTTCTGCCCTTTATGTTAAGATCTCATAAAGTTTATTTTTGCTAAAATCTTTTTGTTTTCTGAGTATAGCTACAACATTTGACAACACTGGTCAGTCTCCTTCTGTGGAAGTTTATCCTTTGCTTTCCACCATTAAGCTAGTTTACCTATTAACTAGGTAAGAAGGAAGAAGTATGTCCAACTAACTCATTATATATGAGGAAGCAAAAAGCTTTAACTCTACTCCCCATCCACCCTTCTCTGCCCCCAATGACTAATTGTCCTTTATGCATGGCTGGTGTTGCTGTGTACTGACTGACATGATGACATTCTGAAGTTGGGCGCTTGGGCTTTAGCCATGGGTCTATCACTTTCTACCACATGTTTAAGAATGTTAAGGAAAAAAAAAACAACAACAGCAACCTGTGTTTCCTTGCGCTCATCTGTAATATGGATAGATATCGGGATAAAACAAAGATAATTTGTTTAACTTTTACATGCTTCCTAACATAAAATTGCTTTTGATGCATCAGGTTATTGGGGAAGTCAATGATAAACTATCACAGTGCTTGACGTACAGAAAGCAGGGATGCTAAAGCCATGTGTACATGGCTTTAAATTATGAAACTTTAGGAACAGACACATGATTCTTGTTGTAAATAACTGTGGTGAATGAGTATGTTGCTTTCAATCCAAACAGAATTCTGCAGTATAAACTACAACGGTGACAGTGGAAATGCTCACTAAAAAAAAAAAAAAAAAAAAAGTCTGATATTTGGAAACTGATTAACAAGATGGAAAGCAAACAAAGCTGGTACCTGAACAAATTGGTTACCAGCATTTTAATCTAAAATTCAGTAATGTATGTGCTTTTTTATTCAGTTCAGAAGTTATCCTCAGATCTTTCTCTTAACTTAGCAGTCCTCATGATTTCATGATTTTCACCAGGGCCATATTGCAAGTTAACAGTTTAGTTTGCATTGGGTACCACTATTTCTCCAATTACAACTGCTGTGAAGTTGTTAAAGTAGTATATAAACCATACAATTAAAACAAAGTGAAAGATGACATAATAAGACTAAAATTAGAAGGAAAATTCCAGGAGATAGAGAAGGCCAACAACCTTTATGAAAAAGCCACATATACACACACATAAATATCCATCACTGTAACTTGAAGGCTTACATCTGTGATCTTTCATTTCTGAACAACAGGATAAATCTCTCCTGCATCTCCCTGTGCAACCTCTTTTTACAGATCTTGATAAACTACCAGGTCTTCATTTTGTGAAATACTGCTCCAGGGTACACTGACTACAATGTAGCTATTAGCACTTGACTATGGGTTTTAGGAATTGTATTTAGAGCCTTCAATACAATATTGATTTCACTCTCTTATATGTTTATGTTTTGAAATATGAATTTGCCTGGGATTCTAGACAGAGACATTTTAAGTGTTCACATCTTTGGCACACCATTGTCATTTAGGTATGGATTTTCTGTTTGGTAATTCTATGAGAACTGACTTACTACCGAATTAGTGAAGCCAGTTTCTTTACTCAGAAAGAATATGATCTTTGTTGTGTAATTCAAATACTCAAAGTTTTATATACTTATTTTTTGTTTAATTTTAGTTCTAAGAACTATATGCTCCACGTAGATAATCCTTGATTTTAATCAGTTGATATAAAAAATTAAAAAAGATATAGTTTACTGGTAATAAAAATTAATGCTTTTATTTTTTTAATTAATGCTTTTAAAACAGTCATAATACTAGACCAAACTTCTTTCACTTTTAGCTTTTCTTAATTGAATTAATGATGATTTGGTGGAGGTGATTAGAAGTCCATATTTTCTGATGTTATGAGTATAAATTGGGAACAGATTAGCTTTTAAATGTGAATAGTTTTATAAACTCTGATTATTTTCAAATGAAATTTGTCAGTATAATGTTTTTTAAACATAGTGGTTAATATGTTGGTTTGTTTTACTATTTAAAATTATTTCTATGTATCTATTCACAGACATCTCTTTAAATGTAATCATGTATTTCCTTTTGATTACTGAGAGTATGTCTGTTGAAAATAAAATTACACTTGAGTGATTTTCTTGACATTGTTTTAGAGATGCAATTCTTCTATCAATTTCCACAGGAACACTAGAAGAGTGTACTAGATAATGCCTTTCTTTATTTGGAGATTGAATATTCCTGTTTACTATATATCAACCTAGTGACTGAAATAGAATATCCTTCTGCAGGATGTTCACTGTCATCCAACAAATAATTTATTCACTAAATAAGCCTACAGATTTAATTTACATTAATCTTTGTATGGATGACCTGCAAATATGGTTCAGTGAAAAGCCACTAAATAAAATATTGCTATTTTCATTTTTTGCCTTATGCTCAGTTTTTGGAAAATAGTTTTATAAACAAATAAGTAAAAATCTTCTATTTGTCATCATTTGCCACAATCCCCTTTTCTGGAATATTTGGCCATTTTTTTCTAGGTCAAAAATAGTTTTCAATGTACCCTTTATGAGAGGAACATACTTTACTACCTTTTTATATATTTATATGTAAACAGTGGAGCTTCCCAGGTAGAGATAGTGGTAAAGAACACACCTGCCAGTGCAGAAGACCTAAGAGACACAAGTGCAATTCCTGGGTTGGAAAGATGCCTTGGAGAAGGAAATGGCAATCCATTCCATTATTTTTGCCTGGAGAATGCCATGGACAGAGGAGACTGGTGGGCTACAGTCCATAGGGCTGCAAAGAGACAGGCAGGACTGAAGTGATTTAGTACATACAGGCACACATATGTAAACAGAGCCTGAAATACAACTTTCATAATCCAAAGTGATTGAAAGGCTCTCTTACTTTTTTCACATTCAATTTTGTTTCCTTGTGAGCTTTCTCACACTTCATGGCAAATAGATGGGGAAATAATGCAAACTGATAGACTTTATTTTCTTGGGCTCCAAAATTACTGCAGATTGTGATGCACCCATGAAATTAAAAGACACTTGCTCCTTGGAAGAAAAGCTATTACAAACCTGCACAGTGTGTTAAAAACAAGAGGCATTATTTTGCCAACAAAGGTCCATCTAGTCAAAGCGATGGTTTTTCTAGTAGTCATGTATGGATGTGAAAGTTGGACCATAAAGAAAGCTGAGCCCTAAAGAACTGATGCTTTTGAACTGTGGTGAATGAGAAGATTCTTGAGAGTCCCTTGGACTGCAAGGAGATCCAACCAGTCAATCATAAAGGAAAGCAATCCTGAATATTCATTGGAAAGACTGATGGTGAAGCTGAAGCTCCAATATTTTGGCCACCTGATGCAAAGAACTGACTTATTAGAAAAGACCCTGATGCTGGGAATGATTGAAGGTGGGAGGAGAAGGGGACATCAGAGGATGAGATGGTTGGATGCCATCACTGACCCAATGGACATGAGTTTGAGAAAGCTCCAGCTGTTGGTGGTGGACAGGGAAGCCTGGCATGCTGCAGTTCATGGAGTTGCAAAGAGTCAGACATGACTGATTGAACTGACTGACTGATAATGTGAGCTTTCTCATTTCTTCAAGAAAGCTAAAAGTGAGAAAAAGAAAAAAATGCATTTTAAGTATATTTATTTAAAGTATGGAAAAATAAATAAGTCACTTAAGGCTTTTATCATTAATTGCACTACTCATTTTTTTTTTTTTTTTTTGGTTCTGGTGTTTTTTTTTTTAATTTAATTTTATTTTTTAAATTTACAATATTGTATTCATTTTGCCATATATCAACGTGAATCCACAACAGGCAATACTCATTTTTAAAATGACTATTAATAGTCTACTCAGTTAAGAGTGCAGATTTAATATGTATAAAAATGCATAATCAGGTATGTCATTGCTGATATTTCTAAGAAGGTGAAGTTTTTGAAAAATCTAAAAAAATACATACCATTTATTACAGTTGAGTAATGAACATTAAAGTGGGAAGGAGAAAGAAATGAATTTGACCACTTTTCTACACAGTAAAATATATGAATATTCTTGGTATGCATTGGTGTCCTTATAGCAACCACCATATCCTGGGATAGCCAGCCACTGCTCTTAGAATAGTGTAACTTAAGTAATGTTATTTAATCCCAATTTGTTAACATCAAAATTATTTAGGAGCAGCTTAACTGATTTCTATTTCTTCTCTTTGCAAAATGGATGCTTAGTAAACATGTCTTGCTTGTGAATGATGTCTGGTAAAATCAAATTTAAGGGTAAACTTAATTAGATCCACAGATGGTGAAACATAATTGATGATAATATGTTAATACAAGTTGGAAGTAACTGTTTCTAGAACTGTCAACGGTAGGAACAAAATAGCACCATTATCAAGCACTGTACTTAAGTGCTTTGAAGAGTGATGCAGTTAATTTCTAATTTTAGTTCAGACATCCTAAACACAAGAAACTCTGGTTTATGTGAGCTGTTTGTCATCAACAGGATAGGTTTCTTTGTCTTATATTGGTTGTTGGAATAAAAGAAGAAACTCATTTTCATTTGGATAATATATAAGCTATTCATTTTATGAAAACCATCTGTGGCACTGCCTACCACCTGGGCAATGAATAGGAGAATACATAATCTTTCCTTTCAGTGGTTTAGTATCTTCTGTAATGAAATAACTTTGATTCTGTGATTCTGTGTGCCAGTGGTCACCCCTCATTTGTATATGACAAGATATGTGTGTAAGTATGGAAATAGTACTATTGGATGAAAAATGACCAGAGGAAATCTTTAAGGAAAAAAATATCAAAAAAATGTAAAGTTTTATGTGCAGTGGACTTTGACATTTACTGTAAATTAGAACATGGAACTTTGACTTTGAAACGCAATTAATCAAGTTAGGAAAACCATAGCACACCACCGATTACAAAATAACTAGAACACCAATCTTTTTCAAGAAAAACATAATATTTTGCAATGGAAAAAATTATTAATTTATTGTCACATTTAATTTAAGTATACTATATTCAATTATGTTATTATTATATTAACTATGAATACAATTATAAATAATTCATCTAATATAAAATAATTTATAATTTAGTCATTAAGATTTGTTATTCAAGTATTAATTTCAATTAACAACAACAACAATAATGTCTATCATTTTTTACTGTCTAGTATAACACACTATTTGTAGCTTTATATATGTTGTACTATTTAAGGACACAAATATATGAAATCTACTTTATTATCCTCACATTGCAAGTGAAAAAAAAAAAAAACTCAGGAATAAATGAGTGACGTTTTAATGGATACACAAGGAAAACAGAGACTATGATTCAAGTTCAACTCTGTCCGATCAAAGCCAATGTTTTTAAAAGCACCTTGTTTCTAAGAATTTTTCAATATACAGAAAACAATCAATGTAATACACCATATTAACAAGTTGAAAGATAAAAACCATATGATCATCTCAATAGATGCATAAAAAGCCTTTGACAAAATTCAGCACCTATTTATTATTAAAACTCTTCAAAAAATGTGTATAGAAGGAACCTACTTCAACATAATAAAGGCCATATATGATAAGCCTACAGTAAATATTATTTCCAATGGTGACAAACTGAAAGCATTCCCCCTAAGATCAGGAACAAGACAAGGGTGTCCACTTTCAGCACTACTATTCAACATAATTCTGGAAGTCCTAGCTACAGCAATCAGAGAAGAAAAGAAAAAAAAAAAAAAGAAAAAAGGAGTCCTGATTAGAAAAAGCCCTAAAGATAGTATCAGAAAATCAGTAAATTTAGCAAAGTTGCAGGATACAAAATCAATGCAAAAAAAATCACTTGCATTTCTATATGCTAACAATTAAAAATCAGAACGAGCAATTAAAGAATCAATCCCTTTCACCATTGCAGCAAAAGTAATTAAATACCTAGGAAAAAACTTTCCTAAGGAGATGAAAGAACTGTACACAGAAATTATGACACTATTGAAAGAAATCAAAGATGACATAAACAGAGAGATATTCCATGTTCCTGGGTAGGAAGAATCGATACTGTGAAAATGATTATACTACCAAAAGCAAACTACAGATTCAATATGATCCCTATCAAATTACCAATGGCATTTTTCACAGAATTAGAACAAAACATTTCACAATTCATATGGAAACACAAACGACCCCAAATAGCCAAAGCACTATTGAGAAAGAAGACTGGAGCTGGAGGAATCAAGCCTCCTGACTTCAGGTCCTACTCCAAGCTACAGTCATCAAGACAGTATGATACTGGCACAAAAGCAGAAATATAGACCAATGGAAGAAGAAAGAAAGGCCAGAAATAAACCCATGCACCTATGGATACCTTGTTTTTGACAATTGAGGGAAGAGTATACAATGGGACAGACAGCCTCTGTAATAAACGGTGCTGCAAAAACTGGACATCTACAAGAAAAAAATGAAATTAGAATACTTCTTAACACCATACACAAAGATAAACTCAAAATGAATTAAAGATCTAAATGTAAGACCAGAAACTATAAAACTCAGAGGAAAACATATGTAGAACACATAAATCAAAGCAAGATCCTCTATGATCCACCTCCTAGAGTAACAGAAATGAAAACAAAAGTAAACAAGTGGGACCTGATTAAATTTAAAAGCTTTTGCACAGCAAAGGAAATTGTAAGCAAGGTGAAAAGACAACCCTCAGAATGGGAGAAAAATAATAGCAAATGAAACAACTGACAAAAGATTAATTTCCAAAACATACAAACAGCTCATACAGCTCAATACAAGAAAAACAAACAACCCAATCAAAAAGTGGGGAAAAGACCTCAACAGATGTTTCTCCAAGAAGACATACAGATGGCTAATGAAAACATGAAAAGATGCTCAACATCGCTCATTATTAGAGAGATACAAATCAAAACTACAATGAGATATCACCTCACATCGGTCAGAATGGCCCTCATCAAAAAGTCTACAAGCAATAAATCCTGGAAAGGGTGTAGAGGAAAGAGAATGCCTTTTCACTGTTTGTGGGAATGTAAATTGATACGGCTACTATGGAAGACAGTATGGAGATTCCTTTAAAAACTAGGAATAAAAACACCACAAGACCTAGCAGTCCCACTCCTTGGCATGTATCCTGAGTAAACCAAAATTGAAACAGACACATGTATCCCATTGTTCATTGCAGCACTATTTACAACAGATAGAACATGGAAGCAACCTAGATGGCCATCTACGGATGAATGGATAAAGAAGTTGTGGTATATATGCACAATGGAATATTACTCAGCCCTAAAAAGGGATGTGTTTGAGTCAGTTTTAATGAAGTGGAATCTATTATACAGAGTGAAGTGAGTCAGAAAGAGAAAGACAAATACCATATTCTAACACATATATACGGAATCTGGAAAAACATTACTGAAGAATTTATTTACAGGGCAACAATGGAGAAACTGATATAGAGAATAGACTTATGGACTGGGGAGAGGGGAGGAGAGGGTGAGAGGTATAGAAAGAGTTCTAATGAGGTGGATGAAACTGGAGCCTATTATACAGAGTGAAGTAAGCCAGAAAGAAAAACACCAATACAGTATACTAACGCATATATATGGAATTTAGAAAGATGGTAACAATAACCCTATGTACGAGACAGCAAAAGAGACACCGATGTATAGAACAGTCTTATGGACTCTGTGGGAGAGGGAGAGGGTGGGAAGATTTGGGAGAATGGCATTGAAACATGTAAAATATCATGTATGAAATGAGTTGCCAGTCCAGGTTCGATGCACGATACTGGATGCTTGGGGCTGGTGCACAGGGACGACCCAGAGGGATGGAATGGGGAGGGAGGAGGGAGGAGGGTTCAGGATGGGGAACACATGTAAACCTGTGGCGGATTCATTTTGATATTTGGCAAATCTAATACAGTTATGTAAAGTTTAAAAATAAAAAAAAAAAAAAAAAAAAAAGAGTCTTCTCCAACAAAAAAAAAAAAAAAAAAAAAAAAAAAAAGAAAGAGTAACATGGATACCTACATTACCATATGTAGAATAGATAGCCAATGGAAATTTGCTGGCTCAGGAAACTCAAACAGGGGCTTTGTATCAACCTAGAGGGATGGGATGGGGTGGGTGATGGGAGGGAGGTTCAAAAGGGAGGAGATATATGTATACCTCTGGCTGATTCGTGTTGAGGTTTGACAGAAAATGGCAAAATTCTGTAAAGCAAATATTCTGCAATAAAAAATAAATTAATAAAAAAAAAGCACACCTTGTTTCTAGAGAAATTTTGTGTAGCTTCAGTTGAGCTACTAAATACAGTTGTCTAAAATCTGTGACCATGCTTTTAACTATTTTTTTATTCAATTTTCTATCTTTCCTTGTTTTGTGGCATAAAATACACAATACATAGTTTTATCTTTTTGCATGGAAGGGACAAAAACAAAAATCTCACCTTTATCTAGTTTATATACCAACACATACACGCACACCATACATAGAAATAGTGATAAATAAATACTCAAATTAAGCAACAATTTCTTTATATTCTTTCAATCACTATGGAAGATAAAAACTTAGTTGACTGCTATACTCTTGAAAGGAAAATTTTAGTTTGGCATATAATTCTGTTATTATTCTTCTGGGAATTTTAGTGCAAAGGTTGCTGACTTCCTTAGAGAGGATGTTCTTTAATAAAATGTCCTTTTAGCCCTTTCAGAAAGGAATATATAAAAAATTGAGAAATAAAGATCACTTCCAAGAGTAGCTAATAATCCATATGAATGCAAGAAACCTGTGGCTAGACTGTAGTCACAAGGTCTTGATTTGTCCCCCATGCTCCCATTTCCTAAATTCCCAGTGGTACATTTTTGTATATTCATGTATATCTGTCTATTTTCTCCAAATGAGACTTCAAAATGTTTGACTGTTTTACTGATTTACTTCTATCTGTTTCCATGGACCAGTCTTAACTGCCTGGAATACTATATTCTTGATACAAATATGAAAATATATCTCATATCAATCTATATAGATGAGCCTATAAAGAATAAATCAAGCCAAATTACATAAATTTTACATTTTTGTTGAATTGTTATTTTATATTACATTACCATTTGGTTATTGGATTTATATATGCACTTATATTCATGTTTGTATATACATATATATACATTTATTATTTAATGTTTTTGTTATATTACATCAATCTCTATAAACAGACTCCAAAAAATTTGTCAGATTATAATTTTTCTAAAATAATTTGGTTAGTATATTTATACTGTCATTAGCTTTTGTAAAAAATAAAAGATTTCTTAAAGTGGTTCATAATAATTCAATGTGTTTTAAGAAAAAAATTAGTGCTTCAAAAAGGCTTTTAAAAATTAAAATTATTGGAACTGGGAATATTTTTTAAGATTCTATAGTCATTTCTATTAGGTTTGCATAGAGCAATAACATGTGGGAATAGAAATTGTCCATTAAATATATATTCAGTTTGTTCCAAATTATTATAATTTATGAGACTTATATGGGGTTCCCTGATAGCTCAGTTAGCAAAGAATCCACCTGCAATGCAGGAGACCCCCAGATTGATTCCTGGGTCAGGAAGATCCGCTGGAGAAGGGAAAGACTACCCACTCCAGTATTCCTGGGCTTCCCTTGTGGCTCCGCTGGTAAAGAATCTGCCTGCAATGTGGGAGACTGGGTTTGATCCCTGGGTTGGGAAGATTCCCTGGAGAAGGGAAAGGCTACTCCCTCGAGTATTCTGGCTTGGAGAAATCCACGGACCGTATAGCCCATGGGATCACAAAGAGCTGAGTGACTTTCACCTTCACGAGTCTCTCTCTTCCTCTCTTTATATATATTAATAAACCATAGTAAATAAACAGTAGAAAAAAAGACATGTAAGTAAATGTTGTAGTATCTCTATAATATTGACTTTTAAAAATTAAAATAGAGGTTTGATGTCAGTAAGATGGACAAATAAGATTTCCCTTGTCCATATTGCTTCTCAAAAACAATCATTTGCCTTCTATCCATGGACACAAGTGCCTTTGTCATAGCTTTGGGATTCAAAGAGGAGATCATGAAACCTGGTGCATTTCAAGACTGGTAAAAGCCATTTTGAGAAGGCAGGTTCTCATCCAGGTAGTTGACCCTCTATCTCTGGTCCTGGCTTCAAACGCAGACACAGCTATACACTCCTGAGAAGTCATTTATAACTCAGTTTGGCTTTGAATCTGTCAGCAGCACCATAAGCCAAGAGACTATGGAGTACTCATGCCCACCTGTGCATCGAGTAACACATATACAGACTGCACATATACAGACATTTGTCCTGGCTGTGGACACTGAAGTGGTTCATGAACAGCCTCTATCCTACTTGGCATGGTCTTGGAGTTCCTGGAGATAAGCCCACCAAGCTTGGCTAGACAGCAGATTATGGTACAGAGACCAGACAGGGGACACTTCTGTCTGTGTTCCCAAAGATACTGAAAGGGCCCTAAATTATACCTCAGCTCCCTCTTGGCTACAGCATGTAAGCAGGTCTACTGGCACAGGAACTAGGAAGGAGACACTCCTGTCTGCATCCTTGGAAATCCTGAAAGAGACCTATATATGACTTCAGTATATGCACAGCCTGAAAGTCTGCCAATGGTCCTGAGGGTTCAGAATACCAGTGAAAGAATCTCCCATCTCCTCCCCCAGGGATAGTGAAGAGGCCATACACTAAAAATCAATCTCCTCCCAGCACGAGTCCATAAGCAGGTCTGCTAACACAGGGGACAGGCAGGAGACACTGTGCCCTGGTGACAGCTACATATCTGTCTCCAATTCAGCATAATGGTGATTCTGAGGTCATTGCCAAAGCCTAGGGGACAGATCAAAACAGCATCTATCCTTTGAAACCAGCCTTTAAATACTGCAAGAGGTGTTTGCTCCTTTAAACATATAGACACTAATGGAAGGCTACCAGGATCATGAACAATGAAGCAAATATGACAACACCAAAGGAAATTAATAAAGCTCCAGTAACTGACCTCAAAGAAATAGAGACCTATGATTTGACTGACAAATTACTCAAAACAATCACCTTTTAAAAACTGAATAAAATACAATAGAACATATAATGACTGAAAAAAATCAAGAAAATAATTCTTGAACAAATTTTAAGTTTTACATTGAAACATTCGATCAGATCAGATCAGTTGCTCAGTCGTGTCCGGCTCTTTGCGACCCCATGAATCGCACCATGCCAGGCCTCCCTGTCCATCACCAACTCCCAGAGTTCACTCAGATTCACGTCCATCAAGTCAGTGATGCCATCCAGCCATCTCATCCTCTGTCGTCCCCTTCTCCTCTTGCCCCCAATCCCTCCCAGCATCAGAGTCTTTTCCAATGAGTCAACTCTTCACAGGAGGTGTCCAAAGTACTTGAGTTTCATCTTTAGCATCATTCCTTCCAAAGAAATCCCAGGGCTGATCTCCTTCAGAATGGACTGGTTGGATCTCCTTGCAGTCCAAGGGACTCTCAAGAGTCTTCTCCAACACCACAGTTCAAAAGCATCAATTCTTTGGCGCTCCGCCTTCTTCACAGTCCAACTCTTACATCCATACATGACCACAGGAAAAACCATAGCCTTGAATAGACGGACCATTATTGGCAAAGTAATGTCTCTGCTTTTGAATATGCTACCTAGGTTGGTCATAATTTTCCTTCCAAGGAGTAAGCGTCTTTTAATTTCATGGCTGCAGTCACCATCTGCAGTGATGTTGGAACCCAGAAAAATGAAGTCTGACACTGTTTCCCCATCTATTTCTCATGAAGTGATGGGACTGGATGCTATGATCTTCGTTTTCTGAATGTTGAGCTTTAAGCCAACTTTTTCACTCTCCACTTTCACTTTCATCAAGAGGCTTTTGAGTTCCTCTTCACTTTCTGCCATAAGGATGGTGTCATCTGCATATCTGAGGTTATTGATATTTCTCCTGGCAATCTTGATTCCAGCTTGTGCTTCTTCCAGTCCAGCGTTTCTCATGATGTACTCTGCATATAAGTTAAATAAGCAGGGTGACAATATACAGCCTTGACGTACTC
The DNA here is from genome assembly GCF_029407905.1 of Bubalus kerabau. NCBI lineage: Eukaryota > Metazoa > Chordata > Mammalia > Artiodactyla > Bovidae > Bubalus > Bubalus kerabau. The sequence goes on along the minus strand of NC_073635.1, from coordinate 8,121,334 downwards.
CTTTTTTTATTTGGAGCCAGTCTGTTGTTCCATGTCCAGTTCTAACTGTTGCTTCCTGACCTGCATACAAATTTCTCAAGAGGCAGATCAGGTAGTCTGGTATTCCCATCTCTTTCAGAATTTTCCACAGTTTATTGTGATCCACACAGTCAAAGGCTTTGGCATAGAAACCATAAAAAACCAAACAAAAATCCTGGAGTTAAATAATACAATGACAGAACTAAAAAAACAAAAACAAAAATCAATGCAAAGCTTTAATAACAGACTTGATAATATAGAAGAATGAATCAGCAAAATTGAAGATATTTGAAAATGGATTTGAAATTAATTAGAGGAACCAAAAAAATGAAAGAAAAAGAGTGAGGGAAGCCTACATAAATTATAGAATACCATCAACCAAGCAAATCATCTGTGTCATGGGAGTCCCAGAAGAAGAGACAGAGAAAGAGGCAGGATAATTTTTTAAAGAAATAATAGCTAAATATTTTCAAATCTTGTGAGCACATGAACATCCAAGTACAGTAAGCTAAAAGAACCCCAAGCAAGGTCAACCCAAAGAAGATTGCTCCATAGCACAGTACAATAAAATTGTGTTTATTAAAAAAAATAAGAAAGTTTAGAACAATTAATGCCTACATTAAAATAAAGATGGCAAATTAAAAAAAAAACAAAACTTTACACTTCAAGAAGTTACAAAGGGAAAAAAAAATTAAGCCTAAAGTTAGCTGAAGGATAGAAACCATGAAGATTACAGTCCAATAAATAAAATAGACTAAATACAAAATAGAAAAATAATAATTTGCAAATAAACTATCAAATGCCATCAGAAAAAAAATTCATCTCTCATAAGTGATATCATATGCTATTTTTCTTTGATGTACTTCATTTAATGTGATAATTTCTAGCTCCATCTATATTGCTGCAAATGACATTATTTCATTTTATACATGTACTTCATCTTTACCATTCATCTGGTTATTTATACTTAGTTTGCCTCCATGTCTTGGCTATTGTATACAGTGCTGATATGGACATTAGGGTGCATGTAACTTTTTAAATTAGAATTTTCATCTTTTCTGGATATATACCCAGAATTGAATTCACGAGGTCATATGGTACCTTTATTTTTAGTTACTTTTTTTTAAGTATCTCCATATTGTATTCCATAGTGGCTGCACCAATTTACATTCTCACCAACAGTGTTAGAGGATTCCTTTTTCTCCTTATCGTCTCTAGCATTTATAATTTGTAGACTTTCTGATGATAAAAACTCTCTATAAATTGGGCATATAAGGAACATAACTCAGCATAATAAAGGTCATATGTGACAACTTCATGACTTTCCAGGTGGTACTAGTGTTTAAGAATCCTCCTGCCAATGTAGGAGACATAAGAGACAAATATTTGATCCCTGGGTCAGGAAGATCCCCTGAAGGAGGCAATGACAACCCAGTCCAGTATTCTTGCTGGAGAATCCCATGGAAAGAAGAGCCTGGTGGGCTTTAGTCCATGGGGTCATGAGGAATCAGATACAACTGAAGTGACTTAGCACGCATGCATGACAGCCTCACAGCTAACATCATATTCAATGCTGTGAAGCTGAAAGCATTTCCTCTAAGATCAGGAACAAGAAAAGAGTGCCCACTCTTGCCACTTTAGCACATTTAATACAATATATTAGAACACATGTCAACTTATGCTTCTGTAAATTGCAGACGAGGATAACATTAATTTTGTCTGATTTTTGGCATTATTGACAAAAATGTAAGTACTTTGAAAACAACCCAGAATGTAAAAAGCACTAAATAAATATTAATATAATATTAGCTAGTCAAGAATTCTGAGATTAATTCAATGACATTTCAAAGCACAAGACTTTCTAATTTACAGGTCACATAATTATGGCAATGACCATAAAAATAACACATTAATTTGGCAACAGAATCTGGAATTAGTCTTTAATAATACTAACAAAGGATGGTCAACATATAGACATATACTGGAGATAACTGAGGGCTGGTTGTAGATTACCACATTAAAGGATATACTGCAATAAATAGGGTGCCCTTGGATTTTTTCATCTCCCAGTACATAAAAAAGGTACATTTACACTATACTGTAGTCTATTATGTGTGCTATAGTATTATGCCTATAAAACCAATGTACCTGCCTTAATTAAAAATATTTTATTGCTAAAAAATGCTAACCATCATCTGAGGCTGATCATTTTACAAAAACATCAAAGATCACTAATTACAGACCACCATAACAAATATAATCATAATGAAAAAGATTTGAAATATTATTAAAAAACACCAAAATTTACACAGAGACTCAATGTAAGCAAATGCTGGAAAAATAACACCAATAGACTTTCTCAATGTGTCGTTGCCACAGACCTTCAATTAGTACAAAACACAGTATCTGTTAAGCACAACAAAGCACAGTGCAGTAAAATATGGCATGTGTTATACATGCTGAAAACTTCTGAACACTGATTAAAGAAATTAAATTAAACAAAGAGATAAATTGTCTTCATGGACTGGAAGACTCAATAATCTTGAGTGAATATTTTCAAAATGTTATTTTTTTACAAATTGATTTATAATTACAATATCAACCCAGTCAAAGTTCTATTGTTGTTTAACTAGAAGTGGTAAGTAGGTTCTAAAGTTTGTACATAAAAGCCAAGGAACTAAGTAAGCTAATATTTCCGAGCAAAAAAGAAAAAAAAAAGAAAAATCAAAGGTGGAGAATTTAATGTTATGATTTGCTGTATATAAAGTAAGATACTGATCAAGGTAGTTCAATGTTAGCATAAATTTGGAGAGAATAGAGCATAGTACATAGTTCAGAAATACTTTCAAATATGTAAACTCAAACTAGTTTGCACAAAAGTACTTAGATAAGCAAGTGAGAGAAAGTCTAGTCTTTTCAGGGCATGGAACACCCACACCCCAGTATTCTTGCCTGGAGAATCGCATGAACAGAGGAGCCTGGCAGGTGGCAGTCCATGGTCTCACACAGAGTCAGACACCACTGAAGAGCCTTAGCATGCAGACCCAATAGTCTTTTCTACAGATGATACAAGAACAGCTGAGTAACTTATGAGCAGGATAAGTAGAAACAAATCTCAGTTTTTACCTCACATGATAAAAAATAATAAGACAAAATAAATTATATGCTTACATATAAAACCTAAAAAAATTCTTTAAAAAAGGATGGACTCTGTGGGAGAGGGAGAGGGTGGGAAGATTTGGGAGAATGGCATTGAAACATGTAAAATATCATGTATGAAATGAGTTGCCAGTCCAGGTTCGATGCACGATACTGGATGCTTGGGGCTGGTGCACCGGGACGACCCAGAGGGATGGAATGGGGAGGGAGGAGGGAGGAGGGTTCAGGATGGGGAACACATGTAAACCTGTGGCGGATTCATTTTGATATTTGGCAAATCTAATACAGTTATGTAAAGTTTAAAAATAAAATAAAATTAAAAAAAGAAAAAAAAAAAAAAAAAAAAAAAGGAAATCTTGACACTTGGTAATCCAAGGATTTTTTGAAACAAAATATACTGTAAGTAAAAGAAAACTTGATATACTGAAACCCATTTTAAAAATCTGCTGTTAAAACTACTGTTAAGAAAATGAAAAGATAAATAACTGTCAAGATGAACATCTTTCCAAAACATATATCTGATAAAGAATGTAAAATGTATAGAGCTCTTACAATTAAACAAGAACACAAAGATCTAAATTTATTAAAACTAGACAAAAGATTTAAACAGACACTTCACCAAAAGAGAAAAGAAGATGTCAAAATAAACACATGAAAAAGGTGTTCAAAATAGTTAGCTGTTAGGAAGATAAAACCTTAAACTATAATGAGGCATTATTTTATGTCCTTTAGAAGGCTAAAGTTAACAAGAACGAGAGCAATGATATCAAACAAGATGTAAAATACAATGTGCTCTTGCAAAAGCAGAATCAGTGAGCATTCAATATACATCTGGTAGGAATGCAAATGTCACACTCTTGTAAAGGAAATATAATAGGACAGCATTCATTTCTAGGGGGTGCCATGGGTTGGGAGTAGAGAGAAGAGACTTAATTACAAAGGTGCTTGATGAAACTTTCTGCAGTGATAAAAAGGTTCTAAATCCCAGTTGTGGTGATGACTCCAAAGATTTGGCAAATCTCATGTAGTCATTCAGTCCTGTCCAACTCTTTGGGACCCCATGGATTGTAGCCTACCAGGCTCGTCTATTTCTGGAATTCTCCAGGCCAGAATACTGGAGTAGGTCGCAATTTCCTTCGCCAGGGAAACTTACCGACCCAGGGATTGAACCTGCATCCCCAGCATTAGGGGCAGATTATATACTGGGCAGCCATGCTTGCCCATAAATCTAATTGAAATGCATGCAACTATTAAAGGGTGACATTTAAGGCATGTAAATCATACCTTAGTAAGCTTGATTTAAAGAAATGAAAGCAAAGTAAAGGTGTTTTTTTGGTAAAACAAAAGTTAAGTTTTGTTTTGAGCAGGGCTGACTCCATATCTTTTTCCATCTGAAGAAAGTTGATCTCATTTGGAAAAAGTTTTCATTTAAAAAATTATAAAGGTAAATATATAGACACATATACATAAATATTGATTGAACTTGACAAGTGGCACAGTGGTAAGCAGTCCACCTGCCAACGCATGAAACATAAGAGATGTGAGTTTGATCCCTAAGTTGGGAAGATGCCCTGGGTAGGAAATAGCAATCTGCTTCAGTATTCTTGCTTGGAGAATCCCATGGACAGAGGAGCCTGCCAGGCTACAGTCCATGGGGTTGCAAACAGTTGGATGCGACTGAGCACACACACAAGTGTATTGACTATTTTTTTTTTAAGCACTTAGAATTTCTTAAAGAATTCTCTTATGAAATGTCTTAAATAATTTATATGCATAAATAAAATTCATAAAGATGGAGGCACAAAAATTAAAAGATCTTAAATTTTAAGACTTTTGAAAGAAATATTCAATAAAAAGATAAAATTAGCATTATTTTATATTGATATAGTGGGAAAATGAACTAGAAAAATATTTCATTAGGCTGATCATCTTAGGTATTAAAGCTTTATCAATGCTGACATACATTTTGAACTATGGCGAGAATATTTTCATATGTGAGTATATAAAATGTATTTCAAAAATTATTAAACATAGTCTTTTAATGAGAGCAGAAACAACTCGAGTATCTTAATTACTTAGGGTGCACCCTTGTAATATATTTGCATGCTCATTAGAAAACATTGTTTTGTTTGCTTAGACATGGCCGTTTTTGTGGAACTATATATTGTAGGCTAAAAAATACCTGAAGAAACAAGAAATATATGAATAATATCATACTGATTATGATGGTACTATTAAATATTAGATGAGTCATGGAAACTTTCCACTGAGAAGTAAATTTTCCTTTTAATGCTAATTCAATATTCCCTTATATAATTTTTGGTTTCTGATAAAGTGATTGAGGGTTGAATGAGAATCAACACTCCTGTGTATCTCTCACGAAGTATGCTTTTGCCACAATTAAATACTTTTACTTTTTGAATTGCAAAGTTCTCTATTGTTGATAACAGTTAAGATTATAAAAAACAAGTATTCTAAGATAAAACTAGTTGAGGTTAATGCATCCAGATAAAGATCTGGAAAAATGAATCTGAATGGAATAAGAGTTCAAGCATGGTTTTTGATGAATACTTATATATTACACTCTCAGTAAAGGAAAAATATGTTTTTAATTTGGGACCAGACTCACATTGATTCTTTTGTTGTTCTGATCCTATTCCAGTAACACATTAATGTGCATATCAATATCTCTGCTGGGAAACAGCATCATTTATTTTCTATTTTCTCATATCCTGGCTTTGGCTATTCCCCAACATTTTTGAAAAAAGCACATTAAAAAAAATAATTTTCTACAGTTTTAAATGTTTTTATGGAAATGTTTTAAAAATTAAAAAAAATCCATATGTTTAGTGCTATTCAAATAAAAATGCTATTTAAAATTTATAATTAACATTAACCAGTTTGGGTTTGTGTGTATCATCTCTGAAACTTTAAACTAGCCTTAAATAATACCTATAAAAATATTAAAACTTATTCTGTGTTCTGGCAATCAAAGACATGGTTCTTAAATTGAAACACTAATAAAAATCTGAGCTGATGTTGAATAAAATCATCTTCTCTACCCACCCATATTTAGCATGCCCGTATGGCACCAAGTATCTTACAGAACTGAGTTTGCTTGAGATATGAGTGGCTTGCATATCTAGTGTGACCAGAGGCAGCAATTTCAGAGGAATAATTCAAATTGTTAACAATAAGAGTAATTAAAACCCGATTAAAGGACTAACATCAGAAATGACCTACAGTATCAGGTCAATCTGGTCACCCAAGACCATAAGCATGATGCTGGTGGAGTCAGGTAAAGATATAGTAGTGGAATAACTTTTGTTAGCAATTCAATTTTAATTGAAGTTCTGTAATAATTGAAAGCTCAGTTATATAAAGGTTAGCTATATGATTAATATTAGGTTTTATGACTTAAATAACAGGTGCTCATACTAACACAAAACATTGGATTTCCAGCTATTGGTGATACAACATGCAATTTTAAATTACTGTCATGAACTAATAATCTGCCACATGGTCTTATTCACCAGAATCTTGTGAAGTAAACGAACACAGTCTCTGTATCAGAACTTTATATTATTAAAAAAACTATGAACTAGGCCCCATGGTTCATCCAAAGTATACTTTTTTCTGTTAGGGCATTTATCTAGTAAGAAATCACTTCAGCATTTGGTCCTACAGGGCACATCACTTACATTTTATGCCTATTAGTCACTTTCCTCACAAAACACTTGAAGTAATTGATTCTTTTTCATGCTTTTGCTTAACGGGGCAGATGATGTCAACAATAGTGATTCATAGATGTATAAGAAAAAGTCCTTTTTCCAAATGGAAATCTCAGTAAGGGTAAGAAATTGACCAAAGTATGGACAGAGAAAGAGTCTAGACAGTTGCTAAAATAGAGGTTCTTAAAAAATTTACAGAGCAAAATTCATTCATGTTAAGTCTTCATTGCCAAAAATGATTATTTAGTTAGATATAGAATAGACTACATCATATTTGGAGAAAAGGGAAATGACAGAGCATAATATACCAGGAAATGTATCCGCATATCAGTAAATTACTGTGACTATATTATTAATATTTGTTTTAGAAATCTGTTAGAATGAAACTGAAATAGTAAGCAAAGCATATTAAAGATACTCATAATTGATTGTATCATTATGCTGTGACTGTGTCATGCACTAAGCCTAGAACTAGGGATATGTGAACAAATTGACAGACATAGCCCTGTCCTCAATCCCTGTCCTTATAGAGCTTAAAATCAAAGATGCAAGGACTGGGGATATAGATAGAAATTTGAGGTAGCATTTTGCTGTAGCTCAAAGGCAGAAACATATTTTGATTGAGATAAGTGAAAGTGTTAGATGCTCAGCCCTATCATGTCCGACTCTTTCTGACCCCGTGGATTGTGGCCTAGCAGGCTCCTCTGACCATGGAATTCTCCAGGAAAGACTACTGGAATGAGTAACCATTCCTTTCTCTAGGAGGTCTTCCCAGACCTGGTATTGAACCAGGATCTCTAGCATTGTAGGCAGACTCTACCGTCTGAGCCACCAGGGAAGCTGCTGAGATAAGTACTCTTCTAAATTCTCTGCCATGTGATTGGGATTCTATTGTGCACTTACTGTGCATACAGAGTTAGTGTTATACACATGAGAGGTAAAGATCTAAATTAGAGTTTTAGAAGTTCATTTTTAACAGTGTTGACAAAAGAATGAAGGGAGATTAGAACAAAGGCAGAAATACTGTTTAAGAAGCAAATGCTTCGTGATAGGTGACACATAAGGGTAAAATCCAAGCCAGTTACAATAATAAAGGATAGTGGATTGATTGGAGAAACTGTTTAAAAGTAGAATTAATGTAACAAATATATCAAGGTAGCATAGATTTTATTTTCCATGTGTTTTACTCTGTTTAAAAAGAGAGTGGTCAATACTCTCCAGACTAAAAGGAAATGGGCACTGCTGGAGATTGTACAAATTATTTCATCTCTTTTGGGAAACAAATTGGTAATAGGTAGGAAGAGTCTTCAAATTATTCATGTTCATTGACATTTATTCCACTTCTAGAAATCAATCATATAGAAATAACTGCAAATGAAAGGGAAGTGTCTTGCACTAAGAGATTCAATAAAACATTATTTATAATAGCAAAATAAGCGAAAAGTACTTAAATGTTCAGTTCAGGAGAGGTAAGTAAATAGTTGTTTTGTGGAATTTTAAAAAATCATGTATGTTAAATAATAAAAATCAAGCTCAAAATTATATGGCCTATGAGATTATAATTAGTGAAAATATGAATAAGAAAAAGAGAAGTTATTTCATTGAAGTTACATGTCTTAAGTCTAGACATAAAATCATGTTATATATTTTATTTGTAAATTATTTTCAAAATAAATGAATGTGAACGTTTATTGTTTGTAGTCAAAGCAAAGTTAGACACACTTCATTCTTAGAACATGATAACCGATTGTATGTGGTAATATGGTATAAAATTAATAGGTAATAAAAATATATAGCAGATTTCTGGCTTTCTAGCTTGACATATATACTGTAAATAGAAATGCATTTTGGGGGAAGGATGCATGTAAATTTGATAATCATTGTAATTCACAGTATCAATATAATAGATGGATGGCTAAAAAATTATGATAAATACATATAATAATATTCAATGCCATATTACTAAATGATATTCAGCAATTAAGAGTCATGATCAACTGACACATGTGACAACATGGATGAATCTCCAAATAAATAAGCTAAGTGAAAGAACTCAGACAAAAATCACTTACTTGATATTATTTATATAAAAGTATAGAACATGCAACCTAATTCTTTGTGATAGAATGCAATCAGTGTTTGACTGGGTTCATGATAAAGAAATGGGAAGAATGATTTACAAAATAATATAATGTTTTGTGGATAATAAACATCAATTCTGCAACTCTAATGAATTTATGAATGTTTATATAAGTTGACATCTCAAATTTTCTATCATAAATGTCTACAGCTTATTTTCTATAAATTATACCTTGATAAACTGTTAGATATTGAAAAACAATCAAATAAATGTGTGTGTACACAGAATGAGCAAGTGTTAACTGACAACCATTTTAAAAACATAAAAAAAATCACATACCTAGAAATAAAAACATGAGCCTTAAATCATTACTGAGGACATTTTGAAAGGTTTGAACATATAGAAGAATATACATCTCTCTCTGTGTGTGCAATGTGTGTATGTGTGTTATTAATGAAGATTTTTGTGTAATCTGACAATTCAGATAAATAGATGTATAGACAGAAAAGTATAACCAAGATAAATGTTAGGGGCTGGTGCACTGGGACGACCCAGAGGGATGGAATGGGGAGGGAGGAGGGAGGAGGGTTCAGGATGGGGAACACATGTATACCTGTGGTGGATTCATTTTGATATTTGGCAAAACTAATACAATTATGTAAAGTTTTAAAAATAAAATAAAATTTAAAAAAAATCTAGAAGACTTATTATAACAGGTATGAAATATTTGTATATTCAATAATTAAGACTGTATGAAATTGGCACAAGTAAACAATGATTGATAAAATAGAATGTACAGTTTACAAACAAACTTTCATAAGGCAGTAAGTAAAGGATAAGTTTTTAAATAAATGGTGCTGGGTTGATTGGATATCCATTTGGAAAGTAAATTAGTCTTGAAACATACCACATGCCACATTAAAAATTAATCCTAGATGAACTTTAGCCTTAATATGAAAGAAGATATTTTTCTTCATGTGAAAATAATTTTATGATTGCAAATAGAACACACAAATTATTAGCCCAAAGACTGATATTTTGAGTTACATTAACATGGTGTCTCCATTAAAAGACACCATTATAGAAAGAGAAGTTAAGCCTCAAGTCAGAGAGAACATAGGGTATCTGTATCTGATGAGAAGAAAGACTGTGTCCTGAATTTTAAAAAATAACAAACTAATGACAAAATAATAGATAATCCAATGAGTACAGGTAAAACTTGAAATTTCAGGATAAGGGCATCGAAATCATTAGAGAACACATTAAGAAGTTCAAGTTTATTAATCAGTCAGTCAGTTCAGTCGCTCAATCATGTCTGACTCCTTGGGATGCCATAGACGGCAGCACACCAGGGTTCCCTGTTCAACATCAAGTCCCAGAGCTTGCTCAGCCTCACCTCCATCCAGTCAGTGATGCCATCCAGCAATTTCATCCTCTGTCAATCCTTCTCCTCTGCCTTCAATCTTTTCCATTATCAGGGTCTTTCCCAGTGAGTCAGTTCTTCACATCAGGTGGTCAAAGTATTGGAGTTTCAGCTTCAGCATCAGTCCTTTCAATGAATGTTCAGGGCTGATTTCCTTTAGGATGGACTGGTTTGATCTCCTTGCAGTCCAAGGGACTCTCAAGAGTCTTCTCCAACATCACAGTTCAAAAGCATCAATTCTTTGATGCTCAACTTTCTTTATAGTCCAACTCTCACATCCATACATGACTACTGGAAAAACCATAGCTTTGACTAGACAGATCTTTGTCAGTAATGTTTCTGATTTTTAATATTCTGTCTAGGTTGTTCATAGCTTTTCTTCTGAGGGGCAAGCATCTTTTAATTTCATGGCTGCAGTCACCATCTGCAGTGATTACAGAGCCCAAGAAAATAAAGTCTGTCACTGTTTACATTGTTTCCCCATCTATTTGCCACTGTTTACATTGTTTCCCCATCTATTTGCCATTAGGACCAGATGCCATGATCTTCATTTTTTGAATGTTGTTTTAAGCCAACGTTTTCACTCTCCTCTTTCACTTTCATCAAGAGGCCCTTTAGTTTTTCTTCACTTTCTGCCATAAGGATGATGTCATCTGTGTATGTGAGACTATTGATATTTCTTCCAGCAATCTTGATTCCAGTTTGTGCTTTATCCAGCCTGGCATTTCACATGATATACACTGCATATAAGTTAAATATGCAGGGTGACAATATACAACCTTGATGTACTCCTTTCCCAATTCGGAACCAGTCTGTTGTTCCATGCCTGGTTCTAACTGTTGCTTCTTGACCAGCACACAGGTTTCTCAGGAGGCATGTCAGGTGGTCTGGTATTCCCATCTCTTTAAGAATTTTCAACAGTTTGTTGTGATCCACACAGTCAAAGGCTTTGGCATAGTCAATAAAGCAGAAGTAGATGCTTTTATGGTACTCTCTTGTTTTCTAGATGATCCAACAGATGTGGCGATTTGATCTCTGGTTCCTCTGTCTTTTCTAAATCCAACTTCAACATCTGGATCATGGCTCATGTACCGTTGAAGCCTGGGATGGATATTTTTGAGCATTATTTTGCTGGTATGTAAGCTGAGTGCAATTGTGCTGTAGTTTGAGCATTCTTTGGCATTGCCTTTCTTTGGGATTGGAATGAAAACTGACCTTTTCCAGTCCTGTGGCCACTGCTGAGTTTTCTATATTTTGCTGGTATATTGAGTGCAGCACTTTAACAGCATCATCTTTTAGGATTTGAAGTAACTCAATAGGAGTTCCATCACCTCCACTAACTTTTTGCATAGTGATGCTTCCTAAGGCCCACTTCTCTTCAGACTCCAGGATGTATGGCTTTAGAATGTCTAGTTCATTAATCACTAGTCATTAATTCAGTTCATTCATCAGAGAAATGAAAACTGGTATAAATATTTTGGAAAGTTTCTTGGCTAGACCTACTAAATCATAAAATATTTATATTCTTTGATTCAGAAATTTCTTTCTTCCATGTATGCTAGGTAGAATTTTATGTACAAATTCACTAATATATATATACCAGAATTATTATTATAGCATTATTTGTAATAGCCTTATCCTAGAAACATTCTGATTATTTATTAACAGTAGAGTGAAGGATAAGGTGTTAAATATCAGTTCCCCTGGAACACCATAAAATGATGAGAATAACAACCTGTTTCTTCACATGATAATATGATGACTCTCACAAAAAATAAACTTGAGCTAAAAAGGCCAGATAATAAGAACAACATACTATATGATCTCATTTTGATGAAATTTAGAAAGAGTTCATAGTAATTATAATTATTTTAACAGTCACTATATTGTTTATCCTTGGAGAGGGCATCATGGCTTCTGTGGTGCTTGTAATGTTCTGCTTCTTGATCTTCAGTGCTAGTTACAATAAAGTGCTCATTGAGGAAAATCTACTTCTGAAATATGTGCCTTCATATATTTTATAGTATTGTATACTATTTAAGTAAAGAGTATATGTAAAATAATTTTCAAACACATAGATTAGTCTTTTCAACAGTTTTGGGTTAAGTATCTTTTTAAGGTCTAAAAATTTTTCATAAAAACCTTGAAAATACATACATTTCAAACAATAGTAAAGCATTCAGCAAAAATTACACATATGTAAAAGATAGATATATACATATGCATATATGGGATTCCCAGGAGGGACTAATTTATAAAGAACCTGCCTGCAAATTCAGGAGATGCATTGTGGGTTCGAGAAGGAAGTGGCAACCCACTCCAGTATTCTTGCTTGGAGAATCCCAAGGACAGAAGAGCCTGATGGGCTGTAGAACATAGGGCCTCGAACAGTTGGACATGACTGAAACTATAGCACACATGCACTTACACATATATATGTAAACTTCCACAGTTATCACACTATTCAATTGTGTACTTTTCAAAACATGATTGCTTTTGAAAAAGTTTCACTTTGAAACATAATTTCTGAAACATAAATTTTGATTTCTGTTAGGTATGAAATACTTGCACATTTCAGCAGTTCATTTAAACAATTATGACCTTATTTTGGTCAACACTGATGTAAATGTAAATGTGTTATTTGTTATCTCTAATTGCAAAAGTAACTCCATTCTACCCTATATTGCATTCAAACTTTGTCAACTCAAAGTTTTGTCAGGGAAATTACAGTAACTGTATGCATACACAGGTTTTAAGAACAATAAATTATATCCTTAAAATAAAATCTTGACACAGATCCATGAATATATGTATACTAACCTAACTTTTCAAAATAGAAGATATATATGTATCTATACTGTAACATAAACAAATGTTAGTCTGATTGGTAATTTTATCCTATTTTACATGCAGATGCAATGGTATAAAATAAACAGCCTACATAATTATTTTTGTAGTTTAACATACATTTCTGCTCTACTATGAGCTAATAAAAGTGAACTAGAGAAACATGATCTTTACATTTTTCAAACATATATTCTGAAATAAACAATCTTTGAAAATATGAAGCTTTCAAGTGTCATAAGGAGAGAGTAAAATGTATTTTATACCATTCTAACATCTCATAAGGTCTCTCTAAAATACTCATGGTGAAAAGAAAATTTATTTTTCATTTTGAAATAATTTACATATGAATCAAATTTCAATATGTTCAAGATGTTTGCCAAACACTTTTAAATCAACAAAAGCAAGTGTAGTAAGATGACCATTTTTCTTTGTTGTTTCTGTTACAAGAGTTTTTGTTACAGGAAATTACGCTCTGTTTCCAGCTAACGATTGGTTTCAAGGAGAATGGGTTTTGCTCAGTTTATTTCTACCCTGGAGAAGTTTCTTATGCATATGTTTAGAAAATAATTGAGAATTCTTGCTGTTTTTTTTTTTTTCCCAGAGATTCTTTTAAGTACACTTCCAAGATCACATTTAGGACATAAGTAGAAATGGCACAATAAGTCTTTTGTGTTACCTACTTAATGGGGAGCAATGCAGTCAACATTTTAACCAATAGAATGATTTAAATATTTCTGGTAGATGAAACTTTGCTGATATTGTTTTCATCTATGAATCATCTGTCTAGTCCTCATCTTATATCATGCTCCCTTTTAAAGTTTGATAGCAAAGCTATATGTTCCATAGTAACTTATTTAAAAAAAAATGTTTTAATCAAAATATTGTTGCTTTATGAATTAAATAACAATAAAAATAAAATATAAGCAAAATATCTACTACTTTAACTTTCTGGATTTCTTTTCCTATGGTCCAATAACAAGCCATAAGCATTAAAATGCATTAACTGTTTGTTATATGCATGCATGTGTGCTAAGTCACTTCGGTCATGTCCAACTCTCTGCGACCCCATGGACTATAGCCTGCCAGGCTCCTCTGTCCATGGGATTCTCCAGGCAAGAATACTGGATTGGGCTGTCATTTCTTCTTTCATTGATATATGCATATATATCTTTAATTCTATAATTTATGCTGCAAAGAAATACTGTCATAAAATCATCTTGAGTAAATTCATATATATTTCCTTTATAAACATTAACCTCCCACCCAAACAGCATCTGTTATTTGAAATCTCTTTCCAATTTGTTATATCCTTTCATATTTCTCCATAAATTTAATATTCACTAAGCTTGCAAAGTCATTGTCTGCAGATATTTTTCTAATAACCATAGCCATAAAGAAGTATTTTCCTCTCCTAAAATGTCATAGTATTTTATCAGTATTTTTACCAAAATATTTAATGCTCAACCATTTATTGAATAACATTTTGAAGTAGACTTACTCTCTTGTTTTTTAAATATACGAAGAGTAGAAATCTGGTTCTACAACTAAATATGATTCCTAAAATATCAACATTTGCATTAAGTGCTTATTATTGCTCTTAATATATTGAATTAAAAATTCAATGTTTTTATTTTTTCCTAACAACTACCCACTCAATTCCATTGTTAAAGTATCTACTTGCTTCCAAAGAATATTGAACAAAATGATAACTCAGGGCAGTTCTATATATTTTCTGTCACTTTCTGTTATTAAAATGTATTTTGAATTCTAATGATTCAATTTCATACTTGATTTTAATCTCGCCCCTACACTTAGCACGATTGATCGAGTCAGATCTTCAGGGATTTTGTGTTCAAGATGAACAAATACTTCATTACTCTTCATGTCTATTTCTCTCACACCTTCCTCTTCTTGCTTCCAACTTGATTCCAGTCCTGAAGGTGCAATACCTCCAGCCTACAGAGAGGGCAACTGATCAGACAATGAGATTTGGCTTCCCAGGTGGAACTAGTGGTAAAGAAACCACCTGCCAATGTAGGAGATGCAAGAGATGTGGGTTTGATCACTGGGTTGGGAAGATTCCCCTGGAATATAAAGTGGCAACCCAATTCAGTATTCTTGCCTCAAAACGTCCATGGACAGAAGAGCCTGAAAAGCTACAGTCTATGGGATCACAAAAAGTCAGACAAAACTGAGCAAACACTCACAATGCTACTAAAAGCACAATCAGGGTGACTTCAGTGGGGAAAGGAGTGTCTGCCATGTGCCCCTGATTGGAATGGCATTAATATCCTTTGCAATTTGCTCATCTTGCCTTCTGCAGTGTTTTCTTAAGGTAATATTATCAAAACCAAATCAATCATCCTTGAGAGGCAACTCATGTGGTTTTTGCGTCTCTGACAGCAATTTCAAATCACCATGCATTCTCATGCTTTAGGATTTCTTAAAGTTGCTAAACATCTTCTCATTTTGTGCATCACAGCACTATCAGACTGATGGCAATTTCCAAACAAAGAATTTCTTTAATATGGGCCTTTGAAAATTGAGTGACTTTGGAGTCATCGTTGGGCAATATCCTATTACTTGCAGATGCAGGAAAAGTGCTTATTAGTGCTTTACACATGTATGCTACATGCTTTTTGTTACCTGTTACAAAAATTAGTGAAAGGTGAAACTCTATTAAATGATCTAACACCATAGATCCAGATTTTGTAGGACTCTGATCATATCCAATTTCATAATCCACAAAATTATGAATCATATATGAAAGTATTTGATGTGATAAAAATTACAACAAACTACACATTATGAAAGGACTGTATTATCACAAGCACAATCAGAGACATAACAAGAGATATTAACTTTCTGAAAGAATTATAATTTTGATTTTAACTTTGCCGATTTTTTTTTTTACTTTTTTCTACAGAATACAAAAAAAAAATGGAAAAAGATATTTCACAGAGAGAAGAGAAAGAAGATTCAATCTTTTCTTTAGTATGGTTGATTAATATTGTTTATTAGTGCTGATGACCTAGAGAAATTTCCCACAGCTCTGCAACATAAAGCTGTTGCAAACTCAAACTTCTTCAAGTGTTTCCATTATATGGGTTGATTGATTTCGAGATATTTCAGCTATCTTTTTAAGTAATTTTTAATTTGTGATACTTTTTCACTGTTTTGCTCTCAGCTTCAAATTGGTTTATTATGCATTTAACATTATGATAACATAAACTGTGTTTTAATTTAAAAAAAAGTCAATGTTCACTGTGCCTCTCAAAGTTAAATAATTCTTCAAAGTGAAGATGTTGTCAGTATTCTCTTAAGTGTACAATTCAGAGTTTATGAGTATATTCACAGAATTGCAAACATCACAATCATTATCATTTTGAAAATTCAAAAGAAAAAGAGTACTACATGGCCATTAACAATTTACCCCTAATACCCCAACACTTGGAGAAGGAAATGGCAACCCACTCCAGTATTCTTGCCTGGAGAATCCCATGGATGGAGGAGTTCGGTGGGCTACAGTCCATGGGTCGCAAAGAGTCGGACACGACTGAGCGACTTCAGTTTCACTTAAGGTGCTTTCTGTATTTATAAATTTTCCTTTCATTGCATTGCATATAAACATAATCATAAAATAAGTGTTTCTTTTTTCTGACTTCTTTCTTAGGCAAAAATGTAACATTTTATTCATCCAGGCATTCACTGATGGAAACATGCATTATTTCTACTTTGGGCCTTTAAGGTGTAATAACACTAAGTATTAATATATAAGCTTTTCTGGGAACATATATTTTCACTTATGTTGGGAATATACCATGTAGTATAATTGCTAGAACATGTGGTGACTATGTTTAACATTTTGTGAACTAAATAACTACCTTGTTTTGGGTAGTATTTTCTGCTGTGCAGACCTTACAAACTGTGCATGCCTTAACTCTTACTTTCATATTCTTCTTTTTCATTTCTAGTTTGGCAGTGTTTAATTCTCACAATGTTCTTTATCTTTTGTTATATTTTTTCTTTACATATAGTTTGGTGACTGTCACCATTCCATTTCCTATTAATATCCTCATAAATTGACTATCAAGTTTTACTTTCTATTTCATATATAGAAGTTTTTACATTTCAAAGAATGTGATCTTTTTCCTTTCAGTATATGCTTTGTGTCTCAACTAAAATAGTGTCTTCAATTATATTTCAATTTTATATAACCACTAAGTTTTCAAAGTAAGTACATTTAATCAGATAACAACACATAAGGAAGATTTACTAAAATTCCTTTTTAAATTGACAGAATAGTGTATATTGATTTAAAAAATCATTTATTACATTAACTTAGATATATATTTATTCACATACCATAAACCATATAGTTTACTTATATTATATATATATATATACACACTCATATGCTATATATATTGAACAGACCCTTCCAAATGAAAGGCTCTGAAGCTTAAGCTTCATTATCTTCAAGGTAGCTGTGTCTAAAATAATTTTTTCACAAATGGCGAGTCCATGTTAGTATAATTTCATACCAGTCAAAAGTTGAAATTTTGTCATATTTATTATAAATGTATATAATTCAGATATATAGTAAAATTATCCATTCACTTATTCATGAGTCTGCCTAAGAAAGAGTAAATTTACACATATATGTGTTCTAAGTGGTTAAAAAAAAATGAGCATAGTGTTTGTGTGAAACAAAAAGTAACTCCTCAAATGGTATATTAAAGAGGATATATGGCAACCCACTCCAGTGTTCTTTCCTGGAGAATCCCAAGGGAAGGGGGAGCCTGATGGGCTGCCGTCTATGGGGTCGCACAGAGTCGGACACGACTGAAGCGACTTAGCAGCAGCAGCAGCAGCAATGTGTTATACAGCTTGCTATGAAAGTAAAAACATGTGATAAGAGAGAAAATAACTGACATGTTTTAAGAGAAGGAAACCAGCCAAGTTTAGACTATACATTGTGAAAATGGCTGCTGGGGTAACATCATATTTAAGCTCATCAAATAAATAGCATAAATAAATAACAAGCATGCATTACACACATTAATTTACTTAATATTATGACGCTTAAAGTAATGTATTTTGGTGATGGACTATGTAACAGCAGAAGAAAACATCCACAGACCTTCTTTTCATCCAAAGAATAATTTCACTAGAGAAAACTATAAAAATACGATAATGTATGGCAGTGGAAATTGTTGTAAGGGAGCACAGCAAACGGAGAAGCACTCATTCAGTCTACAGCATCACAGTGAGAAGAGCAGGAGCACCTGTGGCCTGTGCGGGAGGCTCCACCTCCTGACTCCCACCCTACCTCAGAGCCATTGAAGCATTAGACAAGGTGCTCTGCTTTGAGTAGATCAGGACAAGAACATGGGAATTCTTACTTCTCAGCTACAGTCTTGTCCAGGTACTATGATTTCAACCTGACAGGGACAGTTTTCTGACATTTTCACCACCCACCATCCCAAAGACATGTCACAGAAACTCTACCATTGGCAAGTACTGCTAAGAAGATGAAATCTCCTCGGCTGCATCCATCCTCTCGAGTCAGAGCTCTACCTCAGCTATGGCAGATTGAGATGCCAAGGGCCCCAATCAGCTTTAACCCAAGCTTGCTTATAGGACAGAGATGTACATGATAGAAGGAAAATCCAAAAGGATCAGGGATCACTCAGCCATTCTCCATCAAGTGCCTAGTAGGAGTAGCTGTATCACTCTTGTAATAGCACATTTCTGTCCTCAGACAGCAGGGCAGCAAATCTGTCCCAGGTAAGGAGAAGCCATAAAGGCAAAGAGTTTTGCAGCTCTACTTGAAGTGACTATTTCCTGGTGACTCAGCCTGGCCGTCAATGCAGGAGATGCAAGTAGACGTGGGATTCGATACCTGAGTTGGGAAGATCCCCTGAAGAGGGAAATGGCAACACGCTCCAGTATTCTTGCCTGGAAAATTCCATAGAGAGAGGAGCCTGATGGGCTATAGTCCACAGGATCTCAAAGAGTCAGACATGACTGAACATGCATGCACACACACCTTGAAGTGACACTTGGAGCAAAACTTATAGAATCCCATGCTAAAGGCATTGTTGGAAAGAATGGAAATACTGGAAGAGAAAATTTTGAATGAATTGGTAGCTCCCTGTTATAAGAAGCCAAAATTTTAATAGACTCGGGCAAGGTGACAGTTATTAAGAATAACCCTCCTGGGAGCCAGCACTGGGAGTTAGAAGAGTTGTGCTCGTGAACTTGACTGCATCCACTCGGGAGCAATAAAACTGGACACAAGGCAGGTGGGCAAGCATTCCACAAGCTTCACCTGAATCAACAAAAAGCAGAGATTTTAATAGCACAAGGGCCTTAAACAGAACTTCCGACCAGTGACTGAAAATCAACTTCCTCAACCCAGTAGCCATTCTTATGAAACCAGGTTTAAAAATGAAATCACACGCATCCCTTAGTTTGGAAGGTTGTAGGCATGCCCACATGCTCCTTCTCTTCAATAATGAATGGGTGAAGGAAAACTTTAAACTACTAGTCCCTACTTGAATGCAGGGCAAAAATGTAAACTCGGTGAACTGCAATGGCAACCTGCAGTTCTAATATATTTCTCCAAATATATTAGAAACAACTTAACTGGCTAATGGATTTAAACACAATCTTTGATCAGCAAATGGCTTATGAAAACTCAGAGGTGAAAGTTCAGTAGATAAGCTGAAAGATAAAACCCAAGAGAGAAAAACATGAGCAGGTGTACCAGAGGCTGCACACTGCATGAGAAATACAATCTGCAGAAAAAGCTAAGCCAAGTCACTTAAACAAACAAAATGTCTAACCAATAATGATAATAACAAGTACTACCAGAAGTAGGGAAGCAGATGGGGGTTGTTACCAAAAAGTGCTATGTTTTATTATTTAAAAGTCAAGTTTTTATACAACTAAACATTGAGAGATCAAAGCAAATGAACAAAAGAGTAAAAACAGAACAAAGTAAGCATGTGTGAGCCACACATAAGACCTAAAGAACAGGCAATATGAACTCTTTTAAGGAGCCTAAGGGTGGATTTAGGATACACTTTTTTCAAGCCAGCTACTTTAAATATGTTCAAAGAACCAAATGAGACATTTAAAAATATAAAGGAAGATATGAGACAACATTGCATCAATTAGAGAGCATCACAAAAGATATTGCCTTTTTTAAAAAAGGGGCCAAATAGAAATTTTGTTTAAAAAGTATAACAAGTGAAATGAAAAATTCCTAATGTGTCTCAACAATAGATTTTGACTGGAAGAAAAGAACTAGCGAGCCTGAATTTAGTCCAATAGGGAATATGCAATCTGCAAAACAGAGCAAAATGAAAACAAAGGGAACCTCAGAGAAATGTAGAACACCATTAATTCCACTAAGATATGAGTAATAGGGATATTTCAAGGAGAGATTAGAGGGAAATTGACAGAAAATAGTGCACAAGGACATAATGGCAATGACTGAAAGCTTCCCTTAATTTGAAGAAAAACATTATTTTACATATACTAAAATCTCAGTAAATTTCAAGAAGGGTAAATGTAAAGATTCAACCCAGAACCATAACAAGCTAAATTGTTAAAAATCAAATTAAAGAAAAACTCTTAAAAGCAGAGAGAGAAAAAAAACACTATATCACTTACTAGAGAAATCCAACCATACCAATTATTACTCAGAAAATAATACAGAAAGGAGCAAAAGGTTAGGCTCCAATGCCTATGATATTCTTTCATAAGTAGGTAAGAGTGACTTATCTGTAATATGCATGGCACGGACTCACACTGAAAATTGAAAGAGTAGAATCCCGCAAATGTGTAAAGAGAACATATGCCCCCATTTCTGCAAATAGATGCAGTAGGGTAAAATGGATACATTGAGAACCATCTGATTATTTAATTCATATTCCTCTTATATGCTAAGGGGGTGTTATTGTTTGTATTAATTTAGATAAAACTGATTATATAGCTGGTTATATTTACCAGCATGATACTAATATAGAAATTTAGCTAATAATGAACAAAAATAATAAACTCCTTACAGTTTACACTTATTTAATAGCATGAATTTAATGTAAAATGTGTAATTCCTCCTATAATGAGAAATAATTAAAATATATAAAATCTCTTTTCATGGTTTACATTTATACTTTTCATCTCTCTACAGGGAAATTTCAGAGTTTCATTGAAGAAGAAATATGGGTGGTCCTAAGATGGCAGAGGAATACAATGGGGAGACCACTTTCTCCCCCACATATTCATCAAAAGAACATTTAAACACTGAGTAAATTCCACAAAACAACTTCTCAATGCCAGCAGAGGACATCAGGCACCCAGAAAAGCAGCCCATTTTCTTCAAAATGAGACAGGAAAAAATATAAAAGACAAAAAAAGAGACAAAAGAGGTAGGAATGGAGCTGTGTCCCAGGAAGGGAGTCTTAAAAAGAGAGACGTTTCCAAACACCAGGAAACACTCTCACTGCTGAGTCTGTGGTGAGCCTTAGAAGCACAGAGGGCAACATAACAGGGAGGAAAAATAAATAATCAAACCCCACAGATAATGAGCCCAACAGTAATTCCCCCAGTGGAGAAGCAGCGCAGATGCCTGCACCCGCCACTAGCAAGCAGGGGCTGGACAAGGAGGCGCAGGCTGCATTGCTTAGAGTAAGGACCTGGCCTGAATGCCCTGAGGGCAATCTGAGCTAACTAACTTGGGCTAGCAAACCAGACTGTGGAATAGCTACCACGCGAAAAGCCCTAACCTAAGACACCATGGGGCCCATGCACAGAACAAAGGACTGAACAGAACTAGCCGGCTGCCGACCATCCCCCTCCAGTGACAGGCAGCCAGAGCCGGAAGCGGCCAATCGCAGCCCCAGAGAGATAGTATCTACCAAACTACAAGCAGGCTTCTTTGCTAACTAAGATTTCTTGGGATTCTGGACGGTCAACATCTGCCTGAGAAGGTGTGCTGGTTGTACACTCAGAAAACTAAGCAGCAGGGATGGGGGAGGCAATAAGTCACAGTGACTGCCCTCGCTGAAAACCTCATCACCTGAGCTGCTCGGACCTGGGAAGGGCACAAAACGTAGGCCCAACCGAGTATGCACCTTTGAGGACTACCTGAGTGCCTGAACCTGAGTGGCTTAGAGGTGGAGCATGGGAGGTGCATGCAGCCCAGGGCCAGCCTCGGACGGTTCCCAGCAGATAAACCTAGAGCCTGAGCAGCATAGGCAGGGAGGGCACACACGCCGTGAGTGGCAACAGGCCCAGTGTGGCTGAGACACTGTGAGCACACGCCAGTGTTATTTGTTTGCAACGTCCCTCCCTCCCCACAGCGCGACTGAATAAGTGAGCCTAAAAAAAGTGTCCACCACTGCCCCCCTTGTGTCAGGGTGGAAATCAGACACTGAAGGGACCAGCAAACAGAAGAAGCTAAAACAGAGGGAACCGCCTTGGAAGTGACAGATGCAATAGATTAAAACCCTGTAGTGAGTACTGACTACACAGGAAGGGGAAGAGTTGGACACTGCTGAGGGACTAAAACTTTGATACCAGCAGCCAAGCCACAGCTCTGTTTTAATATAGGTTCCTTTTGTGCACATACATACACCATGATGAAATAGAGGAATTTTGCCCATAATAGAATTGAGAAAAGAAAGGAGGAGACATTTTTTGTATCATTTAGCAAGTGTTTATTAAGTACCTTAGGTAGAAAGATGTGCTAAGTGCTATGAATAATACAGATAAAAGAACAAACTTTTATTTTGAAAATATGGCAAACCGGATTATTTGAACCAACTATCTCATTTAAAAAGTCTACAAGCAATAAATGCAGGAGAGGGTGTGCAGAAAAGGGAACCCTCTTACACTGTTGGTGGGAATGCAAACTAGTACAGCCACTACGGAGAACAGTGTGGAGATTCCTTAAAAAACTGGAACTAGACCTGCCTTATGACCCAGCAATCCCACTGCTGGGCATACACACCGAGAAAATCAGAACTGAAAGAGACATGAATACCTCAATGTTCATCACAGCACTGTTTAAAATAGCCAGGGCATGGAAGCAACCTAGATGTCCATCAGCAGACAAATGGATAAGAAAGCTGTGGTACATATACACACTGGAGTATTACTCAGCCATTAAAAAGAATACATTTGCATCAGTTCTAATGAGGTGGATGAAACTGGAGCCTATTATACAGAGTGAAGTAAGCCAGAAAGAAAAACACCAATACAGTATACTAATGCATATATATGGAATTTAGACAGATGGTAATGACAACCCTGTAAGTGAGACAGCAAAAGAGACACTGATGTATAGAAAAGTCTTTTGGACTCTGTGGGAGAGGGAGAGGGTGGGAAGATTTGGGAGAATGGCATTGAAACATGTATAATATCATATAAGAAACGAATCGCCAGTCCAGGTTCGATGCATGATACAGGATGCTTGGGGCTGGTGCACCGGGATGACCCAGAGGGATGGTATGGGAAGGGAGGTGGGAAGGGGGTTCAGGATGGGGAACACGTGTACACCTGTGGTGAATTCATGTTGATGCATGGCAAAACAAATAAAATATTTTAAAGTAATTGGCCTCCAATTAAAATAAATAAATTTAAATTAAAAAAAAGAAGAAAAATGCATGATGATTTACAAGTGCAACATCTTTTTAAAAAGGAAACAATAATTATCAATATGTAAACAGATCATTGAGTATAGAATTTACCACACAGCAGCCCTGGAAAATTATGTAGGGTAAGTCAAACATTTCAGGGAAGAGTAATATATATATATATATATATATATATATATATATATATATATATATATATGAATATTTGTAATTTAATGAGAATAATTTCAAAATTGATCAATGCTTATAATTATATATATATATATACCTATATTAAATATATGGTTTTCAATTGAACTCCATTTAAATATAATCAGTTCAGTTCAGTTCAGTTGCTCTGTCATGTCCAACTTTTTATGACCCCATGAATTGCAGCACGCCAGGCATCCCTGTCCATCACCAACTCCTGGAGTCCACCCAAACTCATGTCCATTGAGTTGGTGATACCATCCAACCATCTCATCCTCTGTCGTCCCCTTCTCATCCTGCCGTCAATCTTTCCCAGCATCACGGTCTTTTCAATTGAGTCAGCTCTTCTCATCAGGTGGCCAAAGTATTGGAGTTTCACCTTCAGCATCAGACCTTCCAATGAATACCAAGTACTGATCTCCTTTAGGATGGACTGGTTGGATCTCCTTGCAGTCCAAGGGACTCTCAAGAGTCTTCTACAACACCACAGTTCAAAAGAATCAATTCATTGGTGCTCAACTTTCTTTATAGTCCAATTCTTACATCCATACATGACCACTGGAAAAACCATAGCCTTGACTAGACGGACCTTTGTTCGCAAAGTAATGTCTCTACTTTTTAATATGCCATCTAATTTGGTCATAACTTTCCTTCCAAGGAGTAAGCATCTTTTAATTTCATTGCTGCCATCGCCATCTGCAGTGAATTTGGAGCCCAGAAAAATAAAGTCAGCCCACTGTTTCCCCATCTATTTGCCATGAAGTGATGGGACCAGATGCCATGATCTTAGTTTTCTGAATGTTGAGCTTTCAGCCAACTTTTTCACTCTCTTCTTTCACTTTCATCAAGAGGCTCTTTAGTTCTTCTTCACTTTCTGCCATAAGGGTGGTGTCATCTGCATATCTGAGGTTATTGATATTTCTCCTGGGAATCTTGATTCCATCTTGTGCTTCCTCCAGCCCAGGGTTTCTCATGATGTACTCTGCATATAAGTTAAATAAGCAGAGTGACAATATACAGCCTCGACGTACTCCTTTTCCTATTTGTAACCAGTCCGTTGTTCCATGTCCAGTTCTAACTGTTGTTTCCTGACCTGCACACAGGTTTCTCAAAAGGCATGTCAGATGGTCTGGTATGCCCATCTCTTTCAGAATTTTCCAGTTTTTTGTGATCCACACTGTTTAAATATAATAGTTTGACCAAAACCCTACCTTGAGTAACAGCAATATTTCCTTTTTTATTGTATCATACAAGAAATTTAATCCAAAAGAAATTACACAGAAGTTAACAAATATTTTACCCTTTTGTCTTTCCTACACAATTTATATATATATATATATATATCCAATTATCACTTATCAATTATTAGAGAAAAAAGCAAAACCCAATGAATAATATAACTAATGGTTATGCAAAGGAAAGTCAACTATGTCTTTCACTATTTGTTTCACTTTTATTATTTTTAAAGAAATTAATAATGAATCATAAAATTTAAATAATTGGATACCTTTCCTTAAACTTGAATCTTTCCCGATAAGAATGATATTGCTGATGATAAGTTTTCCCAAATGTATGTGGAACATACATTTCTATGTGAAAATATATTTTCCACATAGAAGTATTTATTTACATATTTTATGTAAATACATTTTTATGGGTGTACATAGAAATACATTTTTACATATTTAAAAATTATATAAAATTTGATGTACCATTTAATGACTTTAAAAAAATGTGTCCACGTTGTTAATATAATTCTGTTTTGTTTTTTTTTTTTTGTACTTTAACCCCTGTATAATGATTCATTCTGTGACAATACAATACTTTTTTGTTATATTCAATGTTTGGACACTTAGATTACATATCATAGGAAAAAATATAACTAATATTAACCCAACTAGAAAAGGGTTACTTTTTCCACATAATGTTCTTCTACGGGAGTTAATTGCTTGCTAGTATTGAATCCATAGCTCATGGATATCAATGCTGAAGGTGGTGTGATTTTTTTTTGGTCTTCCCCTTTTAACTGTATTTCAGGAATTGGAACTGCAAACATTGTGATAATTTTGAAGAAAGAGGATGAAAACAGGTTGTATAAATATATAGGCCAGTTGATCTCCTTTTCAGAGTGCTTCCCTGAAACTCTCACCCAGAGTTTTCTACATTAGATCGTTACCCAGTCACATGACATATGGAAACTTCTAAAAGCAATGAATGACTGATAATTACTTCTTACTTGTTTATTGAGCACAATAATATCCAAATAAAATAGAGTTTATATTTCTAAGAAAATGAGAATAGATGGCATTTGTAAATTTTCTATGATAAACAATGCCACAATAACATTCTTATAGGATTATATCTGGGCACATGTAAATGTATTTCTAGTGTATGCATAGTAGTATAAACACAAGATTACAGATAGGATGACTAAGTAGCTTATTGCTCAAATTGCAATTATTTTTAGAATAAAAAAGGGAGCTATGAATTATTATGCCAGGAAAACAGGTAAATATTGAGCCTGTTCCATGCAAAACCCATCTTAATTTGATTCATCTTAATCATATAGTATATGCCTCTTTGAATTAACTGGTCATTGCTAAATCACAAACTAGCATGAACTATGATAAAACCAACAGTATTTGAGCTTTCCCTTTGTTTGCCATCCTAGCCAAAGTGTAAATTTAGAACTAATGTTCAGGCTTTTGGTGGTGGTGGTGGTGTTGTTTTCTGGTATGATCTACAAAAATATACTCATAGCATTAATCAGCATATCCATGGTTATCTGGAATGTTTATGCTTGTTGTCTATTCAAGTTTTTTTTTTTTTTTTAATTGATGGTTTCAGGGATGAAGCAGCCTCTATCTAACCAAATAATATTTTAGGAATGGTGGGATTACATCCTGTGTCCATCCCCCTGTAGAGGGATCCTTTGTGAGTATTTTTATAAATTCTGAATTAGTGTTAAAACAATTGCTTTCAGAGGAAATATTATCAGTGTGATATCATACCTGTACTCCTGGAGATAGCTGCATGTGACTAAGATCTTGCCTGAAAAAAATGCTGTGTGAAGCCACTGAATTCAGTTCAGTTTAGCCACTCAGTAGTTGCCAAATCTTTGCAACCCCGTGAACTACAGCATGCCAGGCTTCCCTGTCCATCTCCAACTCCTGAAGCTTGCTTAAACTCATGGCCATTGAGTTGATGATTCCATCCAACCATCTCATCCTCTGTCACCTCCTTCTCTTTCTGCCTTCAATCTTTCCCAGAATCAGGGTCTTTTCTAGTGAGTCAGTTCTTCTCATCAGGTGGCCAAAGTTTTGGAGCCTCAGCTTCAGCATCAGTCCTTCCAATGAATATTCAGGACTGATATTCAGTCCTTTAGGATGGACTGGTTGGATCTCCTCACAGTCTAACATCACAGTTCAAAATCATAAATTCATTGGCATTCAGTTTTCGTAATGGTCCATCTCTCACATCTATACATGACTGCTAGAAAAACCACAGCTTTGACTAGATGAACCCTTGTTGGCAAAGTAATGTCCCTGCTGCTTAATATGCTGTCTAAGTTGGTCATAGCTTTCCTTCCTAGTAGCAAGCGTGTTTTAATTTCATGGCTGCAGTCACCATCTGCCGTGATTCTGGAACCCAAAAAAATAAAGCCTGTCACTGTTTCCACTGTTTCCCCATCTATTTTCCATGAAGTGATGGGTCTAGATGTCATGATCTTAGTATTGTGAATGTTGAGTTTTAAACCAGCTTTTTCACTCTCCTCTTTCATTTTCATCAAGAGGCTTTTTAGTTGTGCTTCGCTTTCTGTCAAAAGGGTGTGTCATCTGCATATCTGAGGTTTTTTATATTTCTCTTGGTAATCTTGATTTCAGCTTGTGCTTCATCCAGCCTGATGTTTCACATGATGTACTCTACATACAAGTTAATAAGCAAGGTGTTACTATACAGCCTTGACATAATCCTTTCCTAATTTGGAACCAGTCCGTTTTCCATGTCTGGTTCTAACTGTTGCTTCTTAACTCACATATAGATTCTCAGGAGATACATCACAATATCTGGGCAAAGATGCATTGCATCACTTTGAAAGTGAAGGTAAATTGCAATTACATTAGTTCCTTATTTCTGCTGTAGCAATTTAATTCCTTAATTCCCTCTGTCACCTTCATTTATCTTAGCCAATAATAAAATATGTTGACAGGTTCTGGGCATTAAGACATATGTTCTCTAGTACTTAGTAATCATATATATCCTATATTATAAGAATTAGAAGCAAACATTTTGCATCTTACTACAGTTTATGTGTATCTTGCCTCCATTTAACTTATAAATTTGAGAAGACTTTGTCTACTCTGTTTTTAATAGTATTGTTAAAGTTACTGTTTTTGTATTTAACCCATTTATGTATTTGTATTTAACCTGTTTACATATGTGCTAACTCTAACTCATAGTAGGATTTTTTTCCTCATGTGTTTTATAGTTTTGGATTGTGAGCTCATTATTTTTGACCACACTCTAAGGAAAAAAAAAAAAATGTTTCTTTTCATCTTTCAGGGATGATAATTCTTTTTTTCCCCCTTGCTAGCCAGTTCTTTTCAAATTCCTTATTGTCTCTGTACTAATTCCTTTATTTTTCTAGCCAGCTCCTTGCTCAGTATGAAGCCTTTCATGCATGCTAAACATAGATATATATCTCAATTCTAACCTACTTCTCATGTTCAAAGTTTAAATTCCTGTCCCCAGTGAGGCATCAAAACTTAAGCTTCTAAATTCCTCAAATTAACAACCTTTACCATGAAATATTCAGTGTTCTTTTTTTTTTTCCACTTGATTTTAACTCCTGAGTATTTTTTCTGTGTTTCCTTGAAAATGTATCTAGTCATTTAATGGAATTTTCTGAAGCATTTTACAACGCTTACAGTAAGAGAGTTTTCAGATGATCTAATCTCTCATATAGTCTTTTATCATAATTTTATGATTTTTGATGACTTTCTAAAATTAAAAAAAGAACATTATTACTAATACCTGATAGTGAGGCAGTAATTTACCAACTTACTATGTATTATATAATTTACTGCACTATATATATTTCAATCCTCACTGCTTTGTAAAATACAGTATTACTCTAGTTTTTTAAAATATATATAAGAAATCTATATTTATTGACATTCATTGGATATTTTAATTTAGGTAGGCTTGTTTCCACTCATTCAATCATTCATGCATGCACTCATCCATTTATTTTACAATATATGCACCGTATAGTGGGAGAGGTGTTTATAAAACAAAAGCAATGGAAACATAATTATCCAATTGTAGTTACAATGATAACTGTGAAAACAGATTGCAGTTTACAGTGAGAGCTTATGGCCATATAAGTGATCAAAGGAGACTTTCCAAAGGAAGTCATATTTAAACACTGACATAAAATTTGTATAAGTACAGACTATGTTAAAGTTGTGTGCATGTATGTGGTGTACAGTGGGTGCTCATGTGTATGTATGTGTGTCTATGGGAGAAGGAGGGAGATAAGGAAGAACATATGTTAATTTTAGCATGTAAATATAATTTTAGGCTATGAAAAGAAAAGTCACTGATCCACTTATAAAACCATAGAAGGATAATATGGAAGCATATTCCATTAAAATAAAGAATCCAGGCTATTGACAAATCATGTGGGACATCATGGGTCATGTTAGAAGCCTTAGAAAAATATTGAGTGATTTTATTATATTGAACATATGGAGAGGGATAGTATGGTTTAAATATTTATTGGCTGTACTAATCCAAAATTTTCTGTATTAATGGTTACGTGAGATAAGCATTGTTAAGTATTGTGGTCTTCAAAGCTGATAAGTTGAAAATCCATGCATCCTTAAACATGTGAAAGAATGAAATTAGAATACTACATAACACCATTCAACAAATAAACTCAAAATCGATTCAAGACTAAAATGTAAGCTCAGACACTATGAACTCTTAGAGGAAAGCATAGGCAGAATATTCATTGAAGTAAATTACAGCAAGATCTTTTTTTTTTTTTTAACTCACCTCCTAGAGTAATGAAAATAAAAACAAAAATAAACAAATGAGACCTATTTAAACTTAAAAGCTTTTGCACAGGAAAGAAAATCACAAACAAGATGAAAAGACAACCCTCAGAATGGGAGGAAATGTTTGTAAACAGTGCAACCAACAGGGATTAGCCTCCAAATTTTGCAAACAGCTCATGCAGTGTGATATCAAAAACAAGCAAACAACTCAGTAAACAAATGAGCAGTAGACCTAAATAGATATTTCTCAAAAGACATACAGATGGTCAACAAACACATGAAAAGAAGCTCAATATCATTGATTATTAGAGAAATGCAAATCAAAACGTCACATCAGTTAGAATTGCCATCATTTAAAAAAAAATCTACAAGCAATAACTGCTGAAGTGGATTTGGAGAAAAGGGACTCCTCTTACTTGCTTGAGGGGATATAAACTGGTACAGCCATTATGAAGAGCAGTATGGATGTTCTTTTAAAAAAATAAAAATAGAATTATCATATGACACAGCAATCTCACTCCAGAGAAAAGCATGATTCAAAAATATACATACAGCTAAATGTTCATTGCAATCTTATTTACAATATCCAGAGCATGAAACTAATCTAAATGTCCTACAACAGAGGAATGAATAAAGAAGAGGTAGTACATATATATAGGCTTCCCTGGTGGCTCAGATGGCAAAGGGAAAAAAAAAAAAAAAAGTGTCTTCAATGCAGGAGACCCTGGTTTGATATCTCAGACTGGAAGATCCTCCAGAGAAGGAAATGGCAACACACTGTAGTATTCTTGCCTGGAGAATTTCATGGACAGAGGAGCCTATCCGGCTATAGCCCATGGGGTCGCAAAGAGTCGGACACGACTGAGAGACTAACACGTTCACTTTCAGTACATATATACGCTGGAATATTAGCCATAAAACTGAATGAAACTGTGCTATCTATAGTGATGTGGATGGCCCTAGAAACTGCATGCAAGTGTGTTAATCACTCAGTTGTGTCCATTGCTTTACAACCCCGTGGACTGTAGCCCACTAGGCTCTCCTGTCCATGGAATTCTCAAGGCAAAAATACTGGAGTAAGTTGTCATTCTCTTCTACAGAGGGTCTGCCCAACCCAGGGATCAAACCTGGTTATGCTGCCTTGCAGGCAGATTCTTTACCATCTGAGCCACCTGGGAAGACCAGAGAGGCACACTGAATCAGAAAGAGAAAAACAAATGTCATATTGTTTATATGAGGTACCCTTTTTCTAGATGAAA
This sequence comes from Bubalus kerabau, assembly GCF_029407905.1. Taxonomy (NCBI): domain Eukaryota; kingdom Metazoa; phylum Chordata; class Mammalia; order Artiodactyla; family Bovidae; genus Bubalus; species Bubalus kerabau. The sequence goes on along the minus strand of NC_073635.1, from coordinate 8,089,896 downwards.
GATTAACATTTTTCTAGATAAAAAAGATTAACTTTTTTAATTAAAAAAATTATGTTTAATTGGAGGATAATTGCTTTACAATATTGTGTTGGTTTCTGCCATATATCAACATTAATCAGCCATGAACTTATTTGTAAAGCAGAAAAAGAGACACAGATGTAGAAAACAAATGTATGGATACCAAGGAGAGGGTGGTGTGATAAACTGGGAGATTCGGACTGATATACTCTCATGTATCAAATAGTTAACTAAGCTACTGTACAATACAGGAACTCTACTCAGTGCTCTGTGGTGATCTAAATGGGAAAGAATTTTTTTTTAAATGGTCTATGAATACATATGCCTGATTCAATTTGTCGTGTGGCTGAAATTAACACATTGTAAAGCTACTATACTTCAATACAAATAAATAAAATTAAAAATAATCTGAGTAAGAAAGCAGATATGAGAAAGACAGTACAACTTAAAAAAGGTAATGCATTCAAATGAAATAGTATAGGAAGAAGAAGTGTAAAAATTAGCAGAGAAATTTTGACCAACTATATTGACAGGTCAGGTAATATGTGTGAATAACTAGTTCAATTATCAGTTAAGGGCTAGTTAGTTAGCTCCTTCTTTTTCATTAATACAGGAGTTCTTCAATAAACAGTCTCATATTAGTGTCCTTAGGAACATATCAATCACAATTTCTCTAGTAGAGACATTTAGAAATGAAATTTAAAGGTCACAGAGTATAAGCATTTTAACTTTCTGGTATAATTAAAATCTCTCCAAAATAATTGAGCCAATATACACTCTAATCATCAATGACATCTCAGTTTCACAACTTTAAGGACATTGTCTTAAGAAATCAGTGAAGAAGCATCAAAGAAGTTACAATTGTATAGTCACAATGACAGCAAAATGGGCAGGTACCAATCCATGAACTTGCTAATGTCAAATCAAGGAAGGTAAGATATTTCTATTCTCTTATTTCTCTTTCACCAAAATCCAAGAACATGGAAAAAAAAAATTCTAGCTCTATACTGGATAAGAGAAAGAAATGGAACTCATGGAAATGGAAGTGAGGTTCTGAAACTACCCATGCATGTGTGTGCATGTGTGACTTTGTGTGCACACAGTCATGTCAGATCCCTTGAGATCCTATGGACTATAGCCTGAAAGTACTTTCACACTATCCCCAATAAGGATTCAGACTTAAAGTAACCAAAGTTGAAAAAAAGAGGTGACTTAGATATTCCAAGTTTTATAAATAGTCATTTGTATGATACTTTGCCTATGTAGGCCTTGTTCTAAGCAAATAACAAATACCTGAATAAAACCTTAGGATGTGGGTGCTATATATATAACTTTACAAATAAAATTGAGATGTATATTTTGTTAAGGATTTTCCAAAGTCACAGAGAATTTCATCTGAAGAACTGAGAGATTGTTGCTGAACCACGCAAAGATGCCGGATTTCTTGGCTCTGGAGGAGAAGAATTCAATCCAGGACCAGAGACGAGGCTTGATCTCTCAGAGCTTTTGTGTAATAAAGTGTTCTTAAAGTATAAAGGAGATAGAGAAAGCTTCTGACATACACATCAGAAAGGGGTAGAAAGAGTACCCGCTTGCTAGTGTTAGCAATGGAGTCATATACTCTCCAATGAAGCAAAAGCAGAAATAAATGGCTTTCTGAAACTCCCTTGCTTTTTCCATGACCAGCGGATGTTGGCAATTTGATCTCTGGTTCCTCTGCCTTTTCTAAAACCAGCTTGAACATCTGGAAGTTCACGGCTCACGTACTGCTGAAGCCTGGCTTGGAAAATTTTGAGCATTACTTTACTAGCGTGTGAGATGAGTGCAATCTGAGGGTAGTTTGAGCATTCTTTGGCATTGCCTTTCTTTGGGATAGGAATGAAAACTGACCTTTTCCAGTCCTGTGGCCACTGCTGAGTTTTCCAGATTTGCTGACATATTGAGTGCAGCACTTTCACAGTATCATCTTTCAGGATTTGAAATAGCTCCACTGGAATTCCATCACCTTCACTAGCTTTGTTCATAGTGATGCTTTCTAAGGCCCACTTGAATTCACATTCCAGGATATCTGGCTCTACGTTAGTAATCACACCATCGTGATTATCTGGGTCGTGAAGATCTTTTTTGTACAGTTCTTCTGTGTATTGTTGCCACCTCTTCTTAAAATCTTCTGCTTCTGTTAGGTCCATACCATTTCTGTCCTTTATCGAGCCCATCTTTGCATAAAATATTCCCTTGGTATGTCTAATTTTCTTGAAGACATCTCTAGTCTTTCCCATTCTGTTTTTTTCCTCTCTTTCTTTGCATTGATTGCTGAGGAAGGCTTTCTTATCTCTCCTTGCTAATCTTTGGAACTCTGCATTCAGATGCATATATCTTTCATTTTCTCCTTTGCATTTGGCTTCTCTTCTTTTCACAGCTATTTGTAAGACCCACCCAGACAGCCATTTTGCTTTTTTGCATTCTTTTCCATGGGGATAGTCTTGATCCCTGTCTCCTGTACAATGTCAAGAACCTCCGTCCATAGTTCATCAGGTACTCTGAATATCAGATCTAGTCCCTTCAATCTATTTCTCACTTCCACTGTATAATCATATGGGATTTGATTTAGGTCATACCTGAATGCTCTAGTGGTTTTCCCTACTTTATTCAATTTAAGTCTAAATTTGACAATACGGAGTTCATGATCTAAGCCACAGTCAGCTCCCAGTCTTGTTTTTGCTAGCTGTATAGAGCTTCTCCATCTTTGGCTGCAAAGAATATGATCCATCTGATTTCGATGTTGATCATCTGATGATATCTGTGTGTAGAGTCTTCTCTTGTGTTTTTGGAAGAGGGTGTTTGCTATGACCAGTGTGTTTTCTTGGCAAAACTCTATTAGCCTTTGACCTGCTTCATTCTGTAGTTCAAGGCCAAGTGTGCCTGTTACTCCAGGTGTTTCTTGACTTCCTACTTTTACATTCCAGTCCCCTATAATGAAAAGGACATCTTTTGGGGGTGTTAGTTCTAAAAGGTCTTATAGATCTTCATAGAACCGTTCAACTTCAGCTTCTTCAGCGTTACTAGTTGGGGCATAGATTTGGATTACCGTGATATTGAATGGTTTGCATTAGAAACGAACAGAGATCATTCTGTCATTTTTGAGATTGCATCAAAATACTGCATTTTAGACTCTTTTGTTGACCATGATGGCTACTCCATTTCTTCAAAGGGATGCCTGCCCACAGTAGTAGATATAATGGTCATCTGAGTTAAATTCACCCATTCCAGTCCATTTAGTTCACTGGTTCCTAGAATGTCTATGTTCACTCTTGCCATCTCCTGTTTGACCACTTCCAATTTGCCTTGATTCATGGACCTAACATTCCAGGTTCCTATGCAATATTGCTCTTAACTGCATCAGACCTTGCTTCTGTCACCAGTCACATCCACAACTGGGTATTGTTTTTGCGTTGGCTCCATCCTGCCATTCTTTCTGAAGTTATTTCTCCACTGATCTCCAGTAGCACATTGGACACTTACCAACCTGGAGAGTTCTTCTTTCAGCATCCTATCATTTTTCCCTTTCATACTGTTCATGGGGTTCTCAAGGCAAGAATACTGAAGTGGTTTGCCATTCCCTTCTCCAGTGGACCATATTCTGTCAGACCTCTCCACCATGACCCATCCGTCTTGGGTGGCCCCCCACGGCATGGCTTAGTTTCATTGAGCTAAACAAGGCTGTTGCCCGTGTTATCAGATTGGCTAGTTTTCTGTGATTATGGTTTAGTGTGTCTGCCCTCTTATGCCCTCTTGCAACACCTACTGTCTTACTTGGGTTTTTCTTACCTTGGACGTGGGATATCTCTTCACGACTGCTCCAGCAAAGCACAGCCGCTGCTCCTTACCTTAGACGAGGGGTATCTCCTCACGGCCGCCCCTCCTGACCTTGAATGTGAAGTAGCTCCTCTCGGCCCTCCTTTGCCAGAGCAGCCACCGCTCCTTGGACGTGGGGTTGCTCCTCTTGGCCGCCTCCCCTGACTTCTGGCATGGGGTAGCTCCTCTATGCCACCGCCTCTGACCTCGGACATGGGGTAGCTCGTCTTGGCCACTCCTTTGCCCACACAGCCTGGCACGCTCGGTCACACTTGATGGCAAAAATGGGGTAACAGTGGAAACAGTGTCAGATTTTATTTTTTAGGGCTCCAAAATCACTGCAGATGCTAACTGCAGCCATGAAATTAAAAGACGCTTACTCCTTGGAAGGAAAGTTATAACCAACCTAGATAGCATATTAAAAAGCAGAAACATTGCCAACAAATGTCCGTCTAGTCAAGGCTATGGTTTTTCCAGTGGTCATGTATAGATGTGAGAGTTGGACTGTGAAGAAAGCTGAGCACTGAAGAACTGATGCTTTTGAACTGTGGTGTTGGAGAAGACTCTTGACAGTCCCTTGGACTGCAAGGAGGTCCAACCAGTCCATCCTAAAGGAGACCAGTCCTGGGTGTTCATTGGAAGGACTGATGCTAAAGCTGAAACTCCGATACTTTGGCTACCTCATGGGAAGAGTTGACTCATTGGAAAAGACCCTGATGCTGTGAAGGATTGTGGGCAGGAGGAGAAGGGGACGGCAGAGGATGAGATGCCTGGATGGCATCACCAACTCGATGGACATGAGTTTGAGTAAACTCTGGGAGTTGGTGATGGATAGGGAGTCCCGGCGTGCTGCAATTCATGGGGTCACAAAGAGTCAGACAGGACTGAGCGACTGAACTGAACTGAATGATTCAAAAGAATGTCTGGAGGTTGTAAAGACCTCACCAGACCTACTCCCATAATTTACATTCTAAGATAGCAGGATACATTATTGTTATATAATCCTTGTAAAGACAAGACCTACTCCTATGATCCTGAACAGTGCAGGAGCAGCCGAGAGGAGCTACCCCACATTCGAGGTCTGGGGCAGCGGCTGAGAGGAGTTACCCCACGTCCGAGGTGAGGGGCGGGCAGCTGAGAGGAGCAAACCCCACATCCAAGGAGCGGTGGCTGCAAGGGTGCAAGAGGGCCGAGAGAAGCTACTCCACGTTCAAGGTCAGGAGGGGCGACCTCGTCCAAGATACAGAGCAGCAGCTGTCCTTTGCTGGAGCAGTCGTGAAGAGATACCCCACGTCCAAGGTAAGAGAAACCCAAGTAAGAAGGTAGGTGTTGTGAGACATCATCAGAGGGTAGCACACTGAAACCATAATCACAGAAAACTAGCCTATCTGATCACATGGACCACAGCCTTGTCTAACTCAGTGAAACTAAGCCATGCCATGTGGGGCCACCTAAGATGGACGGGTCATGGTGGAGAGGTCTGACAGAATGGCAAAGTGATAGGATACTTGACTTAAATTGAAGAAAGTAGGGGAAAGCAATAGACCATTCAGGTATGACCTAAATCAAATCCCATATGATTATACAGTGGAAGTGAGAAATAGATTTAAGGGACTAGAACTGATAGACAGAGTGCCTGATGAACTATGGACGAAGGTTCCTGACATTGTACAGGAGACAGGGATCAAGACCAGCCCCATGGAAAATGAATGCAAAAAAGCAAAATGGCTGCCTGAGGAGACATTACAAACTGCTGTGAAAAAAAGAGAAGCCAAAAGCAAAGGAGAAAATGAAAGATATAAACATCTGAATGCAGAGCTCCAAAGATGAGAAAGGCTAGATTAAAAAAAGCTTTCCTCAGCAATCAATGCAAAGAAACAGAAGACAACAACAGAATGGGAAAGACTAGAGATGTCTTCAAGAAAATTGGACATACCAAGGGAACATTTTATGTGAAGATGGGTTTGATAAAGGACAGAAATGGTATGGACCTAACAGAAGCAGAAGATATTAAGAAGAGGTGGCAACAATACACAGAAGAACTGTACAAAAAAGGCTTCATGACCCAGATAATCATGATGGTGTGATCACTAACGTAGAGCCAGCTATCCTGCAATATGAAGTCAAGTGGGCCTTAGGAAGCATCACTATGAACAAAGCTAGTGGAGGCGATGAATGGCAAATAGCCCCAGTGGAGCTATTTCAAATCCTGATAGATGATGCCGTGAAAGTGCTGCACTCAATATGTCAGCAAATCTGGAAAACTCAGCAGTGGCCAAAGGACTGGAAATGATCAGTTTTCATTCCAATCCCAAAGAAAGGCAATTCCAAAGAATGCTCAAACTACCACACAATTGCACTCATCTCACACGCTAGTAAAGTAATGCTCAAAATTTTCCAAGCCAGGCTTCAGCAGTATGTGAACTGTTAAATTCTACATGTTCAAGCTGGTTTTAGAAAAGGCAGAGGAACCAGAGATCAAATTGCCAACATCTGCAGGATCATTGAAAAAGCAAGAGAATTCCAGAAAAACATCTATTTCTGCTTTATTGACTATGCCAAAGCCTTTGACTGTGTGGATCACAATAAACTGTGGGAAATTCTTCAAGAGATGGGAATACCAGACCACCTGACCTGCCTCTTGAGAAACCTGTATGCAGGTCAGGAAGCAACAGTTAGAACTGGACATAGAACAACAGACTGGTTCCAAATAGGAAAAGGAGTTTGTCAAGGCTGTATATTGTCACCCTGCTTATTTAACTTATGTGTGGAGTACATCATGAGAAACGCTGGGCTGGAAGAAACACAAGCTGGAATCAAGATTGCCAGGAGAAATATCAATAACCTCACATACGCAGATGACACCACCATTATGACAGAAAGAAAGAAGGACTAAAAAGCCTCTTGATGAAAGTGAAAGGGGAGAGTGAAAAAGTTGGCTTAAAGTTCAACATTCAGAAAACTAAATTCATGGCATCTCATCCCATCACTTCATGGGAAATAGATGGGGAAACAGTGGAAACAGTGTCAGACATTTTTGGGGGGCTCTAAAATCACTGCAGATGGTATTGCAGCCATGAAATTAAAAGACGCTTACTCCTTGGAAGGAAAGTTATGACCAACGTAGACAGCATATTAAAAAGCAGACACTACTTTTCCACCAATGGTCCACACAGTCAAGGCTATGATTTTTCCAGTGGTCATGTATGGATATGAGAGTTGGACTGTAAAGAAAGCTGAGCACCGAAGAATTGGTGCCTTTGAACTGTGGTGTTGGAGAAGACTCTTGAGAGTCCCTTGGACTGCAAGGAGATCCAACCAGTCCATCCTAAAGGAGATCAGTCCTGGGTGTTCATTGGAAAGACTGATGCTGATGCTGAAACTCCAATACTTTGGCCACCTCATGTAAAGTGTTGACTCATTGTAAATGACCCTGATGCTGGGAAGGATTGGGGACAGGAGGAGAAGGGGACTACAGAGGATGAGATGGCTGGATGTCATCACTGTGTGGATGGATATGGGTTTGAGTAAACTCTGGGAGTTGGTGATGGACAGGGAGGCCTGGCGTGCTGCGATTCATGGGGTTGCAAAGAGTCGGACACGACTGAGAGACTGAACTGACTGACTCCCATAATTTACATTTTAAGATTACAGGATTAGCCAGAAGATATATTCCAGAGACTATCCTCAGGCAGGATATATTATTGTTACATAAATCTAAGGAATGTAGAGGAAAAAAGTTTGTCCTTTCTTCCTCCTTTAGAATTCCAGCTTCTCTGTCCTTGGGGACCCCTAGACTTCTGATCAACCTGCCTAGGAAATGACTCTCTTAAAACCATGAAAAACCAGCTGTGGAGAACGACTTTCATTAGCACTTGATCTACATCAATATTTACTTCTTCACCTTGTACTTCTTTGTTATGGAGATGGCTTCCTTCCTTCAGCCTCATGTATCAACTTCTGCTAGCTTCAGACTCCCTCACCTCTCTCAGCCCTCATAGAATTTTAGAGAGGAAGGGCCTGTGCGACCCCATAGACGGCAGCACACCAGGCTCCCCCGTCCCTGGGATTCTCCAGGCAAGAACACTGGAGTGGGCTACCATGACCTTCTCCTATGCATGAAAGTGAAAAAGAAAAGGGAAGTTGCTCAGTCGTGTTCTACTCTTCCCGACCCCATGGACTGCAGCCTACCAGGCTCCTCCACCCATGGGATTTTCCAGGCAAGAGGACTAGAGTGGATTGCCATTGCCTTCTCCATATTATCACTCTAGTGTTCAGTACAGTAAGACTTTTAATTTCCTTTAAGAACTTTTCCTTTGCATTCACAACTTGATTAACTGTTTGGCACAATAGGTACACAATTTGGACTATCTTTGCTTTTGGCATTCCATTCTCACTAAGCTTAATCATTTCTAGTCTAACATTAATTAACTAATTAATGGGCTTCACTGGTCACTCAGATGATAAAGAATCTGCCAGTATGTGGGAGACTCAGGTTTGATCCCTAGGTTGGAGGATCCCCTGGATAAGGGATTGGCAAGCCACTCCAATATTCTTGCCTGGAGAATTCCATGGACAGAGGAGCCTGGCCTGCTGCAGTCTATGGGATTGCAAAGAGTCAGACATGACTGAATGACTAATATTTCACTTTTATTAATCAGTAAAAACATATCTTAGTAAATAGAGTAGGCCAATGGGAGAAAGATGAGGAAATAGCTGGTCAGTCAAGCTGTCAAAACACACATACTTATCAGTTAAGTTCACTGTTTTAAGGGGATGGTTCATAGAGACCCCAAACAATTATAATAGTAACATCAAAATCATAGATCAGCACACCAAATGCATTAGTAATATATTTGAAATATTGCAGGAATTACCAAAATATGACCCAAAGACAAAAACAGCAAATACTGTTAGAAATAATGGTGAATACATACTTGCTTCTCACAGGGTTGCTACCAACTTTAAATTTGTTTAAAAAAAATGCAATATCAATGAAGCAGAGCAAAAGGAGGTGTGATTAAACTAAGTATGCCTATATTCTTCATTACAGCATTAGAGGAGAGAGAGCACACAAATAATTACTCAGTTCTCATGTATTATTGCTGATTTTAAAAAGCAGTAAACATTAAAATCAGTGAAATAAAGCACATAATGAAGCAAAAAACAATAAAATTTTGGTGTGGATATGAAAAGATATGTAAGTTACTTATAATACACATATATGTGTATTTTGTTTTTCAGTCACTAAGTTGTGTTTGGCTATTTGTGACCCCACAGACTGCAACATGTCAGATTTCCCTGTACACTATCTCCCAGAATTGCTCAGACTCATATCCATTGTGTTAAAGATACGATCCAAACAGCTCATTCTCTCTCACCCTCTTCTCCTCATGTCCTCAATCTTTCCCAGCATCAGGATCTTTTCTAATGAGTTGGCTTTTTACATCAGGTGGCCGAAGTATTGGAGCTTCAGCTTCAGCATCAGTCTTCCCAATGAATATTCAGTGTTGATTTCTTTTAGAATTGACATGTTTGCTTTTTTTGCTTTCCAAGGTACTCTCAAAAGTCTTCTCCAGCACCGCAGTGTAAAAGCATCAGTTCTTCAGAGTCCAGACTTCATTATGGTCTAACTGTCACATCCATACACAACTACTGGAAAAACCATAGCTTTCACTACAAGGACTTCGGTCAGCAAAGTGATGTCTCTGATTTTAAATACACTGTCTGGGTTTGTCATAGCTTTTCTTCCAAGGAGCAATCATCTTTTAATTTCATGGCTGAAATTAAAAGTCACCATTTGCAGTGATCATGGAGCCAAGGAAAATAAAATCTGTTACTGTTTCTATTTTTTCCCTATCTATTTGCTATGCAATGATGGGACCAGATGCCATGATCTTACTTTTTTGAATTCTGAATTTTAAGCCACCTTTTTCACTCTCCTCTTTCACCTTATTCAAGAAGCTCTTTACCTCCTCCTTACTTTCTGCCATTAGAGTGGCACCTGCATATCTTAGGTTGTCAAAATTTCTCTTGGTATTCTTGATTCCAGCTTGTGATTCATCCAGCCCAGCATTTCAATGTACTCTGCACATAAGTTTAATAAGCACGGTGAAAATAGAGAGCCTTGGCTTACTCCTTTCCCAGTTTTGAACAAGTCCATTGTTCCATTTCTGGTTCCAATTGTTGCTTCTTGACCTGCATACAGGTTTTTCAGGAGATAGTTAAGGTGGTCTGGTATTCCCAATCTCTTTAAGAATTTTCCACAGTTTGATGTCTATACTTGTGTGTATATATGTATTCATGAGTATGTTTATACTTATGTAGTGCACAATTTGTCTGGATATATGCAAGGAGAACTAGAAGGAAAATTGTTTTATTATAAACTCCAATGTACGCTTTTTGTTTTATTCATCCCCCACCCACCCCCACTAATATATCATTGATCAAAATTTAAAGTTGAAATATTTAAAAGTATCAGGGAGAAGCAATGGAATTCTAAGAATGAATGTAATAAGAAAAGTGGCTAAACCAATTGAGAGAAGACTATTAGTAAATATCTTTCTCAGTGTTATATAAATGGGGTTACATTCAAAGAGGAACTTATTTAATTGGTTAGGTTAGGTGTAGTACCAGCAACAAACACACCTGGAATTTTCATCTGTTTTAAGAAATTCTATGAATAATCACCTGCACCATCTGCTGTTAACCATATGTTGAGGGAGCGAGTGGACACATTGGTACTTTGTTTATTTAACAAAATACTATTTTAAAAATACTGCAAAGCTAGCAACCACATGAATGAAAAAAAAAAAAAAAAAAACGTTTGGAGAATAGCTATCTTTAGCACAGGAAAAAAAAAAAAAGGAACAATTTGTATAAGAATAATCTTCAAATTATTGCCTAACTTTCAAATGATAATTAAAAGATAAAGCTCATATTGATAGAAAATAGAAGTAATTTATCAGTGGAAGATTTAAAAAATTTTTTTTAAATAATTGGTAAATTTTAGAGGCGATAGTCTCATGTTGCTTATCTAAAGACTATTACTAAAAATACTATTTATAATACTTTGTACCAACTCAATCACAAAATTCTCACTTTAATCAATTTATTTTATCTTTTTCAAAATACATTTACATATTTTTGTTTTAGATTAAGGGAAATAATATATGATAGATAGTTTGTAATAATAGGAATGTTACCAGCTATTTCCACTGATAAAAAATTGGTAATTTTGGCAAGTATCATTTCTTCATATGAGGATATTCCAACAATACCCAACTGCAGCACTTGGAAAACTGCAAGAAAATTGTCTTCTAATAAGTATGATAAATAAAAATAGCTTTATTTTTTAAAAGAAGAAGATATTTGTAATATGACTATCAACTGAAATATTTCATAATTTTCTATGTTTTTAATTCCATATTATGGAAAACTTCAAATGATTTACATTATACAAAAGAACTTAGTAATGCATAAGAACCATAAGGAGAAAATAATTTTTTTCCTTCCAAAGGACTAAAAAATTAGCAATAATTTCTTAAAGCTATATGTTCCTTGCCTGCTTTAAAAGAAGTAAAAAAAAAGATCAATAAAATATGATTTTAAAATAATGGCTTTTAGATTTATTTTTTTTACTTTAAAAATATAGAAGAGCTTATTTAAGGAGCATATTCATAGGAACTCTAGTGTATGAAATTTTATAAAATTTGTGTCACCTGGCTTCGCTTGTTATTAGTGAGGAGGATCTGTAAAGACATCATTTCAAAACTAACATGATTGAAGAGTGGGCAGATTTGAGTGGCTGAAATTTGCTTTCCAATTTCAAAGTTTCTTTATTATCTTGGCTGCTTATTTCTTCTCCTAAACACAAAAATATGATTCACTTTCCCAACCACAGAAATATGATTTCTTACACAACCATCCAATCCAACTCTCCTGAACATGGTTGCAGATAATCACCTGAATGGCCATTTCCTGGTCACTCTTTTATTCTTTTTATTTGTCATGTTTATGACATATGAATATTTTTTTATGCAGGAATATAATATTTGTTCTCTATTTTTTCACTGCAAGCTCTTGAGTTATGCCTCCCTTTTGTCACCTTTGATCTTTATGGTTAGTTCTGCTTCCTATTTTCTACTCTTTTAACAGAACCAAAATTCATAGGAACCCAACTTTAATATATTCACTCTAACTTTACAAACTCAAGGGATATTTTCAATCCTATTTATGTCTATGTTTATAACCACTTTCTCTTGGCAATGGTATTCTGAATCCTAAGATAGGTCTCAATATGAATATCTCAATGTGAATTGCAACTCCATCTGAATTTATTATCTATGCTTCAAAATTTATTCTCCCACCTACTTTGTTTTTCAGTAAAAAAAAAAAAAAAAAGGAAAGAAAGAGACTGTATCTGTCTGTTTGCATAAAAGTGTTTTCTTATTAACCTATGTATTTGTTTTGTGTCCTTTCAACATGTTTTATATGAAAATAATAATATAAATTTAAAAAATTGCTAAGTGAAAACCCCATGATCCTAAATTTGGCTATAGAATATCATAATGAGCCCATTATGGGTTTTTTCTTCAATAAGGATGAGCTGTATTTGTGCTTAGCCATGTCCAGCTGTTTTCAAACCCATGGACTGTGTAGCCCACCAGGCACCTCTGTCCATGGGATTTTCCAGGCAAGAATACTGGAGTGAGTTGCTATTTCCTACTCCAGGGGATCTTCCTGACCTAGGGATCCAACGCACATCTCTTGCATCTCCTACACTGGCAGAAGGATTCTTTACTACTGTGCCCTTTGGGAAACAAAAAAGGCATATTAACCCAGTAGAAATGATAACCTCTGGTGTCTTAATTATGGCATCCAAACATCATTTTCTATTAAAGTTAGGAGTCCTAGTAGAAATAGTTTATATCTATGCTGGGATAAAATATTTAGAAGATGAACCTGAAACAAAATCTCACAGTAAGACAAAGACTACTGCATTTGTCTATAAAGAAATTAGGAAGAAGAGCCTCACACTGGTCAAAAGTAGAACAAGTTTCAATAGCAATAGTAACTGTAAGAGATTAGGCCATACCACACTAAGTCTCAGTGTTTGCAAAGATTCAGAAACAAAATGTACTTTGGACAGCTTAAGATAATGCTAGTGATATTACCAGATATTTGAATACTGATAAATAGGGTGGGAATGGTAGAAAATCAGGCATTTATCTTCATTGTAATAAACATACTTCAAAGTAACACAAGAGCTGATGAAAAGAATTATCTTTCCTATGGAGATGGTATAGCTAATAAATGAAAAGTGAATGATATTAGAATATTACCTATTTATAATCTCTAATGAAATACAAGTTCTAAGCAATAATAAATAATGGTGATTTATATGACATAAACATAGAAAAACAGACTTTGCATACTTTCTCTAAAAAATGCATGATTAAATCTCACCTGCATCTACCAAATTCTCAAGGTCTAAATGCAACTAAAGGGAAAGCAAAGATGAACATTTTAAATAAATCAATGAACAAGCAAATCCAGAAATTAGGTATGTTATTATATGTTACTTAACAGGCAAATTGCAAAGCAAAAAGGGAGGGAAAGAGAGAAAATAAATGACTATTAATAAGAAACAAGTTATGATACTCTAAAAACATAAACACTTTATTGAATACAAGAAATAAACTATAAAACAAACACACAGCAAATATATTTGATTACTGGCTAGATATTTCATGACATTAAAGTATTACTGTTATTTCTTTACATACAATAATGGCATTTTGATACATGAAGATTATCAATATATTTTAAACATAGTTAATGAAGTATTTCTATTTGCTTTTAGCATTTTATTTTATATTGGAATGTAAATGATAATTGAAATAATGTAATATTACTTTCAGGTGTACAGCAAAGTGATGCAGTTATACATACATAAGGATCTACTCTTTTTTCAAATTCTTTTAACATTTGTGTTATTACAGAATATTGAACAGCATTCCCTGTGGTATACCTTTGGTCCTGGGTTTTATCTATTTTAAATATAGCAGTGTTTACACTCCAATTCAAAACTCCCCATCTACCCCTTTTCCCCACACTTCAGTTCAGTTCAGTTGCTCAGTCGTGTCTGACTCTTTGCGACCCCATGAATCACAACACGCCAAGCCACCCTGTCCATCACCAACTCCCGGAGTTTACTCAAACTCATGGCCATTGAGTCAGTGATGCCATCCAGCCATCTCATCCTCTGTCGTCCCTTTCTCCTCCTGCCCCCAATTCCGCCCAGCATCAGGGTATTTTCCAATGAGCCAACTCATCGCATGAGGTGCCAAAACATTGGAGTTTCAGCTTCAGCATCAGTCCTTCCAATGAACACCCAGGACTGATCTCCTTTAGGATGGACTGGTTGGACCTCCTTGCAGTCCAAGGGATTCTCAAGTCTTCTCCAACACCATAGTTCAAAAGCATCAATTCTTCATTGCTCAGTTTTCTTCACTGTCCAACCCTCACATCCATACATGACCACTGGAAAAACCATCCTTGACTAGATGAACCTTGGTTGGCAAAGTAATGTCTCTGCTTTTGGATATGCTATCTAGGTTGGACCTAACTTTCCTTCCAATGAGTAAGCGTCTTTTAATTTCATGGCTGCAGTCACCATCTGTAGTGATTTTGGAGCCTAGAAAAATTAAGTCTGACACTGTTTCCACTGTTTCCCCATCTATTTCCCATAAAGTGGTGGGATCGGATGCCATGATCTTTGTTTTCTGAATGTTGAGCTTTAAGCCAATTTTTTCACTCTCCACTTTCACTTTCATCAAGAGGCTTTTGATGTCCTCTTCACTTTCTGCCATAAGGGTGGTGTCATCTGCATATCTGAGATTATTGATTACATGTAAATAAAATAAAAACAATAACATTAGAACAACATTATTTAACACCATACTGCTGCTAAGTCGCTTCAGTCGTGTCCAACTCTGTGCGACCCCATAGACAGCAGCCCACCAGGCTCCCCCTTCCCTGGGATTCTCCGGACAAGAACACTGGAGTGGGTTGCCATTTCCTCCTCCAATGCATGAAAGTGAAAAGTGAAAGTGAAGTCGCTCAGTCGTGTCCAACTCTTAGCGACCCCATGGACTGCAGCCCACCAGGCTCCTCTGTCCATGAGATTTTCCAGGCAAGAGTATTGGAGTGGGGTGCCATTGCCCTCTCCAATTTAACACCATACACAAATATAAACTCAAAATGGATTAAAGACCAAAAATAGAACTGTCTACTATAAACTCTTAAAGGAAAACATAAGACGAACACTCTATGTCATAAATTGCTTCAATGTCTTATCTGAGGCATCACCTAGACTAATGGAAATAAAAACAAAAATAAACAATTAGGATCTAATAAACTCAAAAGCTTTTACAGAGAAAAGAAAACAATAAAATGAAAAGACAACTCAGAGAATGGGAGAAAATATTTGCAAGCAATGTGACCAGCAAGGGATAGGTCTCCAAATTTTATAAACAATTCATGTAGCTCAATCTCAGAAAAACAAAAAACCCAATCAGAAAAATTGGACAGAAGACCTAAATAGACACTTCTTCAAAGAAGACATACAGATGGCTAAGAGGCACATGAAAAGATGCTCAACATCCCTAATTATTATAGAAATGCTAATCAAAACTACAATATTATCAACTCACCCCAGTCAGAATGTCCATCATTAAAAAGTCCAAAAGCAATAAATGCTGGAGAGGGTGTATACAAAAGGAAACCCTTCTATACTATTGGGAATGTACATTGATACAGTCTCTTTGGAGAACATTATGAAGGTTCCTTGGAAAACTAAAATTACAGCCAATATTTGCTGTTGCTGTTGTTGTTTTTCAGTTGCTAATACATGGCCAACTCTTTGTCACCTCATGGACAGCAGCCTGCCAGATTCGTCTGTGCTCCACTACCTCCCAGAGTTGGCTCAAATTCATGTCCATTGAGCCAGTGATGCTATATAAACATCTCATCCTTTGCTACTACCTTCTCCTTTGCCTTCAGTCTTTGGCAATATCAAGGTCTTCTGCAAAGAGTTGGCTCTTCACATCAAGTGGCCAAAATACTGGAGCTTGAGCTTCAGCATAAGCCCTTCAAATGAATATCCAGGGTTGATTTTCCTTAGGATTGACTGGTTTGATCTCCTTTCTGCCCAGGGGACTCCTAATTCCTCTCTAGCACCACAATTTGAAAGCATCACTTCTTAGGCACTCAGGCTTCTTTATGGCCCAACTCTCATATTAGCACATGACTACTGGAAAAACCATAGCTTTGACTATATGGACTTTTGTTGGCAGAGTGATGTCTCTGATTTTTAACATGCTGTATAGTTTTTTCATAGCTTTTCTTTCAAGGAACAAGTGTCTTTTAGTTTTGTGGAAGCAGTCACCATCTGCAATGATTTTGAAGTTCAAGAAAAGAAAATATGTTATTGTTTCCACTTTTACCCCCTTCTATTTGGAATTAAATGATGGGACTAGATATCATGATCTTAATTTGTATTTTTTTTTTAAATACTGTGTTTCCTGTTGGCTTTTTCACTCTCTTCTTTCACCTTCATCAAGAAGTTCTTTAATCCCTCCATCAGATCAGATCAGATCAGTCGCTCAGTTGTGTCCGACTCTTTGCGACCCCATGAACTGCAGCATGCCAGGCCTCCCTGTCCATAACCAACTCCCGGAGTTCACTCAGACTCATGTCCATCGAGTCAGTGATGCCATCCAGCCATCTCATCCTCTGTCGTCCCCTTCTCCTCCTGCCCCCAATCCTCCCAGCATCAGAGTCTTTTCCAATGAGTCAGCTCTTCACATGAGGTGGCCAAAGTACTGGAGTTTCAGCTTCAGCATCATTCCTTCCAAAGAAATCCCAAGGCTGATCTCCTTCAGAATGGACTGGTTGGATCTCCTTGCAGTCTAAGGGACTCTCAAGAGTCTTTTCCAACACCACAGTTCAAAAGCATCAATTCTTCGGCGCTCAGCCTTCTTCACAGTCCAGACCCAGCAATCCCACTCCTGTGTATATATCCAGGGAAAACTATGGTTCAAAAGGATGCATGCCCCCAATGATCATTGAAGCAATTTTTACAATATCCAAGACATGGAAGAAACCTAAGTATCCATGGCAGAGGAATGGATATAGAATATAAGGTATATATTCAGTGGAGTATTACTCAGTTTAAAATTATGCCTGGAATTTGCTTTAAAATAATCTAAGAGGAGTATGTGAATGATAATTTAAATTAAATATCACTGTTCAAAGTTTGAATGGTAATGGGATTGGGTTGTACTTATCAATAATTACCTTAAATGCAAATGGGTTAAATGCTTCAACCAAAAGACAAAAACTGGCTGAATAGATTGAAATAAAAAAAAAAGACCCCTATATATGCTGTCTACAAGAGACCCACCTCAAATTTAGGGGCGCATGCAGACTGAAAGCAAAGGGTTGGAAAAAGACATTTCATGCAAATGGAGGCCAAAGGAAAGCAGGAGTATCAGTACTCATATCAGATAAAATATACTTTGAAACAAAGACTGTTATAAGAGATAAAGAAAGATACTACATAATGATCAAAGGATCAAACCAAGACCAAGATGTAACAACTATAAACATACATGCACCCAACAAACGAGCACCTCATTATGTAAAGAAAATGCTAGCAATTATGAAAGGGGAAATTAACAGTAACACAATAATAGTGGAGGACTTTAAACCCGACTCACACCTATGAATAGATCAACCAAACAAAATTAGCAAGGAAATGCAAACTCTAAATGATACAATGAACCAGTTAGACCTAATTGATATCTCTAGGGCATTTCAACCCAAAAACAGTGGAATTCATCTTTTTCTCAAGTGCACATGGAATATTCTCCAGGATAGATCACATTCTGGGTCATAAATTTGGACTTCATAAATTTTTTAAAAAAATGAAATCATTTCAAGCATTTTTTTCTGATCACAATGTGGTGAGATTAGATGACAACTTCGGGGGGTGGGGACTATTAAAACTACACACATATGGAGGTTAAGCAACTCATTTCTGAATAACCAACAGATCAAAGAAGAAATAGAAAACGAAATCAAAATATGTTTAGAAACTAATGAAAACTCGACAACACAAAACCTATGGGGTTTACTAAAAGCAGTGCTAAGAGTTCATAGCAATACAAGCCTACCTCAAGAAACAAGAGAAACAACAAATAAACAAACTAACTTAACACATAAAGCAACTAGAAGAAAAAGAAAAAAAGAGCCTCAAAGTTAGTAGAAGGAAAGAAATAAAAATCAGAGCAGAAATAAGCAAAAAAGAAATGAAGGAGACGATAGCAAAAATCAACAACACTAAAACCTGGTTTTTTGAGAAGATAAATGAAATAGGTAAACCATTAGCCATAGTCATAAGAAAAAAAAGGAAGAATCAAAGCAATAAAATTAGAAATGAAAATGGAGAAATCACAACAGAAAACTCAAAAATGCAAAAGATCATGAGACTACTATAAGCAATTATATGCCAATAAAATGGACAACTTGGAAGAAATGGATTACTTTTTTTATATATAATTTTATCATTTATTTATTTTTGGCTATGTAGGTTTTATCTAGCTGTGGCAAGTAGGTTATTTTCCAGTTGTGGTGCATGGGTTTCTTATTGTGGTGGCTTCTATTGTTGCAGAGCTGAGCAGTAGGCTACGCAGGTTCAGTAGTTGCAGAACATGGGCTGAGTAGCTGTGGCTCCCAGGCTCATGAGCACATGCTCAGTGGTTATAGAGCATGGGTTTAGTTGTGCTGCAGCATGTGGGGTCTTTTCAGATCAGGGATTGAACCCATGTCTCTTGCACTGGCAGATGGTTTTTTTATCATTGATCCACCAAGGAAGCCCCAACAGTTTGATTATTGAATGGTGACAAAAACATATGCATTCTTTATAATATGCATTATTCATGCAGTTCTGGAATATTTTATAAAAATCTAAAATAATACACTTTTAGAAAAAAGAAAAAATATTTTAAGGGATATATATATATATATATATATATATATATATATATATATATATAAAGAGATTTGTGAGGGTATTGTATCCAAAGATATTGAAAAATAATAAAAGAAGGCAATTTCTAGAATTAAAAAAAAACATGATTTTGAAACTAAAAATTAAAATTTTCATGTTTCAACTGTGATTTTTAAATACACTTCTCAAAGTGAAAGTTTTTATTTATAAAGTAAACTGAGGAAATTATTAAAATGTAGAAAAACACAAACATATTTAATATATTATAAGAAAATAACAACAGTAATCACAAACTCAAGAGATTCATCATCTATGCTATAACTATTCTAAAGCAAGAAGAGAAACAAAGTATACAAGGAAGACTATCAAGGAATAAAAAAAAAATAAATTTTCCACTTTTTAATATCTCCATGTTTTTTAATCCCAGGAGGATTTATCTGACTGACTCAAGCTCTAAAACAAAAACAGTATACCTTCACATGAATGAACCACAATCATGTGAAACAATATAACTTGTTCATCATTCTCAGGTTAAATAATATTAACACACTTACAGTTAAGTCCAATCCATGAATTTGAGTTACATTTATCTAAAAGTTCAATTCTAAATGTTCTTAAGTGTGAAAACTTAGGAAACTAACTTAATGTCTTAAACCTTTAGATACAAAGGGTATTTATAGAACCTCTTTTGAAGAGTTCTTATGAGATTTAAATGAAAGAATGCAGAAGGAGGGGTTAATATTTCACAGGAAAAACACCCTGGGCTCACCTCTCGCCATGAGCACATCAAAACCTCAACTACATTCACAGCAACTGTCTCTGGGTATGACCTGTAGGCTAGAAGAATGGCTCTTCTACAACTAAAATTATAATGGATAGAGTCTGTTAAGCAAGGTGGAGAAATGATCTAGTTGGGATCCACACTCTTGTCAGGTTACCCAGAACAGAGTATCACAGATTCAGGGGTCCTCCCTAAAGAGTGATAGGTTTGAACCACATATATAGGCATGCCAACTCTGAGATCTGACACCAAGAAGACAAGATTTTTGACTGATTTGAAAACCAGTGGAACTTATAGAAGGGCTGTGGGAAACTCCACTCCTGAAGGGGGGTGTGCACACAGATTGCTTGCTCCCAGGCCCAGCAGAGAGATAACAGATTGAAACCTTCCTGGTACTGTGGGTTCCCTGCCAGAATGACCCCAATACAACCATCTCCTTTCATCTTTCATTAGCTCGCACTCCAGTCACTCCTGATAAAGGCCTGGTCCTTGTCAATGTGGAGACTGCCATCACACTGAGAAGAAATTGAGGTAGCTCAGAAATGGAAAATAAAATACTTCAAAGAATAGTAGGCAAGACTATTAATGAAAAAAATATCTAAAAGTAACATTTTCAATGAAGAGGAAAAGTATTGCTATGAGTTTAGAGTATATATGACAGAAAATGGAAATATAGTTTAAAATGCTTGGATTTAAACATTTTTAATAAAATGATAAAAATTATCTTCTTTGCTTAAACGAATTTAATAAAATATTATTGAATTATAGTTTATTTTTAACATGTGTGTGAACAAAATAATATGAGTAAAATACACTGTATTTTAACTGACAATTTATATACTACAATAAAACAGTACTAAACCATCTGGTCCCATCACTTCATGGGAAATAGATGGGGAAACAATGTCAGACGTTATATTTTTGGGCTCCAAAATCACTGCAGATGGTGATTTCAGCCATGAAATTAAAAGACGCTTACTCCTTGGAAGGAAAGTTTTGACCAACCTAGACAGCATATTCAAAAGCAGAGACATTACTTTGCCAACAAAGATCCGTCTAGTCAAGGCTATGGTTTTTCGAGTAGTCATGTATGGATGTGAGAGTTGGACTGTGAAGAAGGCTGAGCACCGAAGAATTGATGCTTTTGAACTGTGGTGTTGGAGAAGACTCTTGAGAGTCCCTTGGACTGCAAGGAGATCTAACCAGTCCGTTCTAAAGGAGATCAGTCCTGGGTTTTCTTTGGAAGGAATGATGCTAAAGCTGAAACTCCAATACTTTGCCCACCTCACGCAAAGAATTGACTCATTGGAAAAGACTCTGATGCTAGGAGGGATTGGGGCCCAGAAGAAAAGGGGATGACAGAGGATGAGATGGCTGGATGGCATCACTGACTCGATGGGTGTGAGTCTGGGTGAACTCCGGGAGTTGGTGATGGACAGGGAGGCCTGGTGTGCTGGAATTCATGGGGTCGTGAAGAGTCGGACACTACTGAGCGACTGAATTGAACTAAACTGAAACCTGAAAAGCTTAAGATTAGTAACATAAATTTGGAATAGAAACCCTAAGAACTCTAATCAAAGTCATTAGAGACACTGGGCCACCATGACTCCACCAGCAAAACTTTGAGCCAGAATCTGTTATGATAATATATGTTAAGTGTTGGTTTAAATTATAATATTTTTGAAATATTTCTTTTTTTAGGCTTTTATTTATTTTTTTTGTAGCTGTTCATTTTTTTTTTCAATTTTATTTTATTTTTAAACCTGAAACACTGTGTTAGTTTTGCCAAACATCAAAACGAATCTGCCACAGGTATACATGTGCTCCCCATCCTGAACCCTCCTCCCTCCTCCCTCCCCACACCATCCCTCTGGGTCGTCCCAGTGCACCAGCCCCAAGCATCCACATTAGCAGTTAATCATTACATTACCAATATCTCATCTTAAAAAAAAAAAAGCTGCAACAATGCTTATTAATTATACAAAATTGTAGTACATGACAGGTACCAATTTCAGTCCTCTAACTCTTAGCTTATTTTATTCACTTGGAATATTTTGAGACAATGAAACTGGTATGCTGACTTTTCTAACTTTCCTAGAGTTTGAATACCACATGGGATAAAGTTTAAACTCTGACCTGACCTATTTATGTAATTTCTGACAAATTCGGTGGAGAATATGGTGCATGGACACTCAAAGGTAAAAACACCAGAGATGTTTGAGATCCATTTCTAAGTCCCAGGAAGTAGTAGTGGTTCAAGCTTCCAAGAGAATTTTTTTGTGTACCAAGACAAAGTCCACCCCTAAATATATATTTTTCAAGTACCAATGAGTTCCTGGAAGAAAACAGGAGAATAAATGTTAATAGATGCAACTACACACATTTCTCCCTATTGTAACAAGGTGTCCTTGCGAATGTGCTAAATATTACTTAAGAAAAGGACTTCTCCTTTAGAAGGGATCATTACATCTTGGGAATCAACCATTGGAAAAAACTTGGTATCTCCTTAAGACTTCAAGACACAGACCATGGTTACAAGGACATGCTATCATCACCTTGTAAGTAGTTCCGGAAATGCAATGGTGATAGAAATATAGCATCAGAATTACTCTGGAAGAATAACAAAAAATTATCAAATGTGTCATTAAATAGAGATGTCCCAGATTCAAACTAACATAATAGTGATCTAATTATTTCATTTGCAATTTTTTTTCTTGAATGTCGAAAATAGCACTTGACATATAGTAACTAATCAAAAAATATTTACTAAAGAAGAGGAATAAATGAATGGATAAATTTTACTTGGGGCAGTGCAGGATAAGTCTGAGCTACCTCATCATAGAATGATTCAATACGATGTTTACAGGTATGAAAAGTATCTGATGGGGAGGTCACCTAAGGAAAAGTGGGCTTATAAAGTCAGAGAATAGCTTGGATAAATGTTAGATACACCTATTCCTATCTGAAGACTTTATAGAGGTTTAAAAATATAGATAAAACTATCCCAACAAATTTGTTACATGGAGGATATTAATTAATGGACATATATACAAATTGCTCTAATTTTTTCTCCCAGAAAACTCAAAGAAATAGTGTCAAGGCAATATTGTAGTTAAACATAAAAATTCCTATATATGTGAGATTTTTAAGTCTTAGAAAACACAATTTTACATTGTAAACAGTAGTATTGCTCACCACTACCTAAGGGATATTAGTTGTGGGCACTTCATGGGAGAATAGTAAGATATCTCACATGGACATGTGTAAAATACTTACTAAGTGATAGTATTACTCAGAGGAATTTTGATAAAAGGTGGATGTATTATAATTAGGATTAATATGAATGAATGAAATATTAAATTTAAACAATATTTCATACTAGTGTTTTGAATAAAAATATAGTTTCTTAATTTGAATAAGTTAACATATGTGAACTTGTGTTTAACATGTTAATTTAAGGAAGATTCACATGTATTTTTACATCTAATTATGTTACCAGTATTATTTCAATTTTGCAGAATAACATTGAGGAATATTATTTTACTGAATTACAAAATGTAATAAAAATGCAAACTCCAAATCTTGATATTGCAGTATGCATTCTCTCCACCTCTAATTACAGCATCTTGCAAAATGTAACAGAATTTGTAAAAATGTGTTTATGTTATGTTAAAGTTTCTATATAAAAATGACAAACTGGCTTTGGAGCTTATTGCATCCAAATGATACTTTACCTTTAATATAACAAGGATTTTTTATTAAACAATGACTCAAAAATGTTTGTTCTCTGACAGTTATGTCTCGGCATGCATCTTATTATTGAAAATATGAAGATAATTAAGAAAAATACTTTTTCTGAAGTTCTTGTCATCTAAGAAGATATAATAAAAAGGTAAATAAGATTTCTTAGTTTTGAGATAAAAGTATGCTCAGGTTACAATGGCAACATAGCAAAAGACACTAGCTCAACCAAGGATTTTAAGCAAACCTTCTACTGGTAAAGCACATCAACATGAGATTGAGAAATTGATAAAAGTCTAAGCAGAATTCTAAAACAAGTGATGATAACTTGAACACAAGCAAATCGAACAGGAGACTATAAACAGTTTGATAATATGACAGAATTAAATACAAAGAAGAGAATGTCAGGAAATACTGAATAAATATAGTATCAGGTCCCTGAAAATATGAGTTCTTAATAAGTAACTTTAGCTTTATTTTGGTGATGGTTAGAAAATGAATGAGTATTGAAAGCCTTCCAAAGTAATGTCTTCTTCTCCCGATTATAAAACCATCTCAGTAACAGATGGCTAAGTCTTCTAGAATGCTTCAACTCTAAGCGTATAGAAGCACTTGATTAAAAAAAAAAAAATAATTGTCTTAAGGGACATGTGAGGAGGAATGAACAGCTTCATATTGTCTAAACAAGTGTGATCTCAAAGTGAACATCCCTTGAAATCTCACCAAAAGTGGGATCTGCCAGTGCCTTGACCTTGTACTCCCCAGCCTTCAGAACTGTGAGAAATCAATTTTTGTTTGTAAGTCATCTAGTCTGTGGTATTCTGCTATAGCAATTCAACTGGCTAAGGCAAAAATGAGCACTGATGAAGAGAGACACTGCTGTAGTTAATACCTAAAATTGTGGAAACCGTTTGTCTTTACATAATAGGAAGATGCTGGAAGATTTTGGAAGTGCATGCTAGAAAAAAAACCTACATTGCCTTGAACACATTAAAAGTAAACCTGATGAGAGGCTGGAATACCTGCTCAGCTGGCTGCCCCTCATCCTGTCTCACCAGCAGCCTAGCCAAGGGAGAGAGACTCTTGCTGTGCTGATTAAAAATAAAATAAAAAAAAAAGGAACTATTTATTGCTAAGGGCCTTTCTAATGAGATCTCATATGGAAATGAGGAATATGTTATTGGAAATAGAAAGATAAGTAATTTTTGCAATAAAGTTGGCAAAGAAGTTGGCTGAATTGTGTTCATGTTCTAGTATTTTGTGGGAGATAAAACTTGCTAGTGATGAAATTGGATGTTTAGTTGAAGAGATATCTAGTCACATTGCTCAAAATGTTGCTTGGCTCATCCTGGCTGATTACTAGTAAAATGAAAAAACAAAGAATTATTTTCTATTATGGTTAAACCTCTGTATGTATTTGTGCTTGTGCTCAGGTGCTCAGTTGTGTCTAACTTTTTACAACTCCACAGACTGTAACCCGCCAGGCTCCACTGTCCATGCGGTTTTATAGGCAAGAATACTGGAATGGTTTACCATTTCCTCCTCCAGTGAATCTTCCTGACTCAGGGACAGGACCTGCATCTCCTGTGTCTCCTGTACTGGGTCTGATCTGTCCGGAAGCCCTCATATGTTACTGACCAATAATAACTCTGATCCAATTTTTAACTGTGATTCAATTTCACAGAGCCTTTAAGACCTTTAAAGAAACATTGAAGAACCCACCTGCCCTTGGGCATCATATCATATTTGCCTTTATCTTTTTTTGTATATAAAAAGTACAGAAATGTCATTGGGGTACTTACCTAAAAACAAGGATTGTTTTTGACCCAGGGAGTATTATAGCCAACTTCTAGACCCTGTGGAACGAGGTCACTAACCATTTGATTTAGGGCTGCCAAAAACTTTATTGCAGAAGCCCCTTTAGCCACTTTTGTAATCTCATGCAGTGGAAGTGCTCTTGAATTCTCATCACATTCATATCTCTCAGCCAGCTACCTCACCTCCTGTAACTCCTCATGGATCACTGATGGGTCTTACTTAAAAGGCAACAATGGCAAATAGTACTGAGCATGCTACTGAAATTCCTTTTGTTGTTATCAATGCACCGTCTTTACCTACTGCTACTTCAGCTCAACAAACTGAACAGTTTTACATGGGGCTATACTTTGACCAAGGACAAAACTTTCAACAATTACACTGATAGTGAATATGCTCTCTGAGTAGCTTATGAATTTGAAATGCTGTGGAAGCAACTTGACTTTCTCATTTCCGGTGGAAATACAGTTTTATCTATTTTATTTTTTAATGTATTTTTAATTGGAGGATAACTGCTTTACAATATTGTTCTGACTTCTTCTCTGGG
Organism: Bubalus kerabau; assembly: GCF_029407905.1. NCBI lineage: Eukaryota > Metazoa > Chordata > Mammalia > Artiodactyla > Bovidae > Bubalus > Bubalus kerabau. The sequence continues at coordinate 8,064,063 of NC_073635.1, read as the reverse complement.
TCAGGAAGATCCTCTGGAGAAGGGAATGGCAACCCACTTCAATATTCTTGCCTGGAGAATTCCATGGGCAGAGGAACCAGGAAGGTTACAGTTCATGGGGTTGCAAAGAGTCAGAAATGACTTAGCAACTAACACTTACATTTTGAATATACGTTAATGAGAAATACTGTAAAAAGAAGTCATATAATCATTGGCTACATGAGTGATATACATTTTTTACTATCTGTTTAACTAGGATAGGCTTAAAAATACAATTGCTATGACAAAAATTTATGCTAGAAAATTTAAATATTTTAATTCAGCTTTATAGATGCTATTTTTGTGATTTAGATAGTAATAATTTCCAAATGTTTGACAAACCAAGGATGTGTTATTATATGGTCAGTTGTCAGCTAACAACTAATTTGATAAATTGCACTCCATTGAAATAAGTAATATTCCAGTGATTAGAAGTTAACCAGGGTTTCAAGTTTTACCATGCATATCATAGTTGTATTTGGGGGGAGAGTTATTATTTATTTTTTTAATATAAATTTATTTATTGTAATTGTGTGCTAATTACTTTACAATATTGTCTTGGTTTTGCAGTACATCACAGTGAATCTGCTACGGGTGTACACGTGTTCCCCATCCTGAACCCCCCTCCCACCTCCCTCCCCATACCATCCCTCTGGGTCATCCAGTGCACCAGCCCCAAGCATCCTGTATCCTGCATCAAACCTGGACTGGCAATTTGTATTTTTTTTTTAATTTTATTATTATTATTATTTTTACTTTACAATATTGTATTGGTTTTGCCACACATCAACATACATCCACCACGGGTGTACATGTGTTCCCCATCTTGAACCCCCCTCCCACCTCCTTCCCCATACCATCCCTCTGGGTCATCCTAGTGCACCAGCCCCAAGCTTCCTGTATCCTGCATCGAACCTGGACTGGTGATTCGTTTCTTATATGATATTATACATGTTTTAATGCCATTCTCCCAAATCATAGCCCCCCCCCACCACAGAGTCCAAAAGATTGTTCTATACACCTGTGTCTCTTTTGCTGTCTCACATACAGGGTTGTTATTATTTTTCTAAATACCATATACATGCATTAATATACTGTATTGGTGTTTTTCTTTCTGGCTTATGTCACTCTGTATAATAGGCTCCAGTTTCATCCACCTCATTAGAACTGATTCAAATGTATTCTTTTTAATGGCTGAGTAATACTCAATTGTGTATATGTACCACTGCTTTCTTATCCATTCATCTGCTGATGGACATCTAGGTTGCTTCCATGTCCTGGCTATTATAAACAGTGCTGCGATGAACATTGGGGTACACGTGTCTCTTTCCCTTCTGGTTTCCTCGGTGTGTATGCCCAGCAGTGGGATTGCTGGGTCATAAGGCAGTTCTATTTCCAGTTTTTTAAGGAATCTTCACACTATTTTTTTTATTTTACCTTATTATTATTTAAATCACAAAGTCCAAGTAGTCTTAAATATGCTTTAAGGAAAAAGACAAAAAAGATACGCAGCATACTTCCATCACTAATATTTTACTGTTGACATTTTAAGGATTGTATCCCATTATAAACTTAACATATACTTATGTTGTCATATAATTGTAATGAAAATATCTTAAAGAAACAGAACTACTTTGGTGGTGGGTGAATAAAAAGTTTGACACTGCATCTCATAATTTCTCTTTATCACTATCACCAGAGGTTGTGAAGTTATTAGCATCATTGTTGTACAGTCACTCAGTCCTGTCTGAATCTGTTCGACCCCATGGATTGCAGCACACAGGGCTTACATGTCCTTCACCATGTCCCAGAGCTTGCTCAAACTCGGGTACATTTAATCAGTGATGCCATCCAACCATCTCGTCTTCTGTCATCCCCTTCTCCTCTTGCCTTCAATCTTTCCCAGCATCATCATTTTTTCTAATGGGTCAGTTATTTGCATCGTGGCCAAAATACTGAAGATTCAGCTTCAACATTAGTCATTCTTATGAATATTCAGGACTGATTTACTTTAGATTGACTGGTTTGATCTCCTTGCAGTCCAAGGGACTCTCAAGAGTCTTTTCCAACACCACAGTTCAAAACCATCAATTCTTCAGTGCTCAACCTTCTTTATTGTCCACCTCTCACTTCTATACATGACTACTGGAAAAACCATAGTTTTGACTGGACAGACCTTTGTCAGCAAAATAATATCTCTGCTTTTTAATATATTCTCTAGGTTTGTCATAGCTTTCCTTTTGAAGAGCAGGCGTCTTTTAATTTGGTGGCTGTAGTCATCGTCCACAGTGATTTTGGAGCCCATAAAGAAAGTCTGCCACTGCTTCCACTTTTTCCCTTTCTATTTGTCATGAAGTGATGGGACCAGTTGCCATGATCTTAGTTTTCTGAATTTAGAGTTTTAAGTCAGCTTTTTCACTCTCCTTTTTCATCTTCATCAAGAAGCTCTTAGTTCCTCATTGCTTTCTGCCATAAGGAGGGTGTCATCTGCTGTATCTGAGGTTATTGATATTTCTCCCAGCAATCTTGATTCTAGCTTGTGCTTCATCCAGCCTAGCATTTCACATGATGTACTCTGCAAATAGGTTAAATAAACAGAATGACAATATTCAGCCTTAATGTATTCCTTTCCCAATTTGGAGCTAGTCCATTGTTCCACGTTTGATTCTAACTGTTTCTTCTTGACTCGCATACAGATTACTCAGGAGGCAGGTAAGGTAGTCTGGTATTCCCATCTCTTTAAGAATTTTCCACAGTTAGTTATGATCCACACAGTCAAAGGTTTTAGCATAGTCAATGAAGCAGAAGTGGATGTTCTTCTGGAATTCTCTTGCTTTTCCTATGATCTATTGGATGTTGGCAATTTGATCTCTGGCTCCTCTGCCTTTTATAAATTCAGCTTGAACGTAAGAAAGTTCTTGATTCACCTACTGTTGAAGCCTCGAATTTGAGCATTACTTTGCTAGCATGTGAGATGAGTGCAATTGTGTGGTAGTTAGAACATTCTTCGGCATTGCTTTTCTTTGGGATTGAAATGAAAACTGACCTTTTCCAGTCCTGTGGCATCTTTTGAACTTTCCAAATTTATTAGAATACTGAGTGCATCACTTTAACAGCAAAATATTTTAAGACTTGAAATAGCTTAGTTGGAATTCCATCACCTCCACTAGCTTTGTTTGTAGTGATGCTTCCTAAGGCCCATTTGACTTCACACTCCACGATGTCTGGCTCTAGGTGAGGATCACACCATCTTGGTTATCTCAGTCATTAAGATCTTTTTTTTATATATTATATTACAAATCATTATTAATGTTTTATTTAAAACATTAGTTAATCACTAACTGATACTCATATTATGTGTTTATTTTTTATTTTGTTATTTTCTTTCCTTGTCTTTATTCTTTAATTTCTTTTACTTTCTTTAGATTAAATTATTCTTTGGTTAACTGGTTGCCATATATATGTACATCATTAATGTTCATATTTTTTTCTAATACTTGTTTTCCAGACTATAGTTTCCTATCTTATCACTGTTTGATTTTTGCAAACACTAGAATAATTATAGAAATAATATAAGACTTAAAATGATTTGTTTCTCTATAAAATATTTACATGTGGCAGTAACCTAGGAGCAAGAGTAATTATTATGTATCTAAATCCAGTGACAGAACAGATATCATCTCAAGTTGGACTTGAAGAACACTTTTGGTGTTTCTCGTTTTTTTCCCCACCACTAGGGTTTGGTGGATTATGGTCCCTCTGGCAGGCTAAAGATTCTTGCAATTTTTGCCCTCATAGTTTCATGAAGTATGGACAGTCTTTCTTAATATCTCGGATCTTGGCTGACTCTTTTTTTTTTTTTTTTACTTTTATTTTATTTTTAAACTTTACATAATTGTATTAGTTTTGCCAAACATCAAAATGAATCCGCCACAGGTATACATGTGTTGGCTGACTCTTAATAAGCAAATCACTCTAAGGAAAAAGCACTCCAAATTCTAGAGTCTTTACTCTGTGTTTTCTTTTTATTCAGATGATTGACTTATAAGTGCCTGAAAATTCTGTCTTAACCTACTGTTATCAAAAAAACAAGTCCCTTTTGTGCTATTTTAACAACTTTAGGTTTAAGTAAAAGACTATGAGAGAGCAATAGATCTATATTTTATATAACATGCTTTCAGTTACATCTTGAAAAATGCATAGTAAACTCTTTGCTGTCATGCTTTGCTATAGAGTTTTCAATTATTATCTTAAAAATTGTTATTTTCTTTGTTTGATTTGTTGATTTTTTGCATGTATTCATTTAAAGTTTTTAATATAAAGTATTAAAAGAGAATTGATTGGAAAACAAGGAGATCAAACCAGTCAATCCTAAGGGAAATCATTCCTGAATATTCAGTGGAAGGACTAGTTCTGAAGCTGAAGCTCCAATCCTTTGGCCACCTAATGTGAAGAGCTGACTCATTGGAAAAAACCCTGATTCTGGGAAAGATTGAGGGCAGGAGGAGGAGGGGACGACAGAGGATGAGATTGTTGGATGGTATCACTGACTCAGTGGACATGAGTCTGAGCAAACTCTGGGAGATGGTGAAGGACAGGGAAGCCTGGCATGCTGCAGTCCACAGGGTCACAAAGTCATGACTGAGAAAATGAACAAAAGAAATAGTAAAGAAACATGATGCAGCACCAAGAAACTTAAACTACTCAGTGAATCTTAAATTTCAAATGTTTTAAAAATGTAACCCAAAATCCATAATTAATTTGCAAGATAGCTCTTTACTAAAATAACCCTGTATACGAGACAACAAAAGAGACACTGATGTATAGAACAGTCTTTTGGACTCTGTGGGAGAGGGAGAGGGTGGGATGATTTGGGAGGATGGCATTGAAATATATATAATATCATATACGAAAAGAGTCACCAGTCCAGGTTCGATGCACGATACTGGATGCTTGGGGCTGGTGCACTGGGATGACCCAGAGGGATGGTATGGGGAGAGAGGAGGGAAGAGGGTTCAGGATGGGGAACACATGTATACCTGTGGCAGATTCATTTTGATATATGGCAAAACCAATACAATATTGTAAAGTTAAATAAAATAAAATTTTAAAAAAAGCAACATTTTAAAATTTACAAATTTGATTTATGGTAAAGTATTTTTAGAGCCAACTTATTCAATAACTTTTTTTTCAAAGTCTGAGAAGAAATAAAGTTGTTTTACTCCACACTATATTCATTCATATAGGAATTTTCTTTGTGAAGAATTTTCAGCAAGCATGAATTTACTATATGCTAAATATTTCAAAATACTTTTGATAATATTTAAGCAGATAAATATTCTCCTTATGAAATATGTTTTCAACTTTTTTCATTGTGATCATATGCAAGTAATCTTTTACATGTATTTGCCTTTATTAGTGCATTTGTTCATTGAGCTTCAACACATTGTGTTATTCACCACGAAGAATTTAGTTTGTCTCAGTCTAATCAAAAGTTGGAGAGTCCTAGGATACATGCTTTATTGTGTAGCTTTTTAGATCTCATTAACTTCTTCTAATTGACACTGGTACACAATGTATACTTTTTGTGCTGCTATGGCCACAAAACAAATTATTCTACCCCTCAGGACTGCTCTGGTACTTCCCACAAACACTCAGGCTAGTTTCTTCTTTTTTAATTGATATTAATTTATCCTGAAATAGTCTTCATCTGGTGCACTAAAGCTGCAGTTTTAATTAGAGCACTGCTAAATCTCCATACTTCTAAAATTTAGAATATCATCAGAGACTTTGACATGAAGAAATTACCAAGCTAAGTCAGGTCTTTAATAGCAGATGGCTACATGATTCGACACTTTTCATATTCTTTAATGTTGCAGTAGTCAGCCTTCAATAAAATCAGGATCCATAACCTACTTTTGTTCATGTATTTCTCAATATGAAATTGTCCATAGAAATTTCATATGTGAAACATCATTCTGCCTCTTACTTTGTTTTGTTTTGTAACTTTTCAGTATAGTGTAATGATCATTGTAAAGCAGTTTGTGAAAAGGTGTTTCCCTTTTGGGAAAAGGGAGTTGCAAGTGTTATATCACTTGTTAGATCACAAGTTATGTACCTAGTTCCTATAAATTGATATCAAAATGGTTTTAATGTTTCAGAGAATATTTTGGAACTGGGCAGGGTGGCCTATCTGAAATCAATTTTTGAAATTAAAGTTGTTATTTTAAAATTTTACCTTAAAATCTCCAGTGTCTAGCAATTTATGCTCTCAATATCACATTTGTGCCTGTGGAATAAGTTCATTGATTTGGTTTTATACTGTTTTTTCTTTCTTGTATTTTGAAATAACTATACACAAGATCATACCAAAAGAATACAGAAATATGAAAAATGTGTACAATTGTAAAATATTTTTAATTGTGAAAAACTTTAAATATGCAGAAAGCTCAAAAGCAATGTAAGAAATAAGTGCTCCCCATCCCCTGTTCTCTCTCTGTCTCTCTCCTCTGTTAATGGGGACAGTTATGAACTGCTAGGCCACTTATGAATAAATCTCCCCTTCTTTCTCCTTCTCACACTTGTAACTATTGTTCTGAAGTGTGTTCTTCTTTTGATTAGTTTCAATGATCTTTTCAATATGAAATTTACTGCACATACTATGCATTACTATTTATGGTGTTCTAAACTTTACAAAATTTCTATTCTATTCTATCATATTGTATAACAATTTTACAAATGCCATTCATTACTCAATATTATTATTATGGAATTTAATTCATGTTAATACTCATAAATGTGTTTCACTGTCACCATACAAAAGTATTACATTGCTAATGCTATGCTAAGTCACTTCAGTCGTGTCCCACCCTGTGCGACCCCATAGAGGGCAGCCCACCAGGCTCCCCCGTCCCTGGGATTCTCCAGGCAAGAACACTGGAGTGGGGTTGCCATTTCCTTCTCCAATGCATGAAAGTGAAAAGTGAAAGTGAAGTCGCTCAGTCGTGTCCGACTCTTCGCGACCCCATGGATTGCAGCCTAACAGGCTCCTCCGTCCATGGGATTTTCCAAGCAAGAGTACTGGAGTGGGGTGCCATTGCCTTCTCTGAGTATTACATTAATACTGAACATATTCCCCATGCTGAACGTTTCATCCCCTTGATTTATTTATTTTGTAACTGGGAGCTAATTACACTCCTAGTTTCCCTAACCTATTACACTCAACCTTCCAACCCTTCCCCTCTGGCAACCATTTGTTTGTTGTGTGTATTTATGATCCTGTTATGGTTTTGTTATGTTTGCTCATTTATTTTTTATTAGATTCCACATATAAGTGAAATCATACTTTTGTCCTTTTCTGTCTGAATAATTTCCTTAGCATAATACCTCTCAGTTCATCCATGTCACAAATGGCAAGATTTCATTATTTTCTATGCTGATTCATCTATCAACAGACACCTATGTGTCTGTTGATACATCTGAAAACAGATGTTTTCATATCTTGGTTATAGTGAAAAATACTGCAATGCACATAAGGGTACATACATCTTTTCAAGTTAGTGTTTTAGTTTTCTTTGGAAAAATATGCTGAAGTGGAGTTGCTGCATTTTATGGTAGTTCTGTTTTTAATTTTCCGAAGAGCCTCCATACTAGTTTCTATAGTGACTATACCAAAATTTACATTTCCACCAATAGAACAGGATGGCTCCCTTTTCTCCACATTCTTGCCAACACTTATTTGTTGCCTTTTTGATAATAGGTATTATGACATGTTTGAGATGGTAGCTCATTGTGGTTTCCATTTTTATTTCCATGATGATTAGAGATGCTAAGCATCTTCTCTTGTCTGTGTTGATCATCTGTATGTATGTGTTCTTTGGAAAGACATCTATCCAGATGATTTGCCCATTTTTAAATCATTTTTTTAATGTTCAGTTGTATAAATTCTTTATGTATTTTAGATATTAACCCTTAACTAGATATATCATTTGTAAATCTCTTTCCCCAGTCAGTAGGTAACATTTTCCTTTTGTTGATAGTTTTCTTCGCTGTACAAAAGATTGGTAGTTTGACATAGTCCTATTAGTTTATTTTCTTCAGTTTCCCTTGACTGAAGAGACAGATCCAAAAAAAAAAAAAGAAAAACATTGGGAAGACAGATGTCATAGAATCAAAGAACATATATATTTTTTAAGGGGTTTTATGACTTCAGGTTTTATATTTAAATCTTTAATCAATTTTGAGTTCAGTTTTTGTATATATTATGAGAGAGTAGTCCAATTTGATTCATTTGCACATAGCAGCCAGTTTTCGAAATACTATTTATAAAGAGGCTGCCTTTCCCAGCATTATATTTATGACTCATTTATCAGATTGACTATATTATTTATGGGCTCCTTATTCTGTTCATTGATCTATACGTCTGCTTTTATGCCAGTACCATATTATTTTGATTATTTTGTCATGGTTGTTTCAAATCTGGGAATGTGATAACTCCAGCTTATTTTTTTCCCCTCAAGATTGCTATGGTGTTTGATGGTCTGTTATGGCTCCATACAAATTTTAGAAAGATTTGTTCCAGTTCTGTGAAAAATGCTATTGGTATTTTGATAGGAATTTCATTAAACCTGTAGATTGCCTTAGGGAGTATTGTCATTTTAACAATATCCAGTTCTTTCAGTTCATGAACATGATGTACCTTTCCACATGTATGTGTCATCTTCAATTCTTCTGTATAGTATCATTCAATCTGAAAACAGTGACCTGTTTTACTTCCCTTCCAATTTGGATTCTTTCAGCTTATTTTTCTCTTCTAATTTCTATGGCTAGGACTTCAAATAATATATTGAACAACAGTGATGTAGAGTAGGCATCCCTGTCTTGCTCCTGATCTTAAAGTGTTTGGAGCTTTCCACTATTGAGCATACTGTTGACTGTAGATTTCTCATATGTACCTTTTATTATGTTGAGGTATGCTTTCTCTGCAACCACTTTGTTGAGAGTTTTTATAATAAATGGATGTTGAAATTTATCAATAGCTTTTTCTGCCTCTCCAGTGATGATCATATAATTTTTGTTCAATTTGTTAAGGTAGTGTATCACATTGATTAATTTTTGAATATTGACCCATCTCTGCATCAGTGGGTTAATTCCCATATTATCAAGGTGTATAATCCTTTCAATTATTGTTGATTTGGTTTGCTAATAATTTGTTGAAGATTTTGCATCTATGTTCATTAGTGATACTGGCTTGCGTCCTTTTCTGGTTTTGATATCAGGATGATGCTGGCCTAAGGAATGAGTTTGGAAATGTTCCCACTTTAATTTTGGAGAACAATTTGAGAACAATAGACATTAATATATTTTAAATATTTGGAATTCATCTGAAATTTCTGTTCTTGTACTTTTGATTTTTAATTTTTTTTTAAACTGATTCAGATTTGTTACCAGTGATTATCTGTTTGATCTGTTCACATTGTCTTAGGAAATTGTATGCTTCCAGAAGTTTATCCATTTTTTTTAGCTTGTTCATTTTGCTGGAGAATAAAAATATTTAGTAATCTCTTATGATTTATTGTATTTCTGTGGGATCCATTGTAACTTCTTTTCTTTCAGTTCCAATTTTATTCATTTGAGCTGTCTCTTTTTTTCCTAATAAATCTGACTAAAGGTTTATCAATTTTGTGTATCTTTCCAAATAGGCAACTTTGAAGTTTTATTGATGACTTCTATTTTTTTTTTTACTCTCTATTTAAATTGCTTTTGCTCTAATCTTTTCTTCAACTAACTTAGGCCTTTGATTTGTTCTTTTCCTAGTTCCTTACATAAAAAATGGGCTATTTACTTGAAATTTCATTAAGGATTTATTTTTGTTTACCCTATCCTGAGCACGTGCAATGTTATTCATTTGAGAAACTAATCTGACAATACTAGAGAGTGCTTGGCCAATTCCTTCTTAATTGGAGGATTTCCTCACAGTCTCAAGCCTTTCCTCATGATATTTGTTTTACATACATACAACTGTCTTCTCTTTCACATTGACATTTTTTCCCTTCTGTATGAAATTTTGCATACTTTTTACCTTAGATTATTTTTTTAATTTCTCTATAAGTATCTTACTTATCAACTCCACGTTTCTATGTCTACAGAATACATTTGAAATTCTTTTATACATTGAAACAAATATAATCATCTTCTAACATCTCAGTTAAATAGATAGATACATATCAGTTCAGTTCACTTCAGTTCAGTCGCTCAGTCGTGTCCAACTCTTTGCGACCCCATGAATAGCAGCACACCAGGCCTCCCTGTCCATCACCAACTCCCGGAGTTCACCCAAACTCATGTGCATCCAGTCGGTGATTCCATCAAGCCATCTCATCCTCTGTCGTCCCCTCTCCTCCTGCCCCCAGTCCCTCCCAGCATCAGTCTTTTTCAATGAGTCAACTCTTTGCATGAGGTGGCCAAAGTACTGGAGTTTCAGCTTTAGCATCATTCCTTCCAATGAACACCCAGGGCTGATCTCCTTTAGAATGAACTGGTTGGATCTCCTTGCAGTCCAAGGGACTCTCAAGAGTCTTCTCCAACACCACAGTTCAAAAGCATCAATTCTTCGGTGCTCATCTTTCTTCACAGTCCAACTTTCACATTCATACATGACCACAGGAAAAACCATAGCCTTGACTAGATGGACCTTTGTTGGCAAAGTAATGTCTCTGCTTTAGAAAATGCTATCTAGTTTGGTCATAACTTTCCTTCCAAGGAGTAAGCGTCTTTTAATTTCATGGCTGCAGTCACCATCTGCAGTGATTTTGGAGCCCCAAAAAATAGTCAGCCACTGTTTCCACTGTTTCCCCATCTATTTCCCATGAAGTGATGGGACCAGATGCCATGATTTTAGTTTTCTGAATGTTGAGCTTTAAGCCAACTTTTTCACTCTCCTCTTTCACTTTCATCAAGAGGATTTTTAGTTCCTCTTCACTTTCTGCCATAAGGATGATGTCATCTGCATATATGAGGTTATTGATATTTCTACTTTAAGTATATAGTAAGAGGCTGAAAAAATATTTCCAGCCCATGTTGAAACATAATGTATCTAGATTAATGGAGCTACAAAGTCTTATGATTTTTGAATTATTTTTTTACTTGTGGTTAATTAAAATCCCATTAGAATTTTTATTTGCTTTTAAAGATCTAGTATGTGTTGGAAAGTGTTCTAAGTGTGCTTCATGGGGGAAAAAACTGTTATTTAACATCCAGAATCTAAAATGTATTTTGCCATCTATTTAAAACTGTCTTAATCAATTTAAATTTGAGCCAATACAAATTAAACATTTTCAACCTATACATGGAAACATACATAATCATTTGCCAAAATCTCAGTTAAATAGATAGATACATATACTTTAAGTGCCAACTGAAGTCTTATACATAAATACATTAAAAGAGAGAATTTTTTAAAAAGTATTTCACTGAGGTAAGGAGAGTATTTTTACTTTGAGTAAAAATAGATTCAAGCTTGTAGCTATTGTTTCTTAGTTTCCTGGATTTGTCGTCTCTTCATATTTATATTTACTTAATATAATATCATAAATTGTCTTTTCCTATTAATAGAGATTATTCATTATTAATATTATATATACGATCACTAATGGAGTCAAGAAAATTATGCTTATCATTTTATTATGCTAAATATCTATTTATTTTGAGAATATTAGTTCACAATGAAATGTTTTTAATGAATGTTACATTAAGAAATGAAACACGTGTACACCCATGGAGGATTCATGTTGATGTATGGCAAAACCAACACAATATTGTAAAGTAATTACCATCCAATTAAAATAAATAAATTTATATTAAAAAATAAGGAATGAAGAACCTTTACAGAGTGAAAGAAGAGATTGGAAGGTTTTGAATCCATAAGGTTAGTATATAGTAATAGATAATATATTTAAAACAAAGTCTAAGATTTATTTTCAGAATTTTGAAACAAAAGTATTCAAGAGAAAATTAGAAAAGATTAAGTTAATACTGGTGTATGCATTTGAAAATGAAATTCCCTAATACATTTGTATTAATTTAAAAACATTTGCTATACCCATATCAGAATGCTTAAAATTGCATTATGAAATACAGGTTTTTGTTAGGGAGCTTATTATTCTAGTTTTAGTTCTATTTTATTTGCTGAAAAATAATGAAAAATAGTCATCTTGATTTCATAGAAATATTGATTTTTTAAATTCCTCTTTTTGTTCGTTTGTAAAAATGTTTACAAGACATTTTATTTTAATAAATATGTGAATATTATCTTAATTGTTACTGGAAGAATTAACACTGAAAATAGAATTTCTGGGAATAATGTCAAAATTTAGATTAATCACCATTAGCTGATACAATGATATCATTACTTAGAACATCACTCTTCGAAATGGGACAGTTTTAAAAGAGAATAAATTAGTAAGAGTTCAACATGTATTTGCTTAATATATCTATCAAAATGTGATCAACAAAATGAACAAGGCTAAACACTGGAGTCCTTTAAAAGATACTAGAAATATTTCATATTTACTTCCTCTTAGTGTCACATTTTAATTTTTCAATTAAATGGATATATTATTCATGACTGCATTTTATTTTTCTGTGGGTGGTTAATTGAAGTGTCTATATGTGTGTGTGTGTGTATGTGCACTCAGTTACTTCAGTTGTGTCCAAGTTGTTGCTCCTCTGTCCATGGGATTCTCCAGGCAAGAGTACTAGAGTGAGTTGCCATGTGCTCCTCCAGGGCATCTTCCTGACCTAGGGATCGAACCCACATCTCATGCATCTACTGCATTGAGAGCCAGGTTCTTTACCACTAGTGCCACCTTGGAAGCTATATATATATATATATATATATATATATATATATATGTCTTGGACAAAAGTTTATTATATGAGTGTAACACAATATATTTCTGATTTAATATACTTTCCTAGAATTTTCACCATGAACATATAAGGTTTCTTCCAAAGTTTGCAAGAATAGTAAGCTTTGGTGACATCATTTTCCCGAACTCTTAGTAAAGAACATTTAATTTTTTCATTAACAAATAAATGTTAATATTGGGTATTAAGATAATATTTTTATAAATGATTTTATTACAGATTTATATTGAAAAACATATTTAAAGAGCAACTCAATCATTTTGTCATGATTCTAATACATTTCTTCCTTATGTGTTATATATATGCAATAAAATATATATTGAATAAAATTTTATATATATATACATTAACTTTTCAAGCTGTTTTTAATCAATCTTTTGTTTTCATGAATATCTGGATCCTTACCTTAATCCGAAAGAGTTTGTATTCCTGCAAGATTTACATAGATTTTCTGCCAGGAGGGAGTGAACCACTGGCCACAGGAGGGAAACCTAAATGACTATGTATCCTCAAGGTAAATCTCCTACTCTTGACTTGCCTGGAGCTAGTATAATTCTAGGGTCTCAGTTGTGAAAAATACCTACATTTCATTTCCAGGTCTCTGGACCACTACAGGAAGGAAAAGACTTCCTTTAAGGCTGCTTACAAAAGAGGGAAGTTCATATAGAGATAACTGATTTTTTAAGCAATGAAAAAGGCAGCTCAATACTTTGGGCTGTAAATATTTGTTCTCATCTGGGAATCATATGGGGCTGGATTTCAAAAAAAGATATGTTTTTTTTTTAAACAATTGTAACTGCTATTCAATATATACAATTAAAGTTATCCAATAATATATATAATATAAGAGAGTCAAAAATAAAAATAAATAAATAAAAGTTTCATTAAGATTTTAGGGACTTCTTTTATTGTCTGACTGCCAAGCTTAAACTGTCAAACAAATTTTTTCATTTCTAAATGTCTATGCTTAGGTTCTATGCATAAATTAAATTTTATGTGGAAGATATGAATTATAGAGCAAATTATTAGATGGTTTGACCTTTTTTTTTTTCTAAACTCAAAATTCAAGGAAAACAATGAAGCCAAATTTAGGGTTAAAGGCCAGGGATAATTTCCCTTTGTTTTACAAAATTGAAAAGTGTTGAAGAATTATTTAAGACTTTTATATGACATAATCTTTTCCATTATTTTTAGATTTAAATGAAAAGCATAAAGGTCACTCTTTTTTACTGGTCTATTCAGAATAATGAATTCTTTAGGTGTCTTATATTGAGTATGTTATGAGAGAGTTTTGCAGGTGGCTCAATGAAGGTGTAAAAATTCCTGAACATACTTGGGCAACACTAGAACGAATTCAACATCCAAAGCCCTTGCATTGGTGATGAGACTAAGCTCTTTTATTTTCACTCCAATTTCAGCCTCACCATTCAGATATTGCCTTATAAAAGCAGTAATGATCTGGGAAGTTTTCCAGATTCATTTATAAGAACGCAGAAAAGCTCAGTTTGAGCTCCATTTTGTAGGGCTCTTCATTCTTTCATTATAACCTGAATCTCTTGTACAGGACTCTCTTTATCCTTTGTGGAGTAAAGGAACCTTCATTGTGTGCATTCTTTTTTCAAGTGAAATGTATTATTTTACATTGGGTATGCAGGAAACAATACAAGTCCTTCACTGAAGATTTACTCTGTGAAAATGCAAGATAGTAACTCAATTTGAGAACAATATGGCTTGCCTTCTTTCAAATAGAGCCAGTCAAGGTGGGCTTTCAAGTTTCCAAACTTAAAAGGTTTCCCTGACATTTCTAAAATTTGCATTGTGAAGTACACAACAAACAGTAGGGAATTGGAAATGCTTATATGTTCATTTCAGATTACAAATGTCGCCACAGCTCAGTTTAATTGCAATTGTCATAGACAATTTGGGGCACTACTGTGGCCACTATGCTTTTGTAACCAGGAGTTGCATTTCAAGGTGCTTCAGGTTGTTCAAAAAAATATTTTCTTCAGTCTTTCACTGTAACTGGATCAATGTTTTGTTTGTCAACTTGGATATTAAACTTATCTAGCTTTTTTCCTGGTTTGAAGACAACATGTCCTGATACATACCCTCAGCTATAGTTTTCCACTTATTTAATCTTTTATCACTGTTCTACTAACATTTCCCATGTCTAAGACCAGAGAAGAAGTGTAGTAACAGGTAAGTGTGTTTTTCAATGAGCATAATCATATCCATAAAATACTTCATAAATAATGTTTCAAATAGCTAAGAGCAAAATGACTAATGTTTGTAGGCAAACATCTTTTGCTCTTTCTACCATTTATTCATTTCTTTTTTCAAAATGAAATTTCATTCTGTAATATTAGGATGATTGTGCTACATGATCTATTTTTATTTCACTGAATTTTCTCAGAAACAATTTACAGATGACTATAAAAATTAAATACATTTTGAAAACATTTTAACCATAATGGAATTTGATTCTGTACATACACATTTCAAAAGTTGTTATGTCTATGGTTCTATGAATAGCATTTAAAAACAACTAATATATATAACTTTTATTATTCAATGGGTAATATCTTAAGTTATGAGGATTCTTTTCTAAATTTCCTATTTATTACACTGAAGACCTCTTCTTAAGTAAAATCTATGTACTATTATTTAGTAACATATATTAATGATTTGAATAACAATCTAATACAAATAATTATCTAATTAATTTATTATCCTTAGAAATAATTTAGCTATTTTGTATATGTCATGTTTATGATCCAGAATATTATTTGCAATAGTTTCAACTGAGACCCTTGGGGGAATTTTCTTCCCTGGGACTTGGAAACAGTGAACCTGAAAGAACAATGGTCAGACAGTCTCTGCAAGGACTGACAACTTTATTTCTGCAGTCAAGCCTTTTTATAGGAGCAAGGAACAAAGAGCTTAGAGCATACGGCCAGCAGAGCACGTACAAGGCTAAGATATAGTCAGTAAAAGATACTTCAAGGACCAGCGTGTTCTTAAAAACCCATGTGTTTATCCATGACCCATTTTCTCAGACAACGTCTTTAATGTTTAATCGCTAAATTTTGGCACTGAGCATGGCCAAAGCAAGAAATGGTTTTCAGCTATCAGTACACAATGCCTGGGTACTTCTGGCCCTTTGCCATTTTCCCAAGGACCTTCTCCTTCAAGGCTATTTTGCACTGTATCTCCCAACAACCCCAGCCTCCAATAACAAATAAAGGACAAAAAAAAAAGTCTTCATGTAAAATTAATCCCTGTGTTATTTTTAATAACTTTTTATACCTAATTTTTAATTTTTTCTTTATTCTGAAGTCTTCTATGTCTGAAATTAATGCAGCTACTCCAGCATCTTTTGGTTAGCATTACCATGGTACATGTATTACAATAATTGCAAAACAAACAAACAAACAAACATGCAGATACATCTCCACAAAATATTTGCAAGATTTGTATGGGGAATATGTAAAAGAAAGAGCTATGATGAAAGAAATTAAAGATCATCTAAGTAAGTGGAGAGTAATTTTGTATCCATAGATAGACAATATATTAAAGATGGCAATTATTAATAACTTTATTTATAAATCTAAGGCCATTTCATTGAAAATCCAAGCAAGCTGCATTGTAGATAACAACAAATAATTTAAAATTTTATATGAAAAAGCAGCAGCCCAGAAATAACCAATAAAATACTGGAAAAGAACAAAATTTGAGGACTGACACTACTCTAATTCTGGACTTACAACAACTCTTTTGTAATTAGACACAATGGTATCAGTGAAAGAATAGACAAATAGATTAATGGAATAAAAAGCAAGCCTGTAGTATATTTTCAGTCACTCAGTTGTGTCCAACTCTTTGCAGTCCTGTGGAATATAGCTCACCAGACTCCTCTGTTTATGGGATTTTTCAGGAAAAAATACTGGAGTGAGTTGTCATTTCCACTTCTAGGGGATCTTCCCAACCCAGGGATCAAACTTGCATCTCCGGAGTTTCTTGCATTGGCAAGAGGATTCCTTACTACTGAGCCACCTGGGAAGCCTATCATGGAATCACATAAATATAGTAAATTAATTTTTGACAGGAGTAAAGAAAATTTAATGTATGAATGACAGTTTTCTCAATAAATGGTTCTTAAAAATGCCAAAAATTTAACCTAGAGGCAGATGATAGATCACATATCCTTCACGAAAATTAACCCAAAGTGGATCTTAAAATTAAATTTAAAAAATAATAATACTATAACATTTATAGAAAAAAAAATTCTAGGCAAAAACTGATGTGATTTTTGGTTTGATTATGTGTTTTAGATATAAAATCCAAAATTACAACCTATAAAACAATTGATTTGAGTGTTTATTGAAATGAAAAACCTCTGCTTTGCTGTAGACACTGTTAAGAAAATGTAAAAACTAGTCACTGACTGGGAGAAATAAAATTGCAAATCATATATAAAAAATCAGTAGATTAGGGACAAGGAGGTGGGGGAGGAAGGAGAGGTGGGATGTATGGAGAGAGTAACATGGAAACTTGCATTACTATATATAAAATGAATAGCTAATGGAAGTTTGCTGTATGACTCAGGGAACTCAACCAGGGGTCCCTAACAATTTAGAGTGGTGGGAAGGGGAGGAGAAGGGAGGGAGATTCAAGAGGGAAGGGGCGTGTGTATACCTATGGCTGATTCACACTGATGTTTGGCAGAAACTAACACAACTCTGTACAGCAACTAGTCTTCAATTAAAAAAAATAAACGTAAAACCTAAAAAAAAAGGAAAGAAAAGAAAAAAAAAATTAGTAGAAAAATGTACAATATAAACTTACACTTAAGAGTGAAAGTAAATGGCACAATTAAAAATCTGGAAATGATTTGGACACTTCATGAAATTGATGTACCAGCAACAGATTAGTACATGAAGAGGCAGTCAATATTATATGCTGTTATGGACACATTTAAAACTACAAAGAGACAGCACAACACACCAATTAAACTGGCTAAAATCCAAAAATCTGACAGTACTAAATACCAGCATGAAATCAGAAATAAGACCTCTCCTTCATTCCTGCTGTGAATGAAAAATGGTACAGAGACTTTGGAAGACAGCCTGCCAACATTTTACAAAGCTAAACATAGTTTTAGCATATGATCTGGTAATTGTGCTCCTAGATA
The DNA here is from genome assembly GCF_029407905.1 of Bubalus kerabau. Lineage (NCBI taxonomy): Eukaryota > Metazoa > Chordata > Mammalia > Artiodactyla > Bovidae > Bubalus > Bubalus kerabau. The sequence goes on along the minus strand of NC_073635.1, from coordinate 8,045,927 downwards.
TTTGCCAAATTGATTTCAAAACTTATGACCAAGCAAAAGTCTGTGCAAAAATGTTTTTTAAAACTTTATCATCACCAAAAACTGGAAACAAGATGTCCTTCAATAGATGGATAAACTATGGTATTTCTCTTCAGTGGAATATCATTCAGTTATAAAAATGAATCAGCAACTAAGCCACATGGAAAGGCAACTCATTCCAGTACTCTTGCCTGGAAAAGCCCATGGATGGAGGAGTCTGGTAGGCTGCAGTCCATGAGGTCACTAGGAGTTGGACATGACTGAAGCGACTTAGCAACAGCAGCAGTAACCAAGCCACAAAAATATTGAGGAAACATAATAAAGGCCAAATATTACAAAACCACAGCTAACATTATGATGAAAAGCTAAACTCAATGGTGAAAAGTTAAAAGTTTTTCCTCTAATTTTAGGAAGAAAACAAGGATATGCACTCTTGGAACTTTTGTTCAACACAGTATTAGATGTTTCAGCTACAGAAATCATACATGAAAAGAAGGCAACTAAACTGAAAAAGAAGTGAAACTATCACTATTAACAGATGCATGATACTATATATAGAAAACCCTAAAACTTCACCAGTAAAATGATTAAGATTAATAGTTTAATAAACTTACAAGATAAAACATCAATATACAGAATCTTTTTGCATTTCTATACACTACATACAAACTATGAGAAAAATTCAGAAAACAATCCCATTTAAAATTGCATCAGAAAGAATAAAATACCTAGGAATAGATCTGGTCAACCTGAGGTAAAAGACTTATACCCAGAAAACTATAAGACACTAGTGAAAGACAATGACTACATCACAAATAAATGGGGAGATAGATAAGGAAACAATGGAAACAGTGAGAAACTTTATTATCTTGGGCTCCAAACTCACTGCAGAAGGTGACTGCAGCCATGAAATTAAGACACTTGTTCCTTGGAAGAAAAGCTATGACCAGCCTAGACAGCATATTAAAAAGCAGAGATATTACTTTGCCAACAAAGGCCAAGGCTATGGTTTTTCCAATAGTCATGTATGGGTGTAAGAGTTGGACTATAAAGAAAGCTGAATGCCAAAGATTTGATGCTTTTGAACTATGGTGTTAGAGAAGACTCTTGAAGTCCGTTGGACTGCAAGGAGATCCAACCAGTCCATCCTAAAGGAAATCAGTCCTGAACATTCACTGGAAGGATTGAGTCTGATGCTGAAACTCTAATACTTTAGCAACCTGATGCGAAGAACACTCATTTTAAAAAAAACACTGATGCTGGGAAAGATTGAAGGCAGGAGGAGAAGGGGACAACAGAGAATGAGATGATTGGATGGCATCACCGACTTAGTGGATATTAGTTTGAGTAAGCTTTGGGAGTTTGATGGACAGGGAAGTCTGGCATGCTGCAGTCCATGAGGTCACAAAGAGTCAGACACGACTGAGCAACTGAAATGACTGATACCATACTAATGGACCAGAACATTAATATTATTAAAATGTCCATAGTACCGTAAAGCAAACTACAGATTCAATGCAACTCCTATCGAAATAGCAACAGCATTTTGTTTTCCACAGAACTACACAAAATAATTAAAAAATTCACACTGAACAAACAATAAGATATCCTGAATAATTAAATAATATTAAAAAAGAACAGTGCTGGGTATCACAGTCCATGATTTCAAACTATGAAACAAAGTTTTATTAATCAAAGTAGTATGAAACTGGCACAGAAGATATATATATATATGTCTCAATGGAAAAAATAGAGAACCCAGAAATAAACCCATAATTATGTGGCTACTTAATTTAGGACAATGAAGTAATAAATATATAGTGAGGAAAATACAATTTCTTCAAAATATTGCAATATATAAAAGGAACAAAGGGAGCAATTTTTTTTAACCATATACAAAAATAAAATCAAAATGATGTAAAGATTTAAATGTGAAACCTCAAATGATAAATGCCTGGCTGAAAACACAGGCAGGATACTGATTGACATTGGTCTTAGTAATATTTTTGGATCTACCCTAGGGCAAGGGCAGCAAAATAAAAAAATAAACAAATCAGATTATATCAAACTAAAAATAAAACACAAGGAAGGAAACTATCAGTGAAAAGAAAAAGCAACATACTGAATGGGAGAGGGTATTGATTATATTTTTTGCAGTCAAAGATGAAGAAGCTCTATACAGTCAGCAAAAACAAGACTGGGAGTTGACTGTGGCTCATATCATGAACTCCTTATTGCCAAATTCAGACTTAAAATGAAGAAAGTAAGGAAAACCACTAGACCATTCAGGTATGACCTAAATCAAATCCCTTATGACTAAACAGTGAAAGTGACAAACAGATTCAAGGGACTAGATCTGATAGACAGAGTGCCTGAAGAACTATGGACAGAGGTTTGTGGTATTGTACAGGAGGCAGTGATAAAGACCATCCACAAGAAAAAGAAATGAAAAAAGGGAAAATGGTTGTTTGAGGAGGCCTTACAAATAGCTGGGAAAAGAAAAGAAGCTAAAGCAAAGGAGAAAAGGAAAGGTATACCCATTTGAATGCAGAGTTCCAAAGAATAGCAAGGATAGATAAGAAAGCCTTCCTCAGTGATCAACGTAAAGAAATAGAAGACTAGAGATCTTTTCAAGAAAATTAGAGATACTAAGGGAACATTTCATGCAAAGATGGGCATAATGAAGAACATAAATTATATGGAGCTAACAGAAGCAAAATATATTAAGAAGTGCTAAAAATACACAGAAGATCTATACAAAAAGCATCTTCATGACCCAGATAACCATGATGGTGTGATCACTCACCTAGAGTCAGATATCTTGGAGTGTGAAGTCAAATGGGCCTTAGGAAACGTCACTATGAACAAAGCTAGTAGAGGTGATGGAATACCGGTTGAGCTACTTCAAATCTTAAAAGATGCTGTTAAAGTGCTGCGTTCAATTTGCCAGCAAATTTGAAAAGCTCAGCAGATGCCACAGGACTGGGAAAGGTCAACTTCATTCCAATCCCAAAGAAAGGCAATGCCAAAGAATGTTCAAACTACTGCACAATTGCACTCATCTCACATGCTAACAAAATAATGCTCAAAATTCCCCAAGTGAGACTTCAACAGTATGTGAACCATGAGCCTCCAGATGTTCAACCTGGATTTAGAAAAGGAAGAGGAACCAGGGATCAAATTGCAACACCCGTTGGATCATGGAAAAAGCAAGAGAGTTCCAGAAAAACATCTATTTCTGCTTTATTTACTATGCCAAAGCCTTTGACTGTGTGGATCACAACAAACTGTTGAAAATTCTTCAAGATATGGGAATACCAGACCACCTTACCTGCCTCCTGAGAAATCTATATGCAGGTCAAGAAGCAACAGTCAGAACCAGACATAAAACAACAGACTGTATCCAAATTGGGACAGAACAAGGCTATATTTTGTCTTAAATAAGGCCTTAAATAAGTCCTGCTTATTTAACTTATATGTATAGTATATCATGAGAAATGCCAGGCTGGATGAAGCACAAGCTAGAATTAAGACTGCCAGGAGAAATATCAATAACCTCAGATACACAGAAGACACTACCCTTATGGCAAAAAGTGAAGAGGAACTAAAGATCCTCTTGATTAAAGTGAAAGTGGAGTGGGGGAAAACTGGCTTAAAACAGAGTATTTGAAAAACTAAGATCATGGCATCCAGTCCCATCACTTCATGGCAAATAAATGGGGAAACAATGGAAACAGTAGCAGACTTTATTTTGGGGGTCTCCGAAAATTACTGCAGATGGTGACTGTAGCCATGAAATTAAAAGACTCTTGATCCTTGGAAGAAAAGCTATGACCAAACTAGGCAGCATATTAAAAAGCAGAGACATTACATTGCCAACAAAAGTCCATCTAGTTAAAGCTATGGTTTTTCCAGTAGTCATGTATGGGTGTGAGAGTTGGACTATAAAGAAAGTTGAGTGCTGACGAATTGGTGATTTTGAACTTTGGTGTTGGAGAAGACTCTTGAGAATCCCTTGAACTGCAAGGAGATCAAACCACTCAATCCTAAAGGAAATTGGTACTGAATATCCATTGGAAGGACTTATTTTGAAGCTGAAACTCCAATACTTTGGCCACCTGATGTGAAGAATTTACTCATTGGAAAAGTCCCTGATGCTGGGAAATATTGAAGGCAGAGGAAGAGAAGGGGATGACAGAGAATGAGATGTTGGATAGCATCACCGATTCAGTGTACATGAGTTTGAGCAAGCTCCAGCGGTTGGTGATGTGCAGGGAAGCCTGGTTTGCTGCAGTCCATGGGGTTGCAAAGAGTCAGACACGACTGAGTGACTGAGCTGAAATGAATTGAACTGATGGTCACTGCAGCATTATTCATAATAGTCAAGTTTTGGAAATAATCTAAGTGTCCATCAACAGATGATGGCCTCTTGATTTCAAATTCAGTTCTCCTTTCCTCCATTTGTACTCTCCTCTTATCATAGTTGCTAGTTTTGATATCATATGTATGTGGTTGACTTCTTTTTACTGTATCTTTGCCTTGACCAGTGAGCTTTCTCATTTGCGATTTTGTTATTTCTAATCATATCCTCTTAAATATGACTGAGAGCCTTGTTGAGTAGAGTATTCTTGATTGTAGCATTCATTCTTTCATCACTTTAAATATTTCCTGCCACTTAACTCTGGCCTGAAGAATTGCTGCTGAATACTCAGCTGGCAACATTATGGAAAATCCCTTGAATGTTGTTTGCCATTTTCCTGTAAAACTTTTAATATTTTTCCATGTATTTAAATTTTGTTAGTTTGATTAATGTGTGTCTTGATGTGTTTCTCCATGGGTTTATCCTGTGTAGGACAGTTTTAGCTTCCTGGACTTTGGTGACTGTTTCCTTTCCCATGTTAGGGAAATTTTTTACTATATTCTCTTCAAATATCTTCTCAAGACCCCCATTTTTTTTTCTTTTTCTGTGCCATCTATAATTCAAATGTTTGTGTATTTAATGTTATCCCAGTAGTCTCTGAGACTGTCCTGATTTGTTTCAATCATTTTTCTTTATTCTTCTCCACAGTGGTGATTTCCACCATTACATCTTACTGTTCATTCATCCATTCTTCTTCCTTACTTATTCTGCTATTGATTCCTTCTAAGTGTGATCTTCATTTCAGTTATTATATTGTTCATCTATGTTTGTTTGTTTTTTTTAGTTCTACTAGGTCTTTGTTAAACATTTCTTATATTTTCTCAATCTATTTTTCCATTGTAAAGACTACCATGAGAGAAGAAAGACTACTAAATAAGAATTAAGGGATCAATCCAAGAAGTGATATAATAATTGTAAATACATATGCACTCAACACAGAAGCACATCAGTATATAAGAAAACAAACAAATGGAGGGATATGTCATGTTCTTAGATTGGAAAAATCAATATTATCAAAATCACTATACCACCAAAAGCAATCTACAGATTCAGTAAAATCCTTATCAAAGTACCAATGGAATTTTTCACAGAATTAGAACAAAAAAGTTTATAATTATATAAAAACACAAAAAATTATAAAGAGTCAAAGCAATCTTGAGAAAGAAAAAAAAGAGCTGTAGGAATCAGGATCCCTGAGTTCAGACTATACTACAAAGCCACAGTAATCAAAATCTAAGGTATTGAGATAAGTACAGAAATATAAATCAATAGAACAGGATAGACAGTAGAGAGATAAACCCTCACACTTATGGTCATCTAATCTGTGACACAGGAGGCAAGAATATACAATGGAGAAAAGACAGTTTCTTTGACGACTGGTGCTGGGAAAACCGGATAGCTCTATGTAAAAGAATGAAATTAGAATGCTCCCTAACACCATACACATAAAAAGAAACTCTAAATGGATTAAAGATCTAAATGTAACACTAGATACTACAAAAAACTCTTAAAGGAAAACATAGGCAGGAGACTTTTTGACATAATTTGCAGCAAGGTATTTTTCCATCCACATCCTAGACTAATGAAAATAAAATCAAAAATAAACAAATGCGACTTGTGAAACCTACATTTTTGCACAGCAAAGGAAACCAAAAACAAAACAAAATGACAGCCCTAGGAATGGGAAAAAATATTTGCAAATGTAGCAACCTACAAGATATTAATCTTCAAAATATGCAAACAGTTCATGCAGCAAAGTATCAAACAAAACAAAGCAAAATTATCCAATCAAAAAATGAATAGATTTAAATAGATATTTCTCCAAGAATACATAAAGATGACTAAAAATTGCAAGACAAGATGCACAGCATCATTAATTATTAGAGAAACAAAATCCCATACTTGTCTGAATGACCATTATCAAAAAATCTATAAATAATAAATGCTGGAAAGGGTGTGGAAGAAAGGGAAATCTCCAACCCTATGGATGAAAATGTAAATTGGTAGAGTTAAAATCTAAAAGTAGAGTTACCATATGATTCAGAAACCCCACTCCTTGGCATATATCCAGAAAACCATAATTCAAAAAGATGTTCATTGTAGTACTATTATACTATTATATAATATTATATTATATAATATATACTATTATATTATTATGCTATAATAGCCAAGACATGAAAGCCACCTAAATGTCTATCAACAGAATAATGGATAAAGAATGTTTGGAACATATATACAATAAAATATTACTTAGCCATAAAAAGAAGGGAATAATGCCATTTGCAGCAACATGTTTGGGCATGGAGATTGTCATACTGGGTGAAATAAGACAGAGAAAGTCAAATATTATATGATATTTCTTATATGTGGAATCTAAAAAAGATACAAATGAACTTATCTACAAGACAGAAATAGGGCTACAGATGTGGAAAACAAACTTATGGTTACCAGAAGATTAGGGGGAAGAGAGAGAAACTGGAGACTAGGATTGGCCTATGCTTGCTCAGTAGCTTCAGTTGTGTCTGACTGTCTGCAACCTGTCAGGCTCTTCTTTCCATGGGATTCTCCAAGCAAGAATACTAGAGGGGGTTGCCATGCCCTCCTCTGGTATCTTCTTGATCCAGGGATTGAACTTGCGTCTTTTATGTCTCCTGCATTGGCAGGTGGGTTCTTTACCACCAGTGCTGTCTGGGAAGCCTGAATTGACCTATACACAGAACTATATAATGACCTGGTATATAGCACAGGTATCTCTACTCAGTACTCTATAAAAGCCTATATAGGAAAAGAACTTTAAAAAGAGTGGATATACATGTATGTATGTATGTATGTGTGTGTGTGTGTGTGTGTGTGTGTGTATATATATATATATATATATATATATGATTTACCTTGCTTTATACCTGAAACTGATACAACACTGTAAATCAACTATTCCCCAAATAAAAATTTTTAAAATAAAAACTTTCAGATTATGATGAACTACTCAAAGTAAATAAGATTATTTTTACCCCTTCATTTCCCTAATAGCTCAAAAATACACTTACACAAAGCAAATATTTGCTCACAATAAATAGAAAGTAAACTAATTTACGATTAACAGAAACACTGAATACAAAAATCTAATATCTTGTGGCTTTTAGAATAATCCTCTACTGAACACATTTACGGGGCATCCTTTAAATCATCTAGTCCCTCTTCAGGTAAAAGAGTAAACTAATATAAGGATAGACTGTTTTTTGATATTTTGAAGAATTTAGCAAATGCATGGAAATGTCTATGCTAATTTTATCACCACAAATTGTAGGTACTTTACTAAGAATGACAACAAACAGAGATCTTATTTACATTTTTTTTCTCAGTTTATGTCAAAATGCTCTAAGTAGAATTATTTGAAAAGAGATTCCATCATTGTGGATATAATTAAATTAAAAAAAAGAAAAATAATGGATTGGAAATATCTTATTGTCAGTCATATTGTTGTAAACAAAATCCGATTATTTCATAAACATATTCATCCAGCTCAGTAGTATAATGCGGTCACATGGAAGTAGCAAATATCTGATTAGAAGCTAAACACTATCCTAAAACAGGAAATTTCTTAAAAAAATATTTCTAGAACAGAAAAGTCTAATGAAATGTTACTACTAATCTCATGATGGACTTACTGACTAGCTGGTAATAATTAATATTAAATAGTAATTTTAGTTTCTCTTATTTTTTCAGTCTAATGAAAAGTATCACATAACATTTTACATGAGTAAGTTTTAACGTGCAAAATCCTTATTTCTGGAATGTACATCCTGGAAGTTCACTTTTAATGAGAAACTAATATGAGCATCCTCGATCATTTTATAATTTTGATTTGTTATTTAATTCACAAAACAGAAAACATGGTGAACATTTTATACAAATATATAATAAACACATAATGTTTTAAATTTTTCGTAGGATAAATGCACTGCTGCTGCTGCTGCTCCTGCTGCTAAGTCGCTTCAGTCATGTCCGACTCTGTGTGACCCCAGAGATGGCAGCCCACCAGGCTGCCCCGTACCTGGGATTCTCCAGGCAAGAACACTGGAGTGGGTTGCCATTTCCTTCTCCAATGCATGAAAGTGAAAAGTGATGCATTAAGTATATATAATAACTCTGAAAACAAGGATGAAATTACCTTACTTGATAGGCAAATATAAGCAGAAATTCCATCATTGTGAGTAAAAAAAGGAGAGAGGAAGAGAGTAAAAGAGGGAGAAATGTGAGAGAAAGAGAAACAGACTGATGGAAAGGGGGACCGGTATCAACTTCCCAGGCAAAAATTTACACTGAAGCCTTTAAAGCAATTATAGTAAATAAATACATAAAGATGTCATTCCATGTTGCTCCTATACTCTACTAGTACTATGAATTTTCTATTGCCTAGTAGTCAAATCTATTTCGATGAAGTTGTGTAAAAACATAATTTTGGCAAAATTTGAATTTATATTCTGTAAGAAATAGAACTTGAAGTGGTTCATTTCCAGGGCAAAGTAGCTGGCCTTGAGTGGAAAATCAGTAACAACATTTTTCCACTCAGAGCTAACTAGTTTTGTCTTGGAAAATTACTGGCTAGCTAGTCTTGCCTAACATCTTACACCTGAAGAGACCCTATGCTAACAGGATGTTTGCTGCTGCTACTGCTGCTAAATCGCTCCAGTCGAGTCTGACTCTGTGCGACCCCATAGACGGCAGCCCACCAGGCTCCCCCGTCCCTGGCATTCTCCAGGCAAGAACACTGGAGTGGGTTGCCATTTCCTTCTCCAATGCATGAAAGTGAAAAGTGAAAGTCAAGTCGCTCAGTCGTGTCCGACTCTTAGCGACCTCATGGACTACAGCCTACCAGGCTCCTCCGTCCATGGGATTTTCCAGGCCAGAGTACTGGAGTGGGGTGCCATTGCCTTCTCCTATTGGGCTTCTAAGTTATTGCTAAGACCTGGGCATAGCTAATTACTTTTTGTTGGGCTGCTTTCAGTCCTGCCTTCACACAGATTAGAAAATGATCTCTTTCCCAGGCGTGCTCAGGGTCATTATAATTTCAATTAGGATCGGAGGAGGGGACTGCAGTTTCCCCTACTGGGTATCTATCACTGGACATGTGAAGCCCTGTTGCATACCTCCAGGCTTCCTTTAAGACCCTAGTATGTTCAGGGTCAGATAAAGTTTGACTAAATATGACCATGATGTCTTTTCACGTCAAGTCAAAGGCCAAGGTAATATGTTGGACTGTATCTATATATTTGCCTGGGTCATCCATATAGCTTCCCAGGTCTTGTTTGATCTGTCTTAGTTCTAAGAGGGAGAAGGGCCTATGGACCCAGGTTGGTCCGAATTCTCCTCCAGTTTCAACTAAGGGACATACTCGAGCTGGCTTTTGTGGATGTTTAGGCTTTCTCAACTAAAGCCCTTGCTGAGAAATGTGGACTTAAAGAATTCTCTCCTTAAAAATGACTTTCAATTTCATCCTGAATGTGTGCATCTTTTATTTCTGGAAAAAAAAAAGGGGGGTTGTATATAGAGTGAATTTTCAACAGGTGATACATTTTACATGAAATATTTTAAAATAAAAATTTAGAATGATTGGAAAAAAGTTTATCAGATACCTATTATAGCTAAAGGATTCCATTTGTAAAAAGTAAACAAGTGTAATGACAAACACACAGTATCATTACATTAATCTAACCTAAATTATCCACAGTGGTTTTGGATCATACATTTTTATAAAAATGAAGTTAACTGAGTATATCAAAATTAAAGTATAGCAAATGATTCTTCAAATAAAGCTTTGATAAAAATAATTGTTATTTCTTTAATAGTTTTGAAAATATTAAAACTTGGGACCTAAATAAATACAAATCATTAATTAATGACCTCAGTTACTGATAAACCAAAGAGGAGAAGTGGTCATTTTTGCTACCTCTAGGCACTTACTTCAGTGGCATCTGAATTACCAAAATTGTTAAAATTATTTGATTGAAAATGAAGTTGCAATTAAAAGGAAGACATTCAGTAGCTGGATGATAATAAAGCACTCAAAATACATTTGTAAATATTATATTTTATTATTATTGTTAATTTCTTAACATGCTTCTCCATGATATCAGGCATCCACTGGATTTCTTGCATTATCTTCTCCACAGATAAGGGTGGACTTTACATATATTTCAAAATGCATGTGAAAGAATATTACTTTGTTGTTAAAAACATTTCATAGCAAAAAAAGTATTGTGCATATGATTTATAATTAAATAACAATTAAACTGTAAAAAATTTTTTTTGAACCATCTTTCCATTCAAATGTGAATTAAGTTTGATTTGAAAAAGCTTAAGACACATGAAAAGTTAGCCAATTTATGGGTGCACTCTTTCCACATCAAAATCTGGTTCAAAGCTTCTCAAAAGATGGTTTATAGAAATTTGCTTATCCATAAGACCATTCTGGGAGGTGTGTGGTGTCCAATATTTTTATTCTAATAATAAAATGCCTTTTTCAGTGTGTTGTAAACTATGGGCAAAATTGCAGGTGACTTGGCACAAATAAAATCTGTGGAAATAAGCTACAATTAGTCTCACTTGTAGTATTCTATATTAGTATGCACTCATTATAAGAAAAATGTGTTTTACATAAGGTGTCTTTGAGGTGAAATAAAAATTATTAATTTTATTAATACTGACCCTTTCATATTCATCTTGTTAATAGTCTATGAAATAAACTGAAAAGTGTACACATCACTTATACTAAATTATTTAAATGGAATTGTTCTGTTGAGGAAAAGTATTTGTGAGCTTAATTAAACACTAAACTAAGTGATTTTATTTCAAATATGGTTTTTATGCAAAATTTTAACTGTCTTAAACATTTCTTAAGAAAATTAATGCTTTCAAAGGTAAGCTTTCCAGATTACTATTACTTGAATTTTATACTGGGATTGGTGATGATATTAATCTTTCATTTTTTAATATTATATAATAAAATGTGTCAAAATTTGAAGAATTTGTGTCACTCTGTAAGTCAACATTTCCCAAATAAGCAATATATATTTGACAAAACCATAATAGCTAAAACTAGAAATTCAGGCTATTCTAATTTTTTTTTCTTATTTTAGCATTGGTAATTTGTCAGTTTAAAGCAATTTGTTTATTTAATCTGTGGTGTTGAGCTTACTAGCATAAATTTATTAACAACATTTCATGATTATCTGTTTAATATCTATAGAATTCAGTGATTTTCCCAATTCCTGATATTGATAATTTATGTTTTTTTTCCTACATCAAACTAGATAGGTTTTAACAATTTTATTGATCTTAGAAAAATAATTTTTTTCTTCTTTTCTATGTTGATATTTACTGCTATAAGTTTTCTTCGTGTACTGCACTAGCTATATTGGCCGAGGTTTTAGTGTGCTATGTTTTCATTTTCTTTTTCAGAATACTTTTAATTTCCCTTTTGACTTCTTTTTTGACTCATGCGTGTGTTTTTGTATGTGGTGTTTTGGGGTTTCTTTCTATAGACTGATTTTTTCCTCATTAAGACGCATATTTTCTGTTTATTTGCATATCTTCTGAGTTTTAATAAAATGCCAGGTGTTATAATTTATTACTTTTTGGGTATTGGTTACTTTTATATTCCTTTACATTTTCTTGAGATTGTGTGGGATGCAGTTTAGTAAATTAGTAACGGTTTAATCTTTTAAAGATTTGCCTTTACTTTTTGTTAGCTTGGACCAGATCATCTTTTACTGTAGGGCCAATTTTCTTTCATTCTTAAAGCAATAGCATGCTCAATACTTTAACCAGTGACCCCTGTATTACGATATTTTCCACTTTGACTGCTGGCGGAGAGACAATTCTCTATCTTGTATGGCTTCATGAGATTGTTCTGCAAGCAGGCTCAGGGATTATCCTCACATTGATTATCTGATCTGTGCTCTGTAAGGACTTCCAAGAACCCTCAGCAGATGTCCGGTACTCTTTCCCTGTGTAGTTTTCTCTTCTTTGGTACTCTGCTTTGTTAATTCTAGCCACCTTGGCCTTTGGCAGTTCTGAAACTTCTTGCCTTAACTGAAGACAACCAGCAGGCTCCCCTTTCCTTGGCTGGGATATGACAAGTCTCCTCAGAGAGTGAACTTATGCAGGTATTGTCGAGTCCTGCTCCAAGGCCACAGGGTCAAGACCTTGTACCAAGAAGACAGAAGCAGAGCCCAGAACCAAGGTCACCTCCAAAGCTGAGGCCCTTTGTACCTATTGCCAAAAGCCCCCTTTATCAGCACCAGCAGGCTTCCTGAACCCAAATTAGGACAAAACGTCCACACTGATATTCTCCCTATAATAGCACCCTAACCATTATTTAAATTGTCTTTGTCTTGAGGCTATGAAAACTGGCTACTCAACCACAAAAACTATTGATTCTCCCTGGTTGTCAGGAGGTAGTCCCAGTGTGCTTGTGGTGCCCACATTATTGCTGCTCTTTGTTCTTAATAAACTCACTCCTTTCTGAAATGTTCTGGGTCTGGAACCTCTTCCAATCCACCATCAGACTGCCCCAACAGATATTGGGTTGCCTTATTTGTGTCCATTCATTCAAAGGTTGCTCTCTTCTGCTGTCTCTTTTCAAATGCATATAAACTGGTTTCATACTGAAAAAGATTTTAGTAATACAGAGTGATACATTGTATTTTGCAAATAATCTTAAAATAAATAAAAACAAAAGTTGCTTGTTTATTTTCAGTGTGTTAGCAAGGAAAAATATCACCCCACTTCTCCACCTGGATGTATTAACAAAGAATATTCATTATTGCTAAAAAGTCTATTGGTATACTGCTGCCCTTTCTGTAAAAGACTACAAGTCCCCCCCCCCCATACTTCAACCAAAACAACAAACTTGAACAGATTGACTCCAAAGGTAGGGAGAAAAATTCAGGTATCTTCCATCAAGCCAGATATCATTTAAAAGGGAAGAATGTAAAACAATTTCACTCTTATAACTATTTTTTGGGGGAGTACATTTCAATATACCAATTTTGTCAATATAGTGGGCTTCATATTTTTTAATAAGTTCAAAATCATAAGATTTTATATATATATATATAAATTTTAAAAAGTTACATATCCCTAGAGTCAATATTTTGAGAATAACTGATCTATTTTATTTTCTTAGACATAATTATCATTTTTACCTACTGGAAGCAAACTCATTACAGTAATTTTCTCTATTTTTTTTTTTTGTCCTCAATGTAAATGTGTTAAACATTTGTTGTTATTCAGTTGCTAAGTTGTGTTCAATTTTTGCAACCCCATGGACTGCAGCATGCCAGGCTTTCCTGTCCTTCACTGTTTCCAAGTTTGCTCAAACTAATGTCCCTTGAGTTGGTGATGTCATCCAACCATCTCATCCTCTGTCATCCCTTTCTCTTTCTGTCTTCAATCTTTCCCAGAATCATGGTATTTTCCAATGAGCTGGCTCTTCACATCAGGTTGGCAAAGTATTAGAGCTTCTGCATCAGTCCTTCCAATAAATAATCAGGGTTGATTTCCTTTAGGATGGACTGGTTGGATCTCCTTGCAGTCCAAGGGACTTTCAAGAGTCTTCTCCAACACCACAGTTGGAAAGCCTCAATTCTTCAGCCCCCAGTCTTTTTTATGGTCCAACTCCCACATATGTACGTGACTACTGAAAAAACCATAGCTTTACCTACATGGACATTTTTTTGGCCTTAAGCATTAGGTTAAGCAGAAAGAAAAATTACATGGAATTGTGTTAACCCCAACATTTGAAGGTATCTGTCCATTCTTTAAGTGTTTGAGCAAAAGGCTAAAAATTATGTGAAACAGAAACATGTGTGCAATTCCTTTCTTGGGCTACTGAAATGGGTTCTTGCCAGTTAGGTTGTTTGTGGGAGGTATGAGTGTGAAGGCAATCCCACTCATTCATACCTGTCCTGAAAAACTCAAGATTCTGCTTTGGTTTGAGCTGCCAGATAGAGGCATCTATACATGACACTCACTTATAACTCTGTCTCTTTCTGAGATTTATATGCAAGCATCATAAAGGGGAAATCCATTCACAGACAAATGCTCAGGGGCTTGCACAAATCCTTATACCTCTTAAAAGACCTGGTGATAGAATACAGAACAAGGACTCTATTCTTATTCCCAAGAGCACTGCAATTTATCACTCCCCTATCTGTACTTCTTCAGGAAAGAAATATAGAAATTTCACCTTGGAGGAATTAGCTGAGCTGCTTTTTGTGCATCTGAATATGTGTATGCATTCTGACTCTACAATTTTATTAGTGTGAATCATGAGCAGTCAGTTCTTTACTTTATTTCTTAGTCTTCTGTATCCTCCACTCAAAAAAAGACCTTTAAAAGTCACCTAAAAAAACCCTGTGGGTCCCTTGAGACCAGTAAATCTCTACTTTTTATCTGATTTGTTACAAAGTTAAAATCTTTCCCTGACAAGTCTAATGCTTTATATAAGAAAATTTTGTCCTTTTTTTAAAGGTCTTGCATCAGGATGAGGATCTTGGTTGTATTAATTTAAAATGAAACAAGTTGCCAGTCCAGGTTCAATGCACAATACTGGATGCTTGGGGCTAGTGCACTGGGATGACCCAGAGGGATGGTATGGGGAGGGAGGAGGGAGGAGGGTTCAGGATGGGGAACACATGTATAACTGTGGGGGATTCATTATGATATTTGGCATAACTAATACAATTTTGTAAAGCTTAAAAATAAAGTAAAATTAAAAATAAATAAATAAAATAAAATATTTCAACATTTGATGCCATCTAAAAGAAAAATTTATTAGCTTTATAGCAAATTTCTATAATGTAAATTGTATATAATAAAACATTTGTACCTCTGTATCTTTGGTGAAAATTGTCCTAATTTATTAGTTTCATAAAACAAATCTAGCTACTCTATTGTTGCTTATTTTCTTGGTATCACAATCTTAGAAATTCACACAAAAATGCCATTTTCTAAATGTAAAATGAATAAAAAATATTCTTGTAATGAGAAATGTAAATCAACTTCAGCAGTATTTTTAATCAGTATTTTTAATTTTTATGTATAAATTGGGCTTCCTTGGTGGCTCAGACAGTAAAGAATCTGCCTGCAATGAGGTATACCTGGGTTCAATCCCTGGGTTGGAAAGATCCCCTGGAGGAAGGTATGGTGACCCACTCCAGTATTATTGCCTGGAGAATCCCCATGGACAGAGGAGCCTGGCAGGCAACAGTATTTGGGTTTGCAAAGAGTTGGACATGACTGAGTGACTAAGCACATAAGTATAAATTAATATATCTACAGTAAATATCATAGAAGACAAGCTTAAAATATATTACTAGCACATTTTATCTTTAGTTTTATGGAGGCAACATATACAGATTTCTTTGTGTGTTTGTGTGTGTTTGTTTAGATAGATAGTTTGGTATATATTCAGTCAACTCAATTCACCTAATCATAACTTCATGAGAAAAGACAGAGATTAAGTATTACAACACTGTATACTTTATATCACCAAGAAAAGTACACTGTAAATAGTAGATAGATGACTTTTGATTGATTATAAGACAAATAAACCCATTAAACCTATTAATATATCTTAATTTTATTCCAACTTTCTAACTATATGATTGAAAATTTCATACATGGATAAAGCAGAACAATTTTCACTTCCAGAGTTTTAGAATTTTTATACATTTAGAATTCTTAAGTTTATTTTACCAGGAAAAAAAGCAAGAAATATAAAACTATTAAACATAGCAAAATACTTGTCTGAGAAAAAATACTTTCCCATCTAATAATTTATCTAAACATAATAAAATTTTGCTCAGAGTCTGCAAAAGTGACAGCCTAGATGACATAAAACTTCTCCTAAGACATGTGTCTAAAAAGATATGATAAACATCTGTTTCAATGCACAGATGTGAATATATACATTTCCAAGAACCATTAAAAAAGAAAGTAGTGAAAACTAGAGCAGGAACATATGTGCAATCACATCTAATATGATTTCCATAAAACAAAGATGAAAAAGGCAATGTGCAAATGATAATGTCTATAAATTTTTCAGAACTGGTGAAAAAAAAAAGAATCCTTAGATATTGAAATACAATGCACCTAAGCAGGGTAAATAAAATATAACTCACATACAAACATTATAATACACATGCTAAAAAGACGACTTATAAAGAGACACCAATTAAACTGTGATATATATATATATTTCACATTGATCAAATTTTCAACAAAAATTTAGACTTGCAGATGATTACATGTTAGCAAAAAAGACATCACAAAATAATTGGGTTATCATTTAATGCTGAGAAAAAATTTTGTGTCCACCTGAATGAAATTTTACATTTATAACTAAATCCAGATAAATTTACTTCCCCCTCCCTTCTTATCCAGAAGAAATTATTCTAACGTTAATTACCATGTTTGCAAAGTGTATATATGTGCTGTATTTTGTATGCATTTACCCATGAAATGTCCATTGCTGCATCCATATATCCTTTTGCATTATTCATTACTTACTTTTAAAATCTATCCCATGTACATATACAGGATGTAATATTTATTTAATGTTTATATTTTTATATAGTATTGATACAGGGCAAACAATCAGAGGGAGCATCTTTTAATGCCAGTCATGGCTGGTTTTATCAGTTCAAGGCTAGAATCAAACTTCACAATGTAAAAGTGGAGAGGTAGGGAGTGTAGTGTGGTAACTGCCCAGGAATTTCTTCAAATACTTCGAGAAATTAATGATGAATGTGTGTATTTAGTCAAACAGGTTTTTAATGTGGGATGAGGCAGGACTGTACTGGAAGGGGATGCCAGACTGAAGTTCCAGCAGTAAGGAGGGAAAACTGATGCCAGGCTACAGGCAGCAACTGACAGATTGCTCTGTGGTTTGTTGGCAGTGCTTTCAGTGATATGAAGCTGAAATTTCTCTTAGTTTACTATTCAGAAAATCCAAAATCCCTTAAAAACATGGCCAACGGCTCTCTTCCTCTTGAGTGGAAGAGTAACTCCAAAGCCTGGGTTACACAGGCCATCTTTCAGGACTGTTTTTTTTTTTTTTTTCTTTCTTTTTCTTTTTTTTTTTTTTTTTCCACCACTTTATTCCAGAGGCAGCGAAATATTGCTTGGAGAAGGAAGTCCTATTAAATACTCTTGCTGTGGAGCAATGTTCTGTGTCACCCCTATTCTTGGATGACTTTCATCCTGATGTCAAATTAGTGCAGTTCAGTTCAATTGCTCAGTTAAGTGCTGACTCTTTGCCACCCAATGGACTGCAGCACGCAAACCTCCCTGTCCATCACCAACTCCCAGAGCTTACTCAAACTCATGTCCATCGAGTTGGTGATGTCATCCTACCATCTCAGCCTCTGTTCCCCCTTCTTGGCCTGCCTTCAATCTTTCCCATCATCAGGATCGCTTGCAATGAGTCAGTTCTTTGCATCAGGTGGCCAAATATTGGAGTTTCAGCTTCAGTGTCAGTCCTTCCAATGAATATTCAGGACTGATTTTCTTTAAGATTGACTCGGATTTTCTTGCAGTCCAAGGGACTTTCAAGAGTTTTCTCCAACACCACAGTTAAAAAGCATCAGTTCTTCATTGCTCAGCTTTCTTTATGGTGAAACTGCAACATCCATACATGACTACTGGAAAAACCATAGCTTTGACTAGACAGACCTTTGTCGGCAAAGTAATGTCTCTGCTTTTTAATATGTTGTCTAGGTCAGTCATAGCTTTTCTTCCAAGGAGCAGGTGTCTTTTAATTTCATGGCTGCAGTCACCTTCTACAGTGATTTTGGAGCCCAAGAAAATAAAGTCTGCCACTATTTCCATTGTTTCCCCATTATCTGCCACTCATCATCTGTTACTCATCCAATCTATGAACCAGGAATTATAAAGATTTTCAATAAGTATGATTTATGTCACACTTTCATCAGACAGTAGAGACAAGTGATGAATCAGGAAAAACATTGCAACTATTTTAGAAGGGCCAGAGCATCTACAAGGCCATAGAAAACAGTGACTTTGCTTGGCTTCAAGTTACAGTCATCACCAAAATTGGGGTTCAGAAGATACTTTGCCCATGGCTTGTTTACAACGGTTTTAGATTTGAGAAGCTATATAAGGAGTCCAGAGAGGTCTTCAACAACTTAATGACTCTCAGTGAGAAGCTGGACCTAGGTCTACAAGACAATGACTTCACTGAACTCCTTGCTGTGCAACCCAAGGAACTTACCTGATGGAACTGGCAGTTCAGAGAAAGGACGATGAGGGCCAAGAGGAAGAATTATCTGAAGAACTGAAGAGATTCATGATTCAGGAAATAGTGAGGGAATGCTCTTCATATGAGGAGGCACTGTTAGTTTTTGAGCCAGATGACCTGGACTTAGAAAGGCATGTGGAGTTTTCAGTAGATGTTCAGAATGCCATCCAGTGGTACTGTGTCATCTACAATGAGAGAAAAAGAGCAACTACCAGACATCACCGGATCATTTTTTCAAGAGGGTCGGTTTTTTGATTTCAGCCTGGAACCAAAACCTGTGCCTTCAATGTCAAGCGTGAGTGAAATTGCAGCTTGCCCTCTGACCCTTGTTGCTGGCAGTTCTTCAGTTCTACCATCCCCCACGTCCTCTCCCCCCTCCATTCAGTTGCCTGTTCACTCACTGCTCTTGCGCGTACGCCAGCTGTTGAGCTGTACTACTGTACTTCTCAGGTTAATACTGTAAGGTTAAAAATGCTATATTTTTAGGGTTTTTTTAATGTATTTTTTTATTTTATTTTATTTTTAAACTTTACATAATTGTATTAGTTTTGCCAAATATCAAAATGAATCCACCACAGGTATACATGTGTTCCCCATCATGAACCCTCCTCCCTCCTCCCTCCCCATACCATCCCTCTGGGTCATCCCAGTGCACCAGCCCCAAGCATCCAGTATTTTAATGGTTATTTTTAATGTATCATTTGTGTGAATATTATAAAACTTTTACAGTCTAGCACTATATAGCCAATTGTGTTAGTTGGATACCTAGGCTAACTTTTTTGGACTTATGAACAGATTATACTTATGAACACTCTGAGAATGGAATTTATTCATGTGTAGGAGTCTTACTACAGTGTTCATTTCTTCCTTTTTTTTTAATCCTGATACAGTGTATTATTTTCTTTCTAATTTGCCTCATTAGAATTTTCCCAATTAAATTAAAATGAAAAGCATTTTTCATTTTTCTTATTTCAAATAAGGTGATTCTACATTCCTTAACTAATATTTACAGAATATTTTTGGTAGATGTACTTTCAGGTTGAAGGAGATCTCCTCTATTACTGGGCTGGTAAGAAATGTTATTATGAATAGACAAATTTTATAAAATTCACTTTTAGCATTAGTTGAAATAATTTTAAGCTCTTCCTATTTTAATCTTTGAATGTTATAAACTACTTTGATAAATACTTTTATTGATAAATCTTATGCTTCTGGGATAAACATAGTTTGTTCATGAAATAGAATTTTAGATTTTGTTGCTTAAAATTTTATTTTGATAGTCACCCACGTTTTTTGTTTTAACCTGTGATATTCTCATTAATTTGTGAAAAAGTAATTCTAATTTCATAAGCTAATTTAGAAAATATTTATCCTTTCTAGAATGATGGAAATTATCTTTCTGGAGTTTTCTTAGAATCCTCATTTAAAACAATCTGAATTGTCTGTGTGTGTACTATTTGCACAATTTTTTTTGTTTTGGAGTTGAAAGACATATTTTTCTCTTTAAATAGCAAAAAAAAAAAAAAAAAAAAAAACACCTGTAAGTAATTAATGTACACAAGATGAACAGTTTAGAAATAAGTATACACTTATGAAGGTATCATAACAAATTATGCCATAGACCTGTCCATAACCTCCAAAAGATTCTTCTGCTCGCCTTACACCTAACAGTTCTAATGTCACTTTAAGTACATTATATCTTCTTGAAATGCTTCTTCTATTACATATATTTTTTCTATAAAAATTATCCATTACCTTTTTTCACATTTATCATGTCGCATAACTGTCAATAATAGTCTTCATTTATATTTTTATTGTTTTTGTTTTTAAAATATTATTTTGAAATTTACATCTGGTATCTGGACAAGATCATTGTGGTGCATTGGCAATGATTTCTCTTGCTGTGGAGCACAGGCTCTAGGCACATGAGCTTCAGTGGCATGTGGACTCAGTAGTGTGACTCACAGACCTTAGAGCTCAGGCTCAGTAGCTGTGGTCATTGACTTAGCTGCCCTGCCACAGGTGTAATCTTCCCAGACAAGGGATTGAACCCATGTCCCCTGCATTGTCAGAAGGATTCTTATTCCCTGTGCTACCCAGGAAGTGCTTCATGCATATTTTTAAACTGCATTTTTTTCTCTGTAACTGTGTCCTCTTTTTCAATTCTAATTTTATTTGGATATTCTCCTTTTGGGGAGGGGGGCGAGGATATTTCCAATTTTATTTTAAACATTCTTGCTTTAGGTTATGCAAATTTATTGAATTGCTGGTTTAACATTTAGTTCACTAATTTATTAATCAGTAATTTGGGGAGATACTTTTTGCAACTATTTCCAGGTACAGGCACTTAGTTAATCTTTATCAAGACCAGTGGTAATAAATTAAAAATCAGTTATATCAGTAACTCTGAAAAACCCTGAAATATTTGGAAACAGAATAAGTCAGTGTATGATTGAGGCCACTTCTTATCCGGCTACCCTCCTTCACTTGCTCTCCTGACCTCAGCTTCATTGTCCAGAATAAGGCATTCTTGGGCTGCTCCTTGAAGAGAGTAGCAACTGATGACTATCATTTTTTTCTTCCCTCCATTAACTAGATTTAGAGAAAGAACACTCTCTCATATTATGTTCTTCCTGAAAGGACCCTATAAAGAGCTTCTGTGGTAACTTAGTTAGATGTGTCCTGCTTTTCCCTTTTCCATTTAATAATACCCATCTCTATTATTTTTGTCTTGGTATCATTATAACATTAATATCAAGTGATATATGCTCCTCTTTGGTGCTTAAATATTTAGAATTTTGCATTTTAATCAACTTTCCTCAACATTTGCATACATATTTAAGTGCTGTTATACAGATGGTAACTTAGTCTGGTGCACATGAAATGGTAAACTATGGATGACTTTTAGATGAGAGTTTCAAAGACTTAATAACACTACACTTTACCTTTCTGCACCTGACTTCTTTCATTCACATATATTTTTGCATCTCTTTGTGGTGAGCCATTTACTATTTTCAGTCTTTAATTCTGAATAATTCTCTGGCACTTCCTGAAATTGTCTCTAGCAATTCTTTTGGGTATAGGTTCTACTATGCTAAAATACCCCAACATATGAGATCTCACCTTTTCTGAATGAGTCTTACTCAAGACAAGATTGTGACCTCTGATATAGGCAGGCATATCCATGGAGTCACAGAGTTGGACATGACTGAGTGACTGAACTGAACTGAACTGCATAGTAATTCATAAACCATTCTCTTGCCTGCAAGATAAAAATAAATAGAAATCTTGGGACATATGCATTTCTAAGAGTTTATAGAATATTGATGATACTTTCTGTATGAAATGTAAAGGTTTAAAATGCAGTCTAAATCAGAAAATGATTTCCAATATTTACCTCTGAATATGAACTCCGGGAGTTGGTGATGGACGGGGAGGCCTGGCATGCTGCGGTTCATGGGGTCGCAAAGTGCTGGACACAACTGAGCGACTGATCTGATCTGATCTGATCTGATGAGGTAATGTTGAAAAAATGAATCAAGTATCAATACCCTTTACTATTTCTTTTAAAATAGACATGGTGAAGATTCACACATGACTGTCTCAATTATTTAGATAATCATGGAAGATTCACACATGACTGCCTTAATTACTTAGATAATAATTGATTCAAGATACACACTGCTGCCTGTAAACTCAGAATCATTCCAAATCTGCCCCTCAAAAGTAATTCAGAATGGTATTTCTGATTACTCTTATCTTTCATGAGAAAAATGTCTAGACTCCCTTATTATAAAATGTGCTGAAGCTTGGTACTTTTCCCACGAACACTGCACATTCTAGGGTAGACAAGGGAGAATATTTGGAACAAAGTTTAATATATTTCATTCCAGGAGAGGGACAAGAGAGATGAATATGGAATAGTTTATATGTAATCTTTTTCTTCAATGTCCCTTTCTCTATGAGTTTTGACATATGATTTTGTAGTGTTTCTTAGAATGAAGGAGTTATTTCCCCCACCACTTTCATCTGGAATTAACCCCCGAATTTGCTTTCACCAGTAAAGTAATGAAGAGATGGAAGTAATTATATGTCAGTTTCATACCTGTGCCTCAAGAATTATTGCATGCTTTGTCTTTCTCTCTTGCACTTTTGCCATCCTGAAGAATATGTTCAAAAGTGCTCACTGATTCAGGAGAAGGATGAAAAATACCTGCTGCACTCAATATGCTAGCAAGTTTGGAAAACTCAGCAATGGCCACAGGAGTGGAAAAAGTCAGTTTTCATTCCAATCCCAAAGAAAGGCAATGCCAAAGAATGCTCAAACTACCTGAGAATTACACTCATCTCACACGCTAGTAAAGTAATGCTCAAAATTTTCCAAGCCAGGCTTCAGCAATATGTGAACTGTGAACTTTCAGATGTTCAAGCTGGTTTTAGAAAAAGCAGAGGAACCAGAGACCAAATTGCCAACATCCGCTGGCTCATGGAAAAAGCAAGAGAGTTGCAGAAAAACGTCTATTTCTGCTTTATTGACTATGCCAAAGCCTTTGACTGTGTGGATCACAATAAACTGTGGAAAATTCTGAAAGAGATGGGAATACCAGACCACCTGACCTGCCTCTTGAGAAACCTCTATGCAGGTCAGGAAGCAACAGTTAGAACTGGACATGGAACAACAGACTGGTTCCAAACAGGCAAAGGAGTATGTCAAGCTGTATATTGTCACCCTCCTTATTTTACTATGCAGAGTACATCATGAGAAACACTGGGCTGGAAGAAGCACAAGCTGAAGTCAAGATTGCCAGGAGAAATATCAATAACCTCAGATATGCAGATGACACCACCCTTATGGCAGAAAGTAAAGAGGAACTAAAAAGTCTCTTGATGAAAGTGAAAGTGGAGAGTGCAAAAGTTGGCTTAAAGCTCAACATTCAGACAACGAAGATCATGGCATCCGGTCCCATCATCACTTCATGGGAAATAGGTGGGGAAACAGTGGAAACAGTGTCAGACTTTATTTTTCTGGGCTCCAAAATCACTGCAGATGGTGATTGCAGCCATGAAATTGAAAGATGCTTACTCTATGGAAGGAAAGTTATGACCAATCTTGTGAGCATATTAAAAAGCAGAGACATCACTTTGTCAACAAAGTTCTGTCTAGTCAAGGCTATGGTTTTTCCAGTGGTCATGTATGGATGTGAGAGTTGGACTGTGAAGAAAGCTGAGTGCGAAGAATTGATGCTTTTGAACTGTGTTGTTGGAGAAGACTGTTGAGAGTCCCTTGGACTGCAAGGAGACCCAAACAATCCATTCTAAAGGAGATCAGGCCTGTGTGTTTATTGGAAGGACTGATACTAAAGCTGAAACTCCAATACTCTGGCCACCTCATGAGAAGAGTTGACTCATTGAAAGAGACCGTGATTCTGGGAAAGATTGAGGGCAGGAGGAGAACGGGACAACAGAGGATGAGATGGCTGGATGGTATCACCTACTCAATGGACATGAGTTTTAGTAAACTCCGGGAGTTGGTGATGGACAGGAGGCCTGGTGTGCTGCGATCCATGGGCTCTCAAAGAGTCGGACATGACTGAGCGACTGAATTGAACTAAATTGAAGATTCTACTGCTGCTTTTAATTGAAAATTTTGTGGCAACACTTACTTGAACTAATTAAGCTAACTACTCAAGACTAGCCAAGAAATACAGCCACTTTTCATTGACTTTTCTGACACAACACTCATAAAAAGCATTTATGTGTACATATTACATTTTAATAAAGGTTTTAGAGCAATATGTTTCATGTATACATGGTCTTCAGCATCAAAATCCTTAAAGCTGGAACTATTTTATAGTCTTTCAGTCATTTTGAAAATGGAAAATTTTCATAACCAGTTTACCTAGAGTTTCACCTTCTTATGTGACTTTGCCATTTAATAAAAGATTAATTTGCCTCTACTTTCTCTGACCTCAGTGATTCCAGTTCCCCTCTTTATTTCATCACATAGATGGATTAAATCCCCCTCCTACTCCTCAGCTCTAGGTTTATTTTTGTATATAGAAAAATATATTTAATGGGATTTTCTGAGCAGGAACATTTAATCAGCATTGCATCAGTTCATATGTAAAAAAACTAGCAAAGTTTGGAAACACAAATTTTTCTTTCTCCCTTCACAGTTTCTTATAGAAGAAAGTGAGCAAAAAACTATTTATCTTCCCTCTGATATAAAGCTATGTATCATCTTTAGAAGGTAGAAGTGTCTTTAATAATTTTTATCATAATGTAATAATAATTTTCACCCTGTTGTATTAATTTGTATAACTCCTATGGTTATACGAATATTATACATACACACACACCTTCAAAGAAGTAATGTGCATTTGCCAATTTATTATTGAAAAGCTATTGAGATAAAATGAATCTTGTGCCAAAACTTAAAGGAAAATCTGTTAAAAAATATTTTATTTTAAATCCATATTAAGTTTGAAATGCTAAATTGATACTTAAAAGTGGAAAAATACTAGATATAGAGTGTATGCCACTGGTACTTGAAAAGCAACTACTCTAAAGTATTAATGTGGTCATAATTAGTATATGATGTAATTTAAAGAAGGTAGAATGATGTGTTATCTGATCAAAAAATTTATTTATTTGGCAGCATGGAATCTTAGTTGCAGCATGCAGAATCTTTTATTGCAGTATACAGACTCTAGTAGAGGTGCCGGGGCTCAGTAGGTGCATCGCACACCTTAAGTTTTCTGGGCTATGTGGGATGTTAGATCCCTGACCAGGGAGCAAACCCACATCCCCAGCATTGCAAGGCACATTCTTAACCACTAGATTACCAGTGATCCCAGTCAAATTTTATTAAAAAAAAATTTTTGTTTTAGTAGCAACATGAAGACTAATTCGGTGGGAATAAGAATACTCGAGCTTCTTAGGTGGTGCTAATGGTAAAGAAGCCACTTGTCAATGCAGTCTAGGCAAGAAACGGGGTTCCAATCCCTGGATCAGGAGGATCCACTGGATGAGGGAATGGCAACCCACTGCAGTATTCTTGCCTGGAGAATCCCATTGACTTAGGAGCCTGGCGAGCTACAGTCCATAGGGTCACAAAGAGTCAGAAATGACTGAAGCAACTCAGCATGCACCCATAGGAAGCCTCATTGGATGTTTACTATATTTACCTAAAAAATAGGATTGCTGATGCAGTGAATATAGATGAGTTACATTTCCCCCTTACCCCTCACCTCTGGGATTAATTGAAACTATATTAAATTAGGTTTATATAATATATATACATATATATATAGGTTTATATAATATATTATATATAATATATATATAGCTTATATAATATAAGCTATATTAGGAAGAATTTTAGAAAGCAAAATTAATTGATCTTAGATATAGTTTTGATGTTACTTGTGAGGAGGAAATACTAGAAGATTGCTCATGGTTCACACTTAAATATGAACTAATAGATAGACTGTGATAATTTCTATGTTTCCCATAGATTGAAAATACAATCAATGCTTTTTCACTCAATTGTTTCTGAGAGAAATATCAGACACTACAACCCATCTGTATTCATTTTAAGGAAGTATTTCTAACTACCAAATAGAATCCTGGAGACATTGTTTTCTTCTTTTTTTCTGATGTTTTTTATAATGATTTCTGAAACTACAGATTCAAATGTGTAAGTGGGTAGTGTGGTTAGCATATTAGGTCACTTATTCCTGAGAGGGAAAATATAGTAGTTCCACTTGAGATGGGTAATATTCTTGGCAAAAAGTGGGACATCCTGGAAGTACTAAATTTCATGCCCTGAAGCATTACCAAATATAAGATGAGCAAATCAATGGTGTGCTAACATAAATTTCATCTTCCAGATGATGATTCACATCAGTTACCTGAGTGCCTTTTTTAAGGAAATTTTGTTTTAAATTAAACTACAGCTGAGACCAAAAGGTATTTTATCCATCTCTGCTAAACTGAGATTTACACCTCAAGAGTTTTCAGTAAAATCCGGTTGATATTAAAACCAACATCCAGCCAGACTTTTTCTAGTGTTACTCCTATGTGTGGATTGTGTTAAATATACAACATGTGTTGTATATGACCATAGGAGTCAATAAATTCCCTTTATTTGCCCAAGCTAATTTCAGTTGGACTTCTGAGCTCAAAGCCAACAATCAAGTTGAATGCTATGTATGCAAATAATTTGCACTGTGTATACAAATAATATGCATTATTTACAAATAATTTCATTAATTTGTGAAATAGGAATTTTAAATAAAGAATACAGTACGTTTCATTGTTCAGCTAGACATACTTTGAATTACCTATTTAATCAAATTGTGACCATAATATTACATTGTTACTATAATGGTTAACTGGTAATTTTACCACCATTTAGTCTGTTTATGCTTAATGAAGATTACATTTTGCATATGAAATTAATTATTTTCTGTGTGTGTGCTGTGCTTAGTCACTCAGTCATGTCCAATCTTTATGACCCCATGGACTGTATCTCGCCAGGCTCCTCTGTCCATGAGGATTCTCCAGGCAAGTATACTGGAGTGGGTTGCCATGACCTCCTCCAGGGGCTCTTCCCAACCCAGGAATAAAACCAGGGTCTCCTGCATTACAGGTGGATTCTTCACCAACTGAACTACCAGGGAAACCCCAAATATCTTCTGCTGCTGCTGCTACTGCTGCTAAGTCGCTTCAGTTGTGTCGGACTCTGTGCGACCCCATAGATGGCAGCCCACCAGGCTCCCCCATCCCTGGGATTCTCCAGGCAAGAACACTGGAGTGGGTTGCCATTTCCTTCTCCAATGCAAATAAGTGAAAAGTAAAAGTGAAGTCGAGCAATCGTGTCCAACTCTTCGCGACCCCATGGACTGCAGTCTACCAGGCTCCTCTGTTCATGGGATTTTCCAGGCAAGAGTACTGGAGTGGGGTGCCATTGCCTTCTCCAAATATCTTCTAGTATGTCTCAAATATATAAACCTTTGTCAAATCAATGTATGCTGATATCTCAAGTATTTAAAACTGCTTTAAGGTTCTTCTGTAATATCGTTACCCTGCACTTCACAGCTCCATATGTCTACAACACTTGAGTGTAGAATTTTAAGTACTACTAGTTATGCCTGGTATTTATATAGCTATATTTTAGAGAATTTGATAAAAAATAAAATAAAATATAGAATTCATAGCTACTCTATACAGCAAAATCCCAAGCAATATAATCACATCTCACTATAAGCCTGTGAATAAAGACAAGATTTGTAGTGAACAATAAATTTAGAATCAAGCTACTGAATCAATAGAAAAAAATTCAAAGTATTTCACTTGTGTGACCTAAAAGTAATTTTAGATTTATAAGGTAATATATAAAATATTATCACTCCTTTATAACCTCAGTCTAAATGTCATACTTTGTTGAATGCAGCTTAAACACTGGCTACATCAAAACTGCTCATTGAGGGTCGAAGCAAGAAAGTGTGAATATAAAAAGAATGCGTTTACATTTTGTAGACTACAGTTTCAAATAATAACTTGAAGATCAAATTTTTAGTTTTGTGACTACTAAAGCTAGCAGTATTCTTTCAGTAATATTTCCATCACTTTCATAGAATGAACTTAACTAAATACATGGTGAAGGAAGGACAGGGAAGCCTGGTGTGTTGTAGTCATAGGGTCACAAAGAGTTGGACATGACTGAAAGAAAGAACAACAACAAACACACACAGAGACACACAGCACTCCATAAATTCAGAGCAACAACAAAAAAAGTTATATGGGCTGTTTCTAATATTAAGAAAAGTCATACACTCTTAAGTTCATAATTAAAAAAAATCATTCAATTATAAATTCAAAAATATTATTCAGCTTGAATTTTTCATTTTAAAATACTAGGCATTTTTAAAGTTTCAGACCACTCAAAATAGAGGTTATCACTTGAAAACACTTAAAGATTACTTTTGATGGAATCCATAGTCAAACCTTGTGACTTTATAGATCAGATCAGATCAGTCGCTCAGTTGTGTCCGACTCTTTGCGAGCCCATGAATCCCAGCAACCAGGCCTCCCTGTCCATCACCAACTCCTGGAGTTCACTGAGACTCACATCCATCGAGTCAGTGATGTCATACAGCCATCTCATCCTCTGTCGTCCCCTTCTGCTCTTGCCCTCAATCCCTCCCAGCATCAGAGTCTTTTCCAATGAGTCAACTCTTCTCATGAGGTGGCCAAAGTACTGGAGTTTCAGCTTTAGCATGATTCCTTCCAAAGAAATCCCAGGGCTGATCTCCTTCAGAATGGACTGGTTGGATCTCCTTGCAGTCCAAGGGACTCTCAAGAGCCTTCTCCAATACCACAGTTCAAAAGCATCAATTCTTTGGCACTCAGCCTTCTTCACAGTCCAACTCTCACATCCATACATGACCACAGGAAAAACCATAGCCTTGACTAGATGAACCTTTGTTGGCAAAGTAATGTCTCTGCTTTTGAATATGCTATCCAGGTTGGTCATAACCTTCCTACCAAGGAGCAAGTGTCTTTTAATTTCATGGCTGCAGTCACCATCTGCAGTGATTTTGGAGCCCAGAAAAATAAAGTCTGCCACTGTTTCCACTGTTTCCCCATCCATTTCCCACACCATAATTAAATCTCCACCATTATACTGTGAGATCCTTAACAGGAGTATCCTATCTTAATGAGACAACATTGCAGTAATGTTTAAAATTATTAGATAACGTTCTGATCACTTGGCAGATGGTTGTAATGTCTGTAGCAAACTTTTAGTAATGACATAAAGTGGAACAAGCATCCTCATTTATTCTCTAGCAGTTTGCAAGTTGTGAAACAGTTTGCTGTGTATAAAATCAGATTGACAATGTCCTTGCAATCTATTTGGCATTCAGTCTTTTTAAAATGTAAATTAACTAACAACACTAAAAATCAAGCTATTTCACATAAAAAACATGTATTTTTGTTGCTCTCCAGAAGTCAGAATATTTGGCAAACATGGCCTCACATTCTTGGAGAGTAACAGTGCTCTTGAGCAGAGTAGCAGAACTGCCTATTTATACAAGATGCCACAATTTCCTATTTTACTTCTTATACCTTTTCCTTTACTAATTTGTATAATGGAATGGCCCTTGTAGTTCTTTAAGTATGATCTCTATTTCATAATAACTCATATAAGTCATAATACTCTCTTAGATACAATAATAAAATTGCAATATAATATGGAAACAACACACTAGCTTTTATGAATGATGAGAGTGGAGTTGACATCTTAATGTTGTAAAGACTGCTGAATTATAAGTTTCCAATAAGAGAAATAAATTTGGAGCACAAGGTATTTTCAGGGGAACACAAGATTCTCATAAAATAAACAATATTCATAAACTTAAATGACTGAAAGTGAAGAGTCAGCTCTGTCTATTTTTTTGAAGAGACAGAATCTTAGTTTTCCTTTCTAACACAGGATATTATATTATAAATATTAGGTATTGGTCCCAGATATGAAATGCTTTTAGAGCTCTTATCAGTGAAACTCAAAGAATACTTGAATTACAATCAAACTATATGTACATAGCAGTGAAATAACAATACATTTTGACCAAATTTTACTTATCACCTTAGAATTTTATTTTGGCAACTTCAAGAAAGATTATATAATCCGAGAAGGAAATGGCAACCCACTCCAGTGTTCTTGCCTGGAGAATCCCAAGGATGGGGGAGCCTGATGGGCTGCTGTCTATGGGGTCACACAGAGTCAGATATGACTGAAGTGACTTAGCAGTAGCAGCATTGTACTGTTTATCATAAGAAAGCTAAGTGCCAAAAAATTGATACTTTTGAACTGTGGTGTTAGAGAAGACTCTTGAGAATCCCTTGGACTGCAAGAAGACCAAACCAGTCCATCCTAAAGGATATCAGTCCTGGGTGTTCATTGGAAGGACTGATGTTGAAGCTGAAACTCCAATACTTTGGCCACCTCATGTGAAAACCTGACTCATTTGAAAAGACCCTGATGCTGGGAAAGATTGAGGGAAGGAGGAGAAGGGGATGACCAAGGATGAGATGGTTGGATGGCATTGCTGACTCAATGGACATGAGTTTGGGTGAACTCCTGAAGTTGGTGATGGACAGGGAGACCTGGCGTGCTGCAGTCCATGGGGTCACAAAGAGTCGGACATGATGAATGACTGAACTGAACTGAACTGAACTGAATCATATGATGAATTGATTTTGAAAGGCTTTTGTAAATGGTGGGGCTTCCCAGATAGCTCAGTCGGTAAAGAATCCACTTGAAATGCAGGAGACCCTGGTTTGATTCCTGGGTTGGGAAGATCTGCTGGAGAAGGGATAGGCTACCCACTCCAGTATTCTTGGGCTTCCCTTCTGGCTCAGCTGGTAAAGAATCCCCAGCAATGAGGGAGGCCTGGGTTCAATCCCTGGGTTGTGAAGATCCCCTGGAGAAGGGAAAGGCTATGCACTCCAGTATTCTGGCCTGGAGAATTCCAATAGGGGTCACAAAGTGTTGGTCACGACTGAGTGACTTTCACTTTCACTTTCACTTTTTAAATGGCAAAATATGTGGAAAATGATATATTTTAAAAATTGTCTTTAATTTTTTGTACCCAAAGACTTTGATGTATGTATGAAATGAAAACATTATATTTGAAAAAAAAAATGAGTGCTTCTGTCAATTATAAGGATAAATAAATGCTATCTCAAAGCACCTTAATATTATTTTATACTTCTGCAATTCTTGTTAGATCATATTAGTGAGGATCAATCTTAAAATACAAAATCTGTATCAACATATTTTATTATTTTTCAATTGAATAGTTTTTACTTGCGTATTGTTAGCAGTTCAAAGTTTTTCAGATTTATTTAAACTTAACAATAATTCCAATGATTATGTAGAAAACACTGAATATGCATGGAATCTTAAAGAGGTCAAACATAGATACACTCATGAGATTGCTTCTGAGGATAAATCAATTCAAATTTTCTGGAAAGTAAGATATTAGAATTAAATACCTTAAATATGTCCAGATTTGAATAGAGCAATTTCACTTTCAGGCAATTATTCTATGGAGTTTTTTAACCATAAGTTAAAAAAATCTAACATTGATAGAATAAAAGGGAAAAATGAATTGTGAACAATTGCTAAATAATCTAATACCTAGTGATATATATAGACAGTATATCATAAAACAATTAAAATTGGTTTTCAACTATCTTTTGAAATTTTCTGATATATAATATTAATGAAATGTCATTATTATAGCTATACACTTTTAAATTTAATTCACACATATTTGCTGAAATTTCTCATATGGCAGTTACATAATAGGGATATATAAAAAACTAAGAGTTTTAAAAGGTTATTTTGAATGTCAGTCAGTTAAACTGAGATGGATGAACCTGGAGCCTGTTATATAGACTGAAGTGAGTCAGAAAGACAAAAAAAAAAAAAAAAATCATATATTAACTCATTATATGTGTAATCTAGAACAATGATACTGACGAGCCTATTTGCTGGACAGGAATAGGGAAGCACATGCGGAGAAAGGACTTGTGGACACATGGGGAAGGAAAAAGTGGGGTGAACTGAGACAGTAACATTGAAATATGTACATTACCAGGATAAAATAGACAGCTAGTAGGAAGTTGCTGTGTAACACAGGTACCTCTGCCTGCTGCTCTGAGAGAACTTAGAGAGGTGAGCTGGGGAGTGGAGGGTGGGAAGGCAGCTAAAGAGGGAAGGGATTATATATATGCTTTTGGCTGATTCACGTTGTTGCATGGCAGAAATCATGAAACACAACACTGTAAAATAATTAGACTCCAATTAAACATTTTAAAAAATAATGTGAAAAAGTCCTTTTTTTTTTTTAACAGAGCTTTCTAACAAACATATACATACAGTATAAAAATTAAGGAAGTATATGTTATTTTGGAAGAAAGCATGTTCTGTTAATACCTAAATAGGATGACTAGAAAAGATTTCAATGAAAATATAACAAACACACAAAAGAGATGAGACGTAAATAGTAAATATAATCAACAAACTTGATTATGGTAAGTAGAGTAAGAACTTGACTGGAATAAGCTGGGAATTGGTGACAGAGGAAGAAATAATCATTTTGAGGAGTTTTGGATAAATGGCAGAGAGAATTTCAAAGGAGTTGTAGAATCTTTTTTTTTTTTTTTTTTTTTGCTTTTGTTTTTTATAAAAATTAGGAGCAATTAAAAAAAAGACAGCAAAAATGAAAAAAAAAAAGATGAAGAGAGAAAGGAATTTTGCTTGAGAGATATTTTTATGTGTCCATATGTTTGCGCAGATATAGAGGAAAAAAGTTTTTACCTAGGATACAAGGCTCAGATGGTAAATGTGGGAATAGTGAATTTGATCCCTGGGTCAGGAAGATCCCCTGGAGAAGGGAACGGACACTCCACTCCACTCAACTACCCACCCCACTCTTCTTGCCTGGAGAATCCCACGGACAGAGGAGCCTTGTGGGCTACAGTCCATGGTATCGCAAAGAGTCAATCATGACTGAGTGGCTAACACTTTTACAGAAATGTCCATATACATAAATATGGACAAATTAAAACTGGAAGATTTGGGAAGAATTGACATATTGTTTTACTCATTTTATCCCATTTGTGATGCAAAAACATAAAAATATATAAAAATAGAATATTGGCTTTTGACTTATCTACTCCCAGAAATAATCTTTATCCTTCCACTAATTGACTCCACATTTATTGATGGAAGGCATTTATCCTTGATTTATGAATTAATAGCTTGTGTAGTTTAAAATGGATTTGATTGTTTTCTTGGTCAGGACTAGAAACAATAGTAACTTATTAATGAGGCATGCATTCTAGAAATTTCCTGAGGAAATTCAAAGATTTATGATAAGATTAATGGAACAGATTTGTTAAATACAAACTATACCACATCCCTGCAAACTACAGTCCTGAAGGGCCAGGAAAGACATTTAGCAAGGCAATGAAAAATGTAATGGGATTGCAAACATCCTTGGAAATCTCAGTGATGCATGTTTTTGAATGCTAGGGATAATGATAATAAAGTGGATAGTACATCTTCTATGTAAATTTTTTAGATACAAGATTGATAGAATTCAGTTTGCAACATTTACCATTAGAGGCAAAATGCATGAGATGATCATTACAAGGATCAGGAACAGAGTGGAAACCAGAGTATTTTGAGCCAGGTTCTGTGATAGTGACTAATTAATCAGGAGGACACGAGGATTTAAACATTTCAATTCTCCACTATTTCTTAATCTATCTATCAATAAGAGTAAAGGATTTTGGTGAACAGAATTTTGACATTAGACAACACAACAAACATTGCTAAGCTCTCAATCAGTTCTGAAACCTAAGCTAAGTCCATGCACCAAGATCCCCTGATTGAAGTGTCTTTCTTGAGAAAACACTGTGCCACTGCAAAGTGTTAATACTGTAAATATTTCTCCAAGTATTTTCCAAGGGATCTATGAGCAGCTTCAAAGATGAATGTGTACTGTAAAAGTGAGTATACCTAGAATGTTTTAGGGATTATGTGACACAGGTTGTAAATCGACACCAGAACCTGGAGAACCTAAATACTACTATTGTCCTCTGGTCTGAAAGGAGATTTAGGGAGGTCAGGTGGGAAGTTAACTTTTAGCTCCAGTTAATCTCACAATATTCCCCATGGGTGTGCTGAACTACCAGTTGGTAATTTATCCAGCTCCTTGACAACATTGAACTAGATAATAATTATTTTCTGCCAACTGAAAATATCACCATACTGATATCTTCATCTGTATAGTAAAAGTCATTATATTTGCGAGTATCAGATGGAAACTCTTTGACCTGCTTCATGCAACCAAAATACAGAACTTAAAGCAAAAACACATCCATTGAGTAATTGCAAATTTTAGGATAATCCTCAATATTTAAGTGATGCAAGGTTATAATTTGTATCATTAAAAAAAAAAAAATCTCACCTCTAGGAGCAGTATAAAAACCGTATAGTTCTTGGTAAATTATTGCATACATAATCAGGTGATGCCTCAAACTGCAGTTGCTATTTTCATGCATGGTACTTCCAATTATTATTGGAACAAATAGTCATATTCTCTGGCACTGGCATTCAACTTTTGATCTGGAAAGTGCTCTTCTAGAACAATTAATGAAAATGATTGCTAACAGTTTCCCTTTATGGAACAAAGACACTGTCTTAACCCAAAAATATATTAGTTTTCTTTCTCTGTATCACAATATAATCCAGAGATGGTCTGTTATATTGATGACAGGATATGCTGAGGTATATAATTGACTGAGGAATGATATAAGCCTTTTGAAAATGAAAGGTCTTGTAATAGTAGAAAATTTCTAAACGTCAATTGTCTGAAACTTGCCAAAGGTGAAAAGCAAGTCACTATATCTTAAGCTAAAATCACTACGAAGAACCACAATAATTGTTAGCCTCTTCTGATTTTAATGGTAATATATTAGATATGAAGTATTCCAATTTAATAAATTGGGGAAAAAATTACAGCTGGTAGTTGTGAATAGGGCCCAGAACAAAAGAAAGTATAGTCTCAGGCCCAGCTATGTGGACAGGTATTCCTGCAACTTAGGTGTATTTTTTTTTTTTTAAACAAGTATAACTCTCTTTCCTTCTTTCTCTGTCTCTCTCTCTCTCATTATAGAAAAAGCATTTTACATAAGATCTACTTTCTCAAAAATATTTTAAGTATACAATATCATCTTGTTAAAAAATGAGCAGGTTAATGCATTCTGTTTGCTTGGAAATGAACAAAAATTATTCTGTTGTTTTTGACATCGCATCCAAGTACTGTATTTTGGACTCTTTTGTTGACTATAATGGCTACTCCATTTCTTCTAAGGGATTCCTGCCCATAGTAGTAGATATAATGGTCATCTGGGTTAAAATCACCCATTGCAGTCCATCTTAGTTTGCTGATTCATAGAATGATGATGTGCACTCTTGCCATCTCCTGTTTGACAACGTCCAATTTTCCTTGATACATGGACTAACATTCCAGGTTCCTATGTAATATTGCTCTTTAGAGCATTGAATCTTGCTTCTATCACCAGTCCCATCCGCAACTGGGTGTTGTTATTGCTTTGGCTCCATCCTTTCATTCTTTCTGGAGTTATTTCTCCACTGATCTCCAGTAACATATTAGGCACCTACTGACCTCAGGGGTTCATCTATCAATATCCTATCTTTTTACCTTTTCATACTGTTCATGGGGTTTTCGAGGCAAGAATACTGAAGTGGTTTGCCATTCCCTTCTCCAGTGGACCACATTCTGTCACACTTCTCCACAATGACCCTGCTGTCTTGGGTGGCCCCATACATAGTCTGTTTTATTTTTTTTTATTTTATTTTTTTCATAGTCTGTTTTACTGACTATGCCAAAGCCTTTGACTGTGTGGATCACAATAAACTGTGGAAAATTCTTAAAGAGATGGGAATACCAGATCACCTGGCATGTCTCTTGAGAAACCTGTATGCAGGTCAGGAAGTAACAGTTAGAACTGGACATGGAACAACAGACTGGTTCCAAATAGGAAAAGAAGTACATCAAGGCTGTATATTGTCACCCTGTTTATTTAACCTATATGCAGAGTACATCATGAGAAATGCTGGGCTGAAGAAAGCACAAGCTGGAATCAAGAATCCCGGGAGAAATATAAATAACCTCAGATATGCAGATGACAACATCCTTATGGCAGAAAGTGAAGAACTAAAGAGCCACTTGATGGAAGTGAAAGAAGAGAGTGAAAAAGTTGGCTTAAAGCTCAACATTCAGAACACTAAGATCATGGCATCCAGTCCTATCACTTCATGGCAAATATATGGGGAAACAGTGGCTGATTTTATTTTTCTGGGCTCCAAAATAACTGTAGATGGTGATTGCAGCCATGAAATTAAAAAACGTTTGGTCCTTGAAACGTCAGAAAGAAAGTTATGACCAATCTTGTGAGCATATTAAAAAGCAGAGACATTACTTTGCCAACAAAGGTCCGTCTAGTCAATGCTATGGTTTTCCCAGTAGTCATGTATGGGTGTGAGAGTTGGACTATAAAGAAAGTTGAGTGCTGACGAATTGGTGATTTTGAACTGTGGTGTTGGAGAAGACTCTTGAGAATCCCTTGAACTGCAAGGAGATCAAACCACTCAATCCTAAAGGAGATCAGTCCTGGGTGTTCATTGGAGGGACTGATGCTGAAGCTGAAACTCCAATACTTTGGCCACCTCATGCAAAGAGTTGACTCATTGGAAATGACCCTGATGCTGGGAGGGATTGGGGGCAGGAGGAGAAGGGGACGACAGAGGATGAGATGGTTGGATGGCATCACCAACTCAATGGACATGAGTCTGAGTGGTCTCCGGGTGTTGGTGATGGACAGGGAGGCCTGGCCTGCTGCGATTCATGGAGTTGCATAGAGTTAGACATGACTGAGTGACTGAACTGAACTGAACTGAATGCATTCTGCATTACTGAAACTTTATACACACTGAATAGCAGCACTGCAATGCCCCTTTTCCTAGCCCCTGGAAGTTATTATTCATCTCTCTAGTTTTAAGAGTTTGAATAGTTCCTATCTAATTTATATAAGTGGAAGTAGGCAGTATTTGTCTTTCTGTGACTGTGTCACTTAGCACAGTGCCCTACAGATTCATCCACGGTATTATGTATTGTAGGCTTTCCTTCTTTTTGAAGGGTGAATAAAATCCATTGCAGGTATATAGTACCACATTTTATCTATTCATCTGTGGAAGGACTTTTACTGTGAATAATGCTGCAGTGAATATGGGTGTACAAATATCTCCTCAAGACCCTGATTTTAAATATTTGGATGAAAACCCAGAAATGGAATGACTGGATAATATGGTAGTTCTAGTTTTAATTTTTTGAGTTATTTCCCTATTGTTTTTCATAGGAACTGCACCATTACACTCCCTCCAAGGATATGTAAGGATTATCATTATTTTTGGTAATAGTCATCCTTCAGGCAAAACTTCCCTGGTGGTTCAGATGGTAAAGCATCTGCCTACAATGTGGGAGACCCGGATTTGATGCCTGGATCTGGATGATCCCCTGGAGAAGGAAATGTCAACACACTCCAGAGCTCTTACCTGGAAAATTCCCATGGCTGGTGGATCCTGGTAGGCTAGAGTCCATGAGATCACAAAGAGTCAGACATGAGTGACTTCACTTTCACTTTCTTTCATCCTTTGAGCATGAGGTGATATGTCATTGCTTTTTAGATTTGCATTTCCTTGGTGATTGGTGAGGCTGAGTATATTTTCATACACCTGTTTGCCATTTCTACCTTTATCTTAATAGAGTTACTTATTTTACTTTTTTTTATTTTTTTGTTATCTGCCTCTTGAGAAACCTATATGCAGATCAGGAAGCAACAGTTAGAAATGTACATGGAACAACAGACTGGTTCCAAATAGGAAAAGGAGTACATCAAGGCTGTATATTGTCACCCTGCTTATTTAAATTATATGCAGAGTACATCATGAGAAATGCTGGGCTGGAAGAAGCACAAGCTGGAATCAAGATTGCTGGGAGAAATATCAATAACCTCAGATATGCAGATGTCACCACCCTTATGGCAGAAAGTCAGGAGGAACTAAAAAGCCTCTTGATGAAAGTGAAAGAGGAGAGTGAAAAAGTTCGCTTAATGCAAAGATGGGCTCGATAAAGGACAGAAATGGTATGGACCTAACAGAAGCAGAAGATATTAAGAAGAGGTGGTAAGAATACACAGAGGAACGGTACAAAAAAAATCTTCATGACCCAGATAATCACGATGGTGTGATCACTGACCTAGAGCCAGACATCCTGGAATGTGAAGTCAAGTGGGCCTTAGAAAGCATCACTATGAACAAAGCTAGTGGAGGTGATGGAATTCCAGTGGAGCTATTTCAAATCCTGAAAGATGATGCTGTGAAAGTGCTACACTCAATATGCCAGCACATTTGGAAATCTCAGCAGTGGCCACAGGACTGGAAAAGGTCAGTTTTCATTCTAATCCCAAAGAAAGGCAATGCCAAAGAAAGTTCAAACTACTACACAATTGCACTCATCTCACACGCTACTAAAGTAATGCTCAAAATTTTCCAAGCCAGGCTTCAGCAATACGTCAACCATGAACTTCCAGATGTTCAAGCTGGTTTAGACAAGGCAGAGGAGCCAGAGACCAAATTGCCAATACCCACTGGATCATCAAAAAAGCAAGGGAGTTCCAGAAAAAACATCTATTTTTGCTTTATTGACTATGCCAAAGCCTTTGACTGTGTGGATCACAATAAGCTGTGGAAAATTCTGAAAGAGATGGGAATACCAGACCACCTGACCTGCCTCTTGAGAAACCTGTATGCAGGTCAGGAAGCAACAGTTAGAACTGGACATGGAACAACAGACTGGTTCCAAATAGGAAAAGGAGTATGTCGAGGCTATATATTGTCACCCTGCTTATTTAACTTATATGCAGAGTACATCATGTGAAATGCTGGGCTGGAAGAAGCACAAGCTGGAATCAAGATTGCCGGGAGAAATGTCAATAACCTCATATATGCAGATGACAACACCGTTATGGCAGAAAGTGAAGAAGAACTAAAAAGCCTCTTGATGAAGTGAAAGAGGAGAGTGAAAAAGTTGTCTTAAAGCTCAACATTCAGAAAACTACAATCATGGCATCTGGTCCCATCACTTCATGGTAGATAGATGGGGAAACAGTGGAAACAGTGTCAGACTGAATCTTTTTGGGCTCCAAAATCACTGCCAATTGTGACTGCAGCCATGAAATTAAAAGATGCTTACTCCTTGGAAGGAAAGTTATGACCAACCTAGATCACACATTGAAAAGCAGAGATATTACTTTGCCAATTAATGTCCGTCTAGTCAAGGCTATGGTTTTTCCAGTGGCCATGCATTGATGTGAGAGCAAGACTGTGAAGAAAGATGAGCGCTGAAGAATTGATGCTTTTGAACCGTGGTGTTGGAGAAGACTCCTGAGAGTCCCTTGGACTGTAAGGAGATCCAACCAGTTCATCCTAAAGGAGATCAGTCCTGGGTGCTCATTGGAAGGACTGATGCTGAAGCTGAAACTCCAGTACTTTAGCCACCTCATGCGAAGAGTTGACTTATTGGAAAAGACCCTGATGCTGGGAGGGATTGGGGCCAGGAGGAGAAGGGGACGACAGGGGGTGAGATGGCTGGATGGCATCACCGACTCAATGGACATGAGTCTGAGTGAACTCCAGTCGTTGGTGATGGACAGGGAGGCCTGCTGTGTTGTGATTCATAGGGTCGCAAAGAGTCGGACAGGACTCTGCAACTGAACTGAACTGATTGAATGAGTTTTAAGAGATCTTTATATATTGTAAATATTAACCCCTTATCATATAGATAGTTTGCAAACATTTTCTCCCACTTTGTAAATTGCCTTTTGATTCTACTGCTTGTTTTCTTTTCTGTGCAAAAGTTTTTATTTGATACCATCTCAGTTATTTATTTTTGCTTTTGTTCATTGTGCTTTTGGTGTCACATCCAAAAAAATAGTTTTGGTCAAGACAAATGTTATGAAACTTTTCCCTTATGATTTGCTCAAGGAGTTTTTCAGTTTCATGTCTTAGCATTTGATTTTTTAATTCATTTTGGGTTTTTTTTTTGTATATAGAGTAAGAAAAGGGATCAATTTCATTCTTTTATATTTGGATATCCAACTATCCCAATACCATTTGATGAAGAGAGTATCTTTCCTCCATTGTTTATTCTTAGCATCTTTTCCATTAATTGGATATCTTCATGGTTCCAAATGAATTTTTAGAATTGTTAATGCTATTTTTGCAAAAAAAACAAAAACAAAACAAAAAAAAAAAACAAGTCTTTGGGGTTTCAGTAGGAATTGCATTGAATCTGTAGTATGGACATTTTAACAATATTAAACCTTTCAATCCATGAACATGAATGTTTTTCCATTTATTTGTTTCTTCTGTAATTTCTTTCATCAAGGCATGGGTCTTATATGCATCAGTTTCAAAACTATTTGTTAGGTGATCATATTTAAAAAGCAAATAATCAAATACTATCCAGTGGGTATCTTTATGTATTGAGTCAGGCCATGAGACTTGTTCATGTTGTTTTTCTAACCAATCTTCTTTGGAAAACATGCAGCTTTCATGTACTGAGTAATGGGAAAAAAACAAACAAACCCAGAATGTTTAGTATAGCACAGCAAAAAATATGTAACCCGAGCTGTACATGATAAACAGAGTATTATCTGTTCCAATAAGCCATAGGATTGAGTAGGCTATTATTAGCTTATTATCAGTTGTGGTGTTATGTATAAGATCAAACATAAACAATTCCAAAAAGTGTGAGCATATTCTGTCAGCAAGACGCTCAGATTTCCAATGTACCTACTCCTCCTGTCAATCCACAAATATGACCATGTATACAGTTACTTATAACTAGTTGATGTTAAAATAATAAAACTTGAGAACAGTTTCCAAATGCACTGTATGAAATGTTAGCCCTAGCTAAAAGTAAAGCACTAAAAAATTAGAGCTTCACTTATGGATGGCCATGAAAGAAAATAAAAAAGGTGAACTAATTCAGTGGCAATAATTTCAAAAAATACTTCTGGTCACCATTCTGTGTGTATGGCCAATGGTATAAATATGTACTGATTCTTAATAATGAGACACGATTTGGGTAGCAATATGGAATTTAGATGTAGAGTTTTACACTCAATTCTGAAGAGGGCCATGGCACCCTACTCCCGTACTCTTGCCTGGAAAATCCCATGGATGGAGGAGCCTGGTAGGCTGCAGTCCATGGGGTCACTGAGGGTCGGACATGACTGAGCGACTTCACTTTCACTTTTCACTTTCATGCATTGGAGAAGGAAATGGCAACCCACTCCAGTGTTCTTGTCTAGAGAATCCCAGGGATTGGGGAGACTGGTAGGCTGCCGTCTATGGGGTCACACAGAGTCGGACAGGACTGAAGCGACTTAGCAGCAGCAGCAGCACACTCAATTCTAATGTGTGTGTATGTGGGGTTTTACTCACACCACCAAGCAATCCTTTGGCATATCAGCTGGGTGTCTTATAATTTAATTCAATTGTACCTTAATCCTGTAGGTAAATGATTAGTCCTATAAGACTGCCTCCCACTTCAGTTGCCAATACAGGCTTACACTTCTGCTTCTGACCAACTGACTATAAATTGGAAGTTCCAGTGACCTTTCTCTTTGGATTTAATTAACTTGCTAGAGAAGCTCACAGAACTCAGAAATATTTTACTTATTGCAATATTAGTTTATTACACAAGGATATAAC
The DNA here is from genome assembly GCF_029407905.1 of Bubalus kerabau. Lineage (NCBI taxonomy): Eukaryota > Metazoa > Chordata > Mammalia > Artiodactyla > Bovidae > Bubalus > Bubalus kerabau. The sequence continues at coordinate 8,003,714 of NC_073635.1, read as the reverse complement.
CTAGATGTAAGTGATGAACAGGAAGTGGGGAGGTTGTATAACATCTCTGAACATATCACTTTTCTTAAATCTCCATGTGTTCACCAATATGGAAGCTGTACAAACCCTGTTCTTTTGGGTTTTTATAGAGAAAAAACATCTACTTCTGCTTCATTGACTATGTAAAAGCTGTGTGGATCACAACAAACTGTGGAAAATTCTTAAAGAGATGGGAATACTAGACTACCTTACCTGCCTCCTGAGAAACCTGTGTTCAGGTCAAAAAGCAACAGTTAGAACTGGACATGGGCCAACAGACTAGTTCCAAATTGGGAAAGGAGTATGTCAAGGCTGTATACTGTCATCCTGTTTATTTAACTTAAATGTAGAGTACATCATGTGAAATGCCAGGCTGGATGAATCACAAGTTGGAATCAAGATTTCTGGACAAATATCAAAAACCTCAGATATGCAGAAGATATCATTCTAATGGCAGAAATTGAAGAGGAATTAAAGAGCCTTTTGATCAAAGTGAAAGAGGAGAGTGAAAAAGCTGGCTTAAAACTCAACAGTCACAAAAACTAAGATGGTGGCATCCAGTCCCTTGCTGCTGCTGCTGCTAAGTCACTTCAGTCATGTCTGACTCTGTGCGACCCCATAGACGGCAGCCCACCAGGCTCCCCCGTCCCTGGGATTCTCCAGGAAAGAACACTGGAGTGGGTTGCCATTTTCTTCTCCAATGCATGAAAGTGAAAAGTGAAAGTGAAGTCGCTCAGTTGTGTCCAACTCTCAGCAACCCCATGGACTGCAGCCTTCCAGGTTCCTCCTTCCATTGTATTTTCCAGGCAAGAGTACTGGAGTGGAGTGCCATTGCCTTCTCCAATCCAGTCCCTTACTTCATGGCAAATAGATGGGGAAGCAATGGAAAGAGTCACAGACTTTATTTTCTTGGGCTCAAGAATCACTGTGGACAGTGACTGCAGGCATGAAATTTAGACATTTGCTCCTTTTGAAGAAAAACTATGACAAATCTACACAGTGTAGTAAAAAGGAGAGACATCACTTTGCTGACAAAGGTCCATAGTCAAAGCTATGGTTTTTCTAGTAGTCATGTATGAACTTGACAGTTGGACCATAAAGAAGGTTGCACACTGAAGAACTGATGCTTCAGTGCTTGGCCTCTTAATGCTAAGAGCTGATTCATTTGAAAAGACCCTGATATTGGGAAAGATTGAAGGCAGGAGGAGAAGGGGATCACAGAGGATGAGATGGTTAGAAGGCATCACTGACTCAATGCACATGAGTTTGGGTAAACTCCAGGAGTTGGTGAAGGACAGGGAGGCCTGGAGTGCTGCAGTTCATGGGGTCGCAAAGAGTCAGATACGACTGAGCGACTGAACTGAACTGAACAATTATATATAATTATAAATATCAAGATAAAAGGCACAAAACAAAAATCATGTGGGAAAAATGTTATCCATGCATTATTTTTCTCCTATACTATTAAACATGGAAGCAGAAAAAGATATTAAAATGTTTTCTAAATAAAAAGTAGTAATCCTAAACTTCTTTATTTGTCACTCTTTTGGTTTTATTAGCCATAAAATATTGCTTGTTTCAGAGTTTACTAATAAATATAGACTGGAAAGGCTGTGTATCTCTAATTAACAGTCATCCCAGAAAACATTTCTTTACTAAGATAGTTTTATTTACTCAGATGTTTTATGTAGTGTAGCAATTAAAATCTTTTATGATAAAACTGAAGGCAATTTCATTTCCTTAAATCATAAGACTGAAAGCAAACATAAAGGCAAATTTATGAAGGGGCCACATTGTCAGATTTACATTTGTACTATATCTTATAAAACATTATCTTCTTTTTTTGTGAGAAAAATAAATTGCCTCAATGTTATTGTGAAAAAATTTTATGGGCACTCAAACTCTAAAAGTTTAATGCTGTCTCCTATGCAATGCAGCCATCAATTTTTTCAGTATTTCTAATTAATTGTCATATAAAACTTTTTTCAGTCTTCTGTCTATAAGCTGTTTATATACATCTAGTGTTTTTTTTTTTCTTTTGCTAAAATATTGTTTCACTTTTCTATCTGCCTTCTCTTTTAGGTAGAGTATTAATAACAAAATCACTGGCTCTAGCTGAATATATTCTTAGATTAGCATTAGTCAGATATTTTTTTCTATATCAAATGGTGGCAAAATCATCCAAAATTAATGACTGCACACCATGTTGACACACATTTTATTTATCCAACTCTGCACAAACTGACTGAGTATTCCTGACCAGAAACTATCAAATTTAGAAAAAAGAGAAAGGTTAAGAGTGGTAGAAGAACTTGACTCAGTTTTGAAATTTACTGTTACTTTGTCATTGACATTGAAATTTCTTTTTTTGTCTGCAATATAAGGTTTTAGACTTCAAAGTCAATTTATAAACCCTATTTCTAGCAATGAATTTATGAAAAACTTTAGATGTAGTTGAGAGCAAGAAAGAAATTTGTGAATTTCATAGAAGACACTTTTTTTCTTTTAAAAAATTTATTTATTTTTAATTGGAGAATAATTGTTTTACAATATTGTGTTGGTTTCCACCGTAGATTAACATAAATCAGCCATCAATGTGTCCCAGCCCTCCTGAACCTCCCTCCTCCCACCTTCCACTCTATCCCACCCTTTCATGCATTTTTTAAAAATTTATTTTATTTTATTTTTTAACTTTACAATATTGTATTGATTTTGCCATATATCAACATGAATCTGCCACAGGTATACACATGTTCCCCATCCTGAACCCTTCTCCCTCCCCATACTATCCCTCTGGGTCGTCCCAGTGCACCAGCCCCAGTATCGTGCATCGAACCTGGACTGGTGACTCGTTTCATATATGATATTATACATGTTTCAATGCCATTCTCCCAAATCATCCCACCCTCTCCCTCTCCCACAGAGTCCAAAAGACTGTTCTATACATCAGTGTCTCTTTTGCTGTCTCGTATACAGGGTTGTTGTTATCATCTTTCTAAATCCCATATATATCCTTTAGTACACTGTATTTGTGTTTTTCTTTCTGGCTTACTTCACTCTGTATAATAGGCTCCAGTTTCATCTACCTCATTAGAACTGATTCAAATGTATTTTTAATAGCTGAGTAATACTCCATTGTGTATATGTACCACTGCTTTCTTATCCATTCATCTGCTGATGGACATCTAGGTTGCTTCCATGTCCTGGCTATTATAAACAGTGCTGCAATGAATATTGGGGTACACGTGTCTCTTTCAATTCTGGTTTCCTCAGTGTGTATGCCCAGCAGTGGGATTGCTGGGTCATAAGGCAGTTTTATTTCCAGTTTTTTAAGGAATCTCCACACTGTTCTCCATAGTAGCTGTACTAGTTTGCATTCTCACCAACAGTGTAAGAGGGTTCCCTTTTCTCCACGCCCTCTCCAGCATTTATTGCTTGTAGACTTTTGGATCGCAGCCATTCTGAATGGCGTGAAATGGTACCTCATAGTGGTTTTGATTTGCATTTCTCTGATAATGAGTGATGTTGAGCATCTTTTCATGTGTTTGTTAGCCATCTGTAGTCTTCTTTGGAGAAATGTCTATTTAGTTCTTGGGCCCATTTTTTGATTGGGTCATTTATTTTTATGGAATTGAGCTGTAAGAGTTTCTTGTATATTTTTGAGATTAATTCTTTGTCAGTTGCTTCATTTGCTATTATTTTCTCCCATTCTGAAGGCTGTCTTTTCACCTTGCTTATAGTTTCCTTTGTTGTGCAGAAGCTTTTAAGTTTAATTAGGTCCCATTTGTTTATTTTTGCTTTTATTTCCAATATTCTGGGAGGTGGGTCATAGAGGATCCTGCTGTGGTGTATGTTGGAAAGTGTTTTGCCTATGCTCTCCTCTGGGAGTTTTATAGTTTCTGATCTTATGTTTAGATCTTTAATCCATTTTGAGTTTATTTTTGTTCATGGTGTTAGAAAGCGTTCTAGTTTCATTCTTTTACAAGTGGTTGACCAGTTTTCCCAGAACCACTTGTTAAAGAGATTGTCTTGAATCCATTGTATATTCTTGCCTTCTTTGTCAAAGATACTTTCAAAATATGTTTCTTAGGGGCTTAATAGAAAGCATTGACTTGAAGAGCTTGTAATCTTATTTTTAATTGAATTATTTAAATTTTACTTAAATCCTGAAACCATTAATTATTTAGAAGTTGAGTTGCAAAACCTATATGATTATGGACATATTTTAAATGTTTCAGCACTATCAAAAGTTCTAAAAAAGGAAAAAAAAAAAACACCATAGTATTTACTTTGTTGTTATTTTTTCATAAATAAGATACATATCTCTGAAAAGACAAAAGAACCAGTTTTACCTAGCAATAGTAAATTTATTTTTGTGTTTATGTATGCATGTATGTATTATAGTTTCACAATCTGGTGAAGGCCCAGTTGGTTATACATTTGGGAAGACCACATAAATTTGACTCTGAAGTCTTCTCTAGCAGTGGCCAACTCTCAGCTACCTGCTTTTTTGTAATCCAAGCACTAGCTTGGGAAGGGGCTGAAATTCCAACTTTCAGTTGTAGAGTCACCACCTCAGTGCAGGCTGGGGTCCAGAGACAACTGAGCTGAGATGAATCAGGTCTTTATAGCCTAGGCTAGAGCATTTCCTGGTTCTCCAGGCTCACTCTCCTCTCACCAAGCTTTGCTTAGGCCTGCGTCACAGAATCTTGGTGGGTATAAGTGGCATTTGAGGGCTTCTTGGTGAAGGCCTGGATATTTCTGGTGGCTCATAAGGTTAAGAGTCTGCCTTCAATCCAGGAGGCCTGGGTTCACTCCCTGGGTGGGGAAGATGCCCTAAAGAAGGGGATTCCTTGGTGGAGTCTTTGGATATCCTTGGTGGCTCAGATGGTGAAGAGTCTGCCTGCAATGTGGGAGACCTTGGGTCAGGAAGATCCCCAGGAGAAGGAAATGGCTACCCTCTCCAGTATTCTTGCCTGGAGAATTCTATGGAGGGAGGAGCCTTGCAGGCTCCAGTCCATGGCATCACAAAGAGCCCAACATGACTGAACGACTTCATTTTCACTTTCTGGTGGAGTCCTGAGACAGTTGGAGATTGTATCATTTTAAGCTTTTTGCAACTATGTGTGTGTAGCCATGCTGAGAATGTAAAAGAGGGTTTCTGCAAGGGAGAAGGAAACGGCAACCCACCCCAGTATTCTTGCCTGGAGAATCCCAGGGACAGAGGAGCCTGGTGGGCTGCCGTCTATGGGGTCATACAGAATTGGACACGGCTGAAGCGACCTAGCAGCAGCAGCAGCTAGGGTCACAAGGGTCTCTGGACTTCCTGTGTAAGGCTACTGTTGGCTTGTGCATGAAGAGGCTGCCTCCTCAGAACTGGGTCCAGTCTTGTTTTAGCTGGGAGACATTAGAGTAGATAGCCCCCAGAGACTGAGATCAATGCTGTGGCCATGGTGACTTTGTGGTTGGGATGGTCATACTGCATTGACTTTATCTTTGCCATAATAGTATGCATGGTTCATCTCCTTCTACCAATGCTTCCCTCTCTCCTTCAGCATTTTTAACTGAATTAATGAAACCAGGACTACTTAGTGAATACTTTTAGATGATCTGTCCTTCTGGTCAATATAATCAATCACATTCCATTTTACTTATACAAATAAAAGCAATATGAATTTTGCAATCATTTTGCTATTTAATTCTTTTGGAAGGAAAGATAAAGAGAGAAAATAAAGTACATGGAAGGAATGAATCATATGCATTGTTAAATTGAATCTACTATATGTTTATACTAGAAATACTATTTTTCCTTGGCATCCTAAGATAAATTATATCTGTATATCATTACTAAGAGCTTCCCAAATGGTTCAGTGGGTTATTTGCCTGCTATGCAGGAGACTCAAGAGACACAGATTGGATCCCTGAGTTTGGAAGATTCCCTGGATGAGGACATATCAACCCACTCCAATATTCTTGCCTGGAGAATCCCATAGACAGAGTAGCCTGGTGCACTGCAGTCCATAGCATCAAAGAGTTGGACACAGCTGAAGTGATTGAGAACACATGCATCATTAATAAAGCTAAATAAAATTTCTTCCTGTTAATAAACCTAGGTATTTCTTCTCTGAGTTTTGAAAACTCTATATACTTTCTGAGCATGAAAAAGTAAACCATTGTTGTTATTGATGCTATGTTTTTCAAAGCTTCCAACAGAAAAATACAAACATTGTTAATCTAAATAATGTAATGATACCAATTCTGACTATGGTTTTAAAAAAATAATTTCAAAGATAGAAAGGGCAAAATGATTTTGTGTAAAAATGTATATAAAGAATATTGGGAGGTATTCAAATGTTTTTAGTATGAAAATAATATTCAAAGAACTCTTCCTTATATCTCTAAGATTTGAGTAAGTGACTAGGCATACTCTTCAAAAATAAGAAATTATTTAAGAATAAGCTTAATCAAAGAAGTGTAATATCTGTAAACAGAAAACAATAAAAAAATTGATGAAAGATGTTGAAGACAACACATAAATGGAAATGTATCCAATGGTCATATATTGGAAGAACTAACACCATTAAAATGATCATACTAGCCAAAGCAATCCACAGATGCAGTGAAATCTGTATTAAAAAAAAAATAGCATTTTTCACAGAATTCAAAAAAAAACTAAGATTTATATAGAACTACAAAAAAACAGGAATAGGAAAGCAATCTTGAAGACAAAATTAAAAAGTTGGAACCATCCCACTTCCTGATTTCAAACTATACTACAAAGCTCTAGTAATCAAAACAGTATGATATTGGCAAAAGGATAGATACATATACCAATAAAACAGAATTGAAAACCCAGAAATAAACCTATCAATTAATTTATGACACAAAGTCCATCATATTTTCAAAAATGGACAGCCACATGGTAAAGAACGAAACTGGACTCCTTTCTTACACAATACAGAAAAGAAAAAAAAAAAACACAGAATGGGTTAAAAATTTATATGTAAGAGTTGATATTGTAAAACTCCTAGAATAGAGTTCGTTAGCATCAATTTTGCTAAGTCTTGACAGTTTTGTTTTTTAGGTTTGACACCAAAAATTCAAGCAACAACAGTGATATAAACAAGTGGAACTACATTTGATTAAAATGATTTCAAATAGGAAAGAAAATCATCAATAAAATGAAAAGGCAACCTAGAAAATATGATAAAATATTTGGAAACAATGTTTTTTATAAGAGGTTAATATTTGAAATATATCAGAAAGTCATGAAGCTCAATAACACAGTAATAATAATAGCCCAATTTCAAAATGGACTAAATACCTTAATAGGCATATTCTGAAAGAAGACATAAAAGTGGTCAACAAAAATATAAAAAGGTGCTCAAAACCACTTATTGTGGAAATCAAAATTACAATGAGCTCTCATCTCACACCTATTAAGATGACTATTAACAAAAAGCAAAAGTAACAAAAGTTAGAAAGGGTGTTGCTATTGTTGTTTAGTCACTAAGGCATGATCAACTCTTATGATCCATAGACTGTAGCCTGTCAGGCTTCTCTGTCCATGGGATAAGGACACTGAAGTGGGTTGCAATTTCCTTCTCCAAGGAAAGTATGTGGGAAAATGCAGCTGCATTTTATACAGAAAATCAAGTTTTATGTTTTGTTTTTTTCAGAGATAAACTGTAATTTTAATGAAATGAAAAATGATTTAATAAATACCAGAAATACAAAAACTATTTACATGTATTTTGATTCATATTATGGCAAAAGAAAAGTTTCACTTTGTTTTCAAGAAACTATTTGCATTCTTCTAAAAATTCTGTCAAAGTACCTTGACATATCTCTTCTCATTAATATAATTGGTATTTATTTTGAAAGTTGGCATGTCTTATCTAAGTATAACCCAGGTCATTTTTAAAGTACAGAGTGTTCTTCAGAAGCTTTTAAATGTGATTTCCTACTAAAAAAATTGAATAATTTTATATAAACTTCATAATTTTAAGTTTTAAATTAATAATTTAAAAAATAATCCAAAATATTAAATCAACCCAGAACAGATATGCTTGAATCTTTATACTAACTTGCTAAATTATTCAACATTATCCACCTTATTACTTCTGCAGGAATGACCAACTTCCTGGTCAAAGATCAATACATCTAATGAACTAGTGATTATTTTCAAAGTCTATCTAAAGATACTTCATTCAAGTGTCTCAGATTCAGTCAATGTATAGAATCATTGAAGAAAAGTTTCAAAAAGTCTCAAAATTTAGGAGAGTAGGTATAAAATGAATTAGTGATCTATAGAACATTTACTGTGCTCAGTCTGTAATGACATTATTTCTAAAAAAAAATTCTAAATGGTTACCACATTAAAATTTCTTGTCTTAGGAACCCTGCTTTTAACAATAAATGCAATTTTGAAAAATAAAGTAGAGCTATATTGTCTTTTATAATTTGAAGAAATTTTATTTTCAGTGTTATCCTCACACTTCTAAAAGTAAAATTGGGTGTTTATAACTTTTCTCATCACTAGATAAGTTTTTTTGAGCTCGTTGAGAAGCAGGTGGTGTTATCTTCTCAGCATAAAATGTTGAGGTGTGAATTAGTTATTATTATTGTTTTAACTTACCATCAGAAATCCACTATAAATAATCAGTCACTGCTGCAATGTAGATTTATTCCCATGAAGAAGCAAGATGTAGAGCTCTGATGACACTATGGAAGTCAAAATGTCACTTACAAGAAGAATTTTGTGCTCTTAGGAAAACAAATAAATAAATAAAATCATGCCTCCTATCATGTGTATGTGTTATCAACACTTTGTATTGTCATATTGGCCCTGAATGACAATTTTAACAATTAAGACTGTCCTGTGAGAAATTTAAATTTATCAGTCATGCCCTTAAACCTCTCTTCTGGGTAATGTTTCAGTTGCTTTAGGAAAAATAAAATCTATTCTATTTAGGATTTTTGATTTGATTCGATTATTCTGCAAATATGTTAAGCTAGATGTAAGCTTATTTAATAATAGGCTAGCTTTTGTGTAATCAATAATAATGGTGATACATTTCCTGTATCATCCAGGGTGATCTTTGATTCAGTTTCAATTATCTCATAAGTGACTAATATAATAGTGAGCATGCCTGGTGCAAACAAAATAAGTCAGAATGTATATGTGGTTTCCTTTTTTTCTTTTTCTAACCAATAACCAGCCTTTGCAGTGGACTTATTCCATTGCCAATACATATAAATAAGAAATCCATTCCCCATTTACCAAGATATTAACTCATAATGGGATTAGAGGAAACTTGTCTAATCCACATTCTTTAATAAGAATAGAGAATTAAGCTAAGCCTCCAAATACATAATCAGAAATCAACATTCTGTAAAACAGATGTGACTATATCTTTGCACAATGATGTGCAAACGTAAAACCTACAGGATCACTCTTGATACACAAAAGTATTATTTAACAGATAAAGCATCTAGAATCTGAAAATTTATTACTAAATATATGGCTTCCTGTTGTATCTTCTTTTAATGTATATATTGCTGAATGGATTATACTGTGAGGGTATAATCAGAAACAGCTTTGCACTTTCTCAAATGACCTCCAATTGGCTCTGAGACATCTTTTTTCCCACCACTGATGGGACAGTTTTCTGGAGTTAAGAAGACAGCCTACACAGATCATGCCTATCACCTCCTTTAAGTGTTTTTCTGCTAACAATCTCATCTAGTTTAAGTGGGAGAGGAAATATATTCATCTTCACAGGGAATTCTGTCTTTGTATAAGTTTCCTTTAAAAAAATCTCTTCTTAAGGAACCACTTGGCTTCCCTTATGTATAGGTGGCGGGGGGCCCGGGGGAGGGTGGGGTGGGGGTGGGAAGTATAATGTAGGAGAGGAAAAGAGGCAATGGGGTAAGTGGGTAAAAGTCCAGAGGGGGGATCTCTGAACAAGTTCTGCAGAGATGGTTTAGCCCCTCTTTGCAGAAAGTACAGGCATGTGGCACTCATATTCTCATCCAAAGATGAGTTATGAGTTTCCATAACTTTGAAAAAGGAGAGAAAACATTGTTTATCATTTTTTACATTAGTATTCTAGGGTCAGTCAGAAGTTTGAATCAAGGTACAATATTAAGGAGGATAAAAAAGGGAAAATATTTTGCTTTCTCAAAGAATCAGGGTGTGATATTCCTTTAGGTGATCACAATATTCCGGCTCTAAACATTGCTATTTTGTTTCCACTTCTGCCCTCAATTATCAGAATTTTTTTTTTTAACTTAAACTGCAATGCATATTGTTGACCACAGTTTTAATTTTCTTTGATCCTAAGCGTCTGCCTATGATGCCGGGCACCTGGGTTCGATCCCTGTCAGGAAGATCCCCTGGAGAAGGAAATGGGAACCCACTCCAGTATTCTTGCATGGAAAATCCCATGGACTGAGGAGCCTGGTAGGTCGCAAAGAGTCAGACACGACTGAGCGACTTCACTTTTCACTTTCCAATACCTCACTTACAAAAAGGTGTAATGCCTCACTTACAAAAGATTCCATTCCTTTATAGCACAAGCAAACTACAACTGAAATATGAGCTAAGTCACTTCAGTCATATCCAACTCTTTGCAACCTTATGGATCAGAGCCCACCAGGACTATGGTCTATGGAATTCTCTGCCTTTGGAATTCTCCAGGCAAGAATACTGGAGTGGATTGCCATTTCCTCCTCCAGGAGTTCTCCCTGACATGGAAATCTAGCCCTCATCTCTTATGTCTCCTGCATTGGCAAGTGGATTCTTTACCACTCATCTGAAGTGTACAGAGGATAATATTTAAAATGTAACTTGACAGACAAACTCTGTTTAGCCAAGAACCTATTTGAAAAGAATCTTTTTAAAGATTGTATAGGACAATAAGGACTACTTACATAAAATAGAAAGGCCTTTCATTCAGGAGGAAAATATGTTTTATCTTTTACTTCTCCAATAAACAGAAAGAACAAAAATGAGCTCAGATATTGCATTATTACTTCCCTCATCAAAGGATTCAAATCAAAAATATTTGATGAAAATTAAAAAACAATTTTAGTAACTAAATTGACTTTTTTATTATTCCCTGTCCTATGAACTGCTAGACACTGTGATTGTCCAAACAACTGTGGGCATAAATGTTAAGATATGAAAATAATAACAATATTAAAAATCAAATAACTATCAAGTGATGGTTATATCTTGCAATCTCAAAAGGATAAGATGTTCAGGAAAGATATATGGTGATGGTAGAACTGAATTTGAGTGAAAGGGTCGGTTCAGTTGCTCAGTCATGTCTGACTGTTTGCAACCCCATGGAATACAGCATGCCAGGCTTCCCTGTCCATTACCAACTCCTGGAACTTACTGAAACTCATGCCCATAGAGTTGGTGATGCCATCTGACCATCTCATCCTCTGTTGTCCCCTTCTCCTCCTGCCTTCAGTTTTTCCCAGGATCACGATCTTTCCTAATGAGTCAGCTGTTGGCATAGGTGCCAAAGTATTGGGGATTCAGCTTTATCGTCAGTCCTTCCAATGCATATTAAAGACTGATTTCCTTTATTATTTACTGATTTGATCTCCTTGAAGTCCAAGCGACTCTTGAGTCTTCTCCAATACCACAGTGAAAGTGTGCTGCTGCTGCTGCTGCTAAGTCGCTTCAGTCGTATCTAACTCTGTGCGACCCCATAGATGGCAGCCCACCAGACTGTGCCATCCCTGGGATTCTCCAGGCAAGAACACTGGAGTGGGTTGCCATTGCCTTCTCTGACAGTGCAAGTGTGGGTAAAACTTAAAAAGAGTTCTGAATTTAAAAAGTAATGACTATTTGCAGATGCAGTCCCTGGGGTCGCAAAGACTCTGACAAGAATTAGCAACTGAACAACAGACAATAGTGATTCACTATATTTACAGGTTATATTCTATTATACTCCATTAAAAGTTATTACAAGATAATGGATATAACTCACTGTGCTATATGATATATCCTTGTTGTTTACCTAATTTATACATAGTAGTTTGTATCCCTTAAATCCAAATTCTTACTTTTCCCCTTCCCCTATCCTTCTCCCTTTTGGTAACCACTGGTTGGTTTTGTATAACTATAGCTGTTTCTGTTTTGAATATACATTCATTTGTTTTTGTTTTGTTTTTATTTTATATGTACAAATAGATTGGGAAATATTGGAACCAATGACGGACTTTATTTTCTTGGGCTCCAAAATCACTGCAGATGGTGACTGCAGCCACAAAATTAAAAAAAAAAAAAAAAATCTTGCTCCTTGGAAGAAAAACTATGCATATTAAAAAGCATATTAATAAGCATATTAAAAAGCAGAGCCATTACTTTACCGACAAAGGTCTGCATAGTCAAAGCTATGGTTTTTCCAGTAGTCATTTATGCATGGGAGAGTTGAACCATAAAGAAAGCTGAGAGCTGAAGAATTGATGCCTTTGAACTGTGGTGTTGGAGAAGACTCTTGAGAGTCCCTTGGACTGCAAGGAGATCAAGCCAATCAATCCTAAAGGAAATCAAACCTGAATATTCATTAGAAGGGCTGATCAGATCAGATCATATCAGTCGCTCAGTGGTGTCCAACTCTTTGCAACCCCATGAATCACAGCACGCCAGGCCTCCCTGTCCATCACCAACTCCCGGAGTTCACACAGACTCATGTCCATCAAGTCAGTGATGCCATCCAGCCATCTCATCCTCTGTCGTCCCCTTCTCCTCTTGCCCCCAATCCCTCCCAGCATCAGAGTCTTTTCCAATGACTCAACTCTTCGCATCAGGTGGCCAAAGTACTGGAGTTTCAGCTTTAGCATCATTCCTTCCAAAGAAATCCCAGGGCTGATCTCCTTCAGAATGGACTGGTTGGATCTCCTTGCAGTCCAAGGGACTCTCAAGAGTCTTCTCCAACACCACAGTTCAAAAGCATCAATTCTTTGGCGCTCAGCCTTCTTCACAGTCCAACTCTCACATCCATACATGACCACAGGAAAAACCAAAGCCTTGACTAGACGAAACTTTGTTGGCAAAGTAATGTCTCTGCTTTTGAATATGCTATCTAGGTTGGTCATAACTTTCCTTCCAAGGAGTAAGAATCTTTTAGTTTCATGGCTTCAGTCACCATCTGCAGTGATTTTGGAGCCCAGAAAAATAAGGTCTGACACTGTTTCCACTGTTTCCCCATCTATTTCCCATAAAGTGATGGGATCGGATGCCATGATCTTCGTTTGTTGAATGTTGAGCTTTAAGCCAACTTTTTCACTCTCCACTTTCACTTTCATCAAGAGGCTTTTGAGTTCCTCTTCACTTTCTGCCATAAGGGTGGTGTCATCTGCATATCTGAGGTTATTGATATTTCTCCCGGCAATCTTGATTCCGGCTTGTGTTTCTTCCAGTCCAGCATTTCTCATGATGTACTCTGCATATAAGTTAAATAAACAGGGTGACAATATACAGCCTTGATGTACTCCTTTTCCTATTTGGAACCAGTCTGTTGTTCCATGTCCAGTTCTAACTGTTGCTTCCTGACCTGCATACAAATTTCTCAAGAGGCAGATCAAGTGATCTGGTATTCCCATCTCTTTCAGAATTTTCCACAGTTTATTTCATACGAACAGTATGAAAAGAAGGGCCGATACCAAAACTCTAATACCTTCCTTGGCCACTGGATTGTAGGAGTCAACTCTTTAGAGAAGACTCTGATGCTGGGAAAGATTAAAGTCAGGAGGAGAAGGGGACAACAGAAGATGAGATGGTTGGATGGTATCACTGACTCAATGGACATGAGTTTGAGTAAACTCGGAGAGATGGTGAAGGACAGGGATGTCTGGCGTGCTGCAGTCCATGAGATCACAAACAGTCTGATGTGACTGAGTGACTGAACAATATGTGAGTGAACCATACAGTCTCTTGTCTTTCTCTATCTGACTGATTTCAGAAAGCATAATACTCCCTATATCCATCCACATTCCCTTTTATATCTACCTCAGAAGTCACATTGCATTGTTTCTGCTACAATTGAAAATGAGTTGCCTGTTCAGTACAAGGGAAGGCAATTGTATGTATTTTTTGAAAGATGATTGGCAAAGTGAGGGAAGAGCATGAGGAACCAGGTATATTGTAGTGGCCATTTTGGAAAATAAAATCCGCTGTACTCTTTGCTTAGGAAGAAGTAACTTTCTGTATTATATTGTTTTAATTGAAATATGATAAGTCTAATAAGAACATAAACATGATTAAAAATGACAACAGAATTGAATGGTTAATATAGTTTAAGTTTTTTTTTAATTGTGTATCTACACCAGGGAATTTTGTACAGCTCAGAGTCCTCCACACTGAGCCTCTAGCTATTTTTCAATTACAGTTCAGGCTTTCCTTCTCTAACTTGTTCTTTTGGTGGTTTCAGTTCATGGGTTTCTGCTCCAGTATGCCATGACTTGTGTGTTTACCTGTTTCTTCAGTTTGGTGGACAGCAATTCACCCAATTTTCTACTCCTCTCTTATACATCCAAGAAAGGTTATTGACTTTTTCAGTCTTTTTACTTGTAAGGACATAAAAGCAGCTTTCAGGCTTCTTATATGCAGACCCAGAAATCAGAGTCTTCATCATTTAAAAAATTATTTCCATTTATTAATTTTCCTTCATAGCCTTTATCAACACTGGACAAAGTGTTGACATCTATATATTATATAAAATATATATTTTATATTATATATTTTATATTGTATTATATTTTATTATATATTATATTATATATATATTAGACATATAACCTTTTGAAATGTTTTTCCTTTACTGTATAAATGTGAAAGTTCAATGAAAGCAGATATTTTGACATTTATAATTACTACTATCCCTCCAGTACCTATACCAGTGGCTAGCAATTAATACAAGTTCAGTAAACATTTGAAGAAGGAAAATAGAAAAAAAAAAAAAAAAACTATTCCCCAATGTTATGGGAAATGTCAAACAACAAATAAGCATCATATTTTAAAATAAATGCTGTAATATATTATATATATATATATATAATATAAACATGTAGTAAGTATACACCTATGTTTGCAAAGTATATGAAGAGTTGGAATTCTTTAAAATATTAAGTGCAGACTAAATATTATTGCCCTTTATACTACATAGACATGCAATCAGTCTGGAACAAGAAATGGAAACCTATTCAAACTGGAGCAACATTGGTAGAAATATGAACAGGATTCTACTGGAAAGATATGGATGTTTCACAAAAACTCAAACCAATGAAAAAGAGCAGTCAGTTTTGCAGGATGCTGAAACAGAACTAAAAAGTAAAAAAAGAAGATAGTAGAAAGAACTGCTGCATAAAAGAACACTTGTTTTGTTTTTATATTTATGTTTTCTTACTTAGTGTGGAGTTTGACTTGTTTCAACATAACTTTTTTTTTTTCTTTTTTTGTGTGTGTAATTATAGTTTCATCTATCTGGGGCAATAGCACCTAGGTTTATTTTCCTATTTCTTTACTTGAACAAATTTGTTATATCTCAATGGGCAGATGGGATAAAATTGTCCCAGAGAATGGCCCTGATGGGCTAAACCCAAGTTATATACACATGGTCACCTAGTAAGATGGAACAGAGAATTGGGCTATGACACAGGTTGTATTTATGCTGAGGCAAGCTCCAACATCACTGAAGATGGCGACTAAAGCCATTAAAAGTCACTTGTTCCTTGGAAGAACAGCTATAACAAAGCCAGACAGTGTATTAAAAAGAAGAGACATCTCTTTGCCAAAAAAGGTCCATATAGTCACGTACGGATGTAAGTGTTGGACCATAAATGCCAACATTAGTCATGTACAGATGTGAGTGTTGGACCATAAATGCCAACAAAATGATGCTTTTCAATTGTGGTGCTGGAGAAGACTCTTGAGAGTTCCTTGGATTCCAAAGATATCAAACCAGTCAATACTAAAGAACATCAACCCTGAATATTCACTGTAAGGATTGATGCTGAAGCTGAAGCTTCAATTTTTTTTTTTTTTTTTTTTTTTTTTTTTTTTTGCCACTTGATGCTAAGAGCTGGCTCATTGGAAAAGACCCTGATGCTGGGAAAGATTGAAGGCAGGAGGAGAAGCTGGCAGCAGAGAATGAGTTAATTAGATGGCATCACTGACTAAATGAACATGAATTCAAGTAAGCTTTGGGAGATAGTGAAGGACAGAGGTTTCTGATGTACTGAAGTCTGATGTACTGGGGTTGCAAAGAGTCAGACAGGACTTAGCAACTGAACAATAACAATAATATTGACAAAGTTTACTTATTTTTATGTGTTTTATTATATTATGGTGAATGGTAAAGATTAGTTTACTTCACTCTTCTCTAAATTCTCTTGTCTGAATAAAATAGTGCCTTGCATATGACTGCACTATTGGATCTTATCTATTTAATACTCACGAAAGATAGTTTTCTATACTTTCCAGCTTAGTAAAACAAAATACTTTAACTTCTCAAAAATACCTTCAAATACCCATTTTGATCTATCCACAGGTTAAACAAAGTGGTTTTTACCTACCCCATCTCTCCCAGAAACCAAAATGATGAAATCACTAACAACTTCTCCTTGAAATTTCTTCCAATTAGTCAGAGCAGCTGGAGAAGAGAATGGCAACCCACTCCAGTGTTCTTGCCTGGAGAATCCCATGGATGGAGAAGCCTGGTAGGCTGCAGTCCATGGGGTCGCACAGAGTCAGAGACGACTGAAGCGACTTAGCAGCAGCAGCAGCAGCAGCAGCAGCAGCAGCAGTCAGAGCGTCAATATAGGAGAGAAGATAAACCAATTAACAGAATTCAAGTAAAAAAAAAAAAAAGGTTGATTTATTTTCTTAGAAAATTTGAATAAAATTCTCTAAGACTCATCTTCTTATATATAAAGCGAAGATAATCATATTAATTATACCTGCTTGAAGTATAGAAACTGGTATGTTAAATAAATGTAGGACATAGTTACTACTATGCATTTTGTTAATAACAAAACATTGTTGCTATGTAATTTAATGTCTTTATTTTCATAAATAAAATATGACAGAGGTAAAGCTTTATAATTTTTTTTTTAAGGAAAATGAAAACACATCCAAAATGGTTATGATTTTACCTAACCACATCTGCACTTTGGTCTTTGTTCAATAATACATTATGTGTAACATGTTTTATTTACAAAAGCTATTTCTTTCATTAGTAAAAAAGTGACAAGAATAATCAGAATAATTGGTGACTTTTAAGTACTAACTAGGAGCTAGTACTGCTTTCCTTAGCATATTCAAAATACCTATTTGCTTTTAATTATTAGAACCATGCAAGTAACTATTACAGCTTTATATCAGTCTCCTATCAAACAGATAGTCCTAGTGACATTATTGCCAGGAAGGGGAATTCAAATTCCATTATCTCCCATTATCTTTCAAGGCATTTTACCTCCTCTACCTTTAATTAAGTTAAAATCTGTTTCACTTTCATTAATGATTAAAACTAATTGAGTTTGTTGTTTAATCCTATCTAAAAAGTTTTCTATTGGTTAAATAGGTTGACTTACAAATAGAGTTGCTCTATACACTCTAGTCTGTCATATCAGGACTAGAGTTCATCAATTTTATTATTCTATTTTCTGAATTTATCTCATTGGGAAAATTTCTCACATTCAACTTCTGGAGAATGTAGTTGTTGCATTTTTAGGCAGTGAGAGTTGTTGAACAGTGACAAAACTTAATCTTTGCATTTTGATGAAAAAATTGGCAAAACTTAAATAAAAAATGAAAAAAAAATCAGTTTCCATTTCTCCAAAGAATAAAGTTTATTGTATGAACCAAGAAAGAGATAAACTATTTTTACTTATTTTGAGCTATAAAAAATAAGACCTCAAAACCAACAAATGCTGTTCCAAATTCACAAGTGATGCTGTTTTACAAATTTTTCAGCTCATGTAGTTCAACCATTGTACTGTAGCCAAGTCTCACTGGAGCTCTTTTAATCTTCTGCATCCACTGAGAAGATGGCAAGAATATAATCCTCAAAGCAGAGAAGAACTAGGATAAAACACAAGTACCAAACTCACTGGCCTACGGTTCACAGGAGGCTGAAAACAACAAACACACTCTTGGGCTTTTTTGCCTTAAGCTCCTTCCAAGGTCTGTTATATGTCTGACAGAAAATATAATTTAGGAACAGTTTAAGGGGGATAAGATATAATTGAGATCTTTGTAAACTTAAATACTGATTTAATTTACTTTCTATGTCTATGGTAGTATGAATACTATCATAAGATATACTATCATAAGATATAGATATAATGTGCTGTCAGTTTGCAATTGAATACTCAGTTTCACACCCAGTTTTCCTGCCCTGAATGATCATATAGCTTACAGTCATTTGAGATGTTACCAAGAGATAGATGTGAAGCTTGTGCAATCTTACTACTATGACCATGACTGTGACTATGACTATGCCCTACTCTTTGCAATCCCATGGACTGTAGCCCACCAGGCTCCTCTGTCCATGGGCCTTTCCCAGCAGAAATACTGGAGTGGGTTGCCATCTCCCCCTCAAAGGGACTAGTTAAGTACATGTAACTAATTAAATAGCTTACATAATGCAATGAAGTGTTAGTAGACTGCATCCATTTCTGCATTCACCTTGATCATTTTAATGTGGGAAAAACTTAATTTCTTTAATTTTAATGTATTTTCCCAAAGAAAGATCATTAAAAATCTTGGTCATGAACATGAATATACAATATAAAAAATAAAGAATGGCATTTTCAGTTTGCTAGAAGTATAGCATGTACAATTATGCCTATACTCTATAGGGGAACAAGAGAAAGTGGCTTATAAAAATGTTTTAGAGAATGTTATATAGAAATATACTCTAGTGTGGCTGTTTGTAAAAATGTCAAATTTTATCTATTGAGAATGTAAAGGATTTCCTTTAATACTTGTACATGAGAAGGCAGCACACTAAATGTAATGGTGAGTTTCTACATTGCTCTTCTCAACATCAGTAGTAAATTATATAAATGAATATTCTATATTATATATTGCAATCTGTTATTAGAAATAGCAAAGATATATCAAGTCTGATAATAGTGATATTATGAGGAAAAAGCTAATATTAAAATTTTGAAATGTCATCTAGGGATAGATGCAGCAATAACAGTGACTTTCCGGTTATCATTGTCATTTTAATTTTTGATGAGAGAAATTCATTGCACTAAATGGATAAATCATTTTTGATGGGAGACAATATTTACCATCCCAAGAAGCCAAGAAAAGCAATGATAGAAGAGCAGAACAAGTGGTGTATATACAACATGTTCATCAAGTGGCAAAATCTTGAGCTTGGTTTTTAGAGTTTATTATTTTTTATATAAATTTATTTATTTTAATTGGAGGTTAATTACTTTACAATAATATTGTAGAGTTTATTATTTTTTAAAGATTTTTTGATATGGGCCATTTTTAAAGTCGTTATTGAATGTGTTACAACAGTCTTCTGTTTTATGTTTTTGATTTTTCACTGCAAGGCATGGGGATCTTAGCTCCTCGACCAGGGATCAAACACCCACAGCCTTGCATTGGAAGGCCAAGTCTTAACCACTGGACCATCCAGCAAGTTCCAAGAGTTTATTTTGAAAAAGTACTGCTTCTCATATAATTATTTTAAAGGTACATTTACATATAATGACTGTTAGTGATTAAAAAATTAAATACTTGATTGTGATTTAAGCATAAAACACTGTGTGAATAATCATAGCCTTTAAGCAAAACCATTGTTTTTAGAATGTTTAAGGCTCCCCTTTTGAATATTTAAAAAAATGTATATTATCAAACTCTGAATACATACAGAAAATTAAAGTTGGACAATTAAAAGACAATTTTTAGCAAGTCAACAATGTAAATTAATTTTTGCAAACAATTATTCAAATGTTACTTCCTGTATTAAACCTATATTCTGATTTGTCATTTTTCTTTCTATTGCAGTTTGATTTAAAATATTTAATTTATGTTTAAGCAGTTTGGCATTATATGTATAAGGACATATCTAAAATCAGTTTAAGAAATCATTATTAATAAGTAAGAGTTGAAAAATGTAGTCTCTCTTATCTGTAGAACCTTATTTTCTGCATTTCTTATGAAATTCTTTGTTAGGTCAAGTAGTCCTCTGGTGTTCACTTTATATTTCTTAGAGCCCATCACAGCTAGATAATTCCCTATGCACCAATGAATGATGAAAATCCAGAGTTGAATTTTAATATTTCCAGTTCTAAGTAATTCAGTGGAGAGTAAAGATCTACCCTAGATGTACGTTCCTTCAAGCAATGCCACACACTACAGTGATTCAGAAACCTCAGAGGCCAATGGCTCAGCAGTACAAGGCTCAAACTGGCAACATGCCTGCAGCAGCATTAACTTTTGATTTCTGCTGGTGCTTGTTTCCTATTTTTAATATTGCACATAAGTGTCAGAATTCAGATTGTCATATAATGGCAAAACACAAATGCAGTGAGATCCATGGCTCTCCTGCAACCTTTCTTGATTTCCCTTGACCCTCCTTAAGCATGCAACTTATCTCTAAGAACTATGATCAGCACTTAATGATGCCTACACATTTGGAAAGAATGATAAAGTGAAGAGTGAAAAACACTTTGAAAGGATGATCTAACACCATACACAAAAATAAACTCAAAATGGATTAAAGATCCATTTGATACTGGCACAAAGATAGAAAAATAGATCAATGGAACAAAATAGAAAGCCCAGAGATAAATCCATGCACCTATGGACACCTTATTTTTGACAAAGGAGGCAAGAATATACAATAGAGAAAAGACAATCTCTTTAACAAGTGGTGCTGGGAAAACTGGTCAACCACTTGTAAAAGAATGAAACTAGAACACTTTCTAACATCATACACAAAGATGTACTAAAAACAGATTAAATATCTAAATGTAAGACCAGAAACTATAAAACTACTAGAGGAGAACATAGGCAAAACACTCTCCGAAATAAATCACAGCAGGATCCTCTATGACCCACCTTCCAGAATATTGGAAATAAAAGCAAAAATAAACAAGTGGGACCTAATTAAAATCAAAAGCTTCTGCACAACGAAGGAAACTATAAGCAAGGTGAAAAGACGGCCTTCAGAATGGGAGAAAACAATAGCAAATGAAGCAACTGACAAATAATTAATCTCAAAAATATACAAGCAACTCATTCAGCTCAATACAAGAAAAAATAAATGACTCAATCAAAATATGGGCAAAGAACTAAACAAACATTCCTCCAAATAAGACATACAGATGGCTAACAAACACATGAAAAGATGCTCAACATCACTCATTGTCAGAGAATGTAAATCAAAACCACAATGAGGTACCATCTCACGCAGGTCAGAATGATTGCTTTCAAAAAGTCTATAAACAATAAATGCTGGAGAGGGTGCGGAGAAAAGGGAACCTTCATACATTGTTGGTGGGAATTAAAACTAGTACAGCCACTATGGAAAACAGTGTGGAGATTCCTTAAAAAAACTGGAACTAGAACTGCCATATGACCCAGCACCCCACTGCTGGGCATACATACTGGAGAAACCAGAATTGAAAGAGACATATGTACCGCAGTGCTCGTCACAGCACTGTTTACAATACCCAGGACATGGAAGCAACTTAGATGTCCATCAGCAGATGAATGGATAAGAAAGCTGTGGCAAATATACACAATGGAATATTACTCAGCTATTAAAAAGAACGCATTTGAATCAGTTCTAATGAGGTGGAGCAAACTGGAGCCTATTATACACAATGAAGTCAGAAAGAAAAACACCAGTACAGTATATTAATGCATGTATGTGGAATTTAGAAAGACAGTAATGACGACCCTATACATGAGACAGCAAAAGAGACACAGATATAAAGAATAGACTTTTGAACTCTGTAGGAGAAAGCAAGGGTGGGAGGACTTGAGAGAATAGTGTTGAAACTTTTATATTACCATATGTGAGACAGGTGACCAGTCCAGTTCAATGCATGAAACAGGGTACTCAAAGCCAGTGCACTGGAATGACCGAGAGGGATGGGATAGGGTGGGAGGTGGAAGGGGTTGCGGGATGGGGGACACATGTACACCTGTGGCTGATTCATGTCAACATATGGCAAAAACCACCACAGTATTGTAAAGTAATTAGCCTCCAATTAAAATAAATAAATCAATTTTAAAAAAAGGATGATCTGTAGCAAACAAAAGAGTTATGTAGCTTTCATTCTGTGGCTCTTGTCTACCTGTGCTAGTTGACTGAAGTCCATTTCTAATACTCCTGAAGATTTTGCTATGAAATCCAAAAGTAAATCAAAATATGAAGTAAATCAAAATATGGATCCTTGATCATCTCAGTAATGAAAGGATGAACAAAAGTAAACATTCCTGCAAAAATTATTTGCTTTTTATTAGGCACATTAGACAAAACCAACCAATAATTTATAATTCTATAATATATCATTCAAAATATAATACTCTCTAGCATTGAGAGAAATAGTTCTGGAATAGTAAGCAGAGAGCTATATCTTTAGATGTACTTAAATATGCATAGTTATGAGACATGAAATGTATCAACTTGTCACCCCCATGAACTCAGCTTAAAAGAAAACTCTGAAAGATCAAAATAATTGTCTTAATACCTATTTACTAAAATATAAACAATTTTATCATACCAATATTCCTCAGTTTCATGCTTAAAGGTTATTTACTTTTAATTTAAGATAGTTCTAATTAGCTTAGTATTTCAGTTTCAAATCACATAAACATGATACTCAGGAAAACAACAAGAGAAAGGAAGAAATTCTGAGAGGAAACAAACTGTGCCATTAGGAAATGATTGTGGACCGAAAAAAAAAAAGGGGGGGGACACAAAATGCAAAAAGCAACAATCTGAGATGATGTTGTGCAAGACTATGTGGCCCCACATTGCAGAGTCAACCTCAAGGCTATATCTGCAGAAATTTAAGCACAATTACATAATTACTTCTCAGAACAGCAACTTTGAATATTAAGTGGAGACCTCAATACTTTCCCTGAAAAATTTAGAGGACTTTAGTCATGTATGGATGTGAGAGCTGGACTGTGAAGAAAGCTGAGCACCAAAGAATTGATGCTTTGAACTGTGGTGTTGGAGAAGACTCTTGAGAGTCCCTTGGACTGCAAGGAGATTCAACCAGTCCATTCTGAAGGAGATCAATCCTGGGTGTTCTTTGGAAGGAATGATGCTAAAGCTGAAACTCCAGTACTTTGGCCACCTCATGCAAAGAGTTGACTCATTGGAAAAGACTCTGATGCTAGGAGGGATTGGGGGCAGGAGGAGAAGGGGATGACAGAGGCTGAGATCACTGGATGGCATCACTGACTCGATGAACGTGAGTTTGAGTGAATTCCGGGAGTTGGTGATGGACAGGGAGGCCTGGCGTGCTGCAGTTCATGGGGTCGCAAAGAGTCGGACACGACTGAGTGACTGAACTGAACTGAAGGCTCTCTCTACATATGCACATATGTGTATAATTTATAAAATTTAAATAGGTTCTTTTGTGAATATCATTTAAATTTAAACCAGTATATTGAAGTGCCTAGCTAATAATAAAAATTAAATATAAAGTTCTCCAGAGGAAAAAGACAAGAGAGGTCTGCCCCAAATTCACTTAGAATGCACTTGTAGAAAAATGGTAGATTTCAAGATGATCTTTTTTGATTTATACACAATAATTTATAAATAAATCCCACTCTTTTATAATTAGAATAATGCATAAAAATACATATGTTGTTTTAAAGTTCATTAGTAGTTGGGACAAATGTAGTAAAAATTTATTGCGCATCTATGCCTTGGCTATTTACTGTTGTTCAGTCGCTCAGTCCTGTCTGACTGTTTCAGCGCCATGAACTGCATCATGCCAGGCTTCCCTGCCCTTCACCATCTCCTGAAGTTTATTCAAACTCAGGTCTATTGAGTTGGTGATGCCATCCAACCATCTTGTTCTTTGTTGTCCCATTCTCCTCCTACTTTCAGTCTTTCCTAGAATCAAGGTCTTTCCCAGTGACACGTCTCTTCATACAAGGTGGCCAAAGTATTGGAGTGTCAGCTTCAACATCAGTCCTTCCAATGAATATTCAGGGCTGATTTCCTTTAGGATTGACTGGTTGGATCTCCTTGCAGTCCAAGGAACTCTCAAGAGTCTTTTCCAACACCACAGTTCAAAAGCATCAATCCTTCAGTGCTCAGCCTTCATTATGGTCCAGCTCTAACATCCATACATGGCTACTGGAAAAACCATAGCTTTGACTAGATGGACATTTTTTGGCAAAGTGATATCTCTGTTTTTTAATATGCTATCTAGGTTTGTCATAGCTTTTCTTCCAAGGAGCAAGTGTCTTTCAATTTCAAGGCTGCAGTCACCATCTACAGTGATTTTGGAGCCCAAGAAAATAGTCTGTCACTGTTTCCATTGTTTTCCCACCTACTTGCCATAAGTAATGGGACTGGATGCTATGATGTTAGTTTTTTGAATATTGAATTTTAAACCAGCTGTTTCACTCTCTTCTTTCACTTTCATCAAGAGGCTCTTTAGTTCCTCTTAGTTTTCTGCCATAAAGATGGTGTCATCTGCATATCTAAGGTTATTGATATTTCTCCCGGCAATCTTGATCCGTTTGTGCTTCATCCAAGACTATATATTGCTTATTTGAGCAGAATATGTTATAAGAGATTTTGGTGTGGATGTTTCTGTAGGCAGAAGGATTTCTAAAGGCCTAGAGGCCTAAATTTCTAGTGGCTTAAAATATTCTTCTTTGACATATTAATCATTATAAATTGGTTATTTTCAGAGAACCAGCACATGGGGAATGACTCTGAAAACCAAGTAGAAGCTGATTTTTTGTAAGAAAAGGCAACAAGTTTAACTTTTACTTTGATTGGGTTCTATCCCTGTGTAGGGAAGATCCCCCGGAGAAGGGAAAGGCTACTCACTTCAGTATTCTGCTCTGGAGAATTCCATGGACTATATAGTCCATGGGTCCCAAAGAGTCGGACAGGACTGAGAGACTTTCACTTTCACTTTATAATTGTAACAGAAATCTCTGTGTACTTGAGTGTCTCACTTCTGTACCTGAAGCAGGAGGATGACCAAATACCTGGAAACTCATCAATGGAGAAGACAATGACTTAATCCTACAATACAATCCTCCTTGTTTACTGTGTGTTTTCTTGTAACACCCATGACTAACTGTCTTCTCACTCAACACCCTATTTTATCTTTTGCAGAGGATGGTATTTAAGATACAGGCTTTGGACATTTTGATGAGTTATTCAGTTTTTTTGAATCTCTCCCAAATATATGTGTTATCAAAATTTGCTTGACTTTCTCCTGTTCATCTGTTTAATGTCAATGTAATTATTAGGCAAGCCAAAGAACATAGAAGTGTAGAGGAAAATTTATTTCTCCCCAACATCTCCATAATGTAATCCTCTGAGGAAAGGGCATCTCCAAATTAGAGTATTTTCAGGGGACCTGTGTTCTGTTTTGATATTAAAGTAGAAGAGAAGAAGAATAGACACAAATGGAGTTATTAAGTACAGGGCAAGATCCTGGAGAAAAAGTGATTGCTTGGGAAATTCCAGTGTTGTGATTAAAATCTCTGTAGCAGAAATTCACCTCATGATTATCTGTTACATATAGGATGCCTGAGGCTGACTTCAGGCATTGTTCAACTAAAGAGAACAATATGATCAAGACTTGTTTGCCAGCTCTTGGATTTGCTTTACTTTATACACATATTTCGTGTTTTTGTGCTGTAAATAAATGTCTTCTCTGTGGTTAAGGAAGAGAGTCACTAGAAACAGCTTCAAGTGAAGTTACTTCACATGTATAATAATGGATCCTTAAAGGCAATGGGTAATGTTTTGTGGAAACAGTGACTGATTTAATTTTGGGGGCTCCAAAATCACTGCAGGTGGTGACTGCAGCCATGAAATTAAAAGACACTTACTCCTTGGAAAAAAGTTATGACCAACATAGACAGCATATTAAAAAGCAGAGGCATTACTTTGCCAACAAAGATCTGTCTAGTCAAGGGTATGGTTTTTCCAGTAGTCATGTATGGTTGTAAGAGTTGGATTATAAAAGAAAGCTGAGCACCAAAGAATTGATGCTAATGAACTGTAGTGCTGGAGAGGACTCTTGAGAGTTCCTTGGACTGCAAAGAGATCCAGCCAGTCCATCCTAAAGAAAGTCAGTCCTGAATATTCATTGGAAGGACTGATGCGGAAGCTGAAACTCCAATACTTTGGGCCTGATGTGAAGAGCTGACTCATTTGAAAAAACCCTGATGCTGGGTAAGATTGAAGCCAGGAAGAGAAGGGGATGACAGAGGATGAGATGGTTGCATGGCATCACCAACTCAACGGACAGGAGTTTGAGTAAACTCTGGGAGTTGGTGATGGACAGGGAGGCCTGGCATGCTGCAATCCATGAGGATGCAAAGAGTCAGACATGACTGAGCAACTGAACTCAGCTGAACTGAAGTTTTCTTAATTAGCTCTTGCAGAGAAGACTTGGAAAGGGCTTTTGTTAGCCTGACTCAAGTCATACGTCTCTATCTGAATAAATTGTGGTCTTGGGCATATGACACTAAAATAGAACAGGACGCTCTGAGGCTCTCCAGATACAAATCCTCTCAGAATACCACATTTCTTGTTTGTAAAAAATAGGCTTCATTTAGTCTCCTGGGTCTTACCTGAGTCAAATAATTGTGTATCAGAGAAGGGATGGAATGCAGAAACAAAGGAGGAGCAATATAATAATAAAAGTGCAGTCATGGAGAAGGTCCTGGTCCTTCTTCAAGGACCATACACAGCAATATATTTGAGTTTTTCTATAGGAACTAACAAAACTCAACATTCAAAATAAAAACTAGCATCATGTATCTGGTCCCATTTCATTTCATGGTAATAGAAGGGGAAAAAGTGGAAAGGGTGACAGATTTTATTTTCTTGGGCTCCAAAATCAGTGTGCACAGTTGACGGCATCCACAAAATTCAAAAATGCTTGCTCCTTGGAAGGAAAGCTGCAACAAACCTAGGCAGAGTTGTTAAAAAAACAGAGTTGAAAAACAGACATCACTCTGCCAACAAATGCCCATATATTCAAAGTTTTGGTTTTCCAGTAGCCAGGTACAGATGTGAGAGTTGGACCATAAGGAAGGTTGAGTGTCAAAGAAGTGATGTTTTTGAACTGTTCAGTTCAATTCAGTCCCTCAGTCATGTCTGAGTCTTTGTGACCCCATGAATCGCAGCACGCCAGGCCTCCCTGTCCATCACCAACTGCCAGAGTTCACTCAGACTCACGTCCATCGAGTCAGTGATGCCATCCAGCCATCTCATCCTCTGTCGTCCCCTTCTCCTCCTGCCCCCAATCCCTCCCAGCATCAGAGTCTTTTCCAATGAATCAACTCTTCACATGAGGTGGCTGAAGTACTGGAGTTTCAGCTTTAGCATCATTCCTTCCAAAGAAATCCCATGGCTGATCGCCTTCAGAATGGACTGGTTGGATCTCCTTGCAGTCCAAGGGACTCTCAAGAGTCTTCTCCAACACCACAGTTCAAAAGCATCAATTCTTTGGCGCTCAGTCTTCTTTACAGTCCAACTCTCACATCCATACATGACCACAGGAAAAACCATAGCCTTGACTAGATGGACCTTTGTTGGCAAAGTAATGTCTCTGCTTTTGAATATGCTATCTAGGTTGGTCATAACTTTCCTTCCAAGGGGTAAGCATCTTTTAATTTCATGGCTGCAATTACCATCTGCAGTGATTTTGGAGCCCAGAAAAATAAAGTCTGACACTGTTTTCACTGTTTCCCCATCTATTTCCCATGAAGTGATGGGACCGGATGCCATGATCTTCGTTTTCTGAATGTTGACCTTTAAGCCAATTTTTTCACTCTCCACTTTCACTTTCATCAAGAGGCTTTTTAGTTCCTCTTCGGTACTGGATAAATGTCTCTCTTGAGAGTCCCTTGGACTGCAAAATCAAACCAGTCAGTCCTAAATGAAATCAACCTTGAATATTCATTGGAAGGGCTAATGCTGAAGCTGAAACTCCAATACTTTGGCCACCTGGTGCAAAATGCCAACTCATTGGAAAAGACCCTGATGCTGGGAAAGATCAGATGCAAAAGGAGCAGAGGGCAGTAGAAGAGGAAATGTTTGGTTAGCATCACTGACTCAATGGATATGAATTTGAGCAAACTCCAAGAGACAGTGAAGGGCAGAGAAGTGCTGCAGTCTATGGGGTGGCAAAGAGTCAGACACTACTTAACGACTGGACAGCAACAACAATAAGAACCAAGGTCACCAGTCAGATGGAAGATGGCAACTTCAGGCTAAGCACAAGATTTCTGTAGCACCGCCCTTTTACCTCACCAACAATCAGATGAATATCTGCACACAGTGGAAGATAAAAGACTCTGATCCCTTGCCTCAAACAGTTCTCCCTTTAAAAACTTTAATAAAAATTAAAAAAATAAAAAATAAAATAGCAAATGCTGATTGAAAAAAAAAAAAAAAACACACTTTAATAGTTTAGTGGAATCTTCAGAGCTGTTTTTTGGACACAAGTCCTCCTCTCCCCAGGTTGCTGGCCTAATGAATAAAGCAGTCTTTCCTTTTCCAACCAATATTTGCTGCTTGGGTATTGACTTTCAGCTATGAGCAGCAGAACCTGAGTATGGTAAACAACATCATTGCTGCTGCTGCTAAGTCACTTCAGTTGTGTCCTACTCTGTGCGACCCCATAGATGGCAGCCCACCAGGCTCTGCTGTCCCTGGGATTCTGCAGGCAAGAATGCTGGAGTGGGTTGCCATTTCCTTCTCCAATAAACAACATTATTAGACAGTCTTAAATTAAATGCTCGCTCCTGGAACATGTTTAGGAACAGAGTAGCATGACGACAACTGCACCATGTCTGTATATGAGAGGAGTAATTCTCTGAAAGAAGAAATGCCAGGCATGTTGTGCGCAGTTGTATGCAGTTCATGCTGTCTTGGAACAGGGGTCCCCAAGGAAGAAATAAATATTTCAAATAGAAGAAAGGATTTGACACTTTACAAGAGACCACAAACCCTGATCCTATGAAAACTACTGAGAGAAGAATCGTGTAAGCCTCAAAATGTATGAAATGTATGAAAAATGTATGAAAAAAAATTTAAAAACAAATAAAACTGATGTTTATAACAATGAAATCTTTAATAATCAAATTTTACTATGATTGAAACTGAGTAGGACCCTCTGATTCTGTCCAAAAGCTTTTTATTGTTACCTGTGTCTAGTTTGTAGGAAAGGACTTCAACATTCTAGACCTTCCCTGAGTTTCACAGAATAGATTCAAAAGGTTACTGAAAGGAAAAAACGATGAACAGCCAGGAAATAATATGCAGTGATAAAATAGGGTCCTGGGTTTTTCTCCAGAGATATACAAAACAATATATCTTTGAGTCCTTCTGCAGGAACTAAGGCCGCCTCTTGGGTGGAGGATGGTAATTTCAGGCTGAGCACAAAATTTCTGGAAAATCCCCCTGTGTCCTAACCACCAATCAATCAGAAGAAAATCACATACCCTGCAACCCTCACTCCACATTTTGCTTATAAAAGCTCTTACCCCAAAACCATTGGATCTTTTGAGTATCAGCTACCCATTCTCTTTGTTTTACCCTGCAATAAGTGCTTCTTTGTTCCAAACTCTGACATTTTGGTTTGGCTTCACTGTGTTTTGGGTACATGAACTTGTATTTGGCAACGTGATGACAACCACCTTACTTCTGACTGATATTTATTAAGCACCTATGCTCTGCCTAGCATACTATATAGTTTGTCTCATTCAATTTTGAACAGAAGCTCAATGAGATATATTTATTATTATCTCTAAACAGCAAATGGATAAATTGAAACATTTCTAGTTTTATTAACTTGGGTTCACAGCCAGTTTAAAAAAAAAAAAAAAATGAGAGAGAGAGAGTCAAGATTCACAGTCAGATTTTATTTCAAATGTCATGTTCTTAACTAAATCGCCTGTTACATTTTTAGTTCCTCAAAGCAGGAATTGTGCTTTTTAAAATCTGTATGTTCAGTGCCTATAATTTCATCTGGCACACTGTATGTGAATATGTGCTTGTTTAATGACTACATAAATGCGGATGCATCTTCCAACTTGGAAGTCTCAGACTTCCCCTTTTGAACTATTCTCAGCATGAAATTTCATAAGAAGTAAAGAATACTTCCTTCTTACTTATAAAACCATAGAAAGATTGCACAGCAGGTATTTCCCCTGTAAATAATGCTAGATTTATTTGTCCATTTTTTCCCAAAATTATGAATTGAGGGATTTCTATAAGTGTCTAGTACTCCTTTGGCCCTTATGACCAAAGAAAAATCTGAGTCAGGAATTTATATTCTAGTGGAAAAAAGAAGATGGATAATAAACAGTGAACATAATATAGAAATAAATTACCTACTATAGTAGAAAACAAATGCTATGGGAAAAATATGACATCAGTTCAGTCATTCAGTCATGTCCGATTCTTTTGAGACCCCATGGACTGCAGCACACCAGGTTTCCCTGTACATCACCGACTCCCGGAGCTTGCTCAAATTCATGTCCATCATGTCTGTAATGCCATCCAACCATCTCATCCTCAGTCTCCTTCTCTTCCTGCCTTCAATCTTTCCCAGCATCAGAGGCTTTTCAAATGAGTCAGTTCTTCACATCAGGTGGCCAAAGTATTGGAGCTTCAGCTACAGCATCAGTCCTTCCAATGAATATTCAGGACTGATTTCTTTTATGATGGACTAGTTTGATCTCCTTTCTGTCCAAGAGACTCTCAAAACATAATATAAGACATAATGTAAAGAAAATCTGGCAAGCAGGGGGTTAGAGAAAAGAATGGAAGTAGTGATACAAAAGCAGGCTCTACCACATAAACATGTTTCAGTAATTGCCATGAAAAAGCAAATTGACTTTTAAATTAAATTTATTTTTATTTATTTATTCGACTGCTCCAGGTCTCAATTACGGCATGTGCTATCTTCCATCTTCCTTGCAGCATGCACAATCTCTAGTTCAGTTGTGCAAAATCTTAATTACAGCAAGTAAGATCTAGTTCCCCCACCAGGTGACCAGGTATCAAACCCAGGGCCTCTGCATTAACAGCCTGGAGTCTCAGCCAAAGGACCAGCAGGGAACTCTGAAAGAGTCAATTCTTATAAAATGTGTGCATTTTCTTAATGTTTACTTTAAAAAGTTCTTTTAATAATCCCATTTTATTTTAGATTTGAATTTTAACTCATTTTATTATATCAGTGCAAGCATAATAACGTGTGAAAATCTTATGAACTAGAAAATAATTATTATGAACCTAGATTGTAGTACATATAAAAAAATAAGAATTCCACCTAACATTTACATAGTAGTGGCTGAGATTTGAACTGTTTAAATAAAGTCAGTTTAAATGTCATTGCACTGGATTAAAAAAAAATAAAAAAAAGTAAAATGTGAATTTTAGCCATTTTTTAAATGCTGGATTCTGATTGATCAAACAGAAAGAAAAAGCATCATTTTTGTTTCCATAAAAAAAGTAAAGTATGTATTTTATTTTCTCATTCTACAGGACTATATACAGAATTAAGAAAAGGATTAATATTTTCACTTCTTGGGGGAATATAGAAACATCACATCATTCATTTATTAAAAAAAAAAAATTGACTCAGGAAAGCACAAGTTGATTTAATTTAAAAATCTAGTTATAGGCATGTTCTTTTGTTAATTTTCTCAAAGTATAGTAACTGCCAGAGCCCCTTAGTGGTCTGTGGTGTAGGGGCTTCAAAGTACAAATTAGTAATTAACACATAGTTGTTGATGAGGTTCTAAATTGTGTCTGACTCTCTGTGACCCCATCGGTTGCAGCATGCCAGGCTTCTCTGTCCTGCACTATCTCCTGGAGTTTGCTTAAGTTCATGTCCACTGAGTTAGTGATGCTGTCTAACATATAATGATTTTATAAATACAGATGTAAACACAACGTTGGAGATGCTTAAACATTTGCATCTTGTCTGGCAAGCTGATTTAGTTCATTAGTTAAATCACACAAACAAACAAACAAACAAAACATTAAGGAAACTTTAGCCAGATTCTCTGTGACTTCTGAGTTAGTGAAATTTAAATAATTTCTTGTGTGACTTATTTTTATGATAATCATTTTAAACTTAAACCAAGTTTCTTTAAGTAACTTTTTATATTTTAATATGTGCTCAGTGTCTAGCCTACCACCATGTAACAAAATTCATGTTAGAATTGCAGTTCATATAATTTGGTATCTCTTCACAATCTTAACAATGCCCTTGTTCTAAAAAGCTTTTGATTAAATTTGTGAAGAATATCTGAATGAGTAAATCATTAAAATCTCTATATTCTCAAAAAAAAAAAAGTATGAGTAAGAATATCATTAAATTTTAGAACTCTGAATTCAAAGATCATCCCCATCACTTACTAATGACTTTTCACCTCATTGAGTTTCATTTTCTTGACCTAGAAAAGAGCAAAATAATACCTAACTCACAAGGGTGTCCTGAAAATTAAATAGGTAACTGAAATTGCTTTGTAAATTTCTAGGTATGTCATGACTGAATGGAACTGTTATTTTGCCAACCACGAAGCAAAGTTGTCTTTTTTTCTTCAAAACCTAGTTCTGGGCATATAGATGTCCTGAAATAAAATTCTATTGAATGCTGAATAAAGGTTCTCTGGCAGGTTAAATTTTATACAAAGTTCTCTGGTAAGTGTTAAGCACACACACACACACACACATACATACACACACACACACACACACACATACATTGTTTTTCAACAATCCATGCAGGACAGTTCTCTCAGTATAGGATCTATATGGCAAACCAGCAGTTAACCTTAGAGATTAAAGGGGGGAAAAAAAGGAAAAAAATAAAAATAAAAAGGTTACTGCAGAGCAGTTGATCCATTCTGTCAAAATGCCAGCTGTCTCTTGCTCTTTTTCTCGGTATTACTAAAGCTTGCTCCTAGGCATTTCTGCCTGTCTCTTCCTCATCTTCCTTCTCTCTCTTCGTCCCAGTCAACATCCTGGCTGCATTGCTCAGTTACTGAACAAATGTAACTTCCCGTCCTCCTCTGTTCAGCCACTTTTTAGCATCATTAACAGATGCTATCATTAAGACCCTTCATGGAAATCATGAACTAAATATATTATTTGCCCCTCTTACTTTTCATTCTTTTTCAAAAAGATAAGCCATCTGCTTTACACTCCTTAAAATTGCAAGTTATTTTATAACATCAATATTGCATTTATCTTAATAACAAGTAGATATTTAAGTTCAGAAGTTTAATTTGTATAGAGCTACTTGTTGGTACTGAAATAAATTTGAGCATCATAAGCTAGATGTCAATTTCTGGTCCTAATATGTTTTAATCAATATAAATATAAACAATAAGGCTCATACTTGCCAAATTTTACCATACGTAATTTTAGTAAAAATGCCCTCTGAAAATATATTGCAGAATGATTATGAAAACACTAAATAAATATTGTATTTATGAAAATTCAGGCATACTAATGTTGCAGGAAGGGGGTCCCCTTCCAGGACCTGAAAGTGGATTCTTGTCTAACAAACAGAAATAAATTGTCCTAAAAGACACACATGCTGACAAAGCAAGAGATTTTCTTGGGAAGGCACACTCACCCAAGATGGATGCCAGTGAGAAGGCTTCTGGGAAGTGGTGTTTCTTTTTTGCCTTTCCTGAACTCTTTTGGTTAGTGTGGCTTATTAGTTCTGTGTTCCTTACTAGGACTTCCTGTCACAAAATAACTCATGCAAATGGTTACTATGGTGCCCGGCCAGGGATGGCTGTTTCAGTCAGTGTGCTTCCCCTAACAATAACACTGTGGACAATTGGAAATAGTAGTTATCTTTATATTCACATACAAAAAATATCAATGCTACTCGGTAAGAGAGAAAATATCAAGCTGAACTAAAATATAGGAACACAGAATGTAAATATATATTAGATTATTAAAATAAAGAAACAAACCTCACTATTTCAGAATTTTTTATTTAAATGGCACTGGTCTTTTATATTCCTTTAGTGTAATTGATATACCAAAAAAATATTTTAAAAATTATTATTCTTTTACATTAATGCAGTGGGTCCTGAAAACCCACCTTTTTCTACAAAATTGAGCTAAGAGGTTTGAGGGCTGGGTATAGAAAGAAGAGATTTACCAATTGTTCCTACACTTTTTATTATCATAACCAACCATGTAATAGCTCCAACAAAATGAGAAACTTGAATCTATTCCTCTCAGTGGTAATAAAAAGATAATTTTACTTATATTATCCACTTAGTCCCTGAGTCATATTCTACTCTTTGTGACCTTATAGAGTATAGTCCACCAAGATCGCCCAGCCCTAGCATTTTCCTGACAGGAATACTCCAGTGAGTTGCCATTTCCTCCTGCAGGATATCTTCCCAACCCAGGGATCAAATCCTCATCTCCTGTGTCTCCTGAACTGCAGAATGATTCTTTAAGATCTGCCACCTTGGGAAGCCCATTATCTATTTTTCAGATCACATCAGATCAGATCAGTCACTCAGTCGTGTCTGACTCTTTGCGACCCCATCAATCGCAGCACGCCAGGCCTCCCTGTCCATCACCAACTCCCAGAGTTCACCCAGATTCATGTCCATCGAGTCAGTGATGCCATCCAACCATCTCATCCTCTGCCATCCCCTTCTCCTCTTGCCCCCAATCCCTCCCAGCATCAGAGTCTTTTCCAATGAGTCAACTCTTCGCATGAGGTGGCCAAAGGACTGGAGTTTCAGCTTCAGCATCATTCCTTCCAAAGAAATCCCAGGGCTGATGTCCTTCAGAATGGACTGGTTGCATCTCCTTGCAGTCCTAGGGACTCTCAAGAGTCTTCTCCAACACCACAGTTCAAAAGCCTCAGTTCTTCAGTGCTCAGCCTTCTTCACAGTCCAACTCTCGCATCCATACATGACCACAGGAAAAACCAAAGCCTTGACTAGACGAACCTTTATTGGCAATGTCATGTCTCTGCTTTTGAATATGCTATCTAGGTTGGTCATAACTTTCCTTCCAAGGAGTAAGCATCTTTTAATTTCATGGCTGCAGTCACCATCTGCAGTGATTTTGGAGCCCAAAAAATAAAGTCTGACACTGTTTCCACTGTTTCCCCATCTATTTCCCATGAAGTGATGGGACCAGATGCCATGATCTTCGTTTTCTGAATGTTGAGCTTTAAGCCAACTTTTTCACTCTCCATTTTCACTTTCATCAAGAGACTTTTGAGTTCCTCTTCACTTTCTGCCATAAGGGTGGTGTCATCTGCGTATCTGAGGTTATTGATATTTCTCCAGGCAATCTTGATTTCAACTTGTGTTTCTTCCAGTCCAGCATTTCTCATGATGTACTCTGCATATAAGTTAAATAAACAGGGTGACAATATACAGCCTTGACGAACTCCTTTTCCTATTTGGAACCAGTCTGTTGTTCTATGTCCAGTTCTAACTGTTGCTTCCTGACCTGCATACAAACTTCTCAAGAGGCAGATCAGGTGTTCTGGTATTCCCATCTCTTTCAGAATTTCCCACAGTTTATTGTGATCCACACAGTCAAAGGCTTTGGCACAGTCAATAAAGCAGAAAAATAGCAATTCCCCTTTGCCTCTCCTTTCAATGCATTCTCTTTGTGAGTTCTTCCTTTTCTTTTGAAACTCTATATCTGAGAGGGCCCCAGGGTTTCTTTACACCCTAGGAGTGACCCAGGGCTATGACATTTCCTAGGCTTTGGACTTTAAGCACACTAACAGTTCAAAAAAATTATCTCTAGGCAAGGCTTCTTTTCTAAACAGTGCACATTGACATTTTAATGTCTCCAACAGAAATACTGATTCCCAGTCCTCCAATGCATTATGTTTGCTATTATATGTCTTAATGAAATATAATTTTACTTTCATGCTATTTTGTTTTAATCTTCTGAGCTTTTATCACGTCATATGCTATATATTTGCATGTTCATTTGTCCATCTCCACTGTAGCCCCTAATCTAAAAGGGAGCTTGATGCACATTTCTTGAATGAATAAGAATGAGAATAAGAATAAATTGGAGTTCTGATTACATAGAAGTCAATAAATACAGTACTATATTATTTTTTTTATGCTTGTGTTAAAAACTACCACAAACTGAGTAGCTTAAAGATGACTTAAAAAACAAAAACATCAACAAAAAAAAACCCTTATAGTTCTGTTAGGTAGTTAGGATAGAAAACAGGAGTCCAAAATGGTGGTGGCTAAATGACAAGGAAGGGAAAAGCCCGCGAAAATAGAACAAAGGAAGGTCCGAGGACCCGAGTGAGGACTCCAGGTAGAACAGCACTTCTGTCTAAGCCCAATTTTCACAGGGCAGGCCCAAGGGGAAGAAAAAAACATATAAAAAGAAGAGCTAAAGGCCTCTCTCTCTCTCTCTCCCACTTGCTGGGGCGCTCTTCTCTTCACATCTTTGGGTCGACATGCCCTCACGCCTTGAAGATGGATTTTCCTGCTATTAGCTAAATAAAATAGAGCTGTAGCATGGAGCTGTAACACTGACTTGTCTAAGAGCTGCAACACGGTCCGTTTGAGACCTGAGAGGTATAACACCGTCTGTCCAAGACCTGAGAGCTGTGACATGCATAGGGGAGCTTTAATGTCTGTCTCTGCAAATCTTTGTTGTGATGAGACAGAACCGAGGAGCATACACTCGCCTGACAGTTCTATAGAATAGAACTGATTCTCATCTTCCAATTTTTGTTTCCAATTTTAAGGACTCTTGTGATCACACTGGACACATTTGACTCCTAAAACTTGACATCTATGAACTAGTGTTAAAACAAATCTTGCAGACAGAGTTTTGGGTGAAGTATAAAAGAATGGCTTTATAGCTTTACCAGGCAAAGAGGGAGAATTTGATGAAGAGTTCTAAAACAAGAGTTTAAGGGTGGGGTAGCTGATAAATAGGTCTGTATAGGGCCTGCACTCCTTTAGTCTGGTCTTGGATAATCTTTTGATGAACATCTTTGTTTCCTTTAATATGGCCTCAGGTAGTGTTCTCTTCCTCTTCCAACAACACAAAAGACAACTCTACACATGGACATCACCAAATGGTCAATATCAAAATCAGATAGATTATATCCTTTGCAGTTGAAAGTGGAGAAGCTCTATACAGTCAGGAAAAACAAGACTGGGATTTGACTATGGATAAGATCACGAACTCCTTAATGCAAAATTCAGACTTAAGTGAAAGAAAGTAGGGAAAACCACCAGGCCATTCAGGTATTATATAAGTTAAATCCCTTGTGATTAAACAGTGAAAGTGACAAATAGATTCAAGTAATTAGATCTGATAGACTGAATGTCTGAAGAGCTATGAATGGAGGTTCATAATCACTATACAGGAGACATGATCAAAACCATCCCCAAGAAAAAGAAATGCCAGAATGAAAACTGGTTTTCTGAAGAAGCTTTACAAATAGCTGGGCAAAGACGAGATGCAAAAGACAAAGGAGAAAGGGAAAGATGTACCTATATGAATACAGATCTCCAAAGAAGAGCAAGGAGAGGAAAGAAAGATTTCATAAATGAGCAGTGCAAAGAAATAGAGGAAAACAATAGAATGGGGAAAACTAGAGATCTCTTCAAGAAAATTAGAGATACCAAGGGAACATTTCATGCAAAGATGCACACAATAAAGGACATGAACAGCATGGACCTAGCCGAAGCAGGGGAAATCAAGAAGAGCTGGCAAAAATGCACACAAGAACTATATGATAAAGGTCTTTAAGACCCAGATAACCATGATGGTGTAGTCACTCACCTAGAACCAGACATCCTGGAGTGGGACGTCAAGAGGGCTTTAAGAAGCATTACTACAAACAAAGCTAATGGGGGTGATGAAATTCTAGCTGAGCTATGTCAAATCCTTAAAGATGATGTTGTTAAAGTGCTGCACTCAATATGCCAGCAAATTTGGAAAACTCAGCAGTGGCCACAGGACTTCTTGTTACTTCACACTGTCATGTCTAACTCTTTGTAACCCCATAGCCTGCAGCATGCCAGACTTCCCTGTACTTCACCATCTCCTAGCATTTCCTCAAACTCAACCCTCTCATCCTCTGTCACCCCTTTTTCTGTATTCAATCTTTCCCAACATCAGGGTCTTTTCCAATCAGTTCTCTTGGCATCAGGTGCCCAAAGTATTAGGGTTTCAGCTTTAGCATAAGTCCTTTCAGTGAAAGTTGAGGGTTGATTTCCTTTAGAATTGAGTGATTTGACCTCCTTTCTCTCCAAGAGACTCTCAAGAGTCTTCTCCAGCACCACAATTTGAAAGCATCAATTTTTCCATCTTTTTTATTGTCCAAATATCATATCCATACATGACTACTGGAAAAATCATAGCTTTGAGGATACAGAACTTTGTAGGGAAAATTATGTCTCTGCTTTTTAATACATTGTCAATGTTTGTCATAGCTTTTCTTCCAAAGAGTAAGCGTGTTTTAATTTCATGGCTGCAGTCATCATACACAGTGACTTTGGAGCCCAAGAATCTAAACTCTGTAACTATTTCCATTGTTTCCTCATCTATTTGCCATGAAATGATGGGAACAGATACCATGATCTTCATTTTTTGAATGTTGAGTCTTCATTTCAATCCTAAATAAAGGCAATGCCAAAGAATGTTCAAACTATTACACAAATGAAATCATTTCACATGTTAGCAGGTAATGCCCCAAATCCTTCAAGCTAGGTTTCATATAGTACTTGAAGATTTAGAAAAGGAAGAGGAGCCAGAGATCAAGGGTCCAATATCTGTTAGATCTTGGAAAAAGCAAGGGAATTTCAGGAAAACATCTCCTTCTGCTTCATTTTCTATGCTAACGCCTTTGACTCTGGATAACAAAAAGCTGTGGAAAATTCATAAAGAGATGGAAACACTAGACCATCTTATCTACCTCCCGAGAAACATATATACAGGTCAAGAAGTAACAGAATCAGACATGGGGCAAGGGACTGGTTCAAAATTGGGAAAAGAGTACATCAAGGTTGTATACTGTCACCCTGCTTATTTAACTTGTATGCAGAGTATATCATGTGAATGGCCAGACTGGATGAATCACAAGCTGGAATCAAGATTGCTAGAAGGAATAAAAATAATCTAAGATATGTAGATGACACCACCTTTATAGCAGAAAGCTAAAGATCCTCTTGATGAATGTGAAAGAGAAGAATGAAAAGCTGGCTTAAAACTCAACATTCAAAAAAATGAAGATCATGGCATTTTATCTCATCACTTCATGGTGAATAGATAGGGAAACAATGGAAACAGTGACAGACTTTATTTTCTGGGGCTCCAAAATCACTGCAGATGGTGACTGCAGCCATGAAATTAAAAGACACTTGCTGCTTGGAAGAAAAGCTATGACAAACCTAGATAGCATGTTAAAAAACTGAGATATCACTTTGCCAACAAAGGTCCATCTTGTCAAATCTATGGTTTTTCCAGTAGTCATATATGAATGTGAGAGTTGGACTACAAGAAAGTTGAGCACTGAAGAACTGATGCTTTTGAACTGTGGTGCTGGAGAAGACTCTTGAGAGTCCCTTGGCCTGCAAGGAGATCCAACCAGCCCATCCTAAAGGAGATCAGTCGTGAGTGTTCAGTGGAAGTACTGATGTTGAAGCTGAAACTCCAGTGCTTTGGCCACCTGATGCAAAGGTTGACTCATTTGAACAGATCCTGATGCTGGGAAAGATTTTGGACAGGAGGAGAATGGGGTGACAGAAGATGGGATAGTTGGATGGCATCACTGACTCAATGGATGTGAGTTCAAGCAAACTCTGGGAGATAGTGAAGGACAAATAAACCCAGAGTGCTGCAGTTTATGGGGTTACAAAGAGTTGGACAGGACTTAGTGACTGAACAACAACAAAGTCTTCTATCGAATGAAGAAGGTTAATTCCTTCTGTTGGGGGTTCTGGTTCTATAAAAAGCTCAAAGACATTGTTATGTGTACCCCTTGAGATAGAACAAGGACTCTGCCCAAGACTGTAGTATTGTTTCTTGGTTGTTCCTCTCTTGTCTCTGAATCCCTTTCCTTCCTTAATTAACGACTGTTTGAATCTGCCCTTTGGAACTCAAGGAAGTTCACATAGCTGAACAGAAATTCTTCCATGCCCAGGAACCCCACTAGTTTCACCCCTGGATAATAAACAATCACCATATCTACAAACTTCCACTTATAACTTTAATTATTTTTTACTGTGAAACCTAGTATTTTCACATATTCAAGGATTAGAACGTAAACATTTTTCAGAGAGACATTTCTGCTTACCACAAATATCTAAGGATTTGATTGTAGTATGGCATATTAAATTTAGCAAATGAGAGGATTGGATTTTAAAAATCACTGAGAAAATACTGGGTTCAAAGAAAACTTGAGTTAAAACAAAACTTGCCCTCCCTAAGGAAAATAGAATAAGTCATACTAGTCATTAATGCAAAACCTCAGAAGAAGTAGCAGACTAGAATCATGCACGAAAATGTACAAAAATGGAAAAATCATTCAAGAGTACATATATAATACTTGGAGTTTGACAAGCTAAATAAAGCATACATATTAGTGGATGAATAATAAAAAGAAACTTCCAGAATGCATAAGATGAAATGTTAAACAATCACAAGTATACACATAATTAAAAGGCACAATCACAAATGGAAGAACAGCTGTAAACAAGACATTGAAGCCTTCAATTTATAAAGAATATTGACATTTACAGGAAAAATTTGATTATGTACCAAAAGGAAAATTACATGAAAATGTAAGCTATAGAAAAGTAAAATTAAACTAATGGAGAATTTTACTTTCTTGGCAGTCAGTTTAATGATTTGAAAAAAAAAATCTGTCTTCTTTTTGGTCTTTAAATTCTCAACAATTTAAACATGTTAGGACTCATTAGTAAAACAAAAGCTAGGAACATAAAGTGTAATTTTTGTAGAATTTCATAAAATATGAAAGCATTGTAAAGCAAAGTTTTTTCAAACCAGCTGCATTTTTTTTTTTATACCTCTTGGTAAATTGTTATTTTTATTGTGATTATTGTTGCCATAAATTTCTACCCAACATCTCAGATGGTACAGGGGTGGGGAGGATTCTGGATTAGAATTTATGGCTTTCTCTATTCTGGAAATTGCCCTCAGAGAAAATTATAAAATTCATT
This sequence comes from Bubalus kerabau, assembly GCF_029407905.1. NCBI lineage: Eukaryota > Metazoa > Chordata > Mammalia > Artiodactyla > Bovidae > Bubalus > Bubalus kerabau. The sequence goes on along the minus strand of NC_073635.1, from coordinate 7,962,226 downwards.
ATTATGAATGCAAGACCAAGAAGTAACTGAAAGGAAGATGGAGACAGAAGGAGTGTGGAGATTAAGGGTTAAAAACAGGAGTACTGGGCTCTGGGACTGCTTTGGGAGGCTTCCTCCAACTGCAGTATCAAAGCAAGGAGCTGGAGGGAAATGATGGGCTTATGTTGCTTCCTGCTAAGCACCAAAATAAATAAATAAATAAAATTAATTTTTAATAATCAAAAGATCTAAAATGTATGTAAATATCATCATTGAATTCATAACAATGTCTCCTAAATTTTTAAGAAGATTCTTTTGTACTTAAAAATAAATTGAGCTGACTTTGCTCACTTTCATCAAACATGTTTCTGAGTCTAAATATTCTGCTATTTGGGGTTTTATTGGCAAAAAACCTGATAAAACATTTTAATTCAATTTTATCTCTATAAAAATGATAGAATTTTGACCAAAATATATAATTAATCTTAAATTCATTCTGCTGCTGCTAAGTCGCTTCAGTCGTGTCCGACTCTGTGCGACCCCATAGATGGCAGCCCACCAGGCTCCCCCGTGCCTGGGATTCTCAAGGCAAGAACACTGGAGTGGGTTGCCATTTCTTTCTCCAAGAGACTTCATAAAATGTAAATGATTATAGAAAATAATGACTCTTTTATTCAAGTCAAACATGAACTGAAAAAAATTGTTGATAAATGTCAATTATCAACATATGTCCAGTGCCTCTCCTTGCTTTCTTCCTTCTCTGTCTAGTACACTTTATTCTAATTATGAAATCAACCCTTTCAAGATCACATTTTTCCCTTGACATCTGTGAAAAATTGGAATTCATTTTGAGAGCTAAGAATGCCTATAAGTCATAGGCAGGTTTAGATAACAAGTTGGGTATTTTGTCATTTTCCCTGTTATTTATTATTTTGCCCATATCTCCCTGAGTAAAATAAAGAGCATTGCTTCCAGCTTTTCAACCACAATAAGAATGGATAAGGGTTTTTAAATAGTATGTTCCCTAATATTATTTTAGAATAGATTTGAAGATTTTTTAAATTTGTCTATTTGGAGGGTGGGGGTGTTTATGGCTTTTTTTTTTTACATTTGTTGGGAAAAATATAAAAATGGCAAGAAATCAGAAATAAATTTAATTTTTGGACTTTAAGATATGAATTTAGTCAAAATAGTTACAGTTAGAAACATCTGAATTCATTCAGGCATCATCAATTGTCTATAATATGCCCATATCTGATACATAGTCTGTTCATATATTTTATACATATATTACTTTATAACTTCTTAATAATTAGGTAGATGAATACTTATGTTGCAGGAAGGGGAATTTTGCTATCCCCCTTCCCTTTTTTGTTCTTTTGACTGATTGAAATATTAATATGATATAAAACAGGTTAATAGAGGAAAAACTATTTAGTTCTTTACATACAGGAAACCAACATACTTAAGAGGTTCGAGATAGAACTGTAAAATGAAGTATATATGCCATTCTCATATAAGAAATTGAATAGGTGTCTGGGATTTCTAGGCACAGAAGGGTCATTCATAGAACCATAAAAAACAAAGTGTAGATATTAACATTTTGATAGTTATATGTTTACCCTGCCATACAGATGGGGCAAATTAGATAAAATTTATCTCTGGCAGTAACTCTCTTTCTGGGAAAAATGCCTGATTTAAATTCTTCCAGGTAGTTAAGGGAGTGCAGTAGTTTCTCTTGAACCCTTGGAGTATTCACTGCCTATAACTCAAAATAATTTACATGCCAAAGTGGTACATCTTGGGGAGGCCTATACTGAACCTCTGCAGCATTTGCTACTAACTTACATTCACTAGTATGTGTGGCTTAATTCTAAACTAACTGAACACTTCAATCTTTCATTTTTCTGAGCCTTTCTAAGATGCAAATTGCAAATGAGACCAGAGAAATCAGAGAGTACTAGGTTTATGATGGAAACACGTGTCTTTACAGTGGAATGTCCCATAGTCCAGGGCAGTTCTGTCTGTACCTCTCACACACGGGACTTTCCTTTGTATTTATAACTGAGAAAGAAGTGAATTAACTTCTATTTTTTCTTACAAAAACAGAAAGTATTTTCAGTTTTATGTCCTTTTTATCCCAAAAGGAAACTTGGATTTTTTTTTTTTTTTCATATTACACATACCTACAAAAGCACAACTTTTAAAGAAAGCTACTGACTAGTGTTTTCATACACTGTGGTTTTTTTTCCCTTTTTTTTTTTTGAAAGTCCTTTATAGGTAGTAGAGAGAACGATCAGATAGGTGCATTTTTGCACACTCCTGTGTGACTGTTCCTTGATGTTCAGAGGGTTGTGTCACTCCTAACCAATTGATCCTGAGGTACTTGACTTATGAACCAGCATCTCTCCCCTCATTAGCCTTCTACCCTGCAGGCTTATCACCCGTATCCAAGAGGGCTAAAATAATCACTATTTACACATCACATTGACTATGTCACACATGCCTTTAAACTGGTTTGCATTCTTCTTTTAAATCGGATTTGAATTGGTCACCTGGAAGGCAAGGACCTCCTGCATGATTGTTTCTGATTATCTCATCTCTTTCCCCATGAGGTTCTGTTCCATCTTCCAATTTAAAATGATATAATGACTTTATGATATCTAGACTCTCTATTCTTTTCCTGTCCTCGCTACAGTCCTTCTAATGGATTGGGTTTTTATCTTGTATTATACAAAAGAATGAAATAATGCTTTATGGCACTAGCAGCTTTGTTCTCCAAATTATTTTATAGTCTTTCTTATTTTAAGGGAATTGCATTCACTTTTCAGAGAAGAATTGAAAGACTCTTCATTCTTTTTCTTAATATAACATTTATGAAAACATTTTCCCCCAAATGGTTAGTATTGTAGGCTTTTTTATGTGATGCACATGGTTTAACATATTGTTCCCAGTGGGTACACACAGGTACCATTCCTATAGGCCAAGAGATGCCTTTTTTTTTTTTTTTTCAAAAGCCAAAATCACTTTGTGCTACTACAAAGAATCTTTTTGGGTCATTTAGAAGCAGTTAAAATGTCAGCATTCTTAAAAAAAAAAAAAAAAAAAAAAGGAAAGAAAGCTTCAGTTATGCAAAGGTCAAGTTACCTCCACATTTAGACAGAATAAATAAAACATTATGCCCATTAAGTTTATACTGATGAAACATCCAGACTCTGAAAACATTCACTTAAGGAAAGGAAAATTTAGAGAAGACCCTGATAAAACAATAACTATTAAGAATTTCTTTTACCAAAGAACAAAATATATAAAAGTGAATGCTATAGATACAGATGAGATAAATATTGTGAGTTATTTACAATGATAGAAATATAGCTATACAAATGTAAGAGAACAGTGGCATACATTGCATACAGGCATAGATGTAAATTGAAAGGATGATGTTACAATTAGACAGGGATATTAGAGAAACAAAGAAAAAGAGGAATAAGAAAGAGCAAAAAGGAAATAAAAAGGACAAAAAATCTGTATGTTATTCTATATCTGGTAGAAGAGGATTTTTTTTCTTTGTTTTCCTAAGTTCTGGGCTGGGAAATCATTACTCCTACACTCCATATTCAAAGATTAATGAAAACAACAAGCACATATTGATTATCAAGTGTATCTCTTATGTGGATGGGGAGATACACGGGAAAACTGGATAAAATTCCCTGAAATGGCCCAAACCACCACCTTAAATGGGCTTCCCTTGTGGCTCAGCTGGTAAAGAATCCACCTGCAGTGTGGGAGACCCTGGGTTCAATCCCTGGGTTCAGTCCCTGGAGAAGGGAAAGGATACACACTCCAGTATTCTGGCCTGGAGAATTTCATGGACTATACAGTCCAGAACACGACTCAGTGACTCACCACCTTAAATGGGATTCTCAGGTGGTGCTAGTGGTAAAGAAACCACCTGCCAATGAAGTAGACACAAGAGACAAAGGTTCACTCCCTGGGTAGGGAATATATACCCTGGAGGAAGGCATGGCAATCCTCTCAAGTATTCTTGCCTGGAGAAACATGGACAGAGGAGACTGGCAGGCTATGGTCTTCAAAGTTGCAATGAGTCAGACCCAAATGATGCAACTTAGCAAACATGCATGTGCCACCTTAAATACCATCTTCAGCTAAAGACTTCAAAGAAAAATGTTGGGGACCAGTTTAAGGTACTAGGAAAAAGACAGTAAAAAAAAGTAAGGCATTTACACAGTTTTAAGACTGAGCCATCTACATTGATGAGTTTCTTATGATTTAGAAGCATTTTGTTACTGAACTGGTCAACCAGAACCATGCCCGAGTCCTAGCCTTAGCAGAGATCTTCTGTATCATCCAGAGAGGTTCTTTTTACAATTGGATTCACATAGTCAATAATGGAACTAGTGTTGAGATTGGACCACACAAGTTTTATTCAATGGCCAAAGAATAGAGAAGTTGGAACCTTGTTGACAAATAAACTTCTGAACCCAGTTTTGGTGAAGATGCCAAATACACAAGAGGGTGGATAAAAAGAGTGGGAAGAAAGGCGTTGTTCTTCAGTAGCTAAATCGTGTGTCTCTGCAGCTCCGTGGACTGCACCATCTCCTTCACTTTCTCCCTGAGTTTGCTCAAACCCATGTCCATTGAGCTGGGATGCCATCCAACCACCTCATCCTCAGTTGCCCACTTCTCCTCCTGCCTTCAGTCTTTCCCACCATCAGGGTCTTTTCCAATGAGTCAGTTCTTCGCATCAGGTGGGCAAAGTATTGCAGCTTCGATTTCAGCATCAGTCCTTCCAATGAATATTCAGGGTTGATTTCCTTTAGGATTGACTTGTTTGATCTCCTTGCAGTTCAAGGGGCTCTCAAGAGTTTTTTTTTTTTTTTTTTTTTTTTTCCAGCACCAAAGTGTAAAAGCAGTAATTCCTTGGTGCTAAGCCTTCTTTATGGTTCAGCTCTCACATCTTTACATGACTACTGGAAAAAGTATAACTTTGACTATACAAACCTTTGTCAGCAAAGTGACGTCTTTGATTTTTAATACACTGCCTATATTTGTCACAGCTTTCTTTCCAGGGAGCAAGCACCTTTTGATTTTCCTGATTGAATTTACCATCCTCAGTGATTTTGAAGCTCAAGAAAATAAAATCTGTCATCATTTCCATTGTTTCCCCATCTATTTGCCATGAAATGATGTGACCAGATACTATGATCTTAGTTTTTTGAATGTTGATATTTAAGCCAACTTTTTCACTCTCTTTTCTTTCACATTCATCAAGAGACTCTTTACTTCTTCTTCACTTTCTGCCATTAGAGTGGTATTATCTACATTTCTACATATCTGAGATTGTTGATATTTCTTCTGGCAATTTTGATTCCAGCTTGTGATACATCCAGCCCAGCATTTTGCATGATTACTCTGCATATAAGTTAAATAAGCAGGGTGACAATATAGAGCCTTGAAGTACTCCATTCCCAACTTGGAACCACTTCTTTGTTTCATATCCATTTCTAATGGTTGCTTCTTGATGTGCATGAAGGTTTCTGAGGAGGCAGATAGCATGATCTTGTATTCCCATCTCTTAAAGAATTTTCCACAGCTGTGCTCCACACAGTGAAAGCCTTTATATTAGTCAATGAAACAGAAGTAGATGATTTTCTTGAATTCCCTTGCTTTCTCTCGGATCCACCAGATGTTGGCAATTTGATGTCTGGTTCCTCTGACTTTCCTAAATCCAGATGCACATCTGGAATTTCTCAGTTCAGGTACTGCGGAGGCCTAACTTGAAGGAATTTGAGCATTACCTTGTTAGAATGTAAAATTAACCCAATTTTATGGTAATTTGAACATTCTTTAACATAGTCTTTCTTTGGTATTGGAATGAAATCTGATCTTTTCCAGTCCTTTGTCCAGTGCTGAGCTTTCCAAATTTGCTAGTGTATTCAGTGTAGCACTTTAACAGCATCATCTTTTAGGATTTTAAGTGGCTTAGCTGGAATTTCATCACCTCCACTCCCTCGTACAAGGTAAGGAGCAATGGCTGTGCTTTGCTGGAGCAGCCGTGAAGAGATACCCCACGCCCAAGGTAAGAGAAACCCAAGTAAGACGGTAGGTGTTTTAAGAGGGCATCAGAGGGCAAAGACACTGAAACCATATTCGCAGAAAACTAGTCAATCTAATCACACTAGGGCCACAGCCTTGTCTAACTCAATGAAACTAAGCCATGCCTGTGGGCAACCCAAGACGGGCCTGCCATGGTGGAGACATCTGACAGAATGTGGTCCACTGGAGAAGGGAATGACAAACCACTTCAGTATTCTTGCCTTGAGAATCCCATGAACTGTATGAAAAGGCAAAAAGATAGGATATTGATGGATGAACACCTAAGGTCAGTAGGTGCCCAATATGTTACTGGAGATCAGTGGAGAAATAACTCCAGAAAGAATGAAGGGATGGAGCCAAAGCAAAAAGAATACACAGCTGTGGATGTGACTGGTGATAGAAGCAAGGTCCGATGCTGTAAAGAGCAATATTGCATAGGAACCTGGAATGTCAGGTCCATGAATCAAGGCAAATTGGTAGTGGTCAAACAAGAGATGGCAAGAGTGAATGTCGAAATTCTAGGAATCAGTGAACTGAAATGGACTGGAATGGGTGAATTTAACTCAGATAAACATTATATCTACTACTGTGGGCAGGAATCCCTCAGAAGAAATGAAGTAGCCATCATAGTCAACAAAAGAGTCTGAAATGCAGTACTTGGATGCAATCTCAAAAATGACAGAATGATCTCTGTTCGTTTCCAAGGCAAACCATTCAATATCACAGTACTCCAAGTCTATGCCCCAACCAGTAACGCTGAAGAAGCTGAAGTTGAATGGTTCTATGAAGACCTACAAGACCTTTTAGAACTAACACCCAAAGAAGATGTCCTTTTCATTATCGGAGATTGGAATGCAAAAGTAGGAAGTAAAGAAACACCTGGATTAACAGGCAAATTTGGCCTTGGAATACAGAATGAAGCAGGGCAAAGACTAATAGAGTTCTGCCAAGAAAATGAACTGGTCATAACAAACACCCTCTTTCACAACACAAGAGAAGACTCTATACATGGACATCACCAGATGGTCAACACCAAAATCAGATTGATTATATTCTTTGCAGCCAAAGATGGAGAAGCTCTATACAGTCAGCAAAAACAAGACCAGGAGCTGACTGTGTTCAGATCATGAACTCCTTATTGCCAAATTCAGACTTAAATTGAACAAAGTAGGGAAAACCACTAGACCATTCAGGTATGACCTAAATCAAATCCCTTATGATTATACAGTGGAAGTGAGAAATAGATTTAAGGGACTAGATCTGATAGATAGAGTGCCTGACGAACTATGGACTGAGGCTCGTGACATTGTACAGGAGACAGGGATCAAGCCATCCATGGAAGAGAAATGCAAAAAAGCAAAATGGCTGTCTGGGGAGGCCTTACAAATAGCTGTGAAAAGAAGAGAAGCAAAAAGCAAAGGAGAAAAGGAAAGCTATAAGCATCTGAATGCAGAGTTCCAAAGAATAGCAAGGAGATATAAGAAAGCCTTCTTCAGCAATCAATGCAAAGAAATAGAGGAAAACAACAGAATGGGAAAGACTAGAGATCTCTTCAAGAAAATCAGAGATACCAAAGGAACATTTCATGCAAAGATGGGCTCGATAAAGGACAGAAATGGTATGGACCTAACAGAAGCAGAAGATATTAAGAAGAGGTGGCAAGAATACACAGAAGAATTGTATGAAAAAGATCTTCACGACCCAGATAATCATGATGGGGTGATCACTGACCTAGAGCCAGACATCCTGGAATGTGAAGTCAAGTGTGCCTTAGAAAGCATCACTACAAACAAAGTTAGTGGAAGTGATGGGATTCCAGTTGATCTATTCCAAATCCTGAAAGATGATGCTGTGAAAGTGCTGCACTCAATATGCCAGCAAATTTGGAAAACTCAGCAGTGGCCACAGGACTGGAAAAGGTCAATTTTCATTCCAATCCCAAAGAAAGGCAATGCTTAAGAATGCTCAAACTACCGCACAATTGCACTCATCTCACACGCTAGTAAACTAATGCTCAAAATTTTCCAAGCCAGGCTTCAGCAATATGTGAACCATGAACTTCCTGATGTTCAAGCTGGTTTTAGAAAAGGCAGAGGAACCAGAGATCAAGTTGCCAACGTCTGCTGGATCATTGAAAAACCAAGAGATTTCCAGAAAAACAACTATGTCTGCTTTATTGACTATGCCAAAGCCTTTGACTGTGTGGATCACAATAAACTGGAAAATTCTGAAAGAGATGGACATACCAGACCACCTGATTTTCCTCTCGAGAAATTTGTATGCAAGTCAGGAAGCAACAGTTAGAACTGGACATGGGACAACAGACTGGTTCCAAATAGGATAAGGAGTACGTCAAGGCTGTATATTGTCACCCTGTTCATTTAACTTATATGCAGAGTACATCATGAGAAACACTGGACTGGAAGAAGCACAAGCTGGAATCAAGATTGCCAGCTGAAATATCAATAACCTCAGATATGCAGATGACACCACCCTTATGGCAGAAAGTGAAGAGGAACTAAAAAGCCTCTTGATGAAAGTGAAAGTGGAGAGTGAAAAAGTTGGCTTAAAGCTCAACATTCAGAAAATGAAGATCATGGCATCCGGTCCCATCACTTCATGGGAAATATATGGGAAAACAGTGGAAACAGTGTCAAACTTTAGTTGTTTGGGCTCCAAAATCACTGCAGATGGTGACTGAAGCTATGAAATTAAAAGATGCTTACTCCTTGGAAGGAAAATTATGACCAACCTAGATAGCATATTCAAAAGCAGAGACATTACTTTGCCAACAATGGTTTGTCTAGTCAAGGCTGTGGTTTTTCCTGTGGTCATATATGGATGTGAGAGTTGGACTGTGAAGAAGGCTGAGCGCCAAAGAATTGATGCTTTTGAACTATGGTGTTGGAGAAGACTCTTGAGAGTCCCTTGGACTGCAAGGAGATCCAACCAGTCCATTCTGAAGGAGATCAGCCCTGGGATTTCTTTGGAAGGAATGATGCTAAAGCTGAAACTCCAGTACTTTGTCCACCTCCTGCAAAGAATTGACTCATTGGAAAAGACTCTGATGCTGGTAGGAATTGGGGGCAAGAGGAGAAAGGTACGACAGAGGATGAGATGGCTGGATGGCATCACTTACTCGATGGACGTGAGTCTGAGTGAACTCCGGGAGTTGGTGATGGACAGGGAGGCCTGGTGTGCTGCGATTCATGGATTCACAAAGAGTCAGACACGACCGAGTGACTGATCTGATCTGATCTGATCTGGATGCTTCCTAAGGCCCACTTGACGTCACACTCCTTGATGTGTGGGTGTAGGTGAGTGATTGTACCATTATGGTCATCTGGGTCATTGATGCCTTTTTTGCATAGTTCTTCTGTGTATTCTTACCACCTTGTTTTAATCTCTTCTGCTTCGGTTAGTTCTTTGCCATTTTTGTCCTTTACTGTGCTCATCTTTGCATAAAATGTTCTTTGATATCTCTAATTTTCTTGAGGATAGCTCCAGTCTTTCCCATTCTATTGTTTTCCTCTGTTTCTTTGCATTGTTCACTTAAGAAGGCTTTCTTATCTCTCCTTGCTATTCTCAGGACCTCACCATACAGACAGTTTGTCTCTCCCTTTCTCATTTTCTTTTTGCTTCTGTTCTTTTTTCAGCTGTTCATAAATTCTCTTCAGACAACCACTTAGTCTTCTTAGTATCTTTTTCTTTGGGGTGGTTTTGGTCATTGCCTCTTATACAATGTTATATCCTGTGTCCATAGTTCCTCAGGCACTCTGTCTATCCGACCTAATCCCTTGAATCTATTCTTCACTATTCATGAGTTATCTAGAAACAAAAGTATGGTTTGGACCTGGAATTAATGAGATCTCCTTTTCAGTCCTTGTGTGGGTTTTTTTTATTGTTGTCATGGTAATCATCAACTGCCATGGTGCTGGTGGTTGTGTCATTTAGCTAATGTATTACAATGTGTTTGTAATGAGGTTCAAGGTCTACTGAAGTCAAATCTTCTGCTATCTTGGGCCTAGTTGTTTCTAAGCAATTATTATTATTCCTCTTTACAGCTTCCTCCTGAAACTTAGATAATTGTTATTGGTTTCTATCCCAGAGAGGGACAGGAGTGTGATTGTGGAGCAACAGCCATTGTAACATCCCTTCTCTTTCTGGTACAGTGAGCAAGAAACCCTTACAAGCGGAGGTTTTGCTTACCAAAGAGTAACTTCTACTTTTTTTTTTTTTTCCCAGATTTTCCTGTGTCTAAAGTTTTACAAAAATATCAACTCAAAATAACCCTTATGCCAATACATGTCAATCTGTATTTTGGGGTTGCATATTCTATCTTTCAACCAGAAAATTTTAGACATGAGGAAATAGGAACAAAAGTGATGATACTTGAGACAAGCATGGTTAGGTAAAGGCCAGAAGGAGTGCATTTCTGCAGCACTCTGAGCATGTTGACAACAAAAATGATCAAAATGGACTCATTTATGCTAAACGCCATGTCATCAAACCAAGATTTGACTATAGTTTCAACCTCTCCCAGTAATGCATCTTAAACCTCTCAATCACAAATCACCTGATTGGTGCTAGTGAGGTCATCTGCCCCATAGACCACTGCCGTCCTCTCAAGGACAGTGACCATGCCACAACCAATCTGCTCTTTGCTAGTATAGCTTTCTTTTCTGACACCCTTGTCCCTGGAGAAGTCCTTCATTGTGTGCAGCTCCTTGGTGCTCCCTTCTGTCTGCTGTGTGGGATGTTGCCTGATTCAGGAAATGTTGAGTAGAGCTAGTGACATCTTTGAATGTTACTCAATCGAATTTGGTTTTTTAACAAGTGTAAAAGCCACAATTCTGGAAGCCAGCTGCTAGAGCTGGAATCATGACTGACTCCACTTAAAGCATACTGTATTTTCTAAAATAATTTTCAGTCAGTTACTCAACCTCTTTATGTTTTACTTTCCTCATAAAATGGGCATTAGAGCAACTCACTTCTTACATGGGTGTGTCAGGAGAATTAAAGGTATGAAAAGCTGAGTCTGCACTGGGTCTTCAGTGCACACCGTCAGTCTTGTCTGCGTTATTTCTCTGGACACCTGAGTCTCAATCTGCTGTTTATACCCTTTTAAGGGATATAGCTTCTCTATGTAGTTATAATACTTGCTATATTTCCCTGAGGGCTCAGATGGTAAAGAAATCTGCCTGCAATGCAGAAGACCCAGAGTTGAATCCTGGAATTCAGAATTCAATCCCTGGCTACACATTCTAGTATTCTTGCCTGGAGAATTCCATGGATAGGGGGTCCTGGTGGACTACAGTCCATAGGGTCACCAAGATAGGGACAATTAGCTCACAAAGCTCAACTAACAATTTCAACACACGTAGTTATATACTTGCAAACTTTTTTTCATACAGAACCCTGCAGAGGATCAAAGGACTTAACTGAGCAGTTCAGTTGAGTTCAGTTTCTCTGTCGTGTCCAACTCTTTGCAACCCCATGAATTGCAGCAAGCCAGGCCTCCCTGTCCATCACCAACTCCTGGAGTTCACCCAGATTCACGTCCATTGACTCAGTGATGCCATCCAGCCATCTCATCCTCTGTCATCCCCTTTTCCTCCTGCCCCCAATCCCTCCCAGCATAAGTCTTTTCCAATGAGTCAACTCTTCGCATGAGGTGGCCAAAGTACTGGAGTTTCAGCTTTAGCATCATTCCTTCCAAAGGAATCCCAGGGATGATCTCCTTCAGAATGGACTGATTGGATCTCCTTGCAGTCCAAGGGACTCTCAAGAGTCTTCTCCAACACCACAGTTCAAAAGCCTCAGTTCTTCAGTGTTCAGCCTTCTTCACAGTCCAACTCTCACATCCATACATGACCACAGGAAAAACCAAAGCCTTGACTAGACGAACCTTTATTGGCAATGTCATGTCTCTGCTTTTGAATATGCTATCTAGGTTGGTCATAACTTTCCTTCCAAGGAGTAAGTGCCTTTTAATTTCATGGCTGCATCACCATCTGCAGTGATTTTGGAGCCCCCAAAAATGAAGTCTGACACTGTTTCCACTGTTTCCCCATATATTTCCCATGAAGTGATGAGACCAGATGCCATGATCTTCGTTTTCTGAATGTTGAGCTTTAAACCAACTTTTTCACTCTCCACTTTCACTTTCATCAAGAGGCTTTTTAGTTCCTCTTCACTCTCTGCCATAAGGGTGGTGTTACCTGCATATCTGAGGTTCTTGATATTTCTCCCAGCAATCTTGATTCCAGCTTGTGTTTCTTCCAGTCCAGTGTTTCTCATGATGTACTCTGCATATAAGTTAAATAAACAGGATGACAATATACAGCCTTGATGAACTCCTTTTCCTATTTAGAACCAGTCTGCTGTTCCATGTCCAGTTCTAACTGTTGCTTCCTGACCTGCATACAGATTTCTCAAGAGGCAGATCAGGTGGTCTGGTATTCCCATCTCTTTCAGAATTTCCCACAGTTTATTGTGATCCACACAGTCAAAGGCTTTGGCATAGTCGATAAAGCAGACATAGATGTTTTTTTCTGGAACTCTCTTGCTTTTTCTATGATCCAGCGGATGTTGGCAACTTGATCTCTGGTTCCTCTGCCTTTTCTAAAACCAGCTTGAACATCAGGAAGTTCATGGTTCACATATTGCTGAAGCCTGGCTTGGAGAATTTTGAGCATTACTTTACTAGCGTGTGAGATGAGTGCAATTGTGCGGTAGTTTGAGCATTCTTTGGCATTGCCGTTCTTTGAGATTGGAATGAAAACTGACCTTTTTCAGTCCTGTGGCCACTGCTGAGTTATCCAAATTTGCTGGCATATTGAGTGCAGCACTTTCACAGCATCATCTTTCAGGATTTGAAAGAGCTCAATTGGAATTCCATCACCCCCACTAGCTTTGTTCGTAGTGATGCTTTCTAAGGCCCTCTTGACTTCACATTCTAGGATGTCTGGCTCTAGGTCAGTGATCACACCTTCGTGATTATCTGGGTCATGAAGATCTTTTTTGTACAGTTCTTTTGTGTATTGTTGCCACCTCTTCTTACCATCTTCTGCTTCTGTTAGGTCCATACCATTTCTGTCCTTTATTGAGCCCATCTTTGCATGAAATGTTCCCTTGGTATCTCTAATTTTCTTGAAGAGATCTCTAGTCTTACCCATTCTGTTGTTTTCCTCTATTTCTTTGCATTGATCACTGAAGAAGGCTTTCTTATATCTCCTTGCTATTCTTTGGAACTCTGCATTCAAATGCTTATATCTTTCCTTTTCTCATTTGCTTTTAGCTTCTCTTCTTTTCACAGCTATTTGTAAGGCCTCTTCAGGCAGCCATTTTGCTTTTTTGCATTTCTCTTACATCGTGATGGTCTTGATCCCTGTCTCCTGTACAATGTCATGAACCTCACTCCATAGTTCATCAGGCACTCTATCTATCAGATCTAGTCCCTTAAATCTATTTCTCACTTCCACTGTATAATCATAAGGGATTTGATTTAGGTCATATCTGAATGGTCTAGTGGTTTTTTCTATTTTCTTCAATTTAAGTCTGAATTTGCCAATAAGGAGCTCATGATTTGAGCCACAGTCAGCTCCCAGTCTTGTTTTTGCTGACTGTATAGAGCTTCTCCATCTTTGGCTGCAAAGAATAAAATCCATCTGATTCTGGTGTTGAACTATGTGGTAATTTCCATGTGTAGAGTCTTCTCTTGTGTTTTTGGAAGAGGGTGTTTGTTATGACCAGTGCATTTTCTTGGCAAAACTCTATTAGCCTTTGCCCTGCTTAATGCCATATTCCAAGGCCAAATTTGCCTGTTAATCCAGGTGTTTCTTGACTTCCTACTTTTGTATTACAGTCCCCGATAATGAAAAGGACATGTTTTTGGGGTGTTAGTTCTAAAAGGTCTTGTAGGTCTTCATAGAACCATTCAACTTCAGCTTCTTCAGCATTACCGGCTGAGGCATAGACTTGGATTACTGTGATATTGAACGGTTTGCCTTAGAAACGAACAGAGATCATTCTGTCGTTTTTGAGATTGCATTCAAGTACTGCATTTTGAACTCTTTTTTTGACCATGATGGCTGCTCCATTTCTTCTGAGGGATTCCTGCCCACAGTGTTAGATATAATGGTCATCTGAGTTAAATTCACCCATTCCAGTCCATTTTAATTCGCTGATTCCTAGAATGTCAACGTTCACTCTTGCCATCTCTTGTTTGACCACTCCCAATTTTCCCTGATTCATGGACCTACATTCCAGGTTCCTATGCATATTGCTCTTTACAGCATCGGACCTTGCTTCTATCACCAGTCACATCCACAGCTGTGTATTCTTTTTGCTTTGGCTCTATCCCTTCATTCTTTCTGGGGTTATTTCTCCACTGATCTCCAGTAGCATATTGGGCACCTACTGACCTGGGGAGTTCCTCTTTCAGTATCCTATCATTTTGCCTTTTCATACTGTTCATGGGGTTCTCAAGGCAAAAATAACTGATCAAAAACCCCTAAAGGTGTGATTTAACATTTAGTAATACTAATCTTAAAATGTGTAAAATAAACTCCTTTGAAATGACTTTAAAACTTAACTATTTTCAGTGAAACAAAACTTTACATTTACAGTTAATTAGATTTATATGTTGTTAATTTTATATTATTACACCCTAACAATCGTTTTTCAGTTTTTTTTTATTTTTTAGTTTTTTTCAATATTTTCAATGAAGCTTAAAATGGTCAGGGTCAGCATGAACTACTATCATATAAAGTTACAATCTGGGTTCAAACGTCCTTTCATAAGTGTTTTTTATTTTTTATTTTTTCCTCTTCTCTCTCTCTTTGCCAGCATCCGTTAAGATGAATAATACTTTCTCTAAGGCAACATTTCTATATCTAAGCCTAATAGACCTTTTTCTTTACTTTGTACTCTTTGTTAAAAGCCTTTGTAATGGAAAGTACCTTTCTTTGTGTCCTGCATTTTCCCTTATCTGAAGAGAAGGCTGCCTGCAGGCTGTCCCTTTGAGTTCTAGGAGGTTGCTATAACCTTCTTTGTGATTAGATCACCAGCAAACTGTTTCTTTCCTGCATAATGCACTTCTAAAACACTAATGAAAGGAAAATGAGCCAAACAATAACTTTCTAGGTTGAAGTGGGGTGGCAGGTAGATCTTTGTTCTGTTCTTAGAGAGAGAATAAGTATAATATCTCATTTTTACATCAATATTGTTTTGGAGTATTGTATGTGGTTTTACTTTATTTTAGGTTTTTTTTTTTTTTTTACTTTAGGAAAGGCAGTGGAATAGCTTAAAAGGAATGCCAAATTAAAGCTAGAGGTTTGACACAATTTTTATAACTAACCTTTGGCAGAATTTTTTAGTTTGTGGGCTTTCTCCAACATTTGCATTATCACTTCCCAATTTTGAAAAAAAAATCTATTTGATAAATTAAAAATGTAATAAAATACACAAATAATTTCACAGTACATAACTATTAACTACCAAAAATGTCAGACACAAGTGTCACTGTTTTGTGGTGAAGGAGAACATAGTACCCCCAAATATGCCTTTTTGGTAAAAGGATTATTTTGACCTGATTGGTTTTAAGAGATAGCAAGCATAGGAGAAGCTCTGAAAGCAACGTAGAAGTTATTTTTTTGTAAGAAAAAATTATATTCATAAGAGAAATCTTCACTTGGGAAGATGTATTCCTCTTTTTACCTGTGCCAGGTGAGTGTATGCTCCTCAGTTCTGTCTCATCCACAACAAAAATTTGGAGTGATGGACATTACAGCCCCCCTGGGATGTGTCATGGCTCTTGGGTCTTGGACAGACTGTGCTATACCTCTCAGGTCTCAAACGGATCATGTTATAGCTCTTAGACAAATCAGTGTTACAGCTCCATGTTACAGCTCTATTTTATTTAGATAATAGCAGGAAAATCCATCCTCGATGTGTGAGGACATGTCAACCCAAAGAGGCAAAGAGAAAGAATGCCCAGCGTGTGGGAGAAAGAGAGAGAGAGAGAAAGAAAGAGAAAGAAAGAGAAAGAAAGAGAAAGAGTGCATGCATGCAAGGGGAGAGAGAGCACAAGCAAGCATGGGAGAGAGAGAGAAAGAGAAAGAGAGCACACACGTAGGGGGGAGAGAGAGAGAACGCACAGTTTGGCTCCTCCTTTTATATGTTTTTCCTCCCCCTGGGCCTACCCTATGTAAATTGGGTTAGCCAGGAGTGCTGTTTGTTCTACTTAAGTCCTCACTCTGGTCCTCAGACCTTCCTTTGACCTTCCTTTGTTCTGTTTTCACAGGTTTTTCCCTTCCTTGTCTTTTAGCCACCACCATTTTGGACACCTGTTTCCTATTCTAACTACCTAACACCTGGAAGAGGAGGACAATATTTCTAGAAACTTATCAATGGCAAAGGCAGCTACTTAAATCTGCATAACAATTTTACTTTTGTTTACTGCTTTTGCTTGATAACCGCCCATAACCAACTCCTTCTATCCTTATGGAATCTTGTTTAGTCTTTAGCTGGATATGGTATTTAAGGTGGTAATTTGAGCTGTTTGGGGGGAAATTACCCACACTTCCTGGGTGTCTCCAGTGAATACAAAGGTATGTATATTATTAAACCTGTGTTTGTTTGTCTCATGTTAATCTTTGTTATTACATGGGGATCTCAGCCAAGAACTTAGAAACAATAAGGGAAAATATTTTTTGTTCCTCTACAGTTGTACTATGAAGCTAATATGTACAAAATTTGAGTTTTCCAGTTGATATACTAATATTCACGTTCTGCATATGGATGCTCAAATGTGGCATTTGGAGTGAAATTCCAGAAACAATAAGAATGTCAGTTGTAGGTGAAAAAAAAAAAAAAAAAAAAAAACAACTAAATTTTCTTGGGTCAGATAATATAGGTCCCTTCAGAATAGCAAAAAGAACATGAGGCTTTCGGGTCAATACGGCTGAGTGGAAGGACTTGCACTCCTCTCCTCTTGTGAGAGCTCTAAAATCACAACTAGCTATTGAACAACCATCAACAGAAGAATGCCGGAATGCATCAAAAAAAGATACCACATGTCCAAATACAGAAAGATGATGGGAGAAGCACAATCACAATAAAATTCAAATCCCATACCCACCAGGTGGGTGACATAAAAACTGGAGGACAATAATATCAAATAAGTTCTCCCACTGTTGTGAAGTTTCTGAACCCTACATCAGGCTTCCCAGCTGGGGATCTGACAAAAAGACTGGGATTCCCAGAGAAAATGACCTTGAAGACTGCAAGATTTAACTATAGGACTTCCACAGGACTGGGGGAAACAGAGACTCCAGTCTTGGAGAGCACAAGTAAAATCTTGCACACACCAAGTCCTGGAGGAAAGCAGCAGAGACCTGACAGGACCCTGAACCATAACTACCTGCTAATGTTGGACGGTCTCCAGTGAAGGTGTGGGACAGCAGGCACTCCCCACAGGGACGGGCACACTGGTGCAGCAGTCTGTGAAGTTCTGACTTGGCATAAGCCCTCTTGGAGGTCTCCATTAAAGTTACCAGAGAGCCTGTAGACCCCAGCCACCAAAAGATAATCAGATTAAAGCTTTACTGAACAATGTCCTGTCCACTAGAGCAAGACCCATTTTTCCCATCTCCAGTCCCTCCCATCAGGAAGCTTACACAAGCCTGTTAGCCTCTTCCATCAGAGGGCACAGAGGACACAAGAAGAACCACAGTCCCACAGTGGCTAAAACAAAAGCCACATTACAGAAAATTCATCAGGATGAAAAAGCAGGAAGTTATGTCCCAAATAAAGGGACAAGATAAAACCCCAGAAAAACAAATAATGGAAATGGAGAGAAATCTTCCAGGAAAATAAATCAGAATAATGATAGTGAAACTGATCCAGGATCTTGGGAAAATAATGAAGATGCAAGAAATATTTACCAATGACCTAGAACTAAAGAACAAGCAAATGAGATGACAAACACACTAGAAGCAATCAATAGCAGAATAACTGAAGCAGAAGAACAGATACAAGACTTGGTGGACAGAATGGTGGAAATCACTGCCGCAGAACAGAATATAGAAAAATGAATAAAAATAAATAAAGATAGCCTAAAATACCTCTGGGACAAAGTTAAATGCACCAACATTTGCATTATATGGATCCCAGAAGGAGAAGAAAGAAATAAAAGACCTGAGATAAAATTTGAAGAGATAGTAGCTAAAAACTTCCCTACCACGAAAAAGGAAATAGGCAACCAAGTCCAGCAAGCACAGTGAGTCTCAGGCAGGATAAACCCAAGGAGGAACACAACGAGACACATAGTAGCCAAAACGACAAAAATTAAAGATAAAATATTAAAAGAAACAAGGGAAAAATGACAAATATACGAGGGGACTCCCATCAGGCTATCAGCAGATTTCTCAACAGAAACTCTACAAGCCAGAAGGAATGGTGTGATATATTTAAAATGATGAAAGGGAAGAACCTACAACCAAGAATAGTCCACCCAGCAAGACTCTCATTCAGCACTGATGGAGAAATCAAAAACTTTCCAGACAAGCAGAAGTTAAGAGAGTTCAGTACCACCAAACCAGCTGTACAACAAATACTAAAGGAACTTCTCTATACAGGAAACACAAAAGAAGGAAAAGATCTTCATAAAATAAACCCAAAACAATTAATAAAATGGTAATAGGATCATACATATCCATCATTGTCTTAAATGTAAATGGATCAAATGCACCAATCAAAAGACATAGATTGGCTGGGTGGATGAAAATGTGCATGTATGCTCTTCCACTTACTACATCACTCTGCTTGACCCCACAAATTGTATGTAGTTATTTTATATTGGTAGGTTAACCAGGTTCCCATTACAGCTTGCAATTGTAATTATCTTTTATTTTTATTTCTTGCTATTGATTGTGAAAACTGATAACCATCTTCTATGATTGTGATCATCTAACTGTTACTCACTTAATATCACTGTATCATGATTGGTCAAGAGAAAAATAACAGAACTCTATATTACCAAATCTACCATTTACTAGAAAAGGCAGTAATCACTTTTTTTTTTTTAACAAATCCAGATGCATCAGAATTATCTTGAAATATTTTGAAATATAAAGAAAACGAGCTTGAATTTTATGAGACAGAAGATATAGTTAGATGACTTTATTATAAATTCTTTATCAACTCTACTACTCTATTATATAGAATGTGTGTAATATAGTTTAATTTATTGTTGCTGCTGTTGTCATTGTTTTGTAAACAATGTTGAAACAATTTGGGTAAAGATAACAATGAAATTGATACATATAGATTTGAAGCAGCATGTAAGTTTGCAAGAAAGCAAACTACTCAGATGTCTCTGGTATTGTACATAATCACAAACAGTATAGAGAAGTAACTGCTAATGCCCTCGAAAATCTACAAGTATTGGCTCTGTGTGCTTGTCCTAAAGTTGCATTGAATTCTCCCTACTGCCACTCTTTACAATCATCACATCATTTATTGTGGTTGATTCTCTATCTTTCAAACTTGTTTTTATAGTGTCTTCTTGTAAACTTCTTATACATTTATGTTTAATCTTTCCAAACATTATGATATATCACTGAAATATCACTGCATTTAAATTGTCATGCAGACTGTTTTCCAACATTGCTGATACTCTCCCTTTCCATGGACATGTGTTTCAGGGATTCATTTTGATCATTTGAATATCTTAATAGTTTTGGTAGAACAAAACATTATAATCTGAAAGGCTGAAACACTTAATCACTACTGTGATACTCTTCAAAACTCCTTTCCCTCTGACGTGCTAATAAGTAATATTCAAGATGACACATGCTCCATCCACAAGGGTCTCTGAGAAACCAAGATAATCATAGTCCTCAAGGATTGATGTGTGGTGTAAGAGACTAAATATTTAAATTGAGTTGTATAAATACATATGTATGTGTGTATATTTATATATAAATATATATATTTGTGAAGAATATAATAAGCATATATGTTTGCATGAATATGCATAAAATCCGTGATGTCTTAAAAAATGAGTTTATTATTATACTACTGCACATATTATTACTTTAGGTGAGTAAAATTAATTTTCTACAATAAGCATATTCCACATAACTTCAGGTAACAGTGACTTTCTGTCACTACGTAACAAGAATTCCATTTCCTCTAGTTTCAAATAAGATTTTTCTAATTATCCTGCTTAGCCTTTACCTATAACATTTTTAAAGGTCAAAATTTAACAGTGTGTTCAATGCACTTAGCACTTTTATTAACACTCTCCTCAAAATAACAGCTTTTCTAGATTCTGACTACAACATGATTTCAAAGCTTACTCCCCCATTTAGTCATTTCTTTTAGCTATACCTAACATTCAGATGCCAAGTTCTGTATTATTTATTCACTTATGTGTAATTAATTGCATCAAAACTTAGTTTTGCACATTTATTTTTTCACAGTTAATCAGTTACCTGGTTTAGTATGTCTGATTGCTTCTGACTCAGGAAATCTGTCAATTTAGGCTGTAAGGATAGGAATCTTCTTTCAAGCTCATTTATGTGACTTTTTTCTTGTCACAGTATCTTGTCACGTGAGTCTCCACAGGCTACCTTCTAATATGGCAGCTTGGTTCTGCCAGGGTGAGTGAAACAGATAGAGCTGGTGAGCATGTGAAAGTGGAGTAAGACTCTCACTGTAATCTAATATTAGAAGGAGCATACAATATGACATCATTTCTATCATATTTTACTACTTTCAAGTGTGTCAGTACATCCAGCCCATACCCAAAGAGAGGGGATTGCACAAATGTGTAAAGATCAGGAGTTAGGGATCATCAGGGCCTATCTTAAAGACTTCCTGCTACAATTTTATTATAATTTTTTGTTATAAACATATAACAATTCAGAAAATAATGACATCTTAAAAATATTTTTTTTCTTTTATGTAAAGTTAAGGACTTGTAAATCATGAAAACACTTTTTAAATTTTCTATGATTTCCCAGTTTATTTTTTAAAAAGCATTCTCTAACTCTTCCTAAGGCTAAAAACTCTAAAATCTCTCATTTCCCAGTCTTTCTTCTCCATTTTTCTGCCAAGCTAGACCACAAGTACCTGTTTTATGATACTCTCCCTCATTCAATTTTCTCTACAGCTATGGATTTTCTAATTCTTATTCCAGTCATATACAATAAATTCAGAAAAGAGACTGTGCCATGGGCTTCTTTTAATTATGTGGGAAAGGGTGTTACGTGAGAAAGGAAAAAAAAAATGTATAAACATTTAGAGTGAGCCTGGTAAAATATCTGAACATATAAACACATGGCTACTATGTTTTCCATAGCATCTAGTGGGTATTCACATAAAAACTTGATTTGTGGTTCCAATCTGGAATTGTAGATTCTGAAGACAGTGTCAGGAACTAAAGGCATGCAAGCATTAGCATAGCTTCCAACATTCAAAGGAATAAGGAAAGTCTATATGATAGAAAAAAAATTGATTTTAAAGATCAAGAGTCATGTAAAATGATCATAAGTCTCATGAATTAATTAAAAAGTTATTCTATAACACTGAAATTATACACACCAAACAGAAATTATAACAGTTATGCATTTATTGACTCCTCAAAAATGTAATAACTATAATTTATTTATTAATAATTGATAAAATAATAATTTTATAGTTAATTTATAAATAATGAATTTACAATTTATAAAATATAGGTTAATTTATATACTTTATTTCCTAAAAGAACATATCTAAAATGGCAAACTATTTTGCTATTCAACTTCCAAAAGTTAATGAGATTCAATTCAATAATTTCTTTTTAATTTTAATATTATTAAGGTCAGATCAATTTTAAGTGAAATTATTTTTTAGAGTGCTAAACAGGACTATTCCACATTTTTCTACTTTTTAAAGCAATTTTTAATTTATGCTTTTTCTAAAATAATTTGAAATTAGTTTCCCAAAAGAAATTGAGTTTACTAAAATTTTTGCAGGAAATATTTATGTCTATTATACCACACTTACGGCAGAAAGTGAAGAAGAACTAGAGGATCTTGAAAGTGAAAGAGGAGTGAAAAAGTTGGCTTAAAGCTCAACATTCAGAAAACTAAGATCATGGCCTCCAGTCCCATCACTTCATGGCAAGTAGATGGGGAAACAGTAACAGACTTTATACTTTTGGGCTCCAAAACAATTGCAGATGGTGACTTCAGACATGAAACTAGAAGACCATTCCTCCTTGGAAGAAAAGTTATGACCAACCTAGACAGCATATTAAAAAACAGACATTACTTTGCCAACAAAAGTCAAAGCTATGGTTTTTCCAGTAGTCATGTATGGATATGAGAGTTGGACTATAAAGAAAGCTGAGTGCCAAAGAATTGATGTTTTTAAATTGTGGTGTTGGAGAAGACACTTGAAAGTCCCTTGGACTCCAAGGAGATCAAACCAGTCCATCCTAAAGGAGATCAGTCCTGAGCATCCATTGGAAGGACTGATGCTAAACTGAAACTCCAATACTTTGGCCACCTGATGCAAAGAACCGACTCATTAGAAAAGACCCTGATGCTGAGAAAGATTGAAGGCAGAGGAAGAAGGGGATGACAGAGGATGAGATGGTTGGATGGCATCACTGACTCAATAGACTTGAGTTTGGGTAAACTCTGGAGTTAGTGATGGACAGGGAGGCCTGGCATACTGCAGTCTACGGGGTCACAAAGAGTCAGATTCAACTGAATGACTGGACTGAACTGAACAGCAGTATTTTAACTTTAGATATAAAAGTTCCCTTAAACTTGCTATAAAACTAATTTGAAGCAAAGTTCAATCAGCTCAGCAAAGTCACATACAGAATTATTAGCAAATCTAATACTAAAAACACGGTTTTGGACTTCCCTGGTGGTCCAGTGTTTGGGAATCCACCTGCCAGTGCAGGGACATATGTCCAATCCTTGGTCCAGGAAGACCCCACTTGTGAAGGAGCAACTAAGCCATGAGCCAAAACTAATTTAGCCAGCCCTCTATAGCCTGTGAGCTGCAACACTGAAGTCCAAGTCTAGAGCCCATGTTCTGCAACAAGAGAAGTCACTGCAATGAGAAGTCCACACATGGTAACAGAGTAGCTCTGGCTCACCACAGCTAGAGAAAGTCTGCATGCAGCAATGAAGTCAGAACAGTCAATGAATAATTTTTTTTAAGATATATTTACCCAATCTATAATATAAATTTCTATTTATATAGTTCTTCCTAGTATATACATCCGGAGAAGGCAATGGCAACCCACTCCAGTACTCTTGCCTAGAAAATCCCATGGACGGAGGAGCCTGGAAGGCTGCAGTTCATGGGGTCGCTGAGGGTCAGACACGACTGAAAGACTTCACTTTCACTTCTCACTTTCATGCATTGGAGAAGGAAATGGTAACCCACTCCACTGTTCTTGCCTGGAGAATCCCAGGGACGGGGGAGCCTGGTGGGCTGCTGTCTATGGGGTCGCACAGAGTTGGACACGACTGAAGTGACTTAGCAGCAGCAGCAGCAGTATATACATCAAGTATGTTAATTTATGTATAATTATTATGAGGAAATAAAAATAAAAAGTGAATGTTTCACAAATCACTTTATACTTTCAGCTGGCAACATTTTCAAGCAGATGGGAGCACTGAGAGATAAAAATCCTGTTTATATTAGTGGCCAGTTGATATAGAAGAACGTGGAGTGTCTCAAAAGACTATTCTACTGATTGTGATGTAGGCCATCGTCAGCCAATCCAGAAACCATAAACATTGATGGAACTAGAAATTTTAGAAATTATTTGAAAGTACAGATTCCATCATGGTATTCTATAAAAAATGTCCAAAACTCATTATTTTAAAAATGGCAACCTATAAACACTATAAGCTGTAGACTGTAAAAAAAATTAGTACACCACTGCCAGTACTATATTTATTACGTTGTCAAAGTTGAGGTTAATATTTAAAGAAGAATCTTCAGACCTAACAATCCTGCATGCTTACTGGATATGGTTCAAGACTTGGGTTACATTCTGCTAACAAGTAAATTATAGAATTAAGTCATGAGTCTCAAAACCTCATTTTATGTCTTACAATATTAGTAAATACTTCATGATTTTTAGAGAAATGTGGTAACCTTTATTAAATCAAATTAGAAAACTTTCCTTTCTTAGAAAGAAACCTGCATTTTAGTTCCTAATACATAAATAAAAAGAGGAGTTCAGTTCAGTCGCTCAATCTTATCCAATTCTTTGCAACCCTATGGACTGCAGCATGTCAGGCTTCCCTGTCCATCCCTAACTCCTGGAGCTCAAACTCATGTCTATCACATCGGTGATGTCATCCAACCATCTCAAAAAGATAAAGCCTTATTCTTATTTAGAAATCACAATTTAGAAGTTTCCTTAGATAGGAGCATAATAATTTTCTATTTTTTGTTGCCCACTGTAACCAAAACTGAGCTATTTAGACCTGAAACAAACCAAAAAACCCCAAGAAGATAGATATTTTTAAGTACCTTACAATATAATGCATTTTCCTTAGAGCTAAACAGCATTTTCTTCTTGTTTACCTTTTCTCTATACCTAATATCAATTTAATGCAAAGTATAAAGACTTAATTTTTCCCCAGGAAAGACAAAAATATTTGCTATTTGTTTTCATCCTAAAGCTGTATTGTCTTGTTTGATATACTCTTTAAAATGCTCCTCACAAAGTAGGATCATGTGTATCTAATTTCAACATACCAAAATCAGTGGGTGAAAGATGTGAAAAGTGATGACTGCAAAATATATTCAGTTTCAAGTAAAGTACTTGTTTTCATGTCAGGCACTTGGTTTCTCTAACAGCTGCCAATATCAAAAATTTACTTTGTTAATTGGGGAGGCTTCCCAGGTAGCTCAGTGGTAAAGAATCCATCTGTCAATGCAGGAGACTCAGAAGATGGGAGTTCAATCCCTTGGTTGTGAAGATACCCTGGAATAGGGAATGACAACTCACTCTGGTATCCTTGCCTGGAGAATTCTGCTGACACAGGAGCCTGATAAGCTACAATCCTTGGGGTTGCAAAGAGTTGGACATGAATGGGCACTTCTATTATGTTTTAATGGTAAATGTAAGTCACTACAGGATTTTAATATTTTATATGTTTTGAAGTATATACTTTACATTCACATTTTAAATGGGTATATTTTTAGTTTTTATGAAATTGATATAGAAATTATACTAAAAACAAGACAATAAATACAGTAAAAAGTAATAGTAGCCTACCCCATTTATTTCATCTTTACTCTATAGAAAAATATATTTTAAATTATTTTGTTATTTTTTTTTATTACCTCTATTTTACTAAGTAATATACTTTCAGTTCAGTTGAGTCACTCAGTCATGTCTGAATCTTTGCAATCCCATGGATTGCAGCACACCAGGCTTCCCTGTCCCTTACCAATTCTCAGAGTTTGCTTAAACTCATGTCCATAGAGTTGGTGATACCATCCAACCATCTCATCCTCTATCATCCCCTTCTTCTCCTGCCTTCAATCTTGCCCAGTATCAGGGTCTTTTCCACTGAGTCAGTTCCTTGCATCAGGTGGCCAAAGTATTGGAGCTTCAGCTTCAGCATCAGTCCTTCCAGTGAATATTCAGGACTGATCTGCTTTAGCATGGACTGGTTGGATCTTCTTGCAGACCAAGGGACTTTCAAGAGTCTTCTCCAACACCACAGTTCAAAAGCATCAATTCTTCAGCACTCAGATTTCTTTGTGGTCCAACTGTCACATTCATAAATGACTACTGGAAAAAAACATAGCTTTGACTAGACAGACCTTGTTGGCAAAGTAATGTCTCTGTTTTTCAATTTGCTGTCTTTATTGACCATAGCTTTTCTTCCAAGGAGCAAGCTTATTTTAATCTTTTTTTTTTTTTTTTAAGAAAAATTAACATACTTTACCATTATATATTTACCCTCTGTTATTATAAATGACTGGAAAAAGGAATGGCAACCCACCCCAGTGTTCTTGCCTGAAGAATTTCATGAACAGTGGAGCCTGGCTGGCTGCATTACATGGGATGGCAGAGTCAGACGTGTCTGAGAAACTAATACATACATACATAATAAATAATACTTTAACTTGTTCTAACACAATTTAGTGCACCCAAGTAACACAAATTACATGGTCAGTTCAGTTCAGTCATAGTCGTATCCAACTCTTTGCGACCCCCTGGACTGCACCAGTCCAGGCCTCCCTGTCCATCACCAACTCCCGGAGTTTACTCAAACTCATGTCCATTGAGTTGGTGATGCCATCCAACCATCTCATCCTCTTTCATCCCCTTCTCCTCCATGGTAGATAATACTGAACTTTGCATCTTATGCTAGCTCCTTTTCAAATGTATGGAAAAGATTCACATTTGTTTCGTATATCTACAAAACTGCATATTATCACTTTATTAAGCACAGAGCTGCCTGTTTAAATAATTGCAGGTTTCAAAAATTGCATCTTGGGTAGCTTATGTTATCTCATTTTGCCTTTATTTCTTCAGTTGTGAAGATTGGCTGTTAGAATTCTATGATTTTAGTTAAAAAAAAAAAAAGAATTGACAGTAAGTAGTTAACAAGTGTTTGTTAGTTATTAGAGTTTCCACTCTCTTTTCAATTCTAATATGCACATTTAGCTATTGGTCCTGGATCAGGGTTTAGCTGCTAGAGTTTTCTGCTGTGGTATATGACACAACGCTGCATCTACAAAAGATTGACCTTGAATTCCATTCTATAATGATGTATATTACAATTGATTGATTCAGTTTCTGTGAAATCTTTTGTCATTATTATTGATATCATTAAGCCTTTTTATTGAGTCAAATTTGAAAATTAAAAAATCGATTCATAGTGTGACTATGTAAATAAGGTTTATGTAAAATTATTTAAAGTACTATGATTGAATTTTTTTTTTTTATCTTGTATTTTATTTTATTTGGCCACACCACACAGCATGTAGGATCTTAGTTCCCTGACAAGAGATCAAATCTGTGTCCCCTGCACTGGAAGGGGACACCAGGGAAGTGCCCTTAACTTGTGTTTAAAATCCTTTATTCTTATTTCAAATTCTGAATCTTTAGAATGTCTTTTTCCTTGGGAAACCTTCCTCATGAAATCCCTCCATCATTCTGATATATATATATAATTGGAGAATAAGTGCTTTACAGAGTTGTGTTGGTTTCTGCCATATGACTACATGAATCAGCCATAGATGATCATATGTCCACTCCCTCTTGAACCTCCCTCCCACTCCCCACCTCATTCTGGCCTTCCAGGTTATCACAGAGCAGTGGGTTGAACTCCCTACATCCTACAGGAAATTTTCACTGGCTATCTAATTTACATACAGTCACGTGTATGGTTTAAAGCTACTTCCAATTTGTCTCACCCTTTCCTTCCCCTGCTGTGTCCACAAGTCTGTTGTCTGTCTGCGTCTCTATTGCTATCCTGCAAATAGGTTAATCAGTATCATTTTTCTAGATACCATGTAGCTGAGATCTTATTAAGAGCAGCAGAAAGGCATTCATGAAACATTATTTCACTACTGCTTTGTTAATTTGATCCTTTATTACTTCAGTTCCATAAGGAAACTTTGGTATCACTAAAGGACATCATTCATTATATGCCAAGAAATAGATTGTGAAAGCTTTTTGTAGGGATTTCTTTATATGTATAAAAATGTCTTTATTTTGTCATTATTATTCCATAATTTAACTAAATTTTATAAATCTAAACATTATTTTCTGATGTTTTTATTGCTTTTTATCATCAGTGTTTTTAATGGGAAGTCTAATTCCAGTTTAATTATTATATATCTTCACTAATTTATTTTATAATGGATTATTTGGGAGATTTTTTTTTGTCTGTTTTTGTTTTTTGTTTTCTTCAAGGATGCTTTTATAATTACCCTTCTATTTGTTTTCTGAAATGCCACATTGCATGCATAGAGATGTGTGTGTGTGTGTGTGTGTCTGTTCCATGAACTAATTAACTATATATATATATAAGGAAGTTTATCTTTTGTTTCTGTGAAACTACCTTGAACTATCTTAGTATTTTTCTCCCTTCTGTTTTTTCTTGTTCTTTCAAAAATGTGTCTATATATGCAGACTGTACAGATACATTTGTGTTCTACATATATTATTTTTAATATGTTTTCATTTGTCATTTTACTGACTGTTCTGCATCAAGGAGATTTAATAAATCTGTGAGTTTTAATTAGAGGCAGACATGATCAAATTTGTGCTCTAGAAAAGTAATTGGCTGCAGTGTAGCCCTTTTAACAAAGGGTTTAGAAGAAGAACTGAAGATAGCCAGAACATAAGCTCAGATTAGTTTCATCCTTTATAAATCTTCCTTTTTTCCTTAACTCTGAGGATATTAATTCTTGTCCCATTGATGAAAGCTTTTCTAAAGATACAAATTATATAAAGTGCTTCTGATAGACCTAGAAAGGGTATATATAGCTTAAGCTAAAAATATCACTGTTATACTATTAAGAATATAACTATACATAGATGTGGAAGAAATGTGTGCCTGATAATTATATCGGCTCAAATAACATTTTGATATAATACTATTTGAATGCTTAAGTAGGAAAAGAGAAAATATTTTATTGGAAATCTGTAATATACACTATTATGCTGGGAATAAAAGGAGTATGAATCTCAAGGAATTCATAGTGAATCGAGTCACTGGATATATGAATGAAGTTTAATGCAATATTTAAGTGCCTTAAAGGAAGTATATAAAAGTAATGCTGAAGTTCAGGGAATTAATGCTGATGATTCCCAGTTTGGCTTGTGGGGTTCAGGTAGGAGGTAAAAATATTATTAGTTCCTTAAAAGAAGATGCTTCTGAATTAATTAATCCTTACGGATTGATAGGAACATATATGAAGCTGGAAATCATATACAATGAATCACACATATAGCTTCTATGATAATCACAACCCCTATTAATTGAAAAAAGTATAACAAGCTCAATATTATTTAATGTTCCCATGTTCTTTCACTGATGGGTTTATAGAATATAGTGTTGTATATTATGTTTGAAGAGTAAAGGTGAAATGAAATCTTAATCAGCCTTGAATGTCAGGCTAAAGACTAAGTTTGATAAAGTTGAAAGTATTCAGATAAGTTATAGTAGTGCCTTTTGAGAAGTGTGGTTAGAGATGGAAATTAAGAAATATTCAAAAATAAATTTTAAATTAAGTTCAGTTACTCAGTCGTATTCCAGTCTTTGCAACCCCATAGACAGCAGCGTTCCAGGCTTCACTGTCCCTCACTAACTCCTGGAGCTTGCTCAAACTCGAGTCCACCGAGTCAATTATACCATCTAACCATCTCATCCTCTGTCATCCCCTTCTCCTCCCGCTTTCAATCTTTCCCAGCATTGGGGTCTTTTCCAATAAAACAGTACTTCACATCAAGTGGCCAAAGTATTGGAGTTTCAGCTTCAGCATCAATCCTTTCAATGAATATTGAAGACTGATTTCCTTTAGGATGGACTGGTTGGATCTCCTTGCAGTTCAAGGGACTCTCAAGAGTCTTCTCTAACACTATAGCACAAAAGCATCAAGTCTTTGGCACTCAGCTTTCTTTATAGTCCAACTCTCCATCCATACTTGACTACTGGAAAAACCATAGCTTTGACAAAACAGACCTATGTTGATAAAGTAATGTCTCTGCTTTTAAATATGCTGTCTAGGTTGGTCATAACTTTCCTTCCAAGGAACAAGTGTCTTTTAATTTCATGGCTGCAGTCACAATCTGCAGTGATTTTGGAGTCGTCCCCCCCCCCCAAATAAAGTATCTCAGTGTTTCCATTGTTACCCCATCTATTTGCCATGAAGTGATGGGACAGGATGCCATGATCTTAGCTTTCTGAATGTTGAGTGTTAAGCTAACTTTTCCAGTCTCTTCTTTCACTTTCATCAAGAGGCTCTTTAGTTCTTCTTCACTTTCTGCCATAAGGGTTGTGTCATCTGCATATCTGATGTTATTGATATTTCTCCCAGCAATGTTGATTTCAGCTTGTGTTTCATGCAGCCTGGCATTTCACTTGATGTACTCTGCATACAAGTTAAATAAGCATGGTGATAATATATAGCCTTGATGCACTCCTTTCCTGATTTGGAATCAGTCTATTCCATGTCCAATTCTAACTGCTGTTTCTTGCCCTGAATACAGATTTCTCATGAGTCAGCTAAGGTGGCCTGGTATTACCATCTCTTGAAGAATTTTCCACAGTTTGTTGTGATCTACACAGTCAAAGGCTTTGGTGTAGTCAATAAAGCAGAAGTAGATGTTTTTCTGGAACTCTCTTGCTTTTTTGATGATCCAGTGGATGTTGGCAATTTGATCTTTTGTTCCTCCGCTCTTTCTAAATACAGCTTGAACATCTGCAATGTCATGGTTCACATACTGTTGAAGCCTGGCTTGAAGATTTTTGAGCATTACTTTGCTAGCATATGAGATGAGTGCAATTGTGTGTTAGTTTGAGCATTCTCTGGTATTGCCTTCCTTTGGGATTGGAATGAATACTGAATTTTTCCAGTCCTTTGGCCACTGATGAGTTTTCCAAATTTTGGGCACATTGAGTGCAACATTTTAACAGCATCATCTTTTAGGATTTGAAGTAGGTCAACTTGAATTCCATCACCCCCACTAGCTTTGTTCATAGTGATGCATGTAGTGATGCTTCCTAAGGCCTACTTGACTTTAACATTTCAGGATATCTGGCTCTAGGTGGGTGATCACACAATTATCATTGTTTGAGTCATGAAAATCTTTTTTGTACAGTTCTTCTGTGTATTGTTGCCACCTCTTCTTAATATATTCTGCTTCTGTTAGGTCCATACTATTTCTGTTCTTTATTGAGCCCATCTTTACATTAAATGTTCCCTTGGTATCTCTAATTATCTTGAAGAGATCGCCAGTCTTTCCCATTCTACTCTCTTCCTCTTTCTTTGCACTGATCACTGAGGAAGTCTTTCTTATCTCTCCTTGCTATTCTTTGGAACTCTGCATTCAAATGGTTATATCTTTCCTTTGCTCCTTTGGCTTTAGCTTCTCTTCTTTTCTCAACTATTTGTAAGGCCTCCTCAGACAACCATTTTGTCTTTTTGTATTTCTTTTTCTTGGGATGGTCTTGATCACTGCCTCCTGTATAATGTCATGGATCTCCATTCACAGTTCATCAGGCACTCTATCTATCAGATCTAATCACTTGAGTCTATTTCTCACTTCTACTATGTAATCATAAGGGATTTGATTTAGGTCCTACCTGAATGCTCTAGTGGTTTTCCCTACTCTCTTCAATTAATGTCTGAATTTTGCAATAAGATTTTCATGATTTGAGCCACAGTTAGCTCCCAATCTTGTTTTTGCTGACTGTATAGAGCTTATCCATCTTTGGCTACAAAGAATATAATCAATCTGATTTTGCTATTGATCATCAGAAGATGTCCATGTGTAGAGTCTTCTCTTGTGTTGTTGGAAGAGGATGTTTGCTATGACTAGTGCATTCTCTTGGCAAAATTCTGTTAGACTTTGCCCTGCTTCATTTTGTACACCAAGGCCAAATTAGCCTGTTACTCCAGGTATGTCTTGACTTCCTAATTTTTCATTCCAGTCCCCTGTAATGAAAAAGGACATCTTTTGAGGGTGTTAGTTCTAGAAAGTCTAACAACTTAACAACTGAACACACATGTGTGGACTGCAGTTTGTGCCAGGCTGGATCCAAGACAGATGCCTTCTTATTCTTGTTGGGGTTGTAGATGTTAGGGTGTTGGAGAAAAGACCACACACACTTTGTATTCCCTGTCTTTGCACATGTTCTCTCACTTAGATGGTGAGTGTTGTGTCCTCCTGTAGGCTTTGTACTGATGTGGGTACCAGACATAGAGAAACCTAGAGGGTGAAGGTTTCAGAGGAAATTATGAACACAGTAGAATGGTTGTGGGAATCCATTTATCCTTCTGCAATGGAAGGTAAACTGTTTCCTGCCCCATGCTGGGCACTGGTTTTCCAGAAGCTGCTCACAAGGCCCAGTGCTCAGAGAAAACATTTCACAACCATTTCTACACATGCATGCTGATCCTGGAGTAAGAGAATGTACAAATGCTCCTTGACTGGGAAAGGACCTTGGGGCCTCGATGGAATAGTTGGACCCTTTGGCCCCTTGGAGCACAGGAACTTCAGAAGTGGCCCCAGCATTAACATGTCCTTTCTCCAGTCTCTGACACACCCAGACCTGCCATCTGGTTGCCTTTCACTCTTCCTTCTGGTTGCGAGCAGTGATTCACCATGCCCCAGTTTGGTCCTTTGCATTACCAGTCCAGGCAGGGGCTCTGCAACCCCAGTAAATGTTCAGTAAGCTTATGCTGAACTGAATGGAGGGGTTGTTGGTCTACGTGCAGGGCACTCTAAGTCGAGGCCTGTGCTGCTTCCTGCCAGCCTCCCCTGAAGGTCAGAATTTGACCTCCAGAGCCAGAAAATCTGGATTTGAATCCAGCCTCTGGTTTTCTGCTCTGATCTTGAACATGCTACCTGTTTGGCACTTTGGCTTCCTTATCTGTGAAGACAGGGTATGGGAGCACAACCCCCATGGAGTGTGAGAAGTAAATGAGTTTATAAGATGATCAGCTTCCCAGGTGGCTCAGTGGTAAAGGATCTGTCTACAGATTCAGGAGAAGATGGCCTGATCACTGGGTTGGGAAGATCCCCTGGAGAAGGATATGACAACACACTTCAGTATTCTTGCCTGGAGAATTCCATGGACAGAGGGGCCTGGTGGGCTACAGTCCATTGGGTTGCAAAGAGTTGGACAAGACTGAGCAACTGAAGATGAAGATGTTCTAGAAGGTCTTGTAGGTCTTCATAGAACTCTTCAACTTCAGCTTCTTCAGCATTACTGGTTGGGGCACAGACTTGGATTACTGTGATACTGAATTGTTTGCCTTGGAAATGAACAGAGATCATTATGTCATTTTTGAGATTGCATCCAAGTACTGCAAGTCTGACTCTTTTTCTGACTATGATGGCTACTCTTTCTTTGAATGGATGCTTGCCCACAATAGTAGGTATAATGGTCCTCTAAGTTAAATTTGCCCATTCCAGTCCATCTTAGTTCACTGATTCTTAAAATGTCGATGTTCACCCTTGCCATCTCCTGTTTGACCACTTCCAACTTACCTTGATTCATGGATCTAACATTCCAGGTTCCTATGAAGTATTGTTCTTTACAGCATTGGACATCGCTTCCATCACCAGTCACATCCACCACTGGGTGTTGTTTTTGCATTGGCTCTGTCTCTTCATTCTGGTGTTATTTCTCCACTCTTTTCCAGTAGCATATTGGACAGCTACCGACCTGGGGAGGTCATCTTTCAGTGTCCTATCTTTTTGCCTTTTCATACTGTTCATGGGGTTCTCAGGGCAAGAATACTGAAGTGGTTTGCCATTCCCTTCTCCAATGGAGTACATTTTGTCAGAACTCTCCATCATGACCTGTCTGTCTTGGGTGGCCCTTAAACAGCATGGCTTATAGTTTCATTGATTAGACAAGGCTGTGGTCCATGTGATCAGTTTGATTAGTTTTATGTGACTGTGGTTTTCATTCTGTCTGCCCTCTGATGGATAAAGGTAAGAGGCTTATGGAAGCTTACTGACGGGAGAGACTGACTGTGGGGAAAACTGGGTTTTGTTCTGATGGGCAAGGCCAAGCTCAGTAAATCTTTAATTCAATTTTCTGTTGATGGGTGGGGCTGTGTTCCCTTCCTGTTGTTTGGCCTGAGATCAAACTGTGGTGGAGGTAATGAAGATACTGGTGCCCTCCTTCAAAAGGTCCCATGCACACACTGCTATACTTAGTGCCCCCAACCCTGCAGCAGGCCACTGCTGACCCACGCCTCTGCTGGAGACTTCTGGACACTCACAGGCAAGTCTGGGTCATTTTCTTGTAGGGTCACTGTTTTGCACAAGGGCCCTGGGTCCTGGTTTGTACAAGGTTTTGTCTGTGCCCTCCAACAGTCTGTTTCCCAAGTCTTGTGTAAGTTCTGGCAGCCCTATGGTCGGGTTAGTGGTGACCTCCTCCAAGAAGGCTTATGCCACACCTAGGGCTGCAGCACCCAGAGCCCCTGCCCCTGTGGCAGACCAATGCTGACTCAAACCTCAGACCCTCAAAGGCAGGTCTGGCTCACTCTCTGTGGGGTCTCCTGTTGAACACAAGGTTTTGTTTGAACCCTCTAAGTGTCTCTGGCAGGTGTGGGGGTTGATTTTATTCAGGATTTTGCCCCTTATACCATCTTGCTGGGGCTTCTCCTTTGCTCTTGGACATGAGGTATCTTTTCTTGGTGGGATCCAACATTCTCCTCTTGATGGTTGCTCAGCAGGGAGTTGTAATTTTGGAGTTCTCACAGGATAAGATGAACACATATCCTTCTACTCCATGATCTTGACTCTTACATCCTAAATATTTTCACTGTATTATTTCAGCTTACCACAGAAACAAAATAATTAACATTTTTATAATATAACTTGCCATCCACTCAGCTTCTATTAGTAAATCTAAAGAGAACAGGAAACATAACACTGGAAATAGGCATGCTGTTAGCACCGTTGTTTTCAACTTTGATCTTCAAAAGGAATTGCAGAAATCATTTTGAAGGTTAGACCTCTCTTTCAATAACTGGAATCAGATCAGAACCATTGCAAAGGATGCCTAAGATGATATGGTTTTATTATTGTCTGTATAACCATATGGAAGTTTCATTCTCAGTAGAGTTGATTTATGTGAATATATTAGCATTATTTTCCGAAGCATATATTTAAAGAGGGTTGCTATGTGAGGCATTGCTGGACTTTGTCTCTGGAAAAGAGATGTGAATATCAAGGAAAATGCTATAGAATTGACAGTATCAGGAAGAAAATATCATTGTTCAATATGTTATTGCCTTACTTTACCAGTAGATTTCATATGGAGATATCAATAAAATGCAATTTACTATAATTTTGTAACTGGATGTCAGATGGCATTACTTGGGCTAATCAAATATGATTTTCAATTTCTATCTGCCTACTGTTTATTCCATCTGTTTGCTTGGTTCTTGCCATATATCTTAGCATGTGAACACCATTTAATTTTTTTTCTTAAGTTTTAAGATTTAACATTTGTTTTATGTGTGCTTTTCAATGGGAAACTTGAAGAAGGTCACCAAAATTTTTAAAAGTTGATTCTCAGTGAACAATGTTTAGTGCATCAATATTTTATAACATAAATATGAGTAATTCAGTATTTTGAAGACAGTGCTCACTGGATGTCTTCTGGCCATGAGAAATCTAACTTCCTTCATCTCCAGCTACAGCCACTTATTCCAGCATCTGGCAGGAAAGGACTTTTATTTTTCTCCAAATGTGTTTGAGATCAGCAGGGCTTGTAGGAGGTGGGAATAAGGGACGGGAGATTTGTCAGCATTGACTTCAGGACACTCTGGAGAAATACTAAACTTGGCTGCTGAACATTTCCTTACCTGCTGTCCTTGTTTGGTGTTTGGGATCAATTCTATGTTCTCTGGTTAAAAAATTCTAGAGGAGTATTTGAAGGGACTAGCATCTAACAGGACATATCAGAGAAAGCTTGTCCCACTTTTAAGTATGTGCTATATTTAGTATTTACAGTGTGTATCTAAGTATCAATTCACGTTTATATTTGGTCATTTTAATTATGCCTATGCATTCTTATAGAAATTTATAATTTTCCAATTTCACATATTGTGTTCTTCATTGTGTGAAATGAAGTATTAGTTGGCCAGTAGTGCTTGACTCTTTGCAACCACATGGACTATAGCTTGCCAGATTCCTCTGTGCATTGACTTCTCCAGGCAAGAATACTAGAGTGGGTAGCCAGGGATTGAACCCAGGTCTTCTGCATTGCAGGTAGATTCTTTATTGTCTGAGCCACCAGGGAGACCTCTTAATCACATGGAAAATTAATTAAAATAATCTATATTCATGCAATCAATTTGCATTTTATTTAATTTTTCTGTGGCTTATGATTAGGCTTCTAAATTCTCTAAATCCCCCAACATTAAGTATTTTCAACTATTCTTTCACTTTTAAATTTGATAAAGATTAAATATATTAATTAACAAATGTATAATTAAATAAATTATACATAGATATAGATAAAATATTAATAAATAAATAACTATATTTAATATATAATATATAAATAACTATAGATAAAGAATAAACACTCTTCTGATTAATTTCTCTGAAGTTATGATATCATTAAAGGTCATATATGCCAACATTACATTTCAAACAGTTTGTTTTCCTTTTTAAGGCTATTGTGTATGGCTGAATTTAATATAATATGTTACCAGTATTGGTTAAACATTTCCAGTTTATCCAGTACCAAACTGTCATAATAAACACAATAAAAGTGTCCTGCTTGGATAGTGATATCTATCTATCTATCTGTCTATCTAAACATCTGTCTTTCAATACTTCATACCCATGGACTTAGGTAGAATACTGTTCACTTAACAATTTGTATAAGAAGGCTTCCTGGTGTAGTTCTTTGGGTATCATATTTTAGGGATGACAACTGACATTTCTAGCATAAATTCTGGAACTTTTTTTCAGAGACAATCTCTCATCAAAAAGGTGTTTTCTGTAGGGGTTCTTAATTTTCCTTTCTCTCTGATGAATAGGAAACAAAATTTGAGGGGCATTCATTATTTTCTATTCAGTAAGTTCATATTATAGATCCATGGAAATTTAGAAATGAAAGACTGCATATCAACCTCTACGCTAGAATAACTGCTAACTACTTAAGCTTTGTAAGCCTTGTATCCTTATCTATCAAATGAACAAAGTAATAGCTATATCATAAAGGTGCTTTTGAGGTATTCAATGAATGTCTTACAGTGCCTAAGATAAAGTTGTAAGCATATTAAGTGCCCAACTCATGATATTTTCTTCTTTTTGTTATTCTTTTTATATAAGGCAATTGGTCTAGTCTAGGGAAAAATAAAATACAAGTATTCCATAAAAGTGCAGCAATAAGGATGTTTTTATCTTAATTTAGGGGCTTCTGAGTGATGTTAATACCAACCATGTCAAAATACAACCAAATTAACCATTTGATAGGAAAATACTGAGTTTATTTTTATTGAGTAAGGGAAAAACTGCAGATTTTAGTAGCAACTCAGACAGGGGTAAAGTAAATTTGATATATTTTTGCTTTTATTTCCAATATTCTGGGAGGTGGGTCATAGAGGATCCTGCTGTGATGTATGTCAGAGAGTGTTTTGCCTATGTTCTCCTCTAGGAGTTTTATAGTTTCTGTTCTTACGTTTAGATCTTTAATCCATTTTGAGTTTATTTTTGTGTATGGTGTTAGACAGTGTTCTAGTTTCATTCTTTTACAAGTGGTTGACCAGTTTTCCCAGCACCACTTGTTAAAGAAATTGTCTTTAATCCATTGTATATTCTTGCCTACTTTGTCAAAGATAAGGTGTTCATATGTGCATGGATTTATCTCTGGGCTTTCTATTTTGTTCCATTGATCTATATTTCTGTCTTTGTGCCAGTACCATACTGTCTTGATAACTGTGGCTTTGTAATAGAGCCTGAAGTCAGGTAGGATGATTCCTCCAGTTCCATTCTTCTTTCTCAAGATAGCTTTGGCTACTCAAGGTTTTTTGTATTTCCATACAAATTGTGAAATTATTTGTTCTAGCTCTGTGAAGAATACCGTTGGTAGCTTGATAGGGATTGCATTGAATCTATAAATTGCTTTGGGTAGTATACTCATGTTCACTATATTGATTCTTCCAATCCATGAACATGGTATATTTCTACATCTTTGATTTCTTTCACCAGTGTTTTATAGTTTTCTATATATAGGTCTTTAGTTTCCTTAGGTAGATATATTCCTAAGTATTTTATTCTTTCCGTTGCAATGGTGAATGGAATTGTTTCCTTAATTTCTCTTTCTGTTTTCTCATTCTTAGTGTATAGGAATGCAAGGGATTTCTGTGTGTTGATTTTATATCCTGCAACTTTACTATAGTCATTGATTAGTTCTAGTAATTTTCTGGTGGAGTCTTTAGGGTTTTCTATGTAGAGGATCATGTCATCTGCAAATAGTGCGAGTTTTACTTCTTCTTTTCCAATCTGGATTCCTTTTATTTCTTTTTCTGCTCTGATTGCTGTGGCCAAAACTTCCAAAACTATGTTGAATAGTAATGGTGAAAGTGAGCACCCTTGTCTTGTTCCTGACTTTAGAGGAAATGCTATCAATTTTTCACCATTGAGGATAATGTTTGCTGTGGGTTTGTCATATATAGCTTTTATTATGTTGAGGTATGTTCCTTCTATTCCTGCTTTCTGGAGAGTTTTTATCATAAATGGATGTTGAATTTTGTCAAAGGCTTTCTCTGCATCTATTGAGATAATCATATGGTTTTTATTTTTCAATTTGCTAATGTGGTGTATTACATTGATTGATTTGTGGATATTGAAGAATCCTTGCATCCCTGGAATAAAGCCCACTTGGTCATGGTGTATGATCTTTTTAATGTGTTGTTGGATTCTGACTGCTAGAATTTTGTTAAGAATTTTTGCATCTATGTTCATCAGTGATATTGGCCTGTAGTTTTCTTTTTTTGTGGCATCTTTGTCAGGTTTTGGTATTAGGGTGATGGTGGCCTCATAGAATGAGTTTGGAAGTTTACCTTCCTCTGCAATTTTCTGGAAGAGTTTGAGCAGGATAGGTGTTAGCTCTTCTCTAAATTTTTGGTAGAATTCAGCTGTGAAGCCGTCTGGACCTGGGCTTTTGTTTGCTGGAAGATTTTTTATTACAGTTTCAATTTCTGTGCTTGTGATGGGTCTGTTAAGATTTTCTATTTCTTCCTGGTCGAGTTTTGGAAAGTTGTACTTTTCTAAGAATTTGTCCATTTCTTCCACATTGTCCATTTTATTGGCATATAATTGTTGATAGTAGTCTCTTATGATCCTTTGTATTTCTGTGTTGTCTGTTGTGATCTCTCTATTTTCATTTCTAATTTTATTGATTTGATTTTTCTCCCTTTGTTTCTTGATGAGTCTGGCTAATGGTTTGTCAATTTTATTTATCCTTTCAAAGAACCAGTTTTGGCTTTGTTAATTTTTGCTATGGTCTCTTTTGTTTCTTTTGCATTTATTTCTGCCCTAATTTTTAAGATTTCTTTCTACTAACCCTAGGGTTCTTCATTTCTTCCTTTTCTAGTTGCTTTAGGTGTAGGGTTAGGTTATTTATTTGACTTTTTTCTTGTTTCTTGAGATATGGCTGTATTGCTATGAACTTTCCCCTTAGGACTGCTTTTACAGTGTCCCATAGGTTTAGGGTTGTCGTGTTTTCATTTTCATTAGTTTCTATGCAAATTTTGATTTCTTTTTTGATTTCTTCTGTGATTTGTTGGTTATTCAGCAGCATGTTGTTCAGCCTCCATATGTTGGAATTTTTAATAGTTTTTCTCCTGTAATTGAGATCTAATCTTACTGCATTGTGGTCAGAAAAGATGCTTGGAATGATTTCTATTTTTTTGAATTTGCCAAGGCTAGCTTTATGGCCCAGGATGTGATCTATCCTGGAGAAGGTTCCATGTGAACTTGAGAAAAAGATGAAATTCATTGTTTTGGGATGAAATGTCCTATAGATATCAATTAGGTCTAACTGGTCTATTGTATCATTTAAAGTTTGTGTTTCCTTGTTAATTTTCTGTTTAGTTGATCTATCCATAGGTGTCAGTGGGGTATTAAAGTCTCCCACTATTATTGTATTATTGT
Organism: Bubalus kerabau; assembly: GCF_029407905.1. Lineage (NCBI taxonomy): Eukaryota > Metazoa > Chordata > Mammalia > Artiodactyla > Bovidae > Bubalus > Bubalus kerabau. The sequence continues at coordinate 7,922,211 of NC_073635.1, read as the reverse complement.
TAATTTCTCCTTTCATACTTGTTAGCATTTGTCTTACATACTGCGGTGCTCCCATGTTGGGTGCATATATATTTATAATTGTTATGGCAAAACACTCTCCGACATACATCACAGCAGGATTCTCTATGACCCACCTCCCAGAATATTGGAAATAAAAGCAAAAATAAACAAATGGGACCTAATTAAACTTAAAAGCTTCTGCACAACAAAGGAAACTATTAGCAAGGTGAAAAGGCAGCCTTCAGAATGGGAGAAAATAATAGCAAATGAAGCAACTGACAAACAACTAATCTCAAAAATATACAAGCAACTCCTACAGCTCAACTCCAGAAAAATAAATGACCCAATCAAAAAATGGGTCAAAGAACTAAATAGACATTTATCCAAAGAAGACACACAGATGGCTAACAAAAACATGTAAAGTTTAAAAATAAAATAAAATTAATAAAAAATAAAATAAAATAAAACTGAAAAAAAAAGAAAAGAAAAGATGCTCAACATCACTCATTATCAGAGAAATGCAAATCAAAACCACTATGAGGTACCATTTCACGCCAGTCAGAATGGCTGTGATCCAAAAGTCTACAAGCAATAAATGCTGCAGAGGGTGTGGAGAAAAGGGAACCCTCTTACACTGTTGGTGGGAATGCAAACTAGTACAGCCACTATGGAGAACAGTGTGGACATTCCTTAAAAAACTGGAAATAGAACTGCCTTATGATCCAGCAATCCCACTGCTGGGCATACACATTGAGGAAACCAGAGTTGAAAGAGACACATGTACCCCAATGTTCATCGCAGCACTGTTTATAATAGCCAGGACATGGAAGCAACCTAGATGTCCATCAGCAGATGAATGGATAAGAAAGCAGTGGTACATATACACAATGGAGTATTACTCAGCCATTAAAAAGAATACATTTGAATCAGTTCTAATGAGGTGGATGAAACTGGAGCCTATTATGCAGAGTGAAGTAAGCCAGAAAGAAAAACACCAATACAGTATACTAACACATATATATGGAATTTAGAAAGATGGTAACAATAACCCTGTGTACGAGACAGCAAAAGAGACACTGATGTATAGACGAGTCTTATGGACTCTGTGGGAGAGGGAGAGGGTGGGGAGATTTGGGAGAATGGCATTGAAACATATATAATATCATATATGAAACGAGTCACCAGTCCAGGTTCAATGCACGATACTTGATGCTTGGGGCTGGTGCACTGGGACGACCCAGAGGGAGGGTATGGGGAGGGAGGAGGGAGGAGGGTTCAGGATGGGGAACACAGGTATACCTGTGGCAGATTCATTTCAATATTTGGCAAAACCAGTACATTATTGTAAAGTTTAACAATAAAATAAAATAAAGAAAAATAAATTTGATATAATTGTGAGGTTTTAGATTTTGATTAAAGGTGATTTTTTAAAATCAAAGAGTGTGGCTTTATAAGGATCATGATATAATGGTTTAAAACTTTGGAGAGGGGAGGAGCATAGCAACATAATGATTTTATATGATGACTGCAAAGATTTCTGGAAATGAAGCAACTGTCTGATAATTTCTTTTGTAGAGCTGAACACTTTAATGTTCATTCTGGGGAAGAAGAAGAATCATTGGAAGGAAAATTAAAATTATTCTCAATATTTTCCATTCTGGAGAAAACTTTCTTGTAATAATAAAGTTATGTTGATAGAGACGGTGGAAAAACAATGTTTTGACCATCTGCTATTTGCTTTGAGGTGGATTTGTCTCATTGTTTTCCCTTGTAGCCATTCTGTAGCCTGAACTAAATTATACATAACTAATATATAGAGACCTGATTAATCCAGATCATTACAACATACAGCATCATGTTTTCAATTTAAGTTCCCTATTAGTGTTTCCTGGTTGTATTGGGTTCCCAGGTGACACAGTGTAAAGAATCCACCTGCCAATGCTGGAGGGGCAAGAAATTCAGGTCCCATTCCTGGTTAGGGAAGATCCCCTGGAGAAGGAAATGGCAGCCCACTCCAGAATCCTTGGACAGAGGAACCTGAGAGACCCCAGTTCACGGGGTCACAAAGATACAAACATGACTGAGCAGCACATAGCATATGTAAGCACATATATTATATTATATATTATATTTTTTATAGTTTATAATTTAATGTATATACTTCTTTACATATATATATATATATATATATATATATATATATTGCAGCTGTGGACATATTGAAGATTACAAGTTGCAAATTTCAACCCAGGTAACTAATAAGAGAAATATTTTTATCAGAATTTGTAGTCCACTCTCAGCCAGATGCCATTGGTGTTGGAATAAACAAGGAGGATATTTCCCATCTACAATCAAAGAACCCTATAGAACCAGACATGGGTAATTCACAAGATCATCAAATTTTCATTTCTTTCTTTGATTTGCAGGTCTTTCTTGTAGTAGTAAAAATCCTGGTGCGTACTGCAGGGATGTAAACAGAATATTCTGCTCCCGTTAAAGTTAAAATTATATCTAAATTGGATTTCAAATAACCACTGCTTTTCCAATGTAATGAATCTCTCCACTAAAGAGGTCTATAGTGTGTATGGCATTATTAAACTCTGTTATTCTCTAACACATGACACTTGGGACTCATTCTACTTTGTGGGTGAAGAGCTTAAGAAAAATATCAGATCAGATCAGTTGCTCAGTCGTGTCCGACTCTTTGAGACCCCATGAACCACAGCACGCCAGGCCTCCCTGTCCATCACCAACTCCGGGAGTTCACTCAGACTCATGTCCATCGAGTCAGTGATGCCATCCAGCCATCTCATCCTCTGTCGTCCCCTTCTCCTCTTGCTCCCAATCCCTCCCAGCATCAGAGTCTTTTCCAGTGAGTCAACTCTTCACATGAGGTGGCCAAAGTACTGGAGTTTCAGCTTGAGCATCATTCCTTCCAAAGAAATCCCAGGGCTGATCTCCTTCAGAATGGACTGGTTGGATCTCCTTGCAGTCCAACAGACTCTCAAGAGTCTTCTCCAACACCACAGTTCAAAAGCATCAATTCTTTGGCACTCAGCCTTCTTCACAGTCCAACTCTCACATCCATACATGACCACAGGAAAAACCATAGCCTTGACTAGATGGACCTCTGTTGGCAAAGTAATGTCTCTGCTTTTGAATATGCTATCTAGGTTGGTCATAACTTTCCTTCCAAGGAGTAAGCGTCTTTTAATTTCATGGCTGCAGTCACCATCTGTAGTGATTTTGGAGCCCAGAAAAATAAAGTCTGACACTGTTTCCACTGTTTCCCCATCTATTTCCCATGAAGTGATGGGACCAGATTGCCATGATCTTTGTTTTCTGAATGTTGAGTTTTAAGCCAACTTTTTCACTCTCCACTTTCACTTTCATCAAGAGGCTTTTGAGTTCCTCTTCACTTTCTGCCATAAGGGTGATGTCATCTGCATATCTGAGGTTATTGAGATTTCTCCTGGCAATCTTGATTCCAGCTTGTGTTTCTTCCAGCCCAGCATTTCTCATGATGTACTCTGCATATAAGTTAAATAAGCATGGTGACAATATACAGCCTTGACGTACTCCTTGTCCTATTTGGAACCAGTCTGTTGTTCCATGTCCAGTTCTAACTGTTGCTTCCTGACCTGCATACAAATCTCTCAAGAGGCAGATCAGGTGGTCGGATATTCCCATCTCTTTCAGAATTTTCCACAGTTTATTGTGATCCACACAGTCAAAGCTTTGGCATAGCCGATAAAGCAGAAAAAGATGTTTTTCTGGAACTCTCTTGCTTTTTCCATGATCCAGCGGATGTTGGCAATTTGATCTCTGGTTCCTCTGACTTTTCTAAAACCAGCTTGAACATCAGGATGTTCATGGTTCACATATTGCTGAAGCCTGGCTTGGAGAATTTTAAGCATTACTTTACTAGCATGTGAGATGAGTGCAATTGTGTGGTAGTTTGAGCATTCTTTGGCATTGCCTTTCTTTGGGATTTGAATGAAAACTGACCTTTTCCAGTCTTGTGGCCACTGCTGAGTTTTCCAAATGTGCTGGCATATTGAGTGCAGCACTTTCACAGCATCATCTTTCAGGATTTGGAATAGCTCAACTGGAATTCTATCACCTCCACTAGCTTTGTTCATAGTGATGTTTTCTAAGGCCCACTTGACTTCACATTCCAGGATGTCTGGCTCTAGGTGAGTGATCATACCATCGTGATTATCTGGGTCGTGAAGATCTTTTTTGTACAGTTCTTCTGTGTATTCTTGCCATCTCTTCTTAATATCTTCTGCTTCTGTTAGGTCCAAACATAATACAGTTTTAAATTCCTTTTGAATAATTAGTATACTTCTTCTCAAATCAAGACACACCATTTTATTCTTCTTAAATTGTTATCTTACAATACCCTTCCCCCCCCCTCCAAGAGAGTAAACTGATGGCAAAAAAAAGGTGGGGGGGCATAATTGACATCTTTGGGAATATCTTTGGGAAAGGAATTATCAAGTTTGTGTCTGGTGAGCAGGTGGAAGCCAGTTGGCTTTTGTGCCAGAGACCTAATACAAGAAATTGGAGGTCACTTTAATTTTGGGGCAAAATATTCCTATTGGATTGCTAGATAGTATTATAATGTTATGGTGCAACCCATTTAGAATGGTCCAGTGCCAGGCAATTATCTTGTAATTCTGACATCATTAGGTAGATCTAAAGCAAAAGAGAAGTCTGTCTTAGTTGTAAGATCTGTGAAAATGAGACAGACTCCAAATATTCACCATCTGTTCTCTCTTTCTCTTCCAAATCCTTTTCCTTAAAAGTTCAGTTACAAAAGTTAATTCCTACATAAGGTCCTCAAGTCATATTTAATTGAAGAAACTAAGGTGTGATTTTTAGACTTTGAAATGTCTGACCTGTTGCATTTGCCATCTCCAAAGTTCTGCATAGGTTGAATCCAGTTAACCAGGAAAACGACTGATTCATTACAAATAACTGGTGTTAAAAAAGCTAGGTGGTTCTCAGAAAAAGAAAAAAAAAAAAAAAATGTGTGCACAAATCTAATAGTCAGTTTGTTGTGTGGTTTAGCCAGTTCACAAACCAATTGCAGCCAATACTGAAATCATGTCAAAGATTGCATAAAGAGGTTAAAAGCAATATTAGGAGTAGAAACTTTCTTTGCGTGCTGTGCTCAGTCGCTTCAGTCATGTCCAACTCTTTGAAACCCTATGGACTATAGCCCACCAGGCTCCTCTGCTTTATAGCTAGGAAAATGAACAAAAGAATGTAGACAAAATACAATATTTTTTTATTTTATTCAGTCAAACTTCAATGAAAGCCCATTGATGACAAATTGAAATTATAATTGGGAAATCATGGTTCAGACGTACAAAACTGGAGTTGGGCAACTACTGAAGATCTGGTCTCAGACACTTGTCTGCACCACTGAGAACTTGAACTTTCTTTAAACTGTACCAGACCCAAGGATACCACCAGCTCTATTCAGAACACCTAAAATGTTATGGTCTCAAGTTTTCCCTTTATAAATGTGCAAAAATTTCTGACTCTAACCAATTGCTACTTAAACACCCTTACTTATTGTCAGCTCCAATTACAATTATTGATAAGCAAGTCATATAATTAACTGTAATCTTATATGAGTTTTACTTTTAAAAGCCTTCCTCATTTTGTAGTTCAGAGAAACACAATTTGAGTGCTTCTTGAATTTGTGTCTCCAGGCTGAATTTCTAACAAACCCCAAACAATACTTTATTTATTTATTTTTTTTCCAATAAGGTCTCCATCTCTGTAATTTTGGTTAATGTTGTCTATATTGCATGTAGTTGTTGACCCAATCCAAGTGTCTTGATTGGAATCTGTCCCCTTACAAAGATCATATACTTCTAAAGTAGTTTTCCAAATAATTCTCTTATGGAAGATTTTAGAAGGGATTATCTTCCAGCTCTTCAAGAATGCTATAAATGCCTTCTTTTTAAGTGGGAATATAGGGACCCCTTTGAATCAAAGGCCAAGGTCTTTTTTTCTCTGCTGTCTTTGGTATCTTTATGTTTCTGGAATTGGTCTCCAGATATTGTTATGCAATGTTTGTTTTAAAAACAATTGAGAAATGGCTTCTCATAGTTATTGACAGCAGCCTTTAGTACAGTGCTTATCCCTTATAATTTTGACAATGTATTCTTGAAATAATATGGTATCTAGCATTGGAGATGATATATCTAAACACATGTTTCTGCCTGCTACTATCTCATAAGTGGAGAATTAATTGATGACACCCAGAAGGAGTTGATCTCATTGCTATTAATCCAATGGTAATACTTTAAATGCATAAAAGTCGGAGAAGCTGAGAATTTTTCTATTTTCAGTTTCAGAACTGCATTTTTTCTTTCTACTTTTCTCAAAACTCCAAGCTTTGTAAATTTTTTGTCACAACATTCCAGTAAAGAGATCACTCTTGTCACTTGAGGGACAGAATGAGATTCCTCCTGTTGGTAAGACAAACCGGATGTTTTTAAATGCATTTGTATGTTATTTCTAATTATTTTTAATGTAACAGACTTTTATCAAGTAATTGTTACATTTTCAGTCATTGAAAGGATTCAATCTATTTTGAGAACATGAAGAAAATTGCAGACATATAAACAAAAGCCATTCAGGTATCTGCAATCCATTTAGAGGTAATCAAAGGATGACTGCAGTTTGCAGTCTTGAACTTTGTTCTTTACAGTTTTACCAAAATTGTGTTTGTGAAAAATGAGACATGCACCATAGACACACTCAGAAAACTTAGTAAAGTTTTCCCATGAATATTAATTGAATACAAGATCTACCTTTTCTTGTCGGAAATTTCACGTAGAGTTGCAGTGCTTCCATTTGTGGTTCCTTTGTTCCTAAGTGGTCATTTTTACAGATTATTTTCATTCAATTTGCATTCATATTTTCCTCAGTAACTTTTCTTCTGACTGTGGCACCAATTGCTGGTATATTATAACAATCTTTTGAAGCTTTTAAAAGATTTACTCTTTATGCATATAATTAGGATGTTAATAAGCGAAACCTCTTTAGAAAAAAGAGCAGTGTGCCATTTTCTTTAGGCTTCAGGTTACCCTTTCATGTCCATGTCGTAAGGAAACACTAGAGAACATGAAAGTTCATGTTTTGACTACTCTGAGATGTAGTTAGGAACCTTCCTTACTTTTAAAAGCATTCCAACATTACAGTCCACTCCCCAAAATTTATCCTATGTTATTGTTCACATTAGTCTCTAATCTCCAGCTAAATGGAAAACTCTTATGAAGATCTGTATTTCTGCCTTCTGGGTAGATGTTGGCACTGGCAGGAAGTCATATTCTAGGGGAGAAGTCAGGTATATCAAAGGGTACACCCACAGTATTTCCTGTTTCAACATCAAGATACAGCCAATCAGCAAAAAAGATCGTCTGTATATTCTAAAGGGATTTCTATCTATCTATATAATAAATCTACCTGAACATAGTTCATGAGCAAGAGATTAGGCAATTATGAGTTTTTCCTTTTCTAACATAATGAAATAACCATAGCAGGATTTGGAACATTCCAATGATTAATGGAAATGTGTGAGGGAGAAAATAACGAATTTCATAGGAGGTAAACCTATCTGCTAAGAAATGTGTATTTTTCAATGAGCAGCTATTGCAAAACATGAGGGATGCTCAAGGTGAAAGAAGATGCTAAAATCAAATTGGCAGAAGTCTCTGGTTATTTATTTGCTCTGGTTATCACCTTTAGACAAAGCAGCTGATATGGCTTGTGATATGGCATCAGTAAGGAATTGTAGTTGGCTATTGGTTTATAGTCATTCCCAAAATATTAAGAATACTAAAGGCTTGTCCCAGGCTCTCAAAAATGAATAGGTACAAGCATTGATGATAATAGGTAAGCCCAGATCAGATGTTTGAAGAGTGAATTTAGCTTACACACATACACACACACACACACACACATCTGCCCCTCTTCAGGTTTCCAGGGAAGAGGTTCAAGTAATAAAAAAAAGTAAGTCATATAGTGTTATGAGCTTCCTTTGTGGCTCAGACAGTAGAGAATCTGCCTTTAATGCCGGAGACCAGGGTTCAGTCCCTGGGTCAGGAAGATCCCCTCGAGAAGGAAATGGCAACCCACTCCAGTATTCTTGCCTGGAGAATCCCAAGGACAGAGGAGACTGGTGGGCTACAGTCCATGGGTTTCAAAAAGTCTGACACAACTGAGTGATTTACATTTTCACTTTTTTTTCACTTTCATATAGTGTCACAGTGATTCCAGAAAAATGAGGGCCACTGCTGATAAAAGTCAATAAAATCTAGTCTTTCCTTTTCTTTTTTTTTATCTGGGAAAATTATAAATAACTTGTAGTCAGTCAGGGATAAGAGATCTATCTCTTTGAGATAAGCCATGATCTAAGTAATAAACTTTGCTAAGAAAACATTTAAATTATCTTCAGAAATCACATAATTTTTCTAAACTGTAATAGTTAATAGCTGTATACAATCAGTTTTAGAATTTTCTTTATCTTTAAAAAAGCAAATGGCCATGTACATCTTAAATAAGGAAAATTTAATCTTTCCTTAAGGTATTGCTTCAGGACTTATGAAAGTAGCAGAGTTCCTTACTAAAGTACTGGGCATAACAACCAGATGTTTTGCTGTTTGATTTTTTTCTAGGACAAGGCAAACAGATATTGTCTATATTGATCTAATTCTAAAGAGCCACTAAAAAAAGCAGCACAGAAATCTGTGACTGCAGAATATGCAGAATCAGGAGTCACTGAAGGCAAAACAAAATCCCAGCTTAATAATATAGTGAAATAAAATGACTATTATATTTATTTATGTCTCAGTTTCCAAATAAACCTGTGTCCCTGCTTAGTGTATTTTAACAGAAAGGATAGGCATATTATAAGACATGTTGAGTCCTTAGGATTTTTATGATTGAGTTTATAATCTTGTTAGTCTGGCTAGAGGTTTAGATGTTTCAGTGAGAACACAAGTGGACTCAACTTTCAAAATCCAACCATGAGAATACATTTTTTTTTCATATCCCACAAGAAGTCAGCACCTTTATTAAATCTTTCATTTGAGATTAGTTTAGGAAAAAAAAAAAACTGATAAGCCATTTTTCAATATAGCTATTACCTCATCATGAAAATCAATATCTTCAGAAATTTCAAGAAGCCCATCAGGACAATATTTAAAGTAGCAATTCCATTTGCCCAGTAAAAGCCTCACAGTTAAGTTAGTGGATTTGGTTTCAGAAATGAGGAAGAATGTCTTGTTTAAAGGTCTGAGGTAACAGCGTGGACTGGGACAAAGGCAATGTCTGAGGATTATGATTGCTAGAGATACCCACTATTCTTATTAAAATCCCAACTGTCTTAAATTTTAAGCAAAATGGCAACCTAAACCTAAAATTCATATGGAAATGGGAAGGACCTAGAATGGCCAAAGCTCTCTTAAAAAGAGCATATTTGGAGACTGCATGCTCCTTGGGTAGTACTGTTACCTTAACGATATTAAGTCATCTCCTGTGTGGACCTCGACTCTCTTTTATTTACTTAGTAGTTTCTTTCAGTGATGTTTTATAGTTTTCAGAGTCTCAATTTTTTACTTTTTTTTTGTTACATGTATCTCTTGTATTTTATAGATGCTACTCTAAATAAAATTGCTGTATTTATTAGGTTTTTAGGTTTTTCAATATTAGTGGATAGGAATACAATGGATTTTAAATTAAATCTATATCTCGTTTGTTAGTTCTAATAAAATGACACATTAATTATGATTTCTATAAATAAGATCATGTCATCTACAAATAGAGAGTTCTTTCCAACATGGACATGTTCTTCTGTCCATGTTTGATTGCCCTAGCTAAAACCTCCAGTATTATTTTTGAATGTAAGTGTGAGATAAGATATCCTTGCCCAGTTCCTAACCTTGGGTGTTAAGCATTCCATCTTTCTCTATGAGGTAATTTATAGCTCTTTTTATAATTGGTCTTTATTAGATTGAGATAATTCTTTCAACACCTTAACTGTGTGTGTGAGAGAGAAAGAGAGAGAGAAAAATGCTTTTTATTATAGAATATCTTGTTTTGTGTTCACTGTTTCAATGATGAAGGGACTCTGAGCTTATACGCAAATCATGCCATAACTTATACATTTTATGTATAGAAGTTGGTTAAAACACAAAATCAGTATTTTGATAAATTAACTTTAAAATGTTTTTCATATCAAAGGCTTAAACTAGTTGCAACAATGTGCTTTCCTGTTCCTTGGAACACAAGGATGACTTTGGACTTGATGAGAAACATTGAAGACCAGCACACAGAAGCACCAGCGTCCAGCTGTCCAGTCTAGAGAAAGACTTGCTGACTTTGTTTGAGGGGATGGGCTGACTGTCAGCTGCACCCAAGTTTACCAGCAGCTGCAGGGTGGTTCTCTACCAGATTTCTTCTGTGAACTCATGTCTTTGAATTTAACCCTTTGGGAAGATTTGTGCATTATGAGTCTTTGGTATCTTGAAAATTTCACAGGAGAGAGGAAGAAAGTTCCAGTTAATCCAAAAGCCTGCCAATACAGATGTTGATTTGATCCCTGGATCAGGAATATCCCCTGAAGAAGTAAATGGCAACCCACTCCAGTTTGCGTGTCTGAGAAATCCCATGGACAGAGGAGCCTGGCAGACTCTGGTCCATGGGGTCACTAGAGTCAGACACGACTAAACTATTACCACCATGTAAAGAGTCAAAAGGACTTTTTAGAGACTTGTATTGGCATTCTCAGACCCATGCAGATAGATATAAAAGGACATGATCTTTCTGTTCTTCACAAAGTACTCAGGCCTTTGACAAGAAATATAATAAGTTTATATAAATGCACATTTTCACACCAACTTTTGATTTCAAAATTCCTCTTAAAAAAAAAAAAAAAAAAGGAAAACGAGACTCTTTTTAGACATCAGTTTCAGATGGGAGTTCTGACACCCAGAGGAAATTGTAATGGTGTTCTCCGTAGGTTTTAAATTCCTTTTATCTATATATAACACTTTCTCCATCATATACTAAATTCTGCCTATCCTCGCATTCAGTTCAGTTCAGTCACTCAACCATGTCCGACTCTTTGCAACCCCATGAATCGCCGCATGCCAGGCCTCCCTGTCCATCACCAACTCCCGGAGTTCACTCAAACTCATGTCCATCGAGTCAGTGATGCCGTCCAGCTATCTCATCCTCTGTCATCCCCTTCTCCTCCTGGCCCCAATCCCTCCCAGCATCCGGGTCTTTTCCAATGAGTCAACCCTTTGCATGAGGTGGCCAAAGTATTGGAGTTTCAGCTTTAGCATCATTCCCTCCAAAGAAATCCCAGGGCTGATCTCCTTCAGAATGGACTGGTTGGATCTCCTTGCAGTCCAAGGGACTCTCAAGAGTCTTCTCCAACACCACAGTTCAAAAGCATCAAATCCTCTGCACTCAGCTTTCTTCACAGTCCAACTCTCACATCCATACATGACCAGTGGAAAAACCATAGCCTTGACTAGACGGACCTTTGTTGGCAAAGTAATGTCTCTGCCTTTGAATATGCTATCTAGGTTGGTCATAACTTTCCTTCCAAGGGGTAAGCATCTTTTAATTTCATGGGTGGAATCACCATCTGCAGTGATTTTACTATAATTACCAAAATACCTATAAACTATGTTTGCACATGTACTTATACATTATTTATTAAATTGAATCTTATGAAATTGCTAATATTTGATCATTTTGTTTGTAAACAGTTTTTTCATGTGGTTGGACCTAGTAAAATATGAACTTTAGCTGAATGGCTCTATCTATCTATATCTATATCTATATATCTATATCTATATCTATATCTATCTATCTATCTATCTCTCTCTATATATATATATGCTATGCAAGTGCTTTCTGCTTTACTTTAGCAGGGAGAATGTAAATGTAAACTGTGCTTACTGACTACTAGTAAATTTCATGAAAATATTGAAAGTGTAGTAGTTTCCCCAATACAGTATTTGACCAAAACAATTCTGATCCAAACTGCACATATTGACTTTGAAGTATAGTACCCATCTACTTGGGCTTCCCTGGTGGCACAGGTGAAAACTCTGCCCACCAAGCAGGAGACACAGGTTCGATCCCTGGGCCGGATCCCCTGAAGGAGGAAATGGCCACCCACTCCAGTATTCTTGCCTGGAGAATCCCATGAACAGAGGAGCCCAGTGGGCTGTAGTCCATGGGGGTCACAAAAAGTCAGATAGGACACAGTAACTAAACAACAACAACAACCCATCTACTTAACTGGAATAGCCAAGCCTAACAGATAGCTTTTGTATGCTTAAGGTCAGGTCTAGAATCCATAGACCAAATATAAAAATACCAAAGCACTTTCAGGCTGAGCTCTCAGCTCCCGGCCTGGGGCACAGGACCCTGCCCACAGAGGGCTGTTTTTTGTTTTGTTTTGTTTTTTAAATCATAAAAAGCTGTTGGATTCTCTATTTTTTTTTTTTTTCTGTGTCTGCTGAGGTGATTTTGTGTTACTTTTGGCCTTTATTTTATAAATATAAAATATTATATCATTTGATTTCTGGATGTTAAGAGAATCTTGGAAGACTGGAGTAATTGCACTTGGCTATAATATGTGTTCCATTTTTAATTATTGCTAGATTCATTTTTACAGCAATATGTTGATAACATTTATGTACACATTTATAAGGGGTATTGTTTTGCAGTTTTCTTGTTGTGTCTATCTAGTTTTCTTATCAGCACAGAAGTGATCTCATAGAATGAGTAGAGAAGTGTTTCCTTTTCTTCTACATTTTGAAAGAAATTGTGAATATTTTCCTATTGATTCTTGAAATGTTTCATCAATACCACCATTGAAATTATATGATCTAGGATGTATCCTTATTGAAACTTTTTTATTTTTTAAAATATAAATTTATTTATTTTAATTGGAGGCTAATTACTTTACAATATTGTATTGGTTTTGCCATACATCAACATGAATCCATGTTAAAATTGTATTCAGATTACCTATGTCTTCTTCAATTTGATAGTTTTTATATTTCTAGGAATTTTGTCATTGCATCCAGCTTATCTAATTTGTTGACACATAGTTGTTCATAGCATTATTTTATTACACTTTTTAAAAATTTCTCTAAGACCACTCCTCTTCCATTCTTTATTTTAGTAATTTGTGTATTTCCTTTTTCTCTTGGTCCTTGTAAGCAAAGAGTTTTCATTTCATTTTTTCCAAGCTTTTCAAAAGTACATTTTCTACTTCATTGATTTTCTAATTGTTTTACTTTTATCTATTTTACCAGTTTAAATTTTAATCTTTATTATTTATTCTGTGTTGCTTTAGCTTTCTCATTTTCTAAATTCTTGCAGTGGCAGGTTGATTATTGATTTTATATCTTTCTTTGGTTTTTCCATAAAGAAAAATAAGACTGTAAATCTACAAGAACTGCTTTGCTACATCTCATAAACTTTGGTGGATTGTGCTTTCATTGTCTTTTATGGCAAAATATTTTCTAATTTCTCTTGCCATTTCATCTTTGATCCATTGATTATTTAGGATGTTGATTTTTTTAAATTTTTATTGTGATCATAACATAAAATGTATAATTTTAACATTATATTAAATATAATATAATATATTAAAAACAATATGTATATTATTTAACATTTCAATTTATTTAGACTTGTTTTATGGTAGAGATTTTTCTACGGGATTCAAGTTCAGACACAATATTGACTATACTCCAGATACAGTTCTTTTAATAGATCTCCAAATATCCTTAGTCCTCTCCATTGTCTGTAGTGCTACTGACTTTTATTTATCATCCCATTGACCTGGGAAGGGAAAAGTATTGGAATAGTCTCAAATTAAAAATTACAAAACTGGCTTTCTTATAGAGGTTTGAAAGTGAAGTCGCTCAGTCGTGTCCGACTCTTTGCAACCCCATGGACTGTAGCCTACCAGGCTCCTCTGTACATGGGATTTTCCAGGCAATAGTACTGGAGTGGATTGCCATTTCCTTCTCCAGGGGATCTTCCCGACCCAGGGATCGAACCCAGGTCTCCTGCATTGTAGACAGACACTTTATCGTCTGAGCCTCCAGGGAAGTCCGTTTATAGAGGTTTAGTCATTTTATTGTCTAGATAATTAGATTAACTGCTAGAGTTTTGATATGGTTAATTCATAGTTGTCTTGCCCATATTTTTGTTGTAGCAAGTCCACTGAGGTACTCATCTGTTCTGGAAGTTGTTTTCTTAAAGTTGTCCTTATGTATTATAGGAAAATTATCCTTTTGAGTTAAAGAACATACAATAAAACTGGGGTGCTAAATTTTCTTAGTACCACCTTCAATGATAATTAACATTTGATTTTACTTTAGCTGACACAGGAAACAAACAAGAAAATAAATATCCTTTTGTATACACTATCTAGAGATGCTATTTACTAGTTGGGGTGGGGATTTTTATTTTTTATTTTGTTCTAATCGCTAAAGCCATCATTTATCTGAGTTGTATTATGTTTTTGTTCTAAAGCTCCTTCAAAATGTTTAAGGTAAATACTAAAAAAAAAAAAAAAAAAAAAAAGGATAATAAAAGCTTTCTTTTTTTCACCGAGTACAAGGATTAAAAAAAAAAAAAAAAATGAACAAAGTATTAGAGGTTTGCAATGGGCCAATGAACTGGTTCAAGTTTTTTGTCCGTATTAAATTTCCTATTCCTGACTTAAAGACACTAGCAAAACTTGAGGAAAGAGTTGAGGTCACATTTATTTTAGGATCTACTCTTGCATGCTGTCTATTTAAAAGTGTGAAAGCTAATTCAAAAATCTCCCAAAGATTCAACCTCTCCTTGCTTAGAGAATTGAATCACTACCTCACAGGAAAGCCTTTGGAGATGGCCTCTGAAATGCCTTGTTAAGATCTACAGTTTTTCCCAAATGTTTCTGATTTCCTGTTCAGTTTGCAATCCTTTTAAGTCATTTTGGAATCTTCTCATTCTGTATTTTCAATACAAATTTTGGAAATTGAAATTTCCACTAACATTTGATTATCTAAGATCCATGGGTTATATATCCTTATAGCTAATTTATATTACTCTGCAAATTCCTAACTTGAAGAGGTTCTGAAAAGTCTTTGATGGTGGCTGTCAGTTCAGTGCAAGACCAAATCTTAAAATGTTGCTTCCTTGTTCAAAGAATGATTTAACTTTAAGAAGTAATTGAATTTGGGAGCTTTTTACCAGGTCAAGAGGCAAGGAGAGTGGTTCAAAAGAGGATTAGGGGCACAGAGAAATGATGGAGCAAAGAATGAGAGGAAAGTTTAGTAAGATAAAAGCATTTAGCTTTCAGTTTTGAGATAAAATATATTTTTAAAAAATTAGTTTGTTTTTTTTCCCCAAAAATTTTTCATTAGCTTAGTCCAGTAATAGCTTGTTGTTATTCAGTTATTAAGCCATGTCTGACTCCTTGTAATCCCATGGATGGCAGCATGCCATGCTTTCCTGTCCTTCACTATCTCTGGGAGTTTGTTCAAACTCACGTCCATTGAGTCGGTGATGTCATACACCCGTCTCATCCTCTGTCATCCCCTTCTCCTCCTGCCTTCAATCTTTTCCAGCATCAGGGACTTTTCCAATGAGTTGTCTCTTCCCATCAAGTGGCCAAAGTATCGGAGCGTCATCTTCAGCATCGGGCCTTCCAATGAATAATCAGGACTGATTTCCTTTAGGATTGACTGATTTGGTCTCCTTGCAGTCCAAGGGATTTGTAAGAGTCTTCTCCAGCACCACAGTTCAAAAGCATCAATTCTTTGGTGCTCACTCTTCATTATGGTTCAATTCTCACATCAGTACATGACTACTGGAAAAACCATAGCTTTGACTATACAAATCTTTTTTCAAAAAGTAATGTCTCTGCTTTTTAGTACATTGTCTAGTTTTATAACTTTTCTTCCAAGGAGCAGCCGTCTTTAATTTCCTGACTACAGGCACTGTCTGTAGTAATTTTGGAGCCCAAGAAAAGAAAATCTGTCATTGTTTCCAATTTTTCCCCATCTGTTTGCCATGAGGTGATAGGATCAGATGTCACAATTTTAGTTTTTATCTGAGGTTGTTGATATTTCTCCTGGCAATCTTGATTCCAGCTTGTGATTCATCCAGCCTGGCATTTTGCATTATATACTCTGCATATAAGTTAAATAAAATGTGAAAGTGAAAGCATTAGTCCTTCCATCTTATTTGACTTTTTGTGGCCCCATGGACAGTAGTCCACCAGGCTCCTCTGTCCATGGAATTCTCTAGGCAAGAATACTAGAGTGTGATGCTATTCCCTTCCCCAGAGGATCTTCCTAACCCAAGGATTAAACTTGGGTCTTCTGCACTGCAGGCATATTTTTTCCATCTGATCCATAGGGTGACAATATACTGCCTTGATGTACTTCTTTCCCAATTTTGAACCTATCTTTTGTTCCATGTCTGGTTCTAATTGTTGCTTCTTGACCTACATACAGGTTTTTCAGAAGACAGGTAAGATGGTCTGGTATTCCCATCTCTTTAGCTTAAGAAGTAATTTTTGGATCTTAATATTATTAGCATGTTCTTATGTAAATATAAATGTGCAATATTTCTCTTCTTTGTTTTGAGCAACAGGTTCAAAAACTCTTGGTAAACAAACAAATACAAAACACAAACAACCATTTCCTTTACAAAATGAAAGTGAAAGTGCTATTTCCTGTCATGTCTGACTCTTTGTGACCCCTGGACTGTAGCCCACCAGGTTCCTCTGTCTGTGGAATTCTCCAGGAAGAATACTGGAGTGGGTAGCCATTCCTTTCTCCAGGGGATATTCTTGATCCAGGGATTAAACCCAGATCTCCTGCATTGCAGGTGGAAATAAAACAAGAACAATAACAACAAACAATCCTTTGATGTTATTTATTAAGAAGTTGAACAGTTTCATATATACTTAAGTGTTTTGGTTTTCCAGAAGTTCCCAGGAGAAAAAAATAAATCAGCTTACTACTTGAATATTTCTGTTCAAATGATTTTAGGAATAAGGATATCATATTCAGGAATATAATGGAATAATATTAAATTAAAGTAGGTAGGAAGTAAACTGTGTAGGTATAAATGTCTTTAGCTTTCAGTAGAACTATCCAGTGTATAGTTAAACATATGCATTTTCCATAACCAAATGTATTTTTTATAAAAATAAGGTAGAAAAAATGATTTTAGATAAATTAAACAAATAGTTTATTTAGCTTTTCTCTGTTCTGTAACTCTTACCAGATATAAGTTTTATTTGTAGAATATTAAATTAAATTAATGTGAGACATAAATATTTATTATGGTACTTTTACAGTAGTCATTCTGACTGTACATTTTTCTGTACTGTACTTATAAAATATGTCATTCAAAGTTATTTTGCAAGACAGTTGGTTAAGCATAAAGTTAAGTGTGGTATAAAAAGAGTTAATGGGGAGATGAAGGATAAGGTCCTCTTCAATGATTGTATTGAAAAAGTGAGTTCCTTTGAAGACTATTATTCTTTTCCTGATAGACCTTCATGGCACAGCTGATTGCAGAAATTTCTAAAAGCTTGAGGCTACTCACATCTGCATGAACTGCAGGAACCCATGCTGTGTATATTTAGCTATTAAATGAAATGACATATTTTGATATACCTAGGGACCAAAGGCACCTGGCAATGTATTTCATCCTGTCCAACACCATTCTAAGTTTCCATGTCTGTAAAATGTAGATAAAATAACTCCTATTTAAGGATACCTTTGCATTTAAGGCATTGAGGATAAAACGCCCACCACTGATAACTTTTAAACTCTTATCTTTATCAGTGTCCAGATGAAAGGGATTCTAACTTGATCACAACTTATATTGTTACCAGACTCCAGGTTCCATGGAGCTTCTTAAGGAGGAGAGTCAAACTACTTATGTCTTTGTAAGTTCTTTTATTACATTTCTTACTCCTAGTTAATCTTAGTAATTTATGGAAGGTTGACATTCACTCACCTAATTTGAGACTCTAAGAATATTTGATATAAACTATAAGGAAGGACAAATTCTGTGACTTTCTTCAGTAGTTATTCCTTTTTCCATTCTCTGAATGTGGGCAGTTGTGCTGTGTCAAGCATTTTTTCTTGTTCTACAACTGTCTTTTTTTTGTTTGTAAAGGAGCTTGTAAACAACAAGCTTGGGCTAGCGTCGTTCTTCTAGTAGTACCATCAGTTCCTATGTACTCTTCCCTCAGTCTCTCTCTCTCTCTCTTAGTAGTAGTAGTAATAGCTATAGTTTTACCTTTATCATCATTCTTGAAATTGCTAGACTTAAATGGCAATCTACTCTGAGAATTTCCTTTTTTCAGTAATTGCATGGTTAAGTCTGACCTTCCTAGCCATCAACCTAGAAACACACTTACCACTAAATGGTGTCCTTTACCAAGAATATCTCACCTTGCATTCTTCAGGATCTAAAATTAAATTTAACAGAAGTAGTGAGGTGCAACAGAATGATCTGTGAACATAATACTGGAAATTTTTAAGCTCTTCTCACCCTCCCAATTCAAGTGTTGTTATTTAAGGCAAGGAGAAAGTCATAGGAAACATTTCCTTGCCTTAAAATTGGGACAATCTTGATATGTTGATGTTGTGCTGTAGAAAGAGGAAGAAATAGTTCTAGAAAGTGGAGCACTTGGAAGGATTATGTTTTAGGGAGAACAAAGTGGAAAACATTAAGAAGTGCAAATTGCACAGGATTCTCCAGGTGGGTGCTATTGGGTTTGGGAGAAGAACAATTCTTTGCTGTTTTAACTGACCTATATTGCAAACCATTTAGTTTTATCAACTCCCAACCCATGCCAACAGTGACACCTCTCTCCAGTCATTGTGACAACCAAAAATACTACACTATTTCCCTTGGATAAACACAATTCCCAGATGAAGAACCCCTGTCAAAGAATAATTGGAAAATACTTAGCAACTTAAATGGGGGTCAAGAAAAAGTGAAATGAGAGAAAGGGTTGGGTTTTTTAGATTGGGTTAATAGCACATTCCTTGAAAATGAAAACAACCATTAAAGGATGCTTTTAAACTGGGATTGGGTGTTTAGACTTTCTTTCTTTTCATAAGAGAATGATAATAGTATGTCCTAAATTAGAAAAGCAGGTATGACTTTTAATGACTATTCTGTGGAAGAGAGAATCATGGGGAAAAAATTTAAAGGTCAAGGAAAAAATGAGTAATGGAATTAGAGGCTGCATTATTGTCTTCCTGTTACAGTAGTCAATCTTCAGGAAGGCAGAGACCTATTTTAATGTATTCGTATTTATATATTTTGGGAATAGCAAAATGCCACAAATATAGTATATGTTCAATTAATATATTCAATAAATGAATATTTGATCAAATAATTGATGAGCTTAAATTATTGTTACTATTTTAAGCTATTTCTCCCACTTTTAATTATTATTATTTTATTTATTTGTAGCAAAACTCCATCCCTGGATGTATAGAAAAAATTGGTCCTCAACTTTGCCTACTGGCACCATTTGTCTCTCATCTTTAGAGACTTCCTCTGAAAGTCACCTTCCTTGAGCTACTTTCTGAGGTCCCAAGAAGTTGCTGATGATATTAAGGGTATTCTTCTATTCTTTTTACTGAGCCCTAAAGCTTGGTGATTTTTTTCAGTTGTAATGGAAACATTTATAAGTCACATTCTCAGACTTTTTCTTTTGATTTGTTTTCATTTGTATAATTAATTTTCTAGAATCTTTCATAATTACTTTAGGAAAGAGATGACATAGAGGAGGAATCCCAAAAGTCAACAAGGAGTTTAAAGGATAATTTAGTTTTCTATTTAACTGTGATTATACTTAAGATTTTTAGTTTCTAAAATAGATTATATCATTTATTTTTTTTCTTGAGAAAATCAAAACAATTATCCAATGTAGCAAGAAAGTTCTTCCTTTCAAATTAAATACCGCCTAGGACCTAGATTGTCTAACTAGTTTACTCGAAATGTGCGCATGTGCTAAGTCACCTTAGTCATGGTTGACTCTTCGCAACCATATGGACCGTAGTACACCATGCTCCTCTTTTCATGGGATTCTCTAAGCGAGAATACTAGAGTGGATTGTCATGCCCTCCTCCAAGGCAATTTCCCTACCCAGAGATCTAACCTTTGACTCTTATGCCTCCTGCATTGGTAAGCAGCTTCTTTACCACTAGCACCACCTAGGAGGCCCACAGGTAAAAATCCTAGTTGGTTAAAAGTCACTCATATCTTCAACAAAGCTACAACATGATAAGTCAACTATTTTACTATTTTCAATCATATTATAGAAAGTGGAGGTATAAAGGATATTTTCATAAGAAAAAACAAACTTTGTGCTGTCTGGATTTGTTAGCATAGAAGTATTTTTTTCTTGTAAAAATGTCTATTTATTTAATTTAATTCATATCTGTTAGCTTGTCATATAGCCAGGCATTTGGTCATTCTTTAAAACTCATTTCTAGTATTTTTTCTACTTGCATTCCTTTGTACCACATAGATATTTAAGTATGTGAAGAAAGTGAATGTGAAGAAAGTGAAGGTTGCTCAGTCGTGTCCTAGTCTTTGCCACCCCATAATTGTCCAGGCCAGAATACTAGAGTGGGTAGCGTTTCTTTTCTCCAGGGGATCTTCCAAATCCAGGGATCAAACCCAGGTTCAATGTTGCATTGCAGGTGGATTCTTTACCAACTGAGCTATCAGGAAAGCCCTAGCTATTTAAGTATATTTTAAACTAATTATATATTTTACCTATTCTTTTACATAGTAGTCTATACTGTAATTAATTTATATCACTATATAAATTATCTCTTCTCTAACTGCAAAGTGAGTTTAATATGTTTTATTTTCTATTTCAGTTAATGTTTAACTTCTAGTGTTGTCTATCCTTATTGTATTTTTTTTAATATTTTAATTTTATCAGCCTGGAAAGACAACATAGCAGGTTGTACAAAAATCACTCATTTAAAATTCCCATTATTATTATTATTAAAGGAGCAGTCCACTTCCAATGGGAGAAGGCAATGGCAACCCACTCCAGTACTCTTGCCTGGAGACCCATGGAGGGAGAAGCCTGGTGGGCTACAGTCCATGCGGTCGCGAAAAGTCAGACATGATGAGGGGCTTCACTTTCACTTCTCAGTTTCATGCATTGGAGAAGAAAATGGCAACCCACTCCAGTGCTCTTGCCTGGAGAATCCCAGGGACAGGGGCGCCTAGTGGGCGGCCGTCTATGGTATCGCACAGAGTCAGACACGACTGACTTAGCAGCAGCAGCAGCTGCCACTTCCAATGAAATCAGTGAATCTTACAAAAAGACAATTCCTATACACATTGTTTTATCATTATCCTTAATATAACACCTCCTTCTATGTTTGGGTGTGTTTGCAGTCTGAATAAAAATTAAAGAATCATCAATTCACTGTCTCTAAGCTATAATATTGAAGAACTGATTTTTATTGTTCATCACATTTATCTCTAAGTGGAGACTCTTATTTACTCATTAGTTTTCATTAGCTGCAAAACCCATTTCAGAATGAGTGATGTTAGATGAAGACATACCATACTGTCCTATGAGCCCTGGAGAGCTTGTTGTAAAGAGGTATTGTTAAGTGAACTGGAAACTATTTCTTGCTTGTACTTCTTATACTTCTGATGAATGGTGTGGAGAGAGCTTTCTCATGGTGTCTATACATATTTAAGTATATTTTTGACATGCAGCAAAGGTGTGTAAGCATGTCTGTAGTTACAGAATTATTATTATGAAGCTATAACAAGGCATTGAAAAATAACAAAAAGTTGGAGATCTTAGCAAATCAATAGATAGTAATTCTCTAACAAAGAACATGGACAATAACTTTTTAGACTTGTTTTGAAGTAGTTTACCTGAGCAACTGCTACTGCTGCTGCTGCTAAGTCACTTCAGTCGTGTCTGACTCTGTGTGACCCCATAGATGGCAGCCCACCAGGCTCCCCCATCCCTGGGATTCTCCAGGCAACAACACTGGAGTGGGTTGCCATTTCCTTCTCCAATGCATGAAAGTGAAAAGTGAAAGTGAAGTCACTCAGTCATGTCTGACCCTCAGGAACCCCATGGACTGCAGCCCACCAGGCTCCTCCATGCATGAGATTTTCCAGGCAAGAGTACTGGAGTGGGGTAGCATTGCCTTCTCCATTACCTGCACAAAGCATGCCTTAAAATATTTGAATGTGTTGATAATGGAAATAGTCACTTTTCAAACATTATAGCATTATTTATATATTTGTTGATCACTTAACATGTAGTAATTCATGTCTGCTATTAGTATAATAGTACATAATATTATATATTTTTGCTCATTAATTTTCTTACACTGTTTGAATCATAAGTTTCTAAAGAAAAAGACTCAGCATCTAGGTTTGAATCTTAATTTGTCAGGAAGAAAATGAAACATTTAATTACTTCACAATGTATTTTTTTTTTCCTTTGGGGGAACTTTGTAATATAATATGTAAAATAATATTACATTTAAATCTTGGGAAATAAAAGATGAGTTCACTTTTGAACATTTTGTATAACCTTTTGCTTTTTATTTTTGAAGGTTCAGTAGGTTCAGAAAACATGTATATTTTACTTTTAATTGAACTGCATTAGATATATATTTATCAGTACAACAAATATTTTCTTCCAGCTCATCAATCACTCAATTGTTGAGGTATACTCAGGACTTTGTTTCTTTAGATTAATTTTTTATTTGCCCTTGAAAAATAACTAAAGACAATTTTTAAAAAGATTTCTGAAAATAAAGATAGCAACTATGTTATATGCACATCTATTTTGTCTTCAGGCTGATTGAGTGTTTCAGGTCCTGATATCCCTCTTGCCCATATTTGCAAGTATTTATCAAGTCTTGATATCCCTGCCTCCCTGGTTTGCAAGTCTTATACATCATGACTAGATGTATATTGTCATCCTGCTTATTATTAATAATGTCTATGCACAGTACATCATGTGAATTACTGGGCTGGATGAATCACAAGCTGGAATCAAGATCGCTGGGAGAAATAACAACCACAGATATGCAGACGGTAGCACTCTAATGGCAGAAAGTGAGGAGGAACTAAAGGGCTTCTTGATGGGAGTGAAAGAAGAGAGTGAAAAAGCTGGCTTAAAACTGGACATTCAAAAAAACAAAGATAATGGCAGCCTTCTCCATCACTTCATGGCAAATAGAAAGGGAAAAAGTGGAAGCAGTGACAGGTTTTATTTTCTTGATTTTTAAAATCACTGTGGACAGTGACTGTAGCCACAGAATTAAAAGATGTTTGCTCCTTAGAAGGAGCTATGACAAATCTAGACAGTAGGTTAAAAAGTAAAGACATCACTTTGATGACAAAGGTCCATATAGTGAAAGGTATGATTTTTCCAGTAGTCATGTACGGATGTGAGAATGGGACCATAGAGAAGGCTGAGCACCAAAGAATAGATGCTTTCCAGTTGTAGTGTTGGAGTAATCTCTTGTGAGTCAGTTGGATTGCAAGGGGATCAAACTAGTCAATACTAAAGGAAATCAACCCTGAATATTCATTGGAAGGACTGATGCTGAAGCTGAAGCTCCAATGCTTTGGCCACCTGATGTGAAGAGCCAACTCATTGGAAAAGACCCTGATGATGGGAAAGATAGAAGGCAAAATGAGAAGAGGGTGGCATAGGATGAGATGGTTAGATAACATCACTGACTCAATGAACATGAATTTGAGCAAACTCCAGGGGAGGACAGAGGAGTTTGGCGTGCTACATTCCACGCGGTCACAAAGAGTTGGGCATGACTTAGTGACTGAACAACAACTAGAGGAAAATGTTCTTGGCAGGAAGAGAAGTTCTTATATATAAATCTCCAAGATAAGTAAAACACCTAGATCTGGGAAATGCCCTCTTTTTCTACTACATAAACACAGTTTGTGTGTGCATGTGTGAGTGTGTGTTCTCAGTCATGTCTGACTCTTTGCAAACTCATGAACTATACCTGTAAGGCTCCTTTGGTCGTTGGATTTTTCAGGAAAGAATACTAGAGTGGGTTACCATTTTCTCCTTTAGGGGATCTTCATGACCCAGGGTTCGAACCCACATCTCCTACCTTTGTCTCTTTCATTAGCAGGCAGAATCTTTACCACTTGAGCTACCTGGGAAGCCCAGACTCCTTGCCCATCATGAGCGACTGGGTCTACCTAGGAAGACATTTGTTCTGAGGTGACACATGTGACGTCTGGTGGAGAGGAAAGGTAATGGGACAAAGAAAACTAAGGATCACATGAAACTCATAATTTTAGTTCTTGAAGACAATATTATTTATATTATGGACAAGTAAGGCAAAATCATGAAAGCTAATTTTTCCAAATCTACCCAATAGAGCTGTTCTATTTCAACATTTGAGAGTAGTGATTACAGATATTAACTCTAGAGTCAGATTGCCTTGTATATTCTAGATTTAACACTTTCTAGCATTGTGATTCAGAGAAGGCAATGGCACCCCACTCCAGTACTCTTGCCTGGAAAATCCCATGGATGGAGAAGCCTGGTGGGCTGCAGTCCATGGGGTTGCTGAGGGTTGGACACGACTGAGAGACTTCACTTTCACTTTTCACTTTCATGCATTGGAGAAGGAAATGGCAACCCACTCCAGTGTTCTTGTCTGGAGAATCCCAGGGATGGGGGAGCCTGGTGGGCTGCCATCTATGGGGTCACACAGAGTTGGACACGACTGAAGTGACTTAGCAGCAGCAGCAGCAGCATTGTGATTTCTGTGCCCTAGTTCCTTAATATGTAAACAAAAAGGATAATCAGGGCAATAGCATTTTTAACTGATTAATTATGTTATTATTGGTAGAATACTCAGTATCTGGCACATTGTTGCTACTCAATAAATTTATCATATGTATGACTATCCTTTTGGTATTTACAAAGTTCCAAAGGCATAAAGCATGCTACATAAATCACTTTATATCAATAAAATGACTACATAGATTGAAATTCCAATGTCACTATGGATTATAATCAACTAATTAAAATAAACATAGTAGAGAATATTTTAGACTCTTACCTACATGCTATGCTAGAGCTAAGAACATAGGGTAGCTGAAATAAAGTTACTAGTAAAATAGAGGAATAATGTCCATCTATAACATGGGTTTCCCTGGTGGCTCAGAGGTTAAAGCCTCTGCCTTCAATGAGGGAGACCTGGGTTCAATTCCAAGGTTGGGAAGATCCCCTGGAGAAGGAAAGGCCAACCCACTCCAGTATTCTTGCCTGGAGAATCCCATGGATGAGGAGCCTGGTGGGCTACTGTCCACAGGGTCACAAAGAGTCTGACACGACTGAGCTACTTCACTTTCACTTTCATAACAAACTGTAATCATGCTTCTCATTAAACATGATTGCATTTATCTAGCACTATTAACTTGTGTTATGAAATGTTATTGAACATGAAAAAATGAAAAATGAGTCTAGGCTATCCTTCTTATATTCTAATAGTGGGTAATTATTCATTCATCATCAAGCACTGAAACTACTGGATCAGACATCATGCTACTTTACTGGGTCACTAAAAGTGAAAGAAAAAGAAAGAAATAAACTCTAACCGTATAAAATGGTAGCACTCCTTGATTGACTGATACATTCATAGATGCACAATAAGATGCTGTATTATACCAGATACTAGTACAGATACTGAATGTTCAAATAAATATAACTACATTTCTTGCTGTCCAGTAGCTCATAGGCCAGTTGCCAGTACACAAAAATACATTGTCATATATTTCAGCAGAACTCATCAAATATGAAGACTGACTAGAGGAACAATTATTCCAGTTTGAGAAGATTATAAGTAATTTGGTGACATAGTCCAAAAAAGGAGTTATACAGTCTCTTGGAGGATAAAGTGGCCCAAATAATACCCTATCATAAAACATTATTGTGTATCTCCCAAAATTAAATGAACACAAACCAGTAAGTTGAATTTGCAATATTGTAATAAATATAATATTTTAAAGTCTTGACATCCTTTTTAATTCTGATCAATGACAAATTCTAGTATAAATAAGACAAGAAAAAACAGAGTACTTATAAATATGTGCACCAAGTTTTTCAAGAAATTAAAAAATGCTTGCTCCTTAGAAGAAAAGCTATGACCAACCTAGACAGCATATTAAAAAGACGACCAACAAAGGTCCCTCTAGTCAAAGCAATGGTTTTTCTAGTAGTCAAGTACGGATGTGAGAGTTGGACTACAAAGAAAGCTGAGCACTGAAGAACTGATGCTTTTGAACTGTGGTGTTGGAAAAGACTCTTGAGTCCCTTGGACTGTAAGGAGATCCAACCAGTCCATCCAAAAGGAGATCAGACCTGAATATTCATTGGAAGGACTGATTCTGAAGCTGAAACTCCAATACTTTGGCCACCTGATGCAAAGAACTGACTCACTGGAAAAGACCCTGATGCTAGGAAAGATTGAAGGCAGGAGGAGAAGGGGACGACAGAGGATGAGATGGTTGAATGGCATCACCGACTGGATGGACATGGGTTTGAGCAAGCTCTGGGAGTTGGTGATGGACAGGGAGCCTGGCATTCTGCAGTCCATGTGTTTGCAAAGAGTCAGACATGACTGAGTGACTGAACTGACCGACATCTATTTTTACAAAGGTTTTATTCTAACTTGTTGAAAAGCATGATATATTCTTCTTAGATTATCTCTTAATAAATAATTTTATATCAAGTTCACAAGACTCAATTATTTACTGTAGCAATGTTTTGACTACCACAATGTGCAAAGTATTGTCTTAGACATTTTGGGTTGCAAATATAAAAGTATATGACATTCTTACCAAGAGACAGAATTTGTGATGGAAAAAATAGTAATACATTTAGTGGTTGAGGTATTCTATTTACAACTTTAAATTTTCTATGTTGTTTTTATATTATAATAAATACTGATTTTTATAGCTTAAATAGGATTAAAAATATTTATTTCCAGTCAACATAATCCAAATGAGTAGTGCCCTTCCTGTAATCTATAGGAATGAAATTACCAATATAAGTATCATACTTACACCAAGTATTTGTAAAACATTTTAAATACTGCTTCATCTGAAGGTACATCTTTACCAATTTGTGTGTATGAGTGTTTGGTAGATATAGTTACCTTTAAATAGTAAGAAAATGACAACTTAGAGGTATTTTATTTTTATGACTAAATATAAAGCCAATACTACAGAGTAAAGCCATGCTGGTGTAATACCTAAGTTTGCATTCTTCTTAATCCTGCTACAGATCAATACTTACATGTTATTCTGTAAAACTCCTGCATTTCTTTCACAGAATATGCCAATGAATATCTGTTTTCTCCACAACAGGGAAATGAGTGCTCACTTATATTTCATAGAAAATTGATATTTTTATACTGTTCTAAGGTAGATTTGTAATACTTACTTTTTAATGGAGTATGCATATTATGGATTTCATATTTTGTGTGAGGTGACTACCAATGACATTGGTGTAGAAAATGTTTTTAAATGAATTACAGTTTTAAATTTTATTTTTCATGCAAAATATACTTAAAAAGTGTAGGTCTTTGTGAATATATGTTCATAAGACAAGATTCCCAGAAGTGTATTCTGACCGATTTAAGCAATAAGAGAATTTACTGGATAGCTCATAAATTCACCAGCAAAAGAGGAGAACCAATTTTGGGGAAGGAAAAAGGAAATCTAGATAATAAGCATTTATGTCTGAATCATACCACAGAAGCAGTCTGTAAGGGCCATCTTGCCACACATTCATATAGATTGTCTCAGCTTGTACCACTACTATCCCTAATGTTGCCAAGCATCAGTTGCCTGTGTTAGCACACTTGTATAGATACCTCTCAAACCTGATGGCTGCTGTCGCTGCCCTTGCTGAATCAGATCTTTGACTCTGATTATCTTAAACACTAGATCAGATTAAAAGTTCCAAATAAGCATACCTGACTGGCAAAAACTCATGCAGTGGTAAAAGTCCCAATGTATAAGAAGGGGATTACATTGCTTAACACCTAAACAAGTCAAAACATTCACTATATTCCATATTTGGGATGTTACAATCAATAGAAACAATTTTTCCTGATTGCAGTTCCAATTTAAAAAGCTAACAAAATATGTTCCTAATAAAATGCAATGGTAACTCTTCAACTAAACCTTATAAAATGAAGACAGTGAAGTTCATGAAGCCAGTGAAGTGAAAGTCACTCAGTTGTATCCTCCTCTTTGCGACCCCATGGACTATACAGTCTATGGAATTCTCCAGGCCAGAATACTAGAGTGGGTAACCTTTCCCTTCTCCAGGAGATCTTCCAAATCCAGGGATCAAACCCAGGTCTCCCACATTCCGGGAGGATTCTTTACCAGCTGAGCCACAACGGAAGCCCACGAATACTGAAGTGGGTAGCCTATCCCTTCTCAAGTGGATCTTCCTGACCCAGGAATCAAACTGGGATCTCCTGTATTGCAGGTGGATTCTTTACCCACTGAGCCATCCGAGAGGCCAACCCTCATATGACTGATTAAAAATTTATTCCTTTTCCAAAGAGGAGACAGGAAATAAGGAAGGAAGGTAGAGAGCACGGGAGGAAAGGAGGCAGGAGGGAAGGAGAGGGAGGTATAGAAAGAAGAAGGAAGAAAAGGAGGAAGACAATCAGCCGAACAGAAGATATGTAAATATTTACATCTTGCAGTATTCAGACCCAAGTTGAGGAACTCTAGGTGATATTTTTTTCCCCTCTGATTTTGGTCCTTGTACTATATCATGGTATTTAACAGTCTATGGACAAAAACATTAAGAGGAAAAAAATGAAGAAGTTATTTTATTCACCTACTTTTATTTTTCATCAATTGTAAGTTTTTACTGGTTTAATTTGTAAAGTGTTAGAGTAAACTTTTATGAACGTTTTTCTATAATCCACAAGGACCTACCCTATAGCTTAGGGAACACTACTCAGTATTCTATAATAACCTAATAAGCTATATGGGAAAAGAATATGAAAAAGAATGAATATATGTAGACATGTAACTGAATCACTTTCTTGTACCCTTGAAACTAACACAACATGTATCAATAAATCAACAAAATGCCTATATAAAATAATTAAATTAAAAAATGCATTTTCCTATAGACATGACAATATATCCTAAGGGAATATGTAGATTCTATTTCTTTTTCTACATTACTTTATTCTGTAGAAATAATCTTATTTCCCTGAATAATATATACTATGATTAGCAAAAGCAAACAAACACAACTAACTATAGTGGCTCATCTTTAAGACAGATTCAAACAATTTCTTCCCTTTTGATATGTAGGTACCACTCTGCCATTGAGAAGAGATGTCTATTTCCTTCCTCTTCTTGGGTCAAGATATCCTTAGTGATTTGATTGAGCCAGTAGAATCACTTTTGGACTGTTGAGCCTTGGTCATAATAAGTCCTGCAGCCTCTGCTTAGAATCCTGTGGAGTGCTTGCTTTTGGAATAGCGGAACAGTTAATTTGGGAATAGGCCACTTTTTAAGAAGACTCAGAAACTGTTACACTATGAAAAGTCCAAGGGATGTAGATAGAATTGGAGGATAGATATTACATGGAGAGAGAGAGAGAGAGAAATGTGATGCATGCTCAGTCACTAAGTCATGTCCAGTTATTTGCATCTCCATAGACTAGCCTGCCAGGTTCCTCTGCCCATGGAATTTCCCAGGTACGAATACTAGAGTGGGTTGCTATTTCCTACTCCAGAGAATCTTCCCCAACCCTGGGACAGAACACACATTTCTTGCATCTTCTGCATTAGCAGGTGGATTCTTTACCATTGTGCCAAGAGAGAGATACTGAGGGTCAATTAGAAAAAAGAATGTGAAAAAGAAGCCACTCCAACTGATGCCATGCTACTCAGATTTGGGAAATTTTGTTTGGAAAAGTAAGCAATTGTAATATCAGTAGATAAGGAAGACCAATCCAAATACATTATCTCTTTCTGTGACAACGTATTACCAGTTCTTCAGTGAAGGAAAAAGTTAAGTGTAATAAATTTGCCACCTGAAGTCTGGCTTGTCCACTCTGATTTATAGCACCATAGCAGATGTTCTCTTGAACAACTGTTCAAGTTGGCCAATGCCAACTTAGCACTGAAAAGCAGTGGTGGTTAGATTGGGCCTGGATTAGAGAATCCATGTTTTTATCCTATGCACAGTCTCCATTTTTACCATTCTACCTACTTTGTTCACAAGTCTGTCAAACAAGCTGGGATCTTTGGGTGGATAGAGTCCCCTTTACACTTGATCAATGAACATATCCATAGTAGACCTCTGTAAGATAATTCATGTGGGACAGAATATTCTACAATTAAGCTTGTTTTAAGTAGTTATCCCTCTGAACATTCTTCAACTTTCCTTCATAGCAGTCTTCCAAGATAGGAAATGTGTATTTGAATCTATTCCAGATAAAAGTCAGCCTGTTAGGAGATTTTCTGTTCCTTGGACTAGAGATAACAGTATTTTCCACCTTAATAACCTCAAACTGATTGCCAGGGACTCTTTGATTTGCTCAAGCAGTAAGTTTACATTAAAAACTTTTTTTATTAAAAATTTATGCTAAACAATAATATTTACAAGTAATTAATCTTAAAAAAATCCACTGCCATTCTCAAATACAATCTATGCCTCAGTTTAATTCGGTTCAGTTCAGTAACTCAGTCATGTCTGACTCTTTGTGACCCCATGAATTGCAGCACGCCGGGCCTCCCTGTCCATCACCAACTCCTGGAGTTCACTCATACTCAGGTCCATCGAGTCAGTGATGCCATTGAACCATCTCATCCTCTGTCGTCCCCTTCTCCTCCTCCCCCCAATCCCTCCCAGCATCAGAGTCTTTTCCAATGAGTCAACTCTTTGCATGAGGTGGCCAAAGTACTGGAGTTTCAGCTTCAGCATCATTCCTTCCAAAGAACACCCAGGGCTGACCTCCTTTGACTGGTTGGATCTATGCCTAGGAGAGTGGAAATGTGGATGTGATAAGAATCCGTATCTTTGATCCTTACAATCTTTCAATATAACACTAATTCTTGTAATCCCTTTAAGTTATACCATTGGAATTGATTTGCTATTTATTATTTTGGGAGAGGAGCTTCCCTAGTGGCTCAGATGGTAAAGCATCTGTCTGCAATGCAGGAGACCCGGGTTTGATCCCTGGGTTGAGAAGATCCCCTAGAGAAGAAAATGGCAGCCCACTCCAGTATTCTTGCTTGGAAAATCCCATGGACCACGGATTTTGGGAGAGAGTGGGGATTTCAAATCTTTCTACTTGACTTTCTCTATTGTCATAATCATTATCTTTGGGCAAGATGGCATTATGGGTATTCTTTCAGTTGGTAAAAATACTTATTATGATAATACACCCAGGACATGGGGAAAATAAGCATAGTATGGATTACATCTGCATTAACATAACATAGTGGACTTAGATCAAAACAACATTTATCTTCTGCTTCCATTAAGTCCACTCTGACCCATCGACCATAGACCATCCAAAAACCTCTAGTAATTAGTATTATTTTAAAGTTCAAGTGTAGCTCCAAAATCTGAATGTCACTTCATCTAGCATAAATGGTTGCTCTGAAATGTTGTATGTGATGGGGAGAAAAGTCCTACCTGTAGATAATTTTCGTGTCTATATTATACCTTCTGTGGGAATAGAATAAAGCAGTTGGTGGTAGTTTAGTTGCTAAATTGTGTCTGACTCTTTGTGACCCCACGGACTGTAGCCCACCAAGCGCCTCTGTACATGGGATTTTCCAGGTAAGAATATTGGAGTGGGTTGCCATTTCCTCTTCTAGGGAATCTTCCCAACCCAGGGATAGAACCAGGGTCTCCTGCATTGCAGGCTGATTCTTTACTGACTGAGCTAAGACTGAAGCCCCAAAGTGATTATGCTGCTGCTGCTAAGTCGCTTCACTCGTGTCCGACTCTGTGCGACCCCATAGACAGCACCCCACCAGGCTCCCCCGTCCCTGGGATTCTCCAGGCAACAATATTGGAGTGGGTTGCCATTTTCTTCTCCAATTCATAAAAGTGAAAAGTGAAAGTGAAGTTGCTCAGTCGTATCCTATTCTCAGCGACCCCATGGACTGCAGCCTACCAGGCTCCTCCATCCATGGGATTTTCCAGGCAAGAGTACTGGAGTGAGGTACCATCGCCTTCTCCGAAAGTAATTATAATATCATCTAAAATTGACCATATAATAATCCAAGTCAATATGTCTATTTCAAATCAATAAGGCTTGAACTGAAATAATTGATTTTATATTCTGCAATGAATAAGTAGGTTTTCAAAAATGTAAAATGAAAAGATAGATATTTGGTTAGAAGATATATTATCTATTACTGTAAAAAAAATTAAAAAGCATTCCTGTACATCTAACAGAAATTAATATAATCTTTCTTGTAAAAGCAAATGCGTGACAAGAATAAAAGTATTTCTATTTTATTTCAAAATAAGTAAACTTCCTTTAGTACTTATAAAGTTCAGACACAATCTTGATACATCTAGGAGAGACTAAAATTTGTTAACCAAATGGCTCAGAAAAGTTTATGCAAAGGCATTTTGGCTCAGTAAATACATTTTACAGTACTCACAATATTTTAAAGAAATTTTCCACTCATACACATTTGCCATTTGCTCTATTAGAACACTAGTATAAATACATTGAAGACTCTCTAGAGTAATTGAAATTAGTGCTTGTTAGGAATTTAACAACAAAGAAAACATATATTAATGTCAGTCTCTTTTTAATTAATGGTTTATTTAAATTAATTATGACCACCATGATAATATTGAATATATATTGCCCAAAATGTGATAAAACTTTCAAAATGAGTAAGAAGGAATATTGTATTCACTTTATTTTGTGTATTTTATTCTTAAAAATTGAAAATGAAATGTTTTTGATGTTAACAGTAATGATCTAATATAGGCTTAGAACTAGGGTCACAGCACACACGTGCACACACACGCGTGCACACACACACATATATTAGTTAAATTATACTACCTTAAAATTGTCAAGAAATAAAATATTGTGTAAATGTTAATGGGCATTTTACATATGCAAACATCTAAAACCATAATTTAATATTAAGTGATCTCATATATTTGTGGTCCCTATAGATTCAATCATTAGGAATCCATTTAAAGCAAGATAAAATGTGAAAAAAGTAGATCATTATTAAAAATAAAAATATCTCATATTATTATAAATTGTTATCATTTTTCTTGTGTAGAAATTAGTTTCTAACAAGTAATCAAATGCTACAATCAAATTATGTAATAGGAGGAAGGAAATGCAGTTTAATTAACAAGATTCTTCTTTTCCGGTGCATTTGCTCCTCTGTCCTTGGTCTGTCCCTTGATATTGTGTTCTATTTTATGAATGTCACATTAACTGATAGAAATCAACAAGAAGCTAAGGAGAGTGGGAAACACCTGTCATGTTGTTGAATTACTCTACATACAACCTGATAACGAATGATGCCTTTCAAAATTACATCCATATGTTTATGTCTTGGTCAATATAAGCATCACATAAAATAACAGTTTGTTAATTTAGTTGCAGTTAATTTTTCTAACTTGAATATTTAAAAGTGATACATCATACTAATTGCTTAATGACACAAATTATTCAATTAGTTCATTGATTCACTTATTGAAGACATGTGCTGAGCATCTAGGAACTATACACTTTATTGAAGTCGGATCTGAATGTCATCTATCTCAGAGAAGCTTATAATACATTTGCAGAGGCAGATTTGAATACCAATACTTAATACAAATCTAAGTGATTTCAAAGGTGAGAAAGTACACAAAGAGATGACAGTAAACGAGGAAGTAAAGATTGTATCATAACAGACTAAATGATCTAAGGATAAGGAATTTGTGTGTCCAAGCAAGATATGTCAGAGATTTTAATCAAGATAAATATTAATCACTAGTGTTAGCTTATTAAAAAGCAGAGACATTACTTTGCCAACAAAGTCCATCTAATCAAGGCTATGGTTTTTCCAGTAGTCACATACGGATGTGAGAGTTGGACTATAAAGAAAGCTGAGCACCAAAGAATGAGTGTTTTCAAACTGTGGTTTTGGAGAAGACTCTTGAGAGTCCCTTCCAACCTAAAGTATATCAGTCTTGAATATTCATTGGAAGGACTGCTGCTGAAGCTGAAACTCCAATATTTTGGCCACCTGATGCAAAGAACAGATTCATTTGAAATGATCCTGATGCTGGGAAAGATTGAAGGCACTAAGAGAAGGGGATGACAGAGGATGAAATGGTTGGATGACGTCACTGACTCAATGGACATGGGTTTGAGTAAACTCCAGGAGTTGGTGATGGACAGGGAGGTCTGGCGTACTGCAGTCCATGCTGTCACAAAGAGTCAGACATGACCGAGTGACTGAACTGAAATGTGAGACATTTGTCTGAAAGGATTCCATTTTTTCTGCTGGTATCTGAGCCTTCCCTCTCAGTGCCTGTTCTGGCCTGCCAGCTGTCTAAGCCCTGAGAGAAGAGTACTGAGAAATAAAGTTGATTATCTGTGTCTGTTTGGATAGCCAATAGGGTAACCTCAAAGCTGGACTTGCAAGGAAATCATTGTGTTGCTATTGACCATTTAGAATGAATGAAGTCTGAAGTCCTGCATCAGAGTCTTGGGGGCTCCCCATCAAAGACAAATGTTAACCTTTTTGATGACTAATCATGGGGAGCAATGGGAGTAGTCAAAGAAAGGATAGAAGTAACAGTAGCAGGACCCACAATCGAGAGATTTAATACAGTATCTGTTATTCAGTGAGTAAAGAGAATTTCAAAGTTTGAACAATAAAAACACAGGTTTTCTTGTTATTGGTACAATATCACTTTGTAAAAGAGTTTTGTACTACAAAAGCATAAATATTGCTAAAGCCAACTTTCTATTCATTACTGAAAATGTATTAATTATGAATAGGATTTATCAAGGAATAGACCATATTTATGAAATGTCTTTTGACATTTTCATCGCAAAACCTGAAGTTTTTTTTTCTTAGCAACAACCTCAAGTATGTAATTCTAATACTTAGACTAATTTGAAATTTTCAGCACACACACCCCACAAATATAGATTGCCAAAAAATTGCTATTTTTAACAACAAAGTCAAATTTGAATAACAAATAAAACCATGTTGCTCTTTTACTATGTTGACTTTTGGCTTGTTTCTTGTAACTAAACTTCAGAATTGCTCAATTTTAGATTAACTTAGCATATTCCTGAATTACTCAACAGTTGACCTCTTTCATAGATATTTTTTAACTTATAACTCTATAACATCAATATAGTTTGAAAAAACAAAACATTTAATAAACTACCTAATAGATTCATTATGAAATGTCAAATATATGTACATTATAGAAATATATACATTATTTCATTCATGGATTTCTTTTTTCTGACTGTAGCTAAAGATCAGATATGAATCAAGTAGTGGTGATTCTTAATATAATCCTGAGTTAAGATTACTATTTAAACAGGACAGTGTCTTCTAGAAAAAGTTCATTTTATTACCAAATTCTATGTCCTTAAATAGTAAATAAAAACTTCAAATTTACTGGTGTACTGAGTGCAACACATTCACAGCATCATCTTTTAGGATTTGAAATAGGATTTGGAAAACTCAGAAGTAGCCACAGGACTGGAAAAGGTCAGTTTGCATTCCAATCCCAAAGAAAGGCAATGCCAAAGAATGCTCAAACTACTGCACAATTGCACTCATCTCACATGCTAGCAAAGTAATGCTCAAAATTCTCCAAGCTTCAACAGTACGTGAACCATGAGCTTCCAGACATTCAAGCTTAATTTAATAAAGGCAGAGGAATCAGAGTCAAATTGCCAACATCCGATGGATCATGGAAAAAGCAAGAGAGTTCCAGAAAAACATTTATCTGTGCTTTACTGATTATGCCAAAGCCTTTGACTGTGTGGATCACAACAAACTGTAGAAAATTCTTAAAGAGATGGAAATACCAGATCACCTTACTTGCCTTTAGAGAAATCTGTTTGCAGGTCAGGAAGCAACAGTTTAGAACTGGACACAGAACCGACTGGTTCCAAATAGGGAAAGGAGTATGTCAAGGCTGTATATTGTCACCCTGCTTATTTAGCTTATACGCAGAGTACATCATGAAAATCCTGGGCTGGAGGAAACACAAGCTGGAATCGAGATTGCCGGGAGAAATATCAGTAACCTCAATTATGCAGATGAAACTATCCTTATGGCAGAAAGTGAAGAAGAACTAAAGAGCCTCCTGATGAAAGTGAAAGAGGAAAGTGAAAAAGTTGGCTTAAAGCACAAAATTAGGAAAACTAAGATCATGGCATCTGGTCCCATCACTTCATGGCAAGTAGATGGGAAAACAGTGGGTAATTTTATTTTGTGGGGCTCCAAAATCACTGGAGATGGTGACTGCAGCCATGAAATTAAAAGATGCTTGCTCCTTGGAAGAAAAGTTATGACCCACCTAGACAGCATGTTAAAAAGCAGAGACATTACTTTGCCAACAAAGGTCCATCTAATCAAGGCTATGTTTTTTTTTCCAGTAGTCATGTATGGATGTGAGAGTTGGACTACAAAGAAAGCTGAGAGCTGAAGAATTGATGCTTTTGAACTTGTGGTGTTGGGGAAGACTCTTGAGAGTCGCTTGGACTGCAAGGAGATCCAACCAGTCCATCCTAAAGGAAATCAGTCCTGAATATTCATTGGAAGGATTGATGTTGAAGCTGAAGCACCAATACTTTGGCCACCTGATGCAAAGAGCTGACTCATTAGAAAAGACCCCCTTGCTGGGAAAGACTGAAGGCAGGAGGAGAAGGGGACAACAGAGGATAAGGTGGCAGGATGGCATCACTGACTCAATGGGCATGGGTTTATGTAAACTCCAGTAGTTGGTGATGGACAGTGAGTCCTGACCTGCTGCAGTCCATGGAGTTGCAAAGAGTCGGACATGACTGAACAACTGAACTGAACTGAACTGAACTGAAGAAATAACAGCAAATTTTCTTTCCTTAATCTTTTTGTTATATTAGGATAGTTTTATTTAGTGTTACTCCTTGAAAGTCATGATTAGTCATTTCCCAGGGTATTTTATTTCACCAATCATAAGGGAGTATAGTAGTTACAGAAGATATTATATTATGGTCTGAAAGTTTGTGAAATCCTTTTCAAAATTACAGAAGATGAGAGCATCATTCATGAAAAGCACCTAAAATGTTGCATATTATATCTGCTTAGATAGTTTATATACATGAAATATACACAAACAATAATTAAATATATTTTCTATTGTAATTAAATTTTATTTGTAAAAGTAAAAACATTGTTACATCAGTGCTTCAAATAAACAGTAGTCTATGTATATAAGTAATATTGTTTAATTATTTATCTTTTATTGTCATTACAAAGTAAGGCTTAGTTTAATATAGCCATACCTGATATGAAGAGCTGACTCATTTGAAAAGACCCTGATGCCTGGAAAGATTGAGAGCAGGAGGAGAAGGGGACGAGAGAGGATGAGATGGTTGGATGGCATCACCGACTCAATGGACATGGGTTTGGGTGGACTCCAGGAGTTGGTGATGGACAGGGAGGCCTGGTGTGCTGCAATTCATGGGGTCGCAAAGAGTCAGACATGACTGAACTGAACTGATACATAGTAGAGTCACATTTTATTGAAATTATTGGTTACATAGTCAAGATGTCTTTTCTCCTTATTTCAGACTTGTCAGTGTAATTCTTTTTGCCCTGTCAGAATAGTTAGTCTTAATAAAGTTCATTGTTTATTTATTTTTTGCAGTGCATATGCATAACATCTCACAAAATACTCTTCTAATTATTATCTATATTAATCACTTGGGAGATTGTAATACTGCCAGTTTCTAGACCCAATATCATGAGATTTCTGGTTCAGTAGATCTAATGAAACATATCTAAAGGACACATTATTAATACATTTACATTTTGAGAAACACTAGTTTCATGGCATATTAAAAAGCAGATATAGGCAAAAGCATAAAACAAATGAATTATCAGTAAACAGTCTTTCTTTTACTTAAAATTATGTAAACGGGGAATTCCCTGGTAGTCCAGTAGCTAAGACTTCATGCTTTCAGTGCTGAGGACATGAGTTCAGTTCCTGACTGGGGGACTAAGATCCCACAAGCCATGTGATTTAGTTTTAAAAAAATGTATTTCAGACCTGCCTACCAATGCAGGAGACATAAGAGACACAGGCTTGAACCCTGGGTAGGGAAGATACCCTGGAGTAGGAAATTGCAACCCACTCCAGTATTCTTGCCTGGTAAATCCTGTACACAGAGGAGCCTGGAGAGCTACGGTCCATAGAATTGCAAAGAATCTGACATGACTGAAGTGACTTTGCACACATGCAACAAACACGCCTTAAATATTTTCTGGGTAGCAACAAGTGGAAACACACAAATTTATGTCAGTATATTCAACTTAAAAGAACTTGAGCTGGAAATAAAAGTGTGAATTTATATCTTATACTTCAGTACCTATTTAAATCCTTTCTGGAACATGGAGTATGAAAACAAAATAAAAATATGTATATATACAAAAATGTTTGCATGCAGCATGATATGTATATATACATAGTCTATTTTTTTAATATATCTGTCCTTAATGGAAAGAAGTAAAAAATGCACGGTTAAGCCCATCTGACAAAATAAGAAAACTCTGAAAAGACCATACTTACTATATCAGATCAGATCAGATCAGTCGCTCAGTCATGTCCAACTATTTGCGACCCCATGAATCGCAGCATGCCAGGCCTCCCTGTCCATCACCAACTCGCGGAGTTCACCCAGACTCACGTCCATCGAGTCAGTGA
This sequence comes from Bubalus kerabau, assembly GCF_029407905.1. Classification (NCBI taxonomy): domain Eukaryota; kingdom Metazoa; phylum Chordata; class Mammalia; order Artiodactyla; family Bovidae; genus Bubalus; species Bubalus kerabau. The sequence goes on along the minus strand of NC_073635.1, from coordinate 7,883,091 downwards.
TGCCATCCAGCCATCTCATCCTCTGTCGTCCCCTTCTCCTCCTGCCCCCAATCCCTCCCAGCATCAGGGTCTTTTCCAATGAGTCAACTCTTCGCATGAGGTGGCCAATGTACTGGAGTTTCAGCTTTACCATCATTCCTTTCAAAGAAATCTCAGGGCTGATCTCCTTCAGAATGGACTGGGTGGATCTCCTTGCAGTCCAAGGGACTCTCAAGAGTCTTCTCCAACACCACAGTTCAAAAGCATCAATTCTTTGGCTCTCAGTCTTCTTCACAGTCCAACACTCACATCCATACACGACCACAGGAAAAACCATAGCCTTGACTAGACGAACCTTTGTTGGCAAAGTAATGTCTCTGCTTTTCAGTATGCTATCTAGGTTGGTCATAACTTTCCTTCCAAGGAGTAAGCGTCTTTTAATTTCATGGCTGCAGTCACCATCTGGTGTGTGTGTGTGTGTGTGTGTGTGTGTGTGTATATATACAGGAATATATATATATATATATATATATATATATATATATATATATGATATAGCTTATAACCTTAAAGGCATTTATGCATGAAAGATGCAAACATTTTAAAACTATAAAAAGTAATATGATATCACCATTGAGTCACTGTTCGTACTGTAACAAAAGCTAACTTTTTTGACCAAGTTGAAGAATGAGCTATGAGTTCACTTCATTCAGTCTCTCAATCATGTCTCACTCTTTGCAACTCCATGAATCACAGCACACCAGGCCTCCCTGTCCATCAGCAACTCCTTGGAGTCCACCCAAACCCATCTCCACTGAGTCAATGATGCCATCCAATCATCTCATCCTCTGTCATCCCTTTCTCCTCCTGTCCTCAATCTTTCCCAGGATCAGGGTCTTTTCAAAAGGCTCATCTCTTCCCATCAGGTGGCCAAAGTATTGGAGTTTCAGCTTCAACATCAGTCCTTCAAATGAACACCCAGGACTGATCTCTTTTAGGATGGACTGGTTGGATCTCTTTGCAGTTCAATGGACTCTCAAGAGTCTTCTCCAACACTACAGTTCAAAAGCATCAATTATTTGGTTCTCAACTTTCTTTATAGTCCAACTCTCACATCAAGACATGGCCACTGGCAAAAGCATAATCTTGACTAGATGGACTTTTTTTGACAAAGTAATGCCTATGCTTTTTAATATACTGTCTAGGTTGGTCATAACTTTCCTTCCAAGGAATAAGCGTCTTTTAATTTCATGGCTGCAATCACCATCTGCAGTGATTTTGGAGCCTAAGAAAATAAAGTTTGTCACTGTTTCCCCATCTATTTGCCATGCAGTGATGGTACCAGATGGCATGATCTTAGCTTTCTCAATGTTGAGCTTTAAGACAAATTTTTCACTCTCCTCTTTCACTTTCATCAAGGGGCTCTTTAGCTCTTCTTCACTTTCTAGATAAGGTTGGTGTCATCTGCATATCTGAGGTTACTGATATTTCTCCCAGCAATCTTGATTCCAGCTTGTGCTTCCTCCAGCCCAGCATTTCTCATGATGTACTCTGCATATAAATTAAATAAGTAGGGTGACAATATATAGCCTTCACGTACTCCTTTTCCTATTTGGAACCAGTCTGTTCCATGTCCAGTTCTAACTGTTGCTTCCTGACCTGCACACAGGTCTCTCAAGAGGCAGGTCAGGTGGTCTGGTATTCCCATCTCTTTCAGAATTTTCCACAGTTTATTGTGATCCACACATTCAAAGGCTTTGGCATAGTCAATAAAACATAAATAGATGGTTTTCTGGAACTCTATTTCTTTTTCGAAGATCCAGCAGATGTTGGCAATTTGATCTCTGGTTCCTCTGCCTTTTCTAAAGCCAGCTTGAACATCTGGAATTTCACAGTTCACCTATTACTGAGGCCTGGCTTGGAGAATTTTGAGCATTAATTTACTAGCGTGTGAGATGAGTGCAATTGTGTGGTAGTTTGAACATTTTTGGCATTGCCTTTCTTTGAGATAGGAATGAACACTGACCTTTTCCAGTCCTGTGGCCACTGCTGAGTTTTCCAAATTTGCTGGCATATTGAGTGCAGCATTTTCACAGCATCATCTTTCAGGATTTGAAAGAGCTTCACTGGAATTCCATCACCCCCACTAGCTTTGTTCGTAGTGATGCTTTCTAAGGTCCACTTGACTTCACATTCTAGGATGTCTGACTCTAGGTCAGTGATCACACCATCGTGATTATCTGGGTCATGAAGATCTTTTTTGTACAGTTCTTCTGTGTATTCTTGCCACCTCTTCTTAATCGCTTCTGCCATTGTTAGCTCCCTACCATTTCTGTTCTTTATTGAGCCCATCTTTGCATGAAATGTTCCCTTGGTATCTCTAATTATCTTGAAGAGATCTCTAGTTTTTCCCATTCTATTGTTTTCCTCTATTTCTTGACATTGATCTCTGAGGCAGGCTGTCTTATCTCTCCTTGCTATTCTTTGGAATTCTGCATTCAGATGGGTATATCTTTCCTTTTCTCCTTTGCTTTTTTCTTCTCTTCTTTTCACAGCTATTTGTAAGGCCTCCCCAGACAGCCATTTTTCCTTTTTCAATTTCTTTTTCGTGGGGATGGCCTTGCTTCTTGTCTCCTGTAGAATGTCATGAACCTCCATCCATAGTTCATCAGACACTCTGTCTACCAGATCTAGTCCGATCTCACTTCCCCTGTGTAGTCATAAGGGATTTGATTTAGGTCAAACCTGAATGGTCTTGTGGTTTTCTCCACTTTCTTCAATTTCAGTCTGAATTTGTCAATAAGAGTTCATGATCTGAGCCACAGTCAGCTCCTGGTCTTGTTTTTGCTGACTATATAGAGCTTCTCCATCTTTGGTTGCAAAAAATATAATCAGTCTGACTTCAATGTCGACCATCTGGTGATTTCCTTGTGTAGAGTCTTCTCTTGTGTTGTTGGAAGTGGGTGTTTGCTGTGACCAGTGCATGCTCTTGGCAAAACTCTGTTAGCCTTTGACCTGCTTCATTATGTACTCCAAGGCCAAATTTGCTTGTTACTCCATGTGTTTCTTGATTTCCCACTTTTGCATTCCAGTCCCCTATAATGAAAAGGGCATCTTTTTTGGGTGTTAGTTCTAGAAGGTCTTGTAGGTCTTCATAGAACCGTTCAACTTCAGCTTCTTCAGCATTACTGGTCTGGGTATAGACTTGAATTACCATGATATTCAATGATTTGCCTTTGAAATGAACAGAGATCATTTTTTCACTTTTGAAATTGCATCCAAGTACTGCATTTCAGACTCTTTTGTTGAATATGATGACTACTCCATTTCTTCTAAGGGATTCCTGCTCACAGTAGTAGATATAATGGTCATCTGAGTTAAATTCACCCATTCCACTCCATCTTAGATCTCTGATCCCTAGAATGTCAATATTCACTCTTATCATCTCCTGTTTGACCACTTCCAATTTGCCTTGATTCATGGACCTAACATTCCAGGTTCCTATGCACTATTGCTCTTTATGCCATGAAACCATGCTTCTGTCACCAGTGCCATCCACAACTGGCTGTTGTTCTTTCTTTGGCTCCATCCCTTCATTCTTTCTGGAGTTATTTCTCCACTGATCTCCAGTAGCATATTTGGCCCCTACAGACCTGGGGAGTTCATCTTTCAGTGTCCTATCCTTTTGCCTTTTCATACTGTTCGTGGGGTTCTCAAGGCAAGAATATTGAAGTGGTTTGCCATTCCCTTCTCCAATGAACCACATTCTGTCAGACCTCTCCACCATGACCTGCCCATCTTGGGTGGCCCCACACGACATGGCTTAGTTTCATTGAGTTATACAAGGCTGCATCCATGTGATCAGATTGGCTAGTTGTCTGTGATTATGGTTTCAGTGTGTCTGCCCTTTGATACCCTCTAGTAACACCTACCATCTTACTTGTGTTTCTCTTACCTTGGACATGGGGTATCTCTTCACAGCTGCTCCAGCAAAGTGCAGCCACTGTTCCCTCCCTTGGTCATGGGGTAGCTCCTCTTGGCTGTGCTCCTGCATCGTCACAGCCACTGCTTTTCCCAGGTGTGGCTCCCAGGTGGCTCAGTGGTGAAGAATATGAGTGCCAATGCAGGAGACTCAGGTTCGACCCCTGGGTCAGGAAGATTCCCTGGAGAAGGGAATGGCAACTCACTCCAGTATTCTGGCCTGGAAAATCCCATGGCCAGAGGACCTGGCAGACTATAGTGCACGGGATTGCAAAGAATTACACATGAGTTCACTAGACACACAAAGAAAGGATGGATACCTTAAGGAACAGCCTTCATGATCCACTGGCTTGTGTATCACTCTTGCCTTGAGTAAAGATGGAAACTCTACCTTGTTTATTAATAATAAGACACAGCAAAGCTGGAAAAATGTAACTCCCATAAGTACATTATATTGTAGAGTAAGTAAATAAGTGTTAGTTACTTAGCCATGCCCGACTCTTTGTGACCCCATGGACTGCAGCCCACCAGGCTCCTCTCTCCATGGATTTTCCAGGCAAGAATCCTGGAGTGGGTTGCCATTTCCTTCTCCAAGGGATCTTCCTGACCCGGGTCTCCTGCACTTCAGGAAGATTCTTTACTGAGCTACAAGGGAAGCCCTATATTGTATAAGACGCCATCAAAGCAGATTAACAGAAAAACTTTTCTGTTGGCCTTGGAGAAGAAAGCTGCTGTGACCACTCTTTCTCTTTTGGAGTGTAATGGAAACTCAACTTAGAAATCAGTGTGCCATTCTTTCAGGAGACTTGTTTTCTAATGACCAAAAATATATTGACATATTTAGTGTCATAATATTATAAATAATGGACAACAATGAGTGCTTCTTGCCTAATGGCTCCTTTATCATCACTTTAAGATTATATTTATTGTGAATCTGTGAATATGTAATAAAATCAAGGCTGAGGAAGAAATAAAACAATGGCAACAGAAATAACAAAATGAGGGCATAATTCTATAGGTCTTGCAGCACATGATTTTCTGCTCTACAGAATAGTTTTTCCTGATCCCTAAAGACAGATTTGCACTATTCAGTCTTATAAAACATACATATTAGTTTTCACTCATAATTTCTATAAACCTCTTCTAGAGTAACTGTGGTACTTACCTTCTCTTATTCTTTCATCATGATGTCCTCTTATCAGTATCTGGGTTGCACTGAGTTGTGAATTTCCATAAGAACATAAATTCTACAAGAGTAAACATTGCGTTTGCCATTATTGTTGTCCTAGTGGTCATACAGTGATCATTTAAGGACTAAATGAAAACCATAAAATATAGCTAAGCTTCACTTGATATTTGAGATAGCTGCCTTACAAATAGCTATAATAGGAAAAACTCATATAGCTGTCCCCAAAACAAAATGTAGTTAAAATTGTTAAAGAAAAAGTATATTGGTGATGGGATATAATTCTGGCAAGAAAATGATGAGATTAGGTTTTTTCAACACATTAAACATGAAACAAATTATAAAGATACATTTATTTTGTGCCTTCTAAAACCTTCATTTCATAATTTAGAATGCTCTCTAAAACTTAAAAATTCACTATTTTCATCTCCAATTTGCTGATATAGTAGTCAGTTGTGTCCGACTCTTTGAGACTTCATGGACTGTAGCCCACCAGACTCCTCTGTCAAAGAAATTCTCCAGGTGAGAGTGGGTAACTATTCACTTCTCCAGAGGATCTTCTGGACCAAGGGCTCAAGCCGGAGTCTCCAGCATTGCAGGCAGATTCTTTACTGTCTGAACCACCAGGGAAGCCCAAATACATTTGCATCATACTATAACTGATATAACTGCAATGTATGTATGTTATGTTAGCTATACTTATGATTATTAAGTATCCTAGAAACATTTTACTTGATTATTTCATAAAAAGGAAGATAACACTTTAAGACTATGAATGAGAGATTTTGTGTTTACTCTGAGATATTTTTAGTCTATTTAAATGGTCATCATACTAAACTAAACTATCTTGATATGATTAATTTTTATTATATCTGTTAATTTTTATATGTGTGTGAACACAGAAGTAAAATTATTAAAATATAATATTTTTCTTTATTACAAGCTTAGAATTATGTATCTAGCTTTCTTGCATACTTTCCTGTGTGGAGCTGTCTCTTCAGATTCAATAAAAATGGTCTGTAAAAATAAAGATATTGAGTGATATGAAAACAGCAAAAGGTATCATCAGATAATAAATATTTTGTTGGTATGTTCTTATGTTTAAAGAATTGGCAGAGAAAATATATTTCATTCAATTCAGTTTGGAATGATTTCATCTTCTGTGGATATATATAATCACCAGGGAATCAACAAACAAGATTAAGATCTGAAATATTGGAAGAAAAAATATTACATTTAGTAATGATATTTTAACTAACTTAATCATGTGGTTGAATGTCTATATTTACTGATTGCATAGTTAGTAGGTTCAATCAAGTTAATCTGAAGAATTAACCAAAAGTCAGCTACTTCTCATTTTGTTGTCTAATGATAAAACATTACACAAAATGTCAGACACTGTATACAATTAATATACAATATTGTAATAAATTATAGAAGCAAATGACAGATTTGCAATTTTTTATAATAATATCTATTATTACAGTCTTACAATTTGATAAGAAAAATATTTTCCTAATATAGACTTTAAAGCTGTTAATACCTCCATTATCTGTTAAGTATTTTGATTACTCTAAGAATCCACCTGCTATGCAGGAGACTCTGTTTCCATTCCTGGGTGGGGAAGATCAGTTGGAGAAGGTATAGGATACTCACTCCAGTAGTCTTGAGGCTTCCTCTGTGGTTCAGCTGGTAAAGAATCCGCCTGCAATGCGGGAGACCTGGCTTTGATGCCTGGGTAGGGAAGATCCGCTGGAATCAACTTAGCACCCAGCACATAACCTTGGGTAAGTCGATATATAAAACCAAGTATAATATTAGTAATATATGAAAGAAAAACAAACAAACAAAAAAATCTCAGCACATATGGGAAAAGTGTCTACCTATTTAGCATGTATTGGAGGAAAATTTCAGTGTAATCATCACAGTTGTATTACTTTAAAAATATAAAACTAATTACATTAATTTATGTAATGATAGTTCCACATTTTGTCATTATTAATGTAAATAGATTTTTTAAACTTCAACACCATACATATGTAATGTATAAATGATGTACTTGAAATGTGATAACTTAGCTCTACATTTTTCAAAATAAGCATTTATATTTTCGGTGAAAATAAAGATGAAAAGCCTTGATATGTTATTTCGTGTTTGTGAAGAACAGTGAAACAAAACGGTATACATGAGAAATGCTAATAATTATGTTCACTGGTGAGATATACTGCTATTAATGATGGGACGATGAAAAGAACAGTATTTATCTATGTTGGTTGTGATAATAGAAGTATTATACCTTCAGAATAGATGAATTCTTGTTTAAAGTCCAAAAAATGGATTAAAGGATTTTTAAAAATGTTTTTTGAATATGTTGCTTTTGGAAACTTGCCAGCTGACAAAACTAAATCAATAAAATTATCAGAAAGATCACTAAGAAATATTACTGTCTCATGTAGGCAAATAATTTATCAAACAAATGTTTGAGAATGAGAATGATTTTAACTTTCAATTACTCAATAAATAATTAGAATTATTTACAGATTGTATGCTGGTTACTTTTTGAATAATTCAGTTATCAGAATGCATTTCAAGTAAAGGAAAACAGTCATAGTTCAACCAGAAACAAACATAAAACAGCAAAAACATTTGCTATTTTGTTACTTATGATACACGAATCACATTGGATGAAACAGGAATTTGACAACAAAATATTATTTTGATATTTATGGATTATGTGTGAAATGTAATGCTTCCTGTAACAAAACGTCTTCCAGTTACAAAATAAGTAAAGTTCATCTATGAAGGAAAAAACAGATGCAAAAATGCCTGTAACGTATTAGATTGCATTCAGTTCAGTTCAGTCGCTCAGTCGTGTCTGACTCCTTGGGGCTGCTGCTGCTAAGTGGCTTCAGTCGTGTCCGACCCTGTGAGACCCCATAGACAGCAGCCCACCAGGCTTCCCTGTCCCTGGGATTCTCCAGGCAACAACACTGGAGTGGGTTGCCATTTCCTTCTCCAATGCATGAAAGTTGTGTCTGACTCTTAGCGACCCCATGGACTGTAGTCTACCAGGCTCCTCTGTCCATGGGATTTTCCAGGCAAGAGTACTGGAGTGGATTGCCATTGAGACCCCATAAATTGCAACACACCAGGACTCCTTGTCCATCACCAACTCCCAGAGTTCACTCAAACTCATGTCCATCGAGTCAATGATGCCATCCAGCCATCTCATCCTCTGCCGTCCCCTTTTCCTCCTGCCCCCAATCCCTCCCAGCATCTCTAAATGATGATATTTGAGATTACTGTTGAATGTCAAAAATCAGATATCTAGAACATTGCTAGGCTGAAATTTAGTTCTGTTTTTATTATTGATGAATAAGTGATTTATATATATATATCAAATTAAATGGATAGAACATAGTTTTCAAAATTAGAGTGTATTATAACTTTAAGTTCAGAAAAAAAAATAGTTCCATAAGATTCTTGGCTTATTGGGGGGGACAAAGAATAGTTTTTTTTTTTTTCTTTATAAAAATTAAAAATAATAAAAATTAAAATAATAAAAATTTAAAATAAACTCATGCAATACTGAAAAATGTATCTTCAAATTCCTATTTGTCTCAATCATATTTTTCTTTTTTAAAAAATTGTAATTATATATTTTTTTGTAATTTTTTAAATTGAAATGTGGTTGCTTTAGAATGTTGTGTTAGCTTCTGTTCTACAGCAAAGTGAATCAGCTATACTTATACATATATCTTCTCTTTTTTGGATTTGCTTCCCATTTATCATTGAGTACAGTTGTGCTATACATTAGTTTATCATTTGTTATCTATTTTACACATAGTAGTATATATGCCAATCTCAATGTCCCAGTCCATTCCTCCTCCCTTTCCTCTTTGATATCCAGAAATTGTTCTTAATATATATGTCTCTGTTTTGCTTTACAAATAAATCCATCTGTATCTTTTCTCTAGATTTCATACATGATATTATACAATATTTGTTTTTCTTTTTCTGACTTCATTCACTCATTTTGACAGCTATCAGGTTCATCCACAGTTTTACAAAGGGCACTGTTTCATTCCTTTTTATTTCTAATATTTAATTGTGTATTATGTACCACATCTTTTTTACCTATTCCTCTGTTGATGGGCATTTACATCACTTCCACATCCTGGATATTGTAAACAGTACTGCAATGAAAATTAGGGTGCATGTATTTTTTGAATTATAGTTTTCTCTGGTTACACGCAGAGTGGGACTGCTGGGTCATAAGATAGCTCTATTTTTAGTTTTTTAAAGGTAACTCACAACTGTTCTTCATAGTGGCTGTGGATTTACATTCCCACCAACAATATAGGAAGGTTTCCATTTCTACACACACTCTCCAGCATTTATTGTTTATAGATTTTTTTTTTTTGATGATAGCAATTATGACCAGTGTGAGGAGATATCTCATTGTAGCTTTGAACTGTATTACTCTAATAATTACTTATGTTGAGTATGTTTTCATGTGTTTTGGTAACCTATATGCCTGTTCAGAGAAATGTCTATTTACATCTTTTTATTATTTAAATGGAGAAGATGTAAACGGAGAAGGCAATGGCAACCCACTCCAGTACTCTTGCATGGAAACTCCCATGGGCAGAGGAGCCTAGTAGGCTACAGTCCATGAGGTCACTAATCAGACACAACTGAGCGACTTCAATTTCACTTTTCACTTTCATGCATTGGAGAAGGAAATGGCAACCCACTCCAGTGTTGTTGCCTGGAGATCCCAGGGACAGGGGAGCATGGTGGGCTGCTGTCTATGGGGTCACACAGAGTCAGACACGACTGAAGTGACTTAGCAGCAGCAGCAGCATTATTATGATTTAAATGGAACTGGAGGAATCAACCTGCCTGACTTCAGGCTGTACAACAAAGCCACAGTCATCAAGACAGTATGGTACTGGCACAAAGACAGGAATATATATCAATGGAACAAAATAAAAAGCCCAGAGATAAACCCACGCACCTATGGACACCTTAACTTTGACAAAGGAGGCAAGAATATACAGTGGATTAAAGACAATCTCTTTAACAAGTGCTGCTGGGAAAACTGATCAATCACTTGTAAAAGAATGACACTAGAACACTCTAACACCATACACAAAAATAAATTCAAAATGGATTAAAGATCTAAGTGTAAGACCAGAAACTATAAAACTCCTACAGGAGAACATAGGCAAAACAATCTCCGACATACATCACAGCAGGATTCTCTATGACCCACCTCCCAGAATATTGGAAATAAAAGCAAAAATAAACAAATGGGACCTAATTAAAATTAAAAGCTTCTGCACAACAAAGGAAATTATAAGCAAGGTGAAAAGACAGCCTTCAGAATGGGAGAAAATAATAGCAAATGAAACAACTGACAAACAACTAATCTCGAAAATATACAAGCAACACCTGCAGCTCAGTTCCAGAAAAATAAATGACCCAATCAAAAAATGGGCCAAAGAACTAAACAGACATTTCTCCAAAGAAAACATACAGATGGCTAACAAACACATGAAAAGATGCTCAACATCACTCACTATCAGAGAAATGCAAATCAAAACCACAATGAGGTACCATTTCACGCCAATCAGAATGGCTGCGATCCAAAAGTCTACAAGCAATAAATGCTGGAGAGGGTATTGGAGAAAAGGGAACCCTCTTACACTGTTGGTGAGAATGCAAACTAGTACAGCCACTATGGAGAACAGTGTGGACATTCCTTAAAAAACTGGAAATAGAACTGCTTATGACCCAGCAATCCCACTGCTGGGCATACACATCAAGGAAACCAGAACTGAAAGAGACACGTGTACCCCAATATTCATCGCAGCACTGTTTATAATAGCCAGGACATGGAAGCAACCTAGATGTCCATCAGCAGATGAATGGATAAGAAAGCAGTGGTACATATACACAATGGAGTATTATTCAGCCATTAAAAAGAATACATTTGAATCAGTTCTAATGAGGTGGATGAAACTGGAGCCTATTATACAGAGTGAAGTAAGCCAGAAAGAAAAACACCAATACTTTATACTAACGCATATATATGGAATTTAGAAAGATGGTAACGATAACCCTGTATGTGAGAGAGCAAAAGAGGCACAGATGTATAGAACACTCTTTTGGACTCTGTGGGAGAGGGCGAGGGTGGGATGATTTGGGAGAAAGCATTAAAACATGTATGATATCATATAAGAAACGAATAGCCAGTCCAGGTTTGATACAGGATACAGGATGCTTGGGGCCTGATGTACTGGGATGACCTAGAGGGACAGTATGGGGAGGGAGGAGGGAGGGGGGTTCAGGATGGGGAACACGTGTACACCTGTGGCAGATTCATGTTGATGTATGGCAAAACCAATACAATATTGTAAAGTAATTAGCTTCCAATTAAAATAAATAAATTTAAATTAAAAAAATAAAAAAAAAATTTAAAACAATAAAATGAAAGGCATTAAAATAAATGTTCCACATAGCAAAATATTCATAAATTTTTATCTCAAATTGCACATCTACTTGGTAAACATTGTTTTTAAGTTCTTGGCAGTGAGAATTAGTCTTGGGTCATGTAATATAAGAACTGAAAGTTTGAAATGCCAGTTATAGTACCACAGAGCCTCAGTTTGTTGTTTCTGTAACTTCATCTCTCCATCATGATATTGTAGCAAAACCTGAATATTTTCTGGTCTATAGTACTTTAAATATGGCATAAGTGTATTGGTTATCCAAATAACTTTGCTTAATGACCAAAATAGTATACTCATAATTTCAGACTAGATTTTATGCCTAAATAGAAGTTTTAAAGCATTTTGCATATGTTCTTTGGGGAAGGAAAAAAAGGTCTCATATTATACTGGATGATAAGCTAAAATTCAGTAATATTAAGTAATCATCTGCTAGATTGTTTTTGGTGTTTTCAAGGTACATCTGTTAACAAAAAACAACCTGACACCATATTGGATCTATCCTTTGGCTCTAACTTATGTACTCTGTTGCTTAGTCATGCTGACTTGACTTGTCTCCTCAAATAATGACAGAATGTTGTTGCTGATAACCTGAAATATACATAGTAGCACTTTCTTAAGGCTATGCCTGCAAGGCTTGACTAAAAAATAATACATTTCTATTCATAGAAAGATCAGTTAAGTTCAGTCACTCAGTCGTGTCCGACTCTTTGCGACCCCAAGAAAGGCAGCACGCCAGGTCTCCCTGTCCATCACCAATTCCCAGAGTTCACTCAAACTCATGTCCATCGAGTCAGTGATGCCATCCAGCCATCTCATCGTCTATTATCCCCTTTTCTTCCAGTCCCCAATCCCTCCCAGCATCAGAGTCTTTTCCAATGAGTCAACTCTTTGCATGAGGTGGCCAAAGTACTGGAGCTTCAGCTTTAACATTAGTCCTTCCAAAGAACACCCAGGGCTATTCTCCTTCAGAATGGACTGGTTGGGTCTCCTTGCACTCCAAGGGACTCTCAGGAGTCTTCTCCAAAACCAGAGTTCAAAAGAATCAATTCTTCATTGCTCAGCTTTCTTCACAGTCCAAATCTCACATCCATACATGACCATTGGAAAAACCATAGCCTTGACTAGACAGACCTTTGTTGGCAAAGTAATGTCTCTGCTTTTGAATATGCTATCTCAGTTGGTCATAACTTTCCTTCCAAGGAGTAAGTGTCTTTTAATTTCATGGCTGCAGTCACCATCTGCAGTGATTTTGGAGCTCCCCCCCCCCAAAATAAACTCTGACACTGTTTCCACTGTTTCCCCATCTATTTCCCATGAAGTGATGGGACCAGATGCCATGATCTTCATTTTCTGAATGATGAGTTTTAAACCAACTTTTTCACTTTCATCAAGAGGCTCTTCAGTTCCTCTTGACTTTCTGCCATAAGGGTGGTGTCATCTGCATCTCTGAGGTTATTGATATTTCCCCCAGCAATCTTGTTTCCAGTTTGTGCATCTTCCAGCCCAGTGTTTCTCATGATGTACTTTGCATATAAGTTAAATAAGCAGGGTGACAATATACAGCCTTGATGTACTCCTTTTCCTATTTGGAACCAGTCTGTTGTTCCATGTCCAGTTCTAACTGTTGCTTCCTGACCTGCATACAGATTTCTCAAGAGGCAGGTCATGTGGTCTGGTATTCCCATCTCTTTCAGAATTTTCCACAGTTTATTGTGTCCCACACAGTCAAAGGCTTTGCCATAGTCAATAAAGCAGAAATAGATTTTTTTCTGGAACTCTCTTCCTTTTTCCATGAATCAGCAGATGTTACCAATTTGATCTCTGGTTCCTTTGCCTTTTCTAAAACCAGCTTGAACATCAGGAAGTTCACGGTTCACATATTGCTGAGGCCTGGCTTGGAGAATTTTGAGCATTACTTTACTAGTGTGTGAGATGAGTGCAATTGTGAAGTAGTTTGAGCATTCTTTGGCATTGCCTTTATTTGGGATTGGAATGAAAACTGACCTTTTCTAGTCCTGTGGCCACTGCAGAGTTTTCCAAATTTGCTAGCATATTGAGTGCAGCACTTTCACAGCATCATCTTTCAGGATTTGAAATAGCTCCACTGGAATTCCATCACCTCCACTAGCTTTGTTCGTAGTGATGCTTTCTAAGGCCCACTTGACTTCACATTCCAGGATGTCTGGCTCTAGGTGAGTGATCATACCACCGTGATTACCTTGGTTGTGAAGATCTTCTTTGTACAGTACTTCTGTGTATTCTTGCCCCCTCTTCATAATATCTTCTGCTTCTGTTACTTTATCGAGCCCATCTTTGCATGAAATATTCCCTTGGAATCTCTAATTATCTTGAAGAGATCTCTAATCTTCCCCGTTCTATTTTTTTCCTCTGTTTCTTGGCACTGATTGCTGAGGAAGCTTTTCTTATCTCTTCTTGCTATTCTTTGAAACTCTGCATTCAGATGCTTATATCTTTCCTTTTCTCCTTTGCTTTTTGCTTATCTTCTTTTTACAGCTATTTGTAAGGTCTCCCCAGACAGCCATTTTTCTTTTCTGCATTTCTTTTCTATGGGAATAATCTTGATACCTGTCTCCTGTACAATGTCATGAAGCTCAGTCCATAGTTCATCAGGCACTCTATCTATCAGATCTAGTCCCTTAAATCTATTTCTCACTTCCACTGTATAATCATAAGGGATTTGATTTAGCTCATACCTGAATGGTCTAGTGGTTTCATCCACTTTCTCAACTTAAGTCTGAATTTGGTGATAAGAAGCTCATGATCTGAGCCACAGTCATCTCCCAGTCTCATTTTTGCTGACTGTATAGAGCTTCTCCATCTTTGGCTGCAAAGAATATAATCAATCTGATTTTGGTGTTGACCATCTGGTGATGTTCATGTGTAGTCTTCTTTTGTGTTGTTGGAAGAGGGTGTTTGCTATGACCATGTGCTCTCTGGCAAAACTCTATTAGTCTTTGCCCTGCTTCATTCTGTATTCCAAGGCCAAATTTGCCTGTTACTCCAGGTGTTTCTTGACTTCCCACTTTTGCATTCCAGTCCCCTATAATGAAAAGCACATCTTTTTTGGGTGTTAGTTCTAAAAGGTCTTGTAGGTCTTCATAGAACTGTTCAACTTCAGCTTCTTCAGCATTCCTGGTTGGGGCATAGACTTGGATTACTGTGCTATTGAATGGTTTGCCTTGGAAATGAACAGAGATCATTCTGTCGTTTTTGAGATTGCATCCAAGTACTGCATTTTGAACTCTTTTGTTGACCATGATAGCTATTCCATTTCTTCTAAGGGATTACTGCCCACAGTAGTAGATATAATGGTCATCTGAGTTAAATTCACCCATTCCAGTCCATTTTAGTTTGCTGATTCCTAGAATGTCGACGTCCACTCTTGCCATCTCCTGTTTGACCACTTCCAATTTGCCTTGATTCATGGACCTAACATTCCAGGTTCCTATGCAATATTGCTCTTTATAGCATCGGACCTTGCATCTATTACCAGTCACATCCACAGCTGGGTATTGTTTTTGCTTTGGCTCCGTCCCTTAATTCTTTCTGGAGTTATTTCTCCACTGATCTCCAGTAGCATATTTGGCCCCTACAGACCTGGGGAGTTCATCTTTCAATGTCTTATCTTTTGTCCTTTTCACACTGTTGATGGGGTTCTCAAAGCAAGAATACTGAAGCGGTTTGTCATTCCCTTCTCCAGTGGACCACATTCTGTAGACCTCTCCTCCATGACCCACCCATCTTGGGTGGCCCCACATGGCATGGCTTAGCTTCAGTGAGTTAGACAAAGCTGTGGTCCGTGTGTTCAGATTGGCTAGTTGTCTATTATGTCTGATTATGGTTTCAGTGTGTCTGCCATCTGATACCCTCTCACAACACCTACCATCTTACTTGGGTTTCTCTTACCTTGGATGAGGATTATCTCCTCACCACTGCCCCTCCTGACCTTGAACGTGGAGTAGCTCCTCTAGGCTCTCCTGTGCCCATGCAGCCACCGCTCCTTGTACATGGGGTAGCTCCTCTCAGCTGCCACCCCTGACCTCGGTCGTGGCGTAGCTCCTCTCGGCTGCTCCTGCGCTGTCACACCCTGGCACTCTCGGCTGCAGCCCCTGACCTTGGACTCGGGGTAGCTCCTCTCTGCCACCACCCCTGACCTTGGACGTGGGTTAGGCCCTCTTGGCCGCCATTCCTCGTGCATGGGGTCCTCCTGGCTTCTGCCCCTGACCTCGGAGGTGGGGTAGCTCCTCTCGGCCGTGCTTGTGCACCATCGCAGCTGCAAAACAAAGAGTAACATTTGTCTTGTTGGAGGTTTACAGGAATATCCTGACCTACATGGTCAACTGCAAGAACAAAGGATTATCACATTTCTTCCTGGGTCTGGCCAGCACCATGAAGTTTGCAATAAGCAGCCACACCCTTCTCCTTTGTGTATAAAAGAAGGATGAATTATAACTCAGATAAAATGATTCTTTGGAACACTAATCCACCATCTTCTCTGGCTTTCCAAATAAAGTCCCTATTCCTTGCCCCAACATCCCATTTCTCAGTTTATTGGCCTGCTACTGGGATAGAAGTACATGGTGTATTGTTAACACGTCTGAGGAGTTCCTCTTGAGAGGTAGTTTTTCCCATTTCTGACAACATAGGCATGGATATACAGTCTCTTTAATAATGTCATTACTGCAGACAGTATTTAGGGTATAAACAAATTGATAGTTTATAAACCTTCATTTCAAGCAATGTGAATTAGGACAATTTGATTTTGTTCTTCAAGATTATATTGTCATTCTTCATTTAACCTAAATTATTTCCTTTTAGTCTTGTTTTAAAAGAAGTTGTATTTTTCCATTCAGAAAACTAATAGAGTTCCACACTGCATTCATGTAGCCCAAGGAACAGTAACATAGCCTGAACCTAATGTTCATTGAAGGTGACTGAGATGGAGTTTTAAGGAAAGAAAAAAATGTATACTTTTATATATAGCTCTATTTCTTCCCCTGGTGACAATACACATTGTAACCATAAATTACAGTCCATTCAGTTCATTGCATGAAAAAGAAGGTGTGAGAATGTTCATTCAGTTGGGAAATCAAATTGACTTCATAACACCATAGTGGAATAGTGGGAAATGCTAAATATTTGATGTTTTGAAAATATATTTAAATTTATGTATGCATTTTCAGAAGTACTCATCTTTCTCTACACTGTTAATAAAAGCAATTTATTTCAATATAAATTATTGACTAACATTCTAATATTCCCAGGATATTAGTTCCAATGTAATTGATGTTCTAATATGGGAAACTGAGGCATCATAAGATTAACACTTGAGTCCTTGATTCTGCTATTATTTTCAAAACTTTTTTTTTTTTTAATAGGATTACGTCCAAGGAGCAGTGGCTGCATGAGCGTAGGAGGGCCTAGAGGCGCTATCCCACGTTGAAGGTCAGGAAGGGCAGAGGTGAGGAGATACCCCTCGTCCAAGGTAAGGAGCATGGCTGCGCTTTGCTGGAGCAGCCGTGAAGAGATACCCCATGCCCAAGGTAAGAAAAACCCAAGTAAGACAGTAGGTGTTGCAAAGGGCATCAGAGGGCAGACACAATGAAACCATACTCACAGAAAACTAGTCAATCTAATCACACTAGGACCACAGCCTTGTCTAACTCAATGAAACTAAGCCATGCTTGTGGGGCCACCCAAGACTGGTGGGTCATGGTGGAGAGATCTGACAGAATGTGGTCCACTGAAGAAGGGAATGGCAAATCACTTCAGTATTCTTGACTTGAGAACCCCATGAACAGTATGAAAAGGCAAAATGATAGGATACTGAAAGAGGAACTCCCCAGGTCAGTAGGGGCCCAATATGCTACTGGAGATCAGTGGAGAAATAACTCCAGAAAGAATGAAGGGATGGAGCCAAAGCAGTAACAGTACCCAGCTGTGGATGTGACTGGTGATAGAAGCAAGGTCCGATGCTGTAAAGAGCAATATTGCATAGGAACCTGGAATGTCAGGTCCATGAATCAAGGCAAATTGGAAGTGGTCCAGCAAGAGATGGCAAGAGTGAACGTCGACATTCTGGGAATCAGCGAACTAAAATGGACTGGAATGGGTGAATTTAATTCATATGACCATTATATCTACTACTGTGGGCAGGAATCCCTCAGAAGAAATGGAATAGCCATCATGGTCAACAAAAGAGTTAAAAATGCAGTACTTGGATGCAATCTCAAAAACGACACAATGATCTCTGTTCGTTTCCAAGGCAAACCATTCAATATCACGGTAATCCAAGTCTATGCCCCAACCAGGAATGCTGAAGAAGCTGAAGTTGAACGGTTCTATGAAGACCTACAAGACCTTTAAGAACTAACAACCAAAAAAGATGTGCTTTTCATTATAGGGGACTGGAATGCAAAAGTGGGAAGTCAAGAAACACCTAGAGTAACAGGTAACTTTGGCCTTGGAATACAGAATGAAGCAGGGCAAAGACTAATAGAGTTTTGTCAAGAAAATGCACTGGTCATAGCAAACACCGTCTTCCAACAACACAATAGAAGACTCTACACATGGACATCACCAGATGGTCAACACTGAAATCAGATTGATTATATTCTTTGCAGCCAAAGACAGAGAAGCTCTATACCATCAACCAAAACAAGACCAGGAGCTGACTGTGGCTCAGATCATGAAATCCTTATTGCCAAATTTAGACTGAAATTGAAGACAGCAGGGAAAACCACTAGACCATTCAGGTATGACCTAAATCATTCCCTTATGATTATACAGTGGAAGTTAGAAATAGATTTAAGGGCCTAGATCTGATAGATAGAGTGCCTGATGAACTATGGAATGAGGTTCATGGCATTGTACAGGAGACAGGGATCAAGACCAACCCCATGGGAAAAAAAAAAATGCAAAAAAGCAAAATGGCTGTCTGGAGAGGCCTTACAAATAGCTGTGAAAAGAAGAGAAGCAAAAAGCAAAGGAGGAAAGGAAAGATATAAGCATCTGAATGCAGAGTTCCAAAGAACAGCAAGAAGAGATAAGAAAGCCTTCCTTAGCGATCAATGCAAAGAAATAGAGGAAAACAACAGAATGGGAAAGACTAGAGATCTCTTCAAGAAAATTAAAGATACCAAGGGAACATTTCATGCAAAGATGGGTATGATAAAGGACAGTAATGGTATGGACCTAACAGAAGCAGAAGATATTAAGAAAAGGTGGCAAGAATACACAGAAGAACTGTACAAAAAAGATCTTCATGACCCAGATAATCACGATGGTGTGATCACTCATCTAGAGCCAGACATTCTGGAATGTGAAGTCAAGTGGGCCTTAGAAAGCATCACTACGAACAAAGCTAGTGGAAGTGATGGAATTCCAGTGGAGCTCTTTTAAATCCTGAAAGATGATGCTTTGAAAGTGCTGCACTCAATATGCTAGCAAATTTGGAAAACTCTGCAGTGGCCAAAGGACTGGAAAAGGTCAGTTTTCATTCCAATCCCAAAGAAAGGCAATGCCAAAGAATGCTCTAACTACCTCACAATTGCACTCATCTCACATGCTAGTGAAGTAAGGCTCAAAATTCTCCAAGCCAGGCTTCAGCAATACTTGAACTATGAATTTCCAGATGTTCAAGCTGGTTTTAGAAAAGTCAGAGGAACCAGAGATCAAATTGCCAACATCCGCTGGATCATGGAAAAAGCAAGAGAGTTCCAGAAAAACATCTATTTCTGCTTTATTGACTATGGCAAAGCCTTTGACTGTGTGGATCACAATAAACTGTGGAAAATTCTGAAAGAGATGGGAATACCAGACCACCTGACCTGCCTCTTGAGAAACCTGTATGCAGGTCAGGAAGCAACAGTTAGAACTGGACATGGAACAATGTACTGATTCCAAATAGGAAAAGGAGTACTTCAAGGCTGTATATTGTCACCCTGTTCATTTAACTTATATGCAGAGTACATCATGAGAAACGCTGGACTGGAAGAAGCACAAGCTGGAAGCAAGATTGCCAGGAGAAATATCAATAACCTCAGATATGCAGATGAAACCACCCTTATGGCAGAAGGTGAAGAGGAACTAAAAAGTCTCTTGATGAAAGTGAAAGTGGAGAGAGAAAAAGTTGGCTTAAAGCTCAACATTCAGAAAATGAAGATCATGTTATCCGGTCCCATCACTTCATGGGAAATAGATGGGGAAACAGTGTCAGACTTTATTTTCTGGGGCTCCAAAATCACTGCGGATGCTGACTGCAGCCATGAAATTAAAAGATGCTTATTCCTTGGAAAGAAAGTTATGACCAACCTAGATAGCATATTCAAAAAAGAGACATTACTTTGCCAACAAAGGTCCATCTAGTCAAGGCTGTGGTTTTTCCTGTAGTCATGTATGGATGTTAGAGTTGGACTGTGAAGAAGGCTGAGTGCTGAAGAATTGATGCTTTTGAACTGTGGTGTTGGAGAAAACTCTTGAGAGTCCCTTGGACTGCAAGGAGATCCAACCAGTCCATTCGGAAGATCAGCCCTGGGATTTCTTTGGAGGGAATGATGTTGAAGCTGAAACTCCAGTACTTTGGCCACCTCATGCGAAGAGTTGACTCATTGGAAAAGTCTCTGATGCTTGGAGGGATTGGGGGGAGGAGGAGAAGGGGACGACAGAGGATGAGATGGCTCAATGGCATCACTGACTCGTTGGACATGAGTCTAAGTGAACTCCGGGAGTTGGTGATGGACAGGGAGGCCTGGTGTGCTGCGATTCATGGGGTCGCAAAGAGTCGGACATGACTGAGTGACTGAACTGAACTGAATCTATAGGAAAAAAAATAATTTTCTGGTGTTCTAGCTTATTCTATTCCGTTTAAATGCACTTAGGAGGATATGTATTTGAGAAAAATATAGGTGTCATCTGCATGTTTACTTTTATGTATTAACAATCTAGAATACAAAATCAGCCACATAAAGTTAAAATAGTTTAGATAACATAAGTTCCTCATAATTTTATTTAAAATCTACAACACATATTCTTTTTTACATCTGTCAATAGCAGTTTTATTCTCTCTGTTTTTCAGAGGAAAAAAAAAATATGTAGAAATAATCCTTGATTCATCTCACATTCCACACGCTATTAATCAGGTAATTGTGTTGACTGTACCTTAAAAATATATCCAGAATCCTACCTCTTCCACCACTTCATGAATAGTCACATATATTCATCACTATATCATTCTTTTTAGCATATGAAAGATATTAAGCTGAACAAATTCTTACAGTTTGGTAGTAGTGGTGTTCTAGATTTAAAACAAGAGGCTTGACCAGGGCAGGATGCAGAAGTAAAGTATAATTTCAAGATTATTCAGAAAATAAAGGGTATTCTAAAACATAAAATTTATTATTTTTTTGTTATTGGTACAACTTTACATACAATGTAAAGTAATATATAAACACTTTAACATTTATTAAGTAATCATATAAGTACTTTAAGTAACAAGACAGATGAAACTCAGAAAGAACCCTTCACATTCATATGAACACTTGACTAATTGACATTTGGTGTGTGTTCAGTGTATATTGTAGATAAATTTGTTGTGCAATTTTTGATAAACATGTATTGAATATCTAAACATGCATTAATACTGGCACTAGGTGCTTTCATATAATGCATGTCCTGATTACTGCAAGAGTCCTCTGTGTTTCCATTACTATTTTATTTATTGCCTATAAAGAGGTTAACTTTTTTACATGGACACATAGTTCTCCATTTGAAAATTTGGCACAGTTTTCCGGTGAAGAGCCAGATGGTAAATATTTTTACATTGCAAGTCATACACTATATGACTATGGTATTATAGGGAGAAAGTACTCATAGAAAACAAATGCTAATGAATGGTTGGGTCAGTGCTCCAAGGAAATGTTATTCACAGAAAAGTGGCAGGCCAGAGTTGGCCCAGAGGCCCTAGTGGACTGAACTATTCTATACTGCTAAGGCTATGGCAATTCCAGTTATGAAGAAAATGTACCCCCAAACTTTATTACATTACATAATATGTAACATTTCTATTGGATACCCGGGTGACTCAGTTAACTTAGTGGATGCCTATAGGTTTACAACCCTCTTATATATCTTTCTATATAGGATGAATTGATGGAACTGGGTTTACTGCTCTTTGATTTATCTGAATGGTCATAAGCATATGCAATAGACTTATAAAAAGAATCTATAATTTGACCTATTTGCTGTAATTCATAAAAACAAACAGATACGCTAAAAGATTAGATGAGTTTCTTCCATTGTACATGTGGTTTAGAGGAAATACGACAAATTTTCATAAGGTATATTCAAACCACACATTCGTTCTGTTTTAAAATACTGAGAAGAAAAATATATAATTTTATTAGAAATGAAAATTAATGGAGACATTTTGAAAAGTATTTTTACATGTATAATATCATTTGCAAATCATTCTGCACTAAGTAGCTGAGTGTATTTAATATATATTTATGTGCTTAATATGATGTAACATGGGCTTGTGTTTATGACAGCTACCTAGTTTTGCTTATTAAGGATGTTATAAGCACCACATGTTCAAATACAGAGAACAGACAGCTAAATTCAAAGGCTTACGAGTAGTGAAAAATAAACCAGCTGTTCATACACCCCTGGGGCTATGGATTAGTTACTGTGTATGTCAGTCCCTTACTTTTGGTATACTTTTGAAATATATTGTATATGATTTGTATGGAAAATCTTGGGTGTTACATTGATTTTATTCAAGGATTAGAGTTCATCCAACTTCAAAGTTGCTATCTTGGATATCTAAAATTTCTAAAATTGCTTTCCAAGTTCTAAGAACAAGCTGTATAATCCCATATCAAATACTGTCTCCTTTGTATTTTTCAACAACAAAATTGGATAGAGTATAATATTTATAAATTGTCTCAGTAAACATTTACAAGTACAATACAGATTCATAACATATTTAATTGTAAAAGTCTTAACCTTCAATAATTGTTTTCTAATTTGACCTTTAGAATTCTAAGGATTAGTAAAATTTATTGCTAGGAGCCAGTGTGAGGAACTCCGCCCATGGCAAAGGTCATGAGGAAGGAGGCTCGGCATATGCAAAGGCGGGATCGAGCCTCAGGAGTCCCCCTGGAAATTCTAGAGCATCTACCCCCAAAACCAGAGTCTGCCTACTTTACTGCTTTGTGCTCTCACCTACACCTCTGACTTTATGGGGGGCTGTTCCCCACTATCTCTCTCTGAAAAAAGAGTTAACTTACAGCTCCAGTTAATAAAGTTCCTGGGTGTGATAATGTTTCAACCTACAAACTCCTTTGGAAGTCCTCTAGCCTGCCTGAATAGGTTTTTCCGGCCACATGTGATTGTTCAGAGCCTCCCAACCGTGAAAGGCATGAGATGTTCTAAACTGTCTAAATACAGATTCCTTTGAGCAGTTAAAAGATTGGTTAGAAATTGTATTGGTGAAGGGTTTTTCACTTGTTGGGCCAATGTTTGCTGCTAAGTTTGCATATCCCTTACCTGCTGTGTCCCTGGCAGTGTATTGATTAATATAATTGGTCTAAGTAGTAGCTTTAATGTTTGTAACCTTGGACCCTTGAGTTAATTCTTTTTCTTGTTATAGCCCACCACACCTTTGCCCTGTAGGAATGAAACTTTATCTAATGCTTTTGGAGGGTGGCGTCTGACTTTAGACTAATCACCTTTAGAGAAAAATAAGTTTTCTGAAGAAAGTGTCTTAAAATGTTAACAGGCCTCCGGGCCAGAAGATGATGCAAATCACCTAAACTTTTGCATATGATAAGTTTGCAGGAAGAAAGCCTGGCTTACTGCATGATTCTACCCCTTTCCCCATTATCCTCTATGCATAACTTAAGGTTATAAAAACTACTTTGGAAAATAAAGTGCAGGCCTTGCTCACCGAAGCTTGGTCTCCCCATGTCATTCTTTCTGTCAACCTCTGGCTGAGTTTCCATCTGGAGCACGGAGGTCCTCTGCAACCACTTATTTGTCTGGGCTTCTAAGACCCACTTGAGAAGGTGCCTAAGGTGGGACACCTTCCGCTATTCGAGAGGGCGCCTGCAGCCTCCGTGGTCAGAGCTAACCTGATGTCACAGGTTATATTGATTTTCCACATAAACCAAGCTACTCAGCCTCTTTTCTCCACTGAATTTCCTCACTGAGCTATCCTTATTTAACCACTCTTTATATCTTTAATTCTATTGTATCCTGATCACCGAAGCCGTCTCCCCTTCGAATTCCCTGAATCCACCGGGGCTGGACCCTGGCAATTTATGACATCAAGTTTCTTTACAATTAATTTCATGGTAGGTATTCATTAATTAGCATAACAATGCATTGGTAAAGTAGATTCCACCTTTGATTTTTTACATTTGAATGTGGTTGAACAGATGAGGTTTGAAAAATTTCTTTTTTTTTTTAATTTTATTTTATTTTTAAACTTTACATAATTGTATTAGTTTTGCCAAATATCAAAATGAAAAATTTCTTAATGTAGTTTTATTTTGAAAATGTCAGACAAATGGAAACTTTTACTCTAAAAACATGCAATGTTTTGTCTCAAGTTTGCAAGATAAGTAATCCCAAGTCTTTTCATCATAAATATGAGCAATAATGTTTGCAATTCTTTTATTTTCCTTACACAACTTGGAATAAAACAAACGTTAATGTAGCTCCCTTCCTCACCTCTATGTCTATATCAACTCTGTTTTGCTGGTTAAAAGTAGACACACAATAGAGCTGATGAAGACATAGAGGTGAAGAAGGAAGAGCTATATTAACATTGTTTAATGCCTACTTGTGTAGGGAAATAAAAGAATAGCGAACAAAAGGAGTGAGGGCAGAAGACTATCATGTAAGGTACTTTTCAGATCGTAGATTCTACACTTCTTCCTTTTTTGTGAACTTATTACTAGCTTATTGTTTATTATATTTATGGATTGAATTAGAAAGCCCCCCAATTCATATATTATTGCTCTAACCACTCCTGCCATGATTATGACTGTGTTTGGAGACAGGGGGATTTTTGTTGTTGTTTTTAATTGAACAGTAATTGCTTTACAATATTATGTTGGTTTCTGCCATACAACAATATGAATCAATCATAGGTATACAAATATCCCCTCCTTCTTGAACCTCCCTCCCACCTCCCACCCCATCCTAAACCACTAGGCTGTTATAGAGCCTAAGTTTTGTTGTACGAAGCAGGAGGCCCCCCCTTCAGGGCCTCAGGAGTAGGCTCTTGTCTAACACTTGGAAAAGAATTGTCTGAGGAGACACATGCTGACAAAGCAAGAGATTTTATTGGGAAAGGGCACCCGGGTGGAGAGCAGTAGGGTAAGGGAACCCAGGAGAACAGCTCTGCCACGTGGCTCACAGTCTCGGGTTTTATGGTGATGGGGTTAGTTTCTGGGTGGTCTTTGGCCAATCATTCTAATTCAGAGTCTTTCCTGGTGGCGCACGCATTGCTCAGCCAATATGGATGTTAGCGAGAGGGATTCTGGGAAGTGGACAGACATGCGGTGTCTCCTTTTGACCTTTCCTGAACTCTTCCGGTTGGTGGTGGCTTATTAGTTCCATATTCCTTACCAGGATCTCCTGACATAAAACAACTCATGCAAATGGTTACTAAAGGGCCTGGCCCGGGTGGGCAGTTTCAGTCAGTGTGCTTCCCCTAACAGTTTGAGTTCCTTGAATCACACAGCAAATTCCCATTGCTATCTATTTACATATGGCAGTGTATATGTTTCCATGCTATGCTCTCCTTTCATCCCACTCTCTTCTACCTCCTCCCTCCCCCTGCCCAAGTCCGTAAGTCTGTTCTCTATGTCCGCATGGATACGGCCTTTTAAGGAGATGTGCCCTGCTGTGCTCGCGGACTTCATTGTATCTGACTCTTTTGGGACCCTATGGACTGTAGCCCGCCAGGCTTCTCTGCTCATGGGATTTTTCAAGCAAGAATACTGGAGTGAGCTGCCACATCCTCCTCCAGAGGATCTTCCTGACCCAGAGATCAAACCTGCATCTCCTGTCTCCTACACTGAAGGCAGATTCTTTTCCACTGAGCCACTGGGGAAGCCTTTTTAAAGAGGTAATTAAGATTACATGAGATCCAAATGATGGGGCCCTACTCCAAAGGACTGATGTCCATATCAAAAGAAGACGTACCAAGGAATGTACCAAAGGAAACGGCCATGTGAAGACAGAGTGGAAAGGTAGCTGTCACCAAGCCAAGGAAAGAGACCTTAGAATAAACCAAACATTCACACTTTGATTTTGGACTTTTAGTCTGCAGAACTCAGAAAATTTCTGTTGTTTAGGCCATCCCTAAATGGTGCTGTGGTGCTTTGTTATGGCAGCCCTAGCAGACTGGGGCAATCCCTGTGTTGGGAAAATCCCCTAGAGTGGAAAATGGGAACCCATTCCAGTATTCCTGCCTGGAAAATACTGTGGACAGAGGAGGTTGGGGGGCCACAGTCCATGAGGTCAAAAAGAGTCAGACACAACTGAGCGACTCAGCACACACACAGAGCAGACTAACACAGTCTGTGTATAACATACATACAGAAAGTAAGTTTTGCTTGATGGATCAGTTTTCTTAGAGGACTTAACCCATGAAACATATTAAGATATGGAACTTTACCATAACCCCCTGAAACTCCATCAGAAATCCTTTCACTTACTACATCACCAATAGTAACCATTTGTATGCCTTATTCTTGAAATATTCAAGTTGTGTATATATATATTTTTATATATATCAAGTTGTGTCTGTATATATATATATTTTTGTGTAAATGTGTGTGTATTCAATATACACAGGGAATCAGTATACATTTAGTGCTACTTTTTTACTAATTCAACATCTAGTTTCTGAAATTCATTTGACTTCTTATTCATGTTTATAACTCACTCATTCTCATTGCTTTGTATCATCTGTTGGATGAATATAAATTCATACATTTATTCATTTTACAGTTGATGAACATTTGAGTAGTTTCCAGTTTGTGACTATTGCAAATAGCTCTTCTGTGAATATTTTATATATCCTTAGTTGAACATGTGCACACATTTATATTTGGTATGTAACTGGAATTAAAAACCACTGGGTTCACAGCTAGAAGATGCTTCCTAGTCTTTCACATTTGTACTCCCTGTAGTATCGTATGAAAGCTCCCATGTTCCACACACACCTGCCTGAACTTGGCATTGTCAAGACTGGATCTTTGCTTTTCTGTGATTTTAATTTGCATTTTTCTATAACCACTCACATTGAGAATATTTTTTATGTTTATTGATATATTTCTTTTAAATAGGTTGAAAACATTTCATCCATGAAATCCTGATAAAGATTTTATTTTGACTAGAATTATAGCATTGCTGCCTCATTTGTACCATGAACAAAACTGGAAGAATAGACAGAGGTATGAGGAATATAGTCTTGCTATGCCAAAAGTGTACTGTAATGCTACTCTGTTGCTTCTTAGGTCTTATTCTGTCCTATTGGTTTACATTTATTAGGGATGATATTAGTTTTGCTTATTGAGAAAGCATATCCAGTTTTGGAACGTGTGAATGAACTATATATATTTAATATCTTCCGTATCATTTCTTTCTATATGTATTTGTCCTTATATGTTGCCTTTGAAATCTTATATTTCCCTGTCCACTAAACTGATTTGTAAGTCTTCCAGGTCATCATGTTACTAACATGCATGGCCCTCCTTGTATCATTGTTTACATCAACTTTGGAAGATAATGTGGGAAGAACAGACAAGTCTATTATTTAAAATTATGAGATTGTTTAGTAAAAGACAAAATTAAATCTTCTATTGAGCATTTTGAAATACATCATAAAATGTCTTCTTTATACACATTGCTTTATTTCAGATCTTCAACATCTCATCTTAACAATTGGAATCATTTCCATTCTGATAGATCTACCCTGAGTCTCTTCACCAATAGGATCCATTGCATTTGATAGTTGAGATATTTTCTATGAAGATTAAGTTTTACCACATGCTACCTTGTCTGTCTATTGTACAAAAGAATATTATTGGCTACATATTTCCTCTGTAATTTCAACTTGTGAAATACATATTTTGCCTGACACTATATCCAGATATGTCTTTGACATCATGGAACTCCCCTTTCCATTTTTAATCTTTAATTTAAAATTTTCTCTTAATTTGATTTTGTGGCACCTGGTTTTCTCATTGGTTTCCCTCCTACTTAGATCTTTACAGATGTGACTTCTTTATCTTCAACAGTGTACATTTCCCAAATTTATATTTTGTGCTTATTTTCTTTTCTGTACCTGCAAACTGTCTCTTGGTTTTCTCATTTGTTTTCAGAAAGTAAATAGTCCATTGATGTAAGAATATAAAAGTGACTCCCAATTCAAGTTCTCATCTACAAAGATTCAGATATTTTGTCCATGTGGAATGAAGCACTTTGTCAGATACACAGTTGATGGAAATCATCCATCACAATAGAGCCATATCTAGCCATGGCACATAAAGCACACTCATTTGTTGGCCACCTACACTGTAATAGTTATAAACGTATAAGAATTTAAAGCCAAATATGCTTGTGACTTTTGCCACCTTAAGTTCCTCAACTAAGTCCCATGTTTCTTATCTGTGAAAATGGGGAAAATAATGCTTGGTATAGTGTGATAGTATAAGTATGTGTTATTGTTAGCATTGTAGAGTGGGAGAAGCAATTTCCCAAAAGTCAGGCTATCACCATAAAAATACTTATTTTCTTTCTTTCTCTGAAAACTTTAAAAATGCAAAAACCTGAAGGCTGCCTTAGAATATAGTGAGAAGTTGGATATAAACGGCCTTTGCTCTCCCTGGGTCCTCTAAAATTTATTGTTTACAAAATGCAAGGACTAGGGGCTGGACTGTTAGGTATGTTGCAGAATGTGCCTGAAACTTATCTTACTTGTAGGCTGTGGCTGTGACTTAAGACACATTACAAGAATTACAGCATTATGTCTTTCAATATGAATTGTCCCAAGGGCACTGTAGTTTTAATACATTTCTGAATACCTAGCTGAAGATTTATATTTTTTCTCATCGTTTAATTTGGACTGATTTGAATCTTAAAGCTTTTAAATTTGAATGCACCATATTTATAGAATTGTTATATTATGACAAATGATCTGAAAATTGTAAAACATCTTTTTTTCTCTTTAAAAAATTTCTGTAGCTTAACTCTGACACATTTCATGATTGCCTGCCTAAATCTTTTTATATTTAGATTATATTCTGAGTATTGTTCTAAATTACAAAATGCTTAAATCAAAAAGGATATAATAAAATTTTATATTTTTTCACTTTATTTTCTATAGATTTACTCAGATGCTTTTGAAAAGAAACTTATTTATTAAGCTAACCTGGTAACTAGGAAGAAATGCTAAGCATTTGAAGCCTGTCTTTCTTTTTTTTTTTTTGCTTTAATTTTGAAAGTCTCTCCCATATGCATGCTGGGATTGCAATCTCCTAAGTTAGCTAGGGACCTGAACTATCATTTCCTGAAGCAAGATGGATATTTACCTTGCCTGGGATGCACTTAACATGGCAGCAGTGCCGATGTATAAATGTCCTTTCTCTGTGTGGAAGGCTCAAGTATATACATAGATTAAAGTACTTCTCTAGAGAGTGATCCCTGGGCAGATCCTTATTAGTCAGTTTATTCACTTTATTAACAATGACTAATCATATTGTATTTTGAAGATTCTCTTAAGTTATTAGTTTGAGATTAAGAAAACAGAAGAGCTTCAACTACTGAAATTTTGTGCAGAGAGTTAGACACTTTACATTGCCATGCTTCTGCACTGGTTAAGCACGGAAAGAGAATATAAAGCTTTTACTGTGTAGTGTACCTGGGTACAAGGGCAGATAAGCCTTTGATCTTTAAGGCATATGGAAGCTATAGTTAACTAATAGAAACTACACTTCTTCCAAAAACATATTTTACAAAGTGATTGTAAAAGTGCTTGTTGAATGCAAAATAGATTTAATAGATAATCTGGATTTTGTTTTTTTAGAAGCATTGTGAGTTAATAGAAACTATTCTAGCAGCATTAGATTTTAGCATTATATTCTTGTGAATGTATCTGCTGATTTTTACATAAGAAGTGCTGTTTACAAAAGAGGTTAGATGTAGCATACTATGCTTAATTTAAAATGCAGTTGTTTTTGCTGATAAGTATTTGCATAGAAAACTATGAAGTGTGTAAAACAAAGATATTTTAAACTTAAAACTTTTCAAAAATAATATTCAATTATCAAATTTCTAACAAGGCAGGTAAACTATTACATCTCCAGAATGTCTTGTAGGTGTGTGAGTGTGGGATTAGGGCCATTATCTACAAAGAAATTGTCTTCAATCTATATTTTCATAGTGTACACATTGCTTTACTATTTAAGTGAGTCAGAAAAATATCTCTTTTTAAAATTATATGATTACTTGAAGAATTAATGCAATGTTGGAAACTAGCAAAATAGTATTTAAAAATCAGCCTAATTTTAACTTTCAGAAATAATGATAGATGACATTGTCACATGGGTATACTTTTATGTATTTATACCGATCAACTAGCAGAAATACATTATAAAAGTAAGTCATATTAAATATGATATAAATTTATTTTCCAAGTAAAGATACCCTCAGCATCCTGAGTGTATGCCTACTGCCTTTTTTGCTGCTGCAATCCCAAATCCTGGCATCACTTTAGAAGTGTCAACATGACGTGAACAGGTCATGGGCTTTTCTACAGACTAGAAAGACACAGTTGTCATGTGAGGACCAAACCTAGTGCCAACTATGCAAAATCCTGAAGCAAGAAAAAGGCAACATTTCCTAGAGATACTTTGACCTTTTGGACATAACTAACAAAAAGAATGATTGTGGCCTGAGTGAATATCTCTGGAGGAACCAGCTGACATCTGTAATCCCAGTGATTGAAAGGCTGAGAGGAAAAGATTTAATCTTTCTACTCCTGCAGCTGCTGCCAGTGGGACTTCACAGGTGAGCAGACAAAGGAACTAAGGCATTTTCACTACTCTTTGCAGTTCCTGTAATATGAGTTCCAATGTGTGGACATTTTCATACATGTCTTCTGATGTACATTTATGAGCATTTATAAAGGGCACATATTGGAAGTCAATTACAGATTCTTGAAAGAATCAAGATGGTGGACTAGGAAGATTGGGAACTCACCTTCCCCAGTGAACACACCAAAAATTCATCCACAGGTGGAACAATTATCACTGAAAACTAACTAGACATTGGCAGAAAGATTCCTGTACAACCAAGGCTATAATCAAGATCCACATGAAATCTGGAAGAAAGAGCAATGAGCAGGTCAGGCTCTGAGTCTCTGAGAAAGAGCTCAGGTTAAAAGGGAGGTCATGCGGGCAGAGTCACTCCCTGAGGACTGACCAGTTCGAGACACATATTGGATCCCCCAGTCCCACATCATGACACAGGGAAGACAAGCCCCTTGACTGGTTGGAGGGTCAGTGGGAATAACAGGAGAGTGTGGGAAACCTAGATTCTAATCATGAGGCACATTAGTTGTTAACTTGTTTGCTCATGACGCAGGGAAGAGAAGATAGATTACAAATTGCAGGCCTGGCTGGCTGGTTTCCCATGCCCACCCTAGACTGCACTTTAGTCTGAGGTGAATAAACACTCCAACCACTTGGGAACTTGGATCTGAGACACACAAAGCTCATATGGCTCAAACCCAAATCAACATTGAGCAGGGTGGAGGCGGCCATCGCTGGTGTAGAATCAGCCCCCTCTCCGTCTGCAGCCAGATCACCACAGCCTGCACTCCAGCACAGGCTGAGAGACTATCGGGCCCTGTCTGCCCTGGCACTGTTCTTCAGCAAGTTTGGTGGTGAGCCCAGCCTCCAGAGACAAAGAGGACTTTGGCTCAAGATGGTGACTGAATAAGGTCTGGGCAGTCATTTCTAGTGCTTTCATAGGAGGCACATCAGAAGTCTCAGTTTCTGAAACCGGATGGACAGCTACACCCCACAGGCTGGTATATGTCTAGTATACATGCCAAACCCTCTTGGTCAAACCCTGCTCTCCTCTGGGGGTGGGTTCCAGTGCTGAGATGAGGAAATGCACACACTTGGATGAAACAGAGTCAGCTTGAACCCAAACCTTAGGGCTTCTGTTCTAGCCACATGCAATCTAGACCCTGTCCCTGATAGGGTGGTGACAATGACTGAGGAAAGGGAAAACTCTGAATTAAACCTGGCTTTTGCCTTAGTGCCCCCTTTTCCAGTTCCACCTCCTACCTAGGTAACCATTGTCAGAACACAATGAGGAAAGACATTTCAGCTTTCCCACCAAAGGTACTGGACACATGCAATTTGTATAGGGACAGTTTCACATAAGGACACCTATCCAAGATGGCAATAACTGTTTCAGATAATTTCAGAGAAAGAGAAAGTGAAGCAAAATTAGAAGACAGAAAAGTCAATTGAAAGAACAATAGCAAACCCTTAAAAAATCTAATAAAAGGTTAGAAGTTTTATCAAGAGATTCACTGGTCATAGCAAACACACTTTAACAACAACACAAGAGATGGCTTTACACATGGACAACATCAAATGATTAATACTGAAATCAGGTTGATTATATTCTTTGCAGCTGAAGATACAGAAGTTCTATACAGTCAGCACAAACAAGTCCAGGATCTGACTGTAGCTCAGATATTAAGCTTCTTATTGAAAATTTCAGGCTTGAATTAAAAAAAAAATCATATAGGCAAAACCACTAGGTCATTCAGGTGTGACCTAAATCAAATCCCTTATCATTATACAGTGTAGGTGATGAATAGATTCAAAGGATTAGATCTGGTAGACAGAGTCCCTGAAGAATTATGGACAGAGTTTGGTAACATTATACAAGAGCAAGGACCAAAACCATCACGAAAAAAATGATATACCAGAAGTCAAAGTGGTTGTGTGAAGAGGCCTTACAAATAGCTGAGAAAAGAAGAGAAGTTAAAGGCAAAGGAAAAAAAGGATATACCTATCTGAAGCAGAGTTTCAAAGAATAGCAAAGATAGGCACAATAAAGGACAGAAATGGTATGGACCTGTCAGAAGCAGAAGAGGTTAAGAAGAGGTGGCAAGAATACACAGAAGAACTATACAAAATGTCCTTAATGGCCGAGATAACCATGTTGGTATGATCACACACCTAGAGTCAGACATCTTGGACTGAAGAGTCAAGTGGGCCTTAGGAAGCATCATGATGAACAGAGCTAGTGGAGGTGATGGAATTCCAGCTGAACTTTTTCAAATCCTAAAAGATGATGCTGTCAAAGTGCTGCATTCAATGTGCCAGCAAATTTGGAAAAGTCTGCAGCAGCCATGGGACTGGTAAATGTCAATTTTCATTCCAATCCCAAAGAAGGGTAATACCAAATAATCAAACTACTGCACAACTGCACTCATTTCACATGCTAGCAAGGTAATGGTCAAAATCCTTCAAGCTAGTCTTCCACAATATGTGAACTGAGAACTTCCAGATATACAAGCTAGATTTAGAAAAGGCAGAGGAAGCAGAGATCAAATTGCCAACATCTGTTGGACTTGTGATACCAATATAATTGGAATCTTGAAGTTTTCTGTACAGGACAGAACCAAAAATATGTGACATTAGAATTACAGCAGGTGGGTTGCAAGTGTTAAGTACTCACATATGAGGGCTGACACTCTGATAATGCTTGCTATACAATGGAAGTCATCTCATTCCATTTTTGGATACAGCCAAAATCAGCATTAGGAGATATATTTCATACACATGAAATATTGCCATTTGCAGCAACATGGATGGACTTATACTAGCTGTTCCCAATCATTTTGTCACCAGGGACCAATTACATGATAGACAATTTTCCCATGAACCAAGGGGTAGGCGTAGGGAGGGATGGTTCAGTCAGTAATAGGATGCAATGGGGATCAGCAGAAGAAGCTTTGCTCACTTGCCTCCTTCTCACCTTCAGCTGTGTCGGTCTGCAGTCTTGGGGCTGTGGACCCCTCAACTAGAGAATATAATGTGAATTGAAATTAGTCAGGCAAAGACAGACAAATACTACATGTTATCAAATTTGTGGAATCTAAAAACTAATGGAAATAAATTCATAATCAAAAAACAGACTCACAGATATAGAAAACAAGTTTATGGTTACCACAAGGGAAAGAGAAAGGGGAGGGACAAATTAGGAATATGGGATTAGCAGACACAAACCACTCTATATAAAAAAGATAAGCAACAAAGATTAACTGCACTGCATAGGCAATTCTAGCCAACATACTGTAATAAATTATAATGCAATATAACTTGCAAAAAAACCCTAAATAACTATGTTGTACACCTGAAAGTAACACAATATTATAAAGTAACTGTACTTCAATAATGAAATACATTTCTATAATTTGATTTAATTCTGAAGTTCAAAATAAGATAAAACCCACCTATGGAATAATTGTGAGAAGTAAAGTGCTGAAGAAATATTGACATAAAGGAGGTTGCTGCTGCTGCTGCTGCTAAGTCGCTTCAGTCGTGTCCTACTCAGTGCGACCCCATAGACTGCAGCCCACCAGGCTCCCCCGTCCCTGGGATTCT
Organism: Bubalus kerabau; assembly: GCF_029407905.1. NCBI lineage: Eukaryota > Metazoa > Chordata > Mammalia > Artiodactyla > Bovidae > Bubalus > Bubalus kerabau. The sequence continues at coordinate 7,848,694 of NC_073635.1, read as the reverse complement.
CCAGGCAACAACACTGGAGTGGGTTGCCATTTCCTTCTCCAATGCATGAAAGTGAAAAGTGAAAGCGAAGTCGCTCAGTCTTGTCCTACTCTTCACGACCCCATGGACTGCAGCCTACCAGGCTCCTCCGTCCATGGGATTTTCCAGGCAAGAGTACTGGAGTGGATTGCCATTGCCTTCTCCATAAATGAGGTCAAGTGGCTGTAAAGAGAAAGCAAACAAACAAACATTGTATGTATATACATGGGAATTTGGGGTTAAAAATTAAGGATAAAATAAGATAAAATTATATTCCAATAAAAGGGCTAAATTCTCCCTCTCAAAATTAAAAGTCATAAACTAATGTACACTAATCAGAGCAGTTAATATTTAAGATTAGAATTATTTGAAAAAAATGTTTTCCATCCGTATGTATGATTATCTAATACGAAAACAATTTTCTAAAATTCTGAGGGATAAATACAGTTTTAAGAGATTAAAGACAAAATGAAATTAGATGTTTGGGGAGAAAAATAAGCACCACAGTTTCTACACTGATGGTGTCTGCTGACCCTGGGTGTGTTGAGCTTTCATTTTCATGGTTGCACAGGGTACATGGCCGCACAGGAGAACGTGTCTGGGCTCACTCAAGTTTGGAACTATAATTGGAAATTAAGCAGAATTTAGGAATAAATGGGATTTACACTTTTCAAAAAAAGATAGATAAAATAAATAAATCCATAATACAAGGAGAGAAGATGAGCCACTTCTCATCTCAGTGGCTCTATAGAGAGAGCAACTTCCAGGAATACTGATTACCACAAATCTGTATATAATTTTGTGTACTACATCTATACTGCCCTGATTTTGTGATAAAACACCTCATGGGTAGAATTTAAGTGAAAAGATTCCTAGGTTAGTAGCGCCTCAAATGATGGATAGAACTGAATGCTTATGCCTTCTGAGGAAGACAACTTCAGTTCATTATCAAAATCACAAAGTTAGCATGGCAACAGGGCACCCCACAAGAGAGTTATGATATTATCAGACATAAAAATGAGTTCCATAAGATTTTACTTATTAGATTAGCCAATTAAGATTATATAATAAAATAAGCACGTTCAATATTTTTTTTAAAAAGTTAAAGAGTAGCCTTAAAAAATTAATCAAGGAACTAGAGATAACAAGCATAATGAAAAATAGTGCATTTAAAAATTCTGAAAGCAAATGTTATGGTGATTGAAATATAAAATCAGTGGAATAATTAGAGAGCAGATGAAAGTCAGCAGAAAATAGAAATAGAGCATTAAAAGTTGATTCAAAGAAATTATCCAGAATACCTTATGGTGAAACAAACAGATAGGAAATAATAAAATACTGCACTCACTGATAATAGAATGGGAAGTCCAAATATTAATACATAGCATCAATGCTTCATTAGACATAATACAAATAATAAAAAGAAAATATCCATTGTGGTGATAGAAGAAAGCTCTTAAAACCTAAGGTCCTATGAGCGTACTAAAGAAGTTCAAGGTACATCAAACAGAATAATTTAACAACAACAACAACAAAAACCTGAGCATACATCAGAGTAGGAAAAAAAAAAAAAAAAGACAAAGACAACCAAAAAGAGACAGATTATTTACAGTGGGACCCATGGGTAACTTCTCAGGATCAACAGCAGCAGTTGAAAGACGGTAGAATAGTAATGTCAATGTCTGGAGAGAAAAATAACTGTCCAGTAACCATATCCTATTTTTCCCTTCTATTTTTATTTTATTTTAATTATAGTTGAATAACTTTTACTGATAGAATAATAATGCTTTATTCTTTTGATTGCTGTATGCAGTGAGACATATTGATGTATTTCTAGGTTTGGCTTCTTTTTTTTTTGCTACATTGTAAGTTTGGAAAGACTCATGCTAAAGCTGAAACTCCAGTACTTTGTTGGCCACCTCATGTGAAGAGTTGGCTCATTGGAAAAGACTCTGATGCTGAGAAGGATTGGGGGCAGGAGGAGAAGGGGACAACAGAGGATGAGATGGCTGGATGGCATCACTGACTCGATGGACATGAGTCTGAGTGAACTCCGGGACATGGTGATGGACAGGGAGGCCTGGCGTGCTGCGATTCATGGGGTCGCAAAGAGTCGGACACGACTGAGCATCTGAACTGAACTGAACTGAAGATTCAATTGGGTTTCTTGGTTTTTCAGTGGTAAAGAATCTGTCTGTCAATGTAGGAGATGGGAGACTGATCCCCTGGTGGGGAAGATCCCTGGGAGAAGGAAATGGCAATCCACTCCAGTATTTTTGCCTGGGAAATCCCATGAAGAGAAGAGCCTGGTGGGCTACAGTTCATAGGGTCACAAAAGAGTCAGACATGACTTAGTAACTAAACAATGACAACAATAACAACAAGACTTAATTAGCTAAAGTTTAGTTATTACTTTTTTTTTTCTTTTTTCACAAATAAGATGGTCTAGAGTCTCTTTTTCAATTTTTTTAAAATTTTGGTCAAGTTTTGGAATTAAAGTGAAACTGATGTTTTAAACGTTTTGAGACCCGAAATGATTCTATCATTAGTGCATGACTAGAAAAACTGTGAGAGCTTGTTTTGTTGCTAATAACATCTGTATTTTGAAAAATTATCTCCAAGACCATCTGTTTAATAGTAACTTCTTGATTAACAGAAACTGAATACTTTTACTGAATCAAAATTGTTTCTATTGTGCTGTATCAAAAAACACAATTAACAATGTCACATTTACTTTTCTATTGACAAAGCTAAATATAGAGTCCATACATACATTTTTGTTTTGGTGTTTGTGTTTGATAAATATCCATTTAGTAAGCACAAGTAGCATGGCAGAAAGTTTTGAAGGGAAATAAAAAGCATCAGTGGAAATCAAAATAAGAAAAAAAAATAACCAAACGATCCTTCAAAGTGATTCCTCTTACAAATACATAAAGATAGATTTTGCAAGATAAATTTAGAACTGACTACAGTGCACATGTAAATTTAATTTCCCCAAAAGAGAAAGAATTTGTGTAGTTTAGTGTATTGCGTGCATGTGTGTGTGTGTGTATGTGTGTGTGTGTTGCATATGAGAGCAATTAGCTTTTTAGTATCCTTGAATGTTCTCTCCAACAAAAGACAAAGTCAATGACCTAAGAATATTTTAATGTTTTGCTTCACTTCAAGAAGTGAACTTTCACTGTCAATGTAGTGTTAAATTCAGCATTTTTCTCACAGTTATTTGGAACGCATACCTGGGACTATTTTTGGAATAGATCCTAGGGATTGGAGCAGATTATATATTTATTTTTTTAATGCTAATTAATTAATTTTTAAATGCTAAATCTAATTAACTAATGGTTGCACGTGCATGTGTGTGTGTGTGTGTGCACACTCAGTCATGTATGACTTTTTGTGACCCCATGGACTGTCCATGGCTCCTATGTTCATGGGCTCCTCTGTCCATGTCCTACCAAGCTCCTCTGTACATGGGAATCTCAGGCAAGAATACTTGAGTGGGGTGCCATTTCCTTCTCCACTAATGATGCATAATTCATAATAATAAAGTTATAATTCAAAGTGAAAATATTCTGGAAGTGACTCTATACTATTTTCTACTTTACCTTCTTTATGATCTCAAAAACTATCAGGACAGTGCCAAAACTTTCACTCCAAAGTTTAAAGTGCAAATTGGTCAATCAATGACAAGACATTTTGAACCTAAAGCAATCATCAACAGCTTGGAAATTTTTTTAACATCTCTGAAGTTGAAATGTGTCTAAAGTATGATATTAAGCTCACATCTCTTCACACACATTTAGATAGATAAATAAATTGCCTGAAGGGCTCAAGGAATATGCCTTGAATATCCCATAATACTTCAAACCCACTGGCTTAATAAGAATTCTCAAAATTGGATCTTTAATATTTCTTATGGAGATACTCTTGTAAAGCACATATTTCAGCATTTTTATAACTATCTTTTAAAGCCTTCACTCTCCCAAATATTTTTGAAAATACTTTCCATTTGAATGCATGAGTAGAAAAAGTTGAATAAATGAAAATTATTTTATACTAGTTCTTGATGCTGGTAGATTATTTCTCATTAAAAACACATTGTAACATTTACTTTTTATTCATCCATTTATTAACTTTGAAACAAAATTGTACTTTAAGAAATCATCTTCAAATATCAGAATCAACTCAATGTTTTCCTGTTTAATTTGATTAAAGAAGAAAAATTATTCCAAGTTTAATCAGTTCAGTTCAGTCACTCAGTCATATCCGACTCTTTGCACCCCATGAACAGTAGCACGCCAGGCCTCCCTGTCCATCACCAACTTCCGGAGTTCACCTAAACTCATGTCTATCGAGTCGGTGATGCCATCCAGCCATCTCACCCTCTGTCGTCCCCTTTTCCTCCTGCCCCCAATCCCTTCCAGCATCAGGGTCTTTTCCAATGAGTCAACTCTTCACATGAGGTGGCCAAAGTACTGGAGTTTCAGCTTTAGCATCACTCCTTTCAAAGAACACCCAGGACTGATATCCTTTAGGATGGACTGGTCAGATCTCCTTGCAGCCCAAAGGACTCTCAAGAGTCTTCTCCACCAGCACAGTTCAAAGGCATCAGTTCTTCAGAGCTCAGCTTTCTTTAGTAGACAGGTAGATAGATTTATAAATAGGTAGAAATTGAAACTAAAATGCTACCCACAGAGCAGAAAAGAGGAAAAAAAAAAAAAGGTAGAAAGATTTGTTATTCAAACATTGGTGGGTAGCAGTTATTTAAAAGCATTCATAGAATGAATTTTAATAAATAATTTTGATTTATTTAAGATATCAGAATAGGAGACATACTAATATCCTCAATCTTTAGGCATGTGCTAATTATTTAACTAATCATTTCCTCTTCATGAAGCTAAGTTAATTTAAAATAATGAGATCACTGTGTCCGTTTCATACTTCGAGTCTTCCTAGAATGAAAAATTAAATGGCAAATGGAATTGAAAAATGATGGCCTCTCAGCTCTGTTCAAAAAAATAAATACACAAGCAGAACATGTAAACTCCCTGTCACTTCATATAGTAGCAACCTATACTAGAGTGAAGATGAATCAGCTTTCCTGTCAGGGATGAATGTCAACTGTGTTAAGTTAGATGTTTTTGGTACTTAAGTGAAAGACAGTTTTTCCAGCTTCTGAATTACCAGCCTCAAATCACTTCATAAGTTGGACTAAACAGTATTGAGTTTGGGGGTTTTTCTATTCCCTTTGGGTGGCATAAAGTTCAGTGCTCCATTTCTTCTCTAACTATGAGAGAAACTGTAATAACAGAGACTATAGAAGTAATGTAGAAATGAAATGTTTCAAATTGCATTTGTGTCCCCATCGTCTACTTCAGACTTGTTCTAAGAAAAGCACATATTTTGATGTAATTTTAAAAGGTTCTCTTTCTGAATGGGTGATAATTTATCTAATGAAATACAGATTTTCTCTTCTGAAAATAAGAGCAAAAATAATTTCTCCTTGTTCTCTTTTCAGTATAATTGTTTGAAGTATGTTTGGCACTTATACCAGTCACCTCAATTCCACAGTGTTAGAATATACATCTTGACTGCAGGTATTTATATATACTTATTTTTAATCTTCTTAAGATTGCCATGGTGATAGTTTCTTAAATCCAAGCTTATTTATCTGTGCATAAGGTAGGGAAATTTCTGCTCAGAAATCTTCCCAGTGTGATATCATTACATGTACACAGGGAAAAGGTTATAAATACACTCACCATACATGGATAAATAAATAAATAAAAATGAGACTATGGCAAGAAGGGAAGAGTCACAATGCAATATTTATATTTTCTTGTAAGTAATACAGGAAAAACAAAGATGAAATGCTTAATAAATATATTTTTAATAACAGGAATTTCAAAGTCTTATTATGGACATATTATTAAATAAATTCTAACTCTTTAATAAAATCATTTCAAGGGAGATTTAGTGAGATACTACTTTGAACCACTCTTATGTCATAGAAAGTAAAAGAATGTTTCATTATCAAAACCACTATATTTTCTGAGCCTCCTGATCAGTTGGAATATATAAGTAGTTGTTTCTCAATGACTACCTTTTGAGTTGAATTTATAGTAAAATAACTGCTAGTAAAATTAGAGAGTTACCAGTAAATTGTACTGATTTTGTTTTGTCAGGTATTCGATACTAACTTTACAATTCCATAAATTACATCTCTTATTTTTAATTAAATCTTTGTATTTAATTTAAAATTGAATCTAGATGTTTAAGGATTTAACAAATTGATCTTAAGCCAAATATTTTTCCCCTTTCATTAGAATGTACCAAAAAAAAAAATTATATGAACATTTGACTGTATTGTTATTAGAGTTAAGTAGCACTTAAATCAATAACATTCTATAGAATTTAAAAGAGGCTACTGGGCTTTTGAGTAATTTAATCAAAGTGGTATCCCATTAGCTAGAATAAACAGAACTTGGATTCATCTACCGAACCATTTTGATCATTCTATCAGATCATTCCCTTCTGAAAATTGTTGATTTATTTGTTTTTACACATTTCGCTAAAATTGCAGACCATCAAATACTTAATCATTATCACTGAAGTACAGTTCATTTGCTCAGTTGTGTCCAACTCTTTGTGACCCCATAGACTGCAGCACAACAGGCCTCCCTGACCCTGACCATCACCAATTCCCGGAGTTTACTCAAGCACATGCACATTGAGTCGGTGATGCCATCCAACTATCTCATCCTTTGTCATCACCTTCTTTTGCAGCCTTCAGTCTTTCCCAGCATCAGGGCCTTTTCCAATGAGTCATTTCTTTGCATCAGGTGGCCAAAGTATTGGAGTTTCAGCTTCAGCATCAGTCCTTCCAATGAATATTCAGGACTAATTTCCTTTAGGATGGACTGGTTGGATCTCCTTGCAGTCCAAGGGACTCTCAAGAGTCTTCTCCACCACCACAGTTCAAAAGCATCAATTCTTCAGAGCTCAGCTTTCTTTACAGTTCAACTCTCACATCCATACATGACTATTGGAAAAACCATAGCTTTGATTAGATGGAACTTTGTTGGCAAAGTAATGCCTCTGCTTTTTAATATGCTGTCTAGGTGTTTCATAACTTTTCTTCCAAGGAGCAAGTGTCTTTAAATTTCACGGCTGCAGTCACCATGTGCAGTGATTTTGGAGCCAAAAAAAGAATAAAGTCTGTCACTGTTTCCACTGTTTCCCCATCTATTAGCATAAACTGATTGGACTGGATGTCATGATCTTAGTTTCCTTAATGTTGAGTTATAAGCCAACTTTTTCACTCTTCTCTTTCACTTTCATCAAGAGGCTCTTCAGTTCTTCTTCACTTTCTGCCATAAGGGTGGTGTTATCTGCATATCTGAGATTATTTCTATTTCTCCTGGCAATCTTGATTCCAGTTTATGCCTCATCCAGTCCAGCATTTCTCATGATGTACTCTGCATTTAAGCTAAATATGCAGGGTGACAATATACAGCATCAATGTACTCCAGACCAGTCTATTGTTCCATGTCCAGTTCTAACTATTGCTTCCTGACCTGCATACAGATTTCTCAAGAGGCAGATCAGGTGGTCTGGTATTCTCATCTCTTTAAGAATTTTCCAGTTTGTTGTGATCCATACAGTCAAAGGCTTTGGCATAGTCAAAAAAGAAGTAGATGTTTTACTGGAACTCTGTTGCTTTTTTGATGTTCCAATGGATGTTGAAATTTGATCTCTGGTTCCTCTGCCTTTTCTAAATCCAGCTTGAACATCTGGAAGCTCATGGTTCCATTACTGTTGAAGCCTAGGTTGGAGAATTTTGAGCATTACTTTGCTAGAGTGTGAGATGAGTGGAATTGTGCAGTAGTTTGAGCATTCTTTGGCACTGCCTTTCTTTGGGTGGAATGCAAAATGACCTTTTTAAGTCCTGTGGCTACTTGCTGAGTTTTCCAAATTTGCTGGCATACTGAGTGCAGCCCTTTCACAGCATCATTTTTTAGGATTTGAAATAGCTCAACTGGAATGCCATCACCTCCACTAGCTTTGTTCGTAGTGATGCTTCCTAAGGCCCACTTGACCTCATATTCCAGGATTTCTGGCTCTAGGTCAGTGAACACACCACCATGATTATCTGGGTTATGAAGATCTTTTTTGTATAGTTTTTCTGTGTATTATTGCCACCTCTTCCTAATATCTTCTGCTTCTGTTAGGTCCATACCATTTCTGTCCTTTATTGTACCCATCTTTGCATGAAATTTTCCCTTGGTATCTTTAATTTTCTTGAATAGATTTTTAGTCTTTTCCATTCTATTATTTTTCTCTATTTCTTTGCATTGATTGCTGAGGAAAGCTTTCTTATCTCTCCTTGCTATTCTCTGGAACTCTGTATTCAAATGGGTATATCTTTCCTTTTTTTTCTTTGCCTTTCACATCTCTTCTATACACAGCTATTTGTAAGGCCTCCTCAGACAACCATTTTGCCTTTTTGCATTTCTTTTCCTTGGGGACGGTCTTGATCCCTGCCTCCTGTACAATGTCATGGACCTCCATCCATAGTTCTTCAGGCACTCTGTCTATCAGATCTAATCCCTTGAATCTGTTTCTCACTTCCCCTGTATAATTATAAGGGATTTGATTTAGGTCATACCTAAATTGTCTATTGATTTCCCCTACTTTCTTCAATTTATGCCTGAATTTGGCAATAAGGAGTTCATGATCTGAGCCATAGTCAGCTCCTGATCTTGTTTTTTCTGACTGTATAGAGCTTCTCCATCTTTGGCTACAAAGAATATAATCAACATGATTTCAGTATTGACCATCTGGTGATGTCCATGCGTAGTGTGTAGTCTTCTCCTCTGTTGTTGGAAGAGGGTGTTTGCTATGACCAGTGTATTCTCTTGACAAAACTCTATTAGTCTTGCCCAGCTTCTTTCTGTACTCCAAGGCCAAATTTGCCAGTTTCTCCAGGTATTTCTTGACTTCCCACTTTTGCATTCCAATCCCCTATATGAAAAGGGCATATTTTTTGGGTGTTTAGTCTAGAACACAGAGAACACAATGGCACCCCACTCCAGTACTCTTACTTGGAAAATCCCAATGACGGAGGAGCCTGGTAGGCTGCAGTCCATGGGGTCGCTAAGAGTCAGACATGACTGATCGACTTCACTTTCACCTTTCACTTTCATGCATTGGAGAAGGAAATGGCAACCCACTCCGGTGTTCTTGCCTGGAGAATCCCAGGGACGGGGGAGCCTGGTGGGCTGCCGTCTATGGGGTCACACAGAGTCGGACACAACTGAAGCGACTTAGCAGCAGCAGCAGCAGTCTAGAAGGTCTTGTAGGTCTTCATAGATCCATTCAACTTCAATTTCTTCAGCCTTACTGGTCGGGAGAGACTTGGATTACTGTGATTTTGAATGGTTTGCTTGGAAATGAACAGAGATCATTCTGTCGTTGTTTAGATTGCGTCTAAGTACTGCATTTTGGGCTCTTTTGTTTGCTATGATGGCTACTCCATTTCTTCTAAGGGATTCTTGCCCACAATAGTAGATATAATTGTCATCTGAGTTAAATTCACCCATTCCAGTCCATTTTAGTTTGCTGATTCCTTAAGAGTTGAGATTCACTCTTGCCAGCTCGTATTTGTTCTCTTCCAATTTGTCTCCATTCATGTACCTAACATTCTAGGTTCCAATTGCTCTTTACAGCATCAGACTTTTATCAGCAGTCACATCCACAACTGGGTGTTGTTTTTGCTTTGGCTCCATCTCTATTCTTTCTGAAGTTATTTCTCCACTGATCTCCAGTAGCATATTGGGCACCTATCAACCTGGGGAGTTCATCTTTCAATGTCCTATCTTTATGACTTTTCATACTGTTCATGGGATTAATCATTATAATACTAGTTATAAAACAGATAAGAAAATGAGAAACCCTTCTTGTCTCACAAACAGATATATATGAAAGCAGACACACATGCAATTTTTGTCCGAGGGTATAGACATAGTTATTCTGTAGTCAACCAGCCCTGTATTTTCACATAGCAGGCACTTGTTTTTCAGTCACTCAGTCGTGTCCAACTCTGAAACCCAACGGTTGCAGCACACCAAGCTTCTCTGTCTTTGCTCCCAGAGCTTACTCAAACTCATGTCCATTGAGTCAGTGATCTCATCCAATTATCTCATCTTCTGTCACCCCCTTCTCCTCTTGCTTTCAGTCATTCCCAGCGTTAGGGTCTTTTCTAATGAGTCAGCTCTTTGCACGAGGTGGCCAAAGTATTGGAGTTTTATCTTCAGAATCAGGCCTTCCAATGAGGCACTATCCCTTAGTAATTTTTCAACAATCACAATAGCAATAATGGTAGTTATTATTTATAGATTGATGGATATGTGTCTGGCACTGTTTAAGACTTAATATTAAGTATTATGTTTTTAAGTTAATTGTCATTAGGTATTGTATATTATAATTTTTAAGAAAATAAAATAGTACATATTTATGAAGTAAGATTTAGAATAAACATATTAGCAATACAAAAAAAAAAAAAAAGTACCACCATCTGGAATAGCCTTTGTAGAACAATTTTGGGGGCTATACTTTGTTTTTGTGAGCATGCAGTATGTGTATCTGCATTACTACCACGTGGCCAGATCCTTCTCTTGAGGCTTTCTCTGTTCTTATGTATTAAACTTTTATTATTCTTTACCAATTGGTTTTGCTCTTGAATATTTTGAAACAAAATCTTTTTATATACAGATTGTTGACCTTTTGCATTAAATTTTTCCTAGTTTTCTGTTCCTTCTCCTATTAGATATGTTGCCGGTGTCATGACTTCATCCTGTGTTTTTCAATGATACATTGGTAAATCATCACCCTAGTGTTTGAAACAGTTAACACCAATTGTATGTTCCTTTAATAATTTATAATTAAGTAGGTATTTACTGAATGTTAATCATATGTCAGACACTGTTCAAATAACAGAGGTAAAATAGCTCTTATTATACATATGCTATGCCATGCTATGCTAAGTCACATTAGTTGTGTCGGACTCTGTGCGACCCTTTGGACAGCAGCCCACCAGGCTCCTGTGTCCACAGGATTCTCCAGGCAAGAATACTGGAGTATGGCTCCTCCAAATAGGGGGCTCACAGTCTAATGCAGGATGTGACATTATATATTTATAAATGGCAATGTATATAAAGAAGCAATAGTCTTGAAATCAGAAACAATATCAATCCTAAGAGGATACAATTCCAAAGTGTTTAATGATTTTCTTTGTTCAATCTTAGAAAGTATTTTTCAACAAATATTCCAGAGTTCATTTATAATTGTTGATATATTTATGTTAATAAACATGACCTTCTTAGAAAATAAAATGTTGATATTTTAATTAAAGAGTAAATTATCCACCTGCTCCCCTTCCCCTTCATCCTCCTACTCAAGTAGACAAAATAAGACAAAAGAATAAGCACACATTCTTTATGTAGCCATTTCGGGCACTTGGTGTAGGACTATGTCAGTTCTGTAATATTTCACTTCAGGATTAAATTGAATTACTAGTTTCCTAGAGCAGCCATTGCAAATTACTTCAAACTGGAGGGCTTAAAACAACAGAAATGTATTCTTTCCGAGTACTGGATAATAGTAACCTCTTCCACTGAGGGCGGTAGGAAAATAATTTTTTTTGCCTCTTCCTAGTTTATGCCACAGTCCTTAGTATTCCTTGACTATAGGTGTTTCACTCTAATTTCTGCCTTCATCCATTTCACTTGCGTATCTCTGAGTCTCTCCAAATCACCCCCATCCACCTCCATACAAGGACAATAGTCATTCAATTTAGAACCCACCTTAATCAAGTCTGGATTTACCTGGTGGCTCAGTTGATAAAGACTCTGCATCCAATGCAGGGGATCCAGGTTCAATCCCTGGATTGGGAAAAACCCCTAGAGAATGGAATGGCTATTCACTCCAATATTCTTGACGGAAGAACCCTAAGGATGGAGGAGTCTGGTCGGCTACAGTTCATGGGGTCCAAAGACTTAGACTCAATTAAGTGACTAACACTTTCAGAATTAATCAAGACGACCTCATTTGACTTGCTTACATTTACAAAGATCTCATTCCCAAAGGTTTTATATATATATATATATATATATATATATTCCAGTGCACATAAATTTTGGAGGAGTCACTATTCAACTGAGTACATGAGCTCTCTTAGTTACCAGCAGAACTAGACAACAGCATCTTCTAAAATTATGCATGCCCAATTCCATCTCAATTCATCCAATTAGAAAACATATTCCTTGTACTTGGTAGGAAATGTGAAGGGGAGAAAGTGAAAACTCTTTACTCATTGCTGTTCTTCCTGCATATAATAGGCTAAGGTAGGAAAATAGAGAGAAGAGAAGAGTTTAGCCTATAGCACCAGTAGAAAACTGGGGGAAAAAAGAAAAAAATCAAATGTCAACCGTACACATGCTCAGTCGTGTCTGATTCTTTGTGACCCTGTGGACTGTAGCCCACCAGGTTCCTCCATCCATGGAATTCTCAAGGCAATAATACTGAAGTGGGTTGCCATTTCCTACCCCAGGGGATCGTCCCCACCCAGGGATTGAACCCACATCTTTTGCATCACCTGCATTGGCAGGCAGATTCTTTACCACTCTCACCACCTGGGAAGTCAAATAATATTCAAAAATATTTATAAGAACAACATAACAAGCCTTGCTTGATCGACAGAGTGAGAAAAATCTTAATACAATAATCTTCATCCTTTGTTGATTTCATATTTGTGATTTTGTTTGCTTGTTAAATTTTTTTTTAAGCCTCATATTGGACTTTTAGTGCTTTTGCAGTCATTTGAGGACATATGCAGAGAGATAAAACTCTGAGTCCTCACGGTATATATTCCTCATAGAACAAGGTCAAATAAGGCAATGTTCTGCTTCTTTTTTTAAGCTCTCCTAGTGTAAACAAGTGTTGTTTTTTGTTTTTCAGTATATTTAGCACTTTTAAATTTGCATTTCAGTGCTTTTTTATTGCCTGTGGTTTTCCTGTTGAAAATGGCCCTAAAACACAGTGGTAAAGTGATGCCTGAAATGCCTTAGCTCATGACTTTGCCTTTCAGAAAAAAAAAAAAAAAAAAAAAAAAAGTGTATTGGATAAGTGTAGTTAAGGCATGAGTTATAATGTTATTGGCCATGAGTTCAATGTTAATGAATCAACAATGTGTATTATATAGCCTGTCTTTAAACAGAAGAACCTATAAAACATAATTATGTCTTGTATTAGTTGCTGTGATTGGAGACGCACAGGAAACTAACCCTATGCTTTGCCCACAGCAGTACTTCATTATTTGCTAATTTAGTTTTTACTGTAACTTTACAGAACATAGCTATTATGAATAGCAAGAACTAACTGTATCCAAAATAAGAAAAATTGGAGAAAAGGGACAGGTTTCCTGCTAAGAAAAGCAACTCAACATGGTGGTGGTGGTGGTCTAGTCGTTAAGTCATGTCAGACTTTTGTGATACCATCGACTGCCAGGCTCCTCTGTCCATGGGATTTCCCAAGCAAGATTATTAGAGTGGATTGTCATTCTCTTCTGCATGGAATCTTCCTGACTCAGACATGAAATCCACATCTCCTGCATTGCAGGTGGATTCTTTACCACTGAGCCACTGGGTAAGCCCTACAATTCAGCATAATATGTGTCTAAAAAGATTCAGAGGTATACCAATGTTTGCAGTGACTGCTTACAGAAGTCAGTATTTTATTTTACTTACTTTTATTTGCTTGCTTGCTTTGTCTAATTTTTATTCCATAAATATATATATAACTTAATAAATTAATAATATATAATATCTATTATAATTGATTTCAATAAATATTTAATGTATGTGCTTTATCAGTGCCTGACACACAGCGGTCATGTTAGAAATGATAGCTTTGGGGGACTTCCCTGGTGGCCCCTTGGTTAGGACTTGGTCCTTTCACTTTGAAGGCTTGATTTGATCCCTGGTTGAAGAGCTAAGATCCTTCATGGTGCAAGGTGCAGCCAAAAAATAAAAAATGAAAACTTTTACTTTCATTCAGTACAATAGCCCAAAATGAACTGAACTCAGACAGCAATGACAAAAATGAATTTATGTCAATCAAGCCGTAAGATCTTTTTAATCTTGGCTGAAGGCTTGATTGTTACCTCATGAGAAACACAGCTAGAGGATCCAAATAAACCATGCCCAGATTCCTAACCCACAGAAACTGGCGAAATAAACGTTGTTTGTTTAGTAGAAAGAATTGTAGTAATTTGTCATTAAGCAATTGATAATACAAATAAGAATGAGTTAAGTTTGATGGATTAAGCAATTATAATGCAATGGTAAGCTAATATGAATCGTTTAATAGGAAGTACAGGAGTAAAGACCAAATAAAACTGCACTGGAGTATCAACAATCAGTTAGGACACACAGACAAAGAATAGGAGAACATTCTTTCAGTGACTGTGGATTTCTGGAGAATAAGAGCAGTGCCACAAAGGAACATGAGAGCTTAGAAGAAAGAAAGTAGAAAAATAACTTATAAAGTTATAATGGATATTTTAATATTTCCTACTGATTAGCTAGTTCTTATGAAAAAATCTTACTATAACTGTGTCCCATGTAGAGATTTTAGGATAGTTTGGTAAATAAAGCATATATAAGTTCTAAAATGACAAGTAAAATATTGCAATGAGAGAAACAAAACAAAAAAGCAAAGTCTTGGAGAAGGCCAATGTGCATGTATGAATGTACATGTTTTTTTTTACCATGTGATTCAGTTAAATACATATAAGTTTTCAAATAACCCTGTATATGAGACAGCAAAAGAGACACTGATGTATTGAACAGTCTTTTGGACTCTGTGGGAGAGGGAGAGGGTGGGATGATTTGGGAGAATGGCATTGAAATATGTATAATATCATATATGGAACGAGTCGCCAGTCCAGGTTCGATGCACGATACTGGATGCTTGGGGCTGGTGCACTGGGACGACCCAGAGGGAGGGTATGGGGAGGGAGGAGGGAGAGGGTTCAGGATGGGGAACACATGCATACCTATGGCGGATTCATTTCTATATTTGGCAAAACCAATACATTATTGTAAAGTTTAAAAATAAAATAAAATTTAAAAAAAAATAACTTAAGTCCAAAAGGTAATAAGTACTGAGTCTTTTCATAATAAAAATATAATTTTCTCTACTTTTGCAATGGAAAAATTAAATAATTTTATCATCATTAATTGGAGAAGGAAATAGGACCCCACTCTAGTATTCTTGCCTGGAGAATCCCAGGGACAGATGAGCCTGTCAGGAGTCCTTGTGGTCACAAGAGTCAGACACGACTGAGCAACTAAACCACCACCACCACCAGCATCATTAATATTTGAATGTTAAAGGATACACATTTGCTAAAACTGTAAGAGAATGCTTTATCATCAAGAAAATAATTATGTTAAACCTGAAAATTTTAACAAATGTGAAAAAGATAATAGTTCAGAAACAGATATTTGTGTATGCATCTTATTTATGTAGTAGGCCACAGAAAGCTGCAATTCTGCACCTAATGCAATGTCATAGTTTATAATGAACATATTGACCTTTTAATCTCTTTTTTTTTGTTTTCTCTAACAAAACTTTTTAGAAAATAGGAATAAACTTCTGAAAAAAATGAAGATAGTTTTGAAATGACATTGTAAGGTTCACAGAATCCAATATTTCCTTTTTCTAATTTTGTTAAAACATAGATTATGTTCAAATCAATTGCCCATGCTTAAAATTAGTTAAAGAATTTCTGTTAAAATTATCAGACTCTTCTTGACAGGGAGAAAAGAGGTTCTATAATCCTATACCACCATTATATAGATAATTGAATGAGAAAGAAATTAAGTCATGTGCAGTAATCAATCTAACCTCTGAATCCCAAAGTTACTACTCATTAGCCCCAGGGCCTTGCATAGAATGCATGATTCTGTCTTCTGTTACCAACCTCCATGCATCTCTGACTTAAGCACACTCAATAGTTACATCTTGATCTTTTCCAAGAAACCTTTAAATCAGATGTCCCCAGCCTTTTTGGCATCACGGACAGGTTCTGTGGAAAATAATTTTTCCACAGATATATTTTCCACAGACATTGGAGGGGTATGGTTTCAGGATAATTCAAGTGCATTACATTAGTGCACTTTAGTTCTATTATTATTACATTGTGATATATAATGAAATAATTATATAACTCACCATAATGCAGAATCAGTGGTAGTCCTGAGCTTGTTCTCCTGCAACTAGATGTTCCCATCTGGAGGTGATGGGAGAGAGTGGCATTCGAAGTGTGTTGCTTATGTCCAGTCTCCTCCACAATCTCGTTTTGGTTGCTCTCACCGCAGGATACCCTGCTTCACAAAGATAAGATGTTGGAAATGGAAATGGGGTTTTCAGTGCTTTTGCGGCGATATTGGGATAGTCCACCTTGACTTTAATCTAGAATGTATGGAGATTTGATGTTGTCTCAAACACACTTTTAAGGTCAGCTTCACTTTGCAATCTCAAACAGCTGATCCTGTTCTAGTATGGGCAAAGTTGATTTACCTGGTTTATTCACAGTCGGGTTATGAATCCAGTCCTTCCCAGTTTGGGGATCTTTTGTGGGAGGGAAGTAATGCTCAAACTGTTTTGAAAACTAAGGTGAAAATGAACCAGCTGGGAGAAAGAAGGCCTTGGATCAGTCTCTTTCAAAATCTCTACTAATGTTTGAAACATGTTAACAACCCCAAGGATGACTCACTACCCCCATGATTCCAGTTTGACTTTGAATGCAGCCACTTTATCTGCCGACTTGAACACAGTTTTCATTCTCCTTGGTGGAGACAGATTGAGTTCACAGGGTGGGTTGAATACATCACATGAGTAAGCAAGTTTTGTGACCCATTCTGCATCACTGAAATGTGCTGCCAGTGGTGACTGTTTTTCTAAAAGAAATCTCTGGAGTGGTGCCGGAGTCCAGCTCCAGCAGCCAGGGATTCAACCTGAAGAGATGAACAGTGTTGGCGATGAGGCAGCCTCTCAGTTTTCTTTTGGATGGCCTGTTTATTTCCAGTTTAAGATTCTCTTTTATACTTTTACAAAAACATTAGGCCAGAGGTTTGACATTTTCAGTTCCCCCTCTCCCAGATTTATTATCTCCATAAATCATTGTTGCTCTTCAAACAGAGTTCCTGCTTCTCGGAATCAGCCTTATCATCTATTATCTACCTCCTCTAATGTGTCCTATAGTTAACTTGTGATTACATTGTAACACATGCTACATTCCTCAGTTTACTACTTATCTTCCTAAATCCTGTTTGCCCCTCACATCCTGAGCTCACTATCTCTTAACAAGGCTTCTAGCTAGAGTCTCTAAAAATTCCTAACTTCTATGAACTATAGTAAAATATGCTAACTTTACAACATTCCTTAAATCTTTAACTTCTAACTATTTTAATTATTTCTAAGCCCTAAATTCAATAAACTCCTTTGCCATAAACATTCTCCTCACAAATAGGCTTCAGATAGCAATCCCTCCCATGGCCTCAAGCTACAGCCTATGTGCTCATCCTGGAACACTCTATTGTAAAAGTCCTTGATCAAATGTCAGTGATTAACTTTATGAATTATTTTCTGAGCACAGCTGCAGAAGGCTTTGTGCCTTCTCATGCTCCTCTCAAGAACAATAAGCACTTTAATATTACTTTTCAGTCGACTCAGCCGAGGTGAGGAAAAGACAAGTCAGAATTACAAGGCCTAACTCCTTCATCCCAGAACCGTGCCTGCAGAATGAAGAGAGGGGTCTGGGGCCCTGCCTCCATTTTGTCAGTAATGCACGGCTGTTGTAACCCAAAAACTCTGAGCAGTGGTCTGCCTTTAGAAAGCCACCTCACTTCTATGTATGAGAGAAGATGAGGGTGCTCTGTGTACACCTCCTCACAGAGCTGCACAAAAAGACATCAGTTAAGGGCTTGTACTTTAATGCAGTTGATAATTTTAATCATATTCTGCAAAACGTTATTAACTTCAGGTGACGTTTTTAGGTTAGCCAGCATTTCTCTATGGATGACACTATGCGTAGACTCACATTCAGAAGTAACATCTTTGACCTGAGTAGTGAAACCAGACAGCCAGCCAGTCACTGCAGCTGTTTCATCCATGAATACACTGACACAGAATGACCAATTCAATTTTCCTGATACGTAATCATTCAAAGACGGGAATAGTTCTGCAGCTGTGGTATTGGTTGACAACAAAAGTACATATGACATAGCCTCATGCACATCCTTTTGAGAAATAGATCACACAAATCCATCATTGTTGCCTTTTTGTCAACATCAGTAGACTCGGCCCCTGGATTGTGTACCATGGAGACTCATTTATCCTCTCTAACAACTGTGCCTCAGTATCCTCTGCTATTTTACCAATTTGTCTAGCTTTGGTGCTAGCCAAGAGAGGAAAATGTGCCACTTTTTGAACTGTAGCCTCTCCTAAAAGTTCTTGACACATGTCCTTAGCAGCACACAGTATAAAGTCTTCCCCAAAGTAAAGGACTTCTTAGCTTTAGCAATGTGGGTAGTCACAAGAATGATGCTCTCAATGCAGACACATTTGATGAAATGGTGGCCTTTAATAGTTGCTTCGTCTTTTTTTTTTTTTTTTCTTTCACAAAACTCCAAAGTATAGTCTTTTAATGCACAGCACTTGGTCTCTGTGTGGCAAAACAGTTTTGAAGGTTTCACGTCTTCATTGGATATCCAGTCACCACATATTATAAAAGCAGGAGAATGTGAATCACCTGTTGCAATGAACACCATGATTTAAGTAGGTTTCTTGGTACTTGCTTTTAAATGCAGTTTTCTTTTTGTTGGTAGTCTTAGAGTCTTCTGTTGTTTCATCACTGGGTCTTTTCCTCTTTTGAAAGAAGCTCTCCAGGGATGTTTGTTTTTACTCATTTTGGGCTAGCATTTGCTTGTGGGCTTACCAAAACTGTGACTGAGACAAGTGCATAGGAAAAGTGGAATGGATGGAAGTGGTAAATGAAATAATGGGCGGGTCATGTTTGACTAAAATAAGTGTCAAATTCTGGCTTGAAGCCTGCCACCAGAGGCAGCTGTACAATTGAAGTGCATCAACTCACTTGCCACCGAAAAGCCTGCCACCAGAGGAAGCTTAATTGTCACTTGCTGCTCACTGATGGGGCTTTGCTATGAGTCTGCAAACAACTGATTTTTTTATGATCTCTGTGCAGTCAAACCTCTCTGTTGATGATAATCTATATTTGCAGCCGCTCCCAGCACTAGCATGACTGCCTTAGCTCCACCTCGAATCTCCAGGCATTAGAGTCTAATAAGGAGTTCATAACCTAGATCCTTCGCATGTGCAGTTCATTGTAGGATTCTTGCTCCTATGGAATTCTAATGCCTCTGCTGGTCTGACAGGAGGTGGAGTTCAGGTGATAATAGAAACTATGAGGAGTGGCTGTCAATACAGATGGTGCTTTGCTAGCTTGCCTGCCATGCATTCCCAGCTGTGCGGCCCAGTCCCTAACAGACTGATAATAGGCCATGGTCCATGGATTGAGGACCCCTGCTTTAAACCTTAAAACTCTTTGCTGTCATATGAACAACTATAACTGAAAGTCCTACAAGAACCTTCAATTTAACACCGTCCCAACTCTGTTTCATCTTTTCAGCTTGAATCTCTACTTTCTCTCATGTCTCTGAAAGTAATGGCATGACTTTCTTTAAGCCTTTAGACATCAGTTTTAAATAAACCCATTCGATCAACTTCTTGATAATGTCTCTTTATTATGTTGCTAACAACAGTGATATTGAAATAGCTATTATTTAATCAATATTTACTATATGTCAAAAACTATTCTAAGCAATATTACACATAAGTATATTTATATGCTACATATTTCAATGGGTTTATATTTTCTTTAATTCTCAAAATGACCTTAGTACATATACTAATATGCATCAAGATATACATTGGTGAAAAAACAAGATTGAAATTTGGGCAGGACCTCTCTTCAGAACTAAAAACCAAGTAAGAACTGGTTCTGTTGGTATACTAAAATGTATTATTCTTTGTTACTTTTCACTTTTTCTGAAACTCTATCAAATGAACTACCTATACTTTCTGTATTAAACTTGCATTTTCTTTTCTGGTTTTACTCATGCTTCATTCATCTTCATCATTGATTGTCCTTCACTATGTCTACATTTTTACATATCTACTGTCTTCTTCAGCCATAATTTTTTTTCTTTGACCGAATCTTGTCCACTTCTCTGGAAGCCGTAACTTTTCCTCTGGACTCATAACTCCTGCTGTAGTATGTTGTATTAACTTATGTTATAATAATTAAAATGCTTGAGATACTAATTGACATATATTCCAAGCACTACAGTCAACTTTCTGCATATGTTTATTTAATTCTCACCCTATTTATTAGATAATCTTCCCTGGTGACCAGAATGGTAAAGACTCTGCCTGCAATGCAAGAGACCCGGATTTAATTTCTGGGTTGGGAAGATCCCCTGGAGGATGGAAAGGCAGCCCACTCCAATAGTGTTGCCTGGAGAATTCTATGGACAGAGGAGCCTGGAGGGCTATAGTCCATGGGGTCACAAAGAGTCAGGCACAACTGACTGACTAACACACACAAACACTCAATTTATTAGGTACTTTAAAAATTACACAATTTGTTGCAATTGGAGTTTACTGCCCAGGAAGTCCGGTTTAGCCTAAGGGCATGTGACAAGAATGTGGATCAGACAGCCACCCATGATACTAATAGCAGAGAGGAATTGGCCAAATAAGCAAAGAGATAAAAGAGAAGAAAAGAAGCTACATATAGAATATAAACTCTGAAAGGAGAGGGCTACTCCACTCACGCAGCTATGAGAGTCCTTCTATCACACTAGCTGAAAACCAGATAAAGCCCTGAGACTTCTTCTCAGTTGTCCTGAGATCTGATATTAAATGATTCAGATCCTGAAACCAACAACCATCAAGAAATTCCTCTGGAAAATATTGACCAACTGGTGTACATGGATTTGGACCTGGAAGTGCCATTTTGAAATTCTAATTTTGACAGTTGTATATTCAAGATTAAAAAGCTTCAAATGTTTCCTTACTCTAGGTTCCATTTTAAAAATGTTAATTTTAGTCACTTGTCAATAGTCCCTCTTTACACATTCAAGTTTGTCATCTCAAAAAATTATAAATAATCATAAGCAGTTTATCTCTCTTTCAAATCCATCCTTTTATTATGTTTGGCAAACCTTTATAGTATATTTAGCCAAATGAAGATTTTAAAACATGAATATATTGTGAGAAATAAAAATGCAAATATTTGAATCAAAATATGATTACTTCAAATGAATAAAGATATTTAAATGTAAACAGTTGCTCCTCTAGTTTCTATGTTGGCATTAAAGATGAATAATTTATATTTGATGCTGAATTTCAACATTTAGTGACTATAATAAATTGCTATTGCTTGATTCTCTATTTCTAATTTATGGTGACAGATAAAACATATAATACAATTCATGTATTTTTATTAACTTGATTTTTCAAGTTAATAATATTTTTAAATAATCAAAACAAAATATTAAATAATAGAAAAATATCTTAAAATATTTCTTTTTATTTTATTCACAGAATTTGTTTACTGGATATTTTATTCATTTAACCCATTATGTAAGATGACACTTTTTAAAATTATTACTTTAATACACACAGCAGGTTTAAATTAAAAATAGATGATATTCTAAAGCAATTCAATGCTGTCAAAGTTACAACAATGTATGAACACGTTATCTCTTATTAGCAATGCCATACACAGAACTGACATTTTCTTGCTTTGTCCACCAAAGATTATTTTTTCAATAATGAACTTGAGATATAGCTATGCATTTAGTGCTTTAAAATCTAAACAACCAGAATGAGCTTTTTCTATGAAAAAAAATATATTCATAGATTAAGTAAGAATTATCATAAATCCAAACTCTCTAGGCATCTTAATCATGACCCTCAGCAGCTTTCCTCTGCCAAGTCTTCTTAAAGCCTTTTTGGTGACCCCGCTGTTCTAGGTTAGATTTTGGCTAGTAAAGGAAGACAGCACTCTGGGGGAAAAGTGATGGATTATGAATGTAGGAGAAGATGGATAGAAACAGAAAATGTGAGTAGATGTTGTAAGTAGATCTCTGACTTATTTCTGAGGATATCTCTTTCCTGGTCTCTCCTATCACCCCTTTCATCCTTTCCACTCACACTCCCAAAGAATGACCACCAGAATTTCTGTACTACCATTCTTGGTCACCAATATGCTCCTGTTCATTTTATGATTTTATTAAATGCTATTGTCTTTGAGTTTTAGTTAAAATTTATTTCAAAATGCTGCATAATGGCCTTGAAAATTTTCTTTATCTTCTCTTACAACAAATAGCAGAGTAAATAAAAGTGCTGTATCATTTAATACTTTTTAGTTATAAAAACTGTTTATAAAAGTTATCAATTATATTTATTTTTTTAATTTACTTTTAAACTGCTATTTTATATTAGAATATAGTTAATTAACAATGCTGTGTTAATTTCAGGTGTACAGAAAAGTGATTCAGTTTTACATATACATGTGGGAGAGATAAGACTTTTTAAGTGAACAATGCAAATAAATAGAGGAAAACAATAGAATGGAAAAGACTAGAAATCTCTTCAAGAAAATTAGAGATACCAAGGGAACATTTCATACAAAGATTGGCACAATAAAGAGCAGAAACAGTATTGACCTAAGAGAGGCAGAAGATATTCAAAAGAGGTGGCAAGAAAACACAGAAGAATTATACAAAAAAGATCTTCACGACCCAGCTAATCACGATCATGTGATCACTCACCTAGAGCTGGACTACCTGGAATGAGAAGTCAAGTGAGCCTTAGGAAGCATCACTATGAACAAAGCTAGTGGAGGTGATGGAATTCCTGCTGAGCTATTTCAAATCCTAAGAGATGATGCTCTTAAAGTGTGGCACTCAATATGCAAGCAGGTTGGAAAACTCAGCAGTGGCCACAAGACTGGAAAAAGTCAGTTTTCATTCTAATTCCAAAGAATGGCAATGCCAAAAAATTTTGCTCACATGCTAGTAAAGTAATGCTGAAAATCCTTCATGCTAGACTTCAAGAGTATGTTAACTGAGAACTTCCAAATGGTCAAGTTGGACTTAGAAAAGGCAGAGGATCTAGAGATCAAATTGCCAACATCTCTCAGATCATAGAAAACTACAGAATTCCACAAAAAATTCTACTTCTACTTAATTGACTATGCTAATGGTGCTAAAGCTGAAACCAGTACTTTGGCCACCTCATGCGAAAAGTTGACTCATTGGAAAAGACTCTGATGCTGGGAGGGATTGGGGGCAGGAGAAGAAGAGAACGAAAGAGGATGAGATGACTGGATGGCATCACTGACTCAACGGACGTGAGTTTGAGTGAACTCTGGGAGTTTGTGATGGACAGGGAGGCCTGGCGTGCTGTGATTCATGGGGTCACAAAGAGTCGGACATGATGGAGTGACTGAACTGAACTGAATTGAAAGGCTTTTACTCTGTAGATAACAAAAAAATGTGGAAAATTCCTAAAGATATTGGAATACCAGACCACATTACCTGCTTTCTGCAAAACTCGTATGCAAATCAAGAAGCAACAGTTAGAACTGGTCATGTAACAATGGACTGATTCCAGATTGGGAAAGGAGTATGTCAAGGCTGTATATCATCACCGTTTATTTAATTTATATGCAGGGTACATCATGTGAAATGCCAGGCTGGATGAAGCACAAGCTGAGATCAAGATTGCCAGGAGAGATATAAGTAACCTCAGATATGCATATGACACCACCCTTGTAGCAGATAGCAAAGAGGAATTAAAGAGCCTCTTGATGAAGATGAAAGAGGATAGTGAAAAAGCTGGCTTAAAATTCTTTTTTTTTCTTTCCTTTGTTTTATTTATTTATTAAAAATTTTAGTATAAATTTATTTATTTTAATTGGAGGCTAATTACTTTTACAATATTGTATTGGTTTTGCCATACATCAACATAAATCCTCCACAGGTATACACTTGTTCCCCATCCTGAACCCCCCTCCCACCTCCCTCCCCATACCATCCCTCTAGGTCATCCCAGTGCACCAGCCCCAAGCATCCTGTATCATGCATCAAACCTGGACTGGTTCAGGTTTACTATAATGTATTGGTGTTTTTCTTTTTGGCTTACTTCACTCTGCATGATAGGCTCAAGTTTCATCCACCTCATTAGAACTAATTCAAATGCATTATTTTTAATAGCTGAGTAATACTCCATTGTGTATATGTACCACAGCTTTCTTATCCATTCATCTGCTGATAGACATCCAACTTGCTTCCATGTCCTGGCTATTATACACAGTGCTGTGATGACCATTGGAGTACATGTGTCTCTTTCAATTCTGGTTTCCTTGGTGTGTATGCCCAGCAGTGGGATTGCTGGGTCATATGGCAGTTCTATTTCCAGTTTTTTAAGGATTCTCCAAACTGTTCTCCATATTTGCTGTACTAGTTTGCATTCCCACCAACAGTGTAAGAGGGTTCCCTTTTCTCCACACCCTCTCCAGCATTTACTGCTTATAGACTTTTGGATAGCAGCCATTCTGACTGGCGTGAAATGGTACCTCATTGTGGTTTTGATTTGCATTTCTCTGATAATGAGTGATGTTGAGCATCTTTTCATATGTTTGTTATCCATCTGTATGTCTTCTTTGGAGAAATGTCTGTTTAGTTCTTTGGCCCATTTTTTGATTGGGTCGTTTATTTTTCTGGAATTGAGCTGCAGGAGTTGCTTGTATATTTTTGAGATTAATTCTTTGTCAGTTGTTTCATTTGCTATTGTTTTCTCCCATTCTGAAGGCTGTCTTTTCACCTTGCTAATAGTTTCCCTTGTTGCTCAGAAGCTTTTAATTTTAATTAGGTCCCATTTGTTTATTTTTGCTTTTATTTCCAATATTCTGGGAGGTGGGTCATAGAGGATCCTGCTGTGATTTTTGTTGGAGAGTGTTTTGCCTATGTTCTCCTCTAAGAGTCTTATAGTTTCTGGTGTTACATTTAGATCTTTAATCCATTTTGAGTTTATTTTTGTGTATGGTGTTAGAAAGTGTTCTAGTTTCATTCTTTTACAAGTGGTTGACCAGATTTCCCAGCACCACTTGTTAAAGAGATTGTCTTTAATCCATTGTATATTCTTGCCTCCTTTGTCAAAGATAAGGTGTCCATAGGTGCATGGATTTATCTCTGGGCTTTCTATTTTGTTCCATTGATCTATATTTCTCTCTTTGTGCCAGTACCATACTGTCTTGATGACTGTGACTTTGTTGTAGAGCCTGAAGTCAGGCAGGTTTATTCCTCCAGTTCCATTCTGACATGATTCTCTACATAGAAAACTCTAAAGACTCCACCAGAAAATTACTGGAGCTAATCAATGAATATAGCAAAGTTGCAGGATATAAAATCAACACACAGAAATCCCTTGCATTCCTATACACTAATAATGAGAAAATAGAAAGAAAGAGAAATTAAGGAAACAATTTCATTCATCATTACAAAGAGAAGAATAAAATGCTTAGGAATATATCTACCTAAAGAAACAAAAGACCTATATATAGAAAACTATAAAACACTGGTGAAAGAAATCAAAGAAGACAATAATAGATGGAGAAATATACCATGTTCATAGATCAGAAGAATCAATATAATGAAAATGAATATACTACCCAAAGCAATCTGTAGATTCAATGCAATCCCTATCAAGCTACCAAAGATACTTTTCACAGAATTAGAACAAATAATTTCACAATTTGTGTGGGAATATAAAATTCAACATTCAAAAAACTAAGATCATGGCATCCAGTCCCATCACTTCATGGCAAATAGATGGGGAAACAATAGAAACAGTGGCAGACTTTATTTTCTTGGGCTCCAAAATCACTGCAACCATGAAATTAAGATACTTGCTCCTTGGAAGAAAAGCTATGACAAACCTAGATAGTGTATTAGAAACAAGAAACATTACTTTGCCAACAAAGATCCATACAGTAAAAACTATGTTTTTTTCCAGTATCATGTACAGATGTGAGAACTGGACAATAAAGAAGGCTGAGTGCCAAAGAATTGATGCCTTTGAACTGTGGTGTTGGAGAAGATGCTTGAGAGTCCCCTGGACTGCAAGGAGATCAACCACTCAATCCTAAAGGAAATCAGTCCTGAACATTCATTGGAAGGACTGATGCTGAAGCTGAAGCTCCAATACTTTGGTAACCTGATGGGAATATCTGACTTATTGGCAAAGACCCTGATGGTTGGAAAGATTGAAGGCAGGAGGAAAAGGGGATGACAGATGATAAGATGGTTGGATGGAATCACTGATTCAATGGATATGAGTTCAAGAAAGCTCCAGAAGTTGGTGATGGACAGGGAAGCCTGGCTTGCTGCAGTCCATGGGGTTTCATAGAGTCGGACACAACTGAATGACTGAACTGAACTAAACTGAATATTTGTGATGTTGAACATCTCTCCATGTGCCTCTTTGCCATCTGTTTGTTCTTTGGAGAAATGTCTATTTAGCTCTCTCTCTTTTTTTTTTTTTTGATTGAGTTGCTTATTTTGATCATAATACTCTGCACGAGCTGTTTGTAAATTTTGAAGACCACTCCCTTGTCAGCTCCATCATTTGCACATATTTTCTCTTTTTGTGTGGGTTGTCTTTTTTTGTTTTGTTTTGTTTATGATTTCCTTTGTATTGCAAAAACTTTTTAACTTAATTAGATCTCATTTATTTATTTTTGTAAATTATCTTAAAAATGATTTAATACATTTTGACTGGGCACACAAGCAATTCTGGACATTTTCCTGAGGGTTTTTAGCTAATCCCAGCTGTGTTCCATATGCTCTTCATCCTTTCTGAGGGACCAGTAGGCTAGCCCAAAGGTATTCTTCTCATAGATTTTGATTTATCACAGGATAGAAATCCTAACTGCACATGCATTTTTCTAGCCACTGGTCAACCTATACTTACTAACATTCAATTGGCTAAAATCAGCTATTTTCAAAAGTCAAAGTCAAGCCCCACTGTAAATGGGACAAACTTCATAGTCAAATGATAAACTATAGCTACATGGATAAGTAAAACAGTGAGACTGTTAATACAATTGGACCAGTCTTTAATAACAATAATTATTTAGGATTAAAAAACATTTTGATCCAGTCATTCTGAAAAGTTTTAAGTTTTCTGGAAAACTCTTCAATGCATCTTTAATTTACTTTCTCACAGTCTCTAAACTCCAACTTAATTCCAACATAATATTGTCTATAATATGACCAATCTTTGCAAAGATCTTCCATACATCACTTCAGCTTGACCTTAATGGGATACTCTGTTAAAATTCAGAGCATAGATATATAATGCTTTGAATCTCTAGATCAGATTGGAAAGGACTGATATTCAACTATGTCTGTACTGATTTTCTGCCATTTCTGAGGAGGGGTGCTAAAATCTAAACTTCAACAGCAGATTCATCTAATACACTTTGAAGTTCCATTCATTTTAGCCTCATGTAGCTTGACACTTTGTTGTTAGGAATGCACACATTAAGGACTGTTATGGCTTCTGAGAGAATTGATCCTTTTATCATTATATAATGCCTCTTTTTGTCCCTGGTAAATTTTCTTGCCTTGAAGCCTGTTCTCTCTGAAATTAATATAGCTACATCTGCTTTCTTTTGATCAGGAGTGGCATGCTATATTTTCTCCATCCACTTACTTTTAATCTACTCATGTATGTTTTTAGTTTCAAGGAGAAGTAGATAGATATTTTAAAAAGCATACTGAGTTATTATTGAAAAAAGAAAAACAAAAACAAAACCTAATCCTAATGTGTTACAATTTCCCCTCTAGTCTTCAGTAGGTAAAAGAATATTTGGAGTGGAAAGAGGACAATAAACTTTTTTCCTTCTAACCACAGGGAATCAATGAGAATTTGGAGAAAAAGATTGATTGTAAAGATAACCAATGCTACTGCAATGAATGAGAAAGGGAAAAAGTGGTAGGAGGAGAAAAGATCAGAGGTTAAAAAATGCTAGATAGTGTAAACACTTTGTTCTAGGCTTTGGACTAAAAAGCTAGATGACCTTGTATTTAACTCTGTGTATTGCAGTAAGTCCACAGAGGGTTTAAAGAGAGTAATAACATACCAAACTTACCTTTTGAAAGGAACATACTGGTTGCTATTTTGAGGAAAGAATCTAATGAAGCAGTGGACAATCTGGGAAACTGGTTTGGAAGATTGTGATTGTCTCAGAAATTGTTGATGGTGGAATAAGCTTGGATGGTCACTAAAATATCCAATATTCATAGCATTTGTTAAAAGATGGTGAGGCAGATTTTATACAAGGGGTTACCATAATGAGATCTTATATTAGGGGTGATAGACTGAGCTCAACTCCAAATAAAACAAGCAAAAAAAAGGAAAAGTGGGAAAGTATATTCAAGAAACAGAGTGGATGGTGTTAGAAAGTGTTCTAGTTTAATTCTTTTACAAGTGGTTGACCAGATTTCCCAGCACCACTTGTTAAAGAGATTGTCTTTAATCCATTGTATATTCTTGCCTCCTTTGTCAAAAATAAGGTGTCCATATGTGCGTGGATTTATCTCTGGGCTTTCTATTTTGTTCCATTGATCTATATTTCTGTCTTTGTGCCAGTACCATACTGTCTTGATAACTGTGGCTTTGTAATAGAGCCTGAAGTCAGGTAGGATGATTCCTCCAGTTCCATTCTTCTTTCTCAAGATCGCTTTGGCTATTCAAGGTTTTTTGTATTTCCATACAAATTGTGAAATTATTTGTTCTAGCTCTGTGAAGAATACCGTTGGTAGCTTGATAGGGATTGCATTGAATCTATAGATTGCTTTGGGTAGTATACTCATTTTCACTATATTGATTCTTCCAATCCATGAACATGGTATATTTCTCCATCTATTAGTGTCCTCTTTGATTTCTTTCACCAGTGTTTTATAGTTTTCTATATATAGGTCTTTAGTTTCTTTAGGTAGATATATTCCTAAGTATTTTATTCTTTCCATTGCAATGGTGAATGGAATTGTTTCCTTAATTTCTCTTTCTGTTTTCTGATTATTATTGTGGAGAAAAGGGAACCCTCTTACACTGTTGGTGGGAATGCAAACTAGTACAGCCACTATGGAGAACAGTGTGGAGATTCCTTAAAAAACTGGAAATAGACCTGCCTTATGATCCAGCAATCCCACTGCTGGGCATACACACTGAGGAAACCAGAATTGAAAGAGACACGTGTACCCCAATGTTCATCGCAGCACTCTTTATAATAGCCAGGACATGGAAGCAACCTAGATGTCCCTCAGCAGATGAATGGATAAGTAAGCAGTGGTACATATACACAATGGAGTATTACTCAGCCATTAAAAAGAATACATTTGAATCAGTTCTAATGAGGTGGATGAAACTGGAGCCTATTATACAGAGTGAAGTAAGCCAGAAAGAAAAACACCGATAAAGTATACTAACGCATATATATGGAATTTAGAAAGATGGTAACAATAACCCTGTGCACGAGACAGCAAAAGAGACACTGATGTATAGAACAGTCTTATGGACTCTGTGAGAGAGGGAGAGGGTGGGAAGATTTGGGAGAATGGCATTGAAACATGTAAAATATCATGTATGAAACGAGTTGCCAGTCCAGGTTCGATGCACGATACTGGATGCTTGGGGCTGGTGCACTGGGACGACCCAGAGGGATGGAATGGGGAGGGAGGAGGGAGGAGGGTTCAGGATGGGGAACACATGTATACCTGTGGCAGATTCATTTTGATATTTGGCAAAACTAATACAGTTATGTAAAGTTTAAAAATAAAATAAAATTTTAAAAAAATTAAAAAAAAATTAAATTAAATTAAAAAATAAATAAATAAATAAAAAGAAACTGAGTGGAGTGGAATTTAGTGGATGGAAAATGATTAAAAGGAAACACCAAGGGTAAGGGGCTGGGTGTGTGGGGGAGGGGGGTGAGGGCGGTGAGGGTTGGGCAGATTCTCGCTAAATAGACCAAATAGGATTCTTGCTGAAGACAGCTAGGGTATCACATATCATCTGGGGGATAGTGAAAGATGAGGAGCTCAATCATGTAAAAAGGATGATCAGATATCAAAGTCAGGGGATTCTGGTTAAATTGACTTTGCAGTATTTTTGCTGGAACTGGGCTCTTAGAGACAGGAGCCTATGTTACTCTTAAGAATGAGTGAGTGAGTGAAGTCGCTCAGTCGTGTCTGACTCTTTGCGACCCTGCAGACTGTAGCTCACTAGGCTCATGCATCCATGGGATTCTCCAGGCAAGAATACTGCAGTGGGTTGCCATTTCCTTCTCCAGGGGATCTTCCCCACCCATGGATTGAACCCAGGTCTCCCGCATTGCATGCAGAAGCTTTAACCTCTGAGCTACAAGGGAAGCCCACTTAAGAATGGATCCTAGTAAAGCTTAGAAGAGCCTGCCTAGAGTTTGACCAAAAAGAATAGTTGTCAGTGGTAACAAAAAAAAGTAATAAGAAACTATGATTCTGGCCATATTTCAAAGTTGGATGCCACAGAAATTTTTGAAAGATTGGTCAAAGTACATGAGAAAGAGGAGTTAGGTTTCCAAGATCTTTGGCTTGAGTAGCTGGAAGCTTGTAATTGCCACTTATTGTGGGCTTATGTACTTAAGCAGAAAAGTATTAGTATATATCTGAATAGTGATATTCTGTATTTAGAAAATATATTTGAAAAGGAAAATTATTTATTTAAAGTTATTAGCTAATATATATTAAATGTTAAAAGAAGAGTCGAGAATTTGTCATTATAGTTTCATTTCTGTAATTGACCACTAGGCCATAAATGGTATTTTCAGCTGCCTTTCTCATCTGTCCATTTCATGTTTTCTGTGCTATTAGGCCGCACCACAGAATACTTCTTTCTGAGAGGCTATTCTAAATCTTCATTACTGAGTTTTCAGGTCCAGTCTGGATGAGATGGCTGTGATATTCTATTAAATGTTTTTGTTGGATGTAGCAGTACTAGACAGTCCCAGGGGATGTCATGATTTTATCCATACTCCTTTCTTTTCCTTGGTTACTAAGGGCTCTACATCCCCTTTTAGAATAAGGTTTAATTATTAGACAATAATTCATCTTTTTCTATTCTTCCAGAGACATGTGCTGTTTAAAATGGCTGTCAGTGCAAAGGAAACTCTCATGTACACAATCTTGGCTTTAGCATAAGACCACTGAACAAGCAGAGTTTTGAATAACAAGGAATAGACTGTACATTCTCAACTAGATCATGGATGTGATAGTGACTTCCATTTCCGTTTCCTTCCCTCAGGATCCATATATTCAGGATGGGAGGAAAACAACAACAACAACAACACATTTTATTAGTCAGTTTCTAGGGTTTTGGGGGTAAGCTATAATATTTATGGGCTTCCCTGGTGGCTGAGGCAGTACAGGACCCGCCTGCAATGTAAGAGACCTGGGTTTGAGCCTTAGGTTGGGACAATCCCCTGAAGAAGGGAATGACTACCCACTCTGGTATTCTGGCCTGGAGAATTCCATGGACTATACAGTCCTTGAGGTTGCAAAGAGTCATACATGACTGAACGACTTTCACTTTCACTTTTCAATAATAATTATAAGAAGCAGTCACCTAATGAAATTTTATATAAAATTCCAATATACTCTAGAGCAGCTGTTCTGAAAGATAGAATGCTTGTCAATATCAATGAATCCCATAAGCAGTAGTACACAACCATATATATATATATATTTTTTAATACCTACAGTCATACATATTTTTGTGGAATAGATCATGATATTAAATAACATATTCAGGAAATTTAAAAACATGCTAAATAAAATATGGACTTTCTCCAAGCCAGGCTTCAACAGTGTGTGAACTGTGAGCTTCCAGATGTTTAAGCTGAATTTAGAAAATGCAGAGGAATCAGAGATCAAATAGCCAACATACGTTGGATTATCGAAAAAGCAAGAGAGTTCCAGAAAAATATCTACTTCTACTTTATTGTCCATGCCAAAACTTTGAAAGTGCAGATCACAAGAAACTGTGGAAAATTCTTCAAGAGATGTGAATACCATACCACCTTACCTGCCTCCTGATATATCTGCATGCAGATCAAGAAGCGACTGTTAAAACTGGACATGGAACAACAACAGACTAGCTCCAAATCTGGAAAGGGAACACCAAGGCTGTATATTGTCACTCTGCTTATTTAACTTATATCCTGAGTATATCATGCAAAATGCCAGGATGGATGATGCACAAGCTGGAATCAAGATTGCCAGGAGAAATATCAATAACCTCAGATACACAGATGACACCACCCTTATGGCAGAAAGTGAAGAAGAACTAAAGAGCCTCTTGATGAAAGGGAAAGAGGAGAGTGAAAAAGTTGGCTTAAAACTCAACATTCAGAAAGCTAAGATCATGGCATTCAGTCCAATCACTTCATGGTAAATAGATGGGAAAACAATGGAAACAGTGAGATACTTTACTTTTGGGGGGTTCCAAAGTCACTGCAGATGGTGACTGCAGCCATGAAATTAAAAGACGCTTGCATTTTGGAAGAAAAGCTATGACCAATCTAGACAGCATATTAAAAGGCAGAAACATTACTTTTCCAACAAATGTCTGTCTAGTCAAATCTATAGTTTTTCCAGTAGTCATATAGGGATCTGAGAGTTGGACTACAAAGAAAGCTGAGCTCTGAAGAATTGATGCTTTTGAACTGTGGTGTTGGAGAAGACTCTTGAGAGTCCCTTGGACTGCAAGGAGATCCAATCAGTCCATCCTAAAGGAGATCAGTCCTGAATATTCATTTGATGGACTAATGCTGAAGTTGAAACTCCAATACTTTGGTCACCTGATGCAAAGAGTCAACTCATTAGAAAAAAATCTGATGCTGGGAAAGATTGAAGGCAAGAGAAGAAGGGGACAACAGAGGATGAGATGGTTGGATGGCATCACTGACACAAAGGACATGAGCCTGAGCAACCTCGGGAAGTTGGTGATGGACAGTGAAGCCTGGCATGCTGCAATCTGTGGGGTTGCAAAGAATCAAATGCAGCTGAGTGACTGGTGTGAACTGAAATAAAATACAGTACATATAGCTTGAATTGCAAATCAACAATGGCTTTTGTTCAAGATGTGAAGTATTAAATTAAAAAAAAAGTTGCTAACATATTATCTGATTGTCCTAGGGTATTGTGGCACATAAGATTGGTGCATGTCACTAGGGAATTATCTACATCTACTTGTTTTGTTAATCAGATCAGCCTTGTTAAGATATAGTCAGTGTTGAGCCATCTATCACATTTGTCCCTTATACTGCTGTTTGTGGTTCATGACTCCTCCTATGAAAATTGAGAATGAGGTAAAAGGGTGGTTGCCATTCACAATCTTCTCCACAGATGAAGCCTTTGTTGAGCATTCACAAAGGACAATCATGCTTCTGTACTGTTCACTTATCTCTTCCACAAAGCTAAGCATTTGAACTCCAATATTAGCCTTAGTAAGTCACTTAAAATATATTAAAAAACATTAGCCTCAAATGGTAGAGATCCTCTAACCATCTCTTTTTTTTTTCTAACAAAGATGGCAATGCAATAATCATTAGCATCTGTGCCCAAAAGGATTTCCCTGATACACTATCATCTCTTGTGAACTTTAATGCAAAATATTTCATTCCTTTCTGTTGTTAGAGAGTTTTAAAGGTCTCTCTTTAAACTCAATATATATATATTTTTTTACACAAACTGTATACGTGTATTTCCATGAAGCCATAAATGTAGACTGAGGGAAGAGTGTTACGGAAGGTATCATAGGTTAGTAAGCTGTTATGCAACTTAATGTGCCTTCAAACTCTATTTGAACCTGGTCCCATCTACGCTGCCGCTAAGTCGCTTCAGTCGTGTCTGACTCTGTGCGACCACAGAGATGGCAGCCCACCAGGCTCCCCGTCCCTGGGATTCTCCAGGCAAGAACACTGGAGTGGGTTGCCATTTCCTTCTCCAATGCATGAAAGTGAAAAGTGAAAGTGAAGTCGCTCAGTCGTGTCCGACTCTTAGCGACCCCATGGACTTCAGCCTACCAGGCTCCTCGGTCCATGGGATTTTCCAGGCAAGAGTACTGGAGTGGGGTGCCATTGCCTTCTCCACAAGAAAGATTAGATGCTTCCTAATTCCAGGTGTATCATTCACAGTTTGATCAGCTTTGAATGGGGTCCCTAGAACTGCACTATGAATGAAGTGTTGTAGCCTGAACGTCGTATCTGTTGTCTCAGGCGGTCAAGTAATAGCAGTGACACTGCCATGCTCGGGAGCAGACTGATAACCTTTATTTCACTAATCCCACATAAAAGCAGAAACTTTCTAGGTTTTTCAATATATAATTCTGGGTGGCAGGCTTAAATATTATCTACACTGTCTCCAAACTCCTAAAATATGAAATTAGCATCTTTTGAAATAGTAAAAGATGGTGAAGATAGCACTTGGTTCTTTTCCTTGGAAATTTTATTTCAGTATATCCTAAGATTACTAGACCTCTGAGAACATCACTGTATTGGGTAACATGTATTTTTTATTGTTTTATTGACTCATAACTTTGGATATTTGGTGTCATCTAGAATGTTTGTTGATTCTAGCTTCCCAAGTATAAGCAGAATGATGTCACAATATAATTGACAGTGTGACATCCCATGATGTGAAGAGATGTTCAAAGTCCATGTTGACTAAGTGACCTATCAGAGACTTGACTTTGTAGGTTTAGTGTGTATTTCTGTCTTTGGTATGTGAAAGTACAGAGTTTCTGATAGTCTTACGTATTAAGATAGATACAAAAGAACATTGTAGATAATGTCTACATCCCATTCAAAGCTGTATTGATTTCCACAGTTTCAGTAGACATCTGTATTAACAGGTGATACTGAACTGCTTTAGTTTTTAATCTTAGTGCTTTTCTAAAAACCTGTCTCATCTATGTTCTGTTTAGTCAAACAGGGATTACATGCAAATTAAATAGGAGTTGCCAATTTTCCTTGATATTTTAAAACTCAACAGTAATAATGTTTATGATGAACACAGGAATATATTTCCACTTTTGGTTTACTATTTTGGAAGAAGACTGCAGTTCTAGTTGGTTTCACTGGGCTCTTTCTAACATGAATGATGTTATTTGTGCATAACTATTTCAACCATGAAGTCATGAATTGGGGATTTATTAGCTCACCATGTCAGTTATGTTCTAGGTGAAAATTTCATTTATCACCTGATAGCTATAAGCCTTGTCTCATCAGTGGACAACAGTATTGCCCTGGACCACAAAAATTAGCATTAGCTGAGACCCAGTGTAATCCAATCAGTCTTCCAAATATTG
Source organism: Bubalus kerabau (assembly GCF_029407905.1). Lineage (NCBI taxonomy): Eukaryota > Metazoa > Chordata > Mammalia > Artiodactyla > Bovidae > Bubalus > Bubalus kerabau. The sequence goes on along the minus strand of NC_073635.1, from coordinate 7,813,048 downwards.
TTTATTTTCCTTTAAGTTGTGAATAATGATTCTGGTAAATGTTTGCAGATGAATTGCAGTAGTTATAGGAGAAATATTTATTATTATTTTGATGCAATTTCTCAAGATTACTTGTCACTGTCTTAATTGTAGACACCATAATTCCATGAAGTAACAAGACATAAGAAACCAAAACTAGGTATGGAAACGATCATCAATGTTCTTTTTGCCAAACTTAGCATGTGCTCCGGAGAAGGCAATGGCACCCCCACTCCAGTACTCTTGCCTGGAAAATCCCATGGACGGAGGAGCCTGGTAGGCTGCAGTTCATGGGGTCGCTAAGAGTCGGACACGACTGAGCAACTTCACTTTTACTTTTCACTTTCATGCATTGGAGAAGGAAATGGCAACCCACTCCAGTATTCTTGCCTGGAGAATCCCAGGGATGGGGGAGCCTGGTGGGCTGCAGTCTATGGGGTCGCATAGAGTCGGACACGACTGAAGTGACTTAGCAGCAGCAGCATGTGCTCAGTTTCTCCAGTCATGTCCAACTCTGCTATCCTTTGGGCTATAGCCCGCCAGGCTCCTCTGTCCATGGAATTTTCCTGGCAAGACTACTGGAGTGGGTTGCCATTACCTCTTCCTGACCCAGGGATCTAAATGGCACCTCCTGCTTCTCCTACCTTGCAGGCAAATTCTTTACCACTGAGCCATCAGGAAAGCCTCAAACTTAATACAATTTTTGGTTATTAATGGTAAGTAAGAACCTATTTGACAAAATACTAGTCTCAGTCTTATGAACTCCATGAAAAAATAGCCACCTTAAAAGATTCCTGTTTTACAAATTAGTTCATTATCTCACTAGTCCTATTCCTGTAATATCTATTTTGAATCTGAGATACATTTCAAATTTTGCATTATCCCCCTTCAGTAACCACATCTCCAGGAGATTCGCCGCCCCTGGTCTTTCAGAGATGCATGTCCTTTCCTCATTCTAGGTTTTCCTAGTACTTTGGTAATGGAGATATTTTCTGGGCTTTCCAATTTTATAAAATATAGAAAAATATCATATATAACAAATACAACCTTAAGTCTTTCATTTCTTTTCCGTACACATTCAAAGGAATTTCTAGATTATCCACTTATATTAGTGTGAATGACCTTCGAATCAATATTTCAGTAACCATTCAAGTAAATGATCATATCTATGCAAGGTAGCACAATAAACCCAGAATCTCTAACAATCTACCTGTATCTATAAGCTCAGATGCATTTAAAATTATGTTTTTCCTTATTTTTCTTTATCCAGCATACTTAAAATACATTATCTCATGTATTTTCCAGTTTAAAAATATATACATGCAAAATCTTGTATTTTTTTTTATTATAAGTATTTTTGTCCTATGTTTGAATATGTAATTTTATACATCTCTTGGCATTTGATTTTAGTTTGAATGGTCTGAAGACAATAAGACAGATGTTGAGTGTGAAATATGGAAAGTGTTAAATCCTCTTTGGAAAAAAGACTTCTTTGGCCAGATAATTTTAAGATTTCTGAGTAGGACAGGAATAGTCATATCAGATAGGGACAATGACTCCACTGGAAATAATGGTTGATTGGGAGTTTGGATAATTGGTGTATTTTAAAATGTCCAAATCTCTCAACATGTCCTTATACCCACATTCAGTGTTTTATTCTTTTTCTATCAAAGCTTTGTTACATTTGATGTATTGTCAGGTTTATAATTCAACCTACATAAATTGAAAACCCTTAGGATCAAGTTTTACCTTGATTTTCATCTGTCTCAGCCTAGAGGCAAAAAGAAATGAGAGACACTGAAAATCCTTGATTGTCTGTGTGAGTTTTTAACTAACAATTTTGAACCTTGAGCTTTTATGCATTGTCTCTAAGCTGTCCAGCAAAATTAAAAGCGACGAGCCCACCCTAAAACCTTGAGTTCCTCATGCCCTTTACTCTGTTCTTTTTGAGAGGTGACTCAGTCTTTCAAAGCCTTGTCATTAATAGACACTTCATTCTAGGTGACCACAGGTAATAATTTAATTAGCTGTTTGCCACTGAATGTCATGGGCTTCCAGAATTCCATGTCTTAATCCAACCTGGATGTTCTCTGCCTTCAGCCACAAACAGATCAGATAACAAATATCAGCTCCCTATTATGCTCCCAAAGTTAACTTCATCACTATTAACATAAGTATCAATGTATATATAAGCCAGTGATCTCAGTTGTAAATAACCAATACTTATGCAGTATAATTAAAGAAATGCTTATTAAACTTTAAATAACTTAGAATATTGTTGAGCACTGAGGATGTAGAGTCTAGGCTAATATTCCAAATATAGTGCCTCTAAAACTGAGAAGTTCTAGGATTTCAGTTGACACCTCTATGTCAGGAAATTGACCCAAGGATCACCTCAATTGTCATTGTTGTGAGAGACAGAGAATATGCATGAATATAATTCCTATAGAAAGGGTTCAAATTTTGAAAAGCAAATATGATTGGAAAAGGATCATAATATTGGTACTCTTTGTTCGAATCAAAGTGTAAAACCTTTAAAAAGTTGCTTGTGAGCTCTATATTTGTTTTGTAACATATTGGAATTTTCTATTTAGATTGATATGGTAGGGAACACACTTCTACATGAGAGTTGTCTACAACTATTGCTGTTGTCTACAAGGGAGAAGAATGGAGAAGGGTTGGCAGGAAGTTCTCTCTTTCATAGATCTTAATTTAATCCTTGCTTCCTACTCTGCTCAACATTGCTCTCATTCTGTACCTGGGATTTCTTTTTTTGTAAACATAAATTTATTTATTTTAATTGGAGGTTAATTACTTTACAATATTGTATTTGTTTTGCCTCCTAAATTTTTCTATGGAACTGCAAGTCCCAAGGAGTCTTTTCTTAAGTGAGTCTCCCTCTATTCATAATGTTGGTACCAAGTTCTTCTTGCTATACTATAATGGGATTTTGAGGGCCTTGTGTGTTAACTCTGTAATCTTTACTCAAAGAATAAAGGATGAAGTTAAGAAACTAAACTGGAGAAGGAAATGGCAACCCACTCCAGTATTCTTGCCTGGGAAATCCCAGGACAGAAGACCCTGGTGGGTTTTGCATTTTATAGGGTCGCAAAGAGTTGGAAATGACTTAGTGACTAAACCCACAAGGAACTAGACTGAACTAAAGGATGAAGTTAAGAAACTAAACTAAAGAATGATGTTAAGTGCAGCTACAAAATATAAAATGGCTTTACTAGCCAGAAAGACACATGAAGAGAAATAAATCAAAAACAGATCAGTGATGGCAACATGTTATTGTTATTTTACAATTCAAGTTTTAATATTTTACTTGTAATTTTTAAAAGTATCATAATGATTAGAGAATATAAATACTGCCATGTCTAAGAATAATTTTGTTCTTTTTGAGAAAAAATGTTCCTGTTTTCTACTGTTCTTCATACACTAAATTTGACCTCATCTGATGCTGATATCAAATAGAATGGCCTGATGTTTGAGGTGAAAGCGATTACATTAATCTGTGTCAATACACATCAAGACAATGGTTGACTATCCACAATCAGGTCACGTTTTTAAGACTGTCATTTATCAAGGTTATCATTTTTAGGATTATCACTAATGTTTATAAGATAAACAATCTTAAAAATTTACCATAAATTATATCATGACTTTGTTCAAATAATAATTTAAAGACTCCTTATATTTTAAAGATTGATTTTTTACTCATGATTCAAGTCATCTGTTTCTTCATCTATTTTCTAAATTCATTCAATAAAAAGTATTTTTCCTTAATTTGCTATGTTCAAATGCACAGCAGTTTCAGATGTCTTTCTGAAAGTTTCCCTTTAATTATTTGTACATTATTTACATTTGTACATTATTTACATTTATATTCATCTGTGGAGACGTGGATAAATTTAATTATATCAATTTGTCTATCAAACTGTTTATCATTGATTGAGCTACATAGCCACAAAAATTATATATGTGTATTCATATTGTATTCACTACTTTTTTAACAGTTATGCCTTTCCATGCTGTCAGGGTAACTGTAATAAATGATTTTTTAATATTAAAAATACTGCATCATGATAGTATCCATCATAGTACATCAGAATTTCTTCTAAATCATTATTGATTACTATAATAAAATATTTTCTGATTAAGAAGCATTATAACTTGAGAGATTTTACTAATCAGTAAGATTTTGTCTCTCCATGTCCACTTTTCAACTTTATAAAATCTTGAAATCATCAATGAAGTCTACAAAACAGATGAAATTTGTTACTGAGAACTTTGTCCTCTGAACAAATGGATTTCTAATATCAGTAAATTTCTTATATGATTCAATTGGTAATGATGCTTCTACAGAGCCTGGACTACGTATACGTAAGCCTTATTTAACCTTCAAAAGTGATTCCTAGTAATATACTCAATTCTTCTAGGCAAAGCTAATTTTTCTACTAGCATGTAGATTTGATGGTTTTCATTTCTCTCGGGCCTTGATATAGATGAATTACATTGAAGCCCTTAGAATGGTTCCACCAGTCCCATTTTATTAAGCCCTTTCAAACACAGAAGTTGTCTAGGTGTGTGTTGCCATGGGCACACATCTCTAGAGCATTTAGTAAAGCAGATCTCTTACTTCTCTTTTAATTACTGCTATCCTCCTTGTTCAAGGTATCATTTTCTTCTTTCTACTCTCTTGCCATGAGAGTCATTGTTACTCTCCTACTTTGCTAGCTCAATTTTTTCTTTCTTTCTTTTTTTTTTTTTTCTGACAGAGTCACTTAAACATTAGTGTGTTTCAATATTCTATCTTCAACACTTTTCTCTTTCTATTTTCACCTGCCTGAGTGTTTGTATGCTCTAGAATAGCTTACATTGTGACTTTTGAGCTGATAATTTTGAAGTACTTATTGTAATTTCAGGCTTTGTTCTGTTTCTGAACCAGCTCTTCTATAAATCACTAAACATTCCCACTGTGATGTCCAAGAAGCACCTCAATTCAATGTGTTCAAAACTGAACTCTGATACCCCTGTCAATGATTCTGTAATAGCTGAGCTTCTTGAGACACAGATTTCTGTGTTGTTAAACAACACTGTTGACATTATTAAGATCCTCACTCTCTCAGATTCTTTCATTCTAATGTGATGAGACGAAGATATTGCCTAAATGGAAACTTTAATTTTGTGACTATGCAAAGATTGTAGATGCATGGAAATGCTAAATTATTTCCAAAAATATTAGGAAATATAAAGCTTTACAAGCACTATACTGAAAAATGAAAATATATAAATTTTAAAAAAGAAAGGTTTTTCTCTCTAAAGTTTAAACGGATGTTTAAACTCAGTAATGATCAATGGGAATCAAAGCAAAATAAACAAGTGCCAAGTTTCATGCCTTATAGTTTAGCCTTTCAGATAGGTGGAAAAGACGCTCAAACTTTAAAAGAGTATGTGGAGCACAGCTGCAAAGAGTAACTACGGCAGCTGCAAATAGTACTACCATGGCAGCACGTGTCAGCCTGCCTTCATAATCAATTACTAACTAGCAAATTGTTGATTTCATTTATACTCCTAAAGAAGATCATTGTCTTTTCTCCATTTTTGTATGGAAGAATGGCTCTTCGGTTCTCTATAGTGTTTCCTTTTCTATTTTCACTCCTCAAAAACCGATTCATTAGACTGTTTTCTAATCCTTGATTTTGACTCATGGCTCATTGCTATCTAATTACATGAGATTTCTGACTACATTTAAAAAGCAGATATATCACAATAAAGCAAAGCCAAAAGTAAGGACTAAAGAAAACTGCTTATAGATGGTGAAAGGTTGGTATTTAAAATTTATATTGAACTAGTGTATAATTTGGGTGACTTGAAATCTGGGATATTTTTTCAACCTGTCCTACACAGATGAGGTGGCATTTTAGACCACAGTGATGGTCAGCTATACTTCCTCCTGTGTAAACTGTTTTAGTATAAAAATCTGGGCATATTTTTATAAAACTCTGACAAAAACCTATAGTGGCAGATAATATGCAGGATATATTTAAGCCTTCTTAAATCACAATAAAGAAATGTAAGTAGATGGACCCAGAGTAGATGATGAGTAAACACTGATCTTACAAGGAAAATTTGTTTCTCAGTCACTAAGTCGTGTCTGACTCTTTGTGATCTCATGGGCTTCAGAACACCAGGCTTCCCTGTCTTTCACTGTCTTCCAGAGTTAGCTCAAATTCATGTCCGTTGAGTCAGTGATGTCATGCAACCATCTCACACTCTGTTGCCCTCTTCTGCTCCTGCCCTCAATCTTTCCCAGCATCTTAAGTAAGTTAATATGAAATAATCAATCTCATTTCAAGTACATATATAAAAATGCTGAGGATTTTAATGTGTTTAAGGAAAACCTAACTAGTTCAGGTGTCATGAACAGAGTTCTCTAATAGCACATCATTTCTAGTAATGGAGCATTTTTAAATATAAATAACTTTCAGGTGTGAAATGTAAATAACCATAGTTGAATCATTAAGGAAGATAGTAGTGTAAGGTTTGTGTATTTAATAAGCAGCAATATATTTTTCATAGTAATTTGACAGCTTTAGATACAAAATACCTCAGTTAAGTCTCTCTCTTACTAAGGTGCTGGAGGATTCATCCCTCTTGAAAGAAAAGGCTTAGAGTCTCTTACTTCTGGGGAATGAGACTAGATTGAAAGTGAAATGCTTTCTGCAACCAACTGTCACAAGAGCAAAATACTTCAAGATTTCACCTGTTGAATATCAATAGAATATTAAAATAAGTTCTGGAAACATATCAATATCAAATTTACTATTACAGGAGACTCAGGTTTGATCTCTGGACCAGAAAGATCCTCTGGAGAAGGGAATGGCTACCCACTCCACTATTCTTGCTGGAATAATCACATGGACAGAGGAGGCTGGTGGGCTATAGTCCATGGGGTTGCAAAGAGTTGGACATTGCTGAGTGACTAACACTTTGATACCAGCAGCCAAGCCACAGCTCTGTTTTAATATAGGTTCCTTTTGTGCACATACATACACCATGATGAAATAGAGGAATTTTGCCCATAATAGAATTTAGAAAAGAAAGGTGGAGACATTTTTTTTGTATCATTTAGCAAGTGTTTATTAAGTACTTAAGGTAGAAAGATGTGCTAAGTGCTATGAATAATACAGATTAAAAAACCAAACTTTTATTTTGGAAATATGAAAAACCAGATTATTTGAACCAACTATCTCATTTAAAAAGTCTACAAGCAATAAATGCTGGAGAGGGTGTGGAGAAAGGGAGCCCTCTTACACTGTTGGTGGGAATGCAAACTAGTACAGCCACTATGGAGAACAGTGTGGAGATTCCTTAAAAAACTGGAAATAGACCTGCCTTATGATCCAGCAATCCCACTGCTGGGCATACACACTGAGGAAACCAGAAGGGAAAGAGACACGTGTACCCCAATGTTCATCGCAGCACTGTTTATAATAGCCAGGACACGGAAGCAACCTAAATGTCCATCAGCAGATGAATTGATAAGAAAGCTGTGGTACATATACACAATGGAATATTACTCAGCCATTAAAAAGAATACATTTGAATCAGTTCTAATGAAGTGGATGAAACTGGAGCCTATTATACAGAGTGAAGTAAGCCAGAAAGAAAAACACCAATACAGTATACTAACGCATATATATGGAATTTAGAAAGATGATAATGATAACCCTTTTTGGAAATTTTAGAAAATTTAGAAAGATGGAAATGATAACTCTTTTGTGAGACAGCAAAGAGACACAGAACAGTCTTTTGGACTCTGTGGGAGAGAGTGAGGGTGGGATGATTTGGGAGAGTGGCATTGAAACATGCATAATATCATATATGAAACGAATCGCCAGTCCAGGTTTGATGCATGATACAGGATTCTTGGGGCTTGTGCACTGGGATGACCCAGAGGGATGGTACAGGGAGGGAGTTGGGAGGGGGTTCAGGATGGGGAACACGTGTATACTCATGGTGGATTCATGTTGATGTATGGCAAAACCAATACAATATTGTAAAGTAATTAGCCTCCAATTAAAATAAATAAATTTATAATAAAAAATAAAATGCAACAAATAAAAATATTCCAGAATACATTTCTAAAATATTCTTTACATGATTAAGAAAAGTTCCAACAAAATATTTTTAAAGAATCCATAGAGGAAACAGCACAAATGATATTTTTTGTCCAGACAGTATTAAATTCCCCCCAAAGCTGAGAATTTTGACAACCTTGCAGGATAAAGAGAGATATACATCAAAATTTGGAACTCATTAAAGGCAGAAGCATCTAGAGTGCATCACCTGCATACTTAGCTGGATCTGCAAGGGGCTATACTTAAGCTTAAGGGTGAAACAGAAATACATCTGACTTGAATCCACATCCAGTGACTGTGAGAGAGGTGACATGGTCATGGGCAAACAAAGGAAGAAAAGCTATAGATATGAGTTTTGCAGCCCCATGAACTATATAACCTGCCAAACTCCCTTGTCCATGGTATTTCCCAGGCAAGAATACTGGCATAGGCTATCATTTCCTTCTCCAGGGGAATCTTCTCAACCCAGGAATTGAACTCAAGTTAACTATATTAGCAGGCAACCACAAGGGAAGCCAGTTCATACAGATCCTTTCCTAAATACTTTATAAATAGAAAATTGAAAAAGAGCTGGGTCCTTATCCTGGAACACTATCTGTACTATTTTAAGAGACAATTTCAATAAAAATTTGAGCAATTATTTTTTTGGTGGAAATTGGAACATTGACTCAAAAATGTATAGCAAAATACTTAGGACCGTGAACAGCCAAGAAACTCTTAATAAATAATCTTGAAGTGAAAGGACTCTCTCTCTTGGAATCCGAGAGAACATTCTGAAAGATATATGAGGAATTATCTTCCTAATACAAAAGTTAAGTATTTGTGGAACTCATGAAAGACCAGTAGATCTAGGTTCAGATCTAAAATACCCTGATACTTAGTTTATCACAGAACAGAATAGTGGGATAGAGAAAGAGCAAATCTTTAAGTAGATGTTGTTGGGTTAACATGATGATCATATAAAAAAATAGTGACAATTTACTCATAAGATACAATCAAATAAAATCTGCTGGATAGAAACTAAATTTAAACAGGTAAATTACAAAGCTTGTCAAAAATACAATGTGAGAATATTTTCATGGCCTTGAGGTAAAAACTATATTAGTTAAGAAAGACAAAAAAAAAATTTCCAAGAAGAAAATTGAAAACTTGCAATATATTAATGTAAGAAACTGCACTTAAGGGAAAGAAGAGATGAGACGATGGACACCACTGGAAACTTTTGACTAGGTTGTATAAACTAATCTCCTTTTGATCACCATTAGAAAATCTGAAATCAATATTGAAAAATAATGAAATTAAACATATTGAGTGAAACATTAGAGATTCATCAAAATAACAAAGAAAATTGAGATGGAACCTAGAGGAAGAACAAAATCTAGGGGAATAAGTAAAATATGCAGTGCTGTTTTCCCTCCATAAATATTTGCTGCTATGAAAAAGAAATTGAGACAATAAGAAAATGAGAAACTTTTTAGGAGACACTCTGATTTAGTTCAAGGTCCACCATCCTGGACAAATGCAAGACTAGGGGCCAGGGTTGGGCCTGGGATCTCAAAGGACTATAATGTAGATGTATGATTTAATTTTAATATGTGTATCCCAAGGTTTTTAATAATTTTGGAGTTGGACAACCATCCAAAACAATCATTCATGATAGATGTTCTCATCTGTTGTGATGAAGATATGGTTACAAGAAGATTCTTGGCAAACTTTTCCGACAAGTCAAAGGTAAAGATAACACATTTTCCCGTTCTAGCTATCCTTAAGATGTTCTCTTTATCTTTGTATTTTCTTGTTTTGATTTTTTTTCTAGTTGTGTTGCTGCTGTTACAGTTGTTACTAATGTTCTCTTGTGTTTGCTGAGCTTTTTGTATCTAAGAGTGAATGTCTTTTATTACTTTCAGAAAGCTCTTACCCATTGTTTTCTCAAATACTCTTCTACCACATTCTCTTTTCTTCTGCAATTCCAATTACACATGCAATATTTGACAAGAAATCATTTCAGCCTTTGGAATCTATACCGTTTGGGGTTTGTTGTTGTTGTTTTGTGTGTGTTTGTGCTTTTTTAGTTATTTTAAGTTTTCATTGATATCTTCCATGATACTTTCCATTGACTATCTTTAAGTTTACTGATTATCTCCTCAGTTATGTCTAATCTACTGATGAGTCTAGCAAAGGAATTCTTCGTCTTTTTTACTATGTTTTTAACTTTTCACAGAACTTAAAATTTATATGGAAAAAGATTATGTGGAATTTACATTTAAATATAACATGCTTTTCACATTTAACAAAATGAAAAAAAAAAATCTTGTTTCAAGAAACGGAATTTTCTTTAAAAATAAATAGCTTATCAAGATTTTCTGCAGAAGGCAATGGCAACCCACTCCAGTACTCTTGCTTGGAAATCCCATGGATGGAGGAGGCTGGTGGGCTGCATTCCATGGGGTTGCTAGGAGTCAGACACCACTGAGCGACTTCACTTTCACTTTTATGCATTGGAGAAGGAAATGGCAACCCACTCCAGTATTCTTGCCTGGAGAATCCCAGGGATGGGGGAGCCTGGTGGGCTGCCGTCTATGGGGTCACACAGAGTCAGACACGACTGAAGCGACTTAGCAGCAGCAGCAGCAAGATTTTCTAGAAGGATGAACACTAGGTTGAAAATTTCTGAAATGAAGAGCAAAATCAGCCCAAGTGTAAGAACTGTAGTGAAAGAAATACCTTGCTGCGATGGCGGCCAGATCAGAAGTCACTGCTGTCCTTGTTAGGACACTTAACAGAAACTGAAGGTGAGTAGGGTTCATAGGTTAAAGGGCAAAAACAATATTGGAAAGTTGGATAGGGACTATCTCTGCCCACCTGATGCTGTGGAAGGATCAGGGTTAGGAGGATTGTGGACACTCTGCCACTTCTCTACTTTTACTTCCCTCCCCACTCCACAAAAACTCTTATATCTGAAAGTGTGCAGTGCTATTAATGTGTGCCTGTGATCTCATTGCATGAACAATCTCAAAAACATAACACTGCATAAGACATTCAGGTACAAAAAAAAGTATATATTCTTTTCTATAAAATCAGATAAAATATCTATGCTTTTATAAATCCTGGTAGTGTTAGTGCTGCGGCTAATGTTTAGAAATAATCGAAGGTGACAGAGCTCTTCTGGTGCTGATAATGTTCTATTTTTATGAAGACTCCTTTTACCTGGATTGATTCAGTTTATGAAGCTTCATTGAGTTTCAAACTAACGACACTTATGTACATTTTTTGAAAGTGTACCTCAGTATTACTTTAAAACACAAAAATATATCATCATCAGGAACATTCAGCTCATTGATTTATCCATTTTATTAATATATACATATAACATATTTATATTTCACACTGTGATAAAGTTAGAGGGCTGCAGATAAAATCAATTAATTCTGAAAATGTTCATAAAAACACTATGCCTAATAACTAATTATAGCTATTTTAAATATGCTTTTTGCAATAATTCTTTTTAAGACAAATGTATTATTTTGGCTTGAGATTGAATATCTTTTAGACTAGTAAGGCTATGTTAATGCCTACTAGAGCTTCAAAAAGAAGATGGTTAGCTATTAGAGTGGTAGATCAAGTTGACATTAGGAATTTGAAACTGCTCTGAACATTTATAAACTTGTCTTATTAAATATCTAATTTACAGATCTTTTTTATAATGTCTTTAGTATACATATAGAGGTTGAAAATACCAGCTTTGTCATCACATAAAAGTTTATTTTTTGTCAGTTACTGCTGGACTACCCCACATTTTTGGCATTAGGACACATTACTTTTGAAGCAGTTCTATGAATTAAAGAAACTATTATTTATAAAAACATGAGTCATTTCAAGTGCTTTAAATTATAATTGTTTATCAAGTAGATCAGAAAATTTTAGAACGTTGGACATCATATGCTCAGCTGTTATATCTATAATATTAAAATATTTATTATTACATAATCTTATGACAATTTGGGAACTGTTGAGATTTTTTTTTGTATCCATAACTGGAAATGATTCCAGCAATTGTGACCACAATATGTACATGGAAGAGAACTATGCATTAACTATTATAAACAGTGACTTAAAAAGAAAATGAGAATAGCTATTTTATATAAATATACTACTTTTATCTTTTTGAATGGAATATACGTGTTTAGTTATAATTTATTCATTCAATACGTGAACCGTGAACTTCCAGATGTTCATACTGGCTTTAGAAAAGGCAGAGGAACCAGAGATCAAATTGCCAACATCCGTTGGATCATCAAAAAAGCAAGAGAGTTCCGGAGAAACATCTATTTCTGCTTTAGTGACTATGCCAAAGCCTTTGACTGTGTGGATCACAATAAACTGGAAAATTCTGAAAGAGATGGGCATACCAGACCACCTGACCTGCCTCTTGAGAAACCTATATCCAGGTCAGGAAGCATCAGCTAGAACTGCACATGGAACAACAGACTGGTTCCAAATAGGAAAAGGGGTATGTCAAGGCTGTATATTGTCACCCTGCTTATTTAATGTATATGCAGAGTACATCATGAGAAACACTTGGGCTGGAAGAAGCACAAGCTGGAATCAATATTGCCAGGAGAAATCTCAATAACCTCAGTCATGCAGATAACACCACCCTTATGGCAGAAAATGAAGAGGAACTAAAAAGCCTCTTGATGAAAGTGAAAGAGGAGAGTGAAAAAGTTGGCTTAAAGCTCAACATTCAGAAAACTATGTTCATGGCATCTGGTCCCATCACTTCATGGGAAATAGATAGGGAAACAGTGGAAATAGTGTCAGACTTTATTTTTGGGGGGCTCCAAAATCACTGAAGATGGTGACTGCAGCCATGAAATTAAAAGACCCTTACTCTTTGGAAGGAAAGTTCTGACCAACCTAGATAGCATATTCGAAAGCAGAGACATTACTTTGCCAACAAAGGTTCATCTAGTCAAGGCTATGGTTTTTCCAGTGGTCATGTATGGATGTGAGAGTTGGACTGTGAAGAAAGCTGAGTGCCAAAGAATTGATGTTTTTGAACTGTGGTGTTGGAGAAGACCCTTGAGAGTCCCTTGGACTGCAAGCAGGTCCAACCAGACCATCCTAAAGGAGATCAGTCCTGGGTATTCATTGGAAGGACTGAGCTAAAGCTGAAACTCCAGTACTTTGGCTGCTTCATGTGAGGAGTTGACTCATTGGAAAAGACTCTGATGCTGGGATGGATTGGGGGCAGGAGGAGAAGGGGACGACAGAGGATGAGATGGCTGGATGGCATCACTGACTCGATGGATGTGAGTTTGAGTGAACTCCGTGAGTTGGTGATGGACAGGGAGGCCTGGCATGCTGCGATTTATCGGGTCACAAAGAGTGGGACACCACTGAGAGACTGAAATGAACTGAACTGAACTGAAAGATGATTCAGGCTGGACAGTAAATATGCATTTTGATTTTCATCTACTTTTAAAATATCAACAAATGGATTGGATTAATTGGTTGTATTATAATATTTTTTATTAGGCCTACATTGTACACCTTGGAAAAACTCGGAATATGTTTTAAAACAAAAGTTTGAGGTTCTATTATCACTAATGTTTAAAAGAATAAAACAGTGAAAATGCCAGATTAACCTTAAAAAGTGTAACCTTTTTACTGAAATTAAATGTACAGATGAGATAACTAATGAAAATTTTATCATATCTCAGGATTTTATAAGAAATCTGAAGTTACCTGATACAATGAATAAGAGCTATTATTTTGTTTGCAAAGTTTTAGGCAAGTATGGTCCTATGTGGAAAAGAAATAAAATTTAAGAAATCAGAGAAAAATATTTAATTATTTACAAAACCAGCTGCTTCCTAATTACCTATTTTCCTAACTTCCCAATTTTATGTTATTCTTTATAAAATTTATTTGCCCACTTTTGAACAGATTATAAATAACATTTTTATTAGTTTTGTTAACATTAGAGGGTGGGAAGATTTGGGAGAATGGCATTGAAACATGTAAAATATCATGTATGAAACGAGTTGCCAGTCCAAGTTCGATGCACGATACTGGGTGCTTGGGGCTGGTGCACTGGGACGACCCAGAGGGATGGAGTGGGGAGGGAGGAAGGGAGGAGGGTTCAGGATGGGGAACACATGTGTACCTGTGGCGGATTCATTTTGGTATTTGGCAAAACTAATACAATTATGTAAAGTTTAAAAATAAAATAAAATTTAAAAAAAATTTATAAAGTATAAATTCAATACACTATTTATTTTAATAATATAATATAGCAGCAAGTTTATAATTTTAGTAGAAATTAATAATCAAATCAATATAAGATGAAAGTTCTAATATGACTAAAGGTCAGTTATTAAACAGTTCAGAGTATCTTATTTACTCTATAATGGAAAAATCATATTATTCAAATATAATCATGAATTGGATGCCTAATTATCAAAAAGCTTTGCTTAGTGACTCTAGCTTTAAATTATTAATTAAAATCTTATATATGTTTACTATCAAAAGTTGCCAAAATTATAAGCTTTAAAATATACAAATCATCATTGATATACATATCTATATGAAGTTTATCTCCTTAAGATAAATATTTTTTCCCTGGCTCTGTCAAAAATTTCAAAAACAGAATTCATTTAAGACATGGTTCATCATAAACTGTAAATTAAACTTTTAGAAGAATAGAGAAAGGATAACCATTGAAGAAGAATCTTAGTTTTTCTAATTTGTTATTCCCCTGGATTCATAAACATTTTGACCTTCACAACATGATACAAATCCCATCTGTTTACCAAGATGTTTACTTGAAAGTGATGATTTCAAGAGAGTGGTTTTTTCATAGTTATTTATATTGATGAGAAGATTTTGTCATTAATTTGATATTATTAGGGAAAACGCTATCAGAATGAAAGGATATTTTAATTGTATGAATATTTTAAAGTGTAAAATAGGTTTACCTTAGTAATTAAAGGAAGTATATTAAATTATTGAACACCAAATGCTTTTTATGTAGAGTTCTAGCATTTGTGTTCCATTAAAATAAACATTAGAAGTATAATTTGCTTGCATTTAATATTTTGGAAGGTTAGGGAAATCCTATGATGCTTTATACTTATTGAATAAAGTAAAAATTGCTTATATATGTCTATTTTGTAACCTTTTGATTAATAATTAGTTAATTAGGACATTAAAATAAATATAAACTGATAAATTTTTTAAAAAACATAATTATCTATATTTTAAAAATTGGAACCAGCCTTTATAAGGATAGATACATGCAAAGACATTTTTAAATATACCAGAAAATCACTTGTATCTTTTTTATTCAAATATTGGCTTGGTTTTTAATTTTATAAATTATCTTAGATAAATTAATTTCAATCATATGAATTTAGAGTTGAGAGAATAATAATACAAAAACATAAAGATCTAACTAGTGGTTCACTTGTGCTTGGAATCAAATTTTTTACCTAAGATTTCTGAAATTTCAGATTAAAGTAAATTGAAACAAATTTAGGTTGGCAAATGACTCAAGATAATGGATGGAAGTGGAAAAAACTTTAGCTAAGAAAATTAATTATTCATTTATGCATTTTTGCTATAAATTATTGAGCAATATGAAGCCAGTGTATGAATATACCATATCCCAGGCAGTGGAAGGACTTAAAATTCCAGTAAAAAGACTTTAAATATTTCAGAAATCATTCTGATATTAAAAAATAATTCAATTGAATAAATATTTAGTGAGTCTTAATTTTGAGCCAGCAACTATGCTAGGCATGGTTTTTGTTTTAAGAAACACGAAGACTGTGTGCTATTAAAAAATGTTTAAAATAATGAATATTGATTCTGATGGTACTGATAAAAAGTTTTCACAGAAAGGTTAGAGTTTCATTCAGAACTATAAAAATGTGAAACACATGTGAAGATGGTAATAAATGGAATGTAAACCAGTCTAAATGAGATAGAATATACGTTGAGGATATAAGCTGAAGTGAAGCAAAGGCTAGGTAGTTGGAAAAATGTTAAATATGAAGCTCCCAAATAATCCTGAGAAAGAAAGATAAGCCTATAAATCAGTTGAATGGAATAGAGAGCCCTGAAATATACCCACACATGTGGCAGTAGATTTTCAACACTACTATGGTATTTCATTGAAGAAAGGATGGTACTTTCAGCAAGTAGTGCTGGAAAATAAATATTTTTATACAGAAAGAAGTAGAAGTAGAAGCAGAAGAATGAATCTCTAACCTTGTGTGCACCACATGTAAAATTTAACTCACAATGATGGTAGAAAAGTAAGAACCAAGCAATAAAATTTGTAGAAAAAGAGAGGGTGACAAAAATCTTGTGACCTTAAGTTAATAGGGGCACACAAATGTTAAGCCATAAAAAAAGGGAAGAAAAGAAAAAAAAAAAAAGAGGTTGTCAGACTTTTAAAAAAGTAAGAATATCTGCTTTGTAAAAGATGTTGTTAAAGGAAGGAAGAGACAAGGAAAAGACTAAAAGAAAATAGTGGCTAATTATATATCAAATTAGAAGGTTGTTTCTAAAATGAAAAATTCAAAATCTGACAAGAAGAAAGTGAAATAAATTTTGAAATATACAAAAAATATATCAGATACTATACCAAAGAAGATAAACATGAACCAAGTAAACACCTAAAAATATGCTCAGTATCATTTGTATTCAGGAAAATACAAATTGAAATCATAGTAAAATATCACTTCACTTTAGAATTCCTAAAACTAAGAAGGCTGACCATATCCAGTGTTGATCAAGATGTATACCAACCAGAACATTCATACACTGCTTTTGGAAATATAAAATTGAAAAACAGTTGATCAATTTTATACAGCATTAAATGCACATTAAGTTTTTCCATAGCTATGTATTTGCCCTAAAGAAATTAAACTACATGATCATTTAAACTCACACAAAGAACTATTCATGGAAGTTTTACCTTCATTAACAAAAGTAGAAACAATCCAAATGTGTATCAGCAAATGGATGAACAAATAAACATTTTATATACTTATGTAGAATATTACTTTACAGTGGAAAGGATTGACCAATTTGTATATATAATAACGTGGATGGATATCATAATTTTATGGTATGTAAAAGAAACCATATTAAAAAAAAACACATACTGTATCATTTCATTTCTATACATACAGAAAAAGCAAACTAATCAGTAGTGAAAGAAAACAAATCATGAACTGTAGCCTGCCAGGCTCCTCTGTCCATGGGATTCTCCAGCCAAAAATACTTGAGTGGCTTGCCATTTCCTTCTCCAGAGGAAGAGGGAAAAGGAATTTCTCTTCCCAACTCATGGATGGAACCTTGATCTCCTGCGTCTCGTGCATTGCAGGTGGATTCTTTACCCACTGAGCCACCTGGGGCATCCACATTTAGATGTATTAATGCTCATAAAGAATCCTTAGTTTATAGTGTTACACAAAGGACAGATATTAGCAACAGTTCCTTGTGAGAAAAGCAAGAAGAAGCACATATATCTATTTATTGTCCAATATATATATTTATATCCAATTAGGATGACATTCAAATTTAGAAGTTGTAGAAAGCCTCTTGATGAAAGTGAAAGAGGAGAGTGAAAAAGTTGGCTTAAAGCTCAACATTCAGAAAACTAATATCATGGCATCTGGTCCCATTACTTCATGGGAAATAGATGGGGAAACAGTGAAAACAGTGTCAGACTTTATTTTTGGGGGCTCCAAAATCACTACAGATGGTGACTGCAGCCATGAATTTAAAAGACACTTACTACTTGGGAGAAAAGTTATGACCAACCTAGATAGTATATTCAAAAGCAGAGACATTACTTTGCCAACAAAGGTCCGTCTAATCAAGGCTATGGTTTTTCCAATGGTCATGTATGGATGTGAAAGTTGGACTGTGAAGAAAGCTGAGCACTGAAGAATTGATGTTTTTGAACTGTGGTATGGGAGAAGACTCTTGAGAGTCCCTTGGACTGCAAGGAGATCCAACCAGTCCATTCTAAAGGAGATCAGTCCTGACTGTTCTTTGCAAGAACTGATGTTGAAGCTGAAACTCCAGTACTTTGGTAACCTGATGAGAAGAGCTGATTCATTGAAAAAGACCCTGCTGCTGGGAGGGATTGGGACCAGGAGGAGAAGGGGACAACAGACGATGAGATGGCTGGATGGCATCACCGACTCGATGGACATGAGTTGTATAAACTCCGGGAGTTGATAATGGACATGGAGACCTGGCGTGCTGCGATTCATGGGGTCGCAAAGAGTCGGACACGACTGAGCAACTGAACTGAACTGAACTGAGACAGATTTTTTTAAGAATCAGGGAATATTTTCCCATGAAACTCTCTTTAGAAAAATGATAAAATGTATTAAAATAAATGGTAATTTAGTAAATCATCTAGAAAATCTGATTAAGAACATCAGTACAACTAAATGTAGACTTCCCAGGTGGCTCAGTGGAACAAAAAACCACCTGCAATGCACGGGACACAGCAGAGGTTTCGATCCCTGACTTGGGAAGATCCTCTGGAGAAGAGAATGGCAACCCACTCCAGTATTCTTGCCTGAGAATCCCATGGACAGAGGAATCTGGCATATTACAGATTGTGGGGTCACAAACAGATGCATCTGAGGTGACTAAGCATGCACAACTAGATATACAAATAAAATGGAATCAAGCAATGGAACTGGGTGATTAATCAGAATGTAAGTATTGTATACGTTATCCATGTAAAAAGTATATAAATAATAAGAAATGCAGCAAAAAGACAATAAATCAAATAAGTTCTTTGCCATCTGTTCCAAGTTGTCACTGATTATACATAAAGAAATTTTGTGGTAAGTGTATTTTTAGTACAAACTAATAACTAATAGGTTTTTAAAGTGATATATACACAGATATGGGCTTCCCAGGTGGCACTAGTGGTAAAGAATGCACTTCCCAATGCAAGAGACATAAGAGACATGGGTTGGGAAGATCCCCTGGAGGAGGGCATGGCAACTCACTCCAGTATTTTTGCCTGAGCAATCCCATGGGCAGAGGAGCCTGGTGGGCTAAAGTTTACAGGGTCGCAAAGAGTCAGACACAACTGAAGCCCGTTAGCACGCGCACACACACACAGATATGGAGATGAGGGAAATGAGGAGGAAAGAACAGGATATCCACTAATTTAACCAGGCTCATAGATTAATAATAAGAGGTATTATCAAAAGAAATAACAGAGAGTATTGCAGAAAGTTAAAATTAAAAAGGTGATCACTACAACAAAAATTCAAATATTTTAATAAGAAAATACACATAAACATAAATTAAAAAATGTATTCTACAGGAAAATATACATAAAAATCTCATTAACAAATATAATAGAAAATAAATTTAATTTTTACTAAAAAGAAAGTATGTCACAGAAGAATCTTAAATTTATGCTATTTTTAGGACAGACCTAAAATAAGATGTGTATTAAGATTGACAATTAAAGGAAGGGACAAGCATATGGCAAGTAAATGCTAATTAAAAGAAAGCATGTGTTGATAACATGACTCAGCCATTTTTGAATTCATATCCACAGCATTAGATAAAACAGAAAAGAACCTTATTAATGCTAAAAGTTTTATTTCATAATGAAGATGTAAATGCTATGAACATGTATGCACACAAAGAAATACACAAGCACAGTTTTTAAAGAGATTATAAACCAGAAGAAAAAGACAGACAACAAAAATTTACTTGTAAGATAAAATAAAAGGTACAATAAAAAAACTATTTGGCTATATCAAGTCAAAGAAAAAAATGAGAGTTAATTGTTAACTCGCCCACCATTGGCCTCTTCTAAACCTATGTAAACTTAATATTTGCCATGCCTGTGCTTGGATATTTAATGCTAATCATCTAGTGGCATTTATGCCTCAAACCCTTGAAAATGCAAAGGGAAGGATGGGATTTTTCCACAAACATAAATATTGTCCTGGTTAGCTCTGCCAAATATCAAAATGAATCCGCCACAGGTATACATGTGTTCCCTTAAAAGGGTATAAACAGCAGATTGAGACTCAGGTGTCCAGAGAAATAACGCAGACAAGACTGACGGTGTGCACCGAAGACCCAGTGCAGACTCAGCTTTTCATACCTTTAATTCTCCTGACACACCCATGTAAGAAGTGAGTTGCTCTAATGCCCATTTTATGAGGAAAGTGAAACATAAAGAGGTTAAGTAACTGACTGAAAATTATTTTAGAAATATAGTATGCTTTAAGTGGAGTCAGTCATGATTCCAGGTCTAGCAGCTGGCTTCCAGAATTGCGGCTTTTATACTTGTTAAAAAACAAAATTCGATTGAGTAACATTCAAAGATCTCACTAGCTCTACTCAACAGTTCCTGAATCAGGCAACATCCCACACAGCAGACAGAAGGGAGCACCAAGGAGCTGCACACAATGAAGGACTTCTCCAGGGACAAGGGTGTGAGAAAAGAAAGCTATACTAAAAAACAACAACAACAACAAAAAAAAGAAAGCTATACTAGCAAAGAGCAGATTGGTTGTGGCATGGTCACTGTCCTTGAGAGGACCGCAGTGGTCTATCGGGCAGATGACCTCACTAGCACCAATCAGGTGATTTCTGATTGAGAGGTTTAAGTTACATTACTGGGAGAGGTTGAAACTATAGTCAAATCTTGGTTTGATGACATGGCGTTTAGCATAAATGAGTCCATTTTGATCATTTTTGTTGTCAACATGCTCAGAGTGCTGCAGAAATGCACTCCTTCTGGCCTTTACCTAACCATGCTTGTCTCAAGTATCATCACTTTTGTTCCTATTTCCTCATGTCTAAAATTTTCTGGTTGAAAGATAGAATATGCAACCCCAAAATACAGATTGACATGTATTGGCATAAGGGTTATTTTGAGTTGATATTTTTGTAAAACTTTAGACACAGGAAAATCTGGAAAAAAAAAAAAAAGTATAAGTTACTCTTTGGTAAGCAAAACCTCCACTTGTAAGGGTTTCTTGCTCACTGTACCAGAAAGAGAAGGGATGTTACAATGGCTGTTGCTCCACAATCACACTCCTGTCCCTCTCTGGGATAGAAACCAATTACAATTATCTAAGTTTCAGGAGGAAGCTGTAAAGAGGAATAATAATAATAATTGCTTAGAAACAACTAGGCCCAAGATAGCAGAAGATTTGACTTCAGTAGACCTTGAACCTCATTACAAACACATTGTAATACATTAGCTACATGACACAACCACCAGCACCATGGCAGTTGATGATTACCATGACAACAATAAAAAAAAAAAAAAAAAAAAAAAACACACACACAAGGACTGAAAAGGAGATCTCATTAATTCCAGGTCCAAACCATACTTTTGTTTCTAGATAACTCATGAATAGTGAAGAATAGATTCAAGGGATTAGGTCGGATAGACAGAGTGCCTGAGGAACTATGGACACAGGATATAACATTGTATAAGAGGCAATGACCAAAACCACCCCAAAGAAAAAGATACTAAGAAGACTAAGTGGTTGTCTGAAGAGAATTTATGAACAGCTGAAAAAAGAACAGAAGCAAAAAGAAAACGAGAAAGGGAGAGACAAACTGTCTGTATGGTGAGGTCCTGAGAATAGCAAGGAGAGAGAAGAAAGCCTTCTTAAGTGAACAATGCAAAGAAACAGAGGAAAACAATAGAATGGGAAAGACTAGAGCTATCCTCAAGAAAATTAGAGATACCAAAGGAATATTTTATGCAAAGATGAGCACAGTAAAGGACAAAAATGGCAAAGACCTAACCGAAGCAGAAGAGATTAAAACAACGTGGTAAGAATACACAGAAGAGCTATGCAAAAAAGGCATCAATGACCCAGATGACCATGATGGTGCAATCACTCACCTACACCCACACATCAAGGAGTGTGACGTCAAGTGGGCCTTAGGAGGCATCCAAATCAGTTCAGATCAGATCAGTCGCTCAGTCATGTCCAACTCTTTGTGACCCCATGAATTGCAGCACGCCAGGCCTCCCTGACCATCACCAACTCCCGGAGTTCACTCAGACTCACGTCCATGAAGTCAGTGATGCCATCCAGCCATCTCATCCTCTGTCCTACCTTTCTCCTCTTGCCCCCAATCCCTCCCAGCATCAGAGTCTTTTCCAATGAGTCAACTCTTCGCATGAGGTGGCCAAAGTACTGGAGTTTCAGCTTTAGCATCATTCCTTCCAAAGAAATCCCAGGGCTGATCTCCTTCAGAATGGACTGGTTGGATCTCCTTGCAGTCCAAGGGACTCTCAAGAGTCTTCTCCAACACCACAGTTCAAAAGCATCAATTCTTTGGCGCTCAGCCTTCTTCACAGTCCAACTCTCACATCCATACATGACCACTGGAAAAACCATAGCCTTGACTAGACAGACCTTTGTTGGCAAAGTAATGTCTCTGCTTTTGAATATGCTATCTAGGTTTGTCATAACTTTCCTTCCAAGGAGTAAGCGTCTTTTAATTTCATGGCTGCAGTCACCATCTGCAGTGATTTTGGAGCCCAGAAAAATAAAGTCTGACACTGTTTCCACTGTTTCTCCAACTATTTCCCATGAAGTGATTGGACTGGATGCCATGATCTTCATTTTCTGAATGTTGAGCTTTAAGCCAACTTTTTCACTCTCCACTTTCACCAAGAGGCTCTTTAGTTCCTCTTCACTTTCTGCCATAAGGGTCATGTCATCTGCATATCTGAGGTTATTGAGATTTCTCCCAGCAATCTTGATTCCAGCTTGTGCTTCTTCCAGCCCAGCGTTTCTCATGATGTACTCTGCATATAAATTAAATAAGTAGGGTGACAAAATACAGCCTTGACGTACTCCTTTTCCTATTTGGAACCAGTCTGTTGTTCCATGTCCAGTTCTAACTTTTGCTTCCTGACTTGCATATAGATTTCTCAAGAGGCAGGTCAGGTGCTCTGGTATGCCCATCTCTTTCAGAATTTTCCACAGTTTATTGTGATCCACACAAAGGCTTTGGCATAGTCAATACAGCAGAAAGAGACATTTTTCTGGAACTCTCTTGCTTTTTCCATGATCCAGCGGATGTTGGCAATTTGATGTCTGGTTCCTCTCCCTTTTCAAAAACCAGCTTGATTAGCCACAGTGAAATGAGATAGAAAAAATGAATATGTGGTATTTAAAATTATATGAATTTATCATCACCCATTTCAACATTTCCTCCCACCAAAGTCTGATATAGTTTTCCCAAGACTTTATTGTCTCCTAAAATATTATATAATGTAAGAGCTATAATATTTTCAGTCTACTTTCTCAGAATGTAAGGTCCATGATGACAAGGGATTTTTTGCCTGCTTTACTTATTTATGTGGTACAATTGTTCAAAAAATATTTGCAAATACAACTGAATAATAATTAGGCTACAAACAAAAATCTCATGATGATAAGGGAGGCTTTTTTTTTAAGGTAAATTAACCTCAAGTTGGTCACATCTATGATAATTATTTTATAAAGCTATTTCAAAAAATAATTATGATCTATGCTGTAAGATGCAAATAGACAACCTAAAAATAATAACTTTACCTTTAAATTTTCTTGCATGAGTCTCTGGAATGGGATTTTGAAAATAAAAGATATTATTTGCTTATTGCTAATGAGGAAAATACTAGTCATAAGTTCTCTCTTGTGCAAGTTAAATTACTTCAGATCTAGAGAAAATTAAGGCATCATTCTTGCTGCTTAGATATCTTCATGTTATATATATTTCATATTTCTCTATCCCTGCACCTCTAATTAGTTAAAAACACTGCAGTATTTATCTCCAAACACAACTTTTGTTTCTCTTTAGTATTTCTATTATTAGAATAATTGTTTTATTATTTCACACTATGACATAATAATTTTATATCCACTCTTTTATTCCCATTTTATTTTTGTAGATTATCAAATGCTTATGGGCTAACCACAACAACAACAAAAAATAGCACTCTGTCTTCATACTGTTCAGTTCAGTCACTCAGTCACTTAGTTCAATGTCCGACTCTTTGAGACCCCATGGACTGCAGCGCCCCAGGCTTCCCTGTCCATCATCAACTCCTGGAAATTACTCAGACTCATGTCCATCGAGTCAGTGATGCCATCCACCCATCTCATCCTCTGTCGTCCCCTTCTCCTCTCATATTCAATCTTTCCCAGCATCAGGGTCTTTTTCTACTAAGTCAGTTCTTCACATCCAGTGGCCAAAGTATTGGCGTTTCAGCTTCAGCATCAGTCCTTCCAATGAATATTCAGGACTGATTTCCTTTAGGATAGAGTGCTTGGATCTCCTTGTAGTCCAAGGGACTTTCAAGAGTCTTCTCCAACACCACAGTTCAAAAGCATCCAAAAAGATGATGCTGTGAAAGTGCTGCACTCACTATGCCAGCAAATTTGGAAAACTCTTCAGTGGCCACAGGGCTGGAAAAGGTCAGTTTGCATTCCAGTCCCCAAAAAAGGCAACCCTAAAGAATGCACAAACTGCCACACAATTGCACTCATCTCACATGATAGTAATATAACGCTCAAAATTCTCCAAGCCAGGCTTCAAACAGCATGTCAACAATGAAATTTCAGGTGTTCAAACTGGATTTAGAAAAGGCAGAGGAACCAGGGATCAAATTGCTAACATTTGTTGGATCATTAAAAAAACGAGAGAGTTCCAGAAAAACATCTACTTCTGCTTTATTGACTACACCAAAGCCTTTGACTGTGTGGATTACAACAATGGAAAAATCTTCCAAAGATGGCAATGCCAGACCACCTGACCTGAGAAATCTGTATGCAGGTCAAGAAGCATCAGTTAGAAATGGACATGGAACAACAGACTGGTTCCAAGTTGGGAAAGGAGTACATCAAGGTTGTGTATTGTCACTCTGCTTATTTAACTTATATGCAAAGTACATTATGCAAAATGCCAGGCTGGATGAAGCATAAAATGGAATCAACGTTACCGGAAGAAATATCAATAATCTCAGATATTCAGATGACACCATCCTTATGGCAGAAACTGAAGAGGAACTAAAGTGCCTTTTGATGAAAGTGAAAGAGGAGAGTGAAAAAGTTTGCTGAAAACTCAACATTCAGAAAACTAAGATCATGGCATTCAGTGCCATCACTTCATGGCAAATAGATGGGGAAACAATGGAAACAGTAAGAACTTTATTTTTTGGTGCTTCCAAATCTCTGTGGATGGTGACTGCAGCCATAAAATTAAAAGATGCTTGCTCCTTGGAAGGAAAGCTATGATCAACCTAGACAGTGTATGAAAAAGCAGAGAAATTACTTTGCCAACAAAAGTCTGTCTAGTCAAAGCTATGATTTTTCCAATATTCATTAATGGATGTTAGTTTGGATTATAAAGAAAGCTGAGCACTGAAGAATTGATGCTTCATACTGTGGGACCTGCATATTAAAAAAAAAAACAAAACAAAACAAAAAAAAAAAACAACAAAAAAAAACTTTTTCTAAATGAGATTCACAGAGAAATAGGCATATTTTATTTTCTACATTAATGCCTACAGAAAATGTGTGCTTTTTTCAGATGTAATTGTACATTCAACTTTAGACAATTTTACTCACAAGGAAGTCCTGGTAGTTTTATTTTTCTGCCATCCTAAAAATATTGCATTAAAAAGATTTATCTTTATGATATTTTTCTATGAACCTTTATTCAAAAAACACTGCTTACCAACACTTGTCCCTTTTTCACATAGTAACTTATAGAGTCTTTTAATTTTAAAATGACAATTTAAGTATATTTCAAATGAAGAAATGCCTTTACTTGTAATAAAAAGAAATATTTTAAGATAAAAGGTGAAATTGAATTTTTAGAAATAAAAACAAGACACTTATGTATTAGATATTACTGTAAGTTTATTTTGCTAAATAGAAAGTGGTAAAAGCCATTAAAATTAAATTTTATTTTAATTCTATATAAAGAAAAACAGGAAATTAAGATGATATGATAAGGTTAATTTTAAATTACTATTTTAAGTAAATTAAAGGTGTCATAGCAAAAATAACATTCAAAAAGCAGATAGCAGAAATACAATTATGATTGTAGAGAATGATGGGTATAGGTTAATTAATCCACTTATGTTTTTTTATTTTATACTTCGGTGTAAGTCTCAACTGAGGACCAGAAGAACATTTAACAAAATGTTAGAGAAAATGCACACTGCAGATAACAGATGAAATCATTAATATTTTAAATTTAGAACATAGAACAATCACTCTTAAACCAGAAGGCCTTCTACAACTTGGAGGAAACTTAGGAAATATCATTTATGCATTTTAAAGGCAAATGTGAATAAAATACTGACTTTCTGACATTGTATGCTGCTCAAACGTCACTTTAAACAAAGTCAAATGTTTTAGGGATATTTTTTAAATTAATATTATCAACTCATCCTCAATATGCTTAAAATTTGCATTTCAAATGTTATTGGAATGTATAGATTACCTAATTATTTGGTTCAGGAATAAGCAAATTTGGTATGATCTATTATTTTTTTTACATACTTCCATCAAATACTTTGTTTTATATAATTATTTGGACTTCCCAGATGGCTCAGTGTTAAAAAGAATCCATCCACCAATCAGTAGACATGGGTTTGATCCCTGGACCAGGAAGATTCCCTGGAGAAGGAAATGGCATTACACTCTAGTATTCTTGCCTGGATAATCCCATGGACAGAGTAGCCTGATGGGGTGTGTCCATAGGGTCACAAAGAGTTGCCTGAGACAGAGATTGAGCAACAACAAAAACAGCATGAACATACTGCGGAGATCTCAAACATGTATGAAGCCAAAATTAATAATGATCCAGGATTACTTCAGTACCATAGAAATTCAATCCGGAGATCACCTCCATCCTGACAAGTAACCAGTTCAGAGATGGTCTCTGAATGGCTGGTTTGTGAAACTCTTAAGTGTGGCATTTTGCATTGATTCATCAGCTTATAAATAATGTAAGCTTTGCAAAGTATATCATCATCATCATTAATATCATCTAGATATGCTAGCATTAGAAGTTTGGAAATTAAAATGGAACATGAATGGGACATTGCTTTTATAACAATGGATTGCATATATCTCTGTCTCAAATGCTGCAATTTTAAAGAAACTGAAAACTTCTACTTAGCTATTAGCCCTAAATTAAAATATACAAGACAACACAAGTCTACTGCAAGCCCTAAAGTTGATGCATTAAATAGAATTCAGGCTAAAAGATTCCAAGATATACTAGCATAAATATGATAGAAATGTTTCTTTCTCATTTTTAATTATGCAAATGAGTTGATTCAGATTGGTGGTATGATTTTTTAATTAATTAATTAATTTTAATTGGAGGCTAATTACTTTACAATATTGTAGTGGTTTTTGCAATACATTGACATGAATCAGCCATGGGTGTACATGTGTCCCCGATCCTGAGCCCCCCACCCACCTCCCTCCCCATCCCATCCCTCAGGGTTGTCCCAGTGCCCCAGCCCCGAGCATCCTGTATCATGCATTGAACCTGGATTGGCAGTCTGTTTCACATATGGTAATGTACATGTTTCAGTGCTATTCTCTCAAATCATCCCACCCTTGCCTTCTCCCACAGAGTCCAAAAATCTGTTTTTTATCTCTGTGTCTCTTTTGCTGTCTCACATATAGGTTCATCATTACCATCTTTCTAAATTCCATATATATGTGTTAATATACTGTATTGGTATTTTTCTTTCTGACTTACTTCACTCTGTATAATAGGCTCCAGTTTCATCCACCTTATTAGAATTGATTCAAATGCATTCGTTTTAATAACTGAGTAATATTCCATTGTATATATGTACCACAGCTTTCTTATCCATTTATCTGCCGATGGACATCTAGGTTGCTTCCATGTCCTAGCTATTTTAAACAGTTCTTCAATGAACATTGGGGTACACGTGTCTCTTTCGGTCCTGGTTTCCTTGGTGTGTATGCCCTGCAATGGGATTGCTGGGTCGTTTGGCAGTTGTATTTCCAGTTTTTTAAGAAATCTCCACACTGTTCTCCATAGTGGCTGTACTAGTTTGCATGTTTTAATTCTATTAGATCCTTCAATGGGCCTAGAATTCTTTACCCTTCCTCTCTTTCCTTTCTTCCTCCTTTTTTCCTTCCCTCGCTACTTCCATCCCACCTTCCTTCCTTCCATTCTTTCCATTCTTTCCATTTTTCCTTCACCACTTCCTCTTTAAAAACCAGGGTATTTTTCTCATTTGAATGGCAAAGCAAGGCCAGCTACAGGATTCTGTTCCTTCTAAGAGCTAGAAGGATAGAATCATTTCTTCTTAGTTAGTGATGTTTACATCATACACATCATTTTTGCTTATTGTTCAACAGTAATTACTTAGTCATATGATCATATTCAGAGGTTAATGACTTTAAAATTTATTTTCCACCTAAAACCATATACCTAGTTAACAGTATACAACTGTGGATAAAAAGTAAATTATTTTGGAAGACAATGTATTTGTCTTTGGAAATACAAATTTCCAAAATTTATTTGTGGAAGAAAGATAAATTGTATTTGGGAGACAAAATACAACTGTATTTTGGGAGAAATATGTTCACCATATTTAGTTTAAAACAATATATTTTTTTCTTTTATTTTAAAACCATACTGTGATAACAGTTACAAACTTTATTTGATTATAATTAATTATCATAAAGTATAAATTCTGAACTTATTCATCAGTATTTTGCCTATAGAGCATAAATATATAAAATATATATTTATACTTATTGAAATATTATGTGTGTGTTAGATTATACAGAAAACATCAAAGATATTGATGTTTAAATATTAAAATAAAAAGCAATGGCTGCTTAACTGTTGGAAATTCATTTCTTCTCACAGTATGAGATTTTTATTATGTGTCAAATCATATGGGCTTGCATGTTCACTCATTTTTCTACTTTTAGTGAAAAAAGTGATATTTTACATTGTATGTGTAATGTTGCCTTCATATGAATAAAATATTTCCTATTGTATTGTCTGTTTTATTCACTCAATGTAATTAATATATTATACCATTATACCAGTGTATATATACATGCATAGTATATATTACGTAAAATGGTTAATAGGCCCATTAAAAAAATTCATTCAATAAGAATTCTGCTCACAGAAATTTTTAACTAACTTGTTTTGGAACAACTTGCCTGCTGGGATCATCTAACAAAATTGAATGATATTTAAGAACATCTATTTGAAAACATCAGACTCTATTAATTCAACAAGAATTGTAAAGCCAAAGTCCTGGGAAAAAAGAAAACCCATTTCAAATGTCAGCTTCATATCTGCAACTACTTTTCTCTTAAGACATTTGAAAACCTTTGACTATGAGGATACAACAATGAAGTAAAAAGCAGTAACTGAAAAGATGAAAATATCAGTGGAACATCCAGCAGTATCATAATACTGTATGACAAAAACTGAATTTGAGGGCCCAGAAAGGGCAAAATCTTAAGTAGACACCTCAGGATCTCAGCTTTGACTCCACCATAGTGGTTACAGTAAATGACAAACAAACCAGATCTCCATTGACTCTAGTGTTTTAAAATATGCTCAAAATATGTCAATTTAAGTGGAGTAAACTATTCTGTTTATTTTCTAACTTTTGTTTAGAAATCTTTCTTGAGAAACAGAGTATCACACAGAGCTGCAAATTATTCTTGTATGTTTTGTCATATTTAATATTTAACAGTAAATGAGATAATAAACATATTTTTAAAAGAATTACCTAAATGCAACATAAAAATACAGACTGTAAAAACAGACTCAGGAGATGCTATTGATATTATCAAATGTCTGTACACTATCAAACTTAATAATATGTTGCCTAGTATGTTTGAAAATGAGAAAAAAATTGGTAAGGAACAAGAATCTAAAATTAAAATCTAGAAGTCAAATTTGAAAACTGAAATTAAGTACTTGGTCTTTCGTTTCAACAGAAAATT
This sequence comes from Bubalus kerabau, assembly GCF_029407905.1. Lineage (NCBI taxonomy): Eukaryota > Metazoa > Chordata > Mammalia > Artiodactyla > Bovidae > Bubalus > Bubalus kerabau. The sequence goes on along the minus strand of NC_073635.1, from coordinate 7,782,816 downwards.
TGAAACAGCTCAAAGAAAGTTTGTGAGCTGGAAAACAGGTTAGTAAAAAATAGTCAACTGAGTCATAGAACAGTAAAAGAACAGAAAATGTAGGAAATTACATGAGATATTTTGTAAAAGTGAAAGATCTAATATACCTGTATGTCCAATGGGAGAGAATAGAGATGATAAAACCATAATTTGAAAGTTAATGGAAAATGTTTCCAAAATTGTTAAAATAATTTACAACAGAAATTCAGGATAATCATAAAGACTATCCAAAAGAATTTCTTAACAAAGCTTAATAATCAAAGTTATCAGATCAGATCAGATCAGTTGCTCATTCGTGTCCGACTCTTTGCAACCCCATGAATCTCATCACACAAGGCCTCCCTGTCCAGCACCAACTCCTGGAGTTCACTCAGACTCATATCCATCAAGTAAGTGATGCCATCCAGTCATCTCATCCTCTGTCGTCCCCTTCTCCTCCTGCCCCCAATCCCTCCCAGCATCAGAGTCTTTTCCAATGAGTCAACTCTTCGCAGGAGGTGGGCAAAGTACTGGAGTTTCAGCTTTAGCATCATTCCTTCCAAAGAAATCCCAGGGCTGATCTCCTTCACAATGGACTGGTTGGATCTCCTTGCAGTCCAGGGGACTCTCAAGAGTCTTCTCCAACACCACAGTTCAAAAGCATCAATTCTTCAGCACTTAGCCTTCTTCACAGTCCAACTCTAACATCCATTAATGACCACAGGAAAAACCATAGCCTTCACTGGATGGACCTTTGTTGGCAAAGTAATGTCTCTGCTTTTGAATATGCTATCTAGGTTGGTCATAACTTTCCTTCCAAGGAGTAAGCGTCTTTTAATTTCATGGCTGCAGTCACCATCTGCAGTGATTTTGGAGCCCCAAAAAATAAAATCTGACACTGTTTCCACTGTTTCCACATCTATTTCCCATGAAGTGGTGGGAACGGATGCCATGATCTTCGTCTTCTGAATGCTGAGCTTTAAGCCAACTTTTTCACTCTACACTTTCACTTTCATCAAGAGGCTTTTGAGTTCCTCTTCACTTTCTGCCATAAGGGTGGTGTCATCTGCATATCTGAGGTTATTGCTATTCCTCCCAGCAATCTTGATTGAGCTTGTGCTTCTCCAGCCCAGTGTTTCTCATGATGTACTCTGCATATAGTTAAATAAACAGGGTGACAATATACAGCCTTGACGAACTCCTTTTCCTATTTGGAACCAGTCTGTTGTTCCATGCCCAGTTCTAACTGTTGCTTCCTGACCTGCATACAAATTTCTCAAGAGGCAAATCAGGTGGTCTGGTATTCCCATCTCTTTCAGATTTTTCCACAGTTTATTGTGATCCACACAGTCAAAGGCTTTGGCATAGTCAATAAAACAGAAATAGATGTTTTTCTGGAACTCTCTTGCTTTATCCATGATCCAGTGGATGTTGGCAATTTGATCTCTGGTTCCTCTGCCTTTTCTAAAACCAGCTTGAACATCTGGAAGTTCACGGTTCACATATTGCTGAAGCCTGGCTTGGAGAATTTTGAGCATTACTTTACTAGTGTGTGAAATGAGTGCAATTGTGTGGTAGTCTGAGCATTCTTTGGCATTGCCTTTCTTTGGGATTGGAATGAAAACTGACCTTTTCCAGTCCTGTGGCCACTGCTGAGTTTTCCAAATTTGTTGGCATATTGAGTGCAGCACTTTCACAGCATCATCTTTCAGGATTTGTAATAGATCAACTGGAATCCCATCACCTCCACTAGCTTTGTTCGTAGTGATGCTTTCTAAGGCCCACTTGATTTCACATTCCAGGATGTCTGGCTCTAGGTCATTGATCACACCATCATGATTATCTGGGTCATGGAGATGTTTTTTGTACAGTTCTTCTGTGTATTCTTGCCATCTCTTCTTAATATCTTCTGCTTCTGTTAGGTCCATACCATTTCTGTCCTTTATCGAGCTCATCTTTGCATGAAATGTTTCTTTGGTATCTCTGATTTTCTTGAAGAGATCCCTAGTCTTTCCCATTCTGTTGTTTTCTTCTATTTCTTTGCATTGATCGCTGAAAAATGCTTTTTTATCTCTTCTTGCTATTCTTTGGAACTCTGCATTCAGATGTTTATATCTTTCCTTTTCTCCTTTGCTTTTCACTTTTCTTCTTTTCACAGCTATTTGTAAGGCCTCCCCAGACAGCCATTTTGCTTTTTTGCATTTCTTTTCTATGGGAATGGTCTTGATCCCTGTCTCCTGTACAATGTCACGAACCTCATTCCATAGTTCATCAGGCACTCTATCTATCAGATCTAGGCCCTTAAATCTATTTCTCACTTCCACTGTATAATCATAAGGAATTTGATTTAGGTCATACCTGTATGGTCTAGTGGTTTTCCCTACTTTCTTCAATTTAAGTCTGAATTTAGCAATAAGGAGTTTATGGTCTGAGCCACAGTCAGCTCCTGGTCTTGTTTTTGCTGACTGTATAGAGCTTCTCTGTCTTTGGCTGCAAAGAATATAATCAATCTGATTTCGGTGTTGACCATCTAGTGATGTCCATGTGTAGAGTCTTCTCTTGTGTTGTTGGAAGAGGGTGTTTGTTAAGACCAGTGCATTTTCTTGGCAAAACTTTATTAGTCTTTGCCCTGCTTCATTCTGTATTCCAGGGCCAAATTTGCCTGTTACTCCAGGTGTTTCTTGACTTCCTACTTTTGCATTCCAGTCCCCTATAATGAAAAGGACATCTTTTTTGGGTGTTAGTTCTAAAAGGTCTTGTAGGTCTTCATCGAACCGTTCAACTTCAGCTTCTTCAGCATTACTGGTTGGGTCATAGACTTGGATTACTGTGATATTGAATGGTTTGCCTTGGAAACGAACAGAGATCATTCTGTCGTTTTTGAGATTGCATCCAAGTACTGCATTTCATTTTTTTTTTAATTTTATTTTATTTTTAAACTTTACATAATTGTATTAGTTTTGCCAAATATCAAAATGAATCAAGTACTGCATTTCAGACTCTTTTGTTGACCATGATGGCCACTCCATTTCTTCTGAGGGATTCCTGCCCGCAGAAGTAGATATAATGGTGTTCTGAGTTAAATTCATCCATTCCAGTCCATTTCAGTTCACTGATTCCTAGAATGTCTACATTCATTCTTGCCATCTCTTGTTTGACCACTTCCAATTTGCCTTGATTCATGGACCTGACATTCCACGTTCCTATGCAATATTGCTCTTTACAGCATCAGACCTTGCTTCTATCATCAGTCACATCCACAGCTGGGTATTGTTTTTGCTTTGGCTCCATGCCTTCATTCTTTCTGGAGTTATTTCTCCACTGATCTCCAGTTGCATATTGGGCACCTACTGATCTGGGTTTCTCTTTCAGTATTCTATGATTTTGAATTTTCATACTGTTCATGGGGTTCTCAAGGCAAGAATACTGAAGTGGTTTGCCATTCCCTCCTCCAGTGGACCACATTCTGTCAGATCTCTCCACCATGACCGGCCCATCTTGGCTTGCCCCACGGGCATGGCTTAGTTTCATTGAGTTAAACAAGGCTGTGGTCCTAGTGTGATTAGATTGACTAGTTTTCTGTTAATATGGTTTCAGTGTGTTTGCCCTCTGATGCCCTCTTGCAACACCTACCGTCTTACTTGGCTTTCTTTTACCTTGGGCGTGGGGTATCTCTTCACGGCTGCTCCAGCAAAGTGCAGCCATTGCTCCTTACCTTGGACGAGGGGTATCTCATCATCAATGTTATAGAAAACATTTAAAAATCAGTCAGAGGACAGAAATTTTCAGCTATGAAATAGAAATCACCAACAAAATTTAGCATACCTAAACTAATACCTTGAAAGACCTGAAAGATCATATTTAAACATATATATATATATATATATATATATATATATCACATAACATACATATAATATAAATTTAGAATTATATATCCTATAGTAGTATGTTTAATGATGAGTGTGAGAAGTATCTTTCCTGGTAAATATAAGAGCTTGGTGGTATGTCAATGCTCCTACTTCAGCAATTAGAAAATAAGATTTATTTTTAAAATGTTATTTTTAAAGACACTGAAAGAATGACAATGACATAAACTAAGGTTATGGAAAGGCTGAGTCTTTCTACACCAACCATATTTATTAGCCATTTCTTCCCTGGGAGAACTTTCTAATTCTGAGCATAGAAAAGAATTCAGGATTGTTTTCATCACAGAGATTTACTGCCAGATGGAGAAACAAGTGGAGATTTTGTCAGACCACAAATTTGATGGTCACGTGTTAGGGCTGTCATGATAGAAACTAGGAATGCTAAAGCACGTGGGTATTTTCCCCACAGAACTTATGCTGACATTAAAGGTTATGTACAAACCTGGGAAAACTGAGCTAGCAGGCTTGTAGAATTGTAGTAAATATTCTGCAGTCTCTTGGTATTTAATAGAGTGAAAGTGTCAGTCACTCAGTCATGTTCAACTCTTTGAGACCCCATGGACTGTAGCCCCACAGACCCCTCTGTCCATGGAATTCTCCAGGCAAGAATACTGCCGTGGGTACTGATTTCCTCCTCCAGAAGACTTTTCCAACCCAGGGATTGAACCTGTGTCTCCTGCATTGCAGGAAGATTCTTTACCATCTGAGCCACCAAGGAAGCCCCTACATAAGAAAGTAACAAATAAGAATAAACCTGACTCATATTGGAACTATTCCTTTTGCTCTAAAATTTGTGCTCTATTTTCTATGCTTAGTCAGGCTGGCTCTGCAGTTTTGTCTCCTCAAATAGTGAAGCAGCTTTACCTAGAACCTGAAATATGGGCTTCCAAGATGATTCTGTGGTAAGGAATTTGCCTGCCAATGCAGGAGATTCAGGTTTGATCCCTGGGTTAGGAAGATATCCTGGAGGAAGGAATGTTAACCCACTCCAGTATTATTCCTGGGAAATCCCATGGACATAAGAGCCTGGTGGGCTACACTCCATGGGGTCACAAAAGTCAGATGTGACTTAGTGACCAAAAAATAACCTAGCCTGAATTGTACGTAGTAGCCCTTTCTCCAGGCTATACCTCTAAGGCTTTACATTTAAGGGCATAACACTTTTCATCCATATAGAAATAAAAAGTTACAGAACAGAAATAGCATTTGTCTTACTGAAGGTTTACAGGGAAATTATAGCCATACCTGCACAGACTGCTTGTTTTAATATTGCCACCCTGCTTATTTAACTTATATGCAGAGTACATCATGAGAAACGCTCGGCTGGATGAAGCACAAGCTGGAAACAAGATTGCCAGAAGGAATATTAATAACCTCAGATATGCAGATAAAAACACTCATGGCAGAAAGTGAAGAACTAAAGAGCCTATTGATGAAAGTGAAAGAGGTGAGTGGGAAAAGTTGGCTTAAAACTCAACATTCAGAAAACTATGATCATGGCATCTGGTCCTATCACTTCATGGCAAACAGATGGGGAAACAATGGAAAGATTGGTTGACGTTATTTTGGGGGGCTTCAAAATCACTGCAGATGGTGATTGAAGCCATGAAATTAAAAGACGCTTACCCCTTGGAAGGAAAGCTATGACCAACCTAGACAGCATATCACAAAGCAGAGACATTACTTTGTCAACAAAGGTCCATCTAGTCAAGGTTATGGTTTTTCCTGTACTCATGTATGGATGTGAGAGTTGGACTGTGAAGAAAGCTGAGTGCAGAGGAATTGATGCTTTTAAACTGTGGTGTTGGAGAAGACTCTTGAGAGTCCCTTGGACTGCAAGGAGATCCAACGTGTCCATTCTAAAGCAGATCAGTCTTGGGTGTTCATTGGAAGGACTGATGAAGCTGAAACTCCAATACTTTGGCCACCTGATGTGAAGAGCTGACTCACTTGAAAAGACCCTTATCCTGGGAAAGATTGAAGGCAGGAGGAGAAGGGGACGGCAGAGGATGAGATGGTTGGATGGCATCACCGGCTCAATGGAAATGAATTTGGGTAAACTCTGGGAGTTGGTGATGGACAGGAGGCCTGGAGTGCTGCAGTTCACAGGGTCACAAAGAGTCAGACACGACTGAGCAAGTGAACTGAACACAGACTGCTCCAAAAACAAAAGATTAGCACATTCCTTCTGAATTGTCTGCAAAAACTAGCTACAACCTCTTCCCTTTCAGAATGAAAGAAGTCTGAAATTCACTCGGATAAAAGGGCTCTTTGGGACATGGGTTTGATATCTTCAGGATGGCTTAATTTCAGAATAAAGTTGCAATTACTTTCCCCAAACCTTGCGCCCCACCCCATTTATTGGCCTGCTCTATGGCAAGCTAACACTACCAGTTCAGATCAGTTCAGCTGCTCAGTTGTATCCAACTCTTTGTGACCACAGGGACTGCAGCATGCCAGGCCTCCCTGTCCATCACCAACTCCTGGAGCTTGCTCAAACTCATGTCCATTGAGTCAGTGATGCCATCCAACCATCTTATCCTTTGTCGTCCCCTTCTCCTCCTGCCTTCAATCTTTCCCAGCATCAGGGTATTTTCAAATGAGTCAGTTCTTCACATCAAGTAGCCAAAGTATTATATTTTCAGCTTCAGCAACAGTCCTTCCAATGAATATTCAGGACTGATTTCCTTTAGTATGGACTGGTCGTATCTACTTGCAGTCCAAAGGACTCTCAAGAGTCTTCTCCAACACCACAGTTAAAAAGAATCAATTCTTCAGCACTCAGCTTTCTTCACAATCCAACTCTCACATTCATACATGACTACTGGAAAGCAGAGCTTTGACTAGAGAGACCTTTGTTGGCAAAGTAATGTGTCTGCTTTTTAATATACTCTCTAGGTTGGTCATAACTTTTTTTCCAAAGAGTAAGTCTTACTTTTTGTCTTACTTTTGTCTTTTGTCTGGAACAACAGACTGGTTCCAGATAGGAAAGGGAATACATCAAGGCTGTATATTATCACCCTGATTATTTAACTTATATGCAGAGTACATCATGAGAAATACTGGACTGGAAGAAACACAAGCTGGAATCAAGATTGCCAGCTGAAATATCAATAACCTCAGATATGCAGATGACACCACCCTTATGGCAGAAAGTGAAGAGGAACTAAAGAGCCTCTTGATGAAAGTGAAAGAGGACAGGGAAAAAGTTAGCTTAAAGCTCAACATTCAGAAAACAAAGATCATGGCATCTGGTCCCATCACTTCATGGGGAATAGATGGGGAAACAGTGGAAACAGTGTCAGACTTTATTCTTTTGGCCTCCAAAATCACTGCAGATGGTGACTGCAGCCATGAAATTAAAAGACACTTACTCCTTGGAAGGAAAGTTATGACCAACCTAGATAGCATATTCAAAAGCAGAGACATTACTTTGCCAACAAAGGTTCGTCTAGTCAAGGCTATGGTTTTTCCTCTGGTCATGTATGGATGTGAGAGTTGGACTGTGAAGAAGGCTGAGCACTGAAGAATTGATGCTTTTGAACTGTTGTGTTGGAGAAGATTCTTGAGAGTACCCTGGACTACAAGGAGATCCAACCAGTCCATTCTGAAGGAGATAAGCCTTGGGATTTCTTTGGAGGGAATGATTCTGAAGCTGAAACTCCAATACTTTGGCCACCTAATGCGAAGAGCTGACTCATTGGAAAAGACTCTGATGCTGGGAGGGATTGGGGGCAGGAGGAGAAGGGGACAACAGAGGATGAGATGGCTGGATGGCATCACTGACTCGATGGATGTGAGTCTGAGTGAACTCCGGGAGTTGGTGATGGACAGGGAGGCCTGGCGTGCTGCGATTCATGGGGTCGTGAAGAATCGGACACAACTGAGTGACTGAACTGAACTGAACTGAACTGAAGTGTCTTTTAATTTCATGGCTGCAGTCACCATCTGCACTGATTTGGGAACCCCAAAAATAAAGCCTTTCACTGTTTCCATTGTTTTCCCATCTATTTGCCATGAAGTAATGGGACTGAATGCCATAATCTTAGTTTTCTGAATGTTGAGTTTTAAGCCAACTTTTTCAGTCTCCTCTTTTGCTTTCATCAAGAGGCTCTTTAGTCTTCTTCACTTTCTGCCATAAGAGTGATGTCATCTCCATATCTGAGGTTATCGATATTCGTCCCGGCAATCTTGATTTCAGCTTGTGCTTCATCCAGCCCAGCATTTTGCTTGATATACTCTGCATATAAGTTAAATAAGCAGGGTGACAATATGTAGCCTTGACATACTCCTTTCCAAATTTGGGACCAGTCTGTTTTTCCATGTGCGGTTCTGTTGCTTTTTGACCTGCATACAGATTTCTCAGGAGATAGGTCAGGTGGTCTAGTACTCCCAACTCTTCAAGAATTTTCCAGTTTGTTGTGATCCACACTGTCAAAGGCTTTGGTGTAGTCAATACGCAGAAGTAGATATTTTTCTGGAATTCTGTTGCTTTTTGGATGAGCCAATTCATTTTGGCAACTTGATCTCTGGTTCTTTTGCATTTTCTAAATCCAGCTTGAACATCTGCACATTCATGGTTCATGTACTGTTGAAGCCTGGCTTGGAGAATTTTGAACATTTTTTTGATAGTGTGTGAGATGAGTTCAATTCTGCAGTAGTTTGAACGTTCTTTGGCATTGCTTTTCTTTGAGATTGGAATCAAAACTGACTTTTCCAGTCCTGTGGCCACTACTGAGTTTTCCAGATTTGCTGGCATATTGAGTACAGCACTTTCACAGCATCATCTTTTAGGATTTGAAAGAACTCAACTGTAATTCTATCACCTCCAGTATCTTGTTCATAGTGATGCTTCATAAGGCCCACTTGACTTACAGTATATCTGGATCTAGGTGAGTGATCACACCATCATGATTATCTGTGTCATGAAGAATAGCAAAGAGAGAATGCCAAAGAATATCAGAGAATATCAAGGAGAGATAAGAATGCCTTCCTCAGTGATCAATGAAGAGAAATAGAGGAAAATGGTAGAATGGGAAAGACTAGATATCTCTTCAAGAAAATTAGAGATACCAAGGGAATATTTCATGCAAAGATGGGCACAATAAAGAACAGAAGTAGTTTGGATCTAATAGAAGCAAATGATATTAAGAAGAGGTGGCAAGAACATACAGATATATTATACAAAAAATATCTTTTTGCATAAGTTCTTTACTTATTTAAAGAACTTTTTAAGTAAGTTCTTATTGAAATAACTTATTTGGAAAATCTTTTTTGCCTTTTGTTTAAAATTTTAATCACATCTATTTTAGCATTATTTCTTCTCTAGCTTTATAGTCACATGGTTACCTATGACTAAGTGTTTTACCCTACTTCTCTCAAGACTAAACTGTTTGAGGCTAATTCTGAACATACACTTCTGAACACAAGGTAATGATTTAAGATCTTGATACCTAATTATTACTTAAATCTACATACCAAAGTTGTTCATCAAGATAAATAAATACAAATGAACACATGGACATTTGAAGGATATATCTAATTTCTAGATTCATTATAGTATCAAAACTGACAATGATGACAATGCAGGGAGATAATAATTATATACTTTTTTCAAATTCTTGGAAATGTCATTAAAGGATTTTTTTTTTTTTTTACTGTTTCTATAGGCTATAAAGTGGAAGATGGCCAATATAGAAAAAGAATCTTGAAGTCTATATTTCACAATTTATGTTATAATAAAATAATCATGCTATACTCAATCTACTATTTTTCATTCTAGTGTTTAATGAAAAATGCAAATCCTTTGGCCTGTAGCGTTTTAATCATACCCATATTCCTTAACTTCAATTATCTCTTTACTCTGCAAGTGGATAACAATAATAGGATAACATTAAAAAAACAAATGAGAGAGAGAACTAGTGAATTACTGGAAATGTAGAACATTGTGAACTTTGAATGCTTTTAAGTTCAAGACTGAGTCACAAAACAATAGATGCCTGATAAATTGCATTTCTAAACTTTTCTTTTAAATTACTCATATTATTATGTCTGCTTAGTACTTTGGAAGAAGAGAGATTTCTGTCCTACAAAAATCTTAAATTTTGGAAAACAAAATTGCATTCATCTACATAATCATCCCTCTAGGTCTTTAGCAATTACTTTTATCTGATACACATTATGTCTCTGTAATACAAATATTCATTTTCTTGATTCAAAACCTTCTTGATTGCAAATGCCAGAGTTTGTTTATGATGGTTCAATACTTGGAATTGGCATATCACTATCAATTTGATTGTCCTTCTGAGTAATAGTTTGTTACTTCCTAAATAGCTGGAGCTTCTTTTTATTTTAGAGCAATAAAATGATATGTGCTGAGACTACTGGTTACAAAGCAGCTTTTGAATCTCATATGTGGCACATTTATATATTTGTTACTAGTCTTTTGAATTATACTAGACATGAGACAAGTCTAGCCTTTTAATGGACTAACATTTAAATAAGCTAGCTTGTAAAATAGTAGAAAACTATGCATTATTATTTGTACGACAAAGTAAATAATATGATTAAAATAGTGAAATGATACAATTTCGAGATAACTCCTAACTATAAAATAATTCATGCTCATGCTTAGTTGTGTCCAACTCATTGCAACCCCATGGACTAAGGTCATCTGACCTTAAAATTTTCAAGGCAAGGATACTGGAATGTGTTTCCATTTCCTACTCCAAGGAACCTTCCTGAACCAGGAATTGAACCTGAGTCTCTTGTGTCTCCTGCATTGGAAGGTGGATTTTTTTTTTTTTTTTTACCACTATGCAACCTGGGAAGCCAGGTTGAGATATTACCTTGATAAATATTATGCTAAAATAAGACATAATAAATATATAAATTTCTTTTTTTTTTAATATATAAATTTCTAATGCAGAAATAATCAGATTTGGAATATGCAAATTAGACCAATCACTGATGCAGATGATTGTTTGCTTTGGTGTATTTTTATTTGAAAAAGGTGAATAGTTTTCTTTGTAAACAATTAAAAAAGCAACTGTACTGTTTCTGTTTAAATAACTGAATTGCTAGTTGAAGCAAACATCTGTAAATACAGAAAAAACTGAAAATTGTTGATGGCCCAAGATGTTAATGCTTGACTTGTGCTTTGTAATAAGAAACTTAAAAACCCTTTAAATTTCAACTAAACATAAATAAAGGACCCACTGATTTAAAACACATGCTAATTTATTTTGTTTGCAAAACCTGTGTCAGGCTAGCAGTATGCTTCATCATATAATACGGCATAATAAATGTTATCAGTCATATCATGACTAATTTTTTAAAATATTAACCATGCTGGTATTAAAATATTATATCTTATCCTATCTCTTTTTGTCTTCTTCAAAATGTTGTGGTAAGTAATTAGCACAGGAAAAAATAAAAGGCATGCTTTGAATTTAGGATTTTAAAAACTGACTTTTTGTGGAACAGACCTGTTAACTTTGATGCAGTAGAAAAAAGGAGGACATAAAGAAATCCTATTTATGCCTGCTAATCTCTTAGCATTAACTTTTTTGCATTCCCAATATGATACGTAGCAGCTGGAATCTGGATATTTCAGTAGTGAATACAATATATTTGATCTCTGATGATATGATATGAAATTAGAGAAAAGCAAAACAAAATATAGTGAGTGAACATTTACAAAAATTGATCACTATTGTTCATTACTAAGTAAGGAAACTGAAGAGTGCTACATGGGCATACAATTGTAGAACTCAAAGCAGAATATTCTCTTTTTTTTACTTTACAATATTGCATTGGTTTTGCCATACATCAACATGCATCCACCATGGGTGTACATGTGTTCCTCATCCTGAATATTCTTATGGTCTTGTGTTAGTTGCTCAGTTGTGTCTGACTCTTGAGAGACCCCATAGACTGCAGCCTGAGAGGCTCCTCTGTCCTTGGAATTTTCCATGCAAGAATACAGGAGTTGGTTGCCATTCTCTTATCCAGGGAATCTTCCTGACCCAGGGATTGAACCCAGGTCTCCTGCATTGCAGATAGATTCTTAACTACTAGTGCCACCTGGGAAGCCCTCTTGTGGTGTAAGTTACCATCATTTGTAACAGGTGCAACTTGTGATAGATGGTATCATGATAGGTGGCATGAATAGGTGTGATAGGTGGTCGTGAATTTTCATGGACAACTGCTGTGCCCTGATCTGTGCCCCTCAAGTTGGTTGGTTGTGAAATTTCAAATAGCAGAACATGTAACAAAACACAACCATCTTTCATTTTAGGTGTTTTTTTTTTTTCCAGTTTGTTTTTGTTTATTTATTTTTAGTCATTTTTTTACATTGAGTTGTAGCTTATTTACAATGTACTGTTAGTTTCAGGTGTACAGATTCAGTTATATATATACATACATATATATATATATATTTTTTTTAATTATTTTCCCATTTAGGTCATTACAGAATACTGAGTAAAGTTCCCTGCCTTATAACTTAGCTTATCTATTTTATATATAGCAGTGCCATGCTATGCCATGCTAATTCGCTTCAGTCGTGTCCAACTCTGTGCCACCCCATAGACGGCAGCCCACCAGGCTCCCCCATCCCTGGGATTCTCCAGGCAAGAACACTGGAGTGGGTTGCCATTTCCTTCTCCAATGCATGACAGTGAAAAGTGACAGTGAAGTCGCTCAGTCGTGTCCGACTCTTTGAGACGCCATGGACTGCAGTCTTCCAGACTCCTCCGTCCATGGGATTTTCCAGGCAAGAATACTGGAGTGGGGTGCCATCACCCTCTCTGATATATAGCAGTGGGTATATGTTAACCCCAAACTCCTAATTTATTCCTCCCACCACCTTTCTTTTTCTATTTGATAACCATCATTTTTTTAAAAGTCTGTTTTATTGTCCATATCATTTGATACAGCTAACATCATATTTAATAGTGAAAATCTGAAAGCATTTCCTGAAAGATAAAAAACAACACAAAGATGTGCACTTTTATTTTACAAAGTTTTGGAAGTCCTAGCCACAACAGTCAGAGAAGAAAAATAAGTAAAGGAAATCCAAGTGGAAAAAGAAGTAAAAGAAACTGTCACTATTTTCATATGACATGATACTATATATAGAAAATCCTGATTATGCTACTAGAAAACTACCATGTGTTCTTAGTAGCTCAGTCATGTCCAACTCTTGCGACTCCATAGACCTTAACCTGCCATGCTCCTCTGTCCATGGGATTCTCCAGGGAAGAATATTGGAGTGGGTTGCCATTTCCTTCTCCAGGGGATATTCTCCACCTAGGAATTGAAGCTGGGTCTCTTGCATTATAGGCAGACTCTTTACCAACTGAGGTATGAGGGAAGCCTCTAGAAAACTACTAGTACTTATCAATGAAATCAGTAAAATTGCAGGGTACAAAATTAATACACAGAGATATGCTGCATCTCTATACACTAACAAAAAAATTTTTTTAATTACCATCACATCAAAAAGAATAAAATATCTAGGAATAAAGCTACCGAAGGGTGCAAAAGACCTGTACAGTGAGTTCCATACATACCAACGAGTTCTGTTCTGAGAGCATAAGTTCAATTTGTTTGTAAGTCCAATAAAGGTAGCCTAGATGCTTACCTAACACAATTGACTCTACTAATAGGGTTATAACTAACTAACTAGACATGAAATAATTTTCACACAAATGATACATGCATAAAAACACAAAATAGAAAACATTTTACATCTTACAGCATATTACCCTGAAAAGAACGGTAGTGCTGTACAACAGCTGGCATATAGGAGTTGACATGAACATTTGAATCTTTGGAAGCTCTCAATTTGAGGGTTCATTTGTAGGAGATTTACTGTAGTTCAAAAATTCTAAGACACTTGATGAAAGAAAGCAAAAATGACACAACAGATAGAAAGATAACCATGTTCTTGGATTGAAAGAACCAATAATGTCAAAATTACTATGCTCCTCAAGGGAATATACAGATTCAATGCAATCTCTGTCAAATTACTAATGGCATTTTTCTCAAAACTAGAACAATAACAACAACAACAAATTAAATGTGTACAGAAACACAAAAGACTGAAAATATGCAAAGCAATCTTGACAAAGAAAAATGGAGCTGGAGGAATCAGGAATCAGGGATCACTATAGACCTCAGACTATACAACAAAGCTATAGCCATTAAAACAGTATGGTACTGGCACAAAAACAGACATATCCATCAATGGAACAGGACAGAGCCTGAAAATAAACTCAAGTACCTTTGGTCAATTACAATATGATGAAAGAGGCAAGCATATACAAGGGAGAAAAGACAATTTTTTCAATAAATCATGTTGGGAAAGATGGAAAACTGCATCTAAAAATGAAATTAGAACATTCTCTAACACCAAACAAAAAAAGATAATTTAAAGTTCATTAAAGACCTAAAACATATATGAATACTATAAAACAAACTATAAACTATATATGAATACTACAAAAAACATATATGAATACTATAAAAATACTATAAACCATATATGAATACTATAAAGCTCTTGAAAACAGAAGCAAAACACTCTTTGACTTAAATTGCAGCAATATCTTTTTTGATTCACCCCCTGGAATAATAAAAATTAAAATTAACAAATGGATCTAATTAAATTTGAAAGGTTTTGCACACCAAAGGAAACTATAAACATAATGAAAAGACAACTCACAGAATGGGAGAAAGCATTGCAAATAATATCACCTTGTTTTAAAGTTTCAATTTTATTCCTTTCATCAAAACTGTGGTGTTTTGGCATTGGTCCACTATCAAGGTTGTTATATCACAGTAAAGGTTTTTATTCTACACTTAAGCTGACATAGGAGACAGAACTTAGCATTGAATCAACCAATCTTACCTTTTAAATCTCAAAAAATATGTAGCAACATCAACTTTTTTCCCCACAGATATTGTGAAATCTCTCCACAGCTAATTGCTTAACTAAAACACTTAAATTATACAAATATTTTAGTACACTACTTTTCATCATCTATCTTAACAAGTAGGTAACCAGAAACAAAACTATAAGAAATACCATATCACATGAGAGTCTCTATAATTTCATTGGGATCATAAATCATCATTTTCTTCACACAAGGTATTAACTGGCAGGTGAATAAAGCCTCATTGTCAGTTACAGACCATAATGTAACACTTTTCTCCTACCTTGATGTATTTTATATAAATCTATAGTTTTCTAATTTGCCAGTTTTCATTAAGAAATCTACAGTCAACAAATTTATATATTCTGAAAACAATGGCAATTTAAGCATTACTTACTTTATATGCAGGTAAAGAATGCTCAAACTACCGTACAATTATATTCATCTCACACGCTAGTGAAGTAATGCTCAAAATTCTCCAAACCATGCTTCAGCAATACGTGAACCATGAACTTCCAGATGTTCAAGCTGGTTTTAGAAAAGGCAGAGGAACCAGAGGTCAAAATGCCAACATCCAATGGATCATTAAAAAAGCGAGAGAGTTCCAGAAAAACATCTATTTCTGCTTTATTGACTTTGTCAAAGCCTTTGACTATGTGGATCACAATAAACTGCGGAAAATTCTGAAGGAGATGGGAATACCAGATCACCTGACCTGCTTCTTGAGAAATCTATATGCAGGTCAGGAAACAACAGTTAGAACCGGACAAGGAACAACAGACTGGTTCCAAATAGGAAAAGGAGTACGTCAAGGCTGTATATTGTCAACCTGCTTATTTAACTTCTATGCAGAGTACATCATGAGAAACGCTGGGCTGGAAGAAGCACAAGCTGGAATCAAGATTGCTGGAAGAAATACGAATAACCTCAGATATGCAGATGACATCACCCTTACGGCAGAAAGTGAAGAAGAACTAAATAGCTTCTTGATGAAAGTGAAAGAAGAGAGTGAAAAAGATGGCTTAAAGCTCAACATTCAGAAAACTAAGATCATGGCATCTGGTCGCATTACTTCATGGGAAATAGATGGGGAAACAGTGGACACAGTGACAGACTTTATTTTCTAGGGTTCCCAAATCACTGCAGATGGTGGCTGCAGCCATGAAATTAAAAGACACTTCCTCCTTGGAAGGAAAGTTATGACCAACCTAGACAGCATATTAAAAAGCAGAGACATTACTTTGTCAACAAAGGTCCATCTAGTCAAGGCTATGGTTTTTCCAGTGGTCACGTATGGATGTGACAGTTGGACTGTGAAGAAAGCTGAGCGCAGAAAAATTGATGCTTTTGAACTGTGGTGTTGGAGAAGACTCTTGAGAGTCCCTTGGACAGCAAGGAGATCTAACTTGTCTGTCCTAAAAGAGATCAGTCCTGAATATCATTGGAAGGACTGATGCTGAATCTGAAGCTCCAATACTTTGGCCACCTGATGTGAAGAGCCCTCATTGGAAAAGATCCTGATTCTGGGCAAGATTGAAGGCAGGAGGAGAAGGAGAGGACAGAGGATGAGATGGTTGGATGGAATCACCGACTCAATGGACATGAGTTTGAACAAGCTTCCGGAGTTGGTGCTGGACAGGGAGGACTGATGTGCTGTACTCCATGGAGTCACAAAAAATCAAACACAACTGAGAGACTGAACAATAGCAACTTTATATGTACTAAAACAATTCTAAAATACTTAAGTAAAAATACATCCCAAAATGAAAATTATGCTATGCATAATTTGTTGCTGTAGAGGCAGTCAGATCTCTTTGATGTGTCTTTAATCAATACCATACTTAGCAATTTTCTTCAACTCGTTTTCTCTAGATGAGTTTTTCAGTTAGCAGTTACACTTGATTTTCATTTAAGTGTCACTATAATTAGAAGCTAGAGTTGCAAATTGCGGAATGGACTCTGACTAGTTTATCGGTAAGTATAAATTTCAAGAATAGTTCATTTAATCTCCATTAAAGCCCTTGAGTTTGGCTTTCAAGCAGCCAGTTTGTGGCCCACCAAGGAGCCATTTCTCCCCTTTGCTGGTCATAGATACCAAGCTTGAAAAGCTGGTGTAAAAAATGGATATCAGTATTTTTGCCATCCCTGCCATAGTTACTCTAAGGGCTAGAAAATAGCTTCTCTGTGGCAGCATCATCTTTATTGTGTTTGTTTCTGTTTCTGATTGACATCTATGGATGAGGCCAACTGACAAACCCTTAACCATATTTCTGTGACCTAATGCAAGTAAGGCTGGGGAAATGAAACCCTAACAACAGTTTTGGGGACAGTGTTGTTTATTAGGCAAAAAATTATCCTAACAGAATATTTCAAATAAAGCATAAACCATGCATTTACATATTCAAATGGTGAATGCTGATTATATCACCTATATAATTATATATAACTTACTCTCTAAGGCAAGAGGGTCATTGTGATTGACACTTCTCAACACAACAGGGTTATTTTCTAGTCATAACTCCCAAAATGGAAAGATGCTATCATTACATAAATATCACATACATAGATATGGATTGTTTGCCTACTGAGAAAAAAAAATATTTATACACACAAATATAGTATCCATGTTTTTTATTTTTTCTTTCTTATTATTTATTGATGATTATTAAATTATGTATTTTTTCTGGTATAAGATGACCTGTATTTAGGAAAACTAGGTTAAGAAAAATGAAAACAGAAATCTCTAAACTCCTTGTCATTATTCCATATTATGCTAAATAGAGTTTTGGCTTTTGAAGATTACAGTAATGAAAAACTTAAAATTGCCACAAAGAGCTTTCACTTAACTCTTTTGGATAATATTTGCTGTTAAGAGAAAATATAGCTATTTTGGATGTATAAGTAACATCTGTCAATTACAATATGACAAAATTTCTTTATAAAATTGTTTTCAAAATTGAAATTTTCTTTTTCTTTTTCTATATTGATAATATTATACATTTAAAATATCCTTTGTTGATACAAATTCTGCAGAATGAGACCAAATTGACCACTGAGATTTCACTATTTTAAATGACCTTAAGCAATTCTAAAGAAAGGAACATCCTGCTTGAAAACAAGCTTAGCTGACCCACTAAGGAGATGGTTAGGGACTGGGAGGCCTGGAGTTCTTCAGTCCCTGGGATCACAAAGAGTTGGACACAACTAGGTAACTGAACAACAAACTCACAAATCTGTACAAAGATGTAATTGATTGATTGAAGGACTAATGAGCTCCTTATCACCAAATTTCCTCAGAGTCTTTCTGATCACTTCATGGAGGTGTTGTACAAATAATACAGGCATCAGTTGGTGAGATTCAGATCTTTTTTTAATCTTAGAATGACAGAATTTAATTGCCTCACTGAGATAATATGAAAACTTTTTGAAAAGAAAAGCACAATAATTTACTAATTTAGATGCATTTGGTTCTTCTTCCTGCGATGCACAGCTCTAGACGAAGTTGATTTTATAGTGGCCTTAGAGACTTCTGTGAAAATTTCAAGATATGTGTATTTTTTTTTTTTTCAGCAGTAGCTATTTCCTCTCCTACACTATGCAGAAGTAGTAACATCCAGACAGTAGCAGAGACATCAGCTTATATTTGGTCTTTTGCCTTCTGAACCTAGAATCTTTAATTATAAAGTATTCAGAAACGTAAATGAATACTCCAGATATGCTGTTTTAAACTTAACATTTTAATTTCCGGATCTACTGACATTACAACATTAGGGTACTGTCCCATGAAGAAATATCTTTAATAATTCATGGGCACTTCCTTTATTACTTATATAAATGAGTATTGAAGAACTAAAGCCATTTAGTATGTTGACATTTTTTCTATTTCTTCAACGTAAGAGAAGTTTTAAAGCAGCATGAAAATGGAAAATCATTTAAATGAAGGTTAATCATATTTTTACTAAACCTCAATGGAGTCTCATTTCTTTTCATTTTGAAAAATGAACAGAGAAGCAATAAAGCTATTTTATCTAGATTATATATTTTTGAGAATATTAACAAAAATGAGAACTACTGTGCTTAAAATATAAATACTGGTCATTTTGAGGGCAAAGAATAACTTTTTAGAAAAAAAGTAAAATTCATTATTTCTGTAAACACTGATCAATGATATCAGAGGTTTAAATGACAAAAAAAAAAAAAAAAAAGTTGAATGAGTATAGACCAGTGCGGATACAAAAAAAAAGTCTTAAATTTGGCCAAGTTAAAAAAAAAAAAAAAAAACTTATAAGACAGAAACTGACACCATAAAATAAAAGTCAGAAGGCAGAAATACTACAAAGGAAAAATCGGTGAATATTTAAGGGAAAGTGAAACAAAATCATTCATAGGTTATCAGCTATTTATCTATCAGGAGAAAAATAATCAACAAGAATGAATGAAATATTCAGATATCTTTAACATCCTCTATTTAAAATCTGCTAAGTACAAGCCAATATAGCATATTTACTAATTCATGGTGTAAATCAACTTTGTTCAAAAGCTAGTTCCTATAAAGCTCTTTATACTAAAAGAATATGGCTTTTCCCCCCCTCATATAGAGCTCCAAATCGTAAATTTCTTAAATTTTTATCATGTCTCTACTCATATGATTTAAGAAAGGTCAAAATTTAATTGACTTCTCTGTTACCTGTTTATATTATACTTACTGGCAAGATTACAAAAGAATATTATATCTCCATTAATACTGAAAACATGTTCTATCTCTCTTATGGCAAATTATGGCAAAACCAGAGCAAATAAATCAAGCTGAAGATAGCAAAATACCTGCTAATAAAGACAGGGGGGAAAATGTGCTTCTAGGTCAGTTCTGACCATCTTCTATCTTCTGACAAAACAATGAAAATGAATCAATATGAAAAAAGAAATATTTTTGTACTTTACCTTAAACAAAAACTTCTAGTCAGAGAAAATCCTTACACTGTATCCATTATAACTATTAAGAGGGGATCATCAACAAGGAATGAAACCTGTTTGAAAATACAGTAAACATTGTATTTTGGAAAATCTTCCCTACCATCAATTAAAAAAAAAAAAACAAAAAAAAAAAACAACCACTTTTTTTGTGATAATATGAATATACACATTTTGAAAACCAAAAAGCAAACAGTTTTAATTAATTTATAAGTAAGACTTCATAATTTGTCCACAAGTTTAAGCAGTCTTTATAGTGAGTGAATGGAGAAGGCAATGGTACCCCACTCCAGTACTCTTGCCTGGAAAATCCCATGAATGGAGGAGCGTGGTGGGCAGCAGTCCATGCGGTCGCTAAGAATCGGACATGACTGAGCGACTTCACTTTCACTTCTCACTGTCATGCATTGGAGAAGGAAATGGCAATACACTCCAGTGTTCTTGCCTGGAGAATCCCAGGGATGGGGGAGCCTGGTGGGCTACCGTCTCTGGGGTCACACAGAGTAGGACACGACTGACTTAGCAGCTGCAGCAGCATAGTGAGTGAAAGTCGCTCAAGTCAATGTCAGACGCTTTGCAACTCCATGGACTATATAGTCTATGGAATTCTCCGGGCCAGAATACTGGAGTGGGTAGCCTTTCCCTTCTCCAGGGGATCTTCCCAACCAAGGGATTGAACCCAGGTCTCCTGCATTGCAAGCAGATACTTTACTAGCTGAGCCACAAAAGAAGCCCTAGTATACTGGAGTGGATAGCCTTTCCCTTCTCCAGCAGATCTTCCCGACCCAGGAATTGATCCGAGGTCTCCTGCATTGGAGGCGGATTCTTTTCCAACTGAGCTATCAGCGAAGCCCAGTCTTTACTGCAGAGGACAAATGCATGGGAAACATTTTTAAAGCCAATTACAACAAATATATTGCTTCCCTGGTGGCTCAGAGGGTAAGGCATCTGCCTGCAATGTGGGAGACCCAGGTTCAGTCCCTGGGTGGGGAAGAGCCCCTGGAGAAGGAATGGCAACCCACTCCAGTATTCTTGCCTGGAGAATCCCATGAATGGAGGAGCCTGGTAGGCTACAGTCCACAGGGTCAGAAAGAGTTGGACACGACTGAGCAATTTCACTTTCACTTTCACAACAAATATATTTTTACATTTTCATCTACCGGCTCCCCCATCCCCCTCCTCACCTACCATTCCTAAGACACACACACAACTTTTCTTGTCTTCTTATGGCTTAATCACATTCTGGTAGGATATAGAAAAAGGTAGCACCATGAGCTGTAAGGCTTAACCTAAAAAAAGTTGGAAAGATACATTTTGTTTCTGATTGACAGACTATTTTCTAAATGACCAAGAGTGATACAGATAATGAAAAGCAAATCAAGTAATTGGAATTCTGTATGACAAAAACCATCACAATATTTTAAAGTGGAAGTGAAGTCGCTCACTTGTGTCCGATTCTTTGCGACCCCATGGACAGTAGCCTACCAAGTTCCTCCGTCCATGAGCTTTTCCAGGCAATAGTACTGGAGTGGATTGCCATTTCCTTCTCCAGAGGATCTTCCGGACCCAAGGATCGAACCTGGGTCTCCCACAATGTAGACAGATGCTTTACCGTCTGAGACACCAGGGAAGTCCCCGTATTCCCCCCCCCAGGGAAGTGGGGGGGATTTCAAAAACATTTAAAAATGTTTTTTAAAAAGTAATTAACTGAAATGAAATCAAGAAAGAAGATTTAAGGGAACAAGAACAAAAAGGGACAAAGACAAAACTGTAAAATATTTAAATAATTACATAAAATTCTGCTGAACTGAACAGTAAAAATCTGATTGAAAGTTCAATGTAATCAGTCTAGTTTTTTTTTTTTTTTCTCAAATATTTTAGAGACTTAAAATAATAATAACAATAAAAATTTTTTACAAAGGTACTTTCATTTTAACCATTGTCAGGTGTCTTTGTTTTAAAAAAGATGCAGGTTCTTAACTGATACTGTTATACTTCTGACAAAATATCTTCTTTTATTTTTTTGCTCTGCAGGTCTGCTGGTAATAAATTTTCGCAATTTATGTTTTTCTGGAACAGTCTTTATTTCTTACTCATCTTTGAAATATATTGCCCCATGGTTAGTCTTTTGTGTGCATGTATGAATATGTCTCATTTTGTATTTTTCAATATTCTGTATTTTTATATTTTTTAAATGAGAAATCTGCCATATTTATCTCTGTTTTTGTCTATGCAGTGTTCCTTTTTTATTGAATACAACAGATATTCATCTTGCCTTGGATTTTATTTGCTTGAATATATTATATCTTTGTGTGATTTGGGTGAATATTTATTTTATTTGGGGGTATCTGAGCTTCTTGAATTGTATTTTGAGGATTTTCATTGCTTTTGGAAAATCAAAATTGTTATGTCTTCTTTTTAATTTTTTTTTAATTTTTATTTTTGCTTTGTTTCTTGGTTTTTTGTTTGTTTGTTTGTTTGTTCCTTTTTGGGAGGATCCCCTGGAGAAGGGAAAAGCTACCCACTCCAGTATTCTGGCCTGGAGAACTCCATGGACTGTACAGTCCATGGGGTTGCAAGGGATCAGACACAACTGAGGGACTTTCATTTTCACTTGTTTTTCTTTTTTAAATTTCTTATTTTTACTTATTTATTTTTTCTGCCCTTTTTATATTCTACTCTTGAGATTCCAATCTCATATATGCTAGACCATTTGACATCATTGCATTGCTGTATCTTTGGAAACTGTACTCCCTCTTTCTTTTCTTTTTTCATTTTCATTCCTTTTTTAGTGCCCCAATTTGAATAATTTGTATTGTATTATCATTAAGTCCACTTAGTTTCTCCATAATTGTGTCATCTACTGACAAACTCTTTCAAAGACTTCTTTATCTTGTTTACCAAGTTTTGTTTGAGGAACATGTTCTGTTTCTCTTTTCTGAAGTTCCCCACCTGTGAGTTGCAAAATTTTTCCACTAAATTCTATACTCGTATGTTAGTCTACTTTCAGTCTTTAGAAATTTGTTAACCTCTTTAACTGGATTCTTCTTACCTGCTTATAGGAATGCTTCCATTTTCTTCCATTGCCAAGGATCAGTCAGTGTTCATGCCCTCTCTTGCCTTGGATTTCCTTAGATTTCAAGAGAGTTTGTTGTCTCCTGAACACCCTAGTGAGTGCAAGAAAAGTTATGCTTTGTAAATTATCAAACTTATTTTTAAGATGTTAGAAAATCTCTTTACAGATTTCTATTCCTTAGGGTAAAGCCAGAAGTTTTTTTTCCCTAAATATTTTAATGTTTGTCTTCCAGTTTATAAAACCTAAAATTAAATATCATCTCTATCATCCACTCATATATTACAGGGAAGTATATTGATATCTGGCATTTATATTTATTTATGAGAAGTCTGTTTTATTTTTATTTTTTAATTTGCTTTAAAATTTCTATTTTCTTTCTTATTCCACACTTTTACTCTGATGATAGGTTTCAGTTTTGATTGGTATGCTGTATATCTGGAAATCAACTGTGGGGCTTTAAGCTGAGAATATATATCTTTCATTAAATCACAACTTATTGTTATTTTCTGGTCAGTTGACTAGATGTTTTCTAGTGTTCTTTCAATTCTGCAGTTTTTTTTTTTTTTTTTAGTTTCAAAATTCCAGGTTATTAGCTTTATACATAAAGGGAAACTATAAAATCTTTCATGCTTTTGTTAATCTAAAAGCCAAAGGTCCCACCTCTCTTGAACATCAAAAATTTTGATGTGTAGCTCTGAGGGCTAATTGTGGTTTAGCTAAAAATTTTACTGTTCCATACTTAATGTTTTTACTTTAGTTCTTAATTTTAGAGAAATCAGGCTTGTTTTATTCAATTGCATGTTAAAAGTTATTTAATATTCTATAACATCTTTCTCTGATTTTTAAAATGAGAAGATGTTGGCCTTTTCAGTGAAGTAAATTTTCAAGACATCAGTTTTGATAAATTATTAATCTATTAAATTGTAACTTTAATTTCTACTTTTCCCAAAAGTTATCTTTGAGGATATAAGCATTTGTATACTCTGTATTTACATATTTTTACATGTTTGGTTTTTGATAGCATTATATTAATTGTACGTATTTATTTCATATTTCAAGTTTTTCCAGAAAATTTGTGGCTTTACTACTTTTGCTTTGAGTTTTTATTGGAGATGTAAGGCATATAGAATGTTTAGAGTTATCTTTATTGTTGTTCAGTCTCTAAGTCATGTCCTACTCTTTGTGACACCATGGACTGCAGCATGCCAGGCATCCCTGTCCTTCACTATTTCCCTGAGTTTGGTCAAATTCATGTCCTTTGAGTTGGTAATGCCATCCAAATATCTCATCCTCTGTTGCCCCTTTCTCTTGGCCTCAATCTTGCCCAGCCTTAGGGTCGTTTCCTTAGAGGTGGCTCTTCTCATCAGTGGCCAAAGTATTGGAGCTTCAGCCTTAGCTTTAGTACTGCCAATGAGGATTCAAGGTTGATTTCCTTTAGGATGGACTGATTTGATCTCCTTGTTGTCCAAGGGAGTCTAAAGAATCTTCTCCAGCACCAAGATTCAAAAGCATAATTTCTTCAATGCTCGGCCTTGTTTATGATCCAACTCTCAGATTCCTACATGACTACTAGAGAAATCATAGCTTTGACCATACACAAGTTTGTCTGCAAAATGATGTCTCTGCTTTCTAATAGGCTTTCTAGGTTTGTCATAATTTTCCTTTCAAGGAGCATGGGTCTTAATTTCATGACTGCAGTCACCATCCACAGGGATTTTGGAACCTTTAATTAAGAAATTAAAGTCTGTCACTGTTACCATTTTTCCCACTTATATTTGCCATGAAGTCCTTGGACTGGATGCCATGTTCTAAGTTCTTTGAATACTGAGCTTTAAGTCTGCTTTTTCACTTTTCTCTTTCATCCTCATCAAGAGGCTCCTTGCTGCTACTGCTGCTGCTAAGTCACTTCAGTCGTGTCCAACTCTGTGCTACCCCATGGATGGCAGCCCACCAGGTTCCTCCATCCCTGGGATTCTCCAGGCAAGAACACTGGAGTGGGTTGCCATTTCCTTATCCGATGCATGAAAGGGAAAAGTGAAAGTGAAGTCGCTCAGTCATGTCCGACTCTTAGCGACCCCATGGACTGCAGCCCACCAGGCTCCTCTGTCCATGGGATTTTCCAGGCAAGAGTACTGGAGTGAGGTGCCATTGCCTTCTCCAAGAGGCTCTTTAGTTCTCTTCAATTTCTGGCATTAGAGTAGTGTCATCTGCATATCTGAAGTTATTGATATTTCTCCCAGCAATCTTGATTCCAGCTTGTGATTCATCCAACCTGGCATTTCGCATAATGTACTCTGCTTGCTAAGTCACTTCAGTCATGTCTGACTCTTTGTGACCCTATGGACTATAGCCCACCATGCTCCTCTGTCCTTGGGATTCTCTGGGCAAAAATACTGGATAGGTTGCCATGCCCTCCTCTAGGGAATCCAGGGATTGAACCCAAGTCTCTTATGTCTCCTGCATTGGCAGGGGGTTCTTTACTACTACCACCACCTGGGAAGCCCCCAGGTACTCTTCATGTAAGTTAAATAAACCAGGTAACAATACACAGCCTTGTTGTACTCCTTTCCCAATTTGAAACCAGTCAGTTGTTCCATGTAATGTTCTAACAATTGTTTCTTGACCCACATAGTATAGGTTTCTGAGGAGACAGATAGTCTGGTATTTAAATCTCTTTAGGAATTTTCCACAGCTTGTTTTGATCTACACTGTCAAATGAGGAAGACACAGGTTCAGTCCCTGGGTTGGGAAGATCCCCTGGGGAAGGGAAAGACAACCCAGTCCAGTATTCCTGCCCAGAGAATTCCATGGGCAGAGGAGCCTCATGGCTACAGTCCATGAGGTCACAGAGTTGGGTACCATGAAGTGACTTACACACACACTGTCAAAGGCTTTAGCTTAGTCAATGAAGCAGATGTTTATCTGGAATTCTCTTGCTTTTTCTATGATCCAATGGATGTTGGCACTTTGATCTCTGGTTCCTCTGTGCTTTCTAAACCCAACTTGTACACCTGGAATTTCTCGGTTCACGTACAGCTGAAGCCTAGCTTGAAAGCCTCTGAGCATAACTTTACTGGCATGCAAAACGAACACAATTTTAAGGCAGTTGGAACATTCTTTGGCATTGCCTTTATTTGGGGTTGAAATGAAAACAGACCTTTCCAGTCCTGTTGGCCACTGATGAGTTTTCTAAATTTGCTGACATACTCAGTTCAGTTCAGTCACTCAGTCAAGTCCAACTCTTTGCAACCCCATGGACTACAGCACACCAGGCTTCCCTGTCCATCACCAACTCCTGGAGCCTAGTCAAACTCATGTCCATCACATTGGTGATGCCATCCAACCATCTCACCCTCTGCTGTCCCCTTCTCCTCCTGCCTTCAGTCTTTCCCAGCATCAGGGTCTTTTCCAATAAGTCAGTTCTTCACATCAGGTGGCCAAAGTATTGGAGTTTCAGCTTCAGCATCAGTCCTACTCATTGCATGGATTTTAAATAGCTTGAATTCCATCACCTTCACTAGCTTTGTCTGTAGTAATCTTTAAGTTATTTTTATTTACCTTAAAGAAATGTGTTTTCTGAATGGATTCACTTATCATAATGTAATTTAGTAAGATAATGGGCCCTGTTTGGGGATCCTGGACTGAATTATTTCTTCACAACTTTGTGCTATATGATGGTTTGCTTAGCTGTATTATGCCTCAGTTTAGGGTATTAACTTTGAATTAATTTTTATTGCTGCCTTAACAAATTATCACAGATTTAGTGACTTCAACCAACACAAATATATTACCTTATAATTCTGTAGGTCAGAAGTTAGACTTGAATATAATTGGCTATAATCAAGGTACTGGCAGGGCTGCCTTTGTCTATAATTAGCCATTCTAGTACAATGTACGGAGAAGGCCATGGCACCCCACTCCAGTACTCTTGCCTGGAAAATCCCATCGATGGCAGAGCCTGGAAGGCTGCAGTCCATGGGGTCGCTGAGGTTCGGACATGACTGAGCGACTTCACTTTCACTTTTCACTTTCATGCATTGGAGAAGGAAATGGCAACCCACTCCAGTGTTCTTGCCTGGAGAATCCCAGGGATGGGGCATCCTGGTGGGCTGCTGTCTATGGGGTCACACAGAGTCAGACACGACTGAAATGACTCAGCAGCAGGAGCAATACAATGTAGGTTTTGAAAGCCAGAACCACTGTACTAAATATCTTCTTATTTACAACAGTGTCAGCACCATCACAGGGACTGAATAACAGCTTGATGTTGAAAAAATAAATGCATTCAACAAATCAATCATCACACTCAGTGAATTGAATGGAATTCTAAGATAAAAATAGTGATAATTAAAGTGGAGCCTATGTATTCTTTGCCTAGGTTGATTTTTAGCTACTCGGTTCCACATTTGGACTTTTCCAAAAAAAGCATCCATAGTATGACATGATGATTTTATTAATACTTAAACTATAACTTTTCAGAAAAAAAAAAAATCTAATGAATTTTCATTAGAACTGAAGTCAATTGGGTCCTGGTAGGACTCCTAGGCATGGAGGCCTTTCTATCTCCCAGTTTCTTGAAGGCAAGACTCCAGCCTCCATGACCTTCCCTCAATTCCAAAGGATTCAAACAGTTGCTAATCAGGGAGGAGCAGCCGAGAGACCACCTGAGATAAGATTAAATGGACCAGAGAATCTCATCTACATCAGGAGACCAGTCTCCAGAGACAAAATTAAGGGAGTAGAAGCCATACTCACCCCCTAATCTTATCAGAGACTCTACTTTGACCACCTGTTATAAAATCCTTCATCAAGTTCTCTGGTTTTGGGACACATAGGTTTTTTGAGGCAGAACCCTGGTGTATCTCCCTTTGCCTGGAATAGCAATGAAAGTGAAAGTGAAAGTCGCTCAGTCATGTCGACTCAATGCAACCCTGTACAGTCTCTGGAATTCTCCAAGCCAGAATACTGGAGTGGGTAGTCTTTCCCTTCTCCAGGGGACCTTCCCAACTCAGGGATTGAACCCAGGTTTCTTGCATTACAGGCAGATTCTTTACCCACTGAGCCACAAGGGAAGCCACAGCAAAACTATAAAGCTGTCCTTTTCTGTTTAACTCAAAACTGTCTCCAAGATTTGATTCAGCACCAGTATACATGGAGACTGAGCTTTCAGTAACACTACTTAATAGAAATTTAAAATCATATTAAAGGTGATTGTAAATTCTGTTGTTTCAATAAAATTTCTATAACAAATTAGAGAATAAATGATAAAAAAGATAGCTTCAAAATTAATAGAATCATGGAAGATATAAAATTTAGCTAGATAGGATAGCCAGATCAGTTTATTTATACATATATGTTAAATATGCCACTAATACTCATCCTTAATTTATAAATTCACCTTTCAACATGATACACATAAAAAACAACTGAATATAGACAAAACTTTGGATTAGATTTTCTTTCATTCTATTATTACTCTGCCAGTATATAGTTCAGTGGTTCAGTCAGGTTACATAGTCTATCTATACATTAAGAGGTTTTTCCTGGTTAGCATTTATATTCTATAGCAGTAGAATTCTTTCATTTCTGTGAGGAGTAATTTTTTTAATATATCATCTTTTATTCAAATGGTACTTTGATGTATTAAATGAGGAACAAAAGTATGATTCATCTTTAAAGTAATATGTCAAACCATGACATTTCTAATGAATAAAAAAGAAATGTTCTTTCTTATATCCTGTTGGTTGAAATTATATATGACTATATAAATAATAAGGGTAAATATACATATAATTTATCTAGACCATATGCTTATATCCATATTATTAAAACATCTCCATTTTATGAAATTGCATCTAGCAAAACAGTATAGAATATAGTGATCACTCACTTAAGGAGATACAGATACTCTTTACCCTCATAGTTTAGCAAGCTTTTAAATGTTTCAGTTAAAAAAAATACATAAGTCAACAATTAGGAATTTTGACTAATCATTAATTCAGGAAATTTTAATTTGTAGACATGCCATTGCTATTTTTAATATTATATAAGTACATTTCTGTTATATATTCTTTTCAATGACCAATATTATGGTTTTCTATAATAATAAATGCTTACTTAGCTTTAATTTTTAAGAGCTACCCTGAATTACATGTTATTTTATAATATTAAATTTTGTGGGATGATTTGAAGCTTGTATTTAGTAATCCCTTATAATGTATTTTTTCACAGAAATATTAACTCTTTCTTGATATGACTTTCTATTTGTTTCTTTCTATCCTAGAAATTCTGAAAACATGTCTCTGCTTTTCAATATGATATGTAGGTTAGTCATAACTTTTCTTTCAAGGACTAAAATAAAGTCAAATCATCTAAGGCTTGAGTTATTTTAATTACCATTTGAAATATTTCACTTGAAATAAGTATGAACTGGATTAATTTAATTCAATGTGTTTTTCTCTCCATTGAGGGTGATTTTAAATCAAATCCTGTAAGAAAATATGCCATTGTGAATAGGAAATATGAAGTCACAAAAGGGTCTTTCTATTTATAGTATATAATAAAGGCAAATTCATGGAGATTTACAAGGTTTACAAATAATATCTTTCAGTGTAAACTTCAGCACTAGTGTGCTGGTCAAAATAATAGGCTTAGTAATTGTCTTCTTAACCTAAAGCTGCCTAATATAGTATTCCACATATATTTCATATATATTACTTGTTCCATAGTTCAGTTCAGTTCAGTCAATTAGTCGTGTCCGACTCTTTGAGACCCATGAATCGCAGCATGCCAGGCCTCCCTATCCATCACCAACTCCCAGAGTTCACTCAAACTCACATCCATCGAGTCAGTGATGCCATCCAGCCATCTCATCCTCTGTCGTCCCCTTCTCCTCCTGCCCCCAATCCCTCCCAGCATCAGAGTCTTTTCCAATGAGTCAACTCTTCACATAAGGTGGTCAAAGTACTGGAGTTTCAGCTTTAGCATCATTCCTTCCAAAGAAATCCCAGGGCTGATCTCCTTCAGAATGGACTGGTTGGATCTCCTTGCAGTCCAAGGGACTCTCAAGAGTCTTCTCCAACACAACAGTTCAAAAGCATCAATTCTTCGGCATTCAACTTTCTTCACAGTCCAACTCTCACATCCATACATGACCACAGGAAAAACCATAGCCTTCACTAGACGGACCTTTGTTGGCAAAGTAATGTCTCTGCTTTTCAATATGATATCTAGGTTAGTCATAACTTTTCTTTCAAGGAGTAAGCCTCTTTTAATTTCATGGCTGCAGTCACCATCTGCAGTGATTTTGGAGGCCAAAAAAATAAAGTCTGACACTGTTTCCACTGTTTCCCCATCTATTTCCCATGAAGTGATGGGACCGGATGCCATGATCTTAGTTTTCTGAATGTTGAGTTTTAAGTCAACTTTTTTACTCTCTTCTTTCACCTTCATCAAGAGGCTTTTTAGTTCCTCTTCACTTTCTGCCATAAGGGTGGTGTCATCTGCATATCTGAGGTTATTGATATTTCTCCCAGCAATCTTGATTCCAGTTTGTGCTTCTTCCAGCCCAGCATTTCTCATGATGTACTCTGCATATAAGTTAAATAAACAGGGTGACAATGTACAGCTTTGACCTACTCCTTTTCCTATTTGGAACCAGTCTGTTGTTCCATGTCCAGTTCTAACTGTTGCTTCCTGACCTGCATTCAAATTTCTCAAGAGGAAGGCCAGGTGGTCTGGTATTCTCATCTCTTTCAGAATTTTCCACAGTTTATTGTGATCCACACAGTCAAAGGCTTTGGCATAGTCAATAAAGCAGAAATAGATGTTTTTCTGGAACTCTCTTGCTTTTTCCAAGATCCAGCAGATGTTGGCAATTTGGTCTCTGGTTCCTCTGCCTTTTCTAAAACCAGCTTGAACATCTGGAAGTTCACGGTTCACATATTGCTGAAGTCTGGCTTGGAGAATTTTGAGCATTACTCTACTAGCACTCCACAGTAGACTGTCTCTAATCAAACTGATGGTATTTAGCAGATAGTCAAGATGATGCTTTTGTAATGAACCTTGTTGAAGTCTCATCTCAATCATGTCACAGGTCTCTAACTTTGGGTATCTCATGTCTTTGTGTTTAGACTTGGCACATTCAAAAAAAAAAAAAAAAAAGAAGTGACTTGGCCCTCCTTGGTGGCTCAGTGTTAAAGAATCCACACGCCAAAGAAAAGACACAAGTTCAATCCCTGATCCGGGAAGATCCCATGTGCCAGCTAAACCCATGCACTGTAACTACTGAGCCTGTTCTCTAGAGCCTGGTAGCCACGACAACTGAGGCCATGTGCTGTAGCTCCTGAAGCCCATGTGCTCTAGAACCTGTGCTCTACAGCAAGAGAAGCCATCACAGTGAGAAGCCTGTACACTGCAGCTGCAGAGAGGTTTCCAATATCCACAACTAGAGAAAAGCCATGGAGAAGGCAATGGCAAGCCACTCCAGTACTCTTGCCTAGAAAATCCCATGGATGGAGGAGCCTGGTGGGCTACAGTCCATGGGGTCCCCACGCGTCGGGTCGCGACTGAGCGACTTCACTTTCACTTTTCACTTCCACGCAATGGAGAAGGAAATGGCAACCCATTTTGTTCTTGCCTGGAGAATCCCAGGGATGGCAGAGCCTGGTGGGCTGCTGTCTGTGGGGTCACACAGAGTCGGACACGACTGAAGTGACTTAGCAGCAGCAGCAGAAGCAGAGAAAAGCCTACACAGCAACAAAGACACAGCACATCCAAAAAGAAATAAATAAAATTTATTTTATTTGGTGGTGGATTCATGTTAATGTATGGCAAAACCAATACAATATTGTAAAGTTAAAAAATAAAATTTTAAAAAATAAATAAATAAATTTAAATTAAAAAAAATTAAATGCCTCATATGGATTCAAAAATTTTAAATGCCTCATGAATAGTACACATACTATTAATTTTATGCCCCCTTTTGAATTTCAGAATAGAAGAAAATAAATCATAAAAATAAAATTAGAAGCAATATGGGCCCCCATTGAGCAATTGTTGTTGGCTAAATGTCCATCTCAGTCAGTGAGTCACAAGGGGAAGTCTCAGACTGGTCATGGAATTTAATACTAATTATATTTGCCATGGAGAAGGAAATGGCAACCCACTCCAGTATTCTCGCCTGGGGAATCCCAAGGACAGAGGAGCCTAGCAGGCTACAGTCCATGGGGTCGCAATAGTCATACACAACTTAGTGACTAAACCACCACCACATTTGACATATTTAAGATTGTTGGCTTATATGGAGTACAACGTGGCTTAGAGAAGCATCATTTATACTTGGTTCTTCACGTGTGCATGCTCATTTTTGTTCGACTCTTTTGCAACCCTATGGACTGTAACCCATTCGATCCCTCTATCCATTGGGTTTCCCAGGCAAGAATACTGGAGTGGATTGCTATTTCCTTCTCGAGGCATCAGACCCAAGTTCTGGGTCTCCTGCATTTGCAAGCGGGTTCTTTACCACCCAGCCGCCTGGGAAACCTCATGTTTGGTTCTTAGGTGGAAGTATTTTGTGAGTCAGGAAGGCTTACAGAGGCAGGCCATGAATTCTGAAGTTTTGTTAGAGTTTCTGTCCTCTGTTTTTTCTTTCGAGAAAAGCAGACTTGGTTATTTTTTCCATAAATTGTATGTAATATAGGTAAATAGAGATTATTCCTTTTAAAAAAATGTATTGATCAAACCAGAAATATATGTTTATGCACATTTTCTCAGAGACTCTGCTTCTTACAAGTACATATACAAAATTAAATATTCAAACAACTCTGTTTTAGTATACCGCTTGAGTTCATGAGAATGGGAGTAATAGTGAAGTTTATAAAAGTAAAATTTCAAATATTCTGACAAAAAGCAAAAGTAAGCATTTATACTCATTAACGGGATTGAGATATAAGGTTGTACTATCAATCATGTTATCAAACACTGTCCTTTTAAGTATAACAAGGCAATTAAGCCAATATAGATCATTGCCAATAATAATAAATAGCCTAGCTACTAATAAACATGTTTAAATGATTTATCATGTTTAACTCTGAGATGTATACACTTGGTTTGTATTACACAAAAACATTCTGAACATGCACCAGTAGAAAGCACTCTCCTCTTTCTAAGAAATTTAAACTAGGCCATGGGCCTGACTTTGGGGATACCCCCATATCTCCTGTTGGGTGATCTAAAAAGTCACCTGCCATCTCCAGACTTCTGAGAAACTTCTTGATGAGTTTGTTTCCCTTTCACTTCCTTCTTTAATAAAAGAAAGACAATTTCTTTTAACTTCTGGCATCTCTGAGATTTCACAAATGTTTTGAGTGTTTATTTGTAAATGTTGAAACATTGTAGTGCTTATTATCATTAGTTACAGGATTAGTATGTTATCCAAGTATTCTTTTCAAAAAGTTAAGAACATGACTCTCAAATCTATCATTTGTCAAAGATTTCTTTATCTCTTTAATGAGAAAATCAGTAAGATAATAAAGCTGGTTCCAAGGAGAATACAGAGAATGTCGGCTAAATGAGCCACTGACTTCTTTCTAAAGTCAGTGAAAGAAAAAAAACAAACAAGAAAAACGCTGAAATACAATTCCTAAGTTACATATTTAATTGTTTAGTTTCCTATAGAACGATAAAACACAACATGATGCAATCATTGGCACTTCTAGAAGTCTTTTAGAATTTAAATTTTAATGTCCAGGCTGACTTTGAAAGACACACAATAATCTTTTGCCATATTTCTACATTAAATAATTTATTTTAATGGTATATTAAATTTCCTTAGTTTTAAGATATTTGCAAGGTTTCCTGGCTTCTGAGGTTTAGGAAGAAATGACACATATATATATTTGACATGCTACAGAAATACCAATTTTTTTTTTAAATCAAATATACTTCACCTAAAAAAAAAAAAAAAAAAAAAAAACAAACAGAACTCCCACAGTTTTTTCTTAATCATTTGATGCTTTTTGGAAAGAGGTTTCTAAGATACTAGTATCTATCTTTCTGTTGTTAGATTCCTATGGCTATTATTCCCTATCATTATTTCTATTCTTTATACTAGAGAATCACTCTCTAACTAAATTATCATCTTCAAACATTCACACATATGCAGTGTTCTCAATGGGAAATTTTGAAGTTTCTATTTTTATTGAAAAAGTGTTAAGTAGAAAATTGCTAAAGATACTTCTTTTTTAGTGTTAGAAATACCTAACATCCTAGAATCATACTTGTTGCTTTAGTCCCTAAGTCGTGTCTGACTCATTTGCAATCCCAGGGACTGTAGCCTACCAGGATCCTCTGTCCATGTGATTTCCCAGACAAGAATATTGGAGTGGGTTGCCATTTTCTACTCCAATGGAATCTTATCGACTGAAGAATCAAATCTCTTGCATCTCCTGCACTGGCAGGTGGATTTTTTTTTACCACTGAGCCACCAGAGATCTTATTTTTGTCCTCCAAATTTGTCACTGGCCATGATCCTACCTCTTACTCTAATCTTGAGGGCATCTCTTCCATAAACATCTTTATTATTATGATTATTTTTTAAAATTTTAACTTGAAAAGGTTTTTCTCCCTTTCATGAAGGTCAAAAATTATACCAAATATTTGAAAAAAAGGCAAATGGGGCACAGTTCAACTCCTTTCCAAAAGCAATAGACACTAAGGTCAAAATGGTACAAACACTAAAGAGGAAAAATCCCACTACACCGAACCCTGCAGGACACTTTGCATTATTTTAGAGTTCTTAAAAATATTAAATGTGTCCAGCAATGCATTGATTTCAACTGATATATTTCTTATGCTTGATTAATGTCTTCAGATTTGGATTTTGTTTGCATTGAGAGAGAAGCTTTCAGTGACAGTTTTTCTTTAAAAGTGTTTGCTCTTGGTAAAGGTTTTAAGTGAATTAACATAGTTAAAGGGCTTCCCTGGTGACTCAGTGGATAAAGAATCCTCCTGCAATACAGGAGACCCAAGTTCAATCCCTATGTTGAGAAGATTCTCTGGAGAAGAAAATGGCAAGCCACTCCAGTATTCTTGCCTGGGAAATCCCAGGGATAGAGGAACCTGGCAGGCTGTAGTCCATAGGGTAGAAAAAGGTCAGACACTAGCGAGTACACCTCTACCACCACAAGGCAGTTAAGGTCTTGGTGGAAGTGATATGATTTTAGACTCTCAAATCTAAATGCCTGAGTTTGAATCGAGGCTTCAAAACAATAAAATTTGCACCTCACTTAGTTTGGTGTGTGGTTTAAATTAGTTAACAAATTAAACATTTAAGAAAGGTGACTAACATAGATGTTTATCGTTAATATTCTTAACACAGCAGTGGCATGTTAAAAATGTCTCACCATTGTCCTAAAATGTTTACAAAAATAATCAGAATATTTATGCTACTCAAAATTAGAAATAAAGATTCTTTCACTTATTTTCATAGAATGTAAATGGTGGTAGGTGACACTCTATTTACTGAATGGAAAGAAAAAAAGAAAGACTGGCTTACTGTGGGCATTCAGTGGGTTGAAAAGAGGAACTTATGCAAGGACTGTATACTGGGGAAGGCAAGAAAAGTGTGAAGATGTGAATTTCAAAAAAAAAAAAAAAAAAAAAAATCCTTACATTACTGATTGAGAAAAGATGAAGACTGTCAGAAAGCAATGGACACTCCTAGATAATTCTTCATAGAAATTTTAAATTTAGAATGTTCTTCTCATATTTGTGTTAGGTAGGTAGAATAGGGAAAAGGAGTCCAAAATGGCGGTGGCTAAAAGACAAGGAAGGTCAAAGGAAGGTCCGAGGACCAGAGTGAAAACTTCAGGCAGAACAAACAGCACTCCTGGCTAAGCCTAATTTGCATAGGGCAGGCCCAGGTGAAGGAAAAAACATATAAAAGGAGGAGCCAAAGCGCTTTCTCTGGACTCTCTCTCTCGCGTGCATGTGCGAGAGCTCTCTCTCTCTCTCTCTCTTTCTCCCTCCCCACGCACTCCTCCACTCTCTTCTCTTCAAGTCTTGGATTCTCCTGCTATCTTATAAATAAAAATGGAGCTGTAACACTGATTTGCCTAAAAGCTGTAGCACGGTTTGTCCAAGACCCAAGATCTGTGACGCGCCGAGGGCTTTAATGTCCGTCGCACCAAATCTTTGTTGTGATGAGACAAAGAACCAAGGAACATACACTCGCGTGACATTTGTATCTTGTCTTTTTCTCAGTACTTTTCTTTTCTTTTTTTTTGTGTGTAGCTGGTACAGTCAACAATAAGAAAGAAAAAATCAATTATAATGGTGACACAAACTAATAATTGCAAAAAATATTTATTCTTAAGCCAATCATGCTGATTTAAATATCTCTACTTTAAGAATAAA
The DNA here is from genome assembly GCF_029407905.1 of Bubalus kerabau. Taxonomy (NCBI): domain Eukaryota; kingdom Metazoa; phylum Chordata; class Mammalia; order Artiodactyla; family Bovidae; genus Bubalus; species Bubalus kerabau. The sequence goes on along the minus strand of NC_073635.1, from coordinate 7,746,475 downwards.
ATATCATTTTATGGTGGTCCTGTGGTAAAGAATCCACCTGCCAATACAGGAGCCTTGGGTTCAGTCTCTGGGTCGGGAAGACCCTCTGGAAAAGGAAATGCCACCCACTCCAGTATTCCTGCCTGAGGATCCTGGAGGGCTCCGGTCCATGGGGTCACAAAAGAGTCAGACAACAATGTTTGTTTAAACAACAAAAGTTGTTTAGCTACTAAACTGCAGCAACAGTGGTAAGAATGGAGGTACATTTTTCCATAATCACTTTAGAAAATATATTTTCTTGAAACTCTCTATGAATTGTGCTCAAATTCAAAGTTTTGATAGTATTTGACCACTGAGAAATTTGAATGTAGAAATAAATATTACTTTTTCTCCCATCCTTTAAGATGGATTTGCTTTAAAAAAAAAAAATGAATAAATAAATAAATAAATAAAATCTGTAACCTCAGAATCCACTCCATGGAAAGTAATGTCATTAGATCATTATCACAGTTCTTTTCACTGTGCTAAATGAGCTGAACTCTTTTGAACAAAGAAGGCTATGTTCTTTAATAGGGCAGAACTGGGAAGCTGCAGCCACTGCCTGTTGCCTTTGCTGTGAGATGTCCTCATTGTGTTTTTTCATGCCATTATCAGATACTTGTATTTGCTCTCACTTCAGCATCCGGCGGAGGCAGTTGGGACTAATTTGCCATGTCAGTTTTATGAACTTAACTGCCTTATTCTATATAATGTACCAAAATGGAAAATCCCTCAGTTTTATCTATTCCTTCTATCTGGATTTTGTACAATCCTTGAATTAATTCATTGTTGAGGTTTCTTAGGAACATATATAATATTAATATTCTAAAGCTCTATATAAGCAGCTAGCCTAGGGTTTAACTGCACAACTGTTGAAAAATAAACTCTGGGTGTCAGAAGCATTGTGTCTGTTTTGTCACAAACACAGTAATATATTTTGCCATTTCATCTGAAGGATCATCAAGTTTTCTTTTGCTTTAGTTTTAGTATTTATTTACTTGTTTCACTAAGTTAGATAAGATAGAGGAGTGTTTACATTACCTGTATAAAACTGTCTTGATTTTTAAGACTAAAATTATGTATTAAATATCATAATCGGTTTTCTCTGGAACTAAACAAACAGTAGGCAACTAATCTTACAGCATAAGATCATGCTGAAATACATGAAACTACCGTACCTTGCCATAGAGAACATGTTGCAATGGTATAGTACACTAAATGCATTTTTGTATGCATTGAATTACATGATTTTCCCATGATCACTGTAAGGCATTATACCAAGAATTGTCTCCACTATACTGAACACTGAATCTTGTACTGGTTGTGACTTGACCTTACATTGGAATAATTGGAATAATCTAGAGAATGCTATGAAACGACAAATGCCTGTCCAATCTTAAGGTTAACTGAATTGAGAATCTCTGTAGAAAAGGACTGGCTTTGCACCTTTATATTATCTCACTATTCTGTTTTCAAAGAAGATTGGCAACCACTCTTTATATTATATGGCTTCAGACTGTCAACATGCTCAGTTACTCCACCAGGCTCCCTTGTCCAAGGGATTCTCCAAGCAAGAATATATGAGTGGTTTGCCATTTCCTCCTCTAGGGTATCTTCCTGACCCAGGGATCAAGCCCCTGTCTCCTGCATTGCTGGCAGATTCTTTACTGCTGAGCCCCCAGGGGAAGCCCTTAGGCCGGCACTCTGCAATAATGGTGGGGCGGGGTCAAGAGTGAACTTGTAGTTAGTGCCTTAGTAAGAGGAATCAGGCTCACCTTTTATGGAGAATACTTCAATTAGACATCTTAGACATCAGCATTTGAGGACACCATGGACTTTGCTTGCATCCCTGCCAGATAATCCCTTATTTTATGTTTCTTTACTGGTATTTTTGAAAAAGTAGAAAGAGAATGAGAGGGGGAAAGGGTCACTTCTGGGAAGTTGAACCAATATTCCCAAATTTCTCTCTCCCAAGAGCTTTTTTTTTTTTTGGCTCAGTGAAAAATTGTAGAAACCCTGAAACTTTACTTAATCCAAAACCTGCCACAGTCAGAAAAAACCTTCAAAGAATAATGATATCCTTGGGCCTGGTAGACCTTAAATACTGATAATGAGAAGGAAGGTGGAAACTTCTTCCCCTTGGGAATTAAACACAGTCTTATTGGTGTAAGACTTGTATCTCTTATTGGTGTATTCTGTTCTTGCAGACAGAGGTAATTTAGGTAATTGATAAAGGAAGTTAAAGAAATATGATTCCATACTCTACGGTAGTGTTTATTATTTCCAGATTGATTCAAGTTTGGATAAAATGTCAGGTTTTTAAAAAAATTGTTTACATTTATTTTGATGAAATATAAAATAAAGATACAGACTATATACACTAATCTCAGATGTCCTAGAGAAGGCATGTCCTTTTTTCCTGCTTACTTTTCTATCCCTAGTACTTTGGAATTATAATAACTCAAAGCTTATTGTAAAAATCCCATTGCCATGCTCCAATGCATTAGATACTGCATCTTCTATAGAGATTCCATTTATGGAGTCTGATTTTGATTTCAGATAAATGAGCACAGAGCATTACCTCTGCAACTGGAGATTTATAAGATAGCTCATAATGCATGCCTGGCTATCTGAATTCAAAATCTAAAACAGACAGATATCTTAATCACCTCACTTTGGCTCACAGCACTTCTTTTTTTTTTTTTTTTCCTTTTACATGAAACCTCTTTGCATTTTCCCATCACATATTTAAGTGGATATTTTAATATTGTCTTTAAACTATGCCTTAAGCTAGAGAAGATTGTCTTATTTCAGACAGGAAGCAAAAAATCTATATCTATTTGATGCTACTCTATTCAGAATCAATGTACTTAGACTTTACAATTTTCATAATGTTTTGACTTAGAGTTCATTATCACAAGATATTTTACAAATATAAATAAATTTGCAATGATAGAGTTTTGGCATGAAGAGTTTGTTTTCTCTTTGAACATATAAAAATTCATAAGTACTGAATGTATGCTTTTCTAAGGACACACAGAAGGGTAATATTGCTGTTTCCTAAGCAGTTCATGGAAGAAACCAGGGACGTGTAATTCTCCAGAAATACAGGAGTTTTAATAGTTATACCCTTAGCACATAGGAGATAATCTATACTGATGAAAAAGTTATTAAATTATTGTGATCTTGGAGATATTATAAAGCTCATCTCCAAATGAATTCTTTTGATCTCTCTTGAAGTATTATAAGTGTTAAATGAGTTAGAATATACCTCAAAATGTGTTTATGTATATTATTATGAATATTTGTAGTGGTTTTATTATAGAATAGCAGAACAAGCTAGTTACTGTTTGAATGCACCTATATTTTAAAGATGAATCAAAAAAAATTGTACAGAACATTAATCCTAGTAAAATGACAAATGTAAATCCCTGATATTTAAAAAAGATATCTAGTTTTCCAAATTATACTTTGTGAAATTAATCTGATAAAAATTTATAAATATGTGAAATATTGTACTGTATTTCATAAGCAGGCAAGCATCAATAAGAAATCAAAATCTTGCTCTGACTAGATAAAAAGTAATATCATTTATTTATTTTTTTTGCATTGCTATTAATATTGTGTGGATGGGCAAGGAGGGCATTTTGCATTCTGAGAATGCTGAGTGCCATCTCCTATCCTACTTCTACCCTGGGAGACCAGGCTAACTCTACTTCATACTATGGACACTTGGTTTTTTCATATTAAGAATGAATATCTCAGTGGACATTTAGAGGTGCATATTTATGGGAAAATGTAAAACTATCCATATAAAGGCAAATATCTTTTGTATCTTGGATACAAAATTACAAATGCATTTAATTTGGATGAACTAAAAATGTTTTGTCAACAGCCACAGTTTAGCATGTAAATTTAGCTTACTTTTCAAGTGTATCTGAAGACTGCACTGAGTGAATATGCCCCTTGATGTGGACAGATACCAGATAATAAAAACAGTTAATACAATACACTAAGTTTCAGTTCTCCCAGACACTCTGACTCATGATTGGTTAATAGCACTTGCTGATGGGCAAATAATAGCCAGCCAAGAATTTTATTTTTTAAAAGACATTATTTGCTTTTTTATTTTCTTTTGCTTTGCTTTAAATTTGCAATTGGAGGCTAGGGAGTCACTCTTGTTAGAGGTTTATTGATTTATATTTAAGATTTAGGAATCCTGAGAGAGATCATAATCCTATTCATATGGACTATCATAATGATAGCTGGGTTTAGCAAAAGTTTTTAAGATACAAAAAATCACTGCAAACTCAGTGTCACTCTATGTTAACAGTGCTGCTGCTGCTGCGTCGCTTTAATCGTGTCCGACTCTGCGCGACCCCATAGAAGGCAGCCCACCAGGCTTCCCGTCCCTGGGATTCTCCAGGCAAGAACACTGGAGTGGGTTGCCATTTCCTTCTCCAATGCATGAAAGTGAAAAATGAGAGTGAAGTCGCTCAGTCTTATGAGGTATCAGAGCTTTTTATTTGCATTAAGTTTTTTTATGTTTATGGGTCTTAACAGTTGCAAAAACTATTATTAGCGGAAAAAAGAGGAAGCCCCCTGGATCCACTGCTATAAATTTAATACAGAAAAAATGCATTTGTAACAATTCCTTAATATCCTAAATCAATAGGGTCTAAAATCAGCAATGAGACTGAAATAGAAATTAGCAAGCATAATGTTTGGACTTTTAAATAATTAATTAATTAAATATGCAAATATTTACTACTTGCTTATTAAGGCTAGGACTTCATGCTAGAAAATGGTAAAGTAGAGGTATACTGAATAAGAGGATAAAATACTAAATGCCAAAAAAAAAAAATCAGTATTTATCTGAATCTCTATTTATCATAGAGAGATATTTTTACAAATCTAAAATTTTATTTTAAACATATTTTAAAATAACTAAAACTTTGGTGTGTGTCTGTGTGCATGCATGTTAGTCCCTCAGTCATGTCTGACTCTTCGCTACTCCATAGAGTGTAGCCTGCAAGTCTCTGCGCATGGGATTCTCTAAGCAAGAATACTCGAGTTGGTTGCCCTTTCCTACTACAGGGCCTCTTTTTGACCCAGGAATTGTTCTGTATTGCAGGCAGATTCTTCACTGTCTGAGCCACTAGGGAAGCCCAATATTTTGGTCAGTCAGTCAGTTCAGTTGCTCAGTCATGTCTGATTCTGCGACCCCATGAATTACAAAATGCCAGGCCTCCCTGTCCATCACCAACTCCCGGAGTTTACTCAACTCATATCCATACAGTCAGTGACGCCATCCAGCCATCTCATCCTCTGTTGTCCCCTTCTCCTCCTGACCCCAATTCCTCCCAGCATCAGGGTCTTTTCAAATGAGTCAACTCTTCCTATGAGGGGGCCAAAGTATTGGAGTTTCAGCTTTAGCATCAGTCATTCCAATGAACACCCAGAACTGATCTCCTTTAGGATGGACTGGTTGGATCTCCTTGCAGTCCAAGGGATTCTCAAGAGTCTTCTCCAACACCACAGTTCAAAAGCATCAGCCTTCTTCACAGTCCATCTCTCACATCCATACATAACCACTGGAAAAACCATAGCCTTGACTAGACTGACCTTTGTTGGCAAAGTAATTTCTCTGCTTTTGACTATGCTATCTAGGTTGGTCATAACTTTCCTTCCAAGGAGTAAGTGTCTTTTAATTTTATGGCTGCAGTCACCATCTGCAGTGATTTTATTTTAAAAATAAAGTCTGACACTGTTTCCCCATCTATTTCCCATGAAGTGATGGGACTAGATGCCATGATCTTAGTTTTCTGAATGTTGAGTTTTAAGCCAACTTTTTCACTCTCTTCTTTCACTTTATCAAAAGGCTTTTTAGTTCCTCTTCAATTTCTGCCATAAGGGTGGTGTCATCTGCATATCTGAGGTTATTGATATTCCTCTGGACAATCTTGATTCCAGCTTGTGCTTCTTCCAGCCCAGCGTTTCTCATGATGTATTCTGCATATAAGTTAAATAAGCAGGGTGACAATATACAGCCTTGACGTACTCCTTTTCCTATTTGGAACCAGTCTGTTGTTCCATGTACAGTTCTAACTGTTGCTTCCTGATCTGCATATAAGTTTCTCAAGAGACAGCTCAGGTGGTCTGGTATTCCCATCTCTTTCAGAATTTTCCACAGTTTATTGTGATCCACACAGTCAAAGGCTTTGTCATAGTTGATAAAGCAGAAACAGATGTTTTTCTGGAACTCTCTTCCTTTTTCCATGATCCAGCAGATGTTGGCAATTTGATCTCTGGTTCCTCTGCCTTTTCTAAAACCAGCTTGAACCTCTGGAATTCACAGTTCACGTATTGCTGAAGCCTGGCTCGGAGAAGTTTGAGCATTACTTTACTAGTGTGTGAGATAAGTGCAATTGTGTGGTAGTTTGAGCATTCTTTGGCATTGCCTTTCTTTGGGATTGGAATGAAAACTGACACTTTGGTAAAAATAGCTAAATTATTAACACTATAGTGCAAGAATAACAGTGTCTTAGAATGTTAAATGTTGGATTGATCTTTCCTTTACTGTAGCTATTATTATGGTACCAAATATTTTCAAGTCAAAGTAGATGCTTACAATCAATTGTTTCTTGTATAGAAGCAAAATATTTTTTGATACCTCTGCAAGTAAAAAATGAGGAAGAACTTTTTTTCCTTATAAAAGTCATGACTTACATAGAATTAAATAGGTAAATATGAAACATAGTCTCAGAAGAGGACAAGATGGCAGAGTAGAAAGATCCTCTTCCTCCAAGGACACACCAAAATTACAACTCCACATAGAGGAGATATCTCTGAGACTGTTCTGAGATAGTAAAATGATTTTCTCAATGAAAATAACAGAGAAAGCCACGCAGTCGTGTCCAACTCTTTGTGACCCCATGGACTGTAGCCTGCCAGACTCCTTTGTCCATGGAATTCTCTATGCAAGAATTACTGAAGTGGGTAGCTTTTCCCTTCTCCAGGGGATCTTCCCAACTCAGGGATCTAACCCAGGTTTCCTGCATTGCAATCAGATTCTTTACTGTCTGGATAGGAAATGTGGAGACATGGTCTGTTAAACCAAACCATGTCTGTTAAAACTCTCTCTGGGTAATGAGATGCTGGTAGGCACAAGATTTTATGGGTGATTTTTGTTTGTTTTTATGTTTGACTTACCTTCTACCTACCTGGCCAAGCACTGATGAGCACCATTTATGGCTCACCCCGTCTAACTAGCACCACTCACCACACTTTGGGTTTTTCTGTAAATCTTCCCTAGTCAGTGCTTCTGTAAAGCAACTTCTTATCCCATTTCATCTGTAGGCAGCCTCAGCTGTCATCAGGGTACCACTAAAGTAGCTCCTGCCCCAGGAGATGACCCAGCACATGAGACCACCTGAACAGCCAACTGTGTCAGGGGCCAGCCCTGTACACTAGCAAACCTATAGTTATCATTGCCCAGTGAAAGCAGGAGGGTGCACACAGCCCACCAGGGGACATTTCTGGAGCAATTGGCTCTGCTGACAGGGAACACTGAACTGCTAGGCCCTGTAGTATATCTTTTATAAAAAAGAAAGAAAGAAAGAAATACTCTTTTAAGACTAGGGGATATAGCTAATCTACAAAATGTACAGACAAAATTACAGAGAGAAAGGAAAAATAAAGAGACAAAGAAGTACGTTTCAAACAAAATAATAAGACAAAGCTTTGGGAAAAGAAAAAAAATGTGATGGATAAATCAATCCGATGACGAGTTCAAAATAGTGATCATAAAAATACTCATTAAGTTCAAGAGAAGAATTAAGGGACATGGAAAATCAATAAGGAGGTAAAATATATAGTGAAGAATCAATTAGAGCTAAAGAATACAATACATAAATGTAAAACACACTACAAAGGATCAACATAAGATTTGAAGGTTCAGAAGAATGGATAAGAGACCTGGAAAACATGGTAGTGAAAAATCACACAATTGAAACAGCAAAAAGAAAAAAAGAAACAAAAACGTAAGAAGGCACACAATGCCTCTGGGCAGTCTTGCCATTACCAACATTTGCATTATAGAGTTCCCAGAAGGAGGATAGAAAGGGTCAGAAAACTAGTTGCAGGAATAATGACTGGAAACTTTTCTAATTTGGTGAAGGAAACTGATATCCAAGTTCAGAAATCCAAGACTCCCAAGCAAGATGCACTCAAAAAGATCCTCATTAAAATGCATTATAATAAAAGTATCAAAAGCTAAAAATTAGGAGAGAGAACTTAAAAAGAAACAAGAGAAAAGCACCTAGTTTCATATAAAGGAGCCTCCACAAGACTAGCAATTAACTTTTCAGGAGAAACTCTACAGGCCAGAAATGGGTAGCATAATATATTTAAAGTGCTGAAAGAAAAACTTGCAATCAAGAATCAAGATTATTATTCAGAGTTGAAGGAGATATAAACAGTTTCCCATATAAGCAAAAGTTAAAGGAATTCACCAATAAACTGAAATGTTAAGCAGACTTATTTCCTTTTCTTTTTTTTTTTTTTGGCCATGCTGCAAGGTTTATAGGATCTTAGTTCCCTAATCAGAGATAAAACCCAGGCCTTTGTCAGTTAAAGCACAGAGTTCTAACCCCTGGACTGTCAGGGAATTTCCTAGAGATTTCTTTAAACAACAGCAACAACAACAACAAGCCATAACTAGAAATACACAAAATTAAGAAAAAAAAAAAAATTCATTGTTAATGGCAAAACTAAAGATTAGGTAGTGTATCAACCTATGTAGCTAGTATAAGTTAAAAGAACTAAATTATTTATATCTAAAGTAATTAGTTAAGGGATACAGAAAACAAAAAAGTATAAAAAGTATAAATGGTGATATTAAAACTGGGAAATTTAGCAGAGGGAGTAAAATATAAAGCTTATAGAACTCACTTTAACTTAAAAAATGAACTGGTATATCCACAGATTGTTATATAAGAACCTCAAGGTAATGACAAGCCAAAAATCAATCATAGATGCAAACACAAAAAAGAGAAAGGAATCCAAAGAACACTAAAAATCTCATCAAATTACAAGAGAAGAGAGAAAGAGAAGAAAGTAACAGAGAAGAACAAACACTAACAAAAAGAACTTAGAAAATGACAATAAATACATACTTACTAATAATTTAAGTGGAAATGGACTAAATCCACCAATCAATAGACAGGCCAGCTGAATGACTTTTTAAAAAAGGTCAACATGTACAGTGTCTACAGGAGACTTACTTCAGCTCTAAAGATGCACACAGGCTGAAAATAAGGGAATGGAAAGAATATTTTCCATTAAAGGATATATTCCATTAAAGGATATTTTATTAGATTTAGGCATTCATTTAGTATTTTTAGGAACATGTATTGTTTCATAATAAATTAAATAGTCTACTTAAGATTATCTATTATAATAAAAAACTTGAATTACCTATAAACGTGTATTTTCATATTTGATTATTTTTAGTGATATTTGGTCTTGGTAAGTAAGACAATGTAATTCTAACACATTGCTTTAGACAGGACAGGACAAGAGAGCTGGTATTAGGGGTACATGAGGTATTAACTCCCAGGGAAGCAGTGATCTCCAATTCAGTTGAGATATTTCACATTCTAAAAGATGATGCTGTTAAAGTGCTGCACTCAATATGCCAGCAAATTTGGAAAACTCAGCAGTGCCTACTGGACTGGAAAAGGTCAGTTTTCATTCCAATTCCAAAGAAAGGCAATGCCAAAGAATGCTCAAACTACCACACAATGCACAATACACTGGTCTCACGAGCTAGTAAAGTAATGCTGGAAATTCTCCAAACCAGGCTTCAACAATACGTGAACCATGAACTTCCAGATGGTCAAGCTGGTTTTAGAAAAGGCACAGGAACCAGAGATCAAATTTCCAACATCTGCTGGATCATGGAAAAAGCAAGAGAGTTCCAGAAAAACATCTATTTAAATACTGCTTTATTGACTATGCCAAAGCCTTTGACTGTGTAGATCACAATAAACTGTACAAGAGCCAGAAAAACTTGCACAGACACTTGCCTCTTCCAAAGAATTAGTGAATATCTCATACTTGAGGCAAATTCTTCCTCTATATGGAATTGGTAACTGTGTGGCTTGTAGCTCTGATTACCAGGATTACTCTTCATTACTTGTGAGATTTGTAATTCATCTCAAATTATTTTCTGTTCATGTCTCAGTAGGCTGGTATTTCCTCCTTCATGAAATAAGTTCTAATTCTGTTATAGTCCTTTTAGGTGTTCCTGCTGCTCTGGCAATAGCTGGAATATGTTGTCTTCAGTTGTCTGGATCCCTTTCTCCCAAGATTCTAAATATTTTATAACCACTTATTTAGATATCTGAGCTCAGCTTTATATGGATAATTTCTTTACACTGCTTAGTACTGATTCCCAAAATCTTAATTTTGTATCTTCATCTCTAAATGTGTTAGCTGCTTACACACTCAGCATCTGTATAACCTCAGTGTTTTGCTTTTGCCTCTTCAATATTCTTAATATCTGTTTAACATGCTTCACTGGTGGCTCAGACAGTAAAGAATCTGCCTGCAATGCAGAAGACTTAAGAAACAGATATTCCATCCCTGGGTGGGGAAGATCCTCTGGATAAGGGAATGACTACCCACTCCAGTATTTTTGCCTGAAGAATTTCATGGACAGAGGAGGCTTGGAATCTACAGTTCATGGAGTTTCAGAGAGACAGACACGACTGAGCTACTGATGCTTTCAACATGTTTCAAAGTTCTTTCTATAAAGTTTTTCTCTGTAAAAAAATACTGGTCTGATTTATCTTCTTACTGAGGTCTGACCAATAAACTAAATTAACTCTAAGAGTAAGCTCAGAAAACAGGCAAGCAATAAAGAATTTGAAATGGATGCAAATATCTTGTCAATGAGAAGTGGGATTCCACCAACCCTTAACATGCAGGAACATTACCATTAATCACCGTATCACCTGTGCTTGAGTGCTTGACTGTGATTAAGTGTTTGTAAGGCAAATGCCTTCAGGGACCAAGTTGCTGCTCACTCAACTGTTATGGAAATAATGATAATTATAAGGATTAGGAGATGGGATGGCTTCTTTTAAGTGCCCTGGAGTGCTTACATAATGAAAATGACAAGCACATGTTTCTAATTTCTCAGCTTGAATAGTGACATGAAACTAGAGACCTTCTAGGTGGCCTTAAAAGCATCTCTTATTTATTCAATATTATATATCCAAGTTAAGGATGAAAATGAGATGCAAAATATAATCATACTGTTTGTACAATTACAATGTCAGTGGAGTTAACAATCTCACAAAATTTATTATGTGACATTTAGGATATTTTTGTGAAAAAGTGAATCCCTCATATCTGGAATGGGAATATTCTTATGATCTCAGATAAAGATGGAGCAGTGTTTATACATTCCCATGTGGTAATACTGAGACCTAAATCTGTCCAGAAGTCTTGGAGATAATGAGGGTGGTTGAAGGTGATATGTTTTGTGGAGACCAATCTTCATTTTGAAAGAAACTTTCTCCATGCCAGTCATGACTCTTACCCTCTGAAAGACATTAAAAAGTTGTTCTTGATAATTCTGACATTTCAGGATATTCTTTACTTTGACTAATGTCCTCCCTCCAGACCCCTGACTTCAAATGAGAAAATGTATAAAAACTATATGAAGTGCAGTTTATAGGTTGCTATGACTCAGACACTACTTAGTGACTAAACAATGCTTATAATCATATGCTGACTTACTTGAACCATTTATGAAAAAGCAAAGTGGCACATTTTACAGAATTATAAACATGTACAGATTTATAAACATGTCATATGTTACTACGTGGTTACTGCTTCATGAGATGTGAAAAGATGTGACTCATTGCTTGATCATATAAGATGCCTCTTGTACAGAAAAATCATGCATCAGAATTATCTTTTGAAGAGAGAAAAGGAAAAAAAAAGTTATTTGACAGGTCTCCTCTATCTTCTGTTTCCACTGATTATAATTTGTTTCAGAGACAGCCAATTCTCCAACACTTACAGATTGCCATTCCCTTTGAGAAGTTGCTGGGGAAGCCAGATTTGACACATTTTAGCATAGTGCTACATCTAAATTTAAAAGGTATGGGAGGAGTGAAAGTTTCTTGAGTCTGTTTAGATTAGTCCCAGGCATTATTAGTATTATGAAAACCATGCAGATCCGTAACATTAGCTCCTGTTAACAGATATTCTTGCTAGATGTAGCTTCAATAATTCTACTGACTGAAGTGATAAACGTGGTAAGTGGTGATTGGGAAGACAGGTAAGGTTAAGATAATCTAAGTAATGCATAAAATGCATCTTATAAAAAGATTCATGAGAATTTTGTTAATGTTTTTGTTCAGTCGTCAACTCATATCCAACCCTTCATGATCCCATGAATTGAAGGACACTGCTCCTCTGTCCTCCACAATCTTCCAGAGTGCACAAATTCATGTTCCTTGAGTCAATGATACTTAGATACACTCTCAAAAATGATAGAATGATCCCTGTTCATTTCCAAGGAAAACCTTTCAATATCACGGTAATCCAAGTTTATGCCCCGACCTGTAATGCTGAAGAACCTGAAGTTGAAGAGTTCTATGAAGACCTATAAGACCTTCTAGAACTAACACCCAAAAAAGATGTCCTTTTCATTACAGAGGACTGGCATGCAAAGTAGGAAGTCAAGAAACACCTGGAGTAACAGGCAAATTTGGCCTTTGAGTACACAATAAAGCAGGGTAAGGCTTAAAGAGTTCTGCCAAGAGAACGCACTGGTCATAGCAAACACCCTCTTCCAACAACACAAGAGAAGACTCTACACATGGACATCACCAGATGGTTGACACTGAAATCAGATTGATTATATTCTTTGCAGCCAAAGATGGAGAAGCTCTATACAGTCAGCAAAAATGAGACTGGGAGCTGACTGTGGCTCAGATCATGAACTCCTTAATGCCAAATTCAGACTGAAATTGAAAAAAGTGGAGAAAACCACTAGACCATTCAGGTATGACCTAAATCAAATCCCTTATAACTATACAGTGGAAATGAGAAATAGATTTAAGGGACTAGATCTGATAGACAGAGTGCCTGAAGAACTATGGATGGAGGTTCATGCATTGTATAGGAGACAGAAATCAAGACCATTCCCAAGAAAAAGAAGTGCAAAAAAAAAAAAAATATATATATATATGGCTGTCTGAGGAGGCCTTAAAAATAGCTGTGAAAAGAAGAGAAGTGAAAAGCAAAGGAGAAAAGGAAAGATATACCCATCTGAATGCAGAGTTCCAAGAATAGCAAGGAGAGATAAGAAAGCCTTCCTCAGCAATCAATGCAAAGAAATAGAGGAAAAGAATAGAATGGGAAACTAGAGATCTCTTCAAGAAAATTACAGATACCATGGGAACGTTTCATGCAGAGATGGGCTCGATAAAGGACAGAAATGGTAGGGACCTAACAGAAGCAGAAGACATTAAGAAGAGGTGGCAAGAATACATAGAACTGTACCAAAAAAGATCTTCATGACCCAGATAATCACGATGATGTGATCACTCACCTAGAGCCAGACATTCTGCAATGTGAAGTCAAGTGGGCCTTAGGAAATATCACTATGAACAAAGCTAGTGGAGATGATGGAATTCCAGTTGAGCTATTTCAAATCCTGAAAGAGGATGCTGTGAAAGTGCTACACTCAATATGCCAGCAAATTTGGAAAACTCAGCAGTGGCAGGTCAGTTTTCATTCCAATCCCAAAGAAAGGCAATGCCAAAGAATGCTCAAACTACCACACAATTGCACTCATCTCACACGCTAGTAAAGTAATGCTTAAAGTTCTCCAAGCCAGGCTTCAGCAACACGTGAACCTTGAACTTTCAGATGTTCAAGTTGGTTTTAGAAAAGGCAGAGGAACCAGAGATCAAATTGCCAACATCCACTGGATCATTGAAAAAGCAAGAGAGTTCCAGAAAAAAACATCTATTTCTGCTTTGTTAACTATGCCAAAGCCTTTGACTGTGTGGATCACAATAAACTGTGGAAAATTCTTCAAGAGATGGGAATACCAGACCACCTGACCTGCCTCTTGAGAAATCTGTATGCAGGTTAGGAAGCAACAATTAGAACTGAACATGGAACAACAGACTGGTTCCAAATATGAAAAGGAGTATGTCAAGGCTGTATATTGTCACCCTGCTTATTTAACTTCTATGCAGAGTATATCATGAGAAACGCTGAGTTGGAGAAAGCACAAGCTGGAATCAAGATTGCAGGGAGAAATATCAATAACCTCAGATATGCAGATGACACCACCCTTAGGGCAGAAATTGAAGAAAATGAATGAAAGAGCCTCTTGATGAAAGTGAAAGAGGAGAGTGAAAAAGTTGGCTTAAAGCTCAACGTTCAGAAAACTAAGATCATGGCATCTGGTCCCATCACTTCATGGCAAATAGATGTGGAAACAGTGGAAACAGTGGCTGATTTATATTTCTAGGCTCCAAAATCACTGCAGATGGTGATTGCAGTCATGAAATTAAGAGACACTTTCTCCTTGGAAGGAAAGTTATAACCAACCTAGACAGCATATTAAGATGGAGAGACATTACTTTGCCAACAAAGGTCCATCTAGTTAAGGCTATGGTTTTTCCAGTTGTCATATATGGATGTGAGAGTTGGACTATAAAGAAAGTTGAGCGCTGAAGAATTAATGCTTTTGGACTGTGGTGTTGCAGAAGACTTTTGAGAGTCCCTTGAACTGCAAGGAGATCCAACCAATCCATCTTAAAGGAGATCAGTCCTGGGTGTTCATTGAAAGGACTGATGTTGAAGCTGAAACTCTAATACTTTGGCTACCTGATGCAAAGAGCTGACTCATTGGAAAAGACCCTGATGCTGGGAAAGATTGAGGGCAGGAGGAGAAGGGGACGATAGAGGATGAGATGGTTGAATGGTATCACTGACTCAGTGGTCATGGATTTGGGTGGACTCCGGGAGTTGGTGATGGACAGGGAGGCCTGGTGTGCTGCGGTTCATGGGATCAGAAAGGGTCAGACATGACTGAGCAACTAAACTGAACTGAGTCAATGATGCTATTAACCATCTCATGCTCTGCCACTGCCTTCTCCTTTTGCCTTCTATCTTTCCCATTTTCAGGGTATTTTTCAATGAGTCAGCTCTTTGAATCAGGGTACCAAAGTATTGGAGTTTCACCATCAACATCAGCCCTTCAAATGTGGATTCAGGGATGATTTCCTTTAGGGTTGACTGGTTTAAACTCCTTGCAGTCCAACGGACTCTCAAGAGTATTCTCCAGAACCATAGTTCAAAAGCATCAATTCCTTGGTGCCCAATTTTCTTTATGGTCCAACTCTCACACCTATACATGACCATGGAAAAACCATAGCTTTTACAATATAGACCTTTGCCAGCAAAGAATGTATCTGCTTTTTAATAGACTGTCTAGATTTGTCCTAGCTTTCCTTCAAAGGAGCAAACATCTTTTAATTTCATGGCTGCAGTGACTGTTCTCAGTGATTTTGGAGCCCAAGAAATAAAATCTTCTGCCACTTCCATTTTTTCCTCTTCTATTTCCAGAAGTGATGGGACCAGTTGCCATGATATTAGTTTTTTGAATGTTAAGTTTAAAGCCAGCTTTTTCACTCTCCTCTTTCACTTTTATCAAGAGACTCTTTAGCTCCTCTTTGCTTTCTGCCATAGTGGTCGTGTAATCTGCCTATCACAGGTTGTAGATATTTCTCCTGACAATCTTGATTCCAACTTGAACTTCATCCATCATGGCATTTTACATGATGTACTCTGCAAATTAGATAAATAAGCAGGATGGTAATGTACATTCTTGTTGTACTCCCTTCACAATTTAGAACCAGTCCATTGTTCCATGTCCGGTTCTAACTGTTGCTTCTTGACCTGCATACAGGTTTCTCAGGAGATAGGTAAGGTGGTGTGGTATTCATATCTCTTTAAGAATTGTCCAAATTGTGATCCGCACAGTCAAAGGTTTTAGCATAGTCAATAAAACAGAAGTAGATATTTTTATAGAATTCTCTTGTTTTCTCCATGACTCAGCAACACCTCTCTGGTTTCTCTGACTTTTCTAAAACCAGTTTGTATATCAGGAAGTTCTTGGTTCACATTCTGCTGAAGCCTAGCTTGAAGGATTTTGAGCATTACCTTGTTAGCATGTGAAATGAGCACCCCTGTGCAGTAGTTTGAACATTTTTTGGCCTTGTCCTTCTTTGGGGTTGGAATGGAAACTGATCTTTTCTAGTCCTGTAGCCCCACTCAGTTTTCCAGATTTGCCAACATGATGAGTGCAGCACTTTCACAGCATTATCTTTTAGGATTTTAAATAGCTCAGCTGGAATTCCATCAACTCCACTAGCCTTGTTCATAGTAATACTTCTTAGAGACCACTTGACTTCACATTTCAGAGATGACTGACTTTAGATGAGTGACCACAGCATCATGGTTATCTGGGTCATTCAGACCTTTTTTGTTCTTCTGTGTACTCTTGCAACCTCTTCTTAATCTATTCTGCTTATATTAGGTCCTTTCAGTTTCTCTCCTTTATCATGTCCTTCCTTGCATGAAATGTTCCCTTGATATCTTCAGTTTTCTTAGAGGGATCTCTAGTCTTTGCCATTCTATTCTTTTCCTCTATTTCTTTGCAGTGTTCATTTAAGGCCTTTTTATTTCTCCTTGCTATTCTCAGGAATTTTGCATTCAGATGATTATATCTTTCCTTTTTCCCTTCCCTTTCACTGCTTTTCTTTCCTCAGCTATTGGTAAAGTCTACTCAGACAACCACTTTTCCTTCTTGCATCTGTTTTTCTTTAGGATGGTCTTGTTCACCACCTTCTGTACAGTGTTACAAAACTCTATCCATAGTTCTTCAGGCACTCTGTCTACCAGATCTAATCCCTTGAATCTATTTCTCACTTCCACTGTATAATCATAAGGGATCTGATTAAAGTCATATCTGAATGGCTTATTTTCTCCTGTTTTTTTTTTTCAATTTAAGCCTGAATTTTGCAATAAGAAGCTCACCATTTGGGCCATAGTTCCAGGTCTCATTTTTGCTGACTGTATAGAGCTTCTCCATCTTTGGCCACAAAGAATGTAATCAATCTGATTTTAGTATCAACTATCTGATGATGTCCATACATAGAGTCATCTCTTGTTGGAAGAGGGTGTTTGTGATGACCAGTGTGTTCTTTTGGCAAAACTCTGTTAACTTTTGCCCTGCTTCATTTTATACTTCAGGCCCAAACTTTTCTGTTACTCCAGGTATCTGTTGACTTCCTACTTTTGCATTTCAATCCCCTATAGTGAAAAAGAAATATCTTTTTGGTGTTAGTTCTATAAGTTCTTGTAGGTCTTCATAGAACTGGTCAACTTCACCTTCTGTGGCATTGGTGGTTGGAGCATAGACTTGGGTGTAATGTTGAATGGTTTGCCTTGGAAATGAATTGAGATCATTCTGTCATTATTGAGATTGTACTCAAGTACTGCATTTTGTGCTCTTATGTTGACTATTAGGGCTACTCCATTTCTTCTAAAGGATTCTTGTCCAAGGTAGTAGATATAATGGATATCTGAATTAAATTCATCCATTCCATTCCATTTTAGTTCATCAATTCCCAAGATTTTCATGTTCATTCTTGTCATCTCCTGCTTGACTATATCCAATTTACATTGACTCATGGACCTAACATTCCAAGTTCCTATGTAGTATTTTTTTTTTCCCACAGCATCAGTCTCTACTTTCACCACGAGCTACATCCACATGTGTGCCATTTATGCTTTGGCCCAGGCCTTGGATTCGTTCTGAAGTTATTAGTAATGATCCTCCACTCTTCCCTAACAGCATATTAGACACCTTTCAACCATGGAGGACTCATCTTCGAATCATATATTTCTACCTTTTCATATTGTCATGGGTTCTTGTGGCAGGACTAATGGAGGGGTTGGCCATTGCCTCCTCCAGTGGAGAATGTTTTGCCAGAACTCTTCACTATGACCCATCCATCTTGGGTTGTCCTGCATAGCATGGCTCATTAGTTCATTGACTTAAGTAAGCTCCTTCTTCATGACACAGCTGTGATCCATAAACTTATTTTTATTTGGAGAATAATTGCTTTACAACATTGTGTTGGTTTTGCCACATATCATCACAAAATAGCCATAGGTATATGTATGTCCCCTCCCTATTGAACCTCCCTCCCATCTCCCACACTTTCCTACCCTTCTAAGTTGCCAAGAGTACCCTCTCCTTCCTTTCTGTGTCCACAAGGGGATCACAATATTAAGTAAAGTAAATAACTTTCTCTAAAAATTGCCATACTCTTATGGCTTATGTATTAGTATACTTATTTATGGCTTATTTAGGAGTATAGCTATGACTATAAAAGTACTTTATGTGTGTTGCAGGAGTTATGATATTATTACTAGTACCTACTTAAAAGTAAAATTTTAAAAGTAGAATTCACATTTCAGATTGCTCTATGAGTTATTAGAAAAAGTCATGTGTTTGCTTATGGCATGTGAGGGAAATACTGTTTTACATAAAATTATTTCAATGATGTTTTAAAGTATTACAAAGTGGCCAAAATTATGTAATTAGAATTTAATCTAGCCTGATGTATGCATAGATTTATAAGTAGTTGTAGTCTCACTTCATAAAAAGTAAAATGCTATGAATAGTGTATTTTCACGGGATGATTCTGGATAACCTGCAGTCTGAAAAATGATTCACTAGAGATATAATCGCTGTGATTCCATCACTCAGATAAACACCAGAGAAGCAATCCAAAGGTATATCATTAAGGAACCTTGAAATTAGTCTGATAGTAAAATCGTAATAATTAGACATAAATAATTTAAGCAGTGATTAAATAGCATTATTAACATTTTCAATATAATATGGGCCTCTGAAATAGAAAAAAAAAATCAGAAAAGAACAAGTATTCAGGGTTAGTATTCAGTATATGAGTTCTCTATATTTTCCACTAATCTGTTTCTGATAATGAATGATTTAGAATCCTTGTACAGATATTAACAATACAAAAACTTGACAAGATTCTTATAACAGAAATGTGTTCATTAAGAGGGAAGAGAGAAAAATAAACTAAATTTCTAAAGACTATTGAAATTTTGCAGCAAACCATAAAATGACCTTTTACTGAGTATAACTTTTAAAATTAAACTAGTCATACCTGGACATAGCTCTAATAAATATTTGACTTATTAAAGAATACTACAGGACACCAAATTCCAATTCTCACCAATCCTATTTCAGAAAAGAGCTAGATTTAGTAAGTACACTCAAGCAAGCAGATGTTCAAGTGACCAAATAAGACAGCAATCCACACTTAAAGTTGCAATCAAGATTGTATTCACTGAGATAGTGCATACAAGAGGCAAAAAGAGGCTCCTCAGTGTTCAAATATTTCCCACTGAATGGGACAAGGTGGATGCAGTGCAGATGGGTCCAATCACCTCAGGACCAAGGATCTCTGAATAAAGACTTTTCATGTCTTTATGTGCATATGGGATGAGGGAAAGGAGATGAGGAGAGTCTAAGAATGAAAAGATACTGAGTCAAAGTAGAGAATAATGCATCAGCAAAAGCCTTTATACGGAGGCCCTCCACTAATGGTACCTGAGATGGGAATGCATATATATGTCTGAGAATGGTTGGTTTGAGCAAAAAAGACTGAGCCTTTGACTGGAACTCTCTCCAGAAACTGCAATGCACTCTCTGTACATCACGTCTGTTGTGAGGAAGGCAGATTCTCACCATGGTGTCTGCCAAAGAAATCTAAATGCCTAGCTTCAGGTTTGAAATATCACACATAGATGTGCTAGAACTCCTCAGGTATGAGCAGCCTACCACCCACTCCTCTTCTAAGATAAATCCTGAATAATCTTAATCATAAAGAATAACATTAATCATGCTCCACTTTTGTTCAATATATGTTCCAAAGTACACTTGTGGAGAACCTTGCTTTCAGAACATGAGTTGGCTCCCATTATCAAAGCAAGGCCCTCATGGCATTCATTCTCTGGGTTATGTTACAATCAGCATATGGGAAAAAATTCAGGAGGAAACAATTTTTTTTAATGTTACAATAAAGCTATAAAAAGTATCTGCTTTGTCTCAGTTATAATTGAATATGTTATTTGGTGATAGCATAATTAATTTGATATTCTAAAATTTAGATTCAAAAGATGAACTATTTAGATTCAAAAGATGAACTATCTTGAACTCACTGAATAAAAATCTAAGTAAATGAAGAAACACTAATGACTTTTCTTAAAGGAGAAGGAAGCTCTAATTGGTGGAGTTAAAGATAACAATGCTAATACAAGATTATTCCTTCCAAAAGGAAAGGTGGCGACCTTCAAAATGAAATTTAAATACCAATTATTTTTTCAATCATCTCAACTTCTGTTTGAGTGAATGGTTTTTTTTTTAATATTCTTCAGTTACTTAGGTCGTCTAGAGGTTTTCTGTTGAAACAAAAAAGTATGCTGAGAGGAATATTTCAAAATGCCTAAGTAAAGATGTCTGAAAATTTACTCATCCATGAAAACAATGAGAACCCTGAAAAAAATGGCAAAAATGAAACTTTCAGAACTCTGAAATTTAATAAATTATTATAGACTTTTACAGGGTTAGTAAAGAAAAGTCCCTAGGAAAAATAATTAGTAGCAACAACTAAGAACAAGCAAACTCAACACTGGAATGATTGGTTTTGATTTGTAGAGTTGGCATATCAGATTAGTTAAAAAGTTCAGCTTTCAAAAATACATTATAAGATAAAAGTAAACACCAAAGTGTGACAAAAAAAAGAGAGAGAAAAAAAATTAAGTCTGCAAAAACTCTCACTGTGGAAGATCACATATTGTACCTACTAGACAAAGAGAATATGTACAAAATGTAAAGAATATTATTTTCAAAAAATAAAGGAAAAATTGACAATGTTTGATTATCAAATAGAGAATGTCAATTAAAAGGTCATGTTTTTTTAAAAGAAAAAACATTATTGAGCTAAAAATTGCAAAAATAAAATGACAAATTCTCCACAGGGGCTCAACCTCAGATTTAAGCAGAAAAAAGAAGGAATTAGTAAAATTGAAGATAGATCAACTGGAATTAGACTTTCTAAGTAGAAGATATAATAAAGAACAAAGAAAAATTCTCGAACTTTTGGGACACTATCAAGTATACCCACATACATGTAATGGAAATACCAGAGGAGAAGTAAGAGAGAAAGCCTCAGAAATATTTTCTGTTTCTTTCTTTCTTTCTTTCTTTTTTTAAATAATGGCAAAAAATCCCCCAAATTGAAAGTTTATTTAGCTTTAAGTAGGATTAAAAAAAAAAAAAAAAAAAAAGATCCATACCCAGATGTGTTACAATCAAACTGTCAAAAGTCAGGGACAAAGAGGGGACCTAGAAAAGACCATGAGAAAAATGATGCATCATTAAAGAGTGATCTTCAGTAAGATAAACAGCTGATTTCTCATCAGAAACCACAGTAACCATAGGTCAGTGAAACGACAGATTCAAAGTCCTGAATGAAATGATAATTAACAAAGAATTCTATACACAGAAAAATGGCCCTTCAAGAGTGTGGAAGAAATTCATACCACTCACAACTAAGGAAAAACTGAAAAGTCACTAGTTTACCTGTCCTATGAGTAATACTGAAATAAATTCTTCAAGCTGTAAAGAAAGAACTTTAAATAGTAAATTGAATCCACAAGAACAAACAACACAAGGAAATAACTCCTGAGGTAAATAGAATATATAAATGTATTTTCCTTTTGTTGTCTGATTAAAGTGACACATGAATAAAGCAAATGCAAATCTGCACAGGCCATGATGCACAAAGATGTAATTTGTATGATAAGAAGGTCATACACAGTACAGACATCTTTGGGAAGGAAACATACTTTTACACAAGCATAATTTTGGGAGCTCACTGAAATTAAGTTAGTGTATTAGTTTCCCATTTAGGTTGCAGCAAATTATCACAAACTTAGTGACTTAAAGCACATTAATTTACCTTATAGTTAAGTAAGTCAGAATTTTCACTAAAATCAAGATATCAGAAGCTTTGCATTCTTCCAGAGGTTTTAAGAGAAAATCTTTTTTTTTTTCCTTTTCTAGTAATTGGAAATTGTGTTACCCCACTTTTAACAATGGATACAAAACTAGAAAAAGATCAACAACAGAAGACTTGAACAGAAATATAAATTGATTATGTGTAACATCATCTACCTATCACTCCACTCAAACAAAAACTGAACACACAGTCTTTTTGCATGTACATGGAGCTCTTCTATAGTACAGCATATGTTAGATCATATAACAAGTTTCAATAAATTTAGAAGAATTGAAGGCATTCAAAGAATATTTTTTGACCACACTTGAAGGAAATTAGAAATCAGGAACAGAGGAATATTTAAGAACTTCATAAATGTGTGAAAATCAGACATACACAAATAATCAATGAGCCGGGGAAGAAATAATATGAAAATTAGAAATTACTTTGAGATGAATAAAAATGAAAATGCATCCTACAAAAATGTATGAGATGCCATTCTCCAAACCTCATTCCTACCATGATTTTAAAAAGAAAGAAAAAGAAGGGAAAAGTAAACAATACAAGACAACAACAATGACAACAAAATCTTTCCATATTAAACTGATTTATGTGCTGAGACTATTTATTGGTGACTCACTCCTGGTTTCAGTAATAGCTTCCTAGTACAGTATTTTGACTGCTCTGGTCTCAACAACTGTAGTTCTTGGAATATTAATACAGAACCACTAGATAATTTTTGGTGATATATATGGGAAATATACAAAAATTTAAATATATGACCCTATATATTTATAATGACTGCTTGTCAGAACATAATTTATGGGTTTCATAATCAAACAATAGAGTTCTCATATTGTCAGTGCTAAAATTTGTTCTCTTCATGTGATATTTATATGACAATAATTAGCTATATAGGTATTTGTGAGACTTAAATGAGAACTGGATTACTTAAATGAGAACTATGCATTACTGGATTTAAAATAAATGATAAAACTATCACGTATCAATTTATTTATTTATTAATAAATTATTAGTATAATCTGAAACTTTATTTTTCAAGCTTTATGTAGAAATTTTGGCTCGTTTTCCCCCCCCGATATGACTAAAATAATAATATAATAAGTTCTAGAATAAAAGCAATATGGCCAGCATGAGTGCTTTCTATTGAGATGTGATTATCAGATCCTCAGACAGTTGGAGTAAGGACCAATGAAAATTCTCAGAGAAGGAAAGAAGACACTATATCTGTGAGTGTTCCATCTTCCCATCTTATGCTATTTTGAAAGCTTTGTCTCCTATGAGAGCAATTTAATACAAACTATAATATGAATTTCTTTCAGATTCTGAAGGGTTCTGATCATGTTCTTCAGTTTCATAGAGGTAGAATTCCAAAGTGATTTGTCTGTGGTAATATATGATTCTAATTGAGTATTTCAAGATTATTCCATTTAGCTTATGTCTACTGGTGAGGGTTAAAACAGTCAGGTATAGAACAGACACTTTAGATTCAAATATTTCCTCAAGTCTTTATCAGTCTTTTTGAATTTTGAGATGGAATAAAACATAATTGCCTAGAACCAAAGTCAAGACCTGCTGGAAAAATAGAAAAAAAGAAAAGGTTTTCAATTGCTTTACTTAGTAGATAAATTGCATTTTCTCCAATATTTTGGCTTTTATTTACATAATTTTGTATCTTTATGTATCCTCAGAATTTATATTACATGAGTATAAACTCTAGGCTGTATTATATCACTAGAATATATTAAACTAAGAACTCATTTTAGATTAATCTTATAAAATTATACAGAATGTCTTTATTTATTTAACCATCTCTTACATAGAGCTAGTGATATGAATTAGTTTAGGAATGATTGATGTATTAGAAAACTTTGTTACAGTACATAGTTTTTAAATCAGTGTCAAGAATGATTCACCATTCACTTATACTGGAAGTAAGTCATCTTTTGACACCCACTTAGCGATATTGTTATATATATAATAGTCATTTTGTTTCTTAGGAAAAACACTCCAAAATATTGGCAAAGTATCTTGAATTATTTTAAATAAATGTGAATATTAATTTGAATTTGTGGTAATAACAACATGATTTGCATTAAAAAGATGTTTTAGGATGTTGGGCTGAGAATTTTTAATCATTTTCCAACACTGATTAAGATAGAATTCAGTAACACAAAAAACTCTAATTACCCTTAATTTTCAATATAAAATTTTATTGTTGTATAATCAAAAACATCTTTAAGAATTCTCTTCACAATTTTATTTACTCTCTATTTGACACTGGTTTTCCTCATGGTTGCATTTAATTTTCTTAATGTGTAGAGTTGGTAAGCTGTTAGACTATTGTCACATTCAGTAAAATAACAGAAATGCAAAGCTATATTCCTGAATAATTTTATTTTAGTGTGATCATACAAATATAGTCTCCTGTTCCAAATTTATTAAGTAATTTTTATAACTATTAAATATGCTCCATTTGATTAAATAAAGTATAAGATTCTAAGTATATGGTTATTTAATTCGCTTGTGATTTTACTGGACAGAATCATATTATCTAAATAATATCCTCATTAGTGTTCATTTTCTTTGTGGGAATAGATAGAAGAATAAGAAAAGCACATGATACAGCACTATTGTGACTACTCTTTCAACTACAGCAATGTGATTTTAAACTTAGATTCAATTAGATCTAGTTTTACTTGCCTGTAAGTCATCACTTCAATTGACATTGTCTATGTGATAGTTTAAAAAGAGCAACTATTTTCAACTCTATTAATCAATAGCCTCATTAAAAAAAAAAACAAAAAACGAGCTCATATAATGAAAGCTATTCTAAAATAATTTTAATGCTCTTACATTTTCCAATTTTATCTTCAAAATTTTCTTAATAATAAATGACTTTAATTGTCATAGTGTTATAGAAATTCACATTGTGATTTTATATGGGTTTTCTTTATTTAATATAAATTTATTTTAATTGGAGGTTAATTATTTTACAATATTGTATTGATTTTGCCATACATCAACATGAATCCACCACAGGTACACATGTGTTCCCCATCCCGAACCCTGCCTCCATCCTCCCTCCCTGTACCATCCCTCTGGGTCCAGTGCACCAGCCCCAAGCAACCAGTATCATGCATTGAACTTGGACTGGCGATTCATATAGAACAGTCTTTTGGACTCTGTGGGAGAGGGAGAGGGTGGGTTCATTTGGGAGAATGGCATTGAAACATGTATATGGGTTTTCTAATTGATAACTTCAAATATGTCAGAAAGATAATTTCTATTATACATATGTAAAAAATATAATCTATCTTAATAAAAACAAGCACATTTGGGCACTGATAGTAAATGCCTAAATCTGATCTACTGCATTGTTTTCTTAAATCCTTGGATGTAAAAAATATGTATACTATGTGATTGCTGTTGTTGTTCAATCATGTCTGTATGCAACCCTATAAACTACAGCAAGCCACGCTTCTGTCCTTCACTATCTCCTGGAGTTTGGTCAAACTCATGTCCACTGATTCAGTGATGCTATCTAACTATCTCATACTTTGTTGCCTACTTCTCCTGCTGCTGCTGCTAAGCCGCTTCAGTCGTGTCCAACCTTGTGTGACCCCATAGACGGCAGCCCACCAGGCTCCCCCGTCCCTGGGATCTCCAGGCAAGAACACTGGAGTGGGTTGCCATTTCCTTCTCCAATGCATGAAAGTGAAAAGTGAAAGTCAAGTCACTCAGTCCTGTCTGACTCTTAGCGACCCCATAGACTGCAGCCTACCAGGCTCCTCTGTCCATGGGATTTCCCAGGCAAAAGTACTGGAGTGGGGTGCCATTGCTTTCTCTGGCCTACTTCTCCACCTGCCCTCAATTTCACCAGCATCAGCGTCTTTTCTAATACTTCAGCTTCAGTATCAGTCCTTCCAGTGAATATTCAGCGTTGATTTCTTTAGGATTGACTGGTTTGATCCCCTTGCTATCCAAGGATCTCTCAAGAGTCTTATCTAGTATCCAGAGTTTGAAAGCATCCATTCTTTGGTGTTCAGCCTTCTTTATCATTCAACTCTCACATCTGTACATGACTACTGGAAAACATGGACTTTTGTTGGCAAAGTGATGCCTCTGCTTTTTAAAACACTGTCTAGGTTTGTTATAGCTTTCCTTCCAAGGCAAAAATCAAATTATGGCTATAGTTACTGTCCACAGTGACTTTGGAGCCCAAGAAAATAAATTCTGTCACTGTTTCCAGGTTTTCCCTGGTATTTGCCATAAAGTGATGGAACTAGGTGCCATCATCTTAGGTTTTTGAATGTTGAATTTTAAGCCAACTTTTCAATTTCCTCTTTCACTGTAATCAAGAGGTTTGTTAGTTCCTCTTTACATTCTGCCGTTAAGAGTGGTATCATTTGTTTATCTGAGGTTGTTGCTATTTCTCGTGCTGATCTTGATTCCAGTCTCTGATTAATCCAGCCCAGCATTTTGCATGATGTAGTCTGCACAGAAGTTAAATAAGCAGGGTGACAATATACAGCTTTGTTTTACACCTTTCCCCATTTTGAACTGGTCAAGTGTTCCATGTAAGGTTCTAAATGTTGCTTCTTGACCTACAAATAATTGGTCACTCAGGAGACAGGTAAAGTGGTCTGATATTCCCATCTCTTTAAGAATTTTCCATAATTTGCTGTGATCCACACAGTCAAAGGCTTTTATGTAGTCATTGAAGCAGAAATATATGTTATTTCTGGAATTCCCTTGCTTTCTCTATGGTTCAACAATTGTTGGCAATTTTATGCTATGGGGTAACTATTTATAATAAAAAACTGCATTTGAATAATATTTAGTTAATAAAACTATAAATATACACCTAGAATAATTAACATTATAATGGTAATTCTAAATACATTAACGGTTTAAAGAACAGTACAAATACTTAGTCTGCATTTTTTATGTATCAATACTTTGCTATTCACATTACATTTTTGTTCCTTATAGAAACCCTCCATATAAGGTAAGAATATATCCATTTACAAGGAAGAAACATCAGTTCTGGCAATTACTTAGCCTTTTCAAGATTAGAAAACACCCCCATTAATTAGATAATATAAATAATATCACATTAAAGACCACAAGGGAGCTTATGCCTTCTGACTAGGTGATCTTCAGCTAGGTTTGAGTGAACATCGAAAAATGATCTATGACCCTTTAACTTGGGAGAGGGATTCACCTCATGAAAGATGATTGTCTTCATCCCACATCCCTGACACTTTTTTCCTCATTTAAGTTCTGCCATCCATTTTTCTAAACTTATCCAGTAAAGAAGTTATTTTCAGTGAAACAGAATAAATTAGAATCCAATGCTAAGCCTCTCTCTCTCAAGTAAAAGATAAAGTTTTGTGTATGTGTGTGTGTGTGTGTAGAACTGATTTAGAATTTATGAGGGAACATACATCAACATAATAAAGGCCATGTATGAGAAACCCACAACTTATATACTCAGTGGTGAAAAATGGAAAGATTTTTACTTAAAAATAGAAATAACCCTATAACGCTCTCACCACTCTTGGTCCAGTTGGCTTGGATAAAATGTTAGTGGATGATATTGGTGATGTAACCATTATTAACAATGGTGCAACCATCCTGAAGCTACTGGAGGTAGACCATCCTACAGCCAAAGTTTCTTCAAGACAAAGAAGTGGGAGAAGGGACCGCCTCCATGGTTATTATTGCAGCTGAACTTCTAAAAAATGCAAATGAACTGGTCAACAAGAAAATTCATCCCACATCAGTTATTAGTAGCTATTGACTTGCTTGCAAGGAAGCAGTGCAGTATATCAGTGAAAATCTGATTATTAACACAGATGAGCTTGCAAGGGATTGCCTGATTAATGCTGCCAAAATTATTGGAATAAATGGTAATTTCTTAGCAAATATTGTGGTAGATGCTTTGCTCACTGTTAAATACACAGATGTCAGAATTCAGCCTCTCTATCCAGTCCATTCCATTAATATTCTGAAAACCTATAGGAGGAGGCAGATGGAGAGCATGTTCATCATTGTTCAACTGTGTGGTAGGATCCAAAGACATGCCCAGGAGAATAGTTAATGTAAAAATTACTTGTCTTGACTTCAGCCTGCAGAAAACAAAAATGAAGCTTGGTGTACAAGTGGTTATTACAGTGTTTTGTGGAGACTGGTGCTATGACAGTTGGAAGAGTTTTTAAAAGAGACCTTAAATGCATTGCTAAAGCTTCCAGAGCAACTATTCTGTCAACCTGGCCAATTTGGAAGGTGTAGAAACTTTTGATGCTTCAATGATGGGACAAGCAGAAGAGGTGGTAGAAGAGAGAATTTGTGATGATAAACTGATCTTGATTATAAACACTAAGGCTCTTACCTCTGCATCAATCATCTTATGTGGGGCAAATGATTCCACGTATGATGAGAAGGAGCTCCCCTTACATGGTGCCCTTTGTGTGGTGAAGAGTGTTTTGGAGTCACAATCTGTGGTTCCAGGTGGGAGTGCTGTAGAGGCAGTCTTTTAAATATGCCTCAAGAACTAGGCAACCAGCATGGACACCTGGGAACAGCTAGCTACTGTGGAGTCTGCGAGATCTCTTCTTGTTATTCTTAATACTCTGACAGTTAATGCTGCCCAAGACCCCACGGATCTGGTTGCAAAATAAGAGTTTCTCATAAGAGGCTCAAGTTGACCCAGAACGCACAAACCTAAAATGACTTGGTCAATGGTATATCCCATGACAACAAACAAGAAGGGGGGAAGGTTGAACCAACCATAGTTAAAGTTAACAGTTTGAAATTTGCAACTGAAACTGCAATTATCATTCTTTAAATTGATGATCTTATTAAATTATACCCAGAAAAAGAAGATTATGAGCATGGAAGTTATGGAGATGCTGTTCACTCTGGAGCCCTTGATGACTGATTTGATTTATTTATAGCAATGTGAGATGCAGCTTTCTTGTACCTCAAGTATTACATGTTGAAGTGCAAAGGCTGTCAAAAAAAAAAAAAAAAAAAAAAGCAAGGTGCATTTCTATGCACTAACAACAAAGCATCTGAAAAAAAAAATAAAATTAACCCATTCACAGTAGATTTAAAAAAGTAAAATAGTCAGGAATAAATTTAATCAAGGAAATAAAAAAAACTGTACAATAAAAATTAAAACCTTTGATGAAAGAAACAGAAGAAAACAAGCAAATGCAAAGATAGTGCATATTTATGGATTGGAAGAATTATTACTCTTAAAATGTCTATAATACCCAAAACCATTTACAAGTTTAATGCAATCTCTATCAAAATTCAGTGGAATTTTTCTTAGAAAAAGAAAAAAAAATCCTAATATTTGTATTTTTATTTGTAAGGAAATACAAAAGAACCTGAATAGCCAAAACCATTCAGAGAAAGGAAAACAAAGCCAGAGGCATCAAACACTACAAAACTATAGTAATGATTAACAGTATGATATTGGTTTTAAAACAGTTACTTAGATCCTTGAAGCAGATCAGCCCTGAAATAAGCCCACACATACATGTTCAAGTAGCATTTGACAAGGAAATCAAAGAACATTCAATGAGAATAATCTCTTCTACAAATGGTATTGAGAATAAAAGATAAACATATGCAGAAAAAAATGAAATTGGATCCCTATCTTACACAATACATAGAAATTAAAAACTTCAACATAAGGTTTGATACCATAAAATTCCCAGAATTTTGCATTTTAAGTTCCTAGAATTTCTTAGAAGGATTTATAGCTTCCACATATGGTAGAAGCTCCTTGACATTGGCCTGGGTAATGATTTTTTGGATGTAATACAAAAAACACAGACAACACAAGGAAAACTAAGTGGAACGCTATGTAGATAAAATTTTCTGCATAGCAAAAGAAACAATAAAATGAAAAGGCACGCTATGGAATGCATAAGCTACTTGTAAACCATGTTCTGATAGAAATAAATAAAAGTAGCATCAACATATGTACACTACCAGGTGTAAGATGGAGAGCTAGTGAGAAGGGAAGGAGGGAGCTGGGGAGCCCAGTCTGGTGCTCTGTGCTGACCTGGAGGGATGGGGAGGGGAGGGAAGCTAGGGAAGGAGTGGATGTACATATAATTACAGCTGATTTGCATTCCTCTGCAGCAGAAATCAACATAACATTGCAAAAGTTAAAATATATAAATAAAAAATAGAAGAAAGAATTCATACAACTTAATATAAAAATTAATTAAAAATGACTGAGGAACTACATAGGCATTTTTTTTTCAAAGATGACATACAGAAGAACAAGTAGAAGAATATATGCTAAACATCATTAATCATCAGGGAAATATAAATCAAAAGCACAGTGAAATATCACCTTACACCTATTAGGATGGCTGTCATGAGAAAGACTAGGGATACAAAGTGTTGATGTGGATATAGAGATAAGAGAAAATGGTTTTTCTTTTTAAAATTTGAGAAGACTTCAGATAAATTGCCTTTTGAGAGCTCAAGAGCTAGCATGATGACATGTCAAACTAGGAAATTGTTCCTCTCTCTGGGAATCTTGGGTAAAAATGTATGATAAAATATGTTTGCCTTGTCATATATTGATTGGATGGGAGATAGCTAGGCAAACAGGGTCACTTTAGAACAATTGTCATGAAATTTGAGCTTTGGACACATTTTTGCTTAGTAGTATGGTTTTCCCTGGTGGCTTAGTGGTCAAGAATCTGCCTGCAATGCAAAAGCCTCAGGAGACCTGGGTTCGATCCCTGGGCTGGAAAGATCCATTGAAGGAGGGCACTGGCAACCACTCCAGCATTCTTTCTTGGAGAAGCCCATGGACAGAGGAGCCTGGTGGGCTATAGTCCATGGAGTCGCAAAAAGTCAGACATGACTGAAGCGACTGAGCACAGCATGACACATGCTGCCTGCCAATTACAACCTCCTTGACTCTCATCTGGGTTCTGCTTTACCTAGGTTGAACAAAAGGACAATTATGAATGTAAAAAGAGTGATAATCAGATGAACAATAGGAGAAATGGCATTAACCAGGACTGCTGATTTTAGTTTTAGTTAACAAAACTAAAATTGGGACATACAGTGGCAAGGTATCACAGTATTTCTTGCAGTTTACATTTTTAAAATGAGATAACTAGCTCACTGAAAGAACAAGCTTTCTCAAAATATTTTGTATTCACTTTAGAGTAGTATGAATTTAAGAAATATTTGCTGAATAAATTGATGAATAAGTGAAAGAATGAGTATTCTTAGTTTGTCTCTAAATCTTTTTTTCAAAATTATCATATAAAAATATTTAAGGAAAATGAAAATATCTACAGAGACAGCAGAACACCACAATTATAATTCAAAAGATACTAGAGGAAAAATAGAAAATGCTGTATAATTTACACCTACATTAACTGTGAATGTTAACAGATTAGGTGTTCCATTTTTATTCACATAAATAAAAAATGACTTAAATTATTAATGATACTAAGATGAACTAAAAAAAGAATACTGATTTTACCTAAGTATAATGTTTTGACATAAAATGTAATAAAATTTCTAATAATTTCCATTTTCAAATTAAATAAAAATGAAACTTTAAAATAATGCCATAATACTTATTAATTCCCTTGGAATTAATTATGGAATTACTTTTGCTAATATGACTCTCATTAGTAACACATTCATTATAATTTCACATATACTATAACATTTGTTATCTTGAATGTTTAATTAATTGATGCAATTATGTAACTTTTGCCCCTTATCATCATAGAACAGACTGAAAAGAGACATTATTGGTGGGTCTCTAGTTGCAACTGAATGCAGATTTTAAGGAAAATCATGCAATCTGAGAAAAACAAAACAAATAAATGGAGATGAAAAATAAAAATTATTTTCTATTTCCTCTAAAGGAAGAAATTTGTATGTTATTTATATAGTCATATTATTTAAGATAATCTTTACTTTCTTGAGAATTAGCCAACCATATAGGACTGTATTGTTCTTTCCATATAGGAATATGCCAAAATAGAATTTTCTGGGATACAATGTAATTAACTATGAAGGGGCTTCCCTGGTAGCTCAGCTGGTAAATAATACATGTGCAATACAGAAGACCCGGGCTTGATCCCTGAGTTGAGAAGATCTCCAGAGGAAGGGATAGCAGCCCACTCCAGTATTTGTTCTTGCCTGGACAATCCCCACAGACAGAGGACTCTGGCAGGCTACAGTCAATGGGTTTGCAAAGTGTTGGATATGTATGAGTGACTAAGCACATAACAGTATCAGGTCAGATCAGTCGCTCAGTCGTGTCCGACTCTTTGCGACCTCATGAATTGCAGCACGCCAGGCCTCCCTGTCCCTCACCAACTCCCAGAGTTCACCCAGACTCACGTCCATCGAGTCAGTGATGCCATCGAGCCATCTCATCCACTGTTGTCCCCTTCTTCTTCTGCCCCCAACCCTCCCAGAATCAGAGTCTTTTCCAATGAGTCAACTCGTCGCATGAGGTGGCCAAATACTGGCGTTTCAGCTTTAGCATCATTCTGTCCAAAGAAATCCCAGGGCTGATCTCCTTCAGAATGGACTGGTTGGATCTCCTTGCAGTCCGAGGGACTCTCAAGAGTCTTCTCCAACACCACAGTTCAAAAGCATCAATTCTTCGGTGCTCAGCCTTCTTCACAGTCCAACTCTCACATCCATACATGACCACAGGAAAAACCATAGCCTTGACTAGATGAACCTTTGTTGGCAAAGTAATGTCTCTGCTTTTGAATATACTATCTAGGTTGGTCATAACTTTCCTTCCAAGGAGTAAGCGTCTTTTAATTTCATGGCTGCAGTCACCATTTGTAGTGATTTTGGAGCCCAGAAAAATAAAGTCTGACACTGTTTCCACTGTTTCCCCATCTATTTCCCATGAAGTGGTGGGACCGGATGCCATGATCTTCGTTTTCTGAATGTTGAGCTTTAAGCCAACTTTTTCACTCTCCACTTTCACTTTCATCAAGAGGCTTTTGAGTTCCTCTTCACTTTCTGCCATAAGAGTGATGTCATCTGCATATCTGAGGTTATTGATATTTCTCCCGGCAATCTTGATTCCAGCTTGTGTTTCTTCCAGTCCAGCATTTCTCATGATGTACTCTGCATATAAGTTAAATAAACAGGGTGACAACATACAGCCTTGACAAACTCCTTTTCCTATTTGGAACCAGTCTATTGTTCCATGTCCATTTCTAACTATTGCTTCCTGACCTGTATACAAATTTCTCAAGAGGCAGATCAGGTGGTCTGGTATTCCCGTCTCTTGAAGAATTTTCCGCAGTTTATGGTGATCCACACAGTCAAAGGCTTTGGCATAGTCAATAAAGCAGAAATAGATGTTTTTCTGGAACTCTCTTGCTTTATCCATGATCCAGCAGATGCTGGCAATTTGATCTCTGGTTCCTCTGCCTTTTCTAAAACCAGCTTGAACATCAGGAAGTTCATAGTTCACATACTGCTGAAGCCTGGCTTGGAGAATTTTGAGCATTACTTTACTAGCGTGTGAGATGAGTGCAATCGTGCGGTAGTTTGAGCACTCTTTGGCATTGCCTTTCTTTGGGATTGGAATGAAACTGCCCTTTTCCAGTCCTGTGGACACTGCTGAGTTTTCCAAATTTTCTGGCATATTGAGTGCAGCACTCTCACAGCATCATCTTTCAGGATTTGGAATAACTCAACTGAAATTCCATCACCTCCACTAGCTTTGTTCGTAGTGATGCTTTTTAAGGCCCACTTGACTTCACATTCCAGGATGTCTGGCTCTAGGTCAGTGATCACACCATCGTGATTATCTGGGTCGTGAAGATCTTTTTTGTACAGTTCTTCTGTGTATTCTTGCCATCTCTTCTTAATATCTTCTGCTTCTGTTAGGTCCATACCATTTCTGTCCTTTATCGAGCTCATCTTTGCATGAAATGTTCCTTTGGTGTCTCTGATTTTCTTGAAGAGATCCCTAGTCTTTCCCATTCTGTTGTTTTCCTCTATTTCTTTGCATTGATCGCTGAAGAAGGCTTTCTTATCTCTTCTTGCTATTCTTTGGAACTCTGCATTCAGATGTTTATATCTTTCCTTTTCTCCTTCACTTCTCTTCTTTTCACAGCTATTTGTAAGGCCTCCCCAGACAGCCATTTTGCTTTTTTGCATTTCTTTTCTATGGGAATGGTCTTGATCCCTGTCCTCTGTACAATGTCATGAACCTCATTCCATAGTTCATCAGGCACTCTATCTATCAGATCTAGGCCCTTAAATCTATTTCTCACCTCCACTGTATAATCATAAGGGATTTGATTTAGGTCATACCTGAATGGTCTAGTGGTTTTCCCTACTTTCTTCAATTTAAGTCTGAATTTGGCAATAAGGAGTTCATGGTCTGAACCACAGTTAGCTCCTGGTCTTGTTTTTTCTGACTGTGTAGAGCTTCTCCATCTTTGGCTGCAAAGAATATAATCAATCTGATTTCGGTGTTGACCATCTGGTGATGTCCATGATAGAGTCTTCTCTTGTGTTGTTGGAAGAGGGTGTTTGTTATGACCAGTGCATTTTCTTGGAAAAACTCTATCAGTCTTTACCCTGCTTCATTCCGTATTCCAAGGCCAAATTTGCCTGTTACTCCAGGAGTTTCTTGACTTCCTACTTTTGCATTCCAGTCCCCTATAATGAAAAGGACATCTTTTTTGGGTGTTAGTTCTAAAAGGTCTTCTAGGTCTTTGTAGATCCGTTCAACTTCAGCTTCTTCAGCATTGCTGGTTGGGGCATAGACTTGGATTACTGTGATATTGAATGGTTTGCCTTGGAAACGAACAGAGATCATTCTGTCGTTTTTGAGATTCCATCCAAGTAGTGCATTTTGGACTCTTTTGTTGACCATGATGGCTACTCCATTTCTTCTGAGGGATTCCTGCCCGCAGTAGTAGATATAATGGTCATCTGAGTTAAATTCACCCATTCCAGTCCATTTCCGTTTGCTAATTCCTAGACTGTCTATATTCACTCTTGCCATCTCTTGTTTGACCACTTCCAATTTGCCTTGATTCATGGACCTGACATTCCAGGTTCCTATGCAATATTGCTCTTTACAGCATCGGACCTTGCTTCTATCACCAGTCACATCCACAGCTGGGTATTGTTTTTGCTTTGGCTCCATCCCTTCATTCTTTCTGGAGTTATTTCTCCACTGATCTCCAGTAGCATATTGGGCACCTACTCACCTGGGAGTTTCTCTTTCAGTGTCCTATCATTTTGCCTTTTCATACTGTTTTTATATATATATATATATATATATATATATATATATATATATACTGTGTGTGTGTGCATAACAGTATACATATATATGGAAAATCTGTATCAATGACTTCTATTTAAGTAGTAAGCATGTGTATTATGTGTGGCTAGATTAAGTAGCAGTAATAACTAAAGGATGGAAAAGCTTAAATTAGAAAGAAGGCCACAGTGTCAGGTCAGTGTTGAAATAGAAGTAAGATGAAGAAACAGATTTAAAAATGCACAATTAGTTCATGGTGAGGGATAATCTGTGCAGCAATGAGACAAATTTGTTGTAGTTAAAATAAAGAATAAGAATTGAACATATCATTTTGACTTCTAATTATTTTAAAAGTTTTAATTATAATTATTTAGCTTCAGAGGTGGAAAAACAGCCTACTTTTATAATGTTACTATTTTTAATATAAATTTATTTATTTTAATTGGAGGTTAATTACTTTACAATATTGTATTCATTTTGCCATACATCAACATGAATCCACCACAAATCACCAGTCCAGGTTTGATGCAGGATACAGGATGCTTAGGGCTGGTGCACTGGGATGACCCAGAGGGCTGGTATGGGGAGGGAAGTGGGAGGGGGGTTCAGGATGGGGAACACGAGTAATGTTATTTTTTAGTTGGGTACAAGTTACTGCTTATTTATAGTTCATCTTCATTGATACGGAGAGGAAATGATAAGAGATGAGAGAATAATTGTACTCCAGAAAATAGATGATGAAAGAGAAAACTGTATTTAAAAACTGTTCCTATTTTCCAAAGTATAAAGGATTTTGAATATTTAGGACAGTTAGTAACAAGTATCACCAATTTAGATGTTTCTTTTTGCATGATGACATTAGATATATCATATTGTTTTCATAAAGCTTATTTGACTTTTTTAGTGCAGTCAAATTAATTCATTATGCTCATTTAAAAAGGAATGATTTAGGCTGAATATCCTGTGGAGGGAATATTCATAGCACTAGAATGGTCGAAGATTAATTAATTTTAATCTAAAGTCTGTCTCTAGAGATGAGGCATGGTCCCTGACCTGTTCTACTGATTTATCAGCTTCTTGAACAAGGACATAAATAGCTTACCTCTGTAATGTGAAGGATATGCAAAGGAGAAAGAGAGTGAGAGAGAGAGGATGTATGAAGAGTATTTAGCCAAAAAAATATGCCAGCTGTGGGGAATGGTGTGTGATGGAACTGCATTTTTTTTGTTTGTTTGTTTTTTCCTCAGATATTTTAAAAGATACCAAAGAACTTATTTGGGTGTAAGTTCAAAGTACATTATCAGGGCGTCAAATTTGCCACACTAAAATATATTGCATAAGGAAAATTATTGATTTCAGGGGAAAAAGAAAACTGCCATCAGATTATCTGCAAATATCTGTAAATGAAGATTTGAATGCCAAAGTTTATTAAGAACATGATGAAATACAAGATATACAGAAGAGGTTAAAGAAAAGTGAAAGTGAAGTCGCTCAGTCGTGTCCGACTCTTTGCGACCCCATGGACACCCGGCTCCTCTGTCCATGGGATTTTCTAGGCAAGAGTATTGGAGTGGGTTGCCTTTTCCTTCTCTAGGGAACTTCCCAACCCAGGGATTGAACCCAGGTCTCCCGTGTTACAGGCAATTTCTTTACCATCTGAGCCACTGGGAAAGCCCAAATACAGTTAATGTGTGTGCAAAGTAGCTTCAGTCTTCTGACTTTCTGGGACACTATGAACTGTAGACTGCAAGGCTCCTCTGTCCATGGGATTCTTCAGGCAATAATATTGGAATGGGTTGTCATTTCCTCCTCCAGGGGATCCTCCAGACCCAGGGATTGAACCCGAGTTTCTTATGTCTCCTGCATTAGCAGGCAAGTTCTTTATCATAGTACCTCTTGAGAAGCCCATATATAGTTATATAGAAAGAGGTTTTGCCAGAAGCCAGCATGGGAGTTCCCACCCATGACAAAGGTCATGCGGAGAGGCCTGATATGCAAAGGCGAATCAGGGCCCGAGGGGCTCCCCTGGATCTGCCTGAGAGTCTACCCCAAAACCAGAATCTGTCTGTTTTACTATTCTACGACTTTCACCAACTCCTCTTACATTAACGGGGGGCTATCCCCGACCACCTTTTCTCTGAAGGAAATCAACTTAGAGCTCTAGTTAATTAGCCTCCTGGGCGTAAAAGGAGTGTTTCAATCCAAACCCCTCAGACGGCTCTCTAACTTGCCTGACAGGTTTACCTGGACTCCTACAGCTATGCAAACGATTGTTTACAGTCTCCTAACAAGCCAGAGGCATGGGAAGCTTAAGATATTCAAATAGTATAGAGCCTCTCGGAGAGTTAGAAATTGTTAGGATAGAACTAGTAGAAGATTTCATTGTTGAGCCAATGCTTGCTGCCAAGTTTCCACATCCCCTGTATTGTATCCTTGGAAGTGTATTAATTAATATAGTTGATATATAGAAAAAATAAGTAGTGGCCTTGGTGCTAACAACTTTAGACCCTTAAGGTAATAAATTCTTTCCTTTGTTGTAAGCCCACTGCACCTTTGCCCTACAGGAATGCAACTTTATCTAACACCTTCAGAGGATGGCGCCAAACCTTAAAATAATTACTCTTAGAGAAAATAAGTCTTATGGTTGACAAACCTTTATCAGAGTCATAAAATGTTAACAAGCCTTCTGGCTAAAAGATGATGTAAATCACCTAAACCATTTGTATACGATAAGTTTGCAGAAAAGAAAGCCTGGTCTCGATAAGGATCAAAGACTGCTGACTTTGCATGATTTTACACCCCCTATTATCCTCTATGCACAACTTAAGGTATATAAGCTCCCTTTGAAAATAAAGCTATGGGCCTTGCTCAAAGCTTGGTCTCCCTGTGTCGTTCTTTCTTGCTTCCTTTTGTCTCCTTTTCTTCTCTGTTCTTCCTTCAGGGTGACTGATTGGAGCATGAGGGCTCTCTGAGACCACTTACTTGCCTGTGCTTCTAAGACCCACTTGAGAAGGTGCCTAAGGTGGGGCACCTTCTGCTATTCGAAAGGGCGCCTGCAGCCTCCGTGGTCAGAGCAAACCTGATGTCACAGGTTTTATTGGTTTTCCACGTAAACCAGCTAGTTCACCTCTGTCTTTTTCCTTTTATCTATCCTTTAATCGCCAATGCCGTCCTCCTGAGAAAATCCCTGGATCCAACCGGGGCTGGACCCCAGTAAGGTTTATTTTGAAGAATTGGCTCACTTGATTATGGAGATTGGGAAGTTCCATGATGTACTGTTTGCAATGTAGAGCCAGTGCTTACTTCAGTACAGAACCCAAAGACTTGGAAATGAGGGACGTTAATAGTGTGAGTCCCAATCTGAACCCGAAGACCAGAGAACCAGGGGGCTAATGGTGTAGTGTCCAGGTTTGATCCCAAAGGCCCAAGAACCTGGAGAGCTGATGTCCAAGGCAGGAGAAGATGGATAACCTGGTTCAAGCATAAGGCGAATTTGTCCTTTCCTCTGTCATTTTATTTTATCCAGATCCTCAACTGATTGGATGATGCCCACATGCGTTGTCATGTTATTCGCTCAGTCATGTCCGACTCTGTGACCACATGGACTATAGCCCACCAGGCTCTTGTGTCCATGGGATTCTCCAGACAAAAAAAGGAGTGGGTTGCCATTTCTTCCTCCAGGGGATCTTCCTGACCCAGGGATTGAACTCAGGTCTCCAGTATTGCAGGCAAATTCTTTACTATTTGAGCCACCAGGGACTCCCATATGCATTGGTAAAGGTGATTTTTACTCTGTCTACCAGTTCAAATGCTAATCTCTTCTGGAAACAATTGTCACAGAAATGTTTTAACCAGCTGTATGGGTATCCTTTAGCTCAGTCAGGTTGGTACATATAATTAACCATCACAGTATGTGTACTTGTTATACCTTATCGTTAGTAAGCAAATCAGCTTATGATCATCTCTCTTGCGATACCATTTCCGTCCCCTGTTTCCATCCCCATTTCAGAATGTCTCAGATTCCCCTGCCTCTTACTGTATCATAGTCACCTCTTTGGAAACCACTTGTGTATAGGCTACAGCCTCTGCTCAGACCTATACCATGGGCTTCTCATCTCCTCCCTCAACATTTCTCTGCCAACACAGTGGTCTAGGTACTATAGGAATTTCCCTGTTCATTCATATACAATTTATAAGTGACAGGGAAGAAACATTTGAGATTTTTAAAAATTCTCAAATTATTGAATAGCCCAGTTCTATAACATTGGCCAACTCACCCTTGTACTGCTTTTCCCTTCCTTCCTTTGCACTCTGTTCCTATTCTGTCACATTTCCCCAACAAAATCACATCTAGATGCTTTTTCTGGTCCCAGTCTCTAGGAAATCAGGGCTAGAACAGTTGTTTTTTATACCTAACCTATTCAGATTTATCATACTAACATGGTTCTAAGGAAATTCATTCTAGTATAATATCCATTCAACATTCTATTCATTCTACACTCCGATTAAAAAATAATGGCTATTTCCTGAGATTTTTCACATTACTTCTACATAGGTGCAATTAAAAAAAAATTATTTTCTCATTTTTCTTCAGATTGATTGAGGTATACTTGCCATATAACATTATACTAGTTTCAGGTGCACAGCATATAGATTCAGTGTTTGAATTATTTTGCAAAATGATCAAGTGGCACTTATTTATAATATGCTTCTTGTTATGAGAAATAGGCTTTGGAATGCAGCATTCTACCAGTGACGAAAATAAGAGCAATGGTAATTTTTTTGTAACTTTGTAATATCTACATAAGTATGTTATTTCTGTTTACAGTCTGTCAGAGAAATACTATAAAATTTAATTATGAATAAGCAACAACTTGTTCTCCTTTTTAGGAAAGCTACTTTTATAAAAATTATTAGTTAGGAAGAGGTCACATATCTTCAATTACTTTATTTACTTATTTGTGTATTTATAGTCCATTCTGAAGGAGATCAGCCCTGGGATTTCTTTGGAAGGAATGATGCTAAAGCTGAAGCTCCAGTACTTTGGCCACCTCATGCGAAGAGTTGACTCATTGGAAAAGACTCTGATGCTGGGAGGGATTGGGGGCAGGAGGAGAAGGGGACGACAGAGGATGAGGTGGCTGGATGGCATCACTGACTCGATGGACGTGAGTCTGAGTGAACTCTGGGAGTTGGTGATGGGCAGGGAGGCCTGGCGTGCTGTGATTCATGGGGTCACAAAAAGTCGGACATGACTGAGCGACTGATCTGATCTGATCTGATATTTATTTAGTCACCAAATATTTATGATGTACCTTCTATTTGTCAGAAATAGTTTCAAATACTATCAAATATTTGGTGTGCAAAAGTAAAATTGTGATTTTCTTTAATATTATCATCTGAATAGGAAATACAGTCTAAAGTGCATTGCTTTGTGCATAAATGTAACTAATGCCTTCCCTCTCACACTTCTTTGGCCACTGATTGACAAAAATATCTATACAATACCTGATAGGTGAATCCATGAATGTATGAATGGCACTTGCTCAGTTGAATAATTCCAGGTTTACAAATCCCTGACCTCTGAAAGAATGTATAAATTCTTTAAAGAAGATTGGTTCAAGAAATTCTGCAGTAATTACATACTTTATTTAGTATTTATGTTTCCAGTACTGAGCATTTTGTTATAATATGTGTCTACTCATTTGAATGATTATATTGAGAAACTACTATGGTTTTGGCAGTTTTTAACACCAATCTTTTTTTTTTTCAGCATTTATTTTACATTTTGAAATGCACATTTTGGCAAATTTTACAACACATGGATTGAATTTGTATGGATTAGTATTAAGTGTAAGGTCTACTGATTGAATTATTTAAATAATGTTCAGTGTAAGGCTTGTTGTTCATAAAATTAGGTTTTAGTGATATCTTAAACAATTTAGGGCCCAATTTTGATGTTCATCAATTGATGCAAAGTCAGGTTTCTTCCCTATCTTTGTTATTGTAAATAGTGCAGCTCTAAGCATTGGGGTATATATCTTTTTGAATTAATGTTTTCCTTTTCTTTGGATATATATCCAAAAATAGAATTGCTGATCATATAGTAGTTGTATTTTTAGCTTTTTAAGGAAAAGCCATACAGTTTTTCATAGTGATTGCACCAATGTACATTACCACAAGCAGCGTACAAGAATTCTCTTTTCTCCACATCATCAGCAACATTACTTATTGTAGACCTTTTGGTTATACAGTTTTGATAGGTGTGAGGTGATATCTCATTGTTGTTTTCATTTGCATTTGCATTTCTCTGATTATTAGAGTTTTTGAGCAACTTTCTTATGTGCCTATTGACCATCTGTATACTTTGGAAAAAATCTCTATTAATATTTTCTATTCATTTTTTTTCTTTTTTTTAAATTTTATTTTATTTTTAGACTTTACATAACTGTATTAGTTTTGCCAAATATCAAAATGAATCTGCCACAGGAATTGAGCTGTTTCATTTTTAATATTGAATTGTCTTAGTTGCTTATATACTTTGGATATTTATTATACTTTTACAAATATTTTCTCTCAGTAATTTGCATATTCATTTTTTTATGATCTTATTTGCTATGCAAAAGCTTTTAGTTTTAACTTGGTTCAATTTCCTTTTTTTTTTTTTTTTTGTATACTTTGCCTTAGGAGACAGATCCAAAAACCTATTGGTACAATTTATGTTAAATCATGTTCTGCCTATTATTTCTTCTAGGAGTTTTATGATTTCTGATCTTGCATTTAAGTCTTAACCTTGAACTTTAATTTGAGTTTAATTTTTGTATGGTGTAAGAAAATGTTTTAAGTTCATTCTTTTCTATGTAGCTATCAAATTTTCCCAGCACTCTTTTTTGAAGAGACTGTCTTCTCCCCATTGCATAGCCTTGCCTTCTTTGTCATGGATTAATTGACACAAGTGCATATGTTTATTTCCAAGCTCTCTATTCTGTTCCATTGATCTATGTGTCTGTTTTTCTGCAAGTACCATACTGTTTTGATACTGAAGCTTAGTAGTTTATTTTGAAGTCAAGGTCATAGTATCTCCAGTTTTGTTCTTTTAAGATTTTCAAGATTTTGATCTTTTCAAGATTGCTTTGGTTTATCAGGTCTTCTATGGTTACATATAAATTTTTTGGTGTAGGCTTGTATTGTTTTAAACTTCTCTCTTAGAAGTGCTTTTTCTGTATCTCACTGATTTAGAGAATTTGTGTTTTTTTTTGTTTGTTTTTTTTTTTTCATTTGTACTTCTCCATTGATCCTTTGGTTTTTTTTCCACTGAACAAGTTCTGTTTTCCCATTTTGTTTTATTTTCTGTTTTCATGAAACGAGGTGAAACACTTATATTAGTCTTGAAGGTTTGCCATTTGTGGGACTATTTCTATACAGTCTGCATTTACCCAATGACCTTACTGTGAGAGCTGGATCTGACAAGGACAGGAGTCACATCTCCTCCCAGGGTGTACTGGCAGCTATCAGCTTGGTAGGATTTGAGTCTGGAGATGGAGTGGCCAGAGCCAGAGCTAGGTAGGAGCCTGGCTTCTCCTCTGCTAAGTGGCCCTTAATGCCCTATGAGGAGTGAAGTCAGGCCCCAAGTTACTGGAGCAGAAGTCCTGAGCATGGGTTCCAAGCTGGTCTGCTCCCTTTCAGTGTGTCTGCTCCACTCTTTGAGCACTGGCATCTCTGTTCTTGAAGGGGGCAGTGCTGGAGCAGACATTGTGGGTCAGGACACATCCTGAGACAGTCCCAGCATACCAGTTCCAAGTTGGTCCAGATCTGCTCCCCCAAAAACTACCAGTAATGACTGCCCTTGCCCTGTTTGGTTCCCATTCCAGGTCCAAGTTGGCTCCATTCACCTATAACAGCACACTCTTATCCATGACAGTCTTTGTCCCATTGTGGAGCTTTGCAGTAGAGTAAGAGAAACCCAAGTGGACACTGAGCTCAGCCTGTGGCATGCACTGGGTTGATCATGGGAATCTGGCCAAAGTCTTGGGTAGTTTTAATCTACTCCTTCACCTTGTTCTTGGAGTAAGCAAGCATGTATGTGCTCTTCCTGAGCAGAGTCTAGATTTCTTTCAGTGATGCTTAGTTCCACTGGCTTTCTCATCAGCTTAGGAGACTGCTCCAGGGTCAGAGCACAGGCCTAGGGTACCCAACATGTGGTCCAGCAGCTATTTACCCTTGGAAGATCTCTAAGCTTGTTTAATTCCTCTTCACTTTCTAGGGGCACAGGCCAAGTCCTTCTATCCCCTTCCCTTTCTTTCCAGATGAAATGTGTGAACTTTTCTTACAGTCTTAGCTGCATGAACCTTTCTGCCAGTCTCCAGTTTGTT
Organism: Bubalus kerabau; assembly: GCF_029407905.1. Lineage (NCBI taxonomy): Eukaryota > Metazoa > Chordata > Mammalia > Artiodactyla > Bovidae > Bubalus > Bubalus kerabau. The sequence continues at coordinate 7,702,535 of NC_073635.1, read as the reverse complement.
TTCAGTGAGAATTACTCCAGTTCTAGAAATATTTTTGGTGTGTTCATGGTGGGTGGTGAGCTTTACATCCACCTTCTCTGCCATCGTGTTCTTCTCTCTATATTATATTTATTTTGCCACAATAAAAAATTAAGCTCAGCATTTATATTAAAATAATATCAGATGATAAATAATGTAACATTTGAATGTGGAATTAAAAAAAATCACCTTGGAGGTTTTCTTAATGGAAATGAATACAAATACCCTTTTTACTATTTAATTATCTAAGAAAGATAAAGTTCTAAGCAGATTTTAAAATACCAATTAAAATGATTTTACTTACTGTGATCTGTATTTAAACTGCAATGCTTCAGTTCAGTTCAGTTCAGTCACTCAGTCATGTCTGACTCTGCGACCCCATGAATTGCAGTCAGGCCTCCCTGTCCATCACCAACTCCTGGAGTTCACTCAAACTCATATCCATACAATTGGTGATGCCACCCAGCCATCTCATCTGCTGTCGTCCCCTTCTCCTCCTGCCCCCAATCCCTTCCAGCCTCACAGTTTTTTCCAACGAGTCAACTCTTTGCATGAGGTGGCCAAAGTATTAGAGTTTCAGCTTTAGCATCATTCCTTCCAAAGAACACCTAGGACTCATCTCCTTTAGAATGGACTGGTTGGATCTCCTTGTAGTCCAAGGGACTCTCAAGAGTCTTCTCCAACACCACAGTTCAAAAGCATCAATTCTTCGGCACTCAGCTTTCACACAGTCCAACTCTCACATCCATACATGACCACTGGACAAACCATAGCCTTGACTAGACAGACCTTTGTTGGCAAAGTAATGTCTCTGCTTTTCAATATGCTATCTAGGTTGGTCATAACTTTCCTTCCAAGGAGTAAGCATCTTTTAATTCATGGCTGCAATGCTTATTGTTATTTATAAACTGGATAAGCAAATCTTTTAAAATATTTTAAAATACTGTAAGACACTGTGATTAACAAAAATGTTTTGTCTAGAACACTAAGTGCATTAAATAGAGTGTAAAATTGTGAATCATATTCATATAGCATGAAATCAATTTTTATTTCTTCAGTTTTCAGGTAAGTCAATTTGTATAGCATTTATCCATAAATGAGATTTTTCTTTTTTTCCTCTTAGAGTAATTGCACAATATATTTTGATATTTTGTTTTCTTAAAACTTCTCTTTTACTTGAATTTATAGAAATAGAAAGTCTGTATGTATTTAAGTTATCTCCATTTATATTATAGTGTTAGAGAATATCTGATTTTGGAGAGATTTTTGCTTGAAAAGAGGGTACAAGAGTTGAGAGGAGGAAATGATAACTTTAGTTATCTATAGAGCAGAAAGGTTAAGTCATCAATCAGAAGATTGGTACTCTAGACACTCATAAAAGTCAGCAAGTTTCTATACTGACTAGCTTGTATGACACTAGTTTGTCATTGATTCATATGTGCATGTGCATGCTCAGTTGTTCAGTCGTGTCTGATTCTTTGTGACCCTATGGACTGTGACCCACCAGTCTCCACTCTCCATGGAATTTTCCCAGCATAAATACTGGAGTGGTTTGCTCTTTACTCCTTCAGGGCATATGCCTGACCCAGGAGTCAAATCCATGTATCCTGAGTCTCCAGCTTTGGTAGGCAGATTCTTTACCACTGAGCCACCTAGGAAGCCCTGTCATTGTTTCATATTCAAGTTTAAATCATGAGTTTGCACAGTAGCATATGATTTCATAGATCTAATTTAAAATGAGCATATATGCTTAAGTATTTTCAACAAAAATTTTCATGGTATATTTAATTTAAAAATTTGGTAAATATAAATGTTAAGAATATTGCATTACTTACCTTATATAGTATTGTTCATTGTCCAGCCAGTTGGCAAGCTCATTGCATTGGAAAACAAAATTGTAAATGAGATTAATTATCTTTGTTATTGAAGAACAATTGTTACTATGCTTCGTCAAAAAGAAATGCAGATTTAGCACAGATTACCCATTTTACCCATTTGTATTCAACAAGGCCATTTGTCGAAACAATTGCTTCTTTGCTTTCACTGAGACTATCAAGATTTACATTTTCTAATGTGCCACTGCTGTCTACAAGTTGATTTTTTTATATAGGTTGTTCTGAAAATGTATGCTGAAAAAAAGTTGACATTTAACCAAAAGCTCTTTCTTTGTAGAGTTTAGCTTCACTACCAAGCCTGTTTTACACAGTGCTAGTGATTTTTGAAAAGATTATATAGATCCTGGAGCAGTAGGTTTGCTACTCTTGGGAAACAGTTTTCAAGTAGGGTTTTGCAATCAGGCATACTTCATAATGTTCTGAATATTCAGTCAATAATTGCATTTTTTGAATGCATATGTGCTGTGCTGAGACATGTTTGACTCTGTGACCCCTGTACTGTAGCACACCCAGGTTCCTCTGTCCATGTGTCAGTGGAGTGTGTAATTTCATCAGTTCTGTCACGTCACAACAAAAATTTGAAGCCATGGACGGACCAGTGTTACAGTCCTCCGACTGACCAGTGTTAAAGCTGTTGGACAGGCCACTGTTACAGCTCCGTGTTACAGCTCAGTTTTATTTAGAAAGTAAAGGAAAATACATCCTTGAGGTGTGAGGGAATGCCAACCCAAAAGATGCGAAGAAAAGAGAGGCCCCAAAACCAATTTTTGCTCCTCTTTTTATATTTCTTTCCCCCCTGGACCTGCCCTATGTAAATTGGGCTAGCCTGGAGTGCTGTTTGTTTCACCTGAGGTCCTCATTCCGGTTCTCAGACCTTCCTTTGTTCTATTTTCATAGGCTTTTCCCTTCTTTGTCTTTTAGCCACCACCGTTTTGGACTCTTTTTTCCTAATGTAACTACCTAACATTCCCTCCCCAAGAGATGGGAGGTCCAATTCTTTGGGAATAGGGGCATTGAGGTCTCTCTGGCTGCTTCCTGCTGAACTGGGATGGAGAGGGGTATTGGGCCTCCCCTTTTGCTAGGCTCAAGCCTCCGAGTCCTTAAAGCAGTGTACATCTAAGGGGGAGTGATATTTTCTGTGGTTGGCTGTAGTTTTATATATCCTTGTTTGAACTGGCACTGCATGTTGTAGCTTGTTGACCTGGACAGAGACAAAGCAGGTTATACACTTGGTAATACATGGAACAATCATAAGCAACATCAATATGGTGGTGAACGAGACTAATAGGGGCATTAGCCAACTCCAAATTTCCCATCACCAGGAGGATCCCCCAAAGAGAGATTGTATCCACCCTGAGAACTCTCCAGCTCGTTCTTTGAGATCCTGTAGGATATGAATGTTTTTCTTGAAGACTGTGAGACTTTCTTTAACTTAGCTGGAGGTATTTACCCAGAAACAACACGTCTAATTCAAGATGGCTCAAGTCCTTCCTTGTTCAGGGATCAGGAGATCTATCTCCTGTCTGTTTTGGAGTACAACCCCTACAAAGCTGTGTGAGCTCTTTAGAGCTGTCCTGAGATATCTTATTACAGAAATGTAATTTTGGGGTTGTTCATTAGAATGGCACTCATTTGTAGCCCTGAATCTCCCAGGGGCTCACAGGTGTATTGAGTGTCCTCTTCTGTTTTTTTTTTTCTATGGCTTGACTTGTGGGTAGTGAATCTGGGAGTCATGTCCTGGTACCTTGAGTGCTGTAGGGGTAGAAAGTATTACAGGGTAGGGGCCCTTACATGTGGCTTGAGTTGAGCCCTTGGGGACCCATCTTTCCAGACTTTAATTAGGATGAGTCCCTGGAGAATATATTGGTGGCTCTTTAGGATCTTTTGGGTCCTGATTGACACCCAACAAGCATATATCATTTTGGAATTGCCCAATGGCCATGGTATAAGACCAGAGGGTCTGAGCCTCTGGATCTAGGAAGAGGCCATTGACATAAAAAAAAAAAAAAAGGCCTCCCATATAGCATCTCATAAGGACTAAGACCAACCTTTTCCTTAGAGGCAATTGGGTGTGGAGGAGAGCTACTGGTAAAGCCTCCATCCATCCTAGGGAGGTCTCCTGGGTTATCTTTTTTATTGCTGATTTTAAGAATTGGTTAGCTCTTTCTACTTTTCCTGAAGACTGAGGCCTCCCAGAACAATGGAGATAATAAGTAATGCCCAGTGCTTTAGAGACCCCTTGGGTAACCTTAGAAGTAAACGATGTCTCATTGTCACTTTGTAATGACCTGGATAGACCAAATCTCGGAATAATTTCATGGAGCAGTTTTTATACCACCTCCTCAGCCTTCTCAGTCCAGGTGGGAAAGCCTTCAATCCATTCTGTGAATGTATCTATCATGACTAATAGGTATTTGTACCCTTGAGAAACTGGCATCTGGGTGAAGTCCATCTGTCAGTCCTCTCCTGGGTAGGTTCCATATTGTTGGACAGGCTGGGCCAGCTGGGGTCTTCGAGCTCCTTGGGGATTGTTTAATTGGCAAGTGGGACAAGAGGAGATCTCTTGGCTTATAGTCGTTTGGAGGCCTGTTCCTCTCAAGGATATTTATAGTAATCTTTGGAGGTCCTTCTCCCTTAAATGAGTGGTGGCATGTAAGGAGTTAACCAACTTCCATTGGAGGTTCCCAGGCAGAAAAAGGAGCCCCTCCCTTTGGAACCACCCCATATGATCTTCTTGAAAGCCCTCACTCTTAGCTTTAAGAGCTTCACCTTCAGTATATGAAGGAGTTTCTGGCAAATTAGTCTTCGGACCTAAGGTGGCAACCCCTATTAGGTCACTGTTCTGTATTGCTGCTCTCTTAGCTGCCTGATTGACTGCCTGGTTCCCTCGTGCTACTTCTGTGCTCCCTTTTTGGTGTCCTTTACAGTGGGAAACTGAAACCACAGAGGGCAGATGGACTGCCTCCAAGAGGCTAAGAATTTGATCACCATATTTGACTGGGGACCCTCGGGTGGTCAAGTGGCCCCTTTCTTTCCAAATAGCAGCATGTGCATGTAGCACCAGAAGGGCATACTTCGAGTCAGTGTAAATTGCTACTCTTTTTCCTTTTCTCAGCTCTAAAGCTCGAGTCAGGAGTATGTGATCTGTTAATTGGGCCTAAGTACCTGGTGGCAAAGGTTTAGCCTCTGTGGCCTCAAAATTGGAGACTACTTCATACCCGGCTCTTCTTTGTCCATCCAAGACAAAGCTGCTTCCATCAGTGTACCAGATTTCCTCAGGACTGGTCAGAGGATCTTCTGATAATCTCTCTCAGGGTTTTGTCCAGTGGTCCAAGGTTTCTAGGCAAGAGTGAAAGGGGAGAGAGCCCTCGGGGGTAGGCAGGAGGGTAGCTGGGTTAAGAACCTCATAAGGGGATATAGTCAGACCTGGATTTTCCATCAACCGTACTTGATATATGAGGATCCTTTGATCAGACCATAAATGACCAGATCCATAAATGGCTTCTCATATTCAGGAGTTGTTTCATAGCTTGTCCCTAAGACAGAGTTTTAAAGCATCTTCTATCAGGACTGCAATAGCCACAGGATTTCAAAGTCAGGAAAGACCTCTTCCCAATAAGGGAGTAGGACACTCAGGGACCACCAGAAACTGGTGGGAAAATATGTGACCATCCTAGCAACAAAGAAATGCTTGGGTGAATCTTTTTTAATTGTTTCCTGTAGCACCCAAAATGGCACAAGTTTGGGAGGAGAAGCCTCTGGAGTAGAAAGTCAGGGCACAGTAGGTAGCCACTGTGTCAACCAAGAAATTCTCAGACCTACCAGCCACATTCAGTTGCACCCTTGGCTCCAGACCTGTGATGGTTATCTGTGACAGGCAGGCTGGCTGGAGTGGGCCACTTCAGTCCTATTGAACCATCGTGAGGGAAGGCTTGGCACTTTACCTTGGGTTCCGAGGGCAGAGTGCTGCCCAATGTCCCAATTGATGGCATTTTTAGCAAACCATTTTAGAAGACTTTTCACAGTTTGGACACTCTGGCCCAATGCCTCACCTGTCTACAGATTAGGCATTTGCCTTGTCCTTTAAAGACTTTAAAGGGTTTACCATTGGCCTTCCCTGGAGGGCGGCCAGCATCTGGGCATGATTTATCTCTTTCTTTTTCTCCCTTTCCTGGGTCATGGCCTCCCTCTCCTGTTTTCTGTTATAAAAGGTATTGGTGGTTGTCTGGACCATCTCATCTAAAGAGGCAGCAGGGTCCTGCTGCTGTAGCTGTTGTAACTATCCTGATATCTGATGCACTTGGGACAGGAATTTGTCCTTTAAAATCACCTGTCCCTCGTAAGAATCTAAGTCCAGATTGGTAAACTTTTAGAGGGTCTCTTTTAGTCTTTTCAGAAAGGCAATGGGGTTCCTTCCCAAAAAGGCAATGGGGTTCTCATTGGGCTCCTGAGTTATTGCTGAGACAGGGCACAGTCCCACAAGTGATAGGCTTCCTTCTATTTCCATGGGAGGACTTCCTTAGGAGTGAGTCTTTATGAAGAGTATCCTACTCAGTACTCTTGCAACCAGAGAGCCAGGCGTCCACGGGTCAGGGTGCAGACCACCAGGTAGACTGAGGCGTGACAGCCTCATGGAGATTGAATCCCCAGGCAGGTCAAGGCAGGTCAGCCTCCCGAGAACTGGGTCCCTGGGCAGGCTGAGGCAAGTTGATCTCCTGGGATCCCTGGACTGGTGGATCCCTGAACGGGTTGAGGTGTGACAACCTTCCAGGGACCAGATCCGTAGGCAGGTCAAATTCCTGGGATCCCGGGCTGATGGATCCCCAAGCAGACTGAGCCATGACAACCTCCTGGGGGCCAGATCCCTAGGCAGGTTGACCTCCTGGGACTCCTGGGCTGGAGTTAGGCATTTCCAAGGTCTCCAGGGCAACCAGTGCTGGGTAGGATTAAGGGGTTTTAATTTTAACTTATTGCCAGTTTGTTCACCACAGGTGGGAATAGATATCATGATGTAAAGCAGTCCAAGCCTATGCCCTGAGACTGGGAACCTGGTGAAACAGCAGTAAGCCTTATCCTCTTACTGCTCTAAGGGAATGTAAGTCACTGATTTCTTCCCCTAGTCCTCCATAAGGGCATTTAGGGTGTTTCCAATGGTAAACATTTCATTGTCAGAGACCCACTTTAGGTAACAACAGAAGTAATGACAAAGGAGTGGGTTATCTGGTCCTGTTAGGGGCATTGGAATATTTTAGTAACAGGCTGGGTGGAGCAGTATTGCCTACAAGGGGCAGGGTCCTGGTTGTAGGAGTTAGTAAGTGGTTTAAGAACAAATTGTAAAAGGCAACAGACCAGATATTCCATAAAAATGGAGTGGAGATTTGATTTAGTGGTATGTCTGTAACTTTAGGAGAAAGGTGCTAAGGGTTTGGGCCCAAATGGCCTGGAGGGCTAACTCCCAAAGTGGCAAACATTGTCCCTGTCAAAGCCTAATTGCCTTTGAAGGGATGCCAACAGATGGTCTTCTAGCAGGCACTGTGTGCCTGCCACTTGCCTGAGTGGGTCCACTGAGAGATGCTGATGTTGCACTTGTAGGAAACATGGAAGATGAAGGCCTGATTATCTAAAGGGAGTTGATATTATACAGTATTTCCCTCCCAAGGGCCAACTATTTTCTGGTTGTCCCTCCATAAGATTGTAGAGGCAACATTGTGGGTCCGGATGGGGCTCAGGAAAAGAGCATGAAACAGGAGGGAAGGGGGCAGGGCACAGCTTTTGAAAGATGACATAGCACAAGGGCATAATAAAAACCAATTAAAATCAAATGAGTCCAAGATGACAAGGTAAATTCAACTAAACCTTGATCCCCAAACTGTAAGCTAAATGACACACCTAGAGGAGGCAGGACAGTTCCAAGGCACTGTCAAAAGTCAGAGGAGTGAGTGATTCCCCAATGGTTGGGATGATCCTCCCACTTGTTAGCATATGAATTCATTCATTAACATATGTATTAGCTCGCAAAACCTAGCCACATCCCATGCCATGGCTGAAGCCCTTGCCCTCTGTGACGGCCCACACCCTGTGGAGTGTACTTCTCTCTGAATCCGATCAAATCCACCTCTGACCTATCACTGTGTCTCTAACTGAATTTTTGCAATGAGACATCAGAGCCTGAGTTTCATTAGGTCCTGAAGCCAGTCACCATGGATTTTTGCCCGGCTCAAGTCTTAGGAAGAGGAGCTGAAGTACAGGAGGAAAAAGCAATGGGAAAAACGTTCCAAGGAATCCCCTTCATAACCTGTGGGAAAATCTGCTGAATACCTGACATGTGCTCACATTTTTCATTGACCTGATCCTTGGCACAAAGAAGATTAAGGACAGATGAACCTCTACTGGCTTGTGCAACAGCTACTGGGGCCCAGCAGATACTGGAGCCTTTGGGACACAATGAGGAGTAGCTCCTGACAGAGTCCCTCAAATGCACCCACGGCTGCTCACCTGTTTGTGGGGGTTCAAGGAAATAAGAAATGAGAGATTGTAAAGGAATTAAGATTTTGTTAGGCATGTGTCCTTCCATTCATAGGAGTGAGGACCTCCTACCTTAAGCAGAGGTCTTCTAGAATCTGAGACTGAGCCGCGTGAGCTTTCTGCTGAGTTTGTTTTTCACAGTCCTGGTTTCCAGCACACTGGGTTTCTTGTCACTTCCACTGCGCTGGGTTTTGTTAGCATTCAGCTTCCACCGTGGGAGTGTTCACTGAGTTTGGCTCCTGATGTGCTTGGCCTCCTCTTTGCAAGGCCCCACAATGAGGGTGTTTCAGCCAAGTTAAATCCGAGTCATGGAACATAGATGTTGGGGCGTGTGTACTTTCCTCAGTTCTGTCTCATTGCAACAAAAATGTGAAGCAATGGATGGACCAGCGTTATAGCCCTTGGACAGACCAGTGTTAGAGCTCTTGGATAGGCCAGTGTTATAGCTCCATGTTATAGCTCAGTTTTATTTAGAAACTAAAGGAAAATATATCCTTGAGGCGTGAGGGAATGCTGACCCAAAAGACACGAAGAGAAGAGAGGCCCTGATCCAATTTTGGCTCCTTTTTTTTGTTTGTTTTTCCTCCTCCCTTGGGCCTACCTTATGTAAACTGGGCCAGCCAGTGTTGTTTGTTCTACCTGAGGTCCTCACTCCGGTCCTCGGACCTTCCTTTGTTCTATTTTCATGGGTTTTTCCCTTCTTTGTCTTTTAACCACTGCCATTTTGGACTCCTATCTCCTATTCTAACTACAAAACACATGTAATTTTCCAGGCAAAAATGCCAGAGTAGGTTGCCATTTCCTACTCCAGGGGTAGTTTGACCCAGGATTAAAGCTGCATCTCTTGTGTCTCCAGCATTGGCAGGTGGATTCCTTACTGCTGTGCCATGTGGAACTTTATATATTAATAGAAATATCCAAGCTGCTGGAAATGTAGAAAACCAGGTGCAGAGATCCATGCCAAAGTTTGGGAGAAAGTGCTTGCAATATTCTAATAAAACTTCTAGGATTGTTATGAAAGTTAAGCAGTATGAACTGAAATTGAAAGGCATTATTGAAAGATCTGCAAAATATTGACATAAATTAAGAGTTTTATGGATATCTATTCTTTTATTTCGGAGAAGGCAATGGCAACCCACTCCAGTACTCTTGCCTGGAAAATGCCATGAATGGAGGAGCCTGGTAGGCTGCAGTCCATGGGGTCACTAGGAATCGGACACGACTGAGCGACTTCACTTTCACTTTTCACTTTCATGCATTGGAAAAGGAAATGGCAACCCACTCCAGTGTTCTTGCCTGGAGAACCCCAGGGATGGGGGAGCCTGGTGGGCTGCCTTCTCTGGGGTCGCAAAGAGTCGGACACGACTGAAGCAACTTATCAGCAGCAGCAGCAGCATTCTTTTATTTTCCTTAGTGGCAACAGTCTCCCAGAAAGTCAGATGAGAAACCTCAGTTATTTTTTACTACTATTTCTCCTCTTCTCCCTTTCTACACCATATTCAATAAATTGCTTCAGTCATTTGTATCTTTATATAAAACATCCTTTAAACATCCTCTTCTATCCTCCTATTGTGAACACCACTATTTTAATACATACTTTAAGCATTTAACACTTGGACAATTTTATTCTCTCCACAGTTTATCTTGTTTTCAAATCCTTGTCCTCAAATCTATTCTTTATCCTTGTAAAATAGTTAATATTTTACAATAAAAAGTTATCATGCCCCTTCCTAGTTGAAAAAAAAAGTTTATCTCCCTTTAGTCATTACAAAATAAAATACTATGTTCTTAGCATAATCTGAAACATTAATTGATGTGATCAAATATCACTTCTTAACCAGCCTTTCATTCCATCCAGTGCATGAGTACTAAGTTGCTTCATTTGTGTCTGACTCTTTGTGACCCTTTGGGCTGTAGGTTCCTCTGTCCATGGGATTCTCCAGGAAAGAATACTGGAGTGGATTGCTGTGGCCTCCTCCAGGGGGTCTTCCCGACCCCAGGATGGAACCCAGGTCTCTTATGTCTCTTGCACTGGCAGGTGGGTTCTCCATTCTAGCATCACCTTGGAAGCCCCTCATTCCATCTCCAGGTAATTTAAATTTTGGTTACAACTGTCCTGCTCTCTTAATATTCTTTCAGCTTGGAATATCTTGTATCCCAGGTTAGAACTGTGAAATCCTAGTGTATGGCACTCAGGTCAAATATCCCACCTTTCTAATCTTCAGAGTAGCAGTCCACTTTTTGCTTTGTCTAATAAATTTATTCTGTTTTCTTATAAGATATACAGATATTTGGCTATTTAAAAACTGTGATGATCAAACTGGTTTGCCTAGTCCGTCCATCCATCCTTCCTAAGTTGCTTCAGTCATGTCTGACTCTTTGCAACCCTATGGACTGTAGACCACCAGTACTTCCATATAATAGCAATAAGTTTAATTTTATTTAGATAACTATTGAATAATAAGCATTATTATTCTAAAATGATAAGAAAATAACTTTATTAATAATAACTGATTTGTATAATATTTCATACTGTACATTTGCAACAACACTAGGATAATATTATTATGGGAAACTGGAAACAAAGTTTACATGCTTTTCTGAAGTCTCAGATTAACTGCTAGAGGGGTGTTTGAACCTTGACATTTACACTCTAGAAGTCATAGTCTCAATTACTATGGTTACTGCCAGATAGGTAGTTTTTAAATTTTCTTATATTGTAAGCAATATATATCAATTTGCTTTTCATAATTGGGTACTAACACTTTATTTTATTGCTTTCATTTTTTGAGATGAAGTACCAACGTTTTTATTTTAAATTGTCTAGAATTATTGAAGAACATTTTCTGTTATCATAGATTCTCCTTAGAACAAATTCTTGGCTTTTTCTATAATTGAAAATTGTTTTACAATTCTACATTAAATTCTCTATTTTTGAGTCCTAGTGCTCAAATATTTTTAATCTACTCTAGTCAGTTAAGATCTAAAGAAGTGAACACTGACATTTGCTTTAGAATAGATCTTGTAGCATTCAAACACTGATGAGTTTCAGAAGAACAACACTGCCAACATTTAAATAAAGAGAATCACTCATTACCCATATGCTAGGAGCTCAGCTGAACTGGGAGAGAGAGCTGAACTGCCAGGCTTCAGAACAGCCAATTAAAGCAACAAGCCAAAAACAAAAGCGATAAGCTTTTAATCACTTACTGCTGTAGCCTAAGCAAGTCTAAAAACTGAAAAGTACAGACTATCCCATTTTCCATTTTCCTGCATAGAATGATGGAGGGTCAGGTGGATCATCACAGATGTGGGAGTTATACTGCAGTTAAGGAAGACTTAAACAAAAAAATGATCAGGATACAGACTTTGGAGTAAAAGGTGGGGGGTGTGAGGAGTGGGCAGCTAGGAGTGGAAAAGTACTAGTGCTTAGTAAGAGTAGGAAAAGTGTGTCCATGGTTTGCCCTTTCTTAGCTACAATGAGGATTTGTGCAGAGCTGCTTAAAAAAGACCTCTGAGCAGAAAAGAAGCTGGAGGAAAGGAAAAGAAAAGAAGAAGGAAAAAAAAAAAAAAAACTTTGCGCAAAACCTCAAATAGGCAGAGGCTTGAAGGCACCAGGCTAGGAGTGTGGGAAGCATGACCACACAGGGCCCTGATTCCTTGACTACAGAGTAGGGACAGTGTACCAAGCTTCATGTGGGAAAGGCTGTTTTCCCCTTGAAGCCTGGCAGGCAGAGTCTTTCTATTTGCTTTTATTAATAGACCTGAAAAATCCCATGTAGGGTTTAACCAGGAGCTGGATTCCTTACGGTAGTCATGGCAGTAATAATAGCATAAACTCATCACTGCTAATTACGTTCCAGGTATTGCCGTAAGCATGCAATTATGCTGACTCCTTTAGTCCTTTTCACAATTTAACAAATGTGCTATTATTATTAATTCACTATTACTAATGAGGAAATTGAAAACCTGTGAAGAAATGTAACTTGCTCAAGTCACACACCTAGCAAATGAAGGCATATAGAGGTCAGAGTTGAAACTTATACGTAAAGTTTTCTCCAACTGCAGCCACTCAACAGAGTTTTTTGAACTAAGAGCAATCTGAATGATGAAAGAAATTAAAAAAATAAAAATAAATCACTGGGTCTTCAAGGCCTTGTGTGAATGCAGGCTCAGTTGCTTCTGTCATGTCTGACTCTTTGTGATCCCATGGACCGTAGCCCACCAGGCTCCTCTGTCCACAAGATTTTCCCATCAAGGGTATTGGGGTGAGTTGCCATGGCCTCCTCCAGGAGATCTTTCCAATCCAAAGACCAAACCAGCTTCTCCTACATAGCAAGTGGATTCTTTACCACTGAGCCACTGGGGAAGCCCTTTCAGAAGCATCATATTTCTTTTAATCTAAACAAATTTTATATTCACAGAAACATGAGAAAGACACATATAGAAAACTTTATATGGTAAATTTGGAAAAGATGAATGAGAAACTTTTTATATTTATGATTCTTCTGCATGCGTATTAGTGGCTCAGTTGGGACTAACTCTTTGTGACCCTGTGGGCTGTAGCCCACCAGTCTCCTCTGTCCATGGGATTCCCCAGGCAAGAATACAGGAGTAGGTAGCCATTTCCTTTTTCAAGGGATCTTCCTGACCCAGGGGTCGGACCTGGGTCTCTCTCATTGCAGGCAGATTCTTTACCATCTGAGCCACAAGTGAAGCCCAGTTAAGTGATATAGAGGTAGTAGATGTTGGCCAGAATTCATGATATAATAATTTTAGATCAGTGGCCATAGTATGACAAGCATTTTGAAGTATGTCATGATGAGAAAGAGATTAATATTCAGAATATTTTTTCAGATGTAATTTCTGATAAAATTTTCTAAATAATAGCCAAGTATTTTCCCTGGTGAAATGTATATCAAATCATATTTTTGTCATATTGAGATTACGAGATTTTTTAAACTCCTCAGGACTCACTGAATATGGCAGAATTGGGCATACTATCCTGACCAAAAATCCAAGTAAGCTGAATGGCAGATATCAAAGGCAAAGACAGATTATATTTCACTCAGAATAGCAAAAACTATAAGAAAATGGCACATGTCATATACCAGCTGTTAGGCTTAACACAGTGTAAACCAAAGGATAATATAAAAAGTAAATACTATTTTTTCATCTGGAGGTCAGGAGAGAATTTAGGTGAAAAAAAAAAAATATGAAGATCTGGAGCTTGAAGAGTGTAAGTGAAGGAAATCAATGTCAGAGGCACAGCTTCCAACCAGCAGGTTTGGTGTAAGGAGAAGGCTGGGAAGAATGGCCTTGATATTCTATCAAGTTCTTCAAAGATAAGAAAGAGCTTCTTATACATTCCTTATGCAGGAACAAAATTATTGGAGGACTGAGATAATTTTCTCATAACAAAGTGAAATTATATGTAGCATTATATAAGGTGACTTTCTCTTTCTCACAAATATCATATTTGGTTTTCTTTATCAATGTAAAAATTTATTTATATGTTAACTAGATTTTATTGCTTTAAGATATTTAGAGAATTATAATATGCATTTCCTAGGTAAGGAAATCAAATCAGACAAAAAATGTAGGTGTATATATTCACACACACATAGAAGCATAAATGTATTTTTCTTATTTTACCTTGATCATTTATAGTAATATTGTGTTTTAGTCACGCAGTCCTGTCTGACTCTTTGCGACTCCGTGGACTGTAGCCCGCCAGGCTCCTCTGTTCATGGAGTTCTCCAGGTAAGAATACTAGAATGTGTTGCCATTCCCTTCTCCAGGGGTTCTTCCTGACCCAGGGATTGAACATGGGTCTCCCACATTGCAGGCAGATTCTTTACCATCTAAGCCAAAGGGAAAACCCTGTTGATAGTAATATCACACTTTAAATCCAAGATTCTATACATTTAGTTCCATATTTTAATAAGGATAGTAACATTTATTAAACATATGTTATGAACTAGCCATTATATAAGTTGTTTAGTGTGTGTGTCCTTGTTTAATTCTGCACCCCCCCTCAAAAAAAAAAAAAAAAAAACAGTAAGATCTGAAACCAATATTACTCCTTAAACTTGTTACTTACTAAATTTAAGACCAGGTATTCTCTCTGTCCATGTGTTACAAAATACTGGGACCAAGAAAAATTCACTTAGCTACTTGCTTTAGCAAATACTTGTGGCAAATGAAACAGCAAGTCAATGAAAATGAATATTCTGAATACTAATCTCTTTCTCATCAAAACATACTTCAAAATGCTTGTCATACTATGGCCACTGATCTAAAATTATTATGTCATGAATTCTGGCCAACATCTACTACCTCCTCTCATTAAATCCTTCTTAAAAGTAACAAGTCCAGGCCCCCAAACTCTGAAAAGATTATCATCTAATTTCCCAAATTGAGGCCCTACTAAATTTCAGTCAAAATGATGCTCATAAAAATTTAGTTTTCCCTGATCAGTGTATTTTAATGATGGTATTTGGGAAGTCAAGTAGTACAATTATGATATGGTTTAATTTATTTTAATTTGGGAACTGAGGGTTCAAAAAACTTTTAATGTACTTGCTCAGGGTCAAGCCTACAATGAGTTGAAAAGTCTGCATTGAAACTATGGTATTTCATTTTCCAGTGGCCATGCTTTTGCCTAACTTGAAATTGGCTTTGTACAGAAACACTTCAGCATTTTCCTGGTACAACTTCCATCATTTTTCTAAGATAGAATTTTTTTACATTTCTGAGAGTTAACACATTTTAGCTTTATAATATACATTTTTTTAATGACCTTTGGATAGGTAGAACTGTTAAGCTATATATTCAGATGTAATATTTGAATGGGAGTTATCTGAACCAAAACAAAATTAAAAATAAAGATATATATATTAAATAAGAAGAATGATTTCAATGGTTGATATCTATGGAGGATAACTTTGGCTATACTGTGTGTTCTGGGCAACACTTTATTTTAAAAACATATTATTGTCATATTAAGAATATCAAGGCCATTCTTCCCAGCCTTCTCCTTATACCAAACCTGCTGGTTGGAAGCTGTGCCTCTGACATTGATTTCCTTCACTTACACTCTTCAAATTAATGTTATATTTGGAGATCTGAAGACATTAGTTGACCTCAGTTTTTAATTAAGAACTAGAATAACCCCTTTTTTATATATTTATTTATTCAACTGGGCTGGTTTTTAGTTGCAGCATGAAGATTCCTTTTTTAGTTGCAGCAGATGAGATCTAATTCCCCAACCAGGGATCGAATCCACTGGACAGTCAGGGAAGTCCGTAGAATAACCTTTTTACTGAAGCTTAAAGCATTCATATAAAGACTGAATAATTTCAATTTGTCTTTGACCAAAACCTTTGGAGAATGAATACAAAAATGCTCCCAATCTCCCTTTCTTTGTCACAAAATGAATGACTTAAAGATCCTATCATCACAAGCCTCAGAAGTAGCCTTTATCCATTCATCTGCTGATGGACATCTAGGTTGCTTCCATGTCTTGGCTATTATAAACAGTGCTGCGATGAACATTGGGGTACACGTGTCTCTTTCCCTTCTGGTTTCCTCAGTGTGTATGCCCAGCAGTGGGATTGCTGGATCATAGGGCAGTTCTATTTCCAGTTTTTTAAGGAATCTCCACACTGTTCTCCATAGTGGCTGTACTAGTTTGCATTCCCACCAACAGTGTAAGAGGGTTCCCTTTTCTCCACACCCTCTCCAGCATTTATTACTTGTAGACTTTTGGATCGCAGCCATTCTGACTGGTATGAAATGGTACCTCATAGTGGTTTTGATTTGCATTTCTCTGATAATGAGTGATGTTGAGCATCTTTTCATGTGTTTGTTAGCCATCTGTATGTCTTCTTTGGAGAAATGTCTATTTAGTTCTTTGGCCCATTTTTTGATTGGATAAGAAAGCTGTGGTACAAATACACAATGGAGTATTACTCAGCCATTAAAAAGAATACATTTGAATAATTTCTAATGAGGTGGATGAAACTGGAGCCTATTATACAGAGTGAAGTAAGCCAGAAAGAAAAACACCAATACAGTATACTAACGCATATATATGGAATTTAGAAAGATGGTAACAATAACCCTGTGTACGAGATAGCAAAAGAGACACTGATGTATAGAACAGTCTTATGGACTCTGTGAGAGAGGGAGAGGGTGGGAAGATTTGGGAGAATGGCATTGAAACATGTAAAATATCATGTATGAAACGAGTCGCCAGTCCAGGTTCGATGCACGATGCTGGATTTTTGGGGCTGGTGCACTGGGACGACGCAGAGGGATGGAATGGGGAGGGAGGAGGGAGGAGGGTTCGGGATGGGGAACACATGTATACCTGTGGCGGATTCATTTTGGTATTTGGCAAAACTAATACAATTATGTAAAGTTTAAAAATAAAATAAAATTAAAAAAAAAAAAAGAAGTAGCCTTTAACTGAGTGGTGGATAAAATGACTAAAAACCTTCTGCTCAATTTTTATATTAAGTACACAGAACTTCCATTGGTTTCAGGGAATAAATGAATTATTAAAACTTTTATTTTACCAAAAAAGTGACTAAGAGATGGAGCAGATTCCATAAATGAGTACATAGAATTCTCCTCCTTTTATCTATGAAAATGTAATCTCTTTTCCTTGATTTTCAGATGCTAGTCAACTCTGACGACTTAATACTTAAAACTCTGATGACGATATAATAGAAATGCCATTATTGAAATGCATTAGTATTTAAATTATACAAATTTAGACAATAACATATTGAGCATTGTGTATCTATAAATTTAAGATATATGTAAGTTAGATGCTTTCTACAATAAGTCTTTTAGTATATTTGTCACTTCATGGCAAACAGATGGGAAAACAATGAAAGCAGTGACATATTTTATTTTCTTGGGCTCCAAAATCACTGTGGATAGTGACTGCAACCATGAAATTAAAAGACACTTGCTTCTTGGAAGAAAAGGTATGACAAACCTATACAACATATTAAAAATCAGAAACATCACTTTCCTGACAAAGGTCCGTCTAGATACTGGTTTTTCCAATAGTCAAATATTGATATGAGAATTAGATCATAAAGTAGCCTGAGTGCCAAAGAATTGATGCTTTCAAACTATGGTGCTTGAGAAGACTCTTGAAAGTCTTTTGGGCAGCAAGGAGATCAAACCAGTCAATCCAAAGGAAATGAACCCTGAATATTCATTGGAAGGACTGATGCTGAGGATGAAGCTTCAATACTTTGGCCATCTGGTGTGAAAAGCCAACTCACTGGAAACGACCCTGATGCTGGGAAAGATTGAAGGCAGGAGGAGAAGGGGATGACAGAGGATGAGATGGTTGGATAGTATCACCAACTCAATGGACATGAGTTTGAGCAAACTCCAGGAGATGGTAAAGGACAGGGAAGCCTGGTGTGCTTCAATCCATGGGGTTGTAAAGAGTTGGACATGACTGAACAGCAGCAACAATCATAATCTTCATAAAGACAGTGATTCTGGTTCTTTTTATTGGTGAGTTTATTTTTCTTGTTATTTGTTCACACTTGTTATGCCTGGTACTTAAACTATGTCTAGAAAAGCATAGATTTACCTGTGGCGGATTCATTTTGATATTTGGCAAATCTAATACAGTTATGTAAAGTTTAAAAATAAAATAAAATTAAAAAAAAAAAAAAGAAAATGATCATATATAATTCCATTAAAGTTTGTTTAGATTTAAAAAAAAAAAAAAAAAACTCTAAATTGGATGAATTAATTAGAAAATGAACAACTGAACAACAAAAAACAAATGTAAAATTAATTTATATCAGCTAATAAAATGTTCAACATTGATTGAAGAAGACTTTTATTTTCCTTTTAGGCATCAAGAAAATTTGTCATTTTATTAGATTTTTATGAGACTCAATATCAATATAGAGCTTTCAATTGAATATCAGAATCTAAATATGTGTTTTGTTTCCTTAGTGTTATTAATATTTAATGCCTTTTCTATCAGAGAAGATCAAGTAAAATTAAAAAAAAGTACATGTAATGTTCAACTTAAATGTTTTGCGAGAAAATAAATGTGAAGAAGGAAAAAATACAAGAGATGGAAACGTGCAAGGGATGTCATCATTGTTGAATTATAGAAGACTACGAAAGTTTAGAGAACAAAGCTTAATTGATACGTTGAATCTTGTCTATGTGTGTGCTTAGTCGCTAAGTCGTGTCCGACTCTCGCAACCCCAAGACCTTAGCCTGGGTTCCTCTGTCAATGGGATTCTCCTGGCAAGAATACTGGAGTGGGCTGCCATTTCCTTCTCCAGGGGATCTTCCCCACCCAGGAATCACACCCAGATCTCCTGCATTGTAGGCAGACTCTACCTACTGAGTTATGAGGGAAGCCTCTAAGTTTCTTTCTTTTGAAAGTAATTTGATGAAAAGGATAAAACATTTTAATGTATCTAGTTGAGCACTGTATTCATATCAGTTGTAATATATTTTTATTATATGAAACTGTTATTTAGATACACAGAATTTTTCATTGTGATAATATAACTGATTATACTGGAAGTAACAATTTCTCAGTATCATGTAGTAGCTGAAAATTTAGGAATTAAAACATCTAAAATCATCTTGGATTATATTATGAAGTACATAAAATCAGTTCTGAGAAATCTAAACATGTACCTCCAAGAAAAATGATCAGAAAAATTACCTACTTTCCATGGAATGATTTAGAGCATTGAGAAACATTTGCATAATTCTCTCTCAATAAAACTAAGTATAAAAAATTTAGTTATATGAACTGGAAAAATATTAAAGTATATATATATATTTGACTTTTCTAATGATTTATGTATTCTTTATTAAGCTAACTTGAAATTTATATTGCCATTAGCCCTTGTTTGAAAAAGGTTGAACTTTCAAATAATTTTCCATTGGGAAATATAATTTCAATGCTTTACTGCCCTGTTGAAACATATAAAGGAAACAGTTGCTTTTTTAATCATTTCTTAGTTTTACAGATGTCTTTACTGGAGAAAGAACATGTGTTTGTTTACATCTTGATACTCTTTGTTTCCAAAGGTGTTGTGTGGGCTCTTGATATCCATACTTAATGAATGAAAAATTATTTTTTCTTGCCTCTGTTAGTATAAAGTTAAGTCACATAAAAAATGCAAGCAAACATAAATTATTTTATTTTTACTATTAAGGTACTACCTTTGGAATAAAAATGAATATGGAATAAAAATGTGTATGCTGTATGAGTGTATATAATAAAAGTTATAAGTACCTACTTGATACATGCAAATGAAAAGTTGTGTGAATATCTTACATATTACATATATGTCATACATGTATGTGCTATCTAGCTATACACTCGAGTGTGTATATTACACTAAAGAAGAAAATCTCTTCTTTTAAGTATACATAATGTATTTTAAATAACCATAGCATAATTTTAAAAATAAAGCTTTTCATAGGGCAAAAACTGTTTCTGGATCATTTCATCAATGAATATATGAATAACCACTTTAGAAAAATATTTGTAGCCTTCAATTAATAATTTTGGGTTAAAAATTATAACAAATGCTTATGGTATGAAAGTGATAATAATGCAGAGTATAAAACACTATTGGGTACAGACAAACTTGTGCTCTAAGGTAAAGTCACTCTTTCTCTGTCTCAATAAAACAGTATTTTCATTTCTTTATTTTCTTGCAGCCCTCATCATATCTACATAATAGAAATGTTATACTTCTACTATTGTTTTAATTAATTTTATTTCTTCTCTTTTATGCTCCTCTATTTAGATTTTCAAAGTCTGTAAATATAAGACATAGTACCTAATTCATTCAGTTATTTTTTTCTCTTAATTTTATTTCATTTAACTTTACAATATTGTATTGATTTTGCCATATATCAAAATGAATCTGCCACAGGTATACATGTGTTCCCCATCCTGAGCCCTCCTCCCTCCTCCCTCCCCATACCATCCCTCTGGGTCGTCCCAGTGTACCAGCCCCAAGCATCCAGTATCATGCATCGAACCTGGACTGGAGACTCGTTTCATATATGATATTATGCATATTTCAATGCCATTCTCCCAAATCATCCCACCCTCTCCCTCTCCCACAGAGTCCAAAAGACTGTTCTATACATCTGTGTCTCTTTTACTGTCTCGTATACAGGGTTATTGTTACCATCTTTCTAAATTCCATATATATGCGTTAGTATACTGTATTGGTGTTTTGCTTTCTGGCTTACTTCACTCTGTATAATAGGCTCCAGTTTCATCCACCTCATTAGAACTGATTCAAATGTATTCTTTTTAATGGCTGAGTAATACTCAATTGTGTATATGTACCACTGCTTTCTTATCCATTCATCTGCTGATGGACATCTAGGTTGCTTCCATGTCCTGGCTATTATAAACAGTGCTGCGATGAACATTGGGGTACACGTGTCTCTTTAAATTCTGGTTTCCTCAGGGTGTATGCCCAGCAGTGGGATTACTGGATCATAAGGCAGTTCTATTTCCAGTTTTTTAAGGAATCTCCACACTATTCTCCATAGTGGCTGTACTAGTTTGCATTCCCACCAACAGTGTAAGAGGGTTCCCTTTTCTCCACACCCTCTCCAGCATTTATTGCTTGTAGACTTTTGGATCGCAGGCATTCTGACTGGCGTGAAATGGTACCTCATAGTGGTTTTGATTTGCATTTCTCTGATAATGAGTGATGTTGAGCATCTTTTCATGTGTTTGTTAGCCATCTGTATGTCTTATTTGACATTCAGTTATTTTCAGGACAAAATTAAGTAAGAAAATCCGCACAGTGGTGATAAGAATGCCTTGGATATTTTAAGATTTCAATACATATTTGCTATTATAATTTTAATTAAAATAGCATTTATGTACACATGATATATTTAGTCTCTTGCAATGCTTATTAAGGGGTTTCCCTGGTGGCTCATTGGTAAAGAATCTTCCTGCTGCTGCTGCTAAGTCACTTCAGGTGTGTCCAACTCTGTGAGACCCCATAGACGGCAGCCCACCAGGCTCCACCATCCCTGGGATTCTCCAGGCAAGAACACTGAACTGGGTTGCCATTTCCTCCTCCAATGCATGAAAGCGAAAAGTGAAAGGGAAGTCGCTCAGTCGTGTCCGACTCTTAGTGACCCATGGACTGCAACCCACCAGGCTCCTCCGTCCATGGGATTTTCCAGGCAAGACTATTGGAGTGGGGTGCCAATATTCCTGCAATGCAGGAAACCCTAGTTTTATTCCTGAGTCTGTTAGCTACTCTGGAGGAGGGAATGGCTACCCACTCCAGACTCCAGTATTCTTGCCTGGAGAATCCCATGGACAAGAGCTTGTGGGTGGCAGGGCTGAGTCCACAGGGTCACAGAGTTGTACACGACTGAGCTGCTGAACAACTAAGCACAGCACAGAAAGCTGATTAGATTATCTTCTGTATCATCTATAATGTATCCTAAATCTTGTAACTGTGTTTTTCCTTCATGAATTAAATCAAAATTTAATAAAATGGGAACTAATTTGTATCAAATATTTGCTATGGCAATTCTGTAGGTATTATAATTATATGAATACACACACACACACACACACACATACACAGAGACATACCTATATATGTAAATATACACATACACACATAATGTCACAATGTTAGCGAGCCATTCAGGCCTTGCTCTTTGTAAGTAATTAGGTTTTTATGTTTATGTGTTCTTAAGATTTTTAAATACATTTTTTTATTCAAAATAATTTAGGGTGTATTTCAACATTAACCTAATCTTAATAACTTTGCTTTTATATAGGCAATTTTATGTTTAGATTATACCTTTTTGTATATTAAGGTACAGGATGGTGATATAACGATGGTAATGAAGACAGTAACTACCTTATATACATCTTTTTGTTTCAGTTGATTTTACCCAAAATGGTAATTATCTATACTTTGGAATGTGTTCTCTGAAATTCATATCTATTATTTTATTCATCATTAGTTTTGTTTCTACTGTCCCCAAGACATCAGGAGAGCTTTTGTTTTTCTATATATTGTTCTTTATTTCTCTTTTATACTTTTAAATTAATTTATTTATTTTAATTGGAGGATAATGACTTTACAGTATTGAGGTGGTTTTTGCCATACATCCACATGAATCAGCCACAGGTGTATCCCCAATCCTCAACTCCCCACCCCCCAACTTTCTTCCCCATCCCATTCCTCTGGGCAGTCCCAGAGTACTGGCGTTGAGTGCCCTGCTCCATGCATCAAACTTGCAATGCTCGTCTATTTTACAGAGGGTAATATACATCAGTTCAGTCAGTCAGTTCAGTCGCTCAGTTGTGTCTGACTCTTTGTGACCCTGTGAATCACCAATTCCTGGAGTTCACTCAAACTCATATCCATCGAGTCAGTGATGCCACCCAGCCATCTCATTGTCTGTTGTCCTCTTCTTGTCCTGCCCCCAATCCCTCCTAGCATCAGAGTCTTTTCCAATGAGTCAACTCTTCACATGAAGTGGCCAAAGTACTGGAGTTTCAGCTTTCGCATCATTCCTTCCAAAGAACACCCAGGACTGATCTCCTTCAGAATGGACTGGTTGGATCTCCTTGCAGTCCAAGGGACTTTCAAGAGTCTTCTCCAACACCACAGCTCAAAAGCATCAATTCTTTGGCACTCAGCTATCTTCACAGTCCAACTCTCACATCCGTACATGACCAGAGGAAAAACCATAGCCTTGACTAGACGGACCTTTGTTGGCAAAGTAATGTCTCTGCTTTTTAATACGCTATCTAGGTTGGTCATAACTTTCCTTCCAAGGAGTAAGCATCTTTTAATTTCATGGCTGCAATCACCATCTGCAGTGATTTTATATTTCAGTGCTATTCTCTGAAATCACCCCACCCTCACCTTCTCCCACAGAGTCCAAAAGTCTGTTCTTTACATCTGTTTCTCTTTTGCGGTCTTGCATATATGGTTGTCATTACCGTCTTCCTAAATTCCATATATACGTTAATATGCTATATTGGTGTTTTCACTTTCTGATTTACTTCACTCCGTATAATATGTTCCAGTTTCATCCACCTCACTAGAACTGACTCGAATGCAATTTTTTTATAGCTGATTAATATTCCATTGTATATGGACCACAGCTTCCTTATTCATTCATCTGCCAGTGGACATCTGGTTGCTTCCATGTCCTAGTTATTATATATTGTTGATTTGAGCTTACACTGAAACAAATTTGTTCTTCAATGGAGATTTAAAATACTAATATTGATAATGTTACTATTATAAAGATGCATAATTCTTTATATTATGAAATTTTCCTCAATTCAGATTTTTATTTTCTTATACCTTTTTAATTTTTAAATATCTTTTGCTATAGGAAGCACAGAGATATTTTTCCAAATGTATATCTCACTGATGTATACTAAAAAATAGCTTTTATATGAACTTATTCTATTTGGTAAGCCAAGGAAATAATCTAATAATTACATTTAATGAAATAATTGGAAGCACATTTTCATCATAAAATTTAATGCAGTGGATTCTCACTAGCTTACACAAACTAAAGAGGGATATGTCTCATCTTTTGCTTGTTGTTCTTGTTAAGTCACTCATTCGTGTCCAACTCTTTGCAACCCTATGGACTGCAGCATGCCAGTCTTCCTGGTCTTTCACCATCTCCTGGAGCATTCTCAAACTCATGTCCATTGAGTAGGTGATGCCATCCACCCATCTCATCCTCTGTCGTCCCTTTCTCCTCCTGCTTTCAATCTTTCCCAGCATCAGGGTCCTTTCCAATGAGTCAGGTCTTCACATCATGTGGTCAAAGTGTTGGAGATTCAGTTTCAGCATCAGTCCTTCCAATGAATATTCAGGACTGGTTCCCTTTAGGACTGATTGGTTTGATCTCCTTGAAGTCCAAGGGACTCTCGAGAGTCTTCTCCAACACACAGTTCAAAACTATCAATTCTTTGGCTTATTAATAATAAAACCTTAATTCCCAGTCACATCCATCTTCTCTTATTAAGCAATCCAGATTTCACAGCCAGTACTAGACACATTTCTTTCAAGTATCTTTGTCTCAGTGAATCATCATTTTATCATCTATTCTGAAAGATAAGTAATTATTGTTGAACAAAAGTGAGTGGCAGCTTTATATTTCTGTGAAAATTTTAAAATGGGAAAAATGCATTGCAAGAGCATAAAAACTATATGACAGTTATCCTCATTTTATGATAACTCTATTTTTTTCCCTGTATTGTGAAAGATGGTTGCCTGACATATGAGAATAAGTGATTCATTAGCTTCTCCCTGACCTCTATGATTTGCTTACTGATATTGAATTCTTACTATAGCTTCCTACCCTTTGTATTAAGTAAAATAAATCTCAACTTTTAAAAGTGACAGGTGGCTGGCAGTTTTACTCTTTTAGTTTTGGAAAATCTATAAAGAGAAAAAAAGTAAATCGTGTGTTAAGAAAAGAGAAAATAGGTGAAACATTTAGGATAGGGCCATTAGCAAATAGTGATGATTTAGTAGAAGGCAGTACTTTTGAAATATGACACTTCTGAGGTGCCAGAGTGATCAGTTACATCCTGATAAAATGAGAAATTTTTAAAATAGTTGTCTCCATTATATGCTTTCTGACTTGTTATTGTTTAATATTATATTCCATTTCTTCTTTTTATCTACCCCCCAGGCTTACTTTTTCATAAGCCTACTATTGTGCTTATATGGGTTTTCTGGGTAGCTAAGTGGGTAAAAAATCCACTTGCAATGCAAGAGAACCTGGTTTGATTCCTGGATTAGGAAGTTCCCCAGGAGAAGGGATAAGCTACTCACCCTAGGATTCTTGGGCTTCTCTAGTGGCTCAGATGGTAAAGAATCTGCCTGCAATGCAGGATACCTGGGTTTGATCCCTGGGTTGGGAAGATCCCCTGGAGGAGGGCCTGGCAACCCTCTCTGTATTCTTACCTTGAGAATCCCCATGGACCAAGGAACCTGCTGGGCCACAGTGCATGGGGTCGCAGAGAGGCAGACACGACTGAGTCACTAAGCACAGCATAGCACATTAAGCTTATTGAAGGTTTTTTCTTTTATACTTTATTAATATTATTATTTTTTTAATTTCAAAGAAAGGGGGATCTCCTGTCAAGGGTTCTTAACAGAGAAAATGTCCAACTATCCTTTATTGTGCTAACTCTTTAGAATTTCATTTTCTGATATACTTCTCAAAGTCAAATTCAAATAGCTAGCTCAGAGTTCCCCTTTAAGTGTTTAGTAACATGCATCTGATACTGGTGTAATGAATTGTAGACCTTTTTTCTACCCTAAAGTATATATCTGCCATTGTGAATAATGGGCTATTGATAAAACTGTAACCCCAAGAATGTATTCCTTACAGAATATCCATTTTTTGTTTTCTTCTCAGAATATTGTTTGGAGCCACAATTTCTAGGTTAAAGAAAGTGTATTCCAGTTCCTTATCACATATATACAATACAGACATGTGATTTTATGCTTTGCTAATTGCTTTGCAAGAATGTAGGATGAGAGATGTGTGAGATTATGGAGATATGTTTCTAAATTGTTAACTAGGAGGATGGCTGAGAGAGAGTATAAGAGGAAATTTTCAAACACTAAAGTAGGCAATAATTAATCATGCTTTCCTTGTTAAACTAATGATCCTGTGTGTATAATGAATAAAACTTCAGAAATATTAATATTGTTGTTTTTCTTGACTTGTTATATAGCATGCAACTCTGTGCATGGACTGCAGCAAGCCAGATCCTCTGTCCTCCACTATCTCCCAGAGTTTGCTCAAATTTATGTACATTGAGTCAGTGATACTATGTAATAATATCATACTCTGTCATCCCCTTCCCTTTTTGCCTTCAATCTTTGCCAGTGTCAGTGTCTTTTCCAATGAGAGGGCCCTTCACATCAGGTGGCCAAAATATTGCAGCTTCAACTTCATCATCAGTCCTTTCAATGAACAAAGGGATCATTTCCCTTAGGACTAACTGGTGTGATCTCCTCCTTGCATTCTAAGGGACTCTAAAGAGTCTTCTCCAGCACCATAGCTTGAAAGCATCAATTCTTTGATGCTCAGCCTTCTTAGTGATCTAACTCTCATATCCATACATGACTACTGGAAAAATTATATCTTTAACTAGATAGACCTTTGTCGGCAAAGTGATGTCTCTGCTTTTTAATATGCTGTCTAGGTTTGTCATATCTTTCCTTCCAAGGAATATGCATTTTTTTTTTTTAATTTCACGTCTGCAGTCACTGTCTTCAGTGATTTTGGAGGCCAAGCAAATAAAATCTATCACTGCTTCCACTTTTTCCCTTCTATTTGTCACGAAGTGATAGGGCAAAATACCAAGATCTTTGCTTTTAAATGTTGAATTTCAAGCAGGCTTTTTCACTCACCTCTTTCACTCTCATCAAAAGGCTCTTTAGTTCCACTTCACTTTCTGCCATTAGTTGGTATTATCTGTATACCTGAGATTGTTGATACTTCTCCAAGAAATCTTGATTCCAGTTTGTGATTCATCTAGCCTAATATTTCACATGATGTACTCTGCATATAAGTTAAATAAACAGCATGACCATGTACAGCCTTGTCATACTTCTACTCCTTTCCTAAATTTGAACCGGTCAGTGGTTCCATGTAAAGTAAACCTTACACTCTTTAGAATCAGCCCACTAACTTTAATATAATAAACAGCCAAATATTTATCTTTAATTGGGAGGATGGGATAGATATATACACACTCAGTTTAGATCAATTCAGTTCAGTCACTCAGTCGTGTCCTACTCTTTGCAACCTCATGAACAGCAGCACCCCAGGCTTCCCTGTCGATCACCAACTCCCTGAGTCTACCCAAATCCATGTCCATTGAGTCAGTGATGCCATCCAACCATCTCATCCTCTGTTATCCCCTTCTCTTCCTACCCTCAATCTTTCCCAGATCAGGGTCTTTTCAAATGAGTCAGCGCTTCACCTCAGTTGGCCAAAGTATTGGAGTTTCAGCTTCAACATCAGTCCTTCCAAGGAAGACCCACTACTGATCTCCTTTAGGATGGACTGGTTGGATCGCCTTGCAGTCCAAGAGATTTTCAAGAGTCTCCGGCAACACCACAGCCCAAAAGCATCAATTCGTCAGTGCTCAGCTTTCTTTAGAGTCCAACTGTCACATCCATACATGACCACTGCAAAAACCATAGCCTTGACTAGACAGACATTTGTTGACAAAGTAATGTCTCTGCTTTTTAATATACTGTCTAGGTTGGGTCATAACTTTCCTTCCAAGGAGTAACCATCTATAATTTCATGGCTGCAATCACCATCTTCAGTGATTTTGAAGCCTCCAAAAATAAAGTCTGACACTGTTTCCACCGTTTCCCACCTATTTGCCATGAAGTGATAGGACCGGATGCCATGATCTTAGTTTTCTGAATGTTGAGCTTTAAGCCAACTTTTTCACTCTCCTCTTTCACTTTTGGCAAGAGGATCTTTAGTTCTTCTTCACTTTCTGCAATAAGAGTGGTGTCATCTGCATATCTGAAGCCATTGATATTTCTCCTGGCAATCTTGATTCCAGCTTGTGCTTCCTCCAGCCCAGCATTTCACATGATGTACTATGCATATAAGTTAAATAAGCAGGGTGACAATATACAGCCTTGACTTACTCCTTTTCCTATTTCAACCAGTCTGTTTTTCCATGTCCACTTCTAACTATTGCTTCCTGACCTGCATACAGGTTTCTCAAGAGGCAGGTCAGGTGGTCTGGTATTCCCATCTCCTTAAGAATTTTCCACAGTTTATTGTGATCCACAAAGTCAAAGGCTTTGGCATAGTCAATAAAGTAGAAACAGATATTTTTCTGGAACTCTTTTGCTTTTTTGATGATCCAGCGGATGTTAGCAATTTGGTCTCTGGTTCCTCTGCCTTTTCTAAAAACCGCTTGAACAACTGGAAGTTCACCGTTCATGTATTGCTGAAGCCTGGCTTGGAGAATTTGAGCATTATTTTACTAGTGTGTGAGATGAGTGCAATTGTGCGGTAGTTTGAGCATTCTTTGGCATTGCCTTTCTTTGGGATTGGAATGAAAACTGACCTTTTCCAGTCCTGTGGCCACTGCTGAGTTTTCCAAATTTGCTGGCATATTGAGTTCAGCACTTTCACAGCATGATCTTTCAGGATTTGAAATAGCTCAACTGGAATCCCATCACCTCCACTAGCTTTGTTTATAGTGATGCTTGCTAAGGCCCACTTGACTTCACATTCCAGGGCGTCTGGTTCTAGGTGAGTGTGAGTGATCACACCATTGTTATTATCTCGGTCGTGAAGATCTTTTTTGTACAGTTCTTCTGTGTATTCTTGCCACCTTTTCTTAATATATTCTGCTTCTGTTAGGTTCCTACCATTTCTGTCCTTTATTGAGCCCATCTTTGCATGAACTCTTCCCTTGGTAACTCTTATTTTCTTGAGGAGATCTCTAGTCTTTTCCATTCTATTGTTTTCCTCTTCTTTGCATTGATCACTGAGGAAGGCTTTCTTATCTTTCCTTGCTATCCTTTGGAACTCTGCATTCAGATGCTTATATCTTTCCTTTTCTCCTTTGCTTTTTGCTTCTCTTCTTTTCACAGCTATTTGTAAGGCCTCCTCAGACAGCCATTTTCCTTTTTCCATTTCTTTTTCTTAGGGATGGTCTTGATTCCTGTCTCCTGTACAATGTCACAAACCTCCGTCCATAGTTCTTCAGGCACTGCATATCAGATCTAGTCCCTTAAATCAATTTCTCATTTCAACTGTATAGTCATAAGGGATTTGATTTAGGTCATACCTGAATGGTCTAGAGGTTTTCCTCACTTTCTTCAATTTCAGTCTGAATTTGGCAATAAGGAGTTATTGATCTGAGCCATGGTCAACTCCCAGTCTTGTTTTTGCTGACTGTATGGGGCTTCTCCACCTTTGGCTGCAAAGAATATAATCAATCTGATTTTGGTGTCGACCATCTGGTGATGTCCATGTGTAGAGTCTTCTCTTGTGTTGTTGGAAGAGGGTGTTTGCCATGATCAGTGATTTCTCTTGGCAAAAGTCTATTAGCCTTTGCCCTGCTTGATTCTGTACTCCAAGGCCAAATTTGCCTGTTACTCCAGGTGTTTCTTGACTTCCTACTTTTGCATTCCAGTCCCCTATAATGAAAAAGACATATTTTCTGGGTGGTAGTTCTACTATATATAAAATAGATAAGTATTAACAACCTACCATATAGCACAGGATGCTCTACTCAATAATAATCTCTATGAAAAAAGAAACGTGAAAAGATAGATATATTCATATGTATAACTAATCACTTTGCTCTACAGCAGAAACTAATACTAATTTTTAAATCATCCTCACTTCAATAAAAATTAATTTTAAAAAATGATAAAAATTTTTTCCTCATTTTTAGTCTCTTTACCAATGTAGCCACCTATTTAATTCAACTCAGTTGCCACTTTTAACTTTAAATGTATATATTTGATTGTCTTTGTATTTATGCCTGTAAAATTCATCCTAATCAAACAGTAATATATTACAATAAATGTTATACATTACAAAATGCTTGAATTTATAGGTGTTTGATGATATTAATTTTAAAAACTCAGAATTTAATGCTGAATTACATAATCTATCTGATCATAAAATAGCTTGAATAATGCTCCAGTTAATCTGTATTAAAAAGTATCTCATGCTACCTAAAAAACCAATTATATGATGTGTAATATTTACTGATACATTGAAACAAGACAAAAGAAAAATGATGAAGATTTTCATCAATATTTTTATCTGTCAAACAAACCTCATTCCAGTTTGAGTATATCCAAAATATAAAATATCTAAATGCACATTCAAATTTGTTCAGGATAAATTTTAATGGAATTAATGAGAAAGATTTAAAATGTTACTGTGTTAGTATTTTATTCAAAATTTAATTGACAACATTTAACTCTGTTTATAACATTGTATTTTTAATAGTTGTGAAGAACACATAAAATAATATTGTCATATGAATCTTTTGTCCTAATATTGGATTATCTGCACAGAGCAATGTATAACTGGCTGATAATATTTTGAAAAGTTAAAAAATATGTATTGACTCATTCCCATTTTCCTCTCCTGGTAAGTTCAGATGATATATTCTCCAATACTTGTAGAGAAACCTCCTGGAGAAGAGAGATTCAAAATTTTTGTTGGTTATTATTGCTCTGTTTTCTTAAATAAATGCTTGCTGTGATCTTCTGTTGAAGTAAGACTTTATTCAGTCAAAGGAAAAAAATGTTTGGAGTCAGGGTGGGTAGAAGATTAAAAATGGAAGCTTCAAGGCAGCTTTCTCCAGTACACTTGTAGAAATAAAGGCTTGTCCAGCATATCTTGTGTGTTTATTGATTACTATTTCATCTGGAGTTTATTTCCAGTTGATTTGTTCCAACTTTTTCTTTACTTTTCCTTTGAATCCCTGGTTTTAACAGCTGCCTTTTGTATTTACCTGCTGAGTTTTCTGCTAGTTTGTTTTTTACAACTTCTTGAGAAGTTCCTATGTACTCGCTCTTCCTTCTTTTGGTTTTACCAAACCTCCTATAACAGTGAATTCTCTGCGAAGACTTACCTAGGCTTATGTGCCCTGAGGCATACATATATACGGAAAAACCTGAACAAACTTCTAGACCAATCCTATGTATTTGTGTGTCTAGGAAGGAATTAGCAGTTCAATACTTGCTGAGAAGAACAAATAAAGCATTCCTTTTTTATTCTTTCTACAACATTTAAGATGACAAATGTTATGAAATGTAACAAAATGTCTTTTTTTTCGCATTATGTTGCCTAAAATCACCTGTTAGAAGCCAATGGGTACTCACAGATATTTAAATAGTGCTTCTATTCCCAAACAAGCTTTACAGGCCTTATCTATTTCCTCATTGTGAAAACCATGTTAAATAGTTAGGGTTAGAAATTATATTATCTATGTTCTAAAGACAAGGAAATCAAGTCAGAAAGCAATAAAAAGTATTCTGAGCATATCTGAGCAACTTAATGATAAGGTTAGATTATAAAATATGTTTCTATTTCTAAAAACTTTGGTATGGTTGTAAATAACTGTATGAATTCAATAATAATAAATGATAAAATAATAATACTCAATTTTAAAACTATTTTGGAAATATACATAATTTTAATTTTATTTAAAATGTAACTGAGAGCTGCTCTTTTTGAAAGAAAATTCCTTAAGAAACATATTGAAATCAAGATGATAGAAAGCAATATTAAATAAAACATATATTTTTTGTACAAAAGTTTTCCAACTATTCATGCAAAATGATTAACTACCAAATGCATTCTAAATACAATTAATGATGAACTGAGTAAATATCCAGATCTCAAGTGAAAGCTTTTAAATAAAATATTTAGCATACATTGACTCAAAACATGATAAACATGTATAATATATTTTCATAACATTAATATCTTTAAAGATCACTTAAATCTACTACATTTATTCTTAACTAAATAAATTCATAGCCATGTAGACAAAGAACAGATAGCTAGAAATGTATGTTTCCTATTTGATTCTGTTACATGCAATCTTTTTCTCTGTTGGAATATCTTATCTTTTCATTCATTATATGCATGTTTTCATTTACCTTCATACTTTCTGGCACATAGTTATGATAGCTGATTTATATTTCTTTTCTGATAATTTAAATATCTGTATCATCTTAGGAATGGCTTTTGCCATTAACCTCAAGCACATATCATTTTGCTTTGTGTGTATTTGTGTATGTGTTATGCAATTTCAGATTGCAACTAAATATTATTGTTACTTACTAGACCCTAGATTCTGTTACAGTCCTCTGAAGAAATATTTTTATTATCTTCAAATTTCACTTCTCTTTTTAAATTATTGAGGTATAATTGGTGTGTAATATTATATTAGTTTCAAGTGTACAATATAATGATTCAGTATCCATATATATTGGCAAATAATCACTACAAAAGCCTAGTTAACACCTGTTCCTGTACAGTTATGTAATATTTTTCTTGTGATGAGAACTTAGTTGTACATTATATCTCTATTACTTATTTTATAGCTGGAAGTTTTTATATTTTACCCCCTTCTCCCATTTTACCTACACCTCACATACTGTATCTGGCAACTACCAATCTCTTTTCTGTATGTATGAGCAATTTGTGTGTGTGTTTTATTCCACATATAAGTGAAATCATGTAGTATGTGTCTTTCTCTGTATGACTTATTTATCTTAAATAATCTTCTCAAGCCCATCTGTATTTTTGAAAATGATAAGAGTCCACTCCTTTTTGTGACCCCATCCATAATAATATTATATATGTATATATATATATATACATATATATATATACACATATATATATATATATATATATATGAATATTATTGGAAAGTTGAGCCTTTTCCTTATCTTGGTTAAAGTAAAAAATGCCAACAATGTAAACAGCAAAGCAAAAAAAAAAAAAAAAAAATTATGTCTTACAAAGCAATTAACCTGGTTGGAATCAAATGACATTCTCTTTATGGTGGTTGGCAAGTCACAAGTCAGTTCTGATTTTTATTTTTTTCTTATTGTTTTGTTTTCCTTAGTCATGAGCTATTTTGAGTTGTACCTACTCACAGGCTTCTCTGGTGGCTCAGATAATAAAGAATCTGCCTGCAATGCAGGAGACCTGGGTTTTATCCCTGGGGTGGGAAGGAAATGGCAACCCACTCCAGTATCCTTGCCTGGAGAATTCCATGGACAGAGGTTACAGTCCATGGGGTTGAAAAGAATCAGGCATGACTGAGTGACTAACACTACTCATAGGCAGTTCAAGGATCATCTGGAGACTTTGGCAGTATATGAAAAGAATTTGGGGTTCTTCTTATGTTTGTCCTCTTTTCCAGTATCTCCTTCACTTTTCAGTAGTTATACTTTTCCAGTCTCTGTCCTCTAGTTCTTCAGGTCAGTCAGAAATACTGTAATTTTCTATTACAAATTTTGCCACCATGTGACATGTTATGATCTCATTCTAAAACCATAAATACAGGAAACTCACAGGGAAACTCTCTTCTTAGAGTTTTTCTCACTCTGACAAAGAAAATATCTACTTTATAATCTTTCATACCCTTCAAGTAGCTCTCCCATCCCCATGTATGATCTTTGTCATCAGTGGGGAGTTTAGCCTGTTAGTAGATGACTCAGGCATAGTGAAAGTAAAATTCATTGAAAATTCACATATCAATTTTACATTTCCACTAGCCTAGGATGTACATATTTGGGCTTCCCTGATAGCTCAGTTGGTCAAGAATCCACCTGCAATGCAGGAGACCTGGGTTCAATCACTGGGTTGGGAAAATCCCCTGGAGAAGGGAAATGCTACCCACTTCAGTATTCTGGTCTGGAGAATTCCATGGACTGTATAGTCCATGGGGTTGCAAAGAGTTGAACATGAATGAATGACTTCACTTTCAGGATGTATATATATACAAGAACTTTTTCTTGTATATTTGGTCACTATCATAGATCATAATTTTGCTCACTGTCATAGATCATAATTTTAGGATGAAGCATATACCCCAGGTGACAGAGTAAAGGAGAGAAATAAATGGATTTTTAGAGATTTCATTCAGCTTCTGAATCATACACGCAACACTTTAGTCTTCTCCTACCTGGACCATTCCTTTTGCAGCAGATGCTGTGTGTCTTTTATTGTTTTTCTTGTCATTGTAAATCACAATATATTATATTTTGACTGACACAAATTTTCTTAAAAGGTGAAGACAGTAATAATACATCCTGCTATATGGTATTTTTATGTAGTCAAGAGTTTTTCTAAAATATTAAAAATTATCTTGATCATAGAAAGACAATTTATTTTTGCAGCTTGTTTGTTTTTCTTCACAGCTAACATAATTTGAATTTTTTTACTTCTATATTATCATGCCTAATTACAATCCCTAGTACATAGAGAGGGTTATCAGATATTCATTGAATGAACATTTAAACTGAGGAAGGACAAAAGTCAGAGAAAAGAGCCATGGGAATGTGTTTTCTAGATGTAGTAGACTAAAGCCTTGTTCACAAATATTCAGTTTCCCATTTGTGGGAGGATTACACAACACGGTCCTTTAAACTTTCTCTTAGTTATGTGTCTTGCTCTGCCTGGAAAATATGTGGTCTCATCTCTATGCTCCAGGAAGAAGCTTCCAGAGCCAGAGCGTGCTTTGTTGTAGTATTGTTTCTTGCTGCTGTGATCATGGAAACTCATGTGTAGATGGAATCATCATCAGCCTGGGTCACTGAGAGGCAAAGATGAGCAGAGGCCCCCTTGACCATGTAGCATGAAGGAAAAACTGTCTTGGTTATGTCACCCAGTTATATGTGGGGCTGTTTCATGACAGAAACATGACAGAAAACAAATAAGTGCCCAGTGAAACTCTGATGAAAGGTTATAGTTATTGAAAATGTATGGATAGTACTCATTTCTATTAATTAAATGCTTAAAATATTAATGTTTCTTATATCAAATAAAATAGAAATATAATATATTAAATATACTAATTTATGTGTCCACCTAAATCTATTTTTTAAATAATTGTTTAATTTATTCAATGATGATTATCCTATAGCAGGAATTTTCAGAAATATATTCTACAAAGTAAGGAGAAAATTCTGTGCTGTAATTGATAGTAAAATTGTACATTTTAGAGAGTCAAGTTTTCTCACATATCTGATATTTAGTCTTCAGTACACTTCTTTTTAATGTTATTCATTCTAGCTTAGATAAAAATTTAGAATCTTGACTATCTAGAAACTTCAGTTCTTTTTCAGATTCTTGCTTTAACTACTAAAGATGTACAGAGAATTAACAGCTGCCAAGCTGTAATAATAAAATCCTCAATTAAGTTTATAAACAGGTTTTGCTTTGTTGTCATTATGTTTACTTAATAAAATTGTATTAATTAATCATATATAAATGTCTGTTTTATTAGATGCTGAATTACAAAGCCATGCAACAAACATGTATGGATACATTTGCCCCTCCCATATATGTACATAAAGGTACTCATGAAAATTGACTAGCCAGCAGGTATTTCAGATGTCTTCTTAAAAATCATGTTGTCTTTACTCAGAGCAGTTTGTTAAAATATGAGAGAAATCAAGGTGATAGGCTTGTAAAAAGACTTCCACTTACAACACAGACTACATTGGAGTACACGGCAAGTATATACAATGTCAGGTAAAGACTAATATCTTAGAGATATGTAGGGGACAGGAAGTGTAAAAGAAAAGCAGGCCCCATCAAGGGCCACAAAATGAATTTATAATTATTGATAAACTGGATGCTATAAAGCATGAGACTCTTGGAACAAGTCCAGAGGGAACAGATCATAGTCTTGAAAACAAGATATGATCCTGGGGTCTGAAAACCGACCCCAGACTGTTTCCCAACTGGCCTCTCAGTCACATGTTTTATGTATCTGGAAGAAAATCTATAGATAAGAATATTAGTCTTCATTACCGATTTGTTATTGATTACTGTTTCTTAGTTACTCAATGGTTAATGATCATTTTGTTCTTTGGCCTGATGCCCACATGAGTTATAGCTTAACTCCATGCATTTTCTTTCCTTCAGAGCTAAGAGTGTAATAAAGCTGGCCTGGATTCAGATTTGGGACCTTCACTTTGGAGCCGTTTTGGTCCCCTGATCCTCGCCTTTCACTGAAATCCTGTGTCTTGTTTTGCATTCTCCAGCCGCATCACTCTTTCTGAAACTCTGCTTGTCGAGCCTGTCTTGACAAGATACAAATTCAACAAGTAAACTATCTTTAATATCTGGCAAATTATCTGGTATCCAGTGGAAACATGCTGAGTAGCCAGGTATTACCTGTGGTTGTCAAGGTAGCTATTACTACAAAATTCCTACTAACAGATTTCTTCTAAGTCACACCACAGATATGTACCTGCTACCACCCACAACTAATGTGAATGCCTCAATGTTATGCACAAGAGAACTAATCAATACAATAGTTTTTTTGAAAAATTACTAGCTATTAAAAAACTCAGTAAGGTTTGCATTTCAAAGAAGTGGTCTTAGATGAAGCTGTAGGTCACAGTAAAGATTGAGATTGACTTGTACACAATGCTATATTAAAACAGATCACCAGCAAGAGCTTACTGTAAATAAATAAACGTTTTGCTCAATTTTAAAAAAGAAATTGAGCAAAAGTCATCAGAATAAATATCAGAATAAAACTGAAAAAAAAAAGATGAAGCAGAAGAAAAGACATTCTTTATAATACATTTCAAATTAAATTTTTAAATAGATTTGGTTTCTCTATTTCTCATATCATGTTGCATATTTTATAGCATTGTACTAATTTCAGATGTACAGCATAGTGATTTTATATTTGCATATACTCCAGTGCGGTCACAACACATGGTTGCAAATTTTCACATTGTATATTAATTTCAAATCAATTGAATCAGATATTTGTGGATATAAACAATGATCTTCAAGAAATTACATAAAATATATTTATTGGAAAGATAAAGATATTAAAATGTAAAGTTTTAAAATAAAGTTAGAAGATTATCTAATTAGGAAGATTTAAATTCCAAAGCACTGATTTTCATGTCCAACTCTTTGCAACCCCATGGAGTGTCGCCCACCAGGCTCCTCTGTTCATGGAATTCTCTAAGCAAGAATACTGGAGTGGGTTTCCATGCCCTTCTCCAGGGATCTTCAGGCAGATTCCTTACCATCTAGCCACCAAGGAAGCCCCATGAAAAATACAATAATTAAAAGCAAATAAAAGGATAATATATGATTGCATTATTATTTATTTTTAGAGTTGTAGGAAGGTAAAAAGAATCTTAGGAATATATGTTTGTCTGTATCTTTTCTACCTGTAGCCTCACTGGCAGTAATGATCTGAAGTGAGGGTCACCTTTCAAGATATCTACCAAAGGGCACTAATTCTGCTAACACTGATGATAAATAACCTTGCTAAGTAGTCTAAAATCTACCAATAAGACATGTATCCCTTTTTTTTCCCCTTCCCAGTGGTTGCTAAATTGATTTTTTGTAATTAAAAGATAAGTTATTTGTTTTTATCTATTTCCTTTGGTGCTTACTTGTTTTTAGTTCACTTCACTTGATTTTATTCTTCACATTTTTAACAACTTTTAGATGTGAGGATCATAAAGTGACCAAGTAATTAGAAAAATAATGAGAAGTTTTCATTACCCAAACAAGGCAACAAGTTGACTGTATTTTATCTTCTACTTAGCTCTGTAAAAATCCTTCTATTTCTTTCACTGTTCAGTCAATATCTCATTTAGTCTCAGGATAACTCCTTGTTACTAATAACCTCCTAATAGAAGAGAATGTTAGAATTACCATAAATAAATCAGCAAATTTGGTGAAACAGGGAAAACAGAAACAGAATCTCTAATTCTATTCCAGGAGAGTAACAGCCTGTCCATGACAATCCAGACAACATGTTGTCACAACTATGGTTGCTTGCTTTTTAAGAAATTCACTCTCTGTGGAAGAGGTAGGAAAATCAGATCTTCAGCACATGAACATAGAATGCCTATAACATAAGAAAATGCTCTAGAGGAGCTCACACATGGGAAGCAGAAGGAGGAATAGTAATCAAGGAAGATTTCCCATTATGTCCCAATAGGTCCTAAACATGAGCTCTCCAGACTGAGAAAAATCTCTTGTCATTTTATGAGGACAAATTAGCACTGACAGCACAGCATATTATTAGAGATAATAAAGCAAAGATTTTCTGGTTTCTAACCTGGCTTTATTTACTTGTGAGTGGAGAGTTTCAAAAAAACATCTACTTCTGCTTCATTGACTATGCCAAAGCTTTTGACAGTGTGGATCACAACAAACTGGAAAATTCTTAAAGAGATGGGAATACCAGACCACCTGACCTGCCTCCTGAGAAGTCTGCATGCAGGTCAGAAAGCAACAGTTAGAACTGGACATGGAACAACAGACTGGTTCCAAATTGGAAAAGGAGTACGTCAAGGCTGTATATTGTCACCCAGCTTATTTAACTTATATGCATATTACATCATGAGAAATGCTGGGCTGGAGGAAGCACAAGCTGGAATCAAGATTGCCAGGAGAAATATCAATAACCTCAGATATACATATGACCCCATCCTTATGGCAGAAATTGAAGAACTAAAGAGTCTCTTGATGAAAGTGAAAGAAGAGAATGAAAAAGCTGGCTTAAAACTCAGTATTGAAACATGTATAATATCATATATGAAACGAGTTGCCAGTCCAGGTTCGATGCACGATACTGGATGCTTGGGGCTGCTGCACTGGGACTACCCAGAGGGAGGGTATGGGGAGGGAGGAGGGAGGAGGGTTCAGGATGGGGAGCACGGGTATACCTGTGGTGGATTCATTTCAATGTTTGGCAAAACTAATACAATATTGTAAAGTTTAAAAATAAAATAAATTTTTTAAAAAAATATGAAAATAAAGAGGAAAAAAAAACCCTCAATATTCAGAAAACTAAGATCATTGCATCTGGTCCCATCACTTCATGGCAAATAGATGGGGAAGCAGTAAAAACAGTGTCAGACTTTATTTTGGGGGGCTCCAAAATCACTGAAGATGGTGACTGCAACCATGAAATTAAAAGACCCTTGCTCGTTGGAAGAAAAGTTATGACCAACCGAAGACAGCATATTAAAAAACAGACACATTACTTTGCCAACAAAGATCCATCTTTTCAAAGTTATGGTTTTTCCAGTGGTCATGTATAGATGTGAGAGTTGGACTATAAAGAAAGCTGAATACCAAAGAGTTGATGCTTTTGAACTGTGGTGTTGGAAAAGACTCTTGAGAGTCCCTTGGACTGCAAAGAGATCCAACCAGCCCATCCTAAAGGAGATCAGTCCTGAATATTCATTGGAAGGACTGATGCTGAAGCTCCAATACTTTGGCCACCTGATAAGAAGAACTGACTCATTGGAAAAGACCCTGATGCTGGGAAAGATTGAGGGCAGGAGGAGAAGGGGATGACAGAGGATGAGATGGTTGGATGGTATCACCGACTCAATGGAGATGAGTTTGAGCAAACTCTGGGAGTTGGTGATGGACAGGAAAGCCTGGCGTGCTGCAGTCCATGGGGTCACAAAGAGTCGGACACGACTGAGCGACTGAACTGAACTGAACCTCTGAGTGGACAAGGAGAGGCAGTCATTACTGGCATTCCCAAAAAGGCAGGGACTGAAAAATGTCAGTGGCTGATGATCACAACACAGACAGCTTAGATTATCTAAGGAGTGTTTGCAACTTCAATTCAAATACTGATAACATGGCTCTTGAGGTGGTTTTAAAGACAGGTTGACAAGTTCTTTTATCTCTCTCCTCCAAAGAGGTGGTGCTTAATTTCCTTCGTCTTGTTTGTTGTCTAGGTTACAAGACTTGCTACTAGTGAATAGAATATAGTAGAAATGATACATCCAACATTAGATTATCAAAGATTTTAGCTTTCCTCTTGAGTTTCTCTCCCTCCCCCATTCCCCCCTGCCTTTCTCTCCCTTCCTCTCTCTTTCTCATTTTCCTCATAACCCATTCTCAGGGTAGCCAGCTGCTATATCGCAAGGACACTCAGACAGCCAACACAAAGTCCACCTGAGAAGGAACCACAGGTGTGTGAGTGAGTTTACATGTAGCTGCCTTTTTGCCTACCATCAAAAATGTGAATGAACTTGGAAAAGTGTCCTTGAGATAACTGCAACAGTGACCAACAACTTCATTATAAACTTACAAGAAACCCAGTTCTAGAACAACCCAGCTGAGCTCATCCTGGATCTCTCATTACAGAATCTGGAGGTATAACTAAAAAGCTGCTTTTACTTATTGATCTTTATATATGTGACTTATATTCAATACTTTGTCTGATTTAGTACTTATGTGAAAGAAATATGCTTTGACAATGTACAGAATATTATTTATAAATACACACATGTATATATAGTTAAAGTTTAATTTATTAAATGTAAGGAATTCATTTGTATTTTTCTGGTCCTATGATCACCACATAAAATTATGATTTTATCTTATTATAAACATTATTCCCTGT
This sequence comes from Bubalus kerabau, assembly GCF_029407905.1. Lineage (NCBI taxonomy): Eukaryota > Metazoa > Chordata > Mammalia > Artiodactyla > Bovidae > Bubalus > Bubalus kerabau. The sequence continues at coordinate 7,661,846 of NC_073635.1, read as the reverse complement.
ATATTGTACATCTTTATTCCAATATCAAATTTTCCTTCGTATTCGATTCCTTTAAAAGAATGATGCAAATAAATAAATAAATAAAAGAACTATGCAAAACACTTAAATATCTACTCTTTCTTCGTTTCTATCTTTAGACTAAGTGAAACTGGTTCTCAAGTAGAATACTGATTGATAATAAATCATAGTTTATTTCATTATAGTGAAAGGACTAGTTAGATTCTTTGAGGAGATTAATGAAAAATAAAAATGATAATGCAATAAAATTAGTGATATGGGGTCCTGAGTGTTAATTAAAATTTGATATAGAAGGATTATTCAAGATAAAAATGCAAATACTACTTTAACTTGTATTTCATAAAACTAAATAAATATCCAAAGAAATCCCATCCTTAAACTCTATGTGTAGGGTTGTGTGCAGAAATGCTTATTAAGCAGAGCAGACTAAACAAGCATACAATTTGCTGGTCTCAAGAAGGATTTATGAATGGAGAGCATCATTAAAACAGAGAAGGTTTTGTAGCCAGAGTCCTTGAAGCATTGTGTTGATTTTCTGTTCAGGAACCTTTCTTTTTCCATCCGTTCTGTGTGTCTGTGCTTTCTCCCCTCTTTTATGCCTTGTCAGTGTTGCTGACTGCCGATGAGATAATACTTGGTATAAACATCCACAGGAAATCTTTCTCAGATGATACATTTAAGATCTGAAAACGTAAGCCCTATTTTATGAGTGTAATTTGAGTCAGGATGCCCAATTACATATGGTAGCTATGTGCCTCTGAGGATTTTTAGGGAGGGAAACATTCATGCTCAGCCAAATTTAATGGGTTTAGGGGAATCTAATGACAAGAAGTCATTTAGAAAAATTCAGAGATAAGTTCCAAGTAATTTTTAGGAATTTTAGCAAAACACACACACAATGCAGTAATATTTTAATAGAAAGTAAAAGCTAAAGCAAGAGAAAATAAATTGCTCTATGTTTAACAGAGTGAGTTACACTGGAACATAAACAATATTAAACTGGAAATAAACCATATCAGGCATTGCAATTCATTAAATATGTCTTTGAAATGCCACCTACTTTCCAAATTATCTTCAGCATTAAAATGACGTTAACAATATCTGTTCTTGCTCAAGTTTGTTTAAAGGATCAAATTATATAATTTATAAAATACAAAATACTCTAAATTTTAAGTGACAGGGTTAACTCATATGTCAGGTAAGATCATTCAGTATAGTAGCATTCAATTTTTTAAGTTACAATTAAAATGTTACATGTATGTCATTTAAAGACCATACTGAACAAAAAGACTGATGCTGAAAAAGGGCAGAACTCTAATCTGGTACTTTCCTTCCCACTCTCCTTCCCTTATCTTCATACTTCCGAGTAGCATAAGATATGCTGTTCTGCCCTTTATTAAGCTCAACATTATCTACTTACATCCTACATCACAGAATAAGATTGACATCTTACAGGCTTTCTTCTCTGAAAACACATCCCCTCTTTTTATTCTTTCAATGTAGTTTTATCACAATTTTTGGTTAAATCAGTGGTCAATATGTATCTTTTTCATATGATTATAGTTTCTTCTGTACTAAAAAATGTCATGTATGATTTTCTTCATTACGTGTTAGTTTTTTCTTGAGACAGTGTTCTCCTTACATAACAGTTTTATTCATAAAATTTACATTGTTGTTTTATCTATTTCACCAGATCTTTTAAATACCTACCAATATTTTTCAAATGTGCAAACTCCATTTTTCTTCTCCTGATTGCCTCTCTCTTGGAAACTTACCATATTCTGCTTCAACTTGGACTCTGTGACTTGATACACTGCTAGTGCCATGAAATTGTCTTTTCCTTTTGGAATTTCTGCCCATGCTCTCCTCTGCCGGAGCTCTTATTCACTCTGCAATTAGTAGTACATTTTCTTGGTTAATTTATTGTTTACTGCAGCCCAGTCTCTCTATATATATACATAGTATATATGCATTGATATATAATTTGATAGGCATGGTGGACTAAATAATGGCCCCCATAAAAAAGACATGTCTGTGTCCTAACTCTCATAACCCGTGAACGTGACCATTTTTAGTAGAAGGGTCTTAACAGATTCAATTTAGTGAAGGATCTTGAGATGAAATTATTTTGGATTTAATATGTTCTCTAATTTCAATGAGAAAGTGTTCTTATAAAAGAAAGAAATAGGGAGATTTGAGATTAAGTCCCGGGGGAGAGAAAACCATGTCAAGATTGAAGCAGAGATTGGAGCCATGCAATGCCAAACCAGGTATGCCTGGAGCCACTATAAAATAGAAAAATCAGGGAAATATTCTACCCTAGAGTCACAGGAAGGACTGTGTTCACAACAACTTGATTTTGTACTTCTTGGTCTCCACAGATGTGAGAGACTACATTTCCGTTGTTTTAAAAAACCAAAATTGTACAATCCTAGGAAACTAATAAAGGTGGATAAAGAATTTTATGCAGAAACCATTTCACCCAGTGTTGTATTTTAAATTATTTCTCAAGTCTAATTTTCGACAACTTTCACATAACAAAGTCTGATTTATGCCTTCCTGAAAGCTTAAGATATGTTTAGAGATTTTATACTGATACCTTGGTATCATCTTCTTCTTCAACATTTTATGGGATTGACACTCACTGGATCCTTTAAATAATAGACTCATGTTCTTCAGTTTTGGAGAAATTTTGTTTGTTTTAATGCAATACTTTCCCTAGCTTTTTTTTTTTTCCCCCCTGCCTTTTTTTTTCCCCCTAGCATTATAATTGGTGGTTCAGTTGCTAAGTCTTAGCCAATTCTTTGCAATCCTGCTGAAACCCACTAGGGTCCTTTGTCCATGGGATTTCCCAGGCAAGAATACTAGAGTAGTTTGCCATTTCCTTCTCCAGCAGATTTTCCAAACCCAGGGATCAAACCTGAGTCTCTTACACTGCAGGGCAAATTATTTACCAACTGAGCCACCAGGGAAGCCCAACATTTTAATTAATGGATTCCTAATTGTCTCATTGTTCTCGTTTTTTATCTTAGGAAGTTCTGAGTTTTATCCATCAAATTTGATGTTTTATTTTTTTTATTTTTATTTTTTTTAATTTTATTTTATTTTTAAACTTTACATAACTGTATTAGATTTGCCAAATATCAAAATGAATCCGCCACAGGTTTACATGTGTTCCCCATCCTGAACCCTCCTCCCTCCTCCCTCCCCATTCCATCCCTCTGGGTCGTCCCAGTGCACCAGCCCCAAGCATCCAGTATCGTGCATCGAACCTGGACTGGCAACTCATTTCATACATGATATTTTACATGTTTAAATGCCATTCTCCCAAATCTTCCCACCCTCTCCCTCTCCCACAGAGTCCATAAGACTGTTCTATACATCAGTGTCTCTTTTGCTGTCTCGTACACAGGGTTATTGTTACCATCTTTCTAAATTCCATATATATGCGTTAGTATACTGTATTGGTGTTTTTCTTTCTGGCTTACTTCACTCTGTATAATAGGCTCCAGTTTCATCCACCTCATTAGAACTGCTTCAAATGTATTCTTTTTAATGGCTGAATAATACTCCATTGTGTATATAAATGCATGTCATTTTACTTTTATATTTTCTTTTTTCTACATTTTAATAGTACCAATGCTAAATGATCACTTTTTATAATTTTTCTGAAATATGAAACATAGTATCTAAAATCCTTTCTTTTATTTCCTTCTACTTCTGTTTCATCAGAGTTCCATTTTTTAGTTATTTATTTTTATCTCTCTTTACTATTGCAATGTTGTTTCACAAGTCCTCTGTTGGCTTTTTCAATAAAATTTACTTAGAAATTGTATGCTTTGTCAACAGCTAGAGTATTCTACTAATGTATAAATGAAGATCAGTTAGTGAGTAAGTGCAGTCCATATACATCCATATCTAGAAGTCCTGTCCCTTAAGGCAGCTCAGTTTTCCCCAAGAATAAACCTTCCAAGTCTTACAATTTTTTGGTCTGAGTAAAAGACAAGTAAAAAAGATGAAGTGTGGTTCTGCATTTCTCTGTGTGATTTTTTCCCCACTTTTTCAATTCTATGTGTCACCCCCACTTTTGCTTCTCCAAGATAAATGAAACTGAAAAATGTTCCACAAAATATGCTTATTCTTGAAATGCAGTTGGGTAAACTCCAAGCTTAAAGTTGGAGAGGACAAACTTATATGCCTAACCAATATAAAAGCGGATTTTTCTGCTTTCCTGACCTACCTGATCTCTTACATCTTGAACTTCTGAGCCTTTTCAAGTGTCTTCTGGTCAGATCCACTTGATTTTCCTATGAGATCTTCTTTATGAAAACCAAGGTTCAATTTATATTCTTTTCTGGTTCATAGTCTTCTCTGATAATTAATCAGCATTCTTGTGTCCTGTCCTAAGTCAACTTGGGTCTCATTCAACTTGTGAAATCCTCAGTGCCCATTACACTTTTTGAAACATAGCAGATTATGTATAAATGCAAAATGAACTGTTAAAATATAAAAGTTTGTAGTTCATAAGTCTTTAAACTAGAAAAAAGTCCAATCATGATTTGTTTACTATTAATTAATCTTTATTTTTAATTAAATAATATATTGTTCTATGAGTAATATGGTATCAAATGAAAGAAAATGCATTTTAGTACTAATTTTGAAGAAATAAATTATCTAAACTTTTTAATAAGTAAGAAACACTGTGTATTATTTAGGTTCAAGATGAATAAATAGATTTAAAACTTGCAAAATGATTGGAGTCTCTATTATTGCACAATTATGAGTTCAATTTCCAAATTAACAGCCTTTGTGAATAGGTTAGAATCTGAAAGAAATGGTTAAATCTACATAAACAGAAGTATTTAAAATGAATGTGAATTAATTAGGATCAATAATGAAAATCATGTGTGCTGGCAAATTAACAAGTATCAGACTTGAAAAATCAATACTAAAGGAATTATGGAAAACAAATAATAAACACAAAATTATATGATGAAATGTATTTTAGTGAATCTAGATATGTATATTTCAGTATGAAGATAATTGTCAATAAAATAGTGCTATTTTTTGAAAAGGATATAGAATTAGAGAGAAACTTGCATTGTAAAAAAGAAATTGGGGATGTCTCAAAAAGAGTTGAATAAAATACTAATAATGCACATAATTAAAGAAAAATATTATAAGAAAAAAATAACTTGGAACTTTTCTATTAAAGTAATTATACCTCAAAATTCATAATTTTTAAATAATTCCAGGCTACTTCAACCACAAAGTACCCAATGGCATGCAATATATCTACTTAAGAATAGCAAATAAAATATTTCATGAAGTGTCAAGGAATAGTGATAAAAATTCAAATTGGCTTGGATAAAAACAGAGCCTTGTGAATATGAAACTAGCTGAAGTATACCAAACAAAATGTCAGTGTATTTAATGGAGTGTCACAGGGATCAGTGTGAGGGTTGATCTTGTTTAACAACTTAATTAATGATTTGGAAGATGGAGAAAACAGTGTGTTAATGAAATTTGTAGCAGATATGAAATTGGAGGCATTGCCAACATCAATTAACATAGCAAAATTATTTTTAAAAGAAAGTTGGAGAAGGTTAGATTTATCAAGAAGAAGAAATAAACCATAAGTTTAATTTGTGAGAAATAGAATTATCAAAAATACTTTGAGGGGGGAAAAAACAGAATAATGGTTGCATCTAAAATGGTCGGAACAGAAATATTACTCTTTATTAAATCACTGGCATTTTTTCTGGTTGATTATGGGCTTACCTGGTAGCTCAGATAGTAAAGCATTTGCCTACAATGTGGGAGACCTGGGTTCGATCCCTGGGTCGGGAAGATCCCCTGGAGAAGGAAATGGCAACCCACTCCAGTATTCATGCCTGGAAAATTCCATGGACCAAGGAGCCTGGTGGGCTACAGTCCATGGGGTCACAAAGAGTCTTCACTTCAAGAGCAAACTAATATTCTAGTATTCAGTAAGTTCCATGCATATAGACCTTTACGTGTGAACTCTCAGACTTGAATTTCAAGCATGAAATTCATGCCGTTTGTCTCATCTTCTACTGCTGCTGATCCTTCAACTCTACCATCTTCCACTGCCTCTTCCTCCTCCAGCTGGTAATTCTTCTTGCCTGTTCACTGGAGGCCAGGCCCAGTATGCCATCTGTTGCACTCTCCTACTGTACTTTTTTTTAAAATTTATTTATTTTAATTAGAGGCTAATTACTTTACAACATTGTATTGGTTTTTAGGACCCAGACCAAGACTGCCATGTGTTTGAAAGATCATCTCTCTAGATATGGGCCCTCAGATACAGAAAAGCAAGTCTGGGATTTTTCTCCAAAAATCTATGTTTGTTTCTGATACCCTGATACACAAATGAATTACCCCAAAGTTCTACACTAATTTCAGAAGGAAAACGTTTCAAAGTAGGTATTACTTGTCTCCTACTACCTAAATCCTATTTTTGAGCAGTGCCATTTCCCAAGGACACAACCGATATATACTAATTGGAAAAAGTATATCTACATACTGGCTATAAACCAGTATGCAGTTTATAGTACAAATTGTGAACATGTGCCAAAAAAATTTTTGAAAAATTTATGCCTGAAATAAGGTTATTCTTTCTGAAAGTACTCATATTGGTAGGAGGAGTTGTGTTCAGTTCAGTTCAGTCGCTCAGTTGTATCTGACTCTTTTCTACCCTATGAACCATAGCACACCAGGCCTCCCTGTCAATCACCAACTCCCAGAGTCTACCCAAACCTATGTCCATAGAGTCAGTGATGCCATCCAAACATCTCATCCTCTGTTGTCCCCTTCTCCTCCTGCCCTCAATCTTTGCCAGCATCAGGGTCTTTTGCTATGTGTCAGCTCTTCGCATCAGGTGGCCAAATATTGGAGTTTCAGCCTCAACATCAGTTCTTCCAATGAACACCCAGGACTGACCTCCTTTAGGAGGAGTTATGATCCCATGTCTATTTTATGACACTGAAATAACATTATTATTAAAGGATATCTTTGTGTCAAAAAGTTGTTTAAAATCAGTTAAAACTATTAGAATATATTTTAAAAGTTGGAAGGGGGAGAGAAGTTGAGTTAATGGAACAAAATAGAAAGCCCAGAGATAAATTCATGCACCTATGGACACCTTATCTTTGACAAAGGATGCAAGACTATACAATGGAGAAAAGACAATCCCTTTAACAAGTGGTGCTGGGAAAACTGGTCAACCACTTGTAAAAGAGTTAAAACATATACTTTTATGCAACTCATAATTGTTTTCTTTTTTTTTTGAATTGAATTTTTTATTAGAAAAAACACCATATTTTATAGATCACCATTTATGAGAATCCTACCAAAACACTACAACAAACTGGCCTTGATGAGAAACAGCACAGTGACAGACTCTGAGGGGCATAATTGTTTTCTGTCAGAAGGCCATTTCTGTTGATCATAAATGTTGCGTTTCACTCACTAGGTCTTTAGGAGAACATTAATGTATATACTAAACTGATTCTTTTTCAGGATGGCATTTTTTCAACCTGAATTTTTTTCTCCATTTTTTATATAATTTAAACAGTTAACAGGGACTTAGGTCTGAGAATAAGATCCCTGGCATTTTTATATTTCTGCTTGCAAATGTTCAAAGTAATTATGCTTTAGTTGCTTGTTTTGCTTAAATGGCTTCAATAAATCAAAAAATTTCTGTTTCTTCAGAAAAAATAAATTAAATGTGAGGAACAAATGTAAATATGATAGAAGTTTACAAACAAACTATCCTACATAGTTAATAGGATTTGGACTTTTTTAAATAGTGCAAATACTCTAAAAATGTAATTTTTTAATGCAAGATTGGCCTGAAATTTTTGATATTAAATTACAGAAAACAATATTACTAAAATTAATAGTAGAAATGATGATGAAGTGATGAAGCTTGATGGGATTTATGTCTGCATGAGTAAAAACTATGAATTGGGGAAAAACAGATTGACGGTTCAGTTTAATATAGTCAATACACTGTGATCTGAAGTTTTTAAATAACTATATTTCCTAAGTGAGTGATTTGGTAGCCATATCAGTAAGTTGAATTCATAAATATCTTAATGATTATAGTTGCCAGAATGGACTCTCTCCCCCAACCACTGGCTTAAAACAAAAGTTTATTTCTTGCTTATGGTGCATGAGTAAAAGATGAGCTGAGGGGTTGCGGATGGTTTCTGCTTCAGTACTCACTCAGGAATCCAATGTGGCTGAGGCCGCATCACCCTGGAGCCACACTCTGTAAAGCACTGGTCCTCCACTTTCCCTGTGGAGGAAGAAGAGAGTGGAGAATCCCACACATGTTTTTGTTCAGTCCAGAATTAATACACATCACTTTAATTCACATTGTGTAGGATTTCATTCAAAGGCCTAAAAACATGTAGGGAAGAAGTGAAACATTTGGTGATTATTGCCTCTGCTCCATGGAGAGGACGAAGTATTATTGGGAAGAGACTACAAGCAAGTAATGCATGATGTGGTGCATCTGTTGCGGGGCCGTCACTAAGCTGATGGCTTTTCTCACTGTGGTCACTGAGTTGTGTCTGACTCCTGTGACCCCATGGACTGTAGCCTGCCAGGCTCCTCTGTCCATGGGATTTCCCAGGCAAGAATACTGGAGTGGGTTGAGTAATTCAATAAGATCTTATAAAAAGGTTAAAGACTTCAATTTAAGAGAACTGTGTTTCAATATGGAAGCTTGCTTACCTTTACAAAGCATTATCTTCCTCTGTGAGTCGGATAAATACCCAACTTTGCAGAATTGTTGCAGGAACGGGGAAACACAGTTTTAAAGTACCTAGCATCATGACTGTCATATTGTAGCTGCTCAATAAATCTGATTTATCAAATTTCAGAATTGTCCCTTGCAGTGTTGTCAATGAACCGTATGCTTTGGAAACTGAGAAAATTACTTGTGTAAGCATGGAGTGAATTAGCTAAAACTTAAAAAGGTCTTTAGATATTACTGATCCATATGATCCAAAGGAGCTTTAAACTCCATGGCCAAAATTAACTGTTTCCATTCATTAATAAATACATATTTGCTACTTGTGGAGACAGAATATAGTGGTATAAGGCATATGACAAAACAAAGAATATTCTCCTTTTAGAGAGGCAGTGGAAGCAATTCTACAACTTCATCAACTAAATCATACTTCTCAAGAATAGATGCGTATCTGTTTATTCAACAAATAATCATTGAGTGGATACTCGATATTCAGACATTGTTTCAGGCACTGGAAACTGAAAGGGAATGAAAAATCAAACTAAAAACAACTCTTGTCTTTCCATAACTTATATTTTGGAGGAAGAAAGCAGATATTTAAGTAAACAGGTTTAATATTTCAGGCTGTATGTGCTACAAAGAAGGGGGATGATAAAACCAGGAAAGTGCGATGTGTGGAGGATGTTCAGGAAGATATTTGACAGAGGCTTGGAGTAAATAAGTGACTCTGCAAGCATTTGAGAGTGCTACCCCAGGCAGGGAAGAGAGGCAGGACCATGACCTAGAGATGGACATGTGGCATTGTCTATAACTGGTAAGAAGGCCAGTGTCCTGGAGCTCATAGAAATAGGAGGAGAGTAATGAGATGTGAGGTTGGAAAGCCTTTGCTAAAACTGATGACAATTGGCTATTAATGATAGTTTTTCTTAGTGTTGATGATTAGGTATCATTTTGAAAAAAAAAAAAAAACATGGAAAGCCATTGGAAGATAATAAATGAAAGACTGAAATTGTTTACTTGATTTTCTTTAATGGAGGGCCTCAGCTGCCCTGTGGTGAATAATTGCAGAAGTGAAAGTTCTAGCACAGGAAGCAATTATGAGTCAACCCCAGTAATGGAGATGTCAGACAATGACAGAGGTAGGGAAGAATGGTGAAACCTTGTAAACATCTTTGGAAACAAAACTCAAGTAATTTATCTGTTTAAATTTAGCCTCAACAAATAAGGGACATTTTTTCTTATTTAAGAATTGAATTAGGAAGCAAAAGGAGCAGCTCTGTTACTGAGAGAAGATTAGAAATCCAAGTTTTGGATCTCTTTGGTTTTGGATACATTGATTTTTAAGTTACCCAACTGGATAAATAGGATAAGGAATAAGATATGCAACTCTGGAGTCCAGGAAAGAACAGGGCTTCTAGGTAGATTTGGAAGTCATTAGCACATAAGACCATCCGAGTCCTCCAGACTGACTGGGCCTGAAGCGGTGAGAGAAGTCAGGCCCGGGAATACTCAGGGTATGCCTGTGAGGAGGTGAGGAGGCCCGGGAGAGGGAATCATAGCAGTGAGAAAGTTTGACTTTCTGAAAATATATTTTCATTATAAATTATCGTTAGAATTTGTGGTGCCTGGTAAAACATGGAGAAAGAAATAGTCCAATTTGTGGACTTATGATAGAATTTGAGGAATGAAGGTATAGAAAACAATTACACTACAATTTTTTAAAGGCTGATAACCTATTTACCTATTCAATTTATTTATTTATCTATTTACTTACTGAAATATAATTGCTATAAATATTATATATTATAGATGTATAACATAATGATTCACAATTTTCAAGCTTATACTCCTTTTACAGTTGCTATAAAATATTGGCTATATTCCTGTGTTGTACAATATATTCTTGCAGTTTATTTTATATGTAATAGCTGGAATCTCTTAGTTCCCTACACCAATACAGCCCCACCTTCTTTCCCTCTCTCCACTGGTAACCACTAGTTTGTTCTCTATATCTGTGAGTCTGCTTTTTTTTTTTTTTTCTTATGTGCTGTAGCTTGTCGTATTTTTTAGATTCCACAAAAATGTGATATCATACAGTTTATATCTTTCTCTGACTTATTTCATTTGGCATAATGCCCTCCAAGTCCATCCATGTTGATGCAAATTACATTGTCTCATTCTTTTTGTGGCTGAGTGCTTTCTCATTGTGTATATATACCACATCTTCCTTAACCATTCATCTGTAGATGGGCACATATCTTGGCTATTATAAATAACACTGCTATGAACATCGGGGTACATATATCATTTTGAATTAACATTTTAAATGCATTAATAATATACTTTTAAATGATTTTGTGCTAAAAGGGGAAAGGGAGGTGGAGGAGTAGCTAGAAGGTGTATGGAGTCAAGAGAACTTAGCAATATGTAGTGACATTGCCGAGTGTTGTATGATAAATGGAATCATTTCTCAGGGAGGGCATATTTGATAATTTAGGTGAGAGAAGCTATAATTTGGGGAGCGGATGTTTTATAGATGCGGGAGAGAAAATTCAGGAGGATGTAGAGTAGGAAGGGGATGTAGGAAGTGGCATATTGGCTAAAAAATTCAAATTTGTGTGCAGATATGGAGATAAGAACATGTAGATATTATTATCAGAAAATGTGGCAGAGCGTTGGAGGTTTGAAGAAGGAGGAGGTGTAAAATCTCATCTAGAATAAGAATAATCTAAGGAAATGAGATGCAATTGTCTACCATATAACACTTTACTTAGTGATACAAATTTAAGTTCCAATCAACATGGCTTTGTCATTTTTCTACACTCTTGTTTAGCTGTCTGAGTGCAGATTCAAAGAGTGAGATTTAACCAGGAACGTATGGAGGGTGATAGAGGAGTCTGAAATTAAATACATATTAAGAGCAGTTTTTGTATTGCTGTGCCAGGAATTCTAAGCAACTAAAAATAGAGGCATGAAGACAAGATATAGTGAGGCCTTTGTACTCTTAGTAAATCATATTTTTGTTACTGTACATGCACATAGCTGTGCAATAACAAATGTATAATAAATATTTTCAGTGGTATTTGGGGTGGAACCATTTTTGGTAGGGCTTTATAACAATATCCCATAATGTATAATACTGTATATGTGTATATTATTGAGAAAAACAGCCAGAGATCCCACAGGTATACTATTTTTACTACCACTACACAACCTCCCAACCTGATCTGCTCCAGACATGTAGGCGTTAATGTAGTGCTGAGAAAATAAATGGAGCCGCTTTACAATGCAGATGTCCAGCTTCACTGCTACCCTGAATTTCTTTACTCTTACTTCCCTTGTTGCTGTTCAATCACTAACTCCTGTCCAACTCTTTTGCTACCCCATGGACTGCAGCACATCAGGCCTCTGGTCCCTCTCTATCTCCCGGAGTTTGCCTAAGTTCATGTCCATTAAGTTGGTGATGTTGTCCAACCACCTCAACCTCTGCCACCCTCTTCTCCTCCAGTGAGTTGTCTCTTCACATTGCTGCTGCTGCTGCTAAGTCGTTTCAGTCGTGTTTGACTCTGTGCTTCCCCATAGACAGCAGCCCACCAGGCTCCCCCATCCCTGGGATTCTCCAGGCAAGAACACTGGAGTGGGTTGCCATTTCCTTCTCCATCTCTTCACATTAGGTTGCCAAAATTTCAGATTGGAGCTTCGACTTCTGCATCAGTCCTTCCAATGAGTATTCAGAATTGATTTCCTTTAAAATTGGTTGGTTTGATCTCCTTGCTGCCCAAGAGACTCTCAAGAGTCTTCTCCAACACCACAGTTCAAAAACATCAATTCTTCAGTGTTCAACCTTCTATATCGTCCAAGTCTCATATCTATACATGATGACTGGAAAGACCATAGCTTTGACTGGATGGAACTTGGTCAGCAAAGTGATATCTTTGTTTTTAATATGCTGTCTAGATTTGTCATAGCTTTCCTTCCAAGAGGCAAGAGTCTTCTAACTTTGTGGCTGCAGTCACCATCTGCAGTGATTTTGGAGCCCAAAGAGACAATCTGTCACTGCTTCCATTTTTTCCCCTTCTATTTGTCATGAAGTGATGAGACCAGATGCCATGATCTTCATTTTTCGAATGTTGAGTTTTAAGCCAGTTTTTTTTTTTTTTTAACCTTTCCCCTTTTACCCTCAGTAAGAGGCTCTTAGTTCCTCTTCACTATTAGAGTGGTATCATCTGCATATCTAAGGTTATTGGTATTTCTCAGGGCAATCTTGATTCCAGCTCATAACTCATCCAGCCTGGCATTCCGCATGATATATTCTGCATATAAGTTAAATAAACAGGGTGACAATATATAGCCTTGTGGTACTCCTTTCCCAATTTTGAACCAGTATATTGGTCTATTTAAGGTTCTAACTGTTGTTTCTTGACCTGCATACAGGTTTCCCAGGAGACAGATAAGGTGGTCTGATATTCCCATCTCTTAAAGAATTTTTCACAGTTTGTTGTGATCCACACAGTCAATCCCTTGTTATCAAATAAACCACATTTCAGAAACTTTTTGAGATTGTTTTAATCCTTTGTAACCTAGGGGATTATATAACACAGGGGAATTCCAGTTGAGCTATTTCAAATCCTGAAAGATGATGCTGTGAAAGTGCTGTGCTCAATATGCCAGAAAATTTGGAAAATTCAGCAGTGGCCACAGGACTGGAAGAGGTCAGTGTTGATTCCGATCCCAAAGAAAGGCAATACCAAAGAATGCTCAAACTACCACACAATTGCACTTATCTCACACGCTAGTAAAGTAATGCTCAAAATTCTCCAAGCCAGGCTTCAGCAATATGTGAACGGTGAACTTCCAGTTGTTCAAGCTGGTTTTAGAAAAGGCAGAGGAACCAGAGACCAAATCGCCAACATCCACTGGATCATCTAAAAAACAAGAGAGTTCCAGAAAAGCATCTATTTCTGCTTTATTGACTATGCCAAAGCTTTTGACTGTGTGGATCACAATAAACTGTGGAAAATTCTGATAGAGATGGGAATACCAGACGACCTGACCTGCCTCTTGAGGAATTTGTATGCAGGCCAGGAAGCAACAGTTAGAACTGGACATGGAACAACAGACTGGTTCCAAACAGGAAAAGGAGTACGTCAAGGCTGTATACTGTCACCCTGCTTATTTAACCTATATGCAGAGTACATCATGAGAAACGCTGGGCTCGAAGAAGCAAAAGCTGAAATCAAGATTGCCAGGAGAAATATCAATAACCTCAGATATGCAAATGACACCACCCTTATGGCAGAAAGTGAAGAGGAACTAAAAAGCCTCTTGATGAAGGTGAAAGAGGAGAGTGAAAAAGTTGACTTAAAGCTCACCATTCAGAAAATGAAGATCATGGCATCTGGTCACATCACTTCATGGGAAATAGATGGGGAAACAGTGGAAACAGGGTCAGACTTTATTTTTTGGGGCTCCAATATCACTATAGATGGTGACTGCAGCCATGAAATTAAAAGACGCTTACTCCTTGGAAAGAAAGTGATGACCTAACTAGATAGCATATTGAAAAGCAGAGACATTATTTTGCCAACAAAGGTCTGTCTAATCAAGGCTATGGTTTTTCCAGTGGTTTTGTATGTATGTGAGAGTTGGACTGTGAAGAAAGCTGAGTGCTGAAGAATTGATGCTTTTGAACTGTGGTGTTGGAGAAGACTCTTGAGAGTCCCTTGGACTGCAAGGAGATCCAACCAGTCCATTCTGAAGGAGATCAGCCCTGGGATTTCTTTGGAAGGAATGATGCTAAAGCTGAAACTCCAGTACTTTGGCCACCTCATGCGAAGAGTTGACTCACTGGAAAAGACTCTGATGCTGGGAGGGATTGGGGGCAGGAGGAGAAGGGGACGACAGAGGATGAGATGGCTGGATGGCATCACTGACTCGATGGACGTGAGTCTGAGTGAACTCCGGGAGTTGGTGCTGGACAGGGAGGCCTGGCGTGCTGCGATTCATGGGGTCACAAAGAGTCGGACACGACTGAGTGACTGAACTGAACTGAACCTAGGGGATGAGCTGGAGTGACATAGAAACAATATAATTTGGCTGCTTCCATGGATTGGAATTTCCTTTCTGGTCAAATGATTATCAGAATTAAGTAATGAGAAGGAACAGCTAGACAAGTGGCTTTGTAGGAAGAAAGGAAAAGTAGGTTTGAAACTGAAGGAACACCATCATTGATAATGACAATTCTGCAGTATAACATAGGATCAGGTGGCAAAGAAGTGTGCAAGACTGTTGGATGTGAAAAATTCAAGAATGGAGAAGTGTTTAGTATAAAATGAAAACCAGATATGAAAATTACCTGAGCAGATAAGATAATTTAAGCCATGTAAACAAAACAAAATTTAGCTTATTTCATGGATGTAAATGAAACTTAACTTCGATTATTTCTCATAAATACTTACAATAACCATAAAGTAAATCTGTCATCTTCCTACAATGGTGTAGCACACTTTTAAACAATCCCCTGATGTCTACAAAACCCCATTGTAATAACCAATCCCTGTAAAGGTTAAACAACTTCCTCATTTTCAACTTATAAGCCATCCTGTAATGTCAGGTCCCTGAGTCTCATATCAGTTTTGAATGTGAAAGCTCCCAGTTTGTGAATTTGTTTTATGCAAAAGAAGTTTTTATGAAATATTATTTATTAATTTGGTGCTTTTAATGTTGCTATTTCTGGATTTTTGACAGAGCTTAGGTGATCATAGTAAATATCAATATAAGGATATTGAAGTCACTGACATTTTGAGAGCAGCACTTTTGAGAGTAATAATAAACCATATTTTAGAATAATTAGAAGAAATGTTATACTATTTATTTTTATGACTACAGCAAAGAAGAATAAGAGATAAAATCTAATAACATTAAATTTAATTTCTAGGGGTGAAGGTTGAATATATAAAATAATTTAGAAATGGCAAAGACTAGAAGAGAGATCGTCTGTGGTATAAGGAAGGCTTCAGAGTAAACAGCTACCATTAGACAGAACTCTAGAGAAAAGAACACTCTAATTTTTTTTAGTTAGAAAAGGAAATTTAAGGAACTGTTTAGAAAGGAACTTGAGAATATAGAGATTTTTGCTGCTGATAGTTCATGAATTACAAACAATTCAGGGGTGAGGAGTTGAATATGGTGATATGAAAGTTGTAGGGAATGCACAAACCTTATGATGAAGTGAAATTTCTTCAGCTTCTTATGATGACTTGAATTTACAAAAGGGCTTAAAAGTAATAATGGGGTTTCCCTGGTAGTTCAGATGGTAAAGAATCTGCCTGCAGTGCAGGAGACCCAGGTTTGATCCTTGGGTAGGGAAGATACCCTGGAGGAGGGCATGCAACCCACTCCAGTATTCTTGCCTGGAGAATCCCATGGACAGGGGACCCTGGTGGGCTACAGTCCATGGGGTCACAAATAGTCAGACACAACTGAGCAATTAATGCTTAATGGTATGAAGGAATTAGACCGCTGGTCTCTTCTGTACTGATATTCAGTTACATGATAAAGTATATTGTATTTATAAGGACTTTCTGATATCACAGGTTAGATTATTTGAGATGCCAACTCTGAGAAAGAGAACAGAGTACACGACATTTCATCTCTAGATGTCAAAACCTGTGGAAGTGAGGGGAAGGAAACAGGATTGGGCAAAAAGAGAAGTATGACTTCAGCATGGTCTACCAAATATTTTACAGCTGTTGTCATTAGTTAGTTAAGTTGTGTCCAACTCTTTTGCGACCCCATGGACTGCAGCCAACCAGGCTCTTCATTTCATGGGATTTCCTATCCACAAATGCTGGAGTGGGATGCCATCTTCCTGACCCAAGGATCAAACCCACGTCTCCTGCAGTGCAAGTGGATTCATTACTGCTCAGGCACCAGGGAAGCCCTTGTACAATTGAATAGCTCTATGGACCTCAATATTATCTGAAGTTGGAAGAGAGTGTCAGGCTTTGATATCTGCCCCCTCTTGGTCAGTCTTCAGGTGTGAGGCTGTTGTAGGAAAGGGGTGTGAATTTAACAAGGGTAAGCGGTCAGTGGAGAAGGCTGACAGCTGAGGTCCATGGGCTGGCAGAATGTGCAGCAGCTGAGGGAATCAATTCTTTCTCCAGAAGGGATAGTTGGTTGGAGCTGCATGGGGTATGGCTAAATTGATTTCACTGGGTAATTCCCCACCAGTTTTTCTGGGTGTACTTAGAAAAAAAGAAAGGAAAATGGGAAACCAAATACTTGCAATCTGTGATACCAGGTAAGTAAATGGCAAAAGTAGCTTCAGCTTCAATCCTTGCTGATTTTAAGGTTTGCATGAGAAAAACGTATCTTCACTGATAAGTGTGCTGTTGAGCTACCTGTTATCACATTATTGTGGTATTAGATAGCAAGTAGATAGATAAATATTAGATAGCAAGTAAAAAGAATAGTTCATCTAAAACTACAGCTGTATATTTATGTTTTCACCAAAATTAGAAAATGATTATATATAGACTTGTATTTTAGCATTAACAGAACTCCGTCCCCAATTATACCTTTATAAGGTTTTTCGTTATTACTTTTTTCACATTTTTCTGACTCATAGAAAACTGTTCATTTAATTGTTGGTACCGATAACTATTTTTTTTAATGCTAAAAATGCAATTTAAAATATCTTTAAGGTTGATAACTATGCTAATGACTTCCAGTTACTAATTTATGGTGAATTTATGGTCTGATTTCTACTTTATATCTGTGCATGAGAATTCACATATTTAATGAAAGGAAGAGAAAATGCTGGATACTGTGAGCATTGGATCATTCACAGATAGCAAGAGACATTAGATTGCTATGTGTTTGCATAGAATTGAGTTTGTATCATATGTGTTTCCTGAAGAACTGGAGCATAAATTTCAGAGAGATGAATCACAACTGTTTAATTCTTCTAAAACACAGAAAATATGCAAATTAATTTTCTTTTTTCTTTTCAAGGCAAATAGCATTTTAAATTAAAATTTCTTTCTGAAATGATGAAAATATTCCAGAAAAATAACATCAAAATTAGTTTCAAATTATCTATGGAAGGTGTTAATATAAAGCAAAATGAAATTTTCATTTGCAGTGAAATACTCATCTATCACAGTAAATTAACTTTTCAGCTAAACAAATACCCTTTAATCAGTGATGTTTTTGAACATCTGTCCATGTTGGCTTGTTGTACATAAGAGTTTTATCCCGGCTTACAGCTGAGGTTGCAAGCTCATAAAAAAGGGATCCTGTGCTACGTTCCAGTCACACTTTTTTCTGGCCTCAGCCTCCCATGCTCCCTTTGCTTTAATTCACCTTACTCGAGGTTGCTCTCTGTCCCCTAGCTGATATAC
Organism: Bubalus kerabau; assembly: GCF_029407905.1. Lineage (NCBI taxonomy): Eukaryota > Metazoa > Chordata > Mammalia > Artiodactyla > Bovidae > Bubalus > Bubalus kerabau. The sequence goes on along the minus strand of NC_073635.1, from coordinate 7,643,642 downwards.
ACAAAGTGGATTTCCTGTTTGTCTCAAGCCCTTTGGATCAACATAATTGCTAAAGTTTTGCCTTCTCTTTGTTTACTCCAGATGCAGATCCCTGCTCTGTGCCCAGAGTTTGCCCTGTCTTTTTGGACAGCAATTAGTCATTTGTTACTTAGATACTTATTACTAGCAGTGACAGAGACAATATAGCTTCCCTTGGGTTATGGAAATGGTGCTATGACAATAAACCTTCTGATGGGAATTCCTTTCCAGGTAAGTTTTAAGTCCGTGGGTCCTGACTTTATCACAAAATTGCAAGCAGAAAGGCTTTTCCATTTTTCAAAAAAAAATTCTTACCTACTCACATTTCTGAGATGATCTATAATTGAAAATGCCAATATAGGTAATACTTCGAGTATTGTCAAAGTATTACCATTGCTTTTGTTTGGGATACATTTTTATTAATAAGAATTAGGACTTATTTAATAGCTCAAAATCATGATCGAAGGTTGCCTTTACATCTCTAAATTTTCTGCATGTGGAAATAGTGTCGTGATACTCAGAAATGCTAGAGAAGACATTCCTGAGGCTAGAAAAAAGTAACTAGTCTAAAGTGGGAAGTGCTTTGGGGAAAATACCAGTTCCACTCACAGATCTGGACAAAGACCTCATAGAATAAACCCAGATTCCCCCTTTTATCAGTTAAAACTCCCAAGTTATAGTGTTAAAGTGAAAGTTGCTCAGTCATGTCTGACTCTTTGTGACCCCATGGACTATACAGCCCATTGAATTCTCCAGTCCAGAATTCTGGAGCGGTTAGCCTTTCCCTTCTCCAGGGGATCTTCCCTACCCAGGGATCGAACCCAGGTCTCCTGCATTGCAGGTGGATTCTTTATCAGCTGAACCACAGGGGAATCCCAGTTGTAATGTTACTGACATTTTAAAAAGTGAGCTATCTTTCTGGTCTTAGGTTAACTCATGTGTAAATGAGAACACTAACAACTAGGTTATTATAAAATGTGGCTATAAAACATATGATATAGTAGATAATACACTTGTTACTCTATTCACAAAGGGGGTGGGATATATTTTAGTTGTTTATTCCTTTTGTGTAATGATAGCTGAGTAACCCCAATGAATAAGTTATAAAATGCCAAAATGTTGAAAGTTAGAGAGGTAAAAACATTCAGAATATAAAGAAAGGCACTGAGAATTGAGGACAGATCTAATTAAATGACTAAGTAAAAATGTGTTAGAAAATGAGGAAATACATGATGTTCATGTAATCGTTAGAAAAGGGGAGGGTAGTATAAAACTGGGGGAAAGTCAAAGAAAATGGAAGGAACAACACAACTTTTAAACATTCAACACTTACTAAAATTCTAAATAAATTAAGCCATGGTTTTTTCTTAGGATTCAGGTCTCTTTTGAACTGTGGTGCTGAAGACTCTTGAGAGTCCCTTGGACAGCAAGGAGATCCAACCAATCCATCCTAAAGGAAATCAGTCCTGAATATTCGTTGGAAGGACTGATGCTGAAGCTGAAGCTACAGTACTTTGGCCACCTGATGCGAAAAACGGACTGCTTGGAAAAAACCCTGATGCTGGGAAAGATTGAGGGTGGAAGGAGAAGGGGACTACAGAGGATGAGATGGTTGGATGACATCACTGACTCTATGGACATGAGTTTGAATAAATTCCAGGATTTGGTGATGGACAGGGAAGCTTGGTGTGCTGCAGTCCCTGGGGTTGCAAAGAGTCAGACATGACTGAGTGAACTGAACTGAACTGAACAGGCCTTTAAGTTTCTCAACAAAATATTTTTATAATTAATGGAAAAGTGCAGAAGTTTAAAAACCATTGCCATATTATCTAAAAATTTAAAAAATATCTAGAAATCTAGTCATCTCTTAACACAGACAGACATAACATATATGTTATGTATATATGTTATAAATAAATATGTATTTATAATTCACATTTATTTTGCATACCTATCAAATGTTTTCTTTTAACCATAAGGCCCTTCTGCGGCACCAAGTGACTTTCCACGAGGAGTAATGTCTGCAGATGCTCTAGTTGTCAGGACTACTTTCAAAAGGTGTTTTCAGGGTGTCATTTGCTGGCATTAACTTATGTTGTGATATTTTCTGCACATTGACCTCACAACCTGCTTGATATGCATAATGCTTTGGTCTGTCTTCAGAATTTGTTGCTTAAGAATGCCCTTGTCTCCTGTCCTCTCGCTTCATACAGTGTTGGGATGGTAGGTGCATTATTCTTGTTGATAGGTTGCTGAATCTTTTGATAGGTGCTATGAATTTGAATGTTCATTTTGAAATACAGTCCAGTCCTCTCCACAGTTAGTGACTAAGCTCACTGATATACAGTCATGAGAGCAAAGGCTGTGTATTTAAATGTGTATGTTTATTTGAATTGGTCAAATCGCTCCTTTTTTGTTCTTGTTTTTACTTTAACTGGACACATTGCTGCCCTAGAAAAAATTGCTTCCTCAAATGTAGAAAAAAATATGTTACTGGGGGGAAAGTACCTATATCTGTAAGATATTTTGATATATGATATTTGGTTATCCCATTGATGTGTGATGCACCAAATCACTTAGTAATTGTTGGAATTTTCTTTCATTTTTAAAAATATTTACTTATTAATATTTTATAATGTATCATGTTTTTTATTCATTTTTTTTCTAGCATGTTTTCTTCTTTTAAAACTTTATTGCTGTACACTGAATTTTCTTTAATGTGGTATTTTTCCATTTGGTCCAATTGTTTATATTCCACTTACCTGTTTTTTAAACATGAATGATACCTGTAGGTAATGTAATGAGGTAAATTGATGAAGAAATGGAATATGAATTAGTGATTTAATGAATTTAGTTAATACCTTGAGTAGATAAGCTCTATATGTGTTTTTTATAAGAATTTGAATCAAGATGACTTAATTCTACCTGTTTGCCATCGTTTTAATAAATAATATTCTGAAATGACTGCTCTAAGTTACTTTAGGGGGAGCTTTGAACTAGAGGCAGCATTTATTCTTTCCTTTTGAAGTTCAGCAGGCATCTTTTTGGCTCTAAAGTCTCTTCCCTGTTAAGGAGAAATGCATCTGGAATTCATGTATTAATAACAGTTAATGTTGGCCACCACCAATTTAATTTGTTTAACCACTTGAGTCCTGCTATATAAACCTAGTACATGGGGTTAGTCACTTATCAGTGGGAAAAGATAAGATATGAGCAGAGGTGTAGCACTCTCAGTCCTTAGGTGATAGTCTCCGTTACGGGCTCAGCCCTGCCCACTGGGTGGCAGAAGCAGTGAAGCGTTCAGCCATTGAATTTCCAGGTGGCTTAAGTGACTCAAGTGCTACTCAGGACAATTAGCCTTGAGGATTTATGCTGCTGCCTTTTCTTAAATGAACGCTTCATTTTAAGAGCCTATTATACAGAGTGAAGTAAGCCAGAAAGAAAAACACCAATACAGTATACTAACGCATATATATGGAATTTAGAAAGATGGTAACAATAACCCTGTGTACGAGACAGCAAAAGAGACACTGATGTATAGAACAGTCTTATGGACTCTGTTGGAGAGGGAGAGGGCAGGAAGATTTGGGAGAATGGCATTGAAACATGTAAAATATCATGTATGAAACGAGTTGCCAGTCCAGGTTCGATGCAGGATACTGGATGCTTGGGGCTGGTGCACTGGGACGACCCAGAGGGATGGAATGGGGAGGGAGGAGGGAGGAGGGTTCAGGATGGGGAACACATGTATACCTGTGGCGGATTCATTTTGATATTTGGCAAATCTAATACAGTTATGTAAAGTTTAAAAATAAAATAAAATTAAAAAAAAAAAAGATGCATTTTCTCCCAGATTTCTAAAGACACTCATTTTACTTTCACCATTGTCCTTAAAAGAAAATAACAAGATGATTCTTGTTGAACTCTAGAAGAATGCTAAATAGGGCTTTTTCATTTTTATTTAACTCCTGCTTATCACCAAATGCAAATGTAGAGCAATATATTTTGTTTTAAGTACCAGAAAACTACTGAAATTTCAAAACATTTGTTCAACTCTTTCTCACAATACACCAGTTTTGGAAAATATGACAGATTCTTTATGTTCTCTAAAACATTCCATTAAGTGTTGTGTGGTTAATTATGGAAGTCTCTAAACAATGACTTAAGGTTATTTATGTTCACAACAAAAAGAAATAAAATGTTGATCAACTTCAGAACAGTTACCAGGAATAAATACTAACAGTGAGCCTAAGGTGATTAATTAAGAAAGATTGGCTTATATCTGATCACAGGAATTCTTTATTCTAGAATTTTTAAAGCTTTTGTTACAAAATTTATATTATTTTGAGTATGAATATGAACTAAAAAGCATAGGTGAAGACTTGAGGGAAATCATGAACTTTTAATTCTCATTATGGTATGTGTGTGCTCAGTTGTATCCAACTCTTTGTGACTCCACGGACTGTACCCAACCAAGCTCCTCTGTCCATGGAATTTTTCAGGCAGGAAGACTGGAGTGGGTTGCCGTTTTCTTCTCCAGGGGATATTCATGACCAAGGAACTGAAACCCTGTCTCTGCATTTCAGATGGTCTTCTGCATTGCAAGTGGATTCTTTATTGCAGAGCCAGGAAGGAAGCTCAATCAGTAACACAAAGCAAACATCCTAATGGAGATATAGGAGATAATATTTGAAATTGAATTTTTTAACTAGTGTATTAGAGTAGAAATATTTTAATATTTCATATTTTAATGTTCCTATGAAATTTTGAAACTTGGAAAATCTTTTGAATTATGTTGCATATTTATAATCATACATTTTTAATTGACACTATTAAGATATGCCAGTTTGACACAGTCTTTAAGCCACTGTTTATATTTATATTTACATAAATATAAAACTTTGAAATATTGACAAAACATATTCAATTGACCTAACAGAAAACTGCCGCTGGTGCTGCTAAGTCGCATCAGTCGTGTCCAACTCTGTGTGACCCCATAGATGGCAACGTACCAGGCTACGCCGTCCATGGGATTTTCCAGGCAAGAGTACTGGAGTGGGTTGTCATTGCCTTCTCTGAACAGAAAACTTTAAGTCCTATAATGTTTTTATATGTCCCAAAGGAACATTAAGAAGGGGCTGGTAAGGATGCCATTGTTTCCATAAGTTAATTATATCATATTTGAAAGTGTTTTTCTTTGGCTTTTGTTACTTTATCAGACTTCTCTTGTTCATTTGTTACTCATGCTAGGAGTTCTAAACACTTCAAAACATTTTCCATTTCTCATGAAGAGTTGTTCCATTTTCTATATAATCCTTCTGGAAGATGTCACACATTTCTAGAGTTTTAATTACTATATCTATAAAACTGAAACCCTCACTTATACCTTCCACATGGCTATTACCATGAGCTGAAGCTTCCTATCTCTTGCAGGACACTTCTGTTTGGATATTGTGTTCTCAAGTCAAATCATCTGAAATCTAACTTACACTTTTCATCCTAAAACCATATTTCTTCTTTTTTAAATAAAATTTTTAATGTAGGGCAAAATCTCCATAAGAGTATTGTTGGATCTTGAAGCCTCATAGAGGTAAATCCTCCACTGCTTTTAATTTCTCCTTTAAGCAGTCAACACATTATTTCATTGATTTTTTTTTTCTTTTTAATGCTTCTTGAACTATTCTCATACCGCTAAAGAATGTAGCAATTTTAACATGCTATTTTACTTTGAAAGAAAACCATTAATAACAATCTAATGCATGTATGAAAGTGAAGTTGCTCAGTCGTGTCTCACTCTTTGCAACCCCATGGACTGTAGCCTATCAGGCTCCTCCATCCATGGGATTTTCCAGGCAAGAGTGCTGGAGTGGATTGCCATTTCCTTCTCCAGGGGATCTTACTGACCCAGGAATCAAACCTGGGTCTCCAGCATTGCAGGCAGACACTTTACCAACTGAGCCACCAGGGAAGCTAGTGCACGTATAATAAAGCTCAAATTATAAAGCATTAATTTGCACCTGGTAGGATAATGATAAGTAATTTTCTCCCTCAGAGAGTAGGTGAGAACCCCAAAACTGTGGTAAAAAATTTTTATGGAAGTGACAGTTCAGCATAGTCCAAAATATAAATCATTGTTTTGGACAACATTCAGTTATTAGAGGTAAATATTGAGAATTGGCAGTTTAATTTGCATTAATACATTCATTTTAGATATTATGTGTATGAAGCATACTTTATTTATTTATTATTAAGACGAAAGTTGAAAGTGAAAGTTGCTCAGTCGTGTCCAACTCTTTGCCATCCCACAGAGTATACAGTCCATGGAATTCTCCAGGCCAGAATACTGGAGTTTATTCCAAATATAATTTTAGAGTGAATTATATGCCAAACCCTTTCCTAAGTACTGGTGGTGTTATCTAAACCATGAAAGCATAAAATCTTTGCCTTTGTACACATCAGATCAGATCAGATCAGTCACTCAGTCGTGCCCAACTCATTGCGACCCCATGAATCGCAGCACGCCAGGCCTCCCTGTCCATCACCAACTCCCGGAGTTCACTCATACTCATGTCCATTGAGTCAGTGATGCCATCCAGCCATCTCATCCTCTGGCGTCCCCTTCTCCTCTTGCCCCCAATCCCTCCCAGCATCAGAGTCTTTTCCAATGAGTCAACTCTTTGCATGAGGTGGCCAAAGTACTGGCGTTTCAGCTTTAGCATCATTCTGTCCAAAGAAATCCCAGGGCTGATCTCCTTCGGAATGGACTGGTTGGATTTCCTTGCAGTCCAAGGGACTCTCAAGAGTCTTCTCCAACACTACAGTTCAAAAGCATCAATTCTTTGGCGCTCAGCCTTCTTCACAGTCCAACTCTCACATCCATACGTGACCACAGGAAAAACCATAGCCTTGGACTAGACAAACCTTTGTTGGCAAAGTAATGTCTCTGCTTTTGAATATGCTATCTAGGTTGGTCATAACTTTCCTTCCAAGGAGTAAGCGTCTTTTAATTTCATGGCTGCAGTCACCATCTGCAGTGATTTTGGAGCCCAGAAAAATAAAGTCTGACACTGTTTCCACTGTTTCCCCATCTATTTCCCATGAAGTGATGGGACCGGATGCCATGATCTTCATTTTCTGAATGTTGAGCTTTAAGCCAACTTTTTCACTCTCCACTTTCACTTTCATCAAAAGGCTTTTTAGTTCCTCTTCACTTTCTGCCATAAGGGTGGTGTCATCTGCATATCTGAGGTTATTGATATTTCTCCCAGAAATCTTGATTCCAGCTTGTGTTTCTTCCAGTCCAGCGTTTCTCATGATGTACTCTGCATATAAGTTAAATAAGCATGGTGACAATATACAGCCTTGACGAACTCCTTTTCCTATTTGTAACCAGTCTGTTGTTCCATGTCCAGTTCTAACTGTTGCTTCCTGACCTGCATACAAATTTCTCAAGAAGTATATCACGCGGTCTGGTATTCCCATCTGTTTCAGAATTTTCCATAGTTTATTGTGATCCACACAGTCAAAGGCTTTGGCATAGTCAATAAAGCAGAAGTAGATGCTTTTCTGGAACTCTCTTGCTTTTTCCATGATCCAGCGGATCTTGGAGATTTGGTCTCTGGTTCCTCTGCCTTTTCTAAAACCAGCTTGAACATCTGGAAGTTCACAGTTCACATATTGCTGAAGCCTGGCTTGGAGAATTTTGAGCACTACTTTATTAGCGTGTGAGATGAGTGCAATTGTGCGGTAGTTTGAGCATTCTTTGGCATTGCCTTGTACAGATACGTATTTCAAATTTCTAAAAATCAAGCATGTTTTAAAAACTTATACATATAAAATTCATTCTCAAGTTTCTATAATATGAGGATATTTTTAAGGTCTAGTTCATATTTTTAACGAGAAATAAGGACCAGTAACAAACCTCCATAAAATAACAACCACATACATATGTGTGTACATGTATTTACTTTTATGTGTATTTACTTCTTTGTATGGTTAAATTTTTATAGCATTTAAGTTTATTGTATTTTAACTTTACAATTTTGTATTGTGATTTGAATGAATTTCTGTGGCTATAAAATTGCTTCCTAAATTACACACATTTATATATTACAAGCCAGAGAAGGTAGTGGCACCCCACTCCAGTAGTCTTGCCTGGAAAATCCCATAGACAGAGGAGCCTGGTAGGCTGCAGTCCGTGGGGTCACGAAGAGGCGGACATGACTGAGTGACTTCACTTTCACTTTTCACTTTCATGCATTGGAGAAGGAAATGGCAACCCACTCCAGTGTTCTTGCCTGGAGAATCCCAGGGACGGGGGAGCCTGGTGGACTGCCGTCTATGGGGTCGCACAGAGTCGGACACGACTGAAGCAACTCAGCAGCAGCAGCAGCAGCATGTATTACAAGCATCCTGAAAGTGTGTTCCTTTATAAAATTAAATAGTATTGAGATTATGTTTTAAATTTAATTCCTTATGTAGATAATGAACGTTTACACAGAGAAAACTTGCTTTTTAAGGGGGAAGAATATACAAATATCTATACGTCACTGATTATAAAAGACGGGTCAAAAGAATTCTCTTAACTTGGTGAACTTCAGAGGATTGAATTATTAGAAAAGTAATTGTTTTAATAATAGTGAATCATTGCTTTCTTCTCATTATTGAATATAATACGAGAGGAATACTGGGTAAGTAAAAGTTTTTCAAATTCAGAATAAAGAACTATAAAATAAATAACATGAATTTATGTCAGACACATTACAATAAAAATATAACATTATATATCCCCCGAATAGAACTTGTAATTTAATTTTCCTAAACTTCATGTGTGCAATACTTTTCATTTCAAATGCTCACATCAAACCTAAATAATAGAAAATTAAAGATAAATAGTGTATGTGCATTTGTGAATATTTGATTCACTAGAGCCTTGATTTTGTATTAGATCAATCACATTTAAAAAATAAAAGCAGCATATTATTTTATAATCCCTTAATTACGATAGTGATGGTCTAGACATAACTTATGATAGTTATATTCTAAACAATTTTGGATAGTACTAAATAAAAAAATAATGAAACATTTCTAATAGATCTATAATAAAGAATAGAGGTGAGATATCTCACTGTGTATTGATCTGATTTGTAAAATGATTCTGAATAACATTCACTTTCACAAGAAATGAACTAAAATCATAATTTATTATATATTTTGTAGAGGAATATTTTTTCTTTAAAAAGAATAACTGTTTATAGCAGTTTTAGGTTCACAGCAAAACTGAGAAAAAAAAGTACAGATATTTATCACATATGCATAACTTCCCTCACTATTAACATCCCTCACTAGACTGGTACATTTGTTAAAATTGATGAGCCTACATTGGCACATTATAATCACCTGCAATCCATAGCTTACACCAGGGATCCCTCTTGGTGCTGTACACTCTGGGTTTGGACAAATGTATAAGGACATGTATCCAACATTTCAGTATCCCATAGAGTGTTTTTCTGTCCCAAGAATTCTCTGTGCCCTGCCTATTTATTCCTCTCTTCCCCACAACCCTTGGCAATCACTGATCATAGTTTTGCCTTTTCTAGAATGTTATATAGTTGGAAGCACACAGTATGTAGCATTTTCAGATTAGCTAATTTCCCTTAGTAGAATGCATTGAAGTTTTCTCATGTGTTTTCAAGGCTTGAGAGCTTATTTCTTTTTAGCACTGAATAATATTCCAATGTCTAGATGTATCAGAGTTTATTTATCCATCCACCTACTGAAGTCCATCTTGGTTGCTTCCAAATTTTGGTAAATATGAATAAAGATTCTATGGACATCTACATGTAAGTTTTTATGTGAACATAAGTTTTCAGCTCCTTTGGGTAAATGCCAAGAACTCCAATGCCTGGATCATATGGTAGGAATATGTTTTGTTTTGTAAGAAATTGACAGTCTTATGGACTCTGTGGGAGAGGGAGAGGGTGGGAAGATTTGGGAGAATGGCATTGAAACATGTAAAATATCATGTATGAAATGAGTTGCCAGTCCAGGTTCGATGCACGACACTGGATGCTTGGGGCTGGTGCACTGGGACGACCCAGAGGGAGGGAATGGGGAGGGAGGAGGGAGGACGGTTCAGAATGGGGAACACGTGTATACCTGTGGTGGATTCATTTTGATATTTGGCAAAACTAATACAGTTATGTAAAGTCTAAAAATAAAATAAAATTTAAAAAAAAAATTAAAAAAAAAAAAAAGAAATTGCCAACTATTTTCCAAAGTGCCTGTGCCATTTCGTATTTCCACAAACAGTGAATGAGGGTTTCTGTTGCTCTACACCCTTGTCAGAATTTGATAATGTCAGTGTTCCAGAATTTAATTTGTGTAGTGGTATTTTATTGTTTTAATTGTCATTTCCCTGATGACATATGATGTGGAACACTTTTTCATATGCTTATTTGCCAACTGTGCATCTTCTTGGGTGAGGGTCTTTTAAACTACTCTGGTTCATTCTTTTAATTTAACTTAAACAAACAATGGAAAGTAAATTCCTTTAATCAACTGATGTAAAACAAACAAATCCTCAGTGATGTTCTTAAATGTACTAGTAAAAGTAAAACTGTTTTAAAGACCTGGATTGAAAATCTTTAAAAAATGGTAACAGTTTTGGGGTTTTGGCTTATGAGTTTTTCTGTATATTTAAACTTGGGGTCATATCCATGCTGCAATCCATGGGGTCATAAAGAGTCAGACACGACTGAGAGACTGAACTGAACTGAAACTCCAAATAATTTAAAGTAAAAATAAATTAGAACGTCAGGCACTAAGAATTCAGATACTATGTAAATAATAAATAGGATCAAGAGCAAAAGATAACATTTGCTGTACAAATATTTTTAATATCTTAGTATATTGAGAATGTAGTAAAGTTTCTAAAATGTCATTTTAGCTTGATAAAGTAACTAGTGCACATTTTCTTATGGGCTGAAAGCTTTGATGCAGATATATTGCCCCCAACTTATGGGGGGTGCTCTCAGCAGACAAACTTCAGCAGCTAGCCACCCTTTAAGAGTTTGTCTTGACTGGAAAGTGTTATCTGACCCAAGGTACACCCTTCAAGGAGTGACTCATATCTAATGAGTTAGCTATTCATGTAAGACTAGACTGAGGGTGCTTGACCAGTGGTTACTTTTTGATCCCTGAATGCATAATTAGGATAGCAGTACTGGTGGTTTATGTCACATTTCCACTACATCTTTGGTCTGTCTGGTAAGGGCTTCCATACCAAAGAAAGCCAAATAAAAGCCTCTGAAACCTTCACTGTCATGAAAGCCAAGGTGGTAAAGCAAGAACATTATCTCTTCCTTGAGATAGGGGTGAGGGTCATCCTTGCATATTTGAAGAATGTAAGACTAGTGGTCTTTGTCATACATTCATTTTTTTGAGTTACTGCGCTTTTTATTTTACTTTTTAATTAACTTTTTATAGAGTACAGTTGCTTTACAATGTTGTGTTGGTTTCTAGAGAAAAATGAATCAGCCATGGAATTGGAAGATTGAGATTGACATATAAACACTATTGACACCATGCATAAAATAGATAACCAATGAGAATATATGGTGTAGAACAAGGAACTCTACTTAATATACTATGAAAAGTGAACGTGGTAGTCACTCAGTTGTGTCTGACTTTTTGCAACCCCATGGACTATAGCCTGCCAGGCTCCTTTGTCCATGGAATTCTCCAGGCAAGAATACTGGAGCGGGTTGCTATTCCCTTCTCCAGGGGATTTCCCTGGCCCAGGCATCAAACCCTGGACTTGGAGACAGATTCTTTACCATCTGCGCTACCTGGGAATATAATGCACTGTAGTGTCATATATTTAATTCATCAATTAATGAAAAGCTATTGCCTTAGATACTGGGTGACTTGTTAAAAAATCCTTCAGCCATTCAGTCTCCACAGGTTTTGCACTAAATTCTGTGTTGACCTCTTGTAGAAAATGATCTAAAACATTTGTGGATTAGAAAATGCTGAGAACAGGTGTGTATCTATTCACATATAGATGATATCTTAATCTAGTTTTCAAGGTACAAATTTATCCACATATATAATTATTTCTTTATTTTAATAAAAATGTCACATAGGTGAATGTCAATGATGTCATCATCATCCATGTAATCCCATGAGTCAACTTCTTCAGACAGATGAAAAATCAAGTTTTTTATTTTTTTCTTCCCCTCTTTCTCTCTCTTTTCCCCTATGTTTCTCTCTCTTCCTCTCAACTAGCACAACCCATTTCTCTAATAGACAAAAATGCCCTACTTTATAACTAAATCTTATCTACACTGATTTAACCAGCTGCTCATGGTTCTTATTTGTGTTTTTATTAATGTAAACTGCTTTGTTCTTAACCAACCATGATAAACTATTCATTTCCTCACTTCTGCTTGATCAGTTATGTTTCAGCAATAAATACAACACGTATATAATATTTACTATATGTTCTGAATGCTCTTCTAAGCTATTTATATATATTAACTCATTAAATCTTCATAAGAACTCTGTGAAGCAGTTACTCTCATCTACATTTTACAGATGAAGCTGAAGTGCATAATTCGTGGAGGGTCCCTCAGATAGTAATTGGTAAAACTCAAATTTTAAAATATGTAGATTGCACCAGAGAATTTTTACCTATAACTGCTACACTACAGAGCACAATTGATAAATTTTATCAATTAAAGCAGATGCTGACTCAACCTGTGACAGTTTTCTTATTTAAAAACCTCAGGAAAACAAATATTCTTTAAATACACCTTATTTATCCATGCCCTCTGTTTCTGTCTGCCTTCATTTCTAAGCTATATGGAATGTATCAAACATTCCATATAAAGGTAATTAATTATTTTCTCACTAATGTGTAGATAGAATGACATAGACCTAGGTAATATTCCTTATGCCACTAATTTATCAACTCTGTGATTATTTCCCTTCAAGTTTGTTTAAACTCAAGGAGATCTTTTATTAAGTATCTCTGAATCAATCCCTTGGGCACGTTCTATTCTAGAAAATTATTTATGTCTAGAGCAGCATGCTAGATAGTGAAGAATTTAGGACCTGTGATCTGTTAATGTGCAGACTCCTTTCTACAGAAATAGACAAACAACAGTCTAGTGGTACAAACTACAATTCAGTTCCCTGTCCATCACCAACTCCCAGAGCTTAATCAGACTCATGCCCGTACAGTCGGTGAGGCCATCCAACCATCTCATTCTCTGTTCTCCATTTGTCCTCTTATTTTCAATCTTTCCCAGCATTAGGGTCCTTCCCAATGAGTCAGCTCTTCACATCAAGTGGCCAAAACATTGGACTTTCAGCTTCAGCATCAGTCCTTCCAATGAATATTCAGGACTGATTTCATTTAGTGTTGACTGGCTGGATCTCCTGGCAGTCCAAGGGACTCTCAAGAGACTTCCCCAACACCACAGTTCAAAAGCATCCATTCTCTGGCGCTTAGCTTTCTTTATAGTCCAAATCACATCCATATGTGACTACTGGAAAAAACATAGCTTTGACTAGATGAATTTTTGTAGGCAAAGTTGTGTCTCTGCTTTTTAATGTGTTATTCAGAGTTGTCCTAGCTTTTCTTCCAATAAGCAAGTGTCTTTTAATTTCATGGCTGCTGTCACCATCCACAGTGATTCTGGAGCCCAGGAAAATAGTCTGTCACTGCTTCCACTTTTTTCCCATCTATCTGCCATGAAGTGATGGGAGCAGAGGCCATGATCTTAGCATTTTAAATGTTTAATTTTAAGCCAGCTTTTTCACGTTCCTCTTTTACTTTCATCAAGATACTCTTTAGTTCCTCTTTGCTTTCTGCCGTAAGGGTGGTGTCATCTGCATATCTGAGGTTACTCGTATTTCTCCCAGCAAACATGATTCCAGCTTGTGCTTCATCCAGCCAAGCATTTCATGTGATGTACTCTGTATATAAGTTAAATAAGTGGGGTGAAAATATACAGCCTTGACATGCTCCTTTCCCAGTTTGAACCAGTCCATTGTTTCATGTCTGGTTCTAACTGTTGCTTCTTGACCTGCAAACAAATTTCTCAGGAGGCAGGTAAGGTGGTCTGGTATTCCCATCACTTTAAGTCTGGTATTCCTATCTCTAAGAATTTTCTACATTTTGTTGTGATCCACACAGTCAAAGGCTTTAGCATAGTTAATGAAGAAGTAGATGTTTCTTTCTGAAATTCTCTTGCTTTTTCTGTGATCCAACAGACTTAAATGCATGAAGTGGAAGTGGCTGATATAAAAATGTCAGGAAATACACTCAAAGATATTTGAAAATCAATGAAATGGAACATATGTGCCAAAACAAATTTATCCTCTGAGATTGGTTCTGATCATTTGAAAGTATGACATATAAATTTTGTACCTTACCTCTGAGCTAATAACATACATATTTTAAGCATGCTGCTAAAATATAAATTACATAAAGGTAGAGAAATTAAGGGCCTTCTAATGTTAACTGATATTTTAAAATCATAAGTTAGAATCTTGAAAATCTAGGAACGTTTAATTTTTCTGTGACTTGCTTTGAAAAAAATTAAAACATCTGAATTCTGAAAATAATTGCCATGTGTTCTAACTCATGTATCTCTGTTTTGCTCATATAAGAAAATTTGAATTATTTAAATCTTCTTAAATTTATGGAGACTTCTTAAAATTGCCCAACAGTTGGTCTACATGGTGAATTAACCATGTGCATTTGAAAAGAATGTATATATTCTATTCTTGTTTCTTGTAGTGTTCTATAAATGCCAAGTCAAAAAAAAAAAAAAAAAGATTTCCTGTTATGGACTGAATGTTTGTATTTCCACATTGTTTCAAATTCATATGTTGAAACCTTAACCCCTAACATGATAGAATTTTTAGATGGGGAAATAATCAGAGCTAGATTAGGTCATGAGAGTGGGGCCCTCGTAATTGAATCAGTGCCCTTGTAAGAAATTAAAAAGGGATTGCTCTTACCATATTCACGAAGTACCTGCAATATCATAAATACAGATTTGTAGATTATTATTTTTTTCTATGCAACATAAATTAATAATACTTTTTAAAAAAATATTTAGGTGATAATATCAATTTCAATCAACTGATGCTGAAATCAATAACATTTTCCCTCTGGTTTCTTACCAGAAGAATATCATTGTCCAGAAAAAAAAAAGATATTCTAAACAGAATTCTAAGAGAGAAATCTAAGATTTACACACACTAATCTGCAATTTACTAACTTCTAGGGAGCAAGTTACCAGATTATCAATTTTCTAACTTTCAAAGTGTAAAGTAATTATAATTTTACCCATTTCTGAGAGTACTAAGAAGGAATTATAGATATATAATGAATAGTTGTGATAATAATCACAATTTTCCTAACTGTTCCTTTCCTTGATTTATCTCAGTATTCATTGTTGCAGAGTTAAGTTTTCAAGTAGCAAGAATACAATAGGAGAAAATAACTTTGATAAAATTAACAATTTAAACAAACTGTGATCATACATGAAATTACATCCTGAGCATTTGCATTTTGCAGTCATAGTGCATTATCCCTAGCTTCTAGCTGGTATTGATAAATTATAGAATGAGAAGATTTATACCGATTTCTCAATAGGAGATAATTAGAGGCAGCATTCTTCAGTACTAAGAAACTGTATTCAGAATGACACTGAAGCAGTGGAGTAATCCAGGTTTCAGGAGGTGACTAGGTCTGAATAATGGAAGGAAATTAATGGAAAAGGGAAAATTTTTATACCCAGAGAAGATCATGTAATTTGGGAGAGGGAAATCATGAGCATCACAAAGAAATCTTATGATAAGGACAGCATCGTTGCTGCTGTTCAGTCTCTCAGTCATGTCCAAATTTTTGAAACCCCATGGAGTGCAACATGCCAGCTTTCCTGTCCTTCACTATCTCCCGGAGTCTGAACAAACTCATGTCCATTGAGTCAGTGATGCCATCCAATCATCTCATCCTCTGTTGTCCCCTTCTCCTCCTGTTTTCAATCTTTCCTGACATCAGAGTCTTTTCCAATGAGTCAGCTCTTTGCGTAAAGTGGCCAAAGTATTGGACCTCAGCCTCAGCTCCACTCTTTCCAATGAATATTTAAGTTTGATTTCCTTTAATTGACTGGTTTAATCTCCTTGAAGTCCAAGGGACTCTCAAGAGTCTTCTCCAACACCACAGTTTGAAAGCATCAGTTCTTCAGTGCTCAGCCTTCTTTATAGTCCAACTTTCACATCCATTCATGACTACTGGAAAAACCATAGCCTTGACTGTACAGACCTTTGTTGGCAAAATGATGCCTCTTCTTTTTAACATGCTGTCTATGCTTGTCATAGCTTTTCTTCCAAGAAGCAAGCATCTTTCAATTTCATGGTTGTAGTCATCATTTGCAGTGATTTTGGAGCCCAAGAAAAGAAAATCTGTCACCATTTCCATTTTCCCCATCGATTTGCCATGAAGTGATGGAAATAGAAACCACAATCCTACTTTTCTGAATTTTAATTTTAAGCCAGCTTTTTCACTTTCATCAAATGGCTCTTTATTTCCTCTTTGCATTCTGCCATTAGGGTGGTGTCACTTGCATATCTCAGGTTATTGGGATTTATCCCAGCAATCTTGATTCCAGCTTGTGCTTCATCCAGCTCAGTATTTCACATGATGTACTCTGCATTTCATACAGATGCATTATAAGAAGACATACATATGGTTTAAAAGGACATGAAAATATGGTCAATATCTCTAATTTTAGAGAAATGCAAATCAAAACTACAATCACTTCACACCAGTCAGAATGGCCATCATCTAGAAACAATAAATGCTGGAGAGGGTATGGAGAAAACAAAACTTTCCTATACACTGATGGAAATGCAAATTGGCATAGCTACTACAGAGAATGGTGTGGAGAGTCCTTAAAAACCTAAAACTAGAGCTTCTATATGATCCAGCATATATTCAGAGCAAAAATATTTCAAAAGGTTAATATATACCTCAGGGTTCATTGCAATCTTTGTTTACATAGTCAAGATATGAAAGTGAACTAATTGTATATCCACATATGACTGAATAAAGAAGACGTGGTAAACATATACAATGAAATATTATGCAGCCATTTTAAAGAATAAAATAATGCCATTTGAAACAACATGAATGGACCTAGAGATTATCATCCTAAATGATTTAGGATGATTATCATCCTAAGTCAGACACAGAAAGACAAATATCATATATCAATTATATTTGTACTCTTAAACAATTATGCAAATTAACTTATTTACAAAACAGGAACAGACTCACAGAATTAGAGTATGAATTTATGGTTACCCAGGGGAAAGTGTGGGAATGAGGGTTAGGTTGGGAGTTTGGGACATGTGCATACTGCTATATTTAAAATAGATTCACAATAAGGACTTATTTTTTAAAATATATAAAGTAAAATATTAAACTTATATCCATTTTTTACATTTTAAAAAGTCTGGTTATGATGGTATTTTATTATTTATATTAAATTTAAATATTTAATTTTATCAAATAAAATGATATTAACTTAAAAAGGAAGGATACAGTTTTGATAGTCTTGATTTAGATGTCTGACCTCCAGAACTGTAAGAGAATAATTCTTTGTTGTTGTGTGGTATTGCACAGAGCAGGAGCCAGAAACTGATAGAGAAAGTTCACAAGTTTTAATATTTCTGTATTCTAACAATAACAGTGATAGTAATAATGATATCATCTTGTTAAAATGTCTTTTCTGTGTATAGTACAGTACAATTGAACATTTTAAAAGGAAAATAGCTAAAGCAATTATGGCAAAATTTGCAATGTCGCCAAAGCTTTGTTGTAGCAAGTATAGTTTACTACATGGTTCTTTATTATTTCCATGGAATATTTTACAGTAAAGTGTGGAATTATGTATCAAATGATTTCTATTATGAGGAAAATGGAAGACTTCTTATAGAGAATAGAGGAAAGAATTTAAGTATGGTTGTCAGTGTCAAAAATACCTCTCTGAAGAATGACAGTTAAGTGGAAGAAAGTGGGAAAATTTTTCTTAAGCTAAAAAGAATGAAGGAAATTCAGTATTCATAGGGAGTAAAGCAAAAAGCAAAGCGTGACCAATATAAACATGGACACATTAGCAAGGGCTAGATAACATTGGTCCTTGAAGATTATAGTAAGGTATTTGCTGCTGCTGCTGCTGTTAAGTCGATTTAGTCATGTCCGACTCTGTGTGACCCCATGGACAACAGCCCACCAGGCTCCTCTGTCCACAGGATTCTCCAGGAAAGAATACTAGAGTGGGTTGCCATTTCCTTCTCCATAGTAAGGTATTTGAATGTATTTGAAATCTGTTGTGAAGTCACTGGAGAGTTTTAAGCAGTAAGAAGAGAGAGAGTTTGATTTATGTTCTATAAATCATCGTACCTGATATGTGCCCTGCTGTGTATGAAGTGAGGTGAAGCATGGATGGAATTTAGGAGTCTCTTTCAGCACTCTAATTAAAAGAAGATGGTGGTTGATTTAGGACTATGGCAATGATGAAAATGAAATCTGTGCACATGTGAAAAATTTGACAAGCTTTGCTGATGGATTAGATGTGGGACTTAGGGAATGGACCAGAAATAATCTGTCTTTGCTGACTATCCTGTGCTCTTCCTTCTTTAATAAAAATAGAAGTCAAGCATTTTGGTTTATTGTTATGTTTTTCACCTTAAATTAAAAAGAAGACTTTTATTTTTGTATTTGTTTTTTAATATTTTAATTTAACTTGTTTGCATTTGCTAAGTACTTTAACCAGAACTTTTTCATGTATTTTGCTCTTTCCATTGGTTCATTTCTAAAAAGTTTTTAATAAACAAATATTGAATGACTACAACTCTCCAGAAGACATAAAGATAAATATAAGACTTGGTCCTTGTCTTGTTGAACCGTTCATCTTTGCTTAACGATTTTATGGATCATTTGAAGGCTTACTTTGATTGCAAAGTCAAATCATTTAACATATGAGAGGTATGTAATACATAATATATATGAAAGCTTTATAACTAGAATAACAAAATTGCTTCTCTCTCATTATTTTCTAGGAGTCCTAAGCTTTCCTGTAAGAATTAAAACTAATCAATGGAGTATTTAAAAAGGTGAAAGCTAAAAATTAAAAAATGCTGTTGCACTGTGATGACCCAGAGGGATGGAATGGGGAGGGAGGAGGGAGGAGGGTTCAGGATGGGGAACACATGTGTACCTGTGGGGGATTCATTTTGATATTTGGCAAAACTAATACAATTATGTAAAGTTTAAAAATAAAATAAAATTTAAAAAGTTCCATATAAACAAATTTTTTATAAAATTTAAATAGTACATATGAAATTGTTCTGATATATTATCAAAAAGTTTTAGATATAGCATATATGTCATATTTATGACTTTTGTCTTTATGACTTTTATATCACAAAAACTTTGTCACCAAATTATTAAAATGTATATAGTTTTTTCATCACTATGATGGTAGATTTTTGTCAGTTTTTCATATTTTTAAAGAAAGAATATTCTTTCTATCACCATAAGTGCCCATAACATTAAAAGAAGCAACAATTTATGAATTGAAATATATTAATATAGGCTATGCATGTAAGCTTCTAACTCACATTAGTGCCCTGGCCCATTTTATGTGGGAAAAAGTGAAACTAAATGTAAAAGTGTAGTTAGAATGATACCCCAATTATGTAAAATAATTTTAAATGACTACAGACTAATGAGTCCATTGAAACCATCACAGTGTCAGTAAGTTGAACACAAACTTGACAAGCAAAATTTCAAAAAGTTTGATGGAAAAGTTTTTCAGTAACTATGTTTGATAATTCCAGATTGAGAAATAATGTTGAAATGCTAAAGATAATTTTCCCTACTTTACTACTGGTGATTCTGCCAATGAGAAATTACAAATAAAGATATATCAAAGCTGCACATGCTAGTCTCTCCCACACAAGCCCTCAGAATTGAATTTTATTCTTCTGTGTTAACACTGTTATTTGATAAAAAGCCTTGTTTTCCTTTTGTTTTAGGAGCTAAGATGGTAAACTACTACTCATAATACTTAGATTTCCTTCTGCAAATAGGAAACAATAAAGGAATGAAGGAAAGGAGAAACAAGAAAGGAGAGAAAGGAAGGAAAGAAGGAAAGCTAGGTTAAAAATCAGTAAAATTATCAATATTACCGATTCTTTGCATTAGATTTATAAGGCAGTGAATAAACACAATGTCATGATGACCATGTTATGTCTGAAGCACAGAAAGAGTCTACCTGCCATAGTTTCATACAGGAGACACAGAACTCCTGGATCAGAGACAAAAACTTTTACCCACTGCATAGCTGGCAGCCACTTTCTATTCCCAACAGTTACTTGTGTTTTTGAAGTCCTATGGGACTCAGGGAGATGTAGGCCAAGGTGGATGCTATGCACGTAGTACTTTGGCTTCACAGCATAAAAACCTGTGCTTCATAGACCCCAATCATAAAGTACTTTAAAAAATGCCTGAGATTTCCCTAGCGATCCAGTGGTTAAGAATGTGTCTTCCAATGCAAGAGACGTAGGTTTCATCCCTGATCAAAAGAACTAGGATATCACATGCTGTAGGGCAACTAGAGAGTCTGCATACAGTAACTAGAGAAGCCCCCAGTGTTATATTTAGAGAAAACCTCATATCTCAATGAAGACCCAGTGCAGTCAAAAAGAGAAACCACAAAACAAAACAAGCAAACAAACAAAAAACATTCTTAACCTTTGCCCCATAGGAATACATTATCTTTTTTATACTTTGCATCAAAGAAATCTGTACCCTGCTTTAGATGAAGAGATTATCTTTCTCTTTCACAGCTATTTGCTATACAAGTATTTAAAAAAGATGGTCTAGAACAAAACCTATCAATGTATCTGTCTCACAGAAATGTGAGCTCCATGGAGAAATTTATCCAGTTGGACTACCTGCTAACTGGAAAATCCGTTCAGTCGTTCAGTCGTGTCTGACTCTTTGCAACCCCATGAATTGCAGCACGCCAGGCCTCCCTGTCCATCACCAACTCCCGGAGTTTACTCAAACTCACATCCATAGAGTTGGTGATGCCATCAAGCCATCTCATCCTCTGTTGTCCCCTTCTCTTCCTGCCCCGAATCCCTCCCAGCATCAGAGTCTTTTCTAACTGTTTGCATGAGGTGGCCAAAGTACTGGCGTTTCAGCTTTAGTATCATTCCTTCCAAAGAATGCCCAGGACTGACCTCCTTTAGGATGAACTGGTTGGACCTCCTTGTAGTGCAAGGGACTCTCAAGAGTCTTTTCCAACACCACAGTTCAAAAGCATCAATTCTTTGGCACTCAGCTTTCTTCACAGTCCAACTCTCACATCCATACATGACTACTGGAAAAACCATAGCCTTGACTAGATGGACCTTTGTTGGCCAAGTAATGTCTCTGCTTTTGAATATGCTATCTAAGTTGGTCATAACTTTCCTTCCAAGGAGGAAGTGTCTTTTAATTTCATGGCTGCATTCACCATCCGCAGTGATTTTGGAGCCCCCCAAAATAAAGTCTGACCCTGTTTCCACTGTTTCCCCATCTATTTCCTATGAAGTGATGGGACCAGATGCCATGATCTTCATTTTCTGAATGTTGAGCTTTAAGCCAACTGTTTCACTCTGCTCTTTCACTTTCATCAAGAGGCTTTTTAGTTCCTCTTCACTTTCTGCCATAAGGGTGGTGTCATCTGCATATCTGAGGTTATTGATATTTCTCCCAGCAATCTTGATTCCAGCTTGTGCTTCTTTCAGCCCAGCATTTCTCATGATGTGGCAGTGAGGAGTTACCCCTCGTCCAAGGTAAGTAGCAGTGGCTGCAGTTTGCTGGAGCGGCCGTGAAGAGATAGCCAAGTAAGACGGTAAGTGTTGCAAGAGGGCATCAGAGGGAAGACACACTGAAACCATAATCACAGAAAACTAGTCAATCTAATCACACAGCCTGGTCTAACTCAATGAAACTAAGCCATGCCCTGTGGGGCACCCAAGACTGGCGAGTCATGGTGGAGAGGTCTGACAGAATGTGGTCCACTGGAGAATGGAATGGCAAAGCACTTCAGTATTCTTGCCTTGAGAACCCCATGAAGTGGAAAATATGAGCCATTAAATTTGTGTTTGTAACATAGGGTTTGGAAAGATGTGCCTACAATCCTGTGTTGTGTTAGTTCTATGGCATTTGACCTGACCTTTTGAACCCTATTTTCTTCACATTTAAAGTAAAGAAAAGTGTATATGCTTTACAAATCTTAAAAAAAATGTTATGAAATCCATTCAGATCATATGTGTGAATAAGTTATATAAACCATAAAATAGGGTATAGTCTTTCATTGTCATACTAATCTGAAAAAGGGAAGATTTGCTTTCATGTTTTTATAGTTAAAATTCATTGTTCAATGCAGGATACAGGATGCTTGGGGCTGGTGCACTGGGATAAGCCAGAGGGATGGTATGGGGAGGGATGTGGGAGGGGGGTTCAGGATTGGGAACACGTGTACACCCACAGCGGATTTTGTTGATGTATGGCAAAACCAATACAATATTGTAAAGTAATTAGCCTCCAATTAAAATAAATAAATTTAAATTAAAAAATGTAATTTTCATAATAAGTCAGCTTTCTTGTATTGTATGATGATTTTGAACTGTAACCTTTACATTTTTTGTTTATAAATATTTGTAATAACATATTGTATCTTTATTCCTGTGTAAAAGATAATTTTAAAATATTGAACAATTTATTTCAGAATAGTCCTTCAACATTATCCATTAATACTCTTCTACAAACGTAAAGAATTTAACTGTCAGAAAGTTTTTCATGAATGTGAATATATATCTATGCTCTGTTTAATTAAATATATAATGTAATTTTACTGCACTAAAAATGAATCATCTAAGAATTTTCTTACCAGAAAAAAAAAAAAAAAAAAGATTTCTAACATTTTTTCTTTAAA
Source organism: Bubalus kerabau (assembly GCF_029407905.1). Classification (NCBI taxonomy): domain Eukaryota; kingdom Metazoa; phylum Chordata; class Mammalia; order Artiodactyla; family Bovidae; genus Bubalus; species Bubalus kerabau. Next base: position 7,620,546 of record NC_073635.1, on the reverse strand, counting down.
TAAAAAAAGTCCTCTCAAATTAATAAAAACAAGTTTGGAATGATATTAAAGTCTATTTATATAGTAGTTTTGATTTTTATTTTTCCCAATATATTTATTTTTTAATTTTAAGCCTTTAAAAGTGTTACAAGCATTATAAATAATAATAAATACATTTTGTAGATTTAACAATAGTTAGAATTGTGGCTCAATTCCTCTGCACCCACATCATTTTTAGAGTTCATAGTTCAGAGATACAGTACTTGTTATCTGATGCTTACACCCTATGGAGAATGGCATTCTATTACATAATGACAGCTATTGCATAATTATATCATCAGATAATTTAACATTTACATAATATTGTAATCTACTATACGATCGACATTTAGATTTCCTCAGTGAAGCTGATAATAAATTTTGTTTCTTTTTTGTTTTTTATTTCATTATTTTATTTTTGTAATCTGATAAGCAAACAAAGATTATGATGCACCCTTTTTTTTTTCTTCTGGATTTGCTTCTGTCTTCTAGAAGGAACGTTTGTGAGCTATCTGTAGCCGTGAAGTCTGTCATCATAGTGTACTTTGAACTTCCAATGTTGTTTTCATGAGCCCCTGAGTGTATGTTCTACACTCTGTGAAAAACCAGATCCCACTATTTATCAAAGATCTTTCTTTAGAGGATTCCATTTAGAATAGTTCTCTCTAATTTTGAGAGTATTTTTTGGCAATTTGTATTTCAGAATGCTTAAGACTATCAGAATTTCTCTTTTCCTTTACATCGCTATTGCTTCCAAGTTTCCTCTGCATAAGTTCTAAGTTGGTCCTGTTTTACCATCTTGCGTGCTAAGTCACTTTAGTCGTGTCTGATTCTTTGTAAACCTTTCAACTGTAGCCCACCTTGCTCCTTTGCCCATGCAATTCTCTAGGCAAGAATACTGGAGTGGGTTGCCATTCCCTTCTCCAGGGAATGTTCCCAATCCAAGGATTGAATCCACGCCTCTTATTTCTTCTGCATTGGCAGGCGGGTACCACTAGTGGTCACCTGGAAAGCGCAATGCTGAGTTCACTTCCTAACACATTATTTATTCATTTTTGACCTATGGTAATCCCTTTCTACTGTTTTTTATGGTAGTTGCAATTAAAGAATAGAATGCTTATAATTTAAATTGGCATGTATCAAATACTTTTGAACATTTGAATATAGCTAAAAATTGAAAAAAATTAAAATGTAAAAGAATTGTAACTTTAAAATATAATGAGATTTGGAATAAAATATGTGGACATGTAATACAGAAAAGCAACTGAGATTTAAAAATCTAAACTGAGTAGATGCAAAGTGTGGAATGTCTAACTTTAATACTGCTAGAAAAAATGTCTGGAGAAACTTGGAAATTCAACAAAATATTAATGTTTTATTCATAAACATGAGGGTAATTTAAAGGAAAAAGTCAAATGCTCTATTATAATCAGATATAGCTAGCCCCTTTTGTCATAATTCATAATTTCAGTTACAAAACTCAGAGGTTTCAGAAATGCAATTCTATTTTCAACTTAGATTGTTTACATTGAAGATAATTACCTGGTTAAATAACTTACTTGTCACTTATAACTCCCTCCCTTGATTTGTGAACTATTATGTTAACTGGAATTATACTAATAAAAAGTAATATGTTTTCAGAAAAAAATATTCATTTGTACTGCAAGTCTTGCTTGGAAGAGTGATCTATAGTCCACTTTTCCTTTAGGTATTTTCTCTTTCTCTCTCTGTTTCTAACTCTCTTTTTCACAGGCGCACACACACTCACCCACACCAGTAAAGATCATGTGTACATTTCTAATCCTCTAGCCCCCACTAGGCAAGGAAGGAACATTTTCTAGTCTTAAAAGAAAATTTTCATATCCATATTTATTCATTAACTTTTTCCTATCCAGCTTTGAACCAGGCTACTTTCTGATGCATGTGTCTTAAAAATTGATAAACTTTATTTTTTATAAAAGTTTTAGATTTACAGGAGAAAAAATTTAAAAACAGTAAGAAAATTTTCATATACCCTATCATGAATTATTTCCCAAATTATTAACACCTTATATTAGTATAGTACAGTTTTATTATTAATAAACTGATATTTATACATAGTATTAATTAAAGTCCATATCTGCTCTATTCATACATCCTCTTTTTCCATGCTATTTTTCTTTTTTTGGCTTTTATTTTTTATGCTATTTTTCTTAAAAGTTCCAAATAAGATACCAAATTCCATTTAGTTTTCATATCCTTAGGCTCCTCATGGATATGAAAGTTTTTCAGACTTCCCATGTTTTTAATGACTTTGACACTTCTGATGAGTGTTTTTCAGATATTTTGTGGAAACTCCCTCCATTAATATTTCTCTGGTATCTTTCTTGTTATTGGTCTGGGTCAGTATATTTTTGGGAGGAACACCCCAGTGGAATAGATATTTTTATCATGACATGCATAGGCTGCACACTATCTATATGACTTATTACTATTGATATAAACCTCGATTATTTGGTTGAGGTAATATTTTCAGTGGAATTTTACCTTATATTTCCTCTTTTCATACTGTAACATTTCAAAAGTCCCTGAATACAGCCTACTTTTAAGGAATAGGGTGTTTGCTACTTCCTATTAAGGGCAGACTATGCAAAGTTTTTGAAATAATTTTGTGTGAGATTTTTCTTTTCCACATTTATCAATCACCTAGTTGGTGCTAGAGGTTTAGTCACTAAGTCATGTCTGACTCTACAAGCCCATGGAATGTAGCCCACCAGGCTCCTCTGTCCATAGTATTTTCTAGGCAAGAATACTGGAATGAATTGCTATTTCCTTCTCCAGGCGATCTTCCTGACTCAAGGATCAAAGCTGCGTCTCCAGTATTGCAGGTGGTGTCCTGCATTGCAGGCTAATTCTTTACCACTAAGCCACCAGGGGAGCCATATTTAATTATACTTTGGAATATAATGCAATGCTCTTTATTTTATTTCTCAAATGGTTCTTTATATGGTTACTGAAAATCTTTCATTTGGTTGATGTATATTTTTTACGTTCCCCCATCAATATAGTTTTTGTTTGTTGGTTTGTTTTACCTTTTTGTGGCTAAAAAATTAACAAACTTCCTAGCACTGCAAGATGCTCCAGACTCATACTGTATATTTCATGCCTCAGTCTTAGATAAATGCTTTCTTTTAGGAACGTCAGTCTCTTTTATTGGAGAATAGTGTTAGAAACCAACATCTGGATTCTAGATGTGTTCATTACTACTGATGGCTCATTTTAGGTTATCTCATCTAAAATAGAAACACATATGTATGATCTGATGTATGTATTCTAAACTATATATAAACAAATATGTATAACATTTCTGTGTATAAACATCTGTAACTAAATTAAGGATAAACTTTATTTCAATGGTGTTTTCACTGCTAATCTACTTAAAAGTGGATCATTTTATCCCTTCCCTTAAGGATCTGTAAGTTCCCACCACAAAAGTAAGAAAGGTTACTCCCATTATCTGGTATCCATTTAATTGTTTATTTCTAGTATACATGTGTGGGATTATTTAAAGAAAGCTGCTTACATGGTGGTCAGACAGTAAAGAATCCATCTGCAATGAAGGAGACCTGAGTTTGATCCCTGTGTTGGGAAGATCCCCTGAAGAAGCGAATGGCTATCCACTTTAGCATTCTTGCCTGGAGAATCCCATTAACAGAGGAACCTGGAGGGCTAGAGTCCATGGGTTCTTAAAGAGTTGGACACAAGTGAGCAACTAACACACACCAAAACAAAGCTAAAATTCGAGTCAGTACATCCTGTTAAGGGAAGTTGTCATACACTGCCATGCATCATTAATTCCTATTTGAATATGAAGGGATGCACATCTATATCTCCAACAGGAGGATGCTTCTATTTTACTATCCAGCCAGAAGGAAAATACTCCTCTCAGTGGCAGGAGAACCTACCTGGTTCTGTAACACCCCAACTGACCAGAGGCCTCCATACCATGGACTCCCAGTCCTTCCAGTAGACTCTTTGGTTGTCCCAGCTTTGCCCAACTCCCACCCGTTTTCCTATGAAAATAAGTCCCTCTTCTTTGCTTTCACTATCTGCCTGTGGTCTATCTTATCTTGCACTTCCTGAATTGCAATTTTTCTGAAATGTTGGGATAAATCCTCTTGCTGATAAAATAGCTGGTATTATGTTACTAAGGTTAACACATGTATAGCACTGTCAGAACTCTTAACCCACATTCCTTAAGGAAGAAAATTTTACAATGCATATGTGTATTTCTTTTTACTTTCAGTTTATAGGATCCACTCATTATTAGAATTGCTTAGATGACCACCTTTTCCCCCACACTGCCCTTATTATTTTGTTTCATGCATGTGCAATACAGCAACCACTTGACCATTTAGGTATGACCTAAATCAAATCCCTTATGATTATACAGTGGGAGTACATTTAAGGGACTAGGTCTGATAGATAGAGTGCCTGATGAACTGTGGACGGAGGTTTATGACATTGTACAGGAGACAGGGATCAAGACCATCCTCATGGAAAAGAAATGCAAAAAAGCAAAATGGCTGTCTGGGGAGGCCTTACAAATATCTGTGAAAAGAAGAGAAGCAACAAGCAAAGGAGAAAAGGAAAGAGATAAGCATCTGAACGCAGAGTTCCAAAGAATAGCAAGGAGAGATAAGAAAGCCTTCCTCAGAAATCAATGCAAAGAAATAGAGGAAAACAACAAAATGAGAAAGACTAGAGATCTCTTCAAGAAAATTAAAGATATCAGGGGAACATTTCATGCAAACATAGGCTGGATAAAGGACAGAAATGGTATGGACCTAACAGAAGCAGAAGATATTAAGAGGTGGCAAGAATACACAGAAGAACTGTACAAAAAAAGATCTTCATGACCAAGATAATCACGATGGTGTGATCACTTACCTAGATCCAGACATCCTGGAATGTGAAGTCAAGTGGACCTTAGAAAGCATCACAAAGAACAAAGCTAGTGGAGGTGATGGAATTCCAGTGGAGCTATTTCAAATCCTGAAAGATGGTGCTGTGAAAGTGCTGCACTCAATATGCCAGCAAATTTGGAAAACTCAGCAGTGGCCACAGGACTGGAAAAGGTCAGTTTTGATTCCAGTCCCAAAGAAAGGCAATGCCAAAGAATGCTCAAATTACTGCACAATTACACTCATCTCACATGCTAGTAAAGTAATGCTCAAAACTCTCCAAGCCAGGCTTCAGCAGCACCTGAACTGTGATCTTCTAGATATTAGAACTGGTTTTAGAAAAGGCAGAGGAACCAGAGATCAAATTGCCAACATCCACTGGATCATTGAAAAAGCAAGAGAGTTCCAGAAAAACATCTACTTCTGCTTTATTGACTATGCCAAAGCCTTTGACTGTGTGGATCACAATAAACTGTGGAAAAATGCTGAAAGAGATGGGAATACCAAACCACCTGACTGGCCTCTTGAGAAACCTATATGCAGGTTAGGAAGCAACAGTTAAAACTGGACATGGAACAACAGACTGGTTCCAAAGAGGCAAAGGAGTACGTCAAGGCTGTATATTGTCACCCTGCTTGTTTAACTTATATGCAGAGTACATCATGAGAAATGCTGGGCTGGAAGAAGCACAAGCTGGAATCAAGATTTCCAGGAAAAATAGCAATAACCTCAGATATGCAGATTGACACCACCCTTATGGCAGAAAGTGAAGAGGAACTAAAAAGCCTTTTGATGAAAGTGAAAGAGGAGAGTGAAAAAGTTGGCTTAAAACTCAACATTCAGAAATGTGTATAGGAATTCAAGGGATTTCTGTGTGTTGATTTTATGAAGATCATGGCATCTGGTCCCATCACTTCATGGGAAATAGATGGGGAAACAGTGGAAACAGGGTCAGACTTTATTTTTTGGGCTCCAAAATCACTGCGGATGGTGATTGCAGCCATGAAATTAAAAGACACTTACTGCTTGGAAGGAAAGTTTTGACCAACCTAGAGAGCATATTCGAAAGCAGAGACATTACTTTGCCAACAAAGGCCTATCTAGTCAAGGCTATGGTTTTTCCAGTAGTCATGTATGGATGTGATAGTTGGACTGTGAAGAAGGCTGAGTGCCGAAGAGTTGATGCTTTTGAACTGTAGTTCTGGAGAAGACTCTTGAGAGTCCCTTGGACTGCAAGGAGATCCAACCAGTCCATTCTAAAGGAGATCAGCCCTGGCTCTTCTTTGGAAGGAATGATGCTAAAGCTGAAACTCCAGTACTTTGGCACCTCATGTGAAGAGTTTACTCATTGGAAAAGACTCTGATGCTGGGAGGGATTGGGGGCAGGAGGAGAAGGGGACGACAGAGGATGAGATGGCTGGATGGCATCACTGACTCAGTGGACATGAGTTTGATTGAACTCTGGGAGTTGGTGATGGACAGGGAGGCCTGGCGTGCTACAATTCATGGGGTCACAAAGAATCGGACACGACTGAGCAACTGAACTGAACTGAATTGAGCTAAATTCCCTCAACATAGCTTGCATGCCTTCCTGAGATTCCCTCACTCATCAATTACATATATATATATATATATATAAATTTTGAAAAATATGTAATATCATGTATCCACCATCACACTATGATAAAGACTATTTCTACTAACCTAAATCTCCTGAGCTTCACTTATGCATTCCTATTCCCTTCATTCCCCTTGAAGCTTCCAGTCTTTTATTGTTTTTATAGATTTGCTGTTTCAAAATACTATATAATTAGAATCATGCAATATGCAGACTTTTCATAGTACTAAAAGCTTCTTTTGGTTAGCAATATACTTCTAAGATTCCTCCATATTTTTTGTGAATTGATAGTTCACTCATTTTATCATTGAACATTATATAATTTGTATGTACCAGTTCATTTATCTAGCTATTATGGATATCTTTTTTAATTTCAGCTTTGAAAATTATGAATAAAGTTGCTATAAATATTCCTGTATAGGTTTTCAAGTCAGATGTATAAATACTTAGGAGTATGAAAGCTCTATTGTATGGTAAGACAAGTTCAACTTAGCAAAAATTTTCCAAACTTCCTTCCAAATTGCAATTATTTTATATTTCCACCAATATTGAATGTGAGTTCTTATCAATCCAAACTCTCACAAACAATTAGTATTGTCGTTTTTTTTTAAAATGTAGCCATTGTTATGTGTGTGTAGTGGTCTTTTATTGCTGTTTTAGTTTGCATTTCTCAATGATAAGTTTAAGCAACATGTCATATGCTTGTTTTTTATCTACACATTAGAATCTTATGGGAACACTTCTCTCATTTTCTCACCATTAATTCTATTAGTTCTTGGATTTCTCTAATGTTCTTTACCAAGTTGTTATGTTTTTCCATATTTATCCTTTGCTGAGCTTTTTATTATAACTAGATGATGCATTTTATCAAATGATTCTTCTGAATCAATGTGTTCATATGATTTCTCTTCTTTATCCCATTGATAAGGTTGATTACAGTGATAGCTTTTCAGTGTGGTCAGACTTGATCACCTAGAATAAATCCCAAGTTATCATGGTATAAATATCAATTTATAAATTGTTAAATCAATTTTCCTAATATATTATTGAGGTAGGTTTCTTTGCTGTTGTTTGTTTTTGAGTTTTTGTTTATTTTATCTTGCATTTATTTTTCTGTTATTTGTATTTTGTTTATTTCTTGTCTATGGTCATGAGAGGTATTGGTTTGTAGTTTTTCTTTCCTGTAGTATCTCTATCTGATTTTAATATTAAGGTAATACTAGTCTCTTAGAATGATTTAGGAATTGTTTCTTCTATTTCTATTTTTTGGAAGAGATTGTGCAAGATTGGTATTATCTTTTTTTTCTATGCTTTTTTTTTTTCTTAACAAAACAAAGTTTGCATCCTGACTATGCTCTTTTTTATACCAATGTCTACCACCTGGAATCCCTGCCAGATATGCTAGACTATATTAAATAAAATTTCTTTTTGTCCTTTATTATTTACATTTTAAAACACATCTCTGGACTCCTTACCAAATGGAAACATCTATATATTTTAAAAATCCATTAACATACACTTTTCTTATCTATTACTATATCTCAATGAAGAGCTCATTGCATAGTAGGTGCTCAGAAACTAGTTGTTGCCTAATATTGGAACACATACACACAAAGGCATTTAGTAAAATGTTTTAAGAACTAAAAATCAAGTACATCACTTAGGATAAAAGAAATAATTTTATGACTTTTTAATCTTTATTAAAAGCAGTAGGAGATTACTACTTTCAGACAGATGAGGCATGGTGAAATATCTTATGTGAATTTGCCTCCTGCAAGTGAACAGACTGAGGAAATTATGAAACTGAGTTTTTCCCAAATCTTATCCTATGGCGTCTAAACTATACCTTTTTAAGATATCTCCTTATGTGAACCAGGTCATTGAAAATGATAGGTGTACATTGGCATATTAACACTATAAGAAGAGCACAGTTCTCAAATTGTTAAAATTCTCACTGTCATGCAAATAGATAATAAGCATGTGTCAATGTCACATTTAACTCATTAATGAGGGAACTAGCAGAATGGCAGAGCTCATTAAAATTGAATATAAGAAATTCAGACTTGCACAGTCAGTGTGGAGAGAAATGCTGAAATAGGATTTCTAGTTTCAAGAACTGTGAAGAGTGTAATAATTTTGTCTTACTTGTAAGCTAACGACTTAGTTTTGGTACAGTTTTATGGATGCTTGTAGAACACATGAGACTCCCTGAAAAGACAGGGGACACTTAATTACTCACAGAACTATCAAGAATCAGAATAAAGCATTTTTTACAAACCATTCTATGAGCTCCAAAACCAACACAAGGCAATATGATGGAATTTGGATATGTCGAAAAGTAGTACTAGATAGGTTGGACAGGCAGTGCAGACTTTATTCAAGATGATTGCAAAATGGGTATAAAGTGTGTTCTAGGCACAATCTCCATAAGGGAGCCAGATTTCTTCTTTGTCATCCTTCTTGAGGAGCCAGAATAACCTCTGTGCCCAATCCCAAGAAGGGATGTTACAGAAAAGAGCAAGTCTATTGCAATAAGAGAAAGATGGAACTCAATTCCATTGAAAGAAAAGGAACTAGTGTTTTTAAGTGTAGTAGTAGGTTAGTGGAAAAAAGTACTACAAGACATTACCCCGGAGGTGGCAAGATGATGAGGTCAGCTGTGCTTGTTAACTGGCACATTTATAAGTCAGCCTTCTACCCTTCCACAGAGACTGGGGGAGCTAGACATTTAACTTTCTGATGATTCCATTTCAAAGGACCATTCCTAGGTCCTTGAGAAAGATGGTTGTAAACCTGGCAAGGGACTAGAAGATTTACATCTCAATAGGGCAGAGAAAGAATTTACACTGAATTTTCTAAAATAAACTCTCCTAAAAAGGAAAATCAGAGGCCTAGAGTCTGGAATAAGACTATCTAAAGTTTAGCCAAGCTGAGGGGCACATAAAGGCCAGTCTTGGATTCATACAGTGGGTTGAATGACAGAGAATTTTGAATATAGAGATCGCCCATCTTTCGATAGTGGTCTGTAATTATGGCCGCCCTTTGCTGCAGAGGGATACACCACTACTTTTCAAAACAATCTCTTTCATTTTACTCCAGAAAAAGACACTATCTCTGTCTTCCAGACTGTATGCTAATAGAACTCCCTGAAAGAGAGGATGTCACAAAGAGTGATTTCCTCTCAAAAAGTGTAGAAATGGGAGAGACTAGATGTATAACAATCTTCCAAAGCTGATTTAGACACAGAACTGGATAATTTGCAATGGACGACAAAAACCCAATGTCTTGGTATCTTCTACATTAGACTTCTCTGGTGGCTCAGATGGTAAAGAATCTGCCTGCAATGCGGGAGAACAGGGTTCAGTCCCTGGGTCAGGAAGATACTCTGGAGAAGAGAACTGCTAATCACTCCAGTATTCCTGCTTGGAGAATTCCACGGACAAGAGAGTCTGACGGGCTCTTATAATATCTTTTTATTAGATAGTGAAAAAACAAAAAGAGTAAATGTACTTACAAGCTTTCTTAAATTAATCTCTTTGCTGCTGCTGCGAAGTCACTTCAGTCATGTCCGACTCTGGGCGACCCCATAGATGGCAACACACCAGGCTTCCCCGTCCCTGGAATTCTCCAGGCAAGAACGCTGGAGTGGGTTGCCATTTCCTTCTCCAGTGCATGAAAGTGAAAAGTGAAATTGAAGCCTCTCAGTCGTGTCTGACTCTTAGCGACCCCATGGACTGCAACCTACCAGGATCCTCCATCCATGGGATTTTCCAGGCAAGAGTACTGGAGTGGCTTGCCATTGCCTTCTCCTAGAATTAATCTCTCTATATAACTTAAAACACATACCCTATAATATATATTGAAAACAGAGTTACATTTCCTGAGAATCAGGTAACCCTTACTGGGCTTAATAGAAAATGCTACAGAGTGACAAAAAGTCACATTTCCATATTTGCCTTTTTTTGCCTTAAATTTGGTTTATCCTCAACAGTGAAACCTATGATCTTAAACAACACCTAAACTTTTTCCTGATCACAGAGTGCGTTTGTTATGCTTTTGAGCCAAGATCATTTAAACATTTTTTGACTTGTTTACCTTTTCTTCACCCTAATTTCATAGATAATGAAAATTAGATATAGATTCATTTAAAATAATATTTGCATAAAAACTGATATTACATTAATTCAGCAGTGGTTACTTAAAGGCAGTCTGTGAATTTAAGCAATACATTCTGTTTCTTCTGTTGTATAAGATCAACTCATTGCCACAGATGAAACAGTTGTGTTAATATGCATTATATTGTCAGTAAGTATAAAGTCATGGGATAAGAAAGATACACGGTTAACATCTACCTTGTGGATTTACAAAGTCATAATTAATTATCTATTTAAAAAAAATCTTTTTATACAGGTCAGGAAGCAACAGTTAGAACTGGACATGGAACAACATACTGATTCCAAATAGGAAAAGGAATCCATCAAAGCTGTATACTGTTACCCTGCTTATTTAACTTATATGCAGAGTACATCATGTGAAATGCTGGGCTGGAGGAAGCACAAGCTGGAATCAAGATTTCTGGGAGAAATATCAATAATCTCAGATATACAGATGATACCACCCTTATGGCAGAAAGTGAAGAAGAACTAAAGAACCTCTTGATGAAAGAGAAAGAGGAGAGTGAAAAAGTTGGTTTGAAGCTCAACATTCAGAAAACTAAGATCATGGCATCTGATCCCATCACTTCATGGCAAATAGATGGGGAAACAGTGGAAACAGTGTCAGACATTATTTTTTTGGGCTCTCGAATCACTGCAGATGGTGATTGCAGCCATGAAATTAAAAGACACTTACTGCTTGGAAGGAAAGTTTTGACCAACCTAGACAGCATATTCAAAAGCAGAGACATTACTTTGTCAACAAAGGTCCATCTCAAGGCTATGGTTTTTCCAGTGGTCAGGGATGGATGTGAGATTTGGACTACAAAGAAAGCTGAGCACAGAAGAATTGATGCTTTTGAACTGTGGTGTTGGAGAAGACTCTTGAGAGTCCCTTGGACTGCAAGGAGATCCAACCAGTCCATCCTAAAGGAGATCAGTCCTGGGTGTTCATTGGAAGGACTGATGTTGAGGCTGAAACTCCAATACCTTGACCACCTGATGCAAAGAGCTGACTCATTGGGAAAGACCCTGATGCTGGGAAAGATTGAGGGCAGGAGGAGAAGAGGAAAATAGAGGATGAGATGGTTGGATGGCATCAACCGACTCAATTGCCATGGGTTTGGGTGGACTCCGGGAGTTGGTGATAGACAGGGAGGCCTGGTGTGTTGCAGTCCATGGGATCGCAACGAATCGGACATGACTGAGCAACTGAACTGAACTGAACTGAATTAATTTTTTTTTTTTTTTTTTTTTTACCACCTCTAAGGCTGGGGCTCAGTAAACAAAAGAGCATTCTGGTAGAAATGAGTATTTGTCCTTTAATCATATGTAAATAACTGTATTCTAATGAAAATAAAGGTTCTGAGTAAAAGCTTTGTGTATTTTACTGCTCACTACTCAGTGTTGTGCTTAGTCACTCAGACATGTCTGACTCTTTGTGACCCCATGGACTGTAGCTTGCCAGGCTCCTCTGGTCCATGGAATTCTCCAGTCAAGAATATTGGAGTGGGTTGCCATACCCTTCCTTCTCCAGGGGATCTTCCCATCCCAGGGATCGAACCTAGGTGTCCAGCTTGCAGGCAGACTTTTTACCATCTGAGCCATCAGGGAAGCCCAAGAATACAAATAAGGCCAGTAAATCAATTCTATAGAGTCATTTATGTCCTTAAACATTTTTCTTTTATAATCTGCATTATGATTTTCCAAAGACATGTTCCATGAATCTTAAGATATTTGTTAAAATTGGATGGTATCCAAAGAAGATTTTACTCGTGTTTTCTGTTTCTATTATCTGTTAAATTGAGGTAGAAGATAGACAATAAATATTTTCCCCAAAATGTTCATGAGAGATTAGCATATTAAAAACCTATCTCATCTTTCCTTTTAAGATGAGGAAAAAAAAAATAACAACAGTCATGCCAAAAAGTGCTTCTGCCTGCCCAAAGAAAGGCCATTAAGGAATTCATCAATTGGAACATTTTAGAGGCCACAGGCATTAGGGATATTCCAAAATGAGTATCACTAAAATCTGTGTGCTTCCCAAACTGTCTATGATGCTATCTTACTGCAAGTTGTGTCTTTCAAAGCAAGGTAATCAGGAACCAACTCCCATCCCAACTTTCCCCACAACCTCTCCTGAAGCCCTTTTTAAGGAGCTGAGGCCTTGAAGACAGAAAAACAAACTAGCCTCTGGGAAAAAAAAAAAAAAAAAAAATATATATATATATATATATATAATGAAAATTATACTTTATATATATATAATGAAAATTATACTTTATAGCAAAAAATGCATATTTTTAAATAATGACCACAGACCATTTCCTTTAAGAGTCTTACTAACTCATGTGTGATTAACCCAAATGCACTGGATCTTATATCTTGGTTCTGCTTTCACAAACCCATTTGTTTTCAGAGAAGAGTCCTGGAGGTCTTGACGTACTTCCTTGCTTCAGTAATATAGTTGGTGGCAATATTAATAAGCTTATTCTAAAAACAGTTTTTTGCTCCTTTCGTGTCTGCCCATTTCTGTTTCCCTTTAACCTTTGAAGAATCTAATTATAGGAATGAGCTCACTAAGCAACTTGAAACTAATTCCTGACTTAATGCTCTCCCGAATGTCACCCTGCCTTGTCTAATTGTTGATACTTTTCCTAGATAAAAGAAGGATGAAGAATTAAGCAGTTAAAAATGACTAGCTCTCTATCCCCACAGCCCCCTACGCAATTCTGCAGGCAGAACACTTGGGCAAGATAACATCTGCAGAAACTGCACACTATGAAGAAGGATGCAGAACCCAACCTCCTCTCTTGCTGATTCACTGAGATTCCTCCCACCCCTGAATTTTTCTTTAAAAACTGTTCTCACTGAGCATGCTGTCTGTACTTGGTCTCTGGACACGAGTCCACCATCACCCTAGGTTGCCGACTTTTCTGATTAAAACAGCTTAACTTTCTACTGACACTTGCCTATTGAGTTACTGGCAAGCAGCCTAACCTAGGTATGGTAAAGATAACAGGAATCTGTTTTTTGCAATATTAATAATAAAAGACACTTGTTATAATACTTTTCTCTGAAATTCTCTATTTCTATCCCCTCACCCTGGAAACCCCGAGTCAGAAGGTAAAGCGATGCAACATAAGAGAAAAACAGAAACAACCTGTTTATAAGAAAAAAAAAAAATGAAGTGATTGGTTGTTATTATGTTTTTCAGTCCAACTCTTAATTAGTATCAGTTTAGAAAAAGTAGATTTCTGTGTGGTATAATAAATAAAAATTTTTAAATTATTTGATAAATGGATATAGTGAGGCCCTTACAAAATCTCCTGGGTCTGTTAGTTACAGCTAATATATTATTTTTAACATCATTTTTTTGTTTCTTTTTTTGATATAAAATTGATGTACTTTATAGGATGAGTTTCTTTTTTTTCTGATAACTTTTATTCCATTATGGCTTAAATAAGCAGTATTGGATAATTAAGAATTTGAAACTATACCCGTAACTTTCTAATTTTCCTCTTGTTTTTGCATACCAAGCAAAGGTTTAAAATTAAAAAGCAAGCCCTTCATATTCTGCACATTTGGGAGAAAAAAAAAATTACTTTTACTTTTGGTTAGTACCTCCCATCTCAGAACAGAAAGGGTGGACTGCCGGTGAGTGGTTTGGGTTGGTAACCTCATTAAAACAACATCAACTCCTGCAGACTTGAGAAACTTCTATTCATGTTTTCCAAAAAGTACTTTGAAAACATGATAAATATAAACTTAAAGCCATTAAACTTTTGGAATAAGATATTTTAATGAGAAAAGCAAATTCTCCTATCTGGGAAGATTATACAGAAGGTAAATAGTGACTTTTAAAAATATTGTGATAAAATATACATAACAAAATTTACCATCACAATGATTATAAGTGCATTGTTCCGTGAACATGAAAGTGAAGTCACTCAGTCCTGTCTGACTCTTTGCGACCCCATGGACTGTAGCCTACCAGGCTCCTCGGTCCATGGGGTTTTCCAGGCAAGAGTACTGGAGTGAGTTGCCATTTGATTCTCCAGGGGATCTTCCCGACCCAGGGATCGCAGCCGGGTCTCCCACATTGTAGGCAGACGCTTTACCGTCTGAGCTACCAGGGAAGCATTGTTCAGTAGTGTTGAATAAATTCATGTAGTTGTGGAATAGATGGCTAGAAATTTTTCATCTTGCAAATCAGAAACTCATGTCCATTAAATAATAACCACCCATTCTCAGCTATTACCAGCCCCTGGCAATCGCCATTCAACCTTTTGTTTGGATGAATTTGACCACTCTAGATACCTCATGTAAGTGGATTCATAAAGTATCTGTACTCCTGTGAATGGCTCAATTCACTTAGCCTACTTTCTACAAGTTCATATATGTGATAGTGTGTGTCATAGTTTAATTTCTTTTAATGTTCTATTGTGTGAAAACATCATATTTTGTTCATCCATTCATCTGTTGTGGACACTTAGCTATTGTGAATAATGTTGCTATATTCATCGGTGTACAAATATTTCTTAACAAACTTGCTTCAATTATTATTGGTGTACATTCATAAGTGATATTACTGGATGACATGATGTTAATAATTCTGTTTTTAATTTTTGAGGAACCATCATACTGCATTCCATAGCAGCTACACCATTTTCCATTCCCAACAGCAGTGCATATGGGTTCCAATTTCTTCAAGTCCTTGCCAAAATTAGTTGCTTGCTGTTGTGTTTCGGTAGTGGCTATCCTAACAGTTGTGAGCTGGTATTTCAATTAAACAATAATAACACTTCACTAGCACTTATTAGAAGTATATTAAATGTTCAACACCAGAATCAAACTACACATCTTCTATTACACATACAATTTGTTACATTATTAGCTTCAAAAAGCTTTTAAATGTGTATTATAAACATACACAAACGTTGTTGTTGTTGGTCAGTCGCCCAGTCATGTCTAACTGTTTGTCACCCCACAAACTGCAGCACGCCAGCCATCCCTGACCCTCACCATCTCCTGGAGTTTGCCCAAGTTCATGTTCATTGCGTCTGTGATGCCATCCAGGCATCTCATCCTCTGATGCCCTCTCTTCCTTCTGCCCTCAGTCTTTCCCAGCATCAGGGACTTTTCCAGTGAGTCGCTTGTTTGTGTCAGATGACCAACATACCAGAGCTTCAGCTTCAGCATCAGTCCTTCCAGTGAAAATTCATGGTTGATCTCCATTAAGACTGTTCAAGGAGGGACTTTCAGGGATCTTCTCCAGTATCAATTTTTTGAAGATATCAGTTCTTTGGTGCTCTGCCTTTTTTAGGATCCAGCTGTCACAACCAAATATGACCACTGGGAAGAGCATAGTTTTGACTCTACAGACCTCCGTTGGCAGAGTAATGTCTCTGATTTTCAACACTGTCTAGGTTTGTCATTACTTTCCTGCCAAGAAACAATAGTCTCCTGATTTCATGGCTGCAGTCACTGTGCAGTGATTTTGGAGCCCAAGAAGAGAAAATCTGTCCTTACTTCCACCTTTCCTCTTTCTCTTTGCATGCAGTGATGGGACTGGATGCATGATCTTAGTTTCTTTTTAATATTTAGTCTGAAACTGGCTTTTTCACTCTCCTCCATCTCCCTCATCAAGAGGCTCTCTTGTTCTCTTTGCTTTCTGCCATTAGAGTGGTATCATTGTCATATCTGAGGTTGTTGATGTTTCTCCCACCTATCTTGATTCCAGATTGTAATTCATGATGTGCTCAGTGGTTAAATAAACAGGATGACAGCAGACAGATCTGCTGTACTCCTTTCTCTATCTTGAACCAATCAGTTTTTCCATACAGGGTTATAACTGTTGCTTTTTGACCTGAATACAGATTTATTTAAAGACAGGTAAGATGGTCTGGTATTCTCATCTCTCTAAGAGTTTTCCACAGTTTGTCACAATCCACAGTCAAAGGCTTTAGCATAGTCAATGAAAAAGAGATAGATGTTTTCCTGAAATTCCCTTGTTTTCTCTATAATCCAGCAAATGTTGACAACTTAATCTCTAGTTCCTCCTTCTTTTGTAAACCCTGCTTGGACATCTGGAAGTTCTTGGTCTGCATAATGCTAAAGCCTAGAATGCTTTAATTCTAGATTTTAATTAAGCATGGCTATACTAGAAAGGGAGTTTAGTGCAGTTGTCTGAAAGTTAGCACGTTCTTTGGTACTACCCTTCTTGGGGATTGGGAGGAGGATTGACCTTTTCTAGTCCTGTGGCCACTGCTGGGTCTTCCAGATTTGCTGACATACCAGGGAGCTCCCCTGGTTCCTCAGCTGGTAAAGGATCCACCTGCAATGCAGGAGAGCCCAGTTCGATTCCTGGGTCAGGAATTTTCCCTGGAGAAGGGATAGGTTACCTATTCCAGTATTCTTGGTCTCCCTTGGTGACTCAGATGGTAAAGAATCTGTCTGCAATGAGGGAGACCTGAGTTCGATCCCTGGATTGGGAAGATCCTCTGGAGGAGGGCATGGCAACTGACTCAGGTACCCCTTCTTGGATCACTGCCTTCTCATGGTGAGGGGCCTTGTGTATGTAATTCAATGAAGCTATGAGTCATGTTGTGCAAGGTCACCCAAGATGGACGGGTCATAGTAGAGTGTTCAGACAAAACGTGATCCACTGGAGGAGGAATGACAAACCACCCCCAGTATACAGTTCACCTCATGAACAGTATAAAAGGCGAAAAATATATGACACCAAAAGATGAGTCCCACAGGTCTGAAGGTGCCCAATATGCTATTGCGGTAGAGGGAGCAGAATTGCCAATAGCCCCAGAATGAATGAAGTGGCTGGGCCAAAGTGGATAGGACGCTGAGTTGTGGATGTATCTGGTGATCCGCACACAGTAAAAGGAAAGTAAAATTTTACGGAAAGTAAAATCCAATGCCTATTGTATAGGAACCTGGAATGTTAGGTCCATGAATTAGGGAAAATTGGATGTAGTCAAGCAGATGTCCGACTCTTAGCGACCCCATGGACTGCAGCCTACCAGGCTCCTCAGTCCATGGGATTTTCCAGACAAAGAGTACTGGAGTGGGGTGCCATTGCCTTCTCCGATACATACATTAGTGTATACAAATATAAGTACATATTTATAGGCTTATTTATATATGCAATACATGCAAACATATATAGTTAGAAGGCAATATTATTTAAACCTTCCAAAGTTGGTTTCAAAATAAAATTGACCTTATATTAATAGTACAAAGAAAGAAACTCATTTTAATATGTGTCAAGTGAAGATCCTTCTCCCTGATCTCTTATTCTTTTCTTTTTATGACTTTAAGTTAGTTTAAATGTTTTTCACCAAACAAAAGATGATTTATTAATTAACTCATTTCAAATATTCACACAAGATCTTAAAGCAATCAAAGGATCTAGGACATTGTATTTAAGTTTGCATTTTAGTACAACATAATTCTCCTATATGTTTGTCACAAAAATAACTATGACAGATTTTTCCATAAACAGCTCTTGAAGTGGTTAACCAGAAATAATCAGTTTGATACAAATATTGACTTTTTGCAAGTCAGTTTATCTGAACACATATATTTACATTCTAATGACTTTAAATGTTTTATGGAAACACTGATAATTTCTCTGACCCATGACGTCAATGGAGGAAACCAGTAGGAAGTTCAAAACAATTAGGGTTTTCATTAGGAAATAATCTCAAAATCTTATATAAAAATAAGTTCACATAACACTTTATTTTAAATTCTGATAATATTCAAGAAAAATACATTTAGTATGATTTTAAACAAACTTTTCAATTAAGTTTTATTCATCCAAAATTCATCAGTTTTAATATAATACATATTGTATCCAGATTATTACATTTCTATCCATCATTATGTTTGTATCCATATATAAATCTTCATTTATTAATCATTAAAAATATTTTACAGAAATATAGCTTATTTTATTACTTCTAGTTGCTACCTTGGTACTCATTTGTATTTTTTTCTTTTTTATATTGAATAGTCTTTCAATTTAAGATAATTTGTTTCTGCAGAATGCAAGAATGACATATTTGAATGAATAAGTAATTTCCAAAAATGTCACTCATATCTGTCCAGAATTACATATGGTTGCAATTACAAATATCCCATTGTAATTGGCTAATTACTCTGCTTCCTTGAGAAACTAGTAAAATATTTTCTTCTTATAGACAAGCAGAGATCTGGCAGCAATTTCAACCTAGACAGAATGTATATGTGTACTACACCTGTAAGAAAAAGATAATAAACAATTGTAAACAGAAAAAATGGATTTTCCCCCAATGTTTTTGCATAAATTTTCTCCATTTGTCACATTTGTCATAAAGGAGTTGTAGATTTCTTAGATTTTATCTCTCATTCACTCTGGAACTTTGCAGTGCTCAAACTCTAGAATTTGAAATATTCTTCAAACATGCTACGGTAAACACAGTGGTAAAGCTACAAGTCTGTTATACTACTTTGATGCTTTTCAACTGGGGGTTGTCTTGCCCAAAATCCTCCTCCGAGGGATATTTGGCTGAAGAAGTATTAGTTGCAAAAATTAGCAGAACTGAGGAGTGGCCAGGTAGGTTGCTACTGTCATCTAGTGGGTACAGGCCAGAGATTCCCTTAAAGATCTTCCATTGTGCAAGACAACTTCCCTAACAAAGAATTATGCAGCCCAAAATATCAATTGTGCTGAAATTTGAAAATCCTCCTCTACATAAAGTCAGTTTGCAAAACCTTCACAGACATTCAGAAAGGTAAGCTATTTTTCTCACACACAAAGATGTAATGCCTGATATGCAGTAAGTAATTGAAAGAATAATGTTAGTACCTAAGACTCTCCGTCCTACGGATGGTGTCCAGATCTTATCAGTACCCAATTAGAATGCATATAACAAATAGATTTCTCAGTTCTCAATTTTGAAAGACAAAGAGACTTTAACCAGTTCAGAGAGACAGGTTGTGATCACCTTTTGATACAAGAGATTCTGAAAAGTATCCCATATTTCTGTGTCTGCACAAAAATGTCATCATTTGGTTATAGCAGTTCTGAAACAGGAGTGTCAGGGCAAGCCAGGATCTCAAGAATGTGTTCTTTGTTTCAGTTGTGTCACAGTTGGTTAAGCCAGTTTTGCTCAAAATAGTCAGCCTTTTAATTTCTACACAAGACATAATGTGTAAAGATCCCAGAAAATGAGATCTTTCATACTAACTCATTATGAGCTTTAATTATAGTCATTATTATATGGGATAATGACATAAATAAGGGCAGGAGAAGAAGGAGACTTAAAATATAAGAATAATGGAATAGTAGAAAATACTATTCCAAGGGTAGAAAAAACTACGGTGTTGCAGGAGCACAACTTAAATGTGCAAGTTTAATCGGAGAAACTGATAAACATAAGTTTTGATGAGTTAGTTCTAGAAATTGATGGATATGTCAAAAAATTGGCATAATATTTTTATGTTAGTTTATCTGAATTTTTCTCCTGAGAAACTGTGCCTATATGCTCATCTTGCCCACACTGATAAAAGTAATATGCTATATAAACATTTAAATGTAACATATACACCTTAATAGAGAAAATTCATAGTTACTTATGATTGGTCTTCCTGGGACTTGACATTATTTCCCATTTTTTTATAATACAAATGGTTCATGTGCATAAAACACTTGTAATATGTTAAAATATTCTTTATGATGTTTCCTGTGTAAATGAAGCTTAAATGTTAATTCCTATCTTTATTTGAGAATAAGAAAATAGACAGTATATCAACTATATAGTGAATTTAGTAAATACAGGAATTAACTTATTTTAGAAATGTTGATTTATGAAATACTTTAAACAGTAAAAATGTGCAATTAATAATAAAGCATATCTTATAAGGTGACATAAACAAGAGTGTACTACAATGTTTGGCTGTCATCTGTACAGATTTCCTCACAATGATAGTAAATATAGTTCAAAATAATCTTTTTCAAATCAAAGATACACATTTTATTACCATTAAATATCTTTTAGTTAAGCTGAACTCTGCATACTCAGAATAGCAAAATATCTCATTTTCTATTCAGTTGAGCAGATCTTGAATATAGAAATTAAATTTTAAAGTGTGAGTAATGCACTCAATCCTTGATTCTGAATCTCAGACACACTTCTCATCAGTGTGCTTGAGATTTTTCATTTTTAAATACAATTTTAAATGCCTTATTTTTATTTGCAGGAACATTTACTACAAAATATTTCATTTATTAAAATAAGGATAATTAATGATCCTTTCTTTGATTATTACTCCTAGGAATCTCTTTTTGGGGGGTACTATTGCAAGAAATTATGACATGATATGCAGTTAATATGACTTTTAAGCAGTGAAAGAACTAAATTATCCTTCTGTTCTTTTTTATGTGCAAAAGACAAAGAGAAACTTAAAGGGAAATTTTCTGTTGTTGTTGTTGGCATGCTTTTCCTCCAGTTCTTAAAAATGTCACTTAACTTTCAATTTCAGTGTCACACCTTCTCTGGAACTTGCTGAGTCTGGCAGCCTTGGCAGAAGTCCTTGACAGCTTGTCAAGCCCAAGGCAAATGCATGTAATCTTTCCTCCCAGTAATTAATAATTAATTACTGCTCATTAATCTTTAATGAATGGTAGTGGGGGATAATCTAGTCTTTAAGACAAGAGAAAAAACACAAAGACATTGTTATTTCAAGAGGAACTTTTTAGTTCAGGACTTTTACAAGTCAAACGAATCCTGGGGCTAATTGTGAAAAATCAATGAGATAAAAAGGCATGCAAACATGCACAAATGCAATCATACCCGGTCAAAGCACCTGTAAACTGTTTCTCTTGAGATAAACTCTCAACTCCCGAGGTGTAAATCGCAAGGGCATACCTATCTTCCAAGGTACAAAGAACACAAACCAACACACTTTGTTTTCTAGAAAGGCAGGTCTTCTCTTAGAAGCTAAAAGTGACTTTCTGGAACACTGGCTTGTGATTGTTATTATCCATCCTGGCAGAATTTTTTTTTTTTTTTTTTTTTTCTGAACAATAGAAGGAGTTCTCTGGTAAAATAAAGAAGAAAATACTGATGGAATCATTTTAATAAATGTGAATCCTTAGATGTTATTTGTATTCAGCTTTGCTCTTGAGGTATTCACAGTGTCACCAGTTGTAATGACAATGTGTTGAGTACTCAGTTGATGGGGAAAAAGCTGAAACATCTTTTTTCCTGACATTTGTAGAAATGATGAAGGGGGAAAAAAGTCCTTTAAAACTGGTTAAATTAATGATAGTTTCCAGTGCTGGAGGATGGGGGGAGGTAGATATTGCCCTGCTCCTATAGAAATCACTCCAGAATTTCTCAATTTGGCGGGGCAGGGCGGGGCGAGGCGGGCGGGGAGGGGGTGCGGAATAATCCCTTTATAAGCACTCTGTTAAAGTAACAGAAAAAGTAACTAAGCCCATCACCTATGTATGAATATGGGTCAAGGAATGAAAATATAAATATGCTTTATCTGTACCTTCTCTTGGACTTCCCAGGTGACACAGTAGTAAAGATCTACCTGCTAATACAGCAGACACAGTAGACACGAGTTTGATCCCTGAGTCAGGAAGAGAATCTGGAGGAGGTAATGGCGAGTCACTCTAGTATTCTTCCCTGGGATATCCCACTGACAGAGGAGCCTGAAAGGCTACAGTCCATGGGGTTGCAAATAATCAGGCATGACTGAGCATACACACAAATCTTTTCTTGCATCTTATACTATATATGTGTGTGTGTGTGTGTGTTGTATATATATGTATAATATAGCATCTTATACAATGCTATATTGTGAGGGATAATTATCTCCAGTCATTTTTTTTCCTTCTTTAAACATTTAACTAAGTAAGAAAAAGGAGAAAATATTCTATTACCTTGCTTGTGCTGATGCTCATTGCTCACCAAGGTGGTCTGTTTATAGGCAATTGAAAATGTTTCAAGCTTTCCAAGTGGATTTATGTTTCCCTGAGTTATAAGAACACTTATAATACAAAAATGAACAAACAAATGATCTTCAGTCATGTTTCACTAAATGAAAGGGATACATTTTTCGGGCTCCCATTCATTGTCCCCTATTGCCTACGCATCATGCCTACCTGTCAAATCTTAGTTTATTAGGTTTACAGTGCCATGTTGACTCTCCCAGTTTTGCCAAACTTGCTTTTGTTAATTCCCATCTTCAAACCCTGACTCTGAGATTTTCTTTAAATTTTCTTATTTCCTTAAGATGAGATCAAAACAAATTTTTTTTTGTTCCTTCTCAGGTGAATTTAAGGATAGAAACTTATATGTTTATGGTTTTAGCATATAATGAAGTAAATAATATATGATTTTTACATTATATAACATATTTCATTTAACTTTTCTAAATAAGGTCATTTTATTTTAACATGCATTGTAGTTTCTTCTTTGAGAAACCCTGTATTGTACAGAGGTAAATAACAGATTTAAAAGGAAGTGAGTCTATTATTGCTGCTTTCTTTTTATCTTAACCTCAGAAAATATTCCCTATTTTAACAAATAAAAATCATAATCTTTATACACATATCAACTTGTGGAATAACTAGTTTTTAATATGACATGAGTGATGAAATCACATAGTGTATGTAAAACATTTCATAGACTGAGAAGCAGGACAGAAATTATTACTATATATTTTAGCACACATAATTATCTGTTATATTATTTCAATACTTGCTGGCTAAATTTCTATGAAGATAGATAAAATCAAATTAAAGATACATATTTCTAAATTCAAATCAAATTACAGAAGACCTAACAAGGGAGACACTTAATTCACTTTAAAAATTTATCAAAGGCAGAAGTATATTACCAGTAATTCAAGTCTTAAGTGTACTTTGTATTATGATTAGGCTAAAAAGATTTGCAAATGTTTATTAGTATTTTACTTGGTTAATTTGATGTTTGGTTGAATAAACACAATACATCTATACTACAGATTAGTATGTTGCTATTCTAAAATTTTTGCAAGGTTATATATATATGTACATATATATAATACTTGTAGAAAATATTAGCAACTAATTTTATGATTAAAAGTAGGCTAGGAAATAACATTTCCAATGTAAATATGTTGTTGTAAATTCTATCTCTATTTTTAAACATTATAAGATATGTTAATCAGGATGGTAATATTATTTTCATGTCTTAATTTTGCATCTGCACTTATAATTTCTGCATAATTATTTATAATCACAAAGACAAGTTAGAAATAGGATTTTGATTTTTATTATATATATTTCCAGTAGGCATATTATGTTTACAGAAACAAAAATTCATAGAAACATTACAAAAACTTATCCTGTTTATTGGTCATTCTTACAGTCTAGTATGAACTTTTCTGACAGCAGATGTTTGATTTAAAAAAATATATTAAAACTAATTATTTAGACCAGTTTTAGGCTTCAGTCAGTTCAGTTCAGTTGCTCAGTCATGTCCGGCTCTTTGTGACCCCATGGACTGCAGCATGCCAGGCCTCCCTGTCCATCGCCAACTCCTGGAGTTTGCTCAAACTCACACCCATTGAGTCAGTGATGCATCCAGCCATCTCATCCTCTGTTGTCCCCTTCTCCTCCGGCCTTCAATCTTTCCCTGCATCAGGGAAAATGAGTCAGTTCTTCGCATGAGGTGGCCAAAGTATCGGAGTTTCAGCATCAGCATCAGTCCTTCCAATGAATATTCAGGACTGATCTCCTTTAGGAATGACTGGTTGGATCTCCTTGCAGTCCAAGGGACTCTCAAGAGTTTTCTCAAACACCACAGTTCAAAAGCATCAATTCTTTAGTGGTCAGCTGTCTTTATAGTCCAACTCTCACATGTGCACATGAGTACTGGAAAAACCATAGCTTTGACTAGATGGACTTTTGTTGGCAAAGTAACTTCTCTGCTTTTTAATGTTTGATATATTAAAATAAGAAAAATCAATAATTATGATTTAAATGGAGCTTATGGTTTTAAGAGGTGTTAAAAGATTGGGAGATTATGTAAATTCACTTGTTAAAACTTGAAAGCTTTGAAATGAGACCGAGAATTGGAAATACAAGCAGAGTTCTAACCTATCAATATTTGCATACACAATGTGCATATAAAATATACATTCATCAATATCCATGCAAATAGCAATCAAGTCACTAGAGAAAGAATGATTAAAGAAACCATTGTAAATTAAAGCATTTAAGGAAATGGTTCTAATTGTGTTGCTTTTTTTTTTTTTTCCCACTTGTGCATTAGTCCTTATTCTAAAGTACAAGCTTTTTAGAAACTTATCATGCCTACTCAGTGCTTTGCATCTAGAATGTTCAATTGTTTGTCCTCTTGTGATTTTTTTAAATTAATTAATTATTTTTTTCTACTTTACAATATTGTATTGTTTTTTTATTTTTTTTAATTTTATTTTATTTTTAAATTTTACATAATTGTATTAGTTTTGCCAAATATCAAAATGAATCCACCACAGGTATACATGTGTTCCCCATCCTGAACCCTCCTCCCTCCCCATACCATCCCTCTGGGTCGTCCCAGTGCACCAGCCCCAAGCATCCAGTATCGTGCATCGAACCTGGACTGGCAACTTGTTTCATACATGATATTTTACATGTTTCAATGCCATTCTCCCAAATCTTCCCACCCTCTCCCTCTCCCACAGAGTCCATAAGACTGTTTTGCCATATATCAACATGCATCCACCACGGGTGTACACGTGTTCCCCATCCTGAGTTTTCACATAGATTTTGTCATATGAATATAGTTGAAATAAAAGTAATTTTAAATTTGTCTCTGAGGTTATCACATTCACATTTAATCCTTTATGATCTAGACAGGACAAGTGTTACTAGCTCAATTGTATTTTGGTGAGAAAATACATAGAGATTTTGTGATTGAAATAGAATATGAGTGCTTAACTCATATCACTCATAAGAAATTAGAAGTTATTTCCAGTTTACATCCTTTCCCTTTAATATCTAATAGCCAATATATGTTACTTGTGCCTGTATTCACAAAGATTTGCATTCCAATATTCACTCTCAATTAATATTAAAATTAAGTATAGGGATCATGTTATAAGATAAATTGAATATCATTTTTACATTGTACTTAAATGACTATTTGAATTGAGAGGCTTATCATTAATGAAATTAGAAACAAAACACACTGATTGTTTTGTAATGTAAATAACTATATTCAGTAGTAATACCATGTTAAATCTCATAATGCAAACTCAACTAAGGAATTGAAATGGGCACTGCAAATAGTATATTCAAAATAATATTTTACTTTCTATTTATATATTTTTAAATTCATCCTGTAAATCATATTTACAAATCTACTTTCTAAAGAACTGGTCTATTGGAAGAGTGAATGAATCTTCGTATTCAGAAAAACAAAAACTTACATTATCAGAAGTCAAAAAATGATAAGACTGATTTCTTTCTCAATTAGATAGATCTTTTTTTAGAATATAGTGAATACTTTTTAAGCACAAGGACAATTAAAAATATTAAATACTTCAGATTTATATCTTCTATTTATAAATTTATTAAACCAAATAAGGTGTTTTTCCTTTGTTAGACTGGAAGATAAAATCAAAATAATAGTTTAAATCTACAAAACACATAGAACATTAAATAAATGCGATATATTATGAAATAATATTAAATTCCCCAATGGATTAAGAAAGTTAATTATATAGCTCATATTATCTTATGAAGTATATTTGTTTTATACATATATATATGTAAACTTTTACTAAATTTAAATGGGCAAAAAAAGTTGTCTTTAAAAAATTGCTGCTTATAAGATTCTGTCATAGTAGTCTGTTAAATTTTCAGTTAGTTTTTATGTGATCATGTTATTTTGTGTAAAATATTAAAATACGATATAAATTTCTCTTTTTATTTTCACAGGAAAAATTATTCTTTATTTTTTTATTTTTATTTTTTTCATTTTATTTTATTTTTTTATTATTTTTTTAAAATTTTATTTTATTTTTAAACTTTACATAATTGTATTAGTTTTGCCAAATATCAAAATGAATCCGCCACAGGTATACATGTGTTCCCCATCCTGAACCCCCCTCCCTCCTCCCTCCCCATTCCATCCCTCTGGGTCGTCCCAGTGCACCAGCCCCAAGCATCCAGTATCGTGCATTGAACCTGGACTGGCAACTCATTTCATACATGATATTTTACAAGTTTCAATGCCATTCTCCCAAATCTTCCCACCCTCTCCCTCTCTCACAGAGTCCATAAGACTGTTCTATACATCAGTGTCTCTTTTGCTGTCTCGTACACAGGAATTATTCTTTAAAAAAAGAGGAAGAGCCCTGTTCAGAACCTGCTGGGACATGGACAGGTGGTGGAAACCCAGGCATTAGGCAGGCGCAGGTGGACACCTATTTCAGGGCGTGGCTGGCTAAAGAGTCCTCTGCAGCCCCCAAACTGGATACATCCCCAATAGTAACCAGGTGAAAGGAACTGCCCTCCCTGCCTAATCTTTTTTTTTTTTTTTTTAGCCTTATGAAGTTTATTTCTTTTATTGAAAGATAATTGCTTTACATAATTTTGTTGTTTTTTGTCAAAGCTCAACATGAATCAGCCATAAGTATACATATATCCCCTCCCTTTTGAATTTCCCGTCCATCTCCCTCCCCATCCCACCCCTCTAGGTTGATACAGAGGACCTGTTTGAGTTTCCTGAGCCATACAGCAAATTCCCATTGGCTTATCTATTTTACAAATTATAATGTAAGTTTCCATGTTACTCTTTCCATCCATCTCACCCTCTCCTCCCCTCTCCCCATGTCCATAGGTCTATTCTCTATGTCTGTTTCTCCATTGCTGCCCTGTAAATAAATTATTCAGTACCATTTTTCTAGATTCCGTGAGTCAGAAAGTGGAAGATAAATATTGTATTCTAACACATATATATGGAATCTCCCTGCCTAATCTTAACAACCCATGAGAGTGACATCTTCCTGTGAAGATGCTCTGCCTACGGAGGCACACGTTTGCATAGGACATTACTCTGGATGGTGCCACAGAGCATTCTGCGACTGACATTTCCTGGGAGTCAATCACAACAATCACCGCACCGAAGAACCGTTTCACCTTGACCTGAACTGATGGATTAGGATCAGTCAACTGAAACCAGACCACCTGCCCTCTCATTTTCACACTTAAAGTTAAGACAAGAACAAGGGGCAGGAGAGGAAGTAGACGGTGCCCTCCCTGAAATGCCTTTCCTCTGCTGATCTTCCAGCCGTCATCAGCTCATGGAGGTGAGTCTGCAGGTCACCGAAGGACTGTTCTCTGGTCTGTGGAGCTTCTGGCATCAAGGTACGCTGCTGCATCAGGTCCAAGTGTTCCTGCTGCAAAAAAAGCTTCAAACTGCTGGATTCACTGATGCTGTCAACTTTACCTGCAAAGAGTCAAATTTCAATCTGACTGCACTTGGGTGAAAACAGTGCTCCACTCCAAGAATTTAGTTATTCTTTCTTGTTCAAAAAGATTTTGTGAGAAAACTGACAGTTAAAAATGAATGAATCATTATATCCCTAAGGGAACATTGCACTTTTTCAAACATTTTTTTCTTGTAACTTAGATAGCTATGATAATTATAGCAATATTAGTTTACTTTTTAACTTTTAATTTTGGCACAATTATAGACGCAGAAGAAGTTGTGGAAATGGTACAGAGAGGTGTTTTTCATCCTTTATCTACTTTTCACTAAAGGTAATATCTTACCTAATTATTGTATAGTACCAAAACCAGGCTGGTTGAGTTACAAGTGGTAGCAAGCTAGGCAGGAGAAACATAAACAACCTCAAGTATGTGGATGATACCACTCTAATGACACAAAGGAAAGAGGAACTAAAGAGCCTCTTGATGAGGGTGAAGGAGAGTGAAAAAGCAGGCTTAAAGCTAAATATTAAAATAATAATAAGATTATGGCATCTGCCCCCATTACTTCTTGGCAAATAGAAGGGGACAATGTGGAAGCAGTGACACATTTCTTCTTCTTGGGCTCTAAAATCATTGTGGATGGTGAGTGCAGCAATGAAATCAGATGATTGCTTCATGGTTGGAAAGCTATGACAAACCTAGACAGTGTGTTTAAAACCAGGGGCATTACTCTGCCAATAAAACTCTGTGCAGTCAAGGCTGTGGTCTTCCCAATGGTCACCTATGGTTGTGAAAGGTAGACCATAAAAAAGGCAGAATGCCAAAAAAAATTGATGAATTCGAACTTTGGTGCTGGAGAAGACTCCTGAAAGTCCCTTGGACAGTAAAGAGATCAAACCAGTCAATCTTTAGAGAAATCAACCCTGCATATTCATTAGAAGGACTGATGCTGAAGCTCCAGTATTTTGGTCATATGATGTGAACAGCTGACTAACTGGAAAAGTCCCTGATACTGGGAAACATTGAAGGCAGGAGAAGAAGAGGGTGTCAGAGGATGAAACTGCTGGATGGCATCACCGATGCAATGGACCTAAACTTGGGCAAACTCCAAGATATGGTGAGGGACAAGGAGGCCTGGCGTGCTGCAGTCCATGACGTCACAGAGTCAGACAGGACTGTGCAACCGAACAACAGCCAAAACCAGAAAATTCAGACTGGTACAGTGCAATTAACAGCAGGATACACCTTAATTCTGTTTCACCAGTTTTTACATGCACTTATTTGTGTGTGTGTGTGTGTGTGTGTGTGTGTAGAATAACTAAAGTATGAAAGTGATTACATTTCACAGCACTATATATTTTTAGTGATTTTTTTTATGCACTTAGCCATAGTTTTTCTGTTTTTAATTGGAGGATAATTGCTTTACTTTTAAATAATAAAATAAACTGCTAAGAATAATTATTTTAAATTATAATTTGAAGTTCAATTTAAATTTTAGAGAAATATTCTAATGACCAATAATTATGATGTAAACAGGTTTTTGTTTATTTTGGTGTGACCTGCAAATTATATTTAATGTTTCAATAGCTTAAAAACAATTATATTTAATATCATGGCTACTCTATTGCATTAAGAAATAAAGCACTAATTTTTGTTCCTGTAAATATGGTGGTTGCTGATTACAATTGAAGCAGTACAGAAATAATGAAGAAGATAATTTTGCACAACAGAAATATATTGAGATGTTAAAAATTTTGCATATTTTGTTACCCTTTCTCAAATCTATTGAACAATCAGAGAACAAATATTAAATCCTAGGTCTCATTTAATAATAACTTTTAGGGGAAAATATATTGATTTGTCTTACAAATTAGTAGCTTAAACATTTTGAGAGATAAAGAGTTTAAGGTGGATAATTGTGTGGCAAATGATTATAAACTACCAGAGATTTTAAATTGTTCTAAAATAAGTACTAGATTTTCCAAAGTTATGTTTTTTGGATTAAAAAAATGTACTTTTCTCTAACTGTAGTCTTTTATTGTTTTGTTTTTGTAAAGGGTAACATCAAAGATAAATATTTTAGTGCCTATTATTCATCTGTATACCTGCGACTATCTTTAGAGTCAACTCTATTTCAAAAATCATGAAATTTTTTGGTAGTTCTGTAAGTAAATGTGTATTTATTTTTTAACCTTCATTTTTATGTTGATATACCTCTGTCTTTTTTTTTTTAACTTTATAATATTGTATTGGTTTTGCCATATATCAACATGAATCTGCCACAGGTATACTTGTGTTTCCCACCCTGAACCCTCCTCCCTCCTCCCTCCCCCCTCCCTGTACCATCCCTCTGGGTTGTCCCAGTGCACCAGCCCCAAGCATCCAGTATCGTGCATTGAACCTGGACTGGCGACTCATTTCATATATGACATTCAACATGTTTCAATGCCATTCTCCCAAATCATCCCACCCTCTCCCTCTCCCACAGAGTCCAAAAGACTGTTCTATACATCAGTGTCTCTTTTGCTGTCTCGTATCTCTTTCTGATTATTAAAAGCAAGTTCCATTTTGCATTTTTCAGAATAACTCATTATTCCCTGACTTCTTGAATCTTTATAAGACTCAAGTTTCATTATTGGAAATTGTCTGCAGCTTTTATATTGTTGATAACTATAAAATCATTGGCTCCTTGAATGTCTTTTAAAAGTTACTCTATTATCTTTTGGCATAAAAGGATGTTGCCAAAACTTATGATAACGATTTATTTTTCTCTCCTTTATATTTGACTTGATTTTTTTGCTGAAGCCAAAGAAAGGTTGATTTTATTTTAAAATTCAAAAAAGTTATCATCATATTTTTCACTATTGACTTTCTGAGTAAGTTTTATCCAATTATGGGATACTGCTTAAATATACAGTATATGTAATCTTTTATTTCAGGATTTTTCTTAAATCATAGTTTGTGGTACTTGCTATCTTCCATTCCATTGATTTCTTCATTGAACAATATTTACATAAACATATATATATTATATTATATTTTGTATATATATATTTTTTTCAAAATATTTTGTCTTTGTACATTTCTTTTTGAAATAGATAGGCATACTGGAAGCAGCAATGAGAGAAGATGAGGGAAATAAGGATCAAATGATGGGGAAAATTAGTGAATTAGAAGATATCTGTGTATGTAAGGGAATGAAAGAGTTACCAGACAAGGAGAAGTTGAAGACACAGGAGAAAGACAAAATAACTATGCAAGTCAAATTTCTGCTTGTGATAACAGGAGGGAACATCAGATTTTAGGATTAGGAGCTGTTTGTTTAACAGGAAGAGAATCTAACATATCTGAGACTAAAGAGGCAATAGTAAGAATGTGTACACATGTACATAAATTTGTAGAAAAGGTTAATACTTGGAAAGAGTTTACGTTTAATGGCCAGGAGATAAGGCCATCTAATGGTGTGATAATGAAGTGGGATGGATGGATAACTTAAAGAGAATAGAGAAGATTTTGACTAATGAGTTATAGGTAGAGCATTTAGATGAAGGAAAAGCAGAATGGCTTTCAAGTGGCAATAGGATTTTTCTGCAATTCAAGGCGATTACTTTGCCCTAGAACTAGCCTACATGATCAAGGGGTTAATGCAAGCATCACTTAAAAGCTTAGGTGTGGCACCAAAGAAAGCAGAGTGAAGCCCTGATGTATGTATGGAATTAAATGCACATATGTTCATGACAGGAATAAGTAAGTAACTGCATCTTAAATATATTTTAAAATACTTTTTTTGCATTGGTGCCACTGTTCATAATTTATTTTAAAGCTTTACTCATATTACCTTTTTAATCTGGTTTATTTTATCAGCATATTATCTAGTCAAAATGACTTAGACACATGCATATTAATACTATATTTTATTTCCTGAAGAAAGGAAATTGCCTAAGTCATTAATCATATGCCTTTATATAGCTTTGTAGGCTAATTATCAAGTGAACCTCTCAGAATTACTTCATCACATCTTTAATTTTTAACTGTAAAAAGTATTTTTTACAGGTTAGATATAAGTACAAGTTGTGATTAGATAGATAATCTTTTTGTATTTATCTATAGAACTATAAATATCTTACTTTATAGTATTAGGTCAATGATGTTTCCTTAAGGATAAGCGTAGAAATGTTCATTTAATCTTTAATTAACCAATAAATATTACAGAAGGCCATTTCATTTGAGTGTCAATAATTAGTAATTTTTATTTGTATGATTTAGTGAATGGGACAGAGTCTCTTACTGCTAGTGATAATTTCATTCTACAAATTGGGCAAATTCAGAATTTTATAGCTCATTCAGAGTCACTAAATGCTACAGTTTATCACTTTAAGTGATAATGTGGACACCATAATGAGAGGATCTAAATATCGATTAATAAATCTAGGACAAAGATGAACTTACTTGGTTACTCTTTTCACTCATGTCTCTCAGGTTTAATTCTATCAGGAAAAGAAAATGTGCACTGATCTTAAGACTGATGATTCTCTATATATCATAATATTTTTCATTTTTGCCCATTTTCTAGACAGAAAGTCTGAGAACTATATGAGCGGCCTTGACTTCAAAAATAAATATATCCTCTATGTAATATGGGTTATTTTGCACATTTAACATCTTTGTCTACCTAAACATATTATGTTAATCTAGGATATAATGGTGCCCTATTATTTAACTAAAAATAGTGAAAAGAATGATTCAAGGCTACCAAAAGCTATATGTTTTCCTCTGATTTACATGTGTTTTTCTCTCATAAAGTGTTCACTATATAGGTGTATAACATCTTCAATTGTAAAATAATTCAATTTGGACTCATATTTTGCAGCATCTCATTGAACTTAACATCTCAAGCCTTAATCTCTTCATTTGTAATGAGAATGTGATTTTTACTCACTACACTGACTTGTGAAAAATTTTAATTCTCATGCCTAATCCACTCAAAAAATGTTAACAATAGGTATTAGTATACATGCCAGTCAATATATGGCATTTTATGTTGTTAAAACAGCAATTTCCTCTTCATCTCTATTCAGTGTTATTTATTTAATTCCCATATAAAGACATTGAATCACACATGGATAAGAGATGTCTTGAAGGACAATAAGTGGCCAGTTTTCTTTTCTATAAATTTGGATGAATACCCATATACTTTCCACATATTCTTCTATTCTCCGCATAATATAGAGTTTTAAATGATTAAAAGAACTTCTCCCACAAGCTGATTCAGTAAAATGGAATATATATTGCTGTGTAGCAATCAGTAGAATATTGTCCCAGTGTGGAAATAAGCACTTATGAAAATGTAGAAGGACCTGGCAAGTGAAACTTTGGAAAAGGAGTGAGGTGAATTGGACTGAAAGTCACTGGATCTGCCTGAAGCATCAGCAGTGGTGGATGAAGTGGAACTTGTAGGAAAGTCTGAGAAACCTTGTATATATGGAAGCTGAAATGGAACCATGAAAGTCAGCTTGTGAATATCTAGAACTTTTAAGAAAGTTTTAAGAAACTTCTTTTACATTCTCTTCCATTAGAGGTTATTGCAAGATATTGAGCATAGTTACATATAAGTCGTTATTGGCTATATATTTTATATTTGGTACTATGAGCATGTTCATTTTAAGCTCCTAATGTATCCCTCTTTCTTGTTCCTCTTTGGTAACCAGAGTTTGTTTTCTATGTCTCTGAGTCTTTTCCTGTTATATAACTAAGTTAATTTGTATCATTTTTTTTAATTCCACATGTAAGCAATATCATATACATACCTTTGTGTGACTTACTTCACTTAGTTTAATAACCTTGAGATCCATCTATGTTGTTGCAAATGGCATTATTTCATTATTTTTTATGACTAAGTTTTCATTGTAGATATACATATATATGTATAAAATATTTACCACATTATGTTCATCCATTCATCTGTCAATGGCCACCTGAAAATAACATAACATTGTAAACCAACTATATTGCGATAAAATTTTTAAAAGTAATTGAAAGAAAGAAATCACCTTTAAGAAAGCTTCTTCCTCTGTGAAGACAACTACCTCTAGGGGAAGTGTCACTTTTATAATTTTAGGTGATGGGCTCTGTGTTGTTGCTGTTGTTGCTCAGTTGCTAATTCATATCTGACTGTTTTGTGACATCATGGACTGTAGCCCGCCAGGCTCCTCTGTCCATGGGATTTCCCAGGCAAGAATACTGGACTGAGTTGCCATTTCCTCCTCCAGGGGACACTGCTCAGCTCTAACGCGAGCAGGAGGAAATACCGTGAACTCGCCCCAGTTTATTATCATGTCTGTCTGTGTACCACAGCCTACCAAGAGGAAGGATTTTTGTTTCCTTTCTGCCTTCTAAATCTTGCTGGTATCCTTTCTTGGCCAAGTCTCACTTTGAACAATATAGGGAGGATATTACAGAAAACAATTTCACTGACGATGAGTGGGAATAGTAGTACCAAACTGACAACTTGTCATCCAACATATTCCATTAAAAGGAAGAGTCATCTACCTTCATACTTTTGACTATAGATATCCAAAAAATAAAAGGAAGTGACTTTCCTAAAGCAATGAAAAGTATACATCCTTTCCCAAAAGTCTATAGAAAATACCTAAAAAGAGCATAGTTTATATGAAGTAATAGAATCATTTAAAAAGTCATTAGTCTTCATAAGATATTGACAGAGATTAATCTGCCTTATGCATAAAACTGATGAAAATTATATTTGATTTTTAATAATTACATTGTGTATCTGATAGTTCAGTGGTAAAGAATCTGCTTGCCAATGCAGGAGACCTAGGTTTGATCCCTTGATTGGAAAGAATGGAATGACAATGACAACTCACTCCAATACTCTTGCCTGAGAAATCCCATGGACAGAGGAGCCTGGGAGGGTACAGTACATAGGTGTGCAAAGGAGTCAGACACGACTCAGTGACTAAATAACAGCAAATAGCAGCAGCAACTACATAAGCAGAAACTGAATTGCATGGTCTTGTTTAAAAATGACACCCACACATGTTTTATCTTCATCTTAGAAATATAGTTAGAAATAAGATATATCATTTATTACAGCACACTAGTATGAGATAAGAATGGTCTAGAGACAGAATAAGACCAGTAGTAATATAAAAATTATAACCACATCAGATGAAAAGAGATTCTATGTTTTTGTTATAAGATTTATTAACTTAAAAAGTAAATTTCAATCATTTATATGAAAATGTGTATATTAGTATTTATATATGTACAAATACTAGTATAAAATGCAATATTATATAGATGTATATCCTTATAAAATGTTGCTTAACTGATTCTCAAAAAAAAAAAAAATTGTTAACCCATGGAACATATCCACACTGCACTTGTGTGGGTCACAATCATTTCTTTTCAGAGTTATTGAAATATCCTCCTAACCTTTCTTCTTTTTTTTTACTTTTGTGTCTACTGCATGCTTATTTTCAGCACATCAGCCAAAGCAATCTTAGTAACTTTAGACAGATCATATTGTTTCTCTCCTCATATTCATGCCATGTGCTCCATTTCACTCATAGTAAAAGACAAACTATTTAGAATGATCTATTTTGTCCTCTTCCATCTAACCGATTGTCTCTCAGAGTTATTTTCCTAATAATCTTCCACTCAGTGAGCACAACAGTTGCCTTTTTGCATTTTTCTCTAACATTGCCAGCATGTTCAGATTTCAGGGACTCTTGCAGGTCTTACTTAAATGTCTTACTTAAATATTAGTTATTTACTTAAATATTACCTCTTCTCATACAATCTAATCTGGATCCACTAACAAAAATGACTACCAAACACCCCAGTTGCTCACGACTACCTGTGTTTCTCTGATTTATCTCTCTCATTCACACATGTCATTGGCTAACTTGCTTTAATATTTTTGGTGCTTATTTTGCAGATCCCACCTCTAAAAAATAAAGACCCTGAATCTGTAGACTCATTTTTCTTTTGGTCATTCTTGTATCTCCAGCTGTTAGAAAAGTGCCTGGGAAACAGCAGATGCCCACTGAAAATTTATTGAATGAAAGAATAAATAAAAATTGAAATGCAGAATATCTTGAAAACTTGGTAACATTTAGTATCATCTAAATATTTTAAAAAGTTTTGTACCAAAATCTTTAAGGATTAATTTGGTGCATAGATTGTCAACAAATATTGAACATGAAAAAGAGTCAATAAAATTATACAATAATGGTTTCTTCACCATCATATTAATAATGAAATCCAATGGTTATTAGGGGAAAAAAAAACTGCCCCCCCACACACTCTTATCACAATCTGAAGTTAGATCAAAATAATCATATTCATTCTGCACCCTTACAGAGATAGACATTTCTACCTCATGAACATTTACAAAAAAATATTGTATTTGTCTTAATAAAATGTTCAAATATATTTCTGTTAACAAAGGCAAACGTGGATAAGTCTTCAACTCAAAAGCAAAATGAACAAATTGAGCAGGAATGGTTCTCTGACAGAAACAAATATTATCAGTGCTAAATTCAGTGGAAATTTTCTATTCAAAGCACTGAATTTTGATGTATAAATTATATGAAAATTATAATAACTTTGGTTTCTAAATTAAATAATAAATTGTAGATAAAAGAATATGTATTACCTTAATACTAAACACTAAACGAGATAAAAATGTACCTAAACTTACTTTATACTGTTGTAAAAGACATAAATATATTGTTAAAGCAAAAACTTCTTGCACATTTTATGTCTATTTTATAGACAAGCATTCTACAATTCAAAGAAAGCATTATATTTTAACTCTTAAAAAAAACTATAGCATAAAATGAAATTTAAAAATTTCTCATTAAAGGACATAGGTCTGTCTCTTTGGCAAATAATGAAAATATATATATTATATTTGGAAAATAATGAAAAAATATATTATATATATATAATTGCTGTATAAGATATGAGCTTACTTATGTATTTAAGAGACTCTTGAATAAGGTGAAAGACAAGAGTGAAAAAGCTGGCTTAAAACTCAACTTTCAGTAAACTAATATGGCATCTAGTACCATCGCTTCATGGCAAATAGATGGGGAAAATAGATGGGGAAATAGTTGCAGACATTATTTCTTGGGCTCCAAAATCACTGTGGGTGGTAACTGCAGCTATGAAATTAAAAGATGCTTGCTCCTTGGAAAAGATACTGTGACAAATAGAGACAGCATATTAAAAAGCAGAGACATCACTTTGCTGACAAGGGTCCATCTAATCAAAACTATGGTTTTTCCAGTAGTCATGTATAGATGTGAGAATTGGACCATAAAGAAGGCTGAGTGCCAAAGAACTGACGCATTCTAACAGTGGTGCTGAAGAAGACTCTTGAGAGTCCCTTGAACAGCAAGGAGATCAAACCAGTCAATTAAAAAAAAAATCAGTCCTGAATATTCATTAGAAGGACTGATGCTGAAGCTGAAGCTCTAATACTTTGGCCACCTGATATGAAGAACTGACTGATTGGAAATGACCCTGATGTTGGGAAAGATTGAAGGCAGGAGGAGAAGGGGACGACAGAGGATGAGATGGTTGGATGGCATCACTGCCTTAATGGAGAAGAATTTAAGCAAGCTCTGGGTGTTGGTGATGGACAGGGAAGCCTGGTATGCTGCAGCCCATGGGGTTGCAAAGTGCTGGACACGACTGAGTGACTGAACAACAGCAAATGTGTTTAAGATGACTGGACATCTTCAAAGATTAATATTTATTTATGAACAAAATGTTTTTATTCTAAACATGAGCAACTGAACAACAGCATAGTAATTGAATATCACTTTCATATTAGTGTTCCAGATTTTCAAAAACACTTTATTGAAAAAAATAAAATGTAATAAAGATAATTAATTTTAAAAAGTCACCTTTATCATATATTCTTGAACAAAAATTTCATAAATCGTATATAAGTATGGAAAATTATTTACTTTTATACAAAGAAAAAGAAGAAACTGTAAGTGGGATCAAACTTACTTTTAAATCTTCTATTAATTATGTAGGAGTTGTTGCAGATAAGAGATTACTTATCTGTACATAAATAAAGCTGCATCAGAATCAAGTTCCCAAGTACCTAGCCCCCATACATGCAAAGCCTCCCTCACTATCAACATCTCATATAAGCAGTATAAATGGTGATAGTAAGAGAGTTTGAACACTTGTTTATGCGTGTGCATAGGTATGTAGTGAGATACGGGAACTTGCACTTTAAGCTCAATTTTCCGTGAAAGTAAATCTCTTCTAAAAAACAACGTCCATTTAAATGAGGGGGAATCTGAGTGAACTCTGGGAGTTGGTGATGGACAGGGAGGCCTGGCATGCTGCAGTTCATGGAGTCGCAAAGAGTCGGACACGACTGAGCGACGGAACTGAATTGAATCAATGGTTAATGGTAATACACTAATGATAGACTAATAGAATATATAAATTAATAATAAAAGCTGAAACCTTGTGTTTATACAGGAATTTTTTTCTTTTGTTGCATAGTTGCTGCTTCTGCTGCTAAGTCACTTCAGTCTTGTCGGACTCTGTGTGATCCCACAGACGGCAGCCCACCAGGCTCTGCTGTCCCTGGGATTCTCCAGACAAGAACACTGGAGTGGGTTGCCATTTCCTTCTCCAATGCATGAAAGTGAAAACTGAAAGTGAAGTCGCTCAGTCGTGTCTGACTTCGAGACCCCATGGACTGCAGCCTACGAGTCTCCTCCATCCATGGGATTTTCCAGGCAAGAGTACTGGAGTGGGGTGCCATTGCCTTCTCCATGTTGCATAGTTATCCTAACTTAAATATCTGATCTCTATTAACGTTGTTGCTGCTGCTGCTGCTGCTAAATCACTTCAGTAGTGTCTGACTCTTCTAGACCCCATGGACTGCACCCTACCAGGGTCCTCCGTCCATGGGATTTTCCAGGCGAGAGTATTGGAGTGGGTTGCCATTGCCTTCTCCTATTAATGTTGATAGAGTAACAAAAAATCGCTATATGTACTTTATGCATGGCCTTCATTAACACGGTGAATTTATTTGGTGAATTATTGAGCTTGACTTATATAAAATTGTATCTAGATTAATGATTTAATTTCCTTCTAATGCTTGAATGGTTTAGAGAGTTATTTGACACTTGACAAGCTACATTATGTCATGTTATCAGCCATGTACTATAGAGAAAAGTAATTATTTCAAAGAATAACTACATGGAAAAATAATATAAATGGTTCTGTTTTCAGGGGTAGTAGTAGAGGAAAAACAGGAGATTTGGTAATAAAGAAAATGTAAGATTAAAAATTCAAAATATGTTTAAAATTCCTCTTGCTGATTGCTTGCTTTATATTGATATAGCATAGTTATAAAGAAAATAAATACAATTCAAGAGGTGTACTTAGAATTAGAACTTGTATGAACACAAGTATATTTGATGTCAACATCTATATCTTAGAATTAATGAATTTAAAAAAGGTGGCAAGGATAATCATATATATAGTGGATATGAATTGAAACAAAGGATTTGGAATGTTTACCCATAATTTTGTTTCATCTTAGTTCCTTACCGTCTTCTATTATAAATAGGTCTAGAAATAAAATCATATTTTGCTATTTCCAAATACATACCTAGAACCAGACAGTACATTGTACTTATACAAAGGCAGAACACATGTATACCTGTGGCGGATTCATTTTGATATTTGGCAAAACTAATACAATTATGTAAAGTTTAAAAATAAAATAAAATTTTAAAAAAAAGTGTTATTTTTTTTTCCCACTTGAAAGTAAAAATCACAATGCATGTGATTGGTTAGTGTATTATTATAGCTGCCTGGTGAATCTAGTTTTTTTGCCACGTTTTAATATAAAAAATTTTTAAAATATTAAATATATCACATTGGATTTCATTCTGCATTTCTGCTAGGCTCCTGATTTTAACATACTGCCTTATTTGCTAATTTGCAAAACTCCAATAAAATAGTGATGTTTAGGAAGTGGAAATTCATAGTAAATGGAGTCAGTATTTTTCTGCATTATCTAGTACAAAGAAAATAGGAAAATATTTCAGTGTTGCTGTTGAAGATTATAAGTTGCTGTTGAAAATTATAAGTTCCAGAGTTTTTCTCCCAGAGACCACTGAAGGCTCACATCAATTTATTTCCCCTTATTCTGCTTAATTATGAACCTCTTCAAGGGCATACTTAATGACTCTTTTCATTCCCAATGACTGGCTCAATTTCTGATAGAATAGCTGTTGAATTAAATGCTTTCTAGATAAAATTGAATGACTCAGTTTCTTTGAGAAATAAATTTTATTTCAGTGATAAATGTCTAAAACTGAAGGTAGATTATAAATGTTTAGAATTTCTAAACAAACATGTTTAAATATTCTAAACAGCAGAAGCGAGAAACTATTGGAGGTGAGAAACAGCAAAATTAAAAAAGTATATTAATTTAATGTATACTTACATGAAACAATAATAGCAAAACATTTGAGTACTTTAAAAAAACAGGTTGAAAATATTGGAGTGGTTCATTATATGTATATATTTGTGTGTGTGTGTATATATATATACATATGTAGATTTTGAAATAATTACAAAATAGAAAATAACATGTTTCTTGATAATTCTTTTTGTTTTCTAAATGATGTATAAGCAGTTAAGCCAGTTGTGATGAGTTTAAGGCTGTCTTTTTTCAACATGTATATTTTTAAACAAATGCATTAAAGGAAATACACCAATAGTGATTATAGTTTATCATTTTTTTGAATGCACTTTTAAAATGCACGTGTGGTGTGATGAATGTCAGTGAAAGTGGTGGCGTAGGTAGCCAAGGTCATGATTCTTCATAGACAACTGAACAGTCAAGCAGTAACTCTCAGAATTAACTTTTAGGAACTCGGAAAATAGTCAAAAGTTAATAGTGACCAAGAGAATGTTAATCAGAAAATGGTAACTTAAAAACATTAGGAACTTTGTGATATTTTTACTTGTTCTTACACCACCACCATCCTTGTCTCATCAGTCTTGAAGAAGGCAAATCCTGTTCTCAGTGTAGGATTCTCATTATTTGTAGTGGAGAGAAAAGTGAAGACCTTATTATCAAAGAATTGTGCTTATCTCTTTTAACCTGTTTAGGAAATACCTTAGAGATGATATAAAATGCTTCCCTTTGTTTCACTTAATGTAGAAATCTATTAGAGCAGAATGGCAGCTTTGAAGATGTCTGGTGTCTTTTGAAAATATTGTGAGTCAAGTGAACTATCCACTGTCCACTAGGATAAAATATAACAGCTGTAGTAAACCAGAAAATACCTAGGAGGAAAAGTCAGGTAGAGAGTTTCTTTGGGAAATTAAGATATTACAAATGTTCATGTAACCAAGGGAATTTAGAAGGCTATTAGCATGCATTGTTCAGCCCAGGACATATGCTCAGAAAAATCCTGAGAAGAGTCCATTGACACCTCTGGCTTATACTTAGGGTGAGTACAAGCCTGAAGTGAAGACTAAAGCAGAGTAGTAAATAGCTAGGTAAACACTGAAAGACTATTACAACATAAAGTAAATCTGCAAAAACTTGGAGAAGTTTTTTTTTTTTTTTCATTTCTTTTATCTTTTTGTTTGTTCATTTTTGTTCTAAAAATTTAAGGAAATCTCTGTTGAGAAGAGATGGGCTTCCTTTGTGGCCCAGTTGGTAAAGAATCCTGCAGTACAGGAGAGCTGGGTTTGATTTCTGGGTTGGAAAGATGCCCTGGAGAAGGGAAAGGCTACCCACTCCAGTATTCTGGCCTGGAGAATCCCATGGACTCTATAGTCCATGGGTTTACAAAGAGTCGGAAACAGCTGAGCAAATTCCACTTTCTGTTGAGAAACTAGCTGACCAGAATCTAAAGAATAAGGAAGTCAGAAGCCGCAGATGACAAATGATACAGAATTTAAAAAAAATTTTTTTAAAAGTCACTATATAACAACAACAACAAAACCCTGCAACCAGAGCAAGAAACAGAAACAGATTCTGAAGAGATGTGGGCAATCTAATTTTCATAGTCAATGATTATAATATACAATACGTCCAATTTTCAATCAAAATAAAAAATATGAAGTGAAACTGAAGTGTAAAATCCTTCATAGGAAAAATGAACAGTTCTTGAGGAAGCACAGACATTGGACTCACTAAACAAAACTTTAAATCAGCTCTATTAAATATGCTCATGTATACAATGAAAAATGTGAGCAAAGAACTAAAGCAAATCAATTGAAATAACAACAGAGATTACATTAAAAGACAAAAAATATAACATTTATTTCTGTTTTATTGACTATGCCAAAGCCTTTGACTGTGTGGATCACAATAAACTGTGGAAAATTCTGAAAGAGATGGGAATACCAGACCACCTGCCCTGCCTCTTGAGAAACCTATATGCAGATCAGGAAGCAACAGTTAGAACTTGACATGGAAACAACAGACTGGTTCCAAATAGGAAAAGGAGCACATCAAGGCTGTATATTGTCACCCTGCTTATTTAACTTATATGCAGAGTGCATCATGAGAAACGCTGGGCTGGAAGAAGCACAAGCTGGAATCAAGACTGCCGGGAGAAATATCAATAACCTCAGATATGTAGATGACACCACCCTTATGGCAGAAAGTGAAGAACTTAAGAGCCTCTTGATGAAAGTGAGAGAGGAGAGTGAAAAAGTTGGCTTAAAGCTCAGCATTCAGAAAACGAAGATTATGGCATCTAGTCTCATCATTTCATGGGAAATAGATGGGGAAACAGTGGAAACAGTGTCAGACTATTTTTTTGGGCTCCAAAATCACTGCGGATGTTGACTGCAGCCATGAAATTAAAAGACGCTTACTCCTTGGAAAGAAAGTTACAACCAACTTAGATAGCATCTTCAAAAGCAGAGATATTACTTTGCCAACAAAGGTCCGTCTAGTCAAGGCCATGGTTTTTCCAATAGTCATGTATAGATGTGAGAGTTGGACTGTGAAGAAAGCTGAGTGCTGCTGAAGAATTGATGCTTTTGAACTGTGGTGTTGGAGAAGACTCTTGAGAGTCCCTTGGACTGCAAGGAGATCCAACCAGTCCATTCCAAAGGAGATCAGCCTTGGGTGTTCTTTGGAAGGAATGATGCTAAAGCTGAAACTCCAGTACTTTGGCCACCTCATGTGAAGAGTTGATTCATTGGAAAAGACTCTGATGCTGGGAGGGATTGGGGGCAGGAGGAGAAGGGGACAACAGAGGGTGAGATGGCTGGATGGCATGACTGACTCTGTGGACGTGAGTTTGAGTGAACTCCTGGAGTTGGTGATGGATAGGGAGGCCTGGCGTGCTGTACTTCATGGGGTCACAAAGGGTCGGACATGACTGAGTGACTGAACTGAACTGAATAAAAATTTTGGAGCTGAAAAATACAATAAGTGAAATTAAATTTTTACTAGAGGGTTTTACCAGCAGATTGGAAGAGGCAGAAGAATCAGCAAACTTGAAGATAGTACCCTGAAAATATCCAGTCAAAGAACAGAAAATAATAGTAATAATAATTAGTAGAGCCTAAAAGACCCAAAGAGCAGGTTTAAGCCTACAAAACTTATGGCTATAATAACAATAATGTGTTTTAAAAAATAAGAAATGTTGTCATGCGTATGGAGAAATCAGGAGTCTCATATTGAATACATGGATGGTAGGAATAAAAATGATATACTCATTGTGGAAGAATATCTTGTGGTTCCTCAAAAAGTTAAACAGAATAATCACAGGACCAAGCATTCTATTATTTGTATATACCCCAAATAATAAGGAGAAGGAAATGGCAACCCAGTCCAGTACCCCTGCGTGGAAAATCCCATGGATGGAAGAGCCTGATAGGCTATAGTGCGTTGGGTCGCAGAGTCGGGCAAGACTGAATGACTTCACTTTCCTTTTCCTTTTCTCACCCCAAATAATTAAATATATGTTCAAATCAAAACATTGATTATTGGTAATAAAAACCTATTTACAATATACAAAAGTTGGAGACAGCTAAAATCTCTCACAATAGATCATGGATAACCAAATTTAGTGTGTCCATACAATGGAATATTAAACTGCTATACACATGAATGGGGTCCTGATACATGTTACAATGGAGAAGAGCTTTAAAAACATCATGAAAAAAAAAAAAGACTCAAAAGGTCACATGTTATATAATTCCATTTGTATGAAATGTCTAGAATAGGTAAATCCACAGAGACAAAAACCATTTGATG
This sequence comes from Bubalus kerabau, assembly GCF_029407905.1. Lineage (NCBI taxonomy): Eukaryota > Metazoa > Chordata > Mammalia > Artiodactyla > Bovidae > Bubalus > Bubalus kerabau. The sequence goes on along the minus strand of NC_073635.1, from coordinate 7,576,004 downwards.
GTTGCCAGTTGCATTTGAGTAGGTTGATATGAGAAGTGATTATTTAATATCTGGTTTTTTAAGAGCAATAAAAATGTTTTTTAAAGTTATATAGGTGGGTCTTGAATAACATTGTGAATGTCATTGAATTTTAAATTTTAAAATAATTTTATGTTATGTGAATTCCATCTCAATTTTTAAAATGCATTCATTATTCTTATATTAATATTGTAAAATTGTATCTAAATGTAGATCTGACCATTGGGCTTAGACGTTTTAAAAAGTTTATAGTTTATGGTTCTCTCATTGATAGATCAGGTCACTAATACAGACCTAAGTTTTCAACATGTTCTCAACAAAATAGTTGTTCCATAATTTAGTAAAGTTGTATACTTCCAAATACCTGGAAATATTAATAACTGACACTATTCCATACCTGTCATGGTATTGTTAAGCTCTTCTCAGAATCCCTGGTTCTCAGCCACTATCACAAAATTATAGTCCATTGCAATAGAACAAGAATTGGTTTATCCTCATTCTTTCAGACTTGTTAATTGGTTTTTGTATTGATAAGCCTCTCTAGGATTTATTGTAGTAAAAGTTTACTCTGGATGCATACCTAGTACAAACTGTGTCTAGTACCAATATTAACTCTAATTAGCAGTGTCTGTGTATTGAAGATACCCAGTGATAACTTCCAGGTTAATCCAAATCAATGATTTATTAAAAGACATATTTTAAGATGGCTTCTGGTAAAGGAGTTCAAGAGTCTATCTATGAAATTTGTCATCATTAGCATTTCTCAATACATTGGAATACAGATTATTTATATATGGCAACAGTGCAAAAATAGTAGATAACAGTTTCAAACATAGAAGACACCCAGTACTCTGAAATTTGAGTCCAAAGCTAGCAGTAAGAATAAAGCATAGTGTATGAATAAAATTCTTTGTATTTTGTAAAATACAAACTCACTGGATGTAATTTCATGTGGAAGCAAACAAAATACTAGAAAATTAGGTTTACCTAAAGCATAAGTAGAAATATCAGTTGACAGTAAACATAATAGAAGAGAAGAATATGATATTAAATCTTAAAAAACATAAAAGTAAAAAAAAAATAAGAAAGGCTTGTGCACAGTTTTTATCACATTCCTGGAAAAACTGTTGCTGTTTCAATCCCAATCAAGAGTATTTCTAAGGGCTTTATGGCTGGAATCAGAAAGCTTTGCAAATAGTTTTGATCTCTACAGCAGATAATGGGGATTGAAGGACACACTTTTGTTCAGTCACAGAATTGTTTGATAATGAAGTTGCTTCAAAGATGGCTTTCTTACTATGAAGATTTTTAAACAGCTTACACATAGGGTGCCCAGGCCTTAAAATAATAATGCCACTTTTTCTTTGAGATGTTTGATGGAAATTTAGAATTTGAAAGGAACAGAAAAGATAAAACTCTATTTGAATACCTAATGTTAAATACCTAAGATGTGTGTTTACTTGAAATATTCTCCAATTAAATTAAAGGAAAATTGACTATTCTAGTATAGACAAGTCATCAATAGAACATTGGTTATGTAATTTGTGTTAGAAAAGGAGAAAAAAAACAAGGCAATATGGCTAAAACAAATTAAATGTAATATTAGTTGAGAAATGTCATTACCGTCATTATTATTAGAGTTATTATGTAGAAATGAGATTTCATCTAAGATTCTATCTAAAACTGATGTATCCAAATCCATAATCAATTATTTTAGTTGGGACTGAGGTAGAAATGCAACAGTAGGGGAATTTGGCTCTGAAATTTGGTATTCTTAGGATCAATTAATCTGATTGAACAAATAATATAAAAGTTTTGCTTTTGCAAAGATTTTATACTAATATATTGTCATAAATGTTTTAAAATCTAAAGAGACTCATAGACATAGAAAATAAATTTATGGTTACTAAAGAAAAAAGGGGTTGAAGAGGGGATAAATTAGGAGTTGAGAATTAACAGATAAAAATTACTATACATAAAATACTTAAACAACAAGGTCTTACTGTATAGCACAGAGAACTATATTCAATATCTTGTAATAAGCCATAATAGAAGCAATATAAAAATATGTATAGCTGAATCACTTTTCTTTTGTTTTTTTGAATCACTTTTCTGTACAGCAGAAACAAACACAACCTTTTAAATCAACTAGACTTCAATTTTAAAAAATAAATAAAACATTAGCAATAATTAATTAAGCTAGTAGAGTTTATTTTTGCTTTTGTCAAATTTTCACAATTCTTCCTCCAATCTCTTCTGGGAGATGTAAGCATGCTTTAGCTACACTGACAGAAACTGTTTTTTAATAGAAGAGATGCTAGAAATAACTTTATTACATTCCTTGAGAGACAAGTAATAAGCCTTGGTTGTAGCTCGTCATAATATTTTTATCTGGTTGGAGGCAAGTTCAAAGGACTGCTCTCTGACAACATTAAAAGAGTAAGCAAGTAAGCAAGCAATACATCCTGTATCCCTCACAATATGTGCAAGCTATGTTCTCGGGGAAATGCACACGTCCTGCTGTTACTTATTGGCCAAAATGTTTCAATTTTACATTTTTTCCCTCAAAAATAATAACAGTTTAAGTAGGAGATTCATAATGGGAGATTTTAGCATGGAATGTCCAAGATGAAGCTGATAGGAACAGAGGAAACAAAAAGAGAAAACACAGAGATGTGAAAATGTTGAACATCAAATTTGAAGACAGAATAGCAATGTCTTATATGGGTCTAGAGAATGCAACAGAAAAATAAGTTCACTTAAAAGTGGAATTCTAGATGTGTAGTTGATACTGCTGCTTGCTATTTTAATTTTATTTTTATCCTTATTATTCTAGATCTGTGTCTATTTCATTAAATCCTCTATCATATTAGTTTTAGCCTCCATACAGGAACTAAATTTCTCATCAAAATGAGTGATGAAATAAGCATTCCCTGATTTTTCTTCCTCTTCCTACACTAATTTACAAATAAAATATTTTTTCTGATATCCCCTACCTCCAGTCACAGAAGTGATGGGTTGTATAAACTTGGAATTGATCAGTGAACTGGATATCATTCTTCACTGACATCTTCTGGACAAATAACTACCAAATATATTAACTATTTCTTATATTTTTCAATACTTTCTCATTACTGACTCTATACATACTCAGATTGTAAACCAAATAAACTCTCCATAGCCTAAAATATGTTTGTTAAATTGATTGGATTTTATTTCTGTCATTTTTTCCTACTTTCATATTGTCCTATTTATTTTTGGTTTAACCCTAATTTTAAAAACTCATATACATTTATTACTTTGCTGACAAAGGCCCATCTAGTCAAAGCTATGGTTTTTCCAGTAGCCATGTATGGATATGAGAGTTGGACTATAAAGAAAGCTTAGCACCAAAGAATTGATGCTTAGTCCCTTGGACTGCAAGGAGATCCAACCAGTCCATCCTAAAGGAAATCAGTCCTGAATATTCACTGGAAGGACTGATGCTGGAGCTGAAACTCCAATACTTTGGCCACCTGATACAAAGAACTAACTCATTGGAAAAGTCCCTGATTCTGGGGAAGATTGAAGGCATGAGCAGAATGCTCAGAGACAGAGGATAAGATGCTCATATGGAATCACTGACTGGATGGACATGAATTTCAGCAAGCTCCAGAAGTTGGTGATGGACAGGGAAGCCTGGTATGCTACAGTCCATGGGGACACAAAGAGTCGGACACAACTGAGTGACTGAGCTGAATTTTTAAAATTCATACATTTTTAATAATTAAATGTCAAATCCAAATCAGCAAATCCAAAAATATAGAAATTCTATTTTGAAAGAATTTCTTGACATTCTATCATTAATAATAATTGGAATTAATAGTTTGGTATATATTTCCAGGCACTTCTTATGCATATTCAAACATGAAATACATATTTGTGCAATGTGTTTTATTATTTAATATTTACTGGTCATTTTCTCTATACAATTAAAAGTGATATAACCCATTTTTCTGTTAGTCTTTTAAATATATTCAATATTTTTAATAATTTTTAAAGCATTTGAATACAAAGACTATGGTTCTCTTTTTTTTATCTATCCAGCACAGAGAGCCACTTTTCTAAATGTATGTCATTAATATGTCTTCATTGCTTTTATTCTCCCACTTCTGACATTTTTCATGATTAAAAAATTAGAAATAATAAAGCAAGAAGGAAATAGGAAGGTGAATAAATAACATTATAATGTCATTTCTTACATTATGTATGAAATAAATCAATGTTAATTCAAGGTAGACTGTGATAAATTAAGAATACTTATTATGCTGTCTGGAGTAACCGCTATTATATACAAAGAGGCATAATTATAAAGCTAATAGAAGAAACCATATGAAGTCCTAAAAATTTTTTTTGATCATCTCAATAGAAGTCACAAAGGGAACTTCCCTGTCAGTCCAATAGCTAAGATTCTGTGCTCCCAATGCAGGGGGCCAGGGTTCGACCTCTGGTCAGGTAACTAGATCCCACATGCTGCAACTAAGACCCTGCACAGCCATATAATTAAATAAATACTAAAAAAATAAAAGAAGTCACAAAAGAACAGGGGACACGTGAAGAACAAATAACAAGATGAAAAACTTAAAACCAATTTCATCAGTAATTACACTATATGTAAATAAACACTAGTTACAAGGAAATGATCATTACCTTGGATTTTTTAAGGGTATTGTATTATTATATCCTGTTAATATTAGATGTACTGTAAATATAAAGACAGACTGGTTGAAAGAAAGAAGATAGCTAAATCATCAAATTAGGCATAAAAAATCAGGTGTGTTTAATGTCCAACTAAATAGACAAGGAATATTACCAGAGATAAAAAAGAACAATCAAATTGGTAAAACTATCAAAACTTTGAAAAAAAACATTACAATAATGCATATATATGCAACCATTAACATAAAGATACATAATGAAGTTCATAAAGTAAAGAGATGAATAAAAAAGCTGAAAAATACAGTAAAAGTTTACCAAATTTTTCTCAAAGTGGAATAGAACTATTGGTAAAAAAACCAGAAGAAATATAGTAAATCTAAACAATGTATCTGAATTGATCTAATTTCTATTTATAGGATAAAACATTCATCAAAATAGGTATACAAATTATTTGCAAGTATTTTTGCTAAGATATATCATAGACTGAGATACACTCAATAATTTATTTTGCAGGATTAAATTATACAGATTTGTATCATTTATCCATAATATAATGAGAATACTAATTAAGTCATCTAGAAACTAAAATAGATTTTATATAAAACTAGTGTCAAATAATTAATCACAAGGGAAAATAGAAAATATTTTTAAATAAATGATAATGAAATAAACATATCAAAGTATGTGGCTTGCTGCTAATAGTCTGCAGTGTGAAATTTATACTTTTATGCATTTAAGTTCTTACATTAGAAGCAAAGAGAAGTTAAAGATGATCAAATTGGCAACTTTAAGAAAACCAAAGAAAATAAAACAGAAGAAGCAGTTTAATGGTAAACTAGGAAATCAGTGAAATACAAAACAAAAAATAATATAGAATATCAATAAAACAATATTGGTTCTTTGAAAAGACAGCTGCCACTGACAACTGTTTAGAAAGTACAATAAAAAAAAAGAAAGAACTCAATCAGTGTAAAAGAATGAACAAGGTACCATTACTATTCTGAGACATTGAAAGCACAGTAAATACTTATTATGAACAACATTATGAAAATAAATTCACCAAATTAGATGAAATCCAAAGATTCTTTGAAAAATACACCTTAAAAAGTTACTCAATAAGAAATCAATATTATTAAGAATTATGCACATGAAAAGATAGAGTAATTGGCATAAGGCCTCTCTGTAAGTTTAATGTGTACAGTACAATGATTTGACTTACATATAACATACAATGATTACCACAATAAATTAACATCTACTATGTCATATATATGTCGAAAAAGGACAGAAATGGTATGGACTTAACAGAAGCAGTAAATATTAAAAACAAGTGGCAGGAATACACAGAAGAACTGTACAAAAAAGATTCTCACGACCAAGATAATCAACGTGGTGTGATCACTCACCTAGAGCCAGACATCCTGGAATGTGAAGTCAAGTGGGCCTTAGAAAGCATCACTATGAGCGAAGCTAGTGGAGGTGCTGGAATTCCAGTGGAGCTATTTCAAATCCTGGCCAAGTACTGGAGGTTCAGCTTTAGCATTTTACAGTTGATTCAGTTTTTGACTTGATTCAACAGAGGAAGAGATGATTTCCAAATGCTTACATGATCAACTGGAAATCTGAAGTTTTCTCTTTCTTTTCCTATCATTTTTTTGCTTTTTACTCTTTAAAAAATTTGGAGTATATTTGGTTTAAAATGTGTTACCTTCAGGTGTAGAGTAAAATGAAAGTTATACATATACATATATTCACTCTTTTTTAAGTTATTTTCCCATATTTGCCATTACAGAGTATTGAGTAGAGTTTCCTGTGCTGTACAGTAAGTTCTTATTCAGTTCAGATCAGTTCAGTTGCTCAGTCGTGTCCAACTCTTTGCAAACCCATGAATCACACCATGCCAGACCTCCCTATCCATCACCAACCCCAAGAGTTCACTCAAACTCATGTCCATAGAGTTGATGATGCAATCCAGCCATCTCATCCTCTGTCAATCCCTTCTCCTCATGCCCCCAATCCCTCCCAGCATCAGGGTCTTCTAGAATGAGTCAACTCTTCGCATGAGGTGGCCAAAGTATTGGAGTTTCAGCTTTAGCATCAGTCCTTCCAAAGAACACCCAGGACTGATCTCCTTTAGGGTGGACTGGTTGGACCTCCTTGTAGTCCAAGGGATTCTCAAGAGTCTTCTCCAACACCACAGTTCAAAAGCATCAATTCTTCAGCAGCACTCAGCTTTCTTCACAGTCCAACTCTTACATCCACACATAACCACTGGAAAAACCATAGCCTTGACTAGATGGAACTTTGTTGGCCAAGTAATGTCTCTGCTTTTGAATATGCTATCTAAGTTGGTCATAACTTTCCTTCCAAGGAGGAAGTGTCTTTTAATTTCATGGCTGCAATCACCATCTGCAGTGATTTTGGAGCCCCAGAAAATAAAGTCTGACACTGTTTCCACTGTTTCCCTATCTATTTGCCATGAAATGATGGGGCCACATGCCATGATCTTCGTTTTCTGAATGTTGAGCTTTAAGTCAACTTTTTCACTCTCCTCTTTTATTTTAATCAAGAGGCTTTTTAGTTCCTCTTCACTTTCTGCCATAAGGGTGGTGTCATCTGCATATCTGAGGTTATTGATATTTCTCCCGGCAATCTTGTTTCCAGCTTGTGCTTCTTCCAGCCCAACATTTCTCATGATGTACTATTCATAGAATTTAAATAAGCAGGGTAACACTATACAGCCTTGACATACTCCTTTTCCTATTTGGAACCAGTCTATTGTTCCATGTCCAGTTCTAACTGTTGCTTCCTGACCTGCATACAGGTTTCTCAAGAGGCAGGTCAGGTGGTCTGGTATTCCCATTTCTTTCAGAATTTTCCACAGTTTATTGTGATCCACACACTCAAAGGCTTTGGCATAGTCAATAAAGCAGAAATAGATGTTTTTCTGGAACTCTCTTGCTTTTTCCATGATCCAGCGAATGTTGGCAATTTGATCTCTGGTTCCTCTGCCTTTTCTAAAACCAGTTTGAACATCTGGAAGTTCATGGTTCATGTATTGCTAAAAGCTGGCTTGGAGAATTATGAGCATTACTTTACTAGCATGTGAGATGAGTGCAATTGTGTGGTAGTTTGAGCATTCTTTGACATTGCCTTCCTTTGGGATTGGAATGAAGACTGACCTTTTCCAGTCCTGTGGCCACTGCTGAGTTTTCCAAATGTGCTGGCATATTGAGTGCAGCACTTTCACAGCATCATCTTCCAGGATTTGAAATAGACCAAGTGGAATTCCATCACTTCCACTAGCTTTGTTCATAGTGATATTTTCTAAAGCCCACTTGACTTCCCATTCCATGATGTCTGGCTCTAGGTCACACCATCGTGATTATCTTGGTAGTGAAGAATTTTTTTGCACAGTTCTCTTCTGTATTATTGCCACCTATTCTTAATATCTTCTGCTTATGTTAGGTCCATACCATTTCTGGCCTTTATCAAGCCCATCTTTGCATGAAATGTTCCCTTGGTATCTCTAATTTTCTTGAAGAGATCTCTAGTCTTTCCCATTCTGTTGTTTTCCTCTATTTCTTTGCATTGATTGCTGAGGAAGGCTTTCTTATCTCTCCTTGCTATTCTTTGGAACTCTGCATTCAGATGCTTATATCTTTCCTTTTCTCCTTTGGTTTTAACTTCTCTCCTTTTCTTAGCTATTTGTAAGGCCTTCCGAGACAGCCATTTTGCTTTTTTGCATTTCTTTTCCATGAGGATGGTCTTGATCCCTGTCTCCTGTACAATGTCCTGAACCTCCATCCATCGTTCATCAGGCACTCTATCTATCAGATCTAGTCCCTTAAATCTATTTCTCACTTCCACTGTATAATCATAAGGGATTTGATTTAGCTCATACCTGAATGGTCTAGTGGTTTTCCCTACTCTTCAGTTTAAGTCTGAAGTTGGAAATAAGGAGTTAGTTCATGATCTGAGTCACAGTCATCTCCTGGTCTTGTTTTTGCTGACTGTATAGAGCTTCTCCATCTTTGGCTGCAAAGAATATAATCAATTTGATTTCGGTATTGACCATCTGGTGATGTCCATGTGTAGAATCTTCTCTTGTGTTGTTGGAAGAGGGTGTTTGCTATGATCAGTGCGTTCTCTTGGCGAAACTCTCTTAGCCTTTGACCTGCTTCATTCCGTTCCCCCAAGGCGAAATTTGCCTGTTACCCAGGTGTTCCTTGACTTCCTACTTTTGCATTCCAGTCCCCTATAATGAAAAGGATATCTTTTGGGGGGCGTTAGTTCTAAAAGGTCTTGTAGGTCTTCATAGAACCATTCAACTTCAGCTTCTTCAGCATTACTGGTTGGGACATAGACTTGGATTACAGTGATATTGAATGGTTTGCTCGGAAACAAACAGAGATCATTCTGTCGTTTTTGAAACTGCATCCAAGTATGCATTTCGGACTCTTTTGTTGACCATGATGGCTACTCCATTTCTTTTAAGGGGTTCCTGCCCACAGTAGTAGATATAATCGTCATCTGAGTTAAATTCAGCCATTCCAGTCCATATTCATTCGCTTATTCCTAGAATGTCAATGTTCACTCTTGCCATCTCCTGTTTGATCACTTCCAATTTGCCTTGATTCATGGAACTGACATTCCAGGTTCCTATGCAATATTGCTCTTTACAGCATCGGACCTTGCTTCTATCACCAGTCACATCCACAACTGGGTATTGTTTTTGCTTTGGCTCCATTCCTTCATTCTTTCTGGGGTTATTTCTCCACTGATCTCCAGTAGCATATTGGGCACCTACCCACCCGGGGAGTTCCTCTTTCAGTATCCTATCATTTTGCCTTTTCATACTGTTCATGGGGTTCTCAAGGCAAGAATACTGAGCAGTTTGCCATTCCCTTCTCCAGTGGACCACATTCTGTCAGACCTCTCCACCATGACCTGCCCATTCTGGGTAGCCTCACCACAGCATGGCTTTGTTTCACTGAGTTAGACAAGGCTGTGGTCTGTGTGATCAGATTGGTTAGTTTTCTGTGACTGTGGTTTCAGTGTGTCTGCCCTCTGATGTCCTCTTACAACACCTACCATCTTACTTGGGTTTCTCTTACCTTGGACGTGGAGTATCTCTTCACAGCTGCTCCAGCAATGCATAGACAATGCTCCTTATCTTGGATGAGAGGTATCTCCTCATGGCCACCCCTTCTGACCTTGAACATGGAGTAGCTCCTCTTGGCCCTCCTAAAACCTTGCAGCCACCACTCCTTGGAAGTGGGGTTACTCCTGTCCAGGTCCTTATTAGTTATCTATTTTACATACTGTGGTGTGTATATGTAAATCTCAATGTCTCAATTTACTCCCCTCTCTTCCTCCTTACTCTCTGGTAACCTTAAGTTTGTTTTTTACACCTGAAAATTTATTTCTTCTTAGTAAATAAGTTCATTTTAGATTACACATATAACTGATACTATATATTTGTCTTTCTCTGTCTCACTTACTTCACTCAGTATGACAGTTTCTAGGTCCATCCATGTTGCTACAGATGACATTTATTTTTTATGGCTGACTAATATTCCATTGCTTATATGTACCACAACTTCTTTATTCATTCCTCAGGGGAACAGCATAGAAGATTTAGAGGTAAACTCATACTTGTATGGTCACCTAACCTATGAGAATGAGACAAAAGCATACAATGGAAAATAGAGAGTCGCTTCAATAAACAGTGCTGGGAAAACTGGACAGCTGCTTGTTAATAAATGAAATTAAAACACTCCTTGACACCATACACAAAAGTAAACTCAAAATGGATTAAAGACCTAAATTTAAGGCTGGATATTTTAAAATTCTTAGAGGAAAGCATAGACAGAACACTGACATAAATCACAGTCAAAATGGCAGAAGAGGAGGATGTGGAATTCATCTCTCCTCATCAGTACATCAAGAATGCAACTACAAATGGAACAGTTCTCACAGAGTTCTTCCTGAACACTAGCTGAAGACTTCAGACACCAAAAAGGACAAAAAAAAAAAAAAAAATCCCCTTGCAACCAGATAGGATGAAAGAAAGAAAAAAAGAAAAGAGGAATCAAAAAAGGGACCAGCAATCCGGCAGGAGGCTGCAAATGAAGAAAGCTCCCTCACTCAATAAAAAAACAAAACAACACTGTGATTATGGGGAAATCAGCTAGGACAGAAAAGGACCTACAGCAGAGCAAAGGAGAACACAGCTGATGGTCCATGGAAGGCAGAACAAAGTAAAAATTGAACACATGGTCTGTGCTGCAACCCTTGCACATCCCAGAATGTTTCCTGTTGCAGAGGTGGACTGGGTGTTGAAAAGTGAGGTTTGAAGCACTGATCCAGGGAGGGAACAGCTGTTCACTGATGGAACTGTTCCTGATGGAACTGGAATAAGGAGCTATACAAGTAAGAAAGTTTATGGAAAAAGCCTGGAACACCGTAGAAGCAAGGTGTTGATGCTGAGTGCAGTACAATTGCAGCCCCTTTCCCACCATCTGTCTCCAAGGTTACTGGGAGGGGAAGCCATCAAAGCAGACTTGCCTGCCCCTCAAGCCAAGTCTTCCTCTGCCCACGTGGACCCCAGGGTCCTATGCACCACCCACCCCAAAGTCTTCTTGAGAATCAACTCTTGGTGCCGCTTTCTGAGATATGGAACCCACCAATACTGACAAGGGTTGAGTCCTAAAGCATGGAGTTAAGAGAGTGAATCAATGAGAGGACCTCTGTTGGCTGTAAGGATACAGCAGAGTAGAAAGGAATTAAGGATTTTGTGTCTGGGAATGCCCCTAGCGGAAGCAGGGTCTACTTACGAAATAAACCCCACTGTTTAGTGGTGTGCTCCCATATACCAGCCCATCCTACACTACTTTATGTAAGATAGATAGCCAAGGAGGACTTACTGTATAGCACAATGAACTCTATTCAATATTCTGTAATAACCTAAATGGGAAAATCTGTAAAAGATTGGAGGATATATGTATATACTCTTGAAAGTTATTTGGACAGAAAGGTGATCAAGTCAGGCAACCCTAAAGGAAATCAACCTTGAATATTCATTGGAAGGACTGATGCTGAAGCTGAAGCTCTAATTGTTTGGCCACCTGATGAGAACTGACTCATTGGGAAAGACCCTGAAGCTGGGAAAGATTGAAGGCAGAAGGAGAAGGGAGAGGCAGTAGATGTAATAGTTGGATGGCATCAACGACTCGATGGACATGAGTTTGAGCGAACTCTGGGAGGTAGTGAAGGACAGGGAAGTCTGGCGTGCTGCAGTCCATGGGATCACAGGGAGTCAGACATAACCTAGCCACCGAATGGTATGCGTGTTTGTAAATACATCAGTCAAAAATATGTGGAAGATCTAAATCGATATTTTTCCAAAGAAGACAGACAGATGGCTAAAATGCACATGAAAAGATGCTCAACATTACTAATTATTAGAGAAATTCAAATCAAAAATATGGTATCCCCTCACACCCATCAGAATGGCCATCATTAAAAAAATGTATACCTGTGGTGGATTCATTTTGATATTTGGCAAATCTAATACAGTTATGTAAAGTTTAAAAATAAAATAAAATTAAAAAAAAAAAAAAAAAAAATCTACAAACAATAAATACTAGAGAGGGTGTGGAGAAAGGGAGCCTTCCTACACGGTTGGTGGGTATATAAATTGGTACTACCACTATGAAGAACTGTATGCAGGTTTTTTAAAAAAATGATGATTCAGCAATCCCACGCCTGGTCCTATACATGGAGAAAAGAATAATGCGAAGAGATACATGCACCCCAACGTCCTATGCAGCACTGTTTGCAATAGTTAGGACAGAGAAGCAAACTAAATGTCCTTTTCATAATATTTTCTTGGATCTATACTTATTCTCATATCTTTAACCTGAGACACAGAGAATGGCTTGGTGTTAGCCCGGAACAGTTTAAGGAAAGAGTGTTTCAAATAGAAAAGGGAGTGCAAGCTTTAGAGGTAAATAACTGGGTGGCATGCTCAAGGACATAAAGGTGGTTCATATGTCTGGGGTGTAGAAGTGAAATATTAGGTGTGAAAAGATGAAACTGGTAATGTTAGCTAGGAGACAAGGTGAATGATGATAGATTGGGGTAAAAAGAAAAAAAAAAAGGAAAAGTGAATTGTATCCCAAGAGCATTGGTGATCCACGGAGGGCTCTTATCTGTTGGAGTGGAAGCTACTGTTACTGATTAGAAAAACCACTCTAGCTTCAATACAGAGAAATAAAGAGAAGAGACTGAAAAGAACTAAGACTAGAAGTGTAGAGTCATAAATGAGGCTATAATAGGGGTGAAAAGAGGCAAATTGATTTTAAATATACTAATGAATTGGAATTCACAAGACATAAGGACTTGTTTTTATTCAACAAATATTTATTGAGAAAGTAAAATTGGCAGATTTTGTGCCAAGTGCCCAGAAGAAATGTAATTAAATATGGTATCATCTGATAGAGCCTCTAACCCAGTGGGAAGCAGAGACAAGCACACAACAGTGACAAAAAAGCTCTAAGAGCAGTTTTACATTGCACATCACAAGAAGACAATAAAAATCTCACTTGTGGCCTCTTTGATTGTGCATGTAGGAAGGATAATTCAAGTGTGCCAATCAAGCTACTAATTGAGTCTTAGGAATGATGATATCCCATTAACAGGGACAGAAATCTGATGCAAGAATCAGAGTTGGAAGTAATTTTCTCTTGAAAAAAATCAGAGAGCATTTACAGAGGGTTAAAATAGAAATGAAAGTCCAGTCCTTATTTTTGTCATAAATTCCTGAAAATTTGCTACAGCTTTAAGATGAACTGATCATATGATGTACCCAAAAAATAAATAATTATGTATAGATGATTTTTTATGAATTATTCCTTCTTAGACCACCAACATTCTTCTTTAATAGAATAGCATCCACACGTGTATCTCTACTATTTAGAAATCAAAGTTATAATTTTTGTCAGGTGTCCATCAATATATTGTAAGGTTATGGTTAATAACACCATATAGAAAATTACCTTATTTTCTATATGATCAATATTTTCTATAAGATCAATATTTTCCAAATTATTTTATTTAAAGAGTACCATGGATCATTACTGAAAACTTTAGTATAAATTATTAACATCTGACTTTATTTTTTAATTATACATATCTTATTATACTTCCAGAATAGATTCTTTTCTAGATGCTCCATCTCATGTGTTTTAATTGTAAGTAAATCTGCAAACATGTTTGGATAAAAAAATAGTATTCACAACATTTATCTATTTCTAAGTAAATATATATCTTTTACGGCTCTTTAATTTTTACAAGAGGATTATCAACTTCATATGAGTTCATTGTTCAGTCTATGAATGGAAAATATAGACTAATTTTGTTATAGGACTTGTTAAGTTTATATTCTCTAAATTGCTATCTCCCAATGACTTTCAAGCTAAAGGCAAAAGAAAAAAAAGAAAGATGCATCCATCTGAATGCAGAGTTCCAAAGAGTAGCAAGGAGATATAACAAAGCTTTCCTTAGTAATCAATGTAAAGAAATAGAAGAAAACAATAGAATGGGAAAGACTAGAGATCTCCTCAAGAAAATTAGAGATACCAATGGAACATTTCATGCAAAGATGGGCTCAATAAAGGACAGGAATGGTGTGGACCTAGAAGAAGCAGAAGATATTAAGAAGAGGTGACAAGAATACACAGGACTATACAAAGATCTTCATGCCCAAGATAACCACAATGGTATGATCACTAAACTAGAGCCAGACATCCTGGAATGAGGAGTCAAGAGGGCCTTAGGAAGCACCACTATGAGCAAAGCTAGTAGAGGTTATGGAATTACAGCTGAGCGATTTCGAATCCTAAAAGAAGATGCTGTGAAAGTGCTGCACTCAATATGACAGCAAATTTGGAAAACTCAACAGTGGCCACAGGACTGGAAAAGGTCAGTTTTCATTCCAATCCCAAAGAAAGGCAACACAAAGAATGCTCAAACTACTGCACAATTGCACTCATCTCACATTCTAGCAAAGTAATACTCAAAATTATCCAAGTGAGACAGACCTCAACAGTACTTGAGCCAAGAATTTCCATATGTTCAATCTGGTTTTATAAAAATGAGAGCAACCAGAGATCAAATTGCCAACATCTGCTGGATCATTGAAAAAACAAGAGGGTTCCAGAAAAACATATACTTCTTCATTGACCGGCAAAGCCATTGACTTTGTGAGTCACAACAAACTGGAAAATTCTTAAAGAGATGAAAATACCAGACTCCCTTACCTCCCTTTTGAGAAACCTGTATGCAGGTCAAGAAGCAACAGTTAGACCTGGCTTAGAAAAACAGACTGGTTCAATATTTGGAAAGGAGTCTGTCAAGGCTGTATATTGTTACCCAGTTTATTTAATTTTTATGCAGAGTATATCATTTGAAATGCTGGGCTGGGTGAAGCACAAGCTGGAATCAGGATTCCAGGGAGAAATATCAATAATCTCACCTCAGGTTTTCAAATGACACTACCTTTATGGACAAAAGAAAAGAGGAACTAAAGAGTCTCTTGATGAAAAAAGCAAAGAGGAGAGTGAAAAAGCTGGCTTTGAACTCAACATTCAATAAACGAAGATCATGGCATACAGTCCCAAAACTTCATGACAAATTGATGGGGAAAAATGCAAACAGTTATAGGCTTTATTTTCTTGGGCTCCAAAATTACTGCAGATGGTGACTGCAGCCATGAAATTAAAAGACACTTGCTCCTTGGAAGAAAAGCTATGACCATCTATAGAGCTTATTAAAAAGCAAGGACATAACTTTGCTGACAAAGGTCCATCTAGTTTAAGCTATGGCTTTTCCAGTAGTCATATATGGATGTGAGAGTTGGATCATTAAGAAAGTTGAGCACCAAAGAACTGATGCTTTTGAACTATGGTGTTTGAGAAGACTCTTGAGAGTCCCTTGGACTACAAGGAGATCAAACCAGTCCATTCTAAAGGAGATCAGCCCTGGGATTTCTTTGGAAGGAATGATGCTGAAGCTGAAACTCCAATACTTTGGCCACCTGATGCAAAGAGCTGACTCACTTGAAAAGACCCTAATGCTGGGAAAGATTGAAAGTGGGAGAAGAAGGGAATGACAGAGGATGAGATGGTTGGATGGCATTACTGACTCGATAGACATGAGTTTGGACAAGCTCCAGGTGTTGGTGATGGATGAACGCCTGGAGTGCTGCAGTCCATGGAGTTGCAAAGAGCCAGACAGGACTGAGTTACTGAACTGACCTGCATGCCTTTCAAAAGCAATACTGAGAGAACCAGTATTAACAGAAGACTACATAAAACATTAAGTCCAGCCATTTTTCCTTATATTATAAGATATATTGCTAGATTCATCCAACTTATGTAAAGCAAATGATTAGTCCAACTCATACGGACTTTTGGTTAAATTATTTTGGCTGAATAGTACTTTGAAGTAATATAATACACCTATATGTTAAAAATTATAAAAATTATCTTATAAAAGTTGTCATTGTGTTAGTTGCAAGAATGAATATAAAGATATATTTTTATATGACACAGATCTTGATTTATCAATACTCATAGAATCTTTTCCACTGGTTTTTGCATTAAAAATAAATGAACTCTAGAGAAAATACTATGTTTTTATACATGTAGCTTTTTGAAAGACATAAAAACATTTAATATTTTATATACTAATATGAGGCACATACCTATTTTATGAATATATGCTCTCTTCTTGATCTCAATTTCTTAAGCATTTAAAAATTGACAGTTTGATTTATTCAATTTATTATTAATGGAATAGGCATATGAGATACATATATAGTTATATTCTGTATTCTATTTGAAAGTTTACATGCATGTCACTTTTTATCTTGTTTTTTTCTCTCTAAAAATAATCTGTATATAAATCATTTTAAATCATTTGAAATATATATCTATTTTCTTAAATAAAATTTTAAAATATAATTTAAATCCTATATGATATTTAATAAGATGATGACATGAAGTTATATTTTTGATCTTTACAATGAAATATAATTGGTTCATAATTTAAACTATTCTATAATCATATCTGATTATGTTTTGATAGTACTTCTATGCTATAGGTTTATAAAATCCATTCTTTTACATTTATTTGGTTATTTTTTCAATAAATATTGCTTGAGCAACAAACGAAGTATTATGTTAAGTAATGGAATGTAAGGTTTGAAAATACACCCTTT
Source organism: Bubalus kerabau (assembly GCF_029407905.1). Lineage (NCBI taxonomy): Eukaryota > Metazoa > Chordata > Mammalia > Artiodactyla > Bovidae > Bubalus > Bubalus kerabau. Next base: position 7,559,002 of record NC_073635.1, on the reverse strand, counting down.
TTAGATCTTGAGTCATTTCTAATGAGGTGGATGAAACAAGAGCTTATTAAATAGAGTAAACTAAGTCAGAAAGAGAAAAACAAATATAACATATAATATATATGGAATCCAGAAAGATGGTACTTATGAACCTATTTTCAGGGCAGCAAAGGATACACAAAGAACAAACTTGTGAACAGTGGGGGAAGGAGAAGGTGGGATGAATTGCGAGAATAGCATTGAAGCATATATATTACCACATATAGAATAGATGGCTGGTGGAAACTCACTGTGTGACACAGGTAGCTCATATCTGGTGCTCTGCAACAGCCTAAAAGTGTGGGATAGGTTAGGATTGGGAGAAATGTTTAAGAGGGAGGGCACACATATATATCTATGGCTGACATGTTGATGTATGGAAGAAACAAACACAATATTATAAATTAATTTTCCTCCAATTAAAAATAAATTTAAAAAGAATATCATATACTAGTTAAAGCAATATACACATATATACAATACAAAGTAAATTTTGGTAATGCAGTGATAGAAACCTGGAAAATATTATTAATGGAATAGAGATATCAAATACATATTTAGTTACGTTCTGCATTCTATTTCAGAGGTTATGTATATATATCACTTTCCTTCTAAAATTAAAGTGCACATAAACCACTTTAATTCAGTTGAAACATATTTTGCTTTATTTTCCCACACAAAATTTTAAACATCTAAATTATGTATATAATAATCATATCTTACATTTATATATTAATATTTAATAGCAGCAGCACATTAAAATATTTTGACATTTATGTAAATACTTTTATAGACCAGTTTTATTAGAAGGAAAGTTATGACCAACCTAGACAGCATATTAAAAAGCAGAGACATTTTTTTGTCAACAAAGATCCAACCAGTCAAGTCTATGGTTTTTCCATTAGTCATGTATGGATGTGACAGTTGGACTATAAAGAAAGCTGACCACTGAAGAATTGATGCTTTTGAACTGTGGTGTTGGAGAAGACACTTGAGAGTCCCTTGGACTGCAAGGAGGTCAAACCAGTCCATCCTAAAGGAAATCAGTCCTGAATATTCATTGGAAGGATTGATGTTGAAGCTGAAGCTCCAATACTTTGGCCACCTGATGTGAAGAGTTGACTCATTAGAAAAGACCCTGCTGCTGGAAAGATTGAAGTCAGGAGAAGAAGGGGATGACAGAGGATGAGATGGTTGGATGGAATCACTGATTCAATGGACATGAGTTTGCGTAAACTCCTGGAGTTGGTGATGGACAGGGAGGCCTGCGGTGCTGTGGTTCATGGGGTCCAAAGAGTTGGACATGACTAAGCAACTGAACTGAACTTAGACCAGTTTTAAATCTCTAAAATCATTCCAAAGTTAATATGAATTTGGCATATTCCCATATCCAGTTTCCCTTATTTTTAGCATCTTTCCTTGGCATGATACTTTTGTCCATCTAGTGAATAAAAATTTGATAACTCTTACCAACTAAAGCTGATGCATTCTACAGATCCTTGGTTTTTCCCTTAGTGTCTTTATCTGTTTCAAGATCACATTGAGGTTAACACATTACATTTATTATTCATGTCTCATCAGGAAACTCTTCTCTGTGATGGTTTCTATGATGTTTCTTGTTTTTAATGACCTTGATTTTAGAGAAGTACTGTTGTTGCTCAGTTGCTCAGTCATGTCCAAGTCTTTACGACCCCAAGGACAGCAGTATGCCAGGCTTCCCTGTCCATCACCATCTCCCAGAGCTTGCTCAAACTCATGTCCGTCGAGTCGGTGATGCCATCCAACCATCTCATTCTCTGTTGCCCCTTTTCCTCATGCCTTCAATCTTTTCCAGCATCAAGGTCTTTTTCAATGAGTCAGTTCTTCACATCAGGTGGCCAAAGTATTGAAGTTTCAGTGTCAGCATCAGTTCCTCCAATGACTATTCAGGATTGAATTATTTTAGGATTGGCAAGTTTGATCTTCTTGCAGTCCAAGGGACTCTCAAGAGTCTTCTCCAACACCACAGCTCAGAAGCATCAATTTTTCAGTGCTTAGCCTTCTTTATGGTACAAACCTCACATCCACACATAACTAATGGAAAAAAAAAAAAAACATAGCTTTGACTATACAGACCTTTCTTGGCAAATAATGACTCTGCTTTTTAATATGCTGTCTATATTGGTCACAGATTTTCTTCCAAGGAAAATGATCTTGTGGTTTCATGGCTGCAGTCACCATCTGCAGCGATTTTGCAGCCAAAGAAACTAAAGTCTGTCAACTGTTTGCATTTTTTCCCCACCTATTTGCCATGAAGTAATGGACCGGATGCTGCAATCTTTGTTTTTTGAATGTAGAGTTTCAACCCAGCTTTTTCAGTCTCCTGTTTACCTTCATCATGAGGATTTTTAGTTCCTCTTTGCTTTATGCCATAGGGGTGGTGAGTTCTGCATATCTGAGGTTATTGATATTTCTCCCAGAAATCTTGATTCCAGCCTGTGCTTCATCCAGCCTGGCATTTCACATAATATTCTCAGATATGCAGATGACACCACCCTTATGGCAGAAAGTGAAGAACTAAAGAGCCTCTTGATGAAAGTGAAAGAGGAGCGTGAAAAAGTTGGCTTAAAGCTCAACATTCAAAAAACAAACATCATGGCATCTGGTCCCATCACTTCATGGGAAATAGATGGGGAAACAGTGGAAACAGTATCAGACTTTATTTCTTGGGGCTCCAAAATCACTGCAGATGGTGATTGCAGCCATGAAATTAAAAGATGCTTACTCCTTGGAAGGAAAGTTATGACCAACCTAGACAGCATATTGACAAGCAGAGACATTACTTTGCCAACAAAGGTCTGTCTAGTCAAGGCTATGGTTTTTCTAGTGGTCACATATGGATATGAGAATTGGACTGTGAAGAAAGCTGAGCGCCAAAGAATTGATGCTTTTGAACTGTGGTGTTGGAGAAGGCTCTTGAGAGTCCCTTGGACTGCAAGGAGATCCAACCAGTCCATCCTAAAGGAGATCAGTCCTGGGTGTTCATTGGAAGGACTGATGTTGAAGCTGAAACTCCAATACTTTGGCCACCTCATGTGAAGAGCTGACTCATTGGAAAAGACCCTGATGTTGGGAAAGATTGAGGGCAGCAGGAGAAGGGCATGACAGAGGCTAGATGGCTGGATGGCATCACCGACTCGATGCACATGGGTTTGGGTAGACTCCGGGAGTTGGTGATATACAGGGAGGCCTGGCATGCTGCGGTTCGTTGGGTCACAAAGAATCGAACATGACTGAGCGACTGAACTGAACTGAACTGAACTCTTCATACAACATACCCTTTGCCCAATTTGGAACCAGTCCCTTGTTCTATGTCCGGTTCTAACTGTTGCTTCTTGGCTTGCATACAGGTGTCTCACGGAGCAGATAAGGTGGTCTGGAATTCCCATCTCTTAAAGAATTTTCCAGTTTGTTGTGATGCACACAGTCAAAACTTTTGGCATAGTCAATGAAGAAGGAATAGATGTTTTCATGGAATTCTCTTGCTTTTTCTATGATCCATCAGAAATACATTGAGAAGTGCTGATGGTGTAGTTCTTTTGCAGACTGTTTTTCAATTGGATTTTGCATTATTTTTTCATATTACTAGACTGGGGCAACAGATTTTGGAAAGGATAATCATGGAGTAAAGTACACCATATCAAGGGAGCATAGTCCCCAAATAATTCACTCTAAATGTGAATTACTTGGTATAGGTAGTTCTTGTCAACTTTCACTACTGTAAACTTATTACTGCTTACTAATTTTCCATCTTATACTAGAAGAAAGTCAGTATGCACAGGCAACACTTAAGAAGTAGGAAATTATGCTTCACCATTTAATGGTGGAGCATACACAGGCTCAGATGATAAAGAATCTGCCTCAAATGCCTAGCTTGGGTTTGATTCCTGGTTTGTTAAGATCTTCTGGAGGAGGAAATGGCAACCCACTCCAGGATTTTTGCCTGAAAAATCCCATGGACAGATAGGCCTGGCAGGCTACAGTCCATGATGTCGCACAAAGTTGGACACAACTGAACTACTAACACTTTCACTATATACATAACATATTTGGAATTCTTCTCTAAGAGAGATTTGTCTTTTCACCCTCAGTTATTTATTTGTTTAATCAGTTGTCGATATCAGTATGGACTCATGATATTTATACGATACTTTGGGTTACAACACCATAAAATTTTATATTATCGCTCAAGTCATTCAGAGTTCACCTTGGGACTAATTGATTGGCTTCTGTATTGCTTTAATGTAACCCCATTAGTATAAGGAGTTTTAAGGTGTTTTTTTTTTTTCAGTGTGTTCTTGTATTAGACAATATATCATGCTCATTTGTTTATTTCCTGCTATGTTCCTAGGACCTTCCATTTCTTTAATGATAAATGGTATTAAAAGCCCATGTCTGGATGATAGAAATTCTCAAGGCTAATAGAATGTTGCTGTTTCAAGGCCCTTCAATTGACAAAAGATAGATATAAATGTCTATATTCTAACCTGTGTTTGTCCTGTGTGTTTAGACATATCTATTAATGTTTCATATGTATTCATCTGTATCATTATTACATTAATATGGATTTATGCAAATTTACTACTCTAATTCTTTACCATATGGTTTATTCTAGCTTCATTCTGTAACTTACTTGTAACGTTCCACCCCAACAGTGAAAAATCTTAATCACAGCATGTCCGCTTATTTACTTAATCATTCAACTCCATCATAAACCAGGGCTTCCCTGATAGCTCAGATGGTAAAGAATCTGCCCAGAATGCAGGCGGCCCAGGTTCGGTCCCTGAGTCGAAAGATCCCTTGGAGAAGGGAATGGCAAGTCACTCCAGTGTTCAGGCCTGGAAGATCCCATGGACAGAGGAGCCTGGCAGGCTACAGTTCATGGGGTTGCAGAGTCAGACATGAGTGAGTGACTAACTCTCGGCTCCATCATGCATGTATAGGAGTTTCAGAACTATTAACTTCTATCCCCACAGTATGGAGGGCAGACTTTTTCAGTGAGAGTCAGTGCTTTTCTACAATTCCTTTTACTTTGACTTCACAGACTCCAATCATTTTGACTTTTATGTAATTTAGTGCTTTATTTGGCCATCCCCTTCAGTGAAGTTGTTTCACACATTTTTAATATATTTAGATTACTTTGTCAGATTCTACCTTCCATTCTGAGATCCTGCTGGCTTCCTACCTGATATTTTTATTAGTTTTCATGCTTTAAATTTACTGTACATGCTGTGAAGTTCTCTGAATTTTGACAAATGTTTAATGCTTTGTACTTACCATTGTAGTACTGTATAAAATGTTTTCTCCACACCAAACATAACCCTTGTGCTCCATCTATTCAGTACACTTTGACAACCACTAACCTGTTTAGCGTCTCTAATGCTTATCATTTTCCAAAACTTCTTATTAATTTAATCATACAATAGGTGATTCTCTCAGACTGGTTTCTTTCACCTGGAGCTAAACACTTAAGATTCATCCACATCTTTTTGTCACTTGAAAACCATTTTATTTTTATTGCTGAATAATATTCCACAGCATGCATTCACTAACTTTATTTACCTATTGACAGATATCTTTAGTGCTTTGATTTGAGGAATTCTGAATAAAATTTTCATAAAATATTTATGTGAAGGTTTTTGTGCAGATACAGGTTTTAAAATCTAGGGAAGAGAACATTTTGCTGGATGACATGAAAAGAGTATGTTTAGCTTTGGGAAAAACGATAGATTGTGTTGCAAATGGCTGCACTGTTTGTATTTCCATATACAAAAAATAAGAATTCCTCTTTCCCTGGATCCTTACTAGCAGTTAATGTAGTTAGAATCTGGACTTTGATTCTATGAACAGAGTGTAGTAGTATATCATTGTTTTAATTTAACTATTTTAAAATAAATCAAATTTTATTTTTTTTGAAAAAGCTTATTGAACATGTCTTTGCTTATTTGTTGTTTTTATATTTTTGGGATGAGGTAACCATTTGTATTTTCCCCCCATTTTAAAGTGAATTGCTTGTTTTCACATGGTTGAGTCTTAAAAGAATTTTATTATTTTGGATTAAAATCTTCTGATAGAAGCTTGATTTTTTTTAATTTTAATAAGATCAAATTATAAATTTTTTCATAAAAAATATTATTTTTCTTATGTTTTAAAATGTATAATCCAATGGAGGTCACATAGGGTTTTTTTTTTTTTTTTCTGTTTTATAGTTTCACATTTTCATTTAGCTCTAAATCTATTATGAGTTACTTTTTGCTTAAGAAATATGGTCTATATCTAGATTCCATTTTTGCTAAAGTGAAAGTGGTGTCCAGTTTTCCCAGCATGATTTATTGAAAAGATTGTTCTTTCTCCATTGAATTATCTTTACACCATGCAAAAATTTAAGTTTATTATATTTCTCTTGCTTATTTCTAGTTTCCATGTTCTATTTATTTGGACAATGTATCTGCTTTCTCACCAATATGAAGTTGTCTTGATTAATATAGTCCTAGAGTAAATCTTAATAAAATAAGATTTACTTAATAAAAAATAAGTAAATAGACAGCATATTAAAAAGCAGAGACATTACTTTGCCAACAAAGGTCCATCTAGTCAAGGCTATGGTTTTTCCAGTGGTCATGTCTAGATGTGAGAGTTGGACTGTGAAGAAAGCTGAGCGCCAAAGAATTGATACTTTTGAACTGTGGTGTTGGAGAAGACTCTTGAGAGTCCCTTGGACTGCAGGGAGATCCAACCAGTCCATCCTAAAGCAGATCAGTCCTGAGTGTTCATTGGAAAGACTGATGTTGACGCTGAAACTCCAATACTTTGGTCACCTGATGCAGAGAGTTGACTCATTTGAAAAGACCCTGATGCTGGGAGGGATTGGGGGCAGGAGGAGAAGGGGACGACAGAGGATGAGATGGTTGGATGACATCACCGACACAATGGACATGGGTTTGGGTGAACTCCAGGAGTTGGTGATGGACAGGGAGGACTGGCCTGCTGCGATTCATGAGGTTGCAAAGAGTCCGACATGACTGAGTGACTGAACTGAACTGAATTGAATTGACAGTAAATCTGGAAACAGTATCAGTTCTCTAATGTTGTGCTTCTTCAATATTGTTTTGTTTTTTGTTTTTTGTTTTTTTTTTTCAATGTGATGTTGAAAGGGGTGACAAGAGCATCACTTTTTCATTTTTTTGATCTTAATGGGAAATTTTCTGTTTCTCCCCAATAAGTATGAAGTTAGCTATAACAGTTTTTATAGTACTTCACTAGCAGGTTAAGGATGTCCCCCTATATGCCTAATTTGCTAAGAGTTTTTATTAAAAATTGCACTGTATTTTGTCAATTTTTTTCTGATTCAATTTATAATATCATATGAGTTTTCTTATTTCATATGGTGGATGATATTGATTGATTTTTATTTAGCTAGTTATATTTTTCACAATTTAAAAATTGTTTATACTGTTTTAAAGATTACTTTCCACTTATAGTTATTACACAATACTGACTATATTCCCCAAGTTGTATAATACACCTTGATCCTATCTTACAGCCAGTACTTTGCACCTCCCACTCTTCCACTCCTATTACTGCCCTTCCCACCCATTGGTAACCACTTGTTTGTTCTCTATACCAGTGAATCTGTTTCTCTTTTGTTATATTCATCAATTTTTTGTATTTTCAAGGTTTTTATTTTTATTTATTTATTTTTATTTAAATTTATTTATTTTAATTGGAGGCTGATTACTTTACTGATTGAGATCCAGTTTTGCGTACCTGAAATAAACTCCACTTATTCAGGGTGTATAAATTATTTTAATACATGGTGAGTTTCAAATTCACTAATATTTGATTGAAAGATTTTACATTTACATCCATGAGAGATATTGGTTTATAATTGTCCTGTAAATGTGTAATGACTTCTTATTCTTTTTTACCCACTGAAAACAAAATGTCAATAATTCTTTGGCAGCCTATTTGTAGAAAGTTTTGGAGTTGTTATCTAGAATCAGGGGAAGGAACTTTTCTTTGAAAATGGGCTCTTTTCTAGGCTAGACTTTGCTTCCACTAATAGTCTAATTTGGGATATTTGCTTAATATCTCTGTCATTCATTAATAGCTATGATAAAATGAACCTTGATATTTACTTATTAGCAATAAACATGTTTCTATATATAAAGCACCTAGCATTATATCTGATGCAAAGTGAATACCATTAGTTCAGTTCAGCCACTCAGTCATGTCTGACTCCTTGTGACCCCATGGACTGCAGCATGCCAGTTTTCCCTGTCCATCACCAACTCCCAGAGCTTGCTCAAACTCATGTCCACTGAGTAGATGATGCCATCCAACCATCTCATCCTGTCATCCCCTTCTCCCACCTTCAAATTTTCCCAGCATCAGGGTCTTTTCCAGAGAGTTAGTTCTTTGTATCAGGTGGCCAAAGTATTGGAGTTTCAGCTTCAGCATCAGTCCTTCCAATGAATATTCAGAGTTGATTTCCTTTAGGTTTGACTTGTTGGATCTCCTTAAAGTCCAAGGGACTCTCAAGAGCCTTCTCCAACACCACAGTTAAAAAGCATTAATTCTTCAGCACTGAGCTTTCTTTATAGTCCAATTCTCACATTCATACAAGACTACTGGAAAAGCCATAGTTTGACTAGATGGATCTTTGTTGGCAAAGTAATGTCTCTGTTTTTTAATATGCTGTCTAGGTTGGTCATAGCTTTTCTTCCAAGGAGCAATGTCTTTTAATTTCAAGTTTGCAGTCTCTCACTGTTTGCAATTTTTTCCCAACTATTTTCCATGAAGTGATGGGACTGGATGCCATGATCTTTGTTTTTTGAATGTTGAGCTTTAAACCAACTTTTCTCTTTCATCAAAATACTCCTTAGTTCCTCTTTGCTTTCTGCCATAAGGGTGGTATACCATAATTATCTCAGTTTTCTTAACTTTTATTGAAACAAGAGACACCAGGGTTATGGTAGCTACTATAATATAACTTGAGTTTATTTTAGCTTTGTATGATGCTAGAGTGTACTTCTTGTAGTTCAGTTCAGTTCAGTTCAGTCGTTCAGTTGTATCCAACTCTTTGTGACCCCATGAATCGCAGCATGCCAGGCATCCCTGTCCATCACCAACTCCTGGAGTTCACTCAAACTCACGTCCATCAAGTCAGTGATGCCATCCAGCAATCTCATCCTCTGTCATCCCCTTTTCCTCCTGCCCCCAATCCCTCCCAGCATCAGAGTCTTTTCCAATGAGTCAACTCTTCGCATGAGGTGGCCAAAGTACTGGAGTTTCAGCTTTAGCATCATTGCTTCCAAAGAACACCCAGGGTTGATCTCCTTTAGAATGGACTGGTTGGATCTCTTTGCAGTCCAAGGGACTCTAAAGAATCTTATCCAACACCACAGTTCAAAAGCATCAATTCTTCAGCACTCAGCTTTCTTCACAGTCCAACTCTCACATCCAGACATGACCACTGGAAAAACCATAGCCTTGACTAGATGGACCTTTGTTGGCAAAGTAATGTTTCTGCTTTTGAATATACTATTTAGGTTGGTCATAACTTTCCTTCCAAGGAATAAGTGTCTTTTAATTTCATGGCTGCAGTCACCATCTGCAGTGATTTTGGAGCCCAAAAAGATAAAGTCTGACACTGTTTCCACTGTTTCCTCATCTATTTCCCATGAAGTGATGGGACCAGATGCCATGACCTTCGTTTTCTGAATGTTGAGCTTTAAGCCAACTTTTTCACTCTCCTCTTTCACTGTCATCAAGAGGCTTTAGACTCTTATTTAAGTTGAAATTGCAGTCAGTTATGGAGCACAAAGATTATAATGCTACATGAAATATTAGAATGCTTATAGTTTACACATATGGATGAATCATAAGCTGGAATCAAAACTGCTGGGAGAAATATCAACAACTCTGATATGTGGATGATATCTATCTAATATAAAGTGAAGGGGAACTAAAGAGGCCCTTGATGGGGGTGAAATAGGAGAGTAAAAAAGCTGGTTAAAACTCAATGTTAAAAAAACTATCACGGCATATGGGTCCATTTCTTCACAGGAAATAGAAGGGGAAAAGTTGGAAGCAGTGGCAAATTTCATTTTCTTGGGCTCCAAAACCACTGCAGACAGTGACTGTAGCCATGTAATCAAAAGACATTTGCTCCTTGGAAGAAAAGCTATGACAAACCTAGACAGCATATTAGAAAGCAAAGACATCAGTTTGCTGACAAAAGTTCTTATAGTCAAAGCTATGGTTTTTCCATCAGTGATGTATGGATGTAAGAATTGGACCATAAATAAGGCTGAGCATCAGATAATCAATGCTTTTGGATTGTGGTGCTGGAGTAGACTCTTGAAAGTCCCTTGGACTGCAGTTAGATCAAGCTAGTCAATCCTAAAAGATATCAACCCTTAATATTCATTGGAAGGAGTGATGCTGAAGTTCCAATACTTTCACCACCTGATGAGAACTGCTGACTCATTGTAAAAGACTGATGCTGGGAAAGATTGAAGGCAAAAGGAGAGGGGCAGCAGAAAATGAGATGGTTAGATAGCATCACCAACTCAATGGACATGAACCTGAGAAAACTGTAGGAGTTAGTGAAGAAAAGAGGAGCCTGGCATTTTGCAGTCCATGGATTCAGATGTAACTTAGGGACAGATGAACAATAATATCTATCTATCTTATATATATATATATTTTTTTTTTTCTGAAGTACGTTTCTTAGTAGTAATGAAACTAAAACCCTTGATGATTCAATAGCATTATTAAGGCACTTGATGTTCATATTCTTTCACCAAAAGTTTTCAATTATTTGAGAAGCCAGAAAAGCTTGATGGAAGATGTATAGTATAATGTCCATTATTTCACCAATGGTAATTTCTGTATGTTTTGCACCTTTTAAAACTTGATGTATTAGGTAGCATATGGAGAGTTTAAAATAAAACTATATGTGCCTAGATTATATTTGAATATATTTAGTTTTAAAACATCTTGGTATGTCAGTTTTTAAGATAAAATAAACCTCTTTAAGTTAGAGAAATTATATAAATTACAATAAAGTAAGATTATTTTTCCTAAAGTTTATAATTCTCCTGAGGAGTATAAAAGTTTTACTACTCAGAAATATCATGTGAAATTTGTCTCCATAATCATTTCTTATTTGTAAACTGCTCTTTGTACTATCTTAAAAATCACTTAATGCTAAATAGAAAACACCTTTTAAGATGTTCCCTGGGTAAATGCTTATAGACAAAATTATGATGAGGGAAAAATTATGCACTAAATTTGATTTAGTGTCTATGTGGTATTACAGAAGGTATTCTTCTTTTTTTTTTTTTTTTAATTTTTGGCTGTGCTAATAAGCTTGTGAAATCTTAGCTCCTGGCTTAGATTTGAATCCAAGCTGGGCAGTGAAAGCACCAAATCCTAACCTCTGTATAGGACCATCAAGGAATTTCCCAGAAGGTGTTCTTCTTATAAAGCAATTACAAACTCAGTGTTGACAATAGAGTGGTTAATTGACAAGGATACCAAAGGATTGAGGGGGAAGAAAAAAGTTTATTTAACTATGACTTAGGATGAGATGGCTGGATGGCATCACTGACTCGATGGACATGAGTCTCAGTGAACTCCGGGAGTTGGTGATGGACACGGAGGCCTGGCGTGCTGCGATTCATGGGGTCGCAAAGAGTCGGACACAACTGAGCAACTGATCTGATTTGATCTGATCTAAGTTTTTAAAGAACATGTAATGTATGGGGCCCCAACCTCCAGGCTGCAGACCCCTGTCAAAACAGTGGGTGGCACGAGATTAGAAACAAAGTGCACATTAAATATAATGCACTTGAATCACCACAAAATCACCCCCCCACACACCCCTTGTCCTTGGAAAAATTGTCTTTCATGAAATCACTCCCTGGTGCTAAAAAGTTTGGGGATTGCTATAAGGCTAAAATCAAAAAACAACTTTGATAATATAGATTATTGTTAAATTAGTTTAACTATAATTTTAATATATTTCATTTAGAAATATGGAAAAAAAGTATTAACTTTTGAATTATTACTAGTTACCACTATAATAATAGTACAAGTGAGCATGTGGTATGTATGTATATAGAAAAACCTTACTTAAAGAAGTTACTTTTCTCAACTCTCTGCAGAGTCCCATATCTAGATTTTCTTATCTATAGCTGCTATCTTCTTCTAAGCTAGTGAGTTCAGTCTCAGTATCCCTCTAAGGCTTGGTTTCTTAGCTGAGTCTCCCAGAAAGGATATCAATTAGTTACAAACGTCATGGTCATTTTTCAGTGTGACCATCTGTCCACTTAGAACTTGAATCTGATGAAAAACTTATTTCACAAAGGCTGGCACACAGCTGCCAGATGGCAGCAACTTGTGATCACCATGACCCAGCCTAAATTTAAACAATAAGACTAATAATAAAAGTTGGCTTATCAAAATTTATAAATTTCACTTCAGAATGAAGTGTGAGGATTGCAGGCTTCTGACCAAAGGTCAGTAGTTGAGTTATATTCTGAGATATATAGTTAGACAAGTGCTGATGAAGCATAATTATCTCTTTGAGTCCCCATAGTCTACTTTTAATAACTGTAAGAACTTTATCTTCAGCAACTCACATTCTTGAGTTTTAATATGTATAATATTTACCTCATAATTTAGCTGTTGCATATTTTATTTTCTTTCATATTGAAGCACAGACTTCAGAACATAAAGAATATGTAAATACCACAGAAAAAAGAAAACACTTTATATTCTGTATGTGTATATAAAACACATAATAAGCTTTGGGAAAAGTATGATAGACATTATTATTCATATTTTTCAATAGACAAAATGGGGTTTTGGAAAAGTTAATAGATTTTTTATATATTTATTTACTAATGTTAAGTGCTAGACCAGGGACATTAACCACCTATCACTCCAATCTCTGTACAATTTTCAATAAACTACCCTATCTCTTAATAGAAAATTATAAAAATGGTAATATTTAGCTGTTTTCTTACACTTTAGTTCAGTTCAGTCACTCAGTCATGTCCGACTCTTTGCAACCCCATGGACTGCAGCACGCCAGGCCTCCCTATCCATCACCAACCCCCAGAGCTTACTCAGACTCATGTCCATTGGGTTGGTGATGACATCCAGCCATCTCATCCTCTGGCATCCGCTTCTCCTCCTGCCTTCAATCTTTCACAGCATCAGGGTCTTTTCAAATGAGTCAGTTCTTCACATCAGATGGCCAAAGTATTGGAGTCTTACTTTCTGCATCAGTCCTTCCAATGAATATTCAGGACTGATTTTCTTAAACTTTATTGGAAATTAATTATTTCTTAACTCAGCATTGATGATGATAATGATGATGAGTCGTGCTTACTCAGTTATTATTAAATTGAAGGCTTTATTTATTGTAATTTAATTTAATGCTTAAAGCGATCTCTTAATACAAAACTCTGTTATTATCATCTCCAGTTTTCTATGGATTGTAAACAGAAAGTTAAATGAAATACTACCTTCTGCCATCAAAGGACATGTGTGTTTTTGTATTGAGGACTTTATTTTATCTAACCTGGGTATAGGTTTCATTGGGTCTCTGTTGATACCAGCTCTAGAGTAAGCTTGGGGGGAGGAGCCAAGATGGCGGAGGAGTAGGACGGAGAGAACACTTTCTCCCCCACAAATTCATCAAAAGAGCATTTAAACGTCGAGTAAATTCCACAAAACAATTTCTGAATGCCGGCAGAGGACATCAGGCACCTAGAAAAGCAGCCCAACTCTTCGAAAGGAGGTAGGAAAAAATATAAAAGACAAAAAAAGAGACAAAAGAGGGAGGGACGGAGTTCCGTCCCGGGAAGGGAGTCTTAAAAAGAGAGAAGTTTCCAAACACCAGGAAACCCTCTCACTGCCGAATCTGTGCCGAGCTTTGGAAGCACAGAGGGCAACATAAAAGGGAGGGGAAAAAAAATAAACAATTAAAAATCGCAGATTGCGAGCCCTACGGTAACTCCCCCAGCGGAGAAGCAGCACAGACGCCTGCACATGCCATTAGCAAGCGGGGGCTGAGCAGGGAATTGCGGCGCGGGCTGTGTCCCTTAGAGTAGGAATCGGGCCGAATGTCCTGAGTGCTATCTGAGCGAAATAATTTGGGCTAGCAAAACAGACTGTGGGATATCTACCACGCGAAAAGCCAGCCCTAACCTAAGACACCGCCAGGCCCGCGCACAGAACAAAGGACTGAACAGAGATAGCCGGCTGCAGACCTTCCCCCTCCCGTGACAGGCAGCCAGAGCCGGAAGGGGGCAATCGCAGCCCCAGAGAGACACTATCTATAAAACTGTAAGCAGGCTTCTTTGCTAACTAAAACTTCTTGGGGGTCTGGACGGTCAACAGCTGCCTGAGAAGGTGCGCCAGTTTTACACCCAGATAAGTGAGTGGCGGGGAGGCGATAAGTCGCAGCATTGGCGCCCGCCAAACACCTCATCACCTGAGCTGCTCGGATCTGGGAAGAACACAAAACGCAGGCCCAACCGAGTCTGCGCCTCTGAGGACTACCAGAGTGCCTGAACCTGAGCGGCTTGGACCTGGGAGCTCAGCCCAGGGCCGGCCTCTGATTGTTCCTGGCGGAACAACCTAGAGCCCAAGCAGTGTGGGCAGGGAGGCTACACTCACCGTGAGCGGGGGCAGACCCAGTGTGGCTGAGGCATTGCGAGCGCACGCCAGTGTTATCTGTTTGCAGCATCCCTCCCTCCCTCCCTCCCCACAGCGCGGCTGAACAAGTGAGCCTAAATTAAAATAAATAAATAAATAGTGTCCTCAACCATCCCGTTTGTGTCAGGGGGGGAACCAGACACTGAAGAGACCAGCAAACAGAAGAAGCTATAACAGAAGGAAACGCCTTGGAAGCTACAGGCCATAGATTAAAACCCTGTGGTTACTACGGATTACATAGGAAGGGGCCTATAGATCTTGAGAAATATAAGTCGGACTAAGGAACTGCCAAAAATGAACTGAACCCACACTACTCACAACAAAACCAGAGAAAGACCTAGATATATTTTTACTATTTTTATGATCAATCTTTTTTTTTAATTAAAAAAAATTTTAAGTCCTCTATTGTCCTTTAATTTTCACTTTTATAACTATTATTTTGCAAAAAAAAAAAAAAGACCCTATTTTTTTTTTCTTCTTCAGCAAACTTCATATATATATATTATAATTTTTTGACCGTGTTTTTTTTTTTTTTTTCTTTTTTCTTTTTCTTCTTTTCTTTAACATTGTATTTTTGAAATTCCAAACTCTACTCTAGATCTTTAATTTTAGCCTTTTGGTATATGTTATCAATTTTGTACCTATAGTTTTTTTTTTCATAATTTCTGTGACTTTTTTTTTTTTTCCTCTGTTTCTTTCTCTTCTTCTTTTATATAACATCGTATATCTGTAATTCCAAACTCTACTCAAGATTTTTAATTTATGCTTTTTGGTATTTGATATCAATTTTGTACCTGTATTTTCTTTATAATTTTTGCGACATTGTTTTTGTTGGTTTGTTTGTTTTCTCTCTTTCTTTTTCTTCTTCTTCTTCTTTTTTTTTTTAACGTTGTATATTTGAAATTCCAAACTCTACTCTAGATTTTTAATTTTTGCTTTTTGGTATTAGTTATCAATTTTGTACCTGTAGTTTCTTTATAATTTTCACGACCTTGTTTGTTTTTCTTTGTTCGTTTTTTCTCTCTTTCTTTTCCTTCTTCTTTTCATTAACATCGCATTTTTGAAATTCCAAACTCTACTCTAGATTTTTAATTTTTGCTTTTATGTATTTGTTACCAATTTTGTACCTTTAAGAACCCAATCTTCAGGACCCATTTTTCACTAGGGTACGAGATTACTGGCTTGACTGCTCTCTCTCCCTTTGGACTCTCCATTTTCTCCACCAGGTCACCTGTATCTCCTCCCTAACCCCTCTCTACTCTACCCAACTCTGTGAATTTCTGTGTGTTCCAGACAGTGGAGAACACTTAAGGAACTGATTACTGCCTGGATCTGTCTCCCTCCTTTTCATTTCCCCCTTTTATCCTTCTGGCCACCTCTGTCTCCTGCCTCCTTCTTCTCTTCTCTGTATAACTCCGTGAACATCTCTGAGTGGTCCAGTTGTGGAGTGCACATAAGGAAGGGACTACTGGCTAGCCCACTCTCTCCACTATTGATTCCACCTCATCTCATTTGGGTCACCTCTAACTCCCTCCTCCCTCTTCTCTTCTCCATGTAACGCTGTGAACCTCTCTGAGTGACCCTCACAGTAGAGAGACTTTTCATCTCTAACGTAGATGTTTTATCAGTGGTGCTGTATAGAAGGAGAAGTTTTGAAACTACTGTAAAAATAAGACCGATAACTGGAAGTAGGAGGCTTAAGTCCAAACCCTGACTCCAGGGAACTCCTGACTCCAAGGAACATTAATTGAAGAGCTCATCAAACGCCTCCATACCGACACTGAAACCAAGCACCACACAAGGGCCAACAAGTTCCAGGGCAAGACATACCAAGCAAATTCTCCAGCAAAAGGAACACAGCCCTGAGCTTCAAGATACAGGCTGCCCAAAGTCACCCCAAAACCATAGACATCTCATAACTCATTACTGGACATTTCATTACACTCCAGAGAGAAGAAATACAGCTCCATCCACCAGAACATCGACACAAGCTTCCCTAACCAGGAAACATTGACAAGCCACCTGTACAAACTCACACACAGCAAGGAAACGCCACAATAAAGAGAACTCCACAAACTGCCAGAATACAGAAAGGACACCCCAAACTCAGCAATTTAAACAAGATGAAGAGACAGAGGAATACCCAGCAGATAAAGGAACAGGATAAATGCCCACCAAACCAAACAAAAGAGGAAGAGATAGGGAATCTACCTGATAAAGAATTCCGAATAATGATAGTGAAATTGATCCAAAATCTTGAAATTAAAATGGAATCACAGATAAATAGCCTGGAGGCAAGGATTGAGAAGATGCAAGAAAGGTTTAACAAGGACTTAGAAGAAATAAAAAAGAGTCAATATATAATGAATAATGCAATAAGTGAAATTAAAAACACTCTGGAGGCAACAAATAGTAGAATAACAGAGGCAGAAGATAGGATTAGTGAATTAGAAGATAGAATGGTAGAAATAAATGAATCAGAGAGGACAAAAGAAAAACGAATTAAAGGAAATGAGGACAATCTCAGAGACCTCCAGGACAATACTAAACGCTACAACATTCGAATCATAGGGGTCCCAGAAGAAGAAGACAAAAAGAAAGACCATGAGAAAATACTTGAGGAGATAATAGTTGAAAACTTCCCTAAAATGGGGAAGGAAATAATCACCCAGGTCCAAGAAACCCAGAGAGTCCCAAACAGGATAAACCCAAGGCAAAACACCCCAAGACACATATTAATCAAATTAACAAAGATAAAATACAAAGAACAAATATTAAAAGCAGCAAGGGAAAAACAACAAATAACACACAAGGGAATACCCATAAGGATAACAGCTGACCTTTCAATAGAAACTCTTCAAGCCAGGAGGGAATGGCAAGACATACTTAAAATGATGAAAGAAAATAACCTACAGCCCAGATTATTGTACCCAGCAAGGATCTCATTCAAGTATGAAGGAGAAATCAAAAGCTTTTCAGACAAGCAAAAGCTTAGAGAATTCTGCACCACCAAACCAGCTCTCCAACAAATACTAAAGGATATTCTCTAGACAGGAAACACAAAAATGGTGTATAAATTCGAACCCAAAACAATAAAGTAAATGGCAACGGGGTCATACTTATCAGTAATTACCTTAAACGTAAATGGGTTGAATGCCCCAACCAAAAGACAAAGACTGGCTGAATGGATACAAAAACAAGACCCCTACATATGTTGTCTACAAGAGACCCACCTCAAAACAGGGGACACATACAGACTGAAAGTGAAGGGCTGGAAAAAGATTTTCCATGCAAATAGGGACCAAAAGAAAGCAGGAGTAGCAATACTCATATCAGATAAAATAGACTTTAAAACAAAGACTGTGAAAAGAGACAAAGATGGTCACTACATAATGATCAAAGGATCAATCCAAGAAGAAGATATAACAATTATAAATATATATGCACCCAACACGGGAGCACCGCAGTATGTAAGACAAATGCTAACAAGTATGAAAGAAGAAATTAACAATAACACAATAATAGTGGGAGACTTTAATACCCCACTCACACCTATGGATAGATCAACTAAACAGAAAATTAACAAGGAAACACAAACTTTAAATGATACAATAGACCAGTTAGACCTAATTGATATCTATAGGACATTTCATCCCAAAACAATGAATTTCACCTTCTTCTCAAGCGCACATGGAACCTTCTCCAGGATAGATCACATCCTGGGCCATAAAGCTAGCCTTGGTAAATTCAAAAAAATAGAAATCATTGCAAGCATCTTTTCTGACCACAATGCAGTAAGATTAGATCTCAATTACAGGAGAAAAACTATTAAAAAATCCAACATATGGAGGCTGAACAACACGCTGCTGAATAACCAACAAATCACAGAAGAAATCAAAAAAGAAATCAAAATTTGCATAGAAACGAATGAAAATGAAAACACAACAACCCAAAACCTGTGGGACACGGTAAAAGCAGTCTAAGGGGAAAGCTCATAGCAATACAGGCACACCTCAAGAAACAAGAAAAAAGTCAAATAAATAACCTAACTCTACACCTAAAGAACTAGAAAAGGAAGAAATGAAGAACCCCAGGGTTAGTAGAAGGAAAGAAATCTTAAAAAAAAAAAAAAAAAAGAAAAAAAAATAGAGTAAGCTTGTTTCCTCAGCTACCTCTTTTTTAGAGCTATTCATCAAGGAAAACATTCACTTAAGCAACCCATGACCTTACTCAATGTACAAAAAATAACAAGCTTAACATTTTCTAGTTCATTTATTTTCTTCTATTCAGCTGTGAGAACCAAGTATAACAGAAGAATAATGTGATTTGCAAGTGCATAGTTTATTTACTGTGACAGGTCTCCTCTCTGACTGATATAGATGTGTCCTCTATAATAAACTTTTTCTAGTAATTGCAGGTTGATTATAACCGCTGTTAATGACAGCTAATCTCAAGCTTCTCCTTTTCTTGTTATTTGATTAAAAAAAAAAAAAAAAAAACTGCTCTTAAGATATTAACCAAAATAACGATAGTCTAACATCACCGTAGTCGTTTGAAGATACCACAACTTGTGCAAATGAAAGTGGTGGCACTGTAGTTGTGTCTCAGTTAGTGTAAGGACGACTGTCTTCCTGGCCTATCATACTGTTACAGACACAAAAATATACATATCCGATGGTCACCACCAAATTCTCAAAGTAGATGTTTCTCCAAAGCTGTCTCCTGAATCACACTTAAACTATTCGGGGCTTTCTGTTGAGGTCCTTTAAGGGACCAGAACCTGGTGGTCCAGAGTTGACGATAAGAAAGTAGAGGAAAGAAAGAGGCTGATATTCCTTGGTTTACACAGAAAGCCAATAAAGTCCCTGGCATGGGGCTTGCTCTGTTCTTGGAGGCCTCAGGCGCCCTCTTGATGGGGTAAAGACACAGAGCACCTTCTCAAGAGGGTCTTAGAAGCCTGGGCAGGAAAGTGAACTCAGAGGGCCTCTGTGCTCCAAAGAAATAGCCTGAGAGAGAGAGAGAGAGAGAGAGAGAGAGAGAGAGAGAGAGAGAGAAAGAGAGAAAGAATAAGAAAGAGAAAGAAAGACACAGGGACCAGAACTCTGATGCAGCAAAGGTGTTTTAATCAACATGGTGTGGGCATATATACTGTAGTTATTTTCAGCAAAGATAAAGATTAAAATTCCAGACTTACAAAATATAGGCAATCCATATTAAAGAGAGAGAGAGTTGTAAGCAATCACTTTTACCGTTTTACCATAAACAATCACTTTTACCGTTTGGTTCACAAGAAGGAAGAGGGTACTTATCATTGTATAGAAAAACTAATGAAGGAAATGCCTGGATTCCTCAGTCTCGGGAGAGGCTTGCCTTCCCTTTTAATTCCTGAATATTCAGGAATTAATAAGGAACAGAGAATTCCTGACAGATCCAAAACAATACACAGGAAGCCTCCTGTTAAATGCTTCCTGACAGCTTTCCTGGTGGTTCAGCTGGTAAAGAATCCACCTGCAATGTGGGATAACTGGGTTCAATCCCTGTGTTGGGAAGATTCTCTGGAGAAAGGAACAGCTCCAGTATTCTGACCTGGAGAATTCTATGGTCTTTTTTGTCCATGAGGTCGCAAAGAGTTGGACACAACTGAGCGACTTTCACTATTTTTATAATATATTTAAAACTGTGTTTTCCTAAGATAGTATGTTCATCCTCTAATCAACACAGGCTGGCCTGATACTTATTTCTACCTGTCCAATTAGTTTAGCAGAGTTTCTTGCCAGTAGTAAGGATCAGTTTATATCAAAATCATGTTATTGAGTGTTTATTATACTCCAGGAGCAGAGAAACAAAACAAAACAAAACAAAACTGTAAGTATATTTTCCAAATTCAGAAAATGTGATATCTCTTAGGAGGTAAATATTGACAGTCAATTTGATCAATATCCCACTAATGGTGAAGCAAGAATAAGTATGCAATAATATAAAAGAATAGTATTTAGTCAAGATTTTCAAAGAAGAATGAAGCTTGAAATTTGTTGTGCATGGTAAGGGGACAAAAATATTTGGGAGTATTCTTGGCAGAAAGAAGTGCATAGTTAAAGGCATAAGGGGTATAGCATAACATGCTGTATGCCAGGATCTACAGTACCCTGATGTAGGGAGAGGTAAGTGTGAGACCACAGTGGAAGGACGTCTTAAGAAAGGTGGTGTAGTGGATGTCTTGAATTGTATATTATAACTTTAGGGATTCTGTAAACAATGGGAAATTGGTGAACTGTCTTTAGTAGAGGGCATGTAAAGTCAAAATTATACTTTAAACTTTCTGACTGCAAAGGCAGAGGATGTGTTCAAGGAGGGGAAAACTGAAGTTAGGAAAAAAAGTTTAGGCTTTGTTCTAAGTTAACTCTTGAACAAGGTAAGTGTTTGAAAGCTTTAAAAAAAGGACATATATTTTATAAATGCTTAGGTTATGAAAGGACAGGATATGGATATGTTTCCCTGAATAAGCCTGTAAGACAAGTATGTATGGTCAGATTTGAAAAATCATTGGATGATATTGTTGTGGAGCCAGACTCTTCATTAGTGATAAAAGCTGCTTTCATATGTCTGAAATTTTCTCTATCTTTATTTGTGAAAGATATTTCACTAGATATTAATTTTCAATTTTTTTCAGCACTGAGTCATTGCTCCCTTACTTTCTCATGTGCAGATTTTCCAGTAAAGATGGTGCTATCATCTATATTATTTCTCTTTACATATTCCACCCCCCCAGCTACTTTTAACATTTTCTCTTCATACATTTCCACTATTTTATAAACAATTCAATTAAGATGTGCCTGGGGTTAGTTTTACTCATATTTCCTATGCTTGGATCTTACTGACCTCCATCAATCTCAGGGTTTATTGTTTTCTCTGAATCTGGAACACATTCAGCCATTATACCTTCAAATATTTTGTATATATGCATGTACATTTTAATATGTTTTAAATATTTGATGTTATTCTTCTCCTGTCTCCATCCTTTGGGAATAGCAATTCAATAAATACAATATAAATAGGATCATTTGAAGTGCTATGTGTCTTTAAAGATCTATTCATTTTTAAATCTCTCCTGTGTTCTCCTTGTGCTTCATTTTCCATAATTCTTATCATAGTTTTTTCATTGACTAATCTTTTCTTCTAACCCTAACCCTAACTGCCACATTGCATTACTTTCATAAAAGAATAGCAAAATCTACAGGGAATAAGACTTTGCTCATTCTTTTTGTTTTCCAGTACATCATGGCAATTTGAACTGTGTTTTAGAATATATTTCATATAATTGGTATAGTTGCACTAATGAAAATCAGAAAATAAAATAGATTGTTTACAATATCAGTGATATATTAGGTAGTATCCTTGAAGAGCTTTTCTGTGGAACTTCACTGGCTATATCACATTGAACTTAAGCTTGAGCTATTTTCTTTTATAGAAAGACATTTCCAAATGTGCTGACATCTTTAGTGATAATAACTCACCATCAGTATAGACTGCCTAGCAGATTTTTAAAAAAGAGATGAGTGATATGTACTTTTAAGCTAAAGAAGACAATACAAAGAGTTGAACTGCTTTCAAAACAAGTCCATTATTATGGAAGAATGCTGAAAATAAGTTTTTAATATTTTCCTTTTTTCATAAATGTGCTGTTTAGTTTGCATCTTTGAATTTGTGTATCATTTTTAGGTTTGATCACCATTAAAACTAAATATAGAAGAAATTGATTGATGTATTGCCAAGAATTAAATTCAGATTTTCAAAAATTAATGTATCATTGTATGATGGTCCTCAAATAAAATTAATATAATAGTAAATTAAATGTGAAATAATAATTACAAATTATATTCCTCATTTCACCTTTACCTTTTTATGAGTTCTACTTAGAGTACATACAGTATTAATACAGAAGTATGAATAGTTTATAAATATGTGCATGACTGAAATCACATCAAGTTACCAATTCACTCTTTTCTTTACCATTAAGCATCCAAGATAAAAATAATACAGGTCATTTCTCTTCAAGAATTACCTCTGTTAGTTTGCCTAAAAGAAATAAATTTCTTCTTTTAGAATTGTCTCTAGTTTTCACTGTTGCTACAAATATAATTGTAACTCTTCAATGAACTCCAAAATTCAGATGTATGATTCTATCTAAATGGAAAAATATTAATTTCTTTTTTAAAAGAATTGACATTTACTTTATACATCTAATCTTTCTGCATAAGTATTTACTGTGTTCATTTAAGTTAATGGAGTTCTGATAGAGATATTTTATCTGGAAAGATCTGGATCTGGGACTAAGACAACATAATATCCAATATGTACAAAATCAGAAAAATAAAATCATTGATTTTAAATTATCCATTAGCATCCACTATGTTTATCAGTAGCAAATTATACATTAGTTTTCAGTTCTTTTTCAGTATATCCTTTCATAGTCACCGTTTTCTTTTTCCATGTAAAACAATTGGTTGACATTTTGAAGAGATTTTTCTAATGTTAGGAAACAAAACCAAAACAACTCATTTTAAACTTATCCAGAATTTCAAAGGAACATGAGTATATACTTGAATCACTTAAATGCATGCAGTTTTTCTATTTATTTTGCTTTATGGATTATTTTTATTATCATAAAGTGGAGGAAATGGTAACCCACTCCAGTGTTCTTGCCTGGAGAATCCCAGGGATGGGGGAGCTTGGTGGGCTGCCATCTATGGGGTCGCACAGAGTCAGACACGACTGAAGCGACTTAGCAGCAGCAGCGCAATCCTTTAATGGCTCTTCTCAGAGCCCTCATATGTATAAAAGAAGCCTATTATACTCTCAAATAATAAAACACATTGGAATAAACTCACCTGCAATTTATATGCTTTATAAATTAGAAACATAAAAACAAAAGTGGTTGTTTCAATACAGGCTTTCAGACATATCATTATGGGATCTGAAAAATGCTACTCTAAGCAATGACTTACTATGAAGAAATGCATACCTACCTAGAAAGAAGTCACACTTTTCCTAATCAAATTCAAATAGAGTCTTACTTATTAATTTAGATTGTTTAGATTTAGATTGTTATTATATGAAATCAGATATGCAAGTGGCAAAACACGAGACTGAAATGCAAACATGCTTACTAAGTTCTATTAAAATGATTTTTTTTTAGTGTCTATTGACCATGTTTATATACCCTTACATAAAGTTTTAAAGGCAGATATAATTCTGCTTAATTGTCCTTATTTTACTATTGAAGAAAACTGAGGCTTACGCCACTCAACAAAGTTTCCAAGGTAAACAAGATCACATAGCTTTTATGAGGCAAACAATGCCTCCTATTTAGGTCTTATATCCAAATTAGCTGTCTTTTCACCACTTTGTCACACAGATTAAAAAATGATAAATAAATAGCAAATCTGGGACAGAGCTGCAATTACACAAATCTCAGAAAAGATAAGTTGGAGTTACACCAAATGTGCTTGTCATCCAAACCAAGAAACTAAGTATCATTTCTCAGTATTATGTTCTTAAATCTCTTCTTTTTAACTTTAACATGGTGAGGCTAGCCATTCAATAATTTTCTTTCACTCTTACATTCATTAATATTAAGCCACATATGTTAAGTAAGTTAAGAATTAACAAAGATAGGTAGGGAAAGGAATAGTCTAAGCTCATATATTTGAACCATGTTTGTTAGCTGATGAAGACTTGGAGGTACAACACCTCTAAGTACAGACGTTAAAATTTGTATAAAAAGAGAAAGAGTGAGAGGAAGCCCAAACAAATATATTTCTATTATCATATTTCACAGCTGGGACTAAGAATAAACAAGTGGAAAACCAATGTAGAATAAAAGAAACCATTTGCTAGATTGATTCAAAATGTTGTGTAATAGATTACTGTCTCTGTCATTTGTGCCATTCTACACATGATAACATTTAGCCCTATTGAATGATAATCTGCATCAGGTCACATTTAAATAAAAGTATAAATGCATGAGACTTCCCAGGTGGCTCAGTGGTAGAGAATCTGTCTGCCTATTGGAGACACAGCAGACACAGGTTATAACCCTGAGTCGGGAAGATAATTTAGAGGAGGAAGTGGCAACCTACTTCAGTATTCTTGCATAGAAAATTCCATGGACAGAGGAGCCTGGTGGGCTACATTCCATGGAGTCACAGAGTTGGACACAACTGATCATGCATACATACACGCACGCACACACACACACACGTCCATGCATACATGCATAATTTTTATGACTTAATTCTAGAACATAAGGTTTTTTTTTAATTTCAAGGAAAATATTTGAGTCTTGATGCTATAGTTATCTAATAATTTCTAGGCCTTCATATGAATATATCAAATGATATATACTTTTATATTTGAGCAAACTAGCTTCTCTTTGCTTCCCTCTTCCCTCTCTAGTTTCTCAAGAAAACTTTGTTAAGTAATCTTCATTTTTCTAATCTCTGTGTATTGTTGTGCCACAAGGCCCATTTTCTGTGTGAAACACACATCCCAGACCCACTCACCCAAGACAATAATATCAAAGCTTATCTAGATAAAGATGACTCTTTCCAAATCTATCTTTTCATTTCCAACTTCTTCCATGATCTCAACACTTATATAAACCTAGCGTGGGCAAAAATCTAACTTCCTACCCTTCTCCCAAATCTGCTCTGTAAATAATATTCCTTGATTCATTGAACGCTAACTCCACTCACTCAGTGGCTCAGACCTCTAAACTTGGAGTTGTCTATAACGTTTCACTTTGTTTCATTTTTACATTTCGTTCAACAGTACAGCCTATCTGATCCATCTATAGCATGCATCTTTCTCCATCTCAGTTCCTATCTCTTCTACATTAACCATCATCTGTCACCAGGACCACTAACATAACTGAACAGTTTGATTTTCTGTTTCCATTATTTTCCTTCTACATTATTCAGTAATGTACACAAAAAACACTGTCATTATTTAAATATATGTTACTAATCACCTCACATCTCCACTTAAAAGTTCTCAAAGTCTTTTTATTAGTTAATATAATAATCCAAATTTCTCACAGAGAAATTTCTAAAAGGTCCTTGGGACTCTCTTGCCATCATCTCACATACTCTTCTTTCTCATTCCATTCAAGCAACATTTAGCTTCTCAACAGTGGACTTGCTCTGGACTCTACACTTTGCAGCTTATCCCTCCATCTGGAATGATTGCCTAAAGAAATTCTTGTTGCTCTCTCTCTTAGTTCTTCAACTGTTCAATTTTTACCACTTAAAGGCTTTATCTGAACTCTCAATATAATATGCAAGACTGAACCATGTGAGATTGCCAATAGTCATCTGTTTTTGATTTAAGGTCTGTTTAACACATGATAATCTTTGCTCTCCATCTCTCTCTGTTTCCTTGACAATGTTTTCATTGACATTGTAGCACCTAATAATTATCTTACTTTATAGTGACTTTTCACTTCTTTATACATTGACCATCTGTCTTTCCCCACTATATATAAATATAAGCTGCACAAGACCAAAAAATTAGTCTTATTTCTTTGAGCAATACTTAGCATAGGAAGCAGTCAATGAATATTCATTCACTATATGAATTAATTCCCATTTTATAAATTGACAATAATAAGCAATTTAACTCTCTCATTTTAGGGGAGCAAAAAGTAGAATATGTGGAACAAAATCACTAATTTGTATGATTATAGACTTTATGCTTTATTATAATTTTCATATGTTTCATATTTGTTTTTTATTTCAGTTTTTATTGTTGCATATGTGGACTCAGTGGCTCAGTCATGTCTGACTCTGTGACCCCATGGACTGCAGCCCCCTAGGCTCCTCTCTCCATGGCATTTTCCCTGCAAGAATACTGGAATGGGTTGTCATTTTCTCCTCAAAGGGATCTTCTTGAGCCAAGGATCAAATCTGCATCTCCTGCATCTCTTGCATTGCAGGTGGATTCTTTACCACTGAGCTACAGGCAAGGCCATAATTGCGTATATTGGTGTTTAAATTTGGAATTAATTTTTATTCTAGAAAATGTACAAAGTAGGATAAAGCAATTCTAGCTATGAACAATTACATGTTTTTATATTTTATTTGTAAATTATAATGTGTATGAAGCACACTGTACTGGAATCTGGATGGGAAAATAAAACATTCTTCATCTGGGTAAAATAGCTTCTTAGCATTTCAAAAGCTCTATTTTCTTAGTAATCAATTCATAATCCAAGAAAAAAAGCAGAGAGTGCAAAAGGTCATTTATCTAATCTTACATAACCTTCTGAATAAGTCATAACACACACACACTCTCTTTTTTCTTTTTATCTGTTTCTCTATTCCTATATTTTTCCCTGTATTTATTTCTCCCTCTTTACTTCCATGGTTCCAGTATTGGGATTTAAAATTAAAATTTTAAGTGGATATGTAAATTGTGAATGAAGTTTTGTATTAGTAAGTTAAAAATTTGAAGATTTACTATTTTAACCTTATATATGCAGCTTCCTATTACACTCCTCAATCATTTTTAAAATTTTTATATTAAATTATTGCAGAGGATTCATTGTCTGTTATTAAATTGCAGATGCAAAAAACAAAAGATATTACCAAGTAGCTCTAGAGGAATAACATACTTTAACTTAATCAGAGACTGTATATATCCCTTGGATTCATTTTGATATTTGGCAAAACTAATACAAATATGTAAAGTTTAAAAATAAAATAAAATTAAAAAAATAAAATAAAATGTAATGCTTTACATTTATATTCTCAAAGATCAAGTGTCAGTTTTCTCCTCCTCACTTAATGTCAATTTTTCTCTAGTAAAATTTGTGTTTTCCAAACTTGTCTAATAAATGTCAGTGTTCCCTTTTACTTTTGTATTTGTCCCAAGCTCACATCCTGTAGATCCTCTGTGTTGTGCTATTATCTTTAAAAGGACTCTGGACAGACAGGGTGAGAAATTGATGTGGTGTCATTTCATCTCTTTTTCTAACACTGTTCCTCACTATCCTCTATTAAAGTCCTAGACAAAGTAATGTCGGAGAATCGAACTAGACTGAAAGGTGTAGAAAATTAAACATGTCTTCACTATTCTTCAATCTTCTGTAGGCATTTGAAGACAGAAAAATGCCCTTATACTAGGGCAAATATGGAAAGAAATAGCTGAGCCTAAAGCATGACATACCCACATTTCTTTCAGGCATTTGGATGCATAAAGGGACCACAAAGTCAGCACATATCAAATATTGTTTAGTATTATCAGGAGTTGATGTATTTTAATATATTCTAAAGGAAAATCTCAAACATAAATAAAACCAGAGAAAGTAGCAAAAAGAAGTTCCATGACAATATCAACCAGCTTTGATAATTACCAACCATGACCAAGCTTTTTCTATCTCTGTGTTCCAATCATCACTTGCTTGAATTTTGAATCAATTCTCAAATCCCAGACCTCATAGCATTTATTTTGTGTAAGTACATTTTAGCAACATAGAGAGAATGTAGACATACACATTAATATGTACAAAGTAGAAAATTTAACAGAGAAGAAAACTCTGAATTAATGTGAATAAATATTTGAATTTGCCATTTCAGAATGATTATAGATACCTAGATAATAACTTAAACATAGGTCTGCCCTTGACAATATTCCTATCCCTAAAATATATTATGCATTGGATTAACCAAGTAGTTCACTCTTCTGAATTTGTTGAATGGATGATTATGTTTCTCTCACTGTTTCTTTGCCTTTTAATGGAATAAGACTAAATCAAATACAAAAAATAATGAAATAATTTTAAGAAAAGAATGAAATAATTGAAAACTTTTGGTGAACAGGATCACAATCAAATTTTTGAAACAAATGCCATTAAAAAGATAAATTACAGAGGCATTAACTCATTTGTATATACTTTCTTTACTTATATATATAGACACACACACACACACATCTATACACACACATATACACTAAATGTATGTACACACTCTAGGCTTATATACCACGGGTCAGATTCTGTGCACTGAAGTGGGAAAGAGAAATATAAAATGTTTCAGATTATGACAGTTTGATGTAAATGTATACTTATAACACAAAATAAAGACTACCAAAAGAGGCATTTTACATGTTTTTAATAAGTTAACAGGAACATATTAATATTAGAAACACTATTTTATAATTTTATAACTTTGATATTCTTGGTTATAGGTTCTGAAATGATTCTTGATTATGATCTGGTTATAGAAGCATAACTTCTATAATTTTTTAAACAGGTTACCATCAGTCTCAAGATATTTGGTTCCTGTACATCAGTAAAATTTTACTTTTTTATTTTTAAACAGGCAAGCTTCTTTCTTAAGCATGTGGTGAAAAAGTAGTATCAAAAGTAGTATCAGATTGAATCTGTCAGCCATAAAGTTTGGGTTGGCTTAGTAGCAGGGAATGGAGAAGGCAATGGCACCCCACTCCAGTACTCTTGCCTGGAAAATCCCACAGACAGAGGAGCCTGGTGGGCTGCAGTTGATGGGGTCGCTAAGAGTTGGACACGACTGAGCGACTTTGCTTTCCCTTTTCCCTTTCATGCCCTGGAAAAGGAAATTGCAACCCACTCCAGTGTTCTTGCCTGGAGAATCCCAGGGACGGGGGAGCCTGGTGGGCTGCCGTCTATGGGGTTGCACAGAGTTGGACACGGCTGAAGCAACTTAGCAGCAGCAGCAGTAGTAGAGAATGTATTCAGAGAGACAAATATGAATAGTTACATAAGGCATGGTATTTATTTCTCTGTTTGTGGTTCACTACTGTATCCCTGGTGCCTTGAAGAGTCCTGCATTGTGTGTTCATTGGCAATGTGGTGTTTTGGTCTATTCAATAGACCTGCAGGAGGGACAGGACATTACCTAGGAAGAGGCAGTCACGTAAAACATCTAAGAAACAGAAACAAAAAACCAAACCTTTCATGTAACATGATTTACAGATAATGACAAAGAAAGGTTTCTCTGTTGATTGAGGATTATAATTTTTAAAAAAAGAAAAGAAAAGTAGTCTTGAAACTTGTCAAAAGCTATCCCCAAAACTCTGATCATTAGTAGAACGGAAAGTACATAAGCCAACATAAAGGCAGATGTTTGAGAGAAGGAGAGAGAAAGAGATGGGGCTGTATAAAGAGAAGGATAGCTATTCCTGAATACAAAGCAACAGGCAGGGATGAAGTGTTGATATACATATTCAGGTGAATTGTACAAATGAACTTCACAGTGTTCAAATTGGTTAACAAAAAAAGTTCCAATTGGTTAACATGAATGCTTAAATCATCTTCAATTTTTTTTCATCAAATAGTTACCACAGAAATTTGCAAATTTCTAATTTTACTCCTGCAATTCACTATTTGAATCTGTGATAGTATCAAGCACAGAATTTAAAAATAGATGCCATTTCTTTTTTATTTTAATTTTTGTTTTCCAAATGTCTAATTTGTTCTTTTGGATATATGTCTAATTTTGTCCTGTCAATTTCCAATTTTTTTTTTCTTTCTCAAAATTACTGTTTGGTTAAAATTAATTTCGAGATGTCATATTTTCTTTTTGAAAGTATAAACATTTTAATTGATCACATATAAATAAATTGTTTATGTATCAAAATCTCATTCACATTCATTCCGGTCTTTCGTGGTATCATTTTTCATTTAAAATTTTTTTTGTTTACTGTGTCTTAAATGTTTACTTGCAAACTCAGTTTTGATTGGGAGTTTCTCTTCCCTCCTTCAATGCTGCCTTCCTTTCCCTTTTTCTATACACTCTCCCCTAGCTAGCAGTTTTGCAGTCGCTCCTGCCCCACAATTCCTAGATGGTAACACAGAGCCAGGTCCCTGCTTTCCAGGGATGTGGGTGATTCTGTAGATTCTTCATGAGAAGAATGAACAGCATGGCTCCCATACTGGTTTCCTGAGTGTCTTTCTTAGTCATCTCTTTTGGCCCATATTTTTTTTATGCACTCTTAACTTAGGTCAGTATATTGTTAACTTTCCAACAATCTTTCATCACGAGAGAAACTTCACTGCTGCCTTTCTTTTCCTAATCTTATGTGGATAGTCTTCCTTTTCCCTGGGGAGTCATATTGTCTGCTACCACTGCCTATTTATTAACCGGAGGCCAGTACTATGCAACATTTGCTGATTGTACTTTTTCTTTTCATAAAGATGTTTTGTTATATTTAAACTTAGTTATGTCTTCTTGTTTTCTACTTTTCATATTTTATTCACTCATTGCTATGTATTTGGAGCAGTGGGTGTCTCTCAGTATAAATACTCTGGGGCATGTTAGTATGAAGCTAAGCTTGTTTTACCCAACAGTGTTAAAATTTAACAATAATGGCAATGTATACTAGTGTGTGTGTGTGGAATGTCAAATATATATATATATATAAAAAAATAGAGGAGCTGGTATTTCAAAATAGTCATCTTACAGCCTTGTTGATGTAAATACTTTCCTGGTTAGACTTTCCTTACAAGCTCTGTTACACTTGTTTAACTCAACCCAGTGGGATTTTCAGAATTCACAGGTGATGGCAGTCAAATAAATGCACCTGGAGAGAAAGAAAGAACCATATGACAGCTGTTGAAGACAGATTTTGACCATCTGTTATACAGTGACTACAAAAAGAAAAATATGGATATTTGAAAATGTTGATTATGTGAGAATATCATAGTATAATATGCAGATTTATAAGAAATACATATTTAGTCATTCAGATGAATGACTAAACAAACGAACAACAAAAAATTATATATATATATATGTATGTATATATATATGTATATTATCTTAGTCCATGGCTCCTGACTCACAGCTCCTAACATTCTTGGAATTTCCTGAGTGATAAGAGCATGTTTTGTTATAATATTTTGTCTATTGTCTTTGGTTCCTCAAATTGCTTCAGTGCCATAAAAGGTGAAGTTAGTGTCTTATTTGGAGAAGGCAATGGCACCCCACTCCAGTACTGTTGCCTGGAAAACCCCATGGAGGGAGGAGCCTGGTAGGCTGCAGTCCATGGGGTTGCTAAGTCGGACACGACTGAGCAACTTCACTTTCACTTTTCACTTTCCTGCATTGGAGAAGGAAATGGCAACCCACTCCAGTGTTCTTGCCTGGAGAATCCCAGGGATGGGGGAGCCTGGTGGGCTGCAGTCCATGGGGTCACACAGAGTCGGACATGACTGAAGCGACTTAGCAGCAGCAGCAGCAGCGTCTTATTATTCGCTGTTTCTGCTGTCTTGTCTGAAGAAGGAAACGGCAACCCACTTCAGTATTCTTGCCTAGAGAATCCTGTGGATGGAGGAGCCTGGTGTGCTGCTGTTCATTGGGTCGCATAGAGTCGGACATGACTGAAGTGACTTAGCATGCATACATGCATTGGAGAAGGAAGTGGAAACCCACTTCATGATTCTTAGCAGCAACAGCAGCAGCTATCTTATCAACTATAGGTTTATGGTAATAAGGTAACTTTTGGAAAGCACCTAAGGATGGGAACTGATTTCCAAGACAATTAATCATGAATTCAAGGGTGGAACTTTGTCCATCCCTTGATGGAACTTTTTCCATCTCCTCCCCAGGAGGGGAGAAAGGCCGGATGTTGAATCATTCACCAGTAGCCAACGATTTAACAAAACATACTTATGTGATGAAGCCTCCATATAAACCCAAAAGGACTAATTTTGAGAGATTCTGAGTTGATGAACACATGGAGATTGAACTTTCATGTCCTTTCTTTGTAACTTGCCCAATGCATCTTTTGCATTTCTCTTTCCTTGTTATATCATTTTATAAAAAACCAGGGAATCTAGTAAGTGACATGCTTCTCTGAATAACGTGAGTGGCTCTCTTAAATGAATTGAGGCCAAGGAGGAGTCACTGGAATGCCCAAGCTATACAGCTGGTCGGTACGAAGTACAAATGGCAAACAGGAATCGAAGTGATGTCAAAAGTGAGAGAGGGAGAGTCTGTGGGACTGAGGTCTTAACTTGTAGGATCTGATGCTATCTTCAGGTCCATAGTGGAATATTTGAATTTAACTGTAGGAAGTCCACCTGGTGTTCAAGAACTGCTTTGTCACTTGGGGACTCCTCCACCACCACCATGTTGAAGTTGAGACTAGAACCCAAAATATATATCAATGATATATTAACAGAAAATAGTTAGGTAAGAATAGACAAAACAAAATGAAGCTGAAGAGAACCATTTTGCTCTTAGAATAATTAATACCACCATAATTATGCAGGATTTTTTTTTTATGCCAGAAATTGACATAGTGAAGAAAATACTCAAACCATTTATGTTGAATTATAAATGGTTGGGCATAGAAAACTTAATATTTAATACTAATGTGGGATAAAGAAACAAATATCTTTGGAAGAAAATAACAGTAATACCAATACACTATGCTATGCTAAGTCGCTTCAGTCATGTCCAACTCTGTGCGACCCCGTAGATGGCAGCCCACCAGGCTCCCCCGTCCCTGGGATTCTCCAGGCAAGAACACTGGAGTGGGTTGCCGTTTCCTTCTCCAATGCAGGAAAGTGAAAAGTGAAAGTGAAGTCACTCAGTCGTGTCCGACTCTTAGCGACCCCATGGACTGCAGCCTACCAGGCTCCTCGGTCCATGGGATTTTCCAGGCAAGAGTACTGGAGTGGGGTGCCATTGCCTTCTCCAACCAATACACTGACTACTATTAAATATGTCAGCAATTGAATGACTAGGAAAACAAAAACAAATGGGTCTTTACTAAATAGAATATTTCTACAATGACTCATTCAATTTTAAGTACATTTTTGTTTTTAGGGTTTTAAAAGTGGAAAAATACTTCAGAAATCACTTTTACTATGTTTCACATACTCAGGAATTTTTTGAATATTCTATTTTTTTTATTAAAGAGAGTCTGAATATTTTGAAGCCTTGAATGCAGTGATATATAATATATGTAGAGTAATTTCTGCCAAACAATTAATATAAGGCCCAACTGTAGTGTCCTGATTGAATCACACATCTGCCTTTCAAGAAAACAGAATAATGGTATAATATGGCAGATATTTATAAAGGAACTACTTTCATAGTATACCACAAAACCCAGAAGGATGGTAGGACTCTATTTTGACAAAGCCTTCCAAAATTTTCTATTATAAATATATCTAAATTTAAAGGAGCATATTCTTGAACAAAAATATGCTTCATAAACATGCCCAGTAAAAGCAATAAAAATGAAGCAAAAAAGGAAAAATATAGTGTTAAAAAGTTAACTGATGCATATTAAATTTGAATCATTTCTTTGAGCAAACATTGGTTTGAACCGAATAGCACCAAGCCAAAAGTTGTAAGGAGTACTCCACCAATAGGAACTAGGGACAAACTTTTTATCTAGAAGAGATGAAGGGAAAGGAAATAAATTATTCGATTATTTATAACTTAAGTGATTACCTTATTTGGGAAAGCCTAATTGGCTGTTTATGATGGACTTTTCCTAACCTTTGCTTTCTCAGATATGGATGCATTCACTCTGGCTTAGGTTTGGTTTGCTTACATAGGCTAGTGAGGCATTAGGACTACCACAGTCTAAAGGTCATTTTGTTAAAAGACTTTAACAGTGAATAGATAGATAATACTTAGAATTTTGGTGAGCAGTCTCTTCCTGGTTGGGAGAAGGCAATGGCACCCTACTCCAGTCAGTACTCTTGCCTGGAAAATCCCATGGATGGAGGAGCCTGGTAGGCTGCAGTCCATGGGGTCGCTAAGAGTCGGACACGACTGAGTGACTTCACTTTTACTTTTCACTTTCATGCATTGGAGAAGGAAATGGCAATCCACTCCAGTGTTCTTGCATGGAGAATCCTAGGGATGGCGGAGCCTGGTGGGCTGCCATCTATGGGGTCGCACAGAGTTAAACACGACTGAACTGACTTAGCAGCAGCAGCAGCAGCAGCAGCTCTTCCTGGTTGCAAACTTCCATCTTCATGTTGTATCTTTATATGGTTAGCTCTCTGGCCTCTACTCAAGAGGGCAATAATCCAA
Organism: Bubalus kerabau; assembly: GCF_029407905.1. Classification (NCBI taxonomy): domain Eukaryota; kingdom Metazoa; phylum Chordata; class Mammalia; order Artiodactyla; family Bovidae; genus Bubalus; species Bubalus kerabau. Next base: position 7,524,113 of record NC_073635.1, on the reverse strand, counting down.
TTTATGAGGACCCCACTCTAATGACCTAACTACCTCTCAAATGGCCCCACCTCCTAATCACATTGGAGATTTGATTTTAACATATGAAATTTGGAAGAACACAAACATTCCATCTATAATACATGCCCACTACTGTAATATTTGTCTGTCCTGCTCAAAATAATTTACTATTAGTTTTCTTTATCTTAATATACAAATCTAGAGGTGAAATCTCCAGAGCAAATCAGTGAGATGCCCTCAAATAAATTTTAGATTATTAAGAAGGAGAAAATAATGAAACAGATGCTAAAGAAGCAAATTACTTCATGAATGCTATAATGATAGCAAATATTGTTCAAGGTGAACTAATTATGCTTCCTGATCTTACAGGTTGTCATTGAAGACATACAAGATGTTACTGAGTATAGCCAAGTTCACTTGACCAAACTGTATGAATCAAACTGGGTATTGAGTGAAATTAGCAATAAGTTTTCCCTAAATATACATAGAAAAATGATGTATGAACCATAAATTCTAATGCAGGCTGTGCCTACCCATTTATGAAATATTCTTAATATGAGATTCTGACAAAACAGATTAGAATACTAGAAAAATGTCAAGAAAAGAAATTCTACATAAAAGGAATAGAATTAAAATTTGAGTGGAGGTGAGCAGTGTTATATCAAAAGGAGGGACAACAAGAGTATCTTATCTCTGAAAGTGAAAGTGTTAGTCGCTCAGTCTTGTCTGGCTCTTTGCGACTCCATGGTCTGCCCATGGAATTTTCCAAGCAAGGATACTAGAGTGGGTTGCCATTCCCTTCTCTAGGGGATCATCCCAACCCAGAGATCGAACCCAAGTCTTCTGCATTGCAGGCAGATTAAAATTTAAAAGTAAAATAAAACAGTACAACTTATTAATAGTTTCATCAGTACTGTATGCTTGGACTTCTAAGTAATGTCTCCTTTTGGTGATCCACTGAACAACAACCAACAAGAAGAAAAATCCACACCATTCCTCACATTTTCAGTCTTTTTTAAACCTAGTACTGAGCTAACGAATCTATAGCCAATCTGGGAGTGTATGGCTCTCAGAGATAAAGACTACTGCATCCTTCTTGAACTGCTAAGCCTGTGATATTTTTATCAGGTAGAAAGAAAGCTAGCTTAGTATCCCTAGAGTCGTTTCAAACATCACAAAGTTCATGTATTTTACTCTTCCAAAATGTCTAAGAAAAAATAAGCAACTTAAGAATACTGTTGCATTATCTCATTTCTGCAAAACCATTGAATTAAAAACAATTTCAACAGCTGTTATAGCCATCTTGCTTCTTAGTAAAATTTGATGTTATCAAGAGGAAAGATGATAGACTAGAATGTGAACAAAATAGGAAATATGATTTATTTTTATTTCATCAGTAATTTAATCAGTGTGAGATCTGTCAACCATTTACCAACTTTAATTATTTGGGAGGATTCACCTAGGAATTTGTAGCATTGAACTGTCAATTTCCTGGGGGAAATTCCACCTACTTATATCATTCTATCTCTCAGAGGTTAAAATACCAAGTGCTTTTTGTATTTTTCAAATTTAGAAATATCCTCTAGCAGGTGATACTATCCAAAAGTATGCCTTTCTATGCTTATGAATTTTTCATGTTTTCAGTACTAGCAGTGAAAACAATCCTTTCTTATATATCCTATAATGTGGCATTGGGACCTGACTCTATTTTTTTTCCCTCTATCTCTCTTTTGCTGAATCTTTAACAATTTTAAGGTTGGTGCTATATTATCCCTTCTCTACTTTTTGATCCTAATTTTATTTTTCTCTGGGGATTTTTTTTCTTCCTCATATTTCATCTCTTTCTAGAGAGTCCCAAATGTATTTTCCTAGGATTCCACCAGAAGTATTCACTGGTCTTTACACCTAGCTATTCCACTGTTTGCTTTCCAAATCATTAATAATTTGATGCTTTAATAAATCAACCTCAGGAATTCCCTGGCAGTCCAGTGTTTAGGACTGTGCTTTCATTGCTGAGGGCATGGTTTCATTCCCTGGTCAGAGAACTAAGATCTTACATGGCATGCAGCATGGCCATAGATAAATACATAAATTTTAAAATGAAATAAAAATTAAGAAAAATAAATCCATCTGTTCCCAGGCTAGAAAAGTTGAATCAGCTCAACTGCCCCTTTGCTACCAAGTGGAGTTTGCCTTTTTTCTCTTATTTTAACACAGTGGAGGGAAATAATTTTAATTTAAACTAATACAAATATTTTGAAAAGTGATACAGATGTATTCCAAGTTATTTATATACCATAAGTGTTTAAATTACCAGCTAATCTTTTAAGTGCCTCAAAAAGACTATTTTGAATAAGATTTTCTGACCCACGCACTGGCATTTGTTTTCAGATAATACAATTATTATTGATGCGTAGCTATCATCTGTTGAAAAAATATTGATGAGATAAGATGAAATGAATTTTTCAAAGAATAATTATGACAGCTAAAACTCCTTGAACATTGGAGAATGCCACTTTCTTCAACCCCCACACCACCGCTTTTGTTTATTATATGCTTTACTTCCATAAGCCCTTATTACTGGCTTTCTTCATACTTTCTTCAGCAGGCTAATCAATATTTTTTTCAAATTCTGATGTTATATCTACTTGGGGAAGAAGAAAAAACAAAATCCCCAAAATATCAGCTACTAAACCCACCACAAAATGAGATTAGGTATCCCTACACAATTCACATAGTACATTGCTCACATGTTGATTGCACCAGTGAACACAATTAAGGATTTAGATTTCTTCACTTAGTGTTTCTCCCCCTAATATCTCAAATACTTTGAGTACTCTCATTTTTGTCTCAGTATTCCTAAAGCATAACCATGTACCTCTCTTGAGGTATAAGTTCAAAGAATCTTGGTTAAATGAGTAGCTGCCCAAATGTATTGTCTTCTGAAAATTAGAAGCTACTCAAGTACCTTGAAAGAATTCTAGAAATAAGAACCATCCTATGTGGTCAGTGGGTGATGAAACTATGTACAACTTCAATATTCCTAGGTGTACCTAAACTTAACTTGAGCATAAAGTCGAGTCTGCCCATTGTTGTACCTTTCATCATAGTAGGCAAGAACTGAAAACATTAGCTGTATGTCCTGCATGATAAATAAGATCATCAGCATATAGCTTGAAAACAGCAAGAAAAAGATAAAAAAGACACAGAGCTGTTTTATGTGTATTTTTGAAAAACATTCTCCATTGTAATTTAAAAAAACACTGAAACAATTGTCCTCAAGACAGTTGTGAAGTATCTACTATGATTTTCCAAGACTTTTGCTTTAGAAATTAAGTGAAGGGTCATCATTAAGTGCCTTTTATTTGTAAAATTAATTTTATTTTATAAATATTAATTTTCTATTTGCCATAGTTTGTATTGCCTAAATCAATTTGGAAGAATTAAGTCATGAAGCCACAGTAGCAAGAACATTAAAGAGTAGCAGCAGGATAGAAGGGATAAATATGGAGGCCCTACTGGATGAACATGGTTGGTGCTTACAGCTCTGCTTCTCACAGAAGCCATAACCCTTTAAGAGAGGGTGGCTTGAGTGGGAGAAACAGCCCTCTCTATCACTAAAGCTTTCCGTGTTTATTGAATGCATATATTTAACTTCCTATGAACACTGTGGAGTTGTGTATCTAACATTTTCAGAACAACTTTATATTTCCCTAGTGATTGACTGTACTCACTGGCTATATATTTGGATGTGCTGCCACTAACTATTCTCACTGAAACATTTTTTTTTTTAATCCAGGGTTAAATTAGAACATTTAAAAGATAATGCTCTCCCCATCCACAATTAAGTAAAAATTTAAAGTATTCAATTAAAGTAATTCTAAAAAATAAGAAATGTATGTAAAGAAGCAAAATAATGGCAGAAGGTCGAGTTAATTATAGTTTTTAGTTCACAGCACATTATTACCTAGAATACTTAAACAAGAGGATTATGTGTGCTTTAAGGATGTCTATATAACTTGCAAAATTTATTAATTATTAAATATTTAATTTTAATATTAAATAATTAATACAAAGTACAGTTATTAAATATGTACTTAAGTTTCCATAGTGAATATAGTTGCAATATTCCAAACCATCCTCAAAATAAATTCTTTTGCATTTTCACTTTCACAAGTTTAACAGTTTACACACAGGATATTTTAGCTCATTAATCAACCATCAGATGACCTGTTATTGTCTCTCTCATTCTATGCTGCATTTTATTCAGCCTTCCTTTACAGTCTTAACTCCATACATTTCTTGACCACATTTCTTAGGGTATAAAAATGATTCCTGTAACCTCACCCACAGTGAAATTGTTACTCTGTAGTTTTTCAAGCAGTTTTTGAAGATAATGCTGATGTTCTGAATCTTTTCCCCTGAAATTTCTCTAGATTGATTATACCTATTTTAATCTTTTATTCCTTTTTCTCTGGGTTTTTCAGTTCTTGCTTTAAGAAAGCCCCTCTACTTAATTTCCTGCCATCTGGTCACTTCTGAATGCATCATTTCTGTCAGCTCTCTGACTTGCCTCTTGCTTGGTTTGCTTTCCTTAGGACCCATTAAGTTATGGTCTAATAACATTTAAGGCAGCCCTCTTAATAACATTAAGATAGATTTAGTGCACTTTATTTTTTCTTTTACATATTTCTTTTGGAACCTTTCAGATCTCATTTTCCCCTTCATATCTGAGGAACTTCTCTTCTAAGGTAGGATCGTAAGGAAAGATCTCAAGGAAAGCTAAATGTCTTTCTTCCAGCTTAATTAACATCCTCTTTGAAAATTTTTTCTTTGTTTTATCATCAGCCTATTCCATGTTCTTGCTGGATCTTGTTGGATCTGTAGAAAACCTGATTCCTAAAGACAGGTTATTCCAAACAGAGATTTTAAAATTACCCAAAGCAGGAAATGACCAGGGCGCTCTCTGTTCTGCATATCTAGGCCTACAGAGATAGCTTAAAGTCAAAAGTCACAATCTTATATTCCTTACCTCACATCGGACTTATATGAGTTCTAAAATTTAGATATGGATAGAAAAATAGCCAATAGTTGAATCATTACTACTTTCAGAGAAAATAACACCTGAATGTTTTGAGATTCCCGCAAAGCCTCATGAAGCTGGTGTATGCTTTCTCAAATATGCCTTGGTCCTGAGGAACCCAAGTCCCTGTGTTTCTAGCTGGCCCAAACTTTGGCTGAAAGATGTCTTCATAAACTGCAATTTCAAGCTAAGATCAACATACTCTTGGCCTAAGCCCTACGTCCTCAGATATGCAGCAGCCAGAACTACTCAATTTTACCTACTCAGTTACCGTAAATGCTATCCAGTCTCCTTCCCTGATGAAGACTCATTCAGTTCAGTTCAGTCGCTCAGTCGTGTCCGACTCTTTGAGACCCCATGGACTTCAGCATGCCAGGCTGCTTTTTAATATGCTGTCTAGGTTGGTCATAAGTTTCCTTCCAAGGAGTAAGTGTCTTTTATTTTCATGGATGCAGTCACCCTCTGAAGTGATTTTGGAGCCCAGAAAAATAAACTCTGCCACTGTTTCCATTCCCATAAACAATCATTATGCTCCTTAGATTCCATTCCTTATTTATTTCTCAATATCTTCAGCCTAAATAAATAGCAACTGAGTTTTACTTTATCTAATAAAAAATGGATTTTTTTATCTTGGCCAGGTTCTGAACAATTGTGGTACCTAGAACATAAAATCTCAGCAGTTAAAGACCGAAACAATACCATTTTGACAAAAGCTAAGTTCAAACATGTGGCTTTAAGTCTAATAGTTAAGTAGCTAGCTGGCACTATATACTAGAATTCAGTGGATAGAGAAGTCTGGTGAGCTACAAACCATGGGGTCACAAAGAGTTGGACATGACTGAGTGACTAAGCACTTCTTCAGGCCAGAATCTGAAGGGCCAACTTGTGATCCCCCTCATAGGGGCCTACTTCTGCAAATTTTTAAAATTGAGATAAGAATGTGGACTTTTATCAATAGTTATTTAAGCAGGAAAAAGGGAAGAAGTAAAGGGCTGCAAAGGGTCCCTGCCCAATGGAAACCAACCACAGTATGCAGGACAACAGCTGACTATGAGAGGCATGGCCTTAATATCAGCAGCACATCCTTTCCTTCCAAAGATGACTGAGGTTGATGTCTATCTCATATCTACTTTGATTGGCAACACAGAATTATATTCTATTTACACTCAAATATCATGCCTGTAAAAAAAAATGTTTTCTTTCAAGTTATTTGGAATATTAGAAAGTGACTTGTGTGTTTCTTTTATTTGATTTTCAAAAAGTATTGACACATTCAGCATTAATCTTGCATTTTTTAACATATCTGCATATGTTATATACATTCCCTGCAGAGAATTTTCTTAACATGAAGATTGTAAGCTATGCCTGTGTGTTTGGGACTAGATTATGCAGTTTTATTGCATAAATTAAGTTTTTGGAAGTCCAGAAATTGACAGCAATAAGATGAGGCAGATTTACTTCAAAATCTGTTTTCATGATTTCTAAAACAAACAAAGTGATATTAACATGGAAAATAACTTTGCTTAAATATTTCAAAAAGCAAACTTCATGCCATTAATGAGGTGGTAACCAACTTATTTTCCTGATTTTATAACCAATACCTAGCTAGGGAAAGGAAAGAGAGAATTGAGATGATAAAAAAAAAAAAAAAAAGGTTAATAGATTAGATACAAAATAATACATGTAATGAATTAAGTGGAAGAAAAAATAGGGTAAGCTACAAAAGAGAAGCAGAGAAAAAAAGAAGCCACTGTAAATGGATACCTTGGGGCAAAACGAGAATGAAATGTGTCTTCAATATTAATATTCCGAGAAAATAAGTATTTGACTTTGTTTCTATGACTACAGGTGTCAGAACTAATTTCAAAGATTCAGTTGCAAAGGGGAGAGACTGACATCCCTTTAAAACTCTATCATAACTCAGTGGAATTTATAAAGAAGTCTTGAAAAAACGTTCAGATCTTGAATATGCAAATTGTATCTATGAATAGTAATTGGGCTATTCATATATTGATATATTGGGTATGGGCATATGTATTTGCTAAATTAATTTGTAAAGAATATTAAAAGTAAGTTCCTTGAAAAACTTCACTATTATTAAAGTTTAATAGTATTTTTTATTAGCTTCTGATTTAAATTTAGATCCTGTCCTCTTCAGAGACCTTCCTTGTTCGTTTCCCTTCTCTGTCTCTATGAAATAGGGAAGCCAGCTTTACTTTGCTTTCTGATGTGTTCATTTTTCTTCTAGCTTCTAGATCTTCTTTTAAGGGGAAGCTAGTTCCTCCTCCCAGCAGCAATATTTTCAAATATTTAATTTTATTTAGTCTTAATTATTGTAGTAAAGTGATATGCAGCAACTTTACATTTTCTCTCTTCTTATATAATGTATGAATATGACATTTATCCATTCATATCCATTGGTTATTGAACATTAAGTTTTATGTATCAGGCTTAATAGACCATTTTCAACTTGCTACATCCAAACAAAATGATTAGATCATAATTAATTGCACAAACAGGTAATTAAACTATAATGACTATGATTATATATAAAAGACAAAAAAGTTTTATAAACTTCAATTATTCAGCTTTAAGATTTGATTTCTATTTCTTTATCTTCTAATTGGAGAAGGGAATGGCAACCCACTCCATTATTCTTGCCTGGAGAATCCCAGGGACAGAGGAGCCTGGTGGGCTGCCATCTATGTGTTTGCACAGAGTCAGACACGACTGAAGTGACAGCAGCAGCAGCATCTTCTAATTATTAAAATATTTTATTTATTTTTGATATGAATTTAGCTTAACTAAATATTCTTAAAATCAATTTTAACTTACAGTTACAATTACATTTTTGGGGAATATCCAATACTTCTGTTCTTATAATAAAATTGTTTATATATAGCATAATGAATTAAGCAAATTTTGTTAAGATGTAAAAATCAGTGAGCCAAAACATTCTTGATACTGGTAACATGACACATTTCTCAAACTATAATTCATTATAGAATGCAACTGAAATTTTATGAGTTAATGTATATAAGTGAATAAGAAATGAACATTCATTAGAAAATAATACCTGTCTTATAATAAAAGGAACTTAATATATTGAGTGTCAGTCAAATTTTCCAAAAGCATTATGATGGCATAGGTATATTTAGAAAATATTTCCATATGTTTATGTACAAAAGCTTTCTAATTCACTTTATGTTTCAAAATTATCTTTCACATATCTCTTCTTATCCTATGTTACATGTGAGCCTAAAATTTGAATTTTTAGTCCTATCACTATAAATTTTAAGCTCTTAAGTATTATATAAGAAAATTTTTAAGCTATGAGATCTTAGGAATGAGCTTAAGCATAAGATGGTTGTAAAATCAAGGTCATAAAATTAATTTCTAAATACTTAATGATATTTCAAGAAAAACATTAATAAGTAATATTGAACATAGTAATTGATCAACTTATTAATTGTATCAATTATTTGGAGTATTTGTTACTTTTTTTTTTTTAGTTTTTACATTCTAATTTGTATTTAAAATCTCCTTAGGCAGTTAATAACTTCTGAAGATACTTTAAATTTACGGGGAGACAAAGGTCCTCTAGAAAATGAAATTAATGTTTCATTATGTTAAAATGGGTATGAATAAATTATTTGTTTAATCTGGGCAAGGAGAAATGTAAGGACTTTGTTAATTGGCATATTTGTATCCAGAAAGGAAAATAAAAGTGAAATTTGGAAAAGAGTAATTAGTTAAAGAAAGGTAGCATTATACCTAAAAATGTTATTATAAAGCTGTATTATTTCACATTATATTACAAATTTAAGTAAAAACAAAAAATTGTGCATATTTACATTTAAAAGTAAGAATGGCTATTTAATTGAATAGGATGATCAAATATTTGTTAGTGTAAATAGATTATAGACGTTTACATTCTACATGTACCCTCTAAAATTTATGTTGATTTTTATTTGCTCACACAGGGTCAAGTAGTAAATTGCATGTTATAGGTACAAGAATGTGCCAAAATGTATATAAAAGATTGATATTTCTGAGGAAAAATAAAAGCAAAATTACCCAACATCTATATTTATCTCTGTTTCTAATGCATTTGAATCTCATTCTTGTGAATTTTTTCTTCTATTTACAGTTTTGCCTTGGCCCTGTCTTGGAATTGCATGCATCCACCTATACCTGTCAGTCTACTGCTATTACAAGATCACAAGTTATATTTGTCTTGTTGATTCAATGATACACATTTCAGTTATCCAGTATTTGGTCTCTTTATGTAGTTAGTCCTGGAATCTTATGCAAATTAGTTAACATCTTTAAGCCTTAGTTCTCATTTGTATAGTGGGCTTATTATAGATAATCCATGTAAAGTGCTCAGCTTTCTGTCACATAACTCTTAACAAATGAGTAACTTAAAACCAAAGATGAACAAACTGAACATTTACTTATCAATCATAAAGACACAGGCTATATTTTTGTATTTTACATAAAACATAAAGATATAACATAAAATATAACAGAATTGTAGTATTTCATGGAAGAAACTAAATGCAAATGGAAGGTCAAATTAAATTAACAGTGAAGGGAAACCTGCAAATAAAGTGACAGTTGTGTCTTTCTTAAAGTCTGAATTAAACGGGAGTCAAAGGATTCTATGGTCTTGTTGAATACGTAAGCAAACCAAAAGCAAAAAATAATTCAAGAATAAAAGAGAATAAAAGTTAATGTCTCATCTATTTCATCAAGGAGACAATTTTATCCATGCACGTGTATGCATGCGAAGTGGTTCAGACCTGTCAGATTCTTTGCGATCCTATCTACTGTAGCACACCAGTCTCTTCTCTCCACAGGATTCTCCAGGCAAGAATACTGGAGTGGGTAGCCATGCCCTCCTCCAGAGGATCTTCCCAACCCAGGGATCCAACCAGCATCCCTTATGTTTCCTGCATTGGCAGGTGGGTTCTTTACCACTAGCACCACCTGGGAAACCCTGTCCTGCACAGCTTGGATCAAAATAACATATCAGAAATGACAATCAACCAAATCTGTGGCTCAGTGGGCATGGAACCATTTAAAGTGGTTGATTATTTTATCATCTGCAACTATTTAATTATTGGAAACTAAATACTTACCCACTTAAACTTTTAGTCATTATAATATCAATGGTCAGGACTCCTTCAGCATGAAAGCCAAAGAGAAAACATCAACATTCAAGAAAATTGTGACCATGATCTCATATCACAGGTTTTAAGCCAGTAAATCAAAAATCTCACAAGTTACCTCTTTCTACCACTGAGGTCAAGAGCAGAGGGCAGAACATAGGAAGTTAGACTTCTCTCTAGATATATTAATAATTATCTGACAGTGTATGAAAAATTGAAAGAATATTGGAAGTCTGTAGTGGAATATTGACATTCTATAATTACATCATTTTAGCCTTGTATAATAGTTTTAATATATCTAGTATTATTGAAGCAAAATAATGGTACAGAAGTGCTGATTGGTCATACACAGGTCCCTGTGAAATAGGCAAGATGAGAGCATCTCATTGTTTCTTATTAAAACTTTAGTCCTAGTAGGAAAATGGCATATTTTTCTTTTACGGCATGCATAAAGAATGCAAAAGAATGACATCTATTCTTTTACTTTCAATGTCTTGACCATAAATAATCAAATAGTGAATAATATAAAAACTATAATGTGTATCCACAGTTTTACTTGGTTTTGCATTACTTGAATTCATGAATGTCTAGGTAATTAAAGGCATAAAAATCTATGCAGCTTTAACATATACTACAATTTGTTATTTAAATAAAAAATACTTTAACATATACTACATATACATAACATATACTAAAGAAGTTACTTTAACATATACTACAATTTGTTATTTAAATAAAAAAATTATCATGTGGATAAAAATTATTGCATTTAAGTTGTCTTATTGCAATTATTGTCTTTACCAGCGGAGAAGTTACTTCGGTTTCTTTCAAGACCAAATATGTTTATTTAGATTAAAAGTAAAATGTGTAAGCTAGTAAATTTTTCAGAAGCAATATGTTTATAAACTAAATATGAAGAGCATATCTATAACATTGGAAACATCTATCATGCAGCAGTCGTGTGCCCTATTGCCTCTCAAATAACTTGTGCTTTCTTTTAAATTAAAATGTAATTCGATCCCTGTTCAGGGAACTAAGGTCCTACATGCCATGGAGCAACTAAGCCTGAGCACCACATATACTGAGCCTGTGTGCCACAGCTGAAAAAGCCATGCCCTACAATGAAAGATTCCACATGACACAATGAAGATGTGATGCACCCAAATAAATAAATAAATACAATCTTCTTTAACAACAACAAAAAAATGTTATTCATTGAATTGAAGAGAAGGTAGAGTCATCACATGGAAGTCACTAGTAAATATCATGAAGCATTCATTGGGTTAAACTTGATGGACCATGATTAAAAACTCTCTCAAACTTCATGTATTGGAGTCTTCAACATATCATAGATAAGCAAGATACCCTTCAAACCTTTTTGCAAAGGTGCTTCAAGTACTTAAGAAAGGGTTTCTATACTTCAACCTTCTCTGTCTTCTCATTTATACATCTTTTTCTTGTGCCAATAAAGTGCTCAGATAAAGAAAATTACTAACCACTTTCAAAATGGCTTGGACTATTGTTTACATGCTTGTACATTTTGTTTATTAAATGTCCTGTAGATTAAAAAAATGAATATCCCTCAGAGAAAACCACCTATTATTTAATTATAAATAAATTATAATAAAATCTAGTCAGTTCTGTTTTATAAACATGAAAGCACATTATAACACTTCTTTTGGTGGTGGGGCAGGGGGGAGCTTAAGAAAAAAAAAAGAAAGAAAAACCTCAGATTTAAGAAAATCCACCTTCTACTTAATGGGTTAAATTTTGGGACAAAAAGTTCTTTCTCATAGGAGATAGCACTGTATCCTCTATTAATACATATGTGTATTGTGTGTGTTGTTGTTTTGTGTGTGCTCAGTCGTGTCCGACTCTTTGCAATCCCATGGACTGCAGCCCTCAAGGGTTCTCTGTCCATGGGATTCACCAGGCAAGAATATTGGAGTGGGCTGACATTTCCTACTTCACGGGATCTTCCTGACCCGGGGCTGAAGCTCATGTCTCCTGTATCTCCTGCATTGTCAGGTGGATTCTTTACCACTAGCAGCAACTGGGAAGCCAATATCTATGTATGATGAAGGGAATGGCTACCCACTCCAGTATTCTTGTCTGGAGAATTCTCTGGACAGAGGAGCCTGGTGGATACAGTTCATGAGGTTGCAGAGTCAGACATGACTGTGTGACAAACACTTACACTTTTCATGATAAAGATTAACCAAAGAATGTCCATTGATGCAAAAATGAAAGACATAAATCTTATGAATAACTTTTGGAAAATGGAGTCTAATGATATGACCACATCGACAAGGTAAGAATATAAATGGAATATAATTTGCTTTTAAAGTTAAAGTTTAGTCACTCAGTCATGTCTGACTCTTTGCAATCCCATGGACTGTAGCCCTCCCGGCTCCTCTGTCCATGGAATTCTCTAGGCAAGAATGCTGCAGTGGGTTGCCATTCCCTTCTCCAGGGGATCTTCCTGACACAGAGATTGAACCCGAATTTCCCACATTGCAAGCAGATTCTTTAATGTCTGAGCCACCAAGGAATTTTGACAAATCTATATTTATTAAAAAAGGTTTCATGTTCAAAATTATTAGGGATTTTAATCTTTCCCTATTCATGCTACTATCCCAGATAAGTTGCTTTTATGATGATTAAAAAATGGTGAACAGGCTCTCAGGTGCTCAGTGTAGATGGAGTACCATTTCTACTTCTATTCTCAAGCCCAGAAGCCCAATCTGAGTCTGCGTTATTAGCACACACTTTTCATAGTATCTACTCATGCCATCTCTCCAGGGTGTTGCTAAGATGGCTTTAATCTTCCCCTGAGCTTGACTAGAATTTCTCAATATAAATACCTATTCTTAAAGCATACATTCAGAAAATTTGGAATTATAATTCTTTTTTCTGCCAGGTGACATGTAAATTTCTCCCAGTCTCTTGCAAATTTTGCAACACAGGAATGCTGTTTCAAGGAACTGTGATGCATCCCATTGAAAAGTAATCTCACGTGGAGGATAGGACACTTATTTTGATAAGTACCAGTTAGCCAGTTAGTAAAAACAGATGATACAATCACTATAGTCAAACTTCTTCCTAATGTTCTCAGTGCTTTTCAGAGGAGTTTAATTACTTCTCTACAGAAGTTTCTTTCCCTTATTGCAGTAGTCTGAACAAAATGTGCTTTTTGCCTTTCTTTCTTTATAAGTATTAAGAAACTTTGAAATCTTTCTTTGGCATAATTTGATTTTATATTATACCCACCTATAGATTATTTTTCATAACCATGTAACAGCTCAGGGTAGTTAGGATACAATTTGTATACATATGTTCGAGACCTAGATAAAATTTCATAAAGGGAAGATTGGTGAACTGCTTTATCTTTTATTTGGGTTCAATGGGTTTTTTAAATATTTTAATTTATTTTCAAATTACATTTTATGTTCACTGGTGTATTATCACAGAGGAGGAAGAGAAAAATTCTGACAATGAGATTTGTCTTAATAGTAAATTGGATGGAAGGAATGTTATTGTCAGTGGAAAAATAAAATCTCAGTAAGGTATGTTGGAAAGGCCACTGTACCTGCATTTCTCTTTTAAATCCAAAGCCATGTTAATGAAATATGTATATCTTAAGTCAAGGAAGTTTAGCCACTCAGTCATGTCCGGCTCTTTGCGACCCCATGGACTGTAGATTCCCAGGCTCCTCCGTCCACGGGATTTTCCAGGCAAGAGTACTGGAGTGGGTTGCCATCTTAAGTCAGACAGCCAGGAAGAGAGAGTTGGACATTATCTTTCAGGTTGAGGAAAGTAAAACTTATAAGAAGAAATAATCTGCCAGCTTTGTTACATTCATGTAATTAATACAGAAGAGTGAGTTGGGCATAGGATATTTCTTAATCTGGGAGTAACTTCATTAACTGACAATGTAAAAGAAATTATAAAACAAAATATGTGGAAATACTTGATTAAATAAAATGATAAGAAATTTGATAATGATCATAACAATAATCATATATTAATGATGATTTTGATAATAGTAAAGACGTCCATGGAAGAAAAGCTATGACAAGCCTAGACAGCATATTAAAAAGCAGAAACATAACTTTGCTGACAAAAATTCGTATAATCAAAGCTATAGGTTTTCCAGTAGTCACGTATGGATGTGAGAGTTGGGCCGTAAAGAAGGCTGAGCACTGAAGAATTGATTCTTTCGAACTGTGATGCTGCAGAAAACTCTTGAGAGCCCCTTGGACTGCCAGGAAACCAAACCAATCAATCCTAAAGGAAATCAACCCTGAAAATGAAAAGACTGATGCTGAAGCTGAAGCTTCAATACTTTGGTGAAGAGCTGATTCATTGGAAAAGACCCTGATGCTGGGAAAGATTGAAGGCAGGAGGAGAAGGGGATAGTGGAGGATGAGATGGTTGAATGGCATCACTAACTCGATGGACATGAGTTTGAGCAAATTCTGGGAGACAGTGAAGGATAGGGAAGCCAGACATGCTGTAGTTCATGGGTTTGCAAAGAGTCGGACACGACTTAGAGACTGAACAGCAACAATGTTCATTGTTTTTTAATTGCAGAAATGTGAAAATGTAGATAGATACTGTCTCATTAACACTTCATATCTGAAAACTCTTTTGTTAATCTAGCTTTAAATTTAAAGGAATGCAGTGTGCAGATTACTTTGAGTGAAATCTCTGCCTTCTGGTCTCCAGAATGAAACACTATCACATAATAACTGAAAGTTTGTAGATACAATAAAACTATTGACATATTTTTCTCCAAAGCCTGTTCTTAACTTGGTGTGAGTAAGTATTTTAATATATTGGCAAGGGAATGCTATTTTGATCCACATAAATTCTCTTCTGATTTGTTTGAGTAATTCATGGGTTTATTAAACTCTAAGATAAATTATAAAAGTAATACATAAAAAAACTTTAAAACAACAGTATATAGAAACTTTTTTTAGACCTGTGAGACTTCCTGACTTGTTTAAATTCATATTTTAATAATAATCTGTAATGTATTATGTTTTTTATTGTTTAATATTTTCCTGATGGTGAGATATGGATATTTTTTGCTACTCATATTTTATTAGTGCTAGAGATATTCAAAAACAAGTAAGTACATTTTATTTGCATTTCTCTGATTCTTAATAATATTGAGTATCTTTTTATGTGCTTGTTAGACTTAAGTCTTCTTTGGAAAAGTTTCTATTCAGATTTTTTGTACATTTTTAATTTTTCTTTTCTGCTATTGAGTTCTTTGTATATTTTGGGCATTAATTCCTAATCTAATTTTTGATTTGGAAATATTTCCTCCCATCCCACAGATTGCCTTTTCATTTTGTTTATCTGTTCAGAAACATTTTAGTTTGATGTACTGTAGTTCTATTTTTTTGCTTCATCAGCTTTGATTTTGGTGTCAAGTCCAAAAGATCCCTGCCAACACCAAGGTCAAAGAGCTTGTTTCTTATGTTTTCTTCTAGTTTTTTTTTTTTATGTTTTTAATTGTTTCATTCAAGTCTTTACTCCATTTTTTAGTTTATTTTTATGTATGACATGTTAATGGTTCAGTTTCATTCTCTTGCATGTAACTGTCCAGATTTCTCATCATCATTTCTTGCAAACTTGAGCCTTTCCCCACTGCACATTCTTGTTTTTTTGTCATCCATTAAGTAACATATCTGCATAATTAACCATATATGCATGATTTTTTTATCATGTTCCATTAATCTATGTGTCTATATTTATGCCAATATTGAACTGTTTTAATATAGCTTTGATATATCATTTCACAACTGTTAGGCTGTCTATCACTAGAAAAGATAGAAAACAAATTCCTATGTGGACATGGAGAAAAGGAAACTCATATACTGTTGGCTAGAATGTAAACTTGTAAAGTCACATTGGAAAACAATATGGAACTTCCTCAAGAAACTAAAAAACAGAACTATCATATCATCCTGTGACTGAACTTCTGAATTTAAATCCAAAAGATATGAAACTATTGCAGTCAGTTCCCTACACACATATCTTCAAGTTGCAAATTATCAAAGATGTGAGCATGTGTTCTCATGTCCAATCACATAAATTAGTTCATGTGTCTGGCCTACACTTTCACATGTGTGCACCTTTTATAAGTGATTGTGCTGTGTGTACTTAGAGTAGATCTTTATTTCAAGCCTAGAATGTCTAGAAGCAAGTGTAAAAGCAGCAGCAGTACAGCTGGTAGTGCTAGGAAATGCCAAGCAGGAAATGCCAAGTGGTAACAATAGAAACAGAAGTAAAAATAAATGAGAGTGGAGCAAGATTGAAAGATGATAGACCATACTCAGTAAATAACTGAAGAACCAGAGAGATTCACAGTGCAGAAATTGATAGGGGGATGTTCTTTATCTGAGGAAGCACTGCTAGTTTTGAGGCACAAGACTGGAGCATAGAACAGTACACAAATGTTGAGTAGCCATTCAGAATACAATCCAGTGCTATCGTGTCATCTATGATGAGACAAAAAAGAGATACTACCCAGGTATCACTGGGTCATATTTTCAAGATAGAATTGAATCCAGAAAGCAACCAGAATTGGTGCCATCAACATCAGGCTTGAGTGAAACTGCAACTAGCCCTCTGTCTCCTATTGCTAATGATCCTTCAGTTCTATCATATCCACATCCTCCTACAGTCAGTAACTCATCTCATCTGTTCACTCCTTTGTTTTTCAGTCGATCAGTCACAAATGAGTCTTTGTGACCCTATAGACTGCAGCAGTCCTTCACCCTCTCAAGGAACTTGCTCAAACTCATGTCCATTGAGTCTGTGATGCCATCCAACTATCTTATCCTCTGTCTTCCCCTTCTCCTCCTGCCTTCAATCTTTCCCAGCATCAGGGTCCTTTCTAATGAGTCAGCCCTTCCCATCAGATGGCCAAAGTACTGGAGCTTCAGTTTCACCATCAGTCCTTCCAATGAATATTCAGTGTTGATTTTCTTTAGGACTGACTTGTTTGATCTTGCTGTCCACAGAACTCTCAAGAGTCTTACTCAACATCACAGTTTGAAAGCATCAATTCTTTGGCACTCAGCTTTCTTTATAGTCCAACTCTTTCATCCTCACATGATTAGTGAAAAAACCATAGCTTTGACTATACAGAACTTTGTCAGCAAAGTAATGTCTCTGCTTTTTAATATGCTGTCTATATTGGTAACAGATTTTCTTCCAACGAGCACGTGTCTTTTAATTTCATGGCTGCAGTCACCATCTGCAGTGATTTTGGAGCCCAAGAAAATAAACTATCACTGTATCCATTGTTTCCTCATCTATTTGCCATGAAGTGATGGGACTGGGTGCCATGATCTTAGTTTTTTGAATGTTGATTTTAGGCCAGCTTTTTCACTCTCCTCTTTCACTTTTATGAAGAGGCTCTTTATTTCCTTTTCACTTTCTGCCATAGGGTGGTGTCATCTCTATATCTGAGGTTATTGATATTTCTCCTGGCAATCTGAATTCCAGCTTGTGCTTCATCCAGCCTAGCATTTCTTATGATGTACTCTGCATGCAATTAAATAAGCAGGGTGACAATACACAGCCTTGATGTATTCCTTTCCTTTCTAGCTTGTCTCCCATTGCTAATAATCCTTCAGTTCTACCACCTCCACATCCTCCTCCAGTCAGTAAGTCTTCTTGCCCCTTCACTTGACTCCAGTCCCTGTATGACAGCCGTTGTACTGTACTACCATGCTTTTCAAGGTAACACATCATAAGATTAAAACATATTCTTTTTTGTGTTTGTGTTATATCCACCATTTTGTGAAAAGCATTATAAACTTAATACAGTATAGTACTATATAGCTGACTGCATTAGTTGGGTACCTAACTTTGTTGGATTTATGAACAAATTGGGCTTAGAAATGCTTTCTTGGAATGGCGCTCATTTGTATGTGGGTGACGTTACTATTTATCAAGAGATATCTTTACTCTCATTTTCATTGCAGCATTATTCACATAATCCAAGATATGGAAGCAAATAATCTAAGTTTCTGTCAATGGATGAAACAACAGAGAAACTGTGGTAAATATATATACATCAAATTTTATTTACCCTGACAAAAGAAGAACATTCTATCCTTTGTGACAACAAGAATGAACTTGGAAGGCAATATCCTAAGTGAAATAAGATACACAGTAAAACAAATACCACATGGTATCACTTACATGTGGAACCAAAAAAAAAAAAAAAAAAAAAAGGAAGGGAACAAGATGGCGGAGGAGTAGGAGTAGGTGGACATGAAGTACATCTCTCTCCACAGATACATCAGGAATACACATTCAGACGCAGAGTTTATGCAGAACACCACCAGAGAGAATACAGGAATATGTGACCAGTAGACAATAATATATAGAACCATGCAAAACTCAGTAGGAAAAAGGAACTAGGGGGAAAAACAGGAGTGTTAGTAGGACTGGACCCACCCTTGACAGGTGGGGGAACTGAAGCAGGGGCCCAATCCCCACATTGGGGCAATTGGCTGAGTCAGAGGAGAAACATTTAAGGCTGAGAGTGAAACAGCTGATCTGTGGCAGCCTAAATGGAATGAGAATCAGACAGTCCTTGATGTAGCCATACACACCCCATACAGGGATGCAGGTCCCCTGGAAAGTGCAGCAGCTGGGAGCAGGAGTTTAGGTATTATGGAGCAATCCCCAGGGTGAGGGCTACTGTTCACTGCAGAGAGACAGATCAAGGGGATGTGAGGGAGGAGACTGTGGTGGGAAAGGCCTGTGGAGGGAAGCCAGGCAGCCATGGAAGCAAAGTGATACTGCTGAGTCACATGTAGGGGGTGGAGCCATCACCATAGCCTGTCTCTCCCCACATGCCAGCATTGGCAGCTGAACAATAGAGAGGCTGGCCTATCAAATGCCTGATTGCACTGAGCTACAGAGTAGGACCCCATCCAGGATGCTCTTTTAAGTGATTGATGCACCGATTTAGAGAGTAGGACCCTAGCCAGGGGAGCCTCTCTGTGTGCCTGATGTACTGAAAAACAAATAAGGACCCCAGGCAAAGGAGCCCTCTATGTGCCTAAATGGGTGGAGCAATGGAGAAAGACTGGCCAAAGAAGCCTTCTGATCACCCACTACAAAAGGCTAGACAAAAGACTCTGATGGGGCCATAACTCTTGCCGTGGAGGCGGTCCATGTCCCTTCACACTTGGTGCTGCCAGGGTCTCCACAAGCCAAGCAGCTGCACCACCTTCACACTCAACTCTCACTGGGACAGAGCTGCCACAGGCCAAAAAGTCTTACATCTATACCCACAGGGTCGCTTCAGTCATGTCCAACTCTTTGTGACCGTCTAGACTGTGGCCTGACAGGCTTCTCTGTCAGGAGGGTTCTCCAGGCAAGAATACTGGAGAGTATTGGCCAATACTGGTTGCCATACCCTTCTAGAGCACTATATTTTCTGCTGCTCTGGCTGCCAACCTCCCTGAGTACCTGGTGCTTCCAGAACCCCTGTGACCCCAGCAGCTGCACCATCTCCACACCTGGCCCTCACAGGGGCAAACCCAAGTCCTCCAGGGCAGCCTCAGGAGCAAACCCCAGTGGATGACCCACATGCAGAGATGGAAACAAAACCACAATTGAAACCCAGGGGTAGTGTGGCTAAAGAAGACCCAAAACCTTCCCATCAGTTGTACAGGCTGCAGATTAATTCCACACAATCAGCTAGACAGTGTCTATGGAATATATAAAACGACATAGAGAGCTCCCACAACAGAAAACACACTGGTTCTAATAGCTGTGAACATTGGAGGCAAGAAGACACAGGAGGAGGATCAGAATAGAATCTGAGCTGCCCCCACATCAGGTCCAAAGACCAGCACAGTGTTGGAGGGCATTCTCCAGCACTCACTGTGACTCCCAGCGAGGGAAAGGACCCTGACAGCAGTGACTCAAGAAAAACCTTTGTTATTCTTATGTTTTAACTTGTTCTATAGATTCTTTTGGATTTTTTTCTCCTTTTCTCCCCCACTCTGTTGTAGTTGTCAATTTTAATGGCACTATGAAATCTAATTAAGCTTTTTAGGTTTTTTTTTTTTTTTTCCTTCTTCTCAGTCACATTTATTATTGTTGTTATAAATCTGCCTCTAAGTTGGGCTTTTGCAATTCTGTGGAGTTTGCCTTTCTCTTTCTCTCTTTTTCTTTAATTTTTTAAACCTTTTATTATTTTTATACTTTTATTTCTTTGTTTTTCCTACTGTTCTTTTCACCTTGCAGTTAATCTTTAATGTATATACATCATCTTCATCTTCCTCTATTTAACATTGCATATCTCTACTTTCTTTCTTTCTTTCTTTTACTATCAATATATTTGTTAGTTTTATTTTCATTGCTTTATTCTCCATCTGGCACTTTGCTGTAGTTTTGTTTTCCAGTTTGTGCATTAGTTAGTCTTGTTCTTTACTAGTAGATATAATTTTTATTTTCCTTTGTTCTCCAGGTCAATCTATTGTGCTTTATTTTTGTCAATTTTGACTTTGCTTATGGGTGTATACATATATGTGAATATTTAGTCACACTCTTTATTGTTTTTATAAACTTCTTCTCCTACAATGGGCTTTTGCAGTTCTGTGGAGTTTGCCTTTCTCTCTCTCTCTCTCTTTTTTTCTTTCTTCTTCCTTTTTTTTTCCTTTTCTGTCATTTTATACTTTTAATTTTTAAAACATATTGTATTTTTCTACATTTATTCCTTTGTTTGCTTTTCCTACTGTTTTCCCCTTGCAGTTAATCTTCAACATATATACATCTTCTTCATCTTCCTCTATTTAACTTTACATATCAATTCTTTCTTTTTTTTCTTTCTTTCCTTTCCTCTCAACATATTTATTAGTTTTGTTTTCATTGCCTTATTCCTCACTTGGCACCTTGCTTGAGTTGTGTTTTCCAGTTTGTGATTTAGTTATTTTTGTTTTTAATGGATAAATAGAATTTTTGACTTCCTTTGTTCACCAGGTCAATCTATTGTACTTTATTTTTGTTGGACTGTTTTGACTTTATTGATGGACGTATGTTTATATGTGTATATTCCATTATTTTAATTATTATTTGTCTGATTTTGTAACTGAAATTTGCCTGGGGTTGATCTTTGTTGTCTCAGTTTTGTGTATTTGTTTTAATATCACTTAATGCCATAGAAAAACACTTGTGGAATCTTCATTGCTCACCAGAGATCAAGCCTTAAGTTATGGAGTGGGAACACTGGCTCCAAGACCCTAGACTACCAGAGAACTAGCCCTAGGGAGTATCAAATACTGAAAACTCACATACAGGAAACCTCTTGAATACAAGACCCAACCACCAGTAGAACCCTGTGCAGGATGCCTCAACTAAACAACAAGCAAAACAAAATTTACAAACAAAATCATCAGCAGAGAGGATTACAACCTTATTCAGTTTTCACCACCAGAGAAAGAACAACAACAACAACAACAAAAGCTCAGCACAAATCTCACCCTATATGAAGCTTATACAAACCACTGTACCAACCTTAGGAAGGCAGAAACCAAAAGGAAGAAATAATTCAACCTTGAACCCTGGGAAAAAGATATCTCAAACACAATAAACTAAAAAATAATAATATTTAAAAGGCAGAGAAATACTACACAAATGAAGGACCTAACTGGAAACACAGAAGTCCAAATAAATGAAAACAAAATAGGCAAACTACCTGAAAAAGAATTCAGAAAAATTATAGTAAAGATGGTCAAAAACCTTGAACACACATGGAGAAAATGCAAGAATCGATTAACAAAGACCTAGAAGAATTAAATAATAAACATACAAAGACAAACAACACAATTACTGAAATTAAAAATACTCTGGAAGGAATCAATACCAGAATATCTGAAGCAGAAGAACGAATCAGTGAGCTGGAAGATAAAATGGTGGAAATAACTTCTGAAGAGCAGAATAAAGTAAAAAGAATGAAAAGAACTGAGTATAGTCTCAGAGACCTCTGGAACAATATCAAATGCACCAACATTCAAATTATAGGGGTCCCAGAAGAAGAGTATAAGAAATGGTGTAAGACAGTTTTTGAAGAGATTATAGTTGAAAATTTTCCCACCATGGAAAAGAAAATAGTCAATCAAGTCCAAGAGACATAAAGAGTCCCATACAGGATAAACTCAAGGAGAAACACAGCAAGATACATAGTAACCAAACTAAGAAAGACTAAACACAAAGAAAGAATAATAAAAGCAGCAAGGGAGAAGCAACAAGTAACATACAACAGAAACCGTATACACTTAACAGCTAATCTTTCAGCACAAACTCTGCAGGCCAGAAGGGAATGGCAGGAGATATTAAAAATACTGAAAGGGAAAAAAATCTGCAACCAAGATTACTGTATCCAACAAGGATCTCATTCAAAATTGATGGAGAATCAAAAAGCTTTCAGACAAGAAAAGTTAAGTGAATTCCGTAACACCAAACCAGGTTACAACAAATATTAAAGGGACTTATATAGTCAAGAAATACAAGAGAAGAAAAAAGATCTACAAAATGAACCCAAAACAGTTAAGAAAATGGCAATAAGAACATATATATCAATGTTTACTTTATTTTTTTTTTATTTTGTACTTAAAATTTAATCCACTTTTTGTTTCTTTATAAAAATGTCTTTTTTTCCCCAAGCACTGTGCTTTATAACTTTTTTTTTTTTACTTTTTTTTTTTTTACATTTTTTTTTAAAATTTTATTTTATTTTTAAACTTTACATAACTGTATTAGATTTGCCAAATATCAAAATGAATCCGCCACAGGTATACATGTGTTCCCCATCCTGAGCCCTCCTCCCTCCTCCCTCCCCATTCCATCCCTCTGGGTCGTCCCAGTGCACCAGCCCCAAGCATCCAGTATCGTGCATCGAACCTGGACTGGCAACTCGTTTCATACATGATATTTTACATGTTTCAATGCCATTCTCCCAAATCTTCCCACCCTCTCCCTCTCCCACAGAGTCCATAAGACTGTTCTATACATCAGTGTCTCTTTTGCTGTCTCGTACACAGGGTTATTGTTACCATCTTTCTAAATTCCATATATATGCGTTAGTATACTGTATTGGTGTTTTTCTTTCTGGCTTACTTCACTCTGTATAATAGGCTCCAGTTTCATCCACCTCATTAGAACTGATTCAAATGTATTCTTTTTAATGGCTGAATAGTACTCCATTGTGTATATGTACCACAGCTTTCAATATTTACTTTAAATGTAAACTGATTAAATGCTTCATCCAAAAGATATAGACTGGCTGAATGGATGCAAATACAAGATATATATATATATATATATATATATATATATATATATATATATATACATACACTGTCTACAGGAAACCCACTTCAGACCTAAACACACATATAGACTGAAAGTGAGAGGATAGAAAAATATATTCCATGCAAATGGAAATAGAAAGAAAGCTGGAGTAGCAGTCCTCATAAACCAAATAAGCCTTAAAATAAAGAATATTACAAGAGATAAGGAAGGGTGCTACATAATGATCAAGGGACCAATCCAAGAAGAAGACATAAAAATTGTAAATATCTATGCATCCAACATAGGAGCACTTCAATACATAACACAAACAATAACAGACATAAAAGGAGAAACTGACAGTAACACAATCATAGTAGAATACATTAACACCTCACTGACAAGAATGAACAGATCATCAAAACAAAAAATTAATAAGGACACACAAGTCTTAAATAATACTTTAGATGAGATGGATCTCATTGATATCTTCAGTACATTCCATCCAAATGCAGAAGAATACACCTTTTTCTCAAGTGCACATGGAACATTCTCTGGGATAGACCACATCTTGGGTCACAAGTTAAACCTCAGTAAATTTAGGAAAATTGAAATCATATCAAGCATCTTCTCTGATCACAACTCTATGAGAGCAGATATCAAGTACAAGAAAAAATCTGTAAGAAACACAAACACATGGAGATTAAACAACATGTTTCTAAATAACCAACAGCTTACTGAAAAAAGCAAAGGGAAACAAAATATTTCTAGAAACAAATGACAATGAAAACATGACAACTCAAAACCTATGGGATGCAGCAAAAGCAGCTCTAAAAGTTTATAGCAAGACAATCCTACCTCAAGAAACTAGAAACATTGAACAGACAGGCTAAATTTTCACCTAAACAACTGGAATGGGGAGGGAGGAGGGAGGAGGGTTCAGGATGGGGAACACATGTGTACCTGTGGCGGATTCATTTTGATGTTTGGCAAATCTAATACAGTTATGTAAAGTTTAAAAATAAAATAAAATTAAAAAAAAAAAATAAAGATGAGAAAAAAAAAAAAAAAAAAAAAAAAAAAAAAAAAAAAAAATAGAAAAATTCAAAATTAGTAGAAGGTAAGAAATCATAAAGTTCAGAGCAGAAATGAATTAAAAAGTAATGAAAGAAACAATAGTAAAGATTAATAAAACTAAAAGCTGGTTCTTTGAGAAGATAAACAAATTTGACAAGCCTTTAGCCAGATTCATCAAGAGAAAAAGAGAGAAGAATCAAATCAACAAAATTGAAATGAAAAAGGAGAGGTTACAACAGACAATGCATAAAAACAATGGATTATAAGAGACTATTATAAACAATTCAGTAAAATGGAAAACCTGGAAGAAATGGAGATATTCTTAGAAAAGTTCAATCTTCCAAGACTGAATCAAGGAGAAAGGGAAATTATGAGTAATCAAATTGCAAGCACTGAAATTGAAGCTGTGATAAAAAATCTCCCAAAAAACAAAAGCTCTGGACCAGCTGGCCTCACAGGAGAATTCTATCAGACATTCTGAACTAGACATTCAGAGAAGAGCTAATGCCTATCCTTGTAAAACTATTTTAAAAAACTGCAGAGGAAGGAAAACATCCGAATTCATTCATTGATACCTCAATACCCTGATACCAAAACCAGACAAGGAGAACACACACACACACACACACACACACACACACACACAAGAAATCTACAGGCCAGGAATAGAAGGAACATACCTCAACATAATAAAAGCTATATATAACAAACCCACAGCAAACATGCTCAATGGTGAAAAATTGAAAGCATTTCCCCTAAAGTCAGGAACAAGACAAGGGTGCCCACTCTTACACTACTATTAAAAATAGTTTTGGAAGTTTTAGCCACAGCAAGCAGAGAAGAAAAAGAAATAAAAGGAATACAAATTGGAAAAGAAAAAGAAGTAAAACTCTCACTGTTTGCAGATGACATGATCCTCTACTTAGAAAACCCTAAAGAATCCACCAGAAATTACTAGAGCTAATCAATTAATATAGTAAAGTTGCAGGATATAAAAATAACACACATAAATTCCTTGCATTCCTATACACTAACAATGAGAAAACAGAAAGAGAAATTAAGGAAACAATTCCATTCACCATTGCAACAAAAAGAATAAAACACTTAGGAATAAAGCTACCTAAAGAAACAAAAGACCTATATATAGAACTATAAAACAATGATGAAAGAAATCAAAGAGGACACTAATAGATGGAGAAATATACCATGTTCATGGATCGGAAGAATCAATGTAGTGAAAATGAGTATACTACCCAAAGCAATCTATAGATTCAATGCAATCCCTATCAAGCTACCAACAGTATTTTTCACAGAGCTAGAAAAAATAATTTCACAATTTGTATGAAAATACAAAAAAAACTCGAATAGCCAAAGTAATCTTGAGAAAGAAGAATGGAACTGGAGGAATCAACCTGCCTGATTTCAGGCTATACTACAAAGCTACAGTCATCAAGACAGTATGGTACTGGAACAAAGACAGAAATATAGATCAATGGAACAAAATAGAAAGCCCAGAGATAAATCCACACACTTATGGACACCTTATCTTTGACAAAGGAGGCAAGAATATACAATGGAGAAAAGACAATCTCTTTAACAAGTGATGCTGGGAAAACTAGTCAATCACTTGTAAAAGAATGAAACTAGAACACTTTCTAACACCACACACAAAAATAAACTCAAAATGGATTAAAGATCTAAATGTAAGACCAGAAACTATAAAACTCCTAGAGGGAAACATAGGCAAAGCACTCTCCAACATAAATCACAGCAGGATCCTCTATGACCCACCTTCCAGAGTAATGGAAATAAAAGCAAAAATAAACAAATGCAACCTAATTGGACTTAACTTTTTGCACAATGAAGGAAACTAAAAGCAAAGTGAAAAGACAGACTTCAGAATGGGAGGAAATAATAGCAAATAAAGCAACTGACCAAGAATTAATCTCAAAGATATACAAGCAACTCCTGCAGCTCAATTCCAGAAAAATAAATGACCCAATCAAAAAATGGGCCAAATAACTAAACAGACATTTCTCCAAAGAAGACATACAAATGGCTAACAAACACATGAAAAAAGGCTCAATATCACTCATTATCTGAGAAATGCAAATCAAAACCACAATGAGGTATCATCTTATGCCGGTCAGAATGGCTGCTATCCAAAAGTCTACAAACAATACATGCTGGAGAGGGTGTGGAGAAAAGGGAATCCTCTCACACTACTGGTGAGAATGCAAACTAGTACAACCACTGTGGAGTACAATGTGGAGATTCCTTAAAAAACTGGAAATAGAACTCCCATATGACCCAGCAACCCCACTGCTGGGCATACACACCAAGGAAACCAGAATTGAAAGAGACACGTGTACCCCAATGTTCATTGCAGCACTGTTTATAATAGCCAGGATATGGAAGTGACCTAGATGTCCATTGGCAGATGAATGGAATGGATAAGAAAGCTGTGGTACATATACACAGTGAAATATTACTCGGCCATTAAAAAGAATACATTTGAATAATTTCTAATGAGGTGGATGAAACTGGAGCCTATTATACACAGTGAAGTAAGCCAGAAAGAAAAACACCAATACAAGGAAACTAACGCATATATATGGAATTTAGAAAGATGGTTCAGGTTGGGGAACACATGTAC
This sequence comes from Bubalus kerabau, assembly GCF_029407905.1. Taxonomy (NCBI): domain Eukaryota; kingdom Metazoa; phylum Chordata; class Mammalia; order Artiodactyla; family Bovidae; genus Bubalus; species Bubalus kerabau. The sequence continues at coordinate 7,496,791 of NC_073635.1, read as the reverse complement.
ACCTATGGCTGATTCATATCAACATACGGCAAAAAGCATTACAATATTGTAAAGTAATTAGCCTCCAATTAAAATAAATTAAAAAAATAGATTAAAAAAAGAAACAATAAAAAGAAACTACAGGACAATTTCACTGATGAATGTAGATGCAAAAATCCTCAACAATATTTTAGCTAACAGAATTTAGCAACACACCGAAAAGTTCCTGCACCATAATGAAGTTGGGTTTATTCCAATGTTCCAAGGATTCTTCAATATACACAAATCAATCAATGTGATACACCATATTACCAAATTCAAAGATAAAAACCATACAAGCATCTTAATAGATGCATAAAAAGCCTTTGACAAAATTCAGCACCCATTTATGATTAAAACTCTTCAAAAAATGAGCTTAGAAGGAGCCTACCTCAACATAGAAAAAGGCCATATATGATACGTCTACACCAAACATTATTCTCAGTGGTGAAAAACTGAAAGCATTCCCCCTAAGATCAGGAACAAAACATGGGCGTCCACTTTCACCACTATTATTCAGCACAGTTCTGGAAGTCCTAGCTACAGCAATCAGAGAAGAAAAAGAAATAAAAGAAATATAGATCAGAAAAGAATAAGTGAAGTTCTCATTGTTTGCAGATGACATGATACTGTACACCAAATACCCTAAAGATAGTATCAGGAAATTGCCAGAGCTAATTGGTGAATTTAGCAAAGTTGCAGGACACAAAATCAATACACAGACACCACTTGCATTTCTCTATGCTAAGAATGAAAAATCAGAAAGAGAATTTAAGAAATCAATGCTATTCACCATTGCAACAAAAAGAATTAAAAATCTAGGAGTAAATTCTAGGTAGACAAAAGAACTGTACACAGAAAAGTATATGACAATAATGATAGAAATCAAAGATGACATAAACAGAAAGAGTAATATTTCATCATCCCAGGTAGGAAGAATCAATATTCTGAAAATGATGATACTACCAAATACAATTTACAGATTCTACGTGATCCTTATCAAATCACCAATGGCATTTTTCACAGAACTACATCAAAAAAATTAACAATTTATGTGGAAACACAAAAGACCCTGAATATCTAAGGCAGTCTTGAAAAAGAAGAATTTGGCTGGAGGAATCAACCTTCCTGACTTCAGATTTTACTACAAAGTTACAGTCATCCAGACAGTAAGGTACTGGAACAAAAACAGAAATATAGACTAATGGAGCAAGATAGAAAGTCCAGAAATAAACCCATGCACCCATGGGTACCTTATTTTTTACAAAGGAGACAAGACTATACAATGAGGAAAAGGCAGCCTCTTCAGTAAATGGTGCTTGGAAAAGTGGACATGTAAAATAATTAAACTAGAACATTTCCTAACACCATACACAAAGATAAACTCAAAATGGCCTAAATATAAGACCAGAAACTATAAAATTCTTAAAGGAAGACATAGGTAAAACACTTGAAGACATAAATCAAAGCAAGATCTTCTATGACCCACCTCCTAGAATAATGGAAATAAAAACAAAAGTAAACATGTGGGACCTGATTAAACTTAAAATCTTTCACTCAGGAAAGGAAACTATAGGCAAGAAGAAAAGATAACCCTCAGAATGGGAAAATAATAAGAAGAAGAAAAGAAAATAATAGCAAATGAAACAACTTACAAAGGATTAATTTATAAAATATACAACAGCTCATACAACTCAATACGAGAAAAACAAACAACCCAATCAAAAAGTGGAAAAAATACCTAACAGACATTTCTCCAAAGAAGACATACAGATGGTTAACAAGCAAATGAAAAGATACTCAACATCATTCATTCTTAGAGAAATGCAAATCAAAACTACAATGAGATATCATCTTACACCTGTCAGAATGACCATCATCAAAAAGTCTACAAACAATAAATGCTGGAGAGGGTGTGTAGAAAAGGAAAGCTCTTGCACTGTTGGTGGGAATGTAAATTGACACAGCCTCTATGGAAGATGGTATGGAGATTCCTTAAAAAGCGAGGCCTAAAACCACCGTAAGACCCAGCTATCCCACTCCTAGGCATATACCTTGAGTAAACCAAAGTTGATGAAGACATATTCATTGCATTGTTCATTGCAGTACTATTTACAATAGCTAGAACATGGGAGTAACCTAGATGTCCATTGACAGATGAATGGATAAAGGAATCATAGTACATAGATGCAATTGAATATTACTTGGCCAAAAAAACGAACCCATTTGAGTCAGTTCTAATGAAATGGATGAGCCTAGAGCCTGTTATACAGAGTGAAGAAAGTCCGAAAGAGAAAGATAAGTATCATTTACTAACCCATATATATGGAATCTAGAAAGATGGTACCGAAGGATTTATTTGCAGAGTAGCAATGGAGAAACAGACAGAGAACAGATTTACGGACATAGGGAGAGGGTAGGAGAGGGTTAGATGTATAGAGAGAGTAACATGGAAACTTACATTACCATATATAAAATAGATAGTCAAAGGGAATTTTCTGTATGACTCAGGAAACCCAAACAGAGGCTCTGTATCAGGCTGTAGAGGTGGGATGGGGAGGGAGATGGGATCGAGTTTCAGGAGGGAGGGGACATATGTATACCTATGGCTGATTCATGTTGAGGTTTGACAGAAAACAGCAAAAGTCTCTAAAGCAATTATCTTTCACTTAAAAAAATAAATTAGTTAAAAAATCTAATTGTTAATATGATGAAAAACAATTTTTACTTTTCTAGTTATTAAGAAAACAAAAAAATGTTAGAATTAACTTTTATATCATTCAAGAATTAAAGTCAAATTCATATTTAAATAGCATAATAAATATAAAATTTAAAAAAATATGGTTTTTTTTTGTAGTCTGTTAGGACATTGCCACTGATCTTATAGAAATCTATTTTATCCTGACAAAGTTGACGATTTGGAAAAATATAAAAACTGTTCAAAATATGCAGTTTACCAAATAGAATGAATAGAAAGTTTGTATAGTATATCTAGAAAAAAATTGAATCATTTATTAAAACACATTTGACAAAGAAGTCCCAGGCTCACCTTGCCACTGGCTTCATTAAGGAATTTTTCTAAATATTTATACTTTTCCTAATCTTAATTCAATTTTATATGAGTCATTTAAAGAATAGACAAAAAAAGAAATCATACCCAACTTTTTTTGAGATGAGCATAAATTTGATTCAAACTTCCTATTAGGCAGGGATGAATTGACAGGATTTGCTTTGGAGAAAGAGAATTAGTTTCAAACATTTGTTCTGTCATGTCCTAGCCACAAATTCTTGGCTATTACCTTTTGAAAAATATGTCTCCAAATATTTAACTGATGAATATTGATTTTATACATATATATTTCTATCTATGGATAGATAGAAAACATAAATTCTTTACACAGTACTTTGAATATACTGTGTTCTTATATAATAACAATTTTAATAATGTATTTGCTCAGTATATTTATTTGATAATTATTATTAATTATAATTACAATCAAATACAATTACACCTAGATGCAAAGAAAGCTATACTTTTGAATTGTCCTTAAAAAGCACTTCCTTTTTCTCTATATGTTTAATAGCAGGTATAATATGTATGAAAGAATCTTTTTTGATAAAAGTTATGACCATTTATTTGACATCCTATATTCTGTCTGTTGATATTATATACTTAATGATATTCTCTTATTTGAATTTTAAGAATCTGTGTTTCTAACTCAGGGTTATATTATTCCACCCTCTAAACAATAAACTACCCATTTTCAAACACAATTTATGAAATTCTGATTATTAAGTTTTGGCTTGTCATATTTCTCTAACACTCCTAGAAGCTCTGTCATGACTATTAATGATTTTTCTCTATGGAAAGGAAATGGTTAAGTAGTAGTTCTTTCTGGAATATATCAATATATGGTACATTAATTTTAGATATTGTCATATGTGCTATGGTAACTGAGTATAAACTGGAACTGTGTTATGGCCAAGACAGCTCCACATGTGAAATTTAATGAGTATTTACACTTATATTGGTCTTTTTATTGGTAAATCTGGGCCAGAGTGTTTCCTGTTTACACCAGAAAGGAGCTACAGAACAATTTGCAAGTCTTAAACCTCTCTGCTTTTTTCTCCCCTGTCTTCCTGAAAGCTGTAGCAAAGTTTCCTACTGGCTAAAACCTCAAGAATTCTATAAGTGTGATGTAATGACCTTATCCTTGTGAGGTCTCACAGTGGCATTGTTAGCAACATCCTTTCCTAGACTGTCTTAGTCCATTTTAGCTGCTGTTATACAAAAGCGAAGACTGGGTAGATTACGAAAGACAAACTTGTATTTCTCATAGATCTGAAGATCTTGGTACTGGCAAATTTACTGAAGTGGTTGGTAAAGGCACACTTTGTGATACATAGATGGAGTATTGTCCTCTCATAGTGGAAGTGAGCAAGGGCACTCTCCTTGACCTCTTTTTAAGTACACTAAACCCATTCATGGCAGAACCCTCATGACCTAATCACTTCCAACTCTTGTTTTAGTTTTGCAGCACCACGTGACTTATGGGATCTTAGTTCCCAGGCCAGGGATTGAACTTGTGAACTCAGCAGTGAATGTTCAGAAATCTAACCATCGGACCACCAAGGAATTCCCCCATCACTTTGGAGTTTAATCATATGCATTCAGGAGGAAACACATTGAACACATAGATCAGATCCATCAATCAAACTGGCTAAGGTACCTCCTGGCAAACAAAGCAGGGGATAAAGAGAAACATGATGAGGACTTGATTCTAGAATGACTGTTTGCTCAACCTCCATATACAGTGGCAAAGACTTGGGTGGATTATGGCTTATAAGTTTATGAAAAGAATTTAGAAGAAATAGAACTAGATCTGGCAGAGATGGCTAAGTGAAAGAAATAAAAGGTAGATAGGAAATAAAGCAAAGATTTCATTCACTGGCAGAAGGATGGGATGGGGAGGGAGGTGGGAAGGGGGTTCAGGATGGGGAACACATGTACACCCATGTCAGATTCATGTCAGTGTATGGCAAAACCAGTATAATATTGCAAACTAATCAGTCTGCAATTAAAATAAATAAATGTATATTAAAAAATTCTGGGATACTGGGGTGAATTTATGTCTTTGAAATGGGCTGGGGCAGAGTGGAATGAGGGGAGGGGTGGTGTCAGAAATGAGTGCAATTAACCCAGGTTTCAAAATAGTTAAAAAAAAAAAAAAGAATTCCAGTAAAAGATAGACTTCTAAAGGAAGAGGCTAATGTTAATTCTAGGGTTTCCCAGGTGGTGCGGTGTCTAAGAATTCATTTGTCAGTGCAGGAGATGAAAGAGATGGGTTCAATCCCTGAATTGGGAAGATCCCCTGGAGTAGGAACTGGCAACCCATTCCTGTATTATTCCCTGGAAAATCCCATGGGCAGAAGAGTCTTGCGGGCTATGGTCCACGGGTTTGCAAAGAGTTGGACACGACTAAGTGACCCAGCACACAATCAGAGATACCTTTAGAGTGCACTTTGTTTTCTTTCTGGCTGTATTCACTCATTTTTACATATTTTCTCCTACATTCAATTGAATCAGTTTGAAATAAAACACTATGCCTTCAGAAGAGTTAATAAAAGTAATGGGAGGAGGGAGATAAGTGTACCCACAGCTTTTTAAAAGATGGCCTCATATGTGCATGTTGCAAATCTAAAGCAACTCTTCCAGGCTTCTTTTTGTTCTCCTTTACATTCCAACAGTCCACTTGTTTTCTAGAACTGTTTCAAAGGTGAACTATTTAATTTCTGAAATGTGAGTTGTAGTACTCTTTTAATTCTGTGTCCCTATGTTGTGAAGAGCTGACTCATTATTGATGCTGGGAAAGATTGAATGCAGGAGGAGAAGGAGGCAACAGAGGATAAGATGATTAGATGGCATCACTGACTGAATGGACATGAGTTTGAGCAAGCTCTGGGAGTTTGTGATGGACAGGGAACCCTGGTGTGCTGCAGGCCATGCGATCACAAAGAGTAGGACACAACTGAGCAACTGAACTGAACTGATGTTGTAGAAGATGGGAACAACTATGGTTACATTGCTAGCAGTGGAAAATACTATATTTATGAAATGTTCAGTTCTCTTTCCCTAGAGAAGCTCTAGAGAATTTACAATGCCAGATCTGTCAGTCAACTCCAATGAGACGATGATCCCCTAAGGCTGAAAATTTGGCTACAAATTAGCAAGGTTGAAAAATGATTAGGGGATGGTTTGTTACTATGGATGGAAAAAGGGACTCCTGATTTCTTTAATTTTGAAAAGGCTTTGAGAATTTCTTTTCATGTAGCATTATCACAACTGGGAAACTAGGGTGAAGGAAGGATTTATTATATCATCAGTATTACTGAAAAGGAATGCCTGGTTATTACTGTGACATAATTTTCCTCTATTAATACCCTAGCCATTAGATTAAGTTTTCTTCTGTAATAATCTACAGAAGCCTTATGAATGACACATTTTAATATTAAATTAGTTGAAATGTTACATTAAAAACAAATGATGGAATTATGAAGTTTTCTATACCAGTGTAAATTATCAGCATTTTGTTTTGTTTTATACTTTCTTAGAGATGATTCATAGGGTAAACTACAAGTACATCACAGATGTACATCACAGACAGACATCCACATCCATACCCACATTTGTGTATATTGTGTGCACAGTGTCACATTGTTGTGTTCATTAGCTTGTCTTTCACTGACTACTTTTAATCTTCTTTTTTATGACATATCAGATTAAGCCAGAAATTGATTTTATCTGTTTGCTTTGTGAACATTGAATCAGAAAAAAAAAAAAAAACTGTGTTAATAAATTGCTTAATGGCAAGTGACCAAAATGTGATGTTTATAAATTTACCCAATAATGGATATTATATTGTACTACTTCATACACAGTATTTGATTGGACTTTTAATAATTTTTGTTTTTATAGCCCATATTTTAAAATAATTCATTGGCTAATAAATATTTAAGATACTGTTTTATTTTTTGTTCTCATTCTTTGAGACAAATGATTTAGAGAGTTGAGGATGCCTTTATATGATTATAATCAAGTCCTACTGCACAAAAATCAAATTTTAGCTTTAAATTTTCTCTGGTTTATTTCATCACTTACTAACTGTATAATTTAATTTTCAGAGGATCATCATTTATCCTTTATTATATAGTTTTTTCACAATAAGCAGTTTTATAATTTTATATTCCAAATACCATGCTACATTTCATTTTGTCTTTTAAGATAATTCATATAAACCATTTCCCTTCCAGACATTTAATGTCATATTCAATGAAAGCAGCAGCTTTAATTCAAATTTACATGTTCTCTCCTGAACTTTTGATAAATTCTGAAATTAAAGATCCACATGGAAGATACTTATAATGGATATAAGGGATAATATTAAGACAGGCCAAGGAAAAAGGCAGAAGTTGTATGTGCATATACATAGAAATATATCTATGTCTGTTTAAGATGTAAATTATTTTATCCTGTTTGCAACTATGAAACATTTATTGATTGATCATTGCTGTATTTAAGATATCTTAATGCATATTGAATATATTAAAAAGTGGGAAAGGAATCCCTAATTACAGTAAATAGAATGGTTGCATTTATTTTTATAGAAAGCAACATCTGTATTTATTTTTATTTTATTACATAATGCAAATAAAAAAACAAAAATTATAAAACATCTAAATATAGAAGAAAAGTTAAAATTAGCATTGTGAGTTTATATATGATAAAGAACCTTTGCATTATTCAGTGAGGAAAGATCTAATGAGACATCCTAATGTCTGTTAAAACATTTACTTCTGATAATCTTCCTCAAAATATATAAAATAAAAGAAAATAGATACCATGGTTTAATTGAAAAAAGCATCTATTTTGGAGGATGAAAGTCTGGGTTAAAAAAGTCTATCCTATCCATTTCTTTGAGCTCCGTACATAACATTTTGAGTCTCAGTTTATGATGCCTAAAAGGTCATCATTATATTTAGCCCAAAGGTTTGCCATGATTAGATTGCATTTATAGTCAAGCTAAACCTAGATTATTCTTCTTTTAAATGGACAAAACTCCATAACAACAATGGAAATTGAATGAAATTTAATTTTCTACTGTTTGAGTAATATTTCTTAATTTGCACACTTATTTGAAATAAACCATATTAAGAGAAAATATTTTATTAAAAAAAATCTGAGTCTTGTCTTGAATTATATTTGATCAGATTCTGACACTCCCTCAGATCTGATACTGAAAAGATTTATAAGCCATAGTGCTCTGCTAGGATACTGTTTACTGAAGGAAGAGTTTTCTTGATTGTTTCAGCAATAATAAATTCAAAGTAAACAAACAAATCAATGAGTGATAGGTATGTAAAGGCTGGTTCATGTCAATGCATGGCAAAAACCACCACAATATTTTAAAGTAATTAGCCTCCAATTAAAATAAATTAGTGATAATAAAAGATCAGAAAAGGAAGACACCAAGGGGAAAAAAGTCACACTAGTGACTAGTTTTTATTTAAGTTTATCCTAAAAAATCTTCATAATATTCATTATGTCTGTGATTGCAATAGGGGTGACATAGGGAACACCATAACAATCCATTAAAGCCAAGTGAAAAGAATTTCTAACTGGCCCTAGAAATTAGACCATGGATTGTGGGTGATTACCTTCCCTTCTCTTTGTTTCAGAGTGAAAGACCCCAATTAAGTCAGTGTGAACACTGAGACTAGATAAGCTGCCTGTTGATAAGTGATAGGCCTAGAGAGACGTCTTGACTTCTGTCAAGTTATTTAACAGCTATGTTTTAACATCTACTTGTCTCTGATTCTCATTTTTTTTTTTTTTTTGGTAAGGATTTAATGCAATGTCTTCAGAACGTGCTCATGCTCAGTCACTTCAGTTGTATCCAACTCTTTGAGAATCCATGGACTGTAGCTTGCCAGGATCCTCTGTCCATGGGCTTCTCTAGGCAAGAATACTGGAGTAGGCTGCCATACCCTACTTCAGGGGATCTTCCATATCCACAGATCGAACCCACATCGCTTAAGTCTCCTGCATTGGAAGGAAAGTTTTTTTTTATCACTAGCGCCACCTGCGAAGCAAAAATTCTTCAGAATAGTGTCATATTTAAAATGTTATTTTTTTAGTCTAGCTATCGCTCTTCTTCTTGTAATAAAAAAAATATATATTCTATAGATGATCCGCACTGTGTCCTATAAGCCAAATAGAGCATGCAGATGCATTTAGCATAGTCTACAAAGTTAGCCACACATAATGCTTTTAGATGGTATTTAATATCACCGACTGTCTGTGAACCCATGGACCGTAACCTACCAGGTTCCTCTGTCCATGGGATTTTCCAGGCAAGAGTATTGGAGTGGGTTGCCATTGCCTTCTCCAGGGGATCTTCCCATCTCAGGGATTGAACCCGGGTCTCCTGCATTTCAGGCAGACGCTTTACTCTCTGAGCCACCAGGGAAGATAATATCATGGTTAAAATTGGGATATTCATTCGCAAAAAAATAACATATCCTGTTGAACTATTGGATTACATTTTAATTGCATCTTCATACTCTTGTATGCTAATAAAACAGGCCAAATTTAAGTAAAAGTCACTCCAAATCTAGACAGAGATTCACAACCTCTAGGCCTATATAGATCTAACCATTCACTGTTATTCTACTTAGAGGCTGCTTATCTATAATGTCCCCTGAAACCCACTCTGTTAGTGTTATGTGTCCTTTTCTGTTACTATGTTACTATTTCTGGTTCCTCCTGGCAGGCAAACACTTCACTTTCAAGGCCCATTTTTAAACACTTACGCTTTCTCTAGGATATCCTTTTCCACATTTTTAACCTCTTGTTCTCTATTGTTTACACTTTTACATGTTGGGAACTAGTTTGTTTGCATCACAGGAGGGCCTAGCAGGGAATGAGTTAAGAATTCTGGCTCTGACAGACTTAAAATATATTTTTATATTGTTTTAGAGGGAAATCCACCTGTTGTTTTTCTTTCTTATGCATTTCTTGGGAGGGAAGAAATTTTTTTTCATTTTCATCTTTGCAAGCTCCGAACTCTGGATTTATGCATAGATAATTGTTGGAGTCATTACGTCAGTCTCCTTTTAGTTCTGTCTGTTCTGGTTAAGCATATGGCATACAATGAGTAATCAAGACTGTATTCTAAATTCAATTTTTTCTATCATTCCTTTAGTGGAAAACTTCTCCAAAGCAAGAGCAAACATTTGGTGTTGTTGCCAGATTTTGATTTTTCTGTATTCTCAAGGGTATTTTAAAGGAAAATGGAAAAAGTTTTGTATTTAGAATGGGAAAAAAAAATGCCAGAAATTATCTGTTTACCTATCTGTCTGTACTACTCTTTCCTAAAATCTTTGAGGTCTGGTCTTTGAATCTCTAAAGCTTAGAACAGTTACTCACATACAATAGCCACTCAGTAAATATTTACTGAATGAAATTTACCTCTGAGAATTGCATCTGCTCTGAATTGACTTAATACCTATCTCCATGATGTGTGTGTTAGTCTATAAAAGCAGTGAATATCTTAGATCTTCCAGATCAGTATCCCTGGGGTGATGCTTGATTTTGCTTTATAAACATAAATAAAAGTTAAAAGATGCACAAGAAAACAGAGAAGGGGAGGAATAATCAATGACTCCTTTCACATAGAGGAGCTGTATTTCCCTTGTCAAAGTGTTACATCAATGAGTCAAAATCATCAAGTTCCTTTCCTAGAACATTGCATTGGTGTAATTGTCAATATTTCTATAAAGCAATGAATTCCATAAACTAATTGTGAAATAGTTTTAACTTTTAACAATTCTTTGGGATCTGGAAATAAAATTACTTCTGAAAGAAATTGAACTAAAATAGCTCAGTTGTTCCTTTCCAAGACTAAAGATGTACATTTGAAATTTGTAAATGAATAAATGTGTCAAATTTTTCCAGAAAAACTGAGAGTAAATTGGATATTTAGCCAGAAGATAAAACTGGTAAATTAAAAATCCAGAAATGTTGTAATATATACTCAATATATTCCATTTATAAAGTAATTTAGCCTGCTGCTTTGGAACACATGAAACATTAATTCCACACTTTTAAAGGAATGTTTGTGAAAGCATTACAGCAAAACCTATTACTTTGGTAATGCTGTTATGAAAATCCCTTTCAAGTTACACGTAATTTGGGGGGAAATTTTCCTGGGTAAAAAAATGTAAAATTAAATCAAATCATGATTTTGATTTAAACCTTGTTATTGTACAGCTTATTTAATCAAAACAGTTTTCTTCTTTTTAATGTCATTTAATATTAATATATTTGAGTGAAAATAAGCCTACATCCCAGTGGTCAGAAGTGTTCTTTAAGTTATCCCTCACCAGTAATAAATGTTGGCCTTAAAAAAAAAAGGATACTGTATTCAGAACATGAGCAATCCAAGTCTAAGCCCCAACTACTGATGCCAAAGAAGCTGAAGTTGACCAGTTCTATGAAGACCTACAATACCTTCTAGAACTAAGACCAATATATATGTCATTTTCATCATAGAGATTGGACTGCAAATGTGGGATGTCAAGAGATACCTGGAGTAACAAGAAAGTTTGACCTTGGAGTACAAAATGAAACAGGGCAAAGGATATCAGAATTCTGCCAAGAGAACACACTGGTCATAGCAAACACCCTCTGCAACAACACAAGAGACAATTTTACACATGGACATCACCAAATGGTCAATGTAAAAATCAGATTGGTTACATTCTTTGCAGCCAAAAATAGAGAAACTCTATATAGTCAGCATAAACAACACCGGGAGCTTACTGTAATTCAGATCATCAGCAATTTAGGGAAAAATTCAGGCTTAAACTAAAGAAAGTGGGGAAAACCACTATGCCATTCAGATATGACCTAAATCAAATCCCTTATGATTATACAGTGGAAGTGACAAATAGATGCAAGGGATTAGATCTGGCAAACAGAGTGCCTGAAGAACTATGGACAGAGGTTTATAACATTATGCAGGAGGCAGTGATCAAAATCATCCCAAAGGAAAAGAAATACAAGGAAAAGTGGTTGTCTGAGGAGGTTTTACAAATAGCTGAGGGAAGAACAGAAGCAAAAAAGCAAGGGAGAAATGGAAAGTTATACCCAGCTGAATGCTGCATTCCAGAGAATTACAACATGTGATAAGAAGATCTTCTTCAGTGAACAATACAAAGAAATAGAGGAAAATGTAAAAAGTAGAGATTATTCAAGAAAATTGGAGATACAAAGGAATATTTCATACAAAGATGGGCACAATAAAGGAGAGACATGGTAAGGACCTAATAGAAGCAGATGAGATCAAGAAGAAGTTTCAGGAATACACAGAACTGCACAAAAAAGTTTATTCTTATGGATAAACATGATGGTGTGGACATTCACCTAGAGCCAGACTTCCTGGAGTTGAACTCAATAGGGCCTTAGGAAGCATTGCTGCCAATAAAGTTAGTGAAGGTGATGGAATTCCAGCTGAGTTTTTTAGAATTCTAAAAGATAATGTTGTTTAGGTGCTGCACTCAATATGCCAGCAAATTTGGAAAACCCAGCAGTGGGCACAGGACTGGAAAATATCAATCTTCCTTCTCATTCCCTAGAAAGGCAGTATTAAAGAATGTTCAAACTGCCAGACAATTGAACTCACTTCCCATGCTAGTAAGGGTTCTGCACAAAATCCTTTAAACTAGCCTTTAGCAGTACCTGAATAGAGAACTTCCAGATATACAAGCTGTATTTAGAATATGCAGAGGAACCAAGATCAAATTGCCAACATTCGCTGAATCATAAAGCAAGGGAACTCCAGGAAAAATCTAGTTTTCTTTCATTGACTATGGTAAAGCCTTTGACTGCAGACTACAACAAACTGGAAAACTCTTAAAGAAATGGAAATATTGGACCACCTTACCTGTCCCCTGAGAACCCTGTATGTGGGTCAAGAAGCAACAGTTAGAATCTTATTTAACTTGTGTGCAGAGTATGTTGTGCACAATGCTGGGCTGGATGAAGTACAAGCTGGAATCAAGATTGCCGGAAGAAATATCGTCAATATTGCCACTCTACTGGCACAAAGCAAAGAGGAATTAAAATGCCTGCTGATGAAGGTGAAAGAGGAAACTGAAAAAAATTGGCTGAAAACTCAACATTCAAAAAACTGAGATCATGGAATCCAGTCCCACTTTATGGCAAATAGAAGGGGGAAAGGTGGAAGCAGTGACAGATTTTACTTTCTTGGGCTCACACTGAAGAACTGATGCTTTTGAACTGTGGTGTTGGAGAAGACTCTTGAGAGTCCCTTGGACTGCAAGGAGATCCAACCAGTCTATCCTAAAAGAAATAAGTCCTGAAGACTCATTGGAAAGACTGATGCTGAAGCTGAAACTCCAATACCTTGGCCACCTGATGTGAAGAGCTGACTCACTTGAAAAGACCCTAAAGCTGGGAAAGATTGAAAGTGGGAGGAGAAGGGAACGACAGAGGATGAGATGGTTGGATGGTATCACCGAGTCGATGGACATGAGTTTGAGTAAGCTCCAGGAGGCCTGGTATGCTGCAGTCCATAGGTTCCAAAGAGTCAGACACCACTGAGTGACTGAACTGATTGACTGAGAAAATCACTGTAGATGGTGATTACAGCCATGAGATTAGAAGATGTTTGCTTCTTAGAATAAAACCAATTGCAAACCTAGTGAAAATGAAAGTGAAATTCACTCAGTGTGTCTGACTCTTTGTGACCCCAGGGACTATACAGTACATGGGATTCTCCAGGCCAGAGTGCCCGAGTGGATAGCCTTTTCCTTCTCCAGGGGATCTTTCCAACCCAGGGATTGAACCCAGGTCTCCCACATTGCAGGTGGATTCTTTACCAGCTGAGCTATCAGTGTATTAAAAAGCAGAGGCATCACTTTGCTGACAAAAGTCCGTCTAGTCAAAGCTATGGTTTTTCCAGTAGTCATGTATGGATGTGAGAGCTGGGACATAGAGCAGGCTGAGCACCAAAAAATTGATGCTTTCAAATTGTGGTGCAGGAGAAAACTCTTGAGAGTCTCTTGGACAATAAGGAAAGCAAACCAGTCCATCCTAAAGGAAATCATCTGTGAATACTCATTGGAAGGACTTATGCTGAAGCTCTAATACTTTGGCCACGAGATGCAAACAGACAACTCAGTGGAAAAATCCTGATGCTGAGAAATATTGATGGCATGAGAAGAAGGGGGCAACAGGGGATGAGATGGTTGGATACTTGGGCAGACTCTGGGAGATAGTGGGGGACAGGGATGTGTGGCATCCTGCCATCGTGGGTTTGCAAAGAGTTGGACACAACTTAGCAACTGAACAGCAAAAACAACAATAGAGAGTTGTAAAGTCTTCAGATATTCCAAATTTTTAATTTTACTATGAAAAACTGATCAAATCTCTGATTTTCCTTCCATATTCATAAAGACATATAGTTCCCTAAAAGCAACACACATAGCTGCTTTATAAAATAAGCTAAATTTTAAGTATGTTTGTTAGTTTTCAGAATCTAAAATATTTATTCTCTCTCCATCTTTTATTTTTTTTAATGATAACTTTTACAGTGTTCTCTTACCAATAGTCTAACACCTAGTGTATTTGTATATTGGGTGGGGGGGGGTGGGGGGGAACATACACTATTCTTCAGGTCCCATTATTCTCTTACCCTCCTTTTCATGCCTTTCCCCTTGTGCAGAGATTATTACTCTGCAATTAATTTTGCATAGTTTGGAAGTTATCTGTTTATCTCACATAGACGGATGTGCAATCCCTCTTTACTAACAGAGAAATATTAACTAATGTAGTAAGAAAATTAAAATAAATAAATTTATATTAAAAAATGAAAACAAAAAAATAAAAGACAACTTAAATTTTATCTTAATGGATCAATGTGAAATGACTTATGTGTTGTGGTTGATTTACATTGTATGGTAACACAATATGACACCAACACAACATTATAAAAACTTTAAAAAATTAGAGTAAATGCAACTGCCAAGAAATAAATAAAAATAGGCTGTGACGGGTGCATTTAGCGCAGGCGGCTGCAACCGGTGCATTTAGTGTGGGCTGCTACCCCACATCCGAGGTCAGGGGCAGAAGTGGGGAGGACCCCATGCCTGAGAGGAGGCGGCCAAGAAGAGTTACCCCACGTCTAAGGTCAGGGGCAGCAGCTAAGAGTGCCAGGCTGCGACGGCTCAGGGACGGCCTAGAGGAGCTACCCCATGTCCGAGGCCAGAGGTGGCAGCCGGGAGGATCTACCTCACCTCCAAGGAGTGGTGGCTGAGCAGGCTCAGGAGGGCCTAGAGGAGCTATTCCACGTTCAAGGTCAGAAGGGGCAGCAGTGAGAGACACCCCTCTTCCAAGGTAAGGAGCAGCGGCTGCACTTTGCTGGAACAGCCTGGAAGAGATACCCCACGTCCAAGGTAAGAGAAATACAAGTAAGACAGTAGGTGTTGCGAGAGGGCATCAGAGGGCAGACACACTGAAACCATACTCACAGAAAACTATTCAATCTAATCACACTAGGACCACAGCCTGGTCTAACTCAATGAAACTAAGCCATGCCTGTGGGGCAACCCAAGATGGGCGGGGCATGGTGGAGAGATCTGACAGAATGTGGTCCACTGGAGAAGGGAATGGCAAACTACTTCAGTATTCTTGCCTTGAGAACCCCATGAACAGTATGAAAAGGAAAAATGATAGGATACTGAAAGAGGAACTCCCCAGGTCAAGAGGTGCCCAATATGCTGACTAGAGATCAGTGGAGAAATAACTCAAGAAGGAATGAAGGGATGGAGCCAAAGCAAAAACAATACCCAGCTGTGGATGTGACTGGTGATAGAAGCAAGGCCTGATGCTGTAAATAGCAATATTGCATAGGAACCTGGAATGTCAGGTCCATGAATCAAGGCAAATTGGAAGTGGTCAAACAAGAGATGGCAAGAGTGACTGTTGACATTCTAGGAATCAGCGAACATAGAGGGACTGGAATGGGTGAAGTTAACTCAGATGACCATTATATCTACGACTGCGGGCAGGAATCCCTCAGAAGAAATGGAGTAGCCATAATGGCCAACAAAAGAGTCCTTAATGCAGTACTTGGATGTAATCTTAAAAATGACAGAATGATCTCTGTTTGTTTCCAAGGCAAACCATTCAATATCACAGTAATCCAAGTCTATACCCCAACCTGTAACACTGAAGAAGCTGAAGTTGAATGGTTCTATGAAGACCTACAAGACCTTTGAGAACTAACACCCAAAAAAGATGTCCTTTTCATTATAGGGGACTGGAATGCAAAAGTAGGAAGTCAAGAAACACCTGGAGTAACAGGCAAATTTGGCCTTGGAATACGGAATGAAGTGGGGCAAAGACTAATAGAGTTTTGCCAAGAAAATGCACTGGTCATAGCAAGCACCCTTTTCCAACAACACAAGAGAAGACTCCTCACATGGACATCACCAGATGGTCAACACCGAAATCAGATTGATTTTATTCTTTACAGCCAAAGATGGAGAACCTCTATACAGTTAAGAAAAACAAGACCAGGAGCTGACTGTGGCTCAGATCATGAACTCCTTATTGCCAAATTCAGACTGAAATTGAAGAAAGTAGGGAAAACCACTAGACCATTCAGATATGATATAAATCAAATCCCTTATGATTATACAGTGGAAGTGAGAAATAGATTTAAGGGCCTAGATCTGATAGAGTGCCTGATGAACTATGGACTGAGATTTGTGACATTGTACAGGAGACAAGGATCAAGACCATCCCCATGGAAAAGAAATGCAAAAAAGCAAAATGGCTGTCTGGGGAGGCCTTACAAATAGCTGTAAAAAGAAGAGAAGCAAAAAACAAAGGAGAAAAGGAAAGATATAAGCATCTGAATGCAGAGTTCCAAAGACTAGCAAGAAGAGATAAGAAAGCCTTCCTCAGCGATCAATGCAAAGAAATAGAGGAAAACAACAGAATGGGAAAGACTAGAGATCTCTTCAAGAAAATTAGAGATATCAAGGAAACATTTCATGCAAAGATGGGCTCGATAAAGGACAAAAATGATATGGACCTAACAGAAGAAGAGATTAAGAAGAGGTGGCACAAATACACAGAGGAACTGTACAAAAAAGATTTTCATGACACATATATTCATGACGGTGTGATGACTGACCTAGAGCCAGACATCCTGGAATGTGAAGCCAAGTGGGCCTCAGGAAGCATCACTACGAACAAAGCTAGTGGAAGTGATGGAATTCCAGTTGAGCTATTTCAAATCCTGGAAGATGATGCTGAGAAAGTGCTGCACTCAATATGCCAGCAAATTTGGAAAACTCAGCAGTGGCCACAGAACTGGAAAAGTTCAGTTTTCATTCCAATCCCAAAGAAAGACAATGTCAAAGAATGCTCAAACTACTGCACAATTGGACTCATCCCACACACTAGTAAAGAAATGCTCAAAATTCTCCAAGCCAGGCTTCAGCAATACGTGAACTGTGAACTTCCAGATGTTCAAGGTGGTTTTAGAAAAGGCAGAGGAGCCAGAGGCCAAATTGCCAACATCTGCTGGATCATCAAAAAAGCAAGAGAGTTCCAAAAAACATCTATTTCTGCTTTATTGACTATGCCAAAGCCTTTGAGTGTGTGGATCACAATAAACTGTGGAAAATTCTGATAGAGATGGGAATACCAGACCACCTGACCTTCCTCTTGACAAATTTGTATGCAGGTCAGGAAGTAACAGTTAGAACTGGACATGGAACAACAGACTGGTTCCAAACAGGAAAAGGAGTACATCAAGGCTGTATATTGTCACCCTGTTTATTTAACTTCTATGCAGAGTACATCATGAGAAATGCTGGGCTGGAAGAAGCACAACCTGGAATTGAGATTGCTGGGAGAAATACCAATAACCTCAGATATGCAGATGACACCACCCTTATGGCAGAAAGTGAAGAGGAACTAAAAGCCTCTTGATGAAAGTGAAAGAGGAGAGTGAAAAAGTTGGCTTAAAACTCAACATTCAGAAAACGAAGATCATGGCATCTGGTCCCATCACTTCATGGGAAATAGATGGGCTAACAGTGGAAACAGGGTCAGACTTTATTTTTTTGGCTCCAAAAATCACTGCAGATGGTGACTGCAGCCATGAAATTAAAAGATGCTTACTCCTTGGAAGAAAAGTTATGTCCAACCTAGATAGCATATTCAAAAGCAGAGACATTACTTTGCCAACAAAGGGCCGGCTAGTCAAAGCTATGGTTTTTCCAGTGGTCATGTATGGATGTGAACGTTGGACTGTGAAGAATGCTGAGCACTGAAGAACTGATGCTTTTGAATTGTGGTGTTGGTGAAGACTGTTGAGAGTCCCTTGGACTGCAAGGAGATCCAACCCGTCCATTCTGAAGGCGATCAGCCCTGAGATTTCTTTGGAAGGAACGATGCTAAAGCTGAAACTCCAGTACTTTGGCCACCTCATTCGAAGAGTTGACTCATTGGAAAAGACTCTGATGCTGGGAGGGATTGGGGGCAGGAGGAGAAGGGGACGACAGAGGATGAGATGGCTGGATGGCATCACTGACTCGATGGAAGTGAGTCTGAGTGAACTCCGGGAGTTGGTGATAGATAGGGAGGCCTGGCTTGCTGCTATTCATAGGGTCGCAAAGAGTCAGACACGACTGAGTGACTGAACTGAGCTGAACTGGAAGAGATCTATATCTTATAATATAAGCAGATACAGATCTTAAGTAGCAGAAAAAATAGAGGTATTTTCTCTGTTTTGCATTTTGCTTTGTTGCATCATTGGCTATTTCTTCTGCTATATGTCTTGCATAAGCATGTTTTCCATATCCGCTTTGTAAATTTTTTTTTTTCTCAATTCCATTTTTATGTCAGAAATATTCCAAGGACTCTTTATTCTTAATCTGTTAAGCATGATACCTGTTTCAAAATACAATTGTACTTTATTTATATGTTTAACACAAATCTGTGTATATTTACTGTGCTCTGGACTTGAGACACTTTTCCAGTAATAACTGAGTCGATCCTTATGACAACTTATAAGTAGTTACTGCTTTTAGCTAAGTCACTTCAGTTGTGTCTGACTCTGTGTGATCCTATGGACTTTAGCTTGCCAGACTCCTCTGTCCATGTTATTCTCCAGGCAAGAATACTGGAGTGGGTTGCCATTTCCTCCTCCAGGGGATCTTCCCAACCCTGTGACTGAACCCACTTCCTTTATGTTTCTTACATTGGGAGGAGGGTCCATATAGTCAAGGCTATAATCTTTCCAGTGGTCATATATGGCTGTGAGAGCTGCACTGTAAAGAAGGAAAAGCACTGAAGAACTGATGCTTTCCAACTAGTGGTGCTGGAGAAGACTCCAGAGAGTCCCTTGGACAGCAAGGAGATCAAACCAGTCAATCTTAAAAAAAATCAACCCTGAGTAACTTATTGGAAGGATCAATGCTGAGGCTGAAGCTCCAATGTTTTGGTCACCTGATGGAAATAGCTGACTCATTGGAAAAGACCCTGATGTTGAAAAAAATTGAAAGCAGAAAGAGAAGACGGTGTTAGAGGATAAGGTGGCTGGGTGGTATCATTGATGCAATGGACATGCACTTGGGCAAGCTCTGGGAGATGGTGAGGGACAGGGAGGCCTGGTGTGTTGCAGTCTTTGGAGTCTCAAAGAGTTGGACACAACTGGGTGACTGAACAACAACAACAACAAAGATGATGTGCGTGTGTGCTAAGTTGTTTCAATCATGGCCAACTCTTTGCGACCCGATGGACATATAGCCCACCAGACTCCTCTGTCCATGGGATTCTCCAGGCAAGAATACAGAAGTGGGTTGCCTTGCCTTTCTCCATGGGATCATCCCAACCCAAGTGCTGAACCAAAGTCTGAAGTTTCCTGCATTTGCAGACAAGTTTTTTACCACTATCACCACCTGACCACATGTTTATTAATGTGATAATATTAAAAAACATTTTATATAAAGTGTGATAAAAAGAAATCCTTGGGAGCAGTTAACCTCAAGAATTATATATTTCCAATCGTTTGCTGCAAAAACATTATCCTAAGTAAGCATCTAACAGTACCCACATAATTAAGAGTAGGCCTAATTATTAGATTGATTGAAACTTTCATGATGTTCCCTTGTAAGTTCTCTGTCCTGTCAAAGCATGCATCTTTTGATTTTTAATTGTGCAACACATTTATGCTTGTTATTCTTTCCTATTTTAAAAGAGTTATGTAGCACATGAAGTGTGTTGAAGATGCTTAAATAAAACTTCTAATAATGATGTTATGTACTATTTTTCTGGCTTGCTGCTGTGAAATGCAATTTTTTTATGACATTTTAGTTGGAGTTAGTACACAGAAATTGCTGTTTCCATCCCCCTGGAAACAATGACATCTGATACTATTACATTGTGCAATATCCCAAGACCTGACTTATTTTCTCTATTTATTTATACCCAAATTCACATATCCATGAAGTAAAATAGTTATTTTGTATGCCTCTTTCAAGCCAAATATATTGCCTATTAATTCTAATTTCAGCAGTGTACAAGTAGCTATTGTGAAAAAGTATCTAAGTAAAAAGAATTCTTTATCAAAATAATGACAGTTTCAATTGTTTCTTGAACCCAAAGTATTGAGGATTTATCAAAATCTCCAGACTAATTAAACAAGATACCTACCATAGGGATTCTGTTTTTCTGTCTCATGCACACATACACACAGTTTTATGTTAAAGAAAGCTGACTTGCTTTAGCAGGAGATTCAATTTGCAAGGCAGAAGACAGCAGAGACTGCAAAGCAACAGTGGTTTTGCAAAAGATACATGATTAAAATGGGAAACAGCTCTGTTAAAAATAAAACTCACACTACATGTCATTACTTATTTACTGGAAGTAAAAAATCCACTATATTATGCTAGTTTTTTTGGGGGGTTTCTTCTTATGTTTATGCTAACTGAAATAAGAAAAACTGATATAATTGACCACTATTCATCACTACCTTTCAACGGTAAATGGAGATTCTCTATTAAAAAAAATCTGATTGTTTATAACAGTTTTCAGAAGAAATCAATATTGATCTTACATGAACAGTAAAAAAAAATGAAAAATGAAAAATATAAGCATAAAATAAATGAGTAGCTAAAGCTTAAATGCTATTCTTGAAAAATTCATGAAAGCTTGAATCTTTCATTGTTTTATTGATTTTTGACAAATATAGTATTTATTTTTTAATGTCTACATCTTAATTTGCTAGCCAAAAAAATTAAAAAAAAAAAAAACAACTCTTTAAAGTTCTTCTTTTATTTGTGAAAGACAAGTGCTTTGGGGCCATTAACAGGAAAGGAGAACTTGGAGAGATTTTTGTGTGTTAGATTAGCTTATGCTTATAAAGATATTATCTTATGAATTTTAAGTATGTGAATACCATCTTGAATTAATAACAAAAATATTTTTTTGTAAATATGCTTTTAAGATTTACTTTCTACCTCAGGGAGAGTCCAAATAGAAAATCATTGGGTTGTAGATGGACAGATGATACTTAAAAAGCTGAATTTTAGCTTAAACTGTTGCTTTAAGTAAACTGATATTGTAAAAAAAAAGTATTATGTTTAAATCTTGTTATACTATGTATTAAATTTATAGAAAATGAAATGCATGTGCAGAATGCAGAAGTTCTAAATTCTACATTATAGGCAATTACAAATTATATGTCTTTTCCAGAAGTGAAATTTCACAGTGTAATTACTGCATTTCTTGATGAAAGCCTTAAAAATTATGAAACTAATTACTTTAATAATGAATGATTTTTTTTTGCCCTTCTTATTCTGTGTATTTTAAATGAAAAAAGTAAAACTTTGAATCAGTGAAGATTAGAGTGATCCCCAAATAGTATTTATTTATTTTAAGATAAGATTTATCATTTTTTCCCTGATTAATTGTGTTTGTTGTAGGTCAGTATCATGTGTTCAAGTAAATAAACTGTGCTGTTACATGTGATTATAGTTACTATTTTCCAAAACTTCTATATGTATAAAGTCAAATTTTAATTTTTATATCAAATGTTGTGCCTTTGTTTTAGTCACAATCTTTATATTTCCATGAATCTTACTGAATAATTTAAGAGATAATTCAGATGCACATTTAAAAATATTTCACTGAAGAAATAGAACTATCTTACAAGTACACAGTATTTGTATAAAAAATATTGTTTTCATGCAGTCACAAATGCATTTCTGGAAGCCTTCTGTATACAATTATACATCTCTTAACCTACCAGTAACAATTGCAATGATCTTAAAAAAAAAAAAAAACCCTCATAAAATAAACATTTAAATAAATTTTCTTGGTTTTGGGTAGATAGAAATTATTAAATTTAAGGAAATATTCTCACTGTTAGGTAGTTAGAATAGAAAAAGGAGTCCAAAATGGCAGCAGCTAAAAGACAGACAAAAGAAGGGAAATAGCCCATGAAAAGAGAACAAATGAAAAATCTTAGGACTACAGTGGGACCCTGTATGCAGGTCAAGAAATAACAGTTAGAACTGGGTATGGAACAATGGGCTGGATCAAAATTGAGAAGCAAGTATGTCAAGGCTGTGTATAGTCACCCCACTTATATAACTTATATGCACAGTACATCATGTGAAATACCAGGCTGATTGAAGCACAAGCTGAAGTCAAGATTGCCGGGAGAAATATCAATAACCTTAGATATGTAGATGACACCACCCTTATGACAGAAAGTGAAGAAGAACTAAAAAGCCTCTTGATGAAAGTGAAAGAGGAGAATGAAAAAGTTGGTTTAAAACTCAATGTTCAAAAAACTAAAATCATGGCATCTGATCCCATTACTTCATGGCAAATAACTGCAGATGTTGACTGTAGCCAATAAACTAAAAGACACTTGCTTCTTGGAAGAAAAGTTGTAACAAATCTTGTTGCTGTCCAGTTGCTCAGTCATGTCTGACTCTTTGCAACCCCATGGGCTGAAGCATGCCAGGCTTCCCTGTCCTTCACCATCTCTCAGAGCTTTCTCAAACTCAGATATTACATGTTGGAAAAGTAATGCCTCTGCTTTTAATTGTCAGTGTATTAAAAAACAGAAACATTACTTTGCCAAGAAAGGGCCTTATTGTCAAAGCTATGTTTTTTACAGTAGTCATGAATGGATGTGACAGTTGGACCATAAAGAAGGCTGAGAGATGAAGAATGAATGCTTTTAAACTGTGGTGTTGGATAATACTCTTCTTCGACTGCAAGGAGATCAAACCAGTCAATCCTAAAGGAAATAAACCCTGAATATTCATTGGAAGTACTGATACTCAGCTGAAGCTCCAATACTTTGGCCACCTGATAGGAAGAGCCAACTCACTGGAAAAGACCTTGATGCTGGCAAAGATTGAAGGCAGGAGGAGAAGAGGACGACAGAGGATGAGATGGTTGGATGGCATCACCGACACAATGGACATGAATTTGAGCAAGCTTTGGGAGAGGGTGAAGGACAGAGAAGCCTGGTGTGCTGCAGTTCATAGGGTTGCAAAGAGCCAGACACGATTGAGTGACTGAACAACAAAGAATGGGTACCTCAGGTGAAACAAACATGCCCCCTTCCTGATGGATAATGGGTGCTAGACCTAATTTGCTTAGGGCATCCTGGGGGTGGAGGGAGGAGACAAAAAGCTTAAAATGAGGGAGCCAAGAATGGCTGAGGCCTCTCTTTTGAAGTCAGCCCACCCTCATGCTTTGGGGGTGTACTCTCCTTTATTTAAAGAGTAAAACTCCGAGATGAAATCAAGCCATAAAACTTGTCTGCCATTTCAAATCTTTGCTGCGATGAGACTTAACTAAGGAAATTATGCACTCTCCCAACATATCTGGTTCTGTGACTCAGATGTAACCTGACTGTGGCAACCTTGGCTTGATTCTAGAGAGGCAGAGGCTAAGCGCAGCAGAACTTGGAGAAAGCTCACACAGTGGAAGATGTGAACAGCAAAAACCGAACCCAGCGTCATCCAAATATGGCAGAAACCCAGCACAGCAGAAATGACGCGTCAGGAATGGGCACAGCAAAACCTAATGTGGTGGACAGCTCACAAGACTCAGTTTCAGAAGACCTCCAGATAAGGTAGGAAGGTCTCACCTCTATGGCTGGAAGGACCATGTAGCTAACAAAATCTTAATTCGTTTACAGTTTCTCATTTCTTGTCTCCTCAAACCCCTTGTGAACAGGCGAGCAGCTGTGGATGTAATTGAGGGATTCTGGCAGGGGTTACTCCCCGGAGTGTCCTGAAGGCTCCACTGTCCAGTAGCTGCTGCCCAAGAAGGTAAGGGTTCTTCTGTCCTTAATTTTCCTTGTTCCAAGGACTCAGGGCTAAGAAAACTACGTGGACACAGGTCAGGCATTTAGCCGCTTTCCCGGCAGGTTATGAAAAGGAAAAGGATTCCTTCGAACGTTCTTCCCACTTACTTTTCCTCCCGTCCTCTAGTCTCACCCCCCACCTATGCCACTGTCTGAAAAGTATTGGGAGAGTCATCAGCTTTCTAGTTCCAGAAGGTATGCTCTTTTTGTGAGCCCTGTCTGGGTCCACAGTGTTGTCTCTGCACCTTTGTGGCTGGACAACCAGAAAATGGTTGGCCCTTAGGAAATATTGTATAGTATCCAATCCCTCTGGAGATTCAGGCCTTCATTTCCTGTGTTTCCTACAACATGCATGACAACAGCATCAGTCAGGGGACTTGCTAGGGTGGGTGGCAGGCAAACAATGCCTACTAGAAATCCATCTGTTGGTGGCATCCCTTCAAGGGCAATTGGGCCTCCAGTTATGATGTTTGCCAAGTTGAAAGTTATCCTTGTAGAGCATTGGGGCCAAATACTTACCATTATTCTCCTAAAGCTGGGAATATACCCCCTGGATCAAATCTCCACTCCACTTTATTGAACATCTGATCTATTTCCTCTTGACATTTTCTGTAAGTTTAGCTGTCCCTGGCCCTTAAACCACTTTATGTCTCAACTCCCACAACCACAACCCTGGGCTTCCTCTGCAGGCAACATTGCTCCACCCAGCCCATTATTAAAATACTCTTAATGCCCCTACCTGAAAACCATTCCTTTATCATTACTTCTGTTGTTACCTAGAGTGGGCCTATGACAATGAAATGTTTGTCATTGGAGACGCCCTAAATTGCTCTTACAGAGGACTAGGGGAGGAAATCTGTGATATGCCTTTCCTCAGGGTGAAAGAGAATTAGGCTTTTTGTTATTTTTCCAGGTTCCCGGTCTCAGGACACAGGCTTGGATTGCTTTCCATTATGCTATCGATTCCCATCTGGGGCAGACAAACCAGCAATGAATTAGGCCCATCCAACAACTCTCTGCTGGAATCCCTGGGAATACCCAAATCCCAATCCAGGGGTGCCTGGCTCTCTCACTACAACCCCTTAATCCAACCCAGCACTAGTCATGCTGGAGACTCTGAGGACACCCAACTCCAGTCTGGGGGTCCCAGGAGGTAGACAGCCTGAACCTTCCTGGGGATCTGGTCCTCGGGAGGTTAACACACCTCAACATGCTTGGGGATCTGCCAATCTGGGGATCCCAGGAGGCCAACATACCTTGACCTGCCCAGGAATTCAATCTCCAGGAGGCTGACCTGCCTCAACCTGCCTGAGAATTTGCTCCCTGACCTGGGGATACCCAGCTCTCAAGTTGCAACAGTACTAGATAGGATAAACTTCAAAAAGAATCACCCTAAATTCATCCATGGAAATAGAAGGAAGCCCATTGTGGTGCTGTGGTGTTGTGTGCAGGTTTCAGCAATAATGCAGGCATCAACAAGAACCCCATTGCCTTTCTGGAAAGACTACAAGGGGACCATCCAAAAGTTTACCAATCTGGACTTAGACCCTTATGTGGGACAGGCGATTTTAAAAGACAAATTCCTGTCCCAATGTTCATCAGACATCAGGATAAAGTAGCAACAGCTACAGCAACAGGATCCTGCTGCCTCTTTACACAAAATGATCCAGACAGCCACCAATACCTTTTATAACAAAGAGCAGGAGAGGGAGGCCAAGGCCCAGGAAAGGGAGAGAAGGAAAGAGACAAGACATGCCCAGATACTGCCCACCCTCCAGAGAAGCCCTATGGCAAACCCCAAGTCCTTGAAGGACAAGGCACCAGACAAACGCCTAATCTGTAGACAGTTGGGGCATTGGGCCAGAGTGTCCAAACCATGACAAGCCTCAAAAAAACAGCCTGCTATAAATGCCATCAATTGAGTGGCATTCTGCCCTTGGGACACAAGAGCCTCTAGATCAAGTGGCAAGCCTTCCCTCTTGATGGTTCAGTAGGACTGAAGTGCCCCATTCCAGCCAACCCACCTGTCACAGATAACCATCACGGGGCTGGAGCCAAGGGGCAGCTGGATAAGGCAAGTAGGTCTGAAAATTTGTTGGTTGACACAGGGGCTACCTACTCTATTCTGACCTAATACTCTGGAGACTTTTCTCCACAGACCTGTAACATTTGGTACAGGTGCTACAGGGAAAACAATTACAGATCAATTCGCCCAAGCACCTCTTTGTTGCAGGGATGGACAGATATTTTTCCACCAGTTTCTTGTGGTCCCTGAGTATACTACACCCTGATTGAGAAGACACATACTCACTAAGGGCTTCCCTGGTGGCTCAGATGGTAAAGAATCTGTGCAATGCAGAGACCTATGTTAATTTCCTGGGTTGGGAAGATCCCCTAGAGAAGGAAATGGCAACCTACTCCAGTATTCTTGCCTGGAGAATTCCATGAATAGAGGAGCCTGAGGGGCTACAGTCCCTGGGGTAGCAAAGAGTTGGACATGACTGCATGACTGAGCAATTACCACATGCACACACACACACACACACACACACACACACACACACACTCACTCATTAAGCTGGGGATCATCCTTGTGATGAGAAGCCTCTCATCTCCTAGAGCTTTAGAGCTCCTGTTTACTACTGAGGAGCTCATTACAGCTTCTCCAAAAGCAAAATCTATGGGAAGATCCAGGAGAAAAACAACAAATGACCTGGACAGTATTACCTCAGGGGGTTAGAGATAGCCCCCATCTCTTTGGACAGGCTCTTAGTTGGGATGGGTCACTTAGGTCTGGACTTAGGACCTAATGAAAAATATTACAATATGTAGACGACCTATTAATATGCTCTGCAGATGAGGAAAATGCCTAACAACATGCAATTCAGATTCTAAACATCTTGGCAGAGTGGAGATAAAAAGTCTCCCTTGCTAAGGCACAGATGGTCCAGTCAGATTACCTAGGAGTTCAGATTACTCATGCATCCAGGAAGCTATCCTCTTACTGAGTATAAGGACTCCTCCAGTTGCCTTCCCCAACTATGGCCTAATTGCCCAGCTCTTATATGAAAGGTTAAAAGGATGTTATGATTCAATCCCATTGACATGGGGACCTCCTCAAAAGGAGGCAGAGGCTACACTAAAACAAGCCTTAACCCAAGCACCTGCCTTGAGGTTGCCAGACCCAGAAAAAGCATTTCAACTATGTGAAGTGAAAGTCATTCAGTCGTGTCCGACTCTTTGAGACTCCAAGGACTATATAGTCCATGGAATTCTCCAGACCAGAATACTGGTGTGGATAGCCAATCCCTTCTCCTGGGGATCTTCCCGACCCAGGAATTGAACCAGAGTCTCCTGCATTGCTGGCGGATTCTTTACCAACTGAGCTATCAGGAAAGCCCATTCCAACTACATGTCCACAAAAAAGGAGGGAATAGCCTTGGGAGTGTTAACTGAAAGGTTGGGACCTCAGCCCCAGCCAGTAGCTTACTATCCAAGAGGCTCAACCCAACCACCCGTGGCTGGCCTCCCTGCCTTTGAAACCTTGCAGATATTGCAGTCCTCATAGAAGATGCTTTAAAACTCTCTCTTGAAGCCAAACTATTTTTACAAGCCACCAAGTGAAACAACTCCTGAACGGAGAGGCCATTTAGGGATGTCTGGTCAAAGGATCCTTAATTATCAGGTAATGCTGATGAAAAATCCAGGATTGACTGTACACCCTTTTGAGCTTCTTAACCCAGCCACCCTCCTGCCTACCCCAGAGAGCTTGCTCCCCTTTCACTCTTGCCTAGACAGTTTGGACCACTGAACAGAACTCCAAGAGGGCTTGTCAGAAGATCCTCGACCAATTCTGAGGAATTCTGGTGCACTGATGGAAGCAGCTTTGTCTTAGATGGAAAAGGTAGAGAAGGATATGCAGTACTCTCCAATTTCAAAACCATAGAGGCTAAACCTTTACCACCAGGTATATTGGTCCAACTGGCTGAGTTCATAGCTCTGACTTGAGATTTAGGGCTGGAAAAAGGAAAAGAGTAGACATTTCCACCGACCCCAAGTGTTCCTTTCTGGTGTTACAAGCATATATTGCTATTTGGAAAGAAAGAGGTCAGCTGGCCACCCAAAGCTCCCCAATCAAGTATGGTGATCAAATCCTTAGGCTCCTAGGCAGTCCCACCTGCCCGTGGAGGTTTCAGTCTCCCACTGTAAAGGACACCCAAAAGGGAGCATGGAAGTGGCACGAGGGAACCACAGGCTGATCAGGCAGCTAAGAGAACAGCATTACAGAGAAATGACTTAATAGGGGTTGCCAGTCTAGTTTCAAAGGCTAATTTGTCAGAAACCCCTTCATTTGCTGAAAGTGAGACTCTTAAAGCTAAGAGTGAGGGCTTTCAGAAATATCATGTGGGGTGGTTCAAAAACCTCTTTCAGCTTGGGACCCTCCAATGGAAGTTGTTTAACTCCCTGCATGCCACTACTCATCTAGGGAACAACGCCCTCTAAAGATCAGTAGAAAGATCCTTCAGAGGAGCAGGCTTCCAAATGACTATGAGGCAAGGAGTCTCTTGGTGTCTCACTTGCCAACTGAACAACTCCCAAGGAACTCAAAGATCCCAGCTGGCCCATCCTGTATGGGACCTACCCAGGAGAGGACAGACAGGTGAGCTTTACCCTGATGCCAGTTTCTCAAATGTATAAATACCTATTAATCATGATAGATACTTTCACAGGTTAGATTGAAGGCTTTCCCACTCAGAATAAGAAGACTGAGGAGGTGGTGAGAAAACTGATTCATGAAATCATTCTGAGATTTGGCCTACCCAGGTCACTACAGAGTGACAATGGGATATCGTTTACTTCTAAAGGCACCCAAGGGGTCTCTAAAGCATTGGGCATTACTTATTACCTCCATTGTGCCTGGAGGCCTCAGTTTTCAGGGAAGGTAGAGATTCAACCAATTCTTACAATCAGTGATAAAAAAAAAAATAACCCAGGAGACCTCCCTCAGAAGGAAGAAGGCTTTACCAGTGGCTCTCCTCCACACCCATATTGTACCTAAGGAACGGGTCACTTTTAACCCATATGAGATGCTATATGGGAGACATTTTGTTTAAGTCAATGACCTCTTCCTAGATCCATAGACCCAGACCCTGTGGTCTTACACCATGGCCGTTGGGCAATTCCAACAAGCTATATGCTTATGGGGTATCAAGCATGACCCAAAAGATTCTGAATGGCCATCACTATATGCCCCAGTGAATCAAGTCCTTATTAAGACCTGGAAAGATGGGTCCCCAAAGGCTCAACTCTGGCCCACATGGATGGGCCCTACCCTATAATACTTTCTACCCCCACAACAGTCAAGTTACCAGGGCATGATTCCTAGATTCACTACTCATGAGTCAAGCCATGGAAGAAACCAGAAGAGGACACTCAGTACACCTGTGAGCCTCTGGGAGATCTCCAATATCTATTCATGACTAAAAATAAGTGCCACTCTAATGATCACCTCAGAAATTAAATTTCTGAGGTTAAGCTTTATCAGGATAACTCTTGCATTCTGTCTGTACTACACTGCTGTTTCAGATGGTCACCACTATAAGGACTCTGAGGCTTGAGACTAGCAAGAGAGGGAGGCCCAATGGCCCTCGCCATCTCAGCTCAGCAGGAAGTAGCCAGAGAGACCTTGACACCCCTATTCCCAAAGAATTGGGACCTCCCCTCTGTTGATGGGGGAATGTTAGGTAGTTAGAATAAGAAAAGGTGTCCAAATGGCAGCGGCTGAAAGACAGAGAAAGGAAAACAGACTGAGAAAAGGGAACAGAGGAAAAATTGCTGGACTGGAGTAGGAAGCTCAGATGACAAACATGCACCCTTCCAGCCTGATGATAGTTGCTAGCCCTAACTTGAATAGGGCAGGCTTGGGAGGAGGAGACAAAAAGTATTAAAAGAGGGAGCAAGGAGGAGTTGAGGCTTCTCCTTTGGGGTTGGCCCACCCTCATGCCTCGGAGGCATGCTATCCTTTGTTTACCGAATAAAATGTTAAGTTGTAACTGGGCTGTAACCCTTGTCCGCCTTTTCAAATCTTTGTTGCAGTGAGACTAATCCAAGGAAATTATTCACTCTCCTAACATTACCTTCTTGAATAAAATTGCACTAGTAAAATCCAATTTACTGTTCAAAATAAAAAATATTTTTCTTGGTTCCTGCTGAGTAAATTACTGAGTAAATCCCTATTGATTTAATTTAGTAAATATGATTCTACAACAACACCCCACTAAAATGCCTTTGATCTCTTCTATTCTTACAAGTATGGTTTCTGTAAGTTGAAAGCTATAAAAGTAAAGTTTCTTTACTAGAAATTCAGCACATAATTTGGTAACTGTGTAACCGAGCAGGACCCTACAGACCCTTCCTTGAACAGACCATTCCCTTCCAACGTCCACTGCCTGCTCTTTGTAGAAAAATTAAATCTCCTAGGCCACCCCCATGTTGCTGCTGCTGCTGATGCTAAGTCGCTTCACTCGTGTCCGACTCTGTGCAACCCCATAGATGGCAGCCCACCAGGCTCCCCCCTCCCTGGGATTCTCCAGGCAAGAACACTGGAGTAGGTTGCCATTTCCTTCTCCAATGCATTAAAGTGAAAAGTGAAAGTTAAGTCGTTCAGTTGTGTCCGACTCTTAGCGACCCCATGGACTGCAGCCTACAAG
This sequence comes from Bubalus kerabau, assembly GCF_029407905.1. Taxonomy (NCBI): domain Eukaryota; kingdom Metazoa; phylum Chordata; class Mammalia; order Artiodactyla; family Bovidae; genus Bubalus; species Bubalus kerabau. The sequence continues at coordinate 7,465,569 of NC_073635.1, read as the reverse complement.
GCTCCTGGTCCATGGGATTTTCCAGGCAAGAGTACTGGAGTGGAGTGCCATTGCCTTCTCCATCCCCCATGTTACACAGTAAATTTAATCAGAGAAGTGAGAAAATGTAGAAAGAAAGGGAAACAGTCAGGCAAGACAAAATAATGATACTTTAGTCATTAAACAAAGTCAATGAATTTTAGTTCCCCCTAAACAGCTATGTTTGAATTGTTTTGTAGATATGAAACCTCTGCCAGGTGAAAGATGTTAATTGTAAACTGCCCACAAGGACTTAGATCCCAGACCATTTGGAACCAGAAGGCTGATGATGTCGATTCCCAAGTACCTCCCTACTAAAGAATCAGAAGAATCTCCATAAGCTTATCTCACACACAATTCCCCTCCTTCACCAAGTTTTGTTTGTTTGTTTGTTTTTTGTTTTTACTTTACAACACTGTATTGGTTTTGCCATACATCAACATGCATCTGCCATGGTTGTACACGTGTTCCCATCCTGAACACCCCTCCCAACTCCCTCCCAATACCATCCCTCTGGGTCATCCCAGTGGACCAGCCCCAAGCTTCCTGTATTCTACATTGAACCTGGACTGGCGATTCATTTCTTATATGATATTATACATCTTTTAATGCCATTCACTGCAGATGGTGACTGCAGCCATGAACTTAAAAGATGCTTACTCATTGGAAGGAAAGTTATGACCAACCTAGATAGCATATTCAAAAGCAGAGACATTACTTTGCCAACAAATGTTCCTTTAGTCAAGGCTATGGTTTTTCCTGTGGTCATGTATGGATGTGAAAGTTGGACTGTGAAGAAGGCTGAGTGCCGAAGAATTGATGCTTTTGAACTGTGGTGTTGGAGGAGACTTTTGAGAGTCCCTTGGACTGCAAGGAAATCCAACCAGTCCATTCCGAAGGAGATCAGCCCTGGGATTTCTTTGGACAGAATGATGCTAAAGCTGAAACGCCAGTACTTTGGCCACCTCATGCGAAGAGTTGACTCATTAGAAAAGACTCAGATCCTGGGAGGGATTAGGGGAAGGAGGAGAAGGGGACGACAGAGGATGAGATGGCTGGATGGCATCACTAACTCGATGGACGTGAGTCTGGGTGAACTCCCGGAGTTGGTGATGGACAGGGAAGCCTGGCGTGCTGCGATTCATGGGGTCGCAAAGAGTTGGACACGACTGAGCGACTGAACTGAACTGAATGCCATTCTCCCAAAACATCCCCACCTCCTCCGACTCCCACAGAGTCCAAAAGACTGTTCTATACATCAGTGTCTCTTTTGCTGTCTCGCATACAGGGTTGTCATTACCATCTTTCTAAATTCCATATAAAAGCCTTAGTATTCTGTATTGGTGTTTTTCTTTCTGGCTTACTTCACTCTGTATAATAGGCTCCAGTTTCATCCACCTCATTAGAACTGATTCAAATGTATTCTTTTTAATGGCTGCATAATACTCCATTGTGTATATGTACCACAGCTTTCTTATCCATTCATCTGCTGATGGACATCTAGGTTGCTTCCATGTCCTGGCTATTATAAACAGTGCTGCGATGAACATTGCGGTACACATGTCTCTTTCAGTTTTGGTTTCCTCAGTGTGTATGCCCAGCAGTGGGATTGCTGGGTCATATGGCAGTTCTATTTCCAGTTTTTTAAGGAATCTTCACACTGTTCTCCATAGTGGCTGTACTAGTTTGCATTCCCACCAACAGTGTAAGAGTGTTCCCTTTTCTCCACACCCTCTCCAGCATTTATTGCTTGTAGACTTTTGGATCACAGCCATTCTGACTGGCATGAAATGGTACTTCATTGTGGTTTTGATTTGCATTTCTCTGATAATGAGTGATGTTGAGTGTCTTTTCATGTGTTTGTTAGCCATCTGTATGTCTTCTTTGGAGTAATGTCTATTTCGTTCTTTGGCCCATTTTTTTTTTTTTTAATTGGGTCATTTATTCTTCTGGAATTGAGCTGCAGGAGTTGCTTGTATATTTTTGAGATTAGTTGTTTGTCAGTTGCTTCATTTGCTATTATTTTCTCCCGTTATGAAGGCTGTCTTTTCACCTTGCTTATAGTTTCTTTAGTTGTACATTCCTATTCACTAATAATGAGAAAATAGAAAGAGAAATTAAGGAAACAATTCCATTCACCATTGCAACAAAAAGAATAAAATACTTAGGAATATATCTATCTAAAGAAACTAAAGACCTATATATAGAAAACTATAAAACGCTGATAAAAGAAATCAAAAAGGTCACTAATAGATGGAGAAATATACCATGTTCATGAATCAGAAGAATCAATATAGTGAAAATGAGCGTACTACCCAAACAATCTATAGATTCAATGCAATCCCTATCAAGCTACCAACGGTATTTTTCACAGAGCTAGAACAAATAATTTCACAATTTGTATGGAAATGCCAAAAACCTCAAATAGCCAAAGCATCTTGAGAAAGAAGAATGGAACTGGAGGAATCAACCTGCCTGACTTCAGGGTCTACTACATAGCCACAGTCATCAAGACAGTATGGTACTGGCACAAAGACAGAAATATAGGTCAATGGAACAAAATAGAAAGCCCAGAGAGAAATCCATGCACCTATGGACATCTTCTCTTTGGCAAAGCAGACAAGAATATACAATGGAGAAAAGACAATCTCTTTAACAAGTGGTGCTGGGAAAACTGGTCAACCACTTGTAAAAGAATGAAACTAGAACACTTTCTAACACCATACACAAAAATAAACTCAAAATGGATTACAGATCTAAACATAAGACCAGAAACTATAAAACTCTTAGAGGAGACCATAGGCAAAACACTCTCCGACATACATCACAGCAGGATCCTCTATGACCCACCTCCCAGAATATTGGAAATAAAAGCAAAATAAACAAATTGGATCTAATTAAAATTAAAAGCTTCTTCCCCAAGTTTTTAAAAACCTTTTCCTGAAAGTCTTTGGGTAGCTTTTAAGTACTAGACTCATTAGTACCTTTTAACAGATTCCAGTACCTTTTAGGAGAACATGATGGCAACCCACTCCAGTACTCTTGCCTGGAAAATCCCACGGATGGAGGAGCCTGGTAGGCTGCAGTCCATGGGGTCGCTAAGAGTCGGACACGACTGAGCAGCTTCACTTTCACTTTTTACTTTCATGCCTTGGAAGGGGAAATGGCAACTCACTCCAGTGTTCGTGCCTGGAGAATCCCAGGGACGGCAGGGCCTGGTGGACTGCCGTCTATGGGGTCGCACAGAGTCAGACATGACTGAAGTGACTTAGCAGCAGCAGCAGCAGTACCTTTTAAGTACTGGACTCATTGCTTGGCACCCTGCAATAACCACTATACTTTCCTTCACCTCAACTTAGTGTCAGTAGATAGGCTTTACTCTACATGCACAAGTGGATCCAAGTTTGGCTCAGTAACAACTGTTGCAAATTTATCCCTCACTTAAAAAAGTAAAGAAAAATATTAAAGGAAATATAATCAGAATAATTTACACTTACCAGTAAATAACTTACATTTAAGTGGTTTGACTTAAGAAGAGTAAAGATATAGTTTGAATATAAAATGCTTTCCTCAACTCTGTTTATAGCCTTCTCAGATAATCACTTTGCCATCTTGCATTTCTTTTCCTTTGGAATGATTTTGGTCACTGACTGCTGTATAATGTTAGCTCTGTCCATAGTTTTTTCAGGCACTCTGTTTACCAGAGCTAATCCCTTGAATCTATTCATCACCTCCACTGTATAATCATAAAGGGTTTGATTTAAGTCATACTTGAATGGCCTAATGGTTTTCCCTACTTTCTTCAATTTATGCCTGAATTTTACAATAAGGACCTCATAATTTTGCAAAAAGGAGCCACAGTCAGCTCCCAGTCTTGTTTTTGCTGACTGTATAGAGCTTCTCCATCTTCGGCTACAAAGAATATTTTGATATTGACATTTGGTGATGTCCATGTGTAGAGTTGGCTTTGGTGTTGTTGGAAAAAGGGGGTTTGTTGTAATCAGTATGTTTTCTTGACAAAACTCTGTTAGCCTTTGGCCTGCTTCATTTGGTACTCCAAGATCAAACTTGCCTATTACTCCAGGCATCTTTTGATGTTCTACTTTTGCATTCTGATCCCTTATGATGAAAAGGACAATTTGTTTTTGTTTGTTTTTGGTGTGAGTTGTAGAAGGTCTTGTATGTCTTTATCGAAACATTCAGCTTCTTCAGCATCAGTGGTTGGGTATAGACTTAGATTACTGTGTGGTGTTGAATGGTTTGCCTCAGAAATGAGTCAAGATCATTCTGTCATTTTTGAGATATGTTCTAGGTATAGCATCTTCTCATTTTTCCTGGTTAATGTGAGCAAACCGTTATGCTGCCCTGCTTTTCCTCATTCAATTGTCAAATTTTCCTCATTCAACTGTCAGATTTACACTGTGGAAAAATCTTCTGGTATTCACTTTACAGCACAAATAATTTTAATTTTTGTTTGCTAAATTGCTATTTTCTGTTAAATGTGTTGATGACTTAGGGAAAATTTGGCCAAGCTATCACGCATGTCCAGTTTTAAAGGATAACTATGCTCCAAAACACATAAGATTGAAAAGACTGTAATCAAGGCTTTTAAATATAAAATATAATATTATTATTTTAATATCTGCATAAACTATTATTTCTACCATATCCATAAAACATGATTATTTTGGTAATGGTTAAATTCCTTTAAAATCATACTCCACAAAGAGATATTTAGAGATCAAAGAAGTTATTTCTTCCTTAATTCATTTAAAATATTTATAAAAATCTTTTGGTAATAGGTTAGATTAATATAAATTATATGCCAAAATAAATCAGCTTGTTAAAACTTTCCTTATTTAAGAGCAATTGCTTTGAAATGAAGAAAATCATTTAGATAGATAAATTCTAAACACACATCTTCCATTTAAGATAGAAATTAAGATGTTGCATACCTCATAGATTTGTCCACAGTAAAGCATGTAGAATCACATTTGGCTTATGTTAACACTCTGAAATTATCCAGTACTGTGTAATTTTTTATGTAAAATGCTTTGAGGAAATTATATGTGATGGCAGATATACTAGACATTATTTAAAATTTTAGTCAAATTAAACTGCAATTGCAGAATGTTAATGCTGTTGAGGCTGGAATATTTCTCATCTTACATAGTGCTGGCTTAAGTCCTGTATCATGACTAAAACATCATTGATTATTCATTAGCTTGCTCAATAATTCTTGTGCCATTGATTTCTTAGTAACCCACATCAATCAATATAGGAACTGACCTTATCAAATCTAGGCATTTTATATTTGAGTTAAGACACAGCTCAAGTGACTTGATTATTCTTGTATTATATAATCAAAGAGTGTCTTTATTCAGTTGACTTTCTTTCTTTCTTTTTTTTTTTTTTTTCAGACTCAATAAGGTCTAGCAATTTAGCTTAGCAGTGCAGTCAAGATCTGCCATTATCTTTGTGTTGGCACATTAAATGAACACCACTAAAATAGCTATTTGGAGATCACTCAACTGATAAGCTCCGTTCTTTACACTACTAAAAATGGTTCTCATCTTTTGTTGGCCAAGTACTCTGCTGAAAAACATGATGGAAACTGAGACATCACATCACTCAAAAAATGTACAAATATTTACTATGTATTTATAGAGCTTTGTATAAAATGAACTCCAAGTATTAAAAAAAAATTGAGTTGGATATTTTATTTTTGAATCAATTCATTTTGAAATTTAGACACATTTATTACTTGAAATATGGATTTTTACATAACTATTAAGATTATTTCACAGTTAAAATCATCATCATCATCTCATTTGTATAATGAGTAAGGATAACTGAAAAAAGAAAATTTGCAATTCTCCCTAACATGCCATTAAATGTATTTTTAATATTAGATTTAGATGTTTACTGATAAGTTTTTTATGATCTCTGCATTCTTTAAATAGCAAGCATAGGGACTGATGTATTTACTCTGGAGCTAGAGCTGTGCATTAACCACCACACTATATACTAGTTGTACAAACTTGGGTAACTTAATTTTTCCATAATTGACTCATCACTCATAATTTATTGGATAACTTAAGCTATTTCATGTAAACAGAAAATAATAAAAAGAGGATGAAGTATATCACTGGGTTATTTTAAGAAACACATGGATTAAAACCTGTACAATTCTTAGAATAACACTGATATGAGAAAATAAATCAGTCAACATGAGTTATTATCATTTTTCAGTTCCCAGAGATAATGTATTAATATGACAATAAAAATATATTTCCAATATCACAGTAGACACACTTTTAGCACTTTCCCTTGTTTTAATAATCTTTCCAAGTTCTGATATTACAGTTTTAATATGGAAGTTAAGATGATCAATTTTATCAAAGAATTGCCATCATAAAACAAAACCTCCTAGATATCTCCTGTGTGCATAACAGCTTACAGAGAGAAATTCTATAGAAAATATGTTTAAAAATTACCTGCATTATTTTAAACTACCTACATTTTAATTTGCCATTTATTTGAAAAAAAAATTGTCTCTATGTCTAGTGACATATTTTCTCACTAAGAAAAATTCACGTTTTAAAGATCAAGAAATTTTTGTGTCTTAATTTCTATATTTCTCAGCTTAAAATGTAGTTTTCTGTGGCGGATTCATTTTGATATTTGGCAAATCTAATACAGTTATGTAAAGTTTAAAAATAAAATAAAATTTAAAAAAAAAAAAAAATAACCAAAAAAAAAAAAAAAAAAAAAAAAATGTAGTTTTCATTTATTGATATCAGTGATTTTTAGGTTTCAAGCATTTTCAATGTCCTTTACTGATGTTTCAAATAGCTATAATATAGCTATCCATCTCTGCTTTTCATGAAAATTCAGATATAAATGCATTAACATTTTAAAATTAAATGAATGAACTTGTTCTGGGAATTAAAGCAACTATCTAAGTTACTTCATACCTACCAAGGAAATTGGTCTAGTTCATCTCATATCCTCTAAAACATGTCATCCAGAAAGACATATTGACTTATTTTTAGGAATTTCTAATCAGCATTTTACTTCAGTTCAGTTCAGTCACTGAGTCGTGTCCGACTCTTTACAACCCCATGAACCACAGCACGCAAGGCCTCCCTGTCAGTCACCAACTCCCGGAGTCCACACAAACCCAGGTCCATTGAGTCGGTGATGCCATCCAACAATTTCATCCTCTGTCATCCCCTTCTCCTTCTGCCCTCAATCTTTCCCAGCATCAGAGTCTTTTCAAATGAGTGAGCTCTTCACATCAGGTGGCCAAAGCATTGGAGTTTCAGCTTCAACATAAGTCCTTCCAATGAACACCCAGAATTGATCTCCTTTAGGATAGACTGGTTGGATCTCCTTTAGGATGGACTGGTTAGATTTCCTTGCAGTCCAAGGGACTCTTAAGAGACTTCTCCAACACCACAGTTCAAAAATGTCAATTCTTCTGTGCTCATCTTTCTTTATAGTTCAACTCTTACATCCATACATGACCACTGGAAAAATCATAGCCTTGCCTAGACGGACCTTTGTTGACAAAGTAATGTCTCTGCTTTTTAATATGCTGTCTAGGTTGGTCATAACTTTCCTTCCAAGCAGTGAGTGTCTTTTAATTTCATGTCTGAAATCACCATCTGCTGTGATTTTGGAGCCCAGAAAAATAAAATCAGCCATTGTTTCCACTGTTTGCCCATCTATCTGCCATGAAGTGATGGGACCAGATGCCATGATCTTAGTTTTCTGAATGTTGAGCTTTAAGCCAACTTTTTCACTCTCCTCTTTCACTTTCATCAAGAGGCTCTTTAGTTCTTCTTCACTTTCTGCCATAAGGGTGCTGTCATCTGCATATTTGAGGTTATTGATATTTCTCCCAGCAATCTTGATTCCAGCTTGTGCTTCCTCCAGCCCAGCATTTCTCATGATGTGCTCTGCATATAAGTTAAATAAGCAGGATGACGATATACAGCCTTGACGTACTCCTCTCTAGGTTGGTCATAACTTTCCTTCCAAGGAGTAAGCATCTTTTAATTTCATGGCTACATTTTACTTATAGCTACTTTATTCAAGAGTTCAATGTTAAGTCATTTTAGTATTTCATGTACTGAGTGCTGAGTAGTTATGTCTCTGTGTCCTCAGCAAACTAGTTTCTTTAGGCCTTTTTAGCTCACTCATTTTTAAAATAATTTTAATTTGGAGTAAAATTGGTTTACAATGTGTGTTAATTTCTACTGTATAGCAATGTAAATCAGCTATCTATAAACATATATCTCCTCATTTTTTAATTCCCTTCCCATGTAGGTCATCACAGAGCTGGGTAGAGTTCCCTATGCTATACAGTAGGTTCTCACTTGTTATCTACTTTATAGAACCTCTCACTAAGTCATGTCCGACTCTTTGCGACCCCATGGACTGTAGCCTACCAGGCTCCTCTGTCCATGGGGTTTTCCAGGCAAGTGTACTGGAGTGGGTTGCCATTGCCTTCTCCATATCTACTTTATACATAGTATCAAAGTGTATATATGTCAGTTGTAATCCCTCAATTCATCCCATCCCACATTCCCCCCTTGATATCCATATGTTTGTTCCCTACATCTACGTCTCTATTTCTACTTTGTAAATAAGATTGTCTATACCATTTTTTCCCGATTCTACATATATATGATAGGATAGAGTATTTGTTTTTCCCTGTTTGACTTATTTCACTCTGTATGATAGTCTCTAGGTCCATTCTCATCCTTGGTGGTGACCTGATTTAATTTCTGTTTATGGCTGAATAATATTCCATTATATACATTTTTAATTATGTGTGCATACATACATCTTTCCCTTTTATCTTCATATTCTATGCACATTCAGTTTTCCTCATAGGAAACTATGCTAATGTATTTAACACATACTTTATTTGAATGTGTTCTTTATTTTCATATTTTAATCTAATTAAATGCTATCTGTATCAATATGACATCATAGAAATCAAGAGGGGGCAATGCTTCAGAGGCAATGATCAGCCATTTGTTATATTCTCCTGAAAAGCAAAGTGAACTGAAGAACACATTTTGTTCATCATGTTTAGAAATATGTAAATGAGTTGTTGGCTTATCTAGTATCTCAGTGGTAAAGAAGCTGCCTACCAATGCTGGAGACTTGAGTTTGATCCCTGGGTCAGGAGGATCTCTTGGAGAAGGAAATGGCAACCCTTTTTAGTATTCCTGCTTGGGAAATACAATGGATAGAGGAGCTTAGCAAACTACAGTCTATGGGGTCGCCAAAGAGTCAGACATAACTTAGCGACTAAACAACAAATGAGTTTTATAACAGCATGTTCATTGGAGTTGCAAGTCTTTATCATAGTCATGTTATAAGGAGATGAAGAAAGTAAGTGTAAATAGCTGCTTCTTGAAACTTGGAGAACAGAAAGTTTATCTTGATTAGTTGGTTGGCTGATTTTAATTGAAAAACTGCATTGGTATAATATTTATGCCAAAAATTCAGTAGAGAAGGGAAAATAAAAATGGAAGATGGTAAGAAGATATCAAAGGTAATTCAAAATATATTATCCCTGAGAAATTTGGCAAGAATAAGGTTCATGAAAAAGGTGAAGAATTTAACAGTTGATATATGATTTAATTTGGAGATGGTAGGTTCAAGGCAAGTAATTTTAAGTTAATGAAATTTTGAGAGTTTATATTGTATAAATGCACTTATTAATAATTTTGAACTGACATACAAAGAAGTTTACTTGGATCATGATGGAGAAAGTAGAAAAGGTTAAAATATCCTTTACTGAAAATGTGAGAAGGATCTGATTCAAAGAAAGGGAAATATTTATTAAGATCTTTAAGAACTCACTTACAATCAATTCAAAATGATTATTATAGTGACAGCGTGCATGTTTTTCAGTAATAGTAATGACCCATTTGTGTGTACATGATAAATGATATAGTGTGTCCTGGAATATAAGAAATTCATGATAGGAAAGTAAGAAAGAAAAGGATAGATGTATAGGAAAAAAATATCAAGGAACATTTATCTTTGGAATGTTTGAATAGGCATTTTGGAATCAATGCTTGATTTCAACTTAAAGGGAGAGCATTTCTTTGCATAAATTTATTTATTTATTTTAATCAAAGGATAATTGCAATATTATGATGGCATCTGCCATACATGACCATAGTCACACATCCGATCCCTCCCTCCTGAATCCGTTTCTTGTGATAAGTTAAAGTGTGTGACTATAGAAGCTGCTAGGTAGATTCTGTAAGGAATATAGTTTGTAAGAAGTCAAGGAACCGAGTGATTGAGGGTTTGAATATGCTGTCCTTGAGAATCCTGAAGTGAGTGATTTGGCAGCATTTGAACTGGTTAGAAAAATCATATGAAATAGGGAAAATATTCAGTGAATATGACTGAGTGACTATATACAAATTATAAGAAATGGATAGGAGAGATGGAAGAAATGAGACATAAAGAAGCTGATAACAAGTGTGTAGAAGAAAAATAAAGAAATGGCATTGGAAAGTCAGTGAGCCACGTAATCTCACTTTCTGATACTGGAGTAGATGGCACATGAAACTGAATGCCTGCAGTGAAAGCACGACTCTTAGTTGATATATAAATTTTAGTTCAGGACAGAAGACATAAGAAATACTCAAAAAGTTATTCTTGGCTGGTAGATTTGGGGAGAGGGAATATTGTTAAGGAGAGTGTTGGTCAAGTGCCAGACATTAGTGGAAAAGTTTGCAATACAGAAAAGGGGTAATGATTTGGATCAGGAGAGGGGAAACAGAGAGCATTCTGGGAAGGACAGAGATCATCTAAGCAGTTTGCATTTTGTTGATTGTCAAAAAAAAAAAAAAAGCATGACTATAAGAGAAGACGGACTTAGATTTGAATGACAGTTGAAAAAGTCTGGCCAATCATGCTGAAAACAAGGTACAGACACAATTTTTATTTTAAACATAATTTTTAAGTAGGGATTTTATTCAGTTTGAAAAGATGTGATTCTTAATGATCATAGAATGAGGGGAAAATATGAACATTTAAATAGTTTATCATGTATAGTGTAGCTAAACATGTTAATAGAAACTGAAAAATGTATTTAAAACTATAAAAGTTTCAGTCATAAATATTTTTGATGCCAGAATCCAAAATAAAATATCAACAAAGAGATTTTAATAATATATTTAGCATAAAAGGCATTTTATTATGAAACAGATATATCCTAGAACTCTGAGGGTTGATTAATATTAGGAAATACATTGGCTAAAAAAGAAAACCATTGTGTAGTCTCAGTAGATATTACAATGGCCTTGATTGTATTCAACATGCCTTAATCATAAACTCTGGGTAAACCAGGGATACAAAAATATTTCTCAAAGTAATTAAGAATATTAGTCATGTAATGCAAAAACATATTCAGCAAAGTATTATGTATGTTTTTATAAAAACTTTCTATTTAAGCATTTCAATTGCTTCCATTATACTGAAGTATAAACTTAACAATCCATAATGCAGTCTTCAAAGCCCTTCAATTGAGGTTTTTTTTTTTTTTTTAATTTTTTATTTTATTTTATTATTATTTTTTTATTTTATTTTATTTTTAAACTATACATAATTGTATTAGTTTTGCCAAATATCAACATGAATCCACCACAGGTATACACATGTTCCCCATCCTGAACTCTCCTCCCTCCTCCCTCCCCATACCATCCCTCTTTTAATTATCTCTTCAGTGTCATCCCAGACACTCTTTTCACTGCTTTCTTCACTCTGCTTTAGAATCAGTACTTGCGTTGGTTTCTTTCATATAATGCTTAGCTTTTCTTGTTGATAAAATCTAACATGTTCTGTTCCCAGAGAAATGGTCTGTGGCCACCCAGATTAGTGAGATCTTCAGTTATTTTCTAGTATATCACCAAAGCCATCACCTTCTACTCATAATTTCTCTATTTCCTTTAAAACTGATATGTCTATAAGGAGATAAAAGTTGTTAGCTCTATTCTACATTTCAGGTTTTAGAGCTTAGTACTTATACACCTATTTCTCTAACTGGAGATTCTCTGTAGTATAATTCAAGGGAGACAGGGCCTGCTTTCCACTGCAAAAGGAAAAATATATAAATGTTAATTTTTCCTATTAAATTTTCCTCTACTTCATAGGCAAGCATGTGATTTAGGCTCAATCAAACAGACATTTATACTAAGATTCTGAATCTAGAGAGAATGACAATTTAAAAAGAGAGAGAGAGACATGGATTCCCTTGTCTAACATTTGTGGTAATGACCGCAGGATGAGGATGATCATTGCAATCGCAATGACACTAATCGTTTCCATGATATGAAATTGTCTGAGATTGTAGCTATCTAGATCTCAAGGTTTCATCTTACTTTTAAGCCTACATTATCAACTTTACCACAGATTATGTGAGCTATTAAGTTTACTTCCTTAAATGCATTGGTGAAAGCTCTTTTTGTTGTAAATCATAGCACAGATTAAGCTTAATACATATGGTTAACTTAATGAATTTTTACATGTTGAACAAGTAACCACCACTATTAACAATGAACAGACTTTCAGGTCATTACAGATGCTGTCCAGTTGCCCAAAGTCCCATAGCCCTGATGTGACCGCTATCTTAATTTAATGGCAGTTATGTCCTTGCTTCATTTTATAATTTTACAACTGGCGTGCTGCAGTCCATGGGGTTGCAAAGAGTCGGACACGACTGAGCGACTGAACTGAACTGGTTAATTCATTCATGAATATTCAGATAGTAAACTTTACTGATTAATTTTTAACTCCAGACACAATAATAGTTCAGAGGCTAGTGGAGATGTAAAGACATCCTATTTTCAAGGTCACAGTCTATTCAAAAACAGAATAATAGTGCAAAATAAGGAAATGCCACTTCAGTTTATTACCTCAAAAAACATTAATAATTAAATTGCATTTATCATCAAGCAAGGGAAAATGAAGCCCTGATAGAATATATTTAAAGAGTCTTTTACTTGAAAATGTAAGCTTCAATGTTTACTGATATTTTTTTTTTCCTATGAATGCATCTGCTTTAAAGGAATAGGAGGCCTTTCTAATGTTGCAAAAATCTATTTCTCGTATAATTTCTTTAACTACCAGGTACCATTTTAATTACAATTCCAAGGTATTGTTTTTTTCCTTTTAAATTTCACGTTGATTTGTTTTATCATTTGAAAAAGTTATCATTATAAGTAATTTCCAAATAACTTCTTTTGAATAAAGGCATATATATAGAAATTAAATTTTTTTGTGCATAAGAAAGTATCTATATGTATTTCAAAGATACCAAAAAGAGGTTACGCATCAGGGATTTTAAACTGGTATTCTAATAGTATCTGCAACAAACAATAGCTATTTCCAGTTTACCACTTAAAATGTTAACTACATTTGATGAAATTTATAATAATAACTCATATATTTGAATTTATTTTTTATACAATATTGAGCAAATATTTTCATGTAAGCAATTCAGCATTCATTCACTGTTTAGGGAATTTCATGAGTTATTAAATTTGTTGCCAATTTGCAAACATAAAATAGTTTCAAAGAAATACTGTTCTGTGGATGGAATACTTATATCTCAATATAGATAGTCTTTCTTCCCCCAGCTATCTGCATTTATTTAGATTATGGAGGTAAATTCACTTATCAAATGATATAAAGCAAGATTGCGTCAAAGGAGTGCATGATTGTGTGAGCTGTTTCTAAGTTTCCTCTTTGGTGTTTCATATGATTTATCTTTTTCCCTGCAAACACACACTAGTCCTATTCAAATTACTTAGAAGAAGATGAAATAATTCAGATTCTAAATGTATCAATTAGTAACTTTAGCACCCTTTAGTAAAGGAAGATATGAAGTGAAGCATTTTGTATTTTCAAGCTTATTCTGGTTTTATATCCTTCTTTAGTATAAGCTGCCTTCTCTCATAGAACAAATACAGAAATAAAAAATATTAAGACATTATGTAACTAAGCCTTTTCATTTTTATTAAAAGTACAATGAAAAACATAGGAATTCTAGCTTTTCCCTAAGATACGATATATAGAGAATATTTTAGTCATGAATACACTGGATTTAGGATTTTAGTCACCAATAAATTCAAGAAATTTCAGCACTTCGGTTATATGGTAAACAAACACACAAAAGGGATCACTGAGAAAAATGGCCACTAAAAGTGTAAAAGCAACTGTGAAAACTGTGTTAGACTGCAAACAAGCAAAATTAACAAAATTAACTGTATTCTATCCTCAGCCATTATCTTACTACAATATAAATTTCTGTTGCAAACAAATCCATTTTCTGAAATCCATTTCTTCACTATATTGTGCTGTTTGAAAGTTATTTTGATGAAGTTTAATGTGCAAAGCCAAGATTAAGAAAACAATGATTTAAAAAGAAAAAAAAAAGTCATGTCAAACTTGTAAAAGAAATCCACAGGTTAAAGAATCTGTAACTAATATTTTCAAGAACAAAAATCTATATTGTTTTGGATTACTTCTCTACTATCTTAGACTTTCATTCTCAAGGTTATTATTTTTTTTTTAAATATGGATTTTCCCATTCCAATTTTTGCATTTGAGTTTCAGGCAGTAAACACAGTAGAAAGAGGAAATACCTTATGTCTTTTATTTAAAGAATCTTCCTGAAATCACTCACTAATCTTCTGTTCATAGTTCATTAGTCAAAAATTTGTCACAGGGCCAAAACTAGCTACAAATAGGACCTAAAATGTGTCTTTAAACCACAGTGGCAAGTTACTGTAGCAAAATTAGAGTTCATGTATCTAAATGAGAAGAGGAGAAAAGATAACTAGAAGAAATGAAGCATTTCTGGGATAATCGGAACTTAGAAAATTGTTCGTTTTTTGTCATTGATAGAGACAAGTACCTTTTACAAAATTTTGATTAGATACAATGGCTTGTCAGGTTCTTTGAGATCGCTGGGTATGCAATAACATATTTTGATACCCTGAAGAAGACACTGGCAACCCTCGCCAATATTCATGCCTGGAAAATTCTGTGGACACAGGACTCTGGCAGGCTACAGTCAGTCTATGGAGCCACAAAAAGTCGGACATGATTGAGCCTGCAAACATACAATAAATGTTTTATATCTTCCTGGTGATTCTTCTACATTTATATTTTTTATTTATCTTAATGAATTGAATACCTTTTCCAGTAAAATGTTAAAATAATAACTTTGCTGCTACTGCTACTAAGTCGCTTCAGTCGTGTCCGACTCTATGCGACCCCATAGATGGCAGCCCACCAGGTTCCCCCATCCCTGGGATTCTCCAGGCAAGAACACTGGAGTGGGTTGCCATTTCCTTCTCCAATGCATGAAAGTGAAAAGTGAAAGTGAAGTCGCTCAGTCGTGTCCGACTCTTAGAGACCCCATAGACTGCAGCCTACCAGGCTCCTCTGCCCATGGGACTTTTCCAGGCCAGAGTACTGGAGTGGGGTGTCATTGCTTCGGGTTACATGTGCTTTAATTTGCTTCCTGGGGGTCCCGGAGGCTGCTCTCCAGGCGAAGGGGCTAGGCTGCGCTCTCCTGCAGCGGGCCCCCCACGCCAGCCCTGCAGGCCCTCGGAAAGGGCCGTGTCCTCCTCCAGGCTGCCCGTGCCCTCCACAAGCTCCTCGTAGGTGATCTTCTTGGCAAACGGCTGCAGCCCGAGCAGCTCCACCATGTCGGCCCTCTCCAGCACCTTCTTCTACAGCAGCCGCCTGCCCACCTTGTCCACCTTCTCTCGGCAGCAGGTAAGCACACATGCGCGGAGACGATGAGCCTCCGCACCTCCTCGTCTATAAGCTGTACCATGGCTTCGCTGAACGGCTTCTCCACAAGCGCCTCGCCTGGGCACGGGAGATTGAAGGACACCTGGCCCAGCTTCTCGCTCATCCCGAACTGCACGATCTGGGCATAGGTGCTCTGGTTGACCTTTCTCAGGGCGTCCTGGGCCCCCTTGGTGACCCGCCCGAAGAACAGCTGTTCACCCACGCTGCCGCCCAGCATGGCACACATGCAGTCAAAGAGTTGCTCCCGTGTGTACAGGTACAGGTGTATAAAGTTAAAATAATAACTTTAAGCAACATAATAAAATTCTGAGATTTAACGCTAATGTTTCAAATAGTTTGCTATCTAGCCCATGGCTTAAGGATAAGAAACCATTTCTTTTAGCCTGTTAATTGTTCTAAAATCCTCATACTTTTTCTATTTAATAAGTTAATATGAAGATTTACATTAATATAGTTCTTAATTGTTAAGCTATTTTAAGTTGCTGAGCCAAAATATATTAATGTTTGTGGTACTTGTATTTTTGCTTGTAATTTACTAGGGTTTTTTCATATTTTTATATACAGTTCACACTGTGCCTATATTTAATGTTTCCATATATAATTATACACATATATATTTTTGGCTTTCTTTGAATGTTAAATTGTGACATTGAGTTGTGTAATGATTGTAGCATGCTGTCAAGTCTGACTCTAGGACCCCATGGACTGTAGTAGCCCATCAGGTTCCTCTTTCCATGGGATTTTCCAGGCAGGAATATTGAAACAAGTTTCTAGTTTGTTCTTCAGAGGATCTTCCCAACCCATGGATCAAACCCATAGCCATTGTGCCTCCTGAATTGGCAGACAGATTCTTTACCACCTGGGAAGCCCTGAGTCGTGTACATTACTTCAAATATTATTTCCTATAGTTTTAGACAGGGTTTATAAAATGGAAACAATCTGCTCTTTGAAGGTTTGGTAAAACTCATCATCATGCAAGTCATATGAGATTTTAGAAAGAATTCTACAATGACAGAATGTTTGTGAAATTCTATTTTAGTGTTTCAATAGAAAATAAGAGGGAAAGAATTAGAAATAACAAGCTAAGACAAAAATTTAAAGATATGTCACTGTAAAAGCTTTCATGGTGCAGTAGTGCAGTGGGATTTTGAATAATATATAATAAATACCTAGAATAATAGTACCCAAGTCATATTATCTTAGGATTTATTTCCGGAAGAACTGACTGGCCCAAGGTCAAATTCCTTCAAATTCTGATTTTTAAAAATTGTTTCTCTTGTTAAATATGAATAGACAGTTAAATCTCACCAGATTCTTGGATACAGTCTCTAACATGACAGAGTGTAACTGAAATTAATAAATGGATAAAAGAGACACTGGTCAAAATTTTCATGCTACATGAAATATACTGTTTAGATGTAAAATAAGATATTCTATTCTTGTATAATTATATCAAGATTTTTTCAGAGTCTGAAAAGATTGTCTGAGTTCCTATGTATCAAATACATTATGGTGTAGTGCTTGGTGGAGAGGTCAATGGAAGGATTTGAGAGTAAGAAACAAATCTCAAAATAAAAGAAAAATGGTTGTGTAATATGAGAAAACATAATGATCAGTTAGTGCAGGTGAAGATGAAAGTCACTCAGTCATGTCTGACTCTATGTGACTCCATGGACTCTACAATCCATGGAATTCTCCAGGCCAGAATACTGGAGTGGATAGCCTTTCCCTTCTCCGGGGGATCTTCCCAACCCAGGGATCGAACCCAGGTCTCCCACATTGCAGGCGGTTTCTTTACCAGCTGAGCCACCAGGGATGCCCATGAATCCTGGAGAGGGTAGCATATCCCTTTTCCAGTGGATCTTCCTGACCAGGAAATTGAACTAGGGTGTACTGCATTGCAGGCAGATTCTTTACTAACTGAGCCATCAGGGAAGCCATCAGTTAGTGCAGAACACCACAAAAAAATACTAATAATACACTCAGAAGGATAAAGAGAAGAAACTGAGGTGAGAAAACTAACAAAAAGTGATCCAAATTTACTTCATGTGAGTGAAAAACATGTTTCCTCAGTAAAAGAGCCCTTGAGTAATAAAATGACTAAAGCAACATCCAGTGAAAGCCATTCTATTGATGGTGACAGATAAACACTAAACAACACTATAGATAAATGTTAGTTGTTTGTTCATTGATGGCATTCAAAGATAGAAATAGAGGGGAAGGATGTATTAAAGATAAAATTAAAGTTTTGGTGTACACAGCATATGAGGTGTTTCAAGAACAAGGGTCTGATACTCAAAAGAAAATAGAATGGAACCTTTATAATTTTGGTACTATTAGATTTTTACTCTGGAATCCTAAATAAAACTAAATATCAATAAGCAGAAATTTTTTAGAGATATTGTAAACATCTAAAGTATCAAATTATTTATATTTCACACATTAAGTTACAGGATGCTACTGAAGAGTGTGACAATTTTCAAGAAGGGTAAATGTAAATATACTGGAAGACAGGGAATCCAGGAGGGGAAAAAAAGTGGTATTCAACAAAGGAAAAAGACAAAATTTAAAAGTCAGCCTGAAAGTGAAAGAATTTCTCAGAACAGTTGTGCATTTGTATGGGAAAAACTATCCAGCAATATTATTCAGCACTCTACCGAGGTACTTCTCAGGGGGATATGCTGTCAAAAGAGAAAAAGCAACTAAGACCAAAAGACAAATTCTAATTTTACAGCCAAAATTATCAAAAGTGAGTATACCTGTGTGATCACTATCCTGGTTAAGAAGTTATCAGTAACCCAAAATTGTCCCATTACACCCCACTTCAGTCAATATGACAAGCATCCCATCTTATCATTTTTTGTTTCCTTTTTGCTTGTCTTTCTGGCTAAAATGCCATGTCTTTGAATATATTGATTCTTTCATTGGCTTGAGTCTGCTGCTGAAGCTTTTTATTGAATGCTCAGTTCTGTAGTTTTATTCTTCAGAGCCAGGATTAGTGTTTGGTTCTTTTGTATGTTTTCCAATTCTTTGGTTTTCTTCTGACAGAGGATGAGATGGCTGGATAACATAATCAACTCAATGGACATGAGTTTGAGAAAACTCTGGGACATGGTGAAGGACAGGGTAACCTGGCATGTTGAAATCCATGGGGTCACACAGACTCAGACATGACTGAGCACCTGAACAACAAAATTTCTTTGTTAATCTTATTTTGTTAATTCATCGCTTTCCTGATTTGTTTACTTATCTAAGTTACCTTGCATTTCATTGTTTAAGATGAAATAATCATTCTTTAAGATGATTATTTTTGAATTATTTTTCAGGTAATTCATAAATATCAATTTCTTTGATAGGGTCATATATGCCTGACTATTCATGAAACCTGTAGGCTTTTATTGGTGTCTGGGCATTTGAATACCTGAATGGTCTAGTGGTTTTCCATACTTTCTTCAATTTAAGTCTGAATTTGGCAATAAGGAGCTCATGATCTGAGCCACAGTCAGCTCCCAGTCTTGTTTTTGCTGACTGTATAGAGCTTCTCCATCTTTGGCTGCAAAGAATATAATCAATCTGATTTTGGTGTTGACCATCTGGTGATGTCCATGTGGAGTCTTCTCTTGTGTTGTTGGAAGAGGGTGTTTGCTATGCTCAGTGCATTCTCTTGGCAAAATTCTATTAGCCTTTGCCCTGCTTCATTCCATATTCCAAGGCCAAATGTACCTCCAGGTGTTTCTTGACTTCCTACTTTTGCATTCCAGTCCCCTATAATGAAAAGGACATCTTTTTTGGGTGTTAGTTGTAAAAGGTTTTGTAAGTCTTCATAGAGCCATTAAACTTCAGCTTCTTCAGCGTTACTGGTTGGGGATTACTTTATATTGAATGGTTTGCCTTGGAAACAAACAGATCATTCTGTCGTTTTTGAGATTGCATCCAAGTACTGCATTTCGGACTCTTTTGTTGACTGTGATGGCTACTCCATTTCTTCTAAGGGACTCCTGCCTGCAGTAGTAGATATAATGGTCATCTGAGTTAAATTCACCCATTCCAGTCCATTTTAGTTCGCTGATTCCTAGAATGTCAACGTTCACTCTTGCCATCTCCTGTTTGACTAATTCCAATTTGCCTTGATTCATGGACCTGACATTTCAGGTTCCTATGAAATATTGCTCTTTACAGCATCGGACCTCGCTTCTATCACAAGTCACATCCACAGCTGGGTATTGTTTTTGCTTTGGCTCCATCCCTTCATTTTTTATGGAGTTATTTCTTCACTGATCTCCAGTAGCATACTGGCCACCTACTGACCTGGGGAGTTCCTCTTTCAGTATCCTATCATTTTTCCTTTTCATACTGTTTATGGGGTTCTCAAAGCAAGAATACTGAAGTGGTTTGCTATTCCCTTCTCCAGTGGACCACATTCTGTCTGTGTGGAAACAGTGTCAGACTTTATTTTTTGGGGCTCCAAAATCACTGCAGATGGTGACTGCAGCCATGAAATTGAAAGACACTTACTCCTTGGAAGGAAAGCTATGACCAACCTAGGTAGCATATTGAAAAGCAGAGACATTACTTTGCCAACAAAGATCCATCTAGTCAAGGTTATGTTTTTGGCCAGTGGTCATGTATGGATGTGAGAGTTGGACTGTGAAGAAAGCCGAGCGCCAAAGAATTCATGCTTTTGAACTGTGGTGTTGGAGAAGACTCCTGGGAGTCTCTTGGGCTGCAGGGAGATCTAGCCAGTCCATTCTAAAGGAGATCAGCACTGGGTGTTCTTTGGAAGGAATGATGCTAAAACTGAAACTCCAGTACTTTGGCCACCTCATGTGAAGAGTTAACTCATTGGGAAAGACTCTGATGCTGGGAGGGATTGGGGGCAGGAGGAGAAGGGAACGACAGAGGATTAGATGGCTGGATGGCATCACGGACTCAATGGATGTGAGTTGAGTGAACTCCAGGAGTCGGTGATGGACAGTGAGGCCTGGCGTGTTGCGATTCATGGGGTCGCAAAGAGTCGGATACGACTGAGACTGAAGTGAACTGAACTGAAGCATTTGAAAAAGCAAGTACCTCTTTTGACCTTGTAGACAGATTTCAGCAAGCAAAGAATTTCTGTCAGTTCTCAGGGCTGATAATACTATCTCCAGAGTCACAGTTATGTTGTTTTGGAGCTGTATCACCAAATCTAATTTACAGCAGCACTAGAGGCTATTGCTGGTTCACAGAGGGTTCTGAAGTTGGTAAGTCTGTTACCAGGGACTAGGGTATGTGTGGATCATGTCCGGTGTTTAGGTGGATGCTACTGCCTCCAGAACCTTGTTCAGTAGAGTAGTATTATAAGTGTCTGTTTCAGGCTCTGCAACTAGGTCTGCTGACAGTGGGTCTGTTAACATGTGTATGGTTTCTAGCAGGTCCCTGAGAAGGCTCCTGCTGGTTCACTAGGTGAGTCCCTGGGAGGGCAGAACCATCCCCAGGCCATGGCTAAGAGGAGCTGGAACTCAGTACAGGGCTGCTTCAGGGTTTGCAATTGGGGTTGATGTCCACATGTCTGGATCTCCAGGCCCTAGGTGGCATGCCTCCTGTCAGGATCCTGGGCAAACAAAATGACTGCCTGGTTGTGGAGTTATAGCATCTGCAGTGGGACCCAGGTTGGTAAGCTGACCTCAGGAGACACGGATGGGAGTGTCTCTTGGTGAGTGCTGGGGCAAGAAGAACTGCTCTTAAGCTGCACTTAGGAGGGGATGAAACCAAGTCATAGGACTGTTTCAGGATCTGCTGGATGAGCTTTGGCTAGCCTGCCTCCCAGGGCATTAATGAACAAGTTTCCTGCTGGGCCCCAGGCCAGCAGGACTGCTCATGAAATTTGCCAGGAGTGGTTTAAGCCAAGTATATGGGTTGCTTAGGTACATTTTAGCTATTCTGGAGGGAAAAAAGTGGCAATGCAACCTAACAGGTCTTTGGGCCAGCAGAATTTGATCATGGACTGTGGCTGCGAAGAGTAGGGATACAGTTACAGTCACACCAAGTTCTGAAGATCTGCATCCAAGGGCTCTGGGGCAGGTAAGAGGGGCTACAGCCAGGTCGAGAACCTATAATATAATATAAAATGTATCTATATGTATTTATAGTATACATTTTTATTATATATTATAAGTTTGCATCATGGTTTCTGGCAGTTAACTTAAAAATATTGAAATAATGTTGCTATATATAACATAGAAACACCTAGCTCTTCTTAGTTGTCATTTCACCACCATGGGTCTTCTTCCTTCTGCTTAAGCAAAACTCAGTTTAGTTCAGTTCAGTTGCTCAGTCGTGTCCGACTCTTTGTGACCCCATGAATCGCAGCATGCCAGGTCTCCCTGTCCATCACCAACTTCCGAAATTCACTTAAACTCATATCCATCAAATCAGTGATGCCATCCGGCCATCTCATCCTATGTCATCCTCTTCTCCTCCTGCCCCCAATCCCTCCTAGCATCAGAGTCTTTTCCAATAAGTCAACTCTTCACATGAGGTGGCCAAAGTACTGGAGTTTCAGCTTTAGCATCATTCCTTCCAAAGAAATCCCAGGGCTGATCTCCTTCAGAATGGACTGGTTGGATCTCCTTGCAGTCCAAGGGGCTTTCAAGAGTCTTCTCCAGCACCACAGTTCAAAAGCATTAATTCTTTGGCACTCAGCTTTCTTCACAGTCCAGCTCTCACATCTATACATGGCCACTGGAAAAACCATAGCCTTGATTAGATAGACCTTTGTTGGCAAATATCTCTGCTTTTCAATATGCTATCTAGGTTGGTCATAACTTTCCTTCCAAGGAGAAAGTGTCTTTCAATTTCATGGCTGCAATCACATCTGCAGTGATTTCACAGCCTCAGAAAATAAAGTCTGACACTTTCCACTGTTTCTCCATTATTTGCCATGAAGTAATGGGACCAGATGCCATGATCTTCGTTTTCTGATTGTTGAGCTTTAAGCCAACTTTTTCACTCTCCTCTTTCATTTTCATCAAGATGCTTTTTAGTTCCTCTTTACTTTCTGCCATAAGGGTGGTGTCATCTGCCTATCAGAGGTTGTTGATATTTCTCCTGGCAATCTTGATTCTAGCTTGTGCTTCTTCCAGCCCAGCATTTCTCATGATGTACTCAGCGATCAATGCAAAGAAATACAGGAAAACAACAGAATGGGAAAGACTAGAGATCTCTTCAAGAAAATTAGAGATACCAAGGGAACATTTTACGAAAAGATGGGCTCTATAAAGGACAGAAATGGTTTGGACCTAACAGAAGCAGAAGATATTAAGAAGAGATGGCAAGAATACACAGAAGAACTGTAAAAAAAAGAGCTTCATAAGCCAGATAATCACGATGGTGTGATCACTCACCTAGAGCCAGACATCCTGGAATGTGAAGTCAAGTGGGCCTTAGAAAGCATCACTACGAGCAAAGCTAGTGGAGGTGATGGAATTCCACTTGAGCTATTTCAAATCCTGAAAGATGATGCTGTGAAAGGTCAGTTTTCATTCCAATTCAAAAGAAAGGCTGCCGGAGCCTGCTGGCAAAGTCGATCAGGTCCCGAGAATGTGCACGACGTGGCTAAGAAAGAATACAACAGCAAAGAATAGGTCGAGAGGATCAGACACGTCTCCACGAAGGGACGCAGTCTGACCACGACTTTATTCAGCATCCAATATTTATACAGGAGAGCATGAGAAAAAGAAGGCAGTTAACATTCTTCTTGACTGACATATACATCTTAAGAAAAATCACAGGACCTCTTGAGAGCATGGGAATGGCATCCTGCTATTATCTCTTGCACCACATAACATTTCCTTGTATGTGAGAAATTTGTCCAGAACTCCAGATGTCTGCAGTTAATAATCGCCTAATCTTCGGGGTGGCGGGACAGAAAGCTATGTTTGCAAGCAAACCCTCAAGGACTGAGGCAGCTCCCAGGGCTGTGTCCTTTAGATAAAGGACCTCATTCTCACGGGCAGCTCCCCACAAAAGGCAATGCCAAAGAATGCTCAAACTACCGCACAATTGCACTCATCTCACATGCTACTAAAGTAATGCTCAAAATTCTCCAAGCCAGGCTTCAGAAATACATGAACCGTGAACTTCCAGATGTTCAAGCTGGTTTTAGAAAACACAGAGGAACCAGAGATCAAATTGCCAACATCCGCTGGATCATGGAAAAAGCAAGAGCGTTCCAGAAAAACGTCTATTTCTGCTTTATTGACTATGCCAAAGCCTTTGACTGTGTGGATCAAAATAAACTGTGGAAAATTCTGAAAGGGATGGGAATACCAGACCACCTGACCTGCCTCTTGAGAAACCTATATGCAGGTCAGGAAGCAACAGTTAGAACTGGACATGGTACAACAGACTGGTTCCAAATAGGAAAAGGAGTACATCGAGGCTGTATATTGTCACCCTGTTTATTTAACTTATATGCTGAGTACATCATGAGAAACGCTGGGCTGGAAGGAGCACAAGCTTGAATCAAGGCCAAATTAAGTGATCGAATAAACTTTATTTTTAAATGAAATTTGAACGTTTTAAATTTCTAATGACTAGCCCCATGAAGAAATTAGGAAAGAAAGACTGAAGTGAGGTAGCAGCAGCAGCAAGTACACCTTAATTTTTAGAAAAAACACATTTAGATCATAACATGCAGTTCATAGTCAGAGAATATATGATTCAAAATATATCTACATTCATATGTCAAAAATGTGAAAGTTTCTTGAAAGGCCTCAACCTAAATGTCAACAGATCTGTCTTTAATTACTGACAGTAAAGTTATTCTGGAGCTTTCTAGGTAGTGCAGTGGTAAGGAACCTGCCTGCCAACACAGGAGAGAAGAGACACAAGTTCGATCCATGGGTCAGGAAGATACTTAGGAGAGGAAATGGCAAGCTGCTCCAATGTTCTTGCTTGGACAATTCCATGTACAAAGGAGCCTGATGGGCTGCAGTCCTTGTGGTTGCAAAGAGTTGGATATGACCGAGTACACACACACACACACGCACACACACACACACACACAAATTTACTTCTACATAGAAAACTATCAGTAAAATCTACATTAATTAAGTGGAATAGTTCTCTGCTATTTGTCAAATTGTTTTAATAAATTATCAAACCTTATGCTAAACACAGGATTAAGTTAGAAAATTTGGCTCATGGAACTATGAACATTTGTAATGATATGATTGTTGTCCATATGTTCTTTCTTATTAGATATTTGCAGGCTATCTGAGAATAAAACAGCCTTTATCAAAAACTTAGTTAATAAAATGGAATTTATTTTTACTAATTTGGAGATAAATTTTTTTATCAATAGTTTTATCAATATTAAAGTCAATAGTTTTGTTGATTTAGTAGCTTAGGCTCAGAAAGAAATTTCCAATGGATTTGAATTGATATCCCTTCCTTTTCAATATAATTTTTTATTTTTATATAATATGCTTTCTTCCATTTTTTATAATGTGTGGTGCTACTTATTTTTCATGATTCTTAAAGATAATTTTTAAATCAGTTTTAGTTCTACAACTCAACTGAGAGAAAAATACGGAAATATTCCATATTTCTCTTATTCCAATACATGCATAGCTTCCTCCATAACCAAAATCACTCACCATAATGGTACATTTTTGTTTTGTTTTGTTTTTAACTAACAATTAGTCTACACAAATGCATCAGAACTATCTTTCATACTTTACAGTAGAGTTAATTTGCACATTCTCTGATGTTAGTCAGTCATATCTGATTCTTTCAGACCCCATGGACTGAAGCACACCAGACTCCTCTATCTATGGAATTATCCAGGCAAGAATACAGAAGTTAGTAGTCATTCATTTCTCTGGGGGATCTTCCTGACTGGGATAGAACGTGGGCCTCCTACATTTCAGGCAGATTCTTTACCATCTTAGCCACCAAGGAAGTCCTGTATAAAGATGTGTATCCATCAATTTAGTTTCACCCAGAATATTTTAAAAATACTTCAATTAAAATTTTCTGTACTCTATTTATCTCCCGTTTCCAACTCTGGCAACCACTGTTTTTTTTTTTTTTTTTTAATTGTCTTCATAGTTTTGCCATTTCCAGAATGTCATATAGGTGGGATTATACAGTATTTAGCCTTTGTAGGCTGGTTTTGTTCACTTACTAGTACGAATTTAAGGATCCTCTATGTCTTTTAATAGTTTGAGAGCTGATTTCTTTTAACTGCTGAATAATATACAAATGTCTGAATGTACCACAGTTTACCTGTTCATCACAGAAGGATTACTTAGTTACTTCCAAGTTTTGGCAATTATGCACAAAGCTGCTATAAACATCTGTTTGACATTTTTTTTTTTTTTGTGGACAAAGCTTCCTATCCATTTGGTAAATAACAAGGAGCATGAAAGCTGGATCTTATGGTAAGAATACATTTAATTTTGTAACAAACCATCACAGTGTCCTCCAAAATGAGATTAACAGTTTGCATTTCCACCAGCAATGTATGAAAATTCCTATTGCTTCCCATCCCAACCAGCTTTTTGAGTTGTCAGTGTTTCAAATTTTAGTCATTCTAACAGGTGGTATCTCATTTGAACTTGCAATTTTATGATGGCATGTGATATGGAGCATCATTTTATATGCGTATCTGCCACTGTATATCTTTGATAAATGTTAGATAAGATGTTTGGTCTATTTTTTAACTGCGTTGCTATCTTGTTATTGTTGAGTTTTAAGAGTTCCTTGTCCATTTGGATATTAGTCTCTTCTCAAATATGTCTTCTGCAAACATTTTCTATTCTGTGATGTGTCTTTATTCTCTTGACATTGTACTTCCCAGAATATAGTTTTTTTTTTTTTAAGTCCAGCTTATTTATTTATTGTTGAGGTTACATCAAGAAAATAATTGCCATAATCAAGGTCATCGAGGTTTTCCAGATTCCTTTAATTTAATATATTTGTACATTTAGGTCTGTCATCTATTTTGAGTTAATTTCTGTGAAGTGTGTAAAATATGTCTAGATTGATTTTTTTTTCACGCATGAGTGTTCACTTGTTCCAGCACCTTGTGTTGAAGAGGTTATTTTTGTTCTATTTCATTGCATTTTCTCCTTTATCAAAGATCAGTTGATTATGTTTAGGGGAGTGTATTTATGGGCTCTTTATTCTGTTCCACTGATCTATAGTGTCTATTTGTTCACCAATACTTTACTCTCCTGATTACTGTAGATTTTTTTAAGTCTTGAAGTCAGGTAATGTCAGCCCTCTAACTTTATTGTTTTCCTTTAATATTTTTTTGGCTGTTCTGGGTTGTTTGCCTCTCCATGTATACTTTAGAATCAGTTTACTGATATACATTAAATAACTTCCTGGCATTTGGGTGGGATTCCCTTAAATATATAAAATTTGGGAAGAATTGACATGTTGACAGTATTAAGTACTCCTATCCATTAACATGGGATAACTCTTTATTTATTCAGTTAAATTGTGTTCATCTCATCAGCATTTTTCCTTCTAGATGTTTTATATATATTTTTATAGATTTGCAACTAAGTATTTTCTTTTTGTGAGTGCTAATGCAAATGGTATTTGTTTGTAATTTGTTCATTGTTGATATCTGGTAAAACAGTTGACTTTTACATTTATTTTAATATTATTTATGCCTTTTTTAACATTAGGTTGAGAGGGCAATATGTTAATGCAAAGTAACCTCCATGAGTATCTTTTAAGTTTTAGTATTTGCCATGGTATAAATAGTAGGCTCCCAGGTGGCTCAGTGAGTAAAGAATCCACCTGCAATGCAGGAGATGCAGGAGACATGGGTTCAATCCCTAGATTGGGAAAATCCCCTGAAGAAGGGAGTGGTAACACACTCCAGTATTCTTGCCTGGAGGATCCTATGGACCTAGGAGTCTGGCAGGCTACAATCCACAGGGTCGCAAAGAGTCAGACATGACTGACGTGACTGAGCAAGCAAGCAAGCATGGTATAAATAATATATTGCCTTGCCCCAACCATTCCAAAACTTAGTATCTTAAAACAATAACCAATTATGTGGCTTGCAATTTTGAGAATCTGCAGTTGGGTTTGGATTATGTTAGATAGGCCATCTGCAGATCTCAGTATTTATACAAGCATTATACAAGCATTTCTATGTTATACATATAAATACTTATATGTATTTATACAATACATATACAGACATTTATATGTTAATATAAGTCAAGCTGACAGACAATGGCAGAAAATTAAGTTGTCTAGTCATTAGATAGCCCTTGGGTGGGAAGATTTGGATAACTGAGACATTGTTTTCAATCAGGACAACCCTGCTTTCCATGTTTTTCACATTACCAGTTATAGGTTCCTAAGAACAGTATTAGAGAGGATAAATCTTCTCACATCACAATTGTTAACATTATACTGGTCAAAACAAGTCACATAACTGCTCCCAGAAAGGAAGTTGGATGCCACAAGCAACAAGTATTTGAGGAGAATTTGTGGCCATATTTGCTATCACCTCTGTGTTTGGTTTCTGTGTCTTCCTGAGTGGCACTAGTCATAAAGAACCTACCTACCTATACAGGAGACAAAAGAGATGTTGTTTTGGTTTCTGGGTTGTGACAATCCCCTGGAGGAGGACATGACATTTCAGTCCAGTATTCCTGCCAAGAGAATCCCATGGACAGAGAGTAGCCTGGTGGGCTACAGTCCATAGGATTGCAATGAGTTGGACAAGATTGAAGAGACTTAGCACACATGAACATGCTTCCTTATCCTCAAACTGAAGTATTAACAAAGCTTCTATATAAGGTTCTTATGTTATCTCAATTAATCAATATTTTAAATTACTTAGAACAAAGCCTAGCAAATGTTAAGACCTATATTTTTGTTATTATTATTGATGTTTTTACTAAATATAGACAATGAGAAAATATAAATCCCATGATAATAAATACCATATTATACAAATTTACATAAAATCAGTGTAGGCTATAAACTCAGTTCAGATCAGTCATTCAGAAGATATTAAGAAGAGGTGGCAAAAATACACAGAAGAATGGTACAAAAAAGAGCTTCATGACCCAGATACCTAGAGCCAGACATCCTGGAATGTGAAGTCAAGTGAGTCTTAGAAAGCATCACTATGAGCAAAGCTAGTGGAGGTGATGGAATTCCAGTTGAGCTATTTCAAATCCTGAAAGATGATGCTGTGAAAGTGCTGCAATCAATACGTCAGTAAATTTGGAAAACTCAGCAGTGGCCATGGGACTGGAAAAGGTCAGTTTTCATTCTGATCCCAAAGAAAGGCAATGCTAAAGAATGCTCAAACTACCACACAATTGTACTCATCTCACACGCTAGTAAAGTAATACTCAAAATTCTCCAAGCCAGGCTTCAGCAATACATGAACCGTGAACTTCCAGATGTTCAAGCTGGTTTTAGAAAAGGCAGAGGAACCAGAGATCATATTGCCAACATACACTGGATAATGGAAAAAGCAAGAGAGTTCCGGAAAAACATCCATTTCTGCTTTATTGACTATGCCAAAGCCTTTGACTGTGTGGATCAAAATAAACTGTGGAAAATTCTGAAAGAGATGGGAATACCAGATCACCTGACCTGCCTCTTGAGAAACCTGTATGCAGTTCAGGAGCAACAGTTAGAACTGGACATGGAATAACAAACTGGTTCCAAATAGGAAAAGGAGTACATCAAGGCTGTATATTGTCACCCTGCTTATTTAATTTATATGCAGAGTACATCATGAGAAACTCTGGGCTGGAAGAAGCATAAGCTGGAATCAAGATTGCTGGGAGAAATATCAATAACCTCAGATATGCAGATGACACCATCCTTATGGCAGAAAGTGAAGAGGAATTAAAAAGCTTCTTGATGAAAGTGAAAGAGGAGAGTAAAGAAGTTGACTTAAAGCTCAACATTTAGAAAACTAAGGTCATGACATCTGGTCCATCACTTCATGGGAAACAGATGGGAAAACAGTGGAAAAAGTGTCAGACTTTATTTTTGGGGGGCTCCAAAAATCACTGCAGATGGTGATTGCAGCAGTGAAATTAAAAGACACTTACTCCTTGGAAGAAAAGTTATGACCAATCTAGACAGCATATTAAAAAGCAGAGACATTACTTTGCCAACAAAGGTCCTTCTAGTCAAGGCTATGGTTTTTCCAGCGGTCATGTATGGATGTGCGCCTTGGACTGTGAAGAAAGCTTAGCGCCAAAGAATTGATGCTTTTGAACTGTGGTGTTGGAGAAGACTCTTGCAAGTCCCTTGGACTGTAAGGAATCCAACCAGTCCATCCTAAAGGAGACCAGTCCTGGGTGTTCATTGGAAGGACTAATGCTCAGGCTGAAACTCCAATACTTTGGCCAGCTCATGCAAAGTGCTGACTCTTTGGAAAGATCCTGATGCTGGAAATGATTGAGGGCAGGAGGAGAAGGGGATGACAGACTATGAGATGGCTGGATGGCATCACCGACTCAATGCACACGAGTTTGGATGAAGTTCTGGAGTTGGTGATGGACAGGGAGGCTTGGCGTGCTATGATTCATGGGATCTCAAAGAATTGGACACCACTGAGCGACTGAACTGAACCGAACTGAACTGAGCTTTCTTTATAGTCCACCTCTCACATCCATACATGACTACTGGAAAAACCATAGGCTTGACTAGATGGACCTTTTGGCAAAGTAATGTCTCTGTTTTTTAATATGTCTAGATTGGTCATAATTTTCCTTCCAAGAAGTAAGCATCTTTTAATTTCATGGCTGCAGTCACCATCTGCAGTGATTTTGGAGCCCCCTCCAAAAAAGAGTCTGCCACTGTTTCCATTGTTTCCCCATCTATTTGCCATGAGGTGATGGGACCAGATGCCATGGTCCTAGTTTTCTGAATGTTGAGCTTTAAGCCAACTTTTTCACTCTCCTCTTTCATCAAGAGGCTCTTTAGTTCTTCCTCACTTTCTGCCATAAGGGTAGTGTCATCTGCATATCTGAAGTTATTGATATTTCTCCTGGCAATCTTGATTCCAGCTTGTGCTTCTTCCAGCCCAGCATTTCTCTTGATGGACTCTGCATATAAGTTAAATAAGCAGGGTGACAATAGACAGCCTTGACGTACTCCTTTCCAAATTTGGAACCAGTCTGTTTTTTCATGTTCAGTTCTAACTGTTGCTTCCTGCCCTGCATTCAGTTTTTTCAAGAGTCAGGCCAGGTTTTCTGGTATTCTCATATCTTTCATAATTTTCCACATAGGCTTTGGCATTGTCAATAAAGCAGAAACAAATGTTTTTCTGGAACTCTCTTGCTTTTTTGATGATCCAGCAGATGTTGGCAATGTGATCTCTGGTTCCTCTGCCTTTTGTAAAACCAGCTTGAACATCTGGAAGTTCCATGTAGTTCCTATCAGCTACATGGAACATAATGATTAATTTGTACATATGCTTTTTATGAATAAATGAATTTATTAAAGTGACATCTTTCAGCTATCTTTTTAAATGCTAACTGAAGAGTCTGGCTTCTAGTTAAAAAACCTGTGTGTGATATTTTAGGCTTGAGTGTAGGCAATTCTAAATGTTTTTCCTGCCGGGCCTCACAGGGAAAAGCTGCCCTCCCCACACCAGACTTGGTGAACAGCCAATGAGCTGTAGTTTCTGAAGAGAGTAGCCATCAAGGACTCTTGACCCTTTGACCAGCCATGCTCTTATGCATTATTTTCATTTCTAACCCTGTGGCATTTCCTTTGAGGATTTCTCTATTAAAGCCATAGACAGAAGACTTTTCAAATGCCTTAGCTGACATCACCGTACTGGAGAAACGGGGCATACGTGACACTCTGTTCCACTGTGACTCATGGCTCAGCACTTTTCCCACTCCTGGCTCTTCCCTCATACCCCTTGCTTCCAGGGTTCATAAAACTGCAACTGGAGAAGCCTCCAGGTTCCCTGGCAATGAGATAACTTCCATATCTGCACTCAGCCACCTGACCCAGCATGTGGGGATGTGGTGATGGAGTGGGTGTAGACATTTCTCCAGTTTAACATGTTCTGCAACCCACTCCAGTGTTCTTGCCTGGAGAATCCCAGGGACAGAGGAGTCTGGTGGGCTCCCGTCTATGGGGTCACACAGAGTTGGACATGACTGAAGCAACTTAGCAGCAGCAGTAACATGTTCTTAATCACTGTAAGTGATTAAATACTTGACTGTTACTTACATTTTTGGCCTGTTACTTTTACAACTCCCGAGAGCGAGCTGAGCAGACAGGTGTCAGAATAACCAATTAAAGCAATAAATTGTTGTATTATATACAATTAGACCAAGCATAAAAAAAATTGATAAAATAAGTGTGAATTTTGGAGGCACTGTTTTTGCGAGCTTAGTCAGTAAAGGCCCCTCTAAGCAGGAAGTATCAGGAACTCATTATATATTACACACTTACTGATTTATTTGTTTACTTTCTGTCTCCCCAGTTTGATTGCAAGCAGTGTGTGCAAAGGAATTTTGTCTTGTTCTCAGTTGTATCCTCAGTGTCTAGAAGAATGTCAGGTATTATATATGCCCTCTACAAATGTGTATATTCACTATATTAATGATGAATGTTTTGTATTAACAATAATTGAAATGTTATTTCTATCAAAATTACTAAAAAGAAGAATTTATGCAGCTCAGCATAATAAGATTGTTTCTTAAGTATTTGTTGCATTATGTAAGGTCAATGTGGCAAAAAAAAAAAAATCCATTATAATGTACTAATAAGTGTTAGATATTTAACACTTCAAATAAAATAAACTAATGACAGAACAATTTAGTGTCCACATTTGCTTCCCTTCTCCTCCAAGATAGTTGATATGTCTTCCTGGTATTTAATGGTGATTTATTTGCAATAAGACTTTCTTTATTCCAAACTGATTACTCTGATCTACCTTGTCCACTGGAGAAGGAAATAGCACCCCACTCCAGTACTCTTGCCTGGAAAATCCCATGGATGGAGGAGCCTGGTGTGCTGCCGTCTCTGGGCTCGCACAGAGTCGGACACGACTGAAGCGACTTAGCAGCACCCTTGTCCACATTATGTATTCTTATGATTCTCTTGCAGTGGTCTTTAGCTGTTTTTGGCAGGAGAAATAGATCTATGAAATACTCAACTTTTCAGTACATGAAGGTAGCCATCTGGGAATATTTTAAATAACAAAGTATTCCAGTAAGTTGCAATATTTAGGTATGACTTGAAATTTTAAAACTTTACTAGTGGTGCTATTTTTCATTGGCCTAATGGACAAGAAAACATGTTCCCCACAAGCTAACAAATTTACTTGGTTGGTGGAGAGTTCAAAGAATTTGGAACAGAGAAGGATCAAAAAAAATCTTACAATGTTAGCATTTTAAGACCTTTGTGAAACTCTCCCAATTTTGATATATATCCTGTGTTTCTAAGGAGTGTACTGGCCTTGAGAATTTAATAGGATCATTAAGCTTCATTACTTTTTTCCTTTTCTTACTTACTTCTGAACTTTAAGAGACTACAAGTCCTGGAGGAAGTATCTTCTACTGATATTTACAAATAACATAATATATGTATATATTTATATATAGTATGTGTATATATACACACTATATTATATATATATTTATATTATATATATGTGCATGTGTACATGTATATATACTATGTTCCCCATTCACATACATTGCAAGTTCATTGTTTGTTCACCTAATTTTTTTCCTTTCCATTTAATCTCCATCTCCTGATACATCAACAGCAGGGAGCTTTCATTTGTTATTTGGTTAGATCACAAATCTCCTGCAACATCATGTTTAATGGCACTAATTTCAGCTTCAGTTAGCAAGTTTCTTTTCACAATGGCTTGTCTCCAACCTGTTATATTTTGTTCATTTATTTAATCTAGTTGTCAGCT
This sequence comes from Bubalus kerabau, assembly GCF_029407905.1. Taxonomy (NCBI): domain Eukaryota; kingdom Metazoa; phylum Chordata; class Mammalia; order Artiodactyla; family Bovidae; genus Bubalus; species Bubalus kerabau. Next base: position 7,431,749 of record NC_073635.1, on the reverse strand, counting down.
CAGGATATTTGTTGATAAATTGCTAGAATATTTTCTGTCTCTATATAACTGTAATATTTTCTGATTGAATACCTTCTCTAAAACAGCACTTTAATCTTATGCTTAAAAATTCCAATTACTAGGATTTTTAGGTATACAATTCTGATGATTTCACTTCCTGCATCTGCCAAAACAATTTAACCACTTACGTTAAAATATTCTCAGTCCTTAAAAGTTTGCAATATATTATTTGTGGAGCTTCTAAGTAATTGAGTAAATAATGAATTGCATCCTTAGATTTGTTTGACACTTCTGAAAGCTACATCAACCTTCCCCATGGCTATATTTATCACTTTATTTGAGTTATTGTTCAACAGAGTTCTCTAATCATTTACCTATATAGGCATGACATAAAATATATACATGAAATGCAAAGTTTTGGCAAGTGTATAATATTTAGAACATAAGTATATATAGCACTTAAAATGCACTAATTTATTTTGTCACAGGCTTCTGAATAAGTTTGATATGTTTGTTATCATTAAAAATATATATCATCTAACACATTTATTTCACATTCCTAATATATTCATACATATTTCATTACATATATACATACATATATATACATATACATACATATACACACATACATATATATAAACTACTGATCCATGCAACAGGACTGGATGAGTCTCAAAAGCTTTATGTTAAATGCAAAATGACAGATACATAACAGTTAATTCTATGTGTTTCTATGTCTATAAAATGCAAAGTAAACTATGCTGAGAAAAGAAAACCAGTCATTGCCTGAGATCAGAGATGGAAGGAGGAATGGATTGACAATTTTCTTAGGAACTTCTGAAAGAAATAAAAATTATCTGTATTGTGATTGTGGTAGTAAATTTCATGAATGAGTACAACTACTAAATCTCAAGTTGTACATGTTAAATTATTGCTCATTATTTTCCTTATAGTTAAACTATTACCTATATTCAACTTGATGGATGTTTTCGGGAAATGTACATTCTAAATAAACCTTAAATCTCCACTTTACTAATTCCACTAACATCCTAATAAAAGCCACAATTACATTTTATTTGAATAATAATATCAGCACTGTTATGACTATATTCACTTCTACTCAATATCAAATATTTTGCACACAGAAGTAAGATAATCTTTCAAATTGATGATGCCAGTCCTGTTTTTAAAAATAGAAAATACATTTTCTTTCTTTTACAAGTGGTTGACCAGTTTTCCCAGCAACACTTGTTAAAGAGATTGTCTTTTCTCCATTGTATATTCTTGCCTCCTTTGTCAAAGACAAGATGCTCATAGGTGCGTGGGTTTATCTCTGGGCTTTCTATTTTGTTCCATTAATCTATATTTCTGTCTTTGTGCCAGTACCATACTGTCTTGATGGCTGTGGCTTTGTAGTAGAGCCTGAAGTCAGGCAGGTTGATTCCTCCAGTTCCATTCTTCTTTCTCAAGATTGCTTTGGCTATTTGAGGTTTTTTTGTATTTCCATACAAATTGTGAAATTATTTGTTCTAGCTCTGTGAAAAATACCGTTGGTAGCTTGATAGGGATTGCATTGAATCTATAGATTGCTTTGGGTAGTATACTCATTTTCACTATATTGATTCTTCTGATCCATGAACATGGTATATTTCTCCATCTATTAGTGTCCTCTTTGATTTCTTTCATCAGTGTTTTATAGTTTTCTATAAGATAAGAAAGCTGTGGTACATAATACACAATGGAGTACTACTCAGCCATTAAAAAGAATACATTTGAATCAGTTCTAATGAGATGGATGAAACTGGAGCCTATTGTACAGAGTGAAGTAAGCCAGAAAGAAAAACACCAATACAGTATACTAATGCATATATATGGAATTTAGAAAGATGGTAATGACAACCCTGTATGCGAGACAGCAAAAGAGACACTGCTGCAGCTGCTGCTAAGTCACTTCAGTCGTGTCCAACTCTGTGTGACCCCACAGATGGCAGCCCACCAGGCTCCCCTGTCGCTGGGATTCTCCAGGCAAGAACACTGGAGTGGCCTGCCATTTCCTTCTCCAATGCATGAAAGTGAAAAGTGAAAGTGAAGTCGCTCAGTCGTGTCCGACCCTCAGCGACCCCATGGACTGCAGCCTTCCAGCCTCCCCCATCCATGGGATTTTCCAGGCAAGAGTACTGGAGTGGGGTGCCGTTGCTTTCTCCAAAAGAGACACAGATGTATAGAATAGTCTTTTGGACTCTGTGGGAGAGGGAGGGGGGGATGATTTGGGAGAATGGCATTAAAACATGTATAATATCATATAAGAAATGAATCGCCAGTCCAGGTTCGATGCAGGATACAGGAGGCTTGGGGATGTTGCGCTGGGATGACCCAGAGGGATGGTATGGGGAGGGAGGTGGGAGGGAGATTCAGGATGGGAACACGTGTACACCTGTGGCGGATGCATGTTGATGTATGGTAAAACCAATACAATATTGTAAAGTAAAAAAAAAAAAAAAAAAAAAGAAAGAATACATTTTCTGAGAATTCATGGTGAATTCCAAAATTCTTACCATGGCCTGAAGGGTCCTGAACCTTCTTGCATGGACCTTTCCAGCCTAAAATGTGTCCCTCTGCCCTTGATTAATACACTGCAACCTATACAGTAGGTATTTAATGTTATTTAAATATATAAGGCTCCTCTCCATCAGGGACTACTTCTAAATCCATACTCATTGCACTGTGATTCCTCCTTAGGCTTCCCTGGTAGCTCAGATGGTAAAGAAAAGTGAAGTAAAAGTGAAAGTCGCTCAGTAGTGTCTGACTCTTTGTGACCTCCATGGATTACACAGTCCATGGGATTCTCCAGGCCAGAATACTGGAGTTGGTAGCCTTTCCTTTCTCCAGGGGATCTTCCCAACCTTGGGTTTGAAGCCAGGTTTTCAGCATTGCAGGTGGATTCTTTACTAGCTGAGCCACAAGGGAAGCCCAAGAATACTGGAGTGGGCAGCCTATCTCTTCTCCAGTGGACCTTCCTGGCCCAGGAATCGAACCAGGGTCTCCTGCATTGCAGGCAGATTCTTTACCAACTGAGCTATCAAGGAAGCTCCAGATGAATCTGCCTGAAATGAGGGAGACCTGGGTTCGATCCTTGAGTTGGGAAGATTCCCTGAAGGAGTGCTTGGCAACCCACTCCAGTATTCCTGCCTGGAGAAGCCTCATGAACAGCAGCACCTGGCGGGCTACAGTCCATGTCCGTGAAGAGTCAGTCATGGCTGAGCAGCTAAGCACAGCACATGGTGATTCCTCCAACTCAACTCAGAAATGAGATTCAATTCAGTTCAGTTCAGTTCAGTTACTCAGTCGTGTCCAACTCTTTTTGACCCCATGAATTGCAGCACGACAGGCCTCCCTATCCATCACCAACTCCCGGAGTTCACCCAAACTCAGATCCATCGAGTCGGTGATGCCATCCAGCCATCTCATCCTCTGTCATCCCCTTTCCTGCCCCCAATCCCTCCCAGCATCAGAGTCTTTTCCAATGAGTCAACTCTTCGCATGAGGTGGCCAAAGTACTGGAGTTTCAGCTTTACCAGCATTCCTTCCAAAGAACACCCAGGACTGATCTCCTTAGGAATGGACTGGTTGGATCTCCTTGTAGTCCAAGGCACTTTCAAGAGTCTTCTTCAACACCAGAGTTCAAAAACATCAATTCTTTGGTGCTCAGCTTTCTTCACAGTCCATCTTACGTCCATACATGACTACTGGAAAAACTGTAGCCTTGACTAGAAGGACCTTTGTTGGCAAAGTAATGTCTCTGCTTTTGAATATGCTATCTAGGTTAAGCATAACTTTCCTTCCAAGGAGTAAGCATCTTTTAATTTCATGGCTGCAATCACCATCCGCAGTGACTTTGGAGCCCCCCAAAAATAAAGTCTGACACTGTTTCCACTGTTTCTCCATCTATTTTCCATGAAGTGATGGGATCAGATGTCATGATCTTCGTTTTCTGAATGTTGAGCTTTAAGCCAACTTTTTCACTCTTCTCTTTCACTTTAATCAAGATTCTCTTTAGTTCCTCTTCACTTTCTGCCATAAGGGTGGTGTCATCTGCATATCTGAGGTTATTGATATTTCTCCCAGCAATCTTAATTCCAGAAATGAGGTTAATGACACACTAGTTATTACTCTGGATTGATATGAAACTCTCATGACTCTGGGCACTTTTCTGCTTTAGTAGTTATCATGATGGATACTAAATGAACCTCTGTGGTATCATTGTCTCATTTCATGTTATTATGTGCATTTTTATTTAACATCAATGCTATTGAGATATAATTGCTAGATCACATTGTTTATGATGTGCAACATAATTTGGTCTTCATATATATTGCAAAAAGATTATCAGAATTTATTAACAAGAATCATCATGATCTACATTCAGTCTGCAAAGGTTGCTCATTTTATAACTGAAAATATGTACCTTTTCACAAATATCCCCTCATTCCCCCCAAGCACTGCCTCTAGCAATGGTGTTTCTGCTCTTTTTCTGAGTTAATGTTTTTTAGATTCACATAAAAATGAGATCATACAGTACTTGTCTTTCTTTGTCTGACAACTTCACATGGCAGAATGGCCTCATCATCCACCAAAATCATACCAAATAGGAGGATTTCTTTCATTTTATGACTGAATAATATTCTATCATATACATGTATATATTCTTTACCCATTTATTAATCATGGGACATGTCAATGTCTTTGCTATTATGAATAATGCTCAAATGAACATGGGAGTGCAGATACCACTTCAGTATAGTGATTTTATTTCCTTTAGATATACACACAAAAGTGGGGTTCCTGGACCATGTGTTAGTCCTATTATAAATTTTTTGAGGAACCAAAATCACACAAGGATTCCCTTTTCTTCACATCCTCACCAGCATTTGCAAATTCTTATCTTTAGGTAATAGCCATTCTAAGAGATGTGAGGTGATATCTCATTGTGACTATCTGGTATGTTGCTGATGTTTAGTTGTTCAGTCATGGTCAACTTTTTGTGACCTCATGGACTGTAGCCTGGACTGTAATACTCTGTTCCTGGGATTTCCCAGGCAAAAATACTGGGTGGGCTGCCATTTTCTTCTCCAGGAGATCTTCCTGACCCAGAGATTGAACCTGTGTCATTGGCAGGTAGATTCTTTACCACTGAGTCATCAAGGAAGCCCATCTCCTTCAAAAGTGAAAGTGAAGTAATTCAGTCATCTGACTCTTTGAGACCCTGTGGACTGTAGCCCACCAGGCTCTTCCATCCATGGGATTTTCCAGGCAAGAATACTGGAGTGAATTGCCATTCCTTTCTCAAGGGGATCTTCCAGACCCAGAGATAGATCTCAGGTCTCCTGAATTGCAGGCAGACTCTTTACTGTCTGAGCCACCAGGGAATCCCCACCTTGTATAGAGTTTGTAAATATTCTGCCATCATTTTAAATTTAATAATACTATCCTTTGCTGTGCAAAAATTCTTTAGTTTGATGTAGTCCTAGTTTTTAATTTTTTCTTATGTTGCTGATGCATTTGATGTTATATCCAAGAAATTTTAAAAAATGTTGCCAAGTAAATTCTTCACTGTGTTTTATTCTAGGCGGTTTAGAATTTCAGGTCTATATTTAATATTTTGTACATGTTGAGTTAACTTTTGTGAATAGTATGATAAGAAGAGGGTCCAGTTTCACTCGTTTATAGTTGAATAACCAGTTGTTCTAATGTGACTTATTGAAGTAATTGCCATATTGCCACTGAATATTCTTGACTCCTTGTTAAATCAGTTGATCATATATGCATAGATTTTATTCCAGCCCATTGATTCTGTTCCACTTTTTATGTGTTTATTTGATTCCAATACCACATTGTTTTGATTGCTATAGATTTTTAATATGATTGAAATCTCGGTGTGATGCCTCTATTTGTATTCTGTACTTATTTTGAGTTATTTTCTAATTGAAGCATAATTGTTTTATAATGTTTTGCAGTGTTAGTTTCTGATGTACTACAAAGTAAATAAGCTAAACATGTTTTATAACATATAAAATTTCACCGTTGAGACTTTAGCCATTTCACCCCTCCAGGCAATCACAGACCAATGACTTGAGTTCCCTATGTTATATGGCAGCTTTCCACTAGCTATTTTACACATGATAGTGCATGCATGTCAACGCTACTCTCTCCATTTGCCCCACAGTATTCTTCACCAACTGTCTCCACAAATCCATTGTCTAAATCTGTGTCTCTATTCCTTCCCTGAAAATATATTTATCAATATCATTTTTCTAAATCCCATTCAGTTCAGTTCAGTCACTCAGTCATGTCCAACTCCTTGCAACCCTATGAACCACAGCACGCCAGGCCTCCCAGTTTATCACCAACTCCCGGAGTCCACCCAAACCCATGTCCATTGAATTGGTGATGCCCTCCAACCACCTCATCCTCTGTCATCCCCTTCTCCTCCTGCCCTCAATCTTTCCCAGGATCAGGGTCTTTTCAAATGAGTCAGCTCTTTGCATCAGGTGGCCAAAGTATTGGAGTTTCAGCTTCAACATCAGTCCTTCAAATGAACACAGATCCAATGAACCAGATGCCATGATCTTAGTTTTTTTGAATGCTGAGTTTTAAGCCAGCTTTTTCACTCTCCTCTTTCACTTTCATCAAGAGGCTCTTTAGCTCTTCTTCACTTTCTGTCATAAGGGTGGTGTCATCTGTATATCTGAGGTTGTTGATATTTCCCTGGCAATCTTGATTCCAACTTTTGCTTCATCCAGCCCAACATTTTGCATGATGTGCTCTGCATATAAGTTAAATAAACAGGGTGACAATATACAGCCTTGACATACTCCTTTACCAACTTGGAACCAGTCTTTTGTTCCATGTCCAATTCTAACTGTTGCTTCTTGTCTTGTATACAGATTTCTCAGGAGGCAGGTTAGGTGTTCTGGTATTTCCATCTCTTTAAGATTTTTCCATAGTTTGTTGGAAACACAAAGGCTTTGGCATAGTCAATAGAGCAGAAATAGATGCTTTTCTGTAACTCTCTTGCTTTTACGATGATCCAATGGATGTTGGCAATTTGATCTCTGGTTCCTCTGACTTTTCTAAAACCAGCTTGAACATCTGGAAGTTCACGGTTCACGTATGGTTGAAGGCTGGCTTGGATAATTTTGAGCATTACTTTGTTAGCATGCGATTTGAGTGGAATTTTGTGTTAGTTTGAACATTCTTTTTGGAGAAAGAAATGGTGACCCACCCTAGTGTTCTTGCCTGGAGAATCCCAGGGACAGAGGAGCCTGGTGGGCTGCCATCTATGGGATTGCACAGAGTTGGACACAACTGATGCGACTTAGCAGCAGCAGCAGCAGAACATTCTTTGACATTATGCTTCTTTAGGATAGTAATGAAAACTGATATCTTCCAGTCCTGTGGCCACTGCTGAGTTTTCCAAATGTGCTGGCGTATTTGGTGCAGCATTTTCACAGCATCATCTTTTAGGATTTGAAATAGCTCAACTGAAATTTCATCACCTCTCCTAGCTTTGTTCATAGGCATACTTCCTAAGGCCCACTTAACTTCTCATTCCAAAATGTCTGGCTCTAGGTGAGTGATCACACCATCATGGTTATCTGGGTTATGAAGATCTCTTTTGTAAAGTCTTCTGTGTATTCTTGCTACCTCTTCTTAACATCTTATTCTGTTAGGTCCACACCATTTTTGTCCTTTATTGTGCCCGTTTTGCATGAAATATTCCCTTGGTATCTCTGATTTTCTTGAAGAGACCTCTAGTCTTTCCTATTCTATTGTTTTCCTCTATTTCTTTGCATTGATCCCTGAAGAAGGCTTTCTTACCTCTTTGTGCTATTCTTTGGAACTTCACATTCAAATGACTATATCTTTCCTTTTTTCCTTTGCCTTTAGCCACTTATCTTTTCTTAGATATTTTTAAGTCTTCCTCAGACAGACATTTTACCTTTGTGTATTTCTTTTTCTTAAGAATAGTCTTGATCACTGCCTCCTGTAAAATTTCCCAAACCTCCATCAATGGTTCTTCAGGCACTCTGTCTATCACATCTAATCCTTTGAATATATTTGTCACTTTCACTGTATAATCCTAAGGGATTTGATTTAGGTTCTACCTGATTGGTCTAATGGTTTTCCCTACTTTCTTCAATTTAAGTCTGAATTTTGCAATAAGGAGGTTAATGCAATAACAGGTTAATTTACATAGATTATTATTTTATAAATGATATTTGTTTTACTGTCTCTGAATTACTTCACTCTATATGACCAATTCTAGGTTCATCCACATCACTATAAATAACCTGATTTCATCCCTTTTTATGGCTGAGTAATATTCCATTACATATATGTACATCTTCTTTTTTTTTTTTTTTTTTTTATCAATGCATCTGCTCATGAACATTTAGGTTACTTCAATTTCCTGGCTATTGAAAATAGTGTTGCATTGAGCTTTGAGTTGCATGTGTATTTTAAATTATGTTTTTCTCAGGATATATACACAACAGTGGAATTGCTGTATCATATAGTAGCTCTGTTTTTAGGTTTTAAAGAACCTCCAAATAGTTCTCCAAAGTGGTTGTAGAATTTACATTCCCACCAACAGTTTAAGAGAATTCCCTTTTTCCACACCCACTCTAGCATTTATTGCTTTTTATTATTATTATTATTGTTGTGGCCATTCTGACTGGTGTAAGGTGATACCTCATGTAGTTTTGATTTGATTTCTGTAATAATGAGCAATGTCGAGCACCCTTTTGATACTGAGATGCATGAATTGCTTGTATATTTTGGAAGTTAATTCTTTCTGAGCTTTTTCATTTGCAAATATTTTGTCCCATTCTAAGGGCTGTTTTTTGGCTTGTCTATGGTTTTCCTTGCTGTGTAAAGGCATTTAAGTTTAATTATGTCTCATTTGTTTATCTTTGCTTTTATTTACATTATTCTACATGGTGGATAAAAAAAAAAATCTTGCTGAAATTGATACTCAAGAGTATTCTGCTTATGTTTTCCACTAACAACTTTACAGTGTGTAGCTTTACATTTATGTCTTTAATCCATTTTGAGTTTATTTTTGTTCTTTGCATTAGGAAGTATTCTAAATTAAATCTTTACATAAACTTCCCAGTTTTTCCAACACCAATTATTGAAGAGACTCTCTTTTCTCCATTATATTCTTGCCTACTTTATCAAAGATAAGTTGACAATAGGTGTGTGGGTTTATCTCTGGGCTTTTTTAATCCATTCCATTTAGCTATATTTCTGTTTTGGTGCCGGTAACATACTCTCTTGCTTACTATAGATTAGTAGTATTGTCTGAAGTCATGAACCCTGATTCCTCCAGCTCTGTTTTTCTTTCTCAGCATTGTTGTGGCCACTTGAAGTCTTCTGTGGTTTCATACAAATTGTTGTTGTTGTTCAGTTGTTAAGTCATATCCAACTCTTTGCCATCCGCTGAACTGCAGTATACCAGGCTTTGCTGTCCTTCACTCTCTACTCCCGGAGTTTGCTCAAACTCAAGTCCGTTGAGTAGGTGATGCCATCCAACCAACTCATCTTCTCTCATCCCCTTCTCCACCAGCCCTCAATCTTTCCCAGCATCAGGGTCTTTTCTAATGAGTCAGTCCTTCGTATCAGATGGCCAAACTATTGCAGCTTCAGCTCAGCATCAGTCCTTCCAATGAAGATTCAGGGTTGATTTCCATTGGGATTTACTGATTTGATCTTGTTGTCCAAGGGACTCTGAAGAGCCTTCTCCAGCACCACAGTTTGCCTTATGATCCAGCAATTCCACTGCTGGGCATACACACTGACGAAACCAGAAGGGTATCCCAGTGTTCATCGCAGCACTGTTTATAATAGCCAGGACATGGAAGCAACCTAGATGCCCATTAGCAGAGGAATGGATAAGAAAGCTGTGGTACATATACACAATGGAGTGTTACTCAGCCATTAAAAAGAATACATTTGAGTCAGTTCTAATGAGGTGGATGAAACTGGAGCTTATTATACAGAATGAAGTAAGCCAGAAAGAAAAACAACAATACAGTATACTAATGCATATATATGGAATTTAGAAAGATGGTAACAATAACCCTGTGTACGAGACAGCAAAAGAGACACTGATGTATAGATCAGTCTTATGGACTCTGTGGGAAAGGGAGAGGGTGGGATGATTTGGGAGAATGGCATTGAACCATGTATAATATCCAGGTTCGATGCATGATACTGGATGCTTGGGGCTGGTGCACTGGGACGACCCAGAGGGATGGTATGGGGAGGTAGGAGGGAGGAAGGTTCAGGATGGAGAACACAGATATACCTGTGGCGGATTCATTTCGATATTTGGCAAAACTAATACAATATTGTAAAGTTAAAAAATAAAATAAAATTTAAAAAAAAGTATCAGTTCTTCAGCACTCAGCCTTCTTTAGGGTCCAATTCTCACACATAACTACTGGAAAAACCATAGCTCTGACTAGAAGGACCTTTGTTGACAAAGTAATGTCTCTGCTGTTTAATATGCTGTCTAGGTTTGTCATAGCTTTCTTCCAAGAAGCAAGGGTCTTTTAATTTCACAGCTTCAGTCACCATCCACAGTGATTTTGGAGCCCCAAAAATAAAGTCTGTCACTGTTTTCATTTTTTTCCAGTCTATTTTCCATGAAGTGATGGGGCTCAACGACATGATCTTAGTTTTTGAATGTTGAATGATCTTAGTTTTTTGAATGTTGAGTTTAAACCAGTTTTTTTACTTTCCTATTTCACCTTCTCCAAGAGGCTTTTTAGTTTCTCTTCAATTTCGTCACTAGGGTGGTATTATCTGCATATCTGAGGTTATTAACATGCTTGTTTATGGAAATGTATTTTTCTTGGTTATGCAATTTGTTAGCTCTTAACTGCTCATAAGAATCTTTTATAGTGATTTATACTTCGGTGGGTCCCAGTTATAATTTACTTTTTCATTTTTGACACTTCAGTTATTTTTATTTAAGTCTAGATGACATTTCTTCAAATTTGTTTACCTTTTCAAAAAACAACTCTTAGCTTGTTGATTTTTTTCTATTACTTTTAATTGTCTCTATTTTGTTTATTTCTCCTTCAATCTTTGTTATTTCCTTACTTGTCTTAATTTAGGATTCCTTTCTTCCTCTATCTACTTCTTACATGTGTAAATTTTACTTGTTTTTGAGAGATTTCTTTTTTCTTAATGTAGTCATTTATTGCCACAAATCTTTCCTATATAACTGCTTTTGCAGCAACACATGAGTTTTTATATATTGTATCCATTTTCATTTGTTTAAGCGTTTTTTTTTTTTTTTTTTTTTCTTAACTCATTGCTTTTTCTGGAGGATTTATTTCCATGTATTTCTGATTTTTCTATTTTGGTATCCTTTTATCTCTTGTCTTTATTTTTTGTGTCCCTACTGTAGGCATTTGTTTAATGTTTATTATGAAAATTGGGAGTGACTTATTGCTTAATTATTGGTATCCAAATCTCTCCAAAAATAGTTTGATCTTATCAGTCTTTATTTTTAGATGAGCTCATACACCTCTCTCCTGCTCTGCTCCATCTTGGATGACAATAATGTGCAGATTTTTTGATGGTATACTGTAGTTTATGTAGGCTTTTTTCACCTTTTTTCTGTTCTCTGATTAGGTAATTTCAAATGATATCTTCTACTTCACAGATTATTTCTTCTTCTTGACGTAGTCTACTATTCATGCTCACTATTGCATTTTTAGTTTGGCTCCATAATTTGTGTGTATTTTTAAAATAAATTCTAACTCTGCTAAACTCATTTTGTTTGTATTTTGATTTCTGATTTTATTAAGCTGTCTATTTTCTTGTGACTCACTGAGCTTTCTTAAAATCATCGTTTTGAAGTCTTTATTAAACGAAGTGCAATTCTCTATTTCATCGGGGTCACTTGCTGGAAGTTTTTGAAGTCCTTTAGTAGTATCATAATTTCTTGTTTTTTTGTACTCCCTGATGTTCATTCTTGTTTCTTGCTGAAAACTAAGTCACTTTCTCATGTTTTTACTGATGGCTTCAGCCTTGCTTGAGATTTTGAGACTTTTTAGGTCCTCTCAATGAGTATACCTGCTCCGTACTTTGTTGCCCTTTTGTGGAAGGATTCTTAATTTGTATGTCTTTTCTCAATCTTAAAAAAAAAAAAAAATATAAAAACAGTCAAGGTGCTGACCACCTCTCTTTTGCTTTCCCTAATTTGATACTGAAAATTCATGTGTGTGGTTTCTGCCAGGAATACAGGGTAGGGACAGTTTTCTGAATAGGCTCACTAGCCATCTGCAAAAGTTTGCTCTTGTTGCTTTGAAAACACACATGGGAAAACGGCCAGAGTGGCACATGTGTGAGTGAGGCAACAGGAGAACTAAGGATGACCATGGGGCCCTTTGGGGACCTACAGCTGATGATCTCCAGTAGCTCACAAGAAGTCTCATGGTGACCAGTAGGGTTGCCTTCCTTTTTATGCCCTCAAAGAGTCCTATTTATTGTTCCTCTGACAACTCCTTGTTGCTCAGTTTCACAGAACATCTCAGTATTCTGAATGGGCGAGAAACAAAGTCTAAGTCTAGGTCACTTTGGGAGAATCCTGTGAAAACAGGGTAGCCAGGTGCTCACTCACATGCTTTCACTTTACCCTGTGGGAGAAATCCCAGGTAGGAATGTCTTTCTTGGCACTGAGTGGTACAGTCTTAGGAGAAGCTGATGAGGGTAATCCAATTTGGGGTTCTTTTTGTTGTTGTTCCAGTTATACATTGGGAATTATAAGCTGTATTCCTTAACTTCCACAAAATATCATTTCTGAGTGGTTTTATAAATTGGTATTCTTTGAGGGGAAAACCATGGAAAATTGTTATTCTACAATTATGATGATGCCACTCTCCTCTGTATGTTTCATGCCTTGCATTCTCTATAGATTAAACATCTCTGCTTTACAAACACCCTAATTTTCCAGCATATGGTGCAATGGCTATTGCATGGGATATGCTTACCTACTGTGTGCAATGATTTTATTAATATACTCAAAAAGTAATTGTGTAAATATTGTTTCTAATGAACTATGTTAAAATCAATGAAAGTAAATATAAAAGACAGAAATACCTATTCTAGTACTGTTAAAATTTCGGTTTGGATATTAGACAATAAATAAGAGGAATGCAATACTGCTTGCTTTCAATGGCAGTTAAAATCTATGAAGAAATGTAAATCATCGAGGACATTAAAATTTTAAATAGGGTAATCTACAATTTCACAGTATATTGGAATGTGAAGGAAAGATGTGAAGGAACTGATAGATAAAGTCATGCAGATTCAGAGTTCTAAGGAAATGTCATTCCAATAAGAAATTTCAAAATTTATAATAGCCCAGAGGCACTTGCTATACTGGAAGAAGAACAAGGAATTAGTGTGGGTAGACTGTACAGAATAGGAAGAAATATATAAAAGATAATATAAGAGCAATAAGGAGAAAGCAGGTGATTCATAGACATCCAGGACAATGGAAAAAAAATTGTTCTATTATGTGAAATGGGAGGCCAATTAAATTAATTAGAAAAAGGAAAGTGACAATCAGAATTATATTTTAAAAGCATATTTTGGAGATTAGTCTGTAATGAACAGACAAGAAGAAATGGAGGGAGTACAGTTAGAGTTACAGGTGTTATTAAAAACCCAACTGAGAAATATGAGTGTATTTGATCAGGGTAGACCATATGGAGTCTGCTGCTGCTACTGCTGCTAAGTCGCTTCAGTCGTGTTCAACTCTGCGCGACCCCATAGATGGCAGCCCACCAGGCTCCCCTGTCCTTGGGATTCTCCAGGCAAGAACACTGGAGTGGGTTGCCATTTCCTTCTCCAATGCATGAAAGTGAAAAGTGAAAGTGAATTTGCTCAGTTGTGTCCAACTCTTAGTGACCCCATGGACTGCTGCCCACCAGGCTCCTCCTTCCATGGGATTTTCCAGGCAAAAGTACTGGAGTGGGGTGCCATTGCCTTCTCCGTCTAGATGTTGTCAAATCCTGAATATATATTTTAAATTAGATTCAAAATGTGTTACTAATTCCTGAAGAGGGTGGAAGTTCAGAATTTCTATTGTTGAATATTGCATTAATATGTATTCTACTTCGTGAAATTATTAGGTATTTGCTGCTATGTTGTGACATAAAATTATTTATGCAATTAAAGTGCACAGTGATTTGGATAACCAAATGCATATTTGGAGATTATTGCGAGGTCTTGCTAACATTTATTCATAGTGATTCTTTGGGGAAAAAAAAAAGTGTTTGAGACAGAATATAGAGGAAATACCTTTGAACTTTTCTTTTTCTCTCTCTAATGTAATAAAATGAGGACTGAAAGTAGATAGAATAAATTAGCACAGGACACAATTGTCTTTAATATCACAGATTTTCTCAACTGGCCACTTTTGCCCTTAATGGAAAGAAATTTAACTGTAAGAATCCCATTTATAAGGTAGATGCATGATCACATTTATAGACTCTCACTCATTTCAATGTAATAAATCCAAAAAATATGTTTGAAAATAATACTAACTTGATCAGTGATTTCGTCTTCATAAAATTTTACTTTACATGAGTCAGTAATTTAGGTTTTAAACAGTTCTGCCAGTCTGAATTTTAGCATATTAAACCATAGCCCCTGATAAAATTTAATTGCAAATATTTTTCTCAGTAACAAGGTTGGTTGTTTTTACAACCTTCAAGTTTTATAAAATGTTCATTGCTTGAGCAATGCTTGACTAATCATTATCAAAATGAATGACACATTTTTAATTTGTTTTTCTTCCTTGTAATCTTCTACATTTTTAAAACAAATTTGATGCTTTTCCAACATATATTTGTATGTTTGTGTAAAGCAGGAATTATTTCTTTTATAAGTATTTAAATGATTGTAATATGAAAAATATAAATAATGTTATAACTGAATATATTTTACATTGGATAATATATTTTTAGATATAAAAAGTATACATACCAAATTAATAGTTTTTTATAGAAATGATTAATTTGCACTTTCCTTGATTAGGGCATAACTTAGAATATGTCTCACCTCAATCTCTCTTGTGTGATATACTAGAGCTTACAAGCACATCTTATTAATAAAGTTACATGGTATACATTTCAAGGATGAAACTATAACTGAAATAATTATAATTATTAGATATGTGTTGAGGATACAGAAGATAAAAAATAACGCAAAAGAAAATAGGTCATATTTCCAAAGGCAAATAACAGTTAAGCTGAGTTTTAAAATATTTATATTTTGGCAGGTAGAATTGAGTAGAGGATATTTTAGGTGAAATGGTAGGAAAAAAATAATCGAAAAAATTTAGGGTAAAGAAAACATAGTCAATAGAAGATATAGTTTGAAGAATGATTTAATTATCATCCTCTATGTCTGTTCCTGACTTAGAAATAGTTTCATCTGTACCATTTTTCTAGATTTCACATATATGTGCTAATTATCAAACTGCATGTTTTAAATCTTAATAAATTAAACATTTATATAGGTATATACATATTTTGTGTTATGATTATATATATTTTGTTTTGCATTAAAGTTATATATTTTACACATGAGTATTTGACATATCTCGAGATATTTAATGCTTAAATCCATTTTACAGTACTAACTTCCTTCTAAATAACACATATATAATCTCTCATTTTCTTGATTATTTCTCATTTCCAAAAAAAACAGTTAAATTGTCTGAAATACAGTAAGTTTTCTTAACATAGCAAGAGCATAAATATAACATAGAGCTCCTAATAAGAGTAATGTTTGTTAGGATAACAAAAGGAGAAGATTTGGATAATATGCAGTAAATCCATCAATCCCATTGAGTAAAATTGGGGGACGGGGCTGTCATTCTCACAAGTTACTATGTAATAGATAGCAGCATTCTACCTTGCTAGGCAATGAACATCTTTATATTTAATGCTTAAACTAATGCAAACATATATACTGAAAAGGAAAATCTTTTCATGATTACCTTCATGGTTGCATGCTGAATATAGACTAACAATAAAGGTTTGTACATAGAAACATGCCAGTGTATAAGCATTTGGTCTATCCTTAAAAATCTGGCAGTAATGCAACTCAAATTTTACTACTTTAATTATATAATTTCTGTAGGCAGAGTTAACTTTTTCATTAGCCTCTTGAATTTAAATGGTCATCTACAAGAGCCTAGATTTAATTTGCAATTAAAGTAAAATTGAATTTTAAATTATGCTAATTTCAAAAATAAGAGTAGGACCAAATAACATCAACCAAAGAGTTGCTAATATTAAGCTGGAAAAAAATAAATCTACCCATGGATGTTTTTAACATTGAAAATGAGAGTGAAAGCATTCCATATTTTGCAACCACATGGACTGTATCCCACCAAGCTCCTCTGTTCGTAGACTTTTCCAAGCAAGATTACTGGAGTGGATAGCCTTATTTCCAGGGGATCTTCCTGACCTAGGGATGGAACCTGGGTTTGTCACACTGCAGGGGAATCTTTACTCTCTGAGCCACCAGGGAGGTCTTCTTTAACACCATTTATTTTAAAAATTATTATAAAAAATCTTTAAAATATGGGTTGTTGTTTTGCTAATATCTTATTTTTTAAACCTTTATAACAGAATCAATATTTAAGTAAAATATTTACACAGTATATTCTTTCCTTGTCCAGTTATGAAAAACTAAATAGTGTCTTACTGAATATGATATCTAAACATGGTTATCTGTGATGGAGTGTATTTATTCCCTATTGCTGCTGCAAAAACAAACAAACAAACAAACAAACAAAAAACAACCAAAAAAAAGCTTGGAACCTAAAATAATGTAAATTTATTGTAAGTCTAGAGATCAGAAGTCTGAAATCAGGGCCTCCCTGGACAAAAAAGCTGACAGGGCTGTTTTCCTTCTGGAGACTCGTGGGCAGAATACACTTCCTTGTCTTTTCCAGTTTCTATATTTTACTCACAGTTTTTGATTTATGGCTATTTCTGTCTTCTAAACTTCTATGGCCAGTCTAGTCTTTCTTAGGTTTCATCTCTCTGGTGCTGAGTTTTTCTTTTTTCTTCAATATTTTACTTATAAAGACCATTGTGATTACATTGGGCCCATCAGGATAGCCCAGAATATTCACGTATTCCCCTAATTCTGCATTTAATTACCTCTGCGAAGTTGCCTAACTATGACCTGTAACTTAAGTTCTGAAGATAAAGGCATAGTTATTATTTTTTGGAAGGTTGTATTAGTCTATCACAGGAGTCCCTGAACAATTTTGCAAAGTTAAATCTTACATTTTCAAAATATAAAATTAAGCCTAAACAAGTTTAGGGAATAAGTAATTTAGAACAGGATATTATAATTATTTCCCTGTAGAACAATATAATATCTCTGCAGTACAAGATAGTATAATTCAGAATCTTCTCTATATCTAAGTTTAAAACAAAATAACTTTACATGTGAGTAGGAAAATGTAAGCCATTAAAAACAAAAAAAAAGGACATGTGAATAAAAGCATACTAAAAGAGACCTGAAATACTACAATTGTTAAAATTGTTAAAGGAGTTATTAAAATTTTTCTTAAGAAGGTAAAGGAAAACAAGGTCACAAGGATTTAATTGTATACAGAATTTCAGAAAAGGCATGGAGACTTTAAAAAAGAAATAAATGTAGATTATAAATCTGAAATTTGCAATATTTGCACAAAAAAGAATTGTACTTGCAGTCAGATACAAATAAATCTGAAAAATAAAACCCATGGAAAAATAAAAACTAAAAAATAAAAGAACAGGGCCTCAAGAAATTTGTGAGGCAAAATCAAATTGTCTAATATGTGTAATTTCATAGATTATAAGGCAAAGAGTAGGAGAGAAACATATGTGAAGAAATGATTGTTAAAATATTTCCACATTTGATGAAGAATCCCCAAATTCCAAGGAATTCCAAGTATGCTAATATAGAAATACACGAAAAGAAAATAAATTCAAATAAGCATATAGAAGATGCTAAAAAGAAAAAAAAAAAAACAGAAAATTAGAAATCTAATAGAGAAAAAAGAATCATTACATAACATTACATAGAGCAGAATAATGATACAGATTGAAAAGGTATCCGATCAGATCAAATCAGTCGTTCAGTCGTGTCCAACTCTTTGCGACCCCATGAATCGCAGCACGCCAGGTCTCCCTGTCCATCACCAACTCCCGGAGTTCACTGAGACTCACGTCCATCTAGTCAGTGATGCCATCCAGCCATCTCATCCTCTGTCCTCGCCTTCTCCTCTTGCCCCCAATCCCTCCCAGCATCAGAGTCTTTTCCAATGAGTCAACTCTTCGCATGAGGTGGCCAAAGTACTGGAGTTTCAGCTTTAGCATCATTCCTTCCAAAGAAATCCCAGGGCTGATCTTCAGGATGGACTGGTTGGACCTCCTTGCAGTCCAAGGGACTCTCAAGAGTCTTCTCCAACACCACAGTTCAAAAGCATCAATTCTTTGGCGCTCAGCCTTCTTCACAGTCCAACTCTCACATCCATACATGATCACAGGAAAAACCATAGCCTTGACTAGATGCACCTTTTTTGGCAAAGTAATGTCTCTGCTTCTGAACATGCTATCTAAGTTGGTCATTACTTTCCTTCCAAGGACTGTCTTTTAATTTCATGGCTGCAGTCACCATCTGTAGTGATTTTGGAGCCCAGAAAAATAAAGTCTGACACTGTTTCCACTGTTTCCCCATCTATTTCCCATGAAGTGGTGGGACCGGATGCCATGATCTTCGTTTTCTGAATGTTGAGCTTTAAGCCAACTTCGTCACTCTCCACTTTCACTTTTATCAAGAGGCTTTTGAGTTCCTCTTCATTTTCTGCCATAAGAGTGGTGTCATCTGCATATCAGAGGTTATTGATATTTCTCCCGGCAATCTTAATTCCAGCTTGTGTTTCTTCCAGTCCAGTGTTTCTCATGATGTTCTCTGCATATAAGTTAAATACACAGGGTGACAATATACAGCCTTGACAAACTCCTTTTCCTATTTGGAGCCAGTCTGTTGTTCCATGTGCAGTTCTAACCATTGCTTCCTGACCTGCATACAAATTTCTCAAGAGGCGGATCAGGTGGTCTCATATTCCCATCTCTTTCAGAATTTTCCACAGTTTATTGTGATCCACACAGTCAAAGGTTTTGGCATAGTCAATAAAGCAGAAATAGATGTTTTTCAGGAACTCTCTTGCTTTTTCCATGATCCAGTGGATGTTGGCAATTTGATCTCTGGTTCCTCTGCCTTTTCTAAAACCAGCTTGAACATCAGGAACTTCACAGTTCCCATATTGCTGAAGCCTGGCTTGCAGAATTTTGAGCATTACTTTACTAGCGTGTGAGATGAGTGCAATTGTGTGGTAGTTTGAGCATTCTTTGGCATTGCCTTTCTTTGGGATTGGAATGAAAACTGACCTTTTCCAGTCCTGTGGCCACTGCTGAGTTTTCCAAATTTTCTGGCATATTGAGTGAAGCACTTTCACAGCATCATCTTTCAGGATTTGGAATAGCTCAACTGGAATTCCACCACCTCCACTAGCTTTGTTTGTAGTGATGCTTTCTAAGGCCCACTTGACTTCACATTCCAGGATGTCTGGCTCTAGGGCAGTGATCACACCATCGTGATTATCTGGGTCGTGACGATCTTTTTTTACAGTTCTTCTGTGTATTCCTGCCATCTCCTCTTAATACCTTCTGCTTTTGTTATGTCCATACCATTTCTGTCCTTTATCTAGCTCATCTTTGCATGAAATATTCCTTTGGTATCTCTGATTTTCTTGAAGAGATCCCTAGTCTTTCCCATTCTGTTGTTTTCCTCTATTTCTTTGCATTGATCGCTGAAGAAGGCTTTTTTATCTCTTTTTGCTATTCTTTGGAACTCTGAATTCAGATGTTTATATCTTTGCTTTTCTCCTTTGCTTTTTGCTTCTCTTCTTTTCACAGCTATTTGTAAGGCCTCCCCAGACAGCCATTTTGCTTTTTTGCATTTCTTTTCTATGGGAATGGTCTTGATCCCTGTCTCCTGTACAATGTCACGAACCTCATTCCATAGTTCATCAGGCACTCTATCTATCAGATCTAGGCCCTTAAATCTATTTCTCACTTCCACTGTATAATCATAAGGAATTTGATTTAGGTCATATCTGAATGGTCTAGTGGTTTTCCCTACTTTCTTCAAATTAAGTCTGAATTTGGCAATAAGGAGTTCATGGTGTGAGCCACAGTCAGCTTCTGGTCTTGTTTTTGCTGACTGTATAGAGCTTCTCCATCTTTGGCTGCAAAGAATATAATCAATCTGATTTCGGTGTTGACCATCTGGTGATGTCCATGTATAGAGTCTTCTCTTGTGTTGTTGGAAGAGGGTGTTTGTTATGACCAGTGCATTTTCTTGGCAAAACTCTATCAGTCTTTGCCCTGTTTCGGTCCATATTCCAAGGCCAAATTTTCCTGTTATTCCAGGTGTTACTTGACTTTCCTACTTTTGCATCCAGTCCCCTATAATGAAAAGGACATCTTTTTTTGGGTGTTAGTTCTCAAAGGTCTTGTAGGTCTTCATAGAACCATTCAACTTCAGCTTCTTCAGCATTACTGGTTGGGGCATAGACTTGGAATACTGTGATACTGAATGGTTTACCTTGGAAACGAACAGAGATCATTCTGTCGTTTTTGAGATTGCATCCAAGTACTGCATTTCCAACTCTTTTGTTGACCATGATGGCCACTCCATTTCTTCTGAGGGATTCCGGCCCGCAGTAGTAGATATAATGGTCATCTGAGTTAAATTCACCCATTTCCAGTCCATTTCAGTTCTCTGATTCCTAGAATGTCAACATTCACACTTGCCATCTATTGTTTGACCACTTCCAATTTGCCTTGATTCATGGACCTGACATTCCAGGTTCCTATGCGGTATTGCTCTTTACAGCATCGGACCTTGCTTCTATCACCAGTCACATCCACAGCTGGTTATTGTTTTTGCTTTGGCTCTATCCCTTCATTTTTAAGGGCACAAAACAATCAATTGATATTTTTAAAGTGCTGATAGAAAACATGTATAATATCATATATGAAACAAGTTGCCAGTCCAGGTTCCCTGCATGACACTGAGATGACCCAGAGGGATGGTACGGGGAGGGAGGAGGGAGGGGGGTTCAGGATGGGGAACATGTGTATACCTGTGGAGGATTCAGGTTGATGTATGGCAAAACCAATACAATATTGTAAAGTAATTAACCTCCAATTAAAATAAATAAATTTATATTTAAAAAATAAATAAAAGGCAAACAATAAATTATCAACCCGATTTTTATATTCAGCAAAAAATCCTTCAAAAACTGTATCAACATAATAATATTATCAAATCAACAAAAAACTATAAAAATAGTACTGATTCATAGCTCAGTACTTGGTTAGTTTCTTTCACACCTTGGATAAAATCATACAGTCTCATTATTTTATATTATTTAAATATTCATTATGGCAAAATTAATATATTCAACTCAGACAACTTTTCTATTCTACAATCTTGTCTGTCCAAATGCCACTTTGGAAATTCTGTGGTGGTTCAGGGTCCAGTGTTTAGTACTTCAGGCTTCCACTGAAGGGGGCAAGGGTTCAATCCCTGATCCGGAACTAAGAATGCTTAAGCCTTGCAGTGCAGCCAAAAATGCACAAGTAAATAAATAAAATAAATGCCACTTTAGCAACTATGTTTAGATAACTCAAAATTTATTACATCTGAATCTGCTTCATGATCTCTCCTTTGAAACTAGGTCTTGTAAAATTCTTTCCCTTTTCACATTATGGCTGCATTGTTCTTTTAGGTGCTCATGTCAAAATAAAAGCTAAGATAAAATAGTAAAAAAAAAAAAAAGAATTTCAAGAATTAGCTTTACTTATCTGTTTATATTTGAAATCTTAAATTTAAACAATCAGGGAATTCTATTATATTCAAAATCTAACCACTTCTCAGGTGTTTTTTTTTTTTTTTTTTTTCTTTCTTTCTTTTTTACCATGTGGGATGTTAGTTCTCTGACCCAGGGATCAAACCAATTCCCTGTCCATTGGAAATGTGGAGTCTTAACCTTTGGACTCCCAGGGAAGTCCCTGCCTGTGTTCTTATTATACTCTGATTTACTTTCTGGCTTTTAAAGTAGTTTCATCTAGTCTGTTTGCCAAAACACAAAACCAAGTCACTCTTTAAAATATTAAGCTTAATCATTTGAGCTCTTTGCTCAAAATCCATCAATCCAACTCTTCTGAAGAGTCTAAGTAAAAGAAAATACCCTTACAGTGATCTCCAATACTCTGCTTTACCTTTACTCTCTTTAATTTTCAGACATTATTGTCTATTACCCCATCTCTCATCTATTTTTCTTCTTGATATGTATCTCGTGATGTTCTTAAAAGTCCCCAATCAAATTCCAGCTTGTGGATTTTTAGAGTGATTGCTCCCTCAGTCTGACTTACTTCACTCAGTATGAAATGACACAAATGAACTTACTTACAAAGCAGAAAGAGACTCAGACTTAGAAAATGAACTTACGGTTGCTGAGGGGGAAGTGATAGTCAGGGACTTTGGAAGGTTATGTGCACTCTGCTATATTTAAAATGGATACCAACAAGACCTATCGTATAGCACATGGAACTCTGCTCAATGTTATGTGCCAGCCTGGATGGGAGGGAGTTTGAAGGACAATGGATACATGTATATGTATGGCCGAGCCCTTTTGCCGTTCACCTGACATTACCACCATATTGTTAATTGTCTATACACCCCCCAAAAAATGTTTAAAGTTTTGGGGGGAAATTTCCAGAAGAAAAAAAGAAGAAGAAGAAGAAAGACTGCAGCTGCATTGATTTGCATTCACACCAACAATGAGTGTCCCTTTTCGCCACATCCTCATCAACATTTGTCATTTGTGGTCTTTTAGATGATAGTCATTCTGATAGGTGTGAGGTGATATGTCATCATGGTGTCAATTTGTGTTTCCCTGATGACTGGTGATGTCGATCATCTTTTCATGTGCATGTTGGCCATCTGCATAATCTCTTTGAAAAAATACCTATTCAGGTCTTTTGTTCATTTTTAAATCAAGTTGTTTTTGTTTTTTCTTTTTCTGATGTTGAGTTTTTTGAAGTATGTATTTTTGGGTCCCTTATCAGTTATATTATTTGCAAATATTTTCTCTCAACAAGCAGGTTGTCCTTTCATTTTGTCAATGGATTCCTTTGTTGTGCAAAAAATATTTGAGACTAATTAGGCCATTTGTAACAACATGGATGGACTTGGAAAGTATTATATTAAGTGAAATAAGTCAGAGGGAGAAAGGCAAACACTATATATATAACTAAAATAGAGAATCTAAAATATAAAACAAATCACTGAATATAACAACAGCAATAAAATGATGTATGGTTATAGAGAATAAACCACTGGTTACCAGTGAGGAGAAGAAAGAGGAGGCAAGCAATACAGAAGTAAGGGGTTAAGGGGTAAAAACTACTATGCATAAGATAAAATAAGCTATGAAGATATATTATATAACAGGTATATATTATGGGCATAACTATATACATAAGTATATCATATATAGCACATGCTATAAGTATATAGTATATAATACATATATACTATATATGATATATATTGTTCCTTAGTTGCTTAGTCATGTCTGACCCTATGCAACCACATGGACTGTAGCCAGCCAGGCTCCTTTGTCCATGGGGATTCTGTAGGCAAGGTTACTGGAGTGGGTTGCCTCTAGGGAATCTTCCCAACTCAGGGATTGAACCCAGGTCTCCTTCATTGCAGGCAAATTATTTACCATTTGAGTCACCAGGGAAGCCTACGAATACTAGAGTGTGTAGCCTATCCCTTCTTCAGGGCATCTTCTTGGCCCAGGAATCAAACCAGGGTCTTCAGCATTGCAGGCAGATTCTTTATCAGCTAAGTACCAGAGGAGCCCATGATATAATGCCACACCTAATAAAAAATGTATGACATATATTATAATTTTTATTAGGTGTGGAATTATTCCTTTTAATCTTGAAGTAATTATATAATCTCAATCAAAATTCCTGCTGGAGTCTTTGAGTGAGTGTTGGCAAAACTCCTTAATTAATGCATAAAATAAAATAGGTAAATCAATGCTAAAAAAAGGTATATGGTTTATCTTATATTAATATATTATATGTATTAAAGCAATTATCTATATATATAAATGTAATATATATATATATAATGTCATATAATTTTAAGTGATGGAAAATAAAATCATTCCAATTTACTAGTTTTAGACTGGTATATGGTTGGTGATATAGCCAAATCGGTGATCTCTGTATTGGTAGAAATATCAACTGAAAAATTAGCAGAAATGAAAAAAAACTCATAGAAGTTAACGACTGTCTATATATCAATTTTTAAAAAGCCATCAGGTATCTATAGGATCAAAAAGACTTGGTTGAAGTGTTCAAGCCTGAAATTCTAGAGGCTATGGATTTTCTTCTTTTTATATTTCTGTTAATATAGAATATTTACCACCTCCCAATAGTGAAAATGCTTTTTGCAACCTTATATGGGATATCATAAGAATTTTTTTTGATAGTGTAAAATCAATAAGAACATCTTAAATTGGGTAGCATTATATTATGGTAAATCAAGCATTTGGGAATTAGGCACATTGACTTAATTTTATCAACATTTAGCAGATTTACCATGAACTTGTTATATAACATTTCTATTCATAATTTGCAATAGAAATTCATAAGCATCATAAATGTGCAACAAATGACAGATACTATTTTCAAATGTTTATAATCAATGCTGTGTGAAGAACTTTGGCCTTCATATTAAAGTTTATGTCTAAATTTTAAAATTTAATGAAATTATTTCTAATTAAAAGCTGAATATTTTCTTCATTCTTATTTATACATTCTTTGTTCATTCCCTTATAAATTGTAGTAACTTTTTTTGAGTAATCTTTAGTACTATACTTGTAAAAACTTAATTATTAAAAATAGCAATTTTTTTATATATTATAATAACCATTTCAATATTTAAATAAAATTGCAAATAGCTAACTAGATTCATTTATAAAGCAAGTGAAAATTAGAACTGCTTATGAAGCTATATTATAATTGGAAAAAGCTTCAAATTAATTTTAGTATAAATGCTTGATATGAACATTGAATGTAATTTTTATTGTATAATTATGTATTTCATTTTATATTTATTTTATTGAAAATAAATGTGAGGTAAATAAGTGACTCACCTTGCACACCCATCATTTTCTGTAGAGCCATGGTCTCATGAGTTAGACAGCCAATTTGGCAGACTTTCTGTGATTGGAAAATTCATTAATAAAACATTACTTACTTTTAAGCAAAAGGAAATTTCTTAAAATATAGGCATTATCTCTTATACATTTAATAGACAGGAATACTCCAAATCAATAAAAGGAGCTATCAGAAGCTAACCAGTTCAAACTACATAAAATGAAAGTCACTCAGTTGTGTCCAACTCTTTGTGACCCCATGGGCTATACAGTCCATGGATTTCTCCAGGCCAGAATACGGGAGTGGGTAGCCTTTGCCTTCTCCAGGGGATCTTCCCAACCCAGGTCTCCCACATTGCAGGTGGTTTCTTTACCAGCTAAGCCACAAGGGAACCCCAAACCACATAAGGTACTTTTAAAAGAGTTCACGTTAAATGCTTACTTTTTTTATTAGCATAATGATGTGAATTAAAAATAAATCAGACATACAGATGGCTAACAAACACATGAAAAGATGCTCAACATCACTTATTATTACAGAAATGCAGATCAAAACCACAATGAGGTACCATTTCATGCCAGTCAGAATGGCTGCGATTCAAAAGTCTACAAGCAATAAATGCTGGAGAGGGTGTGGAAAAAAGAGAACCCTCCTGCACTGTTGGTGGGGATGCAAACTAGTACAGTCACTATGGAGAACTGGAAATAGAACTGCCTTATAACCCAGCAATCCCACTGCTGGGCATACACACTGAGAAAACCAGAATTGAAAGAGACACGTGTACCCCAATGTTCATTGCAGAACTGTTTATAATAGCCAGGACATGGAAGCAACCTAGATGTCCATCAGCAGACGAATAGATAAGAAAGCTGTGGTATATATACACAATGGATTATTACTCAGCCATTAAAAAGAATACATTTGAATCAGTTCTAATGAGGTGGATGAAACTGGAGCCTATTATACAGAGTGAGGTAAGCCAAAAAGAAAAAACACCAATACATTATACTAATGCATATGTATGGAATTTAGAAAGATGGTAACGAGAACCCTGTATGCGAGACAGCAAAAGAGACACAGATGTATAGAACAGTCTTTTGGACTCTGTGGGAGAGGGAGAGGGTGGGATGATTTGGGAGAATGGCATTGAAACATGTATAATATCATATAAGAAACGAATCACCAGTCCAGGTTTGATGCAGGATATGGTATGCTTGGGGCTGGTGCACTGGGATGACCCAGAGGGATGGTACGGGGAGGGAGGTGGGAGGGGGGTTCAGGATTGGGAACATGTGTACACACATGGTGGATTGATGTTGATGTATGGCAAAAAGGTTGCAATATTGTAAAGTAATTAGCCTTCAATTAAATA
This sequence comes from Bubalus kerabau, assembly GCF_029407905.1. Classification (NCBI taxonomy): domain Eukaryota; kingdom Metazoa; phylum Chordata; class Mammalia; order Artiodactyla; family Bovidae; genus Bubalus; species Bubalus kerabau. The sequence goes on along the minus strand of NC_073635.1, from coordinate 7,404,968 downwards.
AATTAAAAAAAATAAAATCAGAGATGTATGCTTTTGGTTTGAATGTGTAGAAAGCTGAAAAGATTGCCACTTACAAAAATTTGAAAAACTAGATAAGAAGCAAATAAACAACTGAAAAAAAAATCCCATCAAAAATCTAAGATCCCTGGACAATCATATTCAAATCTTGAGACATAAAACTACAAAAAGACATAACCTCATAACTTGCCTACCTCCAACTCATGACTCTAGATGCCATATAAGCAGGTAGAACAGTTAATACAGAATGTTTAACAAGTCACTATAGGTCATGTGTAAGCTCACAGAGATAGAACAAATAATTTCACAATTTGTATGGAAATACAAAAAACCTCAAATAGCTAAAGTAATCTTGAGAAAGAAGAATGGAACTGGAGGAATCAACCTGCATGACTTCAGGCTCTACTACAAAGCCACAGTCATCAAGACAGTATGGTACTAGCACAAAGACAGAAATATAGATCAATGGAACAAAATAAATCCACACACCTATGGACACCTTATCTTCGACAAAGGAGGCAAGAATATACAATGGAGAAAAGACAATTTCTTTAACAAGTGGTGCTGGGAAAACTGGTCAACCACTTGTAAAAGAATGAAACTGGAACACTTTCTAACACCATACACAAAAATAAACTCAAAATGGATTAAACATCTAAATGTAAGACCAGAAACTATAAAACTCCTAGAGGAGAACATAGGCAAAACACTCTCTAACATATACATATACACATACACATATACACATATAGTCCATTGTGTACATGTACACAATGGAGTATTATTCAACCATTAAAAAAATACATTTGAATCAGTTCTAATGAGGTGGATGAAACTGGAGCCAATTATACAGAGTGAAGTAAGCCAGAAAGAAAAACATCAATACAGTATACTAACGCATATATATGGGATTTAGAAAGATGGTAATGATAACCCTGTATGTGAGACAGCAAAAGAGACACAAATGTATAGTAAAGTCTTTTGGACTCTGTGGGAGAAGAAGAGGGTGGGATGATTTGGGAGAATGGCATTGAAACATATATAAAATCATATAAGAAACGAATCGCCAGTCCAGGCTTGATGCAGGATACAGGATGCTTGAGGCTGGTGCACTGGGATGACCCAGAGGGATGGTATGGGAAGGGAGGTGAGAGGGGTTTCAGGATGGGGAACACGTATACACCTGTGGGGGATTCATATTGATGTATAGCAAAACCAATACAGTATTGTAAAGTAATTAGCCTCCAATTAAAATAAATAAATTTAAATTAAAAAATAATTAAAAAATTAAGAGACAGAAAGAAACTCTGAGGCTTGCAGGCACAGAAAACCATGCATTTTCTTTCAAGATTTTCTTCCCTAAAAAAAAAAAAAAAAAAAGATTTTCTTCCCAAAGTGTTGCCATTTGAAACCAGAAAATATTAGGGAGAAAAATAGCAGCCATGGCCCAAATTTCCACCAATTCAATCCATGTTTATCTCCTCTGTGGAAAAAAGTCATTGATGTCTTGGGCACTCTTTGAAATCCCTGGCCACTTGGAAAGGGGATAGCAGCCATCACCAAAATTATACACCACTAAAATATACTCTTACATCCCCTAACGTATAAGAACATTATGCTTCAGGAGGACATCAATACTTGGGAAAGGGCAGAAAAACATGTTATATCCCGAATTGTGTGATGGACACTCCTCTCCAGTCTCCTTCAGCTAAAAACACAGGCCTTCTCTTTCCCCAGTTCCCTGAGGGCTTTCCTTCCAAGAGGAGCAGGATTTCTGCATTTCTCATCTTTCCTCCAGTTTTCTGTTGATGAGAGTATGCTCCTAGTAAATGAGGTCAAGAGGTGGGACTCACTCTTCCAGTAAGCTCCGCAGTTGAAATGGAAGGTCTACCTTGGGCGTGGCATGCGAGAATTCTGAGGACCTGGTAGCCCTTCCCCAGGTTTGAAGGAGTGGCTCCATACCCAGGGAGGTTAGCCAAAACCATGCTTGTTGTTGTTGTAGTTGTTTAGTCACTCAGTCATGTCCAGCTTTGTGACCCTGTGGACTGTAGACCATCAGATTCCTCTGGCCATGGGATTTCCCAAGCAAGAATACTGGACTGGCTTACCATTCCCTTCGCAAGGATATCTTCCCGACCCAAGGATTAAGCCTAAGTCTCCTGCAATAGCTGATGGATTCTTAAAATCCCCATCAAGCACTCAGTTTTTAGAGGGAGATATCATGAATAGAGAAGCGTACTGTTGTCCACACTTTCAGCTCCAAAGCCCTAGGCTCAGTTACTTTATCTAGATGGAAAAGCAAGCCATAAAATAGATAGATCCATTTTTTCAAAAGAAATGACTTCATTTACAACAGAGGGTGAAAATATTTACGGCATCAGAAAACTCCTAAGAACAGTAGAGATTATGGTGAGGGCACTTCTGAGAAAATTTATAGATCTAATGAAAACAGAGTTTTAGATTATAGGTTAAGATAGACTATGGGATTTCTATTTAAAAAAAAGAGAGAGAGAGAAAAAAATACATCATTCCACAAAGGATAGATAAATAAAATTTTGTATACTCAAACAATGGAATATTATTCATCAATAAATAAATGATAAATTTTCCTGTATTTGTCTTTAATACAATATCTATTATTAATTATCACATATATAATCATGAAAACTATGTTAAAGGGAAAATAAAGGTAAATATTAATAGAAAGTAATGCACATATAAATACATATAAGAAATAATAAGCACACAATTATGAGCCATGTAGACCATGTGTGGAGAGGATAAAATAGAAAACAAACATTTACGCAGATATAAATTTATTTGATTCTAATTTTGTTGCTGTTGTGTGATTGTTTCATAAATGTTTTCTATAACGAAATTATTAATAGTTTAAAATGAATTATCTAATCAAAAACAAAAGAAGACCATAGGTGGCCTAATTATTATTTTGTGCCATAGCATTATAATCTATCCAATTATGTGTATATAGGATTAATGTAAAATCAAAGGTAAAGCATAACAAACAAAACAACCAAATGTTAAATGATGTTTTTCCTTCACTATTCATTTTAGCATGAATATTTCTATGTAAGTGAGAGTTGGACCATGAAGGCTGAGCCCCAAAGAATTGGTGCTTTTGAACTGGGGTGTTGGAGAAGACTCTTGAGAGTCCCTTGGGCAGGGAGATCAAACTAGTCAATCCTAAAGGAAATCAACCCTGAATATTCATTGGAAGGACTGATGCTGAAACTGAAGCTCTAATACTTTGCACACCTTATGCAAAGAGCCAACACATTGGAAAAGATCCTGATGCTGGGAAAGATTGAAGGCAGGAGAAGAAGGGGATTACACAGGATAAGATAATTGGATGGTATCACCGACTCAAAGGACATGAATTTGAGCAAGTTCTGGTAGATGAAGGACAGGGAGGCCTGGCGTGCTGTGGTTCATGAAGTTGCAAAGAGTCGAACTTGACCCAGTGACCAAATAACAACATTTATATGACTGATGTTATTTTTCCTAGACATCATATATTCACATCATTCAGTTATTCTTAAACTTAAATGTCCTTATGTTATACAATTTAGTATAAGGCATACAAAGAAAGATATGCATATTAACTATGAATTCCACATGTTTATAGTATGTTAAAAGGTATTCCTAGGAATTTTGTTAAATATTTGAAACAAATAGAGGAAATTATTGGAAAGATAAGAAAATTGTTTTATTGATTTTTTTCTAGAGTAGCAAATCCCATGATGTATTATATTGCACAGTGTAATGTATTTAAGGGGTCATAATTATTTTCATAGAGAGAATAAGTAAAATTATTGAAAAGTGAATGAAAATATGGGAGAGTTTAAATGTAAATTCCATCTGATGATTTGGTGAATTAAATCATTTTCTTGGAAAAAGAATTTAATATATCAAAATTGCTAATATATGAACACTCCATCGCAATGAAATATTTTCCTTTGAAAATTTTTAAATTATTTTATTATCTAAAATGATTTTTTTAATTATTAGAGAGCTTATCATTGATCCTTAAACTATGGTGAACATATGTTTCTTTAGGAAGTCCTGTTTCTCTCAGATAGCTGTATTATATATAAGAGTTACCATGAAAACTGTTCTATTGCAAGGAGAATATTCAGATGAATTTGAGAATTGGATGAAGTCTATCAGATAAATTAATTAATCAATGAAAAGAACTCTTAAGAGATCAGTAATAGAAACTGTATTAGTAAGAGTGAAATATAAGACACGGCTAGTCTCATTATCTATAATAAGTTACATGGAAAAAATAATAAAAGCTAATCGTTTGAAATCTAGTGTTTCCTATGTATTAAGTACATAAAATACTTATTATATACCTATTAAAATGTGTTAATTAAAAAGCACTTTAAAATTATACTTACTAAAAGATATTTTCTTCTTTATTACTAAATAGTATAATTAACTAAATTTCATTTTATTCAATAATAATATGACAGCCTTTTCAGGTTGCTTTTACAAAACAATATATATCTGAGCCATCCTTTGGAAATGTTAAAAATTTGATAGCACTGGCAAAATTACTAGAATTCATAACATTCTATTTGTGCTTTGCATGCTTTGCATTAACATTTCAATAAATAAAATTTTATAAGTTTGCTTTTATTTTTGTGTTTTCAGTATGTAAGTTGGATTAAAAAAAAAAACCAATGAAGCAGCAAAGTACAGTTAAAGATCTTGGGACAATTCCACTTGTATTGCATATTTAAATCTGTCTATCTCATGTAGCTCATTATAATTTCTTTAAAAATCCACAACAAATCTTTGGTTTTTCATTTATTTGCCTGCAACATGTTGCTTAACATTCTCTGACTATTATGAGAGCAAAGGAAGCTTCACTATGAAACAGAACTTGGGACTGAGTCAATTTAAAATAAATCTTCCACTATGTAATATTTTCTAGCATAAATATATTAATTGAATCAGTCTGAGATAATAAAACTTCCTATTGAAGTCATTGACTGTGAGTTAATTAAGATACCCATAATGACTTCATCTTCACATATATTTCAGTTGCACATTGTCTTGTCCATATCTTAACTGAGAGCAGTCAAATGTAACATTGGCATGTATAACAATAAGTTATGTTACAAACTGCGATTCATTCTTCTAAGTAAGAATAAAGATATACAGTCTCAGTACTGTAAGATATCATTATCTTACAAGATAAAGATATCTTACAAGATAAAGATACTTTAAGATATCATATGCTACAAACAAGTAAGATCCACAATTTACACTTATGGAAAACTCCTTCATTCTGGCATGGATTGTGAATGGACATAGAATTAGAGCATTCTTTTAATAATGGTCAAATGTAAAACACCTGTGTAAAACAGTTTTTCTCATAACTCTAGTTTAAAAAAAGAAATAAAGAAAACTATTGATAAAACAACTGAAGCTCAATTAGAATTATTGAGTATGTATGATTAAGTATGTACAATTATACAGTGGAAGTGAAAAATAGATTCAAGGGATTAGATCTGATAACAGAGTGCCTGAAGAACTATGGATGGAGGTTCATGACATTGTACAGGAGACAGGGATCAACACCATCCCCAAGTAAAATAAATGCAAAAAGGCAAAATGGTTCTCTGAGGAGGCCTTATAAATAGCTGTGAAAAGAAGAGAAGTGAAAGGCAAGGGAGAAAAGGAAAGATATACCCATTTGAATGCAGAGTTCCAAAGAATAGCAAGGAGAAATAAGAAGGCCTTCCTCTCTGATCAGTGCAAAGAAATAGAGGAAAACAACAGAATGGGAAAGACTAGAGATCTCTTCAAGAAAATTAGAGCTACCAAGGGAACATTTAATGCAAAGATGGGCACAATAAAGTACAGAAGTAGAAGCAGAAGGTATGAAGAATACACTGAAACCTATACAAAAAATATCTTCATGAACCAGATAATCACAATGGTGTGATCACTCATCTAGAGCCAGACATCCTGGAATGCATAGTCAATTGGGCCTTGGGTAGCATCACTACAAACAAAGCTAGTGGAGATGATGGAATTCCAGTTGAACTATTTCAAATCCTAAAAGATGATGATGTGAAAGTGCTGCATTCAATAAGTCAGAAAATTTGGAAAAGGCAGCAGTGGCCACAGGATTGGAAACCATCAGTATTCATTACCATCCCAAAGAAGGGTAATGCCAAAAATGCTCAAACCACCACACAATTGCACTCATGTCACATGCTAGCAAAGTAACGCACAAAATTCTCCAAGCCAGGCTTCAACACTATATGAACCATGACCTTCCAGATGTTCAAGCTTAGAAAAGGCAGCAGAACCAGAGATCAAATTGCCAATATCTGCTGGATCATTGAAAAAGCAAGCGAGTTCCAGAAAAATATCTACTTCTGCTTTATTGATTATGCCAAAGCCTTTGACTGTGTGGATCACAACAAACTGTAGAAAATTCTTAAAGAGATGGGAATACCAGACCACCTGATCTGTCTCTTGAGAAATCTGTATACAGGTCAGGAAGAAACAGAACTGAACGTGGAACAACAGACTGGTTCCAAATTGGGAAAGGAGTACGTCAAGGCTGTATACTGTCACCCTGCTTATTTAACTTATATGTAAAGTACATCCAAAAAGATGCTGGGCTGGAGGAAGCACAAGCTGGAATCAAGATTGCCAAGAGAAATATCAATAACCTCAGATATTCAGATGACGCTACCCTTATGGCAGAAAGTGAAGAAGAACTAAAGAGCCTTTCGATGAAAATGAAAGAGGAGAGTGAAACGTTGGCTTAAAACCAACATTCAGAAAACTAAGATCATGGCTCCGGTCTTATTACTTCATGGCAAATAGATTGGGGAAACAGTGACAGACTTTGTTTTTTCCAGTAGTCATGTATGGATGTGAGAGTTGGACTATAAAGAAAGCTGAGAGCTGAAGAATTGATGCTTTTGAACTGTGGTGTTGGAGAAGACTCTCGAGAGTCCCTTGAAATGCAAGGAGTTCCGAGTCCATCCTAAAGGAAATCAGTCCTGAATATTCATTGGAAGGACTGATGCTGAAGCTGAAACTCCAATACTTTGGCCTCCTGATGCAAAGAACTGACTCCTTTGAAAAGACTCTAATGCTGGGAAAGATTGAAGATGGGAGGAGAAGGGGACTACAGAGGATGAGATGATTGGATGGCATCACCCACTCAATGGACACGAGTTTGACTAAACTCCAGGAGTTGGTGGTGGACAGGGAGGCCTGGTGTGCTGCAGTCCATGGAGTTGTAAGGAGTTGGACACGACTGAGCGACTGAACTGAAGTGAATTGAGTAAGGATGTAGACCTTTGTAAACAGTGTAGAGATAAAGGACTTCTTTCAACAGTTTTAAAATTTGAGCGCCTTGCAAGCATTGCCAAACTTGTAGAGAATAAGAAGTGCACTTGATTCTGTTGAAATATAATAAGCTGTTGAAATATATTTATCTACATCCTGGAAACTTAATCTATGCACTAATAAAATGTAATTCTTGCTTAATAGCCTTAACAATACTATAACACTGTAAACGATGAAATCATTAGCAATGAAATTGTCAGAAATTATTAAACTGTAGATCCTATGATAGCCAAATCTCAGTTCCAAAATTAATCAGATATTTCTTTCTGAGCCACATAGGATTTCTTGTTTTCCACTTGTTTTCATACTTCTTATGGTATTTTAGGAGGTTAATTCTTATAGAATTTTAGAAAGTGAATTCTTATCCAACTGCTGGATGCTGACCAGTCAAATCAAAAATGTCAGCAACATTTTGTGTATAATAACACAGAGCAGCAAGAAGAGTTTCCAATATGGTGTAATATTATTAGTGGCTTTTTGTGACATTTCAGACAACATAGAGATCACTTTGGAAATTAAGAAAACAGAATCTTTTTATTGCAGAGGAATAAACCTTCATTTATTATTTAATGTGCCAATTTTAAAATATTTATTTTTATTTTATTTATTTTTGGCTAAGCTTTGTCTTTGTTTCTATGTACAGGCTTTCTCTAGCTGTGGAGAGTGGCACTTACTGTCTAGTTGCATTGTGCAGGCTTCTCACTGTGGCGGCTTCTCTTAACGGGGAGCACAGGCTCTAGGTGCACAGGCTTCAGTAGTTGCTTCACATGGGCTCAGTTGTGCTCATGGGCTTGGTTGCCCTGCAGCATCTGGGATCCTCCTAGAGCAGCGATTGAACCAGACTCCCCTGCATTGCAAGGCAGATTCTCAACCATTGAACCACCTAGGAAGCCCTAATGTGTTTGGTTAATAGCATTAGTTGAAAGGTATTTGTTCTGTAAATTAGTACCAGAAGAAGTTTTTGGGGTAAAATATTTAAAGTAATGATATTTAAAATCAAATTAGAATTTATGAAAGAGTTGTACGTATTTTGTATTCATGGCATCAGTGATGGAGCTGCATAGATAAGAGAACAATGCAAACATTTAAATCTAGAATTATTCTGACAATAAACTCTCCATTATAATCAGGTGTGGAGCTGCTAGATCATTCTTTCCTCTAAAATCAGGAATAAGAAGAGGATGCTCACTCTCATCACTTTAATTTATTGGAAATCAGTCACAGCAATCAGACAAGAAAATAAAATAAAAATCATCCAAATTGGAAGAGAAGTAAAACTGCCACTAACTGCAGATGGCATGATACCATTTTAGAAAATTCTAAAGTCTCAAAAAAAAAAAAAAAAAAAAAAGACCTATTAGAACTAATAAATAAATTCAGTAAAATTGCAAGAGAGAATAATATATGAAAACTATTGATTTTCTATACATCAATAATTAACTATCAGGAAGAGAAAGAAAGAAACAACTTTGTTTAAAAGCACATAAAAAATAATAAAATACCTAGGAATCAAAGAGGTGAAAAACATACACTCTGGAAACCATAAAACATTGATGAAGGAAATTGAAAATGATAGAAATAATGAAAAAGTACCTGATGTTCTTGGACTTGAATAATTAATATTATTAAAATATCCATAGTATCCAAAGCGATCTATAAAGTAATGCATCCCTATCAAAGCATTCACGATATTTTTCACAGAAATAGTACAAATAAACCTAAAATTTAATGGAACCACAAAAGACTCCTAATTGCCAAAGCAATCTTGAGAAAAAAGAACAAAGCTAGAATTATCACACTTCTTGACTTCAACCTATGTTACAGCCACAGTAATCAAAACAGTATAATACTGCAACAAAGATACATATATCAATGATACAGAATAAAGAGTTTAGAAGCCAAGCCAAGTACCTATGGTCAAGTTAATCTATGACAAATGGGGCAAGAATAAACAATGGATAAAAGGCAGTCTCTCCAATAAGTGGTTCTGGGAAAACTGGACAGATCAGATCAGATCAGATCAGTCGCTCAGTGGTGTCCGACTCTTTGCAACCCCATGAATCACAGCATGCCAGGCCTCCCTGTCCATCACGAACTACCGGAGTTCACCCAGACTCACATCCATCAAGTCAGTGATGCCACCCAGCCATCTCATCCTCTGTCGTCCCCTTCTTCTCCTGCCCCCAATCCCTCCCAGCATCAGAGTCTTTTCCAATGAGTCAACACTTCTCATGAGGTGGCCAAAGTACTGGAGTTTCAGCTTTAGAATCATTCCTTCCAAAGAAATCCCAGGGCTGATCTCCTTCAGAATGGACTGGTTGGTTCCTTGTAGTCCAAGGGACTCTCAAGCGTCTTCTCCAACACCACAGTTCAAAAGCATCAATGCTTCGGTGCTCAGCCTTCTTCACAGTCCAACTCTCACATCCATACATGACCACAGGAAAAACCATAGCCTTGACTAGACGGACCTTTGTTGGCAAAGTAATGTCTCTGCTTTTGAATATGCTATCTAGGTTATTCATAACTTTCCTTCCAAGGAGTAAGCGTCTTTTAATTTCATGGCTGCAGTCACCATCTGTAGTGATTTTGGAGCCCCCCAAAAATAAAGTCTGACACTGTTTCCACTGTTTTCCCATCCATTTCTCATGAAGTGATGGGACTGGATGCCATGATCTTCGTTTTCTGAATGTTGAGTTTTAAGCCAACTTTTTCACTCTCCACTTTCACTTTCATCAAGAAGCTTTTTAGTTCCTCTTCACTTTCTGCAATAAGGGTGGTGTTGTCTGCATATCTGAGGTTAGGAAAACTGACAACTAATATCAAAGAATGAAATTAGAACATTTCCTCAAAGGATACACAAAGACAAACTAAAAATGAATTATACTAAATGTGAGATCTGAAGCCATAAAGCTCCTAGAAGAAAAAAATAGGCAGAACACGCTTTGACATAAATTGTAGCAATATTTTTAAAACATAAATTTATTTATTTTAATTGAAGGTTAATTACTTTACAATATTGTATTGGTTTTGCCATACATCAACATGAATCAGCCACAGGCATACACGTGTTCCCCATACCGAACCCCCCTCCCTCCCCGTACCATCCCTCCAGGTCGTCACTTTTGAATCTGTCTCCTGAGGCAAAAGAAATAAAAGCAAAAATAAACAAATGAGACCTAATTAAATATAAGTGCTTTTGCAAGGCAAAGGAAACCATCCCCTAAATGCTAAGTCAACTTACTGAATGAGAGAAAACATTTGCAAATGATATGGGATTAACATCCAAATATAAAATAGCTCATACAGTTCAATATCTAAAATCCAAGCAGCTCAAATAAAAGCTTGGCTGCTGCTGCTGCTGCCAGGTCACTTTAGTCGTGTCTGACTCTATGTGACCCCATAGACAGCAGCCCACCAGGCTCCCCCGTCCCTGGGATTTTCCAGGCGAGAACACTGGAGTGTGCCGGGAGCCAGAGTGAGGAACTCCGCCCTTGGCAAAGGTCATGAGGAAGGAGGCTCAACATACGCAAAGGCGGGATTGAGACTCAGGAGTCCCCCTGGATACTCTCGAGCATCTACCCCCCCAAAACCAGAGTCTGCCTACTTTACTGCTTTGTGCTCTCACCTCTGACTTTATGGGGGCTGTCCCCCACCACCATCTCGCTCTCTCTAAAAAGAGTTAACTTACAGCTCCAGTTAATAAAGTTCCTGGGCATTAGGAGTGTTTAAATCCAAACCCCCCAGATAGCTCTCTAACTCACCTGACAAGTTTACCCGGACTCCTACAGCTATGCATACGATTGTTTACAGTCTCTCAGCTGCGAGAGGCATGGGAAGCCTAAGATATTCAAATAGCTTAGAGCCTCTTGGAGAGTTAGAAACTGTCAGAATAAAACTGGTAAAAGATTTCATTGATGAGTCAATGCTTGCTGCCAAGTTTCCACATCCCCTGTATTGTATCCTTGAATGTGTATTAATTAATATACTTGGTATGTAGAAAAAATAAGTAGTGGCCTTGGTGCTAGCAACTTTAGACCCTTAAGGTAATAAATTGTTTCCTTTGTTGCAAACTCACTGGACCTCTGCTCTATAGGAATGCAACTTTATCTAACACCTTCGGAGGATGGCGCCAAACCTTAAAAGAATTACTCTTAGAGAAAATAAGTCTTACGGTTGACAAACCTTTGTCAGAGTAATAAAATGTTAATAGGCCTTCTGGCCAGAAGATGATGTAAATCAACTAAACCATTTGTATATGATAAATTTGCAGAAAAGAAACCCTGGTTTCAATAAGGATCAAAGACTGCTGACTTTGCATGATTTCACACCCCCTATTATCCTCTATGTGCAACTTATGGTATAAAAGCCCTTGTTGAAAATAAATCTTTGGGCCTTGCTCACCGAAGCTTGGTCTCCCCATGTCATTCTTTCTTTCACATCCTGGCTGAGTCTCCATCTGGACACAGAGGTCCTCTGCGACCATTTATTTGCCTGGGCTTCTTAGACCCACTCGAGAAAGTGCCTAAGGTGGGGCAACTTCCACTATTCAAGAGGGCGCCTGTGGCCTCTGTGGTCAGAGCTAACCTGATGCCACAGGTTATATTGATTTTCCACATAAATCAAGATACTCAGCCTCTTTTCTCCACTGAATTTTCCTACTGAGCTATCCTCATTCTATTACTCTTTATACCTTTGATGAATATTTAAATAAAGCCAGTGAACTCACCAATGCCATCTCCCCCTTAGAACTCCCTGGATCAGCCGGGGCTGGACTCCGGCAGGAGTGCATTGCCATTTCCTTCTACAATGCATGAAAGTGAAAAGTGAAAGTGAAGTCGCTCAGTCCTATCCAACTCTTAGCGACCCCGTGGACTGCAGCCTACCAGGCTCCTCCATCCATGGGATTTTCCAGGCAAGAGTACTGGAGGGGGTGCCATTGCCTTCTCCAAAAAGCTTGGCAGAAGACCTAAATAAACATTTTTCCAAAGGATACATACAGATAGTCGATAGTATGTGAAAAGATGCTCAATGTTGCCAGTCATCTGAAAAATGAAAACCAAAACCACAATGAGATATCACCTCATACCTGTCAGAATGGATCTCATCAAAAAGACCAAAAATAACAAATGTTGGCAAGGATATGGAAAAATAGACCTCATATGCTATTGATGGGCATGTAATTTGGTGTAGCCCTTTATGAAAATAGCATGGAGATTTCTCAAAATACTAATACAGAACTATGATATGATGCAATAATTTCACTCTTGGGTATATATCTGAAGAAAATGAAAGCAATAATCTGAAGATGATGCATCCCAATATTCACAGCAGCATTATTTACAATAACTAAGATATAGAAGCGACTTGTCATATAAGAGAGGATTCAGTTCAGTTCAGTTAAGTCACTCAGTCGTGTCCAACTCCTTGTGACCCCATGAATCGCAGCATGCCAGGCCTCCCTGTCCATCACCAACTCCCAGAGTTTACTCAGACTCACGTCCATTGAGTCAGTGATGCCATCCAGCCATCTCATCCTCTGTCGTCCCCTTCTCCTCCTGCCCCCAATACCTCCCAGCATCAGAGTCTTTTCTAATGAGTCAACTTTTCGTGTGAGGAGGCCAAAGTACTGGAGTTTCAGCTTCAGCATCATTCCCTCCAAAGAACACCCAGGGCTGATCTCCTTCAGAATGGACTCGTTGGATCTCCTTGCAGTCCAAAGGTCTCTCGAGTCTTCTCCAACATCACAGATCAAAAGCATCAATTCTTCGGTGCTCAACCTTCTTTACAGTCCAACTCTCACATCCATACATGACCACAGGAAAAACCATAGCCTTGACTAGACGGACCTTTGTTGGCAAAGTAATGTCTCTGCTTTTGAATATGCTATCTAGGTTGGTCATAACTTTCCTTCCAAGGAGTCTTTTAATTTCGTGGCTGCAGTCACCATCTGCAGTGATTTTGGAGCCCCCCAAAAATAAAGTCTGACACTGTTTCCACTGTTTCCCCATCTATTTCCCATGAAGTGATAGGACCAGATGCCATGATCTTTGTTTTCTGAATGTTGAGCTTTAAGCCAACTTCGTCACTCTCCACTTTCACTTTTATCAAGAGGCTTTTGAGTTCCTCTTCATTTTCTGCCATAAGGGTGGTGTCATCTGCATATCTGAGGTTATTGATATTTCTCCCGGCAATCTTAATTCCAGCTTGTGTTTCTTCCAGTCCAGCATTTCTCATGATGTACTCTGCATATAAGTTAAATAAACAGGGTGACAATATACAGCCTTAACGTACTCCTTTTCCTATTTGGAAATAGTCTGTTGTTCCATGTCCAGTTCTAACTGTTGCCTTCTGACCTGCATACAAATTTCTCAAGAGGCAGGTCAGGTGGTCTGGTATTCCCATCTTTCAGAATTTTCCAGTTTATTGTGATCCACACAGTCAAAGGCTTTGGCATAGTCAATAAAGCTGAAATAGATGTTTTTCTGTAACTCTTTTTATTACTCAGCCATAAAAAGAATAAAATTTTACCATTTGCAACCACATGGATGGACCTTGAGAATATTATGCTTGGTGAAATGTCAGACAAATGCAAACATTCTATTATCACCTGTATGTGAAATCTAAAAAGTAAAACAAATGTATATATAAAATAAAACAGATACTGATTTACAGATATAAAGAACAAACTAGTAATTATCATAGGGAAAGAGAAGAGGGTGGGACATGATAGGGTATGGAATTAAAATATACAAACTACAATATATAAAAAATATGCAATACAGGTATGTTTTGCAGCATAGGGAATATAGGTATTATTTTGTAAACTTCAAATGAAGCATACTTATAAAATATTGTACCACTATGTTGTATACTGAAACTAATATAATGTTGTAAATCAATGATACTTCCATAAAAGAAATTCAATTAAAAAATACTGAGATTTCCTTTAGTACTTTGGTGGGCACATGAAATAATCCATAAGGCAGTTTAAAAGATGGTGGTTTGCTTCATCATAGAAAGCAAGTAACAAGAAACAGAGAAAGAGAAGTATCAAAACAGAAGTAACAGTATTTTATAATTAAATCTCAGAAGTGATAATTTCAATTTTTGCCATATCATTTACAAGGGACAATTCATTAACTTTAATACACTCCCAAAGGAACAAATTTCACACTGACATGAAACTAAAGGATGGGATGAATACATACACAAGGAATAAGAAAAATTAAGACATTCATAAGAAAGAGTAATGTTAAAACATTTAAACTCACACATGTGATGGACATGACTGAGCAACCCCACTTTCACTTTTTCACTTTCATGCATTGGAGAAGGAAATGGCAACCCACTCCAGTGTTCTTGCTTGGAGAATCCCAGGGATGAGGGAGCCTGGTTGGCTGCCATCTATGGGGGTCACACAGAGTTGGACACGACCGAAGTGATTTAGCAGAAGCAGCAGCATGTTGATTTATTATAAAATTCCAATAATTAAAATTCCAGACTGGATCAAGGATTGAGAAATACATCAATGGAACAGAATAGATAGAAAAATATAAAGAATAATCCATGCATTAATCTACTTGATTGTATATAGACATTTCTTCTAAGAGAGGAAATTTTTACTTTCTCATCAAAATTTCACAATTGCTTTTCCTATAGGAGTCTTTTTTGGAACCCTGCTATGTCAAAGAAAACTATATCCCTAGTTCAGTGTTTTCCTGTGCTACTGTTTCATTTATTTCAGTTTATTGAACAAATACTTAAAAATTGCTATTGTTACTGTTGTTCAGTTGCTAAGTTGTGTCTGACTGTGACCCTGGGGACTGCAGTGCACCAGGCTTACCTGTCCTTCATTATCTCCCTGAGTTTGCTCAAATTAATGTCCATTGAGTCAGTGATGTCATCAAATCATTTAATGCTCTGTTGCCCTCTTATCCACCTGTCCTCAAACTTTCCCAATATCAATGAGTGGGCTGATCATATCAGGTGTCCAGATTATTGCATCTTCAGCTTCAGTCCTTCCAATGAATATTCAGGGTTGATTTCCTTCAGGATTGGATATTCCATCTCCTTGCAGTCCAAGGGACTCTCAAGAGTCTTCTCCAACACCACAGTTGAAAAGCACCTATTATTTGGTGCTCAGCCTTCTTTATGGCCCAACCATCACATCCACACATTACTACTGGAAAAACCGTACCTTTAACCGGATCTTTGTCTGCCAAGCGATGTCTCTGCTTTTTAATACGCTATCTAGGTTTGTCATAGCTTTTCTTCCAAGGAGCAAGTGTCTTTCACTTTCATTGCTGCTGTCCCCATCAGCAATGATTCAAGTCTGTCACTGTTTCCATTGTTTCCCCATCTATTTGCCATGAAGTGATGGGATCAGATGCCATGATCTTAGTTTTTTAATGTTGAGTTTTAAGTTAGCTTTTTTCACTCTCCTCTTTCACTCTCATCAAGAGAGTCTTTAGTTTCTCTTAGCTTTCTGTCATTAAAGTGGTATCATCTGCATATCCGAGGCTGTTGATATTTTTCCCAGCAATCTTGATTTCAGCTTGTGATTCATCCAGCCTAGCATTTCTCATGATGTACTCTGCATTAAGTTAAATAAGCAGGATGATAATATACAGCATTGACATGCTCCTTTCCCAATTTTGAACCCAGTCCTTTGTTCCATATTTGGTTTTGTTGCTTATTGACCTTCATACAGGTTTCTTAGGAGACAGATCAGGTGGTCTGGTATTCCCATTCCCTTAAGAATTTTCCACGTTTTGTTGTGATCCAAACAGGCAAAGGCTTTAGTGTAGTCAGTGAAGCAGAAGTAGATGTTTTTGTGAAATTCCCTTGCTTTTATTAGATCTGAAAAATGTTGGCAGATTGATCTCTGGTTTCACTGCTTTTTCTAAATGGATGGACAACTTTTTTTAAAAAAAAATTCTTGGTTCGATGCACGATACTGGATGCTTGGGGCTGGTGCACTGGGATGACCCAGAGGGATGGTATGGGGAGGGAGAAGGGAGGAGGGTTCAGGATGGGGAACACATGTATACCTGTGGCAGATTCATTTTGATATTTGGCAAAACTAATACAATAATGTAAAGTTTAAAAATAAAATAAAAATTTAAAAAAATGTCTTGGATATGGTAAAATAACTGCCTGAAACCAATTAAGGAGACCTGTATATAGGAAGAACAGTTGTAGATATCTAACTATCAGGCATGCCATCTTAACCTCAAACCAGAGGGAAATTACACATGCTTGTTATAACAGGACTCTAACATTTTGAAAATCCTATCAAATACATAATAATGAACTCTGCTGCCATATTTGGTCAATTGCCAGTACAATACAGCAAACATACAAGTGCAATTTACAGTAACTGACTGTGAATGGACTGGTTTACATATTTGTGTTATAATTTTTATGAGTGCATTTTCTTCCATGGGCAAATTCTATTTTGATAAAAAATAGACCCCTTTTGTACTGTGTTAATTGCTACGAAGAAATTGAGGAGGGTAGAATTTTTTTTTTTTTTTTTTTGCTCTTTAGCAAGATCAATGAAGAAAATAGTTTCTAATTAGCATATTTATTACTGAGCTTTTTTCCAAAACCAGGCATTCTTAGATGAATTAAACTTTCTTAGATATTTCCAGCTAAACATTTACCCTAAATTGTTATCCATAAGCTTTCATAAATTTCAATATGTTATTTTAGATAAGGCCCCATATCAAAATGCTCTCATGTCACTGGTTTTCTTAAGTTGTAACAACAGCATGTACTAGACATCAATGTATCTATGTCAGCATAGATAATAATTTCACACTCTTACTCCCTTTTTCAATCTCATCTCCATATTAAATCTCTCCTTCCTACTTGCACTATATACTAACACATCCATGCTCACTTATATTGACCTCTTGTTTGCTATAAACTGTCCAATAATAAGATTAAGATATCCCAAGCCTCACACAAGCAAAAAAGCAAAGACTCAAAAATGTATTTTTAAAGTGTTAGTAGAAGTGTAAAGACATTGTGTAATTTAAGTTTGTGTGGTTAGTAAATTACAGAGATTCTCAATTTAATATTTTAAAAATGATATTATATGTGATTGCACTTTTTATTCTTAATATTTGATTAAACTAATTTCACAAAAGAATATTTTAATAAATTTAAAACATTTTTACAATTTTTAGAATATTTGAAATTCCATAATATTTTAATCTTCAAAATTATCATTAAACAAATAAATGAATCAATATATCAGTTCTGTCACAAAAAGGAAGTTGGCATACAGAAAAGTGAAGAAGTTGCTCACAATTAATCTGGCTGCCTGTAATCCCTAAGTACCATTCTCAAATCAGAACTTATTCCACCAGTACTGGCTTCTCTGAAGTTGCATAACTATTTTAAATAAATAGATGGTTTTATTGCCACAGGAAAAGGTGTTAAACATGCTGGGTGGGTTTTAACTCTTTTCTATATGTCCAGTAAAATACAACTGATTTTTAAATACTCTTTTTTGATCTTGGAAATTACCTCATATATCATGCTGTTTTAATCATTTTATAAATTAGGAAAAAGACTCTTTAAAAATAAAAATTCTACGGAACACACAAAATTATGAATCTGAAATTTCAGTCTAGAATAAGAATGTAGTGTTATTTTCAGTACTGCACTAATTGTAGGTCAAAAATGACTACATTGCATTGTATGAGAATAAGGATAAACCTCTCAAAACTCTGGGGGGAAAGTCAGATAAAAAGCCATGTACTGGGTATTTGGCAATACTTTTGCGTGTGTGCGTGTGTGTGTTGTGCAATTATGTTTAGTCATTTTCATTCAGAACAGACTGTCTATATCTGGTAGTAATTTTCTCTTTCTCAACACTGCTATTTTAATCCATTGCTCTAGGTTGATGTTTTGCATGCTTTTTTTATGCATAAAAAGGACTTCTTTCTATTTTATTGAGATATGGGTATATAACATTGTATACATTCAAGGTATACAATATGATAATTTGATATACATATATTGTGAAACTTATGCCACAATAAATTTTAGTTGACACATTTTTTTTGGTGCTATGGTAAGAACATTTAAGATCTACTTTCATGACAATCTTCAAGTGCATATTACAGTATTGTTAACTATAGTCACCACACTCTATATTACAGCTAAAATATTATTCACCTTATAAATGGTAATTTGTACTCCTTCATTAACATCTCATTTTCCCCACTCTTTTTTCTGGTAGCCATCAATATTCTGTCTGTCTGAGTTCAGTGTTCGGTATCAAAGGTATTTTAGATATGATACCAAAAATGAGATTCACAGTACTGTGCCAAAATCCTTCCACTGAAAAGCCCATTCAAAAATAAACTTCATTATAAATGTGAAAATGCATTTTCACATTTTCTTTTCTCTTTTGACATGAATATATGTCACCTGGCTAAATGTTCTCCATACTTCTAATACTTCTAAAACTTTACCTTCTTTCATTTTCTTCTATTATCTACATTTACTTTTTTATTTTTTAAACTTATTTTCATGGAATCACAATTGATTTACAATGTCGTGCTGTTTTCTGACATACAACAAAGTGAATCGTTTATAAAGATACATATATCCACACTTTTTTTGTAGCATAAGAATTTTATTGATAATTTTGGTTGTAAATATTAGAAGAAAATTAAATGAATTGAAGGTAGTTACCTCTGGGGAACAAGATGGCACTAGAAGAATCAGCCAGGGGACTTCTGCTTTTCATTAAAATCTTATACTATTATTCACTTTATAAAATGTATGTACAAGTATGATTTTAACAATAATGATTAACGTAAAAAATGCTCATTCAATTCAGTTCAGTTGCTCAGTCATGTCCAACTCTTTGTGACCCCATGGACTGTAGCTTGCCAGGATCCTTTGTCCATGGGGATTCTCCAGGCAAAAATACGGGAGAGGGTTATCATGCCGTCCTCCAGGGGATCTTCTCAACCCAGGGATCAAAACCAGGTATCCTGCATTTCAGGCAGATTCTTTACTATCTGATCCACCAGGGAATCACAAGAATAATGGAGTGGGTGACCAATTCCTTCTCCAGGGGATGTTCCCAAACCAGGTATTGAAAAGGGGTCTCCTGTATTGCAGGCACTCTTTACCAGCTGAGATACCAGTGAAACCCATATATATCTATTTTTATATCTAGCCATATCTATTTTTAATATAAATTTATTTCTTTTAATTAGAGGCTAATTATTTTACAATATTGTATTGGTTTTGCCATACATCAACATGAATCTGACACGGGTGTACATGTGTTCCTCATCCTGAACCCCCCTCCCACCTCCCTCCCTGTACCATCCTCTGGGTCATCCTAGTGCACCAGCCCCAGGCATCCAGTATCGTGCATTGAACCTGGACTGGTGACTCGTTTCATATATGATATTATACATGTTTCAATGCCATTCTCCCAAATCATCCCACCCTCTCCCTCTCCCACAGAGTCTAAAAGACTGTTCTGTACATCTGTGTCTCTTTTGCTGTCTCGCATAGAGGGTTATTGTTACCATCTTTCTAAATTCCATATATATGCGTTAGTATACTGTATTGGTGTTTTACTTTCTGACTTACTTCACTCTGTATAATAAGCTCCAGTTTCATTCACCTCATTAGAACTGATTCAAATGCATTCTTTTTAATGGCTGCATAATACTCCATTGTGCATATGTACCACAGCTTTCTTATCCATTCATCTGCTGAGGGACACCTAGGTTGCTTCATTGTCCTGGCTATTATAAACAGTGCTGCAATGAATATTGGGGTACACGTGTCTCTTTCAATTCTGATTTCCTTGGTGTGTATGCCCAGCAGTGGGATTGCTGAGTCATAAGGCAGTTCTATTTCCAGTTTTTTAAGGAATCTCCATACTGTTCTCCATAGTGGCTGTACTAGTTTGCATTCCCACCAACAGTGTAAGAGGGTTCCCTTTTCTCCACATCCTCTCCAGCATTTATTGCTTGTAGACTTTTGGATAGCAGCCATTCTGACTGGCATGAAATGGTACCTCATTGTGGTTTTGATTTGCATTTCTCTGATAATAAGTAATGTTGAGCATCGTTTCATGTGTTTGTTAGCCATCTGTATGTCTTCTTTGGAGAAATGCCTATTTAGTTCATTGGCCAGTTTTTTGATTGGGTCATTTATTTTTCTTGAATTGAGCTGCAGGAGTTGTTTGTATATTTTTGAGATTAGTTGTTTGTCAGTTGCTTCATTTGCTATTATGTTCTCCCATTCTGAAGGCTGTCTTTTCACCTTGCTTATAGTTTCCTTTGTTGTGCAGAAGCTTTTAATTTTAATTGGTCCTGTTTGTTTATTTTCGCTTTTATTTCCAGTATTCTGGGAGGTGGGTCATAGAGGATCCTGCTGTGATTTATGTCAAAGAGTGTTTTGCCTGTGTTCTCCTCAAAGAGTTTCATAGTTTCTGATCTTATGTTTAGATCTTTAATCCATTATGAGTTTATTTTTGTGTATGGTGTTAGAAAGTGTTCTAGTTTCATTCTTTTACAAGTGGTTGACCAGTTTTCCCAGAAGCACTTGTTAAAGAGATTGTCTTTAATCCATTGTATATTCTTGTCTCCTTTGTCAAAGATAAGGTGTCCATAGGTATGTGAATTTAACTCTGGGCTTTCTATTTTGTTCCATTGATCTATATTTCTGTCTTTGTGCCATTACCATACTCTCTTGATGAGTGTGGCTTTGTAGAGCCTGAAGTCAGGCAGGTTGATTCCTCCAGTTCCGTTCTTCTCTGTCAAGATTGCTTTGGCTATTTGGGTTTTTTTATGTTTCCATACAAACTGTGAAATTATTTGTTCTAGCTCTGTGAAAAATACTGTTGGTAGCTTGATAGGGATTGCATTGAATCTATAGATTTTTTTGAGTAGTATACTCATTTTCACTATATTGATTCTTCCAATCCATGAACATGGTATATTTCTCCATCTATTACTGTCCTCTTTGATATAATTAAAAATAAGAGAGAACAGAATAGTAATGAAAAATAAGAAAATAAAATAAGTTTAGAAAACTAATAGAAATAGTAGAAAATATAAGAATAGTAGAAAAATAAAAATAGTGGGAAAAAATAAGAATAAGAACTGGAGTGTAAAACTAAATTCCAGTGACAAATAGTAAAACAAAACCAAAGAAAACAAACAAACCAAAAAATCCCTCTCAAAACAACAATAAAATAACAACTAAAAGGCAGGAAAAAAACCTTGGCTGTGAAAGGTTCGGCTGAGGTGGGGAAGGGCTTGGCAGAGGCCAGTGTTCAGGTGGAGGGGATATTTAGGCGGGGGCAGGCTCTGAGTCAGGACCTCAGGAAAGGTCCATGGTGGAGGTGGGAGGAATGCCCAGGCTCAACCCAGCCATGGGGTCTTCTTCATTGCCACCCCACCCCAAAACCTTTTCTGGAGGCTTGTGTTCTGTTCTCTACTTCTGTGACACACTTCCTGTTTTCAGAATGTGTTTAGTTCCTAACTTCTACCAGATGGAAACTGAGTGTGCTGTGTACCTTGTTATACTTTCATTGCTTCACACGTCAGAATTTTTTTTTTACGAATACTCTTGAGAAGTATCAAATACACTATTCTGTTAATTCAATATGTGTCCATCAATTTTCTTTAATCTTCCCAAAGGAAACACAATTATAACCATGTAGTGGCAGAAGGAAAATCTGTTTTAATATTGATTTGTTAGTGGCAATTCAGCCATGCTGCTGCTAAGTCGCTTCAGTTGTGTCCAACTCTGTGCAACCCCATAGATGGCAGCCCACCAGGCTCCCCCATCCCTGGGATTCTCCAGGCAAGAACACTGGAGTGGGTTGCCATTTCCTTCTCCAATGCATAAAAGTGAAAATTGAAAGTGAAGTCGCTCAGTCGTGTCCAACTATTACCGACCCCATGGACTGCAGCCCACCAGGCTCCTCCGTCCATGGGATTTTCCAGGCAAGAGTACTGGAGTGGGGTGCCATTGCCTTCTCCGAATTCAGCCATACATAACAGCATGTATGGTATGTAGCAAAAACATATGATACAACATGTAGATGTTGTATTAGATAAGTAGTCCTCACTTATTTTAACTTTCATTGACTTTCTTCTGTTGACTGATTTCCAAACATTTTTTTTTATTTTTCTAAAACAACACCATATAAACCAGTACTGTATGAATTTCATTCTGCACATGTGTAATAGCCTTTCTAATGAACATACTTAAGGGAAGTATGACTGTATAATATATACATCTATATAAAGAATTTATGTTTTTTCTATAAATTCATAGATAATGGAACTAACATCATACAAGGGAAAGAGGTGTATATCAGATCAGATCAGTCGCTCAGTCATGTCTGACTCTTTGCAACCCCATGAATCGCAGCATGCCAGGACTCCCTGTCCATTACCAACTCCCGGAGTTCACTGAGACTCAGGTCCATCGAGTCAGTGATGCCATCCAGCCATCTCATCCTCTGTCGTTCCCTTCTCCTCCTGCCCCCAATCCCTCCCAGTATCAGAGTCTTTTCCAATGAGTCAACTCTTCACATGAGGTGGCCAAACTACTGGAGTTTCAGCTTTAGCATCGTTCTTTCCAAAGAAATCCCAGGGCTGATCTCCTTCAGAATGGACTGGTTGGGTCTCCTTGCAGTCCAAGGGACTCTCAAGAGTCTTCTCCAATACCACAGTTCAAAAGCATCAATTCTTCGGTGCTGAGCTTTCTTCACAGTCCAACTCTCACATCCATACATGACCACAGGAAAAACCATAGCCTTGACTAGACGAACCTTTGTTGGCAAAGTAATGTCTCTGCTTTTGAATATGCTATCTAGGTTGGTCATAGCTTTCCTTCCAAGGAGTAAGCATCTTTTAATTTCATGGCTGCAGTCACCATCTGTAGTGATTTTGGAGCTCAGAAAAATAAAGTCTGACACTGTTTCCACTGTTTCCCCATCCATTTCCCATGAAGTGATGGGACTGGATAACATGATCTTCGTTTTCTGAATGTTGAGCTTTAAGCCAACTTTTTCATTCTCCACTTTCACCTTCATCAAGTGGTTTTTTAGTTCCTCTTCACTTTCTGCCATAAGGGTGGTGTCTTCTGCACATCTGAGGTTATTGATATTTCTCCTGGCAATCTTGATTCCAGCTTGTGTTTCTTCCAGTCCAGCGTTACTCATGATGTTCTCTGCATATAAGTTAAATAAACAGGGTGACAATATACAGCCTTAATGTACTATATTTCCTATTTGGAACCAGTCTATTGTTCCATGTCCAGTTCTAACTGTTGCTTCCTGACCTGCACACAAATTTCTCAAGAGGCAGATCAGGTGGTCTGGTATTCCCATCTCTTTCAGAATTTTCCACAGTTTATTGTGATCCACACAGTCAAAGGCTTTGGCATAGTCAATAGAGCAGAAATAGATGTTTTTCTGGAACTCTATTGCTTTTTCTATGATCCAGCGGATGTTGGCAATTCGATCTCTCGTTCCTCGGCCTTTTCTAAAACCAGCTTGAGCATCAGAAAGTTCATGGTTCACATATTGCTGAAGCCTGGCTTGGAGAATTTTGAGCATTTCTTTACTAGCATGTGAAATGAGTGCAATTGTGCGGTAGTTTGAGCATTCTTTGGCATTGCCTTTCTTTGGGATTGGAATGAAAACTGACCTTTTCCAGGCCTGTGGCCACTGCTGAGTTTTCCAAATTTGCTGGCATATTGAGTGCAGCATATCAGATCTGGAGCAATGGAATCCAGTCAATTTTTCCTGAGGTTCTACTTATGCTTTTAAGTAGCACAGTGTTTGTCATTTTTCCTCTTCATTACCTGGTGCCAATTTACAGTTGACAGCATCTCATTCATTACTATTCACTGTTCAGTGATAGATATTAGCTGTCAATCATGTAAGAAACTTTTGCTTGATCATCGATCATCAGAGTTATACAGATAAGGAAATGAAAGGACAGGTCAATAAGTAAATTGTAACAAAGAACAAGTGACAATACAGGACTTCAGCTTTATTATTTTTTAAGTTAATTAATTTATTTTAATTGGAGGCTAGTTACTTTACAATACTCTAGTGGCTTTTGCCATACATTGACATGAATCAGCCATGGGTGTACATGTGTCCCCCATCCTGAATCCCCCATCCTCTTCCCTCCCCATTCCATCCCTCAGGGTCAACCCAGTGCACTAGCCCTGAGTGCCCTGTCTCATGCATTGAACCTGGACTGGCAATCTGTTTCATATATGGTAATATACATGCTTCTGTGCTATTCTCTCAAATCATCCCACCCTTGCCTTCTCCCACAGAGTTCAAAAGTCAATAATCTGACCATATAAATCCTCTGTTAGATTAAATATGGCCACAACATCTGTGGTACTATGTATACTTCCATTAAGAAGAAAAGGCAGTTTCCACATCCTCTTACTTGATGTTGAAATTTGCTCTGCAGCACTAATGATAATGCCATGAGAGTTCTGAGGCTCATTCTCAGGAGGACTTGCAGTTTTTGTTCTCACATTCTGGAAACTGGAAACTTTCAGATTATTTAGAAGACAGGGATAAAGTATTATGTGGAGCGAAGCCCAGTTACTCCACCAAATCCTGCCATCCCAGCTCAGTCACTAGATAACCCTAGGTGTGTGAGTAAGTTCAGGTAAGACCAGCAAAAGAATCATTTAGGCAACTGATAGAATCTGAAGAAATAATAAATCATTGCTTTAAACCCCTATGTGTTGGAGTAGTTTGGTACAGAGCCATAGATAACTACAATTTTTCCTCTTGACATTATGGAAATCAAAGATAATATTTATTTGGTAAATTCCCTCCATATTTGTTCAGTCTCTTTGCTAAAAATTTATTCCGTTTCTGGGTTTATTCCCCAGTAACACCTTGGCCTCTTCCCAGGATTACTGACATTTTTAAAATAATTTTGCTACTTGTAAATTAATAGTATGCATTAATTCCATTGCTATTAAATAAAATTGATGAAAAACACCAATTTCATTCATTTTACCTATTAATCTATATACTATGATTTTTTTACTTTGAAAAAATATTAATTTGTATTTTTACATATATATTCAGGTTAAATCATTCAAATATGAGCTTATAATTTTTGTTATTTTATCTGAATTTAGTTCCATTTGAGAACAATTGAACCACATGCAGGTGACACACTGGAACACTGTTGTCACTGCACAGTTCCAGCCTTTATCCTGTTGGCCTGAGATGTGATTCACATTATGCTATGCTTTTCTAACAGGTATCTAAATCCAATGGGGAGCTATATATTTAAGTCCCTTTCATGTAGCTACTCTGTTAAACTTGATATATTCAGCAAATGGCATCCACAGAAGCTGACATTTAAGCACACTGCAATATGCATTAGTGAGCAAGACCCTCCTGGGTTGATGATAACAGAAGTTCCACTTGTGGCTCAGTTTTGGAAAGCAAAATTACAAAGTAATTATATCCAAGCTTAGGCATTTTCACATTGTCTCTTCAGATCAAATCACAGTCTATTCAAGAGGCACTATGCCAAAGATCTATCACTTATATGCTAATGAAATAGGAGGAATGCTCTTTTTTTTGATCCAATGATTAAAAATCCAACGTTCCATGGGAAAATTGTTTGTTTATTAAAAGCTTCTTGTTTTTGTCATTTATCCAAGTGACTTTAAATCTTACAGCATTGGAATGACTCTGTGGGTTGAAACAAGATGAATCCCCACCTGGGATTCTCAGGCTTAGCAATAGTCCTAATTTGGCACAGTTATCTGAAGCTATGGGATTAAAAATGTTATCTAAACCTGCCATTGGTCACTGCTTAGGTAAGATCTCTAAAACAGGAATGAATTATAATTTTAACAATTGCAATAGTAATAGCAGTTGAATTACTCTTTCCCATTTAATAAAGAAATAAACTAAGATTTAAATACCTCCTTATCCAATGTTACATTGCTTTAAAAAACAAAATTATAAATTTAACTCAAATCCACTACCTCCAAAACTATTGTTTTCTATTATATCTTGATAACCTTTGAGCAAAGTTCATTTAAGTCTGACATATTTATATGAACAATTTTTTTGAGAAAATATATTGTAATTTTATTTGTGAACCAAATATCCTATAAATGCGTATTTATGGGCATTCTTACATTAGATCTGTTATACTGGGGAATTAAAATCTTAAAAATTTTAAATGATCAATTTTCTTATGAGAAAATAGATCATTTGCTCTATTCGCAAAGATGCTGTATATGAGATATTACTTCAGTATCCCATAAACATCCATTTTGAATTTAGAGATTTGTAATAAATTTTATTCTACACATACAGTTAATAGCTGCACAAAGCAAATCACTCTGGCAGACAGAACCCTAGGGTAAGGGGAGTGGAAAAGATTTTCCTTACATGTAAACCTCTCTTGTAGTCCCTAGAGAAGACTGGAAAATAAAACCCAGCATTTCAAGTACTTATAATTCCTTGAATCAAAGTATATACAGAATACTTATTATTATAATTCAATGCTCATGGGCCCTTAATAAAGCATTTAATTGAAATTATATTTTAAATTAGATGTGAAGTTTACAAATTTGTTAAAAGCATTTAACATTTAATGACTTTAAAAATATTTCCATAAAGCTTGCATATTATTTCTTTCTAAATGCATCACTCATCTTGTTAATAATTTAGTCACATAAAGAAGCCTGAAATACAAGTTTCTTTGCTAAATTTTGCATTCTATGTAGGAAGCTATTTGCAAAGAACACCATGTTACCCCAGAATAAAAGACATTTAAAGTTATTTCATCAATATTAGGTACAAATTTTAACTATATTTTGATTCTCATAGTAGAATTTAATTTAATGACACTGACTCTGATGTTTAATACAGAAGAGACTACTATGTGTGTGTATGTGTGTGTGTTTGTGGAGCAAGTCTAAATTAGGTTTGCAAATATCTTTTTTTAAATGTTTACCAAATTTATTTTTAATTGGAGGATAATTGCTTTATAATACATATTGTCTTCTTCCATATGACAATGTGAATCGGTCATAAGCATACGTATCTCACCTCCTGCTTGAACTTCACCACCAGCCCCCCACCCACTCCCACTCCTCTATGTTACCGTGTTGAACTCTGTGTTATATAGCAACTTCCCAGTAGTTGTCTATTCTTAATATGGTAATGCATATATTTCAATTCTACTCTCTCAGTTGGCCCCGACCTCTCCTTCTCCTGCTGTCCAAAGTCTGTTCTCTATGTCTGTTTCTCTATTCTTGTCCTGCAAATAGGTTCATCAGGACCATTTCTCTAGATTCCATATATATGCATTAATATATTATACTGTATTTGTTTTTCTCTTTCTGACTTACTTCACTCCGTATAAAAGGCCCCAGGTTCATCCACCTCACTAGAACTGACTTAAATAAGTTCCTTTTTAATGGCTGAATACTAGCCCATTTTACATATGCACCACAACTTCTTTGTCCATTAATCCAGCATGGACATCTATCCAGATATCTTTTAATAAATTAGAAATATAAGTAAAAAGTGGTGAATTACTTGCATTTATAGCTC
Organism: Bubalus kerabau; assembly: GCF_029407905.1. Classification (NCBI taxonomy): domain Eukaryota; kingdom Metazoa; phylum Chordata; class Mammalia; order Artiodactyla; family Bovidae; genus Bubalus; species Bubalus kerabau. The sequence goes on along the minus strand of NC_073635.1, from coordinate 7,376,914 downwards.
AAAAAATCCTCATGGAGGGAAATTTATTTTTGGAAGACCTTCTTCTCACACCGAATCCAATTTATCAGCTTGCTTGATTACCTCTTCAATTTGTTTGCCAGAATGGTAAATGCTTTTCCCTAGAGGTAGAGTCTCAAGATCCTTACTAAGAGTTTATTCCCTCTGTAGATTCAATGGTTATTCACAGCATTGCATGTGCGTGTTGCATGTGTGTGTGTGTGCATGTGTGTGTCTGCACACGCTTAGTTGCTCAGTCAGGTCCAACTGTTTGCAGTCCCATGGGCTGTATCCCACCAGGTTCATCTGTCCTCAGAATTATCCAAGCAAGAATATTGGCATCAATTGGCATTACCTTCTCCAGGAGATATTCTCAACCCATGGATCAAACCCAAGTCTCTTACATCTCCTGCATGAGCAGATGAATTCTTTACCACTGTGTCACCTGGGAAACCTTTCACATTAGAATAACATTTAAATAATTCATTATTTCCTGTTTTTCTAACCCAAACTTCATTAATTGTACTCTAATGGTGCAGTGTTAGGTTAGTCTACAATAGGAATTTTTCCCTCTCTATACTTTAGTCCATGACCTGGGCTCCTGTCTAGTATTCCATCCACTCTTGGCTTGGTTTACTGATTTTTGATCAGAAATTGGAGTTCTGTTCTTGGACCAAAGTCTCATAGGATTGTTATCAAACTCCTATAAATACAGATTTGTCCCAATTTGTTGTACTAAACTGCCTGACATTCTCATAAACTGATCATATCATTTATTACCCAGTACTATCATATATTGGAGAAGGAAGTGGCAATCCACTCCAGTATTCTTGTCTGAAAAAATCCCACGGAGAGAGGAGCATAGCAGGCTAAAATCCATGGGGTCACAGGAGTCGGACATGATTGAACGACTAAACCACCACCATCACCACTATCATATATATATATGTGTGTGTGTATACATATCATGTTATTTATACACATGCATATTTTATTACTATATATATTTAATACACATACAGTACGTGCATTCTTGTCAATATTTATGTCAGTTCAATTCAATTCAGTTCAGTCACTCAGTCATGTCCGACTCTTTGAGACCCCATGAATCGCAGCAGGGCAGGCCTCCCTGTCCATCACCAACTCCCGGAGTTAACTCAAACTCACGTCCGTCGAGTCAGTGATGCCATCCAGCCATCTCATCCTCTGTCGTTCCCTTCTCCTCCTTCCCCCGATCCCTCCCAGTATCAGAGTCTTTTCCAATGAATCAACTCATAGCATGAGGTGGCCAAAGTACTGGAGTTTCAGCTTTAGCATCATTCCTTCCAAAGAAATCCCAGGGCTGATCTCCTTCAGAATGGACTGGTTGGATGGTCTTGCAGTCCAAGGGATTTTCAAGAGTCTTCTCCAACACCACAGTTCAAAAGCATCAATTCTTCAGCACTCAGCCTTCTTCACAGTCCAACTCTCACATCCATACATGACAATAAGTAATCATTGAATAGCTGTTTTACTGTTTTGCAATACCCAAAGAAATTTTCATATGTTGATTCATAACACAAGTATTATTCCATAGGATATTTGTATGAAGAAACAAAAGTAAAAAACACATGGCTGGGCCAAAGAACTAAATAGACATTTCTCCAAAGAAGACATACAGATGGCTAACAAACACATGGAAAGATGCTCAACATCACTATCAGAGAAATGCAAATCAAAACCACAATGAGGTATCATTTCATGCCAGTCAGAATGGCTGCGATCCAAAAGTCTACAAGCAATAAATGTTGGAAAGGGTGTGGAGAAAAGGGAACACTCTTACACTGCTGGTGGGAATGCAAACTAGTACAGCCACTATGGAGAACAGTGTGGAGATTCTTTAAAATACTGTAAATAGAACTGCCTTATGATCCAGCAATCCCACTGCTGGGCATACACACTGAGGAAACCAGAATTGAAAGAGACACGTGTACCCCAATGTTCATCGCAGCACTGTTTATAATAGCCAGGACATGGAAGCAACCTAGATGTCCCTCAGTAGATGAATGGATAAGAAAGCAGTGGTACATATACACAATGGAGTATTACTCAGCCATTAAAAATAATACATTTGAATCAGTTCTAATGAGGTGGATGAAACTGGAGCCTATTATACAGAGTGAGGTAAGCCAGAAAGAAAAACACCAATACAGTATACTAATGCATATACATGGAATTTAGAAAGATGGTAATGATAACCCTGTATGCGAGACAGCAAAAGAGACACAGATGTATAAAACAGTCTTTTGGACTCTGTGGGAGAGAGAGAGGGTAGGATGATTTGGGAGAATGGCATTGAAACATATATAATATCATATATGAAATGAATCGCCAGTCCAGGTTCGATGCATGATACTTGATGCTTGGGGATGGTGCACTGAGAAGACCCAGAGGGATGGTATGGGGAGGGAGGAGGGAGGGGGGTTCAGGATGGGGAACACGTGTATACCTGTGGCAGATTCATGTTGATGTTTGGCAAAACCAATACAATATTGTATAGTAATTAACCTCCAATTAAAATAAAGAAATTTATGTTTAAAAATAAAGAAGGAATTAAAAAAAAAACATGGCATTTAAATCACTTTCTAAATTTTATGTAGCTAAAAAATTACAGAGTATTTCCAATCCAAACAAACTGGACTTTCTAAAGGAAATATTTTATTCAGTTCAGTTCAGTTCAATCACTCAGTCGTGTCCTACTCTTTGTGACCCACGCCAGGCATCCCTGTCCATCACCAACTCCCAGAGTTCACCCAAACCCATGTCTATTGAGTCGGTGATGCCATCCAACTATCTCATCCTCTGTTGTCCGCTTCTCCTCCAGTCCTCAATCTTTCCAAGCATCAGGATCTTTTCAAATGTGTCAGCAGTTCAGGTTAGGTGGCCAGAGAATTGGAGTTTCAACTTCAACATAAGTCCTTCCAATGAACACCCAGGACTGATCTCCTTCCGGATGGACTGATTGGATCTCCTTGTAGTCCAAGGGACTCTCAAGTATCTTCTGCAACACTATAGTTCAAAAGTATCAATTCTTCAGCGCTTGATTTTCTTTATAGTCCAACTCTCACATCCATACATGACCACTGGAAAAACCATAGCTTTGACTAGATGGACCTTTGTTGACAAAGTAACGTCTCTGCTTTTTAATATGCTGTCTAGATTGATCATAACTTTCCTTACAAGGAGTAAGCATCTTTTAATTTCATGGCTGCAATCACGATCTGCAGTGATTTTGGAGCCCAGAAAAATAGTCAGCCACTGTTTTCACTGTTTCCCCGTCTATTTGCATGAAGTGATGGGACTGGATACCATGATCTTTGTTTTCTGAATGTTGAGCTTTAAGCCAACTTTTTCACTCTCCACTTTCACTTTCATCAAGAGGCTTTTTAGTTTCTCTTCATTTTCTGCCATAAGGGTGATGTCATCTGCATATCTGAGGTTATTGATATTTCTCCCAGCAATCTTGATTCCAGCTTGTGTTTCTTCCAGTCCAGCGTAGAGTTGGAAGAGAAGATTTCTCTAGGCAGCACTGAAAATTGCCTATAGCCAGCCATGAGTCTTCAGAAAATGAAAGTGAGAGTCATTCAGTCTTGTCCAACTCTTGGTGACCCCATGAACTATACAGTCCATGGAATTCTCCAGGCCTGAATAAGGCTTCTAGGAGATGGGAAAACACTAAACACTTCATCTGGCCTATACCTTCCAGGGAAGGTTAGGAGCTGTGTAGCAATTCATGAAAATTTGGGACTTAACTCCCAGTGTCTACTGAGGTTGGTCAATCTTCATGATCATTTAATGATGTGAGATTAAAAACAGCAAAAGAGTAATTGTGGCTTCAAAAATAATTTTCCCTAATATGATTATGTTTAGAAAATGGCCTAAGTAACTGCATAATTTATTATAATTGTATAGATGCTACAAAATACATATTATTTTATAGAAATATAATTACAATAGTGTGTAATGATAATAACCATATTACAATATTGCAATTTATTTTCAATATAGGTGTTTCTGATTCTGAACAAAATATATTTCCTTCAAACTCATGATATATATGAAAAAGTGACAAATATAAAACCGAAATATATGGTTTAACAAAACCATATATCATTGATATTCTAGTAGGTATCACACAGACATTCAGAGTAAAAATTTGAATTCAAAAATCCAAAATTCGGAATTTTGGTTTCTATTTAATTTAGTATGTGGCTGTATTTACAGTTTTGGTACCAAGTTAGCATGAGAGCTATATATCATAATCATGAGGTATGAATTTCTTTGCCTTAGCATAATGTCTCCAAGGTATGTCTCTCTCTGACTATTATATATTTCTTTACACCTCTGTATTTACTATTTGCATATAACTATATAGTACACAGTGAACTAAAATGGACTAGAGTGGGCTAATTTAAGTCATAATATCTACTACTGTGGGCAATAATCCCTTAGAAGGAATGGAGTAGCCCTCAGAGTAAAAAAAAAAAAAAAAAAAAAAGAGTCTGATTTGGTGCAGTGTCAAAAATGACAGAATGATCTTGGCTTATTTCCAAGATAGAGAACTAGAATGAAAGTAGGAAGTCAAGACATACCTGGAGTAACAAACAAGATTGGCCCTTGGAGTACCTAACAGAGCTTTCTCTTTCTACCAAGAGAAAGCTGTGGTCATAGCAAACGTTCTTTTCCAACAACACATGGACATCACTAGATGATCATTACCAAAATCAGATTGATTATATTATTTGCAGCCAAAAATGGAGAAGCTCTATATACTCAGCAAAAACAAGACCAGGAACTCACTGTGACTCAGCTTATGAACTCTTATTGCAAAATTAAGGCTCAAAATTAAATAACGTTGGGAAAACCACTAGGCCATTCAGGTATGCCCTAAATCAAATCCCTTATGAATAAACAGTGAAGGTGATGAATAGATTCAAGGAACTAGATCTGGTAGACAGACTGCTTGAAGAACTATGGCCTGAGGTTTGTAACATTGTATAGGAGGTGGTGACCAAAACCATTCCCATGAAAATGAAATGCAAGAAGGCAACTGGTTATCTGAGGAGGCCTTATAAATAGCTGAGAAAAGAAGAGAAGCTAAAGGCAAAGGAGAAAGGGAAAGATATACCCAACTGAATGCAGAGTTCCAGAGAATAACAAGGAGAGTTAAGAAAGCCTTCTTAAGTAAACAAACAATACAAAGAAATAGAAGAAAACAATAGAATAGGAAAGACTACAGGTGTCTTTAAGAAAATTGGAGATACCAAGATAACATTTCATGCAAAGATAAAGACATGATAAAGGACAAAAACAACACAGAACTAACAGAAGCGGAAGAGATTAAGAACAGGTGGCAAGAATACAGAGAATACAAAAAACTCCCATGATGGTGTGGTCACTCACCTAGAGCTAGACATCCTGGAATGTGAAGTCAAGTGGGCCTTAAGAAGCATTTCTATGAATAAAGCTAATGGAAGTGATGGAATTCCAGCTGAGCTATTTTGAATCTTAAAAGATGTTGCTGTTAATGTGCTGCAATCAATATGCCAGCAAATTTGGAAAAGTCAGCAGTAACCACAGGACTGGAAAAAGTCAGTTTTCCTTCCAATCTCAAAGAAAGGCAATGCCAAAGAATGTTCAAATTACCATACAATTGCACTCATTTCACATACTGGTACGATTATGCTCAAAATCCTTTAAGCTAGTCTTCAGCAGTAGGTAAACTGAGAATTTCCAGATGTAGCAGCTGGATTTAGAAAAGACAGAGGAACCAGATATCATATTGCCAACATCTGTTGGATCATAGAAAAAGCAAGAGAATTCCAGAAAAGACATCTACTTCATTAACTACATTAAAGACTTTGACTGTGTGGGTCACAAAAAAACAGTATCATATTCTTGAAGAGATGAGATTACCAGACTACATTACCTGCCTCCTGAGAAACCTGTATGCAGGTCAAGAAGCAGCAGTTAGAAACAGACATGGAACAACAGACTGTTTCAAAATTAGGAAGAGAGTAAATCAAGGCTGTATATTGTCACCCTGCTTATTTAACTTATATACAAAGTACATCATGTAAAATGCTGAGCTGGATGACTCACAAACTGGAGTCCTGGAATCAAGATTGGTGGGACAAAATATGCAGATGATACCATTTTAATGGCAAAAAGTGAAGAGGAACAAAAGAGCCTTTTGGTGAAGGTGAAAGAGGAGAATGAAAAATCTGGCTTAAAACTCAGCATTCAAGAAACTAAGTTCATGGCATTCAGTTCCATCACTTCATGGAAAAACAGAAGGGGAAAAGTGGAAACAGTGTCACATTTTATTTTATTGGACTCCAAAATCACTGCATATGGTGACTGCAGTCACAAAATTAAGACACTTGCTTTTGGGAAGAAGAGCTATGACAATCGAAGACATTATTAAAACAATATTGTAAATTAAAAAAATATTAATAATAAATAAATAAAATTTTAAAAAATAAAATATAGAAGAATAGAAAAAAAAAGAAAGACATCAGTTTACCTTCAAAGGTCCATATAGTCAAAGCTATGGTTTTTCTACTAGTCATGTATGGACATGAGAATTTGACCCTAAAGAAAGCTGAGTGCCAAAGAATTGATGCTTTCGAATTGTGATGCTAGGAAAGACTCTTGAGAGCCCCCTGGACAGCAAGGATACCAAACCAGTCAATCCTAAAAGAAGTCAACCTGAATATTCACTGCAAATACTGATGCTAAGACTCCAATACTTTGGCTACCTGACATGAAGACCCGGCTCTTTAGAAAAGACCCTGATGCTGGGAAAGATTGAGGGCAGGAGGAGAAGGGGACTACAGAGGATGAGATGATTGGATGGCATTACCAACTTAATGGACATGAGTTTGAGCAAACTCTGGGAGATGGGTTGCAAAGAGTCAGACATGACTCACAGACTGAACAACAAGAATATATTGCTTACCTATGCTCAAATATTGCTGTTATTTTTATGCCATCATCCTAAAGCTACTGCTAATAACTTTATTCTCAACTTTTAATTTATCATCTATTTTAAGAAAAAAACATTCCTCTTTTTCTCATGTGGGATAAAATAATATGATTTTTATTCTGGGATCATTTTGTTATTTCTTTTAATTTTTGTGTGTCTTTTTGGCAAAATATTGAATAACGATTCATATTAATTGATACTGAATAATTATTAATTATTCAGGTTTGTTCCACTAAAGTAAATCTCTTACCTCCTATCTTGATGTATTCCCATTGGATGTTCCCATAGCATTTAAATTTATGTTTCTATATTTTTATAAGTTAATTTTGTAAATGTGGCTAAAATTTCTGAAGCAATTACAACTCCTAGTTTATATATGCTTGTTAATTTAAATAGTGTATATATTTGAGTGGTATGATCAAATTATATCTCATTTATGACTTTTTCAAAATAATTTTATTAAATATTTGCTGAAAAATTATATAACATATGGGAGAGCAGATTCTGTCTATGAACAAATGTCCAACAATGGTTTGACAGACTTTTTTTTTTCTCCAAGTAATTTCAAGATTTTTTACTCTTTCATGATGCAGTGCATAGTATTCAAAAGTTTACTTCTTGCATTGTAGATCTGAATGTTTAGTGTTACATAATGAAGGGCTAACATCATAAGATGTACAAGAAATTATTGTTTGATTAGTCAGACAGATTGCAACCTTTCAAATGAATATTTGTTTTGTATATATTTATTTTCTTTTTTGAGGGGCCAAAGTAACCTGTGAGGTATAAATACCACTGGACCAAAAGGACTGTGATGTAAAAACAGGTGTACCTGAGGGACAATAAGAAATGTTATGAAGTATATATGAGACTTCATTTTAGAACATATAAAATTAGATAAATGGGATGTCTTGCTAAGAAGTAGGAAACAGAGAAAGGCAATTTGTGTTTGTGGAATGTGAAGAATATCTGTTGGTGAAAACAGAAAGAGGATGAATTCTCAGGAGATAATCCTGAGACTCTATATTCTTACACTCTAGGACAATATTTGCTATTTGTTGGAAAAAATTATCTCTCTTGTATGTCCAAGGCTGGTTCCCATTTCAGTCCCTTAGAATGCTCATTTAAAATGGAATACATGTACACCCGTGGTGGATTCATGTCAATGTATGGCAAAACCAATACAATATTATAAAGTAATTAGCCTCCAATTAAAATAAATACATTTATTTAAAAAATAATACTTCTGAAAAATAAAAATCCTTTCAAGCACTGCATGATCCATTGTATGTCTCTTGATTGTTTCTATAACTATTTGTTCCTTTTATTCATCATACATATCTAAAGTACAGTAATTGACTTTTTTCAAATTAGTTGGTTGGTTGTCTTCCTCAGAGAAGCTCTCTCGAGGCCAAGATGATTCCTGTGTTCTATGAGGTATTCTCTGTATCTAACATGAAACATAGTAAGCAGTCAATAAATATTTGCTGACAAGTGCAAAGCAAGTCATCTTCCAAGTGACTGTTCTTCAAATGCCTGGAAGCTATCTTATTTACTGGTTTTTCTTTCTTCTCCAGGCGAATCATCTCCAAACTTCCTCATATCAGTTGGTTTTGTGACCTTTCTCCATTCTTATGGCTTCCTGAACATATTCCAGAAAGTCTAAATGCCTTTAAGTTGTGATTCCCAGAAATGAATGAAATTGATTTCATTAATGTATGTTCTTTTCCAGTCACATGTACCAAAAAGCTAATGCTTTGACTATTGAACTAACACTTCAGTTTAATTTCAAACATTTTGAGACTGCTGTCTCTTCTCCCATGAATCTATGTTTCTTAACTGATGGCTATACAAACTGATACTCAAATATAGTATTCTGGAACATTCCTTCAAATTTTCTGCCCAATTTTCCAAAATAAGTGGTCTTTAATTGTCTTCTAAAGAATTCTAATAATGAGATCCATGAACAACTCACAGAATGATGGTTAAAACACACCCATGAATAATTTTGACATTACGTTCCAATTCAACCAGAACATAACTTTCTAAACCACCTATTTGATATAAGGTTTCATATGGAGAAATAAAGATAAGCTCACTCCTAACAAAGGGAACTAGTGTGTCGCCTGGAGAGTTCCATGGACAGGGGAGCCTGGTGGGCTGCCGTCTATGGGGTCACACAGAGTCACACACGACTGAAGCGACTTAGCAGCAGCAGCAGCAACAGCAGCAGCAGTGTGTTGGCAAATTATCCTATTTTTATCTTACTTTATTTGCTTTGTTATGAATGATGAAAGGTGTGTGTGGGGGAGACTGGACTTGGATTCATTTTTGGGTTCCATCTGCCTGTCCAGATATTTGAACTATGTGAGATATTTTTCTTTCCTTTGTAAGCACCTGGCAATCATCAGCATGAAATGAAAACATTGGCAATGAGCTGTTTATATCTATTGTAGAAAATGTCTAGGATATAACACATGAAGGTTTGTTTGTTACTGTAGTGTTTCCATGTATCCTTTTTTTTTTTTTGTCATTTACTGATATTATCCAAACACTTGAACAATAAGATGATGTAGGCACAGTATTAGCACTCATGATACTCTTTAAAGCTGACAGCGTATTCAAACTACATTTAGATAAATTATTCCAAAAGAAGAACCTTTATTTTGCAACATTAAAGAGCTACTTCAACCAATAGCCACTCAATACTTTCTTACTTTCAAGATGTTTTGCTGTAAAATCATCCAAGGATAAATAACTAAAGACTATGTAGCCATTAAACATTTAAACCAATGTTAATTGTTTTGAAGTGTTATTTTATGTATTTTGTTAACCATAATGAGATTCTTACAATTTTTTCTTCTTTTTTTATTTTATAATAAAGGATAACAATAAACTGAGGTATGACCAAAGAAACAAAGACCCCCACCACGTTTATATGTTGGTATTTAGTAACTCATACTAATATCACTGAGTGAACTAAAAAAATCAAAGTTCTAGTTGCTGTATAGTCTCAGTGAAAGACAGGATATATGTGTTCTTTATTGATCATAATGTTGGAATTGTGTTTCTATTAGAGACTAGATCCATGTCTCATAGGGAAAATGGAAGAAAGGTAAAAACCCACAGATCAATTTAAATAATGACTTACTGCGGCTGCTAAGTCACCAGTTGTGTCCGACTCTGTGAGACCCCGTAGACGGCAGCCCACCAGGCTCCCCCGTCCCTAGGATTCTCCAGGCAAGAACAATGGAGTGGGTTGCCATTTCCTTCTCCAATGCATGAAAGTGAAAAGTAAAAGTGAAGTCACTCAGTCGTGTCCGACTCTTAGCGACCCCATGGACTGCAGCCTACCAGGCTCCTCCGTCCATGGGATTTTCCAGGCAAGAGTACTGGAGTGGGGTGCCATTGCCTTCTCCGAATGACATAACTATTCATCCACAAACATTCACATTTGTTTATTGATTATTTGCTGTGAATTTCTATTTTAAATATACCGGTTTGTGAAATGTAGCATATTTTTCTTCCTTTTGGGACTAGAAAATTTAGACTGAACAATAAGTCTCTCTAAATAAACAGATTTACATTTGTATAATGGATCATACCAGTAAGCATCTAGCTGCACCATGTATCAGTATACAGAAATTTGATGCTCCTCAAATTTCCTCCTGTGTAATTCATGCTGTCCTCAAGATTTGCCTCATAGAATCCCACAAACTGTGCTCTCAGTTTGGCTTGAGGTCTGCCATTTTATTCTTCTCCTGGTTTGGATTTCTATGCTGAGATCTGCTGTGCTTACTCAGCCTCCTTTAATGCAAAGTCATCAAGGCACTAAGCAAGCAAGCACCAAGGAAAAGCCTGCATTTTAGTTTTTTCTATCTAGAATACTAATTCATCACTCAATACCTTTGTCAGTTTGATGAACCAATGTATTCTACAACTCCTTAGCCAAGAAATTGCCACTCACCCTTTTCTGTCCTCTAACAAATACAAACAAGTTTTTATTTTTGTTTTTTTTCTTAATTTCCCTTACAATTTTCTGAGAGATTATAGAAGCAGCTTTAATTTTAACTTGATCTTTGCAACAGTTCCTCTTTTCTGATACTCTGAAATGAGCACAGTCTGAGTAGCAAATTCTTATTTTTAGATTCTCTTCTCTAACACTTCCAAGCTGCTCTTTTGATCAAACTTGGACATTTCAGCTTTCTCTACACTGAATGTGACTTGTTTTTCAGGAAGTTCCTAATCTAATATAAGATATTATAAGTTCCTAATCTATTATAATCTGTTATAAGACATCCATGCCATACTGGATGTCCAGATACGATCAGATGTATGTGTATATCAAAGATGATCTTTTCTTAGATGCCTACCTTGGATCTTTAAGCCATTAGAAAGTTAGCAGTATGACTGCATTGTGTACAAAATTGAGCATTATTCCTACAGTCAGAAAACCATTAGATCTGTATAGAAAACTGTACATTTTCTCTATTAACAAATGGTTGTCTATGCAAATTAATTTCATTCCCAAGTGAACATCCCTAAATGATCCAATAAGTTATAATATTTATTGCAGCATATTATCATAGATTAAAAAAAAAAAAAAACTTTGGTTCAAACGTCTTTCCTTGCATTAAGTCAAGAGCTATGTCTATGTTACTTGCTAGCTAGATGGTGACTGGCACATAATAAGAGCTTAAAACTTCTTAAAAAAATGTACTTTTGAAATAAAAGTAGTATTAAAAACGCTGCAAAAATAGTATGAAGGTTCTTATATATCCTTTACCAGGTTTTCTTTAAGGTTGGCATCTCACATAAGAGTGCAATGTTTATCAACATTTAAAAAATAAGTAAAATTAGTAGAGTACCATTAGACTATTAGGCTTATTTTAAATCTCATCAGTTTTCTTAGCAATGTTTTGTTGTTGTTGTTGTTTCAAAATCCAATTCAGTATATCACATAGCATTTAAGAGTTATACAATATGACAGGTTCACAGAATTTCCTTTTCCTTAAAGACCTTGAAATTTGAGGAGTACAAACCAGACCAGGTAGATTGGCTGGCTATATATATATATATATATATATATATATAAAATTTGATCTTCTTTAATTTAATTTTCATATGCTTTAGTATAATTTCTTTATGTTTCTCATGCCTGAGGCTGAGATTCTTGAATCTGTGAGTTTATCATTTTATTTGAGCTTGTAAACTTAACAGTCATTATTTACTCAAATATTTTTCTATTGCCATCCTTTCCCTTTTTGGAATTTCAATGAAAGGCACTTGAAATTGTTTTGTAGTTCCTTTGGCTTTCTGTTGACTTTTGTTAATTCTTATTTCCAACTGTTATTTTTTTCTGTTAGTTTTGTTTCTGTGACTTCAGTTTATTAAGTATTTTTTTTTCAACAATGACTGTTTGACTACTAGTCCCATTTAAGATATATCTTTCATCTCAGACATTACAATTTTATGTCAGTAAGTTTCTATTTATCTTCCTCCTATCTTCCATGTCTCTATGTAAGTTTTGAACATTTATATATTAAATTGTAATTATAATATTTGTCAATTCTGTTTCTATTGATTGATTTCTATTTTCATCTTGAGTCTTATTTTCCTATTTCTATGCATGCTTGATAATTTTGTTTGTATTTATATGCCAAATATTGCAATTTAAATATATTGAATAAAGTATTTTTCAATTTCTATAGATTGTTGAATTTTTTCTGTGATGTTAATTTATTAGGAAATGGTTTAATATTTTATCATCTTAGATTTAAGATTTATTAGCCAAAACTGAGGAAATGTTTACTACAGTATAAATTGTTTATCATATCTGAGACATGGCTTTTTTTTTTTTTTTTTTGTACTCAGCCCAATTCTTTATGAATGTTATTTTTCATTCTGACTGGTGACAACTGAGATCAATTCCCTTCTGCCATAAATTGCTAACTCTAATCCTCTGGGACTGTTTGTCCAAGCATTCAGTACTTTCCTCAGATTGTTGTGTAGATCAATACTCAGTTGAAGGGAATCTTCTGCAAATTTCTAGTATGCTCTTTCTGTGCTAATCCCTCCTCTCAGAGGCTCTGTCCTGTGGACTCTCTCTGGCATTATATCCCTTGCCTCTCAGTTTTATCTCCTCAATTTAGCAAGTAAATCAGTCCAAATGGGTTTCCTCTCCCTATGCCATAATTTGGAACCTCCTTCAAGGCAGTTCATGGATGAAATATCGTTTCCCACCTCTAAGAATTATTGCCATTACTTGTCTGATATTCATTGCCTTACACATCATTTTCTCATCTATTATGTCTGTTTTTTGTTGTGTCAGACTGAATATTAAATGTGGTTCTTGTTGCTTTAACTTAAATGGACAAATAAACATAAAATTGCTTTTTATTTAAAAACTCCCTAACTCTTAAATATTCATATAATTGAAATAATTGATGAAATTGTATATGAATATTCAGAATAACATATTAATATAACATTATGTACTATTATCTTAATAATAATTTTAATATTCAACCATGTTCAGTTTATCAAATTGTCAATGTTTTTTCTAATTAGCAAATTTTGAGTAATATTTACAATGCCTATTGCACTACACAAACAGAAATATATCCACTTGTCTTTTCTCCTAAAATTTATTTTGATTTTTGACATTTCCATCCTTGATAAGATAAATTTGATAAATAACTTTATTCATATTCTCTAATATTATTTAAAATTTGTTAAATATATTTCCATTTATCCTGATATAATTTAAGTCTGAATTTATTTAAAGTTAAAAAATTGAACTATTTAGAAAACAGACATTTTTCCAAAGAAGACACACAGATAAGCAACAAATACCTGAAAAGATGCTCAACACCTCTCATTATTAGAGAGATGCAAATCAAAACTACAAAATGTGATATCTCCTCCCACCAGTCAGAATAGCCATCATAAAGAAATCTACAAACAGTAAAAGCTGGAGAAGATGTGCAGAAAAGTAAATTCTCTTGCTCTGTTGGTGGGAATGTAAACTGATATGGCCACTGTGGAGAACAATATGGAGATTCCTTAAAAAAAAAAAAAAAAAAAAAAAAAACCTAGGAATAAATCTACCATATGATCCAGCAATCCCACTACTAAGAATATACTCTGAGAAAATCATAATGCAAAAAGACACATATACTCCAATGTTCACTGCAGCACTATTTACAGTAGCCAAGACATAGAAGCAACCTAGATGTCCAACAGATGAATGAATGAAGAAGTTGTAGTACATATATACATTGGAATTGAGGCATCCCTCAATAGCTCAAATAGTAAAATATCTGCCTGAAATGCAGGAGACCCAAGTTCGACCCCCAGGTTGGGAAGATCCCCTAGAGAAGGGAATGGTTACCTATTACACAAATTTAGTATTTGTGCCTGGAGAATTCCACAGACAGAGAAACCTGGTGGGCTACAGTCCATGGAGTTGCAAAGAATTAGACACTACTGAGTGACTAACATGCAAAGAAAGGAATGAATTTAGGTCAGTTCTAGTGAGGTGGATGAACCTAGAGCCTGTTATACAGAGTAATGTAAGTGAGAAAGAGAAAAACAAATATATAGTAACACATATATATGGAATATAGAAAAATGGTACTTATGAACCTATTTGCATGGCAGGAATAGAGCTGCAGATGTAGAGAATGGACTTGTAGACACAGTGGGGAAAGGAGAGGTTGGCATGAATTGAGAGAGCAGCATTGACATATATACACTACAATGTGTAAAATAGTTAGTGGGGACCTGCTCTATAGCACAGGAAACTCAACCCAGTGGTCTGTGATGACCTAAAGCAGTGGGAGAGGGAGGTCAAAGGGAGGCCCAAGAGGGAGAGGATAAATGCACAGTAGTGGCTGATTCATGTTGTTGTGCAGAAGAAACCAACAAATATTGTAAAGCAATTATTCTTCAATTAAAACTAAATTAAAAACAAAAATCACATTGTTATGTGCCTGTCTTAGTTCATAAATTTATATACTTTTCAAAATGAAATTTGATTTTAGGAGAATGAAAAAAGAAATGGGATGGAAAATAGAAAAATAAGTCATATATTTCATTTTATTTTTCTGATGAGGAAATTGAGGTTTGTTGATGGTAAATGACTCAGGAAAATTCATACTCATAGCTTTTGGTAAGACTTAGAAACACAGCTCTTTCTCTAAGTTACCACCCTTTTCTAGTGTATATCATCTATTGAAGCTAGAGGTAGGAGTTTGAATAAGGCTGCTTTCTTAATTTTATCTTAGTGACACAAAATATTATAGCTACATGCAAAGGTGGAGATTTTCTTCATTGATAGAAGAAAGAGAAAGATAATTCTCAAGATTGATAAATGTAGTAGATGAAATATTGCAAAACTAGTATTAAAATTTAGTTAATCCTGAATGTATATGATTCTTCTACATTGTATCAGCTTTAAGAAACCTTAGAAAATGATTTGAACTGTCATATAAGAGATTAATTTAGACACACCATCTCCACATAAATCTCAGTGGATTTATAAAATAAGTATAAATATCGAAGACAGTTATTACTTTACTGAACTTATTTAGCAGTAAAAGAATCAGAACATTCTATAAAATCTTAAGTTGAGGCTAATAAAACACACACACACACAAACATGATGAAATTCAATTATCAAATCCAGACATTTATTCTTGATACATTCAGATAATAGCAGCTGATATAATAATTATGCTAATTATTACTTCAAATAGTCTTCAAAATATCATGATACATCTTAATAACATTTATAATTGAAAACAGCAAAAAAATTTAAATAAATTTGGTTGCATTAAAAAAAAATAGGGATAGTCATCCATTTATTTAGGTCTCTTAAAATGACTAATGAAGCAATTCCTCCCTGGTATATTTTGCAGAGAAGCAGCATTAGAATTATCTGGTTGAAAACACAAACCAGCTTGGGGCTGGTGCACTGGGACGACCCAGAGGGATGGAATGGGGAGGGAGGAGGGAAGAGGGTTCAGGATGGGGAACACATGTATACCTGTGGCGGATTCATTTTGATATTTGGCAAATCTAATACAGTTATGTAAAGTTTAAAAATAAAATAAAATTAAAAAAAAAAAAAAAAAAAAAAAACACAAACCAACTTTCTCCAGACCTACTGAGTTGTAATTCCAAAGAGAGCATCCATGTGACATTGTACTAGAGCAGAGGCTGCTCTGTGGGTTGGCCTGTGTGGTCTTCCTCAACCCAACTGGGCTATCATTCTCCAAAGAAATGTTTTAGACCTGCACATTTGAAGGCCTACAAAGTATGGCCTCTGTGTTATCTTAGAGAACCATCTGAAATCCCATAGTGGACATCTCGGTGTTACTTATATTATTTTGTAACATTCATTTAATTTGTAACATGTATAAAAATCCCAAAATAAATTATTATTTGTGCAAAAAATATTGTAATAACCACTTGTTATTTATCAATTACTAAATTAGTATTCATATATATATTTATGTGATATATATGTTTATGCTTAATGTGACACAGAGATTTCTCCCAGTAAGGTTGATCATAATTATAGAATGTAACAATATTTAAAATGTAAGAAAACATTAATGTAAATGAAACATTTATCGGGCGTGATTATGATTGAGATGCATAAATAAGTCAAATATTATATTACTATCAAAATAATAATAAAAATGTAAAATCATATAGAATGTGTTTAAAAAGGCAAAATGAAAAAAAAAATCATAGAAATAGTTTGCTACTGTTAAGTTGTTTCAGTCGTGTCTGACTCTGTACAAACCCATAGACAGCAGCCCAACAGGCTCCCCCATCCCTGGGATTCTCCAGGCAAGAACAATGGAGTGGGTTGCCATTTATTTCTCCAATGCATGAAAATGAAAAGTGAAAGTGAAGTCCCTCAGTCGTGTCCGACTGTTTGCGACCCCATGGACTGCAGCCTACCAGGCTCCTCCATCCATGGGATTTTCCAGGCAAGAGTACTGGAGTGGGGTGCCATCGCCTTCTCTGAGAAATAGTCTACTATAAAATTTAATAAATAAAGGGGAAAGAAGATAATATGGATAATATCTCTATATTCAACCCTTCTTATGGGTTAAGTGATTTGTATCAAAATTAAAAAAATTATCAAAATATTGAAATTCCTATGGAAATCTTGCATTATTTGATTACAATACATTCAAAAATATACAATTAAATTTTAAAATAAAATAAAATGTCTGATTTGAAAATACTTAATGTTATATCAGGCTTATACAAAATTAAATTTTCTGTAAAAATACTTTTGTTTTTTAATGAATGTTCTGCTAAATGATTTATGATAATTTTTTGTCCATCAGTTTATATAGTTTATCTCAATAAATTAATAAAAATGAGATTTATTTTCACTGTAAAAGAAATTGTGAAAACTGCCTTTTAAATTTTGTTTGACAATGATTCCTGTACTATTATAAATGGACTAAAATGTAGTTCCAAGTGTGAAACCGTGGGTAAATTTAAATTCCCTGAGCTGATTTCTCAGAATATAAGGCTGACAAGACTTTATAAGATACCATACTTATAGAAAGTTGCTCAGTGCTCAAAACACAACAGATTCTTTGTAAATTATTTATACATTTTTTCAACATGTGTGTATTGAATAACAATACAAAGCTAGAGGAGGTAATGGAATATCAGCTAAACTATGTAAAATCCTAAAAGCTAATGCTGTTAAAGTGCTGTACTCAATATGTCAGCAAATCTGGGAAACTCAGCAGTGGCTACAGGAGTGGAAAAGATCAGCTTTCATTCCAGTTCGAAAGAAGGGCAATGCCAAAAACATTCATGTATAATACAATTGTTCTCATTTCACATGCTAGCAAGGTTTTGCTCAAAATTCTTCAAGCTATGCTAAAACAGTATGTGAATCAAGAACTTCAAGATGTACAAGCTGGGTTTCAAAGAGGCAGAGGAACCAGAAATCTGTCATGATCCTAAGATCATGAAGAAAACAAAGTAATTCCAGAAAAAAACATCTACTTCTGCTTCACTGACAATGCTAAAGCCTTTGACTGTGTGGATCACAAGGAACAGTGAAATATTCTTAAAGAGAAGAGAGTACCAGAATACCATACCTGTCTCCTAAGAAACTTGTATGTGGATTACTAAGCAGCATTAAGAACCAGATATAGAATGACTGACTGATTCAAAATTGGGAAAGGAGTATGATAAGGCTGTATATTGTGACTCTGCTTATTTAACATATGCAGAGTACATCATGTGGAATGCCAAGAATGATGAATCACAAGCTGGAATCAATATTGCTGGGGAAAAAATCAACAATATCTACATGTGTTCCCCTGTGGCGGATTCATTTTGATATTTGGCAAATCTAATACAGTTATGTAAAGTTTAAAAATAAAATAAAATTTAAAAAAAAAAAATAAATAAATAAAATAAAAAATAAAAATAAAATAAAATTTAATAAATAAATAAATAAATAAAAGTAAAAAAAAAAAAATCAACAATATCAGATATGCAGATGATACCACGAAATGGCAACCATGAAGACGAACAAAAGAATCTCTTGATGAAGGTGAAAGAGGAGAGTGGAAAAAGCTGGTCTGAAACTCAACAATAAAAACTAATCATAGCATCAAACCCCATCATTTCGTGGCAAATAGATGGGAAAAAGTGGAAGCAGTGGCAGATTTTCTTTTCTTGGGCTCCAAAATCACTGTCAACTATGATTGCAGACATAAAATTAAAAGATTCAAAACCAATACAATATTGTAAAGTAAAAAAAAAAAAAATACTAATAAATAAATTAAAAAATAAAATTAAAAGATGTTTGCCCCTTGGAACGAGAGCTATGACAAATCTAAACGATGTGTTAATAAGACAGAGACATCACATTGCTAGTAAAGGCTCCTGTAATCAAAGCTATGAGTTTTTCCAGAATTGGACGTTAAAGAAAGCTGTTACTGTTTGGTGGCGAAGTCATTTCCAGCTCTGTGAACCCATGAACTACAGCATGCCAGGTCCCTTTGTCTTTCAGTATCTCCCAGAGTTTGCTCAAATTCAGTCCATTGAGCTAGTGATGCTGTCTTTCCATCACATATCCTGCCACCCACTTCTCCTTTTGCCTTCAATCATTCCCAGCATCAGGGTCTTTTTTAATGAGTTGGCTCTTTGCATCGTGTTGTCAAAGTAGTGGGGATTCAGGGTCAACAACAATATTCCAGTGAATGTTCAGATTTGATTTCCTTAGATTGACTGGTTTGATATCCTTGCATTCCAAGTAATTCTCAAGAATCTTCCCCAGCACCACAATTTGAAAGTATACATTCTTCAGCACTAGACCTACTTTATGGTCCAATTCTCACTTTCAAACATGAATATTGGAAAAGCAACAGCTTTGACTATATAAACATTTCTCAAAAAAAAGTGATGCCTCTGCTTATTATTATGCTTGTCTATATTTATCATAACTTTCTTTTTAAGGAGAAAGTATCTTTTAATTTGATGGCTACAATCACCATCCACAGTGATTTTCAGTTCAGTTCAGTTCAGTTCAGTCTCTGTCATTTCTGACTTTTTGTAACCCCATAGACTGCAGAACACTGGGCTTCCCTGTCCATCACCAGCTCCAGGAGATTATTCAAACTCATGTCCATTGAATCAGCGATGGCATCCAACCATCTCATCCGCTGTCACCCCTTCTCCTCCCGCCTTCAAACTTTCCTAGCATCAGGGTCTTTTCAAATGAGTCAGCTCTTCGCATCAGGTGGCCAAAGTATTGGAGTTTCAACTTCAGCATTAGATCTTCCAATGAATATTCAGTACTGATTTCCCCTAGGATGGACTGGTTGAAACTTCTTGCAGCCCAAGGGACTCTCAAGAGTCTTCTCCAACACAACAATTCAAAAGCATCAGTTCTTCAGCGCTCAGCTTCTTTAGAGTCCAACACTCACATCCATACACGACTACTGGAAAAATCATAGCCTTCACTAGACAGACCTTTGTTGACAAAGTAAAGTCTCTGCTTTTTAATATGCTCTTTAGGTTGCTCATAAATTTTCTTCCAAGGAGTAAGTGTCTTTTAATTTCATGGCTGCAATCACCTTCCGCAGTGATTTTAGGGCCCCCAAAAATAAAGTCTGACCCTGTTTCCACTGTTTCCCCATCTATTTCCCAGGAAATGATGGGACCAAATGCCAATGATCTTCGTTTTCTGAATGTTGAGCTTTAAGCCAACTTTTTCACTCTCCTCTTTCACTTTCATCAAGAGTCTCTTTAGTTCTTCTTCGATTTCTGCAATAAGGGTGGTGTCATCTGCATATCTGAGGTTATTGATCTTCCTCTTGACAATCTCAATTCCAGCTTGTGCTTCCTCCAGCCCAGGGTTTCTCATGATGTACACTGCATATAAGTTAAATAATCAAGGTGACTATATACAGTCTTGACGTACTCCTTTTCCTGTTTGGAACCAGTCTGTTGTTCCACGTCCAGTTCTAACTGTTGCTTCCTGACCTGCATACAGATTTCTCAAAAGACAGGCCAGGTGGCCTCATATTCCCATCTCTTTCAGAATTTTCCACAGTTTGCTGTAATCCACACAGTCAAAGGTTTTGGCCTAGTTAATAAAGCAGAAATAGATGCTTTTCTGGAACTCTCTTGCCTTTATGATGATCCAATGGATGTTGGCAATTTGATTTCTGGTTCCTCTGCCTTTTCTAAAATCAATTGAACTTCTGGAAGTTCACAGCTCATGTATGGTTGAAGTTTGGCTTGCAGAATTTTGAGCATTACTTTGCTAGTGTGTGAGAAGAGTGGAATTGTGCGGTAGTTTGAGTAATCTTTGGCATTGCCTTTCTTTGGAATTGGAATGAAAACTGATCTTTTTCCAGTCCTGTGGTCACTGCTGTGTTTTCCAAATTTGCTGCCATATTGAGTACAGTATTTTCACAGCATCATCTTTTAGGATTTGAAATAGCTCAACTGGAATTCCATTACCTCCACTAGCTTTGTTCATAGTGATGTTTCCTAACGCCCATTTGACTTTACATTTCAGGATGTTTGGCTCTAGGTGAGTGATCATACCATTGTGATTATCTGGGTCGTGAAGATCTTTTTTGTAAACTTCTGTGTATTCTTGCCACCTCCTCTTAATATCTTCTGCTTCTGTTAGGTCCATACCATTTCTGTCCTTTATTGTGTCCATCTTGTGTCCTTGGTATCTCTAATTTTCTTCAAGAGATCTCTAGTCTTTCCCATTCTATTATTTTCCTCTATTTTTTGCACTGATCACTGAGGAAGGCTTTCTTATCTCTCCTTGGTTTTCTTTGGAACTCTGCATTCAAATGGATATATCTCTCCTTTTCTCCTTTGCTTTTCACTTCTCTTCTTTCACAGCTATTTGTAAGGCCTCCTCAGAGAGCCATTTTGCTTTTTTTCCATTTCTTTTTATTGGGGATCGTTTTGACCACAATCCATAGTTTATCAGGCACTCTATCTATCAAATTTAGTCCTTTAAATCTATTTCTCACTTCTTCTGTATAATCCTAATGGATTTGATTTAAGTCATATCTGAATGGTCTAGTGGTTTTCCCCTATGTTTTTTAATTTAAGTCTGAATTTGGCAATAAGGAGTTCATGATCTGAGTCATAGTCAACTCCTGGTCTTTTTTTTTTACTGACTGTATAGAGTTTCTCAATTTTGGCTGCCAAAAACATAAGCAATCTTCTTTCGGTATTGACCATCTGGTGATGTCCATGTGTAGAGTCTTCTCTTGTGTTGTTGGAAGAAGGTGTTTGCTGTGACCACTGCGTTCTCTTGGCAAAACTCTATTAGCCTTTCATTCGGTACTCCAAGTAGAAATTACCTGTTACTCCAAGTGTTTCTTGACTTCCTACTTTTGCACTTCAGTCCCCTACAATGCAAAGGACATCTTTTGGGAGTGTTAGTTCTAGAAGGTCTTGCAGATCTTCTTAGAACTGTTCAACTTCAGCTTCTTCAGCATTACTGGTTGAGGCATAGACTTAGATTACCATGATATTGAATGGTTTTTCTTGGAAGCTAATACAAATCATTCTGTCATTTTTGAGATCACATCCAAGTACTGCATTTTGGACTCCTTTGTTGCCTATGATGGTTACTCCATTTATTCTAAGGGATTTTTGCCCACAGTAGTAGATATAATGGTCATCTGAATTAAATTCACCCATTCCCATCCATTTTAGTCCACTGACTCCTAAAATGCCTATGTTCACTATATGTTCACTATATGAAATATCTATGTTCACCTCTTGCCATCTCCTGTTTGACCACTTCCAATTTGCCTTGATTCATGTACCTGACATTTCAGGTTCCTATGAAATATTGCTCTTTACAGCATCTGACCTTGCCTCCATCACCAGTCACATCCACACCTGAGTGTTGTTTTTGCTTTGGCTCCATCTCTTCATTCTTTCTGGAGTTATTTCTCCACTGTTCTCCAGTAGTATATTGGGCACCTACCAACCCAGGGAGTTCATCTTTCAGTGTCCTATCTTTTTGCCCTTTCATACTGTTCATGCGGTTCTCAAGGCAAGAATACTTAAGTGGTGTGTCATTCCCTTCTCCAGTGGAACACATTTTGTCAGAGCAATGACCACAGTGACCCATCAGTCTTGGGTGGCCCTACATGGCATGGCTCATAGCTTAACTGGTTTAGACAAGGCTATGGTCCATGTGATTAGATTGGTTAGCTTTCTGTGAATGTGGTTTTCATTCTGTCTGTCCTCTGATGGAGAAGGATAAAAGGCTGATGGGAGAGACTGACTCTGGGGGAAACTGGGTCTTGTTCTGATGGGTGGGGCCATGCTCAGTAAATCTTTAATTCAATTTTCTGTTGATGGGTGGAGGAGCTGTCTTCCCTCCCTGCTATTTATCTTATCTGGGGCCAAACTGTGATGGAGGTAATGAAGATAATGATGACCTCCTCAAAAGATCCCATGCATGCACTGCTACACTCAGTGACCCCAACCCTGCAGCAAGCCACCAACAATTCAGACCTCCTCTGGAAACTCCTGGTACTCACAGGTAAGTCTGGGTCAGTCTCTTGTGGGATCACTGCTCCTTTCTTCTGGGTCCTGGCACACACAAGGTTCTGTTTGTACCCAAGAAGAGTCCATTTCCCAACCCTGTGTAAGTTATGGCAGCTCTATGATGGAGTTAATGGCAACCTCCTCCAAGAGG
This sequence comes from Bubalus kerabau, assembly GCF_029407905.1. NCBI lineage: Eukaryota > Metazoa > Chordata > Mammalia > Artiodactyla > Bovidae > Bubalus > Bubalus kerabau. Next base: position 7,353,641 of record NC_073635.1, on the reverse strand, counting down.
GCTTATACCACACCCACGTCTGCTGCACCCAGAGCTCCAGCCCTGTGGCAGACCACTGTTGACTGGTACCTCCTCAAGAGACACTCAAACACAGTTCTGTCTCAGTGTATGTGGGATTCCTGGGTCCTGGTGTGTAGATTTCTTTGCACTTTCTGAGCATCTCTGTCAGAAATGGGGTTTGATTCTAAATGCGAATTCACCCCTCCTACCATCTTGCTTGGGCTTCTCCTTTGTCCTTGGAAGTGAGTTTTCACCTCATGGCCACTCCAGTGCCTACCGTCTTACTGGGGTTTCTCTGACCTTGGACGTGGGATTTCTCTTCACAGCTACTCCAGTGCTGTGCAGCCACTGCAGTGATTTTAGACCCTGACAAAACAAAATCTGTCACTTGCTTCAACTTCTTCTCCTTCTGTTTGCCATGAAGTGATGGGAATGGATACCATTGTTTTAGTTGTTTTACTGTTGAGTTCAAACACAACTTTTTCACTCTCTTCTTTCACACTCATCAAGAGGCTCTTTAGTTCTCCTTCACTTCCTACCACTGAAGTGGTATTATTTGCATATCTGAGGTTGGCATTTTTCCCAGCAATCTTGATTCCAGCTTATGATTCACCCAGCTCAGCATTTTGAATGATATATTCTGCATAAAATTTAAAGGAGAAGAGGTGACTATTTACAGCCTTGACATCCTATTTTCCAAATTTGGACCCAGTCCATTTTTTTCATGTTCACTTCTAACTGTTGTTTCTTGACCTGCATACAGGTCTCTTAGGAGGCAGGTAATGGGTCTGGTATTTCCATCTCTTGAAGACTTTTCCACAGGTTTTGTGATCTATACAGTAAAAAGCTTTCAGTTCAGTTAAATTCAGTTCAGTTGCTCAGTCATGTCCAACTCTTTTCAACCCCATGAATCACAGCATGCCAGGCCTACCTGTCCATCACCATCACCAGGAGTTCACTCAAACTCACGTCCATAGAGTCAGTGATGCCATCCAGAGATCTCATCCTCGGTCGTCCCCTTCTCCTCCTGCCCCCAATCCCTCCCAGCATCAGAGTCTTTTCCAATGAGTCAACTCTTCGCATGAGGTGGCCAAAGTACTGGAATTTCAGCTTTAGCATAATTCCTTTCAAAGAAATCCCAGGGCTGATCTCCTTCAGAATGGACTGGTTGGATCTCCTTGCAGTCCAAGGGACTCTCAAGAGTCTTCTCCAACACCACAGTTCAAAAGCATCAATTCTTTGGCACTCAGCCTTCTTCACAGTCCAACTCTCACATCCATACATGACCACAGGAAAAGTCATAGCCTTGACTAGACGGACCTTTGTTGGCAAAGTAATGTCTCTGCTTTTCAATATGCTATCTAGGTTGGTCAAAACTATCCTTCCAAGGAGTAAGCGTCTTTAATTTCATTGCTGAAGTCACCATCCATAGTGATTTTGGAGCCCAAACAACTAAAGTCTGACACTGTTTCCACTATTTCCTCATCTATTTCCAATGAAATGATGGGACCAGATGCCATGATCTTAGTTTTCATAATGTTGATCTTTAAGCCAAATTTTTCACTCTTCTCTTTCACTTTCATCAAGAGGCTTTTTAGTTCCTCTTCACTTTCTGCCATAAGGGTGGTGTCATCTGCTTATCTGAGGTTACTGATATTTCTCCCGGAAATCTTGATTCCAGCTTGTGCTTCTTCCAGCCCAGCGTTTCTCATGGTGTACTCTGCATATAAGTTAAATAAGCAGGGTGACAATATACAGGCTTGACGTACTCCTTGTCCTATTTGGAACCAGTCTGTTGTTCCATGTCCAGTTCTAACTGTTGCTTCCTGACCTGCATATAGGTTTTTCAAGAGGCAGGTCAGGTGCTCTGTTATTCCCATCTCTTTCAGAATATTCAACGGTTTATTGTGATCCACACAGTCAAAGGCTTTGGCATAGTCAATCAAGCAGAAATAGATGTTTTTCTGGAACTCTCTTGCTTTTTCCATGATACACGGATGTTGGCAATTTAATCTCTGGTTCCTCTGCCTTTTCTAAAATGAGCTTGAACATCTTCAAGGTCACGGTTCACATATTGCTGAAGCCTGGCTTGGAGAATTTTGAGCATTACTTTACTAGCGTGTGAGATGAGTTCAATTGTGCGGTAGTTTGAGCATTCTTTGGCATTGCCTTTTTTGGGATTAGAATGAAAACTTATCTTTTCCAGTCCTGTGGCCACTGCTGAGTTTTCCAATTTTGCTGGCATATTGAGTGCATCACTTTCACAGCATCACCTTTCAGGATTTGAAATAGCCCAACTGGAATTCCATCACCTCCACTAGCTTTGTTCTTACTGATGCTTTCTTTTTTCTTTTTTTCAGCTTTCTTTCTTTTTTTTTTTTTTTTTAATTTTAATTGGAGGCTAATTACAATATTGCATTCGTTCTGCCATGCATCAACATGAATCCACCACAGGTGTACACGTGTTCCCAATCCTGAAACCCCTCCCACTTCCCTTCCCATACCGTCCCTCTGGGTCATCCCAGTGCACCAGCCCTAAACATCCTGTTTCATGCGTTGAACCTGGACTGGCAATTCATTTCTTATATGATATTATACATGGTTCAATGCCATTCTCCCAAATCATCCCACCCTCTTCCTCTCCCACAGAGTCCAAAAGACTGTTCTATACATCTGTGTCTCTTTTGCTGTCTCACATACAGGGTTATCATTACCATCATTCTAAACTCCACACATATGCATTAGTATACTGTTTTGGTGTTTTTCTTTCTGGCTTACTTCACTCTGTATAATAGGCTCCAGTTTCATCCACCTCATTAGAACTCATTCAAATGTAGTTTTTTTTAATGGCTGAGTAATATTCCATTGTGTATATATACCAGAGCTTTCTTATCCATTCATCTGCTGAGGGACATCTAGGTTGCTTCCATGTCCTGGCTATTATAAACAGTGCTGCGATGAACATTGGGATACATGTGTCTCTTTCCCTTCTGGTTTCCTCAGTGTGTATGCCCAGCAGTGGGATTGCTGGGTCATAAGGCAGTTCTATTTCCAGTTTTATAAGGAATCTCCACACTGTTCTCCATAGTGGCTGTACTAGTTTGCATTCCCACCAGCAGTGTAAGAGGGTTCCCTTTTCTCCACATCCTCTCCAGCATTTATTGCTTGTAGACTTTTGGATCACAGCCATTCTGACTGGTGTGAAATTGTACCTCACTGTTGTTTTGATTTGCATTTCTCTGATAATGAGTGATGTTGAGCATCTTTCTATGTGTTTGCTAGCCATCTGTATGTCTTCTTTGGAGAATTGTCTATGTAGTTCTTTGTCCTATTTTTTGATTGGGTTGGTTTATTTTTCTGGAATTGAGCTGCAGGTGTTGCCTGTACATTTTATAGATTAGTTGTTTGTCAGTTGCTTCATTTGCTATTATTTTCTCCCATTCTGAAGATTGTCTTTTCACCTTGCTTATAGTTTCTTTTGCTGTGCAGAAGCTTTTAATTTTAATTAGATCCAATTTGTTTATTTTTTATTTTATTTCCAATATTCTGGGAGGTGGGTCATAAAGGATCCTGCTGTGATTTATGTCGGAGTGTGTTTTGCCTATGTTCTCCTCTAAGAGTTTTATAGTTTCTGGTCTTACGTTTAGATATTTAATCCATTTTGAGTTTATTTTTGTGTATGGTGTTAGAAAGTGTTCTATTTTCATTCTTTTACAAGTGGTTGACCAGTTTTCCCAGCACCACTTGTTAAAGAGATTGTGTTTTCTCCATTGTATATTCTTGCCTCCTTTGTCAAAGAGAAGATGTCCATAGGTGCTTGTTTTTATCTCTGGGCTTTCTATTTTGTTCCATTGATCTATATTTCTGTCTTTGTGCCAGTACCATACTGTCTTGATAACTGTGGCTTTGTCATAAAGCCTGAAGTCAAGCAGATTGATTCCTCCAGTTCCATTCTTCTTTCTCAAGATTGCTTTGGCAATTCGAGGTTTTTTTATTTCCATACAATTGTGAAGTTGTTTGTTCTAGCTCTGTGAAAAATACCGTTGGTAGCTTGATAGGGAATGCATTGAATTTATAGATTGCTTTGGGTAGTATACTCATTTTCACTATATTGATCCTTCCAATCCATGAATATGGTATACTTCTCCATGTATTAGTGTCCTCTTTGATTTCTTTCACCAGTGTTTTATAGTTTTCTATATATAGGTCTTTAGTTTCTTTAGGTAGATATATTCCTAAGTATTTTGTTCTTTTTGTTGCAATGGTGAATGGGATTGTTTCCTTAACTTCTCTTTCTATTTTCTCATTATTAGTGTATAGGAATGCAAGGGATTTCAGTGTGTTGATTTTATATCCTGCAACTTTCCTATATTCATTGATCAGCTGTAGTAATTTTCTGGTGGAGTCTTTAAGGTTTCCTATGTAGAAGATCATGTCATCTGCAAACAGTGAGAGTTTTACTTATTTTCCAATTTGGATTCCTTGTGATGCTTTCTAAGCTCCACTTGACTTCACATTCCAGGGTGTCTGGCTCTAGGTGAGTGATACCATCATGATTATCTTGGTCATGAATATCTTTTTTGTACAGTTATTCTGTGCATTTTTGCCACCTCTTCTTAATATCTTCTGCTTCTGTTAGGTCCATACCATTTCTGTCCTTTATCGAACCCATCTTTGCATGAAATGTTCCCTTGGCCTCTCTAATTTTCTTGAAGAGATCTCTAGTCTTAGTGTAGTCAATGCAGCGGAAGTAGATTTTTTTTTTTTTCATTCCTTTCCTTTCTCTATGATCCAATAAATGTTGGCAATTTGACTAATGGTTCCTCTGCCTGTTCTAAATCCAGTTTGTACATCTGGAATTTCTTGGTTCACATACTGCTGATGCCTAACTTTAAGGATTTGGATCATTACCTTAATGACATGTGAAATAAGCACAACTGTACAGTAATTTGAACATTCTTTGTCCTTGCCTTTCTTTGGGATTGTAATGAAAACAGACCTTTTTAAGTTATGTGGCCCCTGCTGAGTGTTCCACATATGCTAACATAATAAATGCAGCACTGAAAAGAAGCACATCAAGGCTGTATATTGTCACCCTGCTTATTAACTTATATGCAGAGTACATCATGAGAAACCCTGGGCTGGAGGAATTACAAGCTGGAATCAAGATTGTTGGGAGAAATATAAATAACCTAGGATATGCAAATTACACCACCCTTGTGGCAGAAAGTGAAGAAGAACTAAAGAGCCTCTTCATGAAAGTGAAAGAGAAGAGTGAAAAAGTTGGCTTAAAGCTCAACATTCAGAAAACGAAGATCATGGCATCCGGTTCCATCACTTCATGGCAAATAGATACGGAAACAGTAGAAACAGTGTCAGATTTTCTTTTTCTGGGCTCCAAAATCAGAGCAGAGGATGATTGCAGCAATGAAATTAAAAATCACTTACTCCTTGGAAAGGAAGTTATGACCAACCTAGACAGCATACTAAAAAGCAGAGACATTACTTTGCCAACAAAGGTCCGTCTAGTGAAGGCTACGATTTTTCCAGTGGTCATGTATGGATGTGAGAGTTGGACTACAAAGAAAACTGAGCACAAAAGAATTGATGCTTTTGAACTGTGGTGTTGGAGCAGACTCTTGAAAGTCCCTTGGACTTCAAGGAGATCCAACCAGCCCATCTTAAAGATCAGTCCTAGTGTTGAAACTGAAACTCCAATACTTTGGCCATCTGATGGGAAGAGCTGACTCATTGGAAAAGGCACTGACGCTGGAAAAGATTGAGGGCAGGAGGAGAAGGGGACAACAGAGGATGAGATGGCTGGATGGCATCATTGACTCGATGGACATGGGTTTGGGTGGACTCTGGGAGTTGGTGATGGACAGGGAGGCCTGGCATGCTGCAGTTCATGGTGTTGCAAAGAGTAGGATATGACTGAGCGACTGAACTGAACTGAACTTAATAGCATTGGCTTTTAGGATTTAAAATAGCTCAGGTGGAATTCCATCCACTTGCTCTGTTCATAATTATACCTCCTAAGCCCCACTTGGGGCTTCTCCAGGGGCTCAGCAGTAAAGATTCTGCCTGCAATACAGGGGCTGCAAAAGTTGTGGGTTCAATCCCTGGGTCAGCAAGATCCCCAGGGGAAGGGCATTGCAACCCACTCCAGTATTCTTGCCCAGAGAATCCCGTGGGCAGAGGAGCCTAGCGAGCTAAAGCCCATAGGGTTATAAAGAGTAGAACACAACTGAAGTAGCTTAGCATGCATTCATACAAATGACTCAGATATATGGGGGAAAAAAAAAATCTCCAATTGGATTCTCCGCCTTACGTGTCTCTTCACTGAGGTCTTTTATTTTTATTATTTCTTTTTCTTTATGAGTATTAAAACTGTATTTCAGATCCAATCTCAGTATAAGCTCTTGAATTTAGATTAAAAGTCAGATACAAATCTTACACCTAAAACTTGTAATCAACCAGCATTTAGTTAATATTTTGTCCTGAGATCTCCTTATTTATGGCTAGTTCATTGTTACATTTAAGACTTGGTTATTTTGCCATAACTGTGTGGGTATATTCCTGGGCTATCTATTGTGTTTCATTGTTATATGTGTCTGTTTTTTACATCAGTGCCATATTTTTTTGATTGTTGCAACTTTTTAGTATAGTCTGAAATGAAGAAGAATGATTTCTCCATCTTTATTTTTCTTTCTCAAAATCGTTTTGGGTATTCTGTGTCTTTTGTGCTTCCATACTAATTTTAGAATTATTTCCTCTAGTTCAATAAAAAATACCATAGGGATTGCATTGAATCTGTAGATTACCTAGGTATTATGGGGATTTCAATAATCAGCCATAGAAAAGAATAAAATTTTGTCACTTTCAGCAACATGGATTGAATTCAAGGGTATTATCTTAAGTGAAATAAGTCAGACAAAGGCAAATACTGTATGATATTGTTTATATATGTAAATATCAAAAAGAAAAACAGCCATCTAGTGAATAAAACAAAAAAGAAACAGACACAGATTTAGGAAACAAACTAGTGATTACCAGTGGTGACAGGCAAGGGCAAGGGACAATCTAGGTATAGTGGGGTTAAAAGATACAAACTATTATGTATAAAATAAGTTGTGAGTATATATTTTAAAGAGAAGGAAATGGCAACCCACTCCAGTATTCTTGCCTGGAAAAGCCCATGGAAGAGTAGCCTGGTAAGCTATAGTACATAGGGTCACAAGAGTCAGAAAGTACACACACATATATTGTGCAAGACAGGGGATAAATGATATATGCAATATCTTATAATGATTATGAATAGAGAATAACCTCTAAAAATTGTGAATCACTATATTTTACACCTCTAATATATAATATTGTACATCAACCAAAACTCAGTAAAAAATAAATTAAAAATTTAGTCAAAAAAGCTCATTCAGAATTTTTCAGTTTTTAAAAAAGTTAGAATATATTTTAGGTTATGTAATCAGATATATGGTACAGTATCAAAGAGTGCCTTAACATTGTAATATATATGAAGAGGGACCTTGGAGACTCAAATCATAAAACTGGCACAATCATATCTGTTATTCTGATCAGCTTCTCAAAATTATCAAACAATAAAGTCTTAAAGGATTTTTTTTTGCAAAATTAATACTTTTAAAAATATGTACTGATATATAATAAAAGCATCTATTGAAAAAGGTTTAGAGAGCAGGAGACAAATAATACATATTTTCTTTTTTCAATTATTGATTGTCATTTTTTTAATTTAAATTTATTTATTTTAATTGGAGGCTAATTAATTTACAATATTGTATTGGTTTTGCCATACATCAACATGAATCCTCCACGGGTGTACACGTGTTCCCCATCCTGAAACCCCCCCGCCCCACCTCCCTCCCCATACCATCCCTCTGGGTCATCCCAATGCACCAGCCCCAAGCATCCTGTATCCTGCATTGAACCTGATTGCCATTTTTAAAGATGAAACTCTATTTTCTGGAGTCCTGTGGGTAAATGTAACAATACATATCATATAGACTACAGAAATAAAATGATAGAGTTTAGCCAATTTTAAGAATGTAAAATAAAGTTTTGCAAAACAATTCCACATTGTTAGAAGGAGAAGACTGTATGTAAAATAGAAAAGAAAAGAAAAATTTACATCATTAGTGAAGACAAAAATTAATGGTTGTTTTTAATAGAAAACTTTTTTCAAGAGGTTTCTGAAATAGCAAGCAAGCAAAAAAAGGAGAAAATAAAATATTGAAAATGTTCAAATTGAGATTTTAAAATCAGAAACTTGTTCATTCAAGAACTTTTTCTGGGAAATTACTACATAATTACTGAGTCAAATATGAGTCAAAACAGATGAGTCATGCTCTAAATCCATTGCATCAAGCCAAACCAAATCAAACAAATAAACAAAAAAAGATGCAGAATTGCAAAATGAGAAGTATAGTAAAAATAAATATAAATTCAGAAGGCAAATCACCCAATGTTATGAAAGTCATTTAAAGGTCTTATATAATTTGAACCATCAGAAAACAAGCTACCTTTACAAAATGAGGTGACAAATATTTTATGTCCTTCAAAAGTGTTAAATGTCAAGTTATTCCTAACAATACTTACTTGTTTAAAATGTTATATGGTTCTCCATTACTGCCTGAGGTATTTCTGGCCTCCTTCAAAAGTATCTATTAATATATATGCAATGATAAAGGCAATCATTTCCAATAAAAACCAGGACTGATGCCCACAGAATTGAGGAAAGAACTTATCTAAAGATAAAGTAGTAAAGCACATTGAAAAATCACTTTAATAAGATATGGTTATAAAAATATCCATAGAATTAAATTACCTATCTCAAGTTAAGGAGGCATTCCATCTAACCTTGCTTTACAAGTCTGCCTTACAAACATTGGTCTACCACAAGAATGCATATTTTTTGAGAATGCATATGCATTTAATATGCATTAAAGAATGCATATTCTTTAATATTCTTTATATTATATTAATTAGTATATTATATACTAATATAATATATATAATATATTAATATATATATGTAATATATAATATATATAATATATAATTAATAAATAATATTAATTATATTCTATAATATTAATCAAATATTCTTACTCCAATATTATTTATCTTCACACATTTGCTTAAAAACCAGATATCCAAAAAACAGCTGAATATATACATGTTTCAAATATACTTTGTAATATACCTTGCAAATTCTATCAAAGCTTAACACAGAACAAGAACAATAAAAAATTTCAAAATATTTTTAGATAGGAAAAAAATAATAATAATGCAAGGTGTTAAATCCATAGAAGAATTTTGGATGGCTTCAACATACCACAGAATCAGAGTAACCTTCACTCCTCTAACAAAAATGGAGGTGGAAAATCCATAAATTGCTTCTCAAATCAGTTCAATAACATCTCTTTCCATGGTGATCAGAAGTAAGAAAGCAGGAATCAGAAAGGCACAGACACTACTACAACAATTGCTTCCAATTTCCTTTTAAAAGTGATGTCACTATACCACTATTGCAAATAATAATAATAATGAATCTCCAAATATCAGCAGTCTTGTTTGCCAGCATCAAATAATTAAATGCACTCATAATTGGGACCTAAGGTGCCATCATACTATGTATCCTCCTTTTCATGTTTTTTACTTTCTAACTCAACTTTAACAAAATATTTGAGTCATATTCTGAAGAATACATTAAAAGTTAACCACCATGGATTTGCAATTGCAGCTAAGATGAACTAATGAGGACAGAATTCTTCCCCCTTTCTGAAGCAATAAAACAATGCAATAGTTTTCAAACTGAATATCAAGAGACAGTGATCCTTGGGGATAAAAAAAAAAGTGTAAATAAAAGTATTGAAACCTCCAATAACCCCAGTTTAACTATTTTAGAGAATTTTCAGACTATTGAGCATGGAGACGTAATTGAGATGAACTTGGAAAACTCAATGAGTTGAAGAGTCTTAACTGAGAGTCCAGGGAGAATGAAACACTAAAAGTTCATAGAAGATTTTTCTGGAGAGAAGACTGCTGGACAGTGAGAAGACTAAACATATGCACAGGATCTCAGTTGACTATTCAGTTCATCTCAACATACATATGAGGAAACCACCCAAAGTGCCTTGCAAATAGGGGAGTATGTCTCCCATGAGGGGTTCTTTAAGGATCACTCCAACTTGGTCATGAAAATTGCACTCAGAGAGCCATATACATTTTTTTTTTTAATCTCAGTTTCTAAAGGGAGAGACTTGACACATCCAGAAGGCCTCCTAAAGTCACTCAAAAGCCTAAAGTTAGCCAGGGCAGTCATTGATAAGGCATAGCAAGGACTTGTAGGCAAGTGCCTTTATTGAAGGTGATGGATGGATAAGCCATAGAACTTGTGATTCATAAGAAACAATGTTTTCAGATAATTGAATTTAGCTAGATCAACATGGAAAAGAGGGAAGGGGCAAAACTGGGATGGTATCATAAGCATAAGGAAGCTGTGAGGCAACAAATAACAGCTTTACATTACACAGAGTTAGAGAAAAACTCCATCCAAATGAGTTATAACTAGCATCTTTAACACTCACAGAAAGATGAAGCCAATGACTATCCCCATGAGCTAGAATGAGAAAAAAAATAATTACTTTACATGACATTGGGATAGCATTGCTTCATTGAAGTTTGGTTCATTGAAGTGAAGAGAAAGTGACTATGGGACTTTCTAGGTTAGCTCAGAATAAAAGACAGTTTCTTCCTGTGTTGATTTCTTAGATTTGCCTTCAAAGCCATAAGAATTCATGTAAGGATTCTAGTTTATTTGAAGCTGCCATATTGAATGGAGATCATGTAGAGAGAACAAGAATTGACTTCCGGAGTAGTTGTAGCCTCCAGCTATTTGAATCTTCCCAGCTCAGACTTCAGATATCTGAGTGAAAGAATAGACATGCAAGATGGTCCCAGTCCTTTCAATCACCTGACAGAATGCCTGTGAGACCTTGAGAGAATCATCAGTCAAGCTGACTCCAAAATTCTAACCTCCTGAAACATAAGAAATATTCAATAATTGCTTTAAGCCACAAACTTCTGTGGTGATTTGTCAAATCATTTAGTAGGGAGAGTATTTCCTAATTCCCAGTGTTACCTGAATCTCTTTTTGTTCTATCATAAGCCCATACATTTGATTATTTCCGTCTCTCCTGCAACTAACTAATGACTTTATTGAATAAATTATTTGATGGGAATGACTGAAACTTGATCACTTAGCACCAGAAACTGGCAGATAGAAGCAGATCAATATTTTCTGAATATTAAATGCATTATTATATGAATTCAACAATTAAGATGTCAACCTCTGTGGGTAAGTGATACAGAGTAGGCACTTATCCCTTTTCTTTAAATTCTTTTACATGTCATGATATTGCAAAAGACAGAAATACATGAAAGTACTAATTTTTAAGAAACATAAGATGATATTTTAAATAGAAATTTTTAAAAAGCATCCTTACTCCTCCATTTTGTGGTCTAAATTTCTATAATGAATATACTATATTTATTAAATCCTCAAAGATTTTAGTTTGAATTAATGATTTAGTCAGTTGAAGCCCATGACCCCAAGAGAAAGATGAGAAAATGGGCAAAACCAAAAGCTTGTTTTGCTGATATAGGAAGGCTATAGTCAACTCCAGAGTAGATGCATGTTAATATATAATATATATATTATAAATATAATACATACAATATAATACATAAAAATAAAATACATAAAATATAATACATATTATATAAATATTATCTATAATTATATAATATATTATATAACATATTTTATATATAAATATAGATGATTAACATATTTATATTTAATAAATATATAAATATAATATATATTTATATTATAGATGATATATAATTATATAAGAGATGAGAAGATGAGAAATATTATATATTTTAATATATAATGTTTTCTATATAATATATATAATAAAATATATGTATATATAATATATATAAATAAATATATGAATTTATATATATAAATATATAAGTTGTATAAATTATAAGTAATAATTATATATAAATATATAAATCATAAATTATATAAATAGACATAATGTATAAATATAAAATATTATATATGCAATATATAATATATAAATATATAATTACATATAAATATAAATATATTATATTTAATATATCAATTTATTAAACAAATATATATAAATTTCATAAATATATACAATTTTTATACATAAATACATATATAATTCATACATATTTAAAATGCATAAAATTATTTGATATATAATATATAAATAAATTAATTAAATAAATATATACATGTGAATATAAAAATATATTTATGCATATATAAATATTTATATGTAAATGTATATGATAAATATATATATATGATATAGATTATATATAATATGTATATCAGTACAGTTCAGTCACTCAGTTGTGTCCGACTTTTTGTGACCCCATGAATAGCAGCACACCAGGCCTCCCTGTCCATCACCAACTTCCAGAATTCACTCAAACTCATGTCCATCCAGTCGATGATGCCATCCAGCCATCTCATCCTCTGTTGTCCCCTTCTCCTCCTGCCCCCAATCCCTCCCAGAATCAGAGTCTTTTCAAATGAGTCAACTCTTTACATGAGGTGGCCAAAGTACTGTAGTTTCAGCTTTAGCATCAGTCCTTCCAATGAACACCCAGGACTGATCTCCTTTAGGATGGACTGGTTGGATCTCCTTGCGGTCCAAGGGACTCTCAAGAGTCTTCTCTAACACCAGAGTTCAAAAGCATCAATTCTTTGGTGCTAAGCTTCCTTCACAGTCCAACCCTCACATCATACATGACCACAGGAAAAACCATAGTCTTGACTAGACAGACCCTTTTTGGCAAAGTAATGTCTCTGCTTTTCAGTATTCTATCTAGGTTGGGCATAACTTTCCTTCCAAGGAGTGTCTTTTAATTTCATGGCTGCAGTCACCATCTGCAGTGATTTTGGAGCCCCAAAAAATAAAGTCTGACACTGTTTCCACTGTTTCCCCGTCTATTTCCCATGAAGAGATGGGACCAGATGCCATGATCTTTGTTTTCTGAATGTTGAGCTTTAAGCCAACTTTTTAACTCTCCTCTTTCACTTTCATCAAGAGGCTTTTTAGTTCCTCTTCACTTTCTGCCATAAGGGTGGTGTCATCTGCATATATGAGGTTATTGATATTTCTCTCGGAAATCTTGATTCCAGCTTATACATATAAATATATGGTATATATAAATGTATATCTCATTTATTTTATTTAGCAGATATTGTGTTTTTAATAATTGAGGGTTTGTGGTGAAAGCCTGTTATACAGAGTGAAAGTCAGAAAGAAAAGGACAAATACTGTATATTAATGCATATATATGGAATCTAGAAGAATGGTATTGGATGAACCTATTTCCATGGAAGAAATGGAGACACAGATATAGAGAACAGACTTCTGGACACAGCGGTGAAAGGCAGGGTGGGACAAATGGATAAAGTAGCATATATACACTGTATATACACTACCGTGTATAAAACTGATAATCGGTGAGAAGTTGCTACATAACACATGGAGCCCAACCCGATGCTCTGAAATAGGCAAAGGGGAGACAGGCTCAAGTGGGAGGTGACAAATGTATAATCATGGCTGATATGCACTGTTTTACAACAGAAACCAACACAACATTGTTAAACAATCTTCCTCCAATTAAAATAAACAAACAAACAAAAAAAAAAGATTGACGATTTCTACCAATTCTACTGGTGCCATTGTTTCTATCAGCATTTTGCTCAGTTTATGTGTCACATTTTTATAATTCTTACAATTTTTAAAACATTTTCATTGTTATTATATTTGATATGGTGGTCTATCTTTGTTGTAACTATTGTAATTGTGTCACAAACCCCACCTATATAAGCTAAGCAAACTTAGTTGACAAATGTGTGTGTGTTCTGACTGCTCCACCAGCTGGCCTTTTCTCTGTCTCTCTCACTCTCCTCAGGCTTCCAGATTCCCTGGAATATTGAAATCAGGGCAGTTAATAATAGTGCAATGACCTTTAAGTGTTCAAGTGAAAGGAGGAATCACATGTCTCTCACTTAAAATAAACAGGTACAAATACTCAAACTTAGTGAGGAAGGCATGTCAAAAGCCAAGGTGCACTAAAAACTGGGCTTCTTGTACCAGTTAGCCAAGTTGTGAATGCAATGAAAATATTCTTGAAGGAAGCTAAAGATGATATTCCAGTGAACTCTTGAAAGTCCCTTGGACTGCAAGGAGATCAAACCAGTCAATCTCAAATTAAATCAACCCTGAATATTCATTGTAAATACTGATGCTGAAGCTTCAATACTTTGGAAACCTGATGGGAAGAGATGACTCATTGGAAAAAAACCCTGATGTTGTAAAGAATGAAAGCAGGAGGAGAAGGAGAAGCCCAAGGAAGAGATAATTAGATAAGATCATTGACTTAATGGACATGAATCTGAGCAACACATTCCAGAAGATAGTGAAGAACAGGGGAGCCTGATGTGCTGCAGTCCATGAGGGTGCAAAGAGTCAGAAGTGACTTAGTGACTGAACAAAAACTCCAGGGAACACATGAATGATATGAAAGTGAACCAGCCTTCTTGCTAATATGGAGAAAGTTTTGGTGGATAGTAGATGAAAACAGCCACAACATTCCCTTAAGCCAAAGCCTAATCCAGAGAAAGGCCCTACCTTTCTCCAATTCAATGAAGGCTGAGCGAGGCAAGGAAGCTTCAGAAGTAAAGTTTGAAGTGTGCTGAGGTTGGTTCATGAAGTTGAAGGAAAGAAGCCTTCTCTTTAACATAAACGTGCAAGATAAAGCAGCAGCTGCTGATACAGAATGTGCAGCAAGTGTCCCAGGAGACCTAGCTAACATATTTAATGAAGATGGCTAGTTGAAACGAATGGCTTCCCTGGTGACTCAGATGGTGAAGTATCTGCCCACCATGCGGAAGACTTGGATTTGATCCCTGGGTCAGGAAGATCCCCTGGAGAAGGGAATGGCTACCCACTCCTGTATTCTGGCTTGGAGAGTTTCATGGACAGAGGAGCCTGGTGGGCTACAATCCATGAGGTCACAAAGTTGGACATGACTGAGAAACTAACACTTTCACTTGTTTCAATTGAGACAACAGCTTTTTGGTGTAGCCCTATCTTGGAAGGAGATGCTACATAGCTAGGGAGGAGAAGTTAGTGCCTGGCTTCAAATCTTCAAAGAACAGGCTGACTGTTCTTAGCTGCTGGTGCAGCTGGTGATTTGGAGTTGAAGCCAATGATCATTTGGTATCCTAAAAATCCTACAGCCCTAAAGAATCATGGTAATTCCACTCAAGCTTTGCTTTATAAATGGAACAAAACAAAAAACCTGAATGACAGCATATTTGTTTACTACGTGGCTTACAGAATATTGTAGTCCACTGTTGAGATCTGCTGTTTATGAAAACAAAGCAAAACAAAATATTTCTCAAAAGATTCCTGCATAATGACAATGAATCTGGTTATCCAAGAGTTCTTATGGAAACAGACAGTGAGATTAATGTTGTTTTCATGCCTATCAACACAACATGGATCAAAAATTAGTTTTTATTTTCAAGAATTTTTATTTAATAAATACATTTTATAAGTCTACAGTTGCACTAAATATTGATTACACTGATGGATCTAGGCAAAGTGAAAAACTTCTGGAAATGGTTCACCATTCTAGATGTCATTAAGAATATCTGTGATTTGTGGAAAGACATAAAAATACCAACATTAACAGAAGTTTGGAGGTAGTTGATTTCAAGCCTCATGGGTAATTCTGAGGGGCTCCAGGCTTTACTGAAAGAATTATAAACATCACATAACAGTAAATGTGATGAAAATAGTCAAAGAACTAGAATTAGAAATGGATCCTAAAGATGTGCCTGAAATGCTGCAGTCTCATGATAAAGCATTCACAGGTGAGAAACTGCTTCTTATGGGTGAGCAAGGAGAGTAGTTTCTTGAGATGGAAACTAGACTTGGTGAAGATATTGTGAAAATTGTTGAAATGGCAACAATGGCCATGAAATATTAAATCAGCTTAGTTGATAAAACACTGGCAAGTTTTGAGAGGATTGCCTCTAATTTTGAAAGTTTTACTATGGGTGAAATTCTTTTATACACCATTGCAGACTACAGAGAATTGTTCATGATAGGAAGAGAGTCAACATTCTATTGTCTTATTTTAAGAAATGGCTACTATTATCCCAGTCTTCAGCAACAACACACTGATCAGACAGTAGCCATAATCATCAAGGAAAAATCTCCCACCAGCAAAAATATTATGAAATGAAAGCTAATTTAAAGGTTATAATTTTAGCAATAAGGTTTTCATTAAAATATGTATATATTTTACACACAATGCTACTGCACACTTAATAAACTACCATATAGTATAAATACAATTTTTATATACCTTTGGAAATGAAAAACAATGTGACTTGCTTTAATTCCAATATTTGCTTTATTGTGGCATCTGGAAATGAACACACATATCTCCAAGGTGTATCTCAGTTGCTGACAAATTTTGTTTTACAATTGTTTCTTGTTTTGAACAACAGCCTTGAAATAATTAACATGAGGGGGTCTCAAAGGGCACCAATATAATACATTTAAAAATTTTACTCAATAGATAATTTTCAGTTTATAACAGAAAAATAGTTTTACTATTTGCTACATAAACTTATTTTAGATCATACCTTGATTTTTAATTTTGCTTTATTATATTTGGTTTTATTCTAAAGGAAAGTTGATTTCTATACATGTTTGTTTCTTACACACTGACATATATTTTTTCTTTCTGTTAAACAAATCATGTTTTTCTTTACTCTTTTTTAGGACTTCCCTAAAAGGTGACTCAGTTGTTAAAGAATCTGCTTGCAATGCAGGATACCCAGGTTAGACCCCTGGGTCAGGGAGATCCCCTGGAAATAGAATGGCAGCCCACTCCAGTAATCTTGCCTAGGGAATTCCATGGACTAAGGAGTCTGACAGGCTACAGCCCATGGGTTTGCAAGGAATCAAACACAGTGGAGCAAATTTCACTTTCACTTTACTCATTTTACTACTGTTTTAGTTTTTTGTTGACCTGAGATTGAGTCATCTCTTCCATCTTGCATCTCTCTAATTTCAAGTGTCCCTAATTAATTTGACCTATGAAAAACATCTAAAAGCCAACAAATTTGATTTACAGCTCATTTCCTTGTTAGTTCTATGACCTTGAGTAAAGGTCACTCAATTCTGAACCTATACTTCATAAAATAAGAAAACTCTCACATGTAATTCTGTGGGTAGATACATTAAATAATGCTTCCAAAACATTTAATGTTGTTTGCCATGCAAGAGATGCATAATATTGGACTTGCTTTTTGCTGTCTATGCCATAGAAATAGAACAAACAGGTGGTATATCAGGATAGCAAAGATTAAGGATACAGAAACCAAACATTTTGGATTCTAATCTGATCACCATCAACTCGTTGTTTTGTAATTTTGGATGATGTTTTTAACATGTTTTTCATCTCAAAAATTATCAATAAAATGAGAATAATAGTAATCCATATAAAGGAGATGAGAATTGAATAAAATAGTAAATATATGATGCTCAGAAAAATATCTAGAAAATAATAAGCAGTCACTCATTAATATAATTATTTTATTTGTTAGTAGTATGTGACCTGGACTTCTCAGGTCATTCTAGTGCTAAAGAACCCACCTGCCAATGTAGAGACATAAAGAGACATGGATTCAATCCCTGAGTTGGTAAAATTCGCTGAAGGAGGGCATGATAATCCACTCTAGTATTCTTGCCTGGAAAAACCATTGGACAGAGGAGTTGGTGGGCTACAGGCTAAATAAAATAAAATAAAATAAAATAAAGTTGCTCAGTCATGTCCGACTCTTTGCTACTCCGTGGACAGTAGCCTACCAGGCTTCTCCATCCATAGGATTTTCCAGGTAAGAGTACTGGAATGGGTTGCCATTTCCTTCTCCAGGGGATCTTCCCAACCCAGGGATCGATCCTGGGTCTCCTGCATTGCAGAGAGATGCTTTACCATCTGAGCCACCAGGGAAGCCTACAGTCTATAATGTCTCAAAGAGTCTGACAGAATGGAAGTGACTTAGCATGCACACATGATGCTCAGAAAAAAAGTATCTGGAAGATATTAAGCATTCATTTATTAATGCATTTTTTAAATTAATAATATGTGACCTAGACTTTTTTCTGGAGAAGAAAATGGCAACCCACTTCAGTATTCTTGCCTGGAAAATTCCATGGGTAGAGGAGACTAACAACCTATAATCCATGGGGTCACAAAGAGTCAAACATGAATGAATAACTAACTCTTTAGCCTTATTTCAGGTTGTACAAGATTTGTAGCCATGAAATTTCATTGAATTTCTTAATGAATTTGGGTTTTTAAATTGGAACATGAGATAACATTTATAAGTAGGCCATATTTAATATTATCATTATCTTAAGATTATTCTCTACAATAAATTGTAAATTTTGGATATTTTTGCATATTATATTCAACACTTAGAGCATAGTAAAATTTCAGAATTAACAATTGAATTATTATCCATTTATCTACTGATGGACATTTAGGTTGCTTCCATGCCCTGGCTATTATAAACAGTGCTGCGATGAATGGATAAGAAAGCTGTGGTACATATACACAATGGAGTATTACTCAACCATTAAAAAGAATACATTTGAATCAGTTCTAATGAGGTGGATGAAACTGGAGCCTATTATACAGAGTGAAGTAAGCCAGAAAGAAAAACACCAATAGAGTATACTAATGCATATATATGGAATTTAGAAAGATGGTAACGATAACCCTGTATGTGAGACAGCAAGAGACACAGATGTATAGAACAGTCTTGTGGACTCTGTGGGAGAGGGCAAGGGTGGGATGATTTGGAAGAATGGCACTGAAACATGTATAATATCATATATGAAACGAATCACCAGTCCAGGTTCGATGCACGATACTGGATGCTTGGAGCTGGTGCACTGGGACGACCCAGAAGAATAGTACTGGGAGGGAGGAGGGAGGGGGTTTCAGGATGGGAAGCACATGTACACCCATGTTGGATTCATGTTGATGTATGGCAAAACTAATACAATATTGTAAAGTAATTAACATCCAATTAAAATAAATAAATTTATATTAAAAATTGAATTATTCACTATTTTATTTACTGTGTTAGGAATTTCCAAGGCCACTGAGACTCCGTGTTCTGTTAGAAGGATTTAGAAGATTGAGAAAAGCTGTTCTACTCAGTTACAGTTTATTATAGTGAAAGGACACAGATTTAAGTCAACCAAGGGAAATGATGCTTGGAGTAAAACCCAAGATAAATCATCTAGGTGTCCGTATACAGTGAGTCACACAGAGATGCACTTAATTCTGCCAGCAGCAATGCATAACAATGCATCCCATGTTGCCAACCAAGGAAGCTCACTTCAGCCTTAGTGTTCAGTGCTTAATGGGGGTCAGTCACGCAGTGGCCATGTGACTGATCTCAGCTATTCAGACTTACGCACCTCCCCCACGGAGCAAAAACAAGCATGTTCTATAAGTCACACCATAGGATAAACTTATCCTGTCAAACTGGTACAGTTTCAAGACACACGAAGCCTAAGTCTTCATGTATACACAAGAAAGTCATTTGTCACAAATTCAGTGTGGCCCAAGGCTTCAGGAATATAAAACACTCTTAGGGAAAATGTTTCTAGGCTTTAAGAATTATCTCCCAGTCGCTAGATAAAGGCCATTTCATGATAGGCCTTTCTCAGAAATATGCAGGATTTGAGCAATCCAGGTCATCTGAGTTATTAATTGATAATTGCTCTTCTTTATGAATATTTATTTCCATTGTCTTCCTCATTTAGCTACTCCTTTTCAAAATTTTCTCAATAGTAATATTACCAGTAAACTTGTTTTATATTAAATCTATAAAACATGAACTATTCCATAATTTACTATATCTACACATTTCCCATATTGATGATTTTGTGTATATATTTTTTTCTGGTTTCTATATGTATATTCAATATATGCTTCTTTTCAGAGTTTCTACTATCCTTTTATTCTGATCAGCAATTGTGCATGACAGCTATTCTTATTTTTTAGTTATCTGACCAATTGTTTTTATTTACTTCATTAAAATGTAAGTTTATGAAGTTTACATTATTTTGTCTTTTTAGTTTTACTGAGGTATAATTGAGTATAAAATCATAACGTTATTAAAATATACATTGTAGTGACTTAATGTATGTATACATTATGCAGATATTTCCCTATGTAGCTAATTAGTACATGCATCACCTCACATATTTGTGTGTATGTGAGAGAGAGAGAACACTTAAGCTCTATTCTATTACAAAGTTTCAATTATACAATATAATATTACCAACTATAGTCATGTTTCACATTAGATACTTAGATCCTTAAACCTTGTTTTGTTTTGTTTTTTTTTTTTGGCTGACTGTTTGAAATGAGTAGTGTTTTATCAATGTCTCCATATTTCCTGTGTCATCCAGGCCCCAGCAACCATATTTCTATTCTCTGTTCTTGTGAATGTGACTGTGTACTGTATTTTTTTGCTTCCATGTCTAAAAAAATACCATGTAGTATTTGTATTTCTATGTCCAGCTTATTTCACTTAACATATGCCTTCAAGTTTCATCAATATTTTCACAAATGGCAGGTTTTCCTTCTTTCTCATTGGTAAATAATATTCCATTGTATACCACATCTCTTTATCCATTCATTATTTGGCAGAAAAGTAGGTTGTTTTCAGTTCCTGACTATTGTGGGAAAATGCTGCAATAAAAAAGGGAATGCAGATATCTCTTGATACACTATTTTCTTACCATTGAAAGTAAGATTGGTAGATAGTATGGTTGTTCTGTTTTCAACTTTTTTGAGGAAACTCTATACACATTTCTGCCAACAGTGAAAGAGGATTAGCTTTCCTTGGCATCCTTGCCAACACTCTTCTTTTTGATGACAGACATTCTAATGACTGTGGCGTGATATCTCATGGTGGTTTTTATTTGCACTTCCTTGATGCCTAGTTATGGTGAACATCTTTGCAGGCACCTGTTGGTCATTAGTATTTCTTCTTTGGAAGCACCTATTAATTTCCTCTGCACATTTTTCAATTGAATTGTTTATTATTTTTATATTGAGTTGCATAATTAAAAATATTTTAGATATTTACCCTTTTATAAACATAGAGTGGCAAACATTTTCTCCCATTTCACAGGTTGCTCTTTATCTTGTTGATGGTTTCCTTTACTGGGGAGAAACTTTGCTTGATATTATTTACTTATTTGTTCTTGTTTTTGTTGCCTTTCCTTTTTAAGTCATATCCAAAAATATATAGCAAAGCCTGATGCCTCCCTGATGTTTGCTTCAAGGAGTTTATGGTTTCAAATCCTTCAAATTTTTAATCCATTTTTTGAATGGGTTATTGTGTACAGAGCAAGACAGGTGTATAGCTACATCCTTGGGCATGTGTCTGTCCAGTTTTCCCAACATCATTTACTGAATAGACAATTATTTCCTCATTGTACATTCATATCTTCCTGTCATAAATTAATTGACCAGATATACATAGGTTTATTCAGTTTATTTTTCTTAATTAAATGTTGGACAATATATATCCCTTCTTTGCTAAATTCGCCTATGTAACATAAAAGTAATAGATAAAAATTGATTCAATTTGTGTGTTTTTTTGTGGCAACATACTGTATAATACTTGATACTTTTGTTTATTTGCATATGAATATTATATTTTTTACCACCAAAACACACACTAATTTCAACCCAAGCAAACCAACAACAACAACAACAAAAACAACTGAATAAATTTGGAAAATGTAAAGATATGACTAGTTTTCATACTGTGTTCTATCATTTCACAATTTTTTCAAAATCAGAAGTGCTTCTGTTGTGTTTGCTGTCATTTTCATGTTCTGTCATCTACCCTACTAAAGTGCACTCAGGGGAAAAACAATAGTGCTTCTCAGTATACATCAAACTGAGAGGAGATTGCAACTAGGGGACTCATAAGTCTCAATTTCATCCATTATTATTGAATATTACTTGTGCTAAAGGAAAAATATTAGAAAACATACTGTAATAAATTGCCACCTGAAACTATACAAAGAAGATACTAAGGAATTACTGTTATAATAATCCAAACATGCTTTGCTTTTATTTATAATAAAAAAAATATGTGAATAGGATTACTAAAATGTTAACTAGCAATTCAAAGCCATTTGTGTGTTGCCAAGGAATGTGATGAAAATCAAAATGAAAACTTAGTATATATTTAATGTGCCAAAATAGGTTGTAGAGCTGTAGATATTGTAAATTTATAGTTACACATGGCAAATAAAATGCATAGGTTTGCCAATACTTACTTCAGAAAAAGGAATAAAATGTATTAAATAAAGTAAATTAAAAATAGTGCTAAATGTCAACAATAAGGTATGGTGGAGGGCACTACAGATGAGAGAAAGTAAAAAAAAAAATAGAAATCTTAAAAGATAACTGGAAACGTGTTCATTGTTTTAGCAGCACAGGTACAAGTTATAGTCAAAAACAAAGTTGCTATAGACTTCCACTCTTATCGTAAGATCCACCCATTGTGTTCCTTGGTATTTACCCAAAGGAGCTGAGAATTCATGCCCAAACAAAACCTGCCAGTCATTGCATATAGCAGCTTTGTTGGTGATTGCTAAAACTTGGAAGAAACCAAGAAACCATCCCTCAATAGATGAATGGATAAATTATGATATAGCCAGACATCAAAATATCATTTAGCACAAACGAACCAGCTATCAAGCAATGAAGTACATAAAGGAAATCTATTGAAATGAATGGAGGACCTGAATAGATATTTTTCCAAGTAGACACAGATCACCAACAGACACAAGAAAAGATGTTCAATGTCACTAATCAGCAGGGAAAAGCAAATCAAAACCACAACAAGTATCACTTCACACCTTTCAGAATGGATATTATCAAAAAAGACTAGCATTGGTGAGAATGTAGAGAAAGGGGAATTCTCGTGCATTATTTATGGGATTGGTACAGTCACTGTGGAAAACAGTATGGAGGTTCCTCAAAAAATTGAAAATGAAATTACCACATATGTGTGGTAATTCACATCAGTCACATCTGACCCTTTGCGACCCTGTGGATTATAGCCTGCCAGGGTCCTGGAGTGGGTTTCCACACCCTCCTCCAGGGGATCTTCCCCACCGAGGGATTAATCTAGGGTCTCTTACATCTACTGCATTGGCAGGCAGATTCTTTACTGCTATCACCAGGTGGCAAGCAAAGCTGCTATCTGATCCAGCAATTCCACTCTTGTGTATTTATTGGAAGAAAATAAAAAGTGTTAAAAAGATATATGTCCCCCTCTGTTTATGACAACGTTATTCACAATAGCCAAGATATGGATGCAAACTAAGTGCCCATGAGTAGATGAAAAGATAAAGAAAATGTGGTACATATATACAATGCAATATTATTCAGCTATAAAAAAATGAAATCTTGTCACTTGTAACAACATGCATGAACTTGGAGGGCATTAGGTTAAGTGAAATCAGTCAGAGAAGGACATACTATACGATTCCACTTACACATAGATTCTAAAAACAAAATTAATGATAAAATTTAATAAAATAGAAACAATCATAGACACAAAAAACAGTTGGCTCTCATAAGGAGAAAGTTTTCACTGTGTGTCTTGGTCAGTTGGATCCAACTCTTTGTGACCATTTGGGCTGTCACCCACCAGGCTCGTCTGTCCATGGAATTTTCCAGGCAAGAATACTAGAGTGGGTTACCATTTCCTGTTCTAAAGTATCTCCCCAGCTCAGGGATCAAACCTGCATTTCTTGCTTCTCTTGCATTGCACGTGAATTCTTTACCCACTGAGCCATCAGGGAAGCCCAAAGGATATGGGGCATGAGTGAAATAAGTGAGGAAAATTAACAGGTACAAACTTTCAGCTAGCAGATAAATGAGTCTGGAGTGAAATGTACAGCTCAGTCAAAGATAATGTAATATTTTTGTATGGTATAAGTAGTAATTAGACTTTTCATAGTGATGATTTTTAATGTATATAAATATAGAATCATTCTGCTATGTACCAAAGCTAGTATAATATTGTAGACCAGTTATACTTAAAAAAAAAAAAAAAAAAAAACCTAACAATTTTAGAGAAAAAAGATCAGTTTTGTGGTTAACCAGTAGATGGGACAGGGGTGGTGGGAGGGGGGAAATTAGATAAAAGAGGGAAAAAAAAAAACAATTATAAGATACATTAGTGTTAGGAATAAATATGTCACATGATTAACATACTTAAAATTGTAATATGTTATATCTGAGAGCAAATTGTATGAATTCTCATCACAAGAATATAAATTTTCTATAAGAGCCTCTTGATGAAAGTGAAAGAGGAGAGTGAAAAAGTTCGCTTAAAGCTCAACATTTAGAAAACTAAGATCATGGCATCTGGTTCCATCACTTCATGGGAAATAGACGGGGAAACAGTGGAAACAGTGTCAGACTTTATTTTTCTGGGCTCCAAAATCACTGCAGATGGTGATTGCAGCCATGAAATTAAAAGATGCTTACTCCTTGGAAGGAAAGTTATGACCAACCTAGATAGCATATTGAAAAGCAGAGACATTACTTTGCCTACAAAGGTCCGTCTAGTCAAGGCTATGGTTTTTCCAGTGGTCATGTATGGATTTGAGAATTGGACTGTGAAGAAAGCTGAGTGCCAAAGCATTGATGCTTTTGAACTGTGGTGTTGGAGAAGACTCTTGAGAGTCCCTTGGACTGCAAGGAGGTCCAGCCAGTCCATCCTAAAGGAGATCAGTCCTGGGTGTTCATTGGAAGGACTGATGCTGAAGCTGAAATTCCAATACTTTGGCCACCTCATGCGAACAGTTGACTCATTGGAAAAGACCC
This sequence comes from Bubalus kerabau, assembly GCF_029407905.1. Classification (NCBI taxonomy): domain Eukaryota; kingdom Metazoa; phylum Chordata; class Mammalia; order Artiodactyla; family Bovidae; genus Bubalus; species Bubalus kerabau. Next base: position 7,328,504 of record NC_073635.1, on the reverse strand, counting down.
TGATGCTGGGAGGGATTGGGGGCAGAAGGAGAAGGGGACAGCAGAGGATGAGATGGTTGGATGGCATCATTGACTCGATGGACATGGGTTTGGGTGGACTCCGACTGTTGGTGATGGACAGGGAGGCCTGGCGTGCTGCCATTCATGGGGTCGCAAAGAGTCGCACACGACTGAGCGACTGAACTGAGCTGAACTGAAACATTCTCTGTTATGATACCATAATGATGTATACATGTCCAAAGTCATAGGATATACAACAAGTGTAAACAATAATGTAAACTATTGACTTCAGGTCATTCTAATGTGTCAGTATAGTTTATTACATTGTAGAAATGTACAGCTATAGTGGGGTAAATTGATAAAGGAAGAAGCTCTTGATGTGTAGAAACAGGAGGCACACAGAAGTTCTTTGACCTCTCTTCTCAATCTTTCTATGAGCTTTATACCGCTTCAAAAGAAAGTATAATTAACAAGATAATTGTATTGACAATTTTACTATATACAAGTTTTTCTTTGTATAGTATAATTTTGAAAACCATGATCAGCATGTTTTTTGTTTTTGTTTTCTGTAATGTGCAAATAGTGAATAGCCTTTGCAGGAGAAGAAGCAAAACAGACTTTATGTAAGTAGTATATAACAATGGAGAATTTTTAAAAAGAACCAGAAATACTGTTATTGGAAAAAAAGTAAAATATAATAATAATCATTATATATTATTGCAATAAAAGGCAAATTTGGTGTCACTGTGCTCTAGAGTTGTTCTTTGCTTCTCTGAAACTCACTGACTTTTGCTCATGAGAACTCACCAGACAAGTTTTCTGAACTTCTCTTTTGGAATATAAACACTGCCCTCATATTGGGGAAGTCATTTGTCATGTGGAGAAGCATGATAGGAGCATAGGTTCTGTGGTAGATTTCCATGCTTAACCTCTCTAGAAACTTCACTGTGCCTAATTATGAAATAAATTATCTGCCTACTTCAGAGGTTTATTGTAAAGATTAAATTGGGTTTGTACTTTTTTACTGAGTTGCAAGAGTTCTTTGTGTATTCTGGATACTAGGTCTTCATACAGTTTGAAAATATGTCAATCATCCTGAATCTGCCAATAATCATTCAAGGTGTAAACCACAGTATGGCTGTGGCCTAGAATGACTGTCCAAGCAATATATATGTAGAACATAGAGCATTGTGTCCACAAGTGGAATATGTACTTGAGTAACCTAAAATATAGGCTCTACTGGTAGTTCAGCTGGTAAAGAATCCACCTGCATTGCAGCAGACCCCAGTTCGATTCCTGGGCTTCCCCCTCCAGTATTCATGGGCTTCCCTGGTGGCTCAGACAGTAAAGAATCCATCTGCAGTGTGGGAGAACTGGGTTCGGCCTCTGGGTTGGAAAAATCCCCTGGAGGAAGGCATGGCCACCCACTCCAATATTCTCACCTGGAATATCCCCATGAACAGAGGAGCCTGGTAGGCTACAGTCCACAGAGTCCCAAAGAGTTAGACATGACAGAGCGTCTCTGCACACACACCTAATCTAAAATACAGCTAAAATAAAATTTCACATTATGGATGTAAAATATTTTATGCTTGTATGTCTAACATGGGGAAGTAGTAGGAAATAACACAGTGGCTAGCATATAGCAGCACGCCAGCATATGCTCTTCTTTTGGTTACTTCTTATCTCATTCTGTTGCTAATGAAGATATCATGCTGCTACTACATAATTGGAGACTGATTGGAAATCTCAGAAGTATTCTAGAAGTTTTGATTGCATTAATTGCATGCCTATGGTAATTGGCTTTTTTATTTTTTCATTCATGAATTTTCCATTAAACCAGGATGTTTTTGTGTGTGTGTGCATCTGTGTCTGTGTTTCAAAGTGTCTTTTGAAGAAATTTGATTTTATACTGAATATGATCCTCATATTTTGAGAAATGGAACCTACTCAGGATCATGGGGGATATTGTTCCATTTGTTGTTTCTCAGTCACCAAGTTGGGTCCAAGTTTTTGTTACTCCATGGACTGTAGCACACCAGGCTTGCCTGCTCACCATCCCCCAGAGTTTGCCCAGGTTTGTGTCCATTGAATCAGTGATGCCATCCAAACATCTCATCCTGTCACTCCCTTCTCCTCCTGCCCTCAATATTTCCCAGCATCAAGGTCTTTTCCAATGAGTCAGCTCTTTGCATCAGGTGGCCAAAGTATTGGAGTTTCAGCTTCAGCATCAGTCCTTTCAATGAGTACTCAGGGTTGATTTCCTTTAAGATTGACTGGTTTGATCTTGTTGTTCACAACACTCTTAAAAGTCCTTTGTTCTATATATATATATATATATATATAGTTAATATTCATTCTGTCACCTCTGACTCTAATCCCATACACTGCAGCACACCAAGCTCCTTCATATGTGAAGTGAAAGTTGCTTAGTCCTGCCTGACTCTTTGTGACCTAATGGACTATACAGTCCATGGAATTCTCCAGGCCAGAAAATTGGAGTGGTTAGCCTTTCCTTTCCCCAGGGGGTCTTCCCAACCCAGGGATTGAACCCAGGTCTCCTGCATTGCAGGCAGATTCTTTACCAACTGAGCTATCAGGAAAGCCCTTCCCCACCTCATTTATATATACATGCATATATAGAGAGAGACTATTAATTTTAGCTAGAGAACTTGAGTCTTAAACTAGAAATTGGGTGGGAGGGCATGACTAAAGGTATTCATTCACATTCATTTTTCATTTTATTTTCTTAACATGTATGTTTCTTTTAAGAATTCCTCTTCCATAGTACCTTTGTTCTGAAGTGGAAAAAGGGAGAAGATGACCAATAACATTTTTGTTTGTTTGTTTGTTTGCTACCTGAAACCTTGTCTTAGAAAACTATTTGAAAAGGTACACAGATATTCATCCGATCTGTAAAAGGTAGATCATTTCTATTTTTGTTCCCCATATTAAGGTAGAGTCTTAGATTCCTAGAGATCCAAAATCTCTTTAAATTCCCACTCCCAGAAGCAATGAAGTTCAGTGATTCTAATCATATACCTTTATACAAAAGGGCTTCCCTAATAGCTCAGCTGGTAATGAATCTGCCTGCAATGCAAGACACCTTGGTTCAACTCCTGGGTCATGAATATCCCCTGGAGAAGGGATAGGCTACCCACTCCAACATTCTTGGGGTCCCTGGTGCCTCAGATGGTAAAGAATGGGAGACTGCATTTGATTCATGGGTTGGGAAGATCCCATGAATCTGAAGGAGGGTATGACAACACACTCCAGTGTTCTTGCCTGAAGAATTCCATGGACAGAGGAGCCTGGCAGGCTACAGTCCATGGGGTTGCAAAGAGTCAGATGCAACTTTCACTTATAAAAAAAAAATGGAAAAAATATTCCTCAAAAGAAAGTGTGGAAAGGACTAAAGAGGGAACTTGGAAAGCTTTCAGTCAGTGCATTTTTACATCTATCCCTCATAAACTCTACCTTCATTTGTTGTGTTTGAAAGAGAGGTAACCAGTAGTGAGAAGTTAAAGTATATAATTTTACAAAGTGTCTTTGAAGTAATGCTTTGAGTAGGATAAAATTAAAATCTATTTTCTAACTACCTTGAAATCTATTTAATTCAAAGTGCTCTTCACATAGGCAATCATTCCTACTCTTTTAACAATTTCTCATTGTAACTGGTATTTAACTACAGATTTGAAAATTACATTTTTTTATTTTATATAGAAATAGCCATTTTTATCTTAATATCACAGAAAGTATGTTTGAAATTCCTTTTCTGCCAAATCTTGCCTGCTTATTTATAGCGTATTTTTTGTTATACCAATTTTCAGAATTTTAATCTTTATGACTATATAGATATTTCTTCACAATGGACACATGAACCATTTTCTGATGTATTTTCATTTTTTTCTGGATAAGAATTTTTAATTGTTAAATGAAAATAGTCTCTATAAGGGAAATCTGAGTACCTGTGTTAAACATGTAAGCTATTGAAGTCATAACACCAAACAGGTCAGTCTAACTATGCTGATCATCTGTTTTGATGTGATTTATTTGTTACCCTTTTTAACTGATTTTTTATATTGAAATATGGTTATTTTATAATATTGATACAGTTTCAGGTGTACAATAAAGCGATTCAGTTATACATATACATATATCTATTCTTTTTCATATTTTTCCATGTAGGTTATTACAGAATTTTCAGTACAGTTCCCTGTGGTATACAGTAGGTCCTTGATGATTATCTATTTTATATAACCCTAACCCTGAATATTCTTTAGAGGGAATGCTGTTGAAGTTGGAGCTCCAGTAATTTGGCCATCTAATGTGAACAGCCAATTCACTGGAAAAGACCATGATGCTGGGAAAGACTGAAGGCAAAAGGAGAAGCAGGCAGCAGAGGATGAGATGATTAGAGAGCGTCACTGACTCAATGGACATGAATTTTTTTGTTTTATTTTACACATATGGTACTTTATTTTTTATTAATTTAAATTTATATATTTATTTTAATTAGAGGCTAATTACTTTGCAATATTGTATTGGTTTTGCCATACATCAACATGAATCTGCCACGGGTGTACACATGCTCCCCATCCTCAACCCCCTCCCCCCTCCCTCCCCATACCATCCCTCTGGGTCATCCCAGTGACCAGTCCCAAGCTTCCTGTATCCTGCATCGAACCTGGACTGGCGATTCATTTCTTATATGATATTATACATGTTTCAATGACATTCTCCCAAATCATCCCCCCCCTCCTTCTCCCACAGAGACCAAAAGACTGTTATTAAAACCCTGTAGTTAGTACCGACTACATAGGAAGGGGCCTATAGATGGACATGAATTTGAGCAACCTCTGGGAGATGGTGGAGGACAGAGGAACCTAGCATGCTCCAGTTCATGGAGTCACAAAGAGTCAGACATGTCTTAACAACTCAAAAACAGCAAAAAAGTTGTGAATATGTCAATCCCAAACTCTGAATTTATTCCTCTCCCCCACATTTCCCCTCTGGCAAGTGTAAATTGGTTTTTAAAGTCCATGAGTCTGTTTCTGTTTTATTGTTTTTTTTTTTTTTTTATAATTAGCTCATTTACATCTTTTATTTTTTTTTTTTTTAAGATCACATGATGAATTAATGTTTTCTTTTACAACTTTTTGGAATTTTTTTCTTTTTCTAACATATATCAAATTTTCATGTATTTAATTTTATTACTTATTTCTAAATGACCAACACACTTTCTGTTAAGAGGCTGGAGGCCCCAATAATAATTCTAAGGTTTGCTTTTTAATCCAAGCTGAACCTGAGTGCTCTCCAGAAGTGCTGCATAGCATACGGTTGAGGATTACTTTTTGGTGTCCTCTTGGGGCTTCTGTCATTTCCTTTGTTGTTGGAACTCCTTGCTTTACTAAGTAATTTTTTTTTTAATTTTTTTTTTTAGAGGCTTATTACTTTACAATATTGTATTGGTTTTGCCATACATCAACATGAATCCGCCACGGGTGTACAAGATACTTTTCAGTAACTTTCTGAGAATGGTGAAGGTACTTACATATCTAAGAATGTGACTATTTTACATTCACTCATGCCTAATTATATGATTAGCATAGAATTCTCACAGAGAAAATGGTTGCGTTCAGAATTTTTAATTTCTTTGTTCTTTATAATATGGATTTCAGGATTGTTAAATGGTTTCTGGAACTGTAATATTCAATCATTTAAATTTCTGTCTGTGTGCTTTTTCTGAAGGCTTTTAGAATACTCTCTTCTATCTTTGGTACATTAAATTGCAAAATTTTGCAATGATATGTCCTGATATAGAGTTTTAAAAAATTCTTTCTGTTGAATACTCAGTAGACCTTTTCAACCTTACTGTTCTCTAACATGCAGAAATTGCATTTTTTGTAGCATATTCTTTCTTTTCTGTAATTTTATTTTAAATTTTTGACTACCATTTCTTAGTTTTTGGACTTCCTGGTTTGATATTCGAATACCTCCACTAGCCTTTTTTGTTTTCCCCCACCCTGGGTACAATTTAAAAATACATTTTCTTGCCTCTATATACAACAATTCTCATGCTTGTTCAATTTTTTTCTAACATTTTAAACCCTGAAAGATCTTTATTTGTTTTGTAAAAGATTCACTCTATGCATTCTTTTTTTTCTTTTTAAAATTTATTTATTTTCAACTAAAGAATAATTGCTTTAGAGTATTGCATTGGTTTCTACCAAACATTAACATGAATCAACCATAGGTTTACTCATATACATTCTTATGTCAATAAAATATATCTTCTCTGTCAATCTGAGTCATCTAATTCTTTTTTTTTTTACATTTTCATATGCAGTATGTGAAAGTTTCTTTTTACTTTAGTTTCTGTTTATCTACTTTATTATCTTTTTTTTTTAATTTTAGTTGTTTTCCTCAAATATATTGGATCTGCATGGTTTCTTTACATCAAAGACTTCAACGCAAGTTTTGTCTTTGGTGAGTAGAGCGTGAGTATCATCGTCCATTACTCAAATTGCCACCACGTATTTTATTTAAGGAAAATTAACTGCCATCAATATTTGACATGTCCTTTGAGTCGGAGAAGGCAATGGCACCCCACTCCAGTACTTTTGCCTGGAAAATCCCATGGACGGAGGAGCCTGGTAGGCTGCAGTCCGTGGGGTCGCTAAGAGTCAGACACGACTGAGTGACTTCACTTTCACTTTCACTTGGGTTTGGTTGCGGCATCCCCGGTGACACAGATAGTAAAGAATCTGCCCAAAATGTGAGAGACCCAAGTTCCATTGCTGGGTCGGGAAGATCTCCTGGAGAAGGATATGGCAACCCACTCCAGCATTCTTGCCTGGAGAATTCTATGGATAGAGGACCTGGGCAGGCAACAGTCCATGGGGTTGCAAAGAGTTGGACACAACACTTTCACTTTCACTTTCGGGGCTGATACATTTCTTAAAAAAAAAAGAAAAAAAAAACTTTGGTATGCTGGGTCAATGTGGCTTCCCTCATAATCAGAAATGCAGCATGTAAATACTTCTCTGTTCACTATGTATACTTCCTTATTTACCTCATTTTTTTTTTAATTGTATATTCCTTTGCTTTCACGTATACTTCACATTCCCAGATACTCTGAACCAACCTCCCCAGAGAGAACAAACTTTGATTCCTTTATCAGAGGGAAGGTAGGTGTTTTAGTTTCCTGTGACTTCTATAACAAATTATCCGGATTTTTTTTACTTAACCAAACTTATTATTTGATAGCTCAGGAGGTCAGAAGTTAGAGATAAGTGTAAAGGCAGATTTGTGTTGCCTGAAGAGGCTTTAGGATAGTCTGTTCCTTGCCTCTCTTTGTCCATGTCTTTTCTTTGTCTCTATCTTATCTCCATTTGCCTTTCTCTTTTAGGGATAATTGTCCGTTGGTTTAAAGAACATTCTGGTAACCCAGAATGATCTAATCTCAAAATGCTTAGCTTAGATTTTCAAAGACCCATTTTCCAAATAAAGTCATATTCATAGGTTCCAGTGGTTGGTGTGTGCACATATATTTTGGGGGCCACTGAAATGGCAACCCACTCCAGTACTCTTGTCAGGAAAATCCCATGGATGGAGGATCCTGCTAGGCTACAGTCCATGGGGTGGCAAAGAGTCAGACATGACTAAGCAGCTTCACTTTCTTTTCACTTTCATTCTATCCATTACAGATGGGTAATTTTATGGCAGTTCGGTCGATAGGATTTGAGACTTTTGTTTACAGATTTTGCTCTGATATTTCCATTTTCAATGCTGTACCAAATCACTACTTTTAGTTTGTTCCTTTCTAAGCATATTCTGGGTTCTAAGCCATAAATTGCATAATATTGTCTTTTGTTACTAGAGGCGTGGTTTTCACCTGCTTCTGCTGTGATAATTAGCTTGCAGAATTTATTCAGCCTTTCTAGGCTATTGTCACCCTTTCTGATATCCGTGACATTGTATATTTTCAATGATTCTTGTCAAAGTTCATGTATAACCATTGTAAGAAAGATTTAGCAAGGAGATAGAGAGTTAGGGAGTCAGATACATTGCATTTTCTATATTTATCAGTTATTACAACTTATTTTACAAAATCATAAACATATTATCACTTTATCTTTCTTGAGAATATTGTCTTTTATAAGTTTCAAAGATAACACAATATTTTTAATTCTAGGTTACATTTAAAACACTGGAGGAATTGTATATAACATTTTATTTTCCATTTATCTGTGATTATCAAAAAGTTTATTTTGTTTTGCTAATTACTATTAATAGCCACTAAATTCTCTATAGCATTAAAATATCTTATAAAGATTATTAGTGCCCTTCAGCTAAAACTATTTTCATTCTCCAAATAGACTGGCAAATTTACTGTTTCATGAATCAGCAAACCTTGACACTGCAAATAAAATAATTAAAAAGGGATGGTGCCAATCACAATTCATAATTAATGCTTTCTAAGAACTAAGTAGATCTGAAAGTATTTGAAAGTCCAAATCCAACTAGTGCATTTGTATAAGTTTCTTATCTTATACATACTGGCTTCTGGTTTACCATACTGCTATTTATTTTTTTTCTCAAAAATTTTAATTGTCAAAAATGATCCACCCATTCACCATTTAACAGTTGCTCCCAGGTGATCAACTTGACCAAAATGAAGAGTCAGCAGTTCCATAAACCTAACCCAATTATAGATTAAAAATAAACAAGAAACAATAAAATAAACATCAATAAGATATAAGTTGCAATACTGCAGTATCTTACAGAACTCCTAGTTCTGACAAATGATCTACACTAATGATCATGATAAACACACATTGTTCCCTGCTCTGCTCATGTAACTGTGACCAAGTCAATCTAACTTGTGGATTTCAATCTCTTTATTTCTGAAAGAATAGTTGCCCATTATTTTATATCAGGGTCTGGTACATATTCAAAATTTTGAAATGAATACATTCCTGGCTGAAAGGATTAGACTGTGGATGAATAATAGAATCTTTTTAAAATTTACTGAAAACTCAAAACCAGGAAGATGATTTTTATTAATAGTTGGATTTCTAAAATTGCAATAATTTTGTGGGAACTTACAGAACACTTACTAAATGTAAACAAAAAAATAATTATTTGTCCTTGAAAACAATAGTAGGAGGTAGGTACGCTTTCTCTTATGTATTTTTTTTTAACTTATGAATTACAAAAGATAATTGGAAAAGAGTCTCATGGAAGAATTGAGGACTTAGCCTTTCATTTGGCTTTAAAACTCAGTAGTCTTTTTATCACATCCATTGGTTTAGGCGTTTGGCATATTAAACTTTTATAAAGTTACAATGAATTCAGTTTTATAAAACAAATGCTATATTAGTATATACACCTGTTGAAGATAATGCAAAAATAGTGGAGACATATGATTATCTCCATGGTTACATAAAGTCTTTAACAAATGATTCGAGCTGCCAAATTTTAAAAAATCTGTTACTTTTGTTTGGAGTCGAATTAAAGCTGTATAATAATTTGTGTAATATTGCCATTGACATGGTATTCTGTTTTTCTATGTCTAGAGCATGCCATTATTATTTTATTTAAAAGCTTATAACATGTTCCTTAATATTTCAGTATGTCATAAGACTAATCCAAATCGTAAAATGAGTGGATAAAGTGTTGACATCAAAGAAGTTATTTTTATATAGCCAATATGAAAACATAAGAAAATAAATTTTAAACTATGGCTTAATTATATGTAGCACCAAAAGTCTCAAATAACTATTTACACATTTTATAGAAGATGCCCAACATCTCTAAACAGAGAACTATACAACATTATTGAGAGACATTAAAGAATCCCCAGATGAAGGGAAATCTTTCATGTTTACGGAGAGACAACATCAAGGATTGGAGCATCAGGGAAAAGATTGATAGTTGCAACAGTGTCTTTCAGCAGCCAAGGCATACTAAAAATATTATAACAATTCAATAAAGGTCCACTTGTTAGGTGGGTATATAATAGTACACATTTTGCATTTAATTACTTTTGTTTGTTGCTAATTCCAAAAGATCAGTCTACACTAAAGCATAAAAGAGAATTAAGGGAGTAGGATGTATTAAAATCTTCTATAATAAAATGATAATGATGTATTTTTTAAATTTATTTATTTTAATTGGAAACTAATTACTTTACAATATTGTATTGGTTTTGCCATACATCAACATGAACCTGCCACAGGTGTACACATGCTCCCAATTCTGAACCCCCCTCTTTCCTCCCTCCCCGTACCATCCCTCTGGGTCATCCCAGTGCACCAGCCCCAAGCATCCTGTATCCTGCATTGAACCTGGACTGGCGATTAGTTTCTTATATGATATTATAAATGTTTCAATGCCATTCTCCCAAATTATCCCACCCTCTCCCTCTCCCACAGAGTCCAAAAGATTGTTCTATACATCTGTGTCTCTTGCTGTCTCACATACAGGGTTATCATTACCATCTTTCTGAATGCCATATATATGCGTTAGTATACTGTATCGGTGTTTTTCTTTTTGGCTTACTTCACTCTGTATAATAGGCTCCAGTTTCATCCACCTCATTAGAACTGATTCAAATGTATTCTTTCTAATGGCTGAGTTATACTCCATTGTGTATATGTACCACAGCTTTCTTATCCATTCGTCTGCTGATGGGCATCTAGGTTGCTTTTTTAGATATAGAAAGACAACACCATATTAATATCAACCCTACATATACTGAATCTGTACAATTTGCATGATCAGTGAATTCTATGTTTAAGAATACACTTGTAATGTTCTTGTGTTGAAAATACTGAAGAAGCTTAGAAACAATTAACACAAATTACCTACCTATCAGAAATCCTAACATTGGCCTTTTGGGATTCTAAACAATAAAGCCCTTCAAAAATTTCTTATAATTCAAATTAAAACTAAATGACTAGATATCAGGGTGATGGTGGCCTCATAGAATGAGTTTGGGTATATCCCTTTCTCTGCATTTTTTTTGGAAATTTCAGAAGCTGCTGCTGCTGCTACACTTACACTTGAGTTATGTCTGACTCTTTGCAACCCCATGGCCTGTAGCAGACCATGCCTCTTTCCATAGGATTTTTCAGGCAAGAATACTGGAGTGGGTTGCCATTTTCTCCTCCAGAGGATCTTCCTGATCCAAGAATCGAACCCTTGTCTCCTGTGGCTCCTCCATTACAGGTGGATTCTTGACCACTGAGGCAACCTAGGCAACCCTCTGAAGCCATCTGGCTTTTGTTTGCTGGAAGTTTTTAAGTCACAGTTTCTACTTCTTCCTGGTTCATTCTTGGGAGACTGTACCTTTCTAATAATTTGTTCATTTCTTCTAAGTTGTCCATTTATTGGTGTAGTCTCTTATGATCCTTTGTATTTTTGTGGTATCCATTTGTAACTTCTCCATTTTCATTTCTAATTTCATTAACTTGAGCCCACTCCCTCTTTTTCTTCTTTGTCTATTCTTTTGTTGATGGACACAGATAGCTTCTCTATTTTGGCAAATGTAAATAACATGCTACAAACAGTGTGTGTGTGTATCTTCTGGAATTAGTGTTTTTGGCTTTTTTCAAATATATATCCAGAGATGGAATTGCTATATCATAAGGTGGTTTATTTTTAGTTTTATGAGTAACCTCCATACTGTTTTCCACAGTGGCTTCACCAGTTTTCATTTCCACCAACAGTGTATGAGGGTACCCTATCTCCACATCCTTACCAAAGTTTGTTATTTGGGGTCTTTTCTGATAATATCCATTCTGACAGGATGGGAAGAAGGGGATGACAAAGGCTGAGATGGTGGGATGGCATCACTAACTCAATGGACATAAGTTTGAACAAGCTCTGGAAGTTGGTGATGGGCCGGGAAACCTGGCATGCTGCAGTCCATGAGGTTGCAAAGAGTCAGACATGACAGAGCAACTGAACTGACTGAAATGATTCTGACAGGTGTGAGGTGATATCTCAGTGCAGTTTTGGTTTGCATTTTCCTGATGGTTAGTGATGTTGAATATCTTTTTATGTGCCTATTGCTGATCCATTGTCCTCTTTGGAAAAATGTCTATTCAGACAAGCTTCTTCAGTATTCTCAGCACAAGAGCATTTCATATTTATCCTGAAGTACAGAGTTCACCAATCATACAAATTGAACATCTTCTGGTTATGTTTTAATCAATTGTTTTAATGTTTCATTGTGTGTGCTGTTTACATATTTTTGAGGGTAACCCTTTATCAGTCATATCATTTGCAAATATATATATATATATATATATATTTTACATTCAATAGCTGTGTTTTCATATTGTTGATGTTTTCCTGTGTTCTGCAAAAGCTTTTAAGTTTAACCAAGTCATATTCATTTATTTTTTCCTTTATTTCTTTTCCTTTTAGGAGACAGATGGAAATAAGTATTGCTACAATTTGTTTTAAAGATTATTCTTCCTGTTTTCCTCTATGAGTTTTATAGTATAAAGCTTTACATTTAAGTCTTTAATCCATTTTGAGTTTACTTTCATATATGATGTTAGAGGGTATTCTAATTTCATAGTTTTGCATATAGCTCTCCAGGTTTCCCAGTCTCACTAATTGAAAGACCGTTTTATATTTGCATATTCTTGCCTCTTTTGTCATATACTAATTTGACCATAAATACACAGGTTTATTTATGAACTCTCTATTCTCTTCTATTCATGTATATATCTGTTTTCATGCCAGTGCCATATTGTTTTGATAACTAGCTTTGTCGTATGATCTGAAGTCAAAGAGCATAATTCCTCCTCTTTTGTTATTTTTTCCTGAAGTGATATATCACATCAGCAAAATGAAGAATAAAAATCATGTCAATAGGTGCAGGGGAAAAAAAAAAACAACTTTTGACAAAATTAACAAATTAACATCTGTAAAAACCTTCCATAAAGTGGGCATAGAAGCAGCATATCTTAATATAATGAAGGCCACATATACAAACCCATGTCTAACATCTAGAATTCAATTCTAATATTGAATATCAAAATCAATATTCAAAGGTGAAAAGCTGAAATTTTTTCATCTGAAATCAAGAACAGGACAAAGATGGCTGTTTCATCCAATTTTGTTCAACATAGCATTGAAAGTCTTAGCCATAGCAATTAGAAAAGAAAAATAAATAAAAAGGAACCAAAATCATAAAGGAGAAGTAAAACTGTCACTGTTCAAAGGTGACATGATACTATACATTAAAAAAAAAAAAAAATCCTAAAGACTGTATCAGAAAGCTACTAAAGCTCATAAATGAGCTCTATAAAGTTTAAGGGTACAGAATTAATACACAGAAATTTATTGCATTTCTACACATCAACAACAAACAATCAGAAAGGAAAATCAAGGAAATAGTCTGATTTACTATTGCATGAAAGAGAATAAAATACTTAGAAATAAGCCTATCTAAGGAGGTAAAAGGAGAAGGCAATGGCAACCTACTCCAGTAAGAGTAGGGCATGACTGAGCAACTTCACTTTCACTTTTCACTTTCATGAATTGGAGAAGGAAATGGCAACCCACTCCAGTATTCTTGCCTGGAGAATCCCAGGGACAGAAGAGCCTAGTGGGCTGCCATCTATGGGGTCACACAGAGTCAGACACGACTGACATGACTTAGCAGCAGCAGCAGCAAGGAGGTAGAAGATCTGTAAATAGAAACTATAAGACGTTGATAAAGGAAATCAAAAGTAGCACAAACAGACTGAAAGATATACTCAGCTCTTGAAAGAATAAACATTGTAAAAGAACATAATACACAAGACAATCTACAAATTAAATGCAATAACTATCAAAACATCATAGTTTTTTCACAAAACTGGAACAAATAATTTTAAAATCTATGAGTCAGTGAATGAAAATTGTTCAGTCATGTCCAACTCTTTGCGATCCCATGGATTAGAGTCCATGGAATTCTCCAGGCCAGAATACTCAAGTGGGTAGCCTTTCCCTTCTCCAGGGAATCTTCCCAATCCAGGGATAGAACCCAGGTTTCCCACATTGCAGATGGATTCTTTACCAGCTGAGCCACAAGAGAAGCCCAAGAGTGCTGGAGTGGGTAGCCTATCTATATGGAAATACAAAAGACTCAGAACTGTCAATTCTTTTATGAAGCAAATTAGATTATAACTGAAGTTTCCTGTACACTTATATGTGCATAAACATTTTGAATTTGAATGTAGAGCTAGTTGTCAATATTTTTATTAGAATGTTCATGTATTTATATATATATATAAATTAGGACATGGCAATAATCTTATAGATTTGTTTGAATATATTAGAAGGTGTTTTAGAAATAAAGCCATCCAAATTCTATTTAGTGATATTAACATATTTTTCTTTTTAAATTTTATTTTATTTTTAAACCTGAAACACTGTATTAGTTTTGCCAAACATCAAAATGAATCCGCCACAGATATACATACGCTCCCCATCCTGAACCCTCCTCCCTCCTCCCTCCCCACCCCATCCCTCTGGGTCATCCCAGTGCACCAGCCCCAAGCATCCAGTATCGTGCATCAAACCTGGACTGGCTACTCGTTTCATACATGATATTACACATGTTTCAATGCCATTCTCCCAAATCTTCCCACCCTCTCCCTCTCCCTCTCCCACAGAGTCCATAAGACTGTTCTATACATCAGTGTCTCTTTTGCTGTCTTGTACACAGGGTTATTGTTACCATCTTTCTAAATTCCATATATATGCGTTAGTATACTGTATTGGTGTTTTTCTTTCTGGCTTACTTCACTCTGCATAATAGGCTCCAGTTTCATCCACCTCATTAGAACTGATTCAAGGAGAAAATAATAGCAAATGAAGCAACTGACAAACAACTAATCTCAAAAATATACAAGCAACTCCTACAGCTCAATTCCAGGAAAATAAATGACCCAATCAAAAAATGGGCCAAAGAACTAAATAGACATTTCTCCAAAGAAGACATACAGATGGCTAACAAACACATGAAAAGATGTTCAACATCACTCATTATCAGAGAAATGCAAATCAAAACCACTATAAGGTACCATTTCACACCAGTCAGAATGGCTGCGATCCAAACGACTACAAGCAATAAATGCTGGAGAGGGTGTGGAGAAAAAGGAACCCTCTTACACTGTTGGTGGGAATGCAAACTAGTACAGCCACTATGGAGAACAGTGTGGAGATTCCTTAAAAAACTGGAAATAGAACTGCCTTATGATCCAGCAATCCCACTGCTGGGCATACACACTGAGGAAACCAGAAGGGAAAGAAACACGTGTACCCCAATGTTCATCGCAGCACTGTTTATAATAGCCAGGACATGGAAGCAACGTAGATGTCCATCAGCAGATGAATGGATAAGAAAGCAGTGGTACATATACACAATGGAGTACTACTCAGCCATTAACATATTTCTTAAATTGTCTTTTCCTTTAGAATATGCCAAATTTGATTATAAAACAGCTTGATATCATATTGATTATGTGTCTAAGTACTTAATTTCTAATATAATTTTTTAAGGTTTAGAATTCTGTTTAGATTTCCTCTTTCTGCCTGAGATACTTCTTAGAAATAATACATTTTCTATGAAACTGTATGTTCTCTCTAGTATTTCAAGGCTGTAAAAATAACTGTTTATAAACTTTGTCCTTTAAAAATTACTGCTGCTCTGCATGTATGTACTTTAATTTATACTGTTATAAGTTAGTATATATGTAAGTAAGTATATATTATATACTATTATATGGTATATATATATATAGTTATATATACTATATATATAGTATACATATAGTTATTATATATTGTATACTATTATATTCTATAAATACTATACTAACTTATACTATTTTGCCACTTCAAATTCCTGTCTTCATCAATGAGACCAAAGTTTAGCTTCTTAAAAAGGCTTTGGGCATTTCTCCTGAAGGTCCAGTTAATCCCTGGTCAGGGAACTAGATCCAAATGTCCATGATGCAACTAAGAGTTCACATGTTTCAACTAAAGATCCTGCATGCTGCAACTAAGACTTGGCACAGATAAATAAATTATATATATATATATATATATATATATGACTTCGGTCTTATTTCTTTTGAATCTTCTTCATTGTCTTTTTCTGTTATTTTATTCGTCTATGTCTTTATTTTATCCTTTATTAAAAAATTTTTCTTGATAACATTTCATTTTTTCTCCTTTAGAAGATCATTTTATCTTTAAAGAAATTGACTCTAAATATCCATCAATTATCTAGTCTGCATGCTATAAGTTTTAATAAATTATACAATTATTCTGTGAATTAAAATATATATATCAACTTTATTATTATTTTCTTTCATTTCTTTCAATATATTGTTTTATATATTTAGAATTGCTTTCAATTTCTATGACTATGAGGTGTTTTAGTAATATGTTTATTTTAATTTTTAATTTAATTAATTTTGTCCAAAAAATATATCTTGTGTGATACAGATTCCTTGGAATTTGTTAAAGCCTATTTTTATAATCTAAATTATGATCAGTTACCAGGGTGGTTTAAAATAATGTTATAAAAATCAATACTATGAAATATGCCATTCAAATCCTTTGAATTCTTGCTAATTCTTAATCACTTATATGACAATTCCTGCAAGAGATATGTGAATGAACAGTTTCCAGTTATAGAGTGTTACTCAATTCTTTTCTTTTTATAGACTGTGACATTTTGATTTATGTATTTGAAGCTGTGTTTGCTGTTATTCTGTTGGTCATAAATTCCATGTGAGAGTTGGACTGTGAAGAAAGCTGAGCGCCAAACAATTGCTGCTTTTGAACTGTGGTGTTGGAGAAGACTCTTGAGAGTCCCTTGGACTGCAAGGACATCCAACCAGTCCATTCTAAAGGAGATGGGTCCTGGATGTTCTTTGGAAGGAATGATGCTAATGCTAAAACTCCAGTACTTTGGCCACCTCATGCGAAGAGTTGACTCATTGGAAAAGACTCTGATGCTGGGAAGGATTGGGGGCAGGAGGAGAAGGGGACGACAGAGGATGAGATGGCTGGATGGCATCACTGACTCGATGGACATGAGTCTGAGTGAACTCCGGGAGTTGGTGATGGACAGGGAGGCCTGGCGTGCTGCGATTCATGGGGTCGCAAAGAGTCGGACACGACTGAGCGACTGAACTGAACTTGCTGTTATTCTGTTGGTGATAAATTCCTGTAGTTTAATATTAGACTTTTTATTTCTATTTTTCATATCTCTTAATCTTTCCCTATGTTTCAAACATTGCAGAATAAATTTATTTTTCAAATCTGTGTTCTGATTTATAAATTTACATTGTGTCTAATATTAATTTTAATCTGTTGAACAAGGACATTTTAACTACTTCAATTGTTGCATCTTTAATTTGTCTAAGTTATTTAGAAATATTTTAAGTACATATGCATGTTTCTAGTATCTTTCTTCCAGTCAATCCATTTTCTTAGACTTTTCTAGCATCCAATATTACTGATTATTAGTAATTGTAATACTTTACTCATGATAGTCTTTTTTTCTCTTTTCTATTCTTTTAAATTATTTTTATTTTTTTTCTAATTTTTGATTTTGTCTTTTTATTATAAATTTGAATTTTGAGATTATTTTGAAGGATTTCATTTTAGAATTCTAGAAGGCCAAGGTTGACATTCTGATTGATATGAAATTTGTATTAACTTCTTCCTCACTTCTTGAATATTCTCAACACCAGACTATTTATGATTTTTCCTTATGCATAGAGTTCACAGGACAAACAGATTATATAAATTCTATCTAAAAACACATGTGAGGTTAGACTTGTAGTTATAAATTCTTTAGGTTATATAAAATGTTATTTTTTTTCTTGCCACTCTAATATAATTGCTGTGGTTTAGTTGAATTCTGTCTTGATTCAGTTTTGAGACCTTGGCTAGAGGCCAGTTTCTATTTTTTAGCAAATGACTAAGGCCATACACTGATTGCTTCCTTTAGTGGTCCTTCACACTCCAGGTCATTATACCCCCATCCTAATTGCTCCAGGGCCTAGTCAACTTGGGACAGGCTCTTTGCCCTGAAACCTGTGAAATTATTCATAATAGCCAATCCACAGGAGTCCCTTGAGAAAGCTACTAATGTCAACCTACTTGCCATAAATAGGCTACCCACTATGGCCTCATCTTAGTCTTTTCCTTTTCTCATGTGCAAACTTCTCTGTGGCCTTGCCTAGACTCCTTTCTCATTTGGAGCTGTGAGCAACAGCAACAACAACAAAACCTCTGCTTTTCATCTATCCAAATCCCTCTGTGCTTGGCTCCCCCTCAAAGGAATCTTTGCATCTTATAGGGCAATTGTCTTTAAAAGAACAATAATGTGAGTATTACCACTGACTCTTGGACAGGGTTTTGGGGGGAAAAGGATGCCCTTGGATTATCAGTTGGTTCCAGAGCCACTGGAGAGTGGCTTGGGTCACAGCTACGGACTGTGGTAAAGTACTTTAACTTTGTTGCTTGCTGGTGTGTCTGCAAGGGGTTGTTGTACCCAACTTTAAATTCTCAGTGGAGCAGTAGGGGGAAGGGTAAGAGTCTAACCCAGGTAGTAGTGTATCTAGGGCAACAGGAGTAATGTAAGATGCAATTTCCTGGGTCAGGTGTTCAGGTGTTTTACCTGTCATGGCTTGTATCTCATAAATACCAAATCCAGAGGCCCAACACTACTTCAGTGTTAGAATTTCTTTCTTATTATTCAGGGCAGAACTCTGGTCTGTCCCTATGTTTGGGACAACCCTTGTGGAAGAAGTGTAAATTGAAATTGTACCACTGTAAAGAAGTACTACCCTTTTCCACTGTCCAAATTACTGAGTTGAAGAAAGCAGCTTACCTGTCTTCTTAATGTTACAGAAATAGCTGCTATCACCAGCCAGCTTCAAGTTTTCCAGACGTTCAACAGTATGTGTGGGTTACAACTTTGGAGACCAGTAGTTCATTATTTAATCCAAAGGGAAATTCTGGGGCAATAGAATGAATAGTTCATCTTTGTGCACCCTTCCCTCATCCTGCCACAAGAACAGCTGCCTAAGTTACCCAAATGTTTAAATAAATGCAGACTCCTGTTTAGTATATTTGGGCCTAGAGTAAGTGTGTCCCCATATCCTCATACAGACGGACTGATATTTCAAATAGGACAATTAACTTTGCTGCCCCCAAAAGCTTGTTATTGCTTTTTTAGGTGCAAATCAATCCCTCAAAGGTGAGCTCAGTGGTCTTGGAACTAGATGGGTGCTTATGAGATTAGCGACACTGCCCATCACTTTTTTTTCCCCCAGAAGTTCATTTAAAAAAGTAAAATCAACAAACCACTTAAGTAGTAGTTAGTAATAATTTATTGTGCCAGAACCAAAAACAGTTTGCAAACTGGGAGCACTCAGACCAAAACACTAGGCTCAGAGTTATATTGTTATAAAGCAACTGTATATGTCTTGGGGAGGATGATAAGGATCTGCTTCATCAGCAAAGTGCCCCAGAGGTTACATGTATATATATATATATATGTGTGTGTGTGTGTGTGTGTGTGTATAATTATAATTTCTATATATAAATTAAATGGTGTCTTTGAAATGAATCCTTCTTAGTTAGTAGATTCTTCTTTTCTTTTAAGTATTCAACAACAGGGAACAACCATAGAAGCAAGGAGATGAGAAACAGAATGCTGTTTTACTGGTAGCAACATTGAAAATGAGTACCCTAAAGAAGGTTTTCCCAGATGGCTAAGTGGTAAAGAATCCTCCTGCCGATGTAGGACATGTGGTTCGATCCCTAGGTCAGGAAGATCCCCTGCAAAAGGAAAGGGCAACCCACTTCAGAAGACCCTGGAGGGCTACAGTTCATGGCGTTGCCAAGAGTTGGACACAACTGAGCTACTGAGCACAGAATTGTTTGTCAGTTGTTTTCATTTGCTATTATTTTCCTCCCATTCTTTTTTTTTCTCACATTCTTTTGAGTGTCTTTTCACCTTCTTCATCATTTCCTTTGTTGTGTAAAAGCTTTTAAGGTTAATTGGGTTCCTTTCTCTCTCTCTCTCTCTTTTTTTTTTTTTTTTTTTGGTTTTATTTCCATTACTGTAGGAGGTGGGTCATAGACGCCCTTGCTGAGATTTATGTCAGAGTATTCAAATCTATGTTTTCCTCTAAGATTTTTATAGTGTGTGGTCTTACATTTAGGTCTTTAATATATTTTGATTCAACCCTTGTGTATGCTGTTAGGAAGTGTTCTAATTTCTAACACAATATTGCAAAGCAATTATCCTCCAATTAAAAATAAATAAATCAACAAAACATGATGAATGGGGGGGGGGGGAAGCAGCTCTATAGAGTGAAGGGAATAAGTATTTATCCTTAACAGAATTCTCTTAAATGAAAGGAAAAGGTTAGTAGTTTCCCCATATCAATTTTCAGGAACTATTTTAAGTTTCACTTACAATTTTCAGAAGCATAAGCAATAAGTGACCCAGGTCAAGTTAACCTAGCTTGTCTGCAAAATAAGCTAAATTAAGCTTAGTGCATATGATTAACTGGTTTCATCTGCTTAGGGAATTTGTATGTTTGGTCTCCGTGTTAGATTTTAACACATATAATCACCTAAAGGTTTGCACTATGAGTAAGACAAAGATAGAAATGGAAGATGAAGTGTTAGGAGGTCTATAAATCCATGAAGAAGGACAAGGCAAAGTGGTAAAGGTTGGTTTGATGAGTACTTTTTCACTGCACCACTCTGCAGTGTTTGCCTCCATTGCAGTAGAAGTTTAACCTTCTTGGTGCAAGAGGAGGACACCTATGACAGCCCTGTGATGCAGGGAATAAAGGGTTAAATCAAATCTCAGCCAAAGCCGAAGCTCATGTGGTGTAAGATAATTGCTTCTAGGGTGGGACGTGTTCTTAACCCTAACTTTTTTGAAGCTCTGGAGAGGAAAAATGTGTGTGTTTAAATATGAGTTCAGTTGTTCAGTCATGTCTGACTCTCCAACACCTTGAGCTGTTAACCTGCCAAGTTATTTCTGTTTGTGGGATTTTCCAGACAAGAACACTGGAGTAAGTTGCCCTTTCCTTCTCCAGGGGATCTTCCCAACCTAGGGATCAAATCCATATCTCCTACAGTGGCAGGTGGATTCTTTACTCCTGAGCCATCTGGGAAGCCCACATATAAGTATGATCAACGTAAAGAGAACTTTCTCAAAGTATACCTACTGAAGACACAATAAAAGGAAGGAAGAACAGAATCAAGGAAGGATGGGAGGTTGAATGGAAGAAACCTGGATATGGAGGAAGGAAGTAAAGAGGAAATACATATATATATATATATATATATATAAAATGTGTGTGTGTGTGTGCGATTAAATTAAATCAAATTTCCATAACTTGACCCAACTGAAAATCCAAAATTTACTAAAATAATTTATATACAAAACCATAAAAGGGCATTTTTGGCTTTTGTGCTTCAACAGGTTCTAAGTTAATTTTGTGTGTGCTGTCACTCAATTGTTTCTGACTCTTTGCAAATTCATATTCCTCTGTCAATGGAATTTTTCAGTCAAGAATACTGGAAGAGGTTGCCATTTCTTTCGCTACAGGGTCTTCTCAACCCAGGGATCAAATTCGAATCTCCTGCATTAACAGGCAGATTCTTTACCACTGAGCTATCTGAGAAGCCCCTAAATTAACTTCAACATTTGCTAAATGCATCCACTGGCAGATTTTAATTGATTTATTATTAATAGTGATGCTTAAATTATAGCATCACATAATTTGAACATGAAATCCCTATAATTTTGAGAAGGTAACTAAATATAAAATAGAGGAAAAATTGTTACACTTCATTTTATAGCGTTGCCTAAATTTCCCATAGTTGATACCCACTGGCTTAAAATATCCCAGAGTAGGCATAGGCATTCTGACACAAGGAGTAGCAAATTAATATTAACTTATTTTGCACTTAAAAAGTGGCATAATAAAAGTGGGCCCCACTGATCCCCAAATAAAATAGTTAATAAGGCCCAATGTAACTGAAACCAGGGTCATCAAGGACTAAAATTTCTTATACAAGAAACAAATATTAAAGAAGTGCTGATCCCATTGCTTTTCTACTTGGCTACCCAATTTTGCCTGTTCTTCAGTCTGGAAAAAATTATGTCTCACAGTGAATTATTACAACTTTAAAGTTGTTATTTTTCAATTAATGCCCCCATGCCCAATATCTGATATTATTAAAATAATTAACTCCTTCCAATCAGCATTATGTAAATTATTCTACTATTATAGACTTGACTCATATATTCTATTCAGTACCTATTTCAATAGTTTTTCAACTAGATTGCCTTATCATCTATCAGGACACTATACATTTTTATTGGCTCACCCTTGGAATACATCAGCCACTTGGCAATTACACACTCTCTCTGCACAAGAACTTAACTGCATCTACTTTTATCCTGGAACACAGATATGACATTATGTTGACAATATATTTTTATGAGAAGATTCATTTAATACAGTCATTAAAGATACACAGGTCTAACAGTTTTTGTTCCTTTTTGAATTCTGAAGGCAATGTATTCTTTACTTAACTTCACTATGCCACTACCTTTAAATCTGCCCACACTAAATGGGGTCCTCGTGACAAAAGACTCTAGAATATATACAAATTGTAATCAATGGGCATTTCCATTAGTGCCTTCAAGACTCCTTCAGTAGATGCTTTTGTAACATCCTTCCTGACCCTGGTATCTCTTGGACCACCTGTAATAGTCATAACTTGCTAATGGGTTTCTGAGGCAAGTAGCTGCTCTTCTTGACTCTACACCATTAGAATGATAATTGCTGGCCACATACTGGAGTTTTCTGGAAATGGAGACTTTCACTAATTCTAGGCTTTTGACCTTTAGCCCTCACCTTCCCATTAAGTCTTGGATCATGAAAACAGTACTTCACAAGCTTGGCATGACTATTAAGACATTCTCAGTACAGAATGGAAGCATTCTCAGTACAAAACGTGTCCTCTGGTATATTCCACCAGCAGGAAGGAGTGACCTTCCTATCTGCAGTCCTTTGTAAGATGCCGTGGTCCTAGGGAAGACACCCCTTCCCCAAATCCCTCTGCTACCTGGGGTGACCCTTGGGATTAACTGAGTGAATAGCAGTGGGGATTCAGGAACAATGAGAATGTCAGTGCCATCAGCATAAATGGTGGAGCTCACTATAATGCAGCTGTTTTCCATCCCTTAACTGATAAGATTTGGGTCAGTTGACAAATTTTAGGCAGTCATTTTAACATGGATGCCTTTGTTTAGAAAAAAATGTGCTCCACCTACACATTTTACAAACTTTTGGGCCATTGCCTGAAAGTTGTCCTAAAAGTTTCTAGTTGTCCTATAAATTCTCTAGGAATCTCTTTGTTTCATTGATACTCAATATGCCAAAGTTGCATATGCTTCTGCATATAATAAAGCCACAATTTAAAGCCTTACAAGAGCTTTCTCTTGGTGTTCTAGACTTTATTGAGAATAACTAAAGTGCTCATTTCACTTCTCACAGTATACAATGCTGGGGTCTTGGAAGCGGCATTGCATAGAATTTTTGACACCCCAATAATTCCCAGGTAGTTGGTTTAATGGAAAGACACAATTGTCTCCTCAAACAACTCCTTTTAAAACTTCTATCTGCGAAATGAACCCCCACATGTGTCTCTATATTTCAAGGCCCCTTGACTAGCAGACAATGTACATCAACTTTTAAAATTATTCCTTGTGCCTTTTAATGTATTACAAAGGTGATATATATTGCCACAATGTATTAATACATAACGAAAAGAATCATAGGGCAGTGAAATTCTGTATGATTCTACAATGATGGATAGATGTTATTATACATTCACTCAAACCTGTACAATGCAAAACACCAAGAATGAATCCTTATGGAAACTATATTCTTTGGATAATAATGATGTATCAATGTCAGTTCACTGACTGCAATAAGTGTACCCTCTGGTGCAGGATGCTAACAGAGAGGGGGATTATGCATGTGCGGGGACAGGGTTTTACGAGAAATACTCAATTTTTCCATGAACCTAAGATTTCTGTAAACGTTAAAGTTCATTAGCTTTAAAAGATCCATAGTAACCATAGCCTATTAGCATGATTTCAGCATTCTATTTTTAATTCCCTAATTTTGTATGTTGGGGTCAAATACTCTATGTATGTGTGTGTGTGCATTCCCAGGTCAGCTCTTAATTTAAAAATATGATAGTATATTGTATAACTTTGTGCAGTCTGTATGTACAAGTACTTTTATTTATATTTGGTCTACTATTTTTGAGACAAGTAATGTCCAGGGAAGGAACATGTTTTCCCCCCAGGGGTTTAGCTTTCTCAGTTCTTCCTTATTTAGTGTGATTTGATGCTCCCATTTTGATGTTGCTGTTCATTCTCTAAATCATGTCTAATCATTTGCAACCCCATGGACTGCAGCATGCCAGGCTTCTCTTTCTTTTACAATCACCCAGAGTTTCCCCAGATTCATGTCCATTCAATCAGTGACCATTTCATCCTCTGAAACCCAATTCTCTTTTTGCCTCTATCTTTCCCAGCATCAGGGTCTTTTCTAGAGTCAATGCTTCACATCAGGTGGTCAAAGTATTGGGGTTTAGGTTTCAAATATCCAATGAATATTCAGGGTTGATTTCCTTTAGGATGGACTGGTTTGATCTCCTTTCAGTTCAAGAGAGTTTCAAGAGTCTTCTGCAAACACAATTTGAAAGCAGCAGTTCTTTGGTGCTCAGCCTTCTTTATGGTCCAACTCTCACATCCATACATGACTACTGGAAAAACCATAGATGAAGTATATGGGCCTTTGTCAGCAAGGTGATGCCTCTGCTTTTTAAATATAATTTCTAGGTTTGTCATAGCTTTCCTTCCAAGAAGCAAGCATCTTTTAAATTAATGGCTGCAGTCACTGTTCACAGTGATTTTGGAGCCCAAGCAAAGAAAATCTGTTACTGTTTCTACATTTTTCCCCTTCTAGTCACCATTAGGTGATGGGACCAGATGCCATGATCATAGTTTTTTGAATGTTGAGTTTCAAGCCAGCTTTTCCACTCACCTCTTTCACTCTCATCAAGAGCTCTTTAGTTCCTCCTTACTTTGTGCCATTAGAGTGATATTATCTGCATATCTGAATTTGTTGATATTTCCCCCAGCAATCTTGATTCTACCTTGTGATTCATCCAGCCTGGAATTTCATGTGATGTATTTGGCAAAATAATTAAATAATAAGAGTGACAATATACAGTCTTGTATTACTCCATTCCTAATTTTGAATCCATCAGTTTTTACATGTCTAGTTCTAAATGCTAATTCTTTACCCTCATATACAGGCTTTTCAGGAGACAGGTAAGGTGGTCTTGTACACCTTTCTCTTTAAAAATTTCCACAGTTTGTTGTGATCTACACAGTCAAAAGCTTTAGTACGGTCAATAAAGCAGAAGTAGATTTTTTTTTTTTTCTGAAATTCTCTTGCTTTCTTTATGACCCAACAAGTGTTGGTTCCTCTGACTTCTCTAAACCCAGATTGCACATCTGGAAGTTCTTGGTTCATGTCCTGCTGAAGACTAGCTTGAAGGATTTTAAGCATAACCTTGTTAGCATGTGAAATGAGTGCAATGTACAGTAGTTTGAACATTTTTTGGCATTGCCCTTCTTTGAGATGGGAATGAAAATTGACATTTTCCAGTCCGTGGCCAGTGCTGACTTTTCCAAATTTGCTGACATATTGGTGCAACAGGTTAACAGTATTATCTTTTAGGATTTAAATTAGCTGACCTGGAATCCCAAAACAGATGCTCCCATTACTCCTCTTTTTGAATCTCACACTGTTTATGTCGCTGTGTGTGTGTGCGCGCGTGTGCATGTGCATGTGTGTGTAGATGCTTAGTCATTTCTGATTCTCTGCAGCCCCATGTACTCTAACCCACCAGGCTCCTCTATCCATGGGATTTTTCAGGCAAGAATATTTTAGTGGGTTGCAGTTTCCTACTCCAAAGATCGTCCCTACCCAAGAACCCTGGCTAACCAAACAGTCATCTTTTGCATCTCCTACACTGGCAGGCAGATTCTTTACTACTAGGGACACCTGAGAAGTGCCCATTTTGTTATACTATTAACCACAATGACAGACAACTAGCCAATCTGATCACATGGATCACAACCTTGTCTAACTCAATGAAACTAAGCCATGCCGCGTGGGGCCACCCAAGACGGATGGATCATGATGGAGAGGTCTGACAGAATATGGTTCACTAAAGAAGGGAATGGAGAACCACTTCAATATTCTTGCCTTGAGAACCCCATGAAAAGGCAAAAACATACGACACTGAAAGATGAACTCCCCAGGTCAGTAGATGCACAATATTCTACTGGAGATGAGTGGAGAAATAACTCCAGAAAAAATGAAAGGATGGAGCCAAAGCAGCAACAACACCCAGTTATGGATGGGACTGGTGATAGAAGCAAGGTTCGATGCTGTAAAGAGCAATATTGCATAGGAACCTGGAATGTTAGTTCCATGAATCAAGGGAAATTGGAAGTGGTCAAACAGGTGATGATAAGAGTGCACATCAACATTCTAGGAATCAGAAAACTAAGATGTACTGGAATTGGGTGAATTTAACTCAGATGACAATTATATCTACTACTGTGGGCAAGAATCCCTTAGAAGAAATGGAGTAGCCATCATAGTCAACAAAAGAGTCTGAAATACAGTACTTGAATGCAATCTCAAAAACAAAAGAATGATCTGTGTTTGTTTCCAAAGCAAACCATTCAATATAACGGTAATCCAAGTCTATGCACCAATCAGTAACCCTGAAGAAGCTGAAGTTGAACAGATCTATGAAGACCTACAAGACCTTCTAGAACTAACACCCAAAAAAGATATCCTTTTCATTATAGGGGACTGGAATGCAAAAGTAGGAAGTTAAGAAACACCTGGAGTAACAGGCGAATTTGGCCTTGGAGTACAGAATGAAGTAGGGCAAAGGTTAATAGAGTTCCATCAAGAGAAGGCAGTGGTTATAGCAAACACTCTCTTTCAACAACACAAGAGAAGACTCTACACATGGACATCACCAGATGGTCAACACCCAAATCATATGGATTATATTCCTTGCAGCCAAAGATGGAGAAGCTCTATACAGTCAGCAAGAACAAGACTGGGAGCTGACTGTGGCTCAGATCATGAACTCCTTACTGCCAAACTCAGACTGAAATTGAAGAGGGTGGAGAAAACCACTAGATCATTCAGATATGACCTAAATCAAACCCCTTATGATTATACAGTAGAAGTGAGAAATAGATTTAAGGGACAGATCTAATAGACAGAATGCCTGATGAACTATGGGCAGAGGTTCTTGACATTGTACAGGAGACAGGGATCAAGATATTTCCAAGAAAAAGAAATGCAAAAAAAAAAAAAAAGTAAAATGGCTGTCTGAGGAGGACGTACAAATTGCTGTGAAAAGAAGGGAAGCAAAAAATAAAAATAAAAAAGGAGAAAAGGAAAGATATACCCATTTGAATGCAGAGTTCCAAAGAATAGCAAGGAGAGATAAGAAACCCTTCCTCAGCTGTCAATGCAAATAAATAGAGGAAAACAACAGAATGGGAAAGACTAGAGATCTGTTCGAGAAAATTAGATATATCAAGGGAATATTTTATGCAAAGATGAACTCGAAAAGGACAGAAATGGACCTAACAAAAGCAGAAGATATTAAGAAGAGGTGGCAACAATACACAGGAGAACTGTGCAAAAAAGATCTTCACGACCCAGATAATCATGATGGTGTGATCACTCACCTAGAGCCAGACATCCTGGAATGTGAAGTCAAATGGGCCTTACGAAGCATCACTACAAACAAAGCTAGTGGAAGTGATGGAATTCCAGTTGAGCTATTTCAAATCCTGAAAGATGATGCTGGGAAAGTGCTGCCCTCAATATGCCAGCAAATTTGGAAAACTCAGCAGTGGTCATGGGACTGGTAAAGGTCAGTTTTCATTCCAATCCAAAGAAAGGCAATGCCAAAGAATGCTCAAACTACCGCACAAATGCATTCATCTCACATGCTAGTAAAATGATGCTTAAAATTCTCCAAGCCAGACTTCAGCAATACGTGAACTGTGAACTTCCTGATGTTCAAGCTGGTTTTAGAAAAGGCAGAGGAACCAGAGATCAAATTGCCAACATCTGCTGGATCATGGAAAAAGCAAGAGAGCTCCAGAAAAAAATCTACTTCCGCTTTATTGACTATGCCAAAGCCTTTGACTGTGTGGATCACACTAAACCGTTGAAAATTCTGAAGGAAATGGGAATACCAGACCACCTGACCTGCCTCTTGAGAAACCTGTATGCAGGCCAGGAAGCAACAGTTAGAACTGGACATGGAACAACAGACTGGTTCTTAATAGAGAAAGGAGTTCGTCAAGGGTGTATATTGTCACCCTGTTTATTTAACGTATATGCTGAGTACATCATGAGAAACGCTGGGCTGGAGGAAGCACAAGCTAGAATCAAGATTGCTGGGAGAAATATCAATAACCTCAGATATGCAGATGACACCACCCTTATGGCAGAAAGTGAAGAAGAATTAAATAGCCTCTTGATGAAAGTGAGGGAGGAGAGTGAATAATTTGGCTTAAAACTCAACATTCAGAAAATGAAGATCATGGCATCCAGTCCCATCACTTCATGGGAAATAGATGGGGAAACAGTGGAAATAATGACTTACTTTATTTTTGGGGCTCCAAAATCACTGCAAATGGTGATTGCAGCCATGAAATTAAAAGACACTCCCTGGAAGGAAAGTTATGATCAACCTAGACAGCATATTAAAAAGCAGAGACATTACCTTGTCAACAAATGTCCCTCTAGTCAAGGCTATGATTTACCAGTGGTCATGTTTGGATGTGAGAATTGGACTACAAAGAAGGCTCAGTGCATAAGAATCAATGCTTTTGATTTGTGGTGTTGAAGAAGACTCTTGAGAGTCCCTTGGACTGCAAGGACACTCAGCCAGTCTATCCTAAAGGAGATCAGTTCTAGGTGTTCATTGTAAGGACTGATGCTGAAGCTGAAACTCCAATACTTTGGCCACCTGATGCGAAGAGCTGACTTATTGGAAAAGACCCTGATGCTGGGAAAGATTGAGGGCAAGAGGAGAAGGGGACAACAAAGGATGAAATGATTGAATGGCATCACAGACCCAATGGATATGGGTTTGGGTGGATTCCAGGAGTTGGTGATGCACAGGGAGGCCTGGCATGCTGTGGTTCATGGGGTTGCAAAGAGTTGTACATCATCGAGCGACTGAATTGATTGACTGATTGATTAGATACATTTGCACATTTTTATTTGAATCTTTTGTTATCAGTATTCACAGACCTTGTGAATCCCCTGTGTATAATTTCCTCATTATATACTGGTAATACAATAGAAGCTCTATTCTTTCTAGAGTTAACATAAGTCAGAAAACTGAATTATTTTAGAGCTAAGCATTAATTTTAGAAGTAATGGTTGGGAATATTTACCACAATTATTATTTTATAATCAATATTTCAGGTTTTTTTTTAATAAATTTTAATGAATATTTTGCTTATTATTGCTTCTTCTTTTTTTAATTTTATTTTATTTTTAAACTATAAATAATTGTATTAGTTTTGCCAAATATCAAAATGAATCCGCCACAGGTATACATGTGTTCCCCATCCTGAACCCTCCTCCCTCCTCCCTCCCCATTCCATCCCTCTGGGTCGTCCCAGTGCACCAGCCCCAAGCATCCAGTATCGTGCATCGAACCTGGACTGGCGACTCGTTTCATACATGATATTTTACATGTTTCAATGCCATTCTCCCAAATCATCCCACCCTCTCCCTCTCCCACAGAGTCCAAAAGACTGTTCTATATTGCTTCTTACATTCTACCCTTCATTTCTGATTTCAGTTTTCTTTTAATGGGTATAGAACCTAGAGTTTGCTGTACAGAGTGAAGAATGTCAGAAAGAGAAAAAACTAATATCATATATGAATGCATATTTATGGTATCTAGAAGAATGGTACTAATGAACCTATTTGTAGGGTAGGAATAGAGAATGGACGTGTGGAACAAGTCTTTAGAGGGTAGGGAGAATTGAGGCCCTAGAACTGACTTATATGCACTACCATGGGTAAAATAGACAGCAATTGGGAATTTGCTGTATAATACAGGGAGCTGAGCTCAGTGCTCTGTGATGACCTAGAGGGATGGGATGGGGAAGGCTCAGGAGAGAGGAGATATATTATACTTATGGCTGATTCACATTGTTGTATGGCAGGAACCAACACACTATTGTAAAACAATTATCCTCCAATCAAAAAAAAAAAAAAGAAAAAAATTCAAATCAACTTCAAAAAAAAAAAAAAGAAAAAATTCTGAAAATGTTAATGTCTAAGATTCTATTTACATCACCCTAAGTCTCAAATAATAATTTTCTACATATTTTCAAATGTTTCCTATCTTTCTATTCATTCCATGACACTAATTTCTAGACCCGATGCAAGGCTGTCATCCTGGAATATTTCTAATTACACATATATAGCAGCTTAACTTGTCTCTTCCTTGGGTTAATATATCTTTTTTTATGGAATGTATCATTGATTTTTTTTAATAGGGTGCTTTCTAGACACACATCTAAAAATATCATATTAGATCTCTCATTGCAATTTCCTGCTCCTATATTTACACTTAATGTATTCTATGATATTTTGTTTCATAATTGAAAATTAATAAGTAAACATCAATTCAACCTGTACAGCTTGTGCTACTTAAAGGCACACATACCTCATTTTTTAAAACTATATTTAGCAAAACATAACTCCATAGATTGAGAATAAATATGGTTGCAATGATAATATCTGCACTTTCTGCTCCATATTTGCTGCTGTTCTAGTTTTATCACATACATCACCACATAAAAATTGAATTAGTTTTACAGATATAAAATAAATTGCCAATGTAATATTAGCTATTGAAAGGTAGAGTTTCAAACTCATGACTGTTGTAAGGATCAAAGCACAACTGCCTTACTACTCATTTACTTACTTACTATTCAATATTGCTTTGTGGCATACAATGTAACCAAATTTACACTATGTTCATCAAATAAAATAAATCTAGGAGAAATATTAAAAATTCTGTAAATGAAATTTCAAAGGTTTACTTTTTCATAGTTTTATGGTTTGTTTAAGTAATCTTTATATAATAACCAATTTCCCTATCATATGCTGCTGTTTTTTGTTTAATACTGAGTTTATAGAACAATCACAATATGTTTGTTTGCTATGAAATGTTTGTTTGGCATGAAATTATCCTAGAGTTTGAAGAAAACAATTTATTTTTCCAAAGGAAATATCTGTACAGAGCGTAATGTATCCAAAGCATCCATATGCCCAATTGTTATCAGAACTTGTGTTGGTTAGTCAAATAAAATATATGGAAGAAATTATTCTAAAGCATTTTTCTAAGTACAGTTCCTTTCATACTCTTCCTTCAAGGCTAAGTTTGAGATTAGCTCACAATTACAAATATTACATCACACACTTAGTCTTTTGACTTTCTGGGGAAAAAAACACAAAGTTTTCTAAGACAATGAAATAATTTGGAGGCACTGAAAATCTAAAATACATATTTAGAGAAAAATGAACGAACAAAGGAACAACATTGCTAAATCAAATCTCTTCATTAACACAGATTGACGAATAGCTGGAGTAAGTTTTATCAAAATACACACACACACACACACACACACGCACACACAAAGTGTTTATTCATGTGCTTGGCAAGACAACTAAAAGACCCATTAAATTTTAAAAATAAACAGATATATTCATGCATATATTCATACCTAAATGCACGCATGCATATATACATTAATAGATGCTTCTCCCTTTAGACTAATTATAGCTCTTTTCCCTTGAGTTATAGGAATTGTTTACAAGGCACAAATAGTACTCCAGATGCAATGTTTAAAGACATTTCTCACAAGACAACCATCATGTAATTTGATTTTTTAATGGTTTGTAGTAAAATGAAAAATATTTCATTAGAATGTTGACACTAGGAAAGAAACAAAGAGTAGCAAAATTTTATACATGAAATAATAACTAATTGGAATTACAAGAAAAAACATGTAGATACTATGCTTCAATATTTGAGGTCGGTATTCATCCTGTAAAATTGTACTAACTCTGATATGAAAATCAGAAAGAATGCTTTCTTGTGTAAATGATGTCAAGTGTTAGGTTAAATTTGAAAATCTTTTCATATCATGGAGCAGAGAGTAATCAGACAGTTGAGACTTTGTAAAGACAAGTTTTGCTAGAGAAAGATAACCAAAATTATATATGTAAATAGAGCTGGCTCATATACAAGCTGGAGACCCAGGAAAGTTGGTGGTGCAATATCAGTCTTAGTCTACAGAAAAGGAAGTTAAGGAGAGACATTGAAGGGACTGTAAGGGCAAAAGAAGAGCAGTGTCCCGTTGGTGAGGAACAATCATACATTTGCCTATGGCTGCTGCTGCTGCTACTAAGTCTCTTCAGTCATGTCTGACTCTCTGCGAGCCCATAGACGGCAGCCCACCAGGCTCCCCCATCCCTGGGATTCTCCAGGCAAGAACACTGGAGTGGGTTGCCATTTCCTTCTCCAATGCATGAAAGTGCAAAGTGAAAGTGAAGTCACTCAGTCCTGTCTGACTCTTAGTGACCCCATGGACTACAGCCCACCAGGCCCTCCGTCCATGGGATTTTCCAGGCAAGAGTACTGGAGTGGGGTGTCATTGCCTTCTCCATTGCCTATGGCAAGACAAACTAAATCAGAATTGGAACATACATAACATGTCCCCATTTGTGATGGGCTTCCCCCAATGTGCAGTGTGCATCTGCATTATACATTATACATTAACCCTGTCAAGGCAAGAGAAAAATAATCCCTTTCTTTTGAGGCAAGCATTATAATTTTAAGATTAATATTTCTTTCTCATTTTGTACAGGGCGCTATGTTGACCTAAAACCCTGCTCTGAAGGTGTACATTTGAATAAAACATCTCTGATGGAGGTTATATTTAATGTTAACCTATCAATATGATACATAATTTTTTGTCTCAACATATATAAACGTACATCTCTAACTCTTGACCAGTATAACAGCCTTCAGAGTTTCTGAGAGTCTGTCTCCCAGGTTATGATATTCAGTTTAGCTTAATAAAATTACCCTCTTTTCATCTCACCTTAATTGTTGATTAGATTTTTGATGAAAAACTAAAGCAATGAAGAAAGCAAAAAGAGTACATTCCCCCTTGCTCTGCTTTTGGTTGGATTTGGGTCTGCAAATGTTCACCCACATTGGGATGGGGAATCTAAATCTGCTTTATTGAGTCCACCAGTTCAACTAATGATCTCATCTGAAAATGCTTTCACAGACACACCCAGAAATAATCTTTAATCTCTGCACCCCATGGCACAGTCATGCTGACACATAAAATTAATCATCATAGGACTTCCCTTGGGGCTGAGTGGTAATAAATCCACCTGCCAATGCAGGAGACATTAGTTAGATCCCCAATACAGGAAGATCCCACATGTCATAGAGCAACTAAACCCGTGCACCACAGCTACTGAAGCCCCTGTGCTCTAGAACCTGTGATTCCAGCAAGAGAATCCATCACAATTAGAAGCCCCCATTTGCAGGATCTAGAGAAAAACTGGCACAACAATGAAGACCCAGCACAGCCAAAAACAAATAAAAGCAACTTAAAAAAATCATAAAGTTGTATTCATCCAGGTAAGAAAACAAAAATGAATGTTTTCCCCTAAATTGAGAAACCAAGATGAAGAAAAGATTGGTTACCTGAAACTAGAAAACCTTCTGCTTCGGAGGATATTAGGACAATGAAATCAAGAAGAAAAAGGAAGAGTGGTCTAAAAAATCAAAATTAAAATCCTTTGAACATTTTAAAAAGTTATACAGATGTTTATAATATAATTTTCATTAATGTGTCCATGTTGAATTTGCACAAAATCATTAGAATTACCCAGACCATTTTGAACTCAGATGAGAATTTGAATTTTGATGAGCATTTCTCAGAAATGCTCAGATTTCAGCATGTATTCTTGTGTACTAAAAAAAAAAAAAGCTGAGAATATTCTTATGCAAATCTGTGCCTATCTTCATTTTGGCTCAAGCAATTAACCATGTTATCCCAATGAACAGGGAGCTATCAAGAGTGCAATGACCATTAAACTACTGGAAGTAGCAAGAAGGATGCTTTTGCCTATGTAGTCTTGCTGTAAATAAACTTCTGGTCTCCTTTTTTTATCTTCTCTTATTTCATTCAGCAGTTCTAGGTCACCCTTGGTCCTGATCTTGTCTGATTACTAAGCAGATACAGTGCTCAGCACTTGCTTTCAGATGTTGCCACTATTTTCCCAGTGGGTGAGTCCAGTGACCTTGACAAAGTTGCATCATACCACTGATCCTTTGATTGCTGTCCTGATTTCTATGATTGTGGCCATCTGCTATACATATAAACAACATCAACAACAACAAAAAAAGAAAACTAGGGTAAAAAAAAAAAAACAACATAACTAATGAAATCATGCTCAATAGAAGTAGCCCAAATTATGTCTCTTATTTCTTGCAACTCACAGACTGAAAATGAACTAAATGTTCTAAACATCTAAGAGTTTACAAAATTTAAGGTATGTTTTAAATACCTTGAACTTTATTATATGACAACATAGAACATCATTGCAATTAGCTTTAAAGTGTATAACACAGATGGCTATCTTTAAACAAGTCACAAAAGCAATGCAAAAGAATTTAAAATAAAAAAAATAGCATCTCCAGGAAAAATTATGATAGAACACATTCTGAGTTCCCTGCCATATTGAATTAGAAAAATAGTTTTATAATTGACACATTTTCATATATATTGTTTCATTTAAAACTTAAAATAAAACATTGAGGGAACAATATTATTCCACATACAGACAGAGAACCTATGATTATGGTACTCCAAATAACCTCAATGTCACAGATATAAAATCAAAGTATATTATTCTGTTTTCTGCATGCAACCAGTGAATTTCCTAATATAAGATAATAATACACATTCCATTCCATTTATTTTTATTCTGTCAAAGTTAGGGGTTTTCTAGTTCACAGTTTAAGACTGAAAGAGCAAAGAATAAAAGAGAATTATTTAATTGAACTACCAGTCTCATATGATGATATGAAACTAAAATGAAAACTCAGGGATTCCTTTGCAAGATAAAAGAGATGAAAGCATTGTTTTTCCATAAACTCAGAAACTATTGATATTTTTGATATAAAATACCCCCTAATTTTTATATATGTTTATGCTTCTTATAAATATCACTAAGATTTTAGAGGATTAAGTCTGTAGAAATGTGAGGAATACTGAGCCATTGATATTCTTTAATTTTTGCATAGGATAAATGCAAAACACTGTAGTTCTCTTTTATCACTGAAAGTGAATAAAATTAAAATGGGAAGCTCATCAGAAAATCCTTTAAAGATTTTTTTTTTTATGTGCTTCCATTTGACCTATAGTATTTGTGCAGTTGTGATTTAGCTAAACTGTGTAATTTTTTACATCCATGGGTAGAGTTCTGCATTCACTCTTCTTTTAATGTCCATTCATTATTTGCAGATGGTAAACTTGTTTGTGTAGTAAATTAACTAAAAACCTTTTAGAAACAATAAAATAATTCAATAGATTAGCTGATCAAAAAAGTAACATAACAAAACAAATGCTATTCTATATATAAAAATCTGTTTTAAAAATGCAAAAAAAAACCCAATAGAGTTCTTAAAAGCTAGGCATAAACACCATAACAATTCTATTGAGGGCCTTAAAAGGAATGTTAAATTTAAAAAAGCACCATTTATGAAAGTTGTCAATTCTCACTCATCATCTATAATATTTGGATTTGAAGTTAAAATAACAGAAGATTTTACAAATTGATAAAACCATTATTTGAGAACTGATTATTGAATATTTAACCATGCAAAAATAAAACATTTGAAAAATACAAACAAATAGTGAAAGAGCCCAACAATATATGAAACATGTTTCACTTGATTAATAATTAAAATTTGTTAGTGTTGGAGATGACTTGAGTAAATGCTTCTGCTTATAAGAAATATTAAGTGTATTTTTAAGTATTAAGACTTAGCAGCACCCACAGAGTCCAAAAGTCTGTTTTATACATAATTAGCCTCCAATTAAAATAAATAAATTTATATTAAAAAAAAAGACTTAGCACAGAGCTTAATTAAGTCAAGAAAACTTGGGGTTAGTCTCAGTCATAATTTTTTTTTTTTCAAAATTCTCCCTCCTTTCAGTTGATTTTAATGTGCACCATTCATGACTATTGCAAATAAATTCACCTGTAAAATCATCTTAGCAGAGTTTATTTGCAAATAACACAATGTTTTCTCCAGTTTCCTTCTTGATTATTCATCTGCTTAAATCTGGGTACAATTTTGATAATTCATAATTTTCCCCAAACTCATTCATCTTATTTGCATTGATTGTAGGGAAATACACTCAGAATTATTTTCATAATCCATGGTAATTTCATATTTTGCATTTTAACACATTTTATTTGCTTTCTATTGTTTTCCATTATTTTTTATTTATTGGAATCCCCTGGGTTTATTTACTTTGTTGGTTTTATAAAGAATCAGTTCTTGAATTTCTTTTGTAATTCTATATTTATCTGTTTTCTAATTTAGTAATTTATATTATCTTAATCATTATTCTGTTTCTGTGAATTGATTTTATTTTCTGCCTTCTCAGTTAAGCTACTTAATACATTTATATTTATTTCATTTTCTTCTCCCACCTACATTAGGATCTAAGGAAGAGAACAGGGTGCCAGCCTGTGATGTAAGATGGTACCTTCTTCAGTTTATAGAGCTCAGGAATCTTCATAAGTGAGCTCTCTAAGCATACACATTCTGACTGACACACCACACTCTTTGAAGTACCGGTGGTTTTCTTGTATCCTTGTATTATCCAGCAATTATCTGGACTCCACATAATGTTAATTGAGTCCCTCCTTTTGAAGAAACTTCCATTGCTGATTGCACGATGTCTCACGTGCTTGCTTACCCTGTCACCTGAGACACAAGCCTCTCAGATAATCCATCATTATGGACACTCAAAGTCTACTACTATGCATGTTTTTAGTTTTGTTTGGATTTTTTTGCAAACATTTTTCTCACCCTGGCTTATATGCTACCAACTCTGGCGTCGGGATTGTATGAGCAATTTTTGCTGGGTTTACCTTTGAAATATGTTACCAACCTTTAAAAAAATGTTTTGCATTATCCTCTGCATGTCTGTTTACTGACTCCACCTGGCTCTACTGCGCTGGTCCCGGTGCTTGGTCTTTTGACATATCATTTACCACATAATCCATTTTTCACAGTGTTGAGGGACCTTTGAAAATCAGACTATGTCACTCTTTTTCTAAAACCTTCCAGAATACTCAAGGTAACGGTGCTAAAATCAAACTCTGTGTGTGTCCACAATATGTATCCTGCCTAGATATTTTTTCTGTGCCATATTCTCCTGATTTCATATTTTGAAAGAAAACATAATCCTATAGAAGTATGGCAAGACTAGAAAAATGAGCTCTTATAAGTCATTCACCTAAATTCAGAAAATTACTAAAATTTGCTCTCTCTCTTTCTGTCTCTACAAACACACACACACACACATTTTTTGGGAAACTTTCAAAAATTATGGATCACATGACATTTTATCCCAAAACATTTCATATATTTATTGAAAACATAAGTATTCTCTCACATAAATCCAACATAATAGTTACATTAGAAAGTAAAATGTTGATTTAAACATGATAAAAACTAAAATCTAATATAGCACTTATACATGCACAAATTTCTTCAGTCATAACAATAATGTCCATTAGTGATCTCTGTGCAAAACTACAGATAATAATCAGTCATTATAGTTGTTCTTTCTTTATCTTTCACTGTATTTTTGTTCCAGAGAAAACAAACTATTAGTCTTATATTTTCATTTGTGCCTAGAAGTGAAGTAGTAGGTATTTATACTTCTTCTCTGACTTTTTTCCAGTATTCCATTCAGTTGCCAATATACTTGCTTCTGAGCCCAGTACCATCCATTTGGAAATCATTAGTAAAAAGTCACAGAATTCTGTAGTTTATCTTCACTTATTACTTTTTGGAAGTGTAACTAGTCAGGGAGAAAGGTAGCCTCATGGGGATCTTATGTTATCTTCTATTACTTTTTTTGGCTATATTTTTCTAAAATTACTGATGATAACAGTTATAGTTGATGTTTTCTTCAGCAGCTTCTGGTGATCATGTTTGACTTGTACATAGTCACTTATTTATATTATTGTAGACATGAAAATTTTGAGATATTGTGATTGGACTTCTTTTTCTCCAAAAGTAGATTAATAATTTTTAAATTTAAAGATTTTATCATCTATTGTAACAGGAAATGTAATTGAGGTGCATGCATATTTAAGGAGGTAGTAAATATGCATATGATTGATAATAAGAAATAAAATAAGAAAAAGTCATGGCTTTTTGAAACCTTATTACTTTCAGTTCAGTTCACTTCAGTCACTCAGTTGTGTCTGACTCTTGTGATCCCATGGGCTGCAGCATGCCAGGCTTCTCTGTCCATCACCAACTCCCTGAGCTTGCTAAAACTTATGTCCATAAAGTTGATGATGCCATACAACCATCTCATCCTCTGTTGTCCCCTTTTTCTCCTGCCTTCAATCTTGCCCAGCACCAGTGTTTTTCAAATGAGTTAGTTCTTTGCATCAGGTGGCCAAAGTATTGGAGTTCCAGCTTCAGCATCTATTATTTAAATTAATATTCAGGACTAATCTCCTTTAGGATGGACTGGTTGGATCTCCTTGTAGTGCAAGGGAATCTCAAGAGTCTTCTCTAACACCACAGTTCAAAAGAATCAATTCTTTGTCACTCAGCCTTCTTTATGGTCCAACTCTTACATCTATACATGACTACTGGGAAAACCATAGCTTTGACTAGATGGACCTTTGTCAGCAAAGTAATGTCTCTGATGTTTAATATGTTTTCTAGGTTGGTCATAGCTTTTCTTCCAAGGAGCAAGCATCTTTTAATTTTATGGTTGAAGTCATCATCTACAGTGATTTGGAGCCCAAGAAAATACAGTTTGTCACTGTTTTCATTGTTTCTCCATCTATTTGCCATGAAGTGATGGAACCAGATGCCATGATATTAGATTTTTGAACACTGAGTTTTAAACCAGCTTTTTCACTTTCTTCTTTCACTTTCCTCAAGAGGTGATGAAAGTTTCTTCAGTTCCTCTTTGCTTTCTACCATAAGAGTGGTGTCAGCTGCATATCTGAGGTTATTGATATTTCTCCTAGCAATCCTGATTCCCACTTGTGCTTCATCCAGCCTGGCATTTAGCCTGAAATACTCTGTATATAAGTTAAATAAGCATGGGGGCAATATACAGCCTTGATGTACTCCTTTCCCAATTTGGAACCAGTCTGTTCTTCCATATCCTGTTCTGACTGTTGCTTCTTGACCTGCATATGGATTTCTCAGGAGACAGGTAAGGTGGTCTGGTATCCCCATCTCTTTAAGAATTTTCCATAGTTTGTTGTGATCAATACAGTCAAAGCCTTTGGTATAGTCAATAAAGCAGAAGTAGATGGTTTTTCTGGAACTCTCTTTTTTTTTTTTTTTTTTTTTTGTTATGGTCCAACGGATGTTGGCAATTTAATCTGTGGTTCCTCTGACTTTTCTAAATCCAGCTTGAACGTCTGAAAGTTCTTGGTTCATGTACTATTGAAGTCTTACTTGGAGAATTTTGAGCATTACTTTGCAAATGTAGATATAAGTCAGATGAATACAGTTGTGTGGTAGTTTGAACATTCTTTGGCATTTACTTATCACGTTAAACAATATCCAATATAAACTGTTCTTATGAAATAATTGATTTGCTTATTTTTTTTTACTCAGAAATTTTTATTATAAAAATACATTGTACTCTTCTTTTACAACAGTTAGATGTTCATCACCCAAAAGCGGTGGAAGGGGATAAGGAAGAAGCAGTTACTTTAAACAAAGTGGGCAGTTGCTTCTAGCACCTACATTGGATGGTGCAATATTTCACAAATTCTGATAAGGCCACGTTTGTAGAAATTGTAGCTCATCCAAAAGTTGCTAGATGACACAATCCTATATCCAAACTCTAGACAACTTACAAAATTTCAGGGAAAGAAAAACGAGGTGAACTGCTGCTATAAGGTACTCAAAACCTATTACTCGTTATTTCATATCACAGTACATGGGCTATCTCTTCTGTCACCTACCTCCAGGCAAAATTACACCTAATCTATCAGAGAAATGAGTCTCTTCAATTCTTAAAATCCTTCTGGGAAGTAGATATAACAGTTCCCTTATTGCCAAAGAAAAAAAGAAAAGAAAAAAAAAAGCCTTTTAATCAGAAGTCTTTCTCTGCACCTACTTCTTTTTTTTCCTATGTATTTAGTCCATTTTCTTTCATATAACTCAAAAGACATTTTAAAATTCATAAAACTTGTATTTGACAAACATTTTTCCCCCATCTACTTGGGCTTTCTAAAGTAATATTAATTTGGAGTAAACTTTTAAGAAAAGGATGAGAGGCATGGAAGCTATAGTTTAGAAAATTGAGGTAATCATAGAAAGCTGTATAGGACATAGCTAAGGGGAAATTAGCCAGAGAAGAGATAAAAATTGAATTATTTGAGAAGAAAAGAAAACAGGTTGAGAAGAAAAGTGAGAATATGAGAGGTGATAAAAAGTTGAGAACTAATGTAATAATGTTGAGTCAGGATATATAACTTACATTAAATATGAAAAATGAGGTAGAAAAAGAGAAGGATATTTTCAGATAATGTAAAGGTTATCTTAGAAAAGAACATTTCAACACAGGCATATATGTACATATGTGTGCACACATTCATGTGTGTCAGTTGTGATAACATATAGTAGTTGCTGTTATAACAATAGTACATGTCTAAAATTGTTCCCCTATTTAAAATTAGTATTGCTGTGTAAATATCTGACTGACCACAGATCATTCAGGTGGTTTAATACTATTCTAAATTTAATTATTTGATTAGAACATTTCAAAAAGTACACATGAATCACTTCCACACTAACTACAATTTTTTCCCCCTCAATTTACACTTTTGAGAAACTGGACTTTCAGAGTGCATCATGATTTACATTGTGTTAACTACAATGTTAGTTAACACAACAGGGAAGAGGAGCAGGAGGAAGGTGAGGAAGGTGAAGAAGGATGCACCAACTAGGGCACCAACTAGGATCAGGAGGTGTGGGATCCCCTGCCAGCCCCATCACCTTCCAGGAAACCTTGGATGAATCATGTAACTTTGAGCTAAATTCTCAATTTAAAAAATACACAAGTGACTGTACAGCGCTGGAGCAGCCATGAGGAGACACCCCACTTCCAAGGGCAAAGAGGAAGCCACAGCAAGATGGTAGGAGGATCAAATTCACATTTAGAATCAAACCCCATTTCTGCAAGAGATGCTCAGAGGGCTCAAACAAACCTTGTTCATCAGGACAAAGGGACCCACAGACACTGAGACATAACTGTGAGAGTCTCCTGCGGAGGATGGGTTATCAGTGGTCTGTCACAGGGGCAGGGGCTCTGGATGCAGCAGACTAGGGTATGGCATAAGCCCTCTTGGAGGAGATCACGATTAATCCCACCATAGAGCTGTCAGAACTTACACAGGATTGGGGAATAGATTCTTGGGGGGCATAAGCAGAACACTGCATACCAGGTTCCAGGAA
Source organism: Bubalus kerabau (assembly GCF_029407905.1). Classification (NCBI taxonomy): domain Eukaryota; kingdom Metazoa; phylum Chordata; class Mammalia; order Artiodactyla; family Bovidae; genus Bubalus; species Bubalus kerabau. The sequence goes on along the minus strand of NC_073635.1, from coordinate 7,286,432 downwards.
AAAGGAGCAGTGGACCCCATGAGAGACTGACACAGACTTGCCTGTCAGTGTCCAGGAGTCCCCAGCAGAAGCGTGGGTTGGCAGTGGCCTCCTGCATGGTTGGGGGCACTGAGTATAGCAGTGCATGCATGGGATCTTTTGAAGGAGGTCACCATTATCTTTGGGCTTCCCTGGTGGCTTAGACGTTAAAGTGTCTGTCTGCAATGCAGGAAACCTGGGTTCGATCCCTGGGTTGGGAAGATCCCTTGGAGAAGGAAATGGCAGCCCACTCCAGTATTCTTGCCTGGAAAATTCTATGGACGTTGGAGCCTGGTAGGCTACTGCCCATGGGGTCACAAAGAGTCAGACACGACTGAGCGACTTCACTTCTTCATTTCACCATTATCTTCATTACCTCTACCATAGTCTGGCCTCAGGTAAATAGCAGGGATGGAACACAGCTCCACCCATCAACAGAAAGTTGGATTAAAGTTTGCTGAACATGGCCCCACCCATCAGAACAAGACTCATTGTTCCCCTCAGACAGTCTCTCCCATCCGGAGGGTTCCATAAGCCTCTTATCCTTCTCCATCAGAGGGCAGGCAGACTGAAAACCATGATCACAGAAAACTAACCAATCTAATCACATGAATCACAGACTTGTCTAACTCAATGAAATTATGAGCTATGCCCTGTAGGGCCAACCAAGATGAATGGGTCATGGTGAAGAGTTCTGGCAAAACGTGATCCACTGGAGAAGGGAATGGCAAACCACTTCAGTATTCTCGCCTTGAGAATGCCATGAACAATATAAAGACAGAAAAAAGATAGGACATTGAAAGATGAACTCCCCATGTCGGTAGGTGCCCAATATACTACTGCAGAACAGTGGAGAAATACTCGAGAAAGGATGACGAGATGCAGTCAAAGCAAAAACAACACCCAGTTGTGGATGGGACTGGTGATGGAAGCAAGGTCGGATACTGTAAAAAGCCACACTGCATAGGAAGCTAGAATGTTAGGTCCATGAATCAGGCAAAATGGAAGTGGTCAAACAGGAGATGGCAAGAGTGAATACCCACATTTTAGGAATCAGTGAACTAAAATGCACGGGAATGTATTAATTTAACCCAGATGACCATTATATCTACTACTGTGATCAAGAACCCCTTAGAAGAAATGGAGTAGCCATCATAGTCAACAAAAGAGTCTGAAATGCAGTACTTGGATGCAATCTCAAAAATGACAGAATGATCTCTGTTCGTTTCCAAGGTAAACCACTCAATATCACGGTAATCCAAGTGTATGCCTTGACCAGTAATGCAGAAGAAGCTGAAGTTGAATGGTTCCAGGAAGAACTACAAGACCTTCTAGAACTAACACACAAAAAAGATGTCCTTCTTATTATAGGGGGCTGGAATGAAAAGTAGGAAGTCAAGAAACACCTGGAGTAACAGGCACACTTGGCTTTGGAGTACAGAATGAAGCAGGGCAAAGACTAATAGAGTTCTGCCAAGAGAACACAAAGGTCATAGCAAATACCCACTTCAAACAACACAAAAGAAGACTCTACATTTGGACATCACCAGATGGTCAACACCCAAATCAGATTGATTATATTCTTTGCAGCCAAAGATGCATCTTCTTCAAAGATGGAGAAGCTGTATACAGTCAACAAATTAAGACCAGGAGCTGACTGTGGCTCAGATCATGAACTCATTATTGCCAAATTCAGACGTAAATTGAAGAAAGTAGGGAAAACCACGAGACCATTCAGGTATGACCTAAGTCAAATCCCTTATGATTATACAGTGGAAGTGAGAAATAGATAGAAGGGAATAGATCTGATAGACAGAGTGCCTGATGAACTATTGACAGAGGTTTGTGACATTGTACTGGAAACAGGGATGCAGACCATCTCAAGAAAAAGAAATGCAAAAAAAAACCAAAATGGCCATCTAAGGAGGCCTTACAAATAGCTGTGGAAAGAAGAGAAGTGAAAAGCAAAGGAGAAAAGAAAATATATACTCATTTGAATGCAGAGTTCCAAAGAATAGCAAGGAGAGATACAAAAACCTTCCTCAGCTACCAACGCAAAAAATAGAGGAAATCAATAGAATGGGAAAGACTAGAGATATTTTCAAAAAAATTAGAGATACGAAGGGAACATTTCATGCAAAGGTAGGCACAATAAACGACAGAATGTTATGGGCCTCACAGAAGCAGAAGATATTATGAAGAGGTGACAAGAATACACAGAATGGTGTGATCACTCACCTAGAGCCAGACATCCTGGAATGTGAAGTCAAAAGGGCCTTGGGAAGCATCACTATGAACAAAGCTATGGGAGGTGATGGAATTCCAGTTGAACTATTTCAAATCCTAAAAGATGATGTTTTGAAAGTGCTGCATTCAATATGCCAGAAAATTTGGAAAACTCAGCAGTGGTCATAGGACTGGTAAAGGTCAGTTTTCATTCCAATCCCAAAGGACAATGCCTAAAAATGCTCAAAGTATTGCACAGTTGCATTCATCTCACACTCTAGTAAAATAATGCTCAAAATTCTCCAAGCCAGGCTTCAACAGTGTGAGAACAGTGAACTTCCAGATGTTGAAGCTGGATTTAGAAAATGCAGAGGAACCATAGATCAACTTGTCAACATCCACTAGATCATCAAAAAGCAAGAGAGTTCCAGAAAAACAACTCTTTCGGGTTTATTGACTATGCCAAAGCCTTTGACTGTGTGGATCACAGTAAATTGTGAAAAATTCTGAAAGAGATGTGAATACCAGACCACCTGACCTGCTTCCTGAGAAATCTGGATGCAGGTCAGGAATCAACAGTTAGAACTGGACATGGAACAACAGATTGGTTCCAAATAGGAAAAGGAGTATGTCAAGGTTGAATATTGTCACCCTGCTTATTTAGCTTATATGCAGAGTACATCATGAGAAACGGTGGACTGGAAGAAGCACAAGCTGGAATCAAGATTTCCAGGAAATATCAATAATCTCAGTGGCTTCCCATCCCATCACTTCACAGCAAATACACGGGGAAACAGTGAACACAGTTACAGCTTCTGTGTAGCAGAGTTTTATTAAAGTATGGAAAAGAACAGAGAAAATTTCTAACACAAACATCAGAAGGAGCATGGATAGTGTCCCACTCTATGGTCTTAGCAAAGGATTTATATCATTTTTAATTGGCTATTACAGTACGGGCGGCAGTGAGGAGATACCCCTCATCCAAGGTAAGGAGCACTGGCTGCGCTTTGCTGGAGCAGCCATGAAAAGATACCCCATGTCAAGGTAAGAGAAACCTGAGGAAGACGGTAGGTGGTGCAAGAGGGCATCAGAGGGCAAACACACTAAAACCATACTCACAGAAAACTAGTCAATCTAATCACACTAGGACCACAGCCTTGTCTATTCAGTGGTGGAGAGATCTGACAGAATGTGGTCCGCTGGAGAAGGGAAGGGCAAACCACTTCAGTATTCTTGCCTTGAGAACCCCATGAACAATATGAAAAGGCAAAATGATAGGATACTGAAAGAGGAACTCCCCAGGTCAGTAGGTGGCCAATATGCTACTGGAGATCAGTGGAGAAATAACTCCAGAAGGAATGAAGGGATGGAGCCAAAGCAAAAAGAATACCCAGCTGTGGATGTGACTGGTGATAGAAGCAAGGTCCGATGCTGTAAAGAGCAATATTGCATAGGAACCTGGAATGTCAGATCCATGAATCAAGGCAAATTGGAAGTGGTCAAACAAGAGATGGCAAGAGTGAATGTTGACATTCTAGGAATCAGTGAACTGAAATGGACTGGAATGGGTGAATTTAACTCAGATGATCATTATATCTACTGCTGCAGGCAGGAATCCCTCAGAAGAAATGGAGTAGACATCATGGTCAACAAAAGAGTCTGAAATGCAGTACTTGGATGCAATCTCAAAAACGACAGAATGATCTTTGTTCGTTTCCAAAGCAAACCATTCAATATCACGGTAATCCAAGTCTATGCCCCAACCAGTAACGCTGAAGAAGCTGAAGTTGAACGGTTCTATGAAGACCTACAAGACCTTTGAGAACTATCACCCAAAAAGATGTCCTTTTCATTATAGGGGACTGGAATGCAAAAGTAGGAAGTCAAGAAACACCTGGAGTAACAGGAAAATTTGGCCTTGGAAAACGGAATGAAGCAGGGCAAAGACTGATAGAGTTTTGCCAAGAAAATGCACTGGTCATAACAAATACCCTCTTCCAACAACACAAGAGAAGACTCTATACATGGACATCACCAGATGGTCAACACCGAAATCAGATTGATTATATTCTTTGCAGCCAAAGATGGAGAAGCTCTATACAGTCAGCAAAAACAAGACTGGGAGCTGACTGTGGCTCAGATCATGAACTCCTTATTGCCAAATTCAGACTTAAATTGAAGAAAGTAGGGAAAACCACTAGACCATTCAGCTATGACCTAAATCAAATCCCTTATGATTATACAGTGGAAGTGAGAGATAGATTTAAGGGCCTAGATCTGATAGATAGAGTGCCTGATGAACTATGGAATGAGGTTCGTGACATTATACAGGAGACAGGGATCAAGACCATTACCATGGAAAAGAAATGCAAAAAAGCAAAATGGCTGTCTGGGGAGGCCTTACAAATAGCTGTGAAAAGAAGAGAAGTGAAAAGCAAAGGAGAAAAGGAAAGATATAAACATCTGAATGCAGAGTTCCAAAGAATAGCAAGAAGAGATAAGAAAGCCTTCTTCAGCGATCAATGCAAAGAAATAGAGGAAAACAACAGAATGGGAAAGACGAGGGATCCCTTCAAGAAAATCAGAGATACCAAAGGAATATTTCATGCAAAGATGAGCTGGATAAAGGACAGAAATGGCATGGACCTAAAAGAAGCAGAAGATATTAAGAAGAGATGGCAAGAATACACAGAAGAACTGTACAAAAAAGATCTTCACGACCCAGATAATCATGATGGTGTGATCACTGACCTAGAGCCAGACATCCTGGAATGTGAAGTCAAGTGGGCCTTAGAAAGCATCACTTCGAACAAAGCTAGTGGAGGTGATGGAATTCCAGTTGACCTATTCCAAATCCTGAAAGGTAATGCTGTGAAAGTGCTGCACTCAATATGCCAGCAAATTTGGAAAACTTAGCAGTGGCCAAAGGACTGGAAAAAGTCAGTTTTCATTCCAATCCCAAAGAAAGGCAATGCCAAAGAATGCTCAAACTACCGCACAATTGCACTCATCTCACACGCTAGTAAAGTAATGCTCAAAATTCTCCAAGCCAGGCTTCAGCAATATGTGAAACGTGAACTTCCTGATATTCAAGCTGGTTTTAGAAAAGGCTGAGGAACCAGAGATCAAATTGCCAACATCCGCTGTGTCATAGAAAAAGCAAGAGAGTTCCAGAAAAGCATCTATTTTTGCTTTACTGACTATGCCAAAGCCTTTGACTGCATGGATCACAATAACTGTGGAAAATTCTGAAAGAGATGGGAATACCAGACCACCTGATCTGCCTCTTGAGAAATTTGTATGCAGGTCAGGAAGCAACAGTTAGAACTGGACATAGAACAACAGACTGGTTCCAAATAGGAAAAGGAGTTCGTCAAGGCTGTATATTGTCACCCTGTTTATTTAACTTATATGCAGAGTACGTCATGAGAAACGCTGGACTGGAAGAAACAAAAGCTGGAATCAAGATTGCTGGGAGAAATATCAATAACCTCAGATATGCAGATGACACCACCCTTATGGCAGAAAGTGAAGAGGAACTCAAAACCACTTGATGAAAGTGAAAGAGAAGAGTGAAAAAGTTGGCTTAAAGCTCAACATTCAGAAAATGAAGATCATGGCATCTGGTCCCACCACTTCATGGGAAATAGATGGTGAAACAGTGGAAACAGTGTCAGACTTTATTTTTCTGGGCTCCAAAATCACTACAGATGGTGACTGCAGCCATGAAATTAAAAGACGCTTACTCCTCAGAAGGAAAGTTATGACCAACCTAGATAGCATATTCAAAAGCAGAGACATTACTTTGGCAACAAAGGTCTGTCTAGTCAAGGCTATGGTTTTTCCTGTGGTCATGTATGGATGTGAGAGTTGGACTGTGAAGAAGACTGAGCACCGAAGAATTGATGCTTTTGAACTGTGGTGTTGGAGAAGACTCTTGAGAGTCCCTTGGACTGCAAGGAGATCCAACCAGTCCATTCTGAAGGAGATCAGCCCTGGGATTTCTTTGGAAGGAATTGTGCTAAAGCTGAAACTCCAGTACTTTGGCCACCTCCTGAGAAGAGTTGACTCATTGGAAAAGACTCTGATGCTGGGAGGGATTGGGGCAGGGGGAGAATGGGACGACAGAGGATGAGATGGCTGGATGGCATCACTGACTCGATGGACGTGAGTCTGAGTGAACTCCAGGAGTTGGTGATGGACAGGGAGGCCTGGCATGCTGTGAATCATGGGGTCGCAAAGAGTCGGACATGACTGAGCAACTGATCTGATTACAGTAAATCAAAAGAATGTCTCAATGTTGTAAGGATCCTACTAGACCCACTCCTAGAATTTACATTTTAAGATGACAGGATTAGTCAGAAGATTTTCAGGAAGGAGAAACTGTACTCAAGCAAGAGACATTATTGTTACATAATTCTTCAATTCAGTTCAGTCACTTAGTCGTGTCTGATTCTTTGGGACCCCATGAATCACAGCACGCCAGGCCTTCCTGTCCATCACCAACTCCAGGAGTTTATTCAAACTCATGTCCATTGAGTTGGTGATTCCATCCAGCCATCTCATCCTCTGTCGTCCCCTTCTCCTCCTGCCCCCAATCCTTCCCAGAATCAGGGTCTTTTCTATTGAGTCAGCTCTTTGTATCAGGTGGCCAAAGTATTGGAGTTTCACCTTCAGCATCAGTCCTACCAATGAACAGCCAGGACTGATCTCCTTTTAGATGGACTGGTTGGACCTCCTTGCAGTCCAAAGGACTCTCAAGTGTCTTCTCCAACACCACAGTTCAAAAGGATAAATTCTTCAGGACTCAACATGCTTTATAGTCCAACCCTCACATCCACACATGATTGCTGGAAAAACGTTTCTTATGATGTACTCTGCATTTAAATTAAATAAGCAGGGTAACAATATACAGCCTTGATGTACTCCTTTTCCAATTAAGAACCAGTCTGTTCCATGTCCAGTTCTAACTGTTGCTTCCTGTCCTGCATACAGATTTCTCAAGAGGCAGGTCAGGTGGTCTGGTATTTCCATCCCTTGAAGAAGTTTTCAAAATTTACTGTAATCCACACAGTCAAATGCTTTGCCATGGTCAATAAAGCAGACACAGATGTTTTTCTGGAACTCTCCTCCTTTTTGATGATCTAGCTGATTTTTACAATTTGATCTCTGGTTCCTCTGCCTTTTCTAAAACCAACTTTAACAACTGAAAATTCATGGTTCACCTATTGTTGAAGCCTGGCTTTCAGAATTTGGGGCATTACTTTACAATCCTCTGAGTTGAGTAAATTGTGCAGTAGTTCGAGCATTCTTTGGCATTGCCTTTCTTAGGAATTGGATGAAATAGTCTTTAGTATTTAGTTTAAATTGAGTTGTTTGTTGTGTAATCATTGGTTCAGTGCTTTTATGTGACTAAAATTAAGGAATGCAGGAAAAAAAAAAAAAAAAGAAGAAGAAGAAGAAGAAAAACTTTGCCCTTTTTTTCTTCTTGAATTTCCAGTCCCCTATCTCCTCTTTGAGAACCCCAGACCCCTTTCTCTTCCTCAGGCGCCCCAGACTTCTTATCAACCTGCCTAGGAATTTACTCTCTCAGTAGCTTTGCTGGTAAAGAATCCACCTGCAATGTAGGAGACCCCAGTTTGATTCCTGGGTGGGGATAATCCCCTGGAGAAGGGATAGGGTACCCACCCCAGTATTCTTGGGCTTCCCTGGTGTTTCATATGGTAAAGAATCCTGCAATGTGGAAGACCTGGGTTTGATCTGTAGGTTGGAAAGACCCCCTGGAGGAGGGCATGGTAACTCACTCCATTCTTTCCTACAGAGTCCTTGACAGAGGAGCCTGGTGGGCTACAGTCCATGGGGTCGCACAGAGTCACACATGAGTGAGCAACTAAGCAGAGCACAACAGAAATCAAAAACTGTAACTGAAATAAGTCCTTTTTAAAAAAACACATTTTTAATGGAAACTCCTTCTGGTTCATTGCAAAATATCAGCAATATTATGCAAATTATTAGAATAAGTGTTATATTTATCTTTATCAAAGCAAAATAGAAAAAATATTTAATGAAAACTCTGTATGCTGTATATAATTAGATATTTATCTTAGGTAATGCATTCTAATTTATTACTCATATTAAAAAGACATATACCTAAATAAATTATCTACATTCAATATGTTATATAAAATTCAAAGAATCTCTAAAAGCTAAAGTAGTTATTTTAATAATCTATTAATTTTTATAGATAATTATTATTTAGTTGTAGTCTGCACATTATGTAACTAGTACTATACTAATCTCTCTGAATATAAAATTGAAGGAAATTACTTATAATTTTTGTCCTTAGAAACCCAATAGCTGCTGGAAATGTATGCAGATAGGAAATCTACTAGATTTCATATATCAATGAAAATTTAAACCATATATGAAACACTGTAGGTTTAAACACTCTTTTGATGTTTTGAGTTTTAAACTGTTGCTTAATTACAAAAAGTTCAGTGAATATGAGCTAAACATGCTCCTTCCAAAAACACTAAATGCAATTAAAAAAGAAATTTAAAGATTTAATCAATAATAGTATAACCAATAATGAATTAATTTTTTCTAAACATCCGCCTCTCTTTTTTTATATGACTGCATATGAGTGTGTGTGTGTGTGTGTAGATTCATTCTGCAAATAAAACATGCTTACTTGAATGATCTTAAAAATTAAGTAATTCTAGAGACAGATTCTGGTAAAACTGAAAGAATATTCTGGATAAGTGGGAAAATATCTTATAATGGCAAGAAGCTATAATGTTTTTAAGTTGCCTGGTGGGGATTGTTTCTCTTTTAATGTTTATATTGTATTGGGGTATATCTGATCAATAAACATTGTTGTGATAGTTTCAGGTGAATAGAGAAGGGACTCAGCCACACACATATATCAGATCAGATCAGATCAGATCAATTGCTCAGTCATGTCTGACTCTGTGACCCCATGAATCGCAGCAAGCCAGACCTCCCTGTCCATCACCAACTCCCAGAATTCACCCAAACTCACGTCCATCGAGTTGGTAATGTCATCCAGCCATCTCATCCTCTGTCGTCCCCTTCTCCTCCTGCCCTCAATCCCTCCCAGCATCAGAGTCTTTTCCAATGAGTCAACTCTTCGCATGAGGTGGCCAAAGTATTGGAGTTTCAGCTTTAGCATCATTCCTTCCAAAGAAATCCCAGGGCTGATGTCTTTCAGAATGGACTGGCTGGATCTGCCTGCAGTCCAAGGGACTCTCAAGAGTCTTCTCCAACACCACAGTTCAAAAGCATCAATTCTTTGGCGCTCAGCCTTCTTCACAGTCCAACTCTCACATCCATACATGACCACAGGAAAAACCATAGCCTTGACTAGACGAACCTTTGTTGGCAAAGTAATGTCTCTGCTTTTGAATATGCTATCTAGGTTGGTCATAACTTTCCTTCTGAGGAGTAAGCGTCTTTTAATTTCATGGCTGCAGTCACCATCTGTAGTGATTTTGGAGCCCAGAAAAATAAAGTCTGACACTGTTTCCACTGTTTCCCCATCTATTTCCCATGAAGCGGTGGGACCGGATGCCATAATCTTCGTTTTCTGAATGTTGAGCTTTAAGCCAACTTTTTCACTCTCCACTTTCACTTTCATCAAGAGGCTTTTGAGTTCCTCTTCACTTTCTGCCATAAGGGTGGTGTCATCTGCATATCTGAGGTTATTGATATTTCTCCCGGCAATCTTGATTCCAGCTTGTGTTTCTTCCAGTCCAGCGTTTCTCATGATGTACTCTGCATATAAGTTAAATAAACAGGGTGACAATATACAGCCTTGACGAACTCCTTTTCCTATTTGGAACCAGTCTGTTGTTCCATGTCCAGTTCTAACTGTTGCTTCCTGACCTGCATACAAATTTCTCAAGAGGCAGCTCAGGTGGCCTGGTATTCCCATCTCTTTCAGAATTTTCCACAGAGATATACGTATCCATTCTCCCCGTAATTCCCCTCCCATCTAGGCTGCCAAATTACATGGAGACAAGTTAAGGGGAAATAGATGGGGAAACAGTGGAAACAGTGTCAGGCTTTATGTTTTTGGGCTCCAAAATCAATGCAGATCGTGACTGCAGCCATGAAATTAAAAGACACCTACTCCTTGGAAGGAAAGTTATGACCAACCTAGATAGCATATTCAAAAGCAGAGACATTACTTTGCCAACAAAGGTCCATCTAGTCAAGGCTATGGTTTTTCCTGTGGTCATGTCTGGATGTGAGAGTTGGACTGTGAAGAAAGCTGAGCGCCGAAGAATTGATGCTTTTGCTGCATCATAAGGCAGTTCTATTTCCAGTTTTTTAAGGAATCTTCACACTGTTCTCCATAGTGGCTGTACTAGTTTGCATTCCCACCAACAGTGTTTGAGGGTTCCCTTTTCTCCACACCCTCTCCAGCTTTTATTGCTTGTAGACTTTTGGATTGCAGCCATTCTGACTGGCATGAAATGGTACCTCATAGTGGTTTTGATTTGCATTTCTCTGATAATGAGTGATGTTGAGCATCTTTTCATGTGTTTGTTAGCCATCTGTATGTCTTCTTTGGAGAAATGTCTATTTAGTTCTTTGGCCCATTTTTTATTTGGGTCATTTATTTTTCTGGAATTGAGCTGTAGAAGTTGCTTATATATTTTTGAGATTAGTTGTTTGTCAGTTGCTTCATTTGCTATTATTCTCTCCCATTCTGAAGGCTGTCTTTTCACCTTGCTTATAGTTTCCTTTGTTGTGCAGAAGATTTTAAGTTTAATTAGGTCCGATTTGTTTATTTTTGCTTTTATTTCCAATATTCTGGGAGGTGGGTCATAGAGGATCCTGCTGTGATGTATGTCGGAGAGTGTTTTGCCTATGTTCTACTCTAGAAGTTTTATAGTTTCTGATCTTATGTTTAGATCTTTTAATCCATTTTGAGTTTATATGATCCAGCAATCCCACTGCTGGGCATACATATTGAGGAAACCGGAATTGAAAGAGACACGTGTACCCCAATGTTCATCGCAGCACTGTTTATAATAGCCAGGACATGGAAGCAACCTAGATGTCCATCAGCAGATGAATGGATAAGAAAGCTGTGGTACATATACACAATGGAGTATTACTCAGCCATTAGAAATAATGCATTTGAATCAGTTCTAATGAGGTGGATGAAACTGGAGCCAATTATACAGAGTGAAGTAAGGCAGAAAGAAAAACACCAATACAGTATACTAATGCATATATATGGAATTTAAAAAGATGGTAACAATAACCCTGTGTACGAGACAGCAAAAGAGACACTGATGTATAGAACAGTCTTTTGGACTCTGTGGGACAGGGGGAGGGTGGGATGATTTGGGAGAATAGCATTGAAATACATATAATATCATATATGGAATGAGTCACCAGTCCAGGTTTGATGCATGATACTGAATGCTTGGGGCTGGTGCACTAGGACGACCCAGAGGGATGGTATGGGGAGGGAGGAGGGAGGAGGGTTCAGGATGGGGAACATTTGTATACCTATGGTGGATTCATTTCGATATTTGGCAAAACCAATACAATATTGTAAAGTTTAAAAATAAAATAAAATTAAAAAAAAAAAAAGAATTGATGCTTTTGAACTGTGGTGTTGGAGAAGACTCTTGAGAATCCCTTGCACTGCAAGGAGATCCAACCTGTCCATTCTGAAGGAGATCAGCCCTGGGATTTCTTTGGAAGGAATGATGCTAAAGCTGAAACTCCAGTACTTTGGCTACCTCATGCGAACTGTTGACTCATTGGAAAAGACTCTGATGCTGGGAGGGATTGGGGGCAGGAGGAGAAGGGGATGACAGAGGATGAGATGGCTGGATGGCATCACCAACACGATTGATGTGAGTCTGAGTGAACTCCGGGAGTTGGTGATGGACAGCGAGGCCTGGCGTGCTGTGATTCATGTCACAAAGAGTCGGACACGACTAAGCAACTGAACTAAACTGAAGTTCCATGTGCTATACAGTAGTTTATTGTTGGTTATCCATTTTAAATACAGCAGTGTGCACATGTCCATCCCAAACCCTAGCTGTCCTTCCACACACACCCTGTCTTTCCCTTGGCAATCATAAATTTGTTCTCTGTGAGTCTCTTCTTGTTTTACAAGAAAGTTCAACTTGGTGGGAATTATTGTTGGTCCTGATATAAGAAGAAAATATGGTCTTTAAGGACTTACAAGTTGTTGTAGTGTAAGCCTTCAATAAGTAGACAGGCTGTCATGAGTTATTTTAAGGTAAGTGTTTGATAAGTATCTTGACTTTTTGGCAGATATGCCTTCCTTAAGACAATAAGTGGCCAAAAGATTAGATTCCATCCAGGCTGAGACATGCACAGGGTGTAGGGATATGATGATGTGAAAAAGCTTAATCTCATAATGACTGTATGAGAAACTAGAAGAAATGCTCTTGCCTCCTAGAAGACCAAAGAAAGTAGCCAAATGATAAAAGCAAGGTTGATACTTTGTGAAAAAGAGATTAAGTTTTTTTAAAAGGAAAAGCAAGAATATTTTTAAAAAGGAGGAAGGAAAAGTAAAGAATGAAGAAAGGAAAAAAGGAAGAAATGAAAACAGAACAAATTGTTGAAATTATTACAGAGGTAAAGACTTTAAAATGTTTTAGTTTCAGAACAAGAACTGTTTTCTGCTGCTGAACTATAAAAGTCACAAACAGAATCAGAAATATTATTTATTTGAAAATGTAGTTATCAAAACTATTGGACTGTTCAAAAGACTATGAAGATTGTAATGACAAGTTATAGCTAAAATTTACCAAAAATCCAGAAATGAAAACTTCCATATTTTTTACCACATCATGTCTTATCCAAATGCTTAATGTGTTTTAGGAGTTAATGATTACAATGTAAAATGTTCTGTCAAATAAAATATAAAATTGACAAAAATTATTTAACTTTCCTACTCTGAGCAAGTCAATGCCAAAGAATATAGTCAATTTAAATAATAATTTGTTATTTTGCATAATTCATTATCTTCACTTTTCAAATATTTTATACTTCAGAAACAGTAAACTGTTATTTTATCTTTAAAGTCCTTTTAAGGTATTTTACTGACAATAACATTCTCTTTGAAATTATGTAAAAAAGATGTAATTATAAACAATTATCTAAACTTGAAGCCCAGTTCTGGAGATGTTCCCCTCCAGCTAAGCTGTATTATTCTAAAAAGCTCAGGTTACATCGATATGGGCAAAATGAAGTTAAGTCTCAAATCAGCTGCATTGTACAGGCTTGGTTGAAACATATAAATATTTGTTTGGGAAAATCCACAGGTTAGCAAGTAAAGAAGTAGATAAATCTCTGTGGTCTAGAGTCTATTCCTTTTGGTGAAACAGGTGTTTAGTCAGGATATCAAGTATATAACTCATTCTCTTTTGACATTATTTAAGTCAATTTTGGAATTTCCCAAATCTTAAGTCAAAATGCTGAGATTACTTATTCAAAAAATAGCATCATGAGGAAAGTGCTACAGTTTGAAGTTCACTGTTTTTTGTTTTTAATTACCCAAATTCTTTCTAGATTGACATGTACTATGTGTTATTTACTTTTTCTTACATAAAATCTAGCCATAATATTTCATGGTGGTCTTGCTAGGGAACTATAGAAACGATAAGGATTTTAGAACCATACAGAATCAGATTTGTCTTGGAAATAAGAGCTGTTTGTCTGAATTTGGAAATGTCTTAATCTACTAAACTTTAATGTATCTTTGTGCAATATATAATTCTAAAAGCAATTTACCTAAGAATAGAACCACTCTGTGCTTCATTATTCTCAATTATCACTCTTGGGCTCAAAATAAACATAGATATGGAGGAAAGCTGTTTTCTGGGCTTTACACAATTACCCTTATCTTTCTACTCAATGTACTTCCATTTCCTAGAATGTTCACAGAAATTATCTGAAGAACATATTTGACAATAAAATGCATACTCAAATACTTCAACAAGACTGATACTATTATATTTACCTGAACAGTATTCAGTTCAAGACATAAATAATAGAAATCTTTTTTTATTAAATCTTTTTATTAAATTTAAATTAAATTTTATAAATCTAAATTATCTAAGATAACATTGACTTCTAAACTGATAACTCTCAAATCACAATAAGCCATGTTACTGAATTCTTGACCATATCTAAGAATAAGAAACTCCACTGTACACCCTCACATAGATGAAAGAAGTGGGATTATAGATTTGGAAACAATCTTTGCCATATTTTGTTGTTCTGGTCACTTTCCACTCTCAAAAAACACACTCCACCCTCCTTGTTGTTCTTCAGCCACTAAGTTGTGTTTGACTCTTTGTGACTCCATGGGCTGTAACCTGCCAACCTCTCCGTCCATGGAATTTCCCAGACATGATAATAGAAGTGGGTTGCCATTCTCTTCTCCAGGGGATCTTCCCAGATCAGGGACTGACCCCACATCTCCTGCTTTGGTAGATAGGTTCTTTACCACTGAGCCACAAGGAAAGCATTCCCCGCCCATCATCCAATAGCAATACTAAAAGCACCATCACCCACTGCTTGTCCAGTATTTCCACATTAAGTGCAGTCCTTTCCATCAGTCTTATACATGACTTTCATAACCCGCTATTGCAAAGCAAAGGTCTTCAAAATATGGCCTATGGTCCAGCTGACTGCTTTATTTTTTAAAAAATAAAGTTTTATAGGAGCCCAGCTACACTCATTTGTTTACATGTTGAATGTGATTATTTTCAAAGCTACAATGACAGATGTGCATAGGATGGAATAGTTCTGACAGAGATTTTATGGCCCCCAAACCCAAAATATTTAGCATTTAGCCTTATACAAAAAGTTTATCAATGCCTACTTTAAAGAATAAAATATGTTGCTACTAATAGGCAATGGTAGAGAAGAGGTAAAATAACCATTTATCCATACATGCATGCTAAGTTGCTCAGTTGTGTCCAACTCTTTGTGACCCTATGGTCTATAGCCTGCCAGGCTCCTCTGTCCATGGGATTCTCCAGACAAGAATACTGGAGTGGGTTGCCATGCTCTTCTCCAGGAGACCTTTCCTACCCAGGGATTGAACCTTTGTCTCCTATGGCTCCTGCATTGCAAGAATATTCTTTTACCACTGAGCCACCAGAGAAGCCCCGATTTTACCATACTCCCCGCCCAAAAAATTGTATTAGAAACACAGAATGGGATATTTGATTTGTCTTTGACAGTAATTTTAACAATAATTTGCTTTGACAATAACAGGAACCCCTAAATTTTATTTTGAGTTTGTTCTTTGAAAGAATGTTTACTTATTCTGCCTGCATTCTAGATGAGTCTTCCTTGCTTATTAGGCTACTTTGGTCTGAGAGTTAATTTTCAGTATCAACTTTATTGAGTCAGGAGGTGCTCAGATAGCTGGTTAAACATTATTTCTGCATATATTTTAGGATTTTCCAAAAGAGATTAGCATTTAAATGGGCAGACTGAGTAGAAAAGATTACCCTCATCAATGTGGATGGCATCATCTAATCCATTTTAGGTCTGAATACAACAAAAAGGCAGAGGAAGACTAATTTGCACTATGTTTCAACATTCATCTTCTGCTATCTGATATCAGCGTTCCTTGTTCTTGGGCCTTCAGACTCTGACTAGGACTTGCAATATTACCCCCGACCCCCAACCACCAACACCCCCAGTTCTCAAGCCTTTGGACTTGAACTGGAACTTGACTCACCAATAGTTCCCCTAGTTCTTCAGTCTTTGAACTAGGATTGAATTATAGCACTATTTAATTACACCATTGTGTAAGGGCAGGCAAAGGGCTTGCTAGAGGTAAATTGTGGACTTTTTAATCTTCATTACTACATAAAATTATTCTTATAATGAATCTCCTTAAATAAATAAATCTTATAATACATTCTTTGTTTCTCAGAAGAAATCTAATACAATTGTTTTAATTGATGAACGTGATAGGGACTTTGTGTCATTAAGATCTATAAACTTGTTGCAATGGTATTTTAAGGATAGTATTTTATTTTAGAGCTCAGAAAGAAAAAAAAGAGAGAGATATTATCTCTTTGAAAAGAAAATCTACTAAAATTTAGAATTTATGTTATTTGTTTTTTCTTGATTTTGCTGTGATACAAAACAGCCTTTAAAATATCAATGACTTTTAACATCAACATATGTTTATTTTTGGTCACATTACGTTTTAAACATGAGTCAGAAACATCTCTGTTTAGTTCCAGGCTATGAATAAGCTTTGGGTCAACTTCACTTTTCTTCATACATGGTCCACATTTCTTCATTCTGGATCAAGCTTTTTGGAGTCTTTTCAATTTTAGACAATGTATTCTCATAGCAGAACAACAAGAAAGTTGATTGGAATGTCTAATGACTTTTAAAGTTTTTGTTTCTATATGGCATATTCATGTTCATTCATATTCTACTGGGCAAGCAAACTCAATGCTATTGGAGAAAGGAAGTATGCACAATGCGTAGAGCACACTGGAATTCACAGAGCAGTCACTCATAATGCTTAATATGCTTTCACAGATGAGAAATACCTAGCATAAACTCTAATACAATCTGATACCTTAAGCCTCAGGTCTTGCTAACTTCCAATCATTTCTTTGCATCAATAGTTACAATCAAAGTTCTCCTCCAAATATACATCTTAAGTCTAACTTATTTTTTCGTTTATGCATTAAAATGCCTTTTTGTCTCAACTTGAAGAAATTGTCTTGAAGCCATTAAGAGTAGCTTGTTTTTTGGAGGGAAGGGAGAGTAAAAAATGATAGCTCATTACTTGGCAGGCAAAGGGGGACATAGCAGGCTCCTGCCTGGGTTGAGTTTTAAAATTTCGCCTTTAATTTAAATGTTTCCTGTAAAGCTAAATCTTTCCATGTGTATTTTGTACTTTTGCAAGAGGCTTTTCTAACCCATTAAAGACTAGATTTTATTCCTTTTTATTTCAGCTTGAAAACCAACAATTTCCTGCCTGAAATTATCTCTTTTATTTAATCATGGCCTAAACTACCTGTTAACAAATCACACCCACGCCTAATAATGTTTTCCAGTCACTTCCCAGAAAGTCAGAGGATCGATGGACACATTGCATGTCTTTCAAATTATCACAGAAATCCTTTTTCCCAAATGTTTTGTAATGCTTAAGCAGGATCTCCTATCAATATTCTTAACATCAAATTCCTAAATTTATGCCACACATTTTAAGTTACTCTTTGGAAGTGCTCCACTTCAAAGAACAATATTTGTGTATATGAAAGTAATCCCAGCTAGAACAGAAGATCAACCATGAAATCTAAGCCTCTGGGCATCAACTTAATTCTCACTTGCTTGATGGTGTGGTGTAGATGTTTTACATGCAGATTCAATGTCTGTTCTGCTATCAGTAGCTAATGGACTAATACTGGAAGACAGAGGATTAGTCCTGGTAAATTTTATGTTTTAGCAAGGGGTATATACATCTTTTTTTTTTTTAACCTTCCACTGACTCACACACAGAAAGGTGGACATAAACTAAATGAAAGGGAATATGGGAAGTATGGTCTTATTTTATGCTGCAGACAAAACACAATGCTTTATTTGCTACCTCTGAACCAGCTAACTGAGAAGTTCATGAGTTTCCTTAACTTTAAATGAGAAAAATATCTCTTGGTTCTAAATTTTGTTTTGTTCCATTCTGTACTTTTGGCAGCATTAAGTCAATAGTAAACACTAGGAAGCTAACTTAATTTCTATATTTTGACCAATATAGTGGGGAAAGATATATATTTTTTTCCCCTTAGTACAGTTAAGTCAGATAATATATACAATTTGGAAAATGTTTAAAGCCCCACATATGCTAATTTTTTCACCATCAGAAAGTTCTACATTACAAAAAGTTTAATAAATCATTTTTAGTTACACATTTCAAAACTATGATTTAATTCTACTTTCATAAATTTAGCTGTTAAACAAGTATGTGAACCCTGATGATTAAAACATAATGATTTTTCCATAAAAACTGCTGACATTGTCTTCATTATATTTGACATTTCACAGGTAAATACATAATACTGGATTAGAACATTAGATAATTTACAAATTATTGAAATTTTCAGTGTAGTTTTCTTTGCATTATTAAAATGAATATGTATTTCTATTGTTAGATATATGAAGAGCTAGAATACTTGTAATCATAAGACCTCTTATAAATAAGATATCTCCTTTAACTAAAGGGCATCACAAATATTCATACAACTATTTAGGAATATTCTTATGTTTCACTCTGACCTCTTTATAGTACATGTTTTTTACATGTGTATTTTGAAGAGTTATGTAAATCTGCAACTTAAATTTCTGCCTTTTACAGTTGCATTTACTATTGAATTCTGTAAGTGATTTTTTCTAAAAAAAAAAAAAATGAAGCATAGTTGCTTTACAATGTTATGTTTAATTTCTGCTCTACAACTAAGAACTAAGCTATATATAACCTTGCATTCTTTTATAAGAAATACCAGAGTTGCTTCATTTATTCAAAGATATCTATCATATCTCAAATTTTACTATCAATAACAATCAGCTGCATATCTTCTGCTATTCATCCTTTTGTGTAGATTTATATGTGTTTCTGGAATTATATCCTTTCTGCATGAAGAACTGTTCTTTTAGCATTTCATGTAGTGTGCCTGCTGGTGATGAATTATTTCAGTCTTTGTATGTCTGAAAAATGTCTAAATTTCACCTCATTTTTTTGTGTTATTATTTGACGATGCTGTGGTTGTTTTGTTTTGCTTTGTTTTTGAACACTTGACCACATATTTGAAAGATAGTTTTGCCTAGGATAGAAGTTTGAGTTGCAGTGTTTTTTGTTCTTTTCTTTTTGCTTTATGTTGTTTTATATTGTTCTCTTTTCATTACTTTAATCACACTATCTTCTGTTCATTGTTTCTGACAGAATTTTTTGTCTCTGTTTCTCTCTCTCTCTCTCTCTTTTTTTTTTCCTATGAATAATGTACTGCCCACTCATCCACACAGCACTGGTTGCTTTTACAATATTTTATTTATCACTAGCCTTGAGCAATTTGATTATTTTGTGCCCTTGTGTAGTTTTCTTCACATTTGTTGTCCTAAATTTTCAATTAACTCCTTGGATGGATGAGTATATAATTTTCATTGTTTGGAAATTTTTTAGATATTTTATTGTAATATTTTATATTATCATTTTCTCTCTACTTTTAGGATTTCATTTACCTGTGTATTAAACCACTTCAATATCTCCTGAAATTAATGTATTAATAACTACATTAATATTAATAACTAAATTAATATTAATATTAATAATTTATTTTTAATAATTTATAATAACATGATGATGATTAATGTTTTGATTATTTTTTCTATTTATTTTGTATGGTTTCTATTGCTATGTGTACTTTTAAATTCTATAGAAAAAATATTTAAGTAGCTATAATATAAAGCATTAGTTTTTTGGATATGATTCAATCTTTCATTTTCAAATAGCAATGGCTTGAGCTTAAAATAGGTAGTCACTTAAATTATAAGTATCTTAGTTTCTTATATGTAATCTTTAATATTGGGATCCTAGACTTTCACTGATTTTCAAAATCCTTTCCCTAGGATACTCGGTTTGCTTGGAGGTGAAGAGAGATATCAGACATCAACCAACCTATGCTACAATTTCCTCATCTGTCTTAAAGCCCAAAAGTCTTGTTTCACATTTTAGGTTTCACTATAGGAGTTTGTTTAAAAGTAATGGCATTTTCTGGATACATGATCTCTTATGTATTTTGTAATCTCAATATTGTGATTAGATACCTAAAATCAAGCAGTGATTTGTTTGTCTCAAAGAACAGGTTAAAGTTACTAAAATTAATCAGAAACTCCTTCATGTTATCTATGTTTGACTCTATCCTATTTGTTACAGGACTTTATCCTTTTTTTTTTTTTTTTTTTTTGGTTTGTGTTCATGACACCAGGACTTATACATTTCTTAATATGTTGATATTGACTTCAACTTTATACCACCAAGAAACAGGATTTACAACATTTCTGCATAAATCTTCTTTCATTACATTTGTTCTAAAAACATCTTTCACACCCATTCTATACGAGTCTACACTTGCTTTTAAGAATACAAAAGTGTGAATGTATAGTCGTCATGATTTTCAGCATCTAGGAGAGGATGAGGTAAACTTTATTTTTTTTTTTTTTACTAGTAATTTACTCTCTATTAAGGTAATAATTTTTTGAAACTTTTTTATTTTTAATTTTAATTTTTTTAAATTTACAATATTGTATTGGTTTTGCCACAAATCAACATGAATCCCCCATGGTGTACACATGTTCCCAATCTTGAACCCCCCTCCCACCTCCCTCCCCATACCATCACTCTGGGTCATCCCAGTGCACCAGCCCCAAGCTTCCTATATCCTGCATCGAACCTGGACTTGCGATTCACTTCTTATATGATATTATACATGTTTCAAAGCCATTCTCCCAAATCACCCCCTCTCCCTCTCCCACAGAGTCCAAAAGACTGTTCTATACATCTGTGTGTCTTTTGCTATCTCGCATACAGGGCTATCATTACCATCTTTCTAAATTCCATATATATGTGTTAGTATACTGTATTGGTGTTTTTCTTTCTGCCTTACTTCACTCTGTATAATTGGCTCCAGTTTCATCCACCTCATTAGAACTGATTCAAATGTATTCTTTTTAATGGCTGAGTAATACTCCATTGAGTATATGTACCACAGCTCTCTTATCCATTCATCTGCTGATAGACATCTAGGTTGCTTCCATGTCCTGGCTATTATATACAGTGCTGTGATGAACATTGGGGTACACATGTTAACTGTTTCTTTAATGTTGTTACCAGATACGGAGAGTTGAGAAGACCCTTCCTTGTGGGCCTCAGTTCTTGGTAAGGACCCAAAGCAGAATCTGAGGTTTTAACTGTGGTAAAAACAAACTTATTGAAGAAAGAATGGAAAGAACACCTTAAGAGAGAGGTGGGCCAAACCAGGAGAGGCAACAGGACTGGAATGATGAGGTACAGGGTTTCCAAGACAGAACTTTACATATTCATCTAGGTGGACCTAGACTGACAGTTGCAAGTTATTGGACTTCCCTGATGGCTCAGTGGGTAAAGAATCCATCAGTAATGCAGAAGACACAGGAGATGTGGATTTGATCCTTTGTTCAAAAAGATCCCCTAAAGGAAGAAATGGAAACCCTTTAAGGTATTTTTGCCTAGAAAATTCCATGGACAGAGGATCTTGGCAGGCTACAGTCCAGGGGGTGGCAAAGAGCTGGACACAACTGAGCACGTGGCACAGGCTCTATTGTGTGTGTCTTTCCCATAGCTAAGTTATAATCAAATGTATGTATGTACAGAGTACTTTTGAACCCTTAATGGGCTCCCAGCTACCTAAGGTCACTTGAGGACACAGCTGTGCATCAAGGGCTCAAGTGCCAGAATTAGAAAAGTCTCTGTGGCTATTTTGTATCATATTTGTGAGCTCTCCTGGGCCCCACTCCAGTGAGTCTGGGGTAGAGTTCAGAGATCAGCTTGAATCTTTTTTGCCTCCACCACCCCATGTTGCTTATATTAACTGCTTCCTACCTAAGAATATTTACAAGATAATGTGGTAAGTTCTATGAGAGAACTGTTTTGAATGTGGATAAAAATGGATCATAAGCTCATTGAATAAATATATAGGTATTCAAGAAAAAGTTCAAAGAAGTAATACATATAGTAAGTTTCAAAAGATAAGGCAGAGTCTTCCATAAAAGGAAGGTTGGCCTCTGACTGACTATCGTTTTCATGCTGTCACTTGAATTCTGGTAAACTAAATTTTATCTGTGGATTGATTAAGAAGAACACAGAAAAAAAATTACTGAAAATTATTTATAGTAGCTCAAAGTGGAATAGGCAGTAGCATTATAATCACAAACTAATGCATATTCATTGCTAGCAAAAGCCTGGACAAGTAATAATATAATACATACATTTGGTTTATATTGATAATTTTATTATGAGGGGCTTCCCTTATAGCTCAGTTAGTATAGAATCCGTCTTCAATGGAGGAGACCTGGGTTCAGTCCCTGGGTTGGGAAGATCCCCTGGAGAAGGGAAAGGCTACCTACTCTGGCATTCTTGCTTGGAGAATTCCATGGACTGTATAGTCCACGGGGTCAGAGAGAGTCAGATATGACTGAGTGATTTTCACTTTCATTTTTATAATGAATTGTGAATCAATTTAATTACCATCAGTTCGGTTCAGTCACTCAGTCATGCCCGACTCTTTGAGACCCCATGAACCTCAGCACGCCAGGCCTCCCTGTCCATCACCAATTCCATGAGTCCACCCAAACCCATGTCCATTGATTCGGTGATGCCATCCAACCATCTCATCCTCTGTTGTCCCCTTCTCCTCCTGTCCTCAATCTTTCCTAGCATCAGTGTCTTTTCAAATGAGTCAGTTCTTCGCATCATGTGGCCAAAGTATTGGAGTTTCAGCTTCAACATCAGTCCTTCCAATGAACACCCAGGACTGATCTCCTTTAGGATGGACTGGTTGGATCTCCTTGCAGTGCAAGGGACTCTCAAGAGTCTCCTCCAACACTACAGTTCAAAAGCATCAATGCTTCAGCACTCAGCTTTCTTTATAGTCCAACTCTTACATCCTTGAAAAGCCATAGCTTTGACTAGACAGACCTTTGTTGGCAAAGTAATGTCTCTGCTTTTTAATATGCTGTCTAAGTTGGTCATAACTTTCCATCCAAGGAGTAAGCATCTTTTAATTTCATGACTTTAGCCACAATTTGCAGTGAATTTGGAGCCCCAAAATATAAAGTCAGTCACTGTTTCCCCATCTATTTCCCATGAAGTGATGGGACTGGATGCCATGATCTTTGTTTTCTGAATGTTGAGCTTTAAGCCAACTTTTTCACTCTCCTCTTTCACTTTCTTCAAGAGACTCTTTAGTTCTTCTTCACTTTCTGCCATAAGGGTGGTGTCATCTGCATATATGAGGTTATTGATATTTCTCCCAGCAATCTTGATTCCAGCTTGTGCTTCCTCCAGCCCAGAGTTTCTCATGATGTACTCTGCATACAAGTTAAATAAGCAGGGTGACAGTATACAACCCTGATGTACTCTTTTTCCTATTTGAAACCAGTCTGTTGTTCCATGTCCAGTTCTAACTGTTGCTTCCTGACCTGCATACAAGTCAGTTGGTCTCAAGAGGCAGGTCAGGTAGTCTGGTATCCCCATCTCCTTCAGAATTATCCAGTTTATTGTTATCTACACAGTCAAAGGCTTTGGCATAATCAATAAAACAGAAATAGATGTTTATCTGGAACTCTCTTGCTTTTTCCATGATCCAGCCGACATTGGCAATTGGAACTCTGGTTCCTCTGCCTTTTCTAAAATAAGCTTAAATATCTGGAAGTACACGGTTTACATATTGCTGAAGCCTGACTTGCAGAATTTTGAGTATTACTTTACTAGTGCGTGAGATGAGTGCAATTGTGCGGTAGTATGGCCGGGAGGAGCTACCCCACATCTGAGGTCAGGGGCGGCGGAGGAGAGGAGCAACCCCACGTCCAAAGAGCAGTGGCTGCGCGGGTGCAGGAGGGCCTAGATGAGGTACTCTGCGTTCAAGGTCAGGAGGGGCGGCAGTGAGAAGACACCCTCGTCCAAGGTAAAGAGCAGCGGCTGTGCTTTGCTGGAGCACCCATGAAGAGATACTCCACATCCAAGGTAAGAGAAATGCAAGTAAGATTGTAGGTGTTGCAAGAGAACATCAGAGGGCAGACACACTGAAACAATAATCACAGAAAACTAGCCACTCTGATCACACTAGGACCACAGCCTGGTCTAACTCAATGAAACTAAGGCCCTGTGGGGCCACCCAAGATGGACAGGTCATGGTGGAGAGGTCTGACAGAATGTGGTCCACTGGAGAAGGGAATGGCAAACCACTTCAGTATTCTTGCCTTGAGAACCCCATGAACAGTATGAAAAGGCAAAATGATAGGATACTGAAAGAGGAACTCCCCAGGTCAGTAGGTGCCCCATATGCTACTGGAGATCCGTGGAGAAATAACTCCAGGAAGAATGAAGGGATTGAGCCAAAACAAAAACAATACCCAGTTGTGGATGTGACTGGTGATAGAAGCAAGGTCCAATGCTGTAAAGAACAATATTGCATAGGGACCTGGAATGTTAGGTCCATGAAACAAGGCATATTGGAAGTAGGCAAATAGGAGATGCCAAGAGTGAACATCAATGTTTTAGGAATCAGTGAAATAAAATGGACTGGAATGGGTGAATTTAAATCAGATGATGTTTATATCCACTACTGTGGGCAATAATACCTTAGAAGAAATGAAGTAGCCATCATGATAAACAAGAGTCCAAAATGCAGTACTTGGAGACAAACTTAAATACAACAGAATAATCTCTGTTCATTTCCAAAGGCAAAACATTCAATATCACAGTAATCCAAGTCTATGCACCAACAAGTAATGCTGAAGAAGCTGCAGTTGAACACTTCTAGGAAGACATACAAGACCTTCTAGAACTAACACCCAAAAAACATGTCCTTTTCATTATAGGAGACGGGAAGGCAAAAGAAGGAAGTCAAGAGATACCTGGAGTAACATGCAACCTTGGCATTGGAGTACAAAAAGAAGCAAGTTAAAGGCTAACAAAGTTTTGCCAGGAGAATGCACAATTTACTTCAGTCTCTCAGTCACGTCCAACTCCTTGCAACCCCATGGACTGGAACACGCCAGGCTTCCCTGTCCATCACCAATTAACGGAGTTTACTCAAACTCATGTCCATTGAGTTGGTGATGCCATCCAACCGTCTAATCATCTGTCATCCCTTTCTCCTTCCACCTTCAATCTTTCCCAGCATCAGGATCTTTTCAAAAGAGTCAACTCTTTTCATCAGGTGGCAAAAATATTGGAGTTTCAGCTTCAACATCAATCCTTCCAATGAATAGTCAGGACTTATTTCCTTTAGGATGGACTGGTTAGATCTGCTTGCAGTCCAAAAGACTCTCAAGAGTCTTTTCCAACACCACAATTCAAAAGCATCAATTCTTTGGCACTCAGCTTTCTTTATAGCCCAAATGTCACATCCATACATGACTACTGGAAAAACCATAGCCTTAACTAGACGAACCTATGTTGGCAAAGTAATGTCTCTGCTTTTTAATATGCTGTCTAGGTTGGTCATAACTTTCCTTCCAAGGAGTAAGCTTCTTTTAATTTCATGGCTGCAGTCACCATCCTCAGTGATTTTGGAACCCCCCAAAAATAAAGTCTGCCACTGTTTCTACTGTTTCACTATCTATTCACCATGAAGTGATGGGACTGGATGCATGATCTTAGTTTTCTGAAAGTTGAGCTTTAAGCCAACTTTTTCACTCTCCTCTTTCACTTTCATCAAGAGGCTCTTTATTTCTTTGCTTTCTGCCACAAAGGTGGTGTAATCTTCATTTCTGAGGTTATTAATATTTCTCCCAGCAATCTTTATTACAGCTTGTGCTTCTTCCAGCCCAGCATTTCTCATGATGTACTCTACATATAAGGTAAATAATCAGGGTGACATTATACACCTTTGACGTATTCCTTTTCCTATTTGGAACCAGTCTGTTGTTCCAAGTCCTGCTCTAACTGTTGGTTCCTGACCTGCATACAGATTTCTCAAGAGGCATGTTAGGTGATCTGGTATTTCCATCTCTTTTAGAAATTTCCAGCTTATTGTGCGAAGAATGCACTGTTATAACAAATATCCTCCTCCAATAACACAAGAGAAGACTCCATACATGGACATCAATCTGATTTTGGTCAATACCAAAATCAGATTGATTATATTCTTTACAGCCAAGGATAGAGAAGCCCTATACAGTCAGCAAAAACAAGACTAGGAGCTGACTGTGGCTCAGATCATGAATTCCTTATTGCCAAACTCAGACTTAAATTGAAGAAAGTAGGAAAAACCACTAGACCATTGAGGTATGACCTAAATTAAATCCTTTACAATTATACAGTGGAAATGACAAGTAGATTCAAGGGACTAGATCTGATAGACAGAGTGCCTGAAGAATTATTAGAGGTTCATAACATTGTACAGGAAGCAGTGATCAAGACCATCCCCAAGAAATTTGCAAAAAGGCAAACTGGTTGTCTGATGGGTCCTTACAAATAGCTGAGAAAAGGAGAGAAGCTAAAGGCCAATAAGAAAAGGAAAGATTTACCCATATGAATGCAGACTTCCAAAGAATAGCAAGGAGAGATAAGAAAGCCTTCCTCATAAATCAATGCAAAGAAATAGAGGAAAACAATAGAAAGGGCAAAACTAGATATCTCTTGAAAAAAATTAGAGATAGCATGGAACATTTCATGCAAAGATGGGCACAATAAAGTACAGAAATGTTATGGACCTAACAGAAGCAGAAAATATTAAGAAGATGTGGCAAGAATACACAGAAGAAGTATACAGAAAAGATCTCATGACCCAGATAACTAAGATGGTGTGATCACTCATCTGATCGAGACATCTTGGAATGCAAAGTCAAGTGGGCCTTAGGAAGCATCAGTAAGAACAAAGCTAGTGGAATGCTAGTTGAGCTATTTAAAATCCTAAAATATGATGCACTGAATATGCCAGAAAATTTGGAAAACTCAGCAGTGGCCACAGGACTGGAAAACGTAAGTTTTCATTCCAATCTCCAAAATGGCAATGTCAAAGAATGTTCAAACTACTGCACAATTGCACTTGTCTCACACACTAGCAAACTAATACTCAAAATTCCCCAAGCCAGGCTTCAACAGTATTAACTTATAGCGGAGTACATTATGTGAAATGCTGGGCTGGATGAAGCACAAGCTGTAATCAAGATTGCTTGGAGAATTGTCAATAACCTCAGTTATGTAGATGACACTCTTATGTCAGAAAGTGGACAAAAATAAATAAATAAAAAAAAATAAACTAAAGAGCCTCTGATGAAAGTGAAAGAGGAGAGTGAAAAAGTTGGCTTACAACTCAACATTCAGAAAACTAAAATCATGGCATCTGGTCCCATCACTTCAGGGCAAATAGATAGGGAAACAATGGAAATAGTGATAGATGTTATTTGGGGGGCTGCAAAATCACTGCAGATGGTGGCTACTCCATGAAATTAAAAAAATAAAACCTTTCTTCTTGGAAGAAAACCTGTGACCAACCTAGACAGCATATTAAAAAACAAGGACATTACTTTACCAACAAAGGTCCATTTAGTCAAAGCTGTTTTTTCCAGTAGTTGTGTATGAATATGAGATTTGGACAATAAAGAATGCTGAGCCCTTAGTATTTATGCTTTTGAATTGTGGTGTTGGAGAAGACTCTTGAGAGTCCCTTGGACTGCAAGGTGATCCAACTAGTCAATCATAGAAGAAATCAGTCCTGAATATTCATTGGAAGGACTGATTGTGAGGCTGAAACTCCAATACTCTGGCCACCAGATGTAACGAACTGACTCATTGGAAAAGACTGTTACACTGGGAAAGATTGAATTCATCAGGAGAAAGGGAAGACAGAGGATCAGAGGGTTTGATGGCATCACCAACTTGATGGACATGAGTTTGAGTACATTTCGGGAGTTGGTAATGGACAGGGAATCTTATCGTGCTGCAGTCCATGGGTCACTAACAGTTGGACACGACTGAGGGACTGAACTGAACTGATGAAAGAAATCAAAGATAACATAAACAGATGGAAAGATATTCCATCTTCCTGGGTAGGAAGAATCAATATTGTGAAAATGTCTATACTACCAAATGCAATCTACAGTTTCAATGTGGTCACTCTCAAATTACCAATGGCATTTTTCATAGAAGTAAATCAAAAAACTTCACAATTTATGTGGATTCAAAAAAGACCCCAAATAGCCAAAGCAGTCTTCAGAAAGAAGAATGGAACTGGAGGAGTCAACCATGTATATGATTTCAAATTATACTACAAAGCTACAGTCATCAAGATAGTATAGTAATGGCACAAAAAGAGAAACACAGAGTAGTGAAACAAGATAGAAAGCCCAGAAATAATCCCATGAACCTATGGGTATCTTATTTTGACAAAGGAGACAGGAATATATAATGAGGCAAAGACAGCCTCTTCAATAATGGTGCTGGGAAAATTGGACAGCTTCATGTTAAATAATGTAGTTAGAACATTTCCTAATACCATGCAGAAGTGAAGTTGCTCAGTCATGTCCAACTCTTTGTGACCCCATGGACTTTAGCCTACCAGGCTCCATCCATGAGATTTTCCAGGCAAGAATACTGGAGTAGGTTGCCATTTCCTTCTCCAGAGGATCTTCCTAACCTAGGGATCGAACCCGGGTCTCCCGCATTGCAGGCAGATGTTTTACCACCTGAGCCAATCCTATACACAAAGATAAATTAAAAATTGATTAAATACCTAAATATAAAGCCAGAAATTGTAAACCTCTTAGACGAAAACATACACAGAACACTTGATGACATAAATCAAAGCAAGATCCTTTATGACCCACCTCATAGAGTAATAGAAATAAAAACAAAAATAAGCAATTTGGACCTGATTAAACTTAAAAGCTTTTGCACAGCAAAGGAAACTAAAAGCAAGGTGAAAAGATGTCCCTCAGAAATGGAAGAAAATAATTCAAATGAAACAACTGACAAAGAATTAATTTCCAAAATATACAAACAGCTCATACTACTCAATACCAGAAAAACAAACAACATAATCAAAAAGTGATAAAAAGACCTAAACAGACATTTCTCCAAAGAAGACATACAGATGGCTAACAAGAACATGAAAAGATACTCGACATCACTCATTATTAGAAAAATGCAAATCAAAACTACTATGAGATATATCACCTCACACCAGTCAGAATGGTGATCATCAAAATGTCCACAAACAGTAAATGCTGGAGAGTCTGTGGAGATGAGAGAATGCTCTTGCACTATTGGTGGGAATGTAAATTGATACAGCCACTATGGAAGACGGTATGGCAATTACTTAAGAAAGGTTTTGTTTACTGGAAATAAAACCACCATATGACCCAGAAATCCCACTCCTCAGCATATACCCTGAGGAATCCAAAATTGAAAAAGACACATGTATTTCATTATTCATTGCAGTACTTTTTACAATAGCTAGAACATGGAAGCAACTTTGATGTCCATCAATAGATGAATGGATGAAGAAGCTGTGGTACATACACACAGTGGAATATTCAGTTCAGTTCAGTTCAGTTGCTCAGTCATGTCCAACTCTTTGTGACCCCATGAATCGCAGCATGCCAGGCCTCCCTGTCCATCCCCATCTCCTGGAGTTCACTCAAACTCACGTCCATCAAGTCGGTGATGCCATCCACCCATCTCATCCTCTGTCGTCCCCTTCTCCTCCTGCCCCCAATCCCTCCCAGCATCAGAGTCTTTTCCAATGAGTCAACTCTTCACATGAGGTGGCCAAAGTACTGGAGTTTCAGCTTCAGCATCATTCCTTCCAAAGAAATCCCAGGGCTGATCTCCTTTAGAATGGACTGGTTGGATCTCCTTGCAGTCCAAGGGACTCTCAAGAGTCTTCTCCATCACCACACTTCAAAAGCATCAATTCTTTGGTGCTCAGCTTTCTTCACAGTCCAACTCTCACATCCATACATGACCACTGGAAAAACCATAGCCTTGACTAGAAGGACCTTTGTTGGCAAAGTAATGTCTCTGCTTTTGAATATGCTATTTAGATTGGTCATAACTTTTCTTCCAAGAAGTGAGTGTCTTTTAATTTCATGGCTGCAATCACCATCTGCAGTGATTTTGGAGCCCAAAAAAATAAAGCCTGACACTGTTTCCACTGTTTCCCCATCTATTTCCCATGAAGTGATGGGACCAGATGCCATGATGGAATATTATTCAGCTATAAAAAGGAATGCATTTGAATCAGTTCTAATGAGGTGGATGAACCTAGAGCCTATTATACAGAGCGAAGTAAGTCAGAAAGAGAAAGATAAATATCATATACTAATGCATATGTTGGGGAAGGAAATGCCAACCTACTCCAGTATTCTTGCCTGGAAAATCCCCTGGGAGTCTACAGTCCATGGGGTCACAAAGAGTCGGACACAACTGAGCAACTTCACCTTCTTTCTTTCTTTCTAATGCATATATAAGGAATCTAGAAAAATGGTACTTAAGAATTGATCTATAGGGCAGCAATGGAGAAAGAGACATGGAGAATAGACTTATGGACATGGGGAGAGGGGAGGAGGTTGAGACGTATGGAGAGAGTAACTTGGAAACCTACATTATCATATATAAAAAGAGAGAATGAATGGGAATTTTCTGTATGTCTCAAAAAAAATCAATCAGGTCCTCTGTATCAACCTAGAGAGGTGGGATGGGAAGGGAGGTAGGAGAGGGGTTCAAAAGTGAAGAGATATATGTGTACCTATGGCTGATTCATATTGAGGTTTGACATAAAACAAAATTTTGTAAAGCAATTATCCTTCAATATAAACAATTAATTAATTAAAAAAATCTCAAATCATATAGAAAAACAAAATCTTAAGAAATTTCTAAATAAATAATATTCAAAAAATTTTAAATATTGTAATATAAATGTATCTTAATATAAACATTTCATTATATATTTATATATTTTCTCAAACCAGGCTATCACCAGAAAGTTTTACCTATCCGTAGGAAATTTTTCTCAGTAGTCAGTGACATTTTGACATGTATTTCATTTCTTGGCACAGTTAAGTGAGTAGATAAACATTTTATTATTATGTTTAGAAATCAACGTATATCTACTCTCTTATATATGGGCTCCTTTAGGTACAATTCCATGATCTGAATTTAAAATTATTCATTTGTTCATTTTTTTTAAACTGGAGAGTAACTACTTTAGAGTTATGTTGATTTCTGCCATTCAGCAATATATATGATATATATATATCATATATATATATATATGATATATACATATCATATATATATATATATGATATATATATATATATCTCCTCTGTTTCTTGAACCTCCCTTGCACACTGTTTGTTCAAATTTTAAGTTTGCATTTGTTTTTGCTTTTAGTTTGCATTTTGAAAGTAGTGGTGTGTAAGCACTGTTTTGATAATAACTAGGCACTCAAATTCTATACAAGATACTATTTTGTTTGTTTTCTTCAGTAAATTTCTATATGATCAAAATAAAATAATATAATTTCTATTGAAACATGATGTAACTAAAAGTCAAATAATTAAAACAGTTGTTCAAGATAATGAAATTTAATGAGCGAAGTTCGGGTATCCCTTAGAGATATTACTTTTATAGTAAAACCTACACAAAGATTGACACAGTTGTATTTATATAAAAATTATTTTAGTGTCCTTAATATTAATACAAACCACAGGAAAGTATATTTTATCTCAAAATTCAAGGAATTAATTTAATAATTTGGACAAATTTTCAATTTTTCTATCATGCAAACTCTAAAAACATATAGTTGTCTATATACATATTCAGATCAGTTCAGTTCAGTTGCTCAGTCGTGTCTGACTCTTTATGACCCAATGGAATGCAGCAAGCCAGGCTTCCCTGTCCATCACCAACTCCCAGAGTTTACTTAAATTCATGTCCATTGAGTCGGTGATGCCATTCAACGATCTCATCCTCTGTCGTCCCCTTCTCCCGCCTTCAACCTTAACCAGCATCAGGGTCTTTTCAAATGAGTCAGTTCTTTGCATCATGACTAGACAGAACTTTGTTGACAAAATTATTTCTTACTTTTTAATATATTGTCTAGGTCGGTCATAGCTTTTCTTCCAAGGAGCAAGTGTCTTTTAATTTCAGGGCTGCAGTCACCATCTGCAGTGATTTTGGAACCCAAAACAATAAAGTCTGTCACTGTTTCCATTGTTTCCCCATCTATTTGCCATACAATGATGGGACCAGATGCCATGATCTTAGTTTTCTGAATGTTAATGTAAGCTACCTTGTTCACTCTCCTTTTTCACTTTCATCAAGAGGCTCTTTAGTTCTTCTTCACCATCTGCCACAAGGGTAGTGTCATCTTCATATCTGAGGTTATTGATATTTCTCCCAGCAATCTTGATTCCAACTTGTGCTTCTTCCAGCCCAGCTTTTTTGATGATGCATTCTGCATAGAAGTTTAATAAGCAGGGTGACAATACACAGCCTTGATGCACTCCTTTCCAGAACTGAAACCAGTCTGTTGTTCCATGTCCAGTTTTAACTGTTGCTTCATGACCTGCATATAGATTTCTCAAGATGCAGTTCAGATGGTCTGGTATTAACAACTCTTTAAGAATTTTGTACAGTTTGTTGTGATCCACAGAGTCAAAGGCTTTGGCATAGTCAATAAAGCAGAAATAGATGTTTTTCTGGAACTCTCTTGCTTTTTTGATAATCCAACAGATGTTGGCAATTTGATCTCTGGATCCTCTGCCTTTTCTAAATCCAGCTTCAATATCTGGAAGTTCACCATTCACATACTGTTGAAGCCTGACATGGAGAATTTTGAGCATTACTTTACTATTATGAGAGATAAATGCAATTGTGTGGTAGTTTGAACATTAGTTGGGATTGCCTTTCTTTGGGATTCGAATGAAAACTGACCTTGTCCAGCCCTGTGGTCACAGCTGAGTTTTCCAAATTTGCTGGTATATTGAGTGCAGCATTTTCACAGCATCATCTTTTAGGATTTGAAATAGTTCAACTTGAATTCCATCGCCTTGACTAGCTTTGTTCGTAATGATGCTTCCTAAGGCTAACTTGACTTTGCATTTCAGGATCTCTGGCTCTAGGTGAGTGATCACACCGTCGTGATTATCTGGGTCGTGAAGAGCTTCTTTGTATAGCTTTTCTATGTATTCTTGCCACCTTTTCTTAATATCTTCTGCTTCTGTTAGTTTAATACCATTTCAGTCCTTTATTGAGCCCATCTTTGCATGAAATGTTCCTTTGGTAGCTCTAATTTTCTTGAAGAGATCTCTAGTCTTTCCCTTTCTATTGTTTTCCTCTATTTCTTTGCACTGATCACTGAGGATTTGGCTATCTCTCCTTGCTATTCTTTGGAACTCTGCATTCAAATGGGTATATCTTTCCTTTTCTCCTTTGCCTTCACCATCCCTTTATTTCTCAGCTATTTGTAAATCTTCTTCGGACAACCATTTTTCCTTTTTGGATTTCTTTTTCTTGGGGATGGTCTTGATCCCTGCCTCCTGTACAGTGTTATGAACCTCTGTCCATAGTTCTTCAGACACTCTGTCTATCAAATCTAATCCCTTGAATCCATTTGCCACTTCCACTGTATAATTGTAAGGGATTTTATTTAGGTCATACCTGAATGGTCTAAAGGTTTTCCCTACTTTTTTTCAATTTAAATCTGAATTTGGCAATAATGAGTTCATGATCTGAGCCACAGTCAGGTCCTGGTCTTGTTTTTTTTCTGACTGTATAGAGCTTCTCCATTTTTGGCTGCAAAAATTATAATAAATCTGATTTCGGTGTTGGCCATCTGGTGATGTCCATGTGTAGAGTCTTCTCTTGTGTTGTTGGAAGAGGGTGTTTGTTATGACCAGTGCATTCTCTTGGCAGGACTCTATTAGCCTTTGCCCTGCTTCATTCTGTACTCCAAGGCCAAATTTGCCTGTTACTCCAGGTGTTTCTTGACTTCTTACTTTTGCATTCCAGTCCCCTATAATGAAAAGGACATCTTTTTGGGGTGTTAGTTCTAGAAGGTCTTGTAGGTCTCCATAGACCCAATCAACTTCAGCTTCTTCAGCATTACTGGTTGGGGCATAGACTTGGATTACCGTGATATTGAATGGTTTGTCTTGGAAATGAACAGAGATCATTCTGTCATTTTTG
Source organism: Bubalus kerabau (assembly GCF_029407905.1). NCBI lineage: Eukaryota > Metazoa > Chordata > Mammalia > Artiodactyla > Bovidae > Bubalus > Bubalus kerabau. The sequence continues at coordinate 7,252,171 of NC_073635.1, read as the reverse complement.
AGATTGCATTCAAGTATTGCATTTTGGCTTCTTTTGTTGCCTATGATAGCTACTGCATTTCTTCTAAGGGATTCTTGCTCACATTCATCGTTATAGTGGTCATCTGGGTTAAATTCACCCATTCCAGTCCATTTTAGTTCTCTGATTCCCAAAATGTTGATGTTCACTCTTACCATCTCCTGTTTGACCACTCACCACTTCAGTATACTTACCTTAAGAACCTTTGAACAGTATATTCATATTAATGATGGTATTAAATAACCAGTACAGTTGATATAAATATTATCATACATATTTTAATATTTTTAGCCAAACTAACATAGTAGGTATTACTCAAAGACAATATAGAAGACAAGATTTTTTTTTAATTTTATTTTATTTTTAAATTTTACATAATTGTATTAGTTTTGCCAAATATCAAAATGAATCTGCCACAGGTATACATGTGTTCCCCATCCTGAACCCTCCTCCCTCCTTTTCTGCCACATGAATAAAAGTTGAGACTTACCTTCCAGCATAAATATATATATATATATATATATATATATATATATATATAGGGTTAAGTGTTTTTGAGAAGATAAAGCACACCAATTTACCTTTACAGTTTACTCAGCTTTAATCCTGGAGTACTTTTCACTGACAATACAGGAATGAGGCATAAATTATTCTCACTGAGTGAGAGGGCCAAGGTTATATTCAGGGCTGTTTGCTTGGCTAGAATTTGCTGGGTAGGGAATCAGGGTGGCTGTGTAGGAGAAGGGAGGCTCAGAAATGTGAGAGAAATTTTCCATGTGTCAATGTATCATCAGCTAAGCCTGAGATACACTTCAAGACTCCTGAGGAAAGGAGCTGAGAATGGAAAGAAGCACCAGATATGCTCTCCTGGGAGACATTGTGTTTCAGGTCAGCCATCTTAGAGACCTTGATGAGCATTTCAAACACTCCATTGAGTCTGATTATAATTCATACTTTAAAAAAAACAGACACACTCTAGGGTAAGAGTCATGCCTTAAGACCAAGGACAAAAATGAAATATACTCACTCAAAGAATAAAGCTATGCCACTGATCAAAATATCACAAGTAATTCAACTGAGTGTAATAATTTCAGTTTGAATACCTAGATTCTCTTATCAATTAACCATAGCCTTGCTGTTAATATTAATCTAATTCTATATGTCAGTCATGATATATTTGGTATATATTGCTCCTTTCAGCAGAAAAGAATGTGCTAAAAATGTAAAATGTGTTATTATTTGGATGAAGAAATGTTTGGCTTACATACACATTGACATTAAATTCAACATCCTGAATGACAACCAGAGCATTTTTTGTTTTTCTTATGAAGATAATAAATAGGATGAACTCAGTGATAATTATGTTCTTCAAATTAATCCATTATGTAGTTTTTAATATGTGCTTTTTTCATTGTCAAAAATTATTTGAGAATAAAATGTGAATTATATTTAAGACTATGATTGTTATGATTCCATAAAGTTAAGCTGTCCTTTAATTGTAAATTAAACTTTCGCTGGTTAGAGGAGTTATTTTTTGCTAGTTCAGGAATATTTAATCACTTATTAAGTTTGAGAAGGAAACTGCAGAAGGAAATGGCAACCCACTCCAGTATTCTTGCCTGAAGAATTCCATGGATAGAGTAGCCTGGTTGGCCTAGAGTGCATGGGGTCAAAAAGTGTTGGACATGACTGAGTGACTAACACAAAGTTTGATTGAAATGGTAATAAAGATTTTATAAAAGGTTAAATTAAAACTAAATAGAATCTGGCTTGGGCACTAAACAAATGTGGCTTTTGTATCTGGATGCTTTTGTCATAAGCAATCCACTTATAAAATTAATATCAATATTGTATCAGAAATTTTAAGTATATCCATTTTATATAAAGTTATTTGTTTAAAATTTTTAAATATTTAAATAAAATTACTCAAAACATGCCTACAATTATTGACATTTAATTTGATAAGCTTAATATTTTTAATTAATATTTAAGCATCAATAATCACATTCAAGACATAATTTTACTGAAAGTTGTGGAGGAAAAAATATCTCTACTATAAAATTGATTGACCTAATGATTTAATTTTCCTTATTATCTAGTCCTGATACGAATTTCTTGCTTTAATGTCTTTACTGCTATAAAAAACTGAGGTGTGGAGGTCATTTTCTGTGACAGGATCTGTGAACATTCATTATCAGTAGACACCGAAAAGATGAAAATTGTACATATTTAGAAGTGTACATTGACATAAAACTGCTACTTTGGTGTTTAATTTTGTTTTGAAAAAGTATTTAATATTATACTGTCCATCATATTGATATAGAAGACCTAAATAAATGGTAGATAATTTGAAAGCACTCAGTGTCAATGTTATGTCACCTACCAATAACTGCATATTGAAAGCAAAATGAATGACATATACTCTTCTGAAAGAGATTCAATACAGAGATTCTGTTTTGATAGTAACTTTATCTGGCATGGTTTTATTTTTTTTTTCTAGTTGATAAGATAGCAGAAAATAATTGAGATTTATAGAATAGGCTATAAGAATTGCATCCCAAAGTTCTCATCAAATAATTGAACCACATGAAATTTTTCATAACTAAAAAATAATAACATCTTGAAAAATGTGGCTGTGTCTTTCTTGTGAACTTATTTATATTCTGTTCGTATTATGAATAATAAAAATAATTTATTAGAAGATTGTGTGCAAAAGTATTGCACTGGTAATTTGCATTCAAATTTTGTTTAGTAGTTAATTGAAACATAATGGTTGTAATTTTAACGTGCATGTTCATTTTACCTTTCTTTGGCCAATAAAAACATTCTGAAATAATCAGAATAACTAATTCATGTAAGTCCAAAGTCAAATGAGAACTTTAAAATAATAATTCAGAGTTTCAAACTTAATTTTGACTAGGATATGCCTGAGTGTATGTTTTGTTGTATTTGGGGATCTCAGAACTTTTGGCTACATCTTTTTCTTCTTTCAATAATTCTGACTGATGTATAGAACAGTCTTATGGACTCTGTGGGAGACGGAGAGGGTGGGAAGATTTGGGAGAATGGCATTGAAACATGTAAAATATCATGTATGAAATGAGTTGCCAGTCCAGGTTCGATGCACGATACTGGATGCTTGGGGCTGGTGCACTGGGACGACCCAGAGGGATGGAATGGGGAGGGAGGAGGGAAGAGGGTTCAGGATGGGGAACACATGTATACCTGTGGCGGATTCATTTTGATATTTGGCAAATCTAATACAGTTATGTAAAGTTTAAAAATAAAATAAAATTTAAAAAAAAAATTAAAAAAAAAAAAAAAAATAAATAAATACCTAAAAAAAATAAATAAATAAAAAAATAAAAAAATAAAAAAAAATAAAATAATTCTGAAACATTCTTCTCTATATTTTTTTAATAAAATTTTGTCTCATCCTCTCTATCTCTTATCCTTCTCAAACTTTCAATTACATGTGTTCTGGATCATTTAACATTACCCAATAACTTTTCTGGAGGAGGGCTTGACAACCCACTCCAGTGTTCTTACCTGGAGAATTCCCATGAACAGGGGATCCTGGACTGCCATCTATGGGGTCACAGAGTCAGACACGACTGAAGTGACTTAGTACGCACACACAATATCTCTTGAATGTGTGTGCATGAGTGCAAGCCTAGCCTGCCTGTCTCCTCTCCATTGGATTTCCCAGGAAGAATACTGAAATGGGTGACCACGCTCTCCTTCAAGGTATCTTCCCAGCCCAGGGATCCAAGCCACATTACCTGTGTCTCTTGCATTGCAGGTGGATTCTTTATCCACTGAGCCACCTGGGAAGCCCAACTCTTGTATAGTGTGCATCAGGGTTTTTTCACTCTCTTTCCAAGGCTGCATTTTGGTTTGAACAATTCTTATGGGCCTTTCAGTTCAATGATTGTTTTTCTCAGCTGTATCCATTCTTATATTACATCAAAGTTATTTAAAATATTCAATAATATGTTTTTCTTTTAAATCTAACTCTTAATTTTTGAAAATATGCCCTTCTTTTTACTAAAATAGCTGGAATTTTCTCTAATGTTATCACCTGTCCCACAAGTTCCTTAAATATACTAATCAGAATTAAAATTCTTATATAATAAACCCAACTTTTGGGTCATTTTTTAAAAATATGATTTTGCTCATTACTTTCAGCTTTTTAGTATTTTGAGTTTTTTTTCTTATTTTGTGTGTTTATCATATTTTTTAAAGGAATACTGAGGCATAGTTAGCATGTAGAACAAGAACACTATAACAAGAACATGCCTGATGCATTCATTTAGAAGTGTCAAAAGCTGTCTGCACAGAAGTGAATAAGTTAAGAGAAAGAAAAGCCATATAAACCAGAGAGGTTTATAGGAACCAGGTTATTAAGTGTTTTGCAGGCCATTTTTATTACTCTGACTTACTATCCCGGAAATGAGGGGAGACTCTGGAGACTTTGGGGTTTGAGCTGAGTGTTGGGCACCCAGGTACAAACATAAAGCAATTAGTTAGATATGAAATCCAAAAGTGTGAGCAAGAGGCCTGACATGAGGTTTGGATTTAAGGCAATAGTGCTTTTAGGTAATACAAAAGTGGCTTCTGTCCTGGGTTTCAAGATTTAGAAGGCCCTAATTTTCCTTGTCTGACTATTCAGCTACCCTAATGCATGTAGTTTGTGCAGTCATTGACATATAAACATCTGGAATCCTTACAGACCATTCACTCTAACTCCAGTTCAAGTATTTAGGATGCCACAGTACTCTGTGAAATTGTCCCAAAGACCTGTATAGGTCTTTTCCTAAGCCCAATCTCCAGAGTATAACCCAGTGATGATTCTTGGCAAGAAATATAGATGGAGTTTGTACTTTTACTCAGAGTTATCCTAATATATGTTTGTAAGGCCTTTTTTGGGCTTCCTTGGTGACTCAGATAGTAAAGAATCTGTCTGCAGTGCAGGAACCTTAGGTTTGATCCCTGGGTTGGGAAGATCTCCTGGGGAAGGCAATGGCTACCTACTCCAGTATTCTTGCTTGGAGAATTCTATGGACAGAGGAGCCTTGAGGGTTAAGTTCATGGGGTCCATGGGGTTGCAATGAGTCATACATGACAAAGTGAGTAGCAAGGGAAGGAGCTTGTCATGGGAAAACAGGTGGTGTGCTATAAGATAGGGGCCATGCCCCAAATCTCTGTTTTGCTACAATAAATCACTACAAAATTTCTAAACTTAATTTCAGTTTTCCACATTTTTGGTATATACATCAAACTATGCCATTATAGCATATTTTATTTAGCACTTTGCAGCCTTAATAAATTTATAACATTATAACAATATAGACAAATTTATTTCTGCTTCCATGTATACCATTATACCATACTGCACAGATGCCAGAGGAGAGAAATGGGTATATAAATTCTATTTAAAGCCATAGTCCAGAACACTTTACAAAGCAGTGAATAAAGACAGAGAATAAAGCATTAAAAAGGTTGAAACCCTAAAGCTGCTTTTACATTAATAAATTTATAAGAAAAAGAACTTGTCACAGGTCCTGAGAAGAAGGTACTACGAGATAGAAATAAAACTAGAAGAAGATACACATTTTAGACAACATATTGAAAGGAGGGAATTCTCAACTATGTAAAATGCTGCTAAAAGATCAAGGAAGATAAAGACTACAAAGTGATCATTCATTTAAGAATATGGAGGATACTGGGGAACTAGAAGAGTGTATTATTCATGGTATAACAGTAGTTAAACCTGGATCAGAAATTCAGAATTTCTTTTCTTAAATAGAGGGAAACATGAACAATAATAAAAAAACATAGAAAAATGTTTAATAATCTTTCTGTGTCTAAGTATGTTTAATTGTTGTTATTTAGTTGGCAAGGGATGTCTAACTCTTTTGTGACCCCATGGACTATAGCCTGCCAGGCTCCTCTGTCCACAGGATTTCTCAGGAAAGAATACTGGGGTGAATTGCCATTTCTTTATCCAGGGGATATTTCTGACCAAGGGATCAAACCTGAGTCTCTTGCATCTTCTGCATTGGCAGGTGAATTCTTTACCACAGAACCACCTGAGAAGCTCCAGTGTGTTTAATAGTAAGAATTAACATATTTTTTAAATCAAATATTATTGCACATACATAGAAACCAGACAGGTGGTCACTTGCAGAAAAAAAATTTGAGAAAATCCTCTCATTTGTTCCTAGATAAAGTAGAAAAATCAAGTATTAAAAAGAATGCCAGAGAACAATCACAATCCATTTACAAATTATAAATTATTGGTGGATAGTTAAATATAATTAAAAACTTATACCTCATGTCATTAAACTTTGAATTGTGTGTTGTCAAAATTTACACACACTCACCCATTAAGAAACCCATACTCAAAACTTTAGCCACACTAGTTTCTGGAAATGCTATCAGATATCACAGTAAAAATGTGAACTGCTATGAGGTTAAAAAAAAAAAAAAAATTCTGGGAGCTAGGATGAAGTTGGTGAGCTGTATTTCCAAGGTGACAAGTAATGTTTACTGAGGGAAATTGCTCACTGCAAAATACTAAGTTTCCCTTTAGTGGCATATTCCCAGAGTAGTGACCATTAGTCTCTGGTCAAGAACAAAGTCAAAAGGACATATGAATATGATTGGGAGAGAGTGTAATAAAGTGACAGTTTTCACATTTCAACTGAAGGAGAAGAAAGTGATCTTAGACATAAGATAGTGATCCTCAGAAGACTTATTTCATTTGAAGCCAAAAATATTAATAAAGAATATATAAGAATTGTCTAGAAATATAAGATCTCTTATAATATCTGCTCTATCTGAAAGGAACATTTAGACCACTAGTTTTATAATAGTTGTGTATTATTTATCATGTTTTCATGTATTATTTATTGGATTGGCTAAATTTGCCTTGCTCTCTAAACAAAGTAAGCATTATTCTTAGAACTGAGTAATCTTAATTGCTGTTGCTTTCATGTTTGCTATTTATCTTTTCTTTTGTGTCTGCTCTTTCTCTTATTCAACTAATATTTAATGTGTTTTCATTGGTTTTTTAATTCACTATCCATTTTCAACTATGATACAATAAACCATCATTATTGAGTGAAATAAATTTAAAAATCTATTTGAAAGAATAAAATGAGTTAAATCAAGATCTTCCTAAAAAGAAAACCCCTAAAGCAACATGCTAAATATATTGGGCAGCTGATCAGCACTTGATAAGAAGGGACACAGAAGATTACAATAGTTCTCATACTTTTTTGAATAAAATAATCTGAATATAGTGTATTTGGAGATGATCAAAGGGGAGAAATCTGTTTCTTTTTTTTTTTTTAAGTAAAACGTTCCTATCTGAATTTGTAGTTGATCCCGAGTTCACATGATCATGTGTTGATTTTATTGTTAAGTCATTCAGTCATGTCTGACTCTTTGCAACCTGATGGATGGAGTATGCCAGGCATCCCTGTCTTCACTTCCCAGAGTTTGCTTAGACTCATGTCTAGAGAGTCAATGATGCCATCCAACTATCTCATCCTCTGTTGCCCCCTTCTCCTCCTACCCTCAATCTTTCCCTCCTTCATGGTCTTTTCCAATGAGTTGGCTCTTCGAATCAGATGGCTAAATTATTTGAGCTTTGGCTTGAGTGTCAGTCCCTCCAATGAATATTCAGAGTTGATTTCCTTTAACATTGACTGGTTTGATCTTTGTGCTGTCCAAAGGACTCTCAACAGTTGTCTTGTCCATCACCACAGTGCAAAAGCATCAATTCAAAAGCTGAGGAGCAATCCTCGTATCTGACAAAATAGACCTTAAAATAAATAATATTACAAGAGATAAGGAAGAACACTACCTAAAGATCAAGGGGTCAATCCACAAGGAAGATATAACAATTGTAAATATCTATGCATCCATCATAGGAGCACCTCAATATATGACAAACACTAACAAACGTAAAAGGAGAAATTGACAGTAACACAATGATAATAGGATATTTTAATACCCCACTCACACCAACAGACAGATCATCAAAACAGAAAATTAATAAAGAAACACAAGTCTTAAATGATACATTAGATGAGAAGGAACTCAATGATACCTTCAGGACATTCTGTCCAAATGCCAAAGAATACATCTTTTTCTCAAGTGCACATGAAAAATTCTCCAGGATAGACCACATCTTGGATCACAAATTAAAAGTCAGTAAATTTAAGAAAACTGAAATCATATCAAGCATCTTTTCTGAAGACAATGCTATTGAGACTAGATATCAATTACAAGAAAAAAAAAAACTGTAAAAACACAAATACATGGAGACTAAACAATACATTTCCAAATAATGAAAAACTTACTGAAGAAATCAAAAGGGAAATAAAAAAAATCCTGGAAACAAATGACAATGAAAACATGCCAACTCAAAACCTATGTAACGCAGCAAAAGTAGTTCTAAGAAGAAAGTTTAAAGCAATACAATCCTACCTCAAGAAATGAAAAAAAAAAAAAAATCAAATAAACAACTTAGCTTTACATCTAAAACAACTGGAAAAAAGAAGAAGAACAGCAACAACAACAAATTAGCAGAAGGAAAGAAATCATAAAGATCAGAAAGAAAAAAATTAAAAAGAAATGAAAGAAACAATAGTAATGATTAATACAACTAAAAGCTGGTTCTTTGAGAAGATAAACAAAACTGACAAACCTTTAGCCAGACTCATCAAGAACAAAAGAGAGAAGAATCAAATCAACAAAATTAGAAATAAAAATGGAAAGGTTACAACAAACAATGCAGAAATACAAAGGATTATAAGACTATTATTGGAGAAGGAAATGGCACCCCACTCCAGTGTTCTTGCCTGGAGAATCCCAGGGACAGGGGAGCCTGGTGGGCTGCCATTTTTGGGGTTGCACAGAGTCAGACACGAGTGAAGCGACTTAGCAGCAGCAGCAGCAGCAGCAGCAGCAGCAAAAGACTATTAAGGGTAACTAACCATATGGCAATAAAATGGATAATCTGGAAGAAATGATCAGATTCTTAAAAATGTTCAGTCTTCCAAGACTGAGCCCTGAAGAAATAGAAATTATGAACAATCCAATTACAAACACTGAAATTGAAACTGTGATAAAAAATCTCCCAGAAAACAAAAGCCCAGGGCAATGTTGCAGCTTCACAGGTAGCCAGACGGCTTCACAGGTGAATTCTATCAAACATTTAGAGAAGAGCTATTAGCTATCCTTTTAAAATTCTTTTAAAAAAATTGTGGAGGAAGGAACACTTCCAACTCCTTCAGGTCACCATCACCCTAATACCAAAACCAGACAAAAACAATACAAAAAAAAAAAAGAAAAAGAAAGAAAGAAAACTACAGGCCAATATCACTGATTAACATAGATGCAAAAAAAAACCTCAGCAAAATTTTAGCAAACAGAATTTAACAACACATTAAAAAGCTCATACACCATCATCAAGTTGGGTTTACTTCAGGGATGCAAGGACTCTTCAATATAGGCAAGTCAATCAATGTGATACACCATATTAACTAATTCAAAGATAAAAACCATAATGTAATCTCAAGAGATGCATAAAAAGCCTTTGACAAAATCCAGCAACAATTTGTGATTAAAACTCTTCAAAATATGGGCATAGAAGGAACCTGCTTCATTGTAGTAAAGGCCATATATGATAAGCCCACAGCAAGCATTCTCAATGGTGAAAAACTGAAAGAAATCCCTTTAAGATAAGGAACAAGACAAGGGTGTCCTCTCTCACCACTATTATTCAACATAGTTTTAGAAGTCCTATCTATAGCTTAGAGAAGAAATAAATAAATAAATAAAAGTAATCCAGATCAGAAAAGAAGTAGAGCTCTCACTGTTTGCAGATGACATAATATTATACTTAGAAAACCATAAAGATACTATCATAAAATTACTAGAGCTAATCAGTGAATTTACTAAAGCTACAGGATACAAAATCAATACACAGAAATCACTTGCATTCATATATAGTAATGAAAAATCAGAAAAAAAATTAAGGAACCAATCCCATCACCACTGCAACAAAAAGAATAATATATCTAGGAATAAGCCTACCTAAGCAGACAAAAGACCTGTATATGGAAAATTATAAGACACCGGTGAAAGAAATTAAAGATGACATAAGCAGATGGAGAGATAGTCCATGTTCCTGGTTGGAAGAATCAATATTGTGAAAATGACTATGTTACCGAATGCAATCTACAGATTTAATGTGATCTCTATCCAGTCATCAATGGCTTTTTTCACAGAACTAGAACAAAAAATTTCACAATTCATATGGAAACACAAAAGATCCAGAATAGCCAAAGCAGTCTTGAGAAAGAAGAATGCAACTGGAGGAATCAATCTTCTTGAATTCAGGTTATCCTAAAAAGCTACAGTCATCAAGACAATATGATATTGACACAAAAATAGAAATATATGCCAATGGAACAAGATAAAATCTCAGAAATAAACCCACTCACCTATGGGTACCTTATTTTTGACAAAGGAGATAAGAATATACAATGGGGCAAAGACACTCTCTTCAATTAATGGTGCTGGGAAAATTGTACAGCTTCATATAAAAGAATGAAATTAGAACACTACCTAACACCATACACAAAAATAAACTCAAAATGGATTAAAGACCTAAATGTAAGACCAGAAACTACAACACTTTTAGAAGAAAACATAAGCAGAACACTTGATGCCACAAATCAAAGCAAGGCCCTCTGTGACCCATCTCCTAGAGTAATGGACATAAAAATAAAAGTAAACAAGTGGGACCTGATTTAACTTAAAATTTTTTGCACAGCAAAGGAAACTATAAGCAAGGTTAAAATACAACCCTCAGAGTGGGAGAAAACAATATCAAATAAAACAAAGGATTAATTTCCAAAATATACAAGCAGCTCATACAACTCAATACCAGAAAAACAAACAACTCAAACAAAAAGTGGGAAAAAGACCTAAACAGACATTTCTCCAAAGAAAACATACAGATGGCTAACAAGAACATGAAAAGATATTTAACGTCACTCATTATTAGAGAAATGCAAATTCAAAGCTATGAAATATTACCTCATGCTGGTCAGAATGATCATCATCGAAAAGTCTACAAATAATAAATGCTGGAGAGGGTGTGGAGAAAAGGGATAACTCTTGCATTGTTGTTGGGAATGTAAACTGATACAGCCACTATGGAAGATGGTATGGAGATTCCTTAAAAACTAGGTATATAAAGCCACCATATGACCCAGCAATCCCACTCCTAGACATATACCCTAAGGAAACCAAAATTGAAAAGACACACGTACCCCAGTGCTCTTGCAGCACTATTTACAATAGCAAGAACATGAAAGCAACCTAGATGTCCATTGACAGATAAGTGGATAAATAAGTTGTGGCACATATGAACAATGGAATATTATTCAGTCATAAAAAGGAATGCATTTGAATCAATTCTAATGAGGTGGATGAACCTATAGCCTATTATACAGAGTGAAATAAGTCAGAAAGAAAAGGTAAATACTGTATTCTAACACATATATATGGAATCTAGAAAGATGGTACTAAAGAATTTATTTTCAGGGCAGCAATGGTGAAAGAGACATAGATAATAGACTTATGGACACAGGGAGAGGGGAGGAGAGGCTGAGATATATGGAGAGAGTAACATGGAAATTTGCATTGCCATACGTAAAATAGATAACCAACGGAAATTTGCTGTATGTCTCAGGAAACTCAAACAGGGCCTCTGTATCAACCTAAAGGGGTGGGATGGGGGAGGGACATGGGAGGGAAGTTCAAGAGGGAGGGGACATACGTATACCTATGGCTGACTCATGCTGAGGTTTAATGGAAAACAGCAAAATTCTGTAAATCAATGATCCTTCAATTTAAAAAAATAAATTTAAAATTAAAACAAAGAAATAATGAAAAATAAACTTATTGGATATTTTACATCTATTTTATAGAAAAGAATTCTACAACCCAAAAAAGCATTATATTTTAACTGTAAGTAAAAAACTAAAGTATAAAAGAAATTAACAAATTGTTCATTAGAGTACATACATACATCTACCTCTTTTGCAAAAAAAAAAAATATATATATATATATATTTTAAATTGTAGTATAAGATACATGTTTACTTATGTATTTAAGTGCCTCTTGATGAAGGTGAAAGAGAAGAGTGAAAAAGCTGGCTTAAAACTCAACATTCAATAAACTAATATGGCATCTAGTCCCATCACTTCATGGAAAATAAATGGGTAAAAATGGAAACAGTGATAGACTTTATTTCTTTGGGTCCAAAATTACTGAAGTTGGTGACTGCAGCATGAAATTAACAGATGCTTGTTTTTTTAATAAATTAAAAACAAAACAACACAAAACAAACAAGCAAAAATAAATGAAGCTCAGATCCTAAGATAAAATTTAAATGTAAGGCATCATTTTCTAAACAAACAAATATAAATAAATGGCAGCAAGGAAATAAACCATGCCTATATTTTTGCTTTACATTAGGAAAACTATATTACAGTGAAATCTTCTCTTACTTGTGGTTTCTAAGACAAATATGGTTACCATATATTCTTTTTTTTTTTTTTTTTTAACTTAGCCTATGTTAGGGTATATACAGTCTTTGCCAATCTCTTGCTAAGAAGTAACCCAAATGAAAAAGAGTGAAGCACCAAAAATGTCCCAAATTATGGCAGAAAAAGAGATGAGCTGCCATGACCCTCCTTCAAGCAAAGACTTGGCATTCTCTTCCAGGGAGCACCATCAAGCAGACAGACAGCCTCCGTCTGCATGTTGCTTCAGGATTTGCCTCAAATGCCCTGTCATACCCTTCCAGATAGAACCCATATCCTATGACTGAACAAGGTGGGTATAAAAGCAGATTCATTTCTTCTCAATGTGGTATAATTCTGATGGAAAGTACTTCCTCCAAAATTTCTTACTGGGACAACTGAAGTTTTGTTCCATGGAATATCAGTTCAGCTTCTCGATTTGTCTAATTTACTTCTTTCTCTTTCCTTTCATAGACCACATTCCCTAACAAATATCTGGCAACCTAAAGTCTATCTCAGTGAGCACTTTTGGAAAACTCCACATACAGCTAGTATAATGTGGATTTATTTTTTCAAAATTGAAATATAATTGATTTGTAGTTTTATACTAGTTTCACATGCACAGGATAGTGATTTGATATTTTTATACATTATTCTCCATTTATGGTTATTACATCCTGTGCTATATGATATATCTTAGTTGTTTATTTATTTTACACATAGTAGTTTGTATCTGTTAATCCTATATCCCTACCTCATCCCTTTTTCGTTCTTTCTTCCAACTGATAATCCTAGTTTGTTCTCTATATCTGTGGGTCAGTTTCCATTTTGTAATATACATTCATTTATGTTTTTTTTTTTTTTTTTTTTTTTTAGATTCCACATAAAAGTGATAGTAGAGAGTATTTGTCTTTCTCTTGGTCTTATTTCACCATTTCATACTCTCTAGGTCCACCCATATTATTGTAAATGGCAGTTCCCATTCCTTTTTATGGCTAAGTAATATTCCATTGAATATATATAACACACCTTCTGTATCCATTCATCTATTGATGGTCACTTAGGTTGCTTCTATATATTGGCTACTGTAAATAATGCTTTTATGAACATGGGGGTACATGAACCTTTCAAATTAGTGTTTTCACTTTCTTCAAATGTGTATCCATTGTACCACTGGCATGAAAGCAGATACATCAATTAATGGAAAATAGCTTGGAAATAAAACACATGTGTTCAATTAATCTATAACTCAGTTCAGTTCAGTCACTCAGTTGTGTCCGACTCTTTATGACCCCATGAATCACAGCACACCAGGCCTCCCTGTCCATCACCAACTCCCAGAGTTTACCCAAACTCACGTCCATCGAGTCAGTGATGCCATCCAGCCATCTCATCCTCTGTCATCCCCTTCTCTTCCTGCCCCCAGTCCCTCCCAGCATCAGAGTCTTTTCCAATGAGTCAACTCTTCACATGAGGTGGCCAAAGTATTGGAGTTTCAGCTTCATCATCAGTCCTTCCAATGAACACCCAGGACTGATCTCCTTTAGGATAGACTGGTTGGATCTCCTTGCAGTTGAAGGGACTCTCAAGAGTCGTCTCCATCACCACAGTTCAAAAGCATCAATTCTTTGGTGCTCAGCTTTTATAACTAAGGAGGCAAAAATATACAGTTGAGAAAAGATAACTTTTTAAATAAGTGCTGGTAAGAACTCTGGACAGCTTCATGTTGAAGAATGGGATTAGAATATTTTCTCACACCACCTACAAAAATCAACTAAAAATGTATTAAAGATCTAAATGTAAGACCTGAAATCATAAAAGTAGAAAAGAAATAAGCAGAGCACTCTTTGACATAAATTATAGGAATAGCTTTTTGGATTAGTCTCCTTAAGCAAAAGAAGGAAAAGAGAGAAGAAACATGTTGGATCTAATTAAGCTTAAAAGGTTTTGCACAGCTAAGGATACCATGGACAAAATGGAAATATAAACAACTGAAAGGGAGAAAATATTTATAAATTATAAGATGGATTAAAGGTTAATATTTCAAATATGCAAACAGGTCATGCAAATCAATACCAACTATATATACACACACACACACACACACACACACACACACACACACACACACAGTCTTCTATTAACAAATGGACAGGAGACCTGAAACTTTTTCAGATAAGATATACAAATGGTCAACAGGCACATAAAAATATATTCCCCATTACTAATCATCAGAGAAATGAAAATCAAAACAACAATGAGATCTTACCTCACACCTGTCAGAATGACTGTCACCAAAAAGTCAACAAATAACAAAAGTTGTTGATCATATGGAGAATAGAAAACCCTTGTACAATGTTCTTAGGAATACAAGTTGGTGGTGCCACTATGGAAAACAGTATGGAGGTTCCTGAGAAACATAAAAATATAACTATTAGAATGTGAATGGTTTGATTTGTTGCAAGGGCTCTTCAGGGTTTCCCAGCTGGTACTAAAGAACCTCCCTGACAATGCAGGAGATGTGGGTTCAATCCCTGGGGTGGAAGGAGTCCCAAGAGAAGGAAATGGCAACCCATTTCTGTATGCTTGCCTAGAGAAGCCCATGGACAGAGGAGCCACAGCCCATAGAGTTGCAGAGTCAGACATGACTGAAGTGACTGGGAACACATACAGGTAGAAGCGCTCTTTGATGTGAGGTCTAAACTACTTTCCAAGCTTTATATATGTTTCTTATGATTGATTAAAGTCTCTTTAGAACCTCTGTGCTGTCTTTTTTGTATTTTACAACATATTGATAGAGCATACTCCCACACCCAAAGAAGCATGAGTCCTCTAAACAAGTGCATAAACAATTAGAAAGAGAGAGAGCTCTACTCAGAAAGTTAAGGATGAACCAGCAACTACATATAATATAATCTCACAAGGTTTCTGGCCAAATTATCTCGTGAAATCACCTTATTTCCAGTATGGTGTCTTCCTAATCTCAGTAAATTAAAACAAAAACAAAATATTTTCATAAGTAAGCAATTTTACAAGCAAAAAATTGCACTGGATATAGAAAATGTGTGTTTACTTAGCTGTAAGATATTTGCTTGTGCTATTTTTGTATATCATTTTGGATTATTTAACCTACAATCATTGCCTAATATTTTAACACTAGAGATGGAGTCTAAATAAATAAATAGGATGATGTTTCTTTTCTTACCAAGGATACTAGTTTCCTTTAACCAAAGTAGAATGTGGCTCTGTGTGCATTGATAGAATCCCTTGCATCACTCTCTCGTATAATAATGACAACTTAAATTTGCTTTTTAGTTATTATAATTATCTAAAAATTTAAATATTTAAATGAGTTATTTAAATTATTCATAGACTAGCTAGAGATTTTTCCTTATATATAATAGATTAATCTTAAGTCTAAAACCAAAATATATATTCAACTATTTCTTAAATTCACCAACTATAGAAATTGTGCATTTTGTAGAAAAATATAAATTTTCATCCTAGATTCAGTAAGTTTATTTATGTCCTCAAGGAAATTTTCTATTTCCTCTACTTTAAAATATTTAAAAATATATTTTTAATAAATATGTAACATAAATTTATTGTGTGTACCATGCAATGGCACAATATCTTCAACTGTGTCCTTTAAAGTTGTTGCAGATAGCAGTGAGCAGTGCAGCATATGTGTGCTCAGTCATGTCTGACATTTGTGACCCCATGGACTATAGCCAACAAGGCTCTTCTGCCCATGGGATTTTCCAGGCAAGAATATTGGAGTGGACTACCATTGCTTCCTCCAGGGGGTCTCCCGGACTCAAGGATTAAACCCATGTCTCTTACATTGCAAGTGGATTATTTACCACTGAGCCATCAGGAAGGCCCCTATTGCAGGTATTTAGTTCCGAAAAAGAGAAAGAGATGGACATGAGAGAAAAAGCAATTTCAAAGTCATAAATAGGTGTTCAACATTTATAGTAGAGAATACATTCACAGAATATGTTCTAATATAGGGCAAATCCTATTATAATGGATATCATGAGAATTCCAAATGTTGTGTGTGTGTGTGAAGAATACTGTATTTGTTCTTTGCAGCAAGTTGGGATCATTCTCTCAAGAAGTCTCATCAAGTAAAGTAGATATCTTATCTCCAAGTTTTTGTGTCCTGGCCGTTCACAAAAGTAACAAAGTAAGAAAATAGAAATGAAAAAGTATTCTATGCAGCAGTGGAATTCTAATGGGAGGGAGTGGTGAGGCAGAGGTCTGCCTTAGTGAGGAGGAGTTTTCTGTCTTTATATAATTTAGGATCATTGATATACACCTACAATAAAGGTGAGACCTACCTTCAAAGAATCTACTGAAAAGAAACACATGACTCAAAAGTTGAGAGTTATATTTTACTAGGTGGATTTTCTGAGAACCTAAGCCTGGGAGTATCTCTGAGGACTATTCTGAAGAAGAAAGGAGGAGCCAGGATATACAAGTTCAAACAAACAAACAAACAAACAAAGCAGTGTCAATCGTTAACAAATTACTGCTAATTACAGAAAATCAGACATCTCAAGATAATGAATGTAGCACTTTTCTATGTATGTGAAGATACAAGGAGCTGAACACATTAAAATCATTCCTTGGATATGTGCCTTAATCATTGAGGGCCAGTATGCTGTTTTTCTCTATCCTGAATCCTCTGAGGGGGCACTGCCAAGGATGGCTGTCGATGCTGACAGCTTGATGGTCAGGACACCCTTTGTTTAGTGATATGGTAGGTGACACATTTCATCCACAGTATACGACTGTCTTTAAAATGTTTTGCACACAAGACACTTCTACCATCAGAAAGAAAGAAAGCTTAGTGGTAATCCATATCACTCAATTTAAATTGCTAATCTGGGGAATTCCCTGCCTGTCCGGTGGTTAGGACTCCTAGATTTCACTGCCTAGGGCATAGGTTCAGTCCCTGGTTGAGGAATTATGATTCCATAAGCCACGCAGCACAACCTAATAAATACATAAATATCTTATCTGGCCCCTGCAAACACCAGACAGAGATCATAGCACTACTAGAGCATAAGGCTTCAGATGGTCTTCCTGCAGCTCAAGTGGTAAAGAATCTGCCTGCAGTACAGGAGACCTGGGTTCAATCTCTGGGTGGGGAATATCCTCTGGAGAACGGAATGAAAACCCACTCCACTATTCTTGACTGAAGGATCCCATGAACAGAGGAGTCTGGTGGGATACAGTCCATGGGGTGCAAAGAGTCGGAAACGACTGAGCAACTAACACTACTACTAAGGCTTCAGATATAAACCATGTAGGTAGAGAGAATTCTTATTTCATTCTTATTAGTAAAAAAAAAAAAAAAAATGGCTAGATACAGTTTGAGTTCACTTGAGCTGTCAAAAATATTTTTTATAAAATTTCCCAGGTGACTTTAATTCTGTAACCTTTGTCATAACGCAGTCAGAAGTGATCCAGACTATTACATTATCCTGCTGATCAAAACACTATCCTTACCATCAGTGATATTGTGCTGATCCCACAGAGTGAACAACATGTGTCTAGTATTTCTTCATATATCAATATCAAGAAATATAAATTTCAAAAATATCATGTGTAGTAACACTAAAAATATGAAATAGGTAGGTATAAATCTGCAATGTGATTTTACCTAGGTTAGCAGAGAAGTATGCATAAATGTAAAACACTCTCTTTACTTGAATGTATGCTCTGAAATATGAAACACCCTGTGCCATGACAGAATTAGCCCTGTTTTCATATTTTGCCATCTATGAAATCAGGGTGAATCTTAAATTTGATGATATCCTACATAAATATTGGTCTTTTTTGTTGTTGTTACATTTTCAGTCAGTCAGTTCAGTTGCTCAGTCATGTCCGACTCGTTGTGACCCCATGATTGCAGCACGCCAGGCCTCCCTGTCCATCACCAACACCCAGAGTCTACTCAGACTCATGTCCATTGAGTCGGTGATGCCATCCAGCCATCTTATCCTCTGTGGTCCCCTTCTCCTCCTGCCCCCAATCCCTCCCAGCAGCAGGGTCTTTTCCAATGAGTCAACTCTTCGCATGAGGTAGCCAAAGTATTGGAGTTTCAGCTTCAGCATCAGTCCTTCCAACGAACACCCAGGACTGATCTGCTTTAGGATGGACTGGTTGGATCTCCTTGCAGTCCAAGGGACTCTCAAGAGTCTTCACCAACACCATAGTTCAAAAGCATCAATTCTTTGGCACTCAACTTTCTTCACAGTCCAGCTCTCACATCCATACATGACCACTGGAAATATCATAGCCTTGACTAGATGGACCTTTGATGGAAAAGTAATGTCTCTGCTTTTTAATATGCTATCTAGGTTGGTTATAACTTTCCTTGCAAGGAGTAAGCATCTTTTAATTTCATGGCTGCAATCACCATCTGCAGTGATTTTGAAGCCCAAAAAATGAAAGTCTGACACTGTTTCCACTGTCTCCCCATGTATTTCCCATGAAGTAATGGGGTCAGATGCCATGATCTTAGTTACCTGAATGTTGAGCTTTAAGCCAACTTTTTAACTCTCTTCTTTCACTTTCATCAAGAGGCTCTTTAGTTCTTCTTCACTTTGTACCATAAAGGTGATGTCATCTGCATATCTGAGGTTATTGATACTTTTCCAAGCAATCTTGATTCCAGCTTGTGCTTCTTCCAGCCCAGCGTTTCTCATGATGTACTCTGCATAGAAGTTAAATAAGCAGGGTGACAATAATACAGCCTTGACATACTCCTTTTCCTATTTGGAACCAGTCTGTTGTTCCATGTCCAGTTCTAACTGTTGCTTCCTGACCTGCATATAGGTTTCTCAAGAAGCAGGTCAGGTGGTCTGGTATTCCCATCTCTTTCAGAACTTTCCACATTTTATTGTGATCCACACACTCAAAGGCTTTGTCATAGTCAATAAAGAAAAAAATAGATGTTTTTCTGGAACTCCCTTGCTTTTTCGATGATCCAGCCGGATGTTAGCAATTTGATCTCTGGTTCCTTTGCCTTTTCCAAAACCAGCTTGAACATCTGGAAGTTCACAGTTCACATATTGCTGAAACCTGGCTTGGAGAATTTTGAGCATTATTTTACTAGCATGTGAGATGAGTGCAATTGTGTGGTAGTTTGAGCATTCTTTGGCATTGCCTTTCTTTGGGATTGGAATGAAAACTGACCTTTTATGTTTTAGCACACCTGAAATCAAGTATGCTTAATAATCAGTGATATCTTAGAGCTAAGGACAAAATATTTTTTTCTTCATATTGTCCTGCATGCTATTGTACATTGTCTTTATTCCTAGAAATGAGTGAATTGATAAGCACCCTTTGCTCTGTTATAGCCATGTTCAGTTCAGTTATGGTTCAGTTCAGTTCAGTTCAGTTGCTCAGTCATGTCCAATTCTTTGCAACCCATATACTGAAACATGTCCATGGGGGCTGTTCTGGTTATAAACAAAATTACCTGAATTCCAGGTGTTGCCATTTGAGAGTTATTGCAACGAACAGGAATTGCTATATGAGAAATTAATGAACAGTGACCTGAAAGAAAAAGACTACATTCTATGGGGAATGTTTGAATAGTCTAGGGTGCTTAAACTTGATAATAGAAATTTGAGGGATATCCTTCAAATATCCAATAATCTATGATGTTAAAAGGTGGAGAATGTGAATTAGAGAAAGAAAGGGGGAAGAGAATCAATATTTCCCAGAGTCATCAGGTATTTTAACACTCCTCATCTCCTTTAAGTTTTTTAGCAAAAACTCTGAAGCAATGTTTTCTCAGTTTTTCAGATAAGGAAAATAGGTTTATATAATGCAATATGTAGACTCTTAACCACATAGAGTAACATATACAAGCCAAATAGGTCAGATTTCAATTTGACATGAAGAAAGTCTTTTTTTTTTTTTTTTTTTTTTAAAGATAATAGGTGAAATGCCTGTCTATATCTGACAAAGCCTGGAGAAACTTTGTTAAGAACTATATTTAGGTATACTGTCATAATGTCTGAGTTTTAAGACCCATTGCAACTCTGAGATTTTGAGGTTTTATTAAAAAAAAGTATGTATTGACTGAAGGCTATATGGGGTATAATAGAGATCTTCCTTATAACAGCTTATTTTTAAGTACTGTATGTATCAGTCAGGGAACAACCAATAAATTGGAAATACACTTAAGCATTTAAGCCTCAGGAATTTCATGCAGGGAATCAGTTACATAATTGATCAAGGACCTGAAAATTCAAACTGGATGTGATGAATTAGCCTAGGAAATATCAATGGAAAGAAACAAAAAAAAAAAATTCTTAGGACTGGAGGAAGCAGTGTTATTTGAGACCAGAGAAAAAAGGGCACTGGCAGAAAATTCAATTTACTACTGGATATGTGCCCAATAGAGAAACAGAAGAAGTGGGAAGAGAGAGAGAGAGAGGGAAAGGGAGAGAGAAAGAATGAAAAATCTAAGCTTTTCCTTCCTCTCTCCTGCCCTCTGGGTTTTACAATGCCCCTCTTTATTTGGCCAAATACTTAACTGACTTGGAGGGCTTGACAATTTGCCTGCAGTGATCAGCACTCCGGTGTTCCAGAGCAAGCAGAGAAAGGTGAGGAACAAGCCTCAGGGGAATCAGACCCAATCCTGAGCCATTAGATATATATTATATTGCTTTTGGAAACCAACAAAGAGAGATATTGAATAAATCACTTACTATCTATGATCTTATGTATTTTTGAAATAGGAAGCTTCATTATCAGAGAAGCAAAAACTGCAGTTATGCACTTTTTATGGGAATTTCTTTGTGTTTGGATGGGGAAAAAAGTAGAGAAAAGATCTTAGTAGCCTAGCTTTTCAGATGCTGTTTGATACATAATGATTTCATTACAATGAAAAGTAATTTTGATCTATCATCACTTTAAAATGAAATTGATCCAAGGAGTGAGTAAAAGTTAAGTTTATCCAGGTTACTAAACAAATGTTGGTTTTCTTAAAGACATTTTAAGTAATGAGTAATGAGTATGTAACTGGAGTGCTACATTGATGCTTTCTTTTCACATTTATCATTCACCTGTCTTTCTCATTTGACTTGATGGTAGTTCTCTGTTTTCTAGTGTGTAAAATCTTGCTGCAAAGTTAGAACGAGCCTATCATGGACAGTAGGAAAGCAAAGGAGAACAAGAATGTGGAAAGGAACAATTTCTGAAAAATAATATTACAATCTTTATTTTTTTTACAAATAAAGGTTTAAAATGAGGAATAATAGAATGTTAGTTTAGGAAACTATGAATGTAAAAGCATTATAAGTCATGTTATTCATCTGTCAAAATCACATAATGTCCCAACCTGAAGGAAAAGGAAAATTTCTTTGAGTCAAATTGTAAATGTAGCTATCAAAAAGTAACATTTGCTCCAGGTGGTAGAGCTTTTGAAGAAAACTATATAATGATAAAGAAAGGGGGACTATAGACTATTATATTGGTTAGAAATGAAAGGATTGACACTAAATATAATTCACTACATGAACATTACAATGCCTCTCAAGAATATTGAGAGGCAAAGTGCTACACATCAAAATGAGATCTCTGAAAATTCTCAGGCAATAGATTTATGCAATTAAAAATGAGAAATAAGAATAGAAGAGTATAATATGCCTTTGGAGTATTTTTTTCATGAATTGCCACTTGTATTCATATGAGGATTTTTCTGCTTATTTAAATTGCAATAGGGCTAGTTGAGAAATATCATTGGTACTATATTCGTTACATGAACATGGAGGGGATATGCCAAACCATGGATTGGTATTTATGCTGGGTCTACTCCAAGTCTCTTGGGTGCTGGCGGGAAGAGCTGATTGTAGACAGACTCTCTAAAAGTCTATGACATACAAGTTATGGACCTGTGTCTCATCCTAAGCCTTCTGGGCCCCAGATTGTCTTCCTGTGATCTCTTATATCCAGTTATATCTTGTATCTCTTATATCTTAGTTCAGTTTATTGCAATAATTCATAAATGGAAATGCCTAAACTTAAATAATTTTGTGTATGACCAGAACAATATGAAATAAATTGATTGTTTTATCAACTTAATCATTTATAAAAATGGAAAAATAGAAGTGTATGAAAGCCTGCAGGTTTTTTAATATATTAAAAAAAAGATGTATTTAATGGGATACTAAGTTCAAACAGGAGGTGTGTCCTGATCACTGAAAATGTGTTGCAGTAAAAGATCCCAATCTAATATAGTTAATACTTAATTGGTATGTGCTATTCAATCAATACACAAAGTTTTAAGTAATACCTAGTGAAAGCCTTCAGTTATTGTGTATTATTATGGCAAGCATAGTCCTTCCGCACTAGCCATAGTGGGAATAAAAATGTACACATTTTGTTTAACTTAAACATTATGTTACTAAGGAAGTACTGACTTATTTGAAATTATTTATTAGTGAGTCATTTATAGTATGAAGAGTGTTCTGAGAATAGATTTTTCAGCACATCAAAGCTGAGACTGTCTGCTACTAATGCCTGTGATTTACTCAGTAAGCAAAGATTTCCCCACCCAGAAACATTATATCCACTTTTATAAACATTTTTAGACACCAGAATGCAGGTGCCATTCATTACATAGTTCTCTAATTGATTTCAAATGTTTTAAAAGACAAGTAATATTGACAAGAGCAATGTAACATGTACTGAGAGGTAATGTTAGCAGAATAGAGATATGAATTTGGTGTTTATCAGTTTGTCAGTTATGGCATGCCAGTCTACCTAAGGTAACTGATAAACATCTTAGAAAAAAAGCAAAGTTTGCTTTATAAGCAAATAAAAATATAATAATAATCTCATGATCAAGCCCAGAAGAAGCTGTTTTGAAATATTTTTAATTAGCTCATATTTCCTAACGTGGCCTGCCAATTTATTTTTAAACAAAAGGATGAAAACAATAGAAAAGAAATGACATGTAAAATGAGAATAAAAGCACAAGAAGAATAGATACATTACAATGTGAATAGTATTTTAATGGTATTTCTTTCCAATTTCTTTTAACTGATTATAAATAATAAACATATTTTTAAGAAAAAATATGTCCTGAGTGAGGAAATAATGTTTAAACTGCTAGTCTTTAAAGTTATTAGTCTTCTAAAACACAAATAATCCCGAGCCTTTAAAAATCTAAGCACATCTTCAAAGTGACCCAGTTTGACTAGCCCATAGGAATGTTGTGAAAAACACAAATTAATAGAATTCAAACTTTCTCATAACTCTCTTAAAATAGTAATCCTGGCATATTAGATATTGACTTGAGCTGTTCACAAAGCTTAGAGTACTGTCCAACCTATAAATTTTGTGTAGAGAAAATCGAGTAGAAAATTCTATAGAAGATCCTAGTTATAAAGTGTGGTCAGATGAGGAGCACCAGTGGAAACTTGCAGAATGATTATGGTGTCATGAAAAAGGGAGAGAAACAAAGAGCGTTTGAGTTACCAAAGAAAAAAATGATCACTTAACATCTCCTTCCTTTGAAATGACAAAAGACATTTTTTTAAGCCTGGCAAGTTTTACCACCTCTAACAGATAATAACAGTGATAATGGTATTATCTATAGTTCAGAAAACTTGAAGAATGTCTAAAGAATCTAGGGAGAATGGGGTTAGATAAGTATTGATCTCAACGTGTAATAGTACAGGAATAGGAGGTTCCTGCTTGGAAAGTAAAAATGCCTAAGCACGGAATCCAGCATTCAAATGTCAAAGCTTCTCAGGCACAATTAAATGGATCAAATCAAATAACTTCAGGAGCTATGACCTTACACTCCACTGTTTTTGTTCTCAGACTGTTGTGTGTTTCATAATCATGATAGATTGCCCCAACTAGCAATCTGCACTTCTGACTGGTTGTTATGGGGTGGTAGCTGGAGAACGTGCATCCCTAGTAAATTGATGCCACTGCCACCAGTCCAGAAACTACACTTAGAGAGCCATTTCTCTCTTACACAGAGGAACCAGCAAATGCGTTTGCTCCATCTAGCAAAGTTGTCAGGCTGAGTACAAGAGAGACGTGATTGTTAGAGACTTCTGAAAGCATATTGTAAAGAGCAGAGTAGATCACTTCCCAAAATTGAATTTCTCTCTGATTTGTTCTAACTGTAATACTGGGAAAGTTACTTAAGTTCTCGAACATTTTCTGAATTAATCTATAGCATGTTAGATAAATATATTTCCTACAGCTAAATCTATGGTTACAATTAAGATCATCTCCATGAAGCTCTTAGCACAATGGCCAGAATACAATTAGGATTATGTGTAAATATTAGTTACTTCATTATTAATAGCAGCTATATTATTAATCATGACTTTAGAATGCAATAATCCAAATATCTGGGCTACAAAACAAGAAAAGTAAGCACATTACTCAGAATTCCCCAGAAAATGTCCTATTTCCATAGGGGTAATTCCCATTTTCTTTTATTACTCTGCCCTCAGAAAGACCTTTTCCAGTCCTCAGCAGCAAGATGGAAATGCAATTTAAATAACTTAACTCACTGATACACACAGCATCAGATAAATAGAAACAAACAAGCCAATAAAGTGTCTTACCATAGAATGTCTTCTCGTAATCTCCATGATAAATTCAGACATAAAATTTGAAGATTATTATGGACTCTGTTGGAGAGGGAGAGGGTGGGAAGATTTGGGAGAATGGCATTGAAACATGTATAATATCATGCATGAAACAAGTTGCCAGTCCAGGTTCGATGCACGATACTGGATGCTTGGGGCTGGTGCACTGGGACGACCCAGAGGGATGGTATGGGGAGGGAGGAAGGAGGAGGGTTCAGGATGGGGAACACAGGTATACCTGTGGCAGATCCATTTCGATATTTGACAAAACAAATACAATATTGTAAAGTTTAAAAATAAAATAAAATTAAAAAAAAGATTACATGGAACGGAAACTTACCTCTTCCCTTTCCTATTTGCCTAAATATTTGAATATTAAAATAAAAATTATCCTCCTGACACACCTCTATTTTTCAGCTTTAAGATTAACAATAAAAAATGAATTCCTTACATGGATAACTATTCAGAAATCCAAATGATGGGCATCAGCTTAAGAAACCATAACAAATACCACTCTAAGATCTAAACTCACTCAGAGATTTCAGAAAGCACTAAAACTCTGACACAATAACACTCACTTACCCCATTTTTCTCTCTGTTTATTCTAAAATATTCAATTCTTTATGTTCTTCTTCATCCCATCTACATGGTTTACAACTTTAATTACTTGTCAGTATCAAGTTCTTGCCCTATCTTGACTGAACATATCCTTGAACTCCTAAACACTATTTAGAAAAAGATAGCATGGGGGATTGAAACATTAGAAAGTTTGATCTGTTTACATAACTGTACCATCAAAATTATTTAGAAATTCTATATGCCCATCCGTAACCCATGCTTTGACTTAGTGCAACAGAGGTTTCAGTATTTCTCTAATATCCTTCAACACTTCTTTACTACCTCTGTCTTGATCCCTTATCTATGACAAAAATATCATAAAGAAAATCCTTCAGTATCTTGTCACTAATTTCCTTCATGGATCACAGCCTTGTCATTTTAAAGAGGCTTGCATAACTCAAAGAAGACATTAGCCATGCCCTGAAGGGCTACCCAAGATGGATGGATCATAGTTAAGTGTTCTAATAAAATGCAGTCCACTGGAGGAGGAAATGGCAACCCACTCCACTATTCTTTCTAGGGGAACTCCATGAACAGTATAAAAAGGCAAAAGGATGTGACATCAGAAGATGACCTCCCTCAGTCATATTGAACCCTGAAGGTGTTTAACAGGCTACCATGGAAGAGTAGAAGGCAGTTAGTTACTAACAGCTGCAGAAAGGATGAAGTGTCTGGACCAAAACAGAAATGATGCTCAGTTGTGGATGTGTCTGGTGGTGAAAATAAAGACCAATGATGTAAAGAACAATAATGTATAGGAACCTGGAATGTTAGGTCCATGAACCAAGGTAAATTGAATGTGAGAGGGCAAGATTAAACATTGACATCTTAGGAATCAGTGAACAAAAATGTTCAGGAATGGGTGAATTTAATTAAGATGACCATTGTATCTACTACTGTGAGCAAAAATGCCTTAAAAAACTGAGTAGCCTTCATGATTAAAAAAAAAAAAAAAGAGTCTGAGATGCAGTACTTGAGGACAGCCTCAAAAAAGACAGAATGGTCTCAATTCATTTCCAAAGCAAACCATTCAATATCACACCAAGTCTATGTCCCAATCACCAATGCTGAAGAAGCTGAAGTTGACTGGTCCTATGAAGATTTAGAACACCTTCTAGAACTAACACTCAAATGATGTCCTTTTCACCATGGGGAACTGGAAAGCCAAAGGAGGAATATAAGAGATACCCAGAATAACAGGCAAGTTTGGCCTTAAATTATAAAATGAAGCAGGGCTAACAGAGTTTTGTCAAGAGAATATGCTGGTTGCTGCAACACTCTTTTCAAACAACACAAGAGACAGATCTACAAATGGACATTTACATATGGTCAATACTGAAATGAGACTATGTCCATTGCAATAAAAGATGGAGAAGCACTATACAGTCAGCAAAAACAAGACCTGGAACTAACTGGGGCTCAGATCATGAGCTCCTTATTGCAAAACTCAGGCTAAAATTGAAAAAAAAAAAAAGTAGGGAAACCCAATAGGCCATTCATACATGGCCAAAATCAAATCCCTTATGATTATACAGTGGAAGTGAGGAATAGATTCAAGGTCTTAGATCTGGTAGACGGAGTACTTCAAGAACTACACATGGAGGTTCTTAACTGTATAGGGGGCAATTACCAAAACCATCTCAAAGAATAAGAAATCCGAGAAAGCAAAGTGGTTTTCTGAGGAGGCTTTAGAAATAGCTGAGAATAGAATAAAAGTGAAAGGCAAGGGAGAAAGGGAAAGATATATCCAACTGCATGCAGAGTTCCAGAGAATAGTGAGGAGAGAGAGTAAGGCCTCCTTAAATTACCAATGCAAAGAAAAAATGGGAAAACAATAGAATGGGAAGGAATAGAAATGTCTTCAAGAAATTGGAGATAACAAGAGAACATTTCATGCAAGGATAAACACAATAAGGCCAGAAACAATAAGGACATAGAAAAAGAGATGAACAGGTGGCAAGAATGAACAGAAGAACTGTACAATAGGTTTTAATGACCAGGATGACCATGATAGTGTGATCACTCACCTGGAGAAAGACATCCTGGATTGCAAAGTCAAGTGGGCCTTAGGAGGCATTAGTATGAACAAAGCTAATGGAGGTGATGGAATTTCAGTTCAGCTATTAAAAATCTTAATAGATGATACTATTAAAATGATGTACTCAATATATCAGCAAAGTTGGAAAACTCAAAAGTGGTCACAGGACTGGAAAAGGTCAGCTTTCAGTCCAATCCCAAAGAGGGGCAATGTCAAAGAATGTTCAGACTACCATACAACTGTGTTTATTTCACATGCTAAAAATGTTATTCTCAAAATCCTTCAAACTAGACAGTAGCAGTAAGTGAAATGAAAACTTCCAGATGAACAAACTGGGTTTAGAAAAGTCCAAGGAAGCAGATATCAAATTGACAACACATATTGGATCAGGAAAAGCAAGGGAGTTCCAGAAAAACACCTACTTCTGCTTCATTGACTATGTTAAAGTTTTTGATTACATGGATCACAACAAACTGTGAAAAATTCTTAAAGAGATGGGAGTACCAGACCACCTTATCTGTCTCCTGAGAAGTTTATAGGGAGGTCAGGAAGCTACACTTAGAACTGGACTTGGAATGATGGACTGGCTCAAAATTTGAGAAGGAGAATGACAAGGCTGTAAACTTCACCCTGCTTATTTAACTTGTATTCAGAATACATCACGTGAAATGCTGGATAAATCATAAGCCAGAATCAAGGTTGCAGGGAGAAATATAAACAACCCCACAAATGCAGATGATACCACTCTATGGCAGAAAGTGAAAAGGTACTAAAGAGCCTCTTGAAGAGAGTGAAAGAGAGAAAAAAAGATGACTTGAAACTCACTATTAAAAAAAAAAAGAAAGGTCATGGCCAACATTTATTGGATCAGGAAGAAAGCAAGGGAGTTCCACCTATCACCAACTAAGGCTAATCCTTCTCAGAAATAAAATGGTTCCAGATTTTTTCTCTTTCAAGGACATTTGTATCTATTATTTACATATCCTTCTTAGCTCTAAAATCCCTACTGTCTTAGTTCCCTAACTTTACTGCTGCTACTGCTGCTAAGTCGCTTCAGTCGTGTTCGACTCTGCACAACCCCACAGACAGCAGCCCACCAGGCTCCCCCGTCCCTGGGATTCTCCAGGCAAGAACACTGGAGTGGGTTGCCATTTCCTTCTCCAATGCATGAAAGTGAAAAGTGAAAGTGAAGTTGCTCAGTCGTGTCTGACTCTTAGTGACCCCATGGACTGCAGCCCACCAGGCTCCTCCATCCATGGGATTTTCCAGGCAAGAGTACTGGAGTAGGGTGCTCCCTAACATTAAGCACACTTTTATCTGTCTTATTGAAAATGGATACCCCCAACAGCAACAACAACATATGTAACACACAGAATGCCTCATGATTTCAGTAACTTTCCCAGCGAATTGCTTCCATCCTCCCTTTGACCACTCATTCACTCCTCAACCCATTTCAGTGAGGCTTCTACCTCTTCCACTAACCTATTCTTCTCCAAACACCGTCATCAACAGCATAGGTATTTTTGAGACTATATTGTGGATCTTTTGGTTCTGAACAGGTTTAACTATGTTGAATATTTTGAAACATTAAACTTTACCTTGAAAAGATTTCTGCCCTAGGATTTAAACATTTCAGTTTCACAATACACATAGATAAATTCCAATTCTAATGCCAATAAAAGAGCATATGTTAAATCAAAGGAAGTATTTATTTATTCCCTCATTTATTCCATAAATATTTAACATATATGATAGCACAATAACTAGCTTATGTTTGCAGATTGCAACACTGTTTATGACAGATGCATGTTTCTCTTTTATTAAACAGATATAAAAATATTAAATTGTATCTATGTTAAATAATATAATAGAATCTAATACAAGGCTGTATAACTAGAGCAACTTTATGTAATGTGAAGAACAATGAAGGCTTTTTGGAACCCCAAACCAGTTTCCAGAATTAATTCAGTAAGGAAAGAGGATGAGTAGAGAGGAAGCAGGCTAGAGGAATTGAAGAACCCGAAAGTAGGCCAATGGGTAGTATTTTGTTTATTCAGGAGATGATAGATAAAGTGATTTGGCACTTTCTAGTATGAATTTTCAGTAAAACTCTATGTAGAAAATGGGAGCTTTCTTTTGGTAAAGAAGATTAAAGACATTCATTGTCTCTATGGCTCTGATGATTGTCTTTAAAAGATTTTTGCAAGCTGAAAAGGTCACAGCTGATGGCATTCCAGATACAGAAGTATCATAACCAAAGGAATCAGGAAGAAAATCACATTAAAGTGCTTGGTGGTGGTATGATCTCATACTTTTTTTGAAGTTGGTGTTCTGCCAATGAGACATGAGATGAGTTTCCATGTTCTGTACTGGAAAACATAATTAGTCCTCAAACTATATTGTTCATTGTTCTGGGAGAGATTTGAACAGTGAGCTTTTTAGTCAACAGAAAAAAGAAAAGAAAAAACAAATAGCTAGCCAGTATTTAAGATTACATGTTAAATACCATTTTATCATTCAAATTGGATACATTCATGCAGATCTAGAGGTTTTCATCATTGAAATCTGGATTACCTTACATTAAAAAAAAAATATATATATATATATAATATTACATAATATTATACATATGTCTGTGTGTGTGTGTGTGTGTATACTTCCAAGGCAAACTATCCAATATCACTGTAATCTTACTCTATACCCCAATCATTAGTGCTGAAGAAGCTGAACAGTTCTATGAAGACCTACAAAATCTTCTAGAACTAACATCAAAAAAAAAAAAAAAAAATGTCCTTTGCATCACAGCAGACCAGAATGCAAAAATAGGAAGTCAAGAGATACCTAGAATAACAGACAAGTTTGGCTTCCCTGGTGGCTCAGATGGTAAAGAATCTTTCTACAGTGCAGGAGAACAGGGTTATAACCCTGGGTAGGGAAGATCTGTTGGAGAAGGAAAAGTCTACCCACTCCAGTATTCTTGCCTGGAGAATTCCATGGTCATAGGAGCCTGGTGGGCTACAGTTCCTGTGGTTGCAAAGAGTCCAACACAACCGAACAACTAACTTTCACTTTCACTTGGCCTGGGAATACAAAATGAAGCTAGGAAAACTCTCACAGAGATTTGTCAAGAGAACACACTGGTCATAGCAAACACCCTCTTCCAACAACACAAGAGATGACTCTACACATGGACATCACCAGATGGTCAATACCAAAATCAGACTGATTATATTATTTATGGCCAAAGATGGAGAAGCTCTATACAGTCAGGAAAAACAAGACTGGGAGCTGTGGCTCAGATCATGAATTCCTTACTGCAAAATTCAGACTTATATTGAAGAAAGTAGGAAAACCACTAGGCCATTCAGGCATGTCCTAAATAAAATATGAGTATACAGTGGAAGTGACAAATAGTTTCAAGGGATTAGATATGCTAGACAGAGTGCCCAAAGAACAATGGATGGAGGTTCATAACATTGCACATGAGGCAGAGATCAAAACCATCCCTAAAGAAAAAAAAAATATGCAACATAGCAAAATAATTGCCTGGGGAAGCCTTACAAATAGCTGAGAAAAGAAGAGAAGCTAAAGGCAAAGGAGAAAAGGAAAGATATATCCATCTGAATACAGAGTTCCAAAGAATAGCAAGGAGAGATTAAAATGTGAGCAACGCAAAGAAATCCAGGAAAACAATAGAATGGGAAACATTAGAGATCTCTTCAAGAAAATTAGTTACAAAGAGAAGATTTCATGCAAATATGGGCACAAAAAAAGACAGAAAAGATATAGACTTAACAGAAGTGAGTGAAAGTCGCTCAATCGTGTCCGACTCTTTGCAACCCCATGGACTATACAGTCCATGGGATTCTCCAGGCCAGAATACTGGAGTGGGTAGCCTTTTCCTTCTCCAGGGGATCTTCCCAACCCAGGGATCGAACCCAGGTCTCCCACATTGCAGGAGGATTTTTTACCAATTGAGCCACAAGGGAAGTAGAAGATATTAAAAAGAGGTGGCAATAATACACAGAAGAATGCTACAAAAACAAAAATGTTTTAATGACCTGGAAAACAACTAGGGTGCGATCATTCACCTAGAGCCAGACATTCTGGAGTATGAAGTCAAGTGGGTCTTAGAAAGCATTACTATAACAAAGCTAGTGGAAGTGATGGAAATCCAGCTGAGCTATTTCAAATTATAAAAGATGTTGCTGGTAAATACAATGTGTCAGCAAATTTGGAAAACTCAGCAGTGGCCACAGGAATAGGAAAGTACAGTTTTGATTCCAATCCCAAAGAAGGGCAATGCCAAAGAATGCTAAAATTACTATACAATTCCACTCACTTCACATGCTAGCAAGGTATTACTCAAAAGTCTTCCAGCTAGGCTTCAACAGTAAGTAAACCAGAAATTCCAGATGTACGAACTGGATTTAGAAAAGGCTTGAACAAATTTGAACCAGAGATCAAAGTACCAACATCTGTTGGATCATAGAAGGGAACCAGTAAAGCATCTACTTAATTGACTACGTTAAAGCCTTTGACGGTGTGGATCACAACAAAGTGTGGAAAATTCTTTATGAGATGGGAATACCAGACCACCCTCCCTGCCTTCTAAGAAACCAGTATGCAGGTCAAGAAACAACAGTTACAACTGAACATGGAACAAAGGACTGGTTAAAAATTAGGAAAGGAGTACGTCAAGGCTGTATATTGTCACCCCGTTTATTTAACTTATATGCAGAGTACATCATGCGAAATGCTTGACTGGATGAATCATAAGCTGAAATCAAGATTGCTGGGAGAAATATCAATAACTTCAGATATGCATATGATACCACTCTTATAACAGAAAGTGAAGAGGAGCTAAAGAGCCTCTTGATGAAGATGAAAGAGGAGAGTGAAAAAGCTGGCTTAAAATTCAACATTCAAAAAACTAAGATCATGCCATTTGGTCCTATCACTTCATGGCAAATAAATGGAAAAAAAAAAAAACAAAACGGAAAAAGATTTTATTTTCTTGGGCTCCAAAATCACTGCTGACAGTGACTGAAGCCATGAAATTAAGACACTTGCTCCTGGGAAGAAAAGCTATGACCAACCTAGACAGCATATTAAAAAGCAGAGACATCATTTTGCGGACAAAGGTCCATCTAGCCAGAGCTCTGGTTTTTCCAGTAGTCATGTATGGGTGTTAGAACAGGACTGTAAAGAAGCCTGAGGGCTGCAGAACTGATGTTCTTGAATTGTGGTGCTGGAGAAGACGCTTGAGATTCCCTTGGACTTTGAAGAGATCAAACCAGTCAATCCTAAAGGAAATCCATCCTGACTATTTATTGGAAGGACTGATGCTGAAGGTGAAGCTCTAATACTTTGGCCACCTGATGAAAAGATCCAACTCATTGGAAAAAACCCTGATTCTGCAGGAGGAGGAAATGACATCCCACTCCAATCTTCTTTTTTTTTTTTTAATTAAATTTATTTATTTTAATTAGAGGCTAATTACTTTACAATATTGTATTGGTTTTGCCATACATCAACACGAATCCACCACGGGTGTACATGTGTTCCCAATCCTGAACCCCCTCCCTCCTCCCTCTCCATACCATCCCTCTGGGTCATCCCAGTGCACCAGCCCCTAGCTTCCTGTATCCTGAATCGAACCTGGATTAGCGATTCATTTCTTATATGATATTATACATGTTTCAATGCCATTCTCCCAAATCATCCCCCCCTCCCTCTCCCACAGAGTCCAAAAGACTGTTCTGTATATCTGTGTCTCTTTTGCTGTCTCTTGCTGGGATAATCCAGCAGACAGAGTAGCCTGGCAGTCTGTAGTCCATGGGGTTGCAGAGTCAGACACATGACTAAGCAACTGACAATGCACATATGTGTGTGTGTGTGTGTGTGTGTGTGTATATATATATAGAGAGAGAGAGAGGCAGATACTTAAATAGATATAGATATCTATGGATAGATACAGATATTTGGCAGATGTAGGTGTGTTCTTTCATAAATAGTTGTTCATCAGAGAGCAAAAGCCTAGCAAAAGAAAATAGGAATGTTCTTACCTGTCCCTCTCTTAAGTGCTCTCTTTTAAGAAAAAAGGAAATTAGAAGGGCAAAGGATTTCTTCATTGTGGAGAAAGCTTTAGTTGTGGCCTGTATTTAAAGAACTAGAGATAACTGAAGAAAAAAAAAAAAAAAAGATCTCTTTGAAGAAGGTTAATTGCCAGCTAATTGCTGTATTTTAGTGGATTAGTTAAATGTGTTGTGGAATTAGTAAGAGTGATTTTCTCAATTTTGAAACAAGGTTGAGTTGTTCTGTAATCTTCTCAGTTAAAATAAAACCTGTGAACAGCTAATCCATGAGGTCTTTAGTTTCAGGAGTTGTATTATGTTATTGAGGAGAGGGAGAAGCCTTGAGAAGACAGATTGGAGGAAAACTATTCTTAAACTCACTTGAGATGATTCTACATATAGCTCTCAGAAATGCGTAGAGATGACATTTTGAAGATTGTTAATATCAGACCAGTAGACTAGAATGACATGTGTACTTCTCTGGATAGAAAGGAAGGATAATCCATTTAATATGAAAATAAGAGACATATGGTAAATGAAGAGACATATGTTTACATATAAGGAATCCTAATTCTTTACATTTTTTAAATCATAAAAAATATAGCAAAACTTCCATTTACTTGGTTGTGTCTCATGACTGAAGACTCTTTAATGGTCAGTAGTTCAGGAAAAATATAATTAAGAAAGAAATTAGAATAGGAAAAAAGTGAATTTAATATTTATTAGTGTGATAATGTATAACTAAAATGGTAACTCTACAGTGAAAAATCCCCTCAAAACCACCTTGTACTGAAGGCAGGAAGAAGTGGGCACACGTGTGGAACTTGTCAAATAACATTTATTTTCAGGCATTTATGATAATTTTTCCTCTCTTTCTGTATACCTGAAGAATTATGGCAAATGGATCAGTTATTTTTTTTACAAACAGAAAGAGATATGAAGATAAAGATTATGTCAAGAGTAAAGTTAAGCTGGATAATTCCTTACAGATAAAGTTTTCCTTTTTCAAAAAAAAACTATTTATTCTGCAAATGGCAATATATTTTGAATTTCATAATTTTTTCAACCAAACATATTATTATTATATATTACATATACTATATTATGCATTACATATTATATATTACATATGTATACATATACATATTATATCTTAATCTATATTAATTGAGATTACATAGTGGGAGTATCTTTCAGAAGTGAAGTACAATAAGAAAATCATATAATACACTGTACCTGACTATATGGTTTACAATATAAGAAAAAGATTTAATCCATTTTAAATATTTTGGAAAAGTTGCATAGCAGCCTGCATTGATTTAAAAATTAAAATTATTTCAATCAGAGAGACAGTTTTTTGACTGATTAATAAAACAAAGTGAAAATACACTTATATCTTCTCCCAAAGAATTTACAGCAACCTCAACTTCAGGACATGGCCTGAATTAGTAACAAGCTGTTCTGAATACTGAATTTTTTTTCTGTAGGCCAAATTTGAGAAGATGTCTTTGGGCATGATGGTCCATCGCAAGAGAGAACACTAGATTACATTTATCTTAAGAAACCCATTTACCAATGCAGGAGATGTAAGAGATGCAGATTCAATCTCTGGATCAGGAAGATCCCCTGGAAGAGGCAACCCACTTCAGTATTCTTGCCTGGAGAATCCCATGGACAGAGGAGCCTGGCAGGCTACAGTCCATGGGATCACAAAGATTTGCATGTGACGCAAGTGACTTAGCACAGAACAATTAGGGTCCTTATTTTCATATAAATACTTAAATATCTGAGTCCCATTTGATTTCAATGGGGAAAGAAGAAATCAACCTATGTTTGAGTAAAAAAACCATCATACCCCTGCTCACTTCATCTCTCCCAAACTCATACTCTTTCACAGCAGTTTTGGCGTCTTGATTTCATTTAGTGTGCTTTTTCCTGAATTCCCAAAAGGCATCCTCCAGAACATCAAACTTAGCACCAAGAGTTCTTGCCAGGATACAAAATCTTAAGGCATAGGAGAGCATTTCCAAATAAAAAACTTCTTCATTATCCAGCTTTATTTATATTTTTAGTTCCATTTCCCAAAATCCACTCCCAGAAGGTTCAGAGCAATCTATTACAAACTGTAGTATGCATATATCACAGGCAGTATCCTTGCATTTAACCAGTATTAGGTTCTTCATCAGAGGCCTGAAAATTCATCGTTTTATTAATACATGATGACTTGGATACACACTCTAACAATTTTCTTAAATTGGTAATTGACCTACCCAAGTGGTTATTTTCTCTTTTCAATGTGTCAATGTCATTCAAAAATAAACACTCACATCCAAGGTTCCTGTAATCACTATCCCCAGCCCACTCCTCAAATGTCATATGTATATATATAATTCATTCAAAATGCATCCTTTCTATTATTATCCTGCTAGTTTAACATGGACTTCCCTGGTGGCTCAGTAGTAAAGAATCTGCCTGCAATGCAGGAGATGTGGGTTTTATCCTTGGGTCAGGAAGATCCCCTGGAGAAGGAAATGACTACCCACTTCCATATTCTTGCCTAGGAAATCCTATGGACAGAGGAGCCTGATGGGCTACAGTTCATGGGTTTGCAAAAGAGAAGGACATGACTTAGTGAGTAAACAACAATAGAAGTTTAACATCAGTAAAATTCTCAGCAATTGCAGTTCTATAGCACACCAGGATTTTTATCACTTCACCTAATACCAGAGATGCATCCTCATGACAATGCCTGGTGATATGAACAGCAAGTGATCTGGATGACGAGTGATCCAACCACCAACCACCATTTCAGAGCATCAGAACGTCCTAGTCTTGGTTCTCATAGAGCAGACACTGAGCCAAAGATTCAGGAGCAAATGATATATTAAGGAAATTTGCCAGGAGAAATCACTGGAGGCTGGAGGAAACAGAATAGGGAACGAAAGAAAGCTAAACAAGATTGTAATTTCAGCTGGGTACCAAACTCAGCCCGATTCTGCAGTGAGCCCTGGAGAATAAATTTTACTTCTTACATCCAGACAAAAGCTGGGCTTTGTACCTTGCTGTCCAGCAGATGAGGTTAATCTCCTAGCACTAAGCCTCCTAGCACTTTTATTTCTCATTCTAAGAGATTAAATGGCAACCTAGTGCTGCATACAAACTGCTGCCCCAGGTGTCATTTTATATAATATGACTCCATATAAAACATATTTCAGATATGCATTCAGCTTCCACATTCAGACATCAGCAGACTGACTACACATATTCATATCTTCCCTCTTAAAATTCTATTGATATGACCATAAAGGAATGCATGCAACCTAAAACAATGACATGAAGGTTAGGAGGAAGGTTCATCAATTAAGTAAAAGTTTTTAATAATTTTTTTTGGAATATAGCAAGCTGATACATATGTTATGAGGTATACAGCTGAGCTGAACTTCAAACATGTACTGAAGAAGACAACAAAAATGTGTAATTTATTCTTCCAAGTAGAAGTGTGGGAATTCTCTAAGCTTAGATTTCATAAGCAAGTTTTAAAGGAATCATTAATAAAGGACACTTCCTGAGAAATGTGATTAAAGTTAGCCTCAAGCCCTGTTGGCTCCCCTGCCCTCAGGAAAAGGCAAGGCTATTTGAATTTAGGTAAAAAGAAAAAAAGAAAAAAAAAAAAAAAAGGAAGGGAAAGGAAGGAATGGAGAAATGAAAAGAGAAAAGAAAAAAAGGAAAAAAATTCTGAATAGATGGAATAATTTGTCTTAGAATGAAAGTGAAGGCGCTCAGTCTTGTCCTACTGCTTGTGACCCCATGGACTGTAGCCTACCAGGCTCCTCAGTCTATGGAATTTTCCAGGCAAGAGTACTGGAGTGGGTTGACATTTCCTTCACCAGGGGATCTTCCCAACCCAGGGATCGAACCTGGGTCTCCCGCACTGCAGACAGACGCTTTACCGGTCCAAGCCTGGGTCTAAAAATATAGTGGAGCTAAGAAACCAGGAGGAATGTGTCTGTAAATGAGTTATATTAAAAGCTTCAAAATCTCTTCTCTAGAGAGTTTATATATAATGTCAAAAGCAAAAATTGGAGGTGGAATCACCACAGAAATGCATTTAACTTAATGGAATTTGGTTTAAGTCATTAGAAGAAAGAGAGAGGGAGAAGGACAAGAAAGAAGGAAAGGGATGAGAGAATTTACCATAAATCCATAAATAGTGCATAATGCACTGGGCATTCGCCCATGTGAAAATTCTAAGGAAGACAGAAATTGCTTCTCTTTTTCAACCAGTGTCAATTTCCTTGTGACTTTCTGAGAGTATCTTCCTTCCATTTGTGCGTCCAGTATTTATAGAGGATGTAGTTTTAATTAAAATAAATGGAATTCAGACATAAGACACCTACTTTGTAGAGTCTGAAGCGTGGAAGCCAGTTTTTTCCAAAGCACAGGAGGACAAAAAAGCCGTTATGAAACATCTAAGAATTTTAACTATGGCCTCCTAGATGTTAATTACTATAGAATTTTTCAAGAAAAGTTGTGGCCATATGAAAGTTTTATCAAGATACTTTAACACTTTCTTCAAGATAACAATACCAATGTCTAAGTATACTGCTTAAGGCACTCTGCAATGATAAATTTACTTTTACTGCCCAATTGGATAGACACTCCACACATATGACTACTGAGCACTTGAAATTTCATTACTGAGAAACTGTCTTTTAAAGAAATATATTTTATTTTAATTAATGTGAATTTAAATATCCATATGTAGCTAGTGGCTACTGTGTTGGACAGGGTAGTTTTAAAATATACTAAGAACTAAACACTGATGCAATAAGAAAAGCTACCCTTTTCCAGTTTTTTAAGGAATCTCCACACTGTTCTCCATAGTGGCTGTACTAGTTTGCATTCCCACCAACAGTGTAAGAGGGTTCCCTTTTCTCCACACCCTCTCAAGCATTTATTACTTGTAGACTTTTGGATCGCAGCCATTCTGACTGGTATGAAATGGTACCTCATGGACTCTGTGAGAGAGGGAAAGGGTGGGAAGATTTGGGAGAATGGCATTGAAACATGTAAAATATCATGTATGAAACGAGTTGCCAGTCCAGGTTCGATGCACGATACTGGATGCTTGGGGCTGGTGCACTGGGACGACCCAGAGGGATGGAATGGGGAGGGAGGAGGGAGGAGGGTTCAGGATGGGGAACACATGTATACCTGTGGCGGATTCATTTTGATATTTGGCAAAACTAATACAGTTATGTAAAGTTTAAAAATAAAATAAAATTTAAAAAAAAGAAAAAAGAAAAGCTACCCTTGAAAAATGGAAACAGAAAAGAGACTAATATTTTCCTTTAATATCATTCGAGGATTTTCAAGTTTGAAATTCTTACATGCATTTCTATTATAATGATTTTTACAAAGTAGACATGTATTTGCTAAGTATTTAATGTACTAGGTACTTTTCTCACGTTATCTTTCTGATCACCAAAGCAATATTTATATTGATTTATATCATTACCTCTATTTAATGCATAAATGAAACAGAGTGGTTAATAATGTTAATCTTAGGCAAACTCTTTTGTACCTAGAGTAGGTGTACTTGGCTATCAGTATGCTATCTGGCAAATGGCAATTATTCAGAAAATGACTTTATGGAAGAATGATGTATGAATACAAAGAAATTTGCATTTTAAGGATAAACTTGCATTGTTACACATTTATCTCTTTTTAAAGTATATAACATGCTTTTTAAACCAATCAATCTCCTCCTGT
This sequence comes from Bubalus kerabau, assembly GCF_029407905.1. Taxonomy (NCBI): domain Eukaryota; kingdom Metazoa; phylum Chordata; class Mammalia; order Artiodactyla; family Bovidae; genus Bubalus; species Bubalus kerabau. The sequence goes on along the minus strand of NC_073635.1, from coordinate 7,212,392 downwards.
TGTGGGAAAAAAAGCAGTTATCTCAACTCAGGGCAGGAGAAGTAGCTCCTATTACAGACCTTCTTGATTAGAAATGGAGATGGGATGGAATGGGGAGGGAGGAGGGAAGAGGGTTCAGGATGGGGAACACATGTATACCTGTGGCGGATTCATTTTGATATTTGGCAAATCTAATACAGTTATGTAAAGTTTAAAAATAAAATAAAATTAAAAAAAAAAAATAAATAAAGAAATATATTTTATTTTAATTAATGTGAATTTAAATATCCATATGTAGCTAGTGGCTACTGTGTTGGACAGGGTAGTTTTAAAATATACTAAGAACTAAACACTGATGCAATAAGAAAAGCTACCCTTTTCCAGTTTTTTAAGGAATCTCCACACTGTTCTCCATAGTGGCTGTACTAGTTTGCATTCCCACCAACAGTGTAAGAGGGTTCCCTTTTCTCCACACCCTCTCAAGCATTTATTACTTGTAGACTTTTGGATCGCAGCCATTCTGACTGGTATGAAATGGTACCTCATGGACTCTGTGAGAGAGGGAAAGGGTGGGAAGATTTGGGAGAATGGCATTGAAACATGTAAAATATCATGTATGAAACGAGTTGCCAGTCCAGGTTCGATGCACGATACTGGATGCTTGGGGCTGGTGCACTGGGACGACCCAGAGGGATGGAATGGGGAGGGAGGAGGGAGGAGGGTTCAGGATGGGGAACACATGTAAACCTGTGGCGGATTCATTTTGATATTTGGCAAATCTAATACAGTTATGTAAAGTTTAAAAATAAAATAAAATTAAAAAAAAAAAAAAAAAAATAAAGAAATATATTTTATTTTAATTAATGTGAATTTAAATATCCATATGTAGCTAGTGGCTACTGTGTTGGACAGGGTAGTTTTAAAATATACTAAGAACTAAACACTGATGCAATAAGAAAAGCTACCCTTTTCCAGTTTTTTAAGGAATCTCCACACTGTTCTCCATAGTGGCTGTACTAGTTTGCATTCCCACCAACAGTGTAAGAGGGTTCCCTTTTCTCCACACCCTCTCAAGCATTTATTACTTGTAGACTTTTGGATCGCAGCCATTCTGACTGGTATGAAATGGTACCTCATGGACTCTGTGAGAGAGGGAAAGGGTGGGAAGATTTGGGAGAATGGCATTGAAACATGTAAAATATCATGTATGAAACGAGTTGCCAGTCCAGGTTCGATGCACGATACTGGATGCTTGGGGCTGGTGCACTGGGACGACCCAGAGGGATGGAATGGGGAGGGAGGAGGGAGGAGGGTTCAGGATGGGGAACACATGTATACCTGTGGCGGATTCATTTTGATATTTGGCAAAACTAATACAGTTATGTAAAGTTTAAAAATAAAATAAAATTTAAAAAAAAGAAAAAAGAAAAGCTACCCTTGAAAAATGGAAACAGAAAAGAGACTAATATTTTCCTTTAATATCATTCGAGGATTTTCAAGTTTGAAATTCTTACATGCATTTCTATTATAATGATTTTTACAAAGTAGACATGTATTTGCTAAGTATTTAATGTACTAGGTACTTTTCTCACGTTATCTTTCTGATCACCAAAGCAATATTTATATTGATTTATATCATTACCTCTATTTAATGCATAAATGAAACAGAGTGGTTAATAATGTTAATCTTAGGCAAACTCTTTTGTACCTAGAGTAGGTGTACTTGGCTATCAGTATGCTATCTGGCAAATGGCAATTATTCAGAAAATGACTTTATGGAAGAATGATGTATGAATACAAAGAAATTTGCATTTTAAGGATAAACTTGCATTGTTACACATTTATCTCTTTTTAAAGTATATAACATGCTTTTTAAACCAATCAATCTCCTCCTGTTGTGGGAAAAAAAGCAGTTATCTCAACTCAGGGCAGGAGAAGTAGCTCCTATTACAGACCTTCTTGATTAGAAATGGAGATGGGATGGAATGGGGAGGGAGGAGGGAAGAGGGTTCAGGATGGGGAACACATGTATACCTGTGGTGGATTCATTTTGATATTTGGCAAATCTAATACAGTTATGTAAAGTTTAAAAATAAAATAAAATTAAAAAAAAAAAAAAAAAAAAAAAAAGAAATGGAGATGGAAATACAGAAAGTGGAAGGCTGAGATGAGACTACTTTATCAATGTAAAAAACCCCTATAAAAAAACTCTAATGCCTTAGAGACAGGTGAGGTACAGTGGGTTGTAACAGGTATAACATTTTGGACTTTATACAGACATAATGTAGATATAGAATGCATAGATTATATTATATAGAGTAGAAATTACACAATGAAATAAATACTTGTTTGTAATAAAAATATTTTTCTTCAATTAATTAAAGATTTGGAGCACAATAACATCTCTGTTTCGAACATGAACACTTCCTGTTTAGGCTCAGTTGCATCAGAAAAAATATTGCCTGGATCTTTCAATATGTGATTTTGAATTTTCACACTGATATTGTGCTGACCCTTTAACCTTTTATTACTGAACTATAACTTTTAATCTGATTTGTAGAACTTTGGAGTTTCAGCATGTTTTTCTGCTTTGCTTTGAAGACTCTCCCGTATATTAAATATATCTGTCATAGATATTCTGTCACTGTGCTTAATAGCCTCTTTATTTTAAAAATGATTCACACTATATTATTTGCTCATATCTCTTAACACATCTCATTTCCTTTCTGTTTCTCTCTGTTCTAGTGATTTTCAAGGCTGACAATTTAGGATAATAAGTTATCTTAGTTAAAAGCCTGTTTACTATCGTTTTTGAATCAGTGATTGAGGATGTCATGGATGACTTTTTCAATATGAAGCAAATTCAATACTCGGTAAAATAGAGCTGTGCGTTGGTATCATGCTGAAACTGTGAGGTAGCAGTACTCCGGGTGCCTCCGTAAGATCATTGATCCCTTTGTTCTCTTTCATGGATATTGCTAATGTTTATAGATCTACACTCAATGACAATAAATTGTTCTGGATTGAAATTATTTTTCACTCTTTTCTCTGCTTCAGAAAATGATGCTTATTCTTCAAGGCATGACTGCATTACAACTACTTTTTATTACAACCTTTTAATTCTCCTAGTGTTATTCTAAGTTATATTAACATCATTCATTTCAAAGATAATATTATTGGGAATAATAATAGTTATTGAAAACAATGATTACTACATATTAACCAGCTAATGCATATAAGAGGCCAGGCTAAGTCCTTTGATGTGTATGAATTTACACACAAATATGCAAAGTGATGTATATATATGTATAAATACATATTCAAAATGAAAACCTCATACTGCCATCTTATAGACCCACCCATCAGCCATCCATAACCACTGGCAACCACTCAGGTGTTCCCCATTTCTAGAATTTTGACATTTTAGAAAAGTTTTTTATATATATATATATACATGTACACATACAGTATATATATTATTAAATATATTTAATATTTTTATGTTTTCAAAATAAAACGCTGAGATAGTTTATATAGTTGCTCTATTTCAGGTGATAAAACTAAAATTAAAAAAAATAGTAAAGCGCCATGGCCCACCTACATAGTGCACAGCTGCAATTAATCACTTCTATAAATAGTAACAGTAAATATATTTTAAAAAACACTTGATGAATTGTAGGATGAGAAAAGTATTTATGTAAATAATGAGTACTCTAATTTTAATTAGGTTATCCAGTCACAAAATCATTGAGAACTACCTTGTTTCACTTTGCTTCTTTGTGTGTCTTACATGGCTTTACCTTTGCATGTAAGGCTGGCTGTCCAGCAGTTCATCCAGAACACTAGACTACCATGTTGCAATTAAGAGCATGGAAATCTAAACCTGTGTGTGTGTGTGTGACAATGCAAATGTGGCCGTGATGTGTTTAGACTGCAGTACATTTTTTAATAATCTAAAAAATATCTTCTCAATTTCTTATGGAGAAGGCCTCTTATCAACAAATTAAAATATTTGCTGATAATAGTTTTCTTTCATATTAATTTTATTACTATTAAATATTTTCATTAAGCTTTTTATTTTGAGGTTAATCATACATTTACATGCATTTGTAAGAAATCATAGAGAACTTTGTACACTTTACCTACTTTCCTCCGGTGGGAAATCTAGCAGAAATATAGTTCAATATAAAAGCCAATATGTTGAAAATAATACATCAAGACATACCTGTCATTTCAAAAATGCCTCATATGGCCCTTTTATATACTCACTCATCTCTCCATCCCTCACTTTAAGAAACCACTAATTTGTTTTCCATTTCCATAATTTTATCACTTCAAAAGTGTTGTTTTCTTGGTTCTTTGTATAAGGAATGAGTTTTAATTGAAATGTGCATGTTTTGGACACTATGGTATGAGACTCTGAATATTATTAAAACTTCTGTTTCAGTTGAATTTAACTGAGGTATAGCAGCAGGGAATGGTGTTGGGACACTTATTTATTGCCATGTGAGAGTTCAGTTCAGTTCAGTTGCTAAGTCATGTCTGACTCTTTGTGACCCCAGGGACTGTAGCACGCCAGGCTTCCCTGTCCATCCTCAACTCCTGGATCCTACTCAAACTCATGTCCATCACATCAGTGATGCCATCCAACCATCTCATCCACTGTTGTCCCCTTCTCCTCCCTCCTTCAATCTTTCCCAGCATAAGGGATTTTCCAGTGAGTCAGCTCTTAGCATTAGGTGGCCAAGTTTCAGCTTCAGCATCAGTCCTTCCAATGAATATTCAGGACTGATTTCCTTTAGGATGAACTGGTTGAATATCCTTGCAGCCCAAGGGACTCTCAAGAGTCTTCTCCAACACCACAGTTCAAAAGCATCAATTCTTCGGGGCTCAGCTTTCTTTATAGTCCAACTCTCTCATCTGTACATGACTACATGTGAGAGTAGATGTCCAAATTCCCCACTTGGCCTCTGTTAACATCCAGGGACAGAGGCTCCTCTTTACTGATGGGCAAGTGTGAGAGATCTATCTCTCCTCTAGGAGTCTCTTTCTTTCTTTCTCTCTCATTCTCTCTACTGAAATGTTTTTCATTCTGCATTTTAACTTGAGTTCTAGGTTCATCTTTTCACTTTTTTTTTAAGACCATAAAGATAGCTTAAGTATGTCTAAATAAATCTCATCTGACTTCAAACATGATCCTCATCTTATGCTACTTATTGAGGATAATATTATTAACATTTTTCTTGAGGCAAGATTCAAAACTTTAGTAGCTCCTAGGTTTAACTGACAGGAGAAAACTCTCTTTACACTGACCCACTGTCAAAAAGAACATTTCTACTTAATTATTTCTAATATGTTGTTCATAAGAATATTGCATTAAAGATTTATTTATAAGTAATTCAAACTTTATCTTTGTTGGAGGTAAACTTAGTTTGAGATTTAACTTTTTAAGTGTGTTCTATTAATGTATAGCAAGCTGATAAGGAATGTGACACTTTTAGTTTGTTTTCCCACATTTGTAATATTTAATAAGCTTTTAAATATATTCATTGAAATTATGTTTATAACCATGTCTATGTTAATTTATGTCTATTGCCAAATTCTATTTGGCAATAAATAGAACTTAGAGCTTTGAAAAAATTACAGAATTATTTCCCACATTTTCCAATTGCATTTTAAAAATTCTGATTTTAGGCATGTCAATCCAAAGTGATAATAAAAGAATATTTCATTCCGTATGATCAGATGGTGGTGTGGGTGAGTCTGTCTAGTCAAAAAACAAAGAGACATGAAAAAGGTTGAGGGTGTCATGGAGTTTTCATATGAGCTGCTCAGCTGAATGCTGTGTTCTGCCTCTGGCTGGTGTGGAGGAGTATGTGTCTGTGCCTCTCAAGTTTGTGACAGAGATTCTGATATTCACAAGTTGTATAACCCAGTCAAGGCAAAGCTCACTTCTCTCAACTGTCATCATCTTGAAATTATCAGACATATGGTTCCGTTTTAGCACCTCTCCAAAATACCTGTCAATCTAAATCATCTGCTAGGACAGTTGAATGTAAGCTATTTGTGATTCTTATCTATTCATATTCATTCATTTTGTCTGTCCCTTTTTGTAAAATCCTTTACCTATGGCCATTGTTTTAAAAACTAAATATATATGTTTGCTGAAAGATCCCTAAGATATTTAAGATCATTCAGCTTAAATGCATCCTAAATGTACTCACACGTGCAAGTTTTATAGCTATACACCTCATTTGGCCTTAAAATCTTATACAATAAGTTCCCTACATACATACGAGTTCCATTCTGAGAGCCCATTTATGAATCCAATTTGTTCCTAAGTCCAACGAAGTTAACCTGCCTACTCAACTAACACATTTGACTATCTAATACTGTACTCTAATATGTTTATAATATTTCCACACAAATAATACATAAAAACAAGCAGAAGAAATAAAGAAAGCATTAATCTTGCAGTACAGTACCTGGAGTAATACAGTAATATAGTACAGCAGCAGTATACAGGGGCTGGCATCAAGTGACCAGGCAAGAAGTGTTACTGATTGGTGGAGGGAGAGGAGGTGGGATATGGTAGAGCTGAAGGACTGTCAGCAACAGGAGTCAGAGGGCAAGCTGCAATTGCACTCATGCTTGACAATGATGGCAAAGTTTCTTGTTCCTTGCTAGACTGAATTCTATCTACCCTCTTGAAAAAATGGTCAAGTTACACTGTACTACTGTACTCTCATGAGAAATGCTGGACTGGAAGAAACACAAGCTGGAATCAAGATTGCCAGGAGAAATATCAATAACCTCAGATATGCAGATGACACCACCCTTATGGCAGAAAGTGAAGAGGAACTCAAAAGCCTCTTGATGAAAGTGAAAGTGGAGAGTGAAAAAGTTGGCTAAAAGCTCAACATTCATAAAATGAAGATCATGGCATTAGGTCCCATCACTTATGGGACATAGATGGGGAAACAGTGGAAACAGTGTCAGACTTTATTTTTCTGGGCTCCAAAATCACTACAGATGGTGACTGCAGCCATGAAATTAAAAGACGCTTACTCCTTGGAAGGAAAGTTATGACCAACCTAGATAGCATATTCAAAAGCAGAGACATTACTTTGCCAGCAAAGGTTCGTCTAGTCAAGGCTATGGTTTTTCCTGTGGTCATGTATGGATGTGAGAGTTGGACTGTGAAGAAGGCTGAGCACTGAAGAATTGATGCTTTTGAACTGTGGTGTTGGAGAAGACTCTTGAGAGTCCCTTGGACTGCAAGGAGATCCAACCAGTCCATTCTGAAGGAGATCAGCCCTGGGATTTCTTTGGAAGGAATGATGCTAAAGCTGAAACTCCAGTACTTTGGCCACCTCATGCGAAGAGTTGACTCATTGGAAAAGACTCTGATGCTCAGAGGGATTGGGGGCAAGAGGAAAAGGGGACGACAGAGGATGAGATGGCTGGATGGCATAACTGATTCGATGGACGAAAGTCTCAGTGAACTCTGGGAGTTGGTGATGGACAGGGAGGCCTGGTGTGCTGCGATTCATAGGGTCGCAGAGTCAGACACGACTGAGTGACTGATCTGATCTGATAAAATTTGTATTGCAAACTACACAAAAGCATAACCCCTTGCATGTGACCATGTATGCCAGACCACTATCTTCCCACATCTCCTCCAGAGACTCCTGGACACTCACAGGCAAGTCTGGGCCTGTCTTTTGTGTGGTCACTGCTCCTTTCTCATGGGTCCTGGTGCACAGGATTTTGTTTGTGCCCTCCAAGAGTCTGTTTCCCCAGTCCTGCGCAAGTTCTGGTGGCCCTGTGGTGGGGTTAATGGTGGCCTCCTTAAAGAGGGATTATGCTACACCCAGGTCTGCTGCACCCAGGGACCCTGCTCCTCTGGTAGGCTACTGCTCACCCTTAGCTCTGCAGGAGACACTCAAACACTGGCCTGGCTCAGTCTCAGTGGGGTCCTGTGGTGCAGGCAACATTTTGTTTGAGTCCTCTGGGCATCTCTGGTGGGTGTGGGGTTTGATTCTAAGCATGATTTCTCCCCTCCTACCATCTTTCTGGCTTCTCCTTTACCCTTGGACATGGGGTATCTTTTTTGATGGGATCCAACATTCTCCTGTAGATGGTTTTTCAACAGCGAGTTGTAATTTTGGAGTTCTCACAGGAGAAGATGAGTGCACGTCCTTCTACTGCTGCTGCTAAGTCACTTCAATCATGTCCAACTCTGTGCGACCACATAGACAGCAGCCCACCAGGCTCCCCTGTCCCTGGGATTCTCCAGGCAAGAACAGTGGAGTGCGTTGCCATTTCCTTCTCCAATGCATGAAAGTGAAAGTGAAGTCGCTCGGTTGTATCTGACTCTTCGCAATCCCATGGACTGCAGCCTACCAGGATCCTCTGTCCATGGGATTTTCCAGGCAAGAGTACTGGAGTGGGGGTGCCATTACCTTCTCCGGCATGTCCTTCTACTCTGCCATAAATAGGACCTTTTTTTTTTCTGCCTGTAACTTTTTTCATTAACAGTGGGGCTATACTGATCACTGAGTCTGGCCTGTGCTTGTGCTTTGACCAAAGGAATTTCATAGAAATGATGAGTGAGTTATGAGGTTTGGCCACAAGAGGTTTTGATTCTTCTATCTTCAACTGGTTAGAAAGCTGTTTTGCACTGCAGTTTGAAGAGGCTCATATTGCTACTAATTAGACTAAGAAAGCAATGTGAAGGAGAAGTGAAGTAACCAAGTTAAAAACCAGCACTATGTATCAGACAAGAGTGAGGCCTTCTTGGACAGCTGATAATTCGGATAAATGCAATCACACGATTGAAGCCCGAGAAAGTAGTACAGGAACAATACAGCCAACTAAGAATCAAGAGGGGGAAAGAATCAGATCATTACTGTATTAAGCAGTAAGCTTTTCAGGTAGATAACTGTGAAGGAAAAGTCAGATGATATAAATGCAGACATTAAAATACAATGCAGGAGGTTGTATGCTTTGCTAATTTTCAAATAATTTATGGCTAAATATCCAATTCTGAGAAGAATTAAGGTAGAAGCTCTTGCTTTTATTTCTCTATTCCTAGATACATTTGAGACTGTCAGTTATTTGGTTCAATGTTATGAGTAGATATCTGAAATAATCTTTCTGACTTTATAAAAGTTATATTTTAAACTTTCTATGCAAGAAAGAATAGAAGATGCAAAACCTGAAAACGTGCATTTTAACACTCGTGTGTATCTTGTGCGTGCTAGTTTTTCAGTCATGCTGACCCTTTGTGACCTCATGGACTGCAGCCCACCAGGCTCCTCTGTCCATGGGATTCTCCAGGCAAGAATACTGGAGTGGGTTGCCATTCTCTTCTCCAGGGGATCTTCCTGACCCAGGGATCAAACCTGGGTGCCCTGCACTGCAGGCAGATCCTTTACCATTTAAGCCACCAGGTTATAAATATTTGAATAAGACTGGCATGTATTTTTCAGTTAATGTTAATCACAAATAATGCATGAAATACATATTTAGAAGTTCTTAAATTATCTAATAGAGAAGATAAATACATAGAGATATATAGAGATACAAATACATATAAATATCCAAGTACATATATTTGTATTTGCAAATACATTTGTATTTGCATATAAATGTATATGTAATATACATGTATATGTAAGTGTATATGTAAATGTATTACATCTGTATTTGCATATGCAAATACTTATACAACTTTAAGCGAATACATGGAATAATTATACCAAAAAGGTCTTAATGATACAGATAACCATGATGATATGGTCACTCACCTAGAGCCAGACATCCTGGAGTGTGAAGTCAAGTGGGCCTTAGGAAGCATTACTAGGAACTAAGCTAGAGAAGGTGACAGAATTCCAGCTGAGCTATTTAAAATCTTAAAAGTTGATGCTGTTAAAGTGTTACACTAAATATTCTAGCTAATTTGAAAAACTCAGCAGAGGCCACAAAACTGAAAAAGTCAGTTTTCATTACAATCCCAAAGAAGGGCAATGCCAAAGAATATTCAAACTACCATACAACTGTGCTCATTTCACATACTAGCAAGGTTATGCTCAAAATCCTTCAAACTAGACTTCAGCAGTACGTGAACTGAGAACTTCCCAATATACAAGCTAATATTAGATGAGGCAGAGAAACCAGATATCAAATCACCAACATTTTTTGGATCATGAAGAAAGAAAGGGAGTTTCAGTAAAACATCTAATTTTACTTCATTGACTAGTTTTTAACTGTGTGGCTCACAACAGACTGTGGAAAATTCTCAAAGAAATGGGAGTACCAAATCATCTTCCCTGTCTCTAGAGAAATGTACTTGAAGGTCAGGAAGCTATAGTTAGAACTGGATGTGGAATAACAGACTGGCTCAAAATTGGGAAAGGAGTACGTCAAGGCTGTATATTATCACCCTGCCTATTTAACTTATATGCAGAGTGCATAATGTGAAATGCTGGGCTGGAGGAACTACAAGCTGGACTCAAGATTGCCAGGAGAAGTATCAATAACTTCCAATATGAAGATGGTACCACCCTAATGGCAAAAAGTGAACAGTAACTAAAGAGTCTCTTGATTTCAGTGAAAGAGGTGAGTAAAAAAACTGACTTGAAACTCAGCATTCAAAAAACTGAGATCATGGCATCTGGTCTCATCACTTCATGGCAAATAGAAGAAGAAAAAATGGAAGGAGTGACAGATTTTATTTTCTTGGGCTTTTTCATTTTCTTGGGCTCCAAAATCACTGTGGATAGTAACTGTAGTCATGAAATTAAAAGATGCTTGCACCTTGGAAGGAAAGCTATGACAAATCTAGACAGAAATTAAAAAGCAGAGACATCACTTTCCCAACAAATATCCATGTAGTCAGCACTATGGTTTTTCCCGTAGTCATGTATGAATGTGAGAGCTGGACCATAAAAAAATACTGAGCACTGAAAAATAGATGCTTTTGAACTGTGTTGTTTGAGAAGACTCTTGAGAGTCCCTTGGACTGCAAGAAATCCAAATCAGTCAATCCTAAAGGAAATCAACCCTGAATAGTCATTGGAAAGTCTGATGTTGAAGCTCCAGGAGAAGCGGGTAGCAGAGGATGAAATGGTTAGATAACATCACCAGGTCAATTGACATGAATTTGAACAAGCTCCAGGAGATAGTGGAGTACAGAAGATGTGCTGAAGTTCATGGATCGCAGGGTCCAAAACGACTTATAGATTGAACAACAGTACTACATGTGTATGTGTATGTGTGTGTGTGTGTGTGTGTGTGTGTGTGTGTGTGTTTGCTTTGCATTATAACTTTTCCCTAGTATAAAAATCTTCTTTTCTGAAAATAAGGGAGTGTCTCACTTTACTGCCATAATCAATCTAGAATAAGGCATGACTAGGTTATTTATTCTAAGCAATAAAATAAGAGTTCATACTGATTCTAGTTAGAAACATTAAACAGTTTATGTGGTTTTCCATAGTTCTATCTTCTACATGATTCTAGGACTTTCTTGTTTCCTTATATCTGATCCCTTAGCATTTGAAATTGTTTCCTTTGGCAACCATTGAACAGGTAAGTTGAGCAAAAAATGAAACTTGCTACCTTTGGACACTGGATTTTGGAATTATATCAGGTGACTAGGTTATCCAGCCCAGCATCACTGATAAACTGGAAATGCATATATATTTGCATAATTGGATATAACTTAATATGTTCAGAACAACATATAAGTATGATTTGGATCCAACTTTATGATAAAATAGCATCATTTATTTTAATTTAAATGCTTAAACTATATGGCCAAATAAACTGTAACATTTCAGTTATGCAACTCAGAGTTGCCTTACTTTTTATAGTGAAGAAAATTATTTTCATTACTTTAGTATACTTCCTATTATTTCATCTCTAACATGATGTTCTACTGAAGAAGGAAATGGCAACCCACTCCAGTATTCTTGCCTGGAGAATCCCGTGGACAGCAGAGCCTGGTGGGCTGCTGTCCATGGGGTCACACAGAGTCGGAGTGACTTAGCATGCATGCATGCATTGAAGAAGGAAATGGTGACCCACTCCAGTATTCTTGGCTGGAGAATCCAGTGGACAGCAGAGCATGGTGGGCTGCTGTCCATAGGGTCACACAGAGTTGAACACAAATGAAGCCACTTAGCAGCAGCAGCAGCAGCATGATGTTCTACTAGCATTATAGATCCTTCTTTTTTTTTACCTTTGTTACATAAATAGTATAATTCTTTTTTTATGATTAGCTATATCAACATGATAATGGGCCATAAGTTACACTAAATTTAGAAACATTCCAATATTTGGACCTAAATAAATTCTTCTGGTGTTCTAAGATGCAAATTACTTTTTGTACAAAACACAGCAACACCTAAAATCACTCTCAAGATATTCTGCCATTTTATTTCTCTTATGTTATCAACCTCTGCAAGACAACATATATTAATATACATTTAAACATTAAGACAAAAGAACATTCCCACTTCAGAAGAGCAACATAATGAAAATTGATTTTTTTTTGTTATAAATTCTGTTTAATTCCTTCCAGTCTTTGAAGATTTATTTTGAATTGCAAACATTTGAAGTAGTTTGGTTTTTGTTAAAAAAGATACCTGAGTGCACCAGCCCCAAGCATCCAGTATCGTGCATCGAACCTGGACTGGCAACTCATTTCATACATGATATTTACATGTTTCAATGCCATTCTCCCAAATCTTCCCACCCGCAAATCTAATACAGTTATGTAAAGTTTAAAAATAAAATAAAATTAAAAAAAAAAAAAAAAAAAAAAGATACCTGAGAATAAAATATACACTATTCTTTCTAAATAATGAATCAATCATGATGAAACAACTCACCACTAGAACATTTTTAAAGACATATTTCAAAAATATTTGATGGTCATATGAAATAGATTTTCTAAAATTGGCATCTGCTCTTTGATTGGTCTCATGCCCTACTAAAATTACTTTTATTTTATAAAAAAATGTCCATGGAGAGGATTATTAAATTTTATTTCAAAGAGCATCTCCTTATTTTCTTATTTATACTCTTGTCTTCAACAATGTCTGAAATTTCTAACATTATCCCTTCTATAATTGTTTCTTTTGAGACTTTAAGAAGATTCATTAGTTAGCTCATCAATGTTAGAAATACAAGACTCCATATTTTTTATTGGTTGGCATCCTACATTTCTTTAGCCAAATTTGTAGTATGCTTTATGATTTTAATCTATCTCTGCACAAATTTACTAAGCATTATACCAATTGGCTTTTTCAGTGTCTTACTTAAAAAAAGAAATTTTTTGTGTACATTTTAAACATATTTAATTTGAGTTAATACAATATTTAATTAGAGTAAATACTGTAGGCTGTAAATATATATATATATATAATTTGTATTATTTAATTTAGAAAATTTTACTATTTAATAATTGAGTTGTACATAAAATTTGTATATAATATATTTTCTTTTTTAAATCAGTAATTACACATAGCATAAAATTAAGCTGTTTCCCAGACAAATTTGGTGAAAGAAGTAAGAGCAGGGAACTATATTTTAAATTATTCTTGTTAATAGAATGCTTCCTTTAATATTTTTTGTTTGGTTACTACAGATGTAGAAGAAATATATTGAGTTTTATAAAACAGCATTGTATTTGACATCTATTTAAACTCTCCTGTGAATCAATGGCACCCCCACTCCAGTACTCTTGCCTGGAAAATCGCATGGACAGAGGAGCCTGGTAGTCTGCAGTCCATGGGGTCACTGAGGGTCGGACATGACTGAGCGACTTCACTTCCACTTTTCACTTTCATGCAATGGAGAAGGAAATGGCAACCCACTCCAGTGTTCTTGCCTGGAGAATCCCAAGGACGGGGGAGCCTGGTGGGCTTCCGACTATGGGGTCGCACAGAGTCGGACACGACTGAAGTGACTTAGCAGCAGCAGCAGCAGTGAATCAATATTATGACTATTGATCTTTTTTGTAGTATCATCTAAGAAATAATTTATATTCTGATAATTGCATTTATGTCTTTTAATTGTTTTATGGTGCTTACCAGAATTTTCAGAATTATGTTAAACAATAGTAATTATATCTGTATAGTTTTATTCAAAAGAAATAGAAAACTCAGTTTGTATAACTGTATACATAGGTGATATAAGGCAATAAGTAAATTTATTACTAAAGTATTTATAGCTGATTGGTCCATGTGATTATACTTCTAAAATGTAATGCACATTAGGTTTCTCCAATAGATACAAAAATTTAATTTCTTGTAATATGAAGAGCCTGAAGTTGAGTCAGCTATAAAAGTACGCAGAAACTTCTTGAAAACTACTAAATGCTTGTTTTCTAGCATTTCATAATTCTATAGTCACAAAAAACTCTATTAGAGGGTTTCTCTCCAATGTTGAAGAAAATTCGATAATGGCGGATTTCCATCAACATTTTTTCTTTAATTTGGTTTCATTTTCTAAGACATGATGTTGTTAGGTTTCGGCGTCCCTCCTGGAACAATTCATTATTAGAATATGGAAATGTTTAGCTTTTTCTGGGATAATTCAACTCCTCCACAGTTGTTAGTTATGTCAGTCTTTATTCTGGTACCTCCTTGAACAGTTTGACTGATTTTGAATGCATGTGACTTATCCTTGGAAAATGTCTGCTACAAATCTTTTTCAATAATCAGCATTTACAATTCCTTCATCCCTTTGAAAATGTCAGAATATTCAATTCATCTATTGCTTCTAGCCTTTTTACAAAAATATTTTTTAATGAATATGAAATTTAAACAAAGCTCAATAGTGACATCATTTCTGCTCCATTTGTCATCAGTTGGGTCAGCCCAATGACTAAGGGTTCAATTCAGTTCAGTCACTCAGTCATATCCGACTCTTTGCAACCCCATGAATCACAGCACGCCAGGCCTCCCTGTCCATCACCAACTCCCAGAGTTCACACAAACTCATGTCCATCGAGTCGGTGATGCCATCCAACCATTTCATCCTCTGTCATCCCCTTTTCCTCCTGCCCCCAATCCCTCCCAGCATCAGAGTCTTTTCCAATGAGTCAACTCTTCGCATGAGGTGGCCAAAGTACTGGAGTTTCAGCTTTAGCATCAGTCCTTCCAAAGAACACCCAGGACTAATCTCCTTTAGAAAGGACTGGTTGGATCTCCTTGCAATCCAAGGGACTCTCAAGAGTCTTCTCCAACACCGCAGTTCAAAAGCATTAATTCTTCAGTACTCAGCTTTCTTCACAGTCCAACTCTCACAGCCATACATTACTACTGGAAAAACCATAGTCTTGACTAGACAGACCTTTGTTGCCAAAGTAATGTCTCTGTTTTTCAATATGCTGTCTAGGTTGGTCATAACTTTTCTTCCAAGGAGTAAGCCTCTTTTAATTTCATGGCTGCAGTCACCATCTGCAGTGATTTTGGAGTCCCAAAAAATAAAGTCTGACACTGTTTCCACTGTTTCCCCATCTATTTCCCATGAAGTCATAGGACCAGATGCCATGATCTTCGTTTTCTGAATGTTGAGCTTTAAGCCTACTTTTTCACTCTCCTCTTTCACTTTCATCAAGAGGCTTTTTAGTTCCTCTTCACTTTCTGCCATAAGGATGGTGTCATCTGCATATCTGATGTTATTGATATTTCTCCTGGCAATCTTGATTCCAGCTTTTGCTTCTTTCAGCCCAGTATTTCTCATGATGCACTCTGCATATAAGTTAAATAATCAGGGTGACAATATACAGCCTTTACATACTCCTTAGAATCAACTAAATTCTAGCTCATTCATATATACAGAAGGTGATACTGGCTGTCACTGAGATTTTAGCCAAGAGTGTCATGACCTCTTTATATTTCCTGGACTTTCTCAAAATATAGTAAATTAATTTCCAGAGTGAATATCCCAAAGATAGTCATGTCACAGCTTTGTAACATTTTATAACCTAACATAAGAGTCATGAAAAATCATACCATAATGTTATTTTTTTTAGATATTCGTCACTGAAGCTAATCCACATTTAAAGGAGAGGAAATCAAATTTCAATTTTGATGGAGAAGTTTTGTGGATATGTTTTTAAACCATAAGAGTGGATATCTATTGATATACTTTTCATAATCTTCAAATCTCAAAAGGGTTTGGCCATGTTTTATCTGTATCTTGACATCCCTTATCCTTATAGCAGGTCCTTGTGTGTAATTTTTCTGTGCTTAGTCACTCAGACATGTTCAACTCTTTGTGCCTCCATGGACTATAGCCCACCAGGCTCCTCTGTCTGTGGGGATTCTCCAGGAAAGACTACTGGAGTGTGTTGCCATGCCCTCCTCCTGGGGATCTTCCTAACCCAGGGATGGAACCCAGATATCCCTCATTGCAGGTGGATTCTTTACCAACTGAGCCATCAAGGAAGCGAAGTGAAATGAACACCACTCAGTTGTGTCTGATTCTTTGTGACCCTATGGGCTATACAGTCCATGGAATTCTCCAGGCCAGATTACTGGGCCCGTGCAATTTTTAATCTGGTCAAATTAACACTGTCACAAATTCCTTTTTGTTTTGTAGAATTAATAGGATATCTTATTTACATATCTGTTGCTACTTTCTATATTTTCTTTTGACTTATGCTGATGAATTTTGGCTTAATTTGGTGGTACATAGATGAATAAATGAAAGAGTAATGCAGCAGTATGTTGGAAAAATTGTCCTAATTAACTTGATTCTACATTTTAGAAATGCCCAATAGCTTTGGACAATTTCTTTTGGTCAATTTATCATATAAACATAATTCTAAGTATTGTATTATATTCCTGAAGAGTATGAATGTCTTCTCATAGAAGAGAGAGATTTTGTTATCATTGTCCATGCACAATGGAGTGATTTGATATACAATGTACTGGTTGTACATTTTTTTCTAAAAAGTTTGACATTGCCATCTAACACTTAAAAACATGCTGGAGAACCTGAATCCTGACCTTCTTTTCAAGTATATTATATACTTAATTATTCTTTTTATATGAATTTTATGTTTATTTCCATATATATATTTATATTAAAAAATTAATTGAACTTTAATGAAGAGTTTTAATGTTTATGCTCTTGTACATTCATAACTATAGAAGTATTTTTTAGTATTCACTTGACTATTTTCTATATCTCTTATCCCATTCATTTTTAAAAATAATTATTAGAGTATAATTGATTTACAATGTTGTGTTACTTTCTACTGTACAGTAAAGAGAATCAGTTGTACATATATCCACTCTTTTTCAGATTCTTTCCCATATAGGTCATTACAGACCACCGAGTCAAGTTCACTCTGCTACAGAGTCAGTCGTTTTTAGTTATCTATTTTACATATTATAGTGTATATATGTCAATCCCAGTCTTCCAATTTATCCCTCATCCTCCTTTACCTCTGTGAACCATAAGATTACTTTCTGCATATGAAATTCTTCTTTGTAAATTACTTTATTTGAACCATTTTTAAGATTCTTCTTATGAGATATCATGCATTTCTCTTTCTCTGCCTTACTCAATATAACAATCTCTAGATCCATCCACAATGCTGCAAATGTCATTATTTCATTTTTATGGCTTAGTAATATTCCATTGTATACATGCACCATATCTTAGCTATTGATTCATCTGTCAGTGTTTATTTAGGTTGCTTCTTTGTCTTGGTTATTGTAAATAGTGCAGAAATAAATGTTGGCATGAATGTCTTATCAATTATAATTTTCTTTTGGCATATGCCCAGGAGTAGTATTGCTGGATTGTAGTGTCATTCTAGCTTTATTTTTTTTTTTTTTTTTTTTTTTTTTTTTTTTATTTTATTTTATTTTTAAACTTTACATAACTGTATTAGATTTGCCAAATATCAAAATGAATCCGCCACAGGTATACATGTGTTCCCCATCCTGAACCCTCCTCCCTCCTCCCTCCCCATTCCATCCCTCTGGGTCGTCCCAGTGCACCAGCCCCAAGCATCCAGTATCGTGCACTAGCTTTATTTTTTAAAGGAACTTTCACACTGTTCTCCATAAAGTCTATACCAATTTACAGTCTCACCAACAGTGTACAAGGGCTTCTTTCTTCCACAATCACTCCATCATTTATTGTTTCTAGACTTTTTGTTTGTTTGTGTCTAGATTCCTTGATGACGCCCATTCCAACCAGTGTAAGGTGACGCCTTATTGTAGATTTGCTTTGCATTTCTCTAATAATTAGTGATGTTAAGAATCTTTTCATGTGTGTTTTTATTATCTGCATGTATTCTTTGGAAACAATATATATTTAGATCTTATACTTTTTTGTTTTTTAACCTGGGCTTTCAATGTTGTTATTGAGCTACATAAGCTGTGAAGAAAGCTGAGTGCTGAAGAATTGATGCTTTTGAACTGTGGTGTTGGAGAAGACTCTTGAGAGTCCCTTGGACTGCAAGGAGATCCAACCAGTCCATTCTGAAGGAGATCAGCCCTGGGATTTCTTTGGAGGGAATTATGCTAAAGCTGAAACTCCAGTACTTTGGCCACCTCATGCGAAGAGTTAACTCATTGGAAAAGACTCTGATGCTGGGAGGGATTGGGGGCAGGAGGAGAAGGGGACGACAGAGGATGAGATGGCTGGATGGCATCACTGACTTGATGGATGTGAGTCTGAGTGAACTGTGGGAGTTGGTGATGGGCAGGGAGGCCTGGCATGCTGTGATTCATGGGGTCGCAAAGAGTAGGACACGACTGAGCGACTGAACTGAACTGAACTGATACATATGGTGGGTTTCTCAGGTGGCTTGGTAGGTAAAGAATCTGCCTGCAATACAGGAGACACAGGTTCAATTCCTGAGTCAGGAGGATGCCATGGAAAAGAGCATGACAACCCACTCCAGTATTCTTTCCTGGAGAGTGATCAGCTTATTGGTGAGAGTCCCTTTCCTTTTTTGTAGATAGCCACTGTCTTGCTGTATTCTCACACAATGGAAAATCTTTTGTAGCTTTCCACTTATACTAATCCCATCATGGGGATTGCCAAGATCTCTTTCAAATCCAATGATCTCCCAAAGGCCTAACTTCTGAGTACCATCATCTGGGGAATTGAGGCTTCAATACATGAATGGGGTGGGAGAATGAAAATATTCAATCTATAGCAACAAGTCAGGAAAAACCAAGTGCCCACTTTTGTGAGATTTATAGATTAAAAAGTGAGGAAAGCATTCATCAAATAGCCTCACATGTGTGCATGTACACACACATGTGAAACTAAAACTGTGGTAATTGCAGAAAGAAGAATTTTGAATGCCTTAGAAGCATGAAGAGTTGACATTTTCTAGGGATCACAGAAAATGTGCCTTAAGGAGACTGATCTGAAATTTTCCATCAGAAACAAAGATAGAAAAGTATCTAATAAAGAGGTGAATACACTGGAAAGAAAGGTTTTTCCAAGCAGGGAACTCACTGTGACAGAAGACATATGTGAAAGAAGCATGGGGAACATTATTACAAAGGATGAAGGAAGATTACTGGAAAAAGTTACTGTGGGGCATTTGACAAATTACTTGAACTCTTGGTTTTAATTTTCTTTTTCTTTCCTTGGTTTTAGTGTTGCTTTTTTTTTTTTTTTTAATGACAACCAGAAAAAATATCTTACCCAGTTCAGGTAAATTAATATGGTCTTGAGCAACTCACACTTGACCAGCCTTACTGTCTTCATACTTCTCTAAAACAAATCCTTATATCCCAAAGCTTTGGGCAACAAATATTTCAGAATTCAATTTTATTTCGCTTTTTTTCTACACACTTGCTGTGTAAAATAGCCCCAGTATGGTCTTCAGCAGCAGATCTATTTCTATCCTTTACAAAAATGGATCAAGTATTAAATCAGTTTTCAGGTGTAAATTAAGGTTCTGTTTACTTTCTAGAGAGCTGTTCCAAAAAAAAAAAAAAGAAAGAAAGAAAACAAACAAACTTTAATTTAGGAAATTTTTTTATTTCTTACCATGTTTTAGAAGTGCAGACCTGTAGTAATACTTACACAGCCCCTTTCTCTAGGAAATAGCAAGAATCAATTGTTATAATGTATTATAAAAGCACATTCAAAGTTTTAAAGAGCCAATCCAAACCAAATTAATTGTGAGATGAAATGGGCTTTCAATTAAAGCTTTGTTGCCCAAAGACTACTCTAAGATCATTATAAAACATTTTTAATTATGTCCCTATAAACAAGCATGCTTGTTCATAAATGCAGGCTAGTCCTCAATAAAGGACTTTTTTTACCCCTTTAGGATATCTGCCCTCAAAAGAGGACCAGATACCACAGTACAATCAAAAGTGCAATTCTATAGATTAGTTTATGCACATTGTATTCACATATTTCTTTTACATGCAAGACAAATGTTATAATACCATTTGATAAAGTTTGTCCTTATCTTTATAAAGAGTGGCAGGAAACAGTGACAGACTTCCCTGGTGCCTCACTGCTAAAGAATTTGCCTGCCAAAGCAAAGACATGAGTTTGGTCCCTGATCTGGAAAGATCCCACGTACCTTTGAGCAACTAAGTCATCATTGCATCATTGCATCCCAACTACTGAAGCCTACAACCTACAGACTGTGCTCCCCAATAAAAGCCACCACAATGAGAAGCCTGTACACTGCAGCTAGAGAAAAACCCCTGCTCACCGCAGCTAGAGAAAAGACTGTGCAACCATGAAGACTCAGCATAGACAAAAATAAATTAATTATTTAATTAAATTTAAACAAAATAATAGCAGTGAGCACTTATCTTTTTAGTTCAGTTCAGTTCAATCGCTCAGTCGTGTCCAGCTCTTTGCGACCCCGTGAATCACAGCATGCCAGGCCTCCCTGTCCATCACCAACTCCCAGAGTGCACTCAAACTTATGTCCATAGAGTCAGTGATGCCATCCAGCCATCTCATCCTCTGTCGTCCCCTTCTCCTCCTGCCCCCAGTCCCTCCCAGCATCAGAGTCTTTTTCAGTGAGTCAACTCTTCTCATGAGGTGGCCAAAGTACTGGAGTTTCAGCTTTAGCATCATTCCTTCCAAAGAAATCCCAGGACTGATCTCCTTTAGGATGGACAGGTTGGATCTCCTTGCAGTCCAAGGGACTCTCAAGAGTCTTCTCCAACACCACATTTCAAAAGCAACAATTCTTTGGCACTCAGCCTTCTTCACAGTCCAACTCTCACATCCATTTATTACTACTGGAAAAACAGTAGCCTTGACTAGACGGACCTTTGTTGGCAAATTAATGTCTCTGCTTTTCAATATGTTGTCTAGGTTGGTCATAACTTTCCTTCCAAGGAGTAAACGTCTTTTAATTTCATGTTTGCAGTCACCATCTGCAGTGATTTTGGAGCCCCAAAAAATAAAGTCTGACACTGTTTCCACTCTTTCCCCATCTATTTCCCATGAAGTGATGGGACCAGATGCAGTGATCTTCGTTTTCTGAATGTTGAGCTTTAAGCCAACTTTTTCACTCTCCTCTTTCACTTTCATCAAGAGTCTTTTTAATTCCTCTTCACTTTCTGCCATAAGGGTGGTGTCATCTGTGTATCTGAGGTTATTGATATTTCTCCAGGTGATCCTGATTCCAGCTTGTGTTTCTTCCAGCCCAGCGTTTCTTGTGATATGATATGTAAAAAGTGCTATTTTGCTTCTTCAGAATTTTTAGTATCATATTGTGATCCTGGAAGTTGATCATGATTAGCATATCATATCTGAACTCCCTCTGTTCACTGTATTTTTGTTTCAAATACTGAAACCCGTAAATAACTGTTTCAGTTCTCAGGCTACAAAAAGAGTGGATAGAGAAAACTTTTCTCTAAATTGCAGTATTTTGTGCCACATAAATATTTTACATGGCTCGTGGGAGGTACTTCTACCACATATTGTTAACTATCAGTTCAATTCAGTACAGTTTGGTTGCTCAATCATGTCCAACTCTTTGCAACCCCATGACTGCAGCATACCAGGCCTCCCTGTCCCTCACCAACTCCTGGAATTCACTCAAACTCATACCCATTGAGTCAGTGATGCCATCCAACCATCTTATCCTCTGCCATCCCCTTTTCCTCCTGCCCTCAATCTTTCCCAGCATCAGAGGCTTTTCAAATGAGTCAGCTCTTGGCATCAGGTGGTCAAAGTATTGGAGTTTCAGCTTCAACATCAGTCCTTCCAATGAATGATTAGGACTGATTTCCTTTATGACGGACTGGTTGGATCTGCTTGCTGTCTAGGTCGATCATAAGTTTCCTTCCAAGGAGTAAGTATATTTTAATTTCATGGCTGCAGTCACCAAACAGTGATTTTGGAGCCCCCCCAAAATAAAGTCTGCCACTGTTTCCACTCTTTCCTCATCTATTTGCCATTAAGTGATGGGATCAGATGCCATGATCTTAGTTTTCTGAATGTTGAGTTTTAAGCCAGCTTTTTCACTTTTCTCTTTCACTTTCATCAAGAGGCTCTTTAGTTCCTCTTCACTTTCTGCCATAAGGGTGGTGTCATCTGCGTCTGAGGTTATTGATATTTCTCCCAGTAATCTTGATTTCCGCTTGTGCTTGATCCAGCCCAGCATTTTTCATGATGTACTCTGTATATAAGTTAAATAAGCATGGTGACAGTATACAGTCTTGAGGTACTCCTTTTCCTTTTTGGAACCAGTCTGTTGTTCCATGTCCAGTTCTAACTGTTGCTTTGTGACCTGCACACAGATTTCTCAGAAGGAAGATCATGTGGTCCAGTATTCCCATGTCTTTCACAATTTTCCAGGATTGATTAAATCTATAGCTCAACAGATTGTATGTGCTTATTCAAACCATCAATTCAAACCTTTTTTTTTTCCATCCCACAGAAGCATTTGAGCTATAATAATGGGTTTATAGAGAATCAATCAGTTTCATACAAAGCTAAAATACAGAATAGTGTTCATTATATTATATTGGCTAAGTCTAGCAGGCATGACAAGTAAAATATAGCTGATTGATTTTCTGACCTTTAAAGTATTTTGTATGTAAAGTACACACATTCTACAATGCCATGTGTCTAATACTGAACTGAATTTCAAGTTTAATGATACTGAGCATTATATATACAGCAAAGTATAAATATATATATATATATGTGTGTGTGTGTATATATACATATGTGTGTGTGTGTATATATATACCTGTATATATATATATATATATATGTATATATATGCATATATATGTATATATATATATATATATGTATATATATATACATACCTGTGTCTATTATGGACTAAATTGTGTACCTCAAAAATATATATGTTGAAGTCATTTTCCCTAGTACATTAGAACATTACCATATTTGGAGAGATGATCTTTGTATGAGCCGTGAGGTTAGAATGAGGACTTCAGGGCCATCTCTCTTCTAATATGACAGATGTTCTGATAAGAAGAGGAACTCTGGGCACAGACATTGATAGAGGGAAAAGGTGCTGTCTACAGGGTAGGGAGAGAGGCCTGGAGCAGGAGGAGCCCACCCTGCTCATACATTCATCTTGGACTTCTAGCTGCCAGAAATGTGAGGAAACAAATTTCTGTATTTTAATCCACCCCATCTGTGGTTCTTTATTATTGCAGCCCTAGCAAACTAATACAGTGGCCTCATTTGATATGGCTGTTGAATTGGATTTTTCTATTCCCTGAAGCATAGCAAAAGATATAGCTGAAAATAGGCAGTCAATTAAAGCCAACAATTTCCAGAAATAATGAAGGAGATTAATTTCTTAGGTAACACCATAGGTGAAATAGGAAAATGACCAGAAGTGGAAGACATTTATTCCCCTTTAGGCAGCCAGGATGTATTGCTTTTTAATTTTTTGCTGTTACATGTTTAATGAATAGGTATTATTATTGAGTGTTTAAATTTGGAAAAGCAGTATGATTTAGTGGATAGGCTGATCACCTTAGTTTTCTAACTACATTTATTTCTGACTTACTATAGTGACCTAATACAAGTCACTTTATCATCATTACCATTATATTATTATCATTATATTTTATGACTCAGATGAATCTGGTTTAAACTGATTATAATAGTATGTTCCTCAGTGGACCAGCACATTGCAGTTAATCTTTAGAAACTTCCTAGTAAAAACAATTCATTTTAAAATGCTGATGTGAAATTAAACAATATTATACATTTTCAGTTTATTGAAAGTCAATCATGTGCTTAGAATTATCACCATTTGTCTTTATTTCAGTCTCAGTTCTTGCTTTTGCTTAAATATAAGTAATTCTTCAGAGTTGCTTAGATTTCTAATCATGTAATATTAATTCTAAGAAAAACATCATTTTTTCCTATTTTTCAAAGAAGGATGTTGTGCATATTATATTTCAATTATATTGGCATGATGTTAATTGGCTAGGTATTTCTTTACTACAAACATTTATTTTCTTTTAACTACATGAAAAAATTAAGAATAATGGATATCAATTATTTTAAATTTATAGCAATTTTGTCTATTATTTATTGGCAATTGCTTTCTTAAATGTCTTTACATATGTGAGTACATAACTATTTTCATTTATCTATATAAACAAAGTTAAAGAATGCTGGAAATTATGTAGCTGCATCTTTAATACAGTTAAACAAGGATGGCATGATAACCCATTCCTATATTTCCATCTGGAGAATCCAAAGGACAGAGGAAGCTGGCGACTCCTATCAGTCCACAGGGTCACAAAGAGCTGGACACAACTGAAATGACTGAGCACATATTTAAGACATGATTTATACACCAAAACAGGTAATTTTGTTAATTTTTACTTTGAGATAACTATAGATTTGCATGCAGTTTTAGGCAATAACATGGAGAAGTCTAAAGACCATGTAGATAGTGTCACACAGAACTCACATCCTACAAAACTGTAAAAAATATTAAGATCAGAACCTTCGCGTCACTTCCAGGATCCCCCATGCT
Source organism: Bubalus kerabau (assembly GCF_029407905.1). Taxonomy (NCBI): domain Eukaryota; kingdom Metazoa; phylum Chordata; class Mammalia; order Artiodactyla; family Bovidae; genus Bubalus; species Bubalus kerabau. The sequence continues at coordinate 7,187,395 of NC_073635.1, read as the reverse complement.
GCACTTTCATCACCACGCCCAGTTCTCTCCTGTCTGTCACCCACACTAACTTCTCAGAGTCACTAGCTGTTCCCTAGGAAATAGACTTTTCTCTCTGTAGAACATTAATCTGTTTTCTATAACTTAGTCATTTCAAAAATTTTATACAAATGAAATCAAACACTATGTAACATTTTGGGATTTTTTTTAAGCATAATTTTCTGGCAAATCAGGCTAGCTGTTGTACTTTTTAATAGTTTGTTCCCTTTTATTGTAGCATATGTAAAGTAAGTATGCAACCATTGGCCTACTAAATGATACATAGGTTGTTTCAATGTTTGGCTACTGAAGATAAAGTTGCTATAAACACTTGTGTGTGATTTTTGGATTAACCTAAATTTTCACTTCTCTGGTGTAGATATCTAGGACAGCAATTGTGGGTCATATAGTAGTCTCATGCCAAACTTTTCTATAATGGATGTAGTTTTTCACATTTCCATCAGCATATATGAGTATTCTGTTTCTTCACATCATTGCCAGCATATGATACAACCATTTTGGTTTTAAGTTTACTTATTCTTATAAATGTGTGGTGATATCTCATTGTGGTTTTAATTAGAATTTTCTTAATGGCAAATCTTTTTGGACTTATTTGGGTTTGCCTGTTTACCATCTCATTTTTTTCTTTATATAGATGAAGAAAAACAAAACAAAACAAAAAAAACCCTGAGATCTAGCTTCTAAAAAGTTTAAGTGTACAGTGAAGTATCATTGGTCTTCCCTAGTAGCTCAGACAGTAAAGAACCCATCAGCAATGCAGGAGACCTGGGTTCAATCCCTGGGCTGGGAAGATCACCTGGAGGAGGGAAATGCCACCCACTCCTGTATTCCATGGACAGAGGAGCTTGGCGGGCTACAGTCCATGAGGTCACAAAGTTCATGGGGTCAGCCCACACCTGAGTGACTAACACTGTATTGTTAACTATAAGCATACTGATGCAGATCTCTAGAATGCTTTTAATCTTATATAACTGAATTGTATAGGCACTGCACAGTCCCCAAGCTCCCGGTAACCACCACTCTACTTCTGTGGGTGTGGTAACTTTATAATGTAATTCATACGTGTAATTATGCTGTTTCTGCCTTTTTGTAACGGACTTATTTCACTTATAATTTCTTCAGGATACATCCACATTTTCACATAGGACAGCATTTCCTTCATTTTTAAGAGTAAATAATATTCCTTTGTATATACTCTGTTTTCTCAATCCATCCATCCATCAAGTGACATTTAGTTCATGTCCATATATCGGCTAATGTGACTAATGCTGTAATGAACATGGGAGTACAAATATTTCTTTCATACCCTGCTTTCAGTTCTTATGAAAAATATCTCGTGGTGGGATTGGATTGCTGTATACCATGTTAGTTCTATTTTTAATTTTTTAAGGAATCCTTCGACTGTTTTCCATAGTGGCTATACCATTTTATAGTTTCAACAGCAAATTGCAATGATTTTGCTTTCTTCATATCTTTCAGTTCAGTTCAGTTCAGTTCATTTCAGTCACTCAGTCGTGTCCGACTCTTTGCGACCCCATGAACTGCAGCAGGCCAGGCCTTCCTGTCCATCACCAACTCCCGCAGTTCACTCAAAATCATGCCCATCCAGTCGGTGATGCCATCCAGCCATCTCATCCTCTGTCCTCCCCTTCTCCTCCTGCCCCTAATCCCTCCCGGCATCAGGGTCTTTTCCAATGAGTCAACTTTTCGCATGAGGTGGCCAAAGTACTGGAGTTTCAGCTTTAGCATCATTCCTTTCAAAGAACACCCAGGACTGATCTCCTTTAGAATGGATGGGTTGGATCTCCTTGCAGTCCAAGGGACTCTCAAGAGTCTTCTCCAACACCACACTTCAAAATCATCAATTCTTCGGCGCTCAGCTTTCTTCACAGTCCAACTCTCACATCCATATCTTTCAGTTCAGTTCAGTCGCTCAGTTGTGTCCGACTCTTTGCGACCCCATGAATCGCAGCATGCCAGGCCTCCCTGTCCATAACCAACTCCCGCAGTTCACTGAGACCTACGTCCATCTTGTCAGTGATGCCATCCAGCCATTTCATTCTCTGTTGTCCCCTTCTCCTCCTGCCCCCAGTCCCTCCCAGCATCAGAGTCTTTTCCAATGAGTCAACTCTTCGCATCAGGTGGCCAAAGTACTGGAGTTTCAGCTTTAGCATCATTCCTTCCAAAGAAATCCCAGGGCTGATCTTCTTCAGAATGGACTGGTTCCATATCTTTACTAACACCTAAAAAAAAAAAAAAAATGATAATGACAATGACAATCCCTACAGGTGTGAAGTCATACCTCTCCTTGTAATTTCTGTGTTGCATTTCTTTGGATATTAGTAAGGCTGAGCATCTTTTTCATATAGCTATTGGCCATTGTAATGACTTCTTTGGAGAAATGTCCATTGAAGTTCTTTGCCCATTTTTCAATCAAGTTATTTGGTTGTATGCAATGAGTTATAGGAGTTCCTTATATATTTTTAAACACGAACCATTTCTATGATATGTAGTTTATAAATATTTTTCTCTTTCTGTAGATTGTCTTTTAACTCTGTTGACTGTTTACATTTTTTTGCACAAACTTTTTAGTTTTTGGTCCAGTTTGTCTATTTTTCATTGCCTATGCTTTTATGTCATAGCCAATAAATCATTTCCAAGACCAAAATCATGATGCTTTCCCTCTATGTTTTCTTCAAAGAGTTTTACAGTTTGGGGTCTTATATTTAACTTTTAACTTTTTTGCTTTATTTTGTGTGTGTAGTATAAGATGAAGGTCAAATTTCATTCATTTGCTTGTGAATATCCAATTTTCCCAGCACTTTTTATTGAAAAGACTGTCATTTCTCTGTTGTATATTCTTGGCAACATTGTGGAAGATGAGTTGACCACATATGTATTGGTTTATTTCTGGGCTCTCTGTTCTCTATTAGTCTATATGTCTGTCTTTTTGCCAGTATCATACAATTTTAATTTGTTATAGTTTTGTAATATGATTTGAAATCAGGAAGTGTGAGGCCTTCAGATTTGTTCTTTCCCAAGATTGTTTTTACTATTCAGGGTTCATTTTGGCTCCATATGAAGTTTAAGGTTTTTGTTTGTTGTTAGTTTGTTTTAATCCATAGTGTTTTTGATACGGAATGCATTTAATGTGTAGATCACTTTGGGTAGTACAGACATTTTAAAAATATTAGTTTTTCCAACTTAGGAATATATATTTTCTTTCTATTTATGTCTTCATTATTTTTCCACCAATATCTTATAGCTTATTTCTAAGTATTTTGTTCTTTTTTGATGTTATTGTAAATTAAGTTTTCTTACTTTCCTTTCCAAAACTATGCACATAGAACATATGGAATTGTAACTTATTTTTGTTTGGTGATTTTGTATCCCACAACATTACTGAATTTTATCTACTTACCTATATTTTTAAAGTCTTTAGGGTTTTTTACATACAAAACCATGTCATCTCTGAACAGAGATAATTTTACATCTTCCTTTCTGACTTTGAATGCCTGTTACTTAAATCATTTTAAATTGAACATTTATGATTATTATTATTTAGCTTTGAAAGCTTTTCATATAATCCAGATAATAACCCTCTGCTAGTATATTTGATTTGAAAATATTTTCTCCCATTAGGTAGCTTTTATTTCATTATTTTCATTATCTTTTGTAGAACAAATAATTTAAAATTAAAGATTGAACCCCATGTTTTTATATGCCAGTTAATTTTCCTCTTTTTGATTGAATGTAATTGGCTTACAGAGCTTCCAAGGTGGCAGTGCTGGTAAAGAACCAACCTGCCAACGCAGGAGATATAAGAGACCTGGGTTTGATCCCTGGGTTGGGAAGAGCTCCTGGAGGAGGGCATGTCAACCCACTTCAGTATTCTTGCCTGGAGAATCCCCATGGACAGAGGAGTCTGGTAGGCTGTAGTCCATGGGGTCACAAAGAGTCAGACACAACAGGAGGGACTTAGCATGCACTCACACAATCAACTCACAGGATTGGGTAAGTTTAAGGAAAACAACATAATCATTTTATTTACATACATTATGAAATGATTATCACAATATGTTTAGTGAGATTCCATTATCTCATAGAGACACAAAATAAAGAAATAGAAATAATTTTTTTTTCTTTTGATGAGAACATTTAGGATGTACTCTGTTAACTATTCTTTTATATAACATACAGCTGTGATAATCACATTTATCATGTTCCATCTTACATCCCTTTTATTTACTTTTCTTATAACTGGAAATTTGTACCTTTTACCCATTTTCATCTAATTCCTACTTTTATCCACACATTTGGTCTGTCTGTGATCTAATGAAGAAGTATAAGAGGCTTATGGATGCTTCCTGATGGAAAAGACTGATTGAAGGGCAAATTTGGTCTTACTCTGATGGGTGGGGCCATGCTCAGTAAATCTTTAAGCCAGTTTTCTGTTCATGGGTGCAGCTGTGTTCCCTCCCTGTTATTTACTTGGGACCTGGCTATCTGAGGAGGCCTTACAAATAGCAGTGAAAAGAAGAGAAGGAAATAGTAAAGGAGAAAAGGAAAGATATAAGCATCTGAATGCAGAGTTCCAAAGAATAGCAAGGAGAGTTAAGAAAGCCTTCCTCAACAATCAATGCAAAGAAATAGAGGAAAAGAACAGATTGGGAAAGACTGGCACCCCACTCAAGTATTCTTGTCTGGAAAATCCCATGGACAGAGGACCCTGGAAAGCTGCAGTCCATGGGGTCGCTAAGAGTCAGACACTACTGAGCAACTTCACTTTCACTTTTCACTGTCATGCATTGGAGAAGGAAATGGCAACCCACTCCAGTGTTCTTGCCTGGAGAATCCCAGGGACAGGGGAGCCTGGTGGGCTGCCATCTATGGGGTCCCACAGAGTCACACAGGACTGAAGCGACTTAGCAGCAGTAGCAGCAGAGATCTCTTCAAGAAAATTAGAAATACCAAGGAAACATTTCATGCAAATATGGGCTCAATAAAGGACAGAAATGGTATGGACCTGACAGAAGCAGAAGATATTAAGAAGAGGGGGCAAGAGTACACAGAAGAAATGTATAAAAAAGAACTGCACGACCTAAATAATCACGATGGTGTGATCACTAACCTACAGCCAGATGTCCTGGAATGTGAAGTCAAATGGGGCTTAGAAAGCATCACTGTGAACAAAGCTAGTGGAGGTGATGGAATTCCAGCTGAGCTATTTCAAATCCTGAAAGATGATACTGTGAAAGTGCTACACTCAATATGCCAGCAATTTTGGAAAACTCAGCAGTGACCACAGGACTGGAAAAGGTCAGTTTTCATTCCAATCCCAAGGAAAGGCAATGCCAAATAATGCTCAAACTACCACACAGTTGCACTCATCTCACACGCTAGTAAAGTAATGCTCAAAATTCTCCAAGCCAGGCTTCAGCAATACATGAACTGTGAACTTCCTGATGTTCAAGCTGGTTTTAGAAAAGGCAGAGGAACCAGAAATCAAATTGCCAACATCCACTGGATCATGGAAAAAGCAAGAGAGTTCCAGAAAAACATCTACTTCTGCTTTATTGACTATGTCAAAGCCTTTGACTGTGTGGATCACAATAAACTGGAAAATTCTGAAAGAGATGGGAGTACCAGACCACCTGACCTGACTCTTGAGAAACCTATATGCAGGTCAGGAAGCAACAGTTAAAACTGGACATGGAACAACAGACTGGTTCCAAATAGGAAACGGAGTACGTCAAGGCTGTATATTGTCACCCTGCTTATTTAACTTAGAAGCAGAGTACATCATGAGAAACGCGGGACTGGAAGAAGCACAAGCTGGAATCAGGATTGCCGGGAGAAATATCAATAACCTCAGATAAGCAGATGACACCACCCTTATGGCAGAAAGTGAAGAGGAACTACAAAGCCTCTTGATGAAAGTGAAATAGGAGAGTGAAAAAGTTGACTTGAAGCTCAAAATTCAGAAAACTAAGACCATGGCATCTGGTCCCATATCTTCATGGCAGATAGATGGGGAAACAGTGGAAACAGTGTCAGACTTTATTTTTTGGGGGGCTCCAAAATCACTGCAGATGGTGACTGCAGCCATGAAATTAAAAGACACTTACTCCTTGGAAGAAAAGTTTTGACCAATCTAGACAGCATATTGAAAAGCAGAGACATTACTTTGCCAACAAAGGTCCATCTAGTCAAAGCTATGGTTTTTCCTGTGGTCATGTATGGATGTGAGAGTTGGACTGTGAAGAAAGCTGAGTGTCAAAGAATTGATGCTCTTGAACTGTGGTGTTGGAGAAGACTCTTGAGAGTCCCTTGGACTGCAAGGAGATCCAACCAGTCCATCCTATAGGAGATCAGTCCTGGGTGTTCCTTGGAAGGACTGATGCTAAAGCTGAAACTCCAGTACTTTGGCCACCTCATGCAAAGAGTTGACTCAGTGGAAAAGACCCTGATGCCGGGAGGGATTGGGGGCAGGAGGAGAAGGGGATGACAGAGGATGAGATGGCTGGATGGCATCACCAATTCAATGGACATGAGATTGAGTGAACTCCGGGAGTTGGTGATGGACATGGAGGCCTGGTGTACTGCAATTCATGGGGTTGCAAAGAGTCTGACATGACTGAGCAACTGAAGTGAACTGAACTGAAACTATCCTGGGGGTGATGAAGATAATTGCAAACTCCTTCAAAAGGTCCCATGCAGGGACTGCTACACTCAGTGCCCCTAACCCTGCAGCAGGCCACTGCCAACTCACATCTCCACCAGATTCCTGGACACTCCCAGGCAAGTCTGGGTCAGTCTCTTCTGGGGTCACTGCTCCTTTTCCTAAGTCCTGGTGCACACAGATTCTGCTTGTGCCCTCCAAGAGTCTGTTTCCCCAGTCCTGTGTAAGTTCTGGTGGCTCTGTTGTGGAGTTAGTGGCGACCTCCTCCAAGAGGGCTTATGCCACACCCAGGTGTTCTGCACCCAGAGCTCTTGCCCCTGGGACAGGCCACTGCTGACACAAACTTCCTCAGGAGACAACCAAACACAGTTCTGTCTCAGTCTCTGGGGGTTTCTGTGTCCTGGTGCAGACAGGTTTGTTTGAGCCCTTTGAGCATCTCTAGAAGGTATGGGGTTTGATTCAAAACACAATTTCACCCCTCCTACCATCTTTCTGAGGCTTCTCCTTTGCTCTTGGACTACAGCAGCTCCAACACTAGGAGCTGCCACTCCAGCACCTACTGTCTTTCTGGGGCTTCTCTGCCCTTGGACGTGGGGTATCTTCCTACAGTCACTCCAGCGCCATGCAACCACTGTTCCAGAGCTGCACAGCTACCTCTCCAGCACCAAAAACCATCTACTACTTCTGCTGAAAAACATCCACTTCTGCTTTATCATCTATGCCAAAGCCTTTGACTGTGTAGATCACAACAAACTGTGGGAAATTCTTAAAGAGATGGGAATGCCAGACCACCTTACCTGCCTTCTGAGTAATCTGTATGCAGATCAAGAAGGAACAGTTAGAACTGGACATAAAACAGACTGGTGTCAAATTGGGAAAGGAGTATGTCAAGACTGTATATTGTCACCCTCCTTATTTAGCTTATATGCAGAATACATCTTGAGAAATGCTGGACTGGATGAAGCCCAGGTGGAATTAAGATTGCTGGGAGAAATATCAATAACCTTAGATATACAGGTGACACCACCTTTATGGCAGAAAGTGCAAAGAACTAAAGAGTCTCTTGATGAAAGTGAAATAAGAAAGTGAAAAGGTTGGCTTAAATCTCAACGTTCAGAAAACTAAGATCATAGCATCTGGTGCCATCACTTCATGGGAAATAGATAGGGAAACAGTAGAAACAGTGCCAGACTTTATTTTTCTGGGCTTCAAAATTACTGCAGATGGTGACTGCAGCCATGAAATTAAATGATGTTTGCTCCTTTGAAGGAAAGTTATGACCAACATAAACAGAATATTAAAAAAACAGAGACATTACTTTGCCAACAAAGGTCCGTCTAGTCAAGGTTATGGTTTTTCCAATAGTCATGTATAGATGTTAGAGTTGGACTGTAAAGTAAAGCTGAGCACTGAAGAATTGATGCTTTTGAACTGTGGTGTTGGAGAAGACTCTTGAGAGCCCATTGGACTGCAAGGAGATCCAATTAGTCCATTCTAAAGGAAATCAGTCCTGAATATTCATTGGAAGGACTAAGGCCACCTGATATGAAGAGCTTACTAACCCTGATGCTAGGAAAAATTGAACCCTGGAGGAGATGGAGATGACAGAGGATGAGATGACTGGATGACATCACCGACTCAAATGGACATGAGATTGAGTAAACTCCTGGAGTTGGTGATGGAGAGGGAGGCTTGGCATGCCGCAATCCATGGGGTTGCAAAGAGTCGGACATGAGTGAGCAACTTAATTGAACTGAACTGAACTGATCTACACATTGCCTCTGGTAATCTGTTCTCTTTTTCTATGAGCTTGATTATGTAATATAATTTACCTAAAACACTATGTTATTTCCTGTTATACAACAAACTTATTTGCTGTTCCTATACATTACAAAATGATCACTATGGTAAGTCTAGATATAATGTTTCACCATAGAAAGATATTACATAGTTATTGACTATATCCCGATGCTGTACATTTCATACCCCTGACTCATTTATTTTGCAACCAGAAGTTTTTATCTTTTAATTCCCTCACTTATTTCATTGCTCTCTACACATTTACCATTCGGCTACCTCCTATTTGTTCTCTATATCTATAATTCTGTTTTGCAACATTTGCTCATTTTTTTTAAGATTTCACATATGAATAAGCCATATGTATTTATATTTCCCTCTCTGACATATTTCACTTAATGTAATACTCGAAATCCATCCATGTTACTGTAAATAGCAAGATACCATTTGTTTTCATGGCTGAGTAGTATTCATTGTTTCCACATCTATTTGCCATGAAGTGATGGGACTGGATGCCATGATCTTAGTTTATGGAATTTTGAATGTTAAGCTAACTTTTTCACTCTCCTCTTTCACTTTCATCAACAGGCTCTTTAGTTCTTCACTTTCTGCCATAAGGGTGGTGTCATCTCCTTATCTGAGGTTATTGATATTTCCCTTAGTAGTCTCGTTTCCAGCTTGTGCTTCAAGCAGCCCAGCATTTCTCATGATGTACTCTGCATATAAGTTAAATAAACAAGGTGACAGTATACAGCCTTGACATGCTTCTTTCCCAGTTTGAAATAAATCCATGTCCTGTTCTAACTGTTGCTTCTTGACCTGCATACAGATTTCTCAGGAGGCAGGTCAGGTGGTCTGGTATTCCCATCTCTTTAAGGATTACCTACAGTTTGTTGTGATCCACACAGTTAAGGCTTTGGTGTAGTCAATAAAGCAGAATAAGATGTTTTTCTGGAACTCGCTTGCTTTTTCAGTGATCCAAAGGATGCTGGCAACTTGGACTCTGGTTCCTCTGCCTTTTCTAAATCCAACTTGAACATCTGGAAGTTCTTGGTTCATGCACTACAGGAGTCTCACTTGGAGAATTTTGAGCATTACTTTGCTAGCATGTGAAACGAGTACAATTGTGCAGTAGTTTGAACATTCTTTGGCATTGCCCTTCTTTGGGATTGGAACGAAAACTGACCTTTGCCAGTCCTGTGGCCACTGCTGAGCTTTCCAAATTTTCTGGCATATTGAGTTCAGCACAGTATCATGTTTTAGGATTTGAAATAGCTCAGCTGGAATTCCATCACCTCCATTAGCTTTGTGATGCTTCCTAAGGCCCACTTGACTTTGCACTCCAGGATGTCTGGCTCTAGGTGAGCGATCACACCATCGTGATTATCTGGGTTGTGAAGATCTTTTTTGTATAGTTCTTCTGTGTATTCTTACCACCTCTTCTTAATATCTTCTGTTTCTGTTAGGTCCATATCATTTTTGTCCTTTATTGTGCCTGTCTTTTCATGAAAATTTCCCTTGGTATCTCTAATTTTCTTGAACAGCTTTCTAGTCTTTCCATTCTGTTGTTTTCCTCTACTTCTTTGCATTGAACAATGGAAACAGTGACAGACTTTATTTTCTTGGGCTGCAAAATCACTGCAGATGGTGACTGCAGCTATGAAAGTAAAATACTGACCTGAGGATTCGTTGTATGTATTAATATATACCATATCTTCTTTATCCACTTACTTATGATGGAGACTTCCTTTGCTTCCTTATCTTGGCTATTGTAAGTAGTGCTGCTATGAACACAGGGGTGCATATATCTTTTCTAATTTGTGTTTTTATTTACTTAGGGTAAATACTTAGAGTGGAATTGCTGGATCATGTGGTAATTATATTTTTAGTTTTTGAGGACTTCATACCTTTTTGGGCTTTCCTTGTGGCTCAGTGGTAAAGAATCTTCCTGCAATGCAGTAGACCTAGGTTTGATCCCTGAGTTGGGAAGATTCCATGGAAAAATGAATGTCTATCCACTCCAGTATTCGGGCCTGGAGAATTCCATGGACTGTATAGTCCATGAGGGCGCAAAGAGTCAGAAATGACTGAGTGACTTTCACAATCACTTTCAAACCATTTTACGTTTTGTTCAGCTGATTCATTCCTCTGAATCATTTAATCCAATTTTAGTTTATTCTAGGGTATTTTTATTTCAGTTATGGTATTATTCTGTTATGTTTTATCTGTCTATATTTTTATGTCTTTGTTTTAAGCCTCTAATTTTTCACTCAATCATCCAATATTTTCCCAAGTTCTTTCAGCATCTTTACCATTATTACCTTGAATTCTTTACCAGGTAGATTGCTTATCTTCACTTCAATTATTTATTTTTCTGGATTGTAACTGATTCATTTATTTTAAAATTATTCCTCCATTTTATCATTTTGTCTATCTTTTTTTTCCTGTGTATTATACAGGTTGATTTCATTTCCCAGCCTTGGTAAGTGGCCTTTCCTAGGAGATGTCTTATGTGTTACAGCAGTGCACACTCTTTTTGTTATCAAAGCTATATTCTCTTGGTACACTCCCCCCGTCACTTTGTGGTCCCTTCTGTTGTGCCTAGTTGACTACTGTGGGAAGTCTTGTGGATGGAGCTGAGTAATGAGGTGGCTGGCTGCAGTGTCAGCCACCATTCAGCTAACACCAGCTCCAAATCCCCCAAAGTTCTGCAGCCTGAGACCCTGGAACATGGTTCTGTCCATCAGTAGCCAGAATTAGCCCCAGAAACCCCTGGGCCCCAGATTCACCCACCTGCAGGCAGATGTGAGCTCCAAGCCACCTGGCCTCCTTAGCTGTCCACCCTGGGATCCAGCCCTACTCAGCAGTAGACTGACATCCAATTTAGGAACCCCAGACTCTATAGCCAGCTGTGCAGGAATGAGCTCCACCCACCAGCAGGACAACACTAGATCTGGGACCCCTACATGCACAATCACCCACCCCAAGACTCATCTCTGCCCAACAGTGGGCCTAAGGAGTCCAAGATTTGCTGCCAACCCACTGATGTGGTGGCAGTGAAGTTTATACTGCTGGCTCTGAGGCTCCAAGTAGTCGTGTGGCTAGTGCCAGTGCACTAGTGTGTGGGGCTGGGTCCTGGGCCTTCTGGTGGACAGATCAAGGCTTGGGGTAACTGTGGCTTCAAGGGATTGTAAGGTACCTGGGCTAATGATGGGTAGAACTAAGACTTTCTTGGATAGCTGCTTGGTCTTGAGTATCTTATAGTGGTGCCTAAATGGCTGGTGGGCAGGGCTGGGCCACTTAGGTCATAAACTAAATGAGGACTCCAAATGAGCACTTGCGAACCCCAGTGTCCTCATGGTAGACTGAACTCTCTAAAATGGCTGCTGCTAGTGTCCATGTCCTCAGGGTGAGCTCCAGTTGCTTACTGCCACTCTGGAAGACTCTCCAAGATCATTAGATGGTTTGACCCAGCCTCTTTTCAAATTATTGTTTCTTCCGTGGGTCTCAGATTATGTGAGATTTTGCATGTACTCTTTAGGAGTGGATTTTCTTGCCCTCAGTCCTCTAGTTATCCCAAAAGTAAGCCCATTGGCTTTCAAATCCAGACTTCTGTGGTCTTATCTTCTTGGTGCAGGAATCCCAGTTTGGGTAGCAACTTGGACTCCTTGCTCCTTGAGGAGAAGTTCTACAATTGTAATAATTCTCATGTTTGTGAGTCACCCACTTGTGTGTATGGATCTGGATTATATTGCATCCCTGCCCTTCTTCCCTCCCTTGTGGTTTCTTCTTTACACATTTAGTTAGAGAATACCTTTAGCTAGTATTTTGGTATTTCTCACCTACTGTTACTCTGTCAGATCAGATCAGATCAGATCAGTCGCTCAGTTGTGTCCGACTCTTTGCGACCCCATGAATCGCAGCACACCAGGCCTCCCTGTCCATCAGCAGTGGGAGGAAGTGAGCTTAGCATCTTTCTACTCTGCCATTTTGGCCACTCCCTGAAAAACTTTCAGTCAAATCTTGGACATTTTCCTAATATGTTATGGATTCTTGTATCTTATGAAAACCATTGAGAGCAGGAGGAGAAGGGGATGAAACAGAGGAGAGATGGTTGGATGGCATCACAGACTCAATGGACATGAGTTTGGGTGAATTCCAAGAGTTGGTAATGGATAGGGAGGCCTGGCATGCTTCAGCTTCAGTGCATAGGGTCACAAAGAGTTGAACACAACTAAGCGACTGAACTAAATTAAAAATGAAAACCATCTCTTCTAGCTGATTTTTCTGACACTAAGGCTGAGCACTATCTCCTTGATGCCAAGTGGAAACAAAATCCTAAGTTCCTCACTTAGTCTCCATTGACACCCAAGGTTGGGGTGGTATCTCATTATTGTTGGTCAAAGATAGGTATTTAGAATCTTGTAATCTCCATAATCACTGTGGTGGAGGTACACATATTACTGCTGAGCAAAGTTGAATGTCCTGACTTGCACTAGACCTGCTTTGAAACTACCTATTGGAAAGTGGGCATGGCAACCCACTCCAGTATTCTTGCCTGGAGAATCCCATGGACAAAGGACCCTGGCAGGCTACAATCCATAGGGCTGCAAGACTCAGACATGACTGAGCGACTAACACTACTACTGGTAGCAACTACTACTACTGGTAGTGGTAGTGACTACTAGTACTGATGCTGGGAAAGACTGAAGGCAAAAGGGGTGACAGAGAATGAGATGGTTACATAGAATCACCAACTCAATGGACATGAATATGATCAAACTCCAGGAGACGACATTGGAGGACAGAGGAGCCTGATGTGCTACAGTCCATGGGGTCACAAAGAGATAGGCATGACTTAGCGACTAAAAAACTACCAAACTTGGAAGGAAGGTACCCATCAGCTCAGTTCAGTTCAGTTGCTCAGTCATGTCCGACTCTTTGCCACCCCATGGACTGCAGCACACCTCCCTGTCCATCACCAACTCCCAGAGCTTGCTCAAACTCATGTCCATCAAGTCAGTGATATCATCCAATCATTCATCCTCTGTCATCCCCTTCTCCCGCTGCCTTCAATTTCCCTAGCATCAATTTGAGTCAGTTATTCCATGAGTCAGTTCTTCCCATCAGGTGGCCAAAGTATTGGAGTTTCAGCTTCAGCATGTCTGAGCTACAGGAGAAGCCTATATGAATTCAGTTGCTCAATCATGTCCGAGGCTTTGTGACCCCATGAATCGCAGCATGCCAGGCCTCCCTGCCCATCACCAACTCCCACAGTTCACTCAGACTCACGTCCATTGAGTCAGTGATGCCATCCAGCCATCTCATCCTCTGTCGTCCCCTTCTCCGCCTGCCCCCAATCCCTCCCAGCATTGGAGTCTTTTCCAATGAGTCAACTCTTTGCATGAGGTGGCCAAAGTACTGGAGTTTCAGCTTTAGCATCATTCCTTCCAAAGAAATCCCAGGGCTGATCTCCTTCAGAATGGACTGGTTGGATCTCTTAGCAGTCCAAGGACTCTCAAGAGTCTTCTCCAACACCACAGTTCAAAAGCATCAATTCTTCCGCACTCAGGTTTCTTTATAGTCCAAATCTCACATCTGTACATGACTACTGGATAAACCATAGGTTTGACTAGATGGACCTTTGTTGGCAAAGTAATGTCTCTGCTTTTTAATAAGCTGTCTAGGTTGGTCATAACTTTTATTCCAAGGAGCAAGTGTCATGGCTGCGATCACCATCTGCAGTGATTTGGGAGCCAATAAATAAATAAAGTCTGTCACTGTTTCCCCACCTATTTGCCATGAAGTGATGGGACAAGATGCCATGATCTTAGCTTTCTGAATGTTGAGTTTTAAGCAAACATTTTCGCACTTCTTTCACTTTCATCAAGAGACTCTTTTGCTCTTCTTCACTTTCTGCCATAAGGATGGTGTCATCTGCATATCTGAAGTTATTGATATTTCTCCCAGCAATTTTGATTCCAGCTTTTGTTTCATGCAGTCCAGCATTTCTCAAGATGTACTCTGCATATAAGTTAAATAAGCAGGGTGACAATATGCAGCCTTGATATACTCCTTTCTGGATATGGTATCATTCTGCTGTTCCATGTCCAGTTCTAACTGTTGTTTCCTGACCTGCATACAGATTTCTCAGAAGACAGGTCAGGTGGTCTGTTATTCCCATCTTTTTAAGTATTTTCCACAATTTGTTGTGATCCACAAAATCAAAAGCTTTGGCATAGGCGATAAAGCAGAAATAGATGTTTTTCTGGAACACTCTTGCTTTTTTGATGATCCAGTAGATGCTGGCAATTTGATCTCTGGTTCCTCTGCATTTCCAAATCCAGCTTGAACATCTGGAAGTTCATAGTTCACATATTGTTAAAGCTTGACTTGGAGAATTTTGAGCATTCCTTTGCTAGCGTGTGAGATGAGTGCAATTGTGTGGTAGTTTGAGTATTCTTTGGCATTGCCTTACTTGGGGATTGGAATGAAAACTGACTTTCTCCAGTCCTGTGGCCACTGCTGAGTTTTCCAAATTTGCTACTATAGTAAGTGCACTTTCACAGCATTATCTTTTAGGATTTGAAATGCCTCAACTGGAATTCCATCACCTCCTAGCTTTGTCCATAGTGATGCTTCCTAAGGTCTGCTTGACTTTGCATTTTAGGATCACTCTAGGTGAGTGATCAGACCATTGTGATTATCTGGGTCATGAAGATCTTTTTTGAATAGTTATTCTGTGTATTGTTGCCACCTCTTCTTAATATCTTCTGCTTCTGTTAGGTCCATACCATTTCTGTCCTTTATTGACCCCATCTTTGCATGAAAAGTTCCCTTGGTATCTCTAATTTTCTTGAAGAGATCACTAGTCTTTCCCATTCCATTGTTTTCCTTTTTTTTTTTTTTTTTTTTTTTTGCATTTACCACTGAGGAAGGCTTTCTTATATCTCCTTGCTATTCTTTGGAACTCTGCATTCAAATGAGTATATCTTTTCTTTTCTTCTTAGCCTTTTGCTTCTCTTCTTTTCATAGTTGTTTATAAGCCCTCCTCAGACAACCATTTTGCCTTTTTGCATTTCTTTTCCTTGTGGATGATCTTGATCACTGTCTCCTGTACAATGTCACAAACCTCTGTACATAATTATTCAGGCACTCTGTCTATCAGATCTAATCCCTTGAATCTATTTGTCACTTTCACTGTATAGTCGTAAGGGATTTGATTTAGGTCATACCTGAGTGGTCTAATGGTTTTCCCTACTTAAATTTAAGTCTTAATTTGGCAATAAGTATTTAATGATCTGAGTCACAGTCAGCTCCCAGTCTTGTTCTTGGTGACTGTATAGAGCTTCTCCATCTTTGTCTGTAAAGAATATAATCAATCTGATTTCAGTATTGATCATCTCATGATGTCCATAGGTTCAGTTCAGTTTAGTCACTCAGTCGTGTCCGACTCTTTGCGACCCCCTGAATTGCAGCACTCCCGGCCTCCCTGTCCATCACCAACTCCGAGAGTTCACTCAAACTCACATCTATCGAGTCGGTGATGCCATCCAGCCATCTCATCCTCTGTCGTCCCCTTCTCCTCCTGCTCCCAATCCCTCCCAGCATCAGAATCTTTTCCAATGAGTCAACTCTTCACATGAGGTGGCCAAAGTATTGAAGTTTCAGCTTTAGCATCAGTCTTTCCAATGAACACCCAGGACTGATTTTATTGCTATTTAAATTAACCCTTTAAACATTTTCAATTATTGTAGATTCATATGTAGTTGCAAGAGAAGATATAGAGAAATCCCATATACCACTTAGCCAATTTCCGCTGAGGCTGACATCTTGAAAAAACTGTTGGAGAGTATCAGAGTTAGAATATTGATGGTGATACAGTGAAGAATGCTCAAAATTCTCCAAACCAGGCTTCAGCAATACATGAACCGTGAATTTCCCAATGTTCAAGCTGGTTTTAGAAAAGGCAGAGGAACCAGAGATCAAAATCCCAGCATCCACTGGATCATCAAAAAAGGAAGAGAGTTCCAGAAAAACATCTATTTCTGCTTTATTGACTATGACAAAGTCTTTGACTCTGTAGGTCACAATAAACTGTGGAAAATTCTGAAAGAGTTGGGAATACCAGACCACCTGACCTGACTCTTGAGAAACCTATATGCAGGTCAGGAAGCAACAGTTAGAACTGGACATGGAACAACAGACTATTTCCAAATAGGAAAAGCAGTATGTCAAGGCTGTATATTGTCATCCTGTTTATTTAACTTATATGCAGAGTACATCATGAGAAACACTGGGCTGGAAGAAGTACAAGATTTAATCAAGATTGCTGGGAGAAATATCAATAACCTCAGATATGCAGATGATACCACCTTTATGGCAGAAAGTGAAGAGGAACTAAAAAGTTGATGAAAGTGAAAATGGAGAGTGAAAAAGTTGGCTTAAAGCTCAACATTCAGAAAACGAAGATCATGGCATCTGATCCCATCACTTCATGGGAAATAGATGGGGAAACAGTGGAAACACTGTCAGACTTTATTTTTTGGGGGGCTCCAAAATCACTGCAGATGGTGATTGCAGCCATGAAATTAAAAGACACTTACTCCTTGAAAGAAAACTTAGGACCAACCTAGATAGCATATTGAAAAGCAGATACATTACTTTGCCAACAAAGGTCCATCTAGTCAAGGCTATGGTTTTTCCAGTAGTCATGTATGGATGTGAGAGTTGGACTGTGAAGAAAGCTGAGTGTCAAAGAATTGATGCTTTTGAACTGTGGTGTTGGAGAAGACTCTTGAGAGTCCCTTGGACTGCAAGGAGATCCAACCAGTCCATTCTAGAGGAGATCAGTCCTGGGTGTTCTTTGGAAGAGATGATGCTAAAGCTGAAACTCCAGTACTTTGGCCACCTCATACAAAGAGTTGACTCATTGGAAAAGACTCTGATGCTGGGAGGGATTGGGAGCAGGAGAAAAAGTGGCGGACAGAGGATGAGATGGCTGGATGGCATCACCGACTCGATGGACATGAGTTTGGGTGAACTCTGGGAGTTTTTGATGAACAGGAAGGCCTGGCTTGCTGCGATTCATGGGGTCACAAAGAGTTGGACACGACTGAGTGACTGAACTGAACTGAACTATACAGTGAAGAAACGGAGCATTTCCATCATCATCCAGATTTCTCATGCTGCCTATTTAAAACCATATTCTCTTCCTTCTCACTCACTTCTCCTTAATTTTTTGCAACCACTAATTTATTTTCTATTTCTATAGAGTTGTCATTTAAAAAATATTATATAAATTAAGTTATACTGTATTTAAACTTTGGGGGTTTGTTTTTCACTCTGCATAATTCCCCAGAGATTCAGACATATTTTTGTGTGTTTTAATAATTTTTTTCCTATTATTGCTAAATAGTATTCCATGATTTGTATGCATTATAAGATTGCTTAATCATTCTCTTGTTAAATAACATCTAGGTTGTTTCCAGGTTTTGGTTATTATTAGCAAAGTAACAGTTTTATTAAGCATTACTTTACAATTATTTTGTGTGTGAATATAGTTTTCCATTTCTCTTGTATAAAGTTTTAGGAGAGAAATTTCTGATTGGCTATTTACATATTATTATTCACCTATCAGAATGATATGGAGAAGGCAATGGCACCCCACTCCAGTACTCTTGCCTGGAAAATCCCATGGTAGGGGGAGCCTGGTAGGCTGCAGTCCATGGGGTTGCGAAGAGTTGGACACGACTGAGCCACTTCACTCTCACTTTTCACTTTCATGCATTGGAGAAGGAAATGGCAATCTACTCCAGTGTTCTTGCCTGGAGAATCCCAGGGATGGCGGAGCCTGGTGAGCTGCTGTCTATGGGGTCGCACAGAGTCAGACACAACTGAAGCGACGTAGTAGTAGTATCAGAATGACAAACATAAACATATATGGTGGCGACACCAAATGCTGATGAGGATATAGAGAAACTGGACACTCATACATTGCTGATAAGCAGATAAAAACATACAACTAGTGTGGAAAACAGTTTGGAAATTCCTTCAAAACCTCAAATCAATTTTAGGTCAACTTTTTGGAGCTCCTGACAGGCTCCAAGCCATCTGGAATTGTGAAGTTATAACATTCCTCTAGAGTAGCAGTTTCTACAAATTTCCTATTGTTTAGCTCTACAAATAAAAACAAACAAAAAAAATTGAGTCAGGTTATTAAATACATTCTTATATATAAATCATTGATATACTCTATGGTTCTAGTACAAGAGGTACATTGAGAAATATATACAAAACATTTTTTAATGCATAAAAATAAATATAAATCCAATATCAGAGTCCTGATTTAACTGTGTATTTTTCACCGCACACCAGTGTCTCACCCAATGTGGAGATAGCCAACTTAGAGTCACATAGCATAGGAGCTCAAGTAGAAAATCTATGCATTATAGTACTTGAAGCCTTCCTCTCTCGATCCCTAGTTCAATTGTTTTCTACAAGAATATTAGAATATGACCATTGAAATTTCCAAAAGTTGGAGGTTTATTTCTTCATAGAGCTTGGAGAAATCACAAATCTATAAAAGTCTGAATCTTCAGCACAGCAGCAGTCAACCAGCTGTGTAATTTATGTAGTATTTCCTGCCACTGTGTAGTAATATAAGCAGGAACATATTGTAGGTCCAGCATACCTAAAATCAATATTAAAGCTATATTACAGCTAATTCCTTGCCTTAAATGCTTTTCTGATGAATTATTTTTAGAGAAAATTCGTTATCTCTTATGGAGTCTATAGAATTCAATGTCTATTCCATTTGGTAAATATTGATCTTTTTTTAAGATCTAGATTAAGAATTAGAGTAGGTGAGTTGGAGTACTGTTTCATGCCAGGAAGAGATATGGGTGCAATATGTTCAAATGGAGAAAGTGCATCTAACAGAAGAAAAGAAGGTAAGGGAGTTCAGAGGCAGTTAACAGGCAGTCGTGTAACCATGACAGTTGGTACTGGTCCAAGGAGATCTGTGGCAGTCCAGAAGAGGATAACTGACTAAATGAAGTGTATAAAGATAGAAGAATGATAATAAAGTTTATTTCTTGTAATAAGCGGGGGCTATTGACCCAATTACTTTAAGTTAGGGAGTTCAAGTAACCAAAGATCAACCACAAGAATTGTGAACTGCTGCTGATATGTCTGGCCTGCTCCTCAGGACGGACCTTTGCTAAAATGGGCCAGTCTGAGTGACTTCCAACTTAAACCAATATAGAGCTCTCTGACCTAGTAAGAAAAATTCTAGTCAAAATTGTCCCTGAGGTCATCCCTGGTATAGACTTGAAAGAAATATTGTCTTAGTTTTCATCATGAATATGGGTTTCATACCAAAATCATTAAAAGTTTCATATACTTCTAGCAATGTTAGAACAATGGAAAGATTTGCTAAAGTATTAATATTCTCTAAAGAGTGTTCACAGTTGAAACAAATTTACACAAAAAAACACATAATTAAAAGATATTCACCTTAATGGGATAAATCAAGGGACTAATTACCACTCTAATATTTAGTTTGTTAATACTAATATGAAATTTAGGAGGAAGAAGACCAAGATCACATCATTATTCCATATTCCAACAGTGGGCTCTTGCTCTACTATATCTATTCTCATTCAGTTTATCTATAGGCCATTGGATATGGTGAGCCCTTATTCGGAGATTTTGGAGCCATGCAGTCCACAGTGTCAATTCTGGATGACCAGATTAGCCACTATCCATAGCTAGAGAGGATCCCATGTGCTTCTTGAATGCATATATGGGCTTCATTAACTGCTTCTTAGCTGGAAGGAGTCACTTCTCTGTATTATCTCCCTTATTCCATTACCTGTATTACATTTAGGAAGAAATAACCCAAAGTGGCCCTGGCTACCAAACACTATTCTCTCACAAAAGTCCACCTGACTCACATTGGTGAACAGAGCATAATAAAAGGCCAGAAGAAGCATTAAGGGCATCTTAATAGTCTACCTCTCATTCCTTTGACATCTGATCAAGTATATAGATTTGCCTTTTCCTTTGCATTATTAGGAAATTTTGATGGGCATTGATACTGATGCACAAAGACAGACAGACATTCTTCTTTATAAAAGTCTTTGAAACCCTTCTATGAACTTTTCTGAACTATTTAGAAATGCAAATTTTTGGCCTGACCCTAGTTGAAATTATGTATAGTAATGAAGAAGGTAGTGCCGCCTTCACCTCACCTAGAATGACTTTAAGTTCTCTAAATGACACAAATGCAACTAACAGTGAGTCTTCCTTGCCAAAACTTTGGGTTTAGTTTCATTAGGTGCTTCTAAGTGAAGACATTTTGTTAGATTTTGGTTTAAATAAACCCTATTCTTATTTATTTATTTATGTTTGGGCTGGGTCTTCATTGCTGTGCAATGTATTCTCTAGTTCTGGCAAGCACGGACTACTCTTTAGTTGCATTGAGTGGGCTTCTCAAAGCAGTGGGAGGAGTGCACGGACTCTAGGGTGCTTGAACTTCAGGAGTTGTGGCACGTGGGCCCCATAGATGTGGTTCCCAGGCTCTAAAGTACAGGTTCAATAGCTGCAGCACATGGGCTTAGTTGCTTGTCACCATGTGGGATCTTCCTGGATCAGGGATAAAACTGGTGTCTCCTGCATGGGCAGGTGAATTCTTTACCACTGGGCTACAGGGAAGCCCAAAATAAAGCTGTATCTTAAGTATATTACTCTGGCAGAGTAGTTTAACCATATTAAACATGTTCCACTGCTGAATAGATTGAACTACATCCAAATTACCTACATAATTTCCTAAAATCATAGGACATTAAGGGCAGTAGCATATGTGCCAGAGATTTACTGCTGTTTGTTGCTAGAACTGGTCTTTCCAGATAAAAACAGTGGAAATCTTCATACCTCAGTGCTGAGAAGCATGTGTCTTCTTAGCTAGAGTGAGGAGGACGCAATTATTGTAAAGCCCAGGTTGAACTGTCTAATTTCTCATTGGTTGTCCCAGAGAGGGTTCCTCGTGTAATTCAGGAATTCCTGTACTTCACAGACAGGAAAGTTCCAGAAACTTGAAGAACAAAGTCTGAAAGGCCTATAAGCAAATTGTACTATTTATTTTTTTTTTTAAGCTACAGTTTGTCTTAGTTAAAACAGGATTATTAAGTGACTATTAATTTTTTTACTAGCAACTTCCAGTATAACAACTGAAACTGGAATAAATATTGATATTCTATTAATAAAACTGAGTTTTGACAAATAAAGCCAGCAGGACAACACAAATGCTTTAAAACATGTACCTGTGAACAAGCTCAAAAATGAGATAAATCATAGTTCAGGAGGATACATGTAAATGGACATTTATGTTATTAGAAAACAAAAAGGAAATAATTAATGGAGATGCTTTATTCTATAATATCTATAAACTGCTGAACAATGACATGTATAGATATATGATATGTATATATTACATAAAAATAACTTGTATAGCATTACTTGCAGATATTTGGCTAGGTATAGATCCCACTGTGTGCCAAAAAGATGACAGGTTTTCACAAGTAATGGGGTAAAGTTTCAGTTTTAGAAGTAAAGGAAGAGCAACTGTGACAGGAATGGAGGTGTCAGACAGTATTTAGGAGAACAGTATTTAGGAGACATAGTAGTTAAATTTTGTAGTATAACTCTGACAACATTTAGAGCTTCATGAAGTAATCAGTGTATCTATTAGCTATGATCTAAATGCAAACAAGTGAAAGAACTGAAAGAGCAGTTAACAAGACAATTTCTTGATTAGTTTAGCTGAAATATGTAAGGTATCAGATACACAGTGGCCCAGAACAATGCTTTTTTTTAAAGTATTTAATTACAAACACCCAATAGTGATATTTTCCATATCTCTGTTTCTGCATTATGACATTGACTGTAAGTGACATCTTTAGCATTGGAAATAGTGTTAGCAGTGACTTCAAATCTATTCAGACTAGAGAACCAATTCTAAGATTCTAGAAAATCCAGAAGAAATTCAGTAAGTTCACCCATGAGATTCTGTTCTTTTACAACCAAAATCTGTATCAGTCACAGTTCTCTAAGGAAACAGAACATACTCCCATTGTAGCCACGACCTTAACTAATTGCTGTTGTTCAGTAGCTCAGTCATGCCCAACTCTATGCTACACCATGGACTGGAGCACACCAAGCTTCCCTGTCCTTCACCATCTCCCAGAGCTTGCTCAAACTCACCACAGCATTAGCCTTCATTATGGTCCAAATGTCACATCCATACCTGAGTATGGGAAAAAAAAAACCAGCAACATAACTTAGACTGTATAGACCTTTGTAGCGAAAGTAATGGAGAAGGCACTGGCACCCTCTCCAGTGCTCTTACCTGCAGAATCCCAGGGACGGGGGAGCCTGGTGGGCTGCCATCTATGGGGTTGCACAGAGTTGGACACAACTGAAGTAACTTAACAGCAGCAGTAGCAGAGAAAGTAATGTCTCTGGTTTTTAATATGCTCTCTTGTTTTGTCATAGCTTTTTCTTCCAAAGAACAAGGGTCTTTTAATTTCATGGCTGCAGCCACCATCTGCAGTGATTTTGGAGCCCAAGAAAATAAAGTCTCTTACTGTTTCCATTGCTTCTCCATCTATTTGCCATGAAATGATGGGACCAGATGCCATGATTTTGTTTTTTGAACTTTGAGTTTTAAGCCAGCTTTTTCACTCTCCTCTTTCACTTTCATCAAGATGCTCTTTAGTTCCTCTTCGCTTTCTACTATAAGGATGGTTGTCATCAACATATCTGAGGTTATTGATATTTCTCCCAGCAATCTTGATTCCAGCTTGTGCTTTATCCAGCCTGGCATTTTGCATGGTGTATTCTGTATACAAGTTAAATAAGCAGGGTGACAATAAACAACCTTGACGTGTCCCTTTCCTGATTTGGAACCAGTCTGTTGTTCAATGTATGGTTCTAACTGTTGCTTTTTGGCCTGCATACAGGTTTTACAAGAGACAGTAAAGGTGGTCTGGTATTCTCATCTCTTGTAGAATTTTCCAGTTTGTTGTGATCCATACAGTCAAAGGCTTTAGTGCAGTCAATACAGCAGAAGTAGATTTTTTTCCTGGAATTCTCTTGCTTTTTCTATGATATAAAGGATGTTGGTAATTTGATCTCTGATGTCTCTGCTTTTGCTAAATCCAGCTTGAACATCTGGCAGTTATCTGTTCATGTACTGTGGAAGCCTGGCTTGGAGAATTTTGAGCATTACTTTGCCAGCACATGAAATGAGTGCAATTGTGCAGTAGCTTGAACATTCATTGGCATTTCCATCCTTTAGGATTGGAATGAAAACTGACCTTTTCCAGTCCTGCAGCCACTGCTGAGTTTTCCAAATTTGCTGGCATATTGAGTGCAACACTTTTACAGCATCATCATTTAGAATCTGAAATAGCTCAGCTGGACAGAGGATGAGAAGGTTGGATGGCATCACCAACTCAATGGACATGGGTTTGGGTGGACTCCGGGAGTTAGTGATGGACAGGGAGGCCTGGAGTGCTGTGGTTCATGGGTTCTCAAAGAGTCGGACATGACTGAGTGACTGAACTGAACTTAGCAGCTGGAATTCCATCACCTCCACTAACTTTGTTTGTAGTGATGCTTCCTAAGGCCCAGTTGACTTAGTACTCCTTGATATCTGGCTCTAGGTGAGTGATCACACCATCGTGATTATCTGGGTCATGTATATCACTTTTGTATAGTTCTTTTGTGTATTCTTGCTACCTTTTCTTAATATCTTCTGCTTCTGTTAGGTCTATGCCATTTCTGTCCTTTATTGTGCCCATCTTTGCATGAAATATTTTTTGGTATCTCTAATTTTCTTGAAGAGATCTTGTCTCTCCCATTCTATCATTTTCCTCTATTTCTTTGCATTGTTCACTTAGAAAGGCTTTCATATCTGTCCTTACTATTCTTACTAACTTTAGTAAGATATAGATATGTAAGATGGTGTGAAATAAATCTTGACACAATTTTAGAGACCTTCAACTTCAGTGAAATTTCTAGAAGTGCAAAGTGAAAGATAAGTTGTGACATCAGTTCCCTAACAATCAAAAATGAGGTACAACACTTATTGGGCCTTTGGATTTTGAAGGCAGCATAGTCTCCTTTAGGTTTACTGCTGATGCTGCTAAGTCACTTCATTCGTGTCTGACTCTATGCGACCCCATAGATGGCAGCCCACCAGGCTCCTCCGTCCCTGGGATTCTCCAGGCAAGAACACTGGAGTGGGTTGCCATTTCCTTCTCCAGTTCATGAAAGTGAAAAGTTAAAGTGAAGTCGTGGGGCCAAAAAGCTGTTTATTTTTCATGGGGCCCATAATATGATGTCCTGAGGTGATGAATAAGGAGAGAATCGATCATAGAGGCTGAGAAGTTAAACCTTAAAAGGGGTGGATGAACACCTAATAATATGCAGATGAGGATTAAGGGCAGGAATTTGAGGCAGTTAACCCTGGATAAATTAGGAAGCATAGTCCAGGAGAAGTACATAAATTCAAGGGGTGAATTTCAGGATAAAAAATAATATATATATTGACAGATATCAGAAAGGTGGCTGATCAAAAAAATATAATAAGAATTTAGAAGTTACCCTTGAAATCCTAGATTATAAATTCTTACAATTTCCTGAAAAGTTTGTATTTCTATGGCAGTTTCATCTATGAAATGTATATTATTTTTTGATACCTAGAAAGACATTTTAAAATGGCAAGATAATTCACCATCTGTATAAGATTATATTGGAAGGAATGTGCTATCAAAATTTGTCTCTGAATTTCAGAATTCATTAACTAATAATATAGCAAAAGACATGAGCAATGACTTTGTAGGGATGATTTGAAGTTGTTGTTGTTCAGTCACTAAGTAGTGTCCAAATTTGTGACCCCATGGACTACAGCATGCCAGGCTTCCCTGTCCTTCACTATGTACCAGAGTTTGCTGAAACACATGTCCATTTAGTCAGGGATGCCATCCAACCATTACATCCTCTGTTGTTCCCTTCTCCAGCCTTCAGTCTTTCCAAGCATCTTTTCCAATGAGTCATCTATTTGAATGAGTTGGTCAAAATATTGGAGCTTCAGCATCAGTCCTTCCAATGAATATTCAGGGTTGATTTCCTTTAGAATTGAATGATTGTGTCTCTTGCTGTTCCAGGAACTCTCAAGAGTCTTCTCCAGCACCACAATTTGAAATATATCAGTTTAATGATCTCTCATGATATAACCTTAGTTATTACCTTCATGTTTCTGGGCTATGAGCAGAAGAGGAAAAAGATGTTGTTACCTAGTCTAAACCAACCATTTAATTTGGGAAGATATGCCATTTTTAATGATGCAGCATGCAAAATATTTTTAAAATATGTGTTTTCAGAAGAAACTTTTAATATAAGCCATATTTAAATATAGGTTCTATATATATGAACATCATTTTTAAAGATTTTCAGTCAGAAAATCTTGATCCAAGGAGTTAGTGACACAATAGACTGGTTCTAAATTGGGAAATAAATGCATCAAGGCTGTATATTGTCACCCTGCTTATTTTACTTATATGCAGAGTAAGAACATCATGTGAAATGCAGGGCTGGATGAAGCACGAGCTGGAATCAGATTCCTGGGAGAAAAAATCAATAACCTCAGATGTAGATGGCACCACCCCTATGGCAGAAAGCAAACAGGAACTAAAGAGCCTCTTGATGAAAGTGAAAGAGGAGAGTGAAAAAGTTGGCTTAAAACTCAGCATTCAAAAAATAAGATCATGGCATCCAGTCCCATCACTTCATGACAAATAGATAGGGAAACAGTGGAAACAGTGACAGATTTTATTTTCTTGGGCTTCAAAAGCACTGCAGATGGTGACCACAGCCATGAAATTAAAAGGCACTTGCTCCTTGGAGGAAACCTATACAGTGTATTAAAAGCAGAGATATTACTTTCCCAACAAAGGTCCATCTAGTCAAAGCTATTTATTTTTTGTTGTTGTTGTTGTTTGTTTGTTTTTTTTTTCCCCATAGTCATGTATGAATGTGAGAGTTGGACCATAAAGAAAGCTGAGCACCAAAGAATTGATGTTTTTGAACTGTGGTGTTGGAGAAGACTCTTGAGAGTCCCCTGGACTGCAAGGAAATCAAACTAGTCCATCCTAAAGGAAATCAGTCCTGAATATTCATTGGAAGGACTGATGCTGAAGCTGAAACTCCAACAATTTGACCACCTGATGAAAAGAGTTGACTCATTGCAAAGGATCTTGATGCTGGGAAAGATTGAAGGCAGGGGGAGAAGGGGATGACAGAAGATGAGATGGTTGGATGGTATCACTGACTTAATGAGTTTGAGCAAGCTTTGGGAGTTGGTGATGGAGAGGAAAGCCTGGTGTGCTTCAATCTATGGGTTGCAAAGTATTGAACACTACTGAGAGACTGAACAACATCAAAATTTTTCTTTTTTTCCCTAAACTCTAAAAGTTCCCTTTAAATTAACAAGAAAATAATTGGGCATGGAATGGCATTAATTTCTAACCAAAATTTTATAAATAAAAATGTTCTCATATAGCTCTGCATTTTTATTTAAAATATGTTGGATGAACTTTATTGATGTAGTTTTCATTTTGTTTTGTTTTCTTCATGGAAAATAAGCAGTCATTTAATTAATTCCATTCCCCACTATTAAGTTATGACAATCAATATTCTCCTAAGAAAACATTCATGTGGAAAAAGTTATTGCTCATTGTATGCAAGATATAAAGAAATTGATGTAAATAAATTAAAGAAATGAATCCATCTGATAAGAATTAAGCTTAATATTTTCAGAGGCTATTGAATCTCACTCTCATGATCAAAGCGATATTTATCTTATGTGCATCACTGGCAGATTCATGAGAATGACTATGTAAGAATGTAAAATTAATCAGACATAAATGATACTTCTATGTTTGTAATTATATCTACAATAACATAACCCTTCAATGATTATTTGATAATACCAAAATCTAACCCAGAAGCAGGAAATTTTGCATTGTAAAACTTGTAAGACCCGGTTTTTAATGCATACTTTCTAGGAAAATGTAATTAGCTATGAAATATACCTCAATAGAAAGCCCTGCTGCTGCTGCTGCTAAGTCGCTTCAGTCGTGTCCGACTCTGTGCGACCCCATAGACGGCAGCCCACCAGGTCCCACCTGCCTGGGATTCTCCAGGCAAGAACACTGGAGTGGGTTGCCATTTCCTCCTCCAATGCATGAAAGTGAAAAGTGAAAGTGAAGTCGCTCAATCGTGTCTGACTCTTAGCGACCCCAGGGACTGCAGCCTACCGGGCTCCTCCATTGATGGGATTTTCCAGGCAAGAGTACTGGAGTTGGTTGCCATTGACTTCCCCAATAGAAAACCCTATATGTAGTCAATTTTTAACTAAACTGTAAGTAGAAAAAAATACCATTTTTGTAAGATAATTAAATATACACATCCTATAATATGAATAAAATTAATAGTATATATTTATGTCTTTATTTAATATACCACATCTCTTCTCTCACATAAATGTATGTAGATGCAGCAACTCCTATAAAACAGCCCTACATACGACATATAATATTCCAATGTTATAAAGTTTGCCATGTTGACACAATCAAAAATAAAAAAGTGTCTACAATTCTCTGAAATTTGCAAATCAATTTCATAACACAAGATCTCTAAAAGGATAGGTGGTCATTTAAATTTACTTTATCTGTAAAACACTCATTTCTTAGCATTTCACTCTTCTACTTATTTCATCAGAAGACTTGATCTCTTGATATACTCAAAACACACCAATATATGTAAATAAAAATGAATCTAAATGTCTGGTTTGCTATAGACAATAGCTATAAAAGCAGAATGTAGCACCACTGATCAAAGTGGGTGACTGAAGGACAATTTTTGCATGGCTCCATACACAGATTCTTTTTACACAGAGAAATATCTTCTGGAGTTCAACATTGGCTGCTGTTAAATCTGCATCACTGAACGTAAGAGTAACATTACTTCTAGTGTACAGTCAGTTATAACAAGGAGGTTGCTACATCCAAACATATAATTAAATATAGTAATTTGAACTACACTGATTTGGATTTATGATTATCTTAAAAATGCTGTAGATGAAGGTTACCTTTAGAAAACACCTTTCCTACATACACATTTGCTACATTAAAAGGACAAATATAGCATATTGCAACCCCATGAACTGACTGTAGCCTACCAGGCTCCTCTGCCCATGGGATTTTCCAGGCAATAGTACTGGAGTGGATTGCCATTTCCTTCTCCAGGGGATCTTCCCAACCCAGGGATGGAACCCAGGTCTCCTGCATTGTAGACAGATGCTGTACCGTCTGAGCCACCAGGGAAGACTATAGCATACTTAGGAGAATTAAATACCCTCAATACTCCTAGGCACTAGAACAGGACACATACACATTTGATAGTAAACACTGTGTATGTGCTTACCTCCATGGAGAAGTCTATTAAAATTTTGTGTATAGTGGGAACCAATTTGGAATCATTATATAGATGAACATGAAGTTATAGAGTCTATTTGAAGTATTCTACAAAACAGTCAAAGCAATCAAACAACATCATAGTTAGTATTTTTCTAAGAAACACATGGAGAATACTAACCAATTGTTCTTTGAGGGTGGGTGCCAAAAATGACTTGAATAGCTTTATGAAGGGATTATTTTGGCAAAAAGAAAAAGAATAAAAGAGGAAACCCTTAGTTCACAAGGTTGCAAACAATGGAAATGAGTAGGCTTGTTACCTTCTATTCCAATAACTTCGAAAACAATCCAGTTACATTTTATCAAGGATGTGGGTCACATAAAAGCCCGAAAGATGACTTGAATAATGTCACAAAGTTAGTCGTTTCCCGAGTCTCAATGACTGGATGCAGCCATGTGTTCTCTAATCAGTTCAGTTCAGTCATTCAATCGTGTTCGACTCTTTGCAACCCCATGGACTGCAGAACGCAGGCTTCCCTGTCCATCACTAACTCCCAGAGCCAACCCAAACTCATGTGCATCCAGTCTGTGATGCCATCCAGCCATCTCATCCTCTGTCATTCCCTTCTCCTCCTGCCCCAAATCCCTCCCAGCATCATGGTCTTTTCCAACGAGTCAACTCTTCGCATGAGGTGGCCAAAGTATTGGAGTTTCAGCTTCAAGATCAGTCCTTCCAATGAATATTCAGGACTGATTTCCTTTAGGATATACTGATTGGATCTCCTTGCAGTCCAAGGGACTCTCAAGAGTCTTCTCCAACACCACAGTTCAAAAGCATCAATTCTTCGGTGCAAGTCTTAATGATTACATGTAACCAGGTGTTCTCTGATAGCCACAGACAAAAAATAGAGCAGAAATACTTCCCTTGAATGCTCTATCCATATTTATTTTCTAAGTTCTTTCTTTCAGCTGTCTCCATTTTCAGTGATTTCAGTGGTTAAAAACACTTTTAAATTTCCAAGTATCCAATACTTTTATGGTGTTCTGAGGCCAAGTGTATAAAAAAGCAGGCCAAAAGTATTAAATAAAACTTTATGGAATTTTTATAAATTAAAAGAAAGTAAAATATTGGTAATTTCATGTTTTAATCTAACATAATCATGGAAAAATTGTACTTTTTGAACTGAAATGTTCACAAAGAAAATATCATGTGAAATTTTCAATTTCCGGTGGGGAAAATGAGTTCCATCATGACATGACTTATCCAAGGCAACGAAAGAAATGATTGGCATAAATGTTAATTCTGTAAAGACAAGGAAATAAGAGTAAGCTGTAGCATTCATTCCAAAGAAATTAATCTCTTTTAAAATAATTTAGACAGTGTTTATTTGTTTATGATGTGGTTTCTGTTATGTCATTTTTATATAATTGGTATATGGAGATAAATTATATACTGAATATATTTCTATGGAGTAAAATATATTTAATATATTAATTTTAACTACAGTAATTTGAAAAATGTGATCATTAGTAAAAGGCTAATCTTGTGTATTTCCTCCTATACCTTAAATCACATAATATAGGTGGTTTTAATTTATTCCATTATGCTAGCTTTCATGTTGAAGAGAATACATAATTTATACAACTGATATTTATTTACTGATGCCTATTAGCAAATAACTCCACTAGGTGCTATGGATAGAAAATTATAGAAACTGTCCCTAGCTCTCAAATAATTAATAGCATATGTTTTTGTTTGTTTTAAATGAAGCATTCTATTTTTAAAAATGTGAGCTTATTTAGTGAGATAATTAATATTTAAAGGTGTAAAATAAGCCAAATTTCAAAGAGGTAAATTGATAGACATGTCTTGATTAGTTCCTCTGAAAATGCCAAACAGGTTTTCATAGATCTTTTATTTTTTTTTAATTTTTATATAGCTGCTAAAGGTTACTTTTCATTCAAAGTTATTATAAAATATTGTAGTTGTTCCTCATGTTGTACAATGCATCCTTGAGTCTATTTCACATGCAGTACTTTGCACCTCCCAATCCCCCACCTACTTCTATACCTTCACTCCCCTCCCAACCAGTAACCACTAGTTTGTTCCCTATATGTGTGAATCTGCTTCTTTTATTTTTTATTATTATTTTTTTTAAGTTAGTGTAAACTGTTGACTTCTTTCCTCAGAATCACTACAACCAAAGACTGAAATCATGGGAATAAGAATAAACTGAGCAAAAGCCTAGGAAATATATGTGTATTTTTTGAAATGTCTTAACGGGAAAGGTATGTCCATTAGAGAATGGACTAGAGAATGATACAGGAAATGAACTAATTCTGCTTATATTTCTCTCCTACCTTCTTTTAGGATAGTGAGAGCTTGTCTTTCAAGTGCTATTTTATCCTTCTGTCTTTAGAACAGTATACAGTTAAAATGAGGAAAACTCAGAGTCTGGACAAAATGAGATATGAAAAAAGAATTTGTGGATTGAGCTGAGGAATCTTAATGATGGACAGTGACTCTTGCACTTGGATGAACATTGACAGTACCTAGACAGTGTTTTTTTTTTTTTTTTTAATCCATAAAAATCTAAAAGACCAAAATGAGATCACAGAATCTCTAGATGAAATACTATTATCAGTATCATTTATACTTCTCCTGGGAATTCCCTGGTGGTCTAGGGGTTAGGACTTGGCAATTTCACTGCCAAGGACCCTAGCTGAATCTCTGGTCTTGGAACTAAAATATCATAAGCCCCACAGAGTGGACAAAACAAAACAAACTTTCCCATACTGTTCCAGTATTCATTGAAAATTTGAGAAGCACTTATAAGAAGTACCTCTTCTTAATGTTCTTTCTCCCTGGGAAGCTGAGTGTAAATCTCCCTCCCAAGAATTTATTATGTGATATGAGGAACAATGAATATTTTTCCTTTGTGCCTATAGTTCTCTACCCTAGAAATTATTTTAGCCAAGCCCTTTCTTCCTGGCTACAGGCTTGATGCAGACTATAGTGTATGCTTTGGACCTTAACTAATCTTACTGCAAGAAATAGGAGCTTATAAATAAATCTGTAGGATATATAAGGTATATTTTGCTTCAGAAGAAATCAGCAAACCGATTACAGATTTAGTGAGAAGCAAATGTTTTGTTATTTTGAAGAACAAATAATAATAAAGCTTCATATACTAAACACAGTAAGAAAGATACATGAACTAATATTATCATCTATAAACAGAAGAAGAAAAATAATAGATATCAAACCAAAATACATGGGGTAAAAAAAGAGCTGAAATAAGCAGCACAGTACATTGGGCAGGTAAAGAATATTTGTCCATGCATGGAAAACAAGCTTGAAAAAATAAATAATAAAATTTAAAAAAAAAAGAAAATTGGAATAGCAGAAAATTAAAAAACTCTTGCAGATGTATCAAGGAAAGATTGATCAATAAAAAATATGTAAGATAATTGAAGGAAAATAAAATATAAGACATTTTAATATCTGGATTACAGGATTTATAGAATGATAGGAAAAAAAAATGGGGCTCAGAAGGATTTGAAATAAATGTCCCACAATAAAAAGAAATATAATATACTTATAAACTTTCAAAGTTAAAGATGTCTTAAAATACTAAAAAGGAGTGATAAGGAACACTTCAGAGCAAACCACTGTAAAATTTTAAAATATCAATGACAAAAATAAAATTATAAAAATTCTTCTTCTGTAAGAAAACAGTACTTTTATTAAACATAAATCAAAATTATAGTGTCATAAGATTTTTCAGTAACAACATTAACTAAATTAGAGCAAATTTTATAATTATAGGAGATTGTATTATAGCAAATTATAGCAAATTGTATAATAATTATAGGATTTTAATAGAATTGTCATTTAAATATGAGGTTATATTAAAAGTATTTTCAAGCCTATAAGTTGTAGAATATTTACTATATATGAACAATTACTGGAAATCAATTTTAGATATTTACAAAAGGAGATAAATATTCAAGAGATATTTGGAAAAGATATTTGAAGTAAATTGATCACAAAATTTTTAAGCATAATAATTATGCTAAAAATAAGCTAAGATCATAGGAAAAATGCATAATAACCAAAAAAAACTTCTAATACATATCAATTTATATCAGTGTCTGAGAAAAACAAAGGATGTGAGAGTATGCTAATCTCTTTTCTGGAATGTAGAAAAAGAAGATATAACTTTTCTGAAATGGAAAACAATAGGCATTATTTTGTAAAGTTAAAAGCACATACCTTGATCCAGCAATTCTTTCCCTGATGTACACTCTAAATAAGCTTTCTTAAGCTCACCAGAAAGCCTGTAAAAGGATGATTTTATAAATACTGTTCCAAAAAGCAAGACACAAAAAGGGCACAAATGACAGAAGATTATATAAGTATGTCTCATTTCATTCATACAACTGAAAATGATAAACTGGTGAAAATAAACAAAAAATAAACACTATAGTCAGCAGCATAGATAAGTCTCAATAACTTAATATAGGGAGAATAGAAAACATATTGCAATACAGTAAGTTTGATATGATTTTATTACAAAGCTATTACAGCTGAATAATATATTGTTTAGAGACATAAATGTAAGTGGTAATGCAATAGATAAAATCTAGGGAATGATAAACACAATTATGGGATGGGATTACTACTGAGGAATGAGGAAGGTAGGCTCCTTCAAAAATATGGGATTTCTAACAATAATTATAAAAGTTTATTTCTTGGGATAAGGGGCATTTATTAATTTAAATGTTGATGTACATTTATCACATATATTTTTAGTCAATTGAACAATATACATGGAGAGATTTTCTTTGGAAATGCATTCAAAAAAAGAAGATGTGAGAAAAATATAATAAAAATATAAAATGCCTATCTATCCCTTTTACTAAGACTTAGTAGACAGTAATTAGTTTTCTTCTTCATTTACATGGCAGACTATGGGCACTCAGTATAACATTCATTTTACCGAAGCACTGTGAGTTAAGAACACAAAAACACTATTTTTCTTTTACTACATTCTGAGTCTGATGTTTGGTGCTCAGACTGGAGGTATGTACTTGGGACACAATTATGAGTTTAGAAGCTTTTCAATGTGGGCCATCTATGATTATTCACTAGGAAAGCCACCATCAGCAGACCAGTGATCTAAAATATAAACTAAACCATAGGAAATTTTCTCCAGGCCACATTGCTGATTACTGTACTTCTTTCATATATTTACTGTGTTCCCTGCATATACTTATTATTGCTCATCCTATTTATTTTGGCTTAGGTAAGACAATCATTATTTTCATAGTTTTTGACAATGAGCTCTTTTATTTTTCTTCATAATTTCCTAGCACATGTGTAAAGAGGAAATAACATAAAATCACATATAAAATAATCTTTGAAAATAATGTTAAAAGAAAAATTAAGCTTTCTAGGGCTTCCCTTGTGATTCAGCTGGTAAAGAGGGAGACCTGGGTTGGGAAGATCCCCTGGAGAAGTGAAAGGCTACCAACTCCAGTATTCTGGACTGAAGAATTTCACAGACTGTATACTCCATGGGGTCACAAAGAGTCAGACACACCTGGGTGATGTTCACTTTCAAGCTTTCTAAATCAAAGTAAGTTGGTAAGAGGTTAATATCATCAAGGACTTTAATTTTTAATTCAATATTGAATAAATTTCATAGAATAAATGAAAGATGAATTTTTACAAAACCTAAAATATTTTCTTGAAATAACTCTAATTCCTAGAAAAATTGTGATTAAAATTATTTTTGAAATTAATTTTACTTTAAAAATGACATGAAATTTAATCACAAAGCAGTATTTTATTGGAAGAATTTTCATGAATTAACTGTCGTTAGATATTGAGTATGAACTATGTTGTTGGAGAAGACTCTTGAGAGTCCCCTGGACTGCAAGGAGATCAAGCCAGTCAATCCTAAAGGAAATCAGTCCTGAATATTCATTGGAAGGACTGATGCTGAAGTTCCAATACTTTGGCCACCCAATGAGAAGAACTGACTCATTTGAAAAGACTCTGATGCTGGTAAAGACTGAAGAAGGGAGGAGAAGGGGATGACAGAGGATGAGATGGTTGGATGGCATCATCGAATTGATGGATATGAATTTGAGCAAGCTCTGGGAATTGGTAATGGATAGGGAAGCTTGGCATGCTGCAGTCCATGGGGTCACAGAGTCAGATGGGACTGAGCAACTGAACTTAATTGAACTGATGTTTTATAACATAAAATTAAGCTTTAACTTACTTCATAAATGACTATTGATAGGGAGAGTCATGTGTAAGATATTCAGCCTGTGCTCAACTTTTAGACTTGCTGGAATATAGAAGAGTTACCTAGCATACAGTCTCTCTAATGAAACCAGCGCATCTAGAGAAGTCACAACATTTGACCATAGTGTTACAAGTTTTATTGCACTAAACTGAAGGTGGAAATAATAGCTGTCTCTGTGTGTGTGTGTAGTCAGAATGATGGAGAAGTGGGAAAGATGCAAATAATTGATTTCTCATCATCTGAAGATTATTAAATTTTCTAAAAATTACTTTTAAACTTTAATTAAAAAAATTAAATGACACATGAGGGTACTGTAAGCATGTCTTTGCCCTGTGGTTTATGTTCATCAAACTGTGAGATGACATCAGTGAGAATAACAGAATAAAATAGTCCAAAATCCTGTCTTTCATAAAAGGATCAAGAAAAATGGAAAAATGGAGAATCAATGTTTCCAAAATTCTAGAAATTAAATGAAATCTTGTGGCAATCTGGGGAGCATTTATCAAGAAAAAACTTAATAACAACAGTGAGGTATATGGCATTTTACCTTGCCATATGCCCATTCCCTCAACCCTAACTACACAGTAACTTGAAAACCAAAAGCAGATAATCACGGTGAAACCCAATAGCCATCTTGCCACTGATAGAGCACAATGAGTTAGAACTTCTTCAAAGCCCCAGTTTCATAGAATTATAATTTCACCTGTTTACTGGTTTTCTGAATGACCTCACTTATATTACTCTTTATTTGACTACACAAGTGTGTACTAAGTCAATTTAGTCATGTTCAGCTCTGTGCAACCCTACAGACTATAGCCTGCCAGGCTCCCCTGTTCATGGGATTATCCAGGTAAGAATACTGGAGTGGGTGGTCATGCCCTTCTCCAGGAGATCTTCCCCACCCAGGTATTTAATCCACATCTCTTATATCTCCTGTAATGGCAGTGATTTCTTTACCACTAGCACCATGTGGAAAGCCCCATTTGATTGATGCAGTTCAGTTCAGTACAATTCAGTGTCTCAGTCGTGTCCTATTCTTTGCGACTCCACGAATCACAGCACGCCAGACCTCCCTGTCCATCACCATCTCCCAGAGTTCACTCAAACTCACGTCCATCGAGTAGCTAATGCCATCCAGCCATCTCATCCTCTGTCGTCCCCTTTTCCTCCTGTTCCCAATCCCTCCCAGCATCAGAGCCTTTTCCAATAAGTCAACTCTTCGCATGAGGTGGCCAAAGTACTGGAGTTGCAGCTTTAGCATCATTCCTTCCAAAGAACATCCAGGGTTGATCTCCTTTAGAACGGACTGGTTAGATCTCCTTGCAGTCCAAGGGACTCTTAACAGTCTTGTCCAACACCACAGTTCAAAAGCATCAATTCTTTGGCGCTCAGCTTTCTTCACAGTCCAAATTTCACATCCATATATGACCACTGGAAAAACTATAACCTTGACTAGATGGACCTTTGTTGATAAGCTAATGTCTCTGCTTTTGAATATGCTGTCAAGGTTGGTCATAAATGCTGCTGCTGCTGCTTCAGTCATGTCCGACTCTGTGCAACCCCATAGATGGCAGCCTACCAGGCTCCCCCACCCCTGGGATTCTCCAGGCAAGAATACTGGAGTGAGTTGCCATTTCCTTCTCCAAATGCATGAAAATGACATGTGAAAGTGAAGTCGCTCCGTCGTGTCAGACTCTTAGCAACCCCATGGACTGCAGCCTATCAGGTTCCTCCATTCATGGGATTTTCTGAGCTAGAATTCTGGAGTGGGGTGCCATTGCCTTCTCCATGGTCATAACTATGTCTTGCCAAATATTACATTTCATCACATTTATTATTGTTGAAAATAATAAGAGACAATTGATTTATACCATGACTGTCTGAGGTGGCAGACAACAATCTGAGCACACAACTGGCTAATCAAAATACTTAATAAGAAGTTCCAGGTAAAAAGCAACAACCACAATAACAAACATTTCTCCAAAGAATATATGTGTGTATATATATATATATATAGCCAATAAACACATGAAAAAATGCTCAACATTGCTCATTATTAGAGAAATGCAAATTAAAACTACAGTGAGGTATCACCTCACACTGGTCAGATTGAAAGTGAAAGTTATAGTCACTTAGTTCCATTTGTTTGTGACCACATCGACTGTAGCCTTGCAGATTCCTATGTCCATGGAATTCTCTAGGCACAAATACTGGAGTGGGTAGCTATTTCCTTCTCTATAGGATCTTCCCTACTCAGGGATTGAGCCTGGGTCTCCTGCATTAGAGGTGGATTCCTTACCATCAGAGTCACCAGTGAATAACCATCATCAAAATATCTATAAACAATGATTGCTGGAGAGGATGTAAGAAGAGGGAACCCTCTTTCATTGGTGGGAATGTAAACTGATACAACCACTATAGAAAACAATATGGAGAACCTTAAAAATCTAGAAATAAAACTATCACATGATTCAGCAATCCCACTACTGGCCATATACCCTGAGAAAATCATAATTCATAAATACACATGTACCCCAATGTTCACTGCAACACTATTTACAATAACTAGGATATGGGAGCAACTTAGTTGTCCACTGACAGATGAATGGATGAAGAAGCTGTGATACATATACACAATGGAATGTTGCTCAGCCATAAAAGGAACACATTTAAGTTAGTTATACTGAGGTGGGTGAACCTAGAAATTGTCATACAGAGTAAAGTAAGTAAAAAAGAGAAAAATGAATACAGTGTATTAATGCCTATATATGGAATCTAGGAAAATGGTACTGATGAGCCGATTTGCAGGGAAGGATTAGAGACAGACAAAAAGAACAGATTTGTGGATACAACAGAGGAAGGAGAGAGTGGGATGAATTGAGAGAGCCTTGAAACATACACTTTACTATATGTAAAGTGGAAATCTAGTAGGAAGTTTCTGTGTAACACAGGAAGCTTCATCTGGTGGTCTGTGACCACCTAGAGGGGTGGGATGGGGTGGCAGGTGAGAAGAAGGTTCAATAGGGAAAGGGCAGAGATATACTTACAACTGATTGACATTGTCATATGGCAGAAGCTAACACAACATTGCAAAGCAAT
This sequence comes from Bubalus kerabau, assembly GCF_029407905.1. Taxonomy (NCBI): domain Eukaryota; kingdom Metazoa; phylum Chordata; class Mammalia; order Artiodactyla; family Bovidae; genus Bubalus; species Bubalus kerabau. Next base: position 7,148,915 of record NC_073635.1, on the reverse strand, counting down.
TATCTTCCAGTTTAAAAAAAAAAAAAAAAAACAGGTAATGAGATGTTTTTCAGGGGCTTTCAAACCTCTGAAATATTCCTGGGAATCTAGACAGCCATTATTATTAACAGAGCTGTGATCTTAAATAGAATGGTGTTCATGCTTAGAAAATCCAGAAACGTCCCTAAATTCTTACCTCTGGCTTAATTTGAGGGTCTGCAAAATCACAAAGTAAATCTAAGGCAGAAGGGTAAATTGCTTGCCTGAGTGTAAAAGGTGGGCCTAACAAACAAACTGAGACCCTCAGTTTCTAAGAAACTTACTGATGCCAAACATTTGAATAAAATCCCTATCTTTAGAAATGGGCATAGAACAACAGACTGGTTCAAAATTGGAAAAGGAGTATGTCAAGGCTGTATATTGTAACCTTGCTTATTTAACTTCTATTCAGAGTACACAATTTGAAATGCCGGACTGGATGAAGCATGAACTGGAATCACGATTGCCTGGAGAAATATCAATAACCTCAGATATGCAGATGACACAACCCTTATGACAGAAAGTGAAGAAGAACTAAAGAGCCTCTTGATGAAAGTGAAAGAGGAGAGTGAAAAAGTTGGTTTAAAACTCAACATCCAGAAAACTAAAATCATGGCATCCAGTCTCATCACTTAAGGCAAATAGATGGGGAAACAACAGAAACAGTGAAAGACTTTAGTTTCTCAAGCTCCAAAATCATTGCAGGTAGTGACCACAGGCACGGAATTAAAAGACACTTGCTCCTAGGAAGAAAAATTATGACCAACCTAAACAGCATATTAAAAAGCAGAGACATTACTTCGCCAACAAAGCTCTGTATAGTCAAAGCTATAGTTTTTGCAGTAGTCATGTATGGATGTGAAAGTTGGACCATAAAAAAGGCTGAATGCAGAAGAATTGATTTTTTTTCAGCTGTGGTATTGAAAAACACTCATGAAAGTCCCTTGGGCTGCAAGGAGATCATATCAGTCAATCTTAAAGGAAATCAATCTTGAATATTCATTAGAAGTACCAAGTTGAAGCTCCAATATTTTGGCCACCAGATGTGAACACACAACTCATTAGAAAAGACCGTGATGCTGGGAAAGATTGAAGACAGGAAGAGCAGGGGATGACAAACGACAAATGGTTGGATGGCGTCACTGATTCAATGGACATGAGCTTGAGGAAGCTCTGGAAGATGGTGAAGGACAGGGAAACCTGTTGGGCTGTGGTCCATGGGGTAGCAAAGTCGAACACAACTGAGCGGCTGAACAAAAACAGCAATCTTTTCACTAGCAGACTAAGCTAATCCAGAGACTTTTAGTGACTTTGGTTGGGAAGATACCCTGGAAAAGGAAATGGCAACCCACTTCAGTATTCTTGCCTGGGGAATCCCAGGGAAAGAGGAGCCTGGTGGGCTGCAGTCCAAGGAGTCACAAAGAGTCGGATATGACTGAAACAACTTAGCACTTGCACTATGCAAACAAAAAATAACAATAAATACCAACCATAGAAAATCCTGATTTGCAGAGGGGTCACATTATAGCATTTTATTTTATTTTTAATATAAATTTATTTTAATTGGAGATGAATTAATTTCCAATATTGTATTGGTTTTGCCATACATCAACATGAATCCACCACGGGTGTACACGTGTTCCCCATCCTGAACCCCCCTCCCTCCTCCCTCCCATATCATGCCTCTGGGTCATCCCAGTGCACCAGCCCCGAGCATCCTGTGTCATACATCGAATATGGACTGGCGATTCATTTCACATATGATATCATACATATTTCAATGCCATTCTCCCAAATCATCCCACCCGCACCCTCTTCCACACAGTCCAAAAGACTGTTCTATACATCTGTGTCTCTTTTGCTGTCTCGCATATAGGGTTATCATTACGATCTTTCTAAATTCCATATATATGTGTTAGTATACTGTATTGGAGTTTTTATTTCTGGCTTACCTCACTCTGTATAATAGGCACCAGTTTCACCCACCTCATTAGAACTGATTCAAATATATTCTTTTTAATGGCTGAGTAATACTCCATTGTGCATATGTACCACAACTTTCTTATCCATTCATTTGCTGATGGACATCTAGGTTGCCTCCATGTCCTGGCTATTATAAACAGTGCTGCAATGAACATTGGGGTACACGTGTCTCTTTCAATTCTGGTTTCCTTGGTGTGTATGCCCAGCAGTGGGATTGCTGGGGTCATTTTAAATGTCTAGTTTAAAAAAAAAAAAAAAAAAAAAAAACTGCAAACCAACAGGAAAATAAGGCTATATATAAGGACAAGAAATAAACCATACAAGTTATTAAAGCCAATCCCTGCAAAAGATCAGATATTGGACTAACTCTACAAAGATATGAAATAATCTGTTTTAAGGAAATCATGTCTAGAGAAATAAATTGTGTATGAGATAATCTCAATAACAGAGAATATCAATAAAGATGTAGATATTACAGAAAGAGATAAAATTGAAATTATGTAATTGAAAAGTACAATAAATGAAATAAAGAATTTATTAGAAGTTCAACAGCAAATATGACCAGACAGAAGATTTATTAAAATAAATAAATATCAGATTGAATATCAGTTCAAATGATCATATCTGAGGAGCAGAAAAAAAAAAGTGAAGAAAATGAAAGGATCCCTGAGACTTGTGGGAAACAATGTAGCATATTAATCTATATAAATTGGAAGTCTCAAGCAAGAAGAAATTTGAAAAAAAAAAAAAAAGAGAAAGAGAATATTTGAACAAATAAAAGCCAAAAATAGTCTGAATTTCAAATAGAATAAGTCCAAAGAGATCCACACTTAAATATGCCATAATTAAAATATATCAAAGTACAAAGGGAAACTTGAAAGCATCAAGAAAGAAATAATTCATTTTGTACAAAGTATTCTCAGAAAGATTAATGAAGATACTTTTTTAAGAAGGACTATATGTTAGCTAACAAAAAGTATTAATAAATAAATTTAAGGGAATTAAATTAGATGTTCTCTGATCACAATTAAATAGAATTAGAAATATAAAACAAAGAGATATAGATTGACAAATATATAAACACTAAACAATACTCTTCTAAATACCAATTATGACAATAAATGACAGGAAAACTATAAAATATTTAGAGAATAATGAAAATGATTATAGCAAAGGTGAAAATAAAAATATGCCTATTTGAATACAGAGTTCCAAAGAATAGCAAGGAGAGATAATAAAGTCCTCCTAAGTGATCAATGCAAATAAATAGAGGAAAAATATAGAATGGGAAAGACTAGAGATCTCTTCAAGAAGATTAGAGATACCAAGGGACTATTTCATGCAACGATAGGCACAATAAAGGACACAAACAGCATGAACCTAACAGAATACAAAGACATTAAGAAGGGGTGGCAAGAATACACGAGAAAACTGTGCAAAATAGATCTTAATGACTCAGATAACCATGATGGTGTGATCACTCACCTGGAGCCAGACATCCTGGATTGTGAAGTCAAATGGGCCTTAGGAAGCATCACTATGAACAAAGCTAGTGGAGGTGATGGAACTCCAGGTGAGCATTTCAAATCCTAAAAGATCATATTGTGAAAATGCTGCACTCAGTATGCCAGCAAATATAGAAAATTCAGCAGGGGTCACATGAATGAGGAGGGCAGTTTTAATTGCAATATCAACGAAGGACAATGCCTAAGAATATCCAAGTTCAGTTCAGTTACTCAGTCATTTCCAGCACTTTGCTATCCCATGGACTGCAGCACACCACGCTTCCGTGTCCATCACCAACCCCCTGAGCTCGCTCAAACTCGTGTCCTTTGACTCAGTGATGCCATCCAACCATTTCATCCCTATTGTCCCCTTCTCTTCCCACCTTAAATCTTTCCCAGGATCAGGTTCTTTTCCAATAAGTCAGTTTTTTGCATCAGGTGGCCAAAGTATTGAAGTTTCAGCTTCAGCATCAGTCCTTCCAATGAACATTCAGGACTGATTTCCTTTAGGATGAACTAGTTTGATCTCCTTGCAGTCCAAGAGACTCTCAAGAGTCTTCTCCAACACCACAGTTCAAAAGCATCAATTCTTGGTGCTCAGCTTTCTAAGTGCTTCCCTGATAGGTCAGTTGGTAAAGAATCCACCTGCAATGCAGGAGGCACTGGTTTGATTCCTGGGTGGGAGAAGGCAATGGCAACCCACTCCAGTGCTCTTGCCTGGAAAATCCCATGGACGGAGGAGCCTGGTAAGCTGCAGTCCATGGGATCGCAGAGTCAGACACAACTGAAAGACTTCACTTTCACTTCTCAATTTCATTGGAGAAGGAAATGGCACCCCACTCCAGTATTCTTGCCTGGAGAATCCCAGGGATGGGGGAACCTGGTGGGCTGCCCTCTTTGGGTCACACACAGTCGGACACGACTAAAGTGAAGTGACTTAGCAGCAGCAGCAGCAGCAGCAGCAGCAGCAAGATCCCCTGTAGAAGGGAAAGGCTACCCACTCCAGTATTCTGGCCTAGCGAATTCCATGGAGTGTATAGTCCATGGGGTCACAAAGAGTCATACACAATGAGTGACTTTCACTTCAATTCAGCTTCCTATATATTGCAACTCTCACATCCACATATGACTACTGGAAAAACCATAGCTTTGACTAGATGGATCTATGTTGGCAAGGTAATGTCTCTGCTTTTTATATGGTGTTTAGGTTGTTCATAGCTTTTCTTCCAAGGAGCAAGTGTCTTTTAATCTCATGGCTGAAGTCACCATCTGCAGTGATTTTGGAGGCCCCCACCCAACCAAAGTAAAGTTTCTCACTGTTCCCATTGGTTCCCCATATATTTGCCATGAAGTGATGGGACTGGATGCCATGATCTTAATTTTTTCAATGTAAAAAATACTATACATTTACAGTCATTTCACATGCTAGCAAGGCATGCTAAAAATTCTCAAAGCTAGGCTTCAGCAGTACGTGAACTGAGAACTTCCAGATATAAAAGCTGGATATAGAAAAGACAGAGGAACCAGAGATCACATTGCCAACATCTGTTGAATCTTAGAAAAAGCAAGAGAATACGGAACAACATTTAATTTTGCTTCATTGACTATGCTAAAGCCTTTGACTGTGAATCACGACAAACTTGTGGAAAATTCTTCAAGAGATGGGACTATCAGACCATGTGTCTTATCTCCTGAGAAATCTATACGGAGGTCAAGAAGCAACAGTTAGAACCAAACATGGAGCAACAGACTGGTTCAAAATTGAGAAAGGAGTGTGTCAAGGCTGTATATTTTCACCCCCTTTATTTAACTTATATGCAGAGTACATAGCTGGGAGCCAGTGTGAGGAACTCTGCCCGTGGCAAAGGTCATGAGGAAGGAGGCTCGACATACGCAAAGGCAGGATCGAGCCTCAGGAGTCCCCCTGGAAATTCTTGAGCATCTACCCCCAAAACCAGAGTCTGCCTACTTTACTGCTTTGTGCTCTCACCTACACCTCTGACTTTATGGGGGGCTGTCCCACACCACCTCTATCTGAAAAAGAGTTAAATTACAGCTCCAGTTAATAATAATTCCTGGGCGTGACAGGAGTGTTCCAACTTACGAACTCCTCTGAAGGCTCTCTAGCCTGCCTGACAGGTTTGTCCGGCCACATGCGATTGTTCACAGCCTCCCAACAGTGAGAGGCATGAGATGCTTTAAACCTTCTAAAAACAGGTTCTTTAGAGAAGTTAGAAAACTGTTAGTATAGTATAGTGGGCTGATTAGAAATTGTACTGGTGAAGGGTTTTTTCATTTGTTGAGCCAATGTTTGCTGCTAAGTCTCCATATCCCCTGCCCTTATACACATTGATGAATATATAGAAGAAATAAGTATTAACCTTTGATATTAATCACGTTAGACCTTAGGCTAAGCAAATTATTTCTTTAATTACAACCCACTGCACCCTCACCCTATAGGAATGCAACTTTATCTGGTACCTTCGGAAGGTGGTGTCTGTTTTAAGAATAATCACCCCTGGAGAAATAAGTGTTCTGGTTGACTGACCGCTGTCATAAGGAGAGGGTCATAAATTGTTAGCAGGCCCCCTGGCCAGAAGATGATGTAACACCCCTAAGACCTGTATACATTTGTATAAAGCACCTTAATAAAAGTCAGGACTGCTGACCCCGCGTGACTTTTGTATAACATCTCAGTGTATAAGGACAGACCCTGGAAAATAAAGAATGGGATCAGTTCCTCGAAAGACTGGTCTCCTCATGTCATTCTTTCTTTCACCTTCTGGCTGAATTCCCATCTGGAGCACGGAGGCCTGCCAAGCCTACTAATTTTGCCTAGGCTTCTAAGATCTGACCGGGGAGGCCTTAGTGTCTCCTCTCCCTCGGGAGAACAGGAAGACGCCTGTGGCCTACATGGGTGGTGCAAACTTCTGGTCATGAAGTTTTATTGGTTTTCCGCATAAACCAAGTTATTCAGCCTCTTTTCTCCACTGAATTTCCCTGCTGAGCTATCCTCACTTAACCACTCTATAAACCTATAGTTAGTATTTAATCTAGCAGTTGTTTCCTGATCAAAGCCGACACCGTCTCTCCTTTGAGTTTCCCTGGATCCACTGGGGCTGGACCCTGGCAGTACATCATGTGAAATGCTGGGCTGGATGAAGTACAATCTGGGATCAAGATTCCTGGGAGAAATATCAATGACCTCAGATATACAGATGACACCATCTTTATGTCAGAAGAAGAGGAGGAACTAAAGAACCTCTTGATGAAGGTGAAAAAGGAGAGTAAAAAAAAATGGCTTAAAACTCAACATCAAAAAATGAAGATCATGACATTGGTCTCATCACTTCATGGCATATGATGGGTAAACAGTGGAAATAGTGGTAGATTTTTATTTTCTTGGGCTTCAAAATCACTGAAGATGGTGACTGCAGCCATGAAATTAAGACACTTGATCCTTGGAAAATAAGCTATGACAAACCTAGACAATGTGCCAAAAGGCAGAGACATTACTTTGCTGAGAAAGGTCCATATTGTCAAAACTGGTTTTTCCAGTAGTCATATATGGATGTGAGAGTTGGACCGTAAAGAAGTCTGAACTCTGAAGAATTGATGATTTCAAACCATGATGCTGGAGAAAACTCTTGAGTTTCCCTTGGACTGCAAGAAGATCAAACCAGTCGATCCTAATGGAAATCAATCCTGAATATTCATTGCAAGGACTGATGGTGAAGCTGAAGCTCTGATACTTTGGCCACCTGATTCAAAGAATGACTGACTGGAAAGGACCTTGGTGCTGGGAAGATAGAAGGCAGGAAGGGAAGGAGACAACAGAGGACGAGATAGTTTGATGGCATCATGATTCAATGGACATGAGTTTAAGCAAGGTCAGGGAGATGGTGGTGGACAGGGAGGCTTGGCGTGTTGCAGTCCATGGGGTCGCAAAGAGTGGGATATGACTGAGTGATTGAACAACAACAAAAATGAAAATACAGCATGGCCAACTTATGCAGTAGCTGGGCAGTATTTATGGGAAAATCTATATTTAAAAAAAAAGAAATATGTTCATGAATAACTTAAACTTTTACATTTTATACATTATTTTTAAAAGCTGAGTAACTACAAGCCATACAGAAGGAAAGGAAAAGTAAATAATAGAACTTATATAATTAAAGTATAGAATTTAAAGATTAATAAATGAACCAATACAAACTGGTTCTTGGAAAGATGAATTAAATTGAATATGAATTCATGATGAAAAATTGTATGACAAGAAATTAGATAACTGAGGATATTAAAGTATTCCTATAAAAACTCAAATTATTAAAATGGCACACAAAAATGAAAATTTGAATAGATTTATAACAAGTAAAGAATTAAAATTAGTAAGCAATATTTTTTTTTTTCTTCACGAATAAAAGCACAAAGCCAGGTGGATTCACTGCTCAACTCTTTCAGTTAGTTCAATGTTACTCTGATACTAGAAACAGAGAAAGACATTACAAGAAAGGAAAGTAATGAACTGGTATCTTTCATGAAATTAGATATAAAAGTACTAAACAAAATATTAGCAAAGTGAATCCAGGAACACACAAAATGTCTTATTAACCACGACCAAGTAAGATTTACACCAGAAATGCATGTTCAACATATATATGAAAAACAGTAAATAAATATTGCATAATATTGAGATAATTAGAAAAAAGACACAATCTCCTCAATAATTACATCAAAAATTTTGTAAAATCTAGTAACTTTCATTACTAAAATAAGTACTCAACTAGGAATACAAGGAAATGTCTTTCTCTGATACAGTGTGTGTAAGAATACCCTCAGCTAACATATTACCACATGGTTAAAGATTGAAAACCCTCTAAAATCAGTAACAAGGCAGGGGTGTCTGCATTCACCACTTTTATTTAATATTGTGCTGAAGATTCTATTTGGGATAATAGAGCAAGGGAAAGACATAGAATTCATCCAGATAGGAAAAGGAGTAAAATTATCTCCATCTTCAGATGCCATTATTTTTTTGCATAGAAGATACAAAGGCATACACTAAAAAATACATAGCTAGTACAAAAGTTCAGTAGCACTGTGGGGTACAAAAATAAATATATAAAAACCCATGCTGTACATGTGGTGGTGGTGGTGGTTTGATCACTAAGTCATGTCCAATTCTGTGACCCCATGGACCATAGCCCGCCAGGTTGCTCTGTCCATCGGATTTTCCAGGCAAAAATACTGGAGTGGGTTTCCATTTCCTTCTACAGGGGATCTTCCTGACTCAGGGGTCCAACCTGAGTCTCCTGCTTTGCAGGTGAATTCGTTACTACTGAGCCACTGGGGAAGTCCTTGTTTGTATATACTGTACTAGCATTGAAAAAATGAAAAAATAAATTTAAGAAATTATTTAAAATGCCCTGTTGGATGGTTGACAGGTCCATCATGGTGGCCACATCGCCTTTAACAACAAAAAAAAATTACTATAGTAACAAAAGTGTAAGATATTTTGGAATATTTTAAAGAAAAGTACAATACTTGTACACTCAAAAGTTCAAAATAATGTTGAAAGAAATTAAGATTTTAATAAATTCAAAAATCACGTTAATAATTTGGCAGTGTAACATTGTTAAGATAGCATAATTCTCTAAATTGAACTCCAGATTCAAAGGAATCTCTATCAAAATGCCACATGGATTTTTTGCAAAAATTGAAACACTGATTAAAAAAAAATCTTATAGAAATGCAAGGAACTCAGACTAGTCAAAAAATTATAAAGAAAAAAATGTTAGAATACTGTTACATTTTTCCTATTTCAAAACTTAATATAAAGATACATTCAGGGGGGAGGAGCTAAGATGGCAGAGGAATAGGACTGGGAGACCACTTTCTCCCCCACAAATTCATCAAAAGAACATTTAAACGCTGAGTAAATTCCTCTGAATGCTGACAGAGGACATCAGGCACCCAGAAAAGCAGCCCACTGTCTTCGAAATGAGGTAAGAAAAATATAAAAGACAAAAAAAAAGACAAAAGTGGGAGGGACGGAGTTCTGTCCCAGGAAGGGAGTCTTAAAAAGAGAGAAGTTTCCAAACACCAGGAACACTCTCACTGCCGAGTCTGTGCCGAGCCTTGGAAGCACAGAGGACAACATAACAGGGAATAAAAATAAATAAACAATTAAAACCCACAGATTACGAGCCCAACAGTAACTTCCCCAGCAGAGAAGCAGCACAGACACCTGCACCCCTCACTAGCAAGCGGGGGCTGGGCAGGGACGCGTGGTGTGGGCTGCATCGCTTAGAGTAAGGATCTGGCCTGACTGCCCCGAGTGCTATCTGAGCGAACTAACTTGGGTTAGCAAACCAGACTGTGGGACAGATACCATGTGAAAAACCAGCCCTAACCTAAGACACCGCCAGGGCCCGTGCACAGAACAAAGGCTGAACAGAGATAGCCGGCTGCAGACCATCCCCATCCGGTGACAGGCAGCCAGAGCCAGAAGGGGGCAATCGCAGCCCCAGAGAGACATTATCTATAAAACTGTAAGCAGGCTTCTTTGCTAACTAAGACTTCTTGGAGTTCTGGGCGGTCAACATCCGCCTAAGAAGGTGTGCTGGTTGTACACCCAGAAAACCAAGTGGCAGGGAGGCAATAAGTCACAGCGCCAAACACCTCATCACCTGAGCTGCTCAGACCTGGGAAGTGCACAAAACGTAGGCCCAACCAAGTCTGCGCCTCTGAGGACAACCCAAGTGCCTGAACCTGAGCGGCTGTGACCTGGGAGGTGCATGCAGCCCAGGGCCAGCCTCGGATGGTTCCTGGCAGAGCAACCTAGAGCCTGAGAAGTGTGGGCAGGGAGGGTACAAGTGCCGTGAGTGGGAGCAGACCCAGTGTGGCTGAGGCACTGCGAGCACACGCCAATGTTATTTGTTTTCAGCGTCCCTCCCTCCCCACAATGCGACTGAACAAGTGAGCCTAAAAAAAAAAAAAAAAAAAAGTGTCCACCACCCGCTTTGTGTCAGGGCGGTAATCAGACACTGAAGAGACCAGCAAACAGAAGAAGCTAAAACAGAGGGAACCGCCTTAGAAGCGACAGGTGCAATAGATTCAAACCCTGTCATTAGTACCAACTACATAGGAAGGGGCCTATAGATCTTGAGAAATATAAGCTGGACCAAGGAACTAGCCGAAAATGAACTGACCCCACAATACCCACAACACCACCAGAGAAAGTCCTAGATATATTTTTACTATTTTTATGATCATTCTTTCTTTTCTTTTCTTTTTTTTTTAAATTTTAAGTCCTCTATTACTCCTTTAATTTTCACTTTTATAACCTACTATTACTTTGCAAAAAAAAAAAAAAAAGACCCTATTTTTTTAAAAGCAAATTTCATATATATATTTTTTATAATTTTTGTGACTTTGGTGTTTTTTTTTTTTTTTTCTCTCTCTCTCTCTTTCTTTTTCTTCTTTTCTTTAACATTGTATCTTTGAAATTCCAAACTCTACTCTAGATTTTTATTTTTTTCTTTTTGGTATTTGTTATCAATTTTGTACCTTTAAGAACCAAATCTTCAGTACCCATTTTTACTTGGGAGTAAGATTACTGGCTTGACTACTCTCTCCCTCTTTGGACACTCCTTTTTCTCCACCAGCTCACCTGTGTCACCTCCCTAACCCCTCTCTGCTCTACCCAACTCTGTGAATTTCTGTGTGTTCCAGACAGTGGAGATCACTTAGGGAACTGATTACTAGCTGGATCTGTCTCTCTCCTTTCCATTCCCCCCCTTTTATCCTTCTGGCCACCTCTGTCTAATTCCTCCCCCCTCTCTTCTCTGTATAACTCCGTGAACATATCTGAGCGGTCCAGTTGTGGTGTGCACATAAGGAAGTGATTACTGGCTAGCCTGCTCTCTCCTATATTGATTCCACCTCACCTCATTCGGGTCACCTCTAACTCCCTCCTCCCCCTTCTCTTCTCCATGTAACTCTGTGAACCTCTCTGGGTGTCCCTCACTGTAGAGAAACTTTTCATCTTTAACCCAGATATTTTATCAATGGTGCTGTATAGAAGGACAAGTTTTGAGACTACTGTAAAATTAAGACTTAAAAACCAGAAGCAGGAGGCCTAAGTCCAAATCCTGACTCCAGGGAACTCCTGACTCCAGGGAACATTAACTGACAGGAGCTCATCAAATGCATCCATCAGATATCAGATCAGTCGCTCAGTCGTGTCCGACTCTTTGCGACCCCATGAATCGCAACACGCCAGGCCTCGCTGTCCATCCCCAACTCCCGAAGTTCACTCAGACTCACGTCCATCGAGTCAGTGATGCCATCCAGCCATCTCATCCTCTGTCGTCCCCTTCTCCTCTTGCCCCCAATCCCTCCCAGCATCAGGGTCTTTTCCAATGAGTCAACTCTTCTCATGAGGTGGCCAAAGTACTAGAGTTTCAGCTTTAGCATCCTTCCTTCCAAAGAAATCCCAGGGCCGATCTCCTTCAGAATGGACTGGCTGGATCTCCTTGCAGTCCAAGGGACTCTCAAGAGTCTTCTCCAACACCACAGTTCAAAAGCATCAATTCTTCGGCGCCCAGCCTTCTTCACAGTCCAACTCTCACATCCATACATGACCACAGGAAAAAGCATAGACTTGACTAGACTGACCTTTGTTGGCAAAGTAATGTCTCTGCTTTTGAATATGCTATCTAGGTTGGTCATAACTTTCCTTCCAAGGAATAAGCGTCTTTTAAAGTTACTACAAAACCATAGACATCTCATAACTCATTACTGGACACTTCATTGCACTCCAGAGAGAAGAAGTCCAGCTCCACCCACCAGAATACTGACACAAGCTTCCCTAACCCAGAAACCTTGACAAGCAACCTGTACAAACTCACACACAGCAAGGAAACTCCACAATAAAGAGAACTCCACGAACTGCCAGAATACAGAAAGGACACACCAAACTCAGCAATATAAACAAGATGAAGAGACAGAGGAATACCCAGCAGGTAAAGGATCAGGATAAATGCTCAACAAACCAAAGAAGAAGTGATAGGGAATCTACCTGATAAAGAATTCCAAATAATGATAGTGAAAATGATCCAAAATCTTGAAATCAAAATGGAATTTCAGATAGATAGCCTGGAGACAAGGATGGAGAAGATGCAAGAAGGGTTTAACAAGGACCTAGAAGAAATAAAAAAAGAGTCAATATATAATGAATAATGCAATAAATGAGATTAAAAACACTCTGGAGGGAACAAATAGTAGAATAACAGAGGCAGAAGATAGGATTAGTGAAGTAGAAGATAGAATGGTAGAAATAAATGAATCAGAGAGGGAAAAAAGAAAAACGAATTAAAAGAAATGAAGACAATCTCAGAGACCTCCAGGACAATATTAAACCCTACAACATTCGAATCATAGGAGTTCCAGAAGAAGAAGACAAAAAGAAAGACCATGAGAAAATACTTGAGGAGATAATATTTGAAAACTTCCATAAAATGGGAAAGGAAATAATCACCCAAGTCCAAGAAACCCAGAGAGTCCCAAACAGGATAAACTGAAGGCGAAATACCCCAAGACACATATTAATCAAATTAACAAAGATCAAACACAAAGAACAAATATTAAAAGCAGCAAGGGAAAAACAACAAATAACACACAAGGGAATTCCCATAAGGATAACAGCTGATCTTTCAATAGAAACTCTTCAAGCCAGGAGGGAATGGCAAGACATACTTAAAGTGATGAAAGAAAATAACCTACAGCCCAGATTACTGTACCCAGCAAGGATCTCAGTCAAATATGAAGGAGAAATCAAAAGCTTTACAGACAAGCAAAAGCCGAGAGAATTCAGCACCACCAAACCAGCTCTCCAACAAATACTAAAGGATATTCTCTAGACAGGAAACACAAAAAGGGTGTATAAACTCGAACCCAAGACAATAAAGTAAACTGCAATGGGATCATACTTATTAATAATTTCCTTAAACGTAAATGGGTTGAATGCCCCAACCAAAAGACAAAGACTGGCTGAATGGATACAAAAACAAGACCCCTATATATGTTGTCTATAAGAGACCCACCTCAAAAGAGGTGACACATACAGACTGAAAGTGAAGGGCTGGAAAAAGATTTTCCATGCAAATAGAGACCGAAACAAAGCAGGAGTAGCAATACTCATATCATATAAAATAGACTTTAAAACAAAGGCTGTTAAAAGAGACAAAGAAGGTCTCTACATAATGATCAAAGGATCAATCCAAGAAGAAAATATAACAATTATAAATATATATGCACCCAACACGGGAGCACAGCGATATGTAAGACAAATGCTAACAAGTATGAAAGGGGAAATTAACAATAACACAATAATAGTGGGAGACTTTAATACCCCACTCACACCTATGGATAGATCAACTAAACAAAAAATTAACAAGGAAACACAAACTTTATATGATACAATAGATCATATGTACCTAATTGATATCTAAAGGACATTTCACCCCAAAACAATGAATTTCACCTTTTTGTCAAGCACACACGGAATGTTCTCCAGGATAGATCACATCTTGTGCTATAAATCTAGCCTTGGTAAATTCAAAAAAATTGAAATCATTCCAAGCATCTTTTCTGACCACAATGCAGTAAGATTAGATCTCAATTACAAGAGAAAAGCTATTAAAAATTCCAACATATGGAGGCTGAAAAACACGCTGCTGAATAACCAACAAATCACAGAAGAAATCAAAAAAATAAATAAAAATTTGCATAGAAACAAATGAAAACACAACAACCCAAAACCTGTGGGACACTGTAGAAGCAGTCCTAAGGGGAAAGTTCATAGTAATACAGGCATACCTCAAGAAACAAGAAAAAAGTCAAATAAATAACCTAATTCTACACCTAAAGCAACTAGAAAAGGATGAAATGAAGAACCCCAGGGTTAGTAGAAGGAAAGAAATCTTAAAAATTAGGGCAGAAATAAATGCAAAAGAAACAAAAGGACCATTGCAAAAATCAACAAAGCCAAAAACTGGTTCTTTGAAAGGATAAATAAAATTGGCAAACTATTAGCCAGACTCATCAAGAAACAAAGGGAGAAAAATCAAATCAATAAAATTAGAAATGAACATGGAGAGATCACAACAGACAGCACAGAAATACAAAGGATCATAAGAGACTACTATCAGCAATTATATGCCAATAAAATGGACAACATGGAAGAAATGGACAAATTCTTAGAAAAGTACAACTTTCCAAAACTGGACCAGGAAGAAATAGAAAATCTTAACAGACCCATCATAAGCACGGAAATTGAAACTGTAATCAGAAATCTTCCAGCAAACAAAAGCCCAGGTCCAGACGGCTTCACAGCTGAATTCTACCAAAAATTTAGAGAAGAGCTAACACCTATCCTGCTCAAACTCTTCCAGAAAATTGCAGAGGATGGTAAACTTCCAAACTCATTCTATGAGGCCACCATCACCCTAATACCAAAACCTGACAAAGATCCCACAAAAAAGAAAACTACAGGCCAATATCACTGATGAACATAGATGCAAAAATCCTTAACAAAATTCTAGCAATCAGAATCCAACAACACATTAAAAAGATCATAAACCATGACCAAGTGGGCTTTATCCCAGGGATGCAAGGATTCTTCAATATCTGCAAATCAACAAATGTAATACACCATATTAACAAACTGAAAAATAAAAACCATATGATTATCTCAATAGATGCAGAGAAAGCCTTTGATAAAATTCAACACCCGTTTATGATAAAAACTCTCCAGAAAGCAGGAATAGAAGGAACATACCTCAACATAATAAAAGCTATATATGACAAATCCACAGCAAACATTATCCCTAATGGTGAAAAATTGAAAGCATTTCCCCTAAAGTTACGAACAAGACAAGGGTGCCCACTTTCACCACTACTATTCAACATAGTTTTGGAAGTTGTGGCCACAGAAATCAGAGCAGAAAAAGAAATAAAAAGAATCCAAACTGGAAAAGAAGAAGTAAAACTCACACTGTTTGCAGATGACATGCCTCTACATAGATCCTCTACATCCTCTATTTCTGCTTTATTGACTATGCCAAAGCCTTTGACTGTGTGGATCACAATAAACTGTGGAACATTCTGAAAGAGATGGGAATACCAGACCACCTGATCTGCCTCTTGAGAAATTTGTATGCAGGACAGGAAGCAACCGTTAGAACTGGACATGGAACAATAGACTGGTTCCAAATAGGAAAAGGAGTACGTCAAGGCTGTATATTGTCACCCTGTTTATTTAACCTATATTCAGAGTACATCATGAGAAACACTGGACTGGAAGAAACACAAGCTGGAATCAAGATTGCCAGGAGAATTATCAATAACCTCAGATATGCAGATGACACCACCCTTATGGCAGAAAGTGAAGAGGAACTCAAAAGCCTCTTGATGAAAGTGAAAGAGGAGAGTGAAAAAGTTGGCTTAAAGCTCAACATTCAGAAAACGAAGATCATGGCATCCAGTCCCACCACTTCACGGGAAATAGATGGGGAAACAGTGTCAGACTTTATTTTTTTGGGCTCCAAAATCACTGCAGACGGTGATTTTAGCCATAAAATTAAAAGATGCTTACTCCTTGAAAGGAAAGTTTATGACCAAACTAGTAGTATATTGAAAAGCAGAGACATTACTTTGCCAACAAAGGTCCATCTAAATTTCTGTCATTTTATTGATGCCTCATTTTTCAGTGATCTTATAATTGCATCATATTTCATTAGCCTCTTTGCCTTCTTGCGTTTGACATAAGGGTAGTAATAAAATCAGCACCTCTTCTTGATCCCTCTTTTACACATGGATGGGTAGCCACTTGCAGATGGCTCAAACCTTGCTACAAATAGGGCTTTTCTTTCACACAGGGTGTTTTTGTTTACAAAAGACTTTCCCTGATGATTTTATTAATCTTTCCACAGCCTAATGGGAATTTTGGTACCCTCTTTAATGGTAGCTGTGTTTGCATTTGTGTGAAGTGGTTGTGGGTGTCTTTGTGGTATGCCTGTATGTATTATCTGTGCATCATTCTGATATGGCTCTTGGCTTTAAACCAAAGGTTGCACAATCACATACCAGCACTCCAAATGAATGTAATGGAAGAGATCCACTATCCTGAAGGCTGGAGCTGGAGCATATAAAGTGCATACGTCACAGTAGGCTGGCTGATTGTTGTCTTAAGATGCTGTGGTGGCAGTCTTCTCTCAGTTTTGATGTTTTCAAGAGAATCTATTAATCCAGGGTGTATTTGTTTTCATAATATTTAAAATGACAGGGGAGGGAGGAGGGAGGAGGGTTCAGGATGGGTAACACATGTATACCTGTGGCGGATTCATTTTGATATTTGGCAAAACTAATACAGTTATGTAAAGTTTAAAAATAAAATAAAATTAAAAAAAATAAAAATAAAATAAAATGACAAACCCAGACAGTGTATTAAAAAGCAGAGACATCACTTGCCGACAAAGTTCTGTATAGCCAAAGCTATTGTTTTTCCAGTAGACATTTATGGATATAAGAGCAGGACCATAAAGATGGATGAGTGTTGAAGAACTGATGCTTCAAATTGTGCTGGAGAAGATTCTTGAGAGGCCCTTGGACAGCAAGGAGATCAAACCAGTCAATCCTAAAAGAAATCAACACTGAATATTCACTGGAGGGATCGATGCTGAAGCTCCAGTAGTTTGGCCACCTAATGTGAAGAGATGACTCATTGGAAAATACCCTGATGCTCGGAAAGATTGTGGGCAGGAGAAGGGGACAGAGGATAAGATGACTGGATGGCATCATCAGCTCAATGGACATGAGTTTGAGCAAACTCCAGGAAGCCTGGTGTACTACAGTCCATGGGGTCACAGAGAGTTGGACATAATTTAGTGACTGAACAACAGAAACAACAATATTTAAAATACATTTTGTATGTAACAAGTATGTGTGTGTTCCTTTCAAAAAAAATAGAATGTTTTTATAGACAAGATATATGTGCTTGGTCAGTCAGTCATGTCCAACTCTTTACAACCCTACAGACTATAGCCCACCAGGCTCCTCTGTCCATGGGGATTCTCCAAGTAAGAATACTGGAATGGGTAACCATTCCCTTTTCCAGGGGATCTTCCTAAACCAAGGATTAAACCCAGTCTCCCACATTGCAGGAGGATTCTTTACAATCTGCACCACAAAAGAAGCCCCAAAAAAAATACATGTATAGGCCAAATATAGCATGTGAGCTCCTATTTGTTATTTCTCCTTTAGGATGTATTGAATAACTTCTGTTTTATCAAGTTAAAACCCTTTGTGATATTACATTGAGGTTCTCCATGATGACTCTGACAAAGATTGCAAATTCATTTTAGCTAAAAATGTAATGTTAGTTCATTACCAAACATGTGGGTTAAAGTTTAAGATACTTGTATGAAAATCAATATTTCTGTAAATCGTTTTTGCAAATTCTATCATTTTGTGGTTTCCATTAAATAATATGTCTGATTCTTAATGCAAAACTAACATTAACACTACTTACACTGATGAAACTAAGATTCCAGGAGGATATGCCACATTTATCCCTTGCATCCCACAGCATCTGGCACTGTATGAAGCACTTGAAGATGACTTGGATCTTGCTTAGTTTGAGGCAATGGATCCCATCTACCAGATGATTTCGTATTTGCCATTGTGTACTCTGTGAAAAGTAAGCCATATGTGTTAGTTGCAATAAAATACCAAAGGACAAAACTTGGCCTGTTTGGTTAATAGGTCAGGGATCTTGAATAGCACAAAAGTAACTGCAGTTTGTCCATTCTATAGAGAAAATTGCTTCCGGTTCAGAGTACAGTCTCTGAAAAGAATCCACTGGCCAAGAATAAAATGGGAAAAGAGCCCCAGTAGCAACCAGAAACCAAGGGCAACTTTTACTTTACACCAATCCACCCTTCTATTACTGAGACAGTGTTACGTTGATAATTCAGCTATATAAAATCCCATCTGTTCCTACAGTGCTCGGATCTCTGAAAGCAGTACTACATTAATATCTTCGGTGTGCATTTTCTTCTTGGTTTTCATATCCAGTTACTTTAAGAATCCCTGAAATGACTATATGTCAAGAATTTCAAATGACATCTTTGATAAAAGTAAAAATCAAGTTTCTCATTACTACAAATTTAAATTGAACTTATTTGCTCAAAAACATCTTGTTTACAGACAATTGCAAGATAGAAAAAGTGCCTTGAGGACATAGCTTCATATATTTATTTCAGTCCAGTCAGTGAAAATTCCTCATTTTGACTATAGCAATGAGTCCTTCAACTATTCCTGTATATTTTCTCTTCAGAAGATCCATTCATGGGATCATTAATATTAGCCTGGGAAAAATTACTATAGAATATTTAATGTTATATCTATTAAACAGTTAAGTATCACTTGGAAGCAGCCACTGTTTCACTCTAGTTATACCATTACTAAGATTCTTTCTCCTTTTTTTTTTATTTGTTATTTGTTCTCTTTCTTTCTTTGTATATGCATGTGTGTGCTTAGTCCCTCAGACGTGTCCCACTCTGAGACTCCATAGACTGAAGCTCGCCAGGCTCCTCTGTCCATGGGATTTCTACAGACAAGAAAACTGAAGTGAGTTTCTAGGTCCTCCTCTGAAGAATCTTCCCAGGTCTCTTGCATTGCAGTCAGAT
This sequence comes from Bubalus kerabau, assembly GCF_029407905.1. NCBI lineage: Eukaryota > Metazoa > Chordata > Mammalia > Artiodactyla > Bovidae > Bubalus > Bubalus kerabau. The sequence goes on along the minus strand of NC_073635.1, from coordinate 7,129,657 downwards.
TCTTCACCTTTTGAGCCACCAGGGAAGCCCTTGTTTGATTACAGGATACAAAGTTCCTCCTTTTTGTGAAGACTTTTAGAGTGTGCCTATGAAGACAACATTAAATGATTGTATATTTAGTTTAAAGCAAATGAAAAGCAAATTAAAATAGACTCAAAGAGTATGTGGTACTAATGAGCTTTCTAGAATCCATTTCATAGGTGGCTGTGGGGTTGGGGAAATCTCAGGAAAGGGGTTTAGGGAAAATCCGCAACTTAGAAAATGTCTCCTAGGAAATACACCAACTAACTTAATATATATAGTTGATTAAGTGTTAAGTAAACACTATATAGAATGTGATTCCAGTGTTAGCTTGCTTTTTCAGTTCATATTGCTTCAATTTATCATCCTTGAGTTTAGTAATAGGTGTAATTTTGTTCCTGAGTAAAAATTTTAACATTGTTGAAACTCCATTGATTCATTATTTTTTCTTTCAAACCTTTTCATTCTGGAGGATGCAAAAAGCTTAGATGTCAATTTTTCTCAGACAAAGAGAAGACTGGATTCTAGTGACTTGGAGTCTTTTGCTTAAGCTGGCTATTTGGCTACATTTTATCTATTAATCAGTTTAATTTTGTTGTTATTTCAGTAGCTAAAAAATAGGTAAGTAGATTTGTAAGAAGCAGTTTCTAAGCGGTACCTATTGGAAAGCTAAATTAAATTTTAGCAATACATTTGTGGAGTTAGAAGTAATTTAAAACAAATTCTAGCATGAGTAATGCTGCATAATCTCAATTTAGCTTTTGCTTTCAAACTAGTCATATGTATCAGTACTTGCATAAGTTTAAATTCATACATTTTCTTTATAATGAATATTTTCATTAAGTATCATACTATAGTAAAACACCAATGATTGAATAAATTAAGCAAAATAAAAACAGTTTGTATAATATTCTACCCACATATCAATTACCTGTGGGAGTTTATTAGAACTGAAATGGAATGGATAGCAATACCAGAATAAAATAAAGGTAGACATGCATCCCCCTAAGTATAGAAGAAATAATATTTGATGTAAAAATCTTAGGTGGGAACCAATATTTCATATAAAGGCTATCATAGGAAATAAATTAAATGGAATCCAGTTACTGAAACTGAATGAGAAATACATTTTTCCAAAACTTGTGCAATCCGAGTGATTGCACTTGGATTGCACTTCAAACCATATTTTTCCCTCATATAATTAGATGAAAAAGAAGGCTTACATACACTTCATAATTTGGCCAAGTCATATCTTTAGAATTAAAATCAGAGCAATCCAAATATGTGCATTCTGGTCCTTAAATATTTAAGAACGATGCTGGTCTAGATTTTATTTTGGAAGGGACTAAAGAACAAGTGTTATAAATGTAAATTTTACCTTAAAACTAAAAATATCCTGAAGCACCACCAATAATAGAATATGTCAGAATGAAGCACAATGAATTGTAGTGGGTTATGAGCACTAGTACAAAAGTGCTCTAATAAAATCAATTCAAATATTCTTATTAGGATTCTAGCATTATGTGACTTTAAAAAGTAGTCTAAATTAAATATCCTGTTATTTAATGATATATACCTTTCATTAATTTAACAAAACTTCCAAAAAAATTGCACCTGATTATGTATGTATATACAGAAGTTGTCACGGCATGGGTAGGGGAAGAGAACCAAAATGCTACAACAATTTCAAATTTTAAGTTGAAACCTCCCTGGAATATATTGATATCTATATAGTTATATATACATCTACACTTTTACTTTAAAATTGTATATGCATCTTTATTTTTATCTATATCTGTACCTACTTTTTCTATAAACACATACATGCTTGAATACATGTACACACAGAAACATATTTTACAGTTTTGTTTCACAGTAGTTCCAGTTCTACAGACCTATTTTTCCTTGTCACAGTTTTCTTTAACCTTCAAATGGCTACTTCAATAAAATCAATTGTATTTTCAATGATTATTTAGAGATAAACCTAATTATTAACTATTATGCTTCCTGTTATTTTAACTGCTAAAAGTTAGTTGTCCAGTCACTAAGTTATGTCAAACTCTCTGTGCCCCATGGACTACAGCACACCAGACTTTCCTGTCCTTCACTATTTCCTGAGTTTGCTCAAATTTATCTCCATTGAGTTGAGGATGCCATCCAGCCATCTCATCAACTGTCATGCCTTCTCCTCCTGCCCTCAAACTTTCCCAGCATCAGGGTCTTTTCCAATGAGTCAGCTCTTTGTATCAGGTGGCCAAAATATTGAAGCTTCAGTTTCAGTATCAGTCCTTCCAATGAATATTCAGGATATATTTTCTTTAGGATGGAATGGTTTGATTTCCTTGCTGTCCAAAGGACTCTCAATAGTCTTCTCCAATATCACAATTCCAAAACATTAATTATTCTACATTCAGCCTTCTTTATGGTCCAACTCTCATATCTGTACATGACTACTGAAAAACCATGGCTTTGACTATACGGACCTTTGTAGGCAAAGTGATGTCTCTGCTTTTTAACATGCTGTCTAGGTTTGTCATTGCTTTTCTTCCAAGGAGTAAGTGTCTTTTAAATTCATGGCTGCAGTCACCATCTACAGTATTTTGGATCCCAAGAAAATAAAATCTGCCACTGTTTCCACTGTTTCCCCATCTATTTGCCATGAAGTGAGTGGAAACAGTGTCAGACTTTATTTTGGGGGGCTCTAAAATCACTGCAGATGGTGATTGCAGCCATGAAATTAAAAGACATTTACTCCTTGGAAGGAAAGTTATGACCAACCTAGACAGCATATTCAAAAGCAGAGACATTACTTTGTCAACAAAGGTCCGTCTAGTCAAGGCTATGTTCGTTCCAGTGGTCATGTATGGATGCGAGAATTGGACTATGAAGAAAGCTGAACACCGAAGAACTGATGATTTTGAACTGTGGTGTTGGAGAAGACTCTTGAGAGTCCCTTGGACTGCAAGGAGATCCAACCAGTCCATCCTAAAGGAGATCAGTCCTGGGTGTCCATTGGAAGGACTGATGTTGAAGCTGAAACTCCAGTACTTTGACCACCTGATGTGAACAGCTGAATCACTGGAAAAGACCATGACGCTGGGAAAGATTGAAGGCAGGAGAAGGGGACGACAGAGGATGAGATGATTGGATGGCATCACCGACTCAATGGACATGAGTTTGAGTAAACTCCGGGAATTGGTGATGGACAGGAAGGCCTGGTGTGCTGGGGTTCATGGTCGCAAAGAGTCGGACATGACTGAGCGACTGAACTGAACTGATGGGACCTAACACCATGATCTTCATGCTTTGAATGTTGAGTTTTAAGCCAACATTTGCACTCTCCTCTTTCACTTTCAGGAATAGGCTCTTTAGTTCCTCTTTGTTTTCAGCCATAAGGGTGGTGCCATCTGCATATCTGAGGTTATTGATATTTCTCCCAGCAATCTTGATTCCAGCTTGTGCATCCACCCCAGCATTTTGCATGATGTACTCTGCATATAAATTAAATAAGCAGGGAGACAATAGACAGCCGTGACATATTCCATTACTAATTTGGAACCAGTCCATTGTTCCATGTCTGGTTATTGCTATTGCTTCTTGACTTGCATACAGATTTCTCAGCAGGTAAGGTGGTCTGGTATTTCCATCTATTTAAGAATTTTCTACAGTTTATTGTGATCCACACAGTCAAAGGCTTTAGGGTAGTCAATGAAGCAGAATTAGATTTTTTTTTTTTTTTTTTAAGAGTTCTCTTGCTTTTTCTATGATGCAACAGATGTTGACAATTTGGTCTCTGGTTCCTCTGCCTTTTCTAAGGCCATCTTGTACATATGCAATTCTCAGTTCACATACTGTTGAAGCCTAACTTGAAGGATTTTGAGCATGATCTTTCCAGTATGTTAAATAGGCACAAGTGTATGGTAATTTGAACATTTTTGACATTGCCTTTCTTTGGCAATTCCAAAGAAAACTGTTAACATATTATCTACTATTTTCATAAAAATCTTCAAATGTGTATTTTATATAAGAATATGGGCTTCCCTGGTGGCTCAGAGGGTAAAGCACCTGACTGTGCTGTGGGAAATTAGGGTTCCATCCCTGGATCGGAAAGATCCTCTGGAGAAGGAAATGGCAACCCACTCTGGTACTCTTGTTTGGAAAACCCCAGCGACGGAGAAGTCTGGTAGGCTAGAGTCCATGGGGTCAATACAATTTTAAATTATACATATTTTTTCTCACCACTTGCTTTGTGGAGAGACTAATCAGTTAAATTCAAATGAAATTCTTGGACTGCCCTGGTGTCATGGTGAGTAAGAATCTGCCTGCCAAAACTGGAGACATAGATTTGATCTCTGATTCTGGAAGATCCCACATGCCTTGGAACAACTAAGCCAGTGTACCACAGCTATTCAGTCTGTGCTTTGGAGCCCAGGAGCCACAACTACTGAACCAAGTACAATTTAGAGTCTGTGCTCCTAAATAAGAGAAGCCACCAGGGTGAGAAGCCTGCACAGTGTCACTAGAGAGAAACCCCTGCTCACTGCACCTAGAGTAAAGCCTGCACAGCAAAGATGACATAACACGGCTAGAAATAAACATTTTTTTTAAGAAACAAAAACTGATATGTGCTGAATGTTTGTGTCCTTTCATATCAATATGCTGAAGCCCTAACCCATCAATGTAACAGTATTTTGAAATAGGACTTTTGTGAAAGCAATTAAAGTTCAAGGAAGTTACAAGGCTGGAATCCTGATTCTGAAAGAACAGTATCCTTATAAGAGACAGAGAACTCACTGCTGTTCCAGGGTACAGAAAGATGAGTTCACACAGGAGATGGTAGCAGCCTCCGAACCAAAAGAAGCCTCTACAGAATGAAACCTACCTTGATGGTCTTGTATTTCTCAGCCTCCACAAGTGTGAGAAATAAATTTCTGTTTGTTAAGCCACCCAGGCTATGGTACTTTTCTATGGCTATCTGAGCAGACTAAAACAGAAGTATACATAAAACAACATGGGATTTCAGCACTAGGAAAACTGCCTTTCCCATACCAGACCCAGCTCACAGCCAGTGCACTGCAGTCTTTGAAGGCAACTGTATACAAAGAGTCAGATTCTTTCTACTGGCCATACTTTTATATATACCTGAGCTTCTAAGCTCAGATACTTTCATCCACAAACTTCTTTATTTCGGCCCTTGGAGGAAGCCTTTCTTGTGCTTATGCTAAGACCTTTTGAGAAGGGAGAAAATTTGAAGACCCTTTTCTCCCTGAGACTCAGTATACTACTACTCCCAGACTTTCATTTCTCTCTCCAGTCAATCCCCAGGTGCACAAAATAGCAGATGACTTTTGTTCAGAGTTCCCTTACCAAGAGACAATCTCCTCAACACCTCCCACCACATCTGCAGTAATAAATCTTACCTTCACCTGCACCCTTCTTAAAAATTGGTGGAGCTTGCACCTTTTCTTCTTGCTTATATTATTGCAGTAAGAGATTTAAATATTGATGGGGACTTCAATTTGGTCTGTTACTTTAACTGACTAATCAACACCTCTTTGCTCAGCTCTTTTCAGCTTAACTCAGCTCTTGACAATTAATTTCTTTAAAAGATCCTTGTGTGTGTGCACGTTACTTGCTCAGTAGTGTCAAACTCTTTGAGACTCCACAGACTGTAGCCCGCTAGGCCCCTTTGTCCATAGAATTCTTCAGGGAGGAATATTGGAGTGGAGAAGATCCATTTCTCTAGAGGATCTTCTCTAGAAGATCTGACCCAGGGATCGAACCCAGGTCTCCTACTTTGACAGATTTTTTACCGTCTGAGCCACCAGGGAAATCCAGTTAAAACATCCTTAAACAACTTCAAAAAGATACTGCTGAGTGCATAATCTTTTATAACAAAGAAGTTTCATGACAATTTTATTGATTAAAGAGATATATGAAAAACCCCATGATATTACAGTGAAAATAATAAGGCTAATGTCATAGTAAAGTTTCTCTTATACAGTGATCAAATATATACACTCAATTATGTTTAAAGTTTAATAAATTGATATTTGACAAATAGCTAATAAAAGTACATGTGTTAAAGAGTTAATTTTTCCCTGTTTCCTCTTAAAGAAGTCAGTATAAGAAGAGAGAATTTGTGGTCTTTCTTTGACTCTTCTTTCAAACTGAAGGAATATAGATGTGTTGATTGATGACTGAATTTGAGTCACCATATTGAAATATGAGTGTCATTATGATATGCTAGGAACAAAGGCATTGATGTTAAAAAAAAAATGGTTTCCCTAAATGTTTAGTGAAACTGTCAGGAGCATTGGACTACATAATACTTACAACTCAACATTTTAAGCTGTAGAATTGAATGTCTTTTAAAAATCACTGCTTATTAGGAATAAAGATGAATGCAATCTTCTCTGTCCTTCTTGCTATAACTCTCTCTCACACACACACAGAGTAAATTTATACATATCACAGTTTCTGTACTATATTTTGCAACTTATTTTATTTTCTGTTTTTAAGTAATTAGAAAAACAAGAATTGTCAGAGTATCCATGTTTAAATAGTGAAAGAACTGGACATACTAGTTATTGACTTTTCAGTATATAAAATTTTCACTAGTAAATGGCTGGATGCGAGCCTGCTAAGTTGCTTCTGTTGTGTCTGACTCTGTGAAACCCCAAGGAATATAGCCCACAAGGTTACTCTGTCCATGGGATTCCCCAGGGAAGAATACTGGAGTGGGTTGCTGTGCCCTTATCCCAGGGGATCTTCCCAACCCAGGGATACAACCCAAGTCTCTTATATCTAACCTGCATTGTTGCAGGAGGGTTCTTTATCACAAGCACCCCCTGGTAGATAGAATCAAATATGGGTCTCAATGAAAGTTGAAAGAAAGCTCAATGACAACAAAGTTAATAATTTTTTTGAAAATAAAATAAATGTTATTAAGCCCATTCACTTTATTTTGGAAAGTTGAAACTTTCAGTTCAGTTCAGTTCAGTCACTCAGTAGTGTCTGACTCTTTGTGACCCCATGAATTGCAGCACGTCAGGCCTCCCTGTCCGTCACCAACTCCTGGAGTTCACTCAAACTCACATCTATCGAGTAGGTGATGCCATCCAGCCATCTCATCCTCTGTCGTCCCCTTCTTCTCCTGCCCCCAATCCCTCCTAGCATCAGAGTCTTTTCCAATGAGTCAACTCTTCGCATGAGGTGGCCAAAGTACTGGAGTTTCAGCTTTAGCATCATTCCTTCCAAAGAATACCGAGGGCTGATCTCCTTTAGAATGGACAGGTTGGATCCCCTTGCAGTCCAAGGGACTCTCAAGAGTCTTCTCCCACACCACAGTTCAAAAGCATCAATTTTTCGGCGCTCAGCTTTCTTCACAGTAAATTAATAACAAATTCATGTAAGATTTTAAAAAGATTAGGTCTATGAGTGAGAAATAGCAGCGTTGCTTATGTTAGAGATTTTATCCATTGACTTCTGTTATTTTAATGCAGTTCCCATCTTTACATATACTGTATATTTTAATAAAAATATGTTGAAAAGGTGACTGTAGGAATTGTTTATGCAGATATTCCAATCATAGTAATAAAAGCTATTGTTCCAAAAAATACAGCAAACACTATTTATCATAATTGTATTGTTAAAATGTTTTAATTGAAGATTGTTGTGTCTAGACTATATCATTACAAACATTGAGTAAATAAATTAATTCAATTAATTTTAGTTTGATTTATATAGCAAGTGCTTTTGAGTCTCTATTATTAAAATATTTTAAATAAATATTAAAGAAAATATTGCTTTAAAATATTGTCTATTTCACTGATGTCATAATGACACACACATTAAATAAATGTAATGAATACTGAGTATTATACTAACTTTTCCTATGGTATTTGCAGTCTACACATCAACTTACTGAGTTGTTTGCTGATTGCTCATCTAGTGAACAACATATTATTTTATACAGAAAAGGTGTTAACTATTAACTAATGAAATGTGATCATTTAATAATTCATTATCTAAAATATTCTGCTTGTTAAACCAGTGGTTGTAAGTATATAAAGAAATCAATAAATGTTTTAATTTTATAATTTGCAAAGTGATATGAAGGATAAAAAATCAATTAATAGAAAAATCTACAATGGAGTTTATATAAAAATAAATATGATTTTATCTAGCTGCTCAGGAATCACAATATAAGAAATGAATTAATAATTTTGTCCAAAGTATAGTCAAGAAGAATTCACACCATTTGATTCTCATACATTTTTGTTTTGATTTAAACTATATAAAATTGTGAGGTGAAAGTTTCAATATGTAACAGATACCTGGATATGTAAAAGTCTACATATATAAATGACATTTGACTGTTCAAAGCTACTACCAAAAATCATATACTAATGTAGAATGCTTTATTTTGTAGAATATGAAGATATTTTCCCTTTAATATAAAAATATTGTGAATTAAATGAAATTGTATAATATTTAGAAGTGCTGAAATATTATGAACTACTGTGGGAATGACATTAAAAATTTAATCACAATTACTGAAAGTACCAACATTTCCTTTACATTATTTCTTGTCATACTAACTAAGTTTCATGCTCCATCTTCTTGTCCATATATCAGTGTATTTATAGATAATAGTTGTATACTTTCTGAGAATACAGTTTGTAACTCAAATGATTGAAGGGGCCATGTATGCAAAGCATTGAATGAAGATATGAAGGTTGGTTAAGAATTATGTCTTACTTTTGCTATTTTAATGCAGACACATTATTATTATTATTATTTACACAAGCTAAGCATATCTGAGTATTCTATTATCACTGAGGTAATATTATACCACTTTTTAAAATGCTATAGACTTCTTGGTCTATGTGTTGGTTTCAAACTTTTGGCTCTAATTCTATTAGGATAAAATATATCAAGTGCAATGATGAATTTCAACTGAATTTATCACCAGGTCAGGGAAACTGCAAATAGTTATAAGAAGTATGATGAACTAGAGATTATGCCCTGTTTATAAGGGAAAACAGTTAACTGGACTCATACCAATTATTATTTTTAAAGAATATGAGATCAGTGTGGCCAGATAAACTAATTTATCAAGAAAATCTAGAAAGATTGATTATTATGGGAAACATCTGAAATTTAACATTGGAAAATGTTTAATAACTGATCACTAAGCTGCCAATGTTCTACCATCAACAGAGCACATGATTGACTGGATATTCAGTTCTGCTGAGACAAGTGTGACCTCTGTGTCAAGGCAGCAGAGTTTATTATCCTTTATCACCTTTTAGAAAAAACCCTGACTTTAAAATTTTTATTAATTACCCAACACTCTGTAACCTCATCCATGATGTTCATATTCTGAGATGAAATACAGGTTCAGTTCAGTTCACTTCAGTTGCTCAGTCGTGTTCCACTCTTTGCAACCCCATGAATTGCAGCACACCAGGCCTCCCTGTCCATCACCAACACCCAGAGTTCACTCAAACTCATGTCCATCGAGTCAGTGATGCCATCCAGCCACCTCATCCTAGTCGTCCCCTTCTCCTCCTGCCCTCAATCCCTCCTAGCATCAGAGTCTTTTCCAATGAGTCAACTCTTCACATGAGGTGGCCAAAGTAAAGGAGTTTCAGCTTTAGTATCATTCCTTCCAAAGAACACCCAGGGCTTATCTCCTTTAGAATGGACTGGTTGGATCTCCTTGCAGTCCAAAGGACTTTCAAGAGTCTTCTCCAATATCACAGTTCAAAAGCATCAATTCTGCCGTGCTCAGTTTTCTTCACAGTCCAACTCTCCCATACATGACCACTGGAAAAACCATAGCCTTGACTAGACAGACCTTTGTTGGCAAAGTAATGTCTCTGCTTTTCAACACGATATCTAAGTTGGTCATAACTTTCCTTCCAAGGAGTAAGCGTCTTTTAATTTCATAGCTGCAATCACCATCTGCAGTGATTTTGGAGCCCAGAAAAATAAAGTCTGACACTGTTTCCACTGTTTCCCCATCTATTTGCCATGAAGTGATGGGACCAGATGCCATGGTCTTCGTTTTCTGAATGTTGAGCTTTAAGCCAATAGTTTCACTCTCCTCTTTCACTTTCATCAAGAGGCTTTTTAGTTCCTCTTCACTTTCTGCTATAAGGGTGGTGTCATCTGCATAGCTGAGGTTATTGATATTTCTCCCAGCAATCTTGATTCCAGCTTGTGCTTCTTCCAGCCCAGTGCTTCTCATGATGTACTCTGCAAGTTAAATGAGCAGGGTGACACCATGCAGCCTTGACATACTCCTTTTCCTATTTGGAACCAGTCTGTTGTTCCATGTCCAGTTCTAACTGTTGCTTCCTGACCTGCATATAGGTTTCTCAAGAGGCAGGTCAGGTGGTCTGGTATTCCCATCTCTTTCAGAATTTTCCACAGTTTATTGTGATCCACACAGTCAAAGGCTTTGGCATAGTCAATAAAGCAGAAATAGATGTTTTTCTGGAACTCTCTTACTTTTTCGATGATCCAGCAAATGTTGGCAATTTGATCTCCGGTTCTTCTGCCTTTTCTAAAACCAGCTTGAACACCTGGAAGTTCACAATTCATGCACTGCTGAAGCCTGGCTTGGAGAATTTTGAGCATTACTTTACTAGCGTGTGAGATGAGTGCAATTGTGCAGTAGTTTAAGCATTCTTTGGCATTGCCTTTCTTTGGGATTCGAATGAAAACCGACCTTTTCCAGTCCTGTGGCTACTGCTGAGTTTTCCAAATTTGCTGGCATATTGAGTGCAGCACTTTCACAGCACCATCTTTCAGGATTTGAAATATCTCAGCTGGTATTCCATCACCTCCACTAGCTTTGTTCATAGTGATGCTTTCTAAGGCCCACTTGACTTCACATTCCAGGATGTCTGGCTCTAGGTGAGTGATCACATCATCGTGATTATCTTGGTCCTGAAGCTCTTTTTTGTACAGTTCTTCTGTGTATTCTTGCCATCTCTTCTTAATATCTTCTGCTCCTGTTAGGTCCATATGATTTCTGTCCTTTATCGAGCCCATCTTTGCATGAAATGTTCCCTTGGTATCTCTAATTTTCTTGAAGCGATCTCTAGTCTTTCCCATTCTGTTGTTTTCCTCTATTTCTTTGCATTGATCACTGAGGAAGGCTTTCTTTTTTTCCTTGCTATTCTTTGGAACTCTGCATTCAGATGCTTATATCTTTCCTTTTCTCCTTTGCTTTTCTCTTCTCTTCTTTTCACAGCTATTTGTAAGGCCTCCCCAGACAGCCATTTTGCTTTTTTGCATTTCTTTTCCATGGGGACGGTCTTGATCCCTGTCTCCTGTACAATGTCACAAACCTCCGTGCATAGTTCATCAGGCACTCAATCTATCCGATCTAGTCCCTTTAATCTATTTCTCACTTCCACTGTATAATCATAAGGGATTTGATTTAGGTCATTTCTTAATGGTCTGGTGGTTTTCCCTACTTTCTTCAGTTTAAGTCTGAATTTGGCAATAAGGAGTTCATGATCTGAGCCGCAGTCAGCTCCCAGTCTTGTTTTTGCTGACTGTATAGAGTTTTGGTTAAAAGACAACAAGTATATTCCCTAAGATTATAAAATGTGTAAACTGTGGAGCCAAGGCTGAATAAAGTAAATTTTCCTGATTTCACAGTCTTTGATTTCCCACTGAGATGTGTTCTTCATTCAAAATATATTTGGCTATGCACATTCATTTATTTAAACATAAATTGAGTGCAATATGTCAATTATTTCTGTTTCCAGGGATCTTCCCTATCAAGGCCTTCAACAAATAAACCACTACTAGTTCTAAACTAGAACTACTACTTCTAAAGCTACACATACTACTTTAAATAGTTATGCCATAGAATTATTAATATCTTATGGTTTATTTTTCTAATGACCATTAATAATATTGTAGTTATCAAAATTATTACAACCATAAAACTGTTAGTCATTTATATATTGGAAACACATATGAATGCAAGCACAAATATTTTTATACACTATGATAGCATCTACACATTTATTCAGTGCAATGTAGGTGGTGTTATGGATTCTAAATAAATTATTCCTTAATTCTCATTTAATCCTTTAATATAGTATATATATGTACATATCATATAAAATTGCACATGATTATATTTGTCAGAAAATGAGATAAAGAAGAAAAGAAGGTGAAGTACTTACCTATTTTTCAACTCATCTCTTTATTTGAGTCCATGTGACAGCAAAGAATTTTTGCTATCTAACACTCAGTATTTTTACTGCTTAATTCATAACTTGAGAGCGAATTTTTGTAGGGTAGACTCAAACTGCAGTATGTTCTCCTCATGTAGAACGCAATCCTTGATTTTTTCAAATTTAAACCTGGTCAGGATACTTTAACAAAAATGTAAAATAGCTTTCTTTTGAATAAATTATATCAACTGTTATCTTTATTTTCTAACCTTTGAATATTAATAACATACAAATGTATACTGTAGCTTTCACAGGTATTTCCAAGGGCCTTTGGAAAAACTCTGTGGAAGAATTCTTTACTGATTCTTGATGAAGCTCAACTTACAGGCTCTTCTCTTTTGGGTTCAGAGACATTTAGACATTCCACAAAAACTGCACTATTTATTAATCATCTTGTCCAGATTTTCAAGAAAGACAACTTTGCTGTCCCTGAAGTAATATTGGGCACAGTTTTTCTCTGGTGTGACTCAGAAATTTGAACCACATTTTTATATTATGTCTGACATCAACTTTAAACAATTTTGAGAATAAATTTTTGATCATACTCTTACTTTTAGAAATCCTACCATGCTATGCATTATTTAGCAACTTCTCTTTGGGTTGAGGCCACATTTCAGGCATTGTTTGTATTCACACTTTTTTTTTTTTTTTTGTATTCCCTCTTAATCTACCTTCTCTCCCTGTTAGTGTGCACTCTAAAGGCTTATAAAAATAATTTGTCTCTTTTTACATCCAGAACAAATGTCAATTCCTTTATGTGAAATGTCATTATTTTAATATAACAATTTATTTGCTGTGTCTTAAAAGACTGCCAATTATAATTAGAATACTTTTAATAACCATTTGTTTTTCATGTTCATCTCTCTATTATAGTTTAATAAACTTGTAGTTAGAGACTCTGTATTATTCATTTAAGCATCACCTTAGGCCCATATATAATGGGTTTTCAATAAATATTCCTTTAATTTAATTTGGGCTTTTCTTTTAAAGATATACTTTCATTGCATAGGGACACAATTCACAATTAAGTTGTTCTAGTATAAATTGGAAATTAATAATACTTTTGCTTTTAGTTTGGATGTTATCTTATAGAAAATAATAAAATTTATTATGAAAAAGGTATAGGTCATTTGATGAGTAATCTTATTTGAAAAACTAATAATAATATAAAATGCTCATATTATTAGTACACAACCAGAAGATCCCATGTGCTACTGCACTCCTGTATTAATTAAATATATTTCAGAATTGAAATAAACTTTTGAAGTTTATATTATTTTCTTCCATGTAACAGTCTTTTTTTTCTTTTTCAGTAAAGATGTTTAAATAAAAAATTCTAAAGAATAGGTGACAATTTGCTCACTGGATATTTTCACAGATTAAAAATTGTAAAATTTGTTAGGAAACCATTAATGTCTTCTTTTGGATTAATAGCAACCCATTATTTCTTGACAAGGTATACACTTACTCCTTTAAGTAGAAGAAATGATTTAACTTGTCCTATATGTATGTAAAATAATGGTACCAACAAATATACACAAGATCTTAATAATTAGGACATTTCAAGTCTGTTATATTAATAATTATCATGCTCAAAATATTTACTGAAAATAATGTCAAGGATCAAATATATAACAATATTTGTACTTGCTCTTATAAAAGCTAGTAATTTTCTAAAACTAAAAGTTGCATGTGTACAAACATTCAGTATTTTACATTAAGTTGAACTTATATAACATGAATATTTGCCATATACATTTATTTTATTATGAAGTAAAAATTAAAAGAAACAAACAAGAAAATGAAACCCAGTGACAGGAGATATGGAAGTAAGAGAGTAATTGGAAAAGTAAAGGGAGAAAATGTTTTCATTTGCCAATTAACTAATAATTCAAAACAAAAGTATGTTTCATATATAAATTTAACTTGAAATGGAAGACTGAACTGCAGCTTCCTAATTTTAATCTAAGAAGGAAGAAACTTCACTGTCACATCATCATCCCCAAACACAGGCTTGTAAATCAAAGTGAATTTGATATTTGTGACATTCTTTTTAAAGTATGAAAAAAAAAGTAGGATGAAAGCAATATATAATGCAAACCAAATTCTGAGGTCATCCACCCAGTTACACATCTAAGGATCATAGAGCTATTAACAATTTGCATTGTCACGAACAGCAAAAATCCTATGATGAAAATTATTAAAATGATTCTTGAATATTTTGCTCAATAAAAAAGTTAAAAACATGAGACAAAATATCAAAGAAAATAAGGATGAAAATGTATAACAAGTGCATGTCACTTAAATTTGATGTTTATTCATATACTCATTATCATCTCAAAAGAAATTGCTCATTTTATAAGCTATTATTAAATGTCATTAAAATCAGAAAGTGTGAATCTTTAACTACGCTTCTTTGATAAATATTTCAACTGTTTCTTACATCTGATTTAAGTATTTTGTTTATTATTTAAGTACAAAAGAGAATAGCTACTTGTTGAGTTGAAAAACCATAATATTAGTAGCTTACAACAATACTTACAGAGTTAATAAATAACTCATTCTTCACATTACATTAAACTCTGCATTAAGTTTTTATTTTAGAATGTTAAGTCTCATGAACTACCTGCAAGTCTATATGTAAAGTATTTTTGTAATAGTTATAAGAATATACACATTTATTTTATTCATATTACTTTCCATTAAAATTACATATAGAATTATACCAACATATTCAAATTTCATTAAATGCTTTTTTGAATATGCATTTCATACATATCTCACTTTTAATGGAAGGAATTCTCATTAAGATGAAAATGAGATACACATATACAATATATAGAGAGAACCAGGCAAAGAAAACAAGTCTTGAGATCAATATTTATTATTTTACTGCACAGGAAGGAAAAAAACTCATACTGTTTAGAGACTACTGATTTTTGTTCATTCTCTCATATTTCTAATGAAAATGTTTTAGCAATTTCTCCTTATAATAGCATTTGTTATCAAGGCTTCTAACTCCAAGATACAGTTGAATACCAGCCAAATAAAATACATTCTGGTAAATTTACACTTATAACCATAATCACCTAGATTATTATTTCTCTAATATTTGATCTCTATTGTCTAAATATGACATAAAGCAAAGTATAATGTACAATTTCAAAGAAAATACAAATGATAGATGATCTTTGCTAAAAATTGGTTGAAGAAAGATCTAATATGCCTCCAATATATTTATACATATTTATTTTCTAAAGGAAATATTAGAAATAAGTGGTAATTTTTATATAGCAGAAATTGTATTTTCATGAGTTATTGTAGTTTGTTTATAATTTGTATATCACAGTCATATTTTTTTCAATCATCAATGTTTTCTGATTTGAATTATAGTAATTTGTCTGTTTTTCTATAGACTGAATATAAAGAATTTGATGTGTTAGCTATATTGTGACACTTTGCAAAAAGATATATGTTTTAAAACACTTTTAAAAATAGTAGAAAGAGGGAGAGGGTGGTATGATTTTGGGGAATGACATTGAAACATGTATAATATCATATATGAAATGAATTGCCAGTCCAGGTTCCATGCAGGATACAGAATGCTCAGGGCTGCTGCACTGGGATGACCCAGAGGGATGGTACAGGGAGGGAGGTGGGAGTGGGGTTCAGGATGGGGAACACGTGGTGGATTCATGCTGATGTATGGCAAAACCAATACAATATTGTAAAGTAATTAGCCTCCAATTAAAATAAATAAATTTATATTTAAAAAAAACAAAAATAGTAGAAAGAAAATTCATGTTTTGAGTGTTTTCTAAAGAATTCAAAACATACCTATGAAAAGTTGTTCTTGGAATGCTCTTTTATTTTGTGGAAACTAAATTAATTTTGGTAATCGTTTTACTGACTGTAATATTAAAAATATAAACACATTAAAAATAACTCAGTATTAATAGAAATCAAAGAAGAATGCATTTTACCCTTTAAAATATTTTTTCTTTAATGTTAAGTGGCATTTATCAATGTTGAAATTTATTCAGCCTAAATATTGCTTATTTTTAAAAGCTGCCAAATACTTTTAAAAACTGTACACTTTATATTTGGATAACAAAATCTGAAACACTTGTAAGGTGAGAGAAACTTGAACTACTTTAAGGAAACTAAGTGTCAAAATTTCTTATTAGAATTTTTTGGGAGGTGAAGCAATTTTATTATAACATACTTAGGTACCATTTCATACTCTTTCATTCCTCACAAATAAACTTTTGGGATGATGCAGAAAGGATCAAGAGCTGACAGATGTCTTCAAGGAAATATTTTGGTTTTAAAGTTTTGAAAGGTGAAAAACACTACTTCCAGCATGTTCCCATTTAAGTAAAAATGTTAAAAAATCCAGTTGGTCAAGAATAGGAATAGAAATGATGTAGTTAAATCTGAAAAGGAAGAAAAGAGAGAGAAAAGAAGGTTCTGATAGTGCATTAGTTTTATTTGTAACTTTTATTTCAATGTAACAATATTCTGGGAAAAATGAAATATTTATATCACTTAAGCTTATGTTGTATTAGTTTTATACATCTCTGTGTTTGAACATTTTATTTTAAAGAGAATAATTTTTAAATGGTAGTGCAAATTTTTAAACTATAAATATTATGAATAATATAAGAACTCCCAAGAGTAAGAACATTATTTTTTAATAAATGATGGAGCATTTACTTTGCAAAAGGAATTTTACTAAACACTTTACTTGCATTATTTATCAGATCTTTTCAATAATTATATGAGGTAGACACTATTATAATACTTTTTACTGATAAAGATTATGAGGGTTAAAACAGGGACCTTCTCCAACTTGCTCCCTGCTATATAACCCTGGCAGCTTTTAGGAAACTGATAAATATTTCAATTCAACCACAGATATTTTATAAAACAAATGTAACAAGGCATAATTCTAGGGATATAAGAGTGAATAAAGCAAAATCTACTTTCCTAGACCTTGTAACCTGGGGGGAGTGACAGGCAACAAAATTGTGATAAGTGCCATGCAGAAAAACAAAGCAGGTTAAAGGGGAGAAAAAGTGAATGAATAAATAAATGAATGAAAATCATTTGCATATTAATGTGTTTGAAACGACAGTACTCTTTGGGTCTTTGTGCTCTTACCCTTTTGCCAGGTATGCCAAATTGCAAGCCCTAATTGCTTGCCTATTTCTCAGATTTCCTTTTCAAGGTTGAGAACTAAGGAATCCTTCTCCATGCCCCGCCTTGAAAGAAACCCAGACTTGCTAACTGACTCCTGTAAATGTAGTGGATTCTCGGAACTGAGTGCTCTGCTCCTCAGCTGCGATGCGAACTCTGTGTAGCATCCATCTGGGTTTATCACACTGTCCTGCGACACATGGGTGCAAGAAGAACCAATGTAAATATGTTGACAGGCTCCTTTCTGTACTGTGAGGAGTAAATCTACTCTTCCTCCCCTAAGACTCTGTGTTCTGTTGGCATCTATGAAACAGGAACAAGTTAACTTAGCTTGCAAGCCCAGTAAAGTCAAGTGTACAATTCAAGCTCTGTCAGCAGGAGGATTTCCATTAATCACTGCCTTTTATTGTAAAACTAGAATTTTAGGTCTTTAAGGAATGAATTGGGCTTCCCTGGTGGCTCAGAGGTTAAAGCGTCTGCCTCCAATGTGGGAGACCCGGGTTCGATCCCTGGGTAGGGAAAATCGCCTAGAGAAGGAAATGGTAACCCACTCCAGTATTCTTGCCTAGAAAATCCCATGGACGGAGAAGTCTGGTAAGTTACAGTCCATGGGGTCGCAGAGTCGGACACAACTTAGCGACTTCACCTTCACCTTCAAGGAATGAATTGGGCTTCTCTGAGCAGCCTACAATATGGGAGACTCTGGTTCGATCCCTCCTCAGGAAGATACCCTGGAGAAGGAACTCCAGGATCCATGCCTGGGAAATCCCATGGACAGAGGAGCCTGGCAGGCTACAGTCCATGGAGTTGCAAGAGTCAGACATGACTTAGCGATTAAACCACCACCACCACCAAGGAATGAATTGTATGTCTTGATGTACTTCTTACAACTATCTGCAAGTAAAATACTATATGATTGTATTATATGATTGTACATATATGATTTCAGACAGCAAAATACTATCTTCAAGTAAAATGCTATATGATTGAAAACACTTTAAATTGTAATTCTAAATTTCTAACTGTCAGATTTCCAAATAAGGATTGATTAATTACTTTGGCAGATTCCCAATTAAGATTTTGTTAACAATTTTTCTTTTGCCTGGAAAGAAAGATAGTCAGAAATATAACTTTACACTGATTCCTAGACTGTGATTAATGCTTTGGCTGTTAGTTAGGAATTTGGATATCAATGGAGAAGAGTGAATATCATCCAAAGACTGTATTCTTTTCTAAGGAAAGGTCTGTTATGCTTTTGATTGAATGACAGAAATGTATATCTTGTAAGTGGAGGTATTCTTTCATTATTGTTTATTTGGAGATTAGGTACTACTTAAAAACAGATGTGTATGAGTGCCAAACTGGCAAGAAGTGAGCTGTTTGTCAAAGTAACTAGGTTATCCTCTGTTTCCTAAACTGTCTTCCTAGTATGTCTGGATAGAATAAGCTATAAGAGATAGTTTCTTGTAAGTGCTGGAGGATAAAAGGGAATCATTCAGTAGTGTTTTGGTAGCATACACACATACCTCCCAGTTACTCAAACACTAGTGTAAACATTTCTAAGAAGGGATTTTTTTTTTTAAGTGAAAGTAAACAAGTTTACAGATATTGTGGGTTTAGTTTTAGACCACCACATTTAAAGTGAGTCACATAAACATTTTGGTTTCTCAGTGCATTTAAATGTTTTTATTTTTTTATTTTTTTAAATTAAAAGTAATTAAATGCCTACACTATGTTGCAGTCTATTAAATGTATAATGTCTTTATGTCTAGACATGTACATATCATAGTTAAAAATATTTTCTTGCTAAAAAATGATAACCATCATCTGAACCCTCAGTAAGTTGTAATCTTAATGTAATATTGTCATCAATGATCACAGATTTCCATAACAAATATAAAAATAATGAAAAATATGTGAGAATGACCAAAATGTGACACAGAGACATAAAGTGAACAAATGCTTTTTGAAAAATGTCACCTGATACACTTACTTGATGTGGAGTTTGTGGGGTCGTTGCAAACCTTCAATTGGGAAAAAAAAAAAAAAAAAAAAAAAAAAAAAGGCAGTGTGTGTGAAGTACTACAAAGCAAAGTGCAATAAACCATGATATGTCTGCATTTTAAAATAGAGAGACTGTCCTGGGTGTATGTGTTTTAGTTACACATTTTAAAAAGTGTGAGTTAGGCCTCTCTCCTAGAAGAAGAGACAGACTCTCACCTGTTAAAACAGTTTTAGCCCATATGTGTGTGGTTCCAAGGACTTCACTGGTAGCTCAGATGGCAAAGTGTCTGCCTATAATGTGGGAGACCCGGGTTAGATCCCTGGGTTGGGAAGATCCTCTGGAGAAGGAAATGGCAACCCATTCCAGTATTCTTGCCTGGAGAATTCCATGGACAGAGGTGCCTGGTAGGTTACAGTCCATGGGGTTGCAAAGAGTCAGACACAACTGAGCAACTTCACTTTGTGTGGTTCCAAAGCCTGGTCTTAACCTTTCCAGCTTTGGCTGAATTTTGATACCAAAAGTGATTCCAGAGGAAGAGAATCTTAAGTGAATGTTATTATAAAGTTTTTGTATTTTCTAAAATGGACTTTCTAATATGAATAGATTGAAAGACAATAAAGGCCCTATTTCCAGTGTAAAGAGAACGTTGATAGTCCGTGGTGTGATATGATAAAGGAGTTACTCAAAGGATTGCTCCTGGATACCTGTAAATGGTTACCTACAGAAGACAGGTTTACATGAGACATTTAAAAAAGAGGCTAGAAATTCAAAATGGAAGAAAACTCAAAGGGATGTGAACTAGTATAGATATTTTTCTTTTGGATTTGAAAGAGGAAGCTTTTATGTTGTATAGAGGGATACATGGGAGGGTCTTGAAGCTTCCTGGATCTGAGCACCCCGGACTGCCAATGTCTGAGCTTTGAAGAGACCCTCAAGCCTCACATGAACTTACAATCCTTTCCAAAGTGTTGATTTCAGCTTAATGAGACTGTGGACAGAGAACTCACATAACTTGTGCCCGAACTATTGACATAAACTGTGAAGCAATAAATTTGTATTATTTTTATTTTAAGCTGTTTGGTTTGAAGTAAGCATTATACAATAATAGAAAGCTAATATTAAGGATAATATGTGTATATTATTAATTGAATACTATAGGCCAATCATATATATATATATTATATGATTGCATAATATAGTATATATATGTGTGTATAAATAAATACACATATGACATATATATTAGCATAGAAACACTAACTATGCACCATTTATGTTTTATTTAATTTTATATATTTATATAAATTTATATACTTTATATTGGAGAAGGAAATGGCAACCCACTCCAGTGTTATTGCCTAGAGAATCCCAGGGATGGGGGTGTCTGGTGGGCTGCCATCTATGGGGTCACACAGAGTCAGACATGACTGAAGTGACTTAGCAGCAGCATATACTTTATACAATATAAAATATACATTTTATATTTACATATAAGTATAGTATGAGTGACTGAACTAACTGACAGTATATTTATATTATATTTTCTGCTCCTGGCCCAACAGGTAAATTGCATTTCCTAGTGTCTTGCAGTATGTGGAGACTATGCAGCTGGGTTCTGCTCAATAGAATATAAGAAGCTGTATATGCAATATCTTGTGGCCATAAAAGATGTTTTGAGACAAAGACCATGACATGGAGGAATAATGCAGTGTAAGAACTCTAGAGCCCTAGATTATCATTTGTAGCTCTCAGTAGTGCATTCTCAGTTACAAAGGCCTGGGGTTTGGGGAAAATACAGCCTCTAAACCCATTAAGTCCCAGAGAGTTGGGTTTGTTTGTTGTAGAAGCTAGCATCAATTTATTCAATCTACTATTGTATACACATTACCTAAGAGACAATATGGTACATTAAATCTGACTTTGAAATTTGAAATTCTGAATGAAATACAGGTATTCCATTTGCTAAATGTGGGACTTTGTACAGGGTGTTACACAATTACAAATTCTGTTTTCTGGAATATTTTTCATTCTCCATCTCCCCCATTCCTTTAGCTCCTCTTCCTCTTCCTATGCCTTCCCCTCCTTCCTCCCCTCCCCCTCCTTCACCTCCTTCACCTCCTTTGTATCCACATCTCCTTCCTATTTTGCTGCTTCTCCTCCTCTCTCTCTTTTTTTTTCCCCTTTCCTTTCTTCTTCCACACTCTGTTCTGTTTGTATTTGTCTGCATGCATGTGTGCTAAGTTGCTTCAGTTGTGTCCAACTCTGTGCAACCCCTATGGACTGTAGCCTGCTAGGCTCTTCTGTTTGTGGGATCTTTCAGGCAAGGATAATGGAGTGGATTGCATGCCCTGCTCCAGGAGATCTTCCCAACCCAGGGATCCAATGCCCCTGCATTGGCAGGCAGGTTCTTTACCACTGGCGCCACCTGGGAAGCCCATTTGTTTGCGTAAGTTTTATCAACTTAAAGTTCACTGGTTCATTTCTCAGTTACATCACCCAGAAAGACATTCTTCATCTCTTTCTACTTTAGTTGTTTTTATTGTCTTTTGCAGAATTATTATTCTATTATTCCTCAAACTTACATTTCCTTGTTGAAATTTATCATCAGAATATGTCATTTACCTGTTTCATCAGAGTTTTTAACATATTATTTATTGTTATTTAAAATTTTCTATTTAGTTCCATCATCAGTGTCATAGCTGAATCTGGCCCAATGATTACATTATTCTCTCTTCAGCCCAATTGTATGTACTTTGCAGATGTTTCCTTTTTTGTTGTTTTGAAAACAAAACACCTTGTAGTAGAGAGTAGTGTGAGGATTTTTTTAATTGAGATGTAGTTCACATATCAAGTAGATTATTCATTTCAAAAACATAATCTAGTGATCTGTGTTAACTCACAATTTTTCCAACCATCACTTATATCTAATTCCAGCATATTTTTATCACTTGAAACTACCAGACCCATTAGGCTGTCACCATTCTCTCCTTTATCTTGTGCCTAGAAACCAAAAACCCACTTTTTGTCTGTTGACTTGCATATTTTGAACATTCTTTATTTAAATAGAGTCATATAATATGTGCCTTTTTCTGTGTCATGCCTCTTTTACTTAACATGATGTTTTTAAGTTGTAACCACACTTAAGCTTCCATGAGTACTGGGTGACTATTCCATAGTGTAGATAGACTACATTTTCTTTATCCATTAGACTATTGATAAGCACTTGAATTGTTACCACTTTACGGCTAATATGCTTAATGCTTCTCTGAACACATGTACACGTTTCTTGTGTATGACATGTGGGCACACGTGTTCATTTTTTTCTGCTCATTCATTTGGCCACATCAGGCCTCAATTGTGGCACAGGGCATCTTCATTGTGTCATGTGAGGTCTTTCCATCGTGGTGCATGTACTCTCTAGCTGTGGCGTGTAGCCTCAGTAGTCACGGCATGTGGGCTTAGTTGTTCTGCTGCATGTGGGATCTGAGTTCCCCAATCAAGGATCAAACTCACATCCCTTGCACTGCAAGGCAGATTCTTTACACTGCCCTACCAGAGAAATCTCTGGACACATGTTTTCAATTGTCTTGTGTATATGCCTAGGAATGGAATTTCTGGGTCATATGGTAACATTTCTAGCAGCAGTTGTCCAAGGCAATTGTATCATTTAATATTCCCACTAGCAGTATATGACAGTTCCAGTTTTTCCATATTCTTGTCTTTTGTTTTGTATAATCTATTTTATTTACACTTCCAGGTAAATTTTCAGATCAGTTTGTTAATTTCAGCAACAAAGACATTTTGGATTTTGTAAGGAATTGTGTTAAAAATGCAGGTCAATTGGGATAGTCTTACATATTCAGTTTTATAAACTTGTAATATCTTTTCATTTACTTGTTTTTAATTTCTTTTAGCAATCTTTGTAGTTTGTGTTGTATGAATTGCATTCCTTTTGCTTAGTTTATTCCTATTTTATTATTTTTGATGCAATTGTAAATAAATAGAGATGTTTCTTGATTTCATGTTCAGATGTTCATTACTAGGATCTAGAATTAAAGTTGAGTTTTAAGTATTGATCTTCTAGCCTACAACTGTACTGAATTTGCTTAGATCTAATATTTATTGCATGCATGTGAATTCCTTAATATTTTCTCTACATACAATCATATTATCTGCAAATAGAGTTAGTCTTATTTTCTCCTTTTCTATTTTGATGCAACTTTTTATTCTGTTCCCCAATTCTTTTGACTGCAAGTTCCATTATAATGCTGAAAAGAAATTTCAAGGGTGGACGTTTTTGTCTTGTTCCTGATCTTAGCATGTGAGCTTTGAGGCTTCCACTAGTAAGTCTGATATTAGATTTGGTTTTACATATATACACATTATGAGGTTCTCTTCTGAGAATGTCAAATATTTTTATCATAAAAGGGCATTAGATTTTTTCATATTCTCCATTTCTGTGTCCATTGAAAAAAATCATGTTATTTAGTGCCTTTTTTTTTGTCCCATATTTGATATCTGAACACAACTTGTTTTATTAGTCTATAGAACAACAAAAACTGTCTCCAATCTTACATGAGTTAACTCTTGTTTAAACTTCCAGTGATTTTGAAAATCTTACCTTGGACCCATTTTGTGGTAAATGCCGTGCATATATTATCTTCCTAGGTACTGTTTGAGAAATTAAAGGATATAATATTATTGCTTCAGTATAATTATAGTTAACAGATCACTTTGCAAATAGAGAACAGACTGTAAGCTAACATTCTTTTGATGCCCAAACCCATAGTTCCTTCCATTCTATCAAGATTTTCTCTATTGCATAATTTTTCATTTTATATTTTTAAAAGTATTCTTAAAACAATTGAAAAGATCAATGAGACTAAAAGCTGGTTCTTTAAAAAGATAAACAAAATTGATTAACCTTTAGCCAGATTCATCAAAAAAAGATTATATCTTCAGAATTTACTTGTCTACTTTTATAACCTTAAATATTCCCCCAAAACTCCCCCAACTTCAAGTCCCTGGTAATCACCATTCTACTCTCTGTTTTTACTGATTCAAGTTTTTTAGATTCACATGTAACTGATCTCATTGAGTATTTGCCTTTGTCTGACTTTTCTTATTTATCATAGTATCTTCTAGGCCCATTCATTTTGTCTCAAATGATAGGATTTCCTTCTTTCTTATAGCTGAAAAATATACCATTGTGCAGCATATATACATGAATATATACAGTTTATATATGTACATATATATATTTTTTATATATAAAATCCTCATTCATTCATCTATTGATGAACACTGGATACTTAGGCTGTTTATATATTTTGGTTATTGTGGATTATGCTGCAATAAACATGATTGGTATATAATACATATTGACTTTTACACTTTTGAAATTTTATTTAGCACTTATTGTCATCTGAGTTGGGAGTGGGCATATATATTTAAAATACATTTTTCCTTGCTATATGATTTCATCTTTGTGTTAAGTATTTGCATAGTAGGAAAATGTTTTTTATAAGCCTGGTTATTTGAGCTAGCACTTCTAAAGCAAAACTCTATTAGGTGGAGTCTTAAGCACAAAGGACTCAGCTACTTATTTATTTATTTATTTCCACCATGTACTTATAGGCTGGGCTTCCCAGGTGGCTCAGTTGTAAAGAACCCACATGCCAAAGCAGGAAATGCAAGCTGGATCCCTGAGTATGTAAAATCCCCTGGAGGAAGAAATGGCAACCCACTCCAGTATGCTTGCCTGGAGAATCCCATGGTTAAAGGAGACTTGAGGGTTACTATCCATGGGATCACAGGGTGTTGGACACAGTTGAGGTGAATGAGCATACACCCACTTATGGATTAGCAATTCATGGGAAATAGATGGGGAAACAATGGAAACAGTGTCAGACTTTATATTTTTGGGCTCCAAAATCACTGCAGATGGTGACTGCAGCCATGAAATTAAAAGACGCTTACTCCTTGGAAGGAAAGTTATGATCAACCTAGATAGCATATTCAAAAGCAGAGACATTACTTTGCCAATAAAGGTCCGTCTAGTCAAGGCTATGGTTTTTCCAGTGGTCATGTATGGATGTGAGAGTTGGACTGTGCAGAAGGCTGAGTGCCGAAGAATTGATGTTTTTGAACTGTGGTGTTGGAGAACACTCTTGAGAGTGCCTTGGATGGCAAGGAGATCCAACCAGTCCATTCTGAAGGAGATCAGCCCTGGGATTTCTTTGGAAGGAATGCTGCTAAAGCTGAAACTCCAGTACTTTGGCCACCTCACGTGAAGAGTTGACTCATTGGAAAAGACTCTGATGCTGGGAGGAATTGGGGGCAGGAGGTGAAGGGGACGACAGAGGATGAGATGGCTGGATGGCATCACTGACTCGATGGATGTGAGTCTGAGTGAACTCCAAGAGTTGGTGATGGACGGGGAGGCCTGGTGTGCTGTTATTCATGGGGTTGCAAAGAGTCAGACACGATTGAGCAACTGAACTGAACTGAACTGAATAACTACTTTATTATATTAAAACCTATGATTTTTTCATTGAAGAGTTAATTTCAAAAAGTATTAATATATATTATTATTTCTATATCATTAGTTTGACAGCATAAGAAAGAATAATCAATATTTATATTTCCACCACAAGACAATTCAGGTATTTTAACAATTAGTTAGCTACATTTTATTTTCATGTTTAATACCTCAAATTAAAAGGCTGAAAATCTGTGTAATTATATTTTGTAAATTAAATATCTTCCAGTATATCAAATGAAAAACATGAAATTTCAGAGACCCTTTAAACCCCATTTGTTATTTTACCTTACACAAGAGAACACCAATACATATACTAATGCATATATATGGAATTTAGAAAGATGGTAACAATAACCCTGTATACGATACAGCAAAAGAGACACTGATGTATAGAACAGTCTTTTGGACTCTGTGGGAGAGGGCGAGGGTGGGATGATTTGGGAGAATGGCATTGAAATATGTATAATATCATATATGAAACGAGTCGCCAGTCCAGATTCGATGCACGATACTGGATGCTTGGGGCTGGTGCACTGGGAAGACCCAGAGGGATGGTATGGGGAGGGAGGAGGGTGGAGGGTTCAGAATGGGGAACACAGGTATACCTGTGGCAGATTCATTTTGATATATGGCAAAACCAATGCAATATTGTAAAGTTAAATAAAATAAAATTAAAAATAAAATAAATAAAATTCTCAAAAGAGGTAATAAGAATGAAAAGGATCATTCAAGCAGACGTGTTTTAAATGGCTTCTCTTTTGCAAAAGGAAAGATTTAAAGATACACAAAAATAAGGCAAAATCTTAAGATAATGAAACTTAGAGGAGCTTAGAGAATGTATTTCAGAAAAATGTTGGATCACATACAATTAAACACATCTTCAGTTTTAATTTTGGATTAGGATTTAGACTAGATCATACTGCTATTGCAAAAATCACCCACTGAGTGAATACTACGCTGTGTGCTCCACAATCACCACCATCCCACAAAGTGAGGAAAGGCACAATTTTTTTTTAGATTATTGAACTTTCATTTTTTCACACCTCCTTCACATGCAGCTGGAGTGGCTTAAAGTCTCAGTAATAGGTTTGATTCATTGCTGCCTTTATAAAGACTTGGTTTTCATATTTTTAGATTTTCACTTGCAGGGATAAAACATAAGAGTTTATATATTCAGAAGGCACTTTACAGTACTATTGATCTTTTAAATATCTCTTTATCTGTATTTAAAATGTCCTTCCATGGAAGCAAAAATGGTCAAGCAATGTATTATATTGTTTGTTTTTTGTTTGTATTTGTTTGTTATTTGTTTGTATATATATGTGTGTGTGTGTGTGTGTGAGCATGTACACACATTTTAAATTTAATATTCTACATATGTATGCTTCTATGGTGACTGCAGCCCTGAAATTAAAAGACGCTTACTCCTTGGAAGAAAAGTTATGACCAACCTAGATAACATATTCAAAAGCAGAGACATTACTTTGCCAACAAAGGTCTGTCTAGTCAAGGCTATGGTTTTTCCAGTGGTCATGTATGTATATGAGACTTGGACTGTGAAGAAAGCTGAGCACTGAAGAATTGATACTTTTGAACTGTGGTGTTGGAGAACACTCTTGAGAGTCCCTTGGACTACAAGGAGATCCAACCCGTCCATTCTAAAGGAGATCAGTCCTGGGTGTTCTTTAGAAGGACTGATGCTAAAGCTGAAACTCCAATACTTTGGCCACCTCATGTGAAGAGTTGACTCATTGGAAAAGACTCTGGTGCTTGGAGGGATTGGGGGCAGGAGGAGAAGGGGACGACAGAGCATGAGATAGCTGGATAGCATCACTGACTCTATGGACATGAGCTTGAGTGAACTACGGGTGATGGACAGGGAGGCCTGGCGTGCTGCAATTGACGGGGTCTTAAAGAGTCGGACATGACTGAGCGACTGAACTGAACTGAACTGAACTGATATTGTGTTAGATATGTATGTCAAGTCAATTTATTCCCCTTTCTCAATTCTTTTCTCATTACAAAAGGAAAAAAAAAAAAAAAAAAAAAACAAAAAACAGAATCACAGATTAAATGTTGTAAAACAGCAGGCATGCTATAGTTCAGTTAAACTCAAGCAGATTTTTTTTATTAGACAGACACTCCCAAGACATACGGAGCATGCCAACCCCAAAAGAATCATCCTCCTATTAACAATCCCTCTTGGCTTCTATATCTTTTATATTTCCATCCAGCTTTGGTTGTTCAATTCAGTTCAGTCGCTCAGTTGTGTCTGACTCTTTGCAACCCCATGAACCGCAGGATGCCAGGCCTCCCTGCTGGAGTCTACCCAAACTCCTGTCCATTGAGTTGGTGATGCCATCCAACCATTTCATCCTCTGTCATCCCCTTCTCCTCCTGCCCTCAGTCTTTCCAAGCATCAGGGTCTTTTGAAATGAGCTGGCTCTTCTCATCAGGTGGCCAAAATATTGGAGTTTCAGCTTCAACATCAGTTCTTCCAATGAACACTCAAGACTGATTTCCTTTAGAATGGACGGGTTGGATTTCCTTGCAGTCCAAGGGACTCTCAAGAGTCTTCTCCAACACCACAGTTCAAAAGCATCAATTCTTCAGTGCTCAGCTTTCTTCACAGTCCAACTCTCACATCCACACATGACTACAGGAAAAAACATAGCTTTGACTAGATGGACCTTTGTCAGCAAAGTAATGTCTCTACTTTTTAATATGCTGTCTAAGCTGGTCATAACTTTCCTTCCAAAGAGTATGTGTCTTTTAATTTCATGGCTGCAGTCACCATCTGCAGTGATTTTGGAACCCAAAAAAATAATGTCAGCCACCGTTTCCACTGTTTCCCCATCTATTTACCTTTTGGTTGTGCTCTGTGCCAAATAGGGCTTGTACCCACCACCAGTCAATGCCAGGGAATGCAAATGGGCATGTGCTCAAGGCCAATTGCCATTTGCAATTTATATGACAGCAGGTTCGTCTGTGTATGTCTTCTCATAGTTTAAAGGGAAAGGGAAAGTGAAGTCGCTCAGTTGTGTCCAACTCTTTGCGACCACATGGACTGTAGCCTACTGGGCTCCTCCGTCCATGGGATTTTCCGGGCAAAGGTACTGGAGTGGGTTGCCATTTCCTTCTCCATCTCATAGTTGAGTCTGTTATAATCAGATGTATATATGTGTAGAATATTTATGAACCCTTAATGGGAAATAAGTGGGGAAGCAGTGGAAACAGTGTCAGATTTTATTTTATTTTTTTTTGGGGGGGGGCTCCAAAATCACTGCAGATGGTGATTGCAGCCATGAAATTAAAAGACGCTTACTCCTTGGAAGGAAAGTTATGACCAACCTAGATAGCATATTGAAAAGCAGAGACATTGCTTTGTCAACATAGATCTGTCTAGCCAAGGCTATGGTTTTTCCTGTGGTTATGTATGGATGTGAGAGTTGGACTGTAAAGAAAGCTGAGCACCAAATAATTGATGCTTTTGAACTGTGGTGTTGGAGAAGACCCTTGAGAGTTCCTTGGACTGCAAGGAGATCCAACCAGTCCATCCTGAAGGAGATCAGCCCTAGGTGTTCTTTGGAAGGAATGATGCTAAAGCTGAAACTCCAGTACTTTGGCCACCTCATGTGAAGAGTTGACTCATTGGAAAAGACTCTGATGCTGGGAGGGATTGGGGGCAGGAGGAGAAGGGGATGACAGAGGATGAGATGGCTGGATGGTATCACCGACTCGATGGACGTGAGTTTGAGTGAACTCTGGGAGTTGGTGATGGACAGGGAGGCCTGGCATGCTGCAATTCATGGGGTCACAAAGAGTTGGAACGACTGAGTGACTGAACTGAACTGAACTGAACTAAATGGACTTAATGGAAACAGTGGCAGACTTTATTTTTGGGTGCTCCAAAATCACTGCAGATTCTGACTGCAGCCATGAAATTAAAAGATGCTTACTCCTTGGAAGAAAAGTTATGACCAACCTAGACAGCATATTAAAAAACAGAGACGTTACTTTGCCAAAAAAGGCCCATCTAGTCAAGGCCATGGTTTTTCCAGTAGTCATATATGGATGTGACAGTTGGACTATAAAGAAAGCTGACCACTGAAGAATTGATGCTTTTGAACTGTGGTGTTGGAGAAGACTGTTGAGAGGCCCTTGGACTGCACGAAGATCCAACCTGTCCATCCTAAAGGAAATCAATACTGAATATTAATTGGAAGATCTGATGTTGAAGGTGAAACTCCAATACTTTGGCCACCTGATATGAAGAGCTGACTCATTTGAAAAGACCCTGATACTGGGGAAGATTGAAAGCAGGAGGAGAAGGGGACGACAGAGGATGAGATGTTTGAATGGCATCACGGACTCAATGGGCATGAGTATGAGTAAACTCTGGATGTTCATGATGGACAGGGAGGCCTAGTGTCCTACAGTCCATGGGGTCGCAAAGAATGGGACACGACTAAGCCACTGAACAACTGAGGGACTGAACTTAAATGAAATTAATGGACTCCTTGCTGCCTAAGGTTAAGCCCCTGTGGTTAATTTGTATCCACTGTGTGCCTAGTCGGCATTTACAGGAGTTGGAAAAGTCTCTGTGGTTATTTTGTAGAATATATTTGAGCTCTCCTGGGTGTGTCTGGGGTGGACTTTAGAGATCACCTTGCATCCTTTTGGACTAGATCACCCTCTCTTGCTTATGCCTAACTTCCTACCTACCATGTATATGTGTGTATGTGCTCAGTCTCTCAGGTGTGCCTGACTCTTGGTGACTGCATGGACTATAGCCTGCCAGGCTCCTCTGTTCATGGAACTTTCTGGGCAGGAATACTGGAGTGGGTTGCAAGTTCCTACTCCAGGGGATCTTCCCAACCCAGGGACTGAAACTGTCTCTTCCATTTCCTTCACTTGCCAGCAGATTCTTTACCACTATACCACTTAAGAAACTCTTATATTATATACACATATTTATATAATTATATATATATATATATATATGTACATGCATGTATCTGTGTCTTATATGTGTGTTTGTGTCTGTGTTTATAAATAATTTTAACTCCCAAGATATGGAATCAATGTGGAATTAAATCTAGTAGTAAAATACTGAAAGTGAAAAGTGAAGGTGAAAGTTGTTCAGTTGTGTCTGACTCTTTGCAACGCCATGGACTATACAGTCCATGGAATACTCTAGACCAGAATACTGGAGTGGGTAGACTTTCCATTCTTCAGGAAATCTATCCAATCCAGGGATCAAACCCAGGTCTCCCACATTGCAGGTGGATTCTTTACCAACTGATCTATCAGGAAAGCCCTTAAACAAATATTAATCAAATATATAAAAGTGTGCTCCAATCAGCTGCAAGTCTACATCTAGATATACAGACAGAAAAGTAAGAATTAACACAGTGTGGGGTAAAAGTAATTTTTTTTTCTTTTTTATCACAATATCTTAACCCTATAATCTAAATATTTGTCAGTTACAAATGAATAGGATAATCAAGGTACAAAGTTAATGATTATATTTTTCTCTTGCATCAATGCACTTATTAATATGGAAATTTTGTGTCTTTTGGAAGCATTTATAATTTATCTTCTACAAATGATTGTGACTGAAGACTTCCCTAGCTAACAATTTCATTTAACATTAAATTTTCATTCCTATTTCAGCACCCATATACAGATATTAAAACTAAAACTCTACTGAGAGAATGATGTTTTTAACTATTTGATCTAGAATGTTACTAACTTAATTGTATAATGAGACTAAGCTAAAATATTTTGTTAGGTTAACATTTATGAGCTAGATTACATTAGAATATGTTCTGTAATCAGTGAATTGTATCATATTATTTCATATGAATTATTTTACACATGGGTTCATATGTTGAAGTGTGTTATCATCACCATAGAAAGGTGGGATGAAGCACCACCATGCAAATTTAAGTTGATGTCAGAACTTATGATGCTACATGCTCACCAAGAAATTATGAAGAGATTGCTCACATATTACAATTTCCTGAGGAGAACAGGACCAGCTCTTAAGCAGCACTGAAAATGTTTGAGAGAACCGGGAAGATCAGTTGGCTTTGGCTCCTGTTGCAGTTACAGGGTGGGACTGACCTGAATTCCGATTAAGCAGAGGGTGTGTGTGTGTGTGGTTGGTCTCTCAGTCATGTCAAGCTCTTTATGGTCTCATGGACTGAGGCCAACCAGGGTCCTCTGACCATGGGATTTTACATGCAAGAACACGAGTGGGCTACCTTCTCCTACTCCAGGTAGTATCCCTGACCTTGGGTTTTAATGGTGCCTCTTATGTCTCCTGCATTGACAGGTGGATTCTTCACCACCAGCACCACCTGGGAAGCCTGAGCAGAGGCTTGCATAGTTTCAGTTTCCCACTGGTGACGTGAGTTTGAGCAAATCCTGGGAGACAGTGAGGAACAGGGAAGCCTGGTGTGCTGCAGTTCATGGGGTCACAAAGAGTCAGACATGACTTAGAGACTGAAGAGCAACAACTGGTGCCCAAAGAAGGAGCACCCAGGCTCTCTTATTAGCTTTGCTAGATGTGGGAAAGAAGAACAAAAAGAAGTGATGGGATGTGAAATCTTTCAGCAGTCAAAAATCAAAAATGGAGTCAGACTCTACTGAAGTGTAATATAAATTATCTGTGATAAAGTATTAAATATTATTTAACAGAAAATTCTTTCTTAACTACAAAGAACATTCTTTAAAATAATTATTGATTCAAAATATATAGTTATATTTCTTGTAATGAGTAATATAAAATAATTTATGGATTCCATGCATCATATTTTAAACAAATTTGGTTAAAGAGCTCTGTCTATCACTGTAAAGCTCTGTTTTTAAGATAGACAATATGTCTGTCTTGTTTGCTGCCAGTCTGCTTGGCATTTTCCAATTTTCTTAAGCATCTCTGAGTTTTGTCCTTAAGAAATAAAATTTTACTATTCCATTTTCTTACAGCGTATCACCATCAAATGGATTTTCACTCTTATCTATGGGGCTTCCTTTCAAAGCAGATGCTAATACCAAATACATTTTCTCTTCAACCTAAAATTATTTTTCTTGTCTTTTCATGTCTTTCATAGACCTCCTAATAGGATAAAAAATTGCTTTACCTGATGGATACTCACAGTGATGTTTCTTCTTCTTCAAGATATGCCAAGCATATCTTGCAGATATTGCAAAAAACATTATCTAAGGTATCAGAGTTGTTGTACTTATTTGCAACTTTTTTCTTTTTCAATCCTCAAAATATATTAAATGTAACATGGCTTTTTAATATACTACTCGCCTTAATTAGGCTGTCAAATACAGCCTGTGGAATTGATATGTTTATAAATGCATAACATTATCATAGTAATAATTTTAATGAGCCTGAACAAATTATTTATAGTAACATTAACTGTTAAATTAGTAAAAACTGTCAAAAAAGACACTCAGAGATAATTATTCTATACTTCTATTATAGGTTACTATTTCTTAGACGTATTTCCTTCATAACTTGTAGACCCATATATGTTTCAGAAAAACATAAAGGAGATATTACTCACTTAAGCCTTGTGTTGTTATAATAATAATTCTAATTTTTATCAACTCTTCACCTGAATTGTCTTTAATTAGTATGAGAAAACTGATAATTTTTAGATTAAGAGCAGATGTTGTTGAATTATATTTTGTTGCTTTAGTCAGGGAGAAGAATAATTGACTAGACATGGAAAAGACTAAAATAAACCAGTGAATACTTCTGACTTTCTAAACAGGGGGCTTCAGGACAATGTTCTATTTGAACACCATGGAAGATAGCACTGGTGGAACAGTCCCAAACTTATGTATAGAGTGTGGTCCTTTAGTAGGTAAAAGGACTATTTGAGATGGGAGAAGGGAAGGGCATTTGTTAAGATTATGAAATAAAAGGGTTCTGTATGAGAAAAGCCTGATATTATTCAACAATCAGTACTAGAACAGGAAAATTTTCAGTATCATTTATGCTAAGTAGAAGCCTCCTCATTTGTTCTTTCCAGTTTACTCCAATCTCCCTAAAAGGGGCTTTAACAAGTATGTTGGGTGAAATGGATCTGGAGTCCAACCAAACCTAAACATTTCTATAATTTGGTAGATTTTATCAGCATCATGGAGGAGCATGGTTTTAAGAGGTTCAACAGTTCAGTGAGGGAAATGAAGGCAGAAAAAAAGTTTTTATTTTTCTTACTTTTCTTATTCATTAATCAAACACCATTTTAAATGGATGGATTTAGGGAATTTGAACTTAGAAACTGCATGACCTTCTGCCTAAAAAGAGACCATTAGAGTAGATATTTCTTTCAGGAACCCACTAGCTTCCTCAGTTATTGTTTTCCATTTATATATGTTCCAAAAAGCTAATGGTTTCATATATGATACTCATCCTGTGATTTAAGCTAATTGGTCCAGATGTTAGCAATACATGTGAAGAGAGGGGCATTAATTTTCTTTACTAGATTTTAGAATATTGATCTAATAATGTCTTTTTTAGTGTTTCATTATGAGGTAAATATTTTGGGAATAATTAAAAATTATTTTTCTGACTTATTCAAAGTCAGAGAAAAAATGAATGAAAGCAACAATTAGTTCAGAAGTGTAAAAATAATAATATGGTTATCAAAATAGACATATATTAATGTCAAAGTGAAGGGATAAAATAAACAGATACAATGGAAGATTATTGAGCAGACAGTGTATTGGCCAAATTTTAAAGAATGCATATGCTTTTGCTGAGGAAACAAGAGAGACAGAGAACAAACTATTTACCTATCTAGGAAATTTTGATAAAATGCTGTATATTCACAAGTAGTTTAGTAGCAGAAATAAGCAATGTGTTCAAAGAAGTGACAGGAATTAAAGTCAAACAGGTAAGGAGCTTTGACACTTTAAGTGAACCTGTATGAGAAGTTAAAACACACACACACACACACACACACACTTTACATTTACCTTGAAATGAGGAATGACATAAAAACATTGCATGTGACAAATAGCATCTTACACTCAAGGACTGAAAATGATTAATTGAAATATTCTTAAAGGATAATATTCCATTATAAGTAAGTTATTTGGGGATAGAGATGAAGAAGGAATGTTTTAAACACGTAGAAAGTTAAAATTTGGAGGTTTTATTATGTGTTTGTATGTATGGAATTAAGATATAAGATGAGAGAGTTGCTATAAGAGGGACAGATAGAGAAGAGGGAATCAGAGGATGAGATGGCTGGATGGCATCACAGATGCAATGTACATGAACTTGGGCAAACTTCAGGAGATGGTGAGGGACAGAGAAGCCTGGTGTGCTGAAGTCCATGGGGTCACAAAGAGTCAGACCAATTGAGTGACTGATGAACACATCAACAGTTTGCATAATATATATGATTTTGGTGCAAAAATTTTAGAAATACATATAGTTTCTAATCATGAGTCCAATGTTGCACATATTTAACTTCAAAATCAAAGTGTTAGTGGCTCAGTCTTGTCCAACTCTTTGCAATCTCATGGACTGTAGCCCACCAGGCTCCTCTGTCCATGGATTTCCCAGGCAGTACTACTGGACTGGGTTGCCATTCCCTTCTCCAGGAAATCTTCCCAACCCAGGGTTTGAACCCAGGTCTTTGCATTGCAGGTGGATTATTTACTGCCTGAGCCATCAGGGAAGCCCATGTTTAACTTTAGTACCCACTAAGGTCTTCATGGGAAATAGATGGGGAAACAGTGGAAACAGTGTCAGACTTTATTTTTCTGGGCTCCAAAATCACTACAGATGGTGACTGCAGCCATGAAATTAAAAGATACTTACTCCTTGGAAGGAAAGTTATGACCAACCTAGATGGCATATTCAAAAGTAGAGACATTACTTTGCCAACAAAGGTCCATCTAGTCAAGGCTATGGTTTTTCCTGTGGTCATGTATGGATGTGAGAGTTGGACTGTGAAGAAAGCTGAGTGCCGATGAATTGATGCTTTTGAACTGTGGTGTTGGAGAAGACTCTTGAGAGTCCCTTGGACTGTAAGGAGATTCAACTAGTCCATTCTGAAGGAGATCAGCCCTGGGATTTCTTTGGAAGGAATGATGCTGAAGCTGAAACTCCAGTACTTTGGCTACCTCATGCAAAGAGTTGACTCATTGGAAAAGACTCTGATGCTGGGAGGGATTGGGGGCAGGAGGAGAAGGGGACGACAGAGGATGAGATGGCTGGATGGCATCACTGACTCGATGGACGTGAGTCTGAGTGAACTCCGGGAATTGGTGCTGGACAGGGAGGCCTGGCGTGCTGCGATTCATGGGGTCGCAAGAGTCGGACACGACTGAGCGACTTATCTGATCTCATCTGATCTGAAGGTCTCCAGGAGAGTGTAATGAACTCCTTTCATGCTCGTAACATTTGAATTATAAATTTTTAACAACTCCAACTACTGCAGTCTTGGCACAATGACATTTGTGACTAGATAATACTTTGTTGTTCATGGAGAGTGAGGGTGTCATACCTCTGTATTATAGGATGTTTGGTATCTTCCGTAGTCTCAACCCACTAAGTGCCAGTAGCACTGTCTTCTGGTTGTGGCAAAGTAAAAATATCTATAAATATTGCCAAATGTCACCAGACATTCCTAAATATCCCTTGCAGGGAGGGGAGAAAAAAAAAAAAATCTTTGGTTGTGAACAAAGAGTTCACACTTAGAGTAACATTTAGAGTAACAGCAAAATCCATAGACCTATGGGTAACTGCCACATCAAGACTATAAAATAAGAAGAATATATATCAAAAGGCAGAACTCTGAAAAAAAAAATGCATAGACTGGTAAAGAGAGGTGTCTTAGTCTGTTCAGATTACTATTAAAAAATGACATAAACTAGGTGTTTGTAAACAGCAAAAAACATATTGCTCACTCTTAGAGGTTGAAAGTCTAAAACCAGAATGGCACTGTGGTTGGGCTCTGATGAGAACCCTTTTTCCTGCCACAGTCTACTTGCAGGTTCAGTTGCGCAGTTGTGTCTGATTCTTTGCATCGTCATGGACTATAGCCCCTGGGTTCCTCCGTCCATGGAAATTTCCAGGGAAGAATACTAGAGTTGGTTGCCATTTCCTACTCCCTGGGGTCGTCTCAACCCAGGGATTGAACCCATTTCTCTTGTGTCTCCTGCATTAGAAGACAGATACTTCACCACTTTGCCACATGTCCTTACATCCTTGCATGGCAGAAAGGACAAAGGAACAGTCCAGGGTTTCATCCTAACAGAAAGCGAAAGTGAAAGTGAAGTCACTCAGTTGTGTTGGACTCTTTGCGACCCCGTGGACTGTAGCCCACCAGGCTCCTCCGTCCATGGGATTCTCCAGGCAAAAATACTGGAGTGGATTGCCATTTCCTTCTCCAGGGGATCTTCCTGATGCAGGGATCGAACCCAGGTCTCCCGCATTGCAGGCAGATGATTTAACCTCTGAGCCATCTGGGAAGCCCCATCATAACAGAGCTAATGTTAATTCCATTTATGAAGACTCCACCCTCATGAGATAATAACTTTCCAAAAGCCCACCTCTTAACACCATCAGTTTGGGCATTAAGTTTCAACACATGGATTTGGGAGGAACACAAAATTTCAGTTTATAACAACAAGGAAGAGGAACCTGAAAGACTACTGAAAACAAGCAAATAGTCCTCTGAGATGGTTGAAGACAAAGAGACAACACAAAATCCAAAGGTTTTTGAGAGTCAGCAGGAGACCAAAAAAAGAGCTACATTAATACTAAGTTAGAGATAAGACTCTAATAAAGTATTTAATGAAAGTGTAACTTCAAAAGATATGCTATGCTCACACCTTTCAGTCTCTAGATGTGATGATGGGATTACCTATGAGGAGGTAACCTGTGCTGAAAAGGAGGAAGAATTCTCAAGATTCTCATGATTATTTTTATAGCTTTGAAATGTTTAATTTATAATGTTTAGTTATTTTGGTGACATTTTAAAATTCTTAAAAATATCTGCCTTATAATAAGAATAATATACTTAATAATATACTCAGAAACAAGTTGGAGGAAATCATAAACAGCTTCAGTGAACATTTAGGTAGCATATAAAAATGAGTGGATTTTTGTCAAAGTGTTCAAATGATTTTTAAAATTAATTACAATGGAAAATAACTACAATTGAATACATAAGCTAGAAATATTTCAGGTGACCATGTTATGTTATGAAAGACATAGCTTTGAATATTTATATTCAGACTATACAAGTAGATCTCTTAAAAGGAAGTCCAGGAACATTTCAGTATAACAAACATATTAAGTGACACTTGAATATGTGTTTTTATTCTATGCTTTGTTAGAATCAATTTTATTGTTTTAAGAATATAGGAGGACAAAAAAAAAAAAGTTTTCTGCATGAACTACCAGAAAAAGACAAAACTAGTTAAATAGCTTTAGCACTTCTATTCATAGCAGGTGGTGAAGTAATGGGAACATCAGAACTTGCCATAAGCAATCTCCTCTGATTTGGAAAAGGAATGGTCCCAGTAAAGAGTTTGGTGTCTGTCTGCTTATTTGGCACCAAGCAAAACAGGAATCCCAGATTTCTCCTTAATCCTACTTAAAGACCTCACTGTTGGGCTTCCTAGGAGGCACCGTGGTAAAGAATCCACCTGCCAATTCAGGAGATTCAAGAGATGTGGGTTTGAGTCCTGGGTCAGGAAGATCCCCTGCAGTAGGAAATGGCAACCTATTCCAGGATTCTTCCCTGGAAAATTCTGTGGACAAAGGAGCCTGGCAGGATAGAGTCCATGGGGTCACAAAGAGTCAGACACAACTGAGAACACAGCACAACACAGAGCCCTCACTGTGAGATACTGAAATATATTTCTACCCAAGTTGCCTAGTTCTCTACACATTTGGCTGAATTCTCTTGTTAGTATTGGTGGTTGTTGGAAAAATGTATATTGTATATAACTGTACCTCTTCTGCCAAGCCAGAAAGAAAAACACCAATACAGTATACTAACGCATATATATGGAATTTAGAAAGATGGTAACAGTAACCCTGTGTACAAGACAGCAAAACAGACACTGATGTATAGAACAGTCTTATGGACTCTGTGGGAGAGGGAGAGGGTGGGAAGATTTGGGAGAATGGCATTGAAACATGTAAAATATCATGTATGAAACGAGTTGCCAGTCCAGGTTCGATGCATGATACTGGATGCTTGGGGCTGGTGCACTGGGATGACACAGAGGGATGGTGTGGGGAGGGAGGAGGGAGGAGGGTTCAGGATGGGGAACACATGTATACCTGTGGCGGATTCATTTTGATATTTGGCAAAACTAATACAATTATGTAAAGTTTAAAAATAAAATAAAATTAAAAAAAATAAAAAATAAATAAAAATATTTAATTAAAAAAAGTGACTATCTCACATTAAAATATGTTTGTTTACATGTATAGTAGAGAATCTGCCATTTTATTTATGTGTGGCAGGGAGGAAGCTCTATCTTTTGTTTGGATTATAGAACTATGCATCTGGGGACTTCCATGGTAGTCTAGTGGTTAAGACACTTCACTTTCACTTCAAGGAGTTCATCTTCCATTCCTAGAGAGGAGATAGATCCTTCATGCTGTGCTAAAGAATCAGAATCAGACTTTATCCCTGAGTCAGCTCTATAGCCTTCCCACCTTTTGTGGAGGAATTAGAGGAAAATGTCCTGGATCAAAAAAAAAAAAAAAAAAACCTCCCCAAACTAGTATTTCTTTTTGCCAAAAGCCCCAAACCACCATTGCCATTTTAAGTACTTAATAAAACTTGTAGTGGACTTCTGTTAAACATGGCAGATTGAATGTGTGTATTGACCTATGTGTGTGTGTGACTCCTAAGTCACTTCGGTCATGTTCAACTCTGCGAGCCTATGGACTGTAGCTCGCCAGGCTCCTCTGTCCATGGGATTCTCCAGGCAAGAGTACTGAAATGGGTTACCATGTTCTCCTCCAGGGGATCTTCCCCACCCAGGGATTGAAACTGTGTCTTCTATATCTCCTGCATTGGCAGGGAGGTGCTTTACCACTAGTACCACCTGAGAAGCCCACATTGACCTCCACTGCCTGCCAAAAGCATA
Source organism: Bubalus kerabau (assembly GCF_029407905.1). NCBI lineage: Eukaryota > Metazoa > Chordata > Mammalia > Artiodactyla > Bovidae > Bubalus > Bubalus kerabau. Next base: position 7,089,465 of record NC_073635.1, on the reverse strand, counting down.
AACAAATAAATATGTTCCCAACATTATTTAAATAATGTGAGGTTAAAGAAGTAGTGTATAATTTTTATACTGAAATGGTTTCAGATCTTTTTTTGTCATCTAATGGGCTTTAAAGCCTAGTGAAAATTATATTCTTTTATAGTCAGCTTTCCTGTTCTAATGTAATACAGATCATTTTCTTAGTACTTTGGTGGGGGCGATTCTTAAGACTATATTGATTCATGATATCACATTAGATTTAAAAAAAAAAAAGATTTAGGAAGTTTAAATCATGGAAAAGTCTAAAGTGACTAAAATTGGAATATTAATTAAACTGGGTGAATACAGTAAGTTAAGACTTGTTATGACAAGTATGTAGTTACTAAAGAAATGAAATGCAGACTATGAGAGTCAATGTATATGAAGGAATATTTCACTCCACCTATGAATACTTGGGAATAGTTGAATGACTGTTGAAATAGATTTTGTATTATTTTTAGTTTTCAGTTTGGTTATGGATTATATGGAACAGATTTTGATTCTGTTGAAAATTGATTTTTCAACAGAATCAACAAAATGTTGATTGACTATTTTATGGTTTCTCTCTTCACCTTCTTTGCCTATTACCTTCTTGTTTCTTTGGAGAGGTCAGTTAATTTTACTAAAGCTTGATAATTTACACAGCCAAATCAGAAAGAAAAATAAATAACTGATTTTAAGTGAGGGTAATATACATAAGCAAAGAAATATCATAAGTGTTGGGCATTGCAACCTAATTGGATACCATTGATTTTGGTCTGACTGGAATGAATAATTCCATGGAGTTCAAGTTAAAGGTTATTAAAGTCTAGAATAGTGTGGTAAAATTAGTTATGATCTTCTATAAACATATCCTCATCCTAATCCATAGAACTTACAAATATTATCTTATATGAATAAAATGAAAAATAAAAAAAGATTTTCAGATGTTAAAGATATTAATATATGGAGATTATCCTTGATTTCTGAGTGGGTTCTAAATGTAACCACATATATACTTGGAAGAGGGAGATAGAGTAGTATTTGGTATTCGGGAGAGGAGAAGACAATGTGAACATAGGAGCAGAGAGTAGAGTGATGTTTTCACAAACCAAGGGATGCCACTGATCTTTAGAATCTATAAGAGAAGGAATAACTCTCCCCTACAATCTCAGAAGAAATCTTGGCCCTGCTAATGCCTTGATTTTGACCAGTAAAAATTATTTGGGTTTTTTAACATCCAGAATTGTGAGAATAAGTGCCTGTTTTTTAAGTTAGTCAGGTATGGTAATTTGTTAGTCATTTCAAGAAACTGATAACAATAAGAGGGTTATTTAATTGCTCATTCAGAAACAATATTCACAATCTCTTATGGCAACTACTTCATTAATATAGTATTAAGGCATTCAAAAGTGGACACTTTGAAATATATCAGATATTTGAAAATCCCAACACACAACCTACCTTTGGAACTTGAAACAGGTTGCTTAATGCCGCTAACTATTAGTTTTCTCAAATGTGCAATGGAAATACTGATCCTATGCTCACAGGATGTTAGGGAAATTAATATATATATATATATATATATATATATATATATATATATATATATTTTCGATATCCTATTGGAGATCAGTAGAGAAATGACTCCAGAAAGTATGAAGAGATGGAGCCAAAACAAAACAAACACCCAGTTGTGGATGTGACTGGTGATGGAAGTAAAGTCCAATGCTGTAAAGAGCAATATTGCATAGGAATCTGGAATGTTAGGTCCAAGAATCAAGGCAAATTGGAAGTGGTCAAACAGGAGATGGCAAGAGTGAACATCAATATTTTAGGAATCAGTGAACTAAAATGGACTGGAATGGGTGAATTTAACTCAGATGACCATTATATCTACTATTGTGGGCATGAATCCCTTAGAAGAAGTTTAGTAGCCATCATAGTGAACAAAAGAGTCCCTATAAAAAAATAAAAATAAAAAAGAGTCTGAAATGCAGTACTTGGATACAATCTCAAAAACAACAGAATGATCTCTGTTCATTTACAGGGCAAACCACTCAATATCACAGTTATCCACAGTTATCATACTCGACCAGTAATGCTGAAGAAGCTGAAGTTGAACAATTCTAGGAAGACTACAAGACCTTCTAGAACTAACACCCCAAAAGATGTCTTTTTCATTATAAGGGACTGGAATGCAAAAGTAGGAAGTAAAGAAATACTTGGACTAACAGGCACATTTGGCCTTGGAGTACAGAATGAAGCAAGGCAAAGGCTAATAGAGTTTTTCCAAGAGAATTCAGTGGTCATAGCAAACACCCTTTTCCAAAAACACAATAGATGACTCTGTACATGGACATCACCAGATGGTCAATACCAAAATCAGACTGATTATATTCTTTACAGCCAAAGATGGAGAAACTCTATACAGTCAGCAAGAATAAGACCTGGAGCTGACTGTGACTTAGATCATGAACACCTTATTGCCAAATTCAGGCTTAAATTGAAGAAAGCAGGGATAACCACTAGACTATTCAGGTATGACCTAAATCAAATCCCTTATGACTATTCAATGGCAGTGACAAATAGATTCAAAGGATTAGATCTGATAGACAGAGTGCCTGAAGAACTATGGACAGAAATTTGTGACATTTACAGGAGGCAGTTATCAAGGCCATTCCCAAGAAAAAGAAATGCAAAAATGTAAAGTGGTTTTCTGTGGAAGTCTTACAAATAGTTAGGAAAAGAAGAGAAGAGAAAGGCAAAGGAAAAAAGAAAAGATATACCCACTTGAATGCAGAGTTCCAAAGCCTTCCTCAGTGATCAATGCAAAGAAATAGAGGAAAACAATAGAATGAGAAAGACTAGAGAGTGCTTCAAAAAAACATTAGAGATACCAATGGAACATTTCATGCAAAGATAGGAACAATGAAGGATAGAAATAATATGGATATAACAGAATCAGAAGACATTAAGAAGAGGCAGCAAGAATACACAGAAGAACTATACAAAAAAGATTTTCACCACCCAGGTAATCATGATGGTATGATCACTCACCTAGAGCCAAACATCCACGAATGTGAAGTCAAGTAGGCCTTAGGAAGAATCACTTAGAACAAAGCTAGTGGAGGTAGATCAAATTCCAGTTGAGGTATTTCAAACCCCAGAAGATGACACTTCTGTTAAAGTGCTGAACTGAATGTGCCAGTAAATTTGGAAAACTCAGCACTGGCTACAGGACTGGAAAAGGTCAGTTTTCATGCTAGCCCAAAGAAAGGCAATGTCAAAGAATGTTCAAACTACCACACAATTGCACTCATCTCACATGCTAGCAAACTAATGTTCAAAATTCTCCTAATGAAGCTTCAAGTGTATGTGAACCAAGAATTTCTAGATGCTCAAGATGGAATTAGAACAGACAAAGGACCCAGAGATCAAATTTGTTGCCAACATCTGATGGATCACAGAAAAAGCAAGAGAGTTCCAGAGAAACATCTATTTCTGCTTTATTGACTATGCCAAAGCCTTTAACTGTGTGGGTCACAACAAACTGTGGAAAATTCTTAAAGAGATGGAAATCCAGACCACCTTACCTGCTTCCTGAGAATTCTGTATGCAAGTCAAGAAGCAACAGTTAGAACCGGACATGGAACAACAGACTGGTTTCAAATTGGGACAGAGTACCTCAAGGCTGTATATTGCCACCCTGCTTATTTAACTTATAAGCAGAGTACATCATGAGAAATCCTGGACTGGATGTAGCACAAGTTGGAATCAAGATTCCTGGGAGAAGTATCAATAACCTCAGATATGTAGATGACACCACACTTATGGCACAAAGAGAAGAAAAACTAAAGAACCTCTTGATGAAAGTGAAAGAGAAGAGTGAAAAAGCTGGCTTAAAACTCAACATTCAGAAAACTAATCGTGGCATCTGGTCCCATTACTTCATGGCAAATAGATGAGGAAACAGTAGAAACTGAAATACTTTATTTTTCTGGGCTCCATAATCACTGCAGATGTTGACTTCAGCCATGAAATTAAGACACTTGCTCTTTGGAAGAAAAGCTGTGAGCCACCTAGAAAGCATAGCACCTAGAAAGCAGAAGCATTACTTTGCTGCCAAAGATCCATGTAGTTAAAGCTATGATTTTTCCAGTAGTTATGTATGGACGTGAGAGTTGGACTATAAAGAAAGCTGAACATTGAAGAATTGATGCTTTTGAACTGTGATGTTGGAGAAGACTCTTGAGTCCCTTGGATAGCAAGGAGTCCAGTCAATCTTAAAGGAAATCAGTCCTGAATGTTCATTGAAAGGACTGATGCTGAAGCTGAAATCCCAATAATTTTGCCACCTGATGGGAAGAACTGACTCATTGGAAAAGACCCTGATGCTGGGGAAGATTGAAGGCAGGAGGAGAAGGGGATGACAGAAGATGAGATTGGATGGCATCACTGACTCAATGAACACGAGTTTGAGTAAACCCTGGGAGTTGGTGATGGACTGGGAGGCCTAGTGTGCTGCAGTCTCCAGGGTTGTGAAGAGCTGCACACAACTGAGTGATTGAACTGAACTGAACTGATGCTCACAGTATGTTAGGGGAAAAAAAAAAAAAAAGTCTGTTTAAACTTCAGAGACAAGGCATAGCAGACCTCTAACCTTGCTTCTAACCTGCCTGGACACTGCCCTAATTGCCAGAGACTCTGAGTGACTGCCTGCTGTGAGTACAAGACTTGCAACACCATAGATAAGATGTGGGGGAAATTTTGAGATTGTTAAGCCCCTAGAGGGTGCCTGTCCAACCAAGTCCCAGGATGAGCAACATTCCAAGTTTTACACGACAAAACAAATAGCATCAACAGGAAACCAGGCTTGTAATTTGGTCACAGATTGATGATGATATCAGTTTGCCTCTGTCCTGGGATTATAAGAGGGAACTCCTGGACTGCAGTCTTTGAAGTCTCACCCACGGGGTGGATGCATCGCCTGGGCCCTTGTCCAAACGGACTCCAGATATGCTGTGACAGGGTACTTCCCAGTGTTGATGAAGTCTGAAAGTGAAAGTGAAAATCACTCAGTCTTGTCTGACTCTTTGCGCCCCCATTGACTATACAATCCATGGAATTCTCTAGGCCAGAATATTGGAGCAGGTGAAGTGAAGTGACAATTGCTCAGTAGTGTACAACTTTTTTTGACCCCATGGACTATACAGTCCATGGAATTCTCCAGGCTAGAATACTGGAGTGGGTAGCCTTTCCCTTCTCCTGGGGATCTTCTCAACCCAGGGATCAAACCCCAGTCTCCCTCATTGAAGGCAGATTCTTTACAAGCTGAGCCACAGGGAAGCCCAAGAATACAGGAGTGGATCACCTATCTCTTCTCCAGGGAATCTTCCTGACCCAGGAATCACACGGGGGTCTCCTGCATTGCAGGTGGATTAAGTCTGGATTTTGATCAAAACCGAATTTGGTGATGTATTTCTTGCTCTTTCTCTTTTCTTTTAATGTTAGTATGTTGAAAATAAGCTAGATAATTCTCTGATAAATATCTGTATTATTTATTTGTATATAACAAGTGACTTATTTTGTTAGCAAATCCTCTGAACTGGAGATGAAGGTGAAAACTTTCAGTAAAACACAGTATTATCATGAAAAGTAAATAAGAAAGCATATTGGACATAATTTATAGAGTATAACTGTACCCCAGGTGGTTAAATATAATAATTATATTATTTTTTAATCTATTTTCACTTCTAGATGCTTAATTTCACAAAAGCAGAATTTAGCTCTGCTTTTATTTATTGCATAGCTGGTGGTCAATACATTTATTTTTAATAGATGAATAGGGAGAATGAATAACATACATTTAATTTTTTACAGAATTTGCTTACAAATTAATATCAGGTGGAAGGTAAATATTTAATTTATTTTTTTCCATTTTGTTTTGCTTTAAAATACAGTTTTCTAAAGATGGTTTAAAAAACTTTAATTGAATATTTCACATTAACCCCAGGGTAAGATTACACTGAGTTCTTGGGATTTACTTGGTTTTGTGAATGGTGAAAATTGAAGGTGGGGGTATAACAATACACAGATAGAGGACCTGGCTGCAGATTTAAATCAAGTTTTAATCATATAAGAAATGTAGAAATAGTTATTAAAATATGCACTAAAATCATGTTTCCTTTAGCACCTCTTCAAGTGATATTTTACTGTGTTTATAATGATTAGATTTGTTTCTGGAAAATTACCAGATGCTCATAACATTAAGGTCCACTCAATGTTTATTCCTTGTTGAGGAGGTCATGCATCAATCACAATTTTCTATATTCCTTTTTTGGGCTTCACTTGCACTTGATAAATTTTCCATCTACTGTTAGATTTCTAATTAGTAAATGTTTTGTCAACAGTGTACGCTGCATGTCTTCACACAGTTAAGATTTTCTGGTGGCTCTCAATCAGATCCTGAACATATAATGCTAAATACATGCCTTGTGAATGCATATGCTCTGTGTTATCACTCCCTTGCTTGTTCAAGTTATCTCATTTTAGATTTACAGATAATGTCATGAAGCACTGGCTTTTCTTTTTCCACACAGTACTGTGCAGTAAGAGTTATTTTACGATCTTGGTGAAATGTTGTTAAGATGGAATGCAACTGTTTTGAACTGTGTTATCGGCAGCAGCCATATCTATAACAATCAGAAGTGAAGTGGATAAAGATGACACACAACGATATTCTAAACAGTTCTGGTAGTTATTCAATAACTCCCTTTATCATTACCATATTGTTTTGGTTCAGTCCTATATCCAATTTTTCACATGCATTATGACATGTGTCTTCTGCTCTGAAGTTCAGTTCAGTCACTCAGTCGTGTCCAACTCTGCTCTGAAGGGGCTAACATAAATGAATATCCAAAAATAAAATGCTATCTTTTAAGTAGTCACATTACTTTATACTCAAATATCACATATTAGAATTATTTCTAAATTAGATTAGCCATCCTGAATAAATATTTTTGTTCAGTCTTATATACAAGTCAGTACAAAATATTACGTGCCCTATAGAAATTTTATTATAAATTATGGGTTAGATAAAATCTACAAGCAATGTATCCATTATAAAAACTCATTGTAGCTTTACTAAAAGTTGAATTTTTGAAAAATGACATTTCAGCTAGCATTAATATTTGTTGATTATCAGAAGAAAATGGAGTAGTTTAGAAACTTGATTGCCAATTATAAACTAGTTAATTTATAAAGCATGCACTGCATTCCATCATTTAGAGTGTTTGTAACATATTCCTATCAGGGAAATTATACACTAAACTACTAATTCAGCTGGTTGAAATAAGCACTTTCATAATACTAAGGCAAAATCCTTTTCGTGGTTTCAACCTCATTTGTACACCTGCTTGACTCATTTGTTTGAACCAAAATGAAGTCATTTCAAAAAAATGTTGTCACAGGATCGATATCTTTGAAACTATATTTTGGCTGTGACTGAGCATTTTTGAAGAACCAGAGCCCATTATCTGGTGACAGGATGCCAGATCTGCTGACATTTACTTTCATTTTAAACATCAGCATAACAATTTCCGCTGCTGTTGCTCATTAAATATTACACTAATGCTTTTGACATGTGAAACATTATTATGTCATTTAATTATTTATAGAACTATGGATCCTCAATATTATTTCCTTCCTCAGTTTCATATAATCACATGCACCAGAGTTCCTTATGAGTTATATAATTTGAGAACCATCAATATAAAATGTTTATAGGACAGTGATCACGTGAATAATTTATAATCTAGATGAAGAGGAAATGGTGCAGGACACGAGTCCCTGATATCACTGCCTGGACACCAAAGGGCATCTGATGTGACACTTAACTAAACATTACTGTCCTCAAATCGACTTTCTGACTTAGTTTTTGATCACTCTGATTCTCCTTGAAAATGCTCATTGGAGTGCCAGTGTTTTGTCTGGACATCTTGTATATGTTACTTGCAATCCTAAACCTAACTCTGTCCTTGGACCAAAATAACATTGCTATGTGGTTGTTGATATTCAGTCGTTAAAGAAATTACAGGCCCTTAGATAATCTGTTTGTTTCTGCTTCAAGGTTTTCTTTCATCTTCTTGGTCATTTCTTTCAAAATCAGGGTCTGTCTTCTCACTTCTAGCCTCTTTTTTCTTGGTCTAATATAGACTTTTCATTCCATTATTAATTTAAGTCTCATTCTCATTGTCTTTATAGAAATGACTTTCTCTTTCCATGCTTACTTAAAACTTGGCTCTCTTCCATTGATGGTTTTCTTCAGACTTGCCAGTAGGAAACTGTGCCTTCTCCCATATCCTATTTAATAAAAAAAAAAAAAAAAAAGAGGTGAAATTAATTTACTATTATTTGCAGATTACTACTTAGTTCACAAAAAAACAAAATCTGGTCCTGTGGAACTTTACGCAATCTCATTTCATCACTTTTATGTGCTGTTCTTGACATCATTTAACTTTCAGGGTCAATTCTCTATATTCCTTGAGAATACAGGCAAAAAGGATTTCAGTTTTATTCCCTTCCACTAAGTATGTAATTACCCAATACTATTTGAAAACCCATTTAGAATACCAATTAAAATATAAATGGAGAAGTTCCTGGGTTTCATTAAATTAGTTGCTTTTACTTAAATTCCATAGCAGTGATCACACTGTATACCTTTTCAATGAAAGCAACTATGCCACTTTAAAAAATCAAAAATTCACTAACCAAACATTTAATATAATTTCTTGTCTTTTAATAGTTTTCTTTCTTTATATATGAAAACAACTGATCTTTAACTTTCTAAAGGCCTTTCTTTTCTTTTCTTTTTCTTTTTCTTTTTTTTTTGTCTCACAGCTTCTTCTTGTACTTATATAAGGTCTAAGTTTCATGGACCCAATATTCAAATTCATGCATTAAGTTTTACATAGGAGAATGAGAAAGACAAAGCCAAGGGAGATATAAGACCTTTAACACATTCATGAGCTCAGGAGATATACATTGGGACAGAGTAGTCTATTGAAAAGTAAATTGATGAATGTGGACATTTGTGTTAGGTTCAGATCAGATCAGATCAGTCACTCAGTCATGTCTGACTCTTTGCGGCCCCATGGATCGCAGCACACCAGGCCTCCCTGTCCAGCACCAACTCCCAGAGTTCACTGAGACTCACGTCCATGGAGTCAGTGATGCCATCCAGCCATCTCATCCTCTGTCGTCCCCTTCTCCTCCTGCCCCCAATCCCTCCCTGCATCAGAGTCTTTTCCAAAGAGTCAACTCTTCACATGAGGTTGGGTAAGGTTAAAAAAAAGAAACTACAAAGTATTAATATTTCAGACATGTGTTTAATAAAGGGAATTAAATTTGTTGGTCATTTGAAGGACTGAAAGACCAAAAATGTTATGGTGGTTGCTGAAACAGTAGACAAAAGGAAAAGTAATATTATCTGACAGGGCTTACTTGTACCTTTCAACTAGAGCTCACCACCCCTACTGACCACTTCCCTGGGAACACTGATTTCTCAGTACTTGAACTACTGAATAATTGTTTGTTTGTTTGATTTTTTTTTCCTGCCACTATTCTCACCTTCTCCATCAACTTCCTGTATTCATTTCTCCTACTGGAGTTACAGTTAAGACATCTTTCCTTTCTGATTTTTGATCTCTCCACAGAATCTAAAATCCATAGAACCTAGTATGGAAATATTACACCATGGAGACTGGTAAATGTAATTTAAATATTTTTCAGATCTAGCTCTACAAAATTTAGCACACAGGGGTATGATAGGGCTCAGTAGACACCAGAAAAATAGCCAGCATAAGAGGAGATTGCAAAAGTGAGTAAAATATTAAAAAAATAAAAATTAGTCCATATATATTATTAAGTTTTCATTCTTTTTGTGAGTGGTACTTCCTCTTATATATGCATCATTTTTCATTTGAGAATCAATGAAATTGTGATCAGCAATTGGCACTTTTACATGGCACAAAATCTTGAATCATTTATTCTTTTAAATTGATAAAATATTCATACTAAAGTCATGGCAAATAGAACCTAAAGGGAACAGCCTCTGCCTTAGATAAACACATTTGTGCAAAACAACACAATTTTGCTGAAAATGTCTTCTAAATAACATCCTATGGCATATTAATGAATAACTTTATGACAGCAGTAGAAATCACATTGATATATTAGAGCCTGGTGGATTTTGCTTGATACCAGGCATGAGGAAATAATGACTATTCCAGTACTTCTAACTATTCCAGTACAAAATTCACTCTTATATTCCCTTTTGATATTATTGACATGAGAGAGATAATCATAAAGCTATCTTTTTAAAAAAATTTTAATTGGAGGCTAAATTTATTTATTTTAATTGGAAGCTAATTACTTTACAATATTGTATTGGTTTTGCAATACATCAATTTGAATCTGCCATGGGTGTACAGGTGTTCCCCATCCTGAACTCCCTTCCCACCTCCCTCCCGGTACCATTCCTCTGAGTCATACCAATGCACCAGCCCCAAGCTTCCTGTATCCTGCATCGAAAATGGACTGGCGATTCATTTCTTATATGATATTATACATGTTTCAATGCCATTCTCCCAAATCATCCCACCCTCTCCCTCTCCCATAGAGTCCAAAAGACTGTTCTATACATCTATGTCTCTTTTGCTATCTCGCATACAGGGTTATCGTTACCATCTTTCTAAATTCCATACATATGCGTTAGTATACTGTATTGGTGTTTTTCCTTCTGCCTTACTTCACTCTGTATAATAGGCTCCAGTTTCATCCACCTCATTAGAACTAGTAAAGCTGTGGTACATATACACAATGGAGTATTACTCAGTCATTAAAAATAATACATTTGCACTGGGATGACCCAGAGGGATGGTATGGGCAGGGAGGTGTGAGGGGGGTTCAGCATTGGGAACACCTGTACACCCATGGCGGATTCATGTTGATGTATGGCAAAACCAATACAATATTGTAAAGTAATTAGTCTCTAATTAAAATAAATAAATTAAAAAAAATACATTTGAATCAGTTCTAATGAGTTCTAAAATTATCTTTTTAATCAGGCCAATAATTTACTAGAACCAATTAGTTTTACAGAATCAGTGTAACTAAAATATGTATAATATTCCATTTCATATTTCTATCATTATTCCAATTTTATTTATTTATTTTTTATCATTCTTAGTGTTTAATATGTTTTCAAAGAATAATAAGGAATCAAAATAGCATCAGTGTCAACAATTAGATAATATAAATTATATACATACATGATTAAATAATTCAAAATTGTGTTTTAGTTTTATGAACTTTAGAAGTAAAAACATTAAATGTTTCATATGCGAGGCTGATATTTTTCTCAATAGCATATGATCTGGTTGTTTTTCTACTAGAAATGACAGAATTACAAGGTCAATTTGATCTTTGGCCCTTGGTTATATAGAGAGAACTTTTCCTCTGAAAAGATTGGCTCAGTTCCTGAGGAAAAGGAGGAAATCATACAAATCAGTCACAGTATATGAAAAAGCATCAGAAATAGCTTCATTCAGAACCTTAGCTATAACAGTACTTGAGGTCCTAGGAATCTCTTATTTATGGGTTTTTCCTCATTCATCTTATTCCAGAAATTCTGCTGAAAGAAACAGATCTCAAACTACATGAGAAAATCTTGCTTTCCAGGAAATATTTTTAAAATCCCATTCAAGGTCTAGAGCTGTTCTCTCTAATGCATTCACCTACTAGCCACATGCAGCAACTTAAATTAATCAAAATTAAAGTAAAAACTCAGTTGTGCAACTTACACTGTCATGGGTCCATAGTCGTATGTAACTAGGGGTGATGACTATATTGGTCAAGAAAAATGAGGGAAGTCCATCATCTCTGATAGCTCTATTAGGTACTGCTGGCCTGAAACAAGATAAAGTGGCAACACGGTAGTTTTACAATTGTGATCTCAGATACTCATTAGAGATGACTTTTCATGTAATAGCTCTTAAACATGTTGTCAAACAAAACATACCCGCTTTGAATACCTATCTAAAAATGAACTTATCTTTGAAATAGACACGAATAAAATAGGAGATATTAGAGTCAGAATTTAGTTTGAAAACCTATAGCCTATTCTGGAAAAGTCATAACTTCCACATACTTATTTTTTTTTTTAAGAAATAGAGATCAACTTTTATTTAGTTATTGATAAGCTTTAAAAAATTAATACATCTTCAAATACCCATTTTAGAAGAAGCAACCTACATCAGTTCAGTTGCTCAGCTGTGTCTGACTCTTTACTACCCCATGGACTTCCAGGCTTCTCTGTCCATCACCAACTCCCAGAGTTTGCTCAAACTCATGTCCATCAAGTCAGCCAAAATGTTGGAGCTTCACCATCAGCATCAGTCCTTCCAGTAAAAATTCAGGACTGATCTGCTTTAGGATTGACTGGTTTGATTTCCTTGCAGTCCAAGGTACTCTCAAAAGAGTTTTCTCCAACACCACAGTTCAAAAGCATCAATTCTTCGGCTCTCAGCTTTCTTTATAATCCAACTCTCACATCCACACATGACTACTGGAAAACCCAGAGCTTTGACTGGATGAATCTTTGTCAGCAAAGTAATCTGCTTTTTAATGTGCTGTCTAGGTTGGTCGTAGCTTTTCTTCCAGGGGGTAAGTGCCTTTTAATTTCATGGCTGCAGTCACCATCTGCAGTGATTTTGGAGCCCAAGAGAATAAAATCTGTCACTTTTTCCATTGTTTCCCCATCTATTTGATAAGGCCAGATGCCATGATCTTCATTTTTTTAATCTGAGTTTTAAGCCAGCTTTTTCACTCTCCTCTTTCACTTTCATCAAGAGGCTCTTTAGTTCTTCTTCACTTTCTGCCATAAGGGTGGTGTCATCTGCATATCTGAGGTTATTGGTATTTCAATAACCTGGTTCTTTATCATGAATTAATTAAAGTCTATACCACAAGTTTATTTTTATTTCTGCATGAATATCTCTGGTTTTCTTTTTTTTAATGAAAATTATCTTCTTAATAGTTACTGGTAAAATCAGTTTCCTTCGACTAGGATAGTTTTTTTGCACAAAATGAAAAGTAGAGATATCTTAATACCCTGTTATACCTGTGATAAAATTTGCTTTTTTTTTTCTTTTTCCTTTGGTGTTATGAACAGTTAGTCAGAAAACTGCTTTATCTCTTCACATCCCCCCTAACTAACTGAAGGCAAAAATCAACAACAATATTTTTCACTAACTGTAAGTAACAAAGTATTATGTCATCGGCATTCATTGGAATAAAAGAACATATGAAAAGATTTACATGATTCCTTGTTTGGGAACCCCAGGTACTTTGTAGGGAGTATTAGAAATTTGAATTGGATATCAAAATCATTCATTCCTATATCAGTGAGACTTCATACCTCAAAAACCTAGAAAGGATTTTTGTTGTTCCTTTATTTCTTATTGCTTGATGAAACTTTCTAGAATAAAGAGAATGAAACCAGTTTATCTCATCACTAGCAAATACTTCAAATTTTGTATTGTGCAATCCCAACAAAATATCTGATTGTACAGACCAGGTAGTTTCAAATAAATTAGAGACTTCTATCATATATATTGTCTACTTGCTCTGCAATATAAATGTTGGAAGTGCTAGGATTTCAACCATAAGCAAAAAAGAAAAAAGTTAAATGATAAATAAATACACTATAATATAAAATCAAATAGTGCTTAATGTTATAAGGAAAAATGTGGTGTATAAGATATAACTAGTGTTACATGTAGAACAAGTCTTAAAACGAGGTGATCAAGGAAGTTACTGAAATCGTGAAAATTTGTACATAAAATCAAATGAAAAGGGTTGAATACACTTAATAAGAAGACTAAATTCAACTGCTGATTAAGTGTCTTCTGTCTTTATCAGTTCAAATGGAGAGAAAATTTTACTGAAAATAACACAAAGGATGAATACTTAGTCATACTCCATGATTATATTGAACTTATTCAACTGATAACTCCCCATCAATTTCAAAGGATCTCTATGCCCAGATCAGATTTATAGAGATGCAGAGATAAGTGAGAAATTGAATCAAGCATACTTGACATCAAATATGTTTTATTTGGTATTTTTAAGACAGTTGAACTTAAAATTTTGTAAGGTTAATTATCAGAGAAATGCAAATCAAAACCACAAAAAAAAAAAAAAGAAAAAAAAAAAAACACCACAATGAGGTACCATTTGACACCAGTCAGAATGGCTGTGATCCAAAAGTCTACAAGCAATAAATGCTGGAGAGGGTGTGGAGAAAAGGGAACACTCTTACACTGTTGGTGGGAATGCAGACTAGTACAGCCACTATGGAGAACAGTGTGGAGATTCCTTAAAAAACTGGAAATAGAACTGCCTTATCCCACTGCTGGGCATACACACCAAGGAAACCAGAATTGAAAGAGACATGTGTACCCCAATGTTCATCGCAGCACTGTTTATAATAGCCAGGACATGGAAGCAACCTACATGTCCATCAGCAGATGAATGGATAAGAAAGCTGTGGTATGTATACACAATGGAGTGTTACTCAGCCATTAAAAGGAATACATTTGAATCAGTTCTAATGAGGTGGATGAAACTGGAGCCTATTATACAGAGGAAAGTAAGCCAGAAAGAAAAATACCAATACAGTATACTAATGCATATGTATGGAATTTAGAAAGATGGTAAAGATAACCCTGTATGCGAGATAGCAAAAGAGACATAGATGTATAGAACAGTCTTTTGGACTCTGTGGGAGAGGGAGAGGGAGAGGGTGGGATGATTTGGGAGAATGACATTGAAACATGTATAATATCATATAAGAAACGAATCACCAGTCCAGGTTTGATGCAGGATACAGGATGCTTGGGACTGGTGCACTGGGATGACCCAGAGGGATGGTATGGGGAGGGAGGTGGGAGGGGGGTTCAGGATTGGGAACACGTGTACACCCGTGGCGGATTCATGTTGATGTATTGCAAAACCAATACAATATTATAAAGTAATTAGCCTCCAATTAAAATAAATAAATTTAAATTTTAAAAAATGGAGAGTATTTGTATGGTGTTACTGAACTTGAAGTTATTTTTGCAAGATTGATGGTTTTTTAAATAAAGAATTAAAGAATTCTTATTTTTCTTCTAATAAAATATTACTGAAAACTTTTGTGTAAGTAGAACAACTCCTCATCTCATATCTTGAAAAAAGATTGTTAAATACTAAGAAATGATCGATTTATAAGCTTAGGAGATATATTATAGTTGGGGCATTTAATGTTATTATGCAGTATAAAAAATCCATGTGGATAGTTAGATATAGTTCAGAAATTCTTTGTTTGTGTGTGTTATTAAATAAATCTGTTCACACTGGTAGTTATCCATGGGATCACACAAACATCATATGAAAATTCAGCTTCATCCTCAAGCACAATAAATATCACAGCAAATATCTTTTATTTAAATTTAAAATAATTAATTCTATTCTTCCTTCCTTGTTAGGGATTCTTCATACCACTGCAGAGCTTTTTCTTAAAGAAATATAGTAGGATTGAAACACTCAGCCATGCTCAGTCACTCAGTCATGTCCGACTTTTTGTAAACCCATGGGCTAGATAGCCTGCCAGACTCCTCTGTCCATGGAGTTTTTCAGGCAAAAATACTGGAGTTGGTTGCTATTTCTTCCTTCAGGGTATCTTCTTGATATAGGGATCAAACCCACCTTTCCTGCATCTCCTGCATTGACAGGTGGGTTCTTTAGCACTGCTCCAACTGGGAAGCCTGAAATACTCATAGACATCTATAAATACCATGATTTGATATATTTTTTGAGAGGGATAGAATCTCCTTAGATGGCAAATTTCAAATAATGCCAAATGACATTCCCTCACCTCTAATCATCATCATATACTATATTTGTTTCCATAAATTCTCCTAATTTTAATATTCATTTATATATCTATATGTTTATTGTCTTATTCTATTTGTAAATAGGTTTTGAGAATACTTATCACAACAATTTATTTTTATTGTTTGAGTCTTGAGATATCAGATACATGTTATCAAACATCTTTTAATTATCACATAAATAAAGAAATAAAACTTCCTAGGAATTCATAATTGTCTTAAATACACAATTTGTGATTAAAATAATAAAAAATGAAAATAGTATCAATATACATTTTTCAATTATATATAAGATTTAATAGATAGATAATTCTAATAGCATAGATGTAAACACAATGTATCTGTATGATACAGACCTATTACTCATTAAGCATTATCAATCATGTTTTTAATCTTATCTGTTACAAACTTTTCTTTCCATTTCAATTATATTCCTAAATAACAGCTTATATTTCAAAAATCTGACAGGTTGTTGTTTACAAAAAAAGAATTTATTCTTCACAAAAATGAAGGGACTGTTTTCTGTCTTGATCTATCTTTGAACAGAGAAATCCTACTGATTTTATGATGAGCTTCAAGGGGCACAGAACAAGATGAAACAAGCCTAGAGCTACTGAGATCTGCCAGGCTGCAGGCATGATGTAGTATATCACTGTGGTCTCTTAAAAGAGAACAATAATATATAGTGTTTGTGAACTTAATGCTATGCATTTCTCTCTGCTTATACTCACAGTGATATATTCTATGAGTGAATTTCTTGTTCCCGAAACAAAATTCGTAATGACTTGAAAACCGTTTTAGTAATGAAACTTATTTTTATAGCTAATATAAGGAAGCAACATAGAAAACAGGAAAAATATATATATAATTGTTGATTAAATAATTTTTTGTGTTAAGATAGATTCTGTATTGTCCTGGAAGTGTGTTTTATCATTCAAAAATTCAGTCACTCAATCAACTTTTTCTGTAAAATTAACCAACTTTTTTATGTTGGACTAAATAATAATGGTACAAAGTTTATTCTCTGTGGATGTTTATAACCTGGCATGGAGAAGAAAAGAAATAAAAAGCTTTGTAAATATAAGGTAGTGTTTATCAGTAGAGCTTTCTGCAATGATGGAATTACTGAATATCTGTGCTATTCATTAGAGTAGCCACTAAGCATGTATGGCTATTGATCACTTGAAATGTGTTTAGTATAATGAATAAACTAATATTTAGATTGTATTTAATTTTGAGTAACTTAAAATAACCACATTCGTTTAGTGGTCATCATACTGGACATTGAAGATATATTACAAGAAGTCAAATGTTAGTAAATATTGGGAAATAAGTATACCTTACACATTTTCATCAAAAAAAACAACAACAAAAACAACAACAACAACAACAACAACAAAAAAAAACCTCTTGATTTTTGAAAATACCCCTTCTTTGATTTAGAACTTTTCTAGAAGATGGAAATATATCAGAAAATAAGACCGAGAATAATTCACTCTTCACATCTAGAAGATTGAAAAAGAAAATAAATATGTACCATGTCTGCTTGTGATAACTGTTGTAATAAAAATGCTAAAGGAAGCTAATACAACACTTTATATATGGGGGGCAAGTTAGGCTTTTATGATAAATTAGCATCTGAGTACAAATTTCAGCAAAATGAGACTAGAGAGGCGTATTGATAATTGGAGAAAAATTTTTCAGGGAAGATGTAATAAACACATGTGCAAAAGCCCAGTGGCAAACATATTCTATGGCAGTCCCATGATGCCCAATTTCTAATATTTATGCCCTTGTGTAATCTTGATTGTGGGCAGAAATGTGACCTGCTGTTAATCAACAGAATAATAAAAAGGTAATTGCATGTCATTTTTCTAATTATGTTGGGAAAGTATCTATCTCACTGCTGCTGCTGCTGCTGCTAAGTTGCTTCAGTCGTGTCCGACTCTGTGCGACCCCATAGACGTCTGGCAGCCCACCAGGCTCCCCCGTCCCTGGGATTCTCCAGGCAAGAACACTGGAGTGGGTTGCCATTTCCTTCTCCAGTGCATGAAAGTAAAAAGTGAAAATGAAGTCGCTCAGTCGTGTCTGACTCTCCGCAACCCCATGGACTGCAGCCTACCAGGCTTCTCCATCCATGGGATTTTCCAGGCAAGAGTACTGGAGTGGGGTGCCATTGCCTTCTCCGATCTATCTCACTAGGACACTATATACCTGGCTGACTCTTTTGACATAAGTAGCCACGTTGAAGAAGCTTATGTGGCAAGAAGTTGAGGATAGTTAGAAAATGAAGGCAGCTTCTGGGTGACAGCCAGCAAGAAACCAAAGTCATCAGACCAACAATCCTCAAGGAACTGATTTCTGCCAATATGAGTTTCTAATCAGATCATTCAAAATCCAACCTCAATGAGATGGTCACCACAGTTAACATGTGCATGCTTGGTGGTACACGCTTTCAGCCCTGGGGATCCCTAAAGAAGATGACCCAGTTAGATCATGCCCAGACCACTGATCTAAGGTTTTGCTGTTGTTCAGTCTTTCAGTTGTGTCTAACTCTTTACAATCCCATGGACTCTAGCACACCAGGCATCCTTCACTATCTCCTGGTATAGTCCTTCACTGTCTTCCGAAGTCTGCTCAACTCATGTCCACTGAGTTGGTGATGCCATACACCATCTCATCCTCTGTTGTCCCCTTCTCCTTCTGCCTTCAATCTTTCCCAGCATCAAGGTCTTTTCCAATGAGTCAATTCTTCATATCAAGTAGCCAAATTATTGGAGCTTCAGTTCCATCATCCATCCTTCCAATGAATATTCAGGGTTGATTTTCTTTAGGATTGACTGGTTGGATATCCTTGCGGTCCAAGGGACTCCCAAGAATCTTCTCCAACACCACAGTTCAAAAGCATCAATTCTTCAGCACTCAGGCTTCTTTATGGTCGGACTCTTACATCCATACATGACTAGTGGAAAAACCATAGCTTGGACTAGATGGACCTTTGTTGTCAAAGTAATGTCTCTGCTTTTTAATATGCAATTATCTTTCAACTAAAAATAAATTAGCATAGCTGCAACAACAACAACCAAAAAAAAAAAAAAATTCTGTCTAGATTGGCCAGAGCTTTTCTTCCAAGGAGCAGGTGTCTTTTAATTTCATGACTGCAGTCACCATTCACAGTGATTTGGGAGCCCAAGAAAATAAAGCCTATCACTGTTTCCATTGTTTCCCCATCTATCTGCCATGAAGTGATGGGACCAGATGTCATGATCATAGTGTTTTGAATGTTGAGTTTTAAGCCAGCTTTTTTACTCTCCTTTTTCACCTTCATCAAAAGGCCTCTTTAGTTGTCTTCACTTTTTGCCATAAGGATTAACATCAAGATGGTGGAGTAGAAGGATGTGGGCTCCTCTTCTCCTATGACAGCACCAAAATCTCGGCTAGCTAATGAATAGCCATTGACAGGAAAATGTTGGATCCCACCAAAGAAAGATACCCCATATTTAAGGACAAAGGAAAAGCCCCAACAAGAAGGTAGGAGGGGCACAATCACATTTATAATCAAACCTCATACCTGCCAGAGGTGGCTGGAGAGGGCAACAATAGTAACAAGGAAGACTGGTAGTTGGCATAATCTGTATGAAAATTGAAGACGGCCTGAATTGGAGTAATAGTAGTGAAAGTGCTGAGAAGTGGAAGAATTTTGAATAGTTTGGTAAATGTG
The DNA here is from genome assembly GCF_029407905.1 of Bubalus kerabau. NCBI lineage: Eukaryota > Metazoa > Chordata > Mammalia > Artiodactyla > Bovidae > Bubalus > Bubalus kerabau. The sequence goes on along the minus strand of NC_073635.1, from coordinate 7,069,752 downwards.
GCACAAAGAATTTGCTATTACTAATGAATTGGAGTGTGGATTAGGAAAGAGATTACAATGACCATAAAAATTTTTGCTTTCTAGATTTGTACAGCAATTGTCATTGAATACATCTTTTAGTGATTTTCTTATATAATTATCCAAACTATTTTGGTTACTTAGCTCTACTGTAACTATATTTAACTGCCTACTATATGTCAGAGTAAAGTAAATGGCTCATTAAATATAAATGCATGTGTAATTTGTGCAGTCTTACCAAAATCTATTGTCAACTTTTTATTTATTTATTTATTTTAATTAGAGTCTACTTTACAATATTTTTTTTTTTTTTTTGGTTAAGTGGATAAGAGCAGTTTCTTTTTTTTTTTTACCTTTTTTTTTTCTCTCTCTCTTTTTTAATTTTATTTTATTTTTAAACTTTACATAACTGCATTAGTTTTGCCAAATATCAAAATGAATCCGCCACAGGTATACATGTGTTCCCCATTCTGAACCCTCCTCCCTCCTCCCTCCCCATTCCATCCCTCTGGGTCATCCCAGTGCACCAGCCCCAAGCATCCAGTATCGTGCATCGAACCTGGACTGGAACTCATTTCATACATGATATTTTACATGTTTCAATGTCATTCTCCCAAATCTTCCCACCCTCTCCCTCTCCCACAGAGTCCATAAGACTGTTCTATACATCAGTGTCTCTTTTGCTGTCTCGTACACAGGGTTATTGTTACCATCTTTCTAAATTCCATATATATGCGTTAGTATACTGTATTGGTGTTTTTCTTTCTGGCTTACTTCACTTTACAATATTGTATTGGTTTTGCCATACATTATATTTCTATGTTTTGCTTCATATTGTTTTAATAAGGATTATTAATATACTTTTAGTGGATATAAACCATAAATAAAAGAAATGTGACTATATTATAATGGTTTACCATTGAGGAAAAATATAAATGCAAAAATATTATGTTTTTATCTGCTTATTAATTCAGTGACATTTTCCATATAAATAATAAAATACATCTTATTATCTGCTAAAATACCTATATAGTTCTTTTAGGGTTATATATTTAAATTAAATACAAAGTCTAAAATGAAGTGAAAAGTGGCCTCATGATTCATTTTTTCTAAGAATAACCAAATGTTGATTATGAATGCATATTTACATAAATAAACACAAAAAGGTATTTTAAAGTGTTTAAACCCCCAAATATATCTTAGATTCATAATTTTGCCTTCATTTCTATAATCATGTGCTATTTTTGTCCAACTATCTCTTTTATTACAACACAGATCATATACAAAATTTTCAGTAGTAGAAAGGTAGATATTAGAATAATTTTATAATTACAAAATAAATGGTATAGTCTTTACAAAATAAGTAAAATTATATCTTCCTATGCAGGCGAATTTGAAGCCATTCTTTTCAGGCTCATTTCAGCCCCAAGATCTCAGAAAAACAGATGAACTTCAGTGGTAACTTAATGATAACAAATTAATTATGTAGGCAGGACTGGTCCTTAGTCATTCAAGAGTCACTTTTTTATGAAATGACTTAGTATTTCTTCTTCAGATATCCTAAACACAGTAAAACAGAGGAAAACAAAATAATATCCATAATATCTATCTTTTACCTATCTATATGTACAGTCATACAGACACGTATATGTATGGAACAAGGTTTCATGAATTTATTTCTTGAATAGATATGCATTTTCATCTTGACTTACTTAGCACAATAAAAGTTTTAAATAATTCACACATGGCTGTTTCAGAAGAGTTATTGCTTCTTAAATAAAGGTTAACTACACTGGAAACCAAGCATAAAATTGTTTGTAGTATAGACATTTGAAGATTAGCAGCTCTTAAACAAACTCACATCTTAAGAAAATCAGAGTAACATTTCAACTCATGGTATTTTAGCCACAAATGTACTTCATTGTTGTAGAAATATTATGATGGTAGATCCCTAAATCACTTGACTATGGATATAAACATATTACTAATTAGTGAAATGTGTTGTACAAGTTTGCAGTGGGAGGGATAAAACAGGCAAAATCAAAAGTGTGAATATGCCCTTTATGGATTAAAAAATGTAATAGACTAAATTACTTTTAAAGCATATTTCATGGTATTTTGAAAAGGCATTATAGTTTTACAGAAATAATTCCAATGACATCCTTCTAAGAATACATTTTGAAAAGGATAATAAGCTGTTTCCCTTTCTGAATTTCAGGATCTCTTATATATAATATTTCAGTGAAAAAAAATTCCACACTATATTTTATTTCTCTGGCAATAAATGAAATAGTTTTGAACTATTATTTGTATTTAGTAATTTTCTTTTGACATTTCTCTTCCTAAATACAATTACATATGATGCTAATGGAAACCAAGAATTATATATACTCAGTCTAGAACACTGATGTCATCCTTTTGCTCCTTTAATCATGAGCATCCAAGTATTAAGTAGGAAGTTAGCATGAGCAGCAATGGGTGGCCTAGCTGAAAACAATTTAAGCTGATCTCTAAACCCTACCTCAGTACTCCATTGTGGCTCAGGAGGGCTCACAGATATGCTACAGAATAACCACAGAGACTTTTGTAACTCTTGCATATCATCATTTCAAGCACAGAGGTCTTCAAGTGACCTTAGGCGGCTAAGAGACCATTAAAAGTTCATAAATATTCTATACATGCATCCATCTGATTATAATAGACTGGATTATGGGAAAGATATGCACACCATAATCTGTTGCTATGTAACTTGCAACTGTCAATCAAGACTGTCAGTCCACGCCCGCCTAGATGAGTATGTAACAGCCCTGTTATGAAAACCTCATACAACACCATTCTGGCACCAGTGCCTCTCCTGGCTTGGCCCACCTCTCCCTTGTCGTGTTCTTTCTGTTCTTTTTTCAATAAACTTCTTTTTCCCATGTGTAAGACCTCAGATTCTTCTTTGTGTCCTTACCAAGAACCAAGACCCACGAGAAAGGGTCCTCGTCAACTCTCCCTATCCAGTAGGTAACATAAAGAGAAAATACAGGCACCGCCACTTGCAATGCAGTTACATGTTAGGCAATAAATAGTTTTCATATGCAATCTCACTTGCAGGTTATAATAAAGTGTGGACAGAAAGTATGGCAATGAACAAGTGACACCTGCCTGTCTTTCCCCAAATGTGGTCTATGAAAATTCTGATAAACGCCTATTTTATTATTTCATTACCATTAGGTTTGGACATCTGTGTTTTAATGCAATTGTTATGCACAATAACATTTAATATGTACTTAATTCTGTTGTCAAAAAACATACAATATTTGTAAGTTGAATTTTATAATTTCATAATATTACCTTCCTAGACTCCCTTGTTGCTCTTTGCTTAATGATTACCTTGAAATATGGAGTCTCATAGATGGAAAATGAGGGCATTAAGAAATATACAAGCTTCAACCAAACTACATGAATTAGAAATATTTTTAAAAAGCATCTCATTTTATGAAATTATCATGTAATTATAGATAACATTAAACAACCATCATCTTTCTTTGCTAAAATCAAAAGAACAAGAAAATATCTATGTCATTTAAAGCAGCTGACTTCTTTAAAGAAAACAACTAACTCTGAATATCTTTGATTTTGAGTAAGATTTGGCTTTATTAGGAAAAAATAAATTCCTAATGTACTCTCTACAGAGAATGATTATCAAGTGTTTATTTAGAAATTACATTTCTTACATAAGTAAGCTCTTACTAAAAAAGAAGGCTACATAAAATGCAGAGAGAAGCACTGTGCCATTTTCTGCAGCTTCCCTTAAATCACCTTGTGAAATTCTCCATGACTTTGCAGGACAGTTTGAAAACCATCCTTCTAAGCATATAAGCAAACTAAAATGCCTCTAGTGAGTATAGGTAATAAAAGTGTGACAAGAGATGGGTGTTAAGACAGTAAGTGTGATAGTGTTTATGCTTCAGTAAAGCATTAGAGTGCTTAGACACACTGTCTTTAAACACTGGAATCAAAAGCTAAAACATGTACAACCATTGGCAGTTCATGACATTTGCTATCACTGTTTCTCTATGGTCTAGAGAATATATCATGTCTGAAGCTTCAGCAAACTCAACTACTATTTCATTATCATTGCTATTGTTAAGTTTCTCACAAATATTTAATCTGAAAAAAATGTTAATTTTGTTCCTTCAGAATCCCTAAGTCTGGTGATGTTATTCATTTATTCACGCTCAATTACAACTAACTGGATTTTCCTTAGTGTCTGTTGAAGAAAAGTCATCTTCCAGAGTGAAATCAAAGTCTGAAACTCAGCTATATTTTTCATTCCAGAAATTAATTGGAGATTATTCAGTGACATTACTATTATTAAGCAACTGAACTATCATTAGTGCATCTTTTCCATATCAGAAGGTGTATCTCACTACTTTTGGCTGCTCCCCAAGGACAGCTGAGATGCCAGCAGCACTTTGATATATTTGCTTGGAAACCTTTTCAAAATATAAATTTTTTCACGTAGTCTAAATGAAACTTTGGTTCTCTTTGAGAGAAAACCTTTGAGGTAGATCTGTTCTTGTGATCAGACACACTGTTTAAGGAAAGAGTAATAAGGCAGACACTTTTCATCCTAAATCTACCTTAAAATGTTGTCATTTAGGTATACAGGCACTATAGCTGATTACTCTCTTATTCTATAGAACTATATAAAACTATTTTGATAGTCCAGGTTATAATCATCATATTCAAAGATTTAACATTACTGAGTAAACAACTAATATTTCTTAATATTAATATCTTGTGAGTAAAATTATTATCTAAGTTTATAAGTGTGTGTGTGTGTGTGCTTAGTCATGTCTGACTCTTTGTGACTCTATGGACTACAGCCCAACAGGCCCCTCTGCCCATGAAATCTACCAGGCAAGAACACTGGAGTGGATTGCCATTTCCTCCTCCAAGGGATCTTCCCAATCGACCGAGGCACTGAACCATTTCTCTTTTGTCTTATGCACTGGCAGGTGGATTCTTTACCCCTAGTACCACCAAAGGATATTTAAAGATACACAAAGGTATACAAAATTGATTTTATTTTTCTAATATATAAGTGAATACACATTTTCAGATTCATACTTTTCATAATGAAAAGTAAAGATATAAAGCTTAAATAAGCAATGCTCAAATGTACACACTAAAAGCAGTAATTACTAGAGAATATATTGTAAAAGGCAGAAATATTAGTTAATAATCACAAGTGTATCTTATCCAATAGTAAAAATGAAAAAGGAATTTCATACTCAGTAAGAAACTATAAGATGGTTTGCCTTTGCCACACAATACTAAAATAGACTGAAATTATACATATGATATCCATGCTGCCCCAAGAACAAAGCATTTGATGGTCAACTACCACTTTATTCTGAAAAATTCTGAAAAATCCTGTGACTAACAACTGCGTAATATCACCCCCAATCAGATCAGATCAGTTGCTCAGTCATGTCCGACTCTTTGCGACCCCATGAATCACAGCACGCCAAGCCTCCCTGTCCATCACCAACTCCTGGAGTTCACTCAGGCTCACGGCCATCGAGGCAGTTATGCTATCCAGCCATCTCATCCTCTGTCATCCCCTTCTCCTCCTGCCCCCAATCCCTCCCAGCATCAGAGTCTTTTCCAATGAGTCAACTCTTCACATGAGGTGGCCAAAGTACTGGAATTTCAGCTTCAGCATCATTCCTTCCAAAGAAATCCCAGGGCTGATCTCCTTCAGAATGGACTGGTTGGATCTGCTTGCACAGTCCAAGGGACACTCAAGAGTCTTCTCCAACACCACAGTTCAAAAGCATCAATTCTTCAGCGCTCAGCCTTCTTCACAGTCCAAATCTCACATCCATACATGACCACAGGAAAAACCACAGCCTGGACTAGACGGACCTTTGTGAGCAAAGTAATGTCTCTGCTTTTGAATATGCTATCTAGGTTGGTCATAACTTTCCTTCCAAGGAGTAAGCATCTTTTAATTTCATGGCTGCAGTCACCATCTGCAGTGATTTTGGAGCCCAGAAAAATAAAGTCTGACACTGTTTCCACTGTTTCCCCATCCATTTCCCATGAAGTGATGGGACCAGATGCCATGATCTTCATTTTCTGAATGTTGAGCTTTAAGCCAACTTTTTCACTCTCCACTTTCACTTTCATCAAGAGGCTTTTGAGTTCCTCTTCACTTTCTGCTATAAGGGTGGTGTCATCTGCATATCTGAGGTTATTGATATTTCTCCCCACAATCTTGATTCCAGCTTGTGTTTCTTCCAGTCCAGCATTTCTCATGATGTTCTCTGCATATAAGTTAAATAAACAGGGTGACAATATACAGCCTTAATGTACTCCATTTCCTATTTGGAACCAGTCTATTGTTCCATGTCCAGTTCTAACTGTTGCTTCCTGACCTGCACACAAATTTCTCAAGAGGCAGATCAGGTGGTCTGGTATTCGCATCTCTTTCAGAATTTTCCACAGTTTATTGTGATCCACACAGTCAAAGGCTTTGGCATAGTCAATAAAGCAGAAATAGATGTTTTTCTGGAACTCTCTTGCTTTTTCCATGATCCAGCGGATGTTTGCAATTTGATCTCTGGTTCCTCTGCCTTTTCTAAAACCAGCTTGAACATCAGGAAGTTCACGGTTCACGTATTGCTGAGGCCTGGCTTGGAGAATTTTGAGCATTACTTTACTAGCGTGTGAGATGAGTACAATTGTGCAGTAGTTGGAGCATTCTTTGGCATTGCCTTTCTTTGGGATTGGAATGAAAACTGTCCTTTTCCAGTCCTGTGGCCACTGTTGAGTTTTCCAAATTTGCTGGCATATCGAGTGCAGCACTTTCACAGAATCATCTTTCAGGATTTGGAATAGCTCAACTGGAATTCTATCACCTCCACTAGCTTTGTTCGTAGTGATGCTTTCTAAGGCCCACTTGACTTCACATTCCAGGACGTCTGGCTCTAGGTCAGTGATCACACCATCGTGATTATCTGGGTCGTGAAGATCTTTTTTGTACAGTTCTTCTGTGTATTATTGCCATCTCTTCTTAATATCTTCTGCTTCTTTTAGGTCCATACCATATCTGTCCTTTATCGAGCTCATCTTTGCATGAAATGTTCCTTTGGTATCTCATATTTTCTTGAAGAGATCCCTAGTCTTTCCCATTCTGTTGTTTTTCTCTATTTCTTTGCATTGATCACTGAAGAAGGCTCTCTTATCTCTTCTTGCTATTCTTTGAAACTCTGCATTCAGATGTTTACATCTTTCCTTTTCTCCTTTGCTTTTCGCTTCTCTTTTCACAGCTATTTGTAATGCCTCCCCAGACAGCCATTTTGCTTTTTTGCATTTCTTTTCTATGGGAATGGTCTTGATCCCTGTCTCCTGTACCCAAAAAGGGTGCTTAAGAAAACCATGTTTCTTAAGACAACAAAGCTGACCTATTTGTCATAACTGTGATGGTCAGGCATTAAAAGCAAGTAAAAACAGAACTTTTAGAACAGAAACAGTACTGTCTCTTCTGTCAATTTATGAGAATTTTCATTGACTTTAAAAAGCATCTTTTCTGTGAAATCTAATCAGTACAGTCATTTTCTAGCTGATGTACTGGAAACCTAGCTAAAACATTCTTTCCCTAATTGTGACTATAAGGTTCCCTGTACAGGTAAAACAAATTTTGCCATTTCTCTTGTTAGACTTTTAAGTCAATTTTAAAGCCCCTAAAGAAGCTAAAAATCAAGTCTTTTTTGATAGTTTCAGTTGTAGCTATGTTCTGAGTCCAAGTTCCTATGACTTGGTGCATACGGACCAGTAAATCAAGAGATGAATTATGGAGTCAAGGTGTAGAATTTCTTTTCAGAAAGCCAGCAGATAAAGATGATGGTGGACCACTATCTTTAACGAACATCATGCCCAGGTTTAGATACTATTTTCTTTTATAGAACAAAGAGGAGGAGGTTAAGAGGTAAAATAAAAAAAGGTGATAAGTTGTTGCAAATATTTCCTGGTTCTGGCCAGAATCCAGAGAGGGTGTGATAATTTCTTCCTTCCTGCAACCAGTGACAGGTATGCCTAGTCAGAATGCTTCATATGAATTTAAATAAATGTATTTTAGTTTAATATTCACGCAGGGGAGGCAGGGTTTCCTGGATGTGTGACATGATGTATGCATGCCCATGTGTGCTAAGTTGCTTCAGTCATGTCTGATTCTGTGTTGACACTATGGACTATAACCCAAAAGACTCCTCTGTCCATGGGATTCTCCAGTAAGAATACTGGAGTGGGTTGCCATGCATTTCTTTAGGAGATCTTCCTGACCCGGGGATTGAACCTGCATCTCTTTCGTCTACTTGCATTGGCAGGGGGGTTCTTTACCACTAGCGCCACCTGGGAAGCCCTACCTTGTGTATACTTTAAGCTATCTGCAACGTCCCTTTAGTGATTGATTAACTTGTAGAAAAAGCAAAGATTAAAGCAGAAGAAACATATCCAATATAGAATCAGATTTGTTCTTCCCTAAACAGCTACAGTATAGGAAGGGAATAACTTAGAATGTGGGCTTTCCAGGTGGCTCAGTGGATAAATAATCTGCCTGCAGTGCAGGAGACACAGGTTAGATCCCTGAGTCTGATAGATCTCCCGGAGTAGGAAATGGCAACTCACTCCAGTATTCTTACCTGGAGAATCCCATGGGCAGAGGAGCCTGGTGGGTTACAGTGCATAGACTCACAGAGTCGGACATGACGGAAGCGACTAACAGAGCATAAAAGGTAGTCACCATCACAAAGAGGTAGAGAGTGTCTCAGCAGTAGAGTTACACAAAGCCCGAAGACACATTTTAATACAGAAACAGAAAAACCCTTTTGAACGAACAACTTCACTGAACAGAACAAATCCAGGAATTAGCGTGGCACAGGCTAGATTAGCATTTGCAATTATATTTACTCAAGAAAATATGATTTCATTGTGAATTGGAAATAAAATGTATTCTAATTTGTCCACTTAGTCATAAATAATCTATTCAGGTGGCAATGTGATATATTAATGTGACTCTCTTAATGTGACCCAGAAAATGGTCAAAAAAAGAAAATGTTAATACAGAAATTATACAAAATAAGAATTGCATTAGACTTAATTTCCGTGTCTTATTTTAAAGCTACCATTAAAAAAAAAAAAAAAAAACACAACACAACACAAAACTTGTTTCAGGAAATGAAATGATTTTCCCTTTAACCACACAATATTTAATAATCAGGAAATTTGCTTCATAGTACATATTTTGTTGTCCAGTTGCTAAGTCAAGTCTTATTCTGTGGCCCTGTGGACTGCAGCATGCCAGGCTCCTCTGTCCTCCACCATCTCCCAGAGTTTGCTTAAACTCATGTCCACTGTGTAATGATGCCATCTAACTCTCTCATTCTATGCCACCCTCTTCTCTTGCCTTCAGTTTTTCCTGGCATCAGGATCTTTTTTGATGAGTTGGCTCTTCACATCAGGTGGCCAAAATATTGGAGCTCAGCTTCAGGATCAGTTCTTCCAGTGAATATTCAGGATTGATTTCCTTTATGATTGACTGGTTTGATCTCCTTGCAGTCCAAAGGACTCTCAAGAATCTTCTTCAGCATAATTCCAAAGCAATAATTCTTCAGCGCTCAGCTTTTTTTATGGTCCAAATCTCACATCTTTACATGACTACAGGAAAAACCACAGCTTTGACAATACAGACCTTTGTCTGCAAAGTACTGTCTCTGCTTTTTGATATGCCATTTTGGTTTGTTATAGCTTTACTTTCAAAGAACAAGTGTCTTTTAATTTCATGGCTGCAGTCATTGTCCACAGTGATTTTGGATAAATAAGCATATTTTATATGTGTATAAGTTGAATCCAGAATATTTTAGTGTGTTATGTGTGTTTTTTCTATAAAAGGAATAAACAACACATTAATGTTGGTTGATATATTAGGATAGCTTTAATGAACTGCTTGTATTTATTCAATTCCACTTGGGCAATGAAGTTGACCATGTTCACTTTCTTTATCAATCTGAATTAATTTCATCCAGCTTAAAAATAAATTAATATTGAAAGCAAAACTTACAAAGCCCAGCATTATCTTTTATTTCAAAATGTTCTGCATGATTTAACTCTACCTAAAACATGCCTTGAAAGAATAAAAATTTTCTCTTCTCTCACTGTAGCTAGTTATTTGGAATCACTATGAAATTTCAAATCCACCAACAGTCCAGGAAGAGTAAATATTGGAACTGAGATTTCATTGCTATCTGCTTGTCTGATATTTTTCACAATATTAAGATATTTAATTATAGAAAAACAGGTTACAGACCAAGTGGTCACACTAAACCCGGGTATCTGGGGTTCAGTTCTTAGTACATCCAGGGCTTCTTTCTATGATGACAGTTTCTGAGCATTCATTCTTTGTAAATCTGTTTTTCTTTCCTTTTTGCTTTACTTTTTACTTTAAAAGATCTTAGATTCACTGGAAAATTGCAAATACAGTAGACAGAATCCATGTACCCTTCACTCTGTTTCTCCCAATAATCGAATCTTATATAACTAAAATTTAATATTAAAACTAGGAAATTGACACTGATAAATGTGTGTATAGTTCTATGCAATTTCTCTTGTGTGTAGATTAATGTAAGGACTACTAGAAGCAAGTTGCATAACTACTTCCACCACCATAAAGTTCTCTCTTGCCACCATTGTATCTTTTTTCCACTCAACCATCCTGAATCCCTGTCAAACACTAATGTAGTCTCCATCTCTGTTATTGTGTCATTTTGAGAATGTAATATAAATGGAACCATGCAGTATGTGGCCCTTTTAGACTGACTTTTTCAGTGAACATAATGCCCTTGAGATTCATCCAAGTTGCTACATGTAATGATAACTCATTTCTGTTTTTTGCTGAATATCTCATGGGATGGATATATCACATATTGGATAAACATTCACATACAGAGGAATATTCTGGTTGTTTCCTGTGCTTTGGCTATTAAATATGAATAAGGCTACTGTAAATATTATTATAAGAATTCTTTATAACATTCCTCAGTGATCCATTCAAAGAAATGGAGGAGAACAACAGAATGGGAAAAACTGGAGATCTCTTCAAGAACATTAGAGATAAACCAAAGGAGTATTTCATGAAAACATAAGCACAATAAAGGGCAGAAACGGTATGGACCTAACAGAAGCAGAAGATATTAAGAAGAGGCAGTAAGAATATACAGAAGAACTATACTAGAAAGATCTTCATGACCCAGATAACCACGATAGTGTGATCACTCACCTAGAGACAGATATCTTGGAGTGCAGCATCAAGGGGGCCTTAGGAAGCATCACTATGAAGAAACCTAGAAGAGGTGATGAAATTGCAGCTGAGCTATTTCAAACACTATAGATGATGCTGTTAAAGTGCTGCACTCAACACACCAGCAAATTTGGAAAACACAGCAGTGGCCGCAGGACCGATAAAGATCACTTTTCATTCCAATCCCAGAGAAAGGCAATGCCAAAGAATGTTCAAACCACCACACAATTGCACTCATCTCATATGCTAGCAAAGTAATGTTCAAAAGTCTCCAAGCCAGGCTTCAACGTTATGTGAACGGTGAACTTCCAGATGATCAGCTGGATTTAGAAAAGGTGAAAGGACAAGAGATCACATTTCCAACATCCACTGGATCATTGAAAATGCAAGAGAATTCCAGGAAAACATCTACTTCTGCTTTATTGACTACACTAAGCATTTGACTATGTAGATCACAACAAACTGGAAAATTCTTCAAGAAATGGGAATAGCAGACCACCTTACCTGTCTCCTGAGAATACTGTATGCGGGTCAAGAAACAACAGCTAGAATCAGACATGGAACAATGGACTGGTTCCAAATTGGGAAACGAGTACATCAAGGCTGTATATTGCCACTCTGCTTGTTTAATTTATATGCAGAGTACATCATGAGAAATGCCAAACTGGATGAAGCACAAACTGGAATCAAGATTGCCAGGAGAAGTATCAATAACCTCAGATATGCAGATGACATCACTCATGGCAGGAAGTGAAGAGGAACTGAAGAGCCTCTTGATGAAAGTGAAAGAGAAGGAGTGAAAAAACTGACTTAAAACTCAGCATTCACAAAATGAAGATCAAGGCATCTAGTCTTATCACTTAATGGCAAATAGATGGGTAAACAGTGGAAACAGTGACAGACTTTATTTTGGGGGACTCCAAAATCACTGCAGATGGTGACTGCAGCAATGAAATTAAAAGGCCCTTGCTCCTTAGAAGAAAGGCTACGACAAACCTAGACAGCATATTAAAAAGCAAAGACGTTAATTTTCCAACAAAGGTCCATCTAGTCAAAGCTCTGGTTTTTCCAGTAGTCATGTATGAATGTGAGAGTTAGACCATAAAGAAAGCTGAACACTGAAGATTTGATGTTTTTGGACTGTGGTGTTGGAGAAGACTCTTGTGAGTCCCTTGGACTGCAAGGAGATCCAACCAGTCCATCCTGAAGGAAATGAGTACTGAATATTCACTGGAAAGACTTATGCTGAAGCTGAAACTCCAATACTTTGGTTACCTGATGAAAAGAACTGACTCATTGAAAGCACGAGGAGAAAGGAATGGCAGAGGATGAGATGGTTGGATGGCATCACCGACTCAATGGACATGAGTTTGAGTAAACTCTGGGAGTTGGTGATGGACAGGGAGGCCTAGAAAGCTGCAGTCCATGATGTCAGAAAGAGTTGAACATGACTGGGTGACTGAATTAAATTGAACAGAACTGAAGTTTCATTTCTTTGTGATAAATTCCCAAGACTGTGATTGTTGAGTTGTATACAATTGTATGTTTTCCAGACAGCCAAAGTGTTCTTTCAGAGTTCTGTGCCAAATATATTCCCACCAGCAATGTATGAAAGACTGTTTTTCTGTATTCTTGCCAGCATTATGTGCCATCACATTTTTGGAGGAGGATGGGCTATTTTGATAAATATGTCAGGATAGATCTTTGCCATCTAATTTGCATTTCCCTATTGGTTGCTAATGTTCAATATCGTAATAATGCTTCCACATACCTTTTTGATGAATCAGTGTAATCTCTTCTTTTGCCAGTTTTCTAATAGTATTTTTTTTATAATTCTTTCCATTTCCAAATATTACCCTTGCATTCACAGAATAAATCCAAATGGTAAAAGTATGAAATTCCTTTTATATATTTCTAAAAGCTATTTGTAAATATTACTAGGATAAACAACTGTGAGGGATTTTTTTGGGATATTTGGGAACATTTTTTGAGGGATACTGGTATTCATTTTTTTCCTTTTATACTCTTTTTGTCTGGTTTAGATATGCAGATAATACCAGTTTCATGAAAACATTCCACATGACTGTCAGATATTAAATTTTTGAATAGAAAAGTTTACAGAATGATTCAAAAATTTTCAAAGATCACTTTAATTTTTATTTTTGTGAATTTGTATACATTAAATATTTTAAGACTGTATTCTGAGAGCAAGATAAGTTTCAGAACAAAATTAAGGGGAAGATACAGATATTTCTCATATATCCCTGGTCTCTACACAGGTGTAGGTACACACCTTAGCAACATTTCCCAGCAGAATAGTATGTATGTTATAACTGCAAATTTACATCAGCACATCATAATCATCCAAAGTCCAAAATTTCCATTACATTTCACTTTTGGTGTTGTACATTCTATGAGTTTGGACAAGTGTTTAATGACATCATAGCGTTGTGTGGAGCATTTTAACAGCCTTAAAATTTTCTGTATTCTTCCTATTCATCCTTCCTTTACCAATATCTGTCAACCACTGACCATTTTACTCTTTCCATTGTTTGGTCTTTTTCCAGAATGTCACATGGTTGGATTTGTACAGTATGTAAGATTCTAGTATGTATGATCTTTTTAGATTGGCCTCTTTCCCTTCGGAGAAGGTATGCATTTAAGATTTCTCCATTCATGTATTTCAATTCATTGATAGCTTATTTTAGTAATGAAAAATGCTAATGTACTGCAGTACAATATCTAATGTACTGCAGTTTATGTATCCATTTACCTACTGAAGAACTCCTTAGTTGCCTCTAAGCTTTGGCAGCTGTGAATACAGCTACTACAAGTACCTGTGTCCAGGTTTTGTGCACATATAATTGCCTTGAGATAGTAAAAGTATATTTAGTTTTATAAGAAACTCTCAGTCTTTCTAAGAGACTGTACCATTTTGCACTCCCACAAGCAATAAATGAGGGTTCCTTTTGAATCTCCACATTCTCTGCAGCTTTTGGTATATCAGCATGTGGATTTTTGCCATTCTACTAAGTGTGCAGTGATATTTCATTGTTGTTTTAATTTATATTTCCCTGATGATATACAGTACAGAACTTCTTTTCATATGCTTATTTGCCATCTGTATCTCTCCTTTGGTGAGGCATTTGTTAAGGGTTTTGGCCCGTTTTTAATTTAGGATTTTTTGTTTGTTCTGTACTATTATTGCTGTCTTAAGAGTTCTTTGTATATATGAGATGATCATCCTTTATCAGATGTATCTTACAGAAATATTTTCTCCCAGTATTTGGCTTGTCTTCTCATTCTTTTGACATTGACTTTCACAGAGCATAATTTTAATTTTATGAAATGCAACATAACACTTATTTCTTTCATGGATATTCCTTTGTTAATATATCTTAAAACCTTCAGTTCAGTTCAGTCGCTCAGTTGTGTCCGACTCTTTTGACCCGATGAATTGCCACACGGCAGGCCTCCCTGTCCATCACCAAATCCTGGAGTTCATTCAAACACATGTCTATTGAGTCAGTGATGCCATCCAGCCATCTCATCCTCTGTCATTCCTTTCTGCTCCTGTCCCCAATCTCTCCAGCATCAGAGTCTTTTCCAATGAGTCAACTCTTTGCATGAGGTGGCCAAACTACTGGAGTTTCAGCTTTAGCATCATTCCTTCCAAAGAACACCCAGGACTGATCTCCTTCAGAATGGACTGGTTGGATCTCCTTGCAGTCCAAGGAACTCTCAAGAGTCTTCTCCAACACCACAGTTTAAAAGCATCAATTCTTCGGTGCTCAGCTTTTTTCACGGTCCAACTCTCACATTCATACATGACTACTGGAAAAACCATAGCCCTGAGTAGATGGACCTTCGTTGGCAAAGTAATGTCTCTGCTTTTTAATATGCTGCCTAGGCCGTCTATGGGGTCACACAGAGTCGGACACGACTGAAGTGACTTAGCATAGCACAGCATAGGTTGGTCATAACATTCCTTCCAATGACTAAGTGTCTTTTAATTTCATGGTTGCAATCACCATCTGCAGTGATTTTGGAGCCCCCCAAAAATAAAGTCTGACACTGTTTCCACTGTTTCCCCATCTATTTCTCATGAAGTGATGGGACCAGATGCATGATCTTCATTTTCTGAATGTTGAGCTTTAAACAAACTTTTTCAGTCTCCACTTTCACTTTCATCAAGAGGCTTTTGACTTCCTCTTCACTTTCTGCCATAAGGGTGGTGTCATCTGCATATCTGAGGTTATTGATATTTCTCCCAGCAATCTTGATTCCAGTTTGTGCTTCTTCCAGTCCAGCGTTTCTCATGATGTAGTCTACATATAAGTTAAATAAGCAGGGTGAAAATAAACAGCTTTGATGTACTCCTTTTCATATTTGGAACCAGTCTGTTGTTCCATGTCCAGTTCTAACTGTTGCTTCCTGGCCTGCATATAGGTTTCTCAAGAGGCAAGTCAGGTGGTCTGGTATTCCCATCTCTTTCAGAATTTTCCACAGTTTATTGTGATCCACACAGTCAAAGGATTTGGCACAGTCAATAAAGCAGAAATAGATGTTTTTCTGAAACTCTCTTGCTTTTTGCATGATCCAGCGTATGTTGGCAATTTGATCTCTGGTTCCTCTGCCTTTTCTAAAACCAGCTTGAACATCTGGAAGTTCATGGTGCACATGTTGCTGGCTTGGAGACTTTTGAGCATTACTTTACTAGCATGTGAGATGAGTGCAATTGTGCAGTAGTTGGAGCATTCTTTGGGATTGCCTTTCTTTGGGATTGCAATGAAAACTGACTTTTTCCAGTCCTGTGGCCACTGCTGAGATTTCCAAATTGCTGGCATATTGACTGCAGCACTTTCACAGCATCATCTTTCAGGATTTGAACTAGCTCAACTGGAATTCCATCACCTCCACTAGCTTTGTTCGTAGTGATGCTTTGTAAGGCCCACTTGACTTCACATTCCAGGATGTCTGGCTCTAGGTGAGTGATCACACTACTGTGATTATCTTGGTCGTGAAGATCTTTTTTATACAGCTCTTCTGTGTTTTCTTGCCATCTCTTCTTAATCTCTTCTGCTTCTGTTAGGTCCATACCATTTCTGTCCTTTATAGAGCCCATCTTTGCGTGAAATGTTCTCTTGGTTTCTTTAATTTTCTTGAAGAGATCTCTAGTCTTTCATATTCTGTTGTTTTCCTCTATTTCTTTGCATTGATTGCTGAAGAAGGCTTTCTTATTTCTTCTTGCTATTCTTTGGAACTCTGCATTCAGATGCTTATATCTTTCCTTTTCTCCTTTGCTTTTCGCTTCTCTTCTTTCCACAGCTATCTGTAAGGCCTTCCCAGACAGCCATTTTGCTTTTGTGAATTTCTTTTCCATGGGGATGGTCTTGATCCCTGTCTCCTGTACAATGTCACGAACCTCTGTCCATAGTTCATCAGGCACTCTATCTATCAGATCTAGTCCTTTAAATCTATTTCTTACTTCCACTGTATGATCATAATGGATTTGATTTAGGTCATATCTGAATTGTCTAGTGGTTTTCCCTACTTTCTTCAATTTAAGTCTGAATTTGCTAATAAGGTGTTCATGATCTCAGCCACAGTCTTGTTTTTTTGTGACTGTACAGGTCTTCTCCATCTTTGGCTGCAAAGAATACAATCAATCTGATTTCAGTGTTGACCATCTGGTGATGTCCATGTGTAGAATCTTCTCTTGTGTTGTTGGAAGAGGGTGTTTGCTATGACCAGTGCATTCTCTTGGCAAAACTGTATTATCCTTTGCCCTGCTTCATTCTGTAATCCTAGGCCAAATTTGCCTGTTACTCCAGGTGTTTCTTGACTTCCTACTTTTGCATTCCAGTCCCCTATAATGAAAAGGACACCTTTTTTGGGTGTTATTTCTAAAAGGTCTTGTAGGTCTTCATAGAACCGTTCATCTTCAGCTTCTTCAGCATTACTTAGCTCTACATAAAGTCTCTAGATTTTCTCCTAAGCTGTCTTATAAGAGTTTTATATTTTTGTGTGTGTTTTTCTGTGCTCATGCTCAGTAGCTTCCATGGTGTCCAACTCTTTGTGACCCTATGGACTGTATCCTGCCAGACTCCTCTGTCCATGGGATTTTCCAGGCAAGAATACTGGAGTGGTTTCCTATGTCCTCCTCCAGGAGATTTTCCTGACCCAAGTATTGAACCTGTGTCTCTTGCATCTCCTGCCTTGACAAGAGTGTTCTTTACCACCAGCACTACCTGGGCAGCCCTTTTGTGTTTTTCCATACAGCTATATGATCCATTTTTAATTAATTTATATGAGAAGCACATCTGTGCCTAGAATTTTTTTAATGTGTGTGACTATTTACATTAAATATTTTAGCATTTATCTATAATATAACCACCCAAATCAGTGAAAAAAAAGCATAGCAAGAATATTTAACATGTATAACTGAATATTTTTTACACATTGTATGAATTAACGTATTTTATCATATAGCATACATTTATACATAAACAAAATGTTGTCTTATATCTTACCCAGGATATATAATCATAGGGAAGAATCATTACTACATATTTGTTAATAGATTCTTTGCAGTTGTTTGTTAAGTGTTTGAGGTTAAAACAATATACCTACTTTGCTGTTGTAATTTACTGTGGTGAAAATGCCTATGCTATGCATAATAGGTAAAGTGGACTTCTATGCTTATATCCAGAAAAGAAATTAATTTAAATTTGTCATTGCATGCAATGATATATAAATTTAAACCATTGAGGTGACTTCACTCAGTCGTGTCTGACTCTTTGCGATCCCTACCAGGCTCCTCCCTCTATCTTTGCGATCCCTACCAGGCTCCTCCCTCCATGGGATTCTCCAGGCAAGAGTACTGGAGTGGGTTGCCATTTTCTTCTCCAAGGGATCTTCCCGACCCAGGGATCGAACCCGGGTTTCCCTCATTCCAGGCAGACACTTTAACCTCTAAGCCACCAGGGAAGCCCCATGCAATGATATATTAATTTAAAACATTAGGTTTACTTAAATAAGAACTTTGATTCAAAAATTACTCCAATTCTCTCCTGTGACATTTATTTTTTAATCATGAATTATTTCTATTATAAAGTTGTGCTTTAAATTTCCTGTCTTAAAGTAGATCAAAATTTCCTAAAAAAACATTTTGTCTCTTACCCTTATATTCCCTTTTTGTGATACCTCCTTACTGTATTCTCCAGAGCAAAAGTTCAGTGACAGTGTCCATAGTTTTTCTCTTGACTCTCTCCTTTAAGTTTTTGGTCAACTACCATACTTGCACTTGGGCTCCCACTGTTTTGCTGAATTGTATTTATCAATTTATAAAATGTACCCCTGTTATCTAGCCTTGTGTCCATTTCTGTTTTCTTCTCTGTTTAATGAGTTTGATCTATTTGCTTACATGGGCCTTCTTGAAATTTTTCTTTCTCTTGGCTTCATCCTTAAATTCATCATTGTTGTTGTTCAGTCACTCAGTCATGTCTGACTCTTTGTGACCCCATGGACCTCAGCACTTTAGACTTCCCTGTCCTCCATTATCTCCTGGAATTTGCTAAAACTTCCTGTCCGTTGAGTTGGTGGTACTCTCTGACCATCTCATCCTCTGCTACTCCCTTCTTCTTGCCTTCAAACTCTCCTAGCATCAGGGTCTTTTCCAATGAGTCATTGCTTCTCATCAGGTGGCCAAGGTAATTGCAGTCTAATAATGAGAAAGATATCAGAAAACTTCACTAGGAGAATATTATGCATGTTTGACCAGTATTTTTCAAAAAGATAGAAAGTCATCCAATCTAGAACCCTGAAATAGATTCACATAAATACAGTTAGCTGATCTTTAACAAAAAAGCAAAGACAACTCAATGGAGAAAAGAAAATAGGCTTTTCAATAAGTAACACTAGATGTCCATATGGGCAATATAGGATGTCCATGTGAAGGGGTGAGTGGGGGGGGGGGCGGGGAACTATACACAAACATTATACCTTTTACAAAAATTAAATGAAAATGGATCACAGACATTAATTTAAAATGCAAAACTATAAAATTTAAGAAGAGTACATAGAAGAAGATCTAGGTTATCATAGGTTTTGTGATGAGTCTTTAGATGTAATACAAAAAGCATAATTCATGAAAGGAAAAAATGGTGAGTTGTAATTTAATAATAATAAACTCTTCTGCTTTTCGAAGATAATCAAAAGATAAGTCACAAACTTGGAGAAAAAACATGACAAAGCATGTACTTCTGTACAATGTAGGTCAATAGATAAATAAACTGACAGATTCACACAGTTTAATGAAATGATGTTTCAAACCACAATATGACTTTGATAAACCAAAAGAAACCATTCTGTATCCCTTCACTGTTCAAAACATAAACTCTCATGAAAATGATTTCATTAAAAAAAATAAAAGGTTTTATCCACCTGAGCTTTAATCATGTGAAAGTTTATGATTTACTACACATGCATACCACCAGGGCTTCCCTGGTGGCTCAGATGGTAAAAAATCCACCTGCAATGTGGTAGATCTGGATTCCATGCCTGGGTTGGGAAGATTCCCTGGAGAACGGAATGGCTATCCACTTCAGTATTCTTGCCTGAGAATTCCATGGACAAAGGAGCCTGTCAAGTCCCACTCCATGGGATCCACTAAGCGACTTTCACTTTCACTTTTCACACTTGCACACAGTGGCTTTCCTGATGGCTCCTGTCAATGCGGGAGATGTAGATTCGATTGATCCCTGGGTCATGAAGGTCCCATGGAGAAAGAAATGGCAACCCACTCCAGCAGTCTTGTCTGGAGAATTCCATGGACAAAGGAGTCTGCGGACTCATCTATGGAGTCGCAAAAGTGTCAGACACAACTTAGTAACTAAACAACAACGCTTGAATACAACAAAACAAAATTGTTCACTAAAGTTAATTCTAACATTATGCTTATGTAATAGTGAATAACTTTGTCAGATTAGTTGCTAAAAGTATCTGCATCTTTCTATTACATTCGTCTTTATATGATTTACTCATTTTCTTTGTTTCAAAATGATCAGTCACTTGAACAGGATTGGTACAATATCTGCAGCAGTTTTCAACTCCTGAATAAAATCATTTGCACATAATCTGGTATTGTATTTCCAAAGGGAACACTATGATTTTAAACGCCAATAAAATGCCTACTATTCTTTTCGATATATGGCAGGCCTGTCATTCCCTTCCATTTTTGTACCTTATGATTGCTTTTAACTATTTGATTTTTTTAAAGTGTTCATTTTAAAATAGTCAACATTGAAATTATATATTTCTTTAAAAATAAAAAAATATTTATATAAAAAAGGGCAATCTATTGATCTCTGAAAAAACATTGTAAAATCTATTTATATTTGCTTTCTACATACATATGTTTGATTATAACAGATGATTATGGAAAAGACATGCACAATAGAGCCTGTTGTTATGCAACTTGCCACTGTTCATCAAAACTGTTAATCCATTCCTACCTAAATGAATATGCAAAACCCTGTCTTACAAACCTCACACAGCATCATTCTAGTGCCAATGCCACTCAGTTTGACCCATATCTCCTTTGAGGTGTTCTTTAATAAACTTATTTTTGTCACTGGTAAGACCTTAGATTATTCTTTGTTTCCTTTCCAAGAATGGAGACCCATGAGGTAAGGTCCTCCTTGACTCTCCCCAAATCTGGTAACACTGACACACAGTATACATGCAATATTTGTTGACTTTAATTGGAATCAAACTTATTTGCTTTGTCTTCTTTCTGCACTCTAAAATATTGTGGTTATACCTCTGAACCAAAAAGTATCATATCCTCTTGTATTTATGAATCATTCCTTAATTGATTAGACAAATATTTGTTTTATGAATTTTTGCTAATTAGGAATTTGGAATGCTAAATTGAATGAAGCATAGTCCTTGCCTTTAAACAGTTTATATCATATTGGGGAAAAAAATCTTCACAGCAAAAGAGACATCAAGAAAATGAAAAAACAACCTATACAGTGGGAGAAAATATTTGCAAACCATATATCTGACAAGAGATTAATATTTGAAATATATAAAAAACTTATAACTGATTAACCAAATAATAAATAATTCAATTTGAAAATGGAAATGGAAACTGATTGGACATTTTCCCAAAGAAGACATGCAAATGGCCAACACATACATGAATGGTAGATATATAAATTTTATAGCCACTATAAAAAACAGTATGAAGATCCTGCAAAAGTTAAAAATAGAAATTACCATATAAATCCAGAATCCCGTATCTGGGTATATATCCAAATGAAAACTATATTTTAAAGGGATACCTGCACTCCAGTTTCATTAAAAAATTATTCAATAAAGTAAAAATACTGAAATAAACTGACAGTCAACACATGACTGGATAAAAAAGACATAGTATGTGTACAACAGAATATTATTTGGTCATATAGAGAAGACAATCCAGATATTTGTGCCAATCCTGATGGTCCTTGTGTGTATTATGCTAAGTGAAATAAGTCAAAGACAAATAATATATGCTATCACTTACTTATGAAACCAAAAAAAGCTACACTCATAGAAAAGAGTAGAATGGTGGTAACCAGGGTCTGGGGAATGGCAGACATAGGAGGGAGGTGTTGGTCAAAGGGTACAAACTTCCAGTTAGAAGATGAGTAAGTTCTGGGAATTTAGCGCATGACACTGATTTAAACAATATCGAGCCATATTCATAAGGAAACATGAATAAGACATTAGAGTCTTTTAATAAAACTGGAGAAATGTTTTTCCCACCTTGAATTAAGGGGTATTTGTGTTCAGTGGTAGCTTTAAACTTTAAATGAATCACGAGAGTTAATAGATATGAGGAAAAGATCATTCCATGTAGGAGAACCAGTATATGCAAAAAAGTAGAAATTGTTGATTTGGGCTGGAATATATAATATAAAGAATAATAATCACCATAATAGCCATTATCTGTGCTTTTCCTAAATGTTTTGTTTCTTATCTATACTTTACCCCAGTCAGATTGGCAATTTTATTTGTTTGCTTAAAGTGATTTTCATGCCAAGTGTTAAGTACATTTGTTCATTTATTATGGATTTTTTTCTAAATTATTTCTGCTTTTTCTTTGGAAAAAAAGCTGTTTCGTCACCATATCCCTACCCTTCCTACAAAGAGTAATAATTATGTGAATTTTAAGATTCAGAGTCAAGTCTTAAAAGTATGCTGATAATGAAACCATGACATCACGTTGGGATAACTTTTTAATATTTATTTTTATAAGCAGAAATATGAATTTGAATATATGTAAATTACAATTCTCTTACTTTTATTTCCAAGAAAGAAAAGAAGTAAGCTGGCTGGAGTGGTATTTTTTTTATTGCAACAATTTCTTAATCTAATAAGCAATTTTGCTTAAATTGGGTGATTTTTGTTGAAAGACCCTCAGTTCAGGCATTTAGTTGTGTCTAACTCTGTTCATCATATTAACTTAAATGACCATGGTTAACTTAAATTTTGTTATTTAATCAAACACTTGAAGCTAACCCCTGCTATTCACTATTGCTGTTTGTTAAGATGACCATATCCCACACATAAATTCATTATTTGGTTCCTATTTGACAAAAAAAAAAAAAAAAAAAAAATCTCCTGTAATTTTTTCTAGGCAGGTAGAGATCTTGAATATCAGGTTAAATATTTTAAATTAAAAATAACTGAGTTGAAAATAAATTTAACACATTATTTCTAAAATGAACATTGCTGAATTTTCAAATATATTGTTGGGTTAGTGTTTAATGGCTTTACAGATGTACTGGATTTTCCCTAAATTATAATACAGGGTTGCAGGATTGTGAAAGCAAACAGTTTTTTTGAGATCCTCTAAACAATCAAGCACAGAAATAGAGATAGTCAGTGGACATTAAATCTTCTGCTCATTATTACTAGAACTTGATCATCTGTCTTGCTTCCTGCTGCTGCTGCTGCTGCTAAGTTGCTTCAGTCGTGTCCGACTCTGTGCGACCCCATAGACAGCAGCCCACCAGGCTCCCCCATCTCTGGGATTCTCCAGGCAAGAACACTGGAGTGGGTTGCTATTTACTTCTCCAGTACATGAAAGTAAAAAATGAAAGTGAAGTCGCTCAGTTGTGTCCAACTCTTAGCGACCCCATGGACTACAGCCTACCAGGCTCCTCCATCCATGGGTTTTCCAGGCAAGAGTACTGGAGTGGGGTGCCATTGCCTTCTCCGGACTTGCTTCCTTAGTGACCATTATAATAATGATGCAATGAAAATATTAGAGAAATATTTAATTATTGTAAGCATTTAATACAGGTGTCTATAATCTTGCCATTATAGCTAATGTGGAAATAAGTAAAAAATGAATTGCCTACCTCAAAGTAAAAACTCAGTAGGAGATTCAGTAAAGAACAAGACTTGTAAATTCCTTCCTTGAGATTGAGCCCTCCTACCCAGTCACAGCTGGAGCCCTTGGCAAACTTGGTTGTCAGCTATTCTATGTGCAATGATCTAATTGCCAAGGTCTGTTCCATGTAATCTTGTATTTAATCAAAGGTCAGTTTATGTTCCTTTAAATCAATTTTTAATGCTAAAGCGGGTATTGGATGCTACATTACTGTTAGAAATAGAATTTGGCTACCTCACAGCTTAATTAGAATTGTGTGTGTTTCTCCTGGGAACTCATACTTCTATCTGGAATTAGATACCCATGATTAAGTTTTTTTTTTAATTCAAGTAATATTTTCCCCCTAAAAAGTTATTGAGAAATGATGCTGCACTGTTTATGAATACAAATACAAAAAACAAACTGCAAAATAATGTGTGTTTGTGACTGTTTATATATTGCATAAAAACACAGACTCATATATACATCTGTGCATACAAGTATGAATGTAATAAGAGTTACATGAATTTGTGTGTATACACCTATAATATTTTAATGTGAGACATAGCATTTTAGTAATATTAAATAGTTCAAATCATAAAACATTCCTTTCTGGTTGTATTTTCAGCAACATTTTCCTCTATACTGATGCAGTAACCCAACTTCACTGTAACTTACAAGTAACAATATAGTTAAATTACGCATACCATACTGAACACAATGCAATTAAGACGTGCAAATTCAAGTTTAGAATAGTAGTTCTTGGAGCATTTCAAATAAAATCTTAAGGGAAATGAAAGCAATCAAAGAAAAACTATTTTGCCACACTAGAAATATAAACACAAATATACATAGCAAAGAAACACATTTTCTTAAACTATCAATAATAAAACATTATTTATTCATATGCTACAAATATCACTATATTTAATTTAAACCACAAACCATAATATATTGCTATATAATCTAATCCTATTAAATATAAGATCAGTTCAGTTCAATCGCTCAGTCATGTCCGACTCCTTGTGACTCCATGGACTGCAGCATGCCAGGCCTCCCTGTCCATCACCAACTCGTGGAGTTTACTCAAACTGCTGTCCATTGAGTCAGTGATGCCATCCAACCTTCTCATCCTCTGTTGTCCCATTCTCCTCCTGCCTTCAATCTTTCCCAGCATCAGGGTCTTTTCAAGTGAGTCAGCTCTTCTCATCAGGTGGCCAAAGTATTGATATTCAGATAGAATTCTCAATTCAGATAAAATTCCCAATTTTTGCCATTTGTAAGTACCATTGTCATATGAAGCATGTCCAGTTATGTAAATCAGCTAAATAAAGAAAGTAACCTACAGTCTGGACCTCAGCAAAGCTGGTTGTTTACAACCACAGATACTCCTATCAATTAAAGACTTTCGTACACATTAAAAAAAAATGAGATGAAATTTTCAAGTTACTGTGTACCTAAAGAAATGTGATCATATAATTGTTTTCATAACTACCTAAATTGGTATTGCAGATAGAAGTATTTCTCAATTCATACTGAGTAATCAACTTAAAAAAGAAAAAGTAATGAGCCCAACATTGAAAGTTCAAACAGTAAAACAAGTCCTCAACAATCAGCAATAATTCAATAAAAATAGCATTTTTCTTTCATTATAGTAGTTATTGAAATAATTTCAGTGCCCCCAATCAAAATTTAAAGCATAATATGACACTGTTTTACAAACAAAATATGTATAAATTTATATTAAAAAAAAGTGGCCTAATAGTTCTTAGTACCTTCAAAGAAGACTAAAGTCTGAAACAGGAGGAGATGCCAACTTTATAGTAATAGCATTTAATTGGCAATGACTTCAGGCAGGGGCATAGAAAAGAATTACAAATATTATAAAAAATTATTCCCTAGGGCAGCTTATGTCATAAAGCTGAAACTATGAATTCTTTAAAGGAAATTCCAATAATCACATTGTATTTTATCCATTAAAAGAGTGATGAATTTCAAAAGAAAACACAGTAAAGACTGTTTTATGCACACATATATATGTAAAAATATATATTCATATATTTATTATATATATTTGATATTGTTGTTCAGTCCCAGAGTCATGTCTCACTCTTTGTGATCCCACGGACTGCAGTCCACCAAGTTTCCCTGTCCTTCACTATCTCCTGGGCTTCCCTTGTGGCTCCACTGGTAAAGAATCCACCTGCAATGTGGGAGTCCTGGGTTCAGTCCCTGGGTTGGGAAGATCAGCTGGAGAAGGGAAAGACTCCCCACTCCAGTGTTCTGGTCTAGAGAAATCCACAGAGTGTATAGTCCAGGGGATCACAAAGAGTCAGACACGACTGAGCAGCTCTCACTTTCACTGTCCCCGGGGGTTTGCTCAAATTCATGTCCATTGAATCTATGATGCCCTGCAACCATCTCATTCTCCATTGGCCCTTCTCCACCTACCTTCATTCTTTCCTAGCATCAGGATATTTTCCAGTGAGTCCACTCTCTACATCAACTGGCCAAAGTATTGGAGCTTCAGCTTCACCATTTGTCTTTCCAGTGAATATTCAGGATTGATTCCCTTTAGAATTGGCTGATTTGATCTGCTTGATGTCCAAGGGACACTCAAGAGTCTTCTCCAGCACAGTCTTCTGAAAGCATCCTTTCTTTGGCATTCAGCCATCTTTATGGTCCAACTCTCACATCCACACACGACTGTGGTAAAAACCATAGCTTTGTCTGTACAGACTTGTCAGCAAAGTGATGTCTCTGCTTTTTAATATGCAAAGTGTGTCCTAACTTTCCTTCCAAGGAGCATGTGTCTTTTAATTTCATGGCTGCAGGCACCATCTGCAGTGATTTTGGAGCACAGGAAAATAAATTTGGTCACTGTTTCCATTGTTTCCCAGCTATTTGCCATGAGGGTGTCCTTGAAGTGAGACCCAGATGCCATGATCTTAGTTTCTTCAATGTTGTACTTTAAGCCAGCTTTTTCATTTTGCTCTTTCACCCTCATCAAGAGGTTCTTTAGTTCCTATTTACTTTCTGTCATTAGAATGGTATCATCTTCATATCTGAAGTTGTTGATATTTCTCCCCACAATCATGCTTCCAGCTTGTGCTTCATCCAGTGCAGCATTTCACATGATGCACTCTGCATAGAAGGTAAATAAGCAGGGTGACAATATACAGACTTGATGTACTCATTTCCCAATTTTGGATCTGTCCTTTGTTCAATGTCTGGTTCTAACTGTTGCTTCTTGCTCTGAATACAGGTTTCCCCCAGAGACTTGTAAGGTGTTCTGGTATTCTAATATCATTAAGAATTTTCCACAGTCTTTTGTGATCTACACAGTCAAAGGCTCTAGCGTAGTCAATAAAGGAGAAGTAGATAATTTATTGTAAATCTCCTTTTTCAGTGATCCAGAAAATGTTGGCAATTTGATCTTGGGTTCCTCTGCCTTTTCTAAACCTAACGTGTACATCTGGAATTCTTGGCTCTTGTACTGCCGAAGCCTGGCAGTATTTTGACCATAACCTTGGTAGCATGTGAAATGAGAGCAATTGTACAGTAGTTGGAGCATTCTTTGACATTACCTTTCTTTGAGATTGGAATGAAAACTGACCTTTTCCAGTCCTGCTGGAACACTACTGAATTTTCCAAATTTGCTGGCATATTGAATGCAGCACTTAATCAGTATTATCTTTTAGGATTTTAAATAGCTCAGATGGAATTCCATCACGACCACTAGCTTTGTTGCTAGTAATGCTTCCTAAGGCCTGCTTGACTTCACACTCCAGGATGTCTGGCTCTAGGTGAGTGACCACACTATCATGGTTATTAGGGTCATTAAGACCTTTTTTGGTATAGTTTCTTTGTATTCTTCCCACCTCTTCTTAATATCTTCTGCTTTTGTTCGGTCCTTTATGTTTCTCTCCTTTATTGTGCCCATCTTTTCACGAAATACTCCCTTATCTCCAATTTTCTGGAAGAAATCTCTAGTCTTTCCCATTTTGTTTTCTTCTATTTCTTTGAACTGTTCATTTAAGAAGATTTTCTTATCTCTCATTGTCATCTTCCAAAACTCTGCATGTAGTTGAATATATCTTTCACTTTATCCTTTGCCTTTCACTTCTCTTCTTTCTCAGCTATTTTTGGGATCCATGGACTTCGGCTTGACAGATGCTTCTGTCCATGGAATTCTCCAGCAAGAATACTGGATTGAGTAGTCATTCCCTTTTCAAGGGGATCTTCCCCACTCACGGATTGAACTTGGGTCTCCTGCATTCAAGGCAGATTCTTTACCACCTGGACTACCTTATTCAGTCACTCAGTCATGTCTGACTTTTTCAGCCCCATGGACTGTATACACCAGGATTCCCTGTCCATCACTCACAGAGTTTGCTCAGACTCATGTCCATTGAGTTGATGATTCCATCCAAACATCTCCTCATCTGTCACTCCCTCAATCTTTCCCAGCATCAGAGTCTTTTCCAACGAAATAATCTTTTGCATCAGGTGGCCAAAGTATTGGAGATTCAGTTTTCACATCAGTCCTTCCAATGAATATTCAGGACTGATTTCCTTTATGATTGACTGGTTTGATCTCCTTGCTGTCCAAAGGACTCTTCAAGAGTCTTCTCCAACACCACAGTTCAAAAGCATCAGTTCTTTGGCTTTCAGCATTCTTCATGGTCCAAGTCTAACATTTGTACATGGCTACTGGAAAAATCATAGCTTTGACTATACAGACTTTTGTCTGCAAAGTGATATCTTTGCTTTTAATATGCTGTCTAGGTTTGTCATAGCTTTTCTTCCAAGGAGCAAGCATCTTTTAATTCCATGGCTGCAGTCATCATCCCCAGTGATTTTGAAACTGAAAAAAATAAAGTCTGGCACTGTTTCTGTTTTTCCCCATCTATTTGCCATGAAGTGATGGGACCAGTTGCCATGATCACAGTTTTTTTGAATATTGAGTTTTAAGCCAGCTTTTTCAGTCTCCTCTTTCACCTTCATCAAGAGGATCTTTAGTTCCTCTTCACTTTCTGCCATTAGGGTGATGTCATATGCATATGTGAGGTTACTGATATTTCTCTCAGCAATCTTTATCCCAGCTTGTCCTACATGTGGCTCAGCATTTTGCTGAGTTAAATAAAAAGGATTACAACATACAACCTTGATATACTTCTTTCCCAATTTTGAACCAGTCTGTTCCATGTCCAGTTCTAACTGTTGCTCCTTGACCTGCATACAGGTAATCAGGAGGCAGGTAGGTCTGGTATTCCCATCTCTTTAAGAATCTTCCACAGTTTATTGTGACCCACACAGTTAAGGGCTTTAGTGTAGTAAATGAAGCAGAAATAGATGTTTTTTCTGGAATTCCCTTGTTTTTTCTATTGCTTACTATATGTGTGTGTGTGTGTGTGTGTGTGTGTGTGTATGTGTGTGTGTGTGTGTGTTTATCAAACTTAAATAGATATTACATATAGGCTAGGCAGAAATTCCAGGAACTTTAAAGTTTGTACATTTTCTTCTAACATGAATACAATAATGAGAGACTTCCCTATATTCTCAAAAGCACACACATATGATTATTGAATAGCAATTATTATATAAACAAATATTTATAAGGTGAGTTTCACAGGTGGGTTCATGGTAAAGTATCCACCTGCCAAGCAGGAGATGTGCATTCAATCCCTGAGTTGGGAAGATCTCCTGGAGAAGGAATGGCAACCCACTTTAGTATTTTTGCCTGGAAAATCTCATGGACAGAGGAGCCTGGCAGGCTACAGTCCATGGGGTGACAAATGTGTCAGACACGCCTTCACAACTAAAAACAATAACAGATTTTTAAGGCAATAATATATGTCTATACATATATATAGTTCAATTGTTTAGTAAAATTTACTTTTCATCTCAATGAAATAAAGTAATATGGCATTTTTATTTATCTCCAGATATATTTTTCTTAGTACTTTAAAGAAAATCTACATCTTACTAAATAAGAAACTGAAGTATAATACATGGCCAGGCAACAAACTAATCAGTATATATTGAGTGCCTTTAATTCTTAAAAATTTTCTATACTAATAACTGCTGCAGCTGCTGCTAAGTCGCTTCAGTCGTTTCTGACTCTGTGCAACTTCATAGACGGCAGCACACCAGGCTCCCCCGTCCCTGGGATTCTCCAGGCAAGAACACTGGAGTGGGTTGCCATAGATGCAGCAAAAATAAAGTCTGAATTATTCCCCTGGAACTTTTCCATCTATTTGAAAAGGAATTAAAAAAAAAAAAAAAAACCCTTTAAAAGTTTAAATAAGGGCATTATATCTTTATGTTTTAAAATACAGGTCAAAGGTCAAAAATTTGAGTTCAGACAGAAATTTTGTATTCAATAATTGAGAAAGTGCCAATATAATAGGTCTTTAATTAATAAATGGTGTTAAATATTGGATGAAAAATTATGATAAGGAAGATTTAAGACAGGGATATAGGAGGGAATAGGGTGAAGAATACAGACTGTTATATTTTACTTTTTATAAGGGAACATCCTTTTATTTTTTATTTTAAAATATTATTTATTGATTTATTTTTGCTGCACCTAAAGGCTTGTATGTGGAAGCTTAGTTCTCTGCTCTCAGCTGTCAAAGCCTGTAGTCGTAATCACTGGACCTCCAGGGAATTCCCTTAAGCCATATTTTAAAGAATGAATCAGTTTATTGTGGAAATAAATTTCAAAAATTGCATTTTGCAAGGTTTAACTGAAATACACAAGGAAACAGAAGCCAATACAATATGTTTCTAAAATATCAGATTATTTGAAGGTGTGGGTAAACAGTAATAGAAATCAAGATTGAATATATGCAAAATGGTGGTCAGAATCATAGCAATTATAGAAGTTTTACACAAATAGAGAATCAAGAAAATTAAAATGGGCTCTGTTTATTGGGGAGAATTACAGTTTCATTAGAGGAAAATTGAATAAAGCACTAAGTGATAAAAATTTTTTTTAATATGAAGATCATTTCCATATAAACTGCATGACATCCTTAGCCAGAACTCAAAAATAACATACTATTGTATAATGGGAAAAAAATTGTACTAAAGTAAAAAAGCTTGACCCTGCTCTTTCTTTGGTGCCTCATTTAATAACTATATCCAAAATCTGCTATTCAATATTGTTAACAATATCTACAAGTCAACAACATGTGTTTCAGAGCCTCTATCTGCAAAAGAGGATTTATAACTCTTTCTTCTTCCTAATGTTGTTTTATGGATTATATTAGATAATTAATATAAAATAGTTGTGATTTAGAATAGGACACATATTTGGCACATGGAACATTTACAAAGTGTTATGCTAAAATCTCCACTACCAGTTTCCTTCATTTTGATAGAATTTTTTAATCTTGACTCTAAACTGTGGTCCCATTTGTTTGTGTATTTTCATATGTCTTTCCTCCACATTCCTATGAATAACTTACAAAGGGAAACAAATGTGTACTTGTTGACAAAATTGTGTGGAAATGTAGCTCTGAAAAGTTCTACAAATTTTAGCAAACACAAAACAAAAAAATCAGCAGCAAGTTGTATTACATGACAAAAGAGAGGTCATGTATCTTGACCTGGTGTCACTACTTCAGAACTCCTACTAAAAATGTGTGGCTGTTATATACAAAATGACTTAAAGCATTATTTATAATGTAGTACTATTGGAAGCAATTGAAATCTTCATGTAGAAAAATGGTTAATTAAATTATAAATTATGGCACATCTTAATGAAAAAAACACATGCCTATTAGAAAATGTAATTAGAAAAATTATGAAGTACTATTGAAATTAATGTGATATGTTAAGTGAAAAATTGCATTATAGCATGAATGTGCATTAAGATGGTAATTTTATAAAGAATGCATGTGCATTAAAAAAAACACTGAAATAAGATGCATACAAAATAAAATATTAACTATATTAACCTAGTGGAACTAATGATATTTCCTATTTTCTAGCACTCTGTAAATATTCTTCACATGAAAATGATTATCCGACCTTCCCTGACTGCTTAAAGACTCAACACTAATTCCATAATATTTAAAAAGTAAAATATCAAATTATTTATCATGTCAGGGAAGTATATCACCAATTTTTAATAATCTACTCTATAGGCCAATATTCTATCATTCCAGTTCATGTGTACAATTTGTCTGTTATGTAAAGTTTCTCATTGCTTTTTAAAATGTCAGGCATAGAAAGTTCTGCTGTTGAAGGAAATTATGGATTAGCATAATTCTGAATAACATGAATCATACTTCAGGATTCCATATCATTCCATGCTTAAGGGCGAGGGCCAAGAGGAGTTACCCCACATCCGAGGTTAGGGGCAGTGGCCAAGAGTGCCAGGCTACGACGGCACAGGAATGGCTGAGAGGAGCTACTCAGTGTCCCAGGTCAGGGGCGGCAGCTGGGAGGAGCAACCCCACGCCCGAGGCCAGGGGCAGTGGCTGGGAGGACCAACCCCGCATCCTAGGATCGTGGCTGCGAGGGCACAGGAGGGCCTAGGGGAGCTATCCCATGTTGAAGGTCAGGAAGCGAGATGGTGAGGAGATACCCCTCGTTCAAGGTAAGGAGCAGCGGCTGCATTTTGCTGGAGTAGCCATGAAGATATACCCCACGCCCAAGGTAAGAGAAACCCAAGTAAGATGGTAGGTGTTGCAAGAGGGCATCAGAGGGCAGACACACTGAAACCATACTCACAGAAAACTAGTCAATCTAATCACACTAGGACCACAGCCTTGTCTAACTCAATGAAACTAAGCCATGCCCGTGGGTCAACCCAAGACGGGCAGGTCATGGTGGGGAGATCTGGCAGAATTTGGTCCACTGGAGAAGGGAATGGCAAACCACTTTAGTATTCTTGCCTTGAGAACCCCATGAACAGTACGAAAAGGCAAAATGATAGGATACTGAAAGAGGAACTCCCCAGGTCAGTAGGTGCCCAATATGCTACTGGAGATCAGTGGAGAAATAACTCCAGAAAGAATGCAGGGATGGAGCCAAAGCAAAAAGAATACCCAGCTGTGGATGTGACTGGTGATAGAAGCAAGGTCCAATGCTGTAAAGAGCAATATTGAATAGGAACCTGGAATATCAGGTCCATGAATCAAGGCAAATTGGAAGTGGTCAAACAAGAGATGGCAAGAGTGAATGTTGACATTCTAGGAATCAGCGAACTGAAATGGACTGGAATGGGTGAATTTAACTAAGATGCCCATTATATTTACTACTGCGGGCAGGAATCAGTCAGAAGAAATGGAGTAGCCATCATGGTCAACAAGAGTCCAAAATGCAGTACTTGGATGCAATCTCAAAAACGACAGAATGATCTCTGTTCGTTTCCAAGGCAAACCATTCAATATCACAGTAATCCAAGTCTATGCCCCAACCAGTAACGCTAAAGAAGCTGAAGTTGAACGGTTCTACGAAGACCTACAAGACCTTTTAGAAATAACACCCAAAAAAGATAACCTTTTCATTATAGGGGACTGGAATGCAAAAGTAGGAAGTCAAGAAACTCCTGGAGTAACAGGCAAATTTGGCCTTGGAATACGGAATGAAGCAGGGCAAAGACTAATAGAGTTTTGCCAAGAAAATACACTGATCATAACAAACACCTTCTTCCAACAACACAAGAGAAGACTCTACATATGGACATCACCAGATGGTCAACACCAAAATCAGATTGATTATATTCTTTGCAGCCAAAGAAGGAGAAGCTCTATACAGTCACAAAAAAACAAGACCAGGAGCTGACTGTGGCTCAGACCATGAACTCCTTATTGCCAAATTCAGACTTAATTTGAAGAAAGTAGGGAAAACCACTAGACCATTCAGGTATGACCTAAATCAAATCCCTTATGATTATACAGTGGAAGTGAGAAATAGATTTAAGGGCCTAGATCTGATAGATAGAGTGCCTGATGAACTATGGAATGAGGTTTGTGACACTGTACACAAGACAGGGATCAAGACCATCCCCATGGAAAAGAAATGCAAAAAAGCAAAATGGCTCTCTGGGGAGGCCTTACAAAAAGCTGTGAAAAGAAGACAAGCTAAAAGCTAAGGAGCAAAGGAAGATATAAGCATATAAATGCAGAGTTCCAAAGAATAGCAAGAAGAGATAAGAAAGCCTTCTTCAGCGATCAATGCAAAAAAATAGAGGAAAACAACAGAATGGGAAAGACTAGAGATCTCTTCAAGAAAATTAGAGATACCAAGGGAACATTTCTTGCAAAGATGGGCACAATAAAGGGCAGAAATAGCATGGACCTAACAGAAGCAGAAGATATTAAGAAGAGATGGCAAGAATACACAGAACTGTACAAAAAAGATCTTCACAACCCAGATAATCACAATGGTGTGATCACTGACCTAGAGCCAGACATCCTGGAATGTGAAGTCAGGTGGGCCTTAGAAAGCATCACTACAAACAAAGCTAGTGGAGGTGATGGAATTCCAGTTGAGCTATTTCAAATCCTGAAAGATGATGCTGTGAAAGTGCTACACTCAATATGCCAGCAAATTTGGAAAACTCAGCAGTGGCCACAGGACTGGAAAAGGTCAGTTTTCATTCCAATCCCAAAGAAAGGCAATGCCAAAGAATGCTCCAACTACAACACAACTGCACTCATCTCACACGCTAGTAGAATAATGCTCAAAATTCTCCAAGCCAGGCTTCAGCAATATGGGAACTGTGAGCTTCCTGATGTTCAAGCTGGTTTTAGAAAAGGCAGAGGAACCAGAGATCAAATTGCCAACATCCGCTGGATCATGGAAAAAGCAAGAGAGTTCCAGAAAAACATCTATTTCTGCTTTATTGAATATGCCAAAGCCTTTGACTGTGTGGATCACAATAAACTGGAAAATTCTGAAAGAGATGGGAATACCAGACCACCTGACCTGCCTCTTGAGAAATTTGTATGCAGGTCAGGAAGCAACAGTTAGAACTGAACATGGAACAACACACTGGTTCCAAATAGGAAAAGGAGTATGTCAAGGCTGTATATTGTCACCCTGTTTATTTAACTTATATTCAGAGTACATCATGAGAAACGCTGGACTGGAAGAAACACAAGCTGGAATCAAGATTGCTGGGAGAAATATCAATAACCTCAGATATGCAGATGACACCACCCTTATGGCAGAAAGTGAAGAGGAACTTAAAAGCCTCTTGATGAAAGTGAAAGTGGAGAGTGAAAAAGTTGGCTTAAAACTCAACATTTAGCAAACGAAGATCATGGCCTGTGGTCCCATCGCTTCATGGGAAATAGATGTGGAAATAGTGGAAACTGTCAGACTTTATTTTGGGGGGGCTCCAAAATCACTGCAGATGGTGACTGCAGCCATGAAATTAAAAGACGCTTACTCCTTGGAAGGAAAGTTATAACCAACCTAGATAGCATATTCAAAAGCAGAGACGTTACTTTGCCAACAAAGTTTCGTCTCGTCAAGGCTATGGTTTTTCCTGTGGTCATGTATGGATGTGAGAGTTGGACTGTGAAGAAGGCTGAGCGCTGAAGAATTGATGCTTTTGAACTGTGGTGTTGGAGAAGACTCTTGAGAGTCCCTTGGACTGCAAGGAGATCCAACCAGTCCATTCTGAAGGAGACCAGCCCTGGGATTTCTTTGGAAGGAATGATGCTAAAGCTGAAACTCCAGTACTTTGGCCACCTCATGAGAAGAGTTGACTCATTGGAAAAGACTCTGATGCTGGGAGGGATTGGGGGCAGGAGGAGAAGGGGACGACAGAGGATGAGATGGCTGGATGGCATCACTGACTTGATGGACGTGAGTCTGGGTGAACTCCGGGAGTTGGTGATGGACAGGGAGGCCTGGCGTGCTGTGATTCATGAGGTGGCAAAGAGTCGGACACGACTGAGCAACTGAACTGAACTGAAAATAGGGATGAAGAATGATAAAACTGTTTATAGCTTTGGGACTTCCTTGGTGGACTCCTCAGTGGTTAAACTCTGAACTTCTACTGCAGGGGGCACTAGTTGATTTCTGATCTGGGAACTAAAATCCAGCATGCTGTGCAGTGCAGTCGAAAACTTAAAAAAAAAAAAAAAGTATGTACAACATATTCTTGTTAGTATTAAAACAATTAATACAAACAGAGCACTTAGAAAGGTGACTGCCATTTTATCAGTATCATCACAAAAATTATTTTTTAATGTAAGTTTCATCAAAATTACCTAAACTCTTGTAGACTTTTTTTTTTTTTTTTTTGTATATGTGTTTCCTACCTAGAAAAGTTCCTTTAGCATTTGCTGTAAAACTAGTTTGTTGGTGCTGAATTATAATTGCTTTTGCTTGTCTGTAAAGGTTGTGATTTTTCCATCGAATGTGAATGAGATTCTTGCTGGGTATCATTTTTCTCATTCGTCATTTTAAATATGTCTTGCTCTTCCCTTCTGGCCTTCAGAGTTTCTGCTGAAATTTCAACTGTTAACCTTATAGGAGTTTCATTGTAGGTTATTTGTTGATTTTCCCTTGCTGTTTTAATATTTTTTCTTGGTATTTAAATTTTGTTAGTTTGATTAATTTGTGTTAATAAAATGTGTTTTGTTTGATACATGTTTATGCACCTAAACTCCTTGAGTTTATCCTGTATAGGACTCTCTGTGGTCGCTGGGCTTGATCAACCCTTTCCTTTCCCATATTAGGGACATTTTTGACTATAATCTTTTCAAATATTTTTTCAGACCCTTTCCCTTTCTCTCCTTCTTCTAAGACTCCTATACTTCAAATGCTAATGCTTTTAATGTTGCTCAGAATTCTCTGAGACTCTACACATTTCTTTTCATTCTATTCTCTTTCATCCTGCTCCTTAGCATTTATTTCCATCATTCTATCTTCCAGCTCACTTATCTGCTCTTCTGCCTCAGCTATTCTGCTATTGATTGCTTCTAGTATATTCTTCATTTCAGTTATTGGGTTGTTCATCATCGATTGCTTGTTCTTTAGCTATTCTGGGTCCTTGTTAAACATTCCTTATATCTTCTTTATCTCTGGATCCACTTGATTTCTAAGACAAGAATATACAATGGAGAAAAGATATTATCTTTAGTAAGTGGTGCTGGGAAAACTGGACAGCTTAGTATAAAAGAATTAAATTAGAACACTCTCTAACACTATACATAAAAATAAACTCAAAATGGATTGAAGACCTGAATATAAGACCACCCAGTATAAAACTCTTTGACATAATTGTAGCAAAATCTTTTTTGACCCATCTCCTAGAGTAACCAAAATAAAAACAAAAATAAATAAATGAGACCTAATTAAAATTAAAAGTTTCTACACAGAAAAGGAAATCATAAACAAGATGAAAAGATAACCCTTAGAATAGGGGGAAATATTTGCAAATGGAGCAACTATCAAAAGATTAATCTCCAAAATATACAAGCAGCTCATGTAGCTCAATATCATAAAGGCAAAAAAAAAAAAATGGGTGGAACATCTAGTAGACATTTCTCCTGACTGAAAAACACATGCAAAGATGCACAACATCCTGTAAATCAACACTACAATGAAGCATCACCTCACACATCATTAAAGGGTGTGGAGAAAAGGGAACCCTCTTGTGTTGTTTTTGGGAATGTAAATTGATGTAGCCACTATGGAAAACAGTATAGATTTTCCTTAAAAAACAAAAATAGAACTAGCATATCATTCAACAATTCCACTACTGGGCATATACCCTGAGAAAACAATAATTCATAAAGATACATTCTTTCCAATGTTCATAGCAGAACTATTATAGGCAGGACATAGAAGCAACCTAAATGTTCATCAACAGAGGAATGGATAAAGAAGATGTAGTACATATATAGAATGGAGTATGAGTCATAAAAGAGGAAAAAAAAATTAGTCATTTGTAGAGATGTGGATGGACCTAGAACATGTCATAGAGTGAAAAAAGTTAGAAAGAGAAAAAAACAAATATCATACTTTAACACATATTTGTGAAATCTAGAAAAGTGGTATAGATGGTCTTATTTGCAAAGCAGAAATAGAAACACAGATAAAAAGAACAAACATATGAGTACTAAGGGGGACAGGAAGACAGCAATTGGGAGATTGGGATTGACACATATATACTATTTAATATTTTGCATAAAATAGATAATCAATGAGAACCTTGTATAGCACAGAGAACTTAACTTATTGCACTGTGGCAACCTGAATGGTAAGGAAGTCCAGAAGGGAGACGGTACATGTATATGTGAGTCTGACTCATGCTGCTGTACAGTAAAAACTAATGCAAATTGTAAATCAACTATACTCCATTAAAGTTAATTTTAAAATGGCTAAATTCAATGAACATTTATTTTACTGAATATTGTATGTATCTCTTTTTAAGTAACTCCATGTGTTTTTGTTTAACCTTCTCAAGTAGTCTATGATATGGATACTATTATTATAGTGATTTATATATGGGGAAATCAAGACAGGTGAGTTGAATAACTTATTTGTCATAAAAGAGCTAAAGTATATTCAAAGAAACAGTTATTTTTACTTAATACCAGACATACTTTGTCATTATTTTTGCTATTATGAAAGTAGAGACCAAAGGAAGAGGTTAGCTAAGTTTTTTTGACATCCAATTAGATATTTCCCCCCATTATATCATACTATATTATTTAGCAGTCCTGGGGATAAAATGTTCGTCTAATACATTTGAATATGGTGTCCATAGTAATATATATATATATATATATATATATATATATATATATACTGTTAATTTGTATTATTATCTAATGAAATTCTAGTCAATTTTTGCTTTCAGATAATCTTTTTATGGTAATGGAAACTTTAAGTGCCCTGGGTCACACATGAATTTCTGTTCCTCAAAATTATCATTTATTCTTCAAATACATATAAAAAGAGGTATGAGGCTTTGCCATTGCAATCATTTTTATGCAAACGTGAGAGGTATTAAGAACAATTCATATTGTTTCAAAGCCATCAACACCATCCATCTCCAGAACTCTTTTCATATTACAATAAAAGCTGCTGCTGCTACTGCTAAGTCACTTCAGTCGTGTCCGACTCTGTGTGACCCGATAGACAGCAGCCCACCAGACTCCCCCGTCCCTGGGATTCTCCAGGCAAGAACACTGGAGTGGGTTGCCATTTCCTTCTCCAATTTATGAAAATGAAAAGTGAAAGGGAAATCTCTCAGTCATGTCCAACTCTTCGTGAACCCATGGATTGCAGCCTACCAGGCTCCTCCATCCATGGGATTTGCCAGGCAAGAGTACGGGAGTGGGGTGCCACCGCCTTCTCCGACAATACAAGCTACAATCATCAAAAAATAACTTCATATTACCTACTCCATGCAGCACTTGACAAACACTATTCTACTTTACTTCTATGAATTTGACTATTCTAGTTACTTTATATAAGTTAAATCATACAGTATTTGCTTTTATGTGATGGATTTATTTCACTTGGTATAATGTCCTCAAGGTTTATCCATGCTGTAGTGGTGTTTAATGGAGAACAAACCTGCTCTGCATTAAATCTCTTCCTTATTGTTCTTTCGCCTATGCTAGTCACTGACGCTGCACCTTTCTAAACGAATTTTGCCTATAACCTGAAACATATATGATAGCCTATTCTGAAGGTTATGCCTCCCAGACTTGACCATTAAAGCTATAACAATTTTCATTCATAAAGAGATAAAAATTTGCAAAACAGAGAATAACACTTATCATGTTGGAGGTTTACAGGAACATTGTGACCAGACCTAAGTGGACAACAGTAACAAAAAAGGATTTAGGCACCAAGACATGTGCAACAATCAGCCACACCCTTATCTCTTTTGGTATAAGAGAAGCCTGAATTCTAACTTACGTAAGATGTCTCTTTAGGGCACTAGGCTATTCTTCTCAGTCTGCTGACTTTCCAAATAAAGTCTCTATTCTTTTCCTAAACACTCTGTCTCTCAGTTTATTGGCCTGAGATGGAGCAAGCACTGTGAGTCTGGGATCTGTAACAGTAGCATGTTTCAGAATTTTTTTTTTTTTCCTTTTAAGGTTGAAGAGCCTTCCATTATTTGCATGTAACACATTTTACTTATCCTCATCTTTAGGTGAACAGTTGGGTCACTTCCATCTTTTGGCTATGGGGAATAATGTCATTGTAGATACGGATGCTTACACATCTCTTTGAGCCTTGTTTTTATCTTATTTTAGCCATGCTGCAAGGCATGTAGGATCTTAAGTCCCCTACCAGGGATGGGACCTGCACGTCCTGCATTGGTAGTGCAGAGTCTTAATGACTGGACTGCCTTGGAAGTCCCTGAGTTCTGCCTTTAATTCTTTTTT
This sequence comes from Bubalus kerabau, assembly GCF_029407905.1. Taxonomy (NCBI): domain Eukaryota; kingdom Metazoa; phylum Chordata; class Mammalia; order Artiodactyla; family Bovidae; genus Bubalus; species Bubalus kerabau. The sequence continues at coordinate 7,029,569 of NC_073635.1, read as the reverse complement.
TTTATTTTTATTTTTTATTTTATTTTTAAACTTGACAAAATTGTATTAGTTTTGCCAAATATCAAAATGAATCCACCACAGGTTTTGGTTAGATACTAGAAGTGAAATCATTGTATCACATGGCAATTCTCGTTTATATTATTGAGGAAACACCATCCTGTTTCCTATGTGGCTGCACCCTTTTTACGTTTCTACCAGCAGTGCACAAGTCTTCCAGTTTCTCCATATCTTTGTCAACACTTGTTATTTCTTAGTCTTTGACAGTAGCCATCCTAATAGATATGAGGTAGTATCTCACTGTGGGAGAAGGCAATGGCAACCCACTCCAGTACTCTTGCCTGGAAAATCCCATGGATGGAGGAGTCTGGTGGACTGCAGTCCATGGCATCACTGAGTCAGACACAACTGAGGGATTTCACTTTCATATTTCACTTTCATCCATTGGAGAAGGAAATGGCAACCCACTCCAGTGTTCTTGGCTGGTAAATCTCAGGGATGAGGGAGCCTGGTGGGCTGCCATCTATGGGGTTGCACAGCATTGGACATGACTGAAGCAACTTAGCAGCAGCAGAAGAAGTATCTCACTGTGGTTATTTATGCATTTCCCAATGATTAGTGATGTTGAACATCTTTTTGTATTTGTATGGCCATTTGTATGTGTTTGCTGGATAAATCTCTATTTAAATCTGTTTATTTTTGATAAGGTTGTTTTCTTATTATTGAGTCTTAAGAGTTTTGTATATATTCCAATTATTTACTTTCTATAACATATATGATTTGAAAATATATTATCCATTATGTGGGCTGTCTATTGATGAACAAAAGTATTTCTTTTTTTTTTTTTTAATATTCAAGACTATTTTTTGTGTGTGTTGACTGTAACTTTGGTATCGTATCCAAAATGTTTTCTATCCTTTCATTTTTACCTTATCATGTCTTTAGATCTACAGTGAGTCTTTTGTAGACAGTAAGTAGTTGGATATTTTTTATCCATTTTGCCCAGTTATATTTTTTATCCACAAAATAACATGCATTATTTATTTTCTCAATGTTACTGAAGAATAGTTGATAATTTAAAATTGTATACACTTACTATGTACAACTTAATGATCTGATGTGTGAATATACTATAAAATATTCATAACAATAAAGGTGCTTATCTTATCTAATACCTCACATAGTTAAGATTTTTTACTTCAGATTCCATATGTGTTCAGGCATCATTTGTATTTCTGTGTCTGGCTTGTTTTACTCCATGTTCTAATGGTGGGAATGCAAGTTGCTATGGATATTATGGAAAATATTATGAAAGTTCTTCAAAAGATTAAAGACATTATTATGAGCCACCTTATCTTCTAAGTATATATCCAAAGGAAATAAATCCATATCTTGAAAAGATATCCTCACTTCCATGTTCATTTCAACACCATTCACAATAGCCAAGATATGAAAACAATCTAAATATCTAATGATAGATAAATGGATAAATAAAATGCATATGTATATATGCACATATATTTGCAATTTTGACAACAAGGATGAACCTGAAGTATATTATTCTAAGTGAAACAAAAATTTATACTTACCGTAGCTAATATTTGTTACCACATATATATGTATACACATACACACACACATATATGTATATAATAATGATGATCGATTTTCAGATACAGTATTTTCTTTAGGACTTATATAGATTTCATAAACTGCAATAGCATCATGTTTGGGCTACATGATCTCAGGAATTGCCTTCACTTCCTAAATTCTCTAAATTAATAAGTTGACTAGAGGGAATTCCCTGGTTGCTTGTAGTTAGAATTCTGGGCTTTTATTGCTGTGATCTGGGTTATGGTTCTAAAACTGAATATTGCTGGATGGCTAAAGTAGAATTTTAAAGAAAAGAATTCTACACAAAGCCATCCATCTAGCCAGATACATACACACACACATATATATGTTATATATATATATGTTATAACATATATACATCAGTTCAGTTCAGTCGCTCAGTCATGTCCGGCTCTTTGCGACCCCATGAATCGCAGCACGCCAGGCCTCCCTGTCCATCACCAACTCCCGGAGTTCACCCAGACTCACGTCCATCGAGTCAGTGATGCCATCCAGCCATCTCATCCTCTGTCGTCCTCTTCTCCTCCTGCCCCCAATCCCTCCCAGCATCAGAGTCTTTTCCAATAAGTCAACTCTTTGCATGAGGTGGCCAAAGTACTGGAGTTTCAGCTTTAGCATCATATGTAACAGCAATTATAGATTTTCAGATTTTCCTTAGGACAGAAGCTTATTGTTACTTAGTCACTAAGTTGTCCCACTCTTTGCAGCTTCTTGGACTATAGCCCTCCAGGCTCATCTGTCCATGGGATTTCCCAGACAAGAAAACTGGAATGAGTTCCCATTTCCTTCTCAAAGGGATATTCCCAATCCAGGGATTAAACCCAGGTCTCCTGCATTGACAGGCAGATTATTTATCACTGGAACCACCGGGAAAGCCCAGGAGTTATTCAGAGTCAGGATCATTGGCAAAATAAATGCAAGTAAAATAATGAATACAGCAAACTTAATTTTTCCAATGCTAGATATGGCATTCCAAAGATGGCCTTCAGTCTGACCAGCCCACTCTATTCTAGTGAATAAGCTACATGAAAAGTCAAACACTCATGATTTGATTTGGTGAAGGGAGAATTTGGAAAAAAAAGAGTAAGAGAAAATTTGGAAAAAAGAAAATAAGCATACACTTTGTTAGTAATGAAACTCAAAGTTATAATGCCAGACACTGGAAACTTTATGTACATATCTCTGCCATGGGATTATACTTGGCAGGAAAATCAGATGATGGCATCAGTCTGGCAAGCCATTCTCTCGCTTAAACAGGACTTGAATGGATAAAGCCTTCTGACTAAGTAAATATTTCAGTTAAACTCTGTCCTTGAATGTTATATTAACTTAACATTTTATTTTATATATTTTTAATATGCTAATCTGAAGGTTCTTTATTTTTATTTTTTTAATATAAATTTATTTACTTTAATTGAAGGCTAACTACTTTACAATATTGTATTGGTTTGCATACATCAACATGAATCCACCACAGGTGTACACGTGCTTCCCATCCTGAACCCCCTCCCTCCTCCCTCCCCATACCATCCTTCTGGGTCATCCCAGTGCACCAGCCCCAAGCATCCTGTATCATACATTGAACCTGGACTGGTGATTCATTTCACATATGATATTATACATGTTTCAATGCCATTCTCCCAAATCATCCCACTCTTGCCCTCTCCCACAGAGTCCATAAGACTGTTCTATACATCTGTGTCTCTTTTGCTGTCTTGCATACAGGGTTATCGTTACCATCTTTCTAAATTCCATACATATGAGTTAGTACACTGTATTGGTGTTTTTCTTTCTGGCTTACTTCATTCTGTATAATTGGCTCCAATTTCATCCACCTCATTAGAACTGATTCAAATATTCTTTTTAATGGCTGAGTAATATTCCATTGTATATATGTACCACAGCTTTCTTATCCATTCATCTGCTGATGGACGTCTAGGTAGCTTCCAAATAACTTAACATTTTATTTGCACTATGTTTTTTATTCAATTGACAGTTTTGTGTCCTTAAAGACAGTCCTTCATACAATTTATACTGAAAGATAGTGAACTTAAATTCTCCCACATGAATATTTTCAGATTCTGATGTTATTTGATGATTCATGTTATTTAGCCTGTCTGCATTTTTCTGATATATCTCTAAACCCATCAGCACGCTTGGATGCTGTTATGTTACACATGTCTGTTTTTTCACATACATGAGGAGAGAGTGGCAACATTAATCATCACTCAGTTTAAATAAGTGTTTGAAATGTAACCACACCTTATATGACAATAAGCAATATGGGTTCTATAGAAGTGGGATAGAAAGTACAATTGTTCAACTTATGGAAGGATAATTACTGAGATACAAGAGAAGTTAATTGGAAGATCACAGGGATACCCAAATCTTGGCTGCCAAGGACACTTGAAACTTTGAGAATATCCCTGCCCTACACAGTAGGAGAAAATATATTATTCAGGTCACTCAAGTCTAATATGATAGACCAAATTGAGCATTTTCAATTTCATGTTTATTTACACTGACAAGACATTCTAACATAGGGGATTACTAATGTTTGAAGCCATGAAAATTGTTCCCCATTTTCAAACCATATAGCTTATCCTAGCTGTTACAGGCTTCCTCCTCAAGTTGGTTTTATTTAAGCAGTTTGAGTAATAGACTTATTTGAGTAAAGGCTATAATTGAGGTTGATGTCTACTCAGAAGTCTCACATGTTCTTGCTTACTTTGAGCATTTGTTTTACATAGTTCAGAGAAGAAAGCACTCCAAAATCTATGGCTAAATAAAAGCTATTGAGAAGCCGTAGATTAATGCTCAGTAACCCATTAGGGCTTCCCAGGCAGTGCACTGGTAAAGAATCCTCATGACAATGTAGGAGATTCTAGAGATGCAAGTTCAGTCCCTGGGTGGGGAAGATCCTCTAGAGTAGGCAATTGCAACTTACGTCAGTGTTCTTCCCTGGTGGCTCAGAAGGTAAAGCCTCTGTCTACAATGCGGGAGACCCGGGTTTGATCCCTGGGTTGGGATGATTCCCTGGAGAAGGAAATGGCAATCCACTCCAGGACTATTGCCTGGAAAATCCCATGGACAGAGGAGCCTGGTAGGCTACAGTCCATGGGGTTGCAAAGAGTCGGACACGACTGAGTGACTTTACTTACTTCGGTGTTCTTGCTTTAAAAATTCCAAGGACATAGAAGCCTGGCAGGCTACAGTCTAAGGGGTCTCAAATACTTGAACACAACTGAGCAACTGAGCACACAACACAATCCATATCTACTCAGTTAAAAGAAAGAGAGAGATGGAATGGAGAATCCAGTTAGCTGAATAACTGGAAGACAAATACATAGATAGATGCATACATGCATTCATACAAATGTACATATATATGCATACATACATACCCCTGATATTTGCTTCCTTCTTCTGATTAGGTAGCATAATTATTTATGACTCTATGTTAGATAATACTTTGTACACTGTTCCTTTATTCTTGACATAATTCAGAGTTATAAAGTGATAGTAAGTTTGAGAATTGGTTGATACCAAACTTTTTGATTGGCAGTTGTGGCCGGATGAACTGACTAGCAACTTGGCAGGAATAACATAGTTTTTAAAATCAGTACCAAAGTGAAAAACAAAAATTATGGATAAAAGGATAATACATAATTTTACTGATATAAATTTTAGAGCTAATCAGCTTTACTCTGTTAGAAAAAAATGTTTCTACTCATATAACATTTTCTAGGACATTATTGAATTTCATTATAGTAGTTTTTTTTTATTATAATTTACAATCAATTCTAAGGTTTTGTAACAGGGATAGATACATAGTAGGAGTAGATATGTCCATACTGCTATAACTACTGATTTTACAAAGTCTTTAAAAAATAAATTACTGAGGAGAATAAGATGAGGAATTCTTACCTAAGCCCTCACATGATTAAATTCATTATTTATGCTTTGAATAATGAAATTTAAAAAATATTTTAGAATTATTAGTCACTGCAACCAGAATATTAAGTTGTTTCCTCTGTACTAAATCTTTAGAAGTAGTTTGTTCATCATCCACACTCATGTTAACAAAGGCTATTAATTTTCTTTAACTTTTATGCAATTTTGAAAGATTAATTTTCATTTAAAATTATTACAAAATACTAGCTAGATTCCCCTTGATGTACAATATGTCCTTGAATCTATCTTTAACTCAATACTTTGATCCCTGGCTCCCTCATTCCTATGGTGCCATCCCCAAGCCACCTGCAATCTCTAAATTGTTCTCTATATGTGTGTCTGCTTAAAAAAAAAAAAAAAAAGTTTGTTCTATATTCTTCATATAAATGACATCATACAGTATTTGTCTTTCTCTGTCTGACTTATTTCACTTAACAAAATGCCATTCAAGTCTATCCCAGGAGCTGAAAATGGTAAAATGTCATTCTTTTTTTTTTTTTTTATAGCTGAGTAGAATTCCACTGTGTATGTGTATACATGTGTGTGTGTGTGTGTGTGTGCGCACGTGCTCAGATGTGTTCAACTCTTTGAAACCCCATAGACTGTAGCCTGCCATCCCCCTCTGTCTATGAATTTTTCCAGGCAAGAGCATTGGAGTAGGTTACCATTTCCTACCCCAGGAAATCTTCCTGACCCAGGGATCAAACTCACATCTCTTTATTTCCTGCATTGCCAGGTAGGTTCTTTACTACTAGTGCCATTTGAGAAGCTCATATGCATATATGTGTGTGCACATATGTGTGCATGTGTGTGTGTATCCCCTTCATGGATTACAGCCTCATCATGGCAAAGGAGACAGCATAACTCAGTAAACCTATAAGACATGTCAAGTAAAGCCACAAAAAACAGACAGGTTATAGTGAAGATTTTGACTGGAGGAAGAAATGGCAATCCACTTCAATATGTTTGCCTTGAGAACCCCATGAAAAGTATGAAAGGTAAAAATATATGACACTGGAAATAAGACCCTCCAGGTTGGAAGGTGTCCAGTATGCTACTGGGAAAGAGCAGAGAGAAATTACTAATAGTTCCAGAAGAAAAATGAAGCAACCAGGGCAAAGTGAAAATGAAACTTAGTTATGGATGTGTCTAGTGGCAAAAGTCAAGTCTAATGATGTGCAAAACAACACTGTGAAACCTTGTGTAGTGTTCCATATGCTATACAATAGGTCTTTGTTGGTCATCCATTTTGAATAAAGCAATGTGTACATGACCTTCCCAAACTCCACAACTATCCATCCCTCCATGCTGAATGGGAGGGAACTTTGGGGGAGAATTGATACATGTATGCATATGCCTGAGTCTCTTTGCTGTTCACCTGCAATTACCACAACAAAAATAAAAAGTTTAAAGTTTTTGGGAGAAGAAGAATATTGCATAGTAACTTGGAAAGTCAGGTCCATGAATCAAGGTAAATTGGATGTGGTCACACATGAAATGGCAAGATTGAACATGGACATTTTAAGAATCAGTGAAATAAAATAGATGGGGATGGGCAATTTTAATTTGGATAGCCTTTATATCTAGTACTGTTGAAAGAATCTCTTAGAAGAAATGGAGTAACCCTCATAGTTAACAAAGGAGTTTAAAGTAGAGTATTTGGGTACAACTCCAAAATGCACAAAATGAACTCATTTCATTTCCAAGGCATAACATTTAACATCACAGTAATCTAAGTCTATGTACCAATCACTTATACCAAAGAAGCTGAAGCTGATAGGAACTAACACCCGCCCCCCCACTCCTACCCCCCGCAAAAAAAAAAAAAAAAAAAAAAGACCTTTTCATCATAGGGAATTGGAATGAAAGAGTAGGAAGTTAAGAGGTATCTGGAATGACAGGAAAGTTTGGTCTCAGAGTACAAAATGAACAAGGGCAAAAGCTAACAAAGTTTTGTCACGAGAAAATGTGGTCACAGAAAACACATTTCAAGCAACTCAGGAGACGACTCTACACATGGACATCACCAAATGGTCAACACTGAAAATGGAATGATTATATTCTTTGCAGTGGAAGATGGAGAAGTTCTATATAGTCAGCAAAAACAAGATTTGCAGCTGGCTGGCTCAGATCATCAGCTCCTTATTGGCAATTTCTGTATTTATTTTAAAGTAGGGAAAACCACTAGGCCATTCAGGTATGACTATATCTAATACCTTATAATTATACAGTGGAGGTAACAAATAGATTCAAGGGATTGGATCTTGCAGACAGACTCCATGAAGAACTATGGGTGGAAGCTGTTAACATTGAATAGGAGGCAGTAAACAAAATAATCTGAAAAAAAAAAAAAAAAAAGAAATGCAAGAATGTAAGGTCTAAGGAAGTTTTACAAATAGCTGTGGAAAGAAGAGAAATGAAAGGCAAGGGAGAAAAAGAAATGTACACCCAACTGAATCCAGAGTTCCAGAGAAGAGCAAGAAACAAGAAAGCCTTCTTAACTGAACAGTGCAAAGAAATAAAGGAAAACAATAAAATGGGAAAGACTAGAAATATCTTCAAGAAAACTGAAGATACCAAGAGAACATTTCATGGAAAGATGGACACAATAAAGTACAGAAATCGCAAGAACCTAACAGAAGCAGAAGACATTTGACAAGAATACACAGAAAACTACACATAAAAGGTCTTACTTACCTGTTCAACCATGATGGTATGGTCATTCATCTAGAGTAGGACATCCTGTATTGTGAAGTCAAGTGGGCCTTAGGAAACATTACATGAACAAAGCTAGTGGAGGTGATGGAATCCCAGCTGAGCTATTTCAAATCTTAAAAGACAATGTTGTGAAAGTGCTGCACAGAATATGTCAGCAAATTTGAAAAACTCAGCAGTTGTCACAAGACTGGAAAAGCTCAGTTTTCATTTAAATCTCAAAGAAGAGCAATACCAAAGAATGTTCAAACTACCATACAATTGCATGTATCACACATGTTAAAGGTTACAATAAAAATCCTTCAAGCTAGGCTTCATCAGTACATGAACTGAGAAATTCCATATGTACAAGCTGGGTTTAGAAAAGACAGAGGGACCAGAAACCAAATTGACAGCATTTGTTGGATCATGGGAAAAGAAAGAGAGTTCCAGAACAAAACATCTACTTCTTCTTCGTTGATTAAGTTAAGCCTTTGACTGTGTGGATCACAACAAAATGTGGAAAACTCTAAAAGAGATGGGAATACCATGCTACCTTACCTGCCTCCCCAGAAAACTGTATGTATGTCAAGAAGCAACAGTTAGAACCAGATATGTTTCAATTTTGGGAAAGGAGTATGACAAAGTTGTATACTGTCACCTTGGTTCAATAACCTCTTTGCAGAGTACATCATGAGAAAAGCTAGGCTGGATGAATCACAAGCTGGAATCAAGATTGCTGGGAGAAATATCAACAGTCTCAGATATGCAGATGATATCACGCTAACAGCAGAAATTAAAGAGGAACTAAAGAGTCTCTTGATGTGGGGAAAGAAGTGAGTGAAAAAGCTGGCTTAAAATTCAACATTCAAAAAACTAAAATCATGTCATCTGGTCCCATCACTTCATGGAAAATAGAAATGAAAGGAGTGACAGATTTTCTTTTCTTGGACTCCAAAATCACTTCAGATGGTGACTGCAGCCATGAAATTAAAAGATGCTTGCTCCTTGGAAGGAAAGTTATGAAAAACCTAGGCAGCATATTAAACAGCAAAGAAATCACTTTCCCACAAAAGTTCATATAGTCAAAGCTATGTTTTTTTTTCCAGTAGTGATATGCAGATGTTACAGTTCGACCATAAAGGAGGCTGAGTGCCAAAGGATTGATTCTTTTGAACTGTGGTGTTGGAGAAGACTCTTGAGAATCCCTTGAACTGCAAAGAGACCAAACCAGTCAATCTTAAAGGAAATAAATCCTGATTATTTATTGAAAGAACTGATGCTGAATCTCCAATACTTTGGCCAACTGATGCAAAGAGCCAACTCATTGGAATTGGAAAAGACCCTGTTGCTGGGAAAGATTGAAGGCAAAAGAAAAAGGGGATGGCATGGGATGAAATGGTTAGATAATATTACCACCTCAATGGACATGAATTTGAGAAAACTCTGGGAGACAGTGGAAGATAGGGTACCCTGGTATTCTACAGTCCTTTGGGTTGCAAAGAGTTGGACTTGATTTAGTGACAGAACAATAATATGCACATGTGTGTGTGTGTATGTATGTGTGTGTGTGTGTCTGTATCTGTGTCTGTGTATCTGTATGCATAAGGCACATCTTCTTTATCCACTATCTGTTGATGGACACAGATTACTTCCAAATCTTAGAAACTGTAAATAATGCTGCTATGAACATAGGGTTGATGTATATTTCCCAGTTATTGCTTTTGTTTCCTTGGATATTGTTGGGGATTTTCTCCCCGGGACTTGGAAGCGACGAACCTGAAAGAATGACACTCAGACAGTCTCTTGCAAGGACTGACAAGTTTATTTCTGCAGTCAAGCCTTTTTATAGAAGCAGGAACAAAGAGCTTAAAGTATACAGCCAGCAGAGCACATACGGGGTTAACACATAATCAGTAAAAGCATTTCAAGGACAGCGTGCTCTAAGTGACTCATGTGCTTATCCCACAACCCGTTTTCTCAAGTAACATCCTTAATTATTTTTAAATCTTGGCCCTGAGCATAACCAAAGTCAGGAGATGTTTTTCTCTCCACAGTACACAAAGCTGGGTACTTCTGGCCCTTTGCCATTTCCCCAAAGACTTTCTCCTAATACAGCTATTTTGTACTATGCTTCCCAACATATCCTCCTTTTGTTTTTAATTTAAGCACGACGGCTGCTAGTTGGAGTCCATTGTGGGAGGCACAGAGTATCCTGTATCCTATAAGCAATGACAAAAAGAGCAGGGTGATTAATACATATATAAAAATATTGCTTCCTGAAAGCCAAGCTCTAGGGTCTAGAGACGATAGGGTTTTGGTTAAAGTATCATAGAATTGAGTGATAGACAATTCCCTAGGTACCCTAACTTGAAAATTAGCAACTTGTTATTTCAACAAATTGATGTCTAAACTTGAGTTATCTGTGAGATCCTGCAAATGCACCTTAACTTTATCCCAAGGATATTCAGTGCTATTATAGGGCATGTTACTCAGACAAAAAGAAGTAAAATTCCAGTGACAGTGTATACGTGTTCAGAAAGTCAGTTGCTGCATTTGATCTCCAAAGTAGATAACCACAGTTTGTAACTCGTTAATTCGTGTTTGTAATTGCTGATCTATTTGAGCTTATTGAGTCCACAGATCATGAGAGTCTTTGTGCCAAGCAGTGATAAAATCATAATTTTGTATAGAATTATGTAAAGCCATACCAGACAAAGTTCCTACAGTCACAATGGAGATAAGGCTTAAGATGCCTGCAATAATCCACCCAATGATGCGCTTAGATCGCCTAAGCCCAGTTTTCAACAATACAGAAAGAAATACAGAATCAGTCCAAGGTTCAGTTAAGTTTATGGGAAGCCATAACTCAGATCTTTGTTTAACTAGCGCAATGCTAACACTGTAATATGAAATGGTGTGATTAAGGCAGGTATACAATGCACATGCAGTACAATTGACAATCTTGGCCGATAAGTCAATATCAAAATGCCCAACAATAAACAAGTATGGAAGGTGAACACACGATTGAATATAGCCAGTACTATATATGGAGAAGGCATTGGCACCCCACTCCAGTACTCTTGCCTGGAAAATCCCATGGACAGAGGAGCCTGGTGGGCTGCAGTCCATGGGGTATCTGGGAGTCGAACATGACTGAGCGACTTCCCTTTCACTTTTCACTTTCATGCATTGGAGAAGGAAATGGCAATCCGCTCTAGAGTTCTTGCCTGGAGAATCCCAGGGACGGTGGAGCCTTGTGGGCTGCCGTCTATGGGGTCGCACAGAGTTGGACACGACTGAAGCGACTTAACAGCATTATATAGGAAGGTATAATTAGAAGGATGAAATACACCCATAGTCCCATAAACATTAACGAAGTGCTCTAAAGCTGCTGGAATTTTCCAAATGTGCCATTGCTTTGGCCCCACAATAGGGACAACAATCCTGGGTCGTGGGGGTGATAAGCCCCTGTTATACTAATTCAGCAATATGTCCTTATCAGTCCAGAAACTTGTCTTAGATTTATGAAAGCCTCCAATGCTTGATCTATTAAACCAGGAGCAGTTATGATGTTCCTCTTGCTCTTTAGTGTCTGCTCAGCCTGATGAGTCATGTTTTTCACTTGAGCCCATGTCGGGTAAGGATTCAGACAATGGCGTTTCCTCATTGGTTCCTCCAGGGTCATTGACGAGACCCTTCGCATCAACTTCATCACTTCCCGAGGGAGTCCGGTCTTGGGGTCCCTCTCGGTAATGGACATGGTGAAGGGGAACCCAGATTTCCTCTCCATCTGCAATGACAAGACCATAACCCTTGCCTAGGAGTCGTAAGATTCCTGGCAGCCATTGATTAAATTGCTTATACCATATTGGTGTATTGATTTCTAATTTGCTGTTTTTGTCTTCTGCAAAATGTCTATCTGCACGAGTGCCAGAATTATTTTTTGTTAAGTTTAAAAAATTTAGGGAATAAAGAGTTAAAGATAATAGTAATTAAGGGTTCATTGGATAAGAAGTGTATCTCCTTTTCCATATTCCCCCTTTCTGTTTTAATAAATGAGTTTTTAGGGTGTGGTGGGCTCTTTCAATAATGGCTTGATCCTGAAGATTATAGGGTATTCTTGTAATGTGTGTTATGTTCCATTCTGATAAAAATGAATGAAACGAATGTGAGGTGAATGTAGGTCCATTGTCTATTATCAAGACAGAAGGAATCCCCATAACGGGGAAGGTGAGTAAGAGTGTGGAAATGGCATGTTTACTGGATTCTGAAGAGAGAGATACTGTCCAGATAAAGTCGGAAAATGTATCTATTGAGGTAAAAAGTAAAGAAAATTTTCCTAAGGAGCAGTGAGTGAAGTCAGATTGCCAAAGGGAATTAGGTTGTTGCCCCCGGGGATAAATTTTTGAAATCATAGTCTGTAAATGTAGAGGGGCGCAGACATCATAGGTTTTAATAATATGCCGTGTTACAGTGAGAGGAATATGGTATTTAGAGTGCAATCTGTTAGCATTGGTATGAAGATTAGCATGTTTGTCAATGGCAGACATAAAAATGGGAGCTATGAGCCTGTCAATAGCATCATTTTTTGTAACCAGAGGGTCAGGTAAACCTGAATGAGCATGTATATGTGCAATAAAGAAAGGTTCCATATGTGAGCGAATTAAGGCTTGAGTTTGTGAAAAGAGAGTATATAATTCTTCATCTAGGTTGTATAAAAAGGCGGTAACAAAATCAGGAAAAAGGGAAGCAAGGTATTTGGAATCAGTATACACGTTGAAGGATAATGGTTGAAGTGACAAAAGAGCATATAAAGCATATAATTCAACTCTTTGTATTGAAAATAGGTAGTGGGTAATTTCTCTTTGATATCAGGGCTGACAATCCCTATTATGCCTTTCTTGTTGCCATCAATAAGATAGGTGGATGCATTGGAAATAGGCTGGGATGCAATGATATTAGTTATAATGAATTTAGTACATTGTAGAAAGTCCCATAATTTTCCTTTTGGCAAATGAAATGAGATAACATTTTGAAAATCATCTAATGCCATTTGCATGGTCAAGTTATACTGTAAGGCAATTTGCAATTTCTTTTTTGTCAAGGGGACGTGTATTGCATATGGATTAAAGCCAGTCAAAGTTTGTACATGGCTTCTTCCTGACATAATTAAGTGCCCTATTTTCCCAATATATGATACAATTTTTTAGACTGTTTAGTGTATAAATATATCCATTCTATTGGGCTATGTTGAGCTATAATTGCAGTGGGTGAATGTTCAGTGGGGAATATATAGAAAGAAACTGGTTGATCATAATCTAGTTGAGTTGAAAAAGATTGTTGAATGCATTTCTCTATTAAGGCCAGTTCTTCTTTGGCCTCTTTTGTTAGCTGCCTAGGGTTATTAGGGTCAGGGGATACCTCTAAAATTTTAAATAGATTTTGTAAGGCATAGGTGGGGATGCCAACAGATGGCCGTAGCCAATTAATATCTCCTAGCAATTTTTGCGGAGAAGGCAATGGCACTCCACTGCAGTACTCTTGCCTGGAAAATCCCATGGATGGAGGGGCCTGGTAGGCTGCAGTCCATGAGGTCGCTAAGAGTCGGACACGACTGAGCGACTTTCCTTTCACTTTTCACTTTCATGTATTGGAAATGGCAACCCACTCCAGTGTTCTTGCCTGGAGAATCCCAGGGACGGGGGAGTCTGGTGGGCTGCCGTCTATGGGGTCGCACAGAGTCGGACACAACTGAAGCGACTTAGCAGCAGCAGCAATTTTTGAAAATCATTCAGCGTGCATAGAGACTGCATTGAAATTTGAGTTTTTTGAGGTTTGATTTTAGATTCTTCCATAACATGTCCTAAATAATTAAAGGGTGCTTTCCATTGAATTTTATCTGGCGCAACAAGCAGGCCATGATTTTGAAGAGTAGTAGTAACTTCATGGTATAACTGTTGCAAATAGAGTTCAGATTCCATAGAAAGAAGTGTATCATCCATGTAATGAATTATAAATGTAGTAGGATATTTATCTCTAATGGGTTGTAATAAAACAGATATGAGATATTGGCAAATGGTAGAAGAGTTCATCATTCCCTGAGGTAGCACCTTCCATTGAAATCTTTTAACAGGAGCCATGTGATTTATAGAAGGAACTGAAAAGGCAAAACGTTTTCTATTTTTAGGGTGCAGAGGTATAGTAAAAAAGCAGTCTTGTAAGTCAATAATAACTATAGATCATCCTTTTGGTACCATAGAAGGGGAGGGCAATCTGGGTTGTAAGGGCCCCATAAGTAACATGGTATTATTAACATTTCTTAAATCTATCAACATTTGCCATTTTCTTGATTTCTTTTTTATTACAAAAACAGGGGAATTCCATGGGGAAAATGAAGGTTCTATATGAGCTTTTTGTAATTGTTCATTAACTAATTGAATAAGAGCTGCCAATTTTTCTTTAGTTAGGGGCTGTTGAGGTGTCCATATTGGGGTATTAGATTCCCAATCGAGGGGCAGTGGTAATAATTCAATGGCCCCCAGTAAAAAGGTTCATTTAAAGAAATTGTGACTTTCGTTTGTTCAAGAAAATCCCGTCCCCATAAATTGATTGGGATTTAGTAATATATGGTTTAAGATAAGCTACAATTTGATCAGGGTCATACACTTGTAAATAGAATGTATTGACATAAGTTTGTGTGGCATCAGCTTCACCCATTCCTAATAGTCTAGAAGGAGCCATAACCTTACCCCAATCATGGGGCCATTCTGCAGCTCTAATGATTGAAATGTTAGCTCCGGTATCTAACATGCCTGTGAAATTTTTTCCCGTATGCGTAAAGTAAGCATGGGTTTCTGATGTTCCTTTAATAAGGTGGATAGTGCAGCAGTAAGGTTGGTACTGCCAAAGCCTCCCTGCCGAACTTTATCAGATGCCTTCATTGGTTTGACATATGGCAAAAGTAATAATTGTGCAAAATGTTCCCCTTGTATATTTCCCATTTTCACAACATTTACCATAACATGTATTTCCCCTTCATAATCTTCGTCCATAACACCAGTCAATACCATTAAACCTCTCATCGTGCAGCTACTACATCTCCAAATCAGTCCCATTGTCCCGGGTGAAATCGGGCCATAATATCCAGTGGGAATTTTGTGGGGGTTGTATAATTCTATTAGTTCCATATCATAAAGACTAGGTATATCAATGCAAGCAGTCTTAGATGTAGCTGTTTATAGCATTATAACATTAGGACCTCCTTTTGTAGTGGGGCTAGAGGACGGCCCCTTTATCAGTTTCCCTGTTGTTTTGTTGTGCACTGGGGTTCAAGGTGTTTCTATCCTTATCAAATTTAGAATGACATTCATTCAGCCAATGGAACCCCTTTTTACATCTTGGACATACTCCTGGGGGTCTCTTCTTATTAGAAGTAGTATTATTCTGGCCTCTGTTGGCATGCGACATTGTTTTTTCATATGGCCGGGCTTCCCACAGTTAAAACATTTGGCATTAGCAGCTTTTTGTACATTAAAGGTTTCCAATGTTGCCAATTTTTCTCTGTGGGACATAGATCTGTTGTCCCTACATGCTTCAAATATTCCATAAGAGAGCCAGTCTCTCGAATTGGTCTGAGCACAGATCGACATTCCTCATTAGCATTTTCAAAAGCAAGTTGTTTAAAATAATATTTTGTAAAGTCATATCCTTAATAGATTTCTCAACTGCATCCTTTAATTTTCTTATAAATTGAGAATATTCCTCCTCATGTCCTTGAATAATCTTAACAAATGAACCATCAGAGTTAGCGCTATCAACTTTTGCCCATGCCCTGCAGGCAGTTTCTTAAATGAAATGCAACATCTCAAGGGTAATATTAGCTAATTGTGCCATTACATTGGCCATAGTCCCTGTTCCAGTCAGTATATCATAAGTTAAATTGGCAGGGTTACCATGAAATTTCTGGTCAATCATCAGCTGTTGGGCCTCATCATTAACCCGCATTTGCCATTGCAGTAATTGTTGAGGATTTAAAGCTATCTTTGCTACTTGAAAAACATCATATGGCATCCAATGGTCAGCCCATCCTCTGAGAAATTCTATACAGTAAGGAGAAGTAGGTCCATACAGAGTTCATGCTTTCTTAAAATTAGGCAACATGCTAAAATCTATACCGTCCCAAGAATTTTGACCCTGGATGGGTTGATCAAATTGTATTGGGAAAGCGAAAGCACAAGCAGGCATCTCCGGAGGAGTGAAGTGGTTAGTACGAGCAAAGTTAGCAATTGCTGTTACAGGCGGAGCAGAAAGAAAAACCTCAGATTTGGGCTGTCAGTTGAATGAAATGATCTCCGTTCTAAGTGGCTTCAGTTTTGACACATCCTGTATATATATGTGTCTTTAAGTTGTTTTTCTAAGGATTGTGTCTGATTGAGCATAACATTCTTATATTTCAAAGCACCTTGCATATCTTGTTCTTTAAGCTCATATTCATGTAAAGATTGAATAGTTTTTACTTCCACATCAACGTTATGCCCTTCAATTTGTTCTATGATCGCCCATATGAGTGACCATGTAACCCTTGCCAATATGCTGGCAAAACATTATTTTTAACCCTTTTCTATATGTCTAGATTGAGTGTCCCCTCTTCTGGGAACCATGAATTGTTCCAGTAAAATATGATAGCAGTCGTTCAACTGATCTCTTGAAACATTAACACCGTTTTGTTTCAAAAAATGATGCATTATAGAAATGAAAGGAATTTTACTGTTATGTTGTCCTATCCTGCTTACTTCTTTCTGCAGGGGCTCGTCGCTTTGTTCAGCCTTCCTTTCAAGTCCCTGTTTGGGCGCCACTTGTTGGGGATTTTTCTCCCTGGGACTTGGAAGCGACGAACCTGAAAGAATGACACTCGGACAGTCTCTTGCAAGGACTGACAAGTTTATTTCTGCAGTCAAGCCTTTTTTACAGAAGCAGGAACAAAGAGCTTAAAGTATATAGCCAGCAGAGTGCATACAGGGTTAACACATAATCAGTAAAAACATTTCAAGGACAGCGCGCTCTAAGTGACTCATGTGCTTATCCCACGACCTGTTTTCTCAAGTAGCATCCCTATTTATTATTAAATCTTGGTGCCGAGCATAACCAAAGGCAGGAGATGTTTTTCTGTCTGCAGTACACAAAGCTGGGTACTTCTGGCCCTTCGCCATTTTCCCAAGGACTTTCTCCTAATATGGCTATTTTGTACTACTCTTCCCAACAGATATATACCTGGAAGTAGAATTGCTAGATTATATAGTAGTCCTATATATACATATATGTATATATTTTAAAATTTCATACTGTTTTCTATAGTTGTTGTACCAATTTACATTCCCAGAATCAATGTATGTGGTTTCCTTTTTCTCCACATCTTCTATAAAATTTGTTATTTGTAGACTCTGATGACAGCCATGAGTTAATAGTTCACTGTGGTTTTGAATTATATTTCCCTGATGATTAAAAGATGTTAAGCATCTTTTCATGGAATTGTTGGTCATGTGCACTTCCTCTTTAGCAAAATTTAAATTCAATTTATCTGCCCACTCTTAATCAGGTTGCTTGTTGTTTTGATGCCAAGTTGCTATGGACTGTTTACATTTGTTGGATATTTATTCCTTATGGATCACATCATTTGCAAATATTTTCTCCCACTCAGTAGATTGTTTTTTCATTTTATGTTGATGATTCTTTTCCTGTGCAAAAGCTTTTACATTTATTTAGGTCCCATTTTTAGGTCCATTGCTTATTTTAGCTTTTATTTACTTTACTTGAGGAGAGAGATTAAAAAACAAAACAAACAAGCAAACAAAAACATGATTTATGTCAAAGAGTGTTTCCCTCTAAGAGTATTATCTGGCCTTGTATTTAGGTCTTTAATCGATTTTGAGTTTATTTTTTCAATATGGTGTTAGAAAATGTTCTGATTTTGTTTTGTTACATGTAGCTGTTTGGTTTTTCCAGCAGCTCAACACCACTTATTAAAGAGAATGTCTTTTCTCCATTCTCTATTCTTGTCTTCTTTCTCATAGATCAATTGACTGAAAGTGAGCATAGTTCTGGGCATTATAATGTCTTCCACTGATCTATGTATCTGTTTTTGTGTCAGTGCCATAATGTTTTGATTACTGTAGCTTTATAGTATAGTGTGAAGTGAGAGAGTGTGATTTATCCAGCTCTATTCTTCTTTTTCAAGATTACTTTGACTATTCCAATTCTTTTGTCTTTCCATACAAATTTTAAAATTATTTGTTCTAGTTCTTTGAAATATGACATTGGTATTTTGGTTGCATTTGCATTTCATCTATAGATTGCCTTGAGTAGTATGGTTATTTTAATAATATTGATTCATCCAATAAAAGAATACTGTTTATCTTTTCATCTGCATCAGCCTCAATTTCTTTCAAAATCACTTTTTCATTTTTTGGACTACAAGTCTTTTGCCACCTTAGATTTATTCCTACATATTTTATCATTTTAATGCAGCTATGAATCAGATTGTTTTCCATTATCAAACACATTATTTCCCAGAAACCTTAAGTTCATTGATGTCTTATATATCATACCAATCTAATGAACTTGATAATATCCTAATTTTAAAGATAAGGATACTAAGATTCAAGTCAGCTTTCATAAAATTATGGTGTAAGGGAGAGAATACCAGGGATCAAATCCTTGGCTGTTTGAATCAAAAGACTATATTTGTTTTTTGTTTTGTTTTTCTGCATGTAGCAAAAATGAAATGTGAACACTCTCTTTATTGACTTTCCCAAAGCCTTTGACTATGTGGATCACAATAAACTGGAAAATTCTGAAAGATATGGGAATACCAGACCACCGACCTGCCTCTTGAGAAATCAGTATGCAGGTCAGGAAGCAACAGTTAGAATGGGATATGGAAAAACAGACTGGTTCCAAATAGGAAAAGGAGTATGTCAAGACTGTACATTGTCACCCTGGTTGTTTAACTTACATGCAGAGTACATCATGAGAAACGCTGGGCTTGAAGAAGCATCAGCTGGAATCAAGACTGCTGGAAGAAATATCAATAACCTCAGATATGCAGATGACATCACCCTTATGGCAGAAAGTGAAGAACTAAAGAGTCTCTTGATGAAAGTGAGGGAGGAGAGTGAAAAAGTTGGCTTAAAGCTCAGTATTCAGAAAACTAAGATCATGGCATCTGGTCCCATCACTTTATGGCAAATAGATGGGGAAACAGTGGAAACAGTGTCAGACTTTATTTTTCTGGGCTCCAAAATCATGGTAGATGGTGATTGCAGCCATGAAGCTAAAAGACACTTACTCCTTGGAAGGAAAGTTATGACCAACATAGATAGCATATTGAAAAGCAGAGACATTACTTTGTTAACAAGGTCCAGCTAGTCAAGGCTATGGTTTTTCCAGTGGTCATGTATGGATGTGAAATTTGGACTATAAAGAAAACTGAGCACCAGTTTGATGCTTTTGGACTGTGGTGCTGAAGAAGACTCTTGAGAGTCCCTTGGGCTGCAAGGATATCCAACCAGTCCATCCTAAAGATCAGTCCTAGGTGTTCATTGGAAGGACAGATGTTGAAGCTGAAACTTCAATACTTTGGCCACCTGATATGAAGAACTGATTCATTGGAAAAGGCCCTGATGCTGTGGAAGATTGAAGGCGGGAAGAGAAGGGGATGACAGAGGATGAGATGGTTGGATGGCATCACCAATTCAATGAACATGAGTTTGGTTAAACTCTGGGAGTTGGTGATGGTCAGGGAGGCCTGGCATGCTGCAGTCCATGGGGTCACAAAGAGTTGGACACTACTGAGCAAATGAACTGAACTGAACTGAACACTCTCTAATACCATACACAAAAATACACTCAAATGAATTAAAGAGCTAAATGTATGGTAGGAGCCTATAAGCAGAACACTCTTTGACAAAAATTGCAGCAGTATTTTTTTTTTTCCCTTGATTTGCCTCCTATAGTAATGGATATAAAGACACAAGCAAATATATAGGACCAAATTAAACTTAAAAAAGCCTTTGCACAGCAAAGGAACCAGTAAAACAAAAACATAACCCACAGAATGGGAAAAATAAATTTGAAAAAGCACTAACATTATAAGGGATTAATCTCCAAAATATACAAACAGCTCCTATAGTTCTATGCCAAAAAAATGAATAACTCAATCAAACGATGAGCAGATTTCTAAACACAGAATTCTCCAAAGAAAATATTGTTACTATTGTTTAGTCACTAAGTTGTGTGTAGCTCATTTATGACCCCAAGCTCCTCTGTCCATGGGATTCCCCTGGCAAGAATACTAGAGTGTGTTGTCATTTCCTTCTTCAGGAGATCTTTCCAACTCAGAGATTCTGCATTGCAGGTGGAGTCATTATCAGTGAGCCACCATGGAATCCCAAAGAAGGCATACAAAGGGCCAAAACACAAGTCAAAATATGCCTAACATCACTAATTATCAGGGAAATACAAATCAATTACAATGAGACATCACCTCACACCTTTTGTAATGGTCATCACATAAAGTCTACAAGCAATAAATGCTGATTAGAATATGGAGAAAAGGGATCTCTCTTACACTCTGCATGGGAATGTAAATTGATACTATCAGTATGGAAAAGAGTATGGAGGTTCCTTAAAAAAACTAAAAATAGAAGTACCATATGATTCTGCAATCCCACTCCTGGGCATATATCTGGAGGAAAACATGGTTCAAAAGGATACAAGCACCATCAATGTTCACAGTAAAAGTATTTACAATTTTTGCCAAGATATGGACTCAACCTAAATGGCCATCAATAGATGAATGAATAAAGATGTGGCACTTATAGACAAAGGAATATTAGCCATAAAAAAGAATGAAATAATGCCATCTGAAGCAAAATGGATGGACCAAGAGATTGTCATACTGAGTAAAGTGTGTCCAAGATAAATATCATATGATATTGCTTACATGTGAAATCCTAAATTAGTAATACAAATGAACTTATTTACAAAACAGAAATAGAGTCACAGAAGTAGAAAACAATATCATGGTTACCAAAGGAGAAATGATGGGGAGAGGAATAAATTGGGTGTTTGGGATTGACGTATATACACTTATATATATAAACTTGATAATTACTAAGGATTTACAGTGTGAAGCTTCCTAGGTGATGCTTGTGGTTAAGAGCCTGCCTGCCAATGTAGAAGACTAGATGTAAGAGACGTAGGTTCAATACCTGGGTCAAGAAGATACCCTGGAGGAGGGCATGATAACCTATTTCATTATTTTTGCCCTGAGAATCCCATGGGCAGAGGAGCCTGCAGGCTACAGTCCATAGGGTCACAGAGTAAGACACAACTGAAGTGATTAAGCATGCTCGCATGCACAGGGTAGCACAGAGAACTCAACTCGGTTCTCCATAATGACCTATATGGGAAAAGAATCCAAAAACATAATGGGTATATGTATAACTGATTCACTTTATTGTACAGAATAAGCTAGCATTTTATATAAACTATACTTTAACAATTTTTTTAAAAAACTATATTCTCATCCCCTTAATTTTCCTGTTTTCTGGTTACTTAGTCTGAGTAGAATTACACAACTTAAAACGTTGTAAAAGTCCACTACAGAACAGATTATATAATGCACTATTATATTCTTTAGGCTGACACATAATATGTACTTGGTCAATACATGTGACTTTTTGTTCCTTATAGATGGTGTATCAAAGCTCTCACCTACCCCACTCCTCAGGCTGGTTGTCCCTTATTATCAGCAATCTTCTGTCAATATAAAGTATAGTTCACTTAATGAGAAACTGTTGGAGTCACACAAAGAATGTACAATCTAGCATGTACTCTCAGAGATGCAGCAAATTTAGTTCATAAGTCTAACAGAGACAACAATAGTCAATATTAGATGTGGTAAATGACGTATAAATTCTGTCAAAGTGCTGAGAATTAACTGATTTCTGCATATGAGGTTAGGGAAATGCTTACAGTTGGCTTGAATACTAAGGAATGAAGCCTATAAATGTTAATTAGTTTAATTTTAGTAATTGGTTTGTGAGTAAAAACCAATGTAATTGTTTTCCAAAATATAAATCTGATTTCCACAGAAACATGTTTTGGTTTGTTAAAATCCTACATGTTATTAGTAGCATAGTTGCCATTCAAAAAAGTTAACATTTTGTCAAATATATAAACTAATCTAACATTAAAAAGACAAACACTACATCAAGAATGTGTGGGTGTGCATGCTAAGTCACTTCAGTTATGTCCAACTCTTGGCAACCCTATGGACTGTACCTCACCAGGCTCCCCTGTCCAAGGGATTCTCCAGGCAAGAATACTGGAGTGTGTTGCCAATCCCTGCTCCAGGGGATCTTCTGTACCAGGGATTGACAGAACCTGTGTCTCTTAGGTAACATGCATTGGCAGGAGGGTTCTTTACCATTGGTGCCACCTGGAAATCCCAGATCAAAAATCCAAGACAACAAAAAGTGAACTCATTTCTGCTTATGATTTCTATGAAATAATTAAAATTGGTGGGGGCAAAAAAATACAATGTTTAACAAATGCATATTCAGACAGAAAAGAATGCAGTCAGAAAGAAGTAAAATCTCAGGGAGCATTTTATAGCATGGCCTACTGTCAGAAATTCAATAGAGATGAGTGCCTTCAGGTCATTACCAGGTTTGCTCCTAAGTCACATCTGAGCTCGTTGACTAGACTCATATATATTGTTACATGGAAAAGAAACTACAAGGGCAAATAAAAAAGTCAGAAAACATTCTACTTGTAGAAGCGTTCTTTTTTTCTGTAACTACATTTTTTTTCTTCCAATTTGTAGTAGGTCCTGGCTCTTAAAGGCTCTAAACTATGCTTTTCTGCCTCTGCTTCAGTTTCCAATGAAGTCATCTAATTTAACTTCCTCTCAGGGTATTCTGACAAGGCTTGGGTCTATTATGAAAGACATAAAGTAGAGATATTTGTTATGTGACTTGCTCTCTTTTCCTGTTAAACCTGCTCTAACGGGCTAACTGAAACTAATGCCTGAACAAGCATCCCCTGGGCATGATTGCACCTTCTCTTTCTTCAAGCTGCCTAGTGTCTTGTTAGCTTCATGCATTTCTTTGTTCAGTTTCTCTTTTCATTTTATTGTAACACTCACTTTATCATACATTTTTTGTCTCCTCTGTATTTTTCTTTTTATTTTATTTTATTTTTAAACTTTACATAATTGTATTAGTTTTGCCAAATATAAAAATGAATCTGCCACAGGTATACATGATGGGGAACACATGTATCCTCTGTATTTTTCTAATACATTCATCTTGGTTTGCCCTTCAAGTCTATTGTTTCCTCCATATATTTAAAAATATAATACCTTTTAAAAATTTATCTTTAATTCATGTCTTTATTAATTTTTGCTTCTCTTTTTTTCCCTTTCTAATCCATCTTTGCTTCTTTTTCTTCTACAACTTCCCTTCTTTTCTGCTGCCTCCTTGTCATCTTTTTTGATTCTGCAATTTATTATTTTTTATCTTTCCTATTTTCCTTTTAAAAGTAACTTCTAGTGTTCTTTATCTTTGATATTTTCATTATTGTCTTATCTTTGTACTTGCATTGCTTTAATGACACTGTTCTCTTATCTTCTTCCTGGTTAGTCTTGTCTATTGCTTAATGCTATCAATAAAGAAGAAAATAAAATGAACTATAAGAATTTGATTGCCTCATATTTATTGATTTATATCATCCTATCAGTCTGACCCATATTACTCACTATTTTGAACAGAAGGGACATGAACTGGTAAGATTTCTTGGACTCAGATAAAGTAAATGATATTTTAACTTAGAAATCATAAATGATGAATACAGTAGATTGCTTTTGTTACTAAAAATAATATTGTTCTATAAGAATAATAAGAGATACAATTACCCATGTTAGCACTATTACTGCAGAACATGGCTATTTACTGTACAGAAACAAAATAAATTTAGTTTGAGATTATGTAAATCTATGTCATTGTCTATTATAATCAGGAATTTCTATGGATATCTTAAATTATGATTCTTATTATTATTTTAATTAATTGCTTTAACATGTTAAAATATCATTGCCCCATGCCACTGTGATGGAAAACATAGAATAAATATAGAAGAGTTAATAAGAGAACACCAAACAGCTTTCTGTAGGTTTTTGTTTGCAGATCTTAGCAGTGGAAGTGTATGAATAATAATATGTGGGAAAGTACAAGAACATGGAAAGCTAAAGTGAGTTTGAGACACAGAAACAAGCTATTCATTAATTATTCGATTATATATTCAAAAAAGATATTTTAAAAAGTTGCCTGATATTTGGAAGGTTAAATTAAAGCATATAATGTAAACCATCATACCTTGCGAAATAAAATGATGAACTAAATATTTATTACTAATATGAGAAGGAAAAAAAATTGCAAATATTTACTTAAGATCCCTATTGTTGTTGTTGTTCAGTTACTCAGTCATGTCTGACTCTTTGCTGCCCCATGGACTGCAGCATGCCAGGCTTCCCTGTCCTTCACCATCTCCTGGAGATTGCTCAAACTTATGTTCATTCAGTTGGTGACGCCATCCAACCATCTAATTTTCTGTCGTCCCCTTCTCCTGCCTTCAGTATTTCCCAGAATCAGGCTCTTTTCCAAGGAGTCAGCTCTTTGGTTCAGGTGCCCAAAGCACTGGAGCTTCAGGATTGGCATCAGTCCTTCCAATGAATATTCAGGGTTGATTTCCTTTAGGATTGACTTGTTGGATCTCCTCACAGTCCAAGGGACTCTCAATTCTTCTCCAACACCACAGTTCCAAAGAACCAGTTCTTCAGTGCTCAGCCTTCTCTATAGTCCAACTCTTACATCTGTATATGACTACTGGAAAAAAAAAAAAAAAAAAACACAGCTTTGACTATATTGACCTTTGTTGGCAAAATAATGTATCTGCTTTTAAATATGATGTCTAGATTTCTCAAAACTTTTCTTCCAAAGAGAAAGTGTATTTTAATCTCATGACTGTGTCACAGTCTGCAGTGATTTTGGAGTCCAAGAAAATAAACTCTGTCACTGTTTCCATTGTTTCCTCATCTATATGCCATGAAGTGATGGGACTGGAGGCCAAGATCTTTGTTTTCTGAATGTTGAGTTTTAAGCCAACTTTTCCACTCTCCTCTTTCACTTTCATTAAGAGGCTCTTTAGTTCATTTTAGCTTTCTGCCATAAGGGTGGTGTCATCTGCACATCCGAGGTTATTGATATTTCTCCAGGCAATCTTGATTCCGGCTTATGTTTTACCAGACCAGCATTTTACATGATGTACCCTGCTGAGAAGTTAAATAAACAGAGTGACAATGTACAGCCTTGACATACTTCTTTCCCCATTTGGAACCAGTCTGTTGTTCCATGTCCAGTTCTAACTGTTGTTTCTTCACCTGCATACATGTTTCTCAGGAGGCAGGTAAGGTGGCCTGCTACTTCTATGTCTTTAAAATTTGTCACTTTTTGTGATCCACCCGGTCAAAGACTTTACTATAGCCAATGAAGCAGAAGTAGATGTTTTTCTGGAACTCCCTGGCTTTTTCTATTATCCAGTGGATGCTGGAAATTTTATCTCCAGTTCCTCTGCCTTTTGTAGATACAGCTTGTACATCTGGAAGTTCTTAGTTCATGTACGATTAGCTTAGCTTAAAGGATTGTGAGCATGACTTTGTTAGTACGTGAAGTGAGCACAATTGTAAAGTAGTTTGAACATTCTTAGCATTTCCCTTCTTTAGGATTGGAATGAAAACTTACCTTTTTCAGCCCTGTGGCCACTGCTGAGTTTTCCAAATTTGTTGACCTATTGAGTACAGCACTTTAACAGCATTGTCTTTTAGGATTTGAAATAGTTCAGCTAGAATTCTATCTCCTCCACTAGTTTTGTTTATAGTGATGTTTCCTAGGGCCCTCTTGACTTCATACTCTAGAACATCTGGCTCTAGGAGAGTGATCACACCATCATGGCTATCTAGGTCATTAAGATGTTTGTATAGTTCTTCAGTGTATTCTTGCTACCCCTTCTTAGTATCTCCTGCTTCTTTTAGGTCAATACCATTTCTGTACTTTATTGAGCCCATATTTGGACAAAATGCACCCTTGATATCTCTAATTTTCCTAAAGAGTTCTCTGGTCTTTCCTATTCTATTGTTTTCCTATATTTCTTTGCATTGTTCACTTCGGAAGGCTTTCTTATCTCTCCTTGATATTCTTTGCAATTCTGCATTTAAATGGGTATATGAATTCTAGTTGAGCTATTCCAAATCCTGAAAGATGATGCTGTGAAAGTGCTGCACTCAATATGCCAGCAATTTTGGAAAACTCGGCAGTGGCCACGGGACTGGAAAAGGTCAGTTTTCATTCCAATCCCAAAGAAAGGCAATGCCAAAGAATGCTCAAACTACCACACAATTGCACTCATCTCACATGCTAGTAAAGTAATGCTCAAAATTCTCCAAGCCAGGCTTCAGCAATATGTGAACCGTGAACTTTCTGATGTTCAAGCTGGTTTTAGAAAAGGCAGAAGAACCAGAGACCAAATTGGCAACATCCACTGGATCATGGAAAAAGCAAGAGAGTTCCAGAAAAACATCTATTTCTGCTTTATTGACTATGCCAAAGCCTTTGACTGTGTGTATCACAATAAACTGTGGAAAATTCTGAAAGAGATGGGAATACCAGAACACCTGACCTGCCTCTTGAGAAACCTATATGCAGGTCAGGAAGCAACAGTTAGAACTAGACAGGAAACAATGGACTGGCTCCAAATATGAAAAGGAGTATGTCAAGGCTGTATATTGTCACTCTGCTCATTTAACTTATATGCAGAGTACATCACGAGAAATGCTGGACTGGAAGAAACACAAGCTTTAATCAAGATTGCCAGGAGAAATATCAATAACCTCAGATATGCAAATGATACCACCTTTATGGCAGAAAGTGAAGAGGAACTAAAAAGCCTCTTGATGAAAGTGAAAGAGGAGAGGGAAAAAGTTGGCTTAAAGCTCAACATTCAGAAAACGAAGATCATGGCATCCGGTCCCATCACTTAATGGAAAATAGACGGAGAAACAGTGGAAACAGTGTCAGACTTTATTTTTCTGGGCTCCAAAATCACTGCAGATGGTGACTGCAGCCATGAAATTAAAAGACGCTTACTCCTTGAAAGGAAAGTTATGACCAACCTAGATAGCATATTCAAAAGCAGAGACATTACTTTGCCAACCAAGGTTCGTCTAGTCAAGGCTATGGTTTTTCCTGTGGTCATGTATGGATGTGAGAGTTGGACTGTGAAGAAGGCTGAATGCCGAAGAATTGATGCTTTTGAACTGTGGTGTTGGAGAAGACTCTGGAGAGTCCCTTAGACTGCAAGGAGTTCCAACCAGTCCATTCTGAAGGAGATCAGCCCTGGGATTTCTTTGGAAGGAATGATGCTAAAGCTGAAACTCCAGTTACTTTGGCCACCTCATGCGAAGAGTTGACTCATTGGAAAAGACTCTGATGCTGGGAGGGATTGGGGGCAGGGGAGAAGGGACAACAGAGGATGAAATGGCTGGATGGCATCACCAACTCAATGCACATGAGTCTGAGTGAACTCCAGGAGTTGGTGATGGACAGGGAGGCCTGGCGTGCTGCGATTCATGGGGTTGTAAAGAGTTGGACACGACTGAGCGACTGATCTGATCTGATCTGATCATTACTTTTCTCCTAGCCTTTAACTTCTCTTCTTTTCTCAGCTATTAGTAAGGCCTCCTCAGACAACTATTTTGCCTTTTCGCAATTATTCTTCTTGGATTTGGTCTTGATCACTGCCTCCAGTACAATGTCATGAACTTCCATCCATAGGTTTTCAGTCACTCTGTCTATCAGATCTAATTACTTGAATCTATTTGTCACTTCCACTGTATAATTGTAAGGGATTTGATTTAGGTCATGCCTGAATGGTCTAGTGATTTTTCCATACTTCCTTCAATTTAAGTCTAATTTGGCAATAAGGAGTGTATGATCTCAGTGAGAGTCAGCTCGTGGTCTTGTTTTTGTTGACTGTATAGAGCTTCTCCATCTTTGGCTGCAAAGAATATAACCAATCTGTTTTCGGTATTGGCCATCTGGTGATGTCCTTGTGTAGAGTCTTCTCTTGTGTTGCTAGAAGAGGGTGTTTGCTATGATGAGTGTGTTCTCTTGGCAAAACTCTTTTAGCCTTTGCTCTGTTTCATTTTCAGAGAAGGCAATGAAACCCACTCCTGTACTCTTGCCTGGAAAATCCCATGGATAGAGGAGCCTGATGGGCTGCAGTCCATGGGGTCGCAAAGAGTTGGACACAACTGAGCGACTTCACTTTTATTTTCATTTTCATACATTGAAGAAGGAAATGGCAACCCACTCCAGTGTTCTTGCCTGGAGAATCCCAGGGAGGGCAGAGCCTGGTGGGCTGCTGTCTATGGGGTTGCATAGAGTTGGACATGACTGAAGCAGCTTAACAGCAGCAGCTGCTTCATTTTGTACTCCAAAGCCAAACTTGGAGTACAAAAAACCATATAGTCAAGGCTATGGTTTTCCCAGTGATCATATATGTGTGTGAGAGCTGGACCATAAACAAGGCAGAGCTCCCCAAAATTGATACCTTTGTATTGTAGTGCTAGAGAAGTCTCCTAAGAGTTCCTTGAACAGCAAGGAGATAAAAAGAGTCAAAGGAAATCAACCTTGAATACTCATTGGAAGAACTGATGCTAAAATTGAAGCTCCAGTATTTTGGTCACCTAATGAGAACAGCTTTATTGACTATGCCAAAGCCTTTGACTGTGTGGATTACAATAAACTCTGGGAAATTCTGAAAGAGATGGGAATACCAGACCACCTTACCTGCCTCTTGAGAAAAGCAACAGTTAGAACTGGACATAGAATAACAGACTGATTCCAAATAGGAAAAGGAGTATGTCAAGGCTATGTATTGTCACCCTGCTTATTTAACTTATATGCAGAGTACATCATGAGAAATGCTGGGTTGGAAGAAGCACAAGCTAGAATCAAGATTTCCAGGAGAAATATCAATAACCTCAGATATGCAGATGACACCACCCTTATGGCAGAAAGCGAAGAGGAACTAAAAAACCTCTTGATGAAAGTGAACGAGGAGAGTGAAAAAGTTGGCTTAAAGCTCAACATTCAGAAAACGAAGATCATGGCATCTGGTCCCACCACTTCATGGGAAATAGATGGGGAAACAGTGGAAACAGTGGCAGACTTTATTTTTCTGGGCTCCAAAATCACTGCAGATGGCGACTGCAGCCATGAAATTAAAAGACGCTTACTCCTTGGAAGGAAAGTTATGACCAACCTAGATAGCATATTCAAAAGCAGAGACATTACTTTGCCAACAATGGTCCATATAGTCAAAGCTATGGTTTTTCCAGTGGCCATGTATGGATGGGAGAGTGGGACTGTGAAGAAAGCTGAGTGCCGAAGAATTGATGCTTTTGAACTGTGGTGTTGGAGAAGACTCTTGAGAGCCCCTTGGACTGCAAGGAGATCCAACCAGTCCATTCTGAAGGAGATCAGCCCTGGGATTTCTTTGGAAGGAATGATGCTAAAGCTGAAACTCCAGTTACTTTGGCCACCTCATGCGAAGAGTTGACTCATTGGAAAAGACCCTGATGCTGGGAAGGATTGAAGGCAGAAGGAGAAGGGGACGACAGAGGATGAGATGGCTGGATGGCATCACCAACTCAATGAATGTGAGTTTGAGTGAACTCTGGGAGATGGTGATGGACAGGGAGGCCTGGCGTGCTGTAATTCATGGGGTCACAAAGAGTCGGGCATGACTGAGCGACTGAACTGAACTGAAATGAATGAGAACAGCCAACTCATTGGAAAAGTCCCTGATGCTGGGAAAGATTGTCAGAAGGAGAAGAGGGAATCAGAGGATAAGATGGCTGGATGGAATTACTGATGCAATGGAAATGAATTTGGACAAACTCTGGGAGATGATGAGGTACAAGGAGCCTTGGACATTGTATCCAGCCACACCCCTGGTGTGCTGCAGGTCATGAATTCAGAAATAGTCGGGCATGACTAAGCAACTAAACAATAGCAACAAAACTTAAGATCCAATTAGACATTATAACCTCCAGAATTAATGGCCTATCATTCTCTGTGGATTTATAATAGACTTATTAATGGGATCATTATAAAGTTGTATATGTTTTAGAAATGTATGTATTTGCTTTATTTGTATTATATAAATAATATCCACTGAGAAACAGTTTCTTAAGAATCAAACATCTTGAAGAAATTTAACTAGGCTGGTGAAAAATTCCAGATCATTATTTCTCATAAGTATTGGAAAACATTATACAAACATGGCACAAATTATAAAATGAATTATTTTTAAAAAATCAAAGTTAGTTTTCATATTTTTAGTAGGAGTAAAATTCTCATATCAATCTCACAAGAAGTTTCTGCTAATATGATTGTTTTGAAACTCAGTCCTCAAATTATTATCACATTTTGACAGCTTTTAAGCAGTATATGACCTGCTCAAAATAATGCACAATTTTTACTCAATTTCGTGCTTTTATTGGATATAATTTAAACAATTTTCAAGATAATAAAGTTCATTATCACTTATCCATAGGGAAAATGTTCATTAGGCCCTAAATATTGCTTTGAACTCCAAAAAGGAAACAAAAATTAGACTAATATTCACATAGTCATTTAATCTTGATCTTTTCCTTAGCTATATAGAAAATATCAACTATCCCTATTTTTCACAAATCAGGTGTATTTTGATGCTGAAATTTTATCTGGTTAGTTTAGGGAGAAATTTTGTCATTCCTCACCCAAAAGCCTGAAATCTACATGTAACTAATACCCTAGGTATGATATTTATGTGTTTGTATGTCTGCACTGGCTTATTGCAAAAATAACTATTATTCTAGTCTATAGAGTGACTTCAGTTCTCTCATTATATTTCTTTTATGTTTCCTGTGGGGCACATAAGTCTTTTGTGAAAACTGGAATCCCACTTAATGGGATAGGCTCCTTAGTCATACCACTCAAAATCAGTGGCTACCTCTTTTCAGTGTCATAACTGCATGGTCTTCACAGTACTTAGTTTATAGGCCCCTAGATTTTGCATTCTTCCTTCTAAGGTGGGTGCTACTTTTCTTGTTTGTTTGTTTTGTTTATTTCTATAACAGGAAAATAAAATAAAATAAACCTGACACCATATTGGATCCATTCTTTTAGCTCCAACCTTTGTACTCAGTTGCCTGTGCTTTGTCTTGTTGGTTCTTTGTAAAAGAGTGTTGCCTTTAGTTTGAAATATACATGATAGGAGGGTATACCACTTCTCATTCACGTAGAGATAAAAGCTGCAGAGTAGAGAATAACATCTGTCTTGTTGAAGGTTACAGGTACATTATGATCAGACCTAAATGGACAGCTGTAAGGACAAGGGATTCTTATACCAAGAAGCATGCAACAACCAACCACTTGTCCTTCCTTTTTAGGATAAGAGAAGCCTGAAATATAACTCAGATAAAATGGTTCTTTGGGACCTTGGTCCACCATCTTCTTGGTCTGTTAGATTTCAGAATAAAGTTGATATTCCTTGTTCAAATGCCTTATCTCTTTATTTATTGGCCTATCATTCTTGTGGAGAGCAGTATGAGTTTGGACTTGGTAGCAACTGCAGTTAGAAGGTGTTGCTGACTCATTTTTGACTTCTCAGAGAAGTTCATAGTCCAATATTTTACTCCAAGTTATGTAGCACGATGTCTAAGAGGTTTAGTTTGAATCTTTTGCAGAAACTTCTTCAGAGGGAAGGAAACCATAGGGAAAAATCACAAAGCTATCTTAAATTTGACTCCCCTAACACACTGGAAAATACCCTGATGCTGGGAAAGATTGAAGGCAAAAGGAGAAGACAGAGAAGATGAAATGGTTGGATGATGTCACCGACTCAATGGATATGAGTTTGAGTAAACTGCTCTTCAGATAGTGAAGGGCAAGGAAGGTTGGTGTGCTGCAGTCCACTGGGTTACAAAGAGTCAGACCCATTAAGATTTGATCTGAAGAGGGTATTTAAGAAATAAAACAGTTTATATAGATATGGGAAATAAATTAGGAGGGACACCATAGAAAAATAAAAGAACAAGCAGATCTGATTATAAACAACAGGTTTTGTTGGCTAATTTAATATAGGAATAAGAAAGAAGGGAGAAGGACTGTTGACGTTGAGTTTAGGAATTATTAGTACATTAATGGTAATGTAAGTAATGACTAGTAATCACAAATGCTACCATATGTGAAATACTCACAATGTTTTGGTTTATCATGTAAATATGAGCTAATTTTGATTTTAGGCACACAAAAAATAAATATCATAAAATATCCCCCAGTTTCTCCCTTAAAACTGCTTGGGGCTGCTCTTAGTCCATGAAAATTGTAAACCAACTTCTCTGTGTTTCTTTTTGAGCCCCTGTGCTGAATTAGATTTTAGTCACTCTAACCTTACTTTTTGAACTGTGAAGGCAGCTATCCTATAATGATGGCTTTGAACAAGCTGCAAACTCTCCACTTTAAAGAGTCTCATCTTTGCACAACAGTTCAAATTCCCTGAAAAACCATCATATTTAGGGACAGAACATGATGATGCACCCTAAAAAATGGTTTCTTATCATTGTCTTAAGATAGCTTTTTCCTCATCGTTTCAGAATCTGCTATATTTCTTAGAATTTAAGACATGTAGGCATAAAGAGTTGCCAAAATATATATAGCAAAAATTCTGATGAAAAATAAAATATCAACACTTTTAAATAGGTTTTGAAAGAAATTTTAAAATTATTTTGTTGAAAAAAAACTTATTTTATGCATGTAAATATAGTACAATATGAAACATAATTCTATAGAAATGCATAAGTTTTATACAAGCATTAATATTATACTAGTACTGAAAAATAATTTGAGTCATGTACTTAGAAATAATCATGTATTTGTATACTAGTAAATACTAGGCTACAAAACCCTGTATAAGCTAATACTATATTTGACTAACAGTGGTAACTAAAAAGCAAGGCTTAATATACAATAAATTTGAATGAATTTCTACCTAGCACAAGCAGACAGGGTAAATATGAGTCAACATTCATGCAACAGAAGCAGCAAAATATAACAAATTTTAATAAATTCCTATATGGTTAGCCTCAGTACATGCAGAATAGAAAATATTTCAGTAAAAAATTGTTTCCATTCTATAAAAAATTATGTACTTGAAGGAATTCTAATGTCATGCCCAAGCCTTCAGTAGTATAATTAAAGTGTGTATGTATAATTAAATATTAGTTGAACTGTAACCAATAGTAAGTATTTAAATTAATATTTAGTAGCAACAGAGAAGGCAATGGCACCCCACTCCAGTACTCTTGCCTCCAGTACGGTTGCCTGGAAAATCCCATGGAAGGAGGAGCCTGGTAGGCTGCAGTCCATGGGTCGCTAAGAGTCGGACACGACTGACCAACTTCACTTTCACTTTTCACTTTAATGCGTTGGAGAAGGAAATGGCAACCCACTCCAATGTTCTTGCCTGGAGAATCCCAGGGATGGGGGAGCCTGGTGGGCTGCCGTCTATGGAGTCACACAGAGTCAGACAGGACTGAAGTGACTTAGCAGCAGCAGCAGCAGATGTTAAGGAGCATCATAGATTTATGACACTGTAGCAACAAGTTCGATCTCAAAGATTCCAATGTTTATTTTTAAATCTAAGAAATCACATCAGCAAAAACAAGTCACCATAACATTAAGGCCTGAAACTACAATTGTACATTAGCCATTTTTGTCAAATAATTTTATAACAGGAAGAGATCTGATCCACCCTTGGAAAGGTCTTATAGAATATCTCAAATTTTCTCTGGAACAACTCTTCACAAAAACATTCATTCAGAATCTAGAACTGGGGACTGAGGGTGTGGGAAGTATGCACAATTAATCAAACTCTGCATAGCAATTTGTATCTGTAATAAATCGCCATTTGTTGTAACATACCTTTCATCTCTTTTCTCCTGGGTGGGAGAGGATTCCATTTTTCATGATTGCAAATTAAATACTTAACACTGACACAATTTTACTTGTTGATACAGATCTTGGAACTCTTAAAATGTCTAGATCAAACAGCTCCAGTGCAAGCAGTGGGAATTATACCTTCTTGTTCTCTTCCTGTGTAGCAGCAGCAAACTCTATGTATCTTCAAACTTAAAAGTCTGCTGCTTATGTGATAATGGAATCAAGAATTAAGAACTGTATGTAGGACTGTTGCTCCTGCATTCTATTGTTGGAGACACAGAGAATGGTGGTTAAGGAGCCACTAAGCCAGAAAAGCTACAAGAGATTGAAGGGATATTCATTCTATCAATTAATGAGTTCATTCTATCCACTTAGAAAAGCTCTTTGTCCTGCTACTGCTAGTCAATTCAGTCGTGTCGGACTCTGTGTGACCTCATAGACGGCAGCCCACCAGGCTCCCCCGCCCCTGGGATTCTCCAGGCAAGAACACTGGAGTGGGTTGCCATTTCCTTCTCCAATGCATGAAAGTGAAAAGGGAAAGTGAAGTCGGTCAGTCGTGTCCGACTCTTAGCGACCCCATGGACTGTAGCCTACCAGGCTCCTCCGTCCATGGGATTCTCCAGGCAAGAGTACTGGAGTGGGGTGCCATTGTCTTTGTCCTATTCTGCTTTATTTTTATATAATACTTGCCTAAGATATTAGATCCTTGAGCAGCAGTCGCTTCATCACTAACACTGTCTTTCACTTTACTCAAGTATTTATTCATTTATTTCCCTTTTCATAGTTTTCTGTCTGCTGAACAGTAAACACCTCTTATTGGGCTTCTCCAGTGGCTCAGCAATAAAGAACCCACCTGCAATGTTAAGGATGGGTTGAATCCCTGGGTTGGGATGATCCCTTGGAAGAGCAAATGGCAACCCAGTCCAGTATTCTTGCTGGGAAAATCCAATGGACAGAGAAACCCGGAGGGCTACAGTCCATAAAGTCTCAAAAACTCGGATGTGACTAATCACACGTCCAAACATCTCTTATTGGTTTCTGCATCTTCATTGTTCAGATTATCATAACTAGAAGAGATCCTAAAACGGCTGTTTATGTACCGCCTCCACCAAGTAAACCGAATGCTCTCTTCATTCACTGTGATAGATAATAATGACACTGAGTAAATACTTTCTAAATAAGTATAATAAGCTCTTCTTATAAGCCCTTCTAAATAAGTATAATTAAGCCACTTTAAATCTGTCCCCATGCTGAGTTTTCTACCTGACAGTCCTGCTTGTTAGAGATGACCCATTTGTCATTAACAGTAACCTATCACCTGCAGGCATAAAGGCTTAGAGCTGCCAAGTTCTTGGACCTGCTGGAGTCCTAAACCATAGGCATATCCTTAAGAGGTAACTAAGTAAATATTTGTGCTGAGACATATTTAACTGTTTTGACATCCAATATCAATTACAGAAAAGAGCCACATTTAGTTATCCTTCACATGACATCCTTCTTTCACTAAGAGTGCCCCAAAAGAGTGAAATGATCTTAGAATTTTCACATTATCATTAATTTCAAAATATGTTTAATTTGATAAAATTTTTAACCTATTTGCTGTTTATTCATTTCAAATATTACCATTGACTAAATTTATTTCAATAGCCATGCCAGATCATAAGTTAACAATAAAATACACTTTATACTGTGAAGAAGTAATGCAGCCTTACACATGATTCTTCTTAACTGACTCCTGGGCAGCATTGAGTGTGTTGGTAGTGCTGATTCATAAGTGGTAAGAGTGAAGTAAATAGAGATTGCTAAGTATTTCTGACAGAATAGATTCTTCTTTTTACAGAATAATATTTAACAAGTAATTCACAAGAATCTGCTATATGCAGCCTACTGGATTAAATATTGTAAGGATGTAGAAAAACACTGGCACTCACTTTCTAATCTTTATGATTAAGCTAGGATTATAAAGATTAAGCATCTGTGAGTGGATAAGAAAAGATGAGATAAATAAGTTGGCTAGAGAACTTTCACAGGAAAGCAAGCTTTGAATTAGTTTCTATTGAAAAGGAATGAAAGAAATCATCAAAAATTATTTTATTTGGAGAAACAGCATGAAGGGCATTCCAGGAGATAGTAAGCTGTAGAAGACACATTTATATAGCAGTGTGTTTTCTTGTAAGTATTCTTTGATAAAATATTCACTAAAGATGATATTTTCTCCTAAATTTAGTTTTCTCTTCTTTTGCAGCAGAATCTATGTTAATATATCTTGTTCTATTTTTATAAAAGTGCATTAATATTTTATTGATCACTTCCAAAGAAAGGAGAGTAGCACCATCTTTACAAGGAATAACACTAAATTCACCCATTAAATAACAAAGACTAGGTAAGAGAAAAAATCAATCATATGGGCACATTTATATATAAAAATAAAGTCAAATGACTGTAGGATGGTTTTAGGAGAAATCTAAGTCTTTTATTTTAGATGTGTAAGGAAATGACAACCCACTCCAGTATTCTTGCATGGAAAATCCCATGGACAGAGAAGCCTGGCAGCCTGCCATTCATGGGGTCGCAAAGAGTTGGACACAACTGAGGAAATAACATACAAAAGATAATCATCAATATAGCTTTCAAGCATCTTATATCTGTTACCTTAGGTGCTTAGTGAAGTAAATTTAATCAATTGATCATATTTGAAATAATCCACAAAGAGACAAATGTTTGTTATATTAATATATTATAATTAATCATACTATGAATATTCTAAAATATAATTAGGTAATGGTTGCACTTTATAAATTCAAAAAGAGAAAAACAGATAATAAGTATATAAATCATTTTTAATTTTAATAGTAATCAAAGAAAGCCAAGTTAAATTAAAAAGAGACTATTATTGAAAAGCTGAATATTTTAAAAATGGTAATTATGAATGGTGATATGGTAGTGAAAAGTATTTTTATGAAGCTGAGAGAAATGGAAAACTAAACTAACAGAGGCTAGCAGATAGGAATTTATGTCCAAGGAGACTATAATTTTAATGACTTTATTAATAATCTAGGTATTTTGTTTTTCACTAAAGCTTAATATTTCTCTTATTTTTAAAGTGTTCTTAATAATCTTCAACACTTTAAGCATATTTAATTTATATCCTGGTACTGATAATTACAATATCTAAAGTTTTGCCACTTTAATTCTCTTTTTCCTTTAATGAATTACATGTCTTTCCTTACATGTTTTGTGATATTTGATGATGAAATTCTTATTTGTCTTCAATTTTGGCCATTAGATTTCTGAGTCTTCGTATGGAGGCAGTTTCCTCATACAGGCTTCACGTTTATTTTTATCAGCTACCTAGTTGACGATTCTAGGAACCCTCAAACATAAATTCTGATCTTAATGATAATGGAGCATAGTAGCAGTGTTTGTTAGTGCTACAGACCCATATTCAAACTAGGTTATAGATAAAAATTGTCAGGAAAAAATATTTGATCTGATATATCCCTTTTCCACCTTTGAGAATAATTTTACTTCAGTCATACAGTTCTCAGTTATCAGAACATTTCAATTCTGTTCACTCTTGGGGGAGGGTTAGTTTTATGCAAGAACAGCTTAAGGAGAATACTTAGCAACCTACCCACTTTAATGTGTGAAACCTGGTTTTGGTTCCTAGCCCTTGATTCTTGGGAGAGAAACTCTGCATTAACTTGTTTGGTAGCTAAGCATTCTTTAACTTCTTTTTGGTTCAGCACTTTACTTAAGGCCTTTTTATTGTTATTTATTCAAGACTCCTCTTCCAACAACACAAGAGACTACTGCTACACATGGACATCACCAGAAAGGTCAATACGGAAATAAGATTGATTATATTCTTTACAGCCAAAGATGGAGAAGCTCTGTACAGTCAGCAAAAAACAAGACAGAAAGCTGACTGTGGCTCAGATCATGAACTCCTTATTGCCAAATTCAGACTTAAATAGAAGAAAGTAGGGGAAACCACTAAGTCATTCAGCTGTGACTTAAGTAAAATCTCTTATGATTATATAGTAGAAGTGACAAATAGATTCAAGAGATTAGATCTGATAGACAGAGTGCCTGAAGAACTATGGACAGAGGTTTGTAACTTTGTACAGGAGGTGGTAAACAAAACAATCCTCAAGAAAAAGACATGCAACAAGGCAAAATGGCTGTCTGAGGAGGCCTTACAAATACCCAAGGAAAGAAGAGAAGAGAAAGCAAAGGAGAAAAAGAAAGATATATCCATCTGAATCAGAGTTCCAAAGAATAGCAAGGAAAGATAAAGAAGTTTTCTTAATGAATAATGCAAAGAAATAGAGGAAAACAATAAAATGAGAAAGCATAGAGAACTCTTCAAGAAAAATTGAGATATCAAGGGAATATGACATGCAAAGATGGCACAATAAAGTACAGAAACCATATGAACCTAACAGAAGCAGAAACGATTAATGAGAGGTGGCAAGAATACAGAGAATAATTGTACAAAAGAAAGGTCTTAATGAACTGGATAAAAACGATGGTGTGGTCACTCACCTAGCACCAAACATCCTGGAGTTTGAAGTCACTTGGGCCTTAGTATCATTATGAGGAAAGCTAGTGGAGGTGATGGAATTCCAGCTGAGCTACTTCGAACCCTAACAGATGATGCTGTTAAAGTGATGCACTGAATATGCCAGCAAATTTGGAAAACTCAGCAGTGGCCACAGGATAGGAAAAGGTCAGTTTTCATTCCAATATCAAAGAAAGTCAATGCCAAAGAATGTTCAAACTACTGTACAATTGTGCTCATCTCACATGCTAGGAAGGTAATGCTCAAAATACTTCAACCTAGGCTTCAATAGTACATTGCCAAGAACTTCCACATGTACAAGCCAGATGGGCAGAGACATCAGAGATCAAATTGCTAATATCCATTGGATCATAGAAAAAGCAATGGAATTCCAGAAAAAAGCATCTGCTTCATTGACTATGCTAAAGTCTTTGACAGTGTGGATCACAATAGATGTGGAGAATTCTAAAGAGATTGGAGCATCAGACCACATTACTAGCCTCCTGAGAAGCCTGTGTGCAAATCAAGAAGAAACAGAATCAGACAGAGAACAACAGATTGGTTCCAAATGGGGAAAGGAGTGTGTGAAGGCTATATATTGTCATTCTGCTTATTGAAATTTTATACAGAGTACATTATTTGAAATGCTGGCCTGGATGAAGCACAGGGTGGAATCAAGTTGGTTGGGAAAACATGCAGATGATGCCACTCTACTGGCAGAAAATGAAGAGGAACTAAAGAAACTCTTGATGAAAGTGAAAGAGGAGAGTGAAAAAGTTGCTTAAAACTCAACATTCAGAAAACTAAGATCATGGCATCCAGTCCCATCACTTCATGGCAAATAGAAGGGGAAAAAGTGGACACAGTGACAGACTTTATTTCTTTGGACTCCAAAATCACTGAAGATGGTGACTGTGGCCGTGAAATTAAAAGATGCTTGCTCTTTGGTAGGAAAGCTATGATAAAGCTGG
This sequence comes from Bubalus kerabau, assembly GCF_029407905.1. NCBI lineage: Eukaryota > Metazoa > Chordata > Mammalia > Artiodactyla > Bovidae > Bubalus > Bubalus kerabau. Next base: position 6,989,586 of record NC_073635.1, on the reverse strand, counting down.
ACAGAGTATAGAAAAGCAGAGATATCACTTTGCCAAAAAAGTGTGATCAAAGCTATGATTTTCTGAGTAGTCATGTAGAGATGTGAGAGTTGGACCATAAAGAAGGCTGGGCACTGAAGAATTGATTCTTTTAAATTATGGTGCTAGAGAAGACTGTTGAGAGCTCCTTGGACCTCAAGGCATCAAAGAAGTCAACCCTAAAGGAAATCAACCCTAATATTCGTTGGAAAGACTGTTGCTGAAGCTGAAGCTCCAATATTTAGGCCACCTGATGTGGAGAGCTGACTCTGGAAAAAATCCTCATGCTGGGAAAGATTGAGGGCAGGAAGAGAAGGGAGCAACAGAAGATGAGATGGTTGGATGGCATCTTCGAGTCAATGGACATGAGTTTGCGCAAACTTTGTGAGATGGTGAAGGAAAGGGAAACGGCATTCTGCAGTCCATGGGGTCACAAACTGTCAGACAGAACTGATCAACTGAATAACATCAATTGTTATTTATGCAAGATTTTTAATATATTTTAGCAAGAGGTTCAATCAAGGTATTTAGTTTAAAATAAAACAAGAAATGGACAAGTAGACAGTGACTCAATGAATGCAGAAATAATTACTTTTGAGATGAAGCATAATGGAAAGTAATAATGCTGGTCTATTAATTAAAGAATTAAGAATTAAATTTTGGAAATATTTAATGATACTTTCTAAACATATAAATCTTGTATATATTTATAATTTTGATCTTATACATTGGCTATTTTAAACATAAAATTATTTTTAAGGAACTCTTACATTGTTTGCCTCAAGGAACAGCTGGCTTTAATTTTCAAATGCATGAGTGCATGCTAAGTTGCTTCAGTCATGTCTGACTCTGTGGGACCCTATGGACTGTAGCCTGCCAGGCTCCTCTTTCCATGGGATATTCCAGGCAAGAGTAGTGGAGTGAATTGCCCTGCTCTTCTCCAATGTATCTTCCTGACCCAGTGATGGAACCCTCATTTCTTACTTCTCCTGCATTGGCAGGCAGGCTCTTTACCACTAGTGCCACCTAGGAAGCCCAATTTTCAAATGTTAGACATAAAATGTATACAGTGTAGATATTAGTTTGCCTGAATTATTCCAAACAATTTCAGTCTCAATAAGTTCATTATAAATGAACATATTTAAGTTAATTAGGATCTAAAACATAAATAATGTCAATTTTAAAGTTAAAAAAAAAACTGTTACAATTTGTTATAATTTGGTTGGACTAAGTTTCTAGTTTATGTTCCAAAAGGAATAAAATAAATTTTTGGAAAATTAATTTGTACAAATTAGCCAAAATATATGAATATTTCTAAAATATTTCAAAATAAAAGTATAATTTCAAATACATATGAAATGCTTAAATCAATCTTAATCACTCTCAAAAATGACAGAAACGATTCAATATTATGGTGATCCAAGTCTATGCCCCCACCAGTAATGCTGAAGAAACTGAAGTTCAAAGGTTCTATGAAGACCTACAAGACCTTCTAGAATCAAGAACCAAAAAAGATGTCCTTCTCATCTTAGGGGACTGGAATGCAAAGTCGGATGTCAGGAGATACCTAGAGTAACAAACAAATTTGTCCCTGGAGTACAAAATGAAGCAGGGCAAAGGCTAGCAAAGTTTTGCCAAGAGAACACACTGGTCATAGCAAACACCGTCTTTCAACAACATAAGAAAAGACTACACACAGACGTTGCAAGATGTCCAATACTAAAAACAGATTGATTATATTCTTTGCAGCCAAATAAGGAGAAGCTCTATACAGTCAGCAAAAATAAGACCAGGAGCTGACTGTCATTAAGATCATGAACTCCTTATTGCCAAATTCAGACTTAAACTGAAGAAAGTAGGGAAAACCACTAGACCATTCAGGTATGACCTAAATAAAATAAAGTGGAAGTGACAAATAGATTCAAAGGATTAGATCTGATAGACAGAGTACCTGAAGAACTATGGGTGGAGGTTCATGACATTGTACAGGAGGCAGTGATCAAGACCATTCCCAAGAAAAATAAATGCAAAAAGGCAAAATAGTTGTCTGAGGAGGACTTACAAATAACTGAGAAAAGAAGAGAAGCTAAAGGCAAAGGAAAAAAGGAAAGATATACCCATTTGAATGCAGAGTTCCAAAGAATAGCAAGGAGAGATAAGAAAGTCTTCCCTAGTGACCAATGCAAAGAAATAGAAGAAAACAATAGAATGGGAAAGACTAGAGATCTCTTCAAGAAAATTAGAGATAATAAGGGAATATTTCATGCAAAGATGGGCACAATAAAGGACAGATGATATGGCCTAACAAAAGCAGAAGACATTAAGAAGAGGTGGCAAGAATACACAGAAGAACTATACAAAACATGTCTTCATGACCCAAATAATCATGATGGTGTGATCACTCACCTAGAGCCAGACATCCTGCAATGCAAAGTCAAGAGGGCCTTAGGAAGCATTGCTACGAACAAAGCTAGTCTAGGTTATGGAATTCCAGTTGAACTATTTCAAATCCTCAGATATGATGCTGTTAAAGTGATGCACTCAATATACCAGCAAATTTGGAAAACTCAGCAGTGGCCACAGGACTGGAAAAGGTCAGTTTTCATTCCAATCCCAAAGAAAGGCAATACCAAAGAATGGTCAATCTACTGCACAATTGCCCTCATCTCACACCCTTGCAAAGTAATGCTCAAAATTCTTCAAGCCAGGCTTCAACAGTATATGATCCGTGAACTTCCGGATGTTCAAGCTGGATTTAGAAAAGGCAGAGGAACCAGAGATCAAATTGCCATCATCTGTTGGATCATTGAAAAAGAAAGAAAGTTCCATAAAAACATCTATTTCTGCTTTATTGATTATTCCAAAGCCTTTGAAATTTTTCAGTTCAGTTCACTTCAGTCATTCAGTCTTGTCCCACTCTTTGTGACCCCATGAATCGCAGCATGCCAGGCCTCCCTGTCCATCACCAACTCCCAGAGTTCACTGAGACTCACGTCCATTGAGTCAGTGATTCCATCCAGCCATCTAATTCTCTGTCGTCCCCTTCTCCTCCTACTCCCAATCCCTCCCAGCAGCAGAGTCTTTTCAAATTAGTCAAATCTTCTCATGAGGTGGCCTAAGTATAGGAGTTTCAGCTTTAGCATCATTCCTTCCAAAGAAATTCCAGGGCTGATCTCCTTCAGAATGGACTGGTTGGATCTTCTTGCAGTCCAAGGGACTCTCAAGAATCTTCTCCATCGCCACAGTTCAAAAGCATCAATTCTGTGGTGATCAGCTTTCTTCACAGTCCAACTCTCACATCCATACATGACCACTGGAAAAACCATAGCCTTGAGTAGATGGACCTTTGTTGGCAAAGTAATGTAGATCAAAACAAATTGTGGGAAATTTTTCCAGAGATGGGAATACCAGACCACCTTACCTGCCTCCTGAGAAATCTGTATGCAGGTCAGAAGCAACAGTTAGAACTGGACATGGAACAACAGACTGGTTCCAGATTGGGAAAGGAGTATGTCAAAGCTGTATATTGTCACCGTGCTTATTTAACTTATATGCAGAGTACACCATGTGAAATGCTGGGCTGGATGAAGCACAAGCTGGAATCAAGATTTCTGGGAGAAAAATCAATAACCTCAGATATACAGATGACACCACCCTTAATGGCAGAAAGTGAAGAGGAACTGAAGAGCCTCTTCATGAAAGTGAAAAAGTTGGCTTCAAACTCAATATTCATAAAACTAAGATCATGATATCTGGTCCCATCACTTCATGCTAAATAGATGGGGAAACAATGGAAATAGTGACAGACTTTATTTTCTTGGGATCCAAAATCACTGCAGATGTGATGGCAGACATGAAGTTGAAAGACACTTGCTCCTTGGAAGAAAAGCTATGACAAACATAGACAACATACTAAAAAGCAGAGACAATACTTTGCCAACAATCATTCCTCTAGTCAAAGCTATGATTTTTCTAGTAGTCATGTAAGGATGTGAGTGTTGGACAATAACGAAAGTTGAGCACTGAAAAATTGATGTTTTTAAACTTTGGTATTGAAGAAGACTCTTGAGAATCTCTTAGACTACAAAGAGATCAATCCAGTCAATTAAAGGAAATCAGTGCTGAATATTCATTGGAAGGACTGATGCTGAAGCTGAAGCACCAACACTTTAGCCACCTGATGCAAAAAGCCAATTCACTGGAATAGACCCTGGTGATGGAAAAGATCGAAGGCAGGAGGAGAAGGAGAGAACAGAGGTTGAGATGTTTGGATTGCATCACCGACTCTATGGGCATGAGTTTGAGCAAGCTCAGGAATTGGTCATGGCCAGAGAAGCCTGGAGTGCTGCAGTCCATGGGATGGCAAAGAGTCAGAAATGACTGAGGAACTGAACTGATCTGAAACAGCTTTGTAATGTCAGCAAACACATTTCATAATTAAACTTAAGATTAACATATTTTTTGATATTTAACTTAAATGTATGCAGCCTGCCAATAATTTGTAGTATAGCATGCATTAAATATTACAGAGTTACAAATAAGTGTCCTTTCTGTTAATAATATTTCACTAATATTTGGAAGATATTTTTATTTTTATTTTTTAATCTATTCATAATTTATTTGGTAACAGTAGGTAAAAGAAGAATATGTAAAGGACTTAACCAACAGTGTATAGTATTTCAGTGCTGTTCTGTTGGGAAACAGTATTTGAGTGAGTAAGAGTTCAGTCAAACTAACATTGTTAATTTGTTTTTATCCTGATTATAGTGTCTTTGCTTTATTAGAGTTGTATTCTAGAATTCTAGAAAGAGAACATAAGCAAGGTGAAGTAAAAAAGATGGTGTTGGAAAGTTGAGTGAACACTTACTACTTACTTCTTTCTCTTTTCAGAAGAATTGAACTAAAATTAGCAGCCCTGACCTTCTTAGTCCATATTACCGATACTTCCTTTTCTTACTGCAATTCTGCATGAATCTGTTATACTGTTATAACTGTTGATTTTTTAAGAACAGATTTTTCCCTTGTGGAATGAAGCTTGCAGTTGTCTCACCATGTCTGTTATTGTGTTCATGTATTCAGGATGCCTGCATACCTGGTAATACCTTCCACCTTGCATTTCATCAATGATAGTATTTATATCCTTATATCTGCTACCCTTATGACTATATCTGTGCGTGTGTGTGTGTGTGTGTGTGCATATAGCAAACATCTTTTTTTTTATCATTTTATAGTACAACATGTGTTAACTTACATCACAGTTACAGGACACCAGGAGAAGAGTGAACAAAACTCATGGACTTTGTATCCTCCTATGGGAAAAGGGTTACTGTATTTTTAGTGTAAGCAGGACAGCTGTATCATTTACATAGAAATATGACCATGTTATTATGTTTATATGGAGATGAATTATGGTGTGAGGAGTTATGTGTGTGCATCAAGCTAAAGAGTAAACTGTGATGGTTAAGTATATGTGTACACTATAACAGCTGGCGTGCAAGAGCATCAACTGAACAGGAAAGAAGAGTTTATTGACTGGAGGAGGGAGAGGAGGTGAGAGATGGTACAGCTGAAAGATCCTCAGCAATGAGATGGAGAGCAAGTTCTGATTTCATTCATGCCTGACATTGATGGCACAGGTTTTGGTTCCTTATTGGATTCAATTCAATTCTATCTATCCTCTTGAAAAAAACAGTCCAATGACATCTGGGTAGTATTTTTTTTTTTTTTTTTCCTCTCATCATAGATGACATCTTAGCACTGGGTTACAATCTCTGTATGACTGTTGTGATCTTTTTATATCATTCTATGCCCAGCCCTTGTGCCTCAAAAACTAACAGTGCCTCCTCAAATAGAAATAATTTACATGATTGGGCATATGAATACACATTCATTTATATGTTTCAAAGTCTGCAACTTGAACATTTATATGTAGGAGACTTAACTGTGTTTAAATAGTATATGTTGGATGATACTGTATTTGATGACATTTTGTTGTTCAAAACAATAGAGAATGATTTTATATTTTTTGTGTTTTTCCCAACCCAGGGATCAAACCTGAGTTTCTTGAATTGTGGGCGGATTCTTTGTGAGCCTCCAGGGAAATCCTTGCAGGCTACCAGTGTCCATGAAAATCCAGATTCTTAGAGAGTTTTGGTATATTTATTCTAAATTCTGTAAAGTTTACCAAAAGAAGAGAAGCAGGAACACATTAAAATTGACACATCTACACACTGCTGTTGTAAAATAGGTAGCTAGTTATGTCCCTGAGTACAGGGACCTCAGCTTGGTGCTCTGTGATGACCTAAATGAGCGGGATGGGGGTGGGTGGGATGGAGGTCCAAGAGGGAGGGTTTCTGTTTATACAATGACTGAATCACTTTGTTGTACAGTAGAAACTAACACAATTTTGTAAAGCAACCACACTCCAGTTTAAAAAAAAATTGGTGTTGTCTAGGATCACAAATGTTGGCAACCAATTTGAAACAAAAGATTCAAGGACTTGCCCCAGGATAAGTATCACCTTCTTAAAAGTATACCTTTGGTCAGCCAGGCACTCTACACAATAGCCTTCTTAAGCACTTTGTTGGAGCTTTGTAGTAATAACAAAAGCCCTAAAGCATCTTACAAAATGTATCTGTTTTTAAAGCAAGAAAAATCTTCCTGAAGGTTTAGAAATTGAAAGTCAAAATTACAAGGAAGGGGTATTTTTAACTTGTTCATGAAAATGGAAAATAAAAAACAAGAGTTAGCTAATTAAGAGAGAAGTAAATGAATGCTTTAATGCTTTACTTAAACTTCTCAAATAAGTGGCAAATTAAGTCCCTGTACCCTGACACAGAATTAAATATCAGACAGATTTCAAGGTGAAGAAGAGATGAATAGCTTCATTGCTTTGTCAGGCAAGGAGCCAAGGTTAAAGCCCTCAATAACATGTGGCCCACCCTGTTAGTGAGAAATCTTATGGTAATAGTTCAAAGACGTCAGGGCCTGGTCAGCTAGTGAACATTCTCATTGGTTGGTGGCGACAGAAGTGAATGTGAACGTGAACGTGAAGTTGCTCAGTCCTGTCCGACTCTTTCGACCCCACGGACTGTAGCCTACCAGGCTCCTCTATCCACGGGATTTTCCAAGAAATAGTACTGGAGTGGACTGCCATCTCCTTCTCCAAGAGATCTTCCCAACCCAGGGATCCAACCCAGGTCTCCCATGTCGTAAACAGACGCTTTATCGTCTGAGCCACCAGGGAAGTCAGAAGTAAGAGTCAGCAACATCAACCTTCAGGTTCTAACTGGTCTGCAGTTTATGTGCTTGTACACAGCATGCCATTTTTAATCCTTAACTTCTCCCCAGAGGCTATTTCAGTATCTGCAAAATAGCTCAAAGGTACTGTTGTGTGTATCTCGATGGGGAAAGAGGACTTTGTCCCAAGGTTGCACTATTATTTCTCTTAACTATTTCTTGTTTGTCTCATGTCCTTTCCCCTCCCTAATTAAGGACTGCTTGAATCTGCCCAAAGGTCATGAAGCCTGAATGAAGGCTATCTCCTGTAATCTAAATAAATAAACTAAATTAAATTAAATTAAAAAAAGGGGGTGGGGACAAAAATGTTTTTGTCCAGGAGCCCCACAGAGATCTTCTTGGTATCTTAAGTACAATTTGGGTTTTAAAAAAAAAAAAAATTCTTAATATAATCTTGTGTTAGATATCATCTGCCTATAGAAGGAGTGTGATGTGGTTTATGTCAGAGTATGTTCTTAAAAAAAAGAAGATGAAGAAGAAGAAAAAGTGGTGATACTTAGTGTCTTTCATTTAGTTTAAGGTTCATATAAGACTCTATCAGTTCAGTTCAGTTCAGTTCAGTCACTCAGTAGTGCCTGACTCTTTGTGGCCCCATGAATCGCAGCACCCCAGGCCTCCCTGTCCATCACCAACTCCTGGAGTTCACTCAGACTCACATCCATCGAGTCAGTGATGCCATTCAGCCATCTAATTCTCTGTCGTCCCCTTCTCCTCCTGCCCCCAATCCCTCCCAGCATCAGAGTCTTTTCGAAAGAGTCAACTCTTCTCATGAGGTGGCCAAAGTACTGGAGTTTCAGCTTTAGCATCATGCCTTCCAAAGAAATCCCAGGGCTAATCTCCTTCAGAATGGACTGGTTGGATCTCCTTGCAGTCCAAGGGACTCTCAAGGGTCTTCTCCAACACCACAGTTCAAAAGCATCAATTCTACGGAGCTCGCCTTTCTTCACAGTCCAACTCTCGCATCCATACATGACCACAGGAAAAACCATAGCCTTGACTAGATGGACCATTGTTGGCAAAGTAATGTCTCTGCTTTTGAATGTGCTGTCTAGGTTGGTCATAACTTTCCTTCCAAGGAGTAAGCATCTTTTAATTTCATGGCTGCAGTCACCATCTGCAGTGATTTTGGAGCCCAAAAAAATAAAGTCTGACCCTGTTTCCACTGTTTCCCCATCTATTTCCCATGAAGTGATGGGATCGGATGCCATGATCTTCGTTTTCTGAATTTTGAGCTTTAAGATTCTCTGAAAAAAGCTTGCTTTCTTCCTTCTTCCCTCCATGTTTGAGTGACTTCTATGCTGCTGTATATTGTCTGGATTTCTCAACTGGATTTATTAGGAGTATAAGGGAAAAGTTTATCTACTCTCTTGCCAGAAATAATAAATCTTATCATACTATTTTATATTCATACAATTTATTTTTCATAGAGCCTGTAAGCATAAATAAAACTTTTGTTTTTCCATTTAGAAAGAGCAAAGAGACCATTTTACCTCTTTCTTTTTTCTTATACTGTTTCCTTGGATACATGGTAAATCTGGATCCTTACTCTAACCTTTGGAAAACAGATAAATCTGCAGGGATTAAGCCTTGTGTCAAATTTTTATGATGTAGAAAAATCTCCAAAGTCATGGTCCAAATAACCTTTACATATGTAAACACACACCTCCAGAGTTAACTCAAGACACTTTCTTCTGAGATGTACTGGAGACTTTTACATGGAGTAGCCTTAGTCTCCTGAGGAAGTAAGATAAATTAATTTTATACCTGCTCCCAATGAATTTTAGGTTCTTTCTTCATCACAAAAGAATTCAGGAACAAAACACAGAGGTTAAGAAAGTAAAGCAAACATTTATTTAAGAGAAGATATGCTCTCAGAGGGAGAGTGGGCAAACAGGTGAAGAGTGGCAGCCCTGGGTCTCTTTGACAAGCAGGTTATGAGGGGCATACAAAATCAAGGATGGAATATTCACTGGGGAAGGGGGAGTTTGGGGGTCATATTCCCTGATTTTCATTTCAACTGCATTTTCCGAAGAGGAGGAAGGATTTTTGTCCTTATTTGGCTTGAATCTGAAGTGTCATGGCATCAGGTTCATGACATATAGTTCTTATCTATAAGGCTAAACTTATTGTGATGAAAGCAAAATGAACAAAATATTACATTTGGATGCAGGAGATTCCTGAATTTCTCTACCTTTCTTTGCCTGCTATTCAGACTCTTATCACCCCAAATGTGTAATTTCCTGTCAATCTAAAGGTTCCTGCTTTTCTTTGTCTTCCTTTGGACCCTTGCTCTTTACAAGATCCCTGATTTCCTGCCACCTGGCCCTTGCCCCAGTTCTCTGCTAATAGTTAGCTACCTGTTTATTGCAGCATATCTTCCACTTGGGTACCTAAAGTGTATGAGACTTTTGTCCTGATTTTGTGGTCACTTGTATGCTAACTTACATGTGTATAGTCTTTGTTTACTGTCAAATGAAAGCTGTCACTTGCCATCTACCACTACAAGGATTAGGTCACTATTCACCTTCAACTGCAAAAGGAGTTCAACATAGAGATCAAGAAGGGGGTACTCTGGGCTCTGGGAGAAGCTGGCAGAACAGGCAAGCCTTCAGATGTTGTTGTTGTTGTTCAGTTCCTCAGTTGTGTCCCACTCTTTGCTACTCATGGAATGCAGCATGCCAGGCTTCCATGTCTTTCACCATCCATCTTCAGAGCTTGTTCAGATTCATGTCCAGTGAGTCAGTGATGCCATCCAACTATGTGTCCTCCCCTTCTCCTCCTGCCTTCAATCTTTCCCAGGATCTGGGCCTTCCCCAGCCTTAGGCTCTTTGCATCAGGTGGCCAAAGTATTGAAATGGGAAACTGAGTTCTATTTGTGGAATCAAAGAATTAATTCCACAAACTTGGAAATATGCACACAGATGAAGTTTATTATAGAGGATAGCAATACAAAGCTCTCAGCATACACACTGAAATTGAGTGAAGAGCACCAAAAAGGTGGGGATTATAGCAGTTTTATATAATTACTAGTATTTATCTGTATATTTTTGCTTGACTCATGGCGGGGGAGTGTGTAATTTCCTTGGTTCTACTTCATCACAACAAAAATTTGAAGCGACAGACCACCGTTATAGCTCTCAGACAGACCAGTGTTACAGCTCTCAGCTCTTGGATGGACCAGCTGTTGTAATAGCTCCATGTTACAGCTCAGTTTTATTTAGAAAATAAAGGAAAATACATCCTCCTAGAAGTGTGAGGGCATACCGACCCAAAAGACACAAAGAGCAGAGAGACAGAACCCTCACCCTTTGGTTCCTCTTTTTATATCGTTGTTCGTCCCCCTGGGCCTGCCCTATGTAAACTGGGGTAGCCAGAAGTGCTGTTTGTTTTACTTGAGGTGCTCACTCTGGTCCTCGGACTATCCTTTATTCTATTTTTGCGGGCTTTTCCCTTCCTTGTCTTTACCCATCCCCATTCTGGACTCCTTTTTCCTATTATAACTACCTAACATTTCCCACTCAAGAGATGGGAAGCCCAGTTCTTTGGGAATAGGGGCATCAAGGTCTCTCTGGCTACTTTCTGCTGAACTGGGGCAGTGCAGGGCACTGGGCCTCCAAGCCTCAGAGTCCTTGAAGCAGTGTCCATCTAAGGGTGAGTGATATTTTCTGTGATTGGCTATAGTTTTATATTCCTTGTTGAACTGTCACTGCACATTGTAGCTTGTTGACTTGGACAGAGACAAAACGGGTTAGACAATTGATAATACATGGAACAATCATAAGTAGCATCAATATGGTGATAACAAGGACCTGTAGGGGCATTCAGTTCAGTTCAGTCGCTCAGTCATGTCCGACTCTTTGCCACCCCATGAACTGCAGCATGCCAGGCCTCCCTGTCTATCACCAACTCCCAGAGTTCACCCAAACTCACGTCCATCGAGTCGGTGATGCCATCCAGCCATCTCATCCTCTGTCGTTCCCTTCTCCTCCTGCCCCTAATCTCTCCCAGCAGTAGCCAGCTCCAAATTTCCATTGCTAGGATAGCTCCAGTCCCTCCTTGTTCAGGGATCAGAAGATCTATGTCCTGTCTGTTTTGGAGTACAACCCCTGCCAAGCTGTGTTGGCTGTTGGGAGCTGTCCTGAGAAATCTTATCCCCAGAAACTTAATTTTGAGGGTGTTCATTAGAATGGCAATCATTTGTAGTCCTGAATAGGTATCTGAGATCTCCCAGGGGCTCACAGGTGTATTGAGTGTCCTCTTCTGTTTTCTTCCATGGCTTGATTTGTGAGTAGTGAATCCAGGAGTCATGTTCTGGTACTTTGACTGCTTTGTAGGTAGAAAGTATTACAAGGTAGGGGCCCCTCCATGTGGGCTGGAGTTGAGCCTTTGGGGACCCATCTTTCCAGACTTTAATTAGGACTTGAGTTCCTGTGGCATATAGTGGTGACTCTTTAGAATATTTTGGGTCCTGGTTGACTCCCCACAGTGTATATACTGTTGGAATTGCCCAATGGCCATGGAATAAGACCAGAGGGTCTAAGCCTCTGGATTTAGGAAGAGGTCATTGACACAAACAAAAGGTCTCCCATATAGCATCTCATAAGGACTATGACCAACCTGTTCCTTAGGGGCAATATGAGTATGGAAGAGAGCTACTGGTAAAGCCTCCTTCCATATCAGGGAGGCCTCCTGGGTTATCTTTTTTATCGCTAATTTTAAAAATTGGTTGGTTCTTTCTACTTTTCCTGAAGACTGAGGCCTCTAGGCACAATGGAGATAATAAGTCATGCCCAATGTTTTAGAGACCCCTTGGGTGACCTTAGAATTAAATGATGTTCCATTGTCACTTTTTAATGACCTGGACAGACCAAATCTTGGAATGATTTTCATGGAGCAGTTTTCTTATCACTTCCTTAGCCTTCTCAGTCTGGATGGGAAAGCCTTCAATCCATCCTGTGAATGTATCTATCATGCCCAATAGGTGTTTATACACTTGAGAAAATGGCATCTGGGTGAAGTCCATCTGCCAGTCCTCTCCTGGGTAGGTCCCAAGTTGTTGGACAGGCTGGGCCAGCTGGGGTCTTTGAGCTCCTTGGGGGTTGTTTAATTGGCAAGTGGGACAAGACGAGACCTCTTGCCTTATAGTCCTTTGGAGGCTTGTTCCTCTGAAGGATCTTTCTAGTAATCTTTTGGAGAAGGCAATGGCATCCCACTCCAGTACTCTTGCCTGGAAAATCCCATGGATGGAGGAGCCTGATAGGCTGTAGTCCATGGGGTCGCTAGGAGTCAGACAGGACTCAGCGACTTCACTTTCACTTTTCACTTTCATGCATTGGAGAAGGAAATGGCAACCCACTCCAGTGTTCTTGCCTGGAGAATGCCAGGGACGGGGGAGCCTGGTGGGCTGCCGTCTATGGGATCGCACAGAGTCGGACACGACTGAAGTGACTTAGCAGAAGCAGTAGCAGTAATCTTTGGAGGGCCTTCTCCCCTAAATGAATGGTGACAGGTAAAGAGTTAACCAACTTCCATTGGAAGTTCCCAGGCAGAAAAAGGAGCCCCTCCCTTTGGAACCACCCCATATAATCTTGAAAGCCCTCACTTTTAGCTTTAAGACTTTCACCTTCAGTATATGAAGGCGTTTCTGGCAAATTAGTATGTGGACCTAAGGTGGCAACCCCTATTAGGTCACTGTTCTGCAATGCTTCTCTCTTAGCTGCCTGATCAGCTGCTTGGTTTCCTCGTGCCACTTCCATGCTTCCTTTTTGGTGTCCTTTACAGTGGGAGACTGAAACCTTAACAGGCAGATAGACTGCCTCCAAAAGTCTAAGGATTTGATCACCATATTTTATTGGGGACCCTCGGGTGGCCAAGTGGCCTATTTATCTCCAAATAGCAGCATGTGCATGTAGCACTAGAAAGGCATCTTTGGAGTCAGTGGAAATGGCTACTCTTTTTCCTTTTCCCAGCTCTAAAGCTTGAGTCAGGTCTATGAGCTCAGCTAATTGGGCTTAAGTACCTGGTGGCAGAGGTTTAGCCTCTGTGATCTCAAAATTGGAGACTACTGCACATCCATCTCTTCTTTTTCCATCCAAGAAAAAGCTGCTCCCATCAGTGTACCAGATTTCCTCAGGACTGGTCAGAGGATTTTCTGACAATCCCTCTCAGGTTCTTTTCCAGTGGTCCAAGGTTTCTAGGCAAGAGTGAATGGGGAGAGAGCCCTCAGGAGTAGGCAGGAGGGTAGCTTGGTTAAAAACCTCACAAGGGAATATAGTGAGGCCTGGCTTTTCCATCAGCACTGCTTGATATCTGAGCATTCTTTGATCAGACATCCATAAAAGGCCTCTCCCATTCAGGAACTGTTTCACTTGGTGGCTGGTAAAAATAATTTGCCCCCAAGAGAGATTTTTAAAGCATCTTCTGTCAGGACTGCAATAGCTTCAAGATTTCAAAGGCAGGAAAGATCTCTCCCCAGTAAGAGAGTGGGACATTCAGGGACCACCAGAAACTGGTGGGAAAATATTTGTCCATCCCAGCAATGAAGAAGTGCTCTGGTGAATCTTTTGTAATTGTATTTCCTGTAGCAACCAAAATAGTACAGGTCTGGGTGGAGATGGCTCTGGAGTAGGAGGTCAGGACAGAGTAGGTAACCCCATTGTCAGCCAAGAAATTCTCAGACCTACTGGCCACATCCAGTTGCACCCTTGGCTTCAGCCCCATGATGGTTATTTGTGACAGGCGGGCTGGCTGGAGTGGGCCACTTCAGTCCTGTTGAACCATCATGAGTGAAGGCTTGGCTCTTGACCTTGAGGCTCTTGGGTCCCCAGGGCAGAATGCCACCCAATGTCTCAATTGATGGCATTTGTAGCAAACCATTTTAGGAGACTTGCCATGGTTTGGACACTCTTTGTCCCAGTGCCCCGCCTGTCTACAGATTAGGCCTTTGCCTGGTGCCTTGTCCTTCAAGGGGCTTTCCTTGTGGCTCAGCTGGTAAAGAATCTGCCTGTAATGCGGGAGACCAGGTTTTGATCCCTGGGTTGGGAAGATCCCCTGGAGAAAGCAAGAGCTACCCACTCCAATATTCAGGCCTGGAGAATTCCATGGACTGTATAGTCCATGAGGTCGCAAAGAGTTAGACACAACAGAGCGACTTTCACTTTCTTTCTTTGTCCTTCAAGGACTCAGGGTTTGCCATAGTGTTTCCCTGGAGCATGGCCAGCATCTGGGCATGCCTTATTTCTCTCCTTTTCTCCCTCTCCTGGGCCTTGGCTACCTTCTCCTGTTTTCTGTTATAAAAGGTATTGGTGGCTGTCTGGACCATCTCATCTAGAGAGGGAGCATCGTCCTGCTGTTGTAGCTGTTGTAACTTTATCCTGGTGTCTGATACACACTGGGACAGGAATTTCTCCTTTAAAATCACCTGTCCCTCATAAGAGCCTAAGTCCAGATTGGTAAACTTTTGGAGGGCCTCTTTTAGCCTTTCCAGAAAGGCAATAGGATTCTCATTGGGTTCCTGAGTTATTGCTGAGACCTGGGCTTAGCTGATTACTTTTTACTGGGCAGCTTTCAGTCCTGCCTTCACACAGATCAGATGATGATCCCTTTCCCAGATGTGCTCAGGGTCATTATAATTCCAATTAGGATCTGAGGAGGGGACTGCAGTTTCCCCTACTGGGTATTTATCACTTGACATGTGAAGCCCTGTTGCATACCTTCGGGCTTCCTTTAAGACCCTAGTATGCTAAGGTCAGACAAAGTTTCACTAAATATGACCATGATGTCCTTCCACGTTAGGTCAAAGGCCAAAGTAAGGTGTTGGAATGTATTTGCCTAGGTCATCTGTATACCTTCCCAGGTCTTGTTTGATCTTAGTTCTAAGGGAGAGAAGGCCTTATGGACCTGGATTGGTCCAAATTCTCCTCCAGTTTTGACTAAGGAACATACTCGAGCTGGCTTTTGTAGAGGGGTTGCTCCCGGAAATGGGGGCACGTTTGGATACAAGGAAGGAGCACCAGACAACTCAGGAGCTGTGGGAGGTGAGCCTTCACAGGGGGGTTCTTTCTCTTGGTTGTCTATGCCCAACACCACTTACCTAATAGGCTCACTTTTAGGGCCTACAACAACCCCATACTTAAGACAGAATTCCTTCATATCTCTTAGTCGGAAGGGTTTGGGCCCAAATGACCAGCATGGCTAACTCCTAAAGTGCCAAACATTATCCATGGAAGCCCAATTGCCTTTGAAAGGATGCCAACAGATGAACTTCTAGCAGGCACTGTGTGCCTGTCTCCTGCCCTAGTGGGTTCACTGAGAAATGCTGATGTTGTCCATGTTGTAGGAAACATGGAAGATGAAGGCCTGACTATCTAGAAGGAGTGGATATTATACAATATTTCCCTCTCAAAGACCAGCTATTTTCTAGTTGTTCCTCCAGAAGATTGTAGAGGTAACATTGTGGGCTTGGACGGGGCTCAGGAAAAGAGTATGAAACAGGAGGGAAAGGGGCAGGGCACAACTTTTGAAAGATGACATAGGGCAAGGACATGACATAAACTGTTTAAAATCAAGTGGATCCAAGATGACAAGTCAAATTCAACTAAACCTTGATCCCCAATCTGTAAGCTAAATGACACACCTAGGTGGCAGGACAGCTCCAAGGCACCAAAGATGGAGGAGTGGGTGGTTTCCCAGTGGTTGGGATGATCCTCCCACTCGTTAGCATATGAATTCACCAAGCTCACAAAAACTAGCTACACCTCATTCCATTTAGCCACCACCATTCTGGACTCCTTTTTCCTATTCTAACTACCTGACAACTTTAACATATGTCATTTTGTTGCAGGAAACGGAATCCCTTCCAGGGCCTGAAAGTGGCGCCTTGTCTAACACTCAGAAATGAATTGCCTGAGGAGACACATATGCTGACAAAGCAAGAGATTTTATTGGAAAATGTGCCCGGGAAGAGAGCAGTAGGGTGAGGGAACTCAGGAGTACTGCTCTGCCATGCGGTTTTATGGTGATGGAATTAGTTTCCCAGTTGCCCTTAGCCAATCATTCTGACTCAGAGTCCTTCATGATGGTGCTCCCCTTGTTCAGACAAGATGGATCCAGTGATGATTCTGGGAGGTGGTCGGACATGTGGTGCCTCCTTTTGATCTTTCCCGAACTCTTCCAGTTGGCGGTGGCTTTTTAGTTCCGTGTTTCTTACCAGGACCTCCTGTCATAAAACAACTCATGCAGATGGTTAATATGGTGCCTGCCCAGGGTGGGTGGTTTCAGTCAGTGTGATTCCCCTAACAGTTTTTGACCAATCACTTTGAATGTTGCAACAACAGTTTGTCATTTTCATGGCTTTCTTTTGGTTCCCAATTTCTCAGCTTTCCCAGACTATGTGATGCCATCCCTCAACCCTTTCTCAAGAACACAGACCATTGTTTAGGGACCAGATGTATGTTTAAGAGTTAATGACCTATCTGGAGTTCTCCTTGATAAACTGGACAGCATTTAATGATTGTCTTATCCTGGGTTTGACTATTTTATGACCCACCAGACCAGGGAGGTATTCCTCTGAATGCCTAGAAAATGGAGCTTTGGAGTAGTGGAGCAAAAAGTCTATGTGAGGGAATAAATTGAAATTAAAATTGAAATTAGAATAAAACTGAGGCCCTCAACCCTACACTAACTACCTAACAATTTTTGCCTCAGTGTTGAAGCTTCAGCTTCAGCAACAGTCCTTCAGTGAATATTCAAGATTGATTTCCTTTAGAATTGACTGGTTTGATCTCCTTGCAGTACAAGGTACTCTCAAGATTTTCCTCCAACACCACAGTTTCAAAGAGTCAGTTCTTTGGCACTTAGCCTTCTTTATTCTCTAACTATCACTCTATAAATAACTACTGGAAAAAAATAGCTTTGACTATACAGATCTTTGTAGGTAAATCAATATCTCTGCTTTTTAGTACTCTATCTAGGTTGGTCATAGCTGTTCTTCCAAGAAGCAAATTTCTTTTAATTTTGTGACTGTAGTCATCATCTGCAGTGATTTTGAAGCCCAAGAAAATAAAGTCTGTCTCTGTTTCCATTGTTTCCCCATCTATTTGCCATGAAGTGATGGGACTGGATGATCTTACTTTTTTGAATGTTGAGTTTTAAGCCAGCTTTTCCTCTCTCCTCTTTCATCTTCATCAAGAGGATCTTTAGTTTCTTCTCAATTTATGACATTAAGGTAGTGTCATCTGCATATCTCAGATTATTGACATTTCCCCCAGCAATCTTAATTCCAGCTTGTGCTTCATAAAGCCTGGCATTTTGCATGATATACTCTGCATATGAGTTAAATAAGCAGGGTGACCATATACAGCATTGACGTATTCCTTTTTCAATTTTGAAGCAGTCCATTGTTCCTTGTCTGGTTCATACAGGTTTCTCAGGATGCAGATAGGATGGTCTTATATTCCCTTCTCTTTCAGAATTTTCCACAATTTGTTCTGATCCACACAGTCAAAGGCTTTACCTTAGTCAATGAAGCAGATTTTTTTTTTTTTTCCTGGAATTCTCTTGTTTTTTCTATGATTCAATGGATGTTGGCAATTTCATCTCTGGTTCCTCTCCCTTTTCTAAATCCAGCTTGTACATCTGGAAGTTCTTGGTTCATGTACTGTTGAAGCCTAGTTGAAGAATATTGAGCATTACCTTGCTAGCATGTGAAATGATAGCAATTGGGTGGTAGTTTGTATATTGTTTGGCATTGCCCTTCTTTGGGACTGGAATGGAAACAGATTTTTCTCCTCCTGTGGGCACTGCTGAGTTTTCCAAATTTGCTGGCATATTGAGTATACCACTTTAACAGTATCATATTTTGGGGTTTGAAATAGCTCAGCTGGAATTTCATCACCTCCACTAGTTTTGTTTGTAGTAACAATTCTAAGACCCTCTGGATTTCACACTCCAGGATATCTGGCTCTAGGTGAGTGACTACACCGTCGTGGTTATCTGGGTCATTAAAACTTTTTTTGTGTGTGTAGTTCTGTGCATTTTTGTCACCTCTTCTTTATCTACTCTCTGTTAGATCCACACTTTTCTGTCCTTTTTTGTGCCCATCTTTGCATGAAATGTTCCCTTCATATCTATAATTTTCTTGAAGAGACCTCTAGTCTTTCCCATCCTATTGTTCTCCTCTATTTCTTTGCATTGTTCACTTAAGAAGGCTTTCTTACCTCTCCTTGCCATTCTTTGGAACTCTGCATTCACAAGGGTATATCTTTCCTTTTCTCCTTTGCCTTTCACTTTTCTTTTCTCTGTTATTTGTACAGCCTAGTCGGACAACTATTTTACCCTTTTCCTTTCTTTTACTTGGGGATGGTTTTGATTACTGTCTCCTGGCCTTCAGATAATTAGATATTTTCAGGAGAAGTTTTTATGAGTCCACATCCTTGCCTCTTTATCATTAGTAGAGACATCTATGCCTCTTGACTAGCAGTAACCTTAATGAGATTAGCAGCAACCTTCTGCTAAAATGTGTGCTTGACTGCACTTATCCCCTTCACTAAATTCATATATAATACTGACCTTCAGTCCTTACTTCTTTATAGTAATTTCTCAGAACTATTAGTTCTTTCATGCCATATTCTTCATTTTGCCTCAAAGAACACTTAACTCACAAGTCTCATGTGCTTCCCCCCCCCCCCCAGTTGATATTACTCAATAATAAATTGTACCTTCTCTCTCTTCCATACTGAAATATAGTATTTTTATTGGCAGGATTGTTTTATTTGTTCAACAATTTTTTGATTTGAATGGTTGTCAAACATTTCCTGAATTGACTGGAGCAGGTGAAGGTTTTTATGGTCACTTAACAGTCAATGAGTGGAGAAGGCAATGTCACCCCACTCCAGTACTCTTGCCTGGAAAATCCCATGGATGGAGGAGCCTGGTAGGCTGCAGTCCATGGGGTCTTTAAGAGTCGGACATGACCGAGCGACTTCACTTTCACTTTTCACTTTCCTGCATTGGAGAAGGAAATGGCAACCCATTCCAGTGTTCCTGCCTGGAGAATCCCAGGGACTGGGGAGCCCAGTGGGCTGCTGTCTATGGGGTCACACAGAGTCAGACACGACTAAAGTGATTTAGCAGCAGCAGCAACAGTCAATGAGAGAGAATGGTTTGCAAAATAGCTCTTCTAGCTTACTGTTCTTTAGGGAATGCTATCTATATCATAGATTGTTCTCTCTAAACTCTATTTTTTTTTAATAAAATATGTATTTTAGTCTTTCTTCATCAGGATCACTATCAGTTTTAGTGTTAAAGGCTGATAAGTCTTTGTCATGTTAATACTGCCAAAAAAACTCAGCTTCTGATCATGGGTGCCAAATAGAAAGGTGGAGACAGAAATTTGGAGGAGTAGAAAGGAGTAGCTTTATTACTTAGCCATGCAAAATGGGCCACAGCAGGGTAATGCCCTCCAGATTGTGCTCCCCTACTTGGTAACTAGTAAGGGGCATTAGAGTTTCAGAGCGGTAAACAGGGCTATAGCTAAGGATGGGGATTGGTATAGTCTTATATTCTTCTTTCCTCTTGGAGAATTGAGATTATTAGAGCTGGCATCAGGTGGCTATGGAACATGCTCTGGTGGCCCTTTAGGTTATTGTGCTGTTACCTTCTTTCTGGAATGAAGGATGCTTACAGAGGAAAGGACTGTTAGGGAGTGTTGTCTTGGAGAAGTAAACATCAGGTGCATACTACCACTTAGCTAGAGGGTAATAATTTAAAGAATGTTATTAAGCAAAAGAGGGGGAAAATTCTATAGGAGACTGAATGGATAGAAAGAATAAGGACTGAATAAGAGCTAACATAATGCATAATGAGAATGCTTCAAGTAGTTTCTATAGTAGCATTAAGTATATTTGTTGTTGTTGTTCAGTTGCTAATCTGCGTCTGACTCTTGGTGACCCCATGGACTTCATCACCAGGATTCCCTGTCCTTCACTATCTCTCAGAGTTTGCTCAAACTCATCTGCAATAAATAAGTGATCCTATGCAGCTATCTAATCCTCTGTCACCCCCTTCTCCTCCTTCCCTCAATCTTTCTTAACACCAGGGTCATTGGCTCTTCACATCAGGTGGCCAAAGTATTGGAGCGTTAGTTTCAGCATCAGTCCTTCCAATGGATGTTCAGGGTGAATTTCTTTTAGGATTGACTGGCTTGATCTCCTTGCAGCCTGAGGGGTTCTCATGAGTTTCCTAAGGGATTCTCCAGCACTGCAATTCAAAAGCTTTAATTCTTTGGTGCTCAGCCTTCTTTATGGTCCAATGTTCACATCCCTACATGACTCTTGGAAAAATTATACCCTTGACTTTATTGACCTTAGGTATATGGAAAGCAAAAGTGAAAGTGTTAGTCACTCAGACATGTCCAACTCTTTGCAACCCTATGGACTGTAGCCCACCAGGCTCCTCTATCAATGGGATTCCCCAGGCAAGAATATTGGAGTGGGTAGCCATTTCCTTCTCTAGGGGATCTTCCTAACCCAGGGATTGAACTCGGGTCTCCTGCATCGCAGGCAGATTCTTTACCACCTGAGCCACCAGGAAATATATGATATTGGCAAGGAAGTGCAAGGATTAAATGTATCTTCTCTCTCTGAAGGCTGGAACCCTATTGCCTTCTGTGATAGCTTGGCTTTTCTCCTATGTCTCCATCTCTCTTCCTGAGGCTGAACTGTGGAAATACAAAAACAAGGATCTTTTAGATGGACAATCCCTTTTTATGAGGGGTTCCCAAGAAGGAAGGATAAAGGCTTAACTGCTTAAACAGGTGATGAATTACCATCTCAGTCCGAGGATATTAGATTAAGCATCCTAGCTCAGATTCTACCCAAAAATGATTCCTTTCACCCACCAAGTAGCTAAGGAGCATAAATAATAAAACTGTTCAAGTAGAGGATAAATGAGAACCTACACAAAGACAATGATCCTATAAAAATATGTCAGAATGGAGAGTAGTTTTGCTACTCATTTGGAAAAATGTAAACACAAGTGAGGTTAGACTTTATATACTTCATGGGGTGGGTGGGGGGCAACAAGGCCTTATAACTCTACATTTTTTCTTGCAAAAATGCAAGGAAGGGAAGCTTTTTAAGTTTGGGTCACTAGTGAATCTGATGCAATTATGAAGCTACCAGAGATCACATGGAGGACCTGAAATCTTAAGAGTATACATGCCTTATCCCCAGCTGATATCACCAATTTAAGGTTTTCTTTCCATGCTTCAGGAAGTGCCATATAAAGCTGTAGTGTCGGGAGCCACGTTAGGCATTACTGACAAGATGTAGGCACGGCCCCAGACCCCTCTCCTCATTCCACAGGCACAGCCCCAGGATGAAGGAGTTAGGCCTTGTAATTCTGACTTGTCTTTTCCTCTCCTCCTCAGGCTGAGTTGACTGAAAAGGAATATTAAGGTGCTTATTGTTCTTGAGAGGAGCATGAGAAGGCACAAAGCCTTTTTCAGCTGTGCTCAGAAAATAATTTATAAAGTTAATCATTGACATTTGTTCAAGAACTTTTACAAAAGAGTGTTCCAGGATGAGCACATAGGCTGTAGCTTGAGGCCATGGGAGAGATTGCTATCTGAAGCCTATTTGTGAGGAGAATGTTTATGGCAAAGGAGTTTACTGAATTTAGGGCTTAGAAATAATTAAAACAGTTAGAAGTTAAAGATTTAAGGAATGTTGTAAAGTTAGCATATTTTACTATAGCTTATAGAAGTTAGGAATTTTTAGAGACACTATAGCTAGAAGGCTTTTTAAGAGACAGTGAGCTCAGGATATTAGGGGAAAACAGGATTTAGGAAGATAAGTAATAAACTGAGGAATGTAGCATGAGTTACAATGTAATCACAAGTTAACTATAGGACACATTAGAGGACGTAGATAATAGATGATAAGGCTGATTCCAAGAGAATCACTGAAACAGGAACTCTGTTTGAAGAGAAACAATGATTTATGGAGGTAATAAATCTGGGAGAGGGGGGACTGAATATGTCAAACCTCTGGTCTAATGTTTTTGTAAAAGTATAAAAGAAAATCTTAAACTTGAAATAAACAGGCAGTCCATAGAAAACTGAGAGGCTGCCTCATCACCGACACTGTTCATCTCTTCAGGTTTAATCCCTGGCTGCTGGAGCTGGACTCCAGCACTGTAGAAACACTCTTCATACACACATACACCTACATACACACACTGCAAGGTTCCACATGTAGTGTGTTGATCCTTCTGACAAAAGATTGTCTCCTTCATTGGTGCAAACCCTTTGGAGGCCAAAAATTAATCCACCATGTCAGGAGAGTCCATGACCACAAAAGTTTAACTATCTTTCAACAATGTTAATGAAGGCAGGGCTGAAAGCACAAGACCCATCAAGAACAGTGCAAACAACTACACTTCAAGCCTTTCTGCAAAATGTGAGCTGAGAGGACTGCACTTTTATAATCAGTACCCTCCCAATGTTCGCCAGTGGTGCTGATGTTTCCTCATCCTTTACAGGAATGGATCCAGGCAGGGGCAGGTCAGAATTTCTCCTGCGGTCTTGTCCACTTTTTTGGCAGCTCTTTTCATGTACTATTCTGCTTCAAGTTAGTGAAAAAGATAAAAGGTTGGCAAGAACAAACCTTATCGCTAATACTTATACTCTGGTCAACCTACAAAGAAAAAGAAGGAAGAGGAAAATCAACGTGCCACTATAATGTGTGTTAATCACTCATTCGTGCCCAACTCTTTGTTATCCCATGAACTGTAGCCCACCAGGCTCCTCTGTCCATGGAATTCTCCAGGCAAGAATACTGGAGTGGTAGTCATTTCTTCCCCCCAGGGGATATTCCTGACCATGGGTTGAACCTGGGTCTCCTGCATTGAGGGCAGATTCTTTACCAACTGAGCCACCAGGGAAGCCACCAGGGAAGTCACTACTGTAGGAAGTCAATATTTTGTAAAAGGGATTATAGAAAGAAGATGCAGATATTACAAGAGCAAGGGAATCAGAAAAGCCCAGAGACAGGGCCATTCAGTAGGGAATAATTGAAAAATTACTCTGAATTGACGGATTGGGAAAGTGTTGGAGTTAGAAACTGTTGGACTATATGTGTCTACAACTTTTCTTCTGGTTAAACTTTCTTTGTCTTTCCTAATAGACACTTGTACTGTAACATTTCTACTGAAATTTCTCTCTTTTTCCATCTAATGACAGATCAATACAGGTCTATTGTAATTATGCTTACCCTTCTGCTTGTTCCTTTTTCAACATGGTTCCTCTACAGATACATAGGAGCACTGAAAATGGAACTTACTTGCTTAATTTCTCCTGATTCTACTGTGAATATACTAAGGAAAATCCTACTGTGCAAATTAAAATCTACCATATTCAGTACTCAGGAATATGAAGCTTGATTTGGGTATGAAGCTTGATTTGAATATTAAAAATAATCATTTTAGTTTTTTTATTTAAAAAATCATTTTAGTTTATTATTTTAAAAAGTAAAATGTAAGAGGGATTGGGGAGGGTAAATGTCTCACTCTGATCTCAGATTTTCTCTGAGCCAAAACGTAGGTCTAAGCCATAGGGGATTATAAAAACAGTGTTTTTTTTTGTTTTGTTTTGTTTTGTTTGGGGGGGGGAGTGGTGTTGTTTATTTTTTTGGAATGATTAAGCTTTTATTTTAAAGCACACCATTTTAAAAAATGAAGTATAGTTGATTCATAATGTTGTGCTGATTTATGCTGTACAGCCAAATGATTCAGATGAACATATATATATACATTTTTTTAAATTTTCTTTTCCTTTATGGTTTATCATAGGATACTGAACATAGTTCTCTGTGCTATAAAGTAGAATCTTGGTGTTTATCCATAATACAGAATTAATCACAGCTACTGAGCCAATAAAGTAGCTTATCAAAAGGATAAACTATGGACATTTGTAACAATATCTTGTATCAAGAGCTCAATTAGAAGGAATCAAACTAATTATAAAAGAATTAAAAGTACAAAGGATATAAAATCTTAGGTCAATAAATAAATTTATAATTCATTTCAATAGTTGCTTTAATCCATATAACTTGTGCTTTTTCAATTATCTTTTGAACAGCTTATGTTATCTGTTGATTCATCCACAGCACATAAATAAAGCACAAGTTTAACACTTGTTCATTTTCATGATTTTCCCATTTCCTGAAAACTATCTCTTAAGTTGTAAAGGTTTCCCATTGTGATGCCTACTTGATTCACCTGTCAGAGACTGGAAAACTTTGTCACCAGAAAGTGTACCTGGGTGGTATAAAACCACTTATCTCTTCTCTATTTCTAGAGGTGAATCCAAAGCAGCAATAGAATTGTACTGATTCTCTGTTTTTCAAATTATAATTTTCTACTTCACTAATTTTGTTTTTGTTTCTAAAGTATAATAAGTCAATCCCCATTTAGAATTTGGCTCTAGGTTCTGTCACTTGATAATCTCTGTAAATTGATTGGTGATTTATGGAGATGTATTTTCTGTTGGGTAAAAATGGCATAATCTTCTGTCTTTTTTTTTTTTTTTTTTAAGAGTTTTCTACTTGACTCCTTGCCTCTTTCAAATCTCAAATCTATTCAGAATTTTGTGCCTACCAAACAGTGAGTATCTAGATGCATTTATTTAACAAAATTCACTGATTGGTGAATTTTATATTTCAATGTTTGTAATTGACCCATGACTAAAATTTTAGAATGGAAGAAATAAGTTTTATTTTCTTGTCTTTGTTTCACTTTTTGTATTAATAATTCAGAAACGTATTAGCGATTGTGTGAACACTTAATATCATCTTGCATTCTGATGAAATTTATAAAATTAGACTATTTTGTTGTTGTTTAGTGTGATTTTTGTCACCAAATGGGCAGTAGCACACTAGACTTTCCTGTCCTTCACTTATCTCTCAGAGTTTGCTCAAATTCATGTCCATTGAGTTTGTGATGCTATCTAACTATATCATCCTCTATCATTCCCTTCTCTATTTGCTTTCAGTCTTTGCCAGCATCAGGGTTTTTTCCCAGTGGGTCAATTCTGCATCAGGCAGCCAAAGTACTGAAGTTTGAGCTTCAGCATCAGTCTCATCCAATGAATATTCAAGGTTGATTTCCTTTAGGATTGACTGGTTTGATCTCTTCATAATCTAAGTGAATCTCAAGAGTTTTCTCCAGCACCACAATTTAAGAGTATCAATTCTTCAGCCCTCAGCCTTTTTATGGTCTGACTCTCACATCCATGCATGATTAAAGGAAAAAACAAAAACATAGCTTTGACTATATGGACATTTGTTCAAAAAAGTGATGTCTCTGCTTTTTAATATACTGCCTAAGTTTGTCATAGCTTTCCTTCCAAGGAGCAAGTATCTTTTAATTACATGATTACAGTCACCACTGGCAGTGACTTTGGAGACCAAGGAAATAAAATATGTCACTGCTTCCACTTTTTCCCCTTCTATTTACCATAAAGAGATGGGACAGGATGCCATGATCTTATTCTGTTAATGCTGAATTTATTTTATTATTATATTGTTTTTTACTGTGCTGGGTCTTTGTTGCTGTGTGCAGGCTTTCTCTGGTTGCAGTGCATGGACATCTCATTGTTGTGGCTTCTCTGTTGTGGCATGCAGACTCTAGAGCACATGACCTTCAGCAGTTGTGGCACACAGGCTTAGTTGCCCTTTGGCATGTGGAATATTTCCAGACCAGGGATTGAAACCATGTTCCCTGCATTGGCAGACAGATTCCTAGCAGCTGGACCACGAGAGAAGTCCTTAATGTTGTTTTAAGTCATCTTTTTGTCCTCCTCCTTCACCAGCATCTAGAGGCTCTTTAGTTCTTTACTTTTGGCCATTAGAGTGATATCATATGCATATCTGAGGTTGTTGATGTTTCTACTGGTAATGTTGATTCCAGCTTGTGATTCATCTCATCTGGACTTAAGCTAAGTAAGCAGGGTGCCATATGCAGTTTTGAAGCAATCAGTTGTTCCATGTCTGGTTCTAACTATTGCCCCTTGACCCACATACAAGTTTTTCAGGAGACAGGTGAGGTAGTCTGGTAGTCCCATCTCTTTAAGAATTTTCCAGTTTTGTGTGATTTACAAGGTCAAAGACCTTAACATAGTCAGTGAAGCAGAAATAGATCTTTTTTTCTGGAACTTCCTTGCTTTCTCTTCAACTATATTGGATTATTGAAATAAATATGTGATTTGTAACTTGAATATTACTAAATTTCCCCCAAAATAGCAGTTGTATTTATAATTCTTCAATGTAATAAGAAAGTACTAATATACAAATAATTCCTAAATATTTTCAGAATCCAAATTCACATACTTTAGGTAAAATTTTGGCTACTGAAACTTGTTTAATAATTTTGGTCTACTAAAAAAAAAAAAAAAACTATGCCATATCTGGCTACCAATAATATATATAGTACAAACATAAATTTGCATTTTGGTTGGATATGTTCTTTTTACCAATTAACTACTTCTATGTAATATTTCAATTTAATGTTAAAATTATGAGAAAAATATGTTTGTATATAACTAACTAGTATTGTTAGTCTAAGAAACATTAATCCAACAGTAGTTACATTCTTAATAAATAAATTAAAAAACAATTTCCAAGAGTTTTAGGAAGCTTAAAATCATGGACTACTATTATATTGATTTAATACACCCATTATTAATACCAAGATAATTTTTTAAAAATTTTATTTTATTTTTAAACTTTACAATATTGTATTGGTTTTGCCAAATATTGAAATGAATCCACCACAGGTATACATGTGTTCCCCATCCTGAACCCCCCTCCTTCCTCCCTCCCCAGACCATCCCTCTGGGTCGTCCCAGTGCACCAGCCCCAAGCATCCAGTATCGTGCATCGAACCTGGACTGGCAACTCGTTCCATATATGATATTATTCGTATTTCAATGCCATTCTCCCAAATCATCCCACCCTCTCCCTCTTGCACAGAGTCCAAAAGATTGTTCTATGCATCAGTGTCTCTTTTGCTGTCTCATATACAGGGTTATTGTCACCATCTTTCTAAATTCCATATATATGCGTTAGTATACTGTATTGGTGTTTTTCTTTCTGGCTTACTTCACTCTGTATAATAGGTTCCAGTTTCATCCACTCCATTGTGTATATGTACCACAGCTTTCTTATCCATTCAGCTGCTGATGGACATCTAGGTTGCTTCCATGTCCTGGCTATTATAAACAGTGCTGTGATGAACATTGGGGTACACGTGTCTCTTTCAATTCTGGTTTCCTCAGTATGTATGCCCAGCAGTGGGATTGCTGGATCATAAGGCAGTTCTAAAATCAGTTTTTTAAGGAATCTCCACACTGTTCTCCATAGTGGCTGTATGAGTTTGCATTCCCACCAACAGTGTAAAAGGGTTCCCTTTTCTCCACATCATCTCCAGCATTTATTGCTTGTAGCCTTTTGGATTGCAGCCATTCTGACTAGCCCAAGGTAATTTTTAAAGTAAGAAATCATACTGAAAAATGAATTGGTAAGTACAATTTTGTATAATTTTTTTATTTTTATGGTAAATAAAGACTGTTTATTTGAGTCTGTAAATAAATGTTCTTTTTTGCCACTTTGAGAATGTGATCACATTAGGAGGTGGGACTTTTGGGAAGTAATTAGGATCAGATAAGGTCATGAGGGTGAGCCATCATGAATGGGATGAATGTCTTTAGAAGTCACAAAAGAGCTTGTTTCTTCTCTGTACTTTCAGCCATAAGGGGAAAGAACAAGTTGGCAGTCTGCAAACCAAAAGAATCCTCTCACCAGAACTTGTCTATGTCAGCTCCATAATTTTGAAAACTGTGAGAAATAAATTTTGGTCATTTACCAGTCACCCAGTTTATGATATTTTGTTATAATAGCCTGAACTAAGATGTCAGCTTTATCTAAAACCTTGTGGCAAAAAAAAAAAATCTTGACATCTACAGAAGCTATGAGTTTCTACTTACAGTTTTATATATAGAAATTGTGATATACACATATACATATTACAATGTCTTTATCCATTTATACATCAATGAACACTTAAGTTGTTTCCATCTCTTGGCTATTGTAAATAATGCTGCAAAAACCATAATTAGCATATATCTTTCCAAGTTAGTGTTTTCATTTTCTTGGGATAAATACTGAGAAGTGGAATTCCTATATCATAATGTAGAACAAAGCTAGTGGAAGTGATGGAATTCCAGATGAACTATTTAAAATCCTAGAAGATGATGCTTTGAAAGTGCTTCACTCAATATGCCAGAAAGTTTGGAACACTCAGCAGCAGCCACAGGACTGAAAACAGTTAGTTTTAATTCTAATCCCAAAGAAAGACAATGCCAAAGAATGCTCAAACTGCAGTACAATTGTGCTCATTTCACATGCTTGAAACGTAATGCTCAAAATCCTTTAAGCTAGGCTTCAATAGCACATGAACTGAGAATGTGCAGATTGTACAAGCTCAATCTAGAAAACGCAGAGGAACCGGAGACCAAATTGCCAACATACGTTGGGTCATAGAAAAGGCAAGAAAATTCCAAAAAAACATCTACTTCTGCTTCATTGATTATGCTAAAGCTGCTGACGGAGTGGATCACAACAAACTGTGGAAAATTCTTAAAGAGATGGTAATATCAGACCATTTTACCTGCCTCTTGAGAAACCAGTATGCTGGTCAAGAAGCAATAGTTAGAATCAGACATCAAACAACAGACTGGTTCAAAATTGGGAAAAGAGTACTTCGAGGTTGTATATTGTCACCCTCCTTATTGAACTAATGGGCTTCCCTTGTGGCTTAGCTGATAAAGAATCTGCCTGCAATGTGGGAGAACTGAGTATGATCCTTGGGTTGGGAAGATCCCCTAGAGAAGGGAAAGGCTACTCACTTCAGTCTTCTGGCCTGGAGAATTTCATGTACAGTATAGTACATTAGGCCCCAAATAGTGGGACACAACTGAGAGATTTTCACTTTGACTTTATATAACTCATATGCAGAGTACATCATGCAAAATGCCATGCTGAATGAATCACAAGCTGGAATCAAAATTGCCTGGAGAATTATCAACAACCCCAGATATGCAGAAAATACCACTCTAATGGCAGTAAGTTAGGAAGAACTAAAGAGCCTCTTAATGAAGAGTAAGAAGGACAGTGAAAAACTCGACTTAAAACTCAGCAGTCAGAAAACTAAGATTGGGGCACCTGTTCCCATCTCTTCATGGCAAATGGATGGGAATAAAATGGAAACAGTGACAGATTTTATATTCTTGGACTCCAAAATCACTGCAGATTGTGACTGCAGCCAAGAAATTAAAAGATACTTGTTCCTTGGAAGAAAAGGTGTGACAAATCCTGACACCCTATTAAAAAGTAGAGACATCTCATTGCCAGCAAAGGTTTGTGTAGTCAAAACTATAGTTTATCCAGTCGTCATGTATGGATGTGAGAATTGGACCATAAAGAAGGCTGAATATTTTCTGGAGGGTTTTTTTTTTATCATAAATGGATGTTGAATTTTGTCAAAGGCTTTCCTCAACATAATAAAAGCTATATATGATAAACCCACAGCAAACATTATCCTCAATGGTGAAAAATTGAAAGCATTTCCCCTAAAGTCAGGAACAAGACAAGGGAGCCCACTCTCACCACTACTATTCAACATAGTTTTGGAAGTTTTGGCCACAGCAATCAGAGCAGAAAAAGAAATAAAAGGAATCCAAATTGGAAAATAAGAAGTAAAACTCTCACTGTTTGCAGATGACATGATCCTCTACATAGAAAACCCTAAAGATTCCACCAGAAAATTGCTAGAGCTAATCAATGAATATAGTAAAGTTACAGGATATAAAATTAGCATACAGAAATCCCTTGCATTCCTAGACATCAACAATGAGAAAACAGAGAAATTAAGGAAACAATTCCATTCACCACTGCAACGAAAAGAATAAAATACTTAGGAATATATCTACCTAAAGAAACAAAAGACCTATATATAGAAAACTATAAAACACTTATTAAATAAATCAAAGAGGACACTAATAGATGGAGAAATATACCGTGTTCATAGATCAGAAGAATCAATATTGTAAAAATGAGAATACTGCCCACAGCAATCTATAGATTCAATGCAATCCCTATCAAGCTACCAATGGTATTTTTCACAGAGCTAAATCAAATAATTTCACAATTTGTATGGAAATACAAAAAAAAAAAAAAAACTCAAATAGCCAAAGCAATCTTGAGAAAGAAGAATGGAACTGGAGGAATCAAACTGCCTGACTTCAGGCTCTACTACAAAGCTACAGTCATCAAGACAGTATGGTACTTACACAAAAACAGAAATATAGATCAATGGAACAAAATAGAAAGCCCAGAGATAAATCCACGTACCTATGAGCAACTTATCTTTGACAAAGGAGGCAAGAATATACAATGGAGAAAAGACAGTCTCTTTAACAAGTGGTGCTGGGAAAACTGGTCACTCATTTGTAAAAGAATGAAACTAGAAAACTTTCTAACACCATACACAAAAATAAACTCAAAATGGCTTAAAGATCTAAACATAAGACCAGAAACTATAAAACACCAAGAGGAGAACATAGGCAAAAGACTCTCTGACATAAATCACAGCAGGATCTCTATGACCCACCTCCCAGAATATTGAAAATAAAAGCAAAAATAAACAAATGGGACCTAATTAAAAGCTTCTGCACAACAAAGGAAACTATAAGCAAGGTGAAAAGACAGCCTTCATAATGGGAGAAAATAATAACAAATAAAACAACTGACAAAGAATTAATCTCAAAAATATGCAGGCAACCCTTGCAGCTCAATTCCAGAAAAATAAATGACCCAATCAATAAGTGGGCCAAAGACCTAAATAGACATTTCTCCAAAGAAGATATACAGATGGCTAACATCACATGAAAAGATGCTCAACATAACTCATTATCAGAGAAATGCAAATCAAAACCACAATGAGCTACCATTTCATGCCAGTCAGAATGGCTGCTATCCAAAAGTCTACAAGCAATAAATGCTGGAGAGGGTGTGGAGAAAAGGGAACCCTCTTACACTGTTGGTGGGAATGCAAACTCTTACAGCCACTATGGAGAACAGTGTGGAGATTCCTTAAAAAACTGGAAATAGAACTACCTTATGATCCAGCAATCCCACTGCTGGG
Organism: Bubalus kerabau; assembly: GCF_029407905.1. NCBI lineage: Eukaryota > Metazoa > Chordata > Mammalia > Artiodactyla > Bovidae > Bubalus > Bubalus kerabau. Next base: position 6,958,011 of record NC_073635.1, on the reverse strand, counting down.
CATACACACCGAGGAAACCAGAATTGAAAGAGGCACGTGTACCCCAATGTTCATCACAGCACTGTTTATAATAGCCAGGACATGGAAGCAACCTAGATGTCCATCAGCAGCTGAATGGATAAGAAAGCTGTGGTACATATACACAATGGAGTATTACTCAGCCATTAAAAAAGAATACATTTTGAATCAGTTCTAATGAGGTGGATGAAACTGGAGCCTATTATACAGAGTGAAGTAAGCCAGAAAGAAAAACACCAATACAGTATACTAATGCATAGATATGGAATTTAGAAAGATGGTAACAATAACCCTGTATGTGAGATAGCAAAAGAGATACAGATGTATAGAACAGTCTTATGGACTCTGTGGGAGAGGGTGGGATGATTTGGGAGAATGGCATTGAAACATGTATAATATCATATATGAAATGAATCACCAGTCCAGGTTTGATGAAGGATACAGGATGCTTTGGGCTGGTGCACTGGGATGACACAGAGGAATGGTGTGGGCAGGGAAGTGGGAGGGGGGTTCAGGATGGGGAACATGAGTACACCCATGGCAGATTCATGTCAATGAATGGCAAAACCAATACAATATTGTAAAGTAATTAGCCTCCAATTAAAACAAATAAATCTATATTAAAAAACAAAAAACAAGGCTGAATGCCAAAGAATTGATGCTTTTGAATTGCTTTGGAAAAGACCACAAGTAGATAAGACCTGATGCTGGGAAAGACTGAGGGGAGGAGTTGAAGGGCGCAACAGAGAATGAGATGATTGGATGGCATCACTGATTCAGTCGACATGAGTTTTAAGCAAAATACATGAGGTAGTGAAGGACAGGGAATGTGTCATATTGTAGTTCATGGGGTCACAACAAGTCTGGAAAAACTTTGTGACAACAACAAGGTAACTCTATTTATAATTTTAATTTTTTTTTTTTTTTTAGAAATCTCAGTGCTGTTTTCCATGATGATATCAATTTACATATCTACAAACTACACAAATGATCCCATTTCTCTACATCATCACTAACACTTGTTTCCTGTCTTTTTGATAATAGTCATGGTAACATGTATGAACTAAGATCTTACTGTGATTTTAACTTGCATCTTTCTGATTAGTGAGGTTGAGACTGTTTTCAGGTACCTATTGACAATCTGCAGGTCAGGAAGCAACAGTTAGAACTGGACATGGAACAACAGACTGGTTCCAAATAGGAAAAGGAGTTCGTCAAGGCTGTATATTGTCACCCTGTTTATTTAACTTATATGCAGAGTATATCATGAGAAACGCTGGACTAGAAGAAGCACAAGCTGGAATCAAGATTGTCAGGAGAAATATCAATAATCTCAGATATGCAGATGACACCACCCTTACGGCAGAAAGTGAAGAGGAACTCAAAAGCCTCTTGATGAAAGTGAAAGAGGAGAGTGAAAAAGTTGGCTTAAATCTCAACATTCAGAAAACGAAGATCATGGCATCTGGTCCCATCACTTCATGGGAAATAGATGGGGAAACAGTGGAAACAGTGTCAGACTTTATTTTTCTGGGCTCCAAAATCACTGCAGATGGTGATTGTACCCATGAAGATAAAAGACGCTTGCTCCTTGGAAGGAAAGTTATGACCAACCTAGATAGTATATTGAAAAGCAGAGATATTACTTTGCCAACAAAGGTCCATCTAGTCAAGGCTATGGTTTTTTTCAGTGGCCATGTATGGATGTGAGAGTTGGACTGTGAAGAAAGCTGAGTGCCAAAGAATTGATGCCTTTGAACTATGGTGTTGGAGAAGACTCTTGAGAGTCCCTTGGATTGCAAGGAGATCCAACCAGTCCATCCTAAAGATCAGTCCTGCGTGTTCTTTGGAAGGACTGATGCTGAGGCTGAAACTCCAGTACTTTGGCCACCTCATGAGAAGAGTTGACTCATTGGAAAAGACTCTGATGCTGGGAGGGATTGAGGGCAGGAGGAGAAGGGGACGACAGAGGATGAGATGGCTGGATGGCATCACCGACTCAATGGATATGAGTTTGAGTGAACTCCAGGAGTTGGTGATGGACAGGGAGGCCTGGTGTGCTGCAATTCATGGGGTCACAAAGAGTCAGACATGACTGAGCGACTGAACTAAACTGACTGATGTTTTCTTTGGGGAAAAAAAAAAAGTTTATTCATATATCCTGCCCATTTTTTAGATTGCTTAGCTATTGCATTCATACCAATTCCTCACTGCTTTGTATTTTGCTAAGAACTTGCTATGTATTTCTATGGCTAGATAATGCACTGCTAAGTCGCTTCAGTTATGTCCGATTCTTTGCGATCCCATAGACAGTAGCCCACCAGGCTCTGCCATCCCTGGGATTCTCCAGGCAAGAACACTGGAGTGGGTTGCCATTTCCTTCTCCAATGCATGAAAGTGAAAAGTGAAAGTGAAGTTGCTCAGTCGTGTCCGACTGAGTGCGACCTCATGGACTGCAGCCTACCAGGGGATTTTCCAGGCAAGAGTACTGGAGTGGGGTGCCATTGCCTTCTCCAGATAATGCACAGTAAACAGTAAATATCACAATGAAAACCCTTATAAAATTTTAATATTGTCATAAAAAATTACAAAAGAACAATTGTAAGGGTACATGAAAAATGATTTTATTTGCTTGTAGAGACCAAAGAGACCACTTTCCCTGGTTTTTCACAGTTTGTTTCCTTGGAGACATGGTGAACCTGAGTCCTTGTTCTAAGATTGAAAAATAGAAAAAAAACTCTCTAGGGATTAAGGTCAGCCTCAATTTTCTACAATTTAAAGATGTATCCAAAGTCACATGCTAATTAAATTTTAGATATGTATGCAAGTACCTCCAAAATTAACTCAGGGTAAATTATAAATCATGTTTGTCTGACTTCTATATTAGTATGGAAAGATAATTTTGTTGCCAATATTGCTTTATTTTCCAAGTAAATTCCACTAAATTGTATCTGGAAAGCAAAGCCTATCTACTTAATAGTGGTTTTTGAAGAAAGCACTTTCCTTTTCTAGGAAAATTCATACACCCATATTTTTTTTTCTTTCTTTAAGAATTCATGACATCTACTGTACTCTCTAAATTGCTCCTCACTCCTGGCTTAACTATATAATCTTAAGTATTATTTTACCCAACTAAAGTACAGACATGACACAATTCATAAATAATCCTACATTCAAGCTTAAAATGTAAAGATATTCTCCTACATTATTTCAAAACCATTGTCACATCTTACTACATTATCCATAAATCCATATCATCTGGTACTATGCCCACATCAGGGTTTTTTTTTTTTTCCCCCCCAATTTTCTCTACAGTTCTATATAGCCCGATTATTTATGGTTTTTCTTTCTGCTAACTAAGTATTTTACTTGTGCATCCTAGAATTTCTTCTACTAGCTAACATCTTTGGAATACTATTACCTCTTTTTCACTCTCTTCCAAATACTTTTGTTTAACATATATTGGTATTGAATATATACCGCCAAGGGTTTTTGCAATTTTATTTTATGCAAACTATAACACAATCCCTGTTGACAGGGATAAATATATTTAACTTTAAGGATAACTATGTATTATAAATATTAATACTATTAATCATAATAAAAATTAATATCAACTTTTTGAAGTAAAATTTACATGTTATTACTGAAAAATGTTTAAACTCTTTACTTTCCCTGTTTTGAGGTTGACAATCTGACTTCCTTGGTAGTCCAGTGGTTAAGAATCCACCTTCCAATGCAGGGATTGAACAAGGGTCTGTTCCCTGGTCTAGGAGGATCCCACATGCCCACATGCCATGTGGCAAATAAATCCATGCTCCTCAACAAAAGAAGACACTGCAACAAGAAGCCAGTGTACTGGAACAAAGAATAACTCCCACTTGCTGCACTAGAGCAAACCAATGTGCAACAATGAAGATCCAGTATAGTCAAAAATAAGTAAATACATAAACAAATAAAAAATATTTATGATCTGAATTACTTTTCAGTGCAGCAAGATACATATGATCTAAACAGATGTACTCCAAGAGTCTGTATAGTTGGCTTACTTTATGTCTTTAGGCAGCTCCTTACATATATTTATAATAATGTTATAAAGAAGGTGGTACAGTGGAAATAGCATGTGATTGTCATTTTGTTCAATTGTCTCTCATCATCTTCTCCCTAACATAAAGAAAATAAGAATATAATGAAAAATCATCTACTTTCTTGCTTCTTTCCATGTAATATATTTTTCCTATATAGAACATTATAAGAATTTTTATGTCATTTATATTATTTGTATCATCTGCAAGATCATGTCTAGGTTTGTGTCTTCAATTTATATATGCATATAAGTATGTATTCATTCAACAAGCACAAATGTTTAAAATCTTAAGATGTACATTGTTCCTCAGAATAATGAAAAGTTCACCATTTTTACTTCCTTATTTTTATCTACACAATCATCACTTCACATATTCTAGTTTTGCTATGTGAATCTGCTATTATATTACTGGCATATAACACCTTGGATTTTTTTCATCATAATTTTTAAACTTTTCACTTATTTCTATTTTGTACATGTTATGAAACATTTTCTCCCATTGAAGTCTCCAAAATATGTTTTTTATTAAAATGAAATTTTTATGAATGTATAATCTAAATTTATCAGCAAGTCAATGGATCGTAAATATTCAGTTGAATGAGTTTTGACAATTGTATATACTTCTGTAAACACCTGAAACAACACAAACATTCATCACATGTGATGGGCCCTGAAAGTCTTGGCAGGTGTGACTGTAGGTGGGACCTTTTTTGATTTAACCCCTTATGCTAGAGTGTAGAGAAGTATTATCAGTCTGTTACAGTTCACTCTAGTTTCTCTTATGTCATTTATATCAGATAACTCCTGCTATTAGTACTGTAATAAGAAAGAGAGCAGTCTCTTCTCGTCTATGAACAGCTCATTATTTTCTTGAATTTGCTTAATTTAGAATTCTTTATATCCATAATTCTCAGATGGGGTTTAAACTTAACATTTTGTAGCTTTTGGTTTTGCTTGCATGAAAGGGATGATCTCTTGTGACTATATAAATCATAACCAGAAATCAAGGCCCTAATTAGAACTAAAACCAGTTATAATCCCCAAGTTTAATATTTGTTCTATTTCCCATATCTACTAGGTAGCATCATGTTTATCTCTAGGTTCTTGTCCACAATATCTGGGGACAAGTTTTTTCAAGTTCATACTTCACAAGTTAATTGTTTATCAAGTAAAAACCCTTACCCTATTTTTTCTGACTTTTTTTCTCTTTTATTTCACTTTTTCATTTTCTTACAGCTTTCTTTGTGCCATTAATGTCTTTTTTATCCTTTTAATCTTTTCCTCATATGGATTTCTCATCCTATATAAAAACAATGTTGTAGGGCTTCCCTGGTGGTCCAGTGGTTAAGAATCAGCCTTGTAACACAGGGGACGTGGGTTCAATCCCTGATCAGGGAACTAAGATCCCACATGCCACTGAGCAACTAAGTCCACATGCTCTGAAGACCACAGCTACCAAGTGTTTCCACTAGGACCTGACACAGCTAAATAAGTAAACACATATTAAGGGGGGGGAAATATATGCCTACTAAATTGCTTCAGTCATGTCCAACTCTTTGCAACCTATGGACTGTACCCCATCAGGCTCCTCTGTCCATGGGATCTTCAGTCAGGAATACTGCAGTGGGTTACCATTTCCTTCTTTTTTGTCTCCTGCATTGAAAAACACTAGAATTGATTAAATCTACTAGGATGTTCAACATTTATTATATACTTTTGAGAATGATGTCAGAAGCATGCTATTAAAATCAGTCAAAATAAGAGCTAAGGGAATACAATCATATAGTTTGTAGTTAACCACATGAACTATGGGCCTATGTGATAGAAAAATATGAAAATATTTTAGGACAGAATGAATCAATAAATAGTTTGTTTTGATCCAATTAATTGGTAAGGAGCCTAGATTGAAGTTAAAGAACTTTAAATACCTTAATTACACAACACAGTTGGTAAGAAATGAAAATAAGAAAACAATTTGTATATTTTATCTACTTAGGCTGCCATAACAAAATACTATAGATTGGGTGATTTAAACACACATTTATTTTCTTAGCTATTTGGAGGCTTGAAGTTGGAGATCAGAGTGCAGATTTGTTGTTTTCTGATGAACCCCATTATCCTGAATGTAGGCACCCACAATTTTGTGTGCTCACATGGCTTTCTTCTTTTTTGTACATTATGGAGGAGGGAGAGAGACAAAGCTCTGAGGTTTCTTCTTATAATGACGTCAATTCTATCTTACAGAGCTCCATCCTTATGATCTCATAGACCTTAATTACCTTCGTATAGGTTGTATTTCCATATTTAGTCACACCAGGAATTGTCTTCAACATATGAATTTTGAAAGGACGCAATTCAATTCATAGCACCATGTTGGCATAAAAATTAAAAAAAAAAAATGATGTTGCAGTCTTGCACATGAGATAAAACATAGCTCCAGCTCTGAATCCCTGGGCAAAAATGTGGTTTGTGTGACTCCTTATCCAGCTAAGAAGTTAAACAAAAAACTCTTTAAAAATAACCTTTGGTTCATTCTTAATACTGTAATACTGTATTACTTAATACTGTATTGTAATACTTATTGTATTACTTAATTATATTAAGTAACTATATTATTTAACTATATTTAACTATATTTAACTATTAAGTAACTATATTATTTAACTATATTAATTAACTATATTAAATACTGTATTGTAATATTATTGTATTACTTAATACTGTATGTAATACTTAATTACTGTAATACTTAATACTGTAAGCCGTGGTAATGTTAGGAAGAAGTAAGACAAAACTACAGTGCTCATTTTATGTACATAGTTTAGAAATGGATGTCTATTTGGTAATTTAAATTCTTTAAAGAAAATTTATCCGGAAGTTTATCAAATTCTTCTATTATTAAAGCACTTGATTGAATAATTGATTATAACTTATTTTAAGTGAAAAAGTATAAGGCAATTCAATAATTTTTTAAAAATTTTTAATAATTTCTTTAAAAAATAATAGGGGACTATTTAAGAGAACTTGAATTTTACTATATTCAAAGTTTGAATTTATCATGTACAAGTAATATTTTGTTGTTGTTCAATCGCTCAGTCATGTCTAACTCTTTGAGAGCCCATAGACTGCAGCATGCCAAGCCTCCTTGTCCTTCACCACCCCCCAGAACCCACTCAAACTCATGTCAATTGAATTAATGATGCCATCAAACCATCTCATCCTTAATAATAATAGTTTTGTCTTAGTTTTTTGCTTATGTAGCCCAAAATCTTATGAGAGAAATAGCTTTATTTTCCTGATTCAATACATGTAGAAATCCTGTCCTAAAATGTTACATGTCTTCTTAATGCCACACATACACTAATGGATGGAATTAAGATTTGGAGCCAGGAATCTAATCCCAGAGTTCATACTTTAAATAACTATGCAATACTGCTTCTCACAGTAATAATCGCTCTCATTGTCATTAAATGTTTAACATTATCAGTACCAATTAATACTAACCTTAAAAATGAATAAATGAATTATATAAAATCTAATATAAGTTTATTTTGCTAAAAGCTATATTACTTAAAATGCTTTCAAATGCAATGTATTTTTAAAAAGAATAAATAAATTTATAGTTCAAATAATGACATTTATTTTTATTTGACCACTTACATTGATCATTAATTTTGAAAACAGTAGTACCCCCAAATAGTCACTTATTCTTATACAGTAGCTAACCACATATTGACATGATTATCTTCTGAGAATTTAGACTGTTGTTCTATATCCTTTTTGCACAGTAAATGTGTTATGAAGTTCAGGAATGTATTTCTTTATTTTTGACAATTAAATGGAATCAATGTAAACTAAATTATCTTAAGTGGGATATTTGGAACATAGTTTTTCTGCTCACTCTCTAAGGATAATCAAAATGATGTTTAGGATTTATAGCTGATATAAATTAAGATGAACACAATTCCCAAACTATTTCCAATTAGCAGCACTCAAATACTGTAGTTCTGCTTCATTGTTGGAACAGGATACTGGACACTCTCAAAGTCTATTAAACTCTATAATTCATTGCATGCACAGTAGCCTCCACAAGTCCCACTGTTACCACTGATTCATATTCTGTGTACACTTGTGTCATCCACAGTTTGCAGGGCAATACTAACAATCTCCATGCCAACCTCGGTTCCATATGGCTTCCATCCCTAAGCATTTTGGACCTATCTTATAGTAGTGCACCTGATCCAATTTAAATTGATTGATTTTTTTTTTCTTTCTGAAAGCAACAAAATAAAATATACTGACAAGTATTAAATAAAAGATGAATACAAAATATATGTGAAAGGGGCAAGTGAGATTGGCATTTAAGGATACAAAAATTATCATAGGCAAGATGATTTCTGATCAGACTGGCATGTACCTAACATGAAATAGAGTGGAAACTGCTTGAAAAAGAAAATATTCTGAAGAATTTTACCCGAGGCTAATTCTCTTTGAAGAAAAAATTTTCTTCATGTTTAATATAGATATATTTAATTGATCAAGGTCTAAGAAAACTTGTAGAATACTTCTAAAAAAGACAAAGATATACTTTATTTGCTTTCTTAAGGCTTCCCAGGTGTCTCAGTGGTAAAGAATCTGCCTGCCAAAAAAGGAGACACAAGAGATGGTTCAATCCCTGGGTTGAAGGTCTCCTAGAGGAGGAAATGACTACCCACTCCAGAATTCTTGCCTGGGAAATCTCAGGACAGAGGAGTCTGGAAGGTTACAGTCCATGAGGTCTCAAAGAGTCAGACTTGACTAAGCATGCACACACTCATTAGGAACATACAGTTTGAAAAAGGAAAAAAAAAAAAAGGAAAAAAAAAAGGCTTTAATTCCCATCCCCCAACATAATAGATGGATTTGATCAACTAAATTAATGTTTCTGAAGTTGAATTTCTGATGCATTAAACAAATGTACTTCACTTCATATTTTTAGAATGTAAAAGATTAAATATATGTACTTATATATAGTATATATAATGCATAAAATATATATAAAGATATACATTTTGCACAGTTTGCTGCATATAATAAGGACTATGGGGGAAAAGTGGAAAATGTGACAGATTTTATTTTCTTGGGTTCCAAAATCACTTCAGATGGTGACTGCAGACATGACACTAAAAGACGCTTACTCCTTGGAATAAAAGCTATGACAAACCTAGACAAAGTATTAGAAAGCAGAGACATTACTTTGCCTACAAAAGTTCATAGAGTCAAAGGTATGGTTTTTCCAGTAGGAATGTATGGATGTGAGGGTTGGACCATAAAGAAAGCTAAGTACCAAAGAACTGATGTTTCCAAACTGTGTTGCTGGAGAAGCAAGGAGATCCAACCACTCCATCCTAAAGGAAATCAGTCTTGAATGTTCATTGGAAGGACTGATGCTGAAGCTCCAGTACTTTGGCCACATGATGTGAAGAGCTGACTCATTGGAAAAGACCCTGATACTGGGAAAGACTGACGGCAGGAGGATAAGGGGATGACAGAGGCTGAGATGGTTGGATGGCATCACCAACTCAATGGACATGAGTTTAGGTAAACTCCAGGAGATAGTGAAGGGCAGGAAAGTCTGGTGTGCTGCAGTCTATGGAGTCAGAGAGAGGCAGACACAACTTGGCAACTAAACAACAACAACAATAAGGATTATGCCATGTTTCATCTTGTAGCTATCTTGATAGTTCCAGATCATAGATATCCAGAAACTTCTCTGAAGTGGTGGGCACCTGAATCTTTGAGAATCGTATCTCTTTTCCTCTGTTTCACCTTTTTTAAAATACTTTCACCAAAGTATATAAAATGTTTCTCACTTCTTGGTTATTAGCTTCAATCAACTTAATATACTCAATATAGTTAACAAATGAGGGGCCTCCCTGGTGGCTCAGTGGTAAAGAATCCATCTGCCAGTGCAGGAGATGCAGGTTCCATCCTTAGTTTGGGAAGATTCCCTAGAGAAGGAAATGGCAACCCACTTCAGTATCCTTGCCTGGGAAGTCCCATGGACAGAGGATCCTGTTGGGCTACAGTTGACGGCTTGCAAAAGAGTCAAACTTGACTTAGCAACTAAATAACAACAAAAAATGGACAAATGTGAAATTTTTAGGGAAAAGACAATTAAGACTTCCTGTTCTACCTTATGAGAGATCAAAGAAAGAGTGATAAAAGGTTGTAAAAGTCTATTATTGGCTCTGCCAGAGTAAAATAAATGACTGTTGTAGTCTTTGGAATTTTCTGAAAATAAATAAAAATAAAAAATTTTCCCATTTAAACCTATAAACTAGGTGCCAGAAGCTATGTTTGCTTTAGCAAGGAACTCTATCTGGATCAGCAACTAAAATTGTCATCACATCCTGATTATGTATGTGATAAATCATAATGATTCACTGATATCCACCCGTCTCCTATATAAGCCAATCAGATGAGCTGACAGGGTTGTGGTGGTTTTGGCTCCCCTTTCCCTTGGGTCTTTTACATCTTGGTTTGTGGAACTTTTCTCTACAATTTCTGGAAATATTTTGTAGGAGGGAAGGGACATTTCAAAGGCTTCTACCTGACCCTTTCTATTATTAAAAGATGTCATTTATGGTGCAAAGTGCTTAACAAAGGACCACTGTCAGTTGCTGACTATTTGAATTATACATTCAGGAACTGAAGCAAAAACATCAGAGTGTTCCTGTGGGCCTGTTGGAAGTATTGGAATTTATAATGTCTCTATCTATGTTATTGCTAAAAGACAAATAACTCTAAAATGTAGTGGATTAAACACAATAATGGCTTCTCAGGTGGCTCAGTGGTTAAGAATCTACCTGCCAATGTAGGAGCTCCAGGACAAATGGGTTCAATCCCTGGGTCAGGAAGATTCCCGAGAGGAGGAAATGGCAGCCTGCTTCAGCATTCTTGCTGGGATAATCCCATGGACAGAGGCGCCTGTCCATGGGGTTGCAAAGAGTCTCACATGACTGAGCATGCAAGCATGAAAAAACACAATAATCACTTATTATCTCTTAGTTTATGTTGACAGTATTTTGGAAGAACTTGGCTGAACAGCTCATACAGGGTTTCCTTAATTCCAGAGCAATTTTATGATGGCTATGGCCTCATTCACCTGAATGTTTGATGGAGGCTGGAAGAAGCCTCACAAACATGCCTATATAATGAGTGTCAGTTTCAGATGCTTATGACTCCTCCCCTGAAATCAGTTGGCGTAGCAACTTACCGCCATGATAATCTTTTTGTCGGCGTCCAACTCCCAGTGGGTGTCTGTGGCGGTTTTGTATGTTTTCTGCCTCCTATCGCCCAATACTCATTATAGAGATGTCCATTTTCCTTCTCCACATGGCACTTCAGATATGGACCTCATGACTGTTTCCACATCATTAGTGAGGCAGGAGAACCTGTGGATCTATCCTAACAGAAGAACTTTGCAGTCTTTTCTTACTTGAGTTTTGTTATATCGTGAGGTGTTAGCTGAAAACTGGGTCTCATTCCTTTCTTAAAAGAAACCTCCCTTTGTCCTAGCCCATCCAGAGGAACTTAATTTTAACTGCAAATCCATTTTTCAACTTGTACCTTTGAGACATTCCACCTCTTCCTACAATATATCCACGGCCCCCCCCCTTTTTTACTACTCTACAGACCACATGTATGCTTCAATATATTTAGTTCCACTAGCAGATGCCAGAGTTCTTGTTTTTGTTTTTTCTTCTTTTTAACTTTTGCTTTCTCTCATACTACATCTGTCTTTTGAACAGTGAAACACTGTTACCCTTTCTGGCTATGCAATCTTGAACAGATAGTTAACTCTTTTTTGTACCTCCATTTCTCCATGCATGTATGTTTAGTCACTCAGTCATGTCTGACTCTTTGCGACCCCATGGACTGTAGCCCACCAGGCTCCTCTGTTCATGGAATTCTCCAGGTAAGAACACGGGAGTGGGTTGCCATTCCCTTCTCTAGAGGATCTTCCCAACCCAGGGATTGAACTCATGTCTCCTGCATTGCAGGCAGATTCTTTGATTCTTTACCATCTGAGCTACCAGGGAAGCCTGGTCACTTCTCCAAAGTATACTGTAAATAATATTTCTACTTCACAGAGCATTTAGGTGGATTAAATAAATCAATGTGAAATTATCAGAAGAGTGACTGGCACAGAGTAATCCTTATATGCTTTCATTATTTTACTATAATATGTAAATAATATTAATTAGTGTTACCTTCATGAATCGGGGTGGTGTGAACATATTTAGTAAAAATTAGCAATATCCTCAAATTTGTATATCAAATAGATATCTTCATTTTGATATAGTTGAAATGAGTATAGAAAAACAGAATTGAGAAATTGTACTGTGAATTGACACATATAAAAAAGCAGTCAAATCAATTTATATCAAATAAAACCTTACAGCCTAATAATCCACTTAATTGTCTCCATTCTCAAATGTATTTTATCAATTAAGTTCTTACCCCAAATAATAATTGCACTAGTTCAACATTTTGATTTAAGGATACAAAAACCATTACCAAGATTTATCAAAGGTAGTCTTCTTTACAATGCTTCAGAAGCTCATTTATTCCCTAATGAATACTAAACACAATGCTATGCTATGTCTAAATCTATCTGTTAAAAAATTCACATGAAAACTCCTTTTGGTTATTAGATTTTGAATTAGGTAGAGTACATCATTTATACCACCCAGGCATGTAATCATTCATTGATTTAATATGCATTGTAGGAGAGCCATTGAGGGAAATACAGGGCTGATATTAGAATGTGAAATTGCATAAAAGAAGATGAATGATAAAAAATTAACCATAACTATATGTGTTTTTCTTTTTTTTTCCACACACAGTCTACTCAAACAGAAAACTCTATAAGCAGAATTTAAACACTCTGTATCATTGAAGGGTTATATGACATTTTCAATCTAAAATGTTCAGTTGTGAAAGAAACAAACCATTTAAGAAAACTGAAGTGCTTTAAAATGCTTTTCAGATATGAGTCTATATATATTTTAAAACTAAATTGTTGAGCATAAATGGATTTATACAATGATAATGGGATTTGTAAAAAATTCATAGGTAGAGATTTGTATTTTAGTCCCCATCTCCCCCCCTCAACACAGACACACAACTTACAAACTATAGAATCACTGAAGAAAGAAAAATAAGGGAAACCTCCTCATTTCTCTCAACACATTTGTCAGTTAGAACTCAGCCTGACAGTTGATGTGTTTGGTAATATTTTGGTTGTTTTTATTATTTTGGTATTGGAGAAGGTTGATATATGGAGTATTAGACTAACCAGGAAAAATAGTTTGCTATGACACAAGGTTTGAAAGAAGAGTCTGTAGTTGACCCAGAGAAGTATGGATGAGGTTATTCAGAGAGCCAGAATAATGCATTGACTGAAATAATATCATACAAGGATTCCAAAGAAGAATGCAGTTCACACCATCAAGAGCTTATAATATGTAGGATATTAGAGATGAGAAAATGAGTCTATTTTCTTATGAAACAATTGAGACAAGTGAGATTGAGTTTTGTCTTAAAATCACACAGTTCATAAGTGACAGAGAAAGAACTTGAACTTAGTCTTTTTCACTCAAGAACATGCACTCATTTCTTCCTTGAAGCCCACACAACATCTGGTTGAGGATTGAGAATTGTTTGAATTTAATGTATTGTATCTGCACCAGGAGAAATTTACTTCTATATGGGCTTGAGCCAGGGGGGTGAATTAAAACAATCAGCATAAGACAAGAAAGGGTCAAAAAGCAAGGAGCTCATTTATCCCCAAACCAGAAGATAGACTCACTGATGTCACTTCTGCTTCCCCTCAGGATATGACAAGATAACTGGGTCTGAAAGGAAAACAATTATTCATTTTTTTCTCACACAGTATAAGACATAATGAACAGATAAATGTTAGCTAGATTGCTAGTTGTCCTTACCTTTTTCCATGCCATTTTATCTGAGAATACCTCCTTCCTTTCCTCCTCACTTCAACTAACTCTTCCAAATAAATATAGATAACAGCTTTTTGTGTAATTCTTTTAAAATTGCCTCCTTTCTCCTAGGCTACAGTTAAGGAGTCAAATCTCTCTTCTTTGTCCCATCATGGTATCATATGCATATATCGCATATATCTGGACTCTATCTAATTAAAATTGCTCAGTCAAATCCGACTCTTTGTGACACCATGGACTGTAGCCTGCCAGGCTCCTCTGTCCATGGGATTCTCCAAGCAAAAATACTAGAGTGGGTTGCCATTACCTTCTTCAGGGGATCTTCCCGACCCAGGGATTGAGCTCGAGTCTCCTACATTGCAGGCAGTTTCCTTACCATCTGAGTCACCAGGAAAGAGCAAATGTGTGTTTGTGTGTGTGTGTGTAATATAGTACTAGCAACTTATTGTATATTCAGCTATCTCAAGAAATCCTGAACTATTCTCTACAAAGACTATGCTTTATTTACCGCTGGGCCAAGAACAGAAGTTATTTAGAACTTAGAGGTAGAATTTTTTAAAGCACTGTCATAGATATTAATAAAAGTTCCAATATTTGATAATTCTTTAAAAAAAAAAATCAAAGCTTAGGGACTTTTCTGGTGGCTTAGTCTCTAAGAATCCACCTTCCAATGCAGAGGATGTGGGTTAAATCCCTGGTCAGGGAATTAAGATTCCACATGCTTCAGGGCCACTGAGCCCACTCACAGTAAGGAAGAGCCCAAGTGCCACCAGGAAATATCCTGAAAGCCACAACTAACACACACACACACACACAAAATCAGTTTATTTTTCACTTATGTAAGATATAATAGAAGGTTGAAGTTTCCTACAATTCTTAAACTTTTAGGACCTGCATGATCAAGAAAATTCCACCTTCGTTATGTGTCTTATCATTGACATCCAGCCATCAGTCCAGGGGAGAACACTATGGATAGTGCACAGTAGTTTTTGTATGACCAAGCCTGAAGTAGAGTACATTGCAAATGCTAATATTTCTTTGGCAATAACTAAGTCATATGGCCACAACTAATTGTAAGGAAGGCTCTGAAATAAGCTGTAAATGTGTATCCATTGAGGAAAAAAAAAAAGGAAAGAAAAGAAAAGGTTTTGTGCATAACTGAAGAGGACCATAGAAGTATTATGTAAATTTTGGTTGAAAGAGTTAATGAATGAAATGATAAATAACTGAATAAAAGTATGAGTAAGACAGTGTTTAATCAACATGGTCAATCTTCTCTGGATTCTCCACAGTTTCCCACTATCTTCAGATTTTAAAGCTTGTGAAAATTGGTTTGTATTCTTTTCTGCAATAAAGCTGGGCATAGATAAGCTTGGATATAAATAACATTTTCAGTCTTCAGATTTATAATCCTTAAAACACAATATTCAAATGACACACTCAGTTCACTTCAGTTCAGTACTCAGCCATGTCCGACTGCTTGTGACCCCATGAATTGCAGCACGCCAGGCCTCCCTGTCCAACACCAACTCCCGGAGTTCACTCAAACTCACATCCATTGAGTCGGTGATGCCATCCAGCCATCTCATCCTCTGTCGTACCCTTTTCCTCCTGCCACCAATCCCTTCCAGCATCAGAATCTTTTCCAATGAGTCAACTCTTCGTATGAATTGGCCAAAGTACTGGAGTTTCAGCTTTAGCATCATTCCTTCCAATGAATACCCAGGGCTGATCTCCTTCAGAATGGATGGGTTGGATCTCCTTGGAGTCTAAGGAACTCTCAGGAGTCTTCTCCAACACCACAGTTCAAAGCATCAATTCTTGGGCACTCAGCTTTCTTGACAGTCCAATTCTCACATCCATACATGACCACAGGACAAACCATAGCCTTGACTAGTCGGACCTTTGTTGGCAAAGTAATGTCTCTGCTTTTCAGTATACTATGTCTAGGTTGGTCATAACTTTCCTTCTAAGGAGTAAGCGTCTTTTAATTTCATGGCTGCAGTCACCATCTGCAGTGATTTTGGAGCCCAGAAAAATAAAGTCTGACACTGTTTCCACTGTTTCCCCATCTATTTCCCACGAAGTGATGGAACCAGATGCCATGATCTTTGTTTTCTGAATGTTGAGTTTTAAGCCAACTTTTTCACTCTCCTCTTTCACTTTCATCAAGAGTCTTTTTAGTTCCTCTTCACTTTCTTCCGTAAACGTGTTGTCATCTGCATATCTGAGGTTACAAATATTTCTCCCGACAATCTTGATTCCAGCTTGTTCATCTTCCAGCCCAGCGTTTTTCATGATGTACTCTGCATATAAGTTAAATAAGCAGGGTGACAATATAGAGCCTTGACGTACTCCTTTTCCTATTTGGAACCAGTCTGTTGTTCCATGTCCAGTTCTAGCTGACCTGCATATAGGTTTCTCAAGAGGCAGGTCAAGTGCTCTGGTATTCCCATCTCTTTCAGAATTATCCACAGTTTATTGTGATCCACACAGTCAATGGCTCTGGCATATTCAATAAAGCAGAAATAGATGTTTTTCTGGAACTGTCTTGCTTTTTTGATGATCCAGCAGATGTTGGCAATTTGATCTCTGGTTCCTCTGCCTTTTCTAAAACCAGCTTGAACTTCTGGAAGTTCACAGTTCAGGTATTGCTGAAGTCTGGCTTGGAGAATTTTGAGCATTATTCTACTAGAGTGTGAGATGAGTGCAATTGTGCAGTAGTTTGAGCATTCTTTGGCATTGCCTTTCTTTGGGATTGGAATGAAAACTGACCTTTTCCAGTCCTGTGGCCACTGCTGCATTTTCCAAATTTGCTGGCATATTGAGTGCAGCACTTTCACAGCATCATCTTTCAGGATTTGAAATAGTTCAACTGAAATTCCATCACCTTCACTAGCTTTGTTCATAATGATGCTTTCTAAGGCCCACTTGACTTCACATTCCATGATGTCTGGCTCTAGGTGAGTGATCATACCATTCTTACCTTGAGAACCCCATGAACAGTATGAAACTCCAGTACTTTGGCCACCTCATGAGAAGAGTTGACTCATTGGAAAAGACTCTGATGCTGGGAGGGATTAGGGGCAGGAGGAGAAGGGGATGACAGAGGATGAGATGGCTGGATGGCATAACTGACTCGATGGACATGAGTCTGACTGAACTCCAGGAGTTGGTGATGGACAGGGAGGCCTGGTGTGATGTAATTCATAGGGTTGCAAAGAGTCGGACACGACTGAGCGACTGAACTGAACTGAAGTGATTACTGTCATTAGCCCTACCATGGTTTGGCTTCAGGTCAAGCAATAGGAAGGGAACACAGCTCAGCCCATCAACAGAAAATTGGATTAAAGATCTTCTGAGCATGGCCTCACCCATCAGGATAAGACCCCAATTCCCCAGTAGTCAGTCTCTCTCATCAGGAAGCTTCCATAAGCCTCTTATCCTTCTCCATCAGAGAGCAAACAGAATGAAAGCCACAATAAAAGAAAACTAAGCAAGCTGATTACATGGATCACAGTCTTGTCTAACTCAAAGAAACTATGAGCCATGCCATGTAGGGCTACCCAAGACGGATGGGTCATGGTGGAGAGTTCTCACAAAACACAGTCTACTGGAGAAGGGAATGGCAAACCACTTTAGTATTCTTGCTTTGAGAACCCCATGAAGAGTATGAAAAGGCAAAAAGATAGGACACTGAAAGATAAACTCCCCAGGTTGGTAGGTACCCTATATGCTACTGGAGATCAGTGAAGAAATAACTCTAGAAAGTATGAAAAGATGGAGCCAAAGCAAAAACAATGCCAAGTTGTGGATGTGACTAGTAATGGAATAAAGTAAACATGCTTTATTCCGATGCTATAAACAACAGTACTGCATAGGAACCTGGGATGTTATGTCCATGAATCAAGGCAAATTGGAAGTGGTCAAACAGAGGATGGCAAGAGTGAACATAGACTGATTTTAGGAATCAGTGAACTAAAATGGACTGGAATGGGCGAATTTAATTCATATGACCATCATATCTACTGCTGTGGACAAGAATCCCTTAGAAGAAATGGAGTAGCCTTCATAGCCAGCAAAAGAGTCCAAAATGCAGTATTTGGGTTCATTCTCAAAACTACGGAATAATCTCTGTTCGTTTCCAAGCCAAATCATTCAATATCACAGTAACCAAAGTCTATGATGTCCCAAACTCTAATGCTGAAGAAGCTAAGTTGAACAGATTTATGATGACCTACAAGACCTTTTAGCACTAACATCAAAAAAGGAAGTCATTTTCATCATATGGGACTGGAATGCAAAAGTAGGAAGTCAAGAGATATCTTCAGTGACAGGCAAGTTGGTCTTGGAGTACAAAATGAAGCAGGGCAAAGTCTGACAAAGTTTTGTAAAGAGAATGCAAACACCCTCTTCCAACAACACAAGAGATGACTCTACACATGGACATCACCAGATTGTAAATATTGAAATTGGATTGATTATATCCTTTGAGCCCAAGATGGAGAATCTTTATACAGTCAGTAAATATAAGACAGCGAGCTGACTACGGCTCAGATCCCGAACTCCTTATTGCCAGATTCGGACTTAAATTGACGAAAGTAGGGAAAACCACTAGACCATTCCAGTATGACCTAAATCAAATGCTTTGCAATTATACTGTGGAAGTGACAAATAGATTCAAGGGATTAGATTTGATAGACAGAATGCCTGAAGAACTATGGATGGAGGTTTATGACATTGTACAGGAGGCAGTAATGAAGAACATTCCCAAGTAAAATAAATGCAAAAAGGCAAAATGTCTGAGGAGGCTTTACGAATAGCTGAGGAAAAAAAAAGAGAAACTAAAGGCAAAGGAGAAAAGGAAAGATATACCCATATGAATGCAGAGTTCCAAAGAATAGCAAGGACAGAGAAGAAAGTCTTTCTCAGTAATCAATGCAAAGAAATACAGGAAGGCAATAGAATGAGAAAGACTAGAGATCTCTTCAAGGAAATTAGAGATAACAAAGGAAAATTTTATGTGAAGATGGGCACAATAAAGGACATAAATGGCATGGACCTAATAGAAGCAGAATATATTAACAAGAAGTGGCAAGAAGATACAGAACTATACAGAAAAATCTCAATGACCCAAATAACCACGATGGTGTGATAACCCACCTAGAGTCAGACATCCTGGAGTCCAAAGTCAAGTGGGCCTTAGGAAGAATCACTACAAGCAAAGCTAGAGTAGGTGATAGAATTCCAGCTGAGCTATTTCAAATCCTAAAAGATGATGCTGCCAAAGAGCTGCCCTCAATATGCCAGCAAATGTGGAAAACTCAGCAGTGGCCACAAGACTGGAAAAGGTCAGTTTTCATTCCAACCCCAAAGAAAGGCAATGCCGAAGAATGTTCAAATTACTGTGCAATTGCACTTATCTCAAATGCTAGCAAAGTAACGTTAAAAATTTTCCAAGTGTAATTCCAACAATATGTGATCTGAGACCTTCCAAATGTTCAAGGTGGATTTACAAAAAAACAGAGGAACCAGAGAACAAATTCCCAACATCCATTGGACCATGGCAAAAGCAAAAGAGTTCCAGAAAAACATCTATTTCTGCTTTATTGACTATGCCAAATTCTTTGACTGTGTGGATCTAAACAAACTGTGGAAAATTCTTAAAGTGATAGGAATACCAGACCACTTTATCTGCTTCCTGAGAAATCTGTATGCAGATCAAAAAACAACAGTTAGAATGGGACATGGAAAAACAGACTGCTTCCAAATTGGGAAAGGAGTACCTCAAGGCTGTATATTGTCACCCTGCTTATTTAACTTATATGCAGAGTACATCATGAGAAACACTGGGTTGGATGAAGCACTAGCTGCAATGAAGATCGCCGGGAGAAATATCAATAACCTCAGATATACAGATGACACCACCTTTATGTCAGAAAGTGAAGAAGAACTAAAGAGCCTCTTGATGAAAATGAAAGAGAAGAGTGAAAAAGCTGGCTTGAAACTCAGCATTCAAAAAAGGAAGATCATGGCACCCAGTCCCATCACTTCATGGCAAATAGATGGGAAAACAATGGAAACGGTGAGAGACTTTATTTTGGGGGGCTCCAAAATCACTGAAGATGGTGACAGCAGCCATGAAATTAAAAGATGCTTGCTCCTTAGAAGAAAAATTATTACCAACCTAGACAGCATATTAAAAAACAGAGACATTACTTTGTAGCAGAGGTCCATCTAGTCAAAGATATGGTTTTTCTAGTAGTCATTATGGAGGTGAGAGTTGGACCATAAAGGAAGCTGAGCAGCGAAGAATTGATGCTTTTGAACTGTGGTGTTGAAGAAGACTCTTGAGAATCCCTTGGACAGCAAGGAGATCCAACTAGTCCATCCTGAAGGAGATCAGTCCTGTGTGTTCATTGGAAGGACTGATGCTAAAGCTGAAGCTCCAATACTTTGGCCACCTGATATGAGGGATTGACTCACTGAAAAAATGCTGTGAAAGATTGAAGGCAGGAGAAGGGGACAACCGAGGACAAGATGGTTGGATGGCATTCGATGGACATGAATTTGAATGGGCTCCAGGTGTTGGTGATGGGCAGGGAAGCCTGGCATGCTGCAGCCCATAGGATTACAAAGAGTCAGTCGCGACTGAGGAACTGAACTGAACTGAATTTCATAAATCCTCTTAAATAGTTCTTGGTTCCTACAGGGCTTTACAAACTGTCCTTATAGAACATTATTCATGTGGAATGACCTATATAAATGCAATTATACTAGTGTATTGTTGTGTTCTTTAACAAATAATCTATTTATAGAAGTGAACTCAAATTATTCAATTTAATTGATGTAAAATACAAATTAAATTTTGACACTTGATAGCACTTTAGAAGGTAAATAAATCTCCAAAAGTAAAAGAGAAAAAGATTTGTTTCACTTTTTTTTTTTTTGATTACAGATTAGCAAAAAATCTATTACCTTTTTAGAACAAAAGTTGTTTCATGGTTAAACTTTCAATTTACCTGAGACTCAACACAGCAAACAACAAATTCCAAGTTTCAATTTCACTCCTATTGTATAAGTTAAATTGTATGTCTTGAAACACCCCAAAATGTATTTCATTTATTCCTTGTTTTGTTCCTCAAAGAAAACAGAACAATATATTATATGCTTCTCATGAAATGGAAGGTCAGTACAAATGAAACATACTTCTGGATATAACTACAATGTGTTTACATAATTTCAGTATTAGTTTACTGCAAAACAAAAGCCTCAACATATGTTACACATATTGATATGCTAAATACAGATATATTTAAAGTCTTTTCTATTGCTTCCCTGGAGTTAAGAATTCTAGTATGCACAGTGCATTATTTATTATAATTGGAAATGATGGCTTACAATATGAATTTGATGGTCAATTATGGAATATAAATTTGTAAGCCATATTATATAATCAGTCATCAAAAGAAAATACTTAGAAGGATATGCTCTAAATTTCAGATTTCAATTAATGTAGTTTATTGATCTTAAAGTTTATGCATATTTAAGAGCTTTCATAGATTTGCTATTAAAAAGAAGCTGATTCTCTAAAATCATTTAGAGGAATATTTGCAAGTGAAATTTTTTTATTTAGTCTTATCTACAATAGTCCCAATTAAAAGTATTTTCTTTTAAATATTCATAAGTGATATGTCTCTGAGTAACACTGAGAAATAGGCAAAAGACAGGCTGATTTTATGCAGCTTTGAAATTAAAATAATTTACTCTGACTAGTTTCATAGGATAAGAAAGGATTTCCTATTTTACTTATTTTACTGTAAGGAAGTAAGGATTATTTCCTTACAATTTCAATTAAACCACAGATTAATTGATGACAAATTAATTCACTTTCTTATACAAAAATAATGTAAAAATAATAAAAAACTATTTTACATGGAGCATAACAGTATAACAGTAGTCAGATCAATGTACATGTAATTTAAAGTACTAACAGCAAGTTGAAAAAGTAGCAATCTAGCCTGTTCTTCTTACTGTTTTTCCTTTAAATCTAAATATTTCTATACCTTGTGAAGCACTTAATATTTGTTTTGTTTTTTTTTTTCCCTGAGTGAAAGAATGGGAGAAATCCAGATTTCAGTGACAATGATTGCAAAAAATCACACCAATAATCATTATAACATTTTTTTTTTTATTTTGTCTTATAACCACTGAAAATGGGATGTTAATCATATTGTCGAATTCTAATTCAATTGTCACTATTTCTCCTACTGCTATTTTCCTACATAACTTACTGATTCACAATTAACAGAGAGAACATTATGCTGAGTCTGAAAAGGAGAAAGAGGCCAAGTGGGCAGGGGTAGCCCCAGGAGAGTTTTGTGGTATAGAAGTCAAAGGAAGACAACATTTTACGAAGAAAGAGGGGTCATTAGTGAGCATTTCACAGAGAGATAAACCAAACAATGTGTATGCCTTATACAAGGTCCCTAAAATTGTCAAACTCATAGACACAAAGAGTGGAATGGTAGCACCCATGGGCTGGGGAGAAGGGGTCTAGTGGGGAGCTGGTATTCAATGGGTATAACTTTACAGTTACTCAAGACAAATAAATTGTAGAGTCCTGTTGTACAACATTGTGCTTTAACAAGACTATATTGTACACCTTAAAGTTTGTTAATGGAATATATTTCATGTTAAAAATTTCCCTCAATTAAAAAAAAATGAGTGGGGAGTAAAAATTGGCTTTAGAGACACGGCAATAAGCCATCACGTCTATATGAGGCTTTTTGAAAATGTAGCATGAAAGCCATTCCAGTGGATTGTTTAGTGAATGAAAGGTGATGAAACAGAGAGCAACTCTAGGAATGCTTTTACCAAGCAAATCTAGGTAAAAAGAAGGGTTTAAATTCAAGGTAATATATTCTTCAACAATGTCAGTTTTATTTTTTAAGTTTAAGTAAAAAATATTGATAGGTTTCAAATATTAAATATTAAACAGGTGTCATAGGTCACATATGACAATATTGGAAGAGAAGCTTTTGTGGATTGGAAAATTTGAATAGGGCAGTCAGTCAGTCAGTTTAGTTGCTCCATGGTATCCAGCTGTTTGTGACCCAATGGACTGTAGCCTTCCAGGCACTTCAGACCATGAAATTTTCCAAGCAAGAATACTTGAGTGCATTGCCATTTCCTACTCCAGGCAGTCATCCTGACCTAGGGATCCAATTTGTGTCTCCTGAATCTTCTGCATTGTCAAGCAGATTCTTTACCATTGTGCCCCTTGGGTGTGTATGTGCATATGTGTGCACACTCATACTCGGACATGTCTGACTGTGACACCATGGACTGTAGCCCGCCAGGCTCCTCTGTCCATGGAATTCTCCAGGCAAGGCTACTGGAGTGGGTTTCTCTTTGCTTCCCCAGGGGATCTTCCAGATCCAGGGATTAAACCCATGGCTCTTGCCTCTCCTGCATTGGCAGGCAAATTCTTTACCACTAGAAATGCTACCTGGGAAACACTTATATATAATTTGTTAATAATTTCTTTGTAAAAAATATATTTGTACATACCTTCACAGTTTTGAATTTACTGTTAGTTATAACAGCATTTTATATTACTTCTTAATGAGCTACATTATGAGTATTGATTTTTAAATCATTTATAGTCAAGTTTTATTTTTAATAAGTCCTTTTATATCAAGAATGTGAAATGTTCCTTTGTTAGCACATATCACTTCACCTTTGTTTAAATTCATCCTCTTATCTTTTGTCTTCCTTTCAGATAAAATTTAGAAAATCATTATTTTTTCCAGGAGAAAATCAACAGTGGGCTCTGCATAGTAAAGTGTACTAACTGAAGTAGACATTTAAAAAATGTATTCTATTTTATGATGCAACAACACATGGTATGGTTGACCTAGTCAGTCAGCTGTGGCAAACTACCTAGGCTAGCTGTCACACTGCACACACACAGGTTGATCATTTAATTTGAAATTTAAACTCTTTGAGCTACATGGAAATCTAACCAAGTAGCAGAGTATGATAGTTTGTGGCAGGAGATAGATTGGCTTCAGGCCAAACACTTACAACAAGCCTACTGTTTGCTTCTTCTGATAGGAGATAGTTGGACTCCAATTTAGGAATTTACAATCAGCCTCCTATTTACTCTCTGAAACAGCAATAGGATAAATAGCCAGACTTTGTTTCCTGTGGACACTTTAAGATAACAATTATGGCGGGGACAGAGAGGGGTTAAGCCCTGTTTGAATAAAAGATCAAGAGGTCATATAGTTTCCCTCTTTAGGCAAGAAAGACACCACACATGTGGTGCAGGAAGTCTCATTGGGGATCAAAAAGAAGGGACATAGGAGATGATACCATGTCCCTTTCCCTGCTCCCTCACCATCAACTCATATCCTCTGAGCTGGAAACAAGCTGCACACACATTGGTGAGGGTCCTAGTGCAGGTCAGGTGTAGAAAAAACAAATCTGATAATTAGTCACAGGTAAACAAAGACTGATTACAAATTGGAAAAGGAATATGTCAAGGCTGTATATTGTCACTCTGCTTATTCAACTTATATGCAGAGTACATCATAAGAAATGCTAGACTGGATGAAGCACAAGCTGGAATCAAGATTGCCAGGAGAAATAGCAATAAACTCAGATATACAGATGACACCACCCTTATGGTAGAAAGTGAATAGGAACTAAAGAGCCTCTTGATGAAAGTGAAAGAAGAGAGTGAAAAAGCTGGGTTAAAACTCAACAGTCAAAAAATGAATATCCTGGCATCTGGTTCCATCACTTCATGGCAAATATATGGGAAAACAATGGAAATAGTGAGAGACTTTATTTTTGGGGGGCTCCAAAATCACTGCAGATGGTGACAACAGCCATGAACTTAAAAGATGCTTGCTCCTTGAAAGAAAAGTTATGAATAACTTAGACAACACATTAAAAAGAAGAGACATTACTTTGCAACAAAGGTCCATCTAGTCAAAGCTATGGTTTTTCTAGTAGTCGTGTATGGATATGAGAGTTGGACCATAAAGGAAGCTGAGTGCTGAAGAATTGATGCTTTTGAACTGTGGTGTTGGAAAAGACTCTTGAGAGTCCCTTGGACTGCAAGGAGATCAAGCCAGTTAATCCTAAAGGAAATCAGTCCTGAATATTCATTGCAAGGACTGATGCTGAATCTGAATCTCCAATACTTTGGTCACCTAATGTGAAGAACTGACTCATTGGGAAAAACCCTGATGCTGGGAAAGATTGAAAGTGGGAGGAGAAGGGGATGACGGAGGATGAGATGGTTGGGTGGCATCATCAATTTGATGGCTATGCGTTTGGGCAAGTTCCAGGAGTTGGTGATATACAGGGAGGCCTGGCGTGCTGCAGTCCATGAGGCTTCAAAGAGTCGGACATGACTGAGTGACTGAACGGACTGAACTGAAACAGAGACTGGAAGGCCTACCCTATATAAATGACTTCGCCACCTCTTTACTGTGCTCCTCCTTATTCAGGGGAGATTCACAGCATTCCTCTCTGGATGTATATTTCTGTCTTGATTCTGTCTTAACTAAACAAACTGTTTCTCTGTGTGCTCTCCCACTTACTGTGTTATGTCTCTAATAATAAAATTTGTATCTGTTTTTACAGTTTTTGCCTCCTTAAGAAATGCATTTTTCATTGGGTCAGGAGCCAGAGGGGCTTCCCTGGTAGCTCAGCTGATAAATAATTCACCTGCAATACAGGAGATACTGGTTCAATTCCTGGGTTGAGATTCTCCATCCTGGAGAATGGATAGGCTACCCACTCCAGTATTATTGGGCTTCTCTTGTGGTTCACATGGTAAAGAATCTGCCTGCAATGCAGGAGACCTGTTTTCAATCTCTGTGCTGAGAAAATTCCCTGGAGGAGGGAATGGCTACCCACTCCAGTATTCTGGCCTGAAGAATCCTCATGGCCAGAAGAGTCTGGTGGGCTACAGTCCATGGGGTCAAACAGAGTCAGACATGACTGAGTATGCACACACACGCACATGCACACAGACCCAGGTGGCACAACGGTAAAGAATCTGCTTGGCAATGCAGAAGATACAGGGGACATCCAGACAGGACTCGGTGACTAAGCGCAAGAGACAGGGAAAACTTGCCTCTAGCCTCCAGCCCTTGCTGGTCTGGTGGTTACGATTCTTTATTTTCATCCTGGCTACCCAGTTCAATTCCAGGTCAGGGAGCTAACATCTTGCTTCAAGCCACTACTCACCGCTGTCTCTCTGAAATCGATCTGGAGGATACAAAATCAGGTTTATTTAAGAAAATATTTGGTGTGTCAAGTAAAAAATGATTTCAGGGCTAGGCCTGCAATAGTTTAAAGTGTGGCTTGGGTTCCCAGCTGGAGACTGAGCAGATCATGGTGGTGAGAGCACCAAATCTTAGCCACTAGGCCAGGGGTTAGGGACAAGGCCCTGCATTTTGACTTTGCTAGAAAGAATTCCCACAAAGAAGGAAAGTAGTGAAGTAGGTAAAGTATTTATTGGGAGGAAAAAGAGTACAGTACATGTGGATAGAGACATGGGCAGACTCAAAGGGAGAGTCCCTGAGTCACACTCTCTTGGCAGTTTGAATTACTTTTATGGGGGCATTTCTTTTGGATTTCCTTTGGCTAATTCTTTTGATTTACCTGCTTCACATTCCATATTTAGTACATCTCAGGATTTCCCCATACGTGTACACACATGTCTTAGGCAAAATGGTTTTACTACAAAGGCCGATAGGTAGAGCATCCCTTAGCATGACTCCCTCTTTGATGTCCAAGGAGACTTTCTGTGCACATGTAGCTAAGGAGGTCCCCTGACTTTGAGAATGAGAAATAAGCAGTCTGTCAGGGTTGAGCCTCCTCCTTTAATTGTCCTGATAGTCTTGTCTTGGAGTTTCAGTCCACAGGGAATGAATCTCCGATTGCTTTACCCTGGGGAAGAGGGAGTATCTACCTCCAACCTCCTTTTCACAATTTAAAAGCTGAGAATTATGTTTTACTCAGTAGGAATTTTTAGGATTTCAGGACTTGAGGCAGAATCTCAAGTAATCCTCAGAAAACTGCTCCACGGAGGCAAGGGCAGGGGGGAGCTAGGGTATACAGGAGTTTTGCAGCAAAGGGCAGGTAGTCTGAACACCAAAAGAGTATTATTAATTAAAGAAACCAGTATGTCAAGTTAAAGAATTTAGCAATTTTATGTGTATGGGAAGATATAAGAGTCTAGGCAATAAAATCAATCCTTTGATAAACACTTCAGCTGTCTGGGGCCAGCATCCTGTGTTTCTACATCCTGAGTGTCCTCAGGGTTCACCACAGGGAGTGGCTACATTCGGAGGCCTGTTAGATGGCAGATATTCTTTTTCTTCCTGAGTTCCCTCAGGGCACACCAGCTCACTATTGGAAGTGGCTGCAATCACTGATGACTCTGAAATCCTTTGCTTACTGATGTGGTAGGCAGTATTTCATTTATCAGGTAAAAGACATCCAGTGAATAATGAGGATGAGTTGGACATGGCAAGGGCAGGATAGTGGCAAAGGCTGGGAAGACAGTTCTTGGTCCTCAGTGGCTAGCAGAGATTTTGTCACTAACTAGTTTCCAAGAACAAGCATTGTTTCTGAGCACTGGGTAGCATTCAGATTTATGAGGTGCTCCAATCTTGGAATAATCTAAACTGTTAATATAAAGCATTGGCTCAGGTGTATAAAACAGAAATTTAGTACCATAACTTGAGCAAAAAGTCCCCAAAGTTGGGGTAATTAACAGAGCTAGTTATATATCTGGATAATCAAAATTAAACTAAAATTATTCATTATTTATAGAAAAATATAAAACTTCATGAAAGTACATCATGTTTATTAGTCTTACTAGCTCATTGAGACTGTATATGGGGCCTTCCTAGGAGGACATGGCAATTAAAATGAATCCTGATAGAATAAGCTCAGGAACTGAATATCCTTGCCAATGTTTCTGAGATAATTTCCTGCTTGATACTTTATAATTTTGGTTTTGGTCAAAAACTTAGTTTAATGGATAGATTCTATTTATATCTTATGGTGAAGATTAATGAAATGGTATCTTGGAAACAGAAGGTCAGTGTATATATTTTACAATTATGCACACTCTGCCTCTTTTCCACTTGTAAAAATATTTTAGTATTAAGCTTTATTATATTGCAAAAAGAGAAATCACCAAAAGAAGATACAGCTACAAAAGTTATCTAAAAAGATATAAAATAATATTCTAGCCCCATCCATTAATATACCAAAGCTATACACTCTGATTTAATAATTTTAGAGCACAAGATTAGAGTGGCTAATCAGAAATAAGGGTGTAGCTATTCTTCTGTTTGTTATAAGAGATCTTGGATATTTCTTAAAGGAGACCAAAAAAAATAACAACTTGATTCAATCGTGTGACTTTTTACCTTCATTTATTGTATGTGAACAAAAGATGAGTGTCATTCATTTCTATTCAGTTTCCAGATTCCTGTTGATATATTGCAGGAACAAGGCAATATTGTAAAGCAAGTATCCTTCAATTAAAAATAAATAAATTTTAAAAAGATTAAAAATAAGAGTTCAGAATGGCTTTTTTTTTTTTTTTTTTGCAAAATAGCATATTATTGTATTAAGATTCCTGCTATTATTGCAACTAAGTGCCACAAATAGTTGCTTTAAACAAATAATCTTTACTACTGCATTTTTGAGGCAAGAAGTACAAAATGAATTTTTCTGGGTTCAAAAATCAGTGATCACATGATTCTATTTTTCTGGAGGCTCTTGGAGAAAATCCATCACCTTGTTATTTTCAGATTTTAAAAGCTTCCTGCATTTCTTGGCTTCTATCTCCCTTCTGTCCTCAAATCCAGGAAAATAACATATTGAAATTTCTCTCTTAATCTGCTTCTATTCACATTCTTTTCCTATCTTAAGGACCTTGTGAGTACATTGGACCAACTCAGATAATTCAAAATAATCTTTCCATTCAATGGTCCTTTACTCAGTCACAGCTGCAAAGTCCTTTGTTGATATGTAAGGTAACACACCCACAAGTTCATGAGATTAGGTGTGGACATCTTGGCAGAGGCATTATTGTGCCTACCTAGAACTGGACATGGAACAACAGACTGGTTCCAAATAGGAAAAGGAGTTCGTCAAGGCTGTATATTGTCACCCTGTTTATTTAACTTATATGCAGCGTACATCATGAGAAACCCTGGACTGGAAGAAACACAGGCTTGAATCAAGATTGCCGGGAGAAATATCAATAACCTCAGATATGCAGATGACACCACCCTTGTGGCAGAAAGTGAAGAGGAACTAAAAAGCCTCTTGATGAAAGTGAAAGTGGAGAGTGAGAAAGTTGGCTTAAAGCTCAACATTCAGAAAACGAAGATCATGGCATCCGGTCCCACCACTTCATGGGAAATAGATGGGGAAACTGTCAGACTTTATTTTTCTGGGCTCCAAAATCACTACAGATGGTGACTGCAGCCATGAAATTAAAAGATGCTTACTCCTTGGAAGGAAAGTTATGACCAACCTAGATAGCATATTCAAAAGCAGAAATGTTACTTCGCCAACAAAGGTTCATCTAGTCAAGGTTATGGTTTTTCCTGTGGTCATGTATGGATGTGAGAGTTGGGCTGTGAAGAAGGCTGAGCACCGAAGAATTGATGCTTTTGAACTGTGGTGTTGGAGAAGACTCTTGAGAGTCCCTTGGACTGCAAGGAGACCCAACCAGTTTGTTCTGAAGGAGATCAGCCCTGGGATTTCTTTGGAAGGAATGATGCTAAAGCTGAAACTCCAGTACTTTGGCCACCTCATGAGAAGAGTTGACTCATTGGAAAAGACTCTGATGCTGGGAGGGATTGGGGGCAGGAGGAGAAGGGGACGGCAGAGGATGAGATGGCTGGATGGCATCACTGACTCAATGGACGTGAGTCTCAGTGAACTTCGGGAGTTGGTGATAGACAGGCAGGCCTGGCTTGCTGTGCTTCAGGGAGTTGCAAAGAGTCGGACACGACTGAGCGACTGATCTGATCTGATCTGATCTAAGTGTTACATTCCTTTTCCCAATGGGGGAAAAAAAAAACAAAAACACTTTTACTTATTAAGTAAAATGAAAAAAAAATTATGAATTTCAGCATCTATTTAATGAATCCTCATTAACAAGATCCTCATTATCACTTTTTCCTTGAATACCTGAATCTTCTTTACCCCAGTTTCTTTTTAGCACTCCATTGGCACCTCCTTAGCATATTTCTATTAGCATTTTGCAGCTGCATAAATATATACATAGTTTTATATGATATAATCTCAAAGGTTTAGCTGATTTCAAATCAAAATGTGTATTAATTACTTAAGATTAAAGAAAAAGTATTTCAAAAGCAAAAATATAGTCCAAAAGGTAAACAACATACTCTTCTCATTATCATCTTATTTTAATTTGAATTTTATTTCTTTTAAACCATGACAGGTGGTGAAAGCTAATAATACATATTCTAACAACAGATATTTGGGGTCATTAATTTTGGAATTAAAGTCCAGAACCAAATGCCAGATGAAGAGATTTCCTCCAGAATATTTGGTGAATCACTGAGTATCAAGTATCACAACTAGGCCATCTGTTACATTTAAATTTATAAGGCAAAAAATGTTACATAAGTTTGGAGTGGTAATGAAAATGTAAAAAAAAAAAATAATAAATGAAACTTAAGGTTTTAATAAAAAGAAAGCTAATTTGTGGACAAATGTGGATGAGCTCTTTCTAGTTATTTTTAACTATGATAACTTTTGCTTTCAAAATGCAATAATTTGGTATACTTTTGTGCCTTGAAACCTTTGAATAATGATATAACATTTATAAAGATTTAAAATAGAAAAAAATTAAAAAAAATTTTTTGACACATAGTCTGTTGTATGCCACTTTGTAGATAGCTATATATGTCCTTCTGAATTCTGGAAATAAGATGTTTTAATCTTTTTTTTTTTTTTTTTTTCTGACATGATACCTTTTTTGCCCCCCACAGGTGTGTGCGTGCATGCCTGTTTGCTCAGCAGTGTCCAGCTCTTTGTAACTCCATGAAGTGCAGCCCACCAGACTTCTCTGTCTATGGGATTTTCCAGACAAGAATAGTGGAGTGGGTTGCCATTTCCTTCTCTAGGGGATCTTCCTGACCCAGGGATCAAACCTGCATCTCCTGCATTGGCAGGCAGATTCTTTACCACTGAACCACCTGGGAAGCCAAAGGTACAGAGGAATACAAATCATCTTTTATCCTAATCACATATCTTCATAAATAAATTCACCTATATTTGAAGGCTTGGCAAGTAATCAAAATCAATGCAGAGGTCTAGAAAACAAGGGCTGAAGGTGACCAAAATGAAGTATCCAGGAATAATAATTTAAAAAATAATAATTTGAAAAACAATTAGTACCCACCAATTGGGATAAAAATCTGGAGTTAGAAATTCTGAGATTCTGAGGAGCAGAGGTTTGTTTTGTTCATATGTGTATTCGCCTCCAATGCAGGAAACCCTGGTTTGATTCCTGGGTTGGGAAGATCCCCTGGAGAAGGGAAATGCTACCCACTTCAGTATTCTGGCCTGAAGAATTCCATGGACTGATCAGTCCATGGGATTGCAGACTGGGACATGACTGAGCAACTTTCATGTCACTATACCATTCAGAATATCAGACAATTATCTTTAGTTGATCCACACTTTTATTCATTTACACATGACCTGTATTTTCTAACCTCAAGCTTCTTAGAATTTCTGCTGTATAGCTCAATTTTTCAGATACTTGTTCACTATGTCCAATACATTTTGTTTGAGGTTGATTTATTTATTCTTTACTTTTGAAGGATATTTTTCATGATATAGAGTTCTAGGTTGGTAACTTTTTCTCTCAACACTTCAATATTTCATTTTACTGTCTTTTTGCTTGCTTGGTTTCTGAGGAGAGAAGTGAAAATGAAGGTTGCTCAGTCAGGTCCATCTCTTTGCGACCCCAAGGACTCATCTGTGGAATTCTCCAGGCCAGAATACTGGATTGGGTAGCCATTCCCTTCTCCAGGGATCGTCCCAACTCAGGTATTGAACCCAGGTCTACCACACTGCAGGCAGATTCTTTACCACCTCAGCCACAACTGGATATAATTCTTGTATTTGTTCCTCTATACATAGAGCATTTCTTTTTTCTCTGGCTTTTTCAAGCTTTTTTTTTTTTTTTTTCTAAACCTTTGATTTTATTTAGTTTGAAAATGATATGCTTGAATGTTGGAGGTTTTTTTCTTTTTTTTTTTTTTTTTACATTTATCCCACTTGATGTTCTCTGAGTTTGCTGGATCTATGATTTGCTATCTAGCATTAATCTGTAGAAATTCTCAGTCATTATTTTTTCAAATATCTCTTTTGTTCTTTTCTCTTTTTGTTCTTTTTGTACTCCCATGACTTATGTTACACTATCTTTTAGTTCTCTCATAGTCCACCATAATTTTGTTTTGTTTTGCTTTTAGGATTCTGTTATTATTCATATTGGCTGAGTCATCTTGACTTATCTTTTTGTTGTGTCTGATACAGTCGTGCTCATAACAGGAAGGCTCAGTGATGTGGTCAATTTGTGTTTCGTATTCAGGTATCTCCTTTCTAAATGGCCCCAAAGCATGCCAAGACTTGTTGTTAAAATAAATTCTCATCAACTCTTAGAAGTTACTTTCCCCATTACTCAACTCCAGCATAGAGGATCTCCTGAATTGCATTGCCCACCAGGCAGGGCTGAGTGAACGGCAGTATAGAGTCGCTATACAGCCTCTTCCTGTTAGGAGTCTTATTCAGATTGGGCTGTCTTTTCTGTTACCTACTATATCTATAGGAACAGTATATTTAAAAAAGAGAAATCTCATTTTAACAGAGAAGTCTGCCACCACAAATGCCCGAAGAGGCAACTTCTCTACATCTTATAATGTATAAAATACCATTTTGCTTTTTACTCTCAAGTGGATATGCTTACCTGCCATGGACCACTGCAGGCTGCTAGATCTTCACAGTTTATTTTTCACCTGTGTGAATGCAAGTACTTTTCTAAATAACTAGCATGCCTTTCTAAACAACCACTTGCTTATTCTGACTGGTCTGTATAATATTATTAATGAATGGTTTTCAGTGGTACTGGTGTCTCCACAAGGATAATTCTCAAAACCCTGATAAATGGTAGTTCTGGAATTTCCCATGGAACATAGTCTTCTGATAGGTCTTCCAGTCATGCATATAATATCCATTTCAGCATGCTTTCTTCTCTGAAACATATATCATGGCGATTTGGACATTTCAACTGTGTTCAGTGTCGGGAAGCCTAGTAGCAATTTTCAGCATTTCCTGGAAAATGATTAAGGTGCTACATCCTGCATACTGAAAATGTACCTCTCAGATTAAAAAAAAAAAAGGTCTTCCTTACTTAATCTTATGTACTGCTTTCTTGGACCTTCAAACTTTATTATCCTGCACATTACATCAGAAGCTGCTGTTCTATAAAGGAAGTATATAGGTATTATAGGGAAATTATACATAGGTATAATGCCTATATATAATAATATAGTATATTAATATATATTATACTATATTTTATTATATTATACTATATTATTATTATTATATTATATACTATACTATATACTATAAATATACTATATTATATATTATATTAATTATATATTATACTATATTATTATTATACTATATACTATACCATTATACTATATATTATAGTATATATATTATGCTATATTATTATTATACTATAATCATATATATAGGTATTATATGGGAAATAGTCATTTTTATCCCTTATGTGGATTGGGCATATTTCAAACTGAGTTCTGGTATAATTTCATCTTGATTCTAGTCTCAATGGCCAGGAGGAAAGATGGGAGCAAATCCTGAGTGGCCATATTTTTTTTTCACTGTATGGTAGAGGGTTCTACATTGTCTTGAAGTGCAAAACAGAGAGAAATGCTAGTTTTTAACTGGTAGTAATGGATTATATGAGCAGGCTTAGAAGGTTCAAAGAAATCTTCAGAATTAAAAGTTCAGGGCATCCATGCAGATGTAATCATTTCATGTGTCAAGAAACCAGGCTTTTCTAATTTGAACTTGAGCTTGCCCTAGAGAGTTGCTTTTGTTGGACATTTAATCATGAATGACATTTAGCCACATGCTCTTACATCCTGGACTTGGTCTTGAACTTATTCCTAGGCTCTTTCACTATAATGTAAAAGATGTGAACTTCTTTGCATGAAATGAAGGATTCCCTCTAACTTTCACACCTTGCTTTGTAGCCCAAGTCTTCGTTATCTTGCTTTAGAGCACTAATGGGCTTTTCTGGTAGCTCAGCTGGTAAAGAATTCACCTGCAATGCAGGAGATGCTGGTTCAATTCCTGGGTTACGAAGTATCCCTGAAAGTATCCCTGGACTGGCTACCCACTCCAGTATCCAGGCTTCCCTGTGGCTAAGATGGTAAAGAATCCGCCTGCAATGAGGGAGACCTGGGTTGAATTCCTGGGTTGGGAAGATCCCTTGGAGGAGGTAGGGCATGCAACCCACTCCAGTATTCTTGCCTGGAGAATCCCCATGGACAGAGGAGCCTGGGGGGCTACAGTCCATGGGGTCGCAAAGAGTTGGACACAACTGAGTGACTAATCACCCACACACAGAACACTAATGAGAAACAAAAAGAACACTAATGGCGCAATTGTCACTTGATCCTATTTTACTTATAACTTTGATTTCTTCTTTTTTGTCAAACATTTGATACATAGCGCCATCTATTTTTTTTTTTTTTTTCCCTTCTACCAATAAACCCTGCCAATTCTTCATCTGTAAGAGTTTTAAAGAGGTTTCCTGGTTCCACTAGTGGTAAAGAATCTGTCTTCAATACAGGAGACACAGTAGACAGTAGATGTGGGTTTGATCCTTGTATCAGGAGGATACCCTGGAGGAGGAAATGGCAACCTACTCCAGTATTCTTGCCTGGGAAATCCCAAGGATAGAGGAGCCTTGCGGGTCTCATTCCATGGGGTCACAAAGAGTTAGACACAACTGAAGCAAGGGTTTTAAAAGCTGAGAAACGAGTCGCCAGTCCAGATTTGATGCATAATACTGGATGCTTGGGGCTGGTGCACTGGGATGACCCAGAGGGATGGTACAGGGAGGGAGGAGGGAGAATAGGGAACACGTGTATACCTGTGGCGGATTCATGTTGATATATGGCAAAACCAATACAATATTGTAAAAATAAAAAAAAGAAAGTGAAAGAGGAGAGTGAAAAAGTTGTTTCCGTGTTAAACTGAGAAGTCCAGACATTCATAGGATTACACTTTTCAGGAAATGACCTCAGGTGAAGCAGCTAGTTTCTGAAGTTGAGTTAGACTTTGAAGGAACTAAAAATGGAGTTTGCGTGCTGATCATATTTCCCATATTTAGACATCAAATCTTCCCTCAAAGAAGAAAGATTTCAGGCAGGATACATCTCTACCACAATAGCAAAAGTAGTTGTAACGTGGAGAGAGTTTAACATATCTTTATAGAAATGATTTGTTAAATGAGTTTGAAATATTTTCTTGTTTAGATTCCTGATACTTATATCAAGAATTCAATAAAATCTTCTTAAATTCATTACAGAAAATGCTATCTATTTCTACAAATTATTATGGCAGCCAAAGAATTGTGGCTATTTGGGAAAAATAGAGAAAAGGCACGTAAAAAAGGTTGGGAGGATGGAGAAAATTGAAATCAAATAATAAAATGTAGTGACTGGCTTCTGTTCTGAATTTTGAAGGTAACTTTTTTTTTTTTTCCTAATTAATGTTTTAAAAATAAGATAGAGAGGAAAAATCACCCAAGTCAGGGGAGCAGGATTGGCAGGATCAAATTTGTAGTATACAATTGGCCAAAGCAATGCACACAAGCACTGCAATATCTGTTTTAGCAATAAGTATTAAGCCAGTAGTCTATTTAGACCTTTGTTTGAAGGCCCAGTGAACATTTTGAAGAAATGCACCAGGAAACAAACACCAGAAAAGTTATGCCTATTGACTCTTTGGGGATTTGTTGAGGCGTTGTTTAAACACTAAAATGAAGAGTTCTAAATCAGCTTAATAATTTATGTGCTATTGCTTTTGGTAACATTGAAAATAAACACTCCAAAGTGACTTTGGAGATACACAGTCAAGCCTGATGCAGCTGGCTGCTTATGTTTTATATTTTTAGGGGAAAAAGTGATATAAAAAGCATGATTGCTTACAGGTATTCTTATCATAAAATATGACTTGAAGAAAATTGTTTTCTACATCTTAAATTTAATTTGAGTTACAGGACATATATAAATTATATATTAAATATTATAATGAATTTTCAAAACTATCTAGGGAAGTATACATCTTACAAATGCAAAAATTGATGTTTTTTTGTTTGTTTGTTTTAAATGCCTAAATTTAAATGAAAAGAACATAATGGAGCTTTCTACACAGGATCTAGTTATTTTGCTGCTTCTGTTTATGAAAGGTACACTTTTGTCTGCATGAACTTTGACAGTTAATATAGCTATATATAAAGAAAAAAAAATCAATGATACATGTCAGCATGTGTATATTATAGTTGAGCTTAGAGAAAAGGAAATTTATATCTGTGTGCTGATTTTGAGGTCTTTAACTGTTGAAATGCTATATAATTAAAACAGTTCTCCTAATAGAAATTATTCTTCATTTAACTATCATTTAATAAACTAAATATGGCAATGCCCTTTTACTATCTAATAGGCATACTGAATTTTATAATTTTATCTCATCATGAAAAGACTGTAAACTCAACATTACCTTATAAAAGTGGTTGCAACTGATAGAGTATCTTTTATCAAAAATGTTTATTTTATTTCTCCAATTGTTTATTATTCAGTTGTCTCATGATTCTCCAATTTTTAAGTCTTTTTTTAAAATTTTATTCAGTTATCTTGGGTGTTTGAGTAAAAATATAGCATGAAGGAAAAATATCATTTACTGAGTGCTATCTCAGCCCTTGCCTGGGCTAAATCTTTTAGCAACATCATCATATTTATTCTTAACAATACACTTTGTGGGGTCATTTTTTTCTTTTTTTTTTTTTTTTTTTTTTTGCCCTTTTTGGAAAGGAAGACAAATTCTCCTTCTCCCTTCCTTAAATTAAGGGTGGGCTGCTGTCAAGTTCAGAACGAGGGATGGGATTTCATAAATTCCAGAGAAATTCAAGTGAAAAGAAAAAAAAAATAACAAAAACACCTTAAAATTTTTGCAAGATCATCACTGTTGGGACATAATTTTATGAGTCTCTTCCGAGCAGAAACAAAGGCCTTATAAAATTTTTTCAGACTATCTTTTCAAGACTTTTGATTCATAAACAGTTCTGTAGTTTAATGTAAGAACTCCATCCAGTTCCATTGTAGTCTCACTAGTACAGATGTTGCCAGCTTTTTTATTCTTTGTACTAGAGTTTCTGATTGGGATACAGAGCTATGTCATTGTGGTTTTAATATTTGGTGCCCTAATGATTAGGGGCAGGAGGAGAAGGGGACGACAGAGGATGAGATGGCTGGATGGCATCACTGACTCCATGGACGTGAGTCTGAGTGAACTCCGAGAGTTGGTGATGGACAGGGAGGCCTGGTGTGCTGCGATTCATGGGGTCGCAAGGAGTCCGACACGACTGAGCGACTGAACTGAACTGAACTGAATGATTAATCATTTGAACATCCATCTCCACGCTTATTGGTATTTAGGATAGGCTCTTAAGTAAAATTTCTTTCAATGTTTGACACTTTTTTGAGGGGGAGGGGGATCCCGAGGAGACCAGGTTACCACAGTTCTCCAGCATCACACGTTGGTACAAGTTTCTCTGAGAAGGCCTCAGATTTCTCCACTCATTCCACGTAAGGAGCACAGTCATAGCCTGGAAAATCACTGACACCTGAGATCTTACTGCCATCTGTTCAACAGCCATAGTGTCTTCCCAGCATCTTTCCTCTGTAAAGGGACAGAGTCTCCAGAATGGAAATCTCCCCCAGGCCTCTGGAGTTCCGCAGGCAAGAGGCTCCTGAACTGCCCCGGCTGGACCGCAACCTCGGGGCGGGACTCCACCCAGGTGATGCCTGGGCTAACCTCAGGCCTGGCTGGAAGCTGCTCACTCCAGTGGCAAAACTCAGCGCCCCTCTCTTGATGCTTTTAAAAATGGATGGTCTATCTTAAAAACAAAACAAAACAAAACAAAACAAAACAGTGTATCTTAAATATTATGTGAAAGAAATTTTTTAAAGAGAGATGCAAATACATATATATAGCAAATATATTCTCCTTTCTGTGATTTGCCCTTTTACTATTTTATTTTTACTTTTTTAATTTCACATTTTATTTATTTAAAAAATACATTCAATCATTTTCTTTAGGGTTTTTCTTATGACTAACCATAAAAAGTATGAAATTTCAAAGGAAAGATTATCTTCTCCCTCCAATACATTTTTTTAGGCCAATTTTTTTTTTTTAACTTTTGAAATTTCTCTAATAATTAGTGATTTTTTATTGGACTATAGTTGATTTACAATGTTGTGTTAATTTTAGGTATACAGCAAAGCGAATCAGTTATACATGTAGATATATCCACTCTTCTGTGAATTCTTTTCCCATACATGCAATGCAGAGTATTGATTAGAAAGAAAGAAAGAAAGTGAAGTTGCTCAGTTGTGTCCGACTCTTTGCGACCCCATGGCCTATAGCCTACCAGGCTTCTCCATCTATGGGATTTTCCAGGCAAGAATACTGGAATGGGTTACCATTTCTTTCTCCAAGAGATCTTCCCCACCCAGGAATTGAACCTGAGTCTCCCACATTGTAGGCAGACGCTTTAGTGTCTGAGCAACCAGGGAAGTCTAGGGTCCCCTGTGCTAATGCTATATTTAAATATGTTGTTGTTGTTTAGTAGCTAAGTTATATACAACTCTTTGTGACCCCATTGAACAGAAAATTATAAATTAATGAAATGCATTTTATAAATCTTAACATTTTTGGTTTGTATTGTTGTGTCCTGGATTTTAAAAACATCCCTTTGACTTTGCCCCAACATCATAAAAAATATTCTTCTGTATTATCTTTCAGAAGACTTATTTTATCTTGCAACAAATTCAACTTGATTATGGTATTTTAATTTTTCAATATATAGCATATAATTTCTTTATATAAAATTTTGTTTTTGGTGTTTGCATCTATTTTCATGACAAATATTCAACTATAATTTTTCCTTTTTTTAATGTCTTTATTTCCTGGGCCTAAAAATTTTATTCACTTTTACATATTCTGTTAAGTATTTTTTTCTTTACTATGAAATAACTTATATACATTTATTATTACTTTGTCCTGAATGTTTGTAAAATTTCAAGCAAAGTAATACAAGTCTGGAATTTTCTTCTTTAAAAGGTTTTTGCATTTGATTCAATTTTTAATAAAGTTATCCATATGTTTGCTTCTCTTATAGTTTTTATGTGTTGTGTTTTTCACAGAATCCCTCATTACAACTAAATTCTCAATACCTGTACTTACAAATTTAAAAAATATATATTTCCTTGGTCTTTTAAAATTACTTAAAGACATCGATAGCAATACCTCTTCCTCTTTTGATTTGGAAATTGCTATGTTATTGCATTTTTTTCCCTTGAAAATATTGCTAGAGTTTTAGCAATTATTTAGCTTTGGTGGACATTTTTACATCACACCCAGATTCTTTTACCCTTAGTTGCTGAGATTACTGCTGGAAGATGAACCAAGGCTATCAACCATCATTACTGACTGCTCAGAAAGTAGAGTATTACTTCATTCAAGGCCATCAGTCTTTCCAGGAACACCTCTGAAGAATAATCAAAACAAAGTTACAAAAGTTTAGCTCATCAAACAGCTGGGGATAAATTTAAAGGGTTTTCCTAATTCCAATTCTCCCCATGAGTACAACTAAAACCTTCATTAGAGTGTATGGTTCTATAACCCTAGAACCTAGAGGACTAGAACATAAATTTAATAATAAAGAGCCTATCATATGTAAACTCACTCACAATATACATGTTTCTTATTCAAAAAAATTGTATAAATATGCTTATAATACAAATCTGTTTTGTAAATAGAGGCACAAACTTAGGTACAGAGACTAAACTAACACTCTCAAATTATCCTAGAGAATAGAAAAACTAAAAAGACAAAACTAAACAGCTGACAGCAGCTTAATCTTATCATCCATGATATAGCTTAAAAAATAAAGAATTCTAGCAGAGGGGTAAATATGCTCCTTAAAGCAGAATATTTTCATTTTGATAACACCAGCAGTGATTCATTCTAGTATGAGACATGAGGCATATTTAACACCAGGATAATATTTACAAAAGACTCCCCAGGTGGCACTAGCAGGAAAGAACCTGCCTGACAATGCAAGAGACATAAGAGATGCCAGTTCAATTCATGGGTTGGGAAGATCCCCTGGAGGAGGGCATGGCAACCCACTCCAGTATTCTTGCCTGGAGAATCCCATGAACAGAGGAGCCTGGTGGGCTAGAGTCCATAGAGTTGCAAAAAGTTAGACACGACTGAAATGACTTAGCCTGCATGCACACATACTTACAAAAATACCTAGTTCAACTCATTAATCATAATGATATAATAAAAACAGAACTTCTCATGTTTTAGCATTTGTGCTTTTATAATCTTTAAAAATTTCATGATTTTGAAATGTTTTTTAATATGTTACATTAGGGGCTGATTATTTTCATTGTTGGAAATCAAGTCAGTGAATTAGTGATCTAAAATTCTCTTCACAAATAATTCATTTTAACATGATCAAATTAGCATCTAAAAATATATGAATATACTCTTAAGTGTGAATATTTGCATCTTTTCTGCTTAAACGATTGACAGAAAGGTACTTTAAAAAAAAAAAAAAAAGAGCAGCTTATTCTCTCATACATATGCCACATAATAAATGTGCTAAGAAAAGTGACAGTACATTTGTCTCCCCTGTTTTTGGTAATTTTTCCCCAGGACATTGCTGCAGATACATAGCTAATATTGATGTAATTTTAGAAAAAGAACATAACTATAGTTTTTGTTCCTTTGGTATGGAAGTTATCTTTCATATGAAGAATTCTGGAGTCTCCAGACTTCAGCAACTTCAATTCAGGCTTCAGACTTCTGAGATGGCATCACATATGCTTTTCAGCTAACATAATCTTGAAATTTTTTAAATGAGATCAGATAGAAGCTAAGGTCTGAAGAGTCAACAGAGTACCTAGAAAAAGGGGTCAGCTATTTTCCCAGAATATTTATCAGTTCCCAAGGGCAAAGGGTTCACAGAAGTTTCTGGGAACTGTGTTCATATTTGATTTGCTACTTTCATCTTCTCCTATAAACACGCCCATAAGTCCCTCAGTCACTCAGATACACAGATAAAAATAACGTTGTATGCATTACCTCTGTACTCAATCTATAGGCTACCTGGTAAATGATTATTGACAGTTCATATGGTTTTTGCCTCTTGTCGTGTTTGATTTATGACTATTTCTATTTCATTTTCCTTTTAAAATTAAATGTGCATTAAAGAACATGTTGATTACAATATTAAATATTATAACAAATCCTTTTAAGGTAAAATTATATTTCCACATTATAGACTGCTATGTTTTATGTTTGGAGAAGCGATGGCACCCCACTCCAGTACAATTGCCTTATATTATAAAATGTCTTCCTCAGTTCTAAAAATAACTAATTAGCATGGAATACCTAAACCACATAAAATATGCTCTATGTTGAGGAACATTTTGACCAAAAAATTAAACAAAGTCAATTACTTTACCTTTCTTAAGAGTTATAAAAGAATTACTGGTGTGAGGATATTGTTAATATCCAAAGCAGACGTGAATAGGCTGCAAGAAGACTGATGAACATAGCATGGGGCAGAGGAAATCGGTTTAGCCATTTCTCAGAAACTCTGAATTATAAAAATGTGGTGATTATGAGGGAAAAAGAAGATATGATGTGAAAAATATTAAATAAAATATAGAGAGTAGAGATAGTGTGGTCCCAAATGAAGCTTAAATATCATGAGAAGAGAGAAAAGTAGGTCCATAAGAGAAAAATCATTCCTAAATTTTCCTCAGCTCCTATAAACTTTCTTTTTTAAGCAGGTGTATAACTGGTTACTTTATGTTTTCAGTCTACATAAGATGCTATAGTTTTAAATATGGCAAATTAACATTTCAATTCAAATAAGTAAATGTGAATATTTTTGTGTTGAGATGTTGAAGTTTTAAGTTTTTGTGCTTTCCCAACTGTTCCCACATCGAGAGAAATATTTACATATTGCCACATTATAGTAGCTAGTAACTGGAGTCCATAACTATATTTTCAGAAATAAGGAAGCACTTTGCTTAAGAGTTTCTGTACCAAAGATTTGACACTAATAATATTTATCCATAGGTCATAATATATATATTCCTTTAGAGGTGAATTAAAACTAAGTAGACATTATAACACTATCTTTGAAATTCAAAACCAATTTTGAATAGTCAGAAATATTAAGAAGGAAAGTCTCAGGAACATCTCCTATAGTTTACCCTTAAATTCAATAGGATCTATTGTTTGTTGTCTTGTTTAGTCGCTAAGTCATGTTGGATTCTTTTGAGACCCATGGACTGGCTCCCATGAGGCTTCTCTGTCCTTGGGATTTCCCAAGCAAGAATATTGGAGTGGGTTGCCATTTCCTTCTCCAGGGGATCTTCCCAACACCCAGAGATTGAACTTGTGTCTCTGTCCTCTCCTGAAGGCAGTCAGATTCTTTACCACTGAACCACCAGGGAAGCCCTTTCCGCTCATTAATGAGGGGCTTCCCTAGCAGCTCAGAAGTTAAAGAATCCATTTGCAGTGAAGGAGACCTGGGTTCAATCCATGGGTAAGTCAGATCACCCTGGAGAAGGGAATGGCAAACCCACTCCATTATTCTTTTTTTTTTTTTTTTTTTAAACTTTACATAATTGTATTAGTTTTGCCAAATATCAAAATGAATCCGCCACAGGTATACATGTGTTCCCCATCCTGAACCCTCCTCCCTCCCCATTCCATCCCTCTGGGTCGTCCCAGTGCACCAGCCCCAAGCATCCAGTATCGTGCATTCTTATCTGGAGAATTCCATGAATAGAGGAGCCTAGAAGCAGTCCATGGAGTCATAAAAAGTCTAACATGTCTGAGGGACTAACTGGTGTTTAAGTAGTATTTAGCTACTGTGTTAGTGCAGAAGATATCACACCTAGTTCAAACTAAAGGATAAAGGCTTTCATAAATGGAATCAGTAAATATGTTTTATTAGGTAAGAAACCCTAAAAATAACTTCAGTTTTCTGGCTTGGGAAATACTATGAGCAAAGGAGACTCATGGGCCTGAGTTCATGGGATGGCAAAAGGGTTTGACATGACTTAGCAACTAAACAAGGCAACGGACAATAGATCCTATTGATTTTCAGTATAGGAGGTCTTCCTGAGACTTTCTTTCAATCTTTTCTCCAGTGGATCTTCTCGAACCAGGGTTTTCTGCATTGCACACAGATTCTTTACCAACTGAGCTATCAGGTAAGCCCCAAAATAACCTCAGTTTTGGTTGTAATGAACATATTATTTTAAGAAATAATTAAATTTCTTAAATTTAATTAAGATGTATCAGAAATGTATGTGGGAAAAGACCAAGAACAATAACAAGACCGATATGCAAACACAAATCTAGAAAATCAATTGACCAGTGTGCAAAACATTTTCATCAGATTAATATTAATTTAAAAATAGAAATCTAATACATTTTATAATTTCATCATGATATTCTTAGAGACACTCAATGTTTCAAATCTAGTTTTCTTAACTAATGCCATGCGAATGGGAACTTTTCTTAGAGTCTG
Organism: Bubalus kerabau; assembly: GCF_029407905.1. Taxonomy (NCBI): domain Eukaryota; kingdom Metazoa; phylum Chordata; class Mammalia; order Artiodactyla; family Bovidae; genus Bubalus; species Bubalus kerabau. Next base: position 6,913,853 of record NC_073635.1, on the reverse strand, counting down.
AACTGCAGATACTCCTTGCATGTTTTTCTTCCTGCTTTCTACTCTCAAAATATTTTCTAGACCCTTTAAGCTACTTACTCCCTACTTTCTAAAAATATTGGCTATCACCCTGAACATTCCTTAATTTGATGTAACATATCACAAGACTGACTGTATTGTATGTGTGTATGTACATATATATTCCAGTTCAAGTTGGACCCTAGAGTGGCAACAGAAACATCAACAACCTCACATATGCAGATGATACCATTCTAATGGCAGAAAGTGAAGAGGAACTAAAGAATGTCTTAATGAAAGTGAAGGAAGAGAGTGAAAAAGCCAGCTTAAAATAAAATACTTAAAAAAAAAAAAAAAAAAAAAGCTAAGTTCACAGCATCTGGGCCCATCACTTCACAGCAAACAGAAGGAGAAAATGTGGAAGCAGTGACAGATTTTCTCTTCTTGGGCTCTAAAATCACTGTGCATGGAGACTGTAACCATGAAATCAGAAGATGATTGCATCTTGGCAGGAAAGCTATGACAAACCTAGACAGGGTGTTGAAAAGCAGAGACGTTACTCTGCTGATAAAGGTCAGTATAGTCAAGCCTATGGTCTTCCCAATGGTCACATATGGTTGTAAGAGCTGGACTGTAAAGAAGGCAGAATGCCAAAAAATTGATGCCTTCAGGCTGTGGTGCTGTTGAAGACTCTTGAGAGCCCCTTGGACTGCAAGGAGATTAAACCAGTCAATCTTAATGGAAATCAACACTGAATACTCATTGGAAGGACTGATGCTGAAGCTGAAGCTCCAATACTTTGGTCACCTGATGAAGAGTCAACCCTTTGGGAAAGACCCTGATGCTGGGAAAGATTGAGGGGAGAAGAAGAGGGCATCGGTGGCTGAGATGGCTGGATGGTATCACTGATGCAACGGACATGATCTTGGGCAACATTTGGGAGATGGTGAGGGATATGGAGGCCTGGCATGCTGCAGTCCATGGAGTTGCAAAGAGTTAGACACGACTGGATGACTGAACAACATAGACATTGATATACTTGTGTGTATATAAATGTATACATATTTATATTTATATATTTTGACATCTTAAAAAATCTTTCTGGCAGAGGAGAAATTGTCCCTCCATAGGCTAGTCAATTTTCAGACATAACGAAGTGTCCATCTGAAAGCATTGTGTGAAACTAGCCAATCCAGAGCCATAATTCTTTCTGATTCAGGTACCTTCACATGGAATATTCTTTTGTTATAATCACCTCAGATTTGGGCACAAATCAGCTTGAGACCACTCCAACAGCCCAAAGTCCACTGAAGAAATTATTCAACTATCCAGTCTTAAGATGTCTACTATGGCCCAGAGAAAAGCTAATAAAAAATGCTCTAAGCATTCCCACGCCCACTCCTGCCTCCTGACCACCCAGCTGTTTTTCCATGTGGTTCTGCATGTCAGACCATACCTCCTGTCTCTAGACTTGGGAATTTAAATAACCTTGTTTTATTAAAGAACAAAGAAACCTCAGAAGTTTTTTTTTTTTTTTTTTTCAATTCTATCATCAATTCAGAAAATTTAGATTTCAAATTTATTTAAAATTCAGTTTGTATATATGTTCAAAATAAAATGCTATGCTTTCCCTTTTTTTATTTTTTTGGCTGTTGGGAATAATTAATAGAGATGCAATAAATATCCTAAAATGAGTATGTATACTTATACATGTTTACAACTTTTAAACGATTATTAATAATCCTGTTAACTTCTTAATAACTTTTTAAATGTTCATCAATAAATGTGTGCATGCTCAGTCATATCTGACTGTTTGCAATCCCTTGGATTGTATACTGTCAGGATTCTCTTTCCATGGGATTGTCAAGGTAAGAATACTGGAGTGAGTTGCCATTTCCTCTTCCAGGGGATTCTCCCAATTCAGGGATCGAACCCCCATTTCCTGAAAGAGGATTCTTTACCACTGAGCTACCTGGGAAGCCCAGGTGCCTCACATCAGAGAGCAATCCCCTTTGATACCTAACCCAACTAGTAAAATGCTTAATTTAAGAGAAAAACAATTTCAAACAACAATAATAATAATTTGACTGATAGAGGTCTAGGAAAAAAAAATGCAGCACATATGAGTTGTCATAGGCATTAAAATACATGCCTAAATTTTTTTCATTCTATTGTACACATTGAAAGTGAAAGTCACTCAGTTGTGTCCGACTCTTTGTGATGCCATGGACGATAGAGTCCATGGAATTCTCCAGGCCAGAATACTGGAGTATTCTGTCCCCTTTTCATGGGATCTTCCCAACCCAGGGATCAAACCCAGGTCTCCTGTATTGCAGGTAGATTCTTTACCAGCTGAGTCACCAGGGAAACCATCCTAAACTTAAAGTCACTACCTGAAATAACATTCATAAAACCTACCTTCACTGAAAGAGTCCTCCATATGGTGACTCCAAACAATCTCCTAAAAATAATTTTCCTCCTTTATTTATGGGTCAATACTGGTACTTGTAATATTTCCTCTTTAGTATGTTTTATTCATTCATATATAAGCTATTTTATCCCTGCAGGATCCTACACATATTTGTACGTATTCTACTATTAAAATTCTTTTTCAATTTCTCTAGTGTTCTTTTAATAATTGTAAAAATTATGTAAATTTCTGTTGCTGCATTGTTTCAAAGTGATTTGAATATGATAAAAGTGAATAAAAGTTTAGCAAATTGATTTTACTCTTTATTCAAAAGTTGCTATACTTTGGAGTATGTACAGGTTACACAGTTTTATCTGTGTTTATGATCTCTGGAAAGACAAGAGAAATTGCATGTTATAAAATATTTTGTGTTTATAAAACATTGCATACAAATAAAGTCATAATGAAAATAAGAGAATAAATGATTTTGTTCTTTTAAATTTTTCAGTCTAAGAAGAAGTGAAAACCCATGGTTTTATTTACATATTTAGAATATAGAGAACTGTGCAATCAATATTTGGCTGTAGTCATTGTAAGCCACTAAACCAAAATAGAGTACTAGAAATCAAAATTCACACATTATTATAAGACATTTAGCTATTTTTTCTATACTTCTAGAAAAGTTTTCTAAAATTTTAGACATTTAGTGTTGTAGTAAAGTATATTGTTGGCATATTTCGTCTTCTAGTGCATTTGAGCACCACCTGATCCTTTGTATTCTGGGAAAGACTGGCTTGTTCAGCAAAGCAGATGCAAGCTTAAATTTTAAGCATTGACTAAAATGCTATTACATAATTTTCAACAAACACTAAGTTTGCAGCTTTTCCAGCATCCTACAAAGATCAACTCTAGACTCTTGTAAGACCTTAACTCTACTACTATTGGTTGTATTCAATGATGAATGCAAAATTAGTAAACAACATATACTACAAGGTTGACTACCTTAATACAGCCACTTTGGTATATTGGTTGCTTATGAATTGAGCAATTATACACATCAAATATCCCAGGGCATCAAAGATTATAATAAGACAAATATTATTTCTTAATAAATAATCACGTAGTATATTTCATAGGTGTTGAAATGTACCCAAAGAAAAATAAACAAAAAGGAATTGTCTAAAATGCATTTCTTGAAATGATGCAAAGTTTTGGATAGTTTGATAGGAAAACTTGAAGTCTATAATTGCCTATTTCAAAGTGTGTGAAAGTTCCTAGTTATTTATGAATATTTGAAGTTATTTTCTTCATTCCTTGTTAATTGCTTGTGACAGCCAAGAGTTAAAATATGGGTATCCTATTATATAATGTAGGAGAACAGCTGCAACACAGTCTGCTTCTGCTGATGCTCTTGACAATGTGTCTCCTAATGTCCTAAAAACAGCTTCTTCAGGCATGGCTGCTACTTCACACTTTTAGGCTCCAACAATTGGCCTACTGAAATATTCAAGTGCCACACTGAAGAAAATCCATTTCCACCCATCACAAACAGATAGCAAGACAAATTTGCAGTGAGGACAGAAAAACAAAGCAAATTGTTGACAGTCGTGGCTGTCCTGGTTTCTTGAAGAAACAACCAAAAAATCAACTTTTTGAAGAAATCATCACCTCTGTTCATATGTAAAATTGTTCTAGGATAATTATTTAAGATATTCAAAGAAAGAAAGAGATTACAGAAAATTCAAAATAAGTATTGCAAAGATGAAATAGGTAAAAATTAAATTTAACTCTAGTGTAAGTAGTGATCCACTTGTTAAAATTATGGAGGTCGGTAACAGGAAAGTCTCTAAAGATATTTTGCTCCTTGGAAACTTTCAGGTGAGCCTCTATAACAGATCAAATTTTATCTCTAGACAGGTTTCATATGACTTGAGTCAGAGACCTTTCCTCATTCCACCAAGATAAATTTTTCCACAGATTAATATCAGAATCAAGATTTTGAATGTGTCTCCTGCTAGTGAGAACTTAGTTCATGAAATAATTTTCCTGGGGAAATGCTTGAACCCACTGTCTAATCTTTTAAACCTAGTCTAAACAAAACTCTTAATAGCATAGGAAAATACACTACGTGATCAGATGTGAGCTCGGTGAATCCAAGTGTCTTCATTTTGAAAGTTATTATTGTTGCATATATATAAGTCTTGATAAGGAATTCTTGGATCTTCATGAAAGTCTGTAAAATAAAAGTCACAGTGGAAGGAAATGCAAATATATCTTATTCCTGCACATCTGTTTATATTGACCATTATGTTAGGGCAACAGGAAAACCACTAAATCAAAAAGCTTTTAGTTATACAGAACTTATATACAATCATTTTCATTCATCATTAAGTTCAGTTCAGTTCAGTCACTCAGTCGTGTCCAACTCCTTGTGATCCCATGAATTGCAGCACGCCAGGCCTCCCTGTCCATCACCAACTCCCAGATGGGTTTAAATCTGCTATAAACATGTCTAATTAATATGCTTATATAATGAGGCTCAGGACAGACTGAAAATTAGATAAATTACTTGGAAAAAATAACTCAGGACAAAAGAGGAAGTAGAAAACACACTACACCCAAATAAATTTTAGAATATGTAACATGTAATCCCAAAGAAATTGAATAATCCCAGAAATCTGTGAGCAAAGTTATTTCTCAACAGAGACCACCAATAGCACAAATATATAGAAGATAGTACTCGATTTTTAATACTAATCATAAAACTTATTAAACTTTTTAAAATTTAGTAAAAAGAAACATCAGATAGTATCTATAACTGAGCAGTTTATAAACATAGAGAAAACTCATTGATAAAATGGCTAAAGAATCTTAAAAGATGACCTGACAGAATGTGTTAAAAAAGATGAGCTTACTCACTAATGAGAATCCAGATGAAAGAAACAGTGCATATAAAAACATGACCTGGGTTCGAATTGTGGTGTTGGAGAAGACTGAGAGTTTCTTGGTCTGCAAGGAGATCAAACCATTCAATTCTAAAGGAAGTCAACCCTGAATATTCACTGGAAAGACAATGCTGAAGCTGAAACTCAAATTCTTTGGCCACCTGGTGTGAAGAGACAGTTCATTGGAAAAAACCCTGGTACTGGGAAAGATTGAAGGCAGGAGGAGAAGGGGTCAACAGAGGATGAAATGGTTGGATGACATCACTGACTCAAGTGATGAGTCTGAGCAAACTCTGGGAGATAGTGAAAGTCAGAAGCCTGGCATGCTACAGTTTCTTTACATGTTTAGAAGTTTATAATTAAATGCTTAACATTAAGAATGATATATTCTTAAATGTCTGCTTTTGTTTTTATTTTTTAAATGGTGTTGCTTTTATCTATCAACTATCTAAGTACATTTTTGGATTAGGTTGTTTTCTGACATATATTTTAAAACTATGCTGGGCCAGAAAGATTTCTCTTTACTCAAGTGTTCATTTCTACTACAATGCATAATAATTTTGGCATCCCTAAGAAATAACCTTTGTGTTCGATATCTGCATAAGACTGGTTAGGGCTCAAATGTCTCCAGGTCGTAAGCTGGGGAATTGTTCTGCTTCCAAGTGCCAAATGGTTTCTTTGTTAACTTTGTGAAACTTTATATAATGCATTACTTTTTACTTAGTAACAGACCTAAAGGAACTTCAATTTCATTTAAAAAATATTGTTTGTTTTGCCTTTATTTAGAGGAACCAGAGATCAAATTGCCATAATCCGCTGGATCATCGAAAAAGCAAGAGAGTTCTAGAAAAATATCTATTTCTGCTTTATTGACTATTTCAAAGCCTTTGACTGTGTGGATCACAATAAACTGTGGAAAATTCTGAAAGAGATGGGAATACCAGACCATCTGACCTGCCTCTTGAGAAACCTATATGCAGGTCAGGAAGCAACAGTTAGAACTGGACATGGAACAACACACTGGTTCCAAATAGGAAAAGGAGTACGTCAAGGCTGTATATTGTCACCCTGCTTATTTAACTTCTATGCAGAGTACATCATGAGAAACACTGGGCTGGAAGAAGCACAAGCTGGAATCAAGATTGATGGGAGAAATATCAATAATCTCAGATATGCAGATGACACCACCCTTATGGCAGAAAGTGAAGAGGAACTCAAAAGCCTCTTGATGAAAGTGAAAGAGGAGAGTGAAAAAGTTGGCTTAGAGATCAACATTCAGAAAATGAAGATCACGGCATCTGGTCCCATCACTTCATGGGAAATAGATGGGGGAACAGTGGAAAGAGTGTCAGGCTTTATTTTTGGGGGCTCCAAAATCACTGCAGAAGGTGATTGCAGCCATGAAATTAAAAAACGCTTACTCCTTGGAAGGAAGGTTATGACCAACCTAGATAGCATATTGAAAAGCAGAAACATTACTTTGCCAACAAAGGTCCGCCTAGTCAAGGCTATGGTTTTTCCAGTGGTCATGTATGGATGTGAGAGTTGGACTGTGAAGAAAGCTGAGCACTGAAGAATTGATGCTTTTGAACTGTGGTGTTGGAGAAGACTCTTGAGAGTCCCTTGGACTGCAAGGAGATCCAACCAGTCCATTCTAAAGGAAATCGGTCCTGGGTGTTCTTTGGAAAGAATGATGCTAAAGCTGAAACTCCAGTATTTTGGCCACCTCATGTGAAGAGTTGACTCATTGGAAAAAGACTCTGATGCTGGGAGGGGTTGGAGGCAGGAAGAGAAGGGGATGACAGAGGATGAGATGGCTGGATGGCATTACCGAGGACGTGAGTTTGAGTGAACTCTGGGAGTTGGTCATGGACAGGGAGGCCTGGCATGCTGCAGTTCGTGGGGTCGCAAAGAGTTCAACATGACTGAGTGACTGAACTGAACTGAACTTAAGGCAGTATGTGGTCCTAGAAATTCCAGCCACTTCTACTTTCTCAAACTTCTACTCTTGTTGTATCAACTCAGCCTACCTGATGTGCTTTGCAATTTATCAGGTAGTGCTAATGGTAAACAACCCATCTGCCAATGTTGGAGACATAAGAAATGTGGAAGATTCACTGAAGGAGGGCATGGCAATCCCACTCCAGTATTGCCTGGAAAATCCCATGGACATAGGAGCCTGGCTGGCTGTGCATGATTTATAGGGTTGCAAAGTGTCGGACATGACTGAAGCAACTCAGCATGCACATAGGCCTTTGAATAATTAATTTAATATTTAATTTAAATATTCAGTTATTATATTAGATAATGTTTTATTTTATTTTAATTAATTTATTTATTTTGTCTGTGGAATGGCCATATATTTTATCATTCAAACTTGACCACATTTTCAGCCCCATCAACAACATGCCAGAACCACAGGTATAAATAGGGTCATGGACAGAGAAGGACCCATGATTACTCATTATCCTGCCATTTCAGAGTTTCTATGAGTATTTTCTTATTTCTGAAACTGGTTTTCAGAGTGACTTCATATGGGTGATTGATTCTGTATGTGGTCCATCTGATCTCTTTTTTTTCTTCCTTTTCTTTCTTTTTTTTTAACTGAAGGATAATTGCTTTACAGAATTTTGCTATTTTCTGTCAAACCTCAACATGAATTAGTCATAAGTTACATACATCCCCTCCCTTTTGAAACTCCCTCCCTTCTCCCTCCCCATCTCACCCCTCTAGGTCAATACAGAGTCCCTGTTTGAGTTTCTTGAGCCATACAACAAATTACCCTTGGCTATCTATTTTACGTATGGTAATGAAAGGTTCCATGCTACCCTTTCCATACATCGCACTTTCTCCTCCCCTCTACCTATGTCCATAAGTCTATTCTCTATGACTGTTTCTCCATTTAGTTCAGTTCAGTTGCTCAACGTGTCCAGATCTTTGTGACCCCATGGAATGCAGCACACCAGGCCTCCCTGTCTATTACAAACTCCCAGAGTTTACTCAAACTCATGTCCATTGAAACGGTGAAGCCATCCAACCATCACATCCTCTGTTGTTCCCTTCTCCTCCTTCCTTCAATCATCACCAGCATCAAGGTCTTTTCAAATGAGTCAGTTCTTCGCATCAGGTAGCCAAAGTATTGGAGATTCAGCTTCAGCATCAATCTTTCCAATGAATATTCAGGATGGACTGGTTGAATCTCTTTGCAGTCCAAGGGATTCTCAAGAGTCTTCTGCAACACCATAGTTCAAAAACATCACTTTTTGCTACTCAGCTTTCTTTAGAGTCCAACTCTCACATTGATACATGACTACTGGAAAAACCATAGATTTGACTAGATGGACCTTTGTTGGCAAAGTAACATCTCTGCTTTTTAATATGCTGTCTAGTTTGGTCATAACTTTTCTTCCAAGGAGTAAGTGTCTTTTAATTTCATGGCTGCATTCACAATCTGCAGTGATTTTGGAGCCCAAGAAAATAAAGTCTCTCTTTCTTTTCACTCTTCCCCCACCTATTTGCCATGAAATTATGGGGCCTTATGCCATGATCTTAATTTTCTGAATACTGAGTTTCAAGCCAGCCTTTCACACTTGTCTTTCACTTTCATCAAGATGCTCCTTAGTTCTTCTTCACTTTCTGACATAAGGATGGTGTCATCTGCATATATGAAGCTGTTGATATTTCTCCTGGCAATCTTGATTCCAGCTTGTGCTTCATCCAGCCCAGTGTTTCTCATGAGGTATTCTGCATATAAGTTAAATAGGCAGAGTGACAATATGCATCCTTGACATACTCCTTTCCCTATTTGGAACCAGTCTATTGTTCCAAGCCCAGTTCTAACTGTTGCTTTCTCACCTGCATACAGATTTCTCAAGAGGCAGGTCAGGTGGTCTGGTATCCCCATATCTTTCAGAATTTTCCATAGTTTGTTGTGATTCACACTGTCAAAGTATTTGGCATAGTTGATAAAGCAGAAATAGATGTTCTTCTCTAACTCTCTTGCTTTTTTAATGATCCAATGGATGTTTGCAATTTGATCTCTGGTTCCTCTGCCTTTTCTAAATCCAGCTTGAACATCTGGATGTTCACAGTTCAAGTACTGTTGAAGGCTGGCTTGGAGAATTTTGAGCATTACTAGCATGTGAGATGAGTGCAACTGTGAGGTAGTTTGAGCATTCTTTGGCATTGCCTTTTTTGGAATTCGAATAAAAACTGACCTTTTCCAGTCCTGTGGCCATTGCTGAGTTTTCCAAATTTGCTGGCATATTGAGTACAGCACTATAACAGCATGGTCTTTTAGGACTTGAAATAGCTCAACTGGAATTCCATCACCTCCATTAGCTTTGTTCATAGTGATGCTTCCTAAGGCCCACTTGATTTCACATTCCATGGTGTATGGTTCTAGGTGAGTGATCATACCATCATGATTATTTGGGTCGTGAAGATCTTTTTTGTACAGTTCTTCTGTTTATTCTTGCCACCTCTTCTTAATATCTTCTGCTTCTGTTAGGACCATATCATTTCTGTCCTTTATTGTGCCCATCTTTTGCATGAAATGTTCCTTGGTATTTCTAATTTTCTTAAAGAGATCTGTAATCTTTCCCATTCTACTGTTTTCTTCCATTTCTTTGCACTGATCACTGAGGAAGGCTTACTTATCTCTTCTTGCTATTCTTTGGAACTCTTCATTCAAATGGGCATATCTTTCCTTTTCTCCTTTGCTTTTTGCTTCTCTTCTTTTCAGATATTTGTAAGGCCTCCTCAGTTTTCTCCATTGCTGCCCTGTAAATTAATTCTTCAGTACCATTATTCTAGATTCTATATATGTTGCTTAGAATGCCATATTTATCGTTCTCTGTCATACAGCATACTTCATGCTGTATGGCTTCCCTGGTGGCTCAGAGGGTAAAGTGTCTGCCTGCAATGCTGGAGACCCAGGTTCAATCCCTGGGATGGGAAGATCCCCTGGAGAAGGAAATGGCAACCCACTCCAGTATTCTTGCCTGGAAAGTCCCATGGACTGAGGAGCCTGGTAGGCTAGAGCCCACTGGGTCGCAAAGAGTCGGACTGAAGGATTCACTTGCACTTTCATGCTGTATAATAGATTTTAGGTTCATCCTTCTCATCAGAACTGACCTTAAATGTTTTCCTTTATATGGCTGAGTAATATCCCATTGTGTACATGTACCTGAGCTCCTTTATCCATTCATCTGTCGATGGACATCTAGGTTGCTTCCATGTTCTAGCTATTATATATAGTGCTGTAATGTACAATGGGAAACATGTGACATTTTCAATTTTCGTTTCCTCACAGTATATGCTTAGGAGTGGTATTGCTGTGTCATGTGGTGGTTTTATTTCTGGTTTTTAAGAAATCTACATACCATCTTCCATAGTGGCTGTGTCAATTTATATTCCCACCAACAGTGCAAGACTGTTCCCTTTTCTTGACACTCTCTCCAGCATTTATTGTTTGTAGACTTTTTGATGATGGCCATTCTGACTGGTATGAGGTGATGTCTAATTGTGGTTTTGATTTACATTTCTCTAATAATGAGCAACGTTGAGCATCTTTTCATGTTTTTGTTAGCCATCTGTATGTCTTATTTAGAGAAATGCTTGTTTAGGTCTTTTCCCCCACTTTTTGATTGGGCTGTTTGTTTTTCTGGCATTGAGTTGTATGAGCTGCTTGTACATTTTGGAAATAAATCATTTGTCAGTTGTTTCATTTGCCATTGTTTTCTCCCATTCTGAGGTTTGTCTTTTCACCTTGCTTATAGTCTCCTTTGATGTGCAAAAGGTTTTATGTTTAATCAAGTCCCACTTGTTTACTTTTGTTTTTATTTCCATTACTCTACGTGGTGGGTCAGTGAGGATCTTGCTTTGATTTATGTCATGGAGTGTTTTGCCTGTGTTTTCCTCCAAGAGTTTTATACTTTCTGGTCTTACATTTAGGTCTTTAATCCATTTTGAGTTTATCTTTGTGTATGGTGTTAGGAAGTGTTCTAGTTTCATTCTTTTACACATAGCCATCCAGTTTTCCCAGCACCATTTAGTGAAGTGGCCATCTTTGCCTCATTGTATATTCTTGCCTCCTTTGTCAAGAAACAAGTACCCTTAGGTGCATGGGTTTATTTCTGGGCTTTCTATCTTGTTCCAATGGCCTATATTTCTGTTTTTGTGACAGTACCATACTGTCTTGATGATTGTAGCTTTGTAGTATAATCTTAAGTCAGCAAGGTAGATTCCTCCAATTCTATTCTTCTTTCTGAAGATTGCTTTGGCTCTTTGGTGTCTTTGTGTTTCCATATGAATTGTGAATTTTTTTGTTCTAGTTCTGTGAAAAATGCCATTGGCAATTTGATAGGGATTGCACTGAATCTGTAGATTGCATTTGGCAGTATAGTCATTTTCAAAATATTGATTCTTCCTACCCAGGAACATGGCATATCTCACCTTCTTTTTATGTCATCTTTGATTTCTATCATACATGTCTAATAATTTTCTGTGTACAGTTCTTTTGTCTCCTTAGGTAAGTTTATTCCTAGATATTTAATTCTTCTTGTTGCAGTGCTGAATGGGATTGATTTCTGTTTCTGATTTTATGTTATTAGTATATAGAAATACAAGTGATTTCTATGTATCAATTTTATATCCTGCAACTTTGCTAAATTCACTGATTAGCTCTAGTAATTTTCTGATACTATCTTTAGGATTTTCAATAAGTCCATTCTAAAAGAGATCAGTCCTGGGTGTTGTTTGGAAGGAATGATGCTAAAGCTGAAACTCCTGTACTTTGGCCACCTCATGCAAAGAGTTGACTCATTGGAAAAGACTCTGATGCTGGGAGGGGTTGGAGGCAGGAGGAGAAGGGGATGACAGAGGATGAGATGGCTGGACAGCATCACTGACTATTTGGACATGAGTTTGAGTGAACTCCAGGAGTTGGTGATGGACAGGGAGGCCTGGTGTGCTGTGATTCATGGGGTCGCAAACAGTCAGACATGACTGAGCAACTGAACTGAACTGAACTGAACTAATGAACAATATCATGTCAACTGCAAACAGCAAGAGCTTTATTTCTTCTTTTCCAATCTGGATTCCTTTTATTTATTTTACTTCTCTGATTACTGTAGCTAGGACTTCCATAAATATGTTGAATAATATTGGTGAAAGTGAACACCCTTGTCTTGTTCCTGATCTTAGGTGGAATGCTTTCAGTTTTATAACATTGAGAATAATGTTTGCTGTAGGCTTATCATATATGGCATTTACTATGTTGAGGTAGATTCCTTCTATTCCCATTTTTGAAGAGCTTTGTTCATAAATGGGTCCTGAATTTTGCCAAAGGCTTTTTCTGCCTCTATTGAGATGATCATATGGTTTTTATCTTTCAATTTGTTAGTATGGCGTATCACGTGGATTGATTTGTGTATATTGAAGAATTCTTACATCCCTGGAATGAACCCAACTTGGTCATGGTGTTTGAGCTTTTTGATGTGCTGCTGAATTCTATTTGCTAAAATTTTGTTGAGGATTTTTGCATCTATGTTCATCAGCGATATTGGTCTGTAGTTTTCTTTTTTGTGTGTCATCTTTGTCTTTGTCTGCTTTTGGTATCAGGGTGAAGGTGGCCTCATAGAATGAGATTGGAAGTTTTCCTTCCTTTGCAATTTTTTGCAAGAGTTTTAGGAAAGGCATTTACTCTTCTCTGTATGTTTGATAGAATTCTCCTGTGAAGCCTTCTGGTCCTGAGCATTTTTTTTTTTTTTTTTTTTGGGTGTGTGTGGGGGGATGGGATTCTTAATCACAGCTTCAATTTCAGTGCTTGTAATTGGGTTGCTAAAAATTTTTACTTCTTCCTGGTTCAGTCTTGGAAGATTGAACTTTTCTAAGAATCTGTCCATTTCTTCCAGGCTATCCATTTTATTTCTATATAGCTCTTCACAGTACTCTCATAATTCTTTGTACTCCTGCATTGTCATTTGCAACTTCACCTTTTTCATTTCTAATGTTGTCGATTTGATTCTTTGCTCTTTTTTGCCACATGAGTCCTACTAAAGTTTGTCAATTTTGTTTATCTTCTCAAATAAACAGATTTTAATTTTATTAATCATTACTACTGTTTCTTTCATTTATTTCTGCTCTGATCTTTATGATTTTATTCCTTCTACTAATTTTGGGAGTTTTGGTTCTTCTTTTTCCAGTTGTTTTAGGTTCAAAGATGGGTTCTCTATTCGATGTTTTTCTTGTTTTTTTGAGGTAGGGTTGTATTGCTGTAAATTTCCCTCTTAGAACTGTTTTTGCTGCATCCCATAGGATTTCAGTGATCACGTTTTCATTGTGATTCATTTATAGAAATTTTTCTGACTTCCTTTTGATTTCTTAAGTAGCCTGTTGGTTATTTAAAACATGTTATTTAATCTCCATGTGCTTCAGTATCTTACTTTTTTTTTCTCTTAAAATTAATATCTAGTCTCATAGCATTGTGATTGGATAAGATGCTTGATGCAATTTTAATTTTCTTAAATTTGCTGAGGTTGATTTATGACCCAAGATGTGGGCTACACTGGAGAATGTTCCATGTGCACTTGAGAAGAAGGTGTATTCTTCTGCATTTGGATAGAATATTCTGAATATATCAATGAGATCCATCTCATCTAATGTATCATTTAAGACTTGTGTTTCCTTATTAATTGTCTGTTTTGATGATCTGTCCATTGGTGTGAGTGGGGTGTTAAAGTCTTCTACTATTATTGTGTTACTGTCAATTTCTCCATTTTTGTCTGTTAGTGTTTGTCTTATATATTGAGGTGCTCCTATGTTGGGTGCATTAGTTCAGTTCAGTCACTCATTCATGTCTGACTGTTTGGGACCCCATGAATTATGGCACGCCAGGCCTCCCTGTCCATCACCAACTCCCAGAGTTCACTCAAACTCACATCCATCGACTCAGTGATGCCATCCAGCCATCTCATCCTCTGTTGTCCCCTATTCCTGATTCCCCCAATCCCTCCCAGCATCAGAGTCTTTTCCAATGAGTCAACCCTTCGCATGAGGTGGCCAAAGTACTGGAGTTTCAGCTTTAGCATCATTCCTTCCAAAGAAATCCCAGGGCTGATCTCCTTTAGAATGGACTGGTTGGATCTCCTTGCAGTCCAAGAGACTCTCAAGAGTCTTCTCCAACTCCACAGTTCAAAAGCATCAATTCTTTGGTGCTCAGCTTTCTTCACAGTCCAACTCTCACATCCATACATGACCCCTGGAAAAAACCATAGCCTTGACTAGACGGGCTTTTTTTTTGGCAAACTAATGTCTCTGATTTTTAATATGCTATATAGGTTGGTCATGAGTTTCCTTCCAAGGAGTAAGCGTCTTTTAATTTCATGGCTGCAGTCACCATCTGCAGTGATTTTGGAGCCCCCAAAAATAAAGTTTGCACTATTTCATCTATTTCCCATGAAGTGATGGGACCAAATGCCATGATCTTCGTTTTCTGAATGCTGAGCTTTAAGCCAACTTTTTCACTCTCCTCTTTCACTTTCATCAAGAGGCTTTTTAGTTCCTCTTCCCTTTCTGCCTTCGAGTGGTTTCTTATTTCTCCCAGCAGTCTTGTTTCCAGCTTGTGCTTCTTCCAACCCAGCGTTTCTCATGATGTATTCTGCATAGAAGGTAAATAAGCAGGGTGACAATGTACAGCCTTGACGTACTCCTTTTCCTATTTGGAACCAGTCTGTTGTTCCATGTCCAGTTCTAACTGTTCCTTCCTGACCTGCATATAGGTTTCTCAAGAGGCAGGTCAGGTGGTCTGGTATTCCCATCTCTTTCAGAATTTTCCACAGTTTATTGTGATCCACACAGTCAAAGGCTTTGGCATATTCAGTAAAGCAGAAATAGATGTTTTTCTGGAACTCTCCTGTTTTTTCGATGATCCAGCAGATGTTGGCAATTTGATCTCTGGTTCCTCTGCCTATTCTAAAACCAGCTTGAACATCTGGAAGTTCATGGTTCACATATTGCTGAAGCTTGGCTTAGAGAATTTTGAGCATTACTTTATTAGCATGTGAGATGAGTACAATTGTGCGGTAGTTTGAGCATTCTTTGGGATTGCCTTTCTTTGGGATTGGAATGAAAACTGACTTTTTCCAGTCCTGTGGCCACAGCTGAGTTTTCCAAATTTTGCTGGCATATTGAGTGCAGCACTTTCACAACATCATCTTTCAGGATTTGAAATAGCTCAACTGGAATTCCATCACCTCCACTAACTTTGTTCATAGTGATGCTTTCTCAGGCCCACTTGACTTCACATTCTAGGATGTCTGGCTCTAGGTGAGTGATCAAACCATTGTCATTATCTTGGCTGTGAAGATCTTTTTTGTAAAGTTCTTCTGTGTATTCTTGCCACCTCTTCTTAATATCTTCTGCTTCTGTTAGGTCCATACCATTTCTGTCCTTTATCAAGCCCATCTTTGCATGAAATGTTCCATTGGTATCTCTAATTTTCTTGAAGATATCTCTAGTCTTTCCCATTCTATTGTTTTCCTCCATTTTTTTCATTGATCGCTGAGAAAGACTTTCTTATCTCTCCTTGCTATTCTTTGGAACTCTGCTTTCAGATGCTTATATCTTTCCTTTTCTACTTTGCTTTTTGCTTCTCTTCTTTTCACAGCTATTTGTAAGGCATCCCCAGACAGCCATTTTGCCCCCCACCCCCACCCCATGGAGATGGTCTTGATCCCTGTCTCCTGTACAATGTCATGAACTTCTGTCCATAGTTCATCAGGCACTCTATCAATCAGATTGAGTCCCTTAAATTTATTTCTTATTTCCATTGTATAATTATAAGGGATTTGATTTAGGTCATACCTGCATGGTCTAGTGGTTTTCCCCACTTTCTTCAATTTAAGTCTGAATTTGGCAGTAAGGAGTTCATGATCTGAGCCACAGTCAGCTCCTGGTATTGTTTTTGCTGACTGTATAGAGCTTCTCCATTGTTTTGTCTTCCTCTTGGATTGATCCGTTGATCATTATGTAGCATCTTTATTATCTCTTGTAATATTCTTTATTGCAAGGTCTGTTTCTCCTATATTAAGATTGCTACTCCAGCTTTTTTTTTTTTTTTTTTTTTTTTTTTTTGCTTTCCATTTGCGTAGAATATGTTTTTCCATCCTCTCACATTCAGTCTATATGTGCCTGTAGGTCTGAAGTGGATTTCTTTCAGACAACATACATATAGGTCTTGTTTTTATATCCATTCAATCAGTGTGTCTCTTTTGGTTGGAACATTTAATTCATTTACATTTAAAGTAATTATTGATGTATATGTTCCTATTGCCATTTTCTTAATTGTTTGGGGTTGATTTTGTAGATCTTTTTTCTTCTCTTGTATTTCTTGACTATATAAGTCTGTTTAATGTTTGTTATAAAGCTGGCTTGGTAGTACAGAATTCTCTTAGTTTTGCTTGTCTGAAAAGCTTTTTATTTATCCATAAATTTTGAATGAGATCCTTGCTGGGTACAGTAATCTTGTCTGTAGATTTTTCCCTTTCAGTACTTTAAGTATATCCTGCCATTCCCTTCTGGCCTGCAGAGTTTCTGCTGAAAGATCAGCTGTTAAGCATATCGAGTTTCCCTTGTATGTTACTTGTTGCTTTTCCCTTGCTGCTTTTAATATTCTTTCTTTGTGTTTAGTCTTTGTTACTTTGATTACTATGTGTCTTGGTGTGTTTATCCTTGGGTTTATCCTGCATGGGACTTTTTGTGCCTCTTGGACATGATTGACTATTTCCTTTTCAAAGTTGGGGAAATTTTAAATTATAATCTCCAAAATTTTTCTCATATCCTTACTTTTTCTCTTTTTCTGTGACTCCTATAATTCAAATGTTGGTGCATTTGATATTGTCCAAGAGGTCTCTGAGTGTGCCCTCAACTGTTTTCATTCTTTTTACTTTATTCTGCTCTTCAGAAGTTATTTCCACCATTTTTTCTTCCAGCCCACTGATTCGTTCTTCTGCTCAGATATGCTGCTGTTGGTTGCTTCTAGAGTATTTTTAATTTCAGTAATTGTGTGGTTTATTTCTGTTGTTTATTCTTTAATTCTTCTAGGTCTTTGTTAATTGATTCTTGCATTTTCTCCATTCTGTTTTCAAGGTTTTTGATCATCTTTGCTATCATTATTCTGAATTCCTTTTCATGTAGGTTTTTATTTCCTCTTCATTTATTTGTACTTGTGTGTTTCTACTTTGTTCCTCCATTTGTGTGTTACTTCCCTGTCTTATCATTATATATATATATATATATATATATATATATATATATATATATAATTTTTTTTTTTAAACTTATTGTGTTTGAGGTCTCCTTTCCCCAGGCTTCAAGGTTGAATTTTTTCTTCCTTTGGTTTCTGTCTTCCTAAGATTTGTCCACTGGTTTGTGTAAGGGTGAGATTTGTGCTGAGTTTTTGTTTGTTTGTCTGTTTTTCCTCTGATGGGCAAGGCTGAGTGAGGTGGCAATCCTGTCTGTTGATGACTGAGTTTGTATTTTTGTTTTGTTTGTTGTCAGATGAGGTATTCTGCACTGGGTGGTACTCCTATTTGGGTGATGCTGGGTCTTGTATTCAAGTGGTTTCCTTTGTGTGAGTTCTCACTGTTTGATACTTCCTAGGCTTCCCTTGTGGCTCAGATGGTAAAGCGGCTGCCTGCAATGTGGGAAACCCAGGTTTGATCCCTGGGTTGGGAAGATCCCCTAGAGAAGGAAATGGCAACCCACTTCAATACTCTTGCCTGGAAAATTCCATGGACTGAGGAGCCTGGTAGTCTACACTCTATGGGGTCATAAAATCGGACACGACTGAGCAACTTCACTTTCAGGGTGAGTTCTCTGGTAATCTATGGTCTTGGTGTCAATGCTCCCACTCCCAAGACTCAGGGCTTGTTCTCTGGTCAGGAACAAATATTCCACAAGTGGTTTGTAATTAAATGAGATTAAAACAAATATAAAAAACAAGAAACAAAAGATGAACCCCAGACAAATGGCAGTTACAAAATCAGGCATATAATAATTAAAATAATGGAATATACACATATACATTTGCACCCATGAGAAAAGTCAAAACAGTCCAACAAAAATAAAGTAAAATAGATTGACCTGGCAAACAAAGGAAAGCAAAAATTATATTTACCTGTTAACAAAATTAACTAAAGTACAAACTGGAAAATAAAACTAAAGCAAGGTACCAAGTGGAGAATAAAGATATGAAAATAAAACTAACAAATAGGTTGAGAGGAAGGGAAAGAAAGAATAGGTAGGCAAATTTAAAATGAGGTAGATGAAGAAGATTTATATATATTAAAGATTAACTGCAGGGGAAAATAACAGTAGGAAAAACAAAGGAATAATTGTACAAAAAACATTATAGGTATAAGAAAGATAAATGATAAAATTATAAAAAAAGAGAAAAAAATGCAACAGAAAAAGAAAGAAAAAAAAAAAGAAAGAAAAGGTGGAAACTCTACAGAACTGCAAAAGCCCAACATGAATGCAAATATTTATAACAACAATAAAAAGTTTGACTAAATAAACACATATCCATATACACAAAATCAAAACAGTCCAAGAAAAATAAAGTACAATATATTGACCTGGTGAACAAAGGAAACCAAAAATTATGTCTACCATAAGAAAACTATCTAAAGCACAACCTGGTAAACAAAACCAAAGCAAGGTGCCAATTTGGAAATAAAGCAATGAAAATAAAACTAACAAATATGTTTAGAAGAAAGGAAATAAAGAAAAGAAAGAAAAGATAAATGCAAAGTTAAATAGAGGTAGATAAAGAAGATTTATATCCATTAAAGATTAACTGCAAGGGGGAAAGAACATTAGGAAAAACAAAGGAATAAATGTAGAAAAATAATAATAGGTATAAAAAATTAAAATTAAAAAGAGAGAGAGAGAAAAGAGAAAAAACAAAAGGGAAACTCCACAGACCTATGAAAGCCCAACATAGAGGGAAAGTTTTTTAATAATAAAAAAGTGACTGAGAAAAAAATAAAAAGCTGAAAATCTTAATTACATTTCATCAGTTCAATTCAGTTCAGTTCAGTCGCTCAGTCATGTCCGACTCTTTGTGACCCCATGAATTGCAGTACGCCAGGCTTCCCTGCCCATCACCATCTCCCGGAATTCACTTAAACTCACATCCATCATGTTGGTGATGCCATGCAGCCATCTCATCCTCTGTCGTCCCCTTCTCATCCTGCCCCCAATCCCTACCAGCATCAGAGTTTTTTCCAATGAGTCAACTCTTCTCATGAGGTGGCCAAAGTACTAGAGTTTCAGCTTTAGCATTATTCCTTCCAAAGAAATCCCAGGGCTGATCTCCTTCAGAATGGACTGGTTCGATCTCCTTGCCGTCCAAGGGACTCTCAAGGGTCTTCTCCAACACCACAGTTCAAAAGCATCAATTCTTCGGAGCTCTGCATTCTTCACAGTCCAACTCTTGCATCCATACATGACCACTGGAAAAACCATAGCCTTGACTAGTCGGACCTTTGTTGGCAAAGTAATGTCTCTGCTCTTGAACATGCTATCTAGGTTGGTCATAACCTTCCTTCCAAGGAGTAAGTGTCTTTTAATTTCATGGCTGCAATCACCATCTGTAGTGATTTTGGAGCCCCCAAAATTAAAGCCTGACACTGTTTCCACTATTTCCCCATCTATTTCCCATGAAGTGATGGGACCAGATGCCATGATCTTCGTTTTCTGAATGTTGAGCTTTAGGCCAATTTTTTCACTCACCTCTTTCACTTTCATCAAGAGGCTTTTTAGGGCCTCCTCACTTTCTGCCATAAGGGTGGTGTAATCTGCATATCTGTGGTTATTGATATTTCTCCCAGCAATCTTGATTCCAGCTTGTGCTTCTTCCAGCCCAGCGTTTCTCATGATGTACTCTGCCGGGGTCCAGCCCCGGCTGATCCAGGGTATTCGAAGGAGAGATGGTTAGGCGAGGGTCAGGAAACAACTGCTTAATTACACTTTAATTAAGGATACAAAAAGTAATAGAATGAGGATAGCTCAGTAGGAAAATTCAGTGGAGAAAAGAGGCTGAGTAACTTGGTGTACGCGGGAGACCAATAAAACTTCAAGACAAGAAGTTTGCACCACTTACGTAGGCCGCAGGCGTCCTTCCGTTCTCCAGAAGGAGAGGAGACACTGAGGCCTCCCCGGTCGGATCTTAGAAGCCTAGGCATAATTAGCAAGCATGGTGGGTTCTGCGCTCCAGATAGAGACTCAGCCAGAATTTGAAAGAGAGAGCGACATGGGGAGACCAAGTTTTGGTGAACAAGGCCCGCACTTTATTTTCCAAAGTAGTTTTTATACCTTAAGTTGTGCATAGAGGATAATGGAGGAAGGGGTGGAGTCATGCAAGGACAGCAGTTCCTGGTCCTAATCGAAGCCAGGCTTTCAAACTTATCATATGCAAAAGTTCAGGTGAATTACATCATCTTCTGGCCCGGAGGCCTGTTAACATTTTAAGAAACTTATTTTTCTCTAAAGGTGATTATTCCAAAGTCAGGCACCAGCCTCCAAAAAAGCATTGGACAAAGCTGCATTTTACATTTCTATACACCCATTATATCAATCAATACACTGCCAAGGACACAGTAGGTAAGGAGTATGGAGACTTAGCAGCAAACATTGGCCCAACAAGTGAAAAACCCTTCACCAATACAATTTCTAATCAATCTTTTAACTACTCAAAAGAATCTGTGTTTAGACAGTTTAGAACATCTCCTGCCTCTCACAGTTGGGAGGCTCTGAACAATCACATGTGGCTGGAAAAATCTATTCAGGTAGGCTAGAGGATTTCCAAAGGAGTTTGTAGGTTAAACACTGTCACACCCAGGAATTATTAACTGGAGCTGTAAGCTAATTCTTTTTTCAGAGAGAGGTAGTGGGGGACAGACCCCCGTAAAGTCAGAGGTGTAGGTGAAAGCACAAAGCAGAAAGTAGGCAGACTCTGGTTTTGGGGTAGATGCTCGAGAATTTCCAGGGGGACTCCTGAGGCTCTATCCCGCCTTTGCGTAGGCCGAGCCTCCTTCCTCATGACCTTTGTCATGGGCGGAGGTCCTCAAGCTGGCTCCCGGCAGTGATAGAATTCCAGTTGAGCTATTCCAGATCCTGAAAGATGATGCTGTGGAAAGTGCTGCACTCAATATGCAATATGCACTCAATATGCAATATGCCGGCTCCCGGCAGTACTCTGCTTATAAGTTAAATAAGCAGGGTGACAATATACAGCCTTGACATACTCCTTTTCCTATTTGGAACCAGTCTGTTGTTCCATGTCCAGTTCTAACTGTTCCTTCCTGACCTGCATATAGGTTTCTCAAGAGGCAGGTCAGGTGGTCTGGTACTCCCATCTCTTTCAGAATTTTCCACAGTTTATTGTGATCCATACAGTCAAAGGCTTTGGCATAGTCAATAGAGCAGAAACAGATGTTTTTCTGGAACTCTCCTGTTTTTTTGATGATCCAGCAGATGTTGGCAATTTGATCTCTGGTTCCTCTGCCTATTCTAAAACCAGCTTGAACTTCTGGAAGTTCATGGTTCACGTATTGCTGAAGCCTGGCTTGGAGAATTTTGAGCATTACTTTACTAGCGTGTGAGATGAGTGTAATTGTGCGGTAGTTTGAGCATTCTTTGGCATTGCCTTTCTTTGGGATTGGAATTAGTGCTAATAAAATCAACAACAAAGTGGGAAGGAGGGGAAAAAAACAGAAAAAAAAAAACATTCAAAAGAATCTGCAGAGCAAGTCAAAACATAAGAATAATAAATGTTTTTCTTGAGTCACTGCTGTCAGAGTCCTTTCCGTCACTGGGAGTCACAGTACACCTCACCTCCTTAAGATTCTTTCCAGCACTGTGTTGATCTCTGGACCTGCTGTGGGGGAAGCTCAGATTCTAATCTGGTCCTTCTCCTCTGTGTTCCTGCCTCCTATGTTCACAGCTATCAATACTAGTGCATTTTCTTTTGTGGGAGCTCTCAATGGCCTTTTATATATTCCATAGACACAGAGTCTGCCTAGTTGATTGTGTGGATTTAATCTATAGCTTGTATAGCTGGGAAGGCTTTGGGTCTTATTCCTTAGCCACACTGCCCCTGGGTTTCAACTGTGATTTTATTTCTACCTCTACATGTGGGTCATCTACTGGGGTCTGCTCCTGAGGCTGCCCTGGAGGCCTTGGTTTTGCCCCTTGGGTTTGCACTCTGTGGAGGTGGTGCAGCTGCTTGGGTCTCAAGAGTTCTGGCAGCACCAGGTATTCAGGGGAGTTGGCAGCTAAATCAGCAGGAAATATAGTGCTCTAGAATGGTATGGCAACCAGATTTGCCAAATCACTCCAGTATTCTTGCCTGGAGAACCTCCTTCCCTGACAGAGAAGCCCAGCAGGCCATAGTCTACATGGTTGCAAAGAGTCAGACACTACCGAAGTGACCCTGCTTGCATAGATGCAAGATTTTTTTTACTTCTGGCAGCTCTCCTCCAGTGAGATTTGAGCATGAAGGTGGTACAGCTGCTTGGCTTGCAGGGACCCTGGCAGCAGCAAGTGTGCAGGGACTTGGACTGCCTTCACTGCAGGAGGTATGGCCCTATCAGGGACTTTTTTGAGTCCCTTGTAGCTGGCAATCAGAAGACCTCTTTGGCTAGTCTTTCCCTGTAGCTCCGCTCACTCATGTACTTAGAAGGACCCCCATGGCTGGGGTCCTACTCTCTAGATCAGCACACATCAGGCACTTAAAAGAGTACCTTGGGTTGGGCCCTACTCTGTAGTTTGGCACATCAGTCACTTAAAGGGCACCCTGGGTGGGGTCCTGCTCTGTACTTCAGTGAGTCAGGCGTTTTATGGGCCAGCCTCTCTACTGTTCTACTGGCGATGCTGGGGGGAGAGAAGTTATGGTGATGACTCTAGCCCCTACATGTGACTCATCAGTATCCCTTGCTTCCATGGCTGCTTGACTTTCCTCCAGAGGCAACGCCCTCCAAAATCTCCTCCCTCATACACAATTTCCTCTTCCCCTTGATCTGTCTCTTCACAGTCAACAGTAGCCCTCGCCCTGGGATTGCTCCACAATACCTAAACTCCAGCTCCCAGCCACTGCACCTTCCAGGGGACCTGAATCCCTGTCCAGGGTATGTATGGCTACAGCAAGGACTGTCTGATTCGCACTCCATTTAGGCTGTCACGGATCAGCTGCCTCACTCTCAGCCTTAAGTGTTTCTCCTGTGACTCAGACAATTGCCCCAGTGTGGGGATTGGACCCCTGCCTCACTTCCCCCACCCTCCGAGGGCAGGTCCAGTCCTACTAATACTATTTTTTCCCCCTATTTCTTTTGTCCTACCAAGTTTTGAGTGGGTCTATATATTCTTTTCCACTAGTCAGGTATTCATATCTGCTCTCAGCTGGTGTTCTTCTCAGCATGCACTTCTGTGTCTGAAGGTGTATTCCTGATGTATCCATGGGAAGAGATGTACTCCACATCCAACTACTCCTCTGCCATCTTGTTCTCTATATTAGATAATATTTTAAAAGATTCTTCTAAATCTAGGTGCATTTAGTGTAAAATAAATAGGTATATTTAGATAGATATTTCATTAATATAATGTCAAAAAGTTATGTTTTTATGCTTCTATTGGCACAATAACAAACCTAGAAAAGAATAATCAAAAGTTATGTTGGAATGAAATAACTGAATAAGTTCTTAGCATTCAAATTGTGTAAAAGTTTAGTTTTGAAATTCTATTATTGCCTTTTGAAATAACTCAAAATCTGGAAAGAACATTTTTGTGAGGTCTTATTTGAATTAAAACCTTTTTGTTTTTCTGTCCTGAATGGAATGTAGTTGAGGAGGTCTATGATTCTGTAGATCTACATGGGGAAATATATTCAGGCTAAATACAAGTAGGTACAATTTATTTGATAAGTTTATCTTGCAAGTATGCTTGAACATTATTAGAAGCTAAAAGCTAATATTTAGGAAAAGTGTTAACTAAAAATTTTTGAACACTTGGATATGAAAGTATATATAAGTAAGCACATTTTACCCAGAGCTACAAAATACCTCAACACCTGTAGTGACAGATCTGTGTTAAATAAAAATATTTTAGTTTAAAAAATATATAAACAGATGTCAAAAACTTCAATTTTTAAAAGACACATTTGAAGAAAGCATTAGCAAATGTTGGGAAAAGTAAGACATTTTTGAAAAAACATTTTCAGAAAAATAACAATATCATAGAATTAGGGACAGACATTGCTAAGAAGTAAATATGTTGTAAAAATATTTTGAGAATTGTTAAACTAATTACAATTTCCATTGAGTGCTTTTATTTTTTTATTGAGTTCTAACTAGTATATAATAACATCAAACTAACAAAAGTGTATAGCTTGATGTCTTTTATGAATGAATATAACATGTAACTATTAGCCAAATTAAAATATGTAATATTTCCATCATGACATAAAATTGCCCTTTCTATTCAATAGTATCATTCATTGGTTATCAGTTTAATATAGACTGTTATAATGCATTTTATATAAATGCAAACAAAATACCTATAGAAGATACTAGTTAAAAAAAAATACATCACACTGTATCTCTATTTTAAAAAATCAATGAATCACAAAAGAAGATAGCAAGAGGAGAAAAGAGGGATAAAATAACCATAACTCAAACTGAAAACAATGAACAAGATGGCAAAAGTAAACCTTTCTCTATCTTTAATTACTTTAAACTAAAATGGATTAAACTTCTCAGTCAAAAGTCACAAAGAAGCTAAATGAATAGAAAAGCTAGATCCAAGAGTTCAGATTTAAGGAAACAGTCTTTGACTCTGAAAGTGAAGATATGCAGAATAAAATCATACAAACAGTAACCAAAAGCTCAGGTGGCTATACTGATATCTGACAAAATAGGCTTTATCTCAAAAATTGTCATAAGACAGTAAGGTACAAAGCATATATAGACAAAACAGAAGGGAGAAAAAGATAGCAATACAATAATAAAAGGAGACTTGAATAAATTATCTTTAATAATGAATTGAATATTCAGAGAGAAGTAATTAAGGGGGAAAAAAAAGTAAACTTGAAACAACACTGTAAACTGACTGGACACAGCAATGCTTCCAAAAATAGCAAAATAGACATGTTCTTAAGTGCACAAGAAACATTCTCTATCAATATTACACATTAGGACCCCAAAAGAGCAATACATATAAGAAGACTGAAATAATAGCAAATATATTTTCTAACTACAAAGGAATGAAATTAGAAGTCAATAAGAGAAAGAAAACTAGAAAATGCAAACATGTGGAACTTAAGCACACACTCAAAAAAAAGAAAAATGAGTCAAAGACCAAGCTAAAATGGAAAATAGTAAATATATTGAGACAAACAAACATGGAAGTGCAATGTACCAAAATGAATAGCAGAAGCAGTTCTAAGAGGGAAGTTCAAAGAGAAAAACATCTGCATTTAAAAAATATATTAAATAGACAATATAACATTACACTTCAAGGAACAAGAAAACTATGCCAGCATTTGGCAAAAAGAAGGGGATAAAAAAGATTAGAGCAGAAATAAGTGAAACATAGGCAAGTAAAACAGCAGGAAAAAAAAAAAATGAAGGAAAAGAAAAGCCCATATCCAGATGTCTTCACTGGTGAATTCTCTGAAATATTTAAAGAATATGTACTAATCTTTCTCAAACTATTCCAAAAATTGAAGATAAGGGAACACTTCTGAATTAATATTTTGAAGCCAGCATTACCTTGATACCAAAGCCATACAAAGACATTACAGGACAAGAAAACCAGTAGCCCTGATTAACATAGATACAAAGATTCTCAAAATACTAGCAAGACAAAGCCAGAGGTTCAATACAAGAATCATGATACAATGTGACCATAAGGTATTTATAGCTATGATGCAAAAATAGTTCAACATATGCAAATAACTGTGACAAAACACATTAACAGAAGGAATGAAAAAACTTTCAGTAAATGAAGTATAGAGGAAATCAGCGGAAAATTGTTATGATGTTATTTTCAATATGATACCAAGAATACAGAAAAAAAGTAAAAGTAGGTATGTGGAACTTTATTAAACTAAAACATCACTGCAAAGGAAACAATCAACAGAATTAGTCAATGTTTTATAAATTCCTTTAGAATTTAATAACAGCAATGTTGAACATTAATAGCATTATTATTGAGGTATTATATATAGGTAAAGAAAAACTCCTCCAAGAGAGTAGATATAATGATCTGTCAGATCAGATCAGATCAGATCAGTCGCTCAGTCGTGTCCGACTCTTTGTGACCCCATGAATCGCAGCACGCCAGGCCTTCCTGTCCATCACCAACTCCCGGAGTTCACTGAGACTCACATCCATCGAGTCAGTGATGCCATCCAGCCATCTCATCCTCTGTCGTCCCCTTCTCCTGCCCCAAAGAATCAGAGATTACTAGTCATTTGCTATTTGTTCCATGAGTTTTGTCATTTTTGTTTTGTTTTGTTTTGACTATAATATTAGTATTTTGACATCTTTTCTTTCTTTATTCCCACTTTGATTTAGTTTGCTCCATATAGTTATTTCATTAGAAATAATACTTTAAAGTATTAATAATATAAATTAATCATTTCCCAATATGTTGATCTCATGAAGACAAAAACCTGCCTTACTTCTTTTTTGTTTCAGACCTATATCTTACCCTGCATTTAATTGATAAAATCTTATTGGAGACAAAATACATTTTTTTCAAAATTAAATTTCATGTTTGACAAATGTTTTTGAATCACTCAAAAAAGAAAAAAGCAACTCTGAAACTCTAGGAAATCAAATGATTTAAATTTCAGACATATTTAAATGGGTAAATGCTATATCTTAAACTTACCTTAATATTTTAATTGCTTTTAACTCACCTAAATCAAATGCAGAGTTACACCTATATGTTTCTAAAATAAAAAATGTTTATTTTCCTTGTTACTAAATATAAAAATTTTGTATTTTATTGCATTAATGATTTGTAATTATGAGTACTAAATAAATAGTATTTTGTTAAGAATCTGATAAAAATTTTCCACTCCTCAAATGCATGATTGTTCTTAAAAATATACAGACAATGCTGAATTATCCAAAATGGTTATTAATATGTAGACAAGTGACATAGCATATATAGATCATCAAGGCCTTATGTTAAACATTTCTTTCTACTGCTGGCCTGACAAAGTTCTTTCTACCATCAATTAGTGAAATTAATGAGACTTTTATTTTTTTTAATATAAATTTATTTATTTTAATTGGAGGCTAATTACTTTACAATATTGTATTGGTTTTGCCATACATCAACATGAATCTGCCATGGATGTGCATGTGTTCCCCATCCTGAACCTCCCTCCCCGTACCATCCCTCTGGGTCATCCTGGTGCACCAGCCCCAAGCATCCTGTATCCTGCATCAAACCTGGATTGGCGATTCGTTTCATATATGATATTATACATGTTTCAATGCCATTCTCTCAAATCATCCCACCCTTTCCCTCTCCCTCTCTCAGAGTCCAGAAGACTGCTCTATACATCTGTGTCTCTTTTGCTGTCTCGCATACGGGGTTATCACTACCATCTTTCTAAATTCCATATCTATGTGTTAGTATACTGTATTGGTGTTTTTCTTTCTGGCTTGCTTCACTCTGTATAATAGGCTCTAGTTTCATGCACCTCATTAGACTAATTCAAATATATTATTTTTTAATGGCTGAGTAATACTCCATTGTGTATATGTACCACAGCTTTCTTATCCATTCAGCTGCTGATGGACATCTAGGTTGCTTCCATGTCCTGGCTATTATAAACAGTGCTGTGATGAACATTGGGGTACACGTGCCTCTTTCAATTCTGGTTTCCTCGGTGTGTATGCCCAGTAGTGGGATTGATGGGTCATAAGGCAGTTCTATTTCAGTTTTTTAAGGAATCTCCACACTGTTCTCCATAGTGGCTGTACTAGTTTGCATTCCCACCAACAGTGTAAGAGGGTTCCCTTTTCTCCACACCCTTTCCAGCATTTATTGATTGTAGACTTTTGGATAGCAGCCATTCTGACTGGCATGAAATGGTAGCTCATTGTGGTTTTGATTTGCATTTCTCTGATAATGAGTGATGTTGAGCATCTTTTCATGTGTTTGTTAGCCATCTGTATGTCTTCTTTGGAGAAATATCTGTTTAGCTCTTTGGCTCATTTTTTGATTGGGTCATTTATTTTTCTGGAATTGAGCTGCAGGAGTTGCTTGTATATTTTTGAGATTAGTTCCTTGCCAGTTGCTTCATTTGCTATTATTTTCTCCCATTCTGAAGGCTGTCTTTTCACCTTGCTTATAGTTTCCTTTGTTGTACAGAAGCTTTTAATTTTAATTAGGTCCCATTTGTTTATTTTTGCTTTTATTTCCAATATTCTGGGAGGTGGGTCATAGAGGATCCTGCTGTGATTTATGTCAGATAGAGTTTTGCCTATGTTCTCCTCTAGGAGTTTTATAGTTTCTGGTCTTATGTTTAGATCTTTAATCCATTTTGAGTTTATTTTTTGTGTATGGTGTTAGAAAGTGTTTTAGTTTCATACTTTTTTATATAAATTTATTTATTTTAATTGGAGGTTAATTACTTTACAATATTGTATTGGTTTTGCCATACATCAGCATGAATACACCACAGGTATACACGTGTTCACCATCCCTCTGGGTTGTCCCAGTGCACCAGCCCCAAGCAACGAGTACCATGCATTGAACTTGGACTGGCGATTTGTTTCATACATGATAGTTTCATTCTTTTACAAGTGGTTGACCAGTTTTCCCAGCACCACTTGTTAAAGAGATGGTCTTTTCTCCATTGTATATTTTTGCCTCCTTTGTCAAAGATAAGGTGTGATTTTTAAAAAGATCTATAGACTTTCACATAGAACTGTATTCATAAAAGTAAATTCAGCCCTGTAAAAACTTTTAAATTAGTTATTTAGAAAATATTAGTTCAGTTCAGTTCAGTTGCTCAGTCGTGTCCAACTCTTTGCAACCCCATGAATTGCAGCACTCCAGGCCTTCCTGTCCATCACCAACTCCTGGAGTTCACTCAGACTCATGTCTATCGAGTCAGTGATGCCATCCAGCCATCTCATCCTCTGTCGTCCCCTTCTCTTGCCCCCAATATCTCCCAGCATCAGAGTCTTTTCCAATGAGTCAACTCTTCACATGAGGTGGCCAAAGTACAGATTTTCAGCTTTAGCATCATTCCTTCCAAAGAACACTCAAGGCTGATCTTTAGAATGGACTGCTTGGATCGCCTTGCAGTCCAAGGGGCTCTCAAGAGTCTTCTCCAACACCACAGTTCAAAACCATCAATTCTTCGGCGTTCAGCTTTCTTTATAGTCTAACTCTCACATCCATACATGACTACTGGAAAAAACATAGCATTGACTAGACAGACCTTTGTTGGCAAAATAATGTCTCTGCTTTTGAATATGCTATCTAGTTTGGTCATTACTTTCTTTCCAAGGAGTAAGCGTCTTTTAATTTCATGGCTGCAATTACCATCTGTAGTGATTTTGGAGCCCCCCAAATTAAATTCTGACACTGTTTCCACTGTTTCCCCGTCTATTTCCCATGAAGTGATGAGACCAGATGCCGTGATCTTTGTTTTCTGAATGTTGAGCTTTAAGCCAACTTTTTCACTCTCCTCTTTCACTTTCATCAAGAGGCTTTTTAGTTCCTCTTCACTTTCTGCCATAAGGGTGGTGTCATCTGCATATTTGAAGTTATTGATATTTCTCCTGGCAATCTTGATTCCAGCTTGTACTTCTTCCAGCCCAGCATTTCTCATGATGTACTCTGCATAGCAAACACAAAATTTCACATTATTGACAAGGAGAGAATTAAAACAAGCAAAAACAGATTTTATTTCTATCCAAAACCCCTTGCAAAAGGAGCATTTGTAGCTTCTTAGATTCTGATCTACTGCCAAGGTTTTCAAACCAGAAGGCATCAAGATGATTTGCAGTGTATTCACTGTAGGAAAGTTTATACCACAAATCCTGTTGCTGCTATTATTGTTGTTTTGTGTGCCTGGTTGTGTGAATGAGTTTTATTTGTTTACAGAAAAGAGTAGTTTCAAAATATATACAATGAGGAGTTATTTGCAATTGATCCTACCTGCAGTAATTACTGGTGTCATATGTTGACAAATTATTTTTACTTCTCTCTGCCTGTGCAACATGGACATGGAGTGGAAGAAATAAATACTAATTCCCACACAGCTTTTGTATCACTTATATATTTGAAAAAAGACACTGGTGTTTAAAGTTTAAACAGTGTGTTTAAATATTAAATAGAATTTTCCTCTGATTAATTAAATGAGAATGAAAGCTTAAAAAATGAATTTCTAATGCCTGCAATATCTAACAAGACAGTGTCACAAATAACACTTCTCTTCAATATGATGATCACAGGGATTTTTTTTTTTTTTCAAAAGTGCACTTTAATTTTTATTTCACTTAAAATATTTTCAGATCACAAGTGAAAAACTTACTTATCCCTCAGGAAACTTGCTGCACTGTGGCAGGCAAAAGGAAAGGGTGGGACTCAGCTTTTAACAAAGCAGTTGGTAACATACTCTGGTCTTTATTTGTCCTTGGTCCAAACCAGACTATTAACAGCCCAAATATGAATCCTTTCATACTTTAGTGTATCTGAAGTGTTCTTTAAGGAATTCTTTTTTTCACTCACTATTTAAACAGCATGAGATTCCCTCTTTTCTTGTAATATTTGTATCTGAAGTACTTTACTGGCATTTTCACTCTTCAAGGATATTGAAGCCAACAACATATAATTTCTCCTTTGAACTGCAGAGTATAATCCTTACAGTTTGGGTGAAGAATGTGAGATAAATGAATGAAAACTGAGCAAACATTTAAATTATGTATTTCCTCAATATTGTACACATCCTTGATATTCTCTTTGAAATAATATATCAATATTCCTTAGATCATAAATTATGAGATCGAAAATGTATAATTTAAACATGACTCTGGTATTCCCATTCCTACATAGCAAGGTCCTTATGCAGGTGCAAAGTCACTTCAGTCATGTCTGACTCTTTGCACCCTATGGACTGCAGCCTGTCAGGCTCCTCTGTCCATGGGATTCTCTAGGGAAGAATATTGGAGTGGGTTGCCATGACCTCCTCCAAGGAATCTTTCTGACCCAGGGATCAAACCCTTGTCTCCAGCATAGGTGGGTTTTTTACCACTAATGCCACCTAGAAGCTCTGCATAGTCAATGCTGACAAATAACTAGTGTGTCCCAGCCTGGAGATATGTTCAAAAGAGGATATAACTTATGTAACATAATAATAATGAACTAACTGAGTCTAAGAGATTCTGAAATCAATCTCCAATTTATTCCACCAAGGCCTTATCCTCCAATTAGTCATTGCTATTAAAATTTAAAAAAAAAAAAAAAGATTAAGCAAAACTACTGATGTTTTCAAAAGCAGTGATACATTAGTATCATATTACTCCTGTAGACCAAAAAAGTACGTTTCCAACCACTGATAGAATCAAGCACAACTTGCCAGCTTTGATGTCACAACAGAAGACAAAATGACACATATATCCATCCTATATCATCCTTCTTCATTTCCTGACAGAGATCCTCCACTTTAATCAATCTAACCAAACTGAAATATTGAATCTTGCAATTAAATTTGCATTTTTAATATGGATTATCATTGCCATATTTTCTATTTTTTTAAAAAATATATTAATTATTTCTAATACTAGGATTCTATATAATACTCCATATAGGTAGATCTACACTCATTATTGAAGGTATTCAATATTGAATATAGACTGTTGGTGTTCAGTCACTAAATAGTGTATGGCTCTTGTGATCCCAGGGACTGCAGCATGCCAGGCTTCCTTGTCCTTTACTGTCACCCAGAGTTTGCTCAAATTCATATCCATTGAGTCGGTGATGCCATCCAACTATCTCATCCTCTGTTACCCTCTTCTCCTCCTGTCCTCAATCTTTCCCAGAATCAAAGTCTTTTCCAATGTGTCAGCTCTTCATACCAGGTGACCAAAGTATTAGAACTTCAGCATCAGTCCTTTCAATGAATATTCAGGACTGATTTCCTTCAGGATTGACTAGTTTGATCTTCTTCCTGTCCAAAGGACTATCTAGAGTCTTCTCCAGCACAATTCAAAAGCATCAACTCTTTGGTGTTCAGCTTTCTTAATGATCCAAATCTCACATCTGTACATGACTACTGGAAAAAACATACCTTTGATTATACAGACCTTTGTTGGCAAAATTATGTCTCTGTTTTTTAATACTCTGTGAAGGGTTGTCAGAGCTTTTCTTCCAAGGTGTAAGAGCCTTTTAATTTTTCATGGCTGCAGTCACCAACTGTAGTGATTTTGGAGCCCAAGAAAATAAAATCTGTCGCTGTTTGCACTTTTTCCCATCTATATTTCATGAAGTGATGGGACCAGATGCTATGATCTTAGTTTGTTGAATGTTCAGTGTTAAGCCAGGTTTTTTTTTTTTTTTTTTTTTTCCTCTTTCCTCTTTCACCTTCATCAAGAGGCTCTTCACTTTCTCCCATTAGAGTGGTATCATCTGCATATCTGAATTCGTTGATATTTCTCTCAGCAATCTTCACTGAAAAGCAGAGACATTACTTTGCCAACAAAGGTCCACAGAGTCAAAGCTAAGTTTTTTCCAGTAGTCATGTATGGATGTGAGAGTTGAACTATAAAGAAGGCTGAACACTGAAGAATTGATGCTTTTGAACTGTGGTGTTGGAGAAGACTCTTGAGAGTCCCTTGGACAGCAAGGAGATCAAACCAGTCAATCCTAAAGTAAATCAGTTCCGAATATTCATTGAAAGAACTTCAGCTGAAGCTGAAGCTCCAATATTTTGGCCAACTGCCGTGAAGAGCCAACTCATTAGAAAAGACCTTGATGGTGGGAAAGATTGAAGGCAGAAAGAGAAGAAGGCAGCAGAGGATGAGATGTTTGGATGACATCATCAACTCAATGCACATGAACTTGAGCAAGCTCTGGGGGATGGTGAAGGACAGGAAAGCCTGGCTTGCTACAATCCATGGGGTTTCAAAGAGTCAGACACATCTGAGTGACAGAACAGCAACGATCTTGATCCCAGCTTTTGATTCAGTCAGCTCTGGCATTTCATATGATGTACTCTCCATATAAGTTAAATAAGCAGGGTGACAATATACTCCTTTCCCAATATTGAACCAATCTGTTGTTCCATGTCTGGTTATAACTGTTGTTTCCTGACTTGCATACAGGTTTCTCAGGAGACAGGTAAGATGGTCTTCCCAGCTCTTTCAGAATTTTCCAGTTTGTTGTGATCCACAGTCAAAGGTTTTAGCATAATCAATGAAGCAGAATTAGATGTTTTTCCTGGAATTCCGTTGCTTTCTCTATGATCCAATAAATGTTAGCAATTTGATCTCTGGTTCCTCTGCATAGATAGACAACAAATAGGTATATAGGTAGATATCCAATATTTAGTATTGTATTAATATGTTGTTGCTGTTTAATACTAAGTCACGTATGACTCTTTTTGGACCCCATGTAGCTTGCCAGGCTCCTCAGTCCGTGGGATTTCTCAGGCAAGAATGCTGGAGTGGGACACCATTTCCTTCTCCAGGCAATCTTCCTGACCCAAGATCAAACACACATCTTCCTGCATTGGCAGGTGGATTCTTTACCACTGAGCCAGCAAGGAAGCCATATTGATATATTCCTATGCTACTGCTGCTGCTAAGTCACTTCAGTCATGTCTGACTCTGTGCGACCCCATAGACGGCAGCCCACTAGGCTCCCCCATCCCTAGGATTCTCTAGGCAAGAATACTGGAGTGGGTTTCCATTTCCTTCTCCAATGCATGAAAGGGAAAAGTCAAAGTGAAGTCGCTCAGTCATGTCCAACACTTAGCGACCCCATGGACTGCAGCCTACCAGGCTCCTCCGTCCATGGGATTTTCCAGGCAAGAGAACTGGAGTGGGGTACCATTGCCTTCTCCAGATATGTACCTATATGTTAATATTAAATCAGATATAAGGGTGCAAGATGAAATATACAAAAGTGGACTCATGACCCAGTTTAGGGAAAAAAATACATTTTAATGGTATATAGGGAACTTGTATACTTTTAATTCCATCTCTGTCTTCTCAGAGAACCTTCCCCTGCATGTACCCTTATATTCTTTGTATGATGTCATCACATATACTTATATCCTAAACAACAGAACACTTAACTAAACATGTTTTTAAATTAATTAAATAGAATTAGGCATGCATTCTGAAACTGTTTTTGTTAATAGTCTGCTTCTGATATTCATGAATATTATCTCATAGAGCAATAATTCATTCCATATGGCATCCAATGCATGACTTATTTCAACCTGTTTCTCTATGTTGCTGTTGATATGTCAGTTACTAATTTTATATTAAAAAATCTTTGGTATAGACATTTTGTGCATTTTGTTTGGTGCATACGTAAAAGTCCTTCTCTGAAAGAAATATAGTTGTGAAATTACTGAATTATAAAATATTTAATTTTCAAAATTACTGGATAATGCTAGAATGGTTTTCAAATTAGATTTATGAAAATTCACCACCTTCTTCAATGGATAATATTTATTGTTTCGCTATGTTGTCACCAATACTGAAAAACTAAAAGTCTTCTAAAATATTTGCCAAGCTGGTGTGTATCTAATGAGGTTGACTGTGATTCAGTGAGGGCTAATGTTGTGTTTTAGGCTTATAGACCTAGGTTTCTTCTTCTAGGCTATCCTTGTTCAAAACATTTGATTATTTTTGTATTAAAAGTTTTGTTCTTTTTCTTCATTGTATTAAGAGTTCTTAATCCTGTATTTTCTACATGTGCATAAAGTCTTATCCTAATTGTACAATATACTCAATTTCATTGTAGTAAAACTTACCACAGATATTTTTATTCTGATTTACTGACCCACTCTAGAATTCTGGCCTAGAGAATTCCATTCCATGGGGTCCCAAAGAGTCAGACGGGAGTGAGTGACTTTCATTTTCTTTCACATTGTTTTGTCATGTCAGGAACTTAATTGTATGGATCTGTTTTTGATGCATTCATCAAATCATTTATTTCTACACTCATAAAATGTTTCTTAGTTAATGTAGCTTTGTGATCATCTTTGATAACTGGTAATCTATATTTCTTAATGCTTCCTGTCAATGATCATCTTAAATATTTTGGTTACCGTAAGCCATTGTTCTTCTGTACACATTGTGGTCAACTTTTAAGTTTTCAATAAACCTGCAGTGTTTTTTCCTAAATTTATCTAGAATCCATGGTAAATGTTGGGATAATTGATATCTTGATGATATTCTATCTTACAACCCAAGATATAGTATAGTTCTCCAGCTTTTTAGGTATTTTTAATTAATTTCAACTAAATATAAACAAATTCTTTTAAATTACACTTTTGTTGATTTTATAGTTCTTATATTTATTGTTGTTCTTTATGAACAATATAGCTTGAACCTCAAGGATAGTGTTGATATTTTGTGAAATATCACAGGCATTTTATTTTTAATATAATAGTGATGATGTTTTGTTTCTTTTTTCCAACTCAGAAAATGTATCTCAATATTTTACCACATGTTAGATATACAATAGGCTTTTATCAATGTATTATGACAATGAGAAAAATACTTTATATTCCTGGTTTTCTGAAACTAATTTTAGTCCTATAGAATATAGATATTTTTCAAATATATTCTCTGTATCTATTAAGATGACCATTTTTTGCTTTCATTTATTGACAGGATGATAACACTCATTGATCCACAATGCATATATTTCAAATATCATTCAATTGGTAATATTTTGTCATTTGTATTATGCTATCTTCTCTAACTATTCATGACTCATAAATGTGTTTATATTTATTTAGATGTGTTTATATTTCTCTCTACCATCTTATTTGTACTATACCTCCCCATTCCCCCTTTCATATCTATTTTCCCTCTTTTCTTACTCTTTTTGTATTGAATTTCTTTGCACTTACTTTTTCTTCAAGTCATTTGAAAACTGAACACTGTGATTCTATTTTATTTTTAATTAAAAAATATCTATCATTCCTTTTAATATTTAAATATCAGTGTCTGTCTGTAACAATACAAAGAATTTTAACAGTTTGATTCTCATCACTTTCCTCCTGTGTATTTATTTATCTGGTGCATTAGTTTGAAAACTTTTAAACACAAAAGCAATTATTATTAATTTTTATACTTAATAGTCATTTATGTTTAATTCATTTATCACTTTATTTATTAATCCGCCTTGCAATACAGCCTTTTCCCTGAAATAAATTTTACTTTTCACATCTTTACAATTTCTATTAATGAGAGTCAGTGTAATAAACACAACTTTTGCTCAAAAATATTTGTTTTCTCCTTTGCACAAATTATCAGATCAGATCAGATCAGTCCCTGAGTCGTGTCCAACTCTTTGTGACCCCATGAATCGCAGCACGCCAGGCCTCCCTGTCCATTACCAACTCCCGGAGTTCACTCAGACTCACGTCCATCGAGTCAGTGACGCCATCCCACAATCTCATCCTCTGTCGTCCCCTTCTCCTCTTGCCCCCAGTCCCTCCAGTATCAGAGTCTTTTCCAATGAGTCAACTCTTCACATGAGGTGGCCAAAGTACTGGAGTTTCAGCTTTAGCATCATTCCTTCCACAGAAGTCCCAGGGCTGATCTTCAGAATGGACTGGTTGGATCTCCTTGCAGTCCAAGGGACTCTCAAGAGTCTTCTCCAACACCGCAGTTCAAAACCATCAATACTTTGGCACTCAGCCTTCTTCACAGTCCAACTCTCACATCCATACATGACCACAGGAAAAACCATAGCCTTGACTAGATGAACCTTTGTTGGCAAAGTAATGTCTCTATTTTGAATATGCTATCTAGGTTGGTCATAACTTTCCTTCCAAGGAGCAATCATCTTTTAATTTCATGGCTGTAGTCACCATCTGCAGTGATTTTGGAGCCCAGAAAAATAAAGTCTGACACTGTTTCCACTGTTTCCCCATCTGTTTCTCATGAAATGATGGGACCAGATGCCATGACCTTCGTTTTCTGAATGTTGAGCTTTAAGACAACTTTTTCACTCTCCACTTTCACCTTCATCAAGAGGCTTTTTAGTTCCTCTTCACTTTCTGCCATAAGGGTGGTGTCATCTGCATATTTGAGGTTATTGATATTTCTCCCCGCAATCTTGATTCTAGCTTGTGTTTCTTCCAGTCCAGCGTTTCTCATGATGTACTCTGCATATAAGTTAAGTAAACAGGGTGACAATACACAGCCTTGACCTACTCCTTTTCCTATTTGGAACCAGTCTGTTGCTCCATGTCCGGTTCTAACTATTGCTTCCTGAGCTGCATACAAATTTCTCAAGAGGCAGGTCAGGTGGTCTGGTATTCCCATCACGTTCAGAATTTTCCACAGTTTATTGTGATCCACACAGTCAAAGGCTTTGGCATAGTCAATGAAGAAGAAATAGATGTTTTTCTGGAACTCTCTTGCTTTTTCCATGATCCAGCGGATGTTGGCAATTTGATCTCTGGTTCCTCTGCCTTTTCTAGAACCAGCTTGAACATCAGGAGGTTCACGGTTCACATAGTGCTGAAGCCTGGCTTGGAGAATTTTGAGCATTACTTTACCAGCATGTGAGATGAGTGCAATTGTGTGGTAGTTTGAGCATTCTTTGGCATTGCCTTTCTTTGGGATTGCAATGAAAACTGAACTTTTCCAGTCCTGTGGCCATTGCTGAGTTTTCCAAATTTGCTGGCATATTGAGTGCAGCACTTTCACAGCATCATCTTTCAGGATTTGGAATAGCTCAACTGGAATTCTACCACCTCCACTAGCTTTGTTTGTAGTGATGCTTTCTAAGGCCCACTTGACTTCACATTCCAGGATGTCTGGCTCTAGGTCAGTGATCACAAAATCATCATTATCTGGGTCGTGAAGATCTATTTTGTATAGTTCTTCTGTGTATTCTTGCCATCTCTTCTAAATATCTTCTGCTTCTGTTAGGTCCATACCATTTCTGTCCTTTATTGATCCCATCTTTGCATGAAATATTCCTTTGGTATCTCTGATTTTCTTGAAGAGATCTCTAGTCTTTCCCATTCTGTTGTTTTCCTCTATTTCTTTGCACTGATCGCTGAAGAAGGCTTTCTTATCTCTTCTTGCTATTCTTTAGAACTCTGCATTCAGATGTTTATATCTTTTCTTTTCTCTTTTGCTTTTCACTTCTCTTCTTTTCACAGCTATTTGTAAGGCCTCCCCAGACAGCCATTTTGCTTTTTTTGCATTTCTTTTCCATGGGGATGGTCTTGATCCCTGTCTCCTGTACAATGTCACAAACCTCATTCCACAGCTCATCAGGCACTCTATATATCAGATCTAGGCCCTTAAATTTATTTCTTACTTCCACTGTATAATCATAAGGGATTTGACTTAGGTCATACCTGAATGGTCTAGTGGTTTTCCCTACTTTCTTCAATTTAAATCTGAATTTGGCAATAAGGAGTTCATGGTCTGAGCCACAGTCAGCTCCTGGTCTTGTTTTTGCTGACTGTATAGAGCTTCTCCATCTTTGGCTGCAAAGAATATAATCAATCTGATTTCGGTGTTGACCATCTGGTGAGGTCCATGTATAGAATCTTCTTTTGTGTTGTTGGAAGAGGGTGTTTGTTATGACCAGTGCATTTTCTTGGCAAAACTCTATTAGTCTTTGCCCTGCTTCATTCCATATTCCAAGGCCAAATTTGCCTGTTACTTCAGGTGTTTCTTGACTTCCTACTTTTGCATTCCAGTCTCCTATAATGAAAAGGACACCTTTTTTTGGTGTTCTAAAAGGTCTTGTAGGTCTTCATAGAACCATTCAGCTTCAGCTTCTTCAGCGTTACTGGTTGGGGCATAGACACATGCCACAGGTACTGCCCAAAACAAACAAATAAACCTACAAGAATCCCATGACTTGCATTCAGCCAAGGGAATTTGATAAAACTTGACACAGCCTCAATAATGTTACTTACTGTTACCAGAAGGTACAGGCAAAAATAAACAAATAAAAATTCTATGAGTTTCTTCCAGTGAAGGGAATTTGATAAAAATTGCCACAACCACAATAATGTTACTTAATGTTACTTCAGATTCTAAAATGTTTGCCAAGCGGGTGTGTATCTAACAAGGTTGACTAGGTGTGATTCCATGAGAGCTAATGTTGTTTTTGGCTTATAGACCATAGGTTTCTTTTTCTAGGCTATTCCTGTTCAAAATATTTGCCCATTTTCATATTAAAAACTGAGCTCCTTTTCTTCATTGGATTAATAGATCTTAATCCTTTATCGTCTATATGTACATAATGTCTTTCCCTAATTTATACAACCAGATAAATAATTTCAGCATAGTTAAATTTATCATAGATATTTTTTATTCTGACTCATTGCTTTGTCATGTAAGCAACTTAATTACATGGATCTGTTTTTAATGCATTCATCAAATCATTTTTCCCTACACTCATAAAATGCTGTTTAGTTTATATTTTGTTTATATAACAATTTTGTGAGCTCTCTCTCTTGCTGGCTCAGAAGAGGCTATGCCATGATCAGCTTTTTGACAAGGAATTTAAGGCAGCCTTTGGCTAACAGGTGAGCTTCCCTGATGGCTCAGACAGTAAAGAATCTGTCTGCAATGCAGAAGACCGGTTTTGATCAGGAAGATCCCCTGGAGAAAAGAATGGAAACCCATTCCAGTATTTTTGCCTGGAGAATTTCATAGACAGAGGAGCCTAGTGGGCTATACAGTCCATGGGGTCACAAAGAGTCGGACAAGACTGAGCTGCTAACACTTTCATTTTGTCCAACAGTCAGATGCCTTCAAGTCTGATAACTTGCAGGCAACTTAATGCTGCCACAATCCACATGAGCTTGTAATCTAATAGATCTATGATCTATTACCCCTCTGAGGTCCTGCTTTCATTTAATGAAAGTGAAAGTCTCAGTCATGTCCAAATCTTTGCAAACCCATGGACTGTAGCCTGCCAGGCTCTTCTGTCAATGGAATTCTTTAGGCAAGAATACTGGAGTGTGTTGCAATGCCCTTGTTTAGGCTATCTTCCCAACCCAAGGACTGAATCCAGATCTCTCATATTGCAGGTGGACTCTTTACCATTTGAACTACCAAGGAACCCCTTAGAATATTATCATGAACATTTAATGAGTGCATTATTAAAATATTTCAGCAACACTTACATATTTTCACAGGTATCTCAATCAGAGTTAAGATCAGATACCTGCTGAAAACAGAATTTTCTCATAACTGTTCATACCTTTATTCAAACTTCATACCCTTCATGATCCAAATCCCAGGTTTTCCAACTTGCTTAAATTCTTTACAAAACTTACATTCTAAAACACTGTAATTGATTGAAAAATATACCCTCGGTATTCATAACTCCCAGTGTGACAACTCAGGAAGAGTTCAGTTCAGTTGCTCAGTTGTGTCCGACTCTTTGAGATTCATGAATCACAGCAGGCCAGGGCTCCCTGTCCATCACCAACTCCCAGAGTTCCCCCAAACTCATGTGCATCGAGTCGGTGATGACACCCAGCCATCTCATCCTCTGTCGTCCCCTTCTCCTCCTGCCCTCAATCCCTCCCAGCATCAGGGTCTTTTCCAATGAGTCAACTATTTGCATGATGTGGCCAAAATACTGGAGTTTCAGCTTTAGCATCATACCTTCCAAAGAAAAACCAGGGCTGATCTCCTTCAGAATGGACTCGTTGGATCTCCTTGCAGTCCAAGGGACTCTCAAGAGTCTACTCCAGTACCACAGTTCAAAAGCATCAATTCTTCGGTGCTCAGCTTTCTTCACAGTACAACTCTTGCATCCATACATGACCATTGGAAAAACAATAGCCTTGACTAGGCAGAACTTTGTTGGCAAAGTAATATCTCTGCTTTTTAAAATGCTATCTAGGTTGGTCATAACTTTCCTTCCAAGGAGTAAGCGTCTTTTAATTTCATGGCTTCAATCACCATCTGCAGTGATTTTGTAGTCCAAAAAAACAAAGCCAGCCACTATTTCCACTGTTTCCCCATCTGTTTCTCATGAAGTGATGGGACCAGATGCCATGATCTTCGTTTTCTGAACGTTGAGCTTTAAGCCAATTTTTTCACTCTCCTCTTTCATTTTCATCAAGAAGCCTTTTAGTTCCTCTTCACTTTCTGCCATAAGGGTGGTGTCATCTGCATATCTGAGGTTATTGATATTTCTCCCAGCAATCTTAATTCCAGCTTGTGTTTCTTCCAGTCCAGCGTTTCTCATGATGTACTCTGCATATAAGTTAAATAAACAGGGTGACAATACACAGCCTTGACGTACTCCTTTTCCTATTTGGAACCAGTGTGTTGTTCCATGTCCAGTTCTAACTGTTGCTTCCTGACCTGCATATAGGTTTCTCAAGAGGCAGGTCAGGTGGTCTGGTATTCCCATCTCTTTCAGAATTTTCCACAGTTTATTGTGATCCACACAGTCAAAGGCTTTGGCATAGTCAATAAAGCAGAAACAGATATTTTTTCTGGAACTCTCTTGCTTTTTTCCATGATGAAGCAGATGTTGGCAATTTGATCTCTGGTTCCTCTGCCTTTTTTGATCTCTGGTTCCTCTGCCTTTTCTAAAACCAGCTTGAACATCAGGTAGTTCATGGTTCACATATTCCTGAAGGCTGGGTTGGAGAAAAACATTACTTTACTAGAGTGTGAGATGAGTGCAGTTGTGTGGTAGTTTGAGCATTCTTTGGCATTGCCTTTCTTTGGGATTGCAATGAAAACTGACCTTTTCCAGTCCTGTGGCCACTGCTGAGTTTTCCAAATTTGCTGGCATATTGAGTGCA
This sequence comes from Bubalus kerabau, assembly GCF_029407905.1. Taxonomy (NCBI): domain Eukaryota; kingdom Metazoa; phylum Chordata; class Mammalia; order Artiodactyla; family Bovidae; genus Bubalus; species Bubalus kerabau. Next base: position 6,871,411 of record NC_073635.1, on the reverse strand, counting down.
GCACTTTCACAGCATCATCTTTCAGGATTTGGAATAGCTCAACTGGAATTCCATCACCTCCACTAGCTTTGTTCATAGTGATGCTTACTGGCCTGGAAAAGATCAATTTTCATTTCAGTCACAAAGAAAGGCAATACCAAAGAATGCTCAGGAAGAGAACTCTCATCAAAAACCAACTTGATCAGCACTTTGCTCTTGGACTTTGCACCCTTAAAACAGTAAAATAAATTTCTGTTTTTTTAGCAACAAAATATAAAATCTATCATGACACTATTTGCAGACAATATGGACTTTAGAATTAAGGATGATGTTCTCCTGTTACAAATACTAAACTCGGAAGTGGCATAGGTGTTCAGTCGCTCAGTCATGTCTGACCCTGTGATCCCATGCGCTGCAGCACGCTAGTCTTCCCTGTCCTTCATCATCTCCCGGGGCTTACTCAAACTCATGTCTATTAAGGCAGTGATGCCATCCAACCATCTTGTCCTCTATTATCCCTTTTTCCTGCTTTCAATCTTTCCCAGGATCAAAGTCTTTTCTAATGAGTTGGCTCTTCATATTAGGTGTTCAAAGTATTGGAGCTTCAGCTTCAGTCCTTCCAATGAATATTCAGAACTGATTTCCTTCGGGATTGACTGGTTTGATCTCCTTGCAGTCCAAGGGACTCTTAAGAGTCTTCTCCAGCACCATAGTTGTTGTTCAGTGTTCAGCCTTCTTCATTGTCCAGCTCTCACATTCATACATGGCTACTGGAAAAAATATAGCTTTCACTATATGGACTTTTTTTTGGCAAAGAAATGTCTCTGCTTTTTAATATGCTGTCTAGGTTTGTCATAGCTTTTCTGCCAAGGAGCAAGCCTCTTTTAATTTCATGGAGTCAGCATCTGCAGTGATTTAGGAGCCCAAGAAAATAATATTTCCATTGTTTCCCCATCTATTTGCCATGAAGTGATGGAACTAGATGCCATGATCTTGGTGTTTTTTTTTTTTTTTTTTTCTTTTTTTGAGTTTTAAGCCAACTTTTTCACTCTCTTCTTTCACCTTCATCAGGAGGCTCTTTAGTTCCTCTTCTCTTCTGTCATAAGAGTGGTGTCATCTTCACATCTGAAGTTATTGATATTCCAATTTGTTCTTCATCAAGTCCGACATTTCACATGATGTACACTGAGTATAAGTTAAATAAGCAGGGTGACAATATGCAACCTTGAGGTACTCTTTTCCCAATTTGGAACCAGTCCATTGTTCCATGTTCAGATTAACTATTGTTCCTTGACTAGCATACAGATCTCTGGAGGCAGGTAAGTTGATCTGACATCTCTTTAAGAATTTTCCACAGTTTGGTGCGATACACACAGTCAAAGGCTTTAGCATAGTCAATGGAGCAGATGTAGATGCTCTTCAGGAATTCTCTTGCTTTTTCTATGATTCAACAGATGTTGGCAATTTGATTTCTGGTTCCTCTGTCTTTTCTAAATCCAGCCTGAAAATCTGGAAGTTCTCAGTTCATGTACTGTTGAAGCCTGGCTTAGAGAATGGGTAGCAGGTGGATGAGTTTTGAGATGTCTAAAAAAAAAAATGATGTTTGGGTCTCTCTGGCAAAGTCACATATGGAAATGAGAACTTGTTATTGGAAACAGGAGAAAAGGCAGTTTTTGTTATAATATGCCAATGCAAACAAACAAAAAAGCCACCTCAACTGAAATGTGCTCTAGTATTTTGTGAAAGATAAAATTTGTGTCCAGTGGAATTGAATATTACCTGAGGAAACTTGTAAGCAAAGTTTTAAAGGAGGAGATTGGTTCCTGATGACTTCTTACAGTGAAATGTGGAAAGAGAGAGATAAAGAAAGAAAGGTGAAGCATGAAGAAATAAGAATTTGAGGATAGAAATTTTTCAGCCTATCCCTAACACACACACAAAAAATGAGAAAGCTTTCTCTGAAGGGGATCCTGGGAATGTAGCTGATAAAAATAATGAGTATGACTCATGGACTTATCACCTATCTCAGTAGGAGCCAGGAATATAAATGGGATTGTACCAGCAATGAATGCACCAGTCTGAACTAAAACGGACAGAGAAAGCAGGACAAAACAAAGGCAGTTTGTTACACTTCATGGATTCCACAGAATTGGATCACAAAACAGTTAAATCATGACTATGAATGTGTATTATTTTTCAAGTAAAGAAAGAATGATCTCAGAGGTGATTCAGAGATTACAGTGCTCAGTGACTCCTTAAGATATGAGGACTGATGAAAGACACTGTTCTACTAGTTAACAATTTCTGTTTTTTAAAATCTTCTTACAAGGACCTACTTTTGTATTTTCCAAAGCATGATATATATATATATTCATTTCTATCAAGTTTAATACTTGGTAACTACTTGAAAATTGAATTTTGTTGAAAATGAAAACAGAAAACTTTATAACAAGAATATGACTTTCTTTCCTACTTTCAGTAATTTCCTTTACATTTTTTATTGGACATAGTTAGATTTGGCCAGCTATGAATTCATTTTGCTGCTGCTGCTAAGTCGCTTCAGTTGTGTCCGACTCTGTGCGACCCCATAGACGGCAGCCCACCAGGCTCCCCCTTCCCTGGGATTCTCCAGGCAAGAACACTGGAGTGGGTTGCCATTGCCTTCTCCAATGAATCCATTTTAGGATTCTGTTAATGTGAAAAATCTCTGTTTTCATTAGAAAAACTTAGACAAATATAAGAATGAGGTTATTTTGATAGCTAGGTGCTAGTATTCTTATAATGACTTTAAACTAAGATAAAATTGGTCATGGTTTGAAGTCACATAATTGAAACTTTTTTTTTTTACCTACCTACATTATTGGTCCATATTTATATCTGAATTTCAACTGAAAAGCAAAGATAAATTTTCTATCAAATAACTCCAAAATGACATTGCAAAAGTACTCAAATTTAAAGTTATTGGGCTATTTAATACAAAATTATTAATACTTCATAATGATTTTCTTGAAAATTGCACAAAATAATTCTATCATAAGTGGTTCTTGGTATATTGGATTTTGCAAAAATATCTCTTTCTCTCTCTTTATAATTATTTTTATGACAATATCATTTTTAAGACAATTGTTAAATCAAGGGCAAGAGTTCTGGTGTTGACTCTACAATTAATTCGCATATTTTTCTTGGCCAAATCTTTACCATACTCTATGCTTAAATTTCAGTTAATACAAATGGATAGGTCTGATAAATACACTATCAAACCTTCAATTTCTTCTAGACCCTTAGATTCTCTGCCATGTACCTCATTGTCCAGATTGTATAGTACCAACTTTATTTCTTCTATATATCCAGTTAATCACTTGATTGGTTACTATGACACTGTTTTCTACATTTTTCTATTGTTATTAAAAGCTTCAACAAAATGATAGTTAAAATTTTGAAAATAATTTTTCTCTTATGGAATCATTCTAACTCTGGAAGTAATCACCAGAATAACAAACCTCAGATTTCTAGGGATAATAACCTAAAGTTTTGAAAGTGAGACTATAGGAATAATAGTTGGATGTACTCATCTACATTTTAATTCCCAAGTCCATCTCTTTTTGAAATTGGAAAGGCATTACTATATGTATAAGACAAGACCTTAAAACTTTCCTTTAGTTATAAACAGATAATGAAATATGCCAGTAAGAATTATAACTACAAACGGGTTTTCATTCCAAGATTCTCTTTTCTATTTTTGCTGTGTTCTATCATAACATAAAAACCAATCTTTTGTGGTTTTGTCAATGTGTCATAAAACTTTAGGCAAAGTAGGAAAATAGTGTGGCTAGTAAAGCAACATTCTGCACTATGCTTTTATTCTGTCTTTATGTTCTAAAGGAGGGGAGAAAAAAAAAAAAAGAGTTTCAAGATGCAGAAGAAAAATGTTTTTGGAAAAAAGAGAGTAAGAAGTATTATAGAGGGCTTTCTCTTTTCACCCCAATCCAGTTTTTATGTATGGGGAAAGTGGGGCATGTAATAAATTTACTTATAACTATGCTTCCCTCAGTGCTCCAGAGGCAACTTGATGATGCAAGAAATGTTTTCCTGGAGCTTACAATATTGAAAACTTAGAAGAAATCAAAATTGTTATGTCTACTGAGAGGCAGAAAAATTCAAAGAGAGTGTATTATCAGAAGGATGTGACAAACTATCTGAAGGAATAAGTGGCTAAATCTCATTGGATCAGTAGAGATAGAAAGAGCTGAATCAAAGATCGTGTGCTGTTTGGCCTGGGAAACTTAACTAGAAAAACACAATCACTAAAGATATTTGGCAGCATAACAAAAACTAAGAGACACATAAAAATACCTATCCCCACCTCTAAATTTTAGGAGGGATGGATATTGGTGGAAAGTTTAAATCTATGTGGAGGCTACTGAGTCTTATTTTCTAGGAAATGAATGGATTTAAATAGGAAACTAGCTCTGAATTTTAAATTAAATTCCTTGCCATCAGTACAGCTAAAGGTTTAGATGCAGCAATTACACTGTCTTACATAAAATGTATTTCTGAACAGTTTAATTATATTACTTATTATAACTGGAGAAGCCCACTTGGTACACCTACAACTTTTTGTTCATTTTGTTGTCACATCAGTTATTTTCATTAATATGATCACATGTGGTTGAAAGTTAGCTTGAATTTGGAGTTCTGAGTGCTTATAGGCTAAAAAGAAATCTCTAATTTAATATAATATTGCAAGAAAAAATGTAATGATGATCAGAGAAAAACATTTATTCAACTTAAATTTGTCCCTGCAAAGTAAATGTTATATACTAGTGAAAAAACAAAAGCAAAGACAAAACTTTCACAGATGTTTTGTTTTGGTAAATAATCATATTTTTTAAAAAGATTATTTAAAAAAACTAAACCATAAAAAGCTTGCACTTTGTTTTGCCAGAGATATGTAAGCAACTTATTAATGATGAACCACAAAATAAAAATGATGAAAAAACTATGAAATGTTTCAAAATGTTACAGAAAGTATAGACCTCAGTGTGATTGAAATGAATCATGTGCTGTAAAAGATGTGATGATGCAAAAATCTGACCATCAACATTTTTTCTATCTGTTTTTTCAAAAAGAAGCTATATTCAAGCATTATATAATTCAGTTAAGGAAAAAAAAAAGGAGATATCAATTTAACCATGTAGGAAAAGGGCATGAAACTACAGCAACTTTTATAGTTTGTATGTTCTAGAGACAATAAAAAGATATACTGTCTGAACACCTATATTGAAAAGGTATTTGTTCCTATGATGTATTACGTTGCTGTAAGCATAATTATGGTTTCAGACAGTGGATTTTAAGTCAGTATAATGAGGCTCAAACATATCTTTATTAATAAAAAATAGGAATCATTACAATCAACACAATTTTGCCAATGAAAAGTAAGTTTGTTTACCCCTGTAGCATAAAAATCCCTGATTCAGAATTCAGTGAACTCTCGGGAAGCATTTTCTACTTTCTGCTTGTTTTTCTTGCAAAAAGTTGTTGAGATACTTGAAGAAGTGGTTGTTGACTTAAGAGAGATCAGGTGAATATAGCAATGATGCAAAACTTTGTAGCCCAATTCGTTCAACTGTTGAAGTGTTGATTGTACAACCTGCAGTTGGGCATTGTCATGCAGAAGAATCAGGCCCTTTCTATTGATCAATCCCTGCTGCAGGCTGTACAGTTTTCAGTGCATTTCAATGACTTGCTGAGCTTACTTCTCAGATGTAATGCTCCGGCTTGGATTAAAAAAATTATAGTGGATCAGACAGGCAGCAGATTACCAAACAGTGACCATGGCCATTTTTTGGTGCAAGTTTGGCTTTGGGGGATGCTTTGGAGCTTCTCTGTCCAATCACTGAGCTGGTCATCGCTGGTTGTCATATAAAATCCACTTTTCATTCTATGTCATAATCTGATTAAGAAATGATTCATTGCTGTTGCATAGAATAAGAGAATACAACACCTCAAAACAGCATTTTTTTTTAATTTTCAATCAGCTCATGAGGCACCCATTTATTGAACTTTGTTACCTTTCCAATTTGCATCAAATATCAAATGACCACAGAATGGTCAATGTTGAGTTCTTTGCAACTTCTGTTGTAGCTGTAACAGGATCAGCTTCCATGATTTCCCAGGAAAGAATACTGGAATGGGTTGCCATTTCCTTCTCCAGGGAATCTTACTGTTCCAGGGATCAAACTGCTGCTCCTTCATTGGCAGGTGTATTCCTTACCACTGAGCCACCAGGGAAGTCCAATTATATTGGATGCAGAAAAAAGTTTTTAATTAATTTTTTAAAAAGTAGTCAAGTCACAGTAAAATGAACTGTGACTCTAGTACTCTTAAGAACTCAGAATTCCCATATACTACCCCACACCCAAGAATGCACAATATTTTATACTGACATCCTGCATTATAGTGGTACTTTCACTACAGCTGATAAACCTACATTAACACATCATTACACCCAACTTTCATAGTTAACATTAGGGCTCACTCTTGGGGGTTGTACATTCTTGGGTTTGAACAAAGGTATAATGGTACATAGCCATCACTTTAATATCATACAGAATATTCTCAATGCCCTAAAATTCTCTGTGTTCCCTTCTTTTCTCTTGTTAATTCCTGGAAAACACTGATCATTTTCCTGTCTTTATGATTTTCTCTTTTCAAGAATGACATTCATTTAGAATCAAACAGCCTGCAGCCTTTTCAGATTAGCCTTTTTCACTTAGTATTTATTTAAGCTTCTTCTATGTCTTATGAAAAGATTTAGCCTTGTAGGTGCTTTATTTTTACCACTGAGCACTATTTCATTGTCTCTATGTACCACAGTTCATTTATTCATGCATTCTACTGAAGAGCAGCTTGATTTCTTCCAAGTTTTGACAATTATAAATAAAGTTGCTATAAACATTCTCATTCAGGCTTTAGGTCAGTTCAGTCACTCAGTCATGTCTGACTCTTTGTGACCCCATGGACTGCAGTACTCCAGGCCTCCTTGTCCATCACCAACTCCAGGAGTTTACTCAAACTCATGTCCATTGAGTTGGTGATTCCATTCAACCATCTCATCCTCTGTCAACCCCTTCTCCTCCTGCCTTCAAACTTTCCCCAGCATCAGGGTCTTTTCAAATGAGTCAGATCTTTACATCAGGTGGCCAAAGTATTGGAGTTTTCGCTTCAGCATCAGTCCTTACAATGAACACTCAGGACTGATTTCCTATATGACGGACTGGTTGGATCTTCTTGCAGTCCGAGGGACTCTCAAGAGTCTTCTCTAACACCATGATTCAAAGCATCAATTCTTCAGCACTCAGCCTTCTTTATAGTCCAACTCTTACATCCTAAATTAATACTGGAAAAACCATAGCTTTGATTAGATGGGCCTTTTTTGGCAAAATAATGACTCTGCTTTTTAATATGCTGTCTAGGTTGGTCATAACTTTTCTTCCAAGAGGCAAGCATCTTTTAATTTCATGGCTGCAGTTACCATTTCCAGTGATTTTGGAGCACCACCCCCCCCCCCCCGCCCCAAAATAAAGTCTGTCACTGTTTCCATTGCTTCCCCATCTATTTGCCATGAAGTGATGGGATCAGATGCCATGATCTTTTTTTTTTTTTTTTCTGAATGTTGAGTTTTAAGCCAACTTTTTAACTCTTATCTTTCACTTTCATCAAGAGGCTCTTTAGTTCTTCTTCACTTTCTGTCTTCAGCCCAGCACTTCTCATGATGTCCTCTGCATATAAGTTCAACAAACAGGGAGACAATATACAGCCTTGACATACTCCTTTCCCATCTTTCCATTCAGGCTTATGTTTGAACATAAGTTTTTAGTTGGTTGGGTAAATCTAAGCAAGAAATCGTTTGATCACAGAGTCAGCATATGTACTATTATTATTTAATGTCAACCTATCTTACAAAGTGGCTGCACCAGTTCACGTTCCCCTCAGTACTCACTCTCTGGAGAAGGAAATGGTAACCCACTCTGGTATTCTTGGCCTGGATAATTCCATGGACTGAGGAGCCTGAAGAGCTACAGTCCATGGGATTGCAAAGAGTTGAACACGACTGAGCTACTAACACAAACACACACACACGCAGTAGCAAATGAAAGTTCTTGCTCCACAGCCTGGTCAACACTTAAAGCAGTCATTGTTTCAGAGTTTGGCTTTTCTAATATGTACATGGTGATAATATGTTGTTATTTTAATTTTCAATTCCCTAATGACATGTTATATTTTGTATAACATATAACTTTTTTATAATCTATTTGCCATCTGTCTGCTATATTTGGTGAGACATCTTTTAAGGTCTTTTTTCACATTTTTAATCACATTGTTTATCATTTTATTGAATTTTAGGCATTCTTTGCATGTTTTGGATAGTAATTCTGTATCAGTTATGTCTTTTTAAAGCATTTCCCCCCAAAATCTATGGCTTTTATCTTCACTCTTTTGATGCTGTCTTCATTTTTTCTTCAGCAGACCAGGAGATTTTAATTTTAATGAAGCACAACTTATCAAATGTTTATTTTATGGATCATTGCTTTTATATTGGAAACAGTGACAGCTTTTCTCTTCTTGGACTCTAAAATCACTGAAGATGGTGACTGAAGCCATGAAATAAGAAGACAGTGCTTCTTGGAAGAAAAGTTATGACAAACCGAGACAGTGTGTTGAAAAGCAGCGACATCACTCTGCCGACAAAGGTCCATATAGTCAAGGATATGGTCTTCCCAGTAGTCATGTGTGGAGATGAGAACTGGACCATAAAGAAGGCTGAGCACTGAAGAATTGATGACTTCAAACCGTGATTCTGGAGAAGTCTCCTGAGAGCCCTTTGGACAGCAAGGATATCAAGCCACTCAATACTAAAGGAAATCAATCCTAAATACTCATTGCAAAAACTGATGCTGAAACTGAAGCTCCAGTATTTTGGTCACCTCTGAACAGCTGACTCATTGGAAAAGTCTTTGATGCTGGGAAAGATTGAGGACAAAAGGAGAAGAAGGCATCGGAGGATGAGATGGCTGGATGGCATCACCAATGCAATAGACATTAATGTGGGCAAACTTCAGGAGATGGTGAGGTACAGGAAGGACTGGAGTGTTGCTGTCCACATAGTCACAAATAGTCAGACATGACTGGGTGAATGGACAACAACTTCTGTACTGTATTTAAAAGAGTATTGTGATAACTGAGGAGTTTTATGCTAATCATTTTATATTTAACTTATATGCAGAGAAAATAATGTGAAATGCTAGGCTGGAAACTAGAATCAAGATTACTGGGAGAAATATCAACAACCTCAGAAATGCAGATGATACTATTTTCTTTTTTAAGATTTCATATATAGGCAATATCATATGATATTTATCTTTGTCTGACTTGCTTCATTCAGTATGACAATATCTAGGTTCATCCATGTTGCTGCAAATGGCATTATTTCATTTTTTTTTCATGGTTGAGCAATACTTCATTATATATGTACTACATCTTCTTTATTCATTCATCTGTCAGTGGAGATTTGGGTTGCTTCCATGTCCTGGTTATTGTAAATAGTGTTGTAATGAACAATGAGGTACAAGTATAATTGTGCTGCAATGAACAACAGGGTACAAGTATATTTTAAAATTACAGTAAGCCCCCTATATAACAAACAAATTCCATTCTGAGAACACATTTTTAAGTCTAATTTGTTCATAAGGTCAACAAAGTTAGCTTGGGTACCCAACTAACACAATGGGTTATATAATAATGTACTGAAACAGGTTTGCAATAATTTTCACACAAATAATACATAAAAAACAAACACAAAAAATAAAAAAAATATTTTAATCTTATAGGATGGTACCTTAAAATTACAGTAATATAGTACAACAGCTGATATTTAGTGAAGAGGCAAGAAGAGTTACTGACTGGGGGAGGGAGAAGAGGTGGGAGATAGTAGAGATGAAAGATTTTCAGCAATAGAAGATGGCAAGGTATACTTTCACATGTCTCACATTGATATAATATGGGTTTGCATCTTAGAGCTCACAACTTGAGGGTTTATATAAGGGGGATTTACTGTATGGTTTTCTCTGGATACAGGTCCAGGAGTGGGATTGTTAGATAATATAGTACCTCTATTTTTAGTTTTTAAAGGAACCTCCATGCTGTTCTCCATAGTAGCTGTACCAAGTTACATCCCCACCAATGCTGTAGAATGGCTCCCTTTTTTCCACACCCTCTCCAGCATTTATCATTTGCAGATTTTTTGATGATGACCATTCTGATCACTGTGAAGTGATACCTCATTGTAGTTTTGGATAATTAATGATACTGAGCATGTTTTCACGTGGTTATTGACCATCTGTATGTTTTTTGGGGAGGAAGTCTATTTAGCACCCCCGGCCCCCCCCCCTTTTTTTGTGCTTGGGTTACTAGTTTCTCTCAGTTTTCTTTTAAAATTGAGGTACAGATCCCAAACTGCAAAATAACATGCTTCCTAAGTGTAGCCTATTACTTATATTTTCACGGATCTCTACAGATTATCCTGCTTTGCATTCTGCTTGTAAATAGGGCAACTTTGGGTCCAAAAAATAGTTGGCCTTTAGAACAAGATGTAAAATCATAGCTTGCTACTTATGCTAATCCACTGAATATGAAATATCTGTTGAGACTTCCCAAAACAATCAGTTTTGAATGATCTATACTTCCTGATGGAGGTATCAAATCAGACTGAATTAGATGAAGTGGAACTGCTGTGAAAAAGCCATTATTTATCTCCAAAAAAGTGAAACAGAGCAACAAACAGTGCATGTCTTATCCTATCCATCATGCACACAATTTTAAAGTGCTTATAAGAAAACCATAGATTAATAATGGACTCCTCTCTCAGAATTTTGAAAAATATTTTAACTTAAATTACAAGCATTCAGTAAGACTCATTATATTTGAATTTTGAAAACAAACAGGCAAAAAAAGGAAAACCAAAAACAAAAAGCTTTGAGCTTTCTTATTCCCACTATTTTTTATCAACTATGCATTCAGTTGCTCAGTTTTGTCCAACTCTTTGTGACCCCATGAACTGTACCACATCAGGCCCCTCTGTCCATTGGATTCTCCAGGCAAGAACACTTTAGTGGATTTCCATGCCCTCCTTCAGGGGATCTTCCTGACACAGCATCTCCTGTGTCTCCTGTGTTGTAGACAGATTCTTTACCTGCTGAGCCATTGGGGAAGACTCAACTATACACTCAATTGAAGAATATCAAATTCATTTGATATTCGTGAATGAACTTTGAGAAGTTACAGTAAGAATAACTTTATTATGGGAAATCCATCATAAAACCAACTTGATAGCCTGTTTCCCCAAACTGTTGTAAACACAGGCAATGGTAACCCATAGACATATCAGTGGAGCTCACATACCATTAATTTAGTGAAGATATGACCTCAATGTGGTGTCTGATGACCTAGTCAGTTGTAGAAGGAAACATGTCTGAAAGGAGTTGTTCAACCCTAGTATATTAAGATACATGTGTAGATGCAATCATTCATTCAGTCAATATTTACTGAGTTCCTACCATGTTCCAGGCATTATTTAGAGATATATCAGAAAACTAAAACAGCAAAAGCTAAACTGAAATAATTTCTTTTCAATTGGAGTAAGAAATAGTAAACTAAATAAATAAGTATATCATATTGTAAGTTACAAAGCAATAAAGTGCTGTGAGAAAGGCTAAAGGAAGTAAATCAAACCAGGTCTACTAGAAAAAGCAGTTAAAATTATAAATAAGGTGGTCAGGTAAGGTCTTATTGAGAGGATACTATTTGGGTAAATTCTTAATGAACTTGAGGAAATGAGCCAGGTCAATGATATTAGAATACTTCAGGAAAAGAAAATAGTGCAAAAGCCTTGACATGGGAGTATGTCTGGAGTGTTCAGGGACAGCAAAATGGTTAAGTAGAATAAATAAGGGCAGAAGAATAGGAGCTAACTTTAGAGGGATTAACAAGAGCCTGAACTGTGTAAGATCTTGTTTGACATTTGCTTGGAGTAAAACGTGGCACCACGGAAGTAGTGGAGGATGAAAACAGACTGACATGAAGTGATTAAATATTTAACAGACTAACTGTGACTGTTATATTGAGTATAAACAGGAATAATGCAGGAGTATAAGCAGGAAAAATAGAGGTCCTTACAATCTACTGAGTGGAAAAAAAAAAAAAAAAAAAGCAAGGATGTCTTGAATAAGGGTGATAGTGGGAGAAGTTGATGGTGATGGATCTGAGACTTAATTGGAAGGATTTTCTGAATGATTGAATATAAATTTGGAGAAAAAAATGTCTTTAATCTTGGGGAGATTACCTTTATTAGGAGACTGTGATAGGAACAGGTTTGAATACAAAGAATCAGAGCTGGTTTATGTTATTTTGTGATGCTTTATAAGCATTCAGTTTGAATTGTGAAGACAAGAGGTAAAGTAGCATTTCTTTAAAATACATTGTGGAGAACTAAACTTGTTAAATATATCAGAACTTGTTAAATAATAATTAAAACAAATATTTTGAATATGACAATAAAATATCTAATTTTCCTTCTATATCATATTTTATTTTAATTAATTTATGAACAGTAACCCTATGTGTCTGTTCTAATCACAAATATTCTATAGGCTTTAACATAATCTTTTCAAACATGATTGTTTTTGCCTTCATCTTAACTATTAAGCAAATAAGTAAACGGGTTTTTTTTTTACTCATTTCTCTGCAAAAAAAGAAAAAGAAAACTCTCAAATTAATAAACTGAGTATTGATATCTAACTTTGAATGTTCATTAACAACTTTGGAGAAGTTCTAATTAGGGCAGATTTGCTATCACATTTTAAGAAAATGTGCAAATCCAAGACAGTGTCTAATTATAATATTTCATACATAAAAAAGCTAACAAAAGTTTTGATTGTGCTGATCATCTTCTCTTGTTAAAATAAATATTAAAGCTTTCTTAAAATTTATTGTCAAAATATGTTATATTTATGTTAAATACAAAAAATAAAACTATTACAAAATAATACTGTAACATTTCTATCAAATCATATTAAATCTTTCCCAACGAACTAAATATTAGAAATAAGTTGTGATGTTTAAGTGAGTAGTACTATATTTAACTGATTCCGATATATCTGTAACATCAGGACAAGCCTTGTCATTTGATTTGGAAGTGCTTTTCTTTTTAATGGTACTTAAACTAAAGGTGTTTTAACTATTAAAATGTTTGAACAAATTATGGTATAGTAACAATTATTTACTATACCATAATGATTACAATCAAACATCACAAACTAACCAGACTGATCACATGGACCACAAACTTGTCTAACTCAGTGAAACTATGAGCCATGCCGTGTAGGGCCACCAAAGATGGACGGGTCATGGTGCAGAGTTCTGACAAAATGTGGTCCTCTGGAGAAGGGAATGGCAACCCACTTCAGTATTCTTGCCTTGAGAACCCCATGAACAGTATGAAAAGGCCAATATATATATATATATATATATATATATATATATATATCACTGAAAGATGAACTATCCAGGTTGGTAGGTGCCCAACATGCTACTGGACAAGAGTGGAGAAGTAATTCCAGAACAAATAAAGAGGCAGAGAATAAGCAAAAACAACAGCTGTGGATGTGACTGGTGATAGAAATAAAGCCAGATGCTGTAAAGAATAATATTGCATAGGAACCTGCAAAGTTATGTCCTTGAATCAAGGTATGTTGAAAGTGGTCAAACAGGAGATGGAGTAAAAAGAGTAAACATAGACATTTTAGGAATCAGTGAACTAAAATGGATTGGAATTTAATTCCTACGACCATTATGTCTACTACTGTAGGCAAGAATCCCTTAAAAGAAATGGAGTACCCCTCATAGTCAACAAAAGAATCCTAAATGCAGTACTTGGGTACAATCTCAAAAATGACAGAATAATTTATGTTTGTTTCCAAGGCAAACCATTCAATATCACAGTAATCCAAGTCTGTGCCCCAACCACTAATGCCAAAGAAGCTGAAGTTGAATGGGTCTAAGATGACCTACAATATCTTCTAGAACTTAACACCAAAGAATGATGTCCTTTTCATTATAGGGGACTGAAAAGAAAATGTAGGAAGTCAAGAGATACCTGGAGTAACAGGCAAGTTTTCCCTTGGAGTACAAAATGAAGCAGGGCAAAGGCTGCAATGCACTGGTCATAGCAAACCAGTGCAAACACTCCCTTCCAATAGTACAAGAGATGACTGTACATGTCGACATCACCAGATGGTCGATACAAAAATCAGATTGATTATAACTGTTGCAGCCAAAGATGGAGAAGCTCTATACAATCAGAAAAAAAACAATACCAGGAGTTGACTGTGACTCAACTCATGAGCTCCTTATTGCCAGATTCAGACTTAAATTGAAGAAAGTAGGAAAAACCACTAGACCATTCAGGTATGACCTAAATCAAATCCCTTAAGATTATACAGTGGAAGTGGCAAATAGATTCAAGGGATTACATCTGACAGAGTGCCTGAATAACTATGGACAGAGGATCAGGACATTATACACGAGACAGAGATCAAGACCATCCTCAAGAAAAAGAAATGCAAAAAAGGCAAACTGGTTGTCTGAGGACACCTTACAAATAGTTGAGAAAAAAAGAGAAGTCAAAGGTAAAGGAGAAAAGGAAAGACATACTGATTTGAATACAGAGTTCCAAACAAGAGCAAGGAGAGATAAGAAAGCATTCCTTAGTGAACAACGTGAAAAAATAAAGGAAAACAATAGAATGGGAAAGACTAGAGATCTCTTCAAGAAAATTAAGGATACCAAGGGAATATTTCATGCAAAGATGGGCACAATAAAGGACAGAAACCATATGAACCTAACAGAAGGAGAATATATTAAGAAGAGGTGACAAGAATACTCAGAAGAACTATACAAAAATACCTTAATGACCCAGATAATCATAATGGTGTGATCCCTCATCTAGAGCAAGACATCCTGGAATCTGAAGTCAAGTGGGCCTTGGGAAGGTTCACTACGAGCAAAGAGGTGGAGGAGATGGAAATCGAGCTAAGCTATTTCAAGTTTTAAAAGATGATGCTGTTAAAGTGCTGCACACAATATGTCAGCAAATTTGGAAGACTAAGTAGTGGACACAGAACTGGAAAAGGACAGTTTTCATTCCAATCCCAAAGAAAGACAATGCTAAAGAATGCTCAAACTACCACACAATTGCACTCATCTCACACACTAGCAAAGTAATCCTCAAAATTCTCCAAGTCAGGCTTCAACAGTACTTGAACTGTAAACTTCCAGATGTTAAAGTGGGATTTAGAAAAGGCAGAGGAACCAGAGATCAAGTTGCGAACATCCATTGGACATAGAAAAAGCAAGAGAGTTCCAGAAAAACATCTACTTCTGCCTTTTTGACTATGCCAAAACCTCTGACTGTGTGGATCACAAAACTGTGGAAAATTCTTCAAGATATTGAACTAACAGACTACCCTACATGCGACATGAGAAATCTATAAGTAGGTCAAGAGGCAACAATTAGAACCAGACATCGAGCAATGGACTTAGTTCCAAATTGGGAAAGGAGTACACCAAGGCTGCATATTGTCACCCTGCTTATTTAACTTACATGCAGATACTTCGTGCAAAATGCTGAGCTGAATGAAGCACAAGTTGGAATCACGATTGCAGGGAGAAATAACAATAACCTCAAATATACAGATGACACCACCCATATGGCAGAGAGTGAAGAGGAACTAAAGCACCTCTTGATGAAAGTGAAAGAAGAGAGTGAAAAAACTGGCTTGAAACTCAGCATTCAAAAAACGAAGATCGTGGCATCTGGTCCCATCACTTCATGGCAAATAGATGGGGAAACAATGGAAACAGTGACAGACTTTATTTTCTTGGGCTCCAAAATCACTGCAGATGGTGACTGCAACCATGACATTCAAAGACACTTGCTCCTTGGAAGTAAAACTATGCTCAACCTATACATTTTATTAAAAAGCAGAGCTGACAAATGTTCATATAGTCAAAGCTCTGTTTTTTTTTTCAGTAGTCATGTATGGATGTGAAAATTAGGCTATAAAGGAACCTGAGTGCTGAAGAATTGATTCTTTTGAACTGTGGTGTTGGAGAAGACTCTTGAGAGTCCCTTGGGCAGCAAGGAGATCCACCCAGTCCATCCTAAAGGAAATAAGTCCTGAATATTCATTAGAATGACTGATTCTGAAGCTCCAATACTTTGGCCACCTGATGTGAAGAACTGACTCATTAGAAAAGACCCTGATGCTGGGAAAGGTTGAAGGCAGGAGGAGAAGGGGACAACAGAAAATGAGATGGTTGGATGGCATCACTGACTCAATGGGCATGAGTTTGAGCAATCTCTGGGAGTTGGTGATGGACAGGGAGGCCTGGCGTGCTGCAGTCCAGGAGTCACAAAGAGTCAGATATGACTGAGTGACTGAACTAAACAGTTAAGTATTAAATTGTATCACATATCTAACAGAGTACTAGATTTTTTTTTAATAATTTGGCAAGATTCTTTCTTTCTGTAAGATACTGAGGCCTAGAGAAGCACAGTCAATACCTAAAATGACACAGGTAGTAAGTGAGAGAAACAGAATCACATTCATGTACTACTGTGTCCAAAAGTGTAATCTTATTCACTATATTGTATTTATTTCAACAACTTTCTATCAATGTCGTTGTCATGTGAATTGAGTGTTTACAAAACCCAGCCTCTAGTTTAAGACCAAATTGAGCTATGGAGTTGAGGGTAGGGAAACAGAACAGAAGCATATATTTTTAGACTAAAAAACTTATATTTTTAGTCTCCTCAAAACCTACTGTGATATATCTAATGGCCAATGTTTATGCCTTGGCAACGTCTTTATTTTGTCCCACAATCAGTTTTAATACATTCTCCAAGGTGCACTGAGCCACCTCTCACACAGTCACCTTGAACAGCCTGGTCAAGTGGTGGATATCAATGACTAACAAGGGACTCTTCATTCAGTTCATTTCAGTTGCTTAGTCATATCTAACTCTTTGTGACCCCATAGGCTGCATCACACCAGGCCACCTTGTCCATCACCAACTCCTGGAGTTTATTCAAACTCATGTCCATTGAGTCGGTGATGCCATCCAACCATCTCATCCTCTGTTGTCCCCTTCTCCTCCTGCCCTCAATCCCTCCCAGTATCAGGGTCTTTTCCAATGAGTCAGCTCTTCCCATCAGGTGGCCGAAGTATTGGAGTTTCAGCTTCAACATCAGTCTTTCCAGTGAATATTCAGGACTGATTTCCTTAACCATTGACTGGTTGGATTTTCTTTCAGTCCAAGGAACTCTCAAGAGTCTTCTCCAACACCATAGTTCAAAACCATCAATTATTCGGCACTCAGCTTTCTTTTCTTTTTTTCTTTTTCTTTTTTTTTTTTTTTTGCATGTAAAATATGTTTTATTGTCCTTTAAAAGGGCTCAGGGTTTGGTTTTAAATCAGGCTGCACACCTTTCATCAGTCTGACATCTCTCTCACCATATTAAACTGGCTTCAGCTAGCAATACTTCATTAAATCCGAAAGAAAAAATTTTTTTAATTTTGAAGAAAATCCAGTTTTGAGAACAATTAACATTATTCTGTAATTTAAAACAATATGAGGGCTAATGTTTCATGTTATTTTACATACCCTTCTCCTCATACAGAACCAGGAATGTAATTTTCCTAACTCAGGCAGGCACTGTTACTGGTGGATACTGCACACTCACTCGCTTGCTCACTCACTCACACACACACACACACACTCTCTCTCTCTCTCTTCCCCCTTCCTCTCCCCCTCCCTTCTTCTCTCCCTCCAAACAACAAAAACCAGAGTATGTCAAAGGAAAAAGGTTTGTTATGGTATTGATCAAAACCCTTGGAGTCAACAGTCTATCTGAGCTTAGAGGGTATGCTGTTTTGATCTTGAGCCTATGTTAAAGGAATCCACTGTCAGATTCTGAAATAAAGAACTTTGGATAGTACCATCATTTTTTCACCTTAAAATCCTAGAGACAATTTCAAAAAGCATTATTTTGCTTTGTTTTTTGGAACAGGGGAGGAGAGAATCTACAGATTTTCATTTATTTAAAAATCAAAAACAGCTCGGCACAGGAAATAGGCAGTTCACATAGCCACCCAATATCTGAGGTATCATCAGTGTGAGACAAGGTCCTGGTCCATTCCTACGGGCCTAGCTGATCCTAACAAAATGGGAAGTTTAAGGCTCTGCATAGCAAATTCCAACAGGACAAGATGACCCTAAGACTCCATTCAAATCCTTAGAAGCAGAGCACTATTAATTATGCAATATTCAAATGGAGAGTGCAAGAACCCCTGATGGTATCATCCAACTTGCTCTGTCAATGCAGCCTGGTCACAACAGCAAAGGAGCAGAAAAACAGCTTTTCTAGATCACTACATTAAACCCAGCAAAGAATCTGCAGAAATGACACTACACCACCGCACTAGCCACAGTCCCTTTGCTGTTCTATGTCTCTCTTCTAACCCTGTTATGGCCTGTGGACACATACTCACTAGGCATTGTTTAGAGTCCAATTCTCACATCCATACATGACCACTGGAAAAACCATAGCTTTGAGTAGACAGACCCTTGTTGTCAAAGAAATGTCTCTTCTTTTTAATATGCTGTCTAGGTTGGTCATAGCTTTCCTTCCAAAGAGCAAACATCTTTTGGATTCATGGCTGCTGTCACCATCTGCAGTCATTTTGGAGCCCCCAAAAATAAAGTCAGCCACTGTTTCCCCATCTGTTTGCCATGAAATGATGGGACTAGATGTCATGATCTTAGTTTTCTGAATGTTGAGTTTAAAGCCAACTTTTTCACTCTCCTCTTTCACTTTCATCAAGAGGCTATTTATTTCTTCTTCACTTTCTGCCATAAGGATGGTGTCATCTGCATATCTGAAGTTACTCATATTTCTCCCAGCAATATTAATTCCAGCTTGTGCTTCCTCCAGCCCAGCGTTTCTCATGATGTACTCTTCATGTAAGTTAAATAAGCAGGGTAACAATAGACAGCGTTGATGCACTACTTTCCCAATTTGGAACCAGTCTGTTGCTTCATGTCCAGTTCTAACTGTTGCTACTTCACGTGCATACAGTTTTCTCAAGAGGCAAGTCAGGTGGTCTGGTAGTCCCATCTCTTGAAGAATTTTCCAGTTTTCTGATCCATTAGTCAAAGGCTTTGGCATTGTCAAAAAATCAGAAGTAGTTGCTTTTCTGAAGCTCTCTTGTTTTTTCAATGATTCAACTGATGTTGGCAGTTTGTTTTCTGGTTCCTCTGCCTTTTCTAAAACCAGATTGAACATCTGGAAGTTCATGGTTCACAACTGTTGAAGACTGGCTTGGAGAATTTTGAGCATTACTTTGCTAGCGTGTGAGATGAATGCATTTGTGTAGTACTTTGAATATTCTCTGGCATTACCTTTCCTTGGGATTGGAATGAAAAGTAACCAGTCCTGTGGGCACTGCTGAGTTTTCCAAATTTGCTGGCACATTGAATGCAGCACTTTCGCAGTATCATCATTTAGGATTTGAAATAGCTCAACTGAAATTCCATCACCTTCACCACCTTTGTTCGTAGTAATGCTTCCTAAGGCCCACTTGACTTCACATTCCAGGATGTTTGGCTCTGGGTGAGTGATCATACCTTTGTGATTATCTGGGTCATGAAGATCTTTTTCATAAAGTTTTTCTGTGTATTCTTGCCACTTCTTCATAATATCTTCTGCTTCTGTTAGGTCCATACAATTTCTGTCCTTTATTGCTCCCATTTTTGCAAGAAGTATTCCCGTGGTATCTCTTGATGAGATCTCTAGTCTTTCCCATTCTATTGTTTTCCTCTATTTATTTCCACTGATATCTGAAGAAGGCTTTCTTTTCTTTCCTCGCTATTCTTTATAGCAAGGATCTTCATTACTTGAGTTTTAAACTCAGTCTGTTGGGTTTCTGAGATATCAGCAGTATTTGTTACACATGCTGTAAAGCTGGGATTTTCTATCAGTTTCTAACATAATTTGAATCTTTATACAGTCACTTTCGGAATGGGGGAGGTAAAAAAAGAACTAACATTTCTACTAGTCGGTTTTTGACCAATATGAACAATATCTATTCATAACTGAAACTGCACCTCCAACAGTGGACTTAGATGGAACATCAGACTGTATATCTGTGCATAAATCTTCATAAAGATATTTGGCATGTGAAGCAAAAATATCTCTTTGTGGAGTTAAGTATATTTATATCTCAGTGAACTACCACAAGTGCTCTATACTCTGAAAGAGTATAGTCAGACCAGCTACCAAATTCTTAAAAGACTATGTAACACCCAAAACTGAAAGCAGAATCATGCAGAACTGGATATTGTTTTCATCATATTATTTTAAAATAATATGCTTTTTTGAAGTAAAAACTAACAGAGTGATTTTCTCTCTAGATGATATGAGAGTCAAGTAAATATCAAGAAGGCTTAATATTGATTCCCATTTAGGAAATAATTTGGCCCAAAAATTTTGCTTAAAGGTAATCCTTAAGCAAGAACTATAAAATGTGTGGATAAGGCAATCAGTTCCAAATAACCAAGCCAAAAGGGCAAAGATAAACTATATTTTGGAAGCTAAAGGCATTAGAGGAGATGGTGTTAAAGGTTTAGTCACTAAGTCATGTCTGACTCTTGCAACCCCATGGACAGTAACCCACCAGGCTACTCTGTGCATGGGGTTTCCCAGGCAAGAATACAGAAGTGGGCTGCCATTTCCTTCTCCAAGGGATCTTCCCGACCCAGGAATCAAACCCAGATCTATTGCACTGCCAGTGGATTCTTTACAAAGTGAAACATCAAGATATGTATAAAATGATGAAAGAAAAAGGTGACTGCAAACAAGCAGAAGCAAGGGGATAAAAGAGGCAAGATTTGGGTATGAGGTAAGGACTATTAGAAGTGAAAAACAGCAAATCTCACTTCCTAGCCATTAAATTCTTTATGGCTTTCCTTCTGTATCACAGTGGAAAGAGCTCTGTAGTTTCTGCATCCTATCAGCAATAAGAAAATAATCTAGATTTAACTACAGTTTACAGGTTAGAGAAATGGAAATGAAACAAATGAATTTAGTAAGACTTATAAAAAAAAGGAAGAAAACATTTACCTAGTGCTACCAGTGTTTTCAATTTCTCCTCAATCACATCTTAAAGTGTTTAAATAGGACCTAAAAATCTAAGAATAATGTTCTGCTTATTCTACAAACAAAACAAATATCTGATCAATGATACAAAATATTTTTGGCAGTTTGTTCTTTCCATCACAGCAAAAAAAAAAAATAATAATAATATTTCATATCCCCTGATTTGCATATCCTGCATTCTTCATAAATATATTTCATCTAAAAATATTTGAAAGAATATTAAACACATTTTTCTTACTAGTTAACATTTAATTTTTTATACATACATAGCAATTTAATCACACAGATTTTTCTGGCATAAGATCTTGGGATAATTGAACACATATCAGTCATAAATATGTCATGGTAATGTCAATTTAGTTTTAAGTCTAGCTTTCTAAATTGCATTTTTAGAAGCAGAATTTCTTACTTTGTTTCGTGTCTTTCATGACTATTACAAATTGTTGGTTTTGGATAATTCTATTATGCATTATTCATTCATTTATAAATCTATTGGCAAAATAACCCAACTAAAAATAATGTACCTATATTCCTACTGCTGGAAATTCAAAGACAATTACGTCACAAACCTAGAATCAAATTACTTAACCAGATAAGGGAAACCATGCCAAACAATAAATTTGGGAGGATGTGATACAAGCTGGAATCAATAACCTCAGATATGCAGATGACACCACCCTTATGGCAGAAAGTGAAGAGGAACTCAAAAGCCTCTTGATGAAAGTGAAAGTGGAGAGTGAAAAAGTTGGCTTAAAGCTCAACATTCAGAAAACGAAAATTATGGCATCCGGTCCCATCACTTCATGGGAAATAGATGGGGAAATGGTGGAAACAGTATCAGACTTTATTTTTCTGGGCTCCAAAATCACTGCAGATGGTGACTACAGCCATGAAATTAAAAGACGCTTACTCCTTGGAAGGAAAGTTATGACCAACCTAGATAGCATATTCAAAAGCAGAGACATTACTTTGCCAACAAAGGTTCATCTAGTCAAGGCTATGGTTTTTCCTGTGGTCATGTATGGACATGAGAGTTGGACTGTGAAGAAGGCTGAGCGCCAAAGAATTGATGCTTTTGAACTGTGGTGTTGGAGAAGACTCTTGAGAGTCCCTTGGACTGCAAGGAGATCGAACCAGTCCATTCTGAAGGAGATCAGCCCTGGGATTTCTTTGGAAGGAATGATGCTAAAGCTGAAACTCCAGTACTTTGGCCACCTCATGCAGAGTTGATTCATTGGAAAAGACTCTGATGCTGGGAGGGATTGGGGGCAAGAAGAGAAGGGGATGACAGAGGATGAGATGGCAGGATGGCATCACTGACTCGATGGATGTGAGTCTGGGTGAACTCCCGGAGTTGGTGATGGACAGGGATGCCTGATGTGCTGCGATTCATGGGGTAGCAAAGAGTCGGACACGACTGAGTGACTGATCTGATCTGATCTGATACATAACATAAGATAATTTTGTTCTAAGAAAACAAATGAAATAGAGAGTGATTCTTTCTGGATGGTTTGTAAAATAGTCTAAATAAGCAAACTTAATCTGGCTCATAAAATAAGGTACACATATACATGAAGAAAGCAACAGTAATGCACTTATATTGTCTAATTGTATTTCTTTTGTACGTGCAAAACTAATATCATTAATAAAATTTTGTTTAAATATCACTCATTGATAAAATGTTATGAACAAGTGTCCCTTATCCTTTCAGAGTTCTGATTGTCAGGCTATACCTTTTTTTTTTTTTCTAAATTATAATAGTTTTGCCATTTTGGATATGCTAATTACTATTTTTGTGAATTCATGTGTCTTTTCCACTAAGTCAAATTACAGTAATTATTGTGCTTATATAAAGCATATATATTCAAACAACCAGCATTTTGCAAATAATTGAACAAAGTATGCTCTATACTTTATGTTAAAGTACAGATCTCTGTCTTAAAAGAAAAATTTTCTTGTCAACATTTAAGGAAAGCACACTTATAAATAATTCCATTGAATTAAAAGGGCAAACATATTCTACAGTAAGTACCCTGCATACTAATGAGTTCCGTTCTGAAAGTGCATCCATAAGTCCAATTAGTTCCAAAGTCTGACAAAGTTAGCCTGGATATCCAACTAACACAATCATCTGTACTGTACTGTAATAAGTTTATAATACTTTCCACAAAATAATACATAAAAACAAAACACAAAATGATAACATTTTAACCTTACAGTACAGAACCTTGAAAAAGTACAGTAGTCCGGTACAATACTGGTATGCAGGGGCTTGTGTCTAGTAAACAGGCAAGAAGAGCTCCTGACTGGAGGAGGGAGGGAGGGGAAGCAGAGATGGCAGAGATGAAAGTTTGTAACTTGAAGACTTCTTTGCAGAGGGCTTGTATTTGTCAGTTCAGCTTAGGGGCTCAGTCATGTCCGACTCTTTGTTACCCCATGGACTGCAGCACTCCAGGCCTCTCTGTCCATCACCAGTTCCCGAAGTTCACCCAAACCCCTGTTCATCGAGTCGGTGATGCCATCCAGCCATCTCATCCTCTGTCGGCCCATTCTCCTTCTGCCCTCAATCATTCCCAGCATAAGGGTCTTTTCCAAGAAGTCAGCTCTTCCCATCAGGTGGCCAAAGTATTAGAGTTTCTGCTTCAATATCAGTCTTTCCAATGAACACCCAGGACTGATCTTTAGGATGGACTGGTTGGATCTCCTTGCAGTCCAAGGGACTCTCAAGAGTCTTCTCCAACACCACAGTTCAAAAGCATCAATGCTTCGGGGCTCAGTGATTTTGGAGCACCAAAAAATAAAGTCAGCCACTGTTTCCACTGTTTCCCCATCAATTTGCCATGAAGTGATGGGACCGGATGCCATGATCTTAGCTTTCTGAATGTTGAGTTTTAAGCCAACTTTTTCACTCTCATTTTTTACTTTCATCACGAGGCTCTTTAGTTCTTCACTTTCTGCAATAAGGTGGTGTCACCTACATATCTGAGGTTACTGATATTTCTCCTGGAAATCTTGATTCCAGCTTGTGCTTCTTCCAGCCCAGTGTTTTTCATGATGTACTCTGCATATAAGGTTAAATAAGCAGGGTGAAATTTTACAGCCTTGACGTACTCCTTTCCCTATTTGGAGCCACTCTGTTGTTCCATGTCCAGTTCTAACTGTTGCTTCCTGCCCTGCATACAAGTTTCTCAAGAGGCAGGTCAGGTGGTCTGGTATTCTCATCTCTTGAAGAATTTTCCAGTTTGTTGTGATCCATATAGTAAAAGGTTTTTGCGTAGTCAATAAAGCAGAAATAGATGTTTTTCTGGAACTCTCTTGCTTTTCAGATAATCCAGTGGATGTTGACAATTTGATCTCTGTTTACTCTGCCTTTTCTAAAACCAGCTTAAAAATCTGGAATTTCACAGTTCACGTGTTGCTGAAGCCTGGCTTGGAGAATTTTGAGCATTATTTTACTAGCATGTGAGATAAGTGCAATTGTGTGGTAGTTTGAGCATTCTTTGGCATTGTCTTTCTTTGGGATTAGAATGAAAATTGACCTTTTCCAGTCCCATGGCCACTGCTGAGTTTTCCAAATGTTGCTGTCATATTGAGTACAGGACTTTCACAATATCGTCTTTTAGGATTTGAAATAGCTCAATTGGAATTACATCACATCTACTAGCTTTGTTTGTAGTGATGCTTTCTAAGGCTCACTTGACTTCACATTCCAAGATATCTGGCTCTAGGTGAGTGATCACACCTTTGTGATTATCTGGGTCATGAAGATCTTTCTTGTATAGTTCTTCTGTATATTCTTGCCATCTCTTTAATACCTTCTGCTTCTGTTATGCCCATACCATTTCTGTCCTTTATTGAGCCCATCTTTGCATGAAAGTTTCCCTTGGTATCTCTAATTTTCTTGATGAGATCTCTAGTCTTTCCTGATCTATTGCTTTCCTCTATTTCTTTGCAGTGATCACTGAGGAAGGCTTTCTTATCTCTCCTTGCTATTCTTTGGAACTCTGCATTCAGATGTTCATATCTTTCCTTTTCTCCTTTGCTTTTCACTTGTCTCCTTGTATTTTTAAAAGGTCCCAATAGTAGGGACCAATGAACTTTATATTTGTCATTTAACAGTGTATATTTTTTTTTTTTCTTTTTTTTTTTTTTTTTTTAATTTTATTTTATTTTTAAACTTTACATAACTGTATTAGATTTGCCAAATATCAAAATGAATCCGCCACAGGTATACATGTGTTCCCCATCCTGAACCCTCCTCCCTCCTCCCTCCCCATTCCATCCCTCTGGGTCGTCCCAGTGCACCAGCCCCAAGCATCCAGTATCGTGCATCGAACCTGGACTGGCAACTCATTTCATACATGATATTTACATGTTTCAATGCCATTCTCCCAAATCTTCCCACCCTCTCCCTCTCCCACAGAGTCCATAAGACTGTTCTATACATCAGTGTCTCTTTTGCTGTCTCGTACACAGGGTTATTGTTACCATCTTTCTAAATTCCATATATATGCGTTAGTATACTGTATTGGTGTTTTTCTTTCTGGCTTACTTCACTCTGTATAATAGGCTCCAGTTTCATCCACCTCATTAGAACTGATCCAAATGTATTCTTTTTAATGGCTGAATAATACTCCATTGTGTATATGTACCACAGCTTTCTTATCCATTCATCTGCTGATGGACATCTAGGTTGCTTCCATGTCCTGGCTATTATAAACAGTGCTGCGATGAACATTGGGGTACTCGTGTCTCTTTCCCTTCTGGTTTTCTCAGTGTGTATGCCCAGCAGTGGGATTGCTGGATCATAAGGCATGTCTATTTCCAGTTTTTTAAGGAATCTCCACACTGTTCTCCATAGTGGCTGCACTAGTTTGCATTCCCACCAACAGTGGAAGAGGGTTCCCTTTTCTCCACACCCTCTCCAGCATTTATTACTTGTAGACTTTTGGATTGCAGCCATTCTGACTGGTGTGAAATGGTACCTCATAGTGGTTTTGATTTGCATTTCTCTGATAATGAGTGATGTTGAGCATCTTTTCATGTGTTTGTTAGCCATCTTTATGTCTTCTTTGGAGAAATGTCTATTTAGTTCTTTGGCCCATTTTTTGATTGGGTCATTTATTTTTCTGGAGTTGAGCTGTAGGAGTTGCTTGTATATTCTCGAGATTAGTTGTTTGTCAGTTGCTTCATTTGCTATTATCTTCTCCCATTCTGAAGGCTGTCTTTTCACCTTGCTAATAGTTTCCTTTGATGTGCAGAAGCTTTTAAGGTTAATTAGGTCCCATTTGTTTATTTTTGCTTTTATTTCCAATATTCTGGGAGGTGGGTCATAGAGGATCCTGCTGTGATGTATGTCAGAGAGTGTTTTGCCTATGTTCTCCTCTAGGAGTTTTATAGTTTCTGGTCTTACGTTGAGATCTTTAATCCATTTTGAGTTTATTTTTGTGTATGGTGTTAGAAAGTGTTCTAGTTTCATTCTTTTACAAGTGGTTGACCAGAGTTCCCAGCACCACTTGTTAAAGAGATTGTCTTTAATCCATTGTATATTCTTGCCTCCTTTGTCGAAGATAAGGTGTCCATATGTGCGTGGATTTATCTCTGGGCTTTCTATTTTGTTCCATTGATCTATATTTCTGTCTTTGTGCCAGTACCATACTGTCTTGATAACTGTGGCTTTGTAGTAGAGCCTGAAGTCAGGTAGGTTGATTCCTCCAGTTCCATTCTTCTTTCTCAAGATCGCTTTGGCTATTCGAGGTTTTTTGTTTTTCCATACAAATTGTGAAATTATTTGTTCTAGCTCTGTGAAGAATGCTGTTGGTAGCTTGATAGGGATTGCATTGAATCTATAGATTGCTTTGGGTAGTATACTCATTTTCACTACATTGATTCTTCCAATCCATGAACATGGTATATTTCTCCATCTGTTAGTGTCCTCTTTGATTTCTTTCACCAGTGTTTTATAGTTTTCTATATATAGGTCTTTAGATTCTTTAGGTAGATATATTCCTAAGTATTTTATTCTTTCCGTTGCAATGGTGAATGGAATTGTTTCCTTAATTTCTCTTTCTGTTTTCTCATTATTAGTGTATAGGAATGCAAGGGATTTCTGTGTGTTGATTTTATATCCTGCAACTTTACTATAGTCATTGATTAGTTCTAGTAATTTTCTGGTGGAGTCTTTAGGGTTTTCTATGTAGAGGATCATGTCATCTGCAAACAGTGAGAGCTTTACTTCTTCTTTTCCAATTTGGATTCCTTTTATTTCTTTTTCTGCTCTGATTGCTGTGGCCAAAACTTCCAAAACTATGTTGAATAGTAATGGTGAAAGTGGGCACCCTTGTCTTGTTCCTGACTTTAGAGGAAATGCTTTCAATTTTTCACCATTGAGGATAATGTTTGCTGTGGGTTTGTCATATATAGCTTTGATTATGTTGAGGTAGGTTCCTTCTATTCCTGCTTTCTGGAGAGTTTTGATCATAAATGGATGTTGAATTTTGTCAAAGGCTTTCTCTGCATCTATTGAGATAATCATATGGTTTTTATTTTTCAATTTGTTAATGTGGTGTATTACATTGATTGATTTGCGGATATTGAAGAATCCTTGCATCCCTGGGATAAAGCCCACTTGGTCATGGTGTATGATCTTTTTAATGTGTTGTTGGATTCTGATTGCTAGAATTTTGTTAAGGATTTTTGCATCTATGTTCATCAGTGATATTGGCCTGTAGTTTTCTTTTTTTGTGGGATCTTTGTCAGGTTTTGGTATTAGGGTGATGGTGGCCTCATAGAATGAGTTTGGAAGTTTACCATCCTCTGCAATTTTCTGGAAGAGTTTGAGCAGGATAGGTGTTAGCTCTTCTCTAAATTTTTGGTAGAATTCAGCTGTGAAGCCGTCTGGACCTGGGCTTTTGTTTGCTGAAAGATTTTTGATTACAGTTTCAATTTCCGTGCTTGTGATGGGTCTATTAAGATTTTCTATTTCTTCCTGATCGAGTTTTGGAAAGTTGTACTTTTCTAAGAATTTGTCCATTTCTTCCACGTTGTCCATTTTATTGGCATATAATTGTTGATAGTAGTCTCTTATGATCCTTTGTATTTCTGTGTTGTCTGTTGTGATCTCTCCATTTTCATTTCTAATTTTATTGATTTGATTTTTCTCCCTTTGTTTCTTGATGAGTCTGGCTAATGGTTTGTCAATTTTATTTATCCTTTCAAAGAACCAGCTTTTGGTTTTGTTGATTTTTGCTATGGTCTCTTTTGTTTCTTTTGCATTTATTTCTGCTCTAATTTTTAAGATTTCTTTCCTTCTACTAACCCTGGGGTTCTTCATTTCTTCCTTTTCTAGTTGCTTTAGGTGTAGAGTTAGGTTATTTATTTGACTTTTTTCTTGTTTCTTGAGGTGTGCCTGTATTGCTATGAACTTTCCCCTTAGGACTGCTTTTACCGTGTCCCACAGGTTTTGGGTTGTTGTGTTTTCATTTTCATTCGTTTCTATGCAAATTTTGATTTCTTTTTTGATTTCTTCTGTGATTTGTTGGTTATTCAGCAGCGTGTTGTTCAGCCTCCATATGTTGGATTTTTTAACAGTTTTTCTCCTGTAATTGAGATCTAATCTTACTGCATTGTGGTCAGAAAAGATGCTTGGAATGATTTCTATTTTTTTGAATTTACCAAGGCTAGCTTTATGGCCCAGGATGTGATCTATCCTGGAGAAGGTTCCATGTGCGCTTGAGAAGAAGGTGAAATTCATTGTTTTGGGATGAAATGTCCTATAGATATCAATTAGGTCTAACTGGTCTATTGTATCGTTTAAAGTTTGTGTTTCCTTGTTAATTTTCTGTTTAGTTGATCTATCCATAGGTGTGAGTGGGGTATTCAAGTCTCCCACTATTATTGTGTTATTGTTAATTTCTTCTTTCATACTTGTTAGCATTTGTCTTACATACTGCGGTGCTCCCGTGTTGGGTGCATATATATTTATAATTGTTATATCTTCTTCTTGGATTGATCCTTTGATCATTATGTAGTGACCATCTTTGTCTCTTTTCACAGTCTTTGTTTTAAAGTCTATTTTATCTGATATGAGTATTGCTACTCCTGCTTTCTTTTGGTCCCTATTCGCATGGAAAATCTTTTTCCAGCCCTTCACTTTCAGTCTGTATGTGTCCCCTGTTTTGAGGTGGGTCTCTTGTAGACAACATATGCAGGGGTCTTGTTTTTGTGTATGTTTTTATTCTCTTTTTAACTTTGCATTATTTCCTTCATCTCTCATGCAAACTAACATTATTAGTCAAGTTTTCCTGTCTCATTCAAATCTTAGTTGTAAGCTGTATTTGTAAGTTAGATATGGTTTAATGATTATTAATGCTTTTTAAAATAATATTTGCACAACTGTAATGAAGGCATTTTGTTAATGTATGGCTACTTTTCCCCATAAAACAAAGATATAAAGAAAGCTATGGTTAATACCATAAATTGGATCTGTATTTTTCTACTAAATTAGTATAATTAACATGAGGGTTGGTTTAATTCTCGTGTAAATAGCCTACTATTCAAAATTTCTTTATATTTTTAGATGAATAAATCTACTTTATTCTTAGGTGTTATAAATATTTATGAAGTTGTATAAATAGACAAATACAGTTTCATTTCTTAATGTATTGCTTTTACCTCTGTGCCTTAAAATTCTGTTTAGCTTAACATAATATTTTGAGCAAATATTTTAAATACACAATCTAACTGCAACTAATTACAGAGGCAATGCGCATTTGTGGTTGATTCCTTTAGCTTTTTAAATTACTGAGGTACAAGAAATGTAATTCCATTTGTAATTTCATTAGCTGAAGAATACCTTTAAGTTCAGTCCAGTTCAGTTCAGTTCATTTCAGTCGCTCAGTCGTGTCTGACTCTTTGCGACCCCATGAAACTCAGCACTCAAGGCCTCCCTGTCCATCACCAGCTCCCAGAGTTCACTCAAACTCACGTCCATCGATTCGGTGATGCCATGCAGCCATCTCATCCTCTGTCGTCCCCTTTTCCTGCCCCCAATCCCTCCCAACATCAGAGTCTTTTCCAGTGAGTCAACTCTTTGCATGAGGTGGCCAAAGTACTGGAGTTTCAGCTTTAGCATCATTCCTTCCAAAGAACACCCGGGGCTGATCTCCTTTAGAATGGACTGGTTGGATCTCCTTGCATTCTAAGGGACTCTCAAGAGTCTTCTCCAACACCACAGTTCAAAAACATCAATTCTTCGGTGCTCAGCTTTCTTCACAGTCCAACTCTCACATCCATACACGACCACTGGAAAAACCATAGCCTGACTGGACGAACCTTTGTTGGCAAAATAATGTCTCTGCTTTACAATATGCTATCTAGGTTGGTCATAACTTTCCTTCCAAGGAGTAAGTGTCTTTTAATTTCATGGCTGCAATCACCATCTGCAGTGATTTTGGAGACCAAAAAAACAAAATCTGACACTGTTTCCCCATCTATTTCCCATGAAGTGATGGGACCGGATGCCATGATCTTCTTTTTCTGAATGTTGAGCTTTAAGCCAATTTTTTCACTCTCCTCTTTCACTTTCATCAAGAGGCTTTTGAGTTCCTCTTCACTTTCTGCCATAAGGGTTGTGTCATCTGCATATCTGAGGTTATTGATATTTCTCCCAGCAATCTTGATTCCAGCTTGTGCTTCTTCCAGTCCAGCCTTTCTCATGATGTACTCTGCATATAAGTTAAATAAGCAGATTGACAGTATACAGCCTTGACGTACTCCTTTTCCTATTTGGAACCAGTCTGTTGTTCCATGTCCTGTTTTAACTGTTGCTTCCTGACCTGCATATAGGTTTCCCTTAATTTAGGGCAAATAATATGAGATGCTCTGAATTTGCATATTAGATATATTCTAATTTTTTCTAACATTTTGGGAATAAAACATCAATTGATTATTTCCTTAACATAAAAAAATAGAGTGTGCTTTGTTTAATTATTTACAAGACACTGTTTGTTTATAAATGCTATATATAAACATAATAATTAGATGCTAACAGATTATCATGCACAATAAATAGATTTAAAATTTTTTATACAAATTAAAAAAAATAAAGGAAGAAATAAGTGTTTTAAGCACCTAACTTGTGCTTGGTATATAGTAAATGATCATTAAATGCTTGCTAAATAAACATATTGACACTTAACACATGTTCTCTTCTAAAATCATAACTTGAGGTAAGTACTACCACTTTCAAAGTTCAGATCAGGAAGTTGTATCAAGAGGGCTAATATCTTAAAAAAGTGAACTTCTCAAAATATACTATGTAATTAAGTTAAACCTGAGTCCCAACAAAACACCGTGTCATTCCTCTGATAGCATTATATTTTTTTACATATTATATTATACCCACAGCTAGGCAGTTGAATCTAGTTAATTATTTATTCTAATAGGATATAGAACAAGGTAAATGTTCACTCCACAACATAAAACTACTTTGTTGGATTAGTCACATACTTCTATATCTACACTGCACCTGCACACTTTGTTTTGGACCAAGATATTATACTCATGGGGCTTCCCTGGTGGCTCAAACTATGAAGAATCAGCCTGCAATTCAGGGGACCCAGGTTCAATCTCTGGGTTGGGAAGATCACATGGAGAAGGGCATGGCTACTCGCTCCAGTACTCCTGCCTGGAGAATCCCATGGACAGAGGAGCCTGGCAGGCGTTCCCAAAGAGCTGGCATGATTGAGAAACTAACACTTTCACACACACATTATACTCATGGTGGCAAGTGTTCTAAGAAGTATCATGGTGCTTGACAAGAAATTCTCAGAATCCCCTTCAGTTTTGTTTTCCATCAATTAATGGGAAATATTCTGTACCTACAGAATCAGAACTTTATTTGTAAGGACTCGGCTGTTTTAAAGCATGGTATGTCAGAAATTGAGACATATTCAACAGGTTAATCTATTTAAGCAAAAATTGAATTAATTTATTGACCACGTATTTCAGGAAAGACCCAATTTTAGAGGTGGTCATTAGGTTTTAGAACAAGAAGTTTGGTTCATTATGCTGTCTAGACTCCAAATTCTATAATTATCTGTTCAGAGATTTCTCCTTTTGTTAAAATCCCTCTTCAGCTCATATTTTCTTATCAAGTCTCAAAGTGTCATATACTCTTGGTTTCATAAGCATACAGGTCGATCAAAATTAAGTGTTTCAAATTGACTTCAATTGAACTATGACAGAATCACTGTTCAATTCATTATTCAGATAACCATCAAATTTTTGCTATTGTGGCTATCACAATAAAATTTCTAACTAAATGAAAATAAGTCATACCTTCATTAATTTGAAAATTATTATTAATTGCAGTCCACATCACAGCAGTTCAACTGAAGGAGAACAGCCTTGTTCTAATTTTAACTTAACCTGTCAATTGATGAACTGTATAATTTCTTTTAACTGATGTTTATTGAGGAACTGCCAAGTTATTTGTTAGACTTCAGGCATTCATAGACATAGAAGCATGAACTCTGGCTTCGTATATGTACAATCTGGAGGGGAAGGGAAACATCTATGAGCTAATCTCATTGCAATCAATTAGGTGTTTACAATCTACAGGAGATTGATATGAAAGGACAAACAAGGGTCTCCTAAACCAGATTGGATGTGGTTGTATGCTATGATAGAAGTAGTACTGTGTGATAGCGGAAAGTCTGTTGATTCTGAAGTTCACAGTATTTTATATTAATCCTATATATTCATATAATTTCCATTTTCTGAATGAAATAAGAGTAAAGACTAAGGGTTAACTTTGCAAAATTATTTTAACAATTAAGGAACTATTATATGTGAAAGGAGCCTTGTGAAACAGTATGAGGTTATAGATAGGATTTGAAAGTTACTGCCAAACATATGAAGTTTGATAACTGTGTGACTAATTAGGAGAAATTAAGTTTCTGGAAGCCTCTATCACATAGAGAGCACTAAAGAAATTTAAAAGTATATATGAATGACCGGTTCTTAATAAACTTTGAAATTTGTATATAACTTCTTCCCACTTTTCATCACATCACAATATTATGTGAACAGCTGGTGTTTGTGTTTCTTGTACCCAATCAAACACTCTCAATTCACTAACATGTTGTTGTCTGAAAACTCTCAAAATGGCATCTAGTGAAAAACAAGCCAAGAGAAACTCATTTTTTTAATCACTTTTGTCCAATAATTTCTATATAGGTATTAAAATCCTGAGAATAGCTTCTAGATTCATATAGAAGCGTTTTGGGTCATTCTAGCTTAAAAATGTGTTTTCATAGCTAGGAATTTTAAGTAATAAATGGATGACATGTGATATTATAAGTATAGACAATGCATATACCTTTTTTTTTTTTAATCCACTCAGTCACTTTATGTCTTTTGACTGGAGAATTTAATTCATTGAGATGCAAGGAGATTTTTGATAGGCATCACCAATGCAATGGACATAAACTTGGGCAAACTCTAGGAGGTGGTGAGGGACACGGAGGTCTGGCATGCTGCTGTCCATGGGGTTGCAAAGAGTTTCAGAAATGACTGGGTGACTGAACAAAACTTGCACTTATTGCCATTTTATTACTTGCTTTCTCCTTATTTTTGTAGTTATCTCTCTCTTTGTTCTTCTTTTAGTGTCTTCTCCTGTGGTTTGAGATGGAGAAGGCAATGGCAAGCCACTCCAGTACTCTTGCCTGGAAAATCCCATGGACGGAGGAGCCTGGTGGACTGCAGTCCATGGCGTCGTGAAGAGTTGGACACAACTGAGCGATTTCACTTTCACTTTTCACTTTCATGTGTTGGAGAAGGGAATTGCAACCCACTCCAGTGTTCTTGCCTGGAGAATCCCAGGGATGGAGGAGCCTGGTGGGCTGCCATCTATGGGGTTGCACAGAGTGGGGCATGACTGAAGCAACTTAGCAGCAGCAGCCTGTGGTTTGATGCTTTTCTTTAGTGTTATGCTTATGTATTTCTCTCTCTCTGGTTCTTGTATATACATTGAAGGTTTTTATTGTGATTATCACATAGTCCAGACATGTTGACCTGTAACTATACCTCTTCATTTTAAACTGATAATCATTTAGTCCAAACACATTTTAATTCCACTCCCATTTTTGTATTTTTCTGCCATATTTTACATCTTTATATCTATCCCTTACCTATTTACTGTAGTTTTAATTAATTTTACAATTTTATTTTTAGCCTTTGTACTATCTTATTTAAGTGGTTGAACCAGTGCCTCTACTATAGACCTGCCTTTACCAATGGAAGTTTTCTCTTCCTAATATTTCTTATTTCATCTTGCAATCTTTCTTTTTTTCACTTAAAGAAGGCTCTCTAACACTTTTTGTACAGTGAAGTTAGTACTGATAAACTCTTTTAGTTTTTGGTTGTCTGAGCATTCCCTTATTTTCCTTCATTTCTGAATGATAACCTTGCTGGATAGAGTATCTTAAGTTATAGCATGCATGCATGTATGCTAAGTCACTTCAGTTATGTCCGACTCTTTGTGATCCCATGGACTGTAGCCCGCCAGACTCCTCTGTGCATAAGATTTGTCCAGGCAAGAATATTGGAGTGGGTTGCCATCCTCTCCTCTAGGGAATCTTCCCAACCCAGAGATCAAACCTGTGTCTCTTACATCTCCTTCACTGGGAGACGAGTTCTTTACCACCTGGTAGGGTATTTTGTTGTTGTTGTTCCTTTCAGCACTTTAAATATGTTATGCCATTCCTTTTTTTTTTTTTTTTTTAATTTTTAAACTTTACATAATTGTATTAGTTTTGCCAAATATCAAAATGCCATTCCCTTTTGACCTTAAAAGTTTCTACTGAAAACTCAGCTGATAGCCTTGTGGGGGTTCCTTTGTATGGGGCACAGTTTTTCTCATACTGCTTTTAGAATTCTCTGCCTTTCATATTTTCCACTTTAATTATACTATGCCTTGGTGCAGGTATCTTTGGGTTCATCTTTTTTGAGATCTCTGTTCTTCATATAACTGGATATCTGTTTTTCTTCAGGTTCATAAAGTTGTCAAACATAATTTCATGCCTTCTGAGACCCTTATAATGTGAACATTAGTAGACCTGATGCTGTCTCAGAGGTCATTTAAACTTTTTTCTTATTTTTTAATTTATTTTTTTCTTTTTGCTATTCTGATTACCTGTTTTCCATTATTCTTTCTTCCTGATGGCTTATGTGTTCTTCTATATCCCTTAATATGCTGTTAGTTTCCTCTTTTGTAATTTTTTAAAAATTTCAATTACTGTATTCTTTTTTTTAGGTTTTTAAGTTTTCTATATTTTTGAAATTCTCATTGTGTTCATTTATTCCTTTCCCCAGTTCAAGTTGCATTCTTATTACTATTGATTTGGATTCTTTATCAGGTAAATTATTTACCTCTGTTTTATCAGGGTTTTTTTTCTTGCTTTTTCATTTAAATCACATTCACCTTTTGTTTACATTTCTTTGTCTCTATGAAATTGGGTGAAACAGTTACCTATTCTGGTCTTGAAACTGTTACCTATTCAAGGCTTCCCTGGTAGCTCAGTTGTTAAAGAATCCGTCTGCAATGCATGAGACCCCAGTTCCATTCCTGCGCTGGGAAGATCTGTTGGAGAAGGGAAAGGCTACCCACTCCAGTATCCTGGCCTGGAGAACTCCAAGGATGGTTTAGTCCATGGGGTTGCAAAGAGTTGGACATGACTGAGTGACTTTCACAATTCTGGTCTTAAAGGCATCTTCTTGTGTGGAAGCGTCCCTATACAGTCTGCATGTATGGCTTTGGTGAGAGAGCTGGAGCCAAAGCGGGCACCAGCAGTATCTTCCCTCAGGACATGCTGGTGGCCACGGTCACGGTGGGAGGCAGAACTGGAGTCAGAGAGGTTGCAGCCAGAGCCGGGTGCAACCCAGTGCTTCTCCTGTGCTCAGTGTGTATATCTCCATGTGGACCCAAATTCTGGAGCAGGAGCTCTAAGGGTGTTGGGTTTCTCCTAAGTGTGATGGCTGCCTCTGCCTTGATTTGTGATGTTACCAGTGCCAGACTGCTAGGGGCTGCACTTCCGTACTCTTTTCACTTTCTCTTTCATGTGCATACCGTGGTTAAAGGCTGGGTCAGATCCAGAGAGACTGGGGCAGCATCGCTGAGCTGGCCCCAGGCCCGTTCAGTAAGTGTGCACAGAGACTTAAACCCACAATGACGTCTCCATCCTGCAGCTCTCTTAGCTCCCTCCAGAGTGTGTACACGGACACACCAGCTAGAAATGGCTACCTCAGCCCTGGTCAGAGGCAGGGAAGGAGTCCCAGCTAACTGCATTCCATCCAAGTGTGCGCAATCTCCTTGAAAACACCCTTTCTCCTAGTTAGGAACAGAATAAGAGGGTGTGGAGTCTAATGTGGGCTGGGTGGGGTTTCCCAGTTGGCACTAGTGGTAAAGAACCCACCTGCCAGTGCAGATGGCAATAGCCATCTTCCCTGTGTTGGGAAGATCCCCTGGAAGAGGGCATGGCAACCCACTCCAGTGTTCTTGCCTGGAGAATCCCATGGGCAGAGGAGCCTGACAGGTGATGGTCCATGGGATCACAAAGAGTCGGACATGACTGAAGTGACTTAGCATGTACACAAGCACGTACACACGTGGGCTGGGTGGCATGCTGGGTTTGTCCTGGAAATCTAGCCAGAGCCCCAGAGTTTTCAGCCTGCTGTGACCAAGAGTAAATAGGTCTGGGCATGCATTCTTGAAGAGTAGAGATTCAGTTTCTTATAGCTCTCCAGTAGGCCTCACTGGTTTTTAAGCCAGTAAGGGGTCTCATCTTACCTCTGTCAGACCCAGGTCTGAGGTGTCCAATAAGTGATTCAAACCCCTCACTCCCCAAGCCTATAATACTCCTTTCCTCTTCTGTGTCCCCCAGGAGAGGTATGGTCCTAATCGGACTGATGTTTGTCACTTCCCACCAGATTGCATGTCAAGGTTTCTTTTTATTCTTGTTGCAGAAAAGCTATTCTGCTAGTCCCCAGGACAGTTTCAACAGGAGTCACTCTTAGTTGTACTATTGACATTTTCAGGAGAGGATGTGAGCCCAGCAACCTCCTTACTAGGCTATCTTAATCTCTGAGCTTAATCTACCTAACCTAACCTTACTTCATCTCTGAACCTATCCACCTTAGGTTTAAGGTGGATACTTACACCTAACAACATATCATGGATAATTCAATTAATTCATAATATACATATCTTGCAATATACATGTATACATATATCATGTTATATATGCACATACATAACACATGTTTTAACATGTAATCCATAAATCAAATGCTCTCTATGACTTTAGTGAGCAAAAATGAAGACAGCACCTGCATGGTATCCAGAACGCATTTTAAAAAGAAGCAATTCACAATTCAATTCTCTCCAAAACAAAATGTCAACTTTTTGACTGGTGCAGTAGCATAAATCAGAAAGAACTCATATACTCTTTTAAGATATAATGGAAATGCATTGAATGTAACTGATGAGTGGCTGACTGAGCATATATATCTATAAAAGCAATTTAAGTGTTGAAACAGATTTCTTGGAATCCCTTAGAGAACAGAATTATTTTCTGTATATTTTGAAAATTACCTTTGAAACAAATGATGAAACAGAAAACAGCAACAAAATACTGCAGATATGTTTCCTCCATGCAACTATTTGAACAATGTTTCTGAAATGCATACACTTGTACTTTATCCTTTTCATTTCTTTGATCTTCATAGCTTCACAGTATGAAAATGAATAGGCATATCTGTTTATCTATCTCTGGTTATTTATAAGCTCTGCATTCATATTGTATGACACATATGGACAAACATAAACATGTTTCTTTAGAAAAGAAAAATATTAAATATCTTTACACTCAGCCTACACACAGACACATGTATGCAACAGGGGGTAGGCTATCACATTTGGGAAGAAATATAAATATACCAGGTCAACATGTGCCCAGATGGAATAGTATCACCCAAGTTATTGAATATAAGGACCCATAACCATTGTTACCATGCATACTGTAGATAATAAATATAATGAGAATATACATGCTTTCATATTTTTCCTTCAGTGTTCTTAGTTATCTTGCAATTGACATGTACATATTGCTATTTGATTTTAACTAAGCAGCACATTTACAATTTTACATATAGATGGAATGTAGTCAGCAAAATTTTATATACTTACTCTCTGCCTTTTAACCGTATAGTATCTACAATTTATATCTTACGTATGTCTTCTTTACTATCAGAATTAAATTTCAGCTCAACTGTGAGCATGTTCCCTGTGTTCCAGATTCTGTCTTGTTATGCAGTTTCACAATTTTGAAGTTGATTTATGGATATAAAATTAGACAATGCTATTAATACATTCAAATATGAATTTTTAAAATGATTTTTAATAGGCAAAATTAGTGGATGTGGACTAACTGTATCAATTCTTAGGACTGATGACAAGTGAACATTTATCTTTTTAGTTATGGGATATCATTAACATAAAGTTAATGTATCATAAGAACTGGCTTGACTTGTTCTTCATTCAGTAGCTCATTGATAGCCTAATATCAGTGTATTACCATTGTTATTGTAGAGTACCTATGTATGGTATATCTAGGTTAAAGATTAAACCTGAGAAATAACCATGGGCTCTTAGACTAACATTTGTTTAAAAGAGAGATTTTAAACAAGTTTTAGAGAAAAGTAAAATTAGTGTTAGTTAAAAATCCTATAGAAAGTATCCTTTGAATAATCATCTATTTAGTTAATTAGATATAATCAAGTTATGTTTATTGATAATTTAATTAAATGATGAACCTAAAACTATTTTATTGCAATTATAAGATGTTAACAAGAGAAAATTAATAATATTAAAACATTGATTTGTATATTATCTGAGACTATGCAATAACATAATACAAAAATCAAATTCTTTCTAGAAAGAAGTAAAAAATATCTCTAAGGATGCATAAACATAAACATGTAAAATAAAAAATGCTTAGTAAATACCAAATAAAAACTAGCTTCATTTCAATTGCAATGCAAGTGAAAGTAAAACAATCAGCTTTCTCATTCCATGCATTTTATTTGAAAAAACACAGCTGAAGAATAAATTGCTTTCTGTGCCAACTACATACTAAGAATGCTTATCTTTCATGATCCACTATGATGCAAAGCTATGATATCTATTATGTGTTTCTTAGAGAACTTTATGTTTTCTAATTAAAATTAATCTTATCCCTATTGATTTATCACTCTAGATTCTCAGAAGTGTTAAAACCAAATTCTGCCATTCTGTTCCTGATTTTGTATCGCTAACCTGAAAATAGTACCAAGAATGCTTCTTTCCTAGTCATAATTAAGTGTTGATTGGGGCAAGACAAGGAGCTGGAAAGTCTATAGCACATCACTGGGTGTGTTTGCTGAGTTCACATACATCTACTTTCTTTTGCTAATCTATGTTAATATATTGATTGTAATTTTATTTTTTATTTCTTTATTATTAGTGAGAGGAACACATTTTCACATATTTAAGGACCTTTATTATATGTTTTGAAAAATGGCTATTCATTACATTTTTCAAGTTTTCTATCTTTTTTTTTTTTTTTGTATTTCTCACCAATCTTTTAAGATTTCTTTGAGAATTTCATCTATTGAAGTGAAAATGAAAGTGAAAGTCACTCAGTCCTGTCGGACTCTTTGTGACCCCATGGACTATACAATCCGTGGAATTCTCTAGGCCAGAATACTGGAGTGGATAGCCTTTCCCTTCTCCAAGGCATCTTCCCAACTCAGGGATTGAACCCAGGTCTCCCGTACTGCAGGTGGATTCTTTTTTTTTTTTTTTTTTTTTGTACTCAATAAATGTTTATTGGAAATATGAATAAGAAAGTGAATGAATAAACATTTCCCAGTGTACTGCCTGTCTGGACTTTATAGGGTCCAATTTAAATAAAAGTATAAATTGTGTTAATCATATTTATCAATGACTTTTACTAAGTATTTTAAATTTCATGTCTTATAACCATTTCAATTAAAGTTTATAAACAGATTCTTGAATATTCCCCTCTAATTTTACACTCCTTTTACCGACTCTATTCATTTTACTCAATTTAATCCACTTTTTTTTCTTTTTTTTTTAATTTTATTTTATTTTTAAACTTTACATAACTGTATTAGTTTTGCCAAATATCAAAATGAATCCGCCACAGGTATACATGTGTTCCCCATCCTGAACCCTGCTCCCTCCTCCCTCCCCATTCCATCCCTCTGGGTAGTCCCAGTGCACCAGCCCCAAGCATCCAGTATCGTGCATCGAACCTGGACTGGCAACTCATTTCATACATGATATTTTACATGTTTCAATGCCATTCTCCCAAATCTTCCCACCCTCTCCCTCTCCCACAGAGTCCATAAGACTGTTCTATATGTCAGTGTCTCTTTTGCTGTCTCGTTCACAGGGTTATTGTTATCATCTTTCTAAATTCCATATATATGCGTTAGTATACTGTATTGGTGTTTTTCTTTCTGGCTTACTTCACTCTGTATAATAGGCTCCAGTTTCATCCACCTCATTAGAACTGATTCAAATGTATTCTTTTTAATGGCTGAATAATACTCCATTGTGTATATGTACCACAGCTTTCTTATCCATTCAGCTGCTGATGGACATCTAGGTTGCTTCCATGTCCTGGCTATTATAAACAGTGCTGCGATGAACATTGGGGTACACGTGTCTCTTTCCCTTCTGGTTTCCTCAGTGTGTATGCCCAGCAGTGGGATTGCTGGATCATAAGGCAGGTCTATTTCCAGTTTTTTAAGGAATCTCCACACTGTTCTCCATAGTGGCTGTACTAGTTTGCATTCCCACCAACAGTGTAAGAGGGTTCCCTTTTCTCCACACCCTCTCCAGCATTTATTACTTGTAGACTTTTGGATCGCAGCCATTCTGACTGGTGTGAAATGGTACCTCATAGTGGTTTTGATTTGCATTTCTCTGATAATGAGTGATGTTGAGCATCTTTTCATGTGTTTGTTAGCCATCTGGATGTCTTCTTTGGAGAAATGTCTATTTAGTTCTTTGGCCCATTTTTTGATTGGGTCATTTATTTTTCTGGAGTTGAGCTGTAGGAGTTGCTTGTATATTCTCGAGATTAGTTGTTTGTCAGTTGCTTCATTTGCTATTATCTTCTCCCATTCTGAAGGCTGTCTTTTCAGCTTGCTAATAGTTTCCTTTGATGTGCAGAAGCTTTTAAGGTTAATTAGGTCCCATTTGTTTATTTTTGCTTTTATTTCCAATATTCTGGGAGGTGGGTAATAGAGGATCCTGCTGTGATGTATGTCAGAGAGTGTTTTGCCTATGTTCTCCTCTAGGAGTCTTATAGTTTCTGGTCTTACGTTTAGATCTTTAATCCATTTTGAGTTTATTTTGGTGTATGATGTTAGAAAGTGTTCTAGTTTCATTCTTTTACAAGTGGTTGACCAGTTTTCCCAGAACCACTTGTTAAAGAGATTGTCTTTAATCCATTGTATATCCTTGCCTCCTTTGTCAAAGATAAGGTGTCCATATGTGCGTGGATTTATCTCTGGGCTTTCTATTTTGTTCCATTGATCTATATTTCTGTCTTTGTGCCAGTACCATACTGTCTTGATAACTGTGGCTTTGTAGTAGAGCCTGAAGTCAGGTAGGTTGATTCCTCCAGTTCCATTCTTCTTTCGCAAGATCGCTTTGGCTATTCGAGGTTTTTTGTATTTCCATACATATTGGGAAATTATTTGTTCTAGCTCTGTGAAGAATACCGTTGGTAGCTTGATAGGGATTGCATTGAATCTATAAATTGCTTTGGGTAGTATACTCATTTTCACTATATTGATTCTTCCAATCCATGAACATGGTATATTTCTCCATCTATTAGTGACCTCTTTGATTTCTTTCACCAGTGTTTTATAGTTTTCTATATATAGGTCTTTAGTTTCTTTAGGTAGATACATTCCTAAATATTTTATTCTTTTCATTGCCATAGTGAATGGAATATTTTCCTTAATTTCGCTTTCTATTTTCTCATGATTAGTGTATAGGAATGCAAGGGATTTCTGGGTGTTGATTTTATATCCTGCAACGTTACTATAATCATTGATTAGTTCTAGTAATTTTCTGGTGCAGTCTTTAGGGTTTTCTATGTAGAGGATCATGTCATCTGCAAACAGTGAGAGCTTTACTTCTTCTTTTCCAATTTGGATTCCTTTTATTTCTTTTTCTGCTCTGATTGCTGTGGCCAAAACTTCCAAAACTATGTTGAATAGTAATGGTGAAAGTGGGCACCCTTGTCTTGTTCCTGACTTTAGAGGAAATGCTTTCAATTTTTCACCATTGAGGATAATGTTTGCTGTGGGTTTGTCATATATAGCTTTTATTATGTTGAGGTATGTTCCTTCTATTCCTGCTTTCTGGAGAGTTTTTATCATAAATGGATGTTGAATTTTGTCAAAGGCTTTCTCTGCATCTATTGAGATAATCATATGGTTTTTATTTTTCAATTTTTTAATGTGGTGTATTACATTGATTGATTTGCGGATATTGAAGAATCCTTGCATCCCTGGGATAAAGCCCACTTGGTCATGGTGTATAATCTTTTTAATGTGTTGTTGGATTCCGATTGCTAGAATTTTGTTAAGGATTTTTGCATCTATGTTCATCAGTGATATTGGCCTGTTGTTTTCTTTTTTTGTGGGATCTTTGTCAGGTTTTGGTATTAGGGTGATGGTGGCCTCATAGAATGAGTTTGGAAGTTGACCTTCCTCTACAATTTTCTGGAAGAGTTTGAGCATGTAGGTGTTAACTCTTCTCTAAATTTTTGGTAGAATTCAGCTGTGAAGCCGTCTGGACCTGGGCTTTTGTTTGCTGGAAGATTTTTGATTACAGTTTCAATTTCCATGCTTGTGATGGGTCTGTTAAGATTTTCTATTTCTTCCTGGTTGAGTTTTGGAAAATTGTACTTTTCTAAGAATTTGTCCATTTCTTCCACGTTGTCCATTTTATTGGCATATAATTGTTGATAGTAGTCTCTT
This sequence comes from Bubalus kerabau, assembly GCF_029407905.1. Taxonomy (NCBI): domain Eukaryota; kingdom Metazoa; phylum Chordata; class Mammalia; order Artiodactyla; family Bovidae; genus Bubalus; species Bubalus kerabau. The sequence continues at coordinate 6,827,973 of NC_073635.1, read as the reverse complement.
ATGATCCTTTGCATTTCTGTGTTGTCTGTTGTGATCTCTCCATTTTCATTTCTGATTTTATTAATTTGATTTTTCTCCCTTTGTTTTTTGATAAGTCTGGGTAATGGTTTGTCAATTTTATTTATCCTTTTAAAAAACCAGCTTTTGGCTTTGTTGATTTTTGCTATGATCTCTTTTGTTTCTTTTGCATTTATTTCTGCTCTAATTTTTAAGATTTCTTTCTTTCTAGTTGCTTTAGGTGTAGAGTTGATTATTTATTTGACTTTTTTCTTGTTTCTTGAGGTATGCCTGTATTGCTATGAACTTTCGCCTTAGGACTGCTTTTACAGTGTCCCACAGGTTTTGGGTTGTTGTGTTTCCATTTTCATTCGTTTCTATGCAAATTTTTATTTCTTCTGTGATTTGTTGGTTATTCAGCAGGGTGTTGTTCAGCCTCCATATGTTGGAATTTTTAATAGTTTTTCTCCTGTAATTGAGATCTAATCTTACTGGATTGTGGTCAGAAAAGATGCTTGGAATGATTTCAATGAATTTTCCAAGGCTAGATTTATGGTCCAGGATGTGATCTATCCTGGAGAAGGTTCCATGTGCACTTGAGAAAAAGGTGAAATTCATTGTTTTGGGATGAAATGTCCTATAGATATTAATTAGGTCTAACTGGTCTATTGTACTGTTTAAAGTTTGTGTTTCCTTGTTAATTTTCTGTTTAGTTGATCTATCCATAGGTGTGAGTGGGGTATTAAAGTCTCCCACTATTATTGTGTTATTGTTAATTTCTCCTTTCATACTTGTTAGCATTTGTCTTACATATTGCAGTGCTCCCGTGTTGGGTGCATATATATTTATAATTGTTATATCTTCTTCTTGGATTGATCCTTTGATCATTATGTAGTGACCATCTTTGTCTCTTTTCACAGCCTTTGTTTTAAAGTCTATTTTATCTGATATGAGTATTGCTACTCCTGCTTTCTCTTGGTCCCTATTTGCATGGAAAATCTTTTTCCAGCCCTTCACTTTCAGACTGTATGTGTCCCCTGTTTTGAGGTGGGTCTCTTGTAGACAACATATGTAGGGGTCTTGTTTTTGTATCCATTCAGCCAGTCTTTGTCTTTTGGTTGAGGCATTCAACCCATTTACGTTTAAGGTAATTACTGATAAGTATGACCCCGTTGCCATTTACTTTATTGTTTTGGGTTCGAATTTATACACCATTTTTGTGTTTCCTGTCTAGAGGATATCCTTTAGTATTTGTTGGAGAGCTGGTTTGGTGGTGCAGAATTCTCTAAGCTTTTGCTTGTCTGAAAAGCTTTTGATTTCTCCTTCATATTTGAATGAGATCCTTGCTGGGTACAATAATCTGGGCTGTAGGTTATTTTCTTTCATCACTTTAAGTATGTCTTGCCATTCCCTCCTGGCTTGGAGAGTTTCTATTGAAAGATCAGCTGTTATCCTTATGGGAATTCCCTTGTGTGTTATTTGTTGTTTTTCCCTTGCTGCTTTTAATATTTGTTCTTTGTGTTTGATCTTTGTTAATTTGATTACTATGTGTCTTGGGGTGTTTCGCCTTGGGTTTATCCTGTTTGGGACTCTCTGGGTTTCTTGGACTTGGGTGATTATTTCCTTCCCCATTTTAGGGAAGTTTTCAACTATTATCTCCTCAAGTATTTTCTCATGGTCTTTCTTTTTGTTTCTTCTTCTGGGATCCCTATGATTCGAATGTTGTAGTGTTTAATATTGTCCTGGAGGTCTCTGAGATTGTCCTCATTTCTTTTAATTCATTTTTCTTTTATCCTCTCTGATTCATTTATTTCTACCATTCTATCTTCTAATTCACTAATCCTATCTTCTGCCTCTGTTATTCTACTATTTGATGCCTCCAGAGTGTTTTTAATTTCATCTATTGCATTATTCATTATATATTGACTCTTTTTTATTTCTTTTAGGTCCTTGTTAAACCTTTCTTGCATATTCTCAATCCTTGTCTCCAGGCTATTTATCTGTGATTCCATTTTAATTTCAAGATTTTGGATCAATTTCACTATCATTATTCGGAATTCTTTATCAGGTAGATTCCCTATCTCTTCCTCTTTTGTTTGGTTTGGTGGGCATTTATCCTGTTCCTTTATCTGCTGGGTATTCCTCTGTCTCTTCATCTTGTTTAAATTGCTGAGTTTGGGGTGTCCTTTCTGTATTCTGGCAGTTTGTGGAGTTCTCTTTATTGTGGAATTTCCTCGCTGTGTGTGGGTTTGTACAGGTGGCATATAATTTTTGATAGTAGTCTCTTATGATCCTTTATATTTCTCTGTTGTCTGTTGTGGTCTCTCCATTCTCTAGTTTTATTGATTTGATCTTTCTCCCTTTATTTCTTGATGAGTCTGGCTAATGGTTTGTCAATTTTATTTATCCTCTCAAAGAACCAGCTTTTGGCTGTCCACCCAAACCCATGTCCATGGAGTCGGTGATGCCATCCAACCATCCCATCCTCTTTCATCCCCTTCTCCTACTGCACTCAATCGTTCTCAGCATCAGGGTCTTTTCCAGTGAGTCAGCTCTTTGCATAAGGTGGCCAAAGTATGGGAGCTTCAGCTTCAACATCAGTCCTTCCAATGAATACCCAGGACTGATCTCCGTTAGGATGGACAGTTTGGATTGCCTTGCAGTCCAAGGGACTCTCAAGAGTCTTCTCCAACACCACAGTTCAAAAGCATCAATTATTTGGTGCTCAGCTTTCTTTATAGTCCAACTGTAAAATCCATACATGACTACTGAAAAACCATAGCCTTGACTAGACAGACCTTTGTAGGCAGAGTAATGTCTCTGCTTTTTAATATGCTATCTAGGTTGGTCATAACTTTCCTTCCAAGGAGTAAGTGTATTTTAATTTCATGGCTGTAATCACCATCTGCAGTGATTTTGGAAAAATAAAGTCAGCCACTGTTTCCACTGTTTACCCATCAATTTGCCATGAAGTGATGGTACCGGATGCCATGATCTTAGTTTTCTGAATTTTGAGTTTTAAGCCAACTTTTTCGCTCTCCTCTTTCACTTTCATCAAGATGCTCTTTAGTTCATCTTCACTTTCTGCCATAAGGGTTTCATGTGCATATCTGATGTTATTGATATTTCTCCTGGCAATCTTATTCCAGCTTGTGCTTTCTCCAGCCCAGCATTTCTCATGATGTACTTTGCATATAAGTTAAATAAGCAGGGTGACAATATACAGCCTTGACGTACTCTTTTTCCTGTTTGAAACCAGTCTGTTGTTCCATGTCCAGTTCTAACAGTTGCTTCCTGACCTGAGTACAGGTTTCTCCAGAGGCAGGTCAGGTGGTCTGTATTCCCATCTCTTTCAGAATTTTCCACAGTTTATTGTGGTCCACAATAAAGGATTAATAAAGGATTAAACTTATATTCAAATCCTCCCAAGTCATATAACATATTTTGAGACTACTCACCAAGTGTATTCTATCATGTTTTGAATTATGTAGTGTAGATTTGATAAAAATGCATTAGAACATTCCCATGTTTGCTTCATTAAAATACCCATGAAGATGTTATAGTTCAGTCCCTTTTCACAGTAGTTTGAATACCAAGGTTGTAATGTTGCATTAGTTGGAATACTTTCTGAACACTGTATATTCTAGCTGAATAAATGTACACTTGTTCACTCTTTTAAATATCAGCTGATATAAAAATAAATTATGTATTTTAGCCTATTTAGTGATCCAATAAAGCATTCATAAAATTTTGCTTAAAATTCAAGTTGTTCTATAAGCTTAATTAAAATAATTGAATCACATCCTAAACTTTTAATGTTCTCAATTCCCAGAAGAATACATACTAGTTCTTGCAGCTACAAAATATTTCACAAGGTGTGTTTTTCCTACAATTTTCAAAATTACCTTCTTGAAATTCTAAGTAGGTTACAAGTTATATTTGAATAATTTCAATATATTTCTTTTTCTTATGCTTCCTCAAATGACTTCTTAAAAAATTAAATATAGAATAGAAACACATTCTAAGCACTAAACAATTCCAATGTTACTGAAGATAATTTGAAAATAATTTTAAATGATAATTTCAGAAAGATTCGAAAAAACTTATCATATTGTAAATATAAAAGAAAAATAGTACTAAGATCTGCAGACAAAAAGAGAATAAAAATGGACTTCCCATGTTGTCCAGTGATTAAGAATCTGCCTGTCAATGCAGGGGACACAAATTTGATCCCTGGTCCAGGAAGATACCACATGCCACTGGGCAACCAAGTTCCTGTGTCAAAACTGCTGAGCCTACACACTGCAACTACTGAAGCCTGAAGACCTTGAGCCTGTGCTCCACAAGGCAAGCCATCACAGGGAGTAGCCTGTGCACAGCACTGGAAAGTGAAGCACCTCACTTGCTGCATATAGAGGAAGCCTGAATGCAGCAACGGAGATCCAGTGCAACAAAAAAAAATAAAATTAAATTAAAAAAAAAATAAATAAATAAATACATATAAATATTTTTAAAAGAGGCAGAAAAAAAATACTAAACTGTACACTGATGAAATGCAGAAAAATGGTTAAGGAAAATAAATTTGGTGTTTTTTCCCTTCTATTTCAATTAGTGAGTGTAAAAGAATACTGTGGTATATGTCACTGTGCATTTTTTATTGTTTTGTAGGTGAAATTGAAACTATATAAAATTATAATAATCTGTGAGAGAGCTTTGTTATTGACAAATATTTCATTGAATTCTTAGCATTATTGGCTTGGGTGCTCAGTCATTCAGTTGTGTCTGACTCTTTGCAACCTCATGGACTGCCAGTTTTGTCTGTCTGTGGGTTTCTCCAAACATGAATACTGGAGGGGCTGGCATACCCTTCTCCAGGGGATCTTCCCAACCCGGGGATGAAACCTGCATCTCTTGAGTCTCCTGCATTGGCAGATGGATTCTTTACTAATGAACCACTATATGTTCAAAATTTTTTCTCTCCTTTACATATTATGATGAGATCGGAGGCTAAGACTTAATTAAATTTAATAGCTCTTTTGGCCTAAAAATAATAATATATCATACTATATATTAATAATCACAATCAATTTGTGCAAGAAAGAATGTCTCTACAATGGACAAACCCATTTGGTACTCCTCTTATTGTCCCTGATTCTTAGAGTTCTTGCTTTTGTGTAATATCCATGTGAGGGTATATTTTGTCTTTTTGATACTAGCCATGGGAAAGCTATGAGATGATATCTCATTGTAGTTTGATTTAAAATTCCTTGATGATTTCAGTTCAGTTCAGTCACTCAGTCATGTCTGATTCTTTGTGACCCCATGAATTGCAGCACGCCAGGCCTCCCTGTCCATCACCAACTCCGAGAGTCCACCCAAACCCATGTCCATCGAGCTGGTGATGCCATCCGGCCATCTCATATTCTGTCATCCCCTTCTCCTCCTGCCCTCAATCTTTCCCAGCATCAGGGTCTTTTCCAATGAGTCAGCTCTTTGCATCAGGTGGCCAAAGTATTGGAGTTTCAGCTTCAACATCACTCCTTCCAATGAACACCCAGGACTGATCTCCTTTAGGATAGACTGGTTGAATCTCCTTGCAGTTCAAGGGACTCTCAAGAGTCTTCTCCAACACCGCAGTTCAAAAGCATCAATGATTCGGGGCTCAGCTTTCTTTATAGTCCAACTTTCACGTACATACACGACTACTGGAAAAACCACAGCCTTGACTAGATGGATCTTTGTAGGCAAAGTAATGTCTCTGCTTTTTAATATGCTAAGTTGGTCATAACTTTCTTTCCAAGGAGTAAGCATCTTTTAATTTCATGGCTGCAATGACCATCTCCACCCCCAAAAATAAAGTCAGCCACTGTTTCCACTGTTTATCCATCAATTTACCATGAAGTGATGGTACCGGATGCCATGATCTTAGTTTCCTGAATGTTGAGTTTTACGCCAACCTTTTCATTCTCCTCTTTCACTTTCATCAAGAGGCTCTTTAGCTCTTCTTCAATGTCTGCCATAAGGGTGGAGTCATCTGCATATCTGAGGTTATTGATATTTCTCCTGGCAATCTTGATTCCAGCTCGTGCTACATCCAGCCGAGCGTTTCTCATGATGTACTCTGCATATAAGTTAAATAAGCAGGGTGACAATATACAGCCTTGACATACTCTTTTTCCTAATTGGTACCACTCTGTTGTTCCATGTCTAGTTCTAACTTTTGCTTCTTGACCTGCGTACAGGTTTCTCCAGAGGCAGGCCAGGTGGCCTGGTATGCCCATCTCTTTCAGAATTTTCCACAGTGTATTATGATCCATACAGTAAAAGGCTTTGGCATAGTCAATAAAGCAGAAATAGATGTTTTTCTGGAACTCTCTTGCTTTTTCCATGATCCAACTGATGTTGGCAGTTTGATCTCTGGTTCCTCTGCTTTTTCTAAAACCAGCTTGAACATCTGGAAGTTCACAGTTCAGTATTGCTGAAGCCTGGCTGGGAGACTTTTAAGCATTACTTTACTAGTGTATGAGATGAGTGCAATTGTGTGGTAGTTTGAGCATTTTTTGGCATTGCCTTACTTTGAGACTGGAATGAAAACTGACCTTTTCCAGTCCTGTGGCCACTGGTGAGCTTTCCAAATTTGCTGGCATATTGAGTGCAGCACTTTCACAGCATTGTCTTTCAGGATTTGAAATATCTCAACTGGAATTCCATCACCTCCACTAGCTTTGTTCTTAGTGATGCTTTTTTTTTTTTTTTTTTCCTGAATAAAGTAAGACCACTGAGTGGTGTACTTCATTTTTTTTTTTTTAAACTTTACAATATTGTATTGGTTTTGCCAAATATCGAAATGAATCCACCACAGGTATACATGTATTCCCCATCCTGAACCCTCCTCCCTCCTCCCTCGCCATACCATCCCTCTGGGTCGTCCCAGTGCACCAGACCCAAGCATCCACTGTCATGCATCGAACCTGGACTGGCAATTCATTTCATATATGATATTAAGGCCCACTTGACTTCACATTCCAGGATGTTTGACTCTAGTTGAGTGATCACACCACTCGTGATTATCTGGGTCATGATGATCTTTTTTGTACAGTTCTTCTGTGTATTCTTGCCACCTCTTCTTAATCTCTTCTGCTTCTGTTAGGTCCCTACCGTTTCTGTCCTTTTTTGAGACCATCTTTGCATGAAATGTTCCCTTGGTATCTCTAATTTTCTTGAAGAGCTCTCTAGTTTTTCACATTCTATTGTTTTCCTCTATTTCTTTGCATTGATCGCTGAGGAAGGCTTTCTTATCTCTCCTTGCTATTCTTTGGAACGCTGCATTCAGATGCTTATATCTTTCCTTTTCTCCTTTGGTTTTCACTCCCCTTCTTTTCACAGCTATTTGTAAGGCCTCCTCAGCCAGCCATTTTGCTTTTTTGCATTTCTTTTTTCTTGGGAATGGTCTTGATTCCTGTCTCCTGTACAATGTCACAATCCTCCATCCATAGTTCATCAGACACTCTGTCTATCAGATCTAGTCTTTTAAATCTATTTCTCACTTCCACTGTATAATCTTAAGGTATTTGATTTAGGTCATAACAGAATGGTCTAATTATGTTGAATATCTTTTCACTAACCTATTGTCCATCTGTATGTCTTCTTTGAACAAATATCTATGTACATTATCAGAAAAATTTTAAAATTAGATTGTTTACCTTTTTCAGTTGAATTATATTAGTTCCTTATGTATTTTAGATATTAATTCTTTATCACATAGATATATTTTTTGCAAATATCGATTTCATTTTGTTAATGGTCTTCTATTTCTCTATGATATTTTATAGCTTGGTGCAATTCCACTTTTTTTTTTTTTTTTTGCTTTTATTGCCTTGGTTTTTAATACCAAATCAAAAAATTATTATCAAGACCAATGCCAAGAAGCTTATTGTCTGTATTTTCTTCAAGGAATTTTATACTTTCAGGTCTTGTGTTCATGCCTTTATTGATTTTGAGTTGATTTTTTGTATAGTAAAAAATAGGGCTCCAGTGTCACTATCTTGCACATGCTTGTCCAGTTTTCCTAATACCATTTATTGAAGGGAATGTCCTATCCTCACTATATACATTTGGCTCCTTTATTATAAATTAATCAGCCATATATGTATGGGTTTATTTCTGAGACTTCTATTTGGTTGCAATTATCTATATTTCTGTGTTTTTACTAACACCATATTGTTTTGATTATTATAGCATTTCAACTTTTTTTGAAATAGATATTAAAGAACAGGGAAGTCTGGCATGCTGCAGTTCATGGGGTCACAGAGTAGAACAAGTCTTTGTTACTGAACAACAATAAACTTTAGGGTTGTTTTTCTATTTCTGTGAAAAATTCCATTGGAATTTTGGTATGGATTTTATTGAATTTATAGATGGCTTTGGGTAGTATGCACATTTTACCAATATTAATTCTTCCAATCATTCTTAATCTTTTATCTTTTATAATCAATGACTGAATGTTAAAGAAAAATATGCCACATTATTTTTTCAAATGTGAAATGTTGGTGATATGCCGCTAATAATTTACTAATTTTATTCTAATAGAAAAGATTTGTACATATGTGTTTTTATGGTTACCATGTTTTAAAAATATATTTTATGCATATCATTGAAAAGTTTAAATTTTGAAGAAATTATATTAAAATGAAACAACTAGTAGTCATGATTAATTGGTACACATTTTTATAGGAAGCAATTTGGCAATAACTTAGGATATACATCTTTTCTTGCATGGTCTACTTGTTTACCTGTATTATAGAAGCCAGCATCATTTTTTCATTTTAATAAATGCTATATGAATAGGGACAAATCCTGCAATGCATTATAAAGTAATTTTACCAGTTTCTTGGTATGCCTTCAGACTCTTTATTTACCCATTTGTGTTTTGAACTTATTTTATAATTCCAGTGGAATAAAATGGCAATTGTGAACCCAAAGTGCTTATCCAATGAGAAAGAAAATAGAATTGTGGACACACTGGAGGAAGGAGAGAGTGGGATAAATTGAGAAAGTAGCATTAAAATACATACATTACCACATGTAAAATAGATAGCTAGTGAGATTGTGCTGTATGATGCAGGGAACTCAAATCTGGTGCTCTGAGATAATCTAGAGGGGTGGGATGGGGTGGGAGGTGAGAGAGGTTCAAGAGGGAGGGAACATATGTATACTTTTGGCTGATTCATGCTGACATATGGCAGAAAAGCAATTATCCTCCATTAAAAATAAATGGCAAAAAAAAAGAAAATTACCACAAAAAAGAAAAAATACAAATATTTCAGAATAAATAGAAAAAAATGGTATTACATAATTACAAATCATTTCTAATCTGAGAGCTTTATTTCTGTTATTCAGTCATTTTACTTATTTATTTTTAATATATATTTATTTATTTCAATTGGAGGTTAATTACTTTACAATATTGTGTTGGTTTTGCCATACATCAACATGAATCCACCACGGGTATACATGAGTTCCCCATCCTGAACCCCCCTCCCCACTCCCTCCCCATACCGTCCCTCTGGGTTATCCCAGTGCACCAGCCCCAAGCATCCTGTATCCTGCATCAAACCTGGACTGGCGATTCATTTCTTATATGATATTATACATGTTTCCATGCCATTCTCCCAAATCATCCCACCTTCTCCCTCTCCCACAGAGTCCATCAGGCTGTTCTATATATCTGTGTCTCTTTTGCTGTCTCACATACAGGTTTATCGTTACCATCTTTCTAAATTCCATATATATGTGTTAGTATACTGTATTGGTGTTTTTCTTCCTGGCTTACTTCGCTCTGTATAATAGGCTCCAGTTTCATCCACCTCATTAGAACTGATTCAAATGTATTCTTTTTAATGGCTGAGTAATACTCCATTGTGTATATGTACAACAGCTTTCTTATCCATTCATCTGGTGATGGATATCTAGGTTGCTTCCATGTCCTTTCTATTATAAACAGTGTTGCGATGAACATTGGGGTACATGTGTCTCTTTCAAGTCTGGTCTCCTCGGTGTGTATGCCCAGTAGTGGGATTGCTGGGTCATAAGGTAGTTCTATTTCCAGTTTTTTAGGGAATCTCCACACTGTTCTCCATAGTGGCTGTAGTACTAGTTTGCATTCCCACCAACAGCGTAAGAGGGTTCCCTTTTCTCCACACCCTCTCCAGCATTTATTGCTTGCAGACTTTTGGACAGCAGCTGTTCTGACTGGCATGAAATGGTACCTCATTGTGATTTTGATTTTCATTTCTCTGTTAATGAGTGATGTTGAACATCTTTTCATGTGTTTGTTAGCCATCTGTATGTCTCCCTTGGAGAAATGTCTATTTAGTTCTTTGGACCATTTTTTGATTGGGTCATTTATTTTTCTGGAATTGAGCTGCAGGAGTTGCCTGTATATTTTTGAGATTAGTTCTTTGTCAGTTGCTTCATTTGCTATTATTTTCTCTCATTCTGAAGGCTGTCTTTTCACCTTGCTTATAGTTTCCTTTGTTGTACAGAAGCTTTTAATTTTAATTGAGTCCCATTTGTTTATTTTTGCTTTTATTTCCAATATTCTGGGAGGTGGGTCATAGAGGATCCTGCTGTGATTTATGTCGGAGAGTGTTTTGCCAATGTTCTCCTCTAGGAATTTATAGTTACTGGTCTTATGTTTAGATCTTTAATCCATTTTGAGTTTAGTTTTGTGTATGGTATTAGAAAGTGTTCTAGTTTCATTCTTTTAGAAGTGGTTGACCAGCTTTCCCAGTACCATTTGTTAAAGAGATTGTCTTTTCTCCATTGTATATTCTTGCCTCCTTTGTCAAAGATAAAGTGTCCATAGGTGGGTGGATATATCTCTGGGATTTCTATTTTGTTCCATTGATCTATATTTCTGTCTTTGTGCCAGTACCATACTGTCTTGATGACCGTGGTTTTGTAGTAGAGCCTGAAGTCAGGCAGGTTGATTCCTCCAGTTCTATACTTCTTTCTCAATCTTGCTTTGGCTATTCGAGGTTTTTTGTATTTCCATACAAATTGTGAAATTATTTGTTCTAGCTCTGTGAAAAATAACGTTGGTAGCTTGATAGGGATTGTATTGAATCTATAGACTGCTTTGGGTTGTACACTCATTTTCACTATATTGATTCTTCCGATCCATGAACATGGTATATTTCTCCATCTATTAGTGTCCTCTTTGATTTCTTTTTTTTTTAATTTTATTTTATTTTTAAACTTTACATAACTGTATTAGCTTTGCCAAATATCAAAATGAATCCGCCACAGGTATACATGTGTTCCCCATCCTGAACCCTCCTCCCTCCTCCCTCCCCATTCCATCCCTCTGTGTTTTATAATTTTCTATATATAGGTCTTTAGTTTCTTTAGGTAGATATATTCTTGAGTATTTTATTCTTTCCGTTGCAATGGTGAATGGAATTGTTTCCTTAATTTCTCTTTCTATTTTGGAAGAAATGGACAAATTCTTAGAAAAGTAAAACTTTCCAAAAATGAACCAGGAAGAAATAGAAAATCTTAACAGACCCATCACAAACACAGAAATTGAAATTGTAATCAGAAATCTTCCAGCAAACTAAAGTCCAGGTCCAGACAGCTTCACAGCTGAATTCTACCAAAAATTTAGAGAAGAGCTAATACCTATACTACTCAAACGCTTCCAGAAAATTGCAGAGGAAGGTAAACTTCCAAACTCATTCTATAAGGCCACTTTCTAATACCAAAACCTGACAAAGATGCCACAGAAAAGGAAAACTACAGGCCAATATCACTTATGAACATAGATGCAAAAATCCTTAACAAAATTCTAGCAATCAGAATCCAATAACACATTAAAAAGATCATACATCATGACCAAGTGGGCTTTATCCCAGGGATGCAAGGATTCTTCAATATCCGCAAATCAATCAATGTAATACACCACATTAAAAAATTGAAAAATAAAAGCAATATGATTATCTCAGTATATGCAGAGAAAGCCTTTGACAAAATTCAACATCCATTTATGATAAAAACTCTCCAGAAAGTAGGAATAGAAGAAACATACCTCAACATAATAAAGTCTATATATGACAAACCCACAGCAAACTTTATCCTCAATGGTGAAAAATTGAAAGCATTTCCCCTAAAGTCAGGAACAATACAAAGGTGTCCATTTTCACCACTACTATTCAACATAGTTTTGGAAGTTTTGGCCACAGCAATCAGAGCAGAAAAAGAAATAAAAGGAATCCAAACTGAAAAAGAAGAAGTAAAACTCTCACTGTTTGCAGATGACATGATCCTCTACATAGAAAACCATAAAGACTCCACCAGAAAATTACTAGAGCTAATCAATGAATATAGCAGAGTTTCAGGATATGAAATCAACACACAGAAATCCCTTGCATTCCTATACACTAAAAATGACTTTCAGTCATTTTATACCAACTGAGAAATCTATATTGTTTCTATAGGACCTGAAGTTTGGATTAGTACAACATAAACTAAAATCAGCCCTTTTTATCAACTTCCTTTTCCCTAAAACAAAAATGTACACTGTGGTCATCAAAGGCCCAGTGTGTTAACAAAGCATACCCGCTAGTGTTATAAAAGGCATATGTCAGTGAAATGTCTGTCATTGTGTAGATAAGCCTTGATGTAAAGGGAACTATGAAGGACAAACCAGTTAACATTTAAAATATGTAAAGTCAATTTTGAAAGAAGAAAGAGATAAAATATAATAAGAGTATCAAAAAGAAGCAAATGAAATAAAGCAATGGAAGAATGATGTGTAACAAATATTTGAAAGGCTGTTTAATCAAAGGAACACTATTTTATTTCTTTGAGTATTGCATAAAAGAATGTGAGAATAGATTAAAAAGCACACACAGAGTACATCAAAGAGGCAGAAACCTTCAAACACTTTGCATTTTTCCCGTCAAATGAAAAGATTATACATGATTATATTATTTACAACTATCTTGTTACCATATATTTAACAATGTTGTGGATTGTGCTATTGAACTGACATTCTGTATTGTGGAGATGGCAGAGATCTTATCTATAATTGATAGTGATGGAACATCAGCCAAGGCCCAATGATGCAAAATGGATGGATAGCAGTTTTCAGCATCCTACACTTTTTATATTACTGTACTTCTGATCCCCTTCAAGCCAATTTATCTCACTGGCAATGTCGGTAGCCACTGGAATGGCCTATCTAGTTTAATGAAGTTTTGATGAGTGATAGTTCACTTGTATGAAAGAATCTACTAAAGTATTAAGCAAGGAATTTCATTTGCCCAAATCTGTATGAAATAGATACAAATCTTCAAGTTAGAGTGATTAGTACATAGAAAACTACATTTCCAAAATCATAGAGATTGCAAAAAGTGCCATAAATATCTACTATTTCACAATATTTACTCCCTAGATTCAGAGGAAGCTGACAGAGTTAGTGGTAAAATTATTTGGTCAAGCCTGTGCTTCTAGACAGAAACAAAGCCAGAATAATACCAATGATTTCTTCCCACAAACCCCAGTCTTTTCCCACCATAAGACACTGTCTTGATGTGTACATTAACTAATTTTAATTTTATTAATACTTTTCTTATTCTAAGCATTTTAAATATAAAATAATTTCATATTTTATTTTCTTTGCACTTTTACTTGAAGGAAAGTTTAACTGCCATAAAAACTCATACAAAATTAGCATATTTCAGAATTGTCATATTGATAGTTCATCACAAGAAGTAGTTTTTAATAAAAATAATAATCATTCATTATACTCATTCCAATTTTTAGTTTTGTAAATTATTTGGTTATGCATTTAAAACATTAATGAAAAAGTTTGGAGAAAATAACAAAATGGTGATGAAAAGAGATATCACTAATATTTTGCAAAATAAAAGATGTAGATAACATTTAAAGAATCCTCTAAAGGGGGAATTATATGTGGACTGTTACTGCAGAAAAAATAAAATAATCATAAAAAAAAATTAATGTCAAAAAATAAAATGAATATAAAAGGCTGAAAAAATGTAAGATAAAATGATAATAGTGTTTCTTAAATAATATGTTATTATTATGACAACTTTGATGAACTTTTTGCTATTTAGTAAATATTATTTTATTTCCATATCTTCAAAGTGAATTTGTATTAAAAATAGCTATAATAATATTACTTTCTTTTATTTTTCTGTTTTTTAATATTCTTATAGTCATATTACATTTCTAAAATTATTTGATTTTTTCTTAGCCCTCTCATTCTTCCCACATTTCTAAGAGAATAATCCTCAAAAATAAAAATGTACAAAATTAAATATGAATGATAATCTGTAAACATTGTAAATGTCTAAAAAATACACTCATATCATATTTGAGTGAATGTATAGACTATATTAATTGTACATTATATTTATGAAGCACATTGAAAAGCAGAATGGACAAAATAATTGCAATTTTCACATGTGGACAGAGTTAGATATAATAAGCGAAATCAGTAAAGTTGCATGATTAAAATCAACATGCCTATTCTTCTGTGTTACTAAACACTAAAAGTGAATTATCAAAAAATTAAGAAAACAATTTTGTTTATGATAGTATCAAAAAGAATAGCATATTTAGGAATAAACAAAAAGCAAAAGACTTTTACTCTGAAATTCATCAAACTTTTTATGACATTAAAAAAAAACACAAATAAATGGAAAGACAGTCCATATTTAGAGATAGAAATATTTGATATTTATAAAGTGTCCACAATGCTTAAAATAAATTATGACTCAATGGAATCCAATCAAAACCTCAACAGCATTTTATAGTAGAAATAATAATAATAATAATAAAGTTGTAAATGTATATGAAACCATGAAAGATCCCAAATAGCCAAAGCAATCTGAAAAAGAAAAACAAACTTGGAGGCATTATACATCCATAGTTCAAAATAACTTATAAAGCCAAATTAAACCTGTGTGGTACTGCTATAAAAACAGATGTATAGGCCAATGGTACAGAATACAGAGCCATTAATTGTTGTTATTTGCCAACAAAGGTCCGTCTAGTCAAGGCTACGGTTTTTCCAGTAGTCATGTATGGATATGAGAGTTGGACTGTGAAGAAATCTGAGCACTGAAGAACTGATGCTTTTCAACTGTGGTGTTGGAGAAGACTCTTGAAAGTCCCATGGGCTGCAAGGAGATCCAACCAGTCCCTTCTAAAGGAGATCAGTCCTGCATGTTCTTTGGAAGGAATGATGCTAAAGCTGAAACTCCAGTACTTTGGCCACCTCATGCAAAGAGTTGACTTATTGGAAAAGACTATGATGCTGGGAGGGATTGGGGGCAGAAAAGGGGATGACAGAGGATGAGATGACTGGATGGCATCACTGACTCGATGGACATGGGTTTGGGTGAACTCCAGGATTTGGTGATGGACAGGGAGGCCTGGCGCGCTGCAATTCATGGGGTCGCAAAGAGTCGGACACGACTGAGTGACTGAACTGAACTGAATGAAAGCATACATATATAGTAAACTGATTTTTTGACAAGAGTTCTAAGAATCCACAAAGGAACAATGATAGTCTCTTCAACAAAAGGCACTGAAAAAACTGGCTCAGATCAGATCAGATCAGTCGCTCAGTTGTGTCCGACTCTTTGCGACCCCATGAATCGCAGCACGCCAGGCATCCCTGTCCATCACCAACTCCAGAAGTTCAATCAGACTCACGTCCATCGAGTCAGTGATGCCATCCAGCCATCTCATCCTCTGTCGTCCCCTTCTTCTCCTGCCCCCAATCCCTCCCAGCATCAGAGTCTTTTCCAATGAGTCAACTCTTCACATGAGGTGGCCAAAGTACTGGAGTTTCAGCTTTAGCATCAGTCCTTCCAAAGAACACCCAGGGCTGATCTCCTTTAGAATGGACTGGTTGGATCTCCTTGCAGTCCAAGGGACTCTCAAGAGTCTTCTCCAACACCACAGTTCAAAAGCATCAATTCTTCAGCGCTCAGCCTTCTTCACAGTCCAACTCTCACATCCATACATGACCACAGGAAAAACCGTAGCCTTGACTAGACGAAACTTTGTTGGCAAAGTAATGTCTCTGCTTTTGAATATGCTATCTAGGTTGGTCATAACTTTACTTCCAAGGAGTAAGCATCTTTTAATTTCATGGCTGCAGTCACCACCCACATGCAAAATAATGATATTGGGCCTTTAACTTACACCATACACAAAAAACAACTCAACATAGATTAAAGCCTTAAACATAAGACCTGAAACTATAAAACTCCTAGATGGAGTTTCCCCTAGGTATAGTTTCCCCTACGGGGAAAGATTTATGATATTGACTGTGGCAATGAGTTTTTGGATGTAACACCAATAGTACAGCCAACAAAGGCAAAAACAAGCAAATAAAGTATATCAAACTAAAAAGCATCCACAAAGCAATGAGTAAAAAGACAATCTACAGAATGCAAGAAAATATTTGCAAAATTTTATCTGATAAGGTACTTCCCTGATAGCTCAGTTGGTAAAGAATCTGCCTGCAATGCAGAAGAACCCGGTTTGATTCCTGGATTGGGAAGATTCTCTCGAGAAAGAATAGGCTACCCACTCCAGTATTCTTGGGCTTCCCTGTGGCTCAGCTGGTAAAGAAGTTAATATCAAAAATATATATAAGGAATTTCTTCAATAAAAATAAATATCCCAATTAAAAAACAAAGCCAAATTAAAACAAAAACTAAGCCCAATTAAAAACAAATAGTTCAGTTTGTATGCCTCTTTTGGGAAATGTCTATTTATTTCCCAAAAGAGGCATATAAATGGTCGCTAAATATATGGAAAGATGCTCCATATTGCTGGTCATCAGAAACATGTGAATGAAACCACAGTGAGATATTGCCTCACATCTGTTAGGAGCATTATTATTTCAGTAACAAATATGACAAGCTCGGCTAGAATGTGGAGAAATTGGAACTCTTGTGCACTATTGATGAGAATGTTAAATTGTACACCCAGGGTGGAAAACAGTATGGAGGGAGGCACCACAAAATATTAAAAACAGAACCGCCACATGATCTAGAAATCTTATTTCTGAGTATTGAACCAAAAGAATTGAAATCAGGATCTCAAAGAAATAGCTGATTCCTGATTTCATTGGGACATTATTCACAACAGTGAAGGTGTGAAACAAGCTAAATGCCCATCCACAGAGGCATGGGAAACAAAAATGTGACATAAACATAGGATGGACTATTATTTAGTTTTAAAAAGTAAAGAAAGATTGAAGTATACAGCAAGATATATCAACAGAGAGGGCAGTGCTAAGTGAAATAAGCCAATCACAGAAGGATAAATATTGTCTGCTGCCACCCACATGAATTATCTGAAACATCCAGAATTGTAAAAGTAGAGATTAGGATAATAGCTGCCAGGGGTTGTGGGGAGAGGGAAATGGAGAGTTCCTATCCTTGCATGCTCAGTTGCTTCAGTCATGTCTGACTCTTTGTGATGCCATGGGCTGTACCCCTCCAGGCTCCTCTGCCCACAGAATTCTCCAGGCCAGAATACTGGAGTGGGTTGCCATGCCCTTCTCCATGGAATCTTCCCAACTCAGCGATCAAATCTGTGTCTTCTGCACTTCATGCAGATTCTTTACCACTGAGCAACCCGGAAACCCCAGAGAGTTCCTACTCACAGGTACAAAGTTGCAGTTATGCAAGATGAATAAATTCTAAATATCTGCTGTACATGTCTGTAGTTCACAATGCTGGTTGTACACCCAAACATTGTTAAAAGGGTAGATTTCATGTTAAATGTTCTTTCAATTTTTTTTTTTAAGTACAAGTGAAAACAAATAAAGCATCTACTAAATTTGTTGAGGCATTTACTTTTTTAGAGGCTACATTTATCTTTTAAATGCCTCATGACATTAATCACAGAATTGATAGGATTTAAGCTAAGGAATTTGGGTATTCTTTGATCAATACAACAAAGTGAAATAGCTGTAGTAGAACAATTTCCTAGGTATAGATCTTCTTCAGAATATTAAAAGAGCTCCATAAAAGTAAAATTTTAGTGAGGACAGGCTAATGATAAAACAGTACATCTGTGAAAAAGAATGAAGTAGTCAAGCTGAGAGCTAATGAAACACATCTGGGCCAGGACACTCAAAGGATGAATGCAGTTTGGCAAAATTTGCTACAAAAGCCTATGATAATAAGAAATGTGTTTTCAGCACCTGCTTTCTGCAAAGTATTATAGTAGGCACTTTACAAGTATTTAACCGTCTCACCTCTATTCTGCAGTTCCTCCCATTTTGCAGATGATGAGACATTTATGAAAACAAATCAAATATTATATAGTAAGTACAGGTATAGGATGGAAGTAAGAATTTAATATCAAGTAACATTCTTAAATCAGAGAAGGCAATGGCACCAGGCTCCTCTTGCCTGGAAAATCCCAAGGACAAAGGAGCCTGGTAGGCTGCGGTCAATGGGGTCGCTAAGAGTCAGACATGACTGAGTGACTTCACTTTCACTTTTCACTTTCATGCACTGGAGAAGGAAATGGCAACCCACTCCAGTGTTCTTGCCTGGAGAATCCCAGGGACGGAGCAGCCTGGTGGGCTGCCATCTATGGGGTCGCACAGAGTCAGACACGACTGCAGCGCCTTAGCAGTAGCAGCAGCAGCAACATTCTTAAATAGTACCATATACTGGCTCCCTACACATTCCTAATATTTTCCTATCTTCACATATCTCTAGTTATTAGTTCCTTTTCTGCTGTATTCTGGCCTGCATGTCTAGATCAAAATTAGCTTGAAACCAAACTCCAAATGATCTTACAGACCTGCCCTTCCACTGTGCTTACCTGGAAATATATCAGCTTTATATCTACTTTGCATTTTATTTTTATTACTTTTAAACACAAACATTCAATATTGTTAAAAAAGAATATAAACATTCAGATTAGGTTACTATAAAAATATGATTTTGACCTTGGCTACTTTTTCAAACAGAAAAGAATCCAGTGCTACTCCTAATTTCCTAACTTTTCTCATCTTGTCCCTTAGTCTTGCTGTTGTTGTTAAGTCCATTTAATTAAAGAACTAGAGCTTATTTTGCATAATCTCTTAAAACATCTTGACACCCCTATCACTATCTAGATATTTGTCTTAATTTCTTCTGTTCAATTTCAGAGGAAAATATGTTTTTAAAATTTATATATTTGTTTATTTTTGCATTTCAGCTACTCATTTTTGTCTTCTTTTGGATGTCAGCTGATCAATTATCTTTGCCCTCTAATGACTTATCATTTTTAACCAAAAAACTTTTGTTCCTGAAATTATTCCTCTTATTATGTTATTACCCTTTTGTTAGTATCCATTTACTTTTCTGTTTACTCTTACCATCTATTCACCCTCAAATTTGCAGCAACTGGGTCTTTATTAATATTTGTATCCTACTATGTTTTAACTGTCTTACTAATGTCACCAAGAATTATCTTATTTTTCCAAAGCAGTAAAGGTATATTGAGTGTTATTTTTGGCTCATCTTCTGAGTGTGGTACTGTTATCCCCAACTTCATTCTAAGAAACTTTACTTTCCTGGACTCTGTAATACCCTTCCCAGTTCTCCTTAAAAAAGTAACTGCTTTTCTAAGTTTTGTTTCTAGAGTACTCTTCATTCCTTTGATCCTTAAAATATTGTTGTTCCATTGAATTTTATCTGTTTGTATGTCATTTATTACTTTTACAAAATGCCTTAGCTGATTTTATACACACTCATAGTTGTTCAGTACCAAAGACTAATGAATCCTAAATCTGTATCTAGTTTCCTATTATGCAAATATGTCTACATGTACTGCTATGTTGATATTTCAGAAAAATATCAAACTATTACTTGAAAATTGATTATCATCTATCTCTTAGAACATTTTCTTCTTGCAGTATTCTGGGCCTCAATTCACAGCACTATGATCCATCTAGTTACTGATATTAGAAAATTGGCAGTTATGGTTAAAGACATATTTCTTTCAAACTAATGATTTATTTACTAAATATTCTAAAATTGGATTGTTCTCCATTCTACATATGTGAAAATCAAGCTAATACTGAGGTGTTTCATATCTCCACTTAAGTGGCTAAAATTTGTATTGTCCCATCAACTTTTTAATAAAGTATTTTGATACTGCATACATTTTTACTACATAACAAGTAATCTATTAATTTATTTGCATATTTTCAAAAACACATATACATCCTGAAAAAAGGGCATCAATGTCTATGCATTTGACTGCAGAAGAATATGGACTAACACAAAATTTACTGTGGCAAATAGTATACTTTTATAAGGAACTAGAGATCAAATTGCCAACCTCCACTGGATCATCAAAAAAACAACAGAGTTCCAAATAAACATCTACTTCTACTTTATTGACTATTCCAAAACTTTTGACTGTATGGATCACAAGAAACTCTGGAAAATTCTGAAAGAGATGGGAATGCCAGACCACCTGACCTGACTTCTGAGAAATCTGTATGCAGGTCAAAAAGCAACAGTTAGAACTGGACATGGAATAACAGACTGGTTTCAAATTGGGAAAGGAATACACTGAGGCTGTGTATTGTCACCCTGCTTATTTAACTTACATGCAGAGTACATCATGAGAAGTGCTGGGCTGGGTGAAGCACAAGCTGGAATCAAGATTGTCAGGAGAAATATCAATAACCTCAGATACGCAGGTGACACCACTTTTATGGCATAAAGTGAAGAACTAAAAGGCCTCCTGATGAAAGTGGAAGAGGAGAGTTAAAAAATGGCTTAAAACTTAACATTCAGAAAACTAAGATCACAGCATCCAGTCCAACCACTTCATGACAAAAAGATGGGGAAACAGTGGAGACAGTGACAGACTTTATATTTTTGGGCTCCAAAATCACTGCATATGGTGACTTCAGCCATGAAATTAAAAGATGCTTGCTCCTTGGAAGAAAAGTCATGACCAACATGGACAGCATATTAAAAAGCAGAGACATTACTTTGCCAACAAAGGTCCATCTAGTCAAAGCTATGGTTTTTCCAGTAGTCATGTATGGATTGGAGAAGACAATGGCAACCCACTCCAGTATTCTTGCCTGGAGAATCCCGGGGACTGGTAAGCCTGGTGGGCTGCAGTCTACAGGGTCGCACAGAGTCAGACAGGACTGAAGCGACTTAACAGCAGCAGCAGCACATATGGATGTGAGAGTTGAACTATAAGTAAAGCTGGGTGCCAAAGAATTGATGCTTTTGAACTGTGGTGTTGGAGAAGACTCTTGAGAGTCCCTTGGACTGCAAGAAGATCCAATCTGTCCATCCTAAAGGAAATAAGTCCTGAATATTATTTGCAAGGACAGATGCTGAAGCTGAGACTCCAATACTTTGGCCATCCGATGCGAAGAACTGACTCATCTGAAAAGACCCTGATGCTGGGAAAGGTTGAAGGTGGGAGGAGAAGCGAAACTCAGAGGATGAGATGGTTGGATGGCATCATTGACTCGATGGAATGAGTTTGAGTAAACTCCAGGAGTTGGTGATGGACAGGGATGCCTGGTGTGCTGCAGTCCATGGGGTTGCAAAGAGTCTGACATGATTGAGCTACTGAACTGAAGTGATAAGCTATGAAAGTTATGAACAAAATCTTTAAAAAAACTTATAGAATCTTTTCTGAACATACAAGGTACACTTATAGGAGAAAGTGATTTGAAGACCAGAGAAAAGTAAGTGCAGGAATAAGGTAGACCAGTGCTAGGATAATGTAGTTATTGAAAGTTTGTGAAAAATTAAGTGTTACTCACTCAGTCATGTCTCACTCTTTGACACCCCATAGACTATAGCTTGCCAAGCTGCTTTCTCTGTCCATGGAATTAATTCTCCAGGCAAGAACACTGGAGTAGGCAGTGATTCTCTTGAACAGGGAATCTTCCATACCCAGGGATTGAACCTGGGTCTCCAACATTGCAAGTGGATTCTTTACCATATGACAACCGTGGAAGCCCAACTGAACAGTTGTGCCTGTGTGTAACTATATCCTATTATCTGATATTAATTTCTGGATTCTGAGTCCAGCTTTCATATATGGGATACCTTCTGTAAATGCCTTGTTATCTAGTGTCCACCAAATCTCAGTGTCTTGCTTTGAAGTTTGAATCTTCTCATTCCCTTTGGCCTGGTTTCCATAGTTCTGAAATGGCTAGAAACATGGTAATCTTAGTCTATTTCTTTGATTACTAATGAAAAATCAGTTGCCTATGTCATCAGAATTTATTGATAATATACTCCTTCTTCAAAGTATAGCATTCTAAAGTTATTAAATAAAGATCAAATTAAAATAATATAAGATTTACAAATAAATTTCCATACTAACTTATTATAAATGAATCATGGAAGCTGATACCTTTAGGACTTAGAAAGATCCAAACAAAGAATGGATTACTGGGACTCAACAGAAGAATGGTGGTAGTATTAAGTGATTTTGAGGGCACAGTCCTTTACTGAACTCCTGGTATGAACATTTCTCCTCCTCAAGCATTTTATCCTTAAGGAACATTGGAATATCAACTTATAAAGTTATTATTGTGTTTACTGTAAACAATATAAATTAACATTTTTATTTTGCTTTAAATGGTTTTAATGTAATTTATAAAGATTTTACACAATATCTAGTTTAAAAGGAAAGGGATGAAGATAATATGTCGCATGAAAGTATAAAGCATTTATCTTAACCTAGGCTATTAGAATTGAAACTGAAGAATTCTTCTTTGCTTATTTGATGACTTATATATTATAGACCCTGGGAATTAAGAATTTCACTCATCTTAATTTTGTCTTCTCCAAGCCAAATGAAAAATTAACCAGTGGGCTGTAGCCAGAATTGACTTTGCCACTAAGGAACAAAGGGAAGAATAAACAATCAGAATCTTATCTCTCTTAATAGCAGCTGGATCTTGTATGTTCTTAGTTTTTACAGGGAGTTCCATATACATCAGTTTGTTAAAATTGAAACATATATTCAGCTTAGATATTCATAAAGATAAACACACATTTTCACATGAAAAATTACAATAATAAATAGATATCAGTGGTGATTTTGGATATGACATTAATGTGATCATCATTTGGCTGCTGATTTATTCCTTTTTTATCTAAAGCCGGATAGGATCATTGGATTCTGAAATAACTGTTTTCATAGAAATCTCACATTCATGTAAACATTTAGGAAAAATATAACAGTACTATCTAGTGAATAAGAAAATGTCAGCTTAGCTTAGGGGAAAGTCCTAAGGTCAATATAACACATTAAGAACATTAAAGTAGTAAAAAATGCTATAAAATATTGAAAAAAATAGCAGAATAATCAAAGTTATCTAAAATAAAATTCTAGAAGAAATTTTGAGAAAGCTTCTATAACAATATAGCATAGCCATGAATTTATAACAAAGGTATATAAAGTGGAAGTAAAGAAAACCTAATCAAGCCTAGAAAGAAATGAGATTCTGTTTGTAAGTTAGTTTAAAAATGAAATGTTGCATATAGATATGTGGTGTGTGTTTTGTGTTTGGGTGGTGAGTTTTCTTCTGAGAATATTAATTTGTTTGCTTGCCAAAAACTTGCTTGACAAATACCCACAATTAAAGGCTACTGAATATTTTAAGACTCTAATTTTATTTTACAAATTAATAATTTTGAATAATAGATACAAATTAATTAATAACTAATGAAAATAGGTGGTTATGTCTTGCTCAATACTCTAGGTTATCATTAAGATAATTTTTTACTGAAGGCTAGAGTGTACTTAGGCTTTGAATGAAAACTTTTAGCTGAAAGATGGGGAACATTGTTGAGGTTAAGCATATTTTCCAAGTAGCTCAAGAAATCAGTCCATTCTGAAGCTATCTGACTTTATTATATTGTAAAGACTAAGTGAAAGATTTAATTAATTAAACTGAGAAGATAATTCTTGTTTAAGTAATTCTTTCCTGTTGGCACATACTATTCAAAAATGTTCAGTATATATTTTAAGTTGTGAATCGGTCACATGATAAACTCAAAGACACACTTTAGTAAGAAAAGACTGGAATAATCATAACAATGTAACCAAAATGATGTTTTGATAAAAAAAAAAATGAACTCCTAGCGATTTTTGAAGGTTAAGAAAGATATTTTTCTCTATATATTAGAGTTGCAAGTATTATCTATAGGTTCTTAGATTTTTCGTCCATTTTATTCATGGATTATTTAAAAAATAATATTATTTTAATAAATCTTCTTGCTCTTAACAAGTTTATTCTTCCCATATTTTATTAGTAGTCCTCCAATAACTTTAAAAAACTTTTTTTTTAAGTAAAGTGAGCATTATGCACTTTATATTGCAACTCAAAGAATGCCTTCCACAGTAAAGTTCTACTAGTATTCCTCATCTGTAATTATGAACTTTTCCATCTCTGCAATCTTAAATTTAAATGTTTATAAAATTCTTCATTCTTACATGATATAAAATGAGTCCAATATATGACTTTGAAATTTTAATAAAAAAGCATCTTATCTTTTTAAACAAGGAGTACTAAGCATAATTCCTAGCAATT
Source organism: Bubalus kerabau (assembly GCF_029407905.1). Taxonomy (NCBI): domain Eukaryota; kingdom Metazoa; phylum Chordata; class Mammalia; order Artiodactyla; family Bovidae; genus Bubalus; species Bubalus kerabau. The sequence goes on along the minus strand of NC_073635.1, from coordinate 6,803,330 downwards.
AGGAAATACAAAATGGATACATTAGATTGATATTTATCTCAATAATAAAAATATAATTTATACTGTTTAGTACATGACAAACACATCATGTATGCTATCTCATTTCCCATCAAACTCAAATAGCAATAAATTATTACTATATATCAGATAAAGATTCTGAACAACCCTTAAGGATACATAATGTCACTGTTCTCTGAAATTCCATGTGTATAAGAAAATAACTTTCTTTTTAAAACCCATTATGTGTATACAGTCTGAGGCATCTTCAATGACTGTTGATTGCTTTCAAAGTATAAAAAAAGTATTTGGGCAATTCAATGATGAAAAGCTTGTCTTTAGATTATTCAGCCATATTAGCTGTCAGCCTACTGTGGAGTCAAGGGGGTCAGCTTCCTACTAGCCTTTGAAGGGGTCTCACCTTGAGTTGAGGAAGAAGCTTCTTTCTCACCATCAACAGGAGGTACAGTTCAGGGAGTCTGTCTTACCTAACAGTCTCACCCCTTTATGGTTTCTCTATCCTCAACCCTTTGTGTTCTCTAGAGATAAATGTGTGCCTTAAAATTACATAGCTAGTGTCCAGCCACCTCTTATGAAAGTACTGCCTAGACATGCAAGACAATTTATTTTAGGACTTCTTCAAACAGTCGTCAGAAAGAATTCCAATTTAGCCCTCTGTTACAGCTGTCTTCCTTAAGATCACTCTAGAGTAAATGAGAACTCAGGATTGAACTGAGACCTTTCAGTCAACACATGTATACCTGTGGCGGATTCATTTTGATATTTGGCAAAACTAATACAGTTATGTAAAGTTTAAAAATAAAATAAAATAAAAAAAAATACTCTAAAGTTCAAGTCTAAACCTTGAAATTATTCTGAGATATACCTTAAACACCTTTAAGGTGAATTCCTGTACTTCTCATCATCTTGCTATGCATATATTGTAATAAATGAATGTCCTAGTAGTAAAGTTTCATATTCTTATTGCTCATGGCTTATATATTCATCTATATAGCAGATAATGCCTTGTAAAACATCCATCATGTTAGTCACAGTTAATGGTAGGTTTTCAAGCATTCAAGTCTATGCAATATAGAAATCTCTCTCAAAAAGAAGCATTAATACTCTCTAAAGAATTTTACTTTCTATGAAAAGCACTTTCATATGAAAAGTTAGTTAAATGAACATTTTCTGAATCCCTCCTTATTCACTGTGGAGACACTTCTTTGTAGTGAAGTCTCACTAGAAGGTGTTAGCCAAATTTTTTTGAGTCTAGAAAATAATTAATTATATTATAAGCAGAGATGTAGAGATGTAATGTAATTCTGCATTCTGTCAACTTAAATATTTAAGTCATTTAGAGTCATTGTTACATTAGTCAATATCATAAAAAAGCAGTATAGAACAGAAGACAAAAGTGTTAAAAAAAGGCAATTAAAGTAAATTTTTGTATGAATGCCAGAAGATATTATATGCTATTCTAAGTGCTGATATATCTTTTATTAATAAATCATCCAATCGGTTGCTTATATTTTTATAATTATAAAAATACTTTATTGATTTTATACTCCAAAGTTGTCAAATGTCTATTTGAACCTAATATGGAAACAGAGAGACTGCATAACATTTTTTAAACCTTAGATACATATGATGGAAAGAATTCCAACTACATCTTGGGCAATAAAATAGATAATTCTCTATAAAATGTTTTCTTTTTTAAAAGATAATGATATCTACTGGATAATAAATAATATATTTCAGTATTTCCATTTCAGTAGAGACTGTTTTAAAAATTCACTACAGTGTTCTGATACTTAGAAACATACTTTTGTCATTAAATTTAATTTAAATATTTAAACACAAAAAGTCAACTTTAGCTTTCTTTCATTCAGAGAGATCACATTGTTCCCACTTGTGTATACTAAAAGTATCCTCAACTTATCTGGACTCAGAAAGAAACAATTATTTATAAGAACAACATTATTACATAATGTAGCTGCTAGAGCATGTATCAAAAACACAAACAATATGAGATAGCAGGGGAAGATTCAGGAGGTAGAGCGATAGTCTTCAACAATCCATCCCTCTGTCATGGAGACACAGTTCAGGCCTGGTGGCCCAGATGGTAAAGAATCCACCCACGATGCAGAAGATCTTGGTTGGACCCCTGGGTCTAGAAGATACCTTGGAGGAGGAAATGCAACCCACTCCAGTATTCTTGCCTGGAGAATTCCATGGAGAGAGGATGCCTGGTGAGCTACAGTCCACACAACTGAGCAACTAAGTCTATAATTTTAAAGAAGTTACAGAATGCCATGTTTACATCATGTTTATTATAGACTCTCTCGTTTATAATGAGCACTCTTTATAAATGTCTTGCCAACAGGATTTGTAGTAAATAAATGGAAAGGATTCATATGTTCCACCTGTTACTGATTGTTCCTTATTAGTCTAGGTTCCTAATATATAGTTAATGATAATTGATTAAACTATTGGTTTCTGGATTGGTTGGTTATTGATAGTAGCAACTGATTGATTAAAGAGGTATAATCTATTTTCTTTATTAGGTTTCACTTATGACATAATGGACTGGTTAGTGGATCTTTTAAGAAAGCAGTTTGACACTGAAGGATAGCTTACACCTAAATAAACACGTACTCTCTGTAATATGTGTTTATAGGAATATGTTTTGATTAATCACTGCATGTTAGTGATTTGTATACTAGTCAGCATTCTCATTTCTTTATTATTTTTTTAATTAGGAAAGCTTATTTTTAACACTATTTTCTATATGTTCTATAAAATTGAGGGTTAATGTGTCTATAGAAATGACCCAGGAAAATAATTGTATTGAAGTATAATTTAAAAAAAAAATTTTTTTAAATTAAAAAAAAAAAAAGTCAACTCCTCATGAGAAAAGTTGACTCATTGGAAAGACTCTGATGCTGGGAGGCACTGGGGACAGGAGGAGAAGGGGACAACAGAGGATGAAATGGCTGGATGGTATCACTGGCTCAATGGACGTTAGTCTGAGTGAACTCCGGGAATTGGTGAGAGACAGGGAGGCCTGGCGTGCTGCGATTCATGGGGTCACAAAGAGTAGGACACGACTGAGCGACTGATCTGATCTGATCTGATTGAAGTATACATATTTATTGTTCATTTAGTATCTCCTTGACATTTTTAAACATCTTAATGACAACAATGGATATTGTATATAGTTTTTAAAATTTGTTTAGCTCCATAATTTTATTTTATTTTTTGAAATGTTCTTTTTATTTTACTTCATTTTTAAAATGTTTATTGAAAGATAGTTGATTTACAATGGTGTGTTGGTTTCAAGTGTACAGCAAAGTGAATCAGTTATAGATATACATATATCTACTCTTTTTTAGATTATTTTCCCATATAGGCCATTACAGTGCATTGAATAGTTCTCTGTGCTATACAAAGCTATGTTTTTTCCAGTAGTTTTGAACTGTGATGTTGGAGAAGACTCTTGAGAGTCCCTTGGACTGCAAGATCAAACCAGTCAATCCTAAAGGAAATCAGTCCTAAATATTTCCATTGGAAGGACTGAAGCTGAAACTGAAGCTCCAATACTTTGGCCACCTGTTGTGAAAACTGACTCATTGGAAAAGATCCTGATGCTGGGAAAGATTGAAGGCAGGAGAAGGGGATGACAGAGGATGAGATGGTTGAATGGCATCACCAACTCAATGGACATGAATTTCAGCAAGCTCAAGGTGTTGGTGATGGACAAGGAATCCTGGTGTACTGCAGTCCATAGGGTTGCAAAAAGTTGGATATGATTGAGTGACTGAACTGAACTGAACTGTGATATACAGTAGGTCTTAATAGTTATCAATTTTATATATAGTAGTGTGTATATGTCAATCTCAATCTTCCAGTTTATATCTCTCACCCTTTACCCCCTTGTAACCACAAGTTTGTTTTGTACCCCTGTGTAGCTGAGTTTATTAATACCCCTTTTTTAGATTCCAAATATAAATGATATCATATGATCTTTGCCTTTCTGTGTTTGACTACTTCACTCAGTATGACAGTCTCTAGGCCCATCTATGTTGTTTCAAATGACATTATTTTGTTCTTTTTATGGCTGAATAATAGTCCATTGCATATATGTACCACATCTTCTTTCTCCATTTCTTTGTTGATGGACATTGACGTTACTCCTGTGTCTTGGCTATTGTAAACAGTGCCACAGTGAACACTGGGATGCATGTATCTTTTCAAACAGTATGGAAGTTCCTTAAAAATAGAACTACCATATGACCTAGAAAATCGATTCCTAGGCGTATACTGGGAAGAAAACCATAATGTGAAAAGATAGCTGCAAATTTTTAAAGTGTAGAATGTTAAATGCTACAGTTATTTTATTTGAATCATAGATACAATGTGAAGAACAGGTAAGATTTATATATGATTCCTACACTGATAATTACTCCACAAAATTTTGGACCAAATGCATATGTTTGACTAAATGTACCTGTTTGTATACAAATTTTTAAAATTAAATGTATTTGTCACCTTTGCGTGGAGAAGGAAATGGCAACCCACTCCACTATTCTTGCCTGGGAAATCCCATGGACAGAGGAGCCTGGTGGGCTACAGTCCATGGGCTCGCAAAAGAGTTAGTCATGATATAGCAACTAAACAAGGGAATCACCTTTGAGAAAATATTTCTTTTTTCAAATTTAAGGATGGTTCAATTCAGTTCAGTTTCTCAGTCATGTCGAACTCTTTGCAACCCCATGAACCACAGCACGCCAGACCTCCCTGTCAATCACCAGCTCCCAGAGTTCACCCAAACCCATGTCTATTGAGTTGGTATGCCATCCAACCATCTCATCCTTTGTTGTCCCCTTCTCCTTCTGCCCTCAATCTTTCCCAGCATCAGGATCTTTTCAAAGAGTCAGCTCTTTGCATGAGGTGCCCAAAGTATTGGAGTTTCAGCTTCAACATCAATCCTACCAATGAACACCCAGGACCAATCTTCATTAGAATGGACTGGTTTGATCTCCTTGAAATTCAAGGGACTGTCAAGAGTCTTCTCCAACACCACAGTTCAAAGGCATCAGTTCTTTGGTGCTCATTTTCCTTTATAGTCCAACTCTCACATCCATACATGACCACTGGAAAAAACATAGCCTTGACTAGACAGACCTTTGTTGACAAAGTAATGTCTCGACTTTTCAATATGCTATCTATGTTGGTCATAACGTTCCTTCCAAGAAGTAAGCATCTAACTGAAATTAACAATAACCTATTAGTGAGTAATGTGTTACACATGACTATTGGTGAAAACATTGCATTAAATATTTATATGAAGGGATATTTACATGTGAGTCATCCATTTCCCTTTTAGTTTCCTTAGTTTAGCAGTGAAGGGAAAAAAAGAAAAAATACTTCACACAAGAAGTGGGAAAGGGAAATCTTCTTGTGAAGATTGGTTATGTGTTTTCAACTCTTTTGTGAAGAGGAATGTAATAGTTTATTGCTTCACTGGCATCATTTATCTGTGCCCAAGAAAAGCATAATTTTTAATTAGAAAAAGAAATTTAAAGATATTTCTGGTTTTCAGAGGTGGGATCCTGAAAAAGTATTCACATCTCATAATATCCCATTTTATGGAACATTATGCAGACACCATTTATTAGAAACTGTGTAAAGTATTTATTCAGCACTGCCTTGCTATATTTTATTAAGATATTCAGTCTCATACTTGCTGAGATCACTATTTCACATCTTCTCTTTCTTCTAACACTTCTAATATATTTTCTTCTCAATTTTAGCTATCAATTTTTTACCCTGTTTCAGTGTGAAAGCAAATGTAACAGAAGACTTTCTCAGATTTTTACTTTTAAACTTACCTATACTGGATGCTTGGGGCTGGTGCACTGGGACGACCCAGAGGGATGGTATGGGGAGGGAGGAGGAGGGTTCAGGATGGGGAACATGTGTATACCTGTGGCAGATTCATGTTGATATATGGCAAAACCAATACAATATTTTAAAGTTAAAAATAAAGTAAAATATGCCATTATCTTTAAAAAATAAATAAATAAACTTACCTATAAACACACATATAGACTATGTCTTGTAGTTGTCCATGTTTTAGTAAAATAAATAAACTTTAAAAAAATAAATAGCCAAAACTTTTTCGTTACATTCAGCTTCACTCCCTCTTCACTTTTTTGGTTGCATTCACTTCTCTTAGAAAAAATGATTATATATAATACTGCTCACTTTCTTATTTCTCACTCTCTTTTGAATCAGTGTTTACCTAGCCAAGTCATTCTCATTAAAGTTACCAAAGAACTCAGCACTTCAAATCTCCAAAGTTAATTCACTGTTCTAATCTTAACATTCTAAGCAGCAACGGCATCATTTCCTCTTTTTTTTAATTTCCTTTTTTTTAAAAAAACAAGTGTTCTCCCTTGGCTTCTGGAATACTCTACTCTCCTGATGTTACTTTATTACAATGGTCGCTACTCTCTCCCTCTGTGCTGGTTTTTTCTCCTCTTGCCATTTATTAAATTTATGAGGCTTAGTACTCAAAACTGTCTCTACTTATGTTCTACTTACATTACTTACAAAAGTAATCTTTTTTCACACACATTTTAAATATAATTGTTAGGCCTATTGCTTTTAAATTTCTAATATTGAACTACCTGAAGTAGAATAACAACTTGCATAACGTATTTTAGATGAGTCAGAGTTACCTGTCCACAAAATAAATTCTTTAATTTTTTTCTCATATTCTTACTAATGTGTCCTTAGTCTCAGTAAATGACACTAAGCTCCAGTTTAACTTGTCTTTTATTGCTCTGTAATTAACATATGCAGAATATCTGTGACAGAAAACAATAAACATTTGTTTCTCACATTTCTGCTGTTTGGTGACTTGGCTGATCTTGGTTGGCCTGGCAGGGTAGCTCTAAGCAGAGGGTTGCAGCTGGAACAGTTCTAAATGTCAGTCATCCTCCTGGCATCTGTGGCCTACTCAGGGAATGGTTTTCTCATTGAAATTATAGCATCTTGAGGATTGTCAGAATCAGGTTAAACATCTTGAAGCCTAGATTCAAAAAGAGTAAAATGACAATGTTTTGTGTCTTATCCAAAAGTGAAGAGGCAGCAAATTGCATGCCATTATTATGAGAGCTGTACTATTTTATCACAAAGGTTTGGTTGCAGGGAGAGGTAAGAAAGTGAGCCCATAATTCAGTCAGCAAACTGAAATTTTCAATACCTGATAAATGGAGGAGTATAAAAGTAAGTCTTACTTTTATCAAGGACAATTAGAAACAACAGATATAGTGCAAAAACTGACAGTTCAGAGCCGTTAGAGGCTGGTCAAAATAAGAAGGAATTGAGGAGTTAAGATCCCAGTGACTGGAGAATCCCAGAGAAATTACCTCTGCAACATTTCCGCCCACCCCTCCCCACCCCGCCAGGAGTATTTGCTGGCATGGTTATTGAAAAAAGGCTGAGAATATGACTTTTTTCATTGCTGAGGGCTACTCCTTTTTAATATAGAATACAGCAGAGCTTTATGCAGAGACTAGTGATGGAAAGAAAGACCGGAAAGTGAAGATCCTTAAACAAGTGTTCTTAAAATAATTGCCTAAATCTAAGGCTGTATGGAACTTCACTGGTGGCTCAGATGGTAAAGAATCTGCCTGCAGTGCAGGAGACCTGGGTTTGATCCCTTGGTCAGGAAAATCCCCTGGAGAAGGGAATGGCTACACATTGCAGTATTCTAACCTGGAGAATTCCATGGGCAAAGGAGTCTGGCAGACATGACAAAGTGACTAACACAACACAAGACTGTGTGAGAGAAGAGGCTGAAGCATTCCTGTAAGGTAAGTGGAATTTTACTGGTGAGGAGACAAATGCTTTGAGAGTGAAGATCTCAAAAGAATAAATTTTAAAATGAAAAGTCTCTTATATGAATGTGCTCAAAGGATAGACATTAAAAAGAGGTGAACCAGAAATATGTCTTGCCAGAATTTCAACCCAGCTTTGACTTCACTTAACTCTGAAATGAATTATGGTGATTAAATCACCCTTGTCTACCTTTCTAGTGGAGGTAAAAGGGATATCCCTATGTGGAAAAATATATATCTTCCTTTGTATTTATCAATTTACTATGTAAAATTATATTAAAATCTAGGTGCCAGAAGATGAGACTTTACACTAAAATAGAAAATATAAACAGAACCAGTTGTTTTCTAGACACTGAAGTTAAGATAATGATTTATAAATAACCTTAATTAATAAAGTCAAGAATCTATGTGTGGATACTGGAAAATCATACTAAAATTTGAACTATTATCACTCAATTAAAATCTATAAAATTATATAAAAATTATAGAAAATATATTCAATCAATAAAGTACTGAATTTGAAGCAGACATAATGACAGACAATTTTTGAACTTAAATATAAAGAAAAATAATATAAGAAATAGAGAAAAGAGCATAAGCAGTATATCTGATATAAAAGTAATTTGAGGCCCCAATGGGAAAATAAACAAGTGAAAAGAAGGAAAAATTTGTTTTTATAATAAAATAATCAATGGAAATCTCCAAAAAGTAATGAATATCCTCATGTTCAAAAATGTCTGCACACAAAAATCAGTATAAATACAAAGAAAAATAAAAGCTGGGCTCATCATAATTGATCTCTAAAACCCAAGTACAAAGAGAAAAAATATAAACCATGCCAGAGAGAAATAATGCATTATATTAGAAGAAGTAATAATAAGGATATGGTTAAATTCTCAGGACAATGATTTAGCCAGAAGACAAGGAAATCACACAATTTAAGAGTTGACATAAAATGAACATCAACTTTTATATGGAAAAAAATACAAGATTGTAAAGTGAAGCTGTTTTCAAACATATTTATCTGGAGAGTCTATGTAATTCCAATAGAAACTCCAAGTTATTTTGTGAAAATTCAAAAGCTGTTCTAAAATTTAATCAGAAATATAAAGATCCAAGAATATCTAAGATAATATTGAAGAGGAAAAACAAAGTTGAACACTTAAAAACAAAATGAAAAGTATTTATTTTAGATATATAATTTAAGATAAAAAGTAAAATAAAAAGACCAAAGAGAATAATGTGGAAAAAAGTGATTTTCAACAACTGTGCTACATCAGTTAAGGATCCACATAGAAAAAAGGGAATATTAATGACAATCTCACATCATACACAAAAAAGTAAATTAAAGCTGAATTTAGAACTAAATGTGAAAGCAAAAACATTAAATCATCTAAAGGAATTCAAATATATATCTTCCTGATGTATATTTAAAGGATGCCAACATCCTTTAAATAAGATCGAAAAAATAAAAATTGTAAATGAAGAAATAAAAGATTAATTGCAATGCATTAACATATGCTAAGAAAAGACACAATTCTAAAGTTTAAGTTGCAGATTATAAATTTGGAAAACATTTATAATAAATATATGTAACATGCATCCTAAAGGAGATCAGTCCTGGGTGTTCATTGGAAGGACTGATGTTGAAGCTGAAACTCCAACACCTGATGCGAAGAGCTGACTCATTAGAAAAGACCCTGATGCTGGGAGGGATTGAGGGCAGGAGGAGAAGGGGACGACAGAGGATGAGATGGTTGGATGGTATCATCGACTCAATGGACATGGGTTTGGGTAGACTCCAGCAGTTGGTGATGCACAGGGAAGCCTGGCGTGCTGTGGTTCATGGGGTTGCAGAGTCGGACATGACTGAGCGACTGAACTGAACTGAACATGCATTCTGTATACACATATACATACATGAAACATATATATATATAACATGGACATAGAGCTTACAATGAGTATGGAATATATAACAAAATTCAGTAAAGAAAGAAACTCAAACACCCTAATGCAAGTAAGGGCAGAAGACTTTCAAAAACATTCCATCAAAGACTATGCATTTGAAATACTCAGCATGAGTATTTATCAGGGAAATTCAATGAAATCAAAATACAATATAAACTTAAATCAGACCAGCCAAATAAAAAAAAAAATAATAACAAAGGTGATACTAAGTGCTGGTGAGGATATATAGATCAATTAGATCTATTAGGCACTGCTGGAGGAAAACATAAATTAGTATATCTTCTTTGAAAAACTCATCAGCAGTATCTACCAAAATGTGTATACACAAACACCATGACCCAATAGTCTTATTCCAGGGAACATATATGCAGAAATGTACACATATGTTCACCAAAAGTATTATACAAAAGTTTTCATGGGCAGTACTACCCATAGTATCACTAAAATGGAAACAACCTACATATCTATCACCAGTAGAGGAGATACATACATTACATGATATTTGTGCCATCACATGGCATATTGCAGAGAAAAGAACACCCACAACTGTGTACAGCAATATGGTGACTCACACTAAAACACTGTTAAATGGAAACAACCAGACATAAATGAAATTATATGTTGTATGATTCTATTTATATAATGTTCTGAAAAGCAAGTAATGTGGTGCAATAGAAGCTATGACTCTTAGAAGAGGGGGAAGACAGAAAGGGAACCAAGTATGCTTCTGTCTGGTTGTTAATGGTTATTTTCTTTCATGCGTTGGTAAAATTAATGTATAATACTTATGATTTGAACATATTTCTATTTATAGGTATATTTAAATTCAAAATGTACATCCAACATTTTAGTTACTATGCACTTATGACCCCACCTTCAATACTTACATTCCTTTTTGGATTTTTGCTTTCTTCTTACTATTATTTTTCCATTATCACAGGATTTTCCTGTAGAATAAAAACCTGTTATGTTATATCATCAGAGGACTTGCCTCTATTAAGCACTTGTTTCTACATACAATCTAATTATGAAGTAAAAGTCCTTGCAGTAGAATTCAGAATTTGTGTGCAGGTTTTTTGTTTGTTTGTTTGTTTGTTTGTTTTAATGAAGAGACAGTAAACACTTTCTTGAGTATCATTGATTAGATAAATGGCCAACCTGGATGTTCAAGTTCACATGGATAGCAAATTAAGGTTTAGAGGCAAAAGGAAGTGTAAAAACTTGTGAAAATTGCTGAAAATTAACTGTCATTGAAACGTAGATATCAAAGGGAAAAGTGATGATACTTACATTTCATCATGTTGCAAAAAAAAAAAAAAACTGCAAGAGATGGAGCACATATTAAAGCACTTCTAAATAGTCTAACAATAATAAAGGGTTATGAAATTCCTATTTACTTCCTTTGTTAGTTATTTTGTACATTTATTTTACTACATTTTCTTGTGTATCTCTTACTAACAGAGCTTAAATTTCTGCTTTTCTTTTGTTGATATAATATGAACAAAAGTGTAATTTCTGAGTGGAAATTGTCAGAACCAGTGTTTACTTTGCCTCAGTCTCTCCTCCAGATAATGACTAATCAGTTAATCTGGCTCTGGGAGGGAGGAGGGCAAAAACAGTTTAAATGCAGAGCCCCAGCAGACTGGAAGAAGTCCTAAACTGCTAACACACGGTAGCACTCACAGGATGCTTCCTGAGCATGCGTATAAAGATTGGCATTTGGCAATCATATATCAGCTGGAGAAACACAGGCTTCTTTTTTGAGTTAGCACCCTGGGATTTATTGAACCCAATCATAAACAAAGGGGTTAACGTGGTCAAAGTTACGTAAAGCTAAGGGAAATTCAGTTCAATCAAGCAGAAATACATTATGTGGAGTTATGAGACATTGGCAGCTACAAAATTTTTATTGTAGACTCCCCCACCCCGCCATATTCTGTCTCTGAGCTATCATTATAAGCCAGAAATTTAAACACCAAAACTTGACTGAGCTCCAAATTTTATAGACAGTACTAGTATGCGAGATTTTATTTTATTTAGTTTTAGTTTATTTTTGTTTTAGTTGTCTTAATATCCTTATCTCAGTTCTGGGCCAGAGTCCCAGAACGCCCCAAATTCAGTCCTTATCTCAAAATGACCTGTACAAGGTCAGAGTGGAAATGAGCAAGTAGTTTTTAGTACTTGTAGATAGGTTAAACTTCTCAGCTCTACCTTCCTTCCAAAAGGAAGGGTATAATTCCTGCATTAGGGTTCTCCAGAGGAACAGAACCAGTTGAATAAATCATCTCCTACAATTTATTATAGGAAATGACTCACACAGCTATGGAGGCTAATATGTCCCACAGTCTACCATTTGCAAGCTGGTGAACCATGAAAGCCAGTGATACTACCCAGCTCAGTTCAGTTCAGTCACTCAGTTATGTCCGACTCTGTGATCCCATGGACTGTAGCATGCCAGGCTTCCCTGTCCATCACCAACTCCTGGAGCTCACTCAAACTCATGTCCATTGAGTTGGTGATACCATCCAACCATTTTGTCCTCTGATTTCTCCTTCACCTGCCTTCAATCTTTCCCAGCATCAGGGTCATTTCAAATGAATCAGTCCATCACATCATGTGTCCAAAGTATTGGAGTTTGAGCTTCAGCATCAGTCCTTCCACTGGACACCCAGGACTGATCTCCTTTAGGATGGAGTGAGTGGATCTTGTTGCAGTCCAAAGGACACTCAAGAGTCTTCTCCAATACGCCAGTTCAAAAGCATCGATTCTTCTGTGCTCAGCTTTCTTCATTGTCCAACTCTCACATCCAAACATGACTACTCGAAAAACCATAGCTTTGTCAGCAAAGTAATATCTCTGCTCTTTAATATGCTGTCTAGATTGGTCATAGCTTTTCTTCCAAGGAGCAACTGTCTTTTAATTTCATGGCTGCAGTCACCATCTACAGTGAATTTGGAGTCCAAGAAAATAAAGTCTGTCACTCTTTCCATTGTTTCCCTATCTATTTGCCATGAAGTGATGGGACTGGACGCCATGATCTTAGGTTTCTGAATGTTGAGTTTTAAGTCAGCTTTTTCACTCTCTTCTTTCACTTTCATCAAGAGGCTTTTTAGTTCCTCTTCACTTTCTTCCATAAGGGTGTTATCATCTGCTTATCTGAGGTTCTTGATATTTCTCCTGGCCAACTTATATTTTAGCTTCATCCAGATACTACTCAGTCTTAGTCCAAAGTCCTGAGATCCAGGGAGCCACTGATGTAAGTCCCAGAACTTTAAGACTTAAGAAACAGTAGCTCAAGGTAGGAGAAGGTAGAGAGGAGACAGTGCAAATTTGTTTTTCTTCACCTTTTTGTTCTAATAAGGTCTCAATAGATTGGATGATTCCCACCCCCATTGGTGAGAGCATATCTTTTTTATTTGATCAACTGAATCAGATGTTAGTCACTTCTGGAAATACCCTTGACAGACACATCCAGAAATAATGATTTTTCAGCTATTTGGGTAATTCTGAGCTCAATCAATTGACATTAAATTTAATGATTACTATCCCTAAACATAATTATTATTTCTTTCTCCCAAACTAAAGGTGGCAGATTCTAACCAAGGGCAGAAAACAGGAGTCTGTTTTTATGGAGAGCAAAACTTCAGATTTAGCTAAAATGGAGGAAATTATGAACAGTCATAATCCAAAATCTGAAACTTACTAAAGAAAGCTTCATCTCAAAACATTGGTCTTGAAAGTAGTTTACATAAAATAAAAATTAAAAATGTCCTAAGTTACAATTGCTCAAATAACAACGTACCCCTCCAGAAAACTCCTTCTTCTTTAATTTTTTCTGTAATCTAGGTATTTCATGTTTTATAGTCTCTCCTATACTCATCACAATAAAATAAATAAATAAATAAAAATTTTAAGTGGTATATCTAGAAAAATAGCTTGCTCATTTTTTTCTCAATAAAAGCAAAAGTAAAAAAAAAAATTCTTAGATATCATCTGGTCAAACATAATATTTTATAAATGAGGAGAGTAAGGTACCAAGCTATATCCTCATGACCTAAAATTCCCATTTCCAAACACCATCATTTTGGAGGTTAGGATTTCTACATATGAATTTGGGGACATAAATATTCAGACTAGAGCAGCTATCAAAGAATAATGGAGATTGGAATGAGACAACTCTGGAGAAGATAATATTTTTTAAAAATGAGATGATGTATATATTGTGACACATAAGAAAAAAGATGAAAGACTGAACCCTAAAGCTGTGACAGACTGAGAAGGGGTAGAGAGTGATACCAGAAGAAATGCATTTAAGGGATATACCAATTTCTTAGTACCCTAGGTAGGAGACAGGGAAATGCCCAGATGATCCTTATATTTCTTGAATCATTGATTCAGAAAGTGATGGAACTGTCCTCAGTGATGGAGAACAGAAACAAACAAAAGTGAAGAGACAGTGATGTCTTCCAGTTTGAGCATGTTCAGCTACTTCTTTTATTTTCTTCTTCAACTCACTAAACTTACCAAAAAAGCCTATGCTATTTTAATGTGAAAATATAATTTTCACATTTGAGATTGCTGTGAGAGTATTTATATTTTAATATGAAAAATAGACTATTTTAAAATTTGAAATGATTTTAGGATATTAGAATGAAGAACATTACATAGCATTTCCATGTACCAGAGAAGCCCACACTAGAGGTTTTGAGTTTTAGGCATCAGGTTACAGGTGGTAAATGGAGTTATATGTGGATGGTATCATTCATTCATCCCTTTCTCTCTTCCCTAACTTATTCAGGCTATAAACATTTTGTGCCATATGGTGTGTTCCTAGCCTTGTGATGGATGCTAGAAAAGGCACTTCAGAAAGTGTAAGAAACAAAATTAGATAAGCATGCATTCAAAGGTGAACTGACCTCTGATTACTGAATACTGAATAGGGGAAAATTGAATATATTCAGAAAACAGGCTAAAGACATAAGCAGAAAACTAGAAAATAATTATGTCCTATAATGCAAGAAACTATAAAGATGAAAAATACTTTTACTTGACTCTGTATTGTGTAAAATAAAAACTTGTTTACCCTCTATAGCTCTAATTCAGTGATGTTAAGATTTGTATTGGACATAAAAATAATTCTTAAACAATGGCTTGAATGAGAACCTAAGGAATTGGCATGACACTGAAATTCTTTACAAGAGCGCATGCCCCATCACCCCTTAACTCCTATTCCCTCGGATGTCTAGAGGAACTTGAAAAAACAGAAAAAGCACCCTATTCAAACATCATGTCATGGATAATGCAAATTAAGCCTTCAATGTGTTATTAATAGACTAGTGAGATTTTAAAGGGTAGAAAATTACTCAGCATGAATAGGAGCTTGAAACAACTGACTCCCTAGTACAACAGACATGGTCATAGAAATTAGTACAGATACCTTAGAAACATAATTTAACAATATCTATGGAAATTGTATCTATTCATGTAAATGACTAGCAATTCCTCTATAGGTATAAACCCATGGTGGTGGTTGGTTTGGTCACTAAGTCATGTTCAACTCTTGCAACCCCATGGACTGTAGCCCACAAGGCTCCTCTGTTCATGAGATTTCCCAGACAAGAATACTGGAGAGGCTTGCCATTATCTTTCCAGAGGATCTTTCCAGCCCAGGGATCAAACCCAGGTCTCCTGCATTGCAGGCAGATTCTTTACCACTGAGCTACTTCGGAAGTCTCATTAAAAAAATAGTAGACAAAATCAATAAGTTTATGTGTATTTATGGTAGGAAATACTATAGAACACTGGGAAGGAAAAATGTTGTATGTGATGGTATATCTAAATCACATAGTGTGTTAAAGTTAGAACTTCAGATACAAAAGAATATGTGGTGTATTATTCCATTTACATAGCAAAATCAGTCAAAAGTTATTATATGTTGTAACAGTTAGTTAATTTATTGGGGAATTAATGACTGGAAAAGGACATGAGATTGTCTGTCTCCTGGGGGTAATTCTGTTGTCATTATATGATGAAGACATAGATGTTTTCATTTATGAAACATTTATGAAACATAAGTACAAATTAATTTAATTGTATACATATGATAAGTGCCATTTTCTGTATGGGTATCTTACATTAATTAGAATTTAAAAATAAACAAGCATGAACATAATTTCTGGCATTTCAAACAGATAAACATTTAATGACACAAAATAACATAATTTTCTATTTCGTGTCTATCTCCAGATTGTTAATAGATCCATTACTTTCAGTTCTCAGTGAATATTGATTTATTACATTTTATAATTGCCTACAGAGTCTTTTGAAAATAGACATGTTTGCTTCATTTTGAACAAATAATTATAAATTATTTTGACAAACTTAGAAAATAAATTATTATAATGCAACAGTAATTTTCTACTTGAAAAAAAAGAGTATCTGTCATCTCTTTTGGTCACTTTTGTTTTTTTTTTTTTTTTTTTTTTTTTAATTTTATTTTATTTTTAAACTTTACATAACTGTATTAGATTTGCCAAATATCAAAATGAATCCGCCACAGGTATACATGTGTTCCCCATCCTGAACCCTCCTCCCTCCTCCCTCCCCATTCCATCCCTCTGGGTCGTCCCAGTGCACCAGCCCCAAGCATCCAGTATCGTGCATCGAACCTGGACTGGCAACTCATTTCATACATGATATTTACATGTTTCAATGCCATTCTCCCAAATCTTCCCACCCTCTCCCTCTCCCACAGAGTCCATAAGACTGTTCTATACATCAGTGTCTCTTTTGCTGTCTCGTACACAGGGTTATTGTTACCATCTTTCTAAATTCCATATATATGCGTTAGTATACTGTATTGGTGTTTTTCTTTCTGGCTTACTTCACTCTGTATAATAGGCTCCAGTTTCATCCACCTCATTAGAACTGATTCAAATGTATTCTTTTTAATGGCTGAATAATACTCCATTGTGTATATGTACCACAGCTTTCTTATCCATTCATCTGCTGATGGACATCTAGGTTGCTTCCATGTCCTGGCTATTATAAACAGTGCTGCGATGAACATTGGGGTACTCGTGTCTCTTTCCCTTCTGGTTTTCTCAGTGTGTATGCCCAGCAGTGGGATTGCTGGATCATAAGGCATGTCTATTTCCAGTTTTTTAAGGAATCTCCACACTGTTCTCCATAGTGGCTGTACTAGTTTGCATTCCCACCAACAGTGTAAGAGGGTTCCCTTTTCTCCACACCCTCTCCAGCATTTATTACTTGTAGACTTTTGGATTGCAGCCATTCTGACTGGTGTGAAATGGTACCTCATAGTGGTTTTGATTTAACACTATTAGCAAATGCCTCTGCTGCTGCTGCTACTGCTAAGTCGCTTCAGTCATGTCCGACTCTGTGCAACCCCATAGATGGCAGCCCACCAGGCTCCCCAGTCCCTGGGATTCTCCAGGCAAGAACACTGGAGTGGGTTGCCATTTCCTTCTCCAATGCATGTAAGTGAAAAGTGAAAGGGAAGTCACTCAGTCATGTCCAACTCTTAGCGACCCCATGGACTGCAGCCTATCAGACTCCTCCATCCAAGGGATTTTCTAGGAAAGAGTACTGGAATGGGGTGCCATTCCCTTCTCCAAGCAAATGCCTCTAAGATATTCTAAATGGATTAAATTAGGGACTAGAAAACCTTAGTGCATACATCTTCTTTAAGAGATATTTACATTCTTGTCAAAAGAGGATGTAACATAAAATGTCTTGAAATAAGTTCATCTGCCTCTAGAATCTCTTCTCCACTGTGAATTAATATAAATGAAACTGCATGCTCATCATTTCAAGGAACTAGCATAAACTAATTTGATTCCAGTAATTTAGTCAATAATATTCTACGTTTTGAAAATCTTTGTTTTCTCATGGTAAATGTGGCAGAATAATATACATTCAACCTATAAAGCATCCCCAAATTTAGGCCTTTTTTGAATTTACACTTATGTTCAGATTATTTTATTGCCATAGCCATTAAAGAGCATTTTAAGGTTTCATTATTATTAAATAAAATCAGTGAAAATTTCTACTATCTTGTAGTCTAAAGGAATTATAAGGCGAGAATGTGTGACTTCTCTGTAAATCATACGTTTAGAACATATTCTCCTCATATTCACATTTCTTGTCCTCTCCCTAATCTATTCATATTTCTTCAGAATTTTTACTGGGCTTCCCTGGTAGCTTAGCTGGTAAAGAATCTGCCTGCAATACAGAAGACCCCAGTTCAATTCCTGGGTCAGAAAGATCTGCTGGAGCAGAGATAAGCTACCCACTCCAGTATTCTTGGGCTTCCCTGGTGGCTCACCTGGTAAAGAATCCATCTGCAATATGGGAGACCTGGGTTCAATCCCTGTATTGGGAAGACCTACTGGAGAAGGGAATGGCTACCCACTCCAATATTCTGGCCTGGAGAATTCCATAGACTGTATAGTCCATGAGGTTGCAAAGAGTAGGATATGACTGAGCAACTTTGATTTTCAGCATTTTTCCTATGAATAATTCTCTATACTTTATTTATCTCATTTATTATTATCTCCTTTAATATAATGGAAGCTCATTTAAGACAGTAATTGTTATCTATTTGTTCTGTACTCTACACCAGTATTTGGAACAGTAGATAGTGCATAGTAGATAGTAGGTGTTCAGCAAATACTTTTGAATGAGGGAATGGACTGCTTATGATTTGATAGGCTCAGGTTAAATGTTTGAACAAGCTAACTTCACAGAGGATTCCTGACCTTTCATCAAACTATGGTCTTTGCTGATGATCTCCAAAAGAACATGGGTAACAAGTTACGTTCTAACTCTAAAGCTACCCTTAGGGGAATATAACTGCAGTAGAATTCCTTAGATCTGAGGCTCTTAATCCATCCTCTTCTTGTTAGAATGAGGAACAGATCTAGAAGAGGGATGGACCAAAGGATTTTCAGGCTCCAGTCAGGGTTTATATATTTAGCTTTTGTTGATCATTAGCCAAAAGCCTTTAATTGCTTTGGAATATTCCATGTAATTGCTGTGTCTTCAAAGAAACATGATATCTGATTACAAAATATCATCTCTTTTCTGATTTGTCCTAGAACCAAGCACAAGATTTAATTTATAGCAGGCCCTTCATAATATCCCTAGAGTCAGTAAGCATATTACTGTCTAGAAAATTTCTAAGTGTTCTGTGAAAATATAGTTTAACTCTTGTGCTATGGCTGAGTGTCCACTAGTACGAAGGTTTGTTTGGGGGGATACACATAGTAGAGACTTTGTAATTATTTGGGGAAAATACAGATCTGATGCAGATGTAAAAAACCTGTGGTAAAAAGGAAAAAATAACATTCTAAGAATAGATTTTCAATGATATTATTCATGTCTTCATTTGAGCCTATCTCTAAATGTATTCTCTAAATGTGTATTAATACATATTTTATTTTAAGAATCTGGACTTCTCAGACTTACATAGCTTATATTCTACCAAGGGAAAAAAGATGTAATCAATAAATCTAATGAGTAAATCATAAATTTTAATTTAAATTAATACATAATTTGATTTTTTAAGAGATGAGTATAGAGGATTGAATAGCATCCCCATCAAGATATGTTTATAATGGAAAATAATCTGAGTCTATAGATAGATAGATAGATGTAGAAAAGAGAAGTATGTCCAAGACCTAATTTAGGAACCTGTGAACATTATCTTATTCAGAAAAAGAGTCCTTCTAGATGTAAGCTAAAGATCTCAAGATAAAATCACCCCAGACTTATATGTACCATAACAGGTGTTCTTACCTGAGAAATGTGAAGATGGGTCAGAGACTGGTGCTATACAGGCTCAGGTCAAGGACCTCCAGTTCACAGAAACAAACAAGCATTCTCCCCTATACCCTGCAGAGGGAGCATGCTCCATCTAGTCTTTGTTTAGATTTCCAGCCTCCACACCAATGAGAATGTAAAGGGAAAGAAAGTCGCTCAGGCATGTCCAGCTCTTTGAGACCCCATGGAATATACAATCCATGGAATTCTCTAGGCCAGAATACTGGAGTTGCTAGCCTTTCCCTTCTCCAGGGGATCTTCCCAACCCAGGGATCCTGCATTGCAGGTCGAAGCTTTACCAGCTGAGCTACAAGGGAAGTCCAAGAATACTGAAGTAGGTAGCCTATCCCTTTTCTAGGGGATCTTCCTGACCTAGGGATTGAACTAGGGTCTCCTGCATTGCAGGCGGATTCTTTACCAACTGAGCTATCAGGGAAGCCCATGAGAGTGTAAACCCCATTGATTTTAAGACAGGCTCTTTGTGGTAATTCATGATGGTAGCCCTAAGAAATAAATGCAGTAGATAAAGGAGAATAAGGAATGTCATCAGTGGAAGGTGCTGGTGGATCATGTCAAGAAAGTGATATGTGAGCAAGCCTTAAAAGCAACTCACAGGATTAATTAAAAACAATTTTTAAGTTCAACCTGGGTATAAATTTAAATTTGGGAGATGACTATAAAATCTGTTACCTCTTTGGAATCAATTTAGTATACATTATCAAGGGCAAGGCATACATGAATTTAATAAATAGCTTTTTGACACTGGCAAAATCTATGCAAACTCTCAAAGACAAACATAAGTTTACCATAGTGATTAGGATCATGGTCTTCAGAAACTGAATATTCTGGTTTTGAGTCCAAGACCACATTTATTCTGTGACCTTAGTTATACTACCCTGTGTCTTAGTTTTCTCATCTGTAATACAGGAGTAATAATAAGGTAATTGTGAAGATTATGTGAGTTAATAAACTAATACAGTTATGTAAAGTTTAAAAATAAAATAAAATTAAAAAAATATTATAAATTAAACCAGCACCTGACAAACTGCAAATGTTAGCTGTTACTTTACAAGGAAGAGAAATTTCTCAGAAAGGTGTAGCCATTGGTAATTATATCAGTTATCACTTAAAGGAATTAGATTCTTTTGGGGACATGATAAGAGAAAGGAGAGCTATTCTATACAACTCTGATCTTCATACACCTGATATAGATCTAGATATTGGTCTTATTAGGGGAAAAAATGAGGCCTGAAGTAGAAGGAAACATTTTCATTTGGGGATAATTCAGCATCATTCCCTTGATGTTTGATAAGATAGGCAATAGAAATCCAATTTTGTTTATTAATTGAATATGACACCTTCTTTTGCTGCAATTTATTCCACTATGACAGTGATAATACTAAACCTCATCAGAAAATGGAGACAATTGAGTGAAGTGCTTAAGGCAAAATCTCCCACAGGCTATTGGCAAGTCAGTTATTTCAGAAACAAGATCTCTCTCCCATTACCAGTGTATTAATATTTGTGGACTGCACAGGACTCAGAGGATAAAGAGGAGGGAGTGATTAACACATCTCTGGTAATTGTTCTATGCCTGGCTCTTCTAATCTGTTTATCTACACTGCCTGCTGCTCTCTCCTGCCAACTCTCATCAGTGTCCCATCAGGGCACAGCTCCGTGGAACAGACAACCTGCTGCCAACTAGGCTTCTAGGCAAGTTCTATCTGTCTGCTATGCATCAAGAATGCCGAGGCTTCCTGAGAACTTTGCTAGATGCCATTGGTGGAGCTAAATGGTGATGTTGCCCGTCCATCCTTTATACTTGCTCCATGATTCTTTAATGCAGCCTTCATGTGTCTCTTTTCTGGGAGAAAATATATTGCATTCTAAGCAACTCCCTACCAATGTGAACTCTCAGAATTGCCTTTGACAGATTCTTAATCTTTTTGAAGTAAAGATCTCATTGCTCCCATTCATTTTGGTTGACACTGTTTCTGTCTTTAGGTGGAAATCTTAAATAGGCTTCTCAAGTGTTTGCATATGAAGTAGAGAAAAATGGGATAATTTTTCTGCTCTATCCCATTGTTCGTCTGCCAGTCTTTGTCAAATCTTTTAAGAATGTAGAGGAGGAAATTATTCTCACTCTAAGGAAAATGGGCTTCACTGTCAAGTTAATTATTCAGCTACAAACTTTTTACTTACAAATGTTTTTCTGAAGCCAATTAATTAATTATGCTCACCTTTTTTTTTTACAATGTTTCAAGAGAAAAAAGGGATTTAGACAACAATGACCAAGAAAATTAAGCAGACTGAATTATTTTCCTTAAACAGAGGTCACATGCCAGGAGTGTTGTTAAATTTCCTCATGACAAGATATTGATGATGATGTGTTTATATAAATTAATTACCACTAATTCTATGAAGACTAATTGATTTACACATTCTGGGATATAATTCTATATACCATTATCATCATACTCTTGTCTTATTGCCTAGTATTTTTTATATAGTGCCATCAAATATGATTCAAATGAAGAAAATTGTATAATGAGATATTGTTCACTTAAGAGCTTTCATTATCATAAATAACTGTGATTTACAAAATAAAAATAATAAAAGTAATTTCTAATATCACTTCTAGAAATATAGAGTTTGCAAAGTTATATATATATATATATATATATGTATACATATATATATCTGTAGGCCTGAATATATATGTACACTTACATGTCACATATTTATTAGTTATTTTAGAGCTATCACCTTCAAAAATGTTATGGGGACTTCCCATCAAATATCATCAGTGCCATAGAGGTGGAAATCATTAAACTTTGGGTTCAGATAGTTCTAAATTTGAATATCATCTCCTCTAGTTGTTCTGTGACTTAGAATAAGACATTAAAACTCATTAATTCACAACTTTCTTACTTACCAAAAGATTAAGTGACTAATATTCACCTTTAAGAGTATTCATAGAATTAAGTATGGTAATTAAATATAAAATATGTACAGAGTCAAATTCATGGTACTTAATAAGTAGGTTACCCCTTATTTAATTAGTCACTTAAATCTTGCCCAATATTCAAAATGGTGTTTTTCAATAAGAATATGTATTTTTACAACTTAATACAGCTGCTATTTCACACTATTTTTAGCATTTATTATAATTTAACCCTATTATAAGAAAATAGCTAGATTGGAATATTTTAAATATAATGATTGAAATTAAAATGACTTCTCATTGTCTGTAAAATTTCCAAGGAATACTAGCCACAGAAATCTTAGTTTGATTGCTAAAGCACTCTCAAATACCTTCAAATATAATGAGAGAACATGCTTTTGTGCTTTTCAAAGTCCTGACTGACTTACTTTAAGAAATTCATTGAAACAAAGTGAAAATTATATATATATATATATATATATATACACACACACACGTATACATGTATATATATATATGACTAGCTGATAATTAAAATGGTAGATTTCCTCTGCACAAACTTAATTTATTGCTTCTCTATATTTGCATTCAGTAAATCTCTTCTTTTCACCTTTGAAAGCTCTAGACTGAAGCATAGTTCAAACACTCCATTCATTCTTTCTTCACAGGGTGAGGCTGTCCTTTCCCCAGTGTGAAAGTGTTGGACCATATGTTGCTCTGTTTTCCTTCTACTATGAAGTTAAGCTCCTACTGTCTCATAGAAAATTGTGTCACTAGGAGACCAAACATGAGGCATGGCAATTTTATATACTGAACTATTGAAATAAGAATCAAAGTAGAATGACAGAGAAAAATAAAGTTTTATATTTTGTCACTAGTTTTGCAAGCAAGGTAATTGTATACCTACAATATGTATATGTAATTTGAAAAAAATTTGAAATATATTTGTTTCATCAAGGTGTATTGATTAGTTACCTCCAGTTATTTCTAGAGCAAGCAGAATACATTGGATTAAAGCAGACATAAAATTAATTTGTAATACCTTAAGTAAAAGCAACAGTTTTTAAGAGGATAGATTAAATAGATGTCTTAGAGACTATTCTAAAAAAGACTTTGAACTAACAAAAATTGTACAAGTTGATTATTATGTTCAGTTTTACTAGACAACTTTTGGGCTTTTTTCTTCTTGAATATACAGTTTCTGTTCATACTGCTCTTATACTTATCAGACACAATTAAGTAAGTTTTTGGCTCATTATTATCCTGAGGGCAAGATAGAGAAATAATGAGGTTAGAAAGGATGACAAAATGAGTACCTAAGGTAAATTTATTCAACTGTCAGCAAGGAATAAAATCATGCTGGAGACAATGTTTCCTCGGGAAGTTTGTAAAAGGAGAATAGAAGCAAAGAATGTTCAGTTGTCGTCCATCTTTGCCCAACTGCTCCTGGGTATCATTTATTAGAATGCTTTGCTGCTGTTCAAAACAAATTGTGAGGTTGGATTGGCAAGATAGTGTTGAATTAGTTAGAGGGAAAGGAAAGCACTTTTTTACACATAGTTATATATTGCTGGAGAAGGCAATGGCAACCCACTCCAGTACTCTTTCTTGGAAAATCCAATGGATGGAGGAGCCTAGTGGGCAGCAGTCCATGGGGTCGCTAAGAGTTGGACAGGACTGAGCGACTTCACTTTCACTTTTCACTTTCGTGCATTGGAGAAGGAAATGGCAACCCACTCCAGTGTTCTTGCCTGGAGAATCCCAGGGACAGAGGATCCTGGTAGGAGGCCGTCTATGGGGGTAGCACAGAGTTGGACAGGACTGAAGCGATGCAGCAGCAGCAGCAGCAGATATTGCCAGATAGGTGTCCCAACTTCAAGTATCGTGAATTCAAAACACAATGAAGACTTTTCAGCTTGTTGTGGAATTTTTGTTCATTCCTGTTCTTGTGTTGTTTTATTTTTATAATGCTGATCCTGATTGTCAATAGGTCATCATCTTAAATTTGAATAAAACTTTGCCCAACATGCATATAACCTCTCCAATTTCTCCTGAGGAAACTTGTTAGTGTGAAACCATTGTTTCCAGTGAGCACAGTAACCCTGATGTCTCAGTGAATATTCTACTCTGTTCCTCCTCGATGCTTTCAGTTCAGTTCAGTTCAGTCGCTCAGTCATGTCCGACTCTGCGACCCCATGAATCGCAGCACCCCAGGCCTCCCTGTCCATCACCAACTCCCGTAGGACACTCAGACTCACAGCCATCGAGTTGGTGATGCCATCCAGCCATCTCATCCTCTGTCGTCCCCTTCTCCTCTTGCCCCCAATCCATCCCAGAATCAGAGTCTTTTCCAATGAGTCAACTCTTCGCATGAGGTGGCCAAAGTACTGGAGTTTTAGCTTTAGCATCATTCCTTCCAAAGAAATCCCAGGGCTGATCTCCTTCAGAATGGACTGGTTGGATCTCCTTGCAGTCCAAGGGACTCTCAAGAGTCTTCTCCAACACCACAGTTCAAAAGCATCAATTCTTAGGCGCTCAGCCTTCTTCACAGTCCAACTCTCACATCCATACATGACCACAGGATAAACCATAGCCTTGACTAGACGAACCTTTGTTGGCAAAGTAATGTCTCTGCTTTTCAATATGCTCTCTAGGTTGGTCATAACTTTCCTTCCAAGGAGTAAGCGTCTTTTAATTTCATGGCTGCAGTCACCATCTGCAGTGATTTTGGAGCCCAGAAAAATAAAGTCTGACACTGTTTCCCCAACTATTTCCCATGAAGTGATGGGACCAGATGCCATGATCTTCGTTTTCTGAATGTTGAGCTTTAAGCCAACTTTTCCACTCTCCACTTTCACTTTCATCAAGAGGCTTTCTAGTTCCTCTTCACTTTCTGCCATAAGGGTGGTGTCATTACAGGGGGATTAAAACCAGTATTTGAATTTTCTATTTTATGTTTGCATGATTTCTTCACAAATCCATATATGTAGTCAGATATTCACTTCCTCATGCTCTATGAAATGCCTTTGCCTTTGTTTTAGCATCATTTTCCAGAAGCCCTGAGAGTTCTCCCTTAAAATGGGAAGGGTGTCCACTCCACATCATTAAAGAAATTCTGACATTTATCCAAACCACTGCTATCTCTTCACCGAGAGAATAGCTTGTTAATAACCTCTGGGCTTGTTTGTGTCAATTTCCCACACTCTCTGGTGAAGCCTTTTTGAACCATCAGGTCATATCATTGTGCTGTCCTTAGCTGCTGAGTCATACCTAACCCTTTTCGACCCCACGGACTGTAGTCTGCCAGGATCCTCTGTCTGTGGGGATTCTCCAGGTAAAAATACTGGAGTGGGTTACCATTTACTTCTCCAGGGGATCTTCTCAACCCAGGGATTGAACCCAGGTCTCCTGCATTGCAGGCAGATTCTTTACCATCTGAGCCACGAGGGAAGCCCAAATCATATCATTCTCCTGTTCAAGTTCAGCCCCAGGCTCTTGGCAAGGGATACCACCAGAAAGGAGAGGATAAACAGTGTTCTCATCATTTAACACTTAGCATCCCTCAGAATTCATCTCATAATCCCCAATGCCATATTCACTATACTGCTCACATGGGCCTTCTCTTTCTTATTACTACACAGCAAAGATTGTTCCCACCTTAATGCCTTTGCTCTAGGTGCCTCCTCTGCAAATATAAGCCTACTTTGTAGGATTCTGCATCAGTCCTTCTAATGAATATTCAAGGTTGATTTCCTTTCCAATTGACTAGTTTGATCTCCTTGCGGTCCAAATGACTCTCAAGAGTCTTCTCCAACACCCTATTTCAAAAGCATAAACTCTTTGGTGCGCAGTTCTCTTTATGGTCGAACTATTACATCTACACATGACTACTGGATAAGCCATAGCTTTAACTATTTGGACATTTGTCGGCAAAGTAATTTCTCTGTTTTTTAATATGCTGTCTAGGTTGGTCATAGCTTTTCTTCCAAGGAGCAAGCATCTTTGAATTTCATGGCTGCAGTCACCATCTGCAGTGATTTTGGAGCCAATAAAAAATAAAATAAAGTCTGTTACCATTTCCATTGTTTCCCCATATATTTGCCATGAAACAATGAGACCAGATGCCATGATCATCGTTTTTTGAATGTTGAGTTTTAACCCAGCTTTTTCACTCTCCTCTTTCATTTCATCAAGAAGCTCTTTATTTGCTCTTCACTTTCTGCCATAAGGGTGTTATTATCTGCATATCTGAGTTACTGGTATTTTTCTGGCAATATTGATTCAAGCTTGTGCTTCACCCATTCTGGCATTTCACATCATGTACTCTACATTGGGCTTCTCTGGTGGCTCAGATGGCAAAGAATCCACCTGCAATGTGGGAGACCTAGGTTAGATCCCTGGGTTGGGAAGATCCCCTGGAGGAGGACATGGCAACCCACTCCAGTATTCTTGCTGGGAGAATGCCATGGACAGAGGAGTCTGGTGGGGTATGGTCCATGGGGTCACGAAAATTCGAACACAACTAATGGACAAAGCAAGCATATACATGCTGTCCATAGAAATTAAATACACAGGGTAACAAAGTAAAGCTTTGAATGCTCCTTTCCTAATTTTGAACCAGTCCACTGTTCCAGTCTGGTTCTAACTGTTGCTTCTTTAACTGCATACAGGTTTCTCAGGAGGCAGAGGTAAGGTGATCTGTTATTCCCATCTCTTTAAGAATTTTCCAGTTTGTTGTGATCCACACCGTCAAAGGCTTTAGTGTGGTCAGTGAGGCAGAGGTAGACATTTTTCTGAAATTCTCTCAGTTTTTTATGATCCAACAGATGTTGGAAATTTGATCTCTCATTCCTCTGCCTTTTCTAAACCCAATTTGTATATCTGGAAGTTCTCAGTTCATGTACTGTTGAAGTCTAGCTTGGAGGATTTTGGGCAATACATTGCTAGCCTGTGAAGTAACTGCAATTGTGAGGTAGTTTGGAGAAGGCAATGGCAACCCAATCCAGTACTCTTGCCTGGAAAATACCACGGACGGAGAAGCCTGGTAGGCTGCAGTCCATGTGAGTTGGACATGACTGAGTGACTTCACTTTCACTTTTCACTTTCATGCATTGGAGAAGGAAATGGCAACCCACTCCAGTGTTCTTGCCTGGAGAATCCCAGGGTTGGGGTAGCCTGGTGGGCTGCCGTCTATGGGGTCATGGAGAGTCAGACACGACTGAAACAACTTAGCAGCAGCAGCAGCAGTGAGGTAGTTTGAACATTCATTGGCATTGTCTTTCATTGGGACTGGAATGAAAACTGAATTTTTCCACTCCTGTGGCCACTGCTGAGTTTTCCAAATTTGCTGGCATAATGAGTGCAGCACTTTAACAGCATCATCTTTTAGGATTTGAAATAGTTCAGTTGAAATTACATCACTTCCACTAGCTTTGTTCACAATGATGCTTCCTAGGCCCACTTGACTTGACTCTAGGTGAGTTATCACACAATAGTGGTTATCTGGGTCATTAATATCATTTTTTGATACTTCTGTATATTTTTGACACCTCTTCTTAATTTCTGCTGCTTCTGTTAGTCCATATGCTTTCTGTCCATCTTTGCATGAAATGTTCCCTTGGTATCTCTAATTTTCTTGAAGCAATCTCTAATTTTTCCCATTCTATTGTTTTCCTCTATTTCTTTGCATTGTCAACTTAAGAGGGCTTTCTTATCTCTTCAGGCTATTCGTTGAAACTACATTCAGATTGGTATATCTCTCTTTTACTCCTTTGCCTTTTTATTCTCTTCTTTTCTCAGCTCTTTGTAAGTCCTCCTCAGACAACCATTTTGCCCTTTTGCATTTCTTTTCTTGGGGACAGTTTTGATCACTCATCCTGTACAATGTTGGAACCTCCATCCATAGTTCTTCAGGCACTCTGTCTATCAGATATAATCACTTCAATTTATTTGTCATTTCACTGTATAATCATAAGGGTTTTGATTTAGGTCATACCTGAATGGCCTAGTGGTTTTCCTTACATTCTTCAATTTAAGTCTGAATTTTGCAATAAGGAGTTCAGGATCTGAGCCACAGTCAGCTCCTGGTCTTGTTTTTTCTGATTGTATGTAGCATCTTCATCTTCGGCTGCAAAGATTGTAATCAATCTGTTCTTGGTACTGACCTTCTGGTGATGTTCACGTATAGAATCATCTCTTGCATTGCTGGAAGAGGCTGTTGGCTATGACTAGTGCATTCTCTTGGCAAAATTCTGTTAGCCTTTGCCCTGCTTTATTTTGTACTCCAAGGCCAAACTTGCCTGTTTCCAGGTACCTCTTAACTTCCCACTTTTACATTGCAATCCCCTACGATGAAAAGGTTATCTTTTTGTGGAGCTAGTTCTAGAAGTTCTTTTAGGTCTTCATGGAACTGTTCAACTTCAGTTTCTTTGGCATTAGTGTTTGGAGAATAGACTTGGTTAGGGCAAAAATAGTTTAAATCTTTCTATTAGTTTTCAGTTCTTAGAAGCAACATATAAACAAAGTTGAATAATTAAAATCATAGACCAGAGAGTCAGTATATTAACATGCATACTTAAAAATAATGATAAATAAATTTTTGAAAATAGAGAAAGGAAATAAAATAATGGTCTGGCCGATACAGCTACATAGGAATACTTTTAAAGGAAAAAGTATGAAAGTTACTACAAAGGTGATAACTTCTTCATCACACATAATACATGAATTTTTTGTTTTTGTTTTCTTTGGTAGGCTATATAAAAAGATAAAATTCTTAAATATTATTATAGCTAAAAGCAGCAAAGTGTAAATATCTAATTCTATATGTTTATATTTAATATCAGTCATAATATAATTATATAAATGAAAATAGTATCATTCTCATTCTTCTCAGTCAATAAAATGTTAATTTATTGTAGTTACCACTAGATGATGGGATTACAGATATATTTTGTAATGCATTTTAAATTTTTAAAATCAGATTTTTCAATTAAACTGTATCTTTTGAAATCAGAATAGCTTAGTAAGATTGTTTTTTTAAATTGTATTGTTCATTATACTTTCTTTTCTTCTTGTTTCATGTCAGACCTCCAAAGAAAAGTAATTTGAAAATTGAACAGAATAACTAAGCCCAAGATAGCAATTTCTTTTCTGTTTTGTACCAGCTTTCTGTAGTAGAAAGTATTAAAACTGGATAACTGAAAATTCATCCCATTTCTATACATACATGCTACCACTTACATCACAAGGTGGAGGCTAGAGTTAGACTCATGATCAATAAAATAAAACTCAACTGATACTCTGAGCTTCTACCCCTTCCTCTGGATTCTAGACATCATTCAGCGAAAATGCTCATGGCAAGGCTGAGCTGTTAGAGGTCACGTGATGGAGGTGGACATTCCAGCCTCAGATGTAAACCTAGGGATTCAACTCCATGAGTAATCTCACTTTGTAAGATGTGGAGTAAGATATGAGACAAGCTGAGCACATCCAACCTGTAGAAACAGGAAAAGGATTCAATAAGTGATTTAAGTAACTGAGTTTGGGTATGATTTATTATTCAATCATAGATAACAAATACACTCAAGTTATGTGATGTATTCAAAATATTCCATTAACCTCCTTTCTCACTTATACTAAAACCTGAAAGTTAGTCAAATGGGATAGATTTTGTTCTGCTTGGAGGGGAAAGGTTACCCACTCCAATATTCTGGCATAGAGAATTCCATGGACTGAGTCCATGGGGTCGCAAAGAGTCAGATACGACTGAACAGTTTTCACTGGAATACTTTGTGCTTAGATGCTGAGTGGTGTTCAACTCTTTGAAACCCCATGGACTGTAGGCCGCCAGGCTCCTCTGCCTATGGTGATTCCCCAAGCAAGAATACTGGAGTGGGTTGTCATGACCTCCTCCAGGGGAATCTTCCCAATCCAAGAATCGAACCCAGGATTCCCACATTGCCAGCAGATTCTTTACCATCTGAGCCACCAGGGAAGACCTGGAATACATTAGTATTATGTATACTTTAAATTAGGGAATAAGTTTCCTGACTTTCTGAAAAACATTGACTTAATAGAATTACAACGTATTAACAAACACACCAGAGCAAATAGTGGTGCTCAAATAGTAACTAAAATGCGAGGAATCTGAAATTTTCTAACTGTTGCAGGCAAGGCATACGCAGTTCAACAGCATCTATGAACACTGATAGATTTCAATTCTGTCTTGGCCTATTAATATCTCATTTAGAATTCTTCTAGATAAAAATCATTGTGAGAATTTTGTTAAGTATTCCAAGATGCCAGCTTAAGTAATGCCTTTGCAGTGTATCTCTGGGGTATGCACTAAAAGGAGCGGGTGGGGGACTGTTTTGATCTGTAATGATTTAAAGTCATTTGAAGATATTGCATAATTTTTTTCATTCAAATTTATACATAAAAAATTAGGTTGACCTAAGTTTAGCTCTTTGGAGAATTGGCTTTTCAAATATAACCTTGACCAGCTATAAATTCAAGTGATTTTATCATTTTAACTACATGCAAAATGTTTGTCCCTTGGTTCCGGAGGTAAATTTCAACTTTTCTCCATGAAAATAACAGATATCATTCAAGGAAAGTCATCTTCAGCATCTGTTCCTTCTAAAGATGTTTCTGTATCATAGCAAATTGTTATCATATTTCAATAAGTATTGAACTCCTTAATAATTAATTGCTGTTAAAGTTGAAATTATGTATGTATTTATATATATGACCTTCTGATTGCTTTTGTTTATCAATTAAATCATTGGAAGGGCTGATGCTGAAGCTGAAACTTCAATACTTTAACCACTTGATGCAAAGAGCTGACTCACTGGAAAAGACTCTGATGCTGAGAATGACTGAAGGCAGAAGAAGAGGGCATCACAGGATGAGATGGTTAGATGGCATCACTGACTCAATGAACATCAGTTGGAGCATATTCCAGGAGATAGTGAAGGGCAGAGAAGTCTCGCATGCTGCAGTCCATGGGTCACAGAGTCAGACATGACTTAATGACTGAACAACAAATATTTTTGGCATTATTTTCATTATGTTAAGGAAAAGTATTTTAATGTATAATATTTTAAAGGTATAACTTACTCCTCTTAAGATTACTTTCAAGGACAAATAAGAAAGGTCTAATATTCCAAAACTGCTTTTATTCATTATGTGACACCTTAGTCTTATTGACACTTTGGCATATTATGTTTTAGCCTACATTAAACATTAAATACTTTCATCATGCTACCGACCAATAAATTACTTAAATAATTTTTAAGCACTTATTTAGTGGTCTTACTGAAATTCATGATATTATGCATTTGTCAAGTACCAATTTAATTAACACAAGATATTATGAATTAGGGATTGCAATTTTAGAAATGAAATATAAAACCCAGAGAAAATACATATTAAAGTACCTAAAAGCCATTCATTTTCTATTTAGACATTTTGAAGGCATTTTGATTTACTACAACATTTAAGTTATACTGAAGGACTCATTTTATGAATTTAAATATTCATCTATAAAGCATTCTTAAATTGAAACAGTTTTTTTTAATTTATTTTTTTATTGAAGGATAATTGCTGTACAGAATTTTGCTGTTTTCTGTCAAGCCTCAACATGAATCAGCCATAGGTTTACATATATCCTCTCCCTTCTTCACCTCCATCTCATCACCCTCCCCATCCCACCCCTCTAGGTTGATACAGAGCCCCTGTTTGAGTTTCCTGAGCCATACAGCAAATTCCCGTTGGGTATCTATTTTACATATGGTAATATAAGTTTCCATGTTACTCTTTCCACACACCTCACTCTCTCCCCACATCCATAAGTCTATTCTCTATGTCTGTTTCTCCATTGTTTCCCTGTAAATAAATTCTTCAGTACCATTTTTCTAGATTCCATATATATATGTGTATTCAGTTCAATTCAGTTCATTCACTCAGTCGTGTCCGACTCTTTGTGACCCTATGAATTGCAGCACACCAGGCCTTCCTGTCCATCACCAACTCCTGGAGTTCACTCAAACTCATGTCCATCGAGTCGGTGATGCCATCCAGCCATCTCATCCTCTGTCGTCCCCTTCTCCCCCTGCCCCCAATCCCTCCCAGCATCAGAGTCTTTTCCAATGAGTCAACTCTTCGCATGAATTAGAATACTGTATTTTTCTTTCCAACTTATGTGACTCTGTACAATAAGTTATAGGTTCATCCACCTCATCAAAACTGACTCAAATGTGTTCATTTTTATGTCTAAGTAATATTCCATTGAGTATATGTACCATAACTTCTTTATCCATTCGTCTGTTGATGGAAATCTATGTTGCTTCCATGTTCTAGCTATTGTAAATAGTGCTGCAATGAACAATGGCATATAGGTGTATCTTTCAATTTTGGTTTACTCAGAGTATATGCCAGGAATGGGATTACTGGTTCATATGGTGGTTTTATTCCTAGTTTTTTAAGGAATCTCCATACCATCTTCCATAGTGGCTATATCAGTTTACATTTCCACCAACAGTGCAAGAGCGTTCCCTTTTCTCCACAACCTCTTCAGCATTCATTGTTTGTAGACTTTTTGATGATGGCCATTCTGACAGGTGTAAGGTGATATCTCATTGTAGTTTTGATTTGCATTTCTCTAATAATGAATGATGTTGAGCATCTTTTCATGTGTTTGTTAGCGATCTGTATGTCCTTGGAGAAATATCTGTTTAGGTCTTTTTCCCACTTTTTGATTGGGCTGTTTGTTTTTCTGGCATTGAGTTGTATGAGCTGCTTGTATATTTTGGAAATTAATCCTTTGTCTGTTGTTTCATTTGCTATTATTTTCTCCCATTCTGAGGGTTGTCTTTTCGCCTTGCTTATAGTTTCCTTTGCTGTGCAAAAGCTTTTAAGTTTAATCAGGTCCCACTTGTTTACGTTTGCTTTTATTTCCGTTACTCTAAAAGGTGGGTCATAGAGGATCCTGCTTTGATTTACATCATCAAGCGTTCTGTCTATGTTTTTCTCTAAGAGTTTTATAGTTTTTGGTCTTACATTTAGGTCTTTAATCCATTTTGGGTTTATTTTTGTATATGGTGTTAGAAAGTGTTCTAATTTCATTATTTTACATGTAGCTGTCCAATTTTCCCATCACCTTTTATTGAAGAGGCTGTCTTTGTTTGTCACATTGTATATTCTTGCCTCCTTTGTCAAAAATAAGTTTCCCATAGATGCATGGCTTTATTTCTGGGCTTTCTATCTGTTCCATTGGTCTATATTTCTGTTTCTGTACCAGTATCATACTACCTTGATGACTATAGCTTTGTAGTATAATCTGGAGTCAGGAAGGTTGATTACTCACACTCCATTCTTCTTTCTCAAGACTGCTTTGGCTGTTCAGGGTCTTTTATGTTTCCATATGAACTGTGAAATTGTTTGTTTCAGTTCTGTGAAAATGTCATTTATAATTTGATAAGGATCACATTGAATCTGTAGATTGCATTGGTAGTATAATCATTTTCACGATAATGATTCTTCCTACCAAGTAACATGGAATATCTCTCCATCTGCTTATGTCATCTTTGATTTCTTTCATCAGTGTCTTATAGTTTTATGTGTACAGTTCTTTTGTCTCCTTAGGTAAGTTCATTCCTAGATATTTAATTCTTTTTGCAATGATGAATGGGTTTGAAATGATGAATGAGGTTAATTTCTTAAATTCTCTTTCTGATTTTCATTGTTGATATATAGGAATTCAAGTGATTTCTGTGTATTGGTTTGTATCCTGCAACTTTGCTAAATTCACTGATTAGCTCTAGTGCTTTTCTGATGTTATTTTTAGGGTTTTTTATGTACAGTATCATGTCAACTGCAAACAGCAAGAGCTTTACTTCTTCTTTTTCAATTTGGATTCCTTTTATTTCTTTTTCTTCTCTGATTGCTGTAACTAAGACTTCCAGAGCTATGTTGAACAATACTGGCAAATGTAGATACCTTTGTCTTGTTCCTGATCTTAGGGGGAATGCTTTAAATTTTTCACCATTGAGAAAAATGTTTGCTGTAGGCTTATCATATATGGCCTTTGCTATGTTGAGGTCAGTTCAGTTCAGTAGCTCAGTCGTGTCTGACTCTTTGCAACCACATGAATTGAAGCACACCAGGCCTCTCTGTCCATCACCAACTCCTGGGGTTCACTCAAACTCATGTCCATCGTGTGGGTGATGCCATCTCATCCTCTGTCGTCCCCTTCTCCTCCTACACCCAATCCCTCCCAGCATCAGAGTCTTTTCCAATGAGTCAACTCTTCGTATGAGGTGGCCAAAGTATTAGAGTTTCAGCTTTAGCATCATTACTTCCAAAGAACACCCAAGGCTGATCTCCTTCAGAATGAACTGGTTGGATCTCCTTGCAGTCCAAGGGACTCTCAAGAGTCTTCTCCAACACCACAGTTCAGAAGCATCAATACTTCGGTGCTCAGCTTTCTTCACAGTCCAACTCTCACATCTATACATGATCACTGGAAAAACCACAGCCTTGACTAGATGGACCTTTAGGTTCCTTCTATTCCCCTTTTTTGAAGTGTTTTAATCATAAATGGGTCCTGAATTTTGTCAACGTATTTTTATGCATCTATTGAGGTGATCATATTTTTCTTTTATCTTTCAGTTTCTTAATATGTCATATCACATTGATTGATTTGCGTATATTGAAGAATCTTTGCAATCCTGGAATAAACCCAAATTGATCATGGTGTGTCATGTTTTTGATGTGTTGTTGAATTCTGTTTGCTAAAATTTCGTTTAGGATTTTTGCATCTATGTTCATCAGTGATATTAGTCTGTAGTTTGTATGCTTGTGTGTGTGATTGTGTGTGTGTGAGTGTTGTTTCTGTCTGCTTTTGGTATCAGGGTGACGGTGGCCTAGTAGAATGAATTGGGAAGTGTTCCTTCCTCTGCAGTTTTTTGAAAGAGTTTTAGAAGGGTTGGCATTAGCTCTTCTCTAAATGTTAGATAGAATTCTCCTGTGAAGCAACCTGGTCCTGTGCTTTTGCATTTGGGGAGATTTTTTAACATAGCTTCAGTGTTTTTAATTGGGTCGTTTATAATTTCTCTGTCTTCCTGGTTCAGTCTTGGAAGATTGAAGTTTTCTAAGAATCTGTCTATTTATTCCCAGTTATCCATTTTACTATTATATAGTTGTCCATAACAGTCTCTTATTATCTTTTGTATTTCTGCATTGCCTGTTGTAACCTCTCCTTTTTCATTTCTAATTTTGTCAATTTTATTCTCTCTTTTTTCCTTGATGAGTCCTGCTCAAAATTTGTCAATTTTGTTTATCTTCTGAAAGAATCAGCTTTTAGTCTTATTAGTCTTTACTATTGTTTCTTTCATTTATTTCTACTTGGATCTTTATAATTTATTTTCTTCTACTAATTTTGGGGTTTATTGGTTTTTCTTTTCCCAATTGTTTTAGGTGCAAATTGAGTTTGTCTATTTGATGTTTTTCTTGTTTCTTGAGGCAGGATTGTATTGCTATAAACTTCCCTATTAGAACTGCTTTTGTTGCATCCCATAGGTTTTGAGTTGTGGTTTCATTTTCATTTGTTTCTAGATTTTATTGGTTTCCCTTTTTATTTCTTCAATAGCCTGTTGGTTATTTAGAAATGTGTTGTTTAATCTCCATGTGTTTGTGTTTCTTAGTTGTTTTTTTTTTTTTTTTTCTAATTAATATCCAGTCTCATAGCATCGTGTTTGGAGAAGATGTTTGATACGATTTCAATTTTCTCAAATTTACTGAAGTTTAATTTGTGACCCAAGATGTGGTCTATCCTGGAGAATATTCCATGTGAACCTGAGAAGAAGGTGTATTCTTCTGCATTTGTATGGAATGTCCTAAAGATATCAATGAGCTACATCTCATCTAAAGTATCCTTTAAGACTTATGTTTCCTTACTATTTTATTTTTTGATGATCAGCTCATTGGTGTGAGTGTGGTGTTAAAGTTTTGCATTGTATTATTGTATATTAATATTGTATTAATATTGTATTACTGTTAATTTCTCCTTTTATGTCTGTAATGTTTGTCTTATGTATTGAGGTGCTCCTATGTGGGGTGCATAGATATTTGCAATTGTTGTGTCTTCCTCATGGACTGATCCCTTGAACATTATGTAGTGTCCTTCCTTATCTCTTTTAATCTTCTTTATTTTAAGGTCTATTTTGTCTGATAGGAGGACTGATACTCCAGCTTTCTTTTGCTTCCCATTTGCATGGAGCATATTTTTATATCTTCTTACTTTTAGTCTATATGTGTCTTTAGGTCTGAAGTGGGTTTCAGGTCGATAGCATATATATGGGTCTTGTTTATGTATCCATTCAGCCAGTCTGTGTCTTTTGGTTGGAACATTTAATTCATTTACATTTAAAAAGTAATTACTGATAGGATACCAGGCCACCTGCCCAGCCTCTTGAGAAACCTGTATGCAGCTCAGGAAGCAACAGTTAGAACTGGACATGGAACAACAGACTGGTTCCAAATCGGGAAAGGAGTACGTCAAGGCAGTATATTGTCACCCTGCTTATTTAACTTATAAGTAGAGTACACCATGAGAAACGCTGGGCTGGAGGAAGCACAAGCTGGAATCAAGATTGCCAGGAGAAATATCAATAACCTCAGATATGCTTATGACACCAGCCTCATGGCAGAAGCTGAAGAACTAAAGAGCCTCTTGATGAAAGTGAAAGAGGAGAGTGAAAAAGTTGGCTTAAAGCTCAACATTCAGAAAACTAAGATCATAGCATCTGGCCCATCACTTCATGGGAAATAGATGGAGAAACAGTTGAAACAGTGGCTGACTTTATTTTGGGGGGCTCCAAAATCACTGAAGATGGTGATTGCAGCCATGAAACTAAAAGGCGCTTACTCTTTGGAAAGAAAGTTATGGTCAACCTAGACAACATATTCAAAGGCAGAGACATTACTTTGTCAACAAAGGTCCATCTAGTCAAGGTTATTGTTTTTCCAGTGGTCATGTATGGATGTGAGAGTTGGACTGTGAGGAAAGCTGAGTGTTGAAGAATTGATGCTTTTGAACTGTGGTGTTGGAGAAGACTCTTGAGAGTCCCTTGAACTGCAAGGAGATCCAACCAGTCAATTCTAAAGGAGATCAATCCTGGGTGTTCATTGGAAGGACTGATGTTGAAGCTGAAACTCCAATACTTAACCACCTGATGAAAAGACCTGACTCATTTGAAAAGACCCTAATGCTGTGAAAGATTGAGGGCAGGAGGAAAAGGAGACAACAGAGGATGAGATGGTTGTATGGCATCACCGGACTCAATGGACATGAGTTTGGGTGGACTCCAGGAGTTGGTGACGGACAGGGAGGCCTGGCGTGCTGCGGTTCATGGGGTCATAAAGAGTCGGACACGACTGAGCTACTGAACTGAACTGAATGTTCCTATTACTGTTTTTTTTTTTTTTTTAATTGTTTCAGGTTGATTTTGTAGATTTTTTTTTTCCCCATCTCTTGTATTTCTTGACTATATGGGTCCCTTTAACTTTTTGTAAAGCTGGTTTGGTAGTACTGAATTCTGTTAATTTTGCTTGCCTGAAAAGATTTTGATTTCTCCATCAATTTTGAATTAGATCCTTGCTGGGTACAGTAATCTTGGTTGTAGATTTTTCCCTTTCGGTTCTTTAAGTATATCCTGACATTTCCCTCTGGCCTGCAGAGTTTCTGCTGAAAGACCAGCTGTTAAGTGTATGAGGTGTTCCTTGTATATTACTTGTTGCTTCTCCCTTTCTGCTTTTAATATTTTTTCTTTGTGTTTAGTCTTTGTTAGTTTGATTAGTATGTGTCCTGGCATGTTTCTCCTTGGGTTTATCCTCTATGGGACTCTTTGTGCCTCTTGGACTTGATGGACTATTTCCTTTTTCATGTTCAGAAAATTTTCAACCATTATGTCTTCAAAAATTTTGTCATCCTTTTCTTTTTCTCTTCTTCTTCAGTCAGTCAGTTCAGTCAGTCATGTCCAACTCTTTGTGACCCCATGGACTGGAACACGTTAGTCTGCCTTGTCCAACACCAACTCCTGGAGCTTACTGAAACTCATGTCCATTGAGTCTGTGATACCAATCCAACCATCTCATCCTCTGTCATCCCCTTCTCCTCCTACCTTCAATCTTTTCTAGCATCAGGGTCTTTTCAAATGAGTCAGTTCTTCACATCAGGTGGCCAATGTATTGGAGTTTCAGCTTTAACATCAGTCCTTCCAATGAATATTCAGGACTGATTTCCTTTAAGATGGAATGGTTGGATCTCCTTGCAATCCAAGGGACTCTCAAGAGTCTTCTCAATAGCATAGTTCAAAAGCATCAGTTCACTTCTTCTGGCACCCCTATAATTTGAATGTTGATGTGTTTGATATTTTCCCAGAGGTCTCTGAGACTGTCCTCAGTCTTTTCATTCTTTTTACTTTATTCTGCTCTTCAGAAGTTGTTTTCA
The DNA here is from genome assembly GCF_029407905.1 of Bubalus kerabau. Taxonomy (NCBI): domain Eukaryota; kingdom Metazoa; phylum Chordata; class Mammalia; order Artiodactyla; family Bovidae; genus Bubalus; species Bubalus kerabau. The sequence continues at coordinate 6,764,155 of NC_073635.1, read as the reverse complement.
CCATTTTATCTTCCAACTCACTGATTCCTTCTTCTGCTTCAGATATTCTGCTATTGATTACTTCTAGAGTATATTTAATTTCAGTAGTTGTGTTGTTTGTCTCTGTACTTTTATTTGTTAATTCTTCTAAGTCTTTTTAAATTGATACTTGCATTTTCTCTATTTTGTTTTCAAGGGCTTGATCATTTTTACTATGATTATTCTGAATTCTTCTTCAGGTAGTTTGCATATTGTGTTTTCATTTATTTGGACCTCTATGTTTCTAGTTTATTCTTTCATTTGTATAGTATTTCTCCGCTTTTCTAGTTTTTGTTTGTTTGTTTGTTTTTTACTTATTGTGTTCGAAGTCTCCTTTTCCTCAACTTCAAGGAAAGTTGAACTCTTTCTTGAAGATGGTTGAATTCTTTCTTCCATTTGGTTTCTACCCTCCTAAGGTTGATCCAGTGGTTTGTGTAAAGGTGAGATTTGTGTAAGGGTGAGATTTGAGTTTTTGTTTGTTTGTTTGTGTTTCCTCTGATGGGCAAGGTTAATTGATGTGGTAATCCTGTCTGCTGATGATTGGGTTTGTATTATTTTGTTTGTAGTTTAGATGAGGTGTCCTGCACAGGGTGCTACTGGTGGTTGGGTGATGCCAGTTCTTGTATTCAAGTGGTTTCCTTTGTGTGAGCTCTCACTATTTGATACTCCCTAGGGTGAGTTCTCTGGTAATCTAGGGTCTTGGAGTCTGTGCTCCCACTTCAAAGGCTCAGGGCTTGATCTCTGGTCAGGAACAAAGTTTCCAGAAGTGGTTTACTATGGCATTACGTGAGATTAAAACAACTATCCAAAAATGATAAACCAAAGATGAACTCCAAAAAAATGGCATTTACAAAATCAGGCAAATAATAATTAAAATAATGGAATATACACATATACACCCATGAACAAAGTCAAAACAGTACAACAAATATAAATTAGAGTAGATTGACCTGGTGAACAGGCAAAATCAAATATTATATTTACCAGTTAAGAACAAAACTAACTAAAGCACAAATTGGAAAAGAAAATTAAAGTATGGTACCAAGTGGGGAATAAAGAAATGAAAACATAACTAACAAGTATGTTGAGAGGAAACAAAAGAAAGGAAAAAAAAAGAATAGATATGCAAAGTTAGAGGTAGATGAAGAAGGTTTATGTACATTGAGCACTAACTTCAAGGGGAAAAGAACAGTAAGAAAGACAAACAAAGGAATATATGTAAAAAACATAAAAAGTTTAAAAAAATGAAAAATTAAAATGGCAAAGAAAAAAGAAAATTTAAAAAACGGAAGAAGAAAAAAAATAATAATAAAAAAGGAAAACCACACAGAACTGCAAAAGCCCAGCATAGAGGCAGAAGTTTATAAAAATAAAAGGTGTGACTGAATACACACATATGCATATACACCCATAAGCAAAATCAAAACAGTCCAACAAAAATAAAGTACAACAGATTGACCTGGCAAACAAAGGAAACCAAAAATCGTATCTACCAAAAGAAAGCTAACCAAAATCCAAACTGGAAAACAAAGCTAAAAGAAGTTGCCAACTAGGGGATAAAGCAATGAAAATAAAACTGACAAATATGTTGAGAGGAAAACAGAAAGAAAAGAAAGAAAGAATTTAAATAGAGGTAGATAAGGAAGATTTGCATATGTTAAAGAGTAGCTGCAGGGGAAAAGAACAGTAGGCAAACAGAAGACAAAGAAAACAAAGGAATAAATGTAGAAAAAACAATAATAGGTTTAAAAATTTAAAAATTAGTGTTAAAAAAGAAGGGGGAAAGAAAGGAAAAGTTCACAGAACTGCAAAAGCCCAACAAAGGGACATTTTATAAGAACAATAAAAAAAAAATGTGACTTAAGGGGAAAAAAAAAAAAAAAAACAACTCCAAAACTTAATTGGATTTCTTAGTGCCAATAAAATAGACAACTACAATGGGGAGGTGGGGGTGGAGGGGGAAGGAAAAATAAAATAAAATAAAATCTAAAAGAATCTACAAGACGTCAAAAAAAAAATAATAATAATGTTTTTCTTTAGTCACTGCTGTCAGTGTCCTTTTCTTAGCTTGGAGTCACAGTCCACCTTACCTCCCTAGGATGCCATCCCACACTATGCTGACCTCTGGACATGCTGTGGGGGCAGCTCAGATTTTAATCTGGTCCTACTCTTGTGTGTTCTTGTGTCCAATGTGAGCAGCTATCAGAACTAGTGTGTTTTCTTTTGTGGGAGCTCTCAATGTCCTTTTATATATTTCATAGACACAGAGTCTGCCTGGTTGATCGTGTGGATTAAGTCTGGATCTTATACAGCTAGGGGGAAGGTTTTGGGTCTTCTTCCTTAGCCACACTGACTCTGGGTTTTCATTGTGGTTATATTTCCACCTCTACATGTGGGTCATCCACTGGGGTTGCTCCTGAGGTTGCCCTGGAAGCCTTGGGTTTGCCTCTGTGTGGGCCAGGTGTGGAGATGGTGCAGCTGCTTCAGTTGCAGGGGTTCTGGCAGCACCAGGTTCTGAGGGAAGTTGGTGGCTAGGTCAGCAGGAAATATAGTGCTCTAAAAGGGTATGGCAACCAGTATTTGCCAAATCACTCCAGTATTCTCGCCTGGAGAATCTCCCTCACTGACAGAGAAGCCTGGCAGGCCACAGTCTACAGGGTTGCAAAGAGTCAGACACTACCAAAGTGACCCTGCACACATAGACACAAGGCTTTTTTCACCTGTAGCAACACTTCCCCAGTGAGAGTTGAACCTGAAAGTGATGTAGCTTCTTGGCTTGTGGGGACCCTGGTGGCACCAAGTGTGCAGAGGTACAGATTGCCTCTGCTGCAGGAGTTATGGCCTTATTGGAGTCTTTTTTTGAGCCTCTTTTAGCTGGCTATGAGAAGGCCTCTTTGGCCAGCTATTTTCTCCATAGCTCCACCCATTCAGGCACTTAGAGGGCTCCCTTTCCTGGGGTCCTTCTCGGTGCTTCACATACACAGAGGTATACCCCCTGGCTGGGGTCCTACTCTGTAGACTGGTGCATCTGGCACTTAATGGGGCATCCTGGATGAGGTCCTACATTCTAGTTCAGTGTGTCAGGGGTTTGATAGGCCAGTCTCTTTCCTGTTCAGCTGGCGATGCTGGGCGGAGAGAGGCTATGATGATGGCTGCACCCGCTACCATGACTCACCAGTACCACCTTGCTTCCATGACTGTGCAGCTTTCCTCCGCAGACATTTCCCACCATGATCTCCTTCCTCACATCCCTTCAATCCATCTCTGCAGTCAGCAGCAGCACTCACCCTTGGATTGCTCCACAATCCCTAAACTCCAGCTTGCAGCTGCTGTGCCTTCCAGGTGACCAGCATCCTTGTCCTGGGTATGTACGGCTGTGGACTGTCTGATTCTCTTTCCATTTAGACTGCCACAGATCAGCTGTTTCACGCTCAGCCTTAAATGTTTCTCTTCTGACTCAGACAATTGCCCCAATGCGGGGATCAGATCCCTGCTTCAGTTCCTCAACATGCCAAGAGAAGTCCAGTCCTACTAACACTCCTGCCCGCCCCACCCCCAGTTCCTTTGTCCTATTTTGCATGACTGGTCAGGTACTCCTGTCCGCTCTCAGTTGGTATTCTGCATGCACTTTTGTATCTGAAAGTTTATTCCTGACATATCCATGGAGAGAGATGTACTCCAGGTCCATCCACTCCTCTGCCATCTTGTTCCCACAGATGGTTTTAAACACATCTGGCTTAAACACATATGTGTTCCCACAGCTTTGGTTTTAAACACAATTTTCTTCACTCAAACTTCACTTTTCAAAGTTTTAATTTACATTTAATTGTACTTTTTTTTAAGCATGTATTTCAAAAATTGAAACCAAAACTTTGCTTTAAAATATACTATAACTATGTTCCTTGGTAATATTACTCTTTAATTCAATATATTTTGATATAAGAAAACATTATATAATCACTTTTAAATATAGAACTAAAGATAAAAAGTAATAATGACTACCTTTATAAAAGTTATAAACCAAATTTTATTTGAATGGCTATACAAATTGTAATACTGAAAACAAAGAAAATTTTGTTCAACTTCATATCTGCTCATTTACAAAGGCACTTTCACAATATACCTTTAAAGAATACAAAGCAAAAAAAAAAAAAAAATCACTTGGAGTTACCAGATATTTTATGAATCCTAACTTTTCCTTATCCTGGGTAAGAGATCCTGAGCAAGTCACTTTAAGTTTCTGAGGCACAGTTTTTCTTTCTATAAATTACTAAAAATGAAATGCATTTCTCCTCTTATTAGTGCTAAATGAACAGTGATTTTCATAAATGTACTTTGCAATTCTTTGTAAAATGGAGGTATTTCATTAGCATATTTAACAAAGTAGATAATAGACTGTCTACTCACTTTAAAAGTCTTTTGACTTTAGCTATAATACTATACTATAATAGATGTTAATGTTGGTTCTAAATGTAAAAAAGATGATTGTCCTTATACACAAAGAGTTGGATCATAGAGAAAGCAAGGAAATTCTAGACAAATATATACTTCTATTTCACTGACTATGCAAAAGCCTTTGATTGTGTTGATTGCAACAACTGTGGGAAATTCTCAAAGAGATGGGAATACCAGACCTTACCTGTCTCCTGAGAAACCTGTATGCACAGTCAAGAAGCAATAGTGAGAAGCGGACATGAAACAACAAACTGGTTTAAAATTGGGAAAGGAATAAGTCAAGGCTTCTCACTCTGCTTATTTAACTTACATGCAGAGTACATCATGTGAAATGTCAGGATGGAAGTATCACAAGCTGGAATCAAGATCTCTGGGAAAAATATCAACAACTTCAGATATACAGACAATACCACTCTAATGCAAACAGTGGAGATGAACTAAAGAGCCACTTTATGAGTGTGAAGGAAGAGAGTGAAAAAAGTGGCTTCAAACTAAACATTCAAAAAGCTAAGACCATGCCATCCAGTTCCATCACTCATGGCAAATACATGGGGAATAGATAGCAAATAGATGGCAAAAAGTGGAAACAGTGACAAATTTTATTTTAATTTCTTGAGTTGCAAAATCACTGTAGATGGTGACTACAAAGATATGACAAGCCTAGACAGCATGTTAAAAAGCAGAGACATCACTTTGCTGACAGAACTTCATATAGTCAAAGCTATGGTATTTCCAGTAGTCATTTACAGATGTAATAGTTGAACCATAAAGAAGGCTGAGTACCAAAGAATTGACACTTTTGAATTGTGGTGCTGGAGAAGACTCTTGAGAGTCTGTTGGAGAGCAAGGACATCAAACCAGTCAATCCTAAAGGAAATCAGCCCTGAATATTCACTGGAAGGACTGATACTGAAGCTCCAATACTTTGGTCACTTGATGTGAAGAGCCAACTCTTTGGAAAAGCCTCTGATGCTGGGGAAGATTGAGGGCAGCAGGAGAAGGAGGCTACAGAGGATGAGATGGTTGGGTGGCATCACCAATTCAAAAGACTTACATTCAAGTAAACTCGAGGAAATAGTGAAGGGGAAATAGTGGAGGGAAACCTGGCATGCTGCAGTCCATTGGTTCACAGAGGGTTACAGTCGGATGTAACCTAGCAACTGAATAACATCAATAGATATAAGAAAATGTAGTTCCAAGAATGAATACTAGAGACAGACAGACAGAAATGAAAAGAAAATTTAATTTAAAACACATGTAAATTGCAAACATATTTAAATGAGATAATCGAAAGAAAATTGGCATTTTCAATAGTAAAGACTAGAACCACCAAAGGAGAAAGTCAAATAATTTATATAGTAGTTCAACTTAAGATGCTCTCCAAGACAGGAAAGAATGAAAAGCATTTTTAAAAAGTGATTAAAATGAATTAATATATGTAAGATAAATAAGGATGATTTAGAAAATGCATATTCATACCAGAAAAACAGGATCCAATTATGGTAGAAATAAGGACATTGAAGTAGAAGAAAGATTTGAGATCAAAATCTATTAAATAGAACCCAAACTGGAAATCATCTTTAATTTGTATATTAAAAGAATTGACTCTTTGAGGTAAGAGTAATTAAATAAGCAGTATATCACTCGAAATGAAGAGAGAAAAATACATGTAAGTTCTGAAGAGAAAAATTAAGGTCTTAAACACAGTCAAAATCACACCAGGATAGTTTATTTCTCTGATAAACTGAATATTGGAAGTTAATGTTACAAGAGTTAAATAAATGAGAAGTTAAAAAGTTGTTATTCTTAATTTTCCTTTATGTATGAAAAACATTTGCAAAGACATAGATGTAAGGAAACATTTAACATTCTGTGTTAAATGCATCCAACCAAATTCAAAGATCAAAAATATCAAACAAAACCAATTAAATTCCGTCACTAAAAACCTAGGGTCTGTGCGAAAACTATATTAATCTATTTTATTTTAAAACTATATTAATCATATTCTATTTTAAAAAATAAAAATAGAATATGAAAAATGAGAATTATAAAGATGGAATGAAACTGAAAGAGAGGAAACTAAATAAGTTATAACAGAACAGAATCAGATGTGGAATTTTATGCCAACAACTTAAGATTTTAAACAATTGGACAAACTAAGTGAAAAAAATTTTTAGAAAATTAGTTTCAACTAGGGAGACAGAAATGTCTTAATAACAGTAAGAGAATAGAAAATAATCAACCCAACTTTTTAAATACCAAAAGGTCTAGAAGATATAAGGGATTTAAGCACATATGGCAAATCTCCAAGTAACTAAAACATAAATTTTACATTATATAAAAATGTGATAAGCAAAAGAGAAAAACCTGAAAGCTCATGAAGTTCGTGACTTTAAAATGCATCAGAGTAAAATCAAAGCTTTATTTTAAAAGATGTGCAATCCTAACATTATGTTGTTAAAAGTAAAAGTCCCTTTTAGTTTATTGTTTAGTTGCTAAGTCATGTCTGACTCTTCTGCGACTTCCTGGACTGTGGCTCACCAGGGGATTTCCCAGATGAGAATATTAGAGTTGCCGTTTCCTTCTACAGTGGTTTTCTTGATCCAGGGATTGAACCCACGTCTGCTGCATTGGCAAGCGGATTCTTCACCACTGAGCCATTCTGCTAAACCTGTCTTAAGACAGTGCTTAAATAAAATACGGTACATCCAAACTGTGTAAAACTAAGACAAGGTTAGGCAGAATTATAGAAAGCAAAAAATAATATAAGGGGAAAAAAAAATAAACAACCTCAGACATAATTTTAAGGGATAAAAGAAAGTTGAAGAACAGCACCTGTGAAATAACAGCATTTTTTAAAATTAATGTATTTATTTTAATTGGAGGCTAATTACTTTATGATATTGTGGTGGTTGTTGCCATACATTGACATGAATCAGCCATGGGTGTACATATGTCCCACCATCCCAAACCCCCCTCCCACCACCCTCCCACCTCCCTCCCCATCCCATCCCTCTGGTCACCCCAGTGCACCAGCTTTGAGTGTCCTGTTTCGTGCATTGAACTAGGACTGGTCATCTCGTTCACATATGGTCATATACATGTTTCAATGCTATTCTCTCAAATCATCCCACCCTCAACTTCTCCCACACAGTACAAAAGTCTGTTCTTTATATCTGCGTCTCTTTTCCTGGTTTGCATAGGGTCATTTTTAACATCTTTCTAAATTCCATATATATGTGCTAATATACTGTATTGGGGATTTTCTTTCTGACTTACTTCACTCTGTATAATAGGCTTCAGTTTCATCCATCTCATTAAAATGGGCTCAGTTGCATTCTTTTTAAAAGTTGAGTAATATTCCATTGTGTATTATGTACCAAAACTTGCTTATCCATTTGTCTGCCAATTGACATCTAGTTTGCTTCCATGGGACTTCCCTGGTGGCTCAGATGGCAAAGAGTCTGCCTACAATGTGGGAGACCTGGGTTCAGCCCCTGGGTTGGGAAAATCTACTGGAGAAGAAAATGACAACCCATTCCAATATTCTTGCCTGGAAAATCCCATGGACAGAGGAGCCTGGCAGGCTACAGTCCATGGGGTCGAAAAGAGTTGGACACAAATGAGTGACTTCACTTTCACTTTGCTTCTATAGCCTAGCTTTTGTATATAGTGCTGCAATAAACATTGGGGTAAATGTTTCTCTTTCAATTCTGGTTTCCTTGGTGTGTATGCCTAGCAGTGGGACTGCTGAGTATTATAGCAGATCTATTACCAGGTTTTTAAGGAATCTCCACACTGTTCTCCATAGTGGCTGTATTAGTTTGCTTTCCTACCAACAGTGTAAGAGGATTCCCTTTTCTCCACACCCTCTCCAGCATTTATTGTTTGTAGACTATTTTTTTGGTGGGGGGAGTTGTGGTTTTTAGACTTTTTAATGGCAGCCATTCTGACCAGCATGAGATGGTACCTCATTGTGGTTTTGGTTTGCATTTCTCTGATAATGAGTGATGTTGAGCATCTTTCATCTGTTTGTTAGCCATCTGTGTGTCTTCTTTGGAGAAATGTCTGTTTAGCTCTTTGGCCCATTTTCTGATTGGGTTGTTTATTTTTTGGCATTGAGCTGCATGGGCTGCTTTTATATTTTGGAGATTAATTGTCAGTCGCTTTGCTTGCTTTTATTTTCTCCTATTCTGAAGGTTGTCTTCTCAGTGTTCTTATAGTTTCCTTTGTTGTGAAAAACTTTTTAGCTTCATTAGGTACCGTTTGTTTATTTTTGTTTTTATTTCCATGACTTTGTTAGGTGGAACATACAGGATCTTACTGAGATTTTTGTCAGAGTTTTATTCCTATGTTTTCCTCTTAGAGTTTTATAATTTCTGGTCTTACATTTAGATCCTTAATCCATTTTGAGTTTATTATTGTGTATGATGTTAGAAAGTATTCTAGTTTCATTCTTTCACAGGTGGTTGAAAAGACAAGAGATTGTCTTTTCTCCATTGTATATTTTTTCCTCCTCTGTCAAAGATAAGTTGTCCATAGGTGTGTGGATTTATCTCTAGGCTTTCTATTTTGTTCCACTGAGTGATACTTCTGTCTTTGTGCCAGTACCATACTGTCTTGATGACGGTAGCTTTGTACTATAGTCTGAAGTCGGGCAGGTTGATTCCTCAGTTCTACTCTTCTTCCTCAAGATTGCTTTGGCTATTCGAGGTTTTTATGTGTTTCCATACAAATTGTGAAATTACTTGTTCTAGGTATGTGAAAAATGCCATTGATGGCTTGGTAGGAGATGAGTTGAATCTATAGATTGCTTTGGGTAGTGTTCTCATTTTCACTATATTGATTCTCCAAAACCATGAACATGGTATATTTCTCCATGTGTTTCTGTCATCTTTGATGTCTCTCATAAATATTTTATAGTTTTCTATATATAGGTCTTTTGTTTCTTTAGGTAAATTTATGCCTAAGTATTTTATTCTTTTAATTACAATGGTGAATGGGATTGTTCCCTTAATTTCTCTTTCTGTTTTTTTCATTGCCAGTGTATAGGAATGCAAGGGATTTCTGTGTATTAATTTACATCCTGCAGCTTTACTATATTCATTGTTTAGCTCTAGTAATTTTCTGGTGGTGTCTTATGGTTTTCTATGTAGAGGATTCTGTCATCTACAAACAGTGAGAGCATTACTTCTTTTCCAATCTGGATTCTTTGTATTTATTTTTCTTCTCTGATTTCTGTGGCTAAAATTTCCAAAAGTATGTTGAATAGTAGAGGGGAGAGTGGGCACCCTTGTCTTGTTCTGAAGGATAATGTTTGCTGTGGGCTTGTCAAAGCATCACTATGAACAAAGCTAGTGGAAGTGATGGAATTCCAGTTGAACTATTTCAATTCCTGGAAGATGATGCTGTGAAAGTGCTGCACTCAATATGCCAGCAAATTTGGAAAACTCAGCAGTGGCCACAGGACTGGAAAAGGTCAGTTTTCATTCCAGTCTTAAAGAAAGGCAATGCTAAAGAATGCTTAAACTACCATACAATTGCACTCATCTCAAACACTAGTAAAGTAATGCTCAAAATTCTCCAAGCCAGGCTTCAGCCATATTTGAACTGTGAACTTCCAGATGATCAAGCTGCTTTTAGAAAAGGCAGAGGAAGCAGAGATCAAATTGCCAACATCTGCTGGATCATGGAAAAAGCAAGAGAGTTCCAGAAAAACATCTATTTCTGCTTTATTGACTATGCCAAAGCCTTTGACTGTGTGGATCACAATAAACTATGGAAAATGCTGAAAGAGATGGGAATGCTAGACCACCTGACCTGCATCCTGAGAAACCTATATGCAGGTCAGAAAGCAACAGTTAGAACTGGACATGGAACAACATACTGGTTACAAATAGGAAAAGAAGTATGTCAAGGCTGTATATTGTCACTCTGCATATTTAACATATATGCAGAGTACATGATGAGAAAAGCTGGGCTGGAAGAAGCACAAGCTGGAATCAAGATTGCAGGGAGAAATATCAATAACCTCAGCTATGCAGATGACACCACCCTTATGGCAGAAAGTGAAGAGGAACTAAAAAGCCTCTTGATGAAAGTGAAAGAAGAGAGTGAAAATGTTGGCTTAAAGCTCAACATTCAGAAAACGAAGATCATGGCATCTGGTCCCATCACTTCATGGGAAATAGATGGGGAAACAATGGAAACAGTGTCAGATTTTATTTTTCTGGGCTCCAAAATCACTGCAGATGGTGACTGCGGCCATGAAACTAAAAGACGCTTACTCCTTGGAAGGAAAATTATGACCAACCTAGATAGCATATTCAAAAGCAGAGACATTACTTTGCCAACAAAGGTCTGTCTAGTCAAGGCTATGGTTTTCTCTGTGGTCATGTATGGATGTGAGAGTTGGAATGTGAAGAAAGCTGAGTGCCAAAGAACTGATGCTTTTGAACTGTGGTGTTGGAGAAGACTCTTGAGAGTCCCTTGGACTGCAAGGAGATCCAGCCAGTCCATTTTAAAGAAGATCAGTCCTGGGTGTCCTTTGAAAGGATTGATGCTAAAGCTGAAACTCCAATACTTTGGCCACTTCATGCGAAGAGTTGACTCATTGGAAAAGACTCTGATGCTGGGAGGGATTGGGGGCAGGAGGAGAAGGGAATGACAGAGGATGAGATGGCTGGGTGGCATCACCAACTTGATGGACATGAGTTTGGGTGAACTCTGGGAGCTGGTGATGGACAGGGAGGCCTGGCGTGCTGCAATTCATGTGGTCACAAATAGTCAGACACGACTGAGAGATTGAACTGAACTGCACTGAATGTTGATGTATGTTCCTTTTATGTCTGCTTTCTGGAGAGTTTTTATCATAAATTGGTGCTGAATTTTGTCAAAGTCTTTCTCTGCAACAATTGTGATAATCATATGGTTTTATCTTTTAGTTTGTTAGTAGTGTGTCACATTGATTAATTTCAAATATTGAAGAATCCTTGCATCCCTGGGATAAAGCCTACTTGGTCATGATGTATGATCTTTTTAGTATGTTGTTGGCTTCTTTTTGCTAGAATTTTGTTAAGGAATTTTGCATCTATGTTCATCAGTGATATTGGCCAGTAGTTTTCTTTTTTGTGGCATCTTTGTCTGGTTTTGGTATTAGAGTGATGATGGCTTATAGAATGAGTTTGAGAGTTTACCTTTCTATGCAATTTTCTGGAAGAGTTTGAGTAGCATAGGTGTTGGCTCTAATTTTTTAGTAGAATTCACCTGTGAAAGCATCTGGTCCTGGGTCTTGTTTGTTGGAAGATTTTGATTACAATTTTGATTTCCATGCTGTTCTATGTCTGGTAATAGCAACATTTGTATAATATAAAGAAAATTAATTATAAGCATTTATGATAAATACATGTATGTGTACATGCTCAGTTTTTCAGTTTTTTTCTGACTCTTTGCGACTACATATATTGTATCCTGCCAGTCTCCTCTATCCATGGGATGTTCCAGGAAATAATACTGGAGTGGGTTGCCATTTCCTCCTCCAGTGGATCCTCCCATCCCAGGGCTCAAACCCCTGTCTCACTGGGACTCCTGGATTGGGAGGAAGATTCTTTTACCACTGAGCCCCCTGGGGAGCCCCAACTATATGTATACAAATTCACAGTAAAAGGAGTGAAGACAAAGATGGGAGTGTTGAGTAGAAAGGGAATGCAACAAACTTTATGATTTGCTTTGAATTATTATGTATGCATGATTTTTATAATCACTATATATATATGTATGCACATATATATAAATATATCTTATTTGTACATAGAAGGTGATGAAAACCAAGGCCTAGATATCAATTCCACATGGAATAATATTATTTATATCAGCTTTTATCAATTGCAATCTCTTGGTTTATCCTAATCAACTTCAAAAATTGTTATAAACATTGGTATTAAAGAAAAGTAATTTTGAGTAATCTATTTTTATATGAGATTAGGCTTTCCATATTGTAATGATCCCTTTACTTCACATGGATTCAGTTGTTTGTTTTTGCACAAGAGAGAAACTATTGAATTTAGAGCTAGTGATTTTGAATATTGCATGGATATGGATATGTAAATGAGTATGCTTCCAATCATCAAGAGAGGTGATGAAAAATAAAATAAAAAATATTAGTTGCTTAGATTAATATAACAGTATTTTTTTTAACTCATGTTAATATCTAAGGAGGGTTAGGTAAAGATCTGTTCAATTACAGTCACCATGAAGCACAGGCTGTTGGAGAAAGTGTCATTTTGAATGTTCTCAATCTTCAGTCTACAAGAAGAGAGCTGTAGAGGCCTTGTGGTGGCAGTGAAATACTGTAGCCTAGAAATGGGATATTTTTGTTTGTTCACATCTTGGATACGATCTCCCTCAGCCACAAAAAGACCAGGGAATCCAATTTTATGATGTGCCCCAAAGGAGGCAATTTAGGGATATTTGGTAAATAGCAGAAATGACGTTGTAGTTGGAAATCAAATACTGATGATCAATATAATCCATAGATATCCAACAAAATATTCTATATACATATTTATAGATATAATATTCAACTCTATTAACATATTATGAAACTGAACATCATAGATTTATGGATATGGAAGACTGGGTTTAGAATCCTAACCAAGACATATTGATTTTGTGAACTTGGACATTTTAACTGAAGAGGATAAATTTAATCCCCATTTTTTTTATGAGAGGCAATAGTGTGTAAGATAATTGCTTTTTCCTACGTGAACTTGATGGGATTATCTTTATGAGGTTCTAAATATGGTGCTAAAATTAAACATTCACTATTAGTGGTTATAGTTGTGACAATGACATTATTATATGCTTTGTTTTATGAGCACATAATAAATATATTTTAAAGTTCTTTCAAATATTTTAATTCAACACATAATCATAAGTGTTAAAGAACATATGAGACAGTTGAATCTCTAACTTCTTCAAAGTTAATTACACTGGCTTCTTCAGTGTCTCAGGTCAAAGAAATGGAAGAAGCTAGAATCAAAATCTGACCAACTGACACTACCATAGATTTTAAAAACTGAACAAACAAAATACAAAAGAAAAGGCAACTTTGGACACCATACATAATGTGCAGCTGAATTTTGAAAGAGGTTGAAAATAATCCTATTATTAATATTGAATCAAAGAATATTCCAATTCTATATAAATAATGCTATGAAGCCTACCTATTGTTTTAGGATACAAATTATGAGGATTCAATGTTAACCTTGACTGACATGCAATGTCAAGTACAATGTCGATGAAACATTAAAAAAAAAAAAAAACTAGAAATAGAGCATCATTTTTTTAGAAAAACGCTATTCCTCACGTAATATTTTTCTTGTTTCTCTGACCTCCCACATTATAAGAATATGTTTTAGTATGTCAGTTCAAGTCTAGTTGAATAGTTACATTTATTGTCAAATTGATATTGATAGCTCTCTTTGCAATCCTATTCTTGAACTAGATAACCTTACCCACAAATTGCCAACAGAGTTGCTCCCCACTGTGATTTTTGGGAACATAATGGATCCCAGTGTGCCCAATACCTGTCTCACTGACTTCCAGAGATTCCCAGAGTCCTTGTGTCTTGTTTCTTTCAGAACTTAATGTTCTTGACATGTCACTGTCAGTGTCTCATTTAGATCTCCTGCTACTGTTTCACTGTTTCCTTGCTATTTCATAAGAAGAATGTCTTATTAAAGAGACAGTAGTTCAAGTTATACTCAGAATCTTGATCGAAAACCATTATTGCATGACAGTCCTAGCCTGAGGCGAGCACTCAATCTATTTTTTTTTTTTTTGCAAATTAATTTATTTCTCTTATTTGGAGGCTAATTACTTTACAATATTGTTGTAATTACTTTATAATATTGTGGTTTTTGCCATACATTGACATGAATCAGCCCTGGGTGTACATGTGTTCCCCATCCTGAACCCCCTTCCCACCTCTCTCTCATCCCATCATCCCTCAGGGTCATCCCAAGTGCACCAGCCCTGAGCACCCCGTCCCATGCATCAAACATGGACTGGTGATCTATTTCACATATGGTAATATAAATGTTTCAATGCTTTTTCTCTCAAATTATCCCATGGCCCTGAAGGTAGGTAAGTGGGAGTCATACCCATTCACCCCACACTGCAAACTAATAATTTGCATATTTTAGATAGCTAGGAGTTTGAAGCATATTTAATTAGATCAGGAATGGTAAGACAAATTATTTACATAAAATGTCCTGAAAACAGTTGTTATAAACTTTTATTACACAAGACTCAAACCATAGCAAATCTGTGTGGGTTTGAAATTCAGTACAAGTCCTGGATTCATGTCTCACCACAATCAATACCTATAATCCATTTCAGGTACAGAACCCTTGTCTCAAACTATGATATAGGTTCTGCTCTATGATCCCTTTTCCTAAAAAAAGAAAATGAAGCTCACCAAGTTTAGGTCATTTATCCAGAGGTTGATGAATTGAAGGCAGACAGCTGTCTTCAGAGGCATTTGTAGTTAATGTATCAATAGAGCATGTTCTTTCTTATGTCTCAAAAAGCTCTAAGAAGCAAAACAGACTTTTTCCAAGTGTATTCTAAAGTTTCCTAACCAAGGCACTATTGATATTTTGGAGCAAATATGTTGTTCTGTGTGGGGGACTGTACATTCTAGGTATGAGGCTTAGCAGGAAGTCTGGCCAATACCCATTAGATGCCAGTTACACTCTACCCCTACCCACTCCATCATGGCAACCAAAAATGTCTCCAGACAAAACTGCACTTGGTTGAGAATCAATGGCACGGAGTTAAAACAAACAAACAAGCAAACAAAAAAACCAACTATTATTGTTTGACTGATTTCAAGTAGATTATTATTATTATTTTTTAAGTTTCCTAAGTGACGTTAGTGGTAAAATCATCTGCCTGCTAATGCAGAAAATGCAAGAGATGAGTGCTTGATCCCCGGGTCAGAAAGATATCCTGGAGAAGGAAATGACAACCCACTCCAGGATTCTTGCCTGAAAAATCCCTGGGACAGAGGTGTCTGGTGGGCTACTGTCCATAAGGTTGCAAAGAATCAGACACAATTGAGCAACAGAGCACACACACATTTTTCTTTACAGACAATATACGGTCATTTACTGGTTCAATATGACAAAAACAATGGAATACATGTAATCTTTACATATTTAAAAAGAAAATATGAAGAAACTGCAAATTATCACTTTATTTACATTACTATAGCCAGTTCTAGTAAGTAACAAAATTTTTGACATTTTTTCATATTACATGGGTAATTTTTTCTGTGTGATAAGATATGTGATTTTAACAGGTTGTTAGTGACTCAGAATCTCTTTGACTTATTTATTTATTTATTTGGAGGCTAATTACCTTACAATACTGTAGAGATTTTTGCCACACATAGATCAGTAATGACTGTACATGTGTCTCACTATCCTGAGCCCCCTCCCATCTCCCTCCCTTCCCCTATCCTTCTGGGTTGTCCTAGAACACCAACTTTGAGTGCCCTGCATCATGCATCGAACTTGCATTGGTCATCTATTTTACATATTGTAATATACACATTTCAATGCTATTCTTTCATATTGCCCCACTCTTGCTTTCTCCAATATAGTCCAGAAGTCTGTTCTTTACATCTATATCTCTTTTGCTGTCTTACCTATAGACATAAAGGGTCTTCACTACTGTCTTTCTAGATTCCATATATATGTGTCAGTATACTCTATTGGTGATTCTCTTTCTGGCTTACTTCACTCTGCATAATAGGCTCCAGTTTCATCCACCTTATTAGAACTGACTCAATTGCATTCTTTATTATAGTTGAGTAATATTCCATTGTGTATATGTACCAAAACTTGCTAATCCATTCACCTACCAAAAGACATGTCCTAGCATTTGTAAACAGTGCTGCAATGAACACTGGGGCACAAGTGTCTCTTTCAATTCTGGTTTCCTCAGTGTGTATGCCCAGCAGTGGGATTGCTGGGACATATGGCAGTTCTATTTCCAGTTTTTTGTTTGTTTGTTTCTTTTCTTTCTTTATTTATTTTTTAATTTAATTTTATTTTTAAACTTTACATAATTGTATTAGTTTTGCCAAATATCAAAATGAATCTGCCACGGGTATACATGTGTGCCCCACCCAGAACCCTCCTCCCTCCTCCCTCCCCATACCACCCTCTGGGTCATCCCAGTGCACTAGCCCCAAGCATCCAGTATCCTGCATCGAACCTGGACTGGCAACTCGTTTCATACATGATATTTTACATCTCCATAGTGGCTGTATTAGGTTGCATCCCCACCAACAGTGTAAGAGAGTTTTTTTTTTTTTTTTTTCCTTCTCTACACCCTCTCCAGCGTTTATTGTTTGTAGATTTTTTGATGGCAGCCATTCTGACCAGTGTAATTTGATATTTCATTGTGGTTTTTATCAACTGTGGAAAATTCTGAAAGAGATGGGAATACCAGACCACCTGAACTGCCTCCTGAGAAACCTATATGCAGATCAGGAAGCAACAGTTAGAACTGGACATGGAACAACAGACTGGTTCCAAATAGGAAAAGGAGTATGTTAAGGCTGTATATTGTCACCCTGCTTATTTAACTTATATGCAGAGCACATGATGAGAAACTCTGGAATGGAAGAAGCACAAGCTGGAATCAAGATTGCCAGGAGAAATATTAATAACCTCAGACATGCAGATGACACCACCCTTATGGTAGAAACTGAAGAGGAACTAAAAAGCCTCTTGATGAAAGTGAGAGTGGAAAGTGAAAAAGTTGGCTTAAAGCTCAACATTCAGAAAATGAAGATCATGGCATCTCGTCCCATCACTTCATGGGAAATAGATGGGGAAACAGTGGAAACAGTGGCTGACTTTCTTTTTTGGGTCTCCAAAATCACTGCAGATGGTGACTGCAGCCATGAAATTAAAAGACACTTACTCCTTGGAAGGAAAGTTATGACCAACCTAGAAGGTATATTAAAAAGCAGAGACATTATTTTGCCAACAAAGGTCCATCTAGTCAAGGCTATGGTTTTTCCAGTAGTCATGTATGGATGTGAGAGTTGGACTGTGAAGAAAGCTGAGCACCGAAGAATTGACGCTTTTGAACTGTGGTGTTGGAGAAGACTCTTGAGAGTCCCTTGGACTGCAAGGAGATCCAACCAGTCCATTCTGAAGGAGATCAGCCCTGGGATTTCTTTGGAAGGAATGATGCTGAAGCTGAAACGCCAGTACTTTGGCCACCTCATGCGAAGAGTTGACTCATTGGAAAAGACCCTGATGCTGGGAGGGATTGGGAGCAAGAGGAGAAGGGGACGACAGAGGATGAGATGGCTGGATGGCATCACCGACTCGATGGACATGAGTTTGAGTGAACTCCGGGAGTTGGTGATGGACAGGGAGGTCTGGCGTGCTGCAATTCATGGGGTTGCAAAGAGTCGGACACGACTGAGCTACTGAAATGAACTGAACTGAACTGTGGTTTTTATTTACATTTCTCTAATAATGAGTGATGTTGAGCATCTTTTCATCTCTTTGTTAGCCATCTGTATGTTTTCTTCGGAGAAATTTCTGTTTAGTTCTTTGGCCCATTTTTTGACTTTGTCATTTATTTTTCTGGCACTGAGCTTCATGGGCTGCTTTTATATTTTGGTGATTAATTGTCAGTTGCTTTGCTTGCTATTATTTTCTCCTATTCTGAAGGTTGTTTTCTTGGCGTTCTTATAGTTTCCTTTATTGTGCAAAATATTTTAAGCTTCAATGGGTACCATTTGTTTATTTTTGTTTTTATTTCCATGACTTTGTTAGGTGGAGCATACAGGATCTTACTGTGATTTTTGTCAGAGTTTTCTGTCTATGTTTTTCTCTAAGAGTTTTATAATTTCTGGTCTTGCATTTAAATCTTTAATCCATTTTGAGTTTATTTTTGTGTGTGGTGTTAGCAAGTACTCTAGTTTCATTCTTTCGCAGGTGATTAACCAGTTTTCCCAACACCACTTGTTAAAGAGATTATATTTTCTCCATTGTATATTTTTTCCTCCTTTGTCAAAAATAAGGCATCCATAGGTGTGTGGATTTATCTGTAGGCTTTCTATTTTGTTCCACTGATCTATATTTCTGTCTTTGTGACAGTACCATACTGTCATCAAGACAGTATTGATGACAGTATGGTACCATACTTGTAGCTACCGTACTTGTAGCTTTGTAGTATAGTCTGAAGTCAGGCAGGTTGATTCCTCAGTTCCATTCTTCTTCCTCAAGATTGCTTTGGCTATTCGAGTTTTTTTGTGTTTCCATACAAATTGTGAATTTTTTTGTTCTAGTTATGTGAAAAATACCATTGGTAGTTTGGTAGGAATTGAGTTGAATCTATAGATTGCTTTGGGTCATATACTAATTTTCACTCTATTAATTCTCCCAATCCATAAACATGGTATATTTCTCCATGTGTTTGTGTAATCTTTGATGTCATTCATCAGTATTTTATAGTTTTCTATATATAATATTTTGGTTCTTTAGGTAAATTTACTCCTAAGTATTTTATTGTTTTCGTTGAAATGGTGAATGGGATTGTTTTCTTAATTTCTCCTTCTGTTTTCTCATCATTAGTGTAAAGGAATGTAAGGGATTTCTGTGTATTAATTTTATATCCTGCAGCTTTATTATATTCATTGTTTAGCTCTAGTAATTTTCTGGTGTTCTTTAGGGTTTTCTATGTAGAGGATCATGTCATCTGCAAACAGTGAGATTTTTACTTCTTTTCCAATCTGGATTCCTTTTATTTATTTTTCTTCTCTGATTTCTATGGCTAAAATTTCCAAAAGTATGTTGAATAGTAGAGGTGCGAGTGGGCACCCTTGACTTGTTCCTGCCTTTAAAGGAAATGCTTTCAATTTTTCACCATTAAGGTGAAAACTTTGCTGTGGGCTTATCAAATATAGGTTTTATTATGTTGAATTATGTTCCTTCTATGCTTGCACTATGGAGGGCTTGTATTATAAATGGGTATTAAATTCTGCCGAAGGCGTTCTCTGCATCTATTGAGATAATCACATGTTTTTTATCTTTTAATTTGTTAATGTGGTGTATGACATTGTTTGATTTGTGAATATTGAAGAATCCTTGCATCCCTAGGATAAAGCCCACTTGGTGGTGATATGTGATCTTTTTAATATGTTGTTGGATTCTGTTTGCTGTAATTTTGTTGAGGATTTTTGCATCTATGTTCATCAGTCATTTTGGTCAGTAGTTTTCTTTTTTTGTGGCACTTTGTCTGGTTTTGGTTTTAGGGTGATGAGTGGCCTCATAGAATGAGTTTGGGAGTTCACTTTCCTAGGCAATATTCTGGAAGAGTTTGAGTAGGATAGATGCTAGCTCTTCTCTAAGATTTTGGTAGAATTCACCTGTGAAGCCATCTGGTCCTTGGATTTTGTTGTTGTTGTTGTTGGAAGATTTTTTTTTTATTATAGTTTTGATTTCTGTGCTTGTGATGGGCCTGTTAAGATTTTCTATTTCTTCCTGGTTTAGCTGTGGAAGGTTTTTTAAGAAATTGCCCATTTCTTCCAGATTATCCACTTTATTAGCATATAATTGCTCATAGTTGTCTCTTTAGATCTTTTGTGTTTCTGTAGTATTGTCTGTTGTGATTTCTCCACTTTAATTTCTAATTTTATTGATTTGATTTTTCTCCTTTTTTTTTTTTTTTGATGAGTCTGGCTAATAGTTTGTCTATTTCATTTATCTTCTCAAAGAACTGGCTTTTAATTTTGTTGATTTTTACTATAGTCTCCTTCATTTCTTTTTCATCTTTTTCTGCTGATTTTTATGATTCCTTTCCTTCTACTAACTTTGGGGGTATTCTTTTTTTCTTTTTCTAGTTGCTTTAGATGTAATGTTAGGTTGTTTATTTGATGTTTCTCTTGTTTCTTGAGGTAGGCTTATATTGCTATGAATCTTCCTCAGCACTGGTTTTACTGAATCCCATAAGTGTTGAGCTGTTGTGTTTTCATTTTCGTTTGTAAGCACATTTTTATTTCCTTTTTGATTTCTTCTGTGATATTTTGATTATTCAGAAGCATGTTATTTAGCCTCTATATGTTTTATATGTTTGTACTTTTTTTTTTTCCTGAAGTTGATTTCTAAACTTACTGCATTTTGATCAAAAAAAGAAAAAAATGCTTGAAATGATTTCAATTATTTTTAAATTTACCAAGGCTAGATTTATGGTCCAGGATGTGATCTCTCCTGGAGAATGTTCAGTGTTCACTTGAAAAAAGGTGAATTCTGTTGTTTTGGGGTGAAATGCCCTATAGATATCAGTTAGGTCTAACTGGTGCACTGTATCAGTATTATCATTTAGAACTTGTGTTTCCTTGCTAATTTTCTGTTTCATTGAACTATCCACATGATGGGGTTTTAAAACCCCACATTATAACTGTGTTACTGTTTATTTCTCATTTCATACTTGCTAGCATTTTCTTTACATACTCGTGGCTCAGACAGTAAAACGTCTGCATCCAATGCAGGAGACCCAGGTTTGAGTCTTCCTCCCTGGGTCAGGAAGATCCCCTGGAGAAGGAAATGGCAAGTCACTCCAGTATTCTTGCCTGGAAAATCCTATGGACAGAGGAGCCTGGTAGGCTACAGTCCACAGGGTTGCAAAGAGTTGGACACAATTGAGAGATTTCACTTCACTATGTTGGGTATATTTAAACTTGCTATATCTTTTTCTTGGATTGATCCTTTGATCATTATGAAGTGTCCTTCTTTGTCTCTTATCACAGTCCTTATTTCAATGTCTATTTTTATCGAATATGAGTACTGCTACTCTTTCTTTCTTGTGGTCCCCATTTGCGTTAAATATCTTTTTCTGTTCCTTCACTTTCAGTCTGTATGTGTCCCTAGGTTTGAGGTGGGTCTCTTTCAGACAGCATATATAGAGATTTGCTTTTGTATCCATTCAGTCAGTTTTGTCTTTAGGTTGGAGTATCTAACCCATTTACATTTAAGGTAATTATTTATAAGTATGATCCTGTTACCATTTACTTTGTTGTTTTGGTTTGTTTTTATAAGCCTTTACTGTGTTTCTTGTCTAGAGAAGATCCTTTAGCATTTGTTGCAGAGCTGGTTTGCTGGTGCTGAATTCTCTCAGCTTTTGCTTGTCTGTAAAACTTTTGATTTCTCCTTCATATCTGAATGAGATCCTTTCTGGGTACAGTAATCTTGGTTGAAGATTTTTTCTGTTTCATTACTTTAAGTATATCCTTCCATTCCCTTCTGCCCTGGAGTTTCTGTTGAAAGATCTGCTGTTATCCTTATGCGGATCCCTTGTGTGTTATTTGTTACTTTTCCCTTGCTGCTTTTAATATTTGCTCTTTGTGTTTGATTAATATGTGTATTGGAGTGTTTCATCTTGGATTTATCTTGTTTGGAGCTCTCTGGGTTCTTGGACTTGGGTGGCTATTTTCTTCCCCGTATTAGGGAAGTTTTTGACTATTATCTCCACAAGTATTTTCACATGTGCTTTCTTTTTTGTCTTCTTCTTCTGGGACATATATTACTCGAATGTTGGGGCATTTAACTTTTTTCCAGAGGTCTCTGAGGTTGTCCTCATTCCTTTTAATTATTTGTTTTCTCTTTCCTCTCTGCTTCATTTATTTCTACCACTCTATTTTCCACTTCACTTATCCTTTCTTCTGCCTCAGTTATTCTACTGTTGGTTCTCTTCAGAGTGCTTTAATCTCAATTATTGCATTATTCATTATTGACTGACTCTCCTTTATGTCTTCTAGGTCCTTGTTAAACATTTCTTGCATCTTCTCAACCCTTGTCTCTAGTCTATTTATTTGTAGCTCCATTTTGCTTTCAAGATTTTGGACCATCTTTACTTTGATTATTCTGAATTCTTTTTCAGATAGACTCCCTATCTCCTCCTCTTTTGTTTGGTTTGGTGGGTTTTTATCATGTTTCTTCACCTGCTGAATATTTCTCTGCCTTTTCAAACTGTGGAGTCTGCTCCCTGTGGGTAGGGTTGGACTAATTGGTGTCAAGGTTTCCTGGTTGGAGGAGTTTGTGTACAGACAAATTGTACTGCTGGGTGGAACTGGATCTCTTCTCTCTGGAATGCAGTGCAGTGTCCAGTAGTGAGCTTTTCAGTGCCTATGGGTTTAGCATGGCTTTATGCAGCCCTTCTTTTAATGTTCAGGATTGTATTCCTGTTTTGCTGGAGAATTATCATGGTGTGTCTTGCACTGGATCCTGTTGGCTCTTGGTTGGAGCTTGCTTTTTTTGGGGTGACCTCTTGTGTATTAATATTCCCTGGAGTCAGGAGGTCTCTGATGTTCTTAAGTTTTGGAGTTAAGCCCTCTGCCTCTGGCTTTTGATCTTTCTCTTACAGTAGCCTCAAGACTTCTCCATCCATACAGCATAGAAGATAAAACCCCTAGCTTTATTGGTGAAACAATTCTCCACAGCCAGGAACACCTAGAGAGATTCACAGAGTTATGTAGAGAAATGAAGAGGGAGGAAGGAGATAAAGGTGACCTGGAGGAGAAAAGAGAGGGTCAAAAGAAGAGAGAGAAGCCAAGCTGGCAATCAAATCCCTAAGTGAAAATGGATACTGAAGATTAGATTCTTAGAGGTATAAAATTGATAACAAATACCAAAAAGCAAACATTAAAAACCTAGAATAGAGGTTAGACTCTAAAAAATACTATATAAAATATAAAACATAATCAATCACAATAATTTTTAAAAATATGAAATTTGTTTTAAAAATAGTGGGTTTTTTTTTGGAAAGATCATAGAAGGCTACAAAAATTAAAGTTAAAAAAGTAATAAAGAACTAAATATTTTATTTAAAGTTAAAATTGATAATAGTGAAAATATATCTAGGAATTTCTCTGGCGCTGTTGTGGGTAATGTGTGGTCAGTTCAGTGTCAGATAATCCCTTATTCTGGCTTGTACTTGTTCTCAAGGTCTATAGATGCCCCTCAAATGTCTCCAGTATTAAATGCAGTATTTTAATCTGTTGCACCTATTACTTCCAGAGCAGTTCTCCCTGCTTTGTTTATTTTTTTTTAATTTTTTTAATATAAATTTATTTATTTTAACACCTTTTGATGTATGGCAAAACCAATACAATATTGTAAAGTAATTAGCCTTCTTTGTTTATTTTGGATTCCTCTGTTTGCAAGTCTCTTCAGTGTCTAATTTCTGCTTTGACACGAGGGGGAGAAAGTGTCCACTTATTTAGTCTCCCTTACTCAGTTGTTTTGTGGGGAGG
This sequence comes from Bubalus kerabau, assembly GCF_029407905.1. NCBI lineage: Eukaryota > Metazoa > Chordata > Mammalia > Artiodactyla > Bovidae > Bubalus > Bubalus kerabau. Next base: position 6,740,337 of record NC_073635.1, on the reverse strand, counting down.
GAGGAACACTGCAAACAAATAACATTGCATGTGTAGGGAGTGCTCACAGTGGATGGACCACACTTGATTTGCCATAGCCCAAAGCAGCGTGTGCTTCCTGGGTCTACACTGCTCAGTCTCCAGGGTGCTCAGCAAGGGCACTGTCCAAAGTGAGCCCTGCATTTCATGCACTTCCCAGGTTCTCAAGTGCTCCACAAGGGCACAGACCCAGATGGGTTGTGCGTTTTGTGCCCCTCCCAGGTCCGAGCAGCTCAAGCAACCGGTAGTTGTCCAGTGCACTGTCCCAGGTGGACTGTGCATCTTATTCACCTGCCTGGTCCCTGCTGCTCAGTTTCCTGGGTATGCTGTGAGAACACAGTCCCAGGTGTTCCAGGTTTCTCCTCTGCAGAGGTGATCTCAGTCTGCAGAACTCCTGGGAGATGTCAACCGTACAGGATCCCAGTAAGATGAGGTTAGCAACTGGGAGTCTGGTCTTAGTTTGATGGATGATGCCGTCTCTGGGGCCAAGATTGCAGTAGCCCCTTGCCTTCTGGCTCTGGCTGTGGCTTGCCTGCCTGCCTGCCTCTGTGGAGGGAGGGCCCTATCAGGTAGCCAGCTTGCTTTCCTTTGATGTTAGTCAATCTTTTGTTCTGTGAGCTCACCAGCCGTCACAGTGAAGCGGTTAGAACCTTTCACAGAAAGACATTTTCTTTTTTTGGTCTCTCAGGGGAACCCGCGGATAGGGTTCCTATCTTACATTTGCTCCCTCAGATTGTCCTCAGGGCATTCAAGCCTGGTCCTTACCCAAAGGATCAATGATGCAGCCTGTGCCTTCCTGCCCAACCCTCATTCCCTAGTGGCAGATGTGAGCTTCTGGGTCACTTCTTTGCTGGCATTTGTGGTTAGGTGTGTATTGTGTGGGTCTTTTTTTTTTTTTTTTTTTTCCTCCTGATTGTGGGTTATGTTGTCCTTTGAGATCCCAAAACTCCCTAAAGACACAGCTGTAAGAGGGTTTCCTACTGTGTGGAGACTTCTCCTTCCTGACACCCTCCCAAGAACAGGTCTCTGCCCCTAAATCTCATGTCTCAGTTTTTGTCTTTTATATTTTGTCCTATCTCCTTTTGAAGAGATTGGGCTGCCTTTCTGGGTCTGGGTGCTTGGTGTTTTCTGCTAGAGATCAGGAGTTGTTTTTTGGAAGTTGCTCAGCATTCAGATGATGTTTTGATGAATTTGTGGGGGAGAAATTGGTCAACCCAACCTATTCCTCTGCCATCTTGGAACCGCCCCACCTCCTTGATTTTTCATGTATTGTGTGTAAATACAGACATACAAAAAGTTTTGCCAAGGGAACTCAGTGGTTATAGCAAACACCTTCTCCCACAACACAAGAGACAACTCTATAAATGGACATCACCAGATGGTCAATACTGAAATCAGATTGATTCTGTTCTTTGCAGTTGAAGAAGGAGAAGCTGTATACAATCAGTGAAAACAAGACTGGGAGCTGACTTCGGACAGATCATGAACTACTTATTGCAAAATTCAGACTTAAAATTAAGAAAGTAGGGAAAATCACTAAACCATTCAGGTATCACCTAAATCAAACCCTTTTATGTTTAAGCAGTGGAAGTGACAAATATATTCAAGGGGTTATATCTGATAGACAGAGTGCCTGAAGAACTATGGACAAACATTTGTAAAATTGTATGGGGGGAACTGATCAAGATCATTGCCAAGAAAAGGAGGAGAGCTTACAATAGCAGAGAAAAGAAGAGAAGTGAATGGCAAAGAAGAAAAGGAAAGATATACCCATCTGAATGCAGAACCAAAGAATAACAAGGAGAGATAAGAAAGCCTTTCTCAGTAATCAATGCAAACAAATAGAGGAAAACAATAGAATGGGAAAGACTAGAGATCTCTTCAAGAAAATTAGAGATACCAAGGGAACATTTCATGCAAAGATGGGCACAATAAAGTGCAGAAACAGCATGGATCTAACAGAAGCAGAAGATATTAAGAAGAGGTGGCAATAATACACAAAAAAAAACTCTACAAAAAAGATCTTCATGACCCAGATAACCATGATGGTGTGATCACTCACCTAGAGCCAGACATCCTGGAATGCGAAGTCAAGTGGGCCTTCACTATGAACAAAGCTAATGGAGGTGATGGAATTCTAGTTGAGCTATTTCAAATCCTAAAAGATGATGTTATTAAAGTGCTGCACTCAATATGCCAGGAAGTTTGGAAAATGCAGCAGTGGCCACAGCACTAGAAAATCTCAATTTTCATTCAAATATGAAAGAAAGACAATGCCAAAGAATGTTCAAACTGCCTCACAAATAGCACTCATTTCATATGCCAGCAAAGTAATGCTCAAAATTCTCCAAGCCAGGCTACAACAGTATGTGAACCGAGAACTTACAGATGTTCAAGTGGTTTTAGAAAAGTCAGAGGAACCAGAGATCAAATTGCCAACATCCACTGAATCATCAAAAAAAAAAAAAGAGGTTCTAGAAAAATATCTAATTCTACTTTATTGAGTATGCAAAAACCTTTGACTGTGTGGAACAAAACACTGTTAAAAATTCTTCAAGGATGGGAATGTAAGACCACCTTACCTGCCTCCTGAGAAACCAGTATGCAGGTCAAGAAGAAACAGTTAGAACCAGACATGGAACAACGAACTGGTTCCAAATTGGAAAAGGAGAATGTCAAGGCTGTATGTTGTCACCCTGCTTATTTACCTTATATGCAGAGTACATCATATGAAATACCAGGCTGGATGAAGCACAGCTTTAAATCAAAATTGCTGGGAAAATATGAATAACCTCATATATGTAGAAGACACCACCCTTATGGCAGAAAACGAAGATGAACTAAAGAGCCTCTTGATGAAAGTGAAAGAGGAAAATGAAAAAGCTGGCTTAAAATTCAGTCTTCAAAAAATGACGATAATGGCTTCTGGTCCCATCACTTCATGGAAAATAGACTGGAAAACAATGGAAACAGTGACAGACTTAATTTTCTTGGGTTCCAAAATCACTGCAGATGGTGATTGAAGCTATGAAATTAAAAAAAAAAAAAATGCTTGCTCCTTGAAAGAAAAGGTATGACCAATCTAGATAGTATATTAAAAAGCATAGATATTATTTTGCTGACAAAAGTCCATCTAGTAAAAACTATGGTTTTTCCAGTAGTCATGTATGGATGTGAGAAAGAGTTGGACCATAAAGAAAGCTGAAGTAAAGTGAAGTGGCTCAGTCATGTCCAACTCTTTGCGAACCCATGGACTGTAGCCTATAGGCTCCTCCGTCCATGGGATTTCCCAGGCAAGAATACTGGAGTGAGTTGCCATTTCCTTCTCCAGGAGATCTTCCCAATCCAGGGATTGAACCTGGGTCTTCCGCATTGTAGGCAGATGCTTTACCATATGAGCCACCAGGGAAGTCAAAGAAAGCTGAGTGCTGAAGAATTGATGCTTTTGAACTGTGGCGTTGGAGAAGACTCTTGAGAGCGCCTTGGATTGCAAGGAGATCCTACCAGTCCATCCTAAAGGAAATCAGTCCTGAATATTCATTGGAAGGACTGATGCTGAAGCTGAAGTCCCAATACTTTGTCCACCTGATGCAAAAAACTGACTCATTGAAAAAGACCCTGATCCAGGGAAAGATTGAAGTCATGAAGAGAAGGGAACAACAGAAGATGAAATGGTTGGATGGCATTGCCAACTGCACGGACATGAGTTTGAGCAAGCTCCAAGAGTTGATAATGGACAGAAAAGCCTATCATGATGCAGTCAATTGGGTCACAAAGAGTTAGTTACTGAGTTTCTGAACTGAAACGAACAAACCTACACAACTAAGATTGTAATGCTGTGCTTATACATGGTTATTGAATTGGACACACAATTTTTCTGCAGCAGTTAAATTTTTGGTTTCTAAATATTTGAATATCACTTTTGTTAACTCACTGGTAAGGTTTCTCATGAAACAACTTTTTGATAGATTCTTAATATTGGATAACACTATATTACTAAACATGAAAATTTGAAACATACTTTTTCTTACCTTCTGTCACTTGGTAAGTCAATGTGTTAACCTATTTTTGTTTCTTTCTCAGATCCTTTCTCATCTCCGTTTAAAAGTAGTATTTCAGATGTTTTCTGAATAGGGATAAAAATACAATATAAACAAACATATAAGTACTAAACATATACAAAAATATACTATGTGCTGCATAGAATTACTGTATGATTTAAATGAGCTAAAAACTTTGGCAAAATACAAATGAGAAAATAGAGATAGCAGTCTGATTTCAAACTCAAACTGTCTTTTCAGTTGCCAGAAGGTAAAATCTCAATGTAATTTTACATCTTCAGCTACTCTTCTTAGAATCCACCCACCATATAGAAGCTTCCAAATTGTTTTTGGGTCTATACACAGTTCATACTGAGTCTAGACACAGAGTTAGACTCCCTTTCTTGGCTCTGTTCTTTCAGGTTTTCCTTCAGCACTGTCCAGAGGCCATGGGAATCCTGAAATCTGTGCTCGAATCTTCAAGTCCATAGAACTGCAAGTTTCTTCCCAAATTTTAGTGTTCATGACATCACCTGGCACCTTCCCTCTGGCAAAAGGCTGGGGGCGGAGGGGTGGAGGGACGGGGAGGGGGAAAGAAGGAAAGAAAAGAAAACAAAAAAAGTAGCAACCTCACCAAATACTTTCATTTCTTCCGATTTCTACCTATTTTGGATGGTTTTCATTGCCTATTATTTGTTTTTGCTTTCTTTTTAGTTTTTATTTGTTTGCTTCTATTTGCTATGGAAGAGAGTAAAAACCTCTTAAAGGCAATTTCTTTAAGACTGGGAGCTTATCTGCCAACATTTTCTGGGATCTAAGCAAGGCAGAGGCTCCAAACTTGGAATATTATACTTTTCTTCTTTTTCCCCAATCTTGCTGTTTTAAGAGCATATTTAACTCTTGTAAATGTACCTAATTTTGACTAATGGAATTGAAAGATTTACTGTTCACAAGTTGTAGGGTGTATATTATTTGTGCTCATTTACATAATTTACTGATTAAACTACATATTTGATCTATTGACCTTTCTATTTATCTTACTTGTACAGGCCTATAATCAGGGCATATACTTTGCTGGATGGCATTTATATCTTATCTCTTATCCATTTATTTGCCCATTATTAACCTCTGAAATACTGGAGAGGAGGCCCACATTCTCTTTGCTAAGCAGTGGTTTATAGTTTCTTCTTTCAAAAGTACACACAAAAGTACAAAATTTTTGTTGGATTTGTTTCATCCCTCTGTTCTTTCATTTAAGTTCTTTTGCATTGATTTGTCTTTATTTTCTTTTAGTATGCTTTTCTTTCTCCTGTTTTAGTTGACTTTGTTTCTCTATAGTTTTCTGTGTTTATGTCACATTCTGCTCAATTCTACAAATATCTTTGGTAAGGTCCAAGGTATATGGAGCTAAAATGTGTCCCCTGAAAAAAAATTTTTAATTTAAATGTATTTATTTTAATTAGAGGCTAATTATTTTACAATATTGCATTGGTTTTTGCCATATATCAACATGAACCCTCCATGGGTGTACACATGTTCCCAATCCTGAACCCCCCTCCCACCTCTCTCCCCATATCATCCCTCTGGGTCATCCCAGTGCACCAGCCCCAAGCTTCCTGTATCCTGCATTGAACCTGGACTGGCAATTCATTTCATATATGATGTTATACATGTTTCAATGCCATTCTCCCAAATCATCCTCCCCCCTCTGCCACAGAGTCCAAAAGACTGTTCTATACATCTATGTCTCTTTTGCTGTCTCGCATACAGGGTTATCGTTACCATCTTTTTAAATTCCATATATATGTGCTAGTATACTGTAGTGGTGTTTTTCTTTCTGGCTTATTTCACTCTGTATAATCAGCTCCAGTTTCATCCACCTCATTAGAACTGATTCAAATGTCTTCCTTTTAATGGCTGAGTAATACTCCATTGTGTATATGTACCACAGCTTTCTTATCCATTCATCTGCTGATGAACATCTAGGTTGTCTCCATGTCCTGGCTATTATAAACAGTGTTGTGATGAACATTGGGGTACACCTGTCTCTTTTAATTCTGGTTTCCTTGGTGTGTATGCCCAGCAGTGCGATTGCTGGGTCGTATGGCAGTTCTATTTCCAGTTTTTTAAGGAATCTCCACACTGTTCTCCATAGTGGCTATTCTAGTTTGCATTCCCACCAACAGTGTAAGAGGGTTCCCTTTTCTCCACATCCTCTCCAGCATTTATTGCGTGTAGACTTTTGGATCGCAGCCTTTCCGACTGGCGTGAAATGGTACCTCATTGTAGTTTTAATTTGCATTTCTCTGATAATCCCCTGAAATTTTAATGAGAACATGATCTTGCATGGGCAAGTTCACTTTACAGCTTAGTCTTTCCTCTGATTGAGAATATTCTTTTAAATTACATTTCTATTTTGAGTACACATTCTCAAATTTGGTATTTACTCTAGTGCGGACAGAGGTAAGGAAAGAGATAATTGCAATACAGTAAACTAAATGTTATGACAGGTGTGTCCTTAATGTGCTGTGGTTGTATGTCGGTGGGACAATTAAGGTCTATGTGCACTGAGTCTTGAAAGATATCTTATTGCCTTAATAAATTTAACTGCTGAAGTAACATTTTTTGGTCTTTGACATTTTTCACTGTAGGTTGTTCTTTTAAAAATAAACTGATAACTTTATGTAGTATAAACTGAAGTAATGGTAAGGTTCCCAACTACTCATACATTTTTTTTTTAACCATTAAAGATAAGAAATCCAAAGAAGTTAATTGATTGTACAATACCAAGAGATAGATACCAGCAGATTTGGACCTTTGTTGTTAGACTGAATTTTTAAACTTTGATGTGATTAGGCATAGATCTTCTTGCCTGAAAATAAAAGCAAAAAATAAATTTAAACTAATACAATTATGTAAAGTTTAAAAATAAAAAAAATTAAAAAAAATAAAATTTGATGTTGGCTTATTAAATAGCTCAAAGAAGATAAAGGAAGATCATTTATAAATAAGTTTCAATGTCTAACTGAGTAAATAGGATTGAAATCCAAAACTTCTGACTTGTAGTATTAGTACCTACCACTTTGCCATGCCTTCAAACTTATTTTAAAATGTATTTCTTAACTTCACAAAACACAAATCCCTAAACAGTACACTATTTGATGTTTGTAATGTATAGCTGTTTCCAATAAACTTATTCTAAATTGAAAAAAATTGAAAAGAATTGAAAGTACAGAGAGCTCCCTGTATCTCATACACAATTTTCATCACTGTTAACATCTTATATTATTAGTTTTGTGTGTGTGTGTGTGTAATTATTGAACAGATAAAGGTATGTTATTATTAACAAAGGCTTCCATGTTGGCTCAGTGGTAAAATAATCTGCCTACAATATGGGAGACCTGGCTTTGATCCCTGGGTTGGGAAGATCCTCTAGAGAAGGGAATGGCAACCCGCTCTGGTATTCTTGCCTGGAGAAATCCATGGACAGAGGAGCCTTGCAGGCTACAGTCCATGGGTTCACAAAGATGCAGACATGACTAAGCGACTTACTGTGGCAGCAGCAATTATTAACAAAACATCTTACTTTATTTAAGTTTTCTTGCTTTTTACATATCTTTTACTGCTCCAGGATCCCACCCAGGATACTGCGTTACATTTCCTTAACATGTCTCCATAGGCTTCTTTAGCTGTGACAGTTTTCTCAGACTTTCCTTGTTTTAGATGACCATTCTGGTTTTGAGGACTAATTCTGATATCTTTTAGAATTTTCCTCAACTGAGATGTGTCTGGTATATTTCCCATGATTCACATGGGAGTGTTATTTTGGAAGGCAGACCCAGTGGAAATATATCACTATCATCACACCATACCAAGCGAATATTCTTTAAGTATGGGTTATCACTGTTGATTTTGACCTTGATGGCCTGACTGAGATAGTGTTTGTAAGATTTCTTCATTTTAATGTCACTCTTTTCCCCTTTTCAATGTTGTACTGTTTGAAGGAAGTCACTATGTGCATAGACATTACTTTGCCAACAAAGATCCATCTAGTAATAGCTATGGTTTTTCCAGTAGTCATGTATGGATGTGAGAGTTGGATTATAAAGAAAGCTGAGCAACGAAGAATTGATGCTTTTGAACTCTGGTGTTGAGAAGACTCTTGAGAGTCCAATGGACAACAAGGAGATCCAACAGTCAATCTTAAAGGAGATCAGTCCTGAATATTCATTGGAAGGACTGATGCTGAAGCTGAAACCCCAATACTTTGGCCACATGATGCGAAGAACTGACTCATTTGAAAAGACCCTGTTGCTGGCAAAGATTGAAGGTGGGAGGAGAAGGGGATGACAGAGGATAAGATAGTTGGATGGCATCACTGACTCAATGGATATGAGTTTGAGCAAGCTCTGAAAATCAGTGATTGACAGGGAAGCCTGGCGTGCAGCAGTCCATGGAGTCCCAAAGAGTCAAACAGGACTGAGTGACTGAACTGAACTGAACTATGTGCAGGCCACACTCAAACAGTGGGAATTTTATTTTCCCTCTCCTTGAGGATTCAAGAATATACATAAATAGTTTTAAATTCTCCTGCATAGGAGATTTGGTCAAAATTTTCAAGTTTGTTATTAAATCATTTTATATCAGTACAGAATCATAAATATTTAGTTTATTGATTAGGTAATGAACCAATACTACTTTATTTTGTTCTCAAATTATTTCAACTTTGACTGTCATAGCCATTTCAGATGGCTCCTGTATTCCATTTGAAATATCATCATTATTTGTGTGTGTGTATTTATTTGTGTGTGTGTGTGTTAAACACTTCCTTACTTTCTAACACTACACTATTCTCCAGGATAATCATTTATATTGGATTATTCCCTAACAAACATCCTGCATATTAATCTGTGCCTCAGAATGTTCAGGGTACCCCAACCTGTGACAATACCCATTGATATAATTAAAATTTGTTAAGCAATATTTTTTTGTATTTTCTGTATTGGATAGCTATGGAGACTTTAAAATGAATTATATACCTACATCAGTCCCTATTACTGTATTTATCTACATGAGCTGTATCTATTGGCTATATCTATATTGACAAGGGCTCTATCTGTAGAGACTATTTATCCACATGGGCTACTTATCTGTATGGGCTATATTTACATGGGCTTCCCTGGTGGCTCAGTGGTAAAGAATCTGCCTGCCAATGCAGGAAATGTAGGAGACACAAGTTCAATCCCTGAGTCAGGAAGATCCCTTGGAAGAAGAAATGGCAACCCACTGACATATTCTTGCCTGGAAAATTCCATGAACAGAGGAGACTGTCAGGTTACAGTCCATGGAGTCACACAGAGTCAGACACAGCTGAGCATGCACAGCTGTATGTGTATAATGTATATATATATATATATATATATATATATATATAGCTGTATGATCTATATTTATATAACTATATTTAAAGTTCAAGAAAGATAATTTTAATTAAAACAAGATTTTCAGAGACTACATTTAGTGTGATCATGGCATAAATAATATTTCAGAATCATTGGCTTAAAAACAAGATCTATCTGAGTAAATATCAAACAGGTCTTGTTTACTTTGAAGAGTGGTATAACATGGAGAATTTTTTTCTACATATTTTCCATAATACTTTATAATAACTATGTGTTATGTTTATAATAAGAAAAAAGTGTCACCAGCCTATAGTAATTTTTTAAAAAGATGATGATGATTGTTATTCACTAAATTATCTCTACCCCAAATTTATATGTGTGTGTGTTAAGTTATTTCATTCATATCTGACTCTTTGAGACCCCATGGACTGTAGCCTGCCAGTCCAAGGAATTTTCCAGGCAAGAATGCTGGAGTGGGCTTCCATTTCCTTCTTCAGGAAAATTTATATTGTGAAGTCTTAAGCCCCAATGTGACTGTATTTGGAAATAGAATCTTTAAGGATATAATTAAGGTTAAATGGGGCCATATGGAGTGAAACTTGAAACCAATAGGCCTGATGTCTTTATCAGAAGAGGAGGAGATACCAGGAGAGTACACAAACTGAGTACACACACTGAGGAAAGGTCATGTAACAACACAGCGTGAAGTCATCTATCTGCAGGCCAGAGAGACTTGATCAAAATCCTATTCTTCTTGGTTCTTGGTCTTAGACTTCCAGTCTCCAGAAATTTTAGAGAAAAAAAAATCTATTGTTTAACCCACAGTGGCTGTGGTATCCTGTTATGACAACCTTGGTTAATTAGTACGATGATAATCATAATGTTATTATGAATAAAATATTATCTAAATTTTTCAAGTATTTCTGCTTAAGTTCTGTGAGTGCAATTTCCAACAAGATGATTAAAGTTTAAATTACTGTTTTATTCAAAAAACAAAATCATCATCTTGAGAAATATGACCATTTAGGAACATATTTCAGTCTTACAATATGTGCTTTTAACTGTTTATATAACCTGTACTTACAAATTTTTTGTTTGTTTTTACATGCTTGCATTTTTTAAGAGACTATTATGAATTTACTATAAACATATTTTATTTTTCATTTTCTTATTGTTAATTTTTGCATTGATTATGTGTGAGTCATATGTGAATCCTAAGGCAATGATACACCATGAAATTAATTAACTTAAATTTCATGCATTTGTACAATATTGCTGACATAACTTTGCTGTCATATTGTTTTTGTTATTGTTGGTTGTTGTTGGAACATGCCGAATATTATCACTACCCATTGCAGAAGCATGGTTGTTACTCATACTTTGCTGTATTGACAGTGTTCACTGAATAGTTTAAGATTTTCCTAAAAACACTAAAGTGAGATAATCCATACTATTATGAATATTATGTTAATATTACCACAATTTTGTCAACTTCATCACAGTTTTCATGATTATCACTAATTATAATATTTTTCACATAACATTCTCTAAATTTAAAGTAATATTTTAAGTAGGCAGAACAAGAAGGGAGGTTTAGAAAAAAATGTGCAAATGCCAAGCACATGAGTTCTGCTGCAGTAGAAAGGTTCACTTAGCCTCTTATAATTTTTAACCAATTGTGGGTGTATTATGAGAAATGCTCAAATTGTCAAAATGGATCCACGAGTCAGGTTTTCCCCAACAAACATGCTAACAATGATTAGTGAAGAACGCAAACAACTAAGAAACAGCCACAAACACATCTTGTAGTCCAGATTTCCAAAAATTTCCTTTAGCACTCTGAGATTTAGTTCTATTTCTAAGTGACAGATGACAGTTATATATAGTACAGATTAACACAAGGAAATTACTTACGTTTGGGTTCTTTTGGTTTTTTATGTGTGATTATCATGAAACTTAAAGACCTGTGTGACCTGCCTGCACCAATCACTTGATAATTTCCATTGTTAACCCAGTTATCCTACATCCCATAAATTAAAAAGTCAGCTTCATTTACAATAAACAATCAACTTAGAAAAGAATTTAGAGAAGAACCCAAAAGCTCTTAGCATGTTTGCAAAGACCTCTTGCTGGGGGTTCAAAAGCAGAGAAAGGAAGTTGGAGAACTAACGTTAGCTACTGTCTTCCTGGTTGCCATGGAGGAAGTCAGTCGAGGAAACTGAATCTCATTTCTTAAAAGGAGAATTTCCAATTTTTATATGAAATCTCTTATGCATGATAGTAGGTGAAGTGTGGTATAGGGTTTAACCAATAGAAGATGGTTTATTCTACTGTAGATATAGTTAGGTCTTTCATCCACTCACTGTTTTCTTGAATCTGACACAATGTTGTATTTGCTCATTGAAGAGCATCATGGGGCCATCGCTGTAACATTTTAGTTATGATATATGTCTTTTGTTTTTAAAAAGTAGACAGATTGGATAAGATAAGAGGAAGATATATTTTCTGTATGATCTGAATACCAAAGGCAGTGCAATTTGGAGATTGTTGATTAAGATGTTCAACACTCCTGGTATTTTCCCCCTGTATTTCATGATGTTCCCAAGGCTCCTTCCTCATAAGAATAGCAAAAACAGGATCATCACTGGGCTATGAACCCCTTTAAGAGTGAGATAAAACTTTAGGAAGCATCTAGTAGCTTTTCTCTCATATTTCAATGACAAGAAGTGCCATGTATGTCTTTGCCTCAACCAACCACATAGTGAGATTAAACCTACTAAGACCTATTTTGAGCAACAAAGACATGAAAGTGAGCTTTTAAGGATACCAAGGAACATTGTATCTACCAAAAGACATGGCTACTTTCCAGGTGCACTGAGTCAAGGATAAGAAAACAGCAGCAAGCAATATCCATTTAATTTCCCCCTTATATCAATTTCAATTCATATAACATATGCTAAGTTACTTTCTTTTCCATTCCCACAAAACTGCTGGCTAATTTATTAATTTAAAAACCTGTGTCTTTCTTCTCTCAAGTTATCATCATGCTACAATATATCATTGAATAACTGTCCTGAATAAATCAGAACAAATTTCCTCTCTATATCTTCATATGTCACAGCAATGATTTTGCAATAAGATGGATGTCTTGACATTTACCAACATTAAGTTTGCCAATGTGCTTTCAAATTATATGATGGTCCAGAATGTGATGGTATCCCGTAGCTTCTAGCACAGTATTATAAATAGAAGGTACTTGATATGCATTAATTTATTGATTTAAATATCAAATTGTTAATAGTGTGAAATAGGTTCATTGTTTACATTTGATATGTGTACCTTCAAAACTAATTTCATTTAATGCCTGATAGAACAAAATTATTTTATTTCTGCCTCTACTGGATGTTTACATCTTTTCTGAACAGTTCTTTGTAGAATGCAGTAGCCACCACTGCTATTTTCTTACATTGCGTTCTTTACAAGCTCTAAGATAAAAACCAAAATTGCAATATTGGAACATGACTATTAGGAAAAATTAATATATGTTTACACTATATCATTTACTCTATAAATGTATTCTTCAATAAGATGTTTTAAAGTTTGTGCTTCCTAATATGAGTGTGTATGTATAGTGTTATCTTCACAGTTTTCATTGTCATTTGTATATTTCTACAAATAATACCCCAAATAAAAAATATATGCATGTGCTATGTTTAGTCGCTCAGTCATGTTCAACTCTTTGCGACCCCATGGACTGTAACCCACAAGGCTCCTCTCTCCATGGGGATTCTCCAGGCAAAAATAATGAAGTGGTTTGCCATGTCCTCTTCCAGGCGATATTCCTGACCCATGGATCGAACCCAGGTTTCCCACATTGCAGGTGGATTCTTTGCCATCTGAACTACTAAGGAAGCCTAAGTCACTAAGCATATAAAAGTTCAGGATGCTTTAGTTAGAGTACAGTTCTTTTTCTATAGGAAAGTTAAGGATTTTTTTTTAAGTTTTTTGAGGGGGAGAGAAAATATTATAAAGAGAAAGTAGTCATTTGCAATTTTGTTTTCTATACAATTTTAAGCAGTTTCTTTCTTTTTTTTTTTTTTTAGCAGTTTCTATGAATAAGCTAAGAACTGTCATTGAAGAAGTCTTTTACAATACACTAGGAATTATTTGGCATATCCTAAGAAGCATGGCATATAGTTGTGTTGAGACAACCTCAAGTATTACTCTCATTGTTATCAAAGACAGATACATGTATCAGATTATATCTGACATTCATTATGCTCTACTTGGCAGGTATTGTTCTATGTGCATTTCACATACCAATGCTCTTGATTCCCTCAACAAAACTGGAGAAGAGTTCCATCAATGTCTCCTCCCAGCTATACAAGACATTATATGAACTGGAATTCAAAAAGTATCTCTTCTGTGAAAGTGACGGTGAGTATAATATTATTTCTTAACAAAATGTATATTAGCTGTAAATTCCTGGTATATAAATTGCAATAATAAAAGTAATGAACATGAAACAAAATCAAATTTAATCAAATTAATTAAGAATTCAAAGCCATTATGATATGTGTATTTAATCAAACAATTACACATATTCCAATATCAGAAACTAAATTTACTGAGGAAATTTCAGTTTACTTTCTTTACTCAGCAAATTTCTTCCATATAGAAACTATTGCTATATTTTGCAGACCTTTTTGTGGCATTAAACCTTGATTAGCCTTTATAAAAAAAGAATATTTGGGGAGTAGCTTTCAGGTTTACTAAAAAACTAAGAAGATGATATAAATATTTCTCATATACCCCTACTATCTCATATACATAACCTTCCATGTTTCAAAGTTATTCCCAAATGATACAAATTTTACTCAGGATGAACCTACATCGATATACTATTATCACCCAAAGTCCATACTTTATGGTTCACTCTTGGTGTTGTACATTCTGTAGACTCGGGTAAACCTTTAATAACATATTCATCATTAGAGTATCACATATAATTTTTTTACTGCACTAAATAACCTCTGTGTTCTGCCTATTCATCTGTCCACCCTCTCCACACTGATTGAATGTATAGCTTTGTAAGAAACTGCCAAACTGTCTTACCAAGTGGATTGTACTGTTTTACATTCCTACTAGCAATATATTAGAATTCTTATTTTTCTACATCCTCCCACTTGGCTATGCCTCACATCCCAACAGACCCTTCCCTTAGAGCCATCCTTATCCCAAAGTTACAGATCCAGCTTGCCCACTTCCCTTATATATATTGTTCCAGCATGCCAGAGGATGTTCACCTTGAAGACCTGCTACAGATAACGGTACTGGCCCAATGCAAGATTTACACCATACCCCTTAGATTTCAAGCCTACAAGAGGTCACCATACCCACCAAAACCTCGGTGCTAAACTATGGAAAATTTATAAAGAAGGGAATACCCAACCATCTTATCTACCTCCTGAGAAATCTGTATGCAAGTCAAGAAGCAACAGTTAGAACTGGACATGGAGGCCAAACTATGGTAGGGGTAATGGCAGTAATGCCAATTTCCTTCAAAAGGATTTATGCCCACACTGTTGTATTCAGTGCCTTGGACCCTGAAGCAGGCCACTGTCAACCCAAGCCTCTGCCAGAGACTCCTGGGCACTCACAGGCAAGTCTCTTTTGGGGACACTGCTCTCTTCTCCTTGTTCCTGGTGCACACAAGGTTTTCTTTGTGCCCTCCAAGACTCTGTTTCCCCAGCCCCATGGAAGTTCTGTAATCAAATCCCACTGGCCTCTAAAGTCAAATTTCCTGGGGATTCCCAGTCCCTTTGCAGATCCCCAGGTTGGAAAATCTGTTGTGGGTCCTTCAACTTTCTTAACAGTGTTCTGCAGTTTGTCAGTTGTCTGTTGGTGGTTCTATGGTGGGGCTAATGGCGACCTCCTCCTCCATGTGGTGCAAGAGGACTTCCATCACATGCCGCATGATCCAGGTCTGTTGCAGCCAGAGCCCCTGTCCCCGTGGCAGGCCACTGCTGACCCGTGCCTCTGCAGGGAACACTCAGAGGCAGATCTGACTCAGTCTCTTGTTGGTTTTCTGGGTCCTGGTGTGCACAAGGTTTTGTTTGATCCCTCCGAGCTTTTCTGTTGGGTATGGGGTTTATTCTAAATGCAATTTTCCCCTTCTACCTTTTTGTTGGGGCTTCTTCTTTGCCCTTGGACATGGGGTATCTTTTTTGGTGGGATCCAACATTCTCCTGTCAATTAATGTTAGACAGCAAGTTGAAATTTTGGAGTTCTTACAGGAGAAGATGAGCTCACATCCTTCTACTCCCCCATCTTAGAGAATTAACTCCAGAAAGAATGAAGAGGAAGAGCCAAAGCAAAACAATGCACAGTTGTGGATGTGACTGGTGATTGGAAATAAAATCCAGTGCTCTAAATAGCAATATTGCATAGGAACTTGGAATGTTAGGTCCATGAATCAGGGTCAATTGGAAATGGTCAAACAGGAGATGGCAAGAGTGAACATTGACATTTTAGGAATCAGTGAACTAAAATGGACTGGAATGGGAGAATTTAATTAATATGACCATCACATCTACTACTGTGGGCAAGTATCCCTTAGAAGACTTGGAGTAACTCTCATAGTCAACAAAAGGTTCTGAAATGCAGTACTTGGGTGCAATCTCAAAAACAACAGAATGATCTCTGTTTGTTCCACCACCCCCCCAACCCCCGCCATAGCAAGCCATACAATATCACAGTAATCCAAGTCTATGCCCCAACGACTAATGTCAAAGAAGCTGACATTAAATGGTTATATGAAGACCTACAAGGTCTTCTAGAACTAACACCAAAAAAAGATGTCCTCTTCATCACAGGGGATGGGAAGCCAAAAGTATGAAGTCAAGAGATACCTGGAGTAACAGGCATATTTGGCCTTGGAGTACACAATGAAGCAGGCCAAAGGCTAACAAAGTTTTTCCAAGATAATACACTGGTCATAGAAAATACCCTCTTCCAACAACACAAGAGACGACTCTACACATGAACATCACCAGATGGTCAATACCAAAATCAGATTGATTATATTCTTTGTAGCCGAAGATGGAGAAGCTCTATACAATCAGCAGACACAAGACAGCGACTTGATAGAGGCTCAGATCAAGAACCCCTTATTGCAAAATTCAGATTTAAATTGAAGAAAGTGGGGAAAACAATAGAATATTCAGTTATGACCTAAATTAAATCCCATATGATTATGCACAGAAGTGACTGATACCCATTTGAATGCAGAGTTCCAGAGAAGAACTAGAAGAGATAAGAAACCTCTCTTAAGTAAACAATGCAAAGAAAATGAGGAAAACAATTGAATGGTAAAGAGTAGAGATCTTTTCAAGAAAATTAGAGTTACCAAGGGAACTTTTCATGCAAACATGGGAACAATAAAGGATATTAATAATATGGATCTAATAGAAGCAGAAGATATTAAGAAGAGGTGGAAGAATACACAGAAGAACTATAGAAAAAAGATCTTAATGACCCAGATAATCACAATGGTGTGATCACTCACCTAGAGACATATATCCTGGAATGTGAAATCAAATTAGCCTTAGGAAGGATGACTATGAAAAAGTTACTGAAGGTGATGGAATTCCAGCTGAGCTATATCAAATCCTAAAAAAAATGATGTGATTAAAGTGCTGCAGTCAATATGCCTGCAAACTTGGAAAACTCTGCAGTGGCCACAGGACTGGAAAAGATCAGTTTTTATTTCAATCTCAAGGAAAGACAATGCCAAAGACTGTTCAAACTATGGCACAATAGCACTCATCTCACATGCTAGCAATGTATGCTCACAATTCTCCACGTGAGGCTTCAACAGCATGTGAACTGAGAACTTCTTGTGGAAAATACTTAAAGAGATGGGAATATCAGACCACCTTAACTTCCTCCTCAGAAATCTATATACAGGTCAAGAAGCAACAGTTAGAACCAGACATGGAACAACAGACTGGTTCCAAATTGGGAAAGGAGTACATCAAGGCTGTATATTGTCACCCTGCTTGTTTACCTTATATGCAGAATACATCATGTGAAAAACAGGGCTGGATGAAGCACAACCTGGAATCAAAATTGCTGAGATCAATATGAATAACTTCAGATATGCAGATGAAACCACCCTTTTGGCAGAAATTGAAGAGGAACTAAAGAGTCTCTTGATAAAAGAAGAGAGTGGAAAAGCTTACTTAAAACTCAACATTCAGAAAACTAAGATCATGTCATCTGGTCCCATCACTTTGTGGAAAATAGAGGAGGAAACAGTGGAAACAGTGTCAGACATTATTTTCTTGGGCTCCAAAATCACTGCTGATTTTGACTGCATTTGTGAAATTTAAAAAATTATTGCTCCTTGGAAGAAAAACTATGAACAACCTAGACAGCATATTAAAAAAGGAGACACATTAATTTGCCACCAAAGGTCCATCTAGTCAAAGCTATTGTTTCTCCAGTAGTCATGTCTGGATGCGAGTGAGAGTTGGACCATAAAGATAGCTGAGTGCTGAAGAATTGATGCTTTTGAATTGTGGTGTTGGGAAAGACTCTTTAGGAGATCCAACCAATCCATTCTAAAGTAAATCAGTTCTGAATATTCAGTGGAAGGACTAATGCTGAAGCTGAATCTCCAGTACTTTGGCCACCTGACCTGAAAAACTGGTTTCTTGGAAAATACCCTGATGCTTGGAAAAATTGAAGGCAGGAAGAGAAGGGGACTACAGAGAATGAGATGGTTGGATGGCATCACTGACTCGACAGACTTGAGTTTGAGCAAGCTCTGGGAGTTGGTGATGGACAAGGAAGACTGGTGTGCTGCATTCCATGTGGTGGCAAAGAGACACATTTGAGTGACTGACTGAACTGAGCTTAATAAAATATTTTTACATTTTGTCAGTTAAACTTATTGTGAGGTGGGGGCTATCCATGTGAATATTTAACATTTCATATTGAAATGTGCATTTTGCAAAAACTTGTCAATTTTACAAAATTTTGCAGTGACTCTGCAAAAGGTTAAAATTTCCACTGATTCTCACAAGGTATATTGTTCAACCCTCTGGGAATATGCCATTGTCTCACTCCAAACCAAAAGATGTTTATCATATTTTCAGCTGCAGCACAGTAGACTTGCTTTTTCCATAGAGTAAGATTCTATACTGCAGATAAGAAGTTATATTTTTCAGAAACAACATTGATTTTAATATTCATCACTGCTATTGACACACATTTCACTTTATTCATGGATATTTAGAAAATGAAATAGATCATGCACCATTCTCTTTTTTATAATTTGTTCCATGTATTCAATAATCACTTGAGTTAAATAAAGTAACAGACATCTAATAATACTTTCTCCATTTAAATTGATTTGAACTAATACATTTATTAAAATGCCCAACTTACATATCTTTTGGGAATTTCTGTTGTTTTGTCTATGAAATTTTATTTTCAACAAAATCACCTACATATTTTATTATCAAATTGTATTGCCATGGGACATGGATCTGAGAACAACCTCCAGCTCTTGAACATGTTCCTTGACCAGTAGCCATGAAGAAAATAGAAAATTTAGTCTTAATGCCACAAGAAACTAAGTTCTAACTACAACCTGAAGGAGTTTAGAAGCAGACTACTCCAAAAATACTTCAAGTATGAGTTCAGCCAGGCTGACAACTTAACGCCCGCCTTGAAAACCCATAAACAGAGAACTCTGGTGAATTTAACAGTATTTCTGGCCTTGAAAACTGTGACAAGATAAATGGGCATTATTTTAAGCCAGTTAATTTGAAATAGTTTTTCCCTCAACAATAGAAAGGATATGCAATTAACTGTTACTATTTGAACAAAATTAAATTTCAGTTTTCAAAAAATTACTATTAATGTTTGATTCAAATAAATAGCAGTTAAATGCAATAAATTATGTGAAGGTACTTTTCCATCTATCATTATTATTAAAATATTAAAAATATTACAACAGATATTCTAGATGGTATTTAGTTTTGAACAGTTTCTATAGATACAACTGTTTCATATCCAAACCACATTTTACCCATTTCTTGTTTCCTTAGTATATAGTAGGGTATGTAGGTCAATAAATATTGAATAATAGGTTAAAAATTGACTTGCACAAATGTAAATTCTGTTGAAGATTTTGCATCTCTGTATTTATCAGTTCAGTTCAGTCACTCAGTCATGTCCGACTCTTTGGGACCCCATGAATCACAGCACACCAGACCTCCTTGTCCATCACCATCTCCCGGAGTTCACTCAAACTCACATCCATCGAGTTGGTGATACCATCCAGCCATCTCATCCTCTGTCGTCCCCTTCTCCTCTTGCCCCCAATCCCTCGCAGCATCAGTCTTTTCCAATGAGTCAATTCTTCACATGAGGTGGCCAAAGTATTGGAGTTTCAGCTTTAGCATCATTCCTTCCAAAAAAATCCCTGGGCTGATCTCATTTAGGATGGACTGGTTGGATCTCCTAGCAGTCCAAGGGACTCTCAAGAGTCTTCTCCAACACCACAGTTTAAAAGCATCAATTCTTCAGCCCTCACTCACATCCATGCATGACCACTGGAAAAACCATAGCCTTGACTAGACGGACTTTGTTGGCAAAGTAATGTTTCTGCTTTTCAATATGCTATCTAGGTTGGTCATAACTTTCCTTCCAAGGAGTAAGTGTCTTTTAATTTCATGATTGCAGTCACCATCTGCAGTGATTTTGGAGCCCAAAAAAAGTAAAGTCTGACACTGTTTCCACTGTTTCCCCATCTATTTCCCATGAATTGATGGGACCAGATGCCATGATCTTCGTTTTCTGAATGTTAAGCTTTAAGCCAACTTTTTCATATGTATATACATATAAATGTATATGTGTGTGTGTATACACACACACACACACACACACAAGTATATGTGTGTGTGTGTGTGTGTATTTCACTTGTAAGAAACTCTATGTGGTTTTCTAAGCGCTGAATAAAGTATTAGGAATTTGTTCTTCAAGTCATAGTATGTGACTGGTAGAGTAAAACTGAATTGGGAACAAGAAAACAAGGAATTACTACTGATTCTGCAATTTATTTTTAATGTTAAGACATGTTCTTTAATTATTTTTGGCTCTTGTTTGTTGACTGGTGAAACTAAGAAGGTATATTTTAGTTCCATGACTATAACATATTTAGGGGTATAAACAATTGCTTAACCCAGTGTATACTAAGAACCTATAAGAACCAAAGAGCTCAAATAATCATATGTTATATAGTTCAGGCAGTTGCAGTTGTGTTGGTTAGAGAACACTAATTGTCATAACAAATATATCCTAACATGTATAATGGCATAAACACAGCAGACATTTATTTATATCTTCCTCATTTAAGAGCAAACTGGGATGACCCTAAGGGATGGGATGGGGAGGGAGGTGGGAGGGGGGTTCAGGAAGGGGAACACATATACACCCATAGCTGATTCATGTCAATGTATGGCAAAAAACACTCAGATCAGATCAGATCAGTCACTCAGTCGTGTCCTACTCTTTGCGACCCCATGAATCGCAGCATGCCAGACCTCCCTGTCCATCACCAACTCCCGGAGTTCACTCAGACTCACGTCCATCGAGTCAGTGATGCCATCCAGCCATCTCATCCGCTGTCGTCCCCTTCTCCTCTTGCTCCCAATCCCTCCCAGCATCAGAGTTTTTTCCAATGAGTCAACTCTTCGCATGAGGTGGCCATAGTACTGGAGTTTCAGTTTCAGCATCATTGCTTCCAAAAAAAATCCCAGGGCTGATCTCCTTCAGAATGGACTGGTTGGATCTCTTTGCAGTCCAAGGGACTCTCAAGAGTCTTCTCCAACACCACAGTTCAAAAGCATCAATTCTTCGGTGCTCAGCCTTCTTCACAGTCCAACTCTCACATCCATACATGACCACAGAAAAACCATAGCCTTGACTAGACGAACCTTTGTTGGCAAAGTAATGTCTCTGCTTTTGAATATGCTATCTAGGTTGGTCATAACTTTCCTTCCAAGGAATAAGTGTCTTTTAATTCCATGGCTGCAGTCACCATCTGCAGTGATTTTGGAGCTCAAAAAAATAAAGTCTGACACTGTTTCCACTGTTTTCCCATCTATTTCCCATGAAGTGGTGGGACCGGATGCCATGATCTTCGTTTTCTGAATGTTGAGCTTTAAGCCAACTTTTTCACTCTCCACTTTCACTTTCATCAAGAGGCTTTTGAGTTCCTCTTCACTTTCTGCCATAAGGGTGGTGTCATCTGCATATCTGAGGTTTTTGATATTTCTCCCAGCAATCTTGATTCCAGCTTCTGTTTCTTCCAGTCCAGCATTTCTCATGATGAACACTGCATATAAGTTAAATAAACAGGGTGACAATCTACAGCCTTGACGAATTCCTTTTTCTATTTGGAACCAGTTTGTTGTTCCATGTCCAGTTCTAACTGTTGCTTCCTGACCTGCATACAAATTCCTCAAGAGGCAGATCAGGTGGTCTGGTATTCCCATCTCTTGAAAAATTTCCCACAGTTTATTGTGATCCATACAGTCAAAGGCTTTGGCATAGTCAATAAAGCAGAAATAGATGTTTTTCTGGAACTCTTTTGCTTTTTCCATGATCCAGTGGATGTTGGCAATTTGATCTCTGGTTCCTCTGCCTTTTCTAAAACCAGCTTGAACATCAGGAAGTTCATGGTTCACATATTGCTGAAGCCTGGCTTGGAGAATTTGGAGCATTACTTTTCTAGCATGTGAGATGAGTGCAATTGTGAGGTAGTTTGAGCACTCTTTGGCATTGCCTTTCTTTGGGATTGGAATGAAAACCGACCTTTTCCAGTCCTGTGGCCACTGCTGCATTTTCCAAATTTGCTGGCATATTGAGTGCAGCACTTTCACAGCATCATCTTTCAGGATTTGGAATAGCTCAACTGGAATTCCATCACCTCCACTAGCTTTGTTCGTAGTGATGCTTTCTAAGGCCCACTTAACTTCACATTCCAGGATATCTGGCTCTAGGTCAGTGATCACACCGTCGTGATTATCTGGGTCGTGAACATCTTTTTTGTATAGTTCTTCTGTGTATTCTTGCCATCTCTTCTTAATATCTTCTGCTTCTGTTAGGTCCATACCCTTTCTGTCCTTTATTGAGCCCATCTTTGCATGAAATGTTCCTTTGGTATCTCTGATTTTCTTGAAGAGCTCCCTAGTCTTTCCCATTCTGTTGTTTTCCTCTATTTCTTTGCATTGATCACTGAAGAAGGCTTTCTTATCTCTTCTTGCTATTCTTTGGAACTCTGCATTCAGATGTTCATATCTTTCCTTTTCACCTTTGCTTTTCGCTTCTCTTCTTTTCCAATAC
This sequence comes from Bubalus kerabau, assembly GCF_029407905.1. Classification (NCBI taxonomy): domain Eukaryota; kingdom Metazoa; phylum Chordata; class Mammalia; order Artiodactyla; family Bovidae; genus Bubalus; species Bubalus kerabau. The sequence goes on along the minus strand of NC_073635.1, from coordinate 6,717,458 downwards.
TGTAAAGTAATTACCCTCCAATTAACATAAATAAATATTTTTTTAAGTAAGAAGCATATGATTATGCACAGTAGGAGGCCATCCTTCATGTGATGATTCAGAGAATTTATGTCTCCTCCAACTCTAACATGTGCTTGCTAGGGTCATTCTTACCTGACCCAAGAAAATAGCAAGAGGAATGCAAAAGGCAATTTCTATGAAACAAGGATGTGAAGGGCATATGTCACTTTGGTTATTTTTTATTAGCTAGAAGCTAAGCACTTGGCCACATTTAATATAAAAGGTGGTGGAAGGAAATGTAGTCTTAGTTTTTGATCATCAGTTCAATTCAGTCGCTCAGCCATGTCTGAGTCTTTGTGACCCCAGGCCTCCCTGTCCATCACCAACTCCTGGATTTTATCCAAACTCATGTCCATTGAGTCAGTGATGCCTTCCAACCATCTCATCCTCTGTCATCCCCTTCTCCTCCTGCCCTCAATCTTTTAAAGCATCAGGGTCTTTTCAATAGAGTCAACTCTTTCCATGAGGTGGCCAAAGTATTGGAGTTTCAGCTTCAACATCAGCCTTTCCAATGAACACCCAGGACTGATCTCCTTTAGGATGGACTGGTTGGATCTCCTTGCAGTCCAAGGGACTCTCAAGAGTCTTCTTCAACACCACAATTCAAAAGCATCAATTCTTCTGGGCTCAGCTTTCTTTATAGTCCTACTCTCACATCCATACATGACTACTGGAAAAACCATAGCCTTGACTAGACTGATCTTTGTTGAGAAAGTAATGTCTCTGCTTTTTAATATGCTGTCTAGGTTGGTCTTAACTTTCCTTCCAAGGTTTTTAATCCTGAATATGGATAAATGGTGTTTTGGTGAATACATAGAAGTTTGCATGAGGTCACCTACCCAGTCACTCAGTAAAAACTTACCTCCTTCTTATTTTCCATATTTTATTTTCCTGTTCCTCCAGAAGTGAGGAAACACATCTGTCTTCTAATTATTAAATCTAACTAAAAGTCAAAATTTCTCATTGTTGTGATAACTTCTTCATCAATCTGGTCTTAGCTGTTTGACCCAGTGGTTTTCAAAAAAACTTTACCTTCTATTCCCACATCATCCTAGTCAATATACAAAAATGGGGAATAGACAGGAAAACTTTGAAAGCCATCACTCAAAATAGAAAAAGAAAAGGAAAATCCAAGGTAATGACATAGGTCTATCAGTTGCAAAATGATTTTGACATTATAAAGATAGTTAATTTGCCATTGGAGGATCTTTGCTAGGAATGTGCCCATGTGCTCTGTGGCCCTTGTATCCGCTTTCTTGGGCATACTTTCTTCTTCATAATTACCCATGATCTGATCTGGAGGGGACACTGAGGAGTCTTCCCTCTGTGGGAAGTGAATAATATTCATTTTGCAACTGGATACATTTAGTGCCACTGTGACTATGCTTCTTACGTCTCTTTAGTAATGCGATAACTTAAAAATAGATTTCTTTTCTGTTCTGGTTTTTTTTTTTTTTATCATCAGTACCATGTCCTTGGGCTTCCCTGGTGGCTCAGACAGTTAAGAATCTGCCTGCAATGCAGGAGATCTGAGTTTGATCCCTGGGTCAGGAAGATCCCCTGGAAAAGAGAATGGTTACTCATTCCAATATTCTTGCCTGGAGAATTCTATGGACAGAGTAGCCTGTCAGGCTACCGTCCGTGGGGTTGCAAGAGTTGTACATAATTAAACAACTAACCACTTTCACTTTAACCATGTCCTGGTAAGCAAAGTACTTTAATAAACTTGCCAAATCTCTTTATTTTTGCATCATTTTGGTGATGCAAAATCATCACCAAAATCATCATTTCATACACAAATGCAAAATCATCATTTCATACACAAAGTGTGAATTTAAATAAATTTTGACATATATGTACATTTGTGAAAATTTTGCCACAATTAAAGCAAGATATGAGCAAAATTTGCTTCAAACTCATTTAGAGTCTCTCTCTCTCTCTCCTTCTCATCCTCATTCCAGCCACATTACCAAGAAATTATTTATTTACTTACTTAGCAGTGTGTATTGGTTTTTATTTTTTGTGAAAGTCGTTAAGTTGTGTCTAACTCTTTGCGACCCCATGAACTGGGGCCTACCAGGCTCCTCTGTCCATGGAATTCTCCAGGCAATTCTACTGGAGTAGGTAAGTGTTCCCTTCTCCAGGGGATCTTCCCAACCCAGAGATCAAACCCTGGTCTCCCATACTGGAGGCAGATTCTTTACTGTCTGAGCCACCAGAGATAGTCACAACAAGTTCACTTTTCTGCCTAGATTTTAAATTTCCTTTTCAATTATTTTTATTACTTTTACAAACATTTCATGTTTTATACAAATGAAATTGCTATATATATTTGCACATTGTGGACCTAAGTGATTATTTCTCTTATGTAAATATTAGGAAAGTAATGGCTAGATAGTATGTACATACTTAATTTCTTAAAGAAATTACAGTCATTAAACAAAGTATTTATATCATTTTGCTTTCCTTTAAGAAATAGATGAGAGTATCAGTATCTCCACCACATTCTTGGCAACAAGTAATAGGTCTTTTTATGAAATGTTTCTTATTCTAATAATTGCATTGTGATACATCATTGTCATTTAAATTTACATTTCTCTAATGAGTAGTGATGTTTAACTTTTTCTGTGTGTGTGTACTCAGTCGCTCAGTCATGTCCAACTCTTTCATGATGCCATGGACTATATAGCCAGCCAGGCTTCTCTGTCCATGGGATTCTCCAGGCAAGAATATTAAAGTGGGTTGACATTTTCTCCTCCAGGAGATCTTCCCAACTTAAGGATCCTATTCATCTTTTGCATCTCCTGCATTGGTGGGCAGATTCTTTACCTGGGAAGCCTTAACAATTTCAATGTTATGTCATAGAATGTGATATGTTATATAATATGTTTCTATGCTCAGTAGTGTCTGACTCTTATAGACCTCTTGGAACTATACAGTTCATGGAATTCTCCAGGCCAGATCATCCCAACCTAGGGGTAGACTCCAGGTATTCCACATTGCAGGTGGATTCTTTACCAGCTGAGCCACAAGGGAAGCCCTTTTCTATGTGATTGTTCTTATTTCTTTTCTTGTTTTTGATGGGTCAGTCACATATTTGCCCATGTTTATTATTGAATTTTGATATTTCTTTATGAAATCAGAATATAGGTCCTTTATAGAATATTTGAATTTCAGATATTTTCTTCCATTTTTTTTCTTCCTTTTCTAACATACTTTTCATAATAATATCCTTTAAAGAACTAAAATGTTTATTTTTAACTCATTTGAATTTGCCATTTCTTCCTTAATTTAGCATGCTTTTTTGATATATTGCTTTGCCTAAGAGAACAAAAACCCCTTTATGTCTTTTTTCTGGAAGTTAAATTTTTATCATGTAATTAATTATGCTAAATGACTTAAGGATCTGTTCTATCAATCCTATCATATGTGTCATTTCAGGATTTGTTTCTATTGATTGACTTTTCTCCACATTTAGAGCCACTTTTTCTTGTTTGTTTGAATGTTTTCTAATGCTTGACTAGATAATGGAAATAATCATACTTTCACATTGTTGGTTCTTGAAAATGTTTGAATTTTTCCAATTACTTTTGTTTTGGGCACACTATTTACATGGAAATTCTTTGATATTGTAAGACTTCTAAGTTTTATTTGTTTGTTTTTTTTAGTTATGTAGAGAGAAAACATCACTTTAAGCCAAGATTTGTCCCACTACTAAACTAAAATCCTACTTGAGCCCTGAATGCCTAAGTATTCTACCTGAAATTTGTAAATTTGAATATCTTTCATTCTGGTTGAAGGAAACAATAATTATCTCTAGAATTATGCTAGTTCCAATTACTGCTTTTATTAAATTTTTAAGATGTCTCTTTCCATAGCTTACTTTCATGAAATGATAAGGACTCAGTTGACGACTCATGTGGGCCATTTTAAATATCTTTAGTCCTTCTCTTTCTCTCTCCCTCTTCCTGTCCAACCCTTCTCATCTGCACTTGTCTCTCCAGTAAACTGCTCTGTGAACTCCATATTTGTTGATCTCTCCATTCTTCCGGCTCTGTCTCTTCAGCATTGGATTCCATCTCTCAGCACTGAAGCTTACAATGCATTTCTAGACAGAGAGCTAGAATATTAATTTACGTCATCTGTTTCCTCTTTCAAGAAATCACTCTACTGTGGTGTTTAATATCCAATTTTTGAAAATCATTGTTTTACATACTTTGTTCATTTTATTCAGCTGCTCCATGGAAGAGGTAAATCCAGTCTTTATTGTCCCATTTTTACCAGAAGCATGATATGCTTTTTTACCTCTTGAAACTTTACCTGATATTGACAGCACCTATGTGACTCATGTATCAATAAAAGGTAGGCTTCCCTGTTCAGCATGTGGCTGTCACTTATGAAGTGATTTATAAATTCAGGCTCCTCCAGTCACCTGGCTCTTCAATGATCAGCACATTATTTTTCTTGTGTACCCTCCATGTGGTTGAAAAAATAAAATTGTATCAAAGGGTACACATGGCAGTTTTGCAATTATTTATCCCTCAAATTTAACATATTATTCTTGCCCATATTTGATTTTATTAAACTCAAAAAAAATCTACCAATAAAGAAGGTTGCAAACAGTATAACTGTATTCCCAGAAAGAATAGTAAAACAGATTTTGGTGGAGAGTTGGGCAATTTTGACTTTCAAAACATTAGACAGGGTTTTTATTGTTGGTGGTGGTGGTCTTATTCTTGTTTACCTACATATATTGAAGTCTGTGTGTGAGTGTGTGTGTGTGTTTGTGTGTGTGTGTGTGTGTATTTTCAAATGAAGCTACTGAGGTTTGATATTTTATGTTAAATAAAATACACAACTAGTTGATAAAAACAAAATAAAATATAAAGCTAATTTCTCAGAGCCAAAATTTGTCCCAGAACAACTGACTCTGTGCTAGGTTTGTAGCAAAAAAAAAAAAAAAAAAAAAAATTAAGACATTTTCCTTACATAAGTAAATAGACTTTTCACACAGACATAAAAACTAAATTTAAATTATTTAAAATTTATTTTAGTAATTTTTAATGAATTTCCTTTCTAATCTAAAGGACCAGTTTGATATTTTCATCACTTGTGCTCTTGTAACATTAATTTTAAGCTTCATCTTCCTTTATCAAGATTGTCTTATAAAATTGCATTTTTTAGGCACTCTAGTTTATGAGTGTATTATATTATCCAGTGCTCTCCAGAGAAACATAAACAGTAGGATCTATCTATATCTGTCTACCTGTCTATATTTTGCTGTTGAGTTGTTTGTGCCTGAGTCTTTGCCACCCCATGGACTATGGTTTGCCATGCTGTCCTGTCCATGGAATTTTCCAGGCAAGAATACTGGAGCTGGTTACCATTTCCTACTCCAGTGAACCTTCCTGACTCAGGGAATGAACCCATGTCTCTTGCATCTCCTGCATTGGCAGATTCTTTGCCATTGCACCACCTGGGAAGCCCAACCTATCTCTATCTGGATGTTAAGGAATTGGCTCATATGTCTATGGAGGCCGACATGTCCCAAGCTCTACAGTCTCTTTAGATTCAAGACACCAAATGGTGTAGTTCTCCTGAGAACCATAAGAGCCTCACAGAAACACTCAGAATAATGTCTGACCAGATATCTAGGCATCTTATGGTACAGTCAAGTTGACATGTAAAGCTAACCATTACAATAAGTGTTATTCTATTACAGCTATGCTCTAAGGGAGAATATTAGAAAATCATTTGGAAAATAACAGTAGAACCTCTTTCTGGAACACAGTAAATCATACCAATACCAATTTAATTTTGCTAATGAAATTATGAACATAACACAAAAATGAATGCAGTAGCTGATACAGCACAGAACATACATTATGAATCAATATTTTAAAATATGTGGTTCAGTTTATTACCCATGTTATTCTAAGTGTGTCTAACATAAATGTGTCAATAAGTGTGACTTTATTTTCCTTCAAAAATGTTATTTGTGAGGGTAAAAGCTTTGGAAGTGTCTCTCAGGACTTACTTAGATCTTATAAAATATAGCAAATGATTTATATCACAACAGACATGACTCATAAGTTCAAGTATTCCCTATTGTGTTTCTTGCCCCATTTTCAAATACCAAGTTTATCTCCTTGGTCCTTTAACCATATTTAGTTGTATGTGATTGGTGGAGGGTAAAAGAGAATTGAATCATTCACTGTGTTGTAATTCTACATAGATATTAAATTGAAAAAATGTAACTAATAGATCTAATATAGATTTAGTGATGTAAAAAAGAAATTTTGGGAGGACTTTAAGGAAGGCCTGAAATATAACTTACTTGGAAAAATACATAAGTATTCATCCTCTCAGGCAAAATATATACGATATATTATTTTACTCAAAGTGCATATTTATGGAAATTTACCTTGTGTCTGTTCTTCTCAAAGGGAATGTCATTGAAAAGAAAGTTAATTTAAATTTATATCATTCATTTTTTTGTATGTTTTACTTTATTTGATCCCTTTACAAAACCAGTCAAGTATCAATCATTAGGAAGGAAAAACATGTAGAAATACAATGAACATATGTGAAATATATTGCCAGTCCAGGTTCGGTGCAGAAGACAGGGTGCTCAGGGTGTTGGGATGACCCTGAGGGATGGGATGGGGAGTGAGGTGGGAGGGGGGTTCAGGATGGGGAACCATGTACACCCAGGGCTGATTCATGTCAATGTATGGCAAAAACCACTACAATATTGCAAAGTAATTAGCCTCCAATTAAAATTAATTAATTAATTAAAAAATAAATTAAAAAAAAAGAAATATGACCATAGCAATGTTTCCTAATAACTGAGTCACAATTTGCTACCAAGAGTAGAGAGATAGAAAGGATACAAGTTATTATATACAAAGTTCATAATCAATAACCTGTTTATGAGTCATGCAGGAGCTATATAAAAAAGTTTCTTCTGCTGACATTGAACAATATTACATCATCTCTACTTTTCCCTTTTTCTACATGAATATTAAATTAGTTTTTTCCTCTCTTCCCAAATCATACAAAAATGCCAGAGAAGATGTTCATCATATTTGGACTATGATTCAGCGAGATTGACTTAAATTAGGTCCAAAGGCATAAATAAAATCTACTTGGGGAAGGAGCTTTAAGTAATAGGCAGCTTTTCCAAAGCTATTGAAACTATGTTTCCTCTAAAGATGCCAACTGTAGTTTAGGAAATGTGGAAATATGTGTCACATATATCTGTATTACAGAGGCAAATTGATTTTCAATATAAACAACAAATGATAGTCATAATGGTGGAAATTGTGAAGCCTGAGTATTCATGTGGGATTGTACTTATCTCCGTTAAGGAATCCCTTGTAAGGTGCTAAAGATGGAGAAGGAGAAAGATTACTGACTTGATGATGGATAACTGTTCTTCAGAACAAGAAGGCCAGGTGCACTTGCCCCAGTGCCTATAATAATCAACACAATTACGCTGTTTCATTCATTGTAATCTCCCTCTCTTGTCTGCCTTCTTATCTATTCTCCTGTAAAAAAAACTTTTGTTGTAAAACATTAATACAGAAGAAACAGGATATATATATATATATATATATATATATATATATATATATATTTTTTTTTTTTAACAGAAAAAGCTGAGGAAGGACAAAAAGACAGCGTTTTTAAGTATTTTTCAAAATGTAATTCTCTGATACAATGTGGAATGTACTTTTCAGTAGGGCTTTATATCTTGATGTTTTCTTAGTTTTATACCCATCAAACTCAAATATGAAAACCATGGAACTGGAATTATTAAACAATAGCATGTAATTTAGGAATAATGATACTAGTTGTAATATTTTAAATTTTAAGTTCATGACACTGTCAAAATATTTCAAGCAATTATGTGACTAACATTAACTTCATCAGATCTATTTCAAAGCTATAAAACATTAGCTTTTGAAAAAGTGTAGACAGCTGCATTTTAATGCAGGTAATAAGAAAATCTTTCTTCTTGGCCAGAAATAAGTTCAAAATTCCGTAACTCTGAAATTCTCTTTTTCTTTCAGCATTAGGGGTTTGCAAATTAAATTCAAAAACTGCCTAGGCATTGTATAAAAACATAGAGTAAGAAACAAAGGTCCCTTATTCCTAATTTCTTTGAAGAACATATACAACTTATTGTAGTCATAATGACATCTTTGTTCTCCCAAGTATTTGAATTTTTTTGACAAATTACACATAAAATATAACATTATTTTAATATAATTACAAGAAGCAGTAATTTGTCAAATTTTGTACAGTACAATGCCCTCCTTGTAAAATATAGTATTTTAAATGTGTAGTATGAAGTAATAGAGGATGATATGATAGTACTTTTTGTGTATGAAAGAAAACAGCTTAATATTAAAATTGCATGAAACTCATGACCATTGAGACAATTTCAACTTTCAACACACCAAGAAAAAAGACAAAAGATAAAGAGATAAAGTAGCAATGAAACTTCCTGTTGTCCTCTATTTTCTTTTTATTTTGTGTAAGGATATAAAGTTTATTATCTTTCAGGTTTCGTACAGTTTGCTCTGAATGAATACTTTACATACATTTTAATAGCCTTGTTATTTATGTCATCAACTTACAGAAGTAAGAGGAATTTATGTTTAACTCTTTAGACAGGTACTGACATCCTGATGTGGATAATTAGTACATAGCATTTGATAAGGAAGATAATGATCCAATTTAAAATAGAACACAGTGCATTCTATTCAGAATTTTCTATTTACTTTCCTTCTTCATAAAAGACACTATTCTTTCATATACTTTATGTGTCTGTACTGAAAATACAGAGAAACTGTAGCATATTCGAATGATGATACAGAAAATCAAAATTCTCTACATAGGATATAGAATGTTATCAAAGTTAGAAAAATCGTTGCTGTGCCACACTCTGCTCAGTGTATTATACACAGAGACAGAGCATTTTCTTCCCAGAAGTTGCCAAAAGTGCCAAAGATTCAAAGCAAGGAAATAAGATTTCTTTCAGATATTTTAGAAAGTTTTTTTTTTTTTTTTTTTTTCCTTTTAAGTTACCAGCCTCTGTAGCTGAAAAGGCAGAGAGCTGCTCTTCAATTACACTGAAATTTTTAAAAAGTCTCAAAGCTGAATTTGGTTTAGGTCTGGTTTTTAACGTTTCCTACATCTTTTCAATATAGGCTGAATCAAGGTCAAGAGAAAGTGGAGTAGATTTTAAATGAGGAACTGTATAATTTTGTCCTTAGGCTATTCTCTATGGACAATATTTAAATGTGATACTTTTTTTAAAATAATGCAGACACAGGCAAAGGAGGAGACTCTTGTACTGCTATTCACTTACTATGATATGGGCAATTTATATAATTCAATTTAGATAGATATACTTTTGCTAACATTTTCATAAAGCAAGGCATGAGAGTGCCTGTACTCTAATTTTTCTGATAAATTATTTCAGAATAGTTTGCATATATTTCTTTGATGCATACAACTGAATAATCAGTGCATAGATAAATTATTGAATATGATATTTAAATATTCTTTTTAAAATAAAATACCTGGTAGATATTAAAATGGTATTTCATATTCAGCTAAATTTACTTTTGTGCTTGAAAATTTAATTCAAAATACATGTGTCTAAAATTTGTAGATAATAAATTATTGAAGTATTTTTTATTGCACCCGAATGGCAACTTCTTATAAATGATAGCACTCTACAAAAACCTAATAGTTTTTCTTTTATGGGAGATTTAATTAGTAGACTCTCAATTCAGTGATATATAGCCTCCAAATCTGTTCTCTCACTGAATCTCCACAGGCTTCCTGGATTCTACAGATGTACAGATTAATCTAGATCCTTCAGGGGAAATTGTGTAACAGATTTCCTCATTTCTGATTGAACACTACCATAAAAACCACTGCAGTTTCTGTCTTTTGACCTAATTATTGTTGAAGTCACATGGCTAGTATTCTTGATATGAACTCTAAAGAATTATACCCAAGAAGCACTCAAATGTTACTCAAATAGCAGGCAGGCTCTAACTTGACTGTGGGACTGACAAGCCACAAAGTTAAACAGGGGGAGAAACAAGTTTGTTACTTATGTGTTTCTCACTTTCCTATTTTCTTTGCCACCGAAGTCTATTTTCACTTGGTAAAGCAAAATTAACTCTATTATAGAAGAAAAAGAATTGAATGGACTAGAGAACAACTTGTTCATTTATAATGTTTTATTATTTCTTTAAAAACATTTTATTGAACTTTAGTTGATTTACAATGTTGTGTTAATTTCCACTGAACAGCAAAGTAGTGTATACATATATATGTATATTAACATTCTTTCTCATTTTCTTTTCCATTTGGTTTATCATAGGACATTGAATATAGTTCTCTGCTATAGAGTGGGACCTATCTGTTTACCCATTCTATATATACTAGTTTGCAACAGTTATTATGTAACATAATAATCTCAAGCTCCCAACACATCCTTCTCCTATTCCCCTCCCCCTAAGCAACAACAATTTCCATTCTTTTCTTTTTAATTTTTAAAATTATTATTGAGATATAGTTGATTTACAATGTTGTATTAGTTTCAGAAGTACAGCAAAGTGAATCAGTTATACATAACCATATACACACTCTTTGTTTAAATTCTATAAATAAATAAGTGTTGTATTATACATTGGTATATTTGACTTAGGTAAAAATGCACATTATTATACATTATATATAATTTATCCTTTAATAAACTAATAAAATTAGTAGTGTGTTATTATTAAAATATCTATGCAAGTGCTCCCATTCATTTATCTGTCTGACCTTCTGTCCCATAAATTTTGGATGAATTTCTCAATCAATGTTTAAGAGCAAACAAAGTCCTGGTGACTCTTTGAAAAGGCCTCTCTAAACCTGAAATGGAGGCTGGCTGTCAAAGCCAAGTCTTGATTTCTTTTCAGCTTTCAAGTTTTAACTTCTCTCAGAAAGCAAAGCTTTTGAAAAAATGTAAAAGTACTAGTCGCTCAGTTGTGTATGACTCTTTGGGACCCCATGGATTGTAGCCTGCCAAGCTCCTGTGGCCATAGAATTCTCTAGGCAAAAATACTGGAATGGGTCACCATGTCCTTCTCCAGGGGAATTTCCCTATCCAGGGATTGAACCTGGGTCTCCTGCATTGCAGGCAGATTCTTAACCATCTGAGACAACAGGGAAGCCAAAAAATACAGGTTTACTCAACTATAGGAGAGCTGCTGCTGCTGCTAAGTCACTTCAGTCGTGTCTGACTCTGTGCGACCCCATAGATGGCAGCCCAGCAGGCTCCCTTGCCCCTGGGATTCTCCAGGCAAGACCACTGGCGTGGGTTCCCATTTCCTTCTCCAATGCATGAAAGTGAAAAGTGAAACTGAAGTCACTCAGTCGTATCCAACTCTTAGCGACCCCATGAACTGCAGCCTACCAGGCTCCTCCGTCCATGGGATTTTCCAGGCAAGAGTACTGGAGTGGGGTGCCATTGCCTTCTCCACTATAGAAGAACAGAAGATACATATTCTGCTATATGATTGGGGAGAATGAATGTAGAATAGAGAGGCTGAGGTTGGTGGTGGGTGTGGGGAAACATAAAGATAATTGTTATCTAATTACAGCATTGACTAGTGCTAACTAGAATTTTAAGTACTAGAATCACGTCCTACAAACAGGATGTTAAATCTCTAAAAAGACAAAATAATCAGACTGATTTATTTGAGAACCAAACCAGAAGTAATAAAAATCATGATGATTATTTTGACTTTTTTCTCATTACATATTTTTAGAGCAGTAAAATTTCTTTAGAATTACAATTCCGATTGGATTTATTGTTGTTCAGTCACTCAGTCATGTCTGACTCTTTGAGACCCCATGGACTGCAGCACACCAGGCTTCCCTGTCCCCAACTTCTCCCAGAGTTTGCTCAAACCCATGTCCATTGAGTCGGTGACACCATGCAGCCATCTCATCCTCTGCTGTCCCCTTCTTCTCTTGCCTTCAATCTTTCTTTTCCAATGAGTCAGCTCTTTGCATCAGGTGGCCAGAGTACTGGAGTTTCAGCTTCAGCATCAGTCTTTCCAAAGAGTATTCAGGGTTGATTTTCTTTAGGATGGACTGGTTGGATCTCCTTGCTGTCCAAGGGACTCTCAGGAGTCTTCCCCAGCACCACAGTTTGAAGACTTCAATTCTTTGGTGCTCAGCCTTATTTATTTTTATTGTCTAGCTCTCACATCAGTACATGACTACTGGAAAAACCATAGCTTTGACTATATGGACCTTTGTAGGCAAAGTAATGTAAAATCTCTGCTTTTTGGCAGTGTTCATGGGGTTCTCAAGACAAGAATACTGAAGTGGTTTGTCATTCCCTTCTCCAGTTAGATTTATTTCAGTCTCTACTACAAAGCCACAGTCATTAAGACAGTATGGTACTGGCACAAAGACAGAAATATAGATCAATGGAACAAAATAGAAAGCCCAGAGATAAATCTACATACATATGGACACCTTATCTTTGACAAAGGAGGCAAGAATATACAATGGATTAAAGACAATCTCTTTAACAAGTGGTGCTAGGAAAACTGGTCAACCACTTGTAAAAGAATGAAACTAGAACACTTTCTAACACCATACACAAACATAAACTCGAAATGGATTAAAGATCTAAACAAAAGACCAGAAACTATAAAACTCCTAGAGGAGAACATAGGCAAAACACTCTCCGACATACATCACAGCAGGATCCTCTATGACCCACCTCCCAGAATATTGGAAATAAAAGCAAAAATAAACAAATGGGGCCTAATTAAACTTAAAAGCTTCTGCACAACAAAGGAAACTATAAGCAAGGTGAAAAGACAGTCTTCAGAATGGGAGAAAATAATAGTGAATGAAGCAACAAACAAAAAACTAACCTCAAAAATATACAAGCAACTCCTACAGCTCAATTCCAGAAAAATAAATGACCCAATCAAAAAATGGGCCAAAGAACTAAATAGACATTTCTCCAAAGAAGACATACAGATGGCTAACAAACACATGAAAAGATGTTCAACATCACTCATTATCAGAGAAATGCAAATCAAAACCACTATGTGGTACCATTTCATGCCAGTCAGAATGGCTGCTATCCAAATGTCTACAAGCAACAAATGCTGGAGAGGGTGTGGAGAAAAGGGAACCTGCTTACACTGTTGGTGGGAATGCAAACTAGTACAGCCACTATGGAGAACAGTGTGGAGATTCCTTAAAAAACTGGAAATAGAACTGCCTTGTGATCCAGAAATCTCGCTGCTGGGCATACACACCGAGGAAACCAGAATTGAAAGAGACATGTGTACCCCAATGTTCATCACAGCATTGTTTATAATAGCCAGGACATGGAAGCAACCTAGATGTCCATCAGCAGATGAATGGATAAGAAAGCTGTGGTACATATACACAATGGAGTATTACTCAGCCATTAAAAAGAATACATTTGAATCAGTTCTAATGAGGTGGATGAAACTGGAGCCTATTATACAGAGTGAAGTAAGCCAGGAAGAAAAACACCAATACAGTATACTAATGCATATATATGGAATTTAGAAAGATGGTAACAATAACCCTGTATACGAAGTAGCAAAAGAGACATTGATGTACAGAACAGTTTTTGGACTCTGTGGGAGAGGGAGAGGGTGGGATGATTTGGGAGAAAGGCATTGAAATATGTATAATATCATATATGAAATGAGTTGCCAGTCCAGGTTTAATGCACAATACTGGATGCTTGGGGCTGGTGTACTGGGACGACCCAGAGGGATGGTATGGGGAGGGAGGAGGGAGGAGGGTTCAGGATGGGGAACACATGTATACCTGTGGCAGGTTCATTTTTATATATGGCAAAACCAATACAATATTGTAAAGTTAAATAAAATAAAATAAATAATTCACTTTTTGGGCAGCAATAAGCAGCAGGTTAATGAATATACCTCACAAACCCAAAATAATTCTAATTGCTAAAAGCCAGATAATAAAACTTTAGAGTTTAAATAAATGACATAGAAATTTTCTTGAAATAACTAGAGCTTCATATGTCCCCTGGTGGCTCATATGTTAAAGAATCTGCCTATGATGCAGGAGACCTGGATTCAGTCCCTGGGTTGGGAAGATAAACTGGAGAAGGGAATAACAACCCACTTCAGTATTCTTGCCTGGAGAATTCCATGGACAGAGGAGCTAAGCAGGCTTCCATGGGGTCCCAAAGATCGGACAGAGCTGAGCGACTTGACTTTCACTTTCATGTTTACCACCAAGTTTTTAACCAAATTTTATCTAAAATTTCTTCTCTAGAAAACTCCAGCTGTGGTAAAAGCATTCAGTTAAGTTCAGTTGCTCAGTTGTGTCCGACTCTTTGTGACGCCATGAATCACAGCACGCCAGGCCTCCCTGTCCATCACCAACTCCTGTAGGACACTCAGACTCACGTCCATCGAGTCAGTGATGCCATCCAGCCATCTCATCCTCTGTCGTCCCCTTTTCCTCCTGCCCCGAATCCATTCCAGCATCAGAGTCTTTTCCAATGAGTCAACTCTTCGCATGAGGTGGCCAGAGTACTGGAGTTTCAGCTTTAGCATCAGTCCTTCCAAAGAAATCCCAGGGCTGATCTCCTTCAGAATGGACTGGTTGGATCTCCTTGCAGTCCAAGGGACTCTCAAGAGTCTTCTCCAACACCACAGTTCAAAAGCATCAATTCTTCGGCACTCAGCCTTCTTCACAGTCCAACTCTCACATCCATACATGACCACAAGAAAAACCATAGCCTTGACTAGATGGACCTTTGTTGGCAAAGTAATGTCTCTGCTTTTGAATATGCTATCTAGGTTAGTCATGGAGAAGGCAATGGCACCCCACTCTAGTACTCTTGCCTGGAGAATCGCATGAATGGAGGAGCCTGGCGGGCTGCAGTCCATGGGGTCACTAGGAGTCAGACACGACTGAGCGACTTCATGTTCACTTTTCACTTTCCTGCACTGGAGAAGGAAATGGCAACCCACTCCAGTGTTCTTGCCTGGAGAATCCCAGGGACAGCAGAGCCTGGTGGGCTGCCCTCTATGGGGTTGCACAGAGTCGGACAAGACTGAAGTGATGCTGCACATCTAGGTTAGTCATAACTTTCCTTCCCAGGAGTAAGTGTCTTTTAATTTCATGGCTGCAGTCACCATCTGCAGTGATTTTGGAGCCCCAAAAAATAAAGTCTGACACCGTTTCCACTGTTTCCCCATCTATTTCCCATAATTTATTCAAATAAGTGCAACATATGCTAAAAATCTCATGACTCTTAAATTTTAATTCTCTTGCTTACACTGGCCCCTTGGTTTGCATGACTCCTTGTTCGCTTTTATGTAAAAACTATACTTCCTTCACAATTCAAATCAATTCCTAACATTTCTCCTTAATAGTTCATTCAACCTACATTGACTTCCAAGGTGGTACTAATGGTAAAGAATATACCTGTCAATATAACAGACACAAGAGATGGGAGTTCGCTCCCTGAGCTGGGAAAATACCCTGGAGTAGGAAATGGCACCCCACTCCTGTATTCTTGCCTGGAAAATTCTATGGGAACAGGAGCCTCTCAGAGTACAGTCCATGGGGACACAGAGTCGGACACGGCTGAGCAGAACAATCTATATTAGGTTTTACTCTTCATAATGCTGCCCTGTTAGATACCTTTTTTTTCCCATAGGACCTCGTTTCACCATTAGATTGTAACACTACAGAAGATAGATGGTTATTGTCATCCTTCTTATTTATCTAGTTCAGTTCAGTTCAGTTCAGTCACTCAGTAGTGTCTGACTCTTTGCAACCCCATGAATCGCAGCCCGCCAGGCTTCCCTGCCCATCACCAACTCCCAGAGTTCACTCAGACACATCCATCGAGTCAGTGATGCCATCCAGCCATCTCATCCTCTGTCGTCCCCTCCTCCTCCTGCCCCCAATCCCTCCCAGCATCAGAGTCTTTTCCAAAGAGTCAACTCTTCTCATGAGGTGGCCAATGTACTGGAGTTTCAGCTTTAGCATTATTGCTTCCAAAGAAATCCCAGGGCTGATCTCCTTCAGAATGGACTGGTTGGATCTCTTTGCAGTCCAAGGGACTCTCAAGAGTCTTCTCCAACACCTCAGTTCAAAAACATCAATTCTTCGGTGCTCAGCCTTCTTCACAGTCCAACTGTCACATCCATATATGACCACAGGAAAAACCATAGCCTTGACTAAACGGACCTTTGTTGGCAAAGTAATGTCTCTGCTTTTGAATACGTTATCTAGGTTGGTCATAACTTTCCTTCCAAGGAGTAAGCCTCTTTTAATTTCATGGCTGCAGTTACCATCTGCAGTGATTTTGAAGCCCCCCAAAATAAAGTCTGACACTGTTTCCACTATTTCGCCATCTATTTCCCATGAAGTGATGGGACCGGATGCCATGATCTTCGTTTTCTGAATGTTGAGCTTTAAGCCAGCTTTTTCACTCTCCACTTTCACTTTCATCAAGAGGCTTTTTAGTTCCTCTTCACTTTCTGCCATAAAGGTGGTGTCATCTGCATATCTGAGGTTATTGATATTTCTCCCGGCAATCTTGATTCCAGCTTGTGCTTCTTCCAGCCCAGCATTTCTCATGATGTACTCTGCATATAAGACCTAAAATAAATCATCAGTTGAGCATGTATTGAGGTTTGTTCTAGATAATTTTAAATTAGGAAGAAATTTTGATTAAATCTATATTAATAAATGCTTGTATTTTTGTAAAGTATGCTCATTATGGAATTATTAAACAGCTTTTGTGTATGTGTCTTTGTGTGGGGAAGAGAAAAATAGAACATAGGATACTCATTTTCTATGAAGTGAAAGTTCCTCAGTTGAGTCTAACTGCAACCCCATTCACTATACAGTCCATGGAATTCTCCAGGCCAGTATACTGGACAGGGTAGCCTTTCCCTTCCCCAGGGGATCTCCCCAACCCAGAGATCAAACCCAGGTTTCCTGTATTGCAGGTGGATTCTTTACCAACTGAGCTATCAGGGAAGCTATGAGGAAATATTTCATTTTCTATGAAGCATACAATAAATTAATAGAATCTCCATAAAACAAAGGGACAATATTGCTTATTTTTTTCAAATCAATTTATTAAAATATATTATCAAAATGAAAATATTTATGTCCTTTTTTGCAAAGATAATATAATACTATTTAATAGTTCTAGCAATACCAAAAAGTTAAATTTTATTGTTTTTTTTTACTAAATATACCCCTTCTCTCTTTTTCTCTCTGTTTTCCTTCTCTCTTTCTGCCTCATATATTTCTCTCCCTGACTGTCTAAATAATGACATCCGTGCATCGCAAACTGCCATCTGTGTTTACATACATGGATATAGTTATGTACACATAGGGACTTTCTGTGGCAGGTTCTCTTTTCATTTAGCAATGTATCCATCTCAGATATACTTTTATGTTCTAAGTTAAAGACAGTGCTAGAAAAAGATCATGCAGAGTGCATCAGACAGCCAAATGTTTATTTATAATATTTTTATGATTGTCTCACTTGCCATACCAGCTATTAAATACTTCCAATATCAACTTTTCAAATAAATATAACTGACCCTTTATTAATAGTTTCATAAAACTCTGTTTTGCAGATCTTATTTATTTAATCAATCCAAAATTGTTGGTTCCAGATATTTCTAATTTGAGAAACCCTATTTTAAGCATTTTTTTAAAATAACATAGCATACTGGGCTCATATCTCCTTGGGAAAAATTTAGCAAGTGGAGTGAATGGCTCAAATAAATTTTGACACAAATTTTCAGAATGTCCTCCAAAGTGCAGTTCTAATTTGCATACTCTGACTCCAAGATTGCATTAGGCTGTCTCTTTCCCTTAATCCCCACTATCAAATCCCCACAAAATATCAGTACATTTCTTACAGTCAGTTAATCTATACTGAGGCATCATTATCACTCAAAGTTCAGAGTTTACATTAGGATCCCTCTTGGGGCTGCACATGCTAAGGACTTGGAAAAATGTAATCACATGTATCCACCACTGTAGTATCACAAAGCTATGCAAACCTTTGACATAAGTGCCATAAAAATCTGTGCTCCACCTATTCATTCCTCCTTCCTCCTAACCCCTGGAAACCACTGATCCTTTTACAATCTCCATATATTTGCTTTTAACAGAGTGTCACAGTTGAGCAATCTGAAGTTGTTGAAATCATACAATATGTGTTCTTTCCAAATCAATTTCTCTCATTTAGTAATATGCATCTGAGGTTCTTAACATGCTTTCATGATTTTATAGTTCACATATTTTTAATATTGAATAATACTACATTTTTCAGATATGTCACAGATTTTTTTTTTTAATCCATTAAGCAATAGAAGGACATTTTGTTTGCTTTCAAATTCTGGCAATCATGAATAAAGCTGCTATAGACATTCATGTGCAAGCTTTTGTGTGGACATGTTTTTAACTCCTTTGCATAAATACCACAAAGCATGATTGCTGGATCATCTGACAAAATTCTGTCTAATTTTGCAAGAATATTCTAAATTGTTTACCTAAATGTCTGTACCATTTTGCATTCCCACAAGAAATGAGTGAGAATTCTTGTTGCTTTACATCATCACCAGATTTTTTTGTTGTCAATGTTTTTGCTTTTCACTGTTCTCATAGGCCCTAATGGCTTAGACAGTAAAGAATCTGTCTGCAGTGTTCAAGCCCTGGGTTTGATCCCAGGGTTGGGAAGATCCCCTAGAGAAGGGCATGGCAACCCACCTCAGTATTCTTGCCTGGAGAATCCCATGGACAGAGGAGCCTGGCGGGCTACTGTTCATGGGGTCGCAAAGAGTTGGACACAACTGAGCAACTAGGCAGCCGTATATAGTGGCACCATATTGTTATTTTAATTTTCAGTTCCCTAATGACCTATGAAGTTGTGGAGCTTTGTGTATTTATTTGACATTTGTATATATCTTCTTTGGAAGATGTCCAGGTTTTTTGCACATTTTTAATTGAGCTATTGTTTTTCTTATTGTTGAATTTTGAGTTATTTATATATTTTTGTTAGTCAGACTAGGGCAAAAAGGGCCCAAAATGGAGGTCAGAGGAAATGGTGACCAGAAAATTCATGTGGAAGGTGAACAAAGAAAAGAAAAAGCCTGCCCAAAAGGAAAGCCATAGACCAGAATGAAGACTTCCTGTGGGAAAAATGTGCCCAACACATTCCCTTCCCTGATTAGTCTCAGACTTCTTGTGGCTCAGCTGCTAAAGAATCCGTGCCTGCAATATGGGAGACCTGGATTCTGTCCCTGGGTTGGGAAGATTCCCTAGAGAAGGGAAAGGCTCCCCACTCCAGTATGCTGGCCTGGAGAATTCCATGGACTGTATAGTCCATGGGGTTGCAAAGAGCTGGACACGACTGAACAACTTTCACTTCACTATGCCCTATTTACATTCTCTTCGCTTATTGATCTCAGGCTCATGCTTCATTTCATAGGGTACAACCAGTCAGGTGCTAAGGATGGCCCAGGGGAGGAAACAAAAGATTAAAAAAGGGAAACCAAAACAAGACCAGACCACTTCTGGGGGGTTGGTCCCCTCACATCTCAAGAGTGTACTACTTACTGCTTGTTTAATAAATCTTGCCTGCCTGAGCTATTCTGATCTGTCATTTCAATTCTTTGATACAATGAGATAAGAACTGAGGGAAAAAAAGAACTGACCTAACAATTTGAGTTCACAAATCCTTTATTAGATGTGTCTTTTGCAAACATTTTCTCCCAACTGTGGCTTATCCTTGTTACCAAGTTCACTCTGCTTGTCATACAAAAGGCCAATGAATCTGAGACCAGGTGTTGAGGCAAGGAATACGGCTTTATTGGAAGAGCCAGCTGACAGAGAAGATGGCAGATTAATATCTCAAAACAACCATCTCATCTTGGTCTGGATGCCAGATTCTTTTATGGATCAGAGATGGTGGAGATGAGGAAACAAGTAAAAAACCACTAATCATACAAATATCTCCTAGAATTGCAAGCCTCAGGCAGGGGGCTGTGTGTTAGTCTCTTCTTTCTTACAGTCATTCAGAAATGGGCAGGGTTAGATTGTCTCCTTGTAAGCTAAACAAAGGCACTTTAGGGGTCAAGGCAGAGAGACAGGATTCTCTGAGGCAGATCACCGTGAATGATTATAATAACAAAAGCAACTGTAATTAAAAAAAAATACAGTTCCAAGATATAGTCAAATTAACCCTTCCCTGTTACATCTTCTCATTGTCTTGATGGTTGCAAAGCAGAATTTTTAAACAGTAAATTCCAGTTTATCATTTTTTTTTCTTTCATTAATTGTGCCTTTGGTATTGCACCTAAAAACTGTATTTGTGGTTATGCTTTAAAGCATTTAAAATATTTAGTCAAATATATAATTATAGAAAGAAGTCAATCAGACAATTTTGTTAATATTTCTCCATCCAAATTCTCTAAATTTATGCACACATTTTTGTTAGTATATTAAAAATGCCAAACCAGTCAGGAAAGAAATCTTATTAAATTGTAGAATTGGAACTAAAACATATCTTCAAGGATATTTGTATGAAAATCATGCACATATTATGTAGTATCTACAACTTTTGGTTCACTAAAAATAATATTTACTGGGTATCTAACTTTGGTACTAAGTATATAGGCTTCCCTTGGAGCTCAGACAGTAAAGAATTTGCCTGCAGTGAAGGAAACCCAGGTTTGCTCTATGGGTTGAAAAGATCCCTTGAAGAAGGAAATGGCAACCCACTCCAGTTTTGTTGCCTGGAGAATTCCATGGGCAGAGGAGCCTGGCAGTCTACAATCCATGGGGTTGCAGAGTAGAACATGACTGAGTCACACACACACACACACACACACACTAAGTATATAATGACAAATAAAATATTTGTGAATTTACAATTAAAAGGATAAAAAATAGAGTATGGTAAGTTAAATAGAGGGATCATGATTGAGTAAGTTTGTGAGACGTCTTCAATATTAAGATGAAAATGGAACAGAATTATGAAGAAACCAATCATAAACATTTCTAATTTTTAAGAAGAGATCTCTTGTCTTTCCCATTCCATTGTTTTCTTCTATTTCTTTCTACTGATCACTTAGGTTTTCTTATCTCTCCTTGTGATTCTTTGGTATGCTGCATTCAAATGAATATATATTTCCTTCTTCCTTTGCCTTTAGCTTCTCTTCTTTTCACAGCTATTTATAAGGCCTCCTCAGACAACCATTTTGCCTTTTTGCATTTCATTTCCTTGGGGATGGTTTTGATCACCACCTCCTATAAATTGTTATGAACCTGCATCCATAGTTCTTCAGGCACTCTGTCTATCAGATCTAATCCCTTGAATCTATCTATCACTTCCACTGTATAATCGTAAGGTGTTTGATTTAGGTCATACCTGCATGGTCTAGTGGTTTTCCCTACTTTCTTCAAGTCTGAATTTTGCAATAATATATATATTACTCATTAAAAATTAGTTGCTTTGTCTTTTCTATTTGTCTTTTCCTTTTAACATTTCAGTGTATGTTGAAACTATAGAGAGTTTCCTGCAAGTTGATTGTATCCTTTTTTAGATCCTTAAACGTGTACATCAGAAACAGCAAGTAAATTTATATAGAATTATTGGCTTTTTCCATGAATCAAATACCTTTGTGACACAATGTATGTGATATAAAAAGAAATGAAGAAATTTTCCTGGTGAGGTGGAAGGAGTGGAGGGATGGGGAAGGGTGAGAGAAGATAAGCTCTGAGCTGACTCACTCAGAAGTTCCAACTGTAGTAATTTTGTTTTTTCTCCCAATGATTTCCCCACTCACCATTCTATATCTATAGACAGAGCCAGAGGTATGTCCTGACTTTCTTCAGGGAAGGGTTATAATTCATGTATTTGGAATTATAACTATCATTATTTTCTTCATAAATGTAATTTCTATTTTTCTTCCTGTACTATCTGTGGGCAATTTAATACTATGATGCCCTTGTTTTGTTTTCAGTAGTTGTGGTTTCTTACACTGAATTATGTTTTCTATAATTTCAGTAACACGAAATAGAAAAGAGATATCTACCCTTAGTCTACTTCGTGCAAACAGAACCTAGTTCTTGTTTTCACTTGTGTCTATATGCAAATGACCAGGTTTCCACAAATAGTTTAGCAAAACTTATGAACACAGATATATGTATAATTCAAGAGACAGAGACGCCTTGGATTGGAACCCAACATTAATAGCATTAAATTGTCATCTTTCAAGGTTGGGATTGCCTAATTAAATGACTGGTTCTAAAATCATTAAATTATTATAGTTAAGTGTGTTTTGGGTGACATTCTGAAAGCACTTAAATCTATTGGTTTAGCTAAAGAGATGAGGTAAAATACTAAATTATTTTGATTATTTAAATTATTCAATATGTTGTAAAACATATTTCTTGGCATTTTACTCACAAGCATGTGTTAAAATACTAACTACATAAACAGTCATGCATATAAAAGTATAAATAAATGTTAATATTCTCAGAACATTAGCACAATAAATGTTAATGTCCCTCAAACAGGAAAAGCAGAGAATTGGACAACAGCAAACGGCTATATTGAATATTACCATTTATGAGTCACTATTCAAACTTGAGAGCATAATAATTTAAGGAATCCTAAAAGCATTTCCTGGTGGCTCAGACTGTAAAGCGTCTGCCTACAATGCGGGAGACCCAGGTTCAATCCCTTGGTCAGGAAGATCTCCTGGAGAAGGAAATGGCAACCCACTCCAGTATTCTTACCTGGAAAATCCCATGGATGAAGGAGCCTGGCATGTTGCAGTCCCTGGGGTCGCAAAGAGTCAAACATGACTGAGCGACTTCACTAAAAGCATACTTGAAAATCTTCCAGTTAAATATCTTCATCTTTATATAGGTCTTTTTATTTCCTAAAAAGATGACATTCATCAAATATTTAGGGAAGTAGCTACAGGTCAACATAGCTCTTTTCCTCTTTTTACAGAACATGCTATTTAAATAAAAGAGAATCATCACTTCATTGAGATAGATCTCAAAAGTTGAAAATTACCTGTAATCTGTTGATAATTATAATAATAAGTGGGATTTTTTTTCTAATAAACACCATCAGGCAGAGACTACTATAGTTCAGTCATTTTAAGTCTCAAAACTTCTGCATTGTGCTTTTAAAAAGTTAAATTACCATTTCCTCTGGCAGAATCAAATGAATGGAAATGTCTTTTTCTTGCAAGACAATCAGGGTGTGATTGATTATGCTTGTCCATACACATGGCTGATGGATTTTAAAGTGATAGCATCTCTAATTGCAAATCCAATACCTGAATAATGTTGCTCTGAGCTTTAGTGACCTTTTAAAATAGAAAAATATTTCACATCAATCCCTCTATTGTTATTCACCTGAATATCTATTTTTACTCATTTGGATATGTTCTGCTATCGGGCAATGTGCTACTAGGTCATAACAACTGGGGCTTTAACTACTAAAGTGCTTTTACCTGGGCAAAAAAGAAATGCAGATGTAAACCATGTAAACTACTTTGATTCACAATATTCATTACAAGTAGAACATTCTTTTGGAAAAAAGGAATCTGAGTAGAGCAGTCTATAACAGGTTTTTTTCATTTTGAGCTATGAAATGCCCTAGACTTAGCAATGTCTCTGACAAGATAAAGAAAACTTCACAGGTGCATTAGTGACACACACACAATAGGAATTCATAAACAGTTGTGTATGAACAACTATAACACTGACATTTTATGCAACCATGCAAATTTATGTGGTAGTGTCAGAATAACAAAGCTAAATTATACAGGTAGACTACTTAACTACAATGATTAGTAAGCATTTTCAAGCATTTAGATTGTTTTTAAGTAAATGTTATGCAAATATGCTTGAATCAAGAATTAAAAGCCAAGCAAACATGCTAAGCTTTCAAATAATGGGTAACATAAATGCTAATCTGACACAAATACTCTTTTGTTATTTATTTTACTTGTCAGACACTCTGTGACCTATGTTAAGTAGAAATCAACTAGCGTGCTCACATTTTACAAAGATAGAATAAATCTACATATTTTTAATTCTCAGTTTTAAATGAAGAAGTGAATGGAATAATACTAAATAGCCCACATTTTGAAATTATATATTTTCTGTAAAATATTTTATTTATAACTCTACTAAATGATAATACACAGTAAGTAGAACACAGTTTTGCTTTAATATGTTTTGACATCTACATACAACCATAAATCCATCATCAAAATGGTAAACATGTTCATCACCCCAAAAAGTTTACTTATATCTTTTTAAGTCTGCTTGTCTGTCTGACTGTCTCTGTCCACATCCCTTAACCTCTTACTTTCTTCAGGTAATCAATAATCTATTTAATGTTAGTATATATTAATTTGCATTATGCAAAATTTCAGATAAATGGAATCATACAGGATTTATTTTCTGTCTGATATTTTTAAGTATAGTTATTATAATTTTTGGGGATATAAGCATGCTGTTGCACATGTGTGTGTTAGTCACTCAGTCATGCCTGACTGTTTGTGACCCCATGGACTATAACTCCTTTGACCATGATTATCCAGGCAAGACCACTGTAGTGTGTCGCTATTCCCTTCTCCAGGGGGTCGTCCCAAACCAGGATTGAGCCCAACTCTCCAACATTGCAAGTGGATTCTTTACATCTGAGTCACCAAGGAGGTTTAACATTTTATTCCTTTCCACTACTGAAGCATGTTTCATTTTTACAGTTCTAAATATTGAGTCAGAATTAAGGAGGAGAAGGGGGTGACAGAGGATGAAATGACTCAGTGGCATCACTGATTCAATGGACATGAATTTGGGCAATCTCTGGGAGTTAGTGAAGGACAGGGAGGCCTGGCGTACTGCAGTCAATGGGGTGACAAAGAGTTGGACACAACTTGGTGACTGAACAACAACAACAACAACAAAGTTTTGTTTATCCATTCACCTAATAATGGATATTTGAGCCATTTGTGTTTTAAAATATGCTAGGAATATACTTATATAAATCACTGTTTGGCCATATGCTTTCCTTCAGGTAAATATCTAGCAGAGACATCAGTTTGATGACAATGGTTCACATAGTCAAAGCTTAATTTTTTTTTTTCCAGTAATCATGTACAGATGTGAGAGTTGGACTATAAATCATGCTGAGAACCAAAGAATTGATGTTTTGCAAATGTGGTGTTGGAGAAGACTCTTGAGAATCCCTTGGACAGCAAGGAGATCAAATCAGTCAATCCTAATGGAAATGAACCCTGAATATTCACTGGAAGGACTAATGCTGAAGCTGAAGCTCCAATACTTCGGCCACCTGATACGAAGAACTGACTCATTGGAAAAGACCCTGATGCTGGGAAAGATTGAAGGCAGGAGGAGAAGAGGATGGCAGAGGATGAGATGGTTGGATAGCATCACGGATTCAATGGACATGAATTTGATCAAACTCCAGGAGAAGAAGGACAGGGAAGACTGGCATGTTGCAGTCCATGGAGTCGCAAAGAGATGCACAAGACTGAGCGACTGAACAACAGTGACAATTGAATTCTGACATGATCAAAGAAGACTTTAAATAACTGGAATAGTTTTTACATGTATTACACTTTGTTTTTGAATCATAATGTGATCTGTTTTGGGAAATGTTCCAGGTGTACTTGAAAATAAGGTGTATTCTGCTGATATTGAATGGAGTGTTATACAAATATTATCTAGATCAAGAGAGTTAATAGGGTTAAGCATTCTATAAGTTGAGTGACTGAACTGACTGACTGACCATTACTGATTTAAATTTGTGCTTCTGTTTTTGAGAAAGTGGTCTTTATAATGATAATGTGTCTATTTGGAATTTCAGTTCCATTAGTTTTCACTTTATGCGTAAGATGTATACCTATTATGGTCACCAACTCCTCTTGACTACAATAAACACATTTATCATTATGAAATAACCA
This sequence comes from Bubalus kerabau, assembly GCF_029407905.1. Taxonomy (NCBI): domain Eukaryota; kingdom Metazoa; phylum Chordata; class Mammalia; order Artiodactyla; family Bovidae; genus Bubalus; species Bubalus kerabau. Next base: position 6,691,281 of record NC_073635.1, on the reverse strand, counting down.
TGATTGTTTGTCAATATTATCTACTCTAAAACCTATGCTGTCTTATAGACTCTTATACATGAAGGATCTTATACATATGTTATATACAAGAATAATCTTATACATATTATAAAGCCTTAAGCAATGACTTAAAGAAGAAGAAAAGAGTAATAGATAATAAGTTACAGATAATATAAAACTGAATCTTGAAATATAGTTAATACAAAGCAAGGCAGAAAGTAGGAAAAGGAGAACAAGGAAAAGATAAGTGGAAAAAACCTACAACAGATATAAAGAACAGATATAAAGAACAAGCTGTATTTCTGTTTTTTCTTGTATTTCTGTTTTTCCTCTGTAGGCCTTTGTGCTATTGTAGTTATATATATTAAGTCTACATAATTTATATCTTCAACACAATATTTCTTTTACTTTTGTTTAAATGGCTAATTACCTTTAACATATTTACTTTTAAAAATCTTATATATATGTTTATCATTTCTGATGATCTTTATTCATTTTTTAACCTATATTTCTATCTGGTATCATTTACCTTAACATTTTTAAAGGTACAAATCTATTTGTGATGACTTTTTTGAGCTTTAATGTGTCTTAATAAGCATTTCATCTTTGCTTTTGCATAATACTTTTCATTAGTAGTACAGAATTCTGTATTAAAAGTTCTTCTTCTCAGTGTTTTAAATATTTGCTTCACTATTTTTTCATTTGCATTGTTTCCAATGAAACATCTGCTACTATATTTAACTTTGTTGCTCTGCACAAATGTCATTTATCTCTGGCTTTTTATTTTTAAATATGTTTATCACTAATTTTGAGCAGTTTGATCATGATGTGCCTTGGTGTACATTTGTAATGTTTATTTCTGTGAGAGTTGTGAAGGAAGGTGGTTATACTTCTTGAATCTGTAGATATATCAATATCATCAAATTAGGAAGTAGTTTAGCCATTATTTGTCAAATATGTTTTCTATCGCCATGTCTCCTATTCTACCACAATTCTAACATGTGTGTTAGGTTTAATGATGTTTTAAATGTTCTTTTTATTTATGCATTTCATATCCATTATTTTCTATTTCTATGTCTTCAGGTTTAGTACTCTTTTATTCTACAGTATCATCTTTCGATAATAACATCCAGCATGTATTATTCATTTTGATGCTAGTTTGCATATTCCTACAACTAGTTTGGCTCTTTTCCACAACTTAAATTTCTCAGCTTAACATATTTAATTTTCCTGTTAGCTTATTTAACATCTTTATCTCAGTTATAATAACTTGGATACCCTCACAACTATTTTTTCAATTCTTTTTTAATTGGAGGATAATTGCTTTAAAATACTGTGTTGATTTCAGACATACAAATGTCCCCTCCTACCTGAACCCCTCTCCCATCTCCCACTTCATCCCAGTGGAACGTTGTTATTGTTGTTGTTCAGTCGCTAAGTCATGTCAGACTCTTTGCCACCCATGGACTGCAGCATGCCAGACTTCCCTGTCCTTCACTGTCTCCTGGAGTTTGCTCAAACTCATGTTCATTGAATTGGTGATGCTATCCAGCCATTTCATCTTCTGTCATCCCCTTCTCCTGCCTTCAGTCTTCCCCAGCATCAGGGTCTTTTCCAATGAGTTGGCTCTTTGCATCAGGTGGCTAAAGTATTGGAGCTTCAGCTTCAGCATCAGTCCTTCCAATGTATATTCAGGACTTATTTCCTTTAGGATTGACTGGATTGATCTCCTTGCAGTTCAAAGAACTCTCAAGAGTCTTCTCCAGCACCAATTTGAAAGCATCAGACCTTTGGCACTCAGCCTGATTTATGGTCTGACTCTCATATCTGTCCATGAGTACTGGGAAAACCATAGCTTTGACTATATGGAAATTTGTAGGCAAATTGATGTCTCTGCTTTTTAATAAAAAGTGATGTCTACGTTTTTTAATTGATGGGATATTCAGTTCAGTTCAGTTAAGTTGCTCAGTCATGTCTGACCCTTTGTGACCCCATGAATTGCAGCATGCCAGGCCTCCCTGTCCATCACCAATTCCTGGAGTTCACTCAAACTCAAGTCCATCAAGTCGGTGATGCCATCCAGCCATCTCATCCTTTGTTGTCCCCTTCTCCTCCTGCTCCCAATCACTTCCAGCATCAGAGTCTTTTCCAATGAGTCAACTCTTCACATAAGGTGGCCAAAGTATTGGAGTTTCAGCTTTAGCATCAGTCCTTTCAATGAACACCCATGACTTATCTCCTTTAGAATGGACTAGTTGGATCTCCTTGAGGTCCAAGGGACTCTCAAGAGTCCTCTCCAAAACCACAGTTCAAAAGCATCAATTCTTCGGTGATCAGCTTTCTTCACAGCTCAATTCTCACATCCATACATGACCACAGGAAAAGCCATAGCCTTGACTAGATGGACCTTTGTTGGCAAAGTAATGTCTCTGTTTTTCAATATGCTATCTAGGTTGGCCATAACTTTCCTTCCAAGGAGTAAGCATCATTTAGTTTCATGGCTGCAGTCACCATCTGCAGTGATTTTGGAGCCCCCCCCAAAAAAGTCTGACACTGTTTCCACTGTTTCCCCATGTATTTCCCATGAAGTGATGGGACCAGATGCCATGATCTTAGTTTTCTGAATGTTGAGCTTTAGGCCGACTATTTCACTCTCCTCTTTCACTTTCATCAAGAGGCTTTTTAGTTCCTCTTCACTTTCTGCCATAAGGGTGGTGTCATCTGCATATCTGAGGTTATTGATATTTCCCCCTGCAATCTTGATTCCAGCTTGTGCTTCTTCCAGCCTGATATTACTCAGCTATAAAAAAGAATGCATTCAAGTCAGTCCTAATGCAGTAGATGAACCTACAGCTTAATATACAAAGTGAAGTATGTCAGAAAGAGAAAGACAAATATTGCATATTTGCTCATGCATATGGAATCTAGAAAGGTAATTCTGATGAACCCATTTACAGGGCAGCAATGAAGATGCAGATGTAGGGAACAGACTTGTGGACACATTGGAGGAAGAAGAGAGTGGGACTAATTGAGAGAATAGCATGCAATCATATATATTACTATACATAAAATAGATAGAAAATGGGAGTTTTCTTTGTGACACAGGGAGCTCAACTCAGTGCTCTGTGACAACCTCATCCACTAATTCTAACAACTTTGCCAATTCTTGGCCAGTTTTGATTTATTAATCTTCACCACAGAAAATCTCCCCAGTTCTTTCTTGATTCTTTTTCTCTTTTCTGCAGCCTGCAACCTCATCTAAAAGCAGTACGTTAGGGAAATTTTAGAATTAAACTCATGTGTCTCCTACTTCTTATTTATTATTGTCCTTTGCATGTTACATGTTTTCTTGAAAACCATTGTTTCACATGTTTTTTTTTCCCCAAAACTTTTTTAGTGGCTTGAAGCAGAAGAATAAAGCTGATTCTTGTGACTCCTTCTTAGTTGGAAGTGGAAGTCATGCTTAAGTATTCAATTACTGAACTGAAAGGTTCAGTGTAAAGAAGAAAGTAATTGTAGCTAAAAATCTTTACAATGTTTTTTTCTATTACAGCAACATTGCATGATATTTATCTTTGGCAACTCATTGTTGCTGTCATTTTACCAGCTTCTTTTTATCAGTGATGCCAAAATATTTGTATAATTAATTATAAAGAATTAAACATTAATCTTGGAAACTTTACACTAGAAAATCAGGAAGATAAGTGTTATTTCAAATACCATCCCTTCAAATAATAAAGTGGCTTAATAATCTGTTAAGAGTGAGTGAAAGTTTGCCTAAAATACAATAGACATCTTTTTTACTGGTGTTGAAGGAATTCTGAGACTGTAACAACCTCAGATGTTAAGATCCCCAAGAGAAGGGAATTGCAGAAATATGAGATCCACACTACACTGTTTTTACTTGCATGGCATTTTTAAGGCCAAGATGCCAAGAAACTTAACAAAAGCAAGTTGTAAATTAGAATGTTTTATTCAGCAGCCTCAGAGTCTTATGAAACAAAAATTGGCCTCAAAATCCACCAAAGATATACTTCTGATTCCACATAAATTTTTCAGTTGGAATTTCTGCTGCTCTATTTTTTGGGTTCCAAAATCACTGCAGATGATGACTGCAGCCATGAAATTAAAAGACACTTACTCCTTGGAAGAAAAGTTATGGCCAACCTAGAGGGCATATTGAAAAGCAGAGATATTACTTTGCCAACAAAGGTCCGTCTAGTCAAGGCTATGGTTTTTCCAGTGGTCATGTATGGATGTGAGAGTTTGACTGTGAAGAAAGCTGAGAGCCAAAGAATTGATGCTTTTGAACTGTGGTGTTGGAGAAGACTCTTGAGAGTCCCTTGGACTGCAAGGAGCTCCAACCAGTCCATTCTAAAGGAGATCAGCCCTGGGTGTTCTTTGGAAGGAATGATGCTAAAGCTGAAACTCCAGTACTTTGGCCACCTCATGCGAAGAGTTGACTCATTGGAAAAGGCTGATGCTGGGAGGGATTGGGGACAGGAGGAAGAGGGGACGACAGAGGATGAGATGGTTGGATGGCATCACTGACTCGATGGGTGTGAATTTGAGTGAACTCTGGGAGATGGTGATAGACAGGGAGGCCTGGCATGCCGTTATTCATGGGGCCGCAAAGGGTCAGACATGGCTGAGTGACTGAACTGAACTGAACCTTGGAAATGAGAGGAAAACCAAAATTTACACTCAGCCTCCAGTCAATGAAATTCTGTATTTGTTTTAGGTCACTTGACTCTAATTTAGCTCCCTGCTGGAGTATAAGCTAATTTTTTTTTTTTCCCTAAGAGCAGCTTACAATATCTATAAACTTTTTTTTACTTTCAGATATAGCAGTTGATATCTAATTAAAAAAAAAATATGTAACAGGCATTCCAAGACAAAAGACCACAAGAGGAAAAAAAAAAAAGAAAGAAAAGAAAATAGGAATTCGTGAATGGAGTTTTCTTATGTAGAGTTTACATCAACAGTGTTTAATTCATTCCAGAATAGCCAAAGATGAAAAACTATTCTAGAGAGTTTAAAACTATAACTAAGAGACAATGGAAACTCTATACTTGAAGTTAAGAATAGTTGACATTAAATAGCTTGAAGAGAGAATTACAGAATGGAAAAATTAGTACACAGAAAATATATCATCTGAAAGAATAATAATTTTAAACAATTAAAATACAGAGAAGTGTGGAAGAGACCTATGAGACACAGTGAAAGATCTAACATATGTACATCTGAATTTGTGAAAGAGTATTTGTGGATAATTGGAGAAAATATAATGTTTAAAGTAATAATGGTTACAAATTTTTCAAAAACTTTGAAAGACATTACACCACATATTTAAGAAACTCCACATATATAAAGAAGAATGAATACAGAGTTAAATACACCTAAGCACATATAGCAAAGTCATTGACATGCAAAGAAAAAATAAGTGCATATGAGTAGTAGAGCAGAGGTGGAGAAGATTCATCATATTCAAAAGAGCAACAATGAAACTTGCAATAATATTCTCCCTATAAGAGATGAAAACCACATACAGACATAAGCACACACACATATTTGCAGTATTGAAATGCATTACAGTATAGAATTCTACAACTAGGAAAATATTTTAAGTAGTCATAATAAAATAAAAATATTTTCATACCTGTGAAGGAAATAGTGCATAGAAAATTGGCAAGAATTTATGCTGTAGTATAAAAATCTTATGGAGAGTGATCCCAGGTGAGAAAAAAGAATAAGATGGAACATATGTAGATATACATATATATATATATATATATAAATATATATATAAATAATGGTGTACAAGCCCTTAATTATAAATCATAAACTTTACTTTGCCAACAAAGGTCAGCCTATTCAAAGCTATGGTTTTCTGAGTGGTCATGTATGGATGTGAGAGTTGGACTATAAAGAAAGCTGATCACCAAAGAATTGATGCTTTTGAGCTGTGGTGTTGGAGAAGACTCTTGAGAGTCCCCTGGACTGCAAGGAGATCCAACCAGTCCATCCTAAAGGAAATCAGTTCTGAATATTTGTTGGAAGGGCTGATGCTGAAGCTGAAACTCCAATACTTTGGCCACCTGATGCGAAGAACTGACTCATTTGAAAAGACCCTGATGCTGGGAAAGATTGAAGGTGGGAGGGGAAGGTGATGACAGAGGATGAGCTGGTTGGATGGCATCACCGACTTGATGGACATGAGTTTGAGTAAACTCTGGGAGTTGGCGATGGACAGGGAGGCCTGTTGTGCTGCAGTCCATGGGGGTCACAAAGAGTTGGACACAACTAAGCAACTGAACTGAACTGAGCTCTTATATTAATAATGCTCTCAGATTGAAATATCCTGAAACTTAAAAATGTGACAAACACAAAATGCAAAAGAGATTTAGGAAGGTAAATTGTTCTAATTGATAAGCATAAATATGATTAAAGTACTAATGAGTTGGGGTTTACACATTATTTCATTGGCAGGAATTAAAAGAAGGGTAGAAGATGAACAAACAGAAGAAGAGTAGAAAAATTAATAAGCAGAAGCTAAAATAAGATAAGTTTAATAATAAAAATGCTTAATCCAAATGTGTCCTAGGAGTGCTTAGAGAAATATAAAAGATTGGAAAAACATAAAGCACATTTTCAAGATTTGATCTGTAAATCAAAGTATCAGCAACTGCACAAAATTCATATGAACTAAATTTCTTAATTATTAAAAAACCCAAAACCTAGGTACACAGAGCTTGCATAAGATAAATGCATATACAAATATATAGGGAAGTTTATAGATAAAAGAAAGTTAAAAAATAACTAATAAATTAATATATGTACATTAATATCATATAAAATATAATTTAAGGTAAGAGAAATTTATAGAAACAAAGATGCATGTATAGAATAAAAATATTTAATCCTTTTATATTATACAACAATTCTATATCTATGAGTGAAAGTTACTCAGTCGTGTCTGACTCTGCGAATTCTCCAGGCCAGAATACTGGAGCGGGTAGACTATCCCTTCTCCAGAAGATCTTTTCAACTCAGGAATCAAACCAGGTTCTCCAGCATTTCAGGCAGATTCTTTACCAACTGAGCTATCTACATCTATGAATAACCAGTATTATGGCTTCTAAATGTATAAAGGAAAACCTAACCAATATAGAAGATAAATATATGAGTATCACCTGTCTTTTTGAAAATTATTAAGAAAACAAAAGTCGAAAAATAGTAAAACATCTGAACCATCTGATTACCATTTTCATATAAATGGCATTTTGTAAAAGTGCACTGAACAATGACAGAATCAACATTCTCGGCAGTGCTATTTTACCAAAATTAATGAAAGGTGAAATTTTAAATTGTCTCTACCAATTTCAAAGGAATGAAACATGTAACATATGTATTCCAACCTGAGTGGAATTCAGGTAGAAGTCAGTAACATTAAGTAAATAGAAAAATTATTATCTCTGTATGGGCTTCCCTGATAGCGTAGTTGGTAAAGAATCGCCTGCAATGCAGGAGACACTGGCTTACTTCCTGGGTTGGGAAGGGCCACGGGAGAAGGGATAGGCTACCAACTCCAGCATTCTTGGGCTATCCTTATGGCTCAGCTGGTAAAGAATCTGCTTGCAATGCTGGAAACCTGGGTTCGATCCGTGGCTTGGGAAGATACAACTAGGAAAATTATCTCTGCATATTATCTCTATATAGTTATAAATTATTATCTCTGCCTGCATGCTTAGTGACTCAATTGTGCCTGACTGTTTGTGACCCCATGAATTGTAGCCCACCAGGCTCCTCTGTTCATGGGATTCTCCATGCAAAAATACTGGAGTGGATATCTATTCCTTTTTCCAGGGGATTTTCCTGACCAGGGTCTCCTGCTTTGCAGGCAGATTCTTTACAGTCTGAGATAAAGACATTTGTCAATTCAAAAATGATATTTAGAAAATATTTTCAACTGTATAAAAATGAAACATATCAAAAGGTGCATGGCAAATAAAATGGTGCTTAAAGAGAAAGCAATATGTTTAGATTAAAATATTAGAAAAAAAAAAGAAAGGATGACAATTCGATAATATATGCATACTTTTCAACTAGTTAGGAAAATCACAGAAAATCAAACCAAAAAAAGTAAATAAAGATAATGAAAATTCATATAGACAAATAACCATAGCTTATTTCCAGACTAACTAAATATCTAAATATGTGTCTTCTAAAAGCCACTGATTCAGAGAAGCCATCTGCATACATCTGGGAAGGATTTCTATACCAATTAGGTTAGAGTGAAACTATGAAATCATTGATTAGCATCCATTTTTAAAATAAAAAGAGTTTTTAGTCCTCATGCTAATATAAAGTTTTCATAAAATCAATAATAAACATACAAACGATTCAAATTAGGCAAAATATAGTTATATGATATTACATAAATGATAGGAAAATGACAAATAATTAATATATAAAAGGTGCATGATTCTTAGTCAAAAGAAAGCTTCAGAATGTAGAGCAACTTAATGTATGGAGGTTGTTGGGAGTTTAAATTGGTACAACTACATTGGAAAATTCTTTGCTATATGTAAAATTGTTCAAAATATGCTTATTCTTCAACTAGTAATATCACTCATGGGTATATACAAAATGTATGTGTGTGTGTGATCAGTTCAGTTCAGTCACTCAGTCGTGTCTGACTCTTTGCGACCCCATGAGTTGCAGCACGCCAGGCCTTCCTGTTCATAACCAACTCCAGGAGTTCACTCAAACTCATGTCCATCGAGTCGGCGATGCCATCCATCCATCTCATCCTCTGTCGACCCCTTCTCCTTCTGCACCCAATCCCTCCCAGCAACAGGGTCTTTTCCAGTGAGTCAACTCTTCGCATGAGGTAGACAAAGTATTGGAGTTTCAGCTTCAGCATCAGTCCTTCCATGAGTGACTGTGTGTAAATGTCATGTTTAAGAATATTTGTTTATAATAGCTCCACACAGAAGCAAACCCTAGCTCTTGCAACTGTGTGTGGACAGTATGTATTATATATTTTAAAACTGAATATTGTAAGGCTATTGTATGCTGGTGACTGGTACATACAGTGGCATAGATGAACTTCTATATATTAAACAAAAGAAGCCAGACCCAAAAGGATACATACTGTCTACTTTCAATATTGTAAAATTTAATCAGGTGAAACTTATAAATAAGGGCATAAATTAACCTCAGAGCTAACTTTGGAAAAAGGAAAGAGGAAAGACTGGAAGAAGATAAAGAGGTATATTGAGGGCTGCTAATATCTTTTTTCTGGATCTGCATGTTGTCTACACAGATGTTGACTTTGAAATAACTGATCCATAAAATCTCTTCACTTTTAATAAATATGCTGTACTTCCATAAAAGTACTTAAGACAAATATTACTTTATGTCCTCCCTTCTCTGTCTTCTTTGATCATTGATATATGTACTCCCCTACCCTTTCAGTACTCTAACATTTCAGTGAAGAGTATAGTGACTTAATGTTAAAGGAAAATGTTCAAGTGCTTAGAATCAACAGGTACAATCTTTTCCACTGAAAAGGAAAAAAAGTATCTTTTAGACTTGCCTCTGTTATTATATTTTTCTAAACTAAATGTAAGAAATGAGGGATTGAAAGAGAAGAGACAAGAAGGGAGGGCTGCAAGAAACAGAAGGGAATGAAGAGAATATGAAAGAGGAAATGGGTGAGAACTAAGAGTAGGAAAATGGATGAAATTAAAGTCTTAAGAAAGAGAGGAAATGAAAAAGGAAAACCGGAAAACTCTCTATTTGGTCTTTTTGCCAATATGACACACTATTTATAATTTTGATAATTATGTACTTAGGTATAAGCTCTGTAATGATTTTTTTTAAATTTAAAGGCTGCCATTTGTGACAATGACTAGTAAATAAATCTACTAAATAACTCTCTTTTACTAACTCATAATCCTTTCATAAGAATTCTTTCAGTATCTCATTTTCAAGGTAAATTTCTCATCCCATATTTTAAACCAAAATTTTCCTTTTGCTGAGGTTTATTGCTTACAGAGTTTTAATAAAATCATACCAAAACTTCTTATATATAGATGAGTAATATATAGACATGAGTGCATGCTTAGTCCCTCAGTCATGTCTAGCTCTTTGCATTCCCATGGACTGTAGACCACTAGGCTCCTCTCTCCATGGGATTCTCCAGGCAAGAATACTGGTGTGTATCCGACCAATAGTGTAGGGGGATTCCCTTTGCTCCACATCCTCTCCAGCATTTATTGTTTGTAAAATTTTTTGATAATGTCCATTCTGACTGTTGTGAGGTGATACTGCATTATAATTTCAATTTGCATTTCTCTCTTTGCAACCCCATGGTCTGTAGCCCACCAGGCTCCTCTTTCCATGGGATTTTCCTGACAAGAATTCTGTAGTGGGTAGTTGTTCCTTTCTCCAGGGGATCTTCCCAACTCAGGGACTGAACCTGGGTCTCCTGCATTGCAGGCAGATTCTTTCCAGTCTGAGTCACCAGGGAAGCCCACGTATAGACATATTTCCCCTTATATTTTAAATTTATGCGTTCATATCACTGCACTCATACCTTCCATTTTAAAAGCACTATGTTTCGTGAAGAGTTGATATTCTTCCAAAATTTCAAAACTTTTGTTTGTACATTACTAATTATGTATATTCAAAGAGAAGTCTTATGGTTTTGATATATTCAGGTTGTGTTAGGACAAATTGGTAAGCATAAATGTCTTGTGTGTGTGTGTGTGTGTGTGTGTGTGTATATATATATATATATATATATATATATATAATAATTAGTAGTAAATATCTTCCCAATAAGAAAAATCACTATGATTTAGTAGAAAAAAATAAATTTAAGACTGGAAACAATTATATTCATATTTTAAGATAAAACTTTTACCTGAAGTACATAAAAATGATGTACCCCAATGTTCATCATAGCACTGTTTATAATAGCCAGGATATGGAAGCAACCTAGATGTCCATCAGCAGATGAATGGATAAGAAAGCTGTGGTACATATACACAATGAAATATTACTCTGCCATTAAAAAGAATACATTTGAATCAGTTCTAATGAGGTGAATGAAACTGGAGCCTATTATACAGAGTGAAGTAAGCCAGAAAGAAAAACGCCAATACAGTATACTAACGCATATATATGGAATTTAGAAAGAATGTAACGATAACCCTGTATGCAAGACAGCAAAAGAGACACAGATGTATTGACTAGTCTTTTGGACTCTGTGGGAGAGGGTGAGGGTGGGATGATATGGGAGAATGGCATTGAAACATGTAAAATATCATATGTGAAACAAATCACCAGTCCAGGTTTATGCATGATACAGGGTGCACTGGGATGACCCAGATGGATGGGATGGGGAGGGAGGTGGGAGGGGGATTCAGGATGAGGAACACATGTACACTCATGGCAGATTCAAGTCAATGTATGGCAAAACCAATACAATATAGTAAAGTAAAATAAATAAATTAGTAAAAACAATAAATAAAAGTTAAAAAAAAACCTTTTACCTGAAGTACATAAAAATGATTTTATTGATTGGAAGCAAATATTTCATTGACACTTAGAAACATATTCTGCACATTTCATATTTCTAATAGTGGGATACATCTCACAACTGTAACAATCTTGCAATTACTGTAAGACTGTTAGCTGTTATGACAGAGTTGTCATTACTGCCATGTATGACCTTCATCTCAGCTATTCATATTGTAATTACTTCAATTGAATCATGTGCATTATTGGAACTACACATGTCAAGTTTGATTACCATTGAAAATGTCTTTCAAAATGTTCAACTGTGTCTCAGCATTGAAACGCAAAGTGTAATTGTGTATGCAGAGGCAGAGAAGCAGAACTGCAGGGCATAAATAAGATATTAGGGAGAAAATATTCTTCATTGAATGAATGGTTGTAATTTCACATTTTCTTGAAAGCAACAAGCAAATACTTTCATGGGACTTGAGAGAAGAAGACACTCCCAAATAGGCAAGCTATCTTATTTTATTACTCTGAAACACACTGACAGTGGGAAAAAATGAAACAGGGAATTGTCAAATTCCTAGTAATATTTGAAAAAGAAATAGAGACTACTGTAAACAGTTTATATATTGTTTAGATTATCATCTTATAAGAACTTTCCAACTTTCCAGTGATTGCTAAGTCATTTCAGTCGTGTCCAACTCTGTGCAACCCCATAGACGGCAGCCCACCAGGCTCCCCGGTCCCTGGGATTCTCCAGGCAAGAACACTGGAGTGGGTTGCCATTTCCTTTTCCAATGCATGAAAGTGAAAAGTGAAAGTGAAGTCGCTTAGTCGTGTCTGACCCTCAGCGACCCCATGGACTGCAGCCTTCCAGGCTCCTCCGTCCATGGGATTTTCCAGGCAAAAGTACTGGAGTGGGGTGCCATTGCCTTCTCCAATCCAGTGATTAAGAACAAGTAATTACCTTGATTAAAAAAAAAAAAAAAAACTGTGAATATAGTCAAGTAAAATATATAATACCAACATCAAAATTTGAAAAATGTATTTCAATATCTTAGAATAAAATTCTGGGTATTTTAATTAAGTATTTGTATAAAAATGTTGAATCAGACCAGATCAGTTGCTCAGTCGTGTCTGACTCTTTGTGATCCCATGAATTGCAGCACGCCAGGCCTCCCTGTCCATCACCAACTCCCGGAGTTCACTCAGACTCATGTCCATCGAGTCAGTGATGCCATCCAACCATCTCATCCTCTGTCATCCCCTTCTCCTCCTGCCCCCAACCCCCCCCAGCATTGGAGTCTTTTCCAATGAGTCAACTCTTCGCATGAGATGGCCAAAGTACTGGAGTTTCAGCTTCAGCATCACTCCTTCCAAAGAAATTCCAGGGCTGATCTCTTTCAGAATGGACTGGTTGGATCTCCTTGCAGTCCAAGGGATTCTCAAGAGTCTTATCCAACACCACAGTTCAAAAGTATCAATTCTTCTGCGCTCAGCTTTCTTCACAGTCGAACTCTCACATCCATACATGACCACTGGAAAAACCATAGCCTTGACTAGACGAAACTTTGTTGGCAAAGTAATGTCTCTGCTTTTGAATATGCTATCTAGGCTGGTCATAACTTTCCTTCCAAGGAGCAAGCGTCTTTTAATTTCATGGCTGCAGTCACCATCTGTAGTGATTTTGGAGCCCAGAAAAATAAAGCTGACACTGTTTCCACTGTTTCCCCATCTATTTCCCATGAAGTGATGGGACCGGATGCCATGATCTTCGTTTTCTGAATGTTGAGCTTTAAGCCAACTTTTTCACTCTCCTCTTTCGCTTTCATCAAGAGGCTTTTGAGTTCCTCTTCACTTTCTGCCATAAGGGTGGTGTCATCTGCATATCTGAGGTTATTGATATTTCTCCTGGCAATCTTGATTCCAGCTTGTGTTTCTAGAGTATTGTATTATGTGAAAATATGAGCTTTATATGAAATAAATTAATATAGAAAATTTGGGCTATGAATGTGAGGGAATTTTAGATATTTTCAAGTCATTTATCATAAATGCATTTTCTGTTTATTTGTGCTCAAAGCTGGAATATGAAAAACATAAAAGATTTTTTTAAGAACAGTTCATTTAATAATGGTGATATTTGTACCAAAAGCAAAGGAAAAAGTTTAGCAAACACAGGCTAGAGTGCTTTTATTCATGTCAATTTGCATAAACGGAAGCACTAGAAGAAAGATGGATGTTTCGACCCAATACAATTTGGGGTAGAACAGTGATTTAGCCAAGCAAGGTATCATTCTTAGAAAGAGACAGACATTGCAAGTTTTTAGCTGCATAATTTAGGAAGCTTACACCCTCTTCAGTAAGAAGTGGCCTATGGGATTCATTAGAATATGATATGGTGGAATCATGGGTCTAATTCTAAATTGAAATTTTAGTAAGCATGTTTTGATTTGTTTTTATTTTTTGAGGAATATCAGCCTGATATCTATATCTTGGGATTGTAGCAGAAAATACATGATGAGCTTTCATGAGGGAAGTCATCAGCATTTATGAGGGAAAAGAAAAACTATTGGGTTATAGCATAATGTGAGCTACTCTTCTCTTCAGTTCAGTTCAGTTCAATCACTCAGTCATGTCTGATTCTTTGCAACCCCATGAATCACAGCATGCCAGGCCTCCCTGTCCATCACCAACTCCCGGAGTTCACTCAGACTCATGTCCATTGAGTCGGTGATGCCATCCAGCCATCTCATCCTCTTTCATCCCCTTTTCCTCCTGCTCCAAATCCCTCCCAGCATCAGACTCTTTTCCAATGAGTCAACTCTTCTCATGAGGTGGCCAGAATACTGGAGTTTCAGCTTTACATCATTCCTTCCAAAGAACACCCAGGGCTGATCTCCTTTAGCATGGACTGGTTGGATCTCCTTGCAGTCCAAGGGACTCTCAAGAGTCTTCTCCAACATCACAGTTCAAAAGCATCAATTCTTCGGTGCTCAGCCTTCTTCACAGTCCAACTCTCACATCCATACATGACCACAGGAAAAACCATAGCCTTGACTAGACAGACCTTTGTTGGCAAAGTAATGTCTCTGCTTTTCTATATGCTACCTATGTTGGTCATAACTTTCCTTCCAAGTTGTAAGCGTCTTTTAATTTCATGGCTGCAGTCACCATCTGTAGTGATTTTGGAGCCCAGAAAAATAAAGTCTGACACTGTTTCCGCTGTTTTCCCATCTATTTCCCATGAAGTGATGGGACCAGATGCCATGATCTTAGTTTTCTGAATGTTGAGCTTTAAGCCAACCTTTTTACTCTCCTCTTTCACTTTCATCAAGAGGCTTTTTAGTATCTCTTCACTTTCTGCCATAAGGGTGGTTTGTCTTACATAGTAGTAAATTTATAAAATGGTGCATTTTATGAATAAAAGTAATGAACTGTGTCTTAGTATTAATAAAAAAAAAAATGGTAAAGTGAAAGAAAGAAAGTGAAATTGCTCAATTGTGTCCAATTCTTTGTGACGCCATGGACTGTAGCCTACTAGGCTCCACCATCCATGGGATTTTCCAGGCAAGAACATTGGAGAGGGCTGCCATTTCCTTCTCCAGGGGATCTTCCCAACCTAGGGCTCGAACCCACGTCTCCCACATTGCAGATAGATGCTTTCGCGACTCAGCCATCAGGGATGCAAGCTAACAATACTGGTAAAGAACCCACCAAAGGAGACATAAGAGACACAGGTTCCACCCAGTTTGGGAAGATCCCTTGGAGGAGGGTATGATGACCCACTCCAGTATTCTTGCCTGGAGAATCCTATGATAGAGGAGCCTGGCAGACTACAACCCATAGGGTCGCAAAGAGTCAGACCCAACTGAAAAGACTGAGCATTCACTCACAGTAAATAAAGCTGTTGTCCATTTCATATCCCTATTGGAGAAAAATGAAGTCCATGTGCCTTTAGTTTCCCTATTGAGTATATGAGTATAAAACTCGCAGATAATCAACAGTATTGTAAACTTTTTCCAGAAAATAGCAATAGATTTAGGGGAGATTTTGCTTTGCAACTTCTTGGGATCTTTCCAGGTGTAGTCTGAAGTCAATCTCCCCTATAGAGATCAGGGAGAGATTTAAGAAAGAGACAGACCACTCTAGATTGATCAAGTGGTAAGTTAATAAGTAGGAGAATTTACTTATGAGACTAGACTTCGGTGGCCACCAAATGAGCAAATTTCTTCACCTGCCCTCCAGAACCTTACAAATTTATACAGAGAGGACTTAACTGGTCATGCTTTCGGTACAGACAATCTCAACCCCCCATTTCTATTTCAAGGATATATTCTTGGGGCAGCTTCTGGGAGGAGGGAAAACAAGCTGAATGCACATTTCAAGGACAGGAGAAGGAGTGGGAACCTCCAATTACCTGGGTCCAGGTTGATGTCAACTGGTTTTCATGGCTTTTTGATGACCTCTTCCAATAGGAGGAATATATAATGATGAGGTTCAAGGAAGTCCTCCCCAAGAAGTGCTACTCTGGCATGCATATTATTTTGAGCTGAAAGCAAGAAAGGCCAAAAAGACTCAGAAAGAAACTTTGAATTTTCCCCTAATGGTTTAAAAGAATTGAAGATAGAAGACTTGTTCCAGGAAGGGGTTATGATCATAGATACTTATAGAAAATATGAACTCAATGTGGTAGATGTAGAAACCTAGCAAAGACCCTATGATCAAAGTCGTCTCTGCCTCCCATTGTCTACAGCTCAGCATAATTTGTTTACCAAATATTAACTCTTATTTCCCATTAAACCCCCTGACCTCTACCTCCTTCTTCTTAATCCAGAATTATATATATATATATATATATATATATATATATCCCATCTTGCTTTACTGTCTTTAGAATTCCTCATGCTTATGTGAATTCCTCATACCTATGTATTAAATTTCATTACTCCTGTTAATATGTCTTGAAAGTGAAAGTGAAGTTGCTCAGTCATGTCTTACTCTTTGCAACCCCATTGTAGCCTACCAGGCTCCTCCGTCTATGGGATTTTCCATGCAATAGTACTGCAGTGGATTGCCATTTCCTTCTCCAGAGGATCTTCCCCACCCAGGGATTGAACCCAGGTCTCCTGTATTGTAGACAGACGCTTTACCATCTGAGCCACCAGGGAAGTCCGTCAATATGTCTTGCTACTGCTAAGTCGCTTCAGTCGTGTCCGACTCTGCGCAACCCCATACACGGCAGCCCACCAGGCTCCCCTGTCCCTGGGATTCTCCAGGCAAGAACACTGGAGTGGGTTGCCATTTCCTTCTCCAATGCATGAAAGTTAAAAGTGAAAGTAAAGTTGCTCAGTCCTGTCCGACTCTTAGCGACCCCATGGACTGCAGCCTACCAGGCTCCTCCGTCCATGGGATTTTCTAGGCAAAAGTACTGGAGTGGGGGTGCCATTGCTTTAATTATTTAACCAAAAAAAAAAAAAAGGAGAAGGAAGGAAATATTTATATTCCCCACGATAGTATCCATTTTCCTTCATGTATTGCTGCATAAATAAAATAAATATTAAAATTTGAGCATTTTTTTTAATCTTTTGACTATCTTGGCTTAAAAACTTTAAAATAGAGCATGCCTGGACCCTACTGCTGCTGCTGCTATGTTGTTTCAGTCGTGTCCGATTCCGTGCGACCCCATAGATGGCAGCCCACCTTGTTCCCCCTTCCCTGGGATTCTCCAGGCAAGAACACTGGAGTGGGTTGCCATTTCCTTCTCCAAAGGACCCTACTACTAATAGCATTAAATATAACATTTACTAAATTATTATATACATTATTTGCTTCACATCCTTGTTTACTATGCCTGGAGAATCCCAGGGATGGGGGAGCCTGGTGGGCTGCCCTCTACGGGGTCGCACAGAGTCGGACACGACTGAAGTGACTTACCTTACCTTAAGGTTATTATTGAAATGTTTTATTTTTACACCATTTAAAAAATAATTTTATTATGCTATACTGACATCTTCAATTCTGGTAATAAAAATTTTATGGTTACACAATGTGATTCTTTAATGCTCTCTTTCTAATAATAAATAAAGACCTTGGTTTGTTTAATAAGGCTTGCTTAAGTAAAATCACTTACATTACATTTTTATCAGGGAAAGAGTGTCATCTCAGAATCCAGAATCAAAGATCTTCTGGAAATATTAGTGATGTAATTTCCAGATTTGCACTTAAACTAATGTACTGAATAAAAAGATATAGTCTCTTTGAAATTCTCATTATTGCTTCAAATAACTGATGATGGAGAATGCCTGAAGCTTTCCTCAAAATTATCTCTTTAGCTCTGATATGATATGTTGTTTGTCAGATGAGAAGGCTGTAGATATTTTTTAAGCACTCCATAGTCTATTAAGTTTGGATATTATATGATTCTTTTAAAATTCAATACAGTCTTTTACATTTAAGAGTTGATTATGCTCCATGTGTGAAATTCTTGTGCAAAATAGATAGCTGGTGGGAAATTGCTATATAACACAGGGAGCTCAGCCTGGTGCTCTTTTACAATCTAGAGGATGAGATGGGAGGTGAGTGGGGAGGAGGCTCAAGAGGGAAGGGATATATGTATATTTGTAGCTGATTCACATTGTTATATGATAGAAACCAACACAGCATGGGAAAGCAATTATCCTCCAATTAAAAATAAAAATTAAAAAACTTGAAGCCTTTCCATACTATTTAGCTTTATGTCTACATTACTAATATTCTGGTGCTCTCTGTCACTGATTTATCAGATTCAGTTTTGTTATTCATTAATATTGAGTTCTTTCTGTTTTTATCAATAAAATTAACAGCTTCACATAATAGGTGAAAACATGCCTCCCTATTTTCACTCCTGAGATATCAGCTGTATATTACAATAAAAGAATATCTGATATCAAATTCTAGCACAAAAATGGATACTGACAGTATTATACAAGATCATATAACTTATGCTATAGGATTCATAAAAATATAGATACCAACTTTAACAAGTTAGCAGCTTCCCTGGTAGCACAGATGGTAAAGAATCTGCCTGCAATGCAGGAGACCTGTGTTTGATCCCTGGGTCAGGAAGATCCTCTGGAGAAGGAAACAGCAACCCACTCTAGTATTTTTGCCTGGAGAATTCTATGGATAGAAGAGCCTGGTGGGCTAATGTCCATGGGGTCGTAAAGAGTTGGAGATGACTGAGTGACCAAAACTTAACTCTAACAAGTATTTTTAGAGTTTACTCTAGGCAGATGTGACAGCACTATATTTTAGATTTCAGGTCATCTTCCTGTGAGGCCATGTGATAGAACCCATTGTTCATGGTAGAATGTGGATCTGATCAGGATTCTGGGCCTGTGACACACATCAAAGGGTGAGAAAGGTTCAGTGTGTACATATCTTCTAGCATGAGGTTTTCAAAACTTTGTAGCTAGATTTATCAACTTCTAAGGTAGACACTTTATAAACAGTTATATCAACTGTTTGGTAGAGTACCTCATGTGGATATCATCAGTCAGTTTCCCAAATTTGCAGAACAAAAATCTTGTCTAGCCATGATTAGGAGGAAACATAGGTATCAAGCCATCACTGTTACACAAAATGCTTTCTTGTTCTTTATATATAACCTATAGGAAAAGGCCTCATTAGATTACATTTGTGCTTCCCTGTCAGCTCAGATGGTAAAGAATCCACCTGCAATGTGGTAGACCTGGGTTCAATCCCTAAGTTGGGAAGAGTCCCCTGGAGGAGGGCACAGCAACTCACTCTAGTATTCTTGTCTGGAGAATCTCTGTGGACAGGTAAATCTGGCAGGCTACAGTCCATGGGGTCACAAAGAGTCACACATGATTGAGTGACTAAGCACAGCATAAATTACATTTATTTATTAGTTCAACTATTAAATATTGAGAGGACATACAGAATTTTTTTTTTTTTGCATTCACATAGGAAAGAATTTACTTAATAAATAAATGAGTTACATTATTCATCAGCTATCACACAAACTTACTCTTGACTGGAGATTTTTCCAAGTATTTCAGGTGAATACTCCTATAGGTCGCACTTAGAGCCCAAATGACATTAAATAGGGACTCCACATTTAAATATAAATTGACTGGAGAATTCTAGGAAAATACTAGTAGTAGCATAATTTGGAACTCTCCTTTAATATCTCCTTAAAAAGTTTCTTTTTTTAAATGGACAAAACAGCTATATTACAAAAAAATCTACTAAAGTAAGGGAGACATTGTTTCCATCAACTGCCAAACATGAATGGAAGGAGGCAAAAAATACACCATTAATAACTGTAGAAGACAGAAAGACACTGGACTTCTGATGACCCTTGAACCAGAATATATCTAAAGCAGACACAAAGTACTTACTAGAAAGCACAGCAGGTGAAGGTGAGAACAACTGCACCTGGACAGTGGTGGTGCAGGTCTAATACATCCCACAAGTTGTATTAGTGAGTGCAAAGGAGTCTGTGATATATAACATCTTTTCTTTTTTTTTTTTTTAAGTTGTAGTAAAGTAGCTTCACACTGCTGTGTCAACTTCTGCTGTACAGCAAAGTGAATCAATCATATATATATATATATATATATATATATATATATATCCCCTCTTTTTCAGATTTCCTTCCCACTTACATCACCACACATCACTGAGTAAAATTCCCTCTGCTATATACTAAGTTCTCATTAGTTCTGTATTTTATACACAGTAATGCATATTGTAGGTCAACTCCAGTCTCCAAATTCATCCCACACACCCACCCTCACTCTTGGTACCCTTATATTTGTTCTCAAAATCTGTGTATCTATTTCTGCCATGCAAATAAGAACATCTATACCATTTGTCTAGATTCCACAGATATGCATTAATATTTGATTTTCTACCTTCCCTTACTCTGTATGACAGTCTCTAGGTTCACCCACAACTCTGCAAATGACACAATTTCATTCATTCCTTTTTATGGCTGGATAATATTCCATGGTATATACATACCACATCTTCCTTATCTATTCCTCTGTTGATGAACATTTAGTTGCTTCCATGTCCTGGCTATTGTAAATAGTGCTGCTGTGAACACTGATTGGCAAGTGTATTTTTGAATTATTCTATTCTCTGAGTATATGCCCAGTAGTGGGATTAATGGGTCATACAGTAGTTCTATGTTAAGTTATTTTAAGGAACCTCCATATTGTTCTCCAAAGTGGCTGGACCAATTTACAAACTCACCAACAGTGTAAGAGGGTTCCCTCTTCCCTACACCTCCTTAAGCATCTGTTGTTTGTAGATATTTTGATGATGGTTATTCTGACTGGTATGACATGATATCTAAATAATTTTGATTTGCATTTCTGTAATAATTAGTGATGTTGAATATCTTTTCATATGTTTGTTGGCCATCTATATGTCTTCTTTGTAGAAAAGGCTGTTTAGGTCTTCCATCCATTTTTTGATTGGGCTGTTTGTTTTTTAATACTGAGCTGCTTGCATATTTTAGAGATTAATCGCTTGTCAGTTGCTTCAGTGTGCAAATATTTCTCCCCTCCTGAGGGTTGTGTTTTTGTCCTATTTATTATTTACTTTGACATGCAACAGGTTTTGTTTTTAATTAGGTCTCACTTGTTAATTTTTGTTTTTATTTTCATCACCCTAAGAGATGGGTCAAAAAAGATCTAGCTGCAATTTATGTCAATGCATAATGTGCCTATATTTCTCTCTAAGAGCTTTATAGTTCCTGATCTTATATTTAGGTCTTTAATCCAATTTGAATTTATTTCTGTGTATGGTGTTAGGGAAAATTGGAAGTTTTCTAATTTCATTCTTTTATATGTAGCTGTCTAGTTTTCTGAGCACCACTTATTGAAGAGACTGTCTTTTGCTCCATTTTATATTCATACTTCCTTTGTCATAGATTAGGTGACCATAGGTGCAGGGGTTTATCTCTGGATTTTCTCTCCTGTTCTGTTGATCTGTATTTCTGCTGTTGTGCCAATACCATACTGTTTTGATAACTGTAACTTTGCAGTATAGTCTGAAAATACAGCACCTATTTCCTCCACCTCTGTTTTTCTTTCTCAAGGTTTCTTTGGCTATTTGGGACCTTCTATGTTTCCATACAAATTGTAAGATATTTTTTTCTTCTAGTTCTGTGAAAAATGCTATTGATAATTTTATAGGGATTGCTTTTAATCTGTAGATTATTTTGGATAGTGTATCATTTTCACAATATTAATTCTTCCTATCCAAGAATATGGTATATTTCTCTGTGTGTTTGTATCATTATTGACTTTTTCTTTAGTGTCTTATGGTTTTCTGCATACAATAGGCATATAATGGAGGCAACCTACAGTCCATCAGTAGATGAGTAAATAAATAATTTATAGTATAGGTATTCAATGGAATACTACTCAGCCATAAAAAGGAATGAGTTTGAGTCATTTGCAGTGATACAGGTGAACTTAGAGCTTGTCATACACATTGAAGTATATATTAACATAGAATTCAGATGTTCAAGTTGGATTTAGAAAAGGCACAGGAACCAAAAATCAAATTGTCAACATCAGTCAGATCATAGAAAAAGCAAGATAATTCCAGGAGAAAAAAAACAAAACATCTACTTCTGCTTCATTGACTATGCTAACTCGTTTGAATGTGTGGATCACAACAAACTGGAAAATTCTTAAAGACATACGGAATCTGTCTCCTGAGAAACCTGCATGCTGGTCAAGAAGCAAAAATTAGAACTGGACATGGAAAACTGACTGTTTCAAAATTGGAAAAGGCTGTATATTGTCACCCTGCTTATTTAACTTCTATGCAGAGTATATCATGTAAACTGTTGGGCTGGATGAATCACAAACTGGAATCAAGATTGCTCAGAGAAATATCAACAACCTCAGATATGCAGATGACACAACCCTTATGGCAGAAAAAGCTAACATTTCCATTATGGTAAATTTGGAAAAAAAAAATCTGAATTAGTTACAAAAAGAATTGAATTTGTAGATCAGTGTTGGCTTCATTGAGATGAATAATTTCTTAGTATAACCCCTCAAAAAAACTAATAGACACATTATGATAACACCAAATGACTTTATATTTACAACAAACTTATAGCATACCTAAAGTATTCAGAGAATGGTTGCTTGCCAGGAATGATAGCTCTTTTTTATATATTCCTGAATTCACTCAAGAGAGAAGACCATGATAATGGTAGATGGAGAGAAATTGCCTTGATACAGCAGGGTGAAAGACAAGAAAATGTCAGGATCAGAGTATCATAAATATATACACAACAAATTCATTCAATCAAAAATGGAAAAATAAATTGTTAAATATTATGGAAATATACAAGCAAGAATGGTGGATTTGGATGAATTGGGTGCTGTCAATTTGTATGATATATAAGATTTGGTAAGGCCTATGACTAGGATATCAAAGAGAATTTAAATGATTTCATGAAATATATATAAGAAACAACAGTTTGTATTTTAATTCCTAGATAGCTATTGTAATATATTAATTTGCAATATATATTATAATATATTAATATATTGTATATGTTAATTTGGTGATTAATATTAATTTGGTGATTATTTTTGTGTAATATATATTGTAATATATTAATATACATTGTAATATATTAATTTGGTGATTGATATTAATAAAATAATGATTTTAAAGCAATCTAAGTGCTCTATTACAAGGTGGAAACAAGGAGAAAATAGTGACAAAATTATGAATAGGTAACAATTTTGGAGGATATCTAAGTAAGAACTGAACATTATCACTTCTTTCCAGTATAAAATGCATCCGCAAGTAGATGAGTAGTCCTACAAGCAAACAAGGAAAGTTCTATTTTAGGGATAAAAACTAATCACTACAGATGATATTATACATTTTTTTTTAATCAGAACATTTTGACTCCTAATATAACCATTAGCTTAGGCAAGAGTCATCAACTGGTATAGGCAGTTGTCTGTGGGGAGAAGGGATTCTGGATATTCATATGATGCTAAGATATGTTTTGATAATGAAAGGAAAATGTGCAAGAAGAAGAAATCAAACTTTCACCATTTTAATCAGTTGGCCAATCTCATCATCACTCATATTGCAAAAACAAAATTAAGAATAAAATATCATGTATAATCAACTTTAAGACACAGAAAGATTGATGAATCTTTTGTTTTATTTCCAAATTTACAAGAATTACAGAGAATTGGAATAATTTAAGCTTCACCTAGAGGTGAGTCAGATACATCCTATACATTTAACAAAGAAGAGTATTATTTACAAAAAGAATTGTTAAGCATTGAAGAAGTCTAGAGATACATGACAATCTAATGCTATTGCTTCTAATTTAGATCTTAATATGGGAAGTGTGTGATAAAGATAATATTGGGAGAAAACTATTAAGTTGGAATATTTAATAAATTATTATCAAATTATCACAAAGTTCTGATAATATAATCTTCACTATATAAGGAAATGCTTTTCTCAAGAATCATACTGAATTATGTATGGCTTGATAATTATACTGTTTATGTTTTCTTTTTGAAATATTAGCATTAATTGTAGTTATATTAATACATAAATGTAAATAAAAGTGCCACATTCAATATGCCAACAAATTCGGAAGACACAGCAGAGGCCACCGGACTGGAAAAGATCAGTTTTCATTTCAATCCCAAGGAATGCCAGTGCCAAAGAATATATAAACTACCCTACAGCTGTGCTCATTTCACATGCTAGCAGGATTATGCTCAAAATCCTTCAGGCTAGGCTTCAGTAGTACATGAACAGAGAACTTCAAGATGTACAAGTTGGCTGTAGAAAAGGTAGAGAAACCATAGATCAAAATGTCAATATTCATTGGAACATAGAGGAAGCAAGAAAATTGCAAAAAATCATCTACTTCTCCTTTGACTATGCTAAATCCTTTGACTGTGTGGATCTCAAAAAAAGTGTGGAAAATTCTTGAAGAAATAGGAATATCAACCGACCGGACTCAACTGTCTCCTAAGAAACCTGTATGCAGGACAAGAAGCAACAGTTAGAACTTTACTGGTTCACTACTGGGAAAGGAGAAAGACAAGACTGTATATTGTCACCCTGTTTATTCAGCTTCTATGAGGAGTATATCATGTGAAATGCTGGGGTGAATGAAGCACAAGCAGGAATTAGAATTGCCAGGAGAAATATCAGTGACCTCAGATATGTAGAGGATACCACTCTAATGGTAGAAAGTGAAGAGGAACTAAAGGATCTCTTGAGGATTAAAGAAGAGAGTGAAATAGCTGGCTTAAAGCTCAACATTCAAAAACTAAGATCATGGCATCCAGTCCCATCATTTCATGGCTTATAGTTCAGCCTGAAGTGGAAGCAGTGACAGATTTCATTTTCCTGGGCTCCAATATCACTGCAGATGGTAACTGCAGCCATGAAATTAAAAGACACTTGTTCCCTGGAAGAAAAGCTATGACAAACATAAACAGTGTGAAAAAAGCCAAGAAATCACTTTGCCAACAAAGTCCATATAGTCAAAGCTATGGTTTTTCCAATAGTTGTGTATGAATGTAAGAATTGGGCCATAAAGAAGGCTTAGCACCAAAGAATTTATGCCTTTAAGTTGTGGCGCTGGGAGACTCTTCAGAGTCCCTTGGACTACAGGGAGATCAAACCAATCAATCCTAAAGGAAATCCGTCCTGAATATTGGCTGATATTAATTACTACTATTAAATATTAAACTATTAATATTGATAGTCCAGAATATTAATCTGGGAGATAGTGAAGGACAGAGAAGCCTGGCATGCTGCAGTCCATGGGGCCTTAAATAGTTGGACATGATTTAGCAACTGAAAAACCAAAACAAAACAAATTAGTTTAATATACAACCTCAGTTCAGTTCAGTTCAGTTGCTCAGTTGTGTCTGACTCTGCAACTCCACGGACTGCAGCATGCCAAGCTTCCTTGTCTATCACCAACTCTCAGAGCTTACTCCAAATCATGTCCATTGATTAGTGATGCCATCCAACCATCTTATCCTCTGTTGTCCCCTTCTCTTCCTCCCTTCAATCTTTTCCAGCATCAGGGTCTTTTCCAATGAGTCAGTTCTTCACATCAGGTGGCCAAAGTATTGGAGCTTCAGCTTCAGCATCAGTCCTTCCAATGAATGTTCAGAATTGATTTCCTTTAAAATTGACTGGTTGGATCTCCTTTCAGTTCAAGGGACTCTCAAGAGTATTCTCCAACACCACAGTTCAAAAGCATCAATTCTTCGAAGCTCAGCATTTTTTGTGGTCCAACTCTCACACCCATACATGACTACTGGAAAAACCATAGCTTGGACTATATGGGAATTTGTTGGCAAAGTAATGTCTCTGCAGTCTCAGTTGGTCAAAGATTTTCTTCCAAGGAGCAAACATCTTTTAACTTTATTTCTGCAGTCACCTTCTGCTATGATTTTGGATTCCAAGGAAATAAATTCTGTCACTTTCCATTGCCTCCCCATTTCTTTTCCATGAAGTGACGGGTCTGGATTCCACGATCTTTGTTTTCTGAATGTTGAGTTTTAAGACAGCTTTTTCACTCTCCTCTTTCACTTTCATCAAGAGGCTTTTTATTTTTTCACTTTCTGTTATAAGGGTGGTGTCATCTGTGTATCTGAGGTTATTGGCATTTCTCCTGGCAATCTTGATTCCAGCTTGTGCTTCATCCAACCTGGCATTTTGCATGATGTACTCTGCATTTAACTTAAATAACCAGAGTTATAGTATACACCCTTGATATGTATAGTATACACCCTTGACATGCTCCTTTCCCAATTTGGAACCAGTCCATTGTTCCATGTCCAGTCCTAACTGTTGCTTCCTGACCTGCATACAGGTTTCTCAGGAGGCAGGTAAGGGTGGGCTGGTATTCCACTCTATTGGAGAATTTTCCACAGTTTGCTGTCATCCACACAGTCAAAGGATTTAGCATAGTCAATAAAGCAGAAGTAGATATTTTTTTCTGGAATTATCTTGCTTTTTCTATGATCCTGGATGTTGGCAATTAGATCTCTATATGTATTATCCATCAAATAGTTTTCTGTTTCTTTTTTGCAAAATATCAATGCCTGAGAGACCTATGTAGCACAAAGTATGACTATATTATTCATCATTAAGTTCACTGGAAGAGATAGAAGGCAACCATCTTAATTACCTATGACTATCACCATGATTAAAGTATATTACCTGCCAAACCTGCAGATGGAAAATATGAAGATTATCTATGAAATATACATTTCTAAAATCTAGCCCATCAACCTTTAAAGAATAAAAAGTATTCAGCCTTAAACAATAATCAGTTTTATATAGGTATTCTTTTTGAGAAAAAAAAAACTTATTCTATTTGTTAAATATGAAGGATGTGAGTAAATCACTGGTAGTTCAAAATGTATGCTTAAATAAATAGGGGTAATTTTAAGCTGATGTCATGACCACATTTGGAATGTCTTGCCAGTGCAGTAAAGTCAACTTAGTCAGTAGAAGTCTAGTCTTGATATCAATTCCATCATCTCCAGGAAAGTTAATCATACTTCTGGGAATCACATCTCATTTTCAGCCAGGATGAGTGGCTGATAGGGTTGTGCATCATTTTTAAGGCTGAATAATTTTTTCTTCCTAATTAATCATCTACATGAATGCCCAGGTTTATTCATCTTCAGTTTTGAGTATGAATCAATTTCAAACAGAAGCTTAATGAGAAAGAGAGCTAGTAAAATTTTCCTTGGAAAGAAGTGATTTACAAAGGGTCAAAATACTCAATCAGTGCTGTTCTCATTAGGACTATTTACATAAATGAACACTAAATATTTTTTAGACTAATAAAAAAAGTTTATTATAGCACATATTAGCCTATTTTGTTTTGTAAATTCGAATTATTAAAATTATTAATACCTTGCTTATTCACATGCAAAGATAAGTACTGCTCTTTTTTTAAATTACTACTTGATTTGTGACACTCAGTTGTAAGAGTATTGATATTAATGGTCTTTTTTTCTATTTGCATTAAAAATCCAAAATTAATGACATTCATACCTAACAAATCATACTTGTCATTCACATGATATTATCCAGAGACATGTCTAGTCATCTTCTGCTCTCCCAGCCAAAAAATTAATTTACTTAGGACAGTAATGTTAAAAATAATTAATACAGTTGATAATGTTAATTTGATACAGACTTTCAGTTCATATTATTTTAATGAAATTCAATTCTTCCCACCACTTTTGGAGGTATGTAGGGAAGTTTTTACTCACCATTTTTGATGATTTTCATGGATAAGATGAAGATCGGGCTGGATAGAGATGTAGCAGATGATCGCATAATTTGATAATGACAATGCTAAGACCTGAGTTCAACTCAGAGTATTTTGACTCTACTGCCTTTTAAACTACAATATACTGGAAATAGCTTGATATATTTTGGCTTAAGAATCAACTGAAATCTAAAAGAACTTAGGAAAAAATGTTATTATTGAACACCCATTAAGGCAAAATATTCAATATCTGTGCCTCTTATCAATAATCATTCAAGTTGTTACTGTCATTCATGTTTTATGTTCACCCTATGTATCCATTCTTCTAAATATTTTATTCAAATATTTTTCACTTAAACTTGACAGTGACTCAATGAGGAAGGTAAAGAAAAAAAGTCTCTTTGAAAATGAGATAATGGATTTTTTTTTTAATTTTATTTTATTTTTAAACTTTACATAACTGTATTAGTTTTGCCAAATATCAAAATGAATCCGCCACAGGTATACATGTGTTCCCCATCCTGAACCCTCCTCCCTCCTCCCTCCCCATTCCATCCCTCTGGATTTAGATGAGTCCTGATTTACCAAATTTGCATGACTAGGAGGTTGTAGAATGATATGAATGATGTTACACATTTGAGAACTTGTGTTTATAATGACAATTATAATGGTAATGGTATTATAAATTAATGAATGCAACAACTCTGAGACAATGATGTCAATGAAATCAAAATGATGTTTGATTAGGTGTATATTGATGAACAAATGAGTATGGTGGTATTAGAAAGGATAGTACTTGTTAAGATATATTTTGGAGGTTACTTTGTCTGCATTTAAACATGAGCTTGGTCTGTCTTTCTGACCATGGTCTTGGTCTATCTTTCTCCTTTCTGAAAGGAGCTCTGTCTCCTTTCTGACCATGAAGAAATTACTTGAGCATCAATTACCTTTTTACAAAATGAGGAAAATGACAATCATTGCCTCACAGAAAGTTGCTGTCAGGGTTTACATAGGTTATCACATGTAACCACTCAATGAGGCAATTTTACAGATGGTTAGAAAAGAAAATGTTGGGAAATGTAGTTAATAAAATTGTCCATGCTTTCACAGCAAGTATGTGAACAAATTTGGATGCTTACCCAGATTTCTCTGACACAAAGTTCATGTTCTTTCCACTGGGCCACATGGTTTTCCAAACAGCATATTTAATAAAACACAATATCACTGATGATATATTTGTAGAACCTTTGAATGGAATTTCAATACTGATCATTTTTAGCCAATTATAGAAATGTGAAATTGCCCTGCCAGAAAGCAATGTGTAACCAATTCAAGTGATACCAATGGTTTTTAGAAATTGTACACAAAAGGCTTTTCACAGTGGGGATTTTTCCCAATACACACATCTGGCTATCTCACAGTCTTTTTAAATAGAGAAATATAATTTTCAGAAATGTAGGTTTACAAAGCATGGTGGTCATGAACTCTACTCCATTATTTCAAAACTGGGCAAATAGACACAGAGCTTCCCTGGGCAGTTGGCCCAGTAAATCATGTTGCAAATAGAGTACTGGTTCAAAAGTACTGAGTACCAAACTAAACTCCTATTGTCTGTTTCAACTCAGCAGATTCTATTGTGGCTGATTTTGGAAGAAAGACAGATTGGCTTACTGCCACATTTCTCACTCAATCCTTCATTGGAGGCCAAGAGCCATATTTTGAGAGAAGGCTGTGGGGATTTTTAAAATTCGTTTCCTTTATATACTTACATAATTTAATTTAAACCCACTGATATTTGGAAAACAAAAAATGAGATCCTTCTGTCAGTTGACTATGTGTAGTCAAGATGACAACTGGTTCAAATTTTGAATAATCTTTATGAATTTAGTCATGTGAGGGAAATATGAGTGAGGACGCATTTGGTTGCCTAAATTTAAGGAGACAACACGATTAAACAAATAGCAGCCAATTGGTCTCAGAATAGTTTATGAGGGGTCCAGAAATTCCAAGATTACCTTCCTATAGTCTTCAGGACTAAATGTAAGAATAGAGGCTAAGTTGCAGTAGACACATTGGTAGTCAGTGTCTTAATCAAATACAAGTGTAATTCGATTAGAAATGCAAATACCTACATTTTCAGCACCTGCAAAATAATTTCCTTTGACTCAACGTATAGAGTTGTCATGCTGATATATGGTTTTTTTTTAATCACATGTCTCTGTCTACTCACAAAAATTAAGCACATCAAAATAAAAAGTAAAACAAATACACAAGTAAGACTTTAATTATTCTCATGTTATGCCTCTCACTTTTAATCTCCCTCGATTTATGTCAAATGACATAACTGAAAAATAGTTTTTCACCTTTTACAAATGGAATAATGTTATTAACCAAGTGTGATACTTTTCTGAGTATCACAGCTTTATAATCAGATTATTTCAAAGATAATGAGAGAATCATGAGCCAGAAAAGTAAAATTCCTTAGTGAAGTCCAGGGAAACCTGGTGTGTGGCAGTTCATAAGGTCACAAAGAGTCAAACGTGACTTAGCAACCGAACAACAATAACAAGATGATTGTAATATTGAAAAATATAACAGTACAAGTATTATTGTTTCCCTTAGTTCAGGGGTCCCCAACCTCTGGGAATGAATGCCTGATAAACTAAAGTGGAGCTGATGTAATAATAATAGAAATGAAGTGCACTATAAATATAATGCTCTTGAATCATCCTGAAACCATTCCCCCCTCCCCAGGTCTGTGGAAAAATTGTCTCCTATGAAACCTGTCCCTGGTGCCAGAAAGCTTGGAGACGGCTGCCCTAATTCGACTTGCATTATTTGTGAAGGACATGGATGTCCTCAGATATTTCCAGAAATACACTTGATCTAGAAAAAAGCTCCATCTTTAGATCTTTTGATGGAAAATTTTGAAAATATGTATAAGAAAAAATATTTGCATTAAACAGATGAGAAGTTAGTTCTATTTTGTTATCAAATTAATAAGTAACAGTTTTGGCTTTCCTGATGGCTCAGGTGGTAAAGCGTCAGCCTGCAATGCGGGAGACCTGGGTTGGATCCCTGGGTTGGGAAGATCCCCTGGAAGAGGAAATGGCTCCCCACTCCAGTACTCTTGCCTGGAAAATCCCATGGACAGAGGAGCCTGGTAGGCTACAGTCCATGGTGTTGCAAAGAGTCGGACATGATTGAGCGACTTCACTTTCACTCTAAAAACAATGTGAATTAAGATATTATTAAAAATAGGTACTATCACTTACAGTCACCAAAGATGTTTTTCCCATACCTAATCTATCATCTAAGTCTATCTATCTATCTATATTAATTGATGACTTCTGCTCTCTTAGAATTAACTAGTGACTTAATTTAAATTGAGAATTGGAATCTCAAGTGCCTCTGTTATTGACAGCTATTTTATCCGACTTAGTCTACTTATTTATTTATCTATCTACCTTCCTACTTATTTATCATTTTCTATTTATTAGTAAGATTAGTTTTCAACTTGAGGCCAGACTAATAAAATTCAGGCAATTTATGATTTTTTTTTCTTGAAAATTCTTATTTTTATTATTTTGAATTTAAAAGTTTCAGGATTTTATCAATCCAATCACATGTTACATAAATTGCTTTATAAATATATTTTGTTATGGTTTTACCCAGGGTTAATAACTAACAGGAAAGGAGAAAACAATATGTTCCAAACATGGCAGTGAATTCAGCACTGATTTAGAGCAGAGGTGTGCTATGAGTTCTCATTTAGTTGAACAGTGAATATATGGTAACACTGACCTTTTTTAAACAAGAGATC
The DNA here is from genome assembly GCF_029407905.1 of Bubalus kerabau. NCBI lineage: Eukaryota > Metazoa > Chordata > Mammalia > Artiodactyla > Bovidae > Bubalus > Bubalus kerabau. Next base: position 6,659,590 of record NC_073635.1, on the reverse strand, counting down.
AAAGGTATTGAAATATATTTTACCACTTTCATGTGAGTCACCCTGAAAAGGAATAAGATTATTCAGGTTGGAATAAGGGGTTTGCATATGGTATTGTCTGAAGTATGCTGACATTTAGTTGGTATAAGTGAGAAGGAGATGGATAGGGAAACTTTGAGTTGCCAAAGGAACTTGTTAAGAAGACAGGGAAATTTTCAAATGACATTTTGGTGGAGACAAAGTTAGTGTATGAAAGTAATAAATAAAATAAGGAAGCATTAAACTTAGAAACAAGGGGATCAAGGTTTTTAAAAGTCAAATCAAAGAGCAGTAGGCAAATATGCAACTTAATGAACAGAAGGTTTTGATAATTGGAGAAATGTAATTTATTGTGGAGAGGAGTATTGACAGATGACAAGAAATGCTAAATCACCTACAGAACTTGTTCAGAGTTAAACATCACATGTGAGTATGATGCTACTTTTATGTCATGACATACCAGAAACATGACCAAAGAATAGATCCTTTATTTTATGAATCAGATCAGATCAGTCACTCAGTCGCGTCCGACTTTTGTGACCCCATGAATCGCAGCACACCAGGCCTCCCTGTCCATCACAAACTCCCGGAGTTCACTCAGACTCACGTCCATCAAGTCAGTGATGCCATCCAGCCATCTCATCCTCTGTAGTCCCCTTCTCCTCCTGCCCCCAATCCCTTCCAGCATCAGAGTCTTTTCCAATGAGTCAACTCTTTGCAAGGGGTGGCCAAAGTACTGGAGTTTCAGCTTTAGCATCATTCCTTCCAAAAAAAATCCCAGGGCTGATCTCCTTCAGAATGGACTGGTTGGATCTCCTTGCAGTCCAAGGGACTCTCAAGAGTCTTTTCCAACACCACAGTTCAAAAGCATCAATTCTTCGGTGCTCAGCCTTCTTCACAGTCCAACATCTCACATCCATACATGACCACAGGAAAAACCATAGCCTTGACTAGACGAACCTTTGTTGGCAAAGTAATGTCTCTGCTTTTGAATATGCTATCTAGGTTGGTCATAACTTTCCTTCCAAGGAGTAAGTGTCTTTTAATTTCATGGCTGCAGTCACCATCTGTAGTGATTTTGGATCCCAGAAAAATAAAGTCTGACACTGTTTCCACTGTTTCCCCAATAGTCATCTAATATTAATGAGCTAAACTTTTATAATTTATCATCTACATTTTGAGACCATAAGAAAAAAATAGAGTTATAAAGACTAAAGATGTGTTTAAAATGTGAACAAGAAGAATTTCATACTAGCAAATAATAAGACTTACAATAATTACTTCAAGAAATAAAAATATTCTATAAAATTTTTCAAACTAACCACCATATATGCTGAGCCACCATCATAAGCAATATAACAATCCTTAATTTTTTTGCTCATTTTACCTTGTTTCTAAAACTTTGAATAATTGAATGCTAACATAGTTGATATTTTTAAAGCTTTCTTTTAAAATAATGAACCCCATTTAAAATATAATATTATACAGAATGAGAGGAGAGTCTCCATTTATTTAAAATAATATGTCTCATACATCATATAATATATAAATTATTTTTATCAATGTCATCATTCTTTCTTAGAGTATTACATTTTCTATATTTTCTATAGTTTGGTTCTGTTAATTGGCAGTTTACCAATTGTCTGCATTGTAGTCTTTCATCAGCTCTGAAAATTTGGAGATCACATCATATAATATTCACTTACAAATGCCATAAAATAAATTACTACATTGTGCATTGCTTTGGGCAAATATAAGGCTTAGGGGTTTTAAAGTCAAAGTTATTTTTGTGTTCTACATGCTGTGAAAAGGGATGTTTCGGAGTCTACTTTAAAAAAAAATAAAAGATAAAATTCTTTTTTTTTTAAGATAAAATTCTTATATGATGGTACTGTTTTTTATGGACTCTTGGAAGGAATGTTATGATATGCTTGTAACTCTTACTAAAGCAAACATGAGGCAGTTGGTATCTAAAGTATAAAGTTGAGAGTTAAGGAATCTGATTTTTTTTAACCCACTAAATCTAAGATTCCAAGAAATATAAAAATCTCATGTACAACATATAACTGTGCTTCATCCAAGCAAAAAAAGCCCCTGAGTCTTTCTAGTATAGATGCCTTTTGTATCTAACTTGGGAAGAAGAGGAGAGAAGGATCAGCTTAAGGATCAGCACATGGACAGAATAGATTGGGTTTTATATCCTAATGGCAAAATAGGTTTTGCCTCTTGCAAAATTAATTTTTATAAAAATAATAGTTTTAATGGCATATTTTTGTTTTGTAACCATTTTATATTATATGATTATCAAATACATTGCTTTTGAATGTTACTGAACTAGTTGTAAGTCAGGAAAATGAAGTAGCTTATTATAGTTTTCTATTCTAAATTTATAGCATCATGCAAACTAAAATGGAACTTACCTAATTACATGCAATCACTTTATTATACACACACAAAAATTGACAACATTGTGTTAATTTCAGGTATACAGAATGGTGATTTGGTACTTTTGCAGCTTATACTTCATTATAAATTATTAAAGATAGTGGCTATAATCCCCTGTGTTATACATGTCCTTGTTTCTCATCTATTTTATACATAGTAGCTTGTTAAGCCCATATCCTTAATTTTCCTGTCTCTACTTCTCTCTCCACTTTGGTAACCACAACTTTTCTATACCTATTTCTGTTTTGCATATACATTCATTTACAATATTTTTCTATTCCACATATAAACAATATTATAGAGTATTTGTCTTTATCTGACATTTCACTGTAAGCATAACTTCTCTAGGTCCATCTATATTGTTGCAAATGTCAGTATTTCATTTTTTTATGCTGAATAACATTCCATTTTATATGTGTAAATATACCACATCTTCTTTAACTCAATAGTTTGTTGACAGGCACTTGGGCTGCTTGCCTGTATTGGCTATTGTAAATAGCACTGCTATCCCCATGGGGGTGCATGTGTCTTTTTTGAATTACTGTTTCCATTTTTTTCCAGATATAAACTCAGAGGTGAGATTACTGGATTATATGGCAGTTATCTTTTTATTTTTTAAACTAATTCCCATACTGTTTTCCATAGTGGTTGCACCAGTCTACTTTCTCATAGTTTATGAGGACTCCCCTTTCTCTACCTTCTCTTCAATATCTGTTATTTATAGACTTTTTGATGATAGTCATTCTGACAAAAGTGAAGTGATACATCTTCAAACTGTTTTGAGTTTATTTTTTTATACAATATGAAGAAATGTTCTAATCTAATTATTTTATACATGGCTGCCCAGCACCAGTTGTAAAGAGGCTGTCTTTTCTCCATTGTATATTCTTACCTCTTTGTCATAGATTTATTGACCATACTTTCATGGGTTTATTTATTTTTTCTCTGTTCTGCTCTGAAGTATCGGTTTTTGTGACAGTATCATCCTCTTTGATTATTGTGGCATTGTATTATAGTCTGAAGTCTGGGATAGTTATTCCTCCAGCTTTGTTATTTTTTTTCTCAAGATTTCTTTAGCAATTTGGAGTCATTTTTGTGATTCCTCATAACTTTAAGACTATGTGTTCTAGTTCTATAAAAAATGTCATGAATATTTTGGTAGAGATTATATTTAATCTCAGATTATATTGGATATTATGACTATTTTAGCAATATTAATTCTTCCAATTTAAGACCAAAGGATAGCTTTCCATTTCATTGACTCATCTTCAGTTTCTTTCATGAATGCTTTACAATTTTCAGTGGATAGGTATTTCATCTCCTTGGTTAAATATATTTCTAGGTTGTTTGTTTATTTTTTATGTGATTTTAAAGGGGATTTTCTTTTAACTTTCCTTATCTCCTTATAAGTGTATAGAAACACAACAGATTTTTGTATATTGATCTTGTATCCTTCAACTTTGCTAAATTCATTTATTAGTTCTTAGAGTTTTTGAGTGAAGACTTTAGTGTTTTATGTTATCTGCATAGAATTTTATGTTATCTGCAAAGAGTGACAGTTTTACCTCTTCCCTTCCAATTTGGATAACTTTTTATTTTCTTTTTCTGATTGATGAGCTAGGACTTTCAAAATGATGTTAAATAGAAGCAGTGGGACTGGGCACCCTTGACTTATTCTTGAATTTGGCAGGAAGGTTTTAAATTTGTCACTGTTGAGTATTATGCTGACTGTGAATTTGTCATGTGTGTGCTGTGTTCAATGGTTTAGTAATGTCCAGCTCTTTGTGATCTCACAGACTTTAGCCTACCATGCTCCTCTGTCCATGGAGGAGTAGTAGTTGATTTTCTAGTATTTTTGTGAGAATATTTGCATCAAGGATATTGTCCTGCTAATTTAATATTTCTACAATGCATTATTAGTGAAGGAAGTACTTCCAACTTTGTGATCTTAAAACAATCATTAACTTATTACAGTTGTGGTCTGATATTTTCTTTATCCTCAGAACAGTGTATGCTTTTCCAAGAGAAGAGCAGTTGCAAAATTTGACAATTTAATTTAAACATAATGTAAAAATAATCTGATGAACAGCAAATTATTGTCTTTCTGTTTGGGGCAAAACATTTAATATTGATGAGGATCTAACAGTTTATTAAACACAATAGGATAATAATTTGTTTATGGAAATACATTAGACAACATTTAAAATAAACACTTTGAAAATCAGAATTTTTTTATTTTATTTTTTTAACTTTATTTTATTTTTAAACTTTACAATATTGTATTGGTTTTGCCAAATATCGAAATGAATCCACCACAGGTATACAAGTGTTCCCTGTCATGAACCTCCTTCCCTCCTCCCTCCCCATACCATCCCTCTGGGTCGTCCCAGTGCACCAGCCCCAAGCATCCAGTATCGTGCATCAAACCTGGACTGGCGACTCGTTTCATACATGATATTATACATGTTTCAATGCCATTCTCCCAAATCTTCCCACCCTCTCCCTCAACCACAGAGTCCATAAGACTGTTCTATATATCAGTGTCTCTTTTGCTGCCTCGTATACAGGGTTATTGTCACCATCTTTCTAAATTCCATATATATATATATATATATTAGTATACTGTATTTGTGTTTTTCTTTCTGGCTTACTTCACTCTGTATAATAGGCTCCAATTTCATCCATCTCATTAGAACTGATTCAAATGCATTCTTTTTAATGGCTGAGTAATACTCTATTGTGTATATGTACCATGGCTTTCTTATCCATTCATCTGCTGATGGACATCTAGGTTGCTTCCATGTCCTGGCTATTATAAACAGTGCTGCGATGAACATTGGGGTACATGTGTCTCTTTCCCTTCTGGTTTCCTCAGTGTGTATGCCCAGCAGTGGGATTGCTGGATCATAAGGCATGTCTATTTCCAGTTTTTTAAGGAATCTCCACACTGTTCTCCATAGTGGCTGTACTAGTTTGCATTCCCACCAACAGTGTAAGAGGGTTCCCTTTTCTCCACACCCTCTCCAGCATTTATTGCTTGTAGACTTTTGGATCGCAGGCATTCTGACTGGAGTGAAATGGTACCTCATAGTGGTTTTGATTTGCATTTCTCTGATAATGAGTGATGTTGAGCATCTTTTCATGTGTTTGCTAGCCATCTGTATGTCTTCTTTGGAGAAATGTCTATTTAGTTCTTTGGCCCATTTTTAGATTGGGTCATTTTTTTTCTGGAATTGAGCTATAGGAGTTGCTTGTATATTTTTGAGATTAGTTGTTTGTCAGTTGCTTCATTTGCTATAATTTTCTCCCATTCTGAAGGCTGACTTTTCACCTTGCTAATAGTTTCCTTTGTTGTGCAGAAGCTTTTAAGTTTAATTAGGTCCCATTTGTTTATTTTTGCTTTTATTTCCAATATTCTGGGAGGTGGGTCATAGAGGATCCTGCTATGATGTGTGTGTTTTGCCTATCCTCTCCTTTAGGAGTTTTATAGTTTCTGGTCTTATGTTTAGATCATTAATCCATTTTGAGTTTATTTTTGTGTATGGTGTTAGAAAGTATTCTAGTTTCATTCTTTTACAAGTGGTTGACCAGTTTTCCCAGCACCACTTGTTAAAGAGATTGTCTTTTCTCCATTGTATATTCTTGCCTCCTTTGTCAAAGATAAGGTGTCCATATGTGCATGAATTTATCTCTGGGCTTTCTATTTTGTTCCATTGATCTATATTTCTGTCTTTGTGCCAGTACCATACTGTCTTGATGACTGTGGCTTTGTAGTAGAACCTGAAGTCAGGTAGGTTGATTCCTCCAGTTCCATTCTTCTTTCTCAATATTGCTTTGGCTATGGTACTTTTTTTGTATTTCCGTACAAATTGTGAAATTATTTGTTCTAGCTCTGTGAAGAATACCGTTGGTAGCTTGATAGGGATTGCATTGAATCTATAAATTGCTTTGGGTAGTATAGTCATTTTCACTATATTGATTCTTCCAATCCATGATATGGTATATTTCTCCATCTATTAGTGTCCTCTTTGATTTCTTTCACCAGTGTTTTATAGTTTTCTATATATAGGTCTTTAGTTTTTTTAGGTAGATATATTCCTAAGTATTTTATTCTTTCCGTTGCAATGGTGAATGGAATTGTTTCCTTAATTTCTCTTTCTGTTTTCTCATTATTAGTGTATAGGAATGCAAGGGATTTCTGTGTGTTGATTTTATATCCTGCAACTTTACTATAATCATTGATTAGTTCTGAATAACCAACAAATCACAGAAGAAATCAAAAAAGAAATCAAAATTTGCATAGAAACGAATGAAAATGAAAACACAACCACCCAAATCCTGTAGGACACTGTAAAAGCAGTCCTAAGGGGAAAGTTCATAGCAATACAGGCATACCTCAAGAAACAAGAAAAAAGTAAAAAAAATAACCTAACTCTACACCTAAAGCAACAGGAAAAGGAAGAAATGAAGAACCTCAGGGTTAGTAGAAGGAAAGAAATCTTAAAAATTAGGGCAGAAATAAATGCAAAAGAAACAAAAGAGACCATAGCAAAAATCAACAAAACCAAAAGCTGGTTCTTTGAAAGGATAAATAAAATTGACAAACCATTAGCCAGACTCATCAAGAAACAAAGGGAGAAAAATCAAATCAATAAAATTAGAAATGAAAATGGAGAGATCACAACAGACAACACAGAAATACAAAGGATCATAAGAGACTACTATCAACAATTATATGCCAATAAAATGGACAACATGGAAGAAATGGACAAAAACTTAGAAAAGTACAACTTTCCAAAACTCGACTAGGAAGAAATAGAAAATCTTAACAGACCCATCACAAGCATGGAAATTGAAACTGTAATAAAAAATCTTCCAGCAAACAAAAGCCCAGGTCCAGACGACTTCACAGCTGAATTCTACCAAAAAATTAGAGAAGAGCTAACACCTATCCTACTCAAACTCTTCCAGAAAATTGCAGACGAAGGCAAACTTCCAAACTCATTCTATGAGGCCACCATCACCCTAATACCAAAACCTGACAAAGATCCCACAAAAAAAGAAAACTACAGGCCAATATCACTGATGAACATAGATGCAAAAATCCTTAACAAAATTCTAGCAATCAGAATCCAACAACACATTAAAAAGATCATACACCATGACCAAATGGGCTTTATCCCAGGTATGCAAGGATTCTTCAATATCCGCAAATCAATCAATGTAATACACCACATTAACAAATTGAAAAATAAAAACCATATGATTATCTCAATAGATGCAGAGAAAGCCTTTGACAAAATTCAACATCCATTTATGATAAAAGCTCTCCAGAAAGCAGGAATAGAAGGAACATACCTCAGCATAATAAAAGCTATATATGACAAACCCACAGCAAACATTATCCTCAATGGTGAAAAATTGAAAGCATTTCCTCTAAAGTCAGGAACAAGACAAGGGTGCCCACTTTCTCCATTACTATTCAACATAGTTTTGGAAGTTTTGGCCACAGCAATCAGAGCAGAAAAAGAAATAAAAGGAATCCAAATTGGAAAAGAAGAAGTAAAACTCTCACTATTTGCAGATGACATGATCCTCTACATAGAAAACCCTAAAGACTTCACCATAAAATTACTAGAAAATCAGAATTTTAATCCAAACGAAATAAGGATTCAATAGTAATTATTTTTCGCCATAAACATCAGTTCAGTTCAGTTCATTCGCTCAGTTGTGTCCGACTCTGCGACCCCATGGACTGCAGCACATCAGGCCTCCCTGTCCATTGCCAACTCTCAGAGTTTACTCAAACTCTTGTCCATTGAGTTGGTGAGGCCATCCAACTTTCTCATCCTCTATCGTCCCCTTCTCTTCCTGCCTTCAATCTTTTCCAGCATCAGGGTCTTTTCAAATGATCTGTTCTTTGCATCAGGTAGACAAAGTATTGGAGTTTCCGCTTCAACATCAGTCTTTCCAATGAATATTCAGGACTCATTTCCTTTAGGATCGACTGGTTTGATCTCCTTGCAGTCCAAGGGACTCTCAAGAGTCTTCTCCAACACCACAGTTCAAAAGCATCAATTCTTCGATGATCAGGTTTCTTTACAGTCCAACTCTCACATCCATACATGACCACTGGAAAAACCATAGCCTTGACTAGATGGACCTTTGTTGGCAAAGTAATGTCTCTGCTTTTTAATATGCTCTCTAGGTTGGTCATAACTTTTCTCCCAACGAGCAAGTATATTTTATTTCTTCAGTCACCATCTACAGTGATTTTGGAGCCCCAGAAAATAAAGTATATCACTATTTCCACTGTTTCCCCATCTATTTGCCATGAAGTGATGGGACTGGATGCCATGATCTTCGTTTTCTGAATGTTGAGTTTCATGCCAACTTTTTCACTCTCTTTCACTTTCATCAAGAGGCTCTTGAGTTCTTTTTCACTTTCTGCCATAAGGGTGCTGTCATCTGCATATCTGAGGTTATTGATATTTCTCCCAGTGATCTGGATTCCAGCTTGTGCTTCATCCAGCCCCGTGTTTCTTATGATGTACTCTGCATAGAAGTTAAATAAGCAGGGTGATTATATACAGCTTTGACATAGTCTTTTCCAGATTTGAAGCCAGTCTGTTGTTCTACATCTAGTTATAACTGTTGCTTCCTGACCTGCATACAGATTTCTCAAGAGGCAAGTCAGGTGGTGGTATTCCCATCTCTTTAAGAATTTCCAGTTTTTTAACGAATCTCCACACTGTTCTCCAGTACGGGGAGGGAGGAGGGAGGAGGGTTCAGGATGGGGAACACGTGTATACCTGTGACAGATTCATGTTGATATATGGCCAAACCAATACAATATTGTAAAGTTAAAAAATAAAAAAGAAAATAAATAAAAAGAAAAACAAAAAAAAAAAGTTAAGCTTGGAAAAAAAAAAAATTTCCAGTTTATTGTCGTCCACACAGTCAAAGGTTTTGGCATTGTCAATAAAGCCAATGTTTTTTCTGGAACTCTCTTTTTGATGATCCAGAGGATGCTGGCAATTTGATCTCTGGTTCCTCTGCCTTTTCTAAAACCAGCTTGAACATCTGGAAGTTCACAGTTCACGTATTGCTGAAGCCTGGCTTGGAGAATTTTGAGTGTTACTTTACTAGCTTGTGAGAAGAGTGCAATTGTGTGGTAGTTTGAGCATTCTTTGGAATTACCATAAACATCATATACTTCCAATCTGTATAATAAAAATACAAATGAAATACAATAATTTTTGGTACTTAAACCCTGACTTAACAGGAACATATATGTAAACAAAGTAATATAACATTATATATAATGAGTATAATACCAGTTTTAGAGAAACTTCTATATTTGTCTGGAGTAGTCAGGGAAGAAAAAGTAGAAGGGAAAGATCAGTTTTTTATAGCCTATGTGTTATATTTTCTTTCAATATATAATCACTACTATCAATGTTGTACATTACTCATTGATTCCTTCATTATCATATGGCTACCAATATTTTGTTTAAAAAATATACATTTAAAGATTGATCACTAGGATCTAGGATTACATATATCACTAGGATCTATGTCGGAAGTCAGTGACATGACTATAAGGTTTTGATTCTGGGCTTTCAATAATCTCAAAGAATTTTGATGGGTTTATAAAATTCATAAAATGATAACTGTTTGCTAAATATAAGATAGAATGAGATTAGAAATAATGTAGGATAACACAACTTTCAGCAAGAATCAAATCTGAAGTAGGCTGACTACCGTGTATATCCCCTTTCCAAAACACTTCACCCCCAGAAAAGGGATATTTAACTTTGGTTCTCAAAAACAAGCAGAGTTTCTGCCAAAGAGATTTATGTAGCATGTTATAATAGAGAAATGAGCATGTTCAAAGTGTTCATTAAGGTGAACATTAATGTAGGTGAACATTAACCTTTCTTCATTAGTGTTGAGGTTATCAAAACACCACTTGGGTTTTCTGTTGAGGGAAAGTGTTTGGTGGACAGCCACAATTGCTGCATTCTGAATCCATCAACAGATTCTTCCTGAGGATGCATGCCCCACACACAGCTCTCCACCAATGACTAAGAATGGTAGGCCATACCTACTGGGTATGAAAATCCTCTATCATGAGGCTTTGGATCAAATATATAGAGATGTTCCAGGCAAAATCTTCCTAGAATTACACTGCAGTTTGAGACCCTTTGCCTAAGCTCTTTACTGCCATTTCCACAGACTGCAGTGCATTCCCGCAGTTCTCCTGCTCTCTCTGAATGCCTTCTTTATTATTATTATTTTTTTTCCCTGTCACATGTATTTCCCCAATATATTACTTTCACATTACCTCCTATTTTGGTACCTGTTTTTACAGATGATCTGAACTAACTAGAATATTCTGGGGACATATGAGCAACACATTCTGTACACAGTATCATGCTCTGCACCAAGTAAAGATGATTAAGGTGTCTTCGAATATTAAATATGTTTGAGATTGAACAAAGGTCTGGCTAAAGACTGATAACGATCATGATTCTTCTTCCTGGTGTAGATTAAAATTTATTGATTCACCAAAATGAGTCAAAATGTTAGTATATTGTTATTATTCTAATAAAATACCAGTAGTTAATGTTTGTACCTATCCTGTGATCTCTCTGATATTTACAGAAACATGACTGGGAATAAAATTGCAATTTGATAGAGATTTTGCATTCCTTAGGAGCTTTCCTGGTAGCTCAAACGGTAAAGCGTCTGCCTACAATGCAGGAGACCTGGGTTCGATCCCTGGGTTGGAAAGATCTGCTGGAGAGGAAAATGGCAACCCACTCCAGTATTCTTGCCTGGAAAATCCCAGGGACCGAGGAGCATTGTAGGCTACTGTCCATGGGGTCGCAAAGAGTCAGACATGACTAAGCAACTTCACTTTCACTTTCACTTTTCACTTTGCATTCTTTAAGTCTTTGAAAGTGGAACTAAACTTAGCCAATTCACCCAGTTTGGGCATTGTTTCTCAGCTACTTTCTTGGCTATGTTGACTGACAGTTTCATGAGTTTTCACTTAGTCTTTTCTTTCATAATGACTCTACTATTAGGGACCAAAGTAAGTTTTTTAGCTTCCATGTGTATCTGTTGCAAGTATGCACTCAGAGAACAAAGAAATGGCCACAGAATAGTCTTCATCCATTAGATCAATTATGAGAAAGAATTGGACTTTGGAGATATGATGAGCTCTCATTTGTGTCTAGTCCTGACCATAAACCATGCACATATGTGAAACTAGAGAAAATCTTAGGACAGATATCCAGGTGCTTTCAGTATGAAACCTTTGGCTTGTGCAAAAATACGAATGTTAACATGTTAATCAGTTAAGGTATCAAGAAGTGTGAGCTACACAGGTGTCACCAACAAGGATAACTATAATCTTCCAAATTTTTACAAATATCCTTTACATGACTATCATATCCACTGTGCTTTAGAGTTGTGTTTTTAAGATGTATCTGTATGCCAAAGACACCAAGTTAATCACATCTAAATGACTCCTAGCATTGTATGCTACATATCCATGACATTTTATACATAAGTTTCTTTATGCCAGACATTGCAATTGCTTCCAACTAATTGAAAAAACAATTGAAACATCGCTCTAATTCAAGTCTTACTACAGACTTGTATAATTTTTCCTATTAATGAATTTATTTTCAGGATAGCAATGGGGAAACAAAAATAGAGCACAGACTTGTAGACATGAGGGGATGGTAGGCGGGAAAGGGTGAGATGTGCGGAGAAAGCAACATGGAAACTTGCAATACTGTATGTAAATAGATAGCCGGGGGGGTTCTCTGTATGATTCAGGAAACTGAAACCAAGCTCTGTGACAATTTAGAAGAATGGGGTGGGGAGGGAGATGGGAAGGAGGCTTGGGAGGGAGGGAATATAGGTATACCTATGGCTGATTCTTGTTGATGTTTGACAGAAACCAACAAAATTCTGTAAAGCAATTATCCTTCAATTAAAAAAATAAAGTGGAAAAAAAAAAAGAAAATTAAAAAAAATACTGGATCACAGGCATGTATTCACTTCTATCAGATTTCCTTCAAGGATTATTGGATTAGTTTACACTTCTACAGAGTGCTGTTAGCCATATTTACTTTTGATTTCTTTTTAAATATTATAGTAATTCATTGCTTTTTAATTTGTCTACATGTGTTTATTAAGTTTATTTCCTTATACATGATTGCTTTTAGGCTTTCACTTTGAAAAATTGTCAGTCCTATCCTTTGCATATTATTTCCTTTTCTTCTGCCTTTTACTTGTGACTTGCCTATTTTTTTGCATATTCTATCGATTATTTTCACATATTAGAGTATAAAAATACTTAGAGTTGTTTACTGACTGTTAACCTGCACAAAACTCAAACTTACCCCTGAACTGTACATGATTGGGACAGACCAAACTAATATGATACAGTGTTTGATAATGTGATGGTTTAAGATGGCCACTGTTGGAACATATGTAGGAGAGAGCCAAGAGAGAATAGACACATTTTTGAAAACTGAACTGATCTAGAATCATTTCTCACAGAAGATGATGAACTTTCAGTGTGAATGTAACCAGGTTTTTTTCTGTTCTAAAAAAATATGTACCCAAAGGACTATAACAAAGCCTGAAGTCTGTATACTATCTAAAACATTTAGAAAACAATTCCACATAACATATTAAGTGTGAGAAAAATGAAACAATTTCTCGAAGGACAAAACAGCAGAAATCAATCTTGATATTATAAAAATAATGGAATTATCAGACAAACACAGTAAAATGTATATTAACTGTGAATCATGAAATGAAGGTAAACACATTTGAAAGGAGAAATTGCTGAATCCAAAACATAAAGAAAATAATTTGAAAGCATCAAGAGTAAAACACTAGAGCACAACAAGACATACAAGGGAATAATGAAATATCACTGGATTTCTCAATAGAAATCATGGAAGGCAAAGACAATGTGACAACGTAGATATAATTCTGAAAGAAAAGAACTGTCAAACCTAAGTCTAATATCTTTTAAGTTATTTTTAATGATTGAGGATGAAATATATTATCAAATGGCTGAAAGATATGAGTAAATTTTGCCAATAGACCTGCTGTAGAAAGATATGAAATGTTACAGGTAGAAGGTAAATGATACCAGAAGGAAACTTGGATCATCAAAAATGAAGAGAGAGTAACGCCTGGAGGCGGTCAGATTGTCCCTCTACAACCACAGAAGCAGGATGCTCACTGGCCAAGTATCTGGGAGTTGCTGTGCTTGTGTGGGCAGCAAGTAACCAAATGGTAAATATTCAGGCATGTATAAAAGGTTATTTCTTTCATCTTAAGTTTTAAAAAGGTATCTATTATGACATGTATGACTCTTTGCAACCCATGGACTGTAGCCCACCAGGCTCCTCTGTCCATGGAATTTTCCAGGCAAAAATACTGGAGTGGGTTATCATTTCCTTTTCCAGGGGATTAAACCCAGGTTTCCCACACTGAAGGCAGACTCTTTACCATCTGACCCATCAGGTATATATTATGACATGTATATGTATACATAAATATATATTAACATAAAATACATTGAATATGATATATAGAATTGTGACAATATAAGTTCTATTTATAGAGATAAGAGCCTGGAAAATCTAGTTCCATAATGTTATTCATTATCTGCTACATAAACTGTCTTTCAAAATATAATATCCAGAACCATCCTTTCCAGTTACACAGTGGCAAAAAATGCATTCATATTTATATTTTTATAATTCAACTTTCATTCTAATGTTAAGACCAAATGAAAAAAATCAGGTTTTTATGATTAGTGAAACAATTTTAAAAATTATTTTAAATATGGACATTATTGAGATAGTGAAGTTGAGAAATGTATGGATATGAGATATGAATGAGCAATTTTATATTGTGAGTCTGATTATAATTTGGGGAGATTTGCTTGGCTCAGGCTTATAATGAGATTAGTAAGTATCACAGGTCACTTTTTGTTTGTTTGTTTCTAAATTAGTCACTCATGTACATATACACAACAAGAAATATAACAAAGCTTGTATATTTGTTGGAGGATTTTTATTATAGTCAGTAAAGCCAGGGAGGTAGAGGAAGTGGGAGAGAAGATAAAAACCCCTTCTAGTTGATTGGATTTTATGTAATTAACCATTTTTGTGCTTTGAAGCTGGATTTAAGAATGGTCATAATATATTTATCTTTAAAATGCCTACTTGTTACAAGTTGCTGTGAAACCAGAGACAGTGTTATTCAGGTAGATGGTTTCATAGGTCAAAACAACTATAGTCCACTAATGTGATTTTTTAGAAAATCATTTAGTGATTTTGACATTGCAAACACAAAATGTAACATTAAAAAGTCAGTTGGCCTTTGGCAAATTTGACGGTTGTTTGTTCAGAATATCAAAGCAATGCCAGTCAAAAACAATTTATAATGAGAAAAAAAGTAGTGGAAAAAATAATTGAAGAAAATAAACAACAAAAAAAGTAACTGAGGTATACTATTCCTTTTTTTAATCTTCTGTTTCTATTTCAGTTTTTGATTCTATGAAACCAAGCCATATGAAATTCATTCACTTTCAATGAATTGAATTGGCCATGTTATTCATGAAAATAGAGAGCATAGATTCAAATATACTTTGTGCTGGATTTCCTGTACATGGAGACAGTGACATTTTTTCCTTTCCATTAAATTAACGTGTTCTCTGATGCCAAATACACTTTTGTATTCACTTTTGTAAATAGCTTATAAAGAACATTTGGATACTACATATTTCTATAATGTCATAATAATTAGGTTTAATGTATTATAGAGTGTGAGTATTTGAAGTTAATGGCATTTTAATGTTCTTTATATTTTCACTGTGGGCCTCAATTACAAGAATTTTTACCCCCTGGGACCACTAAGAACCCCCAGTTTCAATCTTTGAATGTCCCTTAAACTCTGGCAATAGAATGCAGAGCATTTAGAAATTGTGCTCCTAAGAATGCTCACCTTTTTTCTCATGTGGAGAGCACATTATTGTATCTATCATTTGTGAATATACAGACATATTGTTTTGAAAAATGACCAGAATGCAGCAAAGCATCAGACTCATTGTTATCTTTTTTTTCTTTTATCTTTATATTCAGTATCAAAAGAAAAGTTAGTGGAAATAGAAATAGCAATAAAGAATTATTTATAGATGGACCCTATAGTTGAGTCATATAAGTATTTTCCCTTTCAGTATAACCTAGAAATATTATATATATATATATGATTAACACAATACAAAGAAGGCCAAGGAATTCCAGGAAAACATCTACATCTGACTACTTTGACTTTTGACTGTGTGGAACACAACAAACTGTGGAAAACTCTTAAAGAGATATGAAATTTGTCTCTTGAGAAACCTGTATGTAGGACAAGAAGCAACAGTCAGAACTGGACATGGAAAACTCACTGGTTCAAAATTGGAAAAAGAGTATGTCACCCTGCTTAACCCACTCCAGTATTCCTGCCTGAAAAATCCCATGGACAGTGGAGCCTTGTGGGTCTATGGGTTGCAAAGGGTCGGACACAACTGAGTGACTAACACACACATGCAGACCATATCTTGTGAAATGTTGGGTTGGATTAATCAGAAACTGGAATCAAGATTGCTGGGAGAAATACCAAAAATATTAGATATGCAGATGATACCCCTGTAATGACAGAAAGCAAAGAAGAACTAAAGAGCCTCTTGATGAGGGTGAAAGAGGAGAGTGAAAAAGCTGGCTTAAAACTCAACATTCAAAAAAACTAAGATTATGGCATTTGGTCCATCACTTCATGGCAAATAGAAGGAGAAAAAGGGGAAACAGTGACAGATTTTATTTTCTTGGGCTCCAAAATCACTGCATACTGTGACTTCAACTATGAAATTAAAAAAAAAAAAAAAGTTTGCTCCTTGGAGAGTTATGCCAAACCTAGACAGCATATTAAAAAGCAGAGACATCACTTTGCCAACAAAGGTCTATATAGTCAAAGCTGTCGTTTTTCCAGTGGTCATGTACGGATGAGAGAATTGGACCATAAAGATGACTGAGGGTGGAAGGTGTGATGCTTTTGAACTGTTGTGCTGGAGAAGACTCTTGAGAGTCCTATGGACAGCAAGGAGATCAAGCCAGTCAGTCTTAAAGGAAATCAAGCCTGAATATTCATTAGAAGGATTGATGCTGAAGCTCCAGTACTTTGTCCACCTGATGCAAAGATCAGGCTCATTGGAAAAGACCATGATTTTAGGAAAGATTGAGGGCAGGAGAAGAGGGCTGCAGAGGACCAGATGGTTGGATAGCAATACCAATTCAATGGACATGAATCTCAGCAAACTCCAGGATACAGTAAAGGACAGGACAGCCTGGCATGCTGAAGTCCATGGGGTCACAAAGAGTTGGACAGGACGTAGTGACTGAACAACAGCAAAAAGATATTAGGATGATTAATGGAAATTTCCTGTCTTCAAAGTAGTCATACTCTAATGGGAGAGGGAACTTAAAAAACATGTATGATTGATAATGTTTTTATTTTCAGTAATTCATTCCTTCCCTCCAAGAAGATCAAGCATTCCTTTCCGTTGTCACGTGTAGTAGTCAAAGTCACTTAGTCGTGTCTGACTCGTGTGACCCCATGGACTGCAGCCCCCAAGATTCCTCTGTCCATAGGATTCTCCAGGCAAGAATACTGGAGTGGGTTGCCATTTCCTTCTCCAAAGGTGATCAGCTTAAGTCAGGTTTAAATCCCTTATGAGTTTACTGATGGCAATTTGTTGATGCTGATCACCACAATTCTTTCTCTGAACTACCATACTACAATGCCCTGTAATTCTTTTATTTTTTATTTTTTTAAAGGAGGCAGGTGTTTAAAAATGGACTCATTTGTTGGTTTTTTAAGACAATTCCACATAATGTTACTAGTGGGCTAATGATGGAATTCAGCTTGCCACCACCCCACCCCCAGGCCACTCTTCAAAGCAAGCTGCTTTATAGAACTTTCCCAACTGTGCGAGAATTTTGGAGTTAACTAGCAACAAGCCTGAAAATTTGGTTACGTATATAAGCACAAAGCTGGTTCATCAAATCCCTGTTCTGGCCCTCAACCCAGTGTATTTCAACTAAGGCGTTATCTACCTCCTTCTTAACGTTTATCAGACACTTGACAAAGTAACGTCCAGCCACTCCTTGGAAATGGTCCACTTTTTCAGACACTGGGCTGCTGAAGGGCTCAGGAGCCTCGTGGTCCTGGGCTCCATTACTAGAGCCTTTACAACCTTCCAGAACCTCCATGTCCCCCTTTTCCTCACTCCTTTCATCCTCCATGGGTTCAGGGGATATTTCCCCACTTCACATTCAAGCATGATCAACTGACTTTCTTGAATCAATATGAACAGAGTTGACAATGTCCCAGCTTTGAGCTGAGACATTAAAAATAACTCATAGTTCTACCACTTTTAACTCTTCCCATGTGGCCCCAAGAGAAACAGTTTCCTTCTTCAGTGTTAGTATCAGAAGCAGAAGAAATATGGAGCAATTTCAACAAATCAAGTTCAACTATGAAAAGTAACATAATCTGATAAATTTTTGTTATATAGTGAGATTTTGAATTATGTGCTAATGAATCAAAGTTGAGCAATACAGTTTTTTTATAACACAAACATCCAATGTTCCGTTCTATTTATTAATATATTGGAATATTCTGAAAGACACAGAATGCCTATGCAATTTTTTTTCTAGTCAGTATTTCAAAGGACCTTAAAATAGCATTAATATACATTCATAGATAAAATTAAATAACTGATCTCTCAGCTGCGAAATGTCAGTCAGAAAATTGAAATAATCTAAATAATTGTATCTGTTAGAATTGTCAATAATTTTATATTTGCTCATTATCTGTTTTCAGCTATACAGAATGTTCAAGAGTTTAGTTTATACATGTATCTGTTACTTTTTATTTCAAAGCTGAATTCTTTCAGTTTTGAAATGTGCCTTTTTTGGTAGTTATTTTCATTTTTTTGTCAGGTACTTATATTATGTCTCATAATTTATTATAAGTCATTTAATTAATATGTCTAATATTGATGGACAGTACTTTCAATGGAATAGCACACCAAATTTTGTCTATCTGGTGTTCTGAAAAAATTTTAGTACTATAATTGGAATCTTCTGACAATTTAAGAAGCAATGCCTTTGCTTTTTTGTGTCACATGACATTCAAGGCCAATGTCATGAAATTTTTTGCTCATGGTTTCTTGTAGGAGGTTTACAGTTTCAGGGCTTAGATCTAAGAGTGTAACCCATTCTGAGTTGATTTCTATGTAGCATGAAAAATTTTAAAAAAGTAAGATAAGCCCAATCTCATTTACTTATATGTAAATATCCAGTGTTCTCAACACCATTTGCTGAAGTCACTATTCTTTCTCAATTTTATATTCTTGAGGCAATGTCAATATCAGTTGACCATGGAAATGTGGTTCTACTTCTGGACTCTATTCTGTTCTAACACTCTATGGGTCTGTCTTTATGCTAGTACCATATTCTTGAATTACCATATTTTTGTAATATATTTTGAAATCAGAAAGTACAGTGCCTTCAGTTTTGCTTTACTTTTACAATATTTTAGGCTTTTGGGGACACCTTTGTGTTTCCATAGAAATCTTATGATTTTATTCTATTTTGTAAAGAATGCCATTGGGATTTTGATAGTGATCGTGCTGAATTTGCATATCAAAAACTTTCTATACACTGTTGATAGGAACAGTGTAGCCACAATAGAAACTGTATGGAGGTTCCCCAAGAAATTAAAAAGAGAAATGCCATATGATACAGTGATCTCACTTTTGTGTATTCATCCAAAATTATCAAAATGAAAACAAGGAGATATTTTTATTCCCATGTTCACCGAAACATTATCCACAACAGCCAGTAGGTGGAAACAATGTAAATGGTCATCAATGTTAAAAGGGGGAAATGGTGGTATTATGTATGATGGAATGCTATTTATCCTTAATAAAAGAAATAAATTCTGCAATAAGCAACAATGTGGATGAATCTGTAGGGTGTTATGCTGTGTTAAATAAGCTAGTCACAGAAGAACAAATACTGTATTATTCCACTTCTATAGAGTACTGCAAATAGGCTAACTCATAGAAGCAGAGAGTAGAATGTTGGTTGCCAGGGCCTGGGCTGGGTGAAATGAAGAGCTACTATTCATGAGTTGTAAAGTGTCAGTTATGCAACATGCATGAACTCTAGAGATTTGCTGCACATATCTATGTCCATAGTTAATAACACCATATCATATACTTAAAATTTTAAGATGGCAAATATCATGTTCACTGTTCTTACTCCAAAAATAAAATTTAAAAAGAAAAGCTACAATAAATCTGGAGAAGACAATGGCACACCACTCCAGTACTCTTGCCTGGAAAATCCCATGGACGGAGGAGCCTGGAAGGCTGCAGTCCATGGGGTCGCGAAGAGTCGGACACAACTGAGCGACTTCACTTTCACTTTTCACTTTCATGCATGGGAGAAGGAAATGGCAACCCACTCCAGTGTTCTTGCCTGGAGAGTCCCAGGGACGGGGGAGCCTGGTGGGCTGCCGTCTACGGGGTTGCACAGAGTCGGACACGACTGAAGTGACTTAGCAACAATAAATCTATTAACATATCACATAAATTAAAGTTTTCCTCCTTTATGGTATAATTGAGACTGTGGTTCCACTATGGAATATTTCTTAAATCTCAATGTTGTATTCCTGGAACAACCTGTTTTAGAGAGTTTAAAGCACAATTCATTATTATTATTATATGTTTGTTTCTTAAAGTATGATATTGACCAATTCACCATTTTTACATCCTTAGAAATGTTTTCATAAGACGCTCATTAGCTTCAACTCGGTTCTGCCACATTTCTTTTACCATATTATTTCCTTCCCAAGTGTTGTTACCACTCTAATTAGTAGTACTGAATGCTGCTAACATTTTAAAGTTAAACACATTCTTGCAGTACAACATTTTAATATTATATAACTAAGACATTGCTAGTTAGTTGCATTTTTTAATCTGAGAAACTTGCTATAATCATTTTAATAAGTAGCATGTTTATTATCTCGAGCCCAATTCAAATTAATAGATACCGATATAATCTCTATAAACACTTTTTTTCTTTATTTATTTCATTTGGGCTGTATTTTCAAACAACCACATGCCTTTCCTAGAATGATTTTTACTTTATAAATTTTCTATTCTGACAATCTAATGCTTCTCTAAATAGAACATTTTTTGTAGACTGTAAACACAATATGAACAGGAATGGCCCAGGTTTTGCTCAATGTTGTACCACTAAAATACCTAAACACTTCCTAGCATATAGTAATCAAATGGATACTAATGAAAGGAAAGAAAATAAGGAGGAAGGAAAGGATGGAATAGCCTCAAGGTAGATATTGAATAGTTAGCAAACAAATACATCTATTTTTAATTATCTACTGATATAAATCAAAAAACAGAAACTATATAGTTCCCAATGCTAGTTCCTGTAGCTAGACTTCCTCCTGATCTGTGTGAAGTTGTTTATATATATATATATTTACATTTGCAATCCTAGTTGAGAGGTAAAATGTACAAATTTAGCAGTCAAATACAAAATGCAAAATGACATTTCCTCTTCATTTTCCCTCACCCCATTTCACAGTATTCCCCACCTCCCACTTCTGTGTCTTTCCTTCCTCTACAGGAAGACCATACTTATGTATTTATATAGAGAAATTCACAGATTAGCAGATCCTCTCAAATTGGGAATTAGTGGACATTCCATTAAGAGTGCTACTTGACAATGGTGCCAGGAATAGCAGGATTGTGGGAGAGATAGATTAGAAATGAGGGTGTATATTGTAATTAGCATTCTTTCAAACTGCTAGCTTCTCTAGTGACTCAAAGAGTCGCACAGGACTGAAGAAACTTAGCACACATGCACTGGTAACTCAGACCTTGAATAATCTGCCTGCAAGGTGGCAGACCTGGGTTTGATCTCTGAGTCAGGAAGATCCCCTGGAGAAGGGAATGGCTACCCACTCCAGTACTCTTGCCTGGAGAATTCTGTGGACTGAGGATCCTGGTGGGCAACAATCCATGGGTTGCAGAGAGTGGAACACAACTGAGCAATTAACCCTTGACCAGTAAGCTTCCCAGGTGGCACTAGTGATAAAGAATCCACCTGCCAATGCAGGAGACAGAAGAAATGTGGGTTGCATTCCAGGGTTGGGAAGATCCCCTGGATGAGAGCATGGCAACTCACTACAGCATTCATTCCTGGAAAATCCCATGGACTGAGGAACCCTGTGGGCTCCCGTCCACAGAGTCCCTAAGAGTCAGATAACACTGCAGTGGCAGCACACAGGCACAGCATTGCCAGCAGATGGTAATAACTTAAAGCATATGGAATTTTAGATTTTCTACTGCTTTCACTCACTCCTGCTGCACATACTAAGATACTACATTTTATCCTAGAGGGACACATTTCCTTTATTTCAATAAGAAAAATGCATATATAGGCTACATTTCTATTCTACTTTTTCAATCAAACCTTGGCTGCCTTGTGTAGTCATCCTTCAATTGCTACTTATGCAGGAAATATATTGCAGATCATCAAGTCCTACTCAGGCACCATGTTCCTTGTTTACTGAATCTAGAGGAGAGCTCATGCTTTCCTTGCTAACTACTAGATTTTTAAAGTAATGAATATTTCTAGAAATTTTGGATCACACTTCTTCATATCTTTCATTTATGATATTCTTTTACTTCCAAATTTGTTCGTTATACCTTATTTGCATATGTGCATATTTATTAGCAAATAAATCCCAACTTCCCATGATCAGTCAGTTTGAGTTGGATTTAAGACTCTTCTTGATCATAGAAAACTGGGATTTATTTGTTAATAAATATGTACAAATCTTCATATAATCATGTTTATGTACAAATTAATATTGTCCAGTACATAGTCATATTTATAAAATCTTGACATTTAAAAATATTTAAAATTACCTCAAAGAAAGATGCAAAGTAAAGCTAGTGATTATGTATACATGGAAGATAAACATTTGTTTAAGATCATTAAATCTTACCACTCAGGATCTTGTCATTTGCTCCAAAAATTGATTAGATAGTGTACTGGGTTAATTAGTGTCTCTCAAAACTCATGGCCACCTCAAAATCAGAATGTGGGTTTATATGAAAAAAAAGAAAAAAACTTTGTGGAGGTAATTGTACTTAATATTAAGGTGCAAATAGAATTCAACAGCACATTAAAAGGATCATATACCACGACCAAGTGGGATTTATCCCAGGAATCCAAGGGCTGTTCAAACATATACAAACTAATCAGTGCAATACAACACAGTAACAAAATGAAATTTGGAAAAAAAAAAAAACAAAAACACACCATCACCTCAATAGAAGCAGAGGAAGTATCTAACAAAGTCCAGCATCCATTCATGATTAAACTGTCAACAAAATAGAAACCTCTCCAAACACAATGAAGGCCAGGTATGAAAAAAACACAGAGAATATAGTAATGAAAAGTTTTACCTGTAAGACATAAAATAAAGCAAGGAAACTCACTCTAACATCTTCTTCCCAACAAAGTACCAGAAGTTCTAGCAAGGATAAGTAGACAATAAAAATAACTAAAAGGCATTCCAATCAGAAAAGAAGTAAATTATCTGTTTGCAGATGAAATAATCATACATATAGAAACACCTTAAGGCACAAGGAAGGTGTTTTGATATGGCCACTATGTAAAATAATATGATATTACTCAAACAACTAAAATTAGAATTACTTTATTTTCCAGGTATATATCCAAAGGAAATGAAATCAGGATCCCAAAGAGAGATCTGCACTCTCTGTACATTTTAGCATTAATCCCAAAAACTAATACATAGAAAAAACCTAAATGTCCATTGATGGATGAAAGGATAAAGAAAATGTGGAATATGTTTACAATAGAATATTATTTAGTCATGATGAAGAAGGAAATCCTATCATTTGTGACAGCTTGAATGGACCATGAGAGCATTATGCTGAGTGAAATAAGCCAGACACAAGAAGACAAATACTACACTACCTCATATATGAGGAACCTAAAATAGTTAAACTCAAAAAGCATAGAGTAGAATGGTAGATTTCAGAGGCTGTTGGGAGGGAGAAATGGGAAGATGTTGATCAAGAAGTCAAAGTGTCAGTTATACAAAATGAATAAATTCCAGAGATCTAAGGTAAATTGTGATTTTGATTAATTATAGTTAATATTGCAATGAAATTTGCTTGAAATTTGCTTGGAGGGTAGATCTTAAATGTGGAAACAAAAAAGAAAGAGAAGAAGAAAGGAAGGAAGGAATAAGGAAAAGGAAAAAGATAGACCAGGAATGGAGGGAAGGATGGATAGAAGGAGGGAGAGAGGAAGTAAACGGCATTTATGTGTGATGATGGATAGACATGTTTCCCCTACTATCCAAAGGTAGAGAGTTCCTATGGAACCTTTCTTAAACCAAAATGGTATAAAGTAAAAGGTGATTACTTTAGGCCACATCTAGCTAACGGCTGCAACAGAGTAAATTTTTGATCATGCACAGAGGCTCACATTCACAGTCCAAGACTATGACGGTTTGAGCCTGGAATGCTGAGTGTAGTTCCAACAGAAAGAGTTTAGTAGTGCCGCTTTCCTTCTTGGTGTGTGCTGCCTCTATAGGCTCATTATAAAGCAACCACTGAATTTCACTTTTAAATTTTTCATTGGAGGATGTGTTTTGCAATATTCTGGTGGTTTCTGGTATACAACAGCATGAATCAGCCATAAGTATACTTATATCCTTATAAGTATATTTATATGGCTCAAGAGCAAGTATCCCCTTGCTCTTCAGCTTGTTTCCCAACCATCTCCCATTTCACCTTCTAGGCCGTCACAGAGCACCAGACTGAGCTCCCTATGTTATTGTCTATAGACAGATGAATGGATAAAGAAATGGAATATTATTCAGCCATACAAAGGAATGCATTTGAGTCAGTTGAACTGAGGTGGATTAACCAGAGCCTCTATACAGAGGAAAGTAAGTCAGAAAGTGAAAAACAAATATTGTATATTAATTCATATATATGGAATCTAGAAAAATCGTATTGATGAACCTATTTGAGAGAGTACCATTGAAATATATACATCACCACCTGTAAAATAGATTGTTAGTGTGAAGTTGCTTTTTTTAAATTTTTTTCCTTTCTTCATGAAAGCAAAAATCTTTGAATTTCCCTATTAGTGATAATAAACACTAAGGTAGATCTTTTGTAAAAGCCCAGAGGCACACAGCAAACTTCCAAAAGGCAAGTATTAACTAGATTTATTGTCATTATTATTTCATAATGTCAAGATATCAACTTTCATATCTTAAATATATATATATACTTTTTAGTTGTCAATAATAGCTTAAATAAAGTATAATATATTTACTATGTATTTAGTTATAAATTCAAATTTAGCACAGTGGATATATGCATATACACATAATCAGAATTTAAATAATTTAATTGAGCAAAACCTGGAGATTTATATTACAAGATACACAAAAGCTAAACAGGTTTTGAGAACAAGTAAATTGGTGAACAATTTCTCATATGATTTTATTAAATTAAGACATGTACAGTCCAAAGGAAAAAAAAAATGGATTCTAAGATTTAAGTTTAAATGACTAAGAAAAGGTAGAAATGAATAAAGAAGATATGTGTGTGTGTGCTAGTTGCTCAGTCATGTCTGACTCTTCACGACCCCACAGACTGTAGCTGACTAGGCTACTCTGTCCATAGGATTTTCCAGGCAAGAATACTGCTATAGGTTGCAATTTCCTCCAGGGGATCTTCTCAACACAGAGATTGAATCCTGGTCTCCCATGTGGCATGCTGAGTCTTTATCATCTGAGCCACCAGGGCATCTCGAATAACTTATAGAATAGAAATAAATATTAGAAACTTTACAAGTGCTTACTCAAAGATTTTCAGGAAAAATCAAGATTCTGGGAAGAAATAATATATCTTATTGTGATAACACTTTCAAAATATTGAATTTCCAAATGGGTAGCATTTTTCAAGTTATAAACAGAAAGGGCAGTATTGTAATAATTGGGAAGCTACTCAAAAAATAAAATTCTATAGAAAGGTAAAATATGAATAACAACCAATTTTTAAATTCCAGAATATAGAAAAAAGAGCTTCATTTTTGTCATATTTTTATTATCTTCCAATCCTGGGGGTCTTTCTTAATTCAAAAGCTTTAGCCACAGAATGACTGAATATGTTAAAAATGTTCTCAACAATGACTAGACCAAATTCCTAGTTCATTTAGAATTACATATGTAGTATTTGTCTGTTCAGAATGTAACAATATGCACCATTATTTACAGCATATATTTACAATATATTAAAGAAGGAGACAAATACATCAGCAAAAGACTGACAAAGTCTTTATAATACACTATCCTGTGTGAATATAGTTTATATAAATTATGACTTCTTATTCATAAATATGGAATATGAAAATAAATTACAAGTCACAAATATAACAAAATAAGCATAGCAAGAAAGAAAACAAATAGAAATGTTTGATTTGTGCATACTACAAATTTTACACAATTTCATTATCATATAAATAGTTCACATATATAATCTTTCATGTGTTAATTCTGATAAATGCAACAGTAAAAATTAAGATTAATAGAGTCTGCTTTGAATGGTTTGCTTCAAGTTATATCTACAGCCCTCTTCAGCACAGTTAGATTGTGCTCTGGGAAAATTTTTACATTCTATGGGTGATTTACAGTATCTGCTAACTTGTGTTTTCATAAACTGTTAAGCTATGTAAAATTGCTTTTTTTATTCTAAACTTCTGATGCCTAGATTTTTGCAAGTTATGAATCTACAAGTGTGCTGATCATAAAATAATAAATTTAAAAAGTATAGCATTCCAATGTAATGATGAAAGAAACAACTGTTCATAAACACTATATTGAAGTCTGTGAGCCATTTATATTTTCTGTTATTATTAACATTAAATGTATCATTTTTATTTTATTAAATAAGTCACTTATAAATTTAATGAACGTTTATCTTGTGAAACTATCTTCCATGCTCAGGTCATTGAACTACACAGGAAAATACATAAAACTATAGCGATTTGTGAGTTCAGAAGGGAAGGGAGCATCTCTGCCTTCTTCAGTCAGCATCCACGTCTAGAACAGAGGCCAGATTAGTGGGTTTATAGGAGTTGATAGGGGAGAAGGCAATGGCAACCCACTCTAGTACTCTTGCCTGGAAAATCCCACAGATGGAGGAGCCTGGTAGACTGCAGTCCATGGGGTCACTAAGAGTTGGACACGGCTGAGCGACTTCACTTTCACTTTTCATTTTCATGCATTGGAGAAGGAAATGGCAACCCACTCCAGTGTTCTTGCCTGGAGAATCTCAGGGATGGGGAAGCCTGGTGGGCTGCATCTATGGGGTCGCACAGAGTCGGACATGACTGAAGTGACTTAGCAGCATAGTGCATTCATCAAACTCAAGAGATTTACTCCTTACTTAGGAAAAAGTGCATAAGAAAAGTAAACATTATAATAAATTACTTTGAATGTCATAAGAAAAAGAAGTTGGCAGTCATATGGGAACATAATAAAATAGCCTGGAAGTTAGAGAATGCCTCTGATAAAAGTAACCTTCAACAAAAGCTTGGATATAATTTAGGTTGACTTGGGTGTGGATGAGGATTTTAAGAAAAGAAATCTACATGTACAGATACACATGTTGCAAAAGAACATTTCTGAAACTTGAAATAGCTGGGTATACTCATGTGACTGAGTGTTGGAGTTAGTATAACTGGAAACATAGTTTGGATAGAAAATGAAAATAAGATGATAAAGATGAAAATCAGAGTAAAAGAATAATACTATTGAAAGCAAAAGAGAGACATTGAAATGCCATATACAGAGAATAAAGCTTTATTATAAAGGCAATTAGGTTAATCTGAGGCAATATACTGGCTGTTAACTCTTCAAGTATTTTGTCTATTCCATTCTATTTCTCTTTCCCTCTGGGATTGTAGTAGGGCTCTTGGATGTCTTATTCTCTCTCATGCTCTCTCTTATTGTTGTTGTTCAGTCACTAATTTGTATCTGACTTTTTCCAATCCCATGGACTGCAGCAAGCCAGTCTTCCCTGTCATTCATCATTTCACAGAGTTTACTCAAACTCATATCCATGAAGTCAGTAATGTTATCCAACCATCTCATCCTCTGTCACTCGCCTTGTCCTCTTGCTTTCAATCTTTCCAAGCATCAGAGTCTTTTCCAATGAGTCAGCTCTTCACATCAGGTGGCCAAAGTATTGGAGCTTCAGTGTAAGTCCTTCCAATGAATATTCAGGATTGATTTCCTCTATCATTGACTGGTTTGATCTCTTTGTAGTCTAAGGGACTCTCAAGAGTCCTCTCCAGCACACAATTCAAAAATATCAATTCTTTGGCACTCACCCTTCGTTATGGTCCAACACCCATATCCATACATGACTATTGGAAAAATCATAGCTTTGACTATACAGACCTTAGTCAGCAAAGTGATGTCTCTGCTGTTTAATACCCTGTCTAAGTTTGTTATCCTCACAGTCAAAGGTTTTAGTGTAGTCATTGAAGCAGATGTTTTGCTGGAATTATCTTTCTTTCTCTATGATCCAATGGATGTTGGCAATTTGAGCTCTGGTTCCTCTGACTTTTTAAATCCAGCTTGAACATCTGGAAGTTCTCAGTTCTCATACTGTTGAAGCCTAGCTTGCAGAATTTTGAGCATTACTTTGCTAGCATGTGAGATGAGTGAAATTGTGTGGTAGTTTGAACATTCTTTGGAATTGCCTTTTTTAAGGATTGGAATGAAATCTGACCTTTTCCACTCCCATAGCCACTGCTGAGTTTCCAAACTTGCTGGCATATTGAATGCAGCACTTTAACAGCATCATATTTTAGGATTTGAAATAGCTCAGCTGGAATTCCATCATCTCCTGTTAGGTCCATACCACTTCTGTCCATTATTGTGCCTATCTTTGCATGATATATTCCCTTTAAATCTCTAATTTTCTTGAAGACAGTTTTAGTCTTTCCATTCTACTGTTTTCCTCTGTTTGTTTGCACTGATCACTTAGGAAGGCTTTCTTATTGCTCCCTGCTGTTCTTTGGAACTCTGCATTCAGATAGGTATAACTATTTTTTTTTCTCTCCTTTGCCTTTCACTTCTTTTCTTTTCTCAGCTATTTGTAAGGCCAGACAGCAATTTTTCCTTTTTGCATTTCTTTCCCTTGGGGATGGTTTGGATCACCGCCTCCTGTACAGTATTGTGAATCTCCATCCATAGTTCTTCACATAAATTGTCTATCATATCAAATCCCTTGAATCTGTTTGTCACTTCCACTGAATAGCTGTAAGGGATCTGATTTAAGTCATTCTTGAATTGTCTAGTGGTTTTCCCTACTTTTTTCAATTTAAAACTGAATTTTGAAATAAGGAATTTATCTGAGCCACAGTCAGATCCTGGTCTTATTTTTGCTGACCGTACAGAGCTCTTCCATCTTCAGCTGCAAAGAATATAATCAATCCGACTTCTGTGTTGATAATCTGGTGATGTCCATGAAGCGTCAGCTCCTGTGTTGTTATAAGAGGGTGTTTGCTATGGTCGGGGTGTTCTCTTTGTAAAAACTCTGTTAGCCTTTGCCATGCTTCATTTTGTACTACAAGGCCAAGCTCGCCTGCTACTCCAGATATCTCTTGCTTTATTACTTTTGCATTTTTGTCCCTTATGATGAAAATGACATATTTTATGATGTTAGTTCTAGAAGGTCTTATAGGTTCTCATAGACGTGTTCAACTTCACTTTCTTGGGCATTAGTGGTTGGGGCATAGACTTCAAGTTAATTGAACAGTTCACCTTGGAATTGAACAGAGATCAGTCTTAAAGAAATGGAAATACCTGACCACCTTACCTGCCTCCTGAGATATCTGTATGCAGGTCAAGAAACAAGAGTTAGAACTGGACAAGCAATAACAGACTGGTTCAAAATTGTGAAAGGAGTATGTCAAGGCTGTATATTGTCACCCTGGTTATTAAACTTATATGCAGAGTACATCATGTGAAATGCTGGGCTAGATGAAGCATAAACTGGAATTATGATTTCTGGGAGAAATATCAATAACCTCAGATATGCATATGAAACTATCCTTATGGCAGAAAGCAAAGAGGAATTAACAGCCTCTTGGCAAAAGTGAAAGAGGAGAGTTAAAAAGCTGGCATAAAACTTAACAGTCAAAAAACTAAGATCATGGCATACGGTCCCATCAGTTCACGGCAAATAGATGGGAAAACATTGGAAACAGTGGCAGGCTTTATTTTCTTGGGCTCCAAAATCATGTAGATAGTGACTGCAGCCATGAAATTAAAAGACACTTGCTCCTTGGAAGAAAAGCAGTGACCAACCTAGACAGCGTATTAAAAAGCAGAGACATTACTTTGCCAACAAATATCCATCTAGTCAAGGTTATGGTTTTTCTGGTAGTCATGTGTGGATGTGAGAATTGGACCATAAATAAAGCTGAGCCCCAAAGAATTGATGCTTTTGAACTGTGGTATTGGATAACATTCTTGAGAGTCCATTGGACTGCAAGGAGATCCAGCCAATCAATCTTAAAGGAAATCAGTCCTGAATATTCATTGGCAGGACTGATGCTGAAGCTGAAGCTTCAATACTTTGGCCACCTGATGTGAAGAAATGACTCATTGGAAAAGACCGTAATGAAGGCAGGAGGAGAAGGGGACAACAGAGGATAAGATGGTTAGATGGGATCACATATTTGATGGGCATGAGTTTGAGAAAGCTCAGGGAGTTGGTGATGGACGGGGAAACCTGGCGTGCTGCAGTTTGTTGGGTTGCAAAAAGTTGGTTGCCACTGAGTGACTGAACTGAACTGAATTGATATATTTTATATAAATATATTGATTTAATTTTTATAACACATTGGATTTCTTATTAAAAAATATATTCTATTGGGTCTATTTCACTAGAAAATCCAGGCTAAGACATTCTCCTATATTCATTGATGTTGTCCACATTTCCCACTGCATACTTTAATATTATTATTATTATTTCAAATCTGTATAATAGTTTTAATATCCTAGTAATTTATCAACCTAGCATTTTTCACTTTTTTTTCTTTATAGTAGGTTGGATCCTCTTGTTTTTGTATGTGTGTTGTTTAATTTTTAATAGAATATTAGCTGTTTTGTGCAGTCAAGCTGCAGAAACAGGTATACAACCGTCTCAGTTATTTATGACTGAAAAGCTAGGCTGCTTAGTGCTCAGCAGCTCTTTATAATTAGCTGATTAAATTTTTTTGAGGCCACACAGACATTATTTTCCTCATCTTCCACCACAGTTGAGATGATTGGCATATTCCATTATTCTTCAGAAGGACTTGCCTTTTCTTGAACTTTAGGTTACATGGTTTATTTGTGATCTCAGAATTCTGATGGACTCAAAAGAAATGATATTTTAGCTTGACCATGTTTACTCATTTTTTTTTCCTGTGATGAAGATACTATCTTCAGCTTTTTTAACCTAAGAGAAATTGGAAGCTCTTATTTTTCAAACAAATCTCCAATATCACAGATTGACTCCACAAATTCAGTTTTCTTCCTTTGTGTAAATTAAGCTTCCCAGTTCAATTCTAATATTGACTGATCTTCTGGTTTCTGTGTTCTACTTTTGGAACAAACTTTCTTTTTTTTTTTTTAATTAATTTTATTTTATTTTTAAACTTTACATAACTGTATTAGATTTGCCAAATATCAAAATGAATCCGCCACAGGTATACATGTGTTCCCCATCATGAACCCTCTTCCCTCCTCCCTCCCCATTCCATCCCTTGGTGCACTGGAACAAACTTTCTAGGAATTTTTCCTAATTCAAAGAGATGTTTACAAAATTTTTTATATGATTTTAATTTTAAAATGACTTCAGTTTTCAAATATTTTAATCTAAATTGATATTCTTTTCTTGGGAGGAAAAAAAATATTACACTTTTCTTACACTCTCTTCTTAACACTTGCATGGTTTTTAAGAGGATTGCACTTGACATGACAATCCATTTCAGTATTCTTGCATGGAGAATCCCATGGACAGAGGAGACTAGCGGGCTACAGCCTATAGAGTCATGAATAGTCAAATACAACTAAAGCATCTTAGCATGTATGTATGACCTCTACACAGAATTCACCACAATTTTCCACTCAGTTCAGTTCAGTTCAATTGTTCAGTCATGTCTGACTCTTTGGACCCCATGGACTACAGTGCAACAGGCTTCCCTGTCCATCTCCAACTCCTGGAACTTACTTAAACTCATGTCAATCGAGCTGGCGATGCCATCCAACCATCTCATCCTCTATTGTTCCCTTCTCCTCATGCCTTCAATCTTTCCCAGCGTCAGGGTCTTTTCTAATGAGTCAGTTCTTCGCATCAGGTGGCCAAAGTATTGGAGTTTCAGCTTCAGCATCAGTCCTTCCAATGAATAATCAGGACTCATTCCCTTTAGGATTGACTTTGGATCTCCTTGCAGTCCAAGGGACTCTCAAGAGTCTTCTCCAACACCACACTTCAAAGCATCAAGTCTTCGGTGATCAGGTTTCTTTATAGTCCAACTCTCACATCCATACATGACTACTGGAAAAACCATAGCTTTGACTAGACAGACCTTTGTTGGCAAAGTAATGTCTCTGCTTTTTAATATGCTTTCTAGGTTGCTCATAGCTTTTCTTCCAAAGAGCAAACGTCTTTTAATTTCATGGCTGGTGTCACCATCTGCTGTGATTTTGGAGCCCAAAAAAATAAAGTCTGTCACGGTTTTCATTGTTTCCCCATCTATTTGCCATGAAGTGATGGGACTGAATGCCATGATCTTAGTTTTATAAATGTTGAGTTATAAGCCAACTTTTTCACTCTCCTCTTTAACTTTCATGAAGTGTCTTTTTAGTTCTACTTTGCTTTCTGCCACGAGGGTGGTGTCAACTGCACATCTGATGTTACTGATATTTCTCCCAGCAATCTTGATTCCAGCTTGTGCTTCATCCAGCCCAGCATTTCACGGGATGTGCTTTTCCACTCTCCCTTCCCAAATAATCTCTCTAGCTTTAGATTAACTTCTCTCTCTCTTGTTTGCCCCGCTTCTCTTCTTCCAATATATTCAGATACATATAGACCATGGCAATCAGCTAACATACCTGGAGTCCAAAACTATCTTAAGTTCTAACTTATCTCCAGTTAACTGCTAGATATTTCCACTCAGATGTTTCAGTGGACTTTAGGCAAAATATATCCTAAATGCATTTCTTGATATTTCCCATAAAGTTTATTTTTCTTCAAATTATCCAGTCTATAAATGATGATGTCATTCAGCTGTTTGTTGCAAATAGAAAGCAGGTCTCTATGACTCTTCACTTTTCATCATCTGTCAATTAACAAGTTATGTTTACTTAACTTGAAAATATATTTCAAATCTATCCAATATTCTTATCTGCAACTGCAATCTCTCTAATTCAGTCTACAATTAATTCTTGACAGTGATGCCTGCTGATTGTCTCTTCATTTTCAGCCCACACTGTTCCCCCATTCCATTGTCCTGAAGTTAACTTTTGTTTTCAAAATGGAAAGAAATACACATTGTTTTCCTTCTTAAAATTCTTTATGGGCCCCTCAATTAGCATAAAACTAAATTCAAATTCTTAAGATTTGCCAAGCCTTTTCATGATCTAGAAACTTTCTAGTCTCATTTTGCATTAGTTTTAGTCCCCTCACTAATTTCTAGGCATGCTTGTTTACTTTTAGATGCTTGAATCCATTAAGCTCTTGTATCATATCTGGACAGAGGCATATATGATGCTTCCTTTAGTGCAGTGCTCTGCACTAACTATTTATTGATAGCTTTCTATCAATATTTGCTTTTCAGATCTTACCTTATGTATAATTTTCTCTGGCATGCCTTCTCTGAGTCCCAGTCTAACTTTGGTAACTCTCATGCTATTCTATATTTTCTATAGATAGATAATTGCTGTTAATCATCTTGTATGTATCTGATTATTGCTTCAATGCCTTTTTCTCGTCTAAGCTTTAACTTTAGCAGATCTCCTTTAAGCTTTAGCAAATTAGTATTCTCTGTCGTTAAAACAGGAAAGGAATGCAACTGATTTTTAATAAATAATTTGAGTGAGTGAATGAATATTTTAAGATATTATATTATGTTTTAGCTTAAATTAAGCATTAACAAAGTTAATATAACCTTTAAAAACTTGATATTCTATAAAATGTCCCAGAATAGGAAAATAGCTTGGTAATTTATGATTATATGGCTGATTTTAATTGATTAAAATTTCTTAGTTGTTAAATAACCATTTTAAAAGGGTTTATAAAAATAAACTATATATTTGGCTAAACATTCCACATGATAGGTTTATATTATTAGTATAATCTTTCATATAATGGAGAACAATAATCTGCCATAACTACCTTAGCTGTAAGAAAATCTGATAAATATAGAATATGGTTTCAGAACAGGGAAAAAAAAAAGCATATACATTTAACTTTTCCATATGCTAGCTTTTCACTATTGTCTTGCTCTTTTCCTAGTGTTTGTTATTTCATTTAATATTCTCTCATTTTGTTGCTATTGCTGTCCCTATACATTCATTCTTATATTAAATTAGATCACTAGGAACCCAACCATTAATTTCCATTCTCTCTTAGCCTAAACAGTCAATAGGTAAATTTGCTTATACCTCAGTGAATATAATGATATCAATTCAAATTTTTAAGGGTTAAATAGCTTAAAATTGGATAAAAAAGTTTTCCTTGCCAAATGAAAGCTGCTGTGGTGGAAAAGTAAAGGCTGAGTTTCTTTATACAATAGCACTTTAAAGGACACATCTCTGCCTTAACTTCTTTGTTATTCTTTAGCATTTTAAAGTGCATCTCAGGTAAACATTCCTCTAAAGGGAAATGGCTATAAATCTTTAATACATTTCCAGTTTCCTTGAAGATATTTCGCAACAAAAGTATCACTGATAAATTATGTTAAAAATAAACAAACAAACCTATTATTAAAAGGCTTGCCTCTTTTTCTAAAACATACTGTCCATAGTTGAGTTTGTCTGGAATTAAATAGCCATGCATTTTTAATGAAGAATGGATGAATATACCAATCGCTTGAGAGTTATTGACATATCCATATCCATAGCATAGTGTCTTATTAAACTATTTGTGCTCTTCCTTAATAGGGTTTATATATTCAGTATTAATAATAGATGACCATGTAAAATTCATTCCTATTGTTAAATCCTATTTGTACTCCTGCAGGAATATTATTAAAACTGTTTGTATAAAACTTATTTCTCCAGATGCAAATGTGTAAGAGTTACCGTTCTTAAAAAAAAAAAGTTCTATGTGACTAAAATTCCTAAATCATTATAAATAAATTATGCATTTGTTAGCTGCCAGAAATGACTGTTTTTCTTGCATAGGTCTCCTTGAAGGTGGCCTCAGAATTGTTACACTTATCATTATCCAAATAATACATACTGCTTCCTAATCTAGAAAAGAGACATTACTCACATTGCATGCTGATCTTCAGTGAAATGCTAATCGAATCTGACTTCCAGATCTGAGGTAATCTTTACTTTACATAAATGAGCTGGAAAATTTACAGTTTGCACTAGGATGCAAGCAAAATAAGCTTCAATGACCACTTATGTGTTTGATTTCCAGACACAGAGACAACAAAGGAGCAACCCTGAGTCAGTTGGTCCATAAAGTTACGGTAAAAACACCATTAATTGTTGAGTGACACATGTGTCTGTTGTATGACAACTTTGAAAATAAGTAATAGACCTTTTCAAAAAATATTCTGCTAGTGAAACAAAATGCAAATAAGAAAAGTTACTTCTCTGATGTAAATGTCCAATTAAATAGGTCCCCCAAACTCTTTGTATTTATCCTGTCAATATTAAAATGCATTTTCTGCAGCAACGCGTTCCAGATTTTTGTCTTCATGAACTAGAAACTGGAAGTAACCAATGCTTGTCATAATGTTGGGATATTTTATTTCTGATAAAACAGGACATAAAATAAAAACAAGTCCTAAGGAAAACAAAACCAGCAAAACCAAACAAAAATTCTCCATTCACCTTTTACTAAACAAATCCTTCTTGAGCACATGTTTCACTCTGTGCAACCTTGACTAAAATAGTGGAGAGAAATGAAAAAAAAAAAATCCTTTTGCCAAAGTTAAAGACTTGTAGAGAGAGAAACAGACACTGTCAAATACTCAATGGGATAAATATATATTGCAAAACATGATCTGCAGTATGTTGGGAAATTACACCATCTTTTATAGTGTATTATAGAAGGCTGTATTTCATTTTATCATCCAGAGAACAACTCTGAAGAAATAACATTTAAACTGAAGCCTATGGATAAAAAAAGTTGGTCGAGAATATTAAAGGGAAAGAATATTCCAGAACATGTGTGCAGAGAATGGAAACATGTTATTAAAACTTTACCATTTAAAAAATGCTATTCTCTTATTCAAAAACTTTATACTTGGCTTGCAGATTCCCATTCAAACAGCAGACATAGTCTCTGCCTCCATGAAACATGTCAGCCAGAGAGAGAAAAACAAGGAACCACTGCTAAAGAGTACGGGTCAATGATAGTCAGACTATGGGATGCCAAACCCAATCTACTGTGTAGGTTGAAACATGGAAGAATCCTCAGAGGAGGTGACATTCACAGATGAATAACAGATTTAATTAAGAGGAAGAAAGACATATGTGGTACCTGTGATGAGGCTGGAAAAATAAACAGCATTTTTCCTTTCTGAGGGTCTCTCTAGACAAGTTTGTAATATAAGACTGTAGGGCTTCAGCCGGAGAATGAAATGAATTGATTCTTTATGAACTGAGCTATCAGGGAAGCCTCTTACATTTTTGCATAAGTAAACTTTGTTTTACATAAGGACTCTATGTACAGGTGGAGACTAAATGTCTTGAAAAGCAAAATTAAAAACATAAATACAGGAAAAAAACAGTTAAAATACTCTCATAATTTTCTAAGTATTCAAGGATACTTGTCTGCTAGAAAGGATAACAGAGAAGATTGAATGAAACTTAGAGGATTCAAGAGAAGATTAGCAGGTAACAGTGACAAGAATTACTATATGTTTAGTGGTGGCTGTTGTCTAGTACATAAGTCATGTCTGACTCTTTGTGACCTCATGGACTGTAGCATGTCAGGCTTCCCTTTCCTTCACTATTTCCATTCAAATTCATTGAGTCAGTGATGCCATCCAACCATCTCATCCTCTGTCACCCCCTTCTCCTCTTGCCCTCAATCTTTCCCAGCATCAGGGTCTTTTCACATGAGTCAGCTCTTTGCACAGGTAGAGGTCAAGTTAAACTGCTAGTATCTCATTGAAATATTTTTTATGTATTATATAGCAAATATTGTATTTATAGCAAAATATATTTTGTTATATATTTGTTATATATAATTTGTTTTATATATACATATATATATGTTTGTATATATAGGAGGAAAAGTGTTAACCAAACTAGACAGAATATTAAAAAGCAGAGACATTACTTTGCTGACAAAGGCCTGTCTAGTCAAGGCTATGGTTTTTCCAGTAGTCATGTATGGATGTGAGAGTTGCACTACAAAGAAAACTGAGTGCTGAAGAATTGATGCTTTTGAACTGTGATGTTGGAGAAGATTCTTGAGAGTCCTTTGGACTGCAAGGTGATCCAACCAGTCAATCCTAAAGGACATCAGTCCTGAATATTCACTGGAAGGACTGATGCTGAAGCTGAAACTCCAATCCTTTGGCCACCTGATGGGAAGACCTGACTCATTAGAAAAGACCCTGATGCTGGGAAATATTAAAGGCAGGAGGAGAAGGGGATGACAGAGGATGAGATGGTTGGATGGCATCACTGCCTTGATGGACATGAGTTTGAGCAAGCTCCAGGAGTTGGTGATGGACAGGAAAGCCTGGCGTGCAGCAGTCTGTGGGGTCATAAAGTTGGACATGACTGAAAGACTGAACTGAACTGATATTTATTAAAAAAAATACAAATATTGTATTTATAACCACAAAGTATATCTATAAATTCAAAAAGTATAATTATTCAGTTTCTCAATTTCTATGTTTGTAAATGTAATTAAATGAGTGTCTGCTAAATTTCATAGTAGGAAAGAAAACATGAATTTTTATATAACAAAGAAAAATTTGTTGAAATTATCAGCTATTGAATTGACTGAATTTTCCCACTGAAAAACCCCAAAGAGTAATTTGCAAAACTTCTTTGGTAATAACTATATGTAAAATGGGTTTCCCTGGTGGTTCAGTGGTAAGGAATCTATGTGCAATGCAGGAGATGTGGGAGACATGGATTTCCCTATCCCTGGGTTAGAAAATCCCCTGGAGTAGGAAATGGCAATGCGCTCCAGTATTCTTCCTTGGAAAATTCCATGGACAGAAGAGCCTGGCAGACTAGAGTCCATGGTGTCACAAAGAGTCAGACATAGCAGCATACATGCATTTGTGAAATTACCATTATTTTTCTTTAAAGGAAATATATAAAATTCCAATTTAATTTTTCCATTCCACATTTATGCTAAAGTGATGTGAAAAAATAATGATTGTATAAATTGCATTATTTTTGACTTTCAATTTTGCATTTTCCCCATAATTTACACATGCTACTTGAGGTGCTCATGTGGTTAATTTTTAACTTTGTAGGTAGAATCCAAAATGTACTAAAAACTTAATGCCTAGGAAAAATATATACACTACAGGTCCCTAATATCTAAATTATAGCATTAAGACTGAGCTGTAGTCAACCAGCCTCACGTGTACTGACCTGGTTCTAAGACATGAACTAACCCTTGAGTGCATTCAGGAATACAAAACTACAAATACAAGTATAGGTGAACTTACAAAGAATATAATTCATCTCTCTCACTGGAGTTATTTTTGAGTTTTGGTTTTTCTCATTACTTCCCACAAGAGACTAATCTTCAGATCTGAACTCGAGGGCAATAGCATGGATGCTGATTCCTGGAAATGATCTCTCTTTGCCTCTTGCCTGTTGATTCTATTCATTTTCAGAAACTGGATTCTGGCAACTACCATTGTGAATTCAAATAATGCTATATCATGTCTCGTGTAATGTAAGTATCTTGTAATAATGATTCTAATTCCTTCCAACCATCTCTTGTATCATTACTATCATTCATTTCCTATATATATGCCTGTACAACTGCATGTTTTTACATAAATATATGAGGAGGCCTGAGAAGGCATTACAAAGAACTGAGAAAAGAAGAGAAGTAAAAGGCAAAGGAGAAAAGGAAAGATAGACACACCTTTGACCTTAATGCAGAGTTCCACAGAATAGCAAGGAGAGGTAAGAAAGCCTTCCTCAGTGATCAATGTAAATAAATAGAGGAAAACAATGGAATAGGAAAGACTAGAGATCTCTGCAAGAAAATTAGAGATACCAAGGGAACATTTCATGCAGATGGGCACAATAAAGGACAGAAACTGTATGGACCCAAAAGAAGCAGAAGATATTAAGAAGTGGCAAGAATGCACAGAAGAATTGTACAAAAAAAGAATTTTATGACCCAGAAAACCACAATGCTGTGATCACTCACCTAGAGCCAGACATCTGGGAATGTGAAGTCAAGTGGGCCTTAGAAAGCATCACTACGTACACAGCTAGTGGAGGTGATGGAATTCCAGTTGAATTATTGCAAACCCTAAAAGATGATGCTGTAAAAGTGCTGCACGCAATATGCCAGCAAATTTGGAAAACTCAGCAGTGGCCACAGGACTGGAAAAAGTCAGTTTTCATTACAATCCTAAAGAAAGGCAATGCCAAAGAATGCTCAAACTACCGCACAATTGTACTCATCTCACATGCTAGTAAAGTAATGCTCAAAATTCTCCAAGCCAGGCTTCAGCAATACATGAACTGTGAACTTCCAGATGTTCAAGCTGGGTTTAGAAAAAGCAGAGGAACCAGAGATCAAATTGTCAACATCTGCAGGATCATTGAACAAGCAAGAGATTCCAGAAAAAAACATCTACTTCTGCTTTATTGACTATGCCAAAGCCTTTGACTGCGTGGATCACAATAAACTGTGGAAGATTCTGAAAGATGGGAATACCAGACCCCCTGATCTGCCTCTTGAGAAACCTGTATGCAAGTCAGGAAGCAACAGTTAGAACTGGACATGGAACAACAGACTGGTTCCAAATAGGAAAAGGAGTTTGTCAAGGCTGTATATTGTCACCCTGCTGATAAAAAAAAAAAAAAAAAAAAAAAATGTGTGCAGAGTACATCATGAAAAAACACTGAGCTGGATGAAGCACAAGCTGGAATCAAGATTGCCAGGAGAAATATCAATAACCTCAGATATGCAGATGACACCACACTTCATGGCAGAAAGTGAAAAACTGAAGAGCCTCTTGATGAAAGTGAAAGCGGAGAGTGAAAAAGTTGGCTTAAAGCTAAGCCAGAAAACTAAGATCATGGCATCTGGTCACATTTCATAGCAAATAGATGGGGAAACTGTGACAGACTTTATTTTTTGGGGCTCCAAAATCACTGCAAATGGTGACTTCAGCCATAAAATTAAAAGACGCTTACTCCTTGGAAGGAAAGTTATGACCAACGTAGACAGCTATTAAAAATCAGAGACATTACTTTGTGAACAAATGTCCATCTATGTGGCGGATTCATTTTGATATTTGGCAAAACTAATACAATTATGTAAAGTTTAAAAAATAAAATAAAATTTAAAAAAATAAATAAATTAAAAAAAAAAATGTCCATCTAGTCAAGGCTATGGTTTTTCCAGTAGTCATGTATAGATGTGAGAGTTGGACCATAAAGAAAACTAAGTGCCGAAGAATTAATGCTTTTGAACTCTGGTGTTGGAGAAGACTATTGAGAGTCCCTTGGAGTGCAAGGAGATCCAACCAGTCCATCCTAAAGGAGATCAGTCCTGAGTGTTCATTGGAAGGATTGATGTTGAACCTGAAACTCCAATACTCTGGCCACCTGATGGGAAGAGCTGACTCATTTCAAATGATCCTGATTCTAGGAAAGATTGAAGGCAGGAGGAGGAGGGTACGACAGAGGATGAGATGGTTGGGTGGCATCACCAACTCAATGCACATGAGTTTAGGTAAACTATGGGAGCTGGTGACGGACAGGGAAATGTGGCATACTGCGGTCCATGAGGATGCAAAGAGTCAGACACGACTGAGCGAATGAACTGAACTTAACTGAAAGCCTTTGGTTGTGGATGACAACAAACTGTGGAAAATTCTTCAAGAGATGGGAATATCAGATCACCTGACCTGCCTCCTGAGAAATATGTATGCAGATCAATAAACAACAGTTAGAACTGGACATGGAACAACAGACTGATTCCAAATAGGGCATGGGGTATATCAAGGCTATATATTGTCACCCTGCTTTTTTAATTTATATGCAGTGTACGTCATGTGAAATTCCAGACTGGATGAAACACAATCTAGAATCAAGATTGCTAGGAGAAATATCAATAACCTCAGATATGCAGATGACACCACCCTTATGGCAGAAAGTGAAGAAGAACTAAAGAGCCTCTTGATGAAAGTGAAGGAGGAGAGTTTTAAAAGTAGGCTTAAAACTCAACATTCAGAAAACTAAGATTATGGTGTCAGGTCCCATCACTTCATGACAAATAGATGGGGTAAAAACAGAAAGTTACAGATTTTATTTTCTTCAGGATGGTGACTGAAAACATGAAATTAAAGACCCTTGCTCCTTGGAAGCAAAGCTATGATGAACTAGCCAGCATATTAAAAAGCATGACATCATTTTGCTGACAAAGGTCTGTATTGCCAAAGCTATGGTTTTTCCAGTAGTCATGTATGATTCTGAGACTTGGCCCATGAAGAAGTCTGAGCACTGAAGAAAAATACGTTTGAAATGTGGTGCTGGAAGAGACCCTTTAAGAGTTCCTTGGGTTGCATGGGGATTACGCCAGTCCGTCTAAAGAAAACCAATCCTGAATATTCATTGGAAGGACTGATGCTGAAGCTGAAACTTTAACACTGGAAAAGGCTTAATACTAGGAAAGATTGAGGGCAGGAGGATAAGGGGGTGACAGGATGAGATGGTTGGATGGCATCACCAACTCAAAGAACATGAGTTTTAGGAAACTCTGGGAGATAATGAAAGACAGGGGAGCCTGGCATGCTGCAGTCCATGGAGTCACAAAGAGTAGAACATGACTCAGTGACTGAACAATATCAACAAAAACACCAACCCTGGATATTCTTCTCTATTTTTCCTTTTTGCATTCTTTTTTTATCTTTGCTTTTTGGCTTTTGATGATTCTATTGATATATCATCTATCTCAGAGACATTCCTCAGCTGTATCCAATCTACTAATAAGCTCATCAAATACACTTTCTTTTTTGTATTTGTTTACATTTTTTACATTTATTTTTTGGTCTTAGGATTTCTATCTTTCTATTTATACCACCCATTTGTTTTTACATGATGTCCATTGTTCCATTAGAGCCCTTATCATATCAGTCATAGT
Source organism: Bubalus kerabau (assembly GCF_029407905.1). Lineage (NCBI taxonomy): Eukaryota > Metazoa > Chordata > Mammalia > Artiodactyla > Bovidae > Bubalus > Bubalus kerabau. Next base: position 6,617,271 of record NC_073635.1, on the reverse strand, counting down.
TGTGTGATCATTCTAATACACTTGACTTGTCTGGTTCTGATCCTTGCTTTCTCCCTTCAAATTGTGCTTTGGTTTTACTGTTTTATTTTATTTTTTTGGTATGCCACCTAAGCTTTCCTAATAGCAAGACTTGATGTCCCAGGTAAAAGGAGCTGCGATGAATAGCCTTAGTAATGTGGTGTCTGGCTGTGTGGGGAGAGGCAGAGTTCTACAGCCCCCTGTCTGGGTCCCAGTCTTTTAGTGAGCATATGCCTCTGAATCATAACAGTTTCTCAGTTTTTTTCTCTCCCTTTAGTGGGACAAAATGAAGTGCACTGGAGTTTGGAATTTTCATTTCCTGGGTCAATTTGACTCTGACAATGCCCCAGAAGTATGAGTTCTAAAATAGTTTCCCCAGAGAGCAGGCCATGTTTTTTTGCTTTTTGTTTTTTTGTTTTTTTCTTTTTTTTTTTTTAATATTCCTACAGCTGCTGCTGCTAATTCGTGTCTGACTCTGTGCAACCCCATAGACGGCAGCCCAACAGGTTCCTCTGTCCCAGGGATTCTCCAGGCAAGAATACTGAAGTGGGTTGCCATTTCCTTCTCCAATGCATGAAAGTGAAAAGTGAAAGTGAAGTCACTCAGTCATGTTCGACTCTTAGTGACCCCATGGACTGCAGCCTTCCAGGCTCCTCCATCAATGGGATTCTTGAGGCAAGAGAACTGGAGTGTGTTCCAGTGTAGTGCAAAATGATTACTGTTCTCCTTCCATTGCTGGAAGCACAAAAGGATTTTTCTCCAGTATTTACTATTGGAACTTGCATGACCTTCTAGAGGTAAACCACACAATATTGTGCCCCATAGCCCCACGACTGGATCTCTTTGGAGTTTTAAAATCTCAGAGTTGATCAGCCTGGACCTCCAGTACGTTGTCAATTAGAGGTCAGAGTTTCCCACCCTGACATTGGCTCTCGAGGTGGTTTTCACTGCACTGATTCTGCTGTCCTAGTTGCCTGTCTCTCCAGCCACAGTGATTTGTCCTGTGTCCTTCACTTTCTTTGGAATCCAAGAAGAGTTGTTTATTTTTCAGTCTATTTAGCTTTTCACTTGCTATTAGAATGCAGTGGCAATTCCCAAACTTGTTATATGTGGAATCAGAAGTTTTCAAAACTACTAAATATGGAAGGTTGTCTTTTATAGGACTGCCTGTCTTTACCATTTTCTTCTCAATTTTGGAATTAGATATCTTGAATATTGATATCCATAATTACTCTTAAGTTCTCCATGTCCCTTGTCTTTGTGAGAGCTTTTTTATGAAAGAAATGAAGTTTGATCTAGGTAAGATATAATACATGTCTAATTCCACATGTTAAAAGCATTATTTTAAGTTCATGTGTTATAGGTTTCTTTCAGTTTCCAAATAAATAGCATTTATCTATTTTTTAGATTACATGCATCTGTAAATCAGCATACACATAACTGTATCTTAAACTGAATTAGGTCAAGGATGTTTATTTTATTTAATTGGTAAATAATACACATGAAAAAATTCCAAATTGTATCAACAGTTTCTTTTTTTTTTTTTAACATTTATTTATTTTTTATTTTATTTTATTTTATTTTATTTTTTTTTAAATTTTATTTTATTTTTAAACTTTACATAACTGTATTAGATTTGCCAAATATCAAAATGAATCCGCCACAGGTTTACATGTGTTCCCCATCCTGAACCCTCCTCCCTCCTCCCTCCCCATTCCATCCCTCTGGGTCGTCCCAGTGCACCAGCCCCAAGCATCCAGTATCGTGCATCGAACCTGGACTGGCAACTCATTTCATACATGATATTTTACATGTTTCAATGCCAGTTTCTTAAAGATATGTTTTCCCAATTATCACAGAGTAGAGAAGAGGTCATTATTATGTAATTTAATATAATTTCTATAAAATATCTACCTCCCCCCAAAATAAGACAAGAATGTTTTCTATTATTATTTTTACTCTTGTGGTTTTTAGAATGCCTAAAAATAATCATTATTTTTCTTTTAAAATATTTGCTTGTATTATTTTCTTTTTTCAGTCATTAAACATTAACTATGTTACTTTGTACATTTTTTTTTCTTTTTTCCAGATGAAAGGAAAATGGTTCATTCGTTCTCAACCAATCTGAGGTCCCAAATTTATTATTTGGGGGTAACAAGTGTAAGCCCCCTAATTTACGGTGCTGTTTGCAAGTTTTATGCAGCCTGCTTGGTTTCTGCAGGCCTTTCCCATATACTCATTTTTGGTTTCCTATCATTTCTATTCTACATATGTCATTCAGAGAACTCCATTAACACCAGGGTAGTTCTTAATTACATTTTTGTTAGCATGGGTGATTTGCCTTACACATTCTTTTATCTGAGAAAATGTTCCCTTGTCCAATTTTTGAAGATTTTGTTTAATCAGATCCCTGAGCTAATGAATATCATGTTTAAAGCTATTTAAAAGTATTTTTAAATATTTAATGATAGTATGGAATAAGTTGAAATTTTGCTGAATTTTTGTTTATATTTTAAAAATAATAGCTTTTATAGTAATGAGTTTAACCAAATTTACTTTGAAACAAATTACTTTAGACTATAAATTCAAAATCATTTTTAAATGAAGTAAAGCTTTCCTTAAATAAGAGAGTCTATAGCAGATTGTTACTAAAGGATGTGTTGTTGGTAATTGATGATCAAAACTTTGGTAAAAAAATTCCTTGTCAATTCAAAAAGATACCCAAAGCACATGTCTGGGTATTTTTCCTCTTTTGAATCTCTACTTTGTCTCAAGGCCAAAAAGTCCACTTGATAGTATATGGGGAAAAAAATCTCTCATTGAATGTAAAAATGAAAAGCCTTTATTCTCATTGTTTTGTCTCTATCTTTGTAGCAGAAGCCTTGAATACCTTATACTGTCATATTTATTCATGGGAAATAATGTTCAGCTTTCTCAAAAATGAATTCTATTAGTGAATTTCCAGGTCAGAAGATAATGCGTTTCTAAGACACTATAAGAAATGTTTCCTAAGTCACAAATATCCTCACTCTTTGCATAGGAATATAGAATTTGGAATAATCTCATGATAAAGAAAAGAGGAGGGAAAGGCTGTAGTAATTGAAGACATATCTTTTCAGTTTACTGTAGAGTCATTTTCCTGGAGGAGGAAATGGCAAACCACTCCAGTATCCTTGCCTGGAGAATTCCATGGACAGAAGAGCCTGGTGGGCTACAGTCCATGGGGTCGCAAAGAGTCCGACATGACTGAGCGACTAACACAGACACACAGAGGCATTTTATTCAGCATATATGTCTAATATACTTCTCCTAACTGTCCTAAAGCTCTGTCCCTACATTAAAAGCATCACTGATTCTATTCTCACGCATCCGCCACATGCATGGCGCCACCTGTTCTTCAACAGCATAGCTCCAACACCTGGCCTTCCTCCACTTTGTATTATTCATCAAGAACATGTGTAGAAGTTTTATGTTTGCAATCCGTTCTTTGTGTGAATCCTCAGTTCTTTGTGAAGTTGTAATGTATAGGGGGTTAAGAATAGAACTAGAGAGATCAGTCAGAGAATGCAGTGGCACCCCACTCCAGTACTCTTGCCTGGAAAATCCCATGGGTGGAGGAGCCTGGTGGGCTGCATTTCATTGGGTCACGCAGAGTCGAACATGACTCAAGTGACTTAGCAGCAGCAGAGGGACCAGTTGGCTTTACATACAGCCTAACTAGATGTCTGCCAACATGGTGTGATCTGAGATCTGCTTGCAACTAAAACATCCTGAAATAAGCCTTAATCAACCCAGAATGATACTGGAATATGCCAGAAGAGTAGAAATCCACTTCTTATATCTAAATATTTCAGTTCCCCAAAAAGTAAGTTGAGGAAAAATAATTATGTAATTCACATGGTAGGAAGAATTATATATGTCATCTATTATAGTAGGTATAAAATAAATGGAGTTACTGTGATTTCGAGTATAATGAAACAAATATCTCAGAAAATGATGAATAAAAGGCAATAGCATCTGTAGAAGAAAAACTAATATACATCAAGTAACGTTTTGGTCTTTGGGTAAAGAATTTGCGTACCAGTGCAGGAAATGTGGGCTCAATCCTTTGATGGAGAAGTTCTCTTGAAGGAGGAAATAGCAACCCACTCCAGTATTTCTTGCCTGGTAGATCCCAGGGACAGAGGAGCCTGGAGGGCAACAGTCCATGGGGTCTCAAAGAGTAGGGCATGACTTAGCAATCAAGCAAAACAATGATTCTTGATGCCAGTCTTATCTCTGCATGCAAATATGTTTGATATACATACACACACACACACACACACACACACACACACACACACACACACATATATCTGGACTTCCAGATATATGGAAGTGGCCTCAGTGGTAAAGAATTTACTTCAATGCAAGTGGTGGCAGGAACTACGGGTTTGATCCTGGCATTGGGAAGGAAATGGCAACCCACCTGAGTATTCTTTCCTGGGAAAACCCATGGACAGAGGATTCTGGGGGACTACAGTCCATGGGGTTGCAAAAGAGTTAGACATGACTTAGCAACTAAACAACAACAAAAATGTCATGTCTGCATAATTTAAAACAGTTTTTTAGATAACATAAAGGCACACATAATTAATTATAGATTTATTATTTTCATAAGAGAGCAGTCACTTATTTGACAAACATTCTTGTCTGTCATTTTGTTCCCAGGGATTGATTTAGGGGCTAGTACATAACGCATCATTTATTTAATAAACTATAAAACTTGTTTGTATATATGGTATATATTTGTTGAACTATTTGCTTTAAAAATGGTACCCTTTACCACACCAGAGAAATAAAAATCTGTGGGCTTCCACTGTGGCTTAGCAGAAAATAATTCATCTACAATGCAAGAAACACAGGAGATGTGGTTTAGATCCCTGGGTGGGGAAGATCCCCTAGAGAAGAGATGGCAACCCACTCCAGTATTCTTGCCTGGAGAATCCCATGGGCAGAGGAGCCTGGTGGGATACAGGCCATGGGGTCCCAAAGAATTGGATACAACTAAATCAACTGAGAATGCACTCACTGGTTAGTGATAATGTTAAAATATAACTGTGGGTCTCCACAGGAAATACACTTAAGTTAATTTTAAGAGAGAATCCTGGGTTGAATTGTATTCCTCAAATGATATGTTGAGGTTGTAGTCCCATGTAATTGTGAATGTAACCTGGAAATAAGATCTTTACAATTGTAGTCAAGTTAGTAATGAGTCTTATTGGACTAGTGAGTATGCATGTGTGTTCAGTACTGTCCAACTCTTTGGAACCCCATGAACTGTAGCCCATCAGGCTTCTCTCTCCATGGACCTTTTCAGGCAAGAATACTGGAATGGGTTGCCATTTCCTCCTCCAGGGGATCTTCCCTACCCAGGGATCAAAGCTGCATCTCCCATGTCTCAGGCATTGGCAGTCAGATTCTTTGCCACTTGCGCCACTTTAGAAGGGTGGGCCCTAAATCCATTGATTAATTAATAAGAGAAAGGAAAAGGAAATTCACATACTGAAAAGAGAGATGTAGAGATACCTAGGAGAGTGAAAGTTTTAGTCACTCATTTGTGCCAGACTCTTGTGACCCCGTGAACTGTAGCCCATCAGGATTTTCCCTCCATGGGATTTTCCAGGCAAGAATACTAGAGTGGGTAGCCATTTCCTTCTCCAATTACAGTGGTAAAAACTGAACTTATGCTGCCAGAAACCCCAGATGTCAAGAATTGCCAGTTACCTCTAGACAATAGGAAGAGGCAAGAAAGAATTATTCCTCTGACCCTTCAGAGAGAGACTGGCCCTGCTAACATCTTAATTTAGGCTTCTAACCTCCATATTCTCCTGTTCTAAGTCAGTCTGTGGTACTTTGTTGTGGCACTTACAGGGAGCATAGAGAGTAAAAGGAATTTTACAAAGTATATTCAAGAAAAAAGGTGAAGATTGGGTTCACAGCAAGGAAAACCACTGAAATATTAATAGATTTTTATGGACTGGACTACTGGCTTTTATGATCATTCAGGATATTCTGGGAACTCACTTTTTTCAGCCTATCACTTCACAACTACCTTTCCTGCAATTTACCCTTATCTGAACACACACAATATCTTTATATGTGCTCATAATTCTGCAAGAAATGATAATCCTTTCATCTCTTTCTGATTAAATAATAACTGTTATCTACAACCCATTTCAACAGCAAATTGCCCCATCCTCTATCCTACCAACCAAGTGTATTATCAGTATGCCACTGTTTCCTTCTTTATAGCAAGTAAACAAGTGTTTCCTGATTGTATTATGGTTGTCAGTATGAAAATACATTGTTTCATCATTTTTTGAGAACAAAAACATCTTACTGATCTTTGAATCCTGAACTACACTGATCATAGGACTTTGAATAGTATTTGTAATCAAATAATTAATTAAATAGATAAACTATGTGATACAGAGAAAATGTTTCTCTAGGAGATTATTTTTCTAAGAGGGTATCAATAAAATGGAATCATAAATCTTTAAAAAAATAAAATAAACTCAAAATGGCCATTAAAGAATAAGGCTAAGAAAGAATTTGATTGAAAATATGAGAAACAGTTAACAAAAGGTGCATATGAATGGAGCAAAAGCACATTTTATCTGAAGCAGGCAAGGCAGAGAGCAAAATTTACATTTCCTATTAGTGTTTATTATGTCCATGTATAGATGTCCAAGGCCTGGGATTGACCTTCATGATGTCAGTAGATGAAGCATCTAAGAGACGCATTTTTTGACAAGTTATATAATAAGCACTCCTCCCAAAATATTTATGTATCTCCTTTCTTCTTTTATTCACTTAAGGTATGAAGAGGAGTGCCATTGCTTCAGAATTGGGCTCTTTCAATAAGCAAAGCATTTTTATTATAAATATCAGCTGCAGTACATATTTGGTAAATCTTAATAACATCCTCTTACACCTACACAATAAATTACTAGTAAAAACTGCTTTGGCTGTGATATTTTCAGTATTTGTATTATCATCAACTCTTACATAATCCTATATTCCAATTTTGAAAAGAAACTCTTTCACAAACATTTTGACATTTGATTGAATTGAGTAACTTAATGCCTGATTAAAATATTTTCTAATGTCAGATTTCTCTTCAAAAAGCATTAGGCATATTTATAATTGTAACTAGCACCCTTCCCTCAAGATGGCTAATATGCTATTTCTGTATACTGATTTTCTGTAAGTTTCACTCTCTTTTTCTCTGTCTCCCACAATAAGTAACTTAAATTTTCAAGTTAAAACTTTAATTTACTCACAACCAAGGTCTCTCAGTGTGCACTATTCATAACCTATAAAGAGATGAGCATAACATTTTATAAATTTGTGTATATTTTTATAAAAATACTTAAAAATCACTCATCTATTCTTATTCACTATATTATTTGTTATATATTATCCAATATGCTACTGGAGATCAGTGGAGAAATAATTTCAGAAAGAATGAAGGGATAGAGCCATAGCAAAAGCAATACCCAGTTGTGGATGGGACTGGTGAAGAAGCAAGGTCCGATCCTGTAAAGAGCAATATTGCATAGGAATCTGAAATGTTTGGTCCATGAATCAAGGCAAATTGGAAGTGATCAAACAGCAGATGTCAAGAGTGAACATCAACATTCTAGGAATCAGTGAACTAAAATGGACTGGAATGGGTGAATTTAACTCATATAACCATTATATCTACTACTGGGGACAGGAATCCCTTAGAAGAAATGGAGTAGCCATCATGGTCAACAAAAAAGTCCAAAATGCAGTACTCGGATGCAACCTCAAAAACGACAAAATGCTCTCCGCTCGTTTCCAAGGCAAACCATTCAATATCATGGTAATCCAAGTCTATGCCCTGACCAGTAATGCTGAAAAAGCTGAAGTTGAACAGTTCTATGAAGACCTACAAGACCTTCTAGAACTAACACCCCCAAAAGATATCCTTTTTATTATAAGGGACTGGAATGCAAAAAGTAGGAACTCAAGAAACACCTGGATTAACAGGCAAATTTGGCTTTAGAGTACAGAATGAAGCAGGGCAAAGCATAAGAGAGTTCTGCCAAGAGAACACACTGGTCATAGCAAACTCCCTCTTCCAAGAACACAAGAGAAGACTCTGCACATGGACTTCACCAGATGGTCAAAACCGAAATTAGATTAATTATATTCTTTGCAGCCAAAGATGGGGAAGCTCTATACTGTCAGCAAAAACAAGACCTGGAGAAGACTGTGGCTCAGATCATGAACTCCTTATTGCCAAATTCAGACTGAAATTGAAGAAACTAGGGAAAAGCATAGACCATTCAGATATGACCTATATCAAATCCCTTACGACTATACAGTGGAAGTGAGAAATAGATTTAAGGGACTAGATCGGATAGACAGAGTGCCTGATGAACTATAGAAGGAGGTTTGTGATACTGTACTGGAGACAGGAGTCAAGACCATCCCCAAGAAAAATAAATTAAAAAAAGCAAAATGGCTATCTAAGGCGGCCTTACAAATTGCTGTGAAAAGAAGAGAAGTGAAAAGCAGAGGAAAGGAAAGAGATGCCCATTTGAATGCAGAGTTCCAAAGAATAGCAAGGAGAGATAAGAGAGCCTTCCTCAGTGAGGAATGCAAAGAAATAGAGGAAAACAATAGAATGGGAAAGACTGGAGATCTCTTCAAGAAAATTAGAGATCCCAAAGGAACATTATATGGAAAGATGGGCTCAATAGAGGACAGAAATGGTATGGACCTAACAGAAGCAGAAGATATTAAGAAGAAGTGGCAAGAATACGCAGGAGAACTGTACAAAAACATCTTCATGACCCAGATAATCACAATGGTGTGATCACTCACCTAGAGGCAGACATCCTGGAAAATGAAGTCAAGTGAGCCTTAGGAAGCATCACTATGAACAAAGCTAGTGGAGGTGATGGAATTCTAGTTGAGCTACTTCAAATCCTGAAAGATGATGCTGTGAAAGTGCTGCACTCAATATGCCAGCAAATTTGGAAAACTCAGCAGTGGTCACAGGACTGGAAAAGTTCAGTTTTCATTCCAATCCCAAAGAAAAGCAATGCCGAAGAATGCTCAAACTACCGCACAATTGCACTCATCTCACATGCTAGTAAAGTAATGCTCAAAATTCTACAAGCCAGGCTTCAGCAATACGTGCAGTATGAACTTCCAGATGTTCAAGCTGGTTTTAGAAAATGCAGAGGAACCAGAGGTCAAATTGCGAACATCCACTGGATCATCAAAAAAGCAAGAGAGCTCCAGACAAACATCTATTTCTGCTTTATTGACTATGCCACAGCCTTTGACTGTGTGGATCACAATAAACTGTGGAAATTCTGAAAGAGAGGGGCCTACTAGACCACCTGACCTGCCTCTTGAGAAACCTATATGCAGGTCAGGAAGCAACAGTTAGAACTGGACATGGAACAGGCTGGTTCCAAATAGGAAAAGGAGTACACCAAGGCTGTATATTGCCACCCTGCTTATTTAGCTTATATGCAGAGTACTTCATGAGAAATGCTGAGCTGGAAGAAGCACAAGCTGGAATCAAGACTGCCGGAAGAAACATCAATAACCTCAAATATGCAGATGACACCACCCTTATGGCAGAAAGTGAAGAAGAACAAAAGGGCCTCTTGATGAATGTGAAAGAGGAGAGTGAAAAAGTTGACTTTAAACTCAACATTCAGAAAACTACGATCATGGCATCTGGTCCCATCACTTCATGGCAAATAGGTGGGTAAACAGTGGGATCAGTGGCTGACTTTATTTTGGGGGGCTCCAAAATCACTTCAGATGATGACAGCAGCCATGAAATTAAACGACGCTTACTCCTTGGAAGGAAAGTTTTGACCTAAGTAGCATATGAAAAAGCAGAGACATTCCTTTGCCAACAAAGTTCCATCTAGTCAAGGCTATGGTTTTTCCAGTGGTCATGTATGGATGTGAGAGTTGGACTATAAGGAAAGCTGAGCAGCAAAGAATTGATGCTTTTGAACTGTGGTGTTAGAGAAGACTCTTAAGAGTCCTTTGGACTGCAAGGAGGTCCTACCAGTCCATCCTAAAGGAGATCAGTCCTGGTTGTTCATTGGAAGGAGTGATGTTGAAGCTGATACTCTAATACTTTGGCCACCTGATGCGAAGAGCTCACTCATTGGAAAAGACCCTGATGCTGGGAGGGATTGGGGGCAGGAGGAGAAGGGGATGGCAGAGGATGAGAAGGCTGGATGGCATCACCAACACAATGGACATAGGTTTGGGTGGACTCCGGGAGTTGGTGATGGATAGGGAGTCCAGGCATGCTGTGGTTCATGGGGTGGCAGAGTCAGACATGACTGAGCAACTGAACTGAACTGAACACTGTTTGTATTTTGGAAAAAAAATTTCTAATGTCTTTAAACCAAAGATATATATGTAAATAACTGAAATAACTGAAATTATACGTGGCATAGAAACTAACTGGATCGATGATCCATAATAGTTTCTCAGTAGTTCAAGTCTATTTGGGTTCCACTCCATCTCACTATCTAATCTGACTTCTATCTCAGTTGTTGCTTTTGCCTTTTTTTTTTTTTTTTTTCATTTGTTGAATGACTCGGCATGTTTCATTTAGTGATTTAAGTAAAGATAAAAATTATTGAAAATCACAACCAATTATAAAAAGCACTAATATTTTTAGTTATTCAGCAACTTTTAATAGTCTTATGTGCAACATATCTTTTAAACCAATGTTTTTCAACCTGAGGTTGTTTTAGTTTGAGGAGACATTTGGCAGGGTCTGGAGACAGTTTTGTTTGTCAATACAAGAAATCTGTTAGATTTCTGAAATCTAACAGAAACCAGGGATGCTGCTAAACATTCTACAATGCACAGACCCCTGCAAGAAAGAATTGTCTGGTCCAAAATGTCAATGGGGTCAATATTGAGAAACTATTACTTATTCTTTTCACAATTCCTGTGATACATAAGGTGACTATGATGTTAAAAACTTGCCAGCGTCACTAAGAAAATAAATTATTGAACTAGGACTTAACCTAGGCAAACTCAAGCAGTCTGGCAGAAGTACATAGTAACATCAACTGCTGTGCTGTCTCACTGATGTTATCATGTACAACTTAAGGAACGACTCTCAATGATATTTAACTCCTGGTATTCACACCATTGTTAACACTCTCAATTTGGGTGTGATATGGCCCCAGGAACTTCTTTATAGAGTAAAATGTAGCAAAAATATTGGAAGATCATCTCTAGTATTAGGTTATTAAAGACTGACTTTTCATTGTGCTTTTGATTTTTATTTTCTGGATAGTTATTGATACTTAATACCTTTTCATACACTTGATGGCCATTTCTATGTCTTCTTTGGAAAACTATCTACTTGAGTCCACAGTCTATTTTTTATTTTGATTTTTTTGTCTTTTTCATCATCCCTTTATTTTTTTAAATTGTATTTTATTTTTTAACTTTACAGTATTATATTGGTTTTGCCAGTTATCGAAATGAATCTGCCATAGGTATACATGTGTTCCCCATCCTGAACCCTTCTCCCTCCTCCCTCCCCATACCATCACTCTGGGTCGTCCCAGTGTACCAGCCCCAAGCATCCAGTATCATGCATTGAACCTGGACTGGCGACTCATTTCATATATAATATTATACATAGTTCAATGCCATTCTCCCAAATCTTCCCACCCTCTCCCTCTACCACAGAGTCCAAAAGACTGTTCTATACATCTGTGTCTCTTTTGCTGTCTCTCATACAGGGTTATTGTTACCATCTTTCTAAAGGTACTATTTCACGCCAGACAGAATGGCTGCAATCCAAAAGTCTACAAGCAATAAATGCTGGAGAGGGTGTGGAGAAAAGGGAACCCTCTTACACTGTTGGTGGGAATGCAAACCAGTACAGCCACTATGGAGAACAGTATGGAGATTCCTTAAAAAACTGGAAATAGAACTGCCTTATGACCCAGCAATCCCACTGCTGGGCATACACACTGAGGAAACCAGAATTGAATGAGACACGGGTACCCCAATGTTCATCGCAGCACTGTTTATAATAACCAGGACATGGAAGCAACCTAGATGCCCATCAGCAGATGAATGGATAAGAGAGCTGTGGTACATATACACAATGGAGTATTACTCAGCCATTAAAAAGAATACATTTGAATCAGTTCTAATGAGGTGGATGAAACTGGAGCCTATTATACAGAGTGAAGTAAGCCAGAAAGAAAAGCACCAATACAGTATACTAACACATATATATGGAATTTAGAAAGATGTTAACAATAACCATTTATACGAGACATCCCTTTATTTTTTTTTTTAATTATTTAAAATTTATCAAAATTGTGTCAAATTCCATATACTGTTTTATACCTTCTTTTCATTTATAAATATGTTATGGACCTTTTTTTTAATTTTATTTTAATTGGAGGCTAATTACTTTACAAATTTTTCATTTTTATAACCTACTATTACTTTAAAAAAAAAGACTTTTTTAGAGCAAACTTCAGTCTATTTTTTAATCAGTTTATTACATTTTTTGCTATTGAGTTGCAGGAATTCTGTATATATTTTGAAAATTACCACCTTATTTTATATGTAGATTTCAAATATTGTTTCTCCTGCTCCCTTTTCACTGGCAGTTTTTTTTTTTTTTTTCTTTTCATTTGATGTGCAGAATCTTTTTCTTTTATTTCATCTCACTTATTTACTTTTGCTATTGTTGCCTTCATTTTTGCTGTCCTATCATGAAATCATTGCCAAAGTTAGAGGGAGAGACAATTACTGTACGATACTATTTATATGTGCAATCTAAACATGACACAAATGAGATTATATACAAAACAGAAACAAACTTACAGACACAGAGAACAAATTTGTAAATGCTCAAAGGGGAAGGGGGGAGGGATAAATTGTGAATTTTGGATTAGCACATGTAAACTATTATATAGAGAGTGAATAAACAACAAGGACCTATTGCATAGCACAAAGAACTATATTCAAGATCCTGTAATATCATAGTGGAGAAGAATATGAATTAGAATATATATATATGTATATACTTGAATCACTTTGCTCTACACAAGAAACTAACACATTGTAAGCCAACTGTGCTTTAAAAAAACAATTTTTTTAAGTTAGAAAATGGATTCATGGTCAAACCCATGTTATGAAGTTTCTCCTTTATGTTTTCTTCTAGTAGTTTTATAGCTGTTTCAAGTCTTTTCTATTTTGAGTTAAATTTTGTGTATGGTAATGTAAGGTAAAAGTCTGGTTTCCTTCCTTTGTTTGTGTATTTCTAGCTTTCCTAGCAGAAATTGATTGAAGAACTTATCCTTTTCCTGTTGTGTATTCTTGGCACCATGTCACAGATCAATTGCTCCTATATTAAGGAACTTAATTCTGGGCTGTCTATTCTGTGCTATTGATCTGCATATCTGTGTTTATGTCAATACCTGTATATATCTGTCATACTGTTTTGCTGATCACTGTAACATTGTAATACAGTTTGAACTCAGGAAGCATGATGCCCCTAGATGTGTCCTTCTACGGATTAATTTGGTTATCCATGGTGTTTTGTGGTTTTATATGAATGATAGAATTTTTTTTTCTCTTTCTGAAAAAAAATGCTGTCAGGATTTGTTGTTGTTGTTATTGTTGTTCAGTCGCTAAGCCATGTCTGACTCTGTGACCCCATGAACTACAAGGCTTGTATTGATCTATATATTACTTCAGGTAAGCATATTTTAATAGTATTAAGTCTCTCAATCTATGATGATGAGATCCCTTTCCTTTTCTTTGTATCTTCTATAAGTTTTTCATAGTTTTTAGTACACAAGTCTTTCATCTTCTTAAAAATAGAACTACCATCTGTTCAGTTCAGTTCAGTCAGTCAGTACTGTCTGACTCTTTGTGACCCCATGTACTGCAGCATGTCAGGCCTCCCTGTCTATCACTGACACCTGGAGCTTGCTCAAATTCATGCCCATTAAGTTGGTGATATTATTCAACCATCTCATCCTCTGTTGTCCCCTTCTCCTCCTGCCTTTCATCTTTCCTAGAATCAGGGTCTTTTCCAATGAGTTAGTACTTTGCATCAGGTGGCCAAAGTATTGGAGCTTCAGCTTCAGCATAAGAGCTTCCGATGAATATTCAGGACTGATTTCCTTTAGGACTGACTAAAGAACTACCATGTAATCCAGCAAATCTGCTTCTTTGTATTTATACAAAAAAAAAAAAAGAAATCAGAATTTCAAAGAGATGTTTGCACTTGTATGTTCATTGCAGCACTATCTATACCACCCAAGTTATAGAAACAACATCAATATCCATCAACAGATAAATAGATAAAGAAAATGTGGTATGCATATACCATGGAACATCATTCAGCCTTAAAAAAGAAGAGAATTTTGCAATTATGCAACAACATGGATGAAACTTGAAGATATAAATGTAAGTGAAATAAATCAATCACAGAAAGACAAAGACTTCATGATTGAACTTCTATGAGGTAACTAAAATAGTTAAATTCACAGAATCAGTGAGTAAGATGCTCATTACCAGGGACTGGTGGGAGGGAGTAGTGTATAGTTACTAGTAAACTGGCTTAAAGTTTTAGTTAAACATAATGACAAAACTTTAGGTATCCAGTGTGCAATATTGCACTTACGGTCAACTTAATCTACTGTATACTTAAAAATGTGTTAAAAGGTTATATTTCACGTTGTGTCTTTACTGAGGAAAAATAAGATTTTAAAAATAAAACATTTTTCTTATTAAAAAATGACTGTGTCATAACTGGCCGGTACACACCATCTCTGATTTTTCTTTTTCTTTTTTTTTTTTAAATTATAGTATAGTTGATTTAGATCATTATATTAGTTTCACATGTGCAACACAGTGATTCAAAATTTTTAATAGATTCTACTCCTCTTAAAGTTATTACAAAATACTGGGTATGTTTACTGGGCTGCACAACACATCCTTGTAACTTATTTATTTTATACATAATAGTTTGTGTCTCCTAACCCCCATGCCTGTCTTGCTCCACTCCACTTTCTCTCTCTCCCTCCCCTCATTGGTAACCATTAGCTTGATTTCCATATTTGTCAGTCTTTTTTTTCTGTTCTGTTATATTCATTTGTTTGTTTTTTTTAATAGATGAATTCGCTGAAAATTTATCTTTGAAAAATGTTCACAAGACTGTTATACCTTTTTTAGAGAAAGAAAATATACTATAATCTATATCTATAGAGTACCTTTAAACTGCTATCAGCACATGATTGGTATAAATAAATTAATGAAGCAAAATAGTTCAGTGGATAATTTAATATTATCATTGGCAATGTAACTGTCACAGCTACTAAAACATTAATCCATACACAAGCCATCATTTAAATGTATCATGCTAATTACAATGATTGATTATCAAAAACTTTATTGAGACTTTATTATTTTCATAAGTGCTGATGTAAATTAATTAATAGCTAATAATTATTGTAACCTTTCAATCATCAAAATATGTAACCTGATATTAAAGCATAAAGAAAAGAACATCAGTTAACAGGATTGTCAGAAAATAACAACATAACCACTCTTTTTGTAAATTTGCACATCTTAAAACTATATTCCTGACCAAGGTGGTAAAGTCAATTTGATTTACTTCTCTCATCATGTGAAATTTAGGTTCCTGCTCCTAATCCGATATTCTGTAGAAATCAAACATAAAAACAAGCTCTTCTTATGTAATTCACAGGTATAATTTAATATAATAATTTGCATTCTTAAATATTTATTAGTTATAAATCAGTAAAATAAGAACAGGAACATTTCTGTGTCTTGAACTCTCCAAACAGTACTGTGTCTGGTTCATAGTGACTCCTAGTCTATATTTATTGACATATTAAAAATGTAAAACTGTTTTAAAGCTATACTAAATTGTATTAACTGTATTTATATTTTTAATTGCAATGAAAGTTTATTTTTTTGCCAGCAAAGTAATCCTCAAATCTCCAAGCTACGCTTCAACAGTATGTGAACAGAGAACTTTCAATGTTCAAGATGAATTTAGAAAAGGCAGAGGAACCAGAGATCAAACACTGCCAACATCCGTTGGATCATAGAAAAAGCAAGAGAATTACAGATAAACATCTACTTTTGATTAATTGACTAAGCTAAAATGTTTGACTGTGTGGATCACAACAAACGGTGGAAAATTCTGAAAGAGATGGGAATACCAGACCACCTCACCTGCCTCCTGAGAAACCTGTATTCATGTCGAGAAGCAACAGTTAGAACTGGACTTGGAAAAATGAACTGGTTCCAAATTGGGAAAGGAGTACACCAAGTCTGTATATTGTCACCCTGCTTATTTAACTTATATGCAGAGCACATTATGAGAAATGTCAGGCCAATGAAGCACAAGCTGGAATTAAGATTTCAGAGAGAAATACCAATATCCTCAGATATGCAGATGACACCACCCTTATGGCAGAAAGCAAAGAAGAACTAAAGAGACTCTTGATGAAAGTAAGTGGAGAATGAAAAAGCTGCCTTAAAATGCAACATTCAAAAAACTAAGATATTTTAAGGTAATTAGCCTGTATTTAAAATAAATAAATTTAAATTAAAAAAAAAAAAAAACAAAAAACTAAGATCATGGCATCCGATCCTATCACCTAATGGCAAATAGATGGGGAAACAATGGAAACTGTGAGAGACTTTATATTCTTGGGCTCCAAAATCACTGGAGATGGTGATTGCAGCAATGAAATTAAAAGACATTTGCTCCTTGGAAAAATAATGACAAGTATAAACAGCATATTATAAAGCAGAGACATTACATTGTCAACAAAGATCTGTCTAATCAAAGCTATGGTTTTTCCAGTAATCATGTATGGATGAGAGTTGGAACATGACAAAGGCTGAATGCCAAAGAATTGATGCTTTAGAGCTGTGGTGTTGGAAAAGACTCTTGAGAGTCCCTTTGGACTGCAAGGGTGTCAATCCAGTCAATCCTAAATCAAGTAAATCCTGAATATTCATTGGGAGGACTGATGCTGAAGCTGAAGTTCCAATACTTTGGCCACCTGATATGAAGAACTGACTCACCAGAGAAGACTCTGATGCTGGGAAAAATCGAAGACAGGATGAAAAGGGGATAACAGAGGACAAGATGGTTGGATGGCACCACTGACTCAATGGTCATGAGTTTGAGCAGGCTCCGTGAGATGGTGAAGGACAGGGAGGCCTGGAGCGCTGCAGTCCATGGGGTTGCAAAGAGTCAGATATGACTGAGTGACTGAACAACAACAACAAATACCAATTAAAAAGCACCATAATTTTAAAATATCAACAATAAAAGTGTAAAAGAGAAAAATTATGATTCAGTAATAAAACAATAATGTAATGCTTTCTAGCTATGTTTCTATGTGCATTAATTCAATTGTAAATTAATCAGAAATGTGTATTAAATGTCTACTGAATTTCAAGTACAATATTAGACTCATAATATGCTATTGGAAAAGAAAGAGGCATTTTTATACTAATGAACTCTTTTATAGAAAAGTTGAGAAGGCAGAAATTAACCTAATTAAAATATAATTATATACTGAAATAAGTACTTTAAAACAGCAAGGTTATATGAGACAGGAATACCATTTTTCAGGAGGAAGCTGTCAAAGAAAGTCTTGCAGAGAAAAAGACATTTCAGTTATTACTGAATAGCTGATACCAAAAATGCAGACAGAGAAGTGTTCCAAGCAGCAAGTACAAAAAGTACAGGCTACAAAGTGTAAGGAAGAAGTCATAATGTTGCCAGAATCTTGGACCAATGTCTACCAGCTATTACAGGACGGATGAAACTGTGTTAAGAACAAATGGTATCTGAGAACATTCAAGCAGTTCACCTACAAAGGTGAAAGAATTTAAAGATGCCTTGTCCCAGCACCACATTATGCTTGGAATCTAATCCTAATAAAAATGATACATTGCATTATCACACTCTTCCTTTTTTTTAATTAATTATGAAGATGTGTTACCTCCTCTTTAAAGCACTGCCAGTTTAGATGCTGTGGGGCTGCCCACCTCCCTATGCCAGAGTTTTCACAGCCATGTGTCTCAAGGGCAGTGTGGTTGTGCTAGTAAAAAGGATGCTAGGGGATTTCCCTGGGGGTCCAGCACTTAAAAATCTGCCTGCCAATGCAAGGGACACCGGTTCAATTCCTGGTCTGGGAAGATTCCACTTACATCGAGGCAACTAAGCTGAACCAGTGCCCTTTAGCCTATGGTCCACAACAAGGGAAGCCACCACAGTGAGAAGCCCTGGTTATTGCAAACTAGAGAGTAGATACGCTGTCCACAACTATAGGCAGTCTGCACACAGCAACGAAGACCCAGCAAAGTGCAGCCAAAAGTAAAATATGAGTTAAAAAAAAAAAAGCTGCTAGGCACAGAAATCACTTAAAAAGTGTCACCCAATGACCTTCCATATGTCTCCTTTTAGAAAAAGATGTAGTTTTACCATGATGCTTGGTGCCTGAAAGCATAATAAAACTCTCTCTGTAGCCTTCCAAGTCCCAGTATCATATTAGTTGTTTTCCAGTTTACAAAATTTCTCTAACTTAACTTGAATCTTTCAAATAACACATTCATTAATACATTTGGGTTATTATTAAATTTTATTCCATATTTTAATGCATATTAATTTGTTACCTACTTTTTGTAAAATCTTTGGAATTCAGGCACAACAAAAGATAGACACAGCTGTGTCCTCATGGAATTTGGATGATAGAAGGACAATTTAAATAGGTAATTATACTAGGGTGTAAAATTTATTGTGATAAAGGTGATATTGGTTGAAAAACAAAATTGGTAGAATTTAGAGCCAGAGAAGTGTTCCAAAGGAATTCCTGTTTAAAGGAAAGACTTGGAAAGTAAAATGTGAATTACTCAGAAAAAGTGAGAAACGTGTAGAAGGATAGGTAGGAAAATGAACAGTAAGAGACTCATTCTTTGGATAGAATACATGTGCAAAATCATAAAAAGAGGAGACAGCAGGTCACTTTACTGGGCAAAGATAGCTCAGGATATCTGAGATATAGAATTTATGGGTTCTAAATGTGTGATACAGAAAAGATAAGAGATGAGGTCAGAGAGAAAGGCAAAAGCCTCATAATATAAGGCCCTATAAGCAGGTTGCATTCTTCTTAGGACAATGAGAGTCCAGAGAATAAAACAAAGCAGTGCAGACATGATTTAAGAGATGATCCTGCACCAGTGTTCAAACTGAATACATCCATTTAACAGTCTGTTGTACTAGTTCAGGCAAAAGATGATTTGATCATTGTCCTTACTAGACAAATGACTAGAGATGAATTTGTTAGACACTTATGAATTAAAAATTGTCAGTACTCAGTTTCTGAATGGTGTCAGTAAGAACAAAAAGAGAAATAACTGATGAATTCCAGAATTTTAGCTTTGAAAAGAGGTTTAAAAACAGAGTCATTTATTGTGAGGAGAGAACTTCAGAACCTCAGGTTAGAACTTAATATAATATATTCAGTTTTGACTATACATGGTGATATGCCGAGCAGAAATGACCAATGAGCAAGAAGCTATAAAGTTCCACCATTTTTTTCAGAATAAAGTGGAATACATTAATCATCTGAAAATATTGCTGTACTTCCTTTAATGTATCTTGTGCAATATTGATCCATTTCATACAAAGGGATGGGTTGTTTATGCCTAAAGATTGTTGGAAAACTGCTCTTGAGACAAAAAAATAATATTGAGGAGTCAAGAGAAGACTTGAGATACTAACTTTTAACAGTTAAGTGGGTTAGACTACAAAATATCTGGCAGTATCTTGACTTAAAATATGTCCAAACATTCTGGAGTATAAAGTCAAGTGGGCCTTAGGAAGCAGTGCTGTTAGTAAAGCTAATGAATGAGATGGAATTCCAGAGAGCCATTCAAAACCCTAAAGTGAAACATGCTCAGTGGTCTGACTGTTTGCAACCCCATAGACAATACAGTCCATGGAATTCTCCAGGCCAGAATATTGGAGTGGATATTCTTTCCCTTCTCCAGGACATCTTCCCAGCCCAGCGATCAAACCCAGGTCTCCCACATTGCAGGCAGATTCTTTACCAGTTGAGCTACAAGAGAAGCCTAAGAATACTGGGGTGGGTAGCCTATTCCTTCTCCTGACCCAGGAATCGAACTGGAGTCTCCAGCATTGCAGGCAGATTCTTTACCAACTGAGCTATCAGGGAAGCCCAAAACTCTAAAAGATGATGGTATCAAAGTGTTGCACTCAATATGTCAGCAAATCTGGAAGACCCAGCAGTGTCCACAGGACCTGAAAAGATCAATCCTTATCCCAATAAGCAAGAAGAATAGTATTAAAGTGTGTTAAAACCACTGGACAGTTTCACTCATCTCCCATGCTAGTAAAGTCATGCTTAGCATCTTGCATGCTAAGCTTCAGCATTACTCAAGCCAAGAACTTTCAGACGTCCACGCTGGGTTTAGAAAAGGCAGAGGAACCAGAGATCCAATTGCTAACATACAGTGTATCATGAAGAAAGCAAGGGAATTCCAGAAAAACATCTACCTTTGTTTCACCGACTATGCTAAAGCCTTTGACTGTGTGGATCATAAAAAATTCTGAAAATCTCTTTAAAAGACGGGAATACCAGACCATCTTACCTGTCTCCTGAGAAATCTGTATGTGGCTCAAGAAGCAACCCTGTATGGAGCAACTGATTGGTTTGAGATGAGAAAGGAATATGACAGGGCTGTTTATTGTCACCCTGTTTGTTTAACTTGTAGGCTGAGCACATCATGAAAAATGTGATGTTGGATGAATTGCAAGCTGGAATCAAAATAGGTGATAGAAACATCAACAACCTCAGATATGCAGATGATACCATCCTAATGACAGAAAGTGAAGAGGAACTAAAGAGCCTCTTGATGGTGTGTGAAGGACAGTGAAAGAGCCAGCTTAAAACTAAAAGTTAAGAAACTAAGATCATGGCATCTGTCTCTATTACTGCATGACAAACAGAAGGGGAGAAGGTGGAAGTAGTGACAGATTTCCTCTACTTGGGTTCCAAAATCACTGTAGACAGTGACTTGCAGCCATGAAATCAGAAGACAATTGCTTCTTGGCAGGAAAGCTATGACAAGCCTAGACAGTGCATTGAAAAGCAGAGACATTACTCAGCCGACAAAGGTCCAAATAGACAAGGCTACAGTCTTCCTAGGTCATATTGAGAGCTGGACCATAAAGGATGCCTTAGAATTGACGTCTTCAAACTGTGGTGCTGGAGAATACTCCTGAGAGTCCCTTGAACAGCAAGGAGATCAAACCAGTCAATCTTAAGTAAAATCAACCCTGAATATTCACTGGAAGTATTCATATTACTGATGCTGAAGCTGAAGCTTCAGTATTTTGGTCACCTGATGCAAACAGCTGACTCATTGGAAAAGTCCCTGATGCTGGGAAAGATTGAGGGCAGAAGAAGTTCTCAGAAAATGAGATGGTTAGATGGCATCATCGATGCAATGGACATGAACTTGGGCAAACTTCAGGAGATATTGAGGGACAGAGAGGTCTAGCTTGCTGCAGTCCAAGGCATCACAAAGAATCAGACATGAGTAGGCAACTGGACAAGAACATCTTGAATTATAGAACTCTGTAAGTGTTTCAACAGCAATTATTTTCACCTGTATTTTTGTGTGGCAATATTCAAAGCCAGGATTCCCTGGTGGCTCAGATGATAAAGAATCTTCCAGCAATGCAGAGACTTCGATTTGATGCCTGGGTGGGGAAGACCCCCTGGAAAGTGAAAGTGAAAGTAAAGTCGTGTCCAACTCTTTGTGACCCCATGGACTGTAGCCCACCAGGCTCCTCCATTCATGGAATTTTCTAGGCAAGAGTACTGGAGTGGGTTGCCATTTCCTTCTCCAGAAGGGGTGGAGAAGACCCCGTGGAAAAGAGAATTGCTACTCACTCCAGTATTTTTTTTCATATTGTTCATGGGGATATTAAGGTAAGAATGCTGAAGTGGTTTGCAATTTCCTTCTCCAGTGGACCACATTTTGTCAGAATGGTCCACCATGACCTGTCCGTCTTGGCTGGCCCTGTACAACATGGCTCATAGCTTCATAGAATTACACAAGGCTGTGATCCATGTAATCATGTGCAGATCTGAGAGTTGGACCATTAAGAAGGCTGAGCACTGAGGAATTGATGCTTTTGAACTGTGGTGCTGGAGGACTCTTGAAAGTTCCTTGGGCTGCAAGGAGATCAAACCAATCAATCCTAAAGAAAATCAACCTTGAATATTCATTGGAAGGGCTGATGTTGAAGCTGAAGCTCCAATACTTTGGCCACCTGATGCATAGGGCCAGCTCTTTGGAAAAGACCCTGATGCTGGGAAAGGTTGAGGGCAGGAAGAGAAGGGGGCAACAGAGAATGAGATGGTTGGATGGTACCACTGACTCAATGGAAGCGAGATTGAGGAAATTCTGGGAGATAGTGAAGGACAGGGAAGCCTGGCATGCTGCAGTCCATGTGGTTTAGTGACCAAACAATAGCTAGTATTCTTGCCTGGAGAATTCCATGAACAGAAGAGCCTGGTTGAATCACAGTCTGTGAACTCGCAAAGCATCAGACATGACTGAGCGACTGCACACACACACATTAAAGTCACCCTTATGTTCTTTTGGAAATCTCTGTCTTTAACAAAAAAGGCATAATATAACTTCCTGATATTTGTGATAACTTCCCAGGCACCTCTACATTCTCTGGACAAGTCAAGGAGGAAGACTATGGAAGAAAAAATTGGAGAGGGAGAGGGTAGAAATGAAAGAACTGAGATGTTCTCTTTGTGAGGGTGCATCCTCTTCAACTACAATTTTCAAGCCCAGCTGTGCAAGAAACAACCTGTGAAAGTTTTAAAGCCCCTCACTCTTGGGCCACCTAATGACCATGAGATCAGTAGCTGTGAATTCAGACACCAGACATAGTTCCCTTTTAAAAAGCCCCATCAGGAGTAGCTCATTTTTTACTTTTTTAATATAAAAGTTTTTTAATGTTTATGTTTTGATTTGGCTGTGTCAGATCTTAGTTGCAGAATGTGGGGTCTTGCATTCTGGTGCATGGATTCTCTGGTTGTGGTGCACGGGCTCTGTAAGTGTGGCAGGTGGACTCAAGGGCAGGCAGGGTTCAGAAGTTGAGGTGCACAGGCTTAGTTGCTCTGTGGCATGTGGGATCTTAGTTCCCTGACCAGGAATCAAACCCAGGTCCCATGCATTACAAGGTGGATTCTTAACCACTAGACCACCCAGGAAGTCCCAGGATCAGCTATTAAATAGGTGATAATTTCTATTGAAAAAGGGAAAATTCAGGAAAGATTAGAATATGCTTGATATTTTTTTTTCTGTTTAGAAATATTATAATTTTAAATGACATGTCATATGAACAGCTGGACTTAAATTTTTTAGCTTATTATATTCCTACCAAACAAAGGACTTCTGTTCGGACCACAAGTCCTCAAAACATAACAGTAAGGCTATCTACCTTGAATGTAATGCTGATTCCTTGGAAAAAAATTGATTTTTAATAAAACCTGTTAGTGGTGATTTGGCTGTTTTTATCTTGGAGTCATACTGTAGGCATTTAATAATATGTAGTATGTCATGTGTCCCAGAAAAAAGTTGTTTATGTATCTTTTAAAACAAATTATTCATAGAAATAAGACAAAGAAAAAATAAATCCTATATATAATATTTTGAAAAACACTATTTTATATCTATTACTCCTTGGATATAGAGTAAGAATTTATACTGTGTTTAGAAAATGGCTTATCCCCAGGCTCCACAGTTTCTAGTTTACTTATTTTCTTCTCAAGGAAAGCCAGGCAATGATCATGACTCTTTGGTGTTCCAGACCAAGCTAGAGCTACTTTAAAGCAGAGATAAGTTAATATTAAGGTAATAATAATTTGAGATGATATTAAAACAAAACTGACTGAGGTTTTTTTTTTTTTTTTTTTTCTTTTAGTGCTTGGGTTTCCTTAACTTTAAAATAATAAATCCTTTCAACCTGGTTTTATTAGGCCATGTTAACTACTGGTTGCTTACAACAGTTTAAAGTTTCTCTCTGGTTTCCTAGGTATATTTCCATATGACAATCCTGTATGCAAGACAGCAAAAGAGACACAGATGTATAGAACAGTCTTTTGGACTCTGTGGAGGCGGGTGATGATTTGGGAGAATGGCATTAAAACATGTATAATATCATATAAGAAACGAATTGCCAGACCAGGTTCGATGCATGATACAGGAAGCTTGGGGCTGGGGCACTGGGATGACCCAGAGGGATGATATGAGGAGGGAGATGGGAGGGGGGTTCAGGATGGGAAACATGTGTACACCCATGGTGTATTCATGTTGATGTATGGCAAAACCAATACAATATTTTAAAGTAAAAAAAAAAATAAATAAAATAAAAATATTAAAAAAATAAATAAAGTTTCTCTCTGATTTTCTAATCAAAGATCCCTTAAATAGATCATATACTTCAGTATCTGTATGAATACTGTAATTTAATTAAAGTCAACAGGATCTCCTAAAATTTGTCTTTTTTTTTTTTTTCTATTGTACTAAGATAAAAGCCAAATGCTGGAACTTCAGGAGGACCAGCAGCGTTCTATCCACCCAGAGCCATGCACAGAAGTTCTTCAAAAGTATGTCTGTTGGTAGACGTATAAAATATAACTTCTCTCTCAGTAAAAGTTTACAATATTTTGTAACAACATAATATTTAGAAGATTATCTTTCATTGTGTAGATAGCATAGCAAACATTATTACATATTAATATAAAACCAAACAGGCATCTTTGTTATGTAGGATTTTAATGTATAGATAATCTTTTGAAAGTATTGAGATTGCTTATTTTTTTTTTTTTTTTAATTTTATTTTATTTTTAAACTTTACATAACTGTATTAGATTTGCCAAATATCAAAATGAATCCGCCACAGGTATACATGTGTTCCCCATCCTGAACCCTCCTCCCTCCTCCCTCCCCATTCCATCCCTCTGGGTCGTCCCAGTGCACCAGCCCCAAGCATCCAGTATCGTGCATCGAACCTGGACTGGCAACTCATTTCATACATGATATTGAAACATGTAAATATCATGTATGAAATGAGATTGCTTATTTTAATAAAAGTTATATCAGTAAAACATTATTGTTACAAACTGCAAAATGAGAATAGACATTGACTTATTATATGTAAATCAATTCAGTAATATTTGTTTAAATTAGTTTTTACATTAGAATAAAACTAAGCTAAGATTAAAATTATCTTGTATTATATAGCTCTTACTCTAAATGTGATATTCCCAGAAACTTCATTTTTCTGTATTATTTTACCATGTGCCTAAATAAAAAAAGTAAAATATAATGAAAGAGCTTTGCATTTATTCTCATGGTAGGTAACAAAAAGTAGTACCAAAACCTGAAGTAAAATAAATAGATTCATATGAGAAAATATCTTTGAAATGAAATATGTAGATAACAGAAGCCTTTATTTGTTACCATCATTGCATTTAACTATTGTATTTATTTAACCATTGTATTGTATTTAACCGTTGTAATTAACTATTATTTATTGAATACCTACTCTATGCCATATATATATATGTATATATATGCACCTATACTATATGCATATACTATCCATATATATAGTATATGCATATACTATAATATACACATATACTATATGCCATATACTATATATAAGCATATACTATACTACTATATATATGCCTGCTCCTTGGAAGAAAAACAATGACCAACCTAGCCAGCATATTAAAAAACAAAGATGTTACTTTGCCAAAAAAGCTCTGTCTAGTCAAAGCTATGGTTTTCCCAGTAGTCAAGTATGGATATGAGAGTTGCATCATAAAGAAAGCTAAGCGACGAAGAATTGATGCTTTTGAACTGTGGTGTTGGAGAAAACTGTTGAGAGTCCCTTGGACTGCAAGGAAATCAAACCAGTCCATCCTAAAGAAGATCAGTCCTGAATATTCATTGGAAGAAAAGATGCTGAAGCTGAAGCTCCAATACTTTGGCCACCTGAGTGAAGAATTGACTCACTGGAAAAGACCCTGATGCTGGGAAAGATTGAAGGTGGGAGGAGAAGGGGACAACATAGGATGAGATGGTTGGATGGCATCACCAACTCAATGGACATGAGTTTGAGCAAGCTCCAGGAATTGTGATGGACAGGGAAGCCTGGCGTGCTGCAGTCCATGGGGTCATAAAGAGTCAGACCTTAGTGACTGAACTGAACTGAACTATATGCCAGGAAATGATGACAGGATATTGACAACATCAGGGAAGCACAGAGTGTACAGTCAGGTGAGAAAACTCTTAAAAGTACACGCTTATTTTATTAGCCAAAAAAAAAAAAAAAATTCTATTTTGAGCATCTTTAAAATGTGTAAAAATTTAACATTATTCATGTTTTCAGTTTAACTATGAAACATATGTGGGAATATGTCACATAATTAATAAGAAAAACAATTTCTTAAATTCAAATATATATATTTTCCATAGCTGTTTTGGATAAGTGGTAAAATAAATTATCATTTAAAGTGGCAAATAATGTTATAGACTCTGGATAATAAGGAAAAGTATACTTCTGACTTTATCGGAAAGAAATATAAGACTTAAGTCTCTGATACAAATTTGTTTCCTATTTTTAGGTAAGTATAACTAACACCTGTGAAGAAAGCTGAGCACCGAAGAATTGATGCTTTTGAACTGTGGTGTTGGAGAAGACTCTTGAGAGTCCCTTGGACTGCAAGGAGATCCAACCAGTCCATCCTAAAGGAGATCAGTCCTGGGTGTTCATTAGAAGGACTGATGCTGAAGCTGAAACTCCAATACTTTGGCCACCTCATGCGAAGAGTTAACTCATTGGAAAAGACCCTGATGCTAGGAGGGATTGGGGGCAGGAGCAGAAGGGGATGACAGAGGATGAGATGGCTGGATGGCATCACTGACTCGATGGACAGGAGTTTGGGTGGACTCCGGGAGTTGGTGATGGACAGGGAGGCCTGGGATGCTGTGGTTCATGGGGTCACAAAGAATCAGACATGACTGAGTGACTGAACTGAACTGAACTGAACACCTTAAAAAATCAGCATCTAGGAAAATACTTTTTGAGTGGCCTACTTATGTCACAAGTATCAACATTGCATTGAATATCTTATCCATAAACCTTTGAACTTCCTTGAAGCACTGCTAGGATTTCTATCTGCTGTGCCAAAGTCTACTTCAGGTTAACCCACACTCTGCATTTAGTGACTCTGATCCATGAACATTCCAAATTGCTTCATGGAATTTAGAATTCACAACCACTGTCTAAAATTTATGTTACTGATGTTCATGTGGAGAGTTGTCAGCAAAGAAAGGAGCGTTCCCATGAGGACATTCAAATTGATTAAAGAAATGTCAGTTGTGTCTATCCACTAGATAGGGAATTTAATTCCAGAAACATTCTCAGTCTAGACAAGATGGCATGTTAGCATGGGCTTATGACCCTTTGTTCACCCCTCAACCTGGACTTCTACACGACCAGACACCACAG
Source organism: Bubalus kerabau (assembly GCF_029407905.1). Classification (NCBI taxonomy): domain Eukaryota; kingdom Metazoa; phylum Chordata; class Mammalia; order Artiodactyla; family Bovidae; genus Bubalus; species Bubalus kerabau. The sequence continues at coordinate 6,589,511 of NC_073635.1, read as the reverse complement.
AAAATTTAAAAATAGATTTGGGGTGTGTGTGTGTGTGTGTGTGTGTGTGGTTGTGACTTTGGTGGAGGTTGGAAAGGTGGGATTTCTGTAAAGAAATTTAGGAAGAAAGCAAGAGAGTTGACATGGGCTGAGTTTTCTAGTCGTGTCTTTCCTATTCCTGGCTTTGCCCCAGTCATCATTTCTGAATAAGAAAATTTAAATGCCCAGATCAGGAGGGACAATAAAGCAGTATGAACACAGGAAAAGTACAGAGAAGATAATGAAAGGAGAAATCTAATTAGTTAGATCTTAAACTAATTACATTCTGAAAACAAAAAGGCCACAAAATGACAATTGAGTCACCTTTTCAGGAAAAAATAAAGTTCTCAGAATATAACTTCTGAATGATTTGCTTGATTCATGGTCATTGTTACAAGGAGAGAATAAGGCAAATAGAGTGTGATCAAGCCTTGGTGGAGAATGACAAAACTAGACTTTCATACCTCTTTCTACATTCTGTATTTTGGTGTAAAAGTGGCTCAACCAAAGAGGGGGGAAAAAGACAATAAAATACAATTAGTGCATAATATTTAAAAGAAATATCAAAAGCTAATTAGTGTATGGCATAAGTTATTAATTAAATAGGGGAAAACTAATCCAGAATTTTTTTAAGTCCTAAGAAAACACCCTAATAAGACATCTCTGAATTTCTTTGCAGAGCTGTATTAAGCTGGGAAGTGTTACTCTCATCCTAAAAATAAAGTGGAAAATTTGCAAAGTAGTATTTTTTCCCCTAACATATCAGGGAACTGAGATTTTAGGCAAACTCCCTCAAAATCTGGGGAGTGATAGACACCTACAGTTAAAACAAGACACAGACATCTGCGTGCCCAGGGTACAAACTGCCATGGGCCACATACGTTAGTTAAAAGACACAGTTGGAGAAAACTAATAAATTTCTAAAGCTAAGTGTGAATAAGTGTGAGAACTTGAAATCTCTGGAGTCTGCTCTTGTATGAGGATTCACACAGGCTTGCAGGTATTTTCCTCCTTTAACCCCATAAGGAAGTGGCAAATGGCAGCAGATACAATCCTAGAAATGTGTTTATGATGATGCTGCCTAGGGCTGAGAAATAGTGGGTATTGCTGAAATTCTGCACAGACCATTGCCCCTCCTTCTTAACCTGTAGAAGGAAGAACAACAAAAAGTGTTCCCTTGGAACACTGGTGCAAAAACATTGCACTTGGGGAAAGAGGATGGCTAAAAGAAACAAAAAGAGGTGCTAATTCTGAAGAATAATAACTCTAAATGATAATATATGCTGGGTCAAAAGCTAACATTTTAGAAGGGTCAAGAAAACTTGCTCAGGTAAACCGCCACCCCCCCCAACAAGATCCAGGGACAAAGCACCTGCATGGGACCAAGGCTTAATGAGAACATTAGATATTGTTCCATTTTTCTGACCCCACCACTGTACAAAATCAGCATTGAGTAAAAACAAAACGGTAAGAGAGATGAGAGAGCTGGAAAAGACAGAACTGCTCTGGGGTGCAGAATAAAGGAAGGACTCAAATCCAAGAGGGTAGAAGCCATTGAGGAAATAACTTCTAGTCTTGCAGGCACACTCATCAAATGAGTATTACGGCAGGTGTGCTGTATTAGAGCATCAACATCTAAAAATTAAAATACGGAAAATAATCATAAATGTAAAATGGCTTTAATGTGTGTTAGTTTGAGATAGCCATCTAGGGATTCTATATAATTTGAAGCCATTTGGGTGGCAGAAGGCCCCCTTTTATACCAAATGGTTACATTTTAAATCTACTCTACACTGGTTGTACCACATTTTGATTTCTGCTGCAAAACTAAAGGGCAACTTTCTAGAGAGATACAGCAAGCAAATGGCACCCCACTCCAGTACTCTTGCCTGGAAAATCCCATGGGCAGAGGATCCTGGTGGGCTGCAGTCCATGGGGTCGCTAGGAGTCAGATACAACTGAGCGACTTCACTTTCACTTTTCACTTTCATGCATTGGAGAAGGAAATGGCAACCCACTCCAGTGTTCTTGCCTGGAGAATCCCAGGGACAGGGGAGCCTGATGGGCTGCGTCTATGGGGTTGCACAGAGTCGGACACGACTGAAGTGACTTAGCAGTAGTAGCACAGCAAGCAAATATGCAATAGGATATAATTTAATGTGATAGTCCTCAAAAGCATTCAAAATGCATTTCTTTGAAAAATCAAGGCTTGTTTAACCTTGGGAAAGAAAAATCTATTAATATATCCTATGTGTTCAAAATCATTGAAGGAATTTTTAAATGGAAAAATTCCACATTTTGTATATGATATTGAAGGTTTGACATCATTAGAACCAATATGAATAAACCATTGAAATATATACTTTCAATCATAGAAGAAATAACTTTTAATTTATTAAAATAGCCTAAAGACAAATATACTATTTTGGATATGTATCATTATGGTATAGCAAGTATATATTAGATAATCTATATTGGTGGGTATTTTCAGGACATTGACCATTTTTCGATGAAACTATATTTAATGCCACTGATTACATCATTACACCTGAGGTCACACATATTCCAAGTCTTTCAATTTAAATTTTGTGTTGATATTTTTTGAGAAATAAAACTCATGATGATATTTAGGCCAAAAATTATATATAATATTATATGCTAGATAGCTCCTAAGCTAAATTATTTGGCAGGGGCAGTACTATTTAGTTAAATGGAAAACAAAGCTAAGAAGAGAATAATGTAAATAATCCAGAAAAATTCTTTTCAAAATGGACAAGAGGTTTATATTTAGTTATTAAACGTACTAAAAATAATGAAGCTTCTTTGTATTATGTATTGCTTATGCTTTAAGAATGCCCTCCTCTTCTAAAGGAAATGACCTCAGTATGTTTCATGAATCATCTTTCAGAGAGGAGGCATTAGGATTTGCCAGTATCAGTGAAGGTGACTCTCTCAGAGTTTTCTTTCAGTCCCTGTCTTCACCACATTCTTAAATATGTTTAAAAATACTATTTGACAAATAAAGAATATATCTTACTTTTCTGTTAGTTTTACATTTAAATATGAAGAACTCTACATTGTAAAAGAAAATTTGACAAGGCTTTGTACCTTGTGTTTACAGGGAAGATTTCACGAAACAAAAAGAAAGTACTAAAAATGGCTTTGGGTTTTGCTTCTGCAAAGGAATTTCCTGCCAGGAATAACAGAATGTGTAACAAGACTTGCAATTCATCAATGCAATTTTTGTTTAACTGCAGCAGAGTTGGTTGAACAGATGTGGTGGGATTTGTGCTCAGGAAGGGAAACATATTCTAAATCCACACAAAAGGGCTATTTGCTCAGTGCAGGGTCCTGGGGGATGTGTGTGGAGATGAGGCAACACCTGTAACCCTGGCTTACTCTCTTGAGCTGAAAAAGCACAAGGACATTGTCTGTCTATGTTTCCCCCTAAGAGGCTATCTGGCATTAAATGTAAGAGTAAATATTACAGAAAACCATGTAGCAAACACCATTTTTTAAATACAGTTAAAACAATAAATTATTAAAGAACTCATGTTTTAACTCTAGGTTGAAATAAAATCCAGTGAAAAGAAAATTTAGCTTATTTAATAAACATGAATAAAATAATTGCTTACATTGTATTAATAATTTTTCAGTAATAATTATATTAAATAGCTGTTATATTATATATTTCATTTAATTCATATAAATGCCAACACAACCGAAATTAACAGTTTTAAACCACTTTGGGAAGGAAAATGAATAAGGAAAGTAATCAAATTTGTCTTCCACAATGTTTCTGTTTTACTATTACTCTTACATTCATATTGATCCAAATTTAACTAAGCTCTGACAGAGGATGAGATGGCTGGATGGCATCACCGACTCAATGGATGTGAGTTTGAGTGAACTCCGGGAGTTGGTGATGGACAGGGAGGCCTGGCATGCTTCGATTCATGGGGTCACAAAGAGTCGGACACAACTGAGCAACTGAACTGAACTGAACTGAACTAACATAGAGTAGCTTACTTCTTGATTAAACATGTGCATCTTGTATCTAAGAAGGAAACCAAAACAAACAAAAAATAGAACAAGGAAAAATACCTGGGCACACAGCATAGTGTTCTTGAAAATGACACAATTCCCAACAGCCAATGGCACACACATTCCAATTAACAAAGCAGGTTGCATTGATAAACCTTGAAAGTATTAGTCAGTTGTGTCCAATTCTTTGTGACCCTATAGACTGTAGCCCACTAGGCTCTCTGTCCATGGGATTCTCCAGGCAAAAATACTGGAGTAGGTTGCCATTCCCTTCTCCAGGAGATCTTCCTGACCCAGAGATTGAAACAGCATCTCTTCCACTAAAGGTAGATTATTACCGCAAGGGAAGTCGCTCAGTCGTGTCTGACTCTTAGCTACCCAATGGACTACAGCCTACCAGGCTCCTCCATCCATGGGATTTTCCAGGCAAGAGTACTGGAGTGGGGTGCCATTGCCTTCTCTGATAATCTAGGTAGCTCTCCACAATTATTAATAGCTAAAATGAACAAATGAATACTTTTAACTGAAAATGAAAAGTGTAGGGAACACTGTCTTAAAAATCCTAATTAAAAATTGTACTTAATTGTAATCAAGTATTTATTAAATTTGAATGTAGATATGAGAAAATATTAATGTTAATAAATATAATCATAATTTCCCTGGTGTCTCAGTTGTAAAGAATCTGCCTGCCAATGCAGGAGACACAGTAGACACAGGTTTGATTCCCTGGGTTGGAAAGATCTCCTGGAGAAGGAAATGGCAACTCATTCCAGTGTTCTTGCCTGGGAAAATCTCATGGACTGAGGAGCCTAGCGGGCTATAGTCTATGGGTTACAGACTGGGGCACAACTTAGCAACTACACAGCAAAAACAAATGACCACTGAATGGGATGAACAAACAATTTTGAGGGTAATCTCCATGAGAATTGTAAAATTCATCAATGTCTTTATGAGGGCACTGCTTCATCCCAGCCAAAATGTGACAGTGCATATGGCCCAAAGCCCATTATCAGTGCATCACTAATTTACCTTAAACTTCCCTTCAATTAACAATCAGGACTGTGGTGCATTTGCCTCTTAAACATTTGCTAAGAAACAAAAAAGAGAGAGAGAAAGAGAAAATGTATTTCAGAGAAAATAAAGGAGGAATATACTATATGCAGTCAGAACACACAAAGAACTAGAAAAATTAATAACAAAGAAAGATGCATATGTGAATATTTCTTTGGTAAATAGAGTCATCTAATTTAAGAGCTAACAAAGATAGGAGAAAAAGAGAGTAATTAGATGCACAGCTGATACCTTTGAAAGAAATACATATCATAAAAACCTAGCATGTATAGTTTATATACCAGTCAACACTTCTATATTTGGTCAAGAAAAGCTTATCTGTTACCTAAATTGCAGGCAAGGAGAACGAAGAAAATGCAGCGCCTTGAAGGATTTTGACGATGACCATTATATTCAAAATGAGTGAATATATACATGAACTTCAAAGAAATAAGTGGGTGATTTTAACATTTTTAAGTTTATTTCAAAAATACTTTTTGAGTTGGAAGGTATTTTTCATGATAATAATGAAACTTATTTAGATTTCTGTATAGCTATTCTATTTTTTGTATGTTGTTTTACCTTTGTTTTATTCCTTTCTTAAGTACATTGATACTGATGTTTTGTTCTTTACTTAGTTTTTTTACTGGGATATAATTGCTTTACAATGTTGTATTAGTTTCTGCTGTACAATGAAGTGAATCAGCCATAAGTAAACATATACCCACTATCTCTTCCTGAATATTCATTGTAAGGACTGATGCTGAAGCTGAAACTCCTATACTTTGGCCACCTGAGGAGAAGAGTCAACTCATTGGAAAAGACCCTGATACTGGGAAAGATTGAGGGCAGGAGGAGAAGGGGATGACAGAGGATGAGATGGTGGATGGCATCACTGACGCAATGGGCATCAGTTCAGTTCAGTCGCTCAGTCATGTCCGATTCTTTGCCACCCCATGAATCGCAGCATGCCAGGCTTCCCTGTCCGTCACCAACTCCCGGAGTTCACTCAAAGTCACGTCCATTGAGTCAGTGATGGACCACTGGAAAAACCATAGCCTTGACTAGACGGACCTCTGTTGGCAAAGTAATGTCTCTGCTGTTCAATATGCTATCTAGGTTGGTCATAACTTTTCTTCCAAGGAGTAAGCATCTTTTAATTTCATGGCTGCAGTCACCATCTGCAGTGATTTTTGGAGTCCCAAAAAATAAAGTCTGAAACTGTTTCCACTGTTTCCCCATCAATGGGCATAAGTTTGAGCAAATAAGAAATATTGTAAAAACTGCTGCAATGAACATTGGGGTACATGTATCCTTTTAAATTTTGTTTTTCTCATAGTATATGCTCATGGATTGCTGGGTCATATAGTAGTTCTATGTTTAGTTTTTTTAAGGGACTTCCATACTGTTCTCCACAGCAACTGTATCAATTTACATTCCCACCAACAGTGCAAAAGGATTGTATTTTCTGTCTTTAAGTATCATGTTAGAAGTTTAGCATGGAGTAGTTAATATAATCAAAGAAGGCAATGGGAACCCACTCCAGTACTCTTGCCTGGAAAATCCCATGGACGGAGGAGCCTGGTAGGGTGCAGTCTGTGGGGTTGCTAGGAGTCAGACATGACTGAGACACTTCACTTTCACTTTCACTTTCATGCATTGGATAAGGAAATGGCAACCCACTCCAGTGTTCTTGCCTGGAGAATTCCAGGGATGGGGGAGCCTGGTGGGCTTCCGTCTATGGGGTTGCACAGAGTCGGACATGACAGAAATGACTTAGCAGTAGCAGTTAATATAATAAGAAGACCACCTGTAACTAGACCTAACTGTAAAAGAATATTTAAAACTCCTATTTTATTTTGTAAACACACACAGAAAATATGAAAGTTTTGTTGCATCTCTCAAGCAATCACAGTAATGTTATTGAAAACAGGATTTAATAGGAGATGGGAAAGAGTATTAGAAGCTTCATACAGAATTGAACCTAGGCTTAATGTCAGTCTTTCCCCTCAAAAAAAAAAAAAAAAAAGTAAGCAAAACACTGAATTATGAGAAAGGAAGAAGTATTTATGTTTACAAGGTGATAATGATACCTGTGTCTATGATTACATTTCTTGAAAGCTTACTTCCATTTTATGCTAGACTTATTTTGATATTTAAGAAAATACAGAAACTTAGAACTGAAAGTATCCCTAGGGAGCATTTATCCATATCTCTCATTTTGAAGAGAATAAAAGAAAGTTTATAATGTCTGGATAGTGAGTCTAATGTCACATAAGTAATTAGTAGCAGATTTGAAATTTTACTGTAGTTGATTTCTTTTTTTTTTTTTTTAAACCATGCTAAATTGTGTTGCATTATATAATCTAATGTATGTTTACTTTACATACTTGGAAGTGATTTGCAATTTATCTAGGGTACACTGAATGAAACACCACATACTATGTCTGTTCATCAAATTATTTATCCCTAGTTCTGCATTTTCATGAAGTGCCAATAGGCCAAAGAATGAACTCCAGTAACAGTGCCCTCTTTAGGGCACTGTTGTACTTTTAGGTGTATGGTATAAAGCATCACTACGAACAAAGCTAGTGGAGGTGATGGAATTCCAGTTGAGCTATTCCAAATCCTGAAAGATGATGCTGTGAAAGTGCTGCGCTCAATATGCCAGCAAATTTGGAAAACTCAGCAGTGGCCACAGGACTGGAAAAAGTCAGTTTTCATTCCAATCCCAAAGAAAGGCAATGCCAAAGAATGCTCAAACTACCGCACAATTGCACTCATCTCACACGCTAGTAAAGTCATGCTCAAAATTCTCCAAGCCAGGCTTCAGCAATATGTGAACTGTGAACTTCCGGATGTTCAAGCTGGTTTTAGAAAAGGCAGAGGAACCAGAGATCAAATTGCCAACATCCGCTGGATTATGGAAAAAGCAAGAGAGTTCAGGAAAAACATCTATTTCTGCTTTATTTACTATGCCAAAGCCTTTGACTGTGTGGATCGCAAGAAACTGTGGAAAATTCTGAAAGAGATGGGAATACCAGACCACCTGATCTGCCTCTTGAGAAATTTGTATGCAGGTCAGGAAGCAACAATTAGAACTGGACATGGAACAACAGACTGGTTCCAAATAGGAAAAGGAGTACCTCAAGGCTGTATATTGTCACCCTGTTTATTTAACTTCTATGCAGAGTACATCATGAGAAATGCTGGACTGGAAGAAACACATGCTGGAATCAAGATTGCCGGGAGAAATATCAATAACCTCAGATATGCAGATGACACCACCCTTATGGCAGAAAGTGAAGAGGAACTCAAAAGCCTCTTGATGAAAGTGAAAGAGGAGAGTGAAAAAGTTGGCTTAAAGCTCAACATTCAGAAAATGAAGATCATGGCATCTGGTCCCATCACTTCATGGGAAATAGATGGGGAAACAGTGGAAACAGTGTCAGACTTTATTTTTCTGGGCTCCAAAATCACTACAGATGGTGACTGCATCCATGAAAATAAAAGATGCTTACTCCTTGGAAGGAAAGTTATGACCAACCTAGATAGCATATTCGAAAGCAGAGACATTACTTTGCCAACAAAGGTTCATCTAGTCAAGGCTATGGTTTTTCCTGTGGTCATGTATGGATGTAAGAGTTGGACTGTGAAGAAGACTGAGCGCCAAAGAATTGATGCTTTTGAACTGTGGTGTTGGAGAAGACTCTTGAGAGTCCCTTGGACTGCAAGGAGATTCAACCAGTCCATTCTGAAGGAGATCAGCCCTGGGATTTCTTTGGAAGGAATGATGCTAAAGCTGAATTCCAGTACTTGGCCACCTCATGCGAAAAGTTGACTCATTGCAAAAGACTGATGCTGGGAGGGATTGGGGGCAGGAGGAGAAGGGGATGACAGAGGATGAGATGGCAGGATGGCATCACTGACTCGATGGACATGAGTCTCAGTGAACTCCGGGAGTTGGTGACGGACAGGGAGGCCTGGCATGCTGCGATTCATGCTGTCACAAAGAGTCGGACACGACTGAGCCACTGATCTGATCTGATACTTTTTCTTTGCTGCATATTACCAACCTTATGAATATCTGCTATAGGACAGACAATCCTCTGTTGTAAAAGTATACACATGGACCCTTAAAGTAAATGGTTGTTACATTGCTTGTTATGGGCTGGATTGCATTTTCTCCAAATTTACGTGTTCAAACATTCATTCATATATTACAAACCCCAGGGTCTCAGTGTAGACATATTTGGAGATGAGAGGGGGAGATCTTTGAAAAGATGAATACGTTAAAATTATGTCTTTGGGGTAGATCCATTCCGATAGGACTTGTGTCCTTGTAGGAACAGAAGATTTGGACACATGGAAACATGCATTACATGTGCATGTTATGTAAGGGCTATGTGAAAAACAGTGGGGAATCGGTCATTTGCAAGCCAATGTGGGGGGCTTCCAAAGAAACCAACCTTGCTGATACCTTCATCTCAGGCATCCAGCTTGAAGATCTGGGAGGAAAAAAACTAACAAACTCTTTAAACAAGACAATCAATGGTATTTTTTCTTTTTTATGCAGGCCTCAGAACACTAATACACTGTCTGTCTTAACTTGTAAATATACATCAGAAGAAATATTCAATTCCATGGGCCTTTTGGTTTATATTATTTATTTATTGCTACAAATAAACAGTGTTTCCCTTTCACTGAAATAAACAGTTCAGAATAAGGGAAAACTAAGAAGTTATTTTTTGTATACAAGTACAATGTGTAGATTGGTGCTTCCAAGAGTCTATTTATAGTCAGTTGCTATACCTGAGAAGATGCATTTGGGAACATATCATTAGGTCTAGTTATCCTGTCTCATCTCTGCTGCTGCTTCTACTAAGGTGCTTCAGTCGTGTCTGACTCTGTGCGACCCCATAGACGGCAGCCCACCAGGCTCCTCCGTCCACAGGATTCTCTAGGCAAGAATACTGGAGTGGGTTGCCATTTCCTTCTCCATGTCTCATCTCAGACTGTTAGAAAAAATCCATCTCCCCTCAGAGTTATGCTGACCACAGTCCCTAACAGAGGATCCATCCTTCCAATTCAACCTAAAATATCATTTCTGGATATTTCCTACCTTAATCCAATCCTCCACCCCTTCCTACTCTCTCCATACCTCTTACACTTAAGAAAAACAAACTTTCCTATATTTGTACAATTTATTATTGTTCTGAAAAACCAGCTATCAATTAAACAATAACTTCCCCTGATCAGAAACTATTTCTGTTATTTTCAACACCAACCCTTGGAGGGTAAATTGATGTCTTTTTCCTTGCAATTCTTGCTGCTGTTGTATATTTACTGTCCTAAACGATAGCAACAACAACAACAAAAACATATCAGCAAAATTTCTCTTTCACTGTATATTCCACAAGGTTCAAACATTCTCACCCTTCTTAAATACCGTCACCTATTTACCTCTTGGTCACTCCCTTTGCACTCACTGAAGAATTTCAATACTTGGTTTTCTGTTTTCTCTTCTAGAACTCTTATCTTCAGCAGTATCAAAAATCACATGTATACCATTTTCTCAGAATTCTCATTTCTCAGTCTTCTTTCAATTTCTTAAAGTAGCCAAGCTCTGTTCTACACAGACACTTTATACATATTTTCCAAAATTATCTTTTCATGTACGCAATTTCAATGCCAGCTACAGCTTAGAAAATCTATATCATGTATTTTCTAGGTCAGAAAGGAAGAAAAAGAGAGAAATAGAAAGGGAGAAATAAAGATAGAGAGAAAGAAGAAAGAAAGGAAAGAGGAGAAAGAAAGCAGAAGGGGAAGAAAGCTCAGAAAGGGGAAGAATGGGATAGGGGCATTAACAGCAAAGAACGATTAATGTAAAAGTGAACCCATTAAAACTTTTTGAATTATAGAACAGCAAGAAAATATAATCTAAATCATATTTCCCATCCTACTCTTAATATGCATACCTAGGCACGTTATTTTTAATCCACATGTCTTTACTTTAAAAAAAGGTAAACCACTTTGGCTATGCTCTAGATAAAATTCACTTTTAAAAGCCTTTACTCAAGTATGGCCTCAGGGGAAAAAAAATATTAGCTTCTAAAGTACATAAATGTGAGAACTTGAAAAATGTACATAATAGAACACATAATGAAAGTGATGTCACCAAAAATTGGTGCCTGGTGCTTTTTAGTCAGAAGACAAAGTTTAAGGGGAAGAGTATATCTAAAATTTGTTGAAGTAATGACAAGGATAACATCATGAACCATTTCCAAAGAATTAAAAGGCCAATTTTTATTTTTTGTTATGAAAATATTGGCATGTTATACCTCATAATTAGTTCACATGTGAGGCCATACCAGGAGTCAAAGATAATCCAGGAAGTTGATTAGGAAATGTACCTGTCAGCCATCTTGCTGTCAGCTTATCTGAGCCTGACACTGGCAGCCGTTTGCCACGCATATTGAGGCAGTGAAATGATTTTTTTGAAATGCAGCTAATGTTGTCAGTTTGTTTCCAAAACTTGGTCTTGGATAAAAGGAATATTTCTACCTGAATATCCACTACCCAATTCCACAGGGTTTGTATTTGCTGTGTTTGAATATTTGGTTTCCAGTTTTCAACTGGAAAATTCTTACAGAAAAGATCTTTTTCTTTTTTTTTATTACTGAAAATTAATGAAAATATCACACAAATAAAATGTATCCATAAATGCAGAAGTCAAATTTAAACAGCAATATTATTTTTCCTGAATAAAACAAAATATGTTTTTTTTATTAAATCAGGTATTATTTAATAGATTTTTCAATTATAAATGCTCCTGTTTAGTATGGCACTTCCAAATCGTGATTTCTGTCCACATCTTTATTTCTACATTTTCTTTTTTTCTTTTCAATCTTTTTCCTCATGTGTATATAAATACAGTATTTCTTGTTTTGCAAAAATTTTGAAGATAGTTTTTGCCCACATGTGTAGCAATAACATACACATAATGGAAAAAAAATCTGGTTTTGGATATAATAATTTGCTAGTTTTCTTCTCATTATCATATCACTTCCATCACCATCCATCTAACTTTAACTTCTAAGCTCCCCCATCTGTTTAAAAAGAAATTCTGAAAACACTGTGTTATAGTGTTTGGGGAGAAACATAAAGGGAAAGGAAGAAAGTAGTGTCTTCCTGAGGGGGTACTTTTTATAAGATAATTTGGGAGGAATGTTTATTAATTAAAATTTTATATACTTAATTTCATACATAAAATACATGCTTCCTCAGTAGCTCAGCGGTAAAGCATCTGCCTGCAATGCAGGAACTGTAGGAGATGAGAGTTCAATCCCTGTGTGAAAAAGATCCCCTGGAGGAGGGCATGGCAGGCTTGAGTCCTTAGGGTCTGAAAGAGTCAGACATGACTGAAGTGACTTAGCACGCATGCATACATGAAATATAATCCTTAATATAGACATACAACACAAAGAGGACATAAATATGTAATAGCTCAAGAAACATTGACTGCTTTGTACAAAATAAAAGTGATAAGATACCACATATATATAAATTCACACACATTGATTGGTTAAGGCTTGATAGCAAGTGAAAATCAGTGAGAACATAAAATAAGAACTACAGGGAACAAATGTAGCAGAAGGGAATGAGACAGGAGGGATAATAGCTTCATATAAATTAGGAGGGAAATAAAATTAATGATGAGTTTTTAGTAGCCAAGCTACTGAACTAATATTTTAAACTTGTCTTGAAGGGGAAAAAAAAAAAATGGGAGAAAGAAATCGAGACATTTGGAGAGTAATGGAGATGAGACTAATTGCAATTTTAAAAACCTAATAAGAAAATTGAGTACACCTAGAATAAAATATGTTAAATGATAGAGTTCAGGTGTAATTTGTAATAAAGTAATAAAATAATTATAAGCCCCTAAGAATGTCTTAGAAAATCATATAGCACAGAGAGAGATATAGTCTTAGCTTCAGAGAAGCTAAAAATCTAAAACTCAGGAAATAATTTCTTATCTAAATTTAATTTCAATTAATCCCTCACAAATATAAAGATTTACTTGAGGAAAAAATATAAGCATTTTAACCTGACTGGCAATAATACATTGAGAGTTTTCTTTTTATGACAATAAATAATTATTTTGTCTTTTGAAGTCAACCTCCTTATTATGTTCTGATAGTAAAACCAAACAAGTATACAAATGTACAAGGAAGTGTTTTCAACAAATATTCACAAATATTGAAAATCTAAAAAGGAAAAAAAAATATTCCATGTGAACATCACACATAATAAAGCTGAAGTGGCTCTACTGATGTTTGAAAAAGTAGACTTAAAAAAAAAAAAAGAAATAGTACCAGACATAAATAAGCCCCTTTCATAAAGATGAAAGATTTAAAATTATAAAAAATACTTGCAATGTGAATATGCATGCATGCAATCATATAGATCCAGATATATGACAAAACAACATAATTAAAAGAAGAAAAAACACATCCACAAACTGTTGCAGCCTTTAATATTACATTGTCATTAATGAACAGAGAAAGTAGACAAAGAAATCTGAGATGATGTAGGTAATTTGAACACAAATGACCATAGTGGGGCAATATATATGTATAGAAAACCCCACTCCACAAAAACAGCTTTCATTCCTCTCAAATGCATACTCACTAAGAATGAACAAAAAAAATGTCTCCATAAATTTTACGGGATCATACAAAGCATGTTTTCTGAAACACAAAGGTGTACAACCAGAAACAATTAACATTAAGATATTTAGCAAGTCTTCAATTGCTTGAAAATCAGACAAAACTCATCTATAACTGTATTAAAAAAATCAAAAGAAAACTTTTAAAATACAGTTTAATTGAATAATATTAAAAACCCATCATTCTCATATTTGTAGGATGCAGCCCTAGCAATCCTCAAAAGCAACTGTAGGATTTTTAATCTCTAAAATAGTAAAGAAGAGACAATTTTAAAAAATCTGACAAAGCAATTGTTGACAAAAACGTGGAGTCACCTAAACTTTCTTACTAATGGGAGTAAACGTTTTAAAAAATATTTGGACAATTCTCATAAAGATTCACTTACTCTCTAATTCAGCAATTTAGCTTCTAGATGTTTTTACTTTTATTATTTTAAATTTTATTCTATATTGTAGCTTAGTTGATTAACAATGCTGTGTTAGTTTGCAGTGTATAGCAAAGGGATTCAGTTATACATATACATTCATCTATTCTTTTTCAGATTCTTTAGCCATGTAGGTTATTAGAGAATAATCAGTATTGAGTTTCTTGTGCTATACAGTAGGTCTTTCTTGGTTATCTATTTTATATATGTGTGTATATGTTAATCCCAAAGTATAGATCCTATTTTCTTAAAAAATGAAAATACGTCCACAGTAAGTCTTATCCAAGAATGTTCAAAGTAACTTGACTAGCAAAAACTGTAAACATGCCATGTTTCCATCAACAGTAAAACAAACACAGTAACACATCTATTTATACAATGAAAGACTATGCAGAAACTACAAGACTAAACTATTGATAATGCAATTATGCAGATAATTTCAAGAATTTTAACCTGAACAAAAGAATTTAGATACAAAAGAGTACATAACTGTGTAATTACCTTTGTGAAGATCAAGAACTGAAAAATTCATGTTAATATAAATCAGAGCAATGCTTTGTGTCAGCAAAAGTGGGAGTTGACTGATATTGAGCAAAAGGAAGACTTCTGGGATTGAGAGCATATATACTGACAAGGATGTGGATGACACAGGTTTTTCCTTTGTCGAAACTGATGCTGGTATACACTTAGGATCAGTGGGTTTCCCTGTGTTTAAATTCTGTCTCAATAAAATAAATAAAAATAAAGTCTTACAAAAATAAAATGTCATTTACATGAGCAAAGCACACAAGAAAAGCAAAAATGGTATCCAAATATAACATTAAATATCATAAGTGAAGAAAACAAAGAAATAGTGCCAAAGCAATTAACAAAGTGATAAGAAAGTGTGTGTGGGACTCTCTTCAATACCAGGTTTAGTCAGATTTTTCCAGAATATGTCCCCTCAGGCAAGTGAAACAAAAGTAAATATTTTTGAAAATGGAACAACATCAAGCTAAAATGCTTTTACGTAGAAAAGGAAACGATCAATAAAGTGAAAAATGCACCAACTGAATGAGAAAGATATTTGCCAATAATATATCTGATAGTGAGTTTATTTAAAAATTATCCAACAAACTCATGTAAGTCAACATCAAAAAGCAAGCAACCCAGTTAAGAAATGGTTATAGAACATGAATAGACATTTTTGTGAAGAAAGCATATAGGTGGCCAATAGGCACATGAAAAGAATCTCAACATCACTAAACCACAGGAAAAAGACAAAAACCACAATGAGATATCACTTCATACTCAGCAGAATGTGTATTATCAAAGACAACAAATAACAAGTGTTGGCAAAGGTGTGGAGAGAAGAAACCTCCATACATTGTTTGGGGGAATGCAAATTAGTGCAGCCACTATGAAAAAAAAAAATGGAGATTTCCTAAAAATTTTAAAATAGAACTGCCAAAAGATCCAGCAATTTCACTCTTAT
The DNA here is from genome assembly GCF_029407905.1 of Bubalus kerabau. Taxonomy (NCBI): domain Eukaryota; kingdom Metazoa; phylum Chordata; class Mammalia; order Artiodactyla; family Bovidae; genus Bubalus; species Bubalus kerabau. Next base: position 6,573,772 of record NC_073635.1, on the reverse strand, counting down.
GTATTTATGCAAGGAAAATAAAACATTAACTAGAGAAGATATATACTCCTTTATGCTCATTGGAGCATTATTTACAATAGGCAAGATACAGAAGCAACCTAAATACCCATTAACAGATGAATGGATAAAGAAGTATATACAATGGAATACTGCTCATGCTCAATGTTCTCAGTCATGTCTGACTCTGAGACACTATGTACTGTAGCCACCAGGCTCCTCTGTTCATAGAACTTTCCAGGAAAGAATACGGGAGTGGTAGCCATTCCCTTGTCCAGGTGATCTTCCTGATCTAGGGACGGAAACCACATCTCTTGCTGCTCTGCATTGGCAGGTGCATTCTTTACCACTAGTGCCAGCTGGGAAGCTCCCAATGGAATACTACTCAGCCATCACAAAGAATGAAATTTTGGCATTTGCAACAGCATGGGTGAAACTACCAAGTGTTATGCTAAGTTAAATAACCCAGACAAAGACAAATACTATATTATTTCATTTATGTGTGGAATCTAAGAAACAAAACAATGAACAGACAACAAAACAGAAAGACTTATAAACACAGGGAACAAATATGTTGCTGCCAGAGGAGTAGGGTGGAGGAATGAAAAAGAGGTGAGGGAGATTAAGATGTACAAACTTCAGTTGTAAAACAAATGTAGTGGTTATGAAATGTAAGGTGTGGAGAATATAATCAATATCTATGTAATATCTTTGTATGGCGATCCAACTATACTTATTTTGGTGATCATTTTTCAACTCATAGAACCATCAAATCACTATGTAATGTAACAGGGATTAACATGATATTGTGGGATGGGTATACTTCAAAAAAGAAAAACAAGCAAACTAATAGAAAGAGAAATCAGATTTGTGGTTATAACCAGAGATCGGGGATAAGGGGAGCATGATTCAGATGGAACCAATCTAAAGGCGCATACTGCCAGTTATGAGACAAATAAGTGCTAGGGATATAAGGTACAGGATAATAAATTTACACTGCTGTATGTTAGATATGAAAGTTCTTAAGAGTAAATCCTGAATTTTTGTCACAAACATACACAAATATATGTCTTTTTGTATTCTATATCAATATGAGATGGTGGGTGTTCATTATCTTTTTTTTTGTGATAAATATTTCATTATGTATGTAAGTCAAATGATTATTCCTTCACTTTGAATTCATATTGGGCTATATGTTAATAATACCCCAATAAAACTGGGATTAAAAAAAATAAAAACAGCATGTTATGAGGTTACCATCACTCAGTTAGGAAAATCTGGAAATCTATCAGTTGTGCTAAATGACAGATGATGAAGCACTGAAGTTGGGACTATAAAAGAACTTGCTGTTCAGTTGCTAATCCATGTCCAACTCTTTGTGGCCCAAGAACTACAGCACACCAGGCTTCCCTGTCCTTCATGATATCCCTGAGTTTGCTCACACTCATGTCCATTTAGTTAATGATACCATCCAACCATCTCATCTTCTGTCACCTCCTTTTTCTCTTGCCCTCAACCTTTCCCAGCACCAGGATTTTTTCCAATGAGTTAGCTCTTCACATTAGGTGGCCAAAGTATTGGAGCTTCAGCTTTAGCTCCAGCCCTTGCAATGAATATTCAGAGTTGATATCCTTTAGGATTGACTGGTTTGATTTCCTTTCTGTCCATAAAGAAACTTAAGTCATGCTTTTTAGAAATAGTTGCACCCAGTCAAAGTAGGTATAGGTAACGATCCTGCTTCTTACATATGTCAACTTAAACAGTTTTCACACACATAGATATTTGAGGAACTTCTTCACAGAGTTGTTTATGATACTGGGAAGTTGGGGGCCACTAAAATATCTACAACCAGAGAAATACAATTGTGATGGATATAGAAAGCTTCACACAATGTAGCAGTTAGTTGCAACTTATATGAGACAGAAGCAGTATGGAAAGGCAAGAAAATATGACATTAAAAGATGAACTCCTCAGGTAGGTAGGTGCCCAATAATGCTACTGGAAAAGAGTGGAGAAATAACTCCAGAAAGAATGAAGAAAAGGAGCCAAATCAAAAAAACACACTTTGCAGATGTGACTGGTGAAGGAAGTAAAATCTGATGCTGTAAATAGCAATATTGCATAGGAACCTGGAACATTAGGTCCATGAATCAGGCAAATTGGAAGTTGTCAAACAGGAGATGGCAAGAGCGAACATTGACATTTCAAGAATCAGTAAACTAAAATGGACTGGAATGGGTGAGCTTAACTCAGATGGCATTATATCTACTACTGTGGGCAAGAATCCCTTAGAAGAAATGGAGCATCAATAATATTTCACAAGAGTCCAAAATGCTGTGCTTGGATGCGGTCCCCAAAATGACAGAATGATCTCTGTTCATTTCTAAACCAAACCTTTCAATATCACAGTAATCCAAGTCTATGCCCCTCCCAGTAATGTTGAAGAAACTGAAGTGGAATGGTTCTATGAAGACCTACAAGACTCTCTAGAACTAACACCCCCAAAAAATGTCTTTTTCATTATAGAGGGCTGGAATGCAAAAGAAGGAAGTCAAGAGATACCTGGAGTAACAGGCAAATTTGGTGCTCAGCTGTTTTTATAGTCCAAGTCTCACACCTATACATGACAACTGGAAAAACCATAGGCTTGACTAGATGGACCTTTGTTGGCAAAGTAATGTCTCTGCTTTTTAATATGCTGTCTAACAGCTGAGCACCAAAGAATGGATCCTTTTGAACTGTGCTGTTGGAGAAGATTCTTGAGAGTCTTTTGGACTGCAAGGTGATCCAACCAGTTAATCCTAAAGGAAATCATTTCTGAATATTCATTGGAAGGACTGATGCTGAAGCATAAAAGCCAACACTTTGGCACCTAATGTGAAGAATTGATTCCTTGGAAAAGACCTTCAGCCTGGGAAAGATTTAAGGCAGGAGGAGAAAGGGACAACAGAGGATTAAATGGTTGGGTGGCATCACCGACTTGATGGATGTAAGTTTGAGCAATCTCCAGGTGTTGGTGCTCGACAGGGAAGCCTGATGTGCTGCAGTCCATTGTGTTGCAGAGTGTCAGACATGACTGAGTGACTAAATGGAACTGAACTGAACTGAGACAGGACACACCCATACATGTACATCCTTCAACATGGATATTCCATATTGAGAAAAAAAATTGGGGTATTTTGAAAAGTACAACTTATATAAATTATAAATAAAGAAGGAAGATTTAAGTAGAATTGAAGATGTGGCAGGAATTTGAAGTGGTTACTTCTGAGAGATTTTTTTTTTTTCTATGAAGTAGAGGGCAAAGTCATCTTATGAGAATTGTACTGGTAGAGGAGTGTGGAGAATACAAGAGTTTAACTATAGAAAGTAGACAAAACAAATGTAATAATAAAAATTTCTACTAGTATTGAGGTCCAGCTGAGGTCAGTGTCTATGAATATATATTGCTAACAATCTTCTCAGTGTGTGATTTTTCTCTGACTTTTTTTAGCTACTCAGTAGGAGGCTTCCCTGATAGCCTTGGTGAAGAATCCACCTGCAATGCAGGAGTCCCTGGTTTGATTACTGTGTCAGGAATATGCCCTGGAGAAGGGATAAGCTATCCACTTCAGTGTTCTTGGGTTTCCCTTATGGCTTAGCTGGTAAAGAATCTGCCTACAATGTGGGAGACCTGACTTAGATCTCTGGGTTGGAAAGATCCCCTGGTGGATGGAATGGCTACCCACTCTAGTATTCTGACCTGGAGAATTCCATGGTTTATAGTTTATGGGGTCTCAAAGAGTTGGACACAACTGAGGCACTTTCACTTTCACAGGAGGCTTGTACAAGGCTGATAGTATATCAGCCCCAAAAGGAAAGGAAGACATGCATTCATTATTCAGGTAGGCAGACTGAGTCTTCATATTTTTTGTCAAAATTATTTAAGTAGTACTTCCTTTATATTTAGTTGATTCTCCTAGTGAAAAGCATAATATGAGCCATGATGAAAAATGACAGACTTTATAAACAGTTAAATTTAAAGAAGGTTAAGGTAAAAATTGAAGGCAGAAGGAGAAAGGGACAACAGAGGCTGAAATGGTTGGATAACATCACAGATTCTATGGACATGAGTTTGAGCAATCTCCGGGAACTGGTGATGGACAGGGAAGCCTGGTGTGCTTGATCCATAGGGTCACAAAGAGTCGGAGGCGACTGAGTGACCAAATTGAACTGAACTGAAGGTATGTTTGAAAGGTTAATCAAAAGTAAAATTTCAAGTGGTTACCCCTAAAAAAAAATTGGTTTGAAATGGAACAGGTATTTTGCAATTTATGAAAGATGAGTTCTAATCCTGTCACTGTCATTAATGAACTTCGTGAGCTGAGACCTTTCCCAATCCTTCTGAACATTCCATCATCTACAACATTAATGATCAGAGTATAGGTTTTATCTCTTCCAGCTTTCTAAGGCAAAAGATTATAGCTGAAATTTCCCAGACTGCAACCAAATCTTCAAGAGAAAACACTGCTAAGGTCACTTAAACACTTTTATTGTGAATATAATAATTAGACACTTTTATTTTTGTATAAGAATCTCAGGACTGTTAAACTAGAGAATTCAGAATACATTCTCTTCACCATCATTTCCTGCACTAAGAATACTTTGAAATTACATTCTGGTGGCCACCAAAAGTCTAACTGAACTTTTTCTTGTCAAAAACATCAGCAGTGTATACATAGTTAACATTTGTTTTCTGATTTATCTGAAACAGAACTACTATGGAAGTTATCCATTTATGAACATATCTATTCTTCATGTACTCCTGAATCTTCTGGTTGCTTCTAGTCTTTTCTATGGATTCATTTTTTTTTCTAATATGCCTTGCCCAGAATAATATGAAAAATGAGCAAACATATATTATTTTGAAATTTATTTTTACTGAAAATAACAGCAAATATTAAAAAAAAAAAAAAACCATGATTCTTCTTTGTGGAAAAAATGCAGAAAGACATACAATGAAATAAATTAAAGCTTCAGGCTCAGAACTAAGCCTCATATATAAGACATGCACTTAGGAAGCTATAAATCTTATATCTCAACCGTGAAAATGTAAAGTAATCCTGTTTTTTTTCTTTCTTTTCTTTTTTTTTTTTTTTTTTTCGAGAAATCACAGTTAAACCACTATGTCACTTAGGAGAAAGGAAAGATGGGCCAAAATATTCCTGTTATTTTTTAAAGTGCAGGCCAATCTATGTATTTTCCTGGAAAGTGAAAAGAATGTATATTATGAAGAAAATGTTCTGATAAAAGTGAAATTGATACTTGCTATTCTTTGATTTTTTAAAAATTGTGACTCAAGAAAAATGGTAACTAAAGGCATAAAATAGCAAAAGTAAAACATTCAAGATCGTTTAACACCTAGCACATGAGGATTAAGGTTTCAGTTCGGTTCAGTCTCTCAGTCATGTCCGACTCTTTGTGACCCCATGAATGGCAAAACACCAGGCCTCCCTGTCCATCACCAACTCCCAGAGTTCACTCAAACACACATCAGTGATGCCATCCAGCCATCTCATCCTCTGTCATCCCCTTTTCCTCCTGCCCCCAATCTCTCCCAGCATCAGAGTCTTTTCCAATGAGTCAACTCTTTGCATGAGGTGGCCAAAGTACTGGAGTTACAGCTTCAGCATCATTTCTTCCAAAGAACACCCAGGACTGATCTCCTCTAGAATGGACTGGTTGGATCTCCTTGCAGTCCAAGGAACTCAAGAGTCTTCTACAACACCACAGTTCAAAAGCATCAATTCTTCAGCGCTCAGCCTTTTTCCAGTCTAACTCTCACATCCATACATGACCACAGGAAAAACCTAGCCTTGACTAGACGGACCTTGATTGGCAAAGTAATGTCTCTGTTTTTCAATATGATATCTAGGTTGGTCATAACTTTCCTTCCAAGGAGTAAGCGTCTTTTAATTTCATGGCTGCAGTCACCATTGGCAGTGGTTTTGGAGCCCAGAAAAATAAAGTCGGACACTGTTTCCACTGTTTCCCCATCTATTTCCCATGAAGTGATGGGACCGGATGCCATGATCTTCGTTTTCTGAATGTTGGGCTTTAAACCGACTTTTTCACTCTCCCCTTTCACTTTCGTCAAGAGGCTTTTTAGTTCCTTTTGACTTTATGCCATAAGGGTGGTGTCATCTGCATATCTGAGGTTATTGATATTTCTCCCGGCAATCTTGATTCCAGCTTCTGTTTCTTCCAGTCCAGCGTTTCTCATGATGTACTCTGCATAGAAGTTAAATAAGCAGGGTGACAATATACAGCCTTGACGTACTCCTTTTCCTATTTGGAACCAGTCGGTTGTTCCATGTCCAGTTCTAACTGTTGCTTCCTGACCTGCATACAGATTTCTCAAGAGGCAGATCAGGTGTTCTGGTATTCCCATCTCTTTCAGAATTTTCCACAGTTTATTGTGATCCACGCAGTCAAAGGCTTTGGCATAGTCAATAAAGCAGAAATGGATGCTTTTCTGGAACTCTCTTGCTTTTTCGATGATCCAGTGGATGTTGGCAATTTGATCTCTGGTTCCTCTGCCTTTTCTAAAACCAGCTTGAACGTCAGGAAGTTCACGGTTCACATATTGCTGAAGCCTGGCTTGCAGAATTTTGAGCATTACTTTACTAGCATGTGAGATGAGTGCAATTGTGCGGTAGTTTGAGCATTTTTTGGCATTGCCTTTCTTTGGGATTGGAACAAAAACCAAGCTTTTCCAGTCCTGTGGTCACTGCTGAGTTTTCCAAATTTTCTGGCATATTAAGTGCTGCACTTTCACACATCATATTTCAGGATTTGAAATAGCTCAACTGGAATTCCATCACCTCCACTAGCTTTGTTCATAGTGATGCTTTCTAAGACCCACTTGACTTCACGTTCCAGGATGTCTGGCTCTAGGTCAGTGATCACAACATCTTGATTATCTGGGTCGTGAAGATCTTTTTTTATACAATTCGTCTGTATATTCTTGCCACCTCTTCTTAATATCTTCTGCTTCTGTTAGGTCCATACCATTTCTGTCCTTTCTCGAGCACAGCTTTGCATGAAATGTTCCCTTGGTATCTCTAATTTTCTTGAAGAGATTTCTAATCTTTCCCATTCTGTTGTTTTCCTCTATTTTTTTGCATTGATCGCTGAGGAAGGCTTTCTTATCTCTTCTTGCTATTCTTTGGAACTCTGCATTCAGATGCTTATATTTTCCCTTTTCTCCTTTGCTTTTCGCTTGTCTTCTTTTCACATCTATTTGTAAGGTCTCCCCAGACAGCCATTTTGCTTTTTTACATTTCTTTTCCATGGGGAAGGTCTTGATCCCTGTCTCCTGTACAATGTCATGAACCTCATTCCATAGTTCATCAAGCACTCTGTCTATCAGATCTAGTCCCTTAAATCTATTTCTCACTTCCACTGTATAATCATAAGGGATTTGATTTAGGTCATAGCTGAATGGTCTAGTGGTTTTCCCTACTTTCTTTATTTAAGTCTGAATTTGGTAATAAGGAGTTCATTATCTGAGCCACAGTCAGCTCCCGGTCTTGTTTTTGTTGACTGTATAGAGCTTCTCCATCTTTGGCTGCAAAGAATATAATCAATCTGATTTCAGTGTTGACCATCTGGTGATGTCCATGTGTAGAGTCTTCTCTCGTGTTGTTGGAAGAGGGTGTTTGCTATGACCAGTGCGTTTTCTTGGCAAAACTCTATTAGTCTTTGCCCTGCTTCATTCCATATTCCAAGGCCAAATTTGCCTGTTACTCCAGGTGTTTCTTGACTTCATACTTTTGCATTTAAGTCCCCTATAATGAAAAGGACATCTTTTTGGGGTGTTAGTTCTAAAAGGTCTTGTAGATCTTCATAGAACCATTCAACTTCAGCGTTACTGGTTGGGGCATAGACTTGGATTACTGTGATATTGAATGGTTTGCCTTGGAAACAAACAGAAATCCTTCTGTCTTTTTTGAGATTGCATCCAAGTACTGCATTTCGGACTCTTTTGTTGACCATGATGGCTACTCCATTTCTTTTGAAGGATTCCTGCCTGCAGTAGTAGATATAATGGTCATCTGAGTTAAATTCACCCATTCCAGTCCATTTTTGTTCACTGCTTCCTAGAATGTTGACATTCACTCTTGCCATCTCTTGTTTGACCACTTCCAATATACCTTGATTCATGGAACTGACATTCCATGTCAGGAATGTTACTATTCCTATGCAATATTACTCTTTACAGCATCGGACCTTGCTTCTATCACCAGTCACATCCACAGCTGGGTATTCTTTTTGCTTTGGCTCCATCCGTTCATTCTTTCTGGAGTTATTTCTCCACCGATCTGCAGTAGCATATTGGGCACCTACTGACCTGGGGAGTTCCTCTTTCAGTATCCTATCATTTTGCCTTTTCATACTGTTCATGGGGTTCTCAAGGCAAGAATACTGAAGTGGTTTGCCATTCCCTTCTCCAGTGGACCACATTCTGTCAGATCTCTCCACCATGACCCACCCATCTTGGGTGGCTCCACGGGCATGTCTTAGTTTCATTGAGTTAGACAAGACTGTATTCCTAGTGTGATTAGAGTGACCAATTTTCTGTGAGTATGGTTTTAGTGTGTTTGCCCTCTGATGCCCTCTTGCAACACCTACCATCTTACTTGGGTTTCTCTTACCTTGGGTGTGGGTTATCTCTTCAGAGCTGCTCAAGCAAAATGCAGCCACTGCTCCTAACCTTGGACAAGGGGTATTTCCTCACTGCCACCCTTCCTGACCTTCAACGTGGGATAGCTCCTCTAGGCCCTCCTGTGCCTGTGCAGCCAATGCTCCTTAGAAGTGGGGTTCGTCCTCCTGGCCACCGCCCCTGGTCTCAGGTGTGGGGTTGCTCCTCCCTGGCCGATGCCCCTGGCATCGGACTCCAGGTAGCTCCTCTCGGCCTCCGCCTCTGACCTCAGAAGTGGGGTAACTTCTCTTGGCCGCCGCCCTTCGGGCATGGGGTCCTCCCAGCTTCTGCCCCTGACCTCGGCACTTAGTGCACCGGTGGCAGCCGCCCGCGCTTAGTGTGCCGGTCGCATATATTATATGCACATATATATATATATATAATATATATATATTTATGTGTGTAGACAACCTACACATATATACATATGTGTATATATATGTATGCTGCTGCTGCTGCTGCTGCTGCTAAGTCGCTTCAGTTGTGTCTGACTCTGTGCGACCCCATAGATGGCAGCCCACCAGGCTCCCCCATTCCTGGGAGAACACTGGAGTGGGTTGCCATTTCCTTCTCCAATGCATGAAAGCGAAAAGTGAAAGTAAAGTTGCTCAGTCCTGTCCGACTCTTAGCGACCCCATGGACTGCAGCCTACCAGGCTCCTCAGTCCATGGGATTTTCCAGGCAAGAGTACTGGAATGGGGTGCCATTGCCTTCTCCATATATATGTATATACATATACAAATATATATGTATATATGTTTGCTTACATATATCTGGTTAACCTGTTTTCTAGGCTCAGGATTGTATTTCCTACCCCTATATTTTACCTAGATGGTGCATGCAACTAATTTCAGCCAATGGAGGCAGAAATGGTATGTCTCTTCATGGCCAAAGTTTTCAATTGCTAGTGCAACATCATTCTTGTGGAGATCATAAAAGCATGTGTTGAGATATTTAAGCCACAAATGGAAGTCGATTCCCTTGGCAAATAACCCCGATGAACCTGCAGTAGATTTTGTATGAGCAAGGGAAAAAGTCTAATAATAATAATAATAACCCACAAACAAAACACTAGAGCCTGTCAGTTTAAAAAAGAGAGAGGATTTTGCTGTGTTAGCTGTTACTATGTTGTATTTATACAGAACAAATAGCCTATATTAACTGAGATAATAACCATCATAAGAGTTTCCACTTTTAAGTATGTTGAGAGCCTCATTGGTAATACACGTGAGACAGCTCAACAGTAGGCTGGTGTGGTTTCAAGCAGCTCAAGAACACCACTCTCTGATATGATATATGCTTTTTTCTATAACTACCATTATCATTGCTCTATGGAAATTTAAAATATTCATGATTCTCACCACCTGGTAGGTCATTTTTATTCATCAAGTTGATTACCACGTGTTGACAAAATGGTAGGTATTATTTTCCTTTAGCTTTTCAATCAGAGCAAAGTCAATTTATTTAAAAAGTTTCAGATTTATTGTTCTTTCTATTTCCCCATTCTCTTTAACATAAAATAAATGGCATTTAATATGATTTTATAATAAGAACTTTGTTTTTTGTTGTTTATAATAGTTAACTTATAACTAATATTATAGATTTCTCAGAGATATTTGCTGAAAATCTTAATATCAGATTTAACAGGTCTTCTTATTTAGGTCTTTACTTATATTGCAATTAAACTTCCTGTGGAAAAATTTGAACTGTTTCAATTAGTATATCAACTGATACAATTTAGTATGACCTATTGATACACTTTAGAACATGGAGAGTCACAAGCTTTATTTTTTCAATGTAACACTGTATGAAAGTAAAAAATACTGAAAAAGAAAATCACTCTTAAAGTCTCATTGAAGGTTCTGAGCAATTTTGAAGAGGCTACTCTTCCATGAACAGATGGTTGTAAATGAATTCCGCCAAGACACCCAAACAGATTTCTGTCCTAAGGTCATCCTACCAGAGATTAGAAGATGCGTGAATGCTAATCCAGATCTGAGCTAGATAACTTTTTTTTTTTTTCAGTAAAATTGGATCAATTACATAACCTGATTTTTGAAAAGCAGTTTTTGGAAAACCACAGCTGCCTGAAAATAACAGGCAAGACTTTCCATTACCACAACATCTCAGTGCTTCTACCATTAAGGTTTTACAAAATGAAACAAAAAGGCACAAGTATTTCTGACACATTCTGGAATTTATAACTTTGTAGAAAAGAGTGAATGAAAGATTTGATCTTTTATTTAAATCTGAAAAATACAAATGTTTTGTTAAGAAATGATACTTTGGAGTCATTAGTGTCTAACTGAAACAGTAGATCTGCTAATTTATTGGCAACATTTCTAAAAAAAGCTTTTCCTATAGACTATTAAGTATTTATTTCTATGCTTCAGTGATAATTATTTAAATTATATTTGTTTGTTGGGCATTCAGATGTATGCTTCATTGACTATATTAAAACCTTAGACTGTGTGGATCACAGTAAACTGTGGAAAATTATTAAACAGATAGGAGTACCAGACCACCTATCTTGTCTCCTGAGAAACCTATATGTGAGTCAAGAAGCAACGGTTAGAACCACACATGGAACAACTGACAGGTTCAAAACTGGGAAAGGAGTATGACAAAGCTGTATATTGTCACCTTGCTTATTTAAATTATGTGAAATTCCAGACTGGATGAATCACAAGCTGGAATCAAGATTCCCAGGAGAAATAACAATAACCTCAGGTATGCAGATGACACCACCTTTATGGCAGAAAATGAAGAGGAACTAAAGAGCCTCTTGATAAGGGTGAAAGAGGAGAGGGCAAACGCTGGCCTGAAATTCAACATTTCAAAAATTAGGAACATGGCATCTGGTCTCAGCACTTCATCACAAATAGAAGGGGAAAATTGGAAGCAGTGACAGATTTTATTTTCCTTGGCTCCAAAATCACTGGGGACATTTACAGCAGCCATGAAATTAAGATGCTACTCCTTGGAAGGAGAGCTATGACAAATCTAGACAGTGTATTTAAAAAGCAGAAACATCACTTTGCCAGCAAAAGTCCATATAGTCAAAGTATAAAGAGCAAAGTCATAGTAATAGTAATAAGTCATAGTCATCATAATAAGTGCAAATACTAGTGTATCTGGAAGACTATTTTAGAAAGAGACTTGGACTTTTTCTGTCATACATTGACTGCCCAAAATTTTATATGAAAATATACATTTCATAAATTTGTGTTATAATTCAGTCTCCAAAATTTCTCAAGGTGGAAGATGAAAGGATGCCAGAAACTATTCCTCTTTACTTCTATTTGATTATTTTAGCTATATTCCTTATATACTAATCCATATCAAGTTTATTGGAAGTGAAAGTTTTATAAAACCCTTATTTCTTAGTCACAGTATCATATAGTTTTGCATAATATACAGTGGCTTTTGAAAATAGCTCAATTTTGCCTTTATTCCAAATTATGCATCTTGAATATTTCCCCATAACCTTAATGCACCAGATAAATTGACCCATCTGAAATAAACTGAAGTAAAAGAAAGTTTTACTTATGAAGACACAAATGGATACACAAAAAAATTCTGAAATCGCTGTAAAAAAAAAAAAAAAAAGTGTTTTTCTATACAAGTCCCTGTCACTTACATGTCAGCAATTGAACTATCTTGCTGAGATTGCTTTATTACCTGTAGAAATGTTATATACATCATGCCAATTTCTCATGACTGTTTCAAGTAACAAAAGAAATAATGAATTTTACCATATTTTGAAAGGTCTGATAAAAATAAACTAGTATCTTCCCATATACTTTCCTTTAGTATTTTCAAGATTCTTTTAAATGTTCCTAGTAACACACATAAAAAATGGGTATATTTGTGTTCAGAATATAGGCAAATTCTCAGAAAAGATAACAGAAAAAATACACCATATTTTGGCATCATAAATTTTTGGTCATCCTTATGAGGCAGCACAGTTTCAAAAGGTAAGAAAAGAAAATTAATCACTTCCAGAATTTCTCTCTCTGCCTAATATGCTAAAGAGAATAAAAAGAACTGCTATTTCTTAGGCTCACAGATCTAGAAAACACTTATGTTTTCCAAAGGGGGAAAGGATGATAGGAATAAATTAAAAGTTTAGGAATAACAGATACATATATAAATAGATAAACAACAACAAGCACACTGTGTATATGGTACAGGGAACTATATTCAACATATTGTGATAACCTATAATGGAGACGAATATGAAAAAGAATAGATGCGTATGTTTAACTGAATCACTTTGTTTTAAATCTGAAACCAATGCGACATTGTAAATCAACTATATTTCAATTTAAAAAGTTGTCATTTTTGAAAAAACTAGTACCATCAGTTCTGTTTAAATGTGATAATAAGGATAAAATTAAGTATTAAGTAAAATGGGATTAGAGGAGAGCATTAAGTATCAGTTTTCTGGAATGATTGGTCAGTTGTAATAGAAACAACCACCAATAATACTTTAATATACTTGTAAGTTGGTTTGAAAGATTATAACCTTAGGTGAAAATCATAGTTTTAAAAATACAGGATTTTAAAGAAGTTTCTGAATTTTTTAAATAATTATTTAGATCTGAGCCACCAGGCAAACCAGTTAATCTTACAGGAAATTGATCCTGAATATTCATTAGAAGGACTGACGCTGAAGTTCCAATACTTGGGTCACCTGATGCCAAGAACCAACTCATTGGAAAAGACCCTGATGCTGGGAAAGATTGAAGGCAAAAAAAGAAGAGGGTGCAGAGGATGAGATGGTTAGATAGCATCACTTACTCCATGGGTATGAATTCGACCAAACTCCAGAAGATAGTGAAGGACAGGGAAGCTTGGCATGCTGCAGTCCATGGGTCACAAATAGTCAGGCATGATTTAGCAACTGAACAACAACAACAGCCATTAAGAAGCAATCACAGAAGGTGAGTGTTTCAACAAGCTGATTTTAAACATGAAGGAATTCATGCTCAGAAAAGTATATGTCCCTAAGATCATGCAAAGACCAAGAAATTTCCTTCCAAATTTGAATGATCATAAAAAAATTCAGAAACTTTTTTAAAAGCCTATATTTTTAAAACTATGATTTTATTTGTTATTAAACAATGTTAAAACTGCCACATATTTCATGCACTGAGTACTTTAATTACACTATTTATAATTTGTTATAATACCCCAAGTATATTTTATGTATTTAGGATATCTATTCTGTCAAGTATAATTGTAGATAAAGTAGCATAATGTATTTGTAAATTATTCCCATAAATTCATCTAATATGCATGAGAATAAATACATATATATGTGTACATATATAAAAATCTATATATAAACACACAAACCTACAAATGAAAATAAAATATTTCATAGGTATTCTATTCTATTAAAAATTATTTTTTAGTAGCAATGCCTTGAATGGAAGTTTCTGGATCAGAAGGAGGTAGCATTCTCTCATGCATTATATATCCGAACTCTCTGGGAGTAACTTAGGCACTGGGAAGTAGCTGGCTTATTATTTCTCTATGTCAGTGACAGGCAGAGAAACAATAAACCCCTGGCAAATACACCTGTTCTCAAGAAGAAAATGAACTGATTTTGTTCTCTCACCAGGGCTATTTGTGTTAGAATGGATAATGGTCACAGGTGGTCTGATCTGATCTTTCCCTATTTTAGTTGAGAAATAGCTTTTCACACTTAGAACAGTTCACTTCTATTTAGCTCTGAAAATGAGATGTCTTTGTGTTTGTGACCCAACTGAAGTCACCTTCCTTTTATCTTGATATGTATATGTGTATACAAACACACACATATGTGTGTGTGTTTATGTGTATATGTGCTCAGTTATGTCGATTCTGTGACCCCCGTAGACTGTAGGTTGCCTGGCTCCTCTGTTCATTGAATTTTCCAGGCAAGAATACTGGAGTGAATTGCCATTTTCTTCTGCAGGGGATCTTCCCTGCCCAGGAAAAACAAAACAAAACAAAACAAAGCTTTTGTCTCCTATGATTCCTGCATTGGCAGGTTAATTCTTTACCATTGAGCCTCCTGGGAAGCCTTGATACACATTAGTGTGTATATTATCTTGATCTAATTTCCTTAAAAATAGACCCTGGGAAAAAAGTTTTAAATTCAGAGTGTAAAAAATATTACCTGTAATATATAATACAAAGTGAGGTGTAGATATGATAATTTGATCAATTTTTACTATTAATCTCACATGCAATGTTTATTTTCACAGCTTGAAATAATCTACTTTAAACTCCTTGTACCAAATATTTATTAAAATGCTTATTTTGATATGAGCTAACAGCATAAAAAATGATTTTATTGCTATAATCTTCAAACAGTGAAGGATATTCCTAGCAAAGGTAATATACAGAAAATAAGATCATGAGTCTGGAAGTGGAGTAATTAGATGTGTGTTCAGACATTTTCTATTTATTTAATAATATGGCAGGATTTTAAAAGTAAAAACTAAAATAAAATACTACTGAATTTATACTAATTTTGTGCCTGAGTGGTGTGGAAAAAGAAAATATTTTCTAACATTCTAACAGAAATCACAGCCACATCAGAATTAGCTGTTTCTTTGAGTCACTGGCTCTCCTCTACTATGCTCGCAACTACAGCGGTCTTTCTGTATCTGCAGGGGATTGGCTTCAAGAACCGTCATAGGGCCCACCCTGGCCCTCCTGAGGATACGAAAATCTTCAAATTAGTCCCTTCAATGAAATGGCTGTATGAAATGGCCCTCCACATCTGCAGATGAAGAATTTGCCTATAAAGAAAACTGACTCTGCTAATAAACTAAAGAGAGAGCTAACCATAAAGCCAGACTACAAGATCTGCTATCTCTCAGTAAGTTTTAAAGAATGGATTGCCACTGGGGCAAAAATAACGTATTAATCCTCCATAATAAGAACACAATACAATGGAAAAAATAGAAGAATTTAAGCAAACCACATCTTTTGGGATTCTTCTGTGATAACTTATTTACATTTGCTCACCTGGCAGGATTCTTTCAGTCTACCTTGTTTGATTATTTCCAAATAATCAGTAAATATGAATGTTTTTGGGTACTTCAAAATTATGTTTAGTGTTCAAGTAAGTTTCATTTATAAGACAATCTGCATGTATTTCGGTAAAAAAGATTAAATATTAAAATGGATATTATTTTTAAAAGCCTAATAATGCATTTTTTTACCGTGAAGATTTTGCCCAGGCAAAATTATTAATTTTGAAAGATTTTACTGATATGTCATTTTCCTACAAGGTTGTGCACTATGCATTTCTTTTAAAGCTGTTTAATGCTGTTTATATTTCATGATTATAAGAACCTTGGATTTTTTTAAATATGTAATTTAGTTCTCACCAGGAGCACTTGAAAAGAAATAGAAACGCATCTGATAATGACAAACTCTGAATACCGAGACACATATACACTGACAGCTTCTGATGCCACCGCACAGCACTTGCTCATGTAATTTGCAGTTCAGCACCACCTTTCAGAGACATTAATAAACTATGTTTTCCCAAACAGCCCACCGCATTGATAGAATACCTCCAACTATTCTTCCTCATAATCTTATTTTGTATATGTTCCACTTCAATTAAGTATCCCTTTATCACTGTAAAATGCAGCTCTTTGACATCTTCACTTTATAGTATATGCTCAAACTTCCATTAAGTATCCTTATTTTATAAATTTTATTACAATCTTACTAAAAATTTGTGCTTTCAGATCAATAATAAAAAAAATCTAAAAATAAAAAAAAATCTATCTGAGATTTACATCAGAAAGTTGATTTTTGTGTTTATGTTTATCATAAACATTTTTTCTTATGGTCTGTGACAATCCATTACTATAGTTCTGATATGGGTTTATGTTGTACATGAATCTATATTCATGAAATTAAGCATATGAATTTACACCATGTAAAAGGTATATAACACATTGTAAACCACTTTGCTAAAATAAAAATAATTGTTATCCTTCTTAATACTGAAAACTAGTTTAATTTACACATAAGCTTTGTTCTTAAATATATTTCATTTATTTTACTTGACTCAATTGTCCTGTTAGAGATTAAATTAAATAAATATTTACAAGCTACAGCATAACGTTGTCTTCTTTAACCAACAAGGCACAGCATTTACTTGATTCCTAAATGCACACAAGTTTTAAACAACATTTAGTGTCACAGATATTCTGGTATGGAATTTTGATAGTATTCCAATATTTAGTCTAATAGAGAATTATAAATCATGAGTACTTATCATTTTATTGACTTTGTATCCCGCTTCTGAAAAAAAGATTTAAGATAATGTTGATGATTATGATTTAGGATGCATATGAGTAAATCTGGAAGCATATGATACCTCTGCTAGATCATCAATCTAATCCACGATAATTCATTATTTAGGTATGACTTGATGGTATAAACCAGGACTCAGAGTAAAAGTTTAGAATCTGACAGTTGTTTTTACTTTTCATGACTATGAGAAAGCAATATTCCTGAGTAATTAATAATTTTCCATATTCTTCTATTTTTATTTTGTTTGTTTTGTTTTACATCTCTCTATTTAAGATTTCTATAATTAATAGAAGGGAAAGGAATAGAAAATAAATTGTGACAAATCTTGAGATAAATTGCAAAATTCTCTAAGCAAATAACATAAGTATTGATATGAATCTTTTTAAGTTTGCTGATGCTTGGTCTATGGTCTATGTTGGTGAATGTTCCATGCACAGTTGATAAAAAACATAGCATGTCCTCTCCTGATTTGGATACAGTATGTTATGATGATTTGGTCAAGTTGATTGATTTTTGAGATCTATGTTCTTACTGAACTTTTATAGATGTGCTCTGTGTTTTAATAAAAAGAGAGTTAAAGTTTAGAGCTATAATTGTGGATGTATAAACTTCTTTACATTTTATAAAACTTCTACTTATTGTATATTTAAAACCTCTTACATGCACACATATTTAGAATTTTTACATTTTCTTGGAGAATTAAGTCCTTTAGTATGCAATACCAGTTTTTATACTCAGTTATAGTTCTTTTTTGTTGTTGTTTAAATATACATTTATTTATTTTAATTGGAGGCTAATTACTTTACAATATTGTATTGGTTTTGCCATACATCAACATGAATCCACCACGGGTGTACTCATGTTCCCCATCCTGAACCCCCCTCCCACCTCCCTCCCCGTATCATCCTTCTGGGTCATCCCAGTGCACCAGCCCCAAGCATCCTGTATACTGTTGATAACTACTTTGACATCTACTCTGTCTTCTAGCTAGTGGTCCACATTTTTGGGCTTCCCAGGTCTCACCAGTGGTAAATAATCCGCCTACAAATGTAGGAGACTAAGAGACACTGGTTTGATCCCTAGGTTGGGAAGATGCCCTGGAGGAGGATATGGCAACCTACTCCAGTATTCTTGCCTGGAGAATCCTATGGACAGAGGAGCCTGGTGGGCCCGAGTCCATGGGGTTGCAAAGAGTCAGACACAACTGAAGCAACTTAGCACACCACCCTTTGCCTTTAACCTATTAGTTATTGTATCTCAAGTGACATTTTGTAGTCAGAACAGAATTAGCTCTTTTTTTTTAACCTCAATCTGAAGCTCTCTTTTAATCAGTATATTCAAATCATTTATATTTTACAGGACTGTTGTTGTGTTTGGATTAAAATATAGCATCATAATAGCTGTGTTCTATCTGTTGCATCTGCTCTTGTTTTCCTTTTCCCTCTTTACCTGCTTTCTTTTGGATCAATCAATAATATACCATAATCTTGCTTATCTCCATGCTGACTTATTTATACATACCTCTTTTTAAAATGTTTTCTCTAATTTTGTAGTTGCTTTAGGATTTAGTTTTCAATAACCAGAGTCTACCTTCAAACAGTAATATGATTCTTCATGTAGAGGAAAAGGATTTTACAACAGTAGGTTCCCAATTCTCTCTCCCGTAACTTGGTTTAGTGCTGGCATGCATTATTTTGAAGCCTGGCATGCTGCAGTCCGTGGGATCACAAAGAGTTGGACATGACTTGGTGGCAACAACATTTTTTATATATATATATGTTATTTTAAAAATGCATTGGTATTAATTTTGGGCTTCTTGGATCATTTTTTTGTATTATTACTTTTCTTGACACATATGATATTCTTTTCTAGCCAGGGCATGATTACCCAAACAATAGTGTATATCTCTTTAGAAAATAACTAAGATATTCATTACCAAAAGAAATATCAGAGCTTTTTTCCTCAGTGTTTACTAAGTCTGAGAACTGGCTCAATCTGGAAACATGGCAAGAGATCATGGTATTTTATTGGCATCACTTCCCTTAGCCTCTTGATCACTCATGTTAACCAGGAAGAAGGATCTAAACCTGAGAAGGCTCTAGACAAAAATAAGGGAAATTTAAAAAGGCTGGTAGAAATGAGGAGAAAACAGATAATGAACAGCAGTTGCAGACTCAAGACCAGTGCTGTATTTTTCTCACAAATTTTCCTACTCTATGATTCTGCAGGCAGAAAAAGAACAGCAAACAAACAAACAAAACCAACCAGGATGTTAAAGAACTATTTCCACATGGGATAAAATTACTGTGCAAAGCAAGAGGCCTTGAGAAGAACAAAGAATGAATAATAGTACACATTGTGGTCTGACAGTCTATTCTCCTCTTTACATATCTGACTCCTGCCCAGCCAGAGTGTTGGCTGCTGAGAGTTCTCAGCTGAGTACTTATGTGTGGAAGGTTAGCCCCTAACCAGCTAGCCAGGTATAGTCTTAAAACACTGACTGGTAGCACAGAGTACAGTAGCCTATTCCTCCAACTTCAATTCTCACAAATTCTAAGATGCTATCATAGGTCCAGAGCTTCTAATGGGACTGGCCAGTGTCTCTGATGATGAATCATAGCTCCATGTCTCTCCTTCTCCAAATTTGCCTGTTTGTCCTCTTATATGATGTGTTCTAAGAGTACTCCGCACATCTGACCAGCTTGCTAATATCTTCCTTAGAGGTTATTTCCCAGAGAAGTTGACTTAATATGCTGTGTTAGTAGTAAAGTATACTTTTTTCTTGACTATGCATGATTTAAGAATCTTGAACAGATTTCTGGCTTTGTTCACTTCTTGTTAGACCTAATGACCTTGAACTATGTCAACCAGAAAATTCATGTGATAAGAGTTCAAGCACATACCTTTCATGATTCCCTTTCACCCAAGCTATCCAACGTGTTTCACTTGTTTATTCATGTATTTTGCATTTCTTTGTCATTTATTCCTGAGTTTTATTGCTATTATTTTGGAAGAGTTGATACTTAAGACATTTAATGAACATTTAATGAACTTTCCCTCAATTTATTCAACTCTATAGTGCTCGCAGAATTGTTGTGAGAAATAAATGAAATAATGTATGCAAACCATTTAAACACTATCACTCATAATGGATATAATTGTTATTTTATATCTTCTCTTTTCTGTACTTTAACATGAGGATGTCAAGGTCCTAGGATATGAGACCTTTTATGAGATATTCTCAGACAATTCAGTAAAACGCATTTTTATACTTGTGGTAGTCCTAGTCAATGACACTAGTTTCCATAAAAAATGTATGTCCCTTCAACAGTTTATGAAACACTACTAATACTTGCTGCATTCTCTTAATATTTAAATAACAGTAAACTATTATTTCAAAAATAGTAATAAAATAATGATATGATGATGATTAAAATAGTCTGAATTCTCCATAAAATGTATCAATTTGATTGAATTGCAAGTAACTTGAATTCCATATCCCTTGCCACTTCCAAACAGATTTTCAAGTTTGAAGCACAAGTAAATCTAGAATTTGATGCATTTATTCTTTTATTAAACTACATGAAAAGGTAAATGAAAGGTGTATTAATACCAAAGTGAAATTTGTAATGATAAAGAACGCAGGGAATTTGCCTTAAAATCCACTATTACAACAGTGAAGATGTGTCAAAGACTAAGGCTTTAGCTTCATGTATAAAAATGTGCATTACCATGGAACAAAGAAATATTTAACTGACTGATCCTGATTTGCAATGAATCCTAGAAAGAAATATGTGTAAGAAACAGTGTCCATCAATCTATTGTAAAGATATTTAATTAAGTGTGCTGCTTGGCTATCTAACCAATAGCATTGACTCAACATTCCCAAAAGTGTGTTGAAGATAATTTTTAGAGTTGAGAAAACTATTCTGAATTGTTAAATTATTTGCTTTAATGATTTTGAGTTTCACATTTCTAAAACTTGGTATAATATTTTCCAAAACTTCCTTATGTAAGAATTTTTGTCTATAAACTACTAAGGAAGAACCAGAGGCATGGAGATATTAAGAAGTTTGCCCTTAGAGTGAATCAGTTAAGGAGAGATGAACTTCTAAAACATAGATCTCTTTTCTTTTTCCTCAGAGTTATTTATTGGGGGATATTTTATAATTTCTATCACTATACTGAAATCCTGTGTACATAAGAAGAAAAAAAATTAGTCATGCCAGAATTAATGTAAAAACCATTATTTTTCTTTTTTTTTAACACTCATTTTATTTTCATCTAGTCCTTTTAAAATATAATTAATTGAATTTTGTAAAAAATGTTTTTGTATGCATTGAGATGATCATGTTTTTCATCTTTTGTTTTGTTAATGTGGTATATCATATTGACTGATTTGCAAATATTGAACCATCCCTGTATCCATGGAATAAATCCCACTCAATCATGGTGTTGTTGCTGTTGTTGTTCAGTAGCTCATTCATGTCCAACTCTGCGACCCTATGGACTGCAGGCCTCTAGGCTCCTCTGTCCGTGGAATTTTCCAGGCAAGAATATGGGAGCAGGTTGCCATTTCCTGCTTCAGGGGATCTTCCCATCCCAGGAATTGAACCTGAGTCTCTTGCATCTTCTGCATTGGCAGGTGGATTCTTTACCACTGAGCCACCTGGGAAGCCCCATTTTATTTTTCTTAAGAAGAAATGTGAAATAATGGGAAATGCATTGAGGCCTCTTGATTTCTGATCTAAAAAGCAAATACTATGTATTTGAGTAATATACATAGTAATTATTGCTAATTAGTTTAGATGATGATATGCATCTTTCTTTTTTTGAAGGTGAAAATTCTAGCTGCTTGCATTAATAAGATTTTGAATTCACATTACTATTGCAAGTGAATTCGGAGAAGGCAATGGCACCCCACTGCAGTATTCTTGCCTGGAAAATCCCATAGACGGAGGAGCCTGGAAGGCTGCAGTCCGTGGGGTCGCTAAGAGTCGGACACGACTGAGCGACTTCACTTTCACGTTTCACTTTCATGCATTGGAGAAGGAAATGGCAACCAACTCCAGTGTTCTTGCCTGGAGAATCCCAGGGAAGGCGGAGCCTGGTGGGCTGCTGTCTATGGTGTCGCACAGAGTCGGAAATGACTGAAACGACTTAGCAGCAGCAGCAGCAGCATTTCAAATGAATTATTTTAAAATGTATTTTGAACACCAAAAAGAAAAATCTAGGAGTCGTGACTACTGTATGATTTTATCACATTGCATATTATTTGTTGTATATCCCAAATCAGCTCTTATATATACAACTATTTTCATGAGCTGGTCTTTAAAATCATAACGCCATTGTGCATTTAAGCTAGAGAATGAACCCCAGGGCATGCCCATCCGTGTAAACAAAGAACATTTCCAACAGAGACACGGGGACGGATTGTTCTTTAAACTGAGCTGATGAATGTGAATGTTTAAGAAATTATTGAAAAGCACAGTTTAATATATTGCTCTCCATTCCTATAATTTTATTTTGATATATGTTATTGACTTTGAAGTATTTTTACATTGTTATCAAAACAACATTAACATTTAAGTGTTTCCAGATCAACATAAGGTAACTACAGTCATGAAAAAATACTTTAAAAAGGCAACTGGACATTGCAGAAATAAAACTCCATATACACTATGATTCTAAAGATATGCATTTATCTCTAGTGAATTAAAACAAATTTAAAATACATTAACTTCATCTTAACTAAATTTTGTGCCAAAAATAAAACAGTAATAAATAAATAATAATAATAATAGAAGTTAGCCATGATATTAAAAATATAAAATAGTAAGATCACTGTTGTAACTAACTCATATTCATTTAATGCTACAGTGATATTTTTAACTCTTGGAGTAGCCCATGCTACCGTGAAAAACATAAAATGCATGCATATTAAATTTTACAAGACAATTTATATTCACAGTAGTTCAAAGAGCAGGGATGATCTTCTCTACAAGTTATCTAGTCAATTAGTGTTGTACTAAATGGAAAGGAGCACCTTTTTTTTACAGATATGAGGTGAAAATGTATAAGTTAGAGTGAGTAGAGTTAATGTGAACTAAGAAAAGAAAATGTCCAAAGTGTAAATTAAATAATCTGCCTTCAGATTTGTGTGTGTGTGTGTGCCTATGTGTGTGTGTGTGTGTGTGTGGTGAAGGGAGGGTGGGACTTTCCTCACTATTACTTTCTTTTGAAATAAAAGGTCAGAATTTGAATGGAAAGGAAAAAGGGAAGCATTAAAACTGTTTACAAGGTGCATATAAAGGTAGAATTGGAGGGAACAGATATGCTAATGAGAAGGCAGAAATTAGTCCAAGAAAAATAGTGGCACACAAAGTATTTTTCTTTCTCAATCTTTCAAAAGGTGGTTCATGCAATTATAGGTAATCATGTGTGTTCATAGAGTGGTACACAAAGACTTGGAATGATTTCCAGTCTCAGCAAGAAATTTATTCACACTGCTGAAAATTATCCTATTTCTTTGCATATTCAGTTTTTTGCACCTGAAATCTTAATCTTGACCTAAAACCTTCTCGCTGAAAAAAACTTTCAATGTTTGAAAAGTCAAGTCCTCTAGGTATGATTTTACAGTATTGGTTCTTAATTGTTTTCAAACCTATTTTGTGTTATTAAAGTTTAGAAATTCTACCAAAATAAAGATGTTTATGTTGGTAGCCCTGCTTTTTAATTTTATAGAAGTTCAAATAATACAATTTGCACTCTCTTGTGTTGGCTTCTCCATTTAATAATTTCATTATGGGATTTATCTTTATTGTCAACAAAGTATTAAATCTGTACTTTATACATAATAGTGCTGAAGAAGTTTTAGTTACTCTCAGAAGTATTTTACCTCCTTTCTCTCTCTTTCCATAGCCTTCTTCACAGTCCATCCTCATTCATGGAGGAGCAATCTTCCCCTTTTGTAATAGCCCACTTTCTCTCTTCTAGCTGAATTCTACCACACATTGTGCCTATGCCTCCCACTGCAGATTTTTGCTTCAATTTCTCCAGTTTATATACTTCTGGTTTCTTAGGATGAATGGACACATCAGACATTTGTATTTCTGATTCATTGTAGTTTTCTGAGGATATGACTTGTCTTTAGCTTTTAGATCAAACTCCCACCTCTGATGGTCTGTTTTCACTCCTATCTGCATTATCTCATGAAACCACTTTCTTCACATTTCAGGAGTTCTTCAGGAAAAGTTGTCTTGTTTCTACTTGAAACAAGGATTCAACTGTTTCAACCTCTTTAGGCAGCAAAGATTTCATGGTACTCAGTTTGCTAAGGCACAGACTACCCTGCCCACTTCCAACTGTGTCTTTTTCTATCTGATAGCATTACATTACACATTATATTGAAACACTTTATCAACAAGTCAAAATTGCCAGTGAGCATAGTGGCAATAGATTAGCCTCTTAAATTGCACACCATGTCCCATGGCCTGCAGAGTTATAAGCATCTACTAGCTACTACAAATCAAAAGCACTTGGCTCAAACACCCATAAAGTGGACATAAGAATATTGGCTGATTGCATTCACTCAAAATTTCCACACCTGAATTGATTTCAGTGAAGTTAAACAACTTGGTTTGGAGAAAAGACAAGGGATTTTAGGCATTTTTTCCAAATCTCTTATTAATCATATATATTTTCTCCATCTATGTATTTCATACAGTTGTTTCTATTATGAATATGATTGCATACTTCCTGAGTTCAGATTGTAGAAGCACCTCTTAAACTGACCTGTGTTTATATAAATTATTCTGGTGGGTGTTACCACAAGTTTTATTATTATTTTTTAATGTTGTTTTGTATTTCATTCATTTTCTCAATATGCACAATCAGCATACTTTATGTTTTCATGAATATCAGATCAAAATTGATGGCCATATACAGGAGAACGAAACCAAACACACTTTCTAAAAGGTACTGAATAATCCATCTCCCCTCTTGTGTTTCAACTTTTTCTAAAATTAACTACTCTTGAATAAAACTGTAGCACTTTGTTTCAGCTGTTTCTGAAGAGTAGCAACAGTTCTATGCTAAACCAGCTTGTCATTTAAATGTATGCTTTGCTTCCTAACTGAGGTAGTTAAATATTCTTCTAAAAATGCATATACTGACAAATTAGATATAAATAATATTCCAAATCCTGAAAAATGATGATGTGAAAGTGCAGTTGACTCATTGGAAAAGATTCTGATGCTGGGAGGGATCGGGGGCAGGAGGAGAAGGGGACGACAGAGGAGGAGATGGCTGGATGGCATCACTGACTCGATGGACGTGAGTTTGAGTGAACTCCGGGAGTTGGTGATGGACAGGAGGCCTGGCGTGCTGCGATTCATGGGGTTGCAAAGAGTCGGACATGACTGAGCGACTGATCTGATCTGATCTGATATCATAATAAATATTTAAATTAGATAGTTAATTTTTGCATATTTTGAAACAATTTCTACCATTGTATAGGAAAACCAGAATACCAGAGACAATTTTTTTTTGTACTTAACAATTTTGGAACAGAATAACATTTAGGTAATATTTCATAGGACATTTCTGAAAACTCAAGTTTCTAAACACTTGCTTAAGATGTAATTCTTAAAATGTAACAAACTTATTTTTTGTATTTTATGTGCTTATTTGAAAGCATTGCTATAAAAATATTTTCCTTTGTAATATATTTTAAAAAGAACCATGTAATCATAAGGGTATATAAACATTTTCTCAATCAAGATATAATTAAATTATAATCCTATGTTTATGTGGTTTTTGAAAGTCCAATTTTCTTTAGGTTCATATTATCATTGGAGATGTAACCATTCAGTCAAAATAATTAAGAAAATCTGTCAGTGTGAGCAATATCATTAATGTACAGTCAGATAGAATATATGTTTTGATAAGTAAACAATTATCCAAGGGAGGAGACAAGAAAATATTCAGTTTATACTTAGAGTCATAGTAAAAGCATTTTTATATCTAAACAATAGCTTATTATTGCAATTTACAGCATTTCATAGTTTGTACCCAAAGCAAATTTTTATAGAACAATTATTGAGAAGTTAAAAAGGAGTTGGTAAGCAAAAAATGCTGACACAACTGTAACTAGACTCTTGAAACCAGGCTTTTCTATAATAAATCACAGTTTTATTAAACACTTAATTAATTGCTACATTAAAATGATAGGGGCCCAACTCATAAAAATGACTTATGAGAATGCAGGCTTCTTTTGCTGTGTTAACTGAAAATGCAAGTTATATACACCATTTAATTATGAAAAATGTAATCAAGCAATAGATAGTGTGGGTGTTTAGTTTGAAAACAAAGCTTGCAGGTGTTTGGGGATAAGGAAGTGTGATTTTAATGTTGTTAGTACCATTTACTCGGAGAAGGCAATGGCATCCCACTCCAGTACTCTTGCCTGGAAAATCCTATGGATGGCGGAGCCTGGTAGGCTGCAGTCCATGGGGTCGTTGAAAGTCAGAGATGACTGAGCGACTTCCCTTTCACTTTTCACTTTCATGCATTGGAGAAGGAAATGGCAACCCACTCCAGTGTTCTTGCCTGGAGAATCCCAGGGACGGAGCCTGGTGGGCTTCTGTCTGTGGGGTTGCACAGTGTTGGCTATGACCAAAGTGACTTAGCAGCTGCAGCACCAGCAGTACCATTTACTAGAAGTGGCTCAAACTGAAGTTTCATATATGTACCAAACCAAAGTCAACAGAGGCACTCCGATGTTTTATGCTACAGATTTTAACTATTTTTAATTTTCAATTTTGGGGCTTCCCAGGTCCAATTTAGAGTTGCATTAAGGTTATGTATACAGTAATCCTAACTGAAGACCACATACTCAGTGTCTTTGAGGCAATTTGTTGAAAAGCAACTTAAAAGAAATATTTATTCTATTGCAAATATTGCACTAAAGACTATTTATGGATTGTTATTTCTCTCAACAACACTTTCAAGTTCATGCCACTTTCACAAACGGAGTTTTAGGGACATTACATTGGGCTTTCCACATGATGCTAGTTGTAAAGAATTTGTCTGCCAAAGCAGGAGACATGAGAGACACTGGTCTGATCTTTGGGTTGGGAAGATCCCCTGGAGTGGGAAATGGCAACCCACTCCAATATTGTTGCCTGGACAGAGGAGCCTGACAGGCTACAGTCCATAGGGTCACACAGAGTTGGACATGACTGAAGTGAATTACCACACAGCACACAGGGATATTGTATAACTTTTTCTAAAGTCACACAGCATGGGTGGAGGATATCGGGTCCTAACAAAGCAAATATGCATGACTGTGCAGCTTATGCATTTAAACTTACACCATTTATCACTGTTTTAATTTAAATATTACCTGTGAAATAATAATCATTTCAAGCTCTATTATATTAAACCTGTGGTAATAGATTCTTGTGTATAAATTACCATAATTACTTTAAATTTACTTCTAGAAAAAAAAAAAAAAAAAAGACAAATGAGAAATGATAGTATCTGATCAGAGACCATAAGAGTGACTGAAGACATGACAGGAAACCTGGTTTTCCCTAGTGGTTAATCTGGAACCAAAATGCGATTAATCTTTTCCAGAGCTGGCCAAACTTTAAAAGCTTATTCTTGTCTCCTTTTAAAAATGTGAGATACTGCCTCTTACAGACATTATATTAATGAAATGAAAGCCATAGTTTTCTTTTCTAAAGAAGTAAAAGACTTTAATCAGCCTTCCCAGAGAGTTATTCATCTCCATCACAGAATTATCAGCAATGACTCACCTAATCCTCATAAAATGTTGTAGAAGAGGAAGCTGTAGACAATCATTAAGATTAAACACCACAGCTAATTCACTGGGTTCTGAAGACCTTCTTGATATAGACCCCATATTTTTTAGACTATTTTACTAACTTTACCCTCCTTCAGATTCTTTATCAACTTTCACAAACACTTCCCCCAAGTTTTCAGGAAATTATACCTAAATTTTAGCTCTTACTTGTATCTAAATTTGATCAACATAGTCTAGGCACCGTGGTAAGATAATTTAATTATGTCTCACAGAACATATTATTTTGTAAACTCAACAATATTTTAAGTTACAAAGCAAGTAAAATAAAATTAAATGGTAAATTGAAATGCTACTTATCAAGAAATTTGCTCACGAAAATTTCTCCTTTAGTGATTACAACAGTAAAATTTTAAAATTAAAGTAACAATTGTCACTTTTCTACAAATAGTCAGATCCTTGACCACCAAAAAGTTAAGAATTTTATTCTTAGGGTATATAAGAACTGACATATATGAGAAACTATTTTTCTCTTTCCAAATAGTGGACCCATTTGCAAATCTTCTACATTCAAAATTATTCCAAGATCCTAAGGGTTCTTTATCTCTTCATGGCTTATTTTCACTGAAACTAAATTTAGTTTTTAATCCATCAACAAGAAATCTTGGCTTACTGAATAGCAGAGGCATATTTTCCAAGTGTTACACACTGAACCCACATAAAATCATTGAATTGTATGTATATATGACTTTGATATGGAGGATATATGTATATTATTTTATTAGCATTATTGCATAAAGGAGTCTTTTTCTTCTATTTGCTTATCTTGGTCACATTTTCCCTTACTTCA
This sequence comes from Bubalus kerabau, assembly GCF_029407905.1. Lineage (NCBI taxonomy): Eukaryota > Metazoa > Chordata > Mammalia > Artiodactyla > Bovidae > Bubalus > Bubalus kerabau. Next base: position 6,545,023 of record NC_073635.1, on the reverse strand, counting down.
TCAATGAAGAATGACTAAGAAATATCAAGAGAGTTAATAGGAAGAAATTCTATTTCTGTGGAAGGACCTAAATATATTTGATCAAACCACCAAGTTTACTTCCCAACTTTGTTTCTCAGACATTGTATATTGTATAATAAAGAAAAAGCCACTTGCTACTGCTAAGTCGCTTCGGTCATGTCTGACTCTGTGCGACCCCACAGACTGCAGCGCACCAGGCTCCCCCGTCCCTGGGATTCTCCAGGCAAGAACACTGGAGTGGGTTGCCATTTCCTTCTCCAATGCATGAAAGTGAAAAGTGAAAGTGAAGGCACTCAGTCGTGTCCGACTCTTAGCGACTTCATGGACTGCAGCCTACCAGGCTCCTCCGTCCATGGGATTTTCCAGGCAATAGTACTGGAGTGGGTTGTCATTGTCTTCTCCGTGTATATTGTATAATATTGAACAAGTCACTTAACTCTTCAATATTCATTCTTCAACAAAAAAAATTATTTTTCAGTGTGTCTCTGATAGGCTTGTCCATCTCACCTCCACACACCTCTCTGGTCATCTTTTATGACTCAGATTTTTAAATTTATCCTAAATGCAATTCCATGTTTTTCCTTTCAGTAAAGATATTGGATATCTCTGTAGTCAACACTTTTTTCTATAAAGGTGCAGACAGTAAATACTTTAGGCTTTGGGAGCCATGCAAAGTCTCTGTCACATTTCTTTTTTCATTCTCTCCTACTTTCCTTCTTCCTGTCCTTTTTTTCCACTTTCTTTCTTTCCTTATTGTCTTTCAGTTTCTTTTTCTTTTATAGCTATTACAATGTTTTAAAACATAAAATTATTCTTGCTCAAAACCATGTAAAATGAAAAAAAAATCAACAAAAATCTTAGAACTAACAATGCATTTAATGGAATGAAACAGATCATACTTTACAAAAATTGAGACAAGGATAAGAAGGTCCTCTCTCACCACATCTATTCAACATCATTGTTAACACTAGTACAGTAAGACAAGGAAAGGGAATGGAGTATAGTAAATATAAAGGAAGAAGCAAAGCTGTCTTTATTTGCAGACAAAATGATTGTCTATATAGAAAATTGTATAGAATAGAGCAACAATAACATAAATCTTCCTGCAGCAGAGAAATAAGTTAATATGATTGTAACATAAAATGATAATAAACAGATGTAAATTATTTTCTTATACAGAAGCAAAAGCAATTGGAATTTATAATAAATATACTATATAGAATTTCATCAAAAATAAAATACTTAAGAATTAATTAAAAAAAATAAAATCCCCAGGTGTCCAATATTCTCCTGGAGAAGAGTGGAGAAATAGCTCCAGAAGGAAGGAAGAGGCTGAGCCAAAGCAAAAACACCATTCACTTGTGGATGCGACTGGTGATGGAAGACTCTTGAGAGTGCCTTGGACTGCAAGGAGATCCAACCAGTCAGTCTTAAGGGAAATCAGTCCTGAATATTCATTGCAAGAACTGGTGCTGAGGCTGAAGCTCCAATGCTTTGGCCACCTGATGAAAAAAACTGAATCATTAGAAAAGACCCTGATGCTGGGAAAGATTGAAGGCAGGAGTAGAAGGGGATGACAGAGGATAAGATGGTTGGATGGCATCACCAACTCGATGGATGTGAGTTTGAGGAAGCTCTGGAAATCAGTGGTGGACAGGGAAGCCTGATGTGCTACAGAACATGGGGTGGCAACAGCTGGACATGACTGAGCAACTGAACTGAACTGACTGATATTAAAATATTTTAATATGGAAAATTGCAAAACATTAAAAAATAATGTTTAATATTTAATGGATAGAGATTTCTCAATCACTGGTTTAATGACTTAGAAGTATTAACATTACTTTTTTTCCAATTTTCTAAAGCATTCATTATCATCCTACTTAAAATCCCCCAAAACTGCTAATAAGTACCAATAAGCTGATTTGAAATTTATATGGAAAGAACATACCTGAAAGAATTAACCCAGCTTTGAAAATAATGAATAAAGTTGCCAAATTTACAACTTTTTTTTTTATTTAAAACTTTCTACAAGTTTATATTGATGAAGAGTATATGATACTGATGGCAGAATAATACAGACATTTATGGAACAGAATATAGACTCCAGAAATAAGCAACCTAAGTTCCCATCAACAATTGGGTAAAGAAGACATATCAGGTATACTCACTCATAAGAAAGAATACAATTCTGCCATTTTCAGCAATGTGGATGGATCTAAAAAATATTATACTTAGTAAAATAAGTCATAGAAAGACAAACATAATATGTATATGTGTAATCTAAAAAATAAAACAAGCAAATGTACACAGCCAAAAATAGACTCACAGATACAGAAAACAAACTAGTAGTTACCAGAGGGTAGAGAGAATAAGGTAAGGCAAACTAGGGGTATGGAATTGAGAGATGCAAATTGTTACTATGTATAAAATAAATAAGCAACAAGTGTATATTGGGTAACACAGGTAATTATACTCATTACCCTGAAGTAACTTTTAATGGAGGTAATCCATATATGTGTCAGTTCAGTTCAATAAGTTCAGTCGCTCAGTTGTGTCTGACTCTTTGCAACCCCATGGACTGCAGCACACCAGGCTTCCCTGTCCATCACCAACTCCCAGAGCTTTCTCAGTCTCATGTACATGGAGTCTGTGATGCCATCCAACCATCTCATCCTCTGCCATCCCTGTCTCCTCTTGCCTTCAATCTTTCCCTACATCAGGGTCTTTTCCAATCGGTTGACTCTTCACATCAGGTAGCCAAAGTATTGGAGCTTCAGCTTTAGTATCAGTCCTTCCAATGAATATTAAAGACTGATTTCCTTTGGGATGGACAGGTTGGATCTTCTTACTGCCCAAGGGACTCTCAAGAGTCTTGTCCAACAACACAGTTCAAAAGCATCAATTCTTTGGTGCTCAACTTTCTTTATAGTCCAATTCTCACATCCATACATGACTACTGGAAAACCCATAGCCTTGACTATATAGACCTTTGTCAGCAAATAATATATCTGCTTCTTAATATGCTGTCTAGGTTTGTTATAGCTTTTCTTCCAAGGAGCAAACGTCTTTTAATTTCATGACTACAGTCACCATCTGCAGTGACTAGGAGCCAAAGAAAATAAAATCACTCACTGTTTCCATAGTTGCCCAATTTATTTACCATGAAGTGATGGGACCAGATGCCGTGATCTTTGTTTTTTGAATGTTGAGTTTTAAAGCAGTGTTTTCACTCTCCTCTTGCACTTTCATCAAGAGACTCTAGTTCATCTTTGCTTTCTGCCATAAAGGTGGTGTCATCTGTATATTTGAGGTTATTGATATTACTTCCTGCAATCTTGATTTCAGCTTGTGCTTCACCCATGTGGTATACTTGAAACTAATACAGTACTATATTTCATCTATACTTCAATAAAAAATACAGATCTCAGAAATATATCCAAACAAATGTATTCAACTGATTTTTTCAAAGAATCAAATACAACTCAATAAATGATAATCCTCTTAGTCTATGACATGGGAACAATTGGTAATACTTACTCAAATAAAAATTAACCTATACTTTACACATTATATAAATGACTCAAAATGGTTTCTAGACCAAAATGAAAAGCTTAATGCTATTAAACTTCTAGAAGATCACTTAGGAAAATTTTTACATGACCTTAGGCTTGGTGTTAAATTTTTAATTTGCTGTTGCTCAGTCACTAAGTCATGTCTGACTCTCTTGCAACACCATGGACTGTAGCCTGCCCAGCTCCTCCATCCCTGGGATTTCCCAGGCCAGAATACTGGAGTGAGTTGCCAGCATAACACCAAAAGCAATATCCATGAAAAAAAAAGAAATAGATTTTATTAAAATTAAGATTTTGTGTATGAAAAATATGTTAATAGACTAAGAAGATAAATCACAGACTGAAAGAAATATTTGCCAAATCTATGTCTGATAAAGGATTTGTATGGTGGTTCAGATGGTAAAGAATCTACAAAGGCCTGGGTCCAATCAAAAGATTACCTGGAGAAACAAACACTTTACCCTCTGAGCTACCAGGGAAGCCCTTACCTGGAGAAGGGAACTCCACTACTCTTGCCTGGGGAATTCCATGGACAGAGGAGGGCGGCAGAAGAGAGAAGGGGATGACAAGAGAAGAAGGGGATAACAAAGGATGAGATTGTTGAATGTCATCACTGACTTGAAGGACACTAGTTTGAGCAAGCTCTGAGACTCAGTAATGGACAGGAAGCCGGGCCCACTGCAGTCTATGGGGTCACAAAGAGTCAAACACGACTGAGAGCCTGAACTGAACTGAACTGAACTGAGCAACTAAACTGAACTGAGATGTGCTAACTGAACTAATACACACACACACACACACACACACATCTAAAATGTACCAAAAATTCTTTTTTTTTCTTTTTTTGTTCCAAAAATTCTTGAAATACAACAATAAGAAAAAAAATGGTATTAAAGTGGGCAAAAATCTGAATAGACATCTCACTAAAGAAGACATACAAATGGAAATAAGCATATGTCAAGATGTTCAACATCATTTGTCGATCAGTTCAGTCATTCAGTTGGGTCCGACTCTTTGCAACCCCATGAATCACAGCATGCCAGGCCTCCCTGTCCATCATCAACTCCCAGAGTTCACTCAGACTCACATCCACTGAGTCAGTGATGCCATCCAGCCATCTCATCCTCTGTCATCCCCTTCTCCTCCTGCCCCCAATCCCTCCCAGCATCAGAGTCTTTTCCAGTGAGTCAACTCTTCGCATGAGGTGGCCAAAGTACTGGAGCTGCAGCTTTAGCATCATTCCTTCCAAAGAACACCCGGGACCAATCTCCTTCAGAATGGACTGGTTGGATCTCCTTGCAGTCCAAGGGACTCTCAAGAGTCTTCTCCAATACCACAGTTCAAAATAATCAATTCTTCGGCGCTCAGCTTTCTTCACAGTCCAACTCTCACATCCATACATGAGCACTGGAAAAACCATAGTCTTGACTAGATGGACTTTTGTTGGCAAAGTAATGTCTCTGCTTTTCAATATGCTATCTAGGTTGGTCATAACTTTTCTTCCAAGGAGTAAGCGTCTTTTAATTTCATGGCTGAAGTCACCATCTGCAGTGATTTTTGAGCTAAAAAAAATAAATTCTGACACTGTTTCCACTGATTCCCCATCTATTTCCCATGAAGTGATGGGACCAGATGCCATGATCTTCGTTTTCTGAATGTTTAGCTTTAAGCCAACTTTTTCAGTCTCCTCTTTCACTTTCATTGAGACTTTTTAGTTCCTCTTCACTTTCTGCTATAAGGGTGGTGTCATCTGCATATCTGAGGTGATTGATATTTCTCCTGGAAATCTTGATTCCAACTTGTGCTTCTTCCAGCCAGCATTTCTCGTGATGTACTCTGCATATAAGTTAAATAAGCAGGGCGACAATATACAGCCTTGACATACTCCTTTTCCTATTTGGAACCAGTCTGTTGTTCCATGTCCAGTTCTAACTGTTGCTTCCTGACCTGCATACAGGTTTCTCAAGAGGCAGATCAGGTGGTCTGGTATTCCCATCTCTTTCAGAATTTTCCACAATTTATTGTGATCCTCACAGTCAAAGGCTTTGTCACAGTCAATAAAGCAGAAATAGATGTTTTTCTGGAACATTTGTCTTTAAAGAATTACAAATTTAAACAGAAATTATTTTTCCAAAGTCACATTTTACACTGGATAAAATTTAAACAAAACAGAAATAAAAAACCCTGACAATATGTTATGATGTGGAGCATCAGGAACTCTCATCAGTTGCTGGTGGGAATAAAAATTGATACATCCACTTTGCATTACAGTTTAGCAGTTTCTTGTAAGATGATATAATTAAATATCATCTTATCATATGATCCAGCAATTGCACTCCTAGTAAGTTACACATTAAATTGAAAAGTTATGCCCACAAAAAATCTGCATGTAAATGTTTGTTGAAGATTTATTCATAACCACCAAAAATGGAAGCAATGAAGTTATTCTTTCACAAGGAATAACCAAAACTTCATTTTATCCTTGCAATGGAATATTATCCAGTGATAGAATGAAATGTGTTATTGGGCCATGAAAATACATAAATATCTCTTAAATTTTTATTAATAAATGAAAAAAGCTAGTCTCATAAAGTACCACAAAATATGATTTCAATTATATTTTATTCTGTTAAAGCCAAAACAATAGCAAGGGGAACTGGATGAATGATTGCCAGTTGACTGGATGGAGTTCATAGGTGAAACATAAAAAAATATTTTAGGGCAGTGAAGCTATTCTGTATAACACCATAACTAGGAATATAAGACTAAGTATTTTTCAAAACTTGTGCAACTTTAAAAAGAGTAAATTTATTATATATACATATAGTTTTAAAAGAAAACACTTATGAGATCATGAGTTTCCTAGGTTGAGTACATAATATGACAAAATACAAAGGTAGTACAAATATATTAATATGAAACAACCTCACCAAAAGGAGTGGGGAATAAGGGACTAGCCTAAGTCACTTTGAAAATAAGCTCATTCTGTAAGACTAAAGGCAATAACCCTGTACTTAAGTACTACACTCTTGTTGATTAAGTATTACATGGTAGTATAGAGAGTAGGTTTTAAAGTTGCTGAGAGAATGGATTTTTAGGAAGTTTTCACCACACACGCACTCACACACCTTGTAACTATGTGAGGTGATAAATGTCTTAATTAACATTATGTGTCTTAACTAACCTTATAAATGTCTTAACTAACCTTATAATCATTTTGCAATGTATACACATAAAAATTATTCTATTAAGGATGCCCTGAACATATATAATTCTATATGTTGATTATATCATAAAGCTTAAAAATATATAAAATAATTCATAACTGCATGTCCACTTACATGTGGATTCTTTTCAGTAGTAAATACTGCAGTTCTACATAATCTGCTGCTGTTTGAATCTGTGGATGTGGACCCTACATACAGAAGGCCAACTATGTGAAGTTATAGACAAATTTTTGACTGAACATAAGATTGGCACATTTAACTTCTGTGCTATTCAAGGATCAAATGCATACTGTAATGAAACAATTGAATAAATGAAAAGCAATATCTTGGATCCAGGTTTCTCATTGATGGCAAGGAGATTTCAAGCCAGGTAATTAGTATTAATGATAGGGTTTCCATGATATCTCAGTTGATAGAGAATCCACCTGCAATGCAGGAGACCCCAGTTTGATTCCTGTGTCAGGAAGATCCTCTGAAGAAGGGATAGGCTACCCACTACAGTATTCTTGGGCATCCTTTGTGGCCCAGCTGGTAAAGAATCTGCCTGCAATGCAGGAGACTTGGTTTTGACCCCTGTGTTGGGAAGATCCCCTGGAGAAGGGAAAGGCTACCCACTCCAGTATTCTGGCCTAGAGAACTCCATGGACTGTATAGGCCATGGGGTCTCAAAGAGTCAGACAGGACTGTGTGACTTTCATTTTCATATTATTATCATCTTGACTAATATGATGAGAATGGCAATTACTTTGTGGTCTGCTTCCAAAAACACATGACTTCAGTGTAATCATGAGGAAAACAGCAAACAAATTCCAATGACTGACAATTTATAAAATATTCTATCAGAATTCAAAGTCATCAGAATGCAAGCATACCTGGAAGATAATGCAGATTTAGTTCAAGACTGCCACAACAAAGTGAATATCTAAATAAAGCAAATCAAACAATTTATTGGTCTCCTAGGACATATAAAAATTATGTTTATACGATATCGTAGTCAATTAGTGTTCAATAGCATTAGCCTAAAAAAGCAATGCACATACCCTAATTGCTGTTCAGTCACTAACTCTAGTCCAACTATTTGCAACCCCATGGACTACAGGACGCCAGCCTTCCCTATCCTTCACTAATTCCCAGAGCTTGCTCAAATTCATATTCATTGAGTTGATGATGCCATCCAACAATCCTATCCTCTGTCACAACCTTCTCCTGCCTTCAATCTTTCCTAGCATCAGGGTCTTTCCTAATGAGTCAGTTCATATCAGGTGGCCAAAGTATTGGAGCTTCAGCTTCAGCATCAGTCCTTCCAGAGAATATTCAGGACTGATTTCATTTAGGATTGACTTTTTTGACCTCCTTGCTCTCCAAGGGACATTCAAGAGTCTTCTCCAGCACCACAATTTGAAAGCCTCATTTCTTCAGTGCTCACCCTTCTCTATGGTCCAACTCTCACATCCATACATTAATTACTGGAAAGACCATAACCTTGACTATATGGAGCTTTGACAGAAAAAAATATGTCTCTGCTTTTTAATACACTGTCTAGGCTTGTCATACCTTTTCTTCCAAGGAGCAAGTGTCTTTTAATTTGTGCTTTCAGTCACTGTCTGCAGTGATTTTGGAGCCTGAGAGAATAATCTATTTGCCATGAAATGATGGGACTAGATGCCATGATCTTAGCTTTTTGAATGTTAAGTTTTAAGCCAGATTTCACTCTCCTCTTTTACCATCATCAAGAGGCTCTTTAATTCATCTTCACTTTCTGCCCTAAGGGTGTTGTCATCTGCTTATCTGAGATTGTTGATATTTCTCTCAGCAATATTTATTCTGGCATGTGATTCATCCAGCCCAGCATTTTGCATGGTGTACTCTGTACAGAAGTTAAATAAGCAGGGTGACAATATACAGCCTTGACATACTCCTTTCTCAGTTTTGAAACAGTCCATTGCTCCATGTCCAATTCTAACTGTTACTTCTTAACCCTAACACAGGTTTCTCAGGAAGCAGGTGAGGTGGTCTGGTATTTCTGTCTCTTTAAGAATTTTCCACAGTTTGTTGTGATCCACACAGTCAAAGGCTTTAGCATAGTCAATGAACCAGAAGTAGATTTTTTTTTTTAATTCTCTTGCTTCTTCTATGATCCAACAAAATTTGATCTCTAGTTCCTCTAACTTTTGTAAACCCAGCTTCTACATCAGGAAGTTCCAGGTCATGTACTGCTGAAGCCTAGCTTAAAGGATTTTGAGCATTATCTTGCTAGCATGTGAAATGAGTGCAAACGTTCAGAACTTTGAACATTCTTTGACATTGCCTTTCTTTGGGATTGGAATGAAGACTGACCTTTTCCAGTCCTGTGGCCACTGCTGAACTTTCCAAATTTGCTGGCATATTAAATGCAGCACTTTAGCAGCAGCATCTTTTAGGATTTGCAGTAGTTCAGCTGGAATTCCATCACCTCCACTAGCTTTGTTTGTAGTACTGTTTCTTAAGGCTTACTGGATTTCACACTCCAGGATATCTGGGTCTAGGTGAGTGACCACACAATCATGGTTATCCAGGCAATTAAGACCTTTTTTGTAAAAATATTCCATAGCTGAAAAATATCAACCATCACCAGACAGCAGTAAATTATACTATCTTTGCTACTGGAGGATTTTGAATAGATGTTGATGGTTGGTAACTTATCAGGGTGGTGGTTACTGAAGGGTGGCCCATGGCAATTTCTTAAAATAAGAGAATAGATGAAGTTTGTTGCATCAACTCACTCTTCCTTTCATGAACAATTTCTCTGTAGCATGCAGTCCTGTTTAATAGCATTTGACTGACAGAACTTTCCAAAATTGAAGTCAAGCTTCTCAAACCCTGCTCTGGTTTATCAGCTAAGTTAATGTAATATTCTAAATTGTTTGCTGACATTTAAACAACATTTTCACCAGGAATGGTTTCTATCTCAAAAACCTTCTTTCTTTGCTTATCCATAAGAGCAACTCCCCATCTGTTCAAGTTTTATGAGACTGCAGCAATCGTGTCACTTCTTCAGGCTCCACTTCTAATCACAGTTTTCTTGCTATTTCCACCACCTCTGCAGTTACTTTCTCCACTTACGTCTTAAACTTTCAAAGTCATTCAAGAAGGTTGGAGTCAACATATTCCAAACTCCTGTACATGTTGATATGTTTTACCTTGACCAATGAATCACCAAAGTTCTTAATGGCATCTAGAATAGTGAATATTTTTCAGAAGGTTTTTTATTTACTTTGCCCAGAATTCACCAAAGGAACCACTATCTACAGCATCTATAACTTTAAATGGATTTCTTAAGTAATGAAACTTGAAAGTCAAAATTTCTGCTTAATCCATGGGCTTCAGAATAGACGTCATGTTAGCAGGCATGAAAACAACATTAATCTCATCCATCTCCATCAGTACTCTTGGGTGCCCAGGTGCATTGCAAATAAGCAGTGATAGTTTGAAAGGAAGCTTCTTTTTTGATCAGTAGGTCTCAATAGTGGGCTTAAAATATTCAGTAAACCAGGTTGTAAACAGATGTGCTGTCATCCAGGCTTTGTTGTTCTATTTATAGAGCACCATCAGAGTAGATTTAGCATAATTCTTAAGGGTAATGAGATTTTCAGGATGGTAAATGAGATTTGGCTTCAACTTCAAGTCCCTAACATGAGAGTTAGCCTGTCCTTTGGAGCCAGGCATTGACTTTTCTCTAGCTCTAAAAGACCTGGATGACATCTTCTTCTAATAGGAGGTTATTTCTTCCATATTGATTATCTTTTTTTCTTTTAGTTAACTGGTATTGGAGTGTAGTTGATTTACAATGCTGTGTTGGTTTTATGCTGTATAGAAAAAAGTGAATCAGTTATACATATACATACACATACACATACGCATATATCCACTCTTTTAAAGATTCCTTTCCCATCTAGGTCACCACAGAGCACTGAGTAGAGTTTCCTAGGTTGCATAGGATATCCTCATTAAATATCTATTTTATATATAGTCGTGTGTATATGTCAATTTCTATCTTCCATTTCAGCCTATCCCCACTTCCCACCTTGGTAGCCGTAAGTTTGCTTTCTACATCTGTGACTAATTTCTGCTTTGCAAGTATATTCATCTATATCATTTATCTACATTTTGAATATAAGCAATATTATAGATATTTGTCTTTCTTTTTCTAATCTACTTTGCTCTGAGTGGCAATCTTTAGGTACACCCATGTCACTGCAAATGACACTATTTCATTTCTTTTGTATGGCTTGTAATAAATCATAATAATCCATTGTGTATATTACCACATCTTCTTTATCTGTTCATTTGTGAATGGACATTTAGATTGCACATATGTCCTTGCTATTGTAAATAAGTCTGCAACAAACACTGGGGTGCATTCGTTTTTGATTTATGACTTTCCCAGGGTACATTCACAGCAGCAGGATTTCTGGGTAATATGGTACCTATAATTTCAGTTTTTGTAAAAGGCATCAATAACATTCTCCATAGTGGCTAAGCTAATTTACATCTCATGAACACTGTAGAATTTTAGATGATGAAAATCTGACCAGTGTTAGGGTTGATACCACATTGATACCACAATGTAGTTTTGATTTTCATTTTTCTAATAATTAGTGATATTGAGCATCTTTTCATTTGCCATTTGTTTTTTGGCCATTTGTACCACTTCTTTGGAGAAACATCTATTTAGATCTGCTCATCTTCATACATTGAGCTACATGATCTGTTTTGATATTTTGGAGATTGATCCCTTGTCAGTTTTGTTTGCAATTTTTTTTTCCCATTATGAGGGGTTTCTTTTGATTTTTTTTAATGGTTTCCTTTGCTGTGCAAAGGTTTAAAGTTTAATTCAGTCCCATTTGTTTATTTTTATTTTCATATTCTAAGGGTTGTGTCCAAGAGGATCTTGCTTTGACTTATGTCAGAGAGTGTTATGTTTTTCTCTAAAAGTTTTGCAGTATCCAGCTTTACATTTAGCTTTTTAAATTCATTTTTGAGTTTATTTTTGTGTGTGGTATTAGTAAGTATCCTAATTTTATTCTTTTACATGTAGCTGTCCAATTTTCCCAGAACCACTTATTGAAGAAACTATCTTTTTTCCATTGTATGTCTTGCTTTCTTTGTTGTAGATTTGTTGACCATAGATGCATGGGTTAATTTATGGACATTCTAACATGTTCCATTGAGATATATTTCTGTTTTTGTGCCAATACCATACCATTTTGAAGACTGTAACTTTGTAGTATAGTCTAAAATGAGCGAGCCTGATATCTCCAGCTCTGTTTTACTTTCTCAAGATTCCTTGGTTATTCAGGCTTTTGTGTGTGGGTTTCCATACAAATTTTTTAAATTTCCATTCTCCTGTGAAAAATACCATTGATAATTTCAAGAGGATTGCATTGACTCTGTAGATGGATTTGGAGAGTATAATCATTTTCACAATATTAATTTTTCCAATCCAAAGACAGGGTATATCTCTCTATTTGTTTCATCTTTGATTTCTTTCATTAATAACTTACAGTTTTCTAAGTACAGGGATTTTTCCTTCTTAGACAGGTTTATTCTTACATACTTTATTCTTTTTGATGCAATGATAATTGGATTATTTCCTTCATTTATCTTTTTGAACTTTCATTGTTAGTGTATAGGAATGCAAGAAGTTTCTGTGTATTAATGTTTTGATATGCAATTGTATCAGATTCATTGATGAGCTCTAATAGTTTCCTGGTAATATCTTTTGGTTTTTTGGTTTGTTTGTTTTTTTGTTGTTTTTTTTTTAATTTTATTTTATTTTTAAACTTTACAAAATTGTATTAGTTTTGCCAAATATCAAAATGAATCCGCCACAGGTATACATGTGTTCCCCATCCTGAACCCTCCTACCTCCTCCCTCCCCATACCATCCCTCTGGGTCGTCCCAGTGCACTAGCCCCAAGCATCCAGTATCGTGCATTGAACCTGGACTGGCAACTCGTTTCATACATGATATTTTACATGTTTCAATGCCATTCTCCCAAATCTTCCCACCCTCTCCCTCTCCCACAGAGTCCATAAGACTGTTCTATACATCAGTGTCTCTTTTGCTGTCTCGTACACAGGGTTATTGTTACCATCTTTCTAAATTCCATATATATGCGTTAGTATAGTATCATGTCATCTACAAAAAGTGACAATTAACTTCTTACCAATTTGGACTCCATATTCTTCTCTGATTGCCATGGCTGGGGCTTCCAAAACTATGCTGAATAAAAGTGGTGAATGGAGACAATAATATTGTAATAACTTTGTATGGTGACAAGTAGTAGCTAGAATTATACTAGTGATCATTTTGCAATGTATCAGATCAGTCGCTCAGTCATGTCTGACTCTTTGCAACCCCATGAATCGCAGCACTCCAGGCCTCCCTGTCCATCACCAACTCCCAGAGTTCACTCAGACTCACGTCCATCGAGTCAGTGATGCCATCCAGCCATCTCATCCTCTGTCCTCCCCTTCTCCTCTTGCCCCCAATCCCTCCCAGCATCAGAGTCTTTTCCAATGAGTCAACTCTTCTCATGAGGTGGCCAAAGTACTGGAGTTTCAGCTTTAGCATCATTCCTTCCAAAGAAATCCCAGGGCTGATCTCCTTCAGAATGGACTGGTTGGATCTCCTTGCAATCCAAGGGACTCTCAAGAGTCTTCTCCAACACCACAGTTCAAAAGCATCAATTCTTCGGTGCTCAGCCTTCTTCACAGTCCAACTCTCACATCCATACATGACCACAGGAAAAACCATAGCCTTGACTAGACGAACCTTTGTTGGCAAAGTAATGTCTCTGCTTTTCAATATGCTATCTAGATTGGTCATAACTTTCCTTCCAAGGAGTAAGCGTCTTTTAATTTCATGGCTGCAGTCACCATCTGTAGTGATCTTGGAGCCCAGAAAAATAAAGTCTGACACTGTTTCCACTGTTTCCCCATCTATTTCCCATGAAGTGATGGGACCAGATGCCATAAAAATATAAAATTGTCAAGTTGTATGTCTGAAAATAACATACTATTGTAAATTAAACTTCAATAAATAAACAAAGAGAAACATTATATAACTTTTTTATTTAAGTGGCAAGAGTGAACAGCCTATTCTTGTTCTGATATTGGAAGAAATGCTTTCAGCTTTCCACCATTGAGTATGATGTTAGCTGCAAGTTTGTTGTATATGACCTGTATTATGTAGAGAAGGTTCCCTCTAAGCACACTTTCTGGAGATATTTTATCAAAAATTGGTGTTGAATTTGTCAAAAGCTTTTCTGGATCTATAGAAATTACAATATTCTACAATTCTTTAATGTTGTGTATCACAATGAATACTTTGTATATATTGAAGACTCCTTGCACCCTGGGATAAACTCCATTTGATTTGGGTATATGAGTCTTTTAATATGATGTTGGATACTGTTGAGCTATCAGATGTCAGTGTTTTTTTTGTTTTTTTTTTTTTAACAGTTTTTCTTTCTTTAATTAATTTCTACTCTCATAATATCATGGTCCAACTTTCACATCCATACATGACCACTGGAAAAGCCATAGCCTTGACTAGATGGACCTCTGTTGGCAAAGTAATGTCTCTGCTTTTCAATATGCTATCTAGATTGGTCATAAATTTTCTTCCAAGGAGTAAGCGTCTTTTAATTTCATGGCTGCAGTCACCATCTGCAGTGATTTTGGAGCCCAAAAAATAAAGTCTGACACTGTTCCCCCATCTGTTTCCCATGAAGTGATGGGACCAGATGCCATGATCTTCGTTTTCTGAATGTTGAGCTTTAAGCCAACTTTTTCACTCTCCTTTTTCACTTTCATCAAGAGGCTTTTCAGTTCCTCTTCACTTTCTGCCATAAGGGTGGTGTCATTTGCATGCTGCTAATTCGCTTCAGTCGTGTTCGACTCTGTAGGACCCCATAGATGACGGCCCACCAGGCTCCCCCATCCCTGGGATTCTCCAGGCAAGAACACTGGAGTGGGTTGCCATTTTCTTGTCCAAAACGTGAAAGTGAAGTTGCTCAGTCGTGTCCGACTCTTAGCGACCCTGTGACGGCAGCCTACCAGGCTCTTCTGTCTATGGGATTTTCCAGGCGAGAGTACTGGAGTGGGGTGCCATTGCCTTCTGCATAGCTGAGGTTATTGATATTTCTCCCGGCAATCTTGATTCCAGCTTGTGCTTCTTCCAGCCCAGCATTTTTCATGATGTACTCTGCATATAAGTTAAATAAGCAGGGTGACAATATACAGCCTTGACATACACCTTTTCCTATTTGGAACCAGTCTGTTGTTCCATGTCCAGTTCTAACTGTTGCTTCCTGACCTGCATACAGTTTTCTCAAGAGACAGGTTAGGCGGTCCGGTATTCCCATCTCTTTCAGAATTTTCCACAGTTTATTGTGATCCACACAGTCAAAGGCTTTGGCATAGTCAATGAAGAAGAGATAGATGTTTTTCTGGAACTCTCTTGCTTTTTTGATGATCCAGCGGAGGTTGGCAACTTGGTCTATGGTTCCTCTGCCTTTTCTAAAACTAGCTTGAACATCTGGAAGTTCGCGGTTCACGTATTGCTGAAGCCTGGCTTGGAGAATTTTGAGCATTACTTTACTAGCGTGTGAGATGAGTGCAATTATGCAGTAGTTTGAGCATTTTTGGCATTGCCTTTCTTTGGATTGGAATGAAAACGGACCTTTTCCAGTCCTGTGGCCACTGCTGAGTTTTCCAAATTTGCTGGCATATTGAGTGCAGCACTTTCACAGCATCATCTTTCAGGATTTGAAATAGCTCAGTTGGAATGCCATCACCTCCACTAGCTTTGTTCCTTGTGATGCTTTCCAAGGCCCACTTGACTTCACATTCCAGGATGTCTGGCTCTAGGTGAGTGATCATACCATCATGATTCTTGGTCGTGAAAATCTTTTTTGTATAGGATTTTCCAGTGGTCATGTATGGATGTGAGAGTTGGACTGTGAAGAAAGCTGAGCACCGAAAAATTGATGCTTTTGAACTGTGGTGTTGGAGAAGACTCTTGAGAGTCCCTTGGACTGCAAGCAGATCCAACCAGTCCATTCTGAAGAACATCAGCCCTGGGATTTCTTTGGAAGGAATGATGTTAAAGTTGAAACTCCGGTACTTTGGCCACCTCATGCGAAGAGTTGATTCATTGGAAAAGACTCTGATGCTGGGAGGGATTGGGGGCAGGAGGAGAAGGGGATGACAGAGGATGAGATGGCTGGATGGCAGCTCTGACTCGATGGATGTGTGTTTGAGTGAACTCTGGGAGTTGGTGATGGACAGGGAGGCCTGGCATGCTGTGATTCATGGGGTTGCAAAGAGTCGGACATGACTGAGCGACTGAACTGAACTGAACTTCATAGTCAGGAAAGATACTTGATATAATTTGTTTTGTTTTGTTTTTTAATTTATTGAGGCTTTCTTTTTTTACCCAATAGGAGAACTACACTGAATAATATTCTGTGTGCATTTGAGAAGAAAATGTATTATGCTACTTTCAGAATGGATGCTCTCTAAATTTCACTTAAGCCTATTTTGTCTAATATGTCATTTTAGGCTTGTGCTTCTTTGTTAACTATCTTTCTGGATTATTTCTCTATTGGTGTAAGTTGAGCATTAAAGCCCCCACCTCTCTTGTGTGGCTGTTGATTTCCCCTTTCATGGCTGTTAGCATTTGCCTTATAATTGAGATGATTCTTTGTGGGGTATACATATGCATGAAATATCAAAAGAATTACTGAAATAAAACACAAGACATGAAGTAAGTAAATACTTTTGGAAAATGGTGCCAGTAGTTTTGCTTGATGAAGGGTTGCACGAACTTCAATTTGTAAAAATAAAAGGTCCACAGTATCTGTGAAGTACAATAAAGTGAAGTGCAATAGAACAAGATACACCTATAAAAGTTTGAAAAATTGTCACAACCAAGAAGAGCATAACGTATATAAAGGATTGGATATGAAAGAGAAAATGATATTCATTTTAAAAATTTAGGTATAGAATAAATATGGACACTATTTAGTAATAATAGTGTATCAATTTGTGTTCACTAATTTTGATAAGTGTACCATTCAAATGTAAGATGTTAATAATTGGTGAGTACAAGTGTAGTCTCCATACTATTTTTCTTAACAGTTTTCAGTTCAGTTCAGTTGCTCAGTCGTGCCCAACTCTTTGCGGCCCCATGGACTGCAGCGCACCAGGCTTCCCTGTCAATCACCAACTCTAGGATTTGAGTCAGTGATGCCATCCAACCATCTCATCCTCTGTCATATTCTTCTCCTTTGTCTCCTCTGTCTTAACAGTTTTATTGATATACAATTCATATTCCATACAATTCATCAACAGAAAGCATACAGTTCATCACTATTGGTATTTCACAGATGTGTGCAAACATAGCCACACTCAATTTTAGAGCACTCATATCACCTCAGGAAAAAAGCATGTACTCTTAATCTTCACCCACGATTTTTCTATTCCACCTCCCCAATCACTAGTTTACTTTCTTTAGCTATACTTTCTTTATAGCTCTTTTTAGCTATACTTTATTTAGCTCTATAAATTAAAAGATGCTTTCTCCTTGGAAGAAAAGCTATGACAAATGTGGACAGCATATTAAAAAGTAGAGAAACACCTTTGCCAACAAGGGTCCATATAATCAAAGCTTTTTTTTTTTTTTTTTTTTTCTTCCCGTAGTCATGAATGGATGTAAGAAGTGGACCATAGAGAAGGCTGAGTGCCCAAGAATTGGTGCTTTTGAAGTGTGGTGCTAGAGAAGACTCTTGAGAGTCCCTTGGACTGCAAAGAGATCAAACTAGGGCAATAGTTTGGCCACCTGATGGGTAGGCCAACTCATTGGAAAAGACCCTGATGCCGGGAAAGATTGAGGGCAGAAGCAAAAGGGGGCACCAGAGGATGGGATAATTGGATAGCATCACCTACTCAATAAACATGAGTTTGAACAAACTCTGGGAGAGAGTGAAGGAAATCCTCACATACTGCAGTCCATGGGGTGGCAAAGAGTCAAGCACAACTTAGTGACTGAACAACAAAATACATTTCCTACTGTGAATAACTTATTTGAATGAAATATGTCTTTGTGACTTGTTCCTTTCACTTGGAATAACATTCTCAAAGTTCATCTGTGTTGTAACTTGTGTCAATACTGCATTCTTTTTCATAGATGAAAAATATTCTCTTGTATATATATAGAAATTCATAAGTTAGAGGATATTCATTCATCAGTAGAAGGCTTGTTTCCAATAGGCAAACAGTGAAATTGCTTGTTTCCAATAGGCAAAATGATTGCTACAAACATTTGCATGCTGGTTTTTGTGCAGAAATAATTTTCAACATTTCTAGTTTATTTTTCATCTCAGTTTTCTTATTGTTCCTCTTTTCTAATTTTTTAAACTTTTCATTTCACATCAGGTACATTCAATTAACAATCTTGTGATAGTTTCAAGTGAAGAGTGAAGGTTATTGTTCCTCTTTTGATAACTAATTATTGCATAGGCAGTATATTTTTATTATTCAAGTGAAGTATTTATTAATATACCACTATAACTTAGTCTTTGGAGAAAGAAATGGCAACCCACTCCAGTGTTCTTGCCTGGAGAATCCCAAGGACTGGGGAGCCTGGTGGGCTGCCGTCTATGGGGTCACACAGAGTCGGACACGACTGAAGTGACTTAGCATAGCATAGCATAGCATGACTTAGTCTTAAGCATTTTTATACCTTGGGCAATGTTTGGAATTATTCATTCAAATTACGACATATGTAACTTTTTTATTTTAATAAATAAGAAGTGTGACACATAATTGTACCTATTTGTTAGCAAGAACTGAGAAACCCCAGAGATACATGATTGACTAGATATCTGTGCCCAAATAATATTCACAAATTTTAAAGCAGAGCTTTTAGATGTACCTGTCATATATATGTCCTTCTACTTTTCTTCTGATTATAAGTATTTGAAGTGAAGATATTGTGTGATATGATTCATAGTCCCATCAGAAATGTTAGTTTCTTTCTTTATGATTCTGTGACATATGTGCCAAACAGCTTAGAACAATTCCAATAAAAATACATGAGTTACTCTTTCCCTCTTGTTTTTCTTTAATAACATTACTAAAACATAATAATGCCTAGTAGCCAAACAGATTCCATTTAAGCCCATAGCAGTTCTCAGAGTCTTATAAACAACAACATACATTATAAATTCAACAAATATTC
Source organism: Bubalus kerabau (assembly GCF_029407905.1). Taxonomy (NCBI): domain Eukaryota; kingdom Metazoa; phylum Chordata; class Mammalia; order Artiodactyla; family Bovidae; genus Bubalus; species Bubalus kerabau. The sequence goes on along the minus strand of NC_073635.1, from coordinate 6,525,911 downwards.
TAATTAACCTTGATGACTAAACTCCAGATACAAAGATGTCTAAACACCTGTAACACGTAGTTGGTTTACCACCCTATAGACTACAAAATTTCCAAATACTTGGACATAAACTGAAAGGTATATATATATATATATATATATATATATATATTTACTTTTCCTCACTTTTATTTTACTATTCCTCACTTAGTCATTTTATATAATTTTCAAATAGTCTGAGAAATTAGTATTACTTTATTATTAAATTCACATATTGCCTCAATCAGTGTAGTTGAAGAAGTATGCAATTACAAATATAATAACAAATTACAATTCAGTGTTTCTTTTTCAAGTAAAAAAAAAAAGTTGCCTCTATTGTTTAAGAATCCAGTAACTATGACACTTATGTGTGTCAAAACCCAATAAAAATTTGAATTGAAGATTGTTATATTATAGTTTAGACCAAAGAAAGTTTGATTTAAAATGAGCTAAAATGCTTTTTTTCAGCTATAGCCACATTTGCTACATTGTTTATTGCTTCTTAATGGGAAATATACACGAGATAAGAATATTCTCTATCACTTTTTAACTGGATAAGACTCGTTCTAACTTTGTGGGGAAAGAAAATCAAAGCTCTGTTGCTTGGTGTCTTCCACTCCTCAGTCTCGGGCTCTCCTTTCCCCTTTTCTTGCACTGCTCATGAATTCTCAGCTAGCTACTTTAATTCAATAATCCATCCATTCATACATGAAACATCTGCTATGTAGCAGACAGTGAGTTTTATTAAACTACTTTTATTAATTAATTAAATGAAGGCTCATAATATGGACTGATGGCCTTTACGTTCCCTAGGAGTTTCTCTTCTTAACCCATTATTTTATCATTTTAAGGAAACTAAAAATAAGGAAAATAAAGTATAAAATATTTTTATGCATTATGTAATAAACAGATATCTATAAGATAAAATATGCAAAAGAAGAAAAGCATGTATGTTATTCCCACAAGTAAAAATAGTAATGTTCATTTGTTATGAAGAAATTAATCTTATGTATTATATTAACTGAACTCAATTTTAGTATATGATACTGAAATGATATTTCAATTGTTTTCTCCTTCCTACCAATAGTGCTTCTTTCTCCCACCTTTCCTACTCCTTGTAAGGATCTATTGTTTAGTTATTATGGTGAAAATTTCTATTATCCTTTTTTTCTTTTCCCTTATCTTATCTCATCATTAATCAAGTCAATTGCCAAATTTTAAAGAAGTAATCTAAACCACCAACACATATAGTATAATTCTCTTGGAAAAAAAAAAAAAGCTTTAATATTTGGAAACACAAGCGTGTATATTTTTACTCAAGTAGAGATAACAGAGTGTAAAAATATACATCAGGGGGTTAAATTTTGATTACTTAAAGGACATAATAGAAAGTATTTTTGTATTTATGTGTATGCTTTGAAGAAAGAGTAACAGAGAAAATTAACTTTGTACTTTAAGTTAAATTAAATTAAATTAATTTTGTATTGTATTATATTTCAGTTGTTCAAAATGCACATTAGTTCTATAATTTGAAAATCAAAAATTTCTGAAGAAGAAATTCTTCTCTGTATTCTTTTTAAAATTTATTTTCATTCAAGAAAACACTACCTTAACTCATCCTGAATTTACCTTATCCTTGAAATAATAAATAGTTTTTCTTCTATGGTTCTGAATCTTCTCATTTCAGTCCATCATATACATGTCTTAGATTTATCTTCATGTAATTAAGAAAAAAACTATTATATATCTTTAGAGGCTACAAAGTTATTAACAAAGACCTATATCACATCTATAGTGTTCAAAATGAGGCTGTTTTTAATAAACTATTTTACCACTTTCCTATCCTTTATAGAAATACCTCCTATGTTATTCCCAATGATAGAGACATCACAGATGTAGACATTTATAATTATCAAAGCAGACATAAGCCATCTGAAATTAAAACAAAACTGCATATTAATTGTAAAAAGCTATGCTATTTTTAATGTAGTAAATCCTTCTGAACTTGAATTTTTAAAAGCAGTTGTAAATTTTGCTAGTACTATACAAACTGTTTTTCATATATGAGCTCATTTTATGATGACTGTGGTTGTGTTGAAAGGGAAAGTAGCTCAGTCGTGTCTGACTCTGTGCAACCCAATAGACAGCAGCCCACCAGGCTCCCCCATCCCTGGGATTCTCCAGGCAGGAACACTGGAGTGGGTTGCCATTTCCTTCTCCAATGCATGAAAGTGAAAAGTGAAAGTGAAGTCGCTCAGTCGTGTCTGACCCTCAGCGACCCCATGGACTGCAGCCTTCCAGGCCCCTCCATCCATGGGATTTTCCAGGCAAGAGTACTATATAGTCCATGGAATTCTCCAGGCTGGAGTGGATAGCCTTTCCCTTCTCTAAGGGACCTTCCCAACCGAGGGATCAAACCCATGTCTCCCACATTGCAGGTGGATTCTTTACCAGCTGACCACAAGGGAAGCTCAAGAATACTGGAGTAGGTAGCCTATCCCTTCTCCAGTGGATCTTCCCGACCCAGGAATCGAACCAGGGTCTCCTGCACTGCAGGTGGATTCTCTACCAAGTGAGCTATCAGGGAAGTGGCTGTGTTAGTCAGATATTATTGAATTTATTTTATAGCTAAGGAACCTAAAGCTCACAAACATTAATCAATTTGACCAAAGCATACAGAACTGTCACTTGAACTTCAGTTTTCTAACTATAAAATGTGCTTTCTTCTTCCATTAAACAATACTTCATCTCATCATTCTCTGTTCTTTCAACCTGACTGCAAATTCATTGATAAATAAAACAACTGATTTTATTCATCTTTATATCTTCAAAAGTAAGTGGGAAGATACTTTGAAAAAAAATTTTGACAAATATTGTACAATTAAATAATTTTTATTTTTCCTCAAACTATATTCTTTTTTAATTTATTTTTACTTGAAGGATAATTGCTTTACAGAATCTTGTTGTTTTCTGTCAAACCTCAACATGAATCAGACAGAGGTATATATATATATACCCCCTCCCTTCTGATCCTCCCTCCCATCACCCTCCCCATCCCATTCCTCTAGGTTGATACAGAGCCCCTGTTTGAGTTTTCTGAGCCATACAGCAAATTCCAGTTAGCTATCTATTTTACATACGGTACTGTAAGTTTCCGTGTTATTCTTTCCATACATCTCACCTTCTTTTCCCCTCTCCTTATGTCCATAAGTCTATTCTCTATGTCTGTTTCTCCACTGTTGCCCTGTAAATAAAATTTTCAGTACCATTTGTCTAGATTCCATATATATGCATTAGAATACAATATTTATCTTTATCTTTCTGACTCACTTCACTCTGTATAGTAGGCTCTAGGTTCATCTACCTCCTTAGAACTGACTCAAATGTATTCCTTTATATGATTGAGTAATAATCCATTGTGTATATGTACCACAACTTTTTTATCCATTCATCAGTCTATGGACATCTAGTTTGCTTCCATGTTCTACAACTGCAATGAACAATGGGATACATGTGTTTTTTTCAATTTTGGTTTCCTCAAGGTATATTTCTAGGAGTGGGATTGCTGGGTCATATGGTGGTTTTATTCCTAGTTTTTTAAGGAATCTCCATACCGTCTTCCATAGTGGCTGTATCAATTTACATTCCCACCAACATTGCAAGAGGATTCCCTCTTCTCTACACCCTCTCCAGCATTTATTGTTTGCAGACTTTTTGATGATGGCCATTCTAACAGGTGTAATGTGATATCTCATTGTAGTTTTGATTTGTATTTCTCTAATAATGGGTGACATTGAGCATCTTTTCATGTGCTTGTTGGCCATCTGTATGTCTTCTTTGGAGAAATGTTTGTTTAGGTCTTTTTCCCACTTTTTGATCGGATTGTTTGTTTTTCTGGCATTGAATTGTATGAGTTGCTTGTATATTTTGGAAATTAATCCTTTGTCAGTTGTTTCATTTGTCATTGTTTTATTCCATTCTGAGGCTCGTCTTTTCACCTTGCTTATAGATTCCTTTGCTGTGCAAAAGCTTTTAAGTTTAATCAGGTTCCACTTGTTTAATTTGTTTTTATTTCCATTACTCCAGGAGGTGGGTCATAGAAGATCTTGCTTTGATTTATCTCATGGAATTTTCTGCCTATGTTTTCCCCTAAGAGTTTTATAGTTTCTTTTCTTACATTTAGGTCTTTAATCCATTTTGAGTTATCTTTGTGTATGGTGATACAAAATTTCATTCTCTTACATGTAGCTGTCCAATTTTTCCAGCACCATTTAGCAAAGAGACTGTCTTTGCCCCATTGTATATTCTTGCCTCCTTTGTCAAAAATAAGGTACCCATAGGTGCATGAGTTTATTTCTGGTCTTTCTGTCTTGTTCCATTGGTCAATATTTCTGTTTTTGTGCCAGTACCACACCGTCTTGATGACTGTAGTTTTGTCATATATTCTGAAGTCAGGAAGGTTGATTCCTCCAGCTCCATTCTTCTTTCTCAAGACTGCTTTGGCTTTTTGGGGTCTTTTCTGTTTCCATATTAATTGTGAAAATTTTGGTTCTAGTTCTGTGAATAATGCCATTGGTAATTTGATAGGATAACATTGAATATGTAGATTGCATTTGGCAGTGTAGTCATCTTCACAGTAATGATTCTTGCTACACAGGAACATGGAATATCTCTCCTGTTTATGTCATCTTTGATTTGTTTCATCAGTGTCTTATAATTGTCTGCGTACAGTTCTTTTGTCTCTTTAGGAAAGTTTATTCCTAGATATTTAATTCTTTTTGTTGCAGTGGTGAATGGGATTGAGTTCTTAATTTCTCTTTCTGATTTTTTATTGTTAGTATATAGAAATGCAAGTGATTTCTGTGCATTGATTTTGTATCCTGCAGCATTGCTAAATTGACTAATTAGCTCTACTAATATTCTGATACCGTCTTTAGGATTTTCTGTGTACAGTATCATGTCATCGACAAACAATGAGAGTTTTACTTCTGGATAGAGTTTCTGCTGAAAGATCAGCTGTTAAACATATGGGATTGCCCTTGTTGCTTTTCCATTGCTGCTTTTAATATTCTTTCTTTGTGTTTAATCTTTGTTGATTTGATTAGTATGTGTCTTGGTGTGTTTCTCCTTGGGTTTATCCTGTGTGGGAATCTTTGCATCTCATGGACTTGATTAATGATTTCATTTTCCATGTTGAAGAAGTTTTCAACTATAATCTCTTCAAAAATTTTCTCTTACCCTTTCTCTTTCTCTTCTTCTTCTGGGACCCCTATAATTCAAAAGTTGTTGCATTTGATATTGTCCCAGTGGTCTCTAAGAATATCCTCATTTTTTGCTTTCTTCTGCTCTTCAGAAGTTATTCCCACCATTTTATCTTCCAGTTCACTGATTCATTCTTTTTCATATATTCTGCTATTGATTCCTTCTAGAGTATTTTTAATTTCAGTAATTGTGTTGTTTGTCTCTGTATGTATGTCTTCTTTAATTCTTCTATGTCTTTGCTATTTGATTCGTGCATTTTCTCCATTTTGTTTAGCTTTTTTTTTTTTTTATCATCTTTACATCATTATTCTGAATTCTTTTTTTCATTGAGTTTTCATATTCCTCTTCATTTTTTTTTTGGACTTTTGTGTTTATAGTTTATTCATTCATGTGTAGTATTTCTCTGCCTTTTCATTATCTTTTTTTAAACTTATTGTGTTTGAGGCCTCTTTTTCCCAGGCTTCAAGATTGAATTATTTCTTCCTTTTGGTTTCTGCCTTCTTAAGGTTCATCCAGTGGATTGCATAAGCTTCATATAGGGTGAGATTTGTGTTGAATTTTGTTTTCTTTTCTTTTTCCTCTGATGAGCAAGGTTGATTATGTGGTAATCCTGTCTGCTGATGAATGTGTTTGTATTTTTGTTCTGTTTGTTGTTAAGATGAGGTGTCCTGCACAGGATGCTACTGGTGGTTGGGTGATGCTGGGTCTTGTATCCAAGTAGTTTTGTTTGTGTGAGTTCTCACTGTTTGATACTCCCTAGGGTTAGTTCTCTGGTAGTCTAGGGTCTTGGAGTCAGTGCTCCCATTCCAAAGGCTCAGGGCTTGATCTCTGGCCAGGAACAAAGATTCCAAAAGTGGTATGTTATGGCATTGCATACGATTAAAACAAATACTCCAAACTGAGAAACCAAAGAACCCCAGAGAAATAGCAGTTATAAAATCAGGCAAATAATAATTAAAATAATGGCATATACACATATATATGCACCCATAAGCAAAATCAAAATAGTCCAACAAAAAATAAAGTACAGTGGATCAAAGGAAACCAAAAATTATATCTACCAGATGAGAACAAAATTAACTAAAGCACAAACTGGAAAACAATGGTAAAGCAAGGTGCCAAGTGGGGAATAAAGCAATGAAAACAAAACTAACAAATATATTGAGAGGAAAGGAAAGAAAGTATAGCTATGCAAAGTTAAATAGAGGTAGATAAAGAAGACTTATATACATTAAAGATTAGCTGCAAGGGGAAAAGTACAGTAGGAAAAGCAAATGAAGAAATAAGTGCAGAAAAAATAGTAATAGGTTGAAAATTAAACTTTAGAAAAAAAAAGAGAAAAAGGGGGGGAAAAAAGGAGGAAGAATGAAAAAAGAAAAAAAGGAAAACTCTGCAGAACTGCAAAAGCCCAATAGAGAGGAAGAGGTTTATAGCAACAATAAAGAGTGTAACTAAAAAGAAAAAAGCTCAAAAGCTTAATTAGATTTCATCATGTCAATAAAATTGGCAATGACAACAAAAGAGAAAAAAAAAAAGGAAAAAGAAAAAAAAAATAAATCCAAAAGAATCTACTGAGCAAGTCAAAACGTGAAAACAATGTTTTTCTTGAGTCACTTCTGTCAGAGTCCTTTCCCTCGCTGGGAGTCACAGTCCACCTCACCTCCTTAGGATGCCCTCCATCACTGTGCTGGTCTCTGGACCTGCTGCGAAGGCAGCTCAGTTTCTAATCTGGTCCTAGTCTTGTGTATTCTTGCCTCCAATGTTCTCAGCTATCAGAACTAGTGTATTTTCTTTCGTGGGAACTCTCAATGTCCTTTTATATATTCCAGAAGACACAGAGTCTGCTTAGTTGATCATGTGGATTTAATCTGCAGCCTTTAAAGCTGGTGGGAAGGTCTGGGGTCTTCTTCCTTAGCCACACTGCCCTGGGTTTCAATTATGGTTTTATTTCCACCTCTGCATGTGGGTCATCCCCTGGGATTTGCTCCTGAGGTGGCCCTGGAGACTTGGGTTTGCCCCTGTGAGGGCCAGGTGTGGAGGTGGTGCAGCTTCTTGGGACTCAGGGGTTCTGGCAGCACCAGGTACTCAGGGGGGTTGGTGGCCAGGGCAGCAGGAAATAGAGTGCTCTAGAAGAGTATGGAAACCAGTATTGGCCAATACGCTCCAGTATTCCTGCCTGGAGAGTCCCCCTATTAGGAAGCCTGGCAGGGCACAGTCCACAAGGTCGCAAAGAATTGGACACAACTGAAGCGACCCTGTGAAGAAGGCAATGGCACCCCACTCCAGTACTCTTGCCTGGAAAATGCCATGGATGGAGGACCCTGGAAGGCTGCAGTCCATGGGGTCACTGAGGGTGGGACACGACTGAGCGACTTCACTTTCACTTTTCACTTTCATGCATTGGAGAAGGAAATGGCAACCCACTCCAGTGTTCTTGCCTGGAGAATCCCAGGGACGGTGGAGCCTGGTGGGCTGCCATCTATGGGGTTGCACAGAGTTGGACACGACTGAAGTGACTTAGCAGCAGCAGAAGCGACCCTGAGCACATAGGTGCAAAGCTGGGTTTTGCTTTTATTTTTTCCTGTGGCAGCTCTGCCCCAGTGAAGGTTGAGTGTGAAGGTGGTGCAGCTGCTTGGCTTGCGGGGACCCAGGTGGCACCAAGTGTTCAGGGACACAAATTTCCTCCACCGCAGGAGTTATGGCCCTATCAGTCTTTTGTCTAGCCTCTTGTAGCTGGCTATCAGAAAGCTTCTTTGGCCAGTCTTTCTCTGTAGCTCCACCTGTTCAGGCACTTAGAGGGATAGCTTGCCTGGAGCCCTTCTCTATTGTTCAGCATGTCAGGCACTTGGAGGGGCCCCCCAACTGGGGTCCTATTCTGTAGATCAGCACATCAGGCACTTAAAGTGGCACCCTGGATGGGGTCCTGCTCTGTTGTTCAGTGCATCAGGTGTTTGATAGGCCAGCCTCTCTACTGTTCAGCTGCCAATGTTGGCATGTGGAGAAAGAGAGGCTATGGTGGTGGCTCCACCCCCTACGTGTGACTCAGCAGTGTAGCCTTGCTTCCATGGCTGCTGGCTTTCCTCCACAGACATTTCTCACCTCAATCTCCTCCCTCACATCCCCTCAATACATCTCTCTGTAGTCAATAGCAGCCCCCGCCCTAGGATTGCTCCACAATCTCTAAACACCAGGTCCCAGCCGCTGCACCTTCTAGGGGACCTGCATCCCCATCCGGGGTGTGTATGGCTGCTGCAAGGACTGTCTGATTCTCATTCCATTTAGACTGCCACAGATCTGCTGTTTCACTCTCAGCCTTAAATGTTTCTCCTCTGACTCAGACAATTTCCCTGCTGTGGGGATCAGACCCCTGCTTCAACTCCGCCACCCACCAAAGGCAGGTCCAGTCCTACTAACACTCCTGTTTTTTCCCCATGTTCCTTCATCCTACTGAGTTTTGTGTGATTTGATATATTCTTTTGCACTGGTCAGGTACTCTTGTCCACTCTCAGCTGGTGTTCTGCCTGCACTTCTGTGTCTAAAGTGGAGTATCCCTGGAGAGAGATGTACTCTTTGTCCAACTCCTCCTCCTCCATCCTGACTATATTCTTAATGATACCATTTTAGACAGTACCAGAAAATATGGTTATCATGCTAAAGTTTTAATTAGTTGAATAAAACAAAAAGTTATAACTCTGTACTAAAAGATTTCTGATAGACTGAAAGAATGGGATAAAATCTAATAGGATAATGTCAAGATTTAACAATTCATTTCAAAACAGCAGTCTGAAAAAAAAAGGGGGGGGATAAAATTGTGTATGATACATTTTTAAGATTATTTTGTTTTAACAAATATGTGCTTATACATTCAATTATTGTTATTTATAGGTTGATAGGTAGTCATGTTCTATAAAGTTGCTGGAAACACTAATTTAGGGAATATCAAACAATTGCTCCTAGATAAACTATAGATGAGTTAGGTTTCTGTGAGCTTCCGGTTACATTTCTATCCACTGATCAATATATTACCTTGTTTTAAAAGTGCTTCTGCTGAAAGAAGGATTGTGATTTTTTGACTATCATCATATAGTATATTTTTGACTGTCATTAGAATCACAAAAAATCATTAAATATTACTGATTTTTTAACATTAAAGTAACAACACTATAACTCATGCCTGAAAACTGATATTGCCAACAACAATGAAAAAAACACAATAAATGACAAGCATGGCATTAAATAGACCATGAAAAGGCCACTTGTTTACAGTATGAGGGCTTAAATAAGAAGGAAGAGCATCACTTTCATCACCCTCAGCTGGGAACTTGCATATTGGGTGATGCAAATTTTCATTACTGTGTACAAGTGCATGAATGACATGCCATGAAAGTGCCACGAATATTGACTTTGGGTTACAAATAAATTTGAGCAAGCAGATAAATATGCAAATAAAGAATCTGCCAAAAATGTTATTTATGCATATAAACTTTTAGAGAGTTTAATTTTATTTAAAAAAATGCATATTCTGTTGTGAAATGCAAGTATGTGAACAGGCTCACACTGTCTGTTTTTCTTTTTTATTAATATATCTAAAAGATTGTGAATTACTGTCATTAATTAGTGAAATTTATGACATTTCTGGAATATGGTGAAAATTACTCACTTCATTGGCAGAAGAAATGTTCATGACAAAAGTAGTTTGCATATAATTTCAGATAGTTTATGGAGCTTAGGGACACTTACACAATTGTGAGTTCTCTTGACTTGGAAAGCTAAATTCAACTTTTTTTTTTTTTTTTTTTTGCAGTATCTCCTTTTTGTTTATCTGTTTCAAACACTGCAAAGTGCACATGCCAATCCCAAACTCCCAATCTATTCCTTATCCCTTAAATGCTCTATTAAGAACATTTCTAAAAGATCATAAAAAAATGAAAATAAATATAAGACAAAATGAAAAAAACTAAAAGTCATGTGAAAAGACAGTGAAAGTGAAGTCACTCAGTTGTGTCCGACTCTTTGTGACCATAGAGACCACATGGATTGTATCAGGCTCCTCCATCCATGGGATTTTCCAGGCAAGAGTACTGGAGTGGATTGTCATTTCCTTCTCCAGGGGATCTTTCCAACCCAGGGATCAAAACCCGGTCTTCTGCACTGCAGGCAGATGCTTTACCATCTGAGCCACCAGGGAAGCCCGCACAGCCAAATAAGTAAATAAAAATACTTTGTGTGTGTGTGTGTGTGAGAGAGAGTCATTCAGTCATGTCCAACTCTTTGTGACCCCATGGACTGTAGCCCACCAAGCTCTTCTGTCCACAGAATTCTCAGGCGAGGATATTGGAGTGGGTTGACAATTCCTTCTCCAAAAGCCATGTAGCATGGCTCAAAAAAAGTGGAACAAGCCAGGGATTTCTTATAGCCATCTTCATTATATTAAAGACTATCATGTGGAAAGTACTTTATTTGTATCTATGTAAGAATTCATAGCACAGAAAAAGAATTAATGAGGGGAAGCTACAGAGGATGATAAAATGCAGTCTTTGCCAACAAAATAATGCAAACATCAATGAACTTTCCAGAATATAGGTTAGGCACCTGTCTTTAACATCTTTAATAAAATTATAAATGACTATTTGTGGATATATTGAAGGTATTCAAACATTATATGGTATTTACAAGGATAATTAATGCTAAATATTTAGAATCAGATTCTAAAATTTATGAATGCTAATTTTTCTGTAATTCAAATATTAATAAGCAAGAAGAAATAGTTCATAAATAAAATGTTCTCTTTTCCTCACAAAAATTCAAAATAATGTATTAATGTTTTATACTCTTGATATTTTAAAAAATGTGTAACTATGTTTTGTGTGAGGACAAATTTATTTGGAGATATAACACTCTTACATCCAATTCAAGCAAAAACTCTCTTTTAGTATAAAAGTTTGTATACCGGTGGCGGATTCATTTTGATGTTTGGCAAAACTAATACAGTGTTTGAGGTTTAAAAATAAAATAAAATTAAAAAAAAAAAAAACCGCAAAAAAAAAAAAAGTTTTCATCCAAATTAAAAAAAAAAAAAAAAGTGAAGTCTCTCAGTCATGTCTGACTCAGTCATGTCTGACTCTTTGCAACCCTATGGACTCTAGCCTGCTAGGCTCCTCTGTCCATGCAGTTTTCCAGGTAAGAGTGCTGGAGTGGGAAAGGGAATAGGTTTCCATTTCCTTCTCTAGAGGGTCTTCCGAACCCAGGGATTGAATCCCTGTCTCCCGCATTTCAGGCAGACACTTTACCATCTGAGCCACCAGGGAAGCTTTCATCCAAATGAACTGCTATTTTTTCTTAATATAAGTGATATTAAGCAACTTATGATTACTAATATGGAGACCCCAGCTTATCTCAAAGATATTCTCTATTGTATAAATGAGTAAGAATGATACCTTAGTTATGTTGGATTTTATAAAAATTAATAAACAGAAAGTTAAAATAAAGTTGGAAGGCCAGAGAGGTAGTTTTCATGCCCTCCTATGACAGTTGAGTCCAACAGGAAGAGGAAAGACTCTTCTTTTCTGACAAGGACTCAACCAATGAAGAGCCATGGACTCACTGTTTACTATAACCCTCCTGTTTTCCCTTTCTCTTCCATAAATGAGTGCTTCTTCTCCTGATGTGTGGATACATGCACATGGCTCACCATGATTGCAGAGCTTGAATTTCAATCCTCTGCTGATTTTGAATAAACCCATATTTGCTGAAGAAATACCTAGCAGTCAGTCTATGTGCTTTAGGTCAACAAGCTATAACAATCATTTGGTTTCTGAAATTCCTAATATCATTTTTTACATTAAAGATATGGTTTAGCTCATTTTCCAAAGTAAATTTCACTTTCATTTTTTTTTCTTCTTCTGTTTTTTTCCATAAATCACAATATAATAAAAATCACAAAATACTAGTTTTAAAGTTCAATGGGTATTCAATAGATGAAATAAATATAAAGTGTCTTATTTTAATTGGAAAAAAAAAACACTGAAAAATCAGTCCAACTACTTGTGTTGATTTCTTCGCTGATTGGCATTGTTGAATTGAGTCTGAGAAAAATTATCTGAGAAATTATAACTTGGATTATCAATCAGTGGGTAAGTAAATATGTCCCTTTTGTGAAGGTCTATACCAAGGTCACAGGTGTGGAGCCCTGAACCATGGTCACAGGGTAAAAATCTCTGGAAGTGACCAAGCCCCATCGCAGCTGTTGCCATGAGCCTCTATATCCAAACAGGCCAGTTCCTTAATCCTATATTAGGTAAAATACCCAGCCAATAATATCCTAACCAATCACCTAAAGCTATGATTCCAGCAGGGATTTTCTCTGTCTTGAGGATAAAAAATTTGGCTACTGGCCAGTGAAAGCAACCTGTTCTTCTAACAGCATCTCCCATTCTAATAAATGTTATTTTCCTCTCATTTGTCTCATATCTGAAAATGCTTTTCCAACCTGCAGATGGTTGGAAACTTTGATTATTTTATCCCCCAAATTTTCTTAGCAAATAAAATCAGCTAGATTTATTCAAGATAGATAGAGATATTCAAGCAGTGAAACAAAATATCAATTGATCTGAGACACAATTAAAAATAGAATATCCAATCATAATGACTAAAACACATTTGAAAGTTATATCCTTGTTAATGTTAGGTTATTATAACCTGAAGAGGAGAGAAAATTTATATTATCATAAAAATGTTGTATAACAACAGGAAAGTATTTATGTATCAAACATTACTATTCCTCAGGTACACACATATACAAAAAATCTTCAACATCAGTTCAATTCAGTTCAGTCACTCAGTCGTGTCTGACCCTTTGTGATTCCATGGACTGCAGCACGCCAGGCCTCCCTGTCCATCACCAACTCCAGGAGTTTACCCAAACTCATGTCCATTGAGTCAGTGATGCCATCCAACCATCTCATCCTCTATCGTCCCCTTCTCCTCCTGCCTTAAATCTTTCCCAGCATCAGGGTCTTTTCTAATGAGTCACTTCTTCGCATCAGGTGGCCAAAGTATTGGAGTTTCAGCCTCAGCATCAGTTCTTCCAATGAACACCCAGGACTAATCTCCTTTAGAATGGACTGGTTGGATCTCTTTGCAGTCCAAGGGACTCTCAAGAGTCTTCTCCAACACCACAGTTCAAAAGTATCATTCTTCAGTGCTCAGCTTTCTTCACCGTCCAACTCTCACATCCATACATGACTACTAGTAAAAACCATAGCCTTGACTAGATAGACTTTTGTTGGCAAAGTAAAGTCTCTGCTTTTTAATATGCTGTCTAGGTTGGTCATAACTTTCCTTCCAAGGAGCAAGCGTTTTTTAACTTCAACATCTGGGACAGGCTAAAAGGACATTTTATAATTTATACACCACTTTTGTGAAATGTATCCCTTTTTACACAGTAAAGTCATATGAAAAACTTTGTAGATTTCTTTTCTATTTTATTAGAGACGGAGTAGAGAGAAAGTGAACGCTTTTTCAGAAGACATTCTAACAAGTAACTGAGCTCTATTTTACAATATGGCAGAATTTATGTTCTGTCAGTATATTATCCACGGAAAATATAATAAAAGGAATCCTTAAAGTTATGGGAAAACAATAGACAATTTCATTCACTGAATTTTTCTTTCACTATGTTTATGGAGGATTTTCCTCAGGATTACTTTCATGGTTGTTGCAGATACAACTCCTTCTTGGGGTTCTGTCCCGAAGCCCCTGATGCCATAGCAGTCTGTTATCTGGGGCATGCTCTCAGTTTTTCGCTCTATTGGACTTGAAAATCAGAATAGCATCCCCCAAATAGGCCTTTGTTGTGTAAAGTTATTTTGAACTGGTAAATTCTAAGAAACAGCAAATATATGAAAAACTCTGAAAAATGAGTGGAAGTTACTCTTTTCTAAGAGAATTTATGTTTATAAGGGAAATCTCCATTTCTGATGGTGCTTCCCTGTCTGTACCAGGAAGAGAATGATCAAACTTCTAGAAATTCTTAACAATGGAGAAGGCACAGATTTAAATCTGCATAACAAGCATAACAAGAGGGGCTTCCTAGGTGGCGCTAGTGGTAAACAACCCTCCTGCCAATGCAAGAGGCTTAAGAGAGGCAGGTCCCGTCCCTGGGTTGGGAATCCCCTGGAGGAGGAAATGGCAACCCACTCCAGCATTCTTGCCTGGAGAATCCCGTGGACAGACAAGCCTGCTGGGCTACAATCCACAGTCGCAAAAAGTTGGACACAACTGAAGCCACTTAGTACCCATGCAAGAACAAGGATAACATTGTTTACTGTGATTTTCTGGTAACCTTCCATCAATCAACTGTCCTCCACCAACAGACAGGTATGGGGTCAGGGGCTTCAGGTCAGAACCCCAAGAAGGAATTGTATCTGCAACTACCATGAAAGTAACCTTTGAGGAAAATCCTCCATAAACATAGTGAAAGAAAAATTCAGAGAATGGAATTTTTTTTTTTTTTTTTTTGTCTTTAGCTGGAAATGGTATGTAAAGTAATGGGTTTGATCATTTAGAGAGTTATTGAGGTGCATCGGTGTCTGCCATATATACAGGAGTACGAGTGCACTGAGTGTGGCCATCTCTGTGTGATCCTATGGAAGAGGATCCTGTGTCTATGGGATTCTCTGCCCAAGGAGATTTTCCAGGCAAGAATAATGGAGTGGGTTGCCATGCCCTACTCCAGGGGATCTTCCCAACCCAGGGATCAAACACAGATCTCCTGATGCATTTCTTGCATTGCCAGACAGATTCTTTACAGCTGAGCCACCAAGGAAGCATATTTCATATGCATTTTGTCTTAATACACGGTCCCTGGCTGACAGGCTCCATAAGCCCTTGGGATTTTCTAAACAATAAGAGCAATGGAGGTATCTTTGTCTTTGACTATATTAGCTTCTTATCCTAGTTCTTCACAGCAATAAAGGTAAAACGTATGTCTCGTTATTTATAACATGTCCCTTTCAACCTTAACTGAGTTTATGTTAATAAGGTGACTTAAGCAGAAGAGGATGCTAAAGTTCCACCTGAGGTGAAGGACAGTAAAGCCTGACTTGATGCACTCCATGGAGTCACAAAGAGTTGGACACAATTGAGCAGCTGAACAACAACAACAAAAAGGGGAAGAGGAGGGTATCTGGCTGTCAGGAAAATCAACCTTGAGTAGAGGGTTGAAACAGCCAGTCCCACTCCCTGGTTTCCAGGGAGGAGAAAAGGGCTAGAGTTTAAATCAAAACCAATGACAATAATTTAATCAATGGTGCAATATCTATGTAAGGAAGTTCCTATAAAGATCCAAAGAAAGGGGTTCAGAGAGCTTTCAGGTTGCTCAACCAGAATGCATCCACATGCCTTAATACCAGGTCCCCAAATCCATAAGGACAGAAACTCCTTCCTTCAGAACCTCACCCTATGTATCTAATGGGTTGTTGATTCATATCCCTTTGACATCTTTTTAATAAACTAATCACTTACTAAGTAAACTGATTTCCTGGTTCCTCTGAGCTGCTCTACTGAATTAATCAAACTCAAGGTGGGGTTCACAGGAACCTCTGATTTACAGCTGTCATTCAAAAGTACAGTTAACAACCTTGACTTGCCATTGACATCTGAATTAGGGGAGAGCAGTTTATGGGACTGAGACTAATTGTGGAATCTATCTCCTGTGGAATGTTTAACCTATGGTATACTCTTCTGGAACTGAACAGTACTGAACAGTATGAAAAGGTAAAAAGATAGGACACTGAAAGATGAACTCCTCAGGTCGGTAGGTGCCCAATATATGCTACTGGAGATGAGTGGAGAAATAACTCCAGAAAGAATGAAAGGATGGAGCCAAACAAAAAACGACACCCAGTTGTGGATGTGACTGGTGATTGAAGCAAGGTCCAATGCTGTGAAGAGCAATATTGCATAGCAACCTGGAGTGTTTGGCCCATGAATCAAGGCAAATTGTAGTGGTCAAACAAGAGATGACAAGAGTGAAAATCATCATTTTAGGAATCAGTGAAATACAATGGATGGGAATGGGTGAATTTAACTCAGATGACCATTATATCTACTACTGTGGGCAAGATTTCCTTAGAAAAAATTGAGTAGCCATCATAGCCAACAAAAGAGTCTGAAATGCAGTACGTGGGATGCAGTCTCAAAAACAACAGAATGATCTCTGTTTCCAAGGCAAACCATTCAATATCACAGTAATCCAAGTCTATGCTCTGACCAGTAATGCTGAAGAGGCTGACGTTGAACGATTCTATGAAGACCTACAAGACCTTCTAGAACTAACACCCAAAAAAGGTGTCCTTCTTATTATAGGGAACTGGAATGCAAAAGTAGGAAGTTAAGAAACACCTGGAGTAACAGGAAAATTTGGCTTTGGACTACAGAATAAAGTAGGGCAAAGGCTAATAGAATTCTGCCAAGAGAATGCATTGGTCATAGCAAACACCCTCTTCCAACAACACAAGAGAAGACTCTACACATGGACATCACCAGATGGTTAACTCTGAAATCAGATTGATTATATTCTTTGCAACCAAAGATGGAGAAGCTCTATACAGTCAGCAAAAACAAGACTGGGAGCTGACTGTGGCTCAGATCATGAACCCCTTATTGCAAAATTTAGATTTAAATTGAAGAAAGTAGGGAAAAGCACTAGACCATTCAGGTATGACCTAAATCAAATCCTTTATGATTATACAGTGAAAGTGAGAAACAGATTTAAGGGACTAGATCTGATAGACAGAGTACCTGATGAACCTATGGACAGAGGTTCATGACATTGTACAGGATACAGGGAGAAAGACCATTCCCAAGAAAAAGAAATCCAAACAAGCAAAATGACTGTCTGAGGATGCCTTACAAATAGCTGTGAAAAGAAGAGAAGCAAAAATCAAAGAAGAAAAGGAAAGATATATCCATCTGAATGCAGAGTTCTAAAGAATAGCAAGGAGAGATTTAAAAAAGCCTTCTTCAGTGATCAGTGCAAAGAAATAGAGGAAAACAATAGAATGGAAACGACTAGAGATCTCTTCAAGAAAATTAGAGATACCAATGGAACATTTCATGCAAAGATGGGCTCGATAAAGGACAGAAATTGTACAGACCTAACAGAAACAGAAAATATTAAGAAGAGGTGGCAAAAAAAAAAAAAAAAAAAACCACAGAAAAACTATACAGAAAAGAACTTCAGGACCCAGATAATCTCTATGGTGTGATCACTGACCTAGAGCCAGACATCCTGGAATGTGAAGTCAAGTGGGCTTAGGAAGCATCACTATGAACAAAGCTAGTGGAGGTGATGGAATTCCAGTTGAGCTATTTCAAATCCTAAAAGATGATGCTGTGAAAGTGCTGCACTCAATATGCCAGCAAATCTGAAGAACTTATCAGTGGCCACAGGACTGGAAAAGGTCAGTTTTCATTCCAATCCTAAATAAGGGAATGTCAAAGAATGCTCAAACTACTGCACAATTGCACTCATCTCACATGCTAGTAAAGTAATGCTCAAAATTCTCCAAGCCAGTCTTCAGCAATATGTGAACCATGAACTTCCAGATGTTCAAGCTTGTTTTAGAAAAAGGAAGAGGAACCAGAGATCCAATTGCCAGCATCCATTGAATCATTGAAAAAGCAAGAGAATTTCAGAAAAAATCTACTTCTGCTTTATTGACTATGCCAAAGCCTTTGACTGTGTGGATCACAATAAACTGTGGAAAATTCTGAAAGAGATGAGAATACCAGACCACCTGACCTGCCTCTTGAGAAATCTGTATGTAGATCAGGAAGCAACAGTTAGAACTGGACATGGGACAGCAGACTGATTCCAAATCAGGAAAGGAGTAAGTCAAGGCTGTATATTGTCACCCTGTTTGTTTAACTTATATCCAAAGTACATCATGAGAAATGCTGGGCTAGAGGAAGCACAAGCTGGAATCAAGATTGCCAGGAGAAATATCAATAACTTCACATATGCAGATGACCCCACACTTATGGCAGAAAGTGAAGAAGAGCTAAAGAGCCTCTTGATGAAAGTGAAAGAGGAGAGTCAAAAAGTTGGCTTAAAGCTCAACATTCAGAAAATGAAGATCATGGCATCTGGTCCCATCACTTCATGGGAAATAGATATGGAAACAGTGGCAGACTTTATTTTGGGGGGCTCCACATTCGCTTCAGATGGTGACTGCAGCCATGAAATTAAAAGATGCTTACTGCTTGGAAGGAAAGTTATGACCAACCTAGACAGCATATTAAAAAGCAGAGACATCACTTTGTCAACAAAGGTCCATCTAGTCAAGGCTATGGTTTTTCCTGTGGTCATGTATGGATGTGAGAGTTGGACTGTAAAGAAAGCTCAGCCCCAAAGAACTAATGCTTTTGAACTGTGATGTTGGAGAAGACTCTGGAGAATCCCTTGGCCTGCAAGGAGATCCAACTAGTCTATCCTAAAGGAGATCAGTCCTGAGTGTTCATTTGAAGGACTGATATTGAAGCTGAAACTCCAATACTTAGGCCACCTGATGCGAAGAGCTCACTCACTGGAAAAGAAACTGATGCTGGAAAAGATTCAAGGTGGGAGGAGAAGGGGAAGACAGAGGAAGAGATGATTGGATGGCATTACTCAATGGACCTGAGTTTGAGTAAGCTTTGGGAGTTGGTGATGGACAGGGAGTCCTGGCATGCTGCAGTCCATGGGGTCGCAAAGAATTGGACTCGACTGAGAGACTGAACTGAACTGAACTGAACCGATCTCCTGGTAGACAGTATGATAATTGAGTTTAATTGTAGGACACCCAGCTGGTATACCAGAGTTCCTTGGCATGTAAATCCCCAAAACCCTACTCACCGACATGTTAGAATTGGTAACCAGAGTGCTTTTCTCTTCAACATGGTAACTCGCTTCATTAAAACCAGAAAGGGAGAGACTAATAGCAAGATGGAAGTCAGTATTTTTATAATTTATAGAAAAGAATCTGTCAGCTACAAACTGGTGCTTGCCAAGGACATTTGCCCTTTGCCTCTATGGTGACTGAATAGTGTGCTGCTGAAGCTGGTGCCTTTGACATGTCCTGAAGGGAGTTCATGGTGAAGAGGGAGCCATGCTGTGCTCCAGGGAAATTCACGGGACAAGTCTTAGATAGTTAGAATTTATTAGGAACTGATTTTGTGATCCCAATCCTTACATCTCCTCATACATAGAAAAGCACCATTCACTATCTTTCATGGTGACAATAGCTCTGCATTACTAAAAAAAAGCCTTTTGTAAAGTGAGTGTTTTGAAGTGTGTACGTTGAAGTGTGTTAGTTGCTAAGTCATGTCCAGCTCTGCAAACACATGGACTGTAGCCTGCTCAGCTCCTCTGTCAATGGGTTTCTCCAAGCAAGAATACTGGAGTGGGTAGCCATTCCCATCTCCAAGGGATCTTTCCAGCCCAGGATCAAACCTAGGTCTCCTGCATTGAAAGCAGATTCTTTACCGTTTGAGCCAAGGTTGAGGGAAAATGAGTGCTGGATTATATTTACCTCCACATTCACCAAAATCTTATTTGTTGACCTTCTCCCACTCCATCTTTGGAGCAGTCTTTCAGAACTATTTGAGGTGCTGTCTCCCAGGCTGCAGTTCTCATTTTGGCCCAAATAAAACTTAACTCGCTATACTCACACTATCTTTTTTCAGTTGACACATCTACTCAAAGTTGAGGAATTCTAAGAAGCAAATTACTCGAAGGGATGTGATTTTACAAGGTTAAGAATAACAGAAATTGGGATTATGGGGTGAGATAGAGCATTTTAGAAGCTAGTCAGCAAACTATGCATCCAATAAATACAAATTTAGTGTCTATGTTGCCCTGGGCACTGTTTTATCTGCTGGGGATACAGTGATGAGCAAAACAGATCAAGCATCTTGCTTCATAGAACTTAATCTCCTTTAAGAGTGTTAACTGAAAATATTAGTTCCAAACTGTAAATAGAGTTATTTGATTTGATGGGAATGTTTAGAACCCGGAGACAGTGTCTCAGTAGCTCTGAGAAAACTGCTCCAAGGAGGCGAGAGAGGGAATCAGGTTTTATACATTTTTTTTAAACAAAGGGAGCAGGCAGTCTAAACATCAACGATTATTGTTTAAGGAATGAAATCCAGATTATCAAGTAAGGAATTTAGTGCTCCTCTATGAATGGGAAAATACAAGTCTCTGGGCTCACTGAATTCATTCCTTTCATATGCACCTCAGCTATCTGGGGCCAAATTCTGTGTTGTTGTTTTTTTTTAACTTCTCACATCAGTATGAGGATACTCATACTGTTGTTTTAAAGTCAACAATCTGGGTGGGACAAAAGAATGATTAAAGGAAGATCTTGGAGAATAATTGGATGACTATAATAATCCAGATGAGAAAAGTTGAATGTGAGATCCAGAACTTAGATTAGAACAATTTATAATCTTGGACAACTGGTGGCATTACCAAAATAGGAAGTATCTAATCTATTTCTTATTTTGGAGATGGAAGGAATGGAAGTTATAGGGTAAGAGGCATGAATCATTTGAATTTGCTGAATTTGAAAAGTGTATGGATGCCAACATAGGAAGCACCACTAGACTACTAATTTCAGAATTTCTGGAGTTCTAACCTAAATACACTCTGAAAATCACATCATATAATATGTGTTTTCTAATGCCTTCAAATAAAATTTATCAACTTAATCCAATCAAGATCTATCTTGTGATCTGTCATTTTCTTTTGTTCTGTTTTGCTTCCATGACTATCCTTGTCCATTTTCCACATTCATTGCTGTGTCTACAATGCTGGGTTTAATATATCTTCCTAATATACTTTCCGCAACTGATTTATATACTAAAAATTTGCATAGATATAAAAAGTGCTCTTTCAAACTAACTTCCATGAATGGATTTTCCATCTATTCCTTAAAAATATGACTTTTATTTCCGAGTATATTTGTTAAAATTTATGTAATAATATAAGATTTTTATCATTCTTTTTTTAACTTTTTAATATAGTAATGTGTTACAGTATTTCTCCATATATGTGCATGCTATTTATTACTTCTGGCTGCCGCATAAATTTTTGATTACATAATTTATATTTACATCCTTCTATAATGAATGAACTAAAATCTTTATCTGATTCTTTCCCAACATAATATTTAAATGTGGCTCCTGAGGACACATCCTCAGGAGGTTTACTAGTTGTTGAGGTTTACTAGTCTAAACACTTTGGAATACTGTTGCTATTATACAAGATATGCAAAACTTCATTTTCATAAGCAATTTCAAAGGGCTCTCCAACAACTCTTTATCCTCTCTTTAGCACTTGAAATTATTTTACTTTTTTTTTTAATATTCATTATCTGATGGATATACAGACTTATCTCATATTTAAACTTGCATTTGTCAAATATAATGACCTTCTGTATCTGTTTATAAAATTAGCTATGTAAAAGGGATTTTCCTTTCATATGCTATTCATTGAAGACTACTCTATTTTGTATAAATATATATCTTCAATTTTAACTGAAGCAATGCGTGTAAGTAATGACTGTTTTCTGAAGCACTGTCATCTGTTTTCACTCATAAAACAGTTATTCCACATCTTATTAACACATTACCCCAGTCTGTGCTTAATTTTGGCTCACAGCTCTCTCTGGATACACACAAAACATACACATACCAGTCAGATACAACCATTTCTATAATCCCTGCATATATTTCATAGTGTGTGTGTGCATGTATGTTCACACAGATATGTGCCTTCATATGAGAGAGAGAAAAATATCAATATGTGCCATCTTCACTAGTCAGTGTGGAATTCAGAGAAGGGAACCAGAAACTATGTGGGGGAAAAAAAGGCAAAATTTTAGAAAGTAGTACTTTTTATTTTTGAATATTTTACTTCTATGAGTATAAAAGACTTTCATTCCCTTGTCAAGATGATTTTTCCTAGAAGATGTAGCATGCATCTGTAATAGGTAATGCATGCGTGACAAACTTGATTTTTGTTTCAATTGTTTGTTTATATTTTCTGAACATCCATAAAATATTTGAGTACATGCTATTTTTTAGAAATATATTTGGAAATTTGTGGTTTAATGAAATTTGCCTTGGGGGAAAAAAAAAGAGTTCTTAAAGCTAAGTTTGTAGATTCAAATATGTCAGGAATATCTTGGAGGAGATTTGAGGCTTATAGTTTTGAACTGACTCCTTTCCTGACCTAGGATATGTATTTAAATCTTATTCATAGCCTCTCTGCATTCATTTGCATTCACAGTCTTGATTCCAACAGTTGTTATTGCTACTTACGACTCCTAACAACATAGTCCCTCCAGGGTTATTTACCAACAGATCTAAATGCTTCTTTTGGTGGCACAAGGTAACCCTCCAGGGTTGACAGTTCTCAGAAAATGATCTTGCTGTCTTACTTCTACAGCATCAATACTTGTGGTTATCATACTTTTTTCCTTTCTAGGAATCAACTTCTCTTCTATATGTGCTTAAAATGATCTTAAGATTATTTAATTAAATTATTTGTCATTTTAAGAAGCGCTAATAAGCCATTTTTGTCATATGTGCTTGGTATAGGGATTTCTTTTGTGACTTAGAAGACATTTTTAGTACCCCCTTCTATATAATGTGTTGTAAGACTGGCTACAAGTAAGGGTATCATCTAAAACATATTTCTCCAAAGAAAATATTGGTAGTACAAAAATTAAATGTGTAACATATTATAAAATGCTATAATTAATTCAATTTTAATTAAAAATCTTTCATTTTCCCCAGTGCTAAAAATGTGCATGTTCTAGCATATATGGAAACAATTCCCTTCAGTTTTTTGTTTTTTTTTTTCTCATAACATTTAAAATAAACAAAGTAATTTTAGTGATACAAATATATGGGTCTTGAATACTTTTCCAATACTCAGAACTTGTTGGAAAATGTTGAAAGCATTCATTTGTCTTACTTTTGCATATCTAAGTTGAAATGAGAACTATTAAAGAATGACAATTGTAGATAGAGTATGTGACAACGCAGAGAAATAGAAGGCAAAATTCATTAGGAAGAGGAATTTTAGTAATCTGAAGTTTAAAAAGATAGTCAAAATAATAGGAGATAAAAAAGTGTTATCTTTAAATCTTCATTATCATAATATATTCCCTTTTTGTCTGTTTGTTTGGAATTAAAAAATTATCACAAGTATATGCACAGGTACAAATTCATCCGGATATATACATTAAATATGTGCAACTCTGTCAATTACATCTGTGCTCTGTAGGTCAGTCATGGTGGATTCTTTGTGACCCCATGGACCTTAGCCGATCAGGCTCCTCTGTCAGTGAAATTTTTCAAGCAAAAATGCTGGAATATGTTGCCATTTCTTCCTCCAGGGAATCGTCCTGATCCAGAGATCAAGCCTGAATTTTTTGCGTCTTCTGCCTCATTAAAACTGGGGTGAGGGGGAGGAGTTCTATCTTCAGATCAGATCAGATCAGTCACTCAGCCGTGTCTGACTCTTTTTGACCCCATGAATCGTAGCACGCCAGGCCTCCCTGTCCATCACCAACTCCTGCAGTTCACTGAGACTCACATGCATCGAGTCAGTAATGCCATCCAGCCATCTCATCCTCTGCTGTCCCCTTCTCGTCTTTCCCCCCATCCCTCCCAGCATCAGAGTCTTTTCCAATGAGTCAACTCTTCACATGAGGTGGCCAAAGTACTGGAGTTTCAGCTTTAGCATCATTCCTTCCAAAGAAATCCCAGGGCTGATCTCCTTCAGAATGGACTGGTTGGATCTCCTTGCAGTCCAAGGGACTCTCAAGAGTCTTCTCCAACACCACAGTTCAAAAGCATCAATTATTCAGTGCTCAGCCTTCTTCATAGTCCAACTCTCACATCCATACATGACCACAGGAAAAACCAATTGTCCATTATATAAAAATTCAAATTGTGGTTTCATTTGGATTTTGTGTCTTATTTGGATATTGGCAGTTGAATGACTGTTTAGTTTCTTATGTCTGCTGTAATATACTACTATAAACAGTGTGACTTAAAAGAACTACAATTTATTCTATCATGGTTCTTGATGCTAGAAGTCTAAAATCAAGATATCAGCATAGCCATACATTCTCTGGGGTTTCCAGGGAGAAGACTCTGTTTACTGCTGCTAAATTTTGGTGATTGTTATCATTCCTTGCCTTGTAGGTGTCTCACTCCATTCTCTGACTCAGTGGTCACAATGTTGCCTCATCTTATGGATATCAAATATTCCTTTGTCTCAGGCTTAGAAGGGCATTCTTCATTGAATTTAGAACACCCAAACAATCCAGGATAATCAAGCGATCCAAGTAATCTCTTTATCTCAATTTCCTTGACTGAATTACATATACAAAGACTCTTTCTCCAAATAAGGTAACGTTCACAGGTTCTGGGAAGGAGGATGTGAATACATCTTATTGGGGAATCACCATGCAACCCCTTTCAAGACCTAAAGAGAAAGACACTTAAAAAGGTAATATTTCATATGCAGTTTGGAAAAGATAGCAACTCTTTAGTAACACTTATGTTATTTTATGATTATAATTCTTTAAAATTATCTTTTTTCCTATCATCCATTCCTACCTGTGGTTTTCATCCCAGTACCTTCTGCCAGTAATTTTTCTCTATTCCCCATATTTTTTCCCATATTTTATTTTTTTTTACATATCTGATTAAGATAATGTTTGTGTTTAGAGGCAATGAAACATATAGAGAAACTAGTACAAGAATTTTTGGAAAACTCGCAGGATCAGGTAAAGCTGCATGGAAATAAGCAGCAGATTTCTATCTTAGGAAAAATCGCAGAGAAATTCTCAAAGCAGACCTTCAATTCTGGGCAATCACCATGGGGGGGGGAAGTGGACATAGGATATAAGGAAAATTAATAAGCATACGTGCTCCGCTGTGTCCACCTCTTTGTGACTACAAGGCTCCTCTGTTACACAGAATTTTCCAGGCAAGAATACTGGAATGGGTTACCATTACCTACTCTCAGGGATCTTCCTGACCCAAGAATCAAATCCATGTCTCTTTCATCTCCTGCATTGGCAGGTGGATTCTTTACCAAGTGCACTTTGTGGGCAGCTCCATAAGGAACAATAGCTCATTTTCTAAAGGAGCTGAAATAAATGTTTATTCCAGTCAATGATTGGTAGAGAGCTTCAAAATACACTGATATAAGAAGCAAGTAAAGTATATCTGGGGGAATTAAGGAACAGTAATGAGAAAACTCATTACTGTCGTAGCATGGGCAGCTGAGACAGCACACATAGCCTGGGCGAGAGGAGCTACCCCGCATCCAAGGTCAGGGACAGCGGCCGAGAGTGCCAGGCTGCGACAGTGCAGGAGCCGCTGAGAGGAGCTACCCCACGTCCAAGGTCAGGGACAGCGGCCGAGAGTGCCAGGCTGCGACAGTGCAGGAGCCGCTGAGAGGAGCTACCCCGCATCCAAGGTCAGGGGCCACAGCCGGGAGTAGCTACCCCATGCCAGAGGCCAGGGGCAGCGGCCAGGAGAGGCAACCCCACGTCCAAGGAGCGGTGGCAGCATGGGTGCAGGAGGGCCTAGAGGAGCTGTTCCACGTTCAAGGTCAGGAGGGGCCGCCATGAGGAGATACCCCTTGTCCAAGGTAAGAAGCAGCAGCTGATCTTTGCTGTAGCAGCCGTGAAGAGATACCCCAAGTCCAAGGTAAGAAAAACCCAAGTAAGATGGTAGGTGTTGTGAGAGGGCATCAGAGGGCAGATACACTGAAACCATAATCACAGAAAACCAGCTAATCTAATCACTAGGACGATAGCCTTGTTTAACTCAATGTAACTAAGCCATGCCCATGGGGCCACCCAAGACAGGCGGGTCATGGTGGAGAGGGCTGACAGAATGTGGTCCACTGGAGAAGGGAATGGCAAACCACTTCAGTATTCTTGCCTTGAGAACCCCATGAACAGTATGAAAAGGCAAAATGATAGGATACTGAAAAAGGAACTCCTCAGGTCAGTAGGTGCCCGATATGCTACTGGAGATCAGTGGAGAAATAACTCCAGGAAGAATGAAGGGATGGAGCCAAAGCAAAAGGAATACCCAGCTGTGGATGTGACTGGTGATGGAAGCAGGGTCCAATGCTATAAAGAACAATATTGCATAGGAACCTGAAATGTCAGGTCCATGAATCAAGGCAAATTGGAAGTGGTCAAACAAGAGATGGCAAGAGTGAATGTAGACATTCTAGGAATCAACGAACTAAAATGGACTGGAATGGGCGAATTTAACTGAGATGACCATTATATCTACTACTGTTGGCAGGAATCCCTTAGAGGAAATAGAGTAGCCATCATGGTAAGCAAAAGAATCTGAAATGCAGTACTTGGATGCAATCTCAAAAATCACAGAATGATCTCTGTTCGTTTCCAAGGAAAACCATTCAATATCACAGTAATCCAAGTCTATGCCCCAACCAGTAATGCTGAAGAAGCTGAAGTTGAACGGTTCTAGGAAGACCTACAGGACCTTTTAGAACTAACACCTCAAAAAGATGTCTTTTTCATTATAGGGGACTGGAATGCAAAAGTAGGAAGTCAAGAAACACCTGGAGTAACAGGCAAATTTGGCCATGGAATACAGAATGAAGCAGGGCAAAGACTAACAGAGTTTTGCCAAGAAAATGCACTGGTCATACCAAACACCCTTTTCCAACAACACAAGAGAAGACTCTATACATGGATATCACCAGATGGTCAACACTGAAGTCAGATTGATTATATTCTTTGCAGCCAAAGATGGAGAAGCTCTATACAGTCAACAAAAACAAGACCAGGAGCTGACTGTGGCTCAGATCATGAACTCCTTATTGCCAAATTCAGACGTAAATTGAAGAAAGTAGGGAAAACCACTAGACCATTCAGGTATGACCTAAATTATACAGTGGAAGTGAGAAATAGATTTAAGGGCCTAGATCTGATAGAGTGCTTGATGAACTATGGACTGAGCTTCATGACACTGTACAGGAGACAGGGATCAAGACCATCCCCATGGAAAAGATATGTAAAAGAGCAAAATGGCTGTCTGGGGAGGCCTTACAAATAGCTGTGAAAAGAAGAGAAGGGAAAAGCAAAGGAGAAAAGGAAAGATATAAGCATCTGAAAGCAGATTTCCAAACAATAGCAAGGAGGGATAAGAAAGCCTTCCTCAGCGATCAATGCAAAGAAATAGAGGAAAACAACAGAATGGGAAAGACCAGAGATCTTTTCAAGAAAATTAGAGATACCAAGGGAACATTTAGTGCAAATATGGGCTCAATAAAGGACAGAAATGGTATGGACCTAACAGAAGAAGAAGATATTAAGATGAGGTGGCAGGAATACACAGAAGAACTGTAGAAAAAGATCTTCATGACCAAGATAATCACAATGGTGTGATCACTGACCTAGAGGAAGACATCCTGGAATGTGAAGTGAAGTGGGCCTTAGAAAGCATCACTATGAACAAAGCTAGTGGAGGTGATGGAATTCCAGTGGAGGTATTTCAAATCCTGAAATATGATGTTGTGAAAGTGCTGCACTCAATATGCCAGCAAATTTGGAAAACTAAGCAGTGGCCACAGGACTGGAAAAGGTCAGTTTTCATTCCAATCCCAAAGAAAGGCAATGCCAAAGAATGCTGAAACTACTGCACAATTGCACTCATCTCACATGCTAGTAAAGTAATGCTCAAACTTCTGCAAGCCAGGCTTCAGCAATACATGAACCATGAACTTCCTGATGTTCAAGCTGGTTTTAGAAAAGGCAGAGGAACCAGAGATCAAATTGCCAACCCGCTGGATCATGAAAAAAGGAAGAGAGTTCCTTTCTTTCTGTTTTATTGACTATGTCAAAGCCTTTGACTGTGTGGATCACAATAAACTGGAAAATTCTGAAAGAGATGGGAATACCAGAGCACCTGACCTTCCCCTTGAGAAACGTATATGCTGGTCAGGAAGCAACAGTTAGAACTGGACATGGAACAACAGACTGGTTCCAAATAGGAAAAGGAGTATGTCAAGGCTGTGTATTGTCTCTCTGCTTATTTAACTTCTATGCAGAGTACATCATGAGAAATGCTGGGCTGGAAGAAGCACAAACTGGAATCAAGATTGCCAGGAGAAATATCAGTAACCTTAGATATGCAGTTAACATAACTCTTATGGCAGACAGTGAAGAGGAACTAAAAAGCCTCTTGATGAAAGTGAAAGAGGAGAGTGAAAAAGTTGGCTTAAAGCTCCACATTAGAAAACAAAGATCATGGCATCTGGTCCCATCACTTCATGGGAAATAGATGGAGAAACAGTGGAAACAGTGTCAGACTGTATTTTTTTGGGCTCCAAAATCACTGCAGATGGTGATTGCAGCCATGAAATTAAAAGACACTTACTCCTTGGAAGGAAAGTTATGACCAATCTAGATAGCATATTGAAAAGCAGAGACATTACTTTGCCGACAAAGGTCCATCTAGTCAAGGCTATGGTTTTTCCAGTAGTCATGTATGGATGTGAGAGTTGGACTGTGAAGAAAGCTGAGCACTGAAGAATTGATGTTTTTGAACTGTGGTGTTGGAGAAGACTCTTGAGAGTCCCTTGGACTGCAAGGAGATCCGACCAGTCCATTCTGAAGGAGATCAGCCCTGGGATTTCTTTGGAAGGAATGATGCTAAAGCTGAAACTCCAGTAGTTTGGCCACCTCTTGCAAAGAGTTGACTCATTGGAAAAGACCCTGATGCTGGGAGGGATTGGGGGCAGGGGAGAAGGGGACGACAGAGGATGAGATGGCTGGATGGCATCACTGATTCGATGGACATGAGTCTGAGTGAACTCCGGGAGTTTGTGATGGACAGGGAGGCCTGGCGTGCTGCGATTCATGGGGTCGCGAAGAGTTGGACACAACTGAGTGACTGAACTGAACTGAACTGAATGAGAAAACTGGGACCAGGAAGACAGAAAATTCAGCTATAAGGTGTATCTAGTTAAGGTGCCTCTAAAAATGGGAATCAGAGAAGGCAATGCACCCCACTCCAGTACTGTTGCCTGGAAAATCCCATGGATGGAGGAGCCTGGAAGGCTGCAGTCCATGGGGTCACTGATGGTTGGGCACGACTGAGCGACTTCACTTTCACTTTTCACTTTCATGCATTGGAAAAGGAAATGGCAACCCACTCCAGTGTTCTGGCCTGGAGAATCCCTGGGATGGGGGAGCCTGGTGGGCTGCCGTCTATGGGTTCACACAGAGTCGGACACTACTAAAGTGACTTAGCAGCAGCAAAAATGGGAATACAACTTAAATTAGTCAAATAGTGAACTAAAGTAATAGGAAGCAAATGAGACTTAGAAGTATAAAAACAAATTCAATTACTAAAGAGCAGGAAAAAGATAAGGTTCTAAACTGGTTCTCATTTACCATGAAATGGGAAATAAAACTGAAGACCCATACACAAATGAGCAAGAATAAATAGCAATATCCATGAGTTTTGGCATAAGGTTATTTATTTTTCCCATTACAATGGCCAGATTTATTGGCTTTAGAAAGGACAGAGCTGAAAGAGTAGCCATCATATAAGAGAAAGCAATAAATTAAAAAAAAAAAAAGTTGGTTGATGAAAATAGGCATTATTGAAATTATACTATGAAATGGGACCATATTAAAGATATTTAGTTAGCTTTCTTACACTGGGGATAAATTAGTTAATTATGAAATTAATAATTTCATAATTAACTAATTTATATTAGTTAATAACATATTTCATATGCCCATATGAAACTGAGATTTCCCTTGAGGCCATGGTGAATAATTATTGTATCATCTTTATCAATGAGCACAATATTTTGTGAAAAATACTTAGTCAAAATATAGATTCAATGAATAAATGACCAATTAATAGGAACCTCTCCACCACTATTTATGTTTTCCATGCAATAGAAGCTAAAACTATGGGAGAAAAATAGAGGAAAGAGAAATTAAGAGATGAAGGAAAAATGGAAGTGAGTAAAAATGCAATTGAATTACAAGATGACTAAATCCTTAAAAGGGGTAATTATTATTGAATATCAGAATCAATATATCTACAACAATGAGGTCTTGTTAGCTGAACTAAAGTTTTAAACTGGGTCCTTCCTTTCCTGATTTTGACAAAGTGAGGCCAACTTGCCGAAAGTTAAAAGTAGACAAAAAACAAATGAGTAAAAAGCTTATTAAATCACCCTTTCATAGCAAAAACATAAAAGTATGGGAGTTGGAGTACATTTGAAGACCATTCTTGAGCAGAATTTCTTTGGAGAGAGCTATTAGCAGTCACCTGGGCTTCCCGGGTAGCATTAGTGGTAAGAACCCACCTGCCAATGCAGGTGACCTAAGAGACATGTGTTCAACCCCTGTGTCAGGAAGCTTCCCTGGAGGAGGGCATGACAACCCACTGCAGTATTCTTGCCTGATGAATCCCATGGATAGAGGAGCCTAGCAGGCTACAGTCCATAGCATTGTGCAGAGTGGGTATACGACTGAAGTGACTTAGCACACATTAGCAGTCAGCTGTGAGTCTCAAAACCCAGTAGAGGTACGAAGGAAGTGCTTCCTCTCTTACTTAAAACAAGGAAGATAATTTTGAAATTCATACTGTGAGAATTTAGTAGGAGTTTTCATGCTAAACAATGTATGAAAAGACAGAGGAAAAAAGTGTCTAAGTAAATATCTAAGAAATCTAAAGAACAAGATTGACTCTAGTTGGAGGGTTACTGGTGCACAGAGTGGACATAGGGTGCACAAATTCTCTACATCTAAAGGGACCACCGAGTGTGTGAGAGCTAAAAATAGACTTGCATACACTTGAAGCTACAAAAGAAATGCAAATGACTAACCATCTTAACACTTAGTAATACTTGTGGGAATTTAAAATACTTAGAGGAATAGACACTATAGGAGTGAAGATGGGGTGCTGGTGTCTTCAACAATGTGTGGAAGTGCTTAGAAGAAAAACAAAATAAACACATTCCAAGTTCAAAGAACAGAGATTTTATACATACACACACACATATATGTATAGGTATATATTATTTCCTGCTGAAAATCAGGAAACCATATTGTTTCCACAACATTCCAAAATCTTTAGTTACTCTGAAACCATTTCTACAGTCAGTATAAATATTGGCAGTTTTGCCCTTGGCGACAGTATGAGCACAAATAAGAGTATATAATTTGGCCTGTTGGGCTGATATAACTGTAGGCAAATATGCTCTTTCAATGACAGTGAAAGGAATTTCAATAGCACACACAGCACAACATTTGCCATTGCCATCTTCTGAGAACTATGAGAAGCCAGCATTACCCAAAGGAATTTCCTGCAGATCATCACAAGTAGTCAGGAGATGGCTTGTCAGAGTTAAGCAATTAAGAAGGACTTCTTCAGTGATGGAGGGGAGAAAAGTAAGCAGATCAAGACTTTTGTAAAAGAGTTACATAGGAACAAGTAACAGAAACATTTCATAGCAGGTAGGCAATTCACTCAGAAATGTCACATGTGATGAAAATTCAGGAGGACTTCGACTGCATTAGGTACAAAAATGGATAAGGCAGATCCCACAATAACTTTCTTAGTTAGCTTCACCAAAAGTTTAGTGGTAGTAATAGCTCAAGACAGGATGTTCCTCCCGATGCCACAAGGCATTCATACACTGTGGGCTGATGGTGGTTTCATGTATTAGAGTGAATATTCCAAGGACATTACCTTCCTTTTCATATACAAAAATATACAAAATAAAAAGGGAATCTGCTAATTGGGATGCTATGGGCTGGTACGGTCATTAAACTCTCTTGTAAGATCTTAAAGGCTAACTGAGTTGAGGTTATTATTTTTTAGAAAAACATGCAGAAGCTTGGACATTAGAGAGAAATTTGAAATCGAATTTCAGCAATAACCTACTAGCCAAGAAAACACTGCTGTTGATATTTGAATTTGGGAAAATGAGATTCACTATAAAGTTTATCTGGATCTAACACAGCACTTTTTCTGATATCACTTCAGTTCAGTCGTTCAGTCTTGTCCGACTCTTTGCGACCCCATGAATCGCAGCACGCCAGGCCTCCCTGTCCATCACAAACTACCGGAGTTCACTCAGACTCATGTCAATCGAGTCAGTGATGCCATCCAGCCATCTCATCCTCTGTCGTCCCCTTCTCCCCTGCCCCCAATCCCTCCCAGCATCAGAGTCTTTTCCAATGAGTCAACTCTTCGCATGAGGTGGCCAAAGTACTGGAGTTTCAGCTTTAGCATCATTCCTTCCAAAGAAATCCCAGGGCTGATCTCCTTCAGAATGGACTGGTTGGATCTCCTTGCAGTCTAAGGGACTCTCAAGAGTCTTCTCCAACACCACAGTTCAAAAGCATCAATTCTTTGGCACTCAGCCTTCTTCACAGTCCAACTCTCACATCCATACATGACCACAGGAAAAACCATAGCCTTGACTAGGCGGACCTTTGTTGGCAAAGTAATGTCTCTGCTTTTGAATATGCTATCTAGATTGGTCATAACTTTTCTTCCAAGGAGTAAGCGTCTTTTAATTTCATGGCTGAAGTCACCATCTGCAGTGATTTTGGAGCTCCAAAAAATAAAGTCTGACACTGTTTCCACTGTTTCCACATCTATTTCCCATGAAGTGATGCGACTGGATGCCATGATCTTCATTTTCTGAATGTTGAGCTTTAAGCCAACTTTTTCACTCTCCACTTTCATCAAGAGGCTTTTGAGTTTCTCTTCACTGTCTGCCATAAGGGTGGATTCATCTGCATATCTGAGGTTATTGATATTTCTCCCGGCAATCTTGATTCCAGCTCGTGCTTCTTCCAGTCCAGCATTTCTCATGATATACTCTGCATATAAGTTAAATAAGCAGGGTGATAATATGCAGCCTTGACATACTCCTTTTCCTATTTGGAACCAGTCTGTTGTTCCATGTCCAGTTCTAACTGTTGCTTCCTGACCTGCATACAGATTTCTCAAGAGGCAGGTCAGGTGGTCTGGTATTCTCATCTCTTTCAGAATTTTCCACAGTTTATTGTGATCCACACAGTCAAAGGCTTTGGCATAGTCAATAAAGCAGAAGTAGATTTTTTCTGGAACTCTCTTGCTTTTTCCATGATCCATCGGATGTTGGCAATTTGATTTCTGGTTCCTCTGCCTTTTCTAAAACCAGCTTGAACATAAGGAAGTTCATGGTTCACGTATTGCTGAAGCCTGGCTTGGAGAGTTTTGAGCATTACTTTACTAGCATGTGAGATGAGTGCAAGTGTGCCGTAGTTTCAGCATTATTTGGCATTGCCTTTCTTGGCGATTGGAATGAAAACTGACCTTTTCCAGTCCTGTGGCCACTGCTGAGTTTTCCAAATTTGCTGACATATTGAGCACAGCACTTTCACAGCATCATCTTTCAGGATTTGAAATAGCTCCACTGGAATTCCATCACCTCCACTAGCTTTGTTCATAGTGATGCTTTCTACGGCCCACTTCACTTCACATTCCAGGATGTCAGGCTCTAGATGAGTGATCACACCATCATGGTTATCTGGGTCATCAACATCTTTTTTGTACAGTTCTTCTGTGTATTCTTTCCACCTCTTCTTAATATCTTCTGCTTCTGTTAGGTCCATACCATTTCTGTCCTTTTTCGAGCCCATCTTTGCATGAAATGTTCCCTTGGTATCTCTAATTTTCTTGAAGAGATCTCTAGTCTTTCCCATTCTGTTGTTTTCCTCTGTTTCTTTGCATTGATCACTGAGGAAGGCTTTCTTATCTCTTCTTGCTATTCTTTGGAACTCTGAACTCAGATGCTTATATCTTTCCTTTTCTCCTTTGCTTTTCCCTTCTCTTCTTTTCACAGCTGTTTGTAAGGCCTCCCCAGACATGCCCTAAATATCAAACATGGTTAAGGAAAAATGCAATTTTTTTGGTGATCTTATGTTGCTTTAGGACTAAAAACTGTAGCCCCTGGATGCTATGTTACTCTGAAGAGGATTGAAAAAGAGAGCAAAGAAGCAAGTCTTTCATACAGTACAGTAAAGTTGAAACTCTCACCTTCAAATTTGTGAGAAATAAGGTCTCTGAATAAAACCCTAAGGTATTAATGTCCAGGTGAATTGGTTTTCTTCCCAAGTGAAGGCAGAAGTGTTTTGGCTAGCTTCATCAACTGGAATACGAAAGAATGTACTGAATAAATTACAGTAAAGAATTTGCTTTCAGGGGAGTGGATATTAGAAATCCATGAATGCTAGTTACAGTGGAGTGTCTATATATATATATATATATATATATATATATATTAAATTGTTCTGAGTTCCTGGATAAATTTCCATGATCAGTCCTTAGGTTTCCTCACTGGTAAAATATGAGTATTGAAGGGCCTAGTATAATAGATAATTTGAGTCTGGTAATCTACTATGTGCTTTATATTTTTAATGGCTACTTTACCTATAGAATATCAATTACCTCTGTGAAAAATTTTGAGGATTCTATTGGATTCTTAATGAGAGGTTGGCTGTGAATTTCACCAATATCAGTTGGAGACTTTGCTCATAAGGAGGGTAGTATCTGATTCAGTAGGGACAAATTATAATATTTTCTGAATTTATTCTAGAGCTGTCAGAGATGAAACTAGTAAAAGATGTCAAGGGGTCCATTTGATTTCCCTGATTATTTTGATGACTACTGCTTAGTTATATAATTATTTTCTTCTTTTGGCAGAAAGAAACTGGGGCATGATTCTTCTCTAAGAAGTCTCAGCCTAAAAACGGGAAGGGGTGGAGGAAATAAGAAGAAAAAGCTGTGTATCTCTCAAAGGTTCTAAACAAAAGGGATTGGTTCAGAAACAGGAACTTCTTGAGGTTCATTAGAGAACCCCACAATTGAACTGCTTTAGTCCTCTGAGAAAGGGATGCTCTTAATCAAAGGGAAGATTCAGAAAAGTCTGTAGTTTCTTCAGCCCTGTCATTGAGAATTAGGAGAGCTTGTAAAGGCTGATTAGAGGACTGAAGATGCTTAAAACAATCTCCTTTTCAGTATTCTGTTTCTTTATAATAATAACAGAATCTAGGAGGGTTTTGGTTTTACCTAGGGCCTTCATTGGCAGGAGTTGATGGTTAAGAATTTTAGTGACCCTCCTTTTAGGTGACCCATCTATAGTGCAAGAGACATGATTTGCCAGACCAACTATACCTGGAGAGGGCATTTTCCCCCCTTTCCATCTTAGTCATTTTAGTAGAAGGAAAATGTTTTATTTTAGCCTACTAATAATCATAAAGTTAAAGGGGAATCAAAGAGGTTGATTCCCTGGGTGGAATCAACATTAAAAGAGGGGAAACTTTTTTTTTTTTTTTTTAAGCTCTAGGAATTGCTCAATGAAGTTGCCTAACAATTGCCAGAGCCTGATTATACAGTAAGTTAGTAGTTTGATCTCTCTGTTATAAATCTAGAACTTTCAGTATTTTCCCAAATAGCAGCTCTCACCCTGTGCTGAACCTAGACTCCACTGACAAGTATATGAACTACTTAATAGAAGTCAGAGAAGCCAGGTTGATCAGTTTAACAACTGTATGAAATTCCATAGCAAATCTGTGAAGACCCTGTTTACTTTGGAGGAATCTTTAATACAGCTCTCAGTTCAGCTCTAGTCCAGGGAGTATATTAAGACAGATTAATTTAAAAAAAACAAGTATGACAAGTTCAGAGGAAAGGGAAGTGGAGAGAGTTTCAGGGAAAAGGGGAAGCTTGGTGAGAAAATTGATATTAAGGGAATTAAAGGTATAGTTGAGATGTAGATGGGTATAAGAGGGAAGGGGGAATTCGGAGTTGGAGGCAGAAGCTGGCCAAGGGATATAGAAATTGTGCCTGAGATGGAGCCTGAGACAGAGAAATAAAGGAAAAAGAGCTTAAGTTGTTATTTTTATCTTTCTTAATTTTTTACTTGCCTGGATTAATCTTAAAATATTGTTTTGCCTATAAGCAATTATAGGCTCCTGATAACCATTTGGAAGCCCATAAAGCTAATAAAAATCAGTACTTAATCAACTAGCACGACTTGGGAAGCTCATCTCATCATCTAACAGAGACAAATCTCTTTGGGGAAATTTAAAGGGACAGTGTGGGCTGCCGTCTATGGGGTCACACAAAGTCGCACACAACTGAAGCGACTTAGCAGTAGCAGCAGCAGCATGAGATAAAATAAAACTACATTATAAATACATACTGTAATACTATTTGAGCAATGTTCAACAAAACAAATAATTACAATTCAATAATTGTAATTCAAAGTTTTGTACAAAATTAATTTTACAATATCATTTATTATACTAAAAAAAGCAACTTGGTACTTGAGGAAGAGTACACATGCTGAGTATTCTCAGGGATTCAGGTTGACAGGGAGAGAAGTTTAGGAATTCTGTAATCAAAGGAGATGTACAGACATGTGAGTTAACAGAAAATCCGGGGTTGGTACACTAAGAAGTAGAGACTGTGCTGAATATAAAGGAAAAAATAAATCAACTGGTGGAGGAAGATGCTAGAAGCAGGCAAGGGGTCAATGGGATATGACATTTCAGGAAGCAACAAACATGTCACAGAAATAAACTGCACAAATAGCTTAAGAAGAATGTCAGGAATAAGACACTTTATTCCCAAATGACCTCCGCTGCTGCTAAGTCACTTCAGTCGTTTCTGACTCTGTGAGGCCACATAGACGGCAGCCCACCAGGCTCCCCGGTCCCTGGGATTCTCCAGGCAAGAACACTGGAGGGGGTTGCAATTTCCTTCTCCAATGCATGAAAGTGAAAAGTGAAAGTGAAGTTGCTCAGTCGTGTCCGACTCTTAATGACCCCATGGACTGTAGCCCACCAAGCTCCTCCATCTGTGGGATTTTCCAGGCAAGAGTACTGGAGTGGGTTGCCATTTCCTTCTCTCTGAATGACTTATAAAACTCTCTAAATGCCTCTCTAAGTTCCACATGTAATCACTCTAATGTTTGCCTTTGAACAGATATGTTCTCAAAAAACAGTAAATGAGGAAGGCTAAATAGAACTCCCATTTATTCTATAACAAGGAGAAGGTGTGCTTTCATTGGGTGTCATCAAATCAACAATCCAAATAGGTTTCTGTGTTGTGCTCGGTTGTATAGGACTGTGTGAACTGAAGCCCACCAGGCTCTTCTATCTATAGGATTCTCCAGGCAAGAATACTGGAGAGAGTTGCCATTTCCTCCTGCAGGGCATCTTCTTGACCCAGGGATTGAGCCCATGTCTCTTACGTCTCCTGCATTGGCAGGCAGATTCTTTACCACTGAGCCACCTGGGAAGCCTGTAAATAGGCTACTAAGAATAATTAATTAATTTATTTAAGTTTATTTATGTTATTCCAGATACTGTAGGCTAAGTACACTAAATTTATCCAGTTCACATTATAATATGAGAAATTTGGTAGTTTGGTATGACATCTGTTTAATAAAATATCCATCTTTTCTTTTAGAATAAAGTGAAGCTCTGAAATAGAATCAATATCTGACTGTATACAGATTTCATAACTTTCCACCTTACAATGAAATTTCTCATTACTTTCCTCAAGTCCTAAAGTAAAACCATCAATATCAAAGGCTGCTGCTGCTAAGTCACTTCAGTCGTGTCCGACTCTGTGTGAACCCATAGAGGGCAGCCCACCAGGCTCCCCCGTCCCTGGGATTCTCCAGGCAAGAACACTGGAGTGGGTTGCCATTTCCTTCTCCAATGCATGAAAATGAAAAGTGAAAGTGAAGTTGCTCAGTCGTGTCCAACCCTCAGCGACCCCATGGACTGCCGCCTATCAGGCTCCTCCATCCATGGGATTTTCTGGGCAGGAGTACTGGAGTGGGGTGCCATTGCCTTCTCCGATATCAAAGGCTACTTACCTCCATATTCACAGCTTTCTAGTTTAGCACCATCAAATATGTCAACAATCATTGGCCCATGACAGAAACAATGTCTTCCTTTTTCTGTTCAAAAGATACGATCTCACTATATTCTCTGACACTGGTTAATTACCTCTATGGTAAAAATTAAAGTTTAGTTTTAATATAATTGTAAAACACCAGGTTCTGTCTCATTATGTTAAGATATCATAAAGGCTTAAGTTGTTTTGTTAAGTTGGCCACCTGTTCAGATGCTAAAAATTTATAGTCTTTCCAGCCTCACATGTGTTCATTTTTTTATTTTGATGTATGCTTCATAGCCATTATATTAATATGATTTGAAACAGACCCTCTGTAAGAAGTCTGTTGAACACACATTTTATACTGCAAATGTTACTCACAGATTTCAAAAATAATTTATATATTTCAAAATATACTTTACCGATACCTTGTAAGAAGTGACATTAATTAATTAAAATTTCTTAAAAGGAAGTAATCTTAAATGGGAATAATCTAAATACAGCAACTTACAGTAACCTCTGGGCTGTAATTAACATTCAGCACTTAAAATAATAGCAGACGGTGAACACTATCAATTAACCACATGCCTAATAATAAACTTTTAAAAATGTTTTGTGAATTTCCTTTAGCTAAAGGTACAATAAAGAAAAGATGAGCAGTTAAATAGTTTAACTGGAACTTCTACTCTTTTGATAAAAACAATCATATTCTACCATAATTAAAATGTGTTGTTTTATCATTAAACATTTCCTACATTTTTTTGAACCAGACAAAAATGTTATAGCCACAAACCTCATTTATTTTAATGCATTTATTGAAATATAAGATGCAATTGGAAGTAAGTTTCTAGTTCAAACACTAGTTCTAGAGACTTTTCTTGTGAGACACTATTTTAATAGTTAACACATCTAAAGACTTACTATATACAAATTATTTCAAGAGAAGCATGAAAAACATAAACAGAATAGGAGAGAAATCCTTTGTTCTCCATTATCTTATAATTTATGAGGTTTATCCTCATGGATATAAAAAAATTATTCAGCAACATTTGTTTTGAAAATAGACCCACCCCTCAAAAAAGTGTTATTTTGCAGAAATTGATGATGAGACTAAGGAGAATCCCCTAGGATTAAAGGAAAGATAATAGACGGATAAAATGTTCTGTGTTAGATTCAAACATCAACTAATAATTTAATCAGCAAATATTTATTTAAAGCCTCTCATGCATCAAGCAATTTTCTTCACACTGGAAATGTAACA
Organism: Bubalus kerabau; assembly: GCF_029407905.1. NCBI lineage: Eukaryota > Metazoa > Chordata > Mammalia > Artiodactyla > Bovidae > Bubalus > Bubalus kerabau. Next base: position 6,486,319 of record NC_073635.1, on the reverse strand, counting down.
GTGAACAAGACACACATGAATTATGTCCTTCTTGAATTTAGTAATAAGTTGTCATAAATGTAGTGATAGAAGAAATACAAACTGCTATGAGGTCATCTACCCGGGGTAAATTTCCAAAGCCAGATAACAATAGAAAATTTTAAGAAATTGTAAAAATAAAATATAATACTAATCATAATTTAAAGAGCTAAAATTGCACAAGCTCATATTCTTCACAGTGCACTTTTATGTCTTTGTAGGGATAAAATGAAAAAGTATTGACGCTTGTTAAAAATGGAAAGGCAGACTTTTTTCTGGGGGTGCTACTACAGTAGTGGTTTGTAGTAAGGGAGAGAGACTAAACTCAACTCTGCAAATAAGTATAAATGGAGATTTATAACCAAAGGCCATGGTGGAATCAGTAAAGGAAAAATAACTGAAACAGAATATATGGATAAAGGGATTATGGCTAAACCAATTTGATAAAATTTTTGGTAAAGGCAGGCCCAAATGATAACATATTAGGGTGGAGGATAAAATTTGATCATCTTTCAAGAGCAGGGGCTTTTCACTGAATTGATGCAGCAAGATTCTCACTAACATTGGACTAAATTATCTTAGGACAGAGTTCAAGGGTAAGACCTAGCCAGAAAGAGGACTCAGAAGAGCTGACCAAAATTTGGACAAAGGAGAGAGTCTTTGTCATGGATATTAAGCCATTTATCCTAATAATATGTAAGGCAGCATTAGTAATGGCTCCCTTTTTTTTTTTTTTTTATTGATAAGAGAACTGGGGAACATCAAACTAATGTTGACTGCTAAAGATCACAAGTAAAATAGATGTCATAGCCAGTCATCAAGTCCACACTCTCTCTCTGGAGCCTGGGCTCTGAGATTTCTCATTCAATGGATATTTCCCCAATCACAGGGATGTCATGTGCAACATATTGTAATTTCAGAGGAACACATCAATAACCACGTTTTACAATTTTAGGGAATATCTAGGATTCATTTCCATGTTGTTTTTGTTCATTTTAGTATGTGTATGTGTGTATATGTGTACCATTGTATTTACTTATATAACATTTAAAATTTATTCATTATCTGTATAAAACATAACTATAAAATAATTTCCTTGTGGGGCTTTCCTTATGTCTAAGCTGAGAAAGAATCCACCTGCAATGCCAGAGACCTGAGTTGGATCCCTCGGTTGAGAAGATTCCCTGGAGAAGGGAAAGGCTACCTACTCCAGTATTCTGGCCTGAGGAATTCCATGGACTATACACTCTGAGGGGTCGCAAAAAGTCGGACATGACTGAGTGACTTTCACATAAAATTATTCCAGTCTTTATTCTATAAATCTACCTAGGTTTTCACAGTCTTTTTACTATAATTCAACACTGAGAGTATTTTTAATTCTCCACTTCATATTATTTCAAATTTAATATTCACTTTTAAAATGCTATTCCTGAATTTTAAGTTAACTCTTAAGATCAAGTTTAACTGGAAATGATCATGTCATATATTTGTGCTGTTATTTTTAAAGAAAAATTTAAAACAATGTATGTTGTCACTCATATTCACATGGTAGGACCCCTTTATTTGAATACTGTATTTTTAACTATTATAATTTCCTTTAGATATTTAATCAAATAGGTGAAACGTTGTATGTCTATTGCTGACCATGTTTGTGTGTGTTGGAACATACTTCTATTTCTCTATTTTATACTTTATCAATCTGTATTCCCTTTTCTGTACTCTCAGTTTTCTTGCCCTCCTCCCCTTTTTTAATTAAGATTCTGGTTTTTATTCACATTTACTGAGTACATACTGTGCCCTAGGCACCATATATACAATAACATTGTCTCTAACTGTGGAGGGAAAGCCAACATGGAATGGAAAATAGTCACAGTTAGAATGGGGTGAGTACTGGGGATGATGAGAGCAAAGAGAGGCATCTCTCTTGCCTCTTGGAGATCTCTGGATAAAATGATTCGCTAAAACTGCCTGTGCAAAGAATGGGACTTAGTGATGAGTTGGAAATGTTTTTGCATTTAATTTAGATGGTAGCATGTTTGAAGTCTAAGAATAGTAACTGGTGATTCCCAGTAATCCTGTGAGGCCGAAGCAAAGTGTTAGGTGCAGGAGTAGGGTATGATGAGCAATGGGGATCTAGAGGTGAGTAGAGAGGATATGATGAAAGGCAGTGCAGTCTGTCCTAAACTACTTATGTCATGCCAATCTTATCAACTTGCATTCTATTTCTATTTTAAATGTCATAAGTATTTAACATACTTTTCCAATGCACTTGCTTCCGTTTACAGTAGGTTGGGTATACATATACTTTCTTCCTTGTAATCAAATCTGAACTTCCTTTTCCTGTACCATTTCTTCATTTTCCGATAGTAGCTCAACATTGTTTCAAAACGTGAATGGATGAGGCCATCCTGTACTGCTTATACTTATGTATTTCTGAATTATCTCATCATATTTAATGCCCTTCCAAGGGAAATTACATATTTGATGGAATAGAAGAGCAACAATTGTATTTATTTTAGTAATTATATGTAACTGTATCTAGAATGTGGTACTTTCCTGTAGCTCAAATTGTAAAGAATCTGCCTGTGATGCAGGAGACCAGGGTTCAATCCTTGGGTTGGAAAGTTCTTGCAGAGAAGGGAATGGCGATCCTCTCCAGTATTCTTGCCTGGAAAATTCCATGGACAGAGAAGCCTGGCAGGCTACAGTCCTTGGGGTCACAAAGTGTCAGACATGATTGAGTGACGAACACACACATATATAGAATAGCAATTTCAAGAACTATACAATGTCCCTAGCAGTATCTCATAAATATCCCATAAGCTATTGAAAATGGAATGTTCTAAGACTTGACAGGTGGTTTGGAAACCCCATATAAATGAAAAGATCTGAATATTAAAATTATAGCTCAGTTGGTGTTACAACCATCCTCTTCCCAATTTGAACCAGCTGCATTATGTGGGAGCAGGAAGGGTTTCTACAGCACAGGATCTTTTAAAGTTGTTTAATGCAGGAGATCCCGGTTCAATCCCTGGGTTGGGAAGATCACCTGGAGAAGGGAAAGGCCACCCATTCCAGTATTCTGGCCTGGAGAATTCCATGAACTGTATAGTCCATGGGGTTGCAAAGAGTTGGACATGACTGAGTGACTTTCACTTTCACTTTTCATGCTGCTGCCAATTCTCATTACAGTAAATGCACCTGAGTACTTTCATTGAGATCCAAGTAGTCTTTGATACAAAGCATAGAAAATAATCAGTAGGTCATTTCAGACAATTATTGCCTGATCATAGTACTTACTGTTGTTTAAAAAAAAAAAAAAAAGAAAGAAAGAAAGAAAGAAAAGTCCCCAAATGGAGTTACTTGTGCTAGGCTTTATGTCAGCAAACCAAAACATATTTCAGCCCTTCCTAGAATGTAATGTTTAACCAGTTGATCTGGAATTATGTAGTCAGCCCTAAGTGAGGTAATCCACCCAAAAGATTGACTCTTTCCCTCCCCCAAAAGAAGAGCTTACTTGAAAAAAATAAAATAAAATACTTATTTTTTTGTTGTCTTGCCCCCTTTTTAACTACTGTGCTATGCTCTGCTTAGTTGCTCAGTCATGTCTGACTCTTTTCAACCCCATGGACTGTAGCCCACCAGGCTCCTCTATTCATGAGGATTCTCCAGGCAAGAATACTGGAGTGGGTTAAGTTGGTACAAATGTAGTTATGGGTTTCAGCCCTGAATTTTAAGTCATTATAACTAGGCTCAAACACATCTTTATTAATAAAAATAGGAACCATTACAAGCAACACATTTTTACCAATGAGAAATAAGTGTGTTTATTCCTGTAGCATAAAAAAATCCACGCTTTGGGAATAATGAACTCTTGGAAAGCATTTTCTGTTTCCTGCTTGTTGTGGAAGTGTTTTTGCTGCAAAATGGCATCAGGGTGCTTGAAGAAACAGTAGTTGGTTGGCAATAAGTCAGGTGAATATGGCAGATGAAGCAAAACTCTGTAGCTCAGTTCGTTCCACTTGTGATACATTGGTTGTGTATCAACCATGTTGTCATGTAGAAGAATTGGGCCCTTTCTGTTGGCCAATGCCAGATGGAGGCATTACAGGTTTTGGTGAATCTCATTGATTTGCTAAGCATAAGTCTCAAATGTAATGGTTTCACGAGGATTCAGACAGTTGTAGTGGATCAGACCATCAGCAGACCACCAACTACTGACCATGATCTTTCGCTGATGCAAGTTTGGCATTGGGTGGTGCTTTAAGGCTTCTTCTCTGTCCAACCGCTGAACTGATCATTGCCAGTTGTGGTATAAAATGCATTTTTTGTAGAATGCCACAATCTAATCGAGAAATGGCTCATTGTTGTTGCATAGAATAAGAGAAGACAACACTTCAAACATATATATATATATATATATATATATATGTATATATGTATGTTTATTTTCATTCTGCTCATAAGGCACCCACTTATCAAGCTTTTTCACATTTCCAATTTGCTTCAAATGCTGAACAACCATAGAGTTTTCACCTTTGATTTCTTTGGCAACTTGTATAGTATTAAGAAGATCAGCTTAGTGATGGCTCTTAGTTGGATGTTGTCACTTCTGATGACCAGCCACTGCATTCATCATTTTCAAGGCTCTTGTCTCCTTTGCAAAACTTCTTGAACCACCACTGCCCTGTATATTCGTTAGCTATTCCTGAACCAAGTGCACTGTTGATGTTGTGAGTTGTGTCTGCAGCTTTACAACCCATTTTGAACTATAATAAGAAAATCATTCAAATTTGCTTTTTGCCTAACACCATTTCCATAGTCTAAAATAAATATAAAATAAACAGCAAGTAATGTCATTAGCAAAAAAAAAAAGACATAAAGTGAGAAATGCACATTAAAATGGTATATAAAATAACCACATTTATTTAGACTGTATTCCGATATCAAACAGCAAATTTCAACAAAGCAAAAAACTCAGTTACTTTTGCACCAACCTAATGTAAAAACCTTGCATTTTTAACAGTTCTTTAAAGCTCCTTTCTAATTGCTAGATGGACACTGCCTGATACACGAATTGTTGAATAAAGCCAATTAGATCTTTAAATTTACTCAGATGAATTTTGATTTTCTAACATTGTTAAAGGTTAATATAATACCAGGGAATTTCAGAAACATATAGATATTCCTAAATTTAAATACTGAGAAACACAAAATTACAAGTATTATATTTAAAGTGAAATAGTTTACCCTTTAAAGCAAACTATACTTTCAATCATCTTGCTCAGGAATATAGTTTTATTTACATATTTTAACACATATTAGTGATATCTTGAGGCCCCAAAATGCAAACAATTAAGGATGTACTGATTTCTGACCACCCGTTTTTAAAATTCTTATTTTCTAATACAAGGAAGATGTAAAGAGAAACATTTATTGATCTTACCACTGAAAAACAGTGCTTAATGTTTCTTTATTGTTATCATGTTTTGGACTCTCTTTTAGGCATCTTGCTTTTATATTAACATCAGTTCAGTTCAGTTCAGTCACTCAGTAATGTCTGACTCTGTGACCCCATGAAGGACAGCACACCAGGCCTCCCTGTCCATCACCAACTCCCAGAGTTCACTCAAACTCATGTCCATCGAATCGGTGATGCCATCCAGCCATCTCATCCTCTGTCATCTGTCGGGAGCCGCGTTAGGCATTACTGACAAAATGGAGGCATGGCCCCAGCCCCCTCTCCTCATTCCGCAGGCACGGACCCGGGATGAAGGAGTTAGCTCTTGTGATTCTGACATGTTTCTTCCTTTTTTCGGTTGAGTTGGCTGGAAAGAATGTTAAGGTGCTTATTGTTCTTGAGAGAAGCGTGAGAAAGCACAAAGCCTTCTGCAGCTGTGCCCAGAAAATAATCCATAAAGTAACCATTAACATTTGTTCAAGGATTTTTGCAAAGAATGTCCCAGGATGAGCACATAGGCCACAGCTTGAGGCCATGGGAAACATTGTTATCTGAGACCTGTTTGTGAGGGAAATGTTTATGGCAAAAGAAGTTTGCTGAGTTTAGGGTTTAAGAATAATTAAGAATAGTTAGAAGCCTTTTTAGGAGATAGCTTAAGATACTAGGGGCAAGCAGAATTTAGAAAGATAAGAAATAAACTGAGGAATGTGGTATGCAGCCCAGACATAAGCATGAGTTACAATGTAATCACAAGTAAACATGATTCTGAGAGAATTGCTGAAGCAGGAACTCCGTCTGAAGGGCAACAATGAGACAATAATCTGGGTGAGGGGGAACTGAAAATGTCAAACCTCTGACCTAATGTTTTTGAAAAAGTATAAAAGAAAACCTGATGCTTGAAATAACATGTAGTACCGTATCTCGAGTCAGAGGCTACATCATTTCCTGCCGACACCACTCATCTCTTCAGGCTGCTGGACCTGGACTCCAACAGTCGTCCCCTTCTCCTCCTGCCCCCAGTCCCTCCCAGCATGAGGGTCTTTTCCAATGAGTCAACTCTTCGGCATGAGTTGGCCAAAGTATTGGAGTTTCAGCTTCAACATCAGTCCTTTCAATGAACATCCAGGAGAAAACTACAAGAAGCATATATTATTATCCTCAGTTTTGTATATAAGAAAATTTAGGCACTGCAATATTATGTAAGTGTTCCAATGTGAAGATTCTGAGTCACAGTCAGGGTTCAAATGCAGCCACTTGGCTCTTAAGTGTTGTAATACATGACAGAAACCACATGCTAGGTATATTACACACATAATTATTTAGTTCTTACAACAATATCTTTAAATAACTTGTTACTCATGTGTGACAAATGAAGCAACAGAGACTTTGAATAATTTAATAGCATGGTAAGTTGAATACAGATAGCTAATTGAAGAATAAGATCCAGTCTAGCTTGACTATAATAGCCTATGCCACCCTGTATCCAGATATTCTAAAGCAAATTTCTCATTCCAAGAAATATTGTAATTGTGAGGCCTAAAAATAATAAATTGAAAAGGTCATCGAAGCCATTAACTCCTAATATTATCTAATTATTTTATTATTAACTTCATAAAACTTTTACTGGAGCAGTAATCAAGTTTGCCTTGTGCTTTAATTATCTGTCATTCCTTACTTGTTTTTCTCTCTCACTCTTTTTTTGTTGTTGTTGTTAAACATCATACAGATGTGATAATTATTAAGGACATATAACCACAAAAGAAAAGCAGGAACAAATAGCTTAAATAATTAGGAAATGATAATTAAACACAAAATGATAAGAATTTGCCCTTGCATAAACTATGACCTGTTTGAAATCAGTATGAATTTTATTCTGTTAAATATATAGTGTGAGAAAAGTATAAATATAATATAAATACTCAAGTTCTATGGGTATTTTTATCTCTTTGTATTTACAATTTGACCTTTGATTTCAGATACACATCTAAATCGTGTAATTATTGTTCTTCTTTTTTTTAACCTATCACCTACACATAATATTAAATTGATAACAAGTTAACTTATTAGCAAATGTAGCTGCACTATATTACTGCCTGGGGTTTATTGTCTGGTATATGGAGGCTACATTTTAATCTATGTACTGCTAAAGATTTTACTAAGTGTTCAGAGATAAAAGGCCTTCACAGAGTTTCCCTTCCACTACCCCTCATTTAAGAAAAAATACTAATTATTTCTTTAAGTGAGAAATAATTACAGATTAGAATGTCATATGAATTTTTGGTTATCTCTAGAAATTTTATCTCTGAATGACAAAAATCCACAAAACAAATTTAATATTTTGGAATCAGAGAACCATTAGAGACTTGATTCTGGGGGGCAGTCCTAAGATTGCAGAGAAATAGAATGGGGAGACCACTTTCTCCCTGACAATTTCATCAAAAGAACATTTGAACGCTGAGCAAATTCCACAAAACAACTTCTGAATGCTGGCAGAGGACATCAGGCACCCAGAAAGGCAGGTCACTGTCTTCAAAAAGAGGTAGGGCAAAATAAAAAAGATAAAAAGAGAGACAAAAGAGGTAGGGATGGAGATCTGTCCTGGGAAGGGAGTCATAAAAAAGAGCGAAGTTTCCAAACACCAGGAAACACTCTCCAGTGGGTCTATGGTGAGCCTTGGAATCTCAGACGGCAAAATGCTCAGGAGGAAAAATAAATAAATAATTAAAACCCACAGCTTACGTGCCTAACAGCAACTCCCAGTGGAGCAGCAGCCCAGACGCTCGCATCCCCCACAAACAAGCACGGGCCGGGCAGGGAGGTGTGGGCCACATTGCTTAGGGTAAGGACCAGGCCCAAATGCCCCAAGGGCAATCTGAGGGAACTAGCTTGAGATAGCAACCCAGACTGTGGGATACCTTTCCCGTGAAAAGCCCTAACCTGTTCCAAATAGGAAAAGGAGTATGTCAAGGCTGTATATTGTCACCCTGCTTATTTAACTTATATGCATCATGAGAAACACTGGGCTGGAAGAAGCACAAGCTGGAATCAAGATTACTGGGAGAAATATCAATAACCTCAGATATGTAGATGACACCACCCTTATGGCAGGAAGTGAAGAGGAACTAAAAAGCCTCTTGATGAAAGTGAAAGAGGAGAGTGAAGAAGTTGGCTTAAAGCCCAATATTCAGAAAACTAAGATCATGGCACCTGGTTCCCATCACTTCATGGGAAATAGATGGGGAAACAGTTGAAACAGTGTCAGACTTTATTTTTTGGGGCTCCAAAATCACTGCAGATGGTGACTGCAGCCATGAAATTAAAAGACGCTTACCCCTTGGAAGGAAAGTTATGACCAACATAGATAGCATATTAAAAAGTAGAGACATTGCTTTGCCAACAAAGGTCCATCTAGTCAGGGCTATGTTTTTTCCAGTAGTCATGTACGGATGTGAGAGTTGGACTGTGAAGAAAGCTGAGTGCCGAAGAATTGATGCTTTTGAATTGTGGTATTGGAGAAGACTCTTGAGAGTCCCTTGGACTGCAACCAGTCCATTTTAAAGGAGATCAGTCTTGGGTGTTCTTTGGAAGGAATGATGCTAAAGCTGAAGCTCCAGTACTTTGGCCACCTCATGCGAAGAGTTGACTCATTGGAAAAGACTCTGATGCTGGGAGGGATTGGGGGCAGGAGGAGAAGGGGACGACAGAAGATGAGATGAATGGATGGCATCACCGAGTTGATGGACATGAGTTTGAGTGAACTCCAGGAGTTGGTGATGGACAGGGAGGCCTGGCATGCTGCAATTCATGAGGTCGCAAAGAGTCAGACACAACTGAGCAACTGAACTGAACTGAAGACACTGCCAGGCCTGCTCACAGAACAAAGGACTGAGCAGAGGAAGCCAGCTGCGGGATGGCCCATCACCTGCCGGAGACAGGCAGGAGAGGACAGCCAGAACCAGAAAGGGTCAATTGCAGCCCCAGAGAGGCATCCTATACCAAACTTCAAGCAGACTTCATTGCTAACCAAGACTTCTTGGGATTCTGGATGGTTGACATCTGCCGGGAGGGTCACAGCCAGAGATCTGCTCCCCAGAAGAGACACATGGCACACCTGGGAAGGCACTCCCGTTGTACACCCAGAAAACCAAGCAGCTGGGACAGGGGAGGCCATAAGTCGCAGCCTTCAACTAGGGGTGACAGCGCTTGCCAATCACCTGGTCACCTGAGCTGCTCGGACCTAGGACAGGCTCAAAAGGCAGGCACAGCCAAGTCTGCACCTTTGTTGAGTGCCCGAGAACCTGAACCTGAGCAACTTAGACTTGGGGAGTGCATGCAACCCAAGGCCTGCGTCACAGTTCCTGGCAGAGCAACCTAGAGCCTGAGCAGTGTAGACTGGGAAAGCACACACCCCATAGTGTGGGCAAACCCAGTGCAGCTGAAACACTGTGAGCACGCCCCCCACATGCCAATGATATTTGTTTGCAGTGTTCCTCCCTCCCCACAGCACTACTGAACAAGTGAGCATAAAAAAAGTGACCACCACCACCACCCTCCTTGTGTCAGGGCAGAATTTAGACACTGAAGAGACAAGCAAAGAGAAGAAGCTAAAATAAACAGAGGGAACCACTTTGGAAGTGACAGATGCAATAGATTATAACCCTGTAATTAGCACCAACTACATAGGAAGGGGCCTATAGACATTGAGAAGTATAAGCTGGATCAAGGAACTATCTGAAAATGAACTGACCCCACACTGTCCGCAACAGCTCCAGAGAAAGTCCTATATATATTTTTACTATTATCATTTTTTTAATTTTTTAAAGTCCTCTATTACTCCTTTAATTTTCATTTTTATAACATGCAACATTACCTTGCAAAAAAAAAAAAAGACCCTATTTTTAAAGCAAACTTCATATATATGTATATTTTATAATTTTTGTGACTTTTTTTAATATTGTATTTTTGAGAATCTAACCTCTACTTTAGATTTTTAATCTTTGCTTTTTGATATTTGTTATCAATTTTGTACCTTTAAGAACCCAATCTCCAGTACCCATTTTTACTTGGGTGCGAGATCACTGGCTTAATTGCTCTCTCCCCCTTTTGACTCTCCTTTTTCTCCACCAGGTTACCTCTATCTCCTCCCTCCCCCTTCTCTTCTCTACCCAACTTTGTGAATCTGTTTGTGTGTTTCGGGCTGTGGAGAACACCTAGGGAAATGATTACTGGCTGGATCTGTCTCTCTCCTTTTGATTCCCACTTTTCTCCTCCTGGCCACCTCTGTCTCCTTCCTCCCTCTTCTCTTCTCTGTGTAACTCTGTGAACATCTCTGAGGGATCCAGACTGTGGAGAGCACATATAGAAGTGATTACTGGCTAGCTTGCTCTCTCCCCTTTTGATTTCCCCTCTTCTCCTCCTGGTCACCTCTGTCTCCCTCCTCCCTCTTCTCTTTTCCAGGTAACTCTGTGTACCTCACTGGGTGTCCCTCACTGTAGAGAAACTTTTCATCATTAACCTAGATGTTTTATCATTGGTGCTGTATAGATGGAGAAATATTGAGCCTACTGTAAGAATAAGACTGAAAACCAGAGGCAGGAGGCTTAAGTCCAAATCCTGAGAACACCAGAGAACTCCTGACTCCAGGGAACATAAATCAATAAAAGTTAATCAAATGCCTCCAAACCTACACTGAAACCAAGCACCACCAAGGGCCAACAAGTTCCAGAGTAACACATACCATGCAAATTCTCCAGCAACACAGCCCTGAGCTTCAATATATAGGCTGCCCAAAGTCACACCAAACCCACTGACATCTCAAAATTCATTACTGGACACTTCAGTGCACTCCAGAGAGAAGAAATCCAGCTCCACCCACCAGAACATCAACACAAGCTTCCCTAACCAGGAAACCTTGACAAACCACCCGTCCAACCCAACCCACAGCAAGGAGCCTCTACAATAAAGAGGAACCATAAACTGCCAGAATACAGAAAGGCCACCCCAAACACAGCAATATAAACAAGATGAAAAGGCAGAGAAATACCCAGTAGGTAAAGGAATAGGATAAATGCCCACCAAAGCAAACAAAAAAGGAAGCAATAGGGAATCTACCTGATAAAGAATTCTGAATAATGACAGTGAAAATGATCCAAAATCTTGAAAACAAAATGGAGTTACAGAGAAATAGCCTGGAGACAAGGATTGAGAAGATGCAAGAATGGTTTAACAAGGACCTAGAAGAAATTAAAAAAAAGACTCAACATACAATGAATAATGCAATTAATGAGATAAAAAACACTCTGGAGGGAACCAACAGTAGAATAACAGAGGCAGAAGATAGGATAAGTGAGGTAGAAGATAGAATGGTAGAAATAAATGAAACAGAGAGGGAAAAAAAAAAAAAAAGAGCTAAAAGAAATGAGGACAAACTCAGAGACCTCTGGGACAATGTTAAATGACCCAACATTTGAATCATAGGAGTCCCAGAAGAAGAAGACAAAAAGAAAGAACATGAGAAAATACTTGAGGAGATAGTAGTTGAAAACTTCCCTAAAATGGGGAGGGAAATAATCACCCAAGTCCAAGAAACCCAGAGAGTCCCAAACAGGATAAACACAAGGTGAAACACCCCAAGACACATATTAATCAAATTAACAAAGAGCAAACACAAAGAACAAATATTAAAAGCAGCAAGAGAAAAACAACAAATAACACACAAGGGGATTCCCATAAGGATAACAGCTGATCTTTCAATAGAAACTCTTCAGGCCAGAATAGAATGGCAGGGCATACTTAAAGTGATGAAAGAAAATAACCCAGATTACTGTACCCAGCAAGGGTCTCATTCAAATATGAAGGAGAAATCAAAAGCTTTCAGTTCAGTTCAGTTCAGTTCAGTTGCTCAGTCATGTCCGACTCTTTGCGACCCCATGAATTGCAGCACGCCAGGCCTCCCTGTCCATCACCAACTCCCAGAGTTCACTCAGACTCACATCCATCGAGTCAGTGATGCCATCCAGCCATCTCATCCTCTGTTGTCCCCTTCTCCTCCTGCCCCCAATCCCTCCCAGCATCAGAGATTTTTCCAATGAGTCAACTCTTAGCATGAGGTGACCAAAGAACTGGAGTTTCAGCTTTAGCATCATTCCATCCAAAGAAATCCCAGGGCTGATCTCCTTCAGAATGGACTGGTTGGATCTCCTTGCAGTCCAAAAGCTTTACAGACAAGCAAAAGCTGAGAGAATTCAGCACCAGCAAACCATGTCTCCAACTAGTGCTAAAGGATTTTCTCTAGACAGGAAACACAGAAAAGGTATATAAACTCGAACCCAAAAAGTAAATGGCAACAGGATCATACTTATCAATAATTACCTTAAATGTAAATGGGATGAATGCCCCAGCCAAAAGACAAAGACTGGCTGAATGGATACAAAAACAAGACCCCTATATATGTTGTCTACAAGAGACCCAACTCAAAACAGGGGACACATACAGACTGAAAGTGAAGGGATGGAAAAAGTTATTCCATGCAAACAGACCAAAAGAAAGCAGGAGTAGCAATACTCACATCAGATAAAATAGACTTTAAACAAAGGCTGTGAAAAGAAACAAAGATGGACACTTGGTAATGATAAAGGCTCAATCCAAGAAGAAGATATAACAATTATAAATATATCCTGGAATGTGAAGTCAAGTGGGCCTTAAAAGCATCACTACGAACAAAGCTAGTGGAGGTGATGGAATTCCAGTGGAGCTATTCCAAATCCTGAAATATGATGCTGTGAAAGTGTTGTACTCAATATGCCAGCAACTTTGGAAAACTCAGCAGTGGCCACAGGACTGCAAAAGGTCTGTTTTCATTCCAATCCCAAAGAAAGGCAATGCCAAAGAATGCTCAAACTAAGACACAACTGCACGCATCTCACATGCTAGTAAAGTAATGCTCAAATTCTCCAAGCAAGGATTCAGCAATACGTGAACTGTGAATTTCCAAAGGTTCAAGCTGGTTTTAGAAAAGGCAGAGGAACCAGAGATCAAATTGCCAACATCTGCTGGATCATGGAAAATGCAAGAGAGTTCCAGAAAAACATCTATTTCTGCTTTATTGACTATGCCAAAGGCTTTGACTGTGTGGATCACAATACACTGTGGAAAATTCTGACAGAGATGGGAATACCAGACCACCTGATCTGCCTCTTGAGAAATCTGGATGCAGGTCAGGAAGCAATAGTTAGAACTGGACGTGGAACAACAGACTGGTTCCAAATAGGAAAAGGAGTATGTCAAGGCTGTATATTGTCACCCTGCTTATTTAACTCATATGTAGAGTATATCATAAGAAACGCTGGGCTGGAAGAAGCACAAGCTGCAATCAGGATTGCCGGGAGAAATATCAATAACTTCAGATATGCAGATGACACCACCCTTATGGCAGAAAGTGAAGAGGAACTAAAAAGCTCTTGATGAAAGTGAAAGAGGAGAGTGAAAAAGTTGACTTAAAGCTCAACATTCAGAAAACGAAGATCATGGCATCTTGTCCCATCACTTCATAGGAAATAGATGGGGAAACAGTGGAAACAGTGTCAGACGTTATTTTTTGGGCTCCAAAAATCACTGCAGATGGTGACTGCAGCCATGAAATTAAAAAGATGCTTACTCTTTGGAAGGAAAGTTATGACCAACCTAGATAGCATATTCAAAAGCAGAGACATTACTTTGCCAACTAAGGTCCGTTTAGTCAAGACTATGTTTTTTTAAGTGGTCGTAGATGGATGTGAGAGTTGGACTGTGAAGAAGGCTGAGTGCCGAAGAATTGATGCTTTTGAATTGTGGTGTTGGAGAAGACTCTTGAGAGTCCCTTGGACTGCAAGGAGATCCAACCAGTCCATTCTGAAGGAGATCAGTCCTGGGTGTTCTTTGGAAGGAATGATGCTAAAGCTGAAGCTCCAGTACTTTGGCCACCTCATGTGAAGAGCTGACTCATTGGAAAAGACTCTGATGCTGGGAGGGATTGGAGGCAGGAGGACAAGGGGACGACAGAGGATGAGATGGATGGATGGCATCACCGAAATGATGGACATGAATTTGAGTGAACTCCAGGTGTTGGTGGTGGACAGGGAGGCCTGGAGTGCTGCAATTCACGGGCTCGCAAAGAGTCAGACATGACTGAGCTACTGAACTGAACTGAACTAAAAGAAACAAAAGACCTATGTATGGAAAACTATAAAACACTGGTGTAAGAAATCAAAGAGGACTCAAATAGATGAGGAAATATACCATGTTCCTGGATTGAAAGAATCAATATAGTGAAAATGAGTATACTACCCAAAGCAATCTATGGATTCAATGCAATCCCTATCAAGCTACCAATGATATTTTTCAGGAACTAGAATAGATAATTTCACAATTTGTATGGAAATACAAAAAACCTCGAATAGCCAAAGCAATCTTGAGAAAGAAGAATGGAATTGGAGGAATCAAACTGTCTGACTTCAGGCTCTACTACAAAGCCACAATCATCAAGACAGTATGATACTCGCACAAAGACAGAAATATAGATCAATGGAACAAAATCGAAAGCCCAGAGATAAATCTATGCGCCTATGGACACCTTATCTTCAACAAAGGAGGCAAGAATATATAATGGAGCAAAGGCAATCTCTTTAACAAGTGGTGCTGGGAAAACTGGTCAACCACTTGTAAAAGAATGAAAGTAGAACACTTTCTAACAACATGCACAAAAATAAACTCAAAATGGATTAAAGATCTAAATGTAAAACCAGAAACTATAAAACTCCTAGAGGAAAACATAGGCAAAACACTCACTGACATAAATCACAGCAGGATCCTCTATGACCCACCTCCAAGAATATTGGAAATAAAAGCAAAAATAAGCAAATAGGACCTAATTAAAATTAAAAGCTTCTGCAAAATAAAGGAAACTAAAAGCAAGGTGAAAAGACAGCCTTTAGAATCGGAGAAAATAATAGCAATGAAGCAACTGACAAAGAATTGATCTCAAAAATATACAAGCAACACCTGCAGCTCAATTACAGAAAAATAAACGACCCAATCAAAACGTGGGCCAACGAAGGAAACAGACATTTGTCCAAAGAAGACATACAAATGGCTAACAAACACATGAAAAGAGGCTCAACATCACTCATTATCGGAGAAATGCAAATCAAAACCACAATGAAGTACCATTTCAAGCCAGTCAGAATGGCTTCTATCCAAAAGTCTACAATCAATAAATGCTGGAGAGGGTGTAGAGAAAAGGGGACCCTCTTACACTTTTGATTGGAATGCAAACTAGTACAGCCACTATGGAGAACAGTGTGGAGATTCCTTTACAAACTGGAAATAGAACTGCCATATGACCCAGCAATCCCACTGCTGGGCATACACACCCAGGAAACCAGAATTGAAAGAGAAACTGTTTGTAATAGCCAGGACACGGAAGCAACCTAGATGTCCATCAGCAGATGAATGGATAAGAAAGCTGTGGTACATATACACAATGGAGTAATTACTCAGCCATTAAAAAGAATACATTTGAATCAGTTCTAATGAGATGGATGAAACTGGAGCCTATTATGCAGAGTGAAGTAAGCTGGAAAGAAAAACACCAATACAGTATCAGTCCAGTTCAGTTCAGTCGCTCAGTCGTGTCTGACTCTTTGCGACCCCATGAATCACAGCACGCCAGGCCTCCCTGTCCATCACCAACTCCCAGAGTTCACCCAGACTCACTTCCATTGAGTCAGTAATGCCATCCAGCCATCTCATCCTCTATCGTCCCCTTCTCCTCCTGCCCCCAAGGAATTTAGAAAGATGGCAACGATAACCCTGTATGCGAGACAGCAAAAGAGACTCAGATGTATAGAACAGTGTTTTGGGCTCTGTGGGAGAGGGCGAGGATGGGATGATTTGGGAGAATAGTATTGAAACATGTATATTATTATATGTGTAACAAATCACCAGTCCAGGTTCGATGCATGATACAGGGTGCTCAGGGCTGGTGCACTGGGATGACCCAGAGGGATGGGATGGAGAGGGAGATTGGAGGGGGGTTCAGGATGGGGAACACATGTACACCCATGGCAGATTCATGTCAATGTATGGCAAAACCAATACAATATTGTAAAGTAATTAGCCTGAACTTAAAATAAATAAATTAAAAAAAACAGAGACTTGATTCTGTGGCTAAGTTATTGATGATATTAAGATTACCTAATAGCCCTACTTAATATTTAATATTTTAATATGAAAAGATGTGCAACAATTTAAAAAAATCCTTGAAACAAATGAAATACTGAATATACAACTTTAATAATAAGCATACCATCTTTTTATTCCATATATATGTGTTAATATATATATTTTTTCTCTTTCTGACCTACTTCACTTTGTATAATAAGCTTTAGGTTCATCCACCTCATTAGAATTGGCTCAAATGTGCTCTTTTTGTGGCTAAGTAATATTCCATTGTTTATATATTCCATTGTTTATATGTATCACAGCTTCTTTTGATGAAACTATTTGCAGGGCAGGAGGGCAGGAACAGACATAGAGAAAGGACTTGTGGACACAGAGAGTGAAGGAGTGTGCAGGACGAGTAGAGAGAGGATTGAAACATATATATTGTGAAGTGAAAGTGCTAGTCAGTCATGTCTGACTCTTTGTGAGCCCATGGACTGTAGCCCACCAGGCTCTTTCTGTCCATTGAATTCTCCAGGCAAGAATATTAGAGTGGGTAGCCATTCCCTTCTCCAGGGCATCTTCCCAACCAAGGGATCAAACCCACATTTTCTGCATTACAGGCAGATTCTTTACCATCTGAACCACCAGGGAAGCCTACATACACATTCAGTTCAGTTCAGTCACTCAGTCATGTCCGACTCTTTGAGAACCCATGAATCGCAGCACGCCAGGCCTCCCTGTCCATCACCAACTCCCGGATATGTAAAGCAGAGAACAAGTGGGAATTTGCTATTCCTAGAGGTTGGGAATGGGGTGGGAGGTGAAGGCAGGTTCAAGAGGGCAGGGGCATATGGATGCTTATGGCTGATTCATGTTGATGTATGGCAGAAACCAACACGATAGTGTAAAGTGATTATCCTCCAATTAAAAATAAATAAATTTTTAAAATGAGTAAGTGTAGAGAATTTTACCTTTAAATATTTGAATTGTTTTCTCAAGAAAATGTTCTTATTTTAAGCACAAAGTCAAAATTAATTGATTTTTCAAAATATAGTGTTAGTTTCTTGAATCAATAAATATGCAATCAGAATTCAAAATTCAGCACTTATTTCAAAGACTCATTTTGGATGTTAGTTTGTTGGAAATTATATCAAACAATGCTCATATATTTTAGTCTTTTAACTCTTTTTTTTTTTTCATTTATATGTGTTCTGACTCTTTTTTACTTTGGAAATTTATGTGATAAATAATGTAGGACATCTGTTCTAAGGAATTCTCCACATACTTTGCTGTTTTTCAGACACAAATGAGTAACTGAATGACAACATCATGTCCAACTCTTTGCGATCCCATGGACTTCAGCAGATCAAGATTCCCTGTCTTTCATTCATTGCCCCCCAGAGTTTGCTCAAGTTTATGTCTATGAAGTTGGTAATGCCATCCAACCATCTCATCCTCAGTCTCCCAAGCTCTCCACATGCTGGATTCTGCTAATTGTGTCCCCATCATGGTGCTGAACTTGGTCCTCTGTCTCTTTTCTTTCTTTTATAATTTTAAGGCTGAGGTGTTTGAGTTGTGGCATGATTAATTGATAAGTAATGTTGTGTACTTTCTATTACACCATACCAGAGTTCCCTGTGTGGTTCAGATGGTAAGATAAAGAATCTGCCTGCAATGAAGAAGACCTGGGTTTGATCCCTGGGTTGGGAAGATCACCTGGAGAAGGAAATGGCAACCCACCTCAGTAATTTTTCCTGGAGAATCGCATGGACAGAGGAGCCTGGCGGGCTACAGTGCATGGGAACACAAAGAGTTAGACATGACTGAGTGACTAACTCTTGTTTGCTTTCAGAGTTACACAGTGTCTGACATTCTTTCTCGATACTCTTAAGATTAATCAGAAGTTTCAGGTGTTATCATCCCAATTTTTCAAATAGTTATGGACTGTCACCTCGATTGATCTGGTTGATAGACAGGTAAGGACAAACTCCAGACACTTCTTACATACTCCAGCATTGGACCCGGCACTTCAGTCTATAAGCATTGTGTGTTGGAAGATGACAAATGAAGACATTGCATTCTCAAGTGCCTTACAATCAGGAATCTATATGTATTTTTAATTGTTTACATCTATTCATCCTAAAACGTATGCATTCCACAGTTCATTTGTTTCAGTCAAGGATAATTTTATTGTTGCTCCTTGTTTGGTATCAAAATATTTATTAGGCTTTGGAGAATATATATACATATAATATTTTGGTCTATCCAAGAAAGATAGATACATAAGAAGAGTTTTATTGCTGAATTGGCTCACTCAATTATGGAGGCTAAGAAGATCTGAGATCTGCTCTCTTCAAGATGGAGGCCCAGGAAAGCAGGCAGTGTAGTTCCAGTCCAAGCTTGAAGGTCTGCAAACCAGGAACACAGATACTCAACATCAGGAGACAATGGATGTCCCAGGTCAAGGAGAGAAAATTTTACCATTTCTCCACATTTTTGTTCTATTTGAGTCCTCAATAGATTGGGTAATATCCATATTGGTGACAGTATCTTCTTTATTCAGTCTATTGATTCAAATGTTAATCTCCAGGAACACTCTCACAGACACAGCCAGAAATAATGTTTTTCCAGCTATCTAGATAACTGTTAGTCCAATCAAGCTGACACATAAAATTAGCCTTTACTACTGTACACACATGCATACTACTACTACTACTACTACTAATACTAAGTCACTTCAATCGTGTCCGACTCTGTGTGACCCCATAGACGGCAGCCCACCAGGCTCCCCCGTCCCTGGGATTCTCCAAACAAGAACACTGGAGTGGGTTGTCATTTCCTTCTCCAATGCATGAAAGTGAAAAGTGAAAGTGAAGTCGCTCAGTCGTATCTGACTCTTAGCAACTCCATAGACTGCAGCCTACCAGGCTCCTCCATCCATGGGATTTTCCAGGCAAAAGTACTGGAGTGGGGTGCCATTGCCTTCTCTGATATGAGTTGTACTTAGTATTTCTTGTAGAGAGTACGCTTTTTCAAGTGTATTTAGTGACCTTTATATGATTTAATCACATTTTAGAACTGTTTTTCTATTTGAGGATCTCCCTGAAAATTTCATAGGAAATACCCTTCAACATAAAATTTGCACCTTACATATAAATGTTCAGTGTTACATCTTATGTTTAAAATTAATGAAAAAAATTTCATTAGTGCAATATATTTGTTGAGTACCTTCTAAATTCCAAGAATGATTAGCATGAGGATATATAGTAAAAAAAAAAAAAAAAAAAAAAAACAGTGGAAATCTCTTGCCCTAAAAAAGCCTATATTTCATTCATGTGTGGGTTTACCATTCTATAAAAATCTTATTTACTTTCCTGGCATTCATAAATTTTATATTTTCAAGTGATTAGTGTGTATATTGATCTTGAAATGGCTCAGCTAGAATTACATCGCCTTCACTACCTCTGTTCCTAGTTATGCTTCCTAAAGCCCATTTGATTTTACACTCCAGCATGTCTGGCTCAAAGTAACTGATCACACCACTGTGGTTATCTGGGTCATGAAGATCTTTTCTGTATAGTTCTTCTGTGTATTCTTGCCACCTCTTCTTAATATCTTCTGCTTCTCTTAGGTCCATACAATTTCTGTCCTATATTGTACCCATCTTTGCATAAACTATTCCCTTTGTATCTTTAATTTTCCTGAAGAGATCTCTAGTCTTTCCCTTCTATTGTTTTCTTCTATTTCTTTGCATTGACCACTTAGGAACACTTTCTTATCTCTCCTTGCTATTCTTTGGAACTCTGCTTTCAAATAGGTA
The DNA here is from genome assembly GCF_029407905.1 of Bubalus kerabau. Taxonomy (NCBI): domain Eukaryota; kingdom Metazoa; phylum Chordata; class Mammalia; order Artiodactyla; family Bovidae; genus Bubalus; species Bubalus kerabau. The sequence continues at coordinate 6,465,818 of NC_073635.1, read as the reverse complement.
TATCTTTCCTTTCTCTTTTACCTTTCACTTCTCCTCTTTTCTCAGTTATTTGTAAGGCCTCCTTAGACAACCATTCTGCCTTTTTGTGTTTCTTTTTCCTGGGGATGTTTGATCACTGCCTTCTGTACAAGGTTAGAACCTCCTTCCACAGTTCTTCAGGAACTCTATCAGATTTAATCACTTGAATATATTTGTCACTTCCAGTGTATAATCATAAGGGTTTGATTTAGATCATAATCGTTAAGTAAAAAAAAGTAAATAAATAAAAATAACTGAAGGACCTAGTGCTTTTCCCTAGTTTTTTTCAATTTAAGCCTGAATTTTGCCATAAAGAGCTCATGATCTGAACCATAGTCTGCTCCCCATCTTGTTTTTGCTGATTATATAGGGCTTCTCCATCTTTGGCTGCAAAGAATGCAATCAATTTGATTTTGGCATTGACTATCACTGATAGCTCATTTGGTAAAAAAAAAAAAAAAAAAAAAAAAATCCGCCTTCACCACAGGAGAGCCTGGTTTGATTCCTGAGTTGGGAAGATCCCCTGGAGAAAGGAAAGGCTACCCACTCAGTATTTTGGCCTAGAGAATTCCATGGACTGTATAGTCCATGGGATCACAAAGAGTCAGACACGACTGAGTCACTTTCATATGTTGTAGATAGTAGGGCTCCAAAATCACTGCAGATGGTGACTGCAGCCATGAAACTGAAATTAAAAGATGCTTGCTTCTTGGAAGAAAAGCTATGAAAAACCTCGACTGTGTATTAAAAAGGAGAGACATCACTTTATAGTCAAAGCTGTGTTTTTTTTCCAGTAGTCATGTATGGATGTGAGAGTTGAATCATAGAAAAAGCTGAGCACCAAAGAACTGATGCTTTCAAATTTGGGTGCTGGAGAAGAGCCTTCAGAATCCTTTGGACAAGAAGGAAGTTAAACCAATCAATCCTAAGGGAAATCAACCCTGAATGTTCATTGGAAGAACTGATGGTGAAGCTCCAACACTTTGGCCACCAGATGTGGAGAGCCAACTCATTGGAAAATACCTTAAAGCTGGGAAAGATTGAAGGCAAAAGGAGAAGGCAGTGGCAGAGGATGAGATGGTGAGACAGTGTCACAGGCTCAGTGGGTATGGATTTGAGCAAACTCTAGGAAATAGTGAAGGACAGGGGATCCTGGTGTGCTGCAGTCTGTGTGCTCTTAAAGAGTCTGACACGACTTAGTATCTAAAGAATAAAACAGAAGTCACTACTATTCTATTGAATGGTAATTATTATGGACTAAAATGTTCCCCATCCCTAGTCCATGTGCTGAAGCCCTCACTCCCAGGTTATTGTGTTTGGAGATAAGGCCTGTGAAGAGTAAGTTAAAATGAGATCATAAGGGTGAGACCATGATCCAATAAGAATAATGTCCCCATAAGAAGAAATACCAGGGTACTTGTTTCCTTTCAATCTCTGCCCACACAGAGAGGTCATGTCATCATATAGCTAGAGGACAGTGATCTGAAAGATGGGAAGACACAATTACCCAGGAACCACTTATGCTGGTAGCTTGATCTTGGAATTCCAACTTCTAGAACTATGAGAAGAAACATTTGTTATCTAACCTACCCAGTCTATATTTTTATTTTACTGAAGCCAGAGCTAAGTAAGTAATGCAAAAAGCATATGAGCAATTCTCACAATTATTTTTCAGTGGTGATAGATCTATATTATTGTTAATTTTTTGCCTATCAGTGAAAAAAGCTAAGTGAATAAATTCACTAACTAAAAAAAAAAATTATAGCACCCATTAGATGTGTAGCTCCTGGCTATGACTTGGAAAGGAGATATGATTAAGTCCCACGTTGAATTTGAACCTATATCAGAGTTTAGGATCTTGAAATAATCACCAAATGAAGCTGTATGTATTGAAATAACCTCTTATAGAATATATTGGAAGTGGTGGTTGAAATGTTAAGTCCCTAAATACTAGCCCTCTTGACTATCTATGTTTGGAACAAGCTGGGGAACAGACACAGAAGTCATGCAGATGGAGACCAAAAATTGTCAGCTTTATTGCTAATAAAAATTAGATCAAAGTCTTAAAGGATATGGCTTAGACATACAGCCAAACAGACTTGAGAACACCTTCTAGGATTGGATCAACTTCTTTAGCCAGTTACTGGGAGCACTGCAAGCTGATCCACCAGAGTATCACCAGTACTGAAAGATCACAAAGCTGACAAAGCAGTTCACACCTGGTCATATGTAGGCTTGCTCCAAAGAGGAGTATTCTTTCAAACTCAAAATTAGTTGGACAACTCACCTCTCCTTCCTTAGAGAGGAATGAATGAGAAATCTAGGGGAAGAGGTTGTGACAAGGAGCTTTAGTCCAACTGAAATCCCTCTACAGAGAAAGCTGATGAGCTGTGGTGATTGTTTTCCCTAAGAGCAATGTCATGTGGTAGGTAGAGAATGTGCAATTAAAGCTGGGGAGATTTGGGTCTATCTGCCTCACTCAACAATTCTGCATAGTTGACGTTTCATGTGCTCTTGTGAAATCCTTGATTCTGTTTTCTTTTCCTTCTTAGTTAAGTGACTTTTCATAATAGAGATTTACCTTCATCATCAATAAGGCTAATAGCATTTTACTTGGCCATTACTCTTTTATGTTTGAGCTACTGGAGGAGAGGGGCTTTGACATAATTATTATTCTGCCTTTATTAACTAGCAGGGTGCCTGATACATAGGTCTGTGTAATTTAATCTGATGTTTTATTAAGACCATTCCATCTTTTAAAATACTGAGCATACCAATTTCAGAAAAATAAATGACCCAATCAAAAAATGGGCCAAAGAACTAATAGACATTTCTCCAAAGAAGACATACAGATGGCTAACAAACACATGAAAAGAGGCTCAACATCACTCATTATCAGAGAAATGCAAATCAAAACCACAGTGGGGTACCATTTCACACCAGTCAGAATGGCTGCAATCCAAAAGTCTACAAGCAATAAATGCTGGAGAGGGTGAAGAGAAAAGGGGACCCTCTTACACTTTTGATGGGAATGCAAACTACTATAGCCTCTATGGAGAACAGTGTGGAGATTCCTTTAAAAACTGGAAATAGAACTGCCGTATGACTCAGCAACCCCACTGCTGGCCATACACACTGAGGAAACCAGAACTGAAAGAGACATGTGTACCCCAATGTTCATCGAAGCACTGTTTATAATAGCCAGGACATAGAAGCAACCTAGATGCCCATCAGCAGATGAATGGGTAAGAAAGCTGTGGTACATATACACAATGGAGTATTACTCAGCCATTAAAAAGAACACATTTGAATCAGTTCTAATGAGGTGGATGAAACTGGAGCCTATTATACAGAGTGAAGTAAGCCAGAAAGAAAAACACCACTACAGTATACTAACACATATATATGGAATTTAGAAAGATGGTAACAATAACCCTGTATGTGAGACAGTAAAAGAGTTCTGTATAGAACAGTCTTTTGGACTCTGTATGGGGGTAGGGGGGTGGGGGGTGGAGGGGATGATTTGGGAGAATGACATTGAAACATGTATAACATCATATAAGAAATGAATCGTCAGTCCAGGTTCGATGCAGGATTCAGGATGCTTGGGGCTGGTGCACTGGGATGACCCAGAGGGATGGTATGGGGAGGGAGGTGAGAGGGGGGTTCAGGATTGGGAGCACGTGTACACCCATGGTGGATTCATGTTGATGTATGGAAAAACCAATACAATACTGTTAAGTAATTAGCCTCCAATTAAAATAAATTAAAAAATAAAATTAAAAAATAATACTGAGCATAGATTAATAAAAAAAAGAAAGGAACAAGTGTAATATGGTCCACACTGAACAAGATGATCTTTACATTTTTCTTCCATGTGCATCCAATATATCAAAGCACAACTGACATATGATTTGTTTAGAATGATTGAAGCAACCTTGAAATCTATGTAAACTTTAATGTGGCATTTAGAAAAAATGACAGGTAGTTAGATAGAGAGAATGTTCCTTCCCTTAAGACTTACCACTAAAGAATGAGAGACAATTCTATGGTAGCAATTAACACTGTTCATAAACATATGTTTTTTTTCTCCTGAGGACATGGTAGGATTGACTTTCCCACCAAGTTGAACTCAACTTTAGGTAGATACCATGCTTTTTCTATCTTTGGAAACAACTTGCTAATTTTCTAAACCCACTAATTTTCTTACATAGTGCCTTATTCATACATTGTTTAATTACATTTACTCTTCCTGAATATATTATAAAGTCCACACTGATGATTTTTAGTCACTAATCTTTCTCATTCTATTGTTTTCCTTTATATATTTATTTATTTTTGCACAGTTCATTTAAGAAGACCTTTTATCTCTCCTTGCTATTGTTTGGAACTCTGCATTCAGTTGGGTATATCTTTCCCTTTCTCTCTTTGCCTTTTGCTTCTTTTCTTTCTCAGCTATTTTTGAAGACTTCTTAGACAACCACTTTGCTTCTTGCATTTCTTTTTCTTTGGGATGGTTTTGGTCATTGCCTCCCGTACAATGTCATGAACCTCCATCTATAGTTCTTCAGGTACTCTGTCTACCAGATCTAATCCCTTGAATCTATTTGTCACTTTCACTGTATAATCATAAGGGATTTGTTTTAGGTCATACCTGAATGGTCCAGTGGTTTTTCCTACTTTCTTCCATTTAAGCCTGAATTTTGCGATAAGGAGCTCAAGATCTGAGGTGCAGTCAGCTCCAGATCTTGTTTGCTGACTGTATCGAACTTTTCCTTCTTTGGTTGAGAAGAACATAATCAGTCTGATTTCAGTTTTGATCATCTGGTGATGCCCACATGTAGAGTAGTCTTTCGTATTGTTGAAAAAGAGTGTTTCTGTAACCAGCTTGTTCTCTTGAAAATATTATGTTAGCCTTTGCTATGTTTCATTTTGTACTCCAAGGACAAACTTGCCTGTTATTCTGGGTATCTCTTGACTTCCTACTTTTGCATTCCAACCCCCTATGATGAAAAGGACATCTTTTTTGTTGGTCTTATTTCTAGAAGACCTTCTAGAAGTCTTCCAGAACTAAAGAGTAGAACTGGTCAGCTTCAGCTCTTTCAGGATCAGTGGTGGGAGCATAGACCTGCATTACTGTGATGGTTTGCCTTGGAAACAAGTCAAGATCATTCTGTCATTTTTGAGGTTGGACAAAAGCCCTTCATTTTGAACTCTTTTGTTGACCATGAGGGCTACTGCATTTCTTCTAAGGAATTCTTGCTCACAGTAGCAGACATAATGGTCATCTGAATTAAATTTGCTCATTCTCATCCATTTTTATTCCCACTGCTTCCTAAGATGCTGATGTTCAATCTTGCCATCTATTGTTTGACTACGACTCATTTACCTTCATTAAACATGTTTTTTCCTCTGAGCTGTGTGTAAATGGAATCCTTAAATAATACTATTGCTATCTATTTCAGAAAATGGAACTAAAATTAAATAAATTTCAGTAACCTATCCAAGATAGCTCAGTGGCAAAATTAGAATGTAAATCCTGCAACCAAATTCTGAAGCATTCTTTGTTGTAAATCAGTGTACATTTGTATTCCTTGCGTACTTCTGCATACCTGTTGCTAGGGATTCAAGGACATGGGTTCTGCCTATATGAGTGGGAAAGTATTAAAAAAAAAAAAAGAAGAGAAAAATAACCTTAATTTTTTGCTTTGATGATATCAAGTCCAAATGTTTCACTAATATGTATACTACTTGACTTATTTTTTTCCTTGCTTTTTCTTCTTCTTCTTCTTTTTTTTTTTTTCAAGCAAAAATATTGTCTATGATAGAGGTCAGAAAGAAAACAGGGTTACTGAACTCTACTAGGAAAAAGAAGCCAATGCTGGTATACCTAGATTCTAAACAATACGTAATCAACATGTATCTGCCAAATGTTCTAAAATGATAATCTCACAGCACTGGGTATTTTGGTAAGTGATAGTCTAAAGAAACAATATTCACATGTCATAGCTCATTAATAAATTTTAGCTATACAGTCGAAATACTTGGATCACAGAAATACTTATTTCCATTTTTCAAACTCTGGAGCATTGTAACAAACTAAAGCTGTGTGCATGTTTGAAAAAATTAATAAATTATTTTATTTATATTTTTGCTTATTTATTAAAGTCTTTATAACTGATATACAGGTACTGTAAGAGTAAATAAATCTTATGAATTCCTAATTTATGCCCAGGGATTAATTTATTCATTAAATATGTCCAATATATTCTTGCTTTGAGGCTGTAACACGTATAGGTAATGACAAAGCCTAATTCTTCTGCTATTTCCTATTAGCTTATCTTCATTTCTTTCCAATATCCTAATATTTCACTAACTATTTTTGCACTCATTTATAAATCAATTTATTTTGATTAAGTAAAAGAACAGAATTCTTAGGTTGTTTTCATTAAGAGTGTTAACAAACATCTGTCTTACTAATGGAGACCTTTGGATGACCCAGTAAAATGCTACCAATTAGTATTAATATTATCCAAATAGACACAACAGCAGGAAAATAGAGCCTGGTAAATAATTTCTAAGCCAGTATTGATAAGAGGTAAGAAAAAAATAAAACAGATGCTTTTCATTCCTTTAAGTTTTATTCCCAATGGAAATAAACAGCCCCATAGAATATGCTATTTTGACAATACTCATTAGAGATCTTTTTTAAATATGGTTTCTGAGAAGATACTCTGGGAGATCTTAGAATAAATTATTTTAATATTTTCTTCTTGTAAAAACAATATTACAGTCAAACTTGATATACTATTTCATTGAATCTTACTAGAATGCTTTCCCAAGTTGCCTTCAGTTTATCATCTAGCAGTATGCTCTCTGCCCCATTCCCCTCATTTCTCCTTTAGCAAAACACCACTTCTGTTCATAGATCTTCAACCAGAACAAAAGCTTAGCCTAAAATCGCTTGGATATAATTCAGACGGTAGAGGCAGAAACTTCTGTGATCTATTAAAGCATTTTCACAACAAAAATGCACATTTCAAATTGGAAATTTCTGTAAGATAAGATAAGGCCCATAATGTTCTTTTATTGATGCTGTGTGCAATGCAATTTTTATACCCTCATATCTTCTATAATAGAAAATATGACCTAGAGCTACACATAACATCGGTATTTGGAACCATTTTAGGCCTTTGTAAAGTGTATTATGCCTTGGTGATACATTCAGGAGAAATCCAGAAGCATATAAATCTAACAATTGCCCTTAAACTACACCTTTGGGTGAGATTTCAAGTTTTCAGAATCTGAATGCTTCTTAGCTGGTTAGAATTTTAGAACCATTGGCTATTCTTCAAATGAATGTTTGACCTCTCCCCAGATGGGAACTGGAAGGGATAAGAGAATAGCATATAGGAAAGCTATTTTTATAATAGACGCACTACAGTAATATTAAAGAATAAATCATCCATACATATAAGCATGCATGTGCCCCCTGCACACATGCTTATAAAAACACACATGTATAAAAATTATTTATTAGCCTTTTTCATTTTGTCCTGATTTACTTTTCTAAATATCACTTCTTACCCCTTGATATATTGCTGTTTAGTCGCTAAGTCGGGTCTGACTCTAGTAACCCCATGAACTGTAGCCTGCTAGATGCCTCTGTCCATGGGATTTCCCAGGCAAGAATACTGGAGTGGGGTACCATTTCCTGCTCCAGGGGATCTTCCCAAACCAGGGATCTAACCTGCATCTCCTGCATTGGCAGGCGGATTCTCTATCACTGAACCATCAGGGATGCCCCTCGATATATTGAAAATGCATTAATATGTTATTTGTCTTATTAACCTATGTATCTGCAGTAAATGGCACAGAATAGTTATTAAATAAATACCTATGAATAATCAGTAATTGTATACAAAAGGAAACAATGCTACCTTTTCTTATTGAATTGAACTGTCTCTCAAAACACAAGCTCAGCATGAATTTGATTTTTAAGTATCTTAACATTTGTGTACCTACTACTTGCCTAGTAGATGAGCAATACTTCCTCAGTACTTGTGAGGCTGCAAATAAGAGAATAACAAGAAGCTGTCAAGCATGCTACTTTTCTGAAATCTCTCTTCCATTTGAATGTTTCATTACATCAGTTTTCAATGGAGAACTAATCATCATTACCAGTATTACAAACACAATTTTCTTGCTTAATAGGGAAAACAAATAAATAAACAAAATTGGTTAGTTTCTTTTTTAAGTACATAAATGCATGTAGATAAATGTATATAAATGTATAATTAATACAAGTTTTACTGGTACAGAAATATGTATGCAGAATCAGAGATTTTGTATAAGAAATGTAATGATAATTATAAAACAACATTTTAATGTTTTCATTCAGATGAATTTCTAGATTAAGGGAAAATTTGTAAAACCTTTACTTTACAGATAAATGTTTATTTGTGACATGGAAACTGCAAGTGTAATTTGGTTTGTTACATGTAAAAATAGAAAGAAGATTATCCACCTTAGATGAAATATTTAGGTAGAAGCAGAAGTTCCATTTTTTAAGAAAGATCATTTAAGGATTTTTCCATACTATCATTCAATTATTATTAGGTTAAGAATTTCCTTTTCATTATCAACATATTATGCTATTCATTACCCAAATATATTTGTATCTCTCTTAACATAATGCCAGCATATAGTATATTCAAAATTTTACTACCATAGTTTGACATACATCTATGAGTTATATTGCATTTATTCTTTAAATTTATGATGACATAATATACTATACAAACTATAAATATTTAACTCCTTTACATAATATTTTGAAAAAAGTTATTATTTAATAATTGCTTATTAATATACTAATGTAACAGATCATATAATTGTAAAATAACCTAGGCTTACTCAATTAAAATAAATGCTATAAATTTGTATAAATCTAGATTAAGTACATTTATTAAAAACATTTCCCCAATTATCCTTTCACTTTGCTCTATGAAGCCATTTGTTTTGAAGTAAATATTTTAGTATAATGAGGTTCTTACATTTGTTTTAAAAATAAGGCATACACACTGAGGAAACCAGAAGGGAAAGAGACACGTGTACCCCAATGTTCATCGCAGCACTGTTTATAATAGCCAGGACATGGAAGCAACCTAGATGCCCATCAGCAGATGAATGGATTAGAAAGCAGTGGTACATATACACAACGGAGTATTATTCAGCCATTAAAAAGAATACATTTGAATCAGTTCTAATGAGGTGGATGAAACTGGAGCCTATTATACAGAGTGAAGTAAGCTAGAAAGAAAAACACCAATACAGTATACTAACGCATATATATGGAATTTAGAAAGATGGTAACAATAACCCTGTGTACGAGACAGCAAAAGAGACACTGATGTATAGAACAGTCTTATGGACTCTGTGAGAGAGGGAGAGGGTGGGAAGATTTGGGAGAATGGCATTGAAACATGTAAAATATCATGTATGAAATGAGTTGCCAGTCCAGGTTCGATGCACGATACTGGATGCTTGGGGCTGGTGCACTGGGACGACCCAGAGGGATGGAATGGGGAGGGAGGAGGGAGGAGGGTTCAGGATGGGGAACACATGTATACCTGTGGCGGATTCATTTTGATATTTGGCAAAACTAATACAGTTATGTAAAGTTTAAAAATAAAATAAAATTTAAAAAAAATTAAAAAAAAATAAGGAAAATATTTAAAAAGCATTATTTTAAAATATTTTAAGTGATTAATAATAAAATGGTCAAATTTCAGAATTATGACTGAACTGATTTTTAAATTGATTAGGTTTCACCAATTATATAATGACTGAGTCTAAGGGCTGCATTTAAATATAGAAAAATCACACAAAATTGTATTTTTAAAACACTTTCATAGGGCTTCCCTTGTGGCTCAGATGGTAAAGAATCTGCCTGCAATGCAGGAGAACCAGGGTTCAATCCCTGGGTCAGGAAGATCCCCTGGAGAAGGAAATGGCAACCCCCTCTAGAATTTTTGCCAGGAGAATCCCATGGACAGAGACGCCTGGTGGGTTACAGTCTATGGGGTCCCAAAGAGTTGAACATAACTGAGTAACTAACACATTCATTTTCACTTTCAAGACATATTTATACCTGCCCCACTAAATTATATTGTAAGCATGTTACTAAAAAATATTGGGTTAGAAATAAAATTGCTAGCATCAACTAAAAGAACACTGAGATCACAATCTGTGTGAATAAGAATTGCAAAGCACGCTTTTACAAGTATCAACATTTCGCATTGCAGATAGAAACACCTGTGAAGTGTTCCACACGTAATATTCCATTTTGTGTGCTTTCTTAACTTTTCAGACTGTGTCTAGAAAAAATGGAGAGGTCAAAAAAAGTACAAAATAAAAGATTCGAGAGTACATTATGCTGCTGTCACACATATGCTAACAAATTATCCCATGCACCTCTTTGAATTAGCAGAGAACATTGGTGTACAAAAGGGCTATGGAATACTGATTCAATTTGTATATCATTACAGGCAACTTTGACACTGAGGTTGTTCACTGTTTTTAAGTCTACTTTTTTTTTTAATCTTTTGTATAATTAGTTGTTTGAGAGTTGCTTTTCATAAACACTTTGGAGATATTAAACTGTTGTTTTTCTGGTCCATTTACACTCCTTGTGTACTGCGTGTTTATGCTCAGTTGTGTCCAACTCTTTGTGACCCCCATGGAATACAGCCCTCCAGACTCAGTCCATGGAATTTTCCAGGCAAGAATACTGGAGTGGGTTTCCATTTCCTTCTCCAGGTGATCTTCCTGACCCACATCTCTTCTGTCTTCTGCCTTGGCAGGCGGATTCTTTACCAATCAAGCCACCTGGGAATTGGTGTAGGAATTGACATTCATTAAAAATGTCAATCGTCGACCAAATTTCTCTTTTTCCTTTCCCTTTCCTTCCCCTCTCCTTCTTTCACAGTCTCTCTCTTTCTCTCTAGTTTTTGTTGTTTATAGTTTTTATTATTTAGCAATATCAAAAGGAGGGTGCAAGTCCCAGTCAGTGTTTCTTTTGTAACAAGCGAAGGAAATGAGAAGTTATTCTTCACAATATGATATTGACTGGAAGAATATACATAATGGATAAACATATCCAATATTAATTTAATGTTCTAGAAAATTAATTTGCCTACCAATGTTGGAGACATAAAAGACATGGATTCCATCTCTGGCTTGGGAAGATCCTCTGGAGCCAGAAATGGCAATCCACTCCAGCATTCTTGCCTGAGAAGTCCCATGGACAAAGGAGCCTGGTGGGCTTCCATGGGGTCACAAAAAGTCCAACACAGTTGAGCGACTGAGCACACACACACACACACACACACACACAGACAAAGCTTTGCAGGAATGTGTAACAGGCTATTTTAAATGGAGAGATCATCATGGGTAATCATTACCTTCTAGATTCCCTCCTATTGTTTGAAAAGACATCTTGAGCATGAATTTGTCTTTAACCTACAAAATATTACTCTTTTTTTGTAAATAAATAGTAGAAAAATGTACTAGTAACAAAACAGTAACCTGTTCAATGTACTGTAAGGTTAGAACATTGTCTTTCTATTTGTGTTCAAAATTTTTCATTAGAAGAATATAATCATCTTAAATTGTAAGAAGTCAAAAAGTGAAAATACAGACTTACAAAGTTTTATAATTGCATTGTTAAATCATTATGTATTTTTTAAAAAATAATCAATGCAAGAGAAATTTAAGTGGAAAATTTATTTCAGGCTTTTGAAATACTTTAATATTTTTTTAAAGAATGATTTACCCACATCCTTAAATGTGGGTAAAAGTTAGTTTTAGAGTGAGTTGTGATCTGTCTTCTATCACAAGGATTGTGTGGATGGAAAATAACTACAGATGCTCAACAATAGCTAAAATAATGTGACACATGAGGTAGGAAAAAATAAATAAAAAGATTCCAAGTAGAAACAGATGTGTTACTTGAGTTTTTAAGGAAAGAGAAAATTATATTAGTAAATTAACAAGACATGAGACATATTGTTAAGAGAATTTATGACTAAAAGTAAGATGAAAAGCAAGCTAAGAAGTATACTGATATAGAAAGAAAATTCTAAAATCTTTCTTTGTTAAAACAAAACAAACAAACAAAAAAATTGTCCTATATAACTTAGATGTTAGCACTGAGTGAGTGATAGTTTTTGATTGTTAATTGAAAATACTTTTAATGTAAAAGAGATCCATAAGATAGAAATTTAGACTGTAGGGGGGAAAAATGAAAAGGAAAATAAATATCATGCTAAGCCAATTGCTTGCAGTGTATTGCTTACATTTTAACAAATACACATATACACCAAATTAATAAATATCGGGAATATAAACTGGGGCAAATACAACTATTTAGAAAGACACAAAATGTCTTCAATCGTTTTTAAACAGATTCTCCAGTCACAGTTATAAATTTTGTTTATGTAGGCAGTACTCTTTTCTTCATAATATTCTTATATCTTACATATTTTTTCTGCTTTTGCAAATGAATTAGTTCATTATAGTACCTAATTTCTTTTTATGTCAAACAAATGTATTTGTTAATATATTACATATTAAAATACATTGATGTAATTTTTGTAATTCAAATAACCTACTACAATTTTATTTAGTCAATTATTCAAATTTATTAAGGTAGTGTCATTTAAAGTTTTTCCTTATTTTTTTATTATTCATATCTTTTAAAAAGCAATATTAGTACTCTATAACTTTTACATAGTGTGTTTATTTATCTGTTTAGTTAGCTTTTAGATATGTTGATCAACATTTTTTCCTGCTTATTTATTACTTCTAATACATTAGTTTGCTGTTCAAACATTACCTGTGTTCATCATGTGGTTCAATTAACATTCAGATTTTTCTAACAACATTTATTGGAGGTTGATGTTCTCACAACTCTGCACCTTGTGAAACTCACTAATTCATTATCTCGGCTTATGTGGTATTCTAAAAATGAACCCAGTGGTGAAGAGAGTACAATAATTAAATGATACCAGACTTGTGCAGGTCTAAGATTGTCAGTGAGCTAACAGGAAGAAATGTCTGAATTGCATTCTTAGACAGTTATATTCATAGAACAGTATTTCAATTTCCATTTCATCTTTTTAATCATTTATGAAAATATGATATAGGGTAAACTCTCAAGATAAACATGAAAATCATAGGGATAATATTTTGATCTTATTCTGTCTAGATACAAAGTAATTATTTTACAGATGCAAATCAGATTGGGCTCAAAAGAGCTACTCTCTGTAATAATATAGGGCTCATACACTTTCCTATTCTAGGGAATTGTAAATTGATAATGTGATGGCCTGTCTCAGTATCCTTTTATGAATTAAATTTAAGCTATCAAGTCTAGGATCATTAAACTATTCCTACTTATCTTCTAATATTTAAAATATGCATACACATTCATAGATATTAAAAAATAATGTAGAGATAGAAGATAAAAATATCTAAAATTAAGATTTTTTTCACAAACCAGATATTATTTTGAGTCACATATTTAATGCACATATTAACTAATTTCTGGAAAAAGAAACTAAGGCACAGAGAGTTTACATAGCATGTCTAAATTCACAATGTTGAAGCCAGAATTCTAGCCCAGTAATCTGGTTCTAGAGAGCGTACTCATAGGTACCATAGTATACTACTCCCTGTGTAGTCACACGTTATAGTCATCAGTCTATTGTCTTTCAAAATCAGATAGTATTCATTTTGTTTCTGATTTTAATACATTAGAAAAATCTAGGAGTAGAAAAATCCACCAGAGCAGAAAACTCAAGAAAATATGTTTTAAATGATTGTATTATATTTGTCAAAATATTTAATTACACATATGGATTTTATTAATGTTGCTGCAAAAAATACAGGATACTCCATTTCAGCATACTTGGGATATATTTACACTGAAACAGATTTGCTGTTTACCTGAAATTCAAATTTAATTATACATCTTATATTTTTGTTAGCTAAATATGGCAACCCTAATTTCATAAATGAACACATAAGATCATAAGAAAGCAACTTAATTTACCTTAAAAGCTAATATATTATACTGCATAATTTTAGTTTTTATAAACTCAAATATTTTTCAGTTACATATTTCAAAGTTTTTTATGGCTATAAATTAAATAACAAAGAAATTCTAAATCAGTGTTCAACTCTCACTCACAGCAAAAGACATAGAAGGTAGTTTTGCGAGGTTTATAACACTCAGAAGAAATAACATTTAAAAATTCAGAAACATATGTGTATCAGTTCAGCTCAGTTGCTCAGTCGTGTCCGACTCTTTGTGACCCCATGAATCACAGCATGCCAGGCCTCCCTGTCCATCACCAACTCCCAGAGGTCACTCAGACTCACGTCCATTGAGTCAGTGATGCCATCCAGCCATCTCATCCTCTGTCATCCCCTTCTCCTCCTGCCCCCATTCCCTCCCAGCATCAGAGTCTTTTCCAGTGAGTCAACTCTTCGCATGAGGTGGCCAAAGTACTGGAGTTTCAGCTTTAGCATCGTTCCTTTCAAAGAAATCCCAGGGCTGATCTCCTTCAGAATGGACTGGTTGGATCTCCTTGCAGTCCAAAGGACTCACAAGAGTCTTCTCCAACACCACAGTTCAAAAGCATCAATTCTTCAGTGCTCAGCCTTCTTCACAGTCCAACTCTCACATCCATACATGACTCCTGGAAAAACCATAGCCTTGACTAGACGAACCTTTGTTGGCAAAGTAATGTCTCTGCTTTTGAATGTGCTATCTAGGTTGGTCATAACTTTCCTTCCAAGGAGTAAGCGTCTTTTAATTTCATGGCTGCAGTCACCATCTGCAGTGATTTTGGAGCCCAGAAAAATAAAGTCTGACACTGTTTCCACTGTTTCCCCATCTATTTCCCATGAAGTGATGGGACCAGATGCCATGATCTTCGTTTTCTGAATGTTGAGCTTTAAGCCAACTTTTTCACTCCACTTTCAACTTCATCAAAAGGCTTTTGAGCTCCTCTTCACTTTCTGCCATAAGGGTGGTGTCATCTGCATATCTGAGGTTATTGATATTTCTCCTGGCAATCTTGATTCCAGCTTGTGCTTCTTCCAGCCCAACGTTTCTCATGATGTACTCTACATATAAGTTAAAGAAGCAGGGTGACAATATACAGCCTTGATGTACTCCTTTTCCTATTTGGAACCAGTGTGTTGTTCCATGTCCAGTTCTAACTGTTGCTTCCTGACCTGCATACAAATTTCTCAAGAGGCAGATCAGGTGGTCTGGTATCCCCATCTCTTTCAGAATTTTCCACAGTTTCTTGTGATCCACACAGTCAAAGGCTTTAGCATAGTCAATAAAGCAGAAATAGATGTTTTTCTGGAACTCTCTTGCTTTTTCCATGATCCAGCAGATGTTGGCAATTTGATCTCTGGTTCCTCTGCCTTTTCTAAAACCAGCTTGAACATCAGGAAGTTCACGGTTCACATATTGCTGAAGCCTGGCTTGAAGAATTTTGAGCATTACTTTACTAGTGTGTGAGATGAGTGCAATTGTGAGGTAATTTGAGCATTCTTTGGCATTGCCTTTCTTTGGGATTGGAATGAAAACCAACCTTTTCCAGTCCTGTGGCCACTGCTGAGTTCATGGCCACTGCTAGGTCGTGAAGATCTTTTTTATACAGTTCTTCTGTGTATAGGTCAATGTATATATGAACATTAATGTGTATAAATATATGTGTGTGTGTTAAGTTACTTCAGTCATGTCCAACTCTTTGCAACTCAATGGACTGTAACTTTTCATGATCCTCTGTCCAAGGGATTCTCCAGGCAAGAATTCTGGAGTGTGCTATGTCCTCCTCCAGGGGATCTTCCTGGCCCAGAGATCATGCCCACATCTCCTGTGGCTCCTGTGTTGCAGGCAGATTCTTTACCTCTCTGTCACTGTAGAAAGCCTAAATATGTGTACATGTACATTCAAAGCACATAATTGAGCTAAAGAAATAAAATGAATGTCTCCACAGATCAGAAATGAAAAAGACATTCTAAATTTCAATGGAACAGAGATCAATATTATCTATGCCTCACCTCTGGAATCTACTGATATGTAGTCACTAAAAGTGCTGTATGTAAGAGAGGAAAAAGTATGAAACATAAGAAAGTATGCTGTTCTAACTCACTGGAAGCAAAAAAAAAAAAATGCAAATTAAAATAATAGCAACAACCTAAATGTCATTCAGCAGGAGACTAAATAAAGCAGACGTAGTGTATACATACAGAGTACTATTACTCAGCCATAAAAAAGAATGAAATAATACCATTTTCATCAACATGGATGGACCTAAAGATTATCATACTGAATAAAGTAAGCCAGAAATAGAAAGATAGATATCATATCAATATCACTTGTGTGTGGAATCTAAAAATTGATACAAATAAGTATAATATATCTATATATATTAATAGAACAGAAATAGACCCACAGACACAGAAAACAAAACAAAACATGAACTTATGATTACCAAAGAGGAAAGGGTTGGGGGAGGGATAAATTAGAAGTTTGGAATTAACATATGTACACTACCTGTGTGTGTATTGCAGTCCATGGGGTCACAAAGAATTGGACACGACTGAGTGACTGAAATGAACTGAGCTGAACTAATATGTAAGATAGATAAACAATGAGAACCTATGATATAGCACAAGAAACTACTCTATATTTTGAAATAACTTATAAGGGAAAAGAATCTATAAAAGAATATATTTACATATATGCTATACTGTGCTTATTGACTCAGTTGTGTTGGATTCCTTGTAACCCTATGGACTATAGCCCACCTGGCTCCTCTGCCCATGGGATTCTCCAGGCAAAATGCCGGACTGGGTTGCCATAACCCTTCTTTAGGGGATTTTCCCAACCCAGGGATCAAACCCAGGTCTCCAGCATTGTGGGCAGATTCTTTAACTTCTGAGCCACCAGGGAAGCCCAAGAACACTGGAGTGGGCAGCCTAATCCCTTCTCCAGGGAATCTTCCTGACCCAGGAATCGAACCAGGGTCTCCTGCATTGCAGGGGGTTCTTTACCAGCTGAACTACCACAGGAGCCCATGGACATAAATATGTATAACTAAATCACTTTGCTGTACACTTGAAACTGACACAACACTGTAAATCAACTATACTTTAATTTAAAAAAGAAAAAAAGGAAAAGAAATTTCAGACCAGAACTTATCTAAGAATAGGAAATGCTTTTAGCATTTATCATAATTTTAAAAAAATTGCCATGTACTGATAACCATATATATTGTCTTAATCCAGCCTTTCCTTATAGTTTTCTGTCACTGAATAAAACCCTGTTTTTTGAATAAAACTAACAAAAAATAATTGAAATGGTATTTCAGGTCCTTAATATGGGCAGAATTTTAAAACAACAATATGAAGTGTTGGGAAATATATAGAACAAAAGCAATTCCCATATACTGCTGATGAAGCTGAATTGGGAAAATCACTGAGAAGAGCAGTTTACCAATATCTAATGTTATTGAAAATATGCATATTCTTTTATCCATTTCCTTATGGTAGGATAACTATAATGCAACTATAATTGCAGAACATATTTTTTCAACTAGTGGGTAAATAGACTTATGCTATAATATTTTAGAACTGTTTTGAATCCAGAGAAGATTAAAAAAAAAAACTATGGAGGAAAATTCTTTTAAATCTAACTGAATTTTCAGAATCAGGGGAAGCTAGAGACAACTGAGCAATTTTGAGGGAAAAGTACTTCCAATCTAGAATTCTAAACAATAAAATATACTTTTATTACAAAGTATGAGTAAAAATGCACATTATCATATTATTTTCAATATTATATATTAACAATTTTACCCAGGAAGACAATGGATATTGTGTACTAGTAAAACAAGGATATGAAAAATCATGAAGGGGCAACAGCTGGAAATGCAAAAAAGCAGAATATTTAAAATAGGAGATAAGTGAAGCAAGCTCTTAGGATGATGATATCAGGGAAGTCCTAAGATAAGATTTGTGTAGTGAGGATAGAGAACACTGAGTCTAAATTAGAAACAAGAAATCAGAGGGCTCTAACAGTGAGGTTTCTAGAAAAAAGAAAATTGAATTAATAGATAACAAGATGCATTGTTTAAAAATACTGTCAGGACATTGGAGTCAAGTGATTAAGAGAGCACATAAACCCAAAGTCACATAATTAAATAATTTCAAATTAAAATGGAAATTATTCAGCAGGGGTTTAGCTATATACAATATTTATATATAAAGATATTGACACTGAACATTATTCAGGAAAAGATAATTGATTGACTGTAACAGAATGCTTAAGGGCTTCCCTGGTGGCTTAGTGATAAAGAATCTGCCTGCACTGCAGGAGATGTGGGTTCAATTCCTGGGTCCAGAAGATCCCCTGGAGAACAAAATGGCTACTCACTCCGATATTTTTGCCTAGGAAATCTCATGGACAGAGGAACCTGGGGGGCTACAGTCCAAGGGGCCACAAAAGTTGGAAGCTTTAGAGGCAAGGAAGAATTCTCCTCTGCAAGTTTCACAGGCAGCATCTTCCTGCCAACATCTTGATATCATAGGTTGCTTTCAAAACTGTAAGACAATACATTTCTGTTGTTTTAAGCCACTTGATGTGTGGTACTGTGTAACAGGCAGCCCTAGAATTATAAGTTATACATAAAAGGAGTAAAGAGAGGGTATGACAGGGATAGAGTAGTAATGAATGGCGGGGAATGTGATAGGCTAAATGGGTGCAAATATTAACACTGCTGAAAATTTGCTCAGATGAACATAGATGCCTAAGGGCAAATTATGAAATTTGAAATTTTGGAGTAGGGACCCTAATTAATGACAACAAAACACAAGGCATTGGGGGAGGGGGTGAAATGGGAAGAAAGGAAAATGTTAATATTAATAAAATAGGTTAGAATGATAAAAAGGGGAGAATAGAGCAAAAGTCAGCTATTCAGATACTAAAAATTTTACTGATCGAAAGGGATGGTTGGAAATTCTAAAGATTATTCATTTGGGAAGAATAAATTACCATATATTTTGATACTATCTGCTTCACAAGAGCAATAGTTTAAGAAGTAAGAAAGAAAATAAATTACATGGAGCCAGCAGTAGTGAGTATATTAAGGCACTGCATGACAGGATATTGTAAAGAAGCTATCTTCAGTAGATTACAGAAGAAACTTTGTCTTCTGAGGATAGCAAGTCTTCAGTTAAGTCAAGCAACTTATGTGGTTAGGAAGACTTTGGTATTTTGAGTTCTAGGGGTCACTGTGGAATGATTTAGAAAGTTCTGAAAGATTGGAAATTGGATATGAGCAAAACAGCATGTGGATATGACAACAGTTACTGGTGACCTGGGAAGCTTTCCCTTTTGTAGATGATTGAGTCCTCTATGTCTTGACAGGTTTACTTCATTTCATAAGAGATTCAATTAGAAAAATAGTCATCAATCCAGAATATTTAGTTGGATATAATGGGTCCTGTTGGTGATTGCATCTTTCTTCAGTCAGAGATAATTCTGATAATGAGAATGCATGACTCAGGATACAGCTTTTTCACCACAGTGTGGTTTGAAAGCCTGAGCGGGTAGTGATATACAAACTCTGAGGGTATTTTTTGTTGTTGTTGAAAAAGTCAGTTTCCTAAGAGTAACATGAGATGTCAACATAGTAACCCATGCTTAAATCATGACCATATAATCTCTTTGATCTGCCTTCCCAATAGGTAAGCCTATACAATATAGACATTCAGAATTCCATATACTCTTGTACAAAGCAGCTATTTACATATATTCATAAGATCATGTTATAAATGCCTCAAGACATCTCCCCTACCCACACCAAACAAACACACATACACAATTTTTTTTAATTTTTATTTTATTTTTAAACTTTACATAATTGTATTAGTTTTGCCAAATATCAAAATGAATCTGCCACAGGTATACATGTGTTCCACACCCTGAACCCTCTTCCCTCCTCCCTCCCCATACCATCCCTCTGGGTCGTCCCAGTGCACTAGCCCCAAGCATCCAGTATCGTGCATCGAACCTAGACTGGCAACTCGTTTCATTCATGATATTTTACATGTTTCACATACACAACTTAAGATTTGTTTTAATAAATGAATGAAACATGCCATGATGAAATTGCTCATGTACTTGAAAGAATGCAAGATAGATTTGGAGGTGTCAAAATCTTCACTTATTTCGGTAGATAGTAGGTATGAAGGTCATTATAGATGAATATGAGTAAAAAGTTAATGTGATTTGGTGTAGAGGTTGTTTGCTAAATCTAAGAATTGGCAGCAGAATATTTAAATATGTAATAGTAGAAAGGAAGGGAGAACAGATATAGAGAACAATGGAAGTACTGAAATGCTTCATATTAGATAACCAAGAACTCTGATAACTTAGAGCTAGACATTTGACTTTCTGAGCCTCAGTTTCTGGAACTCTAAAGTTAACACAATATTGATTTATTGGCTGGTAGGTTGAGGATGGGAGAAGGCAATGGCACCCCACTCCAGTACTCTTGCCTGGAAAATCCCATGGACGGAGGAGCCTGGTAGGCTGCAGTCCATGGGGTCGTTGAGTCAGACAAGACTGAGAGACTTCATTTTCACTTTTCACTTTCATGCATTGAAGGAGGAAATGGCAACCCACTCCAGTGTTCTTGCCTGGAGAATCCCAGGGATGGCGGGGCCTGGTGGGTTGCCGTCTATGGGGTCGCACAGAGTCGGACATGACTGAAGCGATTTATCAGCAGCAGCAGCAGCAGGTTGAGGATTGGGCTTCCCTGATAGCTCAGCTGGTAAAGAATCCCCCTGCAATGCAGGAGACCCTGGTTTGATTCCTGGGTCAGGAAGATCCCCCAGAGAAGGGATAGATTACCCACTCCAGCAATTTTGGGCTTCCCTGGTGGCTCAGATGGTAAAGAATCTGCCTGCAGTGTAGAAGACCTGGGTATGATCCCTGGATTAGGAAGATCCCCTGGAGGAGGGCATGTGACCCATGCCAGTATTCTTGTCTGGAGAATTCCCATGGACAGAAGAACCTGGTGGTCTACAGTCCATGGTCAGAAAGAGTTGGACGTGACTGAGTGACTAAGCACAGGACAGCAGAGCATGAGGACTAGAGGTTGCATGAATCCTGAGACCTAACATCATTGAGTGGTTTCCAGAAATATCTGAAAGTTTACAAACTAAATCAAACAGGCACAATCACTAGTTAGATTAATCATTGACTTATTTGACTGAAAAGGCCGTAATCTCAATAAGCATGACAAAATTTTTCTCAAAAATAGAAGTGTCAATCCAATAAAATTGAAATAGATAGTTGGTCTTAACTGATGAATATGAAAATAGATTAAAGAAGATAAACAAATGTGAGTGTCATGGGACAACTGGCAAATCTATTCAAAATGTTTGCTCAGCACTCAACCTAAAAGTGGTACAATAATTTATTCCTGCAAAAAGACATAAATATAGCATATATTGCCCAACTACAAGACAGGGTATCAATTTCTTAAGTTGATACTACTGTAATGATAACACAGAGCAAAGGAGGTGGATGCAAGTATAGTTTTCCAATGTATTCTGGCAGAGTTCTTGCAGGTTAAAAATATAGCCTGATCCAAAATAAGAAATGAGACTAGAATTCCAAAAAAGGTAAGGTCATGAGAGTCATTTTGGCACATTAGGACATATGGATTTTATCCACTCAAGAATGGATTCCCTAAGGCCATATACATCCTATTATGAAAAAGCATTTGCCTGAAAAAAATGTAAAATTAAAATTTTTAAAATAAGAAATCATCTAGCATGTTATCAATTGATTTTAAATACTGAGCTTAAAGCTCAACATTCAGAAAATGAAGATCATGGCATCGGGCCCCATCACTTCATGGGAAATAGATGGGGAAACAGTGGAAGCAGTGTCAGACTTTATTTCTGGGGGCTCCAAAATCACTGCAGATGGTGATTGCAGCCATAAAATTAAAAGACACTTACTCCTTGGAAGGAAAGTTATGACCAACCTAGATAGCATACTCAAAAGCAGAGACACTACTTTGCCAACAAAGGTCCATCTAGTCAAGGCTATGGTTTTTCCTGTGGTCATGTATGGGTGTGAGAGTTGGACTGTGAAGAAAGCTGAATGCCGAAGAATTGATGCTTTTGAACTGTGGTGTTGGAGAAGACTCTTGAGAGTCCCTTGGACTGCAAGGAGATCCAACCAGTCCATTCTGAAGGAGATCAGCCCTGGGATTTCTTTGGAAGGAATGATGCTGTAGCTGAAACTCCAGTACTTTGGCCACCTCATGGGAAGAGTTGACTCATTGGAAAAGACCCAGATGCTGGGAGGGATTGGGGCCAGGGGGAGAAGGGGATGACAGAGGATGAGATGGCTAGATGGCATCACTGACTTAGTGGACGAGAGTCTGAGTGAACTCCAGGAGTTGGTGATGGACAGCGAGGCCTGGCATGCTGCAATTCATTGGGTTGCAAAGAGTTGGACGCAACTGAGCAACTGAACTGGACTGAATAATATATACTTTATTTTGATTTACATTTTGATTTTTTATTTTAAAATTATCTTCTGTACTCATTCACATGCAGCTCTTCCAGTCTTTGCTAAGAACAGTTTTTATTCTTTTTTTAATATAAATTTATTTATTTTAATTGGAGGTTAATTACTTTACAATATTGTATTGGTTTTGCCATACATCAACATTCTTTTTAAAAATTAACCACAAGAAATTTATGTGCTAAGTGGGCTTGATTTCTATTTATAACATGTCCTTTAAAATTGTGCATGCATTTCCACATTTTGAAGAAATTATTTCAACTATGAAAGGAAAAGTTCAGTGAGATACCACCTCACACCAGTCAGAATGATCATGATTAGAAAATATACAAACAATAAATGCTGGAGAGGATGTAGAGAAAAAGGAACCCTCCTACTACTGTGCTGGAGGGAATGTAAGTTGGTACAGCCAGTAGGGAGAAGAGTATGGTTGCAAAGAGTCAGACACAACTGAACACAGGCGCACACACACACACACACACACACACACACACACACACATACACAGAGGTTCCTCTAAAAAAAAAAAAGGTAAAATTAGAACTACCATATAACCCTGGGCATATATCTGGAGAAAAACATTCTTTAAAAGGATCCATGCACCTCTTGAAGTGCTATTTACAATAGCCAAGACATGTAAGCAGCCTAAATGCCCATTAACAGATAAATGGATACAGATGTGATACATGTAGACAATGGAATATTAGCCATTAAAAAGAATGAAATAATGCCATTTGCATCAACATGGGTGGAACTGGAAATTATCATACTAAGTAAAGTAAGTCAGACAAAGACAAACCTCATATGATAATGTTTATATGCAGAATCTTAAAAAAAATTACAAATGAGCTTATTTGAAACAGATTCACAGACTTCGAGAACAGATTTATGATTACCAGGGGGCAGTGGTGGGTGAGGGATAGGGAGTTTGGGAGTCTGGGATGGATGTGTACACACTACTATATTTAAAATAGATAACCAACAAGAACCTACTGTATAGCATAGGGAACTCAGCCCAATACTCGGTAGTAGCCTAAATGGATAAATATTTTGAAAAAGATTAGATGTATGTATATATATATATATGTATGTAAATGTATATGTATGTATATATATAACAGAATAACTTTGCCATTCATCTGGAACTGACACACCATTTTTAATCAACTATACTCCAGTATTGCCTGGAGAATCCCAGGGATGGCAGAGCCTGGTGGGCTGCCGTCTATGGGGTCGCACAGAGTCGGACACGACTGAAGCGACTTAGCAGCAGCAGCAGCATACTCCAATATAAATTAAAAATTTAGAAAGGGCATCTCCTTTCATAAATTTTGTTTGATCTGGTTAACCACACAAAAACATAATTATCATACCTTTGTGTTGTTTTATTAACAACTTTGAATCACCTTCCACTACAGTGATATCTATTTTGCTTAACTATTGTCTTTACATATTTTAAGTTAATTTATTACATTATTTTAGAATTAGTTTACCCAAACCATGACTTTATACTGTATTTAAACATATTAATCAAAGTATAAGCTCATTATTTTATATTTTGTGTGTAGGGATTAGAGTGTACAGGTGTCTGAAAAAAATTCAGTCTTGATAGTCTTGCTTCCATATATAGAAAATTATTCCTAAACTGATGACTGAACTTCAAATATATTTTTGCTTTTTTTCACATTAAGTATTGTCTTTATTTAATTCTACTTGCACAAAACAACCTTGAATATCTTCTGCTTTGTGCAATAGATGTTTCTTGAACTCTCAGTTTCTCAGAATACTTTCATATCACCTTGGGGGAGTGACCTAACTTCAGTGTGCTTCAATTTCCACTTCATATAATAGCACATAGATAATAAAGTTCACACAGAAGCTGTGAAGATAATTATATAGCACTGCCCAAATGTAAAGTGTTGTATAAATATGACAAAAATGAGTTACTTGGTTATTTAATTTCATTCTGGCTTTCCCATAAATGTACTCTTGCTGGAGTGTTGCTATAGCCTCAAGTGGGTACAATAAAATTACTTGGCCAGCAGACGCTTAAGGAACTAAGGAGTTATTTTCTTCAGGGGCTTAAGCCTATATGAAAGGGAAATAAAGTAAGAGATTGGTAGAATGTCAGGAAAAATAAATATTTTTTTCTCCAACTGGAAGGGAGCATAGGTAAAATACATACCTTGCCATACGTATTCCTGGTGAAAAGTAGAAAGCAAACTGAGATGTATGCCCTTATTTATTTGAAAGACAATGTTCTGTGTTATACAAAGAGAAAGTTTTGGATTCATAGAAATCTAAATTTAAAGCACTACTTAGTTACTCTCTGGTGTTGCAAACTTGAATGTTCTGTCTCTCTATATATATGTATGTATATGCTAACTGCAATTGTAAATATTTTCTAACATAAAGTAATAGACAATGTTAAGAAATTGTATTAAGTCTGTTCAACTTTCTATTATCCAAAATATAATTGAAATATGTAAGCATCATTAATACTTGTAACATCTGGCTTCCACATTTCTGATTTTATCTTTGGACATTAATAAAAGTACTGTCAAATTTCTTCTAACTTCTTGAACATAACAAAATTGATCAGGACTAGGATCATACTAGGGAGTTCTAATATTTCAATATTTCAGATGGTGACTGCATCCATGAAATTAAATGACGCTTGCTCCTTGGAAGAAAAGCTATGACCAACCTGAAAGTGAAAGTAAAGTCGTTCAGTCGTGTCTGACTCTTTGCGACCCCATGGACTGTAGCCTATGAGACTCCTCCATCCATGGAATTTTCCAGGCAAGAGAACTGGAGTGGGTTGCCATTTCCTTCTCCAGGGGATCTTCCCAACCCAGGTATCGAACCCGTGTCTCCCGCACTGCAAGCAGACACTTTTATCACCTGAGCCACCAGGGAAGTTATGACCAACCTAGACAGCATATTATAAAGCAGAGACATTACTTTGGCCAACAAATGTCCATCTTGTCAAAGCTATTGTTTTTCCAATAGTCATGTATGGATGTGAGAGTTGGACCATAAGTAAAGCTGAGCGCTGAAGAATAGATGCTTTTGAAGTGTGGTGTTGGAGAAGACTCTTGAAGGTCCCTTGGACTGCAAGGAGATCAAATCATTCATTTCTAAAGGAAATCAGTCCTGAATATCCATTGGAAGGACTGATGCTGAAGCTGAAGCTCCAATACTTTGGTCACGTGATGCGAAGAACTGACTCTTGGAAAAGACCCTGATGCTGGGACAGATTGAAGGCAAGAGGAGAAGGGGATGACAGAGGATGAGATGGTTGGATGGCATCACCAACTTGATGGACATGAGTTTGAGTAAACTCTGGGAGTTGGTGATGGACAGGAAGGCCTGGCGTGCTGCAGTCCATGGAATCCCTAAGAGTCAGACACGACTGAGAAACTGAACTGAACAAGCAGTTTAAAACCTGAAATTATTTTAGACTTAATTCACTTTTTTTCCAATGCTCCTGTCTTTTTTTTTTAAGTGAAACAAATATGGACTTTATTTTTTTTAATTTAATTTTATTTTTTAAACTTTACATAATTGTATTAGTTTTGCCATTTCATTTGTAGAATGATCCAATATGTGTTCCCTTATGCAATGACCCGATGAACTCCCCAATGATGGTTGAAAAAGGAACTAGAAAAGCAACAAAGTTTGTCTTTGGCAAATTTCAGTGACACTAGAGAAGTCTTATGAGACAAAAGGCAAGTTTTTCTGTGAAAGCCTCCTTCTGGAATCACTGTCTTCCAATCCAGTTTTGTCTCTGCAGTCTGTATGCCATCACCAGAATTTTTTGTTCACACTTCACCTTAAACCACTTCTTAAGGTTCAATAGCTATTCATTTTGAATATAATAATTCAATGTGCTTATTTTGTTGCTGGAATGAGAGGAAGACAAACTAGATTGAAGAAGGTGTAAAAGACTTTTTTACTTGCTATTGTTCTTGAAGTGTAGCTGTAGCGAGGATTTCCAAATGAACTGTACATTTCTGTCCTTATTTTTATGTACTCAAAATGAAAATGAACAATAATAACTCATGAGATCATATTTTTTTTCTCTTCAAATTGGTCTTTGTTGATTGAAAAAATTTTCAATTGAGATGACACAGAGACAAGGATTTTCTATGTTAGAAATTTAGAAATGAGTTAATTGAAATATACATATCTAGAGAGATTTTCCCTCAAAGATAACTATAGAAGTATTCCTTTTCACACATTCCACTCTGGTTTTTTTTTTTTTTTTCAAGAAAGAATGGGAAATATACAGTTCTCACTTAACTTTGAGGGCCTAAACTTTAACAACTTTAGCTCAAACATTGCTCTGTTTCTCTTTCTCATTCTGTGTGTGTGTGTCTCTCTCTCCCCTGCACATGCAGACATGCTGTACTCGGCACAATATTTTGTTGCTGCCTCTACTGAGCAGTTGAAAGAGCTTAAGCAGATATGTCTGGGATAAAAGTATATCTTCAAAATTTTAAATACTCTTTGCAGTAGTTCCTGTAGAGTAATGCACTACATTACAATGTACTTCCCCGTGAGAAGTAAAATTCATTAGAGCAGTTGTTAGCCAGTTCTCTAGAGGCTTCTGGTTCCTGAGAAACTTACCTGTGAGATACTACAAAATAAGATAGAAGAATGACTTTCAAATATTGTACTTTTAGATTAATTATATAGAATAAAAAGAAAAAAATGCTTAACAGCTGCTTTAATTTAGGGTTAAAGAACATCCAATGTAGCATTCACGATTTATTAGATATTTAATTTCTACTCTGAGTGACATGTGCTTCATTATGAATGAAAAAAAAAGTTATTTATAACCTCTGCCACCAAGCAGTTTAAAATCTAGTTGAGTGCATTTTAAGATTAAATGCAAGATGTTAAAAATAAACTAGTAATATTATGATATTTTAAACTTTGAATGGGCATCAGTGCCTTTCACAGGACCCCCCATTCCAAAATGTGGTGATTTTTAGTACTTTCCACCTTCCTAATGCCTCTTCTGCATAGGTCTAGCTCCTCCAACTCTTCATTGTCAACCTTAATTTTTTTGGATTTATTAATGTACAGTTCAGATTTTTATGGCTATGTAAAGGATTTAGAACAAAGACAAATTAAACAGAAAAAAAGGACAGTTTTAACCTCTCTTGAATGAGAGAATTAATTTCAACAAATTACAATCATTTTAAGAATAATCCACATAGAATTGCCTACAGATGAAAATGTTTTCCTTAGCAAATGTGTACTACCTTTTATTTATATGTTTTTAAAAAATCATTACAATGATTCCCATGATTTATACATACTTCCAAACTCACTAGAGTAATTTGGGAGAAATGTTAATGTGTGTTCTAGCTTACAGATCAAGAAATGGAATCCATAAACTAAAAATATCCATCTATTCCACCCTTTCTTCCACTGGATTATAATAATTCTGACAAACATGGATGTGAAAGTCCAATTAATTCATGCCAGCTCTGCCCTTTTGAAGCACCCTAATTTTGCCACTTGTTGAAATGGCTTGCATCCATTTTAATTTTCTCAGGATTTTATTCATGATGCATTTTGGAACATATATGTTGGTAACTCTAAACTAGCACTAAAAATACTACAGATTGTATTGCTCTTTTTGCTTTATCTTCAAATACATATCCTATAAATTAATCCACTTTGGATTTTAATAAAATGTTCTATTATTAGGAAAGCAAAATAACTATAAAGAAACTATATATTGTAAACATTTAAAAAAAATTCTGTCGCCAGAAATACTCAAAAAAACAGGAGTAAGTAAAGAGAACAGCATAATAATTTAGGTTTTAGAAGAATAACTTATCTTGTAAAGACCTAAGAGATTAAATATCAGTAAATAACAAGATACAAGTAACTAAATACTTGAGCAATATGTATAATAAAGAAGTAATGATTATATAATCTATTGTGAATTTGGAGAAAAGTAAAATATTAACAAAAATTTCCATTGTTCATTAATAAAATCATATATCTTGAGCACATAACAGACTCAACATTGAATAAAGCATTAAATAAAACATTAATTCTACACAACACATTAATATTGCAAAGATTTTACAGAAATTGATAAATGAATAAATAAACATCTCCCTGAACTATTTACCTTAAACCTAGATTTTTAAATAAGATAATATAGTTACTATCACAAAGGAGCTTGTAGTCTCTTTAATTAGGAGGAAAAAAAGAAAATCTATATACAAGTAAGCAATTTTTTAAAAGTTTATAACACAAAAGAAGAGCAAGTAATATATAGAACAATAGAACAAGGGAAATGAAAGAATACAATCAGATCAGATCAGATCAGATCAGTCGCTCAGTCGTGTCTGACTCTCTGTGACCCCATGAATCACAGTACGCCAGGCCTCCCTGTTCATCACCAACTCCCGGAGTTCACTCAGACTCACATCCATTGAGTCAGTGATGCCATCCAGCCATCTCATCCTCTGTCGTCCCCTTCTCCTCCTGCCCCCAATCCCTCCCAGCATCAGAGTCTTTTCCAATGAGTCAACTCTTCGCATGAGGTGGCCAAAGTACTGGAGTTTCAGCTTTAGCATAATTCCATCCAAAGAAATCCCAGGGCTGATCTCCTTCAGAATGGACTGGTTGGATCTGCTTGCAGTCCAAGGGACTCTCAAGAGTCTTCTCCAACACCACAGTTCAAAAGCATCAATTCTTCGGTGCTCAGCCTTCTTCACAGTCCAACTCTCACATCCATACATGACCACAGGAAAAACCATAGCCTTGACTAGACGAACCTTTGTTGGCAAAGTAATGTCTCTGCTTTTGAATATGCTATCTAGGTTGGTCATAACTTTCCTTCCAAGGAGTAAGCATCTTTTAATTTCATGGCTGCAGTCACCGTCTGTAGTGATTTTGGAGCCCAGAAAAATAAAGTCTGACACTGTTTTCACTGTTTCCCCATCTATTTCCCATGAAGTGATGGGACCAGATACCATGATCAATTCTTAAGGTCAATTTATTTATTCAGTATTGTGTGCCAGGCACTGTTGTGGACACTAGATATATAGTATTGAGAATAAAAGAAAATAACCCTTTCCTTCGTGGATAATACATGCTAAGATAAGAACAATACATGCTAAGAAAATATATAAAAGAATATAGGAAATGTGTTAGAATGGGCCCCAATATTATGTGTCCAAGGATAGTCTTACAGATTGTGTCATAGGAATAATGATATGAAGGAGGAAAAACAGCAAGTCATGAATGTGCTTAGAGGAAGACCTGAGGAAATAGTAAATGCAAAAAGCCCCAACAACAAGGTCCTAATGTACAGCCTCAGAACTATATTCAATATCCCGTGATAAACCACAATGAGAAAGAATATGAAGAAGAATACAAATATATATGTACATATACAATGTATGTATGTATTTGTATACATACATATATATGAATCACTTTGCTGTGCATAATAAACACAATATTGTAAATCAACTATATTTCAATAAAATAATGTTTCTTTTTTTTTTTTTAACCCTAAGAGGAAGGGCTTGTTGGTCTGTTTTAGGAACAGTGAGAAGGTCAATGTAACTTGAAATTAGAGTATGAGCACAGTGCAATATGATAAAAAAGAGTAATATGAGAAAATATTTTTCAAAGACATCAAATTTTTGACCTAAGCACCTGAGGATGTGAGGTTCCATTTAATGAGATGTGGATTACTGTGAGGGAACAGGTTTGATGATAAGATTAGAAAAGAGTGAAAAGAAAGACAGAATTCTATTCCAAGATGGTGAAATAGGAGGTTCCTGATGTACAGCCACACATGGTGCAATTCCCACCAAATAAATTCCAGAAACTCTTTGAGTAACTCATACACATCAGTTGAAGGAGAGATTGTTGTTCTGTCACCCAGTCGTGTCCAACTCTTTGCAACCCCACGGATAGCAGCATACCAGGCCTCTCTGTCCCTCACCATCTCCGGAAATTTGGCCAAGTTCATGTCCATTGCATCAGTGATTACCTTGAAATGGGTACAAAAGGCTCAAACACACTGCCACCTAAACCACATCCCCAGCACAACATCATACAATCAGAAGAGAACTCACACTCTCAGCTTCAACTTGAGGAGTAAAGGGATTGGACCCAATATCTAGCACCTCAGCTTATAAAACTTCCACCTGATGCTCTGAAACCCAATAAAGCTGATGTCCAGACCCACAGTACAACTGCAAACAAAGAAATATTTTTTAATTAGTGCCCAAGGACTCTTTCTGACTCCTTAGCACAGAGTTTCAGGCCGAGCACGAGGAAGTAGATACAAACACCCCATTTCCAACCTTTCCCTGACTGAGACTCATTAGCATACTTCAGAAGGAGGCCTATTTGCATGCTTCAGAAGATGCGGCAGTGGGGTCAGGCTTCTAAGTTTACATCCAGGAGCTGACTGTGGGTGTCATCTCCATGTTCTCCCTCGGATCTGCTCCAGGTTGCCAGTGTCACCCTAGAAGGAGTCTGTGCACTTTTAAGTTGCCCAGCAATCTCTGTTTCAACAAGCCTACCACGTTATTTTTCTGTATGATAAATTTTAGAATCACCATTCTAAAGGACTGCTTCAAAAAGAAGCCACTTTACACAGAAGAACTGAAACACAAGAAAATATGCAATATATGGATGGATTTTATGAAACATAGACTATATAAAATAATGATAAGTTAATGTCTAATTTGCAGGATTACAAAAAAAAAGAAAAAAAGAAAATACTAGAAAAAAAATAGCATATCTCTCACAGGATGAGTGAATGGGTAAAAGAATATATCCTTTTGAATGCAGTGTTGAGCATACACATATAATCCTGTGTATGTTAACATTTTAAAAGTAATAGTTAAAATAGAATGCATGTACTCTAAACCAATAGAGAAGAACTAAGGTGATTAAAAACCAACTTATTGGCAAACCCCCAAGAGGAAAAGGATATTCACCATACATATATTTGACAAATGCAAAACATATAAAGTTATCCAATAAATCAATTAGAAAAAAGTTCAATGAAAAAAAGAGGAAAAAAGATATAAATATTTAAAAAGATACTTCACCAAAAAAGATATCAAAATACCTAATTAATATAGGTAAAAGTATTGTTCAACTTTAATCAGCTATCAATAAAATCACACCACCACAATGCTCTAAACTCCAGAATGTACCAAATGAAGCAGATGAAAAATATTAATTATTGGTAAGAATGGGGAGCAACCAGAATTCTGTGTACCATTTGTCAGAGTATACATTTGTACAACCAATTTGGAAAATTATTTGATGATTTTACTTAAAGGTGTATCCTCAGATTTAATGTGGACATGGGTTTAACAAAAGATTTGTTCTAGTGTGTATAAGAGTACTATTAATAATCATCTGAAACTGTTAACTATTCAAATGCTTATAAGACATAGAATGTGTAAATTAACTCTGGTAAATTCACAAAATGTGATAGAGCCACAGGAACATAAAGTCTACAACTACATGGAAAATAAGAGTGATTCTTTATCACAATATTGAATGAAGAATCAGAAAAAAATAACACATACTCTATAAATCTATTCAACTAACATACCAAAAAAAAAAAAAAAAAAAAACACCTTTCTCTATGCTGCTAAAAATGTCTGAATAGTGGTTTCTTGTGATCTGGTAGGGAGCATGACCACATGGGGTGATGGTCATAATCCCATTTCTTAATCTGAGTGCTGGACATACAGGTATGTTAAACTTGTGAAATTCACTGATTTTCACACTTATGTGCATTTCAATTTCTATATTATATTCTGATGAAAAGTTTTTAAAAACTCTAAAAACATTCCTTTATCAATATAAAAGAATTCAGAAAAGAACAGAATAAGGAAGAGAGATAATCAGCATATATAAAAGTGTTCCAAATATACCAAGCATCATGGTGAATTTAAACAGATTAACTATTTAATTAAAATATAAAAATATAAACATAGGCAATCATTTGATGAAATGCATATATAAATCATAAACTCACAATAGGATTGAAAGTAAAATAAAGTAAAATGATACGGAGGGTTCAGGATGGGGAACACATGTATACCTGTGGCGGATTCATTTTGATATTTGGCAAAACTAATACAATTATGTAAAGTCTAAAAATAAAATAAAATTTAAAAAAAAATTAAAAAAAAAAAAGAACATGCTAATCAAAGTGAAAATGGAGTGGCTACATCAAGGTTTCGCAGTGGTGACACTATGGATATTTCATGCATAATTCTTTGTTATAAAGGTATGTCCTTGATGTTTAGCAACATCCAAGACCTATACACACTAGATGCCAGTAGCACTACCCTCCTCCTGTTGTAACAACCAAAAATATCTCCAGATATTATAAAATCACCCTTAGATTACACCCTCCCCCACAGGTGAGAAGCACTGGGTTACATTGCATGTTCAGTCACTTCAGTAGTGTCCAACTTCTGTGATCCTATGCACTGTATCCCACCAGGCTCCTCTGTCCATGGGATTTCCCAGTGAAGAATACTGGAGTGGGTTGTCATTTCCTTCATCACCCCCAGTTAGGAAAAACTGTGCTACATTAATATAATACAAATTAGATTTCAAAACAAAGCTATTAATAGACTTAAAGAAAGCTATTGTGTGGTGTTTAATTCATATTTGTTCTTCAGTAAATATTTATTGAACTCCTACACCAGGGAGACAATAAAGGAGAAGCAGATAAAATTCTAGTTATTACAGAGCTCATACTCTAGTGGGGATCAACAATGGTTAACAAATAAATAATTCATTGATACGAGCTAGAAATAAAAATACAGCATAGTAAGTGAATGTATTTTTATATAGTGAAATGCTATTTTATATTAAGTTCCCAAGGAAGATTTATTAAATAATTTGGCATTTCAAAAGACAGTTTAAGAAAGTCATGTTTAGTCAAGATTGTTCAGAATGAAGGCAAAGCAAGTATTTGCATAAGGTCTAAGAAAGGAGCTAGGCATATTCCAAATAACAATGGACAGGAGAATATGGATCAAGCAGAGTAATAGAGAAGAAATGAAATAGGAGGTAAAGTAAGGGTTGGCTTGTCAAAAAAATTTAAAGTAATTGGATACAATTATTCTCACTTCAGTTCAGTTCAGTCGCTCAGTCATTTCCAACTCTTTGTGACCGCATGAATTGCAGCACGCCAGGCCTCCCTGTCCATCACCAACTCCTGGAGTTCACTCAAACTCAAGTCCATCACGTCAGTGATGCCATCCAGCCATCTCATCCTCTGTCATCCCCTTCTCCTCCTGCCCCTATTCCCTTCCAGCATCAGAGTCTTTTCCAGTGAGTCAACTCTTCTCATGAGGTGGCCAAAGAACTGGAGTTTCAGCTTTAGCATCATTCCTTCCAAAGAACACCCAGGGCTGATCTCCTTTAGAATGGATTGATTGGATCTCCTTGCAGTCCAAGGGACTCTCAAGAGTCTTCTCCAACACCACAGTTCAAAAGCATCAATTTTTTAGTGCTCAGTTTTCTTCACAGTCCAACTCTCACATCCATGCATGACCACTGGAAAAACCGTAGCCTTGACTAGACAGATCTTTGTTGGCAAAGTAATGTCTCTGCTTTTGAGTATGCTATCTAGGTTGGTCATAACTTTCCTTCCAAGGAGTAAGTGTCTTTTAATTTTATGGATGCAATCACCATCTGCAGTGATTTTGGAGCCCCCCAAAATAAAGTCTGACACTGTTTCCACTGTTTCCCCATCTATTTCCCATGAAGTGATGGGACCCGATGCCATGATCTTCGTTTTCTGAATGTTGAGCTTTAAGCCAACTTTTTCACTCTCCTCTTTCACTTTCATCAAGAGGCTTTTTAGTTCCTCTTCACTTTCTGCCCTAAGGTTGGTGTCATCTGCATATCTGAGGTTATTGATCTTTCTCCCAGCAATCTTGATTCCATCTTGTGCTTCTTCCAGCCCAGCATTTCTCATGATGTACTCTGCATATAAGTTAAATAAGCAGGTGACAGTATACAGCCTTGATGTACTCTCACTTAATATTAGCTAAAAACAAACAATAAAAATACATATAGTTATTATACTATTATTAGAATTTCAAAAAAATTTATGAAAATCCGTAACTGTGGTCCACTGGGCCACAAAGAGTTGGACACGACTGAGCAGCTGAACTGAACCTAATTGAGTGTATACATGCTAATGCTGCTCTCTCAATTTATCCCATCCATTCCTTCTCCCACTGTGTCTACAAGTTTGTTCTCTATTATTGTGTCTCTGTTCCTGCCCTACAAATAGTTTAATCAAGACCATTTTTCTAGATTCTATATATATGTATTAATATACAGTACATGTTTTTCTCTTTCTGTGTTACTTCATTCTGTACGACAGACTCTAGGTTAAAACAGAACTAAGATCATGCAACTTTCATACTTAAATCATTCAACCAAGCCAAGAGTAAGGCCCACATTTACACCAAACTGTCTAATTCTGGCCAAAATCATTTTTCTCTTTTGGTTCTTAGCTTAAATGTCACTTCCTCAGAAAAGATTTCCTTACTAAATCTTAATTTAAAAGTTTCTTATTAATTCTTCATTCTAGCTCTCTGAATTTCATTTATTTTTTTGCAGAATTTTTAATTATATAATTATTAGTAAAATTCTTTAGTATCAATCTTTCAGCTAGACTGATATGCTATCTCTTTATAGACAAATTCTATTTTGTTTACTCAATAAATTTAGCACAGCAATTGAGTGAATGATTGATACCTTAGGATATCCAGTGTTGTATCACCCTAGCCCCATTGTAATCACATTAATCTTTTCTATCTACTTATTAAAATATTATCACAGTCTCTAAATTTACTATTTCACCATTCTGTGTGTGTGTGTGTGTTTTTCCCCTGCTCAGGAGCCTCATTATCTTTTCCTTCAAATAACCTTAATGAGGGCTTCCCAGGCTGTGCTACTGGGAACCACCTGCCAATGTAAGAGATGCAAGAGGCACAAGAGACATGGGCTTGAACCCTGGTTTTGGAAGATCCCCTGAAGAAGCACACAACAACCCACTCCAATATTCTTGTCTGGAGAATCCCATGGACAGAGGAGTTTGGCAGGCTATAGTCTGTGGAGTCACAAAGGGTCAGACATGACAAGTGATTTAGCATACATGCTGCTGCTGCTGCTAAGTCGCTTCAGTTGTGTCTGACTCTGTGTGACCCCATAGACGGCAGCCCACCAGGCTACCTCGTCCCTGGGATTCTCAAGGCAAGAACAGTGGAGTGGGTTGCCATTTCCTTCTCCAATGCATGAAAGTGAAAATGAAGTCGCTCAGTCGTGTCCAACTCTTAGTGAACCCATGGACTGTAACCCATCAGGCTTCTCCATCCATGGGATTTTCCAGGCAAGAGTACTGGAGTGGGGTGCCATTGCCTTCTCCGAGCATACATGCATGCACCCTTAAAAATGTTTACATGGTTAGTCTGTCAAACACCTATAAGTTTTTCAGGAACCAATTAAAAATTATCTCCTTAAGTCATTTGGCCCTCCTATCTCCATTTTACTGACCAAAGAATGAATGCTGTCCATGTTTTTATTCCCTTAGTTTGTATCATCCAGAATTCAGTTTGGGCATAGAAATCACAACAATTACTTTAGCAAAGATAATTTAATATACAGACTTGTTAACTATATATTGAAAAACTGAAAGTCAAAAAATGTAGATGAGGGTGTTTTTTTAGGTAGACAGCAACAAGAAACAGCTATACTTCTAATGCTGGAGGAGAAAAGGTGTCCAGTCAGTTCATTTCATTCGCTCAGTCGTGTCTGACTCTTTGCAACCCCATGGACTGCAGCACACCAGTCTTCCGTGTCCACCACCAACTCCCGGAGCTTGCTCAAATTCATGTCCACTGAGTCAGTGAGGCCATCCCACCATTTCATCCTCTGTCGTTCCCTTCACCTCCTGCCTTAGAAGGCAGCAATAAGGAATAGCTATATCTCTAACACTGAAGGAGCAAAAAGGATTAGAATTTTTAAATCTTAAGAAATTTAGAGTAGGAGTCCTTCAAGTTTTAACTCAAATGTTTGAGGAGGAAGTCCCTCTGCATTGGGTTCTATGATTCTGATTTCATAAATGTTGTGGAGGTTGCTAATACTGGAACAAAGTGCTATGGTTTGGAAAACCATCACTGCTTTCTGCTAAGGTGATGGCAACAGAACCAGTAAAGATACCACAACAAAACGCTGCATATTCCTTCTTTCTCTTTCAGCCTTCTAGCTTCCACCAAGCCCTATTGCAAAGACTTGGCAGAGAATTATCTTACCTAAGAAAACATGCTTCACAGAGTCTGAGAGTATAGAAAATGTGTTTAAGGAAAATAACATAGTAACTTAAAACTTGGCAAATAGTTCTAAATTGTTCATTGTAGTTATTTTTGCAAACTTTTATTAATTTGCTTTTTGGATAAATGTGTATTGATAGTTCCTTCTTTGCTTTTTGGTTAAATGTTTATTGATAGCTCCCTCTATCAGGTTCTGCAGCTAGTGATAAATAACAATTATGGAGTTCTTGTCCTCACAGTGCTTATCATCTGAGTTTTCTGTTCCACTAAAATCCATGCACTTTTATTTAGAGAACATATCTTTAAAACATATGTATTTTAAAAACACAGGTATACCTGTGGCAGATTCATTTTGATATTTGGCAAAACTAATACAATTATGTAAAGTTTAAAAATAAAATAAAATTTAAAAAAATATGTATTTTAAAATGTAAAATATTTTAAGTATACAGAATGTAATAGGTATCCATGACTGCATTGACCCTGGTCTCTTTAGAACAGTGGTTCTTAGCTGGAGATGATTTTGCACACAGATAATGTTTAACAGTGCATGCTAATGATCAGCAAACTATACACAGGTGGCCAAGTCCTGCCCACCACATTATTATAAATAAAATTTTATCAGAACACAGTCAGACTCAGTTGTTATTAACTGTTTATGTCTGCTTTTGTGTTCCACCAGCAGAGGTATGATTGTGTCAGAGACTGAATAACACACAAAGTCTGAAATATTTAGTATTTGACTCACTAGAGAAAAAAATAAAATTGCCATCATTTAGAACACACAACTAAAATTTAGTATAAACACTTAATACCACTAGTACTAGCACAGCAAATACCCTTTTTAAACAATACAAAATGACTTTACACATGGACTTCACTAAATGGTCAATACCGAAATCAAATTGGTTACTTTCTTTGTAGCTGAAGATGGAGATGCTGTATACAGTCAGCTGGATCTGACTGTGGCTCAGATCATCAGTTTCTCATAGCAAAATTCAGGTTTAAACTAAATAAAACCAGGAAAAACAATAGGACAGCAGGTATGACTTAAATCAAATCCCATATGAATTCACAGTAGAGGTAAAAAAGAGGTTCAAGGGGCTAGATCAAGTTAACAGTGTGCTTGAAGAACTATGGACAGAGGTCCATAGTATTATACAGGAGGCAATGAACAAAACCATCCCAAAGAAAATGTAAAGAAGGCAAACTGGTTATCCGAGGAGGTTTTACAAATAGTGGAAGAGCAAAAAGAGGAAAAAAGCAAGGGAGAGAGGAAAAGGTACATCCAATTAAACTCAGAGTTCCAAAGAATACCTAGAAGAGACAAGAAGGGCTTTTTCAATGAACAATGCTTAATAATAGAAGAAAAGAACAAAGGGGAAAGACTAGAGATCTGTTCAGGAAAATTGGAAGCATAAAGGGAGCATTCTGCCCAAAAATGGGCACAATAAAGGATAAAAATGGTAGAGAACTAGTAGACACTGAAGAGATCAATAAAAGATAGAGAGAATAGGTGGAAAAACTGTATAAAAAAAAAATCTTAATGAACCAGATTACTACGATGGTGCAGTTAGTCACCAAGAATCAGACATTATGGAGTGCAAAGTCAAGTGGGCCTTAAAAAGCACTGCTCTTAATAAAGCTAGTGGATGCGATGAAATTCCAGTAGAATTATTTAAATCCCTAAAGGAAGATGCCATCAAGGTGTTGCATTCACTATGTCAGCAAATCTGGAAGACCCAGCAGTGGCCACAGGGCTGGAAAATGTCAATCCTCATCCAAATCCCCAAGAAGGTTAATACCAAAGAATGTGCTAATCATCAGATAATTGCACTCGTCTCCCATGCTAGTAAGGTCTTGCTTAAAATCTTGCATGCTAGGCTTCAATATTATGGGAACCAAGAACTTGCAGATGTATATGCAGGGTTTAGAAAAGGAAGAGGAACAGGAGATCAAATTGCCAACATTTGCTGGGTTATAGAGAAAGCAAAAGAATTTCAGAAAAATATCTGTCTCTTGTTTCATTGGCTATTCTAAAGCCTTTGACTGTGTGGATCATGGCAAACTGTAGAAAGCTCTTAGAGAGATGGGAAGGCCAGACCATCTTACCTGTCTCCTGAGAAACCTGCATGTGGATCAAAAAGCAACAGTTAGAACCTTGTATGGAACAACTAGTTGGTTCAAGAGAAAGGAGTACAACAGTGCCGTCTGCTGTCACCATGTTTGTTTAACCTATAGGCAGAGCACATCATGAGAAATGCTAGGCTGGCTGAGTTACAAGCTGGAATCAATATAGGCAGGAGAAACACCAACAACCTCAGACATAGAGATGATACAACTCTAATGGCAGAAAGAGAAGAAGAACTAAAGAGTCTCTTGATGAATATGAAGGAGGAGAGTGAAAGAGCTGGCTTAAGACTAAATATTAAAAAATAAACAAACAAACAAACAAAAAACCTAAGGTCATAGCATCCGACCCCATTACTATATGGTGAGTAGGAGAAAAGGTGGAAGTAGTGACAGATTTCCTCTTCTTGGGCTCCAAAATCACTGCAGATGGTGACTGCAGCCATGATATCAGAAGCAAATGAGAAATATAGACAATGTATTGAAAAACAGAGACATTATTTTGACAACAAAGGTCTGTATAGTCAAGGCTATGGTCTTCCCAGTGGTCACATATGGTTGTGAGAGCTGGACTGGAGGAGGCAGAATATAAAGGAGGCAGAACGCCAAAGAACTGATACCTTTGAACTGTGGTGCTTTCGAAGACTCCTGACGGTCCCTTGGCCAGCAAGGAGATCAAACCAGTCAATCTAAAGGGTGATCAACCCTGAATATTTACTGGAGGAACTAATGCTGAAGCTGAAGCTCCAATACTTTGGCCACCTGATGTGAAGAACTGACTCATTGGAAAAGTCTCTGACACTGGGAAAGATTGAGAGCAGAAGGAGAAGAGAGCATCAGAGGATGAGATGGCTGGACTGAATCACCAACACAATGAACATGAACTTGGGAAAACTCTAGGAGATGCTGAGGGACAGTGAGGTCTGGTGTGCTGCAGTCCATGGAGTTGCAAAGAGTCCGACATGACTGGGAGACTGAACAAGAACAACAACCAACACTTAGGGCTTCCCTGGTAGTTCAGTTGTTAAAGAATCTGCCTGCATTGCAGGAGACCTCAGTTTGATTGCTTGGTCAGGAAAAGCCCCTGGAGAAGGGATTGGCTACCCACTCCAGGATTCATGGGCTTTCCTGGTGGCTCAGACAGTAAAGAATGCCTGCAATTTTGGAGACCTGGCTTAAATCCCTGGGTTATGAAGAACCCCTGGAGGAGGGCATAGCAACCCATTCCAGGATTCTTGACTGGAGGATTCCCAAGAACAGAGAAACTGGCAAGCTACAGTCCATGGGATCGCAAAGAGTCAGACATGACTGAGCAGCTAAGTACTGCACAGCACATCACCAATACTTTAGAGATTATTATGTAGAGGATTTTTTTAATATAGGTAAATATATGCCACCAAAATTAACTAGAGGGAATTTATTAATTTATTCTTGATATGGAATAAATTTTGTGTAAATTACAAACTTCCTTAGAGCACTGAAACATTCAGTTTTCAATTTTTGGTCTAATTTAAAGCATTTTCAAGCATTTTTTTTTTCAAGAACATTTAAGGGTGTAATAACTGATACAAGTTTTGTTTGTTCATTTGCTTTTCAATTCCCTCTGCTACTCAAAGAGTGTATCTTCTTAAGCTCATTAGATAAGAGACATATGTTTTCCCCAGAGGTAGCTGAACGTAGTAGTATTTGGCAGATCAATTTTCACTGGAGATTTAATATATAAGATTGTAGATTTAGTTGCCCATATGTGCCTGGTATTTCTGCAAGGGCGATATCCTTTTTGTTTATTAGCACATTGATAATTCATTAAAACATATGTGCTAAAATATATATTTAGCAAACGTTAAATACAGTCTCAATCCATCAGTTCAGTTCAGTCACTCAGTTGTGTCCGAACCTTTGTGACCCCATGAATCGCAGCACGCCAGGCCTCCCTGTCCATCACCAACTCCCAGAGTTCATTCAAACTCATGTCCATCGAGTTGGTGATGCCATCCAGCCATCTCATCCTCTGTCATCCCCTTCTCCTCCTGCCCCCAATCCCTCCCAGCATCAGAGTCTTTTCCAATGAGTCCACTCTTTTCATGAGGTGGCCAAAGTACTGGAGTTTCAACTTCAACATCAGTCCTTCCAATGAACAACCAGGACTGATCTCCTTTAGGATGGACTTGTTGGATCTCCTTGTAGTCCCAGGGACTCTCAAGAGTCTTCTCCAACACTACAGTTCAAAAGCATCAATTCTTCGGTGCTCAGCTTTCTTCACAGTCCAACTCTCACATCTGTACATAACCACTGGAAAAACCATAGCCTTGACTAGACGGACCTTTGTTGGCAAAGTAATATCTCTGCTTTTCAATATACTATCAAGATTGGTCATAACTTTCCTTCCAAGGAGTAAGCGTCTTTTAATTTCATGGCTGCAGTCACCATCTGCAGTGATTTTGGAGCCCCCCAAAAATAAAGTCTGACACTGTTACCACTATTTCCCCATCTATTTCCCATGAAGTGATGGGACCCGATGCCATGATCTTCATTTTCTGAATGTTGAGCTTTAAGCCAACTTTTTCACTCTACTCTTTTACTTTCACCAAGAGGCTTTTTAGTTCTTCTTCACTTTCTGCCTTAAGGGTGGTGTCATCTGCATATCTGAGGTTATTGATATTTCTCCCGGCAATCTTGATTCCAGCTTGTGTTTCTTCCAGCCCATCATTTCTCATGATGTACTCTGTATATAAGTTAAATAAGCAGGGTGACAATATACAGACTTGACGTACTCCTTTTCCTATTTGGAACCAGTCTGTTGTCCCATGTCTAGCTCTAACTGTTGCTTCCTGACCTCCATATAGATTTTTCAAGAGGCAGGTCAGGTCGTCTGGTATTTCCCATTTCTTTCAGAATTTTCCACAGTTTATTGTGATCCACACAGTCAAAGGCTTTGGCATAGTCAATAAAGCACATGTCTGTGGCAGATTTCATTTTGATATTTGGCAAAACTAATACAATTTTGTAAAGTTTAAAAATAAAATAAAATTTAAAAAAAGAAAAGAAAAGATATTAAAAAAAATAAAGCAGAAATAGATGTTTTTCTGGAACTCTCTTGCTTTCTTGATGATCCAGCGGATGTTGGCAATTTGATGTCTGCTTCCTCTGCCTTTTCTAAAACCACCTTGAACATCTGGAAGTTCATCATTCCCGTATTGCTGAAGCCTGGCTTGGAGAATTTTGAGCATTTCTTTACTAGCGTGTGAGATGAGTGCAATTGTGTGGTAGTTTGAACATTCTTTGGCATTGCCTTTCTTTGGGATTGGAATGAAAACTGACTTTTTCCAGCCCCGTGGCCCCTGCTGAGTTTTCCAAATTTGCTGGCATACTGAATTCAGCACTTTCACAGTATCATCTTTAAAGATTTGAAATAGCTCAACTGGAATTCCATCACCTCCACTAGCTTTGTTCATAGTGATGCTTTAAGGCCCACTTGACCTCACATTCCAGGATGTCTGGCTCTAAGTGAGTGATCACACCATCGTGATTATCTGGGTCATGATACTCTTTTTTGTACAGTTCTTCTGTGTATTCTTGCCACCTTTTCTTAATATCTGCTGCTTTTGTTAGGTCCGTACAATTTCTGTCCTTTATTGAGCCAATCTTTGCATGAAATGTTCCCTTGGTATCTCTAATTTTATTGAAGAGATCTCTAGTCTTTCCCATTCTGTTGTTTTCCTCTATTTCTTTGCATTGATTGCTGAGGAAGGCTTTCTTATCTTTCCTTGCTATTGTTTGGAAATCTGCATTCAGATGCTTATATC
Source organism: Bubalus kerabau (assembly GCF_029407905.1). Taxonomy (NCBI): domain Eukaryota; kingdom Metazoa; phylum Chordata; class Mammalia; order Artiodactyla; family Bovidae; genus Bubalus; species Bubalus kerabau. The sequence continues at coordinate 6,422,787 of NC_073635.1, read as the reverse complement.
TTTCCTTTTCTCCTTTGCTTTTCCCTTCTCTTCTTTTCACAGCTATTTGTAAGGCCTCCTCAGACAGCCATTTTGCTTTTTTGCATTTCTTTTCTATGGGAATGGTCTTGATCCCTGTCTCCTGTACAATGTCACAAACCTCCGTCATAGTTCATCAGGCACTCTATCAGATCTTGTCCCTTAAATCTATTTCTTACCTCCACTGTATAGTCATGAGGGATTTGATTTAGGTCATATTTGAATGGTCTAGTGGTTTTCTCCACTTTCTTCAATTTCAGTCTGAATTTGGCAATAAGGAGTTCATGATCTGAGCCACAGTCAGTTACTGGTCTTGTTTTTACTGACTGTATAGAGCTTCTCCATCTTTGGCTGCAAAGAATATAATCAATCTGATTTTGGTGTTGACCATCTGGTGATATCCATGTATAGAGTCTTATTTTGTGTTGTTGGAAGAGAGTGTATATTATGACCAGTGCATTCTCTTGGCAAAACTCTATTAACCTTTGCCCTGTTTCATTCCGTACTCCAAGGCCAAATTTACCTGTTAATCCAGGTGTTTCTTGACTTCCTTCTTTTGCATTCCTTCAATAATGGTACTCTTCTGCTTCTTAAAAGGTCTGCAAAAAGGCAGCTGTCATGGGTCTACTTTGGGTGGGACATAGTAATAAAGGTGGGGCGATGGACCTCACAGAAGTGTGGCCGAGAGGAGCTATTCCTCTCCCAAGGTCAGGGACGGTGACTGACAGTGCCAGGCTCCATTGGCACAGGAGCGGCTGAGAGGAGCTACCCCACTTCTGAGGTCAGGGGCGGCAGCCAAGAGGAGCTACCACATACCTGAGGTCAGGGGAGACAGCCGAGAGGAGCAACCCCACGTCCAGAGAGCGGCAGCTGAGTGGGTGCAGGAGGGCTGAGAGGAACTACTCCACGTCCAAGGTCAGCAGGGGCGGCCATGATGAGATAACCCTCGTCCAAGGTCAGGAGCAGCAGCTGTGCTTTGCTGGAGCAGCCGTGAAGAGATAGCCCACGTCCAAGTTAACAGAAACCCAAATAAGACAGTAGGTGTTGCAAGAGGGCATCATAGGGCAGACACACTGAAACCATAATCACAGAAAACTAGCCAATCTGATCATACGGACCACAGCCTTGTCTAACTCAAGGAAACTAAGCCATGCCATGTGGGGCCACCCAAGAAGGGAGGGTCATGGTGGAGAGGTCTGACAGAATGTGGTCCACTGGAGAAGGGAATGGCAAACCACTTCAATATTCTTGCCTTGAGAATCCCATGAACAGCATGAAAAGGCAAAATGATAGGATACTGAAAGAGGATCTCCCCAGGTCGGTAGGTGCCCAGTGTGCTACTGGAGATGAGTGGAGAAATAACTCCAGAAGGAATGAAGGAATGGAGTCAAAGAAAAAACAATACCCTGTTGTGGATGTGACGGGTGATAGAAGCAAGGCCCGATGATGTAAAGAGCAATATTGCATAGGAACCTGGAATGTCAGGTCCACGAATCAAGGCACATGGGAAGTGGTCAAATAGGAGATGGCAAGAGTGAACATCAACATTCTAGGAATCAGTGAACTAAAACGGACTGGAATGGGTGAATTCAACTCAGATGACCACTATATCTACTACTGTGGGCATTATATCTACTACTCCCTTAGAAGAAGTAGCCATCATGGTCAACAAAAGAGTCTGAAATGCAGTACTTGGATGCAATCCCCAAAACGACAGAATGGTCTCTGTTCATTTCCAAGGCAAACCATTCAATATGACGGTAATCCAAGCCTATGCCACAACCAGTAACACTGAAGAAGCTGAAGTTGAACATTTCTATGAAAACTTATGAGACCTTTTAAAACTAACATCCAAAAAAAGAAATTTCAATCCATGGATGAGCAAAATTTCTGTGAGCCTACTAATTTAAAATGTTTTCATTTGACTTTATATGCTTCTAGCCTATGCAAAAGAGTTTAAATCAATTGCAAATTTAGTACAAAACATAAACAAACTCAACAGAAAAAATCCCACTCTGTGTTGTTTTTGATGTTTATTATTTCCATATGTTCAGAGATAAAGTATTACTCACAGAAAAAAGTCTCTCATTTGAACTATCATTGAAATTATAAAATTGTTTTGGGGTGTTGTATTAAATACTTAATTAATTTGAATTAAACTTTTGTCTCAGACTTCTTTTTTACTCATTTCACAACACAATATATATAGATTTATTTCTTTTACTTTTGTTTTTTTAGAAACCAGTCACATTTTTCTCTGTCCAAAAGAAATATTTTCTTTTTCACAAGTTGTATGAAGTAGAAGCACATATCATCTTTGCCCTTTCAAATGTGAAAATCCTTCAAAGTATTCTTTTCTAATTGCATATGTCTTTCTTCATTATTTTTTACAAGAGAAGATTATAATAATCTGACCTTCCCTAAAGATGAAAATCAACTCATTCAAATGACTCAGACATTGTATAATTTACTGTTACTAAAACAACAAATAATTTGTGAGCATTTACTATCTGCCATGGCATCTGGTCCCATCATTTCATAGGAAATAGATGGGGAAACAGTGGAAAAAGAGTCAGAATTTATTTTGGGGGGCTCCAAAATCACTGCAGATGGTGACTGCAGCCATGAAATTAAAAGATGCTTACTCTTTGGAAGGAAAGTTATGACCATCCTAGATAGCATATTGAAAAGCAGAGACATTACTTTGCCAACAAAGGTCCGTCTAGTCAAGGCTATGGTTTTCCAGTGGTCATGTATGGGTGTGAGAGTTGGACTGTGGAGAAAGCTGAGCACTGAACAACTGATGCTTTTGAACTGTGGTGTTGGAGAAGACTTTTGAGAGTTCCTTGGACTGCAAGGAGATCCAACAAGTCCATCCTAAAGGAGATCAGTCCTGGTTGTTCATTGGAAGGACTGATGTTGAAGTTGAAACTCCGATACTTTGGCCACCTCATGTGAAGAGTTGACTCATTGGAAAAGACTCTGATGCTGGAAGGGATTAGGGGCAGGAGGAGAAGGGGATGACAGAGGATGAGATGGCTGGATGGTATCACCGACTCGATGGACATGAGTTTGAGTGAATTCTGGGAGTTGGTGATGTACAGGGAGGCCTGGCGTGCTGCAATTCATGGGGTCGCAAAGAGTCAGACACAACTGAGCGACTGAACTGAACTGATCTAAGGCACTGTTCAAGGTATGTTTATGTTGTTTGTGATCTACTTGATTGAAAAGAGGAGATCTTTGTTTTCAAGATGTTTTTAGCATAACAAAGAGTCAGGAAAACTGACAAAACATGGTTAACTCTAGCACAATAGTACAAGATTAGAAAAACTGTAGTGTAAATACAAGATAGCAAATGAGAGTCAGAGTAGACCTGAAGAAGAAACACTTGCATAAATTGTTATAGAAATACTTTTTTCAATAAATATAAGTATAGGGGAGGAATAGTCATTTCTGGCTGTGAGAAGAGCATGTGGAAAACTTTATTTACAGATTCCATTTAAAGAGTTAAATATTCATTTGTGTTTTTGGAATAATACAGTGCTAGAAAATGAGGACAATGAAAATATATCAAGTATGACTGCATAAAACATGCCAAAATGTGATTTTACTTTGAAGACAATGAGGAGCCATAAAGTAATTTTGAGCAAAATATAAACATTTAAATATAGTATTAGGGTAATATAAGTAATGATAAAGACAAACATACACATAAGACAGATAATTAAGAACTTATATCTACACATCTTATTTAGTGATTAGATAAGGACATGAGGCAGGGGAGGAATAAAAACTATTGCCAAGTAGCAAGTGTGCTTCTGAGCAGGTGGCTCAGTCAGTAAAGAATCCGCCTGTAATTCAGGAGACCACCTACAATGCAGGAGACATGGGTTCGATCCCTGGGTCAGGAAGATCCCTGGGAAGGAAATGGCAACCCACTCTAGTATTCTTGCCTGGAGAATTCCATGGACAGAGGGGGCTCGTGGGATACAGTCCATGGAGCCAAAAAGAGTAGGACACGACTGAGCAACTAACACACACAAACAAGGCTACTCAGGAGAAGTTTATGAGTCTCTTAGCATTAGATGAACTCAGTTATGTATGTATCATTTCCCAGGAACAGTGTATGAGAAGTATAGAAGAATATTTGGAGAACATATGTATTTATAAGGGAAATATAATTGAGGGAATATAGTTGAGGGAAAAGCATTCCATAAAAAAGGAAACAGTTTGTGAGCTTCTTACAAAACTAGACTATAATACACAGAAATTCCACTTATATTTGCACAACTAAGTTAAAAACTTATATCTGTAGAAGAACCCTCACACAAATTTTTATAGCACTTCCATTCATAATTTTTAAAACTAAAAGGTAGTCAATATGTCTTTTAATAGGCGGATGGGTATTCATATATTGGAGTATTTTTCATCAATAAAAAAAGAAAAAGTCTATAGAAATAGAAAAATAAAAATATAAGATTTAAAATCACTTTAAGTGAAAGAAGCCCATCTGAAGAGGCTACATACTGTAGGAATTCACTTATGCAACAATTTGGAAAAGGCAACATATGGAGAATGTGAAAAGATCAGTGGTTGCCGGGGATTTAAGGGGAAGAGGGATGAATAAGTGGAACAAAGGAGATTTTTAGCATAGTGAAATTATATGATACAGAAATTATGGATGTGTGTTTTACATTTGTGAACCTATAGAAGGTACAATATAAAGCATAAGCTCTAATGTAAAGTATTGACTTTAGTTAATGCATCAATACTGGTAGGCTACAGTCCATGTAGTCACAAAGAGTCGGACATGACTGAGCGACTTCACTTTCACTTTTCATATTAATTGAAGGCTAATTACTTTACAATATTGTGGTGGCTTTTGCCATACATTGACATGAATCAGCCATGGGTGTACATATGTCCTCCATCACGAACCCCTCCCACAACCCTCCTCATCACATCCCCCTGGGTTGTCCCAGTGCAATGGCTTCGAGTGCCCTATTCCATGCATCAAACTTGGACTGGTCATCTATTTCACATATGATAATTTACATGTTTCACTGCTATTCTCTCAAATTATCCCACCCTCAACTTCTCCCACAGAGTCCAAAAGTCTGTTTGTTTGTTTGTTTTTTCTTTTTATTTATTTATTTTTTTGTGTGTATGTTTTTTTTTTTGTTTTATTTTTTTAATTTAATTTTATTTTTTAAACTTTACATAATTATATTAGTTTTGCCAAATATCAAAATGAATCCGCCACAGGTATATCTTTGTCTCTTGCTAGCTTGCATATAGGGTCATGGTCATCATCCATCTTTCTAAATTCCATATATATGCATTATTATACTATATTGGTGGTTTTCTTTCTGACAATTCACTCTGTATAATAGGCCCCAGTTTCATACACCTCATTAGAACTGATTCAAATGTGTTCATTTTAATAAATGAGTAATATTCCATTGTGTATATATACCACAGTTTCTCATCCATTTATCTGATGATGGACCATGTCCTAGCTATTGTAAACAATGCTGCAATGAACATCGGGGTGCACATGTCTCTTTCAATTCTGGTTTTCTCAGTGTGTATGCCCAGCAGTAGGATTGCTGGGTCATATGGCAGTTCTATTTCCAAGTTTTTAAAGGAATCTCCTCATTGTTCTCTAGGATGCCTGTACTGTTTGCATTCCAACCAACAGTGTAAGAGGAGAGCTCCCTTTTCTCCACACCCTCTCCAGCAATTTATTGTTTGTAGACATTTTGATGGCAGCCATTTAGACTTCCATGAGATGGTGCCTCATTGTGGTTTTGATTTGCATTTCTCTGATAATGAGTGATGTTGAGCATTTCTTCATGTGTTTGTTAGCCATTTGTATGCCTTCTTTGGAGAAATGTCTGTTTAGTACTTTGGCCCATTTTTTGATTGGGTCATTTATTTTTCTAGCATTGAGCTGCATGAGCTGTTTGTATATTTTTGAGATTAATTATTTGTCAGTTTCTTCATTTGCTATTGTTTTCTCACTCTGAAGGCTGTCTTTTCAGCTTGCTTATAGTTTCCTTCATTGCTCAAAAGCTTTTAAGTTTAATTAGGTCCCACCTGTTTATTTTTACGTTTATTTCCATTACTCTGGAAGGTGAGTGATAGAGGATTTTGCTGTGATTTATGTCAGAGAGTGTTTTGCCTATGTTTTCCTCTAGGAATTTGAATGTTTCTGGTCTTACATTAAGATCTTTAATCCATTTTGAGTTTATTTTTGTGTATGGTGTTAGAAAGTGTTCTAGTTTCTTTCTTTTGCAGGTGCTTGACCAGTTTTCCCAGCACCACTTCTTAAAGAGTTTGTCTTTTATCCACTGTATATTTTTCCTCCTTTGTCAAAGATTCGGTGGCCATACATATGTAAATTTATCTCTGGCCTTTCTACTTTATTCCACTGATTTATACTTTTGTCTTTGTGTCAGTATTATACTCTCTTGGTGACTGGAGCTTTGTAGTATAGTCTAAGGTCAGGCAGTTTAATTCTTCCAGTCCCATTTTTTCTGAAGATTGCTTTGGTTATTAGAGGTATTTTGTATATTCACACAAATTGTGAAAGTATTTGTTTAAGATCTCTGAAAACTACTGTTGGTAGCTTGATAAGTATTGCATGAATCTACAGAGTGCTTTGGGTAGTAAACTCATTTTCACTATATTGATTTTTCCCATCCATGAACATGGTATACTTCTCCATCTAATTGTGTCATCTTTGATTTCTTTCATCAGTTTTTTTTAAAATTTTTTTTTATATAGATCTTTTGTTTCTTTAGGTAGATATATACCTAAGTATTTTATTCTTTTTTTTCACAGTGGTGAATGGAATTGTTTCCTTAATTTCTCTTTCCATTTTCTCATTGTTAGTGTATAGAAATTCAAGGGATTTCTGTGTATTAATTTTATATCCTTAAACTTTACTATATTCATTGATTAGCTATAATAATTTTCTGGTGGTGTCTTTAGGGTTTTCTATGAAGAGTATCCTGTCATCTGCAAACAGTGAGAGTTTTACTTCTTCTTATCCAACCTGGATTTCTTTTAATTCTTTTTCTTCTCTGATTGCTGTGGATAAAACTTCCAAAACTATGTTGAATAGTAGTGTTGAGAGTGGCCACCCTTGTTTGTTCCTGACTTTAGGGGAAATTCTTTCAATTTTTTTGTCATTTAGGATAGTGTTTGCTGTGGGTCATCATATATGGTTTTTTATTATGTTGAGGTATGTTCCTTCTCTGCCTGCTTTATGGATAGTTTTTATCATAAATGGGTGTTGTATTTTATCAAAAGCTTTCTCTGCACCTATTGAGATAATCATATAGTTTTTATCCTTCAATCTGTTAATATGGTGTATCACATTAATTGATTTGTGAATATTGAAGAATCCTTGAATCCCTGGGATAAAGCCCACTTGTTCATGATGTATGATCTTTTCAATATGCTGTTGGATTCTGTTTGCTAGAATTTTGTTCAGGATGTTTGCATCTATGCTCATCAGTGATATTGGCCTGTAGTTTTCTTTTATGTGGAATCTTCATCTGGTTTTTATATTAGGGTGATGTTGGCCTCATAGAAAGAGTTTGGGAGTTTACCTTCCTCTGCAATTTTCTGGAAGACTTTGACTAAGATAAGTGTTTGCTCTTCTCTAAATTTTTTGGTAGAATTCACCTGTGAAAACATATTTTGCTTGTTGGAAGATTTTTGATTACAGTTTTAGTTTCTGTGCTTGTGGTGTGTCTGCTAAGATTTTCTATTTCTTCCTGATTCAGTTTTTGAGGGTTATACTTTACTAGGAATTTGTCCATTTCTACCAGGTTTTCTATTTTATTGGCATACAGTTGCTTATAGTAGTCTTATGATCCTTTCTATTTCTGTGTTGTCATGATTTCTCTATTTTCGTTTCTAATTTTGTCGATTTGATTCTTCTCCCTTTTTTTCTTGAGGCATCTGGCTAATAGTTTGTCTATTTTATTTATCTTCTGAAATAATCAGCTTTTAGTATTGTTAATTTTTGCTATAGCCACCTTTTATTTATTTATCTGCTCTAATTTTTATGATTTCTCTCCTTTTACTAACCCTAGAGTTCTTCATTTCTTCTTTTTTTAGTTGCTATAGGCATAAACTTAGGCTATTTATTTGATGTTTCTCTTGTTTCTTGAGGTAAGCTTGTAATGCTATGAACTTTACCTTAGCACTGCTTTTACTGAATCCCATGGATTTAGGGTCGTTGTGTTATTTTCAAAGGTCTCTGTGCATATTTTTATTTCCTTTATGATTTCTTCCATGATTTGTTGGTTAATCAGAAGCATGTTATATAGCCTCTATACATTTGTATTTTTAATATTTGTTTTTCCTGTAGTTGACATCTAATTTTATTGCATTATGATCAGAAAAAATGCTTGAAATAACTTCTTCTTCTTTTTTTTTTTTTAATTTACCAAAGCTAAATTTATGACCCAGGATCAGCTCTATCCCGGAGAATGTTGTGTGCACTTGAGAAAAAGGTGAAATTCATTGTTTTGGGGTGAAATGTCTTATAGATGTCAGTTAGGTCTAACTGGTACATTGTACCATTTAAAGTTTGTGTTTCCTTCCTAATTTTCTGTTTGGTCAATCTATCCATAGGTGTGAGTGGGGTATTAAATTCTCCCACTATTATTGCGTCACTCTTAATTTCCCTTTTCATACTTGTTAGGATTTGCCTTTCATATTGAGCTGACTCTATGTTGGGTGCATATATATTTATAATTGTTATATCTTCTTCTTGGATTGCTCCTTTGATCATTATGCAGTGTCCTTCTTTATCTCTTTAATTCAAAGACTATTTTATCTGATATGACTATTGCTACTCCTGCTATCTTTTGGTCTCCATTTACATGAAATATCTTTTCCAGCCCTTCATTTTCAGTCTGTACGTGTCCCTTGGTTTCAGGTGTATTTCTTGTAGACAACATATGTAAGTATATAGGGGTCCTGTTTTTGTATCCTGTTGTGGTCCTTTAATGGACCAGAACCTGGCAGTCTGGAGTCGATGATAAGAAAGTGAAAGAGAGAGAGAGAGAAAGAAAGAAAGACATGGGGACCCAAGCTCTGATGGAGCAAGGGTGCTTAATTAGCAGAAATGCAGGTTTATATATCTTTAGTAAGATAATTACTCAGCTATTACACAGGATGAAATTTTATCAATAGCCACAATATGGATAGGCTAATACATACAAAGTCGCTGACGCTGAAAAGAGTCACTGCATGTTTCATCCTATGACCTCAGTCCTGAGAACTGCATGCAGCTCTACTTGTTCTCAGAATAGGAACTGATAAGGAACAGAGAATCCTTGAGAAATAGAAAACAGCATGCAGGAACCCTCTTGTTAAATGTTCCCTGCCAGTATCCATTTAGCCAGTTTTTGTCTTTTGGTTGGGGCAATCAACCCATTTACATTTAAGGTAATTATTGATATCTTTGATCCTGTTACCATTTACTTTACTATTTTTTGGTTTGGTTTTATAAACCTTTTCTGTGTTTCCTGTCTAGAGAAGATTCTTTCACATTTGTTGAAGAGTTGGTTTGGTGGTGCTGAATTCTCTCAGCTTTTGCTTGTCTGTAAAGCTTTTGATTTCTCCTTCATATCTGAATGAGATCCTTGCTGGATAGAGTAATCTGGGTTGTAGCTTTTGCTCTTTCATCACTCTAAGTATGTTCTGCCATTCCCTTCTGGCCTGAAGAGTTTCTATTGAAAGATCAGCTGTTATCCTTTTGGGGATCCCTTTGTGTGTTATTTGTGTTATTGTTGCTGGTTTTAATACTTGCTCTTTGCGTTTGATCTTTGTTAGTTTAATATGTTTATTAGGGTATTTCATCTTGGGTTTATCCTGTTTGGGACTCTGAGTTTCTTGGACTTGGGAGGCTATTTTCTTCCCAAGTACTTTCTCATGGCCTTTCTTTTTGTCTTCTTCTGAGACTCCTATGATTTGAATGTTGGGGCGTTTAACATTGTTCCAGAAGTCTCTCATTTCTTTTAAGAAGTGACTTTTAAGACCTTCTTTTAAGAAAGACTTCTTTTAAGAAGTTATCATTTCTTTAAATTCTTTTTGTCTTTTTTCCTCTCTGCTTCATTTCTTTCCACCACTCTAACTTCCACCTCACTTATCCTCTCTTCTGCTTCAGTTATTCTATAGCTGGTTCCCTCCAGAGTGCTTTTAATCTCAGTTATTGCATTATTCATTATTGATTGACTCTCCTTTATTTCTTCTAGGTCCTGGTTAAATATTTCTTATATCTTCTCAATCCTTGCCTCTAATCTGCTTATCTGTAACTCTGTTTTGTTCTCAAGATTTTGGGTCATCTTCACTATCATTTTTTTTTTTTGAATTCTTTTTCAGGTGGATTCCCTATCTCCTCCTCTTTTGTTTGGTTTCATGGGTATTTACCATATTCCTTTACCAGCTGAATATTTCTCTGCCTTTCATATTGTTCAGATTGCTGTGTTTGGTGTGCCCATTCTGTAGGCTGCATGTTCATGGTTCTTTATTGTGGAGTCTGCTCCCTGTAGGTGGGGTTTGACTAGCCGCTTGTCAAGGTTTCCTGGTTAGGGGAGCTTGCATAGGTGTTCTGGTAGGTGGAGCTGGATCTTTTCTCTCTGGAGTGTAAATAAGACTTCAGTAGGGAGTTTTGGGATGTCTATGGGTTTGGCATGGCTTTAAGCAGCCTGTCTTTTAATGCTCAGAGCTGTGTTCTTGCTTTGCTTGAGAATTAGTGTGGTATGTCTTGCTCTGGAAGTTTTTGGCTCTTGGGTGGAGCTTGGTTTCATTGTAGGCATGGAGGCTTTTGGATGAGTTCTTGTCTACTAATGTTCCCTATAGTCAGGAGTTCTCTGATGTTCTCAAGTTTTGGAGTTAAACCTCCTGCATCTGGCTTTCAGTCTTATTCTTACAGTAGCCTCAAGATTGCTCCATCTGTCACTTCCAGAGCAGTTCTCTCTTCTTTGTTTATTTTTGCTTCCTCTGTTTGCAAGTCTCTTTGGTGTCTAACTTCCACCCTGACACAAGGGGGTGAAGGCAGTCACTTATTTAGGTTCACTTGTTCAGTTGTGTTGTGGGGAGGGAGGAACACTGGAAATAAATACCACTGGCATGTTTGGGGAGTGCCTTCAGTATATGGACCACACTGGGTTTGCCCCAGTTCACAGTGGCGTGTGCTTTCCAGGTCTACACTGCTCAGGCTCCAGCGTTCTCTTCAGGGCACTGTCCAAAGCAGGCCCTGAGTTTTGTGCCCTTCCCAGGTCCAAGCAGGTCAGGCGACCAGGTGCTTGTGAGCACACTGTCCCAGGCAGGCTGTGCGTCTTAATCACCTCCCCAATATCGGCAGCTCGGTTTCCTGGTGTGCCACGAGAGCACCAACTCAGGTGTGCCATGTGTCTCTTCTGGCAGCTGTTCTCAGACTGCAACCCTCCTGGTGGATGTCAACCATCTAGGATCCCAGGAAGGCGTGGTTAGCAACTGGGAGCCTGCTCACAGTTTGGTGGAAAATGCCGTCTCTGAGGCCAAGATTGGAGCAGCACGTTGCCTTCAGGCTCTGGCTGTCGCAAGCCTGCCTCTCTGCCTCCAACGGTGGGGAGGGCCCGGTATGCATCTGGCTAGCTCTCCTTTGGTAGTCACTCAATGCTTTGTTCTGTGAGTGGGCCAGGCTGTGGCATTAGAGCCGTGTGCAGGAAAGTTCTCTCTCTCTCTTTTTTTTTTTTTCCTCAGCAATCCCAAAGTTTGTATTGCTATCTTATGTTAGCTCCCTCAGATTGGGCATTCAGGGCATTCAGGCCCGGTCCTTACCTTAAGGACTGATGATGCCACCCTCATCTTCCTGCCCATCCCCCACTTGCTGGTGGCAGATGCGAGCTTCTGGGCTACTTCTTGGCTGGCAGAGGTGGTTAGGCCCTTATTTTGTGTGATTTTTGTTTGTTTGTTTTTCTCTGGGTTATGTTGCTATCTGAGATTCCAAAACTCCCCACAGACACGCCTGTGAGAAGGTTTCCTATAGTTTGGAAATTTCTCTTCCTTCACGACTCCCTCCCCAGGACGGGTCTCCCTCCCTGCCTCTTTTGTCTCTCTTTTTGTTTTTTATATTCTATCCTACCTCCTTTCAAAGAGAATGGGCTGCCTTTGTGTAGTCCAGGTGTCCTCTGCCAGGGTTCAGAAGTTGTTTTGTGAAAGTTGCTCAGTATCCAAATGACCTTTAGATGAATTTGTGGAGGTGAAACTGGGCTCCCCATTCTATTCCTCCACCATCTTGGGACCATCCCCAATGTTAAATTTCTTGAGATTTAGTTTTCTTAATATTTCTATGAAAACTGAGGACTTTTGTCATCTATCAGTTTCCTTTTTCTTCTTTTACGCTCTTTTTTTCTTTTGAGGTTCATAATACATACTGACACAATAGCAGCAGGATAATAACATACCCTCATTCATTGATTCAAAAATTTGTACTAAATTTCTGCCATGTTCCAGAATTTACTAGGAATGGGGGGAAATAAAAGCAAGATGCTGTTTATAAATTTAAATATCACAATGTCCTATAAACTAATCTCAGTTAAATCTTGCAATAAACTGTAGGATTTATTGTTATTACTTTAAGAGAGGAAAAGGAATACACAGCTAGAAAGGAGTAAGTGAAATTCAAACTAGTAGTATTTTATTTTAAATCTCACAAGTTTCATAATGATGCAGATATTTCTAAATTAAATACTGAGAGAGTTAAATGATTTTCTACCTGTCAATACATTTTACTACATTCTATTGCTTTTCTGCAAACTCAAAATGTATACAACCTATAGCATATTTTGTAATTTTTTGACTGATATATTTTAAGGACATTCATGTGTCCACTTGGTATGAAATATTTCATTAAATACATATGCATCACTCTTTATACATGCTGTCATTCTTAAAAATTTTTAAAAAGCAATATTAATATCTCTGTTTAGTAACAACATGACTAAGAGGCGAGAAAGGAGTTATGACTGGTGAAGAATAGAATGTGATAGCATGATTATATTCTGGTGGCTTTCATTTCTCCTCAAGATCTGAATTTGTTTCTTAAGTTTTTCCTTTAAGAAACACTAAGCTAGTCCAACTAAATAATTCCTTGAATAAGCTACCCAAAGCACAGGCAACTTAGAACTAAATAAACAAATAGGACTATCTTACATAAGAAGATTATGCACAGTGAAGGAAGTAGTCAATAAATTGAAAAGGCACCTACAGAATGAGAAAAACTTATGAACAAAACACACATCTGTTAAGGAATTAACTCTAAAAGGTATAAAGAATACATACAACTCAAAATAAAAAGCAAATACTCCAAATTAAAAGGAGGCAAAGGATCTGAACAGATCTATTTTTTTTTTTTCAAAAGAAAACATACGAATAGCCTATAAACACACACATGCACACACACACACACACACACATATATATATATATATATAAGGTTTAACATCATTATTCATTCAGTTCAGTTCAGTTGCTCAGTCGTGTCCGACTCTTTGCAACCCCATGAATCACAGCACACCAGGCCTCCCCTGTCCATCACCAACTCCCAGAGTTCACCCAAACTCATGTCCATCAAGTCGGTGATGCCATCCAGCCATCTCATCCTCTGTCGTCCCTTTCTCTTTCTGCCCCCAATGCCTCCCAGCATCAGAGTCTTTTCCAATGAGTCAATTCTTTGCATGAGGTGGCCAAAGTATTGGAGTTTCAGCCTCAGCATCAGTCCTTCCAATGAACACCCAGCACTGATCTCCTTTAGGATGGACTGGTTGGATCTCCTTGCAGTCCAAGGGATTGTCAAGAGTCTTCTCCAACACCAAAGTTCAGAAACATCAATTATTCGATGCTCAGCTTTCTTCACAGTCCAACTATCACATCCATACATGACCAGTGAAAAAACGATAGCCTTGACTAGACGGACCTTTGTTAGGGAAATGCAAATTAAGAACCCAATGAGATATCACCTTGTACCTATTAGGATGACTTTTACCAAATGACAAGAGCTAAGGATGTGGAGAAAACAGAACCCTTTTACCCACTGTTGGTACATATACAAATTAGTACTGCAATTAGGGGGGAAAAAATGTATGGTGGTTCCTAAAAAAAAAAAAAAAAAAAAACTATAAATTGAGCTACAATATGATCAAGCAATACTACTACTGGGTATATATTCAAAGAAATAAAAATCAGTATCTCAAACAGATAATTGTACATCCTTCTTTATTGCAGCATCATTCACAGAACCCAAGATATAAAAATAGCCTGAGTGTCCAGAAATGGCTGAAATAAAAAAGATATGGTATATATGTACAATAAAATATTAGTCATGAGAAAGAAGGAAATCCTTTCATTTGTAAAAATGCAAGTTGAACCTGAGGGCATAATGCTAAGTGAGATAAGCCAGGCAGAGAGTGCCAAAACTGCATAATATCACTTATATGTGAATATGAAAAATATGAGCTTGTTAACAGTGTAGAGAAGTGGTTACCTAAACATGGAGGAGAGGGAGAAATGAAGAGATGTTCTTCAAGTGTATAAACTTATATCTGGTATATAAAAAATTTCTAAAGATCTAATGAAACATATTTATTATAGTCAACAATAGTATATTATATATTTCAAAATTGCCAAGTTGCTAAAAGATCAGATGTCAGTTATCCTCAACACAAGAAAAGATGATAATTATGTGGCATGAAGAAGGGGTTACAGATGTATCATACCAAGACATAGTACATTTTAAACATACACAATGTTGTATGTTTATTATATATTCATTAAAAAAAAAGAAACTTAATTATATGGAAAATAGTTTGTAAGAAACTGAGGACATGCATATCTAGATGCCCTTAACTAATGATTGATGTGTTCCAGTAAACGATCCGGATTCTTTCAATATTAAAGTTTTAGTTGGGCTCCAAAATTATTGCAGTGACTGCAGCCATGGAATTAAAAGACACTTGCTCCTTGGAATAAAAGCCATGGCAAACCTAGACAGTATATTAAAAAGCAAAGACATCACTTTGCCAACAAAGGTTTGTGTAGTCAAATCTATGACATTCCCAGTTGTCAAATACAGCTGTGAGACTTGAACCATATAGAAGGCTGAGCACCAAAGAATTGATGCTTCTGAACTGTGGTGTTGGAAAAGACTCTTGAGAGTCCCTTGGACAGCAGGGAGACCAAACCAGTCACTCCTAAAGAAAATCAACTCTGAATATTTATTGGAAGGGCTGATGCTGAAGCTGAAGCTCCAATACTTCGGCCTCCTGATGCAAAGAACCAAGTCCTTGGAAAAGATACAGATTGGGGGTGGGAGGTGGGGGTGGTCCCAAGATGGTGGAGGAATAGGATGGAGAGAACAATTTCTCCCCCACATATTCATCAAAATAGCATTTGAATGTTGAGCAACCTCCACAGAACAATTTCTGAACACTGGTGGAGAACACCAGGCACCCAGAAAGGAAGCCCATTCTCTTCGAAAGGAGGCAGGACAAAATATAAAAGACAAAGAGAGACAAAATATTAGGGACAGAGACTTGTCCTGTGGAAGGAGTCGTGAAGGAGGAGAAGTTTCCACACAGTAGGAAACCGTCTCACAGGCATGTCTGTGGGGAGATTTGGAATCTCAGAGGGCAACATGACCAGGAAAAAAAAAAAAAACAAAAAACAAAAAAAAAACCATAGAATATGCCCTAACTGCCAGCAGAGAAGTATCTCAGATGCTCATGTCTTCTACCAGCTAGTGGGGGCTGGGCAGGGAGCTGTGGGCTGCATCATCAGTCCTTAGGGTAAGGACCAGGCCTGAATGCTCTGAAGACAATCTGAGGGAGCTAACATGAGATAACAACCCAAACCTAGGGATTGTCTCACACACACACACACACACACACACACACACAATAATTTGCCGCACAAGGCTCTAATGCTGAAGCTTGAAGCACTCACAGAACAAACGATTGAGTAAATACCAAAGGAGAGCTATCAGGCTGCAATATAGGCCCCTCTCCCAGGGGAGGCAGAGAGGCAGGTGTGTGACAGCCAGAGTGGGAAGTTAAGGGGCTGCTGCAGTCGCGGCCCCAGAGACGGCATCTTCCTTCAAAGTGCGAGCATCCCTGACACACACCAGCAATATTTATTTGCAGTGTTCTTCCTTCCTCACAACACAACTTGAATAAGTGAACCTAAATAAGTGACCACCTTCACCCTCTTATGTCAGGGTGGAAATTAGACACTGAAGATATTTGCAAACAGAGGAAGCCTAAATAAACAAAGAAGAAGGAACCACTCTGAAAGTGACAGGTGCAACAGATTAAAACCCTGCAGTCAATATTGTCTGTGCATTAGAGGGGACCTATAGACCTTGAGAATAAGTACACGCTGGAACAAGGAACTGTCTGTAGCTGAACTGACCACACACTACCCACAACAGCTCCAGAGAAATTCCTAGATTTGTTTTTTACTATCAACATTTCTTTTATCACTCCTTTAATTTTCATTATTATAACTTACTATTAACTTTCAAAAAGATCATATTTTCAAAGTAAATTTCATATATATATATATATTAATTTTTTGAGTGATATTGTTTTGTATTTTTATATTGTATTTTTGAAAGTCTAACCTCTATTCTAGATGTTCAATCTTTGCTTTTTGGTATTTGCTATCAATTTTGTACCTTTAAGAATCTAATCTTCAGCATCCATTTTCACTTAGGGATGTGATTAAACTGGTTTGATTGCTCTCTACATTTTTGTCTCTCTCTTTTCTCCTTCAGGTCACCTCTGTCTCTTTCCTCCCCCTTCTATTCTCTACTTAACTCTGTGAATCTCTCTGGGTGTTCCAGGCTGTGGAGAACACTTAGGGAATTCATTACTAGTGAGATTGATCTCTCCCTCTTTGACTCTCCCTCTTCTCCTCCTACTCAACTCTATCTCCTCCCTCTTCTCTTCCTTATGTGAATCCCTCTGGGTGTTCTGGTCTGTGGAGAGGACTTAGGAAATTGATTACTGCCTAATATGCTCTCGCCCCTTTTGATTTCCCCTCTTCTCCTCCTGGTCACCTCTATCTCCTCCCTCCCTCTTCTGTTCTCTATGTAATTTTGTGAATCTCTCTGGGTGTTCCTTGCTGTGGAGAACTGTTTCATCATTAACCTAGATGTTTTAGCATCTGTGCTGTTTGGAGAAGTCTTGAGGCTACTGTAAGAGAAGGACTGAAAGCTAGGGGCAGGAGGCTTAAATCCAAAACTTGAGAACATCAGAGAACTCCTAATTCCCTGGAATTAGTAGACAAGAGTAGACAATTAGTAGACAAGAGTTCATCCAAAAATATCCATACCGACACTGAAACCAAGCTCCACCCAAGAGCCAACAGGATCCAGTGAAAGACATACCGTGCTAATTCTCCAACAAAGCAGGAACACAACATTGAGCATTAAATTACAGGCTGCCTAAAGCCATGCCAAACCAATAGACACCCCAAAACTCACTACTGGACACTTCATTGCACTCCAGAGAGAAGAGATCCAGCTCCATCCACCAGAACACAGACACACGCTCCTCTAGCCAGGAAACTTTGACAAGCCACTAGTCAAACTCTACCTACAGGGAGCAGACTCCACAATATAGAAGAACCATGAACATCCAGTCCACAGAATGGGCACCCCAAACACAGCAATCTAAACAATCTGAAAGGCATAGAAATACTCAGCTGGTAAAGGAATATGTTAAATACCCATGAAACCAAACAAAAGAGGAGGAGATGGGGAATCCACCTGAAAAAGAATTCAAAAAAATTATAGTGAAGATGATCCAAAATCTTGAAAACAAAACAAAGCTACAGATAAGTAGATTATAGGCAAGGATTGAGAAAATATAAGAAATGTTAAACAAGGACCTAGAAGAAATAAAAGAGAGTCAATCAGTAATGAATAATGCAATAACTGAGATCAAAAGCACGCTGGAGGGAACCAAAAATAGAATAACTGAAGCAGAAGAGAGGATAAGTGAGGTATTAGATACATTGGTGGAAATAAATGAAGCAGAGAGGGGAAAAAGATAAACAAAAAGAATTAAAAGAAATAAGGGCAACCTCAGAGACCTCTGGGACAAAGTTAAACACCCCAACATTCAAATCATAGAAGTCTCAGAAGAAGAAGACAAAAAGAAAGGCCATGAGAAAACACTTGAGGAGATAATAGTTGAAAAATTTCCTAAAATGGGGAAGGAAATAGCCTCCCAAGTCCAAGAAACTCAGAGAGTCCCAAACAGGATAAACCCAAGATGAAACACCCCGGTAAACATATTAATCAAACTAATGAAGATCAAACACAAAGAGCAAATATTAAAAGCAGCAAGGAAAAAGCAACAAATAACACACAAGGGGATCCCCATAAGGATAACAGCTCATCTTTCAATAGAAACTCTTCAGGCCAGAAAGGAATGGGAGGACATACTTAGAATGATGAAAGAGCAAAACCTACAACCCAGATTGCTCTATCCAGCAAGGATCTCATTCAGATATGACGGAGAAATCAAAAGCTTTACAGACAAGCAAAAGCTGAGAGAATTCAGCACCACCAAACCAGCTTTTCAACAAATGTGAAAGGATCTTCTTTAGACAGGAAACACAGAAAAGGTTTACAAAATCAAACACAAAATAGTAAAGTAAATGGAAACGGGACCATACATATCAATAAGTGCCTTAAATGTAAATGGGTTGAATGCTAGCTGAATGGATATAAAAATATGATCCCTGTATATGTTGTCTTCATGGAGAAGGAAATGGCAACCAACTCCAGTATTCTTGCCTGGAGAATCCCAGGGACAGAGGAGCCGTCCATTTTTGAGGCAGGACATGAAGGACACAAAGATTCGGACATGATTGAAGCAACTTAAAAGTACATGCTGTCTTCAAGAGATCCACCTCAAACCAAGGGACACATACAGACTGAAAGTGCAGGGCAGGAAAAAAGATACTTTATGCAAATAGAGACCAAAAGATAGCAGGAGTAGCAATACTCATAACAGATAAAATAGACTTTGAAAAAAAGACCATGAAAAGAGACAAAGAAGGATGCTACATAATGATCAAAGGATCAATCCACGAAGAAGATATAACAACTATAAATATATGTGCACCCAACATAGGATCAGCTCAATATGTAAGGCAAATGCTAACAAGTACGAAAGGGGAAATTAAGAGTAACACAATAATAGTAGAGACTTTAATACCTCACTCACACCTATGGATAGACCAACCAAACAGAAAATTAGGAAAGAAACACAAATTTTAAGTGATACAATGTACCATTTAGACCTAACTGACATCTATAGGACATTTCATCCCAAAACAAGGATTTCCACCTTTTTTTCAAGTGCACATGGAACATTCTCTAGGATAGAGCTGATCCTGGGTCACAAATCTGGCCTTGGTAAATTAAAAAAAAAAAAAAAGATAAAATTTCAAGTATCTTTTCTGATCAAATTGCTGTAAGATTAGATGTCAACTACAGGATGAAAGAAAGTATTAAAAATACAAACATGGAGGCTAAACTACACACTTGTGAATAACCAACAGATCATGGAAGAAATCAAAAAGAAAATCCAAATATGGATAGAGACAAATGAAAATAAAACACAACACCCAAAACCTATGTGATTCGGTAAAATCAGTGCTAAAGAGAAAGTTCAGAGCATTACAAGCTTATCTCAAGAAACAAGAGAAACATCAAATAAATAGCCTAACTTTATGCCTATAGCAACTAGAAAAAGAAGAAATGAAGAACTCCAGGGTTAGTAAAAGGAAAGAAATCATAAAAATTAGAGCAGATAAATGAAAAATAAACAAAAGAGACTATAGCAAAAATTAACAAAACTAAAAGCTGATTATTTCAGAAGATAAATAAAATAGACAAACCATTAGCCAGACGCCTCAAGAAAAAAAAAAAGGAAAAAAATCAAATCAACAAAATTAGAAATGAAAATAGAGAAATCACAACAGACAACATAGATATACAAAAGATCATAAGAGACTACTATAAGCAACTATATGTCAATAAAATGGACAACCTGGTAGAAATGGACAAATTCTTAGAAACGTATAACCTTCCAAAACTGAACAAGGAAGAAATAAAAAACCTTAGCAGACACACCACAAGCACAGAAACTGAAACTGTAATAAAAAATCTTCCAACAAACAAAAGTCCAAGACCACATGGCTTCACTGGTGAAGTCTACCAAAACTTTAGAGAAGAGTTAACACTTATCTTAGTCAAAGTCTTCCAGGAAATTGCAGAGGAAGGTAAACTCCCAAACTCTTTCTATGAGGCCAAGATCACCTGAATACCAACACCAGACAAAGATGCCACATAAAAGAAAACTACAGGCCAATATCACTGATGAACATGATGCAAAAATACTGAACAAAATTCTAGCAAACAGAATCCAACAGCATATTGAAAAGATCATACATCGTGAACAAGTGGGCTTTATCCCAGGGATGCAAGGATTCTTCAATATTCATAAATCAATCAATGTGATACACCATATTAACAAATTAAAGGATAAAAACAATATGATTATCTCAATAGGTGCAGAGAAAGCCTTTGACAAAATACAACACCCATTTATGATAAAAACTCTCCATAAAGTAGGCAGAGAAGGAACATACCTCAACATAATAAAAACCATATATAATAAACCCACAGCAAACACTATCCTAAATGGCAAAAAAATTGAAAGCATTTCCCCTAAAGCCAGGAACAAGACAAGGGTGCCCACTCTAACCCCTACTTTTCAATATAGTTTTGGAAATTTTATCCACAGCAATCAGAGAAGAAAAAGAATTAAAAGCAAAACAGATTGGAAAAGAAGAAGTAAAACTCTCATTGTTTGCAGATGACATGATCCTCTATGTAGGAAACCCTAAAGACACCACCAGAAAATTACTATAGCTAATCAATGAATATGGTAAAAGTTTCAGGATATAAAATTAACACACACACACACACACACACACACAAAATCCCTTGAATTCCTATACACTAACAATTAGAAAACAGAAAGAGAAATTAAGGAATCAATCTCACTCACCATTACAATGAAAAGAATTTTCATTTATACGTAGGAATTTTACATAGGAATAAATTTACCTAATGGAACAAAACACCTGTATATAGAAAACTATACAACACGGGTGAAGGAAATCAAAGATGACAGAAATAGATGGAGAAATATAGCATGTTCATGGATCAGAAGAATCAATATAGTGAAAATGAGTATACTACCCAAAGCAATCTATAGATTCAATGCAATCCATATCAAGCTGCCAATGATATTTTTCACACAACTTGAACAAATAATTTCACAATTTGTATGGACACACAAAAACCTCAAACAGCCAAAGCAATCTTGAGAAGCAGAATGGTGCTGGAGGAATCACCCTTCCTGATTTCAGACTATACTACAAAGCTACAGTCATCAAGACAGTATGGTATTGGAACAAAGACATAAACATAGATCAGTGTAACAAAATAGAATGGCCAGAGATGAATCTGAACACATACGGACACCTTATCTTTGACAAAATAGGCAATAATATACAATGAAGAAAAGACAATCTCCTTAACAAGTGGTGCTGGGAAAACTGGTCAACCACCTGTAAAAGAATGAAACTAGAACACTTTATAACACCATACACAAAAAATAAACTCAAAACAGATTAAAGACATAAATGTAAGACCAGAAAATATAAAACTCCTAGAGGAAAGCATAGGCCGAATACTCTCTAACATAAATAACAAGACCCTCTATCACCTACCTCCCAGCGTAATGGAAATAAAAGCAAAAATTAAAAAAAAAAAATTGTACCTAATTAAACTTAAAAGCTCTTGCACAATGAAGGAAAATACAAGTAAGGTGAAAAGACAGCCTTAAGAATGGGAAAAAATAGTAGCAAACGAAGCAACTGACAAATAATTAATCTCAAAAATATACTAGTAGCTCATGCAGTTAAATTCCAGAAAAATAAGTAACCCAATCAAAAAATGGGCCAAAGAACTAAACAGACATTTCTTCAAAGACACACAGATGGCTAACAAATACAAGAAAAGATGCTCGACATCACTCATTATCAGAGAAATGCAAATCAAAACCACAATGAGGTACCATCTCATGCAGATCCATACAGCTGCTATCTAAATGTCTACAAACAAAAAAAGGTTGGAGGGGGTGTGGAGAAAAGTGAATCTTCTTACCCTGTTAGTGGTAATGCAAATTAGTGCAGCCACTATGGAGAACAGCATAGAGATTCCTTACAAAACTGGAAATAGAACTGCCATATGACCCAGCAATCCCACTGCTGGGCATATACTCCAAAGAAATCAGAATTGAAAGAGACACATGTATCCCAATGTTCATCGCAGCATGGTTTTCAATAGCTAGCTAGAACAAGGAAGCAACCTAGATGTCCATTGGCAGACAAATGTATAAAAAAAGTTTTGGTACATATACAGAATGGAATATTACTCAGCTATTAATAAGAACACGTTTGAATCAGTTCTAATAAGGTGGATGAAACTGGAGCCTATTATACAGAGTAAAGTAGGTCAGAAAGAAAAACACCAGTACAGCATATAAAGCACATATATGGATTTTCAAAGATGGTAACAATGACCTTATATGCAAGATAGCAAAAGAGACACAGATTAAAAAAAAAAAGAAACAAACAAAAAAAAACAGTCTTTTGGACTCTGTGGGAGAAGGTGAGGGTGGGATGATTTGAAATAATACCATGTATTACCATGTATATTACCATATGTGAAATAGATGACCAGTCCAAGTTCGATGCATGAAACAGGGCACTCAAAACCAGTGCACTGGGACAACCCAGAAGGATGGGATGGGGAGGGAGTTGGGTGGGGGTTTCGGGAGAAGGGGCCACATGTACACCCGTGGCTGATTCATGTCAATGTATGGCAAAAGCCACCACAATATTGTAAAGTAATTACCCTCCAATTAAAATAAATACAATAAAAAATGTGTCATATTTGTAAGACTCAATTATAAATGCTTGAAATATACAACTATACATATAAGATTAAAGACTCCAATATCAAATTGAATTTATTATTTATCTTTTCTTTGTGGCGTCAAAGCAGCAGCATTTCCTAATATAGCTTACAGTGAGGTCATTATTAAAAAAAAAAAAAAAAAATAGGTCCAGATGCTAGGAAAGATTGAGGACAAGAAGAGAAGGGTACTTCACAGGATGAGATGGTTGGATTGCATCACTGACTCAATGGAAATTAGTTTGAGAAAACTGAGGGAGATAGTGAAGGACAGGAAACCTAGTGTGTAGCAGTCCCATGAGGTCACAAAGGGTCAGAGCTGACTTAGCGACTGCACAACAACAACTCCTTCCTGATATAATAGGCATTATATTAACTATTTTAGACCAAGTTGATATATATACAAATGTACACAGACAGATTTCCTAAAGTAAATACTACTTTTTCATGTGAAAACACTTATACTCTGACTTCAGTTGTTACTTCTTAATCAACACATTTTTATACTCTATAGTGACCAACTACTTACAGATCACGGAATAACTTGTTTTCTTTCATAATTGTAGACAAATTTCCCTCCCGGCACATTTGGTTTAAGAAAAAGGCTTTTTTTCCACGTTCCACATACTCATTCATCCTATAAAATCCAGACTAATCATTATGTCACCTATGAAGGTATCCTGGACTTCCCTTAATACCTTAACTCAATCCTCAGTTGGTTCTATACTTTTCTATAGCATTTCTATTGGGTAGTGTGCATATGTGTGTGTGTGTGTGTGCCAGTGTGTGTGTCTGTGAGTGAGTGTGTGTATAAAATTGAATTACTAGAGAGCATGATCACTTCTTTATTCACCTTCTCTTTAATTGAAGTATAGTTGTTCTACAGTACTATATTAATTTCAGGTGTACAACATAGTGATTCAATACTTTTATAGTCTATACTCCATTTAAAGTTTTTACAAAATAATGGATGAATTTTTCTGTGCTGTACAATATATTTTTGTTATTTATTTATTTTATTTAGTTATATAGTTTATTTTATTTTATATAGTTGCTTGTATCTCTTAATTCCTTACCCCTATCAAGTCCCTCTCCCCATTTTTCTTCTCACTGGTAAGCACCAGTTTACTTTCTGTGAGACTATTTCCATTTTCTTATATATATTCATTTGTTTTATTTTTTAGACTCTACATATGTGACACTGTGAAGTTGTTGTCTTTGTCAGACTTATTTATCTGTGCATACTACCTTCCAAGTCCATCCATGTCATTGAAAAATGATAGAATTTCATACTTTTCATGGCAGATTACTATTCTATTGTGTGTATATCACATCACCTTTATCCATTCATATGTTGATGGACACTTAGGTTGCTTCCATATCTTGGCTGCTGCAAATATTGCTGCTGTGAACATAGGAGTGCATGTATCTTCACAAATTATTGTTTTAGTTTTCTTCATTTATTAGTTCTTACAGCTTTTTGGTAGAGGCTCTTGCATTTTCTATATATAGCATCATGACATCTACAAATAGAATCAGTTTTACTTCTCACTTCCAATTTGGATGTCTTTGTTTCATCTTCTGATTGTTATAGCTCAGACATTCAAAGCCAAAAATGCTAAATAAAACTGGTGAAAATGAGCAACTTTGTCTTGTTTCTGATTTCAGAGAAAAGGGTTTCAATTTTTAATCTTTCAGTATGATGTTAGCTGTAGATTTGTCATGAAAGTGAAAATGAAGTCATTCAGTCACGTCTGACTCTCTGCGACCCCATGGGCTGTAGCCTACCACACTCCTCCATCCATGGGATTTTCCAGGCAAGAGTACTGGAGTGGGTTGCAATTTCTTTCTCCAGAGGATCTTCCCAACCCAGGGATTTAACCCACGTCTCCTGCATTGTAGGCAGACGCTTTAACATCTGAGCCACCAGGGAAGATTGTCATAAATGGTCTTTATTATGTTGAGATATGGTCCCTCTATACCAACTTGGGGGCTTCCCTGATGGCTCAGCAGGTAAAGAATATGCTTGCTAATGCAGGAGCTGCAGGAGATGTAGGTTTGATCCTTGGGTCAGGAAGATTTGGAGGAGGAAATGGCATCCCCCTCCAGTATTATTGCCTGAAAAATATGGACAGAGGAACCTGGAAGACTATAGTCCATAGGGTTGCAAAGAATCAGAAAAACTGAGCACATATCAACTTTGATGAGAGTTTTTAACATGAATGAATGTTGGATTTTGTCAAAAGTTTTTCTTCCATCCATTAAGATGACTATGTTATATTGTCCTTTCTTTTGTTAATGGAGGATATCACATTGATTGACTTGAAAATATTAAACCATTCTTGGGTCTCTGCATAAATCCAGCATGATATGGTGTATGACTCTTATTACATATTGTTGAATTTGATTAGCTTGTATTGTGTTAATAATTTTTGCATCTGTATTCATCAGAGATATTGATATGTAATTTTAATTTTGGAATTTTGTTTGTTTGTTTGTTTTTTGCTTGGGTAATAGGGTAACGACTGACTTGTAGAATGAATTTGAGAGGATACTTTTCTCTTTAATGTCTTGGAAGAGTTTGAGAAGTATAGTCATTAGATCTTTATATGTTTGATAGAATTCCCCTGTGAAGCCATTCAGTCCTAGACTTTCATTTAATGAGAGGATTTTTTTATTTTACTTTTTGTTTTTTATTGCAAATAGATTTTCACAATTAGTGATTAGTCCGTTTAGGTTGTCTATTTCTTTCTGATTCAGCTTGGCTCATTGTATGTTTCTAGAAATGTGTCCATTTTCTAAACTGACTAATCTGTTGGCAAATAACTTTATAGTATCCTGTTATGACTTTTTGTATATCTGCATTATTGGTTGTTAGTTCACCTCTGTCATTTCTTACTTTATTTGGATCCTTTCTCTTTACTTCTTGATGAGCAGGTAAAGTTTTATTTATCTTGTTATTTAGGACCACTGCTTCCTTATTGATTTTCCATTTAGATGATCTGCTCATTGATGTGATTGAGGTGTTAAAATATCCTATTATTACTGTATTATTGTCACTTTCTTCCTTTATGTCTGTTAATATTTGCATGACATGTTTATGTGCTCCTGTATTAGGTGCATATATGATAATGAGTGTAATGTCCTTGTCTTGTATTAATCCCTTTATCATTATAGGATGTCCTTTTTTGTTATAGGCATTTTTAAAGTCTTTATTGTCTGATATGAGTATTGTTACCCCAGCTTTCTGTCACTTCCATTTGCATAAAGTATCTGTTTCCATCCTCTGATTTTCTGTGTATGTATCCTGCAAGTAGCATATAGGTGGGTCTTCATTTTTTTTTTTTTTTTTTAATCTGATCGGCCACCCTATGTCTTAGGGTGGACCATTTAATCCATCAATATTTAAAATAATTAGTGATAGATATGTCCTATTGCAATTTTATTCCTTGATATCCCACTGTTTTTGAAGTTCTTTGTTTTCTTCTTTTTTAAAATTTCTTCCCTTGTGGTTTGATGATTTACTTAGTGGTACATGTACATGGAACAACAGACTGGTTCCAAATAGGAAAAGGAGTTCGTCAAGGCTGTATATTGTCACCCTGCTTATTTAACTTCTATGCAGAGTACATCATGAGAAAGGCTGGACTGGAAGAAGCACAAGCTGGAATCAAGATTGCCTGGAGAAATATCAATAATCTCAGATACGCAGACGACACCACCCTTATGGCAGAAAGTGAAGAGGAACTGAAAAGCCTCCTGATGAAAGTGAAAGTGGAGAGTGAAAAAGTTGGCGTAAAGCTCAACATTCAGAAAACGAAGATCATGGCATCTGGTCCCATCACTTCATGGGAAATAGATGGGGAAACAATGGAAACAGTGTCAGACTTTATTGTTTTGGGCTCCCAAATCACTGCAGATGGTGACTGCAGCCATGAAATTAAAAGACACTTACTCCTTGGAAGGAAAGTTATGTCCAACCTAGATAGCATATTCAAAAGCAGAGACATTACCTTGCCAACAAAGGTTCATCTAGTCAAGGCTATGGTTTTTCCTGTGGACATGCATGGATGTGAGACTTGGACTGTGAAGAAGGCTGAGCGCCAAAGAATTGATGCTTTTGAACTGTGGTGTTGGAGAAGACTCTTGAGAGTCTCTTGGACTGCAAGGAGATCCAACCAGTCCGTTCTGAAGGAGATCAGCCCTGGGATTTCTTTGGAAGGAATGATGCTAAAGCTGAAACTCCAGTCCTTTGGCCACCTCATGCAAAGAGTTGACTCATTGGAAAAGACTCTGATGCTGGGAGGGATTGGGGTCAAGAGGAGAAGGGGACGACAGAGGATGAGATGGCTGAATGGCATCACTGACTCGATGGACATGAGTCTGGGTGAACTCCAGGAGATGGTGATGGACAGGGAGGCCTGGGGTGCTGTGTTTCATGGGGTCACAAAGAGTCAGACACGACTGAGCAACTGAAGTGAACTGAACTGAACTGATACCTGTATTCCTTTCTCTATGGTTTTTGTGTATCAATTACAGGTTTTTGATTTATGGTTACCATGGTGTTTATATCTGATTGTATAATTTTTAAGATTATATCTTTCAAATCACCAAATCACCTGTGATATTTTCTATTATCTAGTCTTCTGCTCATTCATTTCAGTGGTTTTTTGTTCGTTTGTTTGTTTTTAGTTACTGTATTCTTCAGTTCTGAGTGGTTCTTTTTTATATATTTTTAGTTTCTTGCTAAAATTCTCACTGTGTACATCTATTCTTGTCCCTAACTCAGTTAACATTCTTATTACAAATACTTTGAACTCTTTATCTGGAAAACTGTTTATTCTGGTTTCATTAGGTAATTTTTCAGGGATTTTCTCTTGCTTTTTAAATTGGAAGTAATACCTGTCTTCTCATTTTGGTTAACATTTCTTATCTCTATGAAATTAGGTAAAACAGTTACCTATTGTGGTCTCGAAAAAGAGCCCTTATGTAAGAGTGTCCCTGTACCATCTGCACATGCCCACTGCCTTTGATGAGAGTGCTGCATCTGACATGAACAGGGAGTCAAGCCTTTCCTTGGGGTGTGACAGCAGCTGTTTTCTTGATAAGAGGTAGGGCTGGAGATGCAGGAACTAGGATCAGATTCAAGTGTGAGCTGGGATTCTCTCCTAAACCGGCTGTCACTGCCCTATTGAGGTCTGAGTTGGCTCCCATGTGGCTGGGGCAGAAGCCCTTAGACTTGGTTCAAGCCAGGTCTGCTCTCTTAAATGTGTGCTTTCTCCCCTCTTATCATCAGCACTCTTACCCCAGAAGGGAGTAGTACTGGAGCAAGATAGGCTTGTGTAATCACTTGGCATGGGTTAGGGCATGAAAGTCATAGTCGCTCAGTCCTGTCTGACCCCATGGACTGTAGCCTGTCAGGCTCCTATGTCCATGGAATTTTCCAGGCAGTTCTACTGGAGTGGGTAGCCTATCCCTTCTTGAGGGGATTCAACCTCGGGATTCAACCCAGTTCTCCTGCATTGCAGGTGGATTCTTTCACTGTCTGCTCTGGACCACCAGGGAAGCACAGGAACACTGGAGTGGGTAGCTTATCCCTTCTCCAGGGGATCTTCCCGACCCAGGAATCTAACCAGGGTCTCCTGCATTGCAGGCAGATTTTTTACCAGCTGAGTAGCCAGGGAAGCCCCAGTTAGGGCATGAACTATTGCTCTCAGCCACAGACAGACTGCTTCCTAAGCACTGCCCTTGTAAAAACCAGTAATGGCTGCTCCTGCTCTTTGCAGATGCTGCTTCAGGCTGAGCTGCTTGTTTCACAGTAGAGGTTCTTTTTGACTGTAGCAGCCTTTGCTCCAGTGTGGAAATGTTTTGTGAAGCAACTGCTGCAGGAATGGCCACTTGATTCAGGCTGGGTTCAGGCGGGGCAATCATGGAAAACTGGCCAGTCACCTCTGTGAAGTTATGACCCACCCTCTCTGCCCTCTTTTGGGAGTAATCAAGCATATTTGCAAACCTCCCCAGTAAAATCCTGGCTTTTCACAACCCTCTTGTTAGTCCCACCAGTCCTGCAAACAATTAAGAGGATTTGTCTTCCTCATGTTGGATCCCAGGGTGAAAAGTGAAAGTCTCTCAGTGTGTCTGACTCTTTGTGACCCCGTGTACTATACAGTCTACAGAATTCTCTAGGCCAGAATACTGGAGCGGGTAGCCTTTCCCTTCTCCAGGGGATCATCCCAACCCTGGGACCGAACCCAGGATCTCAGGGTAGGAACACTTAATATAGGTGTCAAATGGCTCTTTCCCTTTGGACAATCTTCACCTATGTAGTCTTCCCTCAATTCTGAGTCCCTTCCTGGGGTCAGAAGTTCCCACCCTATTCCTTCTTTTCCCATCCTACCTAATTTTGTATAGACTTGTTTCACAGCCTTGGTTGTATGATAGTCTTTTTTCCAGGCTTTAGTTAATTTTCCATGAGTGTTGTTCCACATTTGTATGTATTTTTAATGTGTTTATAGGAGAGACAAATTCCATTTCCTCCTACTCTGCCATCTTAATCCCTAGTTGGCCCCTATAAAAGGCTTCATAACCAGAGAGTCCATAATCAATATTTGTTTATTATTATTTTTTTTAAAGTCCCTTTGCTTTATCTGTCCTAAAACATTGTCTAGGATAATGAAAGAGTTAAACCAATTCCCAAGTGTCTAACTTAATATTTGAATGTAAATTTTAGTTTTGGAGATGCTAGAGAAATTCAGCAATTAAAAACTACAGAAATTTTTGCAGATAAAAAAATAGTGTTTCAGAATTAGTAAGTTTAAGCAAAATTTAACAATTTGTGAGATTAATATATAATATTTTGAATATTTTAGACCTTTAATCACACTCTGCTTTCTTTAACAAGACTTTATAAAGTAGTGCCCTGTAATATTGCTGTAATAATTCATAGTGTTATCTCTGGCACCCAATGTGCAAGAAACTAAATAAGAAAATAGGTGAATAGAATAGAATGATCAATAATTTTTTTGAAGAATTTATATCTTCTGAAATTGATTAAAGACCTATTTTGTAGTAAATAAATAGAATAGATCAATTAGAAGCTCATTATATTTTAATGATAGTTGTTTTAAATGTGTGGTGCTATATTTCAATTCATTATATCTAAATATTAGCTCTGTAATATGTTTGGAAATCAGGACATGTGAGGCCTCCAGTGTTGTTTTCTTCTTCAAGATTTTTTTGGCTCACCAGGGTCATTGTGATTCCATATGTATTTTAGGATGATTCTTTTGTATTTCTCAAAAAAATGACATTAGGCTTTTGATAGGGAGTTCAGTGAATCTATAGACTACTTTGGGTAGTGTAAACATTTTAACAATATTGTCTTCCAATCTATCAGCCTGGGATGTCTTTCCATTCACTTGTGTCTCAGGATGGGGAACACATGTATACCTGTGGCGGATTCAAGTTGATATATGGCAAAACCAATACAGTATTGTAAAGTTAAAAAATAAAATAAAAAGGAACAAAAAAAAAGAAGAAAACATTTCTTTCAGTAACATTTTGTAATTTTCAGTATACAATTTATTCACTCCCTAGTTAAGCTTTTTCCAGAGTATTTTATTCTTTGTGTGTGTGTTATTGTAAAGGGGGCTATTTTATTAATTTGCTTTCAGATTGTTCATTGTAAGTGTATAGATATGCAAATGATATTTGTATGTGGTGACTTGGTGTTTTTCAACTTTGCTGCATTTGTTTATAAGTTATAAAAGCTTCTTCTAGATTTTTTTTAAATTTCCTACATATGAAATTCTGTCATCTGTGAACTGAGATACTTTTTTTCTCCCTTTACAATCTGAAGGCTTCTAATTTTATTGGTCTAGTTGTTCTGGCTAAAACTTCCAGTACTATACTGAACAGAAGTGCTAAGAGTGCCATCCTTGTCTTGTTCCCAATGTGAGATGAAAAACTTTCAGTTTTTTACTGTTAAAGTTACAGTTTTTAGTTGGGGATTTTTTCATTATGCCCTTCATAAAGTTAAGGTAATTTTCGCCTGTCTCTAGTTTTTTTTTTTTTTTTTTCTAATATATAATGAAGGGACAGAAAACTTTGTTAAATGTTTTTTATGCATTACTTCAGATGATATTGTTTTGTCCCTTCTGTCAATGTAATATATTATATTATATATTTCCACATGTCAATCATGACTTTTTTATTTTATTTTTTAACTTAAAATAATGTATTGGTTTTGCCATATAGCAAAATGAATCTGCCACAGGTATACATATGTTCCCCATCCTGAACCCTCCTCCCTCCTCCCTCCCTATACCATCCCTCTGGGTCGTCCCAGTG
Organism: Bubalus kerabau; assembly: GCF_029407905.1. Taxonomy (NCBI): domain Eukaryota; kingdom Metazoa; phylum Chordata; class Mammalia; order Artiodactyla; family Bovidae; genus Bubalus; species Bubalus kerabau. The sequence continues at coordinate 6,391,289 of NC_073635.1, read as the reverse complement.
CGCCAGTCCCAAGCATCCAGTATCGTGCATCGAACCTGGACTGGCAACTCGTTTCATACATGATATTTTACATGTTTCAATGCCATTCTCCCAAATCTTCCCACCCTCTCCCTCTCCCACAGAGTCCATAAGACTGTTCTATACATCAGTGTCTCTTTTGCTGTCTCGTACACAGGGTTATTCTTACCATCTTTCTAAATTCCATATATATGCATTAGTATACTGTATTGGTGTTTTTCTTTCTGGCTTACTTCACTCTGTATAATAGGCTACAGTTTCATCCACCTCATTAGAACTGATTCAAATGTATTCTTTTTAATGGCTGAGTAATACTCCATTGTGTATATGTACCACAGCTTTCTTATCCATTCATCTGCTGATGGGCATCTAGGTTGCTTCCATGTCCTGGCTATTATAAACAGTGCTGCGATGAACATTGGGGTGCACGTGTCTCTTTCCCTTCTGGTTTCCTCAGTGTGTATGCCCAGCAGTGGGATTGCTGGATCATAAGGCAGTTCTATTTCCAGTTTTTTAAGGAATCTCCACACTGTTCTCCATAGTGGCTGTACTAGTTTGCATTCGCATGAACAGTGTAAGAGGGTTCCCTTTCCTCCACACCCTCTCCAGCATTTATTGCTTGTAGACTTTTGGATCGCAGCCATTCTGACTAGTGTGAAATGGTACCTCATAGTGGTTTTGATTTGCATTTCTCTGATAATGAGTGATGTTGAGCATCTTTTCATGTGTTTGTTAGCCATCTGTATGCCTTCTTTGGAGAAATGTCTATTTAGTTCTTTGGCCCATTTTTTGATTGGGTCACTTATTTTTCTGGAATTGAGCTGTAGGGGTTGTTTGTATATTTTTGAGATTAGTTGTTTGTCGGTTGCTTCATTTGCTATTATTTTCTCCCATTCTGAAGGCTGTCTTTTCACCTTGCTTATAGTTTCCTTTGTTGTGCAGAAGCTTTTAAGTTTAATTAGCTCCCATTTGTTTATTTTTGCTTTTATTTCCAATATTCTGAGAGGTTGGTCATAGAGGATCCTGCTGTGATATATGTCGGAGAGTGTTTTGCCTATGTTCTCCTCTAGGAGTTTTATAGTTTCTGGTCTTACGTTTAGATCTTTAATCCATTTTGAGTTTATTTTTGTGTATGGTATTAGAAAGTGTTCTAGTTTCATTCTTTTACAAATATATATGCACCCAACTTAGGAGTACCGCAATATGTAAGACAAATGCTAACAAGTATGAAAGGAGAAATTAACAATAACACGATAATAGTAGGAGACTTTAATACCCCACTCACACCTATGGATAGATCAACTAAACAGAAAATTAACAAGGAAACACAAACTTTAAACAATACAATAGACCAGTTAGACCTAATTGATATCTATAGGACATTTCATCCCAAAACAATGAATTTCACCTTTTTCTCAAGTGCACATGGAACCTTCTCCAGGATAGATCACATCCTGGGCCATAAATCTAGCCTTGGCAAATTAAAAAAAAAAAAAATCATTCCAAGCATCTTTTCTGACTATAATGCAGTAAGATTAGATCTCAATTAGAGGACAAAAACTATTAAAAATTCCAACATATGGAGGCTGAACAACACACTGCTGAATAACCAACAAGTCACAGAAGAAATCAAAAAAGAAATCAAAATTTGCATAGAAATGAATGAAAATGAAAACACAACAACCCAAAACCTGTGGGACACTGTAAAAGCAGTCCTAAGAGGAAAGTTCATAGCAATACAGGCATACCTCAAGAAACAAGAAAAAAGTCAAATAAATAACCTAACTCTACACCTAAAGCAACTAGAAAAGGAAGAAATGAAGAACCCCAGGGTTAGTAGAAGGAAAGAAATCTTAAAAATCAGGGCAGAAATAAATGCAAAAGAAACAAAAGAGACCATAGCAAAAATCAACAAAGCCAAAAGCTGGTTCTTTGAAAGGATAAATAAAATTGACAAACCATTAGCCAGGCTCATCAAGAAACAAAGGGAGAAAAATCAAATCAATAAAATTAGAAATGAAAATGGAGAGATCCCAACAGACAACACAGAAATACAAAGGATCATAAGAGACTACTATCAGCAATTATATGCCAATAAAATGGACAACGTGGAAGAAATGGACAAATTCTTAGAAAAGTACAACTTTCCAAAACTGGACCAGGAAGAAATAGAAAATCTTAACAGATCCATCACAAGCACGGAAATTGAAACTGTAATCAGAAATCTTCCAGCAAACAAAAGCCCAGGTCCAGACGGCTTCACAGATGAATTCTACCAAAAATTTAGAGAAGAGCTAACACCTATCCTGCTCAAACTCTTCCATAAAATTGCAGAGGAAGGTCAACTTCTAAACTCATTCTATGAGGCCACCATCACCCTAATACCAAAACCTGACAAAGATGCCACAAAAAAAGAAAACTACAGGCCAATATCACTGATGAACATAGATGCAAAAATCCTTAACAAAATTCTAGCAATCAGAGTCCAACAACACATTAAAAAGGTCATACACCATGACCAAGTGGGCTTTATCCCAGGGATGCAAGGATTCTTCAATATCTGCAAATCAATCAGTGTAATAAACCACATTAACAAATTGAAAAATAAAACCCATATGATTATCTCAATAGATGCAGAGAAAGCCTTTGACAAAATTCAACATCCATTTATGATTAAAAAAAAAAAAAAAAACACTCCAGAAAGCAGGAATAGAAGGAACATACCTCAACATAATAAAAGCTATATATGACAAACCCACAGCAAACGTTATTCTCAATGGTGAAAAATTGAAACAATTTCCTCTAAAGTCAGGAACAAGAAAAGGGTGCCCACTATCACCATTACTATTCAACATAGTTTTGGAAGTTTTGGCCACAGCAATCAGAGCAGAAAAAGAAATAAAAGGAATCCAAATTGGAAAAGAAGTAAAACTCTCACTATTTGCAGATGATATGATCCTCTACATAGAAAACCCTAAAGACTGTACCAGAAAATTACTAGAACTAATCAATGACTATAGTAAAGTTGCAGGATATAAAATCAACACACAGAAATCCCTTGCACTCCTATACACTAAGAATGAGAAAATAGAAAGAGAAATTAAGGAAACAATTCCATTCACCATTGCAACAAAAAGAATAAAATACTTAGGAATTTTCTACCTAAAGAAACTAAAGACCTATATATAGAAAACTATAAAACAGTGATGAAAGAAATAAAAGAGGACACTAATAGATGGAGAAATATACCATGTTCATGGATTGGAAGAATCAATATAGTGAAAATGAGTATACTACCTAAAGCAATTTATAGATTCAATGCAATCCCTATCCAGCTACCAACGGTAGTTTTCACAGAGCTAGAACAAATAATTTCACAATTTGTATGGAAATACAAAAAACCTTGAATAGCCAAAGCAATCTTGAGAAAGAAGAATGGAACTGGAGGAACCAACCTGCCAGACTTCAGGCTCTACTACAAAGCCACAGTCATCAAGACAGTATGGTATTGGCACAAAGACAGAAATATAGATCAATGGAACAAAATAGAAAGCCCAGAGATAAATCCACGCACATATGGACACCTTATCTTTGACAAAGGAGGCAAGAATATACAGCGGATTAAAGACAATCTCTTTAACAAGTGGTGCTGGGAAAACTGGTCAACCACTTGTAAAAGAATGAAACTAGAACACTTTCTAACACAATCATGACTTTTTAAAGTCACTTAGAATTTAAACCCTTGCTTCATATAGGAACTTATAGTTATGAATCCCAGGAAATGTCTTAATTATCTGAAATCTGTATTACACAGCTAGGTAATTAAAATAATGTGCATTTTAATTTTTATACCCTTCTACTTATCTTTAATCTTATTTCTATGAGTTTTCTGTAATATAATATTTAGAAAATTTGAATATACTGTCTACTTGTACAGAGATAAGATTTACATGTTGGAGTATAATACCCAGAGGGAGGGTATGGGGAGGGAGGAGGGAGGAGGGTTCAGGATGGGGAACACAGGTATACCTGTGGCGGATTCATTTCGATATTTGGCAAAACTAATACAATATTGTAAAGTTTAAAAATAAAATAAAATTAAAAAAAAAGTTACACAATTTCAAAATATATATATATATATTTCTATAAGACTCAATTACTATTAAAGAATAATCTCTAACACTATGTAAAAAAATAAAATAAGAAAGTATTAAAGACCAGATACTATAAATTTCATAGAAGAAAACATGGGCATAACACTCTTTCACATAAATTGGAGCAATATTTTTTTGAATTTGTCACCTAAAGCATGGGAAATTAAAGGGGAAAAAATGAACACATAAACCTATTTAAACTTTAAAACTTTTACACAGCAAAGGAAACTACAAACAAAAGACAACTTATTAAGGGGAATATATTTGCGAATAATATGACTGATAACGATTAATATTCAACACATATGAAGAGCTCATTCAACTCAACATCAAACAACAACCTGATTAAAAATGGGCAGAAGACCTGAATAGATATTTTTCCAAGAAGACATACAGATGGCCAACAAACGTATAAAAAGAAGTTATATATATATTTATATAATATAATATATATATATATATAACAGACATATAAAAAGATAGCCATCAGATAAATGCAAATTAAAGCACATTGAGATATCATCTCACAACTCTCAGAACAGCTATCACCAGAAATAATACAGTAAATGTTGGTGAGGATGTACAGGAAAGAGTACACTTGCATGCAGTATTGATGAGAATGTAAATTAGTGCAGACACTGTGGAAAACAGTATGGAGTTTCCTGGAAAGCTAAAAATATAACTACCAAATGATTCAGAAATTTCATTATTCGGTATATATACAAAGAAAGAAAACACACTAATTTGTGTGCACCTTAATGTTCATAGTAGCATTATTACAATTGCCAAGGTATGGAAGCAACCTGTGTCCATCAACATATGCATGGATAAAGATGTGATATATATATGTGTGTGTGTGTGTGTGTGTGTGTGTATAAATATATATATATTTCAGGTTCCTCTGTCCACAGGATTTCTCAGGCAAGAATACTGGAATGGTTTGCCATTGCCTTCTCCAGGAGACCTTCCTGATGCAGGGATTTAGCCATCATCTACATTGGCAGGTAGATTCTTAACCACTGAGCCATGAGGAAAGCCCTACCTCAGTGTTAAAATAACGCTATTTATAAGCTTAAAATGTGAAAAAATAACCCTTTAACATTTTATCTTGATATTATTTTAATTATAAAAAGTTAAATAAATTTTATACTGTCTTAGAACCAAGACATAGATTTGAAAATGAAATGCTCATGCTTGATAAGTCACTTCAATCTTCTCTGCCTCTTTGTGACCTTATTTTCTATACCCCACCAGGCTCCTATGTCCTTATAATTCTCCAGGCAAGAATACTGGAGGGAATTGCTGTGGCCCCCTCCAGGGGATCTTCCCAACCTAGGGAAACTGTTATGTCTGTTTTCATTGGTAGGAAGATTTTTTTTTTTTTTTTTTACCACCAGAATCACCTGAATATGGAATAAAATAGTGTAAAAAAATCTGTTTTATTATTGAATATTCAATAAGCATTTTTGAAAACAAATATAGAAATGTATTACCTTTTCTTTTTTGAATAAAATATTTATCATTAAATAATTAAATAAAGATTATGCATGTGTTTTTCTATCACTTGGGAAATTTAACATAAGGAAAGTAAATAGCACGTGGAATCAAGAAGAACAAAAATTTATTAGCTATTGAAGATTATTTGAAGTGTAGAACCCACACTGTTTTGAGAATCTTTTTTTTTTTTTTTTTGACTGTATTCTTAGATAGATCACTTCTTTCTTGAACACTTAATGCCAAGTCACTTGTGATTTTTCTTTCTTATGGACATCTGCTTCTATAAAACAAAAATAAGCAAAAAAAAAAAACTTCTTGTTATCATTTCATGATGTTGTTCATATGCTTGCAAGAGCACTCAAATAGCCATAAGTTAAATCTACTTACATTAAGATAGTATATTATAACTTATGAATCTGATCTCATTAAAGTTCTATTAATCAGAAAATCTTCATTTATATTTTCAGAAAACCACACTAGTAATTTCCAATTTGAAATTCAACAGTATAATAATTGAGGTATCTTTTTCAGGTCAGGTAATAAATTTGGAAAACTCAGCAGTGGCCACAGGACTGGAAAAAGTCAGTTTTCATTCCAATCCCTAAGAAAGGCTATGCCAAAGAATGCTCAAACTACTGCACAATTGCACTTCTCTCACACGCTAGTTAAATAATGCTCAAAATTCTCCAAGCCCAGGATTCAGCAATACATAAATGGTGAACTTCCAGATGTTCAACCTGGTTTTAGAAAAGGCAGAGAACCAGAGGTCAAATTGCCAACATACACTGGATCATCGAAAAAGCAAGAGAGTTCCAGAAAAATATCTACTTCTGCTTTATTGACTGTGCCAAAGCCTTTGACTGTGTGGATCAGAATAAACTGTGGAAAATTCTGAAAGAGATGGGAATACCAGACCACCTGACCTGTCTCTTGAGAAACCTATATGAAGGTCAGGAACCAACAGTTAGAACTGGACATGGAACAACAGACTGGTTCCAAATAGGAAAAGGAGTACATGAAGGCTATAGATTGTCACCCTGCTTATTTAACTTCTATGCAGACTACATCATGAGAAACGCTGGGCAGGAAGAAGCACAAGCTGGAATCAAGATGGTGGGGAGAAATATCAATAACCTCAGATATGCAGATGACACCACCCTTATGGCAGAAAGTGAAGAGGAACTCAAAAGCCTCTTGATGAAAGTGAAAGTGGAGAGTGAAAAAGTTGGCTTAAAGCTCAACATTCAGAAAACGAAGATCATGGCATCTGGTCCCATCACTTTATGGGAAATAGATGGGGAAACAGTGGAAACAGTGTCATACTTTGTTTTTTTGGGCTCCAAAATCACTGCAGATCAAAAGACGCTTACTCCTTGGAAGGAAAGTTATGACCAACCTAGATAGCATATTCAAAAGCAGAGACATTACTTTGCCAACAAAGGTCCATCTAGTCAAGGCTATGGTTTTTCCAGTGGTCATGTATGGATGTGAGAGTTGGGCTATGAAGAAAGCTGAGAGCCGAAGAATTGATGCTTTTGAACTGTGATGTTGGAGAAGACTCTTGAGAGTCCCTTGGACTGCAAGGAGATCCAACAAGTCCATTCTGAAGGAGATCAGTCCTGGGTGTTCTTTGGAAGGAATGATGCTAAAGCTGAAACTCCAGTACTTTGGCCACCTCATGCGAAAAGTTGACTCATTGAAAAAGACTCTGATGCTGCGAGGGATTGGGGGCAGGAGGAGAAGGGGACGACAGAGGATGAGATGGCTGGATGGCATCACCGACTGGATGGACGTGGGTTTGAGTGAACTCCGGGAGTTGGTGATGGACAGGGAGTCCTGGCATGCTGCAATTCATGGGGTCACAAAGAGTCAGACAGGACTGAGCAACTGAAGTGAACTGAACTGAATTATGTATTAGAGCTAAAGTGACAGGGGCTTCCCAAGTGGCTCCAATAATAAAGAATCTGCTTTCCAATGCAGGTAGACGGATTCTGGTTCAATCCTTAGGTTGGGAAGATTCCCTGGAGGAAGGCATGGCAACCCATCCCAGTATTCTTGCCTGAAGAATCCTATGGACAGAGGAGGAGTTTGGTAGGCTACGGTCCATACGGTCACAAAGATTCAGACAAGATTGAAGCAACTTAGCTCACAAAGTGATATTATTATTTGTCCACTTCTTTTTCCTTTTTAAAATGATATCAAGTTTAAGAAATGTCATAGTTCTTAGGCTTCTGGTAAATATAAAAAACAGTGGAAATCTTAAGAAATTCCAAACAGGTTTAGAGTTTTCATAGGCTTTGTATTATTTTTCAGTTGAGAATAAACTAAAATTTGGAGTGACTTAAAGTTGGTAAAATTATATTTCTTTTGCCATGCATTATTTAAAGATAAAAATAATTGGTTCAAGATTTTTGATTTAGGATACTTGGACCTTTATAATACAAATAGCTAAATTAGTGGATATCATGTAGAAAATCGAAGCTTCCTCTTTCTGTTTTTGTTGTTAAAGTAAGGAAAAATCCACCAAATTCTTCAAGACTTGTAGTCAAAGAAGCCATTGGACTTTCCCCAGGGAGGGGGGGAAATTGTCTACATGCCACTTCTGTCATCAGTTCATGCCATCCAACTATCTCATCTTCTGTTGTCCCCTCCTCTTCCTGCCTTCAGTCTTGCCCAGGATCAGGGTCTTTTCCAATGAGTCAATTCTTTGCATCAGGTGGCCAAAGTATTGGAGCTTCAACTTCAACATCAGTCCTTCCAAAGAACATTCAGGACTAATTTCCTTTAGGATGGTCTGGTTGGACCTCCTTGCTGTCCAAGAGACTCTCAAGAGTTTTCTCCAACACCACAGTTCAAAAGTATAAATTCTTTGATGCTCAGCTTTCTTTATAGTCCAACTCTCACATCCATACATGACTACTGGAAAAACTATAGCTTTGATTAGACTTCTGTCATAGGGCAGTTTAATTTTGCCACCTCAAACCCACTGCTTTCTCATTAAAGACAATAGTTCCTCATCTTACATACAGACCTAATAATCAAGTGAATAACAAAACCAAAACCACAATTTGCCTTAAAAAATGTGTTATATTTTGTAATTTCATTAAATTAGAGTAATATTTAAGGACTTTGAATATGAAAGATTATTCATATTTGAATGCCACTTCTCATACCTTTAGTGAGTCAAAAAATATAATACTCCCTGGGTTACATGAGCCAAACCCATCCTCCACACTCATCATTGATAGCTCCTGCATTTCAGTTTCCACAGGCAGTATGTCAGACTACATCAACTGCACAAAGATTGTCAAAAAGAAAGGACTTTAGTATTTTATATTTATAAAATATTTTATGAATAGGTTCAAACTTCTTTAATAATCCATACTGAGGAGTTTCTGCCTACCTTTAAGTGACTACATTGTATCATGTTAGACTTTACTATAAAAAAATGTATTATTTACATAGCAGAGCTCAATAGCCAAGAGTCAGAGAAAGAAAAATTTTAACTCTGTCACATTCTAAAGTAGCCAGAATTCTGTACTATCTTCTTTTTTTTCTACCTAAAAATACCAACTTTTTCATGAATGCAGCAACATCTCTTTAATTCATTTGTCTCTAAGCACAATCATGTTACTTCATATATTATCAATTTCATGAATAATGATTCTAGTGGTTAACATATTCTTTCATGTCAAACCAAGTTCATATTCCTTTTTTTTTTTGATCCCACAGTTAAGAGAAAAGTTAATTGTTACATTTGATTTTTGATAATATTTATGCAAACTGGGAGCCTCTCATTAAATTGTTTCAAATTTAACTTCCTGTAATTTCATATATTCTCATCTGTAACATTCTTTGACCTTTAGGTAATAATTATTATTGGTGATGATGATGTTGAGGGTGGTACTGTTGTTGACAGTCATAATACAATCATGATGCCTTAAGTGATTTAACTTGATTGACAAATAATCTGCTAAGATCAGGATCATTATTTCTTACTCTACTTTATAACATTAATCTGATTTCTAACTTATATTTTCAAAATTTCTCATTCAAAAATTTAATATTAATTACCTCTATTAATTTTACTGTTTGATATAATGTCTCCAATCTAAAATACAGAAACAATCTGTAACCTAACAAACTACATTTGATATTTTAATGACTACCCACATATTGTTTTGCCATAACCATATAAATGAACATCATAGTTAATTTATTAACTATGTGACTTCTTGAAAGTTCAATTATAACCTGTACATGAAACTGTATAGAAAATTTTCAAGATATTATAAAAAATTAAAGTTAAAACAAAAATATAATGAGATTATATTAGTTAAATCTATTTCATCATCAAACAATGCTAATATATTCCTAATTTTCTGAATTTTCATTGAATCAGAATAATAGTTAAATGTCTCATGTAGAAAGCATATTTTAGAAATACATTTTTAAATTCAAATACTTGAAAAAAATTGAGCACATAGTGGGAGCTATAATTTAAAAAATTATAGCCATCATGTTCTTGACACAACAAAAAATAATTATTGTATTTTGTTAGTGTTTGACTTTGTCATAACATTTGGCTAGCAACAATACAGGGCTTCAATCCCATTATCTAAGACAAAGCTCCATTTACATACTATTAAAGTGCTTTGCAAGTCATTTCTCCACAGATAGTGTAAGTAGACTACTTTAGATAAATGTTCATATTGCTCAAACAAAAAATAATGAGGTTTTATTGGTCCCTTTACTCCTGGATATAGTCTAAAGAAAAGACTGATCAGATTATTCTTGATAATGCAATGATTTGTTACCTATTCTTACCCCAGTCAGTTTACAATAGCGTTTTTTCCCTCACTCCTCTCCCTGGACTTGTATCCATGACAATTGACAGATGTTTAGGGAAAGACTTAAACAGTTCATACTGGCATGAGGATTAACCTACAACACAAAGGAAAGTCTCTACTCTACTCTAGAAACAATGTAACTGTATAATATTCCTAATTCTGTTGAGACTTTTTTAAGCCCCGTTTTGATGTCAGTTTATAGACTGACATCAATGGCTTCATTTTTAACTCCATTCTTATCCTTTTAACAACAGTAGTAGAAAACATAAGTGATTATTGGGTTAGAAGAATGAAATATAAATACGTAGGAATAAATGTATTAGTGTTATATATTTAGAAAATCTGATAGCTGAAAAAATACAATGCCTGATTCTGATTTACAAATGTTGGAGAGTCCACAAATAAAGAAGAAAAAATGAAATCATATAAAAAGTTCAAAAATTAATAGTGTAGTTTAAAAGAAATGGACATATAAACAAGTTGAGTTCAAGAAAATTACTTGCAAATTATGTATTAATACATATTCGGAGTTAGTCCAACTTTGAAAGCATCAGTCGAAACTACTTTAGTTGTACATATGTGTCAACATTTATTAAGTAAAAGGCATAAGAATAAATGCAGAAAATTAAAGGATAAGTCAGAGATTCTGAAGTCAAGTCCTTACAATATATCAATCTAATATATCATTAGATTTGATTGGGAAAGGAGTGTGTCAAGGCTGTATATAGTCACCCTGCTTATTTAACTTATATGCAGATTACATAATGAGAAATGCTGGGCTGAATGAAACATAAGCTGGAATCAAGATTGCCGGGAGAAAGATCAATAACGTCAGAGATGCAGATGACACCACCCTATGGCAGAAAGTGAAGAAGAACTGAAGAGCCTTTTGATGAAAGTAAAAGAGGAGAGTGAAAAAGTTGGCTTAAAACCAACATTCAGAAAACTACGATCATGACATCCGGTCCCAACACTTCATGGCAAATAGATAGGGAAACAGTGACAGACTATTTTCTTGGGCTCCAAAATCACTACAGATGGTGACTGCAGTCATGAAGTTAAAAGATGCTTGCTCCTTGGAAGAAAAGTTATAACAAACCTAGACAGCATATTAAAAAGCAGAGACATTACTTTGCCAGCAAAGATCCATAGAGTCAAAGCTATGGTTTTTCCAGGAGTCATGTATGGATGTGAGAGTTGAAACATAAAGAAAGTTGAGCATCAAGAATTGCTGCTTTTGAACTGTGCTGTTGGAAATTAGTCCCTTAATGAGTTAAAAGAAATTCACTGGAAGGACCTATGCTGAAGCTGAAATTCCAACATTTTGGCCACCTGATTAGAATTGACTCATTGGAAAAGACCCAGATCCTGGGCAAGATTGAAGGTGGGAGGAGAGGGTATGGCAGAGATGTTTGGATGGCATCACCAACTCAATGGACATGACTTTGAGCAAGTTCTGGGAATTTGTGAAGGACAGGGAACCCTGGCATGCTGCAATCCATGGGGTCACAAAGAGTTGGACACAACTGAGAGACTGAACTGAACTTAATTATTAGATTTATAAGGTAAGTACAAGTACAGTACAGATAATTATACTAAGTAAAATAATGTGGTACACATAAAAATCACAATAAAGAAAGATGACACAGCAGAAAGACACTGACTCACCTCCCATGAGCACACCAAAATTATAACTATTTTTCGAGGAACAATCTATGAGAACAACTTGAGGACTAGCAGAAAATATTTTCTAAAACTAAAGGTTAAAGGTAAGAATCACAATGAGGTGGGTAAGAGGGACAGAGGCATATAACATTCAAGACCCATACCATGGTAGGCCACTTAAAAATGGGAAGGTAATCCGTTTTACAATCAATCTCCAAATTTCCAAGGAGTGAGAGCTGTAAACCCCACATTAGGCTGCTTAATGCATGGGTTCTATAACAGGAAAATGAGCCACCAGTTTTTATGTCTGGTTTTGAAAGTCAGTGGGGCTTGCATTCAGGAGAGTCAGAGGACTGTAAAAAAAAAAGAAAAAAAAAAAGAAAAACAGAGAGAGAGAGAGAGAGACTCCATTTTTAAAGAGTGCAAATCTTACATGCTTCAGGTCCCAGCACAGAGGAAGGAATTTGAAAACAGCCTCAGTCAGAACTGATCTACTTGCGTATCTTAGAGAGCCTCCTGAAGAGGCAGGAAGCAACTGCAATTACTCCTGGGGACAAAGGTGCTGGCAGCAGTCATTTTGGGAGCTTTTTTTTTACCTCTAAGACACTGCTCTTAGCAAGTAATATTTTTGAAGTTCTCCCTCTAACATATTAGAACTGGAAATTACCTACCCATCAACTGGCCATCACAGTCCCAGGCCACCCTAGCCCCTGCACCCAGCCACCCTGGGATCAGATCCAATCTGACCCACTAGTAGGCCAGTAGAGCACCAGATCTCCCAGGCCACACAGCAAACTGGACCTGGCCCAGTTATGCATACTTGTGCTCAGTTATGATACAACAGAAGGTCCACAGTGCTCAGTTATGATACAACAGAAGATCCCCCACGCCCCACATAGGAGCACTCATACAACACATAGCTCTGATGGTCAGAAGCAAACATACACTGGGCCCCATAGGATATTTTCTATATAAGACTACTCCAAGTTTGGGACACATAACTGACATGTCTAAAACACAAGAAAAAAAACTATAAATAGGCAAAATGAGGGTACAGAAGAATATGTTACACATTAAGGAAAAAGACAAAACCTCAGAAAAAGAACTAAACAAAACAGAGATAAGTAAACTACCTGATAAAGATTTAAAGCTGACAATCAAAGATGTTTACCAAACTTAGAGCAAGAATGTATGAACACAGTGAGAATTACAAAAATAAGAAAATATAAAGAAGAGCTGAAGTATGCAATCACTGAGATAAAAAATACTCTAGAAAGAATTAACAGTAGATTAGAGAGGAATGTATCAGTAACTATGAGAGAGATTAGTGGAAGTCACTCAAGCTGAAAAAAGAATGTCAAAAGATGAGACACCTTAAGAGACCTCTAAGACAAACAAGTATACTAACATTTGTACTATAGGGGTCCCAGAACAGAGAATGGGTTAAGAAATTATTTGAGGACATAATAATGAAAATTTCCCTTACCTGGGAAAAAAGATAAATATCCAGGTCTAGGAAACAGAGAGAATTGCAAACAACATGAAAACTCAAAGAGATCCACATCAAGTCACATTGCAATTAAAGTGAGAAAAAATTAAGGATAAAGAGAATTTTAAAAGAAGAAAGAGAAAAAGCAACCAATTATCCACAAGAGAATTTCTGTATGGCTGTTGGCCAACTTTTCAGCAGAAATTTTACAGACTAGAAGAGAGTGGAATTATGTATTTAAAGTGATGAAAGGAAAAAAAAAAAAACCTACCATCAAGAATACCCTACCCAACAAGCTTATCCAGATTTGAAGATAAGGAGTTATGTACATATTTATATATGTATATAAATATGTACATATATGTGTATATTTATATATTTATAAATATGTGTATATTTATATATATATACACATATATATGTGTATATTTATATATGTATGTGTTTATATATATGTATTATAAATATACATATTAATAATATATATTTATATATATATAAAAGTTAAGAGATTATAATCACTAAACTTGCTTTACAAAAAATATTAAATGGATTTCTTTAAGCAGAAGAGTCCACAAGTAGAAATATAAAAATCACAAAGGAAAAGTATCATAAGTAAGGACAAACATACAGGCAAAAGTCTGATTGGTAAAGGTAGTAGATTAACCACTTAACATATAGGAGAAATATATTTTAAAAATGTAATAAAATTTTCTATATACTCAATAGCAATTTAAGAAATATACTAAGTGCAAAAAAAGACATAAAATATTATGTTAAAAAATATTAAGAGTGGAGGCATGGGGAATTAAAACTCCAGAGTTACTGGTATGTCATTAAATTTAAGAAATCATCAACTTAAAATACTCACATATGTATGTATATAGTTAATTATATATGGACTTCATGGTAACCACAAATGAACAATCAATAACAGATACACACATAGAAAAGGGAAAGAAATTAAAACATAAACCTAAAGATAGTCATCAAATCAGTAGGGAATAGAGTAAAAGAGAAGAAAAGAACAATAAACAAATAGAAAAGCAAGAAAATGTTTAACAAAATGTCAATAAGTATGTATCTATCAATAATTAACTGTAAGTAGACTAAATGCTTAAATCAAAAGACAAAAAAAAAAAAAAAGAGAGAGACTTAAAGGGCAAAAAGAACAAGATTCACATATGTGCTGCCTTTAAGAGACTCATTCACATCCAAAACACACACAGACTGAAAGTAAAGAAATAGAAAAAAATATATATATATATATATATATTTCATACAAAGGGAAATAAAAAGAAGGCTGGTATAGAAAAATCTATGTCAGAAAAAAAGTAGACTTTAAAGACTGTAACAAGAGACAAAGAAAATCATTACACAGTAATCAAGAGACACATTGTAAATATATTTTGCACTCAACATGGGGCACTTGAATGTATAATGCAAATATTGACAAAAATAAAAGGAGAATCCTATAGTGACACATTAATACTAGGGGATTTTAACATCCCATTTACATCGCGGACAGATCATCCAGAAGAAAATCAACATATAGCGAATATTCCACCAAAAGCAGCAGAAAGACATTCTTTGTGAAGTCACACAAAATATTCCCTGGGAGAGACCACATGTTAGGCCAAAAACAAGTATGAATGAATTTAAGAAGATTGCAATGTTGTCAAGCATCTTTTCCAATCACAAGAATATGAAACTAGAGACCAACTATAAGAAATAAACTGCAAAAAATGCAAAAATATGGGGACTATACAATATTCCACTAAAAAACCAATGGATCACCAAAAAATCAATAAGGACATAAAAATGTACCTGAAAGCAGATTAAAATTGAAATCTATTGTAAATTAAAATTTAAAATTTAAATTGAAATTGAAAATTGAAATTGAAATTGAAAATCTATTGGACACCACAAAAGTAGTTCTGAAAGGGAAGTTTATATTTACACAAACCTGCCTAAAGAAATAAGAAAAATCTTATACAATCTAAATTTACACCCCAATAAACTAGAAAAAGAAAAGACAAAGCCAAAGTTTGTAGAAGGAAAGAAAAAATAAACATCAAAGCAAAAAAAAAAAAAAAAAAATGAAGTAGAGACTGAAAATCAATAAAAAAAAAAAAATAGTGGAACTAAGAGCTAGTTCTTTGAAAAGATAAGCAAAATTGATAAACCTTTAGCCAGACTCATCAAGAAAAAGAGAGAGAGAGAAGTTACAACCAACAAAAGATAATTCTAAAGTTAAGCGATTGCTATGATATATAGTTCTTTGGACAGTAAAGAGATAAAACTAGTCATTCCTAAAGGAAATCAACCCTGAATGTTCATTGTAAAGACTGATGCTGAAGCTGAATCTCCACTACTTTGGACATGTGATATGAAGAGCTGACTCACTGGAAATGTGCCTGATGCTGGGAAAGATTGAAGGTAGAAGGAGAAGAGGGAGACAGAGGATGAGATGGTTGGATGTCATCATTGATGCAATGGACATAAATTTGGGCAAACTCCATGAGATGGTGGGGGACAGGGAGGCTGGATATGCTGTGGTCCATGGGGTCATGAAGAGTTGGACACAATTTGGAGACTGAGAAACATGAATATATATGTGCTAATAAAATGGACGACCCAGAAGAAAAAATGGGCAAATTTCTAGAAAAGTACAATTTCTCAAAATTGAATCAGTAAGGAAAACAAAATATGACAGATAAGTCACCAATAATAAAATTGAATCACTAATTGAAAAAGACTATATATGACAAACCTACAGGCAATGTCATAGCCAATGATGAAATGCCGAAACCATTTCCTCTAAAAGTAGGAACAAGACAAGCATGCTCATTCACTATCACCATTGTATTCAGCAAAGTATTAGAAGTCCTTGCCACAGCACTCAGACAAGAACAATTGAAGAGATAAATAAATGGAAGCTAAATCAAAAGGAAGTAAAACTTCAACTATTTATAGAAGACATGATCCTGTAAACAGAAAATATTAACAGCACTACCAAAACATCAATATATTTGACAAAATTTCAAGATAAAAAATCAATACATTTAAATCTGTTGTGTTTTTATACATTAACAAGTAATCAGAAAGAGAAATTTGCAAATGTCAAATCATTATGCAGTGCACCAAAAACTTAATATTGTAGATCAACTGTATTTCAATAAAATTAGCACTATAAAAATATAAACCATTAAAACAGTTTTAATGAATTCTATAACATTTACTAGTGCCAGTCTTTATTCCACAAACTTTATATCTATCACATCATGTAGCATTTACTATAACCTTGTATTAGTTCTTTTTTTTTCTTGTATTAGTTCTGAAAGACTAAACTACGATAAGAGACACTCAACATTTCAAGACTTATAGTAGCAGAAATTAATTTGTTTATGCATGTAACATTTCAAGTCAATCAAGGCCTTACTTCATAGGGTTACTCAGGGACTTGGGTTGATGAAAACTTTATCATCCTCAACTGATAATTTGCAATAATGCTACTGTCATTTTCATTCATTCATCCAGAAGACAGAAGTGGAATAAAGAAACATTAGAAAAGGTTATTGTCTAGGTCTAGAAGTGGCACATATTACTTTCAATAACATCCCAATATGTAAATAACTTAGCTAGAAAATGAAAGGTTGAGTAACAGGAAAGCAGAATCATGGTGTGCATTAAAGTAGTGAGCAGTTCAAGAAGAAGCTGTAGAGCGAGATGAGGAATATATCTCTAGATAAATTATTAGATAAATTAAAGGATCTTACAAATCATATTAATGGACTTTTGATCTAAAACATAGCACAGGTAATAATTTCAACAAAAAATGATAAAGTTTTTTTGTTCTGAAATATTTTTCTGAATTTCTTCAAAATAAATATTTTAGAATAGATTTATATTTACAAAAAATTTTGAATATAATATAGAAATTTCTTATATAACTCATACCCATTCTCCCTATTTTTAGCGTGTTATATTTGGATGATATTCTTGTCAAAATTAAGTCCAATTTGCATTTTTTTCCAAGGATTGTGCTTTTGGTGTTTATTCAAACACTCATTTAAAAACCCATGGTTGCCTAGATTTTCTCTTATATTATCTTCTAGATTTGGGACTGCAAGGTAAAATTGGATGTTTCCATTAGAAGAAATATGATAATGGTTTGGAATAGGCTTGTGATATTGAAAAACAGAAAATGGACATATTCAGCCTGCACTAATTTGCTGACAAACTGTTGTTGTATGTTTATTCATTACTCAAGATATTTAAGTGCCAATAGAAGCAGGCATCTAATTATTTACATACATATAAGTGACTGAAGGGGAATATTTGAAATTTATCAAAGTTTCCCAAATTACACTTTTAATGTTGTCTTTCATTCAATAAAATCCAGGCTCCTTGAGGGGTAAGAGAAAAACAACTATTTCTTGGAGAGTAGGGAATTTATGCTCCCAGAACAGATGGAAGAATCCAGCTGATCATCCATAATTACCTGTAGAGATCTTTTTATTTTAGTTGATGAATTATTATAACTGTAGTTATTTTATTATTCCTGTAAAGAAATGCTTCCCTGTTAATATCCTTACTGCTAATAAATATGTTTCATAGTGACATTCATATTGTAAAAGTAGTAAGGAAGGAAAAGAAACATAGCAGAAGAAAAATGAGGAATAATAGGAAGCATGGAGAAATTTAATATTACTGGACATAGATCTCTGGTTCATATTACAGTTTATTTCGCAATGAAAGCAATCAAGGCAGTCAAATTTGTTCTATTGAACAAATATTTACCTTTTCTTCAATTAATATTCATTAGGTATATGGGGCTGATTATTTTAACAAATACATACTCAGAAATAATATTAAGCAGTCAATTATAAACACTGATGTGAAAATAAGTACAAATATAATGGTATCAAAATTATTCAGGAGGAAAATTAGTATGGCTAACTGCTGAAACAGATAAGTTATGGACGGGGGGTGGTCAGGCATCACTCTGAATAGCACAGAAGAATGTCCTTGAATTTTCTAAGCAAGAGGTCGTCAGGAACTTTACCTTTGTGGGGAACTTATTTTTATTTATTGGCTGAGCTAATTCCCTCAATCTCAAGTAAACTGTCTCCCTTCCTGTCACTCTCTCTCTCTCTTTCTCTGGCCTTCAAAACACAGGAGCACACGTGTGTGTGCACACACACACACATGCACACACTATTCTATTACACAAAGAACAGAGACCATTGGTAATCTGGAAGTTGCCCTGAAAATATCATAATAAGCACATACTATGTGCTTGAATCTCACTCCTCTCTCAATTAGCATTTGACAATGCTAATTGACTAAATGGGCTTTTTTCCCCTAAATTCTAATTTTATCCATTCCCCTCATTCTTCTGATCATCTATATCCCATAATAAATATAAAGTCCTAATATTTGTTTTGTAGCTATAGCATACAAAAAATTACAAATAAGGAAAAATTGCATTAATTATCCTCATAAGAGTTTAAAATTGGAGCATTTTTTCACCACATTCACATCAAATGGGTCTATTTTTGACATTTTTCAGTTGGACAGGAAAAATTTGTCTCCTTGAGCTTTCATTCAAATATGTTTACTAACAAAGATTTGACTTCAAATCTTGCTATCAAAATAGCTTTCTGTTTTTCTTTCAACAAACTAATATTTAACAAGAAAATAAATATAAAATGTTTAGAACAATATGATTTTAAATAAACATAAAATAGATGTTACTTTTCCAATATGGAAACTGGGAAAATTACTCTTTCTTGTAGCACAACCTTATATATTTTTTCACTCTTTCCAGGGTCCTGAGCATGAAAGTAGGAATGGGTAAAGGGAAATTATATCTTAAATATATTCTGTCTTATTTTGTCTTAAATCTTGTACATTTTTATTTTGTAAAATTTATCATCATTTTCTTATTGGCTTTTCTACTTTTTTCCATGCTTAAACTCCTTGCTTAACTATATATAAATGTTTACAATTACTTTCTTATACTAGATTGCTGTTAATATTATCACTATATGTTTTATGCTGTGTACAATTAATTATTTTAAATTCTAATTATCTCAACAGTTGCATATAATCCTTTCATCTTTCATTTGTAATTCTGTCTCCATTATTTATTAAATTATTAAATATTTCTTTGAATCAAGTTTTTAAGAGATTATATTGTACTATTCAGTCTATCTCTGACTTAGCACTATTGCCATTTATTTTTATATAATCATTCCACTCTCTCAAAAAATGTTATTGTCTCTGGATTTCTGTTCTTAGCTTTGTCACTTGACAATTTTCATTGATTCACTGATGTCCCCATCCATTTTTAAGCACCTACTCTCTACCACGTACTGTGTTGAGTACTAGATAATAGATGAAGGCTTCAGGCACTAGAGCTATGGCATGCACAACCAGAGAAACAGTTCTCATAGCTACTTCTCATAAATTCATCTGTATAACTGATGCCTCAGTCTGTTTTTATAGGGTCCTTTGCTTTCCCAAACATATTTCTTATTTATTAAAATCTCATTATATGTTTGTTAACTCTCATTATGATAGGTACCATAATGTTGACATATTTTCAAAAATATGTGAAATGCATGATATTATTGTCTCAAACTTGACTAAATACACATTTATCCAGCCAGCTCCATCTTGAGTAATATCACCATTACTCACTTGGTCAATCAAATGTGACATCTGAAGCATTAATGAACACTCTATTTTGGCTCAATCCATTCATTTAATCAATTTCAAATTTATTTTTATTAACTTCTAAAATAATCACGTTCTTTGTTTTTTTTTCATTGACATTGTGGTTCATTCCAGTCTCTTATTGCTTGCCTATTGAATAATGTTGTATTGAACACGTGTACACCCGTGGTGGATTCATGTTGATGTATGGCAAAACCAATAGAATATTGTAAAGTAATTAGCCTCCAATTAAAATAAATAAATTTATATTAAAAAAAGAAAAAAAAAACTGTAATTTACTTCTCACTAACACTTTCCATTCAGAATATGAAGCCAACTATATTTCTGGAACTCAAACATAGCAAAGTCATCATATTCAGCAAAAATTGAGAAACATGCAAGTACTAAATCTCCTAGATATTTGAAAATTTTAAATATAAACTTTGAAATTTGCTTTACTTCTCATTACTTATGACAACAGTTCTCAAAGTGTTCTACAGATGCTGGACATCCCTAGGACACTTTTAAGGGATTTACAGGGTCAAAAACTTGTTCATAATAGTATTAAAAGTGATCACACCTTTCCATTGTATTGATATTTTCCACTATTGTTGCAAAGTAATGTTGGGTAAAACTGCCTGCACTTTGGCATGAAATCAAGCTGACAGAACTAGAGTACTCTAGGAGCCATATATTTTTCACTGCCACACACTCTTTGCACAGGTTCATTTAAGAACACCCTTGGTAAGTTAGTAGAAACTGTTAATTGCATTAAATCTCTACCCTGAGTACATCTGTTTTCATTACACTGCATGGAAAATGGGAAGTAAACACAAATAGCTTCAGTTATATCATGTAATAGTTGTTTTGAGGAAAACATACAGTGATTGTAGTATGAGCTGAATTTCCTGCACTTTCATTGAACTTCATTACCAAAAAAAAGAAAAGTGAAACTATGCATACTTGGGTATTTTGTAGACATCTTTTTTTTCCAAAAATGATCTAAGATAGACAAGCCAAGGAAAGCAAATGACACTATCTGACATCAATATTAACATGCATGCTTTAAATGAAAATTAGAGTTTTTAAAAACTTGTATCTGTCACAGCTTCTAAATACTTACAAACTTTACAGACATGATTGTTAATGATACTAATTTTTGCTCTAAATGGAAATGTCAATGCATTTAAAATCTGCATGATTCAGTTAAATAATAATAACTTATTACTTTAACATTTTTTCAATTTTAATTTTCACTACAGAAACTACATATCTTAAATACCCAACTAGATAGACTAAATATCTTTGGAGTCAACAAGTTTGTTTTTGCGTGTGAAGAGTTCTTGAAGCCAAAATGTTTGAGGACTGATTTTGTACATGATAAAAAATCAAGCTCCTTAGATTGTTATTGGCTTCCCTGGTGGTTCAGATAGTAAAGCTGCTGCTGCTGCTAAGTCGCTTCAGTCATGTCCGACTCCGTGAGACCCCATAGACGGCAGCCCACCAGGCTCCCCCGTCCCTGGGATTCTCCAGGCAAGAACACTGGAGTGGGTTGTCATTTCCTTCTCCAATGCATGAAAGTGAAAAGTGAAAGTGAAGTCGCTCAGTCCTGTCTGACTCTTAGAGACCCCATGGACTGCAGCCTACCAGGCTCCTCCATCCATGGGATTTTCCAGGCAAGAGTACTGTAGTGGGTAGCCATGCCTTCTCCACAAAGAATCCACCTATAATGCAGGAGAGCTGGGTTCCATTCCTAGATTGGGAATTTCCCCTGGAAAAGGGAACAGCTAATCACTCCAGTATTCTGGCCTGGAGAATTCCATGGACAGAGGAACCTGGCAGGCTAGAGTTCAGGGGGTAGCAAAGAATCAGACATGACTGAGCGACTTTCACTTAGATCATTATACATGAATATCAGCACAAGCTTCCTTTCCCAGAAATTTCATGAGTGACTCCTTCAAAACAATAGATATTTCATAATCCAGTGAAATGCCATATTCCTGCATACGTCTATGCAATCTTTCAAAATATTCCTTCATCTTGTAATGCTCCCCTTCCTCCTGGCATATTTCCATTTATGTTACAAAAATTATTCAAACATTATTTATTCATACTGTTTCCTCTACCCAACCAACTACAGAATCATTTCCTACTCACATATGTTTCCTCAGTAGTGCATAATATATCAATTATTAAACATTTTAAATTGCATAATAGTTTTCAGTGATGTTTTGTTGATAAATATTAGTGGATTGTGAGACTTTTGAAAACCAATTTTGCTATACTTTACTCAGGTTTACTTCTTAACCTATGCTAGGATAGCTAGCATGCTAGATAAAACTACTGTTTTATTGGTAAATCTTAAAATTTTGATTTTGTATTAATATTTATATAAAAATAAAATTAAAACAAATACATTTTAAAAATAAGGATATATATCATTGAAATTTGAGTAATAAGACAATATTTTAGATTATAACATGGTTTAACATTAAAGACTGTCAACACCTTCCTTCCATTTTCCTTATTTTATAGGCAATAGTAACCATAATTTGGTTTTGTAATAAGTAATATGTTGACATCTTAAAAATACATGTCTCTGGGTACTAATATGCAATTTGCTACCTCATTAGTTTCTTCAGTAGTAATTCTACAATGGCTGCTAGTTGATCCTTATTACCATTTACCATACAAATAAAAGTATTAAACAAATCTTCAAAATGTGCACCCACTATTCTATATGAATAATTGACAGAAATCAAACTGCTGATTCCAGTTGGACAAAACTCTTCTAAGATGGGAATATAGCTCCTGTTGAACTTGGGATGTGTTTCTGTAGAAAAGCATGTTACTTATAAAACGTATTTTTCACTGTGTATGTGCAGAAGTTAATTTATAATCCTATCAACATCTAGTGGCTAACACATGAATGTACAGTTTTTCAGTTACATAAAATGTATAATATTTATTATTAAATTATATGGATATGTGTGTTTTTAGCCTAACATTTTTCCACCTTTCCTCTGGTGAAGTCTCTGTAATATCCCCCTGGTGAATCTTTCCTCCTTCCTCTCAGTATATGGCTACTCTTATGGTTGACTCACATCCAAATTCATGGGGCACAAGATGCAGACCTGGTCCATCAGAGTACAAAGTGGTTGGCTATAGTGATCGGTGCTAGGATAAGGTACAGCTACAAATCAATCAAGCCAAGGAGAATCTTTAGGACGATTACGGGAAATATTTAAAAAGTTGACTTTTCCACTGAAGTTGCCAAAATACAAAGGTGGAATCCTGCTGATGGCTATAGATAACAAGAGTATTTGCAAAGAATTTGTCTGGGAATCATGCCAAAGGTAGGTAAGCAGAGTCATAAAATTAAGAAAGATTGATTCCTCATAAAATTATTTCAGTCCCTGGATCCAATTGTTCCTGAAGCCAAAACAACATTTGGACTTTCTGGTTGTACATGAAAATTATTTTATTTCTTAAAGGTAGGTTGATCTGGGTTTCTATTTTTTTTTCTTTGAACAGTTATAACTTATACAGTAAAAATAACTCTATTTAGGTCCATCTTGCCTTAAATATATCACAAAATAAACAGATGAGTTCAAAGTATACATGATAACTCTGTTAAGGATATCAATGTCATAGATCAACGACAACTGAGGCAATAGCATTCAGTTCCTGAAACATAGAATATGTTAAATTTTAACCTATTTCCTCCCTAGCTTCATGTAGAATTCAGGAAAAAACTTGTGTCAGTTAAGTTGAAATAAACATTATAGCTAAATTACAATGTAATTCTTACAGTGCAATTCATGTGTCCTTTTATGATGAAAAGAGAAAAGCAATTTTAATATGGTGCTTAATTAGTTCCTAAATTTTCTAAATAATGGATTGAAAAGGAATCTTGCAAAAATGATACAATAAACATATAAAGTATATTTCTGCTACCTCTAGTTTTCTTAATTCTAAAGGACAACAACTGTAATAATTTCTACAGTTTATTATAATTTGTATTCAACTATCTGCCTTTGACTCTATGGATCACAATAAACTGTGGTAAATTCTGAAAGAGATGGGAATACCAGACCACCTGACCTGCCTCTTGAGAAACCTGTATGCAGGTCAGGAAGCAACAGTTAAAAATGGACATGGAACAACAGACTGGTTCCAAATAGGAAAACGAGTACATCAAGGCTGTATATTGTCACTCTGCTTATTTAACTTATATGCAGAATACATCATGAGAAATGCGGGGCTGGAAGAAGCACAAGCTGGAATCAAGATTGCCAGGAGAAATATCAAGAACCTCAGATATGCAGATGACACCACCCTTAGGCAGAAAGTGAAGAAGAACCAAAGAGCCTCTTGACAAAAGTGAAAGAGGAGAGTGAAAAAGTTGGCTTAAAGCTCAACATTCAGAAAACTAAGATCATGGCATCCAGTCCCATCACTTCATGGCAAATAGATGGGGAAACAATAGCTGACTTTATTTTTTGTGGCTCCAAAATCACCACAGATGGTGATTGCAGCCATGAAATTAAAAGACATTTACTCCTTGGAAGGAAAGTTATGGCCAACCTAGATAGCATATTAAAAAGCAGAAACATTACTTTGTCAATAAAGGTCTGTCTAGTCAAGGCTATGGTTTTTCTAGTAGTCATTTATGGATGTGAGAATTGGACTATAAAGAATGCTGAGTGCCAAAGAATTGATGCTTTTGAACTGTGGTGTTGGAGAAGACTCTTGAGAGTCTTCTTGAACTTCAAGGAGATCCAACAAGTCCATCCTAAAGGAGATCAGTCCTGGGTGTTCATTGGAAAGACTGATATTGAAGCTGAAACTCCAATATTTTGGCCACCTGATGTGAAGAGCTGACTCATTTGAAAAGACCCTGATGATGGGAAAGATTGAAGGCAGGAGGAGAAGGGGATGACAGAGGATGAGATGGTTACATGGCATCACCAACTGAATGGGCATGAGTTTTGGTAAACTCCAGAAGTTGGTGATGGACAGGAGGCCTGGCATGCTGCAGTTCATGGGCTTGCAAAGAGTCGGACATGGCTGAGCAACTGAACTGATTCGGTAAATAAACCTAACTGCAGTTCTAGATTATTTTATTATGTATGAAAATTTCTATACTTATTTTATCAGTAACTCTACTAAACCTGAGTAACATATATGTTATACACTATATATTGAACCACTGTGTGAAATTTAGTCACACAAAAATAGTGTTTTATTTATGTGTATGCATGCTCAGTCTCTAAGTCATGTCTGACTCTTTGTGACCCTGTGGACTATAGCCTGACAGACTCCTCTGTCCATTGGATTTTCCAGGCAAGAATACTGGAGGGCGTTTCCATTTTCTTCTCCAGGGGTTTTACTATAAGTAGTACTATTTTAGTATTTTGCTTATGTTTTATAGCCAGTTTAATGAAGTTTGTCCCCCTCTTTTGAAGGGGATAATAGTACCAGAACTGAAAAGTTCAGCTGCATAATGATATATTATTATTAAGAGTAAAGTGCTAGATACTGCAATTCTTTTTAAAAAAAAAGTATTATATTAGTAAAATATAAATACTACACTCTGGTTTTGAACACAAAATATGAATTTAAAAGTTGCATTTTCTTCTGACAAAGGGAAACTATGATATTTGTGATTTGATGATGAATCTTTCATGGCCAATGATGTCAGTTTTTTCCCATGCCTGTTGGCCATTTTTATGTCTTCTTTGAAGAAATGTCTAAGTTCTTTGCCTAATTTTAATTGTTTTTTTTTTCTTTCTTTCTTGTTTTGGTCTTTTTAGTTGTCAACTTGTAACAGTTCTTTGTGTATTCTGGGTGTTAAACATTTATCAGATATATGATTTGGAAATATTGTCTCCCATTCTAGAATTTATGTCTTCATATTCTTTTTTTTTAATATAAATTTATTTATTTTAATTGGAGGTTGATTACTTTACAATATTGTATTGGTTTTGCCATACATCGACATGAATCTGCCACAGGTATACACGTGTTCCCTATCCCGACCCCCTCTCCCCTCTCCCTCCCCGTACCATCTCTGGGTCATCCCAGTGCACCAGTCCCAAGCATCCAGTATCATGCATCAAACCTGGACTGGCGGTTCGTTTCATATATGATATTATACAAGTTTCAATGCCATTCCCCCAAATCATCCCACCCTCTTCCTCTCCCACAGAGTCCAAAAGAGTGTTCTATACATCTGTGTCTCCTTTGCTGTCTTGCATACAGGATTATCGTTAACATCTTTCTAAATTCCATATATATGAGTTAGTATACTGCATTGGTGTTTTTCTTTCTGAACTTGATAATATCTTTTGATACATATTTTAAAAAATGTTTATGAAGTGCAATTTTATTTATTTTTTAAATGGGATAATGTGCCCCGCTTTTATTTTATTTTTTTTATTTTTAAACTTTACATAATTGTATTAGTTTTGCCAAATATGAAAATGAATCCGCCACAGGTATACATGTGTTCCCCATCCTGAACCCTCCTCCCTCCTCCCTCCCCGTATCATCCCTCTGGGTCGTCCCAGTGCACCAGCCCCAAGCATCCAGTATCGTGCATCGAACCTGGACTGGCAACTTGTTTCATACATGATATTTTACATGTTTCAATGCCATTCTCCCAAATCTTCCCACCCTCTCCCTCTCCCACAGAGTCCATAAGACTGTTCTATACATCAGTGTCTCTTCTGCTGTCTCGTACACAGGGTTATTGTTACCATCTTTCTAAATTCCATATATATGCGTTAGTATACTGTATTGGTGTTTTTCTTTCTGGCTTACTTCACTCTGTATAATATATTCATACTTTTCATGTCAAATAATAAAATTCATTGTCAAATCTAATGTTAAAAGGATTTATCTCCACATTTTCTTCTGAATTTAATAATTTTAGCTCATGTTTAAGTTATTAACCTATTTTAAGGTGGGTTTTTTTTTAATTTTGCTATTGTTTTCATTTTCTTTTGTTTGCGTATGGAGAGAAGTAGGTGTCTAACTTTTTGTTTGTTTGTTTGTTTATTGTTATCAAATTATTTTAAAATTATTTGTTGAAAACACTATCTTTTTCCTGTTGACTAGTTTCAGCACCATTGCTGAAAATCATTTGTTCACAAATAATTGGGTTAATTTTTTGGGTGCTTTATTCTATTCCATTTGTTAATATGTCTATGTTTATGTTTGTATTTTATGTTAGTACCAGAACTTATTAATTACTTAAACTTGTAGCAAGTTTTGAAAATAAGAAATGTGTATGCTGTTGCCTTACTTTCATTTTTAAATATAATTTTCGTTATTTTATGTCCCTTGGAGTTTCGTGTACATTTTAGGATCATGTTTTGTCTTTTGGGAAAAAAAAAAAAAAAAAAAAAACACCTAAAATTGTGATTAAAATGGATTGATCTGTAGCTTGTTTTAGGAATATTGCCATCTTAGTACTCTGAGTCTCCTGTACATGAACATGAGATGCCTTTCCATATATGTAGGATTTTTTTATTTATTTCATCAATGTTTTGTGGTATTCAATGGCAGGTGTTTCCTTCTTACTTAAATTTATTAATAGGAATTTTATTCCTTTAGGTGCTATTGTCAGGTCAATTTATTTCTCTCTCTTGGTTCTTGTCTTGTTGCAACAAAGATTTGCAATTATGGATTAGTTACAGCTCAAATATATAGGATTTCTTCGCTCCCGTCTCTTTCATAGAAATGATTCAAAACAAGAGACTGGTTACAGCTGAATTACAGCTCAAGAAGATAGATCTTTTATTAATAAAACAGTCAGTGGATAGTACACTCCCAAGATGTGGACCCCAAGGAGAGGTATGATACCTGTTGGTTTCTCTTTTAATGCTCCTTGTCTCCTACTCCTGGTTCTGCCTTTTGACAAATGCAAATAGGCATATTCTCAAGACCAATCAGGGAATGGGGCGTGTCTGGGCACATGCAAAATAGGGCTTTTACATATTCATCTAAGTGGGCATGAACTGAAAGTTTTAATTGACATTTGCCAGTTACATAACAACAGGCTCTACTGGACATGTCCTTCCCATAATTTAGTCTGTTATATTCAGATGTATGTATGTATATAATATTTATGAACCCTCAATGGATTCAGTTCAGTTCAGCCACTCAGTCGTGTCCGACTCTTTGCGAGCCCATGGACTGCAACATGCCAGGCCTCCCTGCTCTTCACTATCTCCTGGAGTTTACCCAAACCCATATCCATTGAGTCTGTGATGCCATCCAACCATCCATCCTCTGTCGTCCCCTTCTCCTCCCACCTTCAACTTTCCCAGCATCAGGGTCTTTTCAAATGAGTCAGCTCTTCACATCAGGTGGCCAAAATATTGGAGTTTCAGCTTCAATATCAGTCCTTCCAGTAAACACCCAAGACTGATCTCCTTTAGGATGGACTGGTTGGATCTCCTTGAAGTTCAAGAAGACTCTCAAGAGTCTTCTCCAACATCACAGTTCAAAAGCATCAATTCTTAGGTGCTCAGCTTTCTTTATAGTCCAACTCTCAAATCCATACATGACTACTGGAAAAATCATAGCCTTGACTAGACGGACCTTTGTTGGCAAAGTAATGTCTCTGCTTTTTAATATGCTATCTAGGTTGGCCATAACTTTCCTTCCAAGGAGTAAATGTCTTTTAATTTCATGGCTGCAATCACCATCTGCAGTGATTTTGGAGCCCCCCAAAATAAAGTCATCCACTGTTTCCACTGTTTCTCCATTTATTTGCCATGAAGCGATGGGACCGGATGCCATGATCTTAGTTTCCTCAGTGTTGAGCTGTAAGCCAACTTCTTCACTCTCCTCTTTCACTTTCATCAAGAGGCTATTTAGTTCTTCTTCACTTTCTGCCATAGGGTGGTGTCATCTGCATATCTGAGGTTATTGATATTTCTCCTGGCAAAATTTATTCCAGCTTGTGCTTCATCTAGCCCAGCCTTGCTCATGATGTACTCTGCATGTAAGTTAAATAAGCAGGGTGACAATATATACTTGGATTATTATTATTACTACTATTATTAATGGATTACTAGCTGCCTAAAGTCACTTGAGGACATAGCTCTGCATCAAGGGTGCAGGTGTTTAGAGCTGGAAAAGCCCCTGTGGTTCATTTGTATCCACTGTGTGCCTAAGGTATGTATGAAGGAGATGGAAAAAATCTCTGTCATAATTTTTGTATGAAGTACGTGAGCTCTCTTGGGCTAATTTGGGCATGTCTGAAGTGGGGTTTACAGATGATCTTGCATCCATTTTGTCTAGGTCTTCCTTCATTGTTCATGTCTAACTTCCTACATAACACTATTGTCAGTAAAATTGTCTTCTTAATTTCCTTCCCAGATTTTTCACTGGAGTGAAATACAAGTGATTTTTGTACACTGATCTTGTAACATCAAGCTTCGCTCAATTTGTTTATTAGCACTGGTAGTTTTTTCATGTTTATCTGAGATTTTCAGTATATATAATCATGTCGCTTGTAAGTAGAGACAGTTTTACTTAATCTTTTTCCATTTGGATGCCTTATATATTTTTCTTCCTTAATCTCTCTAGCTAAGACTTTGGAACAATGAATCAGTTCAGTTCAGTTCAGTTTAGTTGCTCAGTCGTGTCCTACTCTTTGCAACCCCATGAATTGCAGCACGCCAGGCCTCCCTGTCCATCACCAACTCCCAGAGTTAACTCAGACTCACGTCCATCGAGTCAGTGATGCCATCCAGCCATCTCATCCTCTGTCGTCCCCTCCTCCTCCTGCCCCCAATCCCTCCCAGCATCAGAGTCTTTTCCAATGAGTCAACTCTTCACCTGAGGTGGCCAAAGGACTGGAGTTTCAGCTTCAGCATCATTCCCTTCAAAGAAATCCCAGGGCTCATCTCCTTCAGAATGGACTGGTTGGATCTCCTTGCAATCCAAGGGACTCTCAAGAGTTTTCTCCAACATCACAGTTCAAAACATCAGTTCTTCGGCACTCAGCTTTCTTCACAGAACAATGAATAGCAGTCATGAGAGCAGTGTCAGATCACAAGGTTAAAGTGTTTAGTCTTTCACCATTAAAAATAATGCTGGCAGTGGGCTTTTCACGTGGACCATTTATCATGTTAAGGAAGTGTCCTTCTATTCCTAGTATGCTGTGTGTTGTAGTTATGAAATACTGTTGACATTTTTCAAATTATTTTTGGCATGTATTGTAATGATCAGGTTTCCTCCCACCCCCACACTTTTTCTCTTAGTGTGGTTATTGATTTTCTTTTTATGAAGCAACTGTGTTCCTGACATAAATCACATTTTGTCATGTGTAGCCCTTTTAATAAACCATCAGTTTCAGTTTGCTAGTTGCTTGTTGTTGTTGTTGTTTGGTCTGTATTCATAAAAAGTACTTATATTTATTTTTGTGATTCTTTTTCTGGCTTTGTTATCAAGGTAACATTGGCTTCATAAAATGCGTTGAGATATGTTCTCTTTATATCTTTAGGAATTTTTGCTGCTGCTGCTGCTGCTAAGTCACTTCAGTCGTGTCCGACTCTGTGCGACCCCATAGACGGCAGCCCACTAGGCTCCTCTGTCCCTGGGATTCTCCAGGCAAGAACACTGGAGTGGGTTTCCATTTCCTTAGGAATTTTTAGAGTATGACTAATTATTCTTTAATTATTTGGTAGAATTCAAGAATGAAGCCATCTGGTTCTGGACTTTAATTTATTGGTAATTTTCTAAATTAGTGTTTAATCTCTTATTGTAGGACTGTTGAAATTTTCTATTTCTTCTTGGTCAGTTTTTGTAATTTATGTGTTTCTAGGAATTTTTTTTCATTTCATCTGAATTATCTAATTTGTTGAACCACTGCAAATACTATACTTTTATAATCCTTTAAACATTTCTAATACTATTAGTATGTCATTTCCTTACTTTCATTTCTGATTTTATCTGCATATGCCTTTTTTTCAGACAGCTTAACTAATATTTTATTATATTGATTGATTTTTCTCCTGAGAATAATCACTTGGTCTCATTCAGTATTTCTATTTTCCTATTTTTCATTTTCTTTATATCTACTTTAATATTTATTATTTTTTTCCTTGTATTTTCTGGGTTTAATTTCCCCTCTATTTATAATTTTAAAAGGAAAGGTTTAGTTTAATAATTTAGAATCAGTATTCTACCATAATATGGGAGTTTGCAGCTTTAAATTTCCATTTAGTACTGCTTTCAGCTACATGTAATAAGATTTGGTATGTTATTTTTGTTTGTTTGTTTTATTTCATCTTGATATATGTTATACTTTGTTTCTTGTGATTTATTTCTTGCTCCACTGGTTATTTAGAAATACATTGTTTAAGTTTCTGATATAAGTGAAATATTCAAATTTTCTTCTAGTATTGATTTCTAATTTAACCAGATTGTTGTCAGAGGAGATACTTTGTATTATTTAAATTCTTTACACTTGTTGAAGCTTGATTTGTGGCAAATCATATGGTTTGTCCTGGAGAATATTCACTTGTAACTGAGAAGAATGTGTCATATGCTGTTTGTGAAACAGTTAGTAGATGCCCATTAAGTTACGCAATTTGTAGTGTTGTTGAAATTTTCTGTTTCTGTATTACTCTGCAGCCTAGGTATTTGACCATAAATGAAAAATGGGATGGTTAAAACCCCAACTATTATTGTTGAATTCATGTGTGCTCAATCACTCAGTTGCATCTGGCTCATTATGACCCCATGGGCTATAGCCTGCCAACTCCTCTGTCCATAGAATGTTCCAGGCAAGAATACTGGAGCAGATTGCCATTTTCTACTTCAAGAGATCTTCCCAATCCAAGGATCAAACCTGCATTTCCTGCATCTTCTGCATTGACAGATTTTTTACCACTTGAGCCACCTGGAAAGTCCATTATTGTTGAATTGCATGCTTGCATGTTGTTGTTTCAGTCATGTCTGAGTCTTTGTGACCCTATGGACTATAACCTGCCAGGCTTCCCTGTTCATAGGATTCTCCAGGCAAGACTACTGAAATGGGTTGCCATGCTTTCCTCCAGGGGATCTTCCCAACCCCAAGGATTGAACTGTATCTCCTGTGTTCCTTGCTTTTCAGGCAGATTCTTTATCCACTGAGCTACCTGGGAAGTCCTATTGTTGAATAAGCTATTCTATTTTTCAGTGTTTACAGTTTTTGCTTCATTTTGCTCCATCTTTAGAAGTATTTTTAAAAATATTTTTTGTATCTTCCTGATGAATCAGTCCTCTTTTAATTTTAAAATATCCTTTATCTGTATTAGTATTTTCTTACTTTAAAGTCTATTTTCTGATAATAAGATTGCCACACCAGTTCTTTCTGGGTAAGAAATCAAGAACATATATTTAAATTTGAGAGAACCAACAAGATATTAACATAAAATAAAAATAATACTGGGAAATTTATGAATACTATACATTAAACACATAAATAATACTTTAACGAATATGTTGGCAGGAAAGGAGGGACATAGAAAGAAAAAATACTATGCATGGCAAATAGTGAATAATTTGCATAATGGTATAAATATCCCAGCCATATCAATAATTGAATTAAATATGCTATGAATTTCTATTCCAATTAGTTTATATTCCAAGTACATGGCAATGACTGTTACAATGGACAAAAAGAAAAACTCAACTTCCTTCCATTAGCAAGAGATTCACTTTAAACATAAAAATCCAGACCAATTGAAAATAAAAGAGTTTAAAAATATATAAGCATGATAAACTTAGAGTGTGTTTTTAGATCAAACAAAATAGAGTTCTGGACAAAGTTGAGATAAAGTGAAATTGCTGGATAAGATATTTGTTCATCAAGAGATGGTAACATTCACAGATATTTGGGCCCTTAATAAAAGTGTTTTAAAATTCTTGAAGCCAAAACTGACAGAATTAAAGGGTAAAACAAACAATTTCATAGTACCCTACTTTCAGTACTTGATAATACAACTAAACAAAAAAAAAGCAATCTAAATAATTATGTCAACAAATCTGATCTAATGACATATATTACAGCTGTGAAATAATTGTAGAACATGTTCTTTTTGAATTCATAAGATCCTGAAAGAATATACAACATAACAGACCCTGTGAAAAGCTATTAAAAAAATCTCAGTAAAATACAAATACAATTATCTACCTAATCACTGTAAATTAAATTAGCAAGCAATAGAACCAATAATCTATAAGGAGTTCCACATATCTGACAATTAATTGGCACACTGGCAAATTTCACACAGGTCAAAGAAAAATCACTCAAGATGTGTCAAAAATATATGATTGAATGATACTAATAATACAATGCATCAAAATATGTGATATACAACTCACATGCTACTTACAAAATTTACATCTTTGAATTCTTATGTAACAAAAAAATAAATATTTAATATTCAATTCCAACTTTAAAAACTTAGCTATTAAAGAATCAGTTCCACTTACGACATCATCAAAAATAGTAAATGCTTAGAAATAACCTTAAAAAAGGAGGTGAAAATTTCTATACTGAAAAATATAAAATATTGACAAAAGAAATTGAAACAAGTATATAAATACAAAGACAGTCAATGCTCATAAATTAGAAATTTGTAATGTTAAAATGTACATATTTCCCAAAGTGATCTACACATTCAGCGTAATTTTTATCAAAATCTCAGTGGCACTTTTTATACCAATAGAAAAAAAAAAAAGCACTTTAAGATGCACATGAAATCACAAAAGATCCCTAATAGCCAAAGCAAACTTTAGAAAAGAGAATGAAGTTGGAGTCATCACATTTGTGATTTTAAATTTTATTACTAAGCTACAATAATTGAAACAGTAAAACACTGGCATTAAAACTGATATGCAGGTCAATGGAAAAGAGTAGAGAAACCCAAAACAATTTCATATGTATATAGTCAAATAATCTTTGACAAGAGTGCCAACAAAATAAAATAATCATGGATAGTCTCTTTAAAAACTGGTGCTGAGAAAACTGATATCCACATGCAAAAAATGAAATTGGATTATCTTACACTATATACAAGTCAATTCAAAATGAATTAAAGTCATAAATGTAAGCTGTAAATTTAAACTCCTAGAAGAAAACATAGATTAAAAGATTCATGGTATTGGTACTGGCAATGATTTTGCTTATTATGACATTAAAAACATAAACTAAAAATGGTCAAGTAGAACTATTTCAAGGCAAAAATCTTCATCACAGCACAGAAAGCAATCATTACAATGAGAAGGAAACCTGAAAGATGGAGGAAAACATTTTCAAACTCAATGTCTTATAAAGGGCAAATATTCAAATTATATAAGGGACTCATACAGTTCCATAGCCATAAACAATGTGATTTTCAAAAAATGCAAAGAAACTGAATAGACCATCTCCAAGAAGGACTAAGAAAGGCTAACTGGATTATGAGAGGTATTTAAAATCATCAGGGAAATGCAAATCAAAACCATCACAAGAAAATATCATCTTTAATTGGATGGTTACTAACAAAAATCCAAAGGGTAACAATTGTTGACAAGGATGTGGAGAAACAAATCCCTTACACTATATATCTAAAGAAATTGAAATCAGGGTCTTGAATAAATACCTACACTTGAATAAATACCTCTTGCTCACTGCAGCATTATTCAGAATAGTTAAGGCAAAGAAACAATCTAAATGTCCATTGATGGGTGAATGAATGAAGAAAATATATCATATGCAAACAATGAGATAGTATGTATCCTTTAAAAAGCAAGGGAATATTGCCATTCAGGACAACATAAATAAAACTGAAAGATGTTATACTAAGTGTCTAGGGCATTAAGCTAGACACAGAAAGATAAATACTCCATGATACCACTTATGTGATGAGTCTGAACTCATCAAAATCATAGAAGAGTAGAATGATGGTTGCCAAATGAGGGAAAATAAGGAGGTATTAGTCAGTGTATACATTCGCAATTATAGAAGATGAATAAATTCTAATGACCCTCTGTACAGCACAACTCATATAATTAATGATATTGCATCATATACTTAAAAATTTGTGATGTAGTTAAATCTTATGTTCTGTGTCCTTAGGACAAAATAACCACAATAGTAATAATAATAGAGAAGAGGGCAGTGGGAACTTTTAGAAGTGATGAATAGGATTATGGCATAGATTGTGGTAATGGTTTTATGGTGTATATGTGTATATATATATATATATATATATACACACACATATTTATCTCCAAGTTCACCAAGTTTTATACATTAATTGTGTAACATTTTGTATGTGAAATTAATTTTTTTAAAAAAGCATCATAAGCAGAAAGCAGGAAATAAGATGAAAAAGAATTTAATGAAGAAAGTTTAGTATCTTGCTATCAATTTAAAATAGACTCAAGTATTTGTATATTTATATACACATATAGGCTGATATAAGTAACCCTCACGGTAAGCACAAAGCAAAAATCTTTGATGGATGCATAGAAAATAATGAGACTGGAATCTAAGCATAACACTCAAAATCATCAAACCACAAGGATAGAGAGCAAAAGAAGAAAAGAAACAGATACACTGAAATGAACCAAAAATCAATAAAATGGTAAAAATATATAACTTTCAGTAATCACTTTCTATGAAAATGCACAAAATTCTCCATTTAAAAGACATAAAGTGGCTGAATGAATAAAAAGCAATACTCATCTATATACTGCCTATGAGAGAGTTGTTTCAGATGTAAGGATACACACTGAAAACTAAAGAATATTTCATGCAAACAGACACCAAAAGAAAGCTTCACTTGTATTAGACAAAGTAGACTTTGAAACAAAAATGATAATAAAAGAAAAAGATGGGCACCACATAAGGATAAGGTGGTCAATTCAGTAAGAAGAGATAACATTTGTAGATGTTTATTAACTCAACATAGAAGCATCTAAATACATAAAGCATATATTAACAGATCTAAAAAGAAAATTTTACAGCAATAGAGTAATCATATGAGACTTCAAAAAAATACCTTTAATTGTGGATCAATGAGATAAAAGATTTATAGTCTCCTCTGACTTTATGTTGAATCTATTAAGCATAGTGGTTAAAAGATTGGAGTGGAGTAAAAGTGTGAGTTGCTCAGCTCTGTCTTACTCTTTGTGAACTCATAGGCTACAGACCACCAGGCTACTCTGTCCATGGAATTTTCCAGGCAAGAATACTGAAGTAGATCGCCATTCCCTTCTTCAGCGGATGTTCCTGATCCAGGGATCAAACTAGGGTCTCTAGCTTTGTGGGCAGATTCTTTTCCATCTTAGCCATCAGTGAGCAAAAACGCTAAGTGAGATAATAATACAGTGGACTTTTGAAAAACACAAATTTACTGCATGGGTATATTTATGCATCAGATCAGATCAGATCAGATCAGTCGCTCAGTCGTGTCCGACTCTTTGGGACCCCATGAATTGCAGCACACCAGGCCTCCCTGTCCATCACCAACTCCCGGAGTTCACCCAGACTCATGTCCATCGAGTCAGTGATGCCATCCAGCCATCTCATCCTCTGTCATCTCCTTCTCCTCCTGCTCCCAATCCCTCCCAGCATCAGAGTCTTTTCCAATGAGTCAACTCTTTGCATGAGGTGGCCAAAGTACTGGAGTTTCAGCTTTAGCATCATTCTGTCCAAAGAAATCCCAGGGCTGATCTCCTTCAGAATGGACTGGTTGGATCTCCTCGCAGTCTAAGGGACTCTCAAGTGTCTTCTCCAACACCACAGTTCAAAAGCATCAATTCTTCGGCGCTCAGCCTTCTTCACAGTCCAACTCTCACATCCATACATGACCACAGGAAAAACCATAGCCTTGACTAGACGAACCTTTGTTGGCAAAGTAATGTCTCTGCTTTTGAATATGCTATCTAGGTTGGTCATAACTTTCCTTCCAAGGAGTAAGCGTTTTTTAATTTCATGGCTGCAGTCACCATCTGCAGTGATTTTGGAGCCCAGAAAAATAAAGTTTGACACTGTTTCCACTGTTTCCCCATCTATTTCCCATGAAGTGGTGGGACTGGATGCCATGGTCTTCGTTTTCTGAATGTTGAGCTTTAAGCCAACTTTTTCACTCTCCACTTTCACTTTTATCATGAGGAAAAAAATATATTGGATATTCAATACATCTGTGACAAAAAAAATCTTAAAGATGAACCTGTCGTTTAGAAATATCAAAAAATTTAAGAAAATTTTAGGTATGCCATAAATGCATGATATATACGCAGATAACATGTACAGTCATGTCCGACTCTTTGGGACCCCACAGTCTTCCAGTCCATGAAATTCCTTTCCCTTCTCCAGGGGATCTTCCCAACCCAGGGATTGAACTCAGGTCTCCCGCATTGCAGGTCAATTCTTTATCACCTGAGTCACAAGGGAGGCCCACTTTACAGCTTACTACTATAAAATACCAGTCCATTCTAAAGGAGATCAGTCCTGGGTGTTCTTTGGAAGGAATGATGCTAAAGCTAAAACTCCAGTACTTTGGCCACCTCATGCGAAGAGTTGACTCATTGGAAAAGTTTCTGATGCTGGGAGGGATTGGGGGCAGGAGGAGAAGGGGACGACAGAGGATGACATGGCTGGATGGCATCACCGACTCGATGGATGTGAGTTTGAGTGAACTCCAGGAGTTGGTGATGGACAGGGAGGCCTGGCGTGTTGCAGTTCATGGGGTTGCAAAAAGTCGGACATGACTGAGAGACTGAACTGAACTGAACTGATAAAATACACAAATCTATTGTTATCTAAAGTTAAAATTTATCAGACTTTCACACACTTACAAAGTGTACTTTGTGCCATTTGCAGTCTAAAAAATGTAAGCAAGCGTTAAAAGGCAGTATCAAATCATAATTGCATAAAATTAATTGTAGCACATACTGTAGTACTGTAATAATCACATATCCACCTCCTGTTGCTACTGTGGTGAGCCTAAGTGAGGAGTTCGTCTCACCAGTAAGTTGCGTATGGAAATAAGAACTGATCTCTTTCAGTTCTCTTGTATTTTTCATTGTGTTCAGTGCAATAGCATAAACCTTGACTAACAACACAGAATCCATGTGAACTGCCACTAGGAATGTTGAAAGTGCTCCCAAGAAGCAGAAAAAGTCACAACATTGCAAGAAAATGTTTGATTGCTTGAAATGTACCGTAGATTGGGGTCTACAGCTATAGCAGCTGTGGTTTCCCACCATTTCAAGAAAAATAAATCCACTATAATGACCATTGTAAACCACGGAAAGGAAATACGTGGAGCCTTCACTGCATCTATGGCAGCAGACACAAAAGCCCTGTGCTTTTTGGAAAATATCTTTTTGTCTTGTATTGAAAATGCAACCTTTATGTGTATGGAGGGTTGTCATAAGAAAGACATACCTAATTAAAAATGTCAAGGTAATAGGAGAAGCAGCTTCTGCTGACCAAGAAGTAGCAGACGAGTTCACAGACACCATTAAAGACATCATTGAGGAGGAAAGATATCTACATGAACAGGTTTTTAACATAGAGGAAATTGCCCTACCAGAGAGAAAAATGTCACAAAGTACATTTATTACTAAAGAAGAGAAGTGAACAAACACCATGATTTAAAGAAGGAAGGGAAATCTACAGTTTTGAGCAAAGGCAGTCCAGTATATGATAAGAAGTGCCCTTATCTGTAAAGCTGCTAACTTTCAGCTCTTGAAGGGAAATGATAACACCAGCTGCCTGTCTTTTGGTTGTATATGCATGCATGCTAAATCATGTGTCCAACTCTTTGCAACAGTATGGACCATAGCCCACCAGGCTCCTCTGTCTATGGGATCCTCCAGGCAAGAATACTGGAGTGGGTTGCCAATGCCTGAACAAGGAGAACATTAGTCCCATCATTGCTTTGTCCCTGATGTCAGGAAGTACCTTGCCTGTCAAGAAGTGCCTTTTAAAATTCTTTTGATATTGGACAATGTCCCTGGCCACCCAGAATCCCAGGAGTTCAAACTTGAAGGCATCAAAGTGGTCCCCTTGCCCTGAAACACAACTTTGTAAAATTCTGCTTCACAATCAGGCATCACAAGGGACTTTATGGCTCATTACACATAATACTCTAAGAAAAGGATTATAGACTCTAAGGAAGAGAACTCCCAATAGGGAGAACACTATGAAAGCTTGGAAGGACTACACCATTGAAGATGCCATTACTGTTATAGAAAAAAACTGTGAAAGTCATCAAGCTTGAGATATTAAATGCCTGTTGTAAAACTGTTCATGATGATGTTCATGACTTCACATAATTCACTACAGAGTCAATTAATAAATTATGAAAGACTTATGGACATTGCAAAAAGCAACAAGGCATGAGGTGTAGAGTTTCAAAATGTGGATCTTGAGGAAATTAAAAAAACTAAGAGATAGCCTATCAGAGGAATAAACAGAAGACAACTTGATGGAGCTGAGCACTTCCAAACCAATGACAGAGGAAAAAGACATAGAAGAAGCAATACTTAACAGAAAGCAAATTTATATTAGACAAAAGGCCGAAGGGTTAACGTTATTCGAGATTGCTTTTAACTTCTTTTATGACCGGGACTCTTCTATGATATGTGTGTTGCAAATATAGTAATTGGTAGAAGGATTTGTACTGTATAGAAATATTTCTGGCTTCCCAGGTGGCAGTGGTAAAAAAACCCAACTGCCAGTGCAGGAGATGCAAGAGGTGTGGGCTAGCTCCTGGGTAAGGACGATCCCTTGGAGAAGGGTGCAGCACCCCCACTTCACTATTCTTGTCTGGAGAATCCCATGGACAGAGGAGCCTGGCAGGCTGCAGTCCATGGGGTCGCAAAGAGTCAGACATGACTGAGGTGAATTAACATGCAGGCATGAAGAAAGATTTTCTGTGATTACACTGGGTATGCTTGCCTTTTCTGTCTTCTCCTCTGCATCCTTCAAAAAGATCAACCCCTCCTCTCTCTCCTTCTGCTCAGCCTACTCAATTTGGAGATGATGAGGATGAAGACTTTCATGATGACCCAATTCTACTCAATGAATCCACCATGTTGTACAGAAATCTGTCATGCATATGTGTGTTTTTATGTGAAAATCCAGCAGTAAGGCACAAAATGTACTGGACATTTTTGTGCCCTCAGCATCATCATTGCCTCAGTATCTGTTATTTAAAACACAGTGTGCAAGAATTACATAGGCCTAAGGTCAGTGGTATTTACTATAAAATTAATAATGTGTTTGTTTTCTTGCTGTTTTATAATTTAGAATTCAAAGAATTGCATTACTCTACAGTATGTTTCTCTCGTAATTGAAAATCTGCATATCAGTTTATCATCATAGGTAGCATCATAGGTGTTCTTTTTAATGTAAGAGTGTTTCCAATACTGTATCATGAATATCACTGCAACACTGTATGCCATAAAAAATTGTATAATGATGCATTCATTAGTGTATAGACAAGGCTACTGTGAAGCAATCACACTAATTACACTAGTCTACCATAAAATAATCACATTACATCATCTTCATTATCAGTGTGTAAATATTTCCACCTGTAAATAAAGATGAATTTCTTTCTCACAAAATCTTTTCATTTTTGATGGCTAGTGTTAATGATATGTATAACATCTACAGTGTTCTGTATCATATAAGACATTATTGAGGTAGATATTGATAGAGAGATGATTCACCTTGTAAACAGAGAAAGGAACTTGTGGTGCCAATACATATTTTACAGAACTGTAAATATATTTTCTTTATGATTTTCTTATTAACATTTTATTTTCTCTAACTTTATGATAAGAAAACAACATATAAAACATAAAAATAAATAATATCTATTAATTTACTCTATGCTATTAGTAAGACAACACTAGGCTTAATAGTTACATATACTAGGCTATTAATAGTTAGATATCAGTTCAGTTCAGTTCAGTGGCTCAGTCATGTCCGACTCTTTGCAACCCCATGAATGGCAGCATGCCAGGCCTCCCTGTCCATCACCAACTCCCTGAGTTCACTCAGACTCTCGTCCATTGAGTCAGTGATGCCATCCAGTCATCTCATCCTCTGTTGTCCCCTTCTCCTCCTGCCCCCAATCCCTCCCAGCATCAGAGTCTTTTCCAATGCCTCAACTCTTTGCATGAGGTGGCCAAAGTACTGGAGTTTCAGCTTCAGCATCATTCCTTCCAAAGAAATCCCAGGGCTGATCTCCTTCAGAATGGACTGGTTGGATCTCCTTGCAGTCCAAGGGACTCTCAAGAGTCTTCTCCAAGACCACAGTTCAAAAGCATCAATTCTTCACTGCTCAGTTTTCTTCACATATACTAGGCTATTAATAGTTACATATACTAGGCTATGGGAGAAGGCAATGGCACCCCACTCCAGTACTCTTGCCTGGCAAATCCCATGGAGGGAGGAGCCTGGTGGGCTGCAGTCCATGGGGTCGCTAGGAGTCGGACACGACTGAGCTACTTCACTTTCACTTTTCCATTTTGAGCATTGGAGAAGGAAATGGCAACCCACTCCAGTGTTCTTGCCTGGAGAATCCCAAGGACGGGGGAGCCTGGTGGGCTGCCCTCTATGGGGTCGCACAGAGTCAGACACGACTGAAGCGACTTAGCAGTAGCATACTAGGCTATTAATAGTTACATATACTGCTGCTACTGCTGCTAAGTCGCTTCAGTCGTGTCCGACTCTGTGCGACCCCATAGACGGCAGCCCACCAGGCTCCCCCATCCCTGGGATTCTCCAGGCAAGAACACAGGAGTGGGTTGCCATTTCCTTCTCCAATGCATGAAAATGAAAAGTGAAAGTGAAGTCGCTCAGTCGTGTCCGACTCCTAGCGACCCCATGGACTGCAGCCCACCAGGCCCCTCCTTTCATGGGATTTTCCAGGCAAGAGTACTGGAGTGGGTTGCCATTGCCTTCTCCAGTTACATATAAACAACATATAAAACATAAAAAAAAAAAATCTATTAATTTACTCTATGCTATTAGTAAGATTTCCAGTCAACACTAGAATATTAATAGTTAAGTTTTAGGGGAGTCAAAAGCTATATATATAATTTCAACACTGCAGGAGGTGGGCACCCCAACCCTTGAGTTCTT
This sequence comes from Bubalus kerabau, assembly GCF_029407905.1. Classification (NCBI taxonomy): domain Eukaryota; kingdom Metazoa; phylum Chordata; class Mammalia; order Artiodactyla; family Bovidae; genus Bubalus; species Bubalus kerabau. The sequence goes on along the minus strand of NC_073635.1, from coordinate 6,348,731 downwards.
CAAGGGTCAATGGCACTTATAAAGCATTTTTAATTCAGCTTCCATAACTAATTATCTACTTATATATGTTTACCATTTTGAAAATTTAAATTGATCCTGTAAATCCATCTCTAAGAAGTAACTGAAGTATAATATCAAAACAAATAATAACATTTCAGTTTTTGAAAGGATAGCTAGATATAGAATATGAGTGTGAATGGGCTCTGTATCTAAACTTATCTGGGTTCAGTTCAGTCTCTCAGTCGTGTCCGACTCTTTGCGACCCTATGAACAGCAGCACCCCAGGCCTCCCTGTCCATCAACAACTCCTGGAGTTTACCCAAACCTATGTCCATCGAGTCGGTGATGCCATCCAGCCATCTCATCCTCTGTTGTCCCCTTTTCTTCCTGCCCCCAATCCCTCCCAGAATCAGGGTCTTTTCCAATGAGTCAACTCTTCACATCAGGTGGCCAAATTATTGATGTTTCAGCTTCAACATCAGTCCTTCCAATGAACACCCAAGACTGATTTCCTTTAGGATGAACTGGTTGGATCTCCTTGCAGTCCAAGGGACTCTCAAGAGTCTTTTCCAACAGCACAGTTCAAAAGCATCAATTCTCCGATGCTCAGCTTTCTTTATAGTCCAACTCTCACATCCATGCATGACCACTGGAAAAACCATAGCCTTGACTAGATGGACCTTTGTTGGCAAAGTAATGTCTCTGCTTTTTAATATGCTGTCTAGGTTGATCTGGTCTGTGTCTAAACTTATCTGGGTAAAAACCAAATAAATGCAATTAAAATGCTAAGGTTTTAGTGCTATAGATTAATATTTAATGCATAAACTTTATATTTCTAGTATCTGATGTACTTTATATTTGTCTAGATGAAAGCTACTTATAAAACATTATTATCCATTTTTTTCGTGTTTAAACAAGGTAAACAAGTTTTCTTTTTTAATTTCCAGGAAGAAGAAATTTAGAAATGGTGACTTTGTTTCACAGAAAATAAAAGCAACTGAAATAATTTCAAACAGCATTTCCAATTCAGTTTTCTTGGATGTTTAAATCTATCATTATAAACTGATGTTCCAAAACAAATATCTCCAAGATCAAATTATACAAAAACACACATACCCACACACACACAGAAAACACACATGTATCTTTACTGGAACACTTCTGAGTATTTAAAAAGCCAATACACACTGTACATATCCAAGAGAGGTCAAGTATGCAATGTTTTCCCAAAATTATTTCATAAAAATGTTCTTTAGCTGAATCTGTATGAAATTCCATGTGAACACTTTATCTGAACAAATATTTGGGGAAACTGACTGAATATATTACCTTATTCCCTTAAAAAATTCAGAATACTTCATTTTAATTCTTCTTATGTTTCAGCATATATATATATATATATATAATATGTATACATTAGTTAAATGTAAATATAACATACATAATATATACATAACATATTGAAATAAGTCAATTTAAAATAGCTTTAAACTTACATAAATTTTCAGCTATTTTAATTTTATTTGGGCCAAATATGCCAAACAAAATACATTGGCAATTTGTGTGAACTATTTGCATGCTATATTAAAGTAAATAAAAATATTGAGCAAAAATGAGCTAACCATATTTCAACTAAAATTTTCAACATTTATGCTATTTGTATAAATATCCTCTTAGTATTTTCATCTAATGTTCTTTTTTTTTCTCCTGTTTATCTTGTATTTAGATATTTCCATCTGGGCAGTTCAAAGGCCATTTTCAATGAATAATCAGCATGATTTTCAACAAAAATTCAATATAACTAAATTGGATATTTATGTTTTTACAGTTCAACTGATATATTTATGTTCAAGAAAAGAAATGTTCAGACATAAAGAAAAAAATTAATTACTTAAAATTGTGAGTATACAGGTATCTTCAGTAATGTCATAGGGTTTTAATAACTGAACAAAATTAGAACAAGATTTTTTGATGTAACTTGCAAATTTTTTTTCTCATAGAACTAACCAAAATAGTATATGTAATTATAGTGATCCTTTAGTAACAGGAAAAAAAAAAATTCACAAGTTCAGAAAATGGTTTGAGACACATGGGGTTCCATCTGCTACCTGCTCTACTTTTAAAGTGCAAAACCCATATCACGGTAGAGTCAGTAAGCTGCATTCATAATCTGAAAATCCATCACTACCATCCCCACAAAAGTAAACATAGTCCTCTACAGAATGAGAATTTTATTTCCTTATCACCTTTCTCCCCCACTTTAACAATAAAATGTTTTAATGAAAGTGAAAGTGAAGTCACTCAGTCACATCTGACTCTTTGCAACCCTGTGGACTGTAGCTTACAAGGCTCCTCCATCCATGGGATTTTCTAGGCAAGAGTACTGGAGTGGATTGCCATTTCCTTCTCCGGTGGAAGACTGGGATCCTTTCCCAACCCAGGGATCAAACCTGGGTCTCCCAATATTGTAGGCAGACGCTTTACCGTCTGAGCCACAAGGGAAGTTCTATGTTTTAATACCTTGTCCCAGTTATAAATGTTTTAATATAATTTTTTTTTTGATAAATGTCTATTTAGTTCTTTGGCCCATTTTTTGATTGGGTTGTTTATTTTTCTGGAAATGAGCTTCAGGAGTTGCTTGTATACTTTTGAGATTAGTTGTTTGTCAGTTGCTTCATTTGCTATTATTTTCTCCCATTCTGAAGGCTGTCTAAATAGAAATTTCTAAATAGAAATGTCTAAATAGACATTTCTCCAAAGAAGACATACAGATGGCTAACAAACACATGAAAAGATGCTCAACATCACTCATTATCAGAGAAATGCAAATCAAAACCACTATGAGGTACCATTTCACACTAGTCAGAATGGCTGCGATCCAAAAGTCTACAAGCAACAAATGATGGAGAGGATGTGGAGAAAAGGGAACCCTCTTACACTGTTGGTGGGAGTGCAAACTAGTACAGCCACTATGGAGAACAGTGTGGAGATTCCTTAAAAAAACTGTAACTAGAACTGCCATACGACCCAGCAATCCCATTGCTAGGCATACACACTGAGGAAACCAGAATTGAAAGAGACACGTGTACCCCAGTGTTCATCACAGCACTGTTTACAATAGCCAGGACATGGAAGCAACCTAGATGTCCAACAGCAGACAAATGGATAAGAAAGCCATGGTAGATATACACATGGAGTATTACTCAGCCATTAAAAAGAAGACATTTGAATCAGTTCTAATGAGGTGGATGAAACTGGAGCCTATTATACAGAATGAAGTAAGCCAGAAAGAAAAACACCAATACAGTATACTAACACATATATATGGAAAGATGGTAACGACAACCCTGTATGCGAGACAGCAAAAGAGACACAGAAGTATAGAACAGTCTTTTGGACTCTGTGGGAGAGGGAGGGGGGATGATTTGGGAGAATGGAATTATAATTATAATTATATAAGAAAAAAAAAAGAGTTGTAAGAGTCTGAAATTTATTCTGATCAAAATGAAAGCCCAAACTATAGGTTTATTTAAAGATTTTCAAAGTTTTGTCAAGACTATTGTGTCATTTTAACCTGGTCGTTCCCTTTGAGTAGGAAACTATATTTTTCACTTACTTGGTAACAATATATAGATTTTATATTTTGGTAAAAAAATAATAAAAAAATAAAATAAAATTAATTTCATTGCAATCAAATAAAAATGAAAACTTGCTTCCTCAAAAAAATGTTTTAATATAAAAATGTTTAATACCTTACCCTAATTTATTTTTAAAAAAGTCATACTTGTTTATTACATTGGGGTAAAAACATCAGTATTCTGGGAGGCTCCTGTAAAATACAGATTTATTATTAGAAATGTTAACTCACTTGTCACTACTCAGTGTTTCAGACTGTCTAGCACATGTGATTCTCAAACCTTTAGCCTCAAGACCCCTTTGCATTCTTAAAACTTACTAAGGACTCCAGGAAACTTTTGTCTCATAAACATTCACTGATTAGCTTACAAAAAGCAATAATAAAAGAACCCCTTATTAACATCAATTCCATTTTGTAATGAAAAAGCATGTTTTACATTGGTCTCACCATTTTGATAGCGAAGCTATGGAGTAGGAATGCCTGGAACACTCTCCTGGGTTTGTACTACTTGTAGGGCCCAAACAGGCAGTTTCCCAACCAGAGCTAATGCTGTGGCTGGATCAGGTCTTATAGTCCTTATGAATACAAGAGGCCCATTAGCAACATCATTAAAAAACTTTGAAAAGCAAGATTTATTACTCAGAAGTCTCAAACATGCACACCCAGGGACACACACTGAAGTCATAGGGAGAGTGAGAGAGAGTAGCCCTGGAGTTCTGCCTTTATGGGTGTAAAGGTTGAGGTGCCAAGGATTTAGCAGGTCCATCTTTTATTGCCAATTTTAAAACATAAGCATAGGAATTAAAGTACAGGAAGAGAAAAGTAGGGTCACTGAAGCAGCCAGTTACCTAGATTAACCAGGGCTTTCCAAAAGGGGAAATTTATGCTTGGGCAACAAGGCACTTTGTCTAGTTGTGTAGTTGGTAATATATTCATTTCAGATGGATATCTTTGGAATGGATGCTTTGACAATCAAAAGCCTAATGCCAGCCATTATATTGCAATCAAACAGGCCAATTATTGGGTGCTTACACCACAAGCATGCAAGTGACACTTGAGCAGCACAGGTTTGAACTGTGAAGGTCTTCTTTTTGAAGAATCTTTTGAATACTAAATGCTTCATTACAGTTGATGGTTGGTTGAATCCTCAGATGAGAAACTGCAGATATGGAAAACCAACTGCAAAGTTGCACAGAGATTTTTGACTCAGACAGTGGACACCCCTAATTTGTGTGGTTCAAGTATCAAAACTTATGTGGCTCAAGGGTCAACTGTATTTTCCCAAACAAAAGGAATTGGTGTGAAGAGTGTCATTGCCTGCAGTTTTGTAAATGTCTTTAAGACCTGGGTTAATAAAAGATAACTGGATTATCATATCAACTCTTCATTCAAACTCTTCTAATAATCAATCATGTATCCTTTGGAAAACTCATCAACAACAACAAAAAAATCTTGTCTTGTAAAAATAGTTTTGACTTGATATTCACCCTGAAAGTATTTTCTGGTGACTCCTAACATCCCCTAGACTCTTCCAGAGTCTCTGTAAAGTCAATACTATTGTCTAGCAAATAGCACTAAAAAATCTTCAGGGTAAATAGAATATGGATGTAAATCCTGGGAGAATAAAGCCTAAGCAGAAGGGCCTCAAGATATAAATGAACATCTAGATAAAAGCATTAGAATGGAGACTATGGGAAGTTCCCAAACTAAACTTATTTTACAAAAAAAATTCACTTATTTTACAAATTTCACTCAATTTACAAATTTTCCCTGAGCTAGTTCTCTCAAATAAATGGCTAATTATTAAGATAAGATGTGTTCCTTTATTTTTTATATTTAGCTTAATTTCTTATATTGAAGTTGAATTACCATGCTCAAATTATTGGGATACAGTTTAATTAGTCTTTCCTACATTATAATAATATTGGCATAAGAAAGATACAGGATGCTTGGGGCTGGTGCGCTGGGATGACCCAGAGGGATGGTATGGGGAGGGAGGTGGGAGGGGGGGTTCAGGATGAGGAACATGTGTACACCCGTGGCGGATTCATGTTGATGTATGGCAAAACCAATACAATATTGTAAAGTAATTAGCCTCCAATTAAAATATAAAAAGGAAAAAAAAAAAGAAAGCAACACTTACTGTGAAAGATTGCCATGTCCTATAGCATGTAATCATTTCCCTTTCTGAACACTACAACCTAAAGAGTACTGTAAAAGGACTGACCCCAATAGTGAATAATTGTTTTCTTCTTAGTTGATAATAATTCACTTTCAACTTCAGAGAGTATGAAAGTTGAGACAAAATAACCCCATCACAAGGGTCCAGAAATCATGTACTTTCAGATTTTTATCAGTTTGTTTTATGCTTACTTTACTTTCCAGTTCTTTATATGACAGTAAAACATAAATTTATTACATACTTTATCAAGATATAAAAGAATATCATATAGGCAAAGTCTGAATCCTACATTTACATAAAATATTTTCATATATTCTATTGTTTCTGGTTCTTTTGAAAGTAATTAGTACATAATGGCTCCGTATTTTTGAAATCTAAAAACTAGAATAATGTTTTGAAAGTGAAAATTTTAGTCACGCTTTGTGGTGTCCAAATAATGTTTTAATCATATGTAAAAGCATATAACAGTCACATAGATTTACAAATGTAAACAAAAGTGTATAACATATTGTGGCTTTAACAAAGGAATTAAAGGGGGCTTTCCTGGCAGTCCAGTGGTTAAGGATCTGCATGGGGAAAGGGGCTCATAAGTTAGATCCTTGGTTGGAGACCTAAAAACAGAAAACAACAACAAAAAGCACTTAAATATAATGCTGTGAAATAAGTTTGAATCATATGAATCATTAATCATATGTTACACACATACCAAAGACTTTTTCTTAAGAAACTAAGATGTTTCTAATTGCGATATTGCCGAGTGAAAAAACAAAGAAGTAATACAAAGAAGAGTACTGAGAAATAGTTTTAGGCTAGGAATTCATGTACTTGTATTTTCCTATTGGAACAAAATGAAATTTGTACAACAAATATAAGATGACTTTCATTTAAAAATGTTAAAATGTTTTAAAATGTTTAAAATCAGGAAAGGTTAATCTATTGAGATGATTGGCTATTTAATTCAGAATTTCTCTTTTTTTAATATTTATTTATTTATTTGGCTGGGCTGAGTCAGTTGCGGCAAGTGAGACCTTCAATCTTCCTTGTGACCTTCAGCATGAGGAATTTTGACATTCCTTGTGGCAGACAGGCTCTTTAGTTGCAGCATGAGGGATTTAGTTCTCTGACCAGGGATCAAAACTGGGCCCCCTGCATTGGTAACATGGAGTCTTAGCCACCCGACCACCAGGAAAGTCCTGAATTCAGAATTTCCTGAATGAAAGTAATGACATAAATTGAAGGAATTGGCAAAGTCAAGAGTATCTGCAGGTATTCACAAGATTATACAATGGAAACAGGATGTAGGAGAGCACATAGAGTTTGTTCCTATGTTTCCAAGAGATTGTGCGTGAGTTTTGCTCTTTTGTGATAAGTCCAACTGGTGTGTTGCTGAGAAGGTAAGAGCTTTCCTGCCTGCATGTGTGCTCAGTCCTATCTGACTCTTTGTGACCCCATGGACTGTAGTTCACCAGACTCTTCTGTCCATGGAATTTTCCAGGTAAGAATACTAAAGTGGGTTGTAATTTCCTTCTCCAGGTCATCTTCCCTACCCAGGGATCAAACTCACATCTCTTACTTCTTCTGCATTGGCAGGTAGATTCTTTACCACTGCACCATGGTAAGAACTCTAGTGTCTACCCTAAAGTGGTCAAGCTATAAATTTCTGCAGTTAAAAGAGAGGCCTTTTTCCCCCAATCTACTATATGGCCTTTGTAAAGAAATATGACTCCAGAGAAACATGTATACTTTTGGAAGAGAAAAATACAGCTTTAAGGTTTCTCCATTGCCACCGGAAGATATTTAGTGCAGGTTGGGTGGGCCATAGCAAATTTCTGCAGACTCTGAGGCTGTCACTGGACAACTAACAAGCAGCCCTTCCACTCTGCAGCCTAACTGAACACTTAGTAGCAGATCAGGTATATGTCACCTAAACTTTACAATAAGGTCAGAGAACATTTATATTTGTTGTTGTTCAGTCACTAAGCTGTGTCTGACTCTTTGTGACCCCACGGATTATAGCACGTCAGGCATCCCTGTCCTTTAATGTCTTCTGGAGTTTGCTCAAACTCATGTCTATTGAGTTGGTGATGTCATCCAACCATCTCATCCTCTGTCATCCCCTTCTCCTCCTGCCCTCAGTCTTTCCCAGCATCAGGGTCTTTTCCAATGAGTCAGCACTTCACGTCAGGGGGCCAAAGTATTGGAGCTTCGGTTTCAGTCCGTCCAATGAAGATTTAGGGTTGATTTCTTTTAGGATCTACTGGTTTGATCTCCTTGCTGTCCAAGGGACTCTCAAAAAGTCTTCTCCAGCACCACAGTTCAATAGCATCGGTTCTTTGACGCTCAGTCTTCTTACTTCTTACGGTCCAACTCTCACACCCATACTTGACTACTGGTAAAACCATGACTTTGACTATATGGACTTTTGTTAGCAAAGTGATGTCTCTGCTTTTTAATACACTGTCTAGGATAGTCATGGCTATTTTTCCAAGGAGCAAGCGTCTTTTAATTTTGTGGCTAAAATTTTGGATTTTGATTCAGAATATGAGGAACTCCTTTATTTTATTTTTGATAAACATCATCTTGAACTTATTAGAAGTTACTACAGTTAAAACAATAATCTTTAAATGTTGTATGAACACACCAAATATTTAAGAAATTGATTTAACTCGTGTCTGACTTTAGATATCAATTTTTACTGGTGTAAGTGTAACTCAGAAATGTAGTCATTCTTGTTGCCCCTACACTTAAGAGTGCAATTTAGGGACACACCATAGTTTGGTGTGTGTTATCAAAACTGAATAAACTTTTTTCTCTCCTAAACTGGGAAACAGAAGAAATGCAGAAATCATGCCATCATTTTAGTGTCTCCATTTGTTTTCCAATCTTTTATACTTCCTCATGTATTTCACATATGGTGTTTCATATTTTTAGATGCAATAGTGCAGGTAACATATATTTATAACAGGTGTTCATGAATAAAACCAAATTAAAAGGTATCAGCTCCTCGATTTTGCAGTAAAATGGTACCCACCATTGACTTTTCCAAGCAACTATGACAGTTTACTTTACATAGTTATTCAACAGCACACACACTTGGAATACAAACAATAGTGGAAAGTGTTGCTGCACCTCGGGCTCTGGAGATAAGAGTCACATCTTCATATTCTCAGCAATGCGTTTGTTAACATACATTTAATAGCAATGCACAGTATTTAATTCTTATATTTACACTAGTGAGTTATGACCCCCATTTTCATACAGAATGAAGCTGCCAAAAGTTAACAAGCTGATAAAAATAGAGCTGACATATAAACTTAGGTCTCAACCTGGTCAGCATAAAAAGTTTATTCACCTAATTTTCTTACTAAGCTTGTTATAACCAAAGAATGTTATTGCAACTCAATGTGAACACGAGAGATATTCTCATGAAGAAGTTCTGTTTTTCAAAAAGAGCTGTAAATAACATTTAAAAATCATTCTCAAATTTTCCTTCCTAAAATATCTACTTTGATTATGTGATTCAGTTTTCACTGCTTTCCAAGAATGGCATATAATCTGTAGCACATGACTAACTTTTCATAATGCAACATGTTGTTTTTAAACTGATGCATGTGTATGGATCATGCAAAGCCAATGAAGCTTTACTTTCCTTGAGGGTATATGCTTATCATTATTCCCAAAGCCCTTCACTTGTTACATATGTAGCAGTGCCTCGATAAAGTCTTATTTACTAACAAAATAAGAATTCAAAGTATGAACTGAAAAAGTGTATTCACTATAATTTACAAAAAAATAGCAAACTACTTCAATGCTAGAGCAAGAGTTAAAAACTGAGAGCACGTGACAAAGCTTTTTCACAGATTTATAAGAAAAGAAAGATTGATCTTGCCATCCCCATTCCCCCCCGCCCAAAAAAACCCTGTGATGAGTTTAGTTTAGATCTAAGCTTCAGCAGATGCTATAAGAAGGTATTGCTATCTTCTCAGATTAAAATAACTTGTGGGTTTTCATTAAATATAGTGGTTTAACAAATGTGAATAAAAACTTTTTGAGTTTTGTTAAATATATGACCAAAAAAATCCTAATAAAATTTCAGGATCATAAACAATATTAATTGGAGTCTGCACATTACATTGCATAGAATTAAGTTTTAAAGTGACTTAAATAATTTAACATACTTCAAACTGGAAATAATTCTCTCACAAGCTTGTGAAAGAAAAATATAACACACATTTCCTTATGTTTCTTTTAAACCATTCAATATGCAAATTGATTGGATAACTTGTTTTTCCTTCAAGTTATTTCCATATTATATTGATGCAAATTCACTCAAAACCCAGTTTTCAAGATCCTTGCTAGACTTCCCATTATGATTTTTAAGACCTCATGTATATGATTAACAATACCCTCTACACTTTTTTTGTGTCTATAATTTTATGCACAATCAGTAGTTGGTTCTCATCCACATTGACTGTCTTTAGCATTTTTAAATTGGTGACATGTACATAGGTAAAGAAGTTTGCTGAATCTCCATCTTCATTTCTGGACAATTAAATACAGATGCCTAAAAGATATCACTTATTCCATTAACCCAGTCTGATGTTATTGGGCGCATCTAACATTCCCATCTCCTTCATGGAAAATTTCCAAATTTCTTTGAGTGTGCAAGGGGCACACTTGAAGCTCACTCCATGGATGTTCTTGGGAATACTGATGGTATATTCTCTGGTCCCCACCTCATTGATGGCAGGAAGGTCCTTCTCACCACCCTTCTCGGCAGGAGCTGTTCTGCCTGGTCCAGGTTGGAAAGGACCCTGCCACTACACTTTCAAACATTTCATTAAACCTTCCTTTCTTTGAACCTAATTGAAACCTGTCACTTTTAGCTCTCACCTTTCTCAACCACTCATCCCATTTAAGTGTGAATAGTTAAAAAGGACCTCCTTGATCCTCAGTGATTTTGCTACTCCATATTTTTACAAAATTATATGTATAAAAATCTCTGCCTTTTATGCCGTTTAGTGAAATCCAGCTTCTTGTTTGTTCTATGTTTATTTCTGTTGATTTTCAACTAACTAGCTACCCTCCCTTGAAGACTTGTCATTTGGTTCCAGTTTTCCTTTGCACATCAAAAAGGTTTTATTATCCGTTTGATATCCTGGCCTCCCTGCTTTATAACCCATACATCTCCAAATTTTTTCCCCTCTGCACACTCTTCAGCACCCTTCTCCACCTACCTTGCTATCACCTGAAAATCTATTTCTGAAATCACTGAGTCAGATAATGTAGGTTTTTCCACTTTAAATACTTCAGTACTTTCATCAAATATATTCTTTCATATCATTACAATTTCCACCAGATGGATCATTCTACTTTTTCCTATTGCTCAGTCACCTCTTCACTCCCCTACCTATGGTATAATTTTAACAAAATCTTATCAATGGCCCCAAGTCTCCTCCTCATTATTTACCCATCCTATTCACCTGGATACCTGATTGAATTCAAGTACCAGTCACAGGCTTCTAAGGGTGTCTTGCCTTGGACCTTCTCCTGTTCTAATTTTCCTCTTCTAATAGAATTAGAATAACAATATCAATTATTGTGAAATGCAAATCTAATCACATTTTTTGTCCTACTTAAAACTCACTAATGTCTTTTTATCACTTTTAGCATAAAGTTTAGAATTTTATGTGTCCTAAAAATACCTTTGTAACCAGAACATTATTAACCTTGCAGATGCATCTTTTGCAGTTGATTTTCTTCATTTCTTCCTTTGTCCTCAAGCCCTTTTTGTTTGTACCTCCCCATACCTATTATTGGAGAAGGCAATGGTAACTCACTCCAGTACTCTTGCCTGGAAAATCCCATGGACGGAGGAGCCTGGAAGGCTGCAGTCCATGGGGTCACGAAGAGTCAGACACACTGAGCAACTTCACTTTCACTTTTCACTTTTATGCATTGGAGAAGGAAATGGCAACCCGCTCCAGTGTTCTTGCCTGGAGACTCCCAGGGACGGGGGAGCCTGGTGGGCTGCCGTCTATGGGGTCGCACAGAGTCGGACATGACTGAAGCGACTCAGCAGCAGCAGCACCATATCTATTATTCTGTTTTGATTTATCTTTGCTTCCCTAGTTCAAATTTGTCCTTTAAAACTAAACTTAACCATCAGATCTTTTAGAGAGATGAGCTGTAGCTATTTACCCTATATTTCACTCCATAGATACCTCTGTGGTAAGATTATGTAACACTGGGTACATCCCCTCTCACTTTCAAAGGTGTCTTCTTCCACTGGAGGGTAAGTTTCTTGAACATATAGACCTATTCTTTGATCAACACTGTATCTTTACCACATAGACTAATATTTCACATATTATAGGTGCTTCTATTATATTGTTAATGAAGGTTAATTTACTACTAATACCACAGAATAGTGATCTAAGAAAAACCACAAAATAAATGACTTACCTTTGAAAATGTTGAAATTGGAGATATGAGGATTAATATATGCAAGATAAGTACACATAATGATTTTTTGTAATTACAGAACCACTTGGGAAGAATTATTAGTATTGATACATTTAACACATTTATCTGTTATCATTTTTTTTAGTTTATTTCTATGTTTCTTAATTTTTGATCAATGTGAGTTACATTTTTTCTCAGTATTCTTAGGTAATTATCTGATTTTAAGCCCTTCAAGGGAAAGCATAATACTATGGTTCTATTCAATCTCATTTCTCCCTAGAAACATGTAGATCTTAAGGATGATTCCATGTGAACCCTCCTAAAGCTTGACTGCTACCCCTGAAATATCAGAAATGTAGATGCCTTCTAAATATCTTCTATTCCTTCCATTTTAGAAATAAACTTCTAATTTTATTTAATAAGGCAATATTCCCAGCCAGAAGAGTACATTTCCTAGCATCCATTGTAGCTAAACATGGTCATGTTGACTAAATTGTGGTCTGCTGCTGCTAAGTCACTTCAGTCGTGTCCAACTCTGTGCGACCCCATAGACGGCAGCCCACCAGGCTCCCCCGTCCCTGGGAGTCTCCAGGCAAGAACACTGGAGTGGGTTGCCATTTCCTTCTCCAGTGCATGAAAGTGAAAGTGAAGTCACTCAGTCGTGTCCGACCCTCAGTGACCCCATGGACTGCAGCCTTCCAGGCTCCTCCATCCATGGAATTTTCCAGGCAAGAGTCCTGGAGTGGGGTGCCATTGCCTTCTCCAAAATTGTGGTCAGTGATATTTAAAAGAGACATTATCTAATAGAAGCCTGCTCAGTTGGTTAGGAAGTATAAATTGGGCTATTTCCTGCTTTTCCCTTTCCCTTCTTCATAAAATGAGCACATGTCAATGATAGCTGTACCAACTATCTTAGATTATGGATTGACTTTGAGGATAGAAATAACATTTCACAAATGTGAAACAGATGATAAAAAGAGCTTAGGTCCTTTAAATTCAGCAAGCTTGCAAGACTCAAAAGAATAGCCTAATTAGGTTGAAAATGATTTATTGCCACAATTATCACCTCTTCAGAAATTTTTATGTGTGGCAAAACTTAGCTGAAAATTATATATTCCATATATGATCACAGGTAAGAATATGAAAAGTTTCAAAATAAAAGAAATTTGTGTGACATTTAGAAAGTACCAACCACAAATCCATCAATTTTCTCATCTTAACATAGAACTGGCTATACTCTGCTTTGAGTGCTTCCTTGGTATCTGTTTTTTTTCAGTTCAAATTGTAATCACTGGGCTTGGAATAATTGGACTTCTCACTGTTGCTTTGAGATAGTCTCACTGACTCTTCTCTATATCCCCAATTTTGATAGTTGTTTACTTATATGTTTTACAACCTTGCTTGCTCTCATTGTTTAATAAACCCTGTTTACTCCCCAGCTTCTACCAGTCCATTCCATATCTGGCATGATTACACCAATTTACACATAAATGTCACTTTATTTTCTTGGACTCCAAAATCAGTGCAGATAGTAACTGCAGCCATGAAATTAAAAGACACTTGTTACTTGGAAGAAGAGCTATGACCAACCTAGACAACATATTAAAAAGCAGAGATGTTACTTTGCCAACAAAGGTCCATCTAGTAAAAGTTATGTCTTTTCAAGTAGTCATGTATGGATGTGAGTGTTGAACTATAAAGAAAGCTGAGCACCAAATAATTGGTGCTTTTGAACTGTGGTGTTGGAGAAGACTGTTGAGAGTCCCTTGCACAGCAAGGAGATCCAACCAGTCCATCCTAAAGGAAATCAGTCCTGAATATTCATTGGAAGGACTGATGTTGAAGCTCCGATTCCTTGGCCACCTGATGAGAATAACTGACTCATTGGAAAAGACCCTGATGCTGGGAAAGGTTGAATGCAGGAGAAGAAGGGACAACAGAGGATGAGATGGTTGGATGGCATCACTGACTCAATGGACTTGAGTTTGAGCAGGCTCTGGGAGTTGGTAATGGACATAGAAGCCTGGAATGTTGCAGTCCATGGGATCGCAGAGTTGGACACACCTGAGCGACTGAACTGACTGATTGACACATTAAAAAACAATCTCCCTAACTCTTAGGCCTTTCCATTCTATCCACAGCTCTCTTACGATGGTGTCAACTCTATCTCAAACATTCACTCTTCTAGTCATACCTGGAAGCATAACTTGGCATTACTAATTAGAGTAATATTTTCACAAATCCAGTGCCACCCTATTCTGACTACCTCTTCCCGGTTTTGAAGCTCATTCACTCTACTATTCCCAAATTCAACATTCTCTCAATCCATTAAGAAATCCAATCCATTTATCTTATAACCCTTTAATTAATACACACTCACATGATTTCTTCTTTCCATTTCATACCTTGCAACAGAGATCACTTTAAAACACAAGCGAATCAATCCTCTCCTGCTACTCTCTGCTTTGTCCACACTTTTCCATTCACATTGACTGCTGTGCTATTTTCAAATATGCCAGTAACAGCCCTGCTTTAAAGCCTTTGTGGCTGCTTTTTTTGCCTATTCTCCAGATAATTACTAACTGATTCACTTACCTCTTCAGATCTTCAAGTTTTTGCTCAACTCATCTTCTCGATTAAGCTTTTTTATATATAAATCTTTCAGCCTTTTGCTCTAGTTCCTCCTCACCTTATTCATCCTTTTCTTTCCACTTTTTCTTTTTTTCTACCTGATGTTATAATAAATTAGCACAAACTTAATGACTGAAAATAGAATAAATTGATCATCTTATTCTATAGGTAGGGTTTCAACATAGAAGCTTCTGGGAATAATCAAAATGTCAACAGGCCACAGGAATTTGGTAAAGGCAAGGAAACAGATTCTCCTCTGGACCTTCCAGAGAAGAACACTGCCCTGTTGACATTTTGATGAACTATTTTAGGTGACATTAGTTTATTATTATGGATGTGATGCTTTATTTTATGGCATTCCTTTTCATACTAAAAATTCTTTTTTAGCATTTCTTGTAGTCTAAATCTGCTAAGAATTTATTAAGCTCTTATGTATCTTTGTTTAATTTTCTGATTTAAAATATACTGCTACATGTAGAATTGTGAACTTACAGGTTTTTGTAAAAAAAAAAAATCTTAGTTTTTATTACATTTTATTTGCCCTGTTGTTTTGCTAAGAAGTCATCTTTCATATTATTGCTCCTTTTTGTTTAATGTAAGTTTCTTCCCTTCCCCCTGCACTCATTTCTTTTTCTATTTTAATTTTCAGCAATTTGACTATAGTATGTCTAGATATGTCTTTCCCTTTTTTTTATTCTGCTGGGTTTTGCAAAACTACTTGAGTCTGGTATGTTTTCAACATATTTGAGAACATTTTGAGCAGTGTTTCCACAAAAGATATTAGCTCCCATTCTCAGCTCATTGCAATTAGATCATTTTACTGAAATTAGACTGAGAGAAATCACCAGATAGTGTCTGTACATTATATCCATCTAATGCTTTTTTTTAAATTATTATTTCCTGAATCTTGTTGGCTATAACTGCCACTGTTGGCTATTTATTTCTTTCAAACATGCCATTCTACTTCTATGACTTGTGAAAGATCACTTTTTCCTGGTTCTCCTCCAATCTTTCAAATGTGTATTTGCTGGTTCTACTATTATTCCTTCTTATTATTAGCTTTAAATGGTTACATTGCCTAGACATAATTCCTTTTCTCATATTCATTTCTTGTTATGAATATTTTCTAGGTGATTTCTGACAAATTTTATCTTTGACCTTGAATTTTTCTGAAGATTTACCATCATATTCAATTTGCACTAAAACACTGCAAGCAAATAAAGCTGAACTCATTATTTGCAATTCTCTATGTCTTTTTTGGTGGCACTTCCATTCTTCTAATCACCCAAGCCTACGATTTCAGTGAGCTTTCTACATACATTCTGTTTCTCATTACTATCCGTTCTGATCAGTCATCAAGTCCTGCCAATTCTAACCCCTACTCCTATTGCTGTAGCTTAATTCAACCCCTTGTCAAAGTGAATTTACCCATTTTAAAAAAATCTGGACTTATTTTCTATTATCAGTCTTGTAATCAGCTGTCAAGGAATTGTACCCATTTCAAAATACAAATTGAATCTCTCCTTTCACAATTTTAAGTCATTAAACATTTCTTCATAATCTGAAAGATACTAAACCAGCTGTCCAGTCTGGAATAAATGTCATTCCTAATAAGCTCCTGTATACCTCTCCAGTTCTAAATCTCTATACTTCTACTATAATTTATTATTGTTATGTAACCCTGAACGTGCTGTACTATACTTTCCCTGCTGTCCAGAATTAATTTTCTTTAGTTGTTTACCCAGTAACTTTTTCTTTCTCCAAAGCAAAATATGTCACCCATACTATGAAACTTCTTTTAGCAAAGTTATTCATTCTTTTTCTAATTTTGCTTCACATTTGTAAGAATAGTGTATTTTCATTTGCCAGCCTAATAATATTAGTTTATATCTATGTGAGTGCATGTGTGCTAAGTTGCTTCATTGTGTCCAACTCTTTGCTACCCCATGGACTGTAGCCCACCATGCTCCTCTGTCCATGGGATTCTCCAGGCAAGAATACTGAAGTGGGTTGCCATGCCCTCTTCCAGGGGATCTTCCTGACCCAAGGATTGAAACTGGGTCTCTTAAATCTACCCGTACTGAAAGATGACTTCTTTACCACCAACTCCACCCGAGAAGCACTATATATCTGTGTTCTCTCTTATATTTCCTTCCTTTCATAATGTGTCAATAGTGATTACGAGAGCTCTTGGCTTATGACAGAAACTTAATATTACTTTTTTTGTTCTTTTTAAAGCTTTCATTCTTTCTTTCTTTTCTTTTCTCTGCTCTCCTTTTCCTTTTCACAAGAAAAAAATGTTTTAGTCTTGCTTTCTCTCCCACTACAATATTCTAATAGTATAAAATGAATAAAAGATGTATTTACCTATATATAAAAATACACATTTTAACTGAGTGATATTTTATTTCTTAAAATATTGATTGTGTAAAGTTAAAATGGTTATGATCAATGACTTAAATATTTCCAAACATTGCACAGTATAGAGTATATAACACTTTTATTCAAGTGCTTAATTTAATCTTGAGAACTTAATAAGAATTTTATATGTTTTTTCTCACTTTCAAAAATATTTTCAAAAAAGCTTATAGAAGATACAAATGAACTTTTGTGAGCTTATTTTAAATTCCTCAATCTGGGGAAATTACTAAATAATTAGGAGGGATTGGGTTTGGGGGCAGGAGAAGAAGGGGATGACAGAGGATGAGATGGCTGGATGACATCACTAATTCGATGGACGTGAGTCTGAGTGAACTCCGGGAGTTGGTGATGGACAGGGAGGCCTGGCGTGCTGCGATTCATGGGGTCGCAAAGAATCAGACATGACTGAGCAACTGAACTGAACTAAAGTATTATTGATATTCAGTAATTTCTTAAGTTTATTGCCATCATTCAATATCAAAAATGATGTTTATGAAGATATTTAAGACATATGAAGACATTTATTTAGATGATGTGGAGTTTTAGAATATATACTAAAGATTAATACAGACATCTATATCTTTACAGTTTAGTTAGGAATCAAGTTCTTGTAAACTTCGTGATTTATCTTTCCTTTAAAATGGAAATATTCATTTCCTCTATACTTTACTTGCTAAATATATTTAAGCTTTAAAACTACGATGTGGAATAAAATAATGTACTTTTTCTTACCCACTTCTGTAAAAAATGAAGACATAAATATACTCAATAAAATATCATAAAGGTTTCATAAATATCATGTACTTTTTTCTGATTAATCATTTTCTCTTCTGAGTATGACATTTACATTAAGAAATACATTTTTTTCCTACATATTTCCTTCAAGTAATAAAAATCTCAGAGATGGCAATTCTCTTTTTTGTCTTGTTTCAGAGTGTCCTCCTGGAGGGAGGTTTTTCTCCTCCAGACATATATTGAGATAGTCAAGAAAATATTTGGTTATTGGAATATAGCAAATATTTATTTTTCAGAAGCAAGAGAGGAAAATGCAATAAAGTCCATTATTACCAAGAAAAAATTACACATAAGCTTCTAAATATAACTACTTCATACATATAGATATACACAGAGAAAGCAAGGGGGTGAGATGGAGGTCTGCTTCCTTAGACTAAAAAACAATGTAGTTGGCTTGAATAACTGTAATTGATTTCAAAATTAATGTTATATGAATATGTCAATGGTTTTATTTTTTTCATGAATACACAATTTCAGTACTAATCATTAAGAATAAATGAAATGTGTGACTTTCAAATATTTGACTCATTTTCAGCAAGTGTTAATTATCTAAACTTTATCACAGTCACAAAATCAGATATATTTCAGTCCTTTAAATTACTATTATTTGGAGATAATGTGAATAATAACATCCCTCTATAAAGCTATCATCTTGTTTGATTTTGGTTAAATCCTAATTGGAGGAGAGGCACAATAATTTATTTGCATTATTCCCACTATAAATTACTTGTATCTAGTTTATAGTGAAAATAAAGTAATATTTATTTAACCCATTGGTAATTCTGTGCATTAAAAAGGCTAAAAGTAAAATAAATAGGTAATTACATTTCCAATCCTTTTTCTCTCTATTCAGGAAAGTGTGTGTTTAATTTGTGGGTTTTGTTTGTTTGTCTCTTTTACCTACTAGCATCCTATGTTTTATATTATATTCCATCATTCTTCCAGTTAAAAGGCTTAGAAAACTTGCTGCAAGAAACAAAAAGCAAAACAAAAGTAATGATTTCATTAAGTGCACATTAAATCATTCTAAGTACTTTTACAAATAACAGTAATCCCAGAAATTGTCTCTTTAAAATGAAAGGGCAAAATATGTAGTTGAGAAGAACAAAATCCACAATAAGGAATGATAGAATCAACTATATCTAGAGTACATTAAAACTTAAATTATGTGTTCATAGGATAAAATAATTGCCACTTGTTTTATATGTAAATTTCTAGTTTCCACTTTATGTGGAATTGCTGGAATTATCGTAGCCCCAAGATTGACACCTTCTGTCTTGGCTTTCTGAGACAGACATCTATATTCTTCTATGCCTATGTTGCCCATCGTCTGGAAAAAAAATCGATAAACTATAAACTCAAATAAATAGACTAAAGAGGGAACTCTTAAGCACCGCCATGATAGCAAAGCCCAGAATAAGGAATAAAGACACCTCCTCTTTTCTGAGATAAGCTCAGCCAATGAAAAGCCATGGCATATTTGTTCATTATAGCCCTGCCAACTGCCCTTTCCCTTCTATAAAAGTATTCTCTTTTTGCCCTGTGGGAAGTTGCTCGCATTTTGCCATGATTGCACATTTCAAATAGCTATTCTCTGCTGATCCTGAATAAACCCATCTTTGCTAAAGAAGTATCTGGAAATCTTTTTGTTTAGGTAAACATTTGGTGGCTTATGCAGGGACTAGAGATGATCTCATTAGACTCCTGGACTGGTGAGCAGGCAACTGCAATACTACAATTGAACCCACTGTGTTCACTGCTTTTCCTGCCAATCCTAGAGTTTGAAGCTATGTCTCCATTCTGGATTCAAACTCATAACCTCTTTGCATTTTAAGTTCTTTGAGCTTTATTTGGGATCTCCCTTAAGGTTTTATTCTTTATACTTAAGGTCTTGTTCTGTTTGGAAGTAGTCATTTGTCATTTTGGTCTGAATTAGGAATCAACCTGTTTCAACAAGAGCTGGCTGAGCTGCCATTGACAAATTCCTTTAGAAATAGCAGCTGCTTTATTGAAACCATGTCAGTTGAGCCTTGGTCTATTCATTTGCAATAGGGGCTGTTCTCTGGAAAGTAGGTGAAAAGTCTTTTACCTGGCCGCCCCAGGACCTTAACTGTCTGACAGTAGCTCACAGATTGTTTGAGATGCACGATGTTTGAGTTGTAAGATGTTGAACTGAGCTGTTTGAACTTCATGCAAATTATTCTTTTGCTCTAGAGAAAAATTCATGAAAAATGGGATCCCAGTTAGCTAAATATTTCTTAGATAACTATAAAGACTCTGGATGACTTTATGTTTAAAGATTTATAACTAAAAGGACATACCAGACCTTTTGGAATGTCAATGGCTGTTGTGGAGAACTTTTGATATGCACAAACTTAATTTTCTTGAAACAAAATTGAAATACAATAGCTCAAAATTTTCCGACACTCGGAATGCTTATTTTGATTGGCATTTTGAGGCTTCCCAACTTCCTCAAGAGCATAAAATTGCCACATTGCAAAATAAAAATAAATAAATAAATAAATAAACTGATGCAAATAAACAATTGTAGAAAGATAAAATTGTTCACAAAAACTCAAGCTCTTCTTCCTTGCCTTCTCTTTCTCAGGCTCCACCTCTGAACCTGTCATGTCTCTGTGCTGGCTTCTCACAGCCAGCCTGTGGCTCCAGCTCCAGCTTGTTTATTCCCTTCTGTACCACCTACACCTCAACTCCACCCTCAGGCCCCCTTAATAATTCTCTTGTCAAATTTCTAGTTTTCTTTCAAACTTGGCACACATTCTTTTCCCCTGAACTTGTCATAGCCAGTCTTTTTAAAATTAAGTCTGAGGATCTAGAGTATAAATATTTAATTTCTTATATTCTCTGGACTAAAGCTGAGACTAAGGCTGAACTGTGAGCCATAGTGAAGCTGTTTTCCAAAGTAACCAAGTTTCCTCACAGTTTTGCTGAAGAAGAATTTAATAGTCATTCAAACATTTTACTTTGTTTCTCTGCCATATATCAGCTAGTTAGTGAAGTCCTGGGCCAACATTGGATAAATAATACTAATTGAGAAAATCTTGAAAAATGACTAGAATCACAACGAGAAGTCCAGCCAGCCTGCTAACTTATTATATGATGAGGCTTGGGAAATTGCTGGGCACTTTACTAAACAATTCCTAGGACTTTAACAAAGCCTGTTGCTTAGAACAAACTTCAGACTCTTACACAAAAATCTGGCTCACCTGTGCATGATTATTGCAATTGACTTCAGAATCTTTTTTTTTTATTTATTTATTTTTTTTAATCACATCAAGAAGCTTGAGGGATCTCAGTTCTCTGACAAGAAATTGAATCTGAGACATGGCAATGAAAGCCCAGAATCTAACCACTAGGCAACCAAGGAACTCTCAACTTCAGAATATTTTTAGAGAAAATTCTGGTCTTCCTTCAGATGTTGATCGATTCAAATAGTTTTTTTAAGTTTGTGCTTTTTAATTTGCTAAATCAGGACTTTTCCCTTCTAGTAGAAAGAACCAGGATGAAGTTGGAAGCTATGACCATGCTAGATTTAGTTAATCTGGAAAATCACCTCTTAGCACACTTACAGTTCAGTTCTATCACTCATCCGTGTCCAACTCTTTGTGACCCCATGAACTGCAGCATGCCAGGCTCCCCTGTCCATCACCAGCTCCCAGAACTTGCTCAAACTCAAGTCCATCGATGCACACTTGAGCCATCTGTAAGGAAGATCACCAAAATTTGTAGTCTTCAAGTCCACCAACTGCAGGCCCCCAAATGAAATTAAAACTCTTCTAATATATGCTATTATTCCAATGAGCAAAGGCATTGGGTTAAAAAAAAAATAGTTACACATGTAAGTTCTCTAGGTAACTTCAACTTTCTGACCAGCCTCTCCAAGGTTCTCAATGACAGGTTCCAAGAAACTACAGAAACTCTTCTCAATTCTTCTTTTAATCAGCTTGAAGAAACATTTCTGCAGATTGGAGACAAATCTCTTCCAGCCTTGATTGACACCAGATCACACTCTCACTGCTCAACCCCACTGATATAAAGCAGCCCCTGACTCCAAACACTAAAAGAGTTCAAATAGTAGAGATCTCTAGTGAACCCCAAGAGGTTCCTCTCTCTGAAGCCATTTCATTTTGTTAAGGCTCTTCAAGACAGCCTTACTTTTTTCTCCTCAGTTTCTCTACCTCCATTCATTTATTATACTGTGACATTGGAGTTTCAAAGAATCAGACACAATTTAGTGACTGAACAGCAACAACAACAAATCATACAGTAGTCCCATGCCAGAATGTTTTTGTACCAAAAAGAGGGAAATGATTTAGAAACTGAGAATAGTGATCAAAGAAAATCATCAGGTGAATTAAATAACCTGATATCTTTTCTTCATTCTGTCTCCTAACATAGCAAAGCTGATCCTAAGACACTGATCAATTTTCCCAACTGAATCAGTACCACTCTCACTTTTCCTATGAAAAGTTTCCAACAGATATTGACAAACTTCACAATGCACATCCCATAAAGATTTAAAGAGATCCCTCAACATATTTTCCCAAAATGAGCCTGTGCTCTATAAGTAAAGAAGTCCTTCATGATATAAAAAAGCTACAATAAAAGATTATAATAATCAAGGTCTCACTATTCCTATCACTAGCCCACATAGCATACCTTCACTAGTGGCTCAGTGGTAAGAATCTACCTGCCAGTACAGGAGACACAAGAGATGTAGGTTCGATCTCTAAGTTGGGAAGATTCCCTGGAGAAGAAATGGCCACTCACTCCAGTATCCTTTCCTGGGAAATCCCATGGACAGAGGATCCTGGCAGGTTACAGCCTGTGGGGTCACAAATAGTCAGACATGACTTAGTGACTGAACAACAACAATAGCCTATGTAACACTCACATTTTACCAGTGAGAAAACCTACAGGCCAAGGATGAAAGTTAAACCAGGACCACCAGTCAGAAAACATTGCTTTCCGTTGACACTTTATTCTTCCTAACTGTCACAAACTACTAATATCCACTTTCACAGGAAGCAAGCTCTTTACTGTCATTGATTATGCAGTCCATTCTTTAACATTTAGTGCATAAATCTAACCAATTTTCTGCCTTCACTTAGAAAAACAGTTTACCATGAGAGCAATACCTCTGAGTTTGCTGAGAATCCTTCTTAATTTCTCCCAAATTCTGAAGACTGAAATAAACCTTACTAAAGGTTATGCTTTGTTGCAATATATCAATGATTTGCTTTTTTAGCTCTCCTTCTCAAGCCTCCTCACAGGAAAACAGAAACTTGCTAATGCTTATAGCCTTAAAGGGATGTAAGTGTGCCAAAGAAAAATTACAGGTTTTTCAAACCCATTATTGATATTTAGGGCGTATGATGTCAGAAAATAAAGGCTATACGTAGATTCAGATAGACATCACAGTATACTAAATTTCCTAAAACCCAAACCAAGTGCCAACTGTGAGATTTTCTTGGGCTGTTAATCACTGCCAAAATTGGATTCCAAATACCTGCCTTATGTCCAAATCTCTCTATATTTTATTCAATGTCATTCAATAATGACAACTGTGACTCAATTTTATGGGAAGAACTGGACAAAAACAATTGCCTTCAAGGCCTTAAAGAAGAGTTTGATGAACTCTGCTGCTCTTGGGCTTCCTTGGAGGCTCAGATGGTAAAGAATCTGCATGTAGTGCAGGAGACCTGGGTTCAATCCATGGGTCAGGAAGATCCCCTAGAGAAGGGAATGGCAACCCACTCCAGTATTCTTGTCTGGAAAATCCCATAGACAGAGGAGCCTGGCAGGCTACAGTCCCTGGGGTCACAAAGAGTCAGACTCAACTGTGTGACTAAGAACACAGCTGCCCTTGGGCAGCCCAGTTATCAGATTCCCTTTTCCTTCTCTGAAGAAGAAAGAAATGCCCTTTGGGTACTCCCCCAAAATCATGGAGATCATTATTACCCCATAATTTATTAAGGCAATAACTGGACCCTGTGAAGTAGAGATAACCCTACTGCCTTTTATCTGTTACTGCTATTGCCCTATTAGTTAAGGCCATTGATAAAATCACTGTGGGACCAACTTTAACAATTTTTTTTTTTAACTTCATGCAGTAGAAGCCCTACTGAATTCTCATCAAATTCCACCTTTCTTAGTCAGCTGCCCCACCTCCTATAAGTCCTTCTGTTAACTGTCCCTCACATAACTCTCTGATATGGTAATAACTTGAACCTGACTACTCTTTCTTTCTGTCAACCGACTGATTCCTCATGTCTGATTAAGGCTGACAGCTCATCAACTGTTGTTTCCTAAATGATCTACATGAAATTCCATTGGATATAATTTACTTCTCATAGTTCACTGACGGTTATTAATTAAAAGTGGCAATGGCAAGTATCATGTTGGGTATGTTATTACAACTCCTTTTGAAACTGTTGAGGCTACATTTTTAGCTTTGGCTACTTCAGCCCAACAGGTAAGTTTGAAGTACACAGGTTTGTACTTCAGCCAAGGGCAAAACTAGCAATATTTATACAGATGGTAGATATGTGATTTTGAGTCACTCATGATTCTGAAATGTTCTGTAAGCAACATGACTTCCTTACTTCTGATGGAAATAAAATTAAAACAGCTCCTATATTCAGGAATTACTGGATACAATACTATACCTTCTGCTTTAGCTATTGTTAAGATTTTAGGCCATTATAAACTTGACTCTCTGGAGGGTAAGGGAACTCATATTGCTAATATTTCTGTGAGGGATAGTGCATTTAAGGAAACCAACAACAGCTAAACCCCAATCATGGTGCAAAGGATATTTCCTCAAATGATAATTAGAAAAACTTGCCAGTAAAACCCAACAATAGGCCTTAGAAAAGGAAAAAAAAAAAAAGTTTGGAAGTTTAGCAATTGTTTAATAAAAAGAGAAAGCTGTAGTTTGGACCAAATAACAACTCAGTCCTATCAGAGATTTCAAAATTTCCACTTCTCACCACTATGCCTGCATTAAACCATTGATCTACTAACAAAATGATAACATAGAAAAATCAATATTGGTTGGGAAACATTAGGAAAACTTCAAATTTGCCTACCTTTCTTGTCTCCCTTGTACAAAGTACAACCCAAGAAAGCTTATTCATACTCCTCCCACCATTTTAAACTGCCTAATGGACCATTTCAAGCCTGACAATAGACTTGATACAGCTTGTTTCAGTCATGTTCTTATGTTTTCACATTGGACTGAAGTCTTCCTTTGCAGATAGGCTACTGCCTCTTCTGTGGCTTAAGTTCTTTTGAAAAGCTTATCCATACCTAGGGCACTCCTCTTGAACTTCATAGTGATTGAGAAAACCATTGTACTGAACAATATTTCAACAAGTCTGTGCTATTTGGTTTGTTTCACCACAACTTCACTGTGCTTACAACCCTTGATCTCTGGTTTAGTCAAACTAACAGCATTATTAAAGCTGTATTGGCAAAATTCATAGAGGCTTTCCAAATAGTTTGAACAAAATTTTTCTGTTGATTCTTCTAAATCTCAGATCCACACCTTCTGGAGCCCTTAAATTCTTACCCTGTAAGAGAGTTACAGGACATCCAATATGTTTGCCTCCTACTTGAGAAGATAAAAGAAGAGATACTCCAATATTGTAAAAGACTAACTACTTTCATTAAAAATGTCCACAATGTTTCTATTTTGCACTCTCTCAAGACTAAAACTTTCAGCATCTCAACTTGCAACCAGAAGATTTTGCTATTAGAAAAGACACCTCCGGGAAAATTCTTTACAATCTCTATGGAAAGAGCCCTAAACTCTACTGCTAGCAACCCTTGCTCAGCTAAACTCCAGGGGATAGACTTAGATTTATGCGACATCCCTAAAGAGAGCATCAAACCTGAGGGCAAAGATTTCCCCAAATTGAAACACATGACATATGATGAGACAGTTTTCCCAAGATATCCAGACCAGGCCTATTGGAAATTTGTATCTATCTTTCATAATTACAGAATGGTTCAGATAATCTCCAATGTCTCTGATTTTGATAATATATGAACTTCAAATAAAACAGGGCTGAGAGTTTTCCCTCTTACCTCTTCTTGTGACTCCACTGTGTTTCCAGTCTGTGCAGTTGCCCTCTAACATGAGACACTACATGCGAGGAAGGTCTTTTCTGGCCTTGAGGGACAGAAAGTCATGGAAACCTGATCAACAATGTTTTCAAATTAATATCTATATCAGAAGGAAGTCATGTTAAAAAAAAAAAAAAACACAGAAATTTCAATTAAATAGTTTTGGGAGGAAAGACGGGAGACCTCCCACACCCTTTAATAGTAGTCCATTAGGAAGAAAAAGGCTTGTTCCTTCCTAGCAAAAATTAAGCCAGTGAAAGTTTTCTGACTCTTTATCACAGCCTTTCCAAACATTTTTTGTTTTTCCCCTCCTTAGAAGCATGCTTTTTCCCTCATTCTGGCAGAATTTGCATGTGGCTGTTATGGTTGCACAATGTGAATTGCAATTCTCTGCTAATCCCAAATAAACCCATCTTTGCTGGGAAAATATTCAGGAGTCTATTTTCTAAGTCAATAACCATTATTACAAAACTCATTTCTCTTAGTGGCTTTTTATTTCCATTATCTCTGAGAACTTTAATTTCTTTTTCTATTTGCTCATGCACTTCAGTATGTATTTAAAATGATTTTCTTTGGGCCCAAGTTAAAAGTAATTTCTGCATCACAAAGAAGCCAATAACGACATTGTAGTTTATAAAGATTGGGCTTTGGAGGTGATACTACCGGTAAAGGACCCACCTGCCAATGCAGGAGACATGAGAGACATGAGTTTGATCACTGGGTCAGGGGGATCTCCTGGAGCAGTGCATGACAAACCACTCTAGTATTCTTGTCTGGAAAATTCCATGGACAGAGCTGCTTGGCAGGCTACAGTGCATAGAGTGGCAAAGAGTCAGACATGACTAAAGTTACTCAACATACGTGAAGTTCATAAAGAATACTATTAAACTATTTTTTTTTTACTGTTTATCACTTTCTAGATAATATCTTTCTTTTTTTTTTTACATTTTTCTTAAAGTATAGTTGATTTACAACTCTGTACAGCAAAATGATTTAGTCATACACATATAAGTATTCTTTTTTAAATATTCTTTTCCTTATAGTTTTCTTTTTCTTATAGTTTGTCATAGGATATTGAGTATAGTTCGCTGTGCTATAAATAGGTCTTTGTCATTCTAGTTGGTATCTTATAGGCTATGTATTATGAGTCATTTTGACTCTATTCAAATACTGGTTGAGAGAGTTCTTTCCACCTTCTAATTAGATTCTGTTGATCACTTAATACACTTCATCACATTAATATCGTTTAAATTGCTCTCTGGTGCTTCCTTTCTGCAATTTACCCTTTCTTAAAATTAACTAAAATTTTCACTTTCTTTTCATTTCCTGTCTCCTAGGAAACTACGTGAAAATGTCATCCTGGTTAGAAAGAGTTCAACTATTTATATTGGCACATGTTAATTCTCATAGAAGAAGGCTTTGTTTGTGTTTGCTAACTGAACTGTATTTTGCATTATTTTGCTATATTTTGCAGTGTGTTCATGTTTTTCAAAAGTCTACAATAAAAGGTCTACCTAAAGAGTAGTGGCAGATAGTTTTCATATTTTTTCCTTGGTTTATCTTTTCAACTGTAAAATGTTCACTTCACAAAGGAATAGTTAACTTTCAATGACAATTTGAGGCAACCCATTTTCTGACTAGCAAAGAACAGTTGCCACTAACATTATTGATATTTTTAATCTACTGATATATTATTAAAGATGCAGCCTCTATCTAACCTATGAAAAATGAATGCTACTTTTTTTTTTTCTGGTTTCTTTCTGGTTTATTTTTTCCTTCCCTCAATTTTTCTTTGACATATTGCTTAGTTTTCTTAATCTTAACCATGCAGTCTGATG
This sequence comes from Bubalus kerabau, assembly GCF_029407905.1. Classification (NCBI taxonomy): domain Eukaryota; kingdom Metazoa; phylum Chordata; class Mammalia; order Artiodactyla; family Bovidae; genus Bubalus; species Bubalus kerabau. The sequence goes on along the minus strand of NC_073635.1, from coordinate 6,320,611 downwards.
GGTGGTGGCCAAATTCCTGAGAAACTAAAATTTCCTTCTTATTTGTTTTTTTCAATCCCTACACTCCAGGGCAGAAACCCACCCAAAGGGACTTCAGAGTAGGCTTTGAGCTAAAGTAGGAAAGGGTAAATCACCCCTCTGGGTTAGGATATTCCTCCAGACAATATATTTTCTTAACATCTGTAGGTTTTACTGATAAGGAAGAGGTTCTCCCAAGAGTCAAGAGGCGGAAAAAACACTCCAAGAGAATCAGCTTCTATCATTCTGATTGACAGAGTGGGGAGGTTTAAACCTGCAGTCTGCAAGGCTATGACTGAAATCTTAGTAAATAATGGACAGAGGCCTTTTTTTGTTATTTTAGGAATTTTCCCCATTCTCCTTTCTGGTGCAATTGTAATGGAATGTGCTGAATTCCACATTGCATTTCTGAGACTTTGAAATTTTAATCTTTTCATCAACTTGCAGTAGAATCCCAAACAAGCCTAATATCTCAGTTCATTACCTTTGTTTCCCCAACTATTGGCTGAAATGACAAATTATGGAAAACAAACACACTAGGGTGAAAACATGAATTATTTAGCATAGCCATTTCAGTAAAAATAGTGTTATAGAATTACCTTATATGAACATGAAGAATTATTTTTTGGCAGAATTCAATAATATCTTAATTTGACTGAAATAAGGAGAATAGCAAATATATGAAGAAAAAAGTAAAATAGAAACATCAGTAAGAAAACTACTTTTGTAAATAAAAAGTGAGTATGGATGACTTGGAGGTGAGAAAGTGGGATATAAGTGAAGGCATACAAATTTCATGACTCTAACTTATTCCTGGCAATGTGATACATATTTTCACATGTGCCATTTTATTCAATTTTCAAAAATATACTTTGCAATTGATAGGTATTTTAGGGTGGAAAAACAGACCTCAACACAGGCTAATGCTTTGTAAGAGAGGAGAAATGCACAACTGCTTTTAGGAAATGATTCTGCTGTATACATAAATTATGTTTTCATTTGGGGGGGGTGTTGTACATAGACCCAAGAGAAAAAAATGGTGACAGAGGGCAAACTGTTGAGTAACTGAGTCAGTCAGTTTAGTTAGGAGCTATGAAGATAGATGAACTCATCATTAAGTTTAGATAAAAAGCTGTTCCAATTAGTGCAACCACAGGAAGGACAATTTTCAAGTTTGAAGAAAAAGTTGTTGTCTGTTATAGATAGACAACCAAATACTAATAAATATCTTAAACAAGACCACTAGCAAATTGAAATTATTTAATTTACCTAACATATTGAAATTTCTGTGTGGAAAAAGACTACGCATAGAAGAAAGTTGCCCTAGATTTCAGACAATGTTTTTCTCATTTTTTTTTCTTTTACTATATGGGAGGAAGTAGCTAATTTGGAAAAACTGAAAGATATAAAGTTTTAGCTTCTATAAAATAGCATTATCTTCAAGGGGCCTTAAAATTCTGTGCATTAAATTCTGAGAGTTTTATCTTGGGGGTCCTCCATTTTTAGGCACATCCCGGACAAAGGTGAATTAAGAAGAGCTATTCACACAGCCACATATTTTTTAAACAGTTTGAACTTATTGGATAGTAGGGTTATATTCAGGTGTAAGCAGAATGCCAACTACATGATTTAGATCACCAAAAGCATATTTGTCTTTTTTGTTGTTGCTATTAAAAAATATATACACATTTGGGGTCTGCCAAGTGATATCAGTAAGGTAGCTAAGTAAGAGACACCAGACTCCATTCCTACAAGAAGATAAAAAATTAGACAACAATAAAAGTAGGTCAACAATTAGATCCACAAGCAAAATTAGCTCTAGGAGAGCCCTGGAATCCATAAGAAATTTCAACAACACAATGGAACAAAAAACTTGAGAATAAACACACTGGAGAAGGGAAAATTGTTTTGTTTTGCTTGCATAATCCCATCCTCTAGGCCAGAAGTACTTGACTCTAAGAGGGAACTTCCCTGTTAAAAATAATGCATTTCATACATAAATGGAGAAGGCAATGGCATCTCACTCCGGTCAGTACTCTTGCTTGGAAAATACCATGGACGGAGGAGCCTGGTGGGCTGCATTCCATGGGGTTGCTAAGAGTCAGAAACAACTGAGCGACTTCACTTTCACTTTTCACTTTCATGCATTGGAGAAGGAAATGGCAACCCACTTCAGTGTTCTTGGCTGGAGAATCCCAGGGTCAGGGGAGCCTGGTGGGCTGCCGTCTATGGGGTCACACAGAGTCGGACACGACTGAAGCAACTTAGCAGCAGCAGTAGCATATACAAAGAGTATGACAATTTTCCCAGACTTTGGGAGCACCACACAAATGCCCTACTTCAGTTTTACCCTACCCACAGACCAGCAAAGCTGCGACTATAAAGACAGCTAGGACAAGGAGGAAAAGATAGGCTATCAGTGCTGACCATGCAGCAAAAGTCACTGTAGCATTCAGTGGCCTGCTCTGTAAGTGACCTCAGGCATTTTGGGTTCATTGCTGATTTCAACATCTTTCCCCTCACAAGAGATATCTTATGACTTGATTTTCAGAAATTCCATGCTATAGACATATTTCAGTTCAGTTCAGTCACTCAGTCATGTCCAACTCTTTGCGACCCCATGAAATGCAGCACGCCAAGCCTCCCTGTCCATCACAACTCCCGGAGTTCACTCAGACTCACATCCATCGAGTCGGTGATGCCATCCAGCCATCTCATCCTCTGTCATCTCCTTCTCCTCCTGCTCCCAATCCCTCCCAGCATCAGAGTCTTTTCCAATGAGTCAACTCTTCACATGAGGTGGCCAAAGTACTGGAGTTTCAGCTTTAGCATCATTCCTTCCAAAGACATATTTAGAAGTCCATAAATATCACCACCATGAAGATTCTTTCCTGTGTGGTTTTTCTCTATAATTTCTACTATTTCTCTGCAAATATCTAAAAATTAGCATAAAGACAGAGTCAATGGATAGCAGAAGAAATTATGTATGGTTTTTATAACATGCATAAAATGCAAAAGCTAGATAACATATCATTAACTACTGTACTAACATAGAAGACAATATGTTTTTCAAAAACCCATATTACAATTCAACAAAAGCATTCTCAGCCATTTCTTAAAAATATATACCTGTACCTTAGGTAATTTGTATAGCCAATATAAAGCAGAAAGCAGCAGATTCCAAATGAAGTATGACTGTTGCAAATAGACAGTATTTAGAAACAACTGCTAAAGATATTAGCTGATAAAGATATTTAAGGGATTAAAAAGAAAGAAATGGAAAAAATGCATCTCAAAGCAAAGAAAAAAATTGTTGAATATTGAACATATTTATTTGTGCATGAATATATTGATAGGACTTCCATGGTAACTCAGCTGGTAAAGAAGCCACCTGCAATGTGGAATATCTGGCTTCTATCCCTGGGTTGGGAAGATCCCCTGGAGAAGGGAACGGCTACCCTCTCCAGTATTCTGGCCTGGAGAATTCCATGGACTGTATAGTCCATGGGGTCGCAAAGAGTCGGACACGACTGAGCGACTTTCACTTTGACTCACTTTACTAACAAAGAACCTTTTAGACCTCTTATATTATTCTTAACTGTCCATGAGTTCTACATATCTAACTTCATATTAGAGAGGAATGTACTTAACTAGGGGGCTTCCCAGGTGACGCTAGTGGTAAAGAACCTGCTTGCCATTGCAGGAGATGGAAGAGATGCAGGTTCAACCCCTGAGTCGGGAAATTCCCCTGGAGGAGGCATGGTAACCCACTCCAGTGTTCTTGCCTGGAGAATCCCCTGGACAAAGGAGCCTGATAGGCTTTAGTCCACATGGTTGCTAAGAGTCAGACACAACTGAAATGACTTAACACAGATGCACATACTGAACTAGAGAGGAAATTTCACAAGTTTGTATAACTAGTAAATAGTGAAGATTTCAACCTGTGTTTTTAATCCAATTTTCTGCTGATAACTGGGGCTGTATTCCAAGAGAAATTATGGCAGACACCTTGACTCCCAGGACTGCTGCTGCCTGTGCGCCTGTCCCAGTGGCAGACCCCTGCTGACCACACCTCCACAGGAGACCCTCAAACACTAACAGGCAGGTTTGGCTCAGTCTCCCCTTTCCCTGTTTCCTGGTGCACCCAAGGTTTTGCTTATGCCCTCCAAGTGTGTCTGGTGAGTATAAGGTTGCTTTTAAGCATTATTGTGCCCTTCTACCATCTTCTTATAGCTTCTCTTTTCCTTGGATGTGGTGCACCTTTTTTTTTTTTTTTGGTGGGCCAAATTCACACTTAAATTGAAGAAACTGGGGAAAACCACTAGCCCATTCAAGTATGACCTAAAGCAAATCCCTTATAATTATACAGTGGAAGTGAGAAATAGATTTATGGGACTAGATCTGATAGACAGAGTGCTGATGAACTATGGACAGAGGTTTGTGACATTGTACAGGAGACAGGGAGCAAGACCATCCCCAAGAAAAAGAAATACAAAACAGCAAAATGGCAGTCTGAGGAGGCCTTCCAAATAGCTGTGAAAAAAAGCAGAAGAAAAAAGGAAAGATATACCTATTTGAATGCAGATTTCCAAAGAATAGCAAGCAGAGATAAGTCTTCCTCAGTGACAAGTCCAAAGAAATAGAGGAAAACAATAGAATGGGAAAGACTAGAGATCTCTTCAAGAAAATTAGAGATACCAAGGGAACATTTTATGCAAAGATGGGCTCAATAAAGGACGGAAATGGCAGGGACCTAACAGAAGCAGAAGATATTAAGAGAGGTGGCAAGAATATACAGAAGAAATGTACGAAAAAGATCTTCAAGACCCAGAAAATCATGATGGTGTGATATCTCACCTAGAGCCAGACATCCTGGAATGTGAAGTCAAGTGGGCCTTAGAAAGCATCACTACGAACAACGCTAGTGGAGGTGATGGAATGCCAGTGGAGCTATTTCAAATCCTGAAAGATGATGCTATTGAAGTGCTGCACTCAATATGCAAGCAAATATGGAAAACTCAGCGGTGGCCACAAGACTGGAAAAGGTCAGTTTTCATTTCAGTCCCAAAGAAAGGCAATGCCAAAGAATGCACAAACTACTGCATAATTGCACTCATCTCACATGCTAGTAAAGTAAGGCTCAAAATTCTCCAAGCGAGGCTTCAGCAATATGTGAACCGTGAACTTCCTGATGTTCAAGCTGGTTTTAGAAAAGGCAGAGGAACCAGAGATCAAATTGCTAACATCTGCTGGATCATGGAAAAAGCAATAGAGTTCCAGAAAAACATCTATTTCTGCTTTAGTGACTATGCCAAAGCCTTTGGCTGTGTGAGTCACAATAAACTGTGGAAATTTTGAGAGAGATGGGAACACCAGACCACTTGATCTGCCTCTTGAGAAACCTATATGCATGTCAGAAAGCAACAGTTAAAACTGGGCATGGACTGGTTCCAAATAGAAAAAGGAGTACATCAAGGCTGTATATTGTCACCCTGCTTATTTAACTTATATGCAGAGTACATCATGAGAAATGCTGGGCTGGATGTAGCACAAGCTGGAATCAAGATTGCCAGGAGAAATATCAATAACCACAGATATGCAGATGACACCACCCTTATGGCAGAAATTGAAGAAGAACTAAAGAGCCTCTTGGTGAAAGTGAAAGAAGAGAATTAAAAAGTTGCCTTAAAACTCAACATCCAGAAAACTAAGATCATGGCATCCATTCCCATCACTTTATTGGAAATAGTTGGGGAAACAGTGGAAAGAGTGGCTGACTTTACTTTGGGGAGCTCCAAAATCACTGCCGATGGTGATTGCAGCCATGAATTTAAAAAATGCTTACTCTTTGGAAGGAAAGTTATGACCAACCTGAACAGCATATTAAAAAGCAGAGACATTACTTTGCCAGCCAAGGTCCATCTAGTCAAGGCTATGGTGTTTTTCAGTAGTCATGTATGGATGTCAGAGTTGGACCATAAAGAAAGCTGAGCACCAAAGAATTGATGCTTTTGAACTGTGGTGTTGGAGAAGACTCTTGAGAGTCCCTTGGACTGCAAGGAGATACAACCAATCCATCCTAGAAGAGATCAATCCTGAGACTTCATTGGAAGGACTGATGTTGAAGCTGAAACTCCAATATTTTGGCCACCTGATGCAAAGAGCTGACTCATTTGAAAAGACCCTGATCCTGGGAAAGATTGAGGGCAGGAGGAGAAGGGGACGACAGAGAATGAGATGGTTGGATGGCATCACCGACTCAATGGATATGAGTTTGGGTAAACCCCATGAGTTGATGACGGACAGGAAAGTGTGGCATGCTGCAGTCCATAGGGTCACAAAGAGTTGGACATAACTGGGTGACTAAACTGAACTGAACTGAAAGCCTTTGACTGTGGATCACAACAAACTGGAAAATTCTTCAAGAGATGGGAATCCCAGACCACTTTACCTACCTCCTGAGAAACCTGTTTGCAGGTCAGGAAGCAACAGTTAGAACCGGACGTAGAACAATGGACTGGTTCAAAATTAGGAAAGGAACATGACAAGGTTGTATATTGTCACCCGGCTGATTTAACTTATATCCATAATATATCATTTGAAATGCCAGGCTGGATTAATCTCACTCTTGAATAAATTGCAAGGAGAAATATCCATAACCTCAAATATGCAGATGACACCACCAGAATGGCAGAAAGTGAAGAGGAACTATATAGCCTCTTGATGCAGGTGAAAGAGGAGAGTCAAAAAGCTGGCTTAAAACTCACCATTTAAATACAAAGATCATGCATCCAGTCCCATCTCTTCAAGGCAAATAGATGGCAAAAAATGGAAACAGTGACAGATTTTATTTTCTTGGGCTCCAAAATCACTGTGGATGGTAATGTAAGCCATGAAATTAAAAGGCATTGCTCCTTGGAAGAAAACCTATGACGAACCTAGACAGTGTATAAAAGGCAGTGTCATGACTTTGCTGACAAAAGTCTGGATAGTCAAAGCAATAGTTTTATTTATTTATTTATTTTCCAGTAGCCATGTATGGGTGTGAGAGCTGGACCATAAAGAATGCTGAGCACCAAAGAATTGCTGCTTTTGAACTGTATTCCTGTGAAAGACTCTTGAGAGTCCCTTGGACAGCAAGGAGATTAAACGAATCAATTCTAAAGGAAATGAACTCTGAATATTTATTGGAAGGACTAATGCTGAAGCTCTGATATTTTGGCCACCTGATGTGAAGAGCTGACTTACTGGAAAAGACCCTAATGCTGGGAAAGATTGAGGCCAGGAGGAGAAAAGAGCAACAGAGAATGAGATAGTTGGATGGCAGGATGGCATCACTGCCTCGATGGACACAAGTTTGAGCAAACTCCAGGAGATATGAAGGACAAATAAGTCTGGCCTGCTGCAAAGAATCAGACATAATTTAGCAGTTGAATGAAACCAACAACCAGAATAAGTCATATGCAGGTCCCCAAAAGGCAAGGGAATGAGGATATTTTTATAAAGGGGAAGAGGAGTGTGGGAGGGCTAGAGTAAACACAGTGTGAGGCATTTCATTGAATCTGTTTTTTGCCAGGATAAAAGAAGACTTTAGCTTCTTCCTGATGGGTTTTGCTATTGTTACAAGACATGAGATGTCCCCTTTCCTGTCTTTCAGCTATAGTTAATTGAGTTTTATGCTCATTATTTTTTATAATATAGAAAGACATTTGAAATATCACATTGATGAAAAACTCTCATAGGAATTGGTACCTATAGCACCAATTTTTCTAGAGGTGAGTAGGTAAGTTTCCCAATAAAAGGAAGTGACAACACCTGTACAGATTCTGTAACAAATAGTATGGAACCCAGATTAGAGTATAAACTGGAAAAAAAAAAAAAAAAGCAAAATGTACATGCAATCTGGACCAAAATAGCAGCAATTTCCTTATATGTATTTGGCTGAAAGTGTCCTCAATCCCTTATTGTGAACTACTATTTGTTACTAAGAGAATTTACCTGGGAGTTTTATTGTTTGATTTTTCCTTCAATAACCATGTAACTCTCATTGCATTTGATTGTTTTTCAATTATTCATCTCATTGTCTTAACAATGTTTCAATTAACTATGAGGTAACTAAAAGCAGGTGGCAGATTCTCAGCCAGTGTTATCTTTACATCCTCTGTTCCTATTGACTCAATAGGACCCAATGATGCAGCATGTACACAGAAGCTAACAAAATATAAATTGGGCACCTGCAAGTGTTCAATTTTCTGTCTTTTTTCCTTTGAAAAACAGATTTTTTTTCATGTAGGTAAGTTTTGTCTTAAATAATAGAGTACAATAACTGATGCCTTTTCTCCATCATACCACATACACAATCACAATACTTAAAAGTTTTTTCCTTCATTCACAAATGCTTCATTTTCTGATATTTTAATATTTCCACTAGTCTCAAGTTAACCAAAGTGTTTACCACTCTTAACTCTTCTCAGCATCACCAAAGCCATATCCTTAACTAAAAGTTACTTGTACATAGCAAAGAGTTTAATCTTCCTAAGGTCTCATTTCCAGGTTCCAGCACCTGATTTATTCAACCATTTTTCATAGAATAAATAAAAACTTGTGAAAGAATCATTCAGTGTTCCATTCCCTTATTTCTTTTTTTTTTTTTTCTTATTTCTAAACTTGTTTTCCAAATCGCTCCCTTTGTTTAGCTTAAACATTCACTTTGGGTAATTAACATATATTATATAGAATGTTTCTCCTCTGAATAATGTAACCAATTTTTAAATTTTATTTTTAAGATATTTCTAATTGCAATCTGGAGAATAAATTAGAGAAAAGAAACGCTGAGAGCAGGAAAACTATTTATAAAACAGGGAACAGGGATTAACTAAAGTAGCACTGGTAAGTAAAGGTAAGAACTAAGATAGTAAGGTAGCTAAACCTCAAATTCACATTATCTTCACTGTTCTTTTTTCTTCTTCTGAATTATATATATATATATATATATATATATATATATATATTTGCTTGACTTTCTAGATACTAACTGCTATATTTTTTTTCACAGTCTTCAAAGCAATTGTAAAACTCTTGGCTGATACATGAGGCATACACATGATATAACAGCATTTGACTTCCAATCTGTACTAATTAATGTCCAGGTCCATTGGACTGAAGATATCCTACCATTTCCAGAATATACAGGTTATACACTTTTTTCTTGTTTTGTTAGGTTTTTGTTTATTTATTTATGAGTTTTTTTAGTGCAACATAACTCCAGCAACTTTTTGAGAAAAAAAATAATACAAAAGCAACATTCTTGAGAGTTTACATTCCTGGAAATACTTTATTCTATTCTCATACTTGAAGGAGAGTGAGACCTGGGACCCTTTGCTCCAGTACTGCAATGCTTGTACCCGATCAAACCTTCCCTCCAGCAGCAAAATACAAAGAAACTATAAAAATCTTGCATTTATGTTCAGTGGGGGCAAATCTGGCCAAAATATCCAAAAAGACTAAAAAACACAACTGCCACTTCCAAAGAGGCAGGAGCAAAAAGAAAACGTTGAGAGCAAAAGCAGGGTACTATGCCTGTCCCCAGCACTCAATATCACCAGAGCAGGGGACAAAACTCCTAAGTCAGCCTTCAGCTCTGACACCTGGACACACCCCCACCCTCTCCCCATCTCAGGAACAAAACCGTGCCCCCCTCAGCCAGTGAGAAAGCAATGGAAACTTCTTGTTATAATTTCCCTGTGCTTCAGCAAGGGCCCCAATAAAGCCTTGCCTGAATCTCTTGTCTGGCTTTTACTCATTCCTATTAATTGGAGAATGTCAAGCACTCTGGTCAGTATCAGATAATATGGGAAGCTTAACAACTATTATATTGGAAAATAAATATTCTTTAGATTTTAAAGCATTCTTCACCTTCCAACTTTCAGGATTGGTTGGCTATATTAACACCCTTATATTATATATATATATATATATATATATATATATATATATATATATATATATTAAACCTATATGCAGGTCAGGAAGCAACAGTTAGAACTGGACATGGAACAACAAACTAGTTCCAAATGGGAAAAGGAGTACATCAAGGCTGTATATTGTCACCCTGCTTATTTAACTTATATGCAGAGTACATCATGAGAAACGCTGGGCTGAAAGAAGCACAAGCTGGAATCAAGATTGTCGGAAGAAATATAAATAACCTCAGATATGCAGATGACACCACAATTATGGCATAAAGTGAAGATGAACTAAAAAGCCTCTTGATGAAAGTGAAAGAGGAGAGAAGGAGGAGAGTGAAAAAGTGGCTTAAAGCTCAGCTTTCAGAAAGCGAAGATCATGGCATCTAGTCCCATCACTTCATGGGAAATATATGGAGAAACAGTGGAAAAAGTGTCAGACTTTATTTTTGGGGGCTCCAAAATCACTGCAGATGGTGACTGCAGCCATGAAATTAAAAGACGCTTACTCCTTGGAAGAAAAGTTATGACCAACCTAGATAGCGTATTCAAAAGCAGAGACCTTACTTTACCAACAAAGGTCCATCTAGTCAAGGCTATGGTTTTTCCTGTGGTCATGTATGGATGTAAGAGTTGGACTGTGAAGAAAGCTGAGCACCGAAGAATTTATGCTTTTGAACTGTGGTGTTGGAGAAGACTCTTGAGAGTCCCTTGGACTGCAAGGAAATCCAACCAGTCCATTCTGAAGGGGATCAGCCTTCAGATTTCTTTGGAAGGAATGATGCTAAAGTTGAAACTCCAGTACTTTGGCCACCTCATGAGAAGAGTTGACTCATTGAAAAAGACTCTGATACTGGGAGGGATTGGGGGCAGGGGAGAAGGGGATGACAGAGGATGAGATAGCTGGATGGCATCACCAACTCAATGCACACGAGTCTGAGTGAACTCCTGGAATTGGTGATAGACAGGGAGGCCTGACGTGCTGCGATTCATGGGGTCGCAAACAGTCGTTCATGACTGAGCGACTGAACTGAACTAAACTGATATTCTCTCAGCATAGAACTAACCCTCTTGATGTTTGGGAGAAACCAACTCAATATTGTAAAGCAATTATCCTTCAACTAATAATAAATAAATTTAATTAAAAAAAAAAAGAAACACTAACTCCCTCTCTTTTTTTCTCCCTGTGCTGTGCTTAGTCCCTCAGTCGTGTCTGACTCTTTGTGGCCCCATGGACTGCAGCCCTACAGGCTCTTCTGTCCTTGGGGATTCTCCAGGCAAGAATACTGGAGTGGGCTGCCATGCCCTCCTCCAGGGGATCTTCCCCACCAGGGGATTAAACCCAGGTATCCCGCATTGCAGAAGGATTCTTTACCATCTGAGCTACCAGGAAAGCCCATTTATTGTTCTCTGGAAACTTTTAAGGTCACTAATTTTTCTCAGGTGTTTCAAAATTTTATGGCCATTTTACCTTAGTATGGGTAATTTTCAGATTATTTGCCCAAGTACTCAAAACTAATTGGCCATTCTATGCCCCTCTGTTCTGTGACACTTTCTTGAATCATTTATTTCAGAATTTTCTCCTGATCATGCTTTCAATTTCCCTAGAAGTCTTATTAGTAAAATTGTCAAGTTTCCAGGATTGATCTTCATGTTTTCTTACAGCTTCTTTCTTATTATTTTTACATCACCATTTATTTTTTTCTACTTTCTCGATGATTTCCCAAAATGCCTTACACTATTTATATTCATGTAATTTTAATTCCTAAGAAAATCACCTTCCATGTTTTGCTTGATTCTTTATCATTGTTCTAGCTTTAAAACTTAGAGGAGATCCTTCTGTCTCCTTTATTGTCTCTGTTCTTTTTGCAGTTAGTTTTATTTGGTGAACTTTTTCTCAGATGTGTGACAAATCTTGGCTGTGTTTCATAATACACTTCTACTACTACTACTAAGTTGCTTCAGTCATGTCTGACTCTGTGCCACCCCATAGACGTCAGGCCACCAGGCTCCTCTGTCCCTGGGATTCTCCAGGCAAGAATACTGGAGTGGGTTGCCATTTCCTGCTCCAATCCATGAAAGTGAATCCACTCAGTTGTGTCTGACTCTTTGCAACCCAACCCCATGGACTGTAGTGCACCAGGATCCTCTGTCGATGGGATTTTCCAGGAAAGAGTACTGTAGTGGGGTGCCATGTCCGTCTCCCCATAATACACTATGAGGCGTGAATAAGCACTCTGAAAACTCTGTGAACCTGGATGGGCATTGTAAATGAGAGACATTTAATGTAAAAAGACTGGATGGGGACTTCCAAACATCAATGCTTGTAAATATTTCTCTGGTCTGTCATTGCCACCAGAGAAGAATGCAGCTTCCTCTTTGCCTTGAGTATATAAGCCTACATAGGCTAATGCCCTGGAAGCTGAGATGACAACAGGCTGCCCCTGTGGGAGCCTGCTTTGAATGTATAGAATTTGGCTTCATCTTTCCATCTCTAATGAGCTCCCCCATGCTGCCTTCACTGCTTTCTGGAAGCCCCAGTTCACAGTCTTTCAGATTTAATGCTTCAGGTGTTTAAACATCTCTTTTCTCCAAGATGGACTCATGTAGGGTGGGTTTTCAACAGATCCTTCCTTTTTGGCCTCCCTTCACTTGCACACTCTGAAGTTCTTACTGTCTCCTTGCTATGCTCATGTGCAGGTTATACTGGCTTGATCTTCATAGGCTTCCCTTGACCAATGCTTGGGTTTCAGTTTCATTTGCTTGATTATGTCAATTACAAATTATCTCTGAGTTTTCTCTTTTTTTCATAATTTATTGACTTTTATGTTTTAATTTCATCTTCAGTTGTTTCTTCTTCATCTGTGTGGGTTTACACCATTTTAAAACCTGATTCAATCATTATAAGGTTTTCATTTTATGTTGCTTTTTTTTTTTCTTTTCTTTTCTGGTAGGAAGTTGAGATAATCTGTGTTTAGCCAAAAGTCCAGGTGATATATTTTAAATGAAAGAAATTTTCAAGGAAAAAAATATAAAGGATTATGAAAAACATCAACAGTGAAAGAAATGCAATCTAGTGGGGCGATGCAACGCAAAGCAGTATGGTGATAATGGTATAGATAAACAACATAAGGAGATCTCAAGTTGTTGATGCCGTAGATAAGGCAGATGATCAAACCAACTGGCATCACAGGTACAGGTCCTCTCAAGGCATTCTCAATATCAAAAACCTTACAATGATAGATTTCAGCCTTTGAGGAGTACTCAAATACTGCACTACCTAGAACATTTTTTAATGCTTTTTATGATAACTCTCCCCAGACAGATCAAATTAACTAGAATGCTCAAACTGGATGAATGCAACAACCTCTGAACTAGTCTCTGAATTCAATGTTATACATTTTAAATGATTCTATATATTGTAACTAAAGTACTTGTGTAAGGCAGCAGTATCCAAAAATTTATAAAAATATATGAGCAAGCATCTTCTCTAAACGTGTACTTAATTTTCCGAGGAATGAAGGGTAATTAGAGTTCCTGTGGCTTTGTGTGCACTTGCTGTCAGCAATAACACAGGGCCCTACAACACTTGGAAGGATATTAGACTAATGTTCAGCTTTCCCCAGTGGTTCTGTGGTAAAGAATACATAGGCCTGCATTGACGGAGAAGCAGGTTCAATTCCTGGGTCAGGAAGATCCCCTTGGAGGAGGAAATGGCAACTCATTCAGGTATTCTTGTCTGTGGACAGAGGAGCCTGGCAGGGTACAGTACATGGGGTTGTAAAGAGTTAGACATGAGGGAGTGACTTAGCATGTTCACAACCTTAATATTACTGACAGTTTTTGGACAGAGTCTGATGTTTTCATTTTGAACTGGGACTTATAAGTTATATAACTGGTTTTGTTCTTACTTCACAGGGTGACTGTAAGAATTAAACGAAACAAGTACCATAGTGTGTCATAGATATTAATCCTTCAGTGACGCCAGCTGTCAGCCTTATTAGTATAGATGTTATTAGTAGCAGCAGTAGTAGTGGAAAAAAGCACTTTATTCAGTAGCACTTGGTTATACCATGGTTATCAGTCACTCATTCCTCCATGTAGAAGCATTCATTATTCCTTATGTGTTAGACATTGTGCTGGGAAATATCTCAAAACTAACTGTTTATCTGTGTTCTCCCTTACACCCTAACAGTTTTGAGAAAAGATAATTTATAATAAAGAACATTTATTGAAATGTTCATTTTAATAACCCTGTGGTTACCAAATAAAGGTGCTTCACAATTGATGGTTGGGGAACAAAAGACTAAATATTTTGAAAGTACGTTATCAGCTACAAAACTATATAAAATGAAAACAACTTTATTACCCACTATTTTTTAACAGTATTAAGTGCCTTACTATTCAATTTTTAATTTGGATCTGCCCATCCACTCTTTCGTCTTGCAAATATTGCTAAAAGTTTGATTCCTTTAAATATTATAAGGCATGATACTCACTATATTCATTAGGAACCAGGAAAAATCTCAAATGTGGCATACTTAATATTGTACAAAAAAGATCTTCAGGACCCAGATAATCACGATGGTGTGATCACTGACCTAGAGCCAGACATCCTGGAATGTGAAGTCAAGTGGGCCTTGGAAAGCATCACTACGAACAAAGCTACTGGAGGTGATAGAATTCCAGTTGAGCTATTCCAAATCCTGAAAGATGATGCTGTGAAAGTGTTACACTCAATATGCCAGCAAATTTGAAAAACTCAGCAGTGGCCACAGGACTGGAAAAGGTCAGTTTTCATTCCAATCCCAAAGAAAGGCAATGCCAAAGAATGCTCAAACTACTGCACAATTGCATTCATCTCACACGCTAGTAAAGTAATGCTCAAAATTCTCCAAGCCAGGATGTGAACCGTGAACTTCCTGATGTTCAAGCTGGTTTTAGAAAAGCCAAAGGAACCAGAGATCAAATTGCCAACATCCGCTAGATCATCAAAAAAGCAAGAGAGTTCCAGAAACACATCTATTTCTGCTTTATTGACTATGCCAAAGCCTTTGACTGTGTGGATCACAATAAACTGTGGAAAATTCTGAAAGAGATGGGAATACCAGACCACCTGAACTGCCTCTTGAGAAATTTGTATGCAGCACAGGAAGCAACAGTTAGAACTGGACATGGAACAACAGACTGGTTCCAAATAGGAAACGGAGTACGTCAAGGCTGTATATTGTCACCCTGCTTATTTAACTTATATGCAGAGTATATCATGAGAAATGCTGGACTGGAAGAAACACAAGCTGGAATCAAGATTGCCAGGAGAAATACCAATAACCTCAGATATGCAGATGACATCACCCTTATGGCAGAAAGTGAAGAAGAACTAAAAAGCCTCTTGATGAAAGTGAAAGTGGAGAGTGAAAAAGTTGGCTTAAAGCTCAACATGCAGAAAACGAAGATTATGGCATCTGGTCCCATCACTTCATGGGAAATAGATGGGGATACAGTGGAAACAGTGTCAGACTTTATTTTGGGGGGCTCCAAATTCACTGCAGATGGTGACTGCAGCCATGAAATTAAAAGACGCTTACTCCTTGGAAGGAAAGTTATGACCAACCTAGATAGCATATTCAAAAGCAGAGGCATTACTTTGCCAACAAAGGTTCGTCTAGTCAAGGCTATGGTTTTTCCTGTGGTCATGTATGGATGTGAGAGTTGGACTGTGAAGAAAGCGGAGCACTGAAGAATTTGCTTTTGAACTGTGGTGTTGCAGAAGACTCTTGAGAGTCCCTTGGACTGCAAGGAGATCCAACCAGTCCATTCTGAAGGAGATCAGCCCCAGAATTTCTTTGGAAGAAATGATGCTAAAGCTGAAACTCCAGTACTTTGGCCACCTCATGGGAAGAGTTGACGCATTGGAAAATACTCTGATGCTAGGAGGGATTGGGGGCAAGAGGAGAAAGGGGACAACAGAGGATGAGATGGCTGGATGGCATCATTGACTCGATGGACGTGAGTCTCAGTGAACTCCGGGAGTTGGTGATGGACAGGGAGGCCTGGCGTGCTGCGATTCATGGGGTCGCAAAGAGTCAGACACGACTGAGCAACTGATCTGTTCTGATCTAATCTAATATTGACAAGTTATAGTGGAACAGACCTCTAATTCAATTGCATTATCTTACAAAATTGATATCCCTTATTGACCATACTAGGAATACATCACATTTAGCAAATAGTTTGATGTCCAGTGATAGACATAATTTAAATAATTGTGAATTATTCCAGAAATCTTTTGCCACGATGTACAAAATATCAAATGGCAATTGTGTTCAATCTTTTATGAAGATGATTTCTGTCATAGCAAGAAAATAATAGAATGCTATTTTGCTTTAAAAACATCTCTTATTAAGAAGCTCAAAAGTTAACTCCACAGGTATACCTGTGGCATATTCATGTTGATGTATGGCAAAACCAATACAATATTGTAAAGTAATTAACCTCCAATTAAAATAAATAAATTTATATTTTAAAAAAGTTAACTCCAAATGCCTCAACTTACCAAAAGGGTCCAATTAAATTGAGAGATCTTTGAAAGTCACACTTACTAGAGATATTAAAAGATTGCCAAAAAAGCCAATTCTTTTACCTTCAGCTTTTATATACTTCATATGTTCAGTGGGTTATTCAATGCTGACATATTCATAAAGTATTTAATTCTTCAAATTGGGTAAAATTATAGCTTGACTATGAGGACATTGCCACTTAAGATATTCTAATCATCTTGAAGATATTAATTATGCATTGACATACATAAACTGATCTTTCCAAAACTTTTGTTTCCTGTGGGCTTGGTGATAAATTAGTATTACTATTAGTACTAAAGTTTCACTTCAATGGAAAGTAAAAGTTTTGAAGCCACAAAAGAACAAAAAACAAAAATTGCATTAAAATACTTTTGAATCAACACTTACTGATTCAAATCAGATAGTTTGAATCTATGTAACATATTTCGAGATAGAAGAGAGATTTATCACTGATTTGCTGGTATGAAGATGCACAGTTTGACTAAGGTAAATAATAATAGTAGCAGCCATTTACTGATATACTGTGTGTGTGTGTTCACTTGTGACTGCTGACTCTTTGCTACTCTATGGATTTCAGCCCACCAGGCTCCTCAGTCCATTGAGTTTTTGCAGGACACCAAATATAATTGTCAAGTAATCCATATATTTATATATATAAAGGGAAGTTATAATTTAGTTCTGATTTCAAAGCCCAATTTTGACAAATGGCATAATAAATGGAAGTTGTAGTCCAGTCACCAATTAGGTGAAATTGGATTGAAACTTAAGTAAGTGTTCTTTATCTGTAGTCACAATTAACTTGCAAATGACAGATAGAGAAGATGTAGAAGAAAAATATATTTTATTTCTCAGGGCAATCATGTGGCGATAATAAATCATTGTAAATATTATAATCAAATGGTTAAGAAACATAGAACAAAATAAAACTGAAAATATAAAACTCATTAATTCCAACATTTCATTATTAGAGTGAATAGAAAATAGTTATACTAATTTAAGGTAAAAAACTTAAAACCATAAACTGCCTAAAAAAGGTGAATTAAATGTAGCCACTGTAAATGCACTGGTTATATGTTCAAAAACTACTGGTAGCTAGCTATATTTTGGGGTTTAGAGTGTCAGAACCTAAATGTAGTGGCAGATAATTTACTTAGAGTTTGAGTAACCTGTAACATTATCTGTTGTTAGAACTGTAGTGGAAGTGTATTAGTGTTGTGTATAAATACACTTATATATGTGTGTGTGTAAGTGTTAGTCACCCAGCTGTGTCCATCTCTTTGTTCAAGATGGCATGGATTGTAGCCCACCAAGCTCCTCTGTCTATGGAATTCTCCAGTCAAGAATACTGGAGTGAGTAACCATTCCCTTCTCCACAGGTAGAGTCTTTACCATCTGAGCCACCAGGGAAGCTCATATGCGCATAACTGAGCACTTATTTACTTATTTGCCTGCACCCCCAGGGGTGCAGATGGAACCTGTGCCCCCTTCAGTGAGAGTGCTGGACCACTAGAGAAATCCACAAAGATCATTTAATTCAGAGTGTATTTTAATAGTGTTTCAATGCTTACTGTTTGACAATGCATATTTTTCTATTTCCTCCTCATATTCAGAAGCTAGAAACCCAATTTTAACTTCATGCAAAGAACATGAGAGGCTGAATTTTCAAAAGAAAACAGCAGTTCTAGACTGTTCACAAACTGCATTTTGTATGAATTCAGTCTTTCAATAGCAATGAAGTTAATTTCCTTGCAAATGAAAAAGGATATGAGTATGTTCATGAAGGAACATCATGGATATCTCTGCAAAGACAAAGTCATGCAGTGCATTTGCAGGGAGGTCTATGACTACACAAACCTTTTAATAGCCCTGGTTAATAATTTATAAATGCTATATTTTTAAAGTTTGATTTGAGTTACTATTTCAAAGTGAATCACAAAATTCTTTCATTACCATACAATTTGGACAAAGCTAAATATAGCTGAACTGAAATATTCTTTTATACTTTGTCTAACTATGTGGGTAATAAAGAAATAATTATTACAGCTAGTCTTGGGGACAGATAAAATTGTACTTCATTTCCTCCTGAAGCAAGAGTCTATTGGGCAAAAAGTACTAGTGGTAGTTTTCCATCTACCAAGAAGAAATAAACAATGACTTTCTACAATTTTCAAACTTTGCAAATTGTCACATTCATATAAAACAGCAGTGATATAATTTAGTAAGCTACATAAATTAACTCTAAATTTATTTCTAAAGAGGTTTTCACTAGAAAACAATTATACTTTGTTCTAAAACAATGACTAATCTCCTAAGTAGTTAGCCCAATTTTAAAAGCACCTATGCTAATTTTTGTATAATGCTTCTATTTTTTAATTTCATGGGTCCCTATATTTTTTTTATTCTTGAACTATCAAGCAAATATTATTTGAAAGACTCCATACAGTATATTCAATGTACAGTAATGAATTTGACATCATTTGCCTCCTTCAGTGAGCTTACATTTGAGGGGAAAATTGCAGACAGGAAGTAAAATTCAAGTAAAATCTGATAAACACATTAGTAAAGAGTACATAGATTTTGTTTCAATGGCACCATGCAGTCAAGAGTTGGTTGTGGGCATTTTGACTTTTTAGTTAATCCCACGCAGATAGTGGAAGAAAACAAGTAAATGTCAAATGAAGAGACTTTTGAGGTTGCATAGCCAGCCCCTATTTGCAAATAATTGGATTCTCAGATATGACTCAAGGCTATTGCCAACAAATGAATCATTCAATAATCATCTTAAATGGGGAAAAATGTCATATCTGTGCTAAAAATCTGTCAATGTCATTTCAGTTAAACTTATATTTTATTCAACTTATTTTGAGTTGGATCCATAGTTGTCATTTCTAACTCTAAAACCCATATGATGTTGATATGAAACTGCACCTATCATACAGTTCTCTAAGCAAGTAGTTGTTTAAAATGGTAGTTAAAAAAACTGCCATCGATACAATAGAATATATCACTTTGAGAAAATATTTTCCAAATTGTTTCTTTGTAGGGTTACGTACTAAGGTCAAGTAATAAATATATTTTCTAATATGTTTTTGACAAATTTGCATGGATACTCTTTAAGAAGTGCAATTATTCCATCAAATCAAATAAAGGAGTAAAAAGTATTAAGGAAAACATCATTTTAAAGAGAAAATATTTAAGGAAAGCCAAGTACTAGTCGCAAAATTATCTGTTTTACCTCAAATGATCTTTGTAAAAGTCCAATTCTAAGCCCAAATTCTCCTAAAAAAAAAAAAAAAAATCTGAAGAAGCTGTTGAATAGATTCCATTTCTTTCACACCTTCTATCTGAGTCTTATTAATTTTGACTCTTCTCTTCTAAGAGCACCTTAGTCACCCACTGAAAAGATCTGGCTGGTGCTTCAATAAAAAGCATTATAGTTCACTGTTACTTTGATCTGCAGGCAAAGAATCATGACATTCTGGGACACATGGGTGATAGCCTTCCTTATGTAATTCTGATGAACTGCATCAAAGTGCCATTCAGTTTTGGTTGCTTCAGTAGCACAGAAATACAGACAGATTGGAAGGCGTTCAGAGAAAAAGCTCAAAATGGCTAAGGGAATCAAATGGCATTATAAGTAGAGATTGAAAAAATAAAATGATGAGCTTCATCCATTGATAACTAAAAAGATACATGAAAGTATCCAGAAAGTTGTTCTAAATACTATGGAAGAAAATAATTGGTTAATCTGGTATTAAAAGAAATAAAGGAATATACAAAATTTAACCAGGTCACTTTAGATTGTTATAGCCAGTTTTGAGAAGGTCAGTCACTCAGCCTTTCAAATATGTTCAAAAATACATGCACACATTTATTTTAACAATAACCTATTGATCCAACAAACTCATTATATTCAAATGCATTCTACAATCAATAGTTATTCCAAACAGATTTTTAACCATAGAAAGTAAATGATGGAGGTTTATGATTTACATAAAGATTCTAAATTGAGTAAAGCAGGAATAATTATAATAATTATTGTAATATATCAGGAACTGTCCTAATTATGTACACTAAATAACTAGTATATGAGATTATTAGCATTATTTCCACTTTGAAAAGTGAGTGTCAGTCACTCAATCATGTTTGGTTCTTTGCAACCCCATGGATTGAAGCATACCAGGCTCCTCTGTCCATGGAATTCTCCAGGCAAGAATACTAGAGTGGGTATCCATTCTCTTCTCCAGGGGATCTCACCAACCCATGAATTGAACATGGGTCTCCTGCATTGCAAGCAGATTCTTTGCCATCTGAGCCACTAGGGAAGCCCCCTATATTCCCACTTTACTGGTAAGGAAACTGAGCAAATAGGAGGAAAGATAACATGCCAAGGTCACACAAATTGTTAATAGGAGACTTGGGACTAAGTTGCTATAATTGCTAATGCTTGCACCTACTAGCTCTGCTGCCTCTCTGGATGTCAGCACCTATCTAACTCATAACATTTATAGCCTTCCACATCAACTCACTCAAAATAAGTATTCACAAATCTGAAGATCAGGATAGTAGTAGTGTTAGTCACTCAGTCATGTATGACTTTTTGTGACCCCATGGACTGTAGCCCACCAGGCTCCTCTGTCCATGGAATTCTCTGGGAAAGAATACTGGAGTGGGTACCCATTCCCTTCTCCAGGGGATTTTCCTGACCTAGGGATCTAACTTGGGTGTCCTGCATTGCAGGCAGACTCTTCACCACCTGAGCCATCAGGGACGATCAGGGTAGCAGGGTGCCATGTATCTACACCATCCTATAAAGCAGGCACTGGAAACACTAGACAATGAAGGCCTGAAATATTTATACCAAATTGAGATGTGCCATAAATATAAAATATGTAATGATTTTCAAAAACTTAGAAATAAAAGAACACAAAATTTTTCAGTATTTGATATTAATTGCATGTTAAAAAGAAAATATGTTGGGTATATTGGGTCCAATGAAGTCTATCATTAAAATTAATTGCACTTGTTCTCTTTATTTTTCTAATGCAGCTATAGAAAATTTTAAATAATGTATTTGACTCACCTTTGTGACTCACATTTCTATTGGAAAGTATTCAATAGATGAATTCCAATATCTTTTCTGTTCAAGTGTCTATTTTTTGTGTTGAAATACTGTAAAATGAGGTTTCATAAAATCTTTCAAAAAGGATTTTAATTCTTATGATTGATTCTGCTGATATATCTAAAGTATGAGTTATTAAATGAATTTTCTATTCTAAATATTATTGTATTTCTTCTGCTAGTGTTCAGTACATTCCTATCCAAATTGAGTGAATATTGTTTAAAACTGACATAGTTTGAAATTTTCTTTTTTTTCTTTTTTAAAATTTATTTATTTTAATTGGAGGTTAATTACTTTACAATATTGTATTGGTTTTGCCATAGATCAACATGAATCCACCACGGGTGTACATGTGCTCCCCATCCTGAACCCCTGTCCCACCTCCCTCCCCATACCATCCCTCTGGGTCATCCCAGTGCACCAGCCCCAAGCATCCTGTATCCTGCATTGAACCTGGACTGGCGATTTGTTTCTTATATGATATTATACATGTTTCAATGCCATTATTCCAAATCATCCCACCCTCTCCCTCTCCCACAGAGTCCAAAAGACTGTTCTATACATCTGAGTCTCTTTCTGCTCTAATACGGAACAACACAAGTTTACACTAATTTTTGATTTAGCAATTAAAGTAAATTCAAAATGAGTGTAATCCAAGATACCAGCTTAGAAATAAAGTTAAAATGCACAGCAAAAACCTAGTTAGAGTTTCATGTGGACTTGGGTTTTTTCCATTTATTTTTATACTCATATTAGCAATCAGAAAAGGCTTCAAACTTTAAATGTGCAATATTTTAGTATAATAATTTTAATTTGCAATGGTTAGCTTGTGAAAACTAAAGGATAAAAGAAAATTAAAGTTGTCATCCTAAAATCCATATCTAAATTTCAATTAATTCTGGAAAATTGAAGATTGGATTGACTCTGCAATTGTCTGTGAATTTGAAAGGTTTCAGGTGCTGAATTTCAAATCTGTTATTCTTTGTTTCTATTCAATATATAATTTTACCAACCTTTAACTCTAAAAATGCAACCTAATGTAGCTTCAAAATAGTCAAGAATGCATATTAAATATTATGTTCATGTTTACAAGTAAATTCCGATTTAGTTTGGTATTTATGAGCCTTGAGCAATACAGCAATTGAGTTACTATTTATTTTGCCATCATTTTCTATTAAACATTTTTTCATGCAGGGCAATTTAAATCATGAAACTAAACCAATTAGTTTTTATTACAATGTTGAAGGAAAATAGGAACCCAAGTTTAAACTTAATGAAAATGAATACCATTAACATATTGTGTCGTGTGCTCTCATTTTATTCTTTTACATATTAATTCAAAGTTTATTCATGTCTAGCTGTTCACCTTACAGAGAAAAATAAATCAAACATCATCAAAGTGACATAATGTTTTGATGAATATGACAGATGACATCTGATTCATTGTACTTTAAATCTAACAAGGGCACCCTACCTGTCAGTTATCTTTCATTCATGAGATATAATAATTTTCCATGTTTGCATTTTGAAGAAAAAAGAAAACTGAGCATGTATTTGTTAGCAAAGTTATGTTAAATATTTAAAGTCAGCTAGATTGTGATTCAGCCAATACGTAAAATATGTATTAGTACATCTTGATTTGTAAAGTGATTTTTGATGGAATTTTTGATTTATTCTAGAGAGACTCTTACCCTTATCTGTTTAAAGCTAAACCAAAACTAGAATCATTCTTGAGATCCATTTTGCCATGTATCCTAGAATATCTTGATGTCAATATATTTCAAAATTTTAAAACTATAGAAATAATCATATCTTAACTGAAGCTTTCCTTCATTTATTCATCTCAATGCAAATAGAAGTAATAAGTATTATCTGTGAAAATATAATAGACCAATGAGTCAAAAATCATTTTTAAAACCTTTGGGCAGAAAGAAGCTCTTAAAAAGTGAAAATTTTGCTCCCATGGTGTTTGTATTATAAATAGAGGATTTACCAATACTAAGGAATTATTTAAGTGGTCAAAGTGCATTTGTCTGGGCAAAATTTAAGCATGCTCTTATATTCCAAAACACTTGCAATCTGCAAAGTTTTGCTAAATTTATAAGATTAAAATGAAATGAATCTATTGGAGGGTACAGATGAGAGAAATATGAAATTGAACATGCAATGGGATTCCTTGTTTAGTGAATTATTTATATTTCAATTTTTAACAGATTTTTAATGGCTTAGAACCATCTTGCATGAGACTTCATGATATATTTATTTAGTATAGTTGACTTTCACCTTTAGAGGTTTGGGTTGAATTTTGCTCAGTTCTCAAATTGAATGAATTTAATGGCTTGCATTTAGTCTATTTGTCCATATTACTGGACTAAAAATTTATGGTAATGATCCAAACTTGAAAGTTTCTCCTCAGAAGCCTGGGATTCACAGTGTTACTAAACAGCTGGCAAATATTTGGCCTAGTCACTTGGCTTCTAAGAGTACTATTAATTTCTTATTTTCATAAACTTATTCTCCCACAAAATTTATTATAAAAATATGTTTCAGTGAAAGTATTGTTCATAAAATGGAATGGAAGAAAGACTAGGTTTATGTAGAGCAAAAACTACAATCTTACAAATAATTCAGACTCCAAGTGAGTCCTCAAGGAATTTCATGTAACTGGGATACCTGGCCTTTGCTTATATTATCTGGATAATTCTTTCAGATCTCCACTTGAAAGAATTATCTTCATGGCCAGCTAATCTTGAGAATGCTCTCATATGTGTGTGCATGCCAAGTACTTTCAGTCATGTCCAGTTCTTTGTGACCCTATGGTCCATAGCCCACTAGACTTATGTCCATGGGATTCTCCAGGCATGAATACTGGAGAATGCTGTCCTCCAGGGGATCTCTTATATCTCCTGCATTGGCACCATTAATGCCATCTAGAAAGCCCATGCTTTTGTGTACTTGGTCACAATCAAAGAGGAATTACTCAAATTTGTATACATCCTTTTTCCTGTGTAACAGCTAGCTACAAATTAGGACAAAGAGGAATATACATCTTACATGCAAATGTTCCTCCATATAAAGAGGCAAAATCAGGCCTTTAGTTTATGAAACATACAATTTTACATGTGCTTGCAAAATCTGCCTTTATGAGAAGAGGTTTTTATTTATTTCCAAAGTTTTATCTGAATTCACAAGGAAAAAGGAAAATTCTCCAGAAGGTAACAAAAAAGGAGATTTCTTTGTAGCCTTATTAATATGCAGGTATAAAGAGAATCACACTGAATAGCAATTTACCCAATTAATAATCAATTTGTTTTTTAAAAACAATTATTTGTGCATTTAACATTTTTTGATGCATAGATTAGATGATATAAACATTTTTAAATAAACAGTTGAACATACTTAAATAACCATGTTATAATAAGCAACTTGTTCCAAGATCTTGAAAAATATTAGATATGTTATTAACAGATCTTGAAAACAAGGTTATGTGATGCCTCAATAATACTTAAGTAAAATTTAAGATGTGCTAACACATAATTTTTTTAAAACTTTCTTATTAATTCTCCGGTTTGAAGAGGATGGACAGGGTATTTCAGAGCATCTCTATGTTTTGTTCTATTTCAAATGGAAATGCCCCCATGAACAAAGTGATGTTTTTAATGAAGATTTAAACTATCATTCTATAAGATCTATGTAAATTTTAGGAGCAGAATTCTGTGTGTGTGTACATGTGCTGCTGCTGTTGCTAAGTCACTTCAGTCATGTCCTACTCTGTGTGACCCCATTGACAACAGCCCACCAGGCTCCCCCGTCCCTGGGAGTCTCCAGGCAAGAACACTGGAGTGGGTTGTCATTTCCTTCTCCAATGCATGAAAGGGAAAAGTGAAAGTGAAGTCGCTCAGTTGTGTCCCACTCTTTGCGACCCCATGGACTGCAGCCCACCAGGCTCCTCTGTCCATGGGATTTTCCAGGTGGCCATTGCCTTCTCCAGTGTACATGTGCAAGTGTGTATATATCTAGTTACCATAAAAGATTCAAATAAAAAGGTTCTTAATCAATTATTATTGCTTTATGTGTCCTCTTCAGGAAGATTAGGGTGAGGATAAACAACAAAACCAGATTAACAATATCCATTTAATACTATTATTTCTATTATAGATCATTACCTTCTAAAGTAAATATCTTGCCTTTAAAACAATTGAATTGGCTACTTTACTTCTTAAAATATATAAAATTATTATAGTCCTTAACAAATAGTCCATTCACCCAATAATCTTAAGAAAATGGTATAAGTATATAAGCATAATGTTGATAAAATATCAACAAATATGTTGTTTGTCATCTTTGGGAAATAGTTAACAGAAAGTGGTTACCGCCAAAAGTTTTACTAAAACAATCTATTTGTCAAAGGATGTTCTCATGAACATTAGACTCATTAACAAGTTTAGAAGTTTTATTGTGTTTTCTGAGCACCACCTAAAAAATATCCCACAGCAGACACTGTGCCCTACAGGTAGCAATCATTGCCTGATTAATGAGGCTGAAGTAACACCAAGTACAATAGCTAGTCATTATGCCAGAAGACATTCTGTTTCCATGTAATATTGCATAAGCAGCCGCTGAGTGATAGTTGATGGACACAGACCAAAGAGAAAGCTAACATATATCTGGAACATTTTACCAACAGAATGAAACAAATACATTAAAATTGATACAATTTAGTCTTTTAGAAAGCAAATCAGTTTATCAAAAAGCCATAAATACACACATGCTGTATTAAAACAATATTTGTGTCTGTGAGTTGAACTATATCTTGTGAAGGTCTAAGTGTTCTTTATACATATGAATATACACAAGGGAGTTTTACAAGGCTTTCCATTTAAATCCTTAGAATAGATTCCTGGGTCAAACAGTTCTTCAGAAGAAGGAAGAGATAAGAAGCAAAAAAAAAAAAAGGGTAGCTAAGTGGAGAGTTTAAAAGTAAACATAAACATTACTTGCACAATCCCTGAACGTGCCAACAAACATCAATTCATATTCAACGGATATATAGTTGATTTAAATAAACTATGCAAACAGTTTTTATTTTCTCAACCAAAAAAACAAATACTTGAAATGAATATCTCACCTTTCCTACAGTGAGATTGCTGCATATCCAAATATGCTCTTATAGGCAACTTTTTATATGAAGTAAATATATGAACTAGAAACTCATGTTCCTCCTAAAATAAATTCATCTCTAATATATCTGATTATAAAGTCATTTTAATTGAGGATTTTTTATTTCCCACAAAGATCTAGCACAGTATATAAGAATTAATTTCCAGTTGCAAATACTAACTGCATTAAATTCATATACAAAGCAATAATTTCAAGAAATTCACTCTATGAATAAAAGATATGAAGCACAAACATCTATGAGTGGAAAAGCACAAAAAAGTTCAAACTTTAATCTCATAATTCTGAGCACACATTTTAACGATGATTTCAAACAACCAAATAGAGAAGAGGCAGAAATAAATACAAGGAAAGAGTAATTTTTTTTAGAAGGATAGTGTCTATTTTTTATGGGCAAATGAGGTAACATTCAAGTTAAGAATTTGAAGTTCTCTATAATTTATTTCCTAAGTTCCAAATTTGTGTAAATCTTTGAAAAATACTACTGCATACTAAAAATTATAATGAAAGACAGTATTTTTTTACTATTGTTAATACCTATGTTGGAATTCAAAATCTCTAATAATATTTAGATGTCAAGAAGTTTCTTTTTCAATTGAAAAGTAAACCTAAGTGTAAATAAACCAATACTTAATGATGAATATTACAATCTTCACCTACTTTTGATTGGTAAGTATTCATAGTATAAATATTTTCAGATTAAATAAGGTTTATCTAATATATATTGGATGATCCAACACTGGAGTTACACGAAAGAACAACTTAATTAGCCTTAATTATCAAGGACAGCCTAATCTGCCTGGCATTTGGACATTTGCCCAGTGGTCTGTTGAACTCAGGTGCATAACCTCAGTTGAGGGATCATGTCACAGCACCATCTGTTTCTGATCCTGCCCAGATTTTTCTGCCCTTCGTGCTCAATGTGCTCAAAGAGTTCTGCTTGGCTGATGAATTTAGGGGCGTCTTAGACAAAGCTGTGAAGCAGATGATGCTCGTCCTTGATACCCACACATTTCCCCTTTAGCCTCACTGGCAACTTCCTAGAAATCATCTGACCCTTTCCCAAGTACTCACATGCTGACCAAAGTCTTAAGACACAACCAATCATCTAAGATTGAACACATTTAACATCTTTCCAACTTCAAAATTTCTACTTTAGTAGCCAACTCTTTCAGTCAGCATTCTTAGTTGTTAACAATAGACATCAAATCTGACTATTCTAAGCAAAAAAGAGAATTCACTGGGAGAAGGCAGAGAGTCAAATATTTTTGTGAAGAAGTGGGAGAAGTTAAGTTTTGGGAATGAAAAAGAGGCTTCAAGGTAGCTTGAGAGTATGGGCAGCAAGCTCAGTAGCTATTGTGAACAAATCGAAGTTCATTTCAGACATCTTATACATTTTATCCAAAACCTGAATATCAAGAAGTCCTAACACAAAGAGCTGGAAAAGGCAAACACTGAAAACATTTCCTCCTGCTACTTTCTTGATAAATCCATTTATTTATTGTAAGATATAGGTCATCATAGTTAAAGCAAAGAATAGAAATTCAAAATCTGATGATAAGAGAATTATCTAGGGATAATTTTGTGAATAAGTGTTTCTGATTTGAGACAGGGTCATACCTGCTCCTACAGTAAAGTCACACATTGTGTGGTCATTATAATCTCCAAAAATGCACGCATTCAAGGTTTCATGGTCAATAATTGAATAATTGAGAGGTAAGAAAGACTTTGAGTATCATTATCATTTCTTTTTTAGGACAAGGAGAAAAAATTGACAACAATAGAGAATTTACAATAAAAAAGAAAAAGAACATAT
Organism: Bubalus kerabau; assembly: GCF_029407905.1. NCBI lineage: Eukaryota > Metazoa > Chordata > Mammalia > Artiodactyla > Bovidae > Bubalus > Bubalus kerabau. The sequence continues at coordinate 6,291,931 of NC_073635.1, read as the reverse complement.
GGCAAAAACATCAAGGGAAAAGCATGGTCAGTTTACTTAATAACCAAATAACTTTAAATTAAAGTACAATGACATTCTGTTTTTAAAATGCTTAACTTTTCATGAACTTAAAAAATACAACTATTCAGAGTTCAAGAAAATAGAAAATTAGACACTCTTCATGCAAGAATAGCTAGATGTATTAATTGGCACAACATTGCTGAGAGCTATTAAACAACTTCTATCAGCATTTTAACATATAAAGTTAATAAAACCCAGCAACTTATCACTCTAGGAATTTATCAGAAACTAACTACAGGTGAGATCAAAGATGTATTGCCAAGTTTATTATTGTAGCATCTTTTCTGTGGTGGATTCATTTTGATATTTGGCAAAACTAATACAATTATGTAAAGTTTAAAAAATAAAATTAAAAAAATAATAATAAAAAAATAAAAATAAAATATGTGAAACACTTTCTCCAATGAATGAAACACCATGCAGTTATTAAAAAAGATACAATGGATATAGGGAAATGTTCAGAATATATTGAAGAAAAAGGGCAGTTAAAAAAAGCAACTGTGTTTAATATACAAATTACCTACATTATGTGAGCTACATATGAGTTGCATCTAGTATATTGCTAAGCCTGAGGTAAGAAAGTACTGCAGAATGGGTAGCTTAAACAACAGACACTTATTTTTCAAAGTTCTGGAGGTCAGAGGTCCAAATTAAGGTGCAGGCAAGACTGGCTTGTTCTGAGAGTTATGAGGGAAATATCTATTCCAGCTCTCCCTCCTTGACTTGTAGACAAACATCTCCCTATGTGTCCAGACTGTCTTCCCTCTGTATGTGTCTGTGTCCAAACTTCTTCTGCTTATGAAGATACCAGTCGCACTGAAATAGGGCCCATCCTAATGATCTCATTTTAACATAATTACTCCTGTAAAAACATATCTCTGAAAACATTCTTGAGATATGTGGCCTAGGACTTTAACATAGGAATTGAGAAGACAGACAGAATTCAGCACAAAATAAGAGCATCCGTATGTAAAAGTGTTTTTAAAAGTAACAATGTTATTGCATGTATAAATGTGTATATATGTCTGCAGACATGTGTATTTGTGTTGGTGTACAAATATAAAAAGGAAGGTAGGTCTGGCTCAGTCTCTGTGGGACTTCTGGGTCCTTGTGTGCACAGGTTTTGTTTGAGGCCTCCGACTGTCTCTGGCAGGTATGGAGTTTGATTCTAAATGCAATTTCATGCCTCCTACCATCTTGCTGGGCCAATAAAAAGAAACACACACACAAAAAAGCAAATTAGTTGTCTGAGGAAGCCTTATGAATATCTGAGAAAAGAAGAGACACTAAAGGCAAAGGAGAAAAGGAAAGCTATACCCATCTGAATGTAGAGTTCCAAAGAATAGCAAGAAAGGTAAGAAAGCAATTCAAAGTGACCAATGCAAAGAAATAGAGGAAAACAATAGACGGGGAAAGACTAGAGATCTCTTCAAGAAAATTAGACATACCAAGGGAATATTCATGCAAAGATGGGCACAATAAAGGACAGAAATGGTATGGGCCTAACAGAAGCAGAAAATATTAAGAAAAGGTGGCAACAACAAATGGAAAGTTAAGTCAATAAGTTGTGTCCAACTCTTTGCGACCCCATGGACTCTATCTCACAAGGTAGCAAAGTAATGCTCAAAATTCTCCAAACAGGCTTCAACATTATGTGAATGAAGAACTTCCAGATGTTCAAACTGGATTTAGAAAAGGAAGAGGAACCATAGATCAAATTGCCAACATCTGATCATTGAAAAGGCAAGATGATTTCAGAAAAATATCTGCTTCTGCTTTATTGATGATGCCAAAGCCCTTGACTGTGTGGGTCAGAACAAACTGTGGAAAATTCTTAAAGAGATGGAAATACCAGACCACCTGACCTGCCTCTGGAGAAATCTGTATGCAGGTCAAGAAGTAACAGTTAAAACCACACATGAAAAAATGGACTGGTTCCAAATTGGGAAAGGAGTACATCAAGGCTGTATATTGTCACCCTGCTTATTTGATTTATGCAGAGTACATCACATGAAATGCCAGGATGGATGAAGTACAAGCTGGACTCAAGATTGCCAGGAGAAATATGAATAACCTCAGATATGCAGATGACACCACCCTTATGGCAGAAAGTGAAGAAGAACTAAAGAGCCTCTTGATGAAAGTGAAAGAGGAGAGTGAAAAAGTTGGCTTAAAACTCAACATTAAAAAAACTATGATCATGACATCTGGTCCCATCACTTCATGGTAAATAGATAGGGAAACAATGAAAACACTGACAGACTTAATTTTCTTGGACTCCAAATCACTGCAAATGGCAACTGCAGCCATGAAATTAAAAGACACTGTTCCTTGGAAGAAAAACTGTATCCAACATAGTCAGCGTATTAAAAAGCAGAGACATTATTTTGCTGACAAATGCCCATCTTGCCAAAGCTATGGTTTTTCCAGTAGTCATGTATGGATGTGAGAACTGGACCATAAAGAAAGCTGAGCACTCTTCAGAACTGATGCTTTTGAACTGTGGTGCTGGAGAAGACTCTTGAGAGTCCCTTGGACTGCAAGGAGATACAACCTGTCCATCCTAAAGGAAATCAGTCCCGAATATTCATTGGAAGGACTGATGCTGACGCTGAAACTCCAATCCTTTGGTCACCTGATGCGAAGAACTGATTCATTGGAAAAGACCCTGATGCTGGGAAAGATTGAGGGCAGAAAGAGTAGGGGATGACAGAGGATGAGATGGTTGGATGGCATCACAGACTCGATGGACATGAGTTTGAGCAGGCTCAGGAGTTGATGATGGACAGGGAAGCCTGGCGTGCTATAGTCCATGGGGTCACAAAGAGTTGGACACGACTGAGCAACTGACCTGAACTGCCTGATAAAAAGGAAGAAGAGCAGGAATGCATAGTCAAGCGTTTCTTCTGAAATACCACATGTGTGTCCCTGAAAAATGTCCTTTCCTCAAAATTACACATTAAAAAGTAATATTATTTATGGGAAAATTAGGGATAGGAGCAGTCTGGTTAAATCCTATGAAACTGTATAACTAAACAAAAACAACAATCTTAATAAAATAAGTTGAATATTTAAGTTTCTCTGGGCATTTTGTCTGTCATCGTGGTGAGAATTTCCTTTGCAGTCTTAAAATGGAGGGCATGGTTTCTCCTTTGAAATGAACTGAAGGATAGTTCACTTAAAAAAATAAAACAAAACAAAGGAATATATCTTTACAGTTTATTTAGTAGCACTTTGAATTCCAAGACATCTTATTATTTTAATTGAAAGTATAATATAGTATTTGAAGCCTCTGAAATACTTCTTTTGAAAGTGCTTTCTTATACCTGTGGCTGATTCATGTTGATGTATGACAAAAACCAACACAATATTGTAAAGCGATTTTACTCCAAGTAAAAATAAATTAATAAAAAAGAAGATATTAAAACAGGAAACCCCCCCAGAAAAAACCCTAAATATTTGGTTGTAAAATATTTGCCCTTTCTCTTCAGAAATTAATATGTTGAGAAAAACATGTAAATTCAGTAAGTTCAATAATACAGAAGCATGGTATCTGTAGCATTTAAGATATACAAACTAGAAATGTACTACAGTTTTATTTAAGAACATCAATTACTTTGTACTGTAGATTGACATTGATAAGACTGAAAGCAGACCAAGTTAATTAAATTGGTTACCTGCAGAAGGATGGAGTCAATTGCATTCATCTCAAAGGAGGCTGAAAAACTGATGAGAGAGTAATGAACACTGTGGAACTTAAAGCCTCAGAAAGTGGTAAGAATCTTCTTTTTCATTTGAAATCATGATACATTCCTTGAATACAAAATAGCAATCTTGATCCTCTTTTAGGTGTTTTCTCTTCCTTTTCCATTCAAATTTCCTTAAGCCTTCAAAAATCCATAATGGTCTTCCTGATGTAAAGATCTGCTCAAGGCAAGTGAGAAGTTGTAAACTACAATTATTTCCTAATTAAGAGGAAGGTATACTTAATGTCTCTGAAAGTGAAAGTGAAGTCGCTCACTCGTGTCTGATTCTTTGCAACTCCATGGACTGTAGCCTACTAGTTTCCTCCGTCCATGGGATTTTCCAGGCAAAAATACTGGAGTGAGTTGCCATTTATCTCTACATGAAGATAAATGTGGTTCTGAATATAATATTTTTTCTTGAAACTTTCTCCCCTAAATTTTTTATAAGTTGTTAAATGAGTTATATCAGGAGCATTAGAACAATTCTTTAAAATTCTACCATCATCCCAAGTATTTCTGCATTTTTCTGCTATGGCCTCCATAGTTAATGTGAAATAACAATAGCAACAACAACAACAAATATTGTACAGTCAAAGAACAAGATATTGATGCAAAAATCACAAATTTGTTTATTAATGATTTGCTTCAAATGATTGATTTAGAACCAACCAATTATAACAATAGGAGAAAAACAAAAAGCATAACACCTAGATGAAGAGATGCACAAAAACAAAAAATAGGCAAAGAGAAAGGAATACTTTACACCTTTTATCATTTAGTCTAGAGACTAGCCTTCCATCAATATGTTGTTTTCAAAGAAATAGCAAGCTATTATCATTTGCAAAGTTTAAGTATATGATTTAGAAAAATTAATTTCTGTGAAATTCTGAAGATTGGAGTTCACTGTATATACATATATTCACAGCAAAGTTTTATATATATATTATATATACATATACATATGCATATATATACATATATAAATATACAAATGTATACATATGCATGTATATTTGGAAAGATGATTTTAACCTATGAAAATGTATACCAAAGCCAATTAAAGGGCACAAAATGATATTGCTTAATGTTTTGCCCAATTTTACTAAATTTAGGGGACAGAAACATTAGTATTATCTCTTGTATTCTTTTAACAAGGAAAAGGGATTAGGGCAGTTTTTCAAGCAATCCTCAACTTGTAGCAGCATTAAACTCAGTTTCAATGCAATCCTGCTGATCCGATTAAGAAGTGAAGTTACACAGGTGCATTATGTAGTTCATTTTGAAAGGAAAAGCAACAGACTTGATCAAAACTTGTCTCCCCATGACTGAATTGTCAGACAGGCCCACTTTTAGGATGCTAACAGAAAATATGAATGAGAATTGCTATTTCCCAGAACTGTTAAATGAGTATCTAATAATGGGTATCAGATGTTCTTTCCATTTTCTTCCTAGTCTAACTCTGTTTGCAAGATTCAATAAAAGGATCAGTAATTTTGACTACAAACATATCTGGCTTCCTGTTACTACCTACCTAAGTTAATCTGTGTATATTTTATATGTGTGTGTAGGAGCACTGAGTGTTCTTTTCTCAATGGTGCATTATGCAAAAGATTTAAAAGTATAAGATAAACAATATCTTTATTTTATCATAACTCCAATACTCTTTGAATTCTCATTGAATAAATATTCTAAAAAAGAGAACATGAGGTCATAACATCAGACTTTGTTAAAGAAACATTAACCATATTCATAATTGTTTATTCAACTGTTATTTATAGAGTAGCTATCCATGTTGTGAGTGATTGCACTATAACAATAAACAAAAGAGAGCAAAAAATTGCCTATCCTTATCTCAGTCCTATTCTAGTAGTAGTTGAAAAACAATAATCCAATACATAAGTGAAATGCGTGTTTGTGTGTGTGTGTGTGTTATTGTATTGGTTTGTGGAAAAAAATCTAGAGCACAAAAGAGTGGTAGAATATATACTGCGGAGAGTGTCATTTTCAAACATGATTATAAAAAAAAAAAAAAAACTTTCATTGATGTGGTATTTGATGAAAGAAGTGAGAGAGGTGTCCAAATTGATGTTTGTAGGAAGAGTATTCCAAGCACCAGCAGCAGCAAGTGCAAAACCAGGTGGGCAGGGGTAAGACATTTCAGGCATAACCAGCAGGTTCAGCTGCAGCAAATGCATGAGGATATGAGTACCAAGGAATGAGCACAGGGAGGTGCAGAGAAATAGATCGTGTAGGACCTACTAGATCACTGTGAGGATTTTAGCTCTTCTTTGAGTGGGATGGATATTTATCACAGGGTCAAGGGTTTAAAGAGTGTGTGGATAGTTTCTCCATTGGGTCCCATGATGAGAATAGGTTGCTGGAGGATAAGTGTGTAATCTGGCAAAACAGTTGCAGCTAAAGTAAGGCTCCAGGTGAGAGAAAATTATGGTTTGAAGTGTGTCATGTATGCTCAGTCATGTCTGACTCTTTGTTGACCCTATGAATTGTAGCCTTCTAGGCTCCTCTGTTCATGGGATTTCCCAGGCAAACTCTTGAGCGGGTTACCATTTTCTCCTCCAGGGGACCTTCACTTCCCAGGAATTGAGCCTACATCTCCTAAACTGGCAGGTAAATTCTTTACCACTGAGCCACCAGGGAAGCCTGAGGATGAGACCATACTTTTAACATATGTTGAAGATGGAACCAAATAGTGTTTGCTGTTGGATTGGAAATCTGGTATTGAGAAAGGGTTTTGCCACTTGGAAAGAGGGGATTGCATTTTCTAAAATAAAGAATGTGGGGAAAAATAGTTATGAATGGAAACCAGAAGTCTGCTTAGGTATGTTTTAAATTGTTTTACCTATAGATATCTAAGTGATAAATTTGAGTATACAGTTGCATATGTCAGCCTAGACATATGAGAGGCGAATCCCTCTTTCACTGTTATCAGTTCACATGGTATTTAATGACAAGAGAATGGATGAGGTTACAAAAAGTTCAGAGAAAAAAGTGGATAGATTATAGGACTGAGAGTTAGGGACATTCCAATATTTAGTGGTTGAGAAAATAAGGAAGAATCAGAGGGAAAAACTTAGAAGAGTTGCTCAATAAAAAAAGGAAGAAAATCACATATTTATGATTCTTTGAATTAGATATATTTATATAATGCAAATTATTGATTATATATGAGCTTTCAAGGTGGCTCAGTGGTAAAGAATCTGCCTACCAAGGCAGGAGACAAAAGAAACACAAGTTTAATCCCTGGGTTGGGAAGATCCCCTGGAGGAGGAAGTGGCAACCCACTCCAGTAATCTTTCCTGGAAAATCCTATTGCCTGAGGAATCTTACAGGGGTGGCAAAGGGTTGAACATGACTGAGTGACTAAGCAGCAGCAGCACTGATCATACATAATGCTATGAAATGTAATATTTAAATTATTTGATTATATAAGCAATCATTTAGCTATCTACTGTATCAGATATAATGTGCAATTATATAAATTAAAGATATCATGGATACTATATATTAAAATAAACTATTTTTCCTGATATTATACATAAAAAAACTATAAAGACTAGCCCTAAAATTGATGTTCTTGAGAAGGTTTTCCTTTTTCTCTGTTAAACAGACAAGGAAGAGCTGTCGCCATAATTCAATCAGTCATTGATCTAGATCAGGACTGGGTTGCAGTTTCAGTTAGATTTAGCCTACTTCTCTAATGTCTTGAGGACAAGATGTATTGTGTGTTTATTACAGGCCATCTATTGAGACTTTGCCTCCCACATGCCACTAAGGCTACAGGGCTCAATTTGGCTGTCCAGCCCACCCTGTCTTCACAGCCTTCCATATCATCATCTCAGCATTTAGAAATGTCCTTTGAGGAAAGAAGCCATGAACTTAGAGCTCCTCTAGTTACCAGCCCTTTAGAAGAACCAAAGAGCCTCTTGATGAAAGTGAAGGAGGAGAGTGAAAAAGCTGGCTTAAAACTCAACATTCAAAAAATTAAGATCACAGCATCCGGTCCCATCACTTCATGGCAAATAGATGGGGAAACATTAGAAACAGTGAGAGACTTTATATTCTTGGGCTCCAAAATCACTACAGATGGTGACTGCAGCCATGAAATTAAAAGATGCTTGCTCCTTGGAAGAAAAGCTATGACCAACCTAGATAGCATATTAAAAAGCAGAGACATTACTTTGCCAACAAAGGTCCATCTAGTCAAGGCAATGGTTTTTCCAGTGGTCATGTATGGATGTGAGAGTTGGACTATAAAGAAAGCTGAGCACCGAAGAATTGATGCTTTTGAACTGTGGTGTTGGAGAAGACTCTTGAGAGTCCCTTGGCCTGCAAGGAGATCCAACTAGTCCATCCTAAAGGAGATCAGTGAGAGGGTAACAGGCAAGAAGGCCAGAGGTCCCCACGCGGTAGGAGGAAATAATTACACATGGCAGTTTTTTGTTTTTGTTTTTCTTTTTCTTCTCTACACAAAATTAAAAGAGGCTTCTTTTAATTCTGTGTTGATGACACCTGGTTCTGCCTTGAGCTAGGCAATGCGTTTTCCATATGGAATTGTTTTTCTTAAGCTATGTTATTGAAACTATGCCTTTGCTTTGGAATCTGCCTTCTTCAAAATGATTCTGCCTAAAACTAATTTTTTTTTTTCCTTTTCTCAAACCTTGGGCTGATAATGGCTCAACAAACTAGTATTCCTGTCAAATGTTTTATGGCCAGAGGATGACACTCCTCATGCCATCCTTTCTCAAAATGCATATTGTGGGAGAGGGGCCTGGTGAAACTCCCTCAGCCTTGAAGTGTCTCTCTTATCTGATTAATAGCTTTCTAACAGACATAAAACACCTCTCTAAAAATTATCAAGGGGCACTCTTTCTGTCCCCTTCTAATGTCTATGTCAGAAGCTTTCATTAGCTCTAAGATACTTTAACAAAACTTTGCTACACAAAAATCTCCAAGTAGTCAAGCCTTGTCTCTGACACTGGATTGAATTCCTCTTCTCCAGAGGTCACAAATCCCAGCATAACATACAGCTTTCAGCAGCAATCTTTCATCTTGGGGGCTCATCTGGGATTTTCAAGACAAGCTAAGGGTACTTGGAGCTCTAGTTCTTTGCTCTCCTAGTAAACACTTTTTCTGCTGTACTTTACAGTGTTCCTGTGTGTGTGAAAGGAGCACGAAAGAGCTGTGGAACTGATCACGAAGGAAGCGTTGAGCCCTGCTTTGTGGTTTTGTAGTGCCTTGTAATGATTGAAGACAGCCTCAAGGGGAGCTTTTTTTTTTTTTTTTTTTAATTTTTATTTTTAAACTTTACATAATTGTATTAGTTTTGCCAAATATCAAAATGAATCCGCCACAGGTATACATGTGTTCCCCATCCTGAACCCTCCTCCCTCCTCTCTCCCCATTCCATCCCTCAAGGGGAGCTTTGTTGGGAGTTTATACTGACTTGTCAATGCCAAGAGGCACCCAACATCCCTGCGAGGGGAATGGCCAGAGATGGGCAAAGCGTGTGGACCGAACATTCCTTTCTTTGTGACCTTTTACAGGTCTCTTTGACCATTTTGTAACTGCTTGAGGAATTGGAACTATAACAAAAGCTGTCAGATCACAGACTTTCAAGGGACTTGCAGTCCATGCTATTGATTGTCATATCATTCACTACAGATAGGAGTACATTGTTCAGTAGCTAGGTGGAGCTCTAACTCCAAGAACATCTCTCAGGCTAGAAGTTGCTCTCCTGGCTGCCTGCCTCAGGGGCTAACAACGTGAAAGTGAGTCTTTATTATGGTTGTGCCTCTGTTCTCTGTGGATAGGAGCAAGGCTGGTGACTATGAGGTTTTTGAGGATACATATCAGGAATCCCATGATCTGGTCAGTTTGGAAGTGCAATGGGCTTCTTCCTTCGGTAACGCTAGCTCTTACCGGACCAGAGGAGGCTCTCCAGTGGTTTTGAAAGGATTGGCCCTAAAATCTCAAGGACCAAATCACTTTTTCCTCTCTGAATAGTCCTTCACCAGCTCTTTTGCTATCACAACATATATATCACCACATATACTGGTGTGGTGACACTCGGAAGGGACATCTTGGTTTTATGTTTCACCTTTTATATTTCTCAATTCTATTGTGGTTAGGAATATACTCAGTACTGTGCACAAACACACACAAGACAGATGTTTCCCTTGGCAGTCTTATCTTGGGAGGCATTCCAGAAGGCTACTCTGTTGCACTCCGGGTGGCATCAGAAGAGGAGCAGAAATTAGACAAAGGGTTTAATGATGAGGAACTGGACATCAATCTGGGATGCCACCAGGTCTACCCCTGGTGCATCTCCACTCTGCCTCAGTGGTAGAACAGGGAAGAACAGTAGAGGGATACCTGCATCAATAAGAGACAGGTTAATTCTGGCCAGGGAAGGAAGTTTGGATGGAAGGCCTGTCTCCACCCCCATCTAGAGCAGGGAGGATTGTCTCCTGTAGGAAAAAAAAAAAGGTGCTAGTTGCTGCTTTTTTCTTTCTTACAGATGGGAGCTAACAATTCCAGCCTCATTCCTTTAAACTGTATCCTGAAAATCAGATAGATTTGATCCCCAGAGCTTAAAGAAGACACACCTGACCTTCCTATGTGATATTGCATGGCCATGCTATCCATTGGAGGATGGCGAACAATGGCCAGTAGCAGAGTCTCTTAATTATAATACTGTCTTACAATTAGACTGGTTTTGTAGAAAACAATGGAAATGGGTAGAAGTAGCATATGCGTTGCCCCCCTCCCTTTTTTTTTTTTTTTTGTTCTGTCTCTGTGAGGCATGCCAGACTTATGTCCTAAGGGTGGAGATTTGAGTGTAAAACCTTCAGTTACCTCCTGTCCTCCTATTTTGCCCCCATATCTGGGGCTTCCAAATGAGCAAACAGAAAGTCAGGACACCCATCAGGAGAGGGCTGCCTTTGTCTTGGTAGAAGCTCATACTCTGGTTTTAATTCAGAATCAGACAATTGAAGTAAGGGAAGCTCAGACAACGAAAACTAAGGGTGAAATACAGGATGAAATGAAGGACAGTTGACTCAGCAGTGGCCACAGGACTGGAAGAGGTCAGCTTTCATTCTGATCCCAAAGAAAGGCAATGCCAAAGAATGTTCAAACTACTACACAATTGTACTCATTTCACATGCTAGTAAAGTAAAGCTCAAAATTCTCCAAGCCAGGCTTCAGCAATACATGAACCATGAACTTCCAGATGTTCAAGCTGGTTTTAGAAAAGGCAGAGGAACCAGAGATCAAATTGCCAACATCCGCTGGATCATCAAAAAAACAAGAGAGTTCCAGAAAAACATCTCTATCTGCTTTATTGACTATGCCAAAGCCTTTGACTGTGTGGATCACAATAAACTGTGGAAAATTCTGAAAGAGATGGGAATATCTGACCACCTGACCTGCCTCTTGAGAAACCTATATTCAGGTCAGGAAGCAACAGCTAGATCTGGACATGGAACGACAGACTGGTTCCAAATAGGAAAAGGAGTATGTCAAGGCTGTATATTGTCACCCTGTTTATTTAACTTATATGCAGAGTACATCATGAGAAATGCTGGACTGGAAGAAACACAAGCTGGAATCAAGATTTCCAGGAGAAATATCAATAACCTCAGATATGCAGATAACACCACCCCCCTTATGGCAGAAAGTGAAGAGGAACTCAAAAGCCTCTTGATGAAAGTGAAAGTAGAGTGTGAAAAAGTTGGCTTAAAGCTCAACATTCAGAAGACGAAGATCATGGCATCTGGTCCCGTTGCTTCATGGGAAATAGATGGGGAAACAGTGGAAACAGGGTCAGACTTTATTTTGGGGGCTCCAAAATGACTGCAGATGGTGACTGCAGCCATGGAATTAAAAGACACTTATTCCTTGGAAGGAAAGTTATGACCAATCTAGAAAGCATATTGAAAAGCAGAGACATTACTTTGCCAACAAATGTCTGTCTAGTCAAGGCTATGGTTTTTCCAGTGGTCATGTATGGATATGAGAGTTGGACTGTGAAGAAAGCTGAGTGCTGAAGAATTGATGCTTTTGAACTGTGGTGTTGGAGAAGACTCTTGAGAGTCCCTTGGACTGCAAGGAGATCCAACCAGTCCATCCTAAAGGAGATCAGTCCTGGGGGTTCATTGGAAGTACTGATGCTGAAGCTGAAACTCTAGTACTTTGGCCACCTCATGCGAAGAGTTGACTCATTGGAAAAGACTCTGATGCTGGGAGGGATTGGGGACAGGAGGGGAAGGAGATGACAGAGGATGAGATGGCTGGATGGCATCACTGACTCAATGGACGGGAGTCTGAGTGAACTCTGGGAGTTGGTGATGGACAGGGAGGCCTGGCGTGCTGCAATTCATGGGGTCATAAAGAGTCAGACACGACTGAGTGACTGAACTGAACTGAACTGAACTGAGACAAAAAGATAAGGAAAAACAGGTTTCTCCAATCTATCCCTGGGATCATATGCTAAGGGCAGCCAGGGAGGCTGGGGAACAGCCACACAAGCTGTTGCCTCTCCATGAAACACCCACCAAGGGGTGGGGAGGGTCCATCCATGAGGGTTAATAAGCCCTTTCTTATAAAAAATACAAAGAATCAAGAAAGATCTGGGAGACTATTTGGAAGACCCAGAGAAATCTATTCGAACTTCTGCTTTATGATCTTATTTGGAAGGATGTGATGTATACCCTGAGGCAAATGCTAACTCCTGACTCAAAAATTCAAGTTTTGGTGAAAGCTATTGCCTATGGAGATGAATGGTTTGGTAATGAATCAGCAGGAAAGAGGGGAGACAAGATGGCCACTCTCCTTCCTGGGAACTAGGCAGTCAGAACTATAGAACCAGACTGGGATGACAACTTTTGCATTCCAGTCCCCTAATATGAAAAGGACATCTTTTTTTGGGTGTTAGTTCTAGAAAGTCTTGTAAGTCCTCATAGAACCATTCAACTTCAGCTTCTTCAGCGTTACTGGTTGGGGTATAGACTGGGATTATTGTGATATTGAATGGTTTGTCTTGGAAACAATCAGATATCATTCTGTTGTTTTCAAGATTGCATCCAAGTACTGTATTTTGGACTTTTTTGTTGATTATGATGGCTATTCCATTTCTTCTAAGGGAATCTTGACCACAGCAGTAGATATAATGGTCATCTGAGTTAAATTCACTCATTCCAGTCCATTGTAGTTCGCTGATTCCTAAAATGGTGATATTCACTCTTGCCATCTCCTGTTTGACCACTTCCAATTTGCCTTGATTCATGGACCTAACATTCCAGGTTTCTATGCAGTATTGTTATTTACAGCATCGGACATTACTTCCATCACCAGTCACATCCACAACTGGGTGTTATTTTTGCTTGGACTCTATCTCTTCATTCTTTCTGGAGTTATTTCTCCACTGATCTCCAGTAGCATATTGGGCACCTACCGACCTGAGGAGATCATCTTTCAGTGTCCTATCTTTTTGCCTTTTCATATTGTTCATGGAGTTCTCAAGGCAAGAATACTGAAATGTTTGCCATTCCCTTCTCCAGTGAACCACATTTTGTCAGAATTCTCCACCATGACCTGTCTGTCTTGGGTGGCCCTACGCGGCATGGCTCATAGTTTCATTGAGTTAGACAAGGCTGTGGTCCACGTGATCAAATTCATTTGTTTTCTGTGACTGTGGTTTTCAATCTGTCTGACCTCTAATGGAAAAGGATAAGAGACTTATGGAAGTTTCCTGATGGGAGAGACTGACTGAAGAGGAAACTGAGTAGGTCTTGTTCTGATGTGTGTGGCTAGGCTCAGTAACTGAACTGTGTTCACTAGCCGTTTTTTCCCTGGGGCCAAACTATGGCAGAGGTAATGAAGATAATGGTGACTTCCTTCAAAATCACCCATGCATGCACTGCTACATTCAGTGTCCACAGCCCTGCAGCAGGCCACCGCCAATCCACACTTCCGCTGGAGACTGATGGACACTTACAGGCAAGTCTGAATCAGTCCCTCATGGGATCACTGATCCATTTTCTTGGGTCCTGGTGTGCACAAGGGTCTGTATGTGCCCTTCAAGAGTCTACTTCCCAGTCCTGTAGAAGTTATGGCACTATGGCAGGGTTAATGATGACCTCCTCCAAGGAAGCAGGGCAAAGGCAAATAGAGTTTGCCAAGAGAGTGCACTGATCATAGCAAACACTGTCTTCCAAAAACCTAAGAGAAAACTCTACACATGGGCATTACCCGATGATCAACACTGAAATCAGATTTGTTATATTCTTTGCAGTCAAAGATGGAGAAGCTCCATACAGTCAGCAAAAACAAGACTGGGAGCTGACTGTGGCCCAGATCATGAGCACCTTATTGCCAAATTCAGACTGAAATTGAAGAAAGTGGGGAAAACCACTAGACCATTCAGGTATGACCTAAGTCAAATCCCTTATGATTATACAGTGAAAGTGAGAAACAGATTCAAGGGATTAAACCTGATAGACTGCCTAAAGAACTATAGATAGAGGTTTGTGACATTTGTATAGGAAGTAGGGATCAAGACCATCCCCAAGAAAAAGAAATGCAAAAAGGCAAAATGATTGTCTGAAGAGGACTTACAAATATCTGTGAAAAGAAGAGAAGAGAAAGGCAAAGGAGAAAAGAAATATATATCCATCTGAATGTAGTGTTCCAAAGAATAGTAACGAGAGATAAGAAAGCCTTCTTCAGTTATCAATGCAAAGAAATAGAGGAAAACAAAAGAAGGGGAAAGACTAGAGATCTCTTCAAGAAAATTAGAGATTCCAAGGAAACATTTCATGCAAAGATGGGCACAATAAAAGACAGAAATGGCATGGACCTAACAGAAGCTGAAGATATTAAGAAGAGGTGGCAAGAATACAGAGGAACTATACAAAAAATCTTCACTACCCAGATAATCACGACAGTGTGATCATTCACCTAGAGCCAGACATCCTGGGATGTGAAGTTAAGTGGGCCTTAGGAAGCATCACTAGGAACAAAGCCAGTGGAGGTTATGGAATTCCAGTTGAGCTATTTCAAATCCTGAAAGATGATGTTGTGAAAGTGCTGCACTCAATATGCCAGCAAATTTGGAAAACTCAGCAGTGGTCACAGGACTGGAAAAGATCAGTTTTCATTCCAATCCCAAAGAAAGGCAATGCCAAAGAATGCTCAAACTACTACACAATTGCACTCATCTCACATGCTAGCAAAGTAATACTCAAAATTATTCAAGCCAGGCTTCAACAGTACGTGAACTGTGAACTTCCAAATGTTCAAACTGGATTTAGAAAAGGCAGAGGAACTAGAGATCAAATTGCCAACATCCTCTGGATTATCAAAAAAGCAAGAGAGTTCCAGAAAAACATGTATTCTGTTTTATTGACTATGTCAAAGCCTTTGACTGTGTGGATCACAACAAACTGTGGAAAATTCTGAAAGAGATGGGAATACCATATCACCCAACCTGTCTCCTGAGAAATCTGTATGCAGGTCAGGAAGGAACCGTAAGAGCTGGACATGGAACAACAGACTGGTTCCAAATGGGGAAAGGAGTAACAAAGCTGTATATTGTCACCCTGCTTATTTAACTTATATGCAAAGTACATCATGAGAAATGCTAGGCAGGATGAAGCACAAGCTGGAATCAAGATTTCTGGGAGAAATATTAATAACCTCAGATATGCAGATGACACCACCGATATGGCAGAAAGCAAAAAGAACTAAAGAGTCTCTTCATGAAAGTGAAAGAGGAGGATCAAAAAGTTGGCTTAAAACTCAACATTCAAAAACCAAAGATCATAGTATTTGATGCCATCACTTTTGACAATCAGATAGGGAAACAATGGAAACAGCAACAGACTTTATTTGGGGGGGGGGGGCTCCAAAATCACTGCAGATTATGACTGCTGTCATGAAATTAAAAGGAATTAAATTCCTTCTTTGGAAGAAAAGTTATGACCAACCTAGACAACATATTAAAATGCAGAGACATTACTTTGCCAAAAAATGTCCATCTAGTCAAAGCTATCGTTTTTCCAGTAGTCATGTATGGATGTGAGAGTTGGACTATAAAGAAAGCTGGGTGCTGAAGAATTAATGCTTTTGAGCTATGGTGCTGAAGAAGGCTCTTGAAAGTCCCTTGGACTGTAGGAGATCCAACCAGTCCATTCCAAAGGAAATCAGTCCTGAATATTCACTGGAAGGACTGATGCTGAAGCTGAAACACAAATAGTTCAGCCATTTGATGCTAATAACCACATCTGCAAAGACCATGATGCTGGAAACATTGAAGGTGGGAGGAGAAGGGGATGAAAGAGTATGAGAGTGTTGAATGGCATCCCCATGTCGATGGACTTGAGTCTGAGTAAACTCCGTGAATTGATGATGGACAGGGAGGTCTGTTGAGCTGCAGTCCATGGAGTCTCAAAGAGTCAAACACGGCTGAGTGACTGAACTGAACTGAAATGGGACTATAACACAGCTAAAAGAAGATGAGATCAGAGTCATTTTGTCAGATGTATGCTTGAGGGACTCATGAGAACACGTACTAAGACTTTAAACTATGCCAAACTGGCAAACATAGAACAGGAAAAGAAGGAAGCACCTGGTAAATTCTTAGATAGACTGTGAGAAGCCATTCACAGACTCACTGAGATTGGTCCTGAAAGTGAAGAGGGAAGAGTGATCTTAAATGATAGATTTCTCACTCAGCTGGCTCCAGATATCCACCGTAAGCTACTAAAACAGGTATCTTGACAAAAATCAGTCTTCAGATAATTTATTGCAACTGGTTGGGACAGTTTATTACATCAGGGAATATGGGGAGAAGGAAAAGCAGAGAAAGACCAAGGAGTAGACTGAAGCCCTAATAATGGGGTCAGAACCATTTTGAGACAACCTGAGAAAAGTGCCCAGAGGGACCCCAGTGGAAAGGGATGGATTTACTATTACTGCGGGAAGGAGGGGCACCTCAAGTGGGATTGCCCTCAGTCTTCTAAGCTGCCTCCAGGTCCATGTCTGGTCTATAAAGGACCACACTGGAAGAGAGACTGCCCTCAGAGGCATAGGCCCCAGAGGTCGGATTCTCAGGACAATCAGGAACTGAAGCTGCCCGGGGGTCCCCACACAAGATCCCATCCTAATTACACCTGAGGAACCCTGGCTATTAATAACTGTAGGGGGCTAATCATTTGATTTCCTTCTGGACACCAGGACAACTTACTCTGTGCTTACTGAAGCCCCTGCTCACTTTCTCCCCAATCCACTACTGCAATGGGACTGTCTGGATGAGCCAAACGTTATTATTTCAGTTGTCCTCTAAGCTGCAACTGAGACTCTGTGCTGTTTTCACATGAGTTTCTGATTGTGCCAGAGTCTCCCTCACCCCTTTTGGGGAGGGACATACTAAGCAAGGTCCATGGCTCTGTTTTCATGAAAATGGAGCCCTCCATTTCTCTCCCATTAATTGAACAAAATGTAAATCTTAGAGTGTGGGTTGATGGAAAAACTGTGAGTTGAGCACAAAATGCTCAATTTTGTGTTATTAATGTCATTATCAAGCTCAAAGACCCACACATATTTCCACATCAAAAGCAGTATCCTCTAAAACTCAAGATTAAGGAAGGGTTAAAACTTATCAGGGGCTATTAATTCCCTGTAATAGTCCATGAAACACTCCTATTTTGGGTATGAAAAAGTCAAAGGATAAATGGAGACTAGTTCAAGATTTACAAATAGTAAATGAGACTGTGTGGTTCGCTTCCCTCCCATGGTACCCAATGCTTATACTCTATTGTCTGAAATTCCTGAATAAGCCCAACATTTTTCAGTAATTGATTAAAAAAGATGCCTCCTATTCTATAATGTTGGCAGAATAAAATCATTTTTCATTTGCTTTTGAAGACCCTACCCAGCCAGCTTCTCAGTTAACCTGGACAGTTTTGTCCCAGGCGTTTTGTGACAGCCCTCACTTAATTGGACAGAGTTTGTCATGGGATCTACAAAACTTTAATAGCTCTGAGACAGTAGTCTCAGATACTATGTAGATGATATTCTGCTCTGTGCTGAGACAGAAGAAGCTTGCTTGCAAGCCTCAGAAGACTTCCTAAACTTTTTGACTGGCTACAGTTATAAGGCATCAAGGGAAAAGGCACAGTTTTGTCAACAATCTGTTAAATATATGGGCCTAATCATATCCAAAGGAATGAGGGCCATAGTCCCCAAGAGGATTAAGCCTATACTAAATCATCCCCTACCTTAAAATGACTTTAAGACAATTGAAAGGATTCGGGGGTATCACAGGCTACTGCCACATTTGGATTCCAGATTATGGGGAACTTACCCAACCTTTATACAAACTTATAACTAAAACTCATCAAGCCCAAACTGACAAGTTGGTTTGATCTCCAGATACTCAAAAGGCTTTTAAGGCTCTTTAAACTGCTCTCCTGAAAGCTCCCGATTTGAGCTTGCCCACAGGGTCAGAGTTTAATCTGTCACCAAAAGAAAAGGTATGGCCATGGTTGTTATGATACAACCCCAAGGGCCTCACCAGCAACCTATAGGATACCTGAGTAGAGTATTAGATGTAGTGGCATGTGGGTGGCCAGATTGTCTAAGGGTAATTTCTGCTATTGCTTTTACTGGTACCTGAAGCTCTTGAGTTTATTAATGGGCAAAATCTTACTGTACTGAATTCTCATGATGTGAGTGGAATCTTAAACTCTAAAGTTAATATTTGGATGACAGACAATTGGCTTCTTAAATATCAGTCACTGCTATATAACTCAACTTTGAGCTTTTCAACAGACATTATGAGAACTCTGGGCAGTGACCCAGCCTCTGAGTTGAACAAGCCACTGTTTGAGCCAGGAACCAAGGTCCTGATAAAGACATAGGGATTTGGTGGTGGGGAGTGGGGTGGGGTTGGGGGTGGTGGCAATCTCTTGAGCCCCTCTGGGAAAGCCCTTACCAGGTTATTCTTTCTTTTCCCACAGCTGTCAAGGTGCCAGGAATTGATTCATGGGTGTACCGTGTTCGAGTTAAAAAGTGGCATCCTGACCCTCAGAGTAAACAATATCATTTTATGTCTTTATTCTTTATGCTTTTACTTTTTCACTTTTCAGATGGACCAAATAATCTATATGTGCCAGCTTCTGCTGACTCCAAAAATCCTGAGTCTGCTGTTTGACCCTCAAGATGCCTTCCTGTCCTGAGTTCATTCCTATGCTGTATTCCACAGTTGGTCTAATTGCCGGGTCTGTGGAGCACTCCTATCCTCATTGGCAGAAGGCTTCCCATGGTGGGCATCTCTACTTCAGGGAAAGGACTTTCTCCAAGTCTGTAACTACCTTCACCAACAGCAATCATATGTGATGTCTCCTCTTAACCTGATGACATCTAACAATCCTAAAATGGACTGGTGTAACACTTTGTACCTTAACTATGGGTATAATGTGACTTTTAACTTTGATTATACTTTATGTTGGTTTAATGACTATTCTGCTGCACATAAGAAGACAAATGGGTCTAGATCTGATGGTTTTTTGCATGATGTTTATCAAGTATGGAATGAGATCATATGGCTAACTCCTGAAAAAGGACACCTAATGTCTAGTGCCCCCATATGCGGGGGATAAACAGAACCATCCCCAGAATTAGCTGACAGCTTAATAATGACTGGAAACAATCTGGGTTTTTGCCTCAAGAAATATGCAATGTAATCATTCCTGTGTTTTCTTACCCCAGTACAGGTCCTCGTTTTGCCTGGCTAGACGCTGATTAGGAATGGATCCCTCAGTCACACTGGCTTGCTCCAAACACGACCTACTCAATATGTGGCTCTGATATATGGGTGTGATGTTCCCGTAGCTGGATAGGGAGCTTTTACTCATGGCTTCACATTTTCCGAGCTTCCAGAGAAGCCTGCTAATTTGCCACACCTTAGAACTCATTGGACGAGGTCTGTATTTCACTGGTATGATTATGTGGCTGCAATATTCATTCCCTCTCTGGGAACTACAGAAATTATGCTATGAGTTGACTCTGTGACTATTCTCAAAAAAACTATTTCAGACCTTAATAATGAACAAATACAAATTACAAAGGTGGTTTTACAAAACAGATTGGCCTTAGATATTCTAATAGTCACACAAGGAGGAATTTGTGCCATTATTCATAGCCAATGTTGTACATATATAAAAGATATGAGCACTAATGTTACTCACTTTACTAAACACATGAACGTGCTGATTCAGGCTATGGATATGCCTGAAGCCTCATTTGCTTTACTTTGGGAGACATTTCCCAATTGTGGAAAACTATCTTAATTGTAATAACTCTGATCCTCTTGTTTTTGCTCCCTGAATCTGTTACTGTGTAGCTGGATTTGTTTGTAGCCACATGAAGTCTTTTAAATTACAAATTGCTGTCCAGACTCCTAGGGGTGCCACAGCTTCCTCCAACTACTACTTGGGGCCTCTGGATCGCAGACTGTCAACATGAGGGTTAGGAAAATGTGTTGCTTCACCAACTTAGGGATGACGCTCCCTGTCAGCTTGGAAGCAGTTAGGGAATGAATGAAGGATCGTCACTTTCCCGAGGCAACATAATACTCCTAAAAGAAAAGCGGGGTAATGAGTGGGTAAGAGGCAGGAAGGCCAGAGGTCCCCAAGTGGCAGGAGGAAAGAAACTGCGAGTGGCAGGCTTGTTTTCCTTTTCTAACCCAAAATTAGAAGAGGCTTCTTTTAATTCTGTGTTGACGATACCTGGTTCTGCCTTGAGTTAATCAATGCATTTTTCGAATGGAAATGTTTTTCTTAAGCTATGTTACTGAAACTATGTATTTGCTTCAGAATCTGCCTTTCTTCAAAATGGTTCTGTCTAACACTAACTTTTTTTTTTTTTTCCCCCTCAAACCTTGGGCCAATAATGACTCAACAAACCAGTATTCCTGTCAAATGTTTTATGGACAGGGGATGATACACTGCATGCCATCCTATCTCAAAAATGCATATTGTGGGAGAGGGGCCTGGTGAAACTCCCTCAGCCTTGAGGTGTCTCTCTTATCTGATTAATAGCTTTCTAAAAGATGTAAAACACCTCTCTAAAAACTATCAAGGGGGCACTCTGTTTATCCCCTTCTGATGTCTATATCAGAAGTTTCCCTAGCTCTATTATACTTTAATAAAACTTTGCTACACAAAAAGCTCCAAGTAGTCAAGCCTCGTCTCTGACCCCAGATCAAAATCCTCTCCTCTGGAGGTCAAGAATCCTGGTGTAACATACAGCTCACAGCAGCAACCTTTCATCAGTCCTGAATATTCTTTGGAAAGACTGATGCTGAAGCTGAAGCTCCAATAACTTGGCCACCTGATGTGGAGAACTCACTCATTGGAAAAAAAAAACAAAACCTGATACTGGGAAAGATTGAAGACAGGAGGATAAGGGGACGACAGAGGATGAGATGGTTGGATGGCATCACCGACTCGATGGACATGAGATTGAGCAAGCTCCAGGAGTTGGTGAAGGACAGAGTAGCCTGGCATGCTGCAGTCCATGGGGTTGCAAAGAGTCATACACCACTGAGTGAATGAACTGAATCCAACTGAGTTGCCAACCCAGCATGTCAGACCACATGGGCTTCACAAGATTTGATGTCTTCTCTCCCCCAAATGATTAATCTACCTGGAGTAAGTCTGCCTTACTTTTCTCAGATAAACTTTCCCCCATTTCATTCAAATGACCCTAGGGACAGAAATATTCTGACAAGAACTAACAAGTATTCTCTTTTATTTTTGTTCATCTTGCCTTCTTAATCTACAATGTTTTGAAAAACACAATTTTTTACATAATCTTATTTTACTTAGTTGTTGCTGTGGAAGTGTTTTGTATTGCTAGAGACAAAACCATGCATCTAAGATGATGTCTAATTAGTCTTTGTCTTTATCTACCATTTATAGCATTTGAGAAAAGCTGGTGAAAGATGAGAACTTCAGGACAAGTGGTAGCACAGTCCTGCATTGCATAACATTGTGTATATAATATTGTACTAAAAAATTAGAAGATTGGATTGTGGGGTGGGGTGAGAAGGATTCTAGCCATAGCAAGTGGTGGGACTTTAAGCAAGCTTCCTAATTTCTCCAAGCATCACATCCTTATTAAAGACTCAGTAAAAGGAGTTATAGGGAACATTTTTCTTACTTGCCTTTGTTTAATTCCTTCACACTCTTATGAAAGCACTGTGATTTTCCTTGAGTAAACAACATTTCTAACTCATTCTCATGCCAGTTGTGTAGACATCATTCCAGTTGTGTAGACTTCACTTCACCTCTGACTTTGAGGATGGATGGGCATACATGTGTGCTAAGTTGCCTGGAGAATCCCAGGGACGGGGGAGCCTGGTGGGCTGCCGTCTATGGGGTCGCACAGAGTTGGACGCGACTGAAGCGACTTAGCAGCAGCAACAAGTTGCTTCAGTCCTATCCTGACTCTTTGTGATGCTATGAACTTTAGCTCTCTAGCCTTCTCTGTACATGGCATTTTCTAAGCAAGAATCCAGGAATGCATTTCCATGCCCTTCTCCAGGGGATCTTCTTGATCCCGGGATCAAACCTACATCTCTTACATCTCATGCATTGGCAGTATGTTCTTTATCACTAGTACCACCTGGGAAGATGACACTGAAAGGTAATGAGAGCATTTTTATCCCCTTAGCCAGTAATACCCTTAACTAGAGCAAGAGGCTCCAGCCAAGGGTCCCATGTTAGCCCAGTTTTGGTAGCCCTCTGGGAATTGTAATAAAGGACACGTCTTTTAGCTTATTTTAGTTTCTTTTAAGTGAACAGAGTGAAAGCCTTAAATTAATTGGTCTCTACATTACTACCTCATAGCAACATTCTTTCTCCTGTGTGATGCTGTACTTGGGAAAAGAGCTGAGAATCTGAGACATTGAGTCCTGATGATTTCACAGGAACAACCATGTTCAAGATTAATTTGATCTCATATGAACTTTCCAGTGATCTATTCTCTTAAGCCTGTACCACTGAATCCTTCACTCCTAAAACAAAAAGAGGCCCGGCTCATCCAAGATCTCAACACCAACAAAGCAAGTAGTTATCCTGCTGTAAAAAAATGGGAAAATTTCATCAGTCCTCTCCAACAGTCAGTTTTCTTACCTATGTATTCATGAGGTATTTGATCTAAAAATTAGTATCAATGGTACACATTTTGCAGTGAGTATCAATAATAATATTGCAATCTGCTTTTATAAAGCAAAGTACATGATTATAATTTTTTATTATTTTTGCATATTATAAAACACTATTATTAATAAAATAAAATTTAGATACTGAGTTATTAAAGTTTACATTTGAAATATTAACAGTGAAACCAAGTTAGACATCATCTGAAGCAATTTGGTTTTCCTTCACCTCAGGCATCAGAAATTAGATCCACGGCTGAAAATCAGAGAACAGATTTTGACTTAATAGTCTAACAATTACCACTGTAAAGATGAAATAAGCCAGGGTAAATAAATATTAGCTTTATTTTTGCCTTTGGTCCTTAAATTGTTTGTGACTCTTGACTGGTAAATGGTGGAAGTTTAAGGAATTGTTCTTAGAAATATAAAATGTGTATATGATATTTTGATTGGTTAAAACCATGACAGGTTTTGTTTATTTTTAAAAATTTATTTTTAATTAGAAGATAATTACTTTACAATGTTGTGTTGATTTCTGCCTACAACAGCATGAATTAGCCATGTGTACACATATCCCCTCCTTCTTAGCCCCCCTCCCAGGTGTAACAGATATTAAATATCTTCTTCTATCATGAAAAAGATATGATGCTTCTTCCCGAAGATGGTAAATGTTGCCTTGACATAAGTAGATTATTCAGACAGATGCTTGGAGAGTATAGGCTTGAAAATAAGACAAAATTAGCAAGGAGATAAAATGTATCAATATGTACAGAAATTAAAAAGGAAAGATATAAAAGAAATCATTGTTTTTTGTGAATGTTATTTATTTTAAACACCATAAATACAAACAATAAAAATATATACCCACAGTTCATCAGGAAAATCTAATGGAAATAGCAATTTGGATTTCACAGGGCCCAGGACTCAGGAAAGAGGAACTTACAAACTGCTATCTCAGAACTAATTAGCACCAATCAGAATCAAAGTTAACATCTATGCTAACCTGTAAGATGTTCATCATTATCTTCAGATTCATTGATGTCAATAATACAGTCTTCCTCCATATCAAAAATCTTAGGTCCAGAGTAATCCTGAAAATTTTTCAGGATCTTTTTGGTAAATTATATATATATATATATATATATATGCATATATGTATCACTTCTAGGATGGAAGACGATATTTCCTCTAAGGGCCGTTGTTAACAGTAATGTTGCATTTATATTCTGAACATGGATAAATCCTTGTTCAAGGCTGGATGGTGTAGAAAAGAGTAGCATTTACTATATAGGTACTTTTTCCATAAAAGTAAATCTGCTGCTGCTGCTGCTGCTGCTGCTAAGTCGCTTCAGTCGTGGCCGACTCTGCGCGACCCCATAGACGGCAGCCTACTAGGCTCCTCCGTCCCTGGGATTCTCCAGGCAAGAACGCTGGAACGGTTTGCCATTTCCTTCTCCAATGCATGAAAGTGAGAAGTGAAAGTGAAGTCGCTTTGTCCTGTCTGACTCTTCGCGACCCCATGGACTGCAGCCTACCAGGCTCCTCCGTCCATGAGAGTTTCCAGGCAAAAGTACTGGAGTGGGTTGCCATTGCCTTCTCCAAAAGTAAATCTAATTATACCTAGAAGATCAGAAAGCATTTGATTAAGAACTTGGAGTCTGGAGCTGGACTTCATGAGTTCAGAGGACTTCTGTTCATTGTTAGATGGGTGATACCAACAACCTAATTAATTAACTAAACCACTGTTGTTTCTTCCATGAAATAGAGAATCTGGTACTGCTCACTTACACCTGTGTGTGTGTATGACAATAAAGTCCTTAGAAAATTGTCTGGCATAAAATGAGCCTTGGGTAAATATTAACCTTAGTTATAATAGTCTGTTTGTTTTCAAGAGGATGTTGCTGACTTCACCATCTTTTTCAGTTATTTTGTTTTCATTGAGGGAGTATTTCTCAGAAATATATTCTACACGTATATTGGGCTTCCCAGGTGGCACTAGTGGTATAGCACCTCCTGCTAATACAGGAGACGCAGGAGACGGCGGTTTGATCCCGGGCTGGGAAGATCCCCTGAAAAAAAAAAAAATATGTATTTACAGATATGTGTATAACCGAATCACTTTGCTGTGCACCTGAAACTAACACAATATTGCAAATCAATTATATTTCAATAAAAATTAAAAAAAAAAAAAAAAAAAGGAAATGGCAACCCAGTCCAGTATTCTTCCCTGAAAATTTTCAGGAGGAGCCTGGTGGGCTACAGTCCATGGGGCTGTAGAGAGTCAGACAAGACTGAGTGACTAAGCATAGCACATATTCAACACATAACACTTTTATTTTTTAAATCTTATTTTCTTTCCAAAGAAGTATAGTATGTGAAAATAACTATTTTTCTTGGTTCAGAAAAAAATGTTTTAATATGTTTAAGTAATTACATTTCAGATATCATCTTGCTTTTATACTCCACTAAAATGAGCGGTAGAGTACTAGTTATCCTAGAAGATACCATCAAAGTTGGAAAAAGAATCTATACGCACTAAAATTTATGGCAGATGACATTTGTAAACCATTAATCAAGTCTACAATCCCTATGTATTCATGAGGTTACCTAGAAAACTATACACTTATGTGAGGAAAGGCCAGGGAGGAGAAAGGGAAAGGTTACTGTAAGAATTTCTGCTAAATATATGGGCTAAATATATATAATCTCAGTATTATAAATAAAATGTAAATGGCACATAAGAAATTGTAATAGGTAGACCAAATGCGTATAATTTGCCAATCTCTTTGCAAATTGAGATAATCTATCTTTAAAATAACTCAGACTCATCATAACTCCATAATTTCCCCTTTAATGGTAGGTGGTGTTATATTACTTAAATTCATACACGTGTAGAGAGATTCTCCAACATTTCTTTATATCAATTTTAATGGTTACACAGTCATCAAGTAATGAAAACTAGATAAGATGTAAATAAATGTAGGTTTTCCAAAACAAGAATAATAAGAGTGGGAGAGAAGAGTTTGTTTCTGTTATATAATTATTTAATACAATTTTAATTTCATATAGTAAGCTTTATTTTTTATAGTTCCTCTTGCGGGGTGGGGGGTAGATTCTGTGATTTAATGAATAATTTATTTAAAAAGTCCATTCATCTACTGTGAAGGAACTAAGCAATTCTACTAAGGCATTAAGCCAAAAATTAGGATAACATAGTCTAAAAATTAAGAAAATGTAAAGAATGATATGCCATAATTAAAGAAGGTCACACTGTTTGACTGTGGTGTCAAGTTCAAGATGAATGCCCATGAAGTGTGGTCAGATCAAACAGGGAAATAGTACTAGCCAGGTCATTTGGACTAGGATCAACTCCTGGTGGCACAGCAGATGTTCTAGGTGGATTACTCTCCTAGGTAATCTGACCTTCTTGACTTACCTGTTTTGCAAACTCCAAGTTACATTAAAATTTCAGCTCTGGTTTTAATGTTTTTGTGAATATGTACTTGATTATCCCAGAAGTTAGATACTAAATACTTACTCATGATCTCCTAGGATGCTAATCTTGCATCATCATCACATTGTGTTATACTTTATAATTATGTAATTATATATTGCAATTTTTATAACCAGATAAATATTATCACCCTACAAACCACTAGAATAGTGTGATCATATTTTATTCATTTTGTATCACTATGAACTAGCGTAGTTTATTATAGATATCATTCAGTACCCACATCTGCTGACAAGTTCAACTTTCAATTTCAACTGTGTTAAATATATAGTTCATGGGTTATTTATAGAAATATATCTGTGTAAGTAAGACAGGCAACTTTCAGCTTCTTCACCATATGTGCTGGCATTTTTTCATCCCACCTGCGTTCTTGATCCTATTCTTCCTGTTCATTTATATTGTTCCCCATGCCCACGTTAGAATGCAAACATTCATTGCTCTTTTTATATTATTATTCCTTTCTAATAATCTTTCTGATTTTACCCAATATCTCCCATGTGCTTTTGTCTAAAGTGTCTCTTATGTCACTAATTGAGAGAAGAAAGATGGTTACTTCCTACAGGCAAATAGTTCGTTGCTCTAATGATTTTGCTGGCACTTTAATGATTAATGATGCTTTAAATCTCTTTCACAAAAACTTTTAAATACTTAAGCTTTATAACACAATAAAGAATTTAAAAAAATGTTTTAACTATGTATAATGAAGCAGCTTATTCCTCTATGAAAATCTTCATACATTATCATTTTTCAACACAATAATCACATTAGAATATGGAAAAAAAGGTTTTTCCCATATGTCTCATCTTTTTATTCCTTCCTTCCATCATTAATCTTCTATATAATTGCAAACTGAAATTCTTAGAGTTTGGTGCCTAGCAAAAATATTTGAATTCCTTATTGTGCTACTCACAGTGAGGAGACTGGCATTGATCAAGAACACAAAGTCTGATTCTTTACACAATATTTAAAATGTACAAATTTACAATGAAAAGTAACACTGGGGAGAGGGGTAGCTATACCCTTATAAGACCAACATGTTTCCATCCTTATAACATATCTAAAATGCTGAATAGGAAATATATAACAGTGAATAATATTCTAAGTTAGTAGACACTCCCTTGACTCTTAGTGAAGGAGACTGCCTTGTAGATATTGAAGTGCTGCCAATGTTAACCATAAGAACAAGATCTGATTATTAAACAACCATACTATACACATTTCAGTTTGTTCATCTATTACATAGTAATTTTGTCTTATATATTAGTACCTTTATGATCGATCTGATATAACATCACTTTTTATTGAAAAATGAAAGTCCCTTGGTTGTATCTGACACTGCAACCCCATGGCCTATAGCCTGCCAGGCTCCACTGTCCGTGGCTTTACCAGGCAAGAATACTGGAGCCATTTCCTTCTCCAGGGGATCTTCAAGATCCAGAGACTGAACCCAGGCCTCCTGCATTGCAGGATATTGTGTTATTCTTTACCATCTGAACCTTCAGAAAACCTCTTCTGTAGCCTGTGACTTTTAAAAATTCAATAGTTTTTTTCACTTAGTCAAACTGAGTGATGAAGTAAACTGCCTATATATTCTTATAATATTCAAAACATGCTTTAAATATGCTAAATAATGTGTTTAATTATAAAATATTTGAAAGAATTGCTATTATAGAAATACCTTTAAGATTTGTATATATAGAAAAATGTATAATATTTTAAAATCACAAACTATCAGCCATGCATAACTGAGGTGGCAAACGTTACAAAAGGGTAAATAAATATCACTGCTACCACAAAGAAAGTGAAAATTAAGATTGTTCTTTCAAATACATCTTAGGATATAATTGGGAATGTCACTAATATTAAAGAGATTTTTTTTTTTCACTAGGTAGTGGGAAGGAGGTGAAAAGTGGAACAAGAAGGATGGAAGTTATATACATATCTTCACTCTTGTATCTTAATTAATTAATAATTACACAATTAAAATAATGTGCGTGAAAGTGACAATGAAAGGCGCTTTGATTTATGCCAAAGAATGTTGTGCCTAAATTATCTTCTAGGAGTTTAACAGGTTTAGGTCTTATCAGTTTTTGTTCAGTTCAGTTGCTCAGTCGTGTCTGACTCATTGTGACCCCATGAAGTGCAGAACGCCAGGCCTCCCTGTCCATCATCAACCACAAGAGGAGTTTACCCAAACTCATGGCCATTGAGTCGGTGATGCCATCCAGCCAGCTCATCCTCTGTTGTCCCCTTCTCCTCCTGCCCCCAATCCCTCCCAGCATCAGGGTCTTTTCCAACGAGCTAACTCTTCACATGAGGTGGCCAAAGTACTAGAGTTTCAGCTTCAGCATCAGTCCTTCCAATGAACACCCAGGATTGATCTCCTTTAGAATGGACTGGATGGATCTCCTTGCAGTCCAAGGGACTCTCAAGAGTTTTATCCAACACCACAGTTCAAAAGCATCATTTCTTTGGCACTCAGCTTTCTTCACAGTCCAACTCTCACATCTATACATGACCACTGGAAAAATCATAGCCTTGACTAGATGGACCTTTGTTGGCAAAGTAATGTCTCTGCGTTTTACTATGCTATCTAGGTTGGTCATAACTTTCCTGCCAAGGAGTAAGAGTCTTTTAATTTCATTGGTGCAATCACCATCTGCAGTGATTTTGGAGCCCAAAAATAAAGTCACCCACTGTTTCCACTGTTTCCCCATTTATTTCCCATGAAGTCATGTGAACAGATGACATGATCTTAGTTTTCTGAATGTTGAGCTTTAAGCCCTTTTTCACTCTCCTCTTTCACTTTCATCAAGAGGCTTTTTTAGTTCCTCTTCACATAAGTGTGGTGTCATCTGCATATCTGATGCTATGCTATGCTAAGTCACTTCAGTCATGTCCGACTCTGTGTGACCCCATAGAGGGTAGCCTACCAGGCTCCCCGGTCCCTGGGATTCTCCAGGCAAGAACACTGGAGTGGGTTGCCATTTCCTTCTCCAATGCATGAAAGTGAAAAGTGAAAGTGAAGTCTCTCAGTCGTGTCTGACTCTTAGCGACCCCGTGGACTGCAGCCTACCAGGCTCCTCCATCCATGGGATTTTCCAGGCAAGAGTACTGGAGTGGGCTGCCATTGCCTTCTTATCTGAGGTTATTAATATTTCTCCCAGAAATCTTCCTTCCAGCTTATATTTCTTCCAGCCCAGGGTTTCTCATGATGTACCCTGCATAGAAATTAAATAAACAGGGTGACAATATACAGCCTTGACATACTCCTTTTCCTATTTGGAACCAGTCTGTTGTTCCATGTCCAGTTCTAACTGTTGTTTCCTGACATCCATATAGGTTTCTCTAGAGGCAGGTCAGGTGGTCTGGTATTCCCATCTCTTTCAGAATTTTCCACAGTTTATTGTGATCCACACAGTCAAAGGATTTGGCATAGTCAATAAAGCAGAAACAGATGTTTTTCTGGAACTCGCTTTCTTTTCCCATGATTCAGCGGATGTTGGCAATTTGATCTCTGGTTCCTCTGCCTTTACTAAAACCAGCTTAAACATCAGGAAGTTCACGGTTCACGTATTGCTGAAGCCTGGCTTGGAGAATTTTGAGCATTACTTTACTAGCATGTGAGATGAGTGCAATTGTGCGGTAGTTTGAGCATTCTTTGGCATTGCCTTTCTTTGGGGTTGGAATGAAAACTGACTTTTTCCAGTCCTGTGGCCACTGGTGAGTTTTCCAAATTTGCTGACATATTGAGTGCAGCACTTTCTCAGCATCATCTGTCAGGATTTGAAATAGCTCAACTGGAATTCCATCACCTCCACTAGCTTTGTTCGTAGCGATGCTTTCTAAGGCCCACTTGACTTCACATTCCAGGATGTCTGGCTCTAGGTGAGTGATCACACCATCGTGATTATCTGGGTCGTGAAGGTCTTTTTTGTACAGTTATTATGTGTATTCTTGCCACCTCTTCTTAATATTGTCTGCTTCTGTTAGGTCCATACCATTTCTGTCCTTTATCGAGCCCATCTTTGCATGAAATGTTCCCTTGGTATCTCTAATTTTCTTGAAGAGATCTCTAGTCTTTCCCATTCTGTTGTTTTCCTCTATTTCTTTGCATTGATCCTGAGGAAGGCTTTCTTATCTCTCCTTGCTCTTCTTTGGAACTCTGCATTCAGATGTTTATCTTTCCTTTCCTCCTTTGTTTTCATTTCTCTTCTTTTCACAGCTATTTGTAAGGCCTCCTCAGACAACCATTATGCTTTATTGCATTTCTTTTTCTTGGGAATGGTCTTGATCCCTGTCTCCTGTAGAATGTCATGAACCTCCATCCATAGTTCATCAGGCACTCTGTCTATCTGATCTAGTCCCTTAAACCTATTTCTCACTTCCACTGTATAATCATAAGGAATTTGATTTAGGTCATACCTGAATGATCTAGTGGTTTTCTCTACCTTCTTCAATTTCTGTCTGAATTTGGCAATAAGGAGTTCATGGTCTGAGCCACAGTCAGCTCCCAGTCTTGTTTTTGCTGACTGTATAGAGCTTCTCCATCTTTGGCTGCAAAGAATATAATCAGTCTGATTTCGGTGTTGACCATCTGGTGATGTCCATGTGTAGAGCCTTCTCTTGTGTTGTTGGAAGAGGGTGTTTGCTATGACCACTGCATTCTTTTGGCAAAACTCTATGAGCATTTGCCCTGCTTCATTCCGTATTTCAAGGCCAAATTTGCCTGTTACTCCAGGTTTTTCTTGACTTTCTACTTTTGCATTCCAGTCCCCTATAATGAAAAGGACATCTTTTTGGGTGTTATTTCCAAAAGGTCTTGTAGGTCTTCACAGAACTGTTCAACTTCAGCTTCTTCAGTGTTACTGGTTAGGGCATAGACTTGGATTACTGTGATATTGAATGGTTTGCCTTGGAAACGAACAGAGATCATTCTGTCGTTTTTGAGATTGCATCCAAGTACTGCATATCGGAATCTTTTGTTGACCATGATGGCTACTCCATTTCTCCTAAGGGATTCCTGCCCATAGTAGTAGATATAATGGCCATCTGAGTTAAATTCACCCATTGCAGTCCATTTTAGTTTGCTGATTCCTAGAATGTCAATGTTCATTTTTGCCATCTCCTAGTTGACCACTAAGACTCTTGAGAGTCCCTTGGACTACAAGGAGATCCAACCAGTCCATTCTAAAGGAAATCAGTCCTGGGTGTTCGTTGGGAGAACTGATGTTGAAGCTGAAACTCCAATACTTTGGCCACTTAATGCGAAGAGTTGACACATTGGAAAAAAACCTGAGGCTGGGAGGGATTGGGGGCAGGAGGAGAAGGGGAGGACAGAGGATGAGATGGCTGAATGGCATCACCAACTCAATGGACATGACTTTTAGTGAACTCCAGGAGTTGGTGATGGACAGGGAGGCCTGGTGTGCTGCGATTCATGGGGTTACAAAGAGTCAGACAAGACTGAGCAACTGAATTGAACTGAACTGAATTTGCCTTGATTCATGGATCTAACATTACAGATTCTTGTGCAATATTGCTCTTTACAGCATTAGGCCTTGCTTCTATCACCAGTCACATCCACAACTGGTATTGTTTTTGCTTTGGCTCCATCCCTTCATTCTTTCTGGAGTTATTTCTCCACTGATCTCCAGTAGCATATTGGGCACTTACCAACATGGGGAGTTCCTCTTTTAGTATCCTATCATTTTGCCTTTTCGTATTGTTCATGGGGTTCTGAAGGCAAGAATACTGAAGCGGTTTGCTATTCCCTTCTCCAGTGGACCACATTTTGTCAGACCTCTCCACCATGACCTGTCTGTCTTGTGTGGCCCCACATGGCATGGCTTAGTTTCATTGAGTTAAACAAGGATGTAGTCTGTGTAATCAGATTGGCTAGTTTTCTGTGATTATGTTTTCAGTGTGTCTGCCCTCTGGTGCCCTTTCGCCACACCTACCATCTTACTTGGGTTTCTCTTACCTTGGACATGGGGCATCTCTTCACAGCTGCTCCAGAGAAGTGCAGCCGCTGCTCCTTATTTTGGACGAGGGGTATCTCCTCACGGCCTCCCCTCCTGACCTCAGACATGGGGTAGCTCCTCTCGGCCACTCCTGCACCATCATAGCCTGGCCCTCTCAGTCCCTGCCCCTGACCTGGGGTGAGGGGTAGCTCCTCT
The DNA here is from genome assembly GCF_029407905.1 of Bubalus kerabau. Lineage (NCBI taxonomy): Eukaryota > Metazoa > Chordata > Mammalia > Artiodactyla > Bovidae > Bubalus > Bubalus kerabau. The sequence continues at coordinate 6,259,186 of NC_073635.1, read as the reverse complement.
CAGCCATGCTTCTGCACGGTCCATCTCAGCCAGTGTGCTTCTGCATGGTCAGTCTCAGCCGGCACACAGGCTGGTTCCAAATAGGAAAATGAGTTCGTCAAGGCTGTATATTGTCACCCTGATTATTTACCTTATATGCAGAGTACATCATGAGAAACACTGGGCTGGAAGAAACACAAGCTGGAATCAAGATTGCTGGGAGAAATATCAATAACCTCAGCTATGCAGATAACACCACCCTTATGGCAGAAAGTGAAGAGGAACTCAAAAGCCTCTTGATGAAAGTGAAAGTGGAGAGTGAAAAAGTTGGCTTAAAACTCAACATTCAGAAAACGAAGATCATGGCATCCGGTCCCATCACTTCATGTGAAATAGATGGGATAACAGTGTCAGACTTTATTTTTCTGGGCTCCAAAATCACTGCAGATGGTGACTGCAGCCATGAAATTAAAAGACGCTTACTCCTTGGAAGGAAAGTTATGACCAACCTATATAGCATATGCAAAAGCAAAGACATCACTTTGCCAACAAAGGTTCGTCTAGTCAGGGCTCTGGTTTTTCCTGTGGTCATGTACGGATGTGAGAGTTGAACTGTGAAGAAGGCTGAGCGCCGAAGAATTGATGCTTTTGAACTGTGGTGTTGGAGAAGACTCTTTAGAGTCCCTTGGACTGCAAGGAGATCTAACCAGTCCATTCTGAAGGAGATCAGCCCTGGGATTTCTTTGGAAGGAATGATGCTGAAGCTGAAACTCTAGTCCTTTGGCCACCTCATGCGAAGAGTTGACTCATTGGAAACGACTCTGATGCTGGGAGGGATTGGGGGCAAGACGAGAAGGGGATGACAGAGGATGAGATGGCTGGATGGCATCACAGACTCGATGGACATGAGTCTGAGTGAACTCCAGGAGTTGGTGATGGACAGGGAGGCCTGACGTGCTGCAATTCATGGGGCCGCAAAGAGTTGAACACGACTGAGCAACTGATATGATCGGATCTGATCTGATTTAGGGCTTTAATCCATATTGAGCTTATTTGAGTATATGGTGTTTGATAATGTTCTAATTTCATTCTTTTGCATTAACTATCCATATTTCATAGCATCACTTATTGAAGAGACTGTCTTTTCTCTGTTGTATATTCTTTCCTTCTGTGTTGTAGATTAATTGACCATAAGTACCTGGGTTAATTTATTGGCTGTTCTTTCTGCTCTATTGGTATATGTCTCTGGTTTTGTGCTGGTGCCATGTTGGTTTGGCTGGTATAACTTTGTATTATAGTCTGAAGAAAGAGTGTATGGTACTTCCAGCTCTCTCCTTTTTACTTAAGATAATTTTGACAATTTGGGGTTTTCATAGTTCTGCTTAAATTTTATAACTACTTGTTTCAGTCCTGTGAAAAATACCATACAAGTTTTGATAGAAACTGAATTAAATGTATAGATTGCCTGGGTATTATGGATATTTTAAAATACTAATTCTCTTTTTTTAATTTAAATTTATTTAATTGAATGCTAATTACAATATTGTATTAGTTTTGCTATACATTAACGTGAATACACCACGGGTGTACACATGTTCCCCATCCTGAAACCCCCTTGCACCTCCCTCCCCATACCTTCCCTCTGGGTCATCACAGTGCACCAGCCTCAAGCTTCCTGTATTCTGCATCAAACCTGGACTGGTGATTCATTTTTTATATATTATACATGGTTTAATGTCATTCTCCCAAATCATCCCACCCTCTCTCTCTCCCACAGAGTCCAAAAGACTTCTATACATCTGTGTCTCTTTTGCTGTCTCGCATGCAGGGTTATCATTACTATCTTTCTAAATTCCATTTATATGTGTTAGTATACTATATTGGTGTTTTTCTTCTTGGCTTACTTCACTCTGTATAATAGGCTCCAGTTTCATCCACCTCATTAAAACTGATTCAAATATATTCTTTTTAATGGCTGAGTAATGTTCCACTGTGTATATGTACCACAGCTTTCTTATCCATTCATCTGCTGATGGACATCTAGGTTGCTTCCATGTCCTGGCTATTATAAACAGTGCTGCAATGACCATTGGGGTACACGTGTCTCTTTCAGTTCTGGTTTCCTTGGTGTGTATGCCCAGCAGTGGGATTGCTGGGTCACAAGGTAGTTCTATTTCTCATTTTTTAAGGAATCTCCACAATGTTTTCTCCATAGTGGCTGTACTAGTTTGCAGTCCCACCAACAGTGTAAGAGGGTTCTCTTTTCTCTACACCCTCTCCAGCATTTATTGCTTGTAGACTTTTGGATCACAGCCATTCTGACTGGCGTGAAATGGTACCTCATAGTGGTTTTGATTTGCATTTCTCTGCTAATGAGTGATGTTGAGCATCTTTTCATGTGTTTGTTAGCCATCTGTATGTCTTCTTTGAAGAAATGGGTGTTTAGGTCTTTGGCCCATATTTTGATTGGGTCGTTTATTTTTCTGGAATTGAGCTGCAGGAGTTGCTTGTATATTTTTGAGATTAGTTCTTTGTCAGTTGCTTCATTTGCTATTATTTTCTCCCATTCTGAAGGCTGTCTTTTCACCTTGCTTATAGTTTCCTTTGATGTGCTTTTAAGCACAAAAAAGCTTTTAAGTTTAATTAGGTCCCATTTGTTTATTTTTGCTTTTATTTCCAATATTCTGGGAGTGGGTCATAGAGGATCCAGCTGTGATGTATGTCGGAGAGTGTTTTGCCTATGTTCTCCTCTAGGAGTTTTATAGTTTCTGGTCTTACATTTAGATCATTAATCCATTTTGAGTTTATTTTTGTGTATGGTGTTAGAGAGTGTTCTAGCTTCATTCTTTTACAAGTGGTTGACCAGTTTTCCCAGCACCACTTGTTAAAGAGATTGTGTTTTTCTCCATTGTATATTCTTGCCTCCTTTGTCAAAGATAAGGTGTCCATAGGTGCGTGGATTTATCTCTGGGCTTTCTATTTTGTTCCTTTGATCTATATTTCTGTCTTTGTGCCAGTACCATACTGTCTTGATGACTGTGGTTTTGTAGTACAGCCTGAAGTCAGGTAGGTTGATTCCTCCAGTTCCATTCTTCTTTCTCAAGATTCCTTTGGCTATTTGAGGCTTTTTTGTATTTCCATATAAAATGTGAAATTATTTGTTCTAGCTCTGTGAAAAATACCGTTGGTAGCTTGATAGGGATTACATTGAATCTATAGATTGTTTTGGATAGTATACTCATATCTTTCCATTTTTCCATTATCTTCAAATTTTTTCAAAGTTTTATAGTTTTTGGAATATAGGTCTTTCATCTTGATTAAGTTTATTCCAATATGTTTTTCTTTATTCAGTTCAGTTCATTTCAGTCACTCAGTCATGTCAGACTCTTTGTGACCCTGTGGACTGCAGCACACCAGGCCTCCCTGTCCATAACCAACTCCTGGAGGTTACTCAAACTCATGTCCATTGAGTCAGTGGTGCCATCCAACCATCTCATCTTCTGCCATCCCCTTCTCCACCCGCCTTCAGTCTTTCCCAGCATCAGGGTCTTTTCAAATGAGTTAATTCTTAGAATCAGGTGACCAAAGTACTGGAGTTTCAGCTTCAGTATCAGTCCTTCCAATTAATATTGAGGACTGATTGCCTTTAGGATGGACTGGTTGGATCTCCTTGCAGTCCAAGGGATTCTCCAGAGTTCTCTCCAACACCACAGCTCAAAAGCATCAATCAATTAGTTTCTTTGTCTTGTTTGACAGGATAATAGTGAACCCTCTGTACAAATTTGGAAGTTTTCCCTTTTCTTCATTTTTTTTTTTTTGAGTTAGTTTGAGAAGAATATATATTATTCTTTCTTTATGTTTGGTAGAATTCTCTTTTGAAGCTGTCCAGTCCTAGACTTTCATCTGCTGAGAGTTTTTTTTTTTTTTCTTTTTTAAATTACAAATTCAATTTTACTACCAGTGATTAGCCTGTTATAATTGTCTATTTCTCCCTGATGCAGTCTTGGAAGGTTGTATGCTTCTAGAAATGTGTCCATTTCTTCTAAGTTGTCACATTTGCTGGCATAAAATTGTAGTATTCTCTTCCCATTTTTCTGTATCTCAGTGATATCAGTTATTTTTCTGGATGAGCATTGCTAAATGTTTATCAAATATTTTATTTTATAAAAAGCTCTTAATTGATCTTTTCTGTTGTTTATGGTCTCTATTATATTTACTTCTTCTCTGTTCTTTTTTTTTATAGTAGCCTTTTCTTTTTTTTTAACTTTACAATATTGTATTGGTTCTGCCATATATCGAAATGAATCCGCCACAGGCATACAGGTGTTCCCCATCCTGAACCCTCCTCCCTCCTCCCTCCCCATACCATCCCTCTGGGTTGTCCCAGTGCACCAGCCCCAAGCATCCAGTATCGTGCATCAAACCTGGACTGGCGACTTGTTTCATATATGATATTATACATATTTCAATGCCATTCTCCCAAATCATCTCACCCTCACCCTCTCCCACAGAATCCAAAGGACTGTTCTATACATCTGTGTCTCTTTTGCTGTCTCGTACACAGGGTTATTGTTACCATCTTTCTAAATTCCATATATATGCATTAGTATACTGTATTGGTGTTTTTCTTTCTGGCTTACTTCACTCTGTATAATAGGCTCCAGTTTCATCCACCTCATTAGAACTGATTCAAATGTATTCTTTTTAATGGCTGAGTAATACTCCATTGTGTATATGTACCACAGCTTTCTTATCCATTCATCTGCTGATGGACATCTAGGTTGCTTCCATGTCCTGGCTATTAGAAACAGTGCTGCGATGAACATTGGGGTACACGTGTCTCTTTCCCTTCTGGTTTCCTCAGTGTGTATGCCCAGCAGTGGGATTGCTGGTGAAAAGACAGCCTTCAGAATGGGAGAAAATAAGAGCAAATGAAGCAACTGACAAAGAAGTAATCTCAAAAATATACAAGCAACTCCTGCAGCTCAATTCCAGAAAAATAAATGACCCAATCAAAAAATGGGCCGAAGAACTAAATAGACATTTCTCCAAAGAAGACATACAGATGGCTAACAAACACATGAAAAGATGCTCAACATCACTCATTAGCAGAGAAATGCAAATCAAAACCACTATGAGGTACCATTTCACGCCAGTCAGAATGGCTGCGATCCAAAAGTCTACAAGTAATAAATGCTGGAGAGGATGTGGAGAAAAGGGAACCCTCTTATACTGTTGGTAGGAATGCAAACTAGTACAGCCACTATGGAGAACAGTGTGGAGATTTCTTCTCTGTTCTTTATTGTGTCCTTCCTTCAGGTGACTGTGTGCTCTGTTTGCTATTCTTGCTTTTTTTTAAATTTCCTTAGCTGATAGGTTAGGTTATTTACTTGAGATTTTGTTTGTTTGTTTCTTGAGATATATCTATATTGTTATAAACTTCCCAGTTACAATTGCCTTTTCTGTTTCCCATAGATTTTGAGAAGTTGTGTTTCAATTTTTCTTTCACTTGAAGTGCTGTGTTGTGCTTAGTCACTCAGTTGTATCCAATTCTTTGTGACCCCATGGACTGTAGCCTGCCATGCTCTACTTTCCATGGTGAAAATTACTGTAGTGGGTTGTCATGCCCTCCCCCAGGTACTTGAGGTAGAATCCCTTTGATTTCTTTTTAATTCACTGTAGCATTTAGTAGCATGTATTTTACTCTCTATGTATTTGTGCTTTCACATTTTCCTTCATGAAATTAACTTTTAGTTTTATACCATTGTGGTCAGAAAAAAAAAATGCTTGATGTAATTTCTTTTTCAAAGTGTTGAGACTTGTTTTGTGGCCTAGAATGTGTGCTATCATGAAAACTATTCCATGTGTACCTATAAAGAATATGTATGCTGCTTTGAATGGAAGGTCCTGTGGATATCTACTAAGTCCAAATGATATGTTGTGTCATTTATGAAGACTTCTGTGTCATTGATTTTCTGATTGAACAATCTCTCCTTGAGGTAAGTGGGTTTAGAGTCTCCTCCTACTATTGTGCACTTCCATGGTAGCTTAGTGGTATAGAATTCACCTACCAATGCAGAAGATGTGGGTTCAGTCCTTGTGTCAGGAAAATTCCCTGGAAAAGTAAATGGCAGCTCTCTCCAGTATTCTTGCCTGGGAAATCCCATGGATGGAGGAGCTGGTGGGCTACAGTCCATGCTGTTGTGAAAGAGTTGGATGCCACTTAGTGATTAAACAACAGCCATTATTGTCAATTGTTCCCTTTATATCTGTTAGCATTTGCTTTTTTATTTAGGTGTGTGTTTGTTAAAGCTGGGTTGAAGCTCAACATTCAAAAAACTAATATCATGGCATCTGGTCCCCTCACTTCATGGCAAATAGATGGGGAAACAATGGAAAGAGTGACAGACTTTATTTTTGGGGGCTCCAAAATCAGTGCAGATGGTGGCTGCAGCCATGAAATTAAAAGATTCTTGCTCCTTGGAAGAAAAGCTGTGACCAACCTAAACAGCATATTAAAAAGGAGAGACAATACTTTGACAACAAAGGTCCGTCTAGTCAAAGCTATGGTTTTTCCAGTAGTCATGTATGGATTTAAGAGTTGGACCATAAAGAAAGCTGAGCACCAAAGAATTGATGCTTTTGAATTGTGATGTTGGAGAAGACTCTTGAGAGACCTTGTCTGCATGGAGATCAAAACAGTCAATCCTAAAGGAAATCAGTCCTGAATATTCATGGAAGGACTCAACCTGAAGCTCTAAAACTTTGGCCATCTGATGCGAAAAACCAACTCATTTGAAAAGGTCCTGATGCTGGGAAAGATTGAGCACAGGAGGAGAGCGGAATGACAGGATGAGATAGTAGAATGGCATCACAGACTCAATGGACATGAATCTGAGCAAACTCTGGGAGTTGGTGATGGACAGGGAGGAATGGTGCACTATAGTCCATGGGGTCATAAAGAGTTGGATATTACTGAGTGGCTAAACTGAACTGATGTACGTTAAATGAGCAAAATATCCTCTTCTTGTATTGATCCCATTTACATTATATAATTCCTTTCTTGACTTGTATTACAAACTTAGGTTTAAAATCTATTTCGTCTGATATGTGTATTGCTGCATCCACTTTATTGTCATTTCTTTATGTTAATGAAATATATTTGTAGATAGGAACCATCCTTGCCTCCTTGCAGTAAATCCAACTTGATCCTGGTGTAGGATTCTTTTTATCGCTTTGGTGAGTAAGCTGAATTTGATGCAAACATGAGTCACGTCTTTCCCCAGTGTGTGCTGGCAGCTATCATCTTGATAAGAAATGTGTTTGGAGATGTTGGGATTAGAGCCAAGGCTAGGTGTAAACTGGGGTTTTCCCTCTACTCAGTGGCCAGCAGCACCATACTGAGTTTGGGGGTGGTTCTCAAACTGCTGGAGCAGTAACCCCGATTTTGGGTCTGTGGTAGCTCCATTTCCCTTGACTTCCTGCACTCCTCACCTCTCAGCACTAGTACTCCCACTGCAAAGGGAAGCAGTGCCTGCTCACATGCTGCTGTGGGCCTGATGCCTTTGTCTTTCACAGCTGTTATCTCCCTGTGGCTGTGACATCTGTGACCCTGGTTTAGAGCTGTGTAGTAAAACAAGCAGGAAGGGACAACACATCGAGTTCAGACTTGAGCAGATGCTGTGGCTATCACAGAACATCAGCCAGCATCCCCATCAGTTTCAATCCACTCTGTCCTCCCTGTTTTGAGAGTAAGCAAACTTTCACACAGTCTTCAAGAGCAGAGTCCAGGTTTCTCACAGCCCTCTTGTGCTCTCGTCAGTCTTCCAATCAGCCAAGGATACTCACCTTCTCAATGTGAACCCCAGGGCACTAAGCATGTAGCTCGAATTGCTCGCTCCTAGGAAGGATGTCTGTTAGGGTATTCGCCCTCTTCTTCCGATTCTCCTTCCAGGGGACCTGATCAGTTTACTTCCCTCCCTACCTGATTCTCTGTTGATCTTTCTTTAGCCTTTGTTCCGCAGGGACTTTCCTGTCAAACTCCATTTTATTTTCAGTGAGAATTGTTCCTCATATAGATGTATTTTTGATGTTTTCACTGGAGGAGGTGATTTCTGTGTCTTTCTACACTGCTATCTGGATCTCATCTTCTTGGATATTACATCTTTTTAAGGAGATATAGAATAGGTTCCTTTGTTAATTTTTTTCAGTCCAACTTTCAGAACAGGTTTTTAATATGTTATGTTTCAATATTATTTTGAGATTAATGCCTAACTTTTCACCTTACCACTATACATAATTTTAAATAGTCAAAGAAATCATAGCTTTTCTAATTATTAGGACTCATGAGAAAGAGTAAAGGGAGAAAAAAACACATACTTATTGCCACTTGTTCAAGATGACTTAAAAATATCTCAAATTTTCACAATAACTCCTTGACATACATTTATCATTTCCCTTTCTTTCAAATAAAATAAGGATTTAAAACATTTCAAAACTTGCCAAAATTACATGAAGGGCCAGGTTGCAAACCTAATACTGCACTTTTCATAATATATTGTAACCCATAAGCAGAGAACCCTTATATGTAATCAAGTAACTGTGGAGACTAAAAGAGAAAAAATAAACTTACTAGATTCATAAAAGTTAATCTTACATAAATTTTATAATATGCATAATTGTTGCTGTTTTGCTTGGTAATTAAGACACAACAATAAACTGTTTAGTATATAGTTGCAATTAATATTAAAAAATCAAATATTTCTGAATCAGAAAAAAGAAATATCTTAGAACAGGAAGGTATTCTAACGTTTTAATTACCTAAACTGCATCCTTTTAATCTTCTTTTGAAAAAAATTCATCTAATGGAGTAACTCTTATGAAAACAGAATGGTTCAATAAGTAGCACATGAGTAACCTCAAAATCCATTGTTTTAGAAAGATTTAGTTTTCTATCATTAAAAATACCTCTCATACATTGCCAAAAATATAAAAATAAATATTGCATATAGATCACCAAAATAGAAAAATGGTCATTTCAGGTGGAAGTTGTAAAGGAAAATTTTCAAGTAGTTACAATTTTGGACGCAAAATTTGTGAAAAATAAAGTCCAAGAAAAAAGAATTTTAAAAAAGAATAAAAATGAAGATTTCTGGCAGAAAAAAATTAAATTTGAAAAATATAGTTAGAAAAAACATAAGTGCTTTTAGATTCATAATTAATAAACCAATTTGAATGAAACTGCTTTGCAAGAAAAGAAAGAAAGCTTGGGGACAGAACAAGAAAAGTCTTGACATATATAAATCCTATGTATTTTCCAGGGTCTTTAGAGTAAGATATTTTTAAATGAACCTAAGATGTTCTACCCCTGGTATAACACACCTTCTACCAGTTATTGAAACCATTAATGACATTAAAATTTAGGTGCTGCTATGAAGAAATTTTTATAGAGGCAATTATGATCTCAAACCAGTTGACCTTAAGATAGGTACTATTTTCAATGGGCTTGCCTTAACCCAGTGAACTCTTAAAAGAGACTGGGATTTTGTAGAAGTCAGAAAGTTCAAGCATAAGAGGGATTTGAAGAAAGAGAGATGTCCTGTTGGCCACTTTGATGAATGAGGGAGCTACATGGCAAGCAATGCAGGAAACCTGTAGGACCTATAATAATACACAACTGGCATCCAGTAAGGACACCAACATCTCAGTCCTAAATGGCAAGGAAATAAACTCTGCCTCATAAAGGTGAGCTTCTAAGAGGGCTCCAAACTAGATGACAATACACCCAATACACTTTGGTTTCAGTCTTGTAAGACCTATAGCAGAAATGTCAGTCTTACCATGGTGGAAAGTCTGACCTATAGCACTGTGAGATAATAAATAAGAGTGAAGTTTTAAGCTGTTCAGTTTGTGTTAATTTGCTGCATAGCAATATAAAACTAATATAGCCCAATATAAAACACCCTTGCTTCTTTCTTTTCTTCTTTTATACAACTATACAGTATTATCATATGTATTATTGACATACAAAGAACTGCACATATTAATGTGCACAATTTCATGAGTTTACCATATTCAGAATTCCATGATGACATCGAGGGAACAGGCATAGCCACCATCTCCCAAAGTTTCCTCATGTTCCTCTGTTTTTGTTTTATTTGTTTTTTTTTTTTTTTCTTTCTTTCTTTCTTTTTTTTTTTTTTTTTTTGTTTTCAGATTTGCTCTGGATGTCACACCTTATGTAGATGGCCCTAGATATATGCTCTGCAAAATATCAGCTGAACACCAGGAGCCAGCAGATACCCAGACAATGAAGATATTTATGAGATATGTTAACAAAGCTGTCTCATAACACTGCAAAACCACCCCAACTAATGTCAGGGCTCTTGAATTGGTATTTAATTTAGTTTACTATTTGCTATTTTGTTGTTGTCCTTAGTTTAAAATTGAGATATAAGCCTTAAATAAAGGCTTATATATCTTAAAATAAGATACAAGTAGATCTAAGAGCCCAATCTGAGGGACCAAATATTCTTTACCAGTATTTTGGTTGACACTTCCATCGATTTTGAATAAAGTACAGTATTGGAATCTGAATTCCCTCTTCCATTCAAATGGGTCTTTCCAATAAGGATGCTTTTTATGTAAATATAAACCTAGGAAGATGATTCCCCTGTAATGTTTTCTATGCCAAGACCAACCTGACTTCTAATGTAATAATTTAGGGCTACAATTCAACCTATCTTATTCAAAAGAATTATTCAACATAATATCTTAGGACATCATGATCCATTATGTATTGCTGTTATTGAAAGTACATAGGTTTTCCTTCCTCAAACCCAGAAAGAATAGTAGGAGTCACATTACTTTTTAGATAAGAAAACTTGAGTCCAAAAGTTAAATCAAACATTTATATTGAGGGTCTTAAAAACTAAAAATATTGTTTAAACATAATGAACCAATTGAGAAAATAATAATGCAAAACATCAAAATCTAATGTACTATAAGTGTTATAAAATATGGGCACTTAATTAATGTTAAAATAAATAAGATATTTTTAACTATGGATGATCAAAATAAAAAAAAAAAAAAAACTTTTAATGTTGATAAAAGTATATCCCTTAGAGGAAGTGTTCTATTTTTCAAAGAAGCTACTGTATAAATATCTTTTTGTGTGTGTGTTCAACTGCTCAGTCATGTCTGACTCTTTACAACCCTATGGACTGTAACTTGTCAGACTCCTCTGTCCATGGAATTTTCCAGGCAAGAATACTAGAATGGGTTGCCATTTCCTACTCCAGGGGATCTTTCTGACCCAGGGATCAAATTATCTCCTGCATCTCCTGCATTGGCAAAAATATTTTTTACCACTTCACTGCCTTGGAAGCCCCTATAAATGTCATTACACTGAGGAAAATATTATAGCCAACCAATATCTGAATCCTGGACCACACCCTGCATGGTTTCTCCCACTGCTTCCAAATTCAAAACCATAATAAAAATTTAGCTTTCACACTAGTAGATTTAAATTTTACAATTTCTCAGTTATGTCTCATAATCTTAAGACTGTCTTCAACACAATCTTGCTTCATATTTATTAGTCTACATTGTCTATTTTAGATTTGTGATTTTTCTCTTCCTCCTAGTGATGCTCAGCATTATGTTTTCATTTCATAATCATAATCTTGCATCAGCACAAGTCCAGAATTTTTTTAAAAAGTAAATATTATACCTGTACACTTATTTTTTGTTGTTGTTTAGTTGCTAAGTCATGTCCAACACTTTGTGACCCCATGGACTGCAGCCTCCCAGGCTCCTCTGTCCATGGAATTATCCCTACAAGAATAGCTGAGTTGGTTGCCATTTCCTTCTCCAGAGGATCTTCCCTACCCAGGAATTGGACCCATATCTCCTGTTACAAACAGATTCTTAAATCAGTGAGCCATCAGTGAAGCCCACTTAATGTGAACGTGTCATGACGCAGCTAACTACTTTGTGTTACACCACTATAGCCATAGCATACTCTGCATAATTTTTGTTTCTCATGCATAGCTTGTTTTTTTATAAGTGAGCCATTAATTTTAAGAGACCACTTGTTTCAATAAATATCTCTTGCCCATCTATTAAGAGAAAGACATTCCAGTGGATGATGAAGAATGATATAATGAGTAGCAGATAGATAGTCCTATGCATCAGAGAAGGCAATGGCACCCCACTCCAGTACTCTTGCCTGGAAAGTCCCATGGACAGAGGAGCCTGGAGGGCTGCAGTCCATGGGGGTCGCTGAGGGTCGGACACGACTGAGCGACTTCACTTTCACTTTTCACTTTCATGCATTGGAGAAGGAAATGGCAACCCACTCCAGTGTTCTTGCCTAGAGAATCCCAGGGACAGGGCATCCTGGTGGGCTGCTGTCTATGGGGTCACACAGGGTCGGACACGACTGAAGTGACTCAGCAGCAGCAGCAGCAGTCTTATGCATCAAGAACTTTATGGTCTCTATAAGACAACATTGGGCACACCTATTCACACTTATTTCAGCGAAGTTATGCCTGCTCCCAATATCTATATTATCCAGATTAGAGGAAGGGATAGAAAATATATGAAGGTGGAACCAGTACAGTGCTCACCCAAAGGAAAATAAGGTTAACTTTATCTTGTAACCTTCCTACCCCTCATCTCCTGTTAGTGCCTATCTCTGCTTTCCCAGGATACTATTATTATCCAATATTTTGTAATGCATTAACTTACCTGTGCTTCTCTTCCTTAAGCTAGAGTCAGGTTCCAAAGTTACCTTTTTTTTTTTTTAACATCTTTACAACTATCAATCTCCCCTTCCAGCTGTCTAAGTTTAGAGATAGTGTGTTTGCCTTTACATACACAGGCACTGGTATAAGAAAAGAAATGATGACTTTGCATTAATAAACAACATGCTTAGTATTCTAAAGCTTTTTTTTGTACAAAATTTGTATACAGCCATTCTTCTCACCACTCTCTGTCTTTCTCTCTCTCTATCACACGCACACATACATACACACACACACACACACACACACACACACACAAAGAACACAATTTATGTAATCTGTCTGTATTATAAATTGGAATCCAACATTTGGTATTTATTATCTCTAAATATTAGGCAAACTAAATTCCTTGAGCTTCAGTCTCATCTCTAGAATTAATTATAATAAATTACAAAGGTAATAAATTACTTTGTAAAGTAAAGATACATTTTATGGAATTGAGATATAATCAAAATTCCTAGCAGAATTTGAGAACATAATAAACACTCAATAAATGCCATTCCCCCCTTATCCCAGTAAAAATAATGATCTAATCTAAGAAACCATAAACATTTTAATCTATTTTGAGGCTATAAACATTTATCTATAAAACATGTGCTAAAGCTTCTACAATAATTGCAATTTGTAAATGAACAACTGTGCACATATCTAATTTCTTCATTTAAAAAATCACATGAGCAATTCTGGAAAGTATTATGGTCATTATAATGAAGGAACTGAGATCAAGAATAGTTAAATGACTTGTTCAGCACCACAGTATAATTAATAATAGAAGTCATTTAGGTCAATATAGGTCTTTTTACATTGTCTTTTTACAGGGTTTTCTAGGTGGCACAAAGGTAAAAAAAAATCTGCCTGCCAATGGAGAAAAAGAAATGACAAATGACTCCAGTAGTCTTGGCTAGGAATTCCCATAGACAGAGGAGCCTGGTCGACTACAGTTCATGGGATCTCAAGACAGATGGACATGACTTAGCAACTTAACAACAATAAAATTATTAAGCTTAAAATGTACTAATAAATATAAAGAATAGTCACTGGCACATTGTAAATCCTATGCAAATGGTGGTTAAAATTGTTAATTCATTGTCTAACACAAAATAATGCCACATATGTTGAATAAATGAATCATTTACAATTTTTAAATTATAAAGAGATATATGTGAGAGAAACACAGAAGCATTAGATATTATTTTTTACAAAACAAAAGCAAAGAATACAGTTGGAATGTAAGTTCTAGCATCTAGTTTGATTCTTATGTTGTTAAAAAATAAAAGACCAACTGTCTGCAACCCCATGGACTCTAGTCTGCCAGGCTCCTCTGTCCATGGGATTTCCCAGGCAAGAATACTGGAATGGGTTGCCATTCCCTTCTCCAGTGGATCTTACCCACCCAGTGATTTAACCTGGGTCTCTGACACTGCAGGTGTGTTCTTTACTGTCTGAGCCACCAGGGAAGCCCCAGAATACAGAATCCATCAAGTGCATTTTTCCCAGAGCCCAGATCATTAGCTTCTCCATGTAGACAAGTTCCTAAAATACAGCTGAGCTAAGAAGTCTTTTCAAAGCACACTGTGAGATATCTAGGGGGAAAAATGTTTACTTTAATAACACATTTACATTTGTACTTTTAATTGATGTGCTGTGACCTTATTTACTTTGAGATTATGAAGCTGGCAAACATCTTTTTTCCCCATGTTACTGAATCTCTGAAGATTTATCTACTTTGACCACATACTTTAAATTGAATACCTATGTGGGAGGAATTCCTATTTGAGTTTCCATGGTATCAAAGTATTTTTCTGTTTAAACTCATGCTTCACTACTTTGTTTTAATAATTGTCTTTGTATGGAAGCACACCTTTTCCTGGAGGCAGTTTTTTTGGTAACTTCCCCAAAGTTTTTGTATTGATTTAAATATTTCAGCAATAAAAGATTATGTAGAGTGATGCCAATAAGATGACAAGCAGACAGTTCCAGACCCTCCTTGCACTCACAGAGACATTGATGAAACAATACCTGCACTAATTCAATTTGTATGAAATCCATAAACCAGATAAGATATTCCTACACCCTATACAAACACAAAACTAGCCATATCACAGCCAGAATTTTTTATATCTTTTCACCGTTGTTGATCCCCCCCAGTGCAGTGCCACATGAACAGAAGAAAATTTACAGCTCTTAGCTTCTTCCTAAGGAAAGAAAGAGGAGACCAGACCATTCATCCAACATACTAAGTTTTCAGGGGAGTTTCTTGAGGGATAGACTCTGTCCTGTCTGTCTTATACTGCAGACAGTATTCTAGATCCCTTACACTCTCTGAGCAGAAAAAAAAAAAAAGAAGAAGAAGAAGAAGAAAGAAAGAATGAATGTAAAGGAAACATGCTGCTTCTCCAGTGACAGAGACCAATACAGCTCATTGGCCACCTGTAAAGATGGAAAAAGAAGAATGGATTTTATGTCCTATATTCATTTTGGCTTTACAGGAGGCTGTTCAAGGAACCATTTTCTATCTAACCCAATTTGGGTTGCTAAAGAAACCCACATACTTTAGATTGCTAGGGGCCTCTGACAACAAAAAAATGTAGGGTGGCATGTTGCTACCTTAGAGGACCCATCAAATAGCAGATTAACACCAAAGGAAATGAGAGGCTATGACCTCCCATGAGAAAAAGAAACTAGAAGATGGCTCTAATTAATAATCTGCAAGTCCAGAGAAGACATCCACAGAGAAAGATTGAGAGATCCTCTGAATCTCCAGCTGAGCTGAATGGTGAAAGTCTTTCTTTGTTAGAAGTCCATGAAGACTAGGATAAATGGCATATTTGGACATGTTGATACTGGTACAAAGTTACAAGGAATGCAAAGAAACAGGAGGAATGCACCAATTAAAGGAATAAAGATAAACTCTAGAAACAGACTCTAAAGAAGATATATAAGTTACCTGACAAAAACTTCAAAATAACAGTCAAAAATAGGCTAACCAAGATGAAAACAGTAATGTATAAACAAAACTAGAATTTCAGTAGAGACAGAAAATATTTAAAGAATCATCAAATTTGAAGCTAAAGAATGAAATAAATAAACTAAAAAATTCACTAGAGGGGTTCGACAACAGACTTGAATAAGCCGAGAAAAAAAATGGTAAACTCAAAAACAGGTCATTTGAAATTATCTAGTCCGAGGAACAAAAATAAACCATGGGAAAAAAAAATGAAGAAAAGCTAAAGGACTAATGAGCCAACATCAAAGAGACAATTTTTGAGAGTTTCAGAAGGAGAAAGGGGCAGAAAGTTTAGCTAAAATAATAATAACTAAATTATTCTAAAATCTAGGGAAGGAAAAAGACATTCAGATTCAAGAAACCAAACAATCCAAACTATGAATCAAAAGAGATTTTAGGTTAAAAGACAGGAGTATTATTAATAAGGAAAATGACAAAATATTGTTAATGGTTATGCAATTCTTTTTGTTGTTTGGTCACTAAGTTGCGTCAGACTCTTTTGTAACCCCATGGACTGTAGCCCATCAGGTTCCTCTATCCATGGGATTTCCTAGGCAGGAATACTGGAGTGGGTTCCATTTCCTTTTCCAAGAGATCTTCCTGACCCAGGAATCAAACCTGCATCTCCTTCACTGGCAGGTGGTTTCTTTACCACTGAGCCATTTGGGAAGCTTGTTCAATTCAGTTCAGTCGCTCAGTCGTGTTCAACTCTTTGCAACCCCATGGACTGCAGCACACTAGGCTTCCCTGTCCATCACCAACTCCCAGAGTTTGCTCAAACTCATGTCCATTGAGTCAGTGATGCCATCCAGCCATCTCATCCTCTGTTGTCCCCTTCTCCTCCTGTCTTCAATATTTCCCAGCATCAGAGTCTTCTTCAGCTAGTCAGTTTTTCATATCACATCAGATGGCCAAAGTATTGGAGCTTCAACTTCAGCATCAGTCTTTTCAATGAACATTCAGGACTGATTTCCTTTATGATTGACTGGGTCAAAGTCCTTGCAATCCAAGGTACTCTCAAGAGTCTTCTCCAACACCAAGGTTCAAAAGCATCAATTCACCTGTGGCGGATTCATTTTGATATTTGGCAAATCTAATACAGTTATGTAAAGTTTAAAAATAAAATAAAATTAAAAAAAAATAAAAAAAAAAAATAAAAGTAAGAATACACATAACCAAAAAAAAAAAAAAAATTCTTTGGAATTGTATACACAGTATGCAATTTGGGAACCTTGTATATACAGTATAAAATGTAAATTGTCATATAGCAACACAGAGTGTATGTGTGTGTGTAGGCTAAAAGTATAGAGATTTTATATATGATTAAGACATTTTATATAACTACAAAGAAAATATCTAGCAAACATACACACACACACACAAAGAATCAAAACATCTCAGTATAAAATAAAAAATAAATGAGACACACAAAAAATTGCAAAAGATAGAAAGATATACAGAGATATCTTATATATAAATGGACTAACTTCCCCAACCAAAAGATAATAACCCAGTGGATTAAAAAAAAAAAAAGCACACAGCTAAATGATTTCTACAACAGAGTCACATTCAATTTAAATATAAAAATAGGATGAAAGTAAAAGAAAAAGATTATTCTATGCAAATAGTCAGCAAAAGATAGCCAAAGTAACTATGCTCATATCAAACAAGGTAGATTTTAATGTCATAAAATGTCCAAAGAAAAAAGAAACACACTATACAAAGATAAAATGGTCAACATACATGGATATATAAAAGTGTAAATACATATGTGTACATTGGTGTACCTAAAACTATAAAACAAACATTGACAGATCAGAAGGGAATAATGGACATTAAAACAAAATAGAGACTTCATTGTCTTACATTCAGTAATGAACATATCATATAGTTAGAAGATCAAAAATGAATCAGTGGGCTTGCTCGAAGAGACACACACACAATTACACACAACAGCCCAGATAGTTTTATCAAGACAACATAGTCATTCTCCAGGATAAATCACACATTGTACTAAAAAGTGTATAAACATATTGTATATATATTTATATATTTACATAAAATTTTATATATTTATATTTTTATATTCATATATTTATATATAATATATTATATATAATTTAGACATAAATAATATATATTTTATATATTATTATATTTATATATATACTATACATTTATATATATAATTTATAATATAATAATATATAATATAATGCATATTATATAATATTGTATAATATATAATATTATATTATATATAATATATACATAATAGATAATAATGTATATTATATATGAATTATATATAATATATATTATATATGAATCATATAAATAATATGATATATATAATTTATACTATATAATATATAATATAATATAATCATATTATATTATATATTGTACCAATATAATAACATATATAATATAACAATACAATATATATCATATATTATATAAATTATATATAATATATATTATACAATATATTACATATATCATATTATATACTATATAAATTATACATTATACATATATTCTATATATTACATATTATAATACATAGCATATATTATATATTATAATCCAATATATTATAACATTATATAATACAGTATATATTGTATTATTATATTATTATTTTATTATAATATATATGATATTATGTTAGTAAAATACATGATATAAAATAATATTATAAGATATATTATATTATATTATATATCATATCATATAAAATATAATGATATAATATATAATTATATATAATAGATATAATTATATGCATTACATTTTATATGATATTATATATGTTATTATATTGGTACAATATATAATATAATATGATAATATATATATTATATTATATAATATATAATATATATTATATTAATATAGTATATATGGTATAAATGATATATGATATTTGATATTAATATATCATTAATATATGATATATAATATATTATATAATATATATCACATAATATGATATATTATATACAATATATTATATTATATATTATTAAAATATTATTTAAAATAATAAAATATATGTAATATATAATAATATATATTATATAATATATCATTAAATAATATGTAATATAATATTGTATAATATTATAATATAATATAACATTATATACATCTAATATATATATGATATATATTATCATTATATAATATGATATATTGGATATATAATACATATTATATAAACAATGAATATATAATATACATTATATTATACATATAATTATATATATTTATATCATTTATAAATATTATAAATTATAAAAACAATATAATAATAGAATAAATATTATATTTATTAATTATAATATTATTTAAATATAATATAATATATTCACATATATGTGTATATATACATTATATAATAATGTGTATGTGTATATATGTACATTATATATACTATATATATACATATATATATACATTATATACCCATTATATACATTATATGGAGAAGGCAATGGCAACCAACTCCAGTACTCTTGCCTGGAAAAACCCATGGACGGAGGAGCCTGGTAGGCTGCAATCCATGGGGTCTCTAGCAGTTGGAGACTACAGAGCAACTTCACTTTCACTTTTCACTTTCATGCTTTGGAGAAGGAAATGGAAACCCACTTCAGTGTTCTTGCCTGGAGAATCCCAGGGACAGGGGAACCTGGTTGGCGGCCGTCTATGGGGTCACACAGAGTTGGACACGACTAAAGTGACTTAGCAGTAGCATATACTCTATATAAACATTTATAATATATACATTATATACACATTTATAATGTATATATTATATATACATTATACACATATACATTATTATAAATACATACATAATAGATATATACATTATTATATATATTCATTATATATACATGTATATATAATTCCCTTCGTTTCAGTTCAGTCACTCAGTCGTGTCCGACTCTTTGCAACCCCATGAACTGCAGCATGCCGGGCCTCCTTTCCGTCACCAACTCCTGGAGTTCACTCAGACTCATGTCCACCGAGTCAATGATGCCATCCAGCCATCTCATCATCTGTCGTCCCCTTATCCTCCTGCTCCCAGTCCCTCCCAGCATCAGAGTCTTTTCCAATGAGTCCACTCTTCACATGAGGTGGCCAAAGTACTGGAGTTTCAGCCTTCGCATCATTCCCTCCAAAGAAATCCCAGGGCTGATCTCCTTCAGAATGGACTGGTTGGATCTGCTTGCAGTCCAAGGAACTTTCAAGAGTCTTCTGCAACAACACAGTTCAAAAGCATCAATTCTTTGGTGCTTAGCCTTCTTCACAGTCCAATCTCACATCCATACATGACCACAGGAAAAACCATAGTCTTAACTAGACGGACCTTTGTTGGCAAAGTAATGTCTCTGCTTTTGAATATGCTATCTAGGTTGATCATAACTTTCCTTCCAAGGAGTAAGTGTCTTTTAATTTCATGGCTGCAGTCACCATCTGTAGTGATTTTGCACCCCCGAAAAATAAAATCTGACATTGTTTCCACTGTTTACCCATCTATTTCCCATGAAGTGATGGGACCGGATGCCATGAGCTTCATTTTCTGAATGTTGAGCTTTAAGCCAACTTTTCCACTCTCCACTTTCAACAAGAGGCTCTTTAGTTCCTCTTCATTTTCTGCCATAAGGGTGGTGTCATCTGTATATCTGAGGTTATTGATATTTCTCCTGGCAATCTTGATTCCAGCTTGTGTTTCTTCCAGCCCAGCATTTCTCATGATGCATTCTGCATTTAAGTTAAATAGGCAGGGTGACAATATACAGCCTTGACATACTCCTTTTCCTAATTGGAACCAGTCTGTTGTTCCATGTCCAGTTCTAACTGTTGCTTCCTGACCTCCATATAGATTTCTCAAGAGGCAGGTCAGGTGCTCTGGTATTCCTATCTCTTTCAGAATTTTCCACAGTTTATTGTGATTCACACAGTCAAAGGCTTTGGCATACATAATTATATATCAGATCGGATCAGTCGCTCAGTCGTGTCCGATCTTTGCAACCCCATGAATCGCAGCACACCAGGCATCCCTGTCCATCACCAACTCCCAGAGTTCACTGAGACTAACGTCCATCGACTCAGTGATGCCATCCAGCCATCTCATCCTCTGTCGTCCCCTTCTCCTCCTGCCCCCAATCCCTCCCAGCTTAAGAGTCTTTTCCAATGAGTCAACTCTTCGCATGAGGTGGCCAAAGTATGGGAGTTTCAGCTTTAGCATCATTCCTTCCAAAGAAATCCCAGGGCTCATCTCTTTCAGAATGGATTGGTTGGATCTCCTTGCAGACCTATGGACTCGCAAGAGTCTTCTCCAACAACACAGTTCAAAAGCATCAATTCTTCGGAACTCATCCTTCTTCACAGTCCAACTCTCACATCCATACATGACCACAGGAAAAACCATAGCCTTGACTAGACGGACCTTTGTTGGCAAAGTAATGTCTCTGCTTTTGAATATGCTATCTAGGTTGGTCATAACTTTCCTTCCAAAGAGTAAGCGTCTTTTAATTTCATGGCTACAGTCACCATCGGTAGTGATTTTGGAGCCCCCTAACATAAAGTCTGAGATAGTTTCCACTGTTTCTCCATCTCTTTCCCATGAAGTGGTGGGACCGGATGCCATGATCTTCGTTTTCTGAATGTTGAGCTTTAAGCCAACTTTTTCACTCTCCACATAAATATAATATAATAATATATATATACACACATATATATGTATATATATACCTTATATAATATATATAATTATATATATGTATAGTCAATAAAGCAGAAATAGATATTTTTCTGGAACTCTCTTGCTTTTTCCATGATCCAGCGGATGTTGGCATTTGATCTCTGTTTCCTCTGCCTTTTCTAAAACCAGCTTGAAAATCAGGAAGTTCACAGTTCACATCCTGGCTTGGAGAATTTTGAGCATTACTTTACTAGCGTGTGAGATGAGTGCAATTGTGCAGTAGTTTGAGCATTCTTTGGCATTGCCTTTCCTTGGGATTGGAATGAAAACTGACCTATTCCGGTCCTGTGGCCACTGCTGAGTTTTCCAAATTTGCTGGCTATTGAGTGCAGCACTTTCACAGCATCATCTTTCAGGATTTGGAATAGCTCAACTGGAACTCTATTACCTCCACTAGCTTTGTTTGTAATGATGCTTTCTAAGGCCCTCTTGACTTCACATTCCAGGATGTCTGGCTCTAGGTCAGTGATCACACCATCGTGATTATCTGGTTTGTGAAGGTCTTTTTTGTACAGTTCTTCTGTGTATTCTTGCCATCTCTTCTTAATATCTTCTGCTTCTGTTAGGTCCATACCATTTCTGTCCTTTATCAAGCCCATCTTTGCATGAAATATTCCTTTGGTATCTCTGATTTTCGTGAAGAGATCTAGTCTTTCCCATTCTGTTGCTTTCCTCTATTTCTTTGCATTGATCACTGAAGAAGGCTTTCTTATCTCTTCCTGCTATTCTTTGAAACTCTGCATTCAGATGTTTATATCTTCCCTTTTCTCCTTTTCTTTTTGCTTCTCTTCTTTTCACAGCTCTTTGTAAGGCCTCCCCAGACAGCCATTTTGCTTTTTTGCATTTCTTTTCCATGGGGATGGTCTTGATCCCTGTCTCCTGTACAGTGTCATGAACCTCATTCCATAGTTCATCAGGCACTCTATCTATCAGATCTAGGCCCTTAAATCTATTTCTCACTTCCCCTGTATAATCATAAGGGATTTGGTTTAGATCATACCTGAATGATCCAGTAGTTTTCCCTTCCTTCTTCAATTTAAATCTGAATTTGGAAATAATGTGTTCATGGTCTGAGCCACAGTCAGCTCCTGGTCTTGTTTTTGCTCACTGTATAGAGCTTCTCCATCTGTGGCTACAAAGAATATAATCAGTCTGATTTCGGTGTTGACCATCTGGTGATGTCCATGTGTAGAATCTTCTCTTGTGTTGTTGGAAGAGGGTGTTTGCTATGACCAGTGCATTTTCTTGGCAAAACTCTATTTGTCTTTGCCCTGCTTCATTCCGTATTCTAAGGCCAAATTTGCCTGTTACTCCAGGTGTTTCTTGACTTCCTACTTTTGCATCCCTGTCCCCTATAATGAAACTGACATCTTTTTTGGGTGTTAGTTCTAGAAGGTCTTGTAGGTCTTCATAGACCCATTCAACTTCAGCTTCTTCATCGCTACTGGTTGGGGCATAGACTTGGATTACTGTGATATTGAATGGTTTGCCTTGGAAATGAACAGAGATAATACTGTCGTTTTTGAGATTGCATCCAAGTATTGCATTTCGGACTCTTTTGTTGACCATGATGGCCACTCCATTTCTTCTGAGGGATTCATGTGCGCAGTAGTAGATATAATGGTCATCTGAGTTAAATTCACCCATTCAAGTCCATTTCAGCTCACTGATTCCTAGAATGTCGACATTCACTCTTGCCATCTCTTGTTTGACCACTTCCAATTTGCCTTGATTCATGGACCTGACATTCCAGGTTCCTATGCAATATTGCTCTTTACAGCATCGGACCTTGCTTCTATCACCAGTCACATCCACAGCTGGGTATTCTTTTTGCTTTGCCTGCATCCTTTCATTCTTTCTGGAGTTATTTCTCCACTGATCTCCAGTAGCACATTGGGCATCTACTGACCTGGGGAGTTCCTTTTTCAGTATCCTATCATTTTGCCTTTTCATACTGTTCATGGGGTTCTCAAGGCAAGAATACTGAAGTGGTTTGCCATTCCCTTCTCCAGTGGACCACATTCTGTCAGATCTCTCCTTGAGAAATTTGTATGCAGGTCAGGAAGCAACAGTTAGAACTGGACATAGAACAACAGACTGGTTCCAAATAGGAAAAGGAGTACATCAAGGCTGTGTATTGTCACCCTGCTTATTTAACTTCTATGCAGAGTACATCATGAGAAACACTGGACTGGAAGAAACACAAGCTGGAATCAAGATAGCCGGGAATAATATAAAGAACCTCAGATATGCAGATGACACCACCCTTACGCCAGAAAGTGAAGAGGAACTACAAAGCCTCTTGATGAAAGTGAAAGTGGAGAGTAATAAAGTTGGCTTAAAGCTCAACATTCAGAAAACGAAGCTCATGGCATCCGGTCCCATCACTTCATGGGAAATAGAAGGGGAAACAGTGGAAACAGTGTCAGATTTATTTTTCTGGGCTGCAAAATCACTAGAGATGTTGACTGCAGCCATGAAATTAAAAGACACTTACTCCTTGGAAGGAAAGTTATGATCAACCTAGATAGCATATTCAAAAGCAAAGACATTACTTTGCCAACAAAGGTCCATCTAGTCAATCCTATGGTTTTTCCTGTGGTCATGTATGGATGTGAGACTTTTACTGTGAAGAAGGCCGAGTGCTGAAGAATTGATGCTTTTGAACTGTGGTGTTGGAGAAGACTCTTGAGAGCCCCTTGGTCTGCAAAGAGATCCAACCAGTCCATTATGAAGGAGATTAGCCCTGGGATTACTTTGGAAGGAATTATGCTAAAGCTGAAACTCCTGTACTTTGGCCACCTCATGGGAAGAGTTGACTCATTGGAAAAGACTCTTAAGCTGGGAGGGATTGGGGGCAGGAGGAGAAGGGGACGATAGAGAATGAGATGGCTGGTTGGCATCACTGACTCGATGGACATGAGTCTCAGTGAACTCTGGAAGGTGGTGATGGACAGGGATGCCTGGTGTGCTGCAATTCATGGGGTCGCAAAGAATTGGACATGACTGAGCAACTGATCTGATCTGATATGATATGATATATATGTATATTATATATAATTAACATACATAATTATAATAATATAACGATAATGATATACTAGTAATATAATAAATATTATATTTATAAATTATTATAATTATTATATATAATCTATACAATATTAATAACCATACAATATATGATATATTTATATATATATCATATATCCAATATCATATATAATATAATATATTATGATATATTTTAACATATTATATATATATTATATATATATAAAATACATATATATATACATAATTGCTATTGCTGTTATCCGACTCTGTGGGATCCCATAGACAGAAGCCCACCAGGCTCCACCGTCCCTGGAATTCTCCAGGCAAGAACACTGGAGTGGTTTGCCATTTCCTCTCCAATGTAGGAATTGAAAAGTGAAAGTGAAGTCATTCAGTCGTGTCTGACTCTTCATGACCCCATGGACTGCAGCCCACCAGGCTCCTCCGTCCATGGGATTTTCCAGGCAAGAGTACTGGAGTGGGGTGCCATTGCCTTCCCTGATATACATAATATATATGCACTATATATATGTATATATATATATATATATATATATATATATATATGGCCTTAGTAAATGTAAGAAGATTGAAATTATAGCAAGTATCTTTCTCAACCACAATGGAATGAAACTAGAAATCAGTAGCAGAAAGAAAGCTAAAAAAAATTACAAGTATGTGGAAATTAAACAGCACATTCTTTAACAACCAATGGATTAAAGAAGAAATTAGAGGGTAAATTAAAAACTATCTTTACACAAAATTTTTTAAATATATCAAAACTAATAGGATGCATCAAAACAAGTACTGATAACAAAGTTTATAGCAATAAACCCCTACATTAAAGAAAATAAAGCAACATCAAATAAACTAACATCACACCTACAAAAACTAGAAAAAGAACAAATTAAGCCCAAAGTTAACAGAAAAAAGTTTTTAAACTAAAAAAAAAGAAAGAAGGAAAATAATCTACAAAATAATAATTGTTTTTTTGAAAAGACTAACAAAATTGACAAAAATATTAGCTAGATAACATTAAAAAGGGGAATTAAATAAAATTAGAATGAAAAAGGTGACATTAAATCTGATGCCACAGAAATAAGAGAAATTATAATAAATAATTATACTTTAACATATTGGATAGCCTAGAAAAAATGGGAAAAATTATAAACAAAAACCTTACCAATACTTTATAAGAAAAATATAGAAAACATGAACAGACCTATCATGAAATAAAAAGATTAAGTAATCACCAACCTCCCAACAAAGGAAAACTCACAATCAGATGGCTTCATTGGAGATGTCTACCAAATATTTAAAGGAGATTAATATTGATCCATCTCAAACTATTCAAAATTCTAAAGAGGTCAGGTACATTTCCAAACTCATTTTATGACAGCAGAGGTAACCTGATACCAAAGTCATGCCAAAGTTATGCAGGAACAATACAAGAATAGAAAATTACAGATAAATAACCCTAATGAACATGGATGCAAAGACTTAGCAAAGTACTAGTAACCAAATTCACAGCAGATTAAAAAGCATTATAATTGTACTTATCATGATCAAGTAAGATTTATACTAGGAGCAAACAGGTTCAAAGTGCACAAATCAATAAATGCCATACACCACACTAACATAATGAAAGACAAAAATCACATGATCATCTCAGCGTAGATGTAGAAAATGCATTTGATAAATATAGCATCTTTTTGTAATAAAGAATCTCAGCAAATATAGTATGGAACGAATGTACTTCAACATAATAAGGCATCCAGATTAGAAGAGAAGAAGTAAAACTGCCTCTGTTGGCAAATAACATAATCTTACATATAAAAAACCTCTGAAAACTTCAAAAATACACATACACACACATGTCAGCATGAAAAAAAAAAGCAGTCATTTCTATATACTAAAAATGAATTATTCTAATGTATAATATTCCCAAATATAGTAACAATGAATTATCCAAAAATAAAAATTTAAATTATCTAATTTATAATAGCATTAAAAAGAATAAAATCCTTCAGATCAAACTTTACTAAGAAGGTTAAAGACTTGTGTACTGAAAACTACTAAACATTGATGGAAGACATCAAGAAGACAAATGAATAAAAGATATCATGTATCCATGAATTAGAAGAATTAATATTATTAAAATGTCTACAGTACCTAAAGAAATCTATTGATTTATTAAAATCCTAATGGCATTTTTACAGTAATAATTAATTTCTAAAACTTATATGGAGCCAGAAAGGATTCTGAATACTTAAAACAATTTTGACAAAGAACAAATCTGAGAGCATCACTCTTCTGATTTAAAATATATTTAAAAGCTTCAGTAATTAAAACAGTATGGTATTGGCATAAAAATAGGCATGTGTATTAACAAAAGAGAATAGAGAGCCTAGAAATGAGATTACACATACACAGTCAACTAATCTTCCAAAAGGGTAACAAGAATACACAGTGGGGAAAACACAGTCTCTTCAATCTGGTAATAAGATATCCAGATATCCACATACAAGAAAAATAGATTGGATCCTATCATACACCATACATAAAATTAATCTCAAAATAGATTAAAGACTTAAATGTAAGTCTGAACCTATAAAATTCCTGGTAGTAAAAATAAGGGGAAAGCTTCATGACATTGTCTTTGGCAATGATTACTTGGATGTGACATCAAAAGCATAAGCAACAAAACAGACAAGAGGGACCACATCAAACTAAATACTTCTGAACAACAAAGGAAATAATCAACAAGATGAAAAGATACTACTAAAATAAAGATAACAACATTGATAAAATGTTGAGAAATTGGAAAATTTTTACCTTGTTGTAATAATGTAAAATGGTGTAGACACTATGGAAAACACTATATAATTTCCTCAAAAAATTAAAAATAGAAACTACCATATGACTCATCAGTCTCACTTCTGTATGTATATCCAAAAAATTAAAATCATGATCTCAAAAAGTTATTTTCAGGCCCATGGTAACTGCAGCACAAGTCATACTAGCTAAGAGGGAGAAATAGCCTAAATGTCCATCAACAGACCAACTGGTAAAGAAAAGTGTTATATTCATACAACAGAATAATATTCAGCCACAAAAAAGAAGAAAATCTTGTCATATATTACAATACAGATGAATCTGGAAGGCATTACACTAAGAAAATATCAGTAACAAAAGACAAATATTGTATGATTCCGTTTATATGAGGTGTCTAAACTAGTCAAACTCATTAAAGTAAAAGTAGAATGGTGGTTGCCAGGAATTCTAGAAGGGAGAAATGGGAGGCTGCTGTTCACTACATGTAAGTTTTTGCAGTTGCTTAAGATGAAAAAGTTATAGAGATCTTTGGTACAACACTGTATTTATAGTTAATAATATGTTGCTGCACACTTAAGAATTTAAGAGGGTAGACCCCATATGATGTGTTTTATAGCTTTAAAAAAGAAAATATTTAAATTTTTTAAAGACTGAACCGTGAACTTGCTGATGTTCAAGCTGGTTTTAGAAAAGGCAGAAGAACCAGAGATCAAATTGCCAACATCCGCTGGATCATGGAAAAAGCAAGAGAGTTCCAGAAAAACATCTATTTGTACTTTATTGACTATGCCAAAGCCTTTGAATGTGTGGATCACAATAAACTGTGGGAAATTCTTCAAGAGATGGGAATACCAGACCACCTGACCTGCCTTTTGAGGAATCTCTATGCAAGACAGGAAGCAACAGTTAGAACAGGACATGGAACAACAGACTGGTTCCAAATAGGAAAAGGAGTTCGTCAAGGCTGTATATTGTCACCCTGCTTACTTAACTTATATGCAGAGTACATCATGAGAAACGCTGGACTGGAAGAAACACAAGCTGGAATCAAAGTTGCCAGGAGAAATATCAATAACCTCAGATATGCAGATGACACCACCCTTATGGCAGAAAGTGAAGAGGAACTATAAAGCCTCTTGATGAAAGTGAAAGTGAAGAGTGAAAAAGTTGCCTTAAAGCTCAACATTCAGAAAACAAAGATCATGGCATCCGGTCCCATCACTTCATGGGAAATAGATGGAGAAACAGTGGAAACAGTGTCAGACTTTATTTTTCTGGGCTCCAAAATCACTGCAGATGGTGACTGCAGCCATGAAATTAAAAGATTCTAACTCCTTGGAAGGAATGTTATGACCAACCTAGATAACATATTCAAAAGCAAAGACATTTCTTTGTCAAAAAAAGTTCATCTAGTCAAGGCTATGGTTTTTCCTGTCGTCATGTATGGATGTGAGACTTGGACTGTGAAGAAGGCTGAGCGCCGAAGAATTGATGCTTTTGAACTGTGGTGTTGGAGAAGACTCTTGAGAGTCCCTTGGTCTGCAAGGAGATCCAACCAGTCCATTCTGAAGGAGATCAACCCTGGGATTTCTTTGGAAGGAATGATACTAAAGCTGAAACTCCAGTACTTTGGCCACCTCATGGGAAGAGTTGACTCATTGGAAAAGACTCTGATGCTGGGAGGGATTGGGGGCAAGAGCAGAAGGGGACGACAGAGGATGAGATGGCTGGATGGCATCACTGACTCGACGGACGTGAGTCTGAGTGAACTCCGGGAGTTGGTGATGGACAGGGAGGCCTAGAGTGCTGCGATTCATGGGGTCGCAAAGAGTCGGACACAACTGAGTGACTGATCTGATCTGATCTGATCTCATGGTATTTTATAACTACAAATTTCCGTATTTTGAAGGTCAAATCATTCAACACCTTACAAATCAAGTCAGTTACTCAGGTTCTTAAGAATTTTGTTTTGTTTTGCTTTTGTGTATAATCCTGAACATATTGGTTTGGAACTTAGTTGTGTTCATTTACGATTACTTAGTACAGTTTTAAACATGATACCCAGTTGTGGAATCTGGCTTGAGAACATCTCTTACAGGTCTTTTTATTTGAAAAGACATCTTTTCCCAGAAGGTCATCACCAAAATTCCATAATCTTTTTTCCCACTATAAAACCATATGCCATAGGCATTTGCCCCAGCTCGGGGTTGGCTTGGAGAGTATCTGACATTTCAAACTCTCTACTTGTAGATATTGTCTACAGGTAAATAAATAAAAACAAATTATCAAAATAAGATAACAAATTTCAAAAAGAAAAGGGAAGATTATTGGGTAGAATTGGCAACGAGTTCTGCTCCATACTTCTTACCCTAAGTCATCTTCCTCAAAGTGTGATCAAATGTTAATAGTTATGATTTCCCAATTATTCTATGGTTTAAATTCAATTCAGTCAATATTGTTAAATTTAGCCTGAAGAAATAAACTCTCTTCTTAGTAATTTCTGCTTGCTAATTTCAAGTACTTTCTCAGTATTTCAATTGTCCACCAATGCCTTATATTTTCCAGGCATTCCTTAGTATAGATTGGAGAATTAATTGCAAAGATGACTTTAGAATGGAAAGGAAAAGAATCTGGGACACTTATACAATGGGCCCTTAACAAGGATATGCACTCTTGAATCCTTTTTCTTAAGGTGTACTTCCAAGATTATATAAGCATTAGGCCCCACAACATCTTTACATTCATGAAGACATGTATTATATAATCTTACAGAGCAGAAATCAGAGTTCTTAGAATTATGGAAAATGGCCTCTAGAAACACACTGATTGCTGAGGCATGAGTAGTGTGTCCTGGAACCTACACCAGTCATTTTTGAGATCATTATTGTTATCTGGCTTTGGGACAGGGAAAAGAGAGCAGCAGATTTACATCCTGGTCATTTACTTTTCGGGGCTTCCCAGGTGGTGCTAGTGGTAAAGAACCCGCCTGTCAACACAGGAGACATAAGAGAGGTAGGTTCCATCCCTGGGCTGGGACAATCCCCTGGAGTAAGCAATGACAACCACTCTAGTATTCTTGCCTGGAAATCCTATGGACAGAGGAGCCTGACGGGCTATAGTCCATGGGGTCGCAAAGCGTCAGATACCACTGAAGTGACTTAGGACACAAACACATTTATTTTCAGTCGTCTCAAAGTATCTGAACATGGTGGGCTATCTGGTTAATAGTATATTGCTCTCTATATAATTCTACCTCCCCTCCATGAATGGCATGGATGAATTTCTATGCCAAAAAGCAAGCCTTGTGAAAACAAAAATGATGCTTCAGACTCTTCCCCACTCTCGTCTATGCCTGCTAAGTAACTTCAGTCATGTCCTACTATTTGCGACCCTATACTCTAGGCCGACAGGCTTTTCAGTCAATGGGATTCTCCAGGCAAGAATACTAGAGTGGATTGCCATATCTTCCTCCATGGAATTCTCTGGACCCAGGGATCTAACTCACATCCTTGCATCTCCTGCATTGGCTGGTGGGTTCTTAACCAGTAGTGCCACCTGGGAAGAACTTAGTTCAGTTCAGTCACTCAGTCGTGTCTGACTCTTAGAGACTGAATGGATTGCAGCATGCCAAGCTTCCCTGTCCATCACCAAATCCTGGCGTTGGCTCAAACTCATGTCCATTGAATTGGTGATGCCATCCAACCATCTTATCCTCTGTCATCCCCTTCTTCTCCAACCTTCAATCTTTCCCAGGAACAGGGTCTTTGCCAATGAGTCAGTTATTTCCATCAACTGGCCAAAGTATTGGAGTTTCAGCTTCAGCATCCATCCTTCCAATGAATATTCAGGATTGCTTTCCTTTAGGATTGACTGGTTTGACCTCCATGCAGTCCAAGGGACTCTCAGGAGTCTTCTGCCACACCACAGTTTAAATGCCTCAATTCTTCGGCGCTCAGCTTTCTTTATGGTCCAACTCTCACATCCATACATGACAACTGCAAAAACCATAACCTTGACTAGATAGAACTTGGTCAGCAAAGTCATGTCTCTACTTTTTAATATGCTGTCTAGTTTGGTCATAACTTTTCTTCCAAGAAGCAAGTGTCTCTTAATTTCATGGCTACAATCACCATCTGCAGTGGTTTGGAGTCCAAGAAAATAAAGTATGTCACAGTTTCCATTGTTTCACCATCTATTTGCCATGAAGTAATGGGACTGGATGCCATGATCTTAGTTTTCTGAATGTTGAGTTTTAAGCCAGCTTTTTCACTCTCCTCTTTCACTTTCATCAAGCAGCTCTTAAGTTCTTCTTCACTTTCTGCCATAAGTGTGGGGTCATCTGAGTATCAGAGGTTATTGATATTTCTCCCAGCAATCTTGCTACTAGCTTGTGCTTCATCCAGCCTGGCATTTCTCATGATGTACTCTGCATATAACTTAAATAAGCAGGGTGACAATATACAGCCTTGACATACTCCTTTCCCAATTTGGAACCCATCTGTTGTTCCATGTCCAGTTCTAATTGTTGCTTCCTGACCTGCATACAGATTTCTCAGGAGGAAGGTCAGGTGGTCTGGTTTTCCCATCTATAAGAATTTTCCAGAGTTTGTTGTGATCCACACAGTCAAAGGTTTTGGAATAGTCAATAAAGCAGAAATAAATGTTTTTCTGGAACTCTCTTGCTTTTTTGACGATTCATCAGATGTTGGCAATTTGATCTCTGGTTCCTCTGCCTTTTCTAAATCCAGCTTGAATGTCTGGAAGTTCACAGTTCACACACAGTTGAAGCCAGCTAGGAGAATTTTGAGTAGTACTTTGCCAGTGTGTGAAATGAGTGCACTTGTGTGGTAGTTTGAATATTCTTCAGTTCAGTTCAGTTCAGTCGCTCAGTCATGTCCGACTCTTTGCGACCCCATGAATCGCAGCACACCAGGCCTCCCTGTCCATCACCAACTCGCAGATGTCACCCAGACTCACGTCCATTGAGTCAGTGATGTCATCCAGTCATCTCATCCTCTGTCATCCCCTTCTCCTCCTGCCCCCAATCCCTCCCAACATCAGAGTCTTTTCCAATGAGTCAACTCTTCTCATGAGGTGGCCAAAGTACTGGAGTTTCAGATTTAGCATAATTCCTTCCAAAGAACACCAAGGGCTGATCTCCTTCAGAATGGACTGGTTGGATCTTCTTGCAGACCAAGGGACTCTCAAGAGTCTTCTCCAACACCACAGTTCAAAAGCATCTATTCTTCAGCCCTCAACCTTCTTCACAGTCCAAGTCTCACATCCATACATGACCACAAGAAAACCATAGCCTTGACTAGATGAACCATTGTTGGCAAAGTAATGTCTCTGCTTTTGAATATGCTATCTAGGTTGGTCATAACTTTCCTTCCAAGGAGTGAGCTTATTTTAATTTCATGGCTGCAGTCACCATCTGCAGTGATTTTGGAGCCCCCAAAATAAAGTGTGACACTGTTTCCACTGTTTCCCCATCTATTTCACATGAAGTGATGGGATCAGATGCCATGATTTTCGTTTTCTGAATGTTGAGTTTTAAGCCAACTTTTTCACTCTCCACTTTTACTTTCATCAAGAGGCTTTGGAGTTCCTCTTCACTTTCTGCCATAAGAGTGGTGTCATCTGCATATCTGAGGTTATTGAGATTTCTCCCGGCAATCTTGATTCCAGCTTGTGTTTCTTCCAGTCCAGCGTTTTTCATGATGTACTCTGCATATAAGTTAAATAAGCAGGATGACAATATACAGTCTTGAGGTACTCCTTTTCCTATTTGGAACCAGTCTGTTGTTCCATGTCCAGTTCTAACTGTTGCTTCCTGACCTGCATACAAATTTCTCCAGAGGCAGATCAGGTGCTCTGGTATTCCCATCTCTTGAAGAATTTCCCACAGTTTATTGTGATCCACACAGTCAAAGGCTTTGGCATAGTCAATAAAGCAGAAATAGATGTTTTTCTGGAACTCTCTTGCTTTTTCCATGATCCAGTGGATGTTGGCAATTTGATCTCTGGTTCCTCTGCCTTTTCTAAAACCAGGTTGAACATCAGCAAGTTCATGGTTCGCATGTTGCCGAAGCCTGGCTTGGAAAATTTCGAGCATTATTTTACTAGCGTGTGAGATGAGTGCAATTGTGCAGTAGTTTGAGCATTCTTTGGCATTGCCTTTCTTTGGGATTGGAATGAAAACTGACCTTTTCCAGTCCTGTGGCCACTGCTGAGTTTTCCAAATTTGCTGACATATTGAGTGCAGCACTTTCACAGCATCATCTTTCAGGATTTGAAATAGCTCAACTGGAATTCCATCACCTCCACTGGCTTTGTTCGTAGTGATGCTTTCTAAGGCCCACTTGACTTCACATTCCAGGATGTCTGGCTCTAGGTGAGTGATCACACCATCGTGATTATCTGGGTCATGAAGATCTTTTTTGTACAGTTCTCTTATGTATTCTTGCCACCTCTTCTTAATATCGTCTGCTTCTGTTAGGTCCATACCATTTCTGTCCTTTATCGAGCCCATCTTTGCATGAAATGTTCCCTTGGTATCTCTAATATTCTTGAAGAGATCTCTAGTCTTTCCCATTCTGTTGTTTTCCTCTATTTCTTTGCATTGATCGCTGAAGAAGGCCTTCTCATCTCTTCTTGCTATTCTTTGGAACTCTGCATTCAGATGCTTATATCTTTCCTTTTCTCCTTTGCTTTTTGCTTCTCTTCTTTTCAAAGCTATCTGTAAGGCCTCCCCAGACAGCCATTTTCTTTTTTCGCATTTCCACTGCCTGTCTTTGGTATTGGTATGAAAACACATTTTCCAATGTTGTGGCCACTGTTGTGTTTTCCACATTTGCTGACATACTGAATGCAACACTTTAACAGCATCATCTTTTAGAATTTGAAATAGATCATGTGGAATTTCATCACCTCCACTAGTTTTGCTCATAGTGATGCTTCTAAGCCCTACTTGACTTCACATTTTAGGATGTCTGGCAGTAGGTGAATGATCTGGGTCATGAAGATCTTTTCTGTATAGTTTTCTGTGTATTCTTGTCACCTCTTCTTAATAATCTCTGCTTCTTTTAGGTCCATATCATTTATGTCCTTTATTGTTCCATCTTTGAATGAAATGTTCCTTTGGTATCTCGAATTTTCTTTAAGGGATCTCTAGTCTTTCCCATTCTATTGTTTTCCTCTATTTCTTTGCATGGATCGCTGAAGAAGGTTTTCTTATCTCTCCTGGCTATTCTTTGGAAATCTGTTTTCAAATGGGTATATTTTTCATTTTCTCCTTTGCTTTTGGCTTCTTTTCATTTCACAGCTATTTATAAGGCCTCCTCAGACAGCCATTTTGCTTTTTTCATTTCTTTTTCTTGGGGATGGTTTTGTTCCTTGTCTCCTGTACAGTGTCACAAACCTCCGTCCATGGTTCATCAGGCACTCTGTCTATCCGATCTAGTCTCTTAAATCTATTTCTCACTTGCACTGTATAATCATAAGGGATTTGATTTAGGTCATACCTGAATGGTCTAGTGGTTTTCCCCACTTTCTTCAGTTTCAGTCTAATTCGGCAATAAGGAGCTCATGATCTGAGCAACAGTCAGCTCCCAGTCTTGTTTTGGCTGACTATACAGAGCTTCTCCATCTTCGCTGCAAAGAATATAATCAATTTGATTTTGGTTATGCACCATCTGGTGATGTCCCTTCTCAGGGTTCATCATCTATTCTCTAGTACAATAATACAAGTTATTTTAGAAGTGAATAAGTGCAGAATATACCCACAGCCTTTCTAACTCTCCTTGGCATGCCCTTGGTTTTTTTTGCAGTCTTCAAAGCGATTTACTTCTAGAATTCTAGAGCAGAGGGGTGCCAAGGTAATTCTTCCTTAAATATATTATAGGCTTCTCCCTTCTCCCAATCTTTGGTCCATAAGTATGAGACAGGAACAATATAGTTCCACTTAACTGCATCGCCCTTAATGCTCCCCAGCAGTTAAGCTACAAGTTTCATATTTCATTAAGCAATGACTTTCAAGCATTGTATAATTTATTTCCATATATGATAAACAAGAACATGCATGTGTGTGTGTGTTTGTCCATGTGCCTATGCATATCAAACTGAACAAAGCTTTCATAAGCAATGTGCCCTTACTATGTGCATTACAGTGTATTTTTCTTTGTATATTTCACTTAAAAAATTTTAGTTACAACCTGAAAATTGATTTAGAGATCTATTGATGAGTCTCTACTATGGTTTAGAAAACCATATCTTCCTACTATCACAGTGTAATTGAAAACATTTATGGTTTAACTGTGCCTAGAACAAACTCTACTATGTAATAGTCCACCAGACCTAGATTTTGGTCTGTATATGAGGCTTAAGAAAATTTTTTTAAAAACCATTTAAAAAAAGTCCTTAACACCTGGCTTTAACAAATACCTTACTAGAAGAGAGAATATAAAAATATTAAGATCCAGTTTGAGACTCAGAATATATATCCTAAGTCAGAGATGTGCAGTTTTTCTTAAAGTTCCAGATAGTAAATATTTCAGCCTTTGTAGACTATACAAACTCTGTTGCAACTCCTCAATACTGCCTTCATATCATGAATATTGCCATAGACAATATGTAAAAAAAAAAAAAAAAGTTTGTGGCCAGGTTTAATAAAATTTTATTTAACAAAGTAGGTAGTGATTTGCCAATTACTATTCTAAATAGAAGTGTCTTATTCTTTCTCCCATAACAATATATTCTGCAATTACTTATTTGTAAGTTTTCCTCTTTCTCACATGCTACCTCAATTAATTCCAAGCTCCATGAAAATACAGGTCTCTTCTATATTTTATTTTTGTGTCCCCAGTACCTGGCACAGTAGAGACCAGATACATTTGTATCATGTCTTTTCTCAGCTCCCGAAAATGCCAGGAGAATAACCTGTTAAAGCAAAGCTAAGCTTAGTTGATTTATATGTTAAATAAGATCAAGGCAAATATGGAGGCTTAGCAGACTTTCTGATAGACATAAGAAGAGGATATTTATTCCAGGTTACTGTATTAAAAAGAAAGCTGCTATGACTGTCAATGTACAGGTTTTTTTGCAGACAGATGTTTTCATTCCTGTGAGCTAAATGATCAAGTGTGCTATTTCTGTGTTGTATAGTTAATTTTACAAGAAAACTACCAAAATAGTTTCAATAATGGCTTTCTGTGCGTGTGTGTGTGTGTGTGTGTGTGTGTTAGTCGTTCAGTCAAGTCCAAATCTTTGTGACACCATGGACTGTAGCCTACAGGGCTTCTCTGTCCATGTACTTCTCCAGACAAGAATATTGAAGTGAGTAGCCATTCACTTCTCCTGGAGATCTTCCTGACCCAGGGATCGAACCCAGTTCTCCTGTATTGCAAGAAGATTCTTTACTATGTGAAACACCAGAGAAGCCCTAATTTTACAAGAAACGTTCAAAATAGTTTCAATAATGGTCTTATAGTTTTACAATTTCATCAGCAATTTATAAGAGACCTAGTTTTTTCACATGCTCTTCATCATTTGGTATAATCACTATTTTATATTTTAGCTTGTGTAATGGATATATCACAGTAATCCAAGTCTATGCCCCAAACAATAACACTGAAGAAGCTGAAGTTGAACAGTTCTATAAAGACATACAAGACCTTTTAGAACTAACACCCATAAAAGATGTCCTCTTCATTATAGGAGACTGGAATGCAAAAGTAGGAAGTCAAGAAACACCTGGGGTAACAGGCAAATTTGGCCTTGGAATACAGAATGAAGCAAGGCAAAGGCTTCTAGAGTTTTGCCAAGAGAATGCTCTGGTCATAACAAACACCCTCTTCCAACAACACAAGAGAAGACTCTACACATGGACGTCACCAGATGGTCAAACTGAAATCAGATTGATTATATTCTTTGCAGCCAAAGATGGAGAAACTCTGTACAGTCTGCAAAAACAAGACCAGGAGCTGACTGTGGTTCAAATCATGAATTCCTTATTGCCAAATTAAGATTGAAATTGAAGAAAGTAGGGAAAACCACTAGACCATTCAGGTATGACCTAAATCAAATCCCTTATGATTATACAGTGGAAATGAGAAATAGATTTAATGGACTAGATCTGATAGAGTGCCTGATGAACTATGGACAGAGGTTCGTGACATTGTACAGGAGACAGAGATCAAGACCATCCCCAAGGAAAAGAAATGCAAAAAGGAAAAATGCCTATCTGAGGAGGCCTTGCAAATGGCTGTGAAAAGAAGAGAAGCGAAAAGCAAAGGAGAAAAGGAAAGATATAAGCATCTAAAAGCAGATTTCCAAAGAATAGTAAAGAGAGATAAGAAAGCCTTCCTCAGCGATCAATGTGAAGAAATAGAGGAAAACAACAGAATGGGAAAGACTAGAGATCTCTTCAAGAAAATTTGAGATACCAAGGGAACATTTCATGCAAAGATGGGCTCGATAAAGCACAGAAATGGTATGGACATAACAGAAGCAGACGATATTAAGAAGAGATGGCAAGAATACACAGAAGAACTGTGCAAAAAAGATCTTCATGACCCAGATAATCACGATGGTGTGCTCACTGACCTAGAGCCAGACATCCTGGAATGTGAAGTCAAGTGGGCTTTAGAAAGCATCACTATGAACAAAGCTAATGGAGGTGATGGAATTCCAGTTGAGCTATTTCAAATCCTGAAAGATAATGCTATTGAAGTGCTGCACACAATATGCCAGCAAGTTTGGAAAACTCAGCAGTTGCCACAGGACTGGAAAAGGCCAGTTTTCATTCCAATCCCAGAGAAAGACAATGCCAAAGGATCCTCAAACTACTGCACAATTGCACTCATCTCACACGCTAGTAAAGTAATGCTCAAAATTCTCCAAGCCAGGCTTCAGCAATACATGAACCGTGAACTGGCTGATGTTCAAGCTGGTTTTAGAAAAGGGAGAGGAACCAGAGATCAAATTGTAAACATCCGCTGGATCATGGAAAAAGCAAGAGAGTTCCAGAAAAACATCTATTTCTGCTTTATTGACTATGCCAAAGCCTTTGACTGTGTGGATCACAATGAACTGGAAAATCCTTCAAGAGATGGGAATACCAGAGCACCTGACCTGCCTCTTGAGAAACCTATATGCAGGTCAGGAAGCAACAGTTAGAACTGGACATGAAACAATAGACCAGTTCCAAATAGGAAAAGGAGTACGTCAAGGCTGTATACTGTCACCCTGCTTATTTAACTTATATGCAGAGTACATCATGAGAAATGCTGGGCTGGAAGAAGCACAAGCTGGAATCAAGATTGCCAGGAGAAATATCAATAACCTCAGATATGCAGATGATGCCACCCTTATGGCAGAAAGTGAAGAGGAACTAAAGAGCCTCTTGATGAAAGTGAAAGAGGGGAGTGGAAAAGTTGGCTTAAAACTCAACATTCAGAAAACTAAGATCATGGCATCTGGTCCCATCACTTCATGGGAAATAGATGGGGAAACAGTGGAAACAGTGTCAGACTTTTTATTTTCTTGGGCTCCAAAATCACTGCAGATTGTGATTGCAACCATGAAATTAAAAGTTGCTTCCTCCTTGGAAGGAAAGTTATAACCAACCTAGATAGCATTTTAAAAAACAGAGATATTACTTTGCCAGCAAAGATCCATCTAGTCAAGGCTATGGTTTTTCCAGTGGTCATCTATGGATGTGAGAGTTGGACTGTGAAGAAAGCTGAGCGCCGAAGGATTGATGCTTTTGAACTGTGGTGCTGGAGTAGACTCTTGAGAGTCCCTTGGTCTGCAAGGAGATCCAACCAGTCCATTCTGAAGGAGATCAGTCCTGGTTTTTCATTGGAGGGACTGATGCTGAAGCTGAAACTCCAATACTTTGGCCACCTCATGCGAAGAGTTGTCTCATTGGAAAAGACCCTGATGCTGGGAGGGATTGGGGGCAGGAGGAGAAGGAGACAACAGAGGATGAGATGGCTGGATGGCATCACTGACTTGATGGAGATGAGTTTGAGTGAACTCTGGGAGTTGGTGATGGACAGGGAGGCCTGGTGTGTTGCAGTTCATGGGGTCGCAAAGAGTGGGACACGACTGAGTGACTGAACTGAACTGAACTGAATTGAATGGATATATAGCAGCATGTCCACATGGTGTAACTTATTTTCATGTATTTTATAAAATGGAGAATGGGTTGGGATTGTACAGACTATTAGAGAGTTTATAGGTTTGGACTGGTGGACCCACAGAGATTGAGTCTTTTTTTTTTTTAATTTTATTTTATTTTTAAACTTTACATAATTGTATTAGTTTTGCCAAATATAAAAATGAATCCACCACAGGTATAATCAAAGTTGTTGTTTAGCCACTCAGTTGTGTCTGACTCTTTGCAATCCATGGACCGCAGTATGCCAATTTCCCTGTCCTTTGCTGTTTCCTGGAGTTTGCTCAAACTCATGTCCTTTGAGTCATTGATGCATCCAGCCTTCTCATCTTCTGTCACCCCCTTCCTTTCCTGCCCTCAATCTTTTCCAATGCATCAGCTTTTCCCATCAGGTGGCCAAAGTATTGGAACTTCAGCTTCAGCATCAGTCCTTTCAATGAATATTCAGGGTTTATTTGCTTTAAGATTGACTGGCTTGATCACCTTGTTGTCCAGGGACTCTCAAGAGTCTTCTCCAAACCATAATTTGAAAGTATCAGTTCTTTAGTGCTCAGCCTTATTTATGGTCCAACTCTCAAATCTGTACATGACTACTAGAAAAACCATAGCTTTCACTGTATGAACCATTGTCTGCAAAGTGATATCTCTGCTTTTTAATATGCTATCTAGGTTTATCATAGCTCTTCATCAAAGGAGCAAGCATCTTTTAAATTCATAACTGCATTCACACTCCACAGTGATTTTGGAGCCCGAGAAAATAAACTCTGTCACTGTTTTCATTGCATCCTCATCTATTTGCCATGAAGTGATGGGACCTGGTGCCATAATCTTAGGATTTAAATGTTGAGGTTTAAGCAAGCTTTTTCACGCTTTCACCTTCATCAATCAAGAGCTCTTTACTTTCTCTTCACTTTCTGCAATTACGGTGGTATCATCTACCTATCTGAGGTTATTGATATTTCTCCAGGCCATCTTGATTCCAGCTTGTGAATCATCCAGGCAACATTTCATATGATGTACTCTGCATAAAGTACATGAGGCTTCTTTGGTGGCTCAGCTGGTAAAGTATCCGCCTGCAATGCAGGAGACCTGGGATTGATCCCTGGTTTGGGAAAATACCCTGGAGAAGGGAATGGCTAACCACTACAGTATTCTGGCCTGGAGAATTTCATGCACCATACAGTCCATGGGATCACAAAGAGCAGACACAACTGAGTGGCTTTCACCATTACACCATTCTGCATCAGAGTTAAATAAGCAGGGTGACATTAGACAGCCTTGACATACTCTTTTCCCAATTTTGAACCAGTGTGCTGCCCCATGTCCTGTTCTAACTGTTGCTTCTTGACTTGCATACAGATTTCTCAGGAGACAGGTAAGGCAGTCTGGTATTCCCATCTCTTTAAGAATTTTCCAGTTTCTTGTGATCCACACAGTCAAAGGCTTTAGTATAGTCAATGAAGCAGAAGTACTTGTTTTTTTCCTGGAATTGTCTTGCTTTTTCTATGATCCAATATATGTTGCCAGTTTGATCTCTGGTTCTTCTGCCTTTTCTAAATCCAGCTTGTTTAGCTGGAAGTTCTAGCTTCACATACTATTGAAGCCTAGCTTGAAGGATTTTGAACATTATCTTGCTATCATGTGAAATCAGTGCAATTGTGTGGTAGTTTAAACACCCTTTGACATTGCCCTTCTTTGGGATTGGAATGAAACTGAGTTTTAACAGTCTTGTGGCCACGGCTGAGTTTTCCAAATTTGCTGGCATATTGAGTGCAGCACTTTCACAGCATCATCTTTAATGATTTGAAATAGCTCAGTTGGAATTCCATCACCTCCACTAACTTTGTTCACAGTAATGCTCCCTAATTCCCACTTAACTTCACACACCAGGTTGTCTGGCTCTAGGTGAGTGATCACACCCTTGCGGTTTTCCAAGTCTTTAAGACATATTTTGTGCAGTTCTTCTGTGTGTTCTTTCTGCTTCTTCTTAATATCTTCTGATTCTGTTAGGTCCATGCTATGTTGTTTGTGTGTGTGTGTGTGTGTGTGTGCCCATCTCTGTATGAAATGTTCCCTTGGTGTCTCTAATTTTCTGGAAGAGATCTCTAGTCTTTCCCATTCTATTGTTTTCCTCTATTTCTTCACATTGTTCATCTATGAAGGCTTTCTTATCTCTCCTTGCTATTGTTTGGAACTTTGCATTTAGTGAGTATATCTTTCCTTTTTTTCCTTTGCTTTTCATTTCTTTTCTTTTCTCAGCTATTTGTAAAGCCTCCTCAGACAACCATTTTGCCTTTTTGCATTTCTTTTTCTTGGAGATGGTTTTCATCACCACCTCCTGTACAACGTAAAGTATAGTACTGATAAGGTAATTTTTAGTTGGCTTAGTTATGAATTTCAGTAATAGATATTTCTTTGAACAGTTAACTAAAATATTTTTCTCTGATATCATTATGAAAAAAAAAAACACGAACATATGTTTTGTTTTGTTTTGCTTTGCTTTCCCCAAACACTGGATCAGAAAGGCATGTAAATAAAGACAAAGGAAAGAAAGTTGATGTCAGTTTGTTCTCAATTTATTGAATTAATGTATGCATGTGCGCTCAGTGATCCACATCTGATCACTCACACCAACTGTGGTGCGATTGATCAGTTGGATGGATCCTCACATCCAACTCTGTGAGGCTATAACCTGTAGCCCACCAGGCTCCTCTGTCCACGAGATTCTCCATACATGAATACTGGAGTGGGTTGCCATTTCCTCCAAGAAGGGATCTTTCTGATCCAGGGATGTAACCCACGTCTCATGCATCTCCTACATCCCCTATAAAGGCAGACTCTTTACTGCTGTGCCAATATTTTAACGTCATTATTTTGAGGTTTTAAATTATTTTATTTCATAATAGCAGTATATATAAAATTAGAAGTATAAAATTTTAAATTCAACCAATGTGAAATTACAATAGCAGATATTGACAATACATCCTATGCATCACTTCACAGGCAGATACTTCACCATAAAAATCTTTATTTTTCTTGATATTTTGGTTAATAGGAGTTATAACATTTTAGTTCTCATCCCTGCTCAGCATTTTACAGCACTAAAGTGATCTCAGAGTGACATAAAGTAAATATACTAGTGTTATATATTGGGAAGACTTGCTTTGGATTCCTAACATTGCCATTCACTAGAAGTTTGTCATGAATATCCACTCAAAATTTTAGCTTGCTCCTATGCATAATGGAATAAAATTTAATGTTATTCACAGAAATATAAATATCAAATGATATACTATATAAAATAGCTCTTTCATATGTAAGAGAGAAAACATTGCATAAATGTATGGTATTAGCAGTTTTTAGAATGAATCCCTGTTTGATACAGCATAGTGGTTAACAGATATGACTAAAGTTGAGTTGACATAGGTTTTAAAACAAAGTTTACCCCTTGTAGTTCAGTCACTCAGTCATGTCCAACACTTTGCAACCCCAGGAACTGCATCAAGCCAGGCTTCCCTGCCTGTCACCATTTCCTGGAGCTTGCTCAAACTCATATTCAACCATCTCATCCTCTGTCATCCCCTTATCAGATCTTAATCTGCCTCAGCACGAGCTTCCTCACTACAAAGTGTGAGAATAATTTTTATTCAAAGGAAAAATGAAAACATATAAAGTGCTTCAAACAGTGCTTAACATGGTAGCATGTTCAGTTCACTTCAGTTGCTCAGTCGTGTCTGACTCTTTGCGACCCCATGAATCGCAGCAAGCCAGGCCTCCCTGTCCATCACCATCTCCCGGCGTTCATGTCCATTGAGTCAGTGATGCCATCCAGTCATCTCATCCTCTGTCGTCCCCTTCTCCTCCTGCCTCCAATCCCTCCCAGCATCAG
This sequence comes from Bubalus kerabau, assembly GCF_029407905.1. Lineage (NCBI taxonomy): Eukaryota > Metazoa > Chordata > Mammalia > Artiodactyla > Bovidae > Bubalus > Bubalus kerabau. The sequence goes on along the minus strand of NC_073635.1, from coordinate 6,215,659 downwards.
AGTCTTTTCCAATGAGTCAACTCTTCGCATGAGGTGGCCTAAGTACTGGAGTTTCAATTTTAGCATCATTCCTTCCAAAGAAATCCCAGGGTTGATCTCCTTCAGAATGGACTGGTTGGATCTCCTCGCAGTCTAAGGGACTCTCAAGAGTCTTCTCCAACACCACAGTTCAAAAGCATCAATTCTTCAGCGCTCAGCCTTCTTCACAGTCCAACTCTCACATTCATACATGACATATTAGTCATTATTAAATTACTAAGTTCTATTGTTACATATATTATTGTTTAAAATTCTATATTTTGCTATCCTTATTTTTTTAGTAGATTACAAAACAATATTTCAGTAGATGATGAACTTTGCAGTAGCAGGAATCAAGGCAGCTACCATGCTTATGCTTCCCCCAACTTAGTCTTTGTGTTCATTTTTATGGAAATAGGCTAATGGCATATAATTTCCCCCATAACAGACATGTTAATGAGTGATAGTGAAAGTATAAATAAAAAAGAATTTTTACTCAAATCATTTTTTATAGATTACAGTAAAATGGATATTTAAACACACATTGTGGGCAGTTCAATTTTTTGAGGTATAATTGGCATGAAACATTAGTTTCAGGTGAACACATGATGATTACATATTTTTATATGGTGCAAAAAATCACCACATAAATTGAGTTACAATCTGTCACCATACAGAGTTGCAATTTTTTTTCTTGTGCTGAGAATTTTCAAGACTTTCTCTCATGGCAACATTTAAATATACACAAGAAGGTTATAACTTTTGAACCGTTTTGCTCACCCCCCAATTTCTCTTCCCCTCTGGCAACCACCGTTCTGTTCTCTGTATTAGTGAGTTTTATTTTGTTTTGTTATTTGGTTTGATTTGGTTTTTTAGATTACAAATGAAAATGAAATCATATGTTATTTGTTTGTTTTGTTCTGCCTGACTTACATAACTTGGCATAATACTTTCTAGGTCCATCCATGTTGGCCAAAATGATTTAAAAAAAAAAAATTAATGCCTGAGTAGTATTCTATTTTATATACCACATCTTCCTTATCCATTCAACCATCAGTGGACAAAGGTTGTTTCTACCTCTTGTCTATTGTAAATAACATTATGATGAACATAGGGGAAAATATGTCTTTTAGAAATAGTGTTTTCATTTTCTTTGGATAAATACTCAGAAGTGGAATTACTGGATCATATGGAGCTTCCATCATATTTTTTGAGGAATCTCCATAATGTTTTCCATACTGGCTGCATCAGTTTACCTTCCCATCAACAGCGCACAATTGTTCTCTTTTCTCTACATCTTCAAAACAACATTTACTTGCTGTTTATTTATTTTTTTAATAATACCTATTTTAACAGGTGTGAGGTGATTCTCATTACAGTTTTGATTTGCATTTTCCTGATTATTAATGGTGTTGTGCATCTTCTCATACAATTGTTGATGATTTGAAGGTCTTCTTTGGAAATATGTCTACTCAGATCCTTGGCCCATTTTTTATAAGACAGTTTGAGGTTTTGCTATTGAGTTGTATCAATTATTTATACATTTTAATTATTGATCCTTTACTGAATATACAGTTTACAAATATCTTTTACTGTTTTTTTTTTTTTCTGTTTTTTTTTTTTTTTTTTTTTTTACTTTTGCAATCAGATCCAAAAAACCATCACCAAGACCCAGGTCAAGGAGTTACCCTCTATATTTTTTTCGAGGAGTTATATGGTCTTGGTTCTTATATTTAAGTCTTTAATCCATTTTAAACTAACTTTGTGTATGGTGTAAGATAATAAGCTAATTTCATTCTTTTGCATGTTATTGTCCAGTTTTACGACCACTGTTTATTGAAGGGGTTGTCCTTTCTCTATTGTATGTTGTTTCCTTCATTGTGGTAAATTAATTGAATGTATATGTGTGGGTTTATTTCTGGGTTCTCATTTCTGTTCCATTGGTTTATGTGTCTGTTTTTAGGCTGAAGCCATATTATTTTGATTGTGATAACTTTGTAATATCGCTTGCAATCAAGAAGCATGATGCATCTAGCTTTGTTCTTTTTTAAGATTGCTGTGACTATTCATGGTCATTGGCTACTTCTAGTTCCATTTAAATTTAAAATTATTATATGTCTGTGAAAATGCTATTGGACTTCTTTACAAGGATTGGATTTGAATCTGTCAATTACTTTGGTTAATATGGAAATTTTAGCAATGTTAGTTTTTTCAATCTACGAACACAGAATATATTTCCATTTAGTTTTGTCTTCAATTTTTTTCATCAAAGGTCATCCATTCTTGAACTCTGCCAGCATATAGCTCAATGACTTGTCTGAAACCACATTTACCATATTTATTAATAGATATGTATGTTGTGGCCCATAGATATTTATTAATGAATCAATCAATATTGTAATGAATTAATAATGTAAGTTTAATAAAGGTGTAATGTTTATTTTTCCTAGTGTTTTTGTTAGTACTGTGAATAATGTATAATTTACAATTCTGGAGACTTCAACCTTTGTCTTCTTTGTTAATTGCTTTAAGAAAATAGTGATATTTTCTACTCTTAAAAAAAGTGGCAATTAAAGTTCTTGTTAACTGTGTATGTGTTTGCTTTTGAATTTGTATAGTAGAGAGGAAACAGAAGATTTCTAAAAACAGTGATTTGGAGAATTTGTGGCCCTAGTTTTAGAGCTGAGGCCAAGATTCTTATATACTACCACAGAGTAAGTATACAGCTTGGGGATAGATCCAAGAAGAAACAGCTACATCCTTTCTTTTTATTCCAGTAATTTCAAATGTATTTCCAATCTTTGATTTGGTCTTAGTTTGGTTTATTTGTATTTACCCAAATAATAGTATCTTACCCAATTAATTATGCTGGTCATTTTTGGACCTTTAGTTTATGGGTTAATATAAAAGCAAATAACAGGATGAGGTTCTTAGTCAAGAACAAAACCTCTATGGAATATAATGCTAGAACTTCAAATTTCTAATTGGGTATATGAAAAAAATAAAAATAAAAAAGTCAATGGAAAAATGTAAGAACTTATTTTCCAAGCCTTCATTTTCATTGAAACCTTTCTCTCTTATTACCCATAGAAAGGAAGAGGCAACTCTACTTAGCTTCTTCTTAAATAAGTTTTCTTCAGTAAGAGACAGGAAGACTTTTCCCTCTTGGGGCAATTATTAAAATATTTTTTCTTTAGATTCTTTGCCTTCGAGATGGTCAAGAATGAAGACAAAGATAAATAATACTTAAATGACCAATGTCAACTTTATTATTGCTGATTTAAAACACACTATAGTTCAGTTCAGTTCAGTTCAGTCGCTTAGTCGTGTCCAACTCTTTGAGACCCCATGAATTGCAGAATGCCAGGCCTCCTTCTCCATCACCAACTCTGAGTTCACTCAAACTCACGTCCATCGAGTCTGTGATGCCATCCAGCCATCTCATCCTCTGTCATCCCCTTCTCCTCCTGCCCCCAATACCTCCCAGCATCAGAGTCTTTTTCAATGAGTCTGCTCTTTGCATGAGGTGGCCAAAGTATTGCAGTTTCAGCTTTAGCATCAGTCCTTCCAAAGAACACCCAGGGTTGATCTTCTTTAGAGTGGACTGGTTGGATCTCCTTGCAGTCCAAAGTACTCTCAAGAGTTTTCTCCAACACCACAGTTCAAACCATCAATTCTTTGGCGCTCAGCCTTCTTCACAGTCCAATTCTCACATCCATACGTGACCACAGGAAAAACCATACCCTTGATCAGACGGACATTTGTTGGCAAAGTAATGTCTCTGCTTTTGAATATGCTGTCTAGGTTGGTCATAATTTTTCTTCAACGGAGTAAGTGTCTTTTAATTTCATGGCTGCAGTCACCATCTGCAGTGATTTTGGAGCCCCCAAAAATAAAGTCTGCCACTGTTTCCACTGTTTCCCCATCTATTTCCCATGAAGTGATGGGACCAGATGCCATGATCTTCATTTTCTGAATGTTGAGCTTTAAGCCAAGTTTTAAATTCTCCTCTTTCACTTTCATCAAGAGGCTCTTTAGTTCCTCTTCACTTTCTGCCATAAGGGTGGTGTCATCTGCATATCTGAGGTTATTAATATTTCTGCCAGCAATCTTAATTCCAGCTTGTGCTTCTTCCAGCCCAGCATTTCTCATAATGTACTCTGCATATAAGTTAAATAAGCAGGGGACAATATACAGCCTTGACGTACTCCTTTTCCTATTTGGAACCAGTCTGTATAGTTACTGGTACATAATTTAAAATTTATGCCTTAAGCAGCATGTTTTCAATCCCAAAGAAAGGCAATGCCAAAGAATGCTCAAACTACCACACAGTTGCACTTATCTCACATGCTAGTAAAGTAATGCTCAAAATTCTCCAAGCCAGACTTCAGCAATATGTGAACCGTGAACTTCCTGATGTTCAAGCTGGTTTTAGAAAAGGCAGAGGAACCACAAATCAAATTGCCAGCATCTGCTGGATCATGGAAAAAGCAAGAGAGTTCCAGAAAAACATCTATTTCTGCTTTATTGACTATGCCAAAGCCTTTGACTGTGTGAATCACAATAAACTGTGGAAAATACTTCAAGAGATGGGAATACCAGAGCACCTGATCTGCCTCTTGAGAAATCTGTATGCAGGTCAGGAAGCAACAGTTAGAACTGGACATGGAACAACAGACTGGTTCCAAATAGGAAAAGGAGTACGTCAAGGCTGTATATTGTCACCCTGCTTATTTATCTTCTATGCAGAGTACATCATGAGGAAAGCTGGACTGGAAGAAGCACAAGCTGGAATCAAGATTGCTGGGAGAAATCTCAATAACCTCAGATATGCAGATGACACCACCCTTATGGCAGAAGGTGAAGAGTAACTCAAAAGCCTCTTGATGAAAGTGAAAGTGGAGAGTGAAAAAGTTGGCTTAAAGTTCAACATTCAGAAAACGAAGATCATGGCATCTAGTCCCATCGCTTCATGGGAAATAGATGGGGAAACAGTGGAAACAGTGGCAGACTTTATTTTTCTGGGCTCCAAAATCACTGCAGATGGTGACTGCAGCCATGAAATTAAAAGATGCTTACTCCTTGGAAGGAAAGTTATGACCAACCTAGATAGCATATTCAAAAGCACAGACAATACTTTGCCAACAAAGGTCCATCTAGTCAAGGCTATGGTTTTTCCTGTGGTCATCTATGGATATGAGAGATGGACTGTGAAGAAGGATGAGTGCCGAAAAATTGATGCTTTTGAACTGTTGTGTTGGAGAAGACTCTTGAGAGTCCCTTGGACTGCAAGGAGATCCAACCAGTCCATTCTGAAGGAGATCAGCCCTGGGATTTCTTTGGAAGGAATGATGCTAAAGCTGAAACTCCTGTACTTTGGCCACCTCATGCGAAGAGTTGCCTCATTGGAAAATACTCTGATGCTGGGAAGGATTGGGGGCAGGAGGAGAAGGGGACGACAGAGGATTAGATGGCTGGATGGTATCACTGACTCAATGCACGTGAGTCTGGGTGAACTCCGGGAGTTGGTGATGGACAGGGAGGCCAGGCATGCTGCAATTCATGGGGTCTCAAAGAGTTGGACACGACTGAGTGACTGAACTGAACTGAACTGAAACAGCATGTCTGGTAGTTTTCCCTCATGAGATTGTGGTATAGAAAACACTGAGAGAATATTTGTCATATAGAATTAATTATCATAGAAAATAAAAAAGCAATCTTACAACAAGCCATGAAAATAACTTCATATGAAGTCAGGATGCTGGATCCTTTTATACAATCCAGATTCTTTAAGGAAATTTACTATAATGAAATTCTACTGCATATGAATGGAAGGTATTGTAAGACTAAAGGTGAGGATGATTATAGATTTCTCTCACTCTCCCTTTCTCTCTCTCACACACACCCCTTCGAACTTCTACCAGAAATTTTGTCAGTTATTTAATTATAACTTAGGTGACCAAATCATTGAAGAGTCAGTTCATAACCACTAATCAACATCATATTTGTACTACAATTTTGCCAGAAGAGATTGGCCTCTCACTTCACCTGCCTGGAAAACATTTCTATCTCTTCTTTGCCAAATCAATTGCTATAAAATTTTCAGGATATCAAATAAACCTCAGTAAAGGAAAAAATAATTTTATGAAAAATGTATTTGAATAATCCAGTTTGGAGGAATTTCTCCTTTTTCTGAATGCAATAGCATTTAAAGGCTGAAGCACACCATTTAGCATTTAGATTGTTTTTATTTTTAATTTCATTGTTCTTCTGAGATTTCAGGTAAATTAATCTTGTCTTCTATGAGAGAAAGCAGGTCTTTAGACAAGGATCATATATGTTACTACTTTTAAATCAACCAGAGATAGAGGTATCCAAGTAAATGCTCTACTGATTGATCTCTTTGAGATCAATTGGTTAATGACATTTAATACTCTAAAAGAAATATTGCCTTAAAGTGATTTTCAAGACTTGAGAGATCATGACTTCTCTAAAACCTGATAGGACTGTATTCTTATTACTAGTCATTAATATGATGTCAAGTTTAATGGTTTTCTTTCCTTGTTTCCTTCCTCCTTCCCTCCTTCACTTCCTCTTCCTCCTTTCTTTTTTTCATTCTGTCTTTACCTCATTCTTTCTTAAGTCTTTACTCTTCTGGAATATTTCACTTTAATGTTAGCATTTATAACAAGGGAAGTTTCAAAACTAGTTATGTGATTATAAAGATAATTTTGATGGTCAGCGACTTAACTATTGAGTTGCTCTTCAAGCAGATTTCACATTTTGTTATTGAGATATCTTCATTGTTTTGCTCATTCAAAGGAATATTATCCTAGAAAGGAAAATTGAGAAATATAAAGCTATCTGGTGAGTTCATTCAAGAATATGACATACTATTTCTCAAAATGCTTATTTTATGTCAATAAATAAATATAATTTAACATCCAGAGAGCAGGTTAAAAAACAGCAGCCTAGAAGTATGAACAATTACATCTTTTAACATAGTCTTTGGATCTAAGGATAGACTTTGCATATTTTTAGTATTCAAATCTAGTAAAGGATAACAATTTTATAGTAGTGCACAGATGACAAATTTTATATAGCAGAATTTGAGTTTAATTAAACCATTAAAATCATTTAATTTATAATTCAAAGATGTTAAATTGATTTCTATGAAACATTAGGAAATATAGTTAGATAGAACTTCCTATTCTGTACAGTATTAATAAAAAATATACAAATGTAAATTTCCATAGATTTAGCTAAGCTTTAACATGTGTTTGTTCTTAATTTTTCTTTTAGCTGTTACTTACTGATTTATCCATATTTAGTCAATATTTCTGAATTAATTGCACTGTGTCAATTTGCATGAAATTATGCCCTGTATATTCAGAAATATGTTTTTTATTTAATATTTTTCACTTTTAATACCAAAGTTCAATGTATTTATTTAATGATGTAGAGTTTTCACAGTGCTTCAATTAAACAAAATTTGAATTTATTTTATGTAACTGAAAAGTTTGATTGAAAGGGAATTTGGTATAGGTTAATGAGACAGTTTTCTAGCAAATTAAGGAAATGCATTTTTTTTTCCTTTTTTGGGCTCGGTTCATATTTAGCTTTTCATTTGCTTGCTGTTACGTTTAGTAGCATATGCTACAGGAAGACTGAGTAATATGAAAGGAAGACATTATCACTTACATAAAATAATATATAAATAACACAAGTAAAGTAATTTGTATATTTTACTGAGTAGATTGCTTCACAGTTTATAAAGCACATTCACATATGATCTGTTTAAACTTTTAAGTAAGATTGAGAGGACAAAAGATGGAAAATGTGAGAAAATAAGGCGAGTGACTAGAATTAGCCATTTGTGGAAAGCAGCATAATGTCCCCCCAAGACACATATGCTCTATGTTATGGAACCTGTGAATATCTTATGTTACATGGCAAAGAGTCACTGAGGTTGAATCCGAATTAAGTTTGCCAACCAGTTGAATTTAGGGTTGTGAGATTTTCCTGGATTATCTATTTGGGCCTAATATAATCACAGGAGTCCTTGAATATCAAAAAAGAAGGCAGAAGAGAAGGTCAGAATGATGTGGTGTATGAAGGATGCTGTCAGCCATCTCTGGTAAAGAAAAAGGAAAGGGGACATAAGCCAGGGAAGGCTGGTGGCCTCACAAAGTTGGAAAAGGCAAGGAAACAGGTTCCCACCTAAAGCCTCAGGAAAGGAATTCAGTCCTACTGACATCTTGATTTTAGCTCAATGAGACCAAAGTCAGACTTGTGACCCACAGAACAATAAGACAATAAATTTGTAATGTTTAGCCACTATGTTTCTAGTAATTTAGAGCAGCAATAGGAAACTAGTGTTTCAGAATTTGGGATATTATCATGTTTATGTTCCTACATTAACATTAGAGTTCTTTTGCCTAAGAAGAAGAATTTTAAAAATTGGATTTACTTGTTGATTTTATTTGTGAATTCAGGGAAGGTTGGAAACTTCATGTTATCAACCATTGAAATCTTAAACATTTTTTTTTCACTTAGGATGATATACATCTTTACATCTCATTTTAATTTTTCTTTCATTTCTATGCTTTTTATTTCTTAATAGCTTTTATCTTTTAATGTGTTGTTGCTGTAACATTTCTTATATTATATTTGGCTTGGCTTTAAATGGTGTAAATTAGGTTAATTTAACCTAATTTCTGAATCATTTAACCTTTTTCAGCAATATTTAATTTGCTTCTATTTGAGCTTCAGGTTAGAATGATACATGTAAATAATGAAATATTGTTTCCTCCTTTAAAGTACATTTCTTTTCTTTTACCTCTAATTGCATTTTGCTAATACTTCTGGAACAATGTTAAATAATGTTCAAGATCATCGGCATCCTTGTTTTTGTCTGACTTTAATCATGCTATTTCTAGGATTTCCTCAAAAAGTATGATATTCAATATTTATTTGATTGTTCACTTAATTATAATGGTCATACAAAGCAAATATAGCTAAATTCAGTTGCAACTCTGCTGCAGAACATTAGAAACACAAAGTAAATATGAGGTAGCTATTAGTCAATTTGATAAACACATTTTCTGTCTATGGAGAAGTACCTTCTTACTCTGCCCATTACACACTGAAGAGCACAGGAATGAGTATTGTCACATACTGTTACAGACAGTGATGTCTACTGATCATCCTTGTAGGCTAAGGTGAAGACAGCAGATATGCAAACTCTAAGAGAGAAAGATAAAAATTTGGAAGGTTGAAGAAAAGAAACTCTCCAGAAAGTAGAGAGAGAAAGGAAATCTCGTGGTGGAAAATTTTTTGAATAAGACAATCCCTTTAGAAAACCACAGTGCAATTTCTTTTTAAATACACCTCCACCTCACCTTTTATTGGAGGCTAAAAAAGTAAATGGTGATACTAAAGAAATAAATTTTAGTGGCCATTTTGGAATTATTTTTGGAAGACATCTTCCCTCTAAATTATAGTTATCTTAGGAATTTCCACTTTTCAGAAAAGGCTATTATATATACTTATACTTCTGAACTATGGTCAATGACTCAGTTTGGGAACAGAAAAGGAAAGTTTGGCATTGTTTTCAATCATTTTACTGCTCAAATCAGAGCAGTGGAGTTAGCATTACCTTAAGGAAAGATGGGAGGACTGAAATTCCAGACTGTGGTTAGCACAGAGCCATGGGAAAATGAGACAATCTCTTGCCCTCATAAAAATTACTTTGGACACTTATATAAAGACATTGATTCCTCATGGGTCTGGTTTGGCCTGGAAACAAGGATATTATAAGGCAAGATTCAATTTATGAAGAGGTTATCTTGTGAAAATATGAAATACAGACTATTTTCCCTTCAAAGTTACACACATAAGTCAATTACAAGTATTTCAGTTTTCATTGTCATCTATGTGTTTATATGTGTGTGTGTGTGTGTATGTGACATGTATATTGACATGTATATTACAACACAACAGAATTGCTGTGTGGACATTTTGCTGAAATCTTGATTTATTTGAGTTACTAAACATATTTTAAAACATAGCTTCATTTTTGCCATAAGCAAAACTTGGCCCCCAGTAGAATGAAGTTTAATACTGAGAAACCATGTTTCTCTTACAAATAATTTGATCTGCAGTAAATTTCTGAGACCCATTATTTCAATAAGCAAAATAACCTGCTGTCTTAGTCCATTCATGCTGCTGTAACATGATAAAATTGAGTGTGCCTTTTAAACAGGATTTTTCACAGCTCTGAATGCTGGGGAGTCCAAAATCAAGGTCCTGGCAGATTGCTGTCTGGTGAGTTCCAGCTTCCTGATTCACAGAGGACCATCTTATCTGTATAACTCACAAGATAGAAGGGGCAAAGGATGTTTCTGGGATCTCCTTATATGGACATCAATCCTATTCACTAGGGCTCCATTCTCATGACATAATCACCCTCTAAAGGCCCTACCTCCAAATGTCATCACACTGATGGTTAGGATTTCAACATATAAACATATGGGTTGGGCAGGGAAGTGGTGAGGATGCAAACATTTAGTCTTTAACTAAATGTCATTTAAGACAGAATAATCAACTACAGCTTTTGAATAATATCCAAATATGCAATATAAAACAATTGTAGTCTCCCAATACATAAATTTATTTTCATATTGATTAAAGTGCATACCTACTTACGGTTTTATTTATAATGGCCCAAATTTTTCATAAGCAAATACCTGAAACATTTTATTTCAATATTTATGAAGTCTAAAATGTAAATCAGCTATCAAAATTTAAAAGAAAGTGAACATGAAAGTTGCTCAGCCATGTCTGATTCTTTTTAACCCCATGGACTATAGCCTGCCAGTCTCCTCTGTCCATGCAATTCTGTAGGCTAGAATACTGGATTGGGTAGCCATTTCCTTCTCCAGGGGATCTTCTCAACCCAGGGACTGAACCCAGATCTTCCACTTTGCAGATGGATTCTATACCATCTGAGCCACCAGGGAAGCCCTTGTACTACCTGTATAATTCAAAACATTGTACTTAATTTTTAAAGTTAAATTTTTAACTTGGAAATGAGTTCAAAAGAATTAATTAGACTAAGGTAGATTATGCTTTCAGCCTATGAGTCATTAGAATTTTAGTGATTCAAAATAAAAAATTGGCACAGAAGGGGTAGCCCAAGAGATTCACACAGGAGTTTCCTTGGCAGACTCTTCATTAGTGAGTGTCCTTGGAATCAGTGATTCCAGAATGAAGGGGAAAGGAACAGTATCCTTCAAAGAGAGAAATCCCGATAGCCAAACTATGGCCATGTCTGGAGCTAGTAGGCTTTATCAGTTATACTGTTGGAAACCAAAATAGCTAGGCCTTTATACTATGGCTCTATCCGTCATTGGATTTAGACTGTGAGAAGAGTATGGACCTCCAGATTTCTATAGCAGAGGCGATCCCTGAAGAACCTAAGATCTGAAGGCTATCTTCCATCCACACTGCCAGCAGCACTTCTCATCCTTCTTTAATAGAACCTGGTGTGCATCACAGTGTCCACCACTTGTACTGGTTTACCCACCTCATATACATTTCTTTTTACATCTTCAAAAACATTTATTTTTTAATTAATTTTTTTATTGAAGGATAATTGCTTTACAGAATTTTGTTGTTTTCTATCAAACCTCAACATGAATCAGCCATAGGTATACATATATCCCCTCTTGAAGCTCCCTCCCATCTCCCTCCCCATCCCACCTCTAGGTTGATACAGAGCCCCTGTTTGAGTTTCCTGAGCCAGACAGAAAATTCCCATTGGCTATCTATTTTACATATGATAATTTAAGATTTCATGTTACTCTTTCCATACATCTCATCTTCTCCTCCTCTCTCCCCATGTCCATAAGTCTATTCGCTATGTCTGTTTCTCCATTGCTGCCCTATAAATAAATTCTTCAGTACAATTTTCTTAGATTCCATATATGTGTGTTAGAATACTATATTTATCTTTTTTCTTTCTGATTCACTTCACTCTGTATAATAGGTTCTAGGTTCATCCATCTCATCAGAACTGGCTCAAATGTGTTCCTTTTTATGGTTGAGTAGTATTACATCGTGTATATGCACCACAGCTTCTTTATCCATTCATCTGTTGATGGACATCTAGTTTGCTTCCATGTTCTAGCTATTGTAAATAGTGCTGCAATGAACAATGGGATATATGTGTCTTTTTCAATTTTGGTTTCCTCATAGTATATGCCTAGGAGTGGGATTGCTGGGTCATATGGTGGTTTCATTCCTAGTTTTTTAAGGAAACTCCATACCATCTTCCATAATGGCTGTATCAATTTACATTCCCACCAACAGTGCAAGAGTGTTCCCTTTGCTCCACACCCTCTCCAGAATTTATTGTTTGTAGACTTTTTGATGGCCATTCTGACCAGTGTGAGATAATATTGCATTGTGGTTTTGATTTGCATATCTCTAATAATGAGCAATGTTGAGCATCTTTTCATGTGTTTGTTAGCTATCTGTATGTCTTCTTTGGAGAAAGGTCTTTGTAGGTCTTTTTCCCACTTTTTGATTGGGTTGTTTGTTTTTCCAGTATTGAGTTGTGTGAGCTGCTTATATATTTTAGAAATTAATCCTTTGTCACCTGTCTCATTTGCTATTATTTTCCCCTCTTTCTGAGGGTTGTCTTTTCACCTTGCTTACACTTTCCTTTGCTGTGCTAAAGTGTTTTAAGTTTAATCAGGTCTTGTTTGCTTTTTTTTTTTTTTTTTTAATTTCCATTACACTAGGAGATGGGTCTTAGAGGATCTTACTTTGATTTATGTCATGAAGTGTTCTTCCTGAATTTTCCTCCAAGATTTTTATAGTTTCTAGTCTGACATTTAGGTCTTTAATCCATTTTCAGTTTATCTTTGTGCATGGTGTTAGGAAATGTTCTAATTTCATTCTTTTACAAGTAGCTGTCCAGTTTTCCCAGCACCACTTATTGAAGAGGCTGTCTTTGCCCCATTGTATATTCTTGCCTCCTTTGTCAAAAATAAGGTACCCACAGGTGTATGGGTTTATTTCTGGGCTTTCTATCTTGTTCCATTGGTCTATATTTCTGTTTTTGTGCCAGTACCATACTGTCTTGATAGCTGTATCTTTGTAGTATAATCTGAAGTTAGGAAGGTTGATTCCTCCAGCTCCATTCTTCTTTCCCAAGACTGCTTTGCTGTTTTGCATCTTTTTTGTTTGCATATGAATTGCCAGAAGTTTTTTCAAGGTTCACATAGGTCAGTGTTCATGAGGAAACTTAGAAGTAGGAGATTAGTAAGACAAATTAAAACTCCTCAATGTAACTTTGCAATAGACACCTATCTTCTTTTCTTTTATTATTGTTCAGTCACTCAGTGATGTCTGATTTTTTGAGATCCCATGAGCTGCAGCACTCCAGGCTCCCCTTTCCTTCACTATCTCCTGGAGCTTGCTCAAATTCATATCCATTGAGTCAGTGATGCCATCCAACTATCTTGTCCTCTGTTTTCCCTTCTCCTCCTTCCTTCAATCTCTCCCAGCATCAGTGTCTTTTCTAATGAGTTGGCTCTTCACATCAGGTGGTGAAAGTACTGGATCTTCAGCTTCAGTATCAGCCCCTCCAGTGAATATTCAGGGTTGATTTCCTTTAGGATTGACTGGCCTGCTCCCCCTCAGCTTGAAGTATTGCCTGTGGCAGTCTTGCAGTGTTTCGTTATCGCATGGCACAGACGCTTGTGCCCAAGGGATCACCATGACCTTCTCTGACAGAAATTAATGTATTTATCTACTGACCATCAGAATTGGGCAGGAGTGTACCAAAAGACATCCAAATAGCTTCTCTGGGTGACAACAGTATCCCTCCCTAGCCACACTGTGTAACTGAAGTTCTGTCTCAGATTGATGATCAGGGTCCCTGATCCCAGACAACTTGATGACTCCTTTTTTTACATGTTTTTCCTTTGCATGCCCCAAACCCAAAGCAGCCAGGTGTCAAGGTGGTCATGGGACAATTAAGCTAAAAATAACAATTGAGCTTCTATTCACTTTCTGCAGGAGTGTAAGAAAGAGGCAAAATAAGACACTGCTTTCCCAATGATCCATTTTTCCCCATTGAGTGGTACCAAGTGGGAGTCAGGCAGATCAGGGCAGATGAGGGAACTGTCTTATTAAAAAGGAATCCTGATTAAATTCCTGTTATTTGTGTGCGTGTGTGTGTGTGTGTGTGTGTGTGTGTATGTGTGTGACTGGGGTCTGGAGGAGAAGAGTAGGAAGTAATAAGACTGCAACAGTCCTGAGTCTGAGTGGAGAAAGTCATCTCAGTCAAGATCCCCTGGTAAGGAGGAAAAGTAAAAACATCTCAGTTGATGCCCCCCTGATTGGAAGGCCTCTGAATGGAGGTACCTCAGCCAAAAATATGAATATGTTAGCCGGCCTGGGGAGGAGACCTGAGTCTTTGACAGTAATTTTCTCTGGAAGTCTGTAAGGCAAGGCTGTACACTAAGTCTTCTGTGAGTAGGGCTTTCTCCCACGAGCCTGCAAATTAACAAAGGCTTCTTTGTTAATTAACTAAACTTGGGTCTGAAAGGTCATACCAGATTTTGACCTTGAAATCAGACTCCTCAACAAACAGTGCCAGTCTCTTAAGAGTTCAGTAGAATTCTTGATATGTCCCTTGGCTGAAGTATTTCTCCCATTGGCACCCAATCTTGCAGAACTCAGATTAGCAGGGATAGGAAGCAATATTCCCCAAGGAATCATTGGGATTTACGATAAGCTTGGCCATTCCTTTTTCCATGTGAATATCAGGTCCAGGAATTCCTCCTAGTATGTACATAGCACTATATAAACATCTTTTCTTTAAGGTGGATCCTGAATCTAGACAACAATACTTGGCCATTTCAAAAGTATCACTTCTGATTTGCCAGTTCAACTTTGCAATCATTCCAGTCTACTATCAGTCTAATAGCTTCTAGGTTGGGTGATAGGACCAGTGGATCCCACAGTCACAGCTCATTACTGCACATTACTTAAAAAAAAAATTAAATAAATAAAATGGCTACAATTGTCAAAAGTGATATTTTATGGGAGCCCATGTCCATGAAGCAAGCAGTCTATAAGCCCTCTATTAAGTGTCGGTTGTGGCTTTGGAGGCAGAAAGACAGACCCATACCCAGCATATGTCTCTATCCCCATCTGAATGAATGAATGGCCGTTCCAGGGTGAAATGGAATCACTGTTGTCAAACTTACCAAAGAATCTTCATTGTCCTGCAAGGATTTGTGTCCCACTGAAGGCAGATTCTCTTGTACATTTGCCATGGTGTTACAGAGTCCTTTTGCTAAAGGACCTAACATTTTCTTTAATGAGTAGTCTCTGAATCAAATTGGCCTAGGTCCAGATACTATCAATAAGAAAGAGAATTTAACTGTTTAGTAGGACAGTTTTCTTTATCCATCAGATCATTCATTCTTAAAAATTGCTTCTGGGGATAGCTTCAGGGTTCTTAGAGTCAATTCATTCCATGTGTCTGTGTGTGTGTAATCTTTCCCACACTAATCAGCTATTCTTGGATGCCAGCTCAATTCTGATTCTATCTACCTGGAAATAGAATCAGATTCCACTCAACTAAAGGGCTGAGTCCCAGGCATTGCCCTCTACAAGGGTAGATGCAAGACCAGGTTGCTTCCTGTGCTTCTGACAGACTACCTACAATTGGAGGTTTCAAAATCCCCCTCCAGCTCATGATGCCAATTGAAAGTTCAGGTTGTTATTTGGAGAAGGAAATGGCAGCCCACTCCAGTATTCTTGCCTGGGAAATCCCATGGACAGAGGAGCCTGGCTTGCTACAGTCCATAGGGTTTCAAGGAGCCAGATGCAACTGAGCGACTAAACAACAGTCTGAGTGGCACTTTTCAATTAACTGATTTTATAATATTTAAAATAAAATAAACACAGCCATAACATTTTTCAAGGGCTTTCAAAGAATTGTTAGTAAAGCCTTTAAAAATTAATGCCAAATATAAAAATTAAGTACTGTTTTATTTTGTCTTAGACCATTTCTATTTCCTGAGGTGAGAATCAGTTTGAGATAGGCTAGCTTACTAGCATGGAGAAGGCAATGGCAAACCACTCCAGTACTCTTGCTGGAAAATCCCATGGATGGAGGAGCCTGGTAGGCTGCAGTCCATGGGGTCGCTAAGAGTCGGACACGACTGAGCTACTTCACTTTCACTTTCTGAATGGCTCACAGAATTTGGGAAAACCCAGTTTACCCACTAGATTACTGATTTATTATAAAAGAATACTAGAGAATAAGAATCAACAGCCAGAAGAACAGATTCCTTGGGCAAAGCTTGAGGAAAGAGCTCAAAACTTCCATTTCCATTCCAGGTGTGCCACTTTCCCCAATCCCCATGTGTTCACCATCATGAAAGTTCTCCAATCCTTGTCTTTTTGAATTTTTATGGAGGCTTCATTACATAGGCAAGATTGATTAAACCATTGGCCATTGTTGATTGATTCAACCACAAGCTCCCTCAGTTTTCAAGAACTCAGGGCAAGAGATCAAATATTATTCCATTGCACTTATCACTCAAGAAACTCCAAGGATTTTGGAAGATGTGAGCCAGGAACTATGGATAAAGCCCTGATATATATATGAGAAGTGTATATTTTCTCATCTAAATGGCCAAATACATTATTCCCTATTAGCTACAATATCACAGGTACAGATTCTTGAGTGCTCATTTACTTTGACTATCAATATTTCCACACTTAAAACTTACTCTAGTGGAATCTATATCATCTCCTGAGATCCTTGCCAGGATCCTAAATCCTGCATCTTGAGCAAATACTACCAAATCAATAAAGTCTTACTCATTTAGTCTGATGTTCCAGCTCTTATGATAAAGTACCCAAGACTTAAGTCTGCTCATGGAGTCACAATCTGTATTTAATCCTTTAAATTAAAAATATTAAAAACTCATAAACAACCAAAATATTTATACCTTTAAATGGTTACTTAAAGTGAATTTAATAATTTTTATTAATGTTCTGTACCATCTTCAGATTCTTATGTCTATATATCTTAAAGTACCATTATTTTGAATACTAAGAATGAGATCGAATATATATATATATATATATATATATATATATATATATATATATTAAGGCAGAGCATAAAATTCTCCTTGTATCTTTTAATGGATATTTTTAAGTTCCCCAGAATCCCACAGCTACTTTATATCAAAGCACAATATAATCTGTGCATCAGCAAATGTGATTATAATTTGTTTATCAAGGAAGAAACTAGATAACTAAATATTATTTTATAAAATAGGCTAAATTATTTTACTGCCCCAAATGAACCTTTTGGCATGAATGAGACACAACAACAGTCTCTTCCAGAAAACTGTATCCCGCTAAGTATATGGAAATTCTCCTAGAGTGCTGAAAGTCCCTCTGGGCTGTTGGCAACAATTCTCCATGTCTACTCTTGTAACAGCAGTTGTCCCAGATGACTTTTTCAAGGATATTTGTATAGCAAACAGCCTTGGAAGATGAATATAGTACCTTCCTCAGAGCCAGGAGGCAGATTTCCTGTACAGGATTATTATATGTCCTAAGGAAGAGAAAGTTTATACAGGCTTCCTAGAATACCTTACATGAAATTAGAATTTCCTAGTCTCAAGGGCCTCCAACTGTGACACAGACCCACTGTGTGGACAGCGTCCACCAAGGCCTGCGTCTGCTCTCAAGGGATTTCAGCCATGTTCTCTGTGCCACATAACAAATAACTACAATTTAGTAGTTTAAGACAAGATGAAGTTATTATCTCACATATTATTTCCATGGGTCAGGTATCCAGACACAGCTTAACCTGGTCCTGTTCTCAAGGTTTCACAAGGCTGCAGTTAAGGTGCCACTCAGGATCCTTGATCATCTAGAGTCCCAACAGAGGAAGAATCTGCCTCATTAGGGAACTAATGAAACTGAAGCAAAAACATGTTGACTGTTGGTCTGGGAACAATAAGGCCATTTGTCTCCAATCAGGAGCCCTATGTCTTCTGCCAGCATCTATGTACCTATGGCAGGAAATTTTTTAAGCTCACAGCTATAATGATATCTCAGACTCTTTACAGTTCTTAACATTTTTTTCCTCATCTTTTCCTAGATGTATTCATAGTCTAATAAAAGTATATGATAATATTATCTTGGTTCATTTTCCTCCTTAGAGGTAAAGGATTATGCAGAGAAAAGTTTTATGTAACTGTATAGTATCTCCATCTTCATTACTAAAGACACTCGGAAATTTTATATTTCTAAGGACAGGTATGTTGGAAGCTGTTTCTTCACATCTTAATCTTTACCTATGTAAGATTTCTTCAATCTACAGTTTTAATGTTCAAGCCAGTTCATCTGGAGTATAGTTACATTACAGTTTACATAATTTGAATCTTTTTAGACCCCCAGAGTACAACCAAAATGGCTATGTGAAGATAATATACCAGAACTCAGTCATGAAATTTATGGCCAGTGAACTGAATGAAACATAATCACTCTTTCCTAAACCTGACAGATTCTCACATCATTAAAAAAAAAAGTTTAACAATGTATAATATCTTATTAGAATCAATAAATATACCATCAGTATGGGTTTGAAATGCAGATTGCTTTAAAGCTTGACTAAAATGGCTTATCTTTCCACAGACTACTTAGCAATATGAGTTCAAAGATCACCAGTTGAATAGCCCATAAAAGGTCCATTATGTCATTTTATATGCATCTGTCTGCCAAGCACTCAGGATCATAATAAGAAATTAAATAGCTCAAAGAAGATAAAGTTATGAAAGTTAAGTGGTGAAACAGTGTGATGCTGTACTGATAAAGAAGTTATTTCAACAGTTTATAAAGTGTTGATGGGTCTTTTGCAGTTTGGCTTAAGCAGAATCTTGTCCTATTGTCAAAGCAATACATAGCTTTGTAGTTCAACCAAATCTATTCTATCTCCATAGTTTGATGGACCTCCATTCTTCTCTTCTAAATTCTTCTATAAGCATTCAAGAATTTAACAACAATAGTCATTCACTGTCATTACAATAAAATAGACGAATATTTCCTCCCTCATGCTATAGGAAGCCTCTTGCTCAACCTGGGGGAAAAATAAAAGATGTTTTCTTCAACCCCTGTAGCTCTCCCCATGAGCACTGCATCTGACTCTGAAGTGCTCCTTTTCTTTTGAACAGCTCTCCAAGCATTCAGTTTCAACTCCCAAAAAATAAGTAAAGATTGTCCATTTTTTCATGAACCATGCAGTCACTGGTTTCTTGGACACTGATTTCAGTAGCACTACAAATCATCAGAGCCATCTTTTCACCTCAAAATCCTCAACAGCTTCCCATCATATATTTGTCAGTATTTCCCATGCTTTAGAGTATAGAAATATCCCCTAGACAAGCTGTGAGAAGTAGAATCTTTCACATCCTTGCTCATGTAGCTAAGTCATAGTTCTGCATGCTTTTTGCATACATCCTAGTGTGTAACATTCTTAAAAACATTTTACTACAAAAGCAGTTTTGTCCTGATAAATGTTTAACAATCAACCATCCAGGACAAAAACCAAGGCAGGAGGAAAGAAAGAAAGAAAGGGAACAGCACTGAAATTTTGCCAAGTGCCATCATGTTAATAGTCTGGACATGGCCAATGTTGAGCTACCAAAGAGATTTCATAGAAAACAATGTAGGGGAAAAACATGCATAAATGGGTCTTGTGAGCAAGTAGGGATCAGCTCCAGCACACCAATCCACATAGATCATTCTATTTCTACTAAACTGCTTGCAATCATACATTATTTACCACTAGTATTTGCTCTTTAGACTTCCCTGGTAGCTCAGTGGTAAAGAATCTTCCTGCCAATACAGGAGACACAGGTTCAATTCCTGGGTTCGGAAAATCCCCTGGAGAAGAAAATAGCAACCCAGTTCAGTATTCTTGCCTGGGAAATCCCATGGACAGAGGAGCCTGGTGGGCTATAGTCCATGAGTCCCTAAAGAGTCAGACATGACTTAGCAACTAAACAACAAAAAAAATCTGTGTTTTACCTATTTCCTCTCTCTGGAATTTAGAACTTTCCTTTCCTTCCCCTTGATCATTTCCCAGGGAAACTAATAATCCACTTGGGAAGCTATTGTCCAAGCAGAAATCCCAAATGCTTCTATAGTTAGGGTTAAATATTTCTTTCATAGGACACCCACATTGTAGTGCAATCATCTATTTAAAAGTCTATTTTGATCCTAAACTAAGTTATCAGGAAATGTAGCTCATTTATCTCAGTAACAAGAGTGTACAAAATGTAAGAACTAAATGTTTACTTGTAAAACTCATAACCCACTGTAATGATTAATACTGAGCCATAATATTCAATATTGATTTAATATTGAGATATATGAAATACATCAGTGAGAAGTTGGGATAGGGAAGTGATAAGGGAATTGGATAATTCCCCTATCCCTAGTAGATTGGATAATTGAAAAAATAAATATACAGAATTAAAATATAAGCAGTGCCTTGCTCAAAGAAGTTAACTTCTCTGAGAGAAATAAATTTGTGAAGCTGAAAAATCACTACTGGTTTTATAAACAGTATAATTATACTTTATTCTTACTAATCACATTTATAATTACACTAGCCAAGAATAATGATGTAAGCAAATTTCAAGCTTTAATGCATAAGCCTGAGATCAAGTAGAAGGTGTTAACCTATGTTATTTTCTTCAAAGCTTCAGGGGCTAGTCAATACTAAAACCTAAATATAAAGCTTGAACCGAATATAAGAAAAGTATCATTACTGAATGCATTCTAAGTCGCTTCAGTCATGTCCCACTCTTTGCGTCCCTATGGACTGTAGCCCACCAGCCTCCTATATCCATGGCGTTCTCCAGGCTAGAATACTGGAGCAGACTGTCAGGCCCTCCTTCAGGAGATCTTCCCAACCCAGAGATCACACCTGTGTCTCTTACCTCTCCTGTATTAGCAAGCAGGGTTTTTTGGGGGTTTTTATGTTTGTTTTGATTGTTTTTTGTTTGTTTGTTTGTTTACCACTAGAAGAAGTGAAGTGAAGTGAAGTCGCTCAGTCGTGTCTGACTCTTTGTGACCCCATGGACTGTAGCCTGCCAGGCTCCTCAGTCCACGGAATCTTCCAGGCAACAGTACTGGAGTGGGTTGCCATTTTCTTCTCCAGGGGAGCTTCCCAACCCAGGGATCAAACCCGGGTCTCCCGCACTGCAGGCAGACGCTTTACCCTCTGAGCTACCAGGGAAGCCCCTTACCACTAGAGCCACCGTTTAATCACTGGAGAACTCACGCTTACAGTTTGCATCCCATAATGACTCATACACTTATATGTTCCTGTAGAAAGAAATATAGTAAATATTTTCCATCTTTAGAGTCAAATTTTAGAGAAATTAATTCAATTGATCCTTCTGGTATTATGCACATGTCTAGGAACAACTTCAGAAAGCAAAAGCCTGAGTATTATCAATTCACAGGAGCAGTGAATTAGTTATCCTTCACATGAATAAAAAATAAATAAATATTTAATTTTGTTGGCACTAAGATTTCCAGAGTTTTCTGTGAAAGAAGTAAGCATTGATGACATTATCTTAACTAGCAATTTTAGTTCTTAATATTCTATGGTTCCAATATTCTAATTTATCAACCTTAATGCTTGTGACAAGGTTTACAGTTTGTGTTAAAATCGCATCAAAGGCAAACTTTCTGTTTCTGTATGTCAATAATTATAATTAATATATATATATAGATTAATTTGAATCAATATTATTCAAAAATTTTGCAAATGTATTATTTTAATTGAAATTCCTTTTAATGTTGTTAAAGAACTTAAGCATTCTAATTAATTATATATATATATATTTTTTTTTTTACTCCAGAAAAGTTGCATATTTCTTCTTGACTCAAGATTTTCATTTACACCTTGAGAGTTTAGAAATTCCTAAAAGTAGCCTTAGAGAAGCTTAGTTTTTAATTTCAAATAGATTAAAATATGAACATATTTAAGAATGTTATTTCCCATATCATGTTCATATCTAGAAAAGATTAGAATATGTTGTTCTGATAAATATTATATTTCACCTGTTGAATTTTCTATTAAATAGACACACACTGAAAAGTGAGAGTGCTAACATTTTACCAATCAGATTATATGTGTAATATATGCATATTTTTCTACTTACTTTATAATAAAAGCAGTTACTCTCTAAACATACATAAAATAATATTTAGAATGCTAAGTCAAAGAACAAAAGGTACTGAATCTAATAGAATTTTATAAGATTTATAGGAATACTATTGGATTAAGCCATCAACATTACTAATAATATATCAGAATATTAATTTACCAGATACTATCTAGCACACTAACATAGTTAGTGCAGCACAACAGCTAATAATATTTAAGAAAATAGTTTAAATAGCAGTCACCAAACTTATTTTAGAATACCGAGGAAATAAAATTATGTTGATAGCATAGATGCCTTTGATCAGAAATATTGTTTACATTTCAGGGAAACCCAAATGCTGGGTTTAAGAGACATAAGCTGCAAGGTAAATATTATAAATATACTCAAAATATAGAGTGTGGATTTAAACAATGTTTAAGGAATTAAAGGAGGGTAAGATGAAAAAGTCTCACCAAATGGAAAATAATAATAAAGAGATGGAATTTTTGAAAAGAAACAAAATAAAAAATTTGCAGTTGAAAAGTAAAAAAAAAAAAACTGAAATAAAAAATTCACTAGAGATGTTCCATTGATGATTTGAACTGGCAGAAAAACAAATTTATGAACTTAAAGATAGGATGATAAAAAATTACAAATTAAAAAACAAATACAGCTTCAGAGAAATGTGGAAAACCACCAGCACAGACTTACAACTGAAATGCCAGAAGCACAGTAGAAAGAAAAATAAAAAGAATAAGCAAAAACTATCTTTTTTTTTTTTTAGAAATAACAACAAAATTCTCTTCAAATTTGATGGAAAAGATTAAATTACACATCTCAGAGGCTCAATGAACTACAACTACAATAAATACCCAGACACATTTATCATAAAAATTTTGATGCAAGCTTAGAAGCTTCAGTTGTGTCCAACTCTTTGCGACCCCACAGGACTCCAATCCACCAGGCTCCTCTGTCCATGGAATTCTCCAGGCAGGAATAGTGGAGTGGGTTGCCATGCCTTCCTCCAGGTGAGCTTCCAGAACCCAGGGATCAAACACATGTCTCTTACCACTAGCACTACCCAGGAAGCCCAAAATCTTGATAAGTGAAAATGAAAAGAAGTTCTTGAAAGCAGCATGATAAAACAACTTACCTCTTACAATGGAGACATCCTCCAATAAAATTAATAGAAAATCTCTCATTAAGAACAATAGAATCTAGAAGACAGTGAGTAAAATAATCAATAACCCTCACTCCATCTCCCAAAGAAGGGCTTTCAAACAAGAATGTTTTACTATACCCAGGAACAGTATGTTTCAAAAACTGAAGATGCAGTAAAGAAATTTCTTTCCAAAGGCAAAACTTCAGTGAACTCATCTACATAACCAATAACACAAAAAATACTAAAGGAAGCTCTTTAGGCAGAAAGCATGTAAACCTAGATAGAAATTGAAACCCATAAGAAAAAATAAAGACCATCAGTAAAAGTAATTATGTAATTATAGAAAATGGTATAAATGCTTCTTACTTTACTTCCTTTCTCTTAACTTATTCAAAAAGCTATTTTATAAAACTGTATATTTATATATAGTAATTGTGTATGTGCTCAATCACTCAATCATGTCTGACTGTTTGTGACCCCATGGACTACAGCCCACCAGTCCATGAACTTTTCCAAGTAAGAATACTGGAGTAGTTGCCATGCCTACTCCAGGGGATCTACCTGACCCAGGAATCAAATCCATGTCTCTTGCATCTCCTGCACTGACAGACAGATTCACCACTAGCACCACCTGGAAAGACCACCTATAGTAATTCTATATATAAATATATGTAACTTCCATCTAGTCAAGTCTATGGTTTTTCCTGTGGTCATGTATGGATGTGAGAGTTGGTCTGTGAAGAAGGCTGAGCGCTGAAGAATTGATGCTTTTGAACTGTGGTGTTGGAGAAGACTCCTGAGAGTTCCTTGGACTGCAAGGAGATCCAACCAGTCCATTCTAAAGGAGATCAGCCCTGGGATTTCTTTGGAAGGAAGGATGCTAAAGATGAAATTCCAGTACTTTGGCCACCTCATGCAAAGAGTTGACTCTTTGGAAAAGACTCTGATGCTGGGACGACAGAGGATGAGATGGCTGGATGGCATCATTGACTCGATGGATGTGGGTCTGGGTGAACTCCGGGAGTTGGTGATGAACAGGGAGGCCTGGCTTGCTGCGATTCATGGGGTCACAAAGAGTCAGACATGACTGAGCGACTGAACTGAATTGAACAATTATATATATATATATATATATATATATACACACACACATATATTTATGTATGTGGACATATATGTATATATAATTGTATTATTTGCCTTATAACAAACACATAGAGATATAATAGATTCAGCACTAATGGCTTAAAGAAGATGGGTGAGAATAAAGCTGTTTTGGAGCAGGGACTTGCCACACTATGGTAATTAAATTTTCAGTAAAAAATGAAGGGATACAGAAATGGACAATAATTTTTAATATAACAAACAATATAAATATATACTTGCTCTGCCTGCATATCTAATCTTTTTTAAAATATGTAAAATTATAAAAACAAATACCTTTAATGATATATTGGATAGATTTCTAAAATATATAGACATATTATGTGTAACAATAATAACACAAGAGCAGGTAAAATAAATAGAGATAGGAGTAACTTTTCCATCAGGTCAATTCAGTTCAGTCACTCAGTTGTGTCCGATTCTTTGAGACCCCATGGACTGCAGCACACCAGGCCTCCCTGTCCATCACTAACTCCCAGAGTTTACTCAAACTCATGCCCATTGAGTCCATGATGCCGTCCAACCATCTCATCCTCTGTCATCCCCTTCTCCTTCGCCTTCAATCTTTCCCAGCATCAGGGTCTTTTCCAGTGAGTCAGTTCTACACACCAGGTGGCCAAAGTACTGGAGCTTCAGCTTCAGCATTGGTCCTTCCAATGAATATTCAGCGTTGATTTCCTTTAGGATGGACTGGCTTAATTTTCTCACTGTTCAAGAGCACCACATTTGGAAAGCATCAGTTTTTCAGTGCTCAGTCTTCTTTATGCTCCAACTCTCACATCCACACATTACTACTCAAAAAACCATAACTTTGACTAGACAGATCTTTGTTGGCAAAGTGTCTCTTCTTCATAGTACACTGTCAAGGTTTCTCATAGCTTTCTTCCAAGGAGCAAGCATCTTTTAATTTCATGGCTGCAGTCACTATCCACAGTGATTTTGGAGCAGAAGAAAATTAAGTCTCCCACTCTTTCCTTTTTTTCCCCATCTATTTGCCATGAACTGATGGGACTGGATGCCAGGATCTTAGTGTTTTAAATGTTGATTTTTAAGCCAGCTGTTTTACTCTCCTGTTTCACTTTCATCAAGAGGCTCTTTAGTTCCTCTCCACTTTCTGCCATTAGGGTGGTATCATCTGCATATCTGAGGTTATTGATATTTCTCCTGGAAATCTTAATTTCAGCTTGAGCTTCATCCAGCCTGGCATTTTGCATGATGTATTCTGCATATAAATTAAATAAGCAGGGTGACAATATACAGCCTTGATGAACTCCTTTCCCAATTTGGAACCAGTTCATTTTTCCATGCCTTCTGAATAGGAGGAAATATTTGCAAATGATATAACTGATAAAGGGTTAATATCCAAAACATATAAACAGTTCATACAACTCAATATCCAAAAACAAACAAACAAGCACCATGATTAGCAAGTGGGCAGAAAATCTGAATAGATATTTTTCCAAAGAAGACACACATATGATCAACAGGCACATGAAAAGACACTCAGAGAAATGCAAATTAAAACCAAAATGAGATACCACCTCACACCTGTCAGAATAGCTACCATTAAAAGACCATAAAAACCATATATTGGCCAGGATGCAGAGAAAAGAGAGTCCTGGTACACTGTTGATGGGAATGTAAATTGTTGCAGTCACTGTGGCAAGAACAGTGTGCTTCCTAAAGAAACTTAAAATAGAACTACCATATGATCCAGCAAATCTACTCCTTGGTATATATCCAGAAGAAACAAAACACTAATTTGAAAAGATGAAATCTATCTCAACGATTATAGCAGCACTGTTTGCAATTGCCAACAAATGGAAACATTGTAAGTGTCTATCAACAGATGAATGAATAAAGTAAATGTGTCCATAATAGTTAATATTATGGGCTTCCCCAGTGGCTCAGTGGTAAAGAATCTTCCAGCAATGTGGGAGATGCAGGTTCAGTCCCTGGGTTGAAAAGATCCGCTGGAGGAGGGCCTGGAGAATCCCAAGGACAGAGGAGCCTGGTGGTCTACAGTCCATAGGGTTGCAAAGAGTCAGACATCACTGAAGCAATTTAGCACACATATAGCACACATATATGTACACATATTGGAGAAGGCAATGGCACCCCACTCCAGTACTCTTGCCTGGAAAATCCCATGGACGGAGGAGCCTGGTGGGCTGCAGTCCATGGGGTCGCTAAGAGTCGGACATGACTGAAAGACTTCACTTTAATTTTTCACTCTCATGCATTGGAGAAGGAAATGGCAACCCACTCCAGTACTCTTGCCTGGAGAATCCCAGGGACAGGGTAGCCTGGTGGGCTGCCGTCTATGGGATCGCACAGAGTCGGACACGACTGAAGCGACTTAGCAGTTGCAGCAGCAGCTCGCTGTAAAACCCCTTGCCGTGTGACCTCCAGTTCCTTCTGTGAGAGGAATTTTCCCCACCCCATTGATGTCATATTTTGGCATGTGAATTGATTTGATCATTAAAATTAGGATGAAATGGAATTGTGCTTTGTAAATTACTAACCTTTGTACATTTCCATCAGAAGAACATCTTATCCTATATAAAAGTAGACTTTATAGTCTGTGCTGTGGTAGAAAGAGCGCTTCCAGGTGATGTGCGCTTAGTCGCTCAGTGGTGTTCTATTCTTTACGACTCCATGGACTGTAAACCACCAGGCTTCTCTGTCCATGGGATTCTCCAGCAAGAATACGGGAGTAGGTTGCCATTCCCTTCTCCAGAGGATCTTCCTGACCCAGGGATCAAACCCAGGTCCCCTGCATTGCAAGCAGATTCTTTAGTGGTAAAGAACCTGCCTGCCAAAGCAAGAGATGTAGGAGACCTGAGAGATGAGGGTTCGTTACTTGGGTTCCTAGAGATTCCCTAGAGGAAGGCATGGCAACCCACTACAGTATTCTTGCCTAGAGAATCCTGTGGGCTGAGGAGTCTGGCAGGCTATAGTTCATGGGGTCACAAAAAGTTAGACATGACGGAAGTGACTTAGCATGCACATGGTAGAAATAAGGCTCAGGCAACCTGTATATGAAAAGCTGTTGTAAGACACTGAGTTGATTTTTGTTTGTTTTTTGGTTGGTTTCTTATTTTAACAGAAGATATAAGATTAAATTACCTATTTAAAAAAAAATCATAAAAACGTGAAAAACAGTCCTTCTTGTTTTTTGATAAGTGAGAAAAAACAAAGCCTCCCAACCATCTGTACTATATCTGTCCCCTGAGATCACTGATAGCACCAACATCTTCCAAATGAAGACTTAGTTATTCCTAAGAAAAATAACTTCTTAATGATGCTAAGCTCTAAAACCTGAAATAAAACTTGCAACAGAGATTTATGATCACATATTTAAGCAACAGTGAAAGCAAGACTATTAACCATCTGAGCTTTCTATTGGGAAAAATTTACAGCAATATATAAAAAGACTTCCCTGAAGTGCCAGAGGAATACATGAAGAAATAATGTGTGCAAAAGAAACTTGAAAATAGAAATAACAGTAAAGATCTGAAATATGTGATGTTAACAGCCCACATGCTGAAGCTTGGTTTATAGGCCAAGGAGGAAGAGAACGGGAAGTGTGAAACTCGGGGATGGTCGCTCATTTGTATGGCAGGCAGAATGGTAAGTCCTGCACCAAAACAATCACCAACAAATATAGCCAATAAACTGGTAAAAATAATTCACAGGAAGTCATTGTTAGCTCCCCACCTAGTACCCTGAATCTTTGGAGAATAATTTTCATTTAATAATTGGCATATATTTAACCCATGGTTTTCTCTAATATGTTTGGAATAAACAAATGGAAATCCTGTTAGATCCTGAAAAAGCAAGGAACACTAAATCGTATTATTTGTGTATATGGGCTCCCCTGGTGGCTCAGATGGTAAAGAATTTGTTTGCAATGCAAGAGACACTGGTTTGATCCCTTGGTTGGGAAGATCCCCTGGAGAAGAAAATGCCTACCCACTCCAATATTCTTGCCGGGAGAATTTCATGGACAGAGGAGACTGGTGGGCTACAGTTCCTAGGGTCACAAGAGTCAGACATGACTGAGCAACTAACACACAAGCATACACTGACACACACATGTATATACATATACCCATGCATATATATTTTTAGTTAAACCTGGAGATTGAACTGAAAAATATTCAATGAACATACTTCAAAAAAATGAACATACTTTAAAGACAAATGGATTCACCTTTTTTATGTTACTTTTTTTTTTCTCTCTGTAGTAACAAATTACCCTAAAGCTGGTGGCTTGAAACAGCACAAATGTATTTCATTACAGTTTTGTAGGTCAAAAGTCCAGTAAGGGCCTTATTTAAATAAAATCTAAATGTTAACAGAGCAACTTTTATTTCTGGAAGCTATAGGAGAAAATCCATTTCCTGTTCATTTGAATTAACAAAATTCAGTTCCTTTTGCTATAAGAGGGCTTCCCTCTTGGCTCAGAGGGTAAAAAAATCTGACTTCAATGCAAGAGACCCAGGTTCAATCCCTCAATTTGGAAGATCCCCTGGAGAAGAGAATAGTCACCCACTCTAATATTCTTGCCTGGGAAATCCCATAGACAGAAAGCCTCGGGGGCTACAGTATATGGGGTTGTGAAGAGTCAGACAGTAGAGTGACTAACATTTTGCTATAAAACCGAGGACCATTCCCAGATTTTTTTAAGGCTACTCCTTCCTACACCTTTCATAGACTTTGACTCCTGGTCCCATTCCTTCATCTTCAAAGTCAGGACAGCAGGATTATTCTCTATCAAGCTTCCTTCCCCTTCAGTCTTTTTTCCCTTCAGTTCAGTTCAAATGCTCAGTCCTGTCCGACTCTGAGACCCTGTGAACTGCAGTACGCCAGGCCTCCTTGTCCATCACCAATTCCCAGAGTTCACCCAAACTCATGTCCATCGAGTCACTGATGTCATCCAGCCATCTCATCCTCTGTCGTCCCCTTCTCCTCCTGCTCCCAATCCCTCCCAGCAGCAGAGTCTTTTCCAAATACTTCGCATGAGGTGGCCAAAATACTGGAGTTTCAACTTTAGCATCAGTCCTTCCAAAGAACACCTAGGGCTGATCTCCTTTAGAATGCACTGGTTGGATCTCCTTGCAGTCAAGAGTCTTCTCAAGAGTCTTCTCCAACACCACAGTTCAAAAGCATCAATTCTTTGGCACTCAGCTTTCTTTACAATCCAACTCTCACATCCATACATGACCACTGGAAAAACCATAGCCTTGACTAGACGAACCTTTTTTGGCAAAGTAATGTTTCTGCTTTTCAATATGCTATCTAGGCTGGTCATAACTTTCCTTTCAAGGAGTAAGCGTCTTTTAATTTCATGGCTGCAATCACCATCTGCAGTAATTTTGGGGCCCCAAAAAATAAAGTCTGACACTGTTTCTACTGTTTCCCCATCTATTTCCCATGAAGTGATGGGACCAGAAGCCATGATCTTAGTTTTCTGAATGTTGAGTTTTAAGCCAACTTTTTCACTCTCCTCCTTCACTTTCATCAAAAGGCTTTTTATTTCCTGTTCACTTTCTGCCATAAGGGTGGTGTCATCTGCATATCTGAGGTTATTGATCTTTCCCCCAGCAACCTTATTCCAGTTTGTGCTTCTTCCAGCCCAGGCTTTCTCATGATGTACTCTGCATATAATTTAAATAAGCCAGGTGACAATATACAGCCTTGATGTACTCCTTTTCCTATTTGGAACCTGTCTGTTGTTCCAGGTCCAGTTCTAACTGTTGCTTCCTGACCTGCATATAGGTTTCTCAAGAGGCAGGTCAGGTGGTCTGGTATTCCCATCTCTTGAAGAACTTTCCACAGTTTATTGTGATCCACACAGTCAAAGGCTTTGGCATAGTCAATAAAGCAGAAATAGATATTTTCCTGAACTCTCTTCCTTTTTCCAGCAGATGTTGGCAATTTGATTTGTGGTTCCTCTGCCTTTTCTAAAACCAGCTTGAACATCTGGAAGTTCACAGTTCATGTATTGCTGAAGCCTGGCTTGGGGAATTTTGAGCATTACTTTACTGGCATGTGGGAGATCCAACCAGTCCATTCTGAAGATCAGCCCTGGGATTTCCTTAGAAGGAATGATGCTAAAGCTGAAACTCCCGTACTTTGGCCACCTCATGCAAAGAGTTGAGTCTTCGGAAAAGACTCTGATGCTGTGAGGGATTGAGGGCAGGATAAGAAGGGGATGACAGAGGACGAGATGGCTGGAGGGCATCACTGACTCGATGGACATGAGTCTGAGTGAACTCTTGGAGTTGGTGATGGACAGGGAGGCCTGGCGTGCTGCGATTCATGGGGTCACAAAGAGTCGGACACGACTGAGTGACTGAGCTGAACTGAACTGAACTTACTAGCATGTGAGATGAATGCAACTGTGTGGTAGTTTGGGCATTCTTTGGCATTGCCTTTCTTTGGCATTGGAATGAAAACTGACCTTTTCCAGTCCTGTGGCCACTGCTGAGCTTTCCAAATGTGCTGGCATATTGAGTGCAGCACTTCAGAGCATCATCTTCCAGGATTTGAAATAGCTCAACTGGAATTCCATCACCTCCACTAGCTTTGTTCCTAGTGATGCTTTATTAAGGCCGACTTGACTTCATATTCCAGGATGTCTGGCTCTAGGTCAGTGATCACACCATCGTGATTATCTGGGTCATGAAGATCTTTTTTGTACAGTTCTTCTGTGTAATCTTGCCACCTCTTCTTACTATCTTCTGCTTCTGTTAGGTCCATACCATTTCTGTCCTTTATTGAGCCCATCTTTGCATAAAATTTTCCCTTGGTATCTCTAATTTTCTTGAAGAGATCTCTAGTCTTTCCCATTCTGTTGTTTTCCTCTATTTCTTTGCATTGATCACTGAGAAAGGCTTTCTTATCGCTCCTTCCTATTCTTTGGAACTCTGCATTCAGATGTTTATATCTTACCTTTTTTGCTTTGCTTTTCGCTTCTGTTCTTTTCATAGCTATTTGCAAGGCCTCCCAGACAGCCATTTTGCTTTTTTGCATTTCTTTTCCGTGGGGATGGTCTTGATCCCTGTCTACTGTACAATGTCATGAACCTCTGTCCATAGTGCATCAGACACTCTATCTATCAGATCTAGTCCCTTAAATCTATTTCTCACTTCCACTGTATAATCATAAAGGATTTTACTTAGAAATCAGGAATTCTGACAAACCATTAAAAGTCATAAAATAGAGAGCAAAATGCTACAGGAGTTAAATATACAGTTATGTTTATAATTACCTCTTTCTTTTTAGTTCAAAATCTAAAAAAAAAAAAAAAAAAAAAAAACAAAGAAAAAGTATATTTTAAAAAGGACTCCAACTATTTCTGCTCACCTTATATCTATCAATAAATATTTTATTTTAGAAATTAGGTACACTGGCCTAGTATACACTAAGATATAGTCAGTCAGTACTCAAATTTCAATTTTTTTTTTTTTTGATGGAGAGAATCTAATGATTACTAATGATTTTAGTTTATTCCTGAATATAAAGGACTTTATCAAGTTAATAGTCATTTGGCTGCCGCTGCTGCTAAGTCGCTTCAGTCATGTCCAACTCTATGTGACCCCACAGACGGCAGCCCACCAGATTTCAGTGTCCCTTGGATTCTCCAGGCAAGAACACTGGAGTGGGTTGCCATTTCCTTCTCCAGTGCGTAAAAGTGAAAAGTGAAAGTGAAGTCTCTCAGTCGTGTCCAACTGTTTGCGACCCCACGGACTGCAGCCTACCAGGCTACTCTGACCATGGAATTTCCCAGGCAAGAGTACTGGAGTGGGTTGCCATTGCTTTCTCCGAATAATCATTTGGAGTAATATTTAATTCTGTATTTGGGTATCCAGTGGAAGTGTAACACTTCAATTTTTATGTTAAAATCTTATTGATCCTTCTGATCTTAAATAAATTAAAAATTGAGTGTGTCTGTGGAGGTAGCAATTGTTTCCACTCACAATAAATTGCTCTTTGTGTAGTGAGGTGAAGATCATACGTGTACAACATTTTCAAATAATTTTATTTTGATTGATTTTTAAAATAATTAATGGCTATAACTAAAACCCCACTCTGGAAGAGCAACAATGATTTACAACTATCAGATGTCAGAGAACTTTATTTTTCAACTATAAGTAAAATACCAAAGTATGATGAATTGTTAGGTTGTTTGCAAAAGCAACATGATTTACTTAGCTGCATGACAATTAGCTTACTCATCTTTGTTCTACCTCTTCAGATAAACAAGAAACAATTTTAAGGACATTTAAAAAGCAGTAGCAAAATTTTAATGCAATTTTTCTGTGCTAATAATAAAATTAATTAATTCTTGCTGGAGAAGTATTACAGAGAAATTCTAAACAGGGTGTTAATAAACAAGCATCAAGCCTTGTAAAAAGTGTCAGAGTAATCTATATATACCCACACAGCAGGCTGGGGAAAACTGTGAGTAAGACTACGAGCCTGAGCCTTCAGTCACCCTGTAAATTACTCCTACTTCATTTTCTAGAAAATAATGGCACCAAAATGAATGAGTAGTAGCAGACCTCACGAAGGTTTGTGAAAGAAAGATACAAATAAAACTGCATAACCTAACTCAATCAGACACAGCATAAAACAGTAAATTTAACATCATACCTGAACCTAATAACACATATTGAAATTGTAGGTTTCTAGGGGCTGGTTGGAGGGAAAAGACAATATAATCTGGAAACATTCTATCAAATGTCACCTTTTTAAAACTTTGCGAATTTTTACACCAAGTTTGTAAGGTTGAAGTATTATTCAAATACATTTGTACAATGTTAAATAAAACTAAAACTTGACTTATCCTGTGAAGAATTTTTTTTTTTTTTTGCTTATACAATGGATAAATAAAATGTATAAAAATCTTACTTGGTAATAAAATCATGTTACCTAAATTTTCAATTCAGGAGGTACTGAAAACTTCATTAATTGATGTTTTCTATGTTGGAAATATTTTGATATATATGATCAAGAAACAAAAAATTACAAGAATTAGGACATTGTATGAAAACCCGGAATTCTGAAGGAAAAAAAAAAAAAAAGAGAGAGAGAGAGAGAGAGACAAAGATTAAGGCCAGAGGCTCTCCATCAACCCAGGAAGATAGTGTGTGGTTTTTGGAGCCAAGTTCTCAGCCCAGAGAATTCAAGACTATAGGTACAGATCAGAAACCTAAGTTTTTAATGACCAACATAGAGAACAGGATGACAAAGAATGTTCATACTACTGCACAATTGCACTCATCTCACATGCTAGGAAAGTAATGCTCAAAATTCTCCAAGCTGGGTTACAATAGTATGTGAACCAAGGCAGAGAAACTAGAGGTCAAGTTGTCAACATCCACTGGATCATAGAAAAAGCAAGAGAATTCCAGAAAAATGTCTACTTCTTCTTCATTGACTGTACTAAAGGCTGTATGGATCACAACAAACTGTGGAAAATTCTTAAAGAGACGGGCCTAAAACTCATAATTCAGAAAACTAAGACCATAGCATACAGTCCCATTACTTCATGACAAATAGATGGGGAAAATGAAAACAGTGACAGACTTTATTTTCTTGGGCTCCAAAATCACTAAAGTTAGTGATTGCAGCCATGAAATTAAAAGACCCTTGCTTCTTGAAAGAAAAGCTAAGACAAACCTAGACATCATAATAAAAAGCAGAGACATGACTTTATGGATAAAGGTCCATCTAGTCAAAGCTAAGATTTTTCCAGTAGTCATGCATAGATTTGAGAGGTGGACCATAAAGAAAGTTGAATAGTGAAGAATTGATCATTTTGAACTGTGGTGCTAGAGAAGACTCTTGAGAGTCCCTTGGATTGAAAGAAGATCAAACCAGTCAATCCTAAAGGAAATCAGTCCTGAATATTCATTTGATGGACTGATACTGAAGCTCCAATACTTTGGCCACCTTATGCAAAGAACCCACTCACTGGAAAAGGCCCTGATGCTAGGAAAGATTGAAGGCAGGAGGAGAAGGGGACAACAGAGGATGAAATAGTTGGATGGCATCACTAACATGGACATAAGTGTGAGCAAGCTCTGGGAGTTGGTGATGGATTGGGAAGCCTGGCATGCTGCAATCCATGGAGTCACAAAGAGTTGGATACAGCTCAGCAAATGAGCTGAAATAAATTGAAAGAGAACAGAATTATTTGAGGTTGATCTACTGAAATTTAGATTTGTTAATGGTAGGCTTAATTAATAATAAGCACATCTCTTTGTTCCTACATGTGATATAAGTTACCTAGCCAAGTAATTAAAGTGAAATGAAGTGAAAGTTGATCAGTCATGTCCAAGTCTTTGTGACCCCATGGATTATACAGTCCATGGAATTCTCCAGTCCAGAATAGTGGAGTGAGTAGCCTTTCTTCTCCAGGGGATATTCACAACCCAGGGATCGAACCCAGGTCTCCTGTATTGCAAGCAAATTCTTTACCAGCTGAGCCACTAGCTAAGCCCAAGAATAATGCAGTGGGTAGCCTATCCCTTCTCCAGCAGATCTTTCCAACCCAGCAATCAAAACAGGGTCTTCTGCATTGCAGGCAGATTCGTTACCAATTGAGTTATTTTAAATAGCATTAAAATGTAGAGGACTCCGAAGACTCATGTTTCAATATCTGCCCTGTTAAGTGGGGAAGTCACTATGCTCTATGTGTCTCAATGTGACTGACTCTTTGGAACCCCATAGACTATGCCCACCAAGATTGTCTCCGTGGTAATCTCCAGGCAAGAATACTGGAGTGAGTAGCCATTTCCTTCTCCAGGGGATCTTCACGACCCAGGGATCAAACCTAGGTCTCCTGCATCACAGGTAGATTCTTTACTGTCTGAGCCACCAGGGAAGCCCAAAAAACAGGGGACTCAGAAGACTTGTGTTTCACTATCTACCACATTAAGTGGAGAAATCACTATTCTCTTTTTGTCGAATATTCCTACTTGTAAATTTGGATGGCACTGTTCTGTCAACTTCATTTTAAAGGACACTTTTGTTGCCCCACCCAGAACCTTTCAGATCCATTATAGCATTTCTGTATTCATTTTCCCTAGTTTTGGTGTACTTTTGATTTTCCCTCCAATAACCTGTAGCTGCTACTCTTCAGAGAAGTGACCTTGGTGTCCTAAAGCCCAGAGAACCTAAATTGACTGAAAGATACATCACTGCAGCTGCTGCCGCTGCTAAGTTGCTTCAGTCGTGTCTGACTCTGTGTGACCCCATAGATGGCAGCCCACCAGGCTCCTCTGTCCCTGGGATTCTCCAGGCAAGAATACTGGAGTGGGTTGCCATTTCCTTCTCCATGATATATCACACCACATGCATAATCCTAGCAACCCTGAAATAACTGATGAAACCCCAGCTTACATACCTTTGGTTAAGACAGTTTCCAGGGCATAATCTTCCCAGCAGAGTTTTCTTGATGTATCAGGCTGAAGCTACAGTTTGTGAGATTTTTCCTGAAATTTCACCCAGGTCTTCTTCCTTCACTTCTTCTCAATCTGTCCTGCTTCCTCGAATCCTTCATGGGATTTGCCTGGGAGAATTTCTTTAATAAATCATTTGCACAAGAATCCTAGAATCACTATCTGCTTTGGGGAGCCCAACCTAACACATTTATAATAGTGCATTTAAATGAGAATATTTAAATATAGAATCATTTATCATTAGAAATGCCTCCCAAACTCTACAACTCTACATGTACTACTTGTTCCAGAAGATAAACAAAATATATGACTTCATACTTTCTGCAAACTCTCTGAAAAACTGAATGTATTTTTTTTGTTGTTGTTATTTGTTTTTATGGACTTTAATGAGTCCTCTACCGCTTACAAGATACATGCACGCTCTTAAAACTATAATGTACAATATAACTGTAAAGTCTGCTTTTCCTTAGTGATATGTATTTAAGGTTCTTTCATGTCTTTTGGAAAGCTTAAGCCATAAATGATAGCAATGAATAATATTAATTTTTAGCATTTCATTGTCTGGCTGTACCACAGTTCGTTTATCCATTTACATCCTGAAGGGAATCTTGCTTTGCTTCCAAGTTGTGGCAATTATACCTAAAGCCACTATAAGCATCTATCTACAGCTTTTTTTGTGTAAGGACAAATTTCCACCTATTTTGGATAAATAGCATTGACTGTGATTGCTGAATCATATAGTAAGAGTATGTTTAGTAGAAACCACCAAATTTTCTTCCAAAGTGACTGTATGATTTTTCATTCCCACCACTCATAAATATGACTTCCTATTGCTCTGCATCCTTACCAGCATTTGACATTATCAGGGTACAGATTTTGGTCATTTTAATGTACAGCTATTTCCATTGGTATTTTCATCTTTATTTTCTTAATGATGTGTTATGTGGAGCATCGTTTCATATGCTTATTGGTGTGTGTTTGTCTTCTTTGATGAGATGTTAAGGTCTTTAGCCTATTTTTTTAATTGGGTTGCTTGTTTCCTTGTTGAGTTTTAAAAGAGGTTGTTTTTTTTTTTTGTTTTGTTTATTTGGGGAGCAGCCCTTCATCAAATGTGTTCTTTTTCTTTTTTTTTCAGTTGGAGGGCAATTACCTTGCATATTGTGATTGTTTCGTACATCATGATGAATCAGTCATAGGTATACATACGTCCCCTCCCTCTTGAAACTCCCTCCCACCTCTCTCCCCATCCCACCCATCTAAACTGTCACAGAGCACCCACATGGGTTCTCTGATCCATACAGCAAATCCCCACCTGCTGTCTATTTTACATATGGTAATGTATGTGTTTCAGTGCTACTCTCTCAAATCATCCCACCCCAGAAGTCTGCCCTTTATATCTGTGTCTCCTTTGCTGCCCTGTAAATAGGCTCATCAGCACCTTCTTTCTAGATTCCTTACATATGAGTTAATATACTATAATTGTCTTCCACTTTCTGATTTACTTCATGCTGTATAATAGGTTCTAGACTCATCCACCTCATTAAAACGGACTCAAATGTGTTCCTTTTTGCAAATATTTTTTCCAGTTTGTGGTCTGTATTCTTATTCCCTTGACAACATATTTTACAGAGCATGATTTTTTTAATTTTACTGAAGTCTAGATTGTCAATTCTTTCATAGGTCCTGTTTTTGGTGTTTGCATCTAAAGTCATCCCCATGTTCAAGGTTATCTAGATTTTCCCTCATGATGTCTCCTAGAAGTTTTATAATTTTGCATTTTACATTCAGGTTTATGATTCACTTTGAATTAATTTTTGTGAAGTAAAAATGAACTAAAATAAAAAGTGTCTTGCATGTGTGCAGTCTCAGTCACATCCATGGGCTGTAGCCCACCAGACTGCTTTGTCCACAGATTTTTCCAAGCAAGAATATAGGAGCAGTTTGCCTTTTCCTTCTCCATGGGATCTTCCCAACCCAGGGATCAAACATATGTCTTTGCCTAGCAGGCAAATTCTTTATCACTGAGCTACCTAGAAAGCCCAAAGAGCACCTTCCATAAAAGTTAAAGCACACACACACACACACACACACACACACACACAAAGAGTAAATGCTCTTTTCTAATACAGTCTATTGAACAAAATATGTCTTTTTTATTTCAAGACAGAAAAATTAAAAATTAATTATTTTTATTTTAAAAAGATGACCCAGAGGAATGGTACAGGGAGGGAGGAGGGAGGGGGGTTCAGGATGGGGAACACCTGTATACCTGTGGCAGATTCATGTTGATGTATGGCAAAACCAATACAATATTTAAAGTAATTAACCTCCAATTAAAATAAATTTATATTAAAAAAATAAAAACATCTTTAAACTAAAAATTCTAAATAGATGGGGGGAAAATGGAAACAGTGACAGATTTCATTTTCTTGGGCTCCAAAATCACTGGGAATGGTGACTGCACCCATGGTATGAAATCATGGTTCCTCCCTGAAAGGAAAGCTATGACGAATCTAAACAGCATATTAAAAAACAGCAGCAGGGTTTTCCTGACAAAGGTCCATATACTCAAAGCCATGGTTTTTCCAGTTGTCATGTATGCATATGAGAGTTGGACTATAAAGAAAGCTGAGCACTGAAGAATTGATGCCTTTGAACTGTGGTGTTGGAGAAGACTCTTGAGAGTCTTTTGGACTGCAAGGAGATCCAAACAGTCCATCCTGAAGGAAATCATTCCTGAATATTCCTTGGAATGACTGATGCTGAACCTGAAACGCCAATACTTTTGTCACCTGATGCGAAGGACTGACTCACTTGAAAAGACCCTGATGCTGGGAAAGATTGAAGGCAGGAGGAGAAGGGGACGACAGAAGATGAGATGGTTGGATGGCATCACTGACTCAATGGACATCAGCTGGAGCAAGCTCTGGGAGATGATGAAGGACAGGGAAGCCTGGTGTGCTGCAGTCCATGGGGTTGCAAAGAGTCAAAAAGACTGAGCAACTGAACAACAACAATAAATGTTGAGCTAAGTGATGATCGTTGATTTTACAAGACAATATGGTATAATTATTTTCCCTCAGAGAGGGTCTAACCAACAAGGCATTTGAATAATTCTCTTGTACACCGACCAAAAGTGATTTGTACTAAAGTTACTTAGAAAGAAAAAAATTATTATCCCCAGTGAGAAAAAAAAAAAAAAATTAGGGAAAGCTTTCTAGAAACAGTAAAAGATGAGAAAGTATATGATTGAGTAGTATTGAATCATCTGGAAAAGGGAAAGATTTTTTTTTTCCAGAAAGAGATAGCACTGGAGAAAAAAAATGAAAAACCTACAATGCATATGGGAGATATTGCTATATGGCTAAAATATCAGAGCATGAAGGAAGGTAGCAAAGTTTAGAAAGGTAGATTATAAATAATGTTTGATATGCCAAAGAATTTGACTTAATTATATTGGTAACTTGGAATCTTAACATAATATATTTTAAAATTGTATAGCATTAAGAGATCTTGCATGTATTTGAAATTAAATGGAAGAAATAAATAGAGATATTTTAAGTGTAAGGAATAGGGTGAAGAAAAGAGTATCAGTGGCTTGTCCCTGAAAGGAGAAGCAAATTAATATTACAGGTCTGAAAAAATGGGCCTTGTTTTTTGTCTTTAAGGAAAAAGCAGTGAAGAGTGAAGATGAACTACTTTATTAGTATTTTTGATGGAATGTCTGTAGAACCTTCCTACTGTGATTAGGTATTACAAGAAAAAGTGTTATTATGTGAATAAATTGAAAAATGCTAGATTAATGAAGAATATATAGTTTTCCCTAAGACAGAATAACTCAAAGCCTCCAGCCTATCCATTATTAATCTCTTAATTAGATATATTTTATGCAACAGTTTCCAAAATTAGCAGACCGCAGAGTGCTGTTTTCATGACCTGTCTCATATGATTATAATTTCAAAATTTCTAATGTGCAATAAGCTGATTTATATGCCATAGCATTGAAGTTTGTCCTCTGTTTTCAGAGTCTATCAGTCATTTATGTTATGCAGCATAAGTATTATATATCTAGGAAGTTAGTAAGGAAATATGGGCTCTTGAGAAAATATACAAGCCATGGTTTCTGCAGCTGAATTGTTTACTCCAATAGCTGTAGATATTTCAAAGAAATAGCACAAAGAAGTT
Source organism: Bubalus kerabau (assembly GCF_029407905.1). Taxonomy (NCBI): domain Eukaryota; kingdom Metazoa; phylum Chordata; class Mammalia; order Artiodactyla; family Bovidae; genus Bubalus; species Bubalus kerabau. Next base: position 6,175,379 of record NC_073635.1, on the reverse strand, counting down.
TAAGTCCTGAATTATGGGATGAAAATAATAATTCTCAGAATTATTCAAAAAAAATTAATAATGAGGCTTGGTATTCAATACAAAGTTGTTATATATCTGTCCACAGGAAATTATACTGAGAATGGAAATCTTATCGTCCCAAATTCAGTCATTGAATGATTATGACGAAAATTTCCACTTTCTGAAGCTCTGGAATGTGAATTATTGTAATCTATGAAAAGTCCCTGATACCATGAAAGATTGAGGGCAGAAAGAGAAGAGGGCATCAGAGGATTGGATGGCAGATGGCATCACTGATGCAAAGGACATGAACTTAGGCAAACTTCGGGAGATGGTGAAGGACAGGGAGGGCAGGCATGCTGCAGTCCATGGGGTTGCAAATAGTTGGATACAACTGGGTGACTGAACAACAGTCTGTGAACAGTCTGCCTGCAGTGCAAGAGACCCAGATTCCATCCCTAGGTTGGAAAGATCCTCTGGAAAGGGAAATGGCAACCCACTTCAGTATTCTTGCCTGGAAAATCCGATGGACAGAGGAGCCTGGTGGGCTACAGTCCATGGGGTTGCAAAAGTTGGACACAACTTAGTGATTAAACTACCAGCACAAGAAGTTGTTTGGAAAACACAAAACATGAAAAATCATATTTGAGACAATACTGTGTTATTACAATCAACTATCTTAAGAGAACACTGCTAATATAAACATTGAAAGTGCATTATAAAATAAATTGAAAATATTAAAACATGCAGAGATTAAGAAAAATTTCTCCAAAAATATGATAGTATCATATTACTGATAGTGAGATAATAGAAATGTTGGATGTATTTCTACTTGACTCCTAAGAAATATTTCCAGTGATCTGGAAAATGATTAATGTATTTATATTTTTAGAAGTAAAGATATTTTAATAACCCTTTAGAGATATAATATTTTTTGAAAGTAGCATGTATTAAATGCAGTAGTAGCATTCTTTTGGGGTTTTGAAAGAAACTGCAAGGAATTTAAATAAAGTTCAATGATACAGCTGTGTTTTCAGTCATTTTAAAATGGAAATTAATTAAAATCACTTCAAGTGAAATATTGGTAGTACCTCACCAATATTGGTAGTTGTTTTTAGTTAGTTGCCCAGTCTTGTATTTCACCAAATATTAAAGCAATAGGAATATAACTTGATATATGCCTTCATTCTCCACCTATAAGTGCATCAGCTACCTTAAGGGAATGGTTAGCCATGACTAATATTATGTGAGTGAATATAAATGTATATTTCCACTTAAAACTAATCTCTTCTTTCCTGAATGTTTTCCTCTCTCCATTTCAGTAAAGTAGAATAATACTTATGCAGTTAAATTCAGTTAGACCCCTATTACAGAAATGATACTAATTAACACAATGGTGTGACTTGGAACAAAATGATGTCTCACTACACATTTTCTAGTTTTGTGACTTTAAGTTAGAACCTTCTCTATTCTTATTACGTATGAAACAATCTGATAAAATATGCAAATAGAGCAAGAATTATTTATTTAAAGATTATGAAAAGTATTCACACTTCTAGCCATCTTCACAAATATGTATTTTAGAAAGAAGAAATAAAACTGTTACCATTTGATGGTTACTTAGAGTCATAATTATGTTTTTTTGTTTTATCAATGTTAAAAAACATTAATTCTGTTCAATTGACTAATATCAATTATTCTGAGAAAATATGTGAACAAAGTATTATATAAGTCCACATAACCTCCAAAAATTATAATAAAGGTGAATATATATGATATTCACAAGTTCAGTCAATGATTAAAAATAAGACAATCATAATAACTAACTATATAGGATTTGATTGTTTGTAAATTAATACAATTAGTACTATTTTGCATACATAAGAAAAAGAAAATACATTTTTTAACTCTAAAATAACTTTTTTTTTTTCCAGTGTTACAGCTCTATTTTATTTAGAAGATAGCAGGAGAGTGAGAGAGAGAGAGAGAAAGAAAAGAGTGCACGCACATGGGAGAGAGAGTCCAAGAGAAAGCACTTTGGCTCCTCCTTTTATATGTTTTTTCTGTCACCTGGGCCTGCCCTATGCAAATTGGGCTTAGCCAGGAGTGCTGTTTGTTCTGTTTGTTCTGCCTGAAGTCTTCACTCTGGTCCTCGGACCTTCCTTGTCTTAGCCACTGCCATTTTGGACTCCTTTTCCCTATTCTACCTACCTAACATTCCCCCCTCAAGAGATGGGAGGCCCAATTCTTTGGGAATAGGGGCGTCGAGGTCCTTCTGGCTACTTGCTGCTGAACTGGGGCAGTGAGGTGTATTGGGCCTCCCCCTCTTGCTAGTGTCAATCCTCAGAGTCCTTATAGCGGTGTCCAAGGGTGTGTGATATATTCCGTGGTTAGCTGTAGTTTTATATCTTTGTTGAACTGGCACTGCATGTTGTAGCTGATTGACCTTAACCGGAGGTCTGGAATCTGAGACTGGGCCGCGTGAGCTTTCTGCTGAGTTCGTTTTTCACTGTCCTGGTTTCCACCAAGATGGGCCTTCCCCTGAGCTGGGTTTCTTCGCCTTCTGCTTCTAGCATGGGAGCTTCACTGAGTTGGGCTCCTGCTGCGCTTGGCCTCTTCCACGCAGAGGTTGTTTCAGCCAGGTTATATCTGAGTCACGGCACCGTAGATGTCACGGGAGTGTATGTTCCTCGGTTCTTTGTCTCATCACAACAGAGATTTGGAGCGACAGACATTAAAGCCCTCGGCACATCACAGCTCTTGGGTCTTGGACAAACTGTGCTACAGCTCTTAGGCAAATCAGTGTTACAGCTCTATTTTATTTAGAGGATAGCAGGAGAGTGAGAGAGAGAGAGAGAGAGAGAAAAGAGTGCACGCACATGGGAGAGAGAGTCCCTAAAATAACTTTTAAAAATCACTGGACTTACGGAAGAGTAGATCATTTCCAAAAGATTTCCATGATGAAATATTTACTCCTTTTTGAAACTGGAGCCTATTATACACAGTGAAGTAAGCCAGAAAGAAAAACACCAATACAGTATACTAATGCATATATATGGAATTTAGAAAGATGGTAACAATAACCCTGTATTTGAGACAGCAAAAGAGACACTCATGTATAGAACAGTCTTTTGGACTCTGTGGGAGAGGGTGGGATGATTTGGGAGAATGGCATTGAAACATGTATAATATATATGAAACGAGTCGCCAGTCCAGGTTCGATGCACGATACTGGATGCTTGGGGCTGGTGCACTGGGATGACCCAGAGGGATGGTATGGGGAGGGAGGAGGGAGGAGGGTTCAGGATGGGGAACACGTGTATACCTGTGGCAGATTCATGTTGATATTTGGCAAAACCAATACAATATTGTAAAGTTAAAAAATAAAATAATTAAAAAATAAATAATATGGAAATACAAAAAAAATAATAAAATAAAATAAATAAAAGATTTACTCAGAGACCAATAAAGAGTATAGAACCTTAATATGCTGGCTCTCATTTCTCTGAATCTGTTTTGCTTTACTTTTTTGTTTATTCATCCCCTTCTGAAAACGCTGTACTGGCCAGTTTGGATTTGCTGGAAAATAGACTTAAACATATGAAAATGGCAATATAAGTACTTATCATCCATTATGCATTGCCCCTCTCAAAGATAACAATGCAGGTTATCTTGAGCCTCACTCCCAACTTCAGTTGGATTTTTAAAACTAAGAAGCCCTTATAGTTTCCTTAATCTTCAGTCAAGCAAATAAGAAAGAAATGATTTGGGGGAAATGGATCAGGTAGAATACCACTCCAAACCACTCCAAATCATGGACAACACTTCATATTAGCTAATATTAGTAAATTATAACTGAATTTACAAAGGTGAGAGAGAGACAAAAACCTAACCTTGAGTGGAAACCATAGTTATAACCATAAATTTAAAAATTATTTATTCTCAGGGACAATGCCTTCTAAAACTTACCACATAACATTTATCCCTTTAACTGCTCTCTTCATTCTGACTGGCTTCTAAAGAGACAAAATTTATGTGTTTTAATGCAAGGTCTTTAATAAATAAATCTTAAGACTAGAGTAGTGTATAAATTGCATAAGAAATGTCAGCCCTGAAGAGGGATCAGTGCCTGGGAGAATAGAATAATAAAAGGCATGAAGGCTAAATTGTAAGTGACCTTAGTGCTGCTACTACTCACCTCTGTCTTCATGTTTCAGATATTTTTTTTTAATGTCAAATTATAGCTAATGAAGTAGCATATGAAATGTTAATTATCTCAGTAATCCTTATTAATGCTCAACAAGTCTATCTATCTAAAGTCACTTGCAACTATAGGTATACCAATCTTTAAGGTTGCTAAATATGTCTATGGTTAACCTAGATATAATTTACTGTGCAATAATCTAATTCAAGAGACCCTAATTTGTGGAGACAGTCAAAGTGTAAATCTCCCAGGGTAGTTTCCATGACTTACATAATTTGCATTATTTTTATATCTTCTGTGGTACCCACATCAGTATTAAAAACATTTTAGATGTTCAAAACAAAAAAATCATGATATAAATAAAAAGTCATTCTTCATTTACTATATTTATACTTAATAAAACCCTAACTAAAATTTTAATAGCTACACAGAAAAACAAAAATAGTAGCAACATCTGTAGCTCATATAAAGGACACACACACACACACACACACACCCTCATACTCACATATTTATGGTACATGTATACACATTATATAGTCAATGCATATATACAAAATGTTTATATTATACACAATATAACTCCATTAGGAAATATTATTGACTTTTAATTTTTAAATAATTATATTTTTATTGAAGCATAGTTGATTTACAATGTTGTCCCAGTTTCTGCTGTTTAGTAAAGTGATTCAGTTATACATATATATATATATATACATTCTTTTTTTATATTCTTTTCCATTATGGTTTATCACAGGATATTGAATATTGCTCCCTGGGCTATACCTTAGGATCTTGTGGTTTTTCTATCTAGGGCAGTTAAGTCAGAGAAATGACAGAGTTTGTTGTTGTTCATCAATAACTAAGTTATTTTCTCCAGATTCCTTGATTTAACAATGACTTCTATTTGCAAAGTCTCTGCCTTTCTATTCTCCTCCTTTATACCTATGTTGTATATCACCTTCCCTGATAACAAATAGTGATCAAACTAGATGTATGTTTTTTAAAACTCCCCCCCCCCACATATACAGCCACAGAAGATTTTGTGGTTCATAATTACCTAAGTATTGGTTGAATTTTAGAGCAAGGAGTGGGTCACTATAGAAGCATAAACAGACTTTTAATTGAAGCAAAAAGCCAGAAACCTTTTTCCCCCAAATCAGAAAATGACAAAGCAGAAATTAGTGTATTTGCCTCTTGACTTACTGTTTTGAATTATTTTACCTTCATTATTATTGGAACACCTATCTTAAAATCAGTATAACTTTTGGTACCTTGAAAGCATAAATCACAGGGAATATGGACTGACTGAATCTTTGAGGAAGTTTGGGACTTTTAAACTTGTTACATATAGTTATGTAAGCTCAACCTGGAGTTGGTTACAACAGAAGTGATTTACTGCATTTTCCCTTAAATATTTCTTACCTTCTCTGAGTGCATGTATTAGTTATTTTGTAGTACCCTAAAGGGTAAACAAGAAATCTGAGAATTATTCCAATATGGTGAGGATATTATATTTTCATCTATAACCAAAATATGAGAAACAATATATAACATAACTGCTATTTTTTTAAAGCTACAAAACTACTAAACTCTCACTTGTGAATCAAATATGAATGTATGGATAAACACATCATTTAAAATATGGCTCATTAAAATTTGCCTAAATTGATTTTCTTTAACATATTTTAAAGAAAACTATTGAGAATTTATCACAACAAACTCAAAATTCCTGACACTATGAGATAGGTAGCTCGTACCCTTAAGCAGGTCTTATTACTGGAGTGAGAATATATCAAAATAAAATTTTCCATATGCAATTTTCTCACATCAGCAACAGATTCAGTAATTTATTTTTAAATTCTTTTGTATGACATGGATAATTTGGCCTCTGAAAGAAGATATAATTTTTCTCCCTTTTTGTAAATTTGAAAATATAGGATAGTTAGAAACAGATATACCAACAATTTTATGAGGTTTAGTGTAATCAGGAAGGTAGCAAAAATAGTTCTTTGTAGCTCTAAGAAATAAAACCACTTTTGTTAGAACATTGTATAAAGATTCTGTGACTTTTGTAACATAAGAGGGATTACAGTTTCTCGCAAATGAGCTATTTTTATACAAATTCTCCAAAATATAGTATTAAATAACCACCCTTTTGAACTTACAGGCATATTTTCCTAAGCTTGTTTTTCCTGACATATTTTTGATGCCGGTATTAAAGAACATAAAATTATCCTGTCATATTTTGTTTTCTGTATACATTTTTTTAAAAAAAATTCTACCTACAGACTTTCAAAATTCAGGGACAAAGACTTTTAGTGTCTATTATTTATATCTTCCATTCAGCAGCAAGAGAGGATGACAGGAAATTCATAGGTGTTAGAAAAATACATGCACTTGGGAGGCAACTGGTTTCTGCAGAGTGCTAAAATTTTGCCTTTTATTACTTTGCATTTGCATGGGACTTGACAGTTCATAATGTATGTGCAAGGCATTATCTCATTTAATTTTTATATCAACTGAATGGCATGTTTAACATTACTTTTTCTGTTTAATACATGAGTAAATTGGCTCACAGAAGTTAAATTGACCCATTTCTTTAAGTTAGGCTCTTAAATGTAAATATTGGCTCACCCTCAGTTTCATCCAGCCTTATCAAACAAGTATGAGCTTCTGAAGATATGTCTTTTAGTAGTTTGCATTCCAGGACAAATGTACGTATAAATTATTGATAGTTGTGTTTAATATTATTTCACTTTAAATTTCTATATTTACTTATACATTGTTAGTATTATCCACCATGTTGGCTTATGAATAATGCACACACACATACAAATGAATAAAAATAGTAAACCATGCTTGAAAAAATCACAGTCAAAAGTGAGATGTGAAAACAGTAAATCTATTCATAATACAAGATAGGTCCTGCAAGTTTACACAGATGCTAATCAAGGCACTCCAGTGAGTTCTCAATGAATTCCACATCTCAAAGCCAGGACAAGGGGGAAAGTCTCTGATCACTTTCAAAATGCATATTTACAGTGCAGTTATAAAAGAAAGTGAGAGGAGTTTAGAATCTGAAGGACCTCAGGGACTTATATTGTGTTTTTTTGACTGAGATGTTCATAACACACAGGAAAATATAGCAACAGTAATGGTGGGGTTGGTGTAATAATTGTTAATGGACTGTTAAACTAGTACAGAGCTCAAGGAATTGGAGGTTAGGATCAAGTTAATCAGCTTTTTATTTTTATTTTTAATTGAAGTATAGTTGATTTACAATGTGGTGTAAGTTTCAGCTTTTTTTTTTTTTTTAATAAATAAGACAGTAAAGAGGAGGAAGAGAGCAGGAGAGATTGAGAAATTTTAGGTGAAGACAATTAGAAGACTCTGGTTATGAGTGTTCATATGAAGAAGTTACTTAATCAGATCATTTTTATTAGAATACAAATCAAGAGACTGTGAAACTGTTTGAAATGAGTTAAGAGGATGCTGAAATCATCAGGATAAGTAATCAGTATAATTTGATAGAAGTTATGAAATATCTGATACATCCCAAGAAAAAAGAGTCAAATATATAAAAGAATCAGTGAAACAGAATCAGATGCATTTATTAACCTTCTCATTCATTTAATAAGTGTTGGTGGAATTTCTACCATATGCCTAATACTTATTAAAAACTGAGTGCCATGGGGTGAACAAAGCAGAAATGATTCCTTTGACAACTGTGATTAAAATCTACTGGAATAAATCTATAACAATAAAAAAAATGTACAAAACTCTATATCAGACTAATATTATTTAAACTGCAATGAGAAAAGTATCTAACATTCTAATAGTTGTTGTTCAGTCACAAAGTGATGTCTGACTCTTTGTGACTCCATGGACTGCAGCAAGCCAGGCTCCCCTGTCTTTCACTGTCCCCTGGAGCTTGCTCAAATTCATGGCCATTGAGTCGATGATGTTACCTAACCATCCCATCATCTGCCGCCCCCTTCTCCTTTTGCCTTCAATCTTTCCCAGCGTCAGGGTATTTTCCAATGAGTCATCTCTTCACATCATGTGGCCAAAGTATTAGAGCTGCAGCTTTAGCATCAGTACTGCCATTGCATATTCAGGGTTAATTTCCTTTGGGATTGACTGGTTTGATCTCTTTGCAGTAAAAGGGACTCTCAGGAATCTTCTCCAGTATTACAATTCAAAAACATAAATTCTTTGGGGCTCAGCTTTCTTTATGGTACAACTCTCACATCCATACATCAGATCAGATCAGATCAGATCAGTCACTCAGTCGTGTCCAACTCTTTGCGACCCCATGAATCGCAGCACGTCAGGCCTCCCTGTCCATCACCAACTCCCGGAGTTCACTGAGACTCACGTCCATCCAGTCAGTGATGCCATCCAGCCATCTCATCCTCTGTCGTCCCCTTCTCCTCCTGCCTCCAATCCCTCCCAGCATCAGAGTCTTTTCCAATGAGTCAACTCTTCGCATGAGGTGGCCAAAGTACTGGAGTTTCAGCTTTAGTATCATTTCTTTAACTACTGGAAAAACCATAGCTTTGACTACATGGACCTTGTCAACAAAAAGTGATTTCTCTACTTTTTAATATGCTGTCTAGGTTTGTCATAGTTTCCTTCCAAGGAGCATCTTTAAATTTTGTGGCTGGAGTCCCCATCTGCAGTGATATTGGAGCCCAAGAAAATGAAATTTATCATTGTTTCCACTTTTTCCCCTTTTTCTCCATAAAGTTATGGGAGTGGCTGCCATGATCTTGGTGTTTTGAATGTTGCATTTTAAGCCAGCTTTTTCACTTCTCTCAGTTCAGTTCAGTGGTTAAGTTGTGTCCGATTCTTTGTGACCCCATGGACTGCAGCATGCCAGGCCTCCCTATCCATCACCAACTCCCAGAGTTTACTCAAACTCATGTCCATGGAGTCGGTGATGCCATCCAACTATCTCATCTTCTGTCTTCCCCTTCTCCTCCGGCCTTCAAACTTTCCCAGCATCAGGATCTTTTCAAATGAGTCAGTTCTTCACATCGAGTGGCAAAAGTATTGGAGTTTCAGCTTCAGCATCAGTCCTTCCAGTGAATATTCAGGACTAATTTCTTTAGGATGGACTGGTTCAGTCTTCTTGCAATCCAAGGGACTCTGAAGAGCCTTCTCCAACAACACAATTCAAAAGCATCAATTCTGCGGCGCTCAGCTTTCTTTATAGTCCAACTCTCACATCCATACATAACTACTGGAAAAACCATAGCATTGACTAGACAGACCATTGTTGGCAAAGTAATGTCTCTACTTTTTAAATATGCTGTCTAGCTTGGTCATAACATTTCTTCCCAGGAGCAAGTGTCTTTTAATTTCATGGCTGAAGTCACCATCTGCAGTGATTTTGGAAACCACCCCCCCCCCCAAAAAAAAAGTCTCTCACTGTTTCCATTGCTTTCCCATCTATTTGCCATGAGGTGATGGGACCAGATACCATGATCTTAGTTTCCTTAATGTTGAGCTTAAGTCAACTTTTTCCCTCTCCTCTTTCACTCTCATCAAGAGGCTCTTTAGTTCTTTTCATTTTCTGCCATAAGGGTGGTGTCATCTGTGTATCTGAAGTTATTTATATTTCTCCCAGCAATCTTGATTCCAGCTTTTGCTTCATCCAGCCCAGCATTTCTCATGATGTACTCTGCATAGAAGTTAAATAAACAGGGTGACAGTATACAGCCTTGACCTACTCCTTTTCCTATTTGGAACCAGTCTGTTGTTCCATGTCCAGTTCTAACTGTTGCTTCCTGACCTGCATACAGGTTTCTTAGAAGGCAGGTCAGGTGGTCTGGTATTCCCATCTCTTTCAGAATTTTCCACAGTTTATTGTGATCCACACAAAAAAGGCTTTGGAATAGTCAATAAAGCAGAAGTAGATGTTTTTCTGGACCTCTTTTGCTTTTTTGATAATCCAACAGATGTTGGCAATTTGATCTCTGGTTTTCTGCCTTTTCTAAAACCAGCTTGAACATCTGGAAGTTCTCAGTTCACATATTGTTGAAGCCTGGCTTGGAGAATTTTGAACATTACTTTACTAGCGTGTGAGATGAGTGCAATTGTGCAGTAGTTTGAGCACTCTTTGGCATTGCCTTTCTTTAGGATTGGAGTGAAAACTGATCTTTTCCAGTCCTGTGACCACTACTGAGTTTTCCAAATTTGCTGGCATATTGAGTGCAGCATCATCTTTCAGGATTTGAAATAACTCAACTGGAATTCCATCACCTCCACTAGCTTTGCTCATAGTGATGCTTCTTAAGGCCCACTTGACTTCACATTCCAGGATGTCTGGCTCTAGGTGAGTGATCACACCATCGTGATTATCTGGGTCATGAAGACCTTTTTTGTACAGTTCTTCTGTGTATTCTTGCCACCTCTTCTTAATATATTCTGCTTCTGTTAGGTCCATACCATTTCTGTCCTTTATTGAGCCCATCTTTGCTTGAAATATTCCCTTGGTATTTCTAATTTTTCTGAAGTGATTTCTTGTCTTTCACATTCTATTGTTTTCCTCTATTTCTTTGCACTTGTCACTGAGGAAGGCTTTCTTATCTCTCCTTGCTATTCTTTGGAACTCTGCATTCAAATGGGTATATCTTTCCTTTTCTCCTTTCTTTTTCACTTCTCTTCTTTTCACAGCTATTTGTAAGGCTTCCTCAGACAACCATTTTGCCTTTTTGCATTTCTTTTTCTTGGGTATGGTCTTGATCACTGCCTCCTGTACAATGTCATGAACCTCCGTCCATAGTTCTTCAGATACTCCATCTATCAGATCTAGTTCCTTAAATCTATTTCTCACTTCCACTGCAAAATCATAAGGGATTTGATTTGACTTAGAGGCTCTTTAGTTCACCCCAATAAAAATTATTTCCTTATTCATACTACATGTCAAATAGAGTTTGAGGGGAGAACTGTGCACATCATAGTTGTTCCAGGATCCAGGTTGACAGAGTCTGTTTTGTGGCGTGCTTTGATAATCATCAAAGCAAGCGGGAAAAAAACAAGGTAAATCAACCACTGGCTTTTAAATCTGCCATTCAAAAATGACACAGTATCTCCACTTGCATGATAATGACAGAATCAAATAGGGCCAGAAAGTACAAACATATCATGTTCTAGGAAGCACCTTAGGAATACACGAGAATAGATCTAAAGGTTGACTTATGTCCCAAAGCAGGATGCATGCACAATAGAATAACAGAAAAAATAAAAAAATGGAATAGTGGTAGACAGGCTCTAACGTAGCCCACATGATCTCCACCTCTTGGTATTCATGTCTTGCTTAAATTCCCACTCTTCGAATATGAGTGGGACCCTTTATGTGTTTTAATCAAAATAATATTTTGGAGGTAATTAGTATGTGGGGGCTACTTAGAAAAGTATCTGAGTGTTTTATACATCATTTATTTCTCACACATCCAAAGGCTGGAAAAATCCATGTTCAAGATTCTGGTCTATTTCATTTCATGTGAGGGTTCTCTTCATGGCTTATGTATTGGTCACCTTCTCACTGCATTCTCACATGGCATTTCCTTGGTGCATATGCACAGAGGAAAAATGAGAATCTGCTCTCTGCTCTTTCTTCTTATGGAACCAGGGCTCTGTTTTTATAGCCTCATTTAATTACTTTCTTAGAAGCCCCAACTCAAGTACCATCACACTGGGGATTATGGCTTCAATATATATATTTTCAGGGGGACACAAATATTCAGTCCATAATAGTGATTGATGTCAGTTTAGTGATGATATTACATAAGATTACAATGTCTGTATTCCTGAGAAACCATCTCCCCTGTTGTCTTTGAAAAAGCAAGATGCTAGGTGGAGAGTTGGCCTATGAAAATGACCACATGATAAGCAAATTAGGGTGACTTCTAGGCTAGAAACCAAGGTTCTCAGTTCTCAGCCTGCAAGGAACTAAGCTGTCCAGTATCATGTGATCTTGAAAGCAAATATTTCCCCAGACAAGCAATATATGTGACTGTAGTCATGGTCAACACCTTGATTTCAGTTTTGTGGAATCATTAAACAGAGAACTCAACTAAGTTTTGGCCAAGATTTGCAGAAACTGAACCATGTGGTGTTTCAAGCTCCTATATTTATGATAATGTTGTTACACAACGGTAGATAATAATACAATAGATGATGGTATGATTAAGTTTTGATAGGTGATTTCACAGAAAGCTTCAGAGATAGGGCTGAACTTAAGTGCAGTTTTGAGAAAAAGCTAAGAGTACTTAAAAAAGTCAAGCAGGGTAGAGACAGGAGTTGCAATAATGCATAGAACATTGAAAGAATGTGTTTGAAAAGAGATAGAACTAGTCAATATTACAAAAGAAGAAGAAATCAATATAGGGAAATGTGATCAGAAAATTAAGCATGGATCTATCTAGAATCCACACTGAACAGACAAGGAAGGATTTGGAGTAACTATGTGACATGCTTATAATTATGAACTAGCTATACAAAAGTCATTATTTTACTCTATTTACATATATGCATTTTCCAGGTTCCATTTTACACATTTCATTTTCAGGCATATTTTTAAGTTTTAAAATCAACTTGTAAATACTGAAAAATCATTATATATTTTTTAAAAAAATAATACATACATATCTTGAAAACAACATGAAAGAAATCAACCGTCTTATTCAACAATCAAAATAAGCTTTTCATTTCCTGAGAGCTAAGCCTTTCATTTTATTTAACTAACAAATCCCTATAGGTAAGATCATTAAAACTATGCATATTGAATACATGCTTCAATTATTTATTGCAGTATAACAAGTCACTCCGAAACTTAATGGCTTACAACAGACATCAGTTTGCTATTTCTTGCAGTTCTGATTTGGCTGGGCTCCACCGGACTGGTTCTTCTCTCTGCTAGATGTTTCTTCTGTAAAGCACCAGCTGAAATCATTCACTTGCACTAAACAGGTGGCCATGCTGCTTTAAAAATCAAAGACAGCTTCATGCACAACTGGCCTCTAGTGTTCTTGTACAGGGTGTATCCACATGGCAGGTTGGGACTTTGTTATAGCACATTGCTTCAAGTTAGTCATTCCCCTTACAAGAAGGCTCCCTTCCCCATGTTACTGTAAGCATGTTACTGAGAGCACATTACTGTAAGACCCCAGGCTTCTTAAAGCTTAGGCACAGATAGAGTTAGTCATTGTTTTTGCCACAGTTTTTTGGTTAAAGAAGGCCAGCTCATATTTAAAATTAGAAGTAAAGGCTTTACATCTTTTTTAAAATTATTTATTTATTCTTGGCCATGCTGGGTGTTTGCTGCTACGTGCAGGATTTCTCTAGTTGTGGCAAGTAGGAGCTACTCTTCCTCGTGGTGCACCGGCTTCTCACTGCAGTGGCCTTTTTTTGTTGCAGAGCATGGGCTCTAGGTACATGGGCTCAGTAGTTGTGGCACACAGGCTTAGTTGCTCCATGTCATGTGGAATCTTCCTAGACCAAGGATTGAACCCATGTCCCTGCAGTGACAAGCAGATTCTTATACACTGTACCATCAGGGAAGTCCCAAGACTGTATCTTGATGGAAAAAGGGAGGGATTAATATTGGGCTTCTCTGGTCACTATCTACTACAATAAGTATAAAATAGGTACAGTTTACTTTTTGATAAAATTAAGAATCTTCCATTTCCATAGCTAGATATTTGAAGATCATTACTAAAACCAGACAAGTAACTAGAAACAGTCACTGGTAAGACAATAGAACCAGAGTTCAAGCATAGAATTAGGCTCATTTCATACAATCATAAGTTCCACTCATAGGACTCATTGATTAGTCTTTATTTTTAGCATGAAGTTATTCCTATTAGACAGCCCATGAATTTATTATTTTGTTCAAATAGTTTTGCAAAATAATTAACGGTACTTTTATTCACCTCTTAAAGATGTTGCAATGTACATTAAAAACTATAAATGATTTTCTGATGGATGTTCTGTCTTATTGTCAAAATGCAAGTTGAATGTAAGGCTGACTTTCCATCAGAAAGAATTTCTATAAATGGGGTTATTTTTTAATCGAAGTATAGTTGATTTACAGTGTTATATTGGTTTCAGGTATACAACATAGTGACCTGATATTTTTAGAGACTATATTCCATCTAAGTTATTATAGGGCTTCCCCAGTGGCTCAGACAGTAAAAATCCTCCTGTAGCATTGGAGACCTGGGTTCAAGCCTTGGGCTGGGAAGATCCCCTGGAAGAGGGTGTAGCAACTCACTCCAGTATTCTTGCCTGGAGAATCCCCATGGACTATTCCCTACATTGTACCTTACATCCTTGTATCTTATTTATTTTATACCTACTAGTCTTTACTTCTTAATACCCTTCTCCTATCTTGTCCTTCCCCCTACCTCTCTTCCATTGCTAACCACTAGTTTGCTTTCTGTATTCATGAGTCTATGTTTGTTTAATTACATAAAACTGGAGTTCTTAACATACTTTTATTTCAGGGAGTCAGTAAAATTTGGAAATTTTATGCAAAATTTTGCACCATATATTTTTCTGAGCAGATGATTCATTAGCTCTGTTTTTCAATTTTGGTCCTCCTAAGGCTCACATGTCTTATTTTCTGAGCTGGAAGAGTTATATTTGAGCCATGACTTGATCAATCATAAATAAATATATCATTTTTCAAATTAAAATAATAATACCTCAGAAGCAATACTGTGAATATCAATTATTACTTGTGAAATGATCATTAAAATATTAGTTATTCTTGAAACAGTTGATTTTTAAGTTATGATTTTTCTCACATGGGATCTGAGTAACAAAAGCCATTAATTAACCATTTATCAGGCTCAGATAAACCTCTTTAGTGTTTTAGAATTATTATCCTATTTGGTTCTCACAGCAACCTTATGAAAAAGGTTTTATTATGATTCTCACTTTACTGATAAAAAAACTTGAAGGGTAAATTTTTTACTTAGTGCTACATACAATAGACTATCTCATTACTTCATTAATATTTGAGCCATCTTCCTTAAGAAAAATTATATATCTTCTTCTTAAATTCTGAGATGGTAATGATACTTGGCTTATGTAATACAATGTAAGTACAAGTACCTGTCAATTCTGGGCATAAGCTTTCAGAACCAGCATAAAATCCATCATATTTTCTTTTACCTACTTTTATTATCTTAGAGGATGAGCCAAGCAGAAGCCTTCATCAGTGAATATGTGGCAAGTACCCTTGTAAACACTTGAAGATAAAATAGCTGTGAATGAGAAATTAACTTTAATTATCTTAAACCAAGAAAAAATTGGCATGTGTCTGTTATCACAGCCAAACTTACCCTATCCTGACTGGTGCACAGCCAGTGAGGTGAGAAGCTAAGATCAGAATCAAACGGTCTGGTTGTCAAGCCTGAACTTGGAACTACTCTTCATTGTTACCTTTCTTGATTTTACAAATGACCGTTTTTTCCTTTTTCTTTCCTTTTTTTTCAGCTCTTTTCACTAGCCTCTTAAGCACTCTGAAGAAACCTTACACTGTTCTCTTGAGAGGATAGCACTGACTTTGCTGCTAGTTTTCAGAGAACAGTGGTTGCATATAAGCTTGTGAAAGTTCCCTAAAAGGCTATCTGAAGTTCAGGATAACTTCTAACACCAGAATGAGATATCTACTAGAAGTGCTTAAAAGTAGACATGCAAAGTTAATTAAGAAAGATTTAAAAACAATAAATTTGTAATGTATCCTGTCTGTAGAACCTCTACTCTTAAATTAATGCTGCCCTATTAAAAATAATTAAAACTTAGGAAACCTTTAGTACATAAAATTTTCTGAAAAGTTTTTGCAAGTGTACTTGTATGAATTTTTTCTACTTGTACTCTGCCAAATTACTGAAAGAACTGAGCTGATAAACAAGATCCTTTTTCCTGAACTAAAGTGTCTAAAAATTCCTTTGATGAGGAGGATGACAACAATGATGATGATAAAACTAACATTTATCAAGGGCTTACTGTGCACCAGGTGATTTGCTAAGTGATTTTCCTTTAGCAAAGTTATCTGGTGAGTGTGATTATAACCTCCATCACATTGAAAGAAATTAGCTTAAAGGAAGTGTGCTGAAACTGGACCCAAGTAAATTGTCCTCTGAGCTCTCATGCTTAACCACTCTAGTATATTTGCCCTGTGCAATCCAAATGAGACCTGCTTCTTCTCAGGCAAAGGTTTTCTATGATGCTGGCTTATAGACAGAAGTTCTTCATCAGGATCTCATTTCTGTCATTTCTGATAAAGACAAGCAAAGATGCAGTTAACAATGAGTAGAGTTAGATGGTCCTCTAGTGAGGGGAGGACATAAAATAGAGGGTAAACTGTCTTCACCTCAAGGGCTGAACACATTTATATTTGAAGCAAAAATTCTATGTTTTTAATTTGTATACTGTTGCTTTATTTCAATTATAAGCTAAGAATATTATAGTGTTCAATATATAGCTGTCTCCAAAGTTTTCATATAATATAGAACAGAACACTCCCAAAATAAGCTGATTTTTACTACTATTGTATCAGAAATCATCCTTATATAAGATAGAGGTTGAATGGAGCAAGATACTGCTTTAAGTAAGTTATAGCAGAAAGAAAAAAGGCTTGAGAGATAGGAGAAGCATTCTGTGAAATTCTATATCTGATATAATTCCTTTGTTAGTGTTAGTTTTTGAAGTGTGAGTTTAAGCTCAATTAAACATTTGTTTAATTGTGCAGAGAAATAACTAATCCAATCCCAAGCTATAGTTAATAGACATTTAAATACTTATTTTATTATTATACAGAACTTTTTGTGTGCAACATGTATTTCCATTGGGAAGTAAATAATATCAACTGTAATTGCATTTATTCATAGCTTTATTTTCTTTTTTTTTTTTAGAAATTACTTGTAAAAACAGAGTATTATGTAAGACTAAATTAATGTATGCCTTTGTTTTTCTTTTTTCTTCCACCAGTCTTTGAGGGGGTGTGATTATCTTTCAAAGAGAAGTATTAATAAAAAAAAATCTACACAGATTGATTTGAAAGCTTTAATTTAGGTAAATCAGGAAAACGCAAATATAGTATTTGTCATAGCAGCAGAGTGGCTTAGCTTTGCTCTCTGATGCCTTTCATATATTTCTGGTTGCCATGGCTTCCTGCCTATCACATTCATGACAAGCATTCAAAGCAGAAATACTGTAGGAGGACTGCTTGTCTGAGAACACACAAAATACCTAAGCCTTTATTTCTGGCTCACTGACACTGTTCACCCAAACATAAAGAGTGAATGGTCAAACAAGCAACACTTATCTTTACTCTTGTTTTGTCAGTGTCAAAACCCTTTAACCCAGCATTTTAATGTTATAGAGTGGCTTTGTTTTCCATGTTCTTTATGCGTTATCAAATCAGTGCCTCCTAGTGGTCCGTAAGGGTCATAACCATCTAATACAGGGTCATAGTACAGAGCTTTTGGAGAACCTTCCAATGCACTAGTTTGAATTTACAGTAGTTAATTCAGAACTCACAGAATTTTACTAACTTAATACCTTCTTCAGTATATGAGTCAATTTTTTGTATCCATTGAAATTATAATGTCTACTTTTCTTTTACACAGTAATGACCTATAAATGTGTGATCTGACATGTGAATTTGTTAATAAAAATTATATTAAATTAAAGCTAGAATAAACAGAAAGTTCTATTGCAGCATGTTGCTTTTTAAGACAAAGATAAACTTTCTAGATAAATATTAACTAGATAATTTAAGGTTTCTAATTTAACATTTCATATTATTTCAAATATACTGCCTTATAATAATTTTTGTTGCTTATAGACATATTTTTAACTTTGAAAACCCCATGTTACATTTTGGAATTCTGGTCACTAGAGATAAATAGTTTTATTTCACACACTTTCTCCTGAAGGTATCTAATATTTTGAACTGGAAATAGCAAGTAGATAGAAGCAGCAAGTAATTTTTTTATTATCAAACCTGGCATCATAATCCATTATAATGAAAATAATCTCATTCATGTATCTTTGAAGGCATTTCTTGAATATATATCATATAAGATATTTTAATTTTGCATGTATTTATTATCTTCAGTACCACACTTTTTCTTTGAAGCTTATATATGCATACATGTATATCATATCTATTACACATTTTTCTTTTTTATTATTTATTTACTTTATTGAAGGATAATTGCTTTACAGAATTTTGTTGTTTTCTATCAAAGCTCAACATGAATCAGCCATAGGTATACATATATCCCCTTCCTTTTGTACCTCCCTCCCATCTCTCCTGATACCATCCCTCTAGGTTGTTACAGAGCCCCTGTTCCAGTTTCCTGACCCATACAGCAAATCCCTGCTGCATATTTATTTTACATTTAGTAATGTAAGTATCCATGTTACTTGTTCCATGCATCTCACCCTCTCCTCTCTTCTCCCCATATTCATAAGTTTATTCCCTATGTCTGTTGCTCCATTGCTGGCATGTAAATAAATTCTTCAGTACCATTTTCTTAGATTCCATATATACCCATTAGACTAGGATATTTATCTTTCTCTTTCTGACTTACTTCACTTTGTATAAAAGATCCTTGTTTCATCCACATCATTAGAACTGACTCAAATGTGTTCCCTCTTATGGTTGAGTAATATTTCATTGTGTATATGTACCACAACTTCTTTATCCATTCATCTGTTGATAGATATCTAGATTGCTTTCATGTTCTAGCTATTATAAATAGTGCTACAATGAACAATGGGATACATGTGTCTTTTTTCAATTTTTGTTTCCTCAGGAGTGGGATTTCTGGGTCATATTCCCATCTGAATGCAGAGTTCCAAAGAATAGCAATGAGAGATTAAAAAAAGCCTTCCTCAGCAATCAATGTAAAAAAATAGAAGAAAACAATAGAATGGGAAAAACTAGAGATCTCTTCAAGAAAATTAGAGACACCAGGGGAATATTTCATGCAAAGATGGGCTCAATAAAGGACAGAGATGGTATGGACCTAACATAAGCATAAGGTATTTAGAAGAGGTGGCAAGAATACACAGAAGAACTGTACAAAAAAGATCTTCATGACCCAGATAATCATGACGGTGTGATCACTCACCTAGAGTCAGACATCCTGGAATGTGAAGTCAAGTGGGCCTTAGAAAGCATCACTACAAACAAAGCTAGTGGAGGTGATGGAATTCCAGTTGAGCTATTTCAAATCCTGAAAGATGATGCTGAGAAAGTGCTGCACTCAATATGCTAGTACATTTGGAAAACTCAGCAGTGGCCACAGGACTGGAAAAGGCCAGTTTTCATTCCAATCCCAAAGAAAGACAATGCCAAAGAATGCACAGACTGCCATACGATTGCACTCATCTCACACACTAGTAAAATAATGCTCAAAACTCTCCAAGCCAGGTTTCAGCAATACATGAACTGTGAGCTTCTAGATGTTCAAGCTGGTTTTAGAAAAGGCAGAGGAACCAGAGATCAAATTGTCAACATCCGCTGGATCATCAAAAAAGCAAGAGAGTTCAAGAAAAACATCTGTTTCTGCTTTATTGACTATGCCAAAGCCTTTGACTGTGTGGATCACAATAAACTGTGGAAAATTCTTCAAGAGATGGGAATGCCAGACCACCTGACCTGTCTCTTGAAAAACCTGTATGCAGGTTAGGAAGCAACAGTTGGAACTGGACATGGAACAACAGACTGGTTCCAAATAGGAAAAGGAGTACATCATGGCTGTATATTTTCACCCTGCTTATTTAACTTCTATGCAGAGTATATCATGAGAAACCCTGGGCTGGAAGAAACACAAGCTGGAACCAAGATTGCCAGGAGAAATATCAATAACCTCAGATATGCAGATGACAGCAACCTTATGGCAGAAAATGAAGAGGAAATAAAAAGCCTCTTGATTAAAGTAAAGGAGGAGAGTGAAAAAGTTGTCTTAAAGCTCAACATTCAGAAAACTGAGATCATGGCATCCGGTCCCATCACTTCATGGAAAATAGATGGGAAACAGTGGAAACAGTGTCAGACTTTATTTTGGGGGAACTCCAAAATCACTGGAGATGGTGATTGCAGCCATGAAATTAAAAGATGCTTATTCCTTGGAAGGAAAGATATGACCAACCTAGATAGCATATTTAAAAGCATAGTCAAGGCTATGGTTTTTCCAGTAATCATGTATGGATGTGAGAGTTGGACGGTGAAGAAAGCTGAGCACCAAAGAATTGATGCTTTTGAACTGTGGTATTGGAAAAGGCTCTGGAGAGTCCCTTGGACTGCAAGGAGATCCAACCAGTCCATTCTGAAGGAGATCAGCCCTGGGATTTCTTTGGAAGGAATGATGCTGAAGCTGAAACTCCAGTACTTTGGCCACCTCATGCGAAGACTTGACTCATTGGAAAAGTCTCTGATGCTGGGAGGGATTGGGGGCAGGAGGAGAAGGGGACGACAGAGGATGAGATGGCTGGATGGCATCACTGACTCGATGGACGTGAGTTTGAGTGAACTCAGAGTTGGTGATGGAGAAGGAGGCCTGGCATTCTGCAATTCATGGGGTCTCAAAGAGTCAGACACGACTGAGTGACTGAACTGAACTGAAGAATCTGTCCATTTCTTCCATGTTATCCATTATATTGCCATATAGTTGTTCACTTATAATCTGTGTTCACTTATAGTTGTCTCTTATAATCCTTTGTATTTCTGCATTGTCAGTTGTAATCTCTCTTTTTTCATTTCTACTTTTGTTGTAGTGATTCTTCTCTTTTTTTCTTAATGAGTCTGGATAAAGGTTTGTCAATTTTGTTTATCTTCTCAAAAACCAGGTTTTAGGTTTATTAATCCATACTATTGTTTCTTTTCCTTTTCACTTATTTCTACTCAGAACTTTATGTTTTCTTTCCTTCTCCTAATTTTGGGTGTTTTTTGTTCTCCTTTTCCAGTTGTTTTAGGTGTATATTTAGGCTGTCTATTTGATGTTTTTCTTGTTTCTTGAAGTAAGATAGTACTGCTATAACCTCCTCCTAGAACAGCTTTTGCTGCATCCCATAGGTTTTGAGTTGTCGTGCTTTCATTGTTTTTGTTTCTACAGTGTTTTTTATTTCCCTTTTGATTTCTTCAGGAAACTTTTGGTTATTTAGAAACATGTTGTTTAATCTCCATGTATTTGTGCTTCTTACAGATTTTTTTCTTATAGTTGATATCTATTCTTACAACATAGGGTTGGAGAAGCTGCTTAATACAATTTCAATTTTCTTAAGTTTACTGAGGTTTGATTTGTGACCCAAGATGTGCTCTATCCTGCAGGATGCTCCATATTCACTTGAAAAGGTGTATTCTTC
Source organism: Bubalus kerabau (assembly GCF_029407905.1). NCBI lineage: Eukaryota > Metazoa > Chordata > Mammalia > Artiodactyla > Bovidae > Bubalus > Bubalus kerabau. The sequence continues at coordinate 6,153,775 of NC_073635.1, read as the reverse complement.
TGCATTTGGATGGAATGTCTTGAAGATATCAATGAGATCCATCTCATCTAATGTATCATTTAAGATTTGTGTTTCCTTATCAATTTTATGTTTTGATGATCCATCCGTTGGTGTAAGTGGGGTGTCAAAGTCTCCTATTATTATTGTGTTACTGTCAGTTTCTCCTTTTATGTCTGTTAGTGCTTGTCTTATGTATTGAGTTTCTCCTATACTGGGTGCCTAGATATTTTCAGTCATTATGTCTTCCTCTAGGATTCATCCCTTACTCACTCTAGTGTCGAGCCAGATATCCTGGAATGTGAAGTCAAGTGGGCCTTAGAAAGCATCATTACAAACAAGGCTAGTGAGGTGATGAAATTCCAGTTGAGCTATTTCAAATCCTGGAAGATGATGCTGTGAAAGTGCTGCACTCAATATGCCAGCATATTTGGAAAACTCAGCAGTGGCCACAGGACTGGAAAAGGCCAGTTTTCATTCCAATCCAAAAGAAAGGCAATGCCAAAGAATGCTCAAACTACCACACAACTGCACTCATCTCACATGCTAGTAAAGTAATGCTCAAAATTCTCCAAGCCAGGCTTCAGCAATACATGAACCATGAACTTCCAGATGTTCAAGCTGGTTTTAGAAAAGGCAGAGGAACCACAAATCAAATTGCCAACATCTGCTGGAAAAAGGAAGAGAGTTCAGGAAAATATCTATTTCTACTTTATTGACTATGCCAAAGACTTTGACTGCGTGGATCACAATAAACAGTGAAAAATTCTGAAAGAGATGGGAATACCAGACCACCTAACCTGCCTATTGAAAAATCTGTATGCAGGTCAGGAAGCAACAGTTGGAACTGGACATGGAACAACAGACTGGTTCCAAATAGGAAAAGGAGTACGTCAAGGCTGTATATTGTCACCCTGCTTATTTAATTTCTATGCAGAGTACATCATGAGAAACGCTGGACTGGAAGAAACACAAGCTGGAATCAAGATTGCTGGGAGAAATATCAATAACCTCAGATATGCAGATGACACCCTTATGGCAGAAAGTGAAGAGGAACTAAAAAGCCTATTAATAAAAGTGAAAGTGGAGAGTGAAAAAGTTGTCTTAAAGCTCAACATTCAGAAAACGAAGATCATGGCATCCGGTCCCATCACTTCATGGGAAATAGATGGGGAAACAGTGGAAACAGTGTCAGACTTTATTTTTTGGGTCTCCAAAATCACTGCAGATGGTGACTGCAGCCATGAAATTAAAAGACACTTATTCCTTGGAAGGAAAGTTATGTCCAACCTAGATAGCATATTCAAAAGCAGAGACATTACTTTGGCAACAAAGATCCATCTAGTCATGGCTATGGTTTTTCCAGTAGTCATGTATGGATGTGAGAGTTGGACTGTGAAGAAGGCTGAGCGCCAAAGAATTGATGCTTTTGAACTGTGGTGTTGGAGAAGACTCTTGAGAGTCCCTTGGACTGCAAGGAGATCCAACCAGTCCATTCTGAAGGAGATCAGCCCTGGGATTTCTTTGGATGGAATGATGCTGAAGCTGAAACTACAGTACTTTGGCCACCTCATGAGAAGTGTTGACTCATTGGAAAATACTCTGATGCTGGGAGGGATTGGGGGCAGGAGGAGAAGGGGACGACAGAGGATGAGATGGCTCATTGGCATCATTGACTCGATGGATATGAATCTGAGTGAACTCCGGGAGTTGGTGATGGACAGGGAGGCCCCACATGCTGCAATTCATGGGGTGGAAAGGAGTCGGACATGACTGAGTGACTGAACTGAACTGAAAAAAAATGTAAAAAATGTGACTGAGGGGGGAAAAAAGCTCAAGAGCTTAATTAGATTTCATAGTGCCAATAATATCAACAATACAACAGAGGGAGGAAAGAAAAAGAAAAAACAAACAAACAAAAAAAGAATACACAGAACAAGTCAAAACATAAGAATAATAAATGTTTCTCTTGAGTCTCTGCTGTCAGAATCCTTTCCCTCACTGGAATCACAGTCCACCTCACCTCCCTAGGATGCCCTCCAGCGCTGTACTGATCTCTGGAACTGTTGTGGGGGCAGTTCAGATTCTAATCTGGTCCTACTCCTTTGTGTTCTTGATTCCAAAGCCCAGAGCTATCAGACTTAGTGTGTTTTCTTTTGCAGGAACTCTCAGTGTCCTTTTACATAGTCCATAGACACAGTCTGCCTAGTTTATCCTGTGGATTTAATCTGCAGCTTGTAGAGCTGGTGAGAAGGTTTTGGGTCTCCTTCCTTAGCTACACTGCCCCTGGGCTTCAATTGTGGTTTTATTTCCGCCTCTGCTTGTGGGTCGTCCGCTGGGATTTGCAACTGAGGCTGCCCTGGAGGACTTGGGCTTGCCCTTGTGAGGGCCAGGTGTGGAGGTGGTGCAGTTGCTTGGGTTGCAGGGTTTCTGGCAGCACCAAGTACTTGGGGGAGTTGGCAGAAGGGGGATCAGGAAATACATACCCTTCTAGTGCCATACACTAGAAGGGTATGGCAACCAGTATTGGCCAATACTCTCCAGTATTCTTGCCTGGAGAACCTCCCTCCATGACAGAGAAGCCTGGAAGGCCACAGTCTACAGGGTTGCAAAGAGTTGGACACAACCAAAGTGACCCTGTGTGCAAAGATACAAGACTATTTTTTGCCTCTGTCAGCTCTGTCCCAGTGAGAGTTGAGCATGAAGGTGGCACAGCTGCTTGGCTTGCAGGGACCCTGGTGTTGCCAAGTGTGCAGGGACATAGACTGCCTCTGCCGCAGGAGATATGGCCCTATTGGGGTCATTTTTCAAGTCTCTTGTAGCTGGCAATCAGAAGGCCTCTTTGGCCAGTCTTTCTCCATAGCTCCTCCATTCAGGCACTTAGATGGCTCCCTTGCCTTGGGTCCTTCTCTGCTGTTTGGCAGGTCAGGCACCTAAAGGAGACCCGCTGGCTGGGATCCTACTCTGTAGATCAGCACATCAGGCACTTAAAGGGGCACCTTGGGAGCGGTCCTACTCTGTAGTTCAGTGCATCAGTCACTTAAATGAGCACCCTGGGTGGTGTCCTACTCAGTAGTGCAGTGCATCAGGCGTTTGATGGGCCAGCCTCTCTATCATTCAGCTGCCGATGCTGGCGTGTGGAGAGAGAGGCTATGGTGATGACTCCACCCACTATGCATGACTCAGCAGTTAACACCTTGCTTCCATGGCTGCCTAGCTTTCTTCCACAGGAAATGCCCTCCACAGTATCCTCCCTCGCATCCCCTCGACCTGTCTCTCTGCAGTCAACAGCAGCCCTCGCCCTGGATCGCTCCACAATCCCTGAATTCCAGCTCCCAGCCAATGGGCCTTCCAGGGGACCAGCGTCCCTGTCCTGGGTATATATGGCTGCACCAAAGACTGTCTGAGTCTCATTCCATTTAGGCTGCCACAGATCAACTGTTTCACTCTTAAATGTTTCTCCTCTGACTTAGACAATTGCCACAATGTGGGGATCGGACCCCTGCTTCAGCTCCCCCTCCCGATGGGGGCAGGTCCAGTCCTACTAACACTCCTGTTTCTCCCCCTAGTTCCTTCATCCTACCGAGTTTTGCATGGGTCTATATATTCTTTTCCACTGGTCAGGTACTCCTGTCTGCTCTCAGCTTGTGTTCTCTATGCACTTCTAAGTCTGACAGTGTATTCCTGATGTATCCATGGAGAGAGATGTGCTCCGCATCCACCTATTTTCTCTACCATCTTATTCTCTGGCAATCTATATATTTTTTCTTCTTTCATGTTGAGCAGTAGTTTGATTATCATAAAAGTTTATTTCTATATTTAAAATACAACTTATCTTTCTTCTAATATCCTGTACAATTAATGTTTCATCTAATTCTTTATCAATGTTTTGAATTTAGATAAAATACAAAAATATAAAAATGTGTAGGTGTGTGATTCAAAGGCATTTTTCAGTTCAGTTCAGTCACTCAGCCATGTCTGACTTTTTGTGACCCCATGGACTGCAGCACGCCAGAATTCCCTGTCCTTCACCTTCTCCCAGAGATTGCTCAAACTCATGTCCGTTGAGTCAATGATACCATCCAACCATCTCATCCTCTGTCATCCCCTTCTCCTCCTGGATTCAATCTTTCCCAGCATCAGAGTATTTTCCAATGAGTCAGTTCTTCACAGAAGATGGCCAAAGTATTGGAGCTTCACCTTCAGCATCAGTCTTTCCAATGAATCTTCTGGACTGATTTCCTTTAGGACTGATTTGTTTGATCTCCTTGCTGTCCAAGGGACTCTCAAGAGTATTCACCAACACCATAGCTCAGAAGCATCAGTTCTTCAGCTCTCAGCCTTCTTTATGGTTCAGCTCTCATATCCATACATGACTACTTTAAAAAACATAGCTTTGACTAGTTGGACCTTTGTTGGTAAACTAATGTCTCTGCTTCATAATATGCTAAGTTTGTCATAGGTTTTCTTCTAAGCATCAAGCATCTTTTAATTTCATGGTTGCAGTCACCATCTGCAGTGATTTTGGAGTCCAAGAAAATAAAGTCTATAACTGATTCTATTCTTTCTCTATCTATTTTCCATGAAGTGATGGAACCAAATGCCATCATCCTCATTTTGTAAATATTGAATTTTAAGTCAGATTTTTTCACTCTCCTCTTTCACTTTCAGAAAGAGGCTCTTTAGTTCTTCTTCACTTTCTGCCATAAGGGTAGTTTCTGCATATCTGCATATCTGAGGTTAATGATATTTCTCCCTGAAATCTTGATTCCAGTTTGTGCTTCATCCAGTCTGGCATTTAGCATGAGGCCATATGCATATAAGTTAAAAAAGAAAATAACAATATACAGCTTTGATGTACTCCTTTCAAATTTGGAACCAGTCCATGGTTCCATGTCCAGTTTTAACTCTTGCTTCTTAATCTGCATATAGATTTCTCAGGAGGCAGGTAAGGTGGTCTGGTATTTCCATCTCCTGAAGAATTTTCAATAGCTTGTTGTGATCCACACAGTGAAAGGATTTAGTATAATCAATGAAGCAGAAGTAGATGTTTTTCTGGAATTCTCTTGTCTTTTCTTATGATCCAACAGATGTTGGCAATTTAATCTCTGGTTCCTCTGCCTTTTCTAAATCCAGCTTGAATTTATGGAAGTTCTCAGTTCATGTACTGTTGAAGCCTAGCTTGGAGAATTTTGAGCATTAGTTTGCTAGCATGTGAGATGAGTGCAATTGTGTGGTAATTTGAACATTCTTTGGCATTGTCCTTCTTCCGGATTGGAATGAAAACTGACCTTTTTCAGTCCTGTGGCCGCTGCTGAGTTTTCCAAATTTGCTGGCATATTGAATGGATCCCTATCACAGCATCATCTTTTAGGACTTGAAATAGCTCCATTGAAATTCAATCAACTCAACTAGCTTTGTTTGTAGTGATGCTTCCTAAGGCCTACTTGACTTCACATTTTAAGACATCTGGCTCTAGATGAGTAATCATACCTTCTTGGTTATCTGGGTCATGAGATCCTTTTTGTATGGTTCTTCTGTATATTCTTGCCACCTCTTCTTCATATTCTCTGCTTCTGTTAGATCCATAATGTTTCTGTCCTTTATTGTGTCCACTTTTGCATGAAATGTTCCTTTGGTATCTATAATTTTCTTGAAGAGATTTCTAGATCTTTGCATTGATCATGCAGGAAGGCTTTGTTATCTCTCCTTGCTATGCTTTGGAACTCTGCATTCAGATGGGTATATCTTTCTTTTTCCCCTTTGCCTTTTACTTCTCTTCTTTTAAATTGATATTCAAAAGAATTGTCATTTAAAGGCATTTTTAAATTGTTGTTATTATTTTATGGGCAGCAGCAAGAAATATAGTGAATCCGTAGCTAGTACACCTTAATGTAATTTATAATTTTAAAGACAGAATTCCAAGTCTTACTACCTATAGAAAGCTATTGCTTTATTACATAAATGTCATTGTTTTTATCTTAATGTCTTAACTTAAAATAGTGTGTAACTGAGAAATTTTCTTCCTATCATGACATCATTACATTTTAATAAGTTTAATTTTATTTTGTTACATATTAAAGTCTAATAAAAATCATACCTTCACCAGTAATTTTAGCAGACATTATATATACATATGTGTATATATACATATTCATATGCACATATATACATATACATATGTGTACATTTGACCTATGCATATATATGTACCTTGAGAGTTGGACTGTGAAGAAAACTGAGCACTGAATAATTGATGCTTTTGAACTGTGGTGGTGGAGAACACTCTTGAGAGTCCCTTGGACTGCAAGGGGATCCAACCAGTCCATTCTAAAGGAGATCAGCCCTGCGTGTTCATTGGAAGGGCTGATGCTAAAGCTGAAACTCCTATACTTTGGCCACCTGATGTGAAGAGTTGACTCATTGGAAAAGACCTTGATGCTGGGAGGGGTTGGGGGCAGGAAGAGAAGGGGATGATAGAGGATGAGATGGCTGGATGGCATCACCAATTCAATGGACATGAGTTTGAGTGGACTCTGGGAGTTGGTGATGGACAGGGAGGCCTGGCGTGCTGCGATTCATGAGGTCGCAAAGAGTCAGACACCACTGAGCAACTGAACTGAACTGAACTTACATATACATGTAGCGAGATTTCCCAAATCCTCATTTGGAACTGGCAGTTTATTCCTCCACTACTGGGAGTACTACCTGCAGAAACCCCTCAGCATTCAGCTCTCTTTGGGAATTACCTCTGCTGAGGATGCCTTTTTGCCTAAGTTAAACCACCTTTCTAGGGCAGGCCATATTCAATGACTAAGTCACATCAGTATATAATAAGCTGTCCACATCTCCCAAGTTTGAGAAAGTTCCAAAAGGCTATTTCAGCTTCAATCGCTGGAGAGTGAAGTAATGCATTCCTGAGCATGCATCTTAGTCCAAATTCTCCTTGTGGACAGCCCTGCCTTATTCCATTCTCTTCCACAGGTGGTGAACTCACAAACACTTTGGAGTACACTTTTAGCCTGCTTATCTCTGGATCAGGATCAACTGCCTGAAGTACCTAAACTGTGACATATCCTTTAAACTTATATACAGATATTCTTTTGTAAAGCTGACTGGATTACTCACTTTCTGAACCCTCACATTCCTCAATCCTGACATGCTGTGTGCTAAGTTGCTTCTGTCACATCCAACTCTTGCAACCCTATGTACTGTAGCCTGCCAGGCTCCTATGTCCATGGGATTCTCCAGGCAAGAATGCTGGAATGGGTTGCTATTTCCTCCTCCAGGGTATCTTCCTGATGTGGGGATCAAACCCACATCTCTTACATCTCTTGCATTGTCAGGTAGATTATTCTTCACTATTGCCACCTACAATGCCTACCTAATAAATACTAATTGGTAAGAAAATCAGACATATTTCAAACCATCCTCCTACATATGGAAAATGATATTTATGACTAAATTATGACATTTTTACAAAAGTAAATAATTACAGGCCATATTCAAATAAAGTCCCTGTTTTAGTTAGGCTATCCAAATCTTATTATAGAAAGATTATGATTTCTATACAGGCATTCTTGCTAATATACTTCAAGAACTATTGTTCTCAAAGTGTAAAGAAGCTGACATTTCTACCAATTAATTGACAATGGAAGTATCCTCAAGAAAAGATGCTTAACAATCTGTGATTTACATTTCTCAGTGGAAACCAATATAATGTTTATATTATAGCACAGATAACATTATTAGTAAAATAATTGAGCCAAATGAATCATGACTGAAAATCTGATTACCAGAAGGCACCATGCTGATATCATAGACCTCACATGCTTTCTTCTTTCATCTTGTTGCAATATTAGATTTCTACTGCTATTTAGTAGGTAGGCTTTGATTTTTCATAACTATTGCTTTGATATTATAATACATTTCTTGTGAATGATGACCCTTAAATTAATTTACTCTTTCAAAGCAGAATCTACAAACAAGGACAACTGTTTCTAATAAATTTATTTACCACTAACTAATGTGCAATTTGTTGATTGTCAAAACATTGGAAATTATGTTCTTGTTTCATACAAAATATAATTAGCCAGTACTTTCAGTAGACTGTGCAAGAGAGGAAGTGTTACAAAATTGGAATTACATACTTTGAGTTTATTCTGTCTTTGATTTTAAAAAGAATTAAATAAACTCTATCTTCTATTCAAATGAAATCAAATAAAATAATTTAGCACATTCTCCTTATATCTTGCTGTATCATTTCTGATTTGATGACAAGCAATGCAAATAAAATGAGGGCTTCCCCAGTGGCTCAGTGGTAAGCAATCTGCCTGCCAATACAGGAGATATGGATTCAATCCCTGGTCTGCAAAGATCCCCTAGAGAAGGAAATGGCAACCCACTGCAGTATACTTGCCTGGGAAATCCATGGAGATGAACATGGTGGGCTACAGTCCACGGGATCACAAAAGAGTCAGACACTACTTGAGACTAAACAGCAACCAGTGCAAATAAAGTATGTAAAAGGAACTTTCTTAGACTCTACTAATAAACCGTGATAAATACACTGATATCCATGTATATAGACATACTCTGGCCCAAACTCTAATTACTTTTACAAAACAAAAGTCTTATTTTAGCATATTTTTGTATAATGAAACTAAAAGTTAAAGAAAGAAAAGTAAACATATTCTAAAATCTTAGAGTGCAGGTCTTTACTTACATGCATGTGTGCATCATGCTAAGTCACTTCAGGCATGTTCTAAGACTTGGTGACCCTATGGACTGTAACCCACCAGGTACTTTTTTCCATGGGATTCTCCAGGCAAGAATAATTGAGAGGGCTCTAGGCACCTGTAGGATGGAGGTGGAGGCAGCTTACTGCTGGGGCAGCCCAAGGAGTTGCTGGACTCAGCCAAAGATGTGAGGTCAGGTTGCTTTTGCTTTGAGAGCCCTAGGCAGCACTTGGAAAGGTGAGCTGAAACCTTGCATGTTCCTTTCTGAACATTTAGACCCTGGACCCCTGAGGGATCTGAAGGAAGAATACTCCATGACTTCTCAGAGGCAAAGCCACAAATGGAAGGAGACTGGATCCTACCCAATTAATATCAGAATTAGTTTCAGCAGAAAGGTACAGGTATTGGCTATTCCATCTTGGTTGAAAGAGGTTAAACCCTGAGGCTTTTGAGTGAGAGCACTAATTCCAAAGCCTTGGATTACCAGAGAACTAATCCTAGGGAGTATCAAATAGTGGAGAACTTACACAAAGTAAACCACTTGAATACAAAACCCACATCACCCAACCACCAGTAGCACCCTGTGCAGGACATGTCATCTAAATAACAAGCAAAACAAAAACACAAACCCAATCATCAGCATACAGGATTAACACCTCACTCAGCCTTGAACATCAGAAGAAAAACAAACAAACAAACAAAAACTCAGCACAAATCTCACCCTATATGAAGCTTATACATAACACTGGACCAAGCTCAGGAGGGCAGAAACCAAGAAGGAAAAAATTCAACCTTGAAGACTGGGAAAAGGAGACCTCAAACATCATAAGTTAAAATAATAATAATAATGAAAAGACAGAGAAATACTACACTAATGAAGGAACAAACTAAAATCACGGAAGTCCAAATAAATGAAGGGGAAATAGGCAAACTACCTGAAAAAGAATTCAGAATGATAGTAAAGATGATCAAAACACTGAAAACAAAATGGAGAAAATGCAAGAATCAATTAAAAGACCTAGAAGAATTAAAGAATAAACATACAGAGATAAACAACACAGTTATGGAAATAAAAAAAAATACTCTAGAAGGAATCAATAGCAGAATATCTGAAGCGGAAGAAGGAATCAGTGAGCTGGAAGATAAAATGGTAGAAATAATTTCTAAAGAGCAGAATAAATTAAAAAGGATGAAAAGAACTGAGGATAGTCTCAGAGTCCTCTGGGACAATATCAAGCACACCAGCATTTGAATTATAGGGGTGGCAGAAGAAGAAGAGAAAAAGAAAGGGTATGAGAAAATTTTTGAAGCGATTGTAGCTGAAAATTTCCCCAACATGCAAAAGGAAATAGTCAAGTCCAAGAGGCAAAAAGAGTCCCATACAGGATAAATACAAGGAGAAAAATGCTAAGACACATACTAATCAAACTAACAAAGCCTAAACACAAAGAAAGAATATTAAAAGCAGCAAGGGAGAAGCAACAAGTAACATGCAAGGGAAACCTCTTATGCTTAACAGCTGATCTTTCAGCAGGACTCTGCAGGCCAGGAGGGAATGGCAAGACATATTTAAAGTACTGAAAGGGAAAAATCTACAACCAAGACTACTGTACCTGGCAAGGATCTCATTCAAAATTGATGGAGAAATCAAAAGTTTTTTAGACAAACAAAAGTTAAGAGAATCCAGTACCACCAAAGCAGCTTTACAACAAATGTTAAAGGGACTTATATAGTCAAGAAATACAAGAGAATACAAAAGATCTACAAAATCAACCCCAAACAATTAAGAAAATGACAACAGGAACATATATATCAATAACTATTTTAAATGTAAATGGATTAAATCCTCCAACCAAAAGACACAGACTGGCTAAATGGATACAAAAACAAGACCTGTATATATGCTGCCTACAAGTAACCCATCTGAGACCTCAAGACACATATAGACTAAAAGTGAGAGGATAGAAAAATAAATTTGATGCAAATAGGAATGAAAAGAAAGCTGGAGTAGCAATCCTCATGTCACACAAAATAGACCTTAAAATAAATACAAGATATTTATTCCTTACAAAAGATAAGAAAGGACACTACATAATGAGTAAGGGATCAATCCTAAAAGAAGACATAACAATTGTAAATATCTATGCACTCAATATGGAGAAGACAATGGCACCCGACTCCAGTGTTCTTGCCTGGAGAATCCCAGGGATGGGGGAGCCTGGTGGGCTGCCGTCTATGGGGTCACACAGAGTCGGACATGACTGAAGCGACTTAGCAGCAGCAGCAGCATGCACTCAATATAGGAGCAACTCAATACACAAGACAAGCACTAACAGACATAAAAGGAGAAACTGACAGTAACACAATAATAGTAGAAGACTTTGACACCCCACCCACACCAACAGATGGATCATCAAAACAGAAAATTAATAAGGAAACACAAGTCTTAAATAATATATTAGAGAAGATGGATCTCATTGATATCTTCAGGACATTCCATCCAAATGCAGAAGAATGCACCTTCTTTTCCAAATACACATGGAACATTCCCCAGGATAGACCACATCTTGGGTCACAAGCCAAATCTCAGTAAATTTAAAAAAAAATGAAATCATATCAAGCATCTTCTCTGACAACAATGCTATGAGACTAGATACCAATTACAAGAAGGAAAAAAAAAACTGTAAGAAATACAAATGCATGGAGATTAAAAAAGATGTTTCTAAATGACCAACATGTTTACTGATGAAATCAAAAAGGAAATCAAATAATTTCTATAATGAAAACACAACTGAAAACCTATGGGATGCACCCAAAGCATTTCTAAGAGGGAAGTTTATAGCAATACAATCCTACCTCAAAAAAAAAAAAAAAAAAAAAAACAAGAAAAAACATCGAATAGACAACTTAACTTTACACCTAAAACAGCTGGAAAAAGAATAAAAAAAAAAATAGCAGAAGGAGTGAAATAAGAAAGATCCCAGGAGAAACAAATGTAAAAAGAAATGAAAGAAACAATAGTAGTAAAGATTAATAAAACTAAAAACAGGTTTTGTGAGAAGATAAACAAAATTGACAAACCTTTAGCCAGACTTATCAAGAAAAAAAGGAGAAGAATCAAATCAACAAAATTAGAAATGAAATAAGAGAGGTTACAACAGACAATGCAGAAATACAAAGGATTATAATAGACTATTATGAACAACTATATGGCAATAAAAGAGATAACCTGGAAGAAATGGACAGATGCTTAGACAAGTTCAATCTTTCAAGACTGAACCAGGAAGATGTAGAAATTATGAACAACCCAGTTACAAGCATTGAAATTGAAGCTGTGATTAAAAAACAAAAAAACAAAACATAAAACAAAAGCTAAGGACAAGATGGTTGCACAAAGAATTCTATCAAACACTTAGAGAAAAGCTAATGCCTATCATTCTAAAACTCTTTCAAAAAATTACAGAAGAAGGAACACTTCCAAATTCATTCTACAAGGCCACCATCACCCTGATACCAAAACCAGACAAAAAACGAAAACTGCAGGTCAGTATCACTGATGAAGATAGATGCAAAAGTCCTCAATGAAATGTTAGTGAACAAAATTCAGTAAAACTTCAAAAAGTTCATACACCATGATCCTGATGGGTTTATTCCAGAAATGCAAGGATTCTTCAATATATGCAAATCAATGTGATACACATATTAATAAAATGAAAGGTAAAAACCTTATGATAATCTCAATAGATGCAGAAAAAGCCATTGACAAAGCTCAGCACCTATTTATAATTAAAACTCTTCAAAAAATTGGCATAGAAGGAACCTACCTCAACATAGTAAAGGCCATATGTGATAAACCTACAGCAAACATTATTCTCAATAGTGAAAACCTGAAAGCATTCCCCTAAGATCAGGAACAAGACCAGGGTGTCCACTTCCACCACTATTATTCAACATAGCTCTGGAAGTCCTAGCTTCAGCAATCAGAGAAGAAAAAGTAATAAAAGGAATCCAGCTCAGACAAGAAGGAGTAAAACTCTCACTGTTTGGAGATGACATGGTACTGTACACAGAAAATCCTAAAGATAGGGTCAGAAAATTACTAGAGTTAATCAGTAAATTTAGCAAAGTTGCAGGATACAAAATCAATACACAGAAATCACATACATTTCTATATACTAACAATGAAAATTCAGAGAAATTAAGGAATCAATCCCACTCACCAGTGCAATAAAAAGAATTAAATAATAAACTTACCTAAGGAGATAAAAGAACTGTACACAGAAACTTATAAGACACTGATGAAAGAAATCGAAGATGACATAAACATATGGAGAGATATTCCATGTTCCTTTGTAGGAAGAATCAATATTGTGAAAATGACTATACTACCAAATGCAGTCTACATATTCAATGCAATCCCTATCAAATTACCTATGGCATTTTTCACAGAACTAGAACCAAAATTTCAGAATTCATAGGGAAACACAAAAGACCCCAAATAGCCAATGCAGTCTTAAGAAAGAAGAATGGAGCTGGAGGAATCAAGCTTCTTGACTTTAGACTATATGACAAAACGACAGTCATCAAGACAGTATGGTACCAGCACAAAAACAGAAGTATAGACCAATGGAACAAGATAGAAAGCCCAGAAATAAACCCATACACCTAAAGGTATCTTATTTTTGACAAGGGAGGCAAGAATATACAATGGGGCAAAGACAACCTCTTCAATAAATAGTGCTGGGAAAACTGGACAACTACATAGAAAAGAATGAAATTAGAAAACTTCCAGACACCATAACAAAGATAAACTCAAAATGGATTAAAGACCTAAATGTAAGACCAGAAACTATAAAAATCTTAGAGGAAAATATAAGCAGAACACTGCATGACAAAAATCAAAGTAGTATCCTCTATGGACCCACCTCCTAGAGAAATGGAAATAAAGCCAAAAGTAAACAAGTAAGACCTGTTGAAACTTAAAAACTTTTATACAGCAAAGGAAACTATAAGCAAAGTGAAAAGACAACCCTCGGAATGGGAAAAAATAATAGCAAATGAGCAACTGACAAAGGATTAATTTCCAAAATATACAAGCAGCTCATACAACTTAATGCCAGAAAAACAAACAACCCAATCAAAGAGTGGGAAAAAGACCTAAACAGACATTTCTCCCAAGAAGACATACAGATGGCTAGCAAACACATGGAAAGATGCTCAACATCATTCATTATTATAGAAATGCAAATCAAAACCACAATGAGATATCACCTGACTCAGGTCAGAATGGCCATCATCAAAAAATCTACAAACAATAAATGTTGGAGATGGTGTAGAGAAAAGGGAATGCTCTTGCACTGTTGGTGGGATTGCAAATTGATACAACCACTATGGAAGATGGTATGGAGATTCCTTAAAATAGTAGGAATGAAACCACCAGCAACCCAACCCTAGGCATATACCCTGAGGAAACCAAAATTGAAAAAGACACATGTATACCATTGTTCACTGCAGCACTATTTAAAATAGCTAGAACATGGAAACAACCCAGATGTCCATCAACAGATGAATGGATAAAGAAGTTGTGGTACATATACAAAACAGAATATTACTCAGCCATCAAAAGGAATGCATTTGAGTCAGTTCTGATAAGGTGGATGAATCTAGAACCTATTTTATAAAGTGAAATGAGTCAGAAAGAAAAATATAAATATCATATTCTAACACACATATCTAGAAAAATAGTACTGAGGAATTTATTTACAGGGCAACAGTGGGGAAATAGACTAGAGAACAGACTTATGGACACAGGGAAAGTGGAGGAGAGGGTGAGAGGTATGGAAAGAGTAACATGGAAACGTATATCACCATATGTGGAATAGATAGCTAATGGGAATTTGCTCTATGGTTTTGGTAACTCAAAGAGGGGCTCTGTATCAACCTAGAGGGGTGGGAAATGGCGGGAGATGTGAGGGGGTTTCAGAAGGGAGGGCATATATGTATACTTATGGCTGATTCATGTTGAGGTTTAACAGAAAACAGCAAAATTCTGTAAAGCAATTATCCTTCAATTAAAAAAAGAAAATACTGGAGAGGGTTCCCTTGGAAGAGGGGCTCTTCCTGACTCAGGGATTGAGCCTGTGTCTGTTATACACATACATGATTTTGTATATAACCTTTGCTGCTTAATTCCTTTTCCTTTTTACTATTTCAGTTCTCCCTTATTTACAGTCTTCCTTTGATAAACAATGGGAAGTATGAACTGTCTGTGTAGAAATACACTTCCAAATCATATAAAAACTGCCCAAAGATTATCAAAGTTTGGACTAGCATTGTCAATTACCATTTATTAAGCATTCAAAATGATCTATGTATCATTCAATCACCCAGATTGTCTTCTAGACATAATATCTGCCCAGAGATTACCCATAGGTCATAAAGGAACTATTCTATAAATAAACACACTCAACCAATTTTACAATTAAAAAATCATTTTAGCATGGAGTAGACAGATAATTTGTTTCTGTAGTGCAGAGTGAACAGGGAAACTTTGCAATAACTTAGAACTAGTTCTCTTCTGCATACACAGTTTCCATTCTTTATTGAGCTGATGGTTGTGGTTTAGTCACTTAGTCATGTCCAACTGTGTCCATGGGATTTCCCTGGCAAGAATTCTGAAGTGGGTTATCATTTCCTTCTCCAGGGGATCTTCTCTACCCAGACATCAAATCTGGGGCTCCCACATTGCAGCTGGATTCTTAGCCAACTGAGCCACCAGAAAAGCCCACTTAATGAGCTGAAATTTCAGGCAATTTCAATGCCCTCTAGTCCATGGTAGGACCTTGACCTACCTTTCAGTTCCTTTGGGTTCCTTCCCCTACTCTGTAATTTTCTCCATACATGTGAAACAGTTCCTCTCTCTTTTCTCTTCTTTCTGTTAATGTTCTTCCTTCCATCTCTGTTATGCCTCCATCATTCTGCATGTTTCTTAGGCAACATGACTTCAGACTTTAGCAAAAGTCAGCCAAACCCTGATAAATAATTCATTTAAATTTAATCAATAAAATTGAGGCACTTCCAATAGCACTGCCCATTTTGTGGCCTACTTCTTCAAGCTTAGAGAGACAACCATTGGACATATGCATGAGGAGGAGAAAAGAAAAGCCATCTTTGACAGTGAATTTCAAGTAACAATACATTTCAGTCTTTAATTTATTAGTAACAGATTTCACATGTTTCTTTACATTGCCCTTTCAGTCAGAGTGCAAATGGTTATGCATATCTCTATAATCCTGTGATAAGCCCAGAGTCTCAAAAGGAATTTGAGGGTTAAAAATAAGCCACATGTCTGAATGCACCTGAAAAAATTTTCTACCTACTCCTCCATATGCAAAAGCTGCTTACTCAGACTATCAGATAATCATTAAAAAAAATACTCTTGGAAAGGATTACTGAAGTCAGGGTCAAAAGTCTCTGAAAGGGAGGCACCAGAGCTCTAAGTATAGAGAGTCTGACTCTGCAGATTCACTAACACCAGAGGAACAAAAAGGGAAGATGAAGGAAAAGTTCCCTACTAGGAGCAAAGTGTTCTCCCTTCTAATGGGAAGCGAGGTGAGCAGCCTGAGATATTTAGAGGACATTCTATTAAACAATCCAGAAGACCTACAGGTCTGTGATCAATGATTTAAGAAATAATATTAAGGAACCATTAATTCATAGTCCTGTGTCCCTTTCTCAGAGTCTATATACATCTCTAATTGTGGCAGTGCTTAAAAAGTCTGGAATATTAAATTTGTGTCAGTTAAAGAATGCTGAACAAAGAACAATATGTTTTCAAATAAAAAAGAATAGCAATTTTGAATTGCCTAGTAGAGAGACAGAGCTATTAAAAAGAAAGAAATTAAGAAAGACATAGATACTAGTAACATTTATTGGTCTTCCCCAATGGCTCAGCTGGTGAAGAATCTGCCTGCAATGCAGGAGACACAGGAGACAAAGGTTTGATCCCTGGGTCAGGAAGATCCCCTGGAGTACAAAATGGCAACTCACCTCAGTATTCTGAAAAATCCCATGGACAGAGGAGTCTGGCGGGTTACAGTCCATGGGGTCACAAAGAATAGGATACAACTAAATGATGGAGAAGGCAATGGCAACCCACTCCAGTGTTCTTGCCTGGAAAATCCCATGGACGGAGGAGCCTGGTGGGCTGCAGTCCATGGGGTCTCTAAGAGTCGAACACGACTGAGCGACTTCACTTTCACTTTTCACTTTCATGCATTGAAGAAGGAAATGGCAACCCACTCCAGTGTTCTTGCCTGGAGAATCCCAGGGAAGGCGGAGCCTGGTGGGCTGCTGTCTGTGGGGTCGCACAGAGTCGGACACGACTGAAGCGACTTAGTAGTAGTAGAAATGACTGAACACAGGCAGACTAGTCTCTATCATGGAGAAGGATAAGGGGAAATGGGCCTTCAGTATTTGTCCCCAGTAGGGTCATAATGTTTGAGAAAGTGTTTTGGGTCATCTGAGGGAGGGCATCACCTCCTCATCTGACAGTAGAGGAATGAGGTATTTGAAAGCACTGAATGTGGACAATGCTATGTTTGAGAGGACTTTGGAGAAACATAATAAAACTGCTTACAGTAACTGTGAATCTTAGAGGTAGGATTGAAACTCTCATTGGACTAGGGCCCGTGTTTTCTCAGTTAAGGATATAGAACATATCGCCTTCATCAAGCAATGAATAGCAGGTCCAAAATGTTGTAAATTTTTACCAACTGATCTCATCCTATCAACCTCATAACATTGGGTTGACTGATATGAAGAAAAATGAAGGGAATGGATGGTGAATAATGTGTGGTTTGGAATATAGGTGCTATAGAAAATACCATGGTCAGGGAAAGTTTTATTGAGGAGATTACATTTAAAACAGACACTTGAAAGTGGTGATGGATTGAACCATTGAGATTTGGGGAGGAAGAGCAAACTGGACTCAGAGAACAGCAAATGCAACATAGGAAGATTCTTACAGCAAGGAGATCAGGTGACTTTATAAATGATTATTCCTGTAAAAACAAACCTTATTAATGTGGTTTAAATATAACCATTCAGCTCTCAATCAGCAAGGGATAGCCAGGAGTTTCAGTGGTGAATGAGATGTCTCCAATCTATAGCAGTGATTGGTGACAAATAGGGAAGCTTATATATACCATTCAGAATTCGGGAAGGTCATCTAGATAACATTTATGTATTAAATATTGTGGATGGCAACAAGACTTTTAAACTTCATAAAAATGCAATTTTGGAAGCACTTATACTTAAGTGCTTTCTGGGGAAAGACATCAGTGACCTTTGCAAGTTGGAGTTTATCAGAGCTGAAGGCATAGTACCCTATTCTTATATACAAATATATGATTCTGAAATGACTGTGATGGGAAAGTGATAGGTGTGAATTGATATGAGTATAAATACTATCAGACTACACAGTGTGGCACCTTTACCCAGAAATAGAAAAATATATATAAATCATAGCTCACAGAGTACATTGCTATTATTATTTAATGACTATAATAAGAACAAGTTATAATAAGAAGAGATGAAGGTTTTCTCTGAACACAGAGCTTAAGCTAATTAAGCAGTTACAGAGCTTCCTAGAAATAGTAATGTCTAAAGAATTACCTGAATCACAGGCACTCTTATTCTACATTTATCCTGGTTTATTTCCATTATTTCTTCAATTCTAAATTCAAGTGCCACTTTTTCAGATGCTGTTTTGTATTTTCTTATAGCATAAATTATTTACCTCTTGCTATTTTATTTCATTGGACCTATTTTTAAAATAATATTTGTCATAAATTATAATTTCATATCTAATTTCATATTTTCTTTTGTCTTCTACTTTATGTCTTCACAACTAAACTGCAAATTCTGAAGATTATATACTAATTCTATCTTGATCAAAATAGCCCTTACTGAATATTAGCTCAATGTATTAAGTAAGCATGAACTTGGGCAAGACTTGAAGGCAAACATGAAAAAGGAAATTATCAGGAAGAAGGCATGAAAAGCCACAAAAGAGAGATAGTGTTTATTGCATTCATGAAACTAAAAAACATTGCATTTGAGTGAGGTGAAATGTAGAAGCATTGAAGTGCTGGGAACAAGGCTCAGCAGGCAATCACACAGGGTGTGAGGTAATGTTTGCTTATGCATTAGAAAACCAGAACAAATTCCAAGTATCAAAGTGAAATGAACAGATCACTCAGTTTGAATCATAGAAAGTGGATTGATAAGAGGCAAAAGTGGAATGGAGAGAATGAGGTAACTCATGCAATAATTTACAGAATCAAGGTTGACAAAATGCTCTCAGGACAGAGGATGGAGAGAAGTAAATGTTCTCAACAAACTCAAGAGGCATAATCAGCAACACTAAGTAAGAATTAAGCCAAAAAAACTGAAGAGAAAATTAAATTTCTATATATTACAAATGGAAACATGAAAATTTATACTGATAGAAAATATCAAAAAGAAAAATATTGCCAAATTTTACTATTAGTGACTCAGATGGTAAAAGCATCTGCCTGTGATGCAGGAGACCGGAGCTCGATTCCTGGGTCAGGAAGATCCCCTGGGGAAGGAAATGGCATTCCACTCCAGCACTCTTGCCTGGAAAATCCCATGGACAGAGGAACCTGATGGGCTACAGTCCATGGGGTCGCAAAGAGTCGGATATGACTGAGCAACTTCACAATTTAAAACAAGTTATATTTTACATGTTTCAATTATGTAAAGTTTAAAAATAAAATAAAATTTTTAAAAAAATTAAAATAAATAAATAAATAAAACAAGTTATAAAAAGGCCAACAAAATTCAGAAAAAAACAGAAAAGGAAGTTAATTACTTTATAATATAAAAATGTCATATATATTTTACATGAATCAGTAGAACAAATTAATAAACAGGTGAATGAGAGACAGAATTTTGCCAAAGAGGAGCTAAAAATATCTGATAAACCTGAACAGCTATTCAACATGAGTTATTATCAAAAACACATCTAAAATCACAGCAAAATGTGTCTACTATATTTTTGAAATCATCAACCATTAATGCAATGAAAATTTTACCAAATCACAAAAGTGGGAAGGATTTATTGCTTGTATCATACTGTATAAAATACTGATGAGATCAAAGCATCCTACATTACTGTGTATTATAAATACAATTCATTTTCAGAAAACCCATGCTGATTCCTAGTGGTTTGTTTATTCCTATTCTATTTTCCCATAAACATAATACCATTATAATAGTGTTCTTATAAGTAGCCATGATATTCATTTGAGCTATTCTACCCCTCCTTTTATCCTTCATTTCTTTATGATGATGATGGTGAAGTATTTCAGACATATAAAAAAGTATACAGCCCTTTTTTTTCAAGCACTTATTCCTCATAGACAGTAATAATATACATATTTGTATCTGTAGTTTTACTCATGTTTCATCCGATTTTCATAAAACATAGTATTTGTAAATTAATTGGCTAAACGGGCCTGTAGCCTATCAATCTCCTACATCCATGGAATTTTACAGAAAAGAGTACTAGAGTGGGCTGTTATTTCTTTCTCCAGGGGATCTTCCCAACCCGGGGATCGAACCCTCGTGTCCCACACTGCAGGCAGATGCTTTACCCTCTGAGCCATCAGGAAAGCCCAAAGCAAAATATAAATTACCAAATAATTTCTCATGTTCATAATGAGCATTTAAGAAAATTTGAGTATTGAAGAGCATTTTCTTTCAACATAGATTATAAAAATAAAAGTACTTTTGCTTAGTTAAATGGCATTCCTTTCATTATGCTACTTTTACCTGAGATTTAAAGTTTAGTCAATGAAACCCAACCTTTAATTACTATTTAATTAAAATGTCAAATTAAACACATATAACTGTTTGGATTCCCCATAAATCTCTTGAGTGCAGCAGGTGATAAGTGTTTTGCAGATGTTTACCAAGAGTAAATATTAGAACAATTGTCATCCATAAATAATCAGAACTACTCTAAAGAGGGCATTTTATTGGTGCATGAGTAAGATAGACAAAATAGGACCATTTTTTTTTTTTAAGGAAAAACTATTCTTTTCTATGAGTTTCTTGCAGAGTCTTTTTAATTCCTTATATTTTAGTAACAATAGAATCATCAGAATGGAGTTTTTCAATTAATAAAAGTTGACAATCAGTCACCCTTATACCACCAATTTCTGCTTCACTTAGCCTATGAAGAGTTAGATTGTATCATCTTCCTCATCACAAATCATCATATGGACAATCAAGGACTTAATTTTGTGTGACACCAAAGCTAAGAAGACACAAAGTCCCAAGTACTGACCCTTACATACAGTCCTCTTTGGCTAGCCCAGCCAAAACACTGGACAGTTAACTCCTGTGGTTAACCTTCTCTTAAATATATGTATATATGTATGCATGCATATATATATATACACACATATATATATATGCATGTTGTGTATGCATATGTCTGCTTGCATAGGTGTGTTTATTTAAGAAAAAAAGATTCTACAGTCTCTGAGAGTATAAGAAACAGTGTTGATGATGAAATATCATAAGAAATGTCTTAGTAAGTAGGAAAGAATTATACTTCAAAATGATCTAAACAGTGAGAAACTGCAGGATGGCAAATACATTGCAGTAAAATATAACAAGCTAAACCTACAGATCAGGCATGCATTGAAGTGTTGAAATCCTAAGAAAGCTAATATAAAATTTCTTTGCACCAGTGGATATCATTCAGTCCAACAAAAGCAATCTTCTGAATAATGGGAATAACATCAAGGAAAAGCTGTAAGTACATGGATGGATAGCTCACACTACAAATCCTACAGGGCCACCTAGTTCTTCTGTGATGCATATTATATGTACTATGGGAGAATGCCTTTCTAACAAATAAATATACAGCCAAAGTGCAGAAAAAAGAGACCACAATGCAACAGCATTGAAATATTTAGTCCCTCACTGCTCAGTGTCTGGAAAGTGACTCGGATGCTTCAGGCAGCATTGAATAATGGTAGGAGGTGGCAGTGGGTGAATGTGCCTTTGTTTAACTCATTTAATATGGTAATGAGAAACATACTGCTAGAAATAACATCTGTGAATTAGTATTAAAGGCCACAAAATGGCAAAAACAATGACAAAAACTAGATTTATTCTTATTCCAAAATGATAAACATACTATTAAGCAGCTCCTTGTTCCCTCTTTTCTAAAACCAGTTTGAACATCTGGAAGTTCACAGTTCACGTATTGCTGAAGCCTGTCTTGGAGAATTTTGAGCATTACTTTACTAGCATGTGAGATGAGTGCAATTGTGCGGTAGTTTGAGCATTCTTTGGCATTGCCATTCTTTGGGATTGGAATGAAAACTTTTCCAGTCCTGTGGCCACTGCTGAGTTTTCCAAATTTGCTGGCATATTGAGTGCAGCACTTTCACAACATCATCTTTGAGGATTTGAAATACTTCAACTGTAATTCCATCACCTCCACCAGCTTTGTATGTAGCGATGCTTTCTAAGTCCCATTTGACTTCACATTCCAGGATGTCTGGCTCTAGGTGAGTGATCACACCATCGTGATTATCTGGGTCATGATGATCTTTTTTGAACAGTTCTTCTGTGTATTCTTGGAGAAAGCAATGGCAACCCACTCCAGAACTCTTGCCTGGAGAATCCCATGGACAGAGGAGCCTGGTGGGCTGCAGTCCATGGGGTCCTGAAGAGTCGGACACGACTGAGCGACTTCACTTTCACTTCTCACTTTCACGCATTGGAGAAGGAAATGGCAACCATCTTCTGTGCTCTTGCCTGGAGAATACCATTCTTGCCACCTCTTCTTAATATCTTCTGCTTCTGTTAGGTCCATACCATTTCTGTCCTTTATCGAGCCCATCTTTGCATGAAATGTTCCCTTGGTATCTCTAATTTTCTTGAAGAGATCTCTAGTCTTTCCCATTCTGTTGTTTCCCTCTATTTATTTGCATTGATCGCTGAGGAAGACTTTCTTATCTCTCCTTGCTATTCTTTGGAACTCTGCATTCAGCTGCTTATATCTTACCTTTTCTCCTTTGCTTTTTGCTTCTCTTCTTTTCACAGCTATTTGTAAGGCCTCCCCAGACAGCTATTTTGCTTTTTTTGCATTTTTTTTTCATGGAAATGGTCTTGATCCCTGTCTTCTGTACAATGTCATGAATCTCATTCCATAGTTCATCAGGCACTCTATCTATCAGATCTAGTCCCTTAAATCTATTTCTCACTTCCACTGTATAATCATAAGGGATTTGATTTAGGTCATATCTGAATGGTCTAGTGGTTTTCCCTACTTTCTTCAATTTAAGTCTGAATTTGGAAATAAAGAGTTCATGATCTGAGCCACAGTCACCTCCTGGTCTTGTTATTGTTGACTATATAGAGCTTCTCCATCTTTGGCTGTAGAGAATATAATCAATCTGATTTCAGTGTTGACCAAAGACAGAGGAACCAGAGATCAAATTGCCAACATCCTCTGGATCATCAAAAAAGCAAGAGAGTTACAGAAAAACATCTATTTCTGCTTTATTGACTATGCCAAAGCCTTTGACTGTGTGGATCACAATAAACTGTGAAAAATTCTTCAAGAGATGGGTATACCAGACTACCTGACCTGCCTCTTGAGAAACCTGTATGCAGGTCAGGAAGCAACAGTTAGAATTGGACATGGAATAATATACTGGTTCCAAATAGGAAAAGGAGTATGTCAAGGCTGTATATTGTCACCCTGCTTATTTAGCTTCTATGCAGAGTACGTCCTGAGAAACTCTGGGCTGGAAGAAGCACAAGCTAGAATCAAGATTGCTGGGAGAAATATCAATAACCTCAGATATGCAGGTTATTGACACCACCTATATGGCAGAAAGTGAAGAGGAACTAAAAAGCCTCTTGATGAAAGTTAAAGAGGAGAGTGTGAAAGTTGGCTTAAAGCTCAACATTCAGAAAACGAAGATCATGGCATCTGGTCCCATCACTTCATGGGAAATAGATGGGGAAACAGTGGAAACAGTGGATGACTTTATTTTTGGGGGGCTCCAAATTCACTGCAGATGGTGATTTCAGTCATGAAATTAAAAGATGCTTACTCCTTGGAAGGAAAGTTATGACCAACCTAGATAGCATATTCAAAAGCAGAGATATTACTTTGCCAACAAAGGTCTGTCTATTCAAGGCTACGGTTTTTCCAGTAGTCATGTATCGATGTGAGAGTTGGACTGTGAAGAAAGCTGAGTGCTGAAGAATTGATGCTTTTGAACTGTGGTGTTGGAGAAGACTCTTGAGAGTTCCTTGGACAGCAAGGAGATCCAACCAGTCCATTCTAAAGGAGATTAGTCCTGGGTGTTCTTTGGAAATAATGATGCTAAAGCTGAAACTCCAATACTTTGGCCACCTCATGCGAAGAGTTGATTCATTGGAAAAGACCCTGATGCTGGCAGGGATTGGAGGAAGGAGGAGAAGGGGACGGTAGAGGATGAGATGGCTGGATGGCATCACTGATTCGATGGACATGAGTTTGAGTGAACTCTGGGAGTTAGGGATGGACAGGGAGGCCTGACGTACTTCGATTCATGGGCTCGCAAAGAGTCGGACACAACTGAGCAACTGAACTGAACTGAGCTGACTGAATATCTATTCACTAGTATTGTTATATGTGCTTCTACTTTACTGAATAGCCTGCTTACCAAATTAGCTCAATTTTCTATTGCAGTGTCTCAATGGGTAAAGAATCCACCTGCAATGCAGGAGACACAGGAGACTCAAGTTTGATCCCTGGGTCGGGAAAATCCCCTGAAGGAGGGCATGGCAACCCACTCCAGTATTCTTGCCTGGAGAATCCCATGGGCAGAATCTATAAGGTTGCAATGAGTCATACACGACTGAACTGACTGAGTACACACACATTTGTTTTTTCAACGACCTTTCAAGGTCTGTCAGGTGTGAAGTATTCAGCTGTATCCTCTGCCCCTGTTACACGTGTGAGGAGATAAAAAGTAGCAGTGATGTGATCATGAATTTAATAAAATTTAAACTCACTTAAGCAACTAGCATTCACATTATGGCACTTCAAAATATTCAGTGGTAATCTGGAGAAAAATATGATTTTATTTGTAATGTGTCAGGAAAAATAAGAAAATTTTCAATTTGAAATGCTGTATAGTCAATCTCTTTGATTTAAAACGTGTTTTATAATACTGCCTAGAAGTGCAAATCTCTTCCAAAATGAATGTATTGCCTTGTTCACTAAGTGGTATTTAAAGTAACTACCCAGAAAGAATAGAACTGTCATATAGTGAATGGTATACCATATAGCAACTGTACTTAGTGTTATCTATTTTTATACTACTTTTTTCCATGGTGCACTGTTTTTTTCCTTCTGTAATTGTTCAGCATTTCAGCATGGAAGTCTGAAGTGTGGGCAAATGTTAGAGGGTGAAAATATGGCTGTCTCTGTACATTCGAAGTCTGCGTTTATTACTCTTATGTTAACCATGCTATCATCCCACAAGGACATACCAACTGCAAACTTCCCTATGTCTTAGTTTTTATGTAAGAAATGTATAATGCAAAGTGATAAATTAGCAGCCAAGAGTTAAATGCTGCTAAATGTCACTCGATATCATGAGCCCTTGCACATGGGAAACTATACATTTTCCCACATAGCAGTGTATTAACTGCAAGAATATCTTTCTGTGCTCTGATGTCTTGGAAGCAA
Source organism: Bubalus kerabau (assembly GCF_029407905.1). Classification (NCBI taxonomy): domain Eukaryota; kingdom Metazoa; phylum Chordata; class Mammalia; order Artiodactyla; family Bovidae; genus Bubalus; species Bubalus kerabau. The sequence goes on along the minus strand of NC_073635.1, from coordinate 6,128,242 downwards.
GATTCTTTAGCAGAACAAAAATTGACTGCATGCAAATTTTTCTCACACTAGTTAGGGAAAGTTGTCTACATTTTAATAATATAATCCAGGGTTGTTACTAAATCATCACATTTATACATTTTGGAAGAAGCATTATATATAGAAGAAAGTACTAAATGTCTCATAAAAATATTAAACTGTGATAATCACTGTGAGAGATTAAAGACAAATATATGATTTCTGCCCATAAAAAATGTTCAGTTAAACAAGTGAAAAATGCATGAATAAATATGCTTTTTAAATAATTATAAAAATCCCAATCTAATAATCAGCCACATTTCCATTTCAGTTCTTTGGGGATTTCAGTTTTGTCTAATTTAGAAATGCTTATAACATGCTAAGTAATATACAAGATACATTATAAAAGAATTATTCACCAATGATAAATTTATCATAAAATCAGTCTCTTGGACTGCAAGGAGATCAAATCAGTCAATCCTAAAGGAAACCAATCCTGAATATTCATTGGAAGGGCTGATTCTGAAGCTGAAGCTTCAATATTTGGACCACCTGATGCAAAGAACAAACTCATTGGAAAAGGCTCTGATGCTGGGAAAGATTGAGGGCAGGAGGAGAAGGCGACAACAGAGGATGAGATAGCTGAATGGCATCACCAATGCAATGGATATGAGTCTGAGTAAACTCTGGGAGTTGATGAACAGGGAAGCCTGGCATGCTGCAGTCCTTGAGGTTGCAGAGTCAGACATGACTGCGTGACTCAACAACAACAACACTTATGCAAGCTGAGATCTTTTTCTGTATTTTCACTTTAGTTTTATTACCATGGTTGTGTTTTATAGTGCTAGTATCATACTCTCCTAAATTATTTAAAGTTTAGAATACATTTAATTATCTGGCCTTACAGTTCTCCATTAACTTTCTTTTACAATATTTTTTTTTTAATTTGGATTTCACTTTTTTTCCCATGTGAGATATTTCTATCAGTTAAAAAATAGAACTTGGGTTTTATTGAAATTGCATGAAAAGGTGATATTCATCCAAAGAGAATTTTGTTCTAGTTATCAATTAGTGTATAACTAACTACCTCCAACCTTAGTGGCCTAAAGTGACATACATCTTATCATATCCTATGATGGACATGGGGGATCAAAAATTTGTGCCAGTCTTGGCTAGTCAATTCTGCGCCACACAGTTTCAGTTAGGGTCACTTGGTGATATTCCAGTCTGACTGAGCTGGTCTGAAGTTTCCAAGACAGTTTCATTTGCATATCTAATACCTAACAATTCACATACATAATAATTCCCTTGCCCATAATTCTAACATGGAGAGCTGGAAAGGTCCCCTTCCATCTAATCTCAGGGCTTCTCCACATGGTTTCCTTAGCAGTTTTTGAATTTCATGCATGTCATCTCAGGGTTCAAGAAATTAAGGCGTAAGCTTCCAGCTTCTTAACGGCTTGGTTTAGGAAAGCCATTTTTGCTATGCTCTACTGGTCAAAGCCATGACAGGCAGTCAAGATTCAAGGGGAAGATTACTAGATTCCGCTGCATGAAAGAAAAGGGGCAAAGCACCTAAGTCTATTTTTAATTCATCAGAGTTGGCCCTCTTCCCACAAATCATTTACATTCTTCTAACACATCAAATACAATTACCCATTCTTAGTTTTTCAAACTCTTGGTTCTGTTATAGTTCCAGATCAAAATAATGAAAACAGGGAAGTTTCCCTAAGATATAGGCTGTAACAACAACAACAACAAACACTGGTAACTGTCCAGCTGAACAATTTCTGGCTGGTTGAACTGTTTCCAGGGCATAGGTATGCATCCCAGGACTTCTCCTGGACCAGATTTCTCAAGCAAAAGAGAAACTAGGCATTCCTTAGCTTATATTGGGCTGCTAACTTACAAATATGTAACGTGATGTTGGGAGATTTTCCTGCTCTTTCCCATGGTGTGCTTTGGTCCCATGCCTAACTTTTGAGTTGAGGCTGGCTCCACTCTGCTGAAACCTTGGTGATGATATATAGCAAACAGTACCATGTCTCTCCATAGAAAAGTTGACAATTTAGAGGACAGTAGGTTTTCTCTTCCTTCTCTGCATGTAAATTATCCACACCCAAAATGGAAGCAGCAGTATATACCAGTGAGCCCCTTCCACCATTATGCAGCATTATCATTCAATGAAAATGGATTACCAATGTGCTGTCATTTTTGGATCCATTTAAAATAATTTGTTTTATCTGAAAATTGAAGAAATAGCAGGTTACATGAAAATCTAAAATTTATGGATTCGAGCAGAAATAATGCATTTGCTCTACCAGTTCTTTCACAAAACTTCAGACTTTGCAAAATTCACTGGTTTTCATTAAAATTTTTTAAAAAATCAATCAAATCAATAATGCAAATTGCTTACCAGGAAATACTGCATTAAGTCTGTAACAAAATAATTTTTCAACTGAATTTATTTTCACAGCATCTGCATAAAACCACAGATAGGGATAAAGAGCACTTTTGAAAATATGCATTTATAATCTTATCAACTTAACTACAACTTTTTTTTTAGCATTCCTGCTTCAGTCTATATATCTGGAGTTTCTCTAGTCAAAAACTCAAAGTCTATGTCCCTGGAAATGTATGGCATTTTTGGCCAATTTGAGGTAGCTTCTGACAGTGCCATTTACAATTCCTTAATTACAACCCACACAGCCTATATCATTATGTGAATTGTGCTGAAAAGACTTACCACCTGCTCATCTGTACAGAGCAGATCATATCCATGTGATTCACTGAGAACTTCATTATTGTTCCATTATTGCAATCTTAGCACTTCAAAAATGAACCATCTTTGAAAAACACCATTTAGAAAAGCTTCCAGTGCCTGAATCCTACTGGAATTTAGATTTCTGGCTAAACACTTTTTAAATTTATATTTTTGGTTAATTATGAAAAGGGGCTCCTATTCTACTTAACAAATTATTGTCGAATATGGGAAGAATCATTGCTTTTTAAAATTCTCATTTTAAAGCAGTCTTATTAATTAATCTATTATTATTTCTGAGACCATTTGAATCAATATTTTTGCCTTTTCTAGAGGGAACATTTATTTTTAAAATAAAAAGTGTTAAACACTTTTTTAAACAATAGATGTATTATTTTATTCCATGGGATGAAAATTCAAGATTAATGCCATGGAACAACAGACTGGTTCCAAATAGGAAAAGGAGTATGTCAAGGCTGTATATTGTCACCCTGTTTATTTAACTTATATGCAGAGTACATCATGAGAAATGCTGGACTGGAAGAAACACAAGCTGGAATCAAGATTGCCAGGAGAAATATCAATAACCTCAGATATGCAGATGACACCACCCTTATGGCAGAAAGTGAAGAGGAACTCAAAAGCCTCTTGATGAAAGTGAAAGTGGAGAGTGAAAAAGTTGGCTTAAAGCTCAACATTCAGAAAATGAAGATCATGGCATCTGGTCCCATCACTTCATGGGAAATAGATGGGGAAACAGGGAAAGCGTGTCAAATTTTATTTTGGGGGGGCTCCAAAATCACTGCAGATGGTGACTGCAGCCATGAAATTAAAAGACGCTTACACCTTGGAAGGAAACTTATGACCAACCTAGATAGCATATTCAAAAGCAGAGACATTGCTTTGCCAACAAAGGTCTGTCTAGTCAAGGCTATGGTTTTTCCTGTGGTCATGTATGGATGTGAGAGTTGGACTGAGAAGAAGGCTGAGCGCTGAAGAATTGATGCTTTTGAACTGTGGTGTTGGAGAAGACTCTTGAAAGTCCCTTGGTCTGCAAGGAGATCCAACCAGTCCATTCTGAAGGAGATCAGCCCTGGGTGTTCTTTGGAAGGAATGATGCTAACGCTGAAACTCCAGTACTTTGGCCACCTCATGCAAAGAGTTGACTCATTGGAAAAGACTCTGATGCTGGGACGGATTGGGGGCAAGAGAAGAAGGGGACAACAGAGGATGAGATGGCTGGATGGCATCACTGACTCGATGGACGTGAGTCTGAGTGAAGTCCGGGAGTTGGTGATGGACAGAGAGGCCTGGCATGTTGTGATTCATGGGGTCGCAAAGAGTCAGACACGACTGAGCGACTGATCTAATCTGATCTGATTAATAACTACACTTATGATATACAAAATAATACCCTTCTGTTCCTATTCCATTAACAAATGTTATCAATGTTATCTATTTAATTTTATCCAATTTGTATCTACCACATAGTTATATTTTTCCCTTTGACCTATGATTAAATGAATTATATTAATACATTGGAACATTAGTAGACTGATTGTATTATCCTTTCTAAGAACTCCCAGAAAATAATCCTGCTTGATTGTTTTGCTAGTTTTGTTTTGTTAGTTTACACACATATCAAACTAAGATGTTCACTTCATTTTTCAAACATGGAATGTATCTTTAATACTCTTTCTTGTACTATTTTCGTCTTGTTTTGGTAACAGAGGTTTCCTAGCCTCATAAAATAATTCAGAAATCTGGTATCCTTTTTTTTTACGTTTGAACTCCTTGAAGATATATGTTTAAAAAAATTCACAGCAAATTTTAAATTTATCTTAAAAATATATATATGATCTTGGTGTTTTCTATTTAAGATAGGTATTGGGCATGTTATTTCATTACATCCTTGCTGTCAGTCTAACTTTAATCTCTGCTTCTTCTTTAAGACCTACTGATCTTTATATATTCTAAAAAACCTTCTATTCTATTCTGATTTTTTCAGTGTTTTCTGAAACTATATTTACTAAATAGTTCAGTTATAAATATATAAAACTTTTACTTAATTGTGTAGCTTTAACTGTTATCCTCAAATTAACTAGGAATTTGTCTTTTAATGATTTTTTAAAAACTTTTAACTGTGCTATTTAATTTCCTAATGTTTTATTTTATCTTTATCCTTCTTATTTCTTATTTTTATTTTATGTTGTCTGTCTTATACTGCATTCATCCTCTGTGGATGCTTAATTTTTGGTGCTGTTTTCATTATTTGAGTCTTTTAGTACTTCGTTACATGGTTAAGTATATGGCAGAAGACTTTTTGAATCATTCACATTTTAAAATCTCTTTACCACTGTCCTACTACCACAGTGCCTATGAGAAGAGCAAATTGCCTAGTATTTATTTGTTCAGTTATACATTTCCATCTTAAGTTCTTTAGTTTAGCCTATTTATCTATTAATGTGTGGGAAATTTTTAGTTCAATCAGTTCAGTTCAGTCACTCAGATATGTCTGACTATTTGTGATCCCATGGACAGCAGCACGTCAGGCCTCCCTGTCCATCACCAACTTCCAGAGTTTACTCAAACTCATATCCATTCAGTCGGTGATGTCATCCAACCATCTCATCCTCTGTCGTTCCTTTCTCCTCCCACCTTCAATCTTTGCCAGCATCAGGGTCTTTTCCAATGAGACAGTTCTTCATATCAGGTGGCCAAAGTAGTTGAGTTTCAGCTTCACCATCAGTCCTTCCAATGGATATTCAGGACTGATTTCCTTTAGGATGGACTGGTTGGATCTCCTTGCAGTCCAACGGACTCTCAAGAGTCTTCTCCAACACCACAGTTCAAAAGCATCAATTCTTCAGTGCTCAGCTTTCTTTATAGTCCAACTTTCACATCTATAAATGACTACTGGAAAAACCATAGCTTTGATTAGACGGAACTTTGTTGGCAAAGTAATGTCTCTGCTTTTTAATATGCTGTCTAGGTTGGTCATAACTTTTCTTCCAAGGAGCAAGCATCTTTTAATTTCATGGCTGCAGTCACCATCTTCAGTGATTTTAGAGCCTAAGAAAATAAAGTCTGTCGTTGTTTCCATTGTTTCCCCATCTATTTGCCGTGAAGTGAAGTGATGGGACTGGATGCCATGATCTTCGTTTTCTGAACGTTGAGTTTTAAGCCAACTTTTGAACTCTCCTCTTTCACTTTCATTAAGAGCCTCTTTAGATCTTTTTCACTGTCTGCCATAAGGGTGGTGTAATCTGAATATGTGAGGTTATTGATGTTTCTCCCAACAATCTTGATTCCAGCTTGTGCTTCAACCAGCCCAGTGTTTCACATGATGTACTCTGCATAGGAATTAATGATTTATTTTCAAATAATTTTCTTCCACACAACAAATCTAGATTTATGAAAAATCTTAATGTAGAAAATTCTTTTTTTTCCCATTGTATCTTTGAGTGTTTATGCCCAGGTTTCCCTTTCTATCTCCTTCTATTCTCCAGAATAAAAATTTCTCATATTTTCTTATTTTTACAGCACTCATTCATTTTTCTGCATTATTCACAATGATTTTAACTCTGATGCGGCATTTTGTTTCCATTATTACTCACTTGTTGTTTTTGTTATTTGTCTCAAGGAGACAATTAGTTCAGTTCACTTGCTCAGTCATGTCCGACTCTTTGTGACCCCATGAATCGCAGCACGCCAAGCCTCCCCGTCCATCACCAACTCCCGGAGTTCACCGAAACTCACGTCCATTGAGTCAGTAATGCCATCCAGCCATCTCATCCTCTGTCGGCCCCTTCTCCTCCTGCCCCCAATCCGTCCCAGCATCAGAGTCTTTTCCAATGAGTCAACACGTCACATGAGGTGGCCAAAGTACTGGAGTTTCAGCTTCAGCATAATTTCTTCCAAAGAAATCTCAGGGCTGATCTCCTTCAGAATGGACTAGTTGGATCTCCTTGCAGTCCAAGAGACTCTTCTCCAACACCACAGTTCAAAAGCATCAGTTCTTCGGCACTCAGCCTTCTTCACAGTCCATCTGTCACATCCATACATGACCACAGGAAAAACCACAGCCTTGACTAGACAAACATTTTTTGGCAAAGTAATGTCTCTGCTTTTGAATATGCTATCTAGGTTGTCCATAACTTTCCTTCCAAGGAGTAAGCGTCTTTTAATTTCATGGTTTCAGTCACCATCTGCAGTGGTTTTGGAGCCCAGAAAAATAAAGTCTGACACTGTTTCCACTGTTTCCCCATCTATTTCCCATGAAGTGATGGGACTAGATGCCATGACCTTCGTTTTCTGAATGTTGAGCTTTAAGGCAACTTTTTCACTCTCCACTTTCACTTTCATCGAGACTTTTTAGTTCCTCTTCACTTTCTGCCATAAGGGTGGTGTCATCTGCATATCTGAGATTATTGATATTTCTCCCAGCAATCTTGATTCCAGCTTGTGCTTCTTCCAGTCCAGCGTTTCTCATGATGTACTCTGCATAGAAATTAAATAAGCAGGGTTACAATATACAGCCTTGATATACTCCTTTTCCTATTTGGAACCAGTCTGTTGTTCCATGTCCAGTTCTAACTGTTGCTTCATTACCTGCATACAAATTTCTCAAGAGGCAGATCAGGTGGTCTGGTATTCCCATGCCTTTCAGAGTTTTCCACAGTTTATTGTGATCCACACAGTCAAAGGCATTGGCATAGTCAATAAAGTAGAAATAGATGCTTTTCTGGAACTCTCTTGCTTTTTTGATGATCCAGAGGATGTTGGCAATTTGTCCCTGGTTCCTCTGCCTTTTCTAAAACCAGCTTGAACATCTGGAAGTTCACGATTCACATATTGTTGAAGCCTGGCTTGGAGAATTTTGAGCATTACTTTAAGCGTGTGAGATGAGTGCAATTGTGCGGTAGATTGAGCATTATTTGGCGTTGTTTTTCTTTGGGATTGGAATGAAAACTGACTTTTTCCAGTCCTTTGGCCACTGCTGAGTTTTCCAACTTTGCTGGCATATTGAGTGCAGCACTTTCATAGCATCATCTTTCAGGATTTGAAATAGCTCAACTGGAATTCCATCACCTCCACTAGCTTTTTTCTTAGTGATGCTTTCTAAGGTCCACTTGACTTCACATTCCAGGATGTCTGGCTAGATGAATGATCATACCATCGTGATTATCTGGGTCATGAAGATCTTTTTTGTACAGTTCTTCTGTGTATTCTTGCCATCTCTTCTTAATATCTATTAGGTCCATACCATTTCTGTCCTTTATTGTGCCCATCTTTGCATGAAATATTCCCTTGGTATCTCAAATTTTCTTGAAGAGATCTCTCGTCTTTCCCATTCTGTTGTTTTCCTCTATGTCTTTGCATTGATCACTGAGGAAGGCTTTCTTATCTCTTCTTGCTATTCTTTGGAACTCTGCATTCAGATGCTTATATCTTTCCTTTGCTCCTTTGCTTTTCACTTCTCTTCTTTTCACAGCTATTTGTAAGGCCTCCCCAGACAGCCATTTTGCTTCTTTGCATTTCTTTTCCACGGGGATGGTCTTGACCCCTGTCCGTGTATAATGTCATGAACCTCATTTCATAGTTCATCAGGCACTCTATCTATCATATCTAGGCCCTTAAATCTATTTCTCACGTCCACTGTATAATCATAAGGGATTTGATTTAGGTCATACCTGTATGGTCTAGTGGTTTTCCCTATTTTCTTCAATTTCAGTCTGAATTTGGCAATAAGGAGTTTGATCTGAGCCACAGTCAACTCCCAGTCTTGTTTTTGCTGACTGTATAGAGCTTCTCCATTTTGTCTGCAAAGAATATAATCAGTCTGATTTCAGTGTTGACCATCTAGTAATGTCCATGTGTAGAGTCTTCTCTTGTGTTGTTGGAAGAGGGTGTTTGCTATGACCAGTGCATTTTCTTGGCAAAACTCTATTAGTCTTTGCCCTGCTTCATTCCGTATTCCAAGGCCAGATTTGCCTGTTACTCCAGGTGTTTCTTGACTTCCTGCTTTTGCATTCCAGCCTCCTATAATGAAAAGGACATCATTTTTGGGTGTTAGTTCTAAAAGGTCTTGTAGGTCTTCATAGAACCATTCAACTTCAGCTTCTTCAGCATTATTGGTTGGGGCATAGACTTGGATTACTGTGATATTGAATGGTTTGCCTTGGAAACGAACAGAGATCATTCTATCGTTTTTGAGATTGCATCCAAGTACTGCATTTCAGACTCTTGTTGACCATGATAACTTCTTCATTTATTCTAAGGGATTCCTGCCCACAGTAGTAGATATAATGGTCATCTGAGTTAAATTCACCCATTTCAGTTCGTTGATTCCTAGGATGTTAACATTCACTCTTGCCATTTCTTGTTTGACCACTTCCAATTTGCCTTGATTCATGGACCTGACATTCCAGGTTCCTATGCAATATTGCTCTTTATAGCATGGGACCTTGCTTCCCTCACCAGTCATATCCACAGCTGGGTATTGTTTTTGCTTTGGCTCCATCCCTTCATTCTTTCTAGAGTTATTTCTCCACTGATCTCCAGTAGCATATTGGGCACCTATGACCTGGGGAGTTTCTCTTTCAGTATCCTATCATTTTGCCTTTTCATACTGTTCATGGGGTTCTCAAGGCAAGAATACTGAAGTGGTTTGCCATTCTCTTCTTCAGTGGACTGCATTCTGTCAGATCTCTCCACCATGACCTGCCCATCTTGGGTTGCCCCAGAGGCATGGCTTAGTTTCACTGAGTTAGACAAGGCTGTGGTCCTAGTGTGATTAGATTGACTAGTTTTCTGTGAGTATGGTTTCAGTGTGTCTGCCCTCTGATGTCCTCTTGCAACACCTACCATCTTACTTGGGTTTCTCTTACCTTGGGCGTGGGGTATCTCTTTTCGGCTACTCCAGCAAAGCACAGCCAGTGCTCCTTACCTTGGACGAGGGGTATCTCCTCACTGCCTCCCTTCCTGACCTTCAACGTGGGATAGCTCCTCTAGGCCCTCCTGCGCCCGTGTAGCCACGGCTCCTTGGACGTGGGGTTGGTCCTCCCGGCCGCTGTCCCTGACCTCAGACGCAGGGTAACTCCTCTCATCACCGCCCCTGACCTTGGACGCGGGGTAGTTCCTCTCAGCCATTTCTGCACCGTAGCAGCCTGGCACTCTCGGCTGCTGCCCCTTACCTCGGACTTGGGTTAACTCCTCTTGGCGGCCGTCCTTCGGGCATGGGGTCCTCCTGGCTTCTGCCCCTGACCTCAGACGTGGGGTAGCTCCTCTCGGCAGTGCTTAGTGCACTGGTCATTGCAACCCCAAGGAGACAATTAGTAATTCAATTTATTGTTTTACTAGTTCTTTCTGTTACATCTTTTTCTTCCTCCCCCTGCCCCAACAGAATCAGTTCAGTTCAGTTCAGTTGCTCAGTCATATCTGACTCTTTTCGACCCTATGTATTGCAGCACACCAGGCCTCCCTGTCCATCACCAACTACAGGAGTTTACTCAAACTCATGTCCATTGAGTCAGTGATGACATCCGGACATCTCATCCTCTGCCTTCCCCTTCTCCTCTTTCCCCCAAGCCCTCCCAGCATCAGAGTCTTTTCCAATGAATAAACTCTTCACATGAGGTGGCCAAAGTATTATAGAGTTTCAGCTTTAGCATCAGTCCTTCCAAAGAACACCCAGAACTGATCTCCTTTAAAATGCTCTGGTTGGATCTCATTGCAGTCCAAGGGACTCTCAAGAGTTGTCTCCAACACCACAGTTCAAAAGCATCAATTCTTCAGCGCTCAGCTCTCTTCACAGTCCAACTCTCACATCCATACATGACCACAGGAAAAACCATAGCCTTGACTAGACGAACCTTTGTTAACAAAGTAATGTCTTTGCTTTTGAATATGCTATCTAGGTTGGTCATAGCTTTCCTTCCAAGGAGTAAGCGTCTTTTAGTTTCATGGCTGCAATCACCATCTGCTGTGATTTTGGAGCCCAAAAAAGAAAAGTCTGACACTGTTTCCACTGTTTCCCCAGCTATTTCTCATGAAGTGATGGGATCCCAACAGAATACATGTACTTAAATATTACTGGTAACAAAAAGCATATTTCTAACATATATTTCTCTTGTAAATTCCTCCCCCTCACCCCAGAGCATCTCCTGATCCTTAGATGTTTTATGTGTTATTTAGTTTTGTATTATTATTGGACAGAATAGTTGTGTGTCTGAGGAGTATTCACGTTTAGAGAACAATTTTGAAGACAAGTAGCAGGGCAATGTTTTAGAGTTTTAGTCTTCTTGGGCTTCCATAACAAAATGCCATAGACAAAATGCTACATATAAATAGCTTTCACTATTTATTGTGTGTGTGTGTGTGTGTGTGTGTGTGTGCCAAGTAATGCCCAATTATTTGCAACCCCATAGACTACAGCTCTCCAGACTCTTCTGCCTGGAGAATTTTCCAGGCAAGAATACTGGAGTGGATTATATTTCCTCATCCAGGAGATCATTCTAATACAGACAGCAAACCCCCATGTCTTGCATCTCCTGCATTGGCAAGTAGGATTCTTTACCATTGCACAACCTGGGAAGCCTCGCATATAGTATATATATGTATGCATCTCAAAATTCTAGAGACTGGAGTTCTAGATCAGGATACCAGCATTGTTGGATTCTAGTGAAGGTCTTCATCATGGCTTGCATATGGTTACATGGCAACACGTGCTCTCGCATGTCCTCACAAGGCAGAGAGAGCAAACTCCCTTCTCTTCCTCTTCTACGTACACTAATCTCATCATGGGGATCCCATCTCTATGACTTCATTCAAGCCTAATTACCTCAAAAACGCCCCATCTACAAATACCATCACATTTGGAGTTAATGATTCACTATATATATTTGGAGGATGTATAAAAACGCAATCCAAAACATTCTACCTAGACCCCCAAAATGTCTGTTTTTCTCACAGGCAAAATATATTCATTACATTCCCAACACCCAAAAAGGAGGTTAACTCATTCCAGCATCAACCCTAAAGTCTATCATCCAAAGTCATGATATAAGGGTGATGCCAGCAAAATGATGGCATTGGCATTTCTACCTCTCTTGGTGCACCCCAAGTAGCATCAATTTAAACAACTATCTGCACTTTCATAAGAGCCAGGGTGAAAGGCAGAAATAAGAAAGGACATATTGAGGAAGGTAGGAAAGATAGATCCACACCACTTCTATTATCCCTCTCTCAAGCCTGTGAAGTCTAGCTGAAGAGAGACACCTTCCCCACAGGAGAGTAAAGTGAACCTGGCTTCATGGCAGACTCCAGGGCTAGCCAACCTGGGCACCAGGCAGAAACCCAAGGCCTTAGATGGCTCCCCGATGAGCTCCCACCAATCCATGTTCCTTCTCACACTGGCCCTTGTAGACAGTCTGAAGGTTCTTCAAAATGTTTTAAATAGAAATATATAAGATTCAACAATTCTACTTCTGGAGAGTGAAAACACTGTTTGCAAGACATATCTGTACCCCCATGCTTATTACAGTATTCTTAGCAACAGTCAAGACATAGAAACAATGTATGTGTCCATCAATAGATGAATGGCTAAAGAAATGTGGTACACACACACACACACACATACATGCAATGACATATTATTCAACCATAAAAAAGGTAAATTCTGCTTTTTGCAACAACACCGATGGGCCTTGAAGGCATTATGCAAAATGAAGTAAAAATACAGTATATTCTCACTTTTATGCAGAATCTAAAATCCTGAACTCATAGAAATAGAGTAGAATGACAGTTGTCAAGGGATAGGGAAGTGGAGGAAATAGGAAGATATTGGCCAGTGGGTACAGACTCCCAGATTTAAGATGAGTAAGTTGGGGGGCTTAAATGTACAGCATGGAGACTATAACATAATGATGCTAATATAAATGTTAATTAAATGTCACCACCCAAAAATGTGTATATATTTATATATACATATGTATATATGCAGGAGTTTCCCTGGAAGCTCAGGGGTAAAGAATCCACCTGCCAAAGCAGTAGTCATGGGTTCAATGCCTGGGTTGGGAAGATCCCCTGGAGAAAGAAATGGCAACTGACTGAAGTATTCTTACCTGGAAAATCCCATGGACAAAGGAACCTGGCAGGTTATCGTCCATACGGTCGCAAAAGAGTTAGGCACAACTTAACAACTAAAACAACAAACAACATACATGTTATATATCTTTATGTATATATATATTTATTGGAGAAGGCAATGGTACCCCACTCCAGTACTCTTGCCTGGAAAATCCCATGGACAGAGAAACCTGGTGGGCTGCAGTCCATGGGATTGCGAAAAGTCGGACACAACTGAGCGACTTCACTTTCACTTTTCACTTTCATTCATTGGAGAAGGAAATGGCAACCCATTCCAGTGTTCTTGCCTGTAGAATCCCAGAGACAGTGGGAGCCTGCTGGGCTGCCATCTATCGGGTCGCACAAAGTCAGACACGACCGAAGTGACTTACCAGCAGCAGCAGCATATATATATTTATAAAGTATAAGTATAAATATGAGTGTATTTATAAATATGTATATGAATGGAGGTGTTATTGTTTTGCAATATATATGTGTAACAAGTAATCATATTGTACAACTTGCAGTTACATATGTATGCTATATGTCAATAATATAGCAATAAGTAGAGAAAAATATTTTTAAATAATGTTCAATGTCTTTTCTAAAACATCATCTAAATCAGATATGGTTAGAATTTGAGATATGATTTGTCCTGAGGCAAAATTCCTCTCTAACTGTGAACATGTGAAACCAGACAATTTTATGTTTCCAAAATATGCTAGAATAGCATAAGATATAAGACATAAGATAGACATTCCTGTTCTAAAAAGAGACATCACAATGACAGGGAAAGATGGTCCTCCAACTCAGTACATTTCAGTTGCTCAGTCATGTCCAACTCTTGCAACCCCATGGGCTGCAGCATGCCAGACTTCCCTGTCCATCACCAATTCCCAAAGCTTGCTCAAACTCATGTTCATCGAGTTGGTGATGCCATTAAACCATCTCATCCTCTTTCATACTCTTCTCCCGCCTTCAATCTTTCCCAGCATCAGGATATTTTCCAATCAATCAGTTCTCTGCATCTGATTTGTGTCCAAAGTATGGGGTCCACTGGAGAAGGAAATGGCAAACCACTTCAGTATTCTTGCTTTGAGAACCTCATGAACAGTAAGAAGTGGCAATAAGATATGATGGGTCCTAAGAGAGTTCAAAACCTAGCAAGAAAAATACTATTAAGAATAATCCTTTTTGATTTGAGGCTCTGTCTTATTGACCTACAGGGATGGCAGCTCCATTTTTCAGACCCAGTGGGTCTATCATACTATGCTTGCACCTCTTCTAGGCAGGATTGGTAGCCCCAAGACTCTAGGACACACTTTTCCCACAGCTCAGTTGGCCCTGTTCTATGATTCCAGATAGCCATCATCTGGTCTGCTGAAACTGGGGAAATGGACCCCCATCTCCACCTTTAAAACCACAGAGGCAGCCCTGAAGATCTCTGAATAATGTTCAGGGTCATTCCTCCTTGTATTAAAGAATAAGGCACATTTGTGGCTGAAAGTGTTGATGATATGGTCTGGTATAGTCTAAGAAATCTGACAGTCTTCCTTCATTTTGTTTTTATTGTTTAGTTCACTAAGTCAGGCCTAATTCTGTTGAAACCCAATGGACTATAGCCCACTAGACTCCTCTGTCTGTGGGATTTCCCAGGCAAGTATACTGGAGTGTGTTGCCATTTCCTTCTTCATGGGATCTTCCTGACCCAGGGATGGAACACACATCCCATTCATTGGCAGACAGATTTTTTACCCCTGAGCCACCAGGGAAACCCCTCCATTTTTCTCCTCTCTGTTCCCTTCAGTTCATACTGCAGTTTTGTTGTTTTGTCTTTTCCTTGAAAGGCTGATTCAGTCCAGTATTCACACCCGCACTTCTTTCCTTCTCTTATGACTGTGTAGTCAACACTTAGCACTCTCTTCTGAACAGGCTTTCTCATTTTTTGAAACAAGAATAGGCTGAAAGTTTGTAAACCTCCAAGTTATGTTTCCTTTTTTGCTTAACAATTCCATCTTTAGTTTCACTCTCTACTGTCACATTTGATTATAAGGTGTCAGGAGGAGCCAAGACTATCCTTCAAAATTTTGTTTAGAAATCTCCTCAGCTACACATATAAAATTTTTGCTTTCAAGTTCTACCTTTCGCAAAAACACTAGAACACTGTCCAGCCAAGAGTTTGCAACATTTTAACAAGAATTACCTTTCCTCCAGTTCCCGATAACATCATTCTCATTTCCATCTGAGATCTCATCACAATCATCATTAACATGTATATATCTACCAACATTCTATTCATGACTATTTATGGAAGCTCTTTCTATAACTCTCTTCTTTCCTTCTTGAGCCTTCACCGGAAACAGTTAATAGTCGCTTCATAGAAAAGTAAGGCTTTTGTACCTCAAAACTCTTTCAACCTCTACTCATTACCTAATCCCAAAGCTGTTTTCACATTTTTAGATATTTGTTACAGCAACACCTCACTTCCAGTTGCCAAAATGTGTCTTAGTCAGTTTAGTTTTCCATAACAAAAGGGCTAAAACACAGAAATCTATATTTTCATAAATCTAGGGGCTAGAAGTCCAAAATGAGGGTGCCAGCAGGGTCATATTCTGATGAGAATTTTCTTCCTGACTTGTAGATGGCCACCTTCTTGCTATGTCCTCACATGGCAGAGAGCCATGATCTCGTCTTCTTATTATAAGGACACAAATACTATCACAGGGGTTCACTTTCATGACTCAGTTTAAACTTAATTACCTCCCTGAGGCCCTACCTACGAACTCCTTCAAATTGGGGTTCAGTTCAGTTCAGTCGCTCAGTCATGTCCGACTCTTTGAGACCCCATGAATCGCAGCACTCCAGGCCTCCCTGTCCATTGCCAACTCCCAGAGTTCACTGAGACTCACGTCCATTGAGTCAGTGATGCCATCCAGCCATCTCATGCTCTGTCGCCCCCTTCTCCTCCTGCCCCCAATCCCTCCCAGCATCAGAGTCTTTTCCAATGAGTCAACTCTTCGCATGAGGTGCCCAAAGTACTGGAGTTTCAGCTTTAGCATCATTCCTTCCAAAGAAATCCCAGGGCTGATCTTTAGAATGGGCTGATTGGATCTCTTTGCAGTCTAAGGGACTCTCAAGAGCCTTCTCCAACACCGCAGTTCAAAAGCATCAATTCTTCGGTGCTCAGCCTTCTTCACATTAGGGTTAGGGCATCAATATATGAATTCAAGGGATACACAAACATTCAGTCCCCAAAAAGTAAGGTTATTCTGTCCCTTGGTTGGGGTCAACATTCTCCTTTCCTGTTTTAAGCTCCTATGGCTGGGAGATATATATAAATAAATAAATAAATAAATATAAATATATATATATATATATATTTCAGTGATTATTGTCATTAAATAAATTAAAGGTGCTTCATGACAAAACCCTCTTCTATGGACCCTTTATATCAGTCAATGGAATTCCACTGAATTCTTGGCACATATATAAGTAATCTGTTTGCTTTACTGAAAAACTGATGCAGTGATCCCTAAAGATGAAGTAATAATAAAAATTCTTACCTCACATTCTCCACACACAAACACACACACATATATATCAAAGTTTCTGATTTGAATTTATACAGCTCTATTTAGCACGTACTGTTGTGTGTAAATTTATGACTTTTCCTAAGATCTTTTTTCCCCCAAATGTCTTAAGTCCAAATTCTTGGAATAACTCTCTTATATACTCACCACCTAAAAGGTAATCACACAAATTTTCACAAAAATATATTATTGTACACCAGAAAACTAAAATATAAAGAATATAATTTTAAATGTATTAAAATATAATATAAAACATGAAAAAGTAACACAATTGTGTTAGATTTTTTTCTATCAATACACTACTTGTGTAATAGAACTGTTTTACCCCCAAATGAGCAAACACTGCCACAGTTAACAAGGTTCTTTTTGGAAAATGTTAATATCTTTCTTAATGCAGCCTTCCAAGTTTCAAATTTTTGGCTAATCTCCAGTACCTATATAGTCTGGTATTTAATATCTCTATGTTTTGTAGTCCCATCTTTCTACTTGTCTAGTCACTAATTTTCAGTCCAATTACTGCTAATATGAAAAACCTTGTTTCAGTATACATTTTACTGTTTCAGCATTTTTGTCTTTGAAGCAAATTGCTCATAATCCAATTTGTTTATGTCTAGACTTTATATATATATATATATATATATATATATATATATATACACACACATACACACATATATGTATATATACATATATACACATATATACTTTTCTGTAGGTCTTTGCTGGTATCTCAGATGGTAAAGAATCTGCCTGCAAGGTGAGAGACCTGGATTCAATCCCTGGGTCAGGAAGATCAGCTGGACAAGAGAATGGCAATCCACTCCAGTATTCTTGTCTGGAGAATTCCATGGACAGAGGAGCCTGGCAGGCTACAGTCCATGGCTCGCAAAGAGTCAGACATGGTTGAGTAACTAATACTAACATGCTTTGCTATAAGTATCATTTCCAAAATATTTTCAGTCTAAATTCACAATTTTTTATTTTATTTCTCATTATTTTCCCAACATTCTTGCTATCATCACTCAGGTAGACCAGTATACCTGTAGGGTCACCGTTGTATTATTTATATGAAATTTACTTGCATGTTTTATCTCTCCAGTATTTTGTGGATAGGGATCACATCTCACTCATGTGTTTGCCATTTGGTGCATGGTTTGCCACTGAAAATTTTCAAATGATCTAGAAAGCTTCATGAAACATACACTACAGGCTATAGGTCCTTTATAATCGTGAACCTAGGGCTATTTGTGGAAAGAATTTATTTCAGTCCCTCAGCAGTAAGTGACAACTTGCAGCAAGCCCCAGCAAGCAATAGCTTGAAGCAAAGTTTTCTGGACCAGGGGACCTAAGCACTGGACCACAGGAGCCAGCAGTTAGGGATAGAGTCCCCAATTCTTACCTCTTTAGTCAAGAATGAATTCATGTGAGGAAGCAGAAGGTAAAATAAGTAAATAAGTAAAGTAAGAAATTTATTGAAAAGAAAAGTACATGCAGAGAGGCGCATAGGTGAGCTCAGACAGAGAGTTGTGCCTTTGGGAAGTTAAAATCCTTTATAAAGGGGCAGTTTTCTGGGTCTTTGTCTTTTCTCAAGCCAATCATTTTGCTTTTCACCCCTCCCCCTTTTCCTGGTTAATGTGTATTATGACTCTCCCCTGGGGTGTGCATACACCCCTCAGCCAAGATGAATCTTGAAGTGAAGGCTTTTGGGAGGAACAAGATTCATTATGGCCTCAAATTATCCTCTAATTTTGACTCCAAGGAGTCTTTCTGTGTAGTGTAGTCTTTCTGTGTAGCATGTGTAGTGTCTCCCTTATCCTAAAAATGGGGGAGTGGAGATTCCTTAATCCTTTACTCAAAGAGAGTTTTGCCTCTCCATCCCTGCCATGATTATTTCCTTAAGATGTTTACAAGAGACAAAGACTGGGCATTTACCCAGTCTTTCTGTTTCTGTTGTTACTTCCATTTTGGAGGGTAAAGAGGAGGCTGATTGTAAATTCCAAAACTGGAGCCCACCTATTTCTTGTCTCAAGAAATGTAAAGAGGAGGTTGGCTGATTGTAAATGTCCAACCTGAAGCCCATCTATCTCCTACCTTAGAATCAGTGATAAAGATCTGGTTCATGGGGTCGCAAAGAGTCGGACACGACTGAGCTACTGAACTGAACTGAACTGAACTGAAAAGACAAAGAAAGGAAAAAAACCATGAAAATGGAATAAAGGAAGGTCCAAGGACCAGAGTGAGAACCTCAGGTAAAACAAACAGCCCTCCTGGCCATCCCAATTTACATAAGGCAGGCTTAGGGGGAGGAGAAAAAGACATAAAAAGAGGAGCCAAAACTGAGCCATGGGCTTCTCTTCTCTTAAAGTTTTTTGGACTGGCCTGCCCTCACACTGAGTTAAAACACTGGTCCATCCATCACTTTACCTTTTTCTGTGGTGAGACAGAACCAAGGAAATTACACACTCCCCAGACATTACTATTTGGGTGTGTCAATTAGATAGTAAGCAGCATTCTGAAGGGCAGAATTAATATTAGCAGAATTACTTTGCAAAGAGTTATGGTCAAAATGAAGTTAAATATTTTAGCTATTAGACACTGAATTCTAGTAATTAACTTTAAGTGGGGTTTAGGAAAAGATCAGTGGTAGATTTATATGACCCAGCCATAAGGAAGATTTGAAACTGTGTTTTTAGTGCAAAAACTCAATAGCTCATGTGAGTGTTACTGAGTCTGAGCTTGCTCTACTTGCTGTGCAAGAGGACAATGAATGCAAGAGATGAGGTGTTAAGGCAAGCATTAAGACTTTATTCTGAAAGTAGGCTGACAGAGAAGATGGCAGACTAACGTCTCAAAATAACCATTTTGTAGGTGTCTGGATGCTAGGTTCTTTAATGATTCAGGAAAGGGGAAATGTGGGGGAAACAAAGTAAAAAGGCCACTTAATCTTGCAAATATCTCCTAAAATCGCAAGCCTCAGGCAGGGGGATGTGCTAATTTTGTCTTTCTTGCCATCCACAGGTGACAGGGTGCTGAACAAAGGCACTTTAGCTTAACAGCCAGGCAGAGGGGCAGGATTCTCTGAGGCAGGCCATTATGTGCAATTATAATAGCAAAAGATGCCAAAAACACACCTCTAGAGTGGAAGAGTCAACACTGACTCTGGTTACAAAAGCTCATTAGCAAGTCCACATATTTGTAAGGAGACTATGGCAATCTGGATATCTATCACTCTATCAATGTTTACTGCCCTATTTTGTGCATTCTCTCTGGGCTATCACTTTATATTTAAATCTTTCATACTGGGCACATATACATGTGGATGAATGGATGTGCTTCTGTTCCATTATTTACAAAAACAGGAATTGGGTTATAGTTTCTCAAGCCCTATTTTAATATTTGGGTTAAAAAAGTTTTTAAGTATCACCAAATGTTACCAAGGAAGTATTATGTGGAAAACAATTTGAAAACATTAACTTAAATCTTTACTTCATCCTCCTTTTGTACCTATCTTAACCTATCCATAACCAATGTAGTGGCTGGACCAGCCCTTGTGGGTCTTACTATGATTGGATGATACCTTCAGCAATAAAATCAGTGAATTTTAGGGAAGAAAAAGAACAAGATTTTATTAAAACTCCTGGAGGGTATAGGGCACAGGTGGAGTTACACAGTAAGGTGACAGGTAGCTTGTGTTAAGTCTCTTTAGTTGTGTTGAATCTTTGCCAGTCTCCTTTGTCCATGGAATTCTCCAAGCAAATGTTGACTAAAAAAATGTGCTCAACCTAAAAGTTGAGAGTTAGGTTTTGTTTTGTGGGAATGTTAGGACTTGAGCATGGGAAACAGCATCTCAGGTGACCCCAAGGGAGCAGACTCCAAGGCGGCAGGGGAGGAGCCAGGCTAGATACAAGTTTGTAGAAGTTCAGCTCAGTTCAGTCGCTCAGTAGTGTCTCACTCCTTGTGACCCCATTGACTGCAGCACTCTAGGTTTCCCTGTCCATCACCAATTCCCAGGTTACTCAAACTCATGTCCATCAAGTCCATGATGCCATCCAACCATTTCATCCTTTGTTGTCCCCTTCTTCTCCCACTTTCAATCTTTCCCAACATCAGGGTCTTTTCCAATGAGTCAATTCTTCAGATCAAGTGGCCAAAGTACAGGAGCTTCAGCTTCAGCATCAGTCCTTCCAATGAGTATTCAGGACTGATTTCCTTTAGAATGGAGTGGTTGGATCTCCTTGCAGTCCAAGGGACCCTCAAGAGTTTTCTCCAACACCACAATTCAAAAGCATCAATTATTTGGCACTCAGCTTTCTTTATAGTCCAACTCTCACATCCATACATGACTACTGGAAAAAAACATAGCTTAGATGAGATGGACCTTTTTTGGCAAAGTAATGTCTCTACTTTTTAGTATGCTGTCTGTGTTGGTCATAAATGTGCTTCCAAGGAACAAATGCATGGCTGCAGTCACCATCTGTAATGATGGTGAAGCCCCCCAAAATAAGGTCTCTCACTGTTTCCACTGTTTCCCCATCTATTTGCTATGAAGTGATGGGACCAGATGCCATGTTTTGGATTTCAATGCCATGGAAACCACGTAAACCATGGTTTAGTAACCCATGCCATGCTTAATTTTCTGAATGTTGAGTCTTAAGCCAGTTTTTTCACTCTCTTATTTCACTTTCATAAAGAGGCTCTTTCGTTCTTCTTTGCTTTCTGCCGGAAGGGTTGTATCATTGGCATGTCTGAGGTTATTGATATTTCTCCCAGCAATCTTGTTTCCAGCTTGTGCTTCATCCAGCCCAGAATTTCAAATGATGTACTCTGCATATAAGTTAAATAAGCAGGGTGACAATATACAGCCTTGACGTACTCCTTTCCTGATTTGGAACCAGTCTGTTGATCCATGTCCAGTTCTAACTGTTGTTTCCTGACCTGCATGCAGATTTCTCAGTAGGCAGGTCAGGTGTTCTGGTATTCCCATCTCATGAAGAATTTTCCACAGTTTGTTATGACTCACACAGTCAAAGTCTTTGATGTAGTCAAGAAAGCAGAAACAGATGCTTTTCTGGAACTCTCTTGCTTTTTTGATGATTCAACGGATGTTGGAATTTGATCTCTTGTTCCTCTGCCTTTTGTAAATCCAGCTTGAACATCTGAATGTTCACGGTTCATGTATTGTTAAAGCATGGCTTGGAGAATTTTGAGCATTACTTTGCTATCATGCGTGATGAGTGCAATTGTGCAGTAGTTTGAACATTCTTTGGTGATGTTTGCAGTAAGGGACAAGTAATCTGAATATGAAAATATTTTTGTTGATTAAAAGAAAGTTAAATCTCTCACCTGAAGAGATTTAGTGATCTTCTATGTATGGAAAGTTGTTAAAGAGATGGAATACCAGATCACATTACCTGCCTCCTGAGAAATCCATATGAAGGTCAAGAAGCAACAGTTAGAACAGGATATGGAACAACAGACTGGTTCCGAATCAGGAAAGGAGTATGTCAAGGCTGTATATTATCACCCTGCTTATTTAACTTATATGCAGAGTACATCATGCAAAATGTCAGACTGGATGAAGCATAAGCTGGAATCCAGATTGCAGGGAAAAACATCAATAAACTCAGATATGCAGATGACATCACCCTTATGGCAGAATGCGAAAGAAGAACTAAAGAGTCTCTTGATGAGTGTGAAAGAAGAGAGTGAAAAAACTGGCTTAAAACTCAACATTCAGAAAACTAAGATCATGGCATCTGGTCCCATCACATCATGGCAAATAGATGAGGAAACAGTGGAAACAAAGAGAGACTTTATTTTTGGGGGGGCTCCAAAATTGCTGCAGATGGTACTGCAACCATGAAATTAAAATATGCTTGCTCCTTGGATGCAAAGCTATGACCAACCTAGATAGCATACTTTAAAGCAGAGACATTATTTGCCAACAAAGGTCCATCTAGTCAAACCTGTGTTTTTTTCCAGTAGTCATATGGATGTGAGAGTTGGACTATAAAGAAAGCTGAGCACTGAAGGATGGTTTTGAACTGTGGTGTTGGAGAAGGTTCTTGAGAGTTCCTTGGACCACAATGAGATCAAACCAGTCCATCCTAAAGGCAATCAGTCCTGAATATTCATTGGAAGGACTGATGCTGAAGATGAAACTCCAATAATTTGGCCACCTGATAGGAAGAATTGATTCATCAGAAAAGACCCTGATGCTGAGAAAGATTGAAGGCAAGAGGAGAAGAGGATAACAGAGGATGAGATGATCAGATGACATCACTGACTTGATGGACATGAGTTTGAGGAAGCTCTGGGAATTGGTGATGTACAGGGAAGCCTGGAATGCTGCAGTCCATGGAGTCACAAATAGTCGGACACAACTGAGCAACTGAACTGAACTGAACTGAACTGGTGTATGGGAAAATTCAAGTTTCTGGGCCTGCAAAAATTCTTTCTTTCATATGCATTTAGGTCTCTGGGGCCAATCCTGCTTTCTTTATTGTTCACATACTAATTCCTTGTTTACCATAAGAGATGGTGAATTTGGGGATGGCTGTCCCTCACATCTTCTCAGTTCCTCATGCTTACCAGGGAGAAAGTAGCCAATGGCTTCCAAATAGCTGGGTTTGTTTTCCCTGGTTTCAGAAATTTGCATTTGGAAAAGGCTTGTTTACTGATAGAATGTACAGCAGAAAATATTTCATTTCACACAAGAATACTGGAATGGATTGTCATGCCCTCCTCCAGGGAATCTTTCTCCCTGACACCCCCCACCCCCACCCCCAGAGATTAGATTCACATCTCTTATGTTTCCTGCATTGGCATGCAGGTACTTTACCACTAGCACCCCCTGGGAAGCCCCTTAAAAGCACAGGTAGAGAGAGAGAGAGAGAAAATTAGGGGATCTAGAATTCTGTTTTTACTGACCTACTGTGGAAGCCTAGGTTTTCTAGAATTGACTCTACTGGTGAATTTGAAACAAAAGAGTGAGAATTAAATCTCTGGAACTGAAAAAATAAAATCAGGGCTACTAACTGGTCATTTATTGAAATCATCCAAGATCTCTAAAACAATGGAGGCTGGGGGGCTGACTCTTTACCTAGTCAGACATGTGAAAATGTGTTTATTAGAGATAGCTGCCTTTGAAGTTGATGCCTCTTTGAAGTGAATTCTTAGGCAATCAAAGCTTAAGTCAGGCACTTGCATTACAAAGAAGAAAAATCAACTGTCAAGGCTTACACTATAATCCTTTACAATATTTTTTTGCAGCCTTCCACCTCCATCAAGCCAAGAAAATTATTTTCTCAAGAAAGAGGGGGATGTTATCTTGTGTAACAAAAAAGTGAGTAAGCTAAATTTCATTATCATTCTCTCTCTCTTTTTTTAATCAGCTAATGATTTCAACTGGCAAATTTGATAATAAACTTTTAGATAAGGGAAGACCTAATCAGGCCAGAAGTAGAAAACAGAAAAGCAGATCACTTCCAATTCTTAAGGATTGTGTTAAAAATAGAGGAGAGAGAGTATGTTTCTATATTTCATGACAAAAAGAAAAAAAGAGGGTGAGAGAGAAGAGAGAAATAGAAGTGTAAATTCCTCAGAACGTATCCATCACACCTTCAGAAAAAAATGAAAGAAACCTGTACATTTCTTTAGACTCTAGGATTCCATAGGGATGTTGTGCTGAAGACAAAGGTTACTGTCTACCACTTATGTATGGGATGAGTGATCACCTTCTAGGCTATACCCTCACACCATCTCAGAGGATAGCCTCATCACAATACAGTTCTGTGTTGGCTGGAAAAATAAAATAAAAAGCACAACTTAAAAGTTGAGAATTGTGGTTTACTTGACAGGGTTACTGAAAACTATAGCTATAGACATAGCCTCTCAATTAGCTCTGAGGGACTGTTTCAAAGAGTAAAGGAGAATCCAGGATATATATATAAGAGTTTTTTCTGGGAAAAAAAATATATATAGTTGAACATCAAAAAATTAAAGCTAATTACAAAAAGCAGACATCTCAAGTTAATGACTTTCCATGCATGTTAACAAAAGGGTTAACATGTTACTTTTCCATGCATGTTAACGAAAGAGTTTCCAGGTGGCACAGTGATAAAGAATCCACCTGCCAAGGCAGGAGACCTGGGATCCATCCCTGGTTTGGGAAGATCCTCTGTAGGAGGAAATGGCAACCCATTTTAGTATTCTTGCTGGAGAATCCCATGGGTGGAGAAGCCTGGCTGGCAACAGTCCACAGTGTTGCAAGGAATTGGACATGACTTAGTGATTGAGCAAATATGCATGTGTGGTAATGATCTCAGTTGGCCTCAGCCTGCAGTGGCTTGAAGCAGGGTTTGAGTTCCAGTCCAGAGACAGAGGTTGGCTGGAGCAGTGAGAAAGTTGAATCTTAGCCACTGGTCAGTCACAAGGCCCTGTCCCTTCAGCTTTGAGAAAAAGTATTCCTACAAGGACAGAAAGTACTGAAAACAAGTGAAGTGTTTGTTAGGTTGAAAAGGAATACAGTATGAATAAACACACAGGTGGATTCAGAGAGAGAGTTGCACTCTTGTGTTAGTTTAAATCAGTTATATGTGGCATTTCTTCCAGGCTTCTTTGGTCAGTCATATTGATTATTTGGTATATTTCAGGATCTTGTGACATGTGTGCATGCAGCTCTCACCCAAGATGGATTCCAATGAAGACGTCTATGGATAGTTTTGACATCACTCCCATTTTACCTCCAAGGATCTTTCTAGTCAGGGAAGTTTCCTTGACTTCAAGAGTGAGAAACACGTGGTCTCTTATCTTTTATTTGGGAAAGCCCAGCCTCCTCTCTGGATTGAGCTTCTACTGATAGTTTGGAGTTTCTTTCCTCAATGAATGAACTCAAATTGCTTTCCCTGGGTGTCTGGGTGTGGGGGTAAGTGGGCATCTGATTCAAAAATATGCTAGAATCTGGACTTATTGGAATTATTCCTTTGATATGCATCTTAAATATCTAGGAACAATATCCTGCTTTTCTCCATCCTGAGTTCTCCTCAGTGTACACTCTTGGGGGTTACTGCAGTGACTGATGGCTATAGCCCAACATCCTTTGTTTACTGAAATGGCAGGAGACATATTTTGTCCACAGCTATAGGCATTATGGTTACTTGAAATCCAGTTTTGACTTTACCAAATGCCTAGTACTGACAAGCAGCCATTAGTCTGCAGAACCTTCTGGTGCTGCATAGAGGAGACTGAGAAAGAAGTTGATGTCAAGGCTGGCAGTCTACAGGATGTCTACTATTTCAAAGGGAAACTTTACCCAGAAGTTGAGACTGCATGGTACACAGATGAGTCCAGGATTCAGAAGGAAAAGATGGGAGACACCCTGAGAAGCTATTATGTGAGTCAGGAAAGGAGGAGCTGAGCCAATCAGGAACCACCACCAGTACCTGGACAAGGGACTGAACAAGAGTTACTAGAAAGAGTATAGCAGAGACCACTAGATCAGCAAGGTTACACCTAGAGCTCACTAGATTATCCCAGGGCTGATCTCATTCAGAATGGACTGGTTGGATCTCCTTGCAGTCCAACGGACTCTCAAGAGTCTTCTTCAACACCACAGTTCAAAAGCATCAATTCTTCGGCACTCAGCCTTCTTCACAGTCCAACTCTCACATCCATACATGACCACAGGAAAAACCATAGCCTTGACTAGACGAACCTTTGTTGGCAAAGTAATGTCTCTGCTTTTGAATATGCTATCTAGGTTGATCATAACTTTCCTTCCAAGGAGTAAGCGTCTTTTAATTTCATGGCTTCAGTCACCATCTGCAGTGATTTTGGAGCCCAGAAAAATAAAGTCTGACACTGTATCCACTGTTTCCCCGTCTATTTCCCATGAAGTGGTGGGACCGGATGCCATGATCTTCATTTTCTGAATGTTGAGCTTTAAGCCAACTTTTTCACTCTCCACTTTCACTTTCATCAAGAAGCTTTTGGGTTCCTCTTCACTTTCTGCCATAAGGGTGGTGTCATGTGCATATCTGAGGTTATTGATATTTCTCCCAGCAATCTTGATTCCAGCTTGTGTTTCTTCCAGTCCAGCGTTTCTCATGATGTACTCTGCATATAAGTTAAATAAGCATGGTGACAATATACAGCCTTGACGTACTCCTTTTCCTATTTGGAACCAGTCTGTTGTTCCATGTCCAGTTCTAACTGTTGCTTCCTGACCTGCATACAGATTTCTCAAGAGGCAGATCAGGTGGTCTGGTATTCCCATCTCTTTCAGAATTTTCCACAGTTTATTGTGATCCACACAGTCAAAGGCTTTGGCATAGTCAATAAAGCAGAAATAGATGTTTTTCTGAATAAAAACATAGATGTTTTCTGAATAAAACTAGCTTTTTTAAATTACACATTAGGTATAAGGGCGTATTTATAAAACTGAATAAAGAACAAGTGCATAAACTCAATTTTCTTTGCACATTTGAGTGGTTTCTATATAGTGTAATTATTATACAATTCTGATTTTAGAAAGCTAACCCTGAAGGAAGTAAAAACAAAAAGTGAGGCAGGGGAGAGACAAAAAGGGAAAAGTTTCTAAGGCAGGAAGAACAATGAGAAGATTTGGTACATTATGATGAGATTTACAAAAAAATACAGTAAAACAGATGAAAAACAGATGGATTGAAATTGGATTCTAACATTTTATTATTTTTTAAATTGTATGGGTTTATGATTTAATGTAATATCATAAAAATAAGTTACTGTGTGATTAGTGAAATATTTTTATCTAACCTCATGCTCATTCTTTAAAAGACAGATACAAAAGTATCACGGAACTTTTTCCGAGTTTGTTTTTCTCTTTTCATTTTTTTCCTTGACTATATGTTCCAAAGTGTAAGTTGAAGTCAGTGTCTTGACAATGTCTAGATAACAAATTTAGACTTTAGGAAAACAAAACTTGCCACCCCAAAATGTGTATCTTTCTCTTGAGAATTATTTGGGGCTGATTGTTTTTATGAAGCAAAGGGCTCAGGTAAAGCATTTACCTCCTCTCCTTAACTGCCTAAAATAATTTAGATACAGGGCTTGTTCCACCAAAACTATCATCATAAATAACTAACATATAATGAACTAGGTGACGTGGACTTAGGGAAATTTAGCAAGGTCTGGTTGACCAAAGTCCTGCCTGTGTCCATTTGTCTCTGCATGGACCAGCAAACACTTTTTTTTACCAAATATTTGCTATTTTTGATCTTCCAGAAAATTGTATTCCTACCCTTTGAAGTCCCGACCTCCTGCCTTCACCTTTTTTTTCAATGACATGTGAGCTTCAATTGCTTAACTTGTCCTTGGGCTTCCTTATCTTATGGAACCCCAAGAAGTATAAAATTATATTTTATTTTCTCCTGTTAACCTGTATCATGTCAATTTAATTATGAGATCAACCAGAAGAAAGATAACATATTTTTCTTCCCCCCACAAAGCTATATCCTAAAATTATTTAACTGAGAAAATAGTAAAAGACATTGATAGTGGATATTGAGGAAAAGAAATCAGTTGAGGTTGACTTTAGTGTTTCTTATTTGTAAAATTCAGTAAATGATGATACCAATAAGCAATCGCATAGGAGGAGTAAGACTTGGAAGTAGAGGCTAATGACTATAGACTGAATTATGTCAACTTGAAATTACCTATTACATACACAGAAGATAGTGGATCTTGGAACAGAGGAAATGTATAGATGTGGCAATGATCCATAGACTGAAAGTCAGAAAAACAGATGATTCCGAAAATAATTTCACTCTTAAACAGCATCTGGGGCAAAAGGCAGGCCAACGTCTAACAGAGAGTGCTGAGACCTATTGTGTGTACAAGGACAGGGGTCTATTCAGAGCCACAGCTACACTGAGCATAGGAGGAGACCCCAGGGGGGTAAGCTCGTGAGATGCAAGGGGGAGGGGGAAAAGGTTCAAAAATACAGCTGAGTGGACAGAAATGTCAAAACATAACAGTAGATCACAGTAAATGAAAATTTGAGAGTTGCTTTTCTTTCGATGATTTCAGTAGCAATAGAAATTTGGAATGTAGATCAAAAGCTGTGGCTGAGATATGAATTGATTTGAGAAAATGGAAAACTTCATTCTTATTTTGGGTTATTTTCATTGAGTCTAGAAATGAAGAGAAATCAAGAGAAACAATACAATAGGGAGGGTGACTGAGGCAAAAGGAATGAAGGAAGGATTCAGATACAGAGAAGTATATTATCATGGCACTGAAGGAAGCTAACACTTTAGCCACGAATTTGTTCTGTCTATTTGCTCCAGAACAGATTGAGTAAGGAGAATATGGAGACTAAAACTTTGGAATAGTTGCTATAGGAAATATGAAAAAGTTTGACCATGGGCAGGTATATATGTGGCAAGTTTGCACTGGTATTGTAGTGATATCTAGAAATCACGCTGTTATAATCATTCCATTCTGCATTACTAATTTATTATCACCCTAGTAGCCTGTCAAATTTAAAAACTAGTCACAACTGAGAACCTTAGAGTTATACTTTATTTGGTGGGAATTTTTAGAAATTCAAACCTGAGAGACAGCATCTCAGGTGACCCTGAGAGAACTATTCCTTGAAGCCGGTGGCAAGGGGAGGGTGTATCAAGCAGTCAGGTTATATAAAACTTTGCAACATGGGGAAAATGACAAGTCTGAATATCAAAAAGACTGTTAATTAAGGAAAACCAGTTATCTCAAATTAAGGAATTCAGTGCTTTTCTATGTATGGGGAAATGCAAGAGTCGGCTTACTTAAATTATTATTTTCATATGCATCTCAGCTATCTTGGGCCACCATCCTGAAATTTGAATTTTCACATCCTTAGTTCCTCACTCACCATAAGGAGTTGTTCAGTCACTCAACCACGTCCGACTCTTTGTGACCCTCAAGAGGTCTCTCAATACCACAGTTCAGTTCAGTTCAGCCACTGAGTTGTGTCCAGGTCTTTGTGACGCCATGGACTGCAACACACCAGGTTTCCCTGTCCTTCACCAACTCCTGGAGGTTGCTCAAACTCATGTTCATCGAGTCCATGATGCTATCCAACCAACTTATCCTCTGTTGTCCCCTCTCCTCCTGCCTTCAAGCTTTCCCAGCATCAGGGTCTTTTCCAATGAGTCAGTTCTTCACATCAGGTGGCCAAAGTACTGGAGTTTCAGCTTCAGCATCAGTCCTTCCAATGGATATTCAGGACTGATTTCCTTTAGGATTGACTGGTTTGATCTCCTTGCTGTCCAAGGGACTCTTAAGAGGCTTCTCCAACATAACAGTTCAAAACATCAATTCTTCTGTCCTCAGCTTTCCTTATAGTCCAACTCTCACATCCATACATGACCACTGGAAAAGCCATAGCTTTGACTAGATGCACCTTTGTAGGCAAAGTGATGTCTCTGATTTTTAATATCTGTCTAGGTTGGTCATAGCTTTTCTTATAAGGAGCAAACATCTTTTAGTGTCATGGCTGCCGTCACCATCTGCAGTGATTTTTGAGCCCAAGAAAATAAAGTCTGTCACTGTTTCCATTGTTTCCCCATCTATTTGCACCAGAGTTTAAGAGTGTCAGTTCTTCGGTGCTGTCTTCTTTGTGGTCCAACTCTGCCATCCATACACGACCACTGGAAAAACCATAGCCTTGATCACAGGGAGCGCCTCCAGTCTGGTAGCTGCCGGATGGAAGCCTTGTTCTTCCAGGGCACCCTCCAGTCCCAGCAATTCAAATTTGGAGAGCCAGAATAGCTGATGTATGTGACATCCTTTTTTATTGATATGGCCACTTCACAAGCCTAAAAAAGAAAAATTTCATTTTAAGAATCCAAAAGTAAGAAAAAAAATCTATAGAATTGTTCTTGAATTGATCTCATTTGTTTATAAAAGAAATAGTTCACTGAAATGTTTATTAGCAAGCACTTATGAAAAATCATGCTTTGTGAAAGGCTTTATCATAAAGAACAAAAGTTGTATCAAGGATTTGACAAGCTTCAGCAAAATTAGTATAAAACCAGCTTTATTATTTAGCTAAATTTAAATTAGTTCAAAGCATCTTAGAATTCAAACAAATATTTTTAATCAAGTATGTCTTATAAAACTGGAAGATACATATATGTATATGTATTATTTATTTATTTATTTATATATATTTATATATTTGCCACATGTAGATTTAGATCTCTTGAAATATTACTCTTGATAAGGAACAGGAAGACTTTAATTTAGGAATACTTGAAACCAAAATTGGATGATATACAATGTAGCTACATTATTATTCTTTATTTTAATTTGTATTATGAAATATCAGCACAATACAGCTTTTAATGTTGGATTTAGCATGAGAAGATCAGGGTTTAAATTATGGTTCAGCTCCCATTGTACTTTTTTTTTTTTTTTTAACTTGCAGCCACTTCAGTAGTCGAAATCAATTATTAGCATGGTTCTGTCCACATCAGACCTTAACTAAGGCAATGGGTTTGGTTTTGCTTTTATTTCTGTTTGAATGAACTACAGTATGAAGGAATTGGTAAGCTATGTTTTGAAACTAGCTGCAGGTGAAAACTGGCACTTATTTTATTATTATTATTTTTTTCTTGTACACAATTTTCTACTAAAGGTTAAGACCTCTGTATGCACACAAATCTGTATTTCCCAAGATTTAAGTTTATGGTGAAGCTTTGTCATAAAATAAAAAATAATAATTACCCCCTTATAGCCCTATATTGATTTATGAAAGAATCCACATATAATGTTTATGATCTATTTAACTGATCAGCTAATGTAAAAAATCTGTGAATTTACTCTTGTGAAAACAATGAGCCCCATTTTGCTTCTAAGAAATTAAGAAAATCACAGGATTTACCAAAGAGAGTGGTGTTATAGAAAGAGTAATAACATTAGGAAATTGCATATCTTTAGCAAATGTTTCACAGAGAAGGCCCTGGCACCCCACTCCAATACTCTTGTCTGGAAACTCTCATGGATGGAGGAGCCTGGTAGGCTGCATGCAGTCCATGGGATCACGAAGAGTCAGACACAACTGAGCGACTTCACTTTCACTTTTCACTTTCATGCATTGGAGAAGGAAATGGCAACCCACTCCAGTGTTCTTGCCTGGAGAATCCCAGGGACGGCGGAGCCTAGTGGGCGGCCGTCTGTAGGGTTGCACAGAGTCGGACACGACTGAAGTGACTTAGCAGTAGCAGCAAATGTTTCAAAGCGTTTCCAAACTACACACAAGCTTTTCTTTACTCAGAACAAATGCATTAAAATTAAATGAAAAAATAAACCATACAAACTTACTTTTCATGTAGAGTTGTTATACCTAAAGAGGATATGATATGACAATAGTAATATGATAATTTATTATATTATGATGACTGCAGCCATGAAATTAAAAGATGCTTACTCCTTGGAAGGCAAGTTATGACCAACCTAGATAGCATATTCAAAAGCAGAGACATTACTTTGCCAACAAAGGTCCGTCTAGTCAAGGCTATGGTTTTTTCAGTGGTCATGTATGGATGTGAGAGCTGGACTGTGAAGAAAGCTGAGTGCCGAAGAATTGATGCTTTTGAACTGTGGTGTTGGAGAAGACTCTTGAGAGTCCCTTGGAGATCCAACCAGTCCATTTTAAAGGATATCAGCTGTGGATGATTTTGGAAGGACTGATGCTAAAGCTGAAACTCCAGTGCTTTGGCCACCTCACGCAAAGAGTTGACTCATTGGAAAAGACCCTATGCTGGGAGGGATTGGGGGCAGGAGGAGAAGGGGACGACAGAGGATGAGATGGCTGGATGGCATCACCGACTCAATGGACGTGAGTCTGAGTGAACTCCGGGAGTTGGTGATGGACAGGGAGGCCTGACGTGCTGCGATTCATGGGGTCGCAAAGAGTCGGACATGACTGAGCAACTGAACTGAACTGAACTGAACTGAAGCTCTTTGTTTAAAACAAACTTTTTTTTTTTTTTTGACAAAATATACTGTTTTTAACATGATTTTCTCAAATGCAAGAACAATGAGATATCTACATGAGATTCTCTTTATATTATATTGAAACATAAAGTACCAAACACACAGACACATACACACACGCATACACCACTTTAGAGTGATATATATTAAATTTCATTTTTGGAACAAAATATAGTTGAGAGCTCTGTAAAAGTAATATTGCAGTTGCAGTTTGTGTTCAAACCACAACAAGGGAATTCTAATTCTCAATATAGATGGTTATATGGCTGGTAGTACAGATGTTATCCTCTAGTTAGTGGTTCTTACAAAAGTTTCTCCCAATATATCTCCTACCTCCCCTAAAGGAAATAGCAGCAGAAATTACAACAAAAACTGGCTGTGGACTGGAAAACAAAGCAATTTCACGTACTTGTGGATAGACCAGTGCCCCAGAGTAGATTGCTTGTTGCAGAAATTTCAAGATGCTGTGTCAAAAACACTGTTGTAAAGTGGATGCGGCAATTCAAAGCAATGCTTCTCTGTTGATTTTGCACTGTTATATATGTGGAATGCCTAGTATAAACACCATGGAAACCTTGCAGTATTTTAGGAGACATAGTATTAATCAACCACTGGGGAGCTTACCCCATATCAGACCCCCTGAGGATTCTGAAAGTATTTTCAGCAGAGCAATTCCAAAGCCTCTGGCAAAGGAAGGGTTTTGGTATATTAAACTCAACTGCAATTTTCATTGAGTGCAGATAGGATGCTCTGGAATGCTTAATGTTTCAGCATGTAGCTGCTAAAAAGGTGTGTATTCTGTTGTTTATTCTTACATTTATCTTACCTGACAGAATCCTACTTATGTCCTAGGGTTTTAAAGTCATGAAATGCAAAGAGTGTCTGCTTTTTGGCAGTTGGGCAGAATGCATATTTACAAATAGAACTGAAAACAAAGCACAACCAAAAGATGTCACAAGTTCTCAAATTCTTTTGTAGTAAACTGGTTTTGAACTTTGTCTAATGTTAAGTGACCATGAAATGATTGGATTATGATTTTCCTTCTATTATCAAACACCTGTTGGATTTCTTGAAACAGTTTTTCCATTTTAATAATACTAACTGTCTTCATTACTCCAAACTACCATTTAACTAGGCATATATATTTTTCAAAAATCACTTATTTCCTTTATTTGGCTTTTGTACTGGTCTTTTCCACCTAAAGTTAATCTTTAATGTGTACAAATCTTTTTCACCTACCTCTATTCAACTTTGCATATCTATTCTTCCTTTCCTTTCCTCTCAACATATTTGTTAGTTTTGTTTTCATTGCTTTGTTTCCCACCTGGCACCTAGCTTCAGTTTTGTTTTCTATTGTGCTTTAGTTGTTTTGTTCTTAACTGATATCACTTCAGTTCAGTTCAGTTGCTCAGTCATGTCCGACTCTTTGCGACCCCATGAGTCACAGCACGTCAAGCCTCCCTGTCCATCACCAACTCCCAGAGTTCACTCAGACTCACATCCATCGAGTCAGTGATGCCATCCAGCCATCTCATCCTCCGTCGTCCCCTTCTCCTCCTGCCCCCAATCCCTCCCAGCATCAGGGTCTTTTCCAATGAGTCAACTCTTCACATGAGGTGGCCAAAGCACTGGAGTTTCAGCTTTAGCATCATTACTTTCAAAGAAATCCCAGGGCTGATATCATTCAGAATGGACTGGTTGGATCTCCTTGCAGTCCAAGGGACTCTCAAGAGTCTTCTCCAACACCACAGTTCAAAAGCATCAATTCTTCGGCACTCAGCTTTCTTCACAGTCCAGCTCTCACATCCATACATGACCACTGAAAAAACCATAGCCTTGACTAGACGGACCTTTGTTGGCAAAGTAATGTCTCTGCTTTTGAATATGCTATCTAGGTTGGTTATAACTTTCCTTCCAAGGAGTAAGCTATTGTTTGATTTCCTGTGTTCGCCAGGTCAATCTACTGTACTTTATTTTTGTTGGATTGTTTTGACTTTGCTCATGTGTGTGTATGTGTGTGTGTGTGTGTATTCCATTATTTTAATTATTATTTGCCAGATTTTGTAACTCCCATTTGCCGGGAGTTTATGTTTGATCTCTCATTTTTGGATATTTGTTTAAATCTCACTTAATGCCATAACAAACCACTTGTGGAATCTTCATTCCTAAACAGAGATCAAGCCCTGAGCCTTTGGAGTGGGAGTACTGACTAAAGACTCTAGACTATCAGAGAATTAACCCTGCTGCTGCTGCTGCTGCTAAGATGCTTCAGTCGTGTCTGACTCTGTGCGACCCCATAGACGGCAGCCCACGAGGCTCCCCCGTCCCTGGGATTCTCCAGGCAAGAACACTGGAGTGGGTTACCATTTCCTTCTGCAATGCATGAAAGTGAAAAGTGAAAGTGAAGTCGCTGAGTCTTGTCCAACTCTTAGCAGCCCCATGGGCTGCGGCCCACCAGGCTTCTCTGTCCATGGGATTTTCCAGGCAAGAGTGCCCTAATGGGTTTCCATTGTCTTCTCCGAGAATTAACCCTAGAGAGTATCAAATACTGAGAACTCACACAAAGGAAACCATTTGAATACAAGACCCAGGATCACAAAACCACCAGTAGAACCCTATGCAGGATGACTCACCTAAACAACAAACAAAACAAAAATACAAACCCAATAATTGTCAGACAGGATTACCACCCCACTTAGCCTTGCCCATCAGAGGAAAAACAAACAAAAAAAAATCAGGACAAATTTCATCCCATACGAAGCTTACACAAACCAAAGGAGCAACATTAGAAGGGAAGAAGTCAAAAGGAAGAAAAAATTCAATCTTCTTCAGGGCAAGAATTCAACTTTCCTTGAAGCCCAAGAAAAAGAGACCTCAAATAGAGTAAGTTAAAAAAGAAATAATAATAATGAAAAAGCACAGAAATACTACACAAATGAAGGAACAAACTACAAACACAGAAGTTCAAATAAATGAAGAGAAAATAGGCAAACTACCTGAAAAAGAATTCAGAAAAATTATAGTAAAGATCATCAAAACCTTTAAAACAAAATGGAGAAAATATTAACAAAGATGTAGAAGAATTAATAAATAAATTTAAATTAAAAATAAATAAAAATACTCTAGAAGGAATCAATAGCAGAATATCTGAAGGAGAAAAACGAATCAGTGAGCTGGAAGATAAAGTGATGGAAATAACTTCTGAAGAGCAGAATAAAGTAAAATGAATGAAAAGAAATGAGGATAGTCTCAGAGACCTCTGCATGTCACCCTGTTTATTTAACTTATATGCAGAGTACATCATGAGAAATGCTGGACTGGAGGAAACACAAGCTGGAATCAAAATTGCCGGGAGAAGTATCAATAACCTCAGATATGCAGATGACACCACCCTTATGGCAAAAAGTGAAGAGGAACTACAAAGCCTCTTGATAAAGGTGAAAGTGGAGAGTGAAAAAGTTGGCTTAAAGCTCAACATTCAGAAAACGAAGATCATGGCATCTGGTCCTGTCACTTCATGGGAAATAGATGGGGAAACAGTGGAAACAGTGTCAGACTTTATTTTTCTGGGCTCCAAAATCACTACAGATGGTGACTGCAGCCATGAAATTAAAGGACGCTTACTCCTTGGAAGGAAAGTTATGACCAACCTAGATAGCATATTCAAAAGCAGAGACATTACTTTGCCAACAAAGGTTCGTCTAGTCAAGGTTATGGTTTTTTCTGTGGTCATGTATGGATGTGAGAGTTGGACTGTGAAGAAGGCTGAGCGCCAAAGAATTGATGCTTTTGAACTGTGGTGTTGGAGAAGACTCTTTTTTTTTTTTCCTCTTTCTCTTGAGAGTCCCTTGGACTGCAAGGAGATCCAACCAGTCCATTCTGAAGGAGATCAGCCCTGAGATTTCTTTGGAGGGAATGATGCTGAAGCTGAAAGTCCAGTACTTTGGCCACCTCATGCAAAGAGTTGACTCATTGGAAAAGACTCTGATGCTGGGAAGGATTGGGGGCAAGAGGAGAAGGGGTTGACAGAGAATGAGATGGCTGGATGGCATCACTGACTCAATGGACATGAGTCTGAGTGAACTCCGGGAGTTGGTGATGGACAGGGAGGCCTGGTGTGCTGAGATTCATGGGGTCGCAAAGAGTCAGACACGACTGAGCGACTGATCTGATCTGATCTGAAGAAGAGAAAAAGAAAGAGTATGAGAAAATTTTTGAAGAGATTAGAGTTGAAAATTAGCCCAACATGGAAAAGGAAATAGTCAATCAATCCCAAGAAGCACAGAGACCCATACAGGATAAACACAAGACACATACTAATCAAGCTAACAAAGAATAAACAACATAAAGAATATTAAAAGCAGCAAGGGAAAAGTAACAAGTAACATACAAGGGAAATCCCATATGCTTAACAGCTGATCTTTCAGCAGAAACTCTAGAGGCCAGAAGGGAATGGCAGGACATATTTAAAGTAGTGAAAAGGAAAAATCTACAACAAAGATTACTGTACCTGGCAAGGATTTCATTCAAAATTGATGGAGAAATCAAAAGCTTTTCAGACAAGCAAAAGTTAAGAGAATTCAGTACCAACAAACCAGCTTTACAGCAAATGTTAAAAGGACTTATATAGTCAAGAAATACAAGAGAAGACAAAAGATCTACAAAATCAACCCCAAACAATTAAGAAAATGCTAATTTGAACATATATATCAATAATTACTTTAAATGTAAATGGATTAAATGATGTATCTAAAAGACACAGACTGGCTAAATTGATACAGCAACAAGAAGACCCATTATATGCTGTCTACAAGAAACCCAGTTCAGACCTGCTGCTAAGTC
The DNA here is from genome assembly GCF_029407905.1 of Bubalus kerabau. Lineage (NCBI taxonomy): Eukaryota > Metazoa > Chordata > Mammalia > Artiodactyla > Bovidae > Bubalus > Bubalus kerabau. The sequence goes on along the minus strand of NC_073635.1, from coordinate 6,090,901 downwards.
ACTTCAGTCGTGTCTGACTCTGTGCGACCCCATAGACGGCAGCCCACGAGGCTCCCCCGTCCCTGGGATTCTCCAGGCAAGAACACTGGAGTGGGTTGCCATTTCCTTCTCCAATGCATGAAAGTGAAAAGCGAAAGTGAAGTCGCTCAGTCGTGTCTGACTCTTAGCGACCCCATGGACTGCAGCCTACTAGGCTCCTCCATCCATGGGATTTTCCAGGCAAGAGTACTGGAGTGGGGTGCCATTGCCTTCTCCACAGTTCAGACCTAAAGACACATATAGAATGAAAGTAAGAGGATGGAAATATATATTCCATTCAAGTGGGAAGCGAAAAAAAGCTGAAGTAGTAATCCTCATGGCACACAAAATAGACCTTAAAATAAAGAGATAAGGAAGTACACTGCATAATGATCAAGGCATAAATCCAAGAGGAAGACGAAACAATTGTAAATATCTATGCACCCAACATAGGAGCACCTCAATACATAAGACAAACACTAGCAGACATAAAAGGGGAAACTGACAGTAGCACAATAATAGTAGGAGATTTTAACACCTCACTCACACCAATGGACAGATCATCAAAACAGAAAACTAATAAGGGAACACAAGTCTTAAATGATACATTAGATGAGATGGATCTCATTGATATCCTCAGGATATCACATCCAAATGCATAAGAATATGCCTTCTCAAGTGCACATGGAACATTCTCCAGGAGGCACCACATCTTGGGTCACAAATCAAACCTCAGTAAATTTAAGAAAACTGAAATAATATCAAGCATCTTCTCTGACAACAATGCTATGAGACTAGATAATAATTACAAGAAAACAACTGTAAGAAAAACAATCACATGGAGATTTAACAACACGTTTATAAACAACCAACAGGTTACTGAAGAAATCAAAAGGTAAATAAAAACATTTCTAGAAAAAAATGGCACTGAAACATGACAACTCAAAATCTATGGGATGCAGCAAAAGCAGTTCTAAGATGGAAGTTTATAGCAATAAAATCCTACCTCAAGAAACAAGAAATGCATTGAATAGACACCCTAACTTTACACCTAAAACAACTGAATAAAGAACACACCCCCAAAATTAGTATAAGGAAATAAATAATAAATATCCATACAAAAAGAAATGAAAGATCCAATAATAAAAATTAATAAAACTAAAAACCGGTTTTCTGAGTAGATAAACAAAGTTGACAAACCTGTAGCTAGACTCATCAAGAATAAAAGAGAGAAGAATAAAATCAACAAAATTAGAAATGAAAAAGGAAAGATTACAACAGACAATGCAGAAATACAAAGGATTATAAGAGACTATTATGAATAACTATATGTCAATAAATTAGATAACCTGGAAGAAATGGACAGATTCTTAGAAAAGTTCAATCTTCCAATACTTAACCAGGAAGAAATAGAAATTATGAACATCCCAGATACAAGCACTGAACTTGAAGCTGTGATCAAAATCTCCAAAAAAACGAAAAGCCCAGAACCAGATGGCTTCACAGGAGAATTCTATCAAATATTTAGAAAAGAGCTAATGCCTATTTTTCTAAAACTCTTTCAAAAAATTGCAGAGGAAGGGACACTTCAAAACTCATTCATGAGGCCACATCACCCTGATACCAAAATCAGATGAAGACAACACAAAAAAATGAAAACTACAGGCCAATATCACTGATGAATATAGATGCAAAATTCCTCAACAAAACTTTAGCAAACAAAATTCAGTGAGACACCAAAAAGCTCATACACCATGATCAAGTTGGGTTTATCCCAGGGATGCAAGGATTCTTCAATATATGCAAATCAATCAATGTGATACAGCATATTAACATATTGAAAGATAAAAACCATATCATCATCTCAATAGATGCAGAAAAAACCTTTGACAAAATTCAGCACCCATTTATAATTCAGTTCAGTTCAGTTCAGTCACTCAGTCGTGTCTGACTGTTTGAGACCGCATGAATCACAGCACGCCAGGCCTCCCTGTCCATCACCATCTCCCGGCGTTCACTCAGACTCACGTCAATAGAGTCAGTGATGCCATCCAGCCATCTCATCCTCTGTCGTCCCCTTCTCCTCCTGCCCCCAACCCCTCCCAACTCTTTTCCAATGAGTCAACTCTTCACATGAGGTGGCCAAAGTACTGGAGTTTCAGCTTCAGCATCATTCCTTCCAAAGAAATCCCAGGGCTGATCTCCTTCAGAATGGACTGGTTGGACCTCCTTGCAGTTATGATTAAAACTCTTCAAAAAATGGGCATAGAAGGCACCTACCTCAACATAGTAAAGGCCATATATGATAAGTCCAGAGCAAACCTTATTCTCAAAGGTGAAAAACTGAAAGCATTCCCCCTAAGATCAGAAACAAGACATAGATGTGCACTTTTGACACCATTATTCAATTGTCAATATTCTGGAAATTCCAGCTTCTGAAATCAGAGAAGAAAAAGAAATAAAAGAAATCCAGATTAGAAAAGAAGTAAAGCTCTCACTGTTTGAAGATGGCATGATACTGTAAGTAGAAAACCCTAAAGATAGTATCAGAATAGTACTAGAGCCAATCAGTGAATTTAGCAAATCACAGGATGCAAAATTAATACGCAGAAATCACTTGCATTTCTATATACTAAAAATGAAAAATCAGAAAGAAATTACAGAATCAATACCATTAACCATTGCAACCAAAATAATTAAATATCTAGGGATAAACTTACCTAAGGAGACAAAAGAACTGTACATAGAAAATTTTAAGGCACTGATGAAAGAAATCAAAGACGACATAAACAGATGGAGAGATATTCCATGTTCCTGAGTTGGAAGAATCAATATTGTGAAAATGACTATACTACCAAAAGCAATCTACAGATTCAATGCGATCCCTATCAAATTACTAATGACATTTTTCACAGAACTAGAACAAAAATTGCAGAATTCTTCGGGAAACACAAAAGACCCCGAATAGCCAAAGCAGTCTTAAGAAACAAGAATGGAGCTGGACGAATCAATCTTCCTGACTTCAGATTATACTAAAAAGCTACAGTCATCAAGACAGTGTGGTACTTGCATAAAAACAGAAATATAGACCAATGGAAAAAGATAGAAATCCCAGAAATAACCCCATGCACCTATGGGTATCTTATTTTTGACAAAGGAGACAAGAATATACAATGGGGCAAAAATAGCCTCTTCAATAAAATGATGCTGGGAAAATTGGACAGCTACATGTAAAAGAATGAAATTAGAACACTTTCTAACACCATACACAAAGATAAACTCAAAATGGATTAAAGACCTAAACAAAGACCAAAAAGTATGAAACTCTTAGAGGAAAACATAACCAGAACACCTGTTGACATAAATCAAAGCAAGATCCTCTATGACCCATCTCCTACTGTAGTGGAAATAAAAACAAAAGTAAATAAGTGGGACCTGATTAAACTTAAAAGCTTTTGCACAGCACAGGAAACTATAAGCAAGGTGAAAAGACAACCCTCAGAATGGGAGACAATAATAGCAAATGAAACAACTGACAAAGGATTAATTTCCAAAATATACAAGCAACTCATAAATCTCAATATTAGGGAAAAAAAACAACCTGATCAAAAAGTGGGGAAAAGACCTAAACAGTCATTTATTCAAAGACATACAGATGGCTAACAAACACATGAAAAGCTGTTCCAGCATTGCTCATTATTAGAGAAATGCAAATCAAAGCTACAATTATATATCACCTCACACCAGTCAGAATGGCCATCATCAAAAAGTCTACAAACTATAAATGCTGAAAGTGCTGTGGAGAAAAAGGAACACTTGTGCACTGATGGTGGGAATATAAATTGATACAGCCAGTATGGAAGATGGTGTGGAGATTCTTTAAAAAACTAGGAATGAAACCACCATATGAGCCAGCAATCCCACGCCTAGGCATATACCCTGAGGAAACCAAAATCGAAAAAGACACATGTATCCAATTGTTCATTGCAGCACTATTTACAATAGCTAGAACATGGAAGCAACCTAGATGTCCATCGACAGAGGAATGGATAAAGAAGTTGTGGTACTATACACAACAGAATATTACTCACCCATAGAAAGGAACACATTTGAGTTAGTTATGATGAGATGGATGAACCTCCGTTCAGTTCAGTTGCTCAGTCATGTCTGACTCTTTGTGACCCCATGAACTGCAGCACACCAGGCCTCCCTGCCCACCACCAACTCCCGGGGTCTACCCAAACTCATGCCCATTGAGTCAGGATGAACCTATAACCTGTTATACTGAATGAAGTAAGTCAGGAAGAGAAAGATAAATATCGTATTCTAACAATGCATATATACATAATTTAGAAAAATGGTACTGAAGAAATTTTGTACAGGGCAACAATAGAGAAACAGACACAGAGAATAGACTTATGGACATGGGGAAAGGGGAGGAGATGGTGTATGGAAAGAGTAACATGGCAACTTACATTACCATATGTGAAATAGATAGCCAACAGGAATTTGCTGTATGGCTCAGGAAACTCAAACAGGGGCTCTGTATCAACCTAAAGGTGTGGGATGGGGAGGAAGATGGGAGGGAGGTTCAAAAGGGAAGGGTGATATGTATACTTATGGATGATTCATGTTGAGGTTTGACAGGAAATAACAAAATTCTGTAAAGCAATTATCCTTCATTAAAAAATAAATAATTTTTTAAAAAGATTTAAAAATGCAAAAAAAAAGTCACTGATTAACAGCTGACAACTGAAATAGAATGATAATTTGATCTTGAGTATCTGCATTGAATTTGGAGAGTTAAAAGTAATTAAGATAATTAAGATGCTAGAAATATGATAAATGAATATATAATAGACGAATAGTTGGTTCATTTTCTACCCACTTTTTCAAATACTAGGCTCTCATTATCTAATTTTAACCTAATTCAGAATTTGAAGATAGGGCTAAGGAAAAGGAATGGGAGTAAAAGGGAAAGCAGAAAGAAAAGATGTTTCTCATTTATAGAGAAAGCAAGTATAATGGAATGAAAATACACCAGAGTTAAACCACCTACCAATTTAGCTCTTTCCAGTTCCTACTCATCAAAGTCTTTAAAATCAATATCCTGAGAAATGTAGAAATGGTATAGTCATGTATAGAATATTTAACACAGAGAATAAATATTTATTAGGTGATATTGTGTTTGATTATATAAAAAACACAAGTAAAATTCAGGAAGTCTAATATGAACATTTAGAAGACCTACCGTTCCTAATTAACACCATCTTAATTGAAGTAATAGTAGAAAATTGTATTTGTATAGCTGAATATGAAGTAGTTTTATGTTTGTATTTTCTATAAACACTGCATCAGTGTGTCATGTTACTAATGCTCATAGGTCAATTTTCAGTTATAATTACAATGTACATGTATAGAATTTGCAGCATTGTGTTATATTAGTTATTGCAGATCCAGGTGGTATGCTTGGTCCCAGATGGGATTAGGCTCATTACTAAACTGTGCTCATACTCAGAAAATGTCTTCTATCCCTCTTCCATTCTAAATCCAATGCTCCTTACTTCCATTTGTTCGCATTTGTATTTCTTAATAAAATTTTAATATTGTATTTAATCATTAGATGCTATTCAATGTTGCTGCTGTTGTTGATTTTAGGATGTTACTAAACTCATCCTCTCCTTATTGAAGGATCACTTTAAGACATTTGTCTTTGCCCACTTTGCAGGACAGGTTGGAATTCAGCTGCTTTTAGACAAATTTTTCTAAAGATTACTAAACCTTACTATAATTTTTGATATTTCTTATAGATCCTTTTGGGCTTCCCTAATGGTCAAAACAGTAAAGAATCAGCTTTCAAAGTAGGAGATGCAGGAGATGCAAGTTTGATCCCTGGGTCAGAAAGACACTCTGGAGGAGGAAATGGCAACCCACTCTGGTATTCTTGCCTGGAAAATCCCATGGACAGAGGAGCTTGGTGAACTACAAAGCATAGAGTCAAAAACAGTTGGACCTGACTGAGCATGTGATGAATAGATGGACAGGTCCTTTTATTGCACAAACAGAAAATATTCTAAGTATTTGTTGATAAACAATCAATAATTTTATAAATTTTTATGTTCTAAAAAAATCACATTTTACCCTCAGATACAACTACTGCTGATGCATAATCTGATGTCATTCTTAATTTTTTTTGTATTGTACATAATCTTGCTTTTATTTCTGAATATTTTTAGAATTTTTCAATCTCCTCAGTGTTCTGAAATTCGACTCATTTAAGAATGAGTCTTGAAAATTTGTCTTATGTTATTCAGTGGAGACTTTCAGTATAAAGACCCATATATATTTTTCCACACAGAAAACTTTTAGTATTGTTTTTCTTATTAAATCAATAATGAACCTAGTTGGTTTCTTCTCTCTCTCTCTCTTTCCATATATATATATATATATATATAGTATTTTTAATTCAGCATTTTTCTTTCTTTTGTATTTTTAAAACTTTACAACTTGGCTTTAAGCGTTCGGATAGTCTCTTAACTTTGTCTGTAAGATTACCCAAGCACAATTGGAAGGCATATGGTTTTGTCACAGAACCTATTCAGAATGTGTGTACTAGCACGATATTCTTACTAGATGAACGGACTTAAGCTAGTCAGCTTCTTTCTGCCTCAATTTCCTCATTTGTAAACTGGAGATAATAAGAGTATAAGATAGATTTGTTGTGAGAATGAGATGAGCTAAAACTATATCAAGTTTACTGAAGAGTACCTAGTCTATTATAACCACTAAATAAACTTGGCTACATATTTTAACAAGAAGTTGGTTTTTAGCCTTCAGATCAGATCAGATCAGTAGCTCAGTCGTGTCCGACTCTTTGCAACCCCATGAATCGCAGCACGCCAGGCCTCCCTGTCCATCACCAACTCCTGGACTTCACTCAGACTCACGTCCATCAAGTCAGTGATGCCATCCAGCCTTCTCATCCTCTGTCGTCCCCTTCTCCTCTTGCCCCCAATCCCTCCCACCATCAGAGTCTTTTCCAATGAGTCAACTCTTCGCATGAGGTGGCCAAAGTACTGGACTTTCAGCTTCAGCATCATTCCTTCCAAAGAAATCCCAGGGCTGATATCATTCAAAAGGGACTCTCAAGAGTCTTCTCCAAAACCACAGTTCAAAAGCATCAATTCTTTGGTGCTCAGCCTTCTTCACAGTCCAACTCTCACATCCATACATGACCACAGGAAAAACCATAGCCTTGACTAGACGAACCTTTGTTGGCAAAGTAATGTCTCTGTTCTTGAATATGCTATCTAGGTTGGTCATAACTTTCCTTCCAAGGAGTAAGTGTCTTTTAATTTCATGGCTGCAGTCACCATCTGTAGTGATTTTGGAGCCCAGAAAAATAAAGTCTGACACTGTTTCCACTGTTTCCCCATCTATTTCCCATGAAGTGATGGGACCGGATGCCATGATCTCTGTTTTCTGAATGTTGAGCTTTAAGCCAACTGTTTCACTCTCCACTTTCACTTTCATCAAGAGGCTTTTGAGTTCCTCTTCACTTTTTGCCATAAGGGTGGTGTCATCTGCATATCTGAGGTTATTGATATTTCTCCTGGCAATCTTGATTCCAGCTTGTGTTTCTTCCAGTCCAGCATTTCTTATGATGTACTCATGTGTTATTCATACTGTTCATGGGGTTCTCAAGGCAAGAATACTGAAGTGGTTTGCCATTCCTTCTCCAGTGGACCACATTCTGTCAGATCTCTCCACCATGACCCGCCCATCTTGGGTTGCCCCACAGGCATGGCTTAGTTTCATTGAGTTAGACAAGGCTGAGGTCCTAGTGTGATTAGATTGACTAGTTTTCTGTGAGTATGATTTCAGTGTGTCTGCCCTCTGATGCCCTCTTGCAACACCTACCATCTTACTTGGGTTTCTCTTACCTTGGGTGGGAGGTACTCTTCACGGCTACTCCAGCAAAGCGCATCCAGTGCTCCTTACCTTGGATGAGGGGTATCTCCTCACCACAGCCCTTTCTGACATTCAATGTGGGAGAGCTCCTCTATGCCCTCCTCTGCACGCGCAGCCACTGCTCCTTGGACATGGGGTTGGTCATCCCGGCTGCCACCCCTGATTCGGATGCGGGTTAACTCCTCTCGGCCACTGCCCCAACCTCAGTTGTGGGGTAGCTCCTCCCGGCCACCCCCCCAACCTTGGACTTGGATAGCTCTTCTCGGCCATTCCTGCGCCATTGCAGCCTGGCACTCTTGGCTGCTGCCCTGACCTCGGACGTGGGATAACTTCTCTTGGTCACAGCCCTTTGGGCATGGGGTCCTCCCGGCTTCTGCCCCTGACTTCGGACATGGGGTAGCTCCACTCGGTCGTGCTTAGTGCACCGGTCACAGCTGCTGCCGCACTTAGTGCACCGGTCAAGGCATATGAAAAGGCAAAAGGATAGGATACTGAAAGAAAAACTCCCCAGGACAGTAGGGGCCCAAGATGGTACCGGAGATCAGTGGAGAAATAACTCCAGAAAGAATGAAACGATGGAGCCAAAGAAAAAACAATACACAGCTGTGGATGTGACTGGTGATAGAAGCAAGGTACCATGCTGTAAAGAGCAATATTGCATAGGAACCTGGAATGTCAGGTCCATGAATCAAGGCAAATAGAAAGTGGTCAAACAAGAGATGGCAAGAGTGAATGTAGACATTCTAGGAATCAGCAAACTAAAATGGACTGGAATGGGTGAATTTAAATCAGATGACCATTTTATCTACTACTGTGGGCAGGAATCCCTCAGAAGAAATGGAGTAGTCATCATGGTGAACTAAAGAGTCCGAAATGCAGTACTTGGATGCAATCTTAAAACGACAGAAAGATCTCTGTTCGTTTCCAAGGCAAATCATTCAATATCACAGTAATGCAAGTCTATGCCCCAACCAGTAATGCTGAAGAAGCTGAAGTTGAATGGTTCTATGAAGACCTACAAGACCTTTTAAAACTAACACCCAAAAAAGATGTCCTTTTCATTATAGGGGACTGGAATGCAAAAGTAGGAAGTCAAGAAACACTGGGGTAACAGGCAAATCTGGCCTTAAATATGGAATGAAGCAGGGCAAAGACTAATAGAGTTTTTGCCAAGAAAACGCACTGGTCATAGCAAGCACCCTCTTCCAACAACACAAGAGAAGACTCTACACATGGACATCACCAGATGGTCAACACCAAAATCAGATTGATTATATTCTTTGCAGCCAAAGATGGAAAAGCTCTATACAGTCAACAAAAACAAGATCAGGAGCTGACTGTGGCTCAGATCATGAACTCCTTATTGCCAAATTCAGACTGAAATTGAAGAAAGTAGGGAAAACCACTAGACCATTCAGGTATGACCTAAATCAAATCCCTTATGATTATACAGTGAAAGTGAGAAATAGATTTAAGGGACTAGATCTGATAGATAGAGTGCCTGATTAACTATGGAAAGAGCTTCATGACATTGTACAGGAGACAGGGATCAAGACCATCCCATGGAAAAGAAATGCAAAAAAGCAAAATGGCTGTCTGAGAATGCCTTACAAACTGCTGTGAAAAGAAGAGAAGCAAAAGCAAAGGAGAAAAGGAAAGAAATAAACATCTGAATGCAGAATTCCAAAGAATAGCAAGAAGATATAAGAAAGCCTTCCTCAGTGATCAATGCAAAGAAATAGAGGAAAACAACAGAATGGGAAAGACTAGAGATCTCTTCAAGAAAATTAGAGATACCAAGGGAACATTTCATGCAAAGATGGGCTCGATAAAGGACAGAAATGGTATGGATCTAACAGAAGCAGAAGAAATTAAGAAGAGGTGGCAAGAATACAGAGAAGAACTGTACAAAAAAGATCTTCACCACCCAGATAATTATGATGGTGTCATCACTGATCTAGAGCCAGACATCCTGGAATGTGAAGTCAAGGCATATGTGGGCCTTAGAAAGCATCACTAGGAACAAAGCTAGTGGAGGTGATGGAATTCCAGTTGAGCTCTTTCAAATCCTGAAAGATGATGCTGTGAAAGTGCTACACTCAATATGCCAGCACATTTGGAAAACTCAGAAGTGGCCATAGGACTAGAAAAGGTCAGTTTTCATTCCAATCCCAAAGAAAGGCAATGCCAAAGAATGCTCAAACTACTGCACAATTGCACTCATCTCACATGCTAGTAAAGTAATGCTCAAAATTCTTCAAGCCAGGCCTCAGAAGTACGTGAACCACGAACTTCCTGATGTTCAAGCTGGTTTTAGAAAAGGCAGAGAAACCAGAGATCAAATTGCCAACATCCGCTGGATCATGGAAAAAGCAAGAGAGTTCCAGAAAAACATCTATTTCTGCTTTTGCCTATGTCAAAGCCTTTGACTGTGTGGATCATAATAAACCTTGGAAAATTCTGAAAGAGATGGGAATACCAGACCACTTGACCTGCCTCTTGAGAAATTTGTATGCAGGTCAGGAAGCAACAGTTAGAACTGAAAATGGAACAACAGACTGGTTCCAAATAGGAAAAGGAGTACATCAAGGCTGTATATTGTCACTCTGCTTATTTAACTTCTATGCAGAGTACACCATGAGAAATGCTGAGCTGGAAGAAGCACCAGCTGGAATTAAGATTGCCAGGAGAAATATCAATAACCTCAGATATGCAGATGACACCACCCTTATGGCAGAAAGTGAACAGGAAATAAAAAGCCTCTTGATGAAAGTGAAAGTGGAGAGTGAAACAGTTGGCTTAAAGCTCAACATTCAGAAAACGAGGATCATGGTATCCGGTCCCGTCACTTCAAGGGAAATAGATGGGGAAATAGTGGAAACAGTGTCAGACTTTATTTTTTGCGGCTCCAAAATCACTGCAGATGGTGATTGCAGCCATGAAATTAAAAGACGCTTACTCCTTGGAAGGAAAGTCATGACCAACCTAGATAGCCTTTACAAAAACAGAGACATTGCTTTGCCAACAAAGGTTCATCTAGTCAAGGCTATGGTTTTTCCTGTGGTCATATATGGATGTGAGAGTTGGACTGTGAAGAAGGCTGAGCGCCGAAGAATTGATGCTTTTAAACTGTGGTGTTGGAGAAGACTCTTGAGAGTCCCTTGGACTGCAAGGGGATCCAACCAGTTCATTCTGAAGAAGATCAGCCCCAGGATTTCTTTGGAGGGAATGATGCTGAAGCTGAAACTCCAGTACTTTGGCCACCTCATGCGAAGTGTTGACTCATTGGAAAAGGCTCTGATGCTGGGACTGACTGGGGGCAAGAGAAGGGGCCGACAGAGGATGAGATGGCTGGATGGCATCACTGACTCGATGGACGTTAGTCTGAGTGAAGTCCGGGAGTTGGTGATGGACAGGGAGGCCTGGCGTGCTGCGATTCATGGGGTTGGGAAGAGTCGGACACAACTGAGCGACTGAACTGAACTGAACTGTACTAATATGTTATTCAGTTTACTTAAAAATTTCTTTTTCAAAAATCAAGAAAGTTTTACTTGCTCCCTTTGTTTTTTACATTGTTACAGAGATTTCTGTTTTTAAATCTGTATTTTAGACCAACCTAATCTTTAAACAGAAGAGCCTGGAGGGCTACAGTCCATAGAGTTGCAAAAGTCAGACATGACTGCACCACTAACAGCAATATTCTTTCCATAGACGTGTATTAGAGAGTAGTTGTATGATTGTGGTATGGTTGTTACTTTTAATGTTTTTGTCCTGAATTACCTAGTCTTTTTTCATGTCCTTGTTGTTTTATGTACGTAAAAATTTTTGTATGGATGTTTCAATTTTATTAAAAAGACCATGTCATTTAATATCAGGTATTGACACAGGTTTGGCTCTTTAAGTCTGTTTCCTCAAGAAGTGATTTCTTGTAGAGAAGACTAAGACTGATGAGCTTCTTCACCTAAGAGGTTGGTTGTGGGCAGGACACTATCCTGCAGAGTGCCTGAACATAGCATGACTGCCAGAGTTCAGAAACTCTGCTCTTTGATTGGGGGAAGGCAATGGAACCCCACTCCAGTACTGTTGCCCGGAAAATCCCATGGATGGAGGAGCCTGGTGGGCTGCAGTCCATGGGGTTGCTAAGAGTCAGACACGACTGAGTGACTTCACTTTCACTTTCCACTTTCATGCATTGGAGAAGGAAATGGCAACCCACTCCAGTGTTCTTGCCTGGAGAATCCCATGGACAGAGAAGCCTGGTAGGCTGCAGTCCATGGGGTCTCACAGAGTCAGACATGACTGAAGCGACTTGGCAGCAGCACCAGCAGCAGCTCTTTGATCACAAATGAAGTCAAGGTGGTCTTATATGTTTCTAAACTTTTCCTCTCAGAAGCTATGATTTCTTGGTCTTGGGCTCCAGCACCCACACTTGAAGCTACCCATGACCTATCTGTCAAGTAATTTAAGGAGTGGGTCTTAGTTATAAATCTGGGCATGAGAGTGCTCCCTGAGCTTTGTATGTAGGGTAAGAGGATGAAAGAAAGGAAGTTCAGGCCAACTGAGATGTTTTCATTAAAGTGAGGCAAAAAATTACCTAGACAATACTTTATTCTCATCTTTCACTCTTTAAATTTATTGATCCTAAACTTAAGGCTTGTTTGAGGTTGCTTGGGAAGAAAATTTTATGTCTGTTGTTTGCAGGTGCTGGTTGCTTTCCTCTTTTATCTTCCTAAATCCAACACAAGCTATTTTTCTATATTCAAGGAATTTTCTGATCTAATGTTATATAATTTTTTGGCATATAATGATTGCACTATTTTATTATTTTAATATAAGAACTCATTATCTGAGGATAATCAGTTCCAGGAAAAAAAGTCACTCAAAGTAAATCCAACTAAAGCAAAGATTAAAATCTTATATGAAGGGAAAACCTTCACATAAGGCTTAGAAGATTTACTTAAAAATAAATAAATAAATCTTGTCAAGATCCCTTGTAATTTTTTAATGGTCGTTATCATTTTCTTATTACCTGTTTTGTATTATTTTGCATTTGATTCTAGCAGTTGCAGTTCTCTGACATCACTCCCATTTCTTTCATGAATTCTTGCATCTTTCTTCAGATTTCAGCTTTGATTGTTAAAAACATGCATTTTTATTATATTGTGGGATGTTTGAAATAAAGAATTTTGAAGAAGAAAATAGCTGGAGCAATTTTGATGTGATAGAGAACACATCAAAATTGTGTAAAGATAAAGAACAGCTGCTACTAAATAGGAAGAAATATCCATGATCATACTATAAGCGATCCTTTTGTAATGACAATTTTAGTTTCCATATGCAGCCTCATGGGGTCTCCACCACCTGAATACTCTGAGAAAAAGAATACTGCCATATATACTCTATCAATTCAACAGAATGAATAAAAAGGCTTTTGCAATTTTTGTTGTCCATTTTATTTTTTGTTTTGAATTTTTGAACTTTTACTCTTTTCTATAGAACAAACTCTGCTTTCTGGATTCTGTAAAAATCAGTATCTCAAATATTTACTAGCTAAATTGCTAATTATATTTAAATCTTAATAAGTATTCTTTGCTTATTATCCTTTTTTAATACTATTTCAACTTAAATAAATAATAAGTGTTCAATATAAGAATTTGGAGGTAAATTCTTAAGACAGTAGTTTGTAAATTTAATGAGGTAATCAAACATTAATGTTCACTCTATTAATATGTAATTTCTATCTATTACTGATAAATATACATACACATTTTTTATGCTCACTGTCTTCACTGGCAGAAGGAAAAACACTAAGATGCTGTTTTTTGAAAAAGAATCCAGGGTATTTCCTCAACGTGAGCTCTTTTTAATAGAGTAAGGCTTGAATGGGGAAATAGTGGAAACAGTGATAGATTTCATTTTCTTGGGCTTCAAAATCACTGCAGATGGTACTGCAGCCATGAAATTAAAAGACGCTTACTCCTTGGAAGAAAAGTCATGATCAACCTAGACAGCATATTAAAAAGCAGAGCCATTATTTTGCCAACAAATGTCTAGTCAATACTATGGTTTTTCCAGTAGTCATGTATGGATGTGAGAGTTGGACTATAAAGAAAGCTGAGCACTGAAGAATTGACACTTTTCAACTGTGGTGTTGGAGAAGACTTTTGAGAGCCCCCTGGACTCCAAGGAGACCCAATCAGTCCATCCTAAAGGAAATTAGTCCTGAATATTCATTGGAAGGACTGATGCCGAAGCTGAAACTTCAATACTTTGGCCACTTGATGTGAAGAACTGACTCACTGGAAAAAACCCTGATGCTGGGAAAGATTGAAGGCAGGAGGAGAAGGGGATGACAGAGAATGAGATGGTTGAATGGTATCACCAATTCAATGGATGTGAGTGTGAGTAAACTCCGGGAGTTGGTGATGGACAGGGAGGCCTGACGTGCTGCTGTCCATGGGGGTCGCAAAGAGTCAGATATGACTGAGTGACTGAACCGAACTGAAGGCCTGAATTATTGATCCTTTCTACACAAAACCCATTATAAAACTTTCTAATTTTTGTGCTGGTTGTTGGGTATTTTCAGGAGATGTGGGACAAAACTGCACTATCTCTTTTTGTTAAACTCTTTTTAGTTATTTCTTGAATAACTAAATAACTAAATAAGTTATGATTGAAATATATCTTGTTCCTATCTACAGGTGTTCTCTGCTTACATATTTGTAAGAGTGCAGTAAAGATCTTAGTTTAGCTACTGTATTTTTAAAAGCTATAATACTTTTACATAGATGAAATTTTATCATATATAATCCAGGGTCTTTCCTGGTATAAACCCATAGTCAACTGATACCAAATATTATTCTTTCATGGTGCAATACACAGTAAAATTTCTCTGATACCTACAGTATATTTAAAACTTGATAAATTACCTCTGTTATTCATGAAACAAACTTATCCTATTAATAAAATATCTGTAAATGATTTAAACTAAAATATTTTATCATATTAACAGTTTCAGTGATTATTACCAAAGACTGACTAGAAGTAAAATATAATTTGAGTTTGAATCTTCATTAATCTACTTAATATTATTCACAAGTAATTCTCACCTATGAGCAGTGTATATAGATATGGAGTATAAATGTTCAGTTCAGTTCAGTTGCTCAGTCGTCTCTGACTCTTTGGGACCCCATGAACCACAGCATGCCAGGCCTCCCTGTCCATCACCAACTCCCAGAGTCCACCCAAACCCATGTCCATTGAGTCAGTGATTCCAACCAACCATTTCATTCTCTGTATAAATGTTAAGTCTCCTCATTTCCTATAAAATTCCAGTTTGACTGTGTTCATCCTTGCAATAGAGAAGAAACTGAAGTAATAGTCTTATTCATTAACTTAGATGAGAAAATGATTGATTGATTGCTTAATATTTAAGCTGTTCTTCCATGTGCATTGAATTAAATCCTCTACTGATAGGGTAACTGTCACGCATAATGCTTAGACAGCTTAAATAACAAATTATTTCATTAAAAGAACTGCAGTATCATCATTGTTATTTGTTATTCATACAAATTATGCTAATGATTACCGTGTCATATTTTAAGATGTTTAAATGGAATCCTTTAAAATTAAGCAATAATTTTAGGACTATAAAGTAATGTACTAAGATATCCCACTTGCAAAATACTGATTATATGAGCTATGATTTTAGAAAATGACCTTTAATGATAACTGTATGTCTCAATTGTTTATGTGTCTTAGATATTTTATTATGTACATACATCAAATATTTATATAAATAAATATATGCTTGGATACTAAATATATCCATATCTATTTGATGTCATTTATTTTTGATGATTCATAAATGATAAGGCTTTCATCCTTTTTTCTTTCTTAATTTATAGGCTCAATTGTTAACCATACTAAGTGTTGTTCAGATCCAGACTAGCAGAAGTCAGTGGAGAGGCAGAAATTTCATAGTTCTTGTATTTATTGTGTACTAAGATAAGTGAAAACTCATATTCTTGAATTTCCAGGTGTTCAGTTAATTTTCTGTCAAAAGGAATATAACAAGTTTACAGGCACTATTAGACAAGAGCAGACTAATTCATTTCAACTTTTGTTCAAGGGATGCTTTTTGCAAAACACTGTATGAGACACTGTGGGGTACACAGGAAATGGAAACCTATCATTCTTCTCTAGGTCTTTATTATTTCAGATGGAGAGAATGATACAGTAATTAAGCAGAGAATAATTCAGAACAAAATAAAATATGTATCATAAAAGTTATATATAAATCATCATAACAGCTTTAAAAGGAGGAATCATAGTCTATTGTAAGGAATCAAGAGAGTATTCACAAAGATGTGGGTTTTTAAGAGGAACTTAAAGGATATTAAATGATGACCTTATAGAATATCAATGTAAAGGACTGATTTTGACAGAAACAGTTTCTCCAGAGTCCATACTCATATTACTAAGCCAAGGGGAGAAAATGGCAAAGGAAACTGGAAAGGATAGGGAATAGTAATTTATAATGTTTAAAACATACATCACCAAACTGTATTTATGAACAGAGAAAGAAACACCAACTAGTCTGTTATTATCATAGTACATTTGTGGAAACCAGTTTTGAAGTAAAAATTAATGTATGTAGCAAGGTTCTGTATCAGCAAAAACACATATTAGAAAGTATCCAATAATACAACAGAAGGATCATGGAGCAAAGATTTAGAAGATGATGTTTCTCTTCTATTCCTCAATGACAACCTCTGTAGGTTGGAAGAGACTAGAAAAAGTCATGTAGACTAGCTACAGCTACCACAGTTTTACATACACCTTTTTAAATAACTATTCTGAGACAACCATTTAAGTAGTGTTTTTTTCTATATCATGAGTCAACATCTTCTGAACAAAGTGTTTAAATGTCTGCCATCATAAAGATATTCAAGAAGTTGTTCTTAAATTATAGCTTATTGTGCACACTTTCAGGTAATTAATATTCAAAACATTATAATTTAGTTAATTATTTCTGAAAACAGCACATATTAATGTATAACATAATCTTGTATGTTCTTGAAGTCAAAGAACACTACAAAATAATGTTACTGACTTTTTAGAGTAGTTTTAAGAACAATCAGATTGAAAAGAAAAAAAATCTGGGACTCAGAGTAAAATAATGTTTTATACAGGATATGTTTGCTCTACTACTATTCCAATTCTTGGTCCTACTATTCTTGGATGTCATGACCCTTTTATTTCCTATTCACCGCATGCATTATATTTAATATGCTACATTGTGACTTTATTTGAATTCATTAAACCATACAATTAACTGCATATGTTAATACTTTTGCCTGCCTTTTTTCCCAAAATGATTCTCAAGAGATTTACATGTTAAAAGCAAATGAAGTGTCCTTGAGAAAGTTTCAGTACCTGGGCCTTAGTAAATATTATAAAAACAATAATTTCTTCATAAGTATGGGGAACCAGTTCCAAAAAAGCCTGAAGAATATGAATTAAATGTTCTCTGGGAAAAATGGAGAAGGTTAAAATTCATCATTTTAACTGATATCCTTTCTACAGGAAAATAAGCAATGCAAGGAATACCAGTTTTAATTTTGTATGTCTTTTAGGAGGAAAATCATTTAATTCTTTCAATTGCAAATAAATTTACTATAATAATTATTGATTTTATATTTAATTGCCCTTAATGAGATATATTTGAGTTTAAAAAACATTAAATGAAAATAATTTATCATCTTTCTTTTAAACACAGTGCAACCCATGAATTACAATTTTAACTATATCATATCGGATGTGCTAAAACTCATATTTTGATTAGGCTTGAGCCTGTCTTTCAGGAGTACAAGGAATAGAATTTACTTCAATCACAAACTCAAAATATCAGAGTGAAGTAAGCCAGAAAGAAAAACACCAATACAGTATACTGATGCATATATATGGAATTTAGAAAGATAGTAACAATAACCCTGTGTACGAGACAGCAAAAGAGACACTGATGTATAGAACAGTCTTATGGACTCTGTTGGAGAGGGAGAGGGTGGGAAGATTTGGGAGAATGGCATTGAAACATGTATAATATCATGTATGAAACGAGTTGCCAGTCCAGGTTCGATGCAGGATACTGGATGCTTGGGGCTGGTGCACTGGGATGACCCAGAGGGATGGTATTGGGAGGGAGGAGGGTTCAGGATGGGGAACACATGTATACCTGTGGCAGATTCATTTCAATATTTGGCAAAACTAATACAATATTGTAAAGTTTAAAAATAAAATAAAATTAAAAAAATATATCAATGTTCTCTCGGGAGTATGAAGTCAGGTTTTTGTTGTTGTTGTTGTTTAACTTCAATTATTCTTATCTTTTAGCTACCTGGTGGGTTACAGTCCATGGCGTTGCAAAAAATCAGACAAGACTGAGCCACTGACCACACACAAAGTCAAAGAAAGTTTAAGGTCATCATCATTCTGCTAGTTGCTTAGGAAAAAAAAAAAAGAGAGAGAGAGAGAGACAAAAATAGTTATAGTAAAGTATGACACCAAGATAAAAAATTTTTCTTAGGTTCCAACTTTCGTCTGACTAATGCGATGCCAAAGATTGTTCCTGTAAGAGAGTAGCTCTGGCTTTATTCCTTTTACTTAGAAGAGAAATAAAATTGTCCTCACCCAGAGACTAAATATTGCACTGCAGACCAAGAGAAGTCCAAGAATCGGTATACTGAATGGGCATTTTTGTTGTATTTGCTCGTCTTGTTGCTTAGTTTCTCAGTGTAGTCACCAAAGGGCTCTTGGGGAGGCCCATGAGCTGTGATTCTAGAATAAAAGAACATACATTTTCTGAAAATAGCTATTAAAATGTATGTGACCTTAAGGGGTATTAATGTAAAATCTTTGATTTTGTTTAAATATGGGGGGTTTGCTTTGGGAGCTTGTAAGACCTGGAAGAGGAATCTAGACAGCAGGGCTGATGTAAGGGCCCAAGGATACAGAATCCCCTTCGCATCAGTTAACCAAACTGAGTTGTAGGATTATTTAAGGGTGAAAGAAAAACTGGAGGCTTGGTTTTTCCTGAAGTATCTTTGTGTATGTGAGTGAGAGAAAGAGAGAATTGAGAGAACATCCTTATTCTGATACTTGGCCAAAAACCAAATTGGGTCCCAAGGGCTAAGGTTGGCTAGGAAGTACTGAAGCAAAGGTTGGGCTGCACAGATGCTCAGGAGAAGAATCCTCGGTTTTACTTGTGGACCTTCAGTGTAAAAACATTCCCAATGCCTATTTTATCCCCACATTTCTTCATCTTTCCCAGTATTTTTCTATCTAGCCTTTCATATCTTCTGTGATACCTCAAAATTTATGAGAAATGGAATCGACATATTAAAATACCAAATGGAGCATCTAAACCTAATCTTTTTCTAATCTTAGTTTTAAACCTTAGACTTATTTTCCAGATATGACTATGATTTAAATACTAATTAGTCCATTATGAACCGTGTCATACTGTGAAGTTTTTTAGCCTCTCTGATTTTCTCATTTGTAAAATGAGCATGATCATCCATCAAAATGTTATTGGAATGATTTAGTAACACATAATAAACTACCTAAAGTCAGAAATTAGGCTTCCCAAGTGGTGCTAGTGGTAAAGAACCCACCTACTAATGCAGGAGACAGGAGAGATTCAGGTTGGATCCTTGCATCCTCTGGAGGAGGACATGGCAACCCACTCCAGTGTTCCTGCCTGGAGAATCCCCATGGATAGAGGAGCCAGGTGGGCTACAATCCATATGGTTGCAAAGAGTTGGACATGACTGAAGCAACTTGGCAGCACACACGCAAGGTCAGAAATAAATGAATAATTATTATCAACAAATGTAAAGCTTCAGCCATATTCTCTTAATCTTGCACTTCTTTAATTCTGCAGCTTGCTAGGAAACCCCACTGTATATTCTCAGTTGTAGTGATGTTTGGAGTGTATAACCATGGCACAGCCCATTTTTATGTTTATCTTAGAAAATTTGGCACTGTAGCTGCTGCCCTTTGCTGTGGGGCCAGATAATTTTATTCCAGTGCTGGGGAACAGAGAAGTGGGGGTCAATAAAATCTTCTTACCTCTCTCAAACTACTTACCATTATGAGCAATTATTACTCCTGGAAGTTTTCATATTAAGTTTCCACTGGACATGAAATGGCATAAAATATGATGTTTTAGCTAATAAGAAGTCTAAATAAATATACATCAGGCAACATATATTAGCTCCTCCTATAAACTTATATTTATAATTTTTATTTTATTAGAAATTGAAGTGGCCTCAGTTACTGATATTATTTAAAGTAATTTTTGCTATTGTGAGAGATTATTATCTTAAAGATACTTAAGTACAATTATATTATATATATTTTAGCAAATTAGCTTTTACACTTAATCTAATAAAGGGAAAATTAATCATTATATGTTTGGTACTCAGTAGTGCATATCCTAGGCCTTTCCCTGGTGGCTCAGAGGGTAAAGCGTCTGCCTGCAATGCAGGAGACCTGGGTTCAATCCCTGGGTCAGGAAGATCCCCTGGAGAAGGAAATGGCAACCCACTCCAGTATTCTTGCCTGGAAAATCCCATGGACAGAGAAGCCTGGTAGACTACAGTCCATGGGATCGCAAAGAGTCAGACACAACTGAATGGACACTAGGACTGATATCCTAGTGCATATCCTTTGGTCATTATTCTTTGTTCAGTTGCTAAATCCTATCCAATTCTTTGCGACTCCATGGACTACAGCATGCCAGGCTTCCCTGTTCTTCACTATCTCCCAGAGCCTGCTCAAACTCATGTCCATTGAGTCAGTGATGCCATCCAACCATCTCATCCTCTGTCATCCCCTTCTCCTCCTGCCCTCAATCTTTCCCAGCATCAGGGTCTTTTCAAATGAGTCAGCTCTTCACATCAGGTGGCCAAAGTATTGGAGCTTCAGTTTCAGCATCAGTCCTTCCAATGAATATTCAGGGTGATTTCCTGGTTTGATCTCCCTGCTGTCCAAGGGACTCTCCTTTGTTCATACAACCATTATTTTCAAAGTTCTTTTTGTTGTTGTTGTTATCACTGTATCTATTTAACTCAGTTGATTAGCACATGCTGCTAATGAAGTTGAGGGCATGAGTGACATGTGCGTTCAGGCCGGTTAGTTTTACTCTATCCACAGAACATAATCCTAACCTAAGGCAAAATGTACTAAAATTGAATGTTCTCCAATACAAGGCAGTCAGCCCACGGATATATGTGATTTTTTATCCAAACTGGAAAAATAATTTAGTTTCTATGTCTGAACAAGTTAAATCACTGTAGTCATACATAAACATACCACATTGTTATTTTCTTAAATTACATATTCATGTATAAATTCTTCTCAGATTCTTTTGAAACAAATAGTTCACTGATATATGCATGCTTTTTTTAAAAAATTATCCCTTTCATATGTTATACTCTGAATCACAGAGAGATGAATAGTAGTTCCCACTCTGAGTATCCTAGTTGCCATTACAATTATCATTTTACAAAAATAATTTCAACTTTCATGTTATTCTCCATGAGTCCACAAATATTATTTGACCACTCTGTTTTAGCATTAATTTTGATTGATGACTTTATCATTGCAGTTATTTTATTTTTAGCCAGATTTATGAATCTGGCTAAAGTGTCTTGAGTCTTTAGAACTGCTCATATACATAGTGCCATTCAGTCAGTTCAGTTCAGTCACTCAGTCGTGTCCAACTCCTTCCGACCCCAAGAATCACTGCACGCCAGGCCTCCCTGTCCACCACCAACTCCCGGAGTTCACTCAAACTCAAGTTCATCAAGTGGGTGATGCCATCCAGCCATCTCATCCTCTGTCGTCCCCTTCTCCTCCTGCCCTCAATCCCTCCCAGCATAAGGGTCTTTTCCAGTGAGTAAACTCTTCGCATGAGGTGACCAAAGTATTGGAGTTTCAGTTTCAGCATAAGTCGTTCCAAAGAATACCCAGGGCTGATCTCCATTAAGATGGACTGGTTGGATCTCCTTGCAGTCCAAGGGACTCTCAAGAGTCTTCTCCAACACCACAGTTCAAAAGCATCAATTCTTTGGCACTCAGCTGTCTTCACAGTCCAACTCTCACATCCATACATGACCACTGGAAAAACCATAGCCTTGACTAGACAAACCTTTGTTGGCAAAGTAATGTCTCTGCTTTTCAATATACTATCTAGATTGGTCATAACTTTCCTTCCAAGGAGTAAGCATCTTTTAATTTAATGACTGCAGTCACCATCTGCAGTGAGTTTGGAGCCCAAAAAAATAAATTCTGACACTGTTTCCACTGTTTCCCCATCTATTTCCCATGAAGTGATGGGACCAGATGCCGTAGTCTTAGTTTTCTGAATGGTGAGCTTTAAGACAACTTTTACAATCTCTTCTTCCACTTTCATCAACAGGTTTTTTAGTTCCTCTTCACTTTCTGCCATAAGAGTGGTGTCATCTGCATATCTGAGGTTATTGATGTTTCTCCTGGCAATCTTAATTCCAGCTTGTGCTTCCTCCAGCCCAGTGTTTCTCATGATGTAGTCTGCATATAAGTTAAATAAGCAGGGTGACAATATACAGCCTTGACGTACTCCTTTTCCTATTTGGAACCAGTCTGTTGTTTCATGTCCAGTTCTAACTGTTGCTTCCTGACCTGCATACAGGTTTCTCAAGAGGCAGGTCAAGTGGTGTGCTATTCCCATCTCTTGAAGGATTTTCCACAGTTTATTCTGATCAACACAGTCAAAGGCATTGGCATAGTCAATAAAGCAGAAATAGATGTTTTTCTGGAACTCTCTTGCTTTTTCGATGATCCAGTGGATGTTGGCAATTTGGTCTCTGGTTCCTCTGACTTTTCTAAAACCAGCTTGAACATCTGGAAGTTCACAGTTCACATACTGCTGAAGCCTGCCTTGGAGAATTTTGAGCATTACTTTACTAGTGTGTGAGATGAGTGCCATTGTGTGGTAGTTTGAGCATGCTTTGGCATTGCCTTTCTTTGGGATTGGAATGAAAACTGACCTTTTCCAGTCCTGTGGCAACTGCTGAGTTTTCCAAATCTGCTGGCATATTGAGTGCAGCACTTTCACAGCATCATCTTTCAGGATTTGAAAGAGCTCAACTGGAATTCCATCACCTCCACTAGCTTTGTTCCTAGTAATGCTTTCTAAGGCCCACTTGACTTCACATCCCAGGATGTCTGGCTCTAGGTGAGTGATCACACCATCATGATTATCTGGGTTGTGAAGATGTTTTTTGTACAGTTCTCCTATGTATTCTTGCCACCTCTTCTTAATATCTTCTGCTTCTGTTAGGTCCATACCATTTCTGTCCTTTATCGAGTCCATCTTTGCATGAAATGTTCCCTTGGTATCTCTAATTTTCTTGAAGAGATCTCTAGTCTTTCCCATTCTGTTGTTTTCCTCTATATCTTTGCATTGATCACTGAGGAAGGCTTTCTTATCTCTCCTTGCTATTCTTTGGAACTCTGCATTCAGATGCTTATATCTGTCCTTTTCTCCTTTGCTTTTCTCTTCTCTTCTTTTCAAAGCTATTTGTAAGACCTCCTCAGACAGCCATTTTGCTTTTTTGCAGTTTTTTTTGTTTTCCCATGGGGATGGTCTTGATCCCTGACTCCTGTACGATGTCACGAACCTCTGTCCATAGTTCATCAGGCACCCTGTCTATCAGATCTAGTCCCTTAAATCTATTTCTCACTTCCACTGTATAATCATAAGGGCTTGGTTTAGGTCATACCTGAATGGTCTAGTAGTTTTCCCCACTTTCTTCCATTTAAGTCTGAATTTGGCAATAAGGAGTTCATGATCTGAGCCACAGTCAGCTCCTGGTCTTGTTTTTTGCTGACTGTATACAGCTTCTCCATCTTTGGCTGCAAAGAATATAATCAATCTGATTTCAATGTTGGCCAGCTGGTGATGTCCATGTGTAGAGTCTTCTTTTGTGTTGTTGGAAGAGGGTGTTTTCTATGACCAGTGCATTCATAGTCTTGGATTACCGTGATATTGAATGGTTTGCCTTGGAAATGAACAGAGATCATTCCATTATTTTTGAGATTTCATCCAGTACTGCATTTTGGACTCTTTTGTTGACCATGATGGCTACTCCATTTCTTCTAAGGGATTCCTGCCCACAGTAGTAGATATAATGGTCATCTGATTTAAATTCATCCATTCCAGTCCATTTTAGTTCGCTGATTCCTAGAATGTTGACGTTCACTCTTGCCATCTCCTGTTTGACCACATCCAATTTGCCTTGATTCATGGACCTAACATTCCAGGCTCCTGTGCAATATTGTTCTTTACAGCATTGGAGCTTGCTTCTATCACCAGTCACATCCACAACTGGGTATTGTTTTTGCCTTGGCTCCATCCCTTCATTCTTTCTAGAGTTACTTCTCCACTGATCTCCAGTAGCATATTGGGCACCTACTGACCCAGGGAGTTCCCTTTTCCGTATCTTATCATTCTGCCTTTTCATACTGTTCATGGGATTCTCAAGGCAAGAATACTGAAGTGGTTTGCCATTCCCTTCTCCAGTGGACCACATTCTGTCAGACCTCTCCACCATGACCCTCCCGTCTTGGGTTGCCCCACATGGCATGGCTTAGTTTGATTGAGTTAGACAAGGCTGTGGTCCATGTGATCAGATTGGCTAGTTTTCAGTGATTATGGTTTCAGTGTGTCTGCCGCTTGATGCCCTCTCACAACACCTACCATCTTACTTGGTTAAATAAGTAATCCTACCATTAGTTAGTCCCTAAAAATGTAGCTGAACATTTTAAAACAGCTTATAAATCATTACAATTAACAACTTTCAAACTGCCCATCTAAAGCAACTCGCTTGATATGCTATCTGTTATTTTTTCTTTAAAACCCTCTAGTCTGTTTATCTAAGGCAGCCATTTAACATTTAAAATGATGTTCTTTTTTAAGGTATGTGATGGGCTGCTGAAGACAAGCTTTTGTTTTAATTATCAACAATTTCTGTGATACGATATAATTTTTGCAGTGCTCAGGGCCTTTTACAAATCAAAAGGAATTCAACTAAAACAGTAATTAATGTCAAATGACTAGTCACAAAAGGCCCTATTTAATTAAAAAGTTCTAATCTTTGATTAAACCTCATCACATATTCTCTTGATTGCAAACTGTTGTCTGAAAAAGGAATGTAATTGGGTACATAGTCTATTGTCATTCTAAAATGACACCTGCAAATTATATGTGCATGGCTTGTTTAAAATTTGAAAATGATTCTTAAGTTATATTTTTATATTGACTGCTTTTCTCCTTTTGCCACTATAATGAAGCCTCCTCTTTTGTTAAATACATCAGCTAAAAAATAAATCAAGTAAATTTATGTATGATTTTTTTTAAAATCAGTTAAGAATATTTTGGACATTTTTCTTTTGAAGTTCAAATTAAAATAAACTTTATTCTTATAAAATCAATAGAAAAGTGAGAAAATGTAATTTTGGGTCAAATAATTATGATATATTTTGTGCTTACATTTAGAAATATTTAAAAAAGTTCCCATATTTTTTAGTACTTCTCATATTCTATTTTCTGTTTTATTACATATTGAAATCACTGGTTACTAATTCAGATTTATATATTGCTTTTCATTACATTTATTTATTTTGTGATCATACTGTTAGATTTAATCCAGTTCAGTTCAGTCACTCAGTCTTGTCCCACTCTTTGCGACCCCATGGACTGCAGCACACCAGGCCTCCCTGTCCATCACCAACTCCCAGAATTTACTCAAACTCATGTCTATTGAGTCAGTGATGCCATCTAACCATCTCATTCTCTGTTGTTCCCTTATAGATTTAATTATTATATAGATTTAATTATAGAACTATAGATTTAATTATCATTCTCCTATTCTGGGTTTGATCCCTTGACTGGGAAGATTACCTGGAGAAGAGAATGGCTCCCCACTCAAGTATTCCTGCCTGGAGAATTCCATGGACAGAGGAACCTAGCAGGCTACAGTCCATGGGGTTGCAAAGAGTCAGACAAGACTGAGCAACTTTCACTTGTTCACTTATTTGGAATAGAAAATGTACTATGTTAATTAGATCATTAAAAAAAAATAAGGATAGGGGATTTCCTGGTGGTTCAGCAGTTAGAACTTGGTGCTTTCACTGTTGGGCCCAGGCTTTATTCCTGGGTTCAATCCCTGGCCAGGGAACTAAGAATCACAAGACATGTGGTGTGGCAAAAAAAACAAAAAAAAAAAAAAAAAATCAATGATTTTGGTAAAGTTTCAGGACACAAAATTAATGCACAAAATTATCTTATATTTCTATATACTAACAGCAAAAGGTCAGAAAGAGAAATCAAGGAAACAACCCCATTACTATTTCATCAAAAGAATAAAATTCCTAGGAATAAACCTACCTAACAAGGCAAAAGACCTGTACTCAGAAAACTAAAAGATACTGATGAAAGAAATCAAAGGTGACACAGTTAGAGATATATACCATGTGGAAGAACCAATACTGTGAAAATGACTATACTATCCAAAGCAATCTACAGAATCAGTGCAGTATCTATCAAATTACCAATGGCATTTATGATAGAATTATAAAATAATGGTTTAATCACAATTAATATTATTCCCTGTGATATACAGTCAGACATTGTTGTTTATCTATCCTATATATAATATTTTGCATATGCTAATCCTAAATCCCAGTTTGCTTCTCCCCAACCCTCCTCACTCTTGACAATCACAAATCTGTTCTCTGAATCTGTGAGTTTATTTCTGTTTCATAGATATGTTCATTTGTGTCATAGTTTCGATTCCACATACAAGTGGCATGATATGATATTTGCCTTTCTGACTTACTTCATTTAGTATGATAATATCGAGGCCTACTCATATTTCATTACTTTATTCTTTTTAATGATGGAGTAATATTTTATTATATATATATATACACACATATATATGTGTGTATATACATATATATATATGCACAAAAATTTCACTATATACAAATCTTCAAGTTGCAAACTCAAAGATGCAAATGTGCATTTGCATGCCCAATCCCATAAATTAGTTCATGTATCTGGTGTACATTGTAATGCGCATGTATCCTCTACAAGTGACCATGCTTTTGTCTGTAGTGTTGTATGGAGCAGCAATCCCCAAACTTCTTAGCTCCAGGGACCAGTTTCATGGAAGACAATTTTTCTACAGGATGGTGAGGGGATGGTTCATGTGGGAAACTTCACTGGACCATCTAACTCCTGCTGTGCACCCTGGTTCCTAACCAGCTGTGGGGTTTGGGGGCACTGGTAGGGAGTGCAGTAGTACAGTTGTTTTTTTTTTTTTTTTTTTCAAGTCCAGGATGTCTGGAAGCAAATATAAAAGCAACAGTGATGTAGCTATTACTGCTAAGAAGTGCCAAGGGATAACAATGGAAACAAAGGTGAAAATGAGTGGAACAAGGTGAAAAGGTAGTAGATGTCACTTGGCCTTATAACATGAATCATTCAACCAATGTCAGGATTCCAAAGAACAAGGACAAAATCATTGTGTCAGTGACGTTGACGATAATATTGAAGAAGCATGGGAAAGTGACGTAGGAGATGGAGAAACTTCTCAATGTGTCGATGCAGGATCAGCATCCAGTCACACTTAGTTTAATGCTAATTCAAGAGAAAACTAAAAATCTATATGAAGACTTGAAGAAGAAACACAGGACAGAATCAGAAGGTTTATCTTTTAATGCTAGCCATGATTGATTTCACTGGTTCAAGACTAGAGCCAATCTTCATAATATTAGAGTATTGATAGGTAGTGAGGCAGCAATTTAAGATATGGTAACTGCCTGGGAATTTACTGAAACACTTTGACCAATTATTGATGAAGGTGCATCTTTACCCAGGGAGGTTTTTAATGTGGATAAGACAAGACTGTACTAGAAGAGGATACCAGACCAAAGTTACATCACTGCAGTTCAGTTCAGTTCAGTTGCTCAGTCGTGTCCGACCTTTTGCGATCCCATGAATTGCAGCATGCCAGGACTCCTTGTCCATCACCAACTCCAGGAGTTCACTCAAACTCATGTCCATCGAATTGGTGATGCCATCCAGCCATCTCATCCTCTGTCGTCCCCTTCTCCTCCTGCCCCCAATCCCTCCCAGCATAGGGTCTTTTCCAATGAGTCAACTCTTCACATGAGGTGGTCAAAGTACTGGAGTTTCAGCTTTAGCATCATTCCTTCCAAAGAAATCCCAGGGCTGATCTTCAGAATGGACTGATTGGATCTTCTTGCAGTCCAAGGGACTCTTAAGAGTCTTCTCCAACACCACAGTTCAAAACCATCAATTCTTTGGTGCTCAGCCTTCTTCACAGTCCAACTCTCACATCCATACATGACCACTGGAAAAACCATAGCCTTGACTAGACGGACCTTTGTTGGTAAAGTAATGTCTCTGCTTTTGAATATGCTATCTAGGTTGGTCATAACTTTCCTTCCAAGGAGTAAGCGTCTTTTAATTTCATGGCTGCAGTCACCATCTGCAGTGATTTTGGAGCCCAGAAAAATAAAGTCTGACACTGTTTCCACTGTTTCCCCATCTATTTCCCATTAAGTGATGAGAACAGATGCCATGATCTTAGTTTTCTGAATGGTGAGCTTTAAGCCAACTTTTTCACTCTCCTCTTTCACTTTCATCAAGACGCTCTTTAGTTCCTCTTCACTTTCTGTCATAAGGGTGGTGTCATGTGCATATCTGAGGTTCTTGATATTTCTCCTGGCAATCTTAATTCCAGCTTGTGCTTCTTCCAGCCCAGCATTTCTCATGATGTATACTGCATATAAGTTAAATAAGCAGGGTGACAATATACAGCCTTGACGTACTCCTTTTCCTATTTGTAACCAGTCTGGTGTTCCATGTCCAGTTCTAACTGTTGCTTCCTGACCTGCATATAGGTTTCTCAGGAGGCAGGTCAGGTGGTCTGGTATTTCCATCCCTTTCAGAATTTTCCACAGTTTATTGTGATCCACACAATCAAAGGCATTGGCATAGTCAATAAAGCAAAAATAAATGTTTTTCTGGAACTCTCTTGCTTTTTTGATGATCCAGCAGATGTTGGCAATTTGGTCTCTGGTTCCTCTGACTTTTCTAAAACCAGCTTGAACATCTGGAAGCTCATGGTTCCCATGTTGCTGAAGCCTGGCTTGGAGAATTTTGAGCATTACTTTCAGTAAGAAGGAAAAGATGCCATGTTATAAATTAGCAAAGGATAGACTAACTCTGTTGCTTGATGGCAATACTTCCAACAATATGAAGCAGAAGACTGTCTTAGTTTATCATTCAGAGAACCCAAGAACCCTTAAAAACATAGTTAATGGCTCTCTTCTTCTTATGTGGAAGAGCAACTCCAAAACCTGGGTTATGCAAGCTATTTTCCAGGACTGATTTTTTTCACCACTTTATCCTGGAGGTAGATAAATATTGCCTGGAGAAAGAGGTCCCATTCAAAATTCTTTGCTGCTCCATAATGCTTTGAATCACCCCCTATTCCTGGATGACTTTCATCTCAAGTTAAAGTAGTACATCTGCCACTGAATACCACATTGTTCATCTAACCTATGGACCAGGGAGTTATAGCGACTCTCAAGAAATATTATTAACATCACAATTTTCATCAGATGGTAAAGGTGAGTGATGAATCAAGAACAACCTTGTGACAATTTTGAAAGAACTATAGCATCTACAAGGCCATAAAGACACTGACTTTGCTTGGCATGAGGTTGTAGCTGTCTCCATTAGTGGGGTTTGGAAGAACATTTACTCTCCCATTTGTTCATGACTTTTGTGGCTTTGAGACAGTGGAAGAGGAGTCCAAAGAGGTCTTCAGCAACTTGGTAACCTTCATGACAAGCTGGAGTAGGATCTGCAAGAGGTCAACATCATTGAACTCCTTGTTGTACAACACTAGGAGCTTACTAATGAAGACATGATGGAACTGGGGGCCCAGAGAAAGGACAAAGAGAGGCAAGAGGAAGAAGTAAACTGAAGAACCTAAGAGATTCATATCACAGGAAATGGAGAAGGAGACACTTATTCAAGATGATGCTATTAGTTTTTGAAGCACAGGAACCTAATATAGAATTGTACACAGAGGCTGCAGCAGCCATTCAGAATGCAATCCAGTACTACAGTGCCATCTATGATGAGAAAAAAATAAAAATAAATTTTAAAGCTACTACCCAGACATCACTGGATCATTTTTTCAAAAGGGTAGATAGAACTGAATCCAGCAAGGAATCAGAACCTGTGCCATCAACATCAGACATGAGTGAAATCGCAGCTTGCCCTCCATCTCCTTTTGCTAATGATCCTTCAGCTCTACCATCTTCCACTTCCTTTCCCTCCTCCAGTCCATAACTCTTCTTGCTAGCCTCTGTATGCCAGCTGTTCTACTGTACTATCATACTTTTCAAGGCACTGTACTGTGAGATTTAAAATGTTTGCTTTATTTTTTGCTTGCTTTGTTATGTATTATTTTTGTGAAAAAAATATTATAAACCTACTACACTGCAGTATTATAGAGCCAATCTGGGCTTTCCAGGTGGCACTAGCGGTAAAGAATCCACTTGCTAATGCAGGAGATTCAAGAAACAGGGGTTTGATCCTTGGGTGGGGAAGATCCCCTGGGGTAGGGAATGTCAACCCACTCCAGTATTCTTGTCCGGAAAATCCCATCGATAGAGGAGCCTAGAGGGCTACAGTCCATGGGGCTGCAAATGTCGAACATGCCTGAGTGATTGAGCATAACACAAATAGCTGATTGTGTTAGTTGGGTACCTAGGCTAACTTTGTTGGCTGTAGGAAAAATTTGGACTTATGAACACGCTCTGGGAAGGGAACTCATTCATATGTAGGAGACTTACTGTCCCACATCTTTATCTCTTCATCTGTCACTGGACACTTAAGTTGTTTTTGTGTGTTGGTTATTGCAAATAGTGCTGCTATGAATATAGAGGAAGCATGTACCTTTTAAAATTATAGTTTCATCTGGATATATACCCAGGAATGGGGTTGTTGGATCATACAGCAACTCTATTTTCAGTGTTTTGAGGGACCTACACACTGTTCTCCATACTAGATGCATCAATTTACATTCCCATTAACAATATAGGTGGGTTCCCTTTTCTCCACACCCTCTCCAGCATTTGTTATTTGTAGGTTTTCTAAAGTATGGCCATTCTGTCAGGTGTGAGTGATATTTCATTGTAGTTTTGATTTGCATTTCTCTAATAACTTATGACATCTACACTTTAAATTAAAAAAACTTATTTTGTATACTTATCACATGAAATATGTATAAAATTAGAATATATAAATATTTTTATTATATTGATTAACACTATATATTAATAAATTGTAACTGAAACTTTAACAGCAAGCTGTTGTATTTATGACAATTTGTTATCTCATAAATTATTTTTAATTCTAAGATCAAGCTAATGAGTAAAGAAATAGAAATGCTTTCTTGAGTCTTCATCTTAAAGTAGAATTAAGCTCTTTTGATTAATTACCATAACAGGTTTTAAACTATAGCATCAAGTCAATTATATGCATGACACATATGAGTGAAGCAGTTTGCTAAAATTTGTGGATTTGACACATCAGTAAAAAATGAAATTAACTTCATAAGGATAATTGAAACAATAAAGCAAGTTAAAAGACATATTATAAAATGATTCAAAAATTAATCCTGTCAAGTATTTAACATGGTGTTAAAATTGATAACTATCTATGGAAAATGAAAATATAAATATAAATTCTTATTGAATTTTTATGACTTTCTTCTCTGAAAACTTAACAGACTACTATAATTCTTTATACATAATAATGTAATAAATTCTCTAACTCTGGAGACAGTTCCTGTGATAAAAAAAAAAAAAAAATTCTACCAGTTAAACAGTCAATGAGACTTCATCAAAGACCATTGCAATAAGGGAGAAAGACTGAACTCAACTTCACAGAGAAAAAAAAAAAAAAAGCAAGAGAGTTTTTAAATGCTGGGATGAGTTGGTACAAAAGGACTAGAGAACATTAGTGGGGAGGTTTGGTCACTGAGGTTATCTGTGTTTGCTAATTATCACTATAGAAGTTAGCCAGAAGATTGGGGGATAATTACATTTCAAAGGTATGACTCTCAGGTATTCCACAAATACATTCCTTTGTTGTCAAAGATTTACATCTCAAAGAGGCAGAGAAAGAATTTGCAATTGCAAGTTTGCTAAGTAAATACCTTATGAAAAGTCAGAAGCCTGGAGTCAGGCCAAAGCCTGTCTGTAGTGAAGATAGGCAAAAAGTGAAGGCCTTCTTGGTAAGATGAATTTTCTTGTCACGTTTTACTTAAAGTGAGCATTTTGTGAAGAGTGGAGATGACACTAATAATAGTTTGTCAATTTTTCTATTGCTTACTTTGGACTCCAATGAGTCCTTGTTAATTAATATATCTTAAATATGAGGATTTAAAAATATATATATTAGGATTCTTCCAAATGTGATATCAATGACACCAGCACTGACGTGATGTGTTATTTCATTTGCCATTGAAATTTAATCTCATCATATCACCCTAAAGCAGACACTTCTATTATCTCCATGTTATCATTGAGGAAATGGAAGTATAGAAACGTTAAAGTAACTTACCCAAGGTCAGACATCTAACATTTGCTTGGGCTGAGATACAAACACAGGTAGAGTTATCTGAAAAACTGGTTCACCTTTTGATGGAAGTTAAAGTCACAAGCAAGGCAAAGAGTAGGATACCTGAAGCAAATAAGAACACCTGGGATCCTTCCGTTGCTGCTGCTGTTTCTGCGTCAGTCGTGTCCGACTCTGTGCGATCCCATAGACAGAAGCCCACCAGGCTCCTCTGTCCCTGGGATTCTCCAGACAAGAACACTGGAGTGGGTTGCCATTTCCTTCTCCAATGCATGAAAGTGAAAAGTGAAAGTGAAGTCGCTCAGTCATGTCTGACTCTTAGCGACCCCATGGACTCTAGCCTACGAGGCTCCTCCATCCATGGGGTTGTCAAGACAAGAGTACGGGAGTGGGGTGCCATTGCCTTCTCCAGGGATCCTTCTGTTAGGTAGGTAGAATAGGGAAAAGGAGTCCAAAATGGCGGTGGCTAAAAGACAAGGAAGGGAAAAGCCCACGAAAATAGAACAAAAGAAAGTCTGAGGACTGGAGTGAGGACCTCAGGTAAAACAGACAACATTCCTGGCTGGCCCAATTTACATAGGACAGGCCCAGGGAGAGATAAACATATAAATAGAGGAGCCAAATCTAGCTCTCTCTCTCCCACGCACTGGGACACTCTTCTCCTCGTGTCTTTGGATCGACGTGCCCTCACACCTTGAAGATGGATTTTCCTGCTATCTTCTAAATAAAATAGAGCTGTAACACTGAGCTGTAATACTGATTTGTCTAAGAGCTATAACATGGTCCATTCAAGACCTGAGAGCTATAACACGGTCTATCCAAGACCTGAGAGCTGTTACGCGCCAAGGGGGCTTTAATGTCTGTCACTCCAAATATTTGTTGTGACGAGACAAAGAGCCAAGGAACATACACTCGCATGACACTTCCCAAAGCAGTGTCTCCCTGAACAGCAAAATTAGGGAAGTTTTAAGCCAAAGGTACATATGTATTTGTCAGGGGAGTGTGTAATTTCCTTGGTTCTGTCTCATCACAACAAAAATTTGAAGCTGCAGACCAGTGTTACAACCCTCAGATGGACCAGTGTTATAGCCCTTGAATAGACTGGTGTTACAGCTTCATGGTTGGCTGTAGTTTTATACATTCTTTTTTAACTGGCACTGCATTTTGTAGTTTGTTGACCTGGGCAGAGACAAAATGTATTAGACAATCAATAAAACATGCAACAATCATAAGCAGCATCAATATCATGATAACAAGACTAGTAGGGGCATTAGCCAACTCCAAATTCCCATCACCAGGAATATTCCCCAAATAGAGATTGTCCCACCCCAAGACCTCTTCATCTCATTCTTTGAGATCCTGTAGGGTCTGAATGTTTTTCTTGAGGACTGTGAGACTTTCTTTAACTTAGCTGGAGATATTTACCCAGAAACAACATGTCTCATTCAAGATGACTCAAGTCTCTCCTTGTTCAGGGATCAGGAGATCTATCTCCTGTCTGTTTTGGAATACAACCCCTGCCAAGCTGCATTGGCTCTTGAGAGCTGTCCTGAGAAATCTTATCCCCAGAAACTAGATTTTGGGGGTGTTCATTAGAATGGCACTCATTTGCAGTTCTGAATACGTATCTGAGATCTCCCAGGGGCTCACAGGTGTATTGAGTGTCCTCTTCTGTTTTCTTCCATGGCTTGACTCATGGTAGTGAATCCGGGAGTCATGTCCTGGTGCCTTAACTGCTCTGGGGGTAGAAAGTATTACAGGGTAGGGGACCTTCCATGTGGGCTGGAGTTGGGACTTTGGGGACCCACCTTTCCAGACTTTAATTAGGACTTGAGTCCTTGGAGCATATAGTGGAGAGACTTTAGAATCTTTTGGGTCCTGGTTGACACACAACAAGCATATATCCTGTTGGAATTGCCTGGTGGCCATGGTATAAGACCAGAGAGTCTGAGCCTCTGGATCAAGGAAGAGGCCATTGACATAAACAAAAGGTCTCCCATATAGCGTCTCATAAGGACTAAGACCAACCTGTGCCTTAGAGGCAATACGGGTGCAGAGGAGAGCTATTGGTAAACCCTCCTTTCATCCCAGGGAGGTCTCCTGAGTTATCTTTGTTATCACTGATTTTAAGAATTGATTGACTCTTTCTACATTTCCTGAAGACTGAGGCCTCCAGGCGCAATGGAGATAATAAGTAATGACCAATGCATTTGTAGCAAGCCGTTTTAGAAGACCTGTCATGGTTTGGACACTCTTTGGCCCAATGCCCTGCCTGTCTACAGATTAGGCATTCGCCTCATGCCTTGTCTTTCAAGGATTCAGGGTTTGCCATAGAGCTTCCTTGGAGGGTGGCTAGCAACTGGGTATGCCTTGTCTCTTCCTTTTCTCCCTTTCCTGGGTCTTGGCTTCCTTCTCTTGTTCTCTGTTATAAAAGATATTGGTGGTTGTCTGGACCATCTCATCCAAAGAGGCTGCAGGGTCCTGCTGTTATAGCTGTTGTAACTATCCTAATGTCTAATGCATACTGGGGCAGGATTTTTTCCTTTAAAATCACCTGTCCCTCGTAACAGTCTTAGTCTAGATTGGTAAACTTTTGGAGGGCCTCTTTTAGCCTTTCCCGAAAGGCAATGGTGTTCTCGTTGGGCTCCTGATTTATTACTGAGACCAGGGCATAGCTGATTACATTTTGCTGGGCTGCTTTCAGTCCTTCCTTTACACAGATTAGAAAATGATCCTTTTCCCAGATGTGCTCAGGGTCATTATAATTCCAATTAGGATCTGAAGAGGGGACTGCAGTTTCCCCTACTGGGTATTTATTATTTGACATGTGAAGCCTTATAGCATACCTTCAGGCTTGCTTTAAGACCCTAGTATGCTCACAGTCAGATAAAGTTTGACTAAATATGACCATGATATCCTTCCACGTCAAGTCAAATGCCAAGGTAATGTGTTGGAATGTATCTATATATTTGCCTAGGTCATTTGTATAGCTTACCAGGTCTTGTTTGATCTGTCTTGGTTCTAAGAGGGAGAAGGGCTTATGGACCTGGGTTGGTCCAGATTCTTCTCTAGTTTCAACTAAGGGACATACTTGAGCTGGCTTTTGTGGAGGGGGTGCTCCCAGATATGGGGGCATGTTTTGATACAAAGAAGGAGCACCAGGCAACTCGGGAGCTGTGGAAGTTGAACCTTCACAGCGGGGTTCCTTCTCTTGGTTGTCTGGGCCAAACACCATTTGCCTAATAGGCTCACTTTTAGGGCATACAACAATCCCATACTTAAGACAGAGTTCCTTCATATCTCTTAGTTGGAAGAAAATTTGGATATAGGGGATCTCTATCCATTTCCGTTGTCTTTTGCAGAATATATATAGCTGCAGGATGGTATTGTAATTTAAAATCCTATCCTTGGGCCAGTGCTCCTTGTCCTCCAGAGGATAGCATGGCCACGCAGTGGCACAAAAGGATTTTAAGTGACTTCTTAGAGTTAGAGGATCAAACAGCTTCCAGTTATCAAGGATGCATCTAAAGGGTGTCTGTTGGGAAGTGGATTAGTTATTTCCCATCTGAAAGACAGTGATGACAGGAAGGAAAAGAAAAAAGAAAAAAGTAATAAGCCTCCTTCAATTTCCTTGGGTGGACTTCCTTTTTGAGGGGTGAGTCTTTTTGAGACTTATCCTACCCAGTACTGTTGAAACCTGAGACCCAGGCATCCCCAGGTCAAGGAGAAGATCCCCAGGCAGGCTGAGGCATGACAGCCTCCTGGAGATGGAAAGGTTGAGGCATGTTGGCCTCCAGAGAATTGGGTCCCTGGGCAGGTCGAGACGTGTCGACCTCCTGGGACCTCTGGACTGGTGGATCCCCGAGCAGGTTGAGGCGTGACAACCTTTTGAGGGCCAGATCCCTAGGCAAGTCGAGGCAGGTCAACCTCCTGGGATCCCTGGACTAGAGTTGGGCGTCCCCAAGGTCTCCAGTGTGGCCAGTGTTAGGTAGGATTAAGGGGTTGCAATTTTAACTCATTGCCAGTTTGTTCACCACAAATGGGAATAGACAACATGATGTAAAGCAGTCCAAGCATATGCCCTGAGACTGGGAACCTAGTGAAAGAGATATAAGCCTTATCCTCTTACTTCTCTAAGGGAAGGTAGTCACTGATTTCCTCCCCTAGTCCTCCATAAGAGCAGCTTAGGGTATTTCCAATGGTAAACACTTCATTAGCACAATCCCTGAGTCTGGAAGATCCCCTGGAGAAGGAAACGGCAACCCACTCCAGTATTCTTGCCTGGAGAATCCCATGAATGGAGAAGCCTGGTGGGTTACAGTCCACGGGGTTGCAAAGAGTCAGACATGACCCAATGACTTCACTTTCACTTTCTTTCACTTTAGGTAATAACAGAAGTAATGGCAAAGGAGTGGGTTATTTGGCCCTGTTAGGGGCATTAAGAGTATTTTAATAATAAGCAGGGTGGAGCAATGTTGCCTACAAGGGGGCAGGGTCCTGGTTATAGGAGTTAGTAAGTGGCTTAAGAACAAATTGATAAGAGGCAAAAGACCAGATATTCCATAAAAGTGGAGTGGAGATGTGATCCTGGGATATGTTTGTAACTTTAGGAGAAGGGTGGTAAGGCTTTGGCCCAAATGGCCTGCAGGTCTAACTCCCAAAGTGGCAAACATTATCCCTGGAAGCCCAGTTGCCTTTTAAGGGATGCCAACAGATGGACTTCTAGCAGGCACTGTGTGCCTGTCTCCTGCCCTAGCGAATTCACTGAGAGATGCTGATGTTGCACATGTTGTAGGAAACATGGAGGATGAAGGCCTGAATATCTAGAGGGATTGGATATCATACAGTATTTCCCTCCCAAGGGCCAACTATTTTCTGATTGTCCCTCCAGAAGATTGTAGAGGTAACACTGTGGGCCTGGATGGGGCTCAGGAAAAGAACATGAAACAGGAGGGAAGGGGGCAGGGCACAACTTTTGAAAGAATGACATAGGGCAAGGGCATAACATAAACTGATTAAAATCAAATGGGTCCAAGATAACAAGTCAAATTCAACTAAACCTTGGTCCCCAAACTGCAAGCTAATGACACATCCAGGTGGCAGGACAGTTCCAAGTCTCAAAGATGGAGGAGTGGGTGGTTCCCCAATGGTTGGAATGATCCCCCCACTCATTAGCATATGAATTCACCTAGCTGGAAAAAACTAGCCACATCACATTCTTTAGCCAAAGCACTTGCCCTCTGCAATGGAATACACCCTGCAGAGTGTGCTTCTCTCTATATCAGAACAAATCCACGTCTTACTTATCACTGTGTCTCTAACTGAATTTCTGCAATGAGACATCAGAGCCTGAGCTTCATTAGGTCCTGAAGCCAGATACCTTGGGTTTGGCCAGTCTCAAGTCC
The DNA here is from genome assembly GCF_029407905.1 of Bubalus kerabau. Taxonomy (NCBI): domain Eukaryota; kingdom Metazoa; phylum Chordata; class Mammalia; order Artiodactyla; family Bovidae; genus Bubalus; species Bubalus kerabau. Next base: position 6,052,708 of record NC_073635.1, on the reverse strand, counting down.
TGGGAGAGAGGACAGAAGGAAAAAGTAGTGGGAAAAATGTGCCAAGGAATCCCCTTCATAAACTGCTGGAAAATCTGCTAAATACCTGACATGTGCTCACAGTTTTCATTGACCTGATCCCTGGCAGAAAGAAGATTAAGGACAGATGAACCCCCACTGGCTTAGGTAATAGCTACTGGGGCCCAGCAGATAGTGGAGTCTTTGGGACAAACTGAGGAGTAGGCCCTGCCAGAGTCCCGCAATTGCACCCACAGCTGCTCGCCTGTTCACGGGGGGTTCAAGGAAACAAGAAAAAAGAGATTGTAAAGGAATTAAGATTTTGTTAGGCATGTGTCCTTCCATCTATAGGAGCAAGGACATCCTACCTTAACTGGAGGTCTTCTAGAATCTGAGACTGAGGCGCATGAGCTTTCTGCTGAGTTCATTTTTTGCTCTCCTGGTTTCCAGCACGCTGGGCTTCTTGTCACTTCCCCTGTGCTGGGTTTTCTTCACGTTCAGCTTCTACCGCGGGAGGTTTGTTGAGTTGGGCTCCTGCTGTTCTTGGCCTTCTCCTTGCAGGGGCCACGCCGAGGTTGTTTCAGTCAGGTTAAATATGAGTGTATAATTTCCTCAGTTCTGTCTCGTTACAACAAAAATTTTAAGAGACAGTTGGACCTGTGTTACAGCTCCACGTTACAGCTCAGTTTTATTTAGAAAGTAAAGGAAAATACATCCTCCAGGTCTGAGGACGTGCTGACCCAAAAGATGTGAAGAGAAGAGAGTTGCCCACCCAATTTTTGCTCCTCTTTTCATATGATTTTTCTCCTCCCCCTGGTCCTGCCCTATGTAAATTGGGCTAGCCAGGAGTGCTGTTTGTTTTACCTGAGATCCTCACTCCAGTCCTTGGACCTTCCTTTGTTCTATTTTCTCGGACTTTTCCCTTCCTTGTCTTTTAGCCACTGCCATTTCTGAACACCTTTTTCCTATTTTAACTACCTAACATACTCATAGAGGAACTTGAACAGAGGAGAATTCAGCATAGAATTGGGGCAAATGTCAAGAGTCCAAGCTTTAGCTAATTGAAATCATATCCATGGATTCACATCCATGGATACAACCAACTGAGAATGGAAAACATTACCAAAAAAAATGCCAAAAAAAATTGCAAACTGAAAAACTTGAATTTACTGCATGCCAGGAACTATTTACATGACATTTATATTGTGTTTGCAACTATCTACATAGCATTTACATTGTACTAAGTATTATAATTTCTCACTTCCACTGTATAATCATAAGGGATTTGATTTAGGTCATACCTGAATGGTCTAGTTGTTTTCTCTACTTTCCTCAATTTAAGTCTGAATTTGGCAATAAAGAGTTCATTAGCTGACCCACAGTCAGCTCCCAGTCTTGTTTTTTCTGACTGTTTAGAGCTTCTCCATCTTTGGCTGCAAAGAATATAATCAATCTGATTTCAGTGTTGACCATCTGGTGATGTCCATGTGTAGAGTCTTATCTCGTACTGTTGAAACAGGGTATTTGCTATGACCAGTGCGTTCTCCTGGCAAAACTCTATTAGCCTTTGCCCTGCTTCATTCCATATTCCAAGGCCAGATTTGCCTGTTACTCCAGGCATTTCTTGACTTCCTACTTTTGCATTCCAGTTCCCTTAATGAAAAGGACATTTTTGGGGGGTGTTAGTTCTAAAAGGTCTTGTAGGTCTTCATAGAACCATTCAACTTCAGCTTCTTCAGCATTACTGGTTGGGGCATAGGCTTGAATTATTGTGATATTGAATGGTTTGCCCTGGAAAAGAATAGAGATCATTCCATTATTTTTGAGATTTCATCCAGTACTGCATTTTGGACTCTTTTATTGAGCATGATGGCTACTTCATTTCTTTTAAGGGATTCCTGCCCACAGTAGTAGATATAATGGTCATCTGAGTTAAATTCACCCATTCCAGTCCATTTGAGTTCACTGATTCCTAGAATGTCGACATTCATTCTTGCCATCTCCTGTTTGACCACTTCCAATCTTGATTCATGGACCTAACATTTCAGGTTCCTATGCAATATTGCTCTTTACAGCATCGGACTTTGCTTCTATCACCAGTCACATCCACAACTGGGTATTGTTTCTGCTTTGGCTCCATTATTCTTTCTGGAGTTATTTTTCCACTGATCTCCAGTACCATATTGGGCACCTACTGAGATGGGGAGTTCCTCTTTCAGTATCCTATAATTTTGCTTTTTCATACTGTTCATGGGGTTCTTGAGGCAAGAATACTGAAACAGTTTGCCATTCCGTTCTCCAGTGGACCACATTCTGTCAGACCTCTCCACCATGACCCTCCCATATTGGGTGGCCCCACATAGCGTGGCTTAGTTTCATTGAGTTAGACAAGGCTGTGGTCCATGTGATTAGATTGACTAGTTTTCTGTGATTATGATTTGTGTGTCTGCGCTCTGATGCCTCTCGTAACACCTGCCATCTTACTTGGGTTTCTCTTACCTTGGACGAGGGGTATCTCCTCATGGCCGCCCCTCCTGACCTTGAACGTGGAGTAGCTCCTCTTGGCCCTCCTGGGCCCGTGCAGCTGCCACTCTTTGGACGTGGGGTAGCTCCTCTTGGCCACCACCCCGACTTTGGGTGAGGGGTAGCTCCTCTCAGCCATGCTTCTCCGTGGTACATCACAGCCGGCATGTTTCTGGAAGTGAGGAATAGATGTAAGGGACTAGATTTGATAGATAGAGTGCCTGATGAACTATGGACAGAGATTCGTGACATTGTACAAGAGAAAAGCATCAAGACCATCCCCATGGAAAAGAAATGCAAAAAAGCAAAATGGCTGTCTGAGGAGGCCTTACAAATAGCTGTGAAAAGAAGAGAAGTGAAAAGCAAAGGAGAAAAGGAAAGATAGAAGCATCTGAATGCAGAGTTCCAAAGAACAGCAAGAAGAGATAAGAAAGCCTTCCTCAGCGATCAATGCAAAGAAATAGAGGAAAACAACAGAATGGAAAAGACTAGAGATCTCTTCAAGAAAATTAGAGATACCAAGGGAACATTTCATGCAAAGATGGGCTCGATAAAGGACAGAAACAGTATGGACCTAACAGAAGCAGAAGGTATTAAGAAGAGGTGGCAAGAATACATAGGAGAACTGTACAAAAAAGAGCTTCATGACCCAGATAATCATGATGGTGTGATCACTCACCTAGAGCCAGATATCCTGGGATGTGAAGTCAAGTGGGCCTTAGAAAGCATCACTACAAACAAAGCTAGTGGAGGTGATGAAATTCCAGTTGAGCTATTTCAAATCCTGAAAGATGATGCTGTGAAAGTGCTACACTAAATATTCCAGCAAATTTGGAAAACTCAGCAGTGGCCACAGGACTGGAAAAGGTCAGTTTTCATTCCAATCCCAAAGAAAGGCAATGCCAAAGAATGCTCAAACTACTGCACAATGGAACTCACCTCACACACTAGTAAAGTCATGCTCTAAATTCTCAAGGCCAGGCTTCTGCAGTACATGAACTGTGAACTTCCAGATGTTCAAGCTGGTTTTAGAAAAGGCAGAGGAACCAGAGATCAAATTGCCAACATCTGCTGGATCATCAAAAAAGCAAGAGAGTTCCAGAAAAACATCTATGTCTGCTTTATTGACTATGCCAATGCCTTTGACTGTGTGGATCACAATAAACTGTGGAAAATTCTGAAAGAGATGGGAATACCAGACCACCTGACCTGCCTCTTGAGAAATCTCTATGCAAGACAGGAAGCAACAGTTAGAACTGGACATGGAACACCAGACTGGTTCCAAATAGGAAAAGGAGTGTGTCAAGGCTGTATATTGTCACCCTGCTTATTTAACTTATATGCAGACTACATCATGAGAAACGCTGGGCTGGAAGAAGCAGAAGCCATACCAAGGGACAATTTTACAAGAAAACCAATACTTTTCCCAGTCTTAATTTTAAAAACATCATTCAAAAGATGAAATGAACTCATATGAAAGGAATTGGGAACTAATTCAATTTAGGTTTTGCACTGCAAAGAAAACAGTGACATAATGAAAAGACAACCTACTGACTAGGAGAAAATATTCTGAAATGATATGACTGACAAGGGCTTAACAACCAAATTATATGAACAGCTTATATAATTCGATATCATAGAAACAAAGAAGTCAATTAAAATATGGGTGCAAAATCTGAATAGATGTTATCATAAAGATGATATGCAGATGGCCAACATGCACATGAATATTGCTGATCAGCAGAGAGATGCAAATCCAAACCACAATGAGCTACTTCTATGCACCTAAAATGGCTATCATCAAAAAGTCTACAAATAATAAATGTTGGGAGGATGTGGAGAAAAGGGAATACAAGTACCTGTTGGTGGGACTATAAATTGGAGCAGCCACTATTGAAAGCAGTATGGAGGTTCCTCAAAATACTGAAAATATAACTACTATATGATCCAACAATTCCACTGCTGGGTATATACCTGAAGAAAATGAAAAAATCTAATCCAAAAAGATAAATGCACCCCAATGTTCATAGTAGCATTGTTTACAACAGCCAAGATATGGAAGCAACGCTAGTGTCCATCAATGGGTGATGAATAAAGATGTGGTATATATACACAAAGGAATATTACTGAGCCATAAAAATAATGAAATTCTACAATTTTCAACAACATGAATGGACTAGAGAATGCTATGCTCTGTTAAATAATGCAGATGGAGAAAGACAATTACTTTATGTTATCGTTCATATATGGAATCTAAAAACATAACAAATGAATGTACATAACAAAACAGTAACAGACTCATCTTTAACTCCTTTTCCAATTTTGAACACTTTGGTACGAATTGGTAAAGGAGTATGTCAAGGCTGTGTATTGTCACCCTACTTATTTACTTACACACAGAGTACATCATGCAAAATGCCAGGCTGCATGAATCACAAACTGAAGTCAAGATTGAATCACAAGCTGAAATCAAAACTCAACTTTCAAAAAACAAAGATCATGGCATTTGGTCCTATCACTTTATGGAAAATAGATATGGAAAATGTGGAAACACAGTAAGATTTCATTTTGGGGGGCTCCAAAATCACTGCAGACAGTGACTGCAGTCCCGAAATTAAGACATTTGCTCCTTGAATGGCTATGACAAACCTGCTGCTGCTGCTAAGTCACTTCAGTCATGTCCGACTCTGTGCGACCCCATGGACTGCAGCCTACCACGCTTCTCCGTCCATGAGATTCTCCAGGCAAGAACACTGGAGTGGGTTGCCATTTCCTTCTCCAATGCATGAAAGTGGAAAGTGAAAGTGAACTCACTCAGTCGTGTCTGACTCTTAGCGACCCCTGGACTGCAGCCTACCAGGCTCCTCCATACATGGGATTTTCTGGGCAACAATACTGGAGTGGGGTGCCATTGCCTTCTTCCATGACAAACCCAGACAGTGTATCAAAAAGCTCTACTGACAAAGGTCTGTGTAGTCAAAGTTATGGTTTTTCCAGTAGTCCTATACGGATATGAGAGTTGGACCATAAACAAGGCTGAGTAGTGAAGAATTGAAGCTTTAGAACTGTAGTGTTGGAAAAGATTCTTGAGGGTCCCTTGGACAGCAAGGAGATCCAACCAGTCAATCCAAAGGAAATCAGTCCTGAATATTCATTGGAAGGAATGGCACTGAAACTGAAGCTCCAATACTTTGGTCGCCTGATGCGAGGAGCAACTCATTGGAAAAGACTCTGATGCTGGGAAATATTGAGGGCAAGAGAAGGGGGAGACAGAGAATGAAGTGGTTGGATGGCATCACTGACTCAGTGGACAAAGTTTGAGTTTGCACAAACTTTGGGAGACAGTGAAGGACAGGGAAGCCTGGCGTGTTGCAGTTCATGGGGTCCAAAAGAGTCAGACACGACTTAGTGACTAAACAACTGATTCATAGAGAAAAATTGGAGGTTACTAACAGGTAGCAGGTAATGGGAAGGGATGAGATAGGAGTTTGGGACTGAGACATAAACTACAATGTACAAAGTAAACAAGATAATAGGTGTCTATTTTACAACACAAGAAACAATAGTCATTATTTTATAACTTTAAATGAAATATAATCTATAAAATATTATATCACTATGTAGTACACCTGAAACTAATATAATACTCTAAAGCAACTATATATCAATTTTAAAAAGTAGGGCTTTTGTTTATGTGCATTCAAAAAGAGAAAATAGAAAAATCTATATAGCACTTTTTGAGTTTAAATTTTTCCTTTGTATTGATTTGACATATTACATTAGGCCACATCATGTACCTTTTCCTTGTAGGATGATAATGATAATGATGATGATGATGATGATGATGATGATAAATACTGAACTTTATTATTACAGCTTCTGAGCTAGGTAATTTGCATTCAGTAGCTGATTTAACACTGATATATCATGAGCTGTTTTTTTTTTAATAGTGTTGATTTATTTTATTAGATCAATACCACTTACTTTTATTTCATAGAGGGTTCAGGATGGGTAACACATGTATACCTGTGGAGGATTCATTTTGATATTTGGCAAAACTAATACAATTATGTAAAGTTTAAAAATAAAATAAAAAAACAAAAAACAAACAAAAAATAATAATAAAAACATTTATTTCTCACATTACTTGTCAGGACTTGCATCAAGGTTTTCATATCTGATAGATCATTAGCTAAGGAACACACAGGCACAGACAGCACAAGAAAGTGGCCTGCAGTAACAGAGCAAGTGAATGGTGAGTACAGGGTTCACATAGGGGAAAACTGGCCTCATAACCTTCAGCCTGAAGCATAAGATCAGCTGCCTCATCCAGCATACCCCCTGTTACATTATTAACATAAAGTAGGGAAATATAAAGGGCTTCCTAGGTGGCTCAGCAGGAAAGAACCTGCTGCCAATGCAGAAGAGGTGAGTTCGATCCCTGGGTTAGGAAGATCCCCTGGAAAAGGAAATGGCAAGTCACTCCAGTATTCTTGCCTGGGAAATCCCATGGATGGTGGGCTACAATCCATGGAGTCTCAAAGAGTTGGACATGATTTAGCGACTAAACAACAACAAAACAGCAACCACAAAAAAGGAAAAATTATAAAATAGATTCAGAAAGTCATGAATCCTTTGGTTATACATCTGATAGCTCTGTGACACTGGGAAAGTTATTTGATCTCTCTGATCCTCAGTTTCCTCTTTGAAAAATGAGAATAATAATTTCTGATATATCTATTTCAGACAAGTATTGCATAATTAACATAAGTATAAAGTGTTTTGTAAACTGATAGAATACAAGTTCTAGTTAATATCATATTTACCATTACCACCCCTCCAAATGTAAACACATAAATAAAAGTAAAAATTAGTCCAATAGGCCCAGAAAGTTACAACCTAATCCCTCAATTTTCAGTGGAGGAAGAAATGCTTCATTTTGGCCTTAAAAAGTGAATAAGTGCATTTAAATATATATTTAAGGTAAAAAAAAAAAACCTATTTTTGAATGATTTAAAATTTTCCTACATTTATTTCAGGTTTTTAAGCTCAATAAATTTATTTAATTCAATACATTTATTATTGTATAAGCAGAGCATGTGATTTAAGCAGTGTTTTGCTTCTTTGGGCTTCCCTGATGACTCAGTCAGTAAAGCGTCTGCCTGCAATGTGGGAGATCTGAGTTTGATCTCTGGATCAGGAAGATTTAAATCTTCTTGATAAAGATTTGTGGCTTTATCAAGGTACTCAGACAAAAGTTTTTACTGAAAAAAGACAAGTCAAGCATATAATTTATATTTAGAAATGCATGTATTTATCATTCGTTGTTGTTCAGTTGCTCAGATGTGTCGGACTCTGCGATCCCAACTATCACAGTGCCCAGGGCTTCCCTGTCCCTCACTGTCTCCTGGAGCTTTCTCAAACTCAAGTCAATTGAGTCAGTGATGCCAGTGAACCATTTCATCTTCTGTCTTCTTCTCCTGCCTTCAGTCTTTCCCAGCATTAGGGTTTTATCTAATGAATTGGCTTTTCGCATCAGGTGACAAAGAATTGCAGTTTCAGCTTCAGCATCAGCCATTCCAGTGAATACTCAGGACTGATTTCCTTTAGCATTGACTGGTTTGATCTCTTTGTAGTCCAAGGGACTCTCAAAAAAGTATCAATTCTTCTGCACTCAGCCTTCTATATGGACTCTCACATCCATACACAACTACTAGAAAATTAATTCCCTTTTATGCCTTTGAAGAAAATTATTTAGGTCTTCAAGATTTACACAAGGTATGCAGTTAGACCAATACTTAACATGGATCAAAAGATTACAAGATGGAGGGTAAGTCGTAAGAGTAACTAGAAACTCAGATTTTCACAGCAGAAAGGGAGATGATGGCTCAAAAGTAGAGGGTGTTAACTCCTACTGTAGCATCAGCAAGATATTAAGGGGATTTTTAATTTACAGGGGTCATGGTCTGCCATAGTGTAGGGTCCATGTTACAGTATGTCCTATTCCTTTATAGTTCTGTGCCACATTCCACATCATTATGACTGTTTTCTTAACCATCCCCTTCCCTGTCCAGGATAAAAGCCTACTGATATCTCAGCCTCTCATTTTGCCTTTCTGTAAACCTCATAGCTGCTAGGGGTGGTCTTTTTTAAAATGTGGACTTACAAAGCACATCCCTATACAATATGCTTTATCATTCAACACCTTGGAATGGTACAGCAAATTTTTCACAAGATTCTCCTTATTTTATTGGTCTCATCTTTTACTGTTTCCTTTCTCTCATGCATGATCTAACCATTCCAACTACCTCTGCATGAATCAGAACATTTTATCAACACAGGTCCTTCTCTTCTAGACCTACAAAATTGCCCTCTTCTGGGTAGCTTCCCAAAATGAATATGTCTTCTCATAGATCTTGTGCCTTGTTACCCTGAATGTCTCCAGGTGGGAATGGCTTCTCAGCACAAAGTCTGAGCCCTCCTTCACTGGGCTGACAAGCAACCTTAAAGGGATAAATTGGAAAAGTCACAACTCATGGGACTACAAAATCCCAGCTTCCCTTGTGGCTCAGCTGGTAAAGAATCACCTTCAATGCGGGAGAATTGGGTTTGAGCCCTGGGTTTGGAAGATCCCTTGGAGAAGGAAAAGGCTACCCACTCCAGCATTCTGGCCTGGAGTATTCCATGGACTGTATAGTCCATGGGGTTGCAAAGAGTCAGACATGAACTGAGCGACCTTCACTTTCACTTTCAAACCAACAAATGTATCAGCAAATTCACTGGCAGTATTTTCTGTTGTCGAGTTTCTCCTTGATCCCATTCTGTTCTTAGTCATTCTATATTGAATTCAAATTAATAATTTATATCTTTGCAATGAACCACATTTAAAGAAACTTCTATTTTGAAAACTGATTAATTTTCATCTTTAAAAGATGTTGCATTTGCATTTAGTTAAAGTGATGAATGCTTCATAGGTGGCTCAGTGGTAAAGAACTTGCCCGGCTTGTGATCCTGTTCCTCCCTGTTTGAAGTCAGCAACATTGGGCTAAGTCTTCTTACACATTGATGCCTCTATGATTCTCTCTCTGTTGACTCCTTTTTTTCACTTACAAGAACGTTTATGATTACCTCATAACCACTGAAATAATCCAGGATAATCTATTTTAAGGTCATCTGATTAGCAACCTTTGTTCCATTTGTAAACTTAATTTTCCTTTGCCATATAGCCAAAAATATTGACATTCTAGGGATATGGACATTATCCCTTTTACCACAGCCTCTCATTTTGAGTTTTTCCAGTGTTTTCTTGAGTATTTTCAGTAGGGATATCACGTATGCTGCTTCATTTTATTGCACATCAATGCACAGCACACAATATCTATTTGTTCCTTTATTAGTAGTGTTAATATTAATCATTTGCTGATAATAGATCAGCAACTGTAATGTTAATAGATTTTGTTAATGTTAGTGATTTTGTTAATAGATAACATTAATGCTGATAATAGAGTTTGCCATTGTAATGTTACTTATTAACAGTAGGAACTACCTTTATGAGATTATGTTATATCCCTTCTCCAGGGGATTTTCCTGATCCAGGGATTGAACCCAGGTCTCCTGAATTGCAGGAGGATTCTTTACTGCCTGAGCCACCAGGCAAGGCCAGTCTTTATAATCTACTACTAACATTATTTTGATACTCTAACCTATAAGTTTTTATTTCTTTTTTTACTATATCACTATCATTCCTTGGTCATTTCTTTACTTTCTTACAAAACAAAATTTTTCAGACTTTTGTCTCTACCCCAGACCTAGAATCAGCCCTTTCTTCAATGATTTCTTAATTGGAGAGTGATACCTGAAGAACAAGTAGGAACTAGAAGAGCTCATTGATACTGGAGTGTCATATGCCCCAGGCTCTTTTGATGGAAAATCAGAAAATGAATATGTATCTATGCATATATGCTGATAACCATGAAATCAGTACTTACAATTTCACTGCAAAACTACAGAGGTCACACTGCCTTTACCCACTTCCAAATTTATGGTTTCCTTGCTGGACTGAGAAATAGAACTCCCGTTATTTCAATCCTCTTGAGTGCAGCCAATCTTTCACTGATGCCGGGCTCCAACACCTCGCAAGGGTGGCTCCTATGCTGACTTAAGCCTGCCTTGCCCAGGGTTGCCTACTTCACCCAGCGCTGCCTACCTTATTTGAGTTTGCATCAGGGAATGTTGACAATGGAAGAAAGGAGGGAAGCAAGGAGAGAGGAAGATAGAATGATGTAAGTGGTAAATGCTGTTTAAAGAGAAGGAGGGGGAATAAAAGAGGAACAAGAACAATCAGTCTTGCTTTTGGGAGAGCTGTTTGTAAATGTCTATTGATATTTATAAATGTTTACTTAGAAATAATTTCAAACTTACAGAAATATTGCAACAATAACAGTAGTACAAAGAATACTTATATATCATTTACTAGATTTACCTTTTATAAATATTTTACAATATTTGTTTTCTTATCTTCTTTATATGGCACATGAGTGCAAACAAATTCATCTATATAAGCATATATGTATTTTATATACACATTTGTATACAATCTGTGTACACACACACACTTTTTCTAAATCATTTGAAAGTTTTATATACCATAGACATTTATTTTCTGAATATTTGAATGTATATTTTCTCAAAATAAGAATATTGCCTTACATAACCCTAGTACAGTTATTGGTATGAAAAAAATCTAACATTGATACCTTTTTGTCTAATTGACTATGTGTACTCCAGATTTGTCACTTTGTCCAATAATACCTTTTATAACATTTTTAAAATTCAGTACAGAATCAGAATTCTGTCTAGAATCAGAATCAGGTATTACAATTAATTGTCATGTCTCTTTAGTCTCCTTTAATCTGAATTATTTCCAAAGCCTTTCTCTGTCATTTGACATTGACATTTGCGAAGAATATAGTTCTCCTAACTTTTTAGCGTGCGTGCTTAGTTGCAGAGTCTTATCTGACTCTTTGTGATCCCATGGACTGTAGCCTGCCAGGCTTCCCTGTTCAAGGAATTTTCCAGGCAAGAATACTGGAATGAATTGCCATTTCCTTATCTAGGGGATCTTTCTGACCAAGGATTGAACCTGTAGTTCTGCATTTCCTGCATTTGTAGGCGAATTCTTTACCACCGTGCCACCTGGAAAGCCACCTATCTTTCTAGTGCATTATATTTTTTTATTAAAATATACATCCCTTTAGACATAGCTAATTAACTTCTCATAAATATATTTTGTGTGAAAATATTTCCACATGTATAGAAAAATATATTAATAATTGTGTAAATTTCAATACTTTAAAACATCAAAACAATCTTATATCTACTAAGAATTAGTTATACTCTAATAACACATGATGATGTGTCACACAATAAAACTCAATGTTTTGCTATGGAAAGATGTGCCTGATTTATCATTACTGAGAGAAAAATAAGTGATATAAAAGTGTGATTAGTACTGTAATCACATACCTACCCTACCTATTATTTGAAAAGGCCCTGATGTTCAACTTCCCTGGTGGCTCAGACGGTAAAGCGTCTGTCTACAATGCGGGAGACCTGAGTTTGATCCCTGGGTCAGGAAGATCCTCTGGAGAATGAAATGGCAATCCATTCCAGTACTATTGCCTGGAAAATCCCATGGACAGAGGAGCCTGGTAGGCTACAGTCCATGGGGTCGCAAAGAGTCGGACATGACTGAGCGATTTCACTTTCACTTTCTGATGTTCATTAGAGAAAATGAAAAGACTCATTTGAAAAGACCCTGATACTGAGAAAGATTGAAGACGGAAGGAGAAGGGGATGACAGAGGACGAGATGGTTGGATGGCATAAGTTTGAGGAAGCTCTGGGAGATAGTGAAGGAGAGGGAAGCTTAGCGTGCTGCAGTCCAGGGTCGCAAAGAGTCCGACATGACTGACTGACTGAACAACAACCCTGTCTATGTGGTATATCTTACCAATGTAGTATGGTGTTGGCTGCTTTTATAAATACTATGACTGAACTACATTTCAAAAAATTTTATATTAGTATTATTTTGTTCTAAATACTATTTCATATCAAACACACAAATGTAGAATATTTTTAAAATTACATTTTAATTCCAATCTAATTAAAACTTCCCATTAAAAACTTTAGAAATGTTACTACTTAGCAGTTTTCTGACATTAGACACCTCTAAGAATTTTAGTGACATCTAAAAATATTAATATTATCATAACCTCAAGTATTTCATTCAACATAGGATTTCTGATAGTAATTCTTCTTACAAATTCAGAAAAAAAAATTGTATTCACTAGTGTTTTGGAATATGTAAGGTTATTATTAATTAATCTGATAATTTTTGATAACATGTCCAATATATAGTGCAAATTGCATGCTGAAGATAAATGTCTATGTGCTAAATGTTAAAACAATATGTAAAAGTTATCTTTTGAATCAACTTGCAGATATTCAGCAAAGAAAGCCCCATGTAGAAATGCCCTCTATATAATCAAGAAACACGTCAATCCCCACCCCCCCAGAAAGAGTCATGCAATAGGCAGCAGAATATTGTTGCTAATTGGTGTATGTTTTTCTTCTCAAAGTGAAAATTCTAACCTTTTACTTGACAGATGTTTGGGTAAAATGCCATGTAACATTTTGAGAGCTTATCTGTGCTCTTTACAGTTGTGTTTATGCTTCTACACATGCAGGAGCAAACAATGAAAAAGTAACCAAAAGTAAGACTGTGACCTACTTAGCTCTCTACAGATAATCATAAATCAAAAGCCAGTTACTTTCAAATATGTAAAATATTTAGTAGTAATCTAATAAAATATTGACCTAGAAAGCACATTTCTAAACATTTGGAGCACTTGAGAACAAATGACCTGTAGGATGATCAGAAAATTAGTAATTATAAACAAATACAATTCTAGATTATTACAAGCAACTGTATGCCAATAAAATGGAAAACTTGGAAGAAATGGACAAATTCTTAGAACTAGGAAGAAATAGGAAAAAAAAAAAAAAAAAGCACAGATCAGTCACAAGTACTGAAGCCAAAACCATGATTAGAAAATTGTCAAAACCAGAAGTCTAGGAGCAGATGTCTTCACAGGTGAATTCTATCAAATATTTAGAGAAGAACCAACACCTATCCACTTTAAACTGTTCCAAATGATTTCAGAGAAAGAAACACTCCCACAATCATTCTATGAGGCCAACATTACCCTATACTCAAACCAGACAAAGATACCACAAAAAAAGAAAATTACAGTCCAATAACACTGATGGACAGAGACACAAAATCCTCAACAAAATATTGGCAATCCTAATCCATCATATACCATGATTATACACCATGATAAAGTAGGATTTATCCCAGTGATGCAAGGATTTTTAATATCTGGAAATCAATCAATGTGATACATCACATAAACAAATTAAACAATAAAAATCATATGATGATCTCAACAGATGCAGAAAAAGATTTTTACAAAGTTCAATACCCATTTATGAGCAAAGCTCTCCAGATTGGGCATAGAGGGAACATGCTGCTACTGCTGCTAAGTCGCTTCAGTTGTGTCCGACTCTGTGTGACTCCATAGACGGCAGCCCACCAGGCTCCCCCGTCCCTGGGATTCTCCAGGCATGAGCACTGGAACGGGTTGCCATTTCCTTCTCCAATGCATGAAAGTGAAAAGTGAAAGTGAAGTTGCTCAGTCTCAACCTACTCTTAGCAACCCCATGGACTGCAGCCCATGAGGCTCCTCTGTCCATGGGATTTTCCAGGCAAGAGTACTGGAGTGGGGTGCCATTGCCTTCTCTGAGAGGGAACATATCTCAACATAATAAAGGCCATATACAACAAGCATACAGCTAACATACTTAACAGTGAAAAGCCAAAAGCAATTCCTCTAAGATCAGGAACAAATCAAGGATGTCCACTGTTATTACTTATTCAACATAGTTTTGGAATTCCTAGCTATGGCAATCAGAAATGAAAAATAAATAGTAGGAATCCAAATTGGAAAAGAAGAAGTTAAACTGTCACTGTTTTCAGATAACATACTATACATCAAAAATCCTAAAGGTGTTACCAAAACACCACTAGGGCTCATCAATGAATTTGATAGTTTCAAGTTACAAAATTAATACACAGAAATCTATTGGATTTCTATACTCACAACAAAAGATCAAAAGATAAGTATAAGAAACAACCCCATTTACCATCACATCAAAAAACAAAACAAACAAACAAACAAAAAAAACCTAGAAATAAAGCTTTCAAAGGCATGGTGATGAAGGAAATCAAAGACAACATAAACAGATGGAAAGATATGTTCTTGGATTGGAAGAATAAATACTGTCAAAATAACTACTATATAAGGCAATCTTAGGTACAGACTCAATGCCATCCCTATCAAATTTCCAATGGCATTTTTCACAAAACTAGAACAAAAAAATCTTAAAATGTGTATGAAGGCACAAAAGACTCTGAATAATCAAAGCAATTGAAAAAGAAAATGGAACTGGAGAAATCAGGCTCACAGATTTCAGACTATATTACAAAGCTATAGTAATCAAAACAGTATGGCACTGGCACAAAAATAGAAATATAGAACAATGAAACAGGACCAAAAGCCCAGAAATAAACTCACATACCTATGGTCAATTAACCTATGACAAAGTAATAAAGACTATAAAATGGAGGAAAGACAGTCTCTTCAACAAATAGTGCTGGGGAAACTGGACAGCTACACATAAAAATGAAATTAGAACATTCTTTAACACCATACACACAAAAATGAGCTCAAAATGAATTAAAGACCTAACTAGAAGACCAGATACTATAAAACTTTTAGAGGAAAACAGAGGCAGAACTCTCTTTGACATAAATAACAACAATATCTTTTTCAATCGGGCTCCTAGAGTAATGGAAATAAATGGGAACTGATTCAACTCAAAAGCTTTTGCACAATTAAACAAAACACCAACAAAACTAAAAAACAGCCCACCAAATGGGAGAAAGTCTTTGCAAATGTCGTGACTAACAAGGATTAGTCTCCAGAATTTACAAACAGCTCATGCAGCTCTATATCACCAAAAGAAACAATTAAAATTAAAAGATGGGCAGAAGACCTAAATAGACATTTCTTCAAAGAAGAATACAGATGGCTAAGAAGCACATGAAAAGATGTTCAGCATTGTTAATTATTAGAGAATTACAAATCAAAACTGCAGTCAGATATTACCTTACACCAGTCAGAATGGCTATAATCAAAAAATCTACAAACATTAAATGCTAGAGAGGGTGTGGGGAGAAGAGAACCCTTTTATATGGTTGGTGGGAATGTAAATTGGTGACACCACTATGGAAAACAATATGGAAGTTCCTCAAGAAACTAAAAGTAGAGCTACGTATGATCCTGCAATCTGACTTCTGGGCATATAGTCAGAGAGAAAAGCATGGTCTAAAAGGATACATGCACTCCAGTGTTCATTGCAGCACTGCTTACAGTAGCCAAGATGTGGAAGCAACCTAAATGTCCATTGACAGAGAATAAATAAAGAAGATATAGTACATATTCAGGGCTTCCCCGGTGGCTCAGTGGTTAAAGACTCTGACTGCAATGTGGGAGATGCTGGAGATACAGGTGTGATTCCTGGGTTGGGAAGATCCCCTGGAGGAAGACATGGCAACCCAATCCAATACTCTTGCCTGGAGAATCCCATGGACAGAGGAGTCTGGCGGCTACAGTCCAGAGGTTGCAGAGTCAGACATGACTGAAGACACTGAGCACAACACAAAAAAGCATATATACACAATGGAATATTACACAGCCATTAAAAAGAATGAAATAATGCCATGTTCAGTGACACGGGTGGATTTAGAGATTGTTATATTGAGTTACCGCACAATTGCACTCATCTCACATGCTAGTAAAGTAATGCTCAAAATTCTCCAAGCCAGGCTTCAGCAATACGTGAACTGTGAACTTCCAGATGTTCAAGCTGGTTTTAGAAAAGGCAGAGGAACCAGAGATCAAATTGCCAACATCCGCTGGATCATCGAAAAAACAAGAGAGTTCCAGAAAAACATCTATTTCTGCTTTATTGACTATGCCAATGCCTTTGACTGTGGATCACAATAAACAGTGAAAAATTCTGAAAGAGATGGGAATACCAGACCACCTGACCTGCCTCTTGAGAAATCTGTATGCAGGTCAGGAAGCAACAGTTAGAACTGGACATGAAACAACAGACTGGTTCCAAATAGGAAAAGGAGTACATCAAGGCTGTATATTGTCACCCTGCTTATTTAACTTATATGCAGAGTACATCATGAGAAATGCTGGACTGGAAGAAACACAAGCTGGAATTAAGATTGCCAGGAGAAATATCAATAACCTCAGATATGCAGATGACACCACCCTTATGGCAGAAAGTGAAGAGGAACTAGAAAGCCTCTTGATAAAAGTGAAAGTGGAGAGTGAAAAATCTGGCTTAAAGCTCAGGGATAGTGAATGAATTTGAGACTGACATTTACACATTGGTATGGCCAACAAGGGCCTACTGCATAATACATGGAGCTCTGCTCAATACTATGTAACAACTGGGAAAATAATTTGAAAAAGAATAGATACATGAAGATGTATAACTGAGGCACTTTACTGTACACCTGAAACTAATACAATATTGTTAAATCAACTCTGCTGCTGCTGCTAAGTGGCTTCAGTCGTGTCCGACTCTGTGCGACCTCAACTATACTGTTATACAAAATAATAATAAATTTTAAAAATACAATTCTGTATTTTTAACAGAATATCAAATATCTGGTCCCCAAAAATTTTGGAAGAAGGAACATCAGATACTTTATTAGTATTTCTGAGATGATAAAATTTAGTCTCTGAGAAGTTAACTGATTTGCTTACTGGACCAGATGAAACTAGTCTCCCAGTAACATTTTCAATATCATTAGTGAAGCAGTCTATGCTGAACAGTTCACCCGACCCCACACCAATGCTGTTAGAAACTTTTAGGCACAGTTAAGACTGCCAATGACTCTGTGTAATTTATTATTAAATATGGTTATATTTATGAATGAGTGTTTTGCTGAATAAATTTATTGATTACAGCTTTTGTTGAAAATGCTCACTAAGACCACATCAAGTAATTATTGTTGTTTAATTCTTGTGTCATAAATACCTTAAGCCCAACAAGATGAATAAGTGTATTCAACAAGAATGAAATGCAGATAACTGGATATTAATGATTTAATTCTCACTTTTTTAAGAAAAATAATTTATTAATGTGGCACTCATCTAATTGATTCATTAAAAGAAATCTATCAAATCTTGGACCTTACACAAATAGCAATATTAAGTTATAGAAAGTAGGATGCCTTATTTGAAAACTTAAGCTACATAAATAACAGTGAAAAGTATTGATGTTTTTTCACTTTGAAATCTTATGTTACAGTATACCAAATCAAGGGTTCTTATTTCATGTTCATATATATTAATTCTTCTCTTTAACATTGACTGGTTTCCCAACAATGCACTAAAATAAAACAGAATATTAGTCAAGAGCCTACCCCAAGGATGCTGCTTTTCTACTTAGAGAAAAAATTATTTATGATGAATGCAACAATAGAAAACAAGAGATAGTAATTACTAGCAGTCAGTTGTTTCCTGTAGAATTCTAGTGTTTCAGGAAACTGAATCATTTATGCAAGGAAAAGACTTGTCAGGTGAGAAGAACAAAAGCAAACATGGTAATTAACATTGCTTATATGAACAAGGGTACATGCTCAGTCACTTCAGTTTTGTCTGACTCTTTGCCACCCTATGGACTATAGCCCACCAGACTTCTCCATCCATGGGATTCTCCAGGTTAGAATGCCGGAGTGGGTTGCCATACTCTCCTCCAGGGGATCTTCCTAACCCAAGAACCAAACTCTTGTCTCCTGCAGATTCTTGACCCCTGAGTTGATCATTGGTGATGGACAGGGAGGCCTGGCTTGCTGTGATTCATGGGGTCGCAACGAGTCGGACACGACTGAGCGACTGAACTGAACTAATGTATATACAAGTTTTGAGAAAGTTGTAATATTGTATATACTGCTTTATTAAATGCTGTTTAATGTAAATTTCTGAGCTGTTGCATTTCATTACTTTTTCTTATATTAACTTTGGAGTAGAATGCTAACATACAGCTGTTCTGTAACTTATTTATCCAACCTCTTTGTGTAAAGCCCTGTGGCAAAATGCCCCTCCCAAAGATGTCCACATTCTAATCCCTGGATTCTGCAAATATGTTGCAGCATATGGAAAGGGGGACTTCACTGGTGTAAATAAGGTTGTGCTTAGTTGCTCCGTTGTGTCTGACTCTTTGCAACCCTTTGGACTGTAGCCCGCCAGGCTCCTCTGTCCATGGAATTCTCCAGGCAAGAATACTGGAATGGGTTGACATTCCCTTCTCCAGGGGATCTTCCAGACCCAATGATCGAACCCTGGTCTCCTGCATTGTAGACGGATTGTTTACCGTCTGAACCATCAGGGAGGCCCATAAATAAGGTTACAGACTTCCATTTGGGGAGATTGCCTGAGTTATTTGAGTGGACTAAATCTAACAGCATGAACCCTTAGAAGCAGAGGATTTTCTCCAGTTGGAGGCAAAGAGATGTACAGATAGGGAAGTCGGAGAGGTTCAAAGCCTGAGAAGAAACGGGCTCTGCTGCTTTGAAGATGGAGAGGACAATGTGACGAGCGATGCAGACAGTCTTAGGGGACTGAGGGAGACTCCTGGCCGAAAAGCGGAAATCTCATTCTTCTGGTCACATAGATGTGAATTTGGCCAATAATACTGAATCACAGACAGACGAATTTTCTTGTCTGCGTTGTTAACTATTATAATTCCAGGACCTAAAATGTACATCTCCTTTACTAAATCGGTGAATGAATTATATTTCTGCATGTGTGTCACTTGTACAGGTGTTTTGTTTTTTTTTTTTTCTTTTTTTTGGTCTCATGTGATGATTCCATTTTTCTTGATTTGAAGGAGCCAGTTCTGTATTAAATGTGTAGTATTGTTAGGATGAGAAATTTAGAAGAAAAATCTATCTTGTAGGAGAAAAAAAAATGCACTAAAGTTAGTTACTAGAAATAATTAAAAAAAAATCATTTGGTAAAATCAGGAAACAAATTGTTCAGCTAACCTCAAATAAAGAGAAACAAAATAGGGAGAAGAAATGTGCATAACTGTGGACATTGCACTTTTACTCTAATACAGGAGAAAAGAAAAGAGAAGGTAGGACTCTGAGTATATGGAGTCAAGGTTTATTTAAGACTGAAATGTCATTGGCTGGCTACAGGGAGGAATGTAGAATGAGTCTACGTAATAAAGGCAGTCATGAGAGGAGAAATGTGCATTAGTTATAAAAATCTTAAATTGAGTCCAAATGCTAAGGAGCTTCTGGGATAATGTAGAGCTCTGTTTTCTACTATGGTTTAGCTCTGATATTTGCCTACGGGTCAAGGAATTCAACTTCCATGTTGTCTTGCTCCTCCTCCCATCAGCTTGCTCTCTGAAAATGTCACTTATCCTACATAGTAGAAACCCACCCCTGGGACCAGTGGGCTTGGGACTTGAACAAATGTAGCAACTGCTGCTCATTTGCTCCCTCTGCCCACAGGGTGGAGCCCACACAGAGCTGCACTGAGGGGCATCACTTGGAGATAACACAACAATAATTCTTACCATCTTTGAAATTCAAAAATTAAAGGACTATTTCTGACTTGACTTTTACAGTTCACCTGGTAGTCAATAAAACATTTCAATTAATAAAACTGGTTACTTGTTTAGCCCCAAAACCTTTTCCCTCATATTTTCAAGGTTATTGATCTTCCTCATTTTCCCATTCTATTCTTTATCTCTTTTACAATTTCTGTTATTTACTATTGTGTTTTGTTAATGGATACCCTTCACCTGTCATTGTATTTGTTTTTTCTCTGAGTTAATTTCTCTACATTGGCTTCTTTCCTCTGAGTTACAGAAAAAAAAAAAGAAAAAAAAGCTGATGTTTTTCATATAGTTCTGTACTTTTTTTTTTTTTCCAGTATTCTTTCTGCTGTTGACCAAACCTACTGTAGTTTTACAAATTGCAGTCATGACTTTTCAAATGTTGTACTATTTCCTTTACATGGCTTCTTCTTCAAATATCTTGGATTCACTATAACCAAAAATATTTTTGAGAATATGAACCAAAATTTTGGAAAGACTTTCTGCATTAATTCCACTTCACAAGAGAATATATGCTTCCTGAATGTGGTTATGAAACTCCCCTCTGCACCTATCTTTAAGAATGATACATTTACCTGGTTGATCTTCACGGAGAGTAAAGACAGGTAGACAGCTCCCTAAGAGACTGTGCGGATTTTGATCAGATCCAGACAAAAGCAAAGGCTCAGTCATCTGCTGCAATTCTCAGAACTACTGATAAAATATGCAACCACTCTCTCCCCACCACCTGCTCTTTCAGCTTTTTCTCTCCAGTGGGCATGATATTTATATTTTTCCAAATCTCTGCCTCTTACACCCAGGTAAGTGACTCTGGGAAGCTAAGATTTCAGAAGTTTCCTTCCATCTAGTTCCATCTCAACTGTATCCACAAAACATTCTTTGTTATTCAATTATGTCATTGTTGCCTTTTTCACAAGATGCACACTTTTATTTTTCCCTTATTTTTCTGATGATATTGTCAATCATAATTTAGCAAGATTTGAGGCAAGGGAGGAATAGGTGACATCCACACATGTCATCAATTCACTTTGAAACTAATACTTCCAATTAAACAAAATTTTAGACTTGGATTAATCAGAAATATTTCCCCCTCTGAATGTATGCATGTATCTCAAAGTACTTTGACTTTCTTTTCTCAAACGCTTTCAGTCTTGACTGAAACAACTTGGAGGGATACACTATACTGTCCACAGTGCTCAAGAGTCTTCTAATCTGGAGTCCATGGAGCACAAGGAATTCTACGGGTTGCATCTTTATAAATGCTCCCTTACAAACTATGTACTATTTTCTATGTATGTTTTTATATGAAATGTGTTGGAAATTGGTTCTAAAGCATTCAGCAAATTCCTGAAAAGGTCCATAACTTAACAATCTAGTGACCACTTTTAGCATATTGCTAATTCATATTTGTTGAAATGGCTGAGTCATAAAATAAACATTTAAATCCTCACCATGAGTATGTCCTTCTCCAATTGCTTTTGTCTGTTCACAGTAACAGGGCCCTTTATATCTAACTAGGCAGAATTATATGTCCATCTTTCAGCGGTCAGAGTGAGGAAGATTTCTATATCTTAACGGTCTTTTGGCTGCTAAACCTGAGTACTAAAATGAAGAGGCTGCTCCCTGGGTAATCTTTTACTTCCTTGCCGCTTGTGAGGATCCTTTGTAGCACAATAGTTACAATCAATTAAGCTTTCCACTGTATGTGAGGTTTCTGATCAAAGTACAGGAAGCTTTTTCTTTTAAAAAGCTGATTTTTCAATTATTAAAATATATCTCATAAAGTGCAGTGCATCACACAAATTCCTCTCATTTCTCTTAAAATTTTAATATTAGCAGAGCAAAGCTGCTTTTGTAACATCTTCTAAAAGAGTTATTTCAATATTTGTACACAGTTAGTATGCTAATGAAGTATATACAATTCCTAAAAGTATTGTGAAAATATTTGTACAAACTGAATTTATAGATCACCATCAGATTTATTGGAAAGGGGTTCTGCAGCATTTAGCAGATTCTCAAAAGGATCCTTGTCACGAAAGAGTTTAATTAAAACTATATGTTATTGATATACTTTCAGAATATTGTTCATTGATATTTGTATAAATGACTGAACAATGCAATAATTTTAAATTCTTTTTTATGCTTTCCTCTGGTTCATATGCCTCAATCAAATCATTTAGAATAAAAACAAAGATAATCCTAACTCATCTACTTAATATAGCCAATACATTTCGGGATTTAATTTGTCCATTTTCGAAGTTGAGCAGGCCAATATTTAAACAAGTACACAAGCCTTAAAATTTCTTTTGTTTAATATTATATTTATGGTTGTCACATATCAAACTTACACTGCAGTAACTAATTTTTGTGAGAAATAAAGACACATTGCTCTTTTACCACCAAAGTTGGATTTAAGTTTTTCAGTATTTAATTAAAATACAATACGTCATTATATTTCTGTTTTAGTATTGGTAATTTATAAGTGACCATGGCCTTTTTTCTCTCATCTTTTCTAGAAACAGTTAACACTGACTTGGAAAGACGTGGACACTCTCTGAGATGCTGATGTTAGAAATTAGGTTTCAGCAGCTCTAAAAATCCTTCCAGCCATAGTATTTTTAAAGATGATTCATTCCAGTGATTCCATTTATTTAACATTTAACATGATTTAAAAAACATCACTTCATCACTTGAGAGCAGAAGTAATGTTATTAGATGTGTACTTGTTTGTGTACATTTAGAAGGGAAAAGCTAAACAAAGTTTCTCTACCTAAAACAAAAGTCTGCTATTTCCAGGGTGACAGACAATAGCTGTTTAACAGTGCTTGGTTTTGAATTGAACTGCTCCGAATTTTTAAAAGATAAGAGGAAATAATATGTTTAGCTCACTGAAAAGAGGAATTTACATAAGTAGGACATAATTATTCAAGTAAGACCTTGTCACTGAGACTTGGGAGGGTTAATGATTATGATGATAAATAAAATGCAGAGGATTTGTAGAGTACTTATTTGCTTTCTGAAGAGCTCAGTGTACTTCTTATATATTCTATTCTTTTCATTGATCTCTGTGCGATAGCTATACGAAAGGATGTTTAAATACTTCAGAATAATGGAAAAAAACATCTGACCTGTTATTAATAATAAGTGATTATAAGCTTTTGGGTTTTGCCTTACCTGAAAGGCAGGACCTCCAATGACATAGCTTTTTGAAACATCATTTCAGGTCATCATAACAAAACTGACTCTGAGGAAAGAGTGCCACCTACTGAATCAAATTGCTCTGGTTCCCTCCAAGGGCTGGTCTCTCAGTTTTAGAATTCTCCTGACATGCTTAACTATAAGGTTTAAAATTGTCCTAACATGCTTAACTTAGCATGGGATTGTTGAACCATTCATGAAATCATTATTTTTGTTTCCAGCTTCAGTCATTTTATCTTAACAAATCATCAGTTACATCTGTAAATTAACCTTTTCATTCAAAAACTTTTTATTTGTTTTGAAAATTAGTATACAAAGAATGATTGAAGAAATCTATATTCTTTAACACAGGGAATTTCCTAAACAAATGCCTGTCTTTTTTATAGTCAACGTGGCCACAAGGGGGAGCTAGCATGCAATTTCTTATGGGGCAGGAGAGGGGCGGTTTCACAATTAACTGAACTCTTATTTCTGGCTAAGGCATAAGAAGATCTAAATAATGCCATTAGAAATTTATGAAGTTCAAGATAACTTTTCTCACACTTACATTTTACACAATGTAATCCAACTCCCCTTTTTAATGTATGTTAATTAATACATTAGACACACTGTAACATATTAGGGTGATGATTCCTATTTTCTGTATGAGCTCTCTCTCAGGTATTCTACACACAAGTACATGCACACATTTTGTTAAAACCACTTCAAATAGTTTGCAACTGTAAAACTTATATATAAAAAGTTTAATTACCTCTTAAATTTAAGTCTCAATATTTTAAAATAAACAGACTAAAATGTATTCAAAAGTTGATCACTGGTGACTAATTTATGAATGTCCACTTCTGATTTATATGTATATAAAATAATGCATATATGTATATAAAATATGTAGCACCAGTTGGAAATTTACTTTATTATTGTGTGAATTTCAAATTACTAGAAATTCCAAGTTTTTGTAAGGTTAATCCTGTAATTTTAATTTGACTGCTCTTTGGGAACTTACTTTCTGTGTACAAGAAAAGGGTACTGTATGTGACTATATTATATTGTAACATAACATACATATCATATAGAATGGATTCAATATATATCATTTCCTGACAAATTTTTTATAGCAAGATTTAATCACTTTAATTAAAATGAGAAAAAAGTTAACATTCAATTTATCATACTGTTTATAGATATGCTTTACTGTTTTCTAATTTATTATAGAGGAGCAATTTAGTAATCAAACTGTTTTAATTATAAAATGTTTCTCTTGAAACTTAAAAATTATACTTAATATGTATTATTTTATTAAAATCATATTTTACTTATCTTTATTCACATTCATAAAGGAGAAAGATGTTTTAGTCATTGTTATTCTAGTAGGATAAATTTGTTATTTATTAAAAGGGGAAGCTTTGATTAAAAGTTAGCAATTGATCAATGGCTGTATGTAGAGGTGAACCTCAAGTATGTCTAACAGACAATGGGAACTGGAGCTAGTTATAAATAAAAAATTCACTTGTAAATTTAAATATGATATGGAAATTTTTGATACTTGTTAAATCTAAAACAGTTTAGCTATTAAAGTCATTTTTGAAAATTCTCTGTTAAATAAAAATATATGAAATCAAGTAATGAAATAATGGTAAAAATGGCAGAAAAGGAAATAGTGGGAAGAGAATTTTTCAGTCATATAAACATTTGAAAATATCAGCAGCAAAGATTTCTCTTAAGAACTGTATTTTATTGAATTCAAGAATGAAGCAAATAGGACAAGTTTTGGAAGAATTTTATAATTGCTGCCATTTTGACAACATGCATAAACTCTTGGAACTATAGCTATAGCTAGTCAATATAAACATTAAAGAGTCTCTTGGAGGCAAAATTAAATATCTTTTGTAATTAAAAATCATGAATAATGATATTTAATTATTGATTTAACATAGCAGTATTAATCACCCTTTATCAGCCTATAAAAATAGACCTTAATATTTGTTTGAAGCTTTCCAACCTAATCAATTTATTTTAAAACTCACCTACAATACATTATCTTATTAATTAAATAATGCTATGTCTATGTGAGTATTTCTCAGTACTCTTTCTTAATGAGGCATCATGCATATATATTTTGTTTGAATCACACAAAAACTTTGGATGTTCAATATATGTGATAATAAAAGAAGAGTACATGGGGCTTCCCCGGTGGCTCAGCAGTAAGGAATCAGCCTGCAATGGAGAAGATGCAGGTTCGATCCCTGGGTCAGGAAGATACCCTGGAGAAGGAAATGGCAACCCACTCCAGTAGTCTTGCCAGGAAAAATCCATGGATAGAGGAGCCTGGCGGGCTATACAGTCCACGGGGTCACAAAAGAGTCAGACATGACTTAAGGATTAAACAACAACAAAAGAATAATATGATTTTGATTTAAGGTTAAGACTATCAATTGTAATTTCAAATCATGATTATCAACCAGTCTTTTCTTGAGAAATATGAGATTCTAGATATCATGAGTTATGCTCAACTTTATAATCCTCTGGATTTCTTATTAAATCTCATATGTTCATAGCCTCCTATGGTATAAAAACCAATAGGATCTTTGAAATGTTAACAATACTTACATAATCTATTTTTGTTTAAATTGAACTCAATATTTTAAGAATAGTTAAAAAGAAATTATTCAAAACGATATTCAAAACAGAAAAAAAAAAAGGTTTAAGAAAAATAGAATTTGTGTTACAAATTAGGAGAGGAAATGGCAACCCAGTCGAGTATTCTTGCCTGGAGAATCCCCATGGACGGAGGAGCCTGGTTGGGCTACAGTCCACCGGGTCGCAAAGAGTCGGACACGACGGAGCGACTTCACTCACTCATAGTTTTAAAAATTGTATCTGGTTAAAGGGAAGTCAAACAATGGGAAATATCATTTGATTCAATTTCCTATAAAAATGAAATAGCGATGAGACAAAGATTAGACTTAAGGGCTCCCCTAGTGGCTCAGCGGTAAAGAACTTAGCAACTAAAACAAAAAGAAGATACCTGATACGCAGTAGTTTTGTTTTGCTACCCTTGACTAAAACCCTGGGGTAGTCACCATAAGCATGGTAGTTCTCTTTCCATACACTAGGGGGAGGTGTGATACAATTACTCTGGAGGGGTGATGGGCAAATTGGTGTCCATGAGGATGTGCTGGTCTTTCTGAGACATTGTGGGTTTCCCCTCATTTGGATAATAAAACATCAAATTAAGAATAATCAATAAATCATATTACCATTTCCTAGGAAGTTTTTCATTCTCTTGTGTTTGCTTTATTGTAAACCTCAAGTAAGAATATTTCATGAGTTTCCTTGAATGAGTAAGCAATGCAAAAAAAAAAAAAAAAAAAAAAAACAGATTTTTCATATTTTAAAAAAGTAATGATTAATAAAGGAATGTGTAACCTCTACTCTTGACGTAAGTTAGTGGCTGCTTTTAAAGCCTCTACACCTCAGATTTCAAGACACACACGTTAGGATAGAGGTACTAACCCCTGCTTGAGAAATGTTTCACAGGGCAGTGTGGTTAGGCACCCACTTCGCAAAATAACCTAGCTTTCAACAAAGCTCTAGCTCTCCTGTCTAGCAAACGAATGTGCATGACAAACATTTTAGGATTTGAAGGACTGGCTGTAAAGAATTCCTTTTTGCATTTTTAAACTCTTAAAGATAGTCTTTTAAAGAACTGGTGAACTTTGGATCCAATCATCTGCAAATTCATACTATAGGTTATCTCATTGAATCTTCTGAGAAATAATAGCTCCTTTACCTGAATCTTTAAGCAATTATCCCAAAAACAGTCATCAGAACTTTCTTGTAATTGGTCTGGATTTGATTTCTTTGAATCTTGAATGATTCATGTTACAGACTTGTGTGTTAGTCATTCACAATTTATAAATGGCAACTTTACTTTAGTATTTATGAATTGTGATCAATACTTTAGCAATCAAAACACTCACCTTTTCTATTTCAATACTTCAATTTTCTTTTGCATTCTTAACTCTTTCCCAGAATGACTGGATCATGAACAAAGAAGTCCTCCCTTATGGATGTTTGTGATAATAGTTTGGGGAGAAAGAATCTCTGAGATTAGGAAGTAAAGCTGTAGAAAAAGTAGATGAATCAGGAGTGTATTTGTGTGTGTGTTTGTTTATGCATGTGTGTGTGTGTGTAGTGGTGGTGGTGGTGGTGGTGGTGGTGGTGGTGTTACTTACAAAGTACGAATCTTACCAGATTTCCCACTGATCTGTCTTCATGTTTATGTTTCAGTTTCTTTGGCAAATACGGTCATCAACACCTACTTGGTCTTAAGGATACAGCATTCAAATTTCCACATGGAACTTCAATAACACGATCACGGTAAACAGAATACCTTGAAAATTATTATGCGTGAGTATATGGATGTCCGCTTTACTTTGAATCTGGGTTGAGATGCTGGCTACTGAAAAGGGTAAAGCTCTAAGTATTATTTAGCCAGATTTGGGTTTTAACAAGCTCCAGGCTTGAATTGCCCGTGAGCCTTTCTCCTTAAAGGAGAGGCGCTTTTTCCTCTGGGGAGACATGGCCTCTCTTTCGTTCTGCTTTTCTTCTGAAGCACTTTCATAATCAAGTGACTTTCCTTGCCAGGGTACCTGGGGACCGCTGATATTTCTGAGGATGCAGAAAGTTACATATTGATTGCTGTTGCTCGAGGTTTGTTTGCAGCGGCGCGCGCAGAAGCGGGCGCGCCAGCACCCTCGCATTTACACACACACTGAAATACACAACACACACACCCTGCCTGAGAAACAAGTACACACCCCTCTGCACCTCATTTAGATGGGTACACGCGCAGCCGGAAGATCTACGGCTCCCTTGGTATGGGTGAATGTACGGTGCGTGCGTTCGTGTGTGTGTGTGTGTGTGTGTGTGTGTGTGTGTGTGAGAGAGAGAGAGAGAGAGAGAGAGACAGAGAGAGAGAGAGAGAGAGAGAGCAGAAGCCCAACAGGAAGACCGCAGCTATCTTATTCTGCAAGCACTCTGCGATTCCGGGTTCCGCGTACATCGGATAAAACAATAAATAAATTGCTGTCAAACTTTTTTTTTTCAGATTCTCTTTTTTTCCAGAGGAAGACGGAGGAGGCGTTTCTCCCGGCAGTTTAAGACTCGGGGGACCCTGCGGCGAGGCCCGGGGCGCCCCCCGCCGCAGCGAGCGCGGGGCTGGGCCAGCACGGCCGGGCCCCGTCTCGCGGCTCTGATCAATGGCTCTGAGGCGCCGGGGCCACAGGCCCCGCCCCAGTCGCCTGTCCGGCGCTCCCATTGGACGCGGGCAGAGGAGGCCGGGCCTGGCGCCTCGCGCTTATTGGCTGGCGGGGAATCAGTATCAATGTTTAAGCGGCGGCGTGAGGTGAATAGAGTCAGTCAGCGAGAGGCGCTGGGGAGAGAGCGGGGACTGAGAGCCTGGCGGTTGCGGCAGCGGAGGGCGGCCGGGGGGACGCCGCTCCAACTGTTGAATTTTTACCTTTCCTTTCCATCGGTGCTGTGCCTGCGGACATGGATTTATTTGCTTTGAAATCCGCACGTCTTTCCCAGGCTGTGAGCTGATCCTGTCAGGCACCAGATTGAAAGAGACCACCCGTGACAGAAAAGGAGGAAAAAAAAAAAAAAAGCCTCCACAACGGACTGCACAATTAACTACGCACACCAGTCCTGGACTTTGTGAATAGAAAACACTGACAGGAAAATCGTGAACTGTGATGCGGAGCTAAGCTGTGAACAGTCTCTCTAATCCAGATTTTTTTCTCTTTTTTTCTCACCCAAGATTGAAAGATTTGGGGGTTCCTTTACGCCTTTATTTTTAAAATAAAAACACCTAGCAAAACAGACGCCTTGCTTTCCAGAGCCTCGGACTCCGGCAGAAAGAGGTAGAGTAAAAGTGCTGCTGGATTCAGCTTCACCTCCCTCCTCCCCTCCCTGCCTTTCTCTCGCTTTTTCTTTTTTTTTCCCCAAAATATGAATCTGGCTTTTCTTTCTGTAGAGTGAGTCAGAGAAAGCGTTAGGAAGAAGCCACAACTAATGTCTGTGAAGGGAGGACCATGAGGCGAGAGTGAATTCGATTCGTTCCGCTCTTTCTGACTCATCCGGCAGATCGGAACACCTGCATTTCTGGATGTGTCATTCCCGTTTGTCGAGGCGCCTCGAGAATCCGAGATAATGTGTAGACAGACCCGTGCCTAGCATCCCCTGGGCGGTAGCTCCCCGGGGCGGGTGCCCCGGCTGGACCGCCGCGGCCGCAGCTCTTAGTCCGCTGCCCTCGCGACTCGCCCAGAGAGACTGCGAGAGCGAGACTGCAGAATGCATCACGCCAAACCTTGATGTGTTCCTTTCATCCAACCCACTCCTACTATAGGAAAAAAAAAAAATTGAAGAAAAAAGAAAAAGCCCGCACTTTATTCGCTTCAAATATTCACCACTTTTATTCCTCGCCAAGGTTTTCCTTTCTAGATGAAGAGGACTGGGAGGCAGGGCCATTGGAAGGAGATGCTGAATAGAAAGAAAAGAGAGGCACTTGACAGCCCAACCCTCTGAATGCAGAGACTGTTTCCCTTCTAGCGAGAGACAGGGAGAGTGTGTGTGCGAGGACTGGGAGGGTGGCTCCCCCTTCCTTTTTATTCCGCCTCTCCCTCCCCCTTCAAATCTGCACATCCAACCATGAGTTGCCTGTTGATTTCCTTTCGCCTGGGAAGAAAAGCAAACTGGAATTAAACTGCAGAGAGAGAAGTCCTTGCTCGCGGGCAGAGAATGGGATGGTAGCGGCGGCTACTGGCTGAGCGTAGAGAAATCAGAGTGCGTTCTACCAACAGAGGCGGAGATACATCTCTACATTTTCCTCCTCCCAACAGACTCAAACCGCAAACGCAGATCAGGCTGTGGCTTCCTCGACTTTGGTGAGAGCCTTTTGCGAGGAAGAGAGGGAGGAGCCTCGTGGAGGGAGGAAACTACAAATCCGGACACTAGTTCTTTGCGCTGCATTTCCTCCCCTCCCTTCGGCTGTTCGGAACGGAGAGAGAGAAGGAGGAAAAAAAAAATAAAGAAAGAAACACCCTTGGCTTGGAGATGCAGTCTGCCGCCACCGCTGCCTCGGCCGCCAATGCGAGATTAGATCTCTAAATGCAGCAAAACACTGCCTGAAAACAGACCAACCCGCGAAGCAAGCAGACATTTCACAAGGCTTCGGGGAAGCTTCAATATATCTGACTCTCTCTCTCTTCGTTGTTCCTCATTCCCATCAATTTCATCACTGGAGAAGAGAAAAAAGTAAGGATTTCACTTTCTGATCTGCCTAGAGACACACCTCCCAGCTCCCTCCCCCACCCGATGTGAAGAGTATTCCGGAGGCAAAAAGCTGGAGTGGATTTGCAGCGCCCTAGCGGGAGTGAGGAAAACCTACGGATTCTTCAGCTCATTACCATCCTCCCCAGACGCGATTTCCTTCTTATCGCTGCTCTCATCGCTCAAGTTTGAGTCGCCCGAAGTCCAGGAGGGAGAGACAAAGCCCCGGGCTCGCCCCCAGCCGCAGGGAGCCTCCGCCTTGCTCAGTGTCCCTGCAGCTCCGCTGCACCGCTGCTCCCAGCCCAGTGCGGATGCTGTAGATCAACAGGTTCGGGGAACTTGAGCGGAATAAGGAGAGACCGCCGGGTGCCGCATCCCGGGAGCGGAAGGAAGAGAGGATACAGAGACTTGTGGCTCGCGTCGGGCGCGGAAGCTGCGCCCGGAGCCCCAAGCTGGCGCGCACCCATCCGCTAGCCCTTCCAGTCCGGCTGCTTCTGCCAACACCCCGCCGGTCTGGGATGTATCTATCCATCTGTTGCTGTTTCCTCCTATGGGCTCCTGCCCTGACGCTCAAAAACCTGAATTACTCAGTGCCGGAGGAGCAAGGGGCCGGCACGGTGATCGGCAACATCGGCAAGGATGCTCGACTGCAGCCCGGGCTTCCGCCCTCAGAGCGAGGCGGCGGTGGTGGCGGGCGAAGCAAGTCTAGCAGCTATCGGGTGCTGGAGAACTCGGCGCCGCACCTGCTGGACGTGGAAGCGGACAGCGGGCTCCTCTACACCAAGCAGCGCATTGACCGCGAGTCTCTGTGCCGCCACAACGCCAAGTGCCAGCTGTCCCTCGAGGTGTTCGCCAATGACAAGGAGATCTGTATGATCAAGGTAGAGATTCAGGACATCAACGACAACGCTCCCTCCTTCCCCTCGGACCAGATTGAGATGGACATCTCAGAGAACGCGGCCCCGGGCACCCGCTTCCCGCTCACCAGTGCACACGACCCCGACGCCGGCGAGAACGGGCTCCGCACCTACCTGCTGACGCGCGATGACCACGGCCTGTTCGCGCTGGACGTCAAGTCCCGCGGCGACGGCTCCAAGTTCCCAGAGCTGGTTATCCAGAAGGCGCTAGACCGCGAGCAGCAGAACCATCACACTCTGGTGCTGACCGCCCTGGACGGCGGCGAGCCGCCTCGCTCCGCCACGGTGCAAATCAACGTGAAGGTGATTGACTCGAACGACAACAGCCCCGTCTTCGAGGCGCCCTCCTACCTGGTGGAGCTGCCCGAAAACGCCCCGCTGGGCACCGTGGTCATTGATCTGAACGCCACCGACGCCGACGAGGGTCCCAATGGCGAAGTGCTCTACTCTTTCAGCAGCTACGTGCCCGACCGCGTGCGGGAGCTCTTCTCCATCGACCCTAAGACCGGCCTGATCCGGGTCAAGGGCAACCTGGACTATGAGGAGAACGGGATGCTGGAGATCGACGTGCAGGCCCGAGACCTGGGTCCCAACCCTATTCCGGCCCACTGCAAGGTCACGGTCAAGCTCATCGACCGCAACGACAACGCGCCGTCCATCGGTTTCGTCTCCGTGCGCCAGGGGGCGCTGAGCGAGGCGGCCCCGCCCGGCACCGTCATCGCCCTAGTGCGGGTCACCGACCGAGACTCGGGCAAGAACGGGCAGCTGCAGTGCCGAGTCCTGGGAGGAGGCGGGCCGGGCGGCGGCGGCGGCCTTGGCGGCCCGGGAGGCTCCGTGCCCTTCAAGTTGGAGGAGAACTACGACAACTTCTTCACGGTGGTGACCGACCGCCCTCTAGACCGCGAGACCCAGGACGAGTACAACGTGACGATCGTGGCGCGGGACGGGGGCTCGCCCCCACTCAACTCCACCAAGTCGTTCGCCGTCAAGATTCTGGACGAGAATGACAACCCGCCTCGTTTCACGAAGGGGCTCTACGTGCTGCAGGTGCACGAAAACAACATCCCAGGAGAGTATCTGGGCTCGGTGCTGGCCCAGGACCCCGACCTGGGCCAAAACGGCACGGTGTCCTATTCCATCCTGCCCTCGCACATTGGCGACGTGTCCATCTACACCTACGTCTCCGTGAACCCCACCAACGGGGCCATCTACGCCCTGCGCTCCTTTAACTATGAGCAGACCAAGGCGTTTGAGTTCAAGGTGCTTGCTAAGGACTCCGGGGCGCCCGCGCACTTGGAGAGCAACGCCACGGTGAGGGTGACGGTGCTAGACGTGAATGACAACGCTCCGGTAATCGTGCTGCCCACGCTGCAGAACGACACGGCCGAGCTGCAGGTGCCGCGCAACGCCGGTCTGGGCTACCTGGTGAGCACCGTGCGCGCCCTCGACAGCGATTTCGGCGAGAGCGGGCGCCTCACCTACGAGATCGTGGACGGGAACGACGACCACCTGTTTGAAATCGACCCATCCAGCGGCGAGATCCGCACGCTGCACCCCTTCTGGGAGGACGTGACGCCAGTGGTGGAGCTGGTCGTGAAGGTGACGGACCACGGCAAGCCCACCCTGTCCGCGGTGGCCAAGCTCATCATCCGTTCGGTGAGCGGCTCCTTGCCCGAGGGCGTTCCCCGGGTGAACGGTGAGCAGCGCCACTGGGACATGTCGCTGCCGCTCATCGTGACCCTGAGCACCATCTCCATCATCCTCCTAGCGGCCATGATCACCATCGCTGTTAAGTGCAAGCGCGAGAACAAGGAGATTCGCACTTACAACTGCCGCATCGCCGAGTACAGCCACCCGCAGCTGGGCGGGGGCAAGGGCAAGAAGAAGAAGATCAACAAAAACGATATAATGCTGGTGCAGAGCGAGGTGGAGGAGAGGAACGCCATGAACGTCATGAATGTGGTGAGCAGCCCCTCCCTGGCCACTTCCCCCATGTACTTCGACTACCAGACGCGCCTGCCGCTCAGCTCGCCCCGGTCAGAGGTGATGTATCTCAAACCGGCCTCCAACAACCTGACTGTTCCCCAGGGCCACGCGGGCTGCCACACCAGCTTTACCGGACAAGGGACTAACGCGAGCGAGACCCCAGCCACGCGGATGTCCATAATTCAGGTAGGAGACTTTTAGCATCACTGGGACTTCGCTTTCTTGCTGGCTTGGGGAGCTCTCCTGAAACCTTTGAAACAGGAAGAGCCACACTGCCAGCAGCTGTGAGAGGGGCACTTACGGAAAAGGATTTCCACTTTGGCCACTGCCTGCACAGCATAGTCTACACATAACCCCTCCCATGTGAATAGTCGAAAATTTATAAGATGTAAAATGTCTTACTTTTGTTGCATTTTAAACGTTTATTTTTTTTTTATAGGTTTTAAAATGTTACCCGGGTTCAGTGTTCACAGTTTATTTTACTTTGCTGGTCTGCATTTCTCTCCACAACAGAGGATTACTAGAGTAGAACATTTTTTTCAGTTAATTCACTTAAAATTTTTGTATTTCATTAAAAAAATCTGATGGCAAAAGAAAGAAATGTATTCGCCAGTATTAAGTAGCTAATTACTTTTTAAAAGAAGCTAACTACTTAAGTACAGCATATCAACCAACAAGCCGTAAAGAATTTTCAGAGCCTGAATCAATACCAGTTTTTACCACCACCCCCAAATCAGTGTTTCTATTTAAAAAGTATTCTAAAGGGCACAAATCTTATTAATTCTTCAGCTGAAACTGCAGACAGTGCATTAGTGTAGCTTAAGCTTGGAAATGTGAATTATATTCTGAAGATCTTTGAGAAACTTGAAAAAGTATAGGCTCTAGATATGACTTATATATATCTATGAAAAGTTTATATTTATTTTGTCCTGTGGTTTTCCTGATCTGTTTCCTTAAAGTCATTGAGAGATGAACAGAGTACATTAGAGGGCTGGTCTCATTCTCTGCTGTGAAAACAGGAGGCAAAGTTGCACTAAAGCCACCTGTACCAAAAAGAATTCCAGGATGCATTTAGTTTGCATACTGCATATTTTCAGTATATCTAAGTGATATTTAATATATATCAGATAGTAGATTCACATTATTGGTATATGAAAAAAACTAACTGACCCAGCATGGGCTCTAGACTAACAAAAGCAGTTGATTGTACTGTGTTTAGTTATTGCCTAGTTTCTTTATCTACTATTGGGTTGTGTCACAAAAACAAACTTAATTTTTGCTTATCAATGTGTGTTGCTAAAGATTACTCTGGATGAGCAATACTTGCAATTTGAAATTGAGTTTACTGAAAGTGACATTTTGGGAGGAAAATTAGTTTGGGGCAAATGAAAATAATTTACTCAGAATTTTGTGCTTTGGAAAAACAAATACCTTTTAGTGACACTTGACTCAGTAATGTTTTTATTATTAAAAACATTTATTATTATAAAACAGAGTAGTAGAATTTCATAATCTTATTATTTTAAACAGAAGTGTAACAGATAGTAAAACTCAGCAAAACAGTGTCTTATAATATTTTAATATCCTTGTAAATCAGACTCATACTGAACACTACTGAATACCAGAGTACCCATTGTAGTTTTAAATCCCATTTTTTACAATGTTTGCTATACACTAGTAATCATGATTTTTGGAGATCTCTATAAAACTGAACAAGAAATTTCTCCCATAAAAATTATAGTTTCTATGAAAGTCTGTGTAAAACTGGTATTTATGATAATTTCTATAAATACACTTGTTATATACTTTCTTATAGTTTACCATTGACAGTTAAAAAGATATCACAGAGGGTTAATGCTTAAACTTCCTCTTCAAGTACTATGAGTTGAATTCTTATTTAGTGTCCAATAAGAATGAAGTTTGTGCAGTGAAATCCTCAGCAAGCCTGATTCCTGATCAGTTTAGGGTGGAAGTACCCAGGAGGCTTTGATGGACAGGGGTCCTTGTGCAGTGTTTACACCATACTGTTCTTGAATCTGGCCATTGCCCGAGGGACAGATGATGATGATTCCTCTCATTAGCAGTAAAACTCAAGCCAGGGCAAATCTCACACACACACACACACACACACACACACACGCTGGGGAGAGAGAGTTTAAACAGAAAACAAAGGAGGCAAACTTCCTTGTTTTCCTGCTATTCCCTTTCTTCCAGAATCTTACTTCATGACATAAAGACACAGGATAAGTTTAAGTTCTTGAAATGGTTTCCAACCTGGCTCAGTTGCCCATATTGTTTCTACACTGGGAGTTTTTGCAGTCTTATAAGGGATGCCTTTTAAGTTCCTAATATGTTAATTTCCTTGTAACTGTGTCAAGTTTTTCTCAATGCCTATTATGGGGAACAGAGTAAATCGAGTACAGTGACCTTGCTTTTTTGCTTTCTTTTTTAAACTAGTGTGCTGCAAACACTTTGTGCAGAACTGACAAGCTCAAATTAAAGTGTTCAGGCATCCCATATTCTTGTTTCAAGTTCATTTATTAATGTGTGTTTATTAAACACAACCTGCTGAGGAAACATACTATTAAACCCGTGTCTTTCTGAAGGAAGAATTTTTTTTTAAGAATTTATTTATTTATTTTTAATTTTATTTTATTTTTAAACTTTACATAATTGTATTAGTTTTGCCAAACATCAAAATGAATCCGCCACAGGTTTTTAATCCACAGAATACAGATGGAGAAGGAGCTATTGGATCTGGTTTATCTTTATTTTCCAGCATCTTGGGTGCTGTTTAGAATATTCTCAGAGTATAAAATGAAAAAAAAATCATACTGTTTTGAGATACACTGTTAAAGGGTGGTGAAATGAAATTTAGGAACTTTGGGATTATAAGACTCATGTTACAACGCAAATTAAAATTTTTCAAAAGATTTTATGTGAGTTGCAGGCTCTAAAATTTTAGGATTAATATCTATAGATTTTTCGGCATGAATTTTTATTGAGAATAGATGCCAAAAAATCATGTAAGTTGGTGTAAAAACAGTGGTTTGTGAAAAAGTATTTTATTGAAGATTTTCTTCAAGTTTCTCAGCCCATTTAAAGTCAATCTATAGAGTGTTCAAACAATTGACTAGTGATTAAAACATCCTCAGTAGTGTGAATCATAATACAATATTATTATAGTGAAATATCTTATTAACTTTAAAGCCACAAAAGTAATTTGGAATAAAACAGGAACACAGATTTTGTGGTCAGTTAGACAAATAGATTATTACACAAATTTATAAAAGCACTCTTCATCGGAGCAGTTTTCATGTGAATTATTTCATAGTTTAGTATGAGAATCTAAAATCAAGTGGAGGTCATTACAAATTGTCACGAGTTACTGCTAATCGTGACTTATCAAGAATAACTAGGTAGCGGGGTAAATTTTCCACAGGTGTTTTCAATGATGGCCTGGTTGCGAAGAGGAAGGAGGCTGGGGACTTCTCACTGGTGGGAGAATTTCCAGTTTTGTTTGAACTTCTGTGTTTTCAGTTTTGTTTTGTTTTTTTTTTTTTGTAGCACATAAAATGTAGTCATCTTAATATGCTGTCATAGAAGAAAATATGTTGAGCCAACAGAATAAGATATACTAAAATAAATTTTTGAAAGGAATACATTCTTACACAGTGTTTTACAGTTCAATTTTAAAAGATTCACATTCTGGTTGACTTTAGACTTTTTATCCTGGAAGAGGAAATCCTTTTGATATACCTGAATGGCCTTTTCAATAAAAGTGAATTAAACATATG
This sequence comes from Bubalus kerabau, assembly GCF_029407905.1. NCBI lineage: Eukaryota > Metazoa > Chordata > Mammalia > Artiodactyla > Bovidae > Bubalus > Bubalus kerabau. Next base: position 6,015,118 of record NC_073635.1, on the reverse strand, counting down.
AAAATACCTTCAGTCAATCCAAATATATAAAAATGAGATTGAGGCATAGAGGACTCTAGTATCATAATGCAGATAATAAAGTCAGTATCTTAGAATGAAAGGGTAAAAGACAAAATACATCTTTCCTAGCAACATTAACTGTTGTCTGTCTTATTGCTACTTCTCTAATACAAGAGATTTGGGCTTGGGGCCCAGATGAGTTCTCAAGACCACAATTTTCAAAACTTCATATTCTGGTATGGTAGGCATTTCAGTAACAAGCACAAAGTATGTGAATAACTTTTTTTCCATTCATGATTTTAAAGAATCTTTTGCAGTGTTATTCCAAGATGAAACCATTTTATTAATTACATGCACTTATTTCCATAAACTTGATATACATCTCTATTTCTAGGGTTTGTGATGGGCTGAATAGGAAGGGAATATCCCTATCTTACTGCATGCCTCTAGAATTATCTTGTCCAGTTTAAAAGGTAGGTTTCAGTTCTACTTCAAATTCACGTGAATACACAATCATAAAACATATCTTTCTGTTTTTTAAGTTTAAGTGTTAGTCACTCCGTCATGTCTGACTCTGCAACCCCACGGATTATAGCTCACCAGACTCCTCTGTCCATGGAATTCTCCAGGCAAGAATACTGGAGTGGGTAGCCATTCCCTTCTCCAGGGGATCTTCCCAAACCAGAGTTTGAACCTGGGTCTTCTGCATTATAGGCAGATTCTTTACCATCTGAGCCACCAGGGAAGCTGGCTTCCTGTTTTTACTATATATTAAAAATAGTACGAATAAAGTAGGAATAAACTTTAAAAGTTACTCAGCAGTTAAGGTGGATGCTCAGCAGTTTGAGTTTCTTTGGAGAAGAGTTTAAAATTCAAATTATTATCATTCTTAATATGTTATTATTTTTATTCTTAGTTTTGTGTTTGCTTTTGAAAATCTCAGCTGCAGTGTAAATCTCTGTGCATTTCTCTATTTTATAATAAATAAAAAAACAAAAGTCATAACATTTTTACTATATGAACTAGAACCCCGAGGCTCACTTTTAGTATCAGCTGATCTAACTGCTCATGAGGTAATAGTTTCTTTAACCAATATTTTTTAGTTTTCAAGAAAATTTTCAAAATAGTAGCTAGATAGTACTTTATTATCTTTAAGGTCTTATTCTTACATCTTTATCAGTCTTTTAAAATGTAAGAGTAAGATGATTTTTAATTTTAAGTTCTTTGAGTGACTTCTATAATTTTTCTTGAATTCTATGAGTGAATTTTGTAATATCAATAAATACTATTATATAGAAGTCTGGACGGAGGATTTTATTCTTGGCATCATCTTGCTATTTAAGGCTGTGTACAATCAGGCCATAGAAAAGCATGCTCTAAAATTCCTATTTCAACTGCTTGAACATATTTTTATTCAAGAAAATAAATTTACATGTTCTAAAGCATTACCTGTTGCCTGTCACTATATTGATCAAGTCAAACTCAAAAAATAAAATAAGAACACCAAAAAACTTTTATTTATAAAAGTTGCTCTTATAGTACATTTTATTCACTTTTTTATGATGCATAGATATACATTTATATGAGGTTAAAATAAATGTTATTTTTAAAATAATCCCAAACATTATCTCTTAAAAGACTAAGAAATATACATATTTAAATCTGTAGATAAATATTTAATATTGTTGAAAACAATAATATTTATACTTCATCATGTTTCACTACTATTTTCCAGTTTCAAATTTTTCACTGTTAGTGCTGCTTATGTAATAAATGCAGTGGAAATACATCTATATAAGTAAGAGATGTAAATTAAGAAAATATTTTTAAAAGTTTAAGGTTAATAAAGGTTTACATGCCTTAATTCAGTGAAGGCTGGCTCTGCCCATATTTATGAAAATGTGAACAATCAAACTTCCTGGAAAAATTAATGTATTCATGTACATGTGTATATGTCTTTACGTTTTCAGTATAATGTACGTAAAGGTCAAGCACAAATATTAGCCCATTTTTATACTTTTTTATTTCAAAGGTAGTTTTCTTTTCTAGGATGAACTCAAACCTTGCTTTTTCCTTGAAAATATTTTTAAACTTGATAATCTCACTGTTTCAAGCTTCAAACATTTTGAAGTTCCTTAAAATAGAGGCGGTTATTCCAGAGTAGTTCAGGAACAACTGGCTTTCAGTGGACAGTAGGTTGGAGTTTATGTAGATTGGGGCTTCCCTGGTGGCTCAGATGGTAAAGAATCTGCCTGCAATGCAGGAAACCCAAGTTTTCTGATTCTCTAGGTAGTGTGGTGGGGTGTCTAGAGGCACTGTGAGAGTATATGCTGGGAGCCTGCTGATGAAACCAGAGGGGGAAGGTGAAGCCACTGGAACTGGTCTCATGCTAGTTAGGAAGTGAAACTTAACTCCCCTATGCTGAGAAGTCTTGCAATACACTCAATAGTGGGTAAATTCTTACAAATGCACCTGCTAATTGTGATTTTAGTCATTGCTTCAGAATGTATTCCCCTCAGTGATGCTTCTGTTTAATAAATCCCGTTGGGCATTATCTTAAAGCCATCTTTTAGTAAAGTCATTAGGGAGAGGGTGTTTTTTTTTTTTTTTTTTTTTTTTCCTATTGAATTCCTTCAACCAATGACTGTCTGTTTGTTAGAGACTAACATAATGGTCATCTTGCCTATCAATTTGAAGATAGTGTTGACTTCTGACACCCATCTACGAAATGCTTTTAAATCTTCATTGGACCTACACTAACCTATTGTCAACCTGTTTTAGCAAAGGAGACGTTGACAAGAATTCCCTTCAAAGGCACACAGTGTTTTACAGTTAGTCATAGCTTTCACCACTAGCTTTGACAGTGATGTATTGCTATCCTTTGGTCTCCTGAAATAAATTATCTTATAATAAAGAAGTTCTTAATGGCATCAACATTCTGTCCTGTGACTAAGCAGAAGCCTGTTATTGCGTCCTTGCTACTGCAGAAGTATAAATTCAATATTTTTAAGGTAAAGCCAAAAAAAAAAAAAAGATGTAGCAAAATACAGATGCCAAGTTGTGGAGTGTGGGTGGCACTTTTCACTCTTGTGCACTGTGTTCTTCCAGTGATAGACTGTAAAATTGGTTTCAGACAGTGTTTGAGAGAATCTATTGATATACATGTGGCACATTTCTATTTGTCTGTTCTGATCCTAGTGACATTCTGATTACTGGTATTTGTAGGCTCTGCCCTGGATCTATTCCAAGGAGTTTTATTGTAGTGAAATGACTCTTACAGTTCATTGAGCATCTAGCATAACTGTGCTAAATATGATTGGCACGTTTGCATATATTTATTCAAAAAATAAGGCAGTTAAACAGCATAATTATGGGAAAATGAATCATAACAATAAAAGACCATTTAAGTTAACAAGCTTTGTGATCAAAGGATAAATACAGGTTGGATAAATTAGACTTTAGATGTAACTAATCTACATAAATAGACTTTGTTCTGATTAGGGGAATGGAATATATTAAAATAATTTAATGGTATAAGAAATGCATTTTATTTCATACATTATGAAATATTTAAAGATTTGAGTTATTTTCTATATATTTCTATTCTCTGAAATGGTCGTGAACCATATTTGTGTTGAATGAAAAACAAGCAAGGTAAAGATGGTTATCATCTTGAAACTTATTTGGTAGAATACACGCTGTAAGAAAAATATTTATTTTTTAGGCTTGTAATAGTTTTGATTGATTTTTAATTAATGAAACATATTAAAGGGACCATTTAAAGGAAAATTTCTTGTTTACTTCTTCTATCAACTAGAAGCAGCCTTTGTAGAATATGAAAGTGTGAACATTAAAGCTCTATTTCATGTTTTCAAAGCTATATACTCATAATCATTTTGTAGATATATGCTGTTTTCAAGAAACACCGGATACATGTTTGTAAATTATATTAATATGGATATATATAATATGGATAATGACTATATTCTCAACTTTTCTAATGCTATTTTGATGGCATATTTATTTTTAAGTGATAGGTTTAACTTACATGACTCAACTAATTTCTTTCCAGCAACTGTGGTGCTTAGGTATGTTTTCTTAAGCTCCACTTGGTGGTAACTTTAAAAATGTAATTTAAGCATAAGTCATCAACTGGTATACTTTTACAATATTTCTACCTGAATCAGTAATCATTGTTAAGCAATGATTGAATTATACTTATACCTAGAATTTTAGTGTCCTCCAATTCAGTAAAAACCTTTGCTAAAAGCTCTTCATTTTATTTTGCACACAGTATCTTTTAACAGAATATACTGAGATTATTTTAGGACTGAATGTTTGATAGATTTTTGCTCTTTTTCCACAACACCAGAGCAACTGCATATGAAGAACTGATATATATATATATATATAAACAACTCACTTATAATTGCCACGAGAAGGATTATCCATCCACAGTATGAGGTTACCAAAATGCACTTTTACTGATGTCCCTATTTCAGTAGATGAGGTAACAGTAAGAAGTTAGAATGTTTGAGAAATAATATGTTTAAAATCTTAGAAAAACTTGCTAGAAAAAATGTTATCCCTTAGTATTTTTGAGAAAAAAAAAAGACTTAGCTTCAAAAAGGAAATATTTTCCATTTCAAATTTGGCAATTGCTTAGTTATACATCTTTATATAAATATTAGGTATAAAAATTTCTGGGCAACTTGAAAAATAATTAGTTTTGATTTCAATAGTTTTATCAGCAAAAACCCAGGAAATTGCTTGATATTGGTGACTTCTATTACTGTGTCTTCTTAAGACACAAAATTTCTATTTTGCTTTGGCAGTTTTGCATCTGTTTTAAAATAGTTTATCCCAAATCAACTTAATGCACTGAGAATATGAATAAGAGGAGATATAAACCATGCAAAATGAAAGATAAATCAGCCATCTATCATTACAAGCATTCCCATTAAGATAGAATTAAAGATTCTGTGCAATTTTGCCTTCACATAGTTTTAAGGCAAGACACTTGATTGCTTTATGTTTATTATTTTAGCTTTGGATGACCTTGTGTAACATTAATGAATTGTGTTTTTTCTTTTTGTTTTAAACCAACCCTTATTCTCTTTAATCTTGATTGATTAAATAGGAAATTTCTGATTAATGAGAAATGTTTGGAGATATAGGTGACTCTTACTTGGTATGGCATAGGCACAAAGTGCATTTGTAATTTTAGGAGCAATGAAAATATATTGGTGCTAATGCATGAATTTAAATGTAGGATAAAGACAATTTATTGAGAGAAGATATTATATGAAAAATAGGAAATATTTTGATACAATACATAGGTTGAAAAAAAATAGTTTATAACCTTATACTTTAAGTGTTGGCAGATGCACGGATAATAATTATTAGATAAATTTCCAGATCCTGACCTTCTAGGAAGGCTAGTATTTATTCTTAGATGATAATAAGGCTGAAAATAAGGGAACTATCTTAATAAACAAATCCCACTCCCAGTCAAGATAAGGTTACTGACAAGAGTAACCTTGCAGTGTGGCCCTCACATCAGCTGTGCCAATACCAACAAATGAAGCAAAATGACTAAGCTGGGAGAAACAAGACAGGGAATACATTTAAGGAGACTTTTTTTTTTTTTTTCTGATTTTGAGCAATAGGTTTTCCATGATTTTTTTTTTTTTTTTAATAATTGAGACAATTACATAGTAATTTGGGTTAGAATGCATGCCCAGTTCCCCGTTTCAAAACCCAATTTGTTACCACCTGTGGCTATTTCTATTAAAAAAAAAAAGAAACATAATTACTATGAGTCTCAGCAGTCTTAGAGTAAATTTTGCAATTACAATGCTTCCCTTGGGCAGATGTGTGAAAATGGCAGATTAATTCCTGCCAGGATCTTTCTGTTCCTTGTGCATTTTTAGTTTTGGTGTTGCCTGCTTATTAGAGTGGCTCTGTTTGCTCTGGTTAAAGGTTATGTCAGTGTTTCCATAATAAATCTCTAGAAATGAAGATTCACAAGTCAGCCATTAAATTTGGCCTTAGGTGAAAAGTTGACATGTAACGTCTCAGCAAAGGAGTAGTTATTATTTTCCATCACACTCCGTTGTTGGGTTAAGTTTGAAGTAAATGGTAGCAGGACCATTTGGCAGTGTTGAAAAAGTAGGACTTAGACTAGCAGGCAAAAAGAAAAGTGCAGTCTTTTGAACTATGAAATAATATCTAATCAACAGAAGCTGATAAAAGTATTTTAATTCTGTGCTTCATCTCTAGCTACTTAATGCATAAGATTTTTAAACAGTCACAATAAAAATATTGAGGCTGGATAGCTAACAAGAGATTTAATACTCCATCAGTTTCCGTTCATTCCTTCTTTTCATTATGATGTGTAAAGTGAAAGTGTTAGGCACTCAGTCATGTCCAGCTCTGCAACCCCATGGACTATAGTAGCCCACCAGTCTCTGTTTGTGGAATTCTCCAGGCAAGAAGACTGGAATGGGTTGCTGTTCCCTTCTCCAAGGGATCTTCCCTACCCAGGGATCAAATCCTGGACTCCTACATTGCAAGCAGTTTCTATACTATCTGATTCACCAGGGAAGCCCTGAGATGTATAAACTATATTCTTAATAAAGATCTAATTGATTTACACTCAAAATAACTAAAGTTTTTAAGTTTGAATAGTTTTGAATCTCTGGCTCAGTGTTATAACTCTATTCATAAAGTTAATTTATCACAAAGTGGTCTAGATAGGAGAATGGTTGAAGAGAGTGATCACATCCATCTTGTCTTTGTAGTTGACAGAACTTAACATAGTTTAATACATAGTAGGCACTTAAAATATGACTTATTTGTGATGTCATATGATTACTGATCAGATGTGAGCTGGGGCTCAGATTCAAACCTAGAAGCTATTCAGGTTAAAGCTAAGGTTGTTTATAGAAACATGTTGAAATATTGATCTGTTGGTAAATAATGTATTTGAAGGTGGCCTATTTGATCATTTTTGCTCATAGTTATTACATTCTTAATAACTGCAATGAAAATTTCTATGTTATACTGATAATATTGCCACTCCATGGGAAAAAAACAGGTGGTCAGTGTTCACAATTTCCACAATATGTTTATATTGATGTGTGTAGATACATTAATATGGACTTCCCAGGTGGCACTAATGGTAAAGAACCCACTTGCCAATAAAGGAGATAAGAGATGAAAGTTCAATTCCTGGGTCGGGAAGATCTCCTGGAGGAAGGCATGGCAACCCACTCCAGTGTTCTTGCCTGGAGAATCCCATGGACAGAGGAGCCTGGTGGGCTACAGTCCATAGAGTGGCAAAGAGTCAGACATGACTGGAGTGACTTAGTATGCAGGCATATATAAATATAAATATATATGTATGTTACCTCTAATTTACATCACATCAACAGAAACAGTGTTGGTCAGAATATCTTCCTTTTATTCTATTACTTGGTATGGTTTATAAAATATTGAAACAATTCAATTCAGATGTTATATGTTATATATTTTAAGGCTTTGAAAACCCCACAGCTGTAGTAAACTAAGAAAGTAGAGATTTTCCTGGCAGTACAGTGGTGAAGAATCCACGCTATAATGTAGGGGACGCAGGTTCTATCCCTAGTTGAGAAACTAAGGTCCTGCATACTATTGAGCAGCTAAGCCTGTGTACCACACCAGATAAATAAACTCAATAAAGACTAAAAAAGAAACTAATGTGATCCTTTTTTCTGTTTTAATTTTAAGATAATTATATGTATAGAGACTCCATAAAATGTACTTATTTTCTAAATTAATTTTTAATAAAATGAAATGATAAATAGTAACTAGTAAATTTTGATTAAATTTATTTGTATTTATTGACATCTAATTTTATGAGTTAATCATTTTCATAACAGCCATTTGCCATTTATAAATGGGAGAAGAAAATCACTATGGGCAATTATCAAATTCATGTAGTAATAACCCAATTTACAAAAACTTTTCTTAAAATTTCAGAATCTATCTTATTTAGGTGATATGATATTTCAGTTCACATATTGGGGGAACATAAATTACACATTCATGTAAACAATATTTTCCCATTTCAATAGTGTTGTTTAAAATGCATCCACACTCTTCAGAGTTGTTCAAGCCATATTCATTAATTCAAGAGTAAGTCATGAAATATTTTAAAGAGCTCTTAATTGAAATACTTTACTGCCAGTGCAGGAGATACAAGAGATGCAGGTTTAATCCCTGTGTTGGGAAGATCCCTTGGAGTAGAAAATGGCAACCCATTCCACTATTCTTGCCTGGAAAATCCATGGACAGAAGAGCCTGGCAGGTTACAGTCCGTAGGGCTGCAAAGAGTCAGATAGACTAAATGCACACATGCATATACACATTGCTTTTAAACTACTACAGGACTTAATTACTATTTATCTGAATTTTAAATTTTGATGGAAAATTCAGGTCAAACAATAAGGAGGCTTGGTGGAACAAAGGCTTCAAGCAGAATGAGCTTTCACACCATATTACAAATTTAATTATCCTCATTTCACAGAAGAGTCGAGATTCAAAGTGATGGAAAAAAACAATGGAAAGCAGCATAGAAATAAACATTTAGGAAGTTCAAAATTCATTGTCAACTCCCATTTATGAAAAAGCAAAAGACTTTCATAAAGAGTAAACTAAGAGTGTCAAATATTACATCAATTAGCCTATGAATAATAAGTTCTCAATGGCGATATTTATATTCACAATTATATAAACATTATAGTTCAAGTCCATCTGTAAATTCACCCTGGATTATTTGCTATTTGGGGGGAAGAGGGCCCATCAACAGTCAGCGCTGTTCTGTCCAGATGAGCAGTCAGGCTGGGTCTTGATTCATGGAACTATTAGATACCAAAGGCCCGTGTATCCAGGGCAGACATACCCCTACACAGTGGATCCAAGCTGGACCTGAAATATTAATATTTCATAATCTGTCTGAATTTTACTTCTTTCCAGAATGTGCTTGTTCTTGAACTATCATATGTGCTTTTTTTTTTTTTTTTTTTTTTTTAAAGAATACAGCTGAGAAATCTTCTGGAAAGGTGACTTCCAAATAATGTTGGTAGAATGTGAATGATTTGCAAATATACTATTTTTCATGAGTTTAATTTCTTTTCACATAAAACCAAATAATCTAAACACATGTGTCATCTATTTATAAATTTCTCAAAAAGTTGTTTAAATAACTGAAAAACATCATCCAAACACATAATTTGAGTGAAGCAAATGGAAAGAAATTATTGTTTATATTTTATACTGATCTGTTCTAATTTTTTTCTTCCTATCTTTGCCCTCTGGTATCTTTTCTGTGATATCCATTCAGAAAACATATTTTTACGTAGATAGCTTCTACATTTATGTATAACTTAACTATTTTTAAATATGTATATATATTTAAAAGAATATATATATATGCTATGCTAAGTCACTTCAGTCATGTCCGACTCTGTGCGACCCCATAGACGGGAGCCCACCAGGCTCCGCCGTCCCTGGGATTCTCCAGGCAAGAATACTGGAGTGGGTTGCCATTTCCTTCTCTGATGCATGAAAGTGAAAAGTGAAAGTAAAGTCATTCAGTCGTGTCCGACTCTTAGAGACCCCATGGACTGCAGCGTACCAGGCTCCTCCATCCATGCGACTTTCCAGGCAAGAGTACTGGAGTAGGGTGCCATTGCCTTCTCTGATATATATATATATATATATATATATATATATAATCAATCTATATACATATATATATATGTATATAGATTGATGAGACCGTGGTGGTATTTCTCACCAAATTACTACTTAACTGTACAGTTGCCTGTCAGTATCTGTGGGGGATATATTCTAGGACACCCTGAATTCCAAAATCTAAAGATGCTCAAGTCCCATATATAAAATGGTGTAGTAATTACACGTAGCCTACACATATCCTTCCATGTACTTTAAATTATCTCTAGATTACTCACAATACCAAAGGCAATGTAAATGCTATGAAAATAGTTGTAAATATAATGTAAATGCTAGGTTAATAGTTGCAACTTACAGCAAATTCAGGTTTTGCCTTTTGGAACTTACTGGAATTTTTTTCCCCCAAATGATTTTTGTTTGAGATTGGTTGAATCTGGGGATGTGTGACCTGGGGATATGGAGAGCTGACCATATGTACATTTGGACTTAAGATCATGTAGTTGATTTCACATAGTGGAGCTGTACAGGGGTACGTTGAATTTCAGATGGGTTGGATTCAAAGTACTATGTTTGGCATTATTAAAATGCACCTAATAGACAAGATACATTTATTTAGTTAAAACTAAAAAGCTTCTTATTTCCTTTAATCTAGACTTGAGTGTATATTTTAAGAAGTAAAGTGTTGATATTCTTTTTATATAAAAATGATAAAATGAACCTCTCCACATGACTCCCTCATTTTGTTCTTCAGGCAAGAGTGTGCTCTATTGAGATATAGTAGAGAAAGGATTCTCCATCTGCCACTCCTGAAAATAGAATGCTTAGCTTTTTACCTCTTGATAAATCTTCTTTATTTATTTATGTCTATGCAAGTCAGAGAAATATACTAACATATCAGTTCCTAACATAAGGAAAGGAAATTTATAGTTAAACTTGGTCAACAAATTCTTTAAAGTTATTTTCATTTGAAATTTCCGGTTAAGCTTCAGTGAACTGCTTTATTTAAATAGTCATCATTTAACTAGAGAAATTTAATCTCCAAGGACACATCTGTTACTTAATGATATTATAGGTTGGGTTTTGTTTGGTGGAAGTGTGGGATGCAAAGGTGCTAGGGGTTAGAAAAGGAAAGGGGCTCTAATTCAGTATCCCCAGGTAATATGATATAAATAATTGGAAAATGGAGATATCATTTCAGTTGGTTAATTGTAATAAACCTATTATCTTGTTAGAGGATTAAGGTAGAATCAACATGTTGGGAAATAGATAAAAGGTGCATGAAAGCATTTAAAATTCAATCATTAGGTTTTATTGCACCCATCTGCTCCCAGGAAATATAATTGGAAATTTGATTCATTGACCTTTAGCTGCCATTTTGGATCATAGTTCCAAAGTCTATGTTTTCAAGTTGGATATTTGAAGTTAATTTGATCAGAACCATACTCAGTACATTTTTAACTCAATTACCTTTTTGAACAGAATTTCAAAAAATAAAATCAGGCTTAATGGGCTGGTGTGTATTTGACAATAGCATCAGCATAGTTATTTAATTCTGGATCTGGTTAAAGCAACTAATGTTCAACTTGATTAAGGTTTCTATTAACTGAAAAGACTGGCAAACTTTTTATGTTGCTTTATTCACAAACTCCTACTTCTCATTAATTATTCTCTGGATCTATATTACACTAATTTATAGTTACAACATCCAATTACACTAAAATTACCTACCATGACATATGAAAAAAACAGTATTTAGTATTACAGGTGATTATCCTTAATTAAAAAAAAAAATTGGCACTCCTCAAGCCCCTTATGCCAACATAAATATGATGCTACAGAACCCTCCTAAAATATTTCTTACACTTCACTCAGAAGAGTGAAATGTAATAAAATTATATGCCTAACAGAAGAAATAATTATGTAAATTGATCATGATTTCTTGTCAGTGTTTGTCAGAGCTCTGTTCACTGAAGTTCATGTAACTTGGGAAAGAATCACGATTAAACAGGTGTTTCTTCAGCCTTTGAGATCAAATTTCTGAAATATTTATATAGTGATGAGCCAGATGTACAAAGCTTAACCTTATAATCCCATTTTGCAGCTTTTCCAAATAATTGGAAACTTGTTAAGTATGAAGCTGATTATTTTGGCAGCATAGTTCCATTAATAGGATTCAGATCTCCCTTATTTACAAGCGAGTGCTGTTAATGTAATCTAGTATATTAAATCGACATGGAAACTGAAAAAGAATCCATTTAAGGGTTCACTGACAGGGAAGGGTTTCTCTAAAGCTCTTTTTATTGTTTTTTTTTTTTTTTTATTGACTTCTTTTAGAAAACACATGGTGCAGGTGAATGATGTAAGTGTTTTAGGTACTATACTACTACCACTTTGGTGTGAAGCAACTATAACTAATTTCTCATACGTTTATCATAATGTTGATATATACCATATATGACAATGCATCTGCCCTTTACAAATATCCCCTTCAGCATCATCTCAGTTGCAAGGCCTTGCATGTCATTTGACATGTGAAATTATTTTAAATGCACTTATCCTTTTTTTTAATGAATAGAGGCAATACAGAGTAATATAATAATGTGTCATGATTTTCATTTTGCTTATTTATTGGTTCTGCAATAATAGATGGAGAACTTATTGTTATGCTTTCAGTTTGAGCTGTTTATTAACCATGCTACTAGGTGCACCATTTCATATTTGTGACATTCTGTCCTCTCAAGAAAAAAGAGTATCAAGATTCTTAAATCAAATTAGACTAGGAAGAGTTTTATACTTTGTCTTTTTTTTATATTAAGTGCATAGCTATTATCAGCTTTTACCTGACTCTGCTTGAATAATAAACCCATGCTCCTTCAGAGAGAGGAAAAACCTGTTTTTCAAACTATATGTGACCTCTCCATTCCCTATTTCATAAAGTAGGAAAAAGCAAACAGACCGTCAGTGACTAGAACAATTCTTCTGCTTTTTATCTCTCTTGGGATATTTATCTACTTTGCGTCTTATATTTATAAAAAAATGTGTCTAATGGACCAAAAATAAAGAGACATAATATTTTTAACATTGCTAATCATCAAGGAAAGGCAAATCAAAACCCCTCACTTCACAGCTGTCAGAATGGCTGCCATCAAAAAGAACACAAATAACACGTTTGCAAGAATGTGGAGAAAAGGGAACCCTATACGCGGTGGATGTGAATGTAAACTGGTGCAGCCATTTACATGTTACTCCATACTATGAAAGGCAGTATGGAGGGTTCACAAAAACTAAGACTAGAACTACCATATGACCTAGCAATTCCACTCCTGGATGTATATCTGCAAAAACATTTTTAAAAAACCCACTAATTTGAAAATATATATATACAGCCCAGTGTTCCTAGATCATAGCAGCATTATTTAAAATTGCTAAGATATGAAAGCAACCTAAGTGTCTATCAACATATGAATGAATAAAGATGTATAACATGTATTGTATATATACACAATGGAATACTACTTAGCCATACAAATGAATGAAATTTTGCAATTTGCAGCAACATGGGTGAACTTGGAAGGCATTATACTAAATGAAATAAGTCAAAGAAATAGAAACTTTGTATGATAGTACTTATATGTGGAATCTTACAAATATAGCAAACTAGTGAAAATAACAACAACAACAAAAAGAAGTAGATTTGTAGATACAGAGGGCAAATTAGTAGTTACCAGTGGGAAGAGGGTCAAGATAGGTGTGGGAGTACAATCTGCTGGGTGTAAGAGATGTTCAAAGATGTATTACACAAGATGGGAAATAGTGCATTTATTGTAAATGAAAAGTGACCTTTAAAAGTTTTCTTAAAAAATTCTTACAGCTCTAAAAACAATCAAAATTTCTTGGAAAAAAGGAAAATATCTATTTTTAAAAGGAGAGGCACCTAGCTATCCTTCATGGTCAAAGATATTAAAAGCTAATTTCCATATTAATTGGCATAGGTCTGAAAACAGATTTTTTTGAAAAGCTAAGTATTTGCAAGTAAACTAGAGAATATTTGTCCAGAAGACCTGGCATACCCAGAAAATATTCAGATAATGACTTTAAATAAAGTTTCAAGAATAATTACACATTTTAATAAAATAAGTGTGCAAATACTGACCAAAAATCCCATATAAAATTAGGTAACCTATAAAGAAGAATTCATCAAGGACAATGGATATGTAAATACATGTTGAGTAATAAAATCTTTGGACCATTATTTTTTGAGTGTGACATATTAAAAAATAAGTTTCTCTGTTGAGACTGTGCCTCTATATCTGTGTGGTTAAGACCCAGGCACTGCTGGTCAAGTGCCTTTTGGATTTCAACTGCTCTAGAAATGATGCTTTTGAACTGTGGTGTTGGAAAAGACTCTTGAGAGTCCCGTGGACTGCAAGGAGATCCAACCAGTCCATCCTAAATGAAATGAGTCCTGAATATTCATTAGAAGGACTGATGTTGAAGCTGAAACTCCAATACTTTGGCCACCTGATGTGCAGAACTGATTCATTTGAAAAGACCCTAGTGCTGGGAAAGATTGAAGGCAGGAGGAGAAGGGGACGACAGAGGATGAGATGGTTGGATGGCATTACTCAATGGACATGAGTTTGAGTAAACTCCAGGAGTTGGTGATAGACAGGGATGCCTGGTGTGCTGCGGTCCATAGGGTCGCAAAGAGTTGGACAAGACTGAGCGACTGAACTGAACTGAACTGATCATCAAACTGGGAATTTGTAGTCATCCTCCAGGGACTACATTTGACCATAGGAAAAGTTACTCCCTTCCTGTTTGATTTTTAGCAAGTCACTAGTCTCCATAAGAAGACAGTTGGGAACAACAACTATTACAAAACCCTGATATTCAAAAATTCAAAGAAATATTAATATGTTTAATTTTGAGTTGTTGTACCAGTCCCTGCTAGGATGGGCAATACATGACATACATACACACACACATATGCACACACACACACACACACACAACTAGATTTTTACTGTATAATATTATAGGCAGCTGTATTTCAATTTAAAAATCTGATATATTCAAAACAATATATTAAAGCTGCTTTTACTCAAATTTATATAATATAGCATAGATATCTTTCTATGTCCATGATGTATTTTCATATAAATGATGGAATTCTTGGCCAATTATGAACATGTTACAATTCATTTAATTTTACTCTCATTGACAGACTCTTTTTTTATCCAAATTAGTTTTTATTTATTTATTTTTAGTTTGTATTTATTTATTTATTTATTGACATATAATTGCTTTGCAATGTTGTGTTAGTTCCTGCTGTACAACAAAGTGAGTCAGCTATATGTATACATATGTCTCCCTTTCTTGGGCCTCCCCATGTCACTCCTCTGTCTCACTCTAGGTCACCCCTATCCCCCCACCTCACTCATGGAGGTCACTGCAGAGCTGAGCTCCTTGGGCTATATAGTCGCTTCCCACTAGATATCCATTTTACACATGGTGTTGTATATGCATCAGTGCTATTCTCTCAGTTCATTCCACTCTCCCCATATCCACATGATTGGCAGATTCCTTACAGTGAGATTCTATTTTCAAGGCCTTGTCTTTTAAAAGCAAATAAAACTTGCTTTTCAGTCCAGAGCAAGTTGCATAACTTCTTTGTGCCTGTTTTCTTACCAGGAGTAATAATAATATTTGTTACTCATAATGCTGTCATAAGTGTTAAGAATGAAATATGATTGTTCTGAAAAATAATATTAATGATACTAAATTCCAAATAAATGTTAACCATATTAGTATTTTTGTTAACAGCAAAAGACAGAAAACATTCTGGAGAAGTTAAACTTTGGGCTTCTAATATGTAGACATATTTCCTGAAAAAACAAAATTTCAGTAGGCCTCAATCCTAAATTATTTATGATTGAGTGAAGTCGCTCAGTTGTGTCTGACTCTTTGCGACCCTGTGGACTGTAGCCCCCCAGGCTCCTCCTTCCATGGGATTCTTCAGGCAAGAATACTGGAGTGGGTTGCCATTTCCTTCTCCAAATTTATGATTATAAAAATGTAATTTTACTGGAATGCAAATTTGTTTTACTTTAAATTTCTATTTTGATCTCTTAAACTAAGAGTGATCACTTTTGTTTTAATATTAGACATTTTAAAACGTGATTGATTTTTGATAGAATTTGTCTTGTGAAAATTTGTTTCTAGATGTCTAAAACTTCTTAAACCACCAAATTAAACTCTGAAGGGGAGAGATGTTATTAAGTCTTCCTTAGAATTGTGCTTGTTATTCAGGGAGACCTTGTGAGAAATAAAGCTCACATGGGGTAGAAAGTGAAGAGAAGTTTCCATGAAAGAATTGTAGGCAATGAACATTAGAAAGTTAGAGACATATGACAGCATCTGATTTCATTTGCACTTCTTCTCATGTGAGAAAATCGAAGCACAGAAATGTTACCACAGCTTGCCAGGAATAGAGAACTAATGTCATCTGACTCAGAGTTTAGGGTGTTTACTCCTATACCAGTTGGGATATCATATTTGACATGCATTTCTATTGAGGTATCTGTAGAGCATGAGAACATCTTATAGCATGAAAATTGCTGCTATGAAGTAATACAACTTACTTCCTAAACTGCAGGTCAATTTAAAAGATAATTATTTAAGGCTTCCACATAGGTTAAAGCATCTGCCTGGAATGCGGGAGACCAGAGTTCAATCCCTGCATCGGCAAGATCCCCTGGAGAAGGAAATGGCACCACTCCAGTACTCTTGCCTGGAGAATCCCATGGAGGGAGGAGCCTGGTAGGCTACAGTCCATAGGCTGGCAAAGAGTCAGACACGACTGAGCGACTTCACTTTCACTTTCTTTCACTTTCCACATAGTAAACGTCAAACACTCCACCAGGGCCTATGTACAGCATGTTGTTACAGAGTCTCTCAATGAGAAACCAGCAGTAGTGTCAAGAGGCTCTCTACTTATTCCTAAATACTGAAAATACTTTCAAATTTTGGAGACTCTAGAAGCAGCCCTGGAATCTCATATTTAATCATAGAACTGGCTTTGATTCTTTTATTCTCATCAAAAATTATCTAGTAAACGTCATTATTTTTATCTGTGTTTGATTTCAGGGCTGACTAATTATAGGAATAAAGCCATTCAAGTGGGTGTGACCTGGTATTAGAAGTCTGTAGAGTGTTGGTTAACAAGCATGCTTAGAATGAAAATAATCTGTGAGATGCATCAGACAATGATAAGTAGAATAGAAAAGAAAGAAAGGATAATACACACAAAAGCAAGATGAATCATATAGCACTTGCAGGTTTTTTATTTGAAAGAGTGTAACATTTTGAGTCAAAAGAACTTCTTCATATTACTTACTCATATTGGAACCTCTGGCTAGTCTTTCATGAAGTCCACAGGCATCAGTTTCTCCATCCATAAGACAGAAATAATTATAATAGCAGCAGTCAGTCAGGCTGAAAGGAAATAATAGACTTGAAAGAGTTGAAATACTGTGATGACATCAACCTCTAAAATGTAAAGAAATAAGCACAGGAGACAAAGTTCAGCAAACTGAAAAATTCTTTTCTTTGGGAAGGAATGGGTTACTGTTATCCTTAAGAACACTCTAGAAGAACTTTCAATACAGTTCAGGAAACTTCATGTGTCTAAGTGAATTTTGCTTTCAAGTGTTCGCATGATGGTACTGTTTCTGCAGTTTTAAATTGTTTGGAATTGAATATAAACATGCTATAAATCACCTAAGGCCTAAATCCACTTAAAAATATGATTTGTTTTTCAATCAGATACCTTCTAAATGCATACGCTGTGAGAAAGTCTATGTCTCACAGAGGATGAAAATGACGAGTTTTTTCTAAATCATGACCTGATGGCTCAGCAGATAAAGAATCCACGTGCAATGTAGGAGACAAAGGAGACACAATTTGATCCATGGGTCAGGAATCCCCTGGAGAAGGGGATGGCTACCTACTCCAGTATTCATGCCTGAAAAATCCCCTGGACAGAGGAGCCGGGTGGACCACAGTCCAAAGGGTTGCAAAGAGTCAGACATGACTAAGCAACTAATCACATATGTGAAAATGCCTCGTTACTATTGATATTTTATATACAGAAGTGAGTAGAGTAAAAAATGTTAATTATATGTTAAGAACTGAGACTTAGTCTTTCTAAGTCAGGAGCCTGCAACTTTTTTTTTATGAAGGGACAGATAGTATCTACTCTAAAGTTCAGGGGCAGTATGGTCTCTGTCACAACTACTCAACTTTGCCATTGAAGGGTGGAAGCAGCCAAAGACAACATATAAGTGAAAGGGCATGGTTGAGTTTCAATAAAACTTTATTTTCAAAAACAGAGAATGAGTCCCATAACCGCTCAGAGTTCACCAACCAATTTTGTAAGTCATTCCTGTTAATAATATTTCTTATTTTTTTCTATTTGAGTGTCTGTTAAACAACTGCACTATTTAGACTTTAAATTGTTGTTATTGTAGTCACCAAGTCATGTCTAACTCTTTCGCCACACCATGGACTGTAGCCTACTAGACTCTTCTGTCCATGGAATTCCCAGGCAAGAATACTGGATTCAGTTGCCATTTCCTTCTCCAGGGGATCTTCCTAACCCGGTGATAGAACCTGAGTTTTACTCCTTTGACAGGCAGGTTCTTTACTACTGAGCTACCAGGGAAGCCCAGACTTTAAATGGTTTCTAACAAAATAAAAATGACTGTTACTTCAAAACTAGATATTTGATATATTGGAAGAATGCTTTCTTATTGTCTCATGAAGTGATTCTCTAGGAAAGAGTACTAGAGAAGAAAAATTCTAAGAATTAAAGTCTTCAAGCAAAAAAAGAATGGGGGGGGGGTGCTTGAATTAGGAATTAAGTGACAACCTGATAAAGAGTAGAGATATTTCATTTCATTTTGTGCTAATGTTTAATTAAAAATATGT
This sequence comes from Bubalus kerabau, assembly GCF_029407905.1. Classification (NCBI taxonomy): domain Eukaryota; kingdom Metazoa; phylum Chordata; class Mammalia; order Artiodactyla; family Bovidae; genus Bubalus; species Bubalus kerabau. Next base: position 5,996,389 of record NC_073635.1, on the reverse strand, counting down.
TAACGTTAGTAAAGACACTTAACTTTATTTTAATTTCAGGTAAGAACACTAACCTAAAATAGACTATTTCCTTTGACTCATGCATTTTAAATGTGATACTTATTCTTATATTTCAGAGGGAAATGAAAAATATTCTAGTAATCTAATACTCATAAATTTGATTAATAATTAATTTTTCCTCAAATATAGGAATGCCTTTTTCTTGGTAATGTTCATTTCTGAGGACAAGTCTTCCAGATTCCTGTATGTTATCTTCTAATTTCCATAACTGTGCTTTCAAATTACTCTTTTGTTTTTAAACCAGAAATTCAAATCCAATGGGTATTTTTTAATTTACATTTTTATATAATTTTTGTTCTTTGGAAGGAATTAGTAAGTTATCTTTAAATCCTTGCAAAATGTTGAGGACTCAGAATTCCTCAAAAGTATGTACTAATTACTGTAAAATACATTGTCTGTTCAGCTGGTTGGCTGAATCATTACTTAATAAAGAGTTAAAAATTCTCTATGCCTATCAAGTGTTAGAGGAAGGAAATGTGAGAAAGGTACTACACCATTTAATTTCATCTTGAATTCCTCCTACTTTTTTCTTCTCTTAAGAATTGGAATGTACCTATACAGCCGATGACTTGAAAGGCTGATGCAAAATCATATCAGAAACTGATCTTGTTGATAAATTTTTCTTGCATTTGTGAATATAATCATTTTAAAAATAATTGACTGTCAATATTTTGAGGTGCAAGACTGGTGAATTGTGCTTACCAAATCATTGCATGCATAAAGTTTTAAATTTTAGTGTATTGTGAAAAACTAATGAAACAGATAACAGCCATACAGATTGGTTTACTTTTTAGGTTAGTTATTTGCTTTTTAGGAATTTTACCTAGTGATTGACTAAATGTAATACCTTAAATTTGCACTTTAAAAGGTAAGTATTCAGAAGTGCCTATTTTGACAATGATAATATATGACTATAATGATGGTAATTATACAGTTAAGCTTACTGTATGCACTACATATTTGATAATAGATGCCATTATTACCTTTTTAGGGCTTCCCTGGTGGCTCAGATGGTAAAGAATCTGCCTGCAGTGCAGGATACCTGGGCTTGAACCCTGGATCGGAAATATCCCCTGGAGAAGGAAATGGCAACCCACTCCAGTATTCTTGTCTGGAGAATTCCATAGACAGAGGAGCCTGTCAGGCTACACAGTCCATGGGGTCACAAAGAGTCAGATATGACTGAGTGACTGGAAAAATCTAGTCATTAGAATTAAATATAATATTAAGCATATTAAAATAATTTAATATGAAAGTATAAAAAGAAAAGTACAAATGCCCAAAGAGCCATCTTGTTATCAGGGGTAATAGTAGTATTATTTTGTTTAGTATGTAACAATAATTTTTAAGATCATTTCAAGGCAATTCACATTAATGTCTCATTAAGTTATTTCTGAAAGTATTGGAGGATGAAGAATTATTTTTCTCTATTTCTCAGAGAGGCAGTGCATCAACTGACGGTTCCTGGCAGTCTTTGGCAAGTGTTACTGTTGTACAATGAATTAGGGACATGACAAGTGACCCTATGAAAGTCAGCTGTAGTTTCTCTGTTTAAAAAAAAAAAATGTGTACAGTGACTGTTTTGGGTCTCCTAGGGCAACTGAAGAGAATGAATAGTAAATATCAATAATACTGTTTTGTAGATCCTAATGTAGGGCAGCATACTGCAGATCTCCAAGTATAGAATAGTGATAATGGCACTGTGATACCATTTACATGCATTTAGATGCAGTGAGGTAGAGTTTCAAAGCATTTCCATATTAGCTAAGTTAATTGGACTAAAAGCTGGTTTGAATCAAATAATTCAATTTTTTAAAATTTCCATTTGGTTATGAGCAAGTTTCTCAAAATTAATAAAATTAGATTTTAAAGAAATGTATTTTGTAGAAAGACAGCATTCATAGTGATAAGAAGTCAAATAATGTGTCACTAATTTTTCTCCCTCCCTTTTTGTTATTTCTCTTCTTATGTGGAGCATTCTAGAAGTTCAGGCTTATAATGAATTTCTGTTGGTGATGTATATTTGTGTTGTTAGTTTCTTGGAGGCCCAATTGCAGAGAATTTAGTTTCATATATTCCCTCCGGGGGAAAGATTCTTCTATATTCTTCATAGAGATGGAAAAAGAGTACAATAGAAGGAAAGCAGAGGAGAGTTTCTTAAGACTAAATGTCTGATAAAGAGTTAAAAAGTAAACAAAAGACATCAAACTTCCTCTGCTACTTGGAAGAAAAAGGGAACTGCATATTACATAGGGCTGAGATGGAGATGCTTAGCATCCTGAAGAGTATAGATTAATTAGGAATGTTAAAGTTAGCAATCTTTCAGTAAACTGGTTTGGATTCCTTTCCTAAGACATCAACTCATGGCCTAATGTGCTGCCCTTGCCAGTGGGATAGCACAGTTAGCATTTGGTGGATCCCGGTGGCCTCTGGGCTCCAACTTTCAGCAAATATATAAAGAAAATGTGCATTTTTCTCTATTTTGTGTGCTTTTCCAGGTAACAAATAGCTCTCATTTTACCTTTTGAGTATTTCAATTTTCTTCTTTCTTGTCAAAGATGACTTTAAGATCACAAATTGCATAATTAAATTCTGGCATACCAGCTATTATTAAAGTTATCAGCGCCATTTATAAAAGGGTTAACATTTTCAAGAGTTTTTCAGATATAGCCACATCACTTCAAAAATTCATCTAAGTCATCCGAGTTGAATAGTGGGCTTAGAGTTCTCACTTACAGGATATAGCTTGTCCTCCCATTTTTTAATTTAAAGTAATGTTAGTTTTTGCTCAATGTGGTAAGAATTTCTGGTGTTTTTTTTTTTCCCTTGTGCTTTTAGTAATGTAACACAAGTGTGGACCACACTATATTTGTATAAAATGTATTATTTTGGAAATCATTGATAAATACAGTTATTGCCATACCTCATGCACTTTAGAAATTTCAAAGCCATAGGTGCTGTCAGATAACTTTATATGTGGTGGCTTAAAATGTTGTTGCCTACTTCAGCAATGTGTAGAGAACCACACCATATATTCTGTTGAAGGCAGAGCTATCAGAAGCAATGTCAGTATGAAAAGGCTTCAAGTGAATTATTCACCTCTTAACACTCCCTTGTGTTCAGACTGCTGCAAAGAGAATGCTTGTTATCAATGTGAAAAGCAGTGCCTTTGAATTAAGGGAAAAGTTCAACTTGTTTCATTTTGTTTGCAACCCAGTGGCATCAATACATACTATCAATCTTCTGTCCTTAATTCAAAGGTACTTTTAAAATTTCACTCCCCTGTTCCTCTGAATTAGGAAAACACTGATCATCTAAGTATAACTGAAACTATAACTACCCATCCAACTGCACATTCATTTGTGAGAAGTTTTCTCTTAATGATGACTTCAAAGAGTCAAGTACACACTTTCGTTTTTCTTCAATAATTCCAATTCTAGATCAATAACACTAGAATGAAAGTTTTCTTCGTATTTGTATTGCAGCCTTTGAAAGAACCTTTTTGTATTTGACATATCTGTCTGCTCTCATATGTTACAAAATTATAAACAGGCTGCTGGCACAGATATATAAAGTTTATTCAGATAAACATAAAACATTTATATTATATACACATATATATGTATGTGTATATATATAATTGGTGAGGTAGATGCGTCTAGAACTTGGTGCAAAATGCTACATCTTTTGTCCTTCATTGTCTAATCTGTTGTCAGTATTATTTATTGTATCTTTATTTTCAAATATTATAGTTTTGAATTTTAGTTTTAATTTTTCAATTTTAGAACTTTAATTTTCACTCTATTTCTTGTCTTTAGGCCCAAGACGAGGATACTGCAAGAGAGGTTCTTAGGGCTCAAAACTTGAGGCACTTACTCTCAGGGTCATGCTTTTACATTCCTGGTCATTCTTCCAATATTCTAAGAGACTTTAAGGTCCTTGTTGGTTAATTCTGTCATCTTTTTCATGCCAGAGTCTCTTTTTATTGATTGATCTTTCTGCTAGGTATGGTTTATATTTTTATGGTTTATTGCATGCCTTGTAATTCTTGATTGAATCTCAGATATTGCAAATTTTACATTGTTGAATGCTAGATTTTTATATTGTGCATAATTTGAGCTAAACGAATGCTTGTGGAATGAGTTTACCTACTGAACCTCTGTCCCAAAGGCCTCCTCTTTGGTAAGAAACAGACAAATAAACACAAAATAATATCAAAAAAATGCCAGCAGTTTTTAAACCACTGTCTTCTGTGTTTCCACAACAACGATTCTGGAAATGCCAGAGCTGTTCGGTTTGTCAAAATTGATCTCTTATAGGAAGTTTCCTGACTGCCTCATGACTCTATAACGGGAAATGTAAGATATTGCTAGTAAATTAGCACCAAGGTATTGTGTATATATTTATCGTATAGTTATTGCACTAATCATAGATTGAGTTCTAGCGTCATTTACTTAAATAGTATCTATGATGGTGAAAAATAACTCTAGATAAGAGTCTGCTTTCCTAATGCTCACAATGTTTTTCTCTCTTCCTTTTGTAGGGATACAATAGGAGAATAGTATTCTGATTTTTTCTTAAAATTCTTTTGAAATGAGACTCAAAATGATGAGGATTTTATTTTTCTCATTCCACCATTTTCTCATTTTCTAGAAATTCGGTAGTGTTTTACAGTTTACCGGACTTTCATCCAGTTATCATCATTTCGAGATTATTACAGTGCTGCTTATAGGATTAAAAAATTTTAAAAGTGGGAATTCCCTAGTGGTCCAGTGGTTAGGATTCTGCACTTCCACTGCAGGGAGCCTGGGTTCAGTTCCTGGTTGGGGAACTAAGATCCTGTAAGCTGTGAAGTACAGTCAAAAAATAAAAAGTTAAAAAGTTATAACAGGAAAGCTATTATACAACTAAGAAATTTTCACATATTATCTCATATAAAATATAAAACCACACATTTTAGATCGTCTTATCCTTTGATACTGTCAAAGTTGTAAAATTATTTTGATAATTTTTCATACACTTTGGGGCATCTTAGATGCTAATAATTTCATATTCAGTGTCTTTAGTCTTTACAAAGATTCACTTATTTACAAATATAGAGTGACTTTCATGAGATATTTTCTAAATTAAAAGACTAACCATTTCTAAGGCTGGTTCCTATTTCTTCATGATATAGCTACATTTTTTCATGCATTGAAAGGAAAAGCTTCTTTGCCACAAATGCAGTCTGAAATCTTTATTTACTTAAAGTATGTATTTTATGGCTGGGTAAACAAGAACTACACACAAGAAAATGATCTTTTAAAAAAATGAAAATTAAGCTAAATAATTCATATTTAAGATGACTGTCTTATAGAGTGTTGCTTGGGTTTGTTAGTGTGGGTATATAGAGTTTTATATGTCAAATCTCTTTGTAGCCTGTCCAAATAAACATGGGATCTCTACATAGGGTTTTGAAAGTTAACTGTATACATTTTAAAGACAAAGTTCAGAAGTACTCTTTATTGAGACTGTTTAATGAAAACAATTTTAGTTTTATAATTCTCTGTGAGACAGAAGTATCTTCAGTGTGTATGAGATGCAGATGATTACCATATACATTTATATTTAGAATTACCTGTTATTAGCATCCAGTAAAATGAACCTTTTATGAATGTGTGTGTGTGTGTGTGTTTTCATGTATAACTTCATGAAACTGACACCACAGTCAGCATACTAAGGAGTTCTGTCACCCTAAAAAGCTTCCTTATGCTCTATCTCTATAGTCAATCTTAACCCTGGCATCCACTGATTTATTCTTTGTCATAACAGTTTTTGCTTTTTTACAAAGTCTTACAAATAGAATCATACAATGTACAATTCTTTTGAGATTGGTTTCCTTCACTCAACATGATGCTTTTGCAATTCATCCAGGTTGTTGGATCAACTGTTCATTTTTGTTGTTGTTGTTTATAGTTTTCATTCTATATATATACCACAGTCTGTTCACCTGTTGAAAGTTATCTGAGCTGATTCCAGTTTTGGCAAAGAGAGCTCTTGAAAAATGTACAGATATCTGTGTGATCATAGTTTTCATTTATTTAAGGTAAATACCAAGTTATTGAGTTAATTTTGGTCTTTTCTCTCCCCAATGGATCATATTTTCGTTATTATGTCAAAGAATTCTGCCTAACACCAGGTCACATAGATTTTCTGCAGCGCTTTCTTCTTAAGTTTTATATTTTCATTTAGATCTGTGATCAATTTCAAGTTTTTAAAGTTTTTTTGTTTTGTTTTAATAAGTTTTTTATTTCTATTGACTTGCCTTTTGCAACCTGGTAGAAAATCAGTTGAATATCTCTGTTGGTTACTTCTGAATAGTCTCCTCTGTCACATTGATCTATGTGTCTTTTCCATTGACAATACTACACTGTCTTCATTAGTGTAGCTTCATAGTATCTCTTAAAATAGGGTAATGTGATTCCTTCAAATTTAATCTTTTTTTTCCAAAAATATTTTGAATATTATAGTTCTTTTTGTTTTAAATTCTAGAATCCTCTTGTCTATAGCTACAGAAAGTCATGCAAAGAATATGAATGGAATTATATTACATGTATAGATTATTTGAGGAACATTGATGTTTTGACTATGTTGAATTTTTAATACATAAACATTATATATCTTTCCATTTATTTAGGCCTTCTTTGACTTATTCCATCACTTTTTGTAATGTGCAACTTACAGATTCTGTACTTGTTTTTATTTTTTATTTTTGTAAATTATCTGTTTAAGTATTTGATTCTCAGGAAAATATTATAAATTCTATTGCTTCAGATATTTAAGTTTCCAAATAGTTCATTGCTATAATATAGAAATATGATTGATTTTTGTGTGGTGACCTTGAATATGGCAACATTGCTTAATTTATTTGTTGGTTTTGAGAAGTTTTGTTTGTTTTCATCTGTCCTGATTCTTATTTTCTGCTTGAACAATACTATTACCTGAGTATACAACAACACTGTAAGAAAAAATTTTCCTCCTTTTCCAATTTGTGTGTCCTTCTTTTATTTTTCTTGCCTTATTGACCATACTATGGCTTTCGTGCATTGGAGAAGGAAATGGCAACCCACTCCAGTGTTCTTGCCTGGAGAATCCCAGACAGAGACAGGGGAGCCTGGTGGGCTGTCATCTATGGGGTTGCACAGAGTCAGACACGACTGAAGCGACTTGGCAGCAGCAGCAGCAGCATGGCTTTCGTGCAGTGGTGAATAGAAGTGGTGAATGATTTCAGTCTTTCACGTGTGATGTTTATATGTTCAAGTCTCTAAGTCATGTTCAATTCATCGCAGTCCTGTGAACTGCAGCATTCCAGGCTTCCCTATCCTCCACTATCTAAAATTCATGTCTATTGTGTCCGTGGTGGTATCTAACCATCTCATCTTCTGCTGCCCCCTTCTCCTGTTGTCTGCAATCTTTCCTGTCATCAGGGTCTTTCCCAATGAGTCAGTTCTTCATATCAGGTGGCCAAAGTATTGGAGCTTCAGCTTCAGCATCAGTCCTTCAATGAATATTCAGGGTTGATTTCTTTTTCTTTCATTCTTTCTTTTTTTTTTTTTTTAAGCCATACAAAATGATTTATTATGCTATAGATCAGAAGTCTGACATGGGCTAAAATCAAGGTGTTGGCAGTGTCCACTTCATTGACTGGTTTGATTTCCTTGCAGTCCAAGGGACTCTCAGGAGTCTTCTGTAGCACCTCAATTCAAAGGCATCAATTCTTCAGTGCTCAACCTTTGTGGTCCAACTCTCACATCCATACATGACTACTGGAAAAACCATAGCTTTGACTAGACGGACCTTTGTCAGCAAAGTGATGTTTTTGCTCTTTAATATGCTGTCTAAGTTTCTCACAGTCGTGTTAGTTATACTCTTTTTTGATAGATGCTGTTTATACAACTGAAGAAGTTTGTTTCTATTCCTATTTGCTGAGAATTTTTATCATTAATATAGATGTTAAGTTGTGTCAAATGTTGGACATATTTTTAAAATTTCTATCTGTATGCTTCTAATAGTTTTTAAAAAAATCTATTTTGACTCCTTTTGCTATTTTCAGCTCAACTTTTTTATGTACATATAAGTGGTCATATCAAATTAATCTACTTCCACAAATAAAAAGTTTTCCCAGTTTCAGGCAACATGGTTCAGCTTTAGTAGGTGCTTTCTTTTCTTTATTCAGAGATACTAATTTTTAAAATTGGTATTTTATAGATTTATTTTTAGAGTTCTAACTGATGAGCAAGTAGTAGAAAATAGTATATCTTAGGAATAGTTAATTACCACCTACTGCTAATAAAAATTATGATTTCAAGTATCATTTATAATTTACGACAGTTTGCTGAGCACTAGAAGAAAATGCATAAAGGAAAATATCAAAGAAACCATTTGTATCATACAGACTTTATCTACTTTGTTTACTTGATTTTTTATTTGTTTATGTTTTCTATAAAAAAGAATCAAAAAATATCTAAATTTTTATCTTCATCAAAAATCAATACAACAAACCAGAAAAATCAAATTAGTTTTATAAATTAGTTTAGATTTCTTTTAAGTAATCATTCTGAGCAAATGATCATTTAAAAAAAAAGTACCAAATATTTGCCATTTTATTTCTGAGTGAAATAGTTTAAAATGATCATATCCTACAGTTTAATTCAAAATGTTTACTTTAGAACTTTTCTGTTACTACTCATCAATTCTATGGATCCGTTTTTTAACAATAAACAAATTATATGCTTTAAAAATAAATGGTAAAACTTGCTGTGTTCAAGTTGCATTTGAAGGGAAAACATTCTAGTGATTCATTTTTATGGAAAAGAATGAAGTTTTCAAGAGTTAAATATATTCATAATTTAATTACTCTGCTGAGACCTAAAAGTCTATGTCTTTGACTTCAAATTTTACTTTCTTTCTAGACTTAAAATTTAAGAATTTTAAATGTAAAATGTGGAACTCAATTTTTAGAATACACTGTTGGAAAATAGCTAAAAGCCCTTCTATTTCTAAATTTAGCACTTGATATATATGGCTTTTTGTCTTTTTTTTGTTTTACTCTGTAAATACTGTTATTTTATATTCGGATTATTTTTAATGAGTTTTCAGATACCCTTGGAAACTGGATAATGAAAATGTTATTTTCTATATTAAAATCAGTGTGGTTTTTATAGTGCATTAGTCATAAGTTTGTTAAAGGCTAAATGGCTATTTCATTATGGTAATTATAAACACACACTATCTCTCACATTCCTACCTATTTTAATGGAAAAATGCAGATAGACATTATTAGTCAACTTCTGATACTCTGCTACTATTAAGTTTCAGACTTCTAAAATTGTACTTTGAGAAATTCCATAATAATAAGCCAACATTTTTTTGCCTTTTTTTTTAAACTACCCTCATTTCTTCTCCTGTATGTATCTTTCTATTTTACTCTTCCTCCTCTGTCTATTTTCCTCTTGCCTTTCTCCCTGCCTTTATTTTTTTCTCTTTCTTTCCTTTCCAAAATTCTTTCTTTTCTGACTGTCTGTTGTTTGTTTTTATTTTCATCAAAACAATATTTGGTAGCATTACCATTGCCCAGTGGTCACAAACACTCTGAGACATACATAGAAACCTACAAAGACACGTCTGCACACACACTAGCACATAATTTAAAATAACCCTTCACTTAATTAGAAAATGTATTTTATTTCTTAGTTTAAGTCTATTAGAATTGCTTAGAACGTTGATATTATGCAAACGTTTTTAGTTACTGTCTCTATTACATCAGGGGAAGAAAAGCTTTCCTAGTCTATCTCCCTGTGTCTAACTGAATAGGGATCCATATTGTATGAAGTTCCACATAACCAAAGCCATTAACATTACAAGATTAGCTGTAATAGCCCTGATATAGCAAATATCAGGGTTTTCCACTTTTCACTTTACATTTTACTCTTTCCGTAATGGGCTTCCCCGATGGCTGAGTGGTAAAGAATCTGCCTATAATGTAGGAAACCCAGGAAACCCAGGAGATGTGGGTTTGATCACTGGATCAGGAAGATCCCCTGAAGAAGGAAATGGCAACCCACTCCAATATTCTTGCCTGGAATCCCATGGATGAAACAGCCTGACTGGCTGTGGTCCATAGGGTCACACAGAGTCAGACAGAACTGGGCACACACTCTCCCTAATACCCTGGATTCTGTTTCTGATCTAAATACTCAGGCTTAGCTTTTAGCTGACAAGAAAAATGGGTTGATTCATGTTTTCAGCCAATTAAAAAAAATGAACTAGATGATTTTAAGTTTATATGTGGAGTTTCTAAGTAATTTTAGTTTTTAAAATTGCAAAATTCTTTTGCAAACATTTTTGCTCTTGGTGTTGGTTTCCATTACTACTTTAATGGAAGATATTTATCTTTTAACAATGGATAGGTAGTTATGGAAGCAATTAAGGTGCTTCACAGAATCTGGAAATTTGTAAAACATATTAATAAAATATATCTGCTACCAACTAGTAGTTAAAATAGATTAGGAGTGAGAAATTAATCTACCTTGTTTACCGTCATCTTTGCATTTATCTTGACAAAAGGTCATTAGAACCACAGCAAGAAACAGATTAAGAAATTTGTGGAAGTTTTTCCTGTCCCCCAACTTCTAGCAGACAGTGAACCTTAGAGAGTACTTTAAGCTATTACTCTCAACATTTTTTTCCAGTAATAGTTTAAAAAGCCAAATAAATTATTAACATGGGACAAGAAAAGAGTCTTATTAGTTTAAATTAGCCTTATTTATAAGGAAAACACATATTGCTCTACATTAAGCCTTACCTTGGGTCCCCTGCTTCATGAATTATGCGCTTCTGTGTCACGGATACTTGCACGCTTGATGATCTTGTAGGAACCCATAGCTGCTTCAGAGCACAATGGTGTGATATGAAGTGAGGCAGAAAACAGGAGAACCTTTGTCGCTGAGTCAGCTGCAAGAAGAAGTAATGTGTATGAATGTACAGTATAGGGAGATCTATGAAAGATCTACTCTCTTTCTCCCAAAAGACTCTGTTCCATGGTACAAGGAGAATTCAGTTCTATTTGGCAGACCTCCATGTCAGTTTGGAAGCAGTAAAAACAACCACAAAAACAAGTCTCATTTCTCAGTGTCTTTAATTCTCCATGTTTTAAGTAACATTTTAATTCTCATTTTGATTTCACTTTGTTTTAATAATCAAGAGCTAACACCCCTCTCCCGTGTATTGAGTACAATTTCCAGTGTAAGGATGCAGCTAAGAATGAATTACAGAGATGAGTCCAGTCATAGGTGCTATGCTTGTGTTTGTCACTGGTACAATTTGAAGGAAAGGCTCTATATCTCTTAATTGAGGCGGGGATGACTTTAATACATCAAGGAGGGCAAAGAACCCCAGCAGATGATGCAAATTTGTTTCAAAATGAGTATTATTAAATAATTCATGTTTTTAATATGGAGAAATTAGGTCATTTTTCCATGCCTCCCACAAATGTTCAATCTTAATATCTAAGTAATGAAACAACACAGAGAGTGTTATCCATCCTGGTACTAACAGAGAATGCCAGTTATGACAGGCTCATTGTTTACTTTAACAGGTAATTTGTGGACTGGAATCATTTAATTGTTCTGAGTACATAATTACATGTCAGCAATTTCCAATTTAATTAAAATGTACAAATCTGAAGATTAAGGGAATTTTTGAATTATTAATCATTTTTCCACTAGGAAATCTTGTTGCTCTGCAGGAGATTTGTCCAGTGTACAACTATACGTATTTTTTTCCTTCTTTTTCGCAGACAGACAATTTTCCCGCAGAGCCCAATTACATGGGCAGCAGGCAGCAGTTTGTTCAAAGGTAAGGCCTATTAAATAACTTTCTCGGCTTCCCCATTTGCATTCGTGTCAAAATTGCTTTGCAAGAGTCTACACTTCAGGTTCAAACTTGTAGAGACAATACTTTCTCTTTTTTTTCTTTATATGTATTTCAGTAGCTCCACGTTTAAGGACCCAGAAAGAGCCAGCCTGAGAGACAGTGGGCACGGGGACAGTGATCAGGCTGACAGTGACCAAGACACTAACAAAGGCTCCTGCTGTGACATGTCTGTTAGGGAGGCGCTCAAGATGAAAACGACTTCAACTAAAAGCCAACCACTTGAACAAGGTGAGTGACGCCTTCCAATGCTTACCAAGTATAAAACTTAAGCAATATTAAACCTCAGAATACTAGTTGTAGTTTATCACCTTGGAATGGAGCTTTTATTATATAGCAAAATAAACATCAATACTTCAGTAACCACAGAAAAATGAAGTTCATGGATTCTAGCCTGAAATCTTCCTAAAATGAGAACTTTTCCAAAGTCACTAGATTATACTTATTTTTATGAACATTTACTAACCTTTGCTGTTTTGCATTTTAGTAAAGGAAAATATGATATATGTTAACTAGATATGCACATTTTACTATATTAATATAAAGATTAAATGAATAAATTTAACATTTTTAGGTGAAATGAAAACTTGATTGAAATTGTATAGCTCTTAGCAGGGTTGGTATTATTTTTAGTGTGGGTTTTAGCTCCAAAGTCATTTTTCAAGAGTCAAATAACAGCTAAGCCAGAGTTCTGGCTCCTTCTTTTGATTTACATCTAAGTCTTCCTGGATATCAAATAAACATGAACTTGTTTACTCTGATAGAGGTAAAAAAGAAATGCTTCTTCATGAATACATATGTCTTTTCTAAAAGTCTAACTTCAATTTATTAGCTCGATATATCTTTTTATTAATTGTGATATTTTTTATTGTTTTAAACACAGTACAATGTTTAGTAATGATTCACCCAAAGAGAATTAAGCTACTCTTTTGTATAAGACTTAGATGTTGTGAAAAAGCTTTTTAATATCCAATTATAAAAAGTAAAAAGAACTGTTGCATAAGTTGAATTTCAGAGTTACAAATGCATATTATATTAAGTTAATATTAGTTTTCAAAATATTGATGATATGCAAGTATGTTTGATATTTAAGTTTTGAGGAGCTATATTTAAACTATTTGAACTTATTTATCTTTCTAAGTCATTTAATGATAGATGATTCATAGAAAGTAAATTTTTGCCTCTAGTGTAATCTCTCCTATCACATATATATCAGCAGATAGAATGCTTTTTAATTTATCTAATCATGTTGAAATTTCAATTCAAATATGCACATACACACATATATATACATTCAATACAGAAATTAATTAATATATATGTTTCTGCAATCAATATAATTATGCTGGCCTTATTTTAAGAATGACCCTCTCCAAAGCCTTGTTTTCTAAGTAATAAGTGCCAGATATATTGTAGCAAGTTTTTGCATAACAAGGCAATATTGTTTTTAAAATTACTTTAAACAAAATTACTTTAAACAAAAGTTATTTGAATACTTACCTAATATTCACAGTTCTTGCAAATTTGAATGATTATTTGATGTGACATATGTGGTCTTTATGTGTTTGACTATGCAAAATCATATAAATATTTTAGGCACATTTTAGGTAATGAATTTTTGGATTTTGGTATGTGAATACATAGCCTAACAGACTCATCTACGTCTGTAATAAAGTGGTTTGCATGTAATTCATTGGCTACTATTTGTAAAGCTTCATAGAGTAAGTAAAGCGTTTACATTTACTGTCATATCTTTATGAGAAAATTTGTTAATTAAAACCAGCCTGCTGCTCACTGCTACTACTGCTAACTCACTTCAGTTGTGTCCGACTCTGTGTGACCCCATAGACAGCAGCCCACCAGGCTCCCCTGTCCCTGGGATTCTCCAGGCAAGAACACTGGAGTGGGTTGCCATTTCCTTCTCCAATGCATGAAAGTGAAAAGTGAAAGGGAAGTCACTCAGTCGTGTCTGATCCTCAGTGACCCCATGGACTGCAGCCTACGAGGCTCCTCCATCCATGGGATTTTCCAGGCAAGAGTACTGGAGTGGGGTGCCATTGCCTTCTCCCCTGATGCTCACTATGAACTTCTTAATTCCTTTCCATACACTGAATGAGCAATGTAATTGATAAGAATGAAAAAAAAAAACCCTATAAGTAAAGGACATTTATGTCTGAAAATGTAGTTTATATTGAAAACCTGTTATTTTTTCCTATTTTGGCATCAAAAAGTAATATCTTAGAAGGGTAGCTATTAAAAGAACATATAGTTGATGTATATTTTAATTAATATTACACATAAAATAACTTCTAGTCTATGAGTAAGAATGCTAATAGAGATATCTCCTGTAAAAAAAGTAGTTTTCATGTATTAACAAACATGAGAAAATTATGAATCTGAAGGCCACACTTAGAAGATAATCTCTGAATTACATAGGAGACTGACTTGTACTTTAAAACATGATTTTTGAAGGATTAACTAAAAGAGTATTTGATTGATGGATGGATTTGGCTCATTAATTCATTTATTTAATAAATATCTATTAGATGCTTTCAATAGTAAGGAAAATTAGATACTTTTGGGACATCAGAAATAAATTTGATTTGGATCCTGCCTTCAAGAAACTGTTGGAGAAGGAAATGGCAACCCACTCCAGTATTCTTGCCTGGAAAATCCCACAGACAGGGGAGCCTGGCAGGTTATAGTCCATGGGGTCGCAAAAGAGTCAAACACAACTGACCGACTTCACACTTCAAGAAACTGTATGTAACTGTGGTAGAGATGGGAGACTCTCTCTGTGTCTCTCTCTCCTATCTCCTCTCTCATTTACCTGTATCTCTTATTTGTCTCCCTACCTCTCTCTCTGTCTACCTCCAATCTGTCTTTTTCTGTCCATCACCTAGATCATCTTTTTGTCTCCCTGGCTCCTTTCCCTTATGTTTTGTCTTTTTCCTATCTATGTATCTTATGTGTACATCTATCTACCTACCTATCTAGATGCAGAGGAGGCTAGTATCTATTGTTTTTACTACTTACCATAAACTATGCTAACTTCATTTTAACATTAGCTTATTTAACCTGAAAACTCTAAAATAGTTAGCATTTGTATCTTACATATAAAAAAACTGAACTTATGGGGAACTTGTTAACTTGCAGAGCAGGTTGGAATTTTATCTTAGATCTGGATATGACCAAAATTTATATCTTTTCTATAGAACTTTATCTCCAAATAGTCAAATTTACTCAAATATACATTCTGATTCATTGCTATGACTAGATATCAAGTAAACATTGAAGGTTAAGTTAAAACTTGAGTTCATGTATATGAACCTTGGGGGAAAATATCAAAATGACTTATATGCATGGAATTATTAGTGACTAAAACATAATATTCTTTTTGGTGTTCATTGCATTTATAAATAGATGAATATAGTTCCTCTCACATTTATAGATGTTAAGAAACTTTGTCAGTGTTCCATGCTGTAAGTAGTGAAGTCAGCATCAGAAATAAAATAGCATGCCTCCAGGGTTTGTCCTCTTAACCAATGCTTTATACTATTCATATAATGAATGGTTTACTCAGAAAAATAAACAAATAAATAAATGTTTGACGAAGCAATCAGCCATTGTCTTGGTCATTGTACTCTGTTAATTTATTTGAAAAGCATCGTAAGCGCCAATGCTAAATTAATTTAATGTACACCTATAAAGAGTAATTTCCTTTACAGATGAAAGAAGATGACAGCAGTATTCAAATAATTATCTCATGTCCAAGTTTCATATGTTAAACACTAATTTTTTTTAAATTTTATTTTATTTTTAAACTTTACATAACTGTATTAGTTTTGCCAAATATCAAAATGAATCCGCCACACTAATTTTTAACATCTTAAAAAAACTCATAAAAAATAGAAATAAATTTCCTTAAAACAAAAACGAAACAAAAAGAAATCTATTTATCACTTTTGCTCATTCTAAAATATTTATAGTAGTGTCTTAATAGTTTTTAAAAAGTTGTAGCATGTTATATTTCATATTTTTATATTCATTTAGTTGGCTTCTTTCCCTGTTTAAATTATCTCTATTAATAAAAATAATGTTCTATTTCTAAATTAAAATACTATTTTAACTTAGAAATTAAAATCAATTTAAAAAATAATCTTTATATTTTCAATGGACGTTTTCTACGCTAATAATAATTTCCCTTTGCAAATAGGTTAGTACATTTGAAATTTTATTTCATTAACTCAACTGTTGCTATTTTATTTTCTCTTTTGTACCATTAGATTTTTTCCATTTGTTTTATTCCTGTTATTTGTGTACTTTTGCTACCATCATTTTAAGCATCCCAGATATAGAGCGCTAGTATGTGTTGCCCATTATTTTAGAAAAAAAAATTGAAAGGATTCAGTAGCTAATTGATGGTATGCACTACAGCTGAAGATAGCTTTAAGGATTTTATGTTAATAAACCCTCTAATAGAAAGCAGTTATTTTAGTTTCTCTTAGTGTGATTTAAAAAAAAAAAAAACACCTCTCAAAGAATGTACTTAGTTTCTTACTATTTGAGTTCAGTTTTCTGTCTGCCTCTCTGTCAATTAGATTTTTCTGCATATATTCTCCATCAAATATTAAATGTAGATAGGTAGGTTAGTTGGTAGATAGAAAGAGGAGGGAGATAATAGTAAAACAATCTGAATGTTTTGGAATTCATATGGTGCCCATAGTAGCACATTCACACACACACACACACACACACACATATTATTTAATAAGTCATTGTTTATCGGAATGACACAGAAAATTGACTAAAATACATTTGATCTTATTCTGCTGATTTTATATTTTGGAATGAGAAAAGCTAATTTATATCAAGAACTAATAAAAATGCATAATGTTACTTCTGTAAACAAGAGTCACAATTTTACAAAGAAGAAAAACTCTCAAAAATTTGTGAAGGTAATTTACAACTTATACCTCAGAATACCATTTATACTTTGACTTCAAGGAAATACGGTACCCTTGAATTTCTATCCATCGAAGACCTGTAAAGTATTTTGATTTTTAGCAATAATTGCTTTAAAAAAAAAAAAAAGATGTAATAAGCTTTCCTTAAAATTCAGTAGTCACTATTGATTACCAAATAATAAATGTGCAGTTATCATAAATGCTGACCAGCAATTTCTCTGAGCTTCTTATTGATAGCTCAGTGACTGTTCTCAATTTTTCAAGGATTATCTGTCTTCTGATATCTTTATGGGTCACTGAAACCAACTCCTTGAATTGAAGTCTAACGCTAGTGGAGTAGCATTGTTCATCCTGAGTACTGATGGCCTGGCTTGTGCTAGAGACTGCAATGGAACACCACTCACATGGAATGTAATACCCTGTGGAGGCCAGATTGTTGGTGCCCTCCCTGGTGACTGGACTCCAGGACATTTCTGAGCCTCAGGTGTTGTTCCTTTCACATTCTTTTTTGTTTCTCATTTTATTTAATTGCCTTATGATTTCTTTTATTCTATTCAAGTCTGTGTCTCCCCTGTTCTCTCTACTGCCAGAAAAATCTGACTTCTTAAATTATGTTTTGAATTCAAAACATTTCACAATGGAATCCCTGATTATAATCTAATAAAAATATAGTCAGTAGAAAGTTGAGAATAAATGAAATATCAAATAAAATAGGTTTGCTCCAGTGAATTCAGTTTTAAAACTAATTGCACTCTTAAGGGTTGCCTTTCCTCTTTCCAGAGGACATTCTAGAAAACTACAAAACTAAAGTTAAGAGATTTTTTTTTTTTTTTGTAGCTGTTCCTTTTTTTCTTTAAGTTAGTATTTAAATGTTGCTTCTGGACCCCATATTTCATAGCAGGTTTATACTAGTTTCAATGACTGCAGTATTTGTTATATGATTTCAGAGTTTGGTGAGACTCTGAGGTCCACTCCTTTTAATCTCCCTCCCTAATTCACTGCATAATGATTGCAATGGCACCATATTTCTAATTATGTCTGGAAAGGAAACAGTTTCCACAGCCTCTGCTTTACCACAAAGGAGCTATTTCAGAAAGCAGTAGTAGGGAAACAGGGGAGTAGAGGTTGAGATCCTTGTTCATGTGAGTGAATGGGGAGCAATGCATTCAGGATCTGGGGAGAGCTTATTGAGACAGAGGGTTGGGAGGCCAGACACAAATGTGACCTACGTTACAATTTCCCCTAGAACTGACCCTGATTAAAAAAGTGCTACATAGTACTTCTATATTCTCAAGCTTCTGTTCTGTTTTCTCTTCTGCATTATGGTTACCTTCGAATCAAGCAGTGCATTTTCCCAGGCCTACCCATAACAGGCAACAGCAAATCTACTTCTACAGAAGTAAGAACATGAAGATGGTGACTGTGTCCATCTTCTCAGCAGCCATCTGGCAGTCTCTGAAAATAATTTTTAAAAGAAATGTTGCTATAAACAATAGGAAATTTGTCTTAGGAAGGGAATGGAAAATTACAGCCATATATAGGGGACGGGAAGGAACTGTTAAATATTTAATGCCAGAGAGAAATAATTTACGAAATTTTAGAGGAACTTCTGCTTTATGATTTGCATATATGGTGTTTAAGAAATTGTATTATTTGCCAAGAATTCATATTATTTTCAAGCCCTGTGAGTTTTTATTAGGCTGCATCTATCCAAGAGCACTGTAATATCATTTTCGCCACCTCCCTGTACTGTCTTTTAGGACCTTCCAAATTCATCTGGCTTTACATTTTACTAGATAAAATATTTTTCAAACTGTGAGCAGCTTCACTTTATTTTTGCTTACCAGGCTTTGCAACTGTCCCATAGTTCACCTAACTTTAAAAGTTTCAATGACATCTCTTTTTCTCATGTGCAAACATCTGCTTCTAGAATTCAGCATCTGGTATCATGAAAATAGAGAGATTTTATCACTCTCACATTTGTTGCTCATCGTAAAGCCTTTCTAACAAGTGTTGCATGATTTACTATAGACTCAATGTGATTTTGAGATTCTCTTGCTTTTAATAAGCACAGCAATGACTTTTGCTGAAACATCCCAATTAGGAAATGTTGGGAGAGTATTTCCCAAACTTTTGAAACTAGTTTTGCTGTATACGTGGGGCAGTGGAACCCTCCCCAGCCTTAGAATTACAGACTCTCAAATATTCCCAATCAACTAGAGGATTTTAAATTTTTAAATAATATTTATAAATAATCACAATGTATTTTTTAATTTTTATAAGTAAAATTCTGTACTAGTCATATGCATTTATATGAAAGCAGGAGTGTGCCCATAAATGCTAAAAATATAAAATGGTTATCAGCTCCTTTGTTAATTAAGAACTGCAAGAAAATCATGTCATTTGGTCTAAAACCTCCCAGTAATTTCCTGTTATTTCACTTTAATAACATGTTCTAATATTGCAGGTTCTCTATTCTTTTGAAAGCCATATTACAGAACTTCATGGTAAGAATCCTTGAAGTATAACTCCTCTATTGTGTATATAGGAAAACAGATTGACTTCCATGGGGTCTTCAAGCTAGCCGAAGAGGTAGTACTCATTCCAGGTTTATAATTTTCTGTCTAGAGCCCTTTCCATCCTTCTGTGTCATTCCTGTCTCTCATTAATAGACACCTCAAAATCTCTGAAGAGGCACTTCAGATTCATCATCATACTTCTTTTCCTTATTAATCTGAAGAAGTCAATTGCCATGCTCCAGAGCTTGATTCTTTCATACATATTGAATAAATACTTCACATAGTCATATATCTTATATATATTGAATAAAGATATTGAATTAAAGTTCCAAAAGGTCAATTAAATGTATCATTCCTTAAGCTATACACTGATGCTTCTGGATTATTTGTCACCAGGCATTCTGAAATAAATATTCTTCTCAATCTGGATACATTACCTATACCTCTCCTAACTGTGGGTCCTTGATACCTTCTTAGCATGCTAAGGAATGGTGGTGCCAAAAGAGATTTTCATTCATTCATTCAATATTTTAATAAATGATTGTGTCAAGGGTACAAAGATATATGAAAACACAGGCTGGGTCCTCAAGAAGTTCACAATGTATTAAGGGAATTTGACACACAATCATGAGATTGGTGCATTGAGAGGTTTGCCCTGAGTATCAATGGAGTCAGGAGAATGGAAACCCTGCTCGGATTTGGAGGATCAAAGAACATTCCTGGAGAAGAAGACATCAGAGCTGACTCTTCAGCATATGTTTAGCTCATTTGGCAGAGTGAAGTTGCAGTGGGTGGGAACATGACAGGCACTCAGAAACACAGGAAAGGAAGCAGAGTTTGGCAAGCTGCTTAGAGGCATGTGAGCAGAGATGTGTGAGAATAGGAATGCAGAATAGAGCCTGGGGAGGTGAGTAGAAGCCCAATGATGGGACCACTGAAACACAGCCCTGGGAGGTAACGGTTCAAACTTCTTCTTAAAGGTATGATAGTTATGGCAGTGTTTGGGGAAATAGGAATACAATTAGAAAGCTGGGCAAGTAACACAAGGCAAGACAGTATGAACCCTAGAGTGGTAAAGAAAGGAATGGAACAAAGTGGAAGATTCAAAAGTTTTAGAATTGCTTAGTAGTCACTTGAAATTGATTTTGATATAAGGATTTCTAAAGGAAAAAATGACTCTGTTCGTTTCCAAGACAAATCATTCAAAATCACAGTAATCCTAGTCTATGCCCCAATCATTAACGCTGAAGAAGCTGAACGGTTCTATGAAGACCTAAAAGACCTTTTACAACTAACACCCAAAAAAGATGTCCTTTTCATTATAGGGGAATGGAATGCAAAAGTAGGAAGTCAAGAAACACCTGGAGTAACAGGCAAATTTGGCCTTGGAATATGGAATGAAGCAGGTCAAAGGCTAAAAGAGTTTTGCCAAGAGAACGCACTGGTCATAGCAAACATGCTCTTCCAACAACATAAGAGAAGACTGTACACATGGACATCACCAGATGGTCAACACTGAAATCAGATTGATTTTATTTGCAGCCAAAGATGGAGAAGCTCTTTGGTATATACAGTCAGCAAAAACAAGACCGAGAACTGACTGTGGCTCAGATCATGAACTCTTTATTGCCAAATTCAGACTTAAGTTGAAGAAAGTAGGGAAAACCACTAGACCATTCAGATATGACCTAAATCAAATCCCTTATGATTATACAGTGGAAGTGAGAAATAGGTTTAAGGGACTAGAAATGCTTGACAGAGTGCCTGATGAACTATGGACTGAGGTTCGTGACATTGTACAGGAAACAGGGATCAAGACCATCCCCATGGAAAAGAAATGCAAAAAAACAAAATGGCTCTCTGGGGAGGCCTTACAAATAGCTGTGAAAAGAAGAGAAGAGAAAAGCAAAGGAGAAAAGGACAGATATAAGCATCTGAATGCAGAGTTCCAAAGACTAGCAAGAAGAAATAAGAAAGCCTTCCTCAGCGATCAATGCAAAGAAATAGAGGAAAACAACAGAATGGGAAAAATTAGAGATCTCTTCAAGAAAATTAGAGATACCAAGGGAATATTTCATGCAAAGATGGGCTCGATAAAGACCAGAAATGCTTTGGACCTAACAGAAGCAGAAGATATTAAGAAGAGGTGGCAAGAATACACAGAAGAACTCTACAAAAAAGATCTTCATGACCCAGATAATCACGATGGTGTGATCACTCACCTAGAGCCAGACATCCTGGAAGGTGAAGTCAAGTGGGCCTTAGAAAGCATCATTATGAACAAAGCTAGTAGAGGTGATGGAATTCCAGTTGAGCTATTTCAAATCCTGAAAGATGATGCTGTTAAAATGCTGAAGTCAATATGCCAGCAAATTTGGAAAACTCAGCAGTGGCCACAGGACTGGAAAAGGTCAGTTTTCATTCCAATCCCAAAGAAAGGCAATGCCAAAGAATGCTCAAACTACCGCACAATTGCACTCATCTCACACGCTAGTAAAGTACTGCTCAAAATTCTCCAAGCCAGGCTTCTGCAGTACATGAACCATGAAATTCCAGATGTTCAAGCTGGTTTTAGAAAAGGCAGAGGAACCAGAGATCAAATTGCCTACATCTGCTGAATCATGGAAAAAGCAAGAGAGTTCCAGAAAAACATCTATTTCTGATTTATTGACTATGCCAAAGCCTTTGACTGTGTGGATCACAATAAAATGTGGACAATTCTGAAAGGGATGGAAATACCAGACCACCTGACCTGCCTCTTGAGAAACCTATATGCAGGTCAGGAAGCAACAGTTAGAACTGGACATGGAACAACAGACTGGTTCCAAATAGGAAAAGGAGTACGTCAAGGCTGTATATTGTCACCCTGCTTATTTAACTTCTATGCAGAGTACATCATGAGAAACGCTGGACTGGAAGAAGCACAAGCTGGAATCAAGATTGCCAGGAAAAATATCAATAACCTCAGATATGCAGATGACACCACCCTTATGGCAGAAAGTGAGGAAGAAGTAAAGAGCCTCTTGATGAAAGTGAAAGAGGAAAGTGAAAAAGTTGGCTTAAGTCTAGTCAAGGCTATGGTTTTTCCAGTGGTCATGTATGGATGTGAGAGTTGGACTGTGAAGAAAGAATTGTGAAGTGCCAAAGAGTTGATGCTTTTGAACTGTGGTGTTGGAGAAGACTCCTGAGAGTCCCTTGGACTGCAAGGAGATCCAACCAGTCCATTCTAAAGGAGATCAGCCCTGGGTGTTCTTTCGAAGAAATGATGCTAAAGCTGAAACTCCAGTACTTTGGCCACCTCATGTGAAGAGTTGACTCATTGGAAAAGACTCTGATGCTGGGAGGGATTGGGAGCAGGAGGAAAAGGGGACAACAAAGGATGAGATGGCTGGATGGCATCACTGACTCAATGAACGTGAGTTTGAGTGAACTCCGGGAGTTGGTGATGGACAGGGAGGCCTGGTGTGCTGTGATTCATGAGATCGCAAAGAGTCAGACACGACTGAGTGACTGAACTTAACTGAACTGAAAGGAAAAAATAATTTGATGCTCAAGTAAATGGAATATCACTTGAATTATTTAGTGCATTTTAATGCATTTAAGTAAGTCTTATGTAGTATATACCACACATAGTAAATTAACACATAAATATTTGAGATGTTAGCTTTTTCTCTGAAAGATCAATGTTTATTTGTACATAGGAATCAATTTAATAAACAAATTTACCATTCAAGAATGCTAGAGAGAAAAACAAACAAGGAGAAACTTCAGTTTGATAGATCTTTGAGAAAAGTTTCAGAAAGCAGTGAGGTAGTATACAACTTGGTGTGCTAATGATTCAGGATTGTGACTTGGGTAACTGAGTTTTAGTAAAGTGGTAGACACAGTGTGATAGTATCATGGGGACAGCATTTGGAAAGTCAAAGCCATTTAGAAGATTAACAGAGAGACAACTTAAAATTACCATTTGGTAACGAGAGGAAAAGACCGTGATGCTGGGAAAGATTAGGGGCGGGGGGAGAAGCGGAAGGCAGAGAATGAGATGGCTGGATGGCATCACTGACTCTATGCACATGAGTTTGAATAATCTCAGGTAGCCGATGATGGACAGGGAAACCTGGCGTGCTGTGGTCCATGGGGTCTCAAAGAGTCGGACATGACTGAGAGACTGAACTGAGCTGAATGAGAGGAGAGGTTGGCGATATAAGCTAGAAACCATTGACATAGTATCATACTTAAAGTAAACCGATGACAGGGATTATTGAGAGAAAAGGCAATAGGATCCATGCCAGAATCTGGCTAAAAACAACAGTAAGAAGTTGGGAAAAAGTAAAGTTCAACAATTGTTCAATCAGCAAAGAGACAAGGCATAATCGGTATGTTCTATGACAAGGCAAAATCTGGAGGACAGCTACATGAATTATTTGACTGAAGCCAAGAGTGTTTAGATTTCATTTCCAGCAATTATAATCAAGAGCCAAATTAAATCAATTCATTAAGCCAATCTAGACAAGTCCATTTTTATTTAATTTTATTATTTTTTTAAATAATCAGGTTTGGTTTTATTTTTTCTGTTCTTTAATGTAGTAAAATATGCATAACATGATATTTATCATTTTAACCACTTGTGAGTATGCAATTCAGTTTATTTCTGGGCTTTCTATATTATTCTCTTGGTTTATGTGTGTCTTTAGGTCAGTTACATACTTAAAATTTTTTAAATAGTGTTTAAATATGTATAACATAAAATATTTTGCCATCTAACCATTTTTTTAACATACAGTTCAATAGTGTTATATACACGTCACATCTGTGCAACCAATCTCTAGAAATATGTTTGTTTTGTAAAAATAAAACTCCAACTTCTATTTTCCACTTCCCCCTGGCAGCCATTCTTCTACTTTAGGTCTCTATGAATTTATTAGCTTTTTTTGTTAACTGGCTTATTTTACTTAGCAGTGGTCCTCAAAGTTCATTCACATTTGAGCATATGTCAAAATTTCCATCTTTTCTAAAGCTGAATAATATTACATTTTATATATAAAACTTCCCTGGTGGCTCAGACAGATGTAAAGTGTCTGTCTACAACGCGGGAGACCGGGGTTCGATCCCTGGGTTGGGAAGATCTATTGGAGAAGGAAATGGCAATCCACTCCAGTACTATTGCCAGGAAAATCCCATGGACAGAAAAGCCTGGTAGGCTACAGTCCATGGGGTCGCAAAGAGTCGAACACGACTGAGAGATTTCACTTCACTTCACTTCATATATATATATAATATATCATATGGATATTGTGTTTATTCATTTATCTGTCTTTGAATACTTGGATTGCTTCTAACTTTTGACTTTTGTGATTAATTCTGCTATGAATATAAGTGTACAAATAAGACCCTGCCTTCAGTTTGTTAGAGTATATATATCCAGAATTGGATGTGCTGGGTCATATGGCAATTCTGTTTTTTAATTTTTTAGAACTTATGTCCTCTTTTCCATATTTATTACACTATTTTACATTTCCCCAACAGTAGAAGAAGGAAATGGCAACCCACTCCAGTGTTCTTGCCTGGAGAATCCCAGGGACAGGGGAGCCTGGTGGGTTGCCGTCTATGGGATCGCACAGAGTCGGACACGACTGAAGCAACTTAGCAGCAGTAGCAGCAACAGTACACCAGTTTTCAGTCAGTTCAGTTCAGTCACTCAGTCGTGTCCGACTCTTTGCGACCCCATGAATCACAGCATGCCAGGCCTCCCTGTCCATCACCACCTCCCAGAGTTCACTCAAACTCACGTCCATCGAGTCGGTGATGCCATCCAGCCATCTCATCCTCTGGCGTCCCCTTTGCCTCCTGCCCCCAATCCCTCCCAGCATCAGAGTCTTTTCCAATGAGTCAACTCTTTGCATGAGGTGACCAAAGTACTGGAGTTTCAGCTTTAGCATCATTCCTTCCAAAGAACACCCAGGGCTGATCTCCTTTAGAATGGACTGATTTGATCTCCTTGCAGTCCAAGGGACTCTCAGGAGTCTTCTCCAACACCACAGTTCAAAAGCATCAATTCTTCGGCGCTTCACAATTCTTCACAGTCCAACTCTCACATCCATACATGACCACAGGAAAAACCATAGCCTTGACTAGACAGACCTTTGTTGGCAAAGTAATGTCTCTGTTTTTCAATATGCTATCTAGGTTGGTCATAATTTTTCTTCCAAGGAGTAAGTGTCTTTTAATTTTATGGCTGCAGTCACCATCTGCAGTGATTTTGGAGCCCCCAAAAACGAAGTCTGACATTGTTTCCACTGTTTCCCCATCTATTTCCCATGAAGTGATGGGACCAGATGCCATGATCTTCACTGAATGTTGAGTTTTAAGCCAACTTTTACACGAGTTTTAGTATCTCCAAATCCTCATCATCACTAGGCTTTTGGTGTTGCTTTTTTGATAGCAGCCATCCTAATGGGTATAAGGTGGTATCTCATTGTGGTTTTGGTTTACATTTCCTTAGTAATTAGTGATATTGAGCATCTTTTCATCTGCTTATTAGCTATTTGCATATCTTCTTTGGGCAAATGTCTATTCAAATCCTTTGCTCATTTTTTTAATTTAAATTTATTTATTTTAATTGGAGGCGAATTACTTTACAATATTGTATTGGTTTTGCCATATATCAACATGAATCCGCCACGGGTGTACACGTGTTCCCCGTCCCAAACCCCCCTCCCACCTCCCTCCCTGTACCATTCCTCTAGGTCATCCCAGTGCACCAGCCCCAAGCATCCTGTATCCTGCATCGAATTTGGACTGGCAATTCATTTCTTATATGATATTATACATGTTTCAATGTCATTCTCCCAAATCATCCCACCTTCTCCCTCTCCCACAGAGTCCAAAAGACTGTTCTATACATCTGTATCTCTTTTGCTGTCTCGCATACAGGGTTATCGTTACCATCTTTCTAAATTCCATATATATGTGTTAGTATACTGTATTGGTGATAAAAAAAAGTATGTTTTTATTCAAAACAAAATCTGAGGATAGTTCTGAATACATGATCTCACATCACTGGCATAAATGTATGATTCCAGAACTCACCACTTAAAAAAAGGAACATTTACCTGAAATCATATATTTTGAATTTTTACTGTAACTCAGTAATTTTTTGTGTAGTATTTATTGTGTATATTTATTATGCATTTCTTATTTATTATGTGTATGTGTAAAGTATATGGGGAGATCCCCTGGAGAAAGGCATGGCCACCCACTCCAGTATTCTTACTTGGAGAATCCCATGGACAGAAGAGCCTGGTGGATTACAGTCCATGGGGTTGCAGAGTTGGACATGACTGCAGTGACTTAGTATATATAGTATATGACACTGTCTTAGATGCTCTGCTGAATATTTATTCAACAAATATTTGTTAGGTTTTTGGTATGTGTCAGGTACTTCTCCAAGTGCTGAGGATGGAGTAATAAGAATAAATATTCTGGTTCACATGAACCTTACATTTGAATGAGAATGTGATTCTCAAATGAACCCTCTTCAAAGTCATGAACCCCATTCTCACAGAACTTATATTCAGAAAATATAAAAGGTATAAAGTAACATGCTATTGATTAGGTATAAATAAAAGTGTGAGAGTTTCAAAAGGAGGGATAGAATATTGATCATTATTCCAGGAAGACTTCATACATAAGATGAAATTTGAGCTAGGGCTTAAGGAATGAACAAAGTTTTTACTCTGAGATAGAAGAAATAGAACAAATCCATAAAATAACCATAGGATACAAAAGTAATATTTAGGGGATAATGAATAGTTCAGTGTGTCTAGAGGAAAACCTATAGAAGGAAGAAAATATACAAATAGAAACAGGAAAAAGCGGTCAGTAAAGAAGAGGAAATAGGCAGTGATAGTGTCACAGTGGTCAAAGAGAGACAAGAAGCATGTTGACTCTGTTGCTGCTGCTGCTGCTTCTAAGTTGCTTCAGTTGTGTCCGACTCTGTGCGACCCCATAGATGGCAGCCCACCAGGCTTCCCCGTCCCTGGGATTCTCCAGGCAAGAACACTGGAGTGGTTTGCCATTTCCTTCTCCGATGCATGAAAGTGAAAAGTGAAAGGGAAGTTGCTCAGTCGTGTCCGACCCTCAGCGATCCATGGACTGCAGCCTTCCAGGTTCCTCCATCCATGGGATTTTCCAGGCAAGAGTACTGGGGTGGGGTGCCATCTCCTTCTCCGGTGTTGACTCTAGAGGAATTAAAAAAAATACACAAAAAACCGAGGCTCACAGACACCTATTCAATCTGATTACTACAGGTGTATCTTGGTTTCCATGAGAGAAGTTACGATGGAGTAATGAAAAAGGGAAACAGATTTTTAAAGGTTATACCACTGAAGCATCGTCAGGAAATGGAAATAGACATTTTTCTTATTCCAAGATAATAATGGAATAAGAGAAAGAAAGGGGGGAAAATAGCTAAAGAAGGTGGTATGATAGATGGAAATTGCTTTAATTATTCAAGGTAACTGAGTATCAATATACTGAATAATATACTAAATAATCCACCTAGAAGGAATTATTGAAGAATTGAATTAAATAGATATTATTTGAGCATAAAAGTGGAGGCTAGCTTTAAAGTGAAGATAAACTCTTTTTCTGTAAGGGAAAGAAAACAGAAGATTTGAAAAGATAAACAAGGATGTAGAGGCAAAAGTAAAGTAACTGTTGGTTCCAATCTTCTCTATAAAGTGGAAAGCAGATATCATTAAGCTCATTATTTCACAGAAACACTTGTATAATATAAATGACACTTGGATTTGTAAAAAGCTAGAGGAGTTCAGACAATTACCAAGATAATCTATTGCAAAATGAACATCTGTCAAAAACAGATACTGCTATTATTTCATATTTATAATTGTTGAAAAAATAAGAACATATTATACCAACCTGAAGATATAACCATATTTAAATTAGCTCCTCATGTACTTTTCAATTTTATAGCTTGCTCGGAGTTTTCCAAAAAGATGTTTTGATGTGTAAGCCTACAGTCTAGATTTTTATAGAATTATATTGTTTCAAATTCTATTTAGAAAGATGATAGCTGGCATATACCATATATTATGTTTTAGCCCCACTGGGATCTGTGCCAGTACTTGCAATTAAACACATTATCAGTTTTGCAGTGAAAAGTCTTAAGTATTCACACTAAATGGAATAAATGAATAATATAGATAGCCTATGTCAATTCAAGTTAGTTTCCTCCACCAAATGAGTAGCAAAATAACATCCAGACCTGAAATGTTTTTTTTATTTCAAAATGGGCAAGAAATTGTAGACTTGTACTCAATTTGCATATTGGAGCTTTCATTCCTTAAACTCTTGATAACTAATAGTATTGCTAATGATCCCAGTAGTAACATGATAAATATATATATATACGCACACACATATTAACAAGAGAAACTATTTAATCGAGTTTCTTATTAAGTCATAACAGAAATCTGCAATGGGGGGGGTCTTAAGATCATATAGGGATGAAAATATTCTATAATAATTTTAATGTGATAAATACTTACTTTGGGAAGGACACTTAAATGTTTAATCATATCATAAGAAGATTTTGAGTAGTACTTTTAGGATTTGTAGACAGATAACAAATGTCCTCCTACCTCTGATACAGGATATATTTTTGAAGCAAAATACATATTTCATAGAGATTGATTCCTCTGCCCTGGATTTTTTTTTTTTTTGAGGTTTTGAAAATTCATACTGAGAGATGAAACTCTGTTTTGTTTTTGCCCTGAGTCATTTCCTTCCTAATTTTAATTACTGTGTTTATTACATAATATCCTTTTATAGCCATCTGAGCTTTTACCTCTAAAAGCTGACATTTTAAAGATATTTAAAAGAAGGATGGTAAGAAAACTTCAGAAAATTTTAATACATGAAGAATGCCTTCATGACGTGTGTTCCTCTACACGGTTGGAAAACAATAGACAGCATATTGAATCTTAAGTAAATATACCTGATAATTTTATTTTTCACTCTTTGAGTTGTGACTCCTGTTCAGAAATGACTCTCATTAGCATTAATATATGAATGAATTAATTCCATACATTTTATTTCAGTACCCATGTATATGACTCTACCTTCAAGGTGTTTAGTTTTTGAAGTTGTCATTTCTCTGTCCATCTAGGTATAGTTCCATTTGTTAAATACTGTAATATATATATAATAAGTAAAAATAAAATTAATTCTGCTGGAGAAATGAATGGAGAATTACTTTATGAATTAGATGAGCCTCTAATAGTGTCGTGTAAGTAGAGTAGGATTGCAGGATACAGGTGAATTGAATGAAAATGGGATAATAGCAAGATCCAAGATCATGCTAGAAATGTCACAAGTCATAGCATGATCCAGGCTTCCCTGGTGGCTCAGACGGTAAAGCTTCTGTCTGCAATGCAGGAGACCTGGGTTCGATCCCTGGGTTGGGAAGATTCCCTGAAGAAGGAAATGGCAGTGCACTCCAGTATTCTTGGGTGGAGAATCCCATGGACGAAGAAGCCTGGTGGGCTACTGTCCAAGGGGTTGCAAAGAATCGGACATGACTGAGTGACTTCCCTTTCAATTTCTTTCATAGCACGATCCAGGAGTGGCAGATAAATAGGGATATTTTTATTGGAGTTTGGTGTATAGTTATAACGGAGAGTAGTTGGACCAAATTAATGGACTAGGGTCAGATTATGAACACCTTAAATGCTGTACTAAGAATTTTGAATCCAGTTATATAGGCCATTAAAACTTTGAGTAGAGTTGATCAGAATTTTGTTGTAGATGATTCAATTAATATTATACCAGAGAAGGGTTGGAAATCAAAGGAGATCAAAGGCCAAGACTAATCATCCATCAAATTTCCAAAGGGACAGTAGCATGTTTAATATTTTCTAATTTTTGTGTATCATAATGTAATTTAATTGCTGAGCCCAAGAGTTTTCATTGAAATCATTCTGAGCAATAACTGTAACTCAAAATACAGATTATTCACTTCAAAGGACCATCTATTTGTGTCTGTCAGTTATGAACAAAGTTGATTTTTCTCTTTCATTTTTATTTATAGCAGAGCTGAACACTCTACCTTAAATATCAATCTTAATGAAACCCTTGCTGCTGCTGCTAAGTTGCTTCAGTCGTGTTCGACTCTGTGCGACCCCATAGACAGCAGCCCACCAGGCTCCCCCGTCCCTGGGATTCTCCAGGCAAGAACACTGGAGTGGGTTGCCATTTCCTTCTCCAATGCATGAAAGTGAAAAGTGAAAGTGAAGACGCTCAGTCGTGCCTGACTCTTGGCAACCCCATGGACTGCAGCCCACCAGGCTCCTCTGTCCATGGGATTTTCCAGGCAAGAGTACTGGAGTGGGGTGCCATTGAAAGATTATAAATGTATAACAAACTGTATGGACTTATCCAATCAGATAACAAAAGAACAGCTAATAGTTACAGGTCACCAAAAAGAAAATGAACAGCTGCTATATGTCAAGGACTGCACCAAGCACCTTCAAGGAAGTTTGTCCTCATGGCAAGCTGGTGAAATGGCTGTTCTCTCTAATAGGTGAAAAACCTGAACATATGCAGAGATTTCTGTAAAGCAAGATATCAGTTACCTAGGACAGGATAGGTAGAAATTATCCTAGGAAGAAGTTGAGAGGGATTCTGGATTGTAGTAACATTTAATTTCCTAATATATGTGATTATTACCTATGTTTACTATAAAATTCTAGTCTATTTTTCTTTTTATTTTGTGATAGCTATTGAAATGCTTATTATGTTCTATTCACCAAGATATATAGTTATTATTTGTGAATATTTTTTATATTCATGTGAAATATCAATAGAACATTTACTTTAAAAATAAAATAACAATAAAAAAAAAAAAAACCTGAACATAAAGGACTGAAGTAGCTTGCCCATGGTTGATGCCCCCAGCTGTGTAGCACTTGTCGCCCTGATGTCATGTGTGAGCTCTCTTCATTCTGGTTCTTTTTGCTTATTTATAGTCTTCAATAACAATGTGAAAAGGAGAGTTCACAAGGAAGTTATACTAGTATTTCTAAATTGAAAATAGGGTATCTTACTTTTGAAAGTAGAGTTGAATCTGATGTATGTCTAAGTATACAGAGATATGAGCAGCTCTTCAGTACCACATATAATCATCTCATTGCCATCATTTTATTATTATCATCATTATGACTTCCTCTGCAGTGGTATCTGATAGTGAGATGATTGTTCTTTCATCCTTATATAGACTGTTTGTCTTTACCCCAAATAACATTTATTTCAGTGCTACAGATCCTGCAGTTAACCTAGTCATTAGACAGAAGACACAATACTTGCCATCAAAATACTTAGCAACAAAATGCTAACATTTTGATACTATTTGGAAAATACTTTGCATATACTTAGAAAAATCACATTCATATGTGAGGGCTATTTTTTATCAATGTGTAATCCCTGTTAAACAAAGAATATAATAACATAGTTCCAGATATGTGTTCTCCCTTCCCATTCATTTCCATTGTTTGATAAAAAAGATACTTTTACTATTTTTGAGTAATAAACAAAATACATTTTGTTTTTAAAGTGCTATCTGTATCAAGCTCTAGCATTAGTTTACTTTTAAGCCTATGACACACTACTTAAGTTATCTATTATAGACACAAATTTAATTCCACTTTATTCACAATCCATAATTTGTAAAACACTGTAGTCCATATATATTCTTAAGAAATGTCACAGTTGTCTAGATATTTGATCAAAGTTTTTGTTCAATTAAAATGGAGCAAAAATGGAGCAAATTCTATTTATTTCATTTTTCTACCCCCGACACATTTTTTCCTACCTTCCCAGGCTCCCCCAACTAGCTCCCTTCTAATCCCAGTTACTGGTACCACCATCTGTCTAGTCACTCCAGTCAGAAACACAGGGACTCCCTATTTCCCATCTCTCCCTCATCTCAGCTGTGTCATTAAGTCCTATTGTTACCATGAGCCAGTTCTACTTCTTCAGTTCAATTACCTTTGATGCATTTTATCCATCAGAGGCTACCTCTTTTTCTCACCACCATACCTTCCCAGGGTAGGTGGTCACCTGCTTCCCTGGCTGTCTTGTTTGAGATATAAGTTCAAACTTATCTTTTGTTTGACATAGAACTTCAGCTTTCACTCCAATTAAGACTCTTTAATGGCTTCCGCAGAGTACTTGAAAAATGTTAGGTTCTGACACCGACCCTGTGAATCCTCCCATCTTGTGCCTTTCCTAATAGCTCACTGTACAAGAACCCTGGAGCGCTTCCTGCAGTTTCTTCTTTTCTCACTCAAGAGAGAGGCTTCAGGTGCAGAAACCTTTCTTAGCATGAACTTGTCTCTCTCAGGGATCTGCATATTCTGTGCGCAAAGTAGATACATTTGTTCTCCAATGTAGTCCCAATGTTTAGTTTTTTAAAAATGGGTTATTGTGGATAAAACTGCAGATTAAGAATAAGATTTTAGGGAACTCGAAGTCCTTGAATAAACGTTAAAGGGTCTTGATGGAGTAAATAGCATGATATTGAATTAAGCTTTAGAGAAGCAGTTCTATAGTTAACAAATCCAACAAACATTTAATTACTTCCAATAACTTAATTGAATTATCTCATTTACTCTATACAGTTTTTAATAGCTTTATAAGGTAAGCAAAATAGTTTTATAGGTAGTTTTTTAAGGGCTTCCCTGATAGCTCAGTTAGTAAAGAATCTGCCTGCAATGTGGGAGACCTGCGTTCAGTCCCTGGGTTGGGAAAATCTCCTGGAGAAAGGAAAGGCTACCCACTCCATTGTCCTGGCCTGGAGAATTCCAGTGGACTGTATAGTCCATGGAGTTGCAAAGAGTCGGACATGACTGAGCAACTTTCACTTTCAAGATAGGCACTGCCATTTCCTTTCAAATAGAGGAAATGACAAATCTAAGATCATCAAACTTTTATGTGACTGAGTCAGAATTTTAGACTAGGGATCTGATTCCAATTTCATGGGTCTTTTAATTATTTCAGAATAGCAGTGGCCACATGAGAAACAACAAAGTTCTAACCAGTCTAAATGATAGTGGAAATAAGGGAGTCATTGGAATGACAATATTTGGAGAATAAAGACCTTAACATATGGGTAGGGAGTAAGAGACAGTCATCAAATTCTGCAATATTAAAAACTTCCACCAAGTCGAAACAATATGGTTGGATTACTTAATAGTATTGACTGGCTAAAGCACCTTGCAAAGAAAAGTACATAGTATAATAGGATTGGGTGAGAAGAGAAGTGGATGATGTGAAGAGTACAATCTGTTTGAAATATATGGTTTCTGTATTTGAAATATGTTAATGAAGGCATTCAAAATATACTGCACTATTGAGGAAAAAGTGGATAAATTTGGGTTAGCTTTTGAGTGTCTCATTAATATTGGACTATATGATATATACAAAAATTAGAGCAAGTAGATAAGCTGACATGTTAAGGAAAATAGTAAATCAGGTTGCTTCTATGAAATACTGGAGACAAATTAGCAAAATGAAAGCTTATCTTATGAGTGGGTTCAGCAACCAGACCAGGGTTGGGCAGGTAAAGATTCCATAGGGCTTAGAAGTGCTCCTTCATATCACTGGGCCCAGAGCTACATTTGCAGTAAAATAATTAGATTTTAATCCTGACAGGTAGTGAATTTATTTGTGAAATACTGATGTGTGCATGCATGCATAGATGCTTAGTCATATCCCTCTCTTTGCGACCCCATGGATTATATCCTGCCTGATATTGTTGGTGAAATACATGTACTGATTTTTAAGTGTCAGTTTATATAAATCCGCCTAAAGTAATAGAGATGTGGTAAAAATAATAGTGGAAATGAAGGCTTTGCCAAAAGTGATAATAGATGATACTAAGAAAAGGCATAAAAGTACTCATACATTGAATAGTTAATAAAAAGAAGAGCAAGTGTAGTTCTTCAGGGCATGATGTGAGATCCCCTTGAATTCATACAAGAACATATATTTAAAATAATAAAGGTTAAAGAAACAGCACTCTAAAAGCCAAAGTTTTCTAGATTTCTTTCTTGCATTTTACTGAGAACACTGGTAGAATGTTTTTGCTCTCTCTTTGCTTCTATAAAATATTGAGATTTTAAAAAACTAGGCTACATAAAACTCCAGAGGTTAGGAAATACACTTCCTACTAGATTTTTTTTATGGGATATAACTGTGACTTTCTATCTTTTGATTACTAAATTCATTTTCTGTTTTATACCCACACATATTTGTATGAAAATATAGGTGAGTTTGTGTTCACCTATATTTATCTTCAATATTTGAATGACCAAAACTTATTTTTTTTTAAATTACACTTAGCCTATATCCATGAGAATATCATTAACTTCTCCAATGTATTGTAATTGTGCTTGGAAATTATATCAGGTTACTAGAGACTTGGCCTTGAAATTACAAAATGTATGAACAATATATAATGTGTCTTCAAATAGATTTATTAGCACAAGAGTATTCAAAACCCATTAACAACCTAATTATTTCTGTGTCCACATGACAATATTTTATTAACCATCATTTACAAAATTTTGAATGTGGAAAAGAATAAAAAGAGAAGCTTTTTAAAAAGCCATAGGGCAATTTACCGGAGAAGGCAATGGCACCCCACTCCAGTACTCTTGCCTGGAAAATCCCATGGACGGAGGAGCCTGGTAGGCTGCAGTCCATGGGATCTCTAAGAGTCGGACACGACTGAGCGACTTCACTTTGACTTCTCACTTTCATGAATTGGAGAAGGAAATGGCAACTCACTCCAGTGTTCTTGCCTGGAGAATCCCAGGGATGGTGGAGCCTGTTGGGCTGCCATCTATGGGGTTGCACAGAGTCGGACACGACTGAAGCGACTTAGCAGCAGCAACAGCAGGGCAATTTACTGATTTTTAAGTTTTGAATGTGCATAGTTGCTCAGTCATGTCGGACTCTTTGTGACCCCATAGACTATAGCCTGCCAGGCTCCTCTGTCCATGGGAGTTTTTCAGGCAAGAATACTTAAAGTGAGTTACCATTTTCTTCCTGCAGTGTATATTCCCATCCTGGGGATCAAACCCACATCTCCTGTGTCTCCTATATTGCAGGCAGATTCTTTACCTTCTGAGACAACAGAGAGGCCCTTTTACGTTTTGAGTAATATGTTTTTATGAATAGACGTTGCATGTTTTCCTTAATTTGCTTTTGGAATTGTATTTTGAATATAAATATGTACATTCATTTCAGTATATTTATTACATCAGTTAATTTGAACACTCTGGATACTTTTATTAATACCATTAAATCAGCGGTTGAGTGATTTGCTGTCATTTCCTTCAGATATAACCAATTTTTCTCTGGTATTAATTCAGTAATGTTAAACTACTCAATTTCACTTTAATAATAACACAGTACAGTCAGTTATTCTATATGGAGGGGAACCTATCTGTATCATGAATTACTTTAAAAGA
Organism: Bubalus kerabau; assembly: GCF_029407905.1. Classification (NCBI taxonomy): domain Eukaryota; kingdom Metazoa; phylum Chordata; class Mammalia; order Artiodactyla; family Bovidae; genus Bubalus; species Bubalus kerabau. Next base: position 5,960,320 of record NC_073635.1, on the reverse strand, counting down.
AGATAGATTTCTATCTTGTTTTAATTCAAAGATGTACTGAAATTCAAATGAGTCAATAGTATGTTGCTATATAAATCCTTATTAACATCTTCAAAGATAAGTAGATGTGATAGATAGTAATTAGTGTGTTATCTATAATTTGCCTCCAATTTATTTAAGGGAGACTAAAAGTAGTTTGTTCCTTTGGAACTGTAAGTACACTTTTATAGTTCTGCTTCTGTTCTTAATGTTCAATATCCATTAAAATATTCAAAAAGGTAAATAAACCTACTTAGTAATAATTATATTGATGTATACTTGGTAATAATTATACTGATGTATAAATTAAACTGACACCTCAAAGTGATGCATATTTTTTCTATCTTCTCAAATATAGTTTATATTAAAGGATTAAACATTTATTTGTTCCAGAAACCATACATGGCACTAGGGAAAGACATTATACACAAAACAAACCTAAGTCCTGATCTTTTGTTGCTCACCTCAGTAGATGTTTGTGTTATTAAAAGTTCTTGGAACATCTAATTTGACTATTTGTTACTGAGACATACCAGTCTGAATACACAACTTAGATCTACCATGTGAAAAATCAGCAGCTATGTGGAAATAAGCTTTAAAACTTAGGTGAGATAAAAGTATATCTTACCTATACCTGTGAAAGTTGTAGGATGGAATTTATATTCCCTTAATACCGATAAAAATATTGAGGAATGATATCCTGCATGGAATCCTTGAAGAGAAAAATGGCATGAGGTAAAATCTGAATAAAGTATGGATATTATTTTATCAATATTGGTTCACTCATTGTAACAAATGTACTATATGAATGTAGGATGTTAAGATAGGCCCATTTTGTGAGAGATCCATGCAACTCTCTAGTATCCTCTCCATTGTTCTGTAAATCTAAAACTATTCTAAAATTTTGAAATTATTTTAAAAATTACTAACTTTGGAAGAGAAAAAAATGAGGATACCAAATTGTGTGGAACTTTAGATATTAACTGAAGTATTTTAGCATTTTTAATGACAAGTAGGGGGCCATTGAAATGTGTGGGCAGGAGACTAGTATAATTAATGCAATCACTTAGGACACCATTTCCTACTATTGCACAGACAAATTGTAGGAGAGGAGTGGTGATTTCCAAAAGATCAATCTAATTCAGCAATTTCGATATAAAGTGATAAAGGCAAAATTAATGTGGTAGTCAGTATGACTGGAAAGATAAAGATTTGACACAGTACAATCAAGTAATTAACAGTATTTGTCAATTTATTAGATATGAAACCTATCAGAGAAATACAGTGTGGGTGATTTAGAGGAGAGATGTATGACATAATAAACTGCATATAGAATAAAAATAAAACGTAATTTTAGATCTAGAAATTACAATTGCTGATAGTGTTATATTAGTTAGGGTAAAGGGAGATAAATTTGAGTTCCCAAGGTTAAATGAAAATTTAATCATTTCCTTCAGGAATATCCTTTGGTTAAATAATTTGAAATCTCTTGAGCAATGAACAAAGAAAGTTTGGAAATTTTGAGCCCAGAGTGTCACTGTGGTCTGTTTTACAACATTTTTTGTTATGATAATGATTGCTCTTTTATTTTAAATATTCATATTTTCTCATAAGTGCATCATGAATCATACCTCTTAATGCATAAACTAAGAATGAGGAGTAAAATAGGAAAATTTCCAGTTGCCAGACATCTCTTAATCAGTAATCTCTAATACATATTCAGAATATTAATTAACTGTTATAATAGAAGTCTAAGAATGGCACACTGCTCCAATTCCAAATTCATTTGATGAAATGAAATTTTAGGTAGTTAACTTTTATTTTATTCTCATTTACATTTCTACCTTTGATTATTAAAAGTAATTTTATATTCTTATTTCACAAGTGGAAAATAAATTACTTCTGAAACTTTTAAAGAAAGGAAAATGATTTGGAATTATCGAATTTGAAATTGACCCACAAAACACCAGTAATGACTTGACAGAGGGCACTGAAACTTATATTCCTATTGTTTGAAACGGTCCCTTTGATGTCTACCAAGTTTCCCAGAATGTTTTTGTAGACCATTTAAAGTCTTCAAGTTAGAAATAAATTTCGATTAAATACAGTCTCAACTGGGTTTAAATTTGCATTTTATAGACTTGACTGGCTCTTTAGGGTCATTCTTATGAAAGAAACCAACTCTTCGTTAACAAAAATTCTAAAGTTGCATCACCAAAAGAATAGCTATAAAATGATTCTCTGAATAATAAAGCAAATGGAGCAAATTGTTAAAACTGGGAAATACAGTGAAGGACATGTGGGAGTTCTTTGTGCTATTTTTAAAATCATTCTGTAATTTTGAAAGAATTTAATGATAATTTTTAAACAACCACCACATAACAATGGGAGCTTTTTTGTTTGTTTCATTTTGGTTTTTGCCTATGACATAGATTCCAAATGCTAGCTAATATTAAGAATTGTGTGAAAAGCCTAAATGTAAGTTCTCAGGCCTGGCTCCAATCTACTGAACTAGAATCTTCAGAGAATGGTCTGGAAATCTCAGGTGTTATGATGTTTGGAAAACATTACCTGATGACTTTGACAATAATTTTTTTTTTTTTTAAGAATTAATGCAATAAAACAAAATGAGTAAAAATAAAATAAAATTTACAAACAAAACAAAATGATGGTCTGGGTGGGAGAAAGAGCCTCACATTCATTGTTGATCTATATCATTTCAGTTCAGTTCAGTTCAGTCGCTCAGTCGTCCGACTCTTCGCGACCCCATGAACCACAGCACTCCAGGCCTCACTGTCCATCACCAAACTGCCAGAGTCTAGACAAACTCATGTCCATTGAGTCAGTGATGCCATCCAACCATCTCATCCTCTGTCATCCCCTTCTCCTCTTGCCCTCAATCTTTCCCAGCATCAGGGTCTTTTCAAATGAGTCAGCTCTTTGAATCAGGTGGCCAAAGTATTGGAGTTTCAGCTTCAACACCAGTCCTTCCAATGAACATGCAGGACTGATCTCCTTTAGGATGGACTATTTAGATCTCCTTGCAGTCCAAGGGACTCTCAAGAGTCTTCTCCAACACCACAGTTCAAAAGCATCAATTCTTCGCCACTCAGCTTTCTTTATAGTCCAGCTCTCATATCCATACATGACTCCTGGAAAAACCATAGCCTTGACTAGATGGACCTTTGTCAGCAATCTAATGTCTCTCCTTTTTAATATGCTGTCAAGGTTGGTATTAACTTTCCTTCTAAGGAGTAAGCATGTTTTAATTTCATGGCTACAGGCACCATCTGCAGTGATTTTGAAGCCCCCCAAAAATAAAGTCAGCCACTCTTTCCACTGTTTCCCCATCTATTTGCCATGAAGTGATAGGACTGGATGCCATGATCTTCATTTTATGAATGTTGAGATTTCAGCCAACTTTTTCACTCTCCTCTTTCACTTTCATCAAGAGGCTCTTTATTTCTTCTTTATTTTCTGCCTTAAAGGTGGTGTCATCTGCATATCTGAGGTTATTGATATTTCTTCTGACAATCTTGATTCCAGCTTGTGCTTCCTTCAGCTCAACGTTTCTCATGATGTCCTCTGCATAGAAGTTAAATAAGCAGGGTGACAATATACAGCCTTGACGTACTCCTTTTCCTATTTGGAACCAGTCTGGTGTTCCATGTGCAGTTCTAACTGTTGCTTCCTGACCTGCATACAGGTTTATCAAGAGGCAGGTTAGGTGGTCTGGTATTCCCATCTCTTTCAGAATTTTCCACAGTTTATTGTGACCCACACCGTCAAAGGCTTTGGCATTGTCAATAAAGCAGAAATAGATGTTTTTCTGGAACTCTCTTGCTTTTTCGACGATCCAGCGGATGTTGGCAATTTGATATCTGGTTCCTCTGCCTTTTCTAAAACCAGCTTGAACATCTGAAAGTTCATGGTTCATGTATTGCTGAAGCCTGGCTTGGAGAATTTTAAGCATTACTTTGCTAGCATGTGAGATGAGTGCAATTGTGTGGTAGTTTGAGCATTCTTTGGCATTGCCTTTCTTTGGGACTGGAGTGAAAACTGACCTTTTCCAGTCCTGTGGCCACTGCTGAGTTTTCCAAATTTGCTGGCATATTGACTTCAGCATTTTCACAGCATCATTTTTCAGAATTTGAAATATCTCCACTGGAATTCCATCACCTCCACTAGCTTTGTTCGTAGTGATGCTTTCTAAGGCCCACTTGACTTCACATTCCAGGATGTCTGGCTCTAGGTGAGTGAGCACATCATCATGATTATCTGGGTCATGAAGTTCTTTTTTGTATAGTTCTTCTATGTATTCTTGCCACCTCTTCTTAATATCTTCTGCTTCTGTCAGGTCCATACCATTTCTGTCCTTTATTGAGCCCATCTTTGCATGAAATGTTCCCTTGGTATCTCTAATTTTCTTGAAGATATCTCTGGTCTTTCCCATTCTATTATTTTCCTCTATTTCTTTGCACTGGTTACTGAGAAAGTCTTTCTTATCTCTCCCTGCTAATCTTTGGAACTCTGAATTCAAATGGGTATATCTATCCTTTTCTGCTTGCCTTTAGCATCTCCTCTTTTCACAGCTATTTGTAAGGCCTCCTCAGACAGCCATTTTGCTTTTATGCATTTCTTTTTCCTGGGATGGTCTTGATCCCTGCCTCCTATACAATGTCACGAGCCTCCATCCATAGTTCATCAGGCACTCTGTCTATCAGATCTAGTCCCTTAAATCTATTTCTCACTTCCACTGTATAATCATAAGGGATTTGATTTAGGTCTTACCCAAATGGTCTAGTGGTTCTCCCTACTTTCTTCAGTTTATGTCTGAATTTGGCAATAAGGAGTTCATGATCTGAGCCACAGTCAGCTCCCCGTCTTATTTTTGCTGACTGTATAGAGCTCCTCCATCATTGGCTGCAAAGAATATAATCAATCTGATTTTGTTGTTGGCCATCTGGTGATGTTGATCTGTATAGTGCTTTACATTTAAATTCAGAAAAATGTGGCATAATTTTATGATTGAAATGGATAAAAGATGTATACTTTTGGACACTAATTTAACCATGAATACATGAAAAGAATAATGGAACTTTTGTTCACACAAGAAGATGATTTACAGATAACAAAGCTGTGGAGGGCACTCTCTTGTGCAGGAGGTGATCCTGAGGTATTCTAGATTATTTTCCCTAATCAGATGCAATCCCCAATCAGAATGGTTGGAATCTTGTGAGAGCACTTGTTCAGGATAAGCTATGTAGAGAGAGATTGTTCATTTAAATCACTTAGAAAGAAGTGGGTTCCAAACAGCTTGGAAATGTTTCCTTTGCTGAAAAAACTTAGTTCATTCACCACCACTCTTTCCATTTACTCTGAAATCATTAGAGGTCATGGACTTATCCTTCTTCACAGTTAGGTAGTTAGCACATTTAAAAATTATATGGGGAAAATTGTATTTTATACAGCAAGTATAATAAAATTTCCATTTTTGTACTAGGCAACACATACTAACTCTTCGTAGTTATCTTTTTTGTTGTTGTTGTTGAGTAAAAACAAGGTTATTGACTATTATATCTGAAACTGATCTTTCTGTTTAACTCAAAATTCATTTTTGTAGTTTGCAAATATATATTGATATTTAGTTATAAGCTACAGTTGCCTAAGTATTTGCAGAAATGCTATATACTAAATAATGTTGTTTTATTTTATCATCAAATACACAGAAGATGACTTGAAACTTTTAAAAACATTGTAATGAATGTTAGATCAGGAATCAGTAGACTTCAGTTCTAGTACTGGTTCAGTAGTAATACTAGTTGCATATCTGTGTCTTGATCTATGACCTTAACTTAAGAGTAAAAATGAATGTCACTCAGTCATGTCTGACTCTTTGCTACCCCATGGACAGTCCATGGAATTCTCTAAGCCAGAATACTGAAGTGGGTAGACTTTCCTTTCTCCAGTGGATCTTCCCAACCCAGGGATAAAACCGAGGGTCTCCCACATTGCAGGTGGATTCTTTACCAGCTGAGCCACAAGGGAAGCCCAAGATTTCTGAAGTGGGTAGCCTATCCCTTCTTACCACCTTACAATGCTGTATTACATACCAACATAGAAAACTGAAAAGCAATGACAGCTCTACTTGAAATCTGCTGATTATTTTCTCAATGCAGAAATATGATTAATTCTACATAAGTAATAGCAATAAGCATCCATTAGAGAGGGAACTCATTTGTACCATCCAAATTTTCAAAAACCTATTGCTGCTAATGATAAGGATGATAATATATTAATAAATATTTCTAGGCAGTAAGGTTCATTTTCTTAGGCTCCAAAATCACTGCAGATGGTGACTGTAGCCGTGAAATTAAAGGATGCTTGATTCTTGGAAGAAAAGCTATGACCAACCTAGACAGCATATTCAAAAGCAGAGACATTACTTTGCCAACAAAGGTCTGTCTAGTCAAAGCTATGGTTTTTCCAGTGATCATGTATGGATGTGAGAGTTGGACTGTAAAAAATACTGAGTGCCGAAGAATTGATGCTTTTGAACTGTGGTGTTGGAGAAGACTCTTCAGAGTCCCTTGGACAGCAAGGAGATCCAACCAGTCCATCCTAAAGGAAATCAGTGCTGAATATTCATTGGAAGAACTGATGCTAAAGCTGAATACTTTGGCCACCTCTTGCAAAGAACTGACTGATTGGAAAAGATCCTGATGGTGGGAAAGATTGAAGGCAGGAGAAGAAGAGGACGACAGAGGATGAGATGGTTGGATGGCATCACCGACTCAATGGACGTGAGTTTGAGCAAGCTCCGGGAGTTGATGAAGGACAGGGAAGCCTGTCCATGGGGTGGCAAAGAGTTGGATATGACTGAGCAACTGAACTGAACTGAAGGTTCATGCATGTAGCATGTTTTTACTGTGTGTCTACAATAAGCCAGGTACATTTTAGAAAGAGCAGACATAAGTCCTCATGGAAAATATGGCTTTCTAGCCACCATATGGAAGGAATAGGGCAATAGAGCCATGAAGGAAGTGATACGGCCAGGTGGCTCTCTAGAGAAGAGCTCCAAGCAGAGAGTGACCTGTGCAGTTCCTGTTAGCCTGGTGTATGGAATAAAAAGCACCACGTCCAACGTTGCTGGGGCAGAGGAGGTGACTTTGAGGCAAAGGTGGTGTCAGGTGAGGAGGAGAGAAAGTGGTAAATAGTAATATTAGGGCCTTAGGGAAAAGACACAATTCATGCTTATTTATCTTACTGATGATGCTTATGACCTGTTTATTGATAGAATCATTGAAATAGTGTTCTCTTATATTAAAATATAAGATTTTTGTGAAGATTATAGAGTAAATAAAACTTGCCTGGACCTATTTGCATAGTTTCTCGATAGGTGTCTTTGAATGTATCTATCTATATCTCTGTGTCTAATCTATAATTGTATACATCACAATTGGATTCATCCAATATATAATTTGTACGTTCCCTTTAACACTTAGCAATATGTCTTGAACAAATTCCTGATCCCTTAATTTCTTCCAAAGTAGTAGTCTAATTCATCTCCATATTTAAAGTCAAAATTCAAACCTTTGATTGAACAATTCTTTACTGAAGCACAATTCTATTTGGTAAATTGTATATAATACATATACTTTATAATTATTTTGATATTTAATGCACTATTCTAATTACTCTTACAGGCATTGTACTGTTGAAGATATCTTTTACAATAATATATTTCATTATTTTCCTAAGAAGTGGTTCTAGGAGCAAATTACTGTTTCAAAGAACAAAACTTTTCTTAAAGTTTCTTGATTAAAAACTAAAACTTCATAGAATTTAAAATAAAATAAATAAGCTATAGATTTCTCAAATTTTTCACATTCAAAACCATCCCATTGTCCATTATGTCCACAGAGGAAATATTCTGGAGGAAATATAATTAGTTTGTCATATTTTGTATTTAACTAGACTTCAAAAATCATGTATGAAAAAATAATTATTTGAATTTTTAAACCAGCACCTTAACTGTATTCATGCTGAGTTTTTATTATATTGTTGGTCGTATTGGGGCAAAATGTTTTCACAAATTAGTTTTAATTTATTACTGTATGCCAGCTTAATGTAATAGAGTTGTGTTCAAAGGCTCTTTATACTATTAGAATGAAAAGATATCATTTAATGAAAAAAAGGACTTTTGTTTTTAGATACTGCAGTTTAGAAAACTTAAACATATTGCCATAATATTCATGAAGGAATATACCTTATTTTATCAAATTATTTATCTGAAGTCAAATGAAAAAGATGAAGATTACTAAAATCATGAATTTTTAGTAGGTGAAAAATATATTTAGTATATATCATTTATCAGAGAATTTGACTTCTGAATAAAACTGAAAATCTTCATGGGTGAGCAAAAAATGATTCAATACATGAGTCATAGTACAAATATTTATAATACGTGTCCAGATAGCATCATTTATGTGAGATGATGTGTAATTTATAAAATGTAACGTTGTTACCTCTTGCCAGGTACAAATTTCAAAATAATCTAACCAGAGCATGTTCACTAATTGAATTACTATTATATGTCCTTCATCACACAGTGTAGCTATATAACCTTTGAAAATCGTGTCTCCTGTGATTCTTAAATGCAGAATCATTTCATAGACATTTAAGTTAAATTCATTTGAGTTAAAAACTATAGTTTCTGAAAAATGTCTACAATATACTTTTAATTTCTGTCTTTCCTTTATTTGAATAATAATAAATTAATCATTTTTTGTGGCTATTTGCCAAGTCATTAATCAAAAATGTTTCCTAAATTGAATACTAACAATTATGGGCAAATATCTAAATTCTATTAAATGAAAAAATGGAAAGAAAATGAAACAAACATTTTTTTCATTTGAAATTAACTTCATTCATTCATTGATTCATGGCAGAATTTAATGGGATGACTATACTATATATTATCCAAAATGGTTCATTTTTTTAGGATGCAAGGGGCTTTTTATTACTTCAATTGAAGTCGATTTTTTAAGATAAATCTGAATTTATAGGAGTGATATACAGGAATTTTTGCTTAAATAATGGGATAAAAAGTGATTGTGCAGGAAAATCAAAATATAAGTAGAATGGAGAGATTAAAAAATGTGAAGTAAAGATTGATAGTTTTCTATTTGGCTGCCCTATGATGATTTTTTTAAGTGTTAAAGTTTTCAACATTTGAATTTTAATTGTTAAAAAGAATGCTAGCTTTTTTGTTACTTTTAGATGTAGAATGTGTACACATCAAAAAACTTTACCCATTTCCCTGTGTGTTTAGAAGTGAAAATAGGTGATTTGAAAGGAATCCATGAGAAAAAAAAATTTTTTTTAATTTAATTTGTAGATAAAACAGCATGTCTAGAATAAATTTATTTGCTACCAAAGTGAAAGTGTATTGTCCTTACATATGTTGCCTTTGCCTAAATCAATAAATATATTAATATTATGGCAACTAATAAAGGTAATTTATTTTTGAATTAAAGGCAAATCCTAATATGAATGCATATTAGACTGTGTCTTTCTTTGAATATATACTAGAGTTTATTAATTTTTAATACAGAAAAACCTATTTAAGGTGACTTATGGTTTAATAAATGCCAGTGCGAACAGGAAGTTTAAAGGCATATAAAATTCAGGAAGATAATTTCAACTTGATAATGTTTCACAAGGAAGACTGGTACAACTTTCTGTTATCATTCATTCACTATTTCCTGGTGTACAGACATTGATATTTAGCATTTTCATGCTTTGAGAAACAGTTCTATACTTATTGTTAAGTTGTCTGCAATTTTGTGAATAAATAAATGAGAGTTCCTCCATTTCTCAGCCATATCCAGGAAGCATGCTGGCAGTTTTCACTTCCATACATCAACTGAATGCTGCTTTAACTAGCTTCTCTCTTGGTTTATCAGCAATTAAATTTATCTGTGTCAGTTTACTTTTGCTTTTTGCATTTTTAATATTGTAATATCTTTTGAGGTTAGCTAGGCTGATATGTGGTAATCTTATAAGTCTTATATTAAAATGAGTTAAAATAAACCATAAACTGATTTAGCTACCTCTGTAGTAGCTTACATATTTTACTTCATATAGAAAATTTACTTCTGGGCATTCTAAAATGATGTATGTATTTCACATATCTTTGGGACATTTCTAAAAGTAGCAGTATTAAATGAACTAATCTAGATGGTGGGAAAGAACACAGAATAATGTGTATTTTAAAATTCATTAATTCTAGATTATTATTTTTCTTTCTGTTTTTTTTTTCCTATTTTAGATTCCTATTCAAAGAAGATGAAAAATCTGTTTAATTTTTTTGAATTTTGATTATAAAAGTAAATGTCACTTTCAAAATGAGTTTCAAATTAAAAATATGTGTACACACATATTTATATAAATGTATATATTTGGCAGTAATATAATCTGTGTGATGCAGTCTGGATTATATGAGTTTATTTTACAATCAAATTATTTTGTGTTAATTTCTCACATGCATATACTTTTAGGAACTTTAAGGATTTCTTCAATTGAAGAAATAGTGACATTCGGATTCATAGCTTTCCCAGATAAAAAGAAATCCATGGCGCAGCTTGGATTGGAGGCTACAGCTTCCAATGCTTCATCTTAAGGGATGTATCTGTTGTTAGCACTTCCACTTTAAGATACTTTCACAATTTTCAGATACCAAGAAAGCTAGTGTTCTTAAAGTAGTAAGGGTCAACAATGGAATACAGATCAACATTTTTTTCTATTTCAATAATTCATTGAGAATTGAAATATTCAAAGTAAATTTTTAAAAAGGAAACATGCATTCACTTTCATATTTTCTCAAATAATGCTCTAATTTCAAGATTCAGATCTACTAAAATTTTTGTTTTGCTTTTTCATGGTTCATTTTTTAAAGCTTCAGCATATTATTAGAAGAACTACAGGTAGATCAGAGTGGAAGTAGATTATGTGTATTTTATTTGGTAATAGTGAATGAAATAAAATTGCATAAAATCACTTGTATTTATTACTTTAAATATTATAATAATTCAGCATTGGTAAGTGCCTTAGTTTTAAGTTTTCAGCTACAAAGAAATATATTTAAAGAAGGGTTAAACTATTACATAGCATGTTACTCCAAATAGCACTTTTTTTAAATTATATTACGTTCTTTATGTTGCTTTTTTCACATTTTATCATCTCTTTATTGTTTTTGGAGAGTGTACATGTTGTCAGAGACAAACTAATACAGTTTTATAAATCCCTGATTTAAGAAGAAAATAAAAAACAGTGTATTGAGTTTTTGCAGGTTTATATCCTATATTCTTTTATAACAAACAATTCAAATCATGTCTTCAGAATCCAGTTAAAGTAAAAATAGTTTGTAAGAATGCTTCCAATGTATAAACTGTAGATGAATAAATTATAGAGGTCATATTACAGCATTCAGTGGTTTTCTTAAGGCAATTTACATAAAGAATGGCATATCAAGGAGGCCCAGATAATTGATGGCAGTAGGTTGTGGATATTTCATACACAAGTTTTATGGGTCTTTTCCAGATCAAGGTAGATGCAAAATGAAATCAAGCCTACCTTGATGTGGCAAAAGTTGGCTCAATTATTGAGATAGGAATGCTATAAGCAGGTAAACCAGCCTATGTATATAAGTTGTATGCTGTGTTTTTTTCAGCAAAAGGTGTTCGTTAGTAAAAATGCCTGATGGAGAGGGGTTGTCTCTGCAGTAGATTTTAGGGCACATTCTAATTGCTACATTATAAGAGCTACCTTTTTATCTGTGGAATTATGTCAGCAATGCCTTGCATTCTCACCATAGAGAGCAATTGTTAGTTTCCAGTAAGTAATGAATATGAAAAAGATTCAATGAGAATGAGGGACTTTTTTTCCTGTTCAGTCTTGCTCTTATATGCTGGGCTTTATCCTGTGAAAAGGAGCAAGTTTAGCATTAGGAAAAGTGTTATGAAGCATTAGCTAACTCAGAAGTGAGAAACAAATGTTTAATATTCCAAAATAACATCTGTGTGAGTTCATTTGTTGTTGAATAAACACACTTAATACTAGTTTCACTACCTAAAATCAATATCATGAAAATTTTTATGTTTATTTTTACACATCCTAGATTGAAATCTCTCCTCTTGAAATCAGCATTTGATTATTAAAAAAAATAACCTTTTGTTTAGAAAAATTTACCACAAATTGTAAAACAGTAGCAATATATGGTAGTATAATTGTTCCATTTTAATAGTGTCTATTTTTTCCCCCAGTCCTCAGAGAAATCCTATGTAGGCCATTGCCAGATGCATCATTCTAGAGTATATTAATCAAGGATCTGAATCAGATGGCAACTCCTGTGTGTCCAAAGAGCTGGGTCAGGATGTTTCTATAACTCCCTGATGAGGAGTAGAAAGATATTGGCCTTTTGTGCTATATAGACTTCAGTGTTTTCTATTTTATTAACCGCTTGATTACTGCTCGGTGTACCTGCTAAGTAGGACACACTTTTGTTCCAGTAAGTGAAAGTCATATTGTATGGTTGAATGTACTGGCTGCAAGAAATGAAATAAACTATGTTTTCCCTTTCCAAATAAATTAAAATCAAGGGTATGGAAGAGAAGGGAAATTTGAGTGGGTTTTTCTCTATCATAGAATATCTGGATATCTGCTATAAAACAATGGCTCCAAGTATATTGATAATTTGCATCTTAAAAAACAAATTCATAAAAAACAGGGACATGATCACATTTAGTTTGTAAATCAGCCTCTCATTTAGGAATTCCAGCCTAATTCCGTGGCTATGACGTGCTGCCAGAAACAGGGTTTTTATGTAAAAACATACAAGATAGGTTGAGATTACAAATGAAAACAAAGAAAAGAAAGAAAAAGAAAGGAAGGAAGGAAGGAAATAGAAAGGGGAAAGGAAGGGTGAAGATTGGTTTCTAAAAGTAAATTATGTCTTCAGGTGAAATTACATACACTGAAATGATTTTGATGAAAATAACCCATTTTTTAAGTTATAATATGTTATTTCTCCCATCAAAATAATCTTGTCTGCAGCATGGTAAATTTTGGTTAGAAAAGTGAGGTTGGATTAAAAATTATGGACCAATGCAGTGGAGCACATATCTGCCATTTACCACTTTCTCTACTTTGTATCCAACCCTTTATATACGTCAGCACTGTCTTCACAGAAAAAAGCTCTGTAATTTAAGTTGGTAGCAGGTTACCAAAGAAGAGATTATGAATCAGCAAATATTCTTGTAGTTAAGACTGCTCAAATTATTTTCATTGTTTCCTGAAGAAATGGACATGAAGCAGAAAGCCCAGGTGCTGGTTTATTTCTGCCCCTTGTCCCTTTAACTCTGGATTGTCTTTTGACATTCTCCTTTAAAGATGAAGTTAAGTGTACTGATATATGTAAGCACGGTTTAAACTCTCTCTATATACAATGTTATTGTAACAGCTGTTCTTAGTAGGAAATAGGAATAGGTTGGTCTTCATATTTTATTTGTAATTATTATTTTGGTTTTCCAGACCAGTCAGCATTTTATGAAAATACTATCTTGATCCTAGAATGCAAAAAGCAGATCAGATTGTATAAAATTATTTAAATCTTCAGTTTTAGTCAAATTGTCCTTATTTTACATCTTAAAAAACTAATTCATAAAAAAGAGGGACACGTCGCATTTAATTTGTTTGTAAATCGTAGCCTCTCCTTTAGCAACTCTATCCTAATTCCCTGGCTATGACATGCTGCCAGAAACAGGGCTTTTATGTAAAAACATACAAGATAAGTCACTTTAAAAAAAGTGGACTTGCAATTTTATATAAACTAATTGTATTTAGTCCTAAAATTTTAAGAAATAAACCAAACAAATGATAAACATATTAAAATAGAATATCAATAAAAATGTCAGGGTTACTTTAAATAGATTATTTTAACAAAGGAAAACATACATAATACTTTTTGCAAGGAACATGAAAATAATTATTTATAGTTTTAAACTATAGTTTTAAACTGTGTCCAGCAAAATGTACTATATATTTCAAAGCATTAATAGTGACATTTAAATTTATTTTTATCATTTATACTGGAAAATGGAAGTTAGTAGTTCTCTATTACAAACAAAATAGGATTTTACACATTTTAAGCATTAGCAATAAAAATTAGGTAGGTTTTTTCATGATGAGAAAAAAATATTTTCCTTCTGAGTAGTAATGAAACTGCTAAAGTTTTTGAATTTGTTAATATGAGAAAGGAATCATGTATGAATGTTGGCAATATTTTTATCCACTTAAATTCCTCCCACATTCACAGTTGATTGATGCTCTCAACAAACTGATAATAGCCCACTTGATTTGTTTAAATAATTCTTAATTTTTTTTGAATTTTCAAGTAGACTTGAAGAAATCATTAGGAAATACTTGCATCAAGGATAATCATTTGTCTATGATCTTATTTATTTATTTATTAGCATTTTACTTTTTTAGAGCAATGATTTGCTGTTTTATTCTAAAGTGAGGAAATCCATCTTATAAGGAGACATCCTTATAGTTTTTTAGGCACCTGCTTATATTTTCAGATGATTCTCTCTCCATTGAGCTCTATGTACTTATATTTATTAAGTGAAAACCCTATGAATACAGAATGGTTTTCCACTCTTTCTAGAACCTTATGCTATACAGAATAGTTCTTATTTATTCATGAAATAAAATGTTTTTTATGCATATTAGCCATGTTGCAGAACTGCAATTTAGCAAATTTTTGCATGAGTGTTTTGTGCTAGAAATCTAAAATACTTTATCCTTGACAAGATGGTAGGTTTTTTTAACCCAACATTACATTTGTGTTGGTTAATGTATTTAACATCCACTGTGTACAACTCACACAGAAACAAAATGCAAATATCTTGCCAAATAAGCAAAATAGGAAATTATGTTAAAAAGCTAGCGTCCCTTATATCCAACATGAATAGCTCAGTTATATTCTTCTCTGTTATTTATTTAGGTTTATTATGACATGTTTCTACTAAAAGTGAACTATAAAAAAGTTGTTACCAAACTGCAAGATGAGAGGAGAATGATTGTCTTTATATCCTCTTATATAGTATTAAAAGTCAAATATTCTAGAAAGTTGGGTTTTTAAAAAAATCAAAATGAGCTTCCCAGGTGGCTCAGTGGTAAAGAATCTGCCTGCCAATGCAGGAGATGCAAAAGATGTGGTTCAATCCCTGGGTTGGGAAGATCCTCTGGAGAAGGAAATGGCTACCCACTCCAGTATTCTTGCCTTGTATTCTCTTGACAGAGAAGACTGATGGGTTGCATTCCAAGCGATTGCAGAGTCAGACAAAACTAAGCAACTGAACACTGAGAATACTAATAATGTAATGAAACCCTGAACCCTGGAGTTTATATGCTTATTAGCATCCTTATCCTGTAATGCATAATGAAAGTAAATTTTGTTGTTGTTAATCTACAAAGAAAGTTGGAAAAGGGGTCAGAATCAAAACGAACAAGACTTCAATTCTGGAGTACTTTACATTAAATGAATTTAAAATATGTTTGTTATATAAAATCATATAGATCTTAATTCTATTTTGGGTTTTCGTCATTCTTTTAAAAGTTTTAAAATATAGTATGCATGTGGGTGCAGACTCAGTTGTGTCCGACTCTTTGTGACCCCATGGATTGCAGCCTGCCAGGTTCCTCTGTCCATGTAATTTTTCAGTCAGGAATACTGGAGTGGGTTGACACTTCCTTCTCTAGGGGGTCATCCCAATCCAGGAATTGAACCTGTGGCTCTTGTGTCTCCTGCATTGACAGGAGGAATCTTTACCACTAGTGCCACCTGGGAAGTTCAAAAAGTATAGCATAGTATCCCAGATATTCTTGGTTCCTTACATGTATAAACAAGTCATAGCAACGGGGCATCTAAATTTAATGACACTAAACATCTGTAATCTTGGTAAAGGAGTAAAATGTAGATTTGGGGGTAAAAGTGTACACATAGATTTCATCAAGTGGATTTTTACCTTGACCTGATGTTTTTTGTGACATCATAGACCAATAAATGTTCTGGATTGAATTATTGCTTTTCAGTATATAAATATGGGGAGAATGTATAGAGGAATACATATAAAAAGAGGAGAGGATGCTTTGTTTATTTTTTAATAACAGAAGATTCTTTGTTCATGCACCTATTTTCAGTGCCTTTACTGGAAGATAGATTCTTATGGGAACCAAGTTTTTTTACTGACCTGATAGAGAAATTGAAGCTACACAGCATATGTATAGAGTCACAGTTTTGACACAGTTTTGAAATAAAATCAAAGTTGAAATGTTGGTCTTTATGGCAAAACCAATACAATATTGTAAAGTTAAAAAATAAAATAAAAAATAAAATTAGCATAAAAAAACGTTGGTCTTTAATAGTTCATATATATCCTACTTCTTTCTCGTTACTTTTATTGATAAACAGATGCTGATTACAGGGTTCTGGTAATTATTCCTCCTCATGAAATTGGAAATACTGACAGAGTGTTATGTTTTGCATAATTTCGTTTTGTAATTTTGACCACTGTGTAGTGAATTGAATTTATCTAGTGTACAGAAATCTTTAAGTAATATGACGCTCTTGAAAAATATTACATATTGTCTTTCATTCTGAAGCTGATTCTTTCAGGCCATAGAGATAAAATTATCAGAGATGTTTACTTGTAGAAATGCCTTGAACACCACCAAACCCAACTTTCAGAGCTAGAGAACTCAAATGAAGGTTCACCCTCACATTACAGAGAATATATTTCTGAGGAAAAACAATGACCTTTGGCACCTTGTAGAAAATCAATATGAGATATACCAGCTAACCATTTTTTTGCCAACAATTGAAAGGAAAAAAATTAATTTAAAAAGGCTTGACATCTTTGTCCCCCACTCTGATTCATTTATATGTAAACAGAGCCCCATTTTGACAACTGTTTAGCTCAAGGCACAGATTTGAGCATTAGAGATAATGGTAGATTTATTAGATTAACTTTTGCCGGCATCTCTTAGTGTCCTAGATAATTACTGGCCATGGTACATCTGAATGGTTTCAGCTTGTATGATTGTAATGCATGCATTCCCTTGCAGGCATTGAAGTTGTGTCAAAAGAGATATTAGAGTTCTATATTTAGTTATGTTTCATTGATTTGTGTTTTGAAAATGTGTGTGTGTGAAATAATTCATATCTCTGGCTTGTTTCATCCCCAAATTAATAAAAAATGTCAAAATTTTCTTTCTATTAATTTTCTGAATTTTTAAGAAACTATTCTCTTAGCTGTCTTTCTAATTTCATTATTGATCTGTCATTCTTTTATTACTCAAGTGAGCACCATCAGAATTCCTTCATCAAATTTGTACATTACATATCTTTATTTATATGATTAGTTGATGCCTTCTCTTTACATACTTACATTTTTCTTCTGTATCTAATGCCTTTTCATCCTTTTATGTTTATATGCTGTACTTTACTTCTACTTTCTCTATTAGATTTTTTACAAGACATTTTTATTACTACTTTTTATAGCTTTTAATTATTTGAAGTTTTTTGATTAGGTTAATATTTTATATGATTTTATCAACCATTCCCCTATGTTTGTTCATGCTGGTGCCTATTGTTTCTCAAAAAAGCAGTAAATATTTCCTTACTGCATTTTTCTGTGTATATGGATGAAACATATTTTAATGCAGCCAATAAACATACAATTATTTTCCAATTTTAAAAGATAAAGATTTATATTATTTTCTAGATAAAATGTGGATCCCAAATGAAATTTTTGTTTTATTTTTAAATGATCTTGGACCAAATCAAAGATTTCTAAACTTGTTCTTTATGTAAACTCTGGGTAGGTCATGGTTTCCTCAAAAAAAATCTCGGTCTATACCTATTGTCCAGGCATAATTATTAATAGTGGCCTCTATCACTTTCAAAACCACTCTTGTTTGGATAACAGATTATGTGGTGGCCCTAGTATAGATGACTACAGTAAAACAAGAAGAAAAATACTTAGATATAGAAATATGGGGAAATAACTCTCCTTGGGATCAGGAGAATAATTTTTGTTTTGCCACTGTCTACTCTGAAACTGTTTTCCTGCCTATAAAATGAAGACTTTTTTTTTTCTTGAATGAGCTCTAGCATCCCTCTTATTCCTAAAATATAAATTATCACACCTAATTACACCTCTTTTGAGATTTAAACTGCACAAAGATGGAGTATACATATAAAAATAGGTATAAGGAATGAAGCTTAGATGAATGTGTTTAAGAGATGACCTGATTATAGGAGTGAATATTTGCTTTCTTTTACTTAAACCTTTGTTGATATTGCCCAAATACCTTTGGAAAATATAAAACAAATTTATTTAATAATGTAACCATCATTCTGTATGTGAGCAGTCATACACAAGGAAATCTGAACTAGACCCAAGAAAAAGTTCAGGCCAAGCAATTCTATAAAGACAGTTATTTCTACAATGTTCAATAAGAGTTAAATAGGATGTACTTTTCCTGTGTCATCATTTCTTTGAATGGCAATAAACCAGAGATCCAACCAGTCCATTCTAAAGGAGATCCGTCCTGGGTGTTCTTTGGAAGGAATGATGCTAAAGCTGAAACTCAGTACTTTGGCCACCTCATGCGAAGAGTTGACTCATTGGAAAAGACTCTGATGCTGGGAGGGATTGGGGGCAGGAGAAGGGGACCACAGAGGATGAGATGGCTGGATGGCATCATCAACTGGATGGACGTGAGTCTGAGTGAACTCCGGGAGATGGTGATGGACAGGGAGGCCTGGCGTGCTGCGATTCATGGAGTCTCAAAGAGTTGGACAGACTGAGTGACTGAACTGAATTGAACTGAAACCATAAGTAAATAATGAATAGAAGGCCCAACTAAAAATAAACCTTCCTTATTGTTTTCTTCTAATAGTAAAGATATAATGGAAAAGAATTATTAAAATGAAATTTAGTTTACTAAAAATATCAAAGAAAGCAAAAATTAGCATCACTTTTTCTGTAGTTTATCAAATTACCATATCCCAGTATTGCTTTATCTCTTTTGACTCTCTGATTTTTGTCACATAAATTGTAAAAGTGGAGGGTGGGGAAAAAAACCTATATTGTAGATGTGGGACATTCCATCTGACCTCCAGAAGGTCTGCTTCTAATTTGCATGTGGCCTATGTCAAATTCTTCACCTTTCTGGTATTTCTCAGATAGTTCCACTAAAAGATAGTAAATGTATGATTATGAGTCATCAAATGACTATTAGAGGTGTTTGATTCTCATGTTCTAATTTTAAAATACCCATAATTTTGCTGTTTTATGACAATATTTTTTTTACAGAGCAGTCATGATTTAAATTATTTTCCATCTATTAATATTTTTCTTTGGGAACATGTATCTTGCCTATTTCTGCTTTTGTGTATTTGAACACACTTTTCTGTTAGAGAAGCATAGAGATACAGCTCTGGGATTCTGATTCCATCATTTCAAAAATCATTAGGAGCAAAAGAGTACTGTGCATTTAAGATCTTTTCACGTCAACTATAAACTACTATCACCCTCAGAAGACTAGGGGCTTCCCTGATAGCTCAATTGGTAAAGAATCTTCCTGCAGTGCAGGAGACCCTGGTTCAATTCCTGGGTTGGGAAGATCCGCTGGAGAAGGGATAGGTTACTCACTCTAGTATTCTTGGGCTTCCCTTGTGGTTCAGCTGGTAAAGGATCTGCCTGCAGTGTGGGAGAGTCTGAGTTTGATCCCTGGGTTGGGAAGATCCCCTGGAGAAGGGAAAGGCTACTCCAGTATTCTGGCCTAGAGAATTTCATGGACTGTATAGTCCATGGGCTCATAAATAGTTAGACATGACTGATCGATTTTCACTTTCACTTCTCAGAAGATTATGTGTTCTGTTTATTCAATGCTTAAATTGAGATGGTAAGTAATATTATAGTGAACATATTAAAAGCACCAGTTATATGTTTTGCTTTGTGATTCTAAAAGAGTCGAAAAATAAGTAGCTCTTACCTGAAAGAGGCTCTGCCTTCAAACTTAGGTGTCCAAATTGTGCTATACTTTCCTTGACTTGCTGATCCTGCCATAGTGTTATAACCTAATCCTAGTGTTCATTCAGTGGTTCTGTGAACTAAGTGCTTTGCCTGTATCTGCTCATTTAACCCCACAATAATCCTATGAGGATATCCCCATTTTATAGATGAGAAAGTGAAAGAGTAGAGAATTTAAGGGATTTGACCCAGAATACATGTAGTAAATTTTCAGATCCAGCTACTGAGTTTGCCAAATTCAAGTTCTGCCCTTCCTTAATAGTCCAGTTGCTAATCACAATTGACACTTGTAAGAATCCATCTCTAGAGACTGAAATTTTCATGGCCCTCAGGGATGGTGTGAGTATTCCCTCATGGCCTCAGTTATGCTCTCCGAGTACTGAATGGGCTCAGTAGTGCATATGCAGTTGTGTATAGCAAGACAGACCTTCTCTGACCTATACATTTCCCCATAGAAGGACACTCTCCCTTCCTCTATGTCTTTGTCACATTCTGAACCCCTGCTGCTGACTGCATTCAGAGAGCCATAAAAGGAAATAGGTGTGGCTGTGAATGCCAGCAGGCTCTCATGTGACATTGCTTTCCTGTGTCTCTGCAAAACTGCATGTGCATGTGTGTGCAAGTGCACATGTGAATTTGTCTAGTCTGTCTTTATTTTGTTTTTATATCATCAATTTACTTTTATGAATATTCCACAATTGAGACATTTAGCACAGTTTTATAAGTGTTCCCATTTTTATAAAGATGTGATCTCTTTGGCCAGGAAGCTACTAAAGAGTTCGGTAAAAAACCCCCTCTTTTTTCCCCCTAAATTTTGAGAGAATTAGCAGTTAAGTCAAATGAATTTGGATATATTTAATCAGATTGCTTTTAGGTATAACATATGCCAGGTATCAACTGCTTGGCATGAAAGAAAGTTCTCTTGAGAAAGGAAAAATCTATAGGTAATGTCGGGGAGTAGTGAACTTATGGGGAGAGTAAATTGGCCAAGGTGATACTCGCAATTGGGAAAATGAAGGAAGTCAAATAAATTTAGGGATAAGAGAAAGTGTGTTAAATGGAGAAAAGATAAGGAAAGGTGAATAAATGCAGCTTGCTTCATTTATCTTCACAGAATCACTTCTGTGTCTTCAAAGGAGGGAATTAGGTGTTCTTTCTCCACTTCTTGTTATATTCTATTGCTCCCTATTGCTAGAACTTCAAATTAAAGCCAAGGTTAGTAGTCAGGGTATTATTGTCCAACCACACTGTAACTTTAGCAGTTTTAGTTTTTGTAAACTAAACCAAAAATCTATTTTATTATAAATTTTGAACATAATAAAGTATATTTTGAATTCCCAAGTAAGGATAATGAATAAATTTTCAGAATATAGCTCATTAGCAATTGTGGAATATATATGTGCATGTGTGTGTGTCTGTGTATACTCTCAGTATTTTCAATTGCATGGATGTTCACTAGTGATGCTTGCCTTCTGTCATAAGAATGCTGACTCATCTTGTTCTTTTTACTGTTATTATTATTGTTTTAATGTTATCATTATTGTCTCCACTGGAGAAGGGAATGGCAAACCACTTCAGTATTCTTGCCTTGAGAACCCCATGAGCAGTATGAAAAGGCAAAAAAGATAGGACACTGAAAGATGAACTCCCCAGATCAGTAGATGCCCAAAATGTGGAGAAATAACTCCAGAAAGAATGAAAATATGGAGCCAAAGCAAAACAACACCCAGTTGTGGATATGACTGGTGATGCAAGCAAGGTCCAATGCTGTAAAGAGCAATATTGCAAAGGGACCAGGAATGTTAGGTCCACGAATCAAGGCAAATTGGAAGTGGTCAAACAGGAGATGGCAGGAGTGAACCTCGACATTTTAGGAATCAGCGAACTAAAATGGACTGGAAAGGGTGAATTTAACACAGTTGATCATTATACCTGTACATGATATAGAACTGTACAAAAAAGATCTTCACAACCCAGATGGTGTGATCACTGACCTAGATCTAGACATCCTGGAATGTGAAGTCAAGTGGGCCTTAGAAAGCATCACTATGAACAAAGCTAGTGGAGGTGATGGAATTCCAGTGGAGCTATTTCATATCCTGAAAGATGATGCTGTGAAAGTGCTGCACTCAATATGCCAGCAAATTTGGAAAACTCAGCAGTGGAAACAGGACTGGAAAAGGTCAGTTTTCATTCCAATCCCAAAGAAAGGCAATGCCAAAGAATGCTCAAACTACCGCACAATTGCACTCATCTCACATGCTAGTAAAGTAATGCTCAAAATTCTCAGAGCCAGGCTTCAGCAATATGTGAACCGTGAACTTCCAGATGTTCAAGCTGGTTTTAGAAAAGGCAGAGGAACCAGAGATCAAATTGCCAACATCTGCTGGATCATGGAAAAAGCAAGAGAGTTCCGAAAAACATCTATTTCTGCTTTATTGATTATGCCAAAGCCTTTGACTGTGTGGATCACAATAAACTGTGGAAAATTCTGAAAGAGATGGGAATACCACACCACCTGACCTGACTCTTGAGAAACCTGTATGCAGGTCAGGAAGCAACAGTTAGAACTGGACATGGAACAACAGACTGGTTCCAAATAGGAAAAGGAGTGTGTCAAGGCTGTATATTGTCACCCTGCTTATTTAACTTATATGCAGAGTACATCATGAGAAACGATGGACTGGAAGAAACACAAGCTGGAATCAAGATTGCCCGGAGAAATATCAATAACCTCAGATATGCAGATGACACCACCCTTATGGCAGAAAGTGAAGAGGAACACAAAAGCCTCTTGATGAAAGTGAAAGAGGAGAGTGAAAAAGTTGGCTTAAAGCTCAACATTCAGAAAACGAAGGTCATGGCATCCGGTCCCATCACTTCATGGGAAATAGATGGGGAAACAGTGTCAGACTTTATTTTTTGGGGGCTCCAAAATCACTGCAGATGGTGATTGCAGCCATGAAACTAAAAGATTCTTACTCCTTGGAAGGAAAGTTATGACCAACCTAGATAGCATATTCAAAAGCAGAGACATTACTTTGCCAACAAAGGTTCGGCTAGTCAAGGCTATGGTTTTTCCTGTGGTCATGTATGCATGTGAGAGTTGGACTGTGAAGAAGGCTGAGCACTGAAGAATTGATGCTTTTGAACTGTGGTGTTGGAGAAGACTCTTGAGAGTCCCTTGGACTGCGAGGAGATCCAACCAGTCCATTCTGAAGGAGATCAGCCCTGGGATTTCTTTGGAAGGAATGATGCTAAAGCTGAAACTCCAGTACTTTGGCCACCTCAGGTGAAGAGTTGACTCATTGGAAAAGACTCTGATGCTTGGAGGGATTGGGAGCAGGAGGAGAAGGGGACGACAGAGGATGAGATGGCTGGATGGCATCACTGACTCGATGGACGTGAGTCTGAGTGAACTCTGGGAGATTGTGATGGACAGGGAGGCCTGGCGTGCTGCGATTCATGGGGTCGCAGAGTCGGTACGACTGAGCGACTGAACTGAACTGAACTGTGGGCAGGAATCCCTTAGAAGAAATGGAGTAGCCATCATAGTCAACAAAAGAGTCTGAAAGGTACTTGGATGCAATCTCAAAAATGAAAGAATGGTCTCTGTTCATTTCCAAGACAAACCATTCAGTATCACAGTAATCCAAGTTTATGCCCCAACCAGTAACTCTGAAGAAGCTGAGGTTGAACGGTTCTATGAAGACCTACAAGACCTTTTAGAACTAACACCCAAAAAAGATGTCCTTTTCATTATAGGGGACTGGAAGGCAAAAGTAGGAAGTCAAGAAATACCTGGAGTAACAAGCAAATTTGGCCTTGGAGTACAGAAGCAGGGCAAAGGCTAGTATAATTTTGCCACAGGAACGCACTGGTCATAGCAAACACCCTCTTCTAACAACACAAGAGAAGACTCTACCCATGGACATCACCAGATGGTCAATACCAAAATCAAATTGATTATATTCTTTGCAGCCAAAGATAGAGAAGCTCTCTACAGTCAGCAAAAACAAGACCAGGACTTGACTGTGGCTCAGATTATGAACTCTTTTTGGCCAAATTCAGATTTAAGTTGAAGAATGTAAGGAAAACCAAATAGACCATTCAGGTATGACCTCAATCAAATCTCTTACGATTATACAGTGGAAGTGAGAAATAGATTCAAGGGATTAGATCTGATAGACAGAGTGCCTGATGAACTATGGATGGAGGTTCGTGAGATTGTACAGGAGGCACATATATGAAAAAGAAATGCAACAAGGCAAAATGGTTGTCTGAGGAGGCCTTACAAATACTGTGAAAAGAAGAGAAGGTAAAGGCAAAGCAGAAAGGGAAAGATATACCCATTTGAATGCAGAGTTCCAAAGAATAGCAAGGAGAGATAAGAAAGCCTTCTTCAGTGATCAGTGCAAAGAAATAGAGGAAAATAATAGAGTGGGAAAGACTAGAGATCTCTTTAAGAAATTTAGAGAAACCAAAGGAACATTTCATGAAAAGATGGGCAAAAGAAAGGACAGAAATGGTATGGACCTAACAGAAGCAGAAGATATAAACAAGATGTGGCAAGAATACACAGAAGAACTGTACACAAAAGATCTTCGTGACCCAGATAATCATGATGGTATGATCACTCACCTAGAGCCAGACATCCTGAAATACAAAGTCAAGTGGGCCTTAGGAAGCATCACTATGAACAAAGCTAGTGGAGGTGATGGAATTCCAGTTGAGCTATTTCAAATCCTGAAAGATGATGCTGTGAAAGTGCTGCACTCAATATTCCAGTATATTTGGGAAACTCAGCAATGGCCATAGGACTGGAAAAGGTCAGTTTTCATTCCAATCCCAAAGAAAGGCAATGCCAAAGAATGTTCAAACTACTGCACAATTGCACTCATCTCACACGCTAGCGAAGTAACGCTCAAAATTCTCCAAGCCTGCCTTCAACAGTATATGAACTGTGAACTTCCGGTTGTTCAAGCTGGATTTAGAAACGGCAGAGGAACCAGAGATAAAATTGCATTGGATCATGGAAAAGGCAAGAAAGTTTCAGAAAAACATCTATTTCTGCTTTATTGATAACGCCAAAGCCTTTGACTGTGTGGATCACAGTGAACTGTGGAAAATTCTTCAAGAGGTGGGAATACCAAACCACCTGACCTGACTCTTAAGAAATCTGTATGCAGATCAGGAAGTAACAGTTAGAACTGGTCAGGGAACAACAGACTATTTCCAAATAGGAAAAGGAGTACGTCAAAGCTGCATATTGTCACCCTGCTTATTTAATGTATATGCAGTGTATATCATGAGAAACGCTGGGCTGGATGAAGCACAAGCTGAAATCAAGATTGCTGGGAGAAATATCAATAACCTCAGATGTGCAGATGACACCACCCTTATGGCAGAAAGTGCCCCTTGATGAAAGTGAAAGAGAAGAGTGAAAAAAGTGTCTTAAAAGTCAACTCTCAGAAAGTTAAGATCATAGCATCTTGTCCCATTACTTCATGGCAAATAGATGGGGAAACAGTGGAAACAGTGACAGACTTTATTTTGGGGGGCTCTAAAATCACTGCAGATGGTGATTGCAGCCATGAAATTAAAAGATGCTTGCTCCTTGGTAAAAAAAAGTTATGACCAAACTAGACAGCATATTGAAAAGCAGAGACATTATTTTGACAACAAAGGTCCATCTAGTCAAGGCTGTGGTTTTTCCAGTGGTCATGTATGGATGTTAGATTTGGACTATAAAGAAGTCTGAGAGCCAAAGAATTGATGCTTTTGAACTGTGGTATTGGAGGACTCTTGAGAGTCCCTTGGACTACAAGGATATCAAACCAGTCCATCCTAAAGGAAATCAATCCTGAGTATTCATTGGAAGGACTGATGCTGAAGCTGAAACCCCAGTACCATGGCCATCTGATGTGAAGAACTGACTCACAGGAAAAGACTCTGATGGTCAGAAAGATTGAAGTTGGGAGGAGAAGGGAACGACAGAGGATGAGATGATTGAATAGCATCACCTACTCAATGGACCTAAGTTTGAGTAAACTCCTGGAGTTGGTGACGGACAGGGAGGCCTACTGTGCTGCAGTCCATGGGGTCGCAGAGTCAGACACAACTGAGAGACTGAACTGAACTGATTGTTTTTGAGTGGAGGAAATTCACAGAGAAACTTTCAGATAAGATCTATTCTGTTTTAGTTGGATGTTTGAATGGTTTTAGATACCTGTCTTCTAATTTCAATACTAAAAGAATGAGAATTCAGTCATGCAGTTTTGTGGTCTTTGTGATTTAATCACAACTCAGCCTGTAACTGTTCTTGTGCCATTTTGTTTTATCATCAAAGCAATATGAATTAAATGCACTCCCTCTTTCCTGTAGCATTTGTCAAGGGTAATTAAGATAGTATGGCTATTATGCCCTCCTGACATTTTGGTAGGCATTACAGATTACAAAATTTACTCACTGGAGCTTTCCAGGAGTCAGCAGAAATTCTGTAGAAAACCCAAAGTGTATTGAGAGTTTTTCTCCTTTGATTACTATTCTGATAATATAAATCTGCTTTTAAAAACTAATTTTATATCATATTTCCATATCTGTATAATAATTGAAAACCAAATATCAGGATAAAATTTAATTGAATAGCTGTTTCCTATTGTAAAGCCTGGCTCAGTGACTAAAGTTTCTACCAAGAACCCACTGAAACCTAAATGTGGACATGGTACTTGAAAGACATTATTTGAAACAAAATGACAGGGGGTAATTTGCTATGCTACAAAAAAACATGCATTGATTTTCATTTAAAGAAACTGAAATAACACAGCAGAAGGATTCTACTGTGAAAAATATCAGAAAACAGTAAGATATATTTTCTTGCATTGTGTGTAATATACCAATGTCACTTTTTAACACATCCTTAGCAGCAGTAGCAGCAGATTCAGCCACTGTTAGAGAACTTATATAACTTGGATGGATTGATACTTAGGCTTTGAAATTGCAAAGTGAAGTGAAGTGAAGTCGCTCAGTGGTGTCCGACTCTTTGCTACCCCATGGACTGTAGCCCACCAGACTCCTCCCTCCATGGGGATTCTCCAGGCAAGAGTACTGGAGTGGGTTGCCATTTCCTGCTCCAGGGGATCTTCCTGACCCAGGAATCGAACCCGTGTTTAAAATTGCAAAGGGCACCATAAATCCCAGTAATTAACATATATATGTATTTGTGTATATGTACATATGTGTGTGAAGGCTTCTGTGGTGGCTGAGATGGTTAAGAATCTGCCTGCCATGCAGGAGACCTGGGTTTGATCCCAGGGTTGGGAAGATGCCCTGGAGGAGGGCATGGAAACACACTCCAGTATTCTTGCCTGAAGTATCCCATGGACAGAGGAGCCTGGTGGTTTACTGTTCATGGGGCTGCAAAGATTCAGACATGACTGAGCTACTAATACAACATACAAAAATGTATCATTTTTATTATTATTATTTATTAGTTCCACAACAGATCAATTGAAAAATATATTCAATTTCTTTTTAGATCTATGACTTTCAGTCTTCTCCCCTCCCACAATATTGATTTTATTTCATGAAGTAGAATGCTGCTCTGTACTGAAGGGTTTGTTTGTATCCTACTGCCAAATTCTTTCTTTGAAACCTAATCCCCAAGCTAATGGTATTTCGAGGTGAGGCCTTTGGGAGGTGTTAGGTCATGAGGGTGGAGCCCTCATGAATGGGATTAATGCTCTTGTTATGGAGGACTCCTTCCTCCATGTGAGGACACAGAGGAAAAAAACAGCCTTCCCTGAACCAAAAGCTGGATCCTCTCCAGACTCTGAATCTGCAGGTGCCTTGATCTTAGACGTTTTCTAAGCTTCCACCTCATGCGAAGAGTTGACTCGTTGGAAAAGACTCTGATGCTGGGAGGAATTGGGGGCAGGAGGAGAAGGGGACGCAGAGGAAGAGATGGCTGGATGGCATCACTGACTCGATGAACGTGAGTTTGAGTGAACTCCGGGAGTTGGTGATGGACAGAGAGGCCTGGAGTGCTGCGATTCATGGGGTCGCAAAGAGTCGGACATGACTGAGTGACAGAACTGAACTGAAGCTTCCAGAACTGTGATAAATAAGTTTCTATTGCTTATTAGCTTCCAGTCTGTAGCAGTTTGTTATAGCAGCCCAAACAGACTAGGACAAGTGCCTTATACAAACGATTTATTTATTTATTTTTAAGTCTTTTTGGGGGGGGCATGCCGTGCTGCTTGCGTAATCTTAGTTCACTGAACAGGGATTGCAGCTTAGTTCCCTATGGCAGTGAAAGTGCTAAGTCCTAACCACTGGATCACCAGGGAATTCCCCAAAAAAATGAGTTAATTTTAATATATTAAGACATAAAGCCCTAAAGAAACACAATGTGCATGTGTATACTGAAGTTACTTTAAAAATGCCTTTGCTAACAATGCATATACCTATTGCTAATGTACAGTATATTTTAGTGAAATTCAGTATCATATTTCTTAAAGGAAATATATGTCTGCCTTATTTTTTCTATTTGCGTGAAAAATGTAGTCAACTGCCTTTTGATCCATGTATAAAAACTGAATATTTAATGTTAATACATTCATTTTCTAAAGGTGTAGGAAATTTATTAATACATGGTTTGAGATAATGCTGAATATCTGTGGATTTGAATCTTATATTCCAGCTATCTATAGTAAAAATATTCTCACTAAAAAGATGCATGTGTTTGAAGCTACATTTACACATATGGAGATATACTTTCTTGTAAGAGACTATTTCTTTTTTCATTGATAATCCAAATACTCATGTACATAAGTGAACATTTTTTAATAGTCCCCTAGTATACATGGGAATTTTAAGCAAATTTGCCATGCAGATGACATTAAAATATGATTATCATACATAAAAAGTTGAAAGTAATATAAGTTGAAAAGCTAGCAATCTGAGGAAATAAGGACAAAGAGTTACTATTTAGCAAGCATTACAAAAAATTCTATTTCACAGTTTTTGGTAACATTTAGAACAATCTTGGAGAAGGCAATGGCACCCCACCCCAGTACTCTTGCCTGGAAAATCCCATGGACAGAAGAGCCTGGTAGGCTGCAGTACATGAGGTCGCTAAGAGTTGGACACGACTGAGTGACTTCACTTTCAGTTTTCACTTTCATGCCTTGGAGAAGGAAATGGCAACTCACTCCAGTGTTCTTGCCTGGAGAATCCCAGGGATGGAGGAGCCTGATGGGAAGCCATCTATGGGGTTGCACAGTCGGACACGACTGAAGCGACTTAGCAGCAGCAGCAGCAGAACAATCTTAAACACATATTTTTCCTGGGTAATTTCAGTGTAGACTTCTACTCCTGGTATCAGTTTTAGTGATTTATGTACTAATCTCTGACACTAAGTTTAGCTTATTTATAAGCCATAGTATTGAAGACATTTTAATTTATTCATATCAATCTTGTTTCACTTTTCTAGAATCTACATTTTATTTTCCCTATTGTCACTCTGGACAGGTATCTGAGTATTCCATATTTTTTAAGTTTATAGGCTTTTTTTTTTTTTTTTTTGACATTATGTATTAGTTTCCTAGGGTAAATGTAACAAAGTGCTACTGATTGGGTGGCTTCAAACAGATTATTTCTTGTACAGTTCTGGAGACCAGAAGTCCACACTCGAGGTAGCAGGGCCATGCTTTCAGAGTCCTAGGGCAGGACCACACCTTGCCTCTTCCTGGCTTCTGGTGCCTGCTAGCAAACCCAGAGGCATCAGTCCTGTGTCTGCCTCCATGGTCATATTGTGTTCCCCTTGTATGACTGTCTCTGTTTCTCTCTCTCTCTCTCTCTTTTTTTTTTTTTTCTATAAGGACACAAGTCATTAGATTAGGGCCATTCCTAATATTAATGGACATCATCTTAAGTAATAATGTCTGCAAAGATTCTGTTTCTAAATTAGGTCACATTCTGAGTTTTTAGGTGGACATGAATTTGGGAAGATGCTAATTAAGCCCAGTCTACCCTCTGGCCCCCAATTCATGTCTATCCAGTGTGAAAATCCATTACCCTCTTTCAACTTCACCCCACTGTCATAACCCTATCCAGCATGAACTCTAAGTCCTTAATCTCTTCTAGATATCAACTTGAGAAGTCCAAATATCAGCATCTAAATCAGGCGTGGCATGGTCCATCCTGAGGCAATATTTACTTCTTGCCACATACCTAAAAAACTAGAAAACAAGTTGTCTGCTTCTAAAATAGTGGTGGAAGAAGCGTAGGCTAGACATTCTCATTCTGAAAGAGAAATTGGAAAGAATAAGGCATTACTAATCTAAAGGATCTGTGTGGATCACAACAAACTGTAGAAAATTCTTCAAGAGATGGGGATCCCAGAACACCTTACCTACATCCTGAGAAATCTGTGTGCAGATCAAGAAGCAACAGTTAGAACTGGACATGGAACAACAGACCGGTTCCAAATTGGGAAAGGAGTATGTCAAGGCTGTATATTGTCACCCTGCTTATTTAACTCATATGCAGTGTATATCGTGCAAAATGCCAGGCTGGATGAAGCACAAACTGGAATCAAGATTACCAGGAGAAATATCAATAACCTTAGATATGCAGATGACACCACCCTTTATGGCAGAATGTGAAGAAGAACTGAAGAGCCTCTTGATGAAAGTGAAAGAGGAGAGTGAAAAAGTTGGCTTAAAGCTCAACATTCAGAAAACTAAGATCATGGCATCTGGTCCCATCACTTCAAGGCAAATATTTGGGGAAACAATGAAAACAGTGACAGACTTTATTTTCTTGGTCTCCAAAATCACTGCAGATTTTGACCACAGCCATGAAATTAAAAGACATTTGCTTCTTGGAAGAAAAGCTATGACCAACCTAGACAGCATATTAAAAAGCAGAGACATTACTTTGCTGACAGATATCCATCTGGTCAAAGCTATGGTTTCTCCAGTAGTCATGTATAGATGTAAGAGGTGGATGATAAAGAAAGCTGAGCACTGAAGAATTGATGCTTTTGAACTGTGGTGCTGGAGAAGACTCTTAAGAGTCCCTTGGACTTCAAAGAGATCCAACCAGTCCATCCTAAAGGAAATCAGTCCCGAATATTTATTGGAAGGACTGATGCTGAAGCTGAAACTCCAATACTTTGGTCATCTGATGTGAAGAACTGACTCATTGATAAAGACCCTGATGCTGGGCAAGATTGAAGGCAGGAGGAGAAGGGGACAACAGAGGATTAGGTAGTTGGATGGCATCACTGACTCGATGGACATGAGTTTGTGCAAGTTCTGGGAGCTGGTGATGGACAGGGAGGCCTGGTGTGCTGCAGTCCATGGGGTTACAAAGAGTCAGACAGACTGAATGACTGAACAAAATCTAAAGGAAGCTGACAACACAGCAGGGGAATTTCCATTAGCTTTCAAGGCCTGAAAGTAATCATCTGTGTTTTTAGTGTGTCTTAATGCTTTGTCCTGACCCTCTGCACTTAGCTCACCCTTCCTGGTCCCCACATCTGTATCCTCAGACACCCTGTCCCTGCATTTTATCTCATATCTGTCCCCTTCAGTTCAAATTGCAGTGTTTCTAGTGGAATGTAATTGTCAAAAATATTTGTCTTCTGTGGATGTTGAGGGGATCCATGCCATTAGATACACATCCATAGATTATTCCTTGATAATCCCATTCCTAATTCTGACTTCTCTTGAGATGATTGAGTGGATCCATCACTTATATGCCAAATATCTGTAGCAAATGACTGTCCACCATTGTCCTTATTTTCAGAGCATGCTATCTGGATGAACAGAGACTTTTCCAAATCAAGTGGTGGTTTCTTTTTGCTTGAAAGTCCATTCCTGTTAATCTCTTTCACATTGCACTATAACCAGCAAGGAGAAACCAGACCACACCTAATGCATTTTGCTAGGAAATCTCCTCAGCTAAATATCCAAGTTCATTGATAATACATTCTACTTTGCACAGAATAATTTGGCCAGGTTTTCTGCCACTTATAACAACAATTGCCTTCCAGAGTCCAGTAACATTCCCGTATGAGCTCTCACAAGAAGCAACTGTACTGTTTGTACTTCTATCTACATTCTGTTCGTGATAACCACATAGGTTTCCGCTAAGATGACAGATGCTTTCTGTACAGCTCTCCTTGGCTTCTTCCTGAGCTCTCGGCAAAATCACCTTTAATGTCCATATTTCTTCCAGTAGCTTCCTTAAGGCAAGTTAAGCTTTTTAAAAAACATAAATTTCAAAACCTTGCATCTTCTATCCGTCACCCAGTTCCAAAGTCACTTTTACATTTTTAGGTTATGTGTTAAGAGTAACACCTCACTTCTGGTACCAAAATCATTATTAGTTACATAAAGCTGCCATAACAAAATACCATAAACTATGTGGCTTAAAATAATAAAAATTTATTCTCTCCCATTTCTGGAGATAGTGGTCCCAGATCAAGGTATCTGAAGAAGGAAATGGCAATCCACTCCAGTGTTCTTGCCTGGAAAATCCCATGGACAGTGGAGCCTGGCTCTCTACAGTCTGTGGGGTCGCAAAGAGTGAGACGTGACTGAGCAACTAATCCAACTAAACCAACCAACCAATTATGGTATCATCAGGGCTCTGCTCCCTGATGGCTCTGGAGGTGGACTCTGTCTCTAGCTAGCTTCTGGTGATCACCAGCAATCTTAGACGCAGTACTCCAAACTTAACTTCTGTTTTCACCTGGTGTGCCCCCTGTGTGACTGTCTCTGTGTCTTTTTTTTTTTTTTTTTCCCTAAAAGGACAGCAGAGTTTGGAGTGGAGTAGGGCCAACTATCATCCAGTATGACCTCATCTGTAATTACATCTTCAAGTACCCTGTTTCCAAAGGTCATAGATTCTGGGTGATAATGAATATTTGGAGTACAATATCCAACCCTGTGCATAACCTTTAGCTTCTTTATCTCTAATTTGGATGTGGTGCATTTTTCTGAATAAAAAGTCTACACTTTATGTGACTTTGGTTATACTATTTTAAAAATATGAGGTGTTTTGACTATATCTGAAAATTGTTAGATGTTGATTTTTTTTTGGATTAAATATTATAGTGCCTTTTATATAGTAAAATGGTCAGTGGATAGAAAAAAGTTAAGTTTGTGGTAGGACTGAAAATTTAAGAGAATCATGTCAAATTTATAAAAGACAAATGAACCTGGTAACAAAGTAAGAATAAATGAAGGTTGTAGACTGTAACTTTTTCTCATCTATCTTCAGCAAGAACTTAATTGTCTTTTCAGAATTTTCAGTTGAGTACATAACAAGATGACTTACAGATTAATTCTTCTTCTTCCCCTAAACAAATACTCTATGTGTTCTGTATTCTCTTTACTGTGCTAAAAGTCACAATAGGCATTATTTAAACACGTGCATGAGGCAGACTTATTTTCAGGTGTTTCCATCTGTTGTGGGAATATACTTTAAGAAGAAGAGAGAAACATACACAAATTAAACACGAAGACAGAAGGGAAAAAAAAAAATGAAACATCTGTAGGGCAACAGGGCAAAAAAAATGTTTGAGCTGCCCATTATTAACTACTCAGTCTGTTTCACATTGGATTCTGAATAATTACATTGCAGGGGAGGGGCAAACAACAGATGTTGAATAAAGGTTGAAATAAGAAAATGAGACTATTTAGAAAATAAAGCTACTTTGGTCACCAGCAGGCATTTTTTTTTTTTTTGGCAGAACTTTTAGGCAGCAATCAGTTTCATATATTAACTGCACATTTCAATAACATTAATGCAAATGAAATGTTCTTTTTTTAGTCTAAGTTGATCAATATATACCTAAGTTAGGTAGAAGTTCAGAAAAAGCAAACAAAAACCCCAAAAGCCACATTGCCTTAATTTTATATTTAATAATTTATTTTATGGTGTGTGGAAAAAGAGTAGAAAATGTTACGGAAATGCATATGTTCATCATTAGTACTGTCAGTACATTCTAAAAATCAAAAGTTTCTAGGCAAATGAGTAAAGTGTTAAATATATTACACATAGTCTGTTGTTTCAAGTACCAAACAACATGTATTGTGTAACTAACATTAAGAAAAAAAAATGCAATTAAAACTATTAAAGCCTTACTCTCTAGGGATATTGGACAGTTTGCAAGTTTAATTTTGATCCTGCTTTTTACATCTTCTTTATTGAAGAAAAGTTTTTATTTTATTTAGGAAAAATGACTCTATCAGCATCACAAGATTATTTTCCCTATTGTCCTAGGCATTCATATAATTTTGCATGTTTCTATCTCATCTAAACTGCAATACTCCAAACAAGTAATTTCCTTCCAATAAGACTGTCTTTTGTATTTGGGGAAATGCCAATAACCATGTCCATAAAGACTGATCCATCTAGAGAATTGTAATATAAAATTTGAAGTCAGTAGAGAAGGATTCGTGATTCTATCGGCCCTATTTTCCAGCTTGGCTTTTCTATTTGTTAACTAAAAATATTTTATTTTTCAAGCATTCCCGACTTTGCTTTCCTTTGCTATCCTCACCCTACACACCATCACAAGTAGACTTCAGTCTGTTGATCTGCCTCCTCCAGGTGAGCAATTTCTTCATCTGCTAGCTTTCTTTCTGTAATCCGAATTTTACTTGTTAAATGATGGCAGTCAGAGGACTAGACACACATACATTATATATACATATATATACACATATATGCTTACACATATATGTATATATATCCAGGCAGAACTTGTAGACTATTTTTAAAGGAAAATAGCATAGTAAATAAGTAATTTATCCAGTGATATCTGCATTGGTGCTCTTAGTATACCAGGAGAATCTATCTAATATTAAGGATTGAAAAGAGAATATAAATATTTGTTTATATTGTTGTTCATATTTATTATTCTTATGTGAGTTTAAGTGGCTCAATTCTTAATTATTTAATATAAAAAAATCTACTTGCACTAATTTCACTCAGGAAAGCCTGTAGGTAGGAAAAGCAAAGTAAGAAATTGATGGAATGAAAAGTAGATTGGGACAAGAAAAGGGAACTGATTATTTTCTTTGGATGTTATATGTGGGTATAGAGCAAACTTTCACTGTTTGGCACTGAAGAATTATGCTTTACCTGAGAAACTGGATCCCCAAATTCTTGTTTCCTTTTGGAAAGACAATTTCATTTTGTATTAGATAAGTGTTATTTTGTAGAAATGCTTTAAAGGCTTCTTTACATCTTACCTTGTAAAATGTTTACACATCACACTAATACAGATTTTTATACATATATATATATTTCTGTGCTTGAAAAATATACGTCTATGTGATAGCAGTATAACTACCACTGTTGTATTTATTTGTGTAGCTTTACTGATGCCAGAAAAAGATTGCATCATTTTTGCATGGAAATGAATGGAGTTTGGAGAGAAAATTTAAAAAAAGGCCTTCTTCACAGAACTATAGAGTCAAAAAGTTATATTTGTTCCTGATTTTGGAGGGTGAACTGGAAAGTTTGACAATGTGGATGTGCAGACATACTCTCTCTCTCACACACACACACATACACACATCTATAAAAAGTCTTTTTTATAGCCCTTAAATAGTTGTGATTTCACATTCATTAAATTGCTATCCACTTGGGTAAAAGAGTTTTATTTTCCAGTTCTGTGAAAATTGAATCAAAGATAATATTTATATCCATAGAGCAGTTCAGTTTGTAAAATGTACATTTCTGTTTGTCATTTTGTGTATTCTTAAAATTCTTTCTCTCTCAGTCTGAGACCCACTTTCTGTTCATGTACGTGGGTGTGCTCCCCGTGACTGTGTGTGTGGGTACACACCTGTGCTTTCCATGGCCAGCTTCCAGCTGGAAACATGGAGCCATCTGGGCACTGTGACTGAACACCAGGAAAACCAGTAGGTGATGTTACGTGGATTAGACCGTTTTTGTTTAATATTCACTAAATGGTTCTTAAAGATTTGTGCCCTTAAGCAAGGCTCCTTCCATTCATTTCCATCTGGTACAGGAATGCATTCCTTTATCATGTGTACAAAGGGTGCATGCATAATGATATGCACAGTTGCTTTTCAGTTGTATTTATTTGTTGATTATTATCGGACATATTGGGGTTATCTTACTATTTCTAACTTATATAGTTCTTTTAGAGTATCAAAATAGTGAAGCTAGTATAAAATTCTTCAATTTAGAACTCAACTATTGGAGCTCACTGAATGCAATCTTTTCTACTTTTATATACAATATATATATTTCCTTTATTATTCTACTACAATTATTATATGTAATACAATCATCATATATATGTAAGTTATTCAGTAATCAGAATAACTCTCTTTTTGTTTAAATCACTACCTCCAAAATGTGTGGTTTCTCTCTTTCTTAAAAATATTTACTTATTTGGCTGTGTCAGATCTCAGTTGTGTCATGAGGGACCTTTTGTTGCGACTCACGGACTCTCTGGTTACAGTGCACGGACTTATTTGCTCTCTGGCATGTGGGATCCTACTTCCCCAACCAGGAATCGAACCTGCATCCCTTGCATAGCAAGGCAGATTTTTAACCACTGAACCACTGGGAAAGCACTAAAAGTGTGTGGTTTCTATAGCTACAGCTCTTATGTTTACGCATAATAAGTAGTTCAGTGACCTAACATTAGACTGCATACTTTTAAAAGAAATGCTTAATCTCAAAACACATCATTTATATTTGAAATTTTATGCAAAATTATTTACAGATATATGTTATTAATAGTAAAATGACCACCTAATAGGTAGGAAAGTTCTATTTTTCTGCTTACTCCTAATTTAGAAGTTTCCCAGTGCATAACAGTACTTAATACTGTAATCATATTTATAATAATTACCTAGATAATTTTATTTCTGTGATCATGTATATTTTTATTGATTCAATTAATAAACATTAAAACATTTTATTAGAAATTTGCCAAGTTAAATAGTAAAATTTAATTTTAATTTAGCCTGGACCTTGTATTTTAATACTAGGTAATATTAGGTTGAGAAACATACTCATCTGAACCTCAAAAATGAAAATAAGTCACCTAAAAATTTAAGTCACCTTATAGCAGAAAGTGAAGAAGAACTAAAGAGTTTCTTGATGAAAGTGTAAAAGGACAGTGAAAAATTTGGCTTAAAACTCCACATTCAGAAAACTAAGATCATGGCATCTGGGCCCATCACTTCATGGCAAATAGATGGGGAAACAGTGGAAACAGTGTCAGACTTTATTTTGTGGGGCTCCAAAATCACTGCAGATGGTGACTGCAGCCATGAAATTAAGACACTTGCTCCTTGGAAGGAAAGTTATGACCAACCTAGACAGCTTATTAAAAAACAGAGACATTACTTTGCCAGCAAAGGTCTGTCTAGTCAAAGCCATGGTTTTTCCAGTAGTCATGTATGGATGTGAGAGTTGGACCATAAAGAAAGCTGAGCTCTGAAGAATTGATGCTTTTGAACTGTGGTGTTGGAGAAGACTCTTGAGTGCCTTGGACAGCAAGGAGATCTAACCAGTCCGTCCTAAAGGAAATCAGTCCTGAGTGTTCATTGGAAGGACTGATGCTGAAGTGGTAGCTCCAATACTTAGGCCATGTGATGTGAAGAGCTGACTCATTGGAAAAGACTCTGATGCTGGGAAAGATGCTGGGAGGAGAAGGGGACGACGGAGGATGAGATGGTTGGATGACATCACCGACTCAAAGGACATGAGTTTGAATAAACTCCGTGAGTTGGTGATGGACAGGAAGACCTGGTGTACTGCAGTCCATGGGGTTGCAAAGAGTAGAAATCGACTGAGCGACTTAACTGAACTGAAAAATTTAAGATTAGAGTCATACTTTCTCAATTCAAGTTTTCTCTCCTTTGAGCAGACAGTTTATATTCCTGACTATGTGTCAGTGACAGATTGTATTAATACATTCTCCAACTGACTTAAATACTATAATGCTCTAAAGGAATGTTAGAGTTCCGTTACAAAATCGCTGCCATTTCCTAAAGATTACAGAGATTTGCTGAAAAAGAATGTGTACAGATTAGATTTGTTAGAATTTGTTTGTTGGTGGTGGTGGTATTATTGCTTGTTGTTCTTTTTTTTGTTTTTCTTTTTTTTTTTTTTATGATAGAATTGTCTAGTAAGTGTATTTAGGCCAGATTAAGGAGGGCTTTGAACAACAAACTGAGTAGTTCAGATTATGACTATTTTTTTTTTCATTATGATCATGGAATTGTTAAGCAGCTACTCAAAAATGACTTTGACAGTACAAAGGATCACTTCTTTCTGAGACTGAGCATATATATTTTTAAAGGGAAAAGCTCAAATACAGTATGCTCAATTTAAAAAAGACTGTCTCTATGAATTTCTCCTGTGATTTCAATATGGATTTCCTTTTAGATTAGTTTAGATTGCGAGTCTGAAAATAAAATAAGTTCTCATATACTTACAGTTATTTCCCTGTTATTATTACTCAGGCACTTCATGTTTATCATCTCTTCTATGCTTTGGGTTTAGTTGATTATTAATTAAACATCAGAAAATGCTCTCCAAGATAAGAAAGTACTTAAAACACCACTGTAGGCACTTTTTGATGTTTATACTGCATTATGTGTGCATATGTTTCATATCCTTTTAAAACACGTTTTAATCTTTGCTCTGATTCAAGAATAGCTTTTTCCAATAGTGTTTTGATGCTCGGTTTGATTACACATCAGGGTGACCCAGAAGGCCCTGTATCCTCTCTTTCTGTATGTGAGTTTCATACTTTTTTCCCCAATATCTTTTAAAGCAAAGTCTGTTTTAATGATTACAAAATGTTAAAGCTATTACTAGAAAAATGGCCTGTTATTGTCAGTAAAACCCATGATAACAAGCATTTATGTATAT
This sequence comes from Bubalus kerabau, assembly GCF_029407905.1. Classification (NCBI taxonomy): domain Eukaryota; kingdom Metazoa; phylum Chordata; class Mammalia; order Artiodactyla; family Bovidae; genus Bubalus; species Bubalus kerabau. Next base: position 5,921,192 of record NC_073635.1, on the reverse strand, counting down.
TTACTCTAGAACATGGATATTGAGTATATTGACTTTGCCTATATATTCATTCTTGGGGTTACCTACTCTTACAGAGTAAAAAACACCAGCTTTGTAAACTTGCAGTTATAGTAAATGTAATAAGAACTAACTTAATGATTTTAGAGATGTAATTCCGAGAACAGGCTTTATTTAAAATGTCAATTAAAATGTCACTGTCTCTTTTCCTAGTGTTTATATATTTTGAACTATAATAATAGTAGCAATGATAGAGGTAGTATTAGCAACTTTGTGGTAGGAGTTGTTTTAGTATGATGAGGGCCCAGTTGTTTCGGTTCAAAAGACCTGTTTGTTTTTCTGAATCTACCTTGACTCTTTATCAAGTTTAATAGTTCTCTCAGAAAGATTTCTCTAACATGATGCATTTTTGGTGAAAATACATATTTATTGTCATTTGTGCATATGGATACATTCAATATTGAAGATATTTAGATTCAATTTATTTTAAATGATTGTAATAAGTAATTTTATAGGAATTGTATATATTGATAATCATAGTTTCATCTATTTTCACCAGTTTTAAATCTTAAAAGAAAACATGTTTTGTATTAGTTATTTATTTTTAAAAATTACATTAAAAAAAATACTGACCTGAACAAGACACTCATCTGTTCTTTTGAAACTATGTCCACCTAATTGAAGGTAACCAAACTGAAACTTTAGTTCTACCTCTAGAGTAGAGTTCTATGAATTTAATGAATACCTTTTGGAGATCAGAATGTCATTAAAATTTAACAGTATTAAAATCTTTTTTAAAAAATCCACCGTCTGGGGCTCCCAAATCCTACTGTCAGGCATTGATTACTAAATAATAAGTAGGAGAGATTAGTTGCATCTGAGTTAACTGTTTTCTGAGAATGCTAAAAATGATACCAATTCTGTTTATTTGTCTCTAGCAATTAAAAACAAACCAATGATAGAAACAAATGAACAGTGAGACTTACACTGGTAAATAGATGTCCATCTGAACAGAAATCAGATAGCAGACAGGACAGAAAAACACTAAAAAGACGATCTTGCTTGCTTCTTACAAAGCGTTTGGCTTAACATGCGTGTTTTCATTGACCTTCTTTGCAGAATTACCACTTTGCTAGGAGAATGACTTGAATTTTAGATGTATTCATCCATGTCATCAACAGTGGTGTCATTATCAGAGATACGGTTAGTTACACAGGTGATAAAACAGAAGGAAAATGTCTCTTCCATAGTAGTATATTTGAATAGTCTTGGGCCTGAAATTCACAGTATTATTTAAGTTGCTAGAAATTTAAATTTGTCCTTGTAAACCAAACAGCTTTTACTAACTACTGCAGGCCAGAGTGTAGGTTTCTCACTGCATATAAATCAGGAATTTTGGAAGTTGCATTAACCCTTTTAAGAATCTAATATTACAAAGACTTATTAGTTAATTCATATTGATGGAAGCTAGCAGATACACCATAAAACACTGAGGCAGCTACCTTAAATCAAAAGAGAGAAACTGGTACATTTGACCCAACCATGCAGTAGGAATAAAAAAAAAAGACAGAAGGAGAACCTAGGAGAGAAGAAAAAAACTTATAGATGCTGACATGTAGGTTTTTGTAGAATACTCACTGTTTTTGTAATTTAAAATTATAAAGAGATGATTATTTAAATATAGATTTTAATGTCAATAACAGTATCACTAGTTTAAAAAATTATTAAGTGGAAAATATTCTGACTTCCATGTTTCAGTGTATATATGTCAGGTAGGATTTGTTTGTGTTATTGAAAATGGTGCCAATAATAATAAGATAATTCTCAATAATAAACAGATAACTTTGGAATTTTATATATAGTATTTAACAGATCTGATGTTACTTTAGGTACTCTGTATCTCATAGCAAAAGAGAGCTATTATATATAATTTTGTTAGGTCCTGGGATCGTTCTGAAAACTGACATTACGTTCTCATAAATGAGCTGAGTAATTTGTAAGGAGTGGTCATCTATATTATAGATAGCCAATAGTATTTGATAATTTTTCAATTTAATCTTCCTTTATATCCATGGTAGCATTCTGTTCAAATTCAGAAGTGAGACTGCTGAATGTGTTCTCAAAGAATAGAGCATGAAAAAATATACCAGGACCTCAGAGTCTTGATCCTCAATGAGGCAAATAGATTAAAATATAAGAGGCATGGAGTAATGCTTAAAAACTAATACAATAGGAAAATTGAGGCATTATCTTTGTCCAAAATAGAAATGTATTTTGGAAAATATTTTCAGGAATTTTCATTTATTTTTCTAAGTAGCCAGAATAAATTTTGAAATGTTTCTGAGATTTAATATCTGCTTCCTTTGAAACATTTTCCTTGCCTTGTCAGAGTATCATTACTTCTCTCCTAGATACCTATCGGAGAAGGCAATGGCACCCCACTCCAGTACTCTTGACTGGAAAATCCCATGGACAGAGGAGCCTGGTGGGCTGCAGTCCATGGGGTCGCTAAGAGTCGGACACGACTGAGCAACTTCATTTTCACTTTTCGCTTTTATGCATTGGAGAAGGAAATGGCAACCCACTCCAGTGTTCTTACCTGGAAAATCCCAGGGAGGGGATAGCCTGGTGGGCTGCTGTCTATGGGGTCGCACAGAGTCGGACAGGACTGAAGCGACTTAGCAGCAGCAGATACCTATAATGATCTTATTTCTTCTAGCCCTTCCGTCTTCTGACCTTCCAGAATATTTAATCTTCCTGATATGGGATCATATGCCATCTTATGGTTGGTTAATAAATAGCAGTTAGAACTGAACATGGAACAACAGACTGGTTCCAAATTGGGAAAGGAGTACATCAAGGCTGTATATTGTCACCCTGCTTATTTAACTTATATGCAGAGTACATCATGTAAAATGCCAGGCTGGATGAAGCACAAGCTGGAATCAAGATTGCCGGGAGAAATATCAATAACCTCAGATATGCAGATGACACCACCCTTATGGCAGAAAGTGAAGAGGAACTAAACAGCCTCTTGATGAAAGTGGAAGAGGAGAGTGAAAAAGTTGGCTTAAAACTCAACATTCAGAAAACTAAGATGATGGCAACCAGTCCTACCACATCATGGCAAATAAATGGGGAAACTATGGAAACAGTGACAGATTTAATATTTTTGGTCTCCAAAATCACTGCAAATGGTAACTGCAGCCATGAAATTAAAAGACACTTGCTCCTTGGAAGAAAAGCTATGACCATCCTAGACAACATATTAAAAAGCAGAGACATTACTTTACCAACAAAGGTCCATCTATTCAAAGCTATGGTTTTTCCAATAGTCATATATGGATGTGAGAGCTGGACTGTGAAGAAAGCTGAGTGCCGAAGAATTGATGCTTTTGAACTGTGGTGTTGGAGAAGACTCTTGAGAGTCCCTAGGACTGCAAGGAGATCACCAGTCAATCCTAAAGGAAATCAATCCTGAATATTCATTGGAAGGACTGATGCTGAAGCTGAAACTCCAATACTTTGGCCACCTGGTGAGAAAAACCAACTCATTGGAAAAGATTATGATGCTGGGAAAGATTGAAGGTGGGAGGAGAAGGTGATGACAGAGGATGAGATGGTTGGATGGCATCACCGACTCAATGGGCATGAATTTGAGTAAACTCCAGGAGCTGGTGATGGATAGGGAGGCCTGGCGTGCTGCAGTCTAGGGGATCACCAAGTCAGACATGACTGAGCGAATGAACTGAACTAAATAATAACAGCAAATTTGAGAAAGCAGGAAGAGAGATAAAGTAGATGTAGGAAGAAAAAGATATTTTCTAATTCAGAATTATGAAATGCAGGATTTATATTGTTAATATAAATATCTGTTGACTCATCACACATTAAGGCTTTCTTTAGTTTAGAAGTGGGATGTAAGCAGATTGGGGTAGCCCTGGAGTTGGAATGATGGTGCCAGAGTCATGCCAGGTCCTTGGTGCTCTGTTGGAAACATATCCTGGTTGCAGCCAAAACGCTATATATTTGTTTCCAGAAGTAGTGTTGATTTGAATACTACTTGCCCTGTGGCCATCCCAATTTTTTATATTCATAACTGTTGCCAAGGAGTGTTCCAATAGAGCTCCTAGAAATCTGATCCATACAGTAAACTGCTCGGATACTTACATTAGGCTCCATGGCCTGCTGCACTAAATTTGGTCCTTTATTCACAGCTTTGCCACTTTCTTTTAAATTCTAGCCAATTTTTCCTATGTAATTTTATTTTTGGTATTACAATCTATGTCCTTCCACCTATGCAGCTGGTCTCTCATTATCCCATGAAGCTCACATTTCTCTGTGGTGACTGTTGCATGTTTTGCTCTCTTTACCTAGATCACCCTCTCCCTGTTCTCCACCATCTGTTGAAACCATGATCATCTTTTGAGTTGCACATCAAGTACTATCTCTTGTACAAAGCCTTTCACAATATTACAATCTATGCTTTTCTCTGCATTTCTGTCGTTTGTTTTGCTATCAGTTCAGTCAGTTCAGTCGCTCAGTCATGTCCGACTCTGAGACCCCATGAACTGCAGCACGCTAGGCCTCCCTGTCCATCACCAATTCCTGGAGTTTACCCAAACTCAGGTCCATTGAGTTGGTGATGCCTTCCAACCATCTCATCCTCTGTTATCCCTTTCTCCTCCTGCCCCCATTCCCTCCCAGCATCAGGGTCTTTTCCAATGAGTCAGCTCTTCTCATCAGGTGGTCAAAGTATTGGAGTTGGCTTCAGCGTCAGTCCTTCCAATGAACACCCAGAACTGATCTCCTTTAGGATGGACTGGTTGGATCTCCTTGCAGTCCAAGGGACTCTCAAGAGTCTTGTCTTCCCATAACATATATGTCTTCCTATAACATAGTTTAAATTATAATTGCTCATGAATTATTTTCCCTATCCTAATTTCAAATCAAGTTTCTAGCTTCCAGTCAAAGTGTAAACTCCTTGGTGAAAAGATACAGCCTTCCAGACTGGTGAATTTTAGAGGTGGATAAATATGAGTTCATTTAGCACACAGCTTTACTTGACGTAACACCTATTCCACAAAATTCTATCGAAGATGCCTTTGCTTAAAAGCTTCCAATGCACAAAGCTGGTGTTTAGTTCATTCTTACCTTATGAATGATTGAATATACTTTTTTTTTTTTTTGACTGCTGAATCACACACATCTACTACTCTCTCTGAATTTGAGCTGTCTTTAATCTGGTGGAGCATTTGAGTTATATTGTTTCCCTTGAGAGGTCATGTCAGAGTCCTTTATTCGAAAAACAAAAGTAAAAACAAACAAACAAACAAACAAAAAGCCTTGTTCCTGTTACTATAGAATCGAGCTTCAGAGTCAGTTCTCCTCAGGGTACCTGTTAAGAAAAAGATGGCCCCATTTATCTGTAACTTCACTTCCAGGGTTCTGCTTCTGCCCCAGGTGATGACTGCATCTCCAGTATGGGATCAGGGGAGGGGAGCAGCTATGTTTTGAAAGATAATTCAGAACAGTGTGCCACAAGACACAGTTACATTTGTGCCACAGGTTCCCAATGCATGGTCCAGACCTTCATTTTTTGCTTTTTAATTTCTGGTGCTTCCATATCAGATTTCCTATAAGGAAATAAAATCCTTTTGCTCTTATCCCTTAATATATGTTCCCCTTTAATTTCTTTTTTCTTCATCTCAGAGCATTATCTGTGATTGTCAACATTTATACCAGAAAATTCATTCTGGGAGACCTATTATTATGTCCAAAGGGTCACAAACACTCGAGACCATCCCTGAAGCTGTCCAGGTGCATTGAATAGTAATACGAATGCTCCAGGCACTCCAGATACCCAGTTGCAATTGCATTCAGTTGAATGTGATATAGATCAGTGGTTTCTGGTGTCTGAATGCAGCTGGGACAATACATTCTGAAACATTGTATGATGCAAGTGCTCACCAGAGGACTGGTACTTCAAAGCTGCAGCGGTTTTGACTATTTGATAGCATTATACCAACTTCCTCTTCAAAATGTGCTCTCTGCCTATCAAAAGCAGATGAATGGCATTTCACAACTGAGGTCAAATCTGGAAGCCAAATTGGCAGTACACCCACCTAAAATATATACGTTTATCTCATAGTATTTTTATTTTACGACCTATGTTCCTAAATCCAGGAAACAATTTAATTCCTGGTGTCTATACACAATGTTATATAATGATATATCACTGGCAAAATGTAACAAGCATCCTCAGGAAATGAGCAAACAAGCATGTTGTAATGATACATGATCTTACATTAAAAAGCAAAAGAAGCAAAAACACATCCCACATCTATGCATTTGTATATCAGTTATTTGATGAGTAGAACAACCTAGATCACTGTGCACAAGTGAGAAACACGGGAAATACAAGGCAATAGATGAAAGATCACTTAGCTGAAGAAAAGTGACTGTTCTCTGATGCCACATTTTTCCCCTTTTCTTCCCTGAATAAGGGATACACCAAGCGTATTAAAAATTGTGCTAAAATTAATCCTGGCAGTCATGTGAACACTAGCAGAAAAAAAAAGTGTGATAAAATTATTAGGATACTCCTTTTTTTCCCCTGACACAGAGAAAGATATTTTGAAACAACTTTCCAACAGTGCCTTGAGAAATAATATTGAAACTGGAATTTTTAGCCCCTTCATAGTTAGAGGGAAATCAGAAGGTTTATTTTTAACTAATGTGCTAGTAAATGGAACATAGAAATCATAAATGAAAATAATTGAGTAAATAGATTGTTAAAGTGCTGTTTATATGGAATGACTCACCCTATCATCGTAACAAGTGTAAGGAGTTTACAGGATGGTAAAGGGAAATAAAGATTGCCGGGAGAAATATCAATAACCTCAGATATGCAGATGACACCACCCTTATGGCAGAAAGTGAAGAGGAACTAAAAAGCCTCTTGATGAAAGTGAAAATGGAGAATGAAAAGGTTGGCTTAAAGCTCAACATTAAGAAAACAAAGATCATGGCATCCAGTCCCATCACTTCATGGGAAATAGATAGGGAAACAGTGGAAACAGTGTCAGACTTTATTTTTTTGGGCTCCAAAATCACTGCAGATGGCGACTGCAGCCATGAAATTAAAAGACGCTTACTCCTTGGAAGGAAAGTTATGACCAACCTAGATAGTATATTCAGAAGCAGAGACATTACTTTGCCAACAAATGTTCGTCTAGTCAAGGCTATGGTTTTTCCTGTGGTCATGTATGGATGTGAGAGTTGGACTGTGAAGAAAGCTGAGCGCCGAAGAATTGATGCTTTTGAACTGTGGTGTTGGAGAAGACTCTTGAGAGTCTCTTGGACTGCAAGGAGATCCAACCAGTCCATTCTAAAGGAGATCAGCCCTGGGATTTCTTTGGAAGGAATGATGCTAAAGCTGAAACTCCAGTACTTTGGCCACCTCATGTGACGAGTTGACTCATTGAAAAGACTCTGATGCTGGGAGGGATTGGGGGCAGGAGGAGAAGGAGATGACAGAGGATGAGATGGCTGGATGGCATCACTGACTCAATGGACGTGAGTCTCAGTGAACTCCGGGAGTTGGTGATGGACAGGGAGGCCTGGTGGGCTGCGATTCATGGGGTCGCAAAGAGTTGGACACGACTGAGCAACTGAACTGAACTGAACTGAACTGAAAGGGAAATAAGTGAATAATCATCAACATTGTCAAAAAAGGAGAGAATGGTTTATGGTAGAAAGCTGTCGGTTCATAGGATGTTATGAATTGTGTCAATTTACTGAAAGATACATTTTATTTGAGGTTATTGAACTGTATTCTGACTAGAATTTTAGTTAGTTTTGGTGTTTTGTATTAGTATTTAGTACTTGTATTTTAGTGTTGGTGTTTTTTCTGTTGGAATGTATTTGGATTAATTGTAATTTGTTGTGTTCATAGAGAAGTGTGCATGCTTGTGTGAAATTGTGCATGTGTGTGTGTGTGTGTTTGTGCTGAAGAAAGAAAAAAACAGCAAAGCAAGATGTGGTTACATCATTAAAAACTTGCAGTAGAAAACTGGTATATATGAACTGTCTGTCTAAGGTTCTGGTTTGTCATTGTTTACTGGCAGATAATCTGTGAGAGGGGTCAATTTAGATTCTGCAGAGTTCATCTCCAGAACACTTGGGCCAGCCACGAATATAGTTGGGTGCCAGCTCCCTGCTTTCCCAGACAGCTAATTAGGTGTTATGAAAGCCCACATTGGTGAAAGAAGGTCAAGTGAGAAGTGAAGTCGCTCAGTCCTGTCCAGTTCTTTGCGACCCCTTGGACTGTAGCCCACCAGGCTCCTCCATCCATGGGATTTTCCAGGCAAGAATAGTGGAGTGGGTTGCCATTTCCTTCTCCAGGGGATCTTCCTGACCCAGGGGTCGAACCTAGGTCACCCGCATTGCAGGCAGACTTGCAGGCAGACGCTTTACCATCTGAATCACCAGGGAAGCTCGAAAGAAGGTAAACTAGAAATAAAAAAGAAAACTGAGAACAAATGAAAAATGAACTTCCATTTATAGAGTTGTCTACTTGGAAACAATTCTAATTTTAAGATGCTGTTAGAAACAGGAGCAACCACGACACTAACAGAGGAGCACTTTTCCTATTTAAAGCTATTTACAAAACAGAAATAAAACTATTCTGTTGACAGTTATGAAGCACAGAAAACTCTCTCAAATGGCCTTCCCCCACAACCACAGCCCTTCAGAGCTTCCTTACTTAATGTTCTGATTTATGGATTTTGCTTTTCAGATTTCTGTGACAGAGACTTTATTTCATCATTATAAAAATTAAATCAGATGCGTATGTGAGACTCCTATTCCAGAAATAATATGCATGTTTTCAGATGTACAAATATGTGGGCTCCAGAGGCAGCAGGCAAAGCTGAAACTAAGGGGAGGAAACCCTTTTATGTTTTCTAATATTTCCCTAAGTGTTAACAAATTAGTTGCTAATATCTCTCTTTGGGCGGTGTGGTATAATGCTTTGAAGACAGGGAAAATAAGCTTATCTTATAATTAACTTCTTGAGTGATACAGATTAAAATAAAGAGATAGATTTATTCTGAAGTAAGAAATTTTATGGACTGGTTCCATATGTTTCCTTTGCGGTGAACACTACAGAGTCACAACACGCAAGGACTTTTTTCCTCTGACTTTTCCCAAAATAACTATATTCAACATATGCCCCTTAATCTTTAATAATCCTTGCTGGCTTAAATAGTGTTTTGACTTCAAATTTTAGTCTTATACATAGCGATTGTTGGCACCTCTTACCCATCTTGAAATGGCTGTGCACTCTTAATGATGTAGTGACATCACAGTGTTAAGATCACGTTATGAACATTAAGTTCTGGTAACCTTTGTGGAAGATTGCTAAAATCCAATACTTTGGGAACAGATAATTTCATGTATTACCTAAATCTTTTTTCCTCACACATATGTAATTTTCACAGTGACTGTTCCTTTGAAGGTATATTTTGGCAGAAAACGATTGCTTGCCTAATATCTTTAAGATTAAGTTGTTAAACAGCTTAGTCTAGGTTTAAAAAAAGATCGAAAGAGCTTTCAGATTTGTCAGCCAATATGAATATGCAAATTTCAAACATCTTTATTTCTAAATCAATTTGAATTATATAAAATTTTAAAATCAGTAGTCAAGTTGTTTATTCAGTCAGAGATTCACACTTAGTTGAAGGGAAAAGGAAAGATTAAAATGTTGTTTATTGTTGATTTTAAATAAAAATATTTATGCATGTAAATTATATTTGTAAATTATAAAAATGTTCATATATATATGCTTATAGACATATATCTTTTATATTACTAATATATAACTTTTATATTACTAATATGTAACTTTTATATTACTAACATACAACTGTTCTGTGCATTTTATTCATTCATCTGTATTTTTCTTATGGTAGTTACTGATTTTTAATTTTCAGGAATACACTGGAAATGAATTTGAGTTTTAAAATTTTGTTTGGACTATCTGCTGGAGTAAGCTAAATTTTATTACACACATACAAATAGAGATTTGTACATGTGTGTGTGTAGTTTATGGTGGCAGCTGAATTGCAAGTACTTCTAGTAATTTGAGTGACTATATCTTTTGAAAAAAAAATCAAATAAATTAAAATTGACCTAATAAAGATGTCTATGTTTAGATCCCTCCCCTTGGGATCTTAAATAATAGCAGATGTGACTATAGTCGTAAAGAAAGTGCTACTTGCTCAGCCATTTCCAACTCTTTGTGACCCCATGGACTGTAGCCCACTAGACTCCTCTGTGCATGGAATTCTCCAGGCAAGAATACTAAAGTGGGTAGCCTTTCCCTTCTCCAGGAGATCTTCACAACCCAGGGATTGAACCCAGTTCTCCTGCACTGCAGATAGATTCTTTACCATCTGAGCCACTAGAGAAGTCCATAGTAGTATAGGAAGTGATTCTTAATAGTAAACAAGAATTTAAATGTATGCAGGTGTCACATGGTCCTTCAGATAATTATTCATTTAAAAGATTAGGCACTGTTAACTTTCTCTATAGACAGAACTGCCCATATTTCCAACTGTTGGACTTCAGAGTGGTTTTCATTTTGCAATATAAACATGCTTACCTCTCAGTTACTCTCATTTGTATACCTTTTCGATTATCCGATCTTTCTTGGCAAAGGGTGATTTTGTGAAAGAGTTATCATTTTATATTAAGGAAAGGACAAAAAATAGGGTAAATTATTTCTTTGTAATACCAGATTGGCTCAGGAAAAAAAAGTGAATCTTGGGTCAAAGTTCTCTAAGTTTGTTTTCTGTCCAGGATCCCACATTTTTTTTTTTTTTTTTGATGCAAATATGTAAACTCTGTAAATAGTGGCTGTCTATATAACTTGCTTCTTTTTTCATTTTTATAGTTCATAATTCAACATATCTATTCTGGAATTCATTTCCCCAAGGTACAGAAGGAAGTTTGATCATCTACCTCTAAGGCTCTAGAGCTGGAGAAAATCCTCCACGTTATTATCCTTTATTATACACACTTAGTTTATTGAGGGGATTTTAAAAATTATAATAGAAGGTGTGCATAGCAAAAATACTCCCAATATGACTCCTCTTCCCTTAAGCCTCTAATTCCTCCCTCCATCCCTCTCTCCTCTCACTTAGCATTCCTTCTTCCCTCTCTATTTCTTTTTGTCTTGCTGGTCAGTTTTTTTTTTTTTTTTCCTTTTTTTTTGGTCTAGCTGGTCATTCTTTATTTACTACCAATGTCTCTTTTATGTACCAACCTAATCATCTATTTATTTATGTTACTTCAGAAATAATTTGACTTTCTCATAAATTATTTGACCCTTGTCAATTATAGTTTGCTTTATGCTCATAGTTTCTGCTGTTTATACAAAAGTGTCCATTTAATTTTCTTCACCATCTGTGAACTGCTGCTATCAAGTCCATTGCTCAGTCGTGTCCGAATCTTTGCGACCCCATGGACTATACAGCCCATGGAATTCTCCAGGCCAGAACACTGGAGTGGGTAGCGGTTCCCTTCTCCAGGGAATCTTCCCAATCCAGGGATTGAACCCAGGTCTCCTGCATAGAACACAGATTCTTTACCAGCTGAGCCACCAAGGAAGCCCAAAAGTGAAGCTGATTCCACCCAGTTTCCAACCAGAGACCTTGCACATGTTAGGGGAACATGATAACCACTAAACTGGGGAAACCACAGAGTTGTGGTTTCCTTAGTGTAGTGGCTGCTATCAAAATTAGAGTCTAATCCCAAGGTGAACAGCATGTATTGTATCATAATCAGTACTTGAAATTTTCTCCCTCAGTTGTGATATTAAGTTGAGTAGTAAAACTGCAGAGTTTATGTTGATGGTTTCAAATTCAAGGTCGATTTATACTTTCATACATCTGCATTATTCTATCTTTTTCACTCTCTTCTTAAATTCAAATTGAATTCATTCAGAGCTGGGCTATCCAAATTGCTGAAACTGAGACCATTCAATATTGAAAAATAAAACTATGTTAGTGTATTTCAAAGAGAGCATATGGGTTGTAAATGGTTTTCAAAAATCACAACTCTAAAAGATATAGAAATATTACCAAGTGAAATGGATGGTTAAGTTTTTCACTGGATCTTTGAAGAATAAAATTAGTTGAGTGAAATGATACATATGTTTTTTTTTTTTCTAAAACTTACTGACACAGGTATAATATTGATGATTTACTTTCAGAATACATAAACAGATACCTGATATTAAACATTTTTGATATCCTGTTGTTTAAACCTTACTCTACTTTAAATCTGCACAGGGAGGCTTTCCAGAAAATTTCCTAGCTTCTTCTGCTTCTGTTTGTGTCCATCTGTCTGACAACCTTTCAAATCATAGAAAGTATTTGAGTTTGTGAGTAGATAGTGGATAGTTTAGTTTGGAGACTACATTTTAGCATTCTTGACTGCGTTACATAATAAGCTTAACAAATTCTTTTCACTGCTTAGGTAAATGTATTTTAAGAAGAAAGACAATTAAAATAGGGAAAAGCCACCTAGATACTTCTTTTTAACATTTCATGTGTGCATGATACATGCTATGAAATATCATAGAATTTTTGTTCTGTCAAAACACCATTTTGATTCCTTTCTAAAAGTTTAGTTTCATAGAAAATTATTTTATCCTAAAATCTTTTGAGGTAAATTAAGTTGTGGTTTATATATTTTTTTCTTTTTGGATAAGGAATTATTTATGTGTTTTAAATATAAACAGATTTTGTATATGACTTTTAAATGTAACTGTATAAATTTATCAGTGCTATTAAATTTGCTGATTTTTCCCTTGCACATAGGACACTATATATTATAGAGATCCTCTTGCATCAATTAAATGGTAATCCCAAGAGTTCCCAAATGTGTAGGGAATTCTATTCCCATCACATGGAGTTAAATTGTAAATATCCTCTCCTGAAAAAAAATCCCTGTTTTAAAAAGGATCATTAAACATAAGGAGGACAATCATTTGCTGATGAAAGGGAAAACTGGGAAGATATAGTTCAAAGTTATAGCTTAAAATATTGAATTCATGGACTGTTGTCATAGTGAAGGAATTTGCTTTCATATTTTCTTGTTCAGCATCTTTGAAACACTGGTAATTAAAAGAATGGTTTATTTAGATTATCTACATGTTATCATGAAAGAGAAGTGAAATTCTCCCAGAGCATTACTGTTTATGAAATCAAGATTTGTCATTCATTCTGAACTATATCTGTTGACTAAATCCATTTTCACTTACTTACACCAAAAACAAAACAAACAAAAAAAATTGAAGTGAGGAAACCTGATTATGTGATTCATCTGCAAATCTACTACAATAGGACTATGTACATTTTTGACAAGGTTGTTTATAACACATTTGGATAGAAAATTCTATTTGCTACTCTCAGTAGAAAAGTAGGCTTTTAAAGGAAAAGTTTTATTTCATGACTGTTACCAAAATAACAATTACAAGCAAAATAGGGATAAAACATGGGAAAAAAAAAAAAAACAAAACAACAAACCAGGTTAGGACTTGGTATGGAAGTTTGCAGTTCAGTTTCTGTACTGTTATTTGATTTGAAAAATTAATCCTGGTAATCCTTCTTGAAGTTCCCTGTTTCCAGGATGGGTTATACAGAACAAAGACTAACTGATATCCCCAGGAGATTAGTTTACAGTGATGTTCTATTCTACTGAGAATGAGTCTCCAATGGCCACTTTTTACTTCTTTCCAGGCTATGGGAATTCGTTAATATCTAGAGAATAGACTTAAATAACACCATTGTCTCAACCAGCAGGTTTATGCAACCATCCTGAAATGTTTTAATTATTGTTTTCTTTTCTTTTTAATTAAGAGACTAGAGGTCAAGCAAACCCAGGGAGAGCGGATCACAGTCTCGGTAGCAAGATAAAGGCAACCCTAGTGACTGGCTTTGCTGTCTTTCTTTTGTTTTGCAGAACCGGAAGAGTGTGTTAATTGCACAGATGAATGCCGAGTGCTTGGTCATTCTGACAGGTGCTGGATGCCACAGTTCCCTGCAACCAATCAGGCTGAAAATGCAGATTACCGCACAAATCTCTTTGTACCCACAGTTGAAGCTAATGTTGAGACTGAGACTTACGAAACTGTGAATCCTACTGGGAAAAAGACTTTTTGTACATTTGGAAAAGACAAGCGAGAGCACACGATTCTCATTGCCAATGTGAAACCTTATTTAAAAGCCAAACGTGCCCTGAGCCCTCTCCTCCAAGAGGTCCCTTCAGCATCAAGCAGCCCGACCAAGGCATGTATCGAGCCTTGCGCTTCCACAAAAGGCTCCTTGGATGGTTGCGAAGCAAAGCCAGGAGCCCTGGCCGAGGCGAGCGGCCAGTACTTGCCCACTGACAGTCAGTATCTGTCCCCCAGCAAGCAACCAAGAGACCCTCCCTTCCTGGCTTCTGAGCAGATGGCAAGGGTCTTCGCAGACGTGCATTCAAGAGCCAGCCGGGATTCCAACGAGATGGGCACCGTCTTGGAGCAACTTGACCACCCCGGCCAGGATCTGGGCAGAGAGTCGGTGGATGCAGAGGAAGTCGTGAGGGAAATCGACAAGCTTCTGCAGGACTGCCGGGGAAATGACCCTGTGGCTGTGAGAAAGTGAAAAAGAACAAAAGGCATTGGCATCTTCCTGATTCTTCTTTTGATTGAAAAATGATCCCTCCTGGTGACAACCCCATTGTACAGGGATGAAGAAAGACCGATGCTGCTTTCAGGCTCTTAGTGAACATCTGAAGTGCCCATGAGTACATTCTTTTCACTGCTGTTTCTTTTTCAGAGATAACGATGGATTTTTCTGACCAGACTTATATTAGGACAGAATTAAGGATGCTCAAAGAGGAAAGACAAACAGAAAAGAAAAAGGAGAGGAGATAAAAGAGGATGATGAAGCAAGTTACCTTTTGACAATCTGTTAGGAAGGTATGCAGTGTGAGAATGGAAGAATTTTTCTGATTGCTCTAAGACTGTCCTCCATGGTTTATGCTGACTTAACTGTTTACCTATAAACCCCATACAAAGCAGGGTCATAATTTTTGATCTGTGGTAGAATTTCTAGCAGTCACCACAGGCTTCTACTGAACGTCCCGAAAAGACCTTGCAGTAGTCCAAGCTACACCAAACATTAACACATATTTGTGGTAAACATTTCTGTATAAAGTTACCTGCCACACATATAAACACAGAGAACATTCCATATCATTAGTCGAAAAAAAATTAAAAACTGGGTCATTTGTAAAACACCTCATGTCGTATAAAAGTTAAATGTAAAAAGATATATTCCATTTTGTCCTGCACACACATAGACTTATTCACTTCATGAAAGGAGAAGAAAATTTAAAGGTTTAAAATGCCTCTTTAGCATTTTAGTGTCCAACAAACATACACATAACAATGGATATGTTTTAAATTTGCTCTAGAAAAGATCTGAAAAATAGTTACCATTGAGCGCTGATATTCAGAGACAATTAACATGATTGATATGTTTTATTCATTTGTGGACACTAAAATAGCTCAGGAACGTGAAAATGTTTTAGACATACACAAATCACATGACCATTTAAATGTGCAAATGTAAGAAAATTAAATGTGTTTACATCAAATGACATATTTTTATTGATTTATTGCAGATTCAGTGCATATGAGCCAAATTGTTGAGTGTATAAGAGCTATATTGTGTATTTTATTAAATTAATATATAGTTGTGTTGCAAAAATATTTGGGCTTATATTGTAAATGGCAAGTGTTGCCTCGGTAGCTGTCGAACTCTATGAGTTTTGTTTTTTCCTGCTTCCTTTTCCCCATGGAGTGTTGGAAGCAGTGCCTCAGAGCAAAGTCTCTTGTTTAATGTATAGTCTACCAAGTACTACAGTACATAATCTGTTCAAAATGTGTTTGAGTGAGCTGATGGAGCTAACTGAAAGGTCAGAAAATACATCTGTCAGTCACGGTTATGTGCAAGTCCTTTGTGGAAGCTTTTATTAAAGTCATGCTAAATCACAAGAATTACATTTGTACCAATACCTGAAACTTCTTCATGTTTTTCAATAACTTCCAGCTTCTGCCTATGTAGATATCATACTGTTGATTGGTTCTCAAAAGTATCCTTAGTGGTTCAAGATGTGTGTTCCCATTATATTTCAAAACCATGCAAAATGCTTTAATGTATGTGTGGTACCAGCACTGGTTACTTGCATTGTGTAGCGTTTTACAAGAGGTCTCGGTCTTAACAAAAGGTTTGCCTTTTTTTTTTTTTTTCAGTGCTCTTCTGCCTGTTTTTATCGCTGTCCTTTGAGAACAATACACCTTCTATTCCTTCATTTTGTTGCACCTTTCCTTGTGACATTTAGCAAGTTTCAAACTTACTTCCATATGAGGCTAGGAAACCTCAAATTTCAGGAATTGGGAAAAAGTAAAATTAGCACTTGCAGAAGTAGCAGCAGATGGGAAAATGCCTTGATTGACATTTTCCTTCAGCGTTTAAAAATTTTGGCATTTTACAGCTTCATGACAAACAGTTTCCAGCCCATACCTTAGAATATGTGGTGCTGAGTTAAATAAAGGCTGTTTGTGCACTGGAGCAGAAAAATGCATTATTTGCAAACTGGTGGAGAATTCTGTGCCTTCTTTCCTGGCCACCAAGCCAGTGTAGTAACAGCGTAAATGTCATAAAATCCTTATATCAAAAACAAAAGCAAAAACAAACACCGAGGTGAATTCAGTTTTGTAATTTTAAACCTCAAAAAATCCAACTGAAAAGATTTCCATCCAATGCTGTCAAGATTTGAGACTGTACCAAGTTTGCAGAACTGCTTTGAAAGGGAAGAGTGGACACCTCCCATCAGCCTTATTCTCTTGAGAACTGTATTTGGTTCCTAGTAACAGCCTTTCCAAAGCTCTACTCTTGGTTTTTATTATTCATAAATGTTTAAATTAGAAAAGAAAGGATCTTGTACATGTGAAACTTAATTGACTCTCTATATTTTGGACAATTTATGTATCTGAAATGTGTCGTCTCTGTTATATGATGTTATTTTTTTGCCAGGAGACTACAGGTTGATTTAGCTTGATAGCTGCGATTTGATGGAAAACTGATTTCCATTTAGTCTTACCAAGTGTTGCCTCTCTCTTACTAGACAATAGCCAAGTAGTAAAATCTAAGGCAGTATGTAAATGAAATCAACAAAGAGAGTAGGGTTTATTTTTAAAATGTTCTTAATGGTGAGTAACCAGTTGTTCAATTTATTACAAGTGTCTGAAGACATTAAAACACTATCAGATCTTAAGAATTGGTTGTGCCAATGTGTGAGGGATTACCTTTAGGCTCTCTGTCACCAGTGATTTACTAGCGTTAGCTGTTTAACACATTATCTGTATTTAGTAGTGATTATTTATTTACCAGTTGGTGGTAATTCAGCAGTCAGGACTCTAAGCTTTTATAGTTAGATTGAAGGGAATCTTGCTTTTATTCATTTGGCTGGCAAATGCCTTTATCACAGACCTCTGGTGCTTGGCTTCCATGGAAGTCTCTGAGATGCCAAAATTACCCCTTTGGGGAGGGAGCAACTTGCTCCAAGGGGTGATGCAGTGATATTTCAAGGGGTTTTTGTCACAATTCAGAATGTGAAAAATTATCTTAATTCACATGCTCCAATTACTAGCCCCTCAAAAAAATCCCCCACATTCAAAATAAATAAAAATACTTTGTCTTTTAGGTCCTTGAATAACTGTATCAAGCACAGAAAAAGTATCTATAGAATTTTTCATAAGAAAGTCAAAGTTCTAAAAATTGTTTACTGATGAACTAAAAAAAGTACCAGTAACAAAGCAATGTTTCCATTAAATGTTAATGTGTTAATGATAAAAGATCTTTTCATCAAAATTAAAAGTAGTGAGAATCAGTGTTAGTTGTATCTATACCAAAGTAAACATAAAAAAGACGTATCACACAATTTCAAAGAATGCTTTCATTTTATTTCTTAACCTGACATACTTAATCCTTACTGCAGGCAATATGCAAATATTGGCTCACTACTCCATAAATTAGTTGAATTCCCGGTTGGGAAATTGACTTGTTTTGTTTTTCTAAATTAGCTGAGATCTTGTAAAACATGACTTCCCTTTAAAGGATCTAGGTACTGCTCAATTTAAAAAATGATACCATAAAAAAGAAAAAAAAGTAATGTCGTGATGGAGCAGTATGCTTTATTAGAACCAGGTTAAAAGCTGTTTGTTGCCTAATGGAGTAGAAGTTGCTGAGGTCAACAAGTAGACTGAGATTTGGCATAATATATGCCCACTCATTATTGTCTAATTATATTCTTTTGACAACACACAACACTTACCGGAGCATTAATTCAAATGAGGGTTTTGGCTATCAAGATGTGTTGATTCGAAATGTAATTGAATGAGACCTGAATAAAGTCTGACTTTCCTGGCTCCAGTGTTTCGTAGGTTGGCTATCCCCATTTATCAGCCCCATCGCTCCATAAGGTTCTTAGCTGCACCAAGTGATTGGTGAACAAGGACAACAACAAAGCAGCATACATTGTATGGATTTATCTCAACGCTGTTGTTTAATGGCTGTGTTTAATGTGACCTATCTGGAAAATGAGGACTCTGAATAAAAAGCTATTACTAATAGTGGTGTTGCCTTCCCTTGCATTCTCTAATACACTGTGTACCGCAGGGACCCCGATCATAATTATTTTGGAAAGCAATTGTGACATCACAAATGTTTGTGCTATTCCTTTATTTGCCAGTAAAATAAGCTTTTGGAAAACTTATTTAGCAATAATGACACTCAGTGGGAATTCATTACCAGGCTTTCAGAAAGCCCAATAAGCTGGATAGTCAAATACTTACCATGGAGTCATAGCCTTATGATACTAGTGGATTTTCATATTTATGATTGGTTTGAAGATACTTTGGTACAAGATCCTAAAGGACTTCAGAAAAGTCATTTTTATAAGACCTCTCATAAGCTTACATGACTGGTAAAACCACCTATTTATAAATGGTATTTTAAAGTTAGTACATGTTTATTGTAGCATCTTAAAATAATAAGCCTCTCTTTCTACTTACTAAACAAATGTTTACTGAATTCCTACTCTGTGTTTTCCTTGGACAATTATGCCCCAGGAGTAAACAGTAAAATCCGAATGGTGCCCTAGTCACAGTAGTCTGGTGGGAGAAACACAGAGGTAAGTTCAACTCTTTATGAACTAGATTTGCTTGTTTGCATTTTCCCTCAGCTAGACCACACATCCCATATCTCTGCCAGTTCACACCCAGTGAGTAGCATCTTCTAAATTACAAACCAACATAATGTTCTGCCCCTGTTGATTTTTTTCTTTTAATTTTACTTTTCTTCTGACAGTATAAATTACATCAAGTGTGCATTGCTTTTCCATATTTAAGATCTTTGTGGTTTAGACTTATTAGAATAGACTAAATGTCCTACCCATTATTTTGCTCATTTATTGGTTAACATGTCTGTTTCTTGTTCAATGAGCACCACTTAGGTGTCAGGTTCCATACAATGGTCCTAAGGTACAAAAAACTAAAATAATTACATTTTGCCATCAGAGTACTTATTCCTTGTACCTAGGTGGTATATGCAAACATAGAAATTGATCTTATATTGCCTTGAATTATATTGCCTCATAGAAACTGACCTTATATTACCTTTTATAATAAAAAATATTTGTGTGTTAAGTAGAGCAAAACCATATGGTTATCACGTCATTAATTGCTTTCAAGTGTGTTAATTGACTCACCTGAACCAGTTGACCAAGGCTGAAGGATTTGGAAGTCATTCAGATGAACAACTCTACCTGGCCAGGTTGCAATGAGAAGGAAGTCATGTGTGCAACATGTATCACAAGCTTCCGTCATGTCAGTGAGCTATTAAAGCTCCTCAGATTAGAGTAGTTTTTAAGTACATATGCCCCAAAGATACAATTATTTGACAATCAGAGAGCAATCATTTGTAGGATATAAAGAGAACAAATTCTTAAGCATTACTATAGCATCAATACAGCACAGAGAAATAGATCATCAAGTTAATGGACCATCTTCAAACTCTTTATTACATGCTTTTGTAGATGGTTGCACATGGTTCACCAAGGAAATATATCATTTTATGTTCATATTAGAAATTAATAATGCTGGATAATCCACTGTCCATTAGGATTTATAAAAGGGTACAACTTCTTTCCCTGTTCTCCCTTTTTAATAATTCAGAAAAAGTTGCCAAACAATAACTTAGTTTTTGAAGCTATTTTAAATGTTAATGAGTATCTTACATACAAATATCGATTAGAGAAGGAATATTTTTCTGTGTGTGTTTTTTTTTTCTTTTTTTTACAAATTTTGTATCACACAGACTGACTTCACCCATTAGATGTGTTCTATTTTTTATCTTACAAATGAAGCATTTCACTTTGAAAGGAAGAATTTATAAATGATCTATAGCATTCTAATGGACTAAATTTTGATTATTATTTATATTTCAAAATCTATTTTCCTGAAGGTACAATATTCAATCAAATTATTTCATAATATTTTTCAAAGATTGTTGTAAAACAGAAACAATATTGGAAGCTTTCTTTGTTATTGTTCAACTTACACAGTATATCATGATATTTTGTATAAAATATTGGTCAGCACCATTTATATGAAAATTGTGCTTATTTCCCTAAGGGTTTGTAGCATCAGGCAGGTCAAATGACAGTTACACAAGCCTTGTTAATATTGATAAATTCTATTTGTAAAGAATTTTCCAGTTCCCAGAGAATTTTTACAAGTTTAGAAGGCATTACAAAATTAGAAATTCTGAAGCTCAAGGAAGTAAATAAACTTAACCAAAGACATTGAGCTTGGAAGTCTTAAGACCACACTTGAACTTACTGAGCAGTTCCTCTGTTTGCAGCAGATTTTGTGGATTCCAAAATCTTGCCCTATTTAACATCTAACCTTTCTAGTCTCTTATTTATCATACTAAAACATTAAATTATGCCAGTAATATGCTTTTCACTTTAAGTTGACAATCACGTCATATAACCCAGATAGCCTCTATGTTAATAGTTCATAACAACATTAAATAATTTAAAAATAGAGAATAGGGATTATACTCTACAAGAAAAAGAAAAGACATCATAAGAATTGAGCCTCTCTTAAGATTGCCTTCAATTCTTTACTGTCGTTTATAAAATTGTTTCACAGCATTGATGGTATGATCTCCAAAATATTCTGAAACGTTATGGAAGATTTGCTTTTTCATGAACTTAACATATTCTCATGGAAGATATTCATAGATTTTATTTAATTCCTTTACATCATAAGGTTATGCATATGCTGAATTAATAAGATTACTAATTGACTTCTTAGAAATAATCACATAAACCAAAAATATTGAAAAGACATTTAAATACTGCATTCATATGCACATATGGAGGCATGAGAGTCAAGTTATTTCAAATGTCAGTATCACAAAATAAGAGAATTTAAGTAGTAGCAATATGGATAAAGGATGAACACACTTTTTTATTTATGACTTTCCTTATCCACATTTGATAAAATATTATATCATTGCTGTTTTCAGTAATCTGATGAAAAATAGAGATTACTATAGCTATCCAAGTCATTTTCAGTCTGGTTAATCAAAAGTGAAGTGTTCTGATTCTTCCTGAGTTTTGCTTATTCATTCATTTTTAAATATCTCTCTTTGCAATTTATAGAAAACCAACCTTATTCTCAAGAGGTCCAGAAATAAAATTTAATGTAATTTTAACACTGTTTTATATTTTAAAAATTTAAATTCACATAGATGGGATATGTTATTCATTCCTTCACTTTATTGATCAGCTGAATATCTCAACACTATCTCTTTGCCATCATATTTTGACATTATTCCTCCTTATTTTTGCAGTTGAAATATGTTTTCACTATGATAATTTGCTTTGATGTAATATTTTTGAATATTTATTCTATTTCTATTAAAAATCAGGTTTATTTATATAGATATCTTTATAGCATTAACTTTTATAGCATTATCTACTGTCTTGCATATAACCAGTCTCTTATTTTCATCTTAATTTCATAATTTTCTATCAAGTATTATATAGTCTTTCTCAGCTATTTATTTTTCCATTAGGTATATTCATATAAATATATTTCTATATGTCTTCTTATTCATGGATCAATTAGAGAGGTAGTGATGTACAATCCAATAGTTACAGCAAGTAGAAAATGTTCAAATTGCTTTTATTAACCTATAGGAAACAACAATTTCTTAGATGTAGCCTACATAGAGTGTTAAAATTGACAAAATGCTTAATAAAATATAACGGAGGTATAAAAGGTGGTAAATAAATACACAGGGTTTTTAGTTAAAATCTTTATGCAAGAGTGCCTCACTACTTCATTGAAAATTTGAAAATGTGATAGAAAATAAATCATCTTACTCTATTATTATTAGTGCCTCGGTTCAGTTCAGTTCATTCGCTCAGTCGTATCCAACTCTTTGCAACCCCATGAACTGCAGTACGCCAGGCCTCGCTGTCCATCACCAACTCCTGGAGTCCATTCAAACTCATGTCCATTTTCGGTGATGCCATCCAGCCATCTCATCTTCCGTGGTCCCCTTCTCCTCCTGCCCCCAATCCCTCCCAGCATCAGGGTCTTTTCAATGAGTCAACTCTTCACATGAGGTGGCCAAAGTATTGGAGTTTCAGCTTCAACATCAGTCCTTCCAATGAACACCCAGGACTGATCTCCTTTAGGATGGACTGGTTGGACTTCCTTGCAGTCCAAGGGACCTCTCAAGAGTCTTCTCCAACACCACAGTTCAAAAGCATCAATTCTTTGGCACTCAGCTTTCTTCACAGTTCAACTCTCACATCTATACATGACCACTGGGAAAACCATAGCCTTGACTAAACGGACCTTTGTTGGCAAAGTAATGTCTCTGCTTTTGAATATGCTATCTAGGTTGGTCATAACTTTCCTTCCAAGGAGTAAGCGTCTTTTAATTTCATGGCTGCAATCACCATCTGCAGTGATTTTGGAGCCCCTAAAGTCTGTCACTGTTTCCACTGTTTCCCCATCTATTTCCCATGAAGTGATGGGACCAGATGCCATGATCTTAGTTTTCTGAATGTTGAGTTTTACACCAACTTTTTCACTCACCTCTTTCACTTTATCAAGAGGCTCTTTAGTTCCTCTTCACTTTCTGCCATAAAGGTGGTGTCATCTGCATATTAGTGCCTACATGTTAAGAAATTCTCATTTTGAAAACTCATCATGTGAAATATTTGGATTTTACTGAAGATAAGACCCTTCCTTCTGAGATATGATTATGATTACTCAGTTTGCCTTTTCCCCTCAAACACCTCTAAAATTCAACTATTATACTTATTTCATCATTTCTCTCATTTTGGATAACTACTAAAATTTAATCTGTGTTCCTAATCCAAAGAAGAAAAGGAAATAAATGAATGGGTCAAAAGTGACTTCTCTGGTGATTTTGCTTCCCGAGAATGTGACATTTCACTTCAATTCAATATTAATTTATGGAGCATGCATTGTGTTTTTGAATACAATAGAGCATACAGATACTAACAAAATGCAGGTTCTGTCTCCATAGAATTTAAAATACACTGGGAAAGGAAGTTATTTACACAAATGCAGTTTGTAGTTGGTACTATGAAAGAAGTACAAGTTGCAGTGGGTAAAAAAAGAGACAGAGTACTTTCAGCTAAAGAGATGAGAGGTGGGGAGTGAAGGCAGCGTTTGAATTGAGCATTTAAGGTGGGACAGGGTTTTGGCAGCAGAGACGTACAGAAAATGCATTTTGGAAGCAGAGAGAGGCAGTGTGTGCAAAACATTTAAATAAAGTCAGAATATTCTCTAAACAGAAATCTACAAAGGTTTGGGAAGGTAGATTAGGTCAAGATGGGGATTGTACTGATGCTGACGTATCACATGAATTTCTCTTCCAGGGAAAAGAAACTCGAGGATACCTGAATTAGGCTCTCTAACTGGGAGAGCTCTGTGAACGTCTTGCCAAGCTGAATGTGAATTCAGGAAAATAACACTAGGACAGCTTGCTGCTGCCTGGTGATCCGTTCTTTATAAGATGCTGTCTAATAGCACCTTGTTCTTGGGTCAGGTCCAACTACCTAAAGGCAATGCCAACTTTGCTGAATCTTGCAATTCTCAGCTTCAAGCTCTCAACAGAGTATTTATGTGTATGTTTCCAGCTTCCCAGAAATGTCTTTCTTTGAAATTATAATCATGTTTGAAGCTTTAGGAGGCAGAGAGAAGAGAAAGGTAAAGACCAAGAGCATAGATGATTTTCATCTCATGGAAAATTGACTTTTTAACATTCCCAGATTTTCCAATCTGGTACCTGGGTGAGTACTGTTTGGCAGAATATTTCCATGTATATATTTTTTTGATTTATGTCCATTGACCCAGGGCCTTCCAGGCTGATATAGGTATATTATCTTAGTTCTTCTATAATATTCCATGCATATCAGAGAGGAGCTTTTAATTATTGATTATTTAGACATTAACATAAGAAATAATGGGTTTCCCTCATAATTCAGTTGGTAAAGAATCTGCCTGCAATGCAGACCAGGGTTTGATTCCTAAGTTGGGAAGATCCCCTGGAGAAGGAAATGGCAACCCACTCCAGTATTCTTGCCTGAAGAATACCATGAAAAGAGGAAAGTGGCAGGCTACAGTCCATGGAGTCACAAAAGTCGGACATGACTTAGCAACTAAACCACCACCACCACCATAAGAAATAATGCCTTAGCTTACTGGTTCCCAACTGGGGTCAGTTGTGCCCTCCCAGTAGTATTTCACAGAAACCAGAGGCCAAGTGCCACAGAATTGATGCCTCTGAACTGTGGTGCTGGAGAAGGCTCTTGAGAATCCCTTGGACAGCAAGGAGATCAAACCAATAAACTCTAAAGGAAATCAACCCCAAATATTCATTGGAAGAACTGATGCTGAAGCTGAAGCTCCAATATTTTGGCCACCTTATGTGAAGGGCCAACTCATTTGAAAAGACCCTGATGCTGGGAAAGATTGAAGGCAGGAAGAGAAGGGGGTGACAGAGGATGAGATGAGATGGTTGAATGGTATCAGTGACTTGGACACGAGTTTGAGCAAGCTCTGGGAGACAGTGAAGGACAGAGAAACCTGGCATGCTGCAGCCTATGGGGTCACAGAGTTGGTCACGACTGAGCAACCGAACAACAACAATTCCCCTCTAAACTCCCCTTGCATCCCAAATGCCACATAACATTAAGCAGAGTTCCATGTGCTATACAGTAGGTCCTTGTTGGTTATCCATCTCAAATACAGTAATGTATACATGTCCACCCCAAACTGAGAGACTGAACAACATATACAGGAAATGTGGATTGTTAAGAAGTGGAGGAATTGGGTTGCTATTGGCATCTAGTAGCTACTAAACATCCTGCAGGGATTTCCCTAGTGGTCCAGTGGTTAAGAATCTACCTGCCAATGCAGGAGACATGGGTTTGATCCCTGGCCTGGAAAATAAAATCCCACATACCACCTGTCAACTTAGCCCATGTACCACAACTACTGAGCCCACGTGTAGCAACTACTGAAGCCCGAGTTCCCTAGAGTCTGTGCTGCACAACAAAGAAGCTGTCACAGTGATAAGCCTGCTAACCACAGCTGAAGAGTATCCCCCACTCAACACAACTAGAGATTGCCCTCCAGCAGCAAGGAAGACCCAGAACAACCAAAAATAAATAAACAGACATTTATAAAGAAGAAAACATCCTGCAGCACACAATAGAGTGTTCCCCCACCTAACAAAACAAAATGTCACTAATGTCTGGTTGAGATATCCTTCCTTAGAAAGGACATATTTAGGAAAAGAGGGGTGAAATATATTAGGTTTTGGGAAACAATCATTGACTATTAAATAAATTGATATGTTTTCTTCCTGAGTTTTGAGAAGAGTTCTGGAAATTCTCCTAATTACTTAACATAAGGACTTATTTAAAATTTCTTACAGGTATATTCTGCTCTGGAGATTGGCAGGCCGGTGTGTCTTGCAATCGTGAGTGTAATCTCAGGTTCTGATCAGTACAGAGTCACTCCAAAATGGTGGAGTAGAAAGACATGCGCGTATCCCCTCCTGTGAGAATACCAAAATTGCAACTAGCTGCTGAACAACCACCTACAGGAGAATGAATGCTGGAACCTACCAAGAAAAGATACCCCATGGGGAAGGGCAAAGGAGAAGCCACCACAGGATGGTAGGAAGGGTGCCATCAGGTTTAAAATCAGTTGGATGGCATCACTGACTCAATGGAAGTGAGACTGAGCAAACTCTGGGAAATAGTGAAGGACAGCAAAGGCTGATGTGCTGCAATCAATGGGGTCACAAAGATTCAGACAGGCTGAACAACAGCAAATCAGTATCAACAACTCACTGGAAGAATCTCCATGGAAAGGTGCTGCTTGGAATGGCTCCTCCTGAAGCAGTCAAAAGCTGATCCCCTAAGAAGGGCAGGTAAAATGAAATTCCTCAGGTGTAAAAGGAGGGAAGAGTTTGCCTCTGAGAGTATCTCAAACGTCTGGTCTACTGCTGCCTTAGAGGTCAAATGACATGATTAATTTATGCTCCAAACTCAAGTCACTTGTCCTTAACGTGTATGTGGAATCTGTCACTCCCATGACACTGGGAGTTTGTGGGGCCAGGTATTAGAAAAAGTGATGGTGGTGGAAGGTGTCAGATCAAGAAAATGGCAATGCTTAAACAGAAGCTAGGGGATCGTAAATATGTCCAGATGCTATAGGATGAATGCTTCTATTGATTTCTTGGGCATCTTCCGACCTGACTTTAATTCTTTCAAAGTAATATGTGGAATGCCAAAAATGTCAGATTGACTTTCTAAATGAGGTGAGGGGAAGGTGAGTGCAAATGGTTTCTTAAAAGTTTTATTTCTTTTGACACATATTCTGTTTTACCCATCTGTAAAGCAGGGTGGGTGGTTCCAATGCACATTTTATGAATTTGAACTTGAAATGACTCTGGTTTAAAAATAATAATGGTAACGTGTTAAAAGGGTGACAGGAACTTCAGTGGCAAAGATGAAAGTCTGCACATTGACAGGCTAATTAATACAAATAGTAGTTACCATAGCCAATCCACATTTGGGATTTTATTTGGAACAACTCAGCTAAATATGCACTAAGTGAGTTAAAAGTAAAGTTAACATACACTGTAGTGAAGGCTGGTGTTACCAACAGACCAGGAACACATTGTGAAAGGGAAAACCATAGTCTGAACCTATGAGGTGTTCTTTCCAGAGAGACTCAGTCACCCTCCAGCACATGCACAAATTTGCTAGGTTTTATTTATGCTGGAATATTTCTATATTGAAAAGCAATGTAATTGCTGAAATACCACTACTGTTCAAGGTAATTTACTTCCTAATGGTTTATTTACATAGTGAAATTTGCATTTTATTTCACAGAAAATGTTGTGACTCCACCTGCCCTCAGTTCAGTTCAGTTCAGTCGCTCAGTCGTGTCCAACTCTTTGCAACCCCATGAACTGTAGCACTCCTGGCCTCCCTGTCCATCACCAACTCCCAGAGTTTATTCAAACTCATGTCCATTGAGTCGGTGATGCCATCCAACCATCTCATCCTCTGGCATCCCCTTCTCCTCATGCCTTCAATCTTTCCCAGCTTCAGGGTCTTTTCAAATGAGTCAGTTCTTCATGTCAGGTGGCCAAAGTATTGGAGTTTCAGCTTTAGCATCGGTCCTTCCAAAGAACACCCAAGACTGATCTCCTTTAGAATGGACTGGTTGGATCTCCTTGCTGTCCAAGGGACTCTCAAGAGTCTTCTCCAACACCACAGTTCAAAAGCATCAATTCTTCGGCACTCAGCTTTCTTATAGTCCAACTCTCACATCCATAAAGACAAACTCTTACATGCCACCTGCCCTATTTTAGATAAAACACCAAAGCAAAGAGAGAAATGGAAACAGTTAAAGAAGAGAATGAATATAAGAACCTTCTTACCCATTCATTCCCTCTTGGCAGCACTGAACCTGGAGTCTGGAGAGAGCATGAATAACCCTGGTGCTTTCTACCCTCAAGAATAGTGCACTGACTTTATGTTTCAATCTTCTCTTTCTTCATCTTTAGAGTGCTTGCAGTTCAATAAAGGTAATTTCCTCAGGTGATGTTGAGTCCTACAAAGTTCATTGTGAGGGTATGTTCATTTTAGGAAATGTAAAAGACAAGTGAGACATAGAATGTCTTGCCAAGTTTCAACATCACTCCTGCTTGTCTATTATTGGCCTCAGACAGATGGGGGTGCTAATTGTAGATCACAGCCTAATGTAACAAAGCACTGCTTTCTGACCTCCTGTGATCAAGAGCACGAAAATTGGTGCAATATACTTTCCCTTCTCACCGAAGCACACGCATCATTATATATGAGCATTTTCCTTGGGGTCTTCAAGGTTCAAATCCTAGGGTGACAACTGCCATTTTAAAGGTGACTCATTACAGTCATTTAGAGAGTCCCCTAACAGATGGATAGGACTTATTTCTCAGGGAACTCTGGCAGGTTACAATTCTCAACAGTGTTTAATCATTTCAACAAACTTACACACATCTGTCAATTACCCTATTTGGTAAAGTTAATAATGCAACAATCTGACGGTAACAAAGTGGTGTTTTTTTAAAAAACTATTCCATAACATTTTTGCATATAGAAAGAAAAATATAGGTCAAATAAATTCAAAAGTTTATTTTTTATTCATAAAAAAGACTCCTTTAATTTTCATAATAAATTTCATATTTAAGTTATTATTCAGAAGAATTCTTAGATGCTTCATATAAAAAGCACCAGGGACCAAACTATAAAAATATAAAGAAAAAAAATTTAAGCATAATTAAGCAAAGTTGTTTTCTCTTTGAAAGCTTTGATCATTATACAAAGTTTCCCAAATAAATGAAAATGGAAGTACTTCATTTACAAAGTTACAGCAAGGAAGTATAGTAGTGAAAAGTCATAGACTCTTACCTCAGAGACATAACTCTTATCTACCACTCTTTAGTGGTGTGACCTTATATCATGAGTGGGCAAACTATAGCTGTTGGGTCAAATCCAACCCCCAGCTTATTTTTGGGAATAAATATTTATTGGAAACCAGCCACACTTATTTATAGATTGTCTATCTGATTCTCTAGTACAACAGCAGAGTTGAATAGTTGGGACAAAAGTGTATGTCCCACAAAGTATATATACATATACATATATATACATATATATATATATATATATATATATGTATATATATAAAGGTTGTCTGGCCCTTTACAGAGGAAATTTACTTTGTAAATTTACATGAACTACTACACATGAGTGCATGCTAAGTTGCTACAGTCATGTCCAACTCTGTGTGACCAGCTCTGTGCCAGGCTCCTCTGTCATGGGATTGTCCAGGCAAGAACACTGGAGTGGGTTGCCATGCCAGCCTCTAGGGGATCTTTCCAGCCCAGAGACTGAACTCGCATCTCTTAGCCTCCTTTATAGGCAGATGAGTTCTTTACCACTTGCACCACCTGGGAAACCTGAAAGGGGACGCTATGGCTGCATGGACTGGAAATCCAACCCAGGCCTTCTGTCACTTCTGGCAGGCATGAATTCTACCACCGAACCACCCACACACCGTAACTACTAGATACTTCAGTTTTTCCATGTGTAAAATGTAAGAGTAACTAACTTCTAAAGTAATTGTAAGGAGTAAATGAGGTAAAACATAAAGAGCTTAGAAGCATTTTGAACACAAAGAAAACTCTCAATGAACACTATCAATTATCTCAAATAGACTCATCTTGGTAATTCAAATACAGCCGCACATGATCACAATATATCATTGCAAAATCTTGTTGAAGGTCTTAGATTATTCTAAACAAAGCAAAATAAAAAAAAAAGAACAATAATAATGAAATAGCCTGAAGTTCACTCTGTTTGTTATAATTTCCCAGTCATCCCCAAACAGTATTCCTTGCACGTTAGTAGCTAATAAGTCATTTAAGCACTTGCCACTATTTTACCAGCATCTGGGATACCTTTACCTTGTTTGCCACTAGCTGCGGAAGTCTGCAGTCCATGGTCAAATGCTTCTCAGTAAAGTTAAACAAGTGGCAGCTGGCACCATACAGCTCTGGTATAATGAAAACATGAGGTGGCTGCCATTACACAGTCCTGCACTAATGAGAACAGTAGGAGGCTAGCATTACAATGGTCTAATGAAAACAGGAAATGGCTGGCATTACATTGGTATAATAAAAACAGGAGGTGGCTAGCATTATGCTGGTCGAACAAATAAATTAAGATATGTCAAGCCTTCCCAATTTCATCTTTCTTATATATGACCGCCATACCCAAAATTTAGACGAGATCCATTCCAAGTCAACCAGTGTTGGATGAAAACAAGTTTTTTTCCCACTGCGCTTCAAAAGTTTGTCCTATTTCAACTTGTGTTTCCCTTAGGCCAAAGAAAGCAGGCTATAAAATAACAATATAATTTACACTAAACTCCTTTTCCCTTTAATTTCAAAAACAAAAACAAACAAGCAAACAAAATACCACAAGGTAACATTATTTCTGACTCCAGAAGATTGGCTGGAATAAGAGTTAACAATTTCAAAAACAATTTCTACTTTGGTCCTTGTCTTTTCCTCTCCTTTCTCTGTTAAGTATTCAATGGTGACTAAATACTCAGAGTGGCATAAAACAAAACAGAAAAGAAATAAAATGCTACAGAGAAAAAAATTAAGCACAAAATCAATCAATTAACTAAAAGACTTTTTCCTCTGAACAAAAGGGAAAGATTTCTCATATATTGTTTCTTTTTTCAAACTTATTAGTATAGGTAGAAGACTTGTGTATACCTCTCGACAATATATTTAAAGTATTACGTTTTATTGTAAATCACAGAGCCAGCTGTATATGATTAACCCTGATCTTTTTAATCTGGAGGAAAACAGAGAAAGTTGGCACAGTTCAAAATCACACATTAAGACAGTACATTAATCCTATCGCTCAATAGGTCCAACCTCCATTAAAAAAAATGCAATAGGAACTATTTTTTTACATTAAAATTCTTATTTATTTATTCGTTCATTCATTTATTTACAAATGATGTCAAAAAAGAACAATGGCAAAACCACTCCCATGGAAAGGGTCATGTTTCTAAAGGCTTACATACACTGATGGTTTTAGTTTTGCAATGTGGGGACCGGACAGGAACATTCTGGTGAGGTCATTAGGTGACAAAACAGCAGTATGATTCCAACATAGTGAAAATACTGATAATCAAATAAAACCATTTTTAATTCAGTTTTAGACATTGATATTTAATTTCTTTCACTCCAAAATTTGTATTAGTCTTCTCTAAGACTACTACTGAATTAGCTAATGAACAAATGCACATTCACGAATACATTTCTATCCAATATATACTAAAAAAGCATATAAGTGGAAGGGGAAAATTATCTTATGCTATTACTACCATATTTTTACATTTGTGTAAGACTAAATCTTTCTTCATGGATGTGCTTTTCTAAGAAATGATCAAAATTGGTAAAATTTTAAATAAGGAATCATGGACAAAAATTCAATTAAAATTCCTTATTGATTTTTTCAAAGAGGTGGAGTTTATTAATCTAAAAGAAGTGATTTCTTTTACATGTTTAAAGCCAGTATTAAATCTATGATGTGCTGAACGCTAATGCATGTGTTGCATAAAATCTGTTGCTGGTCTTGCATGGGATTCACAGACATGGCTTAATCGAGACACAAAGTGATGTGTGCCATGCATTCAAAATTAGCATCTGGCTGAGGGCCACTCAATTTGGCATCCTAAGAACTGATTTTATCCTCTGCCAAGTTTCTTCAGGGACTAGACTCACTGAATTCTGAATCACAGCCTCTAATTTCCCCTTCAACAGACTCTCTTTGAATTGAGGGACCAGAGAAACTTGCAAGTGAACATAAAAATTAAATGTGAAATATAGAACTCTCCAAAGAAGAATATTCTTGATACAAGATGCATATAAAACATGAAATATTTCCAATTAATCACTTGTAATGTGAACCGCTTACTAGCCAGCTCACTCTCCATTCAATTTATTTGTTTCTTACACAAACCAGAGAGCACACTATAGGCTGCCCATTCTGCCAAACTCCAAAGAAACACTTGAGAGCTTATGAATTTTGCATATTATCAATTCACTTGACAGGTCTCATCATATTGTAGGCAATATTTTTTAATAGCTAACTTTGTGGAAGAAATGGCATTTTGCCCTAGTATCACACTAACCAATTCTGTCATGGTTGGCATCTTTATTACATTATTAAATACATCAGTCAACACCAGCTGGTGTAATTGAGTCCTGTTTTGTAAAACAGATAGCTGCTAAAACTATGGATCTTTTATCAAAGTCAAGTCAACAGGCAGAAAAGATTATTGTTTAATGGAATTTTAGAAAAAATATATACATATCATTATTGCAAGTATTTCTGATTTAAAATAATGAATCGGCCTTTCCTCAGTTTATGTTCAGAATCATTTATAATTGTGTTTCACTGAAAGTTCTGCTTTAAGCATTTGATTACGGTAATCTTAGCTTTGTGTAGCATAGGGAAGGCATGAAACCAAACACCTGGAAATTACAAGGTGATCACAAATGTCTGAGAAGGCAACTGTGAGAAGAACTTGAAAAGACATGCTTAGAACTAAAAAGATAATTTATTAGAAGGAAAAAGTTGTCCTTTATTTTGAATTCTTAAAAAAAAATAGCTCCAAAGAAAAGGCTTAATAAGTTTTTTTGGAGATCAATAAAATTATTTTTAAATAAGTAGAAAAGATGCCAAAGCAGAGAAAATTCAAAGAAAAAAAAATTGTTAAGTGTTTAGCTTTCTTTTCTTGCAAAGCTCATCAAAACAACCTTTAATGTCTATATAAAATAATGACATAGGATTAAGTTAAATTTATATAAGCAAAGTCAGCATTATTTAAAAAAAAATCAGTATCTAATCTGGATAAAGCAACTTAATTTCTGATTCCCCTCAAATCCTAAAACCTAACACCTGTTCCACTGTGTTTTTTTCATAAGAAAGTAAAATATCCTTATAATGTTATCCAGAAAGAACAAAATTCCCATGAGAAATTTCTTGTATTTTTAGCATATCTGAACTTTTAGGATTCCACAGGAAGACATCGTGATAATAATCAACATAGGAACAATTTTTATGTGACTCATTTTAAATAAAAATGAAAAGTTAAATGAAAGATTATTTAAGTCAAATTGAAAATGTAATCTAACAACGTGCTTTCAATAGTATTTTACAAAAGTAGATCAAGTAGATCAAAAAATAACTTTCTGAAAATTTGAAATGTAATTTGTGCTTGAGATATGCATGTTTTTAGTAATACTTCTATTCAATAAAAGTATTCCTTTTAATTAATCTAAAGACTGAACTGTCCTTAAAAAATAAATGTTTCAGGGTAGATGTGCTTTCAAGGCCATCTCAAGATTAAAAAAAAAAAAAAAATGATCACCTAAGAAAACGAATAGTCCCAGAAATATTCCTCTTTAATTCTTACAATGCTTTCATCTCTGCCAACTGGAAAATATTTAGGCATTACTGAACACTGGAGAAGGGAAGAAGGGCGGGGGTCTCAAAATCAAATCAGATCTCCCACTTTACCTGACACAAAGGGACTCTGCATGTTATTGTACTTTTAAATGTCCACGATAAACTCAAGCAAATAATTTTCACAATCTATGAGTCATGTCCTACAAAATCCATATACTATCTATTATTAAACAATACATTCTTATGTGTTTTCCTCTCTTTCATTTCAGTATCTTGGCTTAGATTTTTCTCAAGAAACTATGCCTATTCAAGTGTCATTACTGTTTCATTTCAGAGATCTCAATAAGTAATAGCTAAATTTGATGTTCAGTTCAACTTAATATTAAATATTTGAGAACTTAATGAATCTAAGTGTGGAAGATTAGTTGAGGGTATAGATAGTACCTGGATCTCCCCGTGAGTAATCTGTGCCCATGTTCAGAACATCAGCAAAGTAGTGGTATAAAATTAGAAGTATGCTTTAAAGTGATTGTCATATTTGATATTTTTAAAGAATCAAATTGTTAATGGGTAGAATTAAATAAATGCTGGATTTCATAAATGTTT
This sequence comes from Bubalus kerabau, assembly GCF_029407905.1. Lineage (NCBI taxonomy): Eukaryota > Metazoa > Chordata > Mammalia > Artiodactyla > Bovidae > Bubalus > Bubalus kerabau. Next base: position 5,886,794 of record NC_073635.1, on the reverse strand, counting down.
TATTTTCATAAAATTTTTATTTTGAATACTATATGGATTGCAATATTTAATTCTATATGTGGGGCTTCCCAGGTAGCTCAGTGGTAAAGAATCAGCCTGCCAATGTCACAGACACAGGATTGATCCCTGGGTGGGGAAGATCCCCTGGAATTGGAAAAGGCAATCCTTGCCAGTATTCTTGCCTGGAAAACCCCATAGATGAAAAAGCCTAGCAGGCTACTGTCCATGGGGTCCCAAAGAGTCAGGCATAACAATTCCATATAATATCTGTTTCTATTCATCTATCTATCTATGTCCTGTTAGTTCTGTTTCTCTAGAGAATCCCAATTAATACAAGTGATGTATCATGATATTGTCAGGAGTTTGAGTCAATTTGCTTAGTGGTCTTTTTGGTTAGGATAGTCAAAGGCCATGTTGAGAAATATAACCTGAATTAATTTCGTATCCAAGTCATGTATAAGTTGATTCTCCCGAACATCTTCATCAAAATTATTGCTGCATGAAGGAACTACCTTGCTGTTCTGAAGGTTAAGTGTATACAGTGAATGAAGGGATGGAGAAATTGATGAAAAGAATGGACTTTTAAGAAATGAAAGCAATGCATACAAAACCTGGATGCCCGAAAGATTTTGACTTGTTTAGAAAAATATATTAATAGAAAATTTTATACTAGAATGATTATTGTTGTCAAAGTAACAGCCCATAGAATGATTTCTTGGTAAGGTTGGTATAGACCAAGATTTCTCAATATCTCCTTGGAGCACTGCTACTTTCTTAAAAGAAAACGCATCTAAAAGTTCTCAGTTTATTAACAGATAGTTTGTATTATTATGTAAGATGACTGGGCACAAAATAAGCTAAATATGAATTCCATACATTGATATTTTTTAACTGAAAAAAAGGAAGTACAAATACATACAAACAAGAATACAAATTTAATAAAACTCAGATAAGCCACAATTAATGTAAGATAGTAGGATATTATTATATCTGTGAAATTAAACTGCCACTAGAAACATAAACATGATCATGGCACAACACGGTTTAGGGATGGCTGTGGTTGGTTGCAAGTTTGGCCTTGTTAAACTCCTGAGAATCTTGTAATGACAGAAATCTCCTACCACATATTTCTTTTTGACCTATTGTAAAACATTCATTAGTATACATATCTTGATATCTTCTGAATGAATGCGTTATTTACATATTACATCTCTATTCTTTTCTCTTTAGCCTACTGCAATAAATAAGTGTTGTTGATAGGTCTTAGTAATTAAAAGTTTCTATGATTTTTAAAATGAACATTTATACTTTGAAAACTGAGATAGAAAATAATTGTGACACTCAAGGATATGTCTGCATATTTCAGAGAACATATTGGCTCCGGTTGAGAGAAACTATTACAGAAAGATATTTTATGGTGATCATATATTAACCTGGGTTTATTTTATTTTTCTCCAAAATATTTTTGTTCTCCTTGTCCTATTCTCCAAGTTTTTTCTCCAGAATGCAAGCATTAAAGTGTGAGATGCATCAGAATGTACCATAGAAATATAGAGACATATGGTTCGGCTTTAGCAATTGCATTTGATTTTATGGCTCTAAATAAGAGTGTCTGGCTTCATCTACAACTGAGTTGAAAAAAGCAAATCAGTATCAAACCTTCACAACATGGGATCATGGTTAGGTGGAGTTATAATCTTCCAGACGAAGAAAGGTCAATGAGATAAGACACTGCTCAACAAGTCTTTATATTTCCCCACTTTGGCAAGGTTCCTAACAAAGAAGCAAGAAGTGGCATTGAAGTGTCTCATTCTCACCTTGGTGAACCCTTAAAATGCAATTTACTATTGCTCTCAATTACTGTACATTCCACAAGTGTTGACTATTTTTGACTTACAGCAGCCTCACAGTCAAATGATGATGAATGAACATAATGAAGTATTCCATTTTAACAGAAATTTAGTGCTAAAGCAAAAAAAAGACATTTTAGACTAATCTGAATGACTCCTACTTGAAGCTTTAATAAACTGACGAAACAATGTGTTAAAAGCTAGAGTGAAAGAGTTTTTCCATGAAGACAGATATTTTTTCCAAGGAAATAAGTAATTTCCTTCAAAAGGAAGAGATAATTTGGCATGTTTTCCCAGTGTGTTATTTGTATTAATTATCTAGATTCTAGAAGGTCTTACTTCATATTGCTAAGATACTTGGTAACTAGCAATGAATTAAAATATGTCAGTTTAGCAAGAATTGCTCAATTACATTTTAACGGAAAGTACTTTTTCTTGTTATGTCTTATGCACTGCTTATTTCTCATAATAAACGTGTATGTGTATATATTGGCAGTTTAAGGTCTACATGGTGGCTAAAAGCAAAACAACAAAACAAAGCAAAAACTGAGAAACATTGGCAGGGAAGATGATACATATGGATGTGGGTGGCAGTGTTTGAACAACAGATCTGGTTGTCCCTAAGGGAACATTTTAGGGGGAAAAAATATATCCAAGTGGTGCATTGTGTTACATTTAGTGAAGCTTTCTACCAAATATTTGTCTGTTATCAAAATTATAACCTTTGCTTGGCTTGGTGTTCTTGAATCTCATTTGTGAGAGAATTTTGGATAATGCCATGTTCTCTCTTTACCCTATGCATTTAAAATTTTGTCTTTCTTGTATAGATTAGTTTTAAAAGATTGAGTTGCATTACTTATCTACATTGCACAACATGAATATCTAAATATATTTATTTCACCATGTGCAAAACTTGGGCTAGAAGCAAACAAGAACAACTTATTTGAATTTCATTATGTGAGAAGTTCTACAAAGCTCACTTCTTTTTCTTTATTCTCATTCAAAAGTTTCTCTACTTCAAATTTGAAATATCCTTGATTAGATATCACTTATTGAGCACAGGCTTTGAAATCAGAAATAAATATATGCAAATCAACTTCAAACTCATGTAATCTGGGTGCATTTGGGTAATTTATAAATTATCTGAATTGTATTTCCTCATTTGTAGGATTATACCTAATTCATTAGGTTATTGTGAAGATAAGAGTGATAGTGTTTATGATACGAGATAAAAATTCTAGTTCCTGTGTACAATAAAAGATTACTAATGCAAAACAGTCTTAGATACATGAGTGAATGTGGGAGTATTAAGGAAGGTGGCAAGAGATACATACTCTTCCAATTAATTTGATATATTTTATCTATTTAATTTTAAAAATAAATGCTTTGTTACATATTTTTATTACTATCTCTCTTTTAATGCATAGGAAAACTGAAGTCTGACACAACCCATGCAGGATTTTAACCAAGTTTTGAAAGGTGTGCCTTTTCAACAACATATTTCATCTGGGTAAACTGCACCCAAGGGGCTGGAGAATACCTATATTTTGAAGGCATACTTCATTTTACTGTGTTTTGCCTCATTGTACTTAGAAAATATTATGACGACATGCTATTGTGGCTTTTTTTTTTTTTTTTAACAAATTTAAGGTTTGTTTTAACCTTGCATCAGGCAAGTCTATGTAAGTGCCATTTTTCTAACAGTATTTTTGCACTTTCTGTCTCAGCGTCACATCTGATAATTCTCACAAATCTTTCAAACCCTCCACTAACAAAAGTACTGAAATGCTAAAGGCTCAGTATATAATTAGTATATTTTACCAATAAAGTATTTTTTCATTAAAGCCTGGATATTTTTTAAAACATAATGCTATTGTGCTCTTAATAGACTGTAACACAGTATAAATATACCTTTTTCATGAACTGGGTAACTAAAAAGTTTGTTTGACCTGCTTATTGGGATATTCACTTTTTTGAGGTGTTCTGAAACTGTTCATGCAAAATACCAGGCTGGATGAAGCACAAGCTGGAATCAAAATTGCCAGGAGAAATCTCAATAACCTCAGAAATGCAGATGACACCACCTTTACAGCAGAAAGTAAAGAGGAAATAAACAGCCTCTTGATGAAAGTGGAAGAGGAGAGTGAAAAGCTGGTTTAAAACAACATTTAAAAACTGAATATCATGGCAGCGGGTCCCATTACTTCATGGCAAATACATTGGGAAACAGTGACAGACTTTATTTTCTTGGGCTCCAAAATCACGGCAGATGGTGACTGCAGCCATGAAATTAAAAGACACTTGCTCCTCAGAAGAAAAGCCATGACAAACCTAGACAGCATATTAAAAAGCAGAGACATGACTTTATGGACAAAGCTCCATCTAATCAAAGCTACAGTTTTTCCAGTAGTCATGTATGGATATGAGAGTTGGGCTATAAGGAAAGCTAAGCGCCAAAGAACTGATGCTTTTGAACTGTGGTGTTGGAGAATACTTTTGAGAGTCCCTTGGACTGCAAAAAGATCAAACCAGTCAATCCTAAAGGAAATCAGTCCTGAATATTCATTGGAAGGACTGATGATGAAGCTGAAACTCCAATACTTTGGCCACTGGTGTGAAGAACTGACTCCTTGGAAAAGACCCTGATGCTGGGAAAGATTGAAGGTAAGAAGGGGAGGGGATGACCGAGGATGAGATGGTTGGATGGCATCACCGACTCAATGGACTTGGTGATGGACAGGGAAGCCTGATGGGCTGAAGTCCATGGGGTTGCAAAGAGTTGGACATGACAGAACGAATGAACTGAACTGAACTGAAACTGAATCTCAATATCTCCAAGGAATGCCTGTACCACTCAAGCTAGACCTTTATGAAGTAGGAAGATTGAAAAGAATTTTGGGATAAGGGAACATCAAGAGCAAAGGTACATATGGCTGATATTTCATCCATCCTTTGGATATTGGGAAGCACATTCATGTGATTGGAGTATAGAATGGGAAAGAATGAACGAGAATGTGATTTTCAAAATGTTCTAGATTTAGAGGTCCTTGATTGCTACGAGTTTGTACTTCTTACCAACGATGATAATGAAAGGTTTTTGAAACTGCCCATCAAAAAAATAATGTATGGTATAGTTAAAAAAAAAAAAAAGTTAAAATGAATTGATGAGGCAATTTCCTGTTAGAAAATTATAATGACCTGAACAGTTCTTTACATATATCAACATACATTTTCAAACCTCACAATGTCTCTTCCAACTTCATGAGAAAACTGAAACAATCAAAAGAGAAAATAGCATATGCATCCACATCCTCTGCCTCCTCTAGAGACATCATGGATGACAGCTCTGTTCTCCCAAGCAAATCTGTTTCTCCATTTCTGTACCGATTTCCATCTTCTCAGAGACTACTCTAGGCATTTTCTTGCCACTTCTGAATTATAAATTAGTTGGTTTCTTTTGAGCATTGCAATTAGTAAACAAATGTGTTGTTGTTTATAAACACACATACACATGCATTTCTCTTGACCCACTTGCCTCACCTGCTATTACATATATTGCTGTTTTCCCATTTACAATGAAAGTCCTTGAATAAATTTTATATGCTATTGTCTTCAACTCTCCTTCTGTTCTCTCTGAAGTCCAGTCCAATTAGGCTTTTGTTCTCTTCTGTTATTCTCATGACTCTGCTCCTACCAAAATTACTGAAACCAAGGCTGACTTCCAGGTTATTGAATACAGTAGTCAATTGCACGAGCCTCTTTTCAAGGAGTTGATCGCTTCTCATTAATATAGGCTCCCTGGTGGCTCAGGTTGGTAAGACCTAGGTTTGATCCCACACTCCAGTATTCTTGCTTGAAGATTTCCATGGACAGAGGAGCCTGGCGGACTACAGTCTATGGGGTCACAAAGAGTCAGACATGACTGAGTGACTAACACTTTTCGCACTTTTCATATTAATATATATATATTTTTACTTGGATTACAGGACTGTCTTGGTTTTCTTTCTGAGAAGGATTGATTCTTCAGTATCCTAACTCTCTCTTTTCTTCATTAACTCTTAAATTGGAACACCTCAGAATTCAGTCTTTACATCACCTATATCTCTACTATTTATATGCATTCATTTTGTAGTCTTTACTGGTCTCATGGCTTTAATCATTGTGCCAACAATTCTTAAATTTATAGTTCTCATCTAGACCCCTTTTTCTAAAGGGGTCACCAATTCCATGCATCCAATTCCTTCCTTGATATTTCCATTTGCTACATCTAATTTAACATCTCAAAAAACTGACCTTTGATCTTCACAATTAAAATGAAATGAAACAAAAAAAGAAGCCACTCATAACCTTCTGAATCTTAGTTGATGTCATCTAAGCTTTCAGTTGCTTGGGTCCTAACCACAGAGGCCTCCTTTAACTTTTTTTTTCCCCAAATGCATTTAGATTGTCAGACAACTTGTTACTTCTTTCAAGATATGCATAAACCTTCCACTATCCATGGCTTCCACTAAACTACCACCCACCAACACCATTGTTTCTAGCCCAAGTTCCTTTATAATATCCTAACATGTCTTTCTGCTTCTAGCTTCGCATTTTTAACTGGTTATTCTCAAACTAAATGCATAGTGACCCTTTGAAATCATAATTGGCAAATAGTTCTCCATGTCCTTTAGAGAGGAAAAAATAGAAACAAGCAAAGACCTCATCAGGGCTCATGAGGGGAGTGTGCTCTTCACCAGCTCTGTTTTATGCACTGCTGCACCATCCCTTCACTTTGTGTCAGGAGCATTGGCCTCTTTCTTCTGGATGTCACTTTGGTTACAGCCTGCACACAAAGTCTTGACTGAATTCTCACTTGGTCACTGGTACTTACTCAGATCACTCTACTTAATATTGCATCATACTCACCCCCACCTACATCCTCTGGCAACCCAGGTCCCCTGTTCAGTTCAGTTCAGTTCAGTCGCTCAGTGGTGTCCGACTCTTTGCAACCTCATGAACCACAGCACGCCAGGACTCCCTGTCCATCACCAACTCCTGGAGTTCACCAAAACCCATGTCCATTGAGTTGGTGATGCCATCCAGCCATCTCATTCTCTGTCGTCCCCTTCTCTTCCTGCCCTCAGTCTTTCCCAGCATCAGGGTCTTTTCCAATGAGTCAGCTCTTCTAATCAGGTGGCCAAAGTATTGGAGTTTCAGCTTCAACATCAGTCCTTCCAATGAACACCCAGGACTGATCTCCTTTAGGATGAACTGGTTGGATCTCCTTGGAGTCCCAGGGTCTCCCAAGAGTCTTCTCCAACACCACAGTTCAAAAGCACCAATTCATCGGTGCTCAGCTTTCTTCACAGTCCAACTCTCACATCCATACATGACGACAGGAAAAACCATAGCCTTGACTAGATGGACCTTTGTTGACAAAGTGATGTCTCTGCTTTTTAATATGTTGTCTAGGTTGGTTATAATTTTCCTTCCAAGGAGTAAGTGTCTTTTAATTTCAAGGCTGCAATCACCATCCGCAGTGAGTTTGGAGCCCAGAATAATAAAGTCAGCTACTGTTTCCACTGTTTCCCCATCTATGTGCCATGAAGTGATGGGACTGGATCTTAGTTTCCTGAATGTTAAGCTTTAAGCCAACTTTTTCACTCACCTCTTTCACTTTCATCAGGAGACTCTTTAGTTCCTCTTCACTTTATGTCATAAGGGTGGTGTCATCTGCATATCTGATGTTTTTGATATTTCTCCCGGCAATCTTGATTCCAGCTTGTATTTTTTCCAGCCCAGCATTTCTCACGATGTACTCTGCATATAAATTAAATAAGCAGCGTGACAATATACAGCCTTGACATACTCCTTTTCCTATTTGGAACCAGTCTGTTGTTCCATGTCCAGTTCTAACTGTTGCTTCCTAACCTGGATACAGGTTTCCCAAGAGGCATGTCCCCTGTACATAAGCTTTCTTCTTTTCTTAACAATTGTAACTTTCTAAAAAAATAGTTTTCTCATGCTTATTGACTAATCTCATTACTAGAATATATGCTTTCTAAGGCAGAGGATCTATGTTCATCTTTTATATTATTTTCTTTGCTATTACGTTCCAAATAGCATGCTTTGAATATAACGGGCCTTCAGTAGATAGCAGTTGAACTAACTTGAATTTCAAAGCAACTGAATTTATTAAACAACCAGGAAAATTATGATTATAACTTAATGAAATAAATAGTTTAGATGGAAAAGTTGATTAGACTGCATCTACTCTGCTGTTTCATAAACCCACAGAAGGCAAGAAAATAGCAAAGTAACAAGTGAATTTTGACAAAAAGTGTAACATGGGTGTCTTTGTGATCATCAAAACTAGAATCAGGGAGTTTAACAGATAGATAAGGATGACACATTTTGCCTACTTGAGAACTGTAAGACTGAGAATTTCTCTTATCCTGAATTCCAATACACAGAAGGCTTAAGAAAATAAATAACTATCATTTTCTTAATTAAAAAATATTCATAGAGATAAATATGATATAATCCATAAATAGTCACAGTATTTACTGCCTAGAATTAAAATAGGTAGACATTTTTAGAGAATACCGTGTGCTAGGTTACTCTTTTCAGATTCCACTTTGGCATTTTTTCCTTTCAGTTTTTTAGCTTCTTATCCATTTTTGTTTGTGTCTTCACTTGGAAAGTCATGCATTTATCTAGTCATTGCTCACTTAGGCCTACTAATTGTCAGACAGTGTTACACATCTTTGGGATAAAATTCTGAACAGTACAGACACAGCCCTCTTGTCATGGAGCTGACATTTTAATATGTCCAGATAATTAAGTAAACAAATAAGATAATTTCAGATGTTGATATATGTCATGAAGGTAATAAAATGGGTGTTGTAATGGAGACTAATTGGCGGGTGAGTTACCATATTAAGACAGTTGACCAAGTAAAGATGTCAGAGAAGATAGTGTATGAGTTATAATTAGAAGAAAGAAAAAGAATCTAAGATAATTCAAAACAAGAATATTGAAAACAAGATTGGCAAAGTCAGAAAAAGTTAAATCAATGGGATAAATTTAATATTGAGTGTGAAACTCAAAAGTAACATACTGAAAATTTTTACTACTTGTGGCTAATCCTGTCCCCCTCCTTGTTTTCCCCACCGCAGAAAATATCACAGCTTACTCACTTATTCAACTAAAAACCTGAAAGTTATCCTTAAATTGTTTGTCTTCTTTCATGCTTTTGTTTTGCTTTCATTCAATCCACCAATCTATTCTATAATCAAAATAGATCCCAAACCTGTCCACATGTCTAAGCTGTGTTGACTTATCTCACACGCTAACAAAGTAATACTAAAAATTCTCCAAGCTAGGCTTCAACAGCATGTGAACTGAGAACTTTCGGATGTTCAAGCTGGATTCAGAAAAAGCAGATGAATCAGAGATCAAATTGTTAACATCTGTTGGATCATAGAAAAAGCAAGAGAATTTCAGAAAAGCATCTACTCCTTCATTGACTACACTAAAGCCTTTGACTGTGTGGATCACAACAAATAGTGGAAAATTCTTAAAGAGATGGAAATACCAGACCAACTTACCTGCATCCTGAGAAATCTCTACAGAGGTCAAGAAGAAACAGTTAGAACTGGGCATGGAGCAATGGACTGACTCCAAATTGGGAAAGGAGTATGTCAAGGCTGTATATTGTCATCCTGTTTATTTAACTTATATGCAGAGTACGTCATGAGAAATGCCAGACTGGATGAAGCACAAGCCAGAATAAAGATTGCTGAGAGAAATATCAGTAACCTCAGATATGCAGATGACACCACCCTTATGATAGAAAGCAAAGAGGAACTAAAGAGCCTCTTGATGAAAGTAAAAGAGGAGAGTGAAAAAGCCAGCTTAAAACTGCATTCAAAAAATGAGGATCATGGCATCCAGTCCCATCATTTCATGCTAATGGATGGGGAAACAATGGAAACAGTGAGAGACTTTATTTTCTTGGGCTCCAAAATCACTATAGGTGGTGACTGCAGCCATGAAATTAAAAGACACCTGCTCCTTGGAAGAAAAGTTATGACCAACCTAGACAGCATATTAAAAAGCAGAGACATTACTTTGCTGTCAAAAGTCCATCTAGTCAAAGCTATGGTTTTTTCAGTAGTCATTTATGGATGTGAGAGTTGGACCATAAAGAAAACTGAGCACTGAAGAATTGATGCTTTTGAACTATGGTGTTGGAGAAAACTCTTGAGGGTCTCTTGGACTGCAAGGAGATCCAATCAGTCCATCTTAAAGGAAATCAGTCCTGAATAATCATATAACATAAAGTAGAAAATACTGTGTAAAGGCTTACTAGGTGTTTATTAGGTACAGTTAAAAGTGTTTTATTGTTTTCACTTATTTATTCCTCACAATATTCCTGTGTAGTTATGTGTTATTGTTACTGTTACTCTAATTGTATCAATGAGTAAAACTAAAATTCAGAGTTTCCTACCTTGAACAAAGATACCCACATGGTAAGGGTGAAACTACAGTTCAAATCCATCCAGTGAAACTGTGGTGGTCAAATTTACTTGTTCCATATTACTATCTCTATGGAAAGAGAGGCAATATAAGATTAGCTTCATGATAACCAGTTTAGACTACTAGGCAAGTGAGACGAGAAATAATAAATAACATGACCTATTATGGCATTTTTAACAGATTCTGATTAGACTCTCTGCTTGAAAAGACAAAGCTGGAGAAGAGGATAAAAGCTTGATAATTAAATGAAGTAACTCCAGGATAGCATAACAGCCTCTGCACTCAAGGTGGAGAGCTGCAATGCCTGAATCACTTTTTAAATTTTGAGTGTGAATGGCCATCGTGTCACGTACACAAAAAAGTGTATTTTAATCAGGTCATTGCACATCAAAAGACTAAGATTGTCTGACCTTGGAGGCCTGAGGACCTTGAATTCAGCCTCTAAATTATTGGGGGAGGCGGTAGCAGCTTAAGTAGCAGCAGCAGGAGTTGAGATTACACAATTCAGGGGAATTATTTTGCATATGAAACAGATTTAGAGTTATATGATTTTACGATTAGTTGTAAAGTAGGGTTGGAAATACTCTTCATTTTATCTTTTGCTGAGATGAATATCACACATAATAAGGTTTCCTAAGGGTCAGTTAACAATTTTATGTCTTTTAATATTATGTCCTGGATGCAGAAAGCCTGTCTGAATAGTTCAGAATTATTGGGCTAACTTTCTTCAATAACAGAATGTGTGTTTGCTACTTATGATTGTGCAGTAATTATTGCATCTCCACTTTGTCTGTGTAGACACAGCCAGCCTTAACTTTTATGGGGTGTGAAATCAAGCAAACTGGAACTAATTGAAGTGTTAGTCAACACTGTACTGAAATTGAATAAAGTATGATTCATATGGCTCAGATAATAATTGAAATACACATCTCATTCCAGATAATCTTATTTTCAAAGTAATCAATGTGTGTTGTGTCATAAGAATGAGCAAGTATCTTTATGTGTGTGTATCTATCTATTCATCTCTCTATAGATATGGCTACACATGGGTGTAAACCTATTATCTAAGAGTCAGAATGTACCAGAAACGTACAACATTATAAATAAATAGGATAGCCTAATGTTAAATATGGGTCGGACAGATTTTGGTACAAATCTAACTGCAAGACTTTTGGTAATTCATTGTTTGCAAAATACAGATAACAATACCTATTTCAGAGTTTAAATAATTACTATAAATACAATGCCAGGACAGACTATGAACTAAACAAATGGTGCCACATTAAGAAAACAGAGCTGTGACTCAGGCCAATAAAACATGTAAGCCTATATTGATGACAGCATATTCAATTAGTCTTCTTGTCACAGCTCGTTTCCTCATTTCCTTGCAAGGGTGTCATCAGGTCAGTCTAGTTGCTCTTACTAGGGGACAATTTTGCCTTCCAAGTGACTTCTGGGAATGTCATTTTGGCTTACTGTGCCTTGAGGGAGAGTGGTTGCTACTTGGATCCAGTGGGCAGAGGCTGGAGATGATGCTAAATGTGCTGCAATGAACAGGAGGCCCGCACCCAGCAAGTAATCATCTGCTCCAGAATGTCAGTGCTTCAGACACTGGGAAACCCTGGACTAATCTTGCTGTATTTGAAGTTTATAATGACCATATTTAATCAAGAATTCCATAATTATTGTGCCTACTAATATGTCAGACTGAATATTATCAATACAAGGCTTAGAAGGTAGGGGCCTTTTCTTCATGGTGATTCCAGTGCCTGTCTGCTATCTTTTTCCTGTCCCTCTTCCATCCTCAAATATCCTTTCGCTCAGGGCATAGCCACCTTTTCAGAATTTCTAGGAAACCATTTGTGACCTCTCCAAGCTTTACTTATCTTCTCTTTTCCAAATGTCTGCCCTAGTAGTCTGTATCACACAATTATGGCACCCCACTCCAGTACTTTGCCTGGAAAATCCCATACATAGAAGAGGCTGGTAGATTGCAGGCCATGGGGTCGCTAAGAGTTGGACATGACTGAGTGACTTCACTTTCACTTTTCACTTTCATGCATTGGAGAAGGAAATGGCAACCCACTCCAGTATTCTCGTCTGGAGAATCCCAGGGACGGTGGAGCCTGGTGGCTGCCGTCTATGGGGTCGCACAGAGTCGGACACGACTGAAATGACTTAGCAGTAGCAGTATGTACCATCATGGATAGTTCACTAATTATTTTATGTACAGTAATACTATCGCCACAAAAGAACCTTAATTAGAAATCACAGCTATATTCCTAAATCCTTATTTATCGATATAAAGCAAGGATGAACTCTCCATTCAGGCTTATAGATGTGCAAAAAACTAACATTTTAAAAATATAACAAGTAAATTTTTATAGTGAGTCATTTTATCTGGCAGTGAAAAAAACTTAATGTTATCAATTCAGTATAAATTCAATTGCTTGAGAGTTTCCCAGTTGTTTCAGGATAAATTGATCAAAGGCAGCTCTGTATCTTCCAAACTTCTCCCTAGTAAGTCATCTGGCTTCTGTGATATTTATGTGACCTGGGGTGGGAGGCTGGAATGGGGTGGGTGCAGATATGTGAACAGCTCATGCTTTCCTCATCTCAGCTAAAATAATGTAGCCTGCTAGTTCAGGGCACATTCAGGTCTGAGAAAAGAAAGGTCTCTTCTCATCCTCATCAAGGAGCAGAGAGATTCCACGAGGCTGACGTATACCTCCTTTCTCTTATCTCTACCCTTTAGGCCGTGGTTGCCCCTTCCCTACGGAGGGTGGACATGTGGTCTCTTCACCAGCACACCCAGGATTGACCTACAGTGTTTTACTTTTCTCTTTAATTCTCTCTTTATTTGAAATGATTTTCATAGGGCCGGGGGTGTCCTATGTGTGTGTGTTTATGAAGGAGGGGGATAGAGAAAAGGAGATTTGCAGCAAATATTTGTTCTGCCTATTTTTTAGCCTTTCCCTGCATCCAGAATGTCACTTCTAAAACCCATGTCTTTTCCAACACTTAAAATACAAGTTTTGAAGTCTAACGTCCAAGCATAGTCACTTTAGGGTCTGCTTTGACTCCTGAGTCTAAGCAATGGAGAGAGCCCAGAGTGATCAGAAGTACAGGAAAAATCAGATCTACAAACTTTCCACAAAGCATTTTGCAGCATATGGTCACAGTGGACCAACTTTTCTATACCTCCTTCTATTGCTGGGTATTCACTGGAAGGACTGATGCTGAAGGTGCAACTCCAATACTTTGGCCACCTGATGTGAAGAGCTGACTCATTAGAAAAGACCCTGATGCTGGGAAAGAATGAAGGCAGGAGGAGAAGGGGAAGACAGAAGACAAGACGGTTGGATGGCATCACCGACTCAATGGACCTGAGTTTGGGCAAACTCTGGGAGATGGTGAAGGACAGGAAAGCCTGACATGATGCAGTCCATAGGGTCTCAAAGAGTCAAACACGATTGAGCGACTGAACAACAACAACTTACTGCCATTGCTCCTTCCTGATTACTTGTGCAATTTGTTTCTGGGTTTCACCTTAGGAGGTTTCCATATGTCTGAAATTGTCAGTTTGTCTTCTTCTCTGTAGACACACTCTTCCTTCAGACTTGCTTTAATGCACATTCCTATATGCAGGGAATTGTACATAAATTATTCCTTTTCTAATGAAACAATTGATAACTTTGTGAAAGCCTTATTTTGTTTTTTATTTTATTTTCTCAATTTTATTTCTAAAATCAGGGCTTTTTGTCTAACTGAACAGTGGCAGTTAGCACACTGTGGGAATATAATAATCAATTGCATTTATGGTTATATGTGTAATGCATACAAGCATTTGTACTTCTAATATTGTCTGTTAAGTGAAATAAAAAAAGCACTTGAATTAATTTAATACAAAAATTTAATACTGCTTGAGCAATGCTGTAGTTTCTTTGTAAATATCCAGTACAAAAAGAAAGCTGAATACAGAAGATTTATGATAACAACAGTTTTCTTATTTGAATATGTACGTTATGGGCTTTCCATATTCTGCATCCTCAATACATCCATTTAATGGTGTCATAAATATTTGAGTACTAATGTGAATCTGTTCATCCCTTTGTACAAGCAATTTCATTTTCTTTTGCTTCCTGGAATAGTACCAATTGCCCATCTCTGCACACCTCTAAACAAAAGCAATTCAATCTCCCACAATTTTTCACCTGATGCTAGTCATAAGCAGCCAGAAAAATGGAATCTTCTTGTTAATGTCATCATTTGCATAGTTATTAGTATTCCAGTGCATCATTGCTTCAGAGAATGAGAGAAAAGTGACATTATATTTTATTCAATCAAGAAACAATCAGTGTCAAAAGCCTGATGTCCAGACCTAACCTTTTAATTATAGTTTCCTTCCATATGGGACTGTTCTGTGAGGTGCAAAACCTTATCCTTCAATAAAAACAAAGAAAGCTTACATTTTACAGGAGAAATCCACAACAGGACTCCTTTTGAACACAAGCATAGAAATTACGTGTGTGTTTCTCCAGGGACACTGTTGGTCCCGCACACTCCTGAAATCCAATATTTTTATGGGTGTTCACTGATGATGTGATTGCCTGTTTGCCGCTTGATTAGGTCAGGCTGCTATTGCAGTCTGGTATCACTTTACCAGCAAGGCAATTTTACACAATTAATTTCCTTCTTTAAAGGAAGCAATAAAGGACAGGCAATTGGAAACCTCGCAACTTACAGCTTGCATCCTTTACTAACTAGTGCACACATCTGCAAATAGAAATATCTCCCTGCGTGTACACTAAGACACGTGCATTCAACTTTTAAATGATGATGGGGTTTTCACAGATCCATTATTAACCTCCTTGTAAGAAACAAACAACAAACAAAAGACAAGAGCTGTGAAAAGTAAAGAGCTCAGATTGACTCACATCTCAAACTCCTCTTAAGGTACTTTTGGATTCTTTGGGGATTTAAGAGTGTGGTTTTAATATGCAAAGGTGAAAAAAGAGGAGTAAAATACCGGAAAGTAACATAGTGTGAAGACAGAATCTCATATCTAATTCATGCCTTGGCAAATATTGTATGCATTGATTTCATAATTATTTTGTCTTTTTTTTTAAAGTTAAAAGGCCACTTATAGTGCTATAAAGAATAACATAAGCTCTTTTTTCTCTTATGTGGACATACTTTGCTTTTTGGACATTCTTTTACCGTCAATACTTACATCTGTTGTTTAAAAAGCTATTCGTGGTGCAATTGCTTTTTAAATGCAAACCCATATGTGTGATCTCTAGAGGAACTGGTAAATTTCACCAAATGGGCATTCCTAAATTACATGCCATCTGTAGCTAGTGAAGAGAGGACTAAACCTGCTCAGCTGTGATTTTGCACCAATGTTTCCATCATTTTGATTGGCTCTAGGGAAATCATCCGTTTCTGGCATGAACTTTTCTAACCCGAACAGGTTATTATGGTCTGCTTGAGTTGCATTGGCTCAAATAATATTAAATTTTGGCATTTGTTAGAACTCATTCTGGAGAAGGCAATGGCAACCCACTCCAGTACTCTTGTCTGGACAATCCCATGGGCGGAGGAGCCTGGTGGGCTGCAGTCCATGGGGTCGAACAGAGTCGGACACGACTGAAGCGACTTAGCAGCAGCAGTAGCAGATGTCATTCGGCTTTTGACGTTGGTTTCTTTACCACACCTTACCATTGTGACATAAAAATCCTGTTTTGTTTGATTTTTTAGGTTTCAAACCAGTGAAGAGATAGTAAAGGTAATTCCATTTCCTACACAGGGTAGTTTAAACTGTTGAAAAAAAAAAAAAACAAAAACAAGCCCCCAGACTATACATTCTAACAGCTGAATTACCTTAGTAAAAATTGCCACATTATACAACTGAAAGATCATGGCTAAGAGATCATGTTGGAAAAACAATGCAAGAGGGTAAATTTCTAATATACATTTTTTACCAGTGCTCCCTTGGAAATACAGAAGGAAGAATACTTCACTTTTTTCAGTTTAGAAATGTAATTTTTCACACTTTTTTTTTTTGCCAAAGGCCGTTTTAGGCCCATGCATTTTAACTGCAGATAAATTCTCAAAACATCAATGTACATTTAAACTCTGAACTGAAATTCTAGGTATTATTTCAATGGCTATTGTTGAATTTTTACATACAAAATAATTTGCAGTTGAAGAAAGAAGTCATTCTAATTAAATCACTTCCTCCCTCTTGCTTTTAATTCATCCTAACATTTTTTTGTAGAGATTTTGAAACATTAGCAAAGTCAGTATATTAGCAAGACAACTATTTTGACTTTAATATAACCATAAGTAGGGTGCTAATATACTTTTTTCCACTGCTTTCTATAATAACTCTGAAGTATCCTCCTTTGGCTTGAATCAGAGCAGATGGCTGGCTTGTGTATATATGAGAGCAAAGCGTTCTGTGGCCAGAGATACAGGAAGTAGGAAAGTCAGCATGGATCACAATGAGAAATGTCAACGCCAAGAGTGTAGAAAAGAAATGGATTGATTGAAACTTACACTTATAACCATCATGGCAGACAGCAGTAAAGAGGGAAGTAGAGAAGATAGAAAAAAAAAAAAAAGTATACCAAAAGTCAAATGAATAGTGCTTTGAAGGGCCAGGGGAAATGCAGGCATGCTATCCAACGCTGATTAGAAGCATATCATTTCCCTGAAGTCTTTCTGAAATTCTAGTTTCTAACCCTCCATTTTTTCAAAAGATATCTATCAGGGCCAGTGCAGAGAGCTGGCTCACTAGGACTACAACAGATCAATACAGTATGAAGGGAAAAAGTCTAGAATTAGACATTATAAAGTCTTTTAAAAAATAGCACAATTAATTGTGTCAGAAACATGTATCAAAATACACCCTGGATCTTTACATCTTTACTCTCATCTCTATACAGACCATCTTTACATGGCATCAGCATATGAAATAACATTGAGGTCATCTCTCATATGATTTAATTTATGGTATAAATTACCTTGAAATGTTTTGATGGAAATTTGGTTGAAAACTGGCAAGAAGAGCAAGTTAACATTTCCAGAATGTGTGGAAGATAAGGATTTGATCCATGATCTTTTTCTTAGGTACAAGCAATGATCAATGACATGTGATCATTCTCTAGTCAGTAAATCCTGGATTCACAACCTGTCAGAATTTGTGTTGGAAATTTAAGATCTTTTAGCAATAATTAACAAATCTTGCAATTTGGGATTCACACATGTATTTAATTTAGCTAAAGGAAAACTCACTTAATACTTTCTACTCATTACATAGAAAGCCTCATGTAGAAAAAGAACAAATGAATTTTCCAACTATTATCCTCAATTATCTCTCACATAACCTTATTAAGGGGACATTTGTCAGCCATTTCTCCTTATACACACACCCACACATAAGGGAAAGATTATGGTATCCTATCTGACAAATAGTGTTGAAGCTAGTATACATAGAAACCAGATATTCATGGCTAAATAGAAAACAGAATAAAGAAATACATACAGCAAAGGTGTAACTGTAGAGGAAAGAACTCCAAGGGGAAAATTCTGCAAAGATAGAAGTAGGACCTTAACCCTCATCATATATCATGTATCTGACCTCTTAGGAGCAGAGCCAAAGGGATGAGGAAGAGGAAAAGAGGATGATAATATTTTCTGATCTTTTGAAATATGATATTTGTATTCTGTAACATGAATTAATATTTTGTGTAGATCTGCTTCATAATCTCTGCTAAATCCATCATTCAAACGTAGCTTAATGTATCTAAGTAAGAAACAAGTGACAAAATTACCAGCTACAATAGAGGTGAAATGATCAATTTACTTACTTTTTTGCTTAAAGGAAATCACAAGTACAGTTGTGGTCATTTAAAATGTGTTTGGCCTTCTTTGGGAAGGATCTTGAAATATTCATATTTGAGAAAGTATTACTGAGAAAGAGGGATTCTATTCTTTTTTTTTTTTTTTTGTATTTTGCTGAACCTAGCTTCAGCTATGTCTTTGGTTTGATTATACAGCCACTGTTATTATTGTAAAGTCCCAGCTGTGAGAGAAAAGAGTGTGGTGTGCAATTTGTCTTAGGAAAAAAATGTGAATGTATACTTCTATTTGTGGAGGTGGAGGGTGGTGTGGTGTGTGTGTGTGTGTGTGTGTGTGTGTGTGTGTGTGTGTATTTGCATGTTGAACACTTAAAATACACTTAGATGATTAGCAGAAGACTATAAACAGATTGCTAGAAATTGTGTATAATAAATAAAAGTTCTTTTCTAGTCTCCAGTGGCAGTACCACACCTGGAAAATTATTTTCAGTTCTAGAAACAAACCAGTGAAATCACGATCACACCTTCGTTATTATTGGGTTGTGAAGATGTTTTTTGTACAGTTCTTCTGTGTATTCTTGCCACCTCTTCTTAATATCTTCTGCTTCTGTTAGATCCTTACCATTTCTGTCCTTTATTGTGCCCATCTTTTCAAGAAATGTTCCCTTGGTATCTCTAATTTTCTTGAAGAGATCTCTAGTCTTTCTCATTCTATTGTTTTCCTCTATTCTTTGCATTGATCACTGAGGAAGGCTTTCTTATCTCTCCTTGCTATTCTTTGGAACTCTGCATTCAGATGCTTATATCTTTCCTTTTCTCCTTTCCTTTTCTCTTCCCTTCTTTTCATAGCTATTTGTAAGGCTTCCTCAGACAGCCATTTTGCTTTTTTTTCCCTTGGGTATGGTCTTGATTCCTGTCTCCTGTACAATGTCATGAACCTCCATCCATAGTTCATCATGCATTCTGTCTAGCACATCTAGTTCCTTTAATCTATTTGTCACTTCAACTGTATAGTCATAAGGGATTTTATTTAGGTCATAACTGAATGGTCTAGTGGTTTTCCCTACTTTCTTCAATTTAAGTCTGAATTTGGCAATAAGGAGTTCATGATCCAAGTCACAGTCAGCTCCCGGTCTTGTTTTTCTGACCGTATAGAGCTTCTCCATCTTTGGCTGCAAAGAATAGAATCAATCTGATTTTGGTGTTTACCATCTGGTGATGTCCATGTATAGAGTCTTCTCTTGTGTTGTTGGAAGAAGGTGTTTGCTATGACCAGTGTGAACTCTATTAGCCTTTGTCCTGCTTCATTCTGTACTCCAAGTCCAAATTTGCCTGTTATTCCAGGTGTTTCTTGACTTCCTATTTTTGCATTCCAGTTCCCTAAAATGAAAAGGACACTTGTAGTGTTTTCCAAGGAAGAGGTAGGAGCTCATCCTTATCCTTCTTTAGCCTTGTTACTGCACTTACCCACATCCAAGGTAAGAGAAACCCAAGTAGGACTGCAAGCACTGAGAGAGGAGATCAGAGGGCAGACAGACGGAAAGTACAATAACAGACAACTAGCCAATCTGATCACATGGACCACAGCCTTGTCTAACTCAATGAAACAAAGCCATGCCATGTCAGGCCACCCAAGACGGGCGGGTCACGGTGGAGAGTCTGACAGAATGTAGTCCACTGGAAAAGGGAATGGCAAACCACTTCAGCATTCTTGCCTTGAGAATCCCATGAAAACTATGAAAAGGCAAAAAGATAGGACACTGAAAGATAAACTCCCCAGGTCGGTAGGTGCCCAATATGCTACTGGAGATCAGTTTAGTTCAGTTCAGTAGCTCAGTCGTGTCTGACTCTTTGTGACCCCATGAATTGCAGCACACCAGGCCTCCCTGTCCATCACCGACTCCCGGAGTTCACCCAAACTCATGACCATCAAGTAGGTGATGCCATCCAGCCATCTAATCCTCTGGCGTCCCCTTCTCCTCCTGCCCCCAATCCCTCCCAGCATCAGAGTCTTTTCCAATGGGTCAACTCTTCACATGAGGTGGCCAAAGTATTGGAGTTTCAGCTTTAGCATCAGTCCTTCCAAAGAACACCCAGGATTGATCTCCTTTAGAATGGACTGGTTGGATCTCCTTGCAGTCCAAGGGACTCTCAAGAGTCTTCTCCAACACCACAGTTCAAAAGCATCAATTCATTGGTGCTCAGCTTTCTTCACAGCCCAACTCTCACATCCATACATGACCACTGGAAAAACAATAGCCTTGACTAGACGGACCCTTGTTGGCAAAGCAATGTCTCTGCTTTTGAATATGCTATCTAGGTTGGTCATAACTTTCTTTCCAAGGAGTAAACGTCTTTTAATTTCAAGGCTGCAATCACCATCTGCAGTGATTTTGAAGCCCAAGAAAATACAGTCTGACACTGTTTCTACTGTTTCCCCATTTATTTCCCATGAAGTGATGGGACCAGATGCCATGATTTCGTTTTCTGAATGTTAAGTTTTAAGCCAACTTTTTCACTCTCCTCTTTCACTTTCATCAAGAGGCTTTTGAGTTCCTCTTCACTTTCTGCCATAAGGGTGGTGTCATCTGCATATCTGAGGTTATTGATATTTCTCCCAGCAATCTTGATTCCAGCTTGTGTTTCTTCCAGTCCAGCGTTTCTCATGATGTACTCTGCATAGAAGTTAAATAAGCAGGGTGACAATATACAGCCTTGACACACTCCTTTTCCTATTTGGAACCAGTCTGTTGTTCCATGTACAGTTCTAACTGTTGCTTCTTGACTTGCATATAGGTTTCTCAAGAGGCAAGTCAGGTGGTCTGGTATTCCCACCTCTTTCAGAATTTTCCACAGTTTATTGTGAACCACACAGTCAAAGGCTTTGGCATAGTCAATAAAGCAGAAATCGATGTTTTTCTGGAACTCTCTTGCTTTTTCAATGATCCAGCAGATGTTGGCAATTTGATCTCTGGTTCCTCTGCCTTTCCTAAAACCAGCTTGAACATCAGGAAGTTCACGGTTCACATATTGCTGAAGCCTGGCTTGGAGAATTTTGAGCATTACTTTACTAGTGTGTGAGATGAGTGCAATTGTGTGGTAGTTTGAGCCTTTTTTTGGCATTGCCTTTCTTTGGGATTGGAATGAAAACTGACCTTTTCCAGTCCTGTGGCCACTGCTGAGTTTTCCAAATTTGCTGGCATGTTGAGTGCAACACTTTCACAGCATCATCTTCCAGGATTTGAAATAGCTCAACTGGAATTCCATCACCTCCACTAGCTTTGTTCATAGTGATGCTTTCCAAGGCCCACTTGACTTCACATTCCAGGATGTCTGGCACTAGGTCAGTGATCACACCATCGTGATTATCTTGGTCATGAAGATCTTTTTTGTACAGTTCTTCTGTGTATTCTTGCCACCTCTTCTTAATATTTTTTGCTTCTGTTAGGTCCATACCATTTCTGTCCTTTATCGAGCCCATCTTTGCATGAAATGTTCCCTTGGTATCTCTAATTTTCCTGAAGAGATCTCTAGGGTTTCCTGTTCAGTTGTTTCCCTCTATTTCTTTGCATTGATCACTGAGGAAGGCTTTCTTATCTCTCCTTGTTATTCTTTGGAACTCTGCATTCAGATGCTTATAACTTTCCTTTTCCGCTTTGCTTTTCTCTTCTCTTCTTTTCACAGCTATTTGTAAGGCCTCCCCAGAAAGCCATTTTGCTTTTTTGTATTTCTTTTCCATGGGGATTGTCTTGATCCCTGTCTCCTGTACAATGTCATGAACCTCCGTCCATAGTTCATCAGGCGCTCTATATATCAGATCTATTCAATCCCTTATATCTATTTCTCACTTCCACTGTATAATCATAAGGAATTTTATTTAGGTCATACCTAAATGGTCTAGTGATTTTCCCTACTTTCTTCAATTTAAATCTGAGTTTTGCAATAAGGAGTTCATGATCTGAGCCACAGTCAGCTCCCAGTCTTGTTTTTTTCTGACTGTATAGAGCTTTTCCACCTTTGCCTACAAAGAATGCAATCAATCTGATTTTAGTATTGACCATCTGGTGATGTCCATGTGTAGAGTCTTCTCTTGTGTTGTTGGAAGAGGGTGTCTGCTATGACCAGTGCATTCTCTTGGCAAAATTCTATTAGCCTTTGCCCTGCTTCATTCTGTATTACAAGTCCAAATTTGCCTGTTACTCCAGGTGTTTCTTGGCTTCCTACTTTTGCATTCCAGTCCCCTATAATTAAAAGGACATCTTTTTTGGGTGTTAGTTCTAAAAGGTCTTGTAGGTCTTCATAGAACCGTTCAACTTCAGCTTCTTCAAGGTTACTGGTTGGGGCGTAGATGTGGATTATTGTGATATTGAATGGTTTGCCTTGGAAATGAACAGAGATCATTCTGTCATTTTTGAGATTGCATCCAAGTACTGCATTCCAGACTCTTTTGTTGACCATGATTGCTACTCCATTTCTTCTAAGGGATTCCTGCCCACAGTAGTAGATATAATGGTCATCTAAATTAAATTTACCCATTCCAGTCCATTTTAGCTCACTGACTCCTAGAATGTCGATGTTCATTCTTGCCATCTCCTGTTTGACCACTTCCAAGTTGCCTTGATTCATGGACCTGACATTCCAGGTTCCTATGCAATATTGCTGTTTATAGTATCAGACCTTTTTTTTTTTTTATCACCATTCACATCCACAACTGGGTATTGTTTTTGCTTTGGCTGCATCCCTTCTTTCTTTCTAGAGTTATTTCTCCACTGATCTCCAGTAGCATATTGGACACCTACCGACCTGGGGAGTTCCTCTTTCAGTATCCTATCATTTTGCCCTTTCATACTGTTCATAGGGTTCTCAAGGCAAGAATACTGAAGTGGTTTGCCATTCCCTTCTCCAGTGGACCACATTCTGTCATACCTGCCCACCATGACCCTCTCATCTTGGGTGGCCCCACATAGCATGGCTTAGTTTCATTGAGTTATACAAGGTTGTGGTCTGTGTGATTTGATTGACTAGTTTTCTGTGATTATGGTTTGTGTGTCTGCCTTCTGATGCCTCTTGCAACACCTGCCGTGTTACTTGGGTCTCTCTTACCTTTGACATTTGGTATCTCTGCATGGCTGCTCCAGCAAAGCGCAGCCACTGCTCCTTACATTGGATGAGGGATATCTCCTCACAGCTGCCCCTCCTGACCTTGAATGTGAAGTAGCTCCTCTTGGACCTCCTGCTCCTGGGCAGCCACCCTCCACTGGAGATCAGTGGAGAAATAACTCCAGAAAGAATGAAGGGATGGAGCCAAAGCAAAAAGAACACCCAGTTGTGAATAGGACTGGTGATGGAAGCAGGGTTCTATGCTGTAAAGAACAATATTGCATAGGAACCTGCACTGTTAGGTCCATGAATTGAGGCAAATTGGAAGTGGTCAAACAGGAGATGACAAGTGTGAACATCGACATTCTAGGAATCAGTGAGCTAAAATGGACTTGAATGGGCGAATTTAACTCAGATGACCATTATATCTACTACTGTGGGCAGAAATCTCTTAGAAAAGATGGAGTAGCCATCATAGTCAACAAAAGATTCCAAAATATAGTACTTGGATGCACTCTCAAAAACGACAGAATGAGCTCTGTTTGTTTCCAAGGCAAACCCTTCAATATCACGGTAATCCAAATCTATGCCCTGACCAGTAACTCTGAAGAAGCTGAAGTCGAACAGTTCTTTGAAGACCTACAAGACCTTCTAGAACTAACACCCCAAAAAGATGTCCTTTTCATTATCAGGGACTCGAATGCAAATTTTATCTAGGTCATTCTTAAATGTGTTGAGGAAAATTTCCTGGAATATCCCTACCTATCTGTTTCCATCATCATAGGCATTATGATTCTTATAGACTCTTCTTCTATTATTATTTTTATTAATTTTTTGAAGTATAGTTGCTTTTGGAGAAAGGCATGGCAAACCACTCCAGTATTCTTGCCTGCAAAACTCCGTGGAGAGAAAGCCTGGCAGGCTACAGTCCATAGGGGTCACAAAGAATCAGACACAACTGAGCACACACGCATACACACACACACACACAGTTGGTTTACAATATTGTATTAGTTTCTGCTGTACAACAAAGTAAAATAGATATATGAATGCATATATATACCCTCTTTTGTATTTTTAGATTTCTTTCCCATTTAGGTGTGTCCTATTATTTTCCCTTGTAATAGGAATAGTTATCTTTGATATCCAAGATACAGGATTTTTATTATCTGCAGTTGTAAGTTCCTAGTGATTGACATTTTAAAGGTATTATATAATACTAGCACTTAAAATATACTAAAGCTTACTTCAAAATTAAAAATATATTAGCTTAGAAATAGAAACTTTCAAAGTACTTATTGTAAAGTATATAAAAACAGATAATATTGTCTTGTAGAAAGTTCACACTTGCTTGGATCAGCTAGTGACCAGAACTGATTTTCTACATTTCCTCTCAACTGCATGTCCAGGGACATACTTTTTGTAGCTTAAAATCAGTCATTGTGGGAGTAGCTACACCATGGAAATTGGCAAATGTTATAAATAAGGGCTTTTCCCCCACTGAAAGCGAGTTACTAAACACTTACTGATGCACTGTTATGCTGATGCTTCAGTCATGTCTGGCTCTTTGTGACCCTATGGATTGTAACCTCCCAGAAGCCTCTTCCAAGGGATTCTCCAGGCAAGAGTCCTGGATGGATTGCCATTCCTTCCTCCAGGAGATCTTCTTAACTAGGGATTAAACCCGGGTCTCTTACGTCTCCTGAATCAGCAGATGGGTTCTTTACCTCTAGACATACTGCTGATAAAAATTATACCATGAAAGATGTTTATATGTATGAAGTTTAAATCCCAAGCAGGAATATTGTCATATTTTAATTATATGTCTACTTGTTATTTACATATTATCTATATGTATATAAAGCTGTTAAGTGACATTGGAATTTGTTAAGGAAACTTGCTTAGTCATTTTTTTTTATTTGCAAGGATTATATTCATAATGCTTATAAATTAAATATAATGCTACCAGAGAAAATAAATTAAATATAAGTTAGATAAACTAAATTAAAAATAAGTGCAGGTGAAAAATAAGATGACAAAATCAGTCTGTTCTGGTTACACTCACTAGATAGATTGCATTTCCCAGTGGAAAGAGTATATATGTGAATAGGGATAAATTGCCATATATTTATTTGAAAGCATGCTCATCATCTTTAAGAAATCAAACACCTCAGATATATATAGTATCGAATCCCAGCTGTGTCCACCAAAGCAAATCCACAGTGCTTACTCATGTCTTGAGGCTTTATGGAATAAGCCAACCAGAAGTAGTTTTGCATTTCTCTTACTTAGAAGATAAGTCTTCCTAAGAGAACGAGGTAAGGGAGAAAGGTGAGCAGAATAACAGAAATATTGTAATCAAAAAGGAGTGATTCTAAATTCCACATGACATATCTAGCATTCAAAATTGTCTCTGAGTCCACAGGTGGATCCATAAGTAAGACTGGAGAAAGCAACTGTCATTTGAATTCTAAAATAGTGGAGAAGAAACCAGGATAGCTTTAATGATCCTCTAACCAAAGGCAGAATAATAAAGAAAATGATTCAGCTTCTTCACCACAATAACTAAGCAAGTCTGGAATCATAAGGATACGCTCATGTGAAGCAGAGAGAGCATGGTGTGAATAGGAAAGAAGTAAATATAATTTCTTATGAGCACATTTAAACCTTTGCTCAATACCAGAAATCCTATGCATGATTTAAGAGAAGGTTAGGGTCCTGCAGGAATAAGTGGAGAACAATCACCAATAAAATAAGGGTTACACTGGCATAGCAATACATATTACTAGCTCAATGAAAATCAGGCAAAAATATTTGTTGGCTTTTTTCCCCCAATTTCCCAATTTATTGGCTAAGATCCTAGCTATATAACCAGCAACTTTCATTTTTATTTGGTTAAATCACTGAGTCAAAAAACTGGTAAATGAGATAAAAACAAAAGGTAAAAAAGAAATCAGAGGCAAAACATTGAATTTGCTCAATTTTTCAACTTTAACAACCAGGATGCTATAGCAAGCCAACAAATTAGGCAAATTCTAACTGTTCCCTTTTGATTAATCCACTACAGGCAAGAAGGCAGAAGCACAAAGAATGTCAACCTCTATACTTAATGTTGGAGCTTCAAATAAGCCAGTAGTTGTTTTTCTGTGATCTTGTGTGTGCTTGCAGGAATATCAGTGTCATAGATCCTTATGTGATTGATCTTCCATGTATGATTAATTACAGCAAACTCATAATCTTTGAAAATACATATCATGTATAAAGAAGAATTTAAAAGCCTTATTTTGTTATCTGGAAAATTGAAAAGATACCAGGCTGTAAGTGAAAGCAAAGAATATCAAGAACAATCATAATATGAAAGATTTAACAATTTGCTATCCCTTGGCTCCTTTACCTCTTATTTTTGTTTTACCAGTTTGTGTGTTGGGAGGGGGGTTGTTTGCTTGCTCTTGGGGTACACTGGGTAGAAATAGATCTGTACAACATCAAATGTACAAATGCAAAGATACTTATATTGAATATAAGTATTTCCTTCCTGCTTGTCATATGCTGAATAATAAAGGCTAGTCCTTGGAGGCTTTCTCTTATTTAGTTTCCTTATGTTAGTTGCTCAGTTGTGTCTGACTCTTTGCAACCCCATGAACTGTAGGGTGCCAGGCTTCTCTGTTTATGGGATTTCCCAGGCAAGGATATTGGAGTGGATTGCCATTTCCTTCTCTAGGAGATCTTCCCCAGGTCTCCTGCACTGCAGGGGGATTCTTTACCATTAATTTCCTTAGCCTTGGTGTCAAAAGCTATAATTTTTAAACATGATGCTGAATTTGAAATCTGTAACTCTACTGAATCTTGCTTTGTTCTCTTTGATGTTCAGAACCCGTGCAATGCTTCCAAGGAGATCTATGGCTTAAACCTTACCATGTGTCATACTCATTAAAGTATTACATATGTGGTTAAAATATACTTCATTTCATTTTTATTTCTTTCTTCTCCCTTTTTTCAGCTCTAGGATATCAAGTCATCTTTAATAAGTGACCCACATTTTATTCATCCTCAAATCAAAATAAGAAAGAAACCACATTTAAGAATATTTCATCACAGCACTGTTCATAATAGCCAGGACATGGAAGCAACCTAGATGTTTATCATCAGATGAATGGATAAGAAAGTTGTGGTACATATACACAATGGAGTATTACTCAGCCATTTAAAAGAATACATTTGAATCAGTTCTAATGAGGTGGATGAAACTGGAGCCTATTATACAGATTGAAGTAAGCTAGAAAGTAAAACACCAATACAGTATACTAACGCATATATATGGAATTTAGAAAGATGGTAACAATAACCCTGTATGCAAGACAGCAAAAGAGACACAGATGTATAGAACAGTCTTTTGGACTCTATGGGAGAGGGAGGGGGGGATGATTTGGGAGAATGGCATTGAAATGTGTATAATAAGAAATGAATCGCCAGTCCAGGTTCAATGCAGGATACAGGAAGCTTGGGGCTGGTGCACTGGGATGACCCAGAGGGATGGTATGGGGAGGGAAGAGGGAGGGGGCTTCAGGATTGGGAACACGTGTACACCCGTGGTGGATTCATGTTGATGTATGGCAAAACCCATACAATATTGTAAAGTAAAAAAATAAAAAATAATAAAGGCATATGGAATTGGAAAAAAAAAGAATATTTCAAGACAAGATGTTATTGAACATTTTGTTTTTACTTACAGGCATACCTCATTTAATGGCACTCTGCTTTATTGTACTATGCAGACATTATGGTTTTTACAAATTGAAGGTTGTGGCGACCCTGTAATGATCAAATCTATCAGTGCCATTTTTCTAACTGCATTGGCTTACTTTATGTCTATATGTCACATTTTGGTAATTCTCACAAATATTTCAAACATTTCATTATTATTATATTTGTTGTGGTGATTTTTGATCCGTGATTTTTAATGTTATAATTGCAAAAATGTTATGACTTGCTGGAGGCATCAATAAAATATTTTTTAATTAAGATGTGCATTTTTTAGATATAATACTGCTGCACACTGAATAGGTGACAGTGTAGTGTCTACACAACTTTCACATGCACTGGAAACCAAAACATCTGAGTGGATTGCTTTACTGTGATACTTGCTTTATTTGGATGATCTGAAACTGAACCCATAATATATGTGAGGAATACTTGTATTAGCATGAAAAAGTTTTAAAGACATTTAAAGAAAACTTGTAGTCAACACAAAGGGTTTTTTTAACTGAAAAAAAATGTCAGAGAGTTTTAGTTTCACAGCAAAATTGAGGACAATGCAGAGCTTTCTGTATACTCCCTACATGCTCAGCTTCCCCGCAACCAACATCCCACCCAACTCCCCCAGCTTGGACATTTGTTACTGTTGGGGACATTGTTGGTTGATGGTTAAACTGACATATTGCAATCACCCACTCTGTGCTTTGAATTCCAGTTGAGGACGCCTCTTGTGGTGGAGTGAATAAGAATCCACCTGCCAATGCAGGGGACACAGGTTCAAGCCCTGGTCCAGAAAGATTCCTCATGCTGAGGGGCAACTAAAGCCCGTGCACCACAGCTCCTGAGTGTGGGCCACAACTGATGAAGCTCACATGCCCTAGGGCCTGTGCTTCACAACAAGAGACGTCACCACGATGAGCAGCCCCTACACCTTAACGAAGAGTAACCCCCTCTCACTGCAACTGGAGAGAGCCCATGTGCAGCAACAGAGATCCAGCACAACAAAAAAATTAATTGATTAATTAAAACCATACATAAATAGATTCCAGTTCACTGTTGGTATTGTACATTCTATGGGTTTTGTCAAATGTATAGCAATATGCATCTATAATTATGGTGTCATATGGACTATTTTTACCCTAAAAATCATCTGTTCATCTGTACATTTATTCATCTTTCCCTTCCCCAACCACTGGTAGCCTCTGATCTTTTTACTGTATCCATAAAGCTTTTTCTAGAATATCATATAGTTGAAATCATACAGTATGTAGCCTTTACAGATTGCCTTCTTTGACTTGGTATTATGAATTTAAGTTTCTTCTATGTCTTTTTATGACTTGATTGCTCATTGCTCTTTACTTATATATAACGTTATATTGTCTGGATGCATCTGAATTTGTCTATTCACCCGCTGAAGGACATCTTAGCTGTTTCCAAGCTTTGGCAATTATGAATATGGTTGCCATAAACATCCATCTGCAGATTTGTGTGGAATACAGTTAAATTCTACATATCAAATAATCAGCTGGATAGCTTCTTTTCATTATAGCAAAGAAGCAATTTGGATGACTTAAAATATCGATGGGGAACACATGTATACCTGTGGCGGATTCATTTTGATATTTGGCAAAACTAATACAATTATGTAAAGTTTAAAAATAAAATAAAATTAAAAAAAATACATGTATATTTAAACCTTAATATAATTTTTATTAGTGTGTGTTCAAAGACACTAATAATTGGCAAGCAAGATTGGTGATTTACTTACAGTGACTATGTAAACTTGCCAGATTTAATAAATAATTGCATACTCTTTACTTATTTTACTAACAAAAGAGAAGCTTAGCTGAAATTGCATTGTTTGATTCTGTTTTTTTTTTTTTTTTTAAGATCATGTGGATTCAGGATTAGCATTTCCATGGTTTGTTTCTTCTTTACCAAGTTTCTCCACCCAGTGTTTATTAGAAGTCTCCATGTTTAATAAAAAATAGCAAACCATGACAAATAGTCTACCACATTTGAAATTTTGAATAATTAGTAGCATTATTCCAGTTAGTAGCTCATAACTCGGAGAGTGTTGGAGGCCATGGGTACATATTTTTCCCTATGACTATTTGTTTCTTAATATATGTCAAATATAATAAGAAATTATTTATTTTTCATCTAATAGTTGTTTTGTCAGAAAGCCCATGAGAGGATCAATAATACATTTGTTGGAATCTTGATTATTCCTGATTATAAAAGAATACATGTGCATTTTAGAAAATTTACAAAATATGAACATTTACAAAAGGATTATTTTACTTATAAAAAATCTAACAGATAAAATGTTATGTTTCGTATTTGCCTTCTTTTGATTCCCATTGTCACACCAATTTTTGTTGATGTGTAGCAACTAAGCTGTGTCTGACTCTTTTGTGACTCCATGGACTGTAGCCAGCCAGTCTCCTCTATCCATGGGATTTCCCAGGCAAAAACATTGGAGTGGGTTATCATTTTCTTCTCCAGGGACTCCTCCCAACCCAGGGATTGAACCCAGGTCTCCTGCATTGACAGGCTGATTGTTTACCACTGAGCCACTGAAGACTCCTGAATAAGGCATATTTTGGTCTATGTAAAGTATGAATTTTACTCTTATTCAAGTTGAGTTTTTTTTTAGGTTAATCTCACTTTTTAATTTTCATTTTGACCAATTGTATTAAAACATGATCTAAGGATAAGCTACTCCTTCCTTAAACTTAAGTAAAGAGATTTATTTGACCCCATGGGCTAGAACACAGGGAAGATTCACTTACCATGTTCTACAGTACCTTCTACAGAAGGTGATTTTTTTTTCAAGGATAAGGATAAGCTTCTGCAAACATCACATGGTATACAAGGTCTTAATCTAGTTTAACACTGACATTTACAAATGTATGTTTTGCAGTTTCTAATAAGTATTTTGAGGTTCAGTTTGTTTTTTAATCTAGAGAATGATGATTTTTCCAACGCTGTACCATACACCATTATTTCCCACCATTTTCTTCAGTGAATTCAAGATGAATGGTGTCATAGATTATCCAGACTTGCACAAAAGAGAAACAAAGGAAAGGATAACCTTCATAGAGAATTCATATCATAAACATCTATGAAATGAATGAAAGTAGTGAAATGCTCTTAGAAGTGTTCTTTGATTTTTCAAAGTGAGATTAATTTCAGATGTCTTTCCTCAATATTTCTCCCTGCAAATGTCTATTACAGAATTTATTATATTTTATCCTAACCACTGAAGTTCCTTTTCTATCTCAAAAGATATTCTGAGTTCTTTGGGTCCAGGATTACAGTGGATGCCGAAACCATGAGATAGTGAGATAGTAACAGGGAAAGTCCAGTACTTTGGCCACCTCATGCGAAGAGTTGACTCATTGGTAAAGACTCTGATGCTGGGAGGGATTGAGGGCAGGAGGAGAAGGGGACGACAGAGGATGAGATGACTGGACAGCATCACTGACTCAATGGACATGAGTTTGAGTGAACTCTGGGAGTTGGTGAGGGACAGAGAGGCCTGGCATGCTGCAATTCATGGGGTCGCAGAGTCAGACAAGACTGAGTGACTGAACTGAACTGAACTGAACAGTGAGGGCAGAGAAAACAGTAAGCGTTCTAGATGTACTTCATCATTTTCAGTTACGAGACTTGGTGAGTAATTAGATAGAGAAAAAAATTCAGGAAAACTCTGGTTTTTGACTTTCAATAACCATCAATGAAAGGTTAATCTTGGGAAGACAATGGTATTCACAGTGATAAAAATAATCAGTTCAATCTGAAGCAATAATGCATTTGAAATGTCTATTAAGTATTGAATTTTTGAGTTTAAAATTCAGTAGAGAAATCTACACTGAAATTTAATATTCATCCAAGGTACAGTTGATAGCTGAAGTCATAAAATTAGAAAAGGTCACTCAGGGAGCAGGTAGTATATGAAATTAGAGTGACAGATGAACTCTGAATATTTCCCCATTAAAAAAAAAAGGATAAAAAGATGACTGAGGGAAAGAGGCTTTATTAGAGAAGACATTATTATGTGTAAGCATTAAAAAAAAAATCCTGAAACAAGGTATACATTGATAGAAGTTGATTCATCTCAGTAAAAAGTTATTCTTAACCAGTCGAAATTCCAGTCTTGCTGTGTGGTAGGGTATCTGTGAGGAATGTTAACAACTAAGAGAATTATTTTTTCTGTTTACCAAATATTCAGTTCACTTTCATTTTCAAACAGAAATCCTTGTCACCTCTGTCCAAGAAAGACCATCCAAAAGTCTCAGCTAACCATTGCATCAAGCTCAATATTCAGGATCTTAATAGCCCTTTATCAGAGATGATGGATGGTGATCACTGGATAGTTCCTTTTTGTGGATCCTCTTGAGAATTATGGGCAAAAAGACAAGTTTTCTGTTTCACACTCAATTTACAATGGACAGATATGATCAGAATCATACCAGTAACCACATACACACAAAAGGAGAAGAATGGGAGACACATAATAGTAATGTCAATTACTCAGCCATTAAAAAGAATGAGATAATGCCATTTGCAAAAACATAGTTGGACCTGGAGATTATCTTACCAAGTGAAGTGAGTCAGACAGAGGAAGACAAATATTGCATGATATTGCTTATATGCAGCATCTAAAACATTCACGCAAATGAACTTGTTTATAGAACAGAAACAGGCTCACAGACTTAGAAAATGAACTTAATGTAACCCATGAGGGGAGGATGATAAGGAGGAATATGTTGGGAGTTTGGGATTGACATGTGCACACTGATATATTTTAAATAGTCAACAAACAAAGACCTACTGTAAAGAAAAAAAAAATCTGACACTGGGGAGGGCTTCCTACTCTGGGAAAGAGGAGCTTTTTATGACTGGATTCAATTCTGCTCTGTTAGAGGGCTGGTTCTCAAGTTCATTGTTCTAGAAGTGTTTTCCTTTCTTACCATCCTCCATGTCCATAACGGAATTGAATATTATGGACCATATTCTCCTTGAGAGTTAACTTTTTTGAAAGAATGACTCTAAAACATATAGTTTGCTTCTTATCTACTTGTTTCCAGTCAACATCATGTATCTTAAATCTGTTTTTTTATGGACATGCTTACTAAATTTTCTGTTATTTTCTTGGATTCTCTTCTTCACATTTATGTGAGCTCTCACATACATTCAAAGCAATTACAATTACTTTGTTCTATTAAGGTTTCATGGTTGAGGCATGGTTTTTCTTTCTTTTGTCTAAATGAAAAGATTTACTACACACTACCTTAGCTATTCAAGGTATTTTAATAATGAGTAAAAAGGCAAACATTGTTTGGACCTTGCCTTTAAACAGACTTTTATAAATGTTTTAATTTTAATAGTCTACTGTTCAGCATCATGAGAAACGCTGGGCTGGAAGAAGCACAAGCTGGAATCAAGATTGCCGGGAGAAATATCAATAACCTCAGATATGCAGATGACACCACCCTTATGGCAGAAAGTGAAGAAGAACTAAAGAGCCTCTTGATGAAAGTGAAAGAGGAGAGTGCAAAAGTTGGCTTAAAGCTCAACATTCAGAAAACTAAGATCATGGCATCTGCTCCCATCACTTCATGGCAAATGGATGGGAAAACAGTGGAAACAGTGGCTGACTTTATTTTTCTGAGCTCCAAAATCACTGCAGATGGTGATTGAAGACATGAAATTAAAAGACGCTTGCTTCTTGGAAGGAAAGTTATGACCAACCTAGACAGCATTAAAAAGCAGAGACATTACTTTGCCTACAAAGGTCTGTCTAGTCAAAGGAATGGTTTTTCCATTAATCATGTATGGATGTGAGAGTAGGACTATAAAGAAAGCTGAGCGCTGAAGAATTGATCCTTTTGAACTGTGGTGTTGGAGAAGACTCTTGAGAGTCCCTTGGACCTCAAGGATATCTAACCAGTCCATTCTAAAGGAGATCAGTCCTGGGTGTTCGTTGGAAGAACTGATGCTGAAGCTGAAACTCCAATACTTTGGCCACCTGATGTGAAGAGCTGACTCATTTGAAAAGACCCTGATGCTGGGTAAGATTGAAGGCAGGCAGAGAAGGGGACAACAGAGGATGAGATGGTTGGATGGCATCACTGACTCCATGGACATGAGTTTGGGTGGACTCCGGGAGTTGGTGATGGACAGGGAGGCCTGGTGTGATGCAGTTCATGGGATCATAAAGGGTTGGACAAGACTGAGTGACTAAACTGAATTGAACTGAACTGTTCAGCTTTGAGTTATATTTGTGTTTTCTAAATCTTCAAGTTTCTGAATTTTTATTTTTCTTCTCTTCTTGGAAATATTCAGTTCTTTTAAAATCATCTCTTTCTTAAGATCTGGTAAAAATCCATCCAATGATGCTTAGTACACATTACTAGTGTTCTGTTTCCCAACCTTTTCTCCTAAAACAACAGTATTTGCCTTCCAAATTATGGTGGGCGACATTAACAATAATTTCACCATTGCAAAAACTGGATTACTTTCCTTCTAGATTTAATATCAGTTAGTTCGTTCATCACTCACAGCAGGGGTGCTAAAGCAATGACATAAAAATTTTGTGTTTTCAATAAGCCATATCTGGGTTACAGTTTCTACATCAGCCATACAGTCCTGATTATTTTAAGCAATTTTTTAAAAACAAGGTTTATTTTGACCAACTCCTTGAAAAAGGAGAAAACATCATTGCCTCAACTAACATTTTCTTTAAAATTGCAAAATAAAGTTACAAATTCCATATTAAAAAATTCTCAAAAAATTTCAAGCATTTAAAAAAATAATAACTCAAATTAAGGGTAACAAATCTTTGTCTAAGTCAAGTTGTTTCTTACTTTTCTCTCTAAATAAAATTGAAGTAGGAACAAATTAATTTGCCAGTGATAAATCATTATAAAGGATGTTTAATAATAGATCACTTTATACATTAAAAAACACTTTATAAAGTGAAGATCTGAGTCAAATCTTCCTTTCAGATAGGTACATGACTTCAAATATTCTTGTTATTCATTTGCTAATTTGTGTCTACTCTTTGTGACCCCGTGGACTGCAGCTCCCTTGTCCTTCACCATCTCCTGGAGTTTGCTTGAATTCTTGTCCATTGAGTTGGTGATACTATCTAACCATCTCAACCTATGCTGTCCCTTCTCCTTTTGCCTTCAGGCTTTCCCAGAATCAGGGCCTTTCCCAACAAGTCTGTTAGTCACATCAGGTGGCCAAAGTGTTGCAGCTTCAACTTCAGCATCAGTCCTTCCAATGAATATTCAGGATTGATTCTCTTTAGGATTGATTCCTTTGATCTTGCAGTTCAAGGAACTTTCAAGAGTCTTCTCCAGCATCACGGTTCAAAAGTATCAATTCTCTAGCACTCAGCCTTCTTTATGGTCCAACTCTCACATCCATACATACATGACTATTGGAAAAACCATAGCTTTGACTAGACAAACCTTTGTCAGCAAAATGATGTCTTTGCTTTTTAATACTCTGTCTAGGTTTGTCAAAGCTTTCCTTCCAAGGAGCAAGTGTCTTTTAATTTCATGACCCAGTCACCATCTGCACAGATTTAGGAGCCCAAGAAAATAAAATCTGTCACTACTTCCACTGTTCCCTCTTCTATATGCCATGAAGTGATGGGACCAGATGCCATGAGCTGTTTTATTAATGTTGAGTTTCAAGCCAACTTTTTCACTCTCCTCCTTCATCCTTATCAAGAAACTCTTTAGCTTCTCTTCATTTTCTGCCATTACAGTGGTATCATTCACATATCTGAGGTTGTTGATATTTCTTCTGGCAATCCTGATTCCAGCTTGTGATTCATGCAGCCTGGCATTTCATATGATGTACTTTGTACATAAGTTAAATAAACAAGGTGACAATATGCAACCTTGTCATACTTCTTTCCCAATTTTGAACCAGTCTGTTGTTCCATGTCTAGTTATAACTGTTGTATTTTGACCTGCATACAGATTTCTTAGGAGGCAGGTAAGGTGGTCTGGTGTTCCCAACTCTTTGGGAATTTTCCACAGTTTGTTGTGATCCACACAGTCAAAGGGTTTAGTATAGTCAATGAAACAGAAGTAGATGGTTTTCTGGAATTTGCTTGCATTCTCTATGATCCACCAAATGTTTACAATTTGATCTCTGGTTCCTCTGACTTCTAAACCCAGCTGGTACATCTGGAATTCTCAGTGCATGTATTGCTGAAATCTAGCTTGAAGGATTTTGAGCATAATATTACAAGAATGTGAAATGAGTGCAATTGTATGGTGAAAGTAAAGTAAAAGTGTTAGCTGCTCAATCGTGTCTGACTTTTTGTGAACCCTGGACTGTAGTCCACCAGGCTCCCCTGTCCAAGGGATTCTCTGGGCAAGATGGTAGTTTGAACATTTTTTGGCATTGCCCTAGTTTGGGAATGGAATGAAAACTGATCTCTTCCAGTCTGTGGTCACTGCTGAGTTTTCCAAATTAGCTGTATCTTGAGTGCAACATTTTAACAACATTATCTTTCAGGGTTTTAATTAGCTCAGCTAGAATTCCATCATCTGTATTAGCTTTGTTCATAGTAATGCTTGCTAAGGCCCACTTGACCTCACACTCCAGTATTTCTGACGAGTGATCACATTACCATGGTTATCCAGGTCATTAAGACATTTTTTGTATCATTCTTCTGTATATTGTTGCCACTTCTTAATCTCTTCTCCTTCTATTAAGTCCTTGCCTATTCTGTCCTTTAAAGTGCCTATCTTCACATGTAGTGTTCCCTTGATATCTCCAATTTTCTTGAAGGGATCTCTAGCTGTCCCCATTTTATTATTTTTATGTATTTCTTTACACAATTTATTTCAGAAAGCCTTCTTATCTCTCTTTGTTTTTTTCTGGAACTCTGCATTTAATTGGGTATATCTTTACTTTTCTCCTTTGCCTTTTACTTCTTTTCTCAGCTATTTGTAAACCCTCCTCACACAATCACTTTGGATCTTCGCATTTCTTTTTCTTTGACATGGTTTTGGTCCCTTCCTCCTGTACAATATTATGAATCTGTCCGTAGATCTTCAGACACTCTATCAGGTCCTTTGAATCTAGTCATCACCTGCACTGTATAATTATAAGGGCTTTGATTCAGGTCATACCTAAATGGCCTAGTAGATTTCCCAACTTTCTTTAAGTTTGAAGTTTACAATAAGGAGCTCATAATTTGAGCCACAGTCAGCTCCAGATCTTATTTTTGCTGACTCTATAGGGTTGCTACATCTTCAGCTGTGAAGAATATAATTAATCTGAATTCATTTTGATGTTGATCATCTGGTAATATCCATATACAGAATCATCTCTTGTGTTGTTGGAAAAGTGTTCTTGCTATGACCAGTGTTCTTGACAAAACTCTGTTAGCTTTTCCCTTGCTTCATTTTGTACGCAAAGGACAAACTTGCTTGTTAACCTAGATGTTTCTTGACCTCCTACGTTTGCATTCCAATACCCTATGATGAAAAGCACATTTTTTTTTGGTGTAGTTCTAGAAGATCTTGTAGGTCATCCTAGAGCCATTCAACTTCAGCTTCTTCAGAATTAGTGGCTGTGGCATGGATCTGAATTACTGTGATGTTGTACGGTTTACCTTGGAACCAAACTGAGATCATTCTGTAATTTTTGAGGTTTCACCCAAGTACTGCATTTCAGACTCTTTTGTTGACTATGAGGATTACTTCATGTTTTCAATAATGACTTCAGAGGGAAAAACAAACCGAATCTAGGGCCACAGTAAACTGTAAAATGTTGCACATAAATGATGCAATTGCTTTGAAACCCCTCTGA
Source organism: Bubalus kerabau (assembly GCF_029407905.1). Taxonomy (NCBI): domain Eukaryota; kingdom Metazoa; phylum Chordata; class Mammalia; order Artiodactyla; family Bovidae; genus Bubalus; species Bubalus kerabau. Next base: position 5,848,849 of record NC_073635.1, on the reverse strand, counting down.
AATTTATCGGCCCATGCTCCCAGTTATGTGCCAATTATAAATGCCTTAAAACATTATTAATCAATACTTTTATTTTTCTTGAAAGGCCCATAAGTTGAAATTTGAATAAATGGGTAATTTGCTTCATTCATATATGGCCTTTATTGTTTGCCTTTTACATTCTAAAATAGATTAATATGACTAATATTTTAAGGTTTTTTAAACGTTCTGTGGTTTGTAGATAAAGTTAGTACTTTTACATACCTCCCCAGTCTTGCAATTTCATTTGCACTTCTATACCCAGCTTGAATAAAGACTTGTGACACCTGACAGTCAATAGTGTCTTTACAAGTGGCATTGTGGGCCTACCTCTTTGATGAGCTAATCTGGTAGCAAAAAAGAATGCCTTGTGAAAAATCACCAGAAATTAGTATTGTACAATAGCTAGATTGGTTATCATTTGTATGTAATGTATGTGTAATGCTCACATATTCAAATACCATTTATGAGATGTGTTTGCAAATCAACTAACGAAGGCACTTTACCTTGTCATAGGGCTTCCCTGGTGGCTCAGTCAGGAAAGGGTCTGCCTGCAATGCAGGAAACCTGGGTTTGATCCCTGAGTCAGGAAGAGTCCCTGGAGAAGGAAACAGAGACTGACTCCAGTATTCTCACCTGGAGAATTCCATGGACAGAGGATCCTGGTGGGTTATAGTCCATGGAGTGGCAGAGTTGGAATGCCTGAGTGACTAGCACTACCTTTTCATACTCATTTAACTTTTTAATGCTGCTTGTTATCAGTAGCTTTCTTTACACTCATAATCAAGATTGCAGGGGAAATATCAATAACCTCAGATATGCAGATGACACCACACTTATGGCAGAAAACAAAGAGAAACTAAAAGCCTCTTGATGACAGTGAAAGAGGAGAGTGAAAAAGCTGGCTTGAAACTCAGCATTCATAAAATAAAGATCAGGGCCTGTGGTCCCATCACTTCATGGCAAATAGATGGGGAAATAATGAAAACAGTGGCAGATTTTGTTTTTTTGGCATCCAAAATCACAGTAGATTGTGTCTGCATCCATGAAATTAAAAGACACTTGCTCCCTGGAAGAAAAGCTATGGCCAACCTAGACAGTATATTAAAAAACACAGATATTACTTTACTGACAAAGGTCCATCTAGTCAAAGCTATGGCCTTCCCAATAGTCATGTATGGACATGAGATTTGGACCATAAAGAAAGCTGAGAACTGAAGAGTTGATGCTTTTGAACTGTGGTGTTGGAGAAGACACTTGATAGTCCCTTGGACAGCAAGGAGGTCAAACCAATCCATCCTAAAGGAAATCAGTCCTGAATATTCATTGGCGGGACTGATACTGAATCTGAAGCTCCAGTACTTTGGCCACCTGATGTGAAGAACTGACTCACTGGAAAAGACTCTGATGCTGGGAAAGATTGAAGGTAGGAGAAACAGGGTACAACAAGGAATCAGATGGTTGGATGGCATCACTGACTCGATGGACAGGAGTTTGAACAAGCTCTCAGAGATGGTGATGGACAGGGAAGCCTGGTGTGCTGCAGTCCATGGAGTCGCAAAGACTCATAAGTAAACTCAGTAAACACGACTGAACTGACTGACATAATAATAGTTTCATGAGATGTGAGGGACAGTTCATTACATTACTTGATATGTGTGGTGGCAAAGGTGAAATACAATTAAGTTCCATAGATGGTTCAAGGCCGTATGACTACTCAGAAGAAGAAAATGTTGTCCTCTTATTCGTTCTTCATAAATGATTAATTATTTCTTTAAATATACAATTGCTCATAAATTAAAATATAGTAGTAAAAATTAAACATGTATAAAACATATACATACACACACACACATGAATGTGTACTTAGTCGTGTCCAACTCTTTGTGACCCCATGGACTGTAGCCAGCGGACTCCTCTGTCTATGGGAATTTTCAGGCAAGAATAGTGGAGTGGGTTGCTGTTTCCTCCTCCAGGGGATCTTCCCAACCCAGGGATCAAACCTGACTCTCTTGTGTCTCCTGCATTGCAGGTGGATTCTTTATCCACTAAACCATTGGTGGAAGCCCTATATATATATATAGACATACATATATATGTCATGGAAAAGTCTTAATGCTTAATTACTGTCTTTTATTTTAATTTGGGATCTCCATGAAGGCAAATATCATTGGGGAAATTTTCGTCCACAATTAAATTAGAGTAACTGAGAATGTTCTAAGATAATATTGAAAGTGAAAGTATTATTTGGTCAGTTATGTCCAGCCTTTTGCAATCCCATACACTGTAGCCCCCCCAGGTCCCTCTGTCCATGGAATTTTCCAGGCAAGAATACCAGAGTGGGTTGCCATATCCTTCTCCAGGGGATCTTCCCAACCCAGGGACTGAACCCAGGTATCCTGCACTGTAGGTGAATTCTTTACTATCTGAGCCACCAGGGAAACCTTCTAAGATAATTTTAAATGATTAATATAGTCTTCTGTAATATTAAAGTTTTTCAATTTTATAAACTCATAATAGCCCACAATGATCATCACCTCCCTGGATTCATGCCCTTGTGTGGTCTTCTCTCACACCAGATAACAAATACAATACTGTAACCTGTGTAACTAATACAATATTGAGGAAATAGTGCAATCAGAGTTCCAAGTCTAGGTCATAGGAAACACTGCAGTTTGTTTTGCTCTTAGATTGTTTGCTTTGGGAGAAGCCAATAAGCCATGTACTGAGGGCGCTCATGTTATCACTGTGGAAGAGTCCACACTGCAAGGACCTGAAGCCTTCTGTTCATAGAACTGAGTCCTCCTTTCAAAGGACATTGGGTGGGTCATTCTGGAAGAGAATCCTCTTGCTCAAGTGTTGCCGTCAGAAAACTTCAGCCCAAACCCACGCTTCAGTGGTGACCTCCTGGGAGAACCTGAACCTGGATCACTAGGCCAAGCTGCTCTTGAATTCCTGACCCATAGGAACGATAAGACAACAAAAGTTTGTTGTTTCTATTTGCTGTTTCAGGGTAATTAGTTATGTAACTATGGATAAACCCAGATAATTCGAATAGGCCTAAACCCGCAGACTTCACTGGGTAGGCAATACCACGTTTACTGTCATTTCAGCAAGGATGCTCTTTAAGTGCAGAAGAGGAGGCCCTCAGAAAAAATGGGAATTGACTGAGAAAGAGAGCATTATGGAAGCTGATTTTAAAGAATGAAGGCAGATAGAAATGGAGTAAGAAAAGAGGCATTCCAAGCAAAACTAGCAGAATACATGTATCCACAAAACTATAGTCCCTACAGGAAGCTTGAAGAAATTCCTTGCATTTGACAAAGTTTTGTTGCTGGTGTGATTCATTCACAGTTGATGAACCTGAAGAGGTAAGTGAGTGAATAATAATAAAGGGCCTCCTTTGTTTGAAAGGCAAGCTAAGACTTAGTCTTGTAACTTAAAGAATCTGAGTAGACACTTAAGTCTTCTAAGTGAGAGAGGGAGAGGGTGGGAAGATTTGGGAGAATGGCATTGAAACATGTAAAATATCATGTATGAAACGAGTTGCCAGTCCAGGTTCGATGCACGATACTGGATGCTTGGGGCTGGGGCACTGGGACGACCCAGAGGGATGGAATGGGGAGGGAGGAGGGAGGAGGGTTCAGGATGGGGAACACATGTATACTTGTGGCGGATTCATTTTGATATTTGGCAAAACTAATACAATTATGTAAAGTTTAAAAATAAAATAAAATTAAAAAAAAGAAACTAAGAGAAAACAATGTTAAGCAAATTAATAAAAATTATTATTATATACACACACACACACAAAAAAGCCAAATAGAAAATGATTGCAATACTTCCAGCAATAAAACAACAAAGGTAGATTTAAACATGCAGCAGTGGCCGTGGATAAAAAGAAACTCATGGCAAAAATACCAAGAAAATACTTCTAGTGAGACATAGCAGAATTTTCATTTGTGATGGAAGGAAAGCTGAGGCTGTATCAGATCTTTGCCATCATATACTTACAACCTTTCAGTGTCTTTCCATTAAATACTTTATAAAGGGAGACAAGGACATTTTTACTTATGCGTATTAGATTTTACATTCTCTTTTCTTGCTCCCCACCACTCATTATCCTTCATGACATCCTGAAATCACCCTAACAGATGAGTTATACCTTTCTACACGCTCATCAGACAGAACATATCTCAAAGGGACAAACCCATAGCATTATATATATATATATATATATATATATATATATATATTTTTTTTTTTTTTAAAGTTCCAGATCTACATAAATAATTGAGATAATCAAAATGTTTGCTTAACTGGGAAGGAAGACCAAAAAAGAAGCAGAAGTTTAGCTTCACCTATCATTTATAATTCCAAATGTAGGCATTAAATATTATATTGTAGAATATTCAAATTAAATGTGAATGCACTAAATATTTTTAATTAAAATATGACCATTGAATTGCTATTACTAATATGTACATCTTCCTTGACTTATGATGGAATTGGGGTTACATTCTAATAATCAAATCATAAATTGAAAATATCTTAAGTTGAAAACGCATTTGATACACAGAAGCTATTAAGAATGATGAGAACTTCTATGGTGACTTAATTGGTAAAGAATCTGCCTGCAATGCAGGAGATCTGGGTTTGGACCCTGGGTCAAGAAAATCCCCTGAAGAAGGGATTGGCTTCCCACTCCAGTATTGTTGCCTAGAGAATTTCACTGTCAGAGGAGCCTGGCAGGCTAAGGTCCATAGAGTCACAAAGAATTGGACATGACTGAGTGACTAATGCTTTCACTTTCACTGAACATGATAGCTAAACTCAGCGTACCTTATGTTAGCTTACAGGAATGCAAAAAGGAAAAATGGTTGTCTGAGGAGGCCATCCAAATAGCTGTGAAAAGAAGATAAGTGAAGGGCAAAGGAGAAAAGGAAAGATATACCCATTTGAATGCAGAATTCCAAAGAATAGCAGGAGAAATAAGAAAAACTTCCTCAGTGATCAATGCATAGAAATAGAGGAAAACAATAGAGTGGGAAAGACTAGAGATCTCTATAAGAAAATTAGAGCTAACAAGGATACATTTCATGCAAAGATGGGCCCAATAAATGACAGAAATGGTTTGGACCTAACATAAGCACTTCCCTGGTGGCTTAGAGGTTAAAGTGTCTTCCTGGAATGCGGGAGACCCAGGTTCGATCCCTGGGTCAGGAAGATCCCATGGAGAGGGAAATGGCAACCCACTCCAGTACTCTTGCCTGGAGAATCCCATGGAGAGAGGAGCCTGGTAGGGATCTCAAAGAGTCGGACTCGACTGAGCGACTTCACTTCACTTCAACATAAGCAGAAGATATTAAGAAGAGGTGGCAAGAATACACAGAATTGTACAAAAAAGATCTTCACGACCAAGATAATCACGATGGTGTGATCACCCACTTAGAGCCAGACATCCTGGAATGCGAAGTCAAGTGGGCCTTAGGAAGCATCACTATGAACAAAGCTAGTGGAGGTGATGAAATTCCAGTTGAGCTATTTCAAATCCTGGAAGATGATGCTGTGAAAGTGCTGCACTCAATATGTCAGCAAATTTGGAAAACTCAGCAGTAGCCACAGGACTAGAAAAGGTCAGTTTTCATTCCAATCCCAAATAAACGTAATGCCAAAGAATGTTCAAACTATCGCACAGTTTTACTCATCTCACATGCTAGTGAAGTAATGCTCAAAATTCCACAAGCCAGGCTTCTGCAATATGTGAACCGTGAACTTCCAGATGTTCAAGCTGGCTTTAGAAAAGGCAGAGGAACCAGAAATCAAATTGCCAGCATCCGTTGGATCATCAAAAAAGCAAGAGTTCCAGAAAAACTTCTACTTATGCTTTATTGACTATTCCAAAGCCTTAGATTGGGTGGATCACAACAAACTGTGGAAAATTCTGAAAGAGTTAGGCCACCAGACCACCTTACTTGCCTCCTGAGAAATCTGTATGCAGATCAAGAAGCAACAGTTAGAATGGGACCTGGAAAAACAGACTGGTTCCAAATTGGGAAAGGAGTATGTCAAGGCTGTATATTGTCACCCTGCTTATTTAGTTTATATGCAAAGTACATCATGAGAAATGCTGGGCTGGAAGAAGCACAAGCTGGAATCAAGATTGCCAGGAGAAATATCAATAACCTCAGATATGCAGATGACACTACCCTCATGGCAGAAAGTGAAGAGGAACTAAAAAGCTTCTTGATGAAAGTGAGAGGAGACTGAAAAAGTTGGCTTAAAATTCAACTTTCAGAAAAACAAGGTCATGGCCTCCAGTCCCATCACTTTATGGGAAATAAATGGGGAAACAGTGGAAACAGTGAGAGACTTTATTTTTCTGGGCTTCAAAATCACTGCACATGGTGATTGCAGTCATGAAATTAAAAGATGCTCCTTGGAAGAAAAGTTATGACCAACCTAGACAGCATATTAAAAAGCAGAGACATTACTTTGCCAACAAAGGTCTGTCTAGTCAAAGCTATGGTTTTCCCAGTAGTCATGTATGGATGTGTGAGTTGGACTGTAAAGAAAGCTGTGCACTGCAGAACTGATGCTTTTGAACTGTAGTGTTGGAGAAGACTCTTGAGAGTCCCTTGGACTGCGAGGAGATCCAACCAGTCCATTCTGAAGGAGATCAGTCCTAGGTGTTCATTGGAAGAACTGATGCTGAAGCTGAATCTCCAATACTTTGGCCCCCTTATGTGAAGCGCTGACTCATTTGAAAAGACCCTGATGCTGGGTAAGATTAAAGGCAGGCAGAGAAGGGGACAACAGAGGATTAGATGGTTGAATGGCATCACCAACTCAATGGATGTGAGTTTGGGTGGACTCTGGGAGCTGGTGATGGACAGGTAGGCTTGGCGTGCTGCAGTCCATGGATGGGGTCACAAAGATTTGGACCCAACTAAGCGACTTACTGACTTACTAACTTACTGACTGACTGGGCAAAGTCATCTAATCCAAAGCCTACTTTATAGCAAACTTTTGAATATATTAATTTAATTTTTTGAATACTGTGCTGAAAATGAAAACCAGAATGGCTGTTTGGGTCCAGTATGGTTCTCAGTCTATTGGCTATTTATCTTAGTTACTGTGGGGCTGACCGAGAGCTGCAGCTGCTGCCCTGCTCAGCATCTTGAGTGAATTTCCTAAGGCCTATGGCTAACCTGGAAAGATACCAAAATTCAAAATGCGAAGTATGGTTTCGAGTACATGTGCATAACTTCGGCACCATCATAATATTAAAAAAGTGTAATTTAAACTATTACAAGTAGGGGATTTTGTGTATTAGTTATCTGTGTACTCAGTTGCTCTGTTGTGTCTGACTCTTTGTGACCCCCATGGACTGTAGCCTGCCAGGCTTCTCTGTCCATAGGATTCTCCAGACAAGAATACTGGAATGGGTTCCCATTCCCTTCTCTAGGAGATCTTCCAGACCCAAGGATCAAACCCACTTCTCCTGAGTCTCCTGCATTGGCATGTGAATTCTTTACCACTGAGTCAACTGGGAAGCCCTCTTAATCTGCAGTCCATGGGGTTGCGAAGAGTCAGACATGACTGAGCAAATTTACTTTCACTTTTTACTTTCATGCATTGGAGAAGGAAATGGCAACCCACTCCAGCGTTCTTGCCTGGAGAATCCCAGGGACGGGGAGCCTGGTGGGCTGCGGTCTATGGGGTCACACAGAGTCGGACATGACTGAAGCTACTTAGCAGCAGCATAAAAAATTCACCACAGGACTTTGCATTTTAAAACAATGAGCGCTTATTATTTCGCATTTCCTAGAAGTCAGAAATCTGATTTTGGCTAAGCTTTGCTCTTCTGTTTCTAAGTCAAGCTGTGGGTCTAGACTAATGTCTTATCCAAACACACCATCAGAAAATGAGGCAATCCACTTGCAAAGGTATTCAGGTAGCCATCAACAGAGTGCATTCTGATAACCCTGAGGTTGGCTTCTCACACGGTCCATCATCTAGAGAGTGGGAGTGAGAACCTAGATGAGATACATATTTGGGGACCATTGTGGAGTCTGCTGATCAAAGATAGTATTACAGTTTTTCATAAATAAAATAATACTATGAAAAGAAATATATATATTTATATATAAATATTAATAAATACATATGGGGTGTGTGTGTGTGGAAAGAAAGTGATGATGTGCATATATAAATATATTCCTAAGCTTCTCTAAACAAAAATGGTCTTGGAGTAGCATTATACCAGTAACCCAGTGCATTGGTAGGCATCGATGATGGTTTTGGAGCAAGTTCTCCACTAGAAAGAACTACAACTTCTAGATCCAAGTTAAAAAAATATATATAAGATGGGCCTGAAAAACTTTATTGTGCCACAAATTAAGTATTCCATGAATGTTGTTGTTGTTCAGTTGCTAAGTCATGTCTGACTCTCTGAGACCCTACAGACTGTAGCACTCCAGGCTTCCCTGTCCTTCACTCTCTCCTGGACTTTGCTCATATTCATGTCCATTGAGTCTGAATGAATGAGAATGTATTAAAAAAAAAACCCAGAAAACCAGCTTGAAGACGCTATGACTGATGAAATCTGAAATATGAGATTTAATGTAAGGGTTAAAATAAATAATAAATAAATAATAACAAAATAAATAAACATAAATATTTATTTATATTAAAATAAATAATAACATATTTTAGTCATATGTGAGTCTTTGATATATCAGTTTGCTAGGGCTTCCATGACAAAGTACCACAAACTTGATGACTTAAAGAGCATGCATTTATTCTTTCACAGTCTGGGCACTTGAAGTCCAGGACCAAGATGTGGGCATGGGTGGTTCCTTTTGAGAACCACAGAGGCTCCAGGCCCATTTCTTCTGTTTGTAGATGGCTGTCTTTTCCCCATGCTCTCACATGCCTTTCCTTCTTTGTTCAATTGTTTCTACATTTCCTCTTCTTATAAGAATACCAATCATACTGAATTAGGGCCAAATGAAATGACTTGATTTTAACCTCTGTATAGATCCTGTCTCCAAATACAGTCATATTCTAAGATACAAAGGTTAGGAAAGCAGCCCATGAATTTTGAGGAGGCTACAATTCACCCAAAACACTTAAGTGATATTAATAAATAAGTAAATGAATAAATGTATGAACAAAATAATGGTGCAGAATACTAAGCTCTCCAATTCAATAGAATGCCAACTAATAATGATCACTTAGTATTAGAGAAATCTGGCAAACATACACCTTTATATCAAGTGATTATAAACTGACATTTACTGAGTGTGCTTCTTAAAGTGGTACACTGAGAAAAACACAGCAGCCCTTCGGTGGTGTTCCTACCTTGGTTACATTACTTGACTAAATATGAGAAAAGAGCAGAGCTACTCAAATTTAGATACATTCTAAAGATCGCTGGTTTATTAAAAAATCTTTTTCAAAAAAATGTCAAGGTTATAAAAAACCAGAAAGTTCTAAGAAATTCTTCTTGATTGCAGGAGACCAGAGAGTGTTGACAACTACATGCCGCTCGTGATCTTATGTTAGATTCTAATCTATAAAGGCCATTGGAAATATCAGCAAAATTTGAATAGGATCTATAAATCATATTGTAGTATTAAACAAATGTTACTTTTTTGGTATTGATGGTTGTATTGTGGTTTATGAGAGAGTGTTCTCCACAGGAAATACATACACAAATACAAAAGTTTGATGAGTGACTGATGAATGATTGATAACGTCAAATATAGTAAAAATCTCAAATACTGGGGACTCTGGGTAATGGAGGAATGCAGATACAAGACTTATTTGTACTATTCTTAAAACTGTTCTGTAAGACAAATGATTTTTAAAGAATTCCTCAAATAACTAAATAAACAGCACTCAAATATTTTATTAAAAAACTCTGCCCTGACTGTAGCCACCAGGTTCCTCTGTCTGTGGGGTTCTCCATTATTTCTCAGGGCAATGTAAATAAAGACTGTGATGAGATATCAAAATAATTAAAAGTAAAAAAATGGCTGCAGGGGATGTGGAGCAGTTGGAATTCTCATACAGTTCTTGTAGGAGTATAAAATAATTCAACCCCTTTGTAAAACAGTTTCTCACTCTTGAATAAAGCTAAGCATACACCTAAAAACAAAACAAAACAATACAAAACTGCCCAAACTTTGTAGAAGGAGATTCACTCCTCAGCCCTGATATCAAGCTAAGCAGATCCTCCTGCTTTCCTTTTCTATGTTTTATGTTGTCATCTGTGTATGTTGTGACCTGTGATATATTTGAAGCATATGTTACAAAAATCATACAGTGTTGCTTTTAAGAATATTTATTTAATTTTAGCTGCCTTGGGCCTTTGTTGTGTGCAGGCTTTCTGTAGTAGCGAGTGGGGGCTACTCTTGGTTGTGGAGTGTGGGCTTCTCATTGTGGTGAGCTTTCTTGTGCAGAGAATGTGCGTGGGCTCAGTGGGTGGGGTGTGTAGACTTCCTTGCTTTGTAGCATGTAGGATCTTCCTGGACCAGTGATTGAACTCATGTTCCTTACATTGGCAAGCAGATTCTTAACCACTGGACCAAGAGGGCAGGCCCCTACAGTGTTGTTTTAAATGTATGAATTTTAATTGCATTTTTCTATAAATTCCTTTTAGTGTTCGATTCTTGTAAAACTCAGTTCTGATTTTGAGCCCAATCCATTTCATATACCCATCTAGTTCATGGCATTTAACTTTTACTATGTATTTTAAAAAAAATTAACTAGAAGATAATTTCTTTGCAATGTTGTGTTGGTTTCTGCCATACAACAACCTGAATCAGCCATAAGTATACATATCTCCCCGCTCTCTTGAACCTCCCTCCCACCCCCACCCCAGTCCAGCCCTCTAGGTTGTTATAGAGGGCCAGGCTGAGCTCCCTGTGTTATACAGCAACTTCCTACTAGCCATCTATTTTACATATCACCATGTAGTTTACCATAAGCAACAACAATACTTTTTCTATCTCTTCTGTAAGTGATAGACAACTACGTTGTCTCCAATTTCTAACTGGCATAGACACACCTACAATGAACCTGTTTGTGTATGTATATTTAGTAATCAGTAATTCTCCTGGACATAAATTAGGTTTGAGATTGCTGAACTGTCAGATGCATGTGTAGGTTATTTCTCTAAAAGATCTCTTGCTGGTTTTTAATATTACAATTATCTTTATATTTGTCAACTTTGTCATCACCTACTACATGAAATCAATATCTTTATTTTTTCTATGTTCATATCTATTAACATTAAAATAGGTTTTCTTTAGGTAAATTTTTGTTTCATAGTTATAAAATATCATTCTATATTTGAGTTCTTATATTTTTATCATGCACATTAATAGCTTAAATCACTCAGAGTGCCCTTTTTCATGTAATGAAAGTCAAGGACCCTTATGTAATAAGTCATTTTTTAAAAATCACTATCCCTTAAAAATTCAATATATCTAAAGGAAAAATCCACATGAATTAGCAACAGAAACCAAAAATAAATATATTTTAGCTAGCACTACTAACTTAAAAACTAAGGAAAATAAGACTAGATGGAAACTAAGAAGACATAAGAAAATCTTAACCAAAACAAAAAGCAAGACAACATCACTAAAGAAATAACAAAAATGCTGCTTGTCAGTTCAGAATAGAAGATAGAAGTAGTCAGTATGGTAACTGTTGAAAGTAGACTATTCAAAGACAGACTATGCATAAGATGTGAAAAACCAATTGATAAATTCAATATTGAATTATAAGAAAAATAATGTTTTTGCTCAGAGTTGATACGGTTGTATGTATATAATATTCAATAACTCATTTAAAAATCTGTTGGAATGAATACAAAATATTTAGTAAGATGACTGAATATAAAGTAAATGTACAAAAAAATCAAATTTTATCTATACTACCAATAACAAAAAATGGAAATGGAGCAATATCCTTGTCAAAACAGAGAGGGGAGAAAAAAAAACTAGAAGCAAAATTAAAAAATAAAACAATGACACAGGACCTACATTAAAAATGCTATTCTTTTTTTATATTTATTAATTATTCAGTTATATTAAGGAAGCTTTATTTTGCAATATTGTGCTAGCTTCAAGTATACAGCAAAGTGATCCAGTTATAGATATATATTTTTATCAAAGAATGTTATTCTTTTTAAAATTACTGTTTTGAGTTCCATGTGATCATTTTGGTCAGATTTCTGTGATTGTGGTTTTCATTCTGTCTGTCCTCTGATGGATAAGGATAAGAGGTTTGCTCAAGATTCTTGATGGGAGGGACTAAGTTCAATAGCTTGGTCATGTCTGACTCTATACGACCCCATGGACTGCAGCATGCCAGGCTTCCCTTTCCATCAGCAACTCCCAGAGCTTGCTCAAACTCATGTCCATTGAGTCGGTGATGCCATCCAATCATCTCAACCTCTGTCATCCCCTTCTCCTCCTGCCTTCAATCTTTCCCAGAATTAGGGTCTTTTCCAAGGAGTCAGTTCTTCTCATCAGGTGGCCAAAGTATTGGAGCTTCAACTTCAGCATCAGTCCTTCCAATGAATATTCAGGACTGATTTCTTTAGGATGGACTGGTTGGATCTCCTTGCAGTCCAAGAGATTCAAGAGTCTTCTCCAATACTGCAAGAGTCTTCTCTATCCCACAGATGGGAGGAGCTGACTGTGGGGGAAACTGGGTCTTGTCCTGGTGGGCAAGTTCCTTCTATTTTCTTCTGAGGGGTAGGGCTGTGTTGCCTTCCTGTAGTTTAACCTGAGGCCAAACCATGGCAGGGGCAATGGTGACCTCCTTCAAAAGGACTTACGCCAGCACACTGCGCCTCCCAGGACTGCTGCTGTCAGTGTCCACAACTCCTCAGCAGGCCACTGTCGACCCACACCTCTGCCAGAGACTCCCAAGCACTCACAGGCAAATCTGGCTCAGTCTTTGAGGGGGTCATTGCTCCTTTCCCCTGGGTCCTGTTGAACATAAGGCTTTGTTTGTGCCCTCTGAGAGTCTCTGTTTCCCCAGTCCTGTGGAAATTTTGTAATCATGACTGTAGCCATAAAATTAAATGAGGCTTACTCCTTGGAAGAAAAGCTATAACAAACCTAGATAGAGTATTAAAAAGTAGAGCATCACTTTGCTGACAAAAGTTTGTCTAGTTAAGGCTATGGTTTTTTCAATAGTCATGTATGGATGTGAGAGTTGGACCATAAAGAAAGCTGAATGCTGAAGAATTGATGCTTTCAAATTATGGTGCTGGAAAAGCCTCTTGGGAGTTCCTTGGACTGCAAGGAGATCAAACAAATCAATCCTAAAGGAAATCAACCCTGAATATTCATTGGAAGGACTTATGTTGAAGTTGAAGCTCCAATGCTTTGGCCACCTGATGTGATTAATCAACTCCTTGGGAAAGACCCTGATGCAGTGAAAGACTGAAAGAAAGAGGAGAAGGGGATGATAGAGGATGAGATGGTTGGTTGTATCACTGATCCAATGGACATGAATTTGAGCAACCTCTGGGAGATGGTGAAGGACAAGGAAGCCTGGCATGCAGCAGCGCATGGGGTCGCAAAGTGTTAGACATGACTGAGCGACTGAACAACAACAACAAATTTTGAGTTATTTTTGTGTTTAATATTGCCTTATTTTTAAAACCTTTCCATATTTTGATATGTCTTGTTCATATTTTGTTCTCAGCACCCTAATCTTCATACTGCATTTCACTGGAATTTGAATATAGCAATCATATGATAAATGTTAAAAATGGAATCAATCCCAATTGCCAATTTTCATACAGAAACATGTGTTATGAGTCAGTTGTAAGGTGTAAGCAGCTTCCTAGTGGTGCTAGTGGCAGATCCCCTGCCTGCCAATGCAGGAGACTCAAGAGACTCGGGTTCAATCCCTGGGTCAGGAAGATCCTCTGGAGGATGGCATGGCAACCTACTCCAGACTTCTTGCCTTGAGAATCATGGACAGAGGAACCTTGCAGGCTATAGTCCATAGAGTTGCAAAGAGTCAGAGACAGCTAAAGCAATGTAGCCCACACATGTAAGGTGTAAGCATTGACCATTCTATTCCTCTTCATATATCCCATTGGTTAGCCCATTCAGATTGCTTCTGTAGGCATGGATTGAAAGGTCACTTCATAAATGTTTTAATATTCCTGCTACTTGTCTGAAACATGCTAGGCAAAAAAATGCTGCAAGATGTGTAGTAGTGTTTTTATCTATCTATTATCTTCTCCTTTTAAAAGAGTTTTATGACAGTGCTAGGGAACAGCTGTTCCTTCATTTCAGTAGCTGATTATTTCCGGGAATTGCCAGAAGAATTATTGTCACTCAGGTTATTTGTTCAGATATCATCACATTTATTTATAATTTATATACATTGAGGAAATGAAAAAAAGTTTTTGGGATATACACATTAATTCACAGCTGTGAAGTATGGAATATATTTGAAAAATGTTAAGATTAATACCATTTAGTATCCTAATGTTAGCAGCACATTTTAACTGGAACTTTGAAAAACTGAAAGTGCTGACCTAGAAAGAATCCCCTAAAAAATCATTCACTATGGATTTCTAACAGAACTAAATACGCCTCTCTTCTGCACTTGCCATCAATTTCTTGTCAGATCCAATTCAAAAATCTGATCTTGATCCTTTACAACTTAAATGAGGCAGATAAGAGGTTCTGCCCTTTACTGAATTCTGCTTTTAACAAAGTGCGTTCTATAAAAACACACATACAGGAGTAGATATTTTCAAGTGATGAAAGTGGACTCTGCTACTAATTAGAATCCAGTTTGATGACTTTGCAGAAGCCTCTACAATTGTGACTTCCTATAATGTCTAATTTGCAAGTTTGCTGTTTTGCCACCTGAAATTGCATAAATCTTTTTTATGTTGTGGCTAATTAAGTAACTGAAGTACTTTTAGCATAACACTGTGTGGATTACAAGGTGCTTTCAACATACATCACTCCATGTAATAAATTATAAATTCTTTCTCAAAAATTGCCATAAATCTTCAGGATTTTAAATCATTTTGATCAAAGTGCAGACTGTGCTTTTTTGAAATCAGATTGGATCCATAAGACACCCTATATGTATCATATGCTTCCTTACTCTAGAGAGATTATGTAAAAAGAGCAGCCATAAGTTTCATTAACAGCCATGGAGTATAGAAGAATGAGAATCCATAAACTAGTACTATGACTAGTCAAAATAATTAAATTGCATTGATAAAGTCAAATGATTCTTTTTGTTGTTGTTGTGCTATGCATAATTTTATTTAGTTTTTTTTAAATATTTTTTTAATGGGAGGATAATTGCTTTACAATATTGTATTGGTTTCTGCCATATATCACCATGAATCAGTCGTGGATGTACCTATGTCCCCTCCCTCCTCAACCTCCCTCCATCCCATTCCTTAGGTGGTCACAGAGCAGAGGTTTTGAGCTTCCTGCATCATGCAGCAAATTCCCACTGGCTATCTATTTCACACATGGCAGTGCGAGTGTTTCAATGCTACGGTCTCAAATTGGCTTACCCTCTCCTTCCCTCACTGGGTCCGCATGTCAGTTCTCCAAGTCTGTGTCTCCATTGCTGCTCTGCAAATAGATTTATCAGTGCCATCTTTCTGGATTCCATAGATATGCTTCCATATATATTTGTTTTTCTCCTTCTGACTTATTTTACTCTGTATAATAGGGGCTCTCTTTTCTTAACCAACACCAGCTATATAACTGGGGAGACCAAATGCAAAGTGAAAATTTGAAGCCTTTTGTTAAAAAATTATTAAGAATTTCAAGTTGGTAACAGCAAAGCATGAATTCAAGCATGGGAGTTTTCGGATTGTGGTTTTCTGTGTGCCTGCACAGATTGCCTGCCATGAAATTGGCCTTGATTGTGACATTGCACGTGCCATAGGTTAATATTAATTTAAAAAAATTGTGGAAACCACTATGTGTCAGACACAGTGTTAGGCTGCTCTATTCCGTATAAATTATAACTCCCATAAAACAAAACCTATGAGGGCTACTGTCATCCCACTCTGGAGAAGAAGAAACTGAGGCTGGGATTTTGCAAATTCACCTCATGTCTTCAGAAACTGACAATATTTCTATCCTTCGTTTTTCTCCAGAGCTGGACTTCTACTTAATTAATGATTATAAATTATAAGGAGTGGGGACTTAAAGGAGGAGTAGTCTAATTAAGAAATCTGAAATTTCTGAACTGAGTTTGGCTGAGAGGAAAACAGTCTAGTGAACCTCCCTACTGTTGGTGCCAGGCCTGTGTCTGTGGCATTCCTACATGTTTCTTCCCCAGCTTTCGACATTTCTCCAAGGTGGAACATCTTTCTTTTCTTTTAAATTTGTTTCAGTTCCTTTGATTAGCATATGGTAATGGATCAACTATGCAAAGGATTTTAGTTCCTGTTTTATCCATGAATGCAAGACTTAGATGAGGTCTCATTTTCACTTCTATATTTCCTGGTGAAACTTCTAAATTTTAGGAACAAAATGAAAATGGTCTGAACCAGAAAGATGCTATAGTGTTAAGAAAACTTTGCCTTATACAATTGTCCAAATTAAGCCGTTGTATCTGGGATGGAGAAAACTCAATATCCACGTTTACATTGCTGGTGGGTTTTGTGTAAGAAATCAAGTCTTCTACCTATCTACACCCTCTTTTGACTATAATATGCTGTGGAAAAATCATCTTTGCCCATGCTATCATATGCTAAGAATTACATGGTCAACACCTTAAAATTAATTCCAATCTTTCCTTTGTTTCAATAATATTTTAATGAACATGTTTTTGAATGTAGATTTAATCTTCCTCGAAAATATTTCACTAGGGTCTAATATCAAAGGAGTAATTGCTGTCTCAAAGGTTATGTATTTTACTTAAATCAGCTTCAATTGCTTTTCTAGTTTTAAAGAAAATCATGTTTATTTTAACCAGAAACTATAAAATATAAAGAAATGTCACCCCAAATTACAATAAGCAATATTGGTCACTATTAAAATTTTAGCATAGTTTTCAGTCATACTTCAATCATATTTTTATTCAGTCATATTTAGTCTTAATTTCTCTCATATTTCTTTCTCTGTGTATATACATACCTGTATATGTTACTGCTGTTCTGTTGCCAAGTCATGTGTGACTCTTCACAACCCCATGCTGCTGCTAAGTCACCAGCATACTGCTAGGACCCCAGCATTTCAGGTTTTCCTGTCCAAAGTATTGGAGCTTCAGATTCAGCATCAGTCCTTCTAAAGAATACTAAGGATTGACTTCCTTTAGGATTAACTGGCTTGATCTCCTTGCTGTCCAAGGGAACCTCAACTGTCTTCTCCAGCACCACAATTTGAATGCATCGATTTTTTGGCTATCAGCCTTCTTTATGGTACAGTTCTCACCATTTGACTATACTGACCTTTGTCAGAAAAGTGATGTCTCTGCTTTTTAATACACTGTCTAGGTTTATTTGAGAGTTTGACCATAAAAAAAAAAAAACAAAAAAACAAAAAACAAAACAAAAAAAAACTGAATGCTGAAAAATTGATGCTTTGGAACTGTGGTGTTGGAGAAGATGCTTGAGAGTACGTTGGACTGCAAGGAGATCCAACCAGTCCATCCTAAAGGAGATCAGTCCTGAATATTCATTGGCAGGACTAATGCTGAAGCTGAAACTCCAGTACTTTGGCCACTTGATGCAAAGAACTGACTCATTAGAAAAGACCCTGATGCTGGGAAAGATGGAAGGCAGGAGGAGAAGGGGGCAGCAGAAGATAAGATGGTTGGATGGCATCACCGACTTGATGGACATGAGCTTGAGCAAGCTTCTGGAGTTAGTGATGGACAGGGAAGCCTGGCACACTTTGCAGTCCACGGGGTTGCATGGACATGAGCTTGAGCAAACTTCTGGAGTTGGCGATGGACAGGGAAGCCTGGCACACTTTGCAGTCCACGGGGTTGCAAAGAATCGGACATGACTGAATGACTGAACTGACTAAAGTTTGTCACAGCTTTCCTTCCAAGGAGCAAGTGTCTTTTAATTTCATGGCTGCAGTCACCATCCACAGTGATTTGGAGCCCAAGAAAACAAAATCTGCCACTGTTTCCACTTTTTCTGCATTTATTTGCCATGAAACCATGGGACCAGATGCCTTGATCTTAGTTTTATGGATGTTGAGTTTTAAGTCAGCTTTTTCACTCTCCTCTTTCACCCTCATCAAGAGGCTCTTTAGTTCCTCCTCAATTTCTGCCATTAGAGTGGTATCATCTGTGTATCTGAGATTTTGATATTTCTCCATGCAATCTTGATTCCAGCTTTTGATTCATCCAGCCTAGCTTTTTGCATGATATACTCTGCATATAAGTTAAATAAGCATAATGACAATATACAGTCTTTACAGTATAATTTTTACTTTGCAAATATGCTACAGACATTTTCCTGTGGTTTATTTTCCTCTTTATTATAAGCAATTATATATATATATATATATATATATATATATATATATATATATATACATCAGAGAAGGCAATGGCACCCCACTCCAGTACTCTTGCCTGGACAATCCCATGGGCGGACTAGCCTGGTAGGCTGCAGTCCATGGGGTTGCGAAGGGTCGGACATGACTGAACAACTTCGCTTTCACTTTTCACTTCCATGCATTGGAGAAGGAAATGGAAACCCACTCCAGTGTTCTTGCCTGGAGAATCCCAGGGACGGGAAAGCCTGGTGGGCTGCTGTCTATGGGATTGCACAGAGTCAGACACGACTGAAGTGACTTAGCAGCATATATATATATATATATATAACATGTAAAATATTTATCTAAACAAATTGAAAAGAGGTTCAGGAAAAATAGAAAATATCTGTAGACATAGCTCAGCCCCAGAAAATTATAATTGTCAGATTGACTCAATAGGGTCATTGACTAGAGACCATGGTAGTGAGACTTCACACCAAGTGGACCTTCACCCTAAGCTAAAGTGCCTCTTTCTTTGTCTCTGTTATTTCTGTTACTTGCTTTTTTCCAAAATATTAACATCTAATTTACTATCAAAATTTAAAATTATTTTCTACTCATTATTGCAATTTTAAATGGAAATGGATTTTGAAATTTATCAGATGCATTTTTGACATTTCTTAGGACCTACAGTTTCTCCACCTTTAACCCACTAGCATGGTGAATTATAGTAATGTCTTTTCTGGGATAAAATTAAACATAGAATAAATTATATGTGATCATGGTATGTGTCTTTGGGTGATTTCGGTTGTAGTTTATTTAGACTATCTGTAAGCTGAGTGAGATTTGCCTGTATTCTTTTGCACTGTTTTTACCTATAGAAGCCGTATACAATTTATTGAAAACTTTATGGCCTTTGCTTTCTTTGAGTGAGGTAAAGAAAATAAAAATTAATACAGTCAAGAAAATGTTTCTTCATTTAAAACCCCATGGATTCTGCTTCTTTTTAAAAATTTTATAGCATTTTGATACTTTTCATGGGTGTAATCTGTTTTCAGTTTTATAGTTTTTTATTTTGTAAATGTCTAAATTCATTTTTAATATAATCTGTTTTACTTTGATTTTAAATGTGTTAGCTTAAATTTACCAAGTAATATATACACATTTTTAATATATACTTTCTTATTCTTTATTTGTATATACATGTTTCCCCTTATCTAATTATAATTCTGACCATATTTTTAATGTAAAATTTCCTACTCTGGGATGTGCTTCAGGTATATTTTAAGTTCAAAATTTATTAATCTCTACACTAATCATTATTACTGTTCTGTTTCTATTCTTAAACTTGGTTTGCTATTTTTTCTTACTTTAGAGTTAAATGATAACTTTATTTATACCTGGTTTATTTGAACACTGAAATACTGCTAAGGCAGTTATTTCTAATAAACACAACTTGGACTATAACATACATTTTGAAATGCAAAATATTAAATATAATTGTTTCATGAATACTTTAAAATTTTATATTTATCATTAACTTTATTTAAAACTAAAATTTTGTTTGCTTTATTGTAAGCAGAAAGCACGGAAAATATCATATCATGTGCCAGTTCAATGCCGTTCAGTTGCTCAGTTGTGTCCGACTCTTTGTGACCCCATGAATCGCAGCACGCTAGGCCTCTCTGTCCATCACCAACTCCCAGAGTTCACTCAGACTCACATCCATCGAGTCAGTGATGCCATCCAGCAATCTCATCCTCTGTCGTCCCCTTCTCCTCCTGCCCCCAATCCCTCCCAGAATCAGAGTCTTTTCCAATGAGTTAACTCTTCGCATGAGGTGGCCAAAGTATTGGAGTTCCAGCTTTAGCATCATTCCTTCCAAAGAACATCCAGGACTGATCTCCTTCAGAACGGACTGGTTGGATCTCATTGCAGTCCATGGGACTCTCAAGAGTCTTCTCCAACACCACAGTTCAAAAGCATCAATTCTTCGGCGCTCAGCCTTCTTCACAGTCCAACTCTCACATCCATACATGACCACTGGAAAAACCATAGCCTTGATTAGACAGAGCTTTGTTGGCAAAGTAATGTCTCTGCTTTTGAATATGCTATCTAGGTTGTTCATAACTTTCCTTCCAAGGAGTAAGCGTCTTTTAATTTCATGGCTGCAGTCACCATCTGCAGTGATTTTGGAGCCCAGAAAAATACAGTCTGACACTATTTCCACTGTTTCCCCATCTATTTCCCATGAAGTGATGGGACCAGATGCCATGATCTTCGTTTTCTGAATGTTGATGGTGACTGCAGCCATGAAATTAAAAGATGCTTACTCCTTGAAAGGAAAGTTTTGACCAACCTAGATAGCATATTCAAAAGCAGAGATATTACTTTGCCAACAAAGGTCTGTCTAGTCAAGGCTATGGTTTTTCCAGTAGTCATGTATGGATGTGAGAGTTGGACTGTGAAGAAGGCTGAGCGCCAAAGAATTGATGCTTTTGAACTGTGGTGTTGGAGAAGACTCTTGAGAGTCCCACGGACTTCGAGGAGATCCAACCAGTCCATTCTAAAGGAGATCAGTCCTGGGTGTTCTTTGGAAGGAATGATACTAAAGCTGGAACTCCACTACTTTGGCCACCTAACGTGAAGAGTTGACTCATTGGAAAAGACTCTGATGCTGGGAGGGATTGGGGGCAGGAGGAGAAGGGAACAACAGAGGATGAGATTGCTGGATGGCATCACTGACTCGATGGATGTGAGTTTGAGTGAACTCTGGGAGTTGGTAATGGACAGGGAGGCCTGGCATGCTGCAATTCATGGGGTGGCAAAGAGTCCGACATGACTGAGTGACTGAACTGAACTGAACTGAAGACTAAATTGTTGAGCTACATTAATCAGTTTGGGTTGGAGCTTACTGTCAAAAGAACAAAGAGCTAATCCTTCTTCTTGGTCACGTTGTGGATGCTTCATTTTTTTCACTTTGTGTCCTTTTTGTTCCTCACTTGGAATCCTCATCACTCTTTGAAATTGATTCTGGTTTCTCTCTAGGATACACTTTCTTTTAAAACCTTACTTGACTAGGGTTTTAAGAGGTTTCAAGTTGCCTGCACTTTTGGAAAGAATCTCATTCCTAAACCAAGAGGTAACTGGAATGGATTTCAACGTAAAGGAGTTAATGGAGTAAGTCACTTAAGTCCCATCATCATCACTCACATTCGGACCTCAACTGTGCACAACACCAGGTTATTTAAAGGGATTTAAAATTCATACTAATATACAGTGCTTGTTTAATCTTGTCATTTATTTTAATATATTAGGAGAGTTCTCCAATGAAATAGAGCCAATAGGATATCTATCTGCCTACCTATCTATCATCATTCACCCATTATCTTCTATCATCTCTCGATCTACTATTTATGTATATGTTTATGTACTCTGTATATATTGAGAGATTCATTTGAAGGAAATGGCTCATATTGTTGTGGAGGCTTGTTGAGTTCAAAACAGATGTACTAGGCTTGCAGACTGGAGACTCAGGAGAAGTTGTAGTTCAAGTCCACAGTCAATCTGCTGAGAGAATTATTTCTTGCTTAGGAAAGGTCAGTCTTTGTTCCACTAAGGCCTTCAACTGATTGGATAAGGCTCACTCACATGATGGAAAGTAATCTGCTTCACTCGAGTTCACTAATTTAAATGTTAATATCATCCAAAACCTTTTGCATAAACATCCAAGCCCAGACAAGCTGACACATAAAATTAACCAGCCTGTCATCCCAACATATATGCGTGTGTGTGTGTGTGTATGTATATATATATATATATATATATATATATAAAACCCAAAGTTACAGACTGGAAGGAAAATATTTTGGTTCTCTTCATAGCTATGCTGCTGCTGCTGCTAAGTTGCTTCAGTCGTGTCTGACTCTGTGTGACCCCACAGATGGAAGCCCACCAGGTTCCCCTGTCCCTGGGATTCTCCAGGTAAGAATACTAGAGTGGGTTGCCATTGCCTTCTTCCTTCATAGCTATATCCATCACAAAAAAGCATAAATCAGATGGCATAGCATTTAACAGTATCTAAAATATTTTTCTTGCCATATACCTTCTTCAAATGTGTGTCTTTCTCCTATACTTAAAACAGTCCTTCTTTTGATTATGTTCTTACAAGGCTGACCTCCACCAGTCTCTACTTTATGCTAATTGGTTGTAAAGGAGTACTAATGAAATTCATTTTTGCTCATTAACTCTATACCTGGGTGTGCTAGAAAGCCACCTCTCACTATTTAACTCAAGGGCTATTTGTACACTTAAATTATCAGCTTAGTGATTCAAGAGGTTGAGCAGGGTCTTAACCTAACAAGATGAATTTTTTTCTAGCTTTATTTCTCTTAATGAAAGTGTTGTGATGCTTTACAGGTATTTTAAGTTGAATTTTCTATTTAGTTTAGCCATTTCTAAACTGAGACAGACTTTTTTTTACAGGTGCTACTTTTGCGGTATAACAGAAATGATGGTAAACCCAACCCTAATTCCCTGATGACCTTCTCTTCACTGCAGTTGATACAGATTTGAGGACCCCTAAAACCTACTACCAATCTTTCCAGATGTTGTTTTTCTTACTGGGAAATTATTTCATATTGGAAATCCTGTTTGTCAATATTGTCCTAATTTTAGTCACCTCATAAATTTGGAAAAGAGGCTAGTGGGATTCTGCTATACTTTTGCTTCCAAAACTCTTTATAGATTTAAAATTAAAAAATATAAAATAACATGCTTGTTAAGGATATAAGCAATTTTCAGTTCCTGTAAAAAATAACTGATTTTATTTTTAAGCACTTGTTTCAGTGCAGTCCTCCTTTGGTATTTTTTTTCCTTATTCCCCTGAGATTTATGTCTATTTCTGATTCTGTTCCTCAAGCCTCTCTGAGAATAGGAAGGCAATGAACTCATTTGATTTTTGTTTTAGCAATGCCTGTCTTTTCAGTCAGTAAATTGCTCTGGCCATCTGTAAGAAACTCCACTCTCTCTGTTACTGACCTTTTGTTCTTTCCATGCTTGAAAAATGTCTTATTATTTGTCTTAATGTCTTCTGCAATCTTCTTTTCATTTGACACCTTTCCTTTTCTTATCCTATTTTCTTTTACACTTCAAGCTTCAAAATCATGTATATATTCATAGATTTTGCATGAGCTTTTCTTTCCCTGATACTATTTTATTTTGCGTTTAGCATTTGTAGTATGAGCACTGATCCCATGTCTTTATGTTCTGGTGCAGTACATTTATGTTAAAAACAAACAAACAAAAAACTTTACATTATTTCTTTCTTATTTCTATCTGACTTTCAAATTGAACTAGTAAAAACATTATCCACTTAATCAGTCATTAATCAAAATTATACTAAATCCCTGCTGTGCTTTATAGTTTTTGATTTGTTATGATTAAGTTCAACTTAAGAAAAAGTGTATACTTTCCCAGTTTTTAATATAATGTGTTTGCATTTTCTTTTCTTTCATTTTTTTTTTTTTTTGCCTTCACTTTCAGTCTTCCAGGACACATATAAAATTTAGGAATATTGCAAAATCTGATAGCAACATTTTCATTGTAGCCTCAGAAGGCAAATATCTCTACTTATTTTAATACACACTTGTAAAAAAGGATGTAATATCATAGTTTGTTAAAACAACCAAAGTTGTTTCAATGCAATTTGTTTATGCAAGTGATGTTTCTTCAATGAGAAAGTTTCTGCAGTAATTATCAATTAATACATGGCCATGCATGAGTCCCTTTGCAGTGTGCATAAAAGCCACCCCAGTTGGGGCAGTCCTAGAAGGCTTAGTTTCTCTGTTGTCTTCAGAAATTCATAAAGTTTAAAAATGTTTATGTATGTTGACATTACATTTCATAGGAGGTGGCAATTTTCACAAAACTTCTCATCCAAGTGGCCTCTAAAGATGAGGTGTATTCTTTCATAACATTCTTCGAGAAAATAAAGCAAAATAGTGAGTAAAATAATAATGCAGCCTTAACCTCAATCTTTTATATTCATTATATTCATTGCTTTTAGATTTTTAGATATTAGTTCCTCTATGATATTGCTTCTGAACACTGCAAGGTAATTTGCTTTCTTGTTACACATGAGTAAACTGCCTGACCTAACCACTGAGCTGTTTACTAAAGTGATCTGGCTTGCTCCTGTTAACCATGAACAAGACAGCCCCAGCTAATTGGGCAATTAAAATTAAGGAAAATGCGCCACAAAGAAATTCCCTGCATTCAACTCAACTCAGCATAAAATCTTGTTAATTCAACATTAAAATGAACTTCTATCTTAAGTAAATACTAGGCTTTATATTGATCCTTTCTTGATCTAAGGCTATTTTTTAAAAATATATATCTTGCTTGATAAAATAGAGTTTAGATTAGATGGAACATTAAATATTAAGATGTTTGTTTGTTTGTTTGTTTTCCCCTAGCACTAAGGTGACTACTTTTCTGGCACATCTTGAGCCGTTTTTGTAATAAGGATATAGAAAATGTCAAAACCCAAAACAGATCATAGCCAGTGATAGAAATGGATCTGTTTCATACATAGTATAAAGTGTGACTAGTTCTCTTGTAGTATAATGTTGGTTCTTCTATCTTTGAATTGAACATTTTTTTAGGTGCACATAAGAAAATTGTTTTATATCATTCTGGCTTTCCTGATAGCTCATCTGGTAAAGAATCAGCGTGTAATGCAGAAGACCCTGGTCCAATTCCTGGGTCAGAAAGATCCTCTGGAATAAGGGAAAGGCTCCCCACTCCAGTATTCTGGCCTGGAGAATTCCATGGACTGTATATTCCAAGACTTTCCATGAAAGTCACAGTCAGACAGGACTGAGTGACTTTCACTTCACTTTTGTATCATTCCATATAATTAAAATGATACACGTATAAATGTCTAGCCACAAAATGACTGTATGTATAATTTTTTTACATTGCCACTTTAGAAAAACAAAACTTTCCTTTTTTTGTTTTGGCTAAACTTATTGAAAAGCAGAGACATGACTTTGCCAACAAAGGTCCATCTAGTCAAGGCTATGGTTTTTCCAGTGGTTATATATGGATGTGAGAGTTGAACTGTGAAGAAAGCTGAGAGCTGAAGAATTGATGCTTTTGGACTGTGGTGTTGGAGAAGACTCTTGAGAGTCCCTTGGACTGCAAGGACATCCAACCAGTCCATTCTAAAGATCAGTCCTGGGTGTTCTTTGGAAGGAATGATGCTAAAGCTGAAACTCCAATACTTTGGCCACCTCATGCAAAGAGTTGACCATTGGGAAAGACTGATGCTGGGAGGGATTGGGGGCAGGAGGAGAAGGGGACAACAGAGGATGAGATGGCTGGATGGCATCACCGACTTGATGGATGTAAGTTTGAGTGAACTCCAGGAATTGATGATGGACAGGGAGGCCTGGCGTGCTGTGATTCATGGGGTCGCAAAGAGTCAGACATGACTAAATGATTGAACTGAACTGAACTGAACCTTAAAAAGCATTCTCTAATTTGTTTTTTTTTTTTCCAATTTGTAATTTATTTTCTTGATTCAGGTTATGTTACTTTCTTTTATTATGCTATTTACAATCATCAGTAACTTCTCTCCATCATTTCTGCCTATGAAAACAGTGTTTGGAAGTTTCCCGTCTGTATTGATTGTGTCTTTCCCCACACCTCCACAGTCCTTCTAGCTGAAACATTCACCTTTAGTGCCTTAGGTCTGTTATTTGAGGACAGAGACCTGTTCACTCGTAGCAAGCAGTTAGAAAGAAACTACCTTTCTCTTTTACTGGCAATGTGTGCATGAAGTCTTCACAAGAAATTACTTGGATGTTCTGTAGACAGTGCCTTTGGTTTTCCTGGGTCATTTAGTTTAAAGTGATCAGGATGGGGAACACATGTATATCTGTGGCGGATTCATTTTGATATTTGGCAAAACTAATACAGTTATGTAAAGTTTAAAAATAAAATAAAATAAAAAAAAAATAAAGTGATCATGGCCAGGATCATAGTTGGCATTGTGTGTTCGCACATTTTGTTACAATCGTACTCTTCTATTCCATGTTAAAAAGATCTTAGCATACTGAACAAGGATGAGGTTTTGCTTAGGGCTCCAAATGCAAAAGATACATTGAGGACGGGGAAGTAAGAAGAGTTATTTGCATGGATGTTTGCCTTTGCTATTTTTATCCTTTCCTAAATATTAAGATGATGGTTGAATTGTTGAAGGACTAGCAATTACAATCAGTATGTGAGTTCATATAATTTGCTTTCTGTACTACTCCATAATCCATACTTTTCTGAGTGTATATATAACACTTCTTGGCTTTCTTTAGTATCAGCAATTATTTTGATGCAGTATCTGTTGATCCTGTTAGCAGAGATGATATACTATCTGATCATTAGCAAATATTATTGCAGGAGTCAGGCAGTCTCCAATACTTTGTATGTAACTATGGAAAGGACTGGAGTAGAAAATGGCAACCTACTCCAATATTCTTGCCTGGAAACTTCCAAGGACAGAGGAGTCTGATGGGCTACAGTCCATGGAGTTGCAAAAAGTCGGACGCAACTGAGCATGCACTCATGCATGGAAAGGATACGAAGTACACTAAACCATTGATTACCACAACAGTTTGTACATATGAATTCTGTACAGTTGCAACCATTAATGCAAGTGATTATGACTTTTCAGAGTCCCAAATGTAAGACAGGTAATAGGCCTGAGGAATGCAAGTGCTAACCTGAACCAAAAAGTTAGCAGATTCAATCTTAAAAACATTTTGTAAATATAAATCTAAAGTTTAATGGTAACATTGGTATAATATTATGCAATGATAAAGTTTAGAACAAAATATTGTTTGACACATATTTTGAGAAGGCAATAGAAAGTGTCAACAAAATCCAAGCTAATAGTCTGTGTTGTGAAGGCTTCATGCTTAACTGTATTAATGTCACTTTCTGTTATGGGTTCATTCTAGTTAAGGTGTTCTCTAGCTTCAAGGAAGAATAGCAATGAAGCACGCAGAGGAAGAATTAGAAAAAGGCAAACGTGTGTTGATGACCAGTTTCTCCTTTATAGATGTTACCTATGTTGTTTCTAATCCTCTGGCGTCCCCTTCTCCTCCTGGCCCCAATCCCTTCCAGCATCAGAGTCTTTTCCAAAGAGTCAACTCTTCGCATAAGGTGGCCAAACTATTGGAGTTTCAGCTTTAGTATCAGTTCTTCCAAAGAACACCTAGGACTGATCACCTTTAGGATGGACTGGTTGGATATCCTTGCAGTCCAAGGGACTCTCAAGAGTCTTCTCCAACACCACAGTTCAAAAGCATCAATTTTTCAGTGCTCAGCTTTCTTCACAGTCCAACTTTTACATCCATACATGACCACTGGAAAAATCATAGCCTTGACTAGACGGACCTTTGTTGGCAAAGTAATGTCTCTGCTTTTTAATATGCTGTCTAGGTTGGTCATAACTTTCCTTCCAAGGAGTGTCTTTTAGTTTCATGGCTGCAATCACATCTGCAGTGATTTTGGAGCGCAAAAAAATAAAGTCTGACAGGTTTGGGTGAACTCCGGGAGTTGGTGATGGACAGGGAGGCCTGGTGTGCTGCAATTCATGGGGTCGCAGAGAGTCAGATACTACTGAGTGACTGAACTGAACTGAACTGATGTTGTTTCTGACATATATATCAGCACGTTGTCTTAAAGTGAGGTAATGTGCAATTTTGTGTACTTAAGTAAACAGTTTCAAAGAAAAGCTCAATAGCCATTGAATTCCAAATGCAGTGTGGTGATATATCAACCTTGGTGCAGCTCAGAAATGGTGACTCTGAGGCCTCATTTTAGAACAGTATGTCATAATTTGCATTTAGCAAAATCTCCTTGCAATTTGCATACATAGTCAAGTATGAGGAGCACTGGTCTAAAATAATCTTTAGTTTTCTACCAGTTAAATACTATCATGACCCAACAAGGCCTTTTCTATATGTTCTAAGACAATAGTAAAAGCAAAAATACAAATTTATTATAAAAGGTGCTGAATGGTATAGGAGTAGATGTGAAGTGTCTTATGACCTCACAATTCACTTAAAAATCCTGTGATATTAGCATTCATTTATTGGGGAAGTATAGCAGCTGACATGTTTCAGCCATAGTAACTGGTTAATTACAAGAATGTAATAATACCTTTTTTTTTTTTTTTTTGCTTGTCATACAACACATTTATTATCATCCTATTCCATAATATTTTTAATGATTAATGCTAGTGCAGAATTCTTTATTTAAAAGGAGTCTAAACCTGAAATTTTGCTTTTATTTCCAAAGAACTTTAAAAAATTACCTTAACAATTTATCTTACGAATAATTGGAGTCATTCAACTGTGGATATATTTTCCATGCTGGTACAAGAAGAAGAAGGCAAGACAATGGCAACCCACTCCAGTACTCTTGCCTGGCAAATCCCATGGACAGAGGAGCCTGGTAGGCTGCAGTCCATGGGGTCGCTAGGAGTCCGACACGACTAAGCGATTTCACTTTCACTTTTCACTTTCATTCATTGGAGAAGGAAATGGCAACCCACTCCAGTATTCTTGCCTGGAGAATTCTAGGGATGGTGGAGCCTGGTGGGCTGCCGTCTATGGGGTCGCACAGAGTCGGACACAACTGAAGCAACTTAGCATAGCATTTTCATGCTGGTGATATGTTTTTTTGTATGAACTTTCTTTTCTGCTATTTTTGAGAATATAGACTTATTTTAAATTTCCTTTCAAGTGTTATTTAATTTCTAACTATTTTTACTAAATTGTTCTAGTTGGCATAGTCCTTAGAATTCTCTTTAGATATCCACAACATTCATTTCTCTTTTTGAGAGCCAATGTATATGTATTCTCTGCTGAAGAACTATGTCACATAATCCTCACAAGTTAAATTCAGATTTTTCCAGGTCTCAGTGAGGCCTTAAGTAGAGTACCAAAACACCTCAGTTATTTATTCCCTTTGGAGTTTGAGTAGGAATGTGATATTCACACTGCAACACGATTTACAGTTCTTGGAAACAAATCCTATTACAAACATGAAATAGGATAATGGAATTTCTCAAACTTATACTTTTGAGTTTCTGGCATTTTGGTGGGAAAAGCGGGAGAGACAAAGCGTCTGCATTTGTTTCCAAGCTGCTTTGAGTTGTGCTGTTTCTTGTCGTATTTCATAATGAGTCTGGATGCTTTCTGGCAAAGACATCTGTGAGCTACTGCAAGATAATTCTTCAGGACATCAAAGAAATTAATGACAGAAAGAGTTTATTTCTAAAAGAAATAGCTGCCTTATAGAGCTTGAGAGGAGCTGAGGCTACTGGGGTAATCTGAGTCAATTACACTGAATTCACATGGGTGAGTCTGCAGTTCTCAGCTCCTCCCTCTAACAGCTGTCCTTAATCAGTCCTGATTCCTTATTTCATCCAATGCCCCCTACAATGCTGACTCTGTCCAGCTCAAGCCAGACTCCTTAATAATTGTTCACTCATTTAGATTAAACTCCCCCATCGCTGGACTTCCCATGTTTTGCTTCCTCCCTGGTATTTTCTGACTTCTTTTATCAAATATTTATGACATCTTGTTGTACAACTTTGCCGTAAGATGTGAAATTTACACAAAATGTAAAATTTGCAATGACTGCTGAGTTTTGTAAATATCAAAGTAGAGACCAGAGAAGTGTAAGAGCTTCACTTTTACTCACTTGCCATGGCTAATTGCTAGACCTAAAAAACAAAATGAAACTTTAAGAAATGGACATCTATACTCCCATTTAAAAATTATTTCTTGAACTTTATCTGTAATCTATGATATTGTTGCCTTTCTTTTGCATACTGTTTAGGACTAAGAATGACATATATGCTAAACGAAAATAAATAACTTATTTGTATCCATCTCAGGTTGACCTTCTCTATCATCTGTTTTTAGAGAGTCATAAAAAAATAGAACTGATCCTACATCTTCTAAGATCATATTTCTATATTTGTATAAAACAGTAACTATTGTAAGCCAGACAGTGATTAATGATTTTATGGAAGAAGCTTCCTTTACCAAACATTATTAACAAATACTGTGGAGTATCCATGTTACTTTATGCTTAAAAATATAAACTGTATGTAATCTGGTGTTTCCAGTGGGGACAATGAAATGTATCCCTATGAACCACCAATGAATAGCTAGATTCTCAGAATACCTCAATTCCTGGTCCTACTTACAGTAGTTACGGTTTGCTATATATGAAACTAGTTGTTTAAAAATACTATGTAATTCAGATTTTCAATATATTTTCAATACAGCAATCTACAAGGTAAGTCTGATTCCCAGTTTACTGATGAAGTAAATTCAATTTATTTGAATCCTCCTGTTTTCATTGAGGGTTCTACCCTGAAAACTAAACAAGTACTTCTCCTTCAGCTCAGCACCTTGCTCTCTTACTCTCTCAGCTGCTTTAGAATCACAGAGGCAAAATGATCAGACACAACACAGCAGCCAATGCCTCCCCCACCCCTGCCCCCAGCTTCCCATCTGTTTGACCCAGATACTGGGTTATTTGAAAGATAACCTTTCCAACTTATCCCTTTCTTCTCCCCATCTTCCAAATTCCATTTTTTTTGTGTTTTTTTAAAAATGAATTTATCATGGAAGCAAAATAAGCAATTAATGATTTTATGCTAATGCATTAATAATTCATTTAACTTGATATGTTTCTCAGCCTGAGTATCTGCAATTTGAGAGAGATAAAAAAATCTATGTGTATTCTAAGAGATTTCCAATATGGAATTTCTAATACTTTCATCACAGATGTCCACAAGGAATGGTGTGTTGGAGTTGGTTTGTGTGAACTTGAGAGAATCAATTATTAATAAAAATGAATGTTGTTCCTATAGATATTACATTCTAGTGTGTGGTAGCAGAAACAGCAATAACATTCCCTGCAAAAAAAAAGCAAAAAGAAGACATAAGTAAAACATATAAATATATTTTAGGTAATATGGGACAGTGAAATCCTCAGTGGACAGGAATCTCTCACTGAGAAGGTAAAATTTTAGTTGTGACTTGAAGGAAGCAACAGAGTGAGACTTGATATCTGAGGTAATGTATCCCCAGTAGAAATGATGGGGTATGCAAAGATCCTGGGGCATGAATGTGCCTGAAGTATTTGAGGAAAAGTGAGGACTGTGTGGGTAGGCCTGAATGAATCTGGGATGAGAAGCTGGCAATTAGGGCAGAGAAGTAACATAAGGCCAAGAGGGCCACATGGTTATAGTAAGAGCTCTGGCTCTTGTTCTAGATAATAGGAAAGAATTTTCAAGCATTTTGAATAAAGGAATGACACAGAAACTCATTTTTCTCTGGCTGCTGTAAGGAGAATAGATTGGAAGGGACAATAGTAGACACAAAGATACCTATTAGGATTGGATTCATTCAACACTTATAGTGAACTGTAATACTTGCAGAAGAGATGGTAAAATTTGAGTGAGATTCTTTGAGAAGATCTGGATTGAAGGAGAAAGGATTTATGCTGGTTCTAAAGTTTTTACTTCAGCAACTAGATGTGGGGAATTCTCAGTAAGTAATGGCTTGTAAGAGAATCATAGAACTTATTTTGGGGCATATTAGACTTCTAAATCAAGATGTTGAGTAAGCAGTTGGATATACACTAACCTGAAGTTCAAGGAAAAAGTTCAGGGATAACTTGGAGTGTTATCAGCAAATAGGTGGTATTTAAAATCACAAGGCAGGATGTGATCACCTGGAAAGTAAATATAGATAGAAAATCAAGTCTATTGAACAGGAAATATGTGATCATTCAGATTACTGCAGTAAAATCAGTGCCTACATAACAAGCTGTCTTCTCCCCCAACCTCTGCACATACATATGTTAGTAGAAATAAAACATGTATTCCACTTCACATTCTTTATAAAACTCTGATTAACTTCTACTAGTGCTTTAAGATTCAGCTTCAACATCATGTTCTCCTTATGTCTAGAGAATGGCTGAGTTGTCACTTTAATGTAAATCATAGGAATCACACATCAATCTGCTTTTATTTAACTTATATTTCTGTATTGTTATTATCTCAATCATCCATGCATTTGTTTATGAACTTGGCGAGGATCATATATTTCCAATGTCTAGTATTTAACTTGAAAATGTGAAGGCACTTGGTATATTAATGAATAAAATAAAAGACATAATAATGGAAAGTAAACGGAGAAGAAGGATATAGAGAGTTTTCAGGGTACGCTGTGGAGGAGGGTGTTAGAGAGGAAGACTGAGGTATATTTTACCCAGTGTGTAATCCTGGTTCTGAAAATCTGCTTGCATTTTTGCAAACATGGAATACATACTGTATAACTTAGCAGAACATGATTCAATTTCCTCTTCTGTGAAATGAGAGTGTTAAACTGAGCCCCTTCCAGCTTTAAAACGCAAAGATTTTATGACTCTCAGATTCCCAAGTGAAATATGGTCTGAGAGTTGTGGACGTCTTTTCTTCCCTGTGTTTGGTCATGCTAATTATATCAATCCCCCGTGCTGGCTGTAGGTGCCCTCACCACATTTGCTTAGTCTCACTTCCTCTCACCCCTGACCTGGTAGACATTATTACCCTGATTGTTTTACAAGTTATCATTACCCTCAAAAAAGTCATGTCTGCTATATTTTCATTATTTGTATTTGCTGTGTGTTGCCTTGACTTTCCTTTTCATTCTGTAAAGCAAAGAAAGCAAAACAAAACAAAGAAAATCAAAACTTTCTTTTTTCCCCTTTTGAAAAAAATTTGACATTAGGCAAGGAAATTATCACTAAATACAACCATTTAAAATTTGCTGAAAAAGACATTGGGTGGAAAAATGTGATAAGATTCTGCAGTGATAAGAACTCATTCACTTACAGTGCTTCAGAGGAGTTTGCCATTGATTCACACAGCTCCATAGTCTTCCATATATTACTAAAAGTTAGTTAAGAAAGAACTATTCTTATCCTCTTTCCATTCTTTCTGCTTCACTCAAAAGTTGATGCTGAAATATAAACTAATGAAACATGCATGATATAGATTTCATTATAAACTGATTCCATTTAATTCATCCTCCATGGTGACTAAGTAGTTTCTGAAATTAGGCACTTTTTATACCAACACTAAAAGCTCAAAACTTTTATTCTTCTTCCTAGATTATAGAAAATCCCAGGGAGAGAAGTATTAGATTTAAAATTAGTGTGTTTATAGTGAAGTTAAAGTCCCAGATTCTAAAATTCATTAAGCTAAAACATATTAAGTCAATTTTAAATCCCTTACTTACTTATTGCTTAAAAATATAGCACAAGCTCATTAGTTTTCCTGTTCTTGCCAAGTAACAACCTGGAGTTGATTTTTCACTAGAGAGGAGATTAAATTTAAAAACCAGAATAATGGAAAGCTTAAATGATACTAAGTGAGTCATAGTATGTTTGTAATCTAAATTCCACCTTTGCAATTGTTTATAATTAAATAAATCATATTTAAGTACACTGCTTTAGCATCAATATGATTATTTCACCTAACACTGGACCTGATTACTTATCATTCATGTATGTATTAATTGTGAGCTATTTCAACTAATCAAGTGGAAGGTACTTACTGAGTTTCTATAGTTTGATCAGTGCTATGATTCATTCTACAGAACAGAAGATTTCAAACGTTTTTTGTGTGTGTGATTTTATTTTATTTTTATTTTTTTTAATTTTTTTAAAATTTTATTTTATTTTTAAACTTTACAATATTGTATTAGTTTTGCCAAATATCGAAATGAATCCGCCACTGGTATACATGTATTCCCCATCCTGAACCCTCCTCCCTCCTCCCTCCCCACACCATCCCTCTGGGTCGTCCCAGTGCGTCAGCCCCAAGCAGCCAGTATCGTGCATAGAACCTGGACTGGCGACTCGTTTCATACATGATATTATAAACTAAGATCCACAGTTAAGCGGAGAAGACAATGGCACCCCACTCCAGTACTCTTGCCTGGAAAATCCCATGGGTGGAGGAGCTTGGTAGGCTGTAATCTATGGGGTCGCTAAGAGTCGGACACGACTGAGCGACTTCCCTTTCGCTTTTCACTTTCATGCATTGGAGAAGGAAATGGCAACCCACTCCAGTGTTCTTGCCTGGAGAATCCCAGGGAGGGGGGAGCCTGGTGGGCTGCCGTCTATGGGGTCGCACAGAGTCGGACACGACTGAAGCGACTTAGCAGCAGCAGCAGCAGCCACAGTTAAGCAATGCTTCTTATATTGTAAACCAGTATAACACACACATTTCAACAGAAGGAAAGTTTCTGGAAACAAAACACAGGTTTCCATCTGTGAAATACTCTGATGCTGTCTTTGATTTCTACTCTACTGGGTTATTCTGTATCATCCAAAATGCTCATTGAGATCTGGGACAAACATTAAAAAGCACCACTGTAGAGTACCTAAGGAGCCTTCTTTAAAAAGGTTGAAACTGGGTCAGGAGAGAAGGATAATATGAAACAAAATGCAGTTTAATATCACAGGCAGTGACATTATCTTCAAAAAGCTGAGACCTGAGCCAGACTTTGATAAGCAAGAAGAATGTGGCCAAGTGAGATACAAATGGGAAAGGCCAAATTGTAGGGAAGAAGTGTGTGTGTTCCCAGAACAGAAACAAGACAATCCTGGTGGGGGCACGTGGTTTGCTTTGGGCACTGGAGAATCATAAAGACCGAGAAATTGTAGTTAGAAGTCTAACTGACAGTAAGAGAGAAATTTACACCTAATAGAGGAGGGACTAGATTTTGACCATTACAGATGTGTGGATGAAATGATGTTTAAGGATGATTAAAGTATGGTAAAACATACAGAATGAATTACAGAGGATTGGTTATACTCCTCTATACTCCACAGTGGGAGTAAGACCCACTGTGGCAGTAATTTTGATATTATGTGAGTAGAATCTGAAAAATATAATTAATAGTCCCTCATGAAACAAATATTTAGTAAGCATCTGCTATTAAGCACTTAATAAATGTTGGGAATAAGTGGAGAACTGATTGAAGTCATTACTTTTATAAAACAATTTCTAGTGACAGGAAAAAGATAATATCTGAAAAGAGCAAATAAAATAATTTCAGATAGTAAAAGTGTTAGGAATAAAATGAAACTGGGTAGAAATTATGTTATTAAAGGCTTGGGGACTAGAATAGTTTAACTGCAGGCAACAATGCAGAAATGAGGATGAGAAAGCAGAGCCCATACAAGGAGTTTCAAGTCTATATGTCACCTTTGCATGTCACATGGGAAATTAACAGAAACTACATATACAAACAAGGACTTGGATCCTGAGAGCACAAATGCTTTGTAGATATGATGATATCATGAAAATAGAGCCAAATCCATTCCATAGGCTGTGGAATTCAGAAGGGTTTTCCTTCTGACTCCAGTAGGTCATGTAATTAGATTCTAAAGAAATTTTTCTTAAATCTTGTGGTCTAGGTGCCATATGGGTTACCATAGGATTGTTGAGTTTCAACCAAAGCCATAACAGAACAAAGCAAAAACAGCATTTGCTTAATAGATGTTTCAAGGTGAGGTCAGCCAAAAGTATGGTCCACACATCACATGAATCAGAATCTCTAGGAATTACTGTTCAAATGTAAATGATTGGACCCTCACTCCAAATCTGCTTGATCAAGTTCTTTAGAAAAGACTAGAAAATCTACATTTATAGAAAATATTCTAAGGGTATTCTAAGACTACTCAAGTTTAAGAACCATTTTTATTTTATAGTTCAGTGAACTGAAGCTAGGGGGATTAAATGAAGCTTATGATCATACTGTCTGTGATAGAGCTAAGACTAGGTTCTGAGTTTTCTGCTGTAAAATAGATAGCCAATGGGAATTTGCACTATGTCTCAGGGAACTCAAACATGGGCTCTGTACCAACCTAGAGGGGAGGGGTGGGGAGGGAGATGGGAGGGAGGTTCAGAAGGGAGGGGACATATGTATACCTATGGCTGATTCATGTTTAGGTTCGACAGAAAACCACAAAATTCTGCAAAGCAAAGATGGGGAACACAGATATACCTGTGGCGGATTCATTTCGATATTTGGCAAAACTAATACAATATTGTAAAGTTTAAATATAAAATAAAATTTAAAATAAATAAATAAATAAAAAAGCAAGAATAGGTTTTGTATTCAGACATACCCAACTAAAGAATTTGACTCTGCTTTTTTACTAGTTATGTGACTCATGTCAAACAGATGTCCCTGAGCCACCATGTCCTTTTCTGAAAATTGGGAAATAATAATTATTTAAAAGTGTAGCTTAGTTTGTTTTTTGCAGGAATCAAGATATGCCTTTTAAACCACAAGCACTTGGCATAAAGAGTACACGTGGACTATGGCTGTCGTTACTGTATCTGCTATGCTAGGGTTAGTAGAGCAAGTAATCAAGTGCTTGAA
The DNA here is from genome assembly GCF_029407905.1 of Bubalus kerabau. Taxonomy (NCBI): domain Eukaryota; kingdom Metazoa; phylum Chordata; class Mammalia; order Artiodactyla; family Bovidae; genus Bubalus; species Bubalus kerabau. The sequence goes on along the minus strand of NC_073635.1, from coordinate 5,811,777 downwards.
CTCTGAAGCCAAACGCTGTATGATCAGATCACAGCTTTGCCATTTACTAATTCAGTGACCTAGGGGGATGGCTGGTGACCTCATTGTGCCACAATCAGTAGAGTGGTGACAGCAATGTAACCACCTCAAAGATTTGTTGCAAAGATTAAATGAATTAATACAAGTAAAGCCCTTAAAACAAGGCATGCTATGTTCTCATATGTGAGATCTCAAGATGCTACTATCATTATGGTCTCACACAGAAAGAAAAAAGAATAGCCTCTTGGAGGTTATTCCTCCTGGAGATGCTGCTGAATAGTCAGGCTGTTTCAGTGAGAGAAGAATAAGTGTGAACGTGGAGCATTTAAAAGAGGTCAGTGCAACCTTAAGAGTCAGGAATGCTTGGATCCCTGTTTCTCCTGTACTGAGAGTTGTCTGCTTGGATATTTCACATTCAGGTAGGACTGAAAATTGGATAGACCGCATGTTCCCTCTGGGTGTCCTTGTTCTGCTGTTTTTTTATTCTCACCTGTCTTTCTCCTTCTTATAACTTTTCTCATTCCTTTACTCTGGGCAGCTTTGGGTTTTCTTTGGATTGCCAGAAAACCACTTAAGACAGAAAGGTGGTTGTTTTATTTAAAAATATTCTGTAGCTTCTTGCCTCTAAAATATTGCAGTTATTGAAGCCACAAAAATAAGTTTTTATTCCCAAAAAGGAGAATTATTTTGAAAACTTCTTTTCCATGAAACAATTTAGATCAGCAACTAATTAGACTCTGTGTAATACAGTAAACACCATGATCAGCTACTTTTATCTTAAAACATGTTCATTATGATTACTAGTACGTTGAAAGAGTGAGTCACATTTATATGTGCATATAAAAACAGGTAATCATTAAGTCTTAATGTTCCTACTTTCAAAAATATTCTCAGACTGGTTATTGGTGTGTCTCAGGCCTCTGACTCTTCTGGCCAGCTCCATATTACAAGCAGTCCATCTCTAAAGACTATCATAATAGCCTTCTATCTGGAATCCTAAAGCATTCCCCATACACAAGTATTATGATTGTTTAAAACTACAAATCTCTCCATGTTACTCCTCTGCTTCAAGCAATTCAGTGGCTTTCTGTTGCTCTTAGGATAAAGTAAAAAATTCCTTAAAAGACTTAGGGAGTCTGGTTTTTACCTCCCTCTTGTTCCAATCTTACTTCTCTCTTTGGACTTTCTTTTTTTTTTTTTTTTAATTTTATTTTATTTTTAAACTTTACATAATTGTATTAGTTTTGCCAAATATCAAAATGAATCCGCCACAGGTATATGGACTTTCTATAGTTTCATTAACCTAACCTTCTTTGAACCTTCCTACTGAATTTCACCACTAGAAAACTCTTTCTTGCTCCTTATCCATCAGCAACACATTCAGATGCAGACATATTTTCACCTAGCTAATTTTATTCCTAAACTTAGATGACATTTTATTTTAAAATCTCATTTCTTCAAAACATCTTCTCTGATTTCAGAGTATATGTTAGTCTTTGCTCTTTTTACCAGCCTAGCATCTGATAGTATGGATTTACTTTATAGTCTTTATGACAGTTGAGTCCAAATAATAAATTATTTAAGGCTTGTGGTCTGCACTGTGCTTAAATTCCATGGTGTCAGTGTCCAGGCAAGAATTACTCAATATTACAACTCAAGTGACAAGCACAGGGTAGGAACTCAACAAATAATTGTTAAATGAAGAATATATGAATGAATAGCATTCAAGGTTGAAATTTAAAAATTTGGAACATATTTCTGCTAATAATAAGAACTACTTACATTGACTAAGATAACTTTAATAAATTAAAAATTATGTTAGAGTTGGTAACAGAATGAATCTCTATTGGTTCCTTCTTATTTTCTGATCATAGTTGCTTTTCCCTAATTGTGATAACTAGGCCTTAGTGTGACAAATATACTAATTGATGTTAATTTGAGTTAATGAAGATTTATGGACTGACTTTCAAATATTGTCTATTAGTCCCAAATGAAGTGGATAAATTGTCTTCTGTTAGGTTTTGGTCTGAAAAAAACATCTTTTAAGAGCAAGCCTTCCCATCTGCTGGGCAATTGATCAAATAGCACCAGTGACTCTAGCCTAGATGTGGGTGTGAGATCATTGTTACTCAATCAAAACTTTCCCACAAATACATGGTTTGTTATGGTGTATGTACGTTTTTATCTAAATAGAGGCAATAAAATTTAATTACAGTGAGTTCTGCACATTCAGAGTTAAAGTCTTCCTTTTTCTGAGATTGTAGCTACTTAATTTTGAGCTTTTGGTGGTCATCTTTCTTATGAAGTAGAGATAGTCTGCTTAAAAATAAAACAAGGACAAAGGTAATGAGAAATGAGAGAGAAACAAAATCACCCAGTTTTTTGTTGTCCTTTTTTGAAATAAAATCCACTCAATAAGATACATAACTTAAAAAAAATTAATTTAATTTTGCATTCTAGATGGACTTTATGGAGGCAAAATTTTTCTTAAAAGCACACTTTTAGTGGGATTTGAGTGTACACAAGTGATAGAGTATTTGTCAAAAATAGATTTGTGGCCCATTTTTTGATTGGGTCATTTATTTTTTTGGAATTGAGCTGTAGGAGTTGCTTGTATATTTTTGAGATTAGTTGTTTGTTGCTTCATTTGATATTATTTTCTCCCATTCTGAAGGCTGTCTTTTCACCTTGCTTATAGTTTCCTTTGTTGTGCAGAAGCTTTTAAGTTTAATTAGGTCCCATTTGTTTATTTTTGCTTTTATTTTCAATATTCTGGCAGGTGGGTCATAGAGGATCTAAATAGACATTTCTCCAAAGAAGACATACAGATGGCTAACAACCACTTGAAAAGATGCTCAACATCACTCATTATCAAAGAAATGCAAATCAAAACCACTATGAGGTACCATTTCACGCCAGTCAGAATGGCTGCGATCCAAAAGTCTACAAGCAATAAATTCTGGAGAGGGTGTGGAGAAAAGGGAACCCTCTTACACTGTTGGTGGGAATGCAAACTAGTACAGCCACTATGGAGAACAGTGTGGAGATTCCTTAAAAAACTGGAGATAGAACTGCCTTATGATCCAGCAATCCCACTGCTGGGCATACACACAGAGGAAACCAGAAGGGAAAGAGACACGTGTACCCCAATGTTCATCACAGCACTGTTTATAATAGCCAGGACATGGAAGCAACCTAGATGTCCATCAGCAGATGAATGGATGAGAAAGCTGTGGTACATATACACAATGGAGTATTACTCAGCCATTAAAAAGAATACATTTAAATCAGTTCTAATGATGTGGATGAAACTGGAGCCTATTATACAGAGTAAAGTAAGCCAGAAAGAAAAACACCAATACAGTATACTAACGCATATATATGGAATTTAGAAAGATGGTAACAATAACCCTGTATACGAGACAGCAAAAGAGACACTGATGTATAGAACAGTCTTTTGGACTCTGTGGGAGAGAGAGAGGGTGGGACGATTTGGGAGAATGGCATTGAAACATGTATAATATCATATATGAAACGAGTTGCCAGTCCAGGCTCGATGCACGATACTGGATGCTTGGGGCTGGTGCACTGGGACGACCCAGAGGGATGGTATGGGAAGGGAGGTGGGAGGAGGGTTCAGGATGGGGAACACGTGTATACCTGTGGCAGATTCATTTTGATATATGGCAAAACCAATACAATATTGTAAAGTTAAATAAAATTAAATAAAAAAAATAGATTTGTGGATATATCTCCTTTGAATAAACAAATTAAAGCTGAAGGAAATCTAGAATATTGTAAAATTATTGCTGTGAATTTTTACAGACATGAACATGTGGAGAGTATCATGTACAGTGATATGTCCACATTAAGGGATATATTACAAAACTGATGTGTGCCAAAGAGACCAAACGGAGTAAACGAGGGATTTAGAAACTATGTTGTAACAGCATAGGGTGTTTAGCTTAGGGGAAGAAAGACAAAGAGGAGAGATAATATTTGTTTCCAATACTTGTAAAGCTGTCATACACGGGAAGAAATAGAAATGGTCCTTTTTATTTTAAAGAAAAACATATAGGAAACTGGGGTACAGTATTGAATGCCAAACTCTCAGATCAATATTAAGAACCACTTTAAAAAATATATAGCAATGTTAAGTTATTCTTGTAAGTAGTTCCCAGATATTGGAATTTTGACCCAGTTTAGTTAGTTCTAATCAGAAAAGTTGTAAAAAGATCTTGAAGTCGGGAGAGTGGAGTGCATGGCTTCTCATTCTGTAAACCACTGCTTGCAATAGTTGGTGACCCAGAAGCCCAGTAGTGGCCCTGCTGGAGAAGAATACGCCTGCCAATGCAGGAGCCATCAGAAATGCAGGGTCAGCCCCTGGCTCGGGAAGGTTCCCTGGAGGAGGTCATAACAACCCACTCCAGTATTCTCGCCTGGAAAATCCCATGGTCAGCAGAGCCTGGCAGACTACAGTCCATAAGTTCATAAAGAGTAAGACACAACTGAAGCAACTTGACACACACACACACATATAGGACATACATATAGATTAATATATGAGAAAAATATATGAGCTTCCCTCATAGTTCAGTCAGTAAAGAATCTGCATGCAATGCAGGAGACCGGGGTTCAATTCCTGGGTTGGGAAAGATCCTCTGGAGAAGGAAATGGCAATCCACTCCAGTATTCTTGCCTAGAAAATCCCATGGACAGAGGAGGCTGGTGGGCCACAGTCAATGGGGTCGCAAGAGTCAGACACGATTTAGTTACGACTGTTACAACGTGGTTTCTAAATCCCTCGTTTATTCTGTTTGGTCTCTTTGGCACACATCCGTTTTGTAATATATTCCTTAATGTGGACATATCACTGTACATGATACTCTCCACATGTTCATGTCTGTAAAAATTCACAGCAAGAATTTTACAATATTCTAGATTTCCTTCAGCTTTAATTTGTTTATTCAAAGGAGATATATCCACAAATCTATTTTTTTAATTTTATTTAAACCACCATATGAGAAAAAAATATATATGTTCTTTAGAAACAAGTGATCCCAATTTTATCTTATCTGTCTTACTTCTTATTATTTAAAAAAATATTTTTCAAATTTATAGTGTCTGAAGTCAAAGAAATGTTTTTTCTCTTTCTGCTCAATGTGATAGCTAATGTGCTGAGAAATTACTTGTGAGCAAATCTCAAAGTCCTTTGAGATATGTTCATTTATAGATATATTCATTTTGAATCAACTTACTGATTCATGAACACTCAACTGATAGAAAACACCTATAAGTGGTTTGGCAGACTTTAAAGGTACTAAACTTCAAATGATGATGTGGGGCACATAAATTCACTGTAAAAGAAAAGAAAATAACCTCATAGGTAAAGATGACTAAGCTTAGATACTCATTTTAAAAAATATAAGGGAAAAATGAAAATACGGATTCACCAAAAAATCATCTCTTTCATTCTAGAAAAACTGCTCTGTTGTTTGTCTTTATAGCAACAGAATGCCCAAAATTAAGAATTAAGTTGATAGCACCAAATATTTGCTTTCTAGTTGCTAATGAGTAAATAAGACTGCTCAATAACATCTGGCTTTTGCAAAAACTCCCATTTTTAAAAATCATTGAATTTTAATGCTGGAAGGGACCTTAGATGGAAAATCTGTCTGAATTTCAAGTTTTATAGATAATTTGAAAAACAAGACTGACAAAAATACTAACAGCTTTGAGGATTCATTGTAACTCTGCTCCCTCCCTCAGGAGGGAAAAATGTCAAAACCCCCATAATTCTATTTACTTTAAGAAACTGTAAATGCCAAAATATTTTCACACAATGGAAAAATTTTAAAGACAGAAAAGAAGAGAAACAAATCCAAATCACATCCCCCCAATGGAGTACACTTTTGATGTCAGTTTGCCATTGCTACTGTGAGATCTCTGCTCATGAATTGATCCTGTTTGAATATGAAAGCTGGTGAATGGGGAAGAGAACCTATATGAAGTGAGTACCGTATTTTTTGACACATTCCCTCTGATGATGCCCATCTGACAAACATTTGAGGAGAATCCAGGTTAATAAAGATAACATTAGCTTTCTTATCACAATGTCTAAGGCATAGTATAACCCAATGATCCATAATTCCCTTTATATTCTGAGTCTCCTTATTATAACTTTGAGTCTCTCCATTAGGAATTCATTTAGTAAATGGGAAGGAACAAAACATGACAACTATTACTAAAAATAAGCTGATGAAAATATCTAAAAGCAAGAAGTAGGTTGTATTTATATAGGGGTGTTATAATTAGGTATAAAACTAAGCTTTTAACATCGGCCAGCAAATTCCAATAAAGCGTCTAATAGTAAATACCTTAGGCTTTCCAGGCAATATGTTCTCTGGCCAAGGCAGCAGGAAAGCAGTCACAGACCATACATATATGCATGACTGTACTGCAGCAAAACCTTATTTATAAAAACAGCTGATGGACAGGACTTGACAAAACAAAAAATGTCTGTAGTTGCTAATCACAGCTTTATATCATACTCTTCAATACTATCCTCAGTGATACAGCCAGAAATTTTCTTTTCAAAATTGAAGAATGGGATGGAGAGAATTCATTCCTGAATATTGGTTTCATTTTGATCTTATAGAGGTCTATTGTAGAATAGTTCATCTTGAAATCATAGTCTTCAGTTTCAGAAGGTGGGAATGTATTAGAGAGAGTATTTTACAATTCTAAGTCAGCTTTAAGTATTGAAAACCAACAACTGAAACTAAAAGTATAGCGTTTATTCCCTAAGACAAGTAATAGAGAAACATGTTTCATGACATGTGTCAGTTTTTTTTTTTTTTTTTTTTGCTGTGAAGTATGTGAGAGTTTAATCAGACAGTAAAACAAGAGGGAAAAATCAGGAGATGGGCTGTAGATATGTGGTTGGTGTTTAGATGTTGAATGTTTCCTGAAAACGTGTAGCTCTTCAATCTCCTTTGTTGGGCCAACCTCCTCAGTACATGGGAAACAAAAAGTCTCTCAGAGCAATGGAAGAATGCCTAGCCTCCTAAAGTACAGCCTGGATCATACAAATCTTTAGAAAAGTAACTCCTTCAACATAGCTCCCAAAACATGGCTCCTGACATCATTTATGTTCGGAGGTGAGGGCAGGCAAATGCCTGATGGAGAACTACCTAGAGTTCCTTCCAGTTCACCTTGGTGAGGAGAGCAGAGCCAGAGTTCCCTGAGTGCCCCCTACAGCCATAGGAAATAATGTCAAAGTGCCTCAGAGGCATGGCAGATCAGATGAGGACTGGCTGTTGAGAAGGTGAAGAAACGATGCGTGAAAACTAGACACGTGGAGGCCATCGTGGGACCAAGGATACCTATTGGGAAATAATACTGGATAAAGAGAAAGAACCTCCAAGTGTTAAAATTATTTTCCAAATTTAGAATTCCACAATGATGCTTAGATTGCCACCCTGATGCAATTTAGTTACAATTTAGAGAAAAGATAAAAAGAAAGAAGGGTGGAAATCCAGAATTGAGGTAAGTAGTTATCAAAAGAAATTATTTTAAACTGGTAGAAACTGAATTACTTGAAATGGTTAGCTTACCATTGCAGCTTCTCAATACAAGTAGGATTTGTGTGTGTGTGTGTGTGCTAGGCCAGGTTGAGAAATACAGAGAAATAATGAAGCTATATATATGTTTTTGATCTCTACTTTACTGTTTATAGATGATCACAAATTGCCTCATGCAAATCCTATATGACATATATGTTGCCAAAACTTCACCATCTTATAGATTCCAGACAATATCAGAATAATATGTGAAAATAGCAATACTGTCGCCCAGAAAGAACAACAGTAGCTATCTTGGAACCTATTCCACATCATTTCTAGGAGACAGCATCTCACCAGGTGGGTAGAAGGAATAACTACATTTGCCACTATAAAGATTTGAGTGTAAATGCTACTAAATTTGTGTAGTACATAATGCTTATAAGTGCTGTTTCTTATATTATCATATTTAATCAACACAGTGATGCCCATGAAAAGAGATTGAATACTCATTTCCATGGACAGTGATTCTAAAGCTCAGAACATTTAATTGACTTTGGTTCTAAGAGTCATGCAAACGGTACTGGCGATGTCACAGTGTCACAATTAATATTCATTCTCTATGAACTAGTGAATAAACTCAAAAGAATCTCAAAAAATTGGTGAAATCCATGGATATTTATAATATTGGATAATTTGGGGAGGCAGGATCTAACCAATCCATCCTAAAGGAAATTAGTCCTGAATATTCATTGGAAGGACTGATGCTGAAGCTGAAACTCCAGTACCTTGGTCACCTGATGCGAAGAGCTGACTCATTGGAAAAGATCCTGATGCTGGGAAAGATTGAAGGTCGGAGGAGAAGGAGACAACAGAGGATGAGATGGTTGGGTAGCATCACTGACTCAATAGATATGAGTTTGAGTAAACTCTGGGAGTTGGTGATGGACAGGGACGCCTGGAGTACTGCAGTCCATGGGGTTGCAAGGAGTCAGACAGGACTGAGAGACTGAGCTCAACTGAACATTAATTAAGCTATTCAGATTCTCGATATGATGCTAATTCATGAGTTTCTTACTGTAGCTATTTTTTTTTTTTTTTTGCAGTTAGTTTGTTTGAACTTTTCCTTCAATTCTGTGTAAATTAATCCAGATCATCTTAATAAAGTCCTGTTTGAAACAAAAGTGAAAGTGAAGTGCCTCATGTCTGACTTTATGCGACTCCATGGACTGTAGCCCTCCAGGTTACTCTGTCCATGAAATTCTCCAGGCAAGAATACTGGAGTGGGTTGCCATGCCCTTCTCCAGGGAGATCGAACCCAGGTCTCCCAAATGGCAGGCAGATTCTTTACCATTTGAACTTCTGTAATACTGTATAATTGGAGAAGGCAAATTAAATAAACTCATCAGATTCTCAAAATTACTCTAATTCATGAGCTTCCTATTGTAGCTATTCTTTTCAACAATTAGGTCTTTGAACTTTTCCTTCAATTCTGTGTTAACTAGTCCAGATCCTCTCAATAAAATTCTCTTCAGGAAACTAGAATTAGTTTGTATTGCGACTGAAAGAGTCCTAAATTATACTTACTCCTGTATGATTACCTACTAGTTGTGAATATCAGGAATCGGACCTGATATTTTCCAAAATAACATTCATTAATCTGCAGTTAAGTAAATGCTATTTTACAACCTAGACAGTATACTAAAAAGCAGAGACACCACTTTGCTGACAAAGGTCCATATTGTCAAAGCTACGGTTTTTCCAGTAGTCATGTATGGATGTGAAAATTGGACCATAAAGAAGGCTGAGTGCTGAAGAATTGATGCTTTCAAATTGTGGTGCTAGAGAAGACTCTTGGGAGTCCCATGGACAGCAAGGAGATCAAACCAGTCAGTTCTAAAGGAAATCAACCCCGAATATTCATTGGAAGGACTGATGCTGATGCTGAACCTCCAGTACTTTGGCCCCTGATGTGAACAACTGACTCATTGGAAAAGACCCTGATGCTGGGAAAGATTGAAGGCAGGAGAAGGGGACGACAGAGAATGAGATGGTCAGATGGCATCACTGACTCAATGGACATGAGTTCGAGCAAAATCTGGAAGATAGTGAAAGACAGGGAATCCTGACATGCTGCAGTCCATGGGGCTGAAAAGAGTCAGACATGACAGCGACTGAGCGATAACAACCTTATGAATCTACTATTAGAAGTAATTTTTTCCAAGCATTTTGAAACTCCAAATTCCAGTAGCCAGTCTACAAGCAACAGAAAAGCTTCACTGTCATTCATTATTTTTCACTCCTGCTCCAATAATAGGCCTTTATTTTTATGGAACCACATGTTTATTAAAATTCACAAGAAGCTCACAGCTAACATACTCGATTGTTAGAAGATAAAATCTGTTTCTCTAAGATCATGAAGAAGATAACGGTGCCCGTTCTTGACACTTTTATTCAATATAAAACTAGATGGAAGTCCTAGCTAGAGCAGTTAGGCAAGAAAAAGAAATAAGAGGCATCCAAATTGGAAAGGAAGAAGAAAAGTTTGCTCTATTTATAGATGATATAAAATATATATTGAAAATCTCTGAAGAATCAAGCAAAACTGTTAGAATTAATAAATATATTCAGTAAATTTGCAGAATACAATACCTATATATAAACATCAGTTGTACTTCTGTACATGAACAATTAAGTATCAAAAAGATAAGAAAATGATACGTGTATAAAAATGCTTGCCATGGGCTTGAGGCTGGTGGAAATTGGGCAATATAGGTAGAGTACAAGTTTCAATTATAAGATAAATATGTTCTGAGGATCTAATGAAAGGCATGGTGAAAATAGTTGATAACACTGTATTGTATAACTAAACTTTGCTAAGAGAGTAGAACTTAAATGTTTTCACCAAATGAACAAATAAAAGGTAAATATGTGAGCATATGGATGTATTATTAGCTTGATGGTAGAATTTGTTCATAATGTATATGTATATTGGCACATCATTTTATATGTTTTATTCTACTGTACAATTGCATCTATCAGTTGTACGTCAATAAAGCTGGAGAAAAAAGCTTCACAAGAAGAGAAACTAAATGGGCACAGTCCTTTATAAATTTTTAAGTGTCTGATGACACAGAAGTAAGCAAGAGCGACATGTTGCCAGTCTGTGTGAAATTTATATTTCAACAGAACACAAAGAGAAGACTTGCAATTAAACAAAGAAGAAAATATCTGCATAAGGCTATGAAAATAATTAAAACATGATATAGTATGTATTGGGATAACTACTTGGGATTGGTGGTCAGAGATTGCCTTTCAGAGAAAATGATGGTGAAATTTTTAATAATGCAGGTTAAATTTAAATATGTTGGCCTGTAGCTCTTTACATTGTAAATAGCAAATAATAATAATTAATTAATTAAAAAACAAGAAAAATATTTAAGTGAAGACATGGATGCCTTGAAAGCACCAGCCATGTGAAAACCAGGAGAAAAACATACCAGGCATACACAAAAACTATAAGGTCAAAAAGTTTCACTATTGAGTAAATAGGTAGTCAGTGGCATTAAAAAAAAACATGGTTGCAGAAGAGTGCTTTGAATGAGGTTAGAAAGAAGATAGTGTTTAAGTCTATAGGACTTTGTAAGGGGGAGAAAGAGTCAGGATTTACTTCAAATATACAGAGTGAAATCAGTGACAGACTTTGAGTAGAGAGTGATTATATCCGATATATGTTTTAGAAGATGACTCTGATTACTACAGTTTTTGAGGGGATGGATGAAGTGCTGAAATAGGAAAACAGCTGGAATGCCAGACAATACATGATGAAGAAAATGCATAGATTCACTCTAGGCTTTTGGATGTAACGGAAAACATTCACTGATGAAATTAATGTGGTGGGTGAAAGAAAGAATAATCAGAGAAGTTCCCTAGATTTTTGACTTGAACAAAGGGGAGGGAGGGTGGATGCATGATGTTGTGGTTTGATGAGCTGAGGATAGCTACGCAGCAGACCTAGATGAAGAGGCAGCAACCAAGTGTTCTGCTCTATATTCATTAAGTTTGAGATGACTCATAATATATACTTAATGCATATTTATTACATGAATGAGTGAATGACCTTTTTTGCAAAAGTTTTGACATCTAATAACATCAAGTTCAATTTTGTCATTGTTTGGGAAAATTAAGTCTATCATAAAATGTTAGAGAGGTGTTCATATATGAAAATCTTTAAAATTAAAAAAATCATATCAGGGAAGGTTATATAATGGGAAAGGAAAGGAATTTATGAGCTCATCCAATCAAATCTTTATTCCTTTCTCCAGATGATTAAATAAGAATCGATGCAGATAAGTGATTCTCTGTGTAAGTAAAGCTGGAGACTAAAAGAGCCAGAATACATGAAGTTTCTGAACTATCAAAACAGTGCTGTCTTTTTTTCTGCATACCGTCATGTTTCTCCCAGATCTTTCCCCTACTGTACTGGAAGACAAAACCCGCTAAGAATAGAGTGGGCAAATTAATCATCACTACATGCTCATTATTCAGATAATGGAAACCTTGTGTGAAAAGAACTGACAAGAGCAAAGTTTCAATTAAGCATTGAGGGTCCAGCAACCCTCGCAATCAATACTGACATTTATATACTTTTAAGAATAACTATGAAAATGCTTATCTTTAATTTGTCTGGATAACTAAAGCATTGGTATGCCGTGGAAACAAAATAAACTCAAGCCCCTCATGCTTTGTTTTTTTTTTTTTTTTTTTTTTTCCTGGACACACTTAGCATATTTTAAAATTGCTTTTGGTTTCTTATTCAGACTCTCAGTTTACTATTAAATTTATGTTCTCAATTTCTGAATACATTAGAAAATCCAAAATTCTATTTTATACCTCTAAATAGACTGTTGACTGATACTAGAAATTTATCTTTAGTTATACAGAATATTAGGAACTTTTATATTTTGTATACACATTTTATAGCAGAACCTCCTCATATGCACACTCCAATCAAAAAAAGACTTTAAAATTATTATTGATTGATTGTTAAATCTCTAGTAGCAGCTTGTTTCTCTCTCTGTCACTCTCTTTTTATTCCCCTCTCTTTTCTTCCTAACTTTTTTAATGCTTGGACCCATTATATAATGTAATAAATACTTTTCTTTTTGACAATAATACCCTTGGGATATTTAATAGTATGGAAATTATTGACAGCACTTTTTTCTGGTTCCTTATGTAGCTGCAAACAATAATTCTGAGTAATATTCAATTTATATAAAATTATTATCAAAACAACAACACTGGATTTTTATATTCATTGATTTCATTCTTGATAATGGGCTGGGCGTATTATCTACAAATAACTTACACTTATCTCTACAGTATCCATCTGTCTCACAGCTACCTTAATAACTTTTGGTAATAACAGCATAAATATATATAGCATTAAAAGCAAAGTATGGCTTTAGATCTATCTTAGTAAATTGTGATTTTATAAACAATGTGTAACTTTTTCCTAAATTAATAGATTTGTTGACACATAGGTTCTCCTTTAAAATCTATGTTATCAGTAAAGATATCCTTTCCTTCAGTTTTATTTGTATATAATCCACATCAGTAGCATGTATATCCATGAAAATCCAGAGAGTTCTTACCCCAGTTTTAACTCACAGTGTTTGATCATCCTGAAAAGACAAGGGGACCCCCACTCAAGTATAGTTTAGATGTCAGGACTGAGTATACCGCGCATGCACCAAGAGGAGGTAAAAAGCTTATTTCTCACACAAATTTGCAGGTGACTTTCTGCAGAGAGCAAGGAGACTTCCAAATTGGTCTGAAAACAGATTGAGAGAGACAAGAAGGAAAGTGGAGACCAGCTTTGGGGTTTTATTGTGGTCAGGGGGTGAGCCAGGAGTGAAGGTTCTCATACAAAGGTAAGGATTTGCTTGAGTCAAATTTATTGCAGTCACTAAAGGGAAGAACACTCGGGCTTTCTTGTCTTATACAGAAGGGCAGAAGAGAAGGGAGAGGAACAGGAATTGAAAGCTGTCAACGTGCGCTCAATCATGGCTGACAGTTTGCGACCCCAGGCCTGTAGCTCATCAGGCTCCTCTGTCCATGGGATTCTCCAGGCAAGAATACTGAGTGGGTTGCCATTTCCTCCTCCAGGAGATCTTCCCAACCCAGGGTTCACACCCACATCTCCTGCATCTCCCACATTGGCAGGCAAATAACTTTACCAATGAGTCACCTGGGAAGTCAGAAAGCTGTCAGCAGTCATGTCCAAATTGGAATCAGACTATTATGCCCAGTCATAATATTGTTACTTTAGGATAAGGCAAAGAACAATAGGCGCAGCCACAATTTTGCTTCTTGTAATTAAAAAAAAAATCTCATAGGAATGATGAATAAAATAAGTAGGTTTTAATTTTCATTTTGGAAGACAAATCTTTGGACTCTTACATTTCCGTTTAGCCTGATGATGAGTACTCTGATTATGGGATTAATTCTGAGAGTACTAGAAAATAGCTGAGCTCTGAGGGAAGTAAAATTTGTCCAACTAACACAAAAAATTAGGCCACATTACTCCCCATTATTATAAAGAGATTAGTTTGTTTCTATCTATATTTGTGGCCAAACTACATGTTGCTGATTCATTTTCTTCCTTTAGCATTTTTTTGGAGAGGGGGCAGAAGATGTTCATGTCAGGCTAATATGTTAAGGATTAATTGGTAATGGGGCATCCCACATGGTGATAGTGGTAAAGAACTGGCCTTCCAATACAGGAGACATTAAGAAAGGAGGATTGGATCCCTGGGTCAGGAAGATCTCCTGGAGAAGGAAATGGCAACCCACTCCAGTATTCCTGCCTGGATAATCTCATGGATAGAGGAGCCTGGTGGGCTACAATCCATGGGGTCACAAAGAGTCTGACACGACTGAAGAGTCACTGTGCTCCTTTACTTTTGATCTTAAAAATATACATATTTCTAAAAATAACTGTTAGCCTCCTCACATGCCAGTAAATAATAGAATGTAAAATAATTTTTGGATTTCCCTAATAGCCCAGTTGGTAAAGAATCCACCTGCAATGCAGGAGACCCTGGTTCAATTCCTGGATTGGTAAGATCCATTAAAGATAGACTAAAGATAGACTACTCACTCCAGTATTTTTGGGCTTCCCTTGTGGATCAGTTGGTATCAGCTTATCTACCAACAAAATATACCTAAAATATAATAATAATAATAATAAATCAATAATCCAATCAACAAACAATATATGCACACTAACTGATTAACTATATGCCAGAAACCATGAAGAAAGCAGAAAGGTTTCAAGTTAAGCTACTTCCACTAAAAATGTATGTTCTCAAGAAAACAAAAATTAAAGATATATTGATAGAGATAATTTACACTAAATGTAATAGTGAACTATATGACAAATTGTGTCAGAAGGAATGTATGATGACACGTGGATTTCATTTTGGTTGTAGTTACATGGTAAGATAAATGCTGACTGGTTAAAGACCAGAAAGAACTATTGTATGGTTTGTGGATAAGACTTGAACAGTAATTTGAAAGATGTATTTACCAGAGAGGAAGGAAAGAGGCATTCGAGGGAAGGTGAAAAATAAGCAAATGCGGAAAAGTAGAAAAACACAGGGTACACGTTGAAATGGCCTATCATATTTGTGGTTTGCAAACAAGCCTGGTTCCAGCAATATAGTTAATATCACACTCCTTAATTTAAAAATGTGTTTAGATATGAACATTAATTATAATGTTCTATTCTATTCTAACAGGATATCAAGGAAACAAATTATGTTCAGTTAAAAATTTAAGGAGATGATGAGGATTGAAGCTGTTCTACATGGTATGTATTTTCATCCTCATTTTATTCATGAAAAACTTGAGGCCTAGAGAATTAAGTGACTTCTAAGAAATTTGTGTGTAAGACAGGGGCAAGGCTGACATGTAGAGAGTGATCAACCTGACTTCCAGGTCCATGATGTCATAGGGAAATATTAATAGATAGATGGATAGAGAGAGATAGTGAAATGGAAGCTAAGATAGAGAAATTCACAATGTGAAACACTTTTGAGACTGAATGTGATGAAGCCTTTAGATATGATTGTTTTAATAGACTGCCTTTAAGAGGAAAGGATCAATGATATGATGGCAGCAATATGACTATAACCCTGAATTAATGAACTAGTGAGTAATGAAATAAAAACTTTAGTCAGCAACTGTAAAACTCCCTTGAAAATAAACTTGAGTATGAAATAGAAAATTGGTTTAGAAAAATAGATTGGAGAGTGAGGCTCTTGTTTATCAGTGAAGGGAATGCTTCAATAATCTGGAAACATGGGGAAAATAGGAGATTGAAAAAGTGAGGGAAAATAAGGGTATCTGAGGAAATTAGTAACAAGACAAAGTCCATGTGATCTCAGGGATTGTGGCAGAAAACACAGGTAGAACAAATACAAGCGTGACACCTATAGAAAGTCACCGTCTCAAGTGAATTTGTCATTCCAAACTGAACGACAATGAAGCTCTGTTTAACTTTACTATGACCTCTCACTTTCTTAAAATTAGCATAAAGGATATTTTTCTTTAAACTGAGAAAACTGCTGTCCAAGTCTGAGCAAGGTCAAAGTCATTAATATAGTTGGAGCTTTAGGTGAAAGGATCAAGAGAACTCAGCCCAACAGTGGTATCTGGGAAGCCTGGGCACCTGGAAAAGAATTAATTGGTGACCCAGCACTAATTGGAGAGCAGCACAGCCAAGATCATTAATCAGCTGATTTTCTAAAATATGTCTGTTCTTTCCAATTAACATTATGAAATGTTAGTCTTAAGGTTGGTTTCCTGTTTTCCGCAAATTAATGAAAAAATATTTGGTATGATTTTTGAGAAAAATAGATTTACCCATTTAGTTGGTTGTTTTAGTTGAATGTATCCATAGCTACAGCTTAAATGCATGCATTTAAAACAATTAGTTCAATCAGCTATTAAGTGCCCATGTGTACGTACAAATGTTTAGTTGCACGGTCAGGTCAGACTCCTTGCAACCCCGTGAACTGTAGCCCACCAGGCTCCTCTGTCCATGAGATTTCTCAGATAAGAATACTGGAGCGGGTTGCCATTTCTTCTTCAGGGAAATTCCCGAACCAGGGACTGAACCAGCCTCTCCTATATTCAGGAGCCATCAGCAAAGTGCCCAGGCTATTAATTTGTTTTAGAACAGATATTTGTGTTATGCAAACTTTATAATATAAAATCACTGATTTATTCATATTTTTCATATCAGTAATAATATTTGACTCATTTATGTTAATCAAAGATTGTCAGCTTACCATTCTGTGCAAGTTTTGAGCTATGAGTAAAATTTTATTTGAAATTTCTATCTTTTATATTGCACTAATTCTATAAATTATATATATGTGAAATTATGTATAGAGGAAAACACCAGAATGGAAAAAACTAGAGATCTCTTCAAGAAAATTAGAGATACCAAGGGAACATTTCATGCAAAGATGGGCACAATAAAGGACAGAAATAGTATGGACCTAACAGAAGAAGATATTAAGAAGAGGAGGCAAGAATACACAGAAGAACTGTACAAAAAAGATCTTCATGACCAAGATAATCACAGTGGTGTGATCACTCACGTAGAGCCAGACATTCTGGAATGTGAAGTCAAGTGGGCCTTAGAAAACATCACTACGAACAAAACTAGTGGAGGTGATGGAATTCCAGTTGAACTCTTTCAAATCCTGAAAGATGATGCTATGAAAGTGCTGCACTCAATATGCCAGCAAATTTGGAAAACTCAGCAGTGGCCACAGGACTGGAAAAGGTTAGTTTTCATTCCAATCTCAAAGAAAGGCAATGCCAAAGAATGCTCAAACTACCGCACAATTGCACTCATCTCACATGCTAGTAAAGTAATGCTCAAAATTCTCCAGGCAAGGCTTCAGCAATATGTCAACCGTGAACTTGCAGATGTTCAAGCTGGTTTTAGAAAAGGCAGAGGAACCAGAGATCAAATTGCCAACATCCACTAGATCATCAAAAAAGAAAGAGAGTTCCAAAAAAACATCTATTTCTGCTTTATTGACTATGCCAAAGCCTTTGACTGTGTGGATCACAATAAACTGTGGAACATTTTGAAAGAGGTGGGAATACCAGACCACTTGACCTGCCTATTGAGAAACCTATATGCAGGTCAGGAAGCAACAGTTAGAACTGTACATGGAACAACAGACTGGTTCAAATAGGAAAAGGAGTATGTCAAGGCTGTATATTGTCACCCTGCTTATTTAACTTATGTGCAGTGTACATCATGAGAAATGCTGGGCTGGAAGAAGCACAAGCTGGAATCAAGATTGCCAGGAGAAATATCAGTAACCTCAGATATGCAGATGACACCACCCTTATGGCAGAAAGTGAAGAGGAACTAAAAAGCCTCTTGATGAAAGTGAAAGTGGAGAGTGAAAAAGTTGGCTTAATGCTCAACATTCAGAAAATGAAATCATGGCATCTGGGCCCATCACTGCTTGGGAAATAGATGGGGAAACAGTGGAAACAGTGTCAGACTTTATTTTTCTGGGCTCCAAAATCACTGCAGATGGTGATTGCAGCCATGAAATTAAAAGACGCTTACTCCTTGGAAGGAAAGTTATGACCAACCTAGATAGCATATTCAAAAGCAGAGATATAACTTTGCCAACAAGTGTCTGTCTAGTCAAGGCTATGGTTTTTCCAGTGGTCATGTATGGATGTGAGAGCTGGACTGTGAAGAAAGCTAAGCGCCAAAGAGTTGATGCTTTTGAACTGTGGTGTTGGAGAAGACTCTTGAGAGTCCCTTGGACTGCAAGGAGATCCAACCAGTCCATTCTAAAGGAGATCAGTCCTGGGTTCTCATTGGAAGGACTGAGGCTAAAGCTGAAACTCCAATACTTTGGCCCCCTCATGCAAAGAGTTAACTCATTGGAAAAGACTCGGATGCTGGGAGGGATTGGGGGCAGGAGGAGAAGGGGACGCCAGAGGATGAGATGGCTGGATGGCATCACTGACTCGATGGACATGAGTTCGTGTAGGCTCTGGTGATGGACAGGGAGGCCTGGAGTCCTGCGATTCATGGGGTCGCTAAGAGTCGGACACGATTGAGTGACTGAACTGCACTGAACAGAACTGAAATTATGTATATGAGTGTTAAACCCATATGTATGTGTTTACTGTTCGTGTGAATATTCACACATCTGCTCAAAATAGATCTGGCAAGTTGATAATATCTCTGTTTTTATTCATTAAAAAGAGCATTTTCTTTTATGTTAATAGTTTCATGACCATCAGTTTATTATTTGAAGTTTTTGACACCTATTGTAGGTTTGCAGACTATTACCTTAAGTTCCAAACTATCATCAATGAAGAAAATAAAAACTGAGTCTTTATCCAGTAATATAATCATTTAATGATAGTCTTTGTTTCTGTGAGGTAAAATAGCTTAGAGGAAATGTCAGGAAGTCAAGAAGATCTTGGTTTAACTCAAGTGAAATTTATAGAATACTTACTGTATGCCAGGCTCTGATTTAAGCAACAAAAAGCTTTCTGTCATCACAGAACTCTCTGCCTAGCAAGGGAGACAGGCATGTAAACAACTGCACTCTAATGAACTGTGATAAATATCCTATAATATCCTAATCAAACCAACTAAATGCTATACAATTAAAAAGGATAGATGGAGAGATTCAATCTTTGGAGCAAAGCCAGTGAGTTTTGGCAAAGTGTTCAAAGAATAGCTGACATTTAAACTGGCCCTTGAAAAATCATTAGAACTCTGCCAGGCTGTGGGTGGGAAATGTGGAAAATAAAGAAAATTCATTTGCAAAGCATGTGATGTGGTCATTTTATGGATCAGCAAAGTAGCTCAGATTTTTCTTACAGTCTTGACTCTGATTATGTGCCCATGGGTATGTTGCCAACTCTGGATATACTACTCCAATGTGTTGTGGAAGTAAGGGAGAGAATTTAAGTTCATCAAGAAAAGAGGATGTGTTTCCTCTGTGCATATTCCTTAACTATATGCATTTTCCTGTGGGAAAGTATGAAGCATTCACAGCTGGAGGGAAGGAAAGAAAAGTTAAGTGAATTTTTAATAGACACTGGAAAACCAAGAGCCAAACAAGACACATGGGCAATGACTTCCAACTTGAGACTCAGCACTCCATCCTTGGACCACTCAGATCTCATAACTGGAGGTTTCCCTGTGTTAGAGCAAATGAGAGAATGAGATACTTTATTAAGCACATATCTATGCATACCCTGTCAAATTGCCCACGAAGGTCTGGGGACTGTGGGTTACCTTAAAAATATGACACACATATTTAAAATGTGAATATCGATTAGAAGTATTCTGGAAACTTCAAACTTCATGTAGTTAATGTAGCTTAAAATAGCAAGATGGGGAAACAATATTTATAGAGGATTTACTTTGTTACAGAGTATACATGAGATGTTTTACACACTTTTCTCATGTAATGACAGATAACTCTCTCAAAATGGTACAGTTATTTTCTTTCTTTCTGTGAATTAAAGATGTAAAGTCAGTTGTACAAAGCTACACAAAAAAATGCTACATTTTTCTGGAACTCTCATGTTTTTTCTATGATCCAAAGGATATTGGCAATTTGATCTCTGGTTCCTCTGCCTTTTCTAAATCCAGCTTGAACATCTGGAAGTTCTCAGTTCACGTACTGTTGAAGCCTTGCTTGGAGAATTTTGAGCCTTACTTTGCCAGCATGTGAGATGAGTACAATAGTGTGGTAGTTTGAGCATTCTTTGGCATTGCCTTTCTTTGGGATTGGAATGAAAACTGACGTTTTCCAGTCCTGTGGCCACTGCTGAGTTTTTCAAATTTGCTAGCATATTGAGTGCAGCACTTTCACAGCATCATCTTTTATGATTTGAAAGAGTTCAACTCGACTTCCATTACTTCCACTAGCTTTGTTCATAGCAATGCTTCCTAAGACTTCACTTTCCAGGATTTCTGTCTCTAGGTTAGTGCATATCATCTTGGTTATCTGAATCATTAAAATCTTTTTTTTTTTTTTTTGTACAGTTCTGTGTATTCTTGCCACGTCTTCTTAATATCTTCTTTTTCTGTTAGTTCCATACCATTTCTGTCCTTTATTGAGCCCATCTTTGCATGAAATGTTCCCTTGGTATCTCTAATTTTCTTGAAGAGGTCTCTCATTTGTCCCATTCTGTTGTTTTCCTCTATTTCTTTGCATTGATCACAGAAGAAGGCTTTCTTCTCTCTCCTTGCTAGTCTTTGGAACTATGCATTCAGATGGGTATATCTTTCCTTTTCCCCTTTGCCTTTCACTTCTCTTCTTTTCTCAGCTATTTGTAAGACCTCCTCAGACAACCATTTTTTCTTTTTGCATTTATTTTTCTTGGTGATGGTCTTGATCACTATCCCCTGTACAATGTCACGAACCTCCACCCATAGTTCTTCAGGTACTCTGTCTATCAGATCTAATCCCTTGACTCTATTTGTCACTTCCACTGTATAACTGTAAGGGGTTTAATTAGATCATATCTGAATAGCCTAGTGGTTTTCCCTACTTTCTTACATTTAAGTCTGAATTTGGCAATAAGGAGTTCATGATATGAGCCACAGTCAGCTCCTAGTCTTGTTTTTGCTGACTGCATAGAGCTTCTCCATCTTCAGTTGCAAAGAATATAATCAATATGATTTCAGTATTGACCATCTGGTGATGTCCGTGTGTAGAGTCATTTTTGGAAGACGGTGTTTGCTATAACCAGTGAGTTTTCTTGGCAAAACTCTGGCAAAAAATATATATATATATACAAAAATACAAATAAGGGAAAAAAATAATGATGGCAGCCAGTGACTATCAAGTGTTTGTATAGTGCTAAAGTGATAAAGAATCTGGTTCCCAATGCAGGAGGTGTAAGAGACCCATGTTCCATCCCTGGGTTGGGAAGATCCCGTTGAGGAGGGCATGGCAACCCACTCCAGTAAGTTTGCCTGGAGAATCCCATGGACTGAGAAACCCATCAGACTACAATCCACAGGGTTGCAGTGTCTGACACAATTGAAGCAACTTAGCACAGTACAGCACTTTTCTAAACATATTATGTATGTTAACCAATTTGATCCTTACAACAACCCAATGGACTGAGAACTTTTCTTGTCTTCATATTACACAAAAAAAGTGGAAGTAATTTACCCATGTTGATTCAGAGGGTCTGTGGCTTGAAACGCAGGCAGTTTTATCACCTCTCTGTACTACTTTCTGGTGACAAATTCAGAGGAAGAAGAGAGAAACAACGTGGTTTAGTGCCTCATCTTGTACCTGATACTTGGCTAGATGCGTTCTCTAGATATTTCATTGTCAGAAAAGCGTGGTACTGAAAATAACGAGCTGGGTAAGAGGAGGATCGGAAGTCAACAGGAAATGCTCAGTTTTGCTAAATGCTCACATATTCTATTATTACTATCCTATTTTATGTGCTAAAGACAACATCCTGAAATGCAAAGAAGTATCTTGTGCAGAGTGACATAGCTCATATATGCTATAGTAGAATTGGAAAAAAAAATTCATGCCATTTACACATACATTTTAAAGCTGTGGATATAGAGGTTTAGAGAGTATGAAGGTGTATTAAGGTTTTGGAGTAAAAAAAAAGTAAAAACATGGCATATATAATTTTCTGTTATTAAATGTAGACAGAGTATTGAAATGTTAGTAATGAAATAGGAAAGAAGGGATAACTGAAGGAAAAAAATATGTCTAACTTTTTAGAGATAGAATAAGGTACTTCGGATTAGATAAAAACATTCTCCAGTTCGTATGCCAAACAGCGATAGGTGAAGTCACCTTGTTTTTCTATTAAGCCATGCTCGCATTTTTAGGAGCTTAAAATCCATACAGAGCGCCAAAGAACTGATGCTTTTGAACTGTGGTGTTGGAGAAGACTCTTGAGAGTCCCTTGGACTGCAAGGAGATCAAACCAGTCAATCCAGAAGGAAATCAGTCCTGAATATTCATTGGAAAGACTGATGCTGAACCTGAAATTCCAATCCTGTGGCCACCTGATGCAAAGAACTGACTCATTAGAAAACACCCTGATGCTGGAAATGATTGAAGGCAGGAGAAGAGGGCAACAGAAGGTGAGATGGTTGCATGGCACCATGAACTCAATGGACATGAGTTTGAGCAAACTATGGGAGATAGTGAAGGACAAGGAAGCCTGATGTGCTGCAGTCTAAGGGATCACAAAGAGTTGGATGCAACTGAGTGACTGAACAGCAACAACAAAATATCATGTTGGTAAAGTTAATTTTTATTCTCATATCCTGAGATTCTATTTTTTAAGAGATAAAAGAATCCATTAATTAAATTCCAGAAAATGTACCTAAGATTGGTTCCACAATTCTACACCTATGCTGCCCAATACAGTAACTTGAAAGTGAAAGTGTTAGACATTCAGTAGTATCTGACTATGACCCCACGGACTGTAGCCCACCAGGCTCCTCTGTCCATGGGATTCTCCAGGCAAGAATAATGGAGTGGGTAGCCATGCCCTTCTCCAGGGGGTCTTCCTGACCCAGAGATTGAACCTGTGTCTCCCACATTGTAGGAAGATTCTTTACCATCTGAGCCACAAGGGAAGCCCATACAGTAGCTTGTTTACATTTATATTATTTGTATATATTTAAGTTTATATTATTTTTAAAAGTAAAAATCCAGTTTCTTGATCACAATAGTCACAATTCCAGTGCTTAGTAGTCACATGTAGCTAGTGGCTGCTGCAGTGGACAGTGCAAATATAGAACATTTCTGATACTGAAGAAAGTGCTGTTGGATCACTATGTCCCAGCTGGGCAGTGCAAGCTTGAATAACAAGAACAAGCCAGGGGGCTTGGGTTTGAGAGACTTCTTTTGGGTGAAGTTCTGATTGTCCCAAGTGGATATTCTGACTTTAGGGCCAATCAGAAAGGCTTTGATAAGACAATAAAAGTAGGTTAGAATTTAAAGACAAAAAATAGGACCTAGAAAGAATCTGAGTTCTAATAATTTAGCCACAGGGCTGCATTACAGTGTGTCCATTGATTTACTCTATGGCAGATAACTATCTATTCTTTTCATGGAGTAGGATTGATTGGTGTGCTGTGAACTCACAGAAGAACTGTATTAATCTCCACTTGGATAATTAGGGAAGGCTTGATGACTGGACATTATTATGAAGGATAAGCAGGAGATATTTAAACAAGAACATGAGAAAGAAGGAGGCAAAGAAAATAGTAATTCAAATGGAGAGTGTAAATATATAAAATCTGAGACTCTAAGAAAAGCTTCACTTATATCAATATGGCTGGACATGGTGATATTGGAGAAAGATTTTTAGCAGATGGATGTAACATATAGAGATAAACAGTTTGCAGATAATAAAAAGTTTGAGAGAAATCAAGGAGGCAACACAATCTTAATATTCTACATAAGAAATTTACTTAGAAATTAAAATCTGATGAATTATTCAGTATATACTAGTGGAGGTATAAGAGTTAGTAGAATTTAAAGATGACCTGAATGATTAATTTGGGCAATATTAATAGAAAATAAATACAAGGTAACTCAAAGTAAACTGAAAAAATAATTAGCTCATACAATATAATTTACAGTAGAAAAAATTAATGAGGAAAACAAAGACCAAAGAGAGCTAACAAAAATATTTTATTTCATGTTGCCCCACCTAAATAAAAACCTATTGAAATACAGTTAGAGACTTTGTAGTTACTTTAAAGTATTTATCATGCCATTAAATATCATTGCACAGTTGAATTAATTTTCTAAACATGAAGGAATATTATATCAGCATGAGAATTCCTAATCTATTTAAATATATATTAACACATATTTCTCTCTTCTTTTGTTAATATAAGAATATTGTTCTTAAATGTACCATATTCTCATCTGTATTGTTTCTAAATAAATATTAGTTTTGTTTTTATTTTCCTAAAAGTTGTACTTCTATGTTAGTGGATAGATTTAGATCTTGGAAAGATTTCAAAAGCTTTTTATTAAATAATAGAATAAGACCATGCACATTTTGTTTTTGGCAGGTGTATGTGGCTGCCTGTAATAAATTAGCATATTGAGGAATGTTCACATATTTTTAGTGATTGAGGAGTGCAATTTATGTTATTCATCTCAAGATAAAATATAATCAACATGTGTCATTGAGGTAATTTTCCCAAAATGATGTCTTAGTAAGTATCCTAAAGGAAAAACCCACAAAATATTAAAACTGCAATCCAAATTGTTGTATACAATCTCAGCAGATCTCAGGGAAGATGATTAATGATTTTTATATTTCTATATTAGATATCACAAATAATTTTCTTTTTCAAGGGATGAGTCATTTTTTTTCATCATTTTTCAGGAATGAATCATCTTTCAGTTCTTTCATATTTGTTCATCAGGAAATATCTTTAATAGACATATGGGTGCAGTCGATTGCTTCTGTAACATTGAAGATCTAGCAATCCAAGCAAATCATTTTCATATGTTGCAGGTGCTTTCTATTAGAAGGAAAGATGTACTTTGATGTTCTTTTAATTAAAGTTTCAATTAAATTAGTTAGCATTCTGCAAAGGGGTAATTCTGTTTCTTGTTTATCACCCTGTCAATTCCTGAAAGTACCAATAACTAGTTAACTCTGTGCTTTGAGTACTCTCACTTTGGCAAGCACAAAAGGAACTATATTTATCTTTTAATTCAAACTTTCCTTGCAACACTAAATTACACTTTACATGGTCCAGTTTAGAAAATTTGTAAACACTGTAGGTCTCAACAAGGGTAGTTTCAGAATCCAGCTAAAGTAAGTTTCTGTCTGGTATTTATTTATATTTTAAAAGGAATATATGTTCTTCTTATAATCAAAATAAAACATTGCTAATTTGCAGTATTAAATTTTACCTGAATCTAGTAACTTGTCGTAGAAAATTACAATAAATTAGTATTCTAAAATCTAGGACCTGCTTCTGCTTCTTTCCCTTACTAGTTACAATGTCTTGAGTAAATATCTTCTTTATTTGGATTTCTAATTCTTCAATCACAAATTCAATAAAACTGCAATTTTTAGAACATCTGAGAGCCAAGCACTGTGCAGGCATCAATCATCAAAGAATGCCTGTGTCTTGCTAAGAGTTTAGTTTGTGAAATTATGTCCATTGTCTCAGCCAACTCTGCAATTTTGTGAATTTATAGAAGCATTATTTCTAATCAAATCACAAAAAGAGAAAAGAAGTAGCAGGAGAAAATCTTGAATTTTTACTTGAGCATAGTGAGAATTTTTATTCATAAAATAGAAATATGCTCTTCATCTAATCCACAGATAGTAGTAATTCACTTAGACCTATAATCAAAAGAGAATGAGAGAAAATCTAAAATACATTTTTTTCCTCTTAGGACTATTGAAGTCATTTTGCATTTTTGAAGTATTTTTGACCATCAATGGTTAATTGTATTGGCCCTAATATATTTTTATCTGCTTCACCCTGTTTCTAATCGGATGTATTATAGAATAGTGTTCATCTTTATAGTTATAACTGAAATTATTGCTTTGATATATTATTCTGAATTATTTGGTAACAGAAAGGCCTAATGAAAGGATTATTTAGCCATGAAGTAAATTAAAACAAAACAAAACAAAACTTTAAAAATGTATCCCTGGCAATATTTTAAACATAATTTAAAAATACAGGAGAAATTATAAGGCATTCTGGACCACATCTGCCCTATTATGCCAAACACTTTAGGGAGAGTCCTTTAGAATATCCATTTAACACCTGTATTACTGCCTCTCACATTGCAGCCTGTAATCAGAGTGTGAAACAATCACCAGAGCAGTTATAATTTATATTATGATTTAATAGCACTGGTTGTGAAGGGCTACTTTTGAGTAAGGGTTAATTTTCCCTAACCATTGATTGCTAAAAAATGCATACAATTAGTCAGAAGCTAAAATGATTTGCTTATTCCTCTGAGACAGGGGAATACTTTACCAACAAAGGTCCATCTAGTCAAGGCTGTGGTTTTTCCAGTGGTCATGTATGGATGTGAGAGTTGGACTGTGAAGAAAGCTGAGCACCAAAGAACTGATGCTTTTGAACTGTGATGTTGGAGAAGACTCTTGAGAGTCCCTTGGACTGCAAGGAGATCTAACCAGTCCATTCTGAAGGAGATCAGCCCTGGGATTTCTTTGGAAGGAATGATGCTAAAGCTGAAACTCCAGTACTTTGGCCACCTCATGCGAAGAGTTGACTCACTGGAAAAGATCCTGATGCTGGCGGTTTGGGGGCAGGAGGAGAAGGGGATGACAGAGGATGATTTGGCTGGATGGCATCACTGACTCAATGGACATGAGTCTGAGTGAATGCCGGGAGTTGGTGATGGACAGGGAGGCCTGGTGTGCTGCGATTCATGAGGTCTCAAAGAGTCGGACACGACTGAGCAACTGAACTGAACTGAACTGAGACAGAAGTGATGGATAAATTTGACTGAGCTAGGTTTTATATGGGACATGCTTTGCTCACTGGTATCTATATGCAATTGAGAAGGGAATGGCAACCCACTCCCAAATTTTTCCTGGAGAATCCCATGGACAGAGAAGCCTGATGGGCTACATTTCATGTGGTTGCAAAGAATCAGACAAGGCCGAGCACACACACACACACACATACACACACACACACAGACTTCAGTTCAGTTCAGTTCAGTTGCTGTCGTGTCTGACTCTTTGCAACCCCATGAACCGCAGCACGCCAGGCCTCCCTGTCCATCACCAACTCCCAGAGTTTACTCAAACTCATATCCATTGAGAGGTGATACCATCCAACCATCTCATCCTCTGTCATCCCCTCCTCCTCCTGCCTTCAATCTTTCCCAGCATCAGGGTCTTTTCAAATGAGTCAATTCTTTGCATCAGGTGGCCAGAGTACTGGAGTTTCAGCTTCAACATCAGTCCTTCCAAAGAATAATCAGGACTGATTTCCTTTAAGATGGACTGCTTGGATCTCCTTGCAGTCCAAGGGACTCTCAAGAGTCTTCTCCAACACCACAGTTCAAAAGCATCAATTCTTCAGCACTCAGTTCTCTTTATAGTCTAACCCTCACATCATCTATATATAAAATGTACTCTCACAGAGCTTTCATTCTAAGGAAGTTTTTGCAACCTCCCTTTTCATCAGGGGTCCATTTTTATACACTTTCAATCAACCTCATCTACATTTTTTAAAACAGCTTAAACATAGTGACCATATTTTTTAGCCTGAATTATATAAATCATAGTTATACTAAGTACAGTGTAGCTGTTGTTGTAACATTTATTTAAACAATTAGTGAGAATTTCAACTAAAGTGTTCCTCTTGACTTCATAGAACTCAAGTTAAAATTTGAAAGATGGAGATTACTAAAAGACCAAGACCCTCAAATTCATGCCTCTAGCTTTTTACGAGTTGACTCATTGGAAAAGATTCTGATGCTGGGAGGGATTAGGGGCAGGAGGAGAAGGGGATGACAGAGGATGAGATGGCTGGATGACATCACTGACTCAATGGACGTGAGTCTGGGTGAACTCCGGGAGTTGGTGATGGACAGGGAGGTGATGGACATGAATAGTGCTGCGATTTATGGGGTCACGAAGAGTCGGACATGACTGAGCGACTGAACTGAACTGAACTAAGCTTTTTACTAATCTTGACTTACTGAGAGTTTGGGGGAAATAAAATCAGGTATAACATTCACTAAGAATATAAAATACATTAAAAAACATAATGTGATATTTTGAGATGTGTCACAATATTCTGAGTAAAATACATTTAAATAACTGAAGCAAGAAAACCTATTCCATTAACTAAACTTTTTCAGAAAAAAATTACATATTTTCTGTTTATCAGAGAAGCTACCTTCCTGAATTTGTTTCACTTATAGATAATGCTTTTTGTACTCTAATGCATGTCATTTCAAAATGAAGTTGGGTAGAACATATATAGTCAGAATTAATTGATAGAGACTGAGTGTGGGGATTAAAAGCTTGATAGCCATGCTTTTATTAGATAAACCTTTAAAAGATATTCTTATTAGAATTCTATATTGTCACTTACAATGTGGTCTTGGATGACGTTTTGCTTCTTTTATCCTCAGTTATTTTATCTGTAACATAGGAATGAAAGTATCCTCTGAACTTTGTATAGATTAAAGAGATAATGGATATGCAACATTTTGTCTAATGAATATAACAGAATAAGTGCCAAATAAAGGTGTGTGTGTGTGTGTGAGAGAGAGAGAGGGAGAGAGTGCTCATTCAGACTTGTCCAACTCTTTGCAACCCAACAGACTGTAGTTCTACAGTTTCCTCTATTCATGGAATTCTCCAGAAAGAATACTGGAGCAGGTGGTCATTTCCTTCTCCAGGGAATCTCCACAATTCAGGGTTCAAACTCACATCTCTTGCATCTCCTGAACTGGCAGGCAGCATCTTCACCACCACACCACATGGGAGCCAATACTGATATAATGCATTTATTTGTATGCATGTGTGTGCAGCAAATTGGAAAACTCAGGCTTTACTTGCACTGCTACCTTTTAAATTTATTATTTATTCTCCTTCTTAGTAAGCTTTCTGGCTTTTAGGCTAAAAAGTAATAGAATGGGAAAGACTAGAGATCAGTTCAAGAAAATTAGAGATACCAAGGGAATATTTCATGCAAAGATGGGGACAATAAGGATAAAAATGGTATGGACCTAACAAAGGAAGAAGATATTAAGAACAGGTGACAAGAATACAAAGACAATCTCTACAAAAAAGATCTTTATGACCCAGACAACCATGATGGTGTGATCACTCACCTAGAACCACACGTCCTAAAGTGCAAAGTCAAGTGGGCCTTAGGAAGCATCACTATGAACAAAGCTAGTGGATGTGATGGAATTCCAGCCCAGCTCTTTCAAATTCTAAAAGATGATGCTATGAAAGTGCTGCACTCAATATGCCAGCAAATTTGCAAAACTCAGCAGTGGCCACAGGACTGGAAAAGGCCAGTTTTCATTCCAATTCCAAAGAAAGGCAATGCCAAAGAATGTTCAAACCACCACACAGTTGCACTCATCTCACACGCTAGTAGAATAATGTTCAAAATTCTCCAAGTTAGGCTTCAACAGTACATGAACAGAAAACTTCCAGATGTTCAAGCTGGATTTAGAAAAGGCAGATGAACCAGAGATCAAATTGCCAACATCCATTGAATCATCGAAAAAGCAAGAGAGTACCAGAAAAACATCTACTTCTTCATTGACCACGCTAATGCCTTTGATTGTGTGAATCACAATAAACTGAGGAAAGTTCTTCAAGAGATGGAACACCAGACCACCTTACCTGCCTCCTGTATGCAGGACAGGAAGCAAGAGGTTCAACCAAACATGGAACAAAGGGCTGGTTCCAAATTGTAAAAGGAGTACATCGAGGCTGCATATTGTCACCTTGCTTATTTAACTTAAGTGCAGAGTACATTATGAGAAATGCTGGACTGGATGAAGCCCAAGATGGAATCAAGATTGCTGGGAGAAATGTCAATGATCTCATGTATGCAGATGACACAACACTTATGGCAGAAAGTGAAGAGGAACTAAAGAGCCTCTTGGTAAATGTGAAAGAAGAGAGTGAAAAAACTGGCTTAAAACTCAACAGTCAGAAAACTAAGATCATAGCATCCAGTCCCATCACTTCATGGCAAATAGATGGGGAAGCAGTGAGAGACTTTGTCTTCTTGGGCTCCAAAATCACTGCAGATGGTGAATGCAGCCATGAAATTAAAAGACACTTGCTCTTTGGAAGAAAAACTATGACCAATCTAGACAGCATATTAAAAAGCAGAGACATTACTTTGCCAACAAAGGTGTGTCTAGTCAAACTGTGGTTTTCTGGTGGCCACATGTGGATGTGAGAATTGGACCATAAAGAAAGATGAGCACTGAAGAATTGATGCTTTCGAACTGTGATTTTGGAGAAGGCTCCTGAGTGTTCCTGGGCTGAAACAAGATCAAACCAGTAAATTCTAAAGGAAATTAGTCCTGAGAAGAAAGTGAAGAGGAAATAAAAAGCCTCTTGATGAAAGTGAAAGAGGAAAGTGAAAAAGTTGGCTTAAAGCTCAACATTCATAAAACCAAGATCATGGCATCCGGTCCCATCACTTCATGGGAAATAGATGGGGAAACAGTGGAAACAGTGTCAGACTATTTTTGGGGGCTCCAAAATCACTGCAGATGGTGACTGCAGCCATGAAATTAAAAAATGCTTATTCCTTGGAAGGAAAGTTATGGCCAAACTAGACAGCATATTCAAAAGCAGAGACATTACTATGCCAACAAAGGTCCGTCTAGTCAAGGCTATGGTTTTTCCTGTGGTCATGTATGGACGTGAGAGTTGGACTGTGAAGAAGGCTGAGCGCCAAAGAATTGATGCTTTTGAACTGTGGTGTTGGAGGAGACTCTTGAGAGTCCCTTGGACTGCAAGGGGATCCAACCAGTCCATTCTGAAAGAGATCAGCCCTGGATTTCTTTGGAAGGAATGATGCTAAAGCTGAAACTCCAGTACTTTGGCCACCTCATGCGAAGGGTTGACTCATTCAAAAAGACTCTGATGCTGGGAGGGATTGGGGGCAGGAGGAGAAGGGGACAACAGAGGATGAGATGGCTGGATGGCATCACTGACTCAATGGACGTGAGTCTGAGTGAAGTCCGGGAGTTGGTGATGGACAAGGAGGCCTGGCGTGCTGCAATTCATGGAGTCTCAAAGAGTCAGACATGACTAAGCAACTGAACTTAACTGAGTGGTCTGACATACTCAAACTTTTGCTGCTTCTCAACCAAAAATTTTACCCAGAAACAGGCATTCTCCACCGAATTATTGCTGAAACATGATCAAAATCCATGTTCCTTGGTTCGTCTGTCCTAAAAAGTTAAAAGTACTACAATATGCCAATGTGTATATATATATTTATATACAGGGCTTCCTTGTGGATCAGTAAAGAATCTGCCTGCAGTGTGGGAGACCCAGGTTTGATCCATGGGTTGGAAAGATCCCCTGAATAAGGAAATGGCAACCCACTGGAGTATTCCTGCCTGGAGAATCCCATGGACAGAGGAGCCTGGCAGGCTACAGGCCTTGGGGTCATAAAGAGTATGACATGGCTGACAGACTGACATTTCATTTCATTTAATATATGTACATATAATTAATGTATTGTTTAGCTTGTTTCTTCTAACCATCATAGAAATAATAAAAGGGTTTCTTTTTAAAGCTCGTTGTTCTTTTTTTTAATTTTTTTATATTTTATTTTATTTTTTAACTTTACACTATTGTATTGGTTTTGTCATATACCAAAATGAATCTGCCACAGGTATACATGTGTTCCCCATCCTGAACCCTCCTCCCTCCTCCCTCCCCATACCATCCATTGGGTCGTCCCAGTGCACCAGCCCTAAGCATCCAGTATTTTGCATCGAATCTGGACTGGTGACTCATTTCATATACGATATTATACATGTTTCAATGCCATTCTCCCAAATCATCCCACCCTCTCTCTCTCCCACAGAGTCCAAAAGACTGTTCTATACATCAGTGTCTCTTTTGCTGTCTCGTATACAGGATTATTGTTACCATCTTTCTAAATTCCATATATATGCATTAGTATACTGTATTGGTGTTTTTCTTTTCTGGCTTACTTCACTCTGTATAATAGGCTCCAGTTTCATCCACCTCATTAGAACTGATTCAAATGTATTGTTTTTAATGGCTGAGTAATACTCCATTGTGTATATGTACCATAGCTTTCTTAATTTGACTTCAAATAGTTACAGAAGCAGGGGTCAGGGCTATTTCATATTCATCATAAAATGAATATCCATTGTAATGAGTAAGCCTACGGAGTTTATGGAAAATATCTTAGGGGAAACAGATCATTGCCCACAACAAACAGAGCTATTTAATTAATCCCCAATAGATATTTCTATTCTGCCCAAAGTCTTTATTCCCA
This sequence comes from Bubalus kerabau, assembly GCF_029407905.1. NCBI lineage: Eukaryota > Metazoa > Chordata > Mammalia > Artiodactyla > Bovidae > Bubalus > Bubalus kerabau. Next base: position 5,779,065 of record NC_073635.1, on the reverse strand, counting down.
CCACCCTGGGGATGTTACTCTAACTCTGACCTGTCTTCTTTTGTATGCAAAGTCACCTCCTGTAAAATTCAGCACAGGCCCAGCCTCAGGCCAATTTCTACCCTCAGTGGACTTCTTGGAGGTTCTTTGCAATAAAGTTGGTCTCCCACTTGAAGATAATTCAACCATAATCTGCTAAGAAGATAAAATTTTCCCTACATCTTATACTTCCTATATTCTGGTAATCATAATCAGTGCTTCTCATATGAACAGGGGGCAAGGTCTACTTTGGAGGCATTTTTAGTTTTTCTGGGATATGTTGTTTAGTTTAATTTTTCTGGGATCCCTTGTGAGAGCAGTTATGAAGAAGTCTAAACTCCTAGATCAGATCAGATCAGATTAGTCGCTCAGTCGTGTCCGACTCTTTGCAACCCCATGAATTGCAGCACGCCAGGCCTCCCTGTCCATCACTAACTCCCGGAGTTCACTCAGACTCACGTCCATCGAGTCAGTGATGCCGTCTAGCTGTCTCATCCTCTGTCGTCCCCTTCTCCTCCTGCCCCCAATCCCTCCCAGCATCAAAGTCTTTTCCAATGAGTCAACTCTTCGCATGAGGTGGCCAAAGTACTGGAGTTTCAACTTTAGCATCATTCCTTCCAAAGAAATCCCAGGGCTGATCTCCTTCACAATGGACTGGTTGAGAGGGATATAAAAATCATCTTCTAGTTATTTGGCTATAGCACCCCACAGAAGTACTTCTTAGTTTATAATCACTGCTTTAGTGTATCCTATCATTGCATGTTGTATGCAATTACCTTTCAAGTTTCAACTATCATTTGCACACTTTAGCACCATTTGTGACTGTTTATGTGACATCTTCACTTAAATACACTAAAACTAAAAAACTAAGTGACATTATAAGTTAATTATAATGTTAATTATAAGTTAATTATAATGTCACTTAGCTTTATACTACTGAGCTATACTTTATAGCTTTAACCTACTTATACTTTATAAGTATACTTATACTTTTATAACTATACTTATACTTTAACCTACTGAGCTACCTAGTGTAGGGAAGTGGACCTCTAACTTTACATGTTGAAGCAAGTTGAGATATTTTAAAAAAGCTGCTTAATGAAGGATGAATAGGATATCTTTTTACTTAAACAGGGAAATAGTCCAATCAAAATAAAGTAAACATGGCTAAAACCTAAAATTTCATTGAGGGTCATGGAATAAACTTAATCAGGATGAGTGTATGCTGTCATGGACAGTAAGAGTCAAACTGGAGAAAGATAAGAGGCAGGAGTGGCAGTTAAGAAGGTCCTAAAGTCATCCAGGAAGTAGCTGTTAGTTCTTTTACCTGAGAGTTTGACAAAAAAGGGATTACACAAAAAGACAGGAGAAACTTGTAAATGTACAATTGAATGATATTTTTGTCACACGAGTGTATGTTCTTTGTCTCGTCACAACAAAGATTTGGAGTGACGGACATTAAAGCCCCCTCGGCGCGTCACAGCTCTCAGGTCTTGCATAGACCGTGTTATAGCTCTCAGGTCTTGAATGGACCATGCTATAGCTCTTAGACAAATCAGTGTTACAACTCAGTGTTATAGCTCTATTTTATTTAGAAGATAGCAGGAAAATCCATCTTTGAGGCGTGAGGGCATGTCGATCCAAAGACACGAAGAGAAGAGTGCCCCAGCACACAGGAGAGAGAGAGAGAGCTAGATTTGGCTCCTCTATTTATATGTTTATCTCTACCTGGGCCTGTTCTATGCAAATTGGGTCAGCCAGGAGTGTTGTTTGTTTTACCCGAGGTCCTCACTCCGGTCCTTGGACCTTCTTTTGTTCTATTTTCGCGGGCTTTTCCCTTTCTTGTCTTTTAGCCACCGCCATTTTGGACTCCTTTTCCCTATTCTACCTACCTAACATTTTGATAAGGCAAAAAGTGATAAAAAGTAATATGGAGGATGTTTCCAGGTATCCTAAGGTTGGTGTCATGCTTAATTTTGTGTCAACTTGACTGGGCTAAGGGATGGATACCCAGATATGTGGCAAAATATTATTTCTGGGTGTGTTTGTGAGGGAGCTTCTGAAAGAGAAAAGCATTTGACTGAGTAAAGAATGTGCCTACCAACACAGGTGGGCATCATCAAATCTGTTGGACATCTCATGAATAGAACAAAATACATGGAGGGAAGGTTTAGTTGTTCTCTTTTAGACTCGAAACATCCATTTTCTCCTGTTCTCAAGCATCAGTGCTCCTGGATCTTGGGCCTTTGAACTCTGACAGGAAGTTCCACCATCAGCTTTTCTGGTTCCACAGTTTGCAGACCGCAGATGGTGGGACTTCTAAACCTTAGGAATCATGTCAATTTACATAATAAATCTCTTCATATCTCTATCTCCATTTATTCTATTGTTTCTGTATTATATATAGAGAATACATATATATTATATTCTGTTTCTCTATTCTGTTAGTCATGAGATCCATGACTAATGAGCAATGAGTAATTAGGGAGTGATCCTACTCACAAGGGGATACAGTTAGACAGTTTGAGAAAGAAGATGCTATACTCACTTTTAGACATATTTAGGTGTATTTAAGTGAAGATGTCACATAAACAGTCACAAATGGTGCTCAAGACATTGGTTTGCTAGTAGTGTGCAAATGATAGTTGAAACTTGAAAGGTAATTGCATACAACATGCAATGATAGGATACACTAAAGCAGTGATTATAAACTAAGGAGCAGTACTTCTGTGGGGTGTCATAGCCAAATAACTAGAAGATAATTTTTATATCCCTCTCTAGTAGTTTAGAGACTTCTTCATAACTGCTCTCACAACCCATCCCAGAAGAATGCCCTGTAACTCTGATGATGATTCTCTATGGCCAACCTTAAGTAGTAAGATAAAAAGTAAAAGGTAGGAAAACTTTAGTGAGATTTAATAGAAATGGAATCCTAAGGAAAACTTGGATTACAAATGGAGTGTGTGATGGACATTTCCTAATATTGTATTGCCTCATTTTCGTCACTTGTTACATGATAGTACAATTATTATCTACTTCCAAGAGTTGCCATATAGAGGAAATAAGTTGACTTATCTAAGAAACTTTAAGTAATTATTTTAAAATATTAAATATTATTTTTATTACCTGGGGAAGATAACAAAGATTTGTCTCAACATTGGTCAAAAAAATTTACCCTGAAGACTAGGAAGAATCATGAATGAATGAAGAGAAAAGTTGTATATAAGTAGTAGCAAGCAAGAAGAGGGTAGGAGATTCCTCAATCTGAAGGAAAAGCCAAGAAGGAGAATAATGAAGGGTGGGTTTGTATAGAAGAGCTGACAACCCAGTATTGGATGCTGCTAGGTCACTTCAGTCCTGTCTGACTCTGTGCGACCCCATAGATGGCAGCCCACCAGGCTTCTCTGTCCCTGCGATTCTCTAGGCAAGAGCACTGGAGTGGGTTGCCATCTCCTTCTCCAATGCGTGAAAGTGAAGTCGCTCAGTCGTGTCTGACTCTTCATGACCCCATGGACTACAGCCTTCCAGGCTCCTCTGTCCATGGGATTTTCCAGGCAAGAGTACTGGAGTGGGTTGCCATTGCCTTTGCCATTGCCAGTATTGGATAGCCCAAAGTAGTTTTTTTGAATAATTTGTTTGAACATAGGGCAATTTTCATTACCTAATTCCTAGGGGTATTATTACTTTTTCTTCAAGAATGTCCTAAAAGCAACAGAGGTGACTAATTTATCTGAAAGTATAAGTAAATTGTGGGTGAATTCTATTTGAATCCATAAATATAATGGATCATAAATATTTAACCTGAAGCAAAGAACTCTTTAGTGTGTGTATTCCTAGAAATATCTTTTATCCAATAAGTTTAATACACTCATAGAATTTGTAGGTGACATAAAGGTTCATATTCCTTTCTGACCAATAGAACAGACCAGAAAAAAAAAAAAAAAAAAAACTTCATTTATTCAGAATCTTTCAATTCTGTTTTTTCCTGCTGTGATTTACAATGAACCAATACCATAGCTCTGTTGGATGGGTTATGCCAAAGCAAGGACAATAAGACTTAAGGCACAAACTTAAATCAATAATAGAGCTACCATGAGGATTTAAAGTAAAAAAGGACATCTGTATCTTGGAAGCTAAAGAATAAAAGTTCTAGAATCGAGAGGCAATTAGAGAGATTCACTGTCATCACCAACTAAAAGTGAAATTAAAATTGATGATTTCAGCTTCTAAACGCTGATGATCAAATGTGAATTTCTCCTAGGTAAATGTCATTTTTGCCCTTAAAAAAGCTATATATCCCTGGCAGAATAGTTTTTATGAGTTTTCTCTTAGTTAAAGGATGGTTTAAAGCTGGATCATATTTTTCTGAATAAGAAAAAAAAATCACATAACTTCCTCTAACAGAATATTTGATCATTTCTCTTGGCCTTGAAGTAATAAGGTACCAAATTACACTTTTTTTTCTAAAGCTAAACATTGTATTTATTTATGTATAAATATTTCAGAATACTTGTATTCAAAAGTAATCAAGTTAGCAAAACATGGTGATTTTTAAAAAGTCTAGATTTTACAAGATGGGAAGATTAAGATATACCTCTGCTGTTCTTAATTATCATTCCAGAAAACTATTACCACATCTCCATATTGAGAGCTCTGGAGTCAAATATAGACAGAATTTACTCCTACTCATACTTTGAGCAAATTGGAGCACCATACTTGAAAATCTTTGCCCCTGTTGATTTAATTTTTAAAAGAAGAAAGCTTGCTTTAAACATTAAACATGTAATAATGTTTTTTTCTTAGAGTGTCAGGAATTCCTTAGGTGCATAGTCAATGTATCCTCCTGTCATTTTCTCTTCTGCCAATCTCCTTTGTTATACCCCCTACACATACACACAATCAATCAGTGCTCAAGAGGGCTCCTACATTGAAAATATCTAAGTCTTTGTTCAGAGAAAGGATTTTTCAACTAATCTCCCTTATATCATATCAGATCAGTCGCTCAGTCGTGTCCGACTCTTTGCGACCCCATGAATCACAGCATGCCAGGCCTCCCTGTCCATCACCAACTCCCGGAGTTCACATAGGTACTTTAATTACATATTGGAAATATGTGGAAGTCCTTGGAAAAACTTTGCTGTTTTGAAGAAACTGATTGAGAGAAAATCTCATTAAGAGAAAATCTTAATCATTTCTTAGAAACAAAAGACTAGTAATGAATAAAAGACATGGAATTTAATGCATTCAGTAAGAGTCACTATTTTCTTTTTTATTAAAAAAAAAAATCACACCTGCTTCTAAATACTGGGCAATCTTTCAGCTGCCCTTAGATTTCAGCTGACTCTATCTACTGTGAGAACTGAATTCGAGATTTCTTCAAGTAATTTGAACGGCTGATAACAGCACTGAGATCTTACTGTTTAATGAATTGTGTTCTTTAGCAAACATTTTTCTCCATCTTCTCCTGGCTCCTCCCTGATAAAACATAAAGTACGAGACTCTGAGAAGTGGAAAAGTAAGTCAAGAAATAATACTATAGACTACCTCCCCAAATAGTGTTTGATATTGATTTCAAATAAACCTTCAAGAGTTATCACGGTTTAAGAAAACTTTCAAGTTTGTCTTGAAGATAGCATGAGGAAATATTGATTTGTATATTTAATGAATGAATATGAGACTAAATATTATGAATATTTGACAATTTTACAATGAGAACACATAGTAAAATATATTTTAACAAGTCCTAGGTTTAGTGACATTCCCTGGTGGCTCAAATGGTAAAGAATCTGCCTGAAATGTGGGAGACCTGAAAAATCAATAATACTGAGTGCCAGTCTAGTAGCTTGGGTCTATATCTGAAAATAAAAGTGAATAAAATGATTAAAAATTTGAAATAATAGGGAAATTTATATGCTCAAAGTCTTATATGTCAGACTCCCTCAAAGTTCTCCCTATCATTACAAGGCTAATATAATCATGTAAGATACCATGATTATTCAGAAAATAAGTCAATGAAAGTGGATTTATTTTGGAATTAGTTTCTTATAGATCTTTTTAGTTGTAATGGTAAAAGACATTAGCATCTTACTGAATTAAAATAGAGCTTTCCTTAGTTAAACCGTTGAAAAATAATTCAGTAGGGATTAAGAAGTGAGGGAAATCTGTTTTACTAGCTATGTTCTAAATACTGAAGCAAAGACAAATGGAAGAGAGTTTATTTTAAATCTGAGGATTTATCAAATATCCTTTTCAAATGGAAATCATCTGAATACAACACTAAACATGTGATCATAATGGATCACACTTGTGCTAGTTATTCCCCAGCTAGAAGTTTAGCCATATTGTTTACATTTAGTCTTGCTAAAACTCTGTGTATATTCTTGTCAGAGTTATTACACTGCCTTCTGCAAAGAAAGGCGATATCTGTATTCCCAACCTTCCAGACATAATAAAGAAGCAAACATTTCTGCATAAAGGCTCTTTGAGCTACTTAATTTACTTTTGACAAAAGGAGAATGACACTGAGCACTCCACAAAGAACTAAAGCAATTTCTCAAACCATGAAATGCAAATGATAATTTAATAATTTCTAGAAAACCCATTAATATATATTCAGGAAAACCTTATCCTATCTACTTCTTGTAGAACTAGTGTGGCTTAAACAAACACATGACATCTTAAAAAAGGGAGCTTTCCATTTCTTAAGAAAAACATACTAAAGTTTTTATTTTAGGCGGAAATCAGTCAAAGGGAAAAAAAATCAATTAAAATTAAACCAACAGTAAAGGTTAATCCTCTATATTCCTGATGACTTTTTTCATCATTATGTGTTACCATTCATTCACCTAATTTTAGAAAGACATGAATATCTTTATTAAAGAACATTTTTAATAATATTGCAACTATATATATTTATGTTTGTGTGTGTGTGTGTGTATTTCATAAAGCAGTCCATGAAATCACTGAATAGTTTGGTAGAGTGGAATGATTTCAGAAATATTGCATGTACTGTATTAATTTCTAATATGGCAACTGTTAATGGTGAGAATAACATATTTTATATACTATATTAGAAATAGACACTAGTGCATAGAACACTTGTATATTATAAAAAATAGAATTATTACTTTGTTCTTGTGATGGTCTGCCTTGAACTTTGTCAAGGAGATATTTAAGCTAGAATTTCATAAAATATTGTGATGCCCTAGGTCTCAAATGAGTTAGAATTCCTATACCTAAGCAAAGGCAATACTGACGGAGCCATTCAACTTAGACATCAGCCTAAATTTTATGCCAAACCATCTTGTGTAATTCTAGATTAGACAAAGCAAGGGCTGTCAAGTTGATTCACGAAATAATGTGCCCTTTCTTCCTTCCTAAACACACACTTGCACAGCAACAGCCTTGATGTTTACTGCATTAAATATTTGGGATAGCCCATCCGTATTGCTCTGTGTCTCTTTTAATTTACCTTTGTGACCAGTAAAACAATCTGGTTCTTAACCTAAATTATATCAGGGATGGATAGTTCCCTTAAATCCATCTTTTCGCTTTAGCATTATTCAATTCCACTTACGTGTCATGCTTTATTCAATATATCTCAAACAAAGCTTATTGTCATTTCCATTCAAATTATTTCTTTTAACTTCTGTATATGCTATTTAGGAACCTGCTTTTTTATGATCCCAGAATAAGCAGTTACCAAATTCTCCTAATTCCTCCATGCATCACATTTTCATTTTTATTATTTATTGATCTCTATGGGAGCAATCATTTTCAATAGCTCATAATTTTAGGTAGTTTCTTGAAGTGCTCATCAATTAGCCCTCCCATCTCACTCTCTAAAATGTGTCCTAAACAGGAAATCATCCTCTGAGGCACTACTCTGATTATAAGCCATTCTTCTGCAAATACTTTAATTATTGCTTTTCACACGGCGTTAAGGTGTTCACTTTATTAACATGCAGTTCTGCAAAATGATGCTTAAAAACTTTTAGTTTTCTATATTGGTGTGTATATACCATCTGTCATTTTATTTTATTTAGTTGTTTGTATTATATTCTTCTTTCTCTTAATTCGATCTCTTAGAAAAATGTATATTTTAATATATTTCAAATGATTCATTATAATTTTCTTTCACATGTTTTATTTCTATATTTTATAATGTCTACCATTTTACATCCTAATGTTTATCAATGTATTCTAATACTTTTTATTATTTTTTTCAGATTTATATTTTCAGTTGTTAAAATATACAAAAAGCTTATCCAAATCAATATCAAACAAACAATACAATAAAAATATAGAAAGAAAACCTGAATATTTTTCCAAAGACAATATACAAATGGCTAACAGGCACATAAAAATGTGCACAGTATCACTAGTCATGAGAGAAACACACATCAAAACAACAACAGAATATCACCTCACACCTGTCAGAATTGTCATCATCAAAAAGTCTACAAATAAATGTTGGAGAAGATGTAGAGGAAAGCAAATCTTGCACACTGTTGATGGGAGTGTAAATTGGTGAAGCCACTAAAGAAAACAATATGAAGCTTCCTCCCAAAACTAAGGATAGAGTTACCATATGATCCAGTGATTCTACCCCTGAGTATATATCTGGAAAAAAAATGAAAGCATTAATACAGAAAGATAAATGAACCCCAATGTTCACAGCAGTGCTATGTATTAATACAACAGCCAAGATATGGAAGCAACCCATGTCTATCAAAAGATTAAGATGTGGTGTATATATATATATATATATATATATATATATACACATAAACTGTGTAAGGTTACTTAGCCATTAAAAAAAAAGAATAAAATTCTGCCATTTTCAGCAACATAGATGAACCTAGAGAATATTGTGCTTAGTGAAATAGTCAGAGGAAGACGAATACTGTATGTCACTTACATATAAAATCTAAAAAATAATACAAATGAATGTATATGCAAAACAGAAACAGACTCACAGATATAGAAAACAAACTAGTGGTTATCAGCTGGAAGAGTGCAGGAGAGAGGAGCAGATTATGGATATGGAATCAAAAGATACAAATAAATATGTATAAAACAGATAAGCAACAAGGATATATTGTACAGCACAAAGAATTATAGCCATTATCTTGTAGAAACTTCCAATGGAGTATGTGTATGTGTGTGTGTGTGCAGTCTCTTCAATCATGTCTAACACTTTGTGACCTCATGGACTGTAGCCCACCAGGCTTCTCTGTCCATGGGATTCTCCAGGCAAGATTACTGGAGCGAGTTGTCATGCCCTCCTCCAGGGGATCTTCCCAACCCAGGGATAAAACCCGCCTCTCCTACATCTTCTACATTCTTTACCGCTGATCCACCTGGGAATATCTCTATTGAGTACAAACTGTAAAAAATCTGAATCGTTCTGCTGCACACCTGAAACTAATATAATACTGTAAATCAACAATATTTCAATAAAAGCTTGTTTAAAATTAATATAACCCTCAGAGATACTCAACGTACTACGGAATAAAATCCAAACACCGTAGGCTGCACTCAAGTTTTCAGTCACAGTTCAGTTCAGTAGCTCAGTCCGGTCTGACTCTGTGATCCCAAGGACTGCAGCACGCCAGGTTTGCTGGACAACAGCAATTCCTGGAGCTTACTCAAACCCATGTCCATAGAGTTGCTGATGCCATCCAACCATTTCATCCTCTGTTGTCCCCTTCTCCTCCTGCCTTCAATTGTTCCCAGCATCAGCGTTTTTTCAAATCAATCAGTTCTTCATATCAGGTGGCCAAATTATTGGAGCTCCAGCTTCAGCATAAGTCGTTCCAAAGAATATTCAGGACTGATTTCCTTTAGGATGGACTGGTTAGATCTCCTTGCAGTCCAAGGGACTCTCAAAGAGTTCTCCAACACCACAGTTCAAAAGCATCAGTTCTTTGGTGCTCAGCTTTTTTCACAGTCCAACTCTCACATCCATACATGACAACAGGAAAAACCATAGCCTTGACTAGATGGACGTTTGTTGGCAAAGTAATGTCTCTGCTTTTTAATACGCTGTCTAGGTTGGTCATAATGTTTCTTCCAGGAATAAGTGTCTTTTAATTTCATGGCTGCAGTCACCATCTGCAGTGATTTTAGAGCCCCCAAAATGAGGTTTCTCACTGTTTCCATTGTTTCCCCAACTATTTGCCATGAAATGATGGGATCAGATGCCATGATCTTAGTTTTCTGAATGCTGAGTTTCAAGCCAACTTTTTCACTCTCCTCTTTTTTCTTTTTTATCAAGAGGCTCTTTAGTTCTTCACTTTCTGCCATAAGGGTGGTATCATCTGCATATCTGAGGTTATTGACATTTCTCCTGACAATATTGATTCCAGCTTGTGCTTCATCCAGCCCAGCATTCCTCATGATGTACTCTGCATATAAGTTAAATAAGCAGGGTGACAATATACAACCTTGACGTACTCCTTCCCCGATTTGGAACCAGTCTGTTGTTCCATGTCCAGTTCTAACTGTTGCTTCCTGACCTGTATGCAGATTTCTCAAGAGGCAGGTCAAGTGGTCTGGTGTTCCCACTTTGTAAAGAATTTTCCACAGTTTGTTGTGATCCACACAGTCAAAGGCTTTGGCATAGTCAATAAAGCAGAAATAGATATTTTTCTGCAACTCACTATCTTTTTTGATGATCCAACAGATATTGGCATTTTGATCTCTAGTTCCTCTGCTTTTCCAAATCCAGCTTAAACATCTGGAAGTCCACAGTTCATGTACTGTTGAAACCTGGCTTGGAGAATTTTGAACTTTACTAGTGTGTGAGATGAGTACAATTGTGTGGTAGTGTGAATATTCTTTGGCATTTTCTTTGAGATTGGAATGAAAACTGATCTTTTCCAGTCATGTGGCCACTGCTGAGTTTTCCAAATTTGCTGGCATATTGAGTGTAGCACTTTCACAGCATCATCTCTTAGGATCTGAAATAACTCAACTGGATTTCCATCAGCTCCACTTGCTTTGTTTGTGGTGATGCTTCCTAAGGCCCACTTGACTTCACATTCTGTGAAGATGTCTGGCTCTAGGTGAGTGATCACACCATCGTGGTTATTTGGGTCATAAAGATCTTTTTTGTATAGTTCTTCTGTGTATTCTTGCCAGTCATACCTCACAGTATATATTAGCTTTAGTACTAACCTGGGAATTCTTTTAGACAATGTTTTCTTCTTTCCATAATCTACTTCACACTCATCTGAGCGATTTTTCTTTTCCTCCTATACTAGTGCATTGACTACCCTGCTTACATTCTTGTCTCATTCTTTGTATTTTTTTTTTCCTAAACACAACTGCCATTGCTCTTGATAAACTTTAAATCACATGAATTTATTATTTTGCTCAAAACTTCCCAAGTCTGTCATTTTTACTTAGAGTAAAACTCAAGTTCTCTCAAGAGCCTAAAAGCGAGACTGTCTGACCCTACTCTCTCTGACTTCATCTTCTCCCAGGCTCTCTAACTCACATGATGCTGAAACTCCAGATGTCTCCTTGTTTCTCCAGCTGAATGTCTCTTTCATTCTTCGTCCTCCCATAGTATGGGCCTTGCATTTCCCTAATGATGCACATCTCCTTATGTACTGTGTTACAGTTACTTGTGCCTCCCTTGCCCCTCTCCTGCTAGTTTATCAGCTGTGGAAGGAGGAGACAATTTATTCTCTATCTTATATTGAGAAAACTGCCCCCATTAACATCTAAATGCTTAGACAAATACATATCTGATGTGGAAATAAAGGCATGTTGACCCATGATAAATGAAGCTGAGGGCATTCAACTCGTTATGGGCCCCAAATGACATTATGTTAGAATTCAATTTAGATCTCTATTTTAAACAGTTTAATTACATATAATTATGTGTTTTACTATAAAATTGATAGGAAATAAATAATTTAAATATCATGAATAGATAAAGAATCTGTGGTACATATATGCAATGGAATATTACTCAGCCGTAAAAAGGAATGCATTTGAGTCAGTTCTAATGAGCTGGATGAACCTAGAGCCTGTTACATAGAGTGAAGCCAGAAAGACAAAAGCAAATATTGTATATTAACCCATATATATGGAATCTAAAAAGATTATATTGATGAACCTATGTGCAGGGCAGCAGTATTAGCACAGACATAGAGACTTATAGACAGGGGTGCAGGGGAAGGAAGGAGAGGGTGGGATATGTGGACAGAGTCACATGGAGACATTTACCTTACTATATGTAAAACAGATAGCCAATGGGAATTTGCTGTGTGACTTATAGACAGGGGTGCAGGGGAAGGAAGGAGAGGGTGGGATATGTGGACAGAGTCACATGGAGACATTTACCTTACTATATGTAAAACAGATAGCCAATGGGAATTTGCTGTGTGACCCAGGGAACTCAAAAATGGCCTCCATAACAACCTAAAGTGGTGGGATGGGGAGGGAGGTGGAAAGGAGGTTCAAGAGGGAGGGTATGTAGGTATACTTTTGGCTGATTCATGCTGATGTTTGACAGAAACCAACACAATTTGTAAAGCAATTATCCTTCGATTAAAAATAAGTGAATAAGATATACACAGGCTACCACAAAATTATGAGTACAGACTCTAAATAAGTACAATTTGCGGTATGTCTTCAGTTTTTAATAGTTTCCTGAGCCTGTTGGTTTGAGAATGTATTTATATATGTGTAGTCTGCCAGAAACTACCAACACTAATAGTCTTCGCTCAGATCACTCTGCTGAGATCTCAGACTCTGGGAAAGTAATGAACAGATGCTTAGATCAGTCCCGCTTATACATGTGGATAAGGCTGGCATTTATCAGAGTGGCTAAAAAATAAATTTGAGCTGGTTTTATTACTGAAAGTAAAGCTCAACTCTGAGTCTCTACGAGTCATTAGTTCCCTGCAGAATGTACTGCATGATTTGTGCAAAGGACAATGCTTTCACCTGAAAGGCAGATCTAGTTTTCTCACACTGGGTGAGAACTGGATTATTTAGCTCTGTGTTATTTTTAGCAAATTTGTCTGTGGAACAGTTATTAAGACTCTTTTTTTTTTTTTCCTGAAATGTGGGAACATTTGGGGAAATTGACACTTTTAAAAGAAACACGTTGCAAAAGCAGTTCCCTGTCTTTTTCTTTGATTGGTCTTAACTGGGTTATCATTTTCTTATTGGGCTCCAAAGAATTCCAACAAAAAGAAATGTATCTCTAGTTTTCATTTCAGTTTTCAGATTTTTTTTTCTTTCAGTAATGATAAGCACTTCAGAGAAGGCATTTCCTTCTGACTTGTTTCTTGAGAAAAATAATACAGAACTCTTTTCTTTTAATGTTCCTTTTCTGATAGCCAGAAATATTCCTGTCTCACACTGTAATGTTATTAATAGTTTTTCTGAAGATGATAGGGACCAGATAGGCACTAGGTAATCTTGCTGTCCCAATTCTGTAACCAGCAGAACTCTGTTATCTGCTAGTCAAACTTTCAGACAGCAAGCTGCATCAGTGAGAAGAGACTCATGCACAAATTATTTAAAAGGTAAAGTTTTATTTTTTTAAAAATTTCCTCAGTGTTAAAACAGCAATAATAAGAATACATCTTTCATAGTAGTATTCTAAGTATAATAATATATTTAAAGCACCTAGCACAGAGTGTGGCATAAAGTAAGGGATTGGTCATTTTGTTTTAAAATCTCCTATTTTTAAAATTTTTCCCTCCTGTTTTTCTGTTTATTTTCCCTTCGGTTCAGTTCAGTCGCTCAGTCATGTCCGATTTTTTGTGACCCCCATGGGCTGCAGCACGACAACCTCCCTGTTCATCACCAACTCCCAGAGCTTGCTCAAACTCATGCCCATTGAGCTGGTGATGCCATCCAACTGTCTCATCCTCTGTCCCCACCTTCTCCTCCTGCCCTCAATCTTTGCCAGCATCAGGGTCTCTTCAAATGAGTCACTTCTTTGCATCAGATAGCCAGAGTATTGGAATTTCAGCTTCAGCATCAGTCCATCCAATGAATATTCAAGACTGATTTCCTTTAGGATGGACAAGTTGGATCTCCTTGCAGTCCAAAAGACTCTCAAGAGTCTTCTCCACCACAGTTCAAAAGCATCAATTTTTAGGTGCTCAGCTTTCTTTATAACCCAACGTTCACATTCATACATGACTACTGGAAGAACCATAACCTTGACCAGACAGAACTTTGTTGGCAAAGCAATGTCTGCTTTTTAATCTGCTGTCTAGGTTGGCCATAACTGCAGTCATCATCTGCAGTGATTTTGGAGCCCCCCAAAATAAGGTCTGTCACTGTTTCCCCATCTATTTGCCATGAAGTGATGGGACCAGATTCTGTAATCTTAGTTTTCTGAATGTTGAATTTTAAGCCAACTTTTCCTGTCTCCTCTTTAATTTTCAAGAGACTCTTTAGTTTTTCATTTTCTGCCATAATGGTGGTGTCATCTGCATATCTGAGGTTATTAATATTTCTACCAGCATTGTTGATTCCAGCTTGTGCTTCCTACAGCCCAGCATTTCTCATGATGTACTCTGTATTTAGGTTAAATAAGCATGTGACAATATACAGCCTTGACATACTCCTTTACCGATTTGGAACCAGTCTGTTCCATGTCCAGTTCTAACTGTTGCTTCCTGACCTGCATACAGATTTCTCAAGAGGCAAGTCAGGTTGTCTGGTATTCCTAACTCTTTAAGATTTTCCACAGTTTGTTGTGATCCACACAGTCAAAAGCTTTGGCAGAGTCAATAAAGCAGAAATAGGTGTTTTTCTGGAACTCTTGCTTTTTCAATAATCCAGTGGATGTTTGCAATTTGATCCCTGGTTCCTCTGCCTTTTCTAAAGCCAGCTTGAACATCTAGAAGTTCATGGTTCATGTATTGCTGAAGCTTACCTTGGAGAATTTTGAGCATTACTTTACTAGTGTGTGAGATGAGTGCAATTGTGTGATAGTTTGAGCATTCTTTGGCATTGCCTTTTTTAGGGTTTGGAATGAAAACTGACCTTTTCCAGTCCTGTAGCTACTGCTGAGTTTTCCAGATTTTCTGGCATATTGAGTGTAGTATTTTAACAGCATCATCTCTTAGGATTTGAAATGGTTCAAATTCCATCACCTCCACTAGCTTTGTTCATATTGGGTCTTCCTAAGGCCCACTTGACTTCACATTCCAGGATCTGGCTCTAGGTGAGTGATCACACCATCATGGTTATCTGGGTCATGAAGATCTTTTTTGTACAGTTCTGTGTATTCTTGCCACCTTTTCTTAATATCTTCTGCTTCTGTCAGGTCCATACCATTTCAGTCCTTTATTGAGCCCATCTTTGCATGAAATGTTCCCTTGGTATCTCAAATTCTCTTGAAGAGATCTCTAGTCTTTCCCATTCTATTGTTTCCCTCTATTTCTTTGCATTGATCACTGAGGAAGGCTTCCTTATCTCTCCTTGATATTCTTTGGAACTCTGCATTCAAATGGGTATATCTTTCCTTTTCTCCTTTGCTTTTCACTGCTCTTCTTTTCACAGCTATTTGTAAGGCCTCCTCAGATAGCCATTTTCTTTTTTGCATTTCTTTTTCTTGGCGATGGTCTTGATCCCTGTCTCCTGTACAATGTCATGAACCTCCATCCATAGTTCATCAGGCACTCTATCAGAAGTAATCCCTTAAATCGATTTGTCACTTCCACTGTATCATTGTAAGGGATTTGATTTAGGTCTTACCTGAATGGTCTAGTGGTTTTCTCTACTTTCTTCAATTTAAGTCTGAGTTTGGCAATAAAGAGTTCATGATCTGAGCCACAGTCAGCTCCTGGTCTTGTTTTTGCTGACTGTATAGAGCTTCTCCATCTTTGACTGAGAAAAATAGAATCAATCTGATTTAGTTATTGACCATCTGGTAACGTCTATGTGTAGAGTCTTCTCTTGTGTTGTTGGAAGAGAGTGTTTGCTATGACCAGTGCGTTCTCTTGGCAAAACTCCATTAGCCTTTTTCCTGCTTCATTCTTTACTCCAAGGCCAAGTTTGCCTGTTACTCAGGTATCTCTTGACTTCCTACTTTTGCATTCCAGTCCCCTATAATGAAAAAGATATCCTTTTTGGGTGCTAGTTTTAGAAAGTCATGTAGGTCTTCATAGAGCCATTCAGCTTCAGCTTCTTCAGCATTACTGGTTGGGGCATAGACTTGGATTACCGTGATATTGAATGGTTTGACTTGGAAAAGAACAGAGATCATTCTGTCATTTGAGATTGCTCCCAAGGACTACATTTCAAACTCTTTTGTTGACTATGATGGCTATTCCATTTCCTCCATGGGATTCTTGCCCACAGTAGTAGATATAATGGTCATCTGAGTTAAATTCACCCATTCCAGTCCATTTTAGTTCGCTGATTCCTAAAATTTCGACATTCACTCTTGCCATCTCCTGTTTGATCACTTCCAGTTTACCTTGATTCAAGAACTTCACATTCCAGGTTCCTATGCAATATTTTTCTTTACAGCATCGGACCTTGCTTCCATCACCAGTCACATCCACGATTGGGTGTTGTTTTTGCTTTGGGTTCGTCTCTTCATTCTTTCTGGAGTTATTTCTCCTCTGATCTCCAGTAGTATAGCAGACACCTACGACCCTGGGGAGTTCACCTTTCAGTGTCCCAATTATTATTTTCCCTAGTCCAGTAGTATTCAGTCGAGGGCAATTTTACTCCTTGACCCCATGAACTCTTCTAAGGGAATATTTGACAATGTTGGAGACATTTTTAATTCTCGTAGCTGGGAGATGGGGAGCTACTAGAACCTAGTGAGTGTCAAACACATTAGGATGTACAGGGCAAGCTCCCAAAGTAAGAATTGTCAGTACCAAATAATAGCCAAACAAAGTTGAGAAACCAGCCTTCATCTATGGACTTCTCTTGCATCCACTTACTAAGGTCATTTTTATTCCTCTACTGCCCTCTGCTTTTCTCTTTATTTATTATTATATCTAGTTGGTCAAAAAAATTGTTCAGATATTTCCATAAGATGTTAACATCTTACATAATGAACTTTTTTTGGTCAACCCAATAGTTTTGCCTGTCTTCCTTCATAATAATATTTAAGTAAACCATAAAACTTGAATTTTATTTTACTTTTGTGAATAAAAAAATGCTTTGTCCTTGTTAGAAAAGCTATGACAAAACTAGACAGCATATTAAAAAGCAGAGACATCATTTTGCTGACAAAGATCCAAGTTAGTCCAATCTATGGGTTTTCTAGTAGTCATGTAGAGATGTGAGAGTCTGACCACAAAAAAGGCTGAGTGACAAATAATTTATGCTTTCTAACTGTGGTGCTGGAAAGATTCTTAAGAGTCCCTTGGACAGCATGGAGATCAAACCAGTCAGTCCTAAAGGAAATCAAGCCTGAATATTCACTAGACGGACTGATGCAAAAGCTGAAGCTCCAAAACTTTGATCACCTGAGGCAAAGAACAGACTCATTGGAAAAGACCCTGATCCTTGGAAAGAGTTAGGGTAGGAGGAGAAAGGAGCGGCAGAGGATGAGATGATTGGATGGCATCACTGAATCAATGGACATGAGTTTGAACAAATTCCAGGGGATGGTGAAGAACAAGGAAGCCTGGAGTGCTGCTGTCCACGGGGTGGCAAAAAGTCAGACACGACTTAGCAACTGAACAACAACAAAAACTTGAATTTTATCTTACTTTTATGTTTTAAAATATTGCTATGAAAAATAACACACATCATTCTCACACTGAAATTGAGAAGGGTAGTCCATATGGGCCCTTAGCATCAGTGACCTTATGAATATGCCAGACCTTGACTATGCCAGACGGCAAGCATAATGGTCCCCAGACCACAACAACAAAAATACTCTAGCCAGTTCCAGAAGCAACAACTTAGATCCAAGTGACCAGAGTGTGTTTACTATGTAATTGCTTGCTCCCCGAGGGAGGTGGACGGAAGATGGCTTGTTTGCTGCCTTCTTTTGCACTTGCTTGAGACTTAACCCTGGCTTGGTCAGTTGTGGAGCAGTGTTGGCTACATAACCTTCCTATGAGTGCATCACGTCACCCTGAGGACCTTGAGGATGGGCAGTAGTGCTGATTCTCATAGTAGTAGTTTTAGTCACTCAGTTGTGTCTGATTCTTTCCAGCCCCCATAACTGTAGCCCACCAGGCTCCCCTGTCCATGGGATACTCCAGGTAAGAATCCTGGAGTGAGTTGTCATTCCTTTCTCCAAAGGAGAGTACCATGGACAGAGGAGCCTTATAGGCTACAGTCCATTGTGTTGCAAAGAGTCAGACTGGACTGAGCCGCTAACACTTTCAGACAGTCAGGGAGAGGCAAAAGCTTCTCATACTGTTGCTTAATTGTGAATGATTATCTACCCTGCTCTGATACACCATGTCTTGCTATCTTCTTTTGGGTTATAGGCAGTTGTGGTGGTTTTATTCCTTGTCTGCCTTTGCAAGGTTGTAAATTTTTTTTTCTATATTGCACAACCATATAATCTATGTGAATCAGAGTGCCCTGTAGCATTCAATTTGTAAGGTTCTTTTTTGTTTTGTTTCTATTCCAATACTCTAGCAATTGATCCTAACAGGTATAGTCCCTCATCATAGCAATCACTGGAAGAGCAAAGATTGAGCACAGATCTCTCTGATTCCAAACTCCATGGTCTTTCTTCCATATCAAGGATGCCTGCCTTGGTTTACCTTAATTCTTTTTGACCAGTCTATAGATGCTTTTTCAAATTTTGGATTTGCTAATAACTCTGCCTCGAGTTAAAATGAGCAATGATTCCTTAAGTGTGGAATTAGATTTTAACTTTGATAGGATGTAAATTCCTCAATATCAAGTTTTACTAGTATTTGCATTTGCAGATCATGAACTTAGAAAATACCACAAACACCACTCGCACAGTGGTGTTTGACTCTTTGTGACCCCATGGGCTGCAGCATGCCAGGCTTCACTGTCCATCACTAACTCCCAGAGCTTACTCAAACTCATGTCCATTGAGTCAGTGATGT
This sequence comes from Bubalus kerabau, assembly GCF_029407905.1. NCBI lineage: Eukaryota > Metazoa > Chordata > Mammalia > Artiodactyla > Bovidae > Bubalus > Bubalus kerabau. The sequence continues at coordinate 5,759,998 of NC_073635.1, read as the reverse complement.
CATTCAAACATCTCATCCTCTGTCGTCGCCTTCTCCTCCCACCTTCAATCTTTCCCAGAATCAGGGTGTTTTCCAATGAGTTAGTTTTTCGCATCAGGTGGCAAAAGTATTGGAGTTTCAGTTTCAGCATCAGTCCTTCCAATGAACATTCAGGACTGATTTCCTTTAGGATGGACTGGTTGGATCTCCTTGCAGTCCAAGGGACTCTCAAGAGTCTTCTCCAACACCACAGTACAAAAGCATCAATTCTTCAGCGTTCAACTTTCTTTGTGGTCCAACTCTCACATGCGAAAAAAAATAGCTTTGACTAGATGTACCTTTGTTGCCAAAGTAAGGTCTCTGCTTTTTAATATGCTGTCTAGGTTTATCATAACTTTTCTTCCAAGGAGAAAGTGCTTTTTAATTTCATGGTTGTAGTCACCATCTGAAGTGATTTTGGAGCCCTCAAAAAAATAAAGAAAGAAAGAAAAATAAAGTCTCTCACTGTTTCCATTGTTTCCTCATCTGTTTTCCATGAAGTGATGGGATCAAATGCCATGATCTTAGTTTTCTGAATGTTGCATTTTAAGCCAACTTTTTAATCTCCTCTTTCACTTTCATTAATAGCCTCTTTAGTTCTTTGCTTTCTGCCATGAGGGTGGTGTCATCTGCGTACCTGAGGTTATTGATATTTCTCCTAACAATCTTTATCCCAGCTTGTGCTTCATCCAGCCTGGCACTTTGCATGACGTACTCTGCATATAAGCTAAATAAGCAGAGTGACAGTATACAGCCTTGTTACTCCTTTCCCGATTTGGAACCAGTCTGTTGTTCCATGTCCAGTTCTAACTGCTGCTTCCTGACCTGCATACAGATTTCTCAAGAGGCAGGTCAGGTGGTCTGGTGTTCCCACTTTGTAAAGAATTTTCCACAGTTTGTTGTGATCCACACAGTCAAAGGCTTTGGCAGAGTCAATAAAGCAGAAATAGTTTTTTTTTTTTTTTTCCGGAACTCTTTTGCTGTTTTGATGATCCAGTGGATATTGGCAAATTGACCTCTCGTTCCTCTGCCTTTTCTAGCTTCCAACTTGAATATCTGGAAGTTCATGGTTTATGTACTATTTAAGCCTATCTTGGAGAATTTTGAGCATCACTTTACTAGTGTGTGAGATGAATACAATTGTGTGGTAGTTTGAACATTCTTTGGCATTATCCTTACTTTGGGATTAGAATGAAAACTGATCTTTTCCAGTCCTATGGCTACTATTGAGTTTCCTAAATTTGCTGGCATATTGAGTGCATTATTTTAACAGCATCATCTCAGTATTTGAAATAGCTCAACTGGAATTCCATTACCTCCACTAGGTTTGTTCATAATGATGCCTCCTAAGGCCCACTTGACTTCACATTCCAGGATGTCTGGCTCTAGGTGAGTGATCACACCATCATGGTTATCTGGGTCATGAAGATCTTTTTTGTATAATTCTTCTGTGTATTCTTGCTACCTCTTCTTAATATTTTCTGCTTCTGTTAGGTCCATACAGTTTCTTTCCTTTATTGTGTTCATTTTTGCATTAAATATTCCCTTGGTATCTCTAATTTTCTTGAAGAGATCTCTAGTCTTTCTCATTCTATTGTTTTACTCTATTTCTTTGCATTGATTGCTGAGGAAGGCTCTCTTATCTCTCCCTGCTATTCTTTGAAACTATGCATTCAGATGGGTATATCTTTCTTTTTCTGCTTTGCCTTTAGCTTCTCTTCTTTTCCCAGCTATTTGTAAGGCCTCCTCAGACAACCATTTTGCCTTTTTTCATTTCTTTTTCTTGGGCATGCTCTTGATTACTGTCTCCTGTACAATGTCATGGACCTCCACCCACAGTTCTTCAGGCACTCTGTCTATCAGATCTAATCCCTTGAATCTATTTGCCACTTCCAGTGTATAATCATAAGGGATTTAATTAGGTCATGCCTGAATAGCCTAGTAGTTTTCCTTACTTTCTTACATTTAAGTCTGAATTTGGCAGTAAGGAGTTCATGATCTGGGCTACAGCCAGCTTCGGTCTTGTTTTTGATGGGTGGAGAGTTCTGACAAAACTTGGTCCACTGGAGAAGGCAATGGAAAACCACTTCAGCATTCTTGTCTGGAAATCCCATGAACAGTATGAAAGGGTCAAAAGGTATGAGACTGAAAGATGAACTACCCCAGTCGGTAGGTGCCCAATAAGCTACTGGAGAAAAGTGGTGAACTAACTCCAGAAAGAATGAAGAGACAGAGCCAAAGCAAAACAATGGAGCCAAAGGAAAAACAATACCCAGTTCTGGATGTGACTGGTAATGGAAGTAAAGTCCGATGCTGCAAAAACAATATTGCATAGGAACCTGTAATGGTAGAGACGTGAACCAAGGCAAATTGGAAGTGGTTAAGTGGCAGATAAGAGTGAACATCGACATTTTAGAAATCAGTGAACTAAAATGGACTAGAATGGGTGAATTTAACTCAGATGTCCATTATATGTACTACTGTGGGCAGGAATCGCTTAGAAGAAATGGAGTAGCCTGCATAGTCATCATTAAAGTCTGAAATGCAGTAACTGGATGCAATCTCAAAAATGACAGAATGATCTCTGTGCGTTTCCAATGCAAGCCATTCAATATCACAGTAATCCAAGTCTATGCCCTGACTAGTAATGCTGAAGAAGCTGAAGTTGAACAGTTGTATGAAGACTTATATGACCTTCTAGAACTAACATCCAAAAAAAGACATCCTGTTCATTATAGGGCACTGAAATGCAAAAGTAGGAAGTCAAGTCAAATTTGGCCTTGGAGTACAAAATGAAGCAGGACAAAGACTAAGAGTTTTGCCAAGAGAATGCAGTGGTCATAGCAAACACTCTCTTCCAACAAATATAGTAGCATGTCTCTATTTAGTAAAATGGAAACAGCAATATGTATTCTTAGACACAATTTTCTTAACCCTAAATATGAGTTTGATATGTGTGGGGTTGTAAAATTATTTTGTGAATGCTCTTTTGACTATATGTGTGCTGTGCTTAGTCTCTCAGTTATGTCTGACTCTGCAAACCCATGGACTATAGACAGGCTGGCTCCTCTGTCCATGGGGATTCTCCAGGCAAGAATACAGGAGTGGATTGCCATGCCCTCCTACAGGGGATCTTCCCAACCCAGGGATTGAACCCAGGTCTAACATATTGCAGGTGAATTCTTTACCATCTGAGCCACCAGGGAAGCCCATGAATACTGGAGAGGGTAGCCTATCTGTTCTCCAGGGGATCTTCCCAACCCAGGAATTGAATTGGGGTCTCCTGCATTGCTTCCTGGTGGCTCAGACAGTAAAGTGTCTGCCTGCAGTGCGGAGACCTAGTTTCAATCCCTGGATTGGGAAGATCCCCTGGAGAAGGAAATGGCAACCCACTCTAGTACTCTTGCCTGGAAAATTTCATGGACTGAAGAGCCTGGTAGGTTACAGTCTATGGGGTCTTAAAGAGTTGGACACGATTGAGTGACTTCACTACTAATACTCACAACTACTCCTGCGTTGCAGGTGGATTCTTTATCAGCAGAGCTACCAGGGAAGCCCATCTCAGTATTAGATGCTAAATTCTGAAAGAGATGGGAATACCAGACCTCCTGATCTGCCTCTTGAGAAATTTGTATGCAGGTCAGGAAGCAACAGTTAGAACTGGACTTGGAACAACAGACTGGTTCCAAATAGGAAAAGGAGTTCGTCAAGGCTGTATATTGTCACCCTGTTTATTTAACTTACATGCAGAGTACATCATGAGAAACGCTGGACTGGAAGAAACACAAGGTGGAATCAAGATTGCGGGAGAAATATCAATAACCTCAGATATGCAGATGACACCACCCTTATGGCAGAATTTGAAGAGGAACTAAAAAGCCTCTTGATGAAAGTGAAAGAGGAAAGTGAAAAAGTTGGCTTAAAGCTCAATATTCAGAAAACGAAGATCATGGCATCTGGTCCCATCACTTCATGGGAAATAGATGGGGAAACAGTGGAGACAGTGTCAGACTTTATTTTTCTGGGCTCCAAAATCACTGCAAATGGTGATTGCAGCCATGAAATTAAAAGACGCTTACTCCTTGGAAGGAAAGTTATGACCAACCTAGATAGCATATTCAAAAGCAGAGACATTACTTTGCCAACAAAGGTCCATCTAGTCAAGGCTATGGTTTTTCCTGTGGTCATGTATGGATGTGAGAGTTGGACTGTGAAGAAGGCTGAGCGCCGAAGAATTGATGCTTTTGAACTGTGGTGTTGGAGAAGACTCTTGAGAGTCCCTTGGACTGCAAGGAGATCTAACCAGTCCATTCTGAAGGAGATCAGCCCTGGGATTTCTTTGGAAGGAATGATGCTGAAACTGAAACTCCAGTACTTTGGCCACCTCATGCGAAGAGTTGACTCATTGGAAAAGACTCTGATGCTGGGAGGGATTAGGGGCAGGAGCAGAAGGGGACAACAGAGGATGAGATTGCTGGATGGCATCACTGACTTGATGGATGTGAGTGTGAGTGAACTCCGGGATTTGGTGATGGACAGGGAGGCCTGCCGTGCTGCGATTCATGGGGTCGCAAAGAGTCGGACACGACTGAGCGACTGATCTGATCTGATCTGATCTGATTGGATCTCATTATTTTGCAGTCTGAAGATGCCAGCCTCTTTCCCTGGGGTCTATTAAACAGTTCAATGGTTGACAAATCTTAGAAGAAAGGAAATGGTCCCCCAAAGATTAGTCGTGAGCTCAACTCATATAAAGAAAGCTCCACTCAAATAATAGTGTCTCAGCTATTTTTGGAGCAATTTCATTAGCTTTAGCTGACGTTTGGTGCACCTACCTCTCTCTCTCTTTATCATTTTATGTCTCTATTTTCATATTTACCTCACTTTGATTTTAGTATATAGTTATAGGAAAGTATTTATTTATTTATTTGAAATCAAGGTTTTAAAGCTCCCTTCAATGTCTTTCCTGATAGCTCAGTTGGCACTCCAATGTTCTTGGGCTTCCCTTGTGGCTCAGCTGGTAAAGAATCCGCCTGCAATGAGGGAGACCTGGATTTGATCCCTGGGTTGGGAAGATCCCCTGGAGAAGGGAAAGGCTACCCACTACAGTATTCTGGCCTGGAGAATGCCATGGACGAATCCTTGGGGTCGCAAAGAGTCGGGCACGACTGAGCACCTTTCACTTCAATATCCTACTGCTTTAGCAGGAACAGTGATACTGCAACATAAATTGAAAGAAAAAATCTTCCACATAGACTGATAAGAGGTTTATGAACTTCTTGCTTGATGTTGAATTTTTTCTTTCTTTCTTTCTTTTTGTTTTTTGCTCAATATCACAAGGAAAAGTGAAGCATGACTCCAGACCTCATTTTGGTGTTGGTGCCATTCTCCAGGACTGTTATCCACAAATTTTCTTCAAGAATAAATATTTTACATTGTCTAGGAGAGAAAGTTTTCTTGAAAATAACTGCAAATTTTTCAGTTTTGTAGGGAAAATTCTTGGGCAGTTAAGTGACATTGCAGCAGCACACATAGTGTGCTTCCTCTGACATAACAGGTTACATAATTTAAATAAATTTATTTTTAAGCTTATAGCTAATTCTGAACCAGTGAGCATCCAATATATGTTTTAAATACTGTTCTCATTGAAAATCATTATTTTCCAGTTTTATGAGCTCAGTATGTAACATGGTAAGTGGAAAATAACTTTGGCATTATATATTCTTCAAGTCATCTTTAAGAAGCTACACATAATATAAAATGGGTGTCTCACATCTTGTACCCTTCAGTTCAGTTCAGTTCAGTTCAATTCAGTCACTCAGTCATATCCGACTCTTTGCAACCCCATGAATCACAGCACGCCAGGCCTCCCTGTCCATTACCAACTCTGGAGTTCACTCAAATCATGTTCATCAAGTCAGTGATGCCATCCAGCCATCTCATCCTCTGTCGTCCCCTTCTCCTCCTGCCCCCAATCCCTCCCAGCATCAGAGTCTTATACCCTTATGATAGGTCAAAAAAAATAACTTTCTATATCTAGTTTTACATAGTCTGCAAAGGTGTTTTCAATAAATAAATAAAAAGAATACTATAATATTTAATTTAGCTACAGAAAGCAAGCAAACAGATCAGGGAAGTAAATTTATAAATGCTGGCTTCTCTGGTTTTAGAATGCTACATTTAATCTCTTTAAATGTTCTAAAAATGCATTACATGGGGTTATTTCTGAGTTTTGAAAGCTTTATTGAAGTGTTATAATTATCAGGAGCAAGGGATATAAGTGTTATAAAACTTGTACTTTTTTGTTCTGAGCTATGTACATTAGTTGAATCTCTAGGCAGACTTCTTAACTACTGGATAACTTTATATACATGCACACACAAACACACACACACACACACACGTACATAAACATCAGATCAGATCAGTCACTCAGTTGTGTCCAACTCTTTGCGACCCCATGAATTGCAGCACGCCAGCCCCCCCCCACCCCGTGCATCACCAATTCCCAGAGTTCACCCAGACTCACGTCCATTGAGTCAGTGATGCCATCCAGCCATCTCATCCTCTGTCGTTCCCTTCTCCTCTTGCCCCCAATCCCTCCCAGCATCAAAGTCTTTTCCAATGAGTCAACTCTTCGCATGAGGTGGCCAAAGGACTGGAGTTTCAGCTTTAGCATCATTCCTTCCAAAGAAATCCCAGGGCTGATCTCCTTCAGAATGGACTGGTTAGATCTCCTTGCAGTCCAAGGGACTCTCAAGAGTCTTCTCCAACACCACAGTTCAAAAGCATCAATTCTTTGGCGCTCAGCCTTCTTCACAGTCCAACTCTCACATCCATACATGACCACAGGAAAAACCATAGCCTTGACTAGACGAACCTTTGTTGGCAAAGTAATGTCTCTGCTTTGAATATGCTATCTAGGTTGGTCATAACTTTCCTTCCAAGGACTAAGCGTCTTTTGATTTCATAAACATATATACACGCATATATATGCCTCCGCATTACAAGCAGGCAATCAATCTAATACTTAATACATTGCAGAGATGTCGCTTACCAAAAATACTTTTAAACCAGGTCTTCCTTCCTGTCACTGGTACCTAGCTTTCAGATTCTCTGTCTGTGCTGCATTTGCTTAACTTTGATTTTAAGGCCATTGAATTGACTGTGTACTCTGCTGTGTCTTGTACATTGTGGGATAAATGGGCTCTAATCAACAGGAGTCTTCCAGTATGCAAATGACTTCCTGGGATTAAGTTAGCACACTGGGAACTGTACTTCCCCTTTTGGGTCACCAGAGTAACATTTAGCAAATTGTCGTTGGGATGGGCTCAGTGATAAACCCAAGCTCTGAATAAGTTAATTGCAGATCCTAGGATACCTAACTTAGTCTCAGGGCCCAAATGAAAACAAGCATTTGGGTAGTTTGCCTGTAAGTACTGAGTTGATGGTGTATGAAATGCTATGAACTTTTCAGAACTGCTGTGTAAATGAGCAGTGTTTCTTCACTTGCCTGTTCATTCTTTGGGATATCCTGCCCTTCCTGGGACAGAGCAGAGACAACTGTTGTTCTCTTTGTCTCAACCTTTGGGGAATCTGTTTTTCAGCTGCTAGCAAAGAATCCTCTTACTTACCTTCATGACTTGCAGAAGCTTTGTCAGACATGGGAAAGCTATTACTGTGCATCTGAATTTTGAGGATTAAATGGAAGTTCTCTGCAATGTCTTGTGTTTTCTAGGTTTTCTGGGACTGTTTTAAGTACTTCAGTAAGTGAATAAATGAAGCTTACATTCTATTTAGGGGTGAAGGAAATCAGTAAACTCTATACCTTCTAACACTTTTCAACCCAGAGAACATGAAATTTAAGATGCATGAGATCTGAACTCTACAGTTAACTGGAGAGAAAAGAGTTTTGGAAAGGGAGAAGGTTAAATGAGAAGAGAACAGATCAGGTTAATGCCATCTTTCTTGAATGGCAATTTGGCCTTTGAGCAATGGCAATTAATGTAGGATAATTCCCTTTTTTTCATTAGAAAACATTTGACTCTGAAGTCACACTGAATGATGTGACTTTGGGATGCTGAGGCCTGTGTGTGTGCATGCTCAGTTGCTCAATCATGTCCTACTCTTTTGCAAACCCATGAAATGTAGCCTGCCAGGCTCCTCTGTCCATGGGATTTCCCAGGCAAGAATACTGGAATGGATGGCCGTTTTTCTTCTTCAGGGGATCTTCTAGACCCAGGGATAAAAAACTGTGACTTCTACGTCTCCTACACTGCAGGTGATTCTTTACCTCTGAACCGCCAGAGAAGCCCAATGAGGCCCATGTAAGTAAGTGAGCGTGGTAGTCGCTTAGTTGTGTCCAACTCTTTGTGACCCCAAGGACTAGAGCCTGCCAATCGCCTCTGTCCATGGAATTCCCCAGGCAAGTATACTGGAGTGGATTGCCAAGCCCTGCTCCAGGGGATCTTCTCAACCCAGAGATTGAACCCAAGTCTTTTGTGTCACAGGCAGATTCTTTACCATTTTGGCTACCAGGGAAGTCCACTGAGGCCCATAGAGGAAAAACATTCAGATTTTTAGAACAACTCAATTAGGGGGAAAAAGGTTCTTTCTAGAAAACTAAAGTTCTTGACTATATGCCCCAAATTATAGAGACTGACAGGCATGGGCCCTACCTCTCATAACCCCTTCATGAAAAGTACAGACTTCCATTCCACTTATGAGAAGACTATTGAAGAAGAAGGTTTAAGGGAACTCCTGAGTAAAATAACTAAATATACATTTATCTATTAATTTTAAAGGAAAAGCAAAATTCATTATTTTGCCAAAACATTGGACAGTTTCCATTAACATTTGCTGTGCCACTGAGATATGTAACTGTAATTACATATCTGTAACTGAAATACAATTTAAAAATATTGTATGCATTTTAAAGCATATGGGACTCTGAAATTATCTAAATCAAAACTACATAAAAAATAACTCATTCACACCAACCCATATTCAGAAATTATATTAAACACACACATATATGTACTATATATTCATATACATATATATTAGATTCCTATTCTTGTCTGTGTATGAATGTATGTACATGTAATTATGTAAGCGTGAAAACTGGGAAGCAATTGCATCACATGATAATAATATATACTTTTCAAATAAATTTTTTTAGCTACAGACAGTAGCAAAATGCTCATGATTTTTCAGAATTTGTTCCTGAATATTTTTTCTCCCTTAAATGGACACTCCTTTAAAATCCAAGCAGTTTATATCCTGGTTAAAAAGAAGTATATTGGGTTGCAGTTTGAAAGAGCAAGATCTGTCAATGCATTTTCTTGTGACTGTCAAGAGCCCACGTTTCTTTCTGTAAGATCAGTGTTTATAAATCACTTGCTCTCTAAGCAACCACTTAACAGACATCATCTCTTGAAACATCACAATATTCCTGTGAGGGTACAAAGGAGCAAATAGCATTCTTCTCACTGATCAGAATCTGAGGCTTTTGGTTGAGTTACTGAATCACAGCGATGCCTGTGTGTCAAATGACACAGTAAACGTAGAGCAACAATGATAACCTGAGGGCAATATTCTCACTACTGTAGTTGCAATTGGTATCTCGGGGCAACTGAATGTCCTTTACCTATCAAAGGGGTGAGAGAGATGGAACATTCATGATAAAAATAGGTACATATTTCTTCCAGCAGTACCCTTACCGGTTAATGTGAATTTCATTTGCACACTCAAATTCCGCAGTTAGATTTCAGCAGTTCACAGCCTGAACCAATAATAATAATAATAATAATAATAACATTCATTATATTTCTGCTTGAATTTTTTTTTTCAAAACGCTTCTTCTTTCTACCTGAATCAACTGTGACAATCGAGTTTACAAATTATTTTTATTTTGATTAGCCACCCTCAATTTGCAATCATGCACAGCTTTTTTTTTTTTTTTCTGGAATATTATGACAGTTCCATGTGATATGTTTCCTGGATAAGATGATTTTTTATTGTGTAAAGTTTACTAACAGGGTTAGCAATATTAATGCATAATATCATGCATGGTTGTTTGGACATTATTTTAGAGGCTGCTTACAGCTGCCCTGAGTGTTTATTGTTGGCTGTGAATTAGTCAGCTGTTATAACATGACATGTTCAGTAAAATGACATGGCTTGGTGTCTAGCTCAAGGTTTCTGTTTTAGCAATATGAGGTCAGTAAAAAATAATTCTTCTCAGTCTAAAATGTTCTAAACTTTGTTTGCATAAAAATAAATGGAGTACTGACTAAAATTCCACTTATTCACACACTATCATTATACTTAATACTATAAAGCTGATTGCTAAAGATCCCTCCTGCATTGTAAAGAAAACTATTTCATAATAGTTTCGTAAAAGTGTGGCTTCCAGGGGAAACCCTCATCTGGACTTTCTATTGATGACAATTTAATGTTTTATATCTTTTCCAGACTTTGAACAGTTTAGTGGAAATGTCTGTGGATGCACAAATTTGTTTTTGTCACTTTCTCAAATTCAATTTATATTTGACTTATATCTTGAACAAAGGCAGATTATCAAATGTTAACCTTTGCTGAAGCATTGTTTTATAATTTGTGCAGTTCCCTTAAAAACAGGCTTAAGGATTGGATTGAGGCAATGAACTGAGCTTCACTGCTTCCCCTCCCTTAGGAGGAGCAGCTCAGCTCTCATTTCTCTTTTCTATTAAGCTTTTGTTTTAGATATCGTAAGAAGAAATGGTTCACGAATATCGGGTATAAAACAAGTTCAGCTCCATTAGTTGATGAGCTGGCTGTTTCACCTTCCTTGAAGCACCCTGAATAAACTAGACTGAAGTCAGAGATCTCTATTTTTAATCTCCATATTTGTACTACGATACCAATCATCCTTTCTTTACAATTGCTAGAACTCTATGAGAACATTTTGAAAGACATTTGAAAAAGATTACTCATAATTACCTGTTTTTATTAATGTACATGATTCCTTACTAATAAACTCAGATTGTATGGCACTCACCCATGAGAATTCTGAATGTAGAAATTTGAATTTATATAAGTGACAAGATTAGTCCAATTGCTAAACTCATTTTCTAAAGCATTTGGCCATGTAGGTCCTTGAGCAAATTACTCTCTAAGACCCTATTTTCCCATCTGTGATGAGGGAAAAATCATAGTAATAAGGTCATCTGGTTTTATAACAAACTGGATGATAATTTCAAAGTAAGTAGCACAGTGTCTGGCATAACAGGTGAATATAACAATCAATAAATACTTCTTATTGTTGTTGCTCCCATTATTATTTACATTCTGTTAGTAAACTTGTCTGTAAATTCATCCTTGATTATATACTCGATAAAACAAGAAAGTATTTTGAACAGAGAAAGAATAAAAATATGACTTTGTAAAGACTCTATGTCTCTCTTTTATAATTTTTTTAAACTTCTGCTGAGATCATAACAAACTAATGTGAGTCATTATGATCTCATGAGAAGTATATGAGATGTTTTCATCAAAATTTCACTGAAATCTTAATGCAACCATTATGGTTTTTCCGCTGAAATCATAATCCTATGTTGTGAAGCCATTGTGGTGTATTGTGTCAGTGTACACTCAGGGAGTCCTCACGCACAGACCATTGGCAGGATAAACTATAATGGCTCTTTTCAAGTGGCCATGGTCCACTGTGTCAGTGCACATCGAGGGAGGCTTTAAATCACTGATCCAAGGCTAAAGAGTGCTTCTCTACTATTAGGAGGAGGGATAGTCTGATGAATATTTTGATGAAAAGCTGGTCACTAGATTTTTGCTCGTTTTTAATAACCTTCACAGTGATAAAGAGATTAGTATGCTTTATATTAGTGGAAGGTTCAGGTTTTATTTAAGAATATATACCAGTTGCCATCTTCCCAAGATGCAAGATAACTTCTGAAAACCTCTGTCTCCACCTATCAGGGATGAGAGCAACTTGTGGCGTTCATTAGTAGATGCTTCAGGGTAACCTTCCAACCTAATCATCCCAGAATCTTTGCCATTAACCATTTGTTAACCATTAACAAAAGCTATAGAAAGCACTTCCTCATTATTCTTACATAATGCATCTCTGCTTGCTACTTGTTTACTGGAAATTCTGGATCACAAAAACAGAGTGCTTTCCTAAATTTATTTCTAAATGGAGAGGGGGAAAAAGATGTTAAAAGTCTTGAAGTTCAAGAACAAAATAGTTATTTTAGTCAATTATTCATTAGGGATAGTATGAATCCTTTTTATCATGGTGAAGGAAACTAAGTATTAGACTATACACATGGACACTCATTTCTCCTGATTTTTAAATTTGTAAAATATCATGTATGAAATGAGTTGTCAGTCCAGGTTTGATGCACGATACTGGATGCTTGGGGCTGGTGCACTGGGACGACCCAGAGGGATGGTATGGGGAGGGAGGAGGGAGGAGGGTTCAGGATGGGGAACACATGTATACCTGTGGTGGATTCATTTTGATATTTAGCAAAACTAATACAATTATGTAAAGTTTAAAAATAAAATAAAATTAAAAAAATATATTTGCTTGCTTAAATAATAGCTATAGCCACCTTTATGTATTTTACAATTAACTAATGTTATGAACCAATTAGGGAATCCAATTTACAAGATAATTCTAAGACTAAAGGCCCCATAAAGGTTAGAAAATTATAAAACACTTTGCAGAGTTCTGGTCTTTGTTTCTTCTCAGAGCATCGACCTTGTCCGAGTCGATGTTGCCCTTTTCCACTGATACTTTTTTTTTTCATTTCTTCCCCTTTACATTACTTTTCCAGGTATGTGGACTTTTTTCTTAACCTACTTTTGCCCTCAGCCGAATGTCAGATCATTCTTTCTAAAGTGTGAACTTACATCTGCAGTTACCTCTGTATAATTTCCATTGTTATTAATCCTTTAAGGAGTACGTATGTGCTAAGTCACTTCAGTCATGTCTGACTCTTTGTGACCACATGGACTGCAGCCTACCAGGCTCCCCTGTCCTTGGGACTCTCCAGGCAAGAACACTGGGGTGCGCTGCCATTTCCTTCTCCAGTCAAGAATATATTATTGTCATATAACAATTAAGTCTTACAAACCAACTTCTTAAACACCTCAAAGAAATTAAAGCTAAATGACAAGATTTGTTTGTATCAAGAAAGCTGTTTGTATAACACATGCCAAACAATTAATTTTATGTTTGTTGAAAAGACTGTCCATGACTAGATTCACTAGTGACCCAGATTCAATAGAAATAAGACTGAAGAAAGATTAATAATGATCAAATAATAAAAATAGGTAATACAAAATGCCAAAATGGTCTTTCTGCCCAGCCAGATATATTCTCCCTTTGCTCCATTCTAGTTCTTAGTGGGTTGAAACTAAGGGTTTATTGTTGCAGTTTCCTTGACCTTTGGTATCTAGTTAGTTGGCTGCAATCAGCGGGAGGCATAAGCAAGAAATATGAGGGAATGACAAGGTGGTCAGCTAATGTTTCCTTGGCTCCTCTCCTTTAGTTCACCAGTCTGGAAGTGGCTGAGAATCAGTTCTCAGGCCTTTAACAATATTGGGACTTTAGACATGGATAGAAATGACTTCTTGTTCTTGCTAGTTCTTGGAAATCTTAGCATGTATTTTTGAATCCTTTACAATGGTACATTTATCTATAAATGTAAGTCCATCATTAAAATTTTTCATTTAAGCCATTTGAGTAGAATTATCTTTCCAGTGAGACTATTATTGATATAACAAATGGTGCTGGTCCCAAGAAACATACTAATAAAATTGTATGGGATTCTGGGATTGGTTACACTCACCTTACCTGCCTCCTGAGAAATCTGTATGTAGGTCAAGAAGGAACAGTTAGAACCAGACATGGAAAAACAGGCTGGTTCCAAATTGGGAAAGGAGTACATCAAGGATGTATATTGTCACCCTACTCATTTATCCTATATGCAGAGTACATCAAGCAAAATTCTGGGCTGGATGAAGCACAAGCTAGAATCAAGATTGCCAGGAGAAATGTCAATAACCTCAGATATGCAGATGACACCAACCTTATGACAGAAAGTGAAGAAGAACTAAAGAGCTTCTTGATGAAGTGAAAGAGGAAAGTGAAAATGTTGGCTTAAAATTCAACATTAAAAAATGAAGATCATGGAATCTTGTCCCATCACTTCAAGGCAAATAGATGGGGAAACAATGGAAACAGTGACAGACTTATTTTCTTGGGCTCCAAAATCACTGCAGGTGGTGATTGCAGCCATGAAATTAAAAGACACTTGCTCCTTGGAAGAAAAGCTATAACAAACCTAGAGAGCATATTAAAAAGCAGAGACATTACTTTTCCCACAACAATTCATCTAGTCAAAGCTATAGCTTTTCCAGTGGTCATGTATGGATGTGAGAGTTGGACCATAAAGAAAGCTGAACACTGAAAAATAGATGCTTTTGAACTGTGGTGTTAGAGAAGACTCTTGAAAGTTCCTTGGACTGCAAGGAGATCCAACCCATTCATCCTAAAGGAAATCAGTCCTGAATATTCATTGGAAGGACTGATGCTGAAGCTGAAACTCAAATACTTTGGCCACCTGATGGGAAGAACTGATTCATTGAAAAAGACCCTGATGCTGGGAAAGATTGGAGGCAGAAAGAGAAGGGGATGGAAGAGAATGAGATAGTTCGATGGCATCACTGACTCAATTGACATGAGTTTGAGTAAGCTCCAGGAGTTGGTGATGGACAGGAAAGCCTGGTGTGCTAGAATCCATGGGGTCACAAATAGACACGACTGACATACTGAAATGAACTGATGGTGCTGACCAGGAGAATGCATTGTCTAAAATTGAGGTGATATCCTACAAGGTTCAGAATAAGTTTTAAACTAAACCCCCACACATTAATATGTCTTTGACAGCCAAAGAATAGGAGTCTGGAAAGCCTGGAATGCAGCTGAAGAGTGCTTCCTCCCTCCTTCTCTCACTCTATCTCTCTCTTCCAGTGTGTGTGTGTGTGTGTGTGTGTGTGTATTTAATATGCCTTTGCCACTTACAGATCTTTTATTTCCCTTTACACGACCTTAGTCATGGTAATATTGTAACTCTTAGAGAAGAATGCTTCAATGAAAGTGCATAGTCATGCTTCCAGTAAACTGGAAGCTAAGACTACCTCAAGCCATTTTGGGCTCTTTATGCCAGTACACTTCAAGCATAGTGAACAGTCCTAGTTATCAAAGGGAAATTGAGTGGTCATTATAAAAATGAGTAAAAGACTAATTTTGAAACAAGCAGTCTTAATCTACATCCAAAAACAATGACCAAAAGTTAACTATAGGGGTCAAGTGAAGACAGGATCGTGAAAGTCTTGTATCATGTAAAAGTGATGAGTTGGGTCGGTCCTCTGGTAAAGAACCAAGACCAACTGAGATGCTGACAAAGATTAAGGGGGAACATAGAATAGCTGATGCAAGAAGAAAGCAATGGTTAACAATTGAGGATTTATGACCTACTTATAGTAGGTGTTGTTGCAACTGTATTTCATATTGTGTTTGGTTCTTTTTTATATGAAAAGCATTGGCTATGATTCATGTTACAGTTTATGTTCTAGATGGTAGGGAGCCTGGACTGACACCATCCTGTGATGACATGATGCTTAATACAACACTGCTGTCTGTGGTTGAAATATATTTATCCAAGTAGAGGACAGACTTAAATGCTACATGACAAAAGGAGTAGAATGTTCTGGTTATAAAACTATTCCTCCCTTGTCTCATACAATCTCTGTTCCTTGTGCAGTAAACTGGAGGCAGCTGCCTGCTAAGGGCCTCATCGCTTGGGCTCCTTTGTCTGCCTTGGATTCAACCACAGTGAAGCAAGGCCAGGTGATGGTAGGAAGAAGTGGCTGCAGCTCACTAGGCACTGGCACCTTCGGTTCCTCTCCTCCTCCTCCTTCAGGCTTAGGTGTAGCAATGACACCCTCCTGCCACTAGTCCGTGCACGTCCCACATTCCTTGTTGGGCCCCTGAACATTCCATACACCTCTTTTAACAGATTATCCATTAACTTCTCTTTAGTGAAACACAAAGGAGAGGAATGCTTTTGTTTTGGGGGACCACAGTTAACACAATGTGCCAATCATCAATGGGTCAGTCACTTTTGCAGGAATTATCCTACTACTTCCTTCCAAACTGATAAGTTAAGAGCTACTCCTTTGGCATTTTATTAATGAGGAAAACACACCACTAATGGCAAATATCTTGTCCAATATCATACAGATAGTAGGTAGTATTGCACAGAATTGACTCAGGAAATTTTTAGTCAAGTTTAATCTTTGAGCGCCTTAAAAAATTAGAGGTATACAGTTTTGTGTAAATAAAATGTCCATTAGAAATGGGATAGTCTACTTGTAGAACAAATAAAAACAGGCAACAAGATAAAGTATTTCTATACCGAAATTCTTTCTTGTTTTTGTTGTTCAGTCACTCAATCGTGTCTGACTCTTTGCGACCCCAGGGACTGCACCACTCCAGGCTTCCCTGTCCTTCACTATCTCCTGGAGTTTGCTCACACTCATGTTCGTTGAGTCAATGATGCCATCCAACCATCTCATCCTCTATTGCTCCTTCTCCTCCTGCCCTCAATCTTTCCCAACATCAGGGTCTTTTCCAATGAGTTGGCTCTTTGCATCATGTGGCCAAAGCACACCAGAAAACTGCACAGTACACAAAGATTTAAGTACTTTGGTACACCAATTTTGCATCCTATAATATATTCTAAGCTCTTTGTTATTATGTACTCAAACTTTAAAAGAGTATTCAACATTTCTGCTGGAACTGGTTTTCTGAAAGAGTATTTTTATTTGAATTTGGTGATACTTTTCTTCATTCTTTCTTTCAGTTTCTCTGGTTGTTCCCTGTATTACCACATAGCCTTCTAATTTCATATGCAGTTAAAATTGTTGGAGTTCATGACTTTATTTGGGAGCCACTCCTGTTCTTTCTTCTGCTTCTTCTCCTCTCTCTTCTTCTCTTTCATTTTAATTTTATATTAGTTTTTCTTTCACTACCTGTTTGGCTATAGGTGTATCCATTAAAGTAAAGTGCTAGCAATGATTTACCTGGTGAATTTGTCCTGAATGAGGTCTGGTTGGTTGAGTTTGTATTTTCACGATCTGGAATTATACAGTCGAGATTGAATAAAAAAGTCATAAATCAATAGAAAATGACAGTAATAGATAGAAAAACATTCAAGCTAGGAATTCAGACTACTGGGATCTGCCATCTCTGCAACATATGACTGCCCAAAATACACAAGTTTTCTGTTGGTTTCCTCATTTGTGAAACACTATTCATGAGCTGACTCTGTGTTTTTTAATGATTTTTAGATTTATTTTTTTTTCTACTGGCCAAATTAAGTAATAAAGATTTGCTTTTGATATTAACTGGTATCCCCCAAAAATGTGTTACATATTTAAATAAACTCAAACACTCCATAACATAGTGTTATCCATATTGCTAACTTTGAGCAAATTAATGTCTAAGCATTTTAAATTTGTAAAATTTTTTTAAATCAAACAATGATTGTTTATACAGAGAAGAATTATATTATAAGCAGTACATTTTTAATAAGAACCACATTTTTCTATGCTGAAAACCTCATTGCACATAATACAGTGAGAAAGTCTAAATACAACATGAATTTGAAAAGCAAAAAGTAAGAAGAGTCAGTCACCATCTGAATGATCATTTTAATACATAAATTTTCCAACAAAATATTATATTTGTTCTTAAAGTAACATCACATGGGACAAAAACACTGATCTCTGGATAGGGGATGAAAAGCCATAGAAGAAAATTGTTGCTTTTCTTAAAAATGAAAAAAAAAAGATATCTTTCAAGAGTCAGTGTTTTGGCATGAACAAAAACTCTATTTTAAGATCATCTAAAAATGACTGTCTATGTATGGTTAGTGAGAGACTGAAGCTATTTCCGAGAAAATGAATGAGTCACAGTAATGAGTTCTTTCTTTATTATAGAGTTTAAAATAGACTACTCACACTCTTTCTTGGTTGAAGCTACAGCAGCACACAAGCGTCTTTGAAGCTGAATCTCTGCCAAAAAAAAATAAAGGCTCGCATCCAGCATTTCTGATACATTTCACATGAACTGATTATTAGTAACAGAGTGGCACACTTCATTATTATTGTCAGTAAAGATTTTGATAAGTTTTGAGACGCAACATGAAAATTCCAGTGTGCGTGAATTTTTCAAAAAATTGAATAATGACACATTCACAGTGACCCCAGACTGGGCAAATGATTATGAAAACTGAACAAGAGAAGGTAAGCATATGAAAGTACTTTCAATCTCAGAATGTCTTTTCTTATTTCTCTCCCATTCCACTCATTTCTTTATTCCTTCTCTTTTCTCTAGTCTTATCTTTATCACATTTTTTACATTTCTCTTGGTTTTTCTCTTATTTCTTCCCTGATATCTTCTTTGATCTTTCTTATTCTCTCTCCTCCACTTTCTAACTCCTTTCTTCTGATCTCTTTCATCTCATTCCCTTTCTAATTTTTCATCTTCATTTGAATTATACTTTGAAAAAGGAGGAAGGACTAAGTCTAATGATGATTATTATAACTGAGGAATGTATTTTTGAATGGAAAATTTAGGTCACTTACATTAATGTCATCATTTGGTTCAAATATTATAAAAAACTTAATAAATTAAAGTAAAATCACTCTGAGATTTTCTTCTTTTTAATATGAGGCTTATTTTTTAAAGTAATTATTTTTCAGCTTGGACAAAGAATGAGATTGTGTTATGATGAGAGCCATGTGCCAAAGATCAAGCTGGCCTACTTCTCGATGTTGTCCTGCTTGAGCAAATTGGCAGCTCATCAATGCACTGGTTGATGATGCAAACAAAAATACATGCATGGGAGGCCGGTCTGCCTGCTGTTATGTGGGGCCAAAGAGTTCCTCTTGCCAGCTGCTGAGTGCACTTGTAGGGCTGCTCCTGGCAGACAGGCTTCCCTGGAGCAGGAGATTTGGAAAGTCTTTCCCATACATATGAAAGGGCATGTTACTAGCTATCACTCTGAGAATTAAAGAAAATGTCTCTAATGAGCTTCACATTTAGAAACATCATGGTCTGGAGGGAGAAAGCATTCAAATTCATGTCAGGATTTTGGGCATATGCCACTGAGCTCTATTTTACTAAAGAAGTAGATTTAAAATCTTTAATAAGAGAAACCTGAAAAAGGACAAGGTATTTCAAAGATATAGGCTGGGAAAGGTGGAGAGTATATACAAGTAGTGAAAGTGTTACTCGTTCAGTCGTGTCTGACTCTGTGACCCCATGGACTGTAGCCCACCAGGTATCTCTGTCCATTAAATTTTCCAGGCAAGGATACTGGAGTAGGTTACCATTTCCTTCTCCAGTGGATCTTCTTGACCCAGGAGTTGAACCCAGGTCTCCTGCATTGCAGACGGATTCTTTACTGTCTGAGCCACCAGGAAGTATATACATAGGGAATAGAAAAAATAATCTTACTGTTTGTACTGATGTCAGTGTGTAGAGCGCTGAAGAATTGATGCTTTTGAACTGTGGTGTTGGAGAAGACTCTTGAGAGTTCCTTGGATTGCAAGGAGATCCAACCAGTCCATTCTAAAGGAGATCAGCCCTGGGTGTTCTTTGGAAGGAATGATGCTAAAGCTGAAACTCCAGTACTTTGGCCACCTCATGAGAAGAGTTGACTCATTGGAAAAGACTCTGATGCTGGGAATGATTGGGGGCAGAAGGAGAAGGGGACAACAGAGAATGAGATGGCTGGATGGCATCACTGACTCAATGGACATGAGTCTGAGTGAACTCCAGGAGTTGGTGATGGACAGGGAGGCCTGGCATGCTGCGATTCATGAGGTCGCAAAGAGTCAGACACGACTGAGTGACTGAACTGAACTGATGGAATAAGAGCACTTTTTCACTATGTCCCAATGTAGTTAACCATCCTCAGGCTAAAAATAATCACTCAATTTTCTGTAGCCCAAGTGTAGGTTTGTTTCTTGCCTCCATCCCTTTTCTTTTCCCTTCCCTTCCTTGAAAGATTCAAAGCAACTTATTATAATAGTACTATAAACACTGGGAAAGGATGAAGCAATTCACCTGAAACATGAAATGGGAGATGACAGTGGGGGCTAGAAACCAAATAATTGAGATAGTATTGGTAGTAATAAAGAAAATACACATTTTTAATGAAATCATAATGTAACTAATAAAATTAAATTTTTAACATTGTCCAACAAACAATCCATAATTGTATTTCTCTTCTTATCCCTAAATAATTATTTTATTAATTGCATCAGATTCCAAACTTGACTGATTGAGTTTCACATATTCTATCTGGCTGTTATTTAAGTTATTAAGTCTGATAATTTAAATATATTTCTTAAGGATGGCACTTCAAATAGAACCTCAACATTGCCTTAATATTACTTTTGGTTTAAGATTTATGAATTATATTCATTTAAAAAAATAAATTCAAAGCTATTAAAAACAGAACCAACATACCATTGTCTAAGTCAGAAGATAACCAATTTCTCAAAAAAAGATTTGGGAGAAAAATGTAGAAATTACACAAAAATATTTTTTTTTTCGAACTTTAAATATTATTTCAAGAAAAATATGTGCATGCATTTAAAAATATGTTTAAATTTATGAATATATTTATATTGGTTTAATACACTTAAAATATATAATAAGCTAGCTCTCATTTTTACTACCTCACATATTAGAGGAAATATTTCTGAGTCATTATTAGTAATTAGATAATCTAATATTAAATTTAAATTTTAGATGTCTCAAACAATAAAATACTATTTATATTGTCAATAAAAAAGCTTTTTTAGTCTTCATTAATAATTTGCACTTCAGAAGATCGAAACTATAATGACTAGTTATACTTATGATAAATTCTTAACAATTCATCAATAATATTTGAGATTATAAGCATATAAATAGGTTTGTAGGCATAAATTTACAGATAGAATTCTCAGCCTCTTTCTTATATTTCAGTCACACTTTGGCTGCACTTCATAAGCAGAAATGGAATACTTATGCATATTTTAAATTTCTTTTCTATGAAAAGAATTTCAAAATATTTTTTCTTGCCTTTTAATTTTTTTTAACTAAAGTGTACTGTGAGTTTATGACTATTCTAATAAAAAGAAAAAAAGCAAATATTTCTTAATTCAGATAACATTTTCATTCTAGTTCTTCCTTACTCTGTAGTTTCAGAAGAGTTTAAAAAGTTCCCTGTCCACATTTCACAAAATCTGACACTCACACCACAAGCCTCACCTTTATCTAGTGAACTCCAGACTGCTGCTGCTGCTGCTGCCAAGATGCTTCAGTCGTGTCCAACTCTGTGCGACCCCATAGACGGCAGCCCACCAGGCTCCTCTGTCCCTGGGATTCTCCAGGCAAGAACACTGGAGTGGGTTGCCATTTCCTTCTCCAATGCATGAAAGTGAAAAGTGAAAGTGAAGTCGCTCAATTATGTCAGACCCTTAGCGACCCCATGGACTGCAGCCTACCAGGGCCCTTTGTCCATGGGATTTTCAGGCAAGAGTACTGGAGTGGGTTGCCATTGCCTGCTGCAACTCCAGACTGAGTAGGTATAAAATTTTTTTTGTGCTATTTGGAAAAATTAAATACTTTGTGATTATTTTACATACTTAAAACTTTTTCCATTGCAAACTACAATTCATTAAATATCATTGAACAAAAGACATCTTTCAAATATTGTATTCGTGATGGAATTATTTCACTACATACGCTGTTAGCAAAAATAGTTTGTTGGCTAAGTTATAAAACATGCTCTTATTGTGAAAAAATATACACTGAGGGCTCTATTTATTGATATTTAGGTTAAATATACATGCAGAGGTATGTGTGTGTGTGTGTGTTTGTGTGTGTCATATGGTTATGAAGACAAAATTGCTATATGATAAATGAGATTTAGATTATTATAAAGATTATTTTGCAAAAAGACAAAAGGCAAGAATGGATTAATTTTGCAGAATTGTAGATAAAGTTGATCTTTTTCTGATGTGCTAGGGAGATATTTACATTGTTAACAAAAATTCTCCCTCATATAATCATTCAATCAATTCATGGTTGATTCCTTGCTCATGGCCCTACAGAAAATTAACAAAATGTCACATTTTAAATAACACTATCTTTAACATTTTTTAAAAACTGATTATCCTTATTATAGATGACTTGAATTTTATATGCTCTAAGCTTCATTGTTTTTTTTTTTCATGAATTCTAAATTTTGTGTAAGATTTTGCTTTATAAAATATGCTATTTTATAAATACATTATAATATATTGTTATGTTATACAATATAAAATTATGTAATGTATTATGTTCATTATGGCAGTATTTTTATCCTAGATATGGCATCTCATGAGATAAAATATTTGCCTTTTTTCAGTTCTATTATCCCCTTTCATAGATCACTGCCTTGTTTTGATGCAAGAGTCTTGTGTAACTCAATGAAGCTATGAGCCATGCCATGTATGGCCACCCAAGTTGGATAGGTCACACAGAGAGTTGTGACAAAACTTGATCCACTGGAGGAGGGAATGGCAACCCACTCCAGTGTCTTAGCCATGAGAACTTTGTGAACTGTATAAAAAAGCAAACAAAAATATGACACCAACAGATGAGCTTCTCTGGTCATAAGGTGTCCAGTATGCTCCTGGGGAGTGCCAGAGGACAAACTGCTAATAATTCCAGAAAGAATAAAATGGTTAGGCCAAAGCATAAATGGTGTTCAGTTGTGGATATGACTGGTGATGAAAGCAAACTCCTACGTTGAAAGAACAGCATTGCTTAGGAACTTGGCATAATAGGTCCATGAATCAAGGCAAATTGGATGTGGTCAAGCAGAGAGTGGCAAGAGTAAACATCTACATCTTAGGAATCAGTGACTAAAATGGATGGGAATGGGTGAATTTAATTCAGATGACCATTATATCTACTACTGAGGGCAAAACTATCATAGAAGAAATGGAGTAGCCCACATAATCAACAAAATATTCCAAAATGCAGTAATTGGGTGCAAGCTTAAAAACGACAGGAAATGGCAAACCACCCCAGCACTCTTGCCTGGAAAATCCTGTGGACAGAGGAGCCTGATAGGCTACAGTCCATGGGGTCGCAAAGAGTCGGACACGACTAAGCTACTAGCTAGCTACTTAAAAACGACAAAAGAAAAGAAAAGAAAAATCTGTTTGTTTCCAAGGCAAACCAAACTCACAGCAATCCAAGTCTGTGACATAACCACTGATACCAAAGAAACTGAAGTTGATCAGTGCTATGAAGACCTAGAAGACCTCCTAAGAACTAAAACCAAAAAAAGACATCGTATTAATCTTAGGAGATTGAAATGCAATAGTAGGAAATCAGGAGATGACTGGAGTAACAGGCAGGTTTGGTTTTGGAGTACAAAACGAAGCAGGGCAAAGGCTAAGAGAGTTTTGTCAAGAGAACATATTAGTCATAGCAAACACCCTTTTCCAACAATACCAGAGATGACTCTTCATACAGACATCACAAAATGGTCAATGTTTAAATCAGATTGATTATGTTTTCTGCATTCTCTTGGCAAAACTTTGTTAGCCTTTGCCCTGCTTCATTTTGTACTCCAAGGCCAAACTTGCCTGTTACTCCAGGTAACTCTTGACTTCCTACTTTTGCATTCCAGTCCCATATGATGAAAAAGTAAAGTCACTCAGTCATGTCCAACTCTTTGTGACCCCATGGGCTATAGCCTACCATGTTCCTCCGTCCATGGGATTTTCCAGGCAAGAGTACTGGAGTGGGTTGCCATTTCCTTCTCCAGAGTATGATGAAAAGGATATCTATTTTTGGTGTTAGTTCTAGAAGATATCTTGTAGGTCTTCATAGAACCCTTCAACTTCAGCTTCTTCAGCATTAGTGGTTTGGGCATAGACTAGGATTACTGGGATTTGAATGGTTTGCCTTGGAAATGAACAGAGATCATTCTGTCATTTTGAAGATTGTAAAAAAGTATGCATTTCAGGCTCTTTTGCTGATTACGAGGGCTACTCTATTATAAGGGATTTCTGCCCATAGATATAATGGTCATCTGAGTTAAATTCACCCATTCCAGTCCATTTTAGTTCACTGATTCCTAAAATGTCGATGTTCACTCTTGCCGTCTCCTGTTTGACCACTTCCAATTTGCCTTGATTCATGGACCTAACATTCCAGGTTCCTATGCAATATTGTTTTTTACAGCATCAAACTTTACTTCCATCACCAGTCATATACAAAACTGGGCTTTTTTTTTTTTTGCTTTGGATCAGCCTTTTCATTCTTTCTGGAACTATTTCTTCGGTCTTCTCCAGTAGCATATTGGGTACCTACCGACCTGGCTAATTCATCTTTCAGTGTCATATCTTCTGCCTTATCATACTGTACATGGGGCTTTCAGATTGATTATATTCTTTACAGCTGAAGATGCAGAATCTATATACAGTCAGCAAAAACAAGACCAGGAGCTGACTGTGGCTCAGATCATGAAGTCCTTACTACAAATATTCAGGCTTAAATTGGAGAAAGTAGGGAAAACCAGTAGAAGATTCTGGTATGACCTAAATCAAATCCCTTATGATCATACAGTGGAAGTGACAAACAGATTCAAGGGATTACATCTGACAGAGTGCCTGAAGAACTATGGATGGAGATTTGTAACACTGTACAAGAGGTGGTGATCAAAACCATCTGCAAGAAGAAGAAATGCAAAATGGCTATATGAGGAGGCCTTACAATTAGCTAAGGAAAGAAGAGAAACTAAAGGCGAAGGAGAAAAGGAAAGATATATCCATCTGAATGCAGAGTTCCAAAGAATAGCAAGGAGAGATAAGAAAGCCTTCCTCAGGGATCAATGCAAAGAAAATAGAGGAAAACAATAGGATGGGAAAGACTAGAGATCTCTCCAAGAAAATTAGAAATACCAAGGGAACATTTCATGCAAAGATGGGCACAATAAAGGACAGAAATGGTATGGCACTAACAGAAGCAGAAGATATTAAGAAAAGGTGGCAAGAATACACAGAATAACTATACAAAAAAGATCTTCATGACCCAGATAACCATGGTAGTGTGATCACTCACCTACAGCCAGACATCCTGGAATATGAGGTCAAGTGGGCCTTAGGAAGCATCACTACAAATAAAGCCAGTGGAGTTGATGGAATTCCAGCTGAGCTATTTCAAGTCCTAAAAGACGATGCTGTTAAAGTGCTGCACTCAGTATGCCAGCAAATTTGGAAAACTTAGCTGTGGCCACAGGACTGGAAAAGTTACTTTTCATTCCAATCCCTAAGAAAGGCAATGCCAAAGAATGCTCAAACTACCACACAATTGCACTTATCTCACACGCTAGCACAGCAATGCTCAAAATTCTCCAAGCCAGGGTTCAAAAGTATGTGAACTGAGAACTTCCAGATGTTCAAGCTGGATTTAGAAAAGGCAGAGAAACAAGAGATCAAATTGTCAACACTCATTGGGTTAATAAAAGTCCAGAAAAACATGTACTTCTGCTTGATTTAGTCAAACTAAAGCCCTTGACTGCGTGGATTACAACAAACTGTGGAAAATTCTCCAAGAGATGGAAATACTAAACTACGTTACCTGCATCCTAAGAAACCTGTATGCCAGTTAGGGAGCAACAGTTAAAACCGGACATGGAACAACAGACTGGATCCAAATAGGAAAAGGAGTACATCAAGGCTGTATATTTTCACTCTGCTTATATAACTTACATGCAGAGTACATCATGAGAAATGCCAGGCTAGATGAAGCACAAGCTGGAATCAAGATTGCCAAGGGAAATATCAACACCCTCAAACATGCAGATGATACCAGTCTAATGGCAGAAAACAAAGAAGAACTAAAGAGCCTCTTGATGACTGTGAAAGGCGAGCGTGAAAAAGCCAGCTTAAAACTCAACATTTAAAAAACCAAGATCATGTTATATGGTCGCATCACTTCATGGCAAATAGAAAGGGAAAAGTGGAAGCAGTGATAGGTTTTATTTTCTTGGGCTCCAAAACCACTGAAGATGGTGATTGAAGCCATGAAATTAAAGGATACTTTCTGTTTGGAATGTAAGCTATGACAGAACTGCTGCTGCTGCTGCTAAGTCACTTCAGTCATGTCTGACTCTGTGTGACCCCATAGACAGCAGCCCACCAAGCTCCCCTGTCCCTGGGATTCTCCAGACAAGAACACTGGAGTGGGTTGCCATTGCCTTCTCTGATGACAGACCTAGACAGCTTAGTAAAAAACAGAGATATCACTTTGTCAACAAGGTCCATATAGTCAAGGCTATGGTTTTCCAATACTCATGTATGGATGTGAGAGTTGGACCATAAATAAAAGTCTGAGTGCTGAAGATTTGATATGTCCCCTCCCTCTTGAACCTCTCTCCCTCTTCCCACCCCATCCCTCCCCTCTAGGTTGTCACAGAGGACCAATTAAAATAGAACTACTGGGGGCAGTCCTAAGATGGCAGAGGAATAGGACAAGGAAATCACTTTCTCCCCCACAAATTCATCAAAAGAACATTTAAACGCTGAGTAAATTCCACAAAACAACTTCTGAATGCTGGCAGAGGACATCAGACACCCAGAAAAACAGCCCATTGTCTTCGAAAGGAGGTAGGAAAAAATATAAAAGACAAAAAGAGAGACAAAAGAGGTAGGGACAGAGCTCCATCCTGGGAAGGGAGTCTTAAAAAAAAAGAAGTTTCCAAACACCAGGAAACACTCTCACTGCCGAGTCTGTGACGAGCCTTGGAACCACAGAGGGCAACATAACTGGGAGGAAAAATAAATCAGTAATTAAAACCCACAGATTATGTGCCCAATGGTAACTCCCCCAGTGGAGAAGCAGCACAGATGCCTGCATCCTCCACTAGCAAGTGGGGGCTGGGCAGGATGGTGCGGGCTACATTGCTTAGAGTAAAGACCGCGCCTGAATGCCCCAAGGGCAATCTGAGGGAACTAACTTGGGCTAGCAAATCAGACTGTGGGATAGCTACCATGTGAAAAGCCTTAACCTAAGACATTGTCAGGTATGCTCACAGAACAAAGGACTGAACAGAGCTAGCCGACTGAAGACCATCCCCCTCTGGTGACAGGCAGCCAAAGCTGGAAGGGGGCAATTGCAGCCCCAGGGAGGCATTATCTACCAAACTGCAAGTAGGCTTATTTGCTAACTAAGACTTCTTGGGGTTCTGGACGGTCAACATCCACCTGAGAAAGTGCGCCGGTTGTACACACAGAAAACCAAGCGGCAGGGACTGGGGAGGCGATATGTTGCAGCGACTGTGCTTGCCAAACACCTCATCACCTGAGCTGCTTGGACCTGGGAAAGGCACAAAATGCAGGCCCAACCGAGTCTGTGCCTCTGAGGACTATCCAAGTGCCTGAACCTGAGCAGCTTAGACCTGGGAGGTGCATGCAGCCCAGGGCCTGCCTTGGATGGTTCCCAGTGGGCCAACCTAGAGCTTGAGCAGTGTGGGCAGGGAGGGCACATGCGCCGTGAGCCAAGGCAGGCCCAGTGTGGCTGAGACACTGCGAGCACATGCCAGTGTTATTTGTTTGCAGCATCCCTCTTTCCCCACAACGCGACTGAACAAATGAGCCTAAAAAAGGGTCTACCACTGCCCCTTTGTGTCAGAGTGGAAATCAGACACTGAAGAGACCAGCAAACAGAAGAAGCTAAAACAGAGAGAACCACCTTGGAAGTGATACAGATACAATAGATTAAAACCTTGTAGTTAGTACCAACTACATATGAAGGGGCCTATAGATCTTGAGAAATATAAGCCAGACCAAGGAACTATCCAAAAATGAATTGACCCCGCACTGCCCACAACAACACCAGAGAAAGTCCTAGATATATTTTTACTATTTTTACTATCATTTTTTTTAATTTTTAAAAAAATTTTTAAGTCCTTTATTACTCCTTTACTTTTCATTTTTATAGCCTACTATTATTTTGCAAAAAAGAGACTCTATTTTTTAAAGCAAACTTCATATATATATATGTATATTTATAATTTTTGTGACTTTGTTCTTTTTTTTTCTTTTCTTTAATATTGTATTTTTGAAAATCCAACCTCTACTCTAGATTTTTAATCTTTGCTTTTTCGTATTTGTTATCAATTTTGTACCTTTAAGAACCCAATCTTCAGTATCCATTTTTACTTGGGAGCGAGATTACTGGCTTGACTGCTCTCTCCCCCTTTGGACTCTCCTTTTTCTCCACCAGGTCGCCTCTATCTCCTCCCTCCCCCTTCTCTTCTCTACCCAATTCTGTGAATCTCTTTGTGTGTTCCAGATGGTGAAGAACACTTAGGGAACTGATTGCTGGCTGGATCTGTCTCTCTCCTTTTGATTGCCCCCTTTATCACCCTGGCCACCTCTGTCTCCTTCCTCCCTCATCTCTTCTCTTCTCTGTATAGCTCTGTGAACATCTCTGAGCAGTCCAGACTGTGGAGCACACATCAGGAAGTGATTACTGGCTGGCTTGCTCTCTTCTCTTTTGATTCTACCTCATCTCATTCAGGTCACCTCTAACTCCCTCCTCCCTCTTCTCTTCTCCATGTAACTCTGTGAACCTCTCTGGGTGTCACTCACTGTGGAGAAACTTTTCATCTTTAACCTAGATGTTTTACTGATGGTGCTGTATAGATGGAGAAGTCTTGAGGCTACTGTAAAAATAAGACTGAAAACCAGAAGCAGGAGGCTTAAGTCCTAATCCTGAGAACACCAGAGAACTCCTGATTCCAGGGAGAATTAATTGAAAGGAGCTCATCAAATGCCTCCATACCTACACTGAAACCAAGCACCACCCAAGGGCCAACAAGTTCCAGGGAAAGACATACCACACAAATTCTCCAGCAACACAGGAACACAGCCCTGATCTTCAATATACAGGCTGCCCAAAATCACTCTAAACCCATTGACACCTCATAACTCATTCCTGGAAACTTCAAGGCACTCCAGAGAGAAGAAATCCAGCTCCACCCACCAGAACACCAACACAAGCTTCCCTAACCAGGAAACCTTGATAAGGCACCTGTACAACCCCACCCACAGCGAGGAAACTCCACAATAAAGAGAACTCCACAAACTGCCAGAATACAGAAAGGCCAGCCCAAACACAGCAATATAAACAGGATGAAGAGACAGAGGAATATCCAGCAGGTAAAGGAACATGATAAATGCCAAGCAAACCAAGCAAAAGAGGAAGAGATAAGGAATCTACCTGATAAAGAATTCCAAATAATGATAGTGAAAATGATCCAAAATCTTGAAATCAAAATGGAATCACAGATAAATAGCCTGGAGACAAGGATTGAGAAGATGCAAGAAAGGTTTAACAAGGACCTGGAAGAAATAAAAAAAGAGTCAATATATAATGAATAATGCAATAAATGAGACAAAAAACTCTCTGGAGGGAACAAATAGAATAACGGAGGCAGAAGATAGGATTAGTGAAGTAGACAATAGAATGGTAGAAATAAATGAATCAGAGAGGAAAAAAGAAAAACGAATTAAAAGAAATGAGGGCAACCTCAGAGACCTCCAGGACAATGTTAAATGCCCCAATATTCGAATCATAGGAGTCCCAGAAGAAGAAGACAAAAAGAAAGACCATGAGAAAATACTTGAGGAGATAATAGTTGAAAACTTCCCTAAAATGGGGAAGGAAATAATCACCCAAGTCCAAGAAACCCAGAGAGTCCCAAACAGAATAAACCCAAAGCTAAACACCCCAAGACTCATATTAATCAAATTGATGAAGATCAAACACAAAGAACAACTGTTAAAAGCAGCAGGGGAAAAACAACAAATAACACACAAGGGCATTCCCATAAGGATAACAGCTGATATTTCAATAGAAACTCTTCAGGCCAGGAGGGAATGGCAGGACATATTTAAAGTGATGAAAGAAAATAACCTACAGCCCAGATTACTGTATCCAGCAAGGATCTCATTTAAATATGAAGGAGAAATCAAAAGCTTTACAGACAAAGCTGAGAATTCAGCATCACCAAACCAGCTCTCCAACAAATGCTAAAGGATATTCTCTAGACAGGAAACACAAAAAGGGTGTATAAACTCGAACCCAAAACAATAAAGTAAATGGCAACAGGATCATACTTATCAATAATTCCCTTGAATGTAAATGGGTTGAATGCCCCAAAGACTGGCTGAATGGATACAAAAACAAGACCCCTATATATGTTGTCTACAAGAGACCCACCTCAAAACAGGGGACACGTACAGACTGAAAGTGAAGGGCTGGAAAAAGATTTTCCATGCAAATAGAGATCAAAAGAAAGCAGGAGTAGCAATACTCATATCAGATAAAATAGATTTTGAAACAAAGGCTGTGAAAAGAGACAAAGAAGGACACTACATAATGATAAAAGGATCAATCCAAGAAGAAGATATAACAATTATAAATATATATGCACCCAACATAGGAGCACCACAATATGTAAGACAAATGCTAACAAGTATGAAAGGGGAAATTAACAATAACACAATAATAGTGGGAGACTTTAATATCCCACTCATACCTATGGATAGATCAACTAAACAGAAAATTAACAAGGAAACACAAACTTTAAATGAAACAATAGACCAGTTAGACCTAATGGATATCTATAGGACATTTCATCCCAAAACAATGCATTTCACCTTTTTCTCAAGCACACATGGAACCTTCTCTAGGATAGATCACATCCTGGGCCATAAACTGAGCCTTGGTAAATTAAAAAAAAAAAAAAAAAAAAAAAGAAATCATTCCAAGCAACTTTTCTGACCACAGTAAGATTAGATCTCAATTACAAGAGAAAAACTATTAAAAATGCCAACATATGCAGGCTGAACAACACGCTGCTGAATAACCAACAAATCAAAGAAGAAATAAAAAAAAGAAATAAAAACATGCATAGAAATGAATGAAAATGAAAACACAACAACGCAAAACCTGTGGGACGCTGTAAAAGCAGTGCTAAGGGGAAGGTTCATAGTAATACAGGCATACCTCAAGAAACAAGAAAAAAGTCAGATAAATAACCTAACTCTTCACAAAAAAGCAACTAGAAAAAGAAGAAATGAAGAACCTCAGGATTAGTAGAAGGAAATAAATCTTAAAAATTAGGGCAGAAATAAATGCAAAAGAAACAGAAGAGACCATAGCAAAAATCAACAAAGCTGGTTCTTTGAAAGGATAAATAAAATTGATAAACCATTAGCCAGACTCATCAAGAAACAAAGGGAGAAAAATCAAATCAATAAAATTAGAAATGAAAATGGAGAGATTACAACAGACAACACAGAAATACAAAGTATCATAAGAGACTATCAGCAATTATATGCCAATAAAAAGGACAACTTGGAAGAAATGGAAAAATTCTTAGAAAAGTACAACTTTCCAAAACTGAACCAGGAAGAAATAGAAAATAACAGACACATCACAAGCACAGAAATTGAAACTGTAATCAGAAATCTTCCAGCAAACAAAGCCCAGGTCCAGACGGCTTCACAGCTGAATTCTACCAAAAATTTAGAGAAGAGCTAACACCTATCCTGCTCAAACTCTTCCAGAAAATTGCAGAGGACGGTAAACGTCCAAACTCATTCTATGAGGCCACCATCACCCTAATACCAAAACCTGACAAAAATGCCACACACACAAAAAGAAAACTACAGGCCAATATCACTGATGAACATAGATGCAAAAATCCTTAACAAAATTCTAGCAATCAGAATCCATCAACATATTAAAAAGATCATACACCATGACCAAGTGGGCTTTATCCCAGGGATGCAAGGATTCTTCAATATCCGCAAATCAATCAGTGTAATACACCACATTAACAAATTGAAAAATAAAAGTCATATGATTATCTCTATAGATGCAGATAAAGCCTTGGACAGAATTCAACATCCATTTATGATAAAAACTCTCCAGAAAGCAGGAATAGAAGGAACATACCTCAACATAATAAAAGCTATATATGACAAACCCACAGCAAACGTTATCCTCAATGGTGAAAATTGAAAGCATTTCCTCTAAAGTCAGGAACAAGACAAGGGTGCCCACTTTCACCACTACTATTCAACATAGTTTTGGAAGTTTTGGCCACAGCAGTCAGAGCAGAAAAAGAAATAAAAGGAATCCAAATTGGAAAAGAAGAAGTAAAACTCTCACTGTTTGCAGATGACATAATCCTCTACATAGAAAACCCTAAGGACTCCACCAGAAAATTACTGGAGCTAATCAATGAATATAGGAAAGTTGCAGGATATAAAATCAACACACAGAAATCCCTTGCATTCCTATACACTAATAATGAGAAAACAGAAAGAGAAATTAAGGAAACAATTCCATTCACCATTGCAATGGAAAGAATAAAATACTTAAGAATATATCTACCTAAAGAAATTAAAGACCTATATATAGAAAACTATAAAACACTGGTGAAAGAAATCAAAGAGGACACTAACAGATGGAGAAATATACCATGTTCATGGATTAGAAGAATCAATATAGTGAAAATGAGTATACTACCCAAAGCAATCTATAGATTCAATGCAATCCCTATCAAGCTACCAACAGTATTCTTCACAGAGCTGGAACAAATAATTTCACAATTTGTATGGAAATACAAAAAACCTTGAATAGCCCAAGAAATCTTGAGAAAAAAGAATGGAACTGGAGGAATCAACCTGCTTGACTTCAGGCTCTACTACAAAGCCACAGTCATCAAGACAGTATGGTACTGGCACAAAGACAGAAGTATAGATCAATGGAACAAAATAGAAAGCCCAGAGATAAATCCACGCACATATGGACACCTTATCTTTGACAAAGGAGGCAAGAATATACAATGGAGAAAAGACAATCTCTTTAACAAGTAGTGCTGGGAAAACTGGTCAACCACTTGTAAAAGAATGAAACTAAAACACTTTCTAACACCATACACAAAAATAAACTCAAAATGGATTAAAGATCTAAATGTAAGACCAGAAGCTCTAAAACTCCTAGAGGAGAACATAGGCAAAACACTCTCCGACATACATCACAGCAGGATTCTCTATGACCCATCTCCCAGAATATTGGATATAAAAGCAAAAATAAACAAATGGGACCTAATTAAAATTAAAAGCTTCTGGAAAACAAAGGAAACTCTAAGCAAGGTGAAAAGACAGCCTTCAGAATGGGAGAAAATAATAACAAATGAAGCAACTGACAAACAACTAATCTCAAAAATATACAAGCAACTCCTGCAGCTCAATTCCAGAAAAATAAACGACCCAATCAAAAAATGGGCCAAAGAACTAAATAGACATTTCTCCAAAGAAGACATACAGATGGCTAACAAACATATGAAAAGATGCTCAACATCACTCATTATCCGAGAAATGCAAATCAAAACCACTATGAGGTGCCATTTCATGCCAGTCAGGATGGCTGCGATCCAAAAGTCTACAAGCAATAAATGCTGGAGAGGGTGTGGAGAAAAGGGAACCCTCTTACACTGTTGGTGGGAATGCAAACTAGTACAGCCACTATGGAGAACAGTGTGGAGATTCCTTAAAAAACTGGAAATAGAACTGCCTTATGATCCAGCAATCCCACTACTGGGCATACACACTGAGGAATCCAGAATTGAAAGAGACACGTGTACCCCAATGTTCATCGCAGCACTGTTTATAATAGCCAGGACATGGAAGCAACCTAGATGTCCATCAGCAGATGAATGGATAAGAAAGCAGTGGTACATATGCACAATGGAGTATTACTCAGCCATTAAAAAGAATACATTTGAATCAGTTTTAATGAGGTGGATAAAACTGGAGCCTATTATACAGAGTGAAGTAAGCCAGAAAGAAAAACACCAATACAGTATACTAATGCATATATATGGAATTTGGTAAGATGGTAATGATAACCCTGTATGCAAGACAGCAAAAGAGACACAGATGTATAAAACAGTCTTTGGGACTCTGTGGGAAAGGGAGAGGGTGGGATGATTTGGGAGAATGGCATTGAAACATGTGTAATATCATATATGAAGCGAATCGCCAGTCCAGGTGTGTTGCAGGATACAGGATACTTGGGGCTGGTGCACTGGGATGACCTAGAGGGGTGGTACAGGGAGGGAGGTGGGATGGGGGTTCAGGATGGGGAACACATGTACACCTGTGGCAGATTCATGTTGATGTATGGCAAAACCAATACAATATTGTAAAGTAATTAACCTCCAATTAAAATAAATAAATTTATATTAAAACAAACAAACAAACCCTGAGCATGAGGAAACTGCAATATAATACAATATAATGCACTATATTAACACATATATATGGAATTTAGAAAGATGAGAATGATAACCCTATATGTGAGACAGCAAAA
Organism: Bubalus kerabau; assembly: GCF_029407905.1. Lineage (NCBI taxonomy): Eukaryota > Metazoa > Chordata > Mammalia > Artiodactyla > Bovidae > Bubalus > Bubalus kerabau. The sequence goes on along the minus strand of NC_073635.1, from coordinate 5,725,395 downwards.
GAGACTCACATGTAAAGAACAGGCTTTTGGACTCTGGGAGAAGGCAAGGGTGGGATAATTTGAGAGAATAGCATTGAAACTTGTATATTGCCATATGTGAAATAGATCGTCAGTCCAGATTCGATGCATGAGACAGAATGATCAGGGCTGGTACACTGGGACGACTCTGAGGGATGGGATGGGGAGGGAGTTGGGAGTGGGGTTCAGGATGGGGGACATATGTATACCCATGGCAGATTCATGTCAATGTATGGAAAAACCATTACAATACTGTAAAATAATTAGCCTCCAATTAAAATAAATAAATAATTTTTTTTTAATGTAAATAAAATAAAATAAAATAGAACTACCATATGACTGAGCAATTTTATTTCTGGATATATATATATATATATATATATATATATATATACACACACACACAAAAACAAAACAAAATAAAACAAAACATTAACTTGAAAAGCTACATACACTCCAGTATTCATAACAGCATTATTTACAACTGCCAAGATATAGAGGCAACTCAGTTCAGTCAGTCGCTCAGTTGTGTCCAACTCTTTGTGACCCCATAGATCTCAGCACGCCAGGCCTCCCTGTCCATCACCAACTCCCGGAGTTCACTCAGACTCATGTCCATCGAGTCAGTGATGCCATCCAGCCATCTCATCCTCTGTCATCCCCTTCTCCTCCTGCCCCCAATCCCTCCCAGCATCAGGGTCTTTTCCAATGAGTCAACTCTTCGCATGAGGTGGCCAAAGTACTGGAGTTTCAGCTTTAGCATCATTCCTTCCAAAGAAATCCCAGGGCTGATCTCCTTCAGAATGGACTGGTTGGATCTTCTTGCAGTCCAAGGGACTCTCAAGAGTCTTCTCCAACACCACAGTTCAAAAGCATCAACTTTCTTCACAGTCCAACTCTCACATCCATACATGACCACTGGAAAAACCATAGCCTTGACTAGACTGACCTTTGTTGGAAAAGTAATGTCTCTGCTTTTGAATATGCTATCTAGGTTGGTCATAACTTTCCTTCCAAGGAGTAAGCATCTTTTAATTTCATGGCTGTAGTCACCATCTGCAGTGATTAACTGTCCATCAAAAGATGGATGGATAAAGAAGCTATGACATATGTATATGTATATGTGTATATATATATATATATATATATATACACACACATACATATGTGTGTGTGCATATGTGTGTGTGTGTGTGTGTGTATAATGGTTTTTCTGGTGGCTGCAATTCAGGAGACACAGGTTTGATTCCTGTTTTGGGAAGGTCCCCTGGAGAAGGGAATGGCTACCAATGCCAGTATCTTACCTGAAGAATTCCATGAACAGAGGAGCCTGGCGGGCTACAGTCTATGGGGTGGCCTAGAGTCGGACATGACTGAGAGACTAATGCAAACATATATATATATATATATATATATATATATATATATATATATATATATAATTATAGGTAATGGAATACTATGTAGTCATTAAAAACAATGCAAATTTGTCATTTGCAACAACATGGATGGACATGAAGGGTTTATGCTAAGTGAAAAAAGTGAGGGAAAGACAAATGCATGTTTTCACTTATATGTGAAATATAAAAAAAAATGAAAATTTGATGACTATAATAAAAAGGAAAAAAGTATATGTATATAGAGAGAACAAATTACTGGTTATTAGTGGGGAGGTGGGGGAGGGCAACATAAGAGTAGGAGTTAAAAGTCACAAACTATTACACAAAAAATAAAGTGCAAGGATATATTGTATAATGCAGAGACTATAGCTAGCATTTTTTAATAAATATAAAGAATATAACTTTCAAAATTGTGAATCACTATATTATACACCTGTAACATACACAATATTGTACATCAACTTCAATTAAAAAAATGCAAATTTGTGATATTCAATATTTGATTAAAACTTCAAGTATACTCATAGTCAGTTCAGTTTAGTTCATACACTCAGTTGTGTCCGATTCTTTGCAACCCCATGGACTGCAACACGACAGGCCTCCCTGTCCATCACCAACTACAAGAGCTTGCTCAAACTCATGTACATCGAGTTGGTGATGCCATCCAATCATTTCATCCTCTGTCGTCCCCTTCTCTTCCTGCCTTCAATCCTTCATTCATTCAGAATTTTAAAGAATTCCTATAACTTTAAAAATAAAGTTGAACTTTAAAATGTTTCATGAAAATGCAGTAATCAAATTAATTATTTAAACAAAATTATTAGGAGATTAAATTCATGTACGAACACAATGTGTATTCAAATCATAAAATAATGTGTTCTTCTCTGAGAACTGGATACCTTTTCCCCATTCCTGGTTTCCATGAGAGGAATTTTCCCAAGCAGTACTTTTGGCCTTTTTGTGGTCCCTTTATCCACATTACCTCTAAGGAAGTAAACTATTTACTGATGGGGAAACCTGAGAAGAATAATCTGCAAGCCAGTCCCAAGAACGACATCAGCTGCTAGTGTTTCAGTGCCTCCTCCCTGGAATGGCAGGTCTACCCCACCCAGGACCCCCAGTTCTGGCCTTCAGAAAGCAGCTGCACTTGGCTGTCTCCCTGTGCTATATCCTCAACCTAATCATTATCAATAATAATAGTGACATTTTGATTTTTTTTGTTTGTTTTACATTACTTCTCAAATTAAACACATTTCAGTCAGTAAGTAAAAATGTACTTATTGGGTACTGAATAGGACGAACCAATACATAGATATAAGATGCCAATCTCCCAGAATTTTCAAGCTTTCTGAAAGAAAGACTGGGAAACATTTCAATATTTAATTAGTCATTATTTTACATTATTACTGTATTTAGCTAAGAGTACAAAAATAAACTGCTGTCTAATTACTTGAACCCCAATTATTGTGCTTATTGTGGCTGGAGCCAGCTCAGAGAAGTTTGGTAGTTCAGTAGCTTCTCTGTATTTCCATGATCTTGGAAACTAAGAAAAGGCTGCTGTTTTAAAGCTCCATCTATCTTAACTGTGGGTGCAATTTTAGAATATAGAGCTAAAGTGAATGTCTAAACAAAGGTTGGATTTCAAAGTGAATAATGGATCAAAGAAGGCTTGAAACCAAATAACAGATTAAAGACAGGGCTTGTTTTTTGGGGAGGAAAAAAAAAAGTGATATGAATAGCTACAGAGTGTGCTGTCAAGTTTTTTCCTAAGGTTTCAGCAGAACAATCTGTTTTTCCCAGACCTGTGATTAGCTGATTTAACTTCATTTCCCCCAGTAACTGCAAAGACAATATGTGTAGCTGCAATTGAAAAAGTCCAAAATAAACCTTAAATACACATGTGTGGGACATTAGTTAAGAAGGATAGTTCAGTTCAGTTCAGTCACTCAGTCGTGTCTGACTCTTTGCGACCCCATGGACTGCAGCACGCCAGGCCTCCCTGTCCTTCACCAACACCCAGAGTTTACCAGAACCCATGTCCATTGAGTCTGTGATGCCATTGAACCGTCTCATCCTCTGTCGTTCCCTTCTCCTCCCGCCTTCAATCTTTCCCAGCATCAGGGTCTTTTCAAATGAGTCAGTTCTTTGCATCAGGTGACCAAAGTATTGAAGGATAACTTCAGTAAGAAGGATAACTGGGATGAAAATTGGGAGCTGAGAGCCTTGGACCTATGTATGTAAGTGGATCTGTGTGAACAAAGATAATATATATGTATCAATGGCAATGCAGAGAAATAAAAAAATAAAGAGATGCTTAATGTAGTTGAGTAGTTTGTATTCAGTATAATTAATAAGTCTATCAAAAACCATGTTTTTGCACAACCCAAAGAGTAATCAGATAGTTATCCTTTCTATACAAGCATCTATATGAGGCAAAGGCCAGACAGTATGGAAAAAGGCAACAGAAAACTAAAATGCTATGTGTTATAAAGTAATATAGTAGTCTGATGAAGGACATGAAAGAAAGTCTATGCCAAATAATCATCAGTGTTTTAAATACTCAGCAAAATACACTTTTACAAGCAGAAATAAGGAGAATTAAATTCCATAAACTTAAAACAGAGTCTATGTTGTCACTGTGGTATGCACCCAGATGCAGGCCCAGGAAGATATGGTCAATTTCTCTTTCTTGTAATCATGCCAATCAGGAAAAAAAAAAAAAGACGCATTTCCTTGAATTAACGTGCTGTATGAATTTGTGCACGCTCCTTCAAGCTGTCAGTCTTGCCAGTACAAAAGCATCAGTAACCAACAGGAATATGGACTTATTTCAGCCCAGGTGTTGAACAGTTTGAAATGCATGAGCTCCTTCTTGTGAAGCAATCTTTCCCTCTGAGGCTCACATTGTCCTCATTACCCCAGGAGCCATGCACAGAGTGAATATGGATTTGCTTGCTTTCCTACATGAAAATATCCAAGAGGACTAGAAGATTGCTATCTCCAGCTCTCTTGACAAGTCCTTGCAGCAGGAATCAGGGAGGAAAACTTCAAAAACAAAAAGGAAGGCAGTGGATTTGAACCCTGTCCTATAAGATTCTACAATTATGGATCACAGGTGAGCAAAATCCATCTGAAAGATGGCTTCTGACATAGGCAAGCATACAATTCAGCATTTTTGAAGAAACCTTATACAATAGAAATAAACTGCAAATTCTGTGGGGATTCCTAGGTCATTATTCTTTGGATTTTTTTTTTTTACTACTTCTTAGCTGATTGTCATTTTCAGCTATTTTTGCTGTCACAAAACACCAAAGGTAATTGTGAGCAAAGTCTTTAATGTGCTAAACTTGATTTTATTTAGAAATAGGACTTGTAAAATAATTTGTAATTCTTTATGTCTCTTAGCAGTTTCCAATATCCTCTCCCCAGGGTAAAATGACAATAATAAGTGTACAGTTAAGAGTCTCCCAAATGATGGGCTCATAATTATTTCCTAATGTTGTGCCAATATCTAAAATAAAACATAATCAATGACAATTTAATTAATTTTTGCAATGGTACAATCAAGACTGATGAATATATTTGGAACATACAACTTGATCATACACAGTCTAATGGAAGGGCGTATGTAGAAAAATTCTATATCTTAAAAGCCTATCTTCTCTTTTAAGAATAAGCAATTTTTTTTCCTGGAAAACAATAATTCAATCCACTAAACTGACCAAAAGAGCAATGTGACTAAATTTTTGATCGAAACATAAGTTCTGGATTCAAAAGGTCTAGGATACAATACTACTCCTACAATTTATTGACTGAACAGCCTTCAGTAAGGCAATAAATCTCTGTACCCCACTTCTCTCATCTGCAAAATGGAAATTATATCAGTGTCTACATTATAGAATTATTAAAATAGTTATATTTATTAACATGACTAAAGTGACAAGAATATTGCCTGGGATAAAGCACATGGTCAACAGAATTTGAGGATTATAACTAATATTGGTTTGTTCAGTTTGATGACATACATATCTCTGGTGCATTTATGAAATTTAAAGAAATGTCTTAGTATATACAGCAAGGAAATAAGATATCTAAAGCCTTTCCTCAATTCTCTTTAATGATGATTTATAATTTTATTCTGAAAGACTATCCATACAAATATAGGTACATTTTAGAAAGGAAAAGTAATATAAGTTATTTTAAATAATCCATCAGCAGTATACGTGTGCGTGTTTTCTGATACTGTTCATTTAAATATTTGTCTGAGAAATTTTCTTATGTCTCCCAGGAACAAGCTTTTAAAAATATGCTGAACACTTGGATATATAAATTAAACATGCCCAAAAGCTTTTTTAGAAAACTATAAGCTAAAACTTTGCTCATAAAATGGGTTTCTGGAGTTAATATATTGTTTTATCACTAAGGTATAAGCACTGTACCTTAATTATAGCAGAGAGAATAGTGATAGTCTTTTGAATTTAGTAAACACCTCCCCGAAAAATTATTCACCAATGGAAAAAAAACAGATCCATATTAAAAGACTCAGAGCCTTATGAAAATAAGATGCTAACAGAATTTTCAGTGCAAATTAAGGTTGCTTCTAAAACAAAGAACAATGAACAACATATTTGCAAGCATAAAAATAATTTTGAATTGCTTCTGGAGCTTTGTTTGCAACTATAATACAGCAGTCATTCCATCCGTTATAAATGAGCTTGTGAGCTCTGTTAGCTCCTTATTGGTGTTATGAGACAAACAAAAAAGACTGTATATTGTACGTTGAGGCTGAATGCCTTCCCCCAACTCAAGCTGCGAATTAAATGTTCCAAATAGTAAGAGGAAATTGCCCTTACTCTCCAAGCACATCACCAGTATTTCCAGGAATCTCTTCTTTCACCATGTAGAATTATAACAGAAAGAGAAATGTCAATCCTCCTAAATTTCTCTCTCTCTCTCTTTTTTTAATCAAAGACAGTCTACTAAGGCATATTTAAAAAGAGAAAGTTAAAGTCTGAGGCTTATAAGAGTGGGTTATTTAGGAATCTGGAGGAATTATTTTAAACTAATGATTCAATATTAACCCAACTTTCCTTAACACAAACTGCTAGGTGAAATATTTTTCTGACTGATTTTTATTTAGAGAGAGAAATGGATGTCACTGATAATCACTGAGGTTGATAGGTGTCACTTTCTACTAATCACAGCCCTTTTTAGGGGGACATATCCTGACTTTTTTGTGGGCCTCTTGCTCTTTGCCATGATCCATCATCTACGTTATGTGAAGAAAATAGAAATTATGGAAAAATCATAGCTTGACACTTGTGATCATATTACTAACAGGTTAAGGTCTCAGGACTGGAAAATGGACTTGGAAGAGACAGGGAAACTTCTGCCCCCTGACCTTGACCTCTGTCAAGCGTGCTCCTCTTCATTCTTGACCTTCCTACCACCAGCCAGTGCCCATCCCTTGTTATTCTGATATAAAAACTGTTACTTGGCTACACTTGGTGAAAGGGGGGGTTAGGAAAAAACCCATAATTCTTTTATTGCAGCCATCCATGTTGCTGTGGTTATTTTGTTCATTTGCTAAGTTGTGTCCGACAATGTGTGACCCCACAGACTGCATCAGGCCAGGCTCCCTGTCCTTCACTATCACTGGAGTTTTATTCAAATTTACGTCCATTGAGACACGGATGCCATCCAACCACCTCATCCTCTGTTGTCCATGTCATTTGCAAATATTTCTCCACTTTCTTAGGTTGTCTTTTTGTTTTGCCAATGGCTTCCCTAACTGTGCAAAAGCTTATAATTTTAATCAGGAGAAAAGACAGTCCCCTTTCTGCTTTTCATGATTATGCTGTCTACCAGTTAGCTATCTATGAATTGTCTACTAGAATCTAAAAATCAATATGAAAAATAAATTATGTGTAAGTTCTCTGTCTTCTCATAAACTTCCTTTCTTGCCTTATTTTGGTGAAAGGCCTTGTAATCCAGGCAGAATTTCAAAATGAATTTTGTGAATTATCTATAATTCTTCCCCAGATCAGTGTAGTATTGAGCTAATACTTCCTTGTAATGTTTCTCAGTTACATTCCTCCTTTATTATCCCCTACCCTATTGCCTCAGCTCAGGTTTTTCATTTCTCCTGTTTTAATCTCTATAGCACTCATCCACTTACTTGGAAAAGAATTAGGTCGCCCTAATTCCATTTTGCCTTCTTCTGATTTGCTTCTACCACATTTCTATAGTAATCTTTCTGAAATTGAAATCTGATCATGAATCCCTTTTACCAATCATTCTTTAAGAGTTTGACCATTTCCTACAGAGAAAATTCCCAGTTTCTTTCCGCACATTGTAAATTCTACAAGACTTGGCTGGCTGATCCTGACAACTCTGTTGCATGTTCTATCACTTTTTTATTTCTCTTTTCTGCCACACACAAACCTATGGTAAAAACCCATTATTTCTTTTTACATTTTCTCCAAAGAGCACATAATTATATATTTCCCTGGGAACATCTGTTTTCTTAGTATTTATTATGCAATTTTTAAAAAACACAGCTCAAAATTTTGCTCCTCCTGGATGACTTTGTCATCAAAAACAAACTGCATTGTTACTTCTCTCTGCTTCTCCATATACTGTTCTATTTCCATAATTTTAGTAATCATTCCATATTAAATGTATAAGCTTTTCCAGATAAGCTTATATTTGTGAGAAGTGGGGTCATTTTTCATTTCCTTATATTTTCAAAAATTATCATATTACTTGATAAATTGTAGATGATCAATATGTTTTGGATATATGAATCCTTGCATCCTTTGGGGTCTTTTCATTCTTCTCACTATGAATTCCATTTCTACCCTATGCTCACTCTCTGCAATGTAAATATCCTCTATCATTTATGGTTCAGCCCACTGTCATCTCATTCAGGACACATTTGTTGACCAGTTCAGCTCTCCATTTTCCACATAATTGAACTTTATCAGTTGTGATGACACTCATTTATCAGTCCTCTGCTAAGATAAATAGACTAAATTAATTGTCTCTCTACCCAATTCATGCATGTGTCCCTAATCTCTGGAAACAGAATCTAAGATAAGGAGAGGAAACTGTGCAAACAGACCCGTGCGCTACACTATTCTCATGCACTAAACTTTCCATTTCCATGTGTATCATCATCATACACAATTCCCAGTGTGCAAACAAGGGAAATAAAAGAAATTAATGCATTTCATAAGTGATGATTTCTTTTTTTATCTCATTCTGTATTGCTCTCAGCAGAATTGGGATCGATGTCCTTTTCAGTCTCAGGTTTTTTATCTCAACATTCCTTCTCAAAATATATTTTTCTACCATTTTTCAATGCTTTCTATGAATTTATGTTATATCATTAAGATGTTAGGAGGTATGTCTTTCTATTCTTCATTTACATTACTTTTCCTGCATAGATTAATAGTTGGCACTTGACTAGCAAAAAAGAATAATGCAAGAGATGTGTTATAATGGAGAAAGAGCTCTCCAAGTGCATCAGAATTGAGTGTATCTATGGAGACAAGTGGCTTGAGTGAATTACCTGAATAAGCATAACTTCTTGTAGAGAGCTAATGCAGATGTCATAAATAAAGAAGGAGTTTCAATAAGTTAAAATCATTCTCAAACCTTTATTCTTTTTTCCATGTGGAAATAGTCTTTTGTAATGATCATGTCTGTAGACATTAGAGTCAGACAAATTGGATCCAAGTCTCATCTTTCCTACTTCCTATAAGAGTAACCTTGGTCAGTTGAATTATCTCTAAAGCTCACTGGGAAGAATTATCATAATAGAGCAACTCATAAAGATATTGTGAGGGTTGAATGTTGAGCATACAGAGTAAGTAAGGTTGTTTAAAAGCATAGGTGATATGGACAAAACACATATGGCATGTGAAATATAGATATGTAATAAGCAGATCGTGTGTGTGAGAGAAGAGACATCATAAAGTGCATTGTGTGTGTGCATGCATGTGTGTGTTCACTCAGTTGTGTCTGATTTTTTTGTGACTCCATGGACTATAGTTCACCAGGCTACTCTGTCCATGGGATTTTCCAGGCAGGAAGACTGGAGTTGGTTGCTATTTCCTTCACCAGGGGATCATCCTGACTGGGGAACCAAAACTGTGTTTTTTGTGTCTCCTGCATTGGCAGGCAGATTCTTCACCCTTGTGCCACCTGGGAAGCCTCAAGGTTTTATATATATATTATATATATATATAATATATATATACATATATATGAAGCTAGTAATCTATAAAATATGCTATAGATAGAATAAACAGAAATGTGAGTGCTGATTTTATACAGAAAGATCAACTGAAAAGATCAACTCATAATCATACCGCTGTCATTATTTGGCATCCACTTGACGACACTCAACACCATTCTCTTCTGACCCCCAAAGATGCTTTGCTCTGAAAATCTGCAAACTCTCTCTGAAGCAGTTTAGCAGGTGAGGTTTTAAGGCACAACTGTGGCTATGTACTTGTCACTGTGCTCTCTTTTAGAGCACATGTCCACAAGACTCAGGCAACTTGTGCCTGGTTACGCTCCTTTGTTCTTTGCTTAACTTTGGTTTCCTTAACTATGTTATCAGTAGAGGAAGCTGACATGGAAAAAAGAGAGGAAGGTCATAATATTTATTCCAGGACTCAATTGGTATATACTTTTCACTGGCTATCTCTCCTATGTCATTTGATTCTATCGCTTTCCCTTTGTCTCTCATTGTGAGTTTTAAACTGATTTAGTAAACTCCACAACTCAAACATTTAAATTTGGTCAGTTTTATGACTCATAGCATAGCTTTTTTGGTAGTGACTTAGGGACTATTACAGCATCATGGAATTTCTAAGGAAAAAAAAGAAAAAGAAAAAAAGAGGGAAAGGGAAATCAGCAAGTACTTCACACACACACAAAAATACAAATAAGTAAATACATGAACATAATATTTATTCCTACTGGTGACAAAGTAAAGAAATACTAATTAAAACTAACAGTCATTTTTACTTCTCATGCATGCAAATTTGAAAAGGAATAATAATGACTAGCATTAACAAGAGTGAATATGTGATTGGGACATAATATAAACTTTCTTGTGTGCAATTTGACAATATGCATGAAATTGCATAAATATGATGTAGTGTTTGGCCTGGCAATTATACTGATAATATGTCAGAGGGTTATCTCCATGAAGTTCTGTTAATTAGTGTGCTAAGCATTCATTCATTGTGAACTCTTAATTCAGAGTACATTTCATAGAATTCATGTGCATCTGTATGGTTATATACACAGACGATACCTGAAAGGAAATACATCAATTGCTACTGATACTTCAGAAAGGAAAAACATTGCTCTCTGTCTTTTTGAATGCTTTAATATGCTTTCTATAACAAACATGGATTACTTATGTAAAATATGTGTTAATACGTACTTCATTTTCTAACCCTTTTATTGTGAAATATAACACACATGTATAAAATATAAGTGTTCAACTTAACAAGTAATTATAAGGCAAAATCCCATGTAACCAGATCAACAACTAGGCTCTGCCCACTCCAGAAGCTATCTGCATGCCAGCTCCTGATTCCTCTCATTGGGCCTGCTCCATTTGACAACTATCTTTCTTTTATGGAAATTATTGCTTTTAAAAAATTGCTTGTAATGCAAAAATCTTCTTTGCCAACTAGATAGTCATCCTTAAACAATAGTATTTAATCCTGATTATTAATGACCTTTCAATACATGTTGTCATATTGTAAGGATTTGTCTGTATACGATGTATGCTGAGTTAATTTTTACAGATACCCTTTAAAAGATGAAGGGAATTCTCTCCCATTTCTAGTTTTCTAAAAGCTCTTTTGTTTAATGATTGTGTCAAACATTTCTTTCAATTTATTAAACAACCATATGATTTTTAAAGTCTCTGTCAATCTGTTGATATAATAAATTAAAATTGCTTGCTTTCTAATCTAAGACACATCTTGAAGCTTTCAGTGGATCCAAATTGTTCATGTTGGAATCATTTTGCGAATATTTTGCTTAGGATATTTGCATGTTCTTTTAAATTATTTTATTTTATTTATTTTTGACTGTACTGGGTCTTCATTGCCTCATGAGCTTTTCTCTAACTGTAGTGCGTCAGGGCTAGCTCTAGTTGTGGTGTGTGGGCCTCTCATTGTGATGGCTTCTCTTGTTTCAGAGCACACGCTCTAAAGCACAGGCTGAATAACCTGTGGTGTGCGAGTTTAGTTCCGGGGCATGTGAGGTCTTCCTAATAAGGGATCGAACCCATGTCTCCTGCACTGGCAGGCAGATTCTTTACCATTGAGCCACCAGGGAATCCCACTTCGCATGTTTTTATGAGTGAGATATTCTTGTAAGTTTCATCTCTCATAGTCCCTTGCTAAATTTCAGTATCAAGTTCAGGTTACCCCATGAAAAAATTTGAAAAGTGAATCCCCTTGCCTAGTCTTTGGAAGATTTTATGAAGCACTGCAAAAAATTTCTTTGGTACTTATTTAATTTTGTTAATGCTGATGGGTTAACATGTTTAAAATTTTTATCATCTAAAAGATATATAATAATTATTTTTGAGAATTTCACTTATTTTCTTTTGAACCTATGACATACATTGTTCATAGACTTTTTAAATTTTCTTTTAAATTATGGTAAAAACACATAAAATGAGATCTACCATCTTAACAAACTTTTACTTGTATAATTCTATGCTGTGCCCTGTTGAGTTTATTGCTGTTTGACTGTGTGGATCACGATAAACTGTGGAAAATTCTGAAAGAGATGGAAATACAGGACCACCAGACCTTCCTCTTGAGAAATTTGTATGCAGGTCAGGAAGCAACAGTTAGAACTACACGTGGAACAACAGACTGGTTCGAAATAGGAAAAGGCATACGTCAAGGCTATATATTGTCACCCTGCTTATTTAACTTATATGCAGAATACATCATGAGAAATGCTGGGCTGGAAGAAGCACAAGCTGGAATCAAGATTGCCAGGAGAAATATCAATAACCTCAGATATGCAGATGACACCACCCTTATGGCACAAAGTGAAGAGGAACTAAAAAGCAGCTTGATGAAGGTGAAAGAGGAGAGTGAAAAAGTTGGCTTAAAACTCAACATTCAGAAAACGAAGATCATGGCATCTGGTCACATCACTTCATGGGAAATAGGTGGGGAAACAGTGTCAGACTTTATTTTTGGGGGCTCCAAAATCACTGCAGATGGTGACTGCAGCCATGAAATTAAAAGAGGCTTACTCATTGGAAGGAAAGTTATGACCAACCTAGATAGCATATTGAAAAGCACAGACATTACTTTGCCAACAAAGGTTCGTCTAGTCAAGGCTATGGTTTTTCCTGTGGTCATGTACGGATGTGAGAGTTGGACTGTGAAGAAGGCTGAGCACTGAAGAATTGATGCTTTTGAACTGTGGTGTTGCAGAAGACTCTTGAGAGTCCCTTGGACTGCAAGGAGATCCAACGAGTCCATTCTGAAGGAGATCAGCCCTGGGATTTCTTTGGAGGGAATGATGCTGAAGCTGAAACTCCAGTACTTTGGACACCTCATGAGAAGAGCTGACTCATTGGAAAAGACTCTGATGTTGGGAGGGATTGAGGGCAGGAGGAGAAGGGGACGCAGGGGACTCCAGAGGATGAGATGGCTGGATGGCATCACTGACTCGATGGACTTGAGTCTGAGTGAACTCCGGGAGTTGGTGATGGACAGGGAGGCCTGGCGTGCTGTGATTCATGGGGTCGCAAAGAGTCAGACACAACTGAGTGACTGAACTGAACTGAACTGATGTATAGTTAATTTATGGTCTGTGTTCGTTTTTCTAACACCTGAAATTTTGATGATTCATTTCTGGTTTTCTTTTCTGTTTTTGTTGTTGTTGTTGTGGTTTGTTTGTTTGTTTGTTTGTTTTTTTAATTTCCCCCTTAGTTCTCTCATGATGTCCTATCATTTTTTCCCCTTTTGTGTCTGATTATCATTGATTGGGCTTCCCTGGTGGCTCAGATGGTAAAGACTCTGCCTGGAATGTGGGAGACCTGGGTTCCATCCCTGGCTTGGGAAGATTCCCTGGAGGAGGGCATGGCAACCCACTTCAATATTCTTGCTTGGAGAATCCCCATGGAGAGGAGCCTGGTAGGCTACAGTCCATGGGGCTGCAGAGTCAGACACGACTGAGTGACTAAGCACAGCACATCATTGATTAAGCAATGGACCATACACTTGAAATATTATCTATCTACAGCAAAATTTGGAAAACTCAGCAGTGGCCACAGGTCTGGAAAAAGTCACTTTTCATTCCAATCCCAAAGAAAGGCAATGCCAAAGAATGCTCAAACTACTGCACAATTGCACTCATCTCACATGCTAGTAAAGTAATGCTCGATATTCTCCAAGCCAGGCTTCAGCAATATGTGAACTGTGGACTTCCAGATGTTCAAGCTGGTTTTAGAAAAGGCAGAGGAACCAGAGATCAAATTGCCAACATTCACTGGATCATCGAAAAAGCAAGGGAAAAAACATCTATTTCTGCTTTATTGACTATGCCAAAGCCTTTGACTGTGTGGATCAAAATAAACTGTGGAAAATTCTGAAAGAAATGGGAATACCAGACCACCTGACCTGCCTCTTGAGAAACCTGTATGCAGGTCAGGAAGTAATAATTAGAACTGGTCATGGAAAACAGACTGGTTCCAAATAGGAAAAGGAGATCATCAAGGCTGTATGTTGTTACTGTGCTTATTTAACTCATATGCAGAGTAAATCATGAGAAACTCTGGGCTGGATGAAGCACAAGCTGGAATCAAAATGGCTGGGAGAAATATCAATAATCTCAGATATGTAGATGACACCACCCTTATTGCAGAAAGCAAAGAAGAACTGAAGAGCCTCGTGATGAAAGTAAAAAAGGAAAGTGAAAAAGTTGGCTTAAAGTTCAACATTGATAAAACTAAGATCATGGCATCTGATCCCATCACTTCATGGCAAATAGATGGGTAAACTGGAAACCGTGACAGTCTTTATTTTTTTGGATTCCAAGATCACTGCAGATGGTGACTGCAGCCATGAAATTAAATGACACTTACTCCTTGGAAGGAAAGTTATGACCAAACTAGACAGCATATTAAAAAGTAGAGACATTACTTTGCCAACAAAAGTCCGTCTAGTCAAGGCTATGGTTTTTCCAGTAGTCATATATGGATGTGAGAGTTGAACTATAAAGTAGGCTGAGCACTGAAGAATTGATGCTTTTGAACTGTGGTGTTGGAGAAGACTCTTGAGAGTCCCTTGCACTGCCAGGAGAACCATCCAGTCCATTCTCATGGAGATCAGTCCTGAGTGTTCATTGGAAGGACTGATGGTGAAGCTGAAACTCCTGATGTGTTTCATCAGGAAACTGATGAAACTTCAACTCTAGCTGGCCACCTGATGTGAAGAACTGACTGATTTGAGAAGTCCCTGATGCTGGGAAAGATTACAGGCAGGAGGAGAAGGGGATGGCAGAAGATGGTATGGTTGGATGGCATCACCAACTTAGACATCAATTTGGGTAAACTGAGGGAGTTGGTGATGGACAGGGAGGCCTGGCTTGCTGTGGTCCGTGGTGTCACCGAGTCAGACATGACTGAGCGACTGAACTGAACTGAACTGACAGCAAAAATATGAAGCTTAGGTTAAAATTTCTTTTCCTTCAGAGTAGATAGACAGTTGTTTCAGCCAAGAATCTGCAAAGAATACTGATTAACAACCAGCTTAAACCAATTTCAAATCATAAAATTTCCTAGATTGTCCAAGCAAAAATTCTGTGAGAAAGTAGTTCTCCATTTCTCAATCTCAGGTACTTTTCTTTGCGATACCAGCAAGTTGTAAGGCAGGTAATTATTTTGGACTCACTGCTTTCAGTTGTCCTGTACTTTGAATTCAATCAGCTTCATTTGGTGGAAATTCAAATTTCTTGAAATCTGCATATGTCCTTAGGGCAAAAGTAGATTCAGAATTCATTTATTTCTCTGAATCTCAAGTCCTTGTGATACTTTTTTACTCTCTTGTTCGTTCTTGTTACTGTAAAAAAAAATTTAGTAGTATATTTTGTTCCTGTATTATTCCTTTCCTCAGAGAGAGTTGTAGCCCATATATTTTGACCTGCTATTACCAGAAACAGAAAATTAGAAATGAACCTTTAGTGTGTCCTATAGACAATACAAACCTAATTATTTGCAAAAGATTTTTCATGTTCACAAGGATTATTATATTATTTAAAATATTGAAATATGATTGACAATTAAAATTTGTATTTACTTTGTTTTTAAAGTGTGGATTTAGAAAGATGTACAGTTATATAATGATGATTCGAGTATACATAGTGAAATGCTTACTATGATCAAATTAATTAACACATCTATTATCTCACTAGCTACAATTTTTATGGTGACAAGAATATTTAGGATTTATACTCAGTAAATTTCAAGTATAAAATACAGCATTTTTAACTGTTAATGCTATGCTGTACATTAAGCCTCTAGACTTTATTAATCTTGTAACTGAACATGTTTATTCTCTAACCAACATCTCCCCATTTCCTGCAACCCTCAGCCCCTGGTGGTTCAGTTCAGTTCAGTCACTCAGTGGTGTCTGGCTCTTTGAGACCCCCATGGACTGCAGCATGCCAGGCCTCCCTGTCCATCACCAACTCCTGGAGCTCAGTCTCTGGCAAACACCACTCTAATCTGTTCTGTGAGTTTGATGTTTTTAGATTATATGCACAAGTGAAATCACTCAGTATTTATTATTCTGTCTAGCTTATTTCACATACAGTAATGTATTTTATTTTTTTTTGAGTAATGTATTTTAAAAATAAGCTATATTATAGAAATATTCTGAAATAATGGTTATTTTTTACATAATTACAAAAAATTCAATTAGTAAATATGCTAGAAAATATACGTTTTTCTCCCCTCTTCATTAATGCCTTAGATTATTAGCTTTGAAAATAGCAAGTATACTGGTATATATACCATTCAGGAAAAAAGACTTTTAAATATAAAAGCATATTTTATTCTAAAAAGAGTGACAAAAATGGAACGGTTTTTGTTTAGTCAGCTTTTCTACTGATATAATCTAAACAGCTGCCTAGATTCTTGATAACTTTGAGAATCTTAAGAGAAACAAAACCTCTGAGTTCTACTTTTTAAAGTAAACATGATAGCTCTTGTGTTCTTTTAAAATCAAGATTAAAATAGACTGACTTGCAAATTAAAAATCTTCTACATTCTGCTTTTACTCAGAGGATTTGACAGTTAAATATGAGTTCCAGAGCATGCATACAAGTTCCATAAACACGAATGCCTTGCTCTCAACTGTGACAAGTTTTCAAGGAGAAAGCAGTGTACTACATACTACATACATGTCACATGGCCAGTCATGATTGAAAAGCCTTGCTTTGCTGATTTCTGTTAAGTATTCTATAAGATGCTTTGCTTATTCACTTTGCAAAATTCTATAGGCAGACATTAAAATGATTGGTATAGAATTGCCTGGTGGTTGAATAAAGGCCATTTTTCTTTTTCTCTTTGTTTTCAATAACAATGAAATAATGTTTTTAGTCCCCAAATATATATTACATATGATATTCATTTAACAGAGCTTTTTCCTTGGGGCTGCCTGAATTTGATCAACATATATCAGTTATAACTGAGGGAAACTTGTGGTTAATTAAGATTTTAGAAGGGAAAAAAATAAAAAATAGAGACTAAAAGACGTGGTTTTTTATTAAATTTTCAGTTTATTGCGGTATACTTGACATAGAATATTTGTAAGTTGTGTGATTTGATGTACATATACATTGTGACAATAGTCTCCCCTCCATCTACTTAATCAACACATCTGTTACCTAATATATATATCCTTTTGTTTTTATTTTCTTTGGTTAGAGGGTTTAAGTTTTACTCTCATAGCAAAATTCAATTATATGGTACAGTTTTATTAACTATTGTCACCATGTTTATTTCATATTAGTTCATCACCCTTTATTCATGGTATGCCTGAAAGCTTATGACTTTTTGCCAATACTTATCCAATTCTTAAATCTTGGAGAGATAGATATTATAAAACAATTATTATTCTTGTTGTTTAGTCTCTCAGTCTTGTCTGGCTCTTTGTGACCCCATGAACCAGTCAGGCTTCTCTGTCCATGGATTTTCCAGGCAAGAATACTGGAGTGGATTGCCATTTCCTCCTCCAGGGAATCTTTCCATCCCAGGAATCAAACCTGCATCTTCTGCAAGTCTCCTGCACAGCAGGCAGATCCTTTACCATAGAGGGTGATTCCCTGTATTTATACTTTGCATCATAGGGCCATTCATTTTATTTATATTTTTTTTGTGCCCTTCACTGAGTCACTAAATGTTAACAGAGTATTATTTGGTCAGTTTGGTGTGTAGAATTCAATTTTCTACCATATGTTGTACCACTTTGAGTAATGTCCTCCCTTTCACAGTTATAGAATATGTGAATATAATGGGATATATCTCCTATGGTGTTTTATGCTTATGTTTATGAAAAAAATGATTTTTGAAAATATGATTAAGGCCTCCAATTAGTTGAATAATTAAAAGGGAGATTATCCTGGTTTGGCTTGATCCTGACAGTTGAGGACATTAAAAGAGGTAAAAGGCAACAGTATAGATTCACCTACTGGTTTTAAAAGAGCAAGCTAAAAGTGGTGCAAAGAACCACATGTCAAGAAGGAATGGGTGGCTGCTAACAGCTGAGAATTGCCCTTGATGAGCTAGTTCAGTTCAGTTCATTTCTGTCGCTCAGTCGTGTCTGACTCTTGGTGACCCCATGGACTGCAGCACGCCAGGCCTCCCTGTCCATCACCAACTCCTGGAGATTACTCAAACTCATGTACACTGAGTCAGTGATGTCATCCAACCATCTCATCCTCTGTCATCCCCATCTTCTTCCACCTTCAGTCATGCACAGTATCAGGGTCTTTTCCAATGAGTCAGCTTTTCATCAGGTGGCCAAAGTGTTGGAGTTTCAGCTTCAGAATCAGTCCTTCCAAAGAATGTTCAGAACTGGTTTCCTTTAGGATGGACTGGTTGGATCTCCTTGCTGTCCAAGGGACTCTCAAGAGTCTTCTCCAACACCACAGTTCAAAAGCATCAATTCTTCCATGCTTAGCTTTCCTTATAGTCCAACTCTCACATCCATACATGACTACTGAAAAACACAAACCTTTGACTAGACGGACCTTTGTTGGCAAAGTAATGTCTCTGCTTTTTAATATGTTGTCTAGTTTGGTCATAACTTTCCTTCCAAGGAGTAAGTGTCATTTAATTTCATGGCTGCAGTCACACACTGCAATGATTTTGGAGCACCCCTAAAAATAAATTCTGTCACTGTTTCCGTTGTTACCCATCTATTTGCCATGTAGTGATGGGACCAGATGCCATGATCTTAGTTTTATGAATGTTTCATTGTAAGCCCACTTTTTCACTCTCTTCTCTGACTTTTATAGGGAGGCTCTTTAGTTCTTCTTCATTTTCTGCCATAAATATGGTGTCATCTGCATATTTGAGGTTATTAAATTTCTCCCAGCAATCTTGATTCCAGTTTGTGCTTCATCCAGTCCAGCATTTCTCACTGCATATAAGTTAAATAAGCAGGGTGACAATATATAGCCTTGTTGTACTCCTTTCCTGACTTGGAACCAGTCTGCTGTTCCATGTCCAGTTCTAACTGTTGCTTCTTGACCTGCATACAGATTTCTCAGGAGGCAAGTCAGGTGGTCTGTTATTCCCCTCTCTTGAAGAATTTTCCACAGTTTGTCATGTTCCCCATAGTCAATAAAGCAGAAACAGATGTTTTCCTGGAATTCTCTTGCTTTTTCGAGGATCCAACACATGTTGGCAATTTGATCTCTGGTTCCTCTGCCTTTTCTAAGTCCAGCATGAACATCTGGATGTTAGTGGTTCACGTACTGTTGAAGTCTGGCTTAGAGATTTTTGAGATTACTTTGCTAATGTGTGAGATGAGAGAAATTGTGCAGTAGTTTGAGCATTCTTTGGCATTGCCTTTCTTTGGGATTGGAATGAAAAGTGACCTTTTCCAGTCCTGTGGCCACTGCTGAGTTTTCCAAATTTGTTGGCATATTGAGTGCGGCACTTTCACAGCATCATCTTTTAGGATTTGAGATAGCTCAATTGGAACTCCATCTCCTCCACTAGCTTTGTTCATAGTGATGCTTCCTAAGGCCCACTTGACTTTGAATTCCAGGATGTCTGGCTCTACGTGAGTGATCACACCATTTAATTATCTGGGTCATGAAGTTTTTTTTTATATAGTTCTTCTGTGTATTCTTGCCACCTCTTCTTAATATCTTCTGCTTCTGTTAGGTCCATACCATTTCTGTCCTTTATTGAGCCTATCTTTGCATGAAATTTTCCCATGGTATCTCAAATTCTCTTGAAGAGATCTCTAGTCTTTCCCATTCTATTGTTTTCCTTTATTTCCTCTAGGTCTGCTAGTAAGAAGACAGAAATGTCACACCAATCTCAGTATAGTGCTGGAATTCCAACAGCAATCAGGAAGCTTAGAAAAATTCGTTAAACTATGGGTGAGACCACATCCACTGATACCTTCCTTTTAGACAGGGGATACTATAAACAAAGGGCTCTGCAAAAAAAAGTATCAGATTCCTTTCCCACAGAAATGGTGAGATCATAAATATATGATGTTTTAAGCCACTAAAATTTTGCCAATTTGTTGTACAATAATTGAAAAATAATTTTCCAGAAAGTCAAAAGAACAGTTGGAGATATATTTAATAATTTCTAATGCTCATTATTCATCTGTGGCAAATATATTACAATGAATAAATTGGTTTTGGGAAAATTCAGTATCAACTTAACTTGTCAATGTTAACTTTAAATTGTAAAAATATAAATATTATTCAAAAAATGTGTCACTTTTCCTATGGTTATTTATCAAGTTATAAGATGATTTTTAGATAAAAAATGAGACAAGATCTTCCCCTGATGGTGTTTCAGGATTATGATCCAGTGATCTTAGTTGTATAGATTATACCAAATTACTTGCTTTCCATACCTTAGATTCATTATCTATAAGAGTTAGTCAAGTTATAGTCTTCTGAAATCTTTTTTACATGAAAAGCTTTATATATTCAGATACTTTAGTGAAAATATAACATATTTTATTTGAAAATGTATTTGAAGGAGAAAAATATCAGAGCCCTTAAACTCTATGAACAAAGTAAGTTAAAAAAAAAAATAGTGAAAAGCTTTCACTACAGGGAAAATCAAATATTCTAATGAGAATCAAGAACTAGATCTTGTAATTCCTTTTTCAAGGCTAAAAAAAGAAAACCTCTATGTATACTCATAGCCATTTTGAAAATCATTTGTGTGAGCATATGAAAAATTGAAAGGATACTTAGACTTTTCCTTTAAAACTAAATTTCCTTTTTATCTGTACTGGACCTATGAAAGCTCAAGAAACACTGTTGAAATAAGGGTGAATTCCATTCCAATTCAATTTGTAAATATTCTATAATAAATAGATTAATGTGAACATGAAAGTTGAATGGAATCAATACCATTAACTCATGGAAAGCATAATTATAATCAGGTCGAGCCTCACACAAGGGTATCATTCATTTTACCATATAAAAGAAATGTAAGACAATTAACAGTTTCCAAATTACCTTGATGGGAGAAAACCTACAATAGAGCAATCTATTACTTACTAATGAAGTTACATTCCATAAAGGAGTTCCTCCAAGGAATTTCCTTTTGAAATAATATTTATGTACAGTTTAGCAGAGGTGAGCATTGATTGCTTATCTCAATTGCAAATTTATCAAGTTCCCCAGAGGAAAAAGCACACAGATTGTTTGATTGAATTGTTGTGGGTGGTTTAAAATTATGATGAAAGGCAATGTAAAAATAAAAGCCATGTGGGTTTCTTTATTTTGCTTGAAGGGACTGTTACTAATTTATTTTTCTTATAAAAATTCAATGAAATTGGAATTTATGTTTTGCTTCCAAATTGACAATAACAAAAGGGGGATTAAATTAGCCAATTTGTTATATTTATTAGTTCTATGTCATTCACTTTAGCCTAGCCACTGAACATAAGTGCTTATTCAATGTCAGAAAGTATAAGATAAAAAGAAATAAATTTAAAAAATGGTATAAAATGGTATAGGTTATTAACTATATGTGAGTGTAAATTTAAAATACTCAGCAAAGATTTACTTCCAGTATAAAAACAACTACAATAGAAGTTTTGTAGAAGTACAAAGAAGCATATAATATCATCTAAGACACTTACAATGAATTTGGTTGTTCATAAACATATGTTTTTCAAACCTGTAATAGTCTGTAATTCATTCATCCATATAGTAAATGAATTCTATTGATACTTGACATTGAGAAAAAGCCATAATTCCTATTTTGGAATTTCCTATAAAATGAAAAAGATAGAAAATAAACATGCAAACAATAAAGAACTTTAACGTGACAAAATTTTTCTCTGAAAATGTTGGAAAGAATTTAGTGTTGGACAAAAATATATGAGGGGGCAGCTAATTAGATGGGGGCAAGGCAATATACGTCTTTTTGAATATATAATTTAAGATAAGACATGAAGTTTATAGAAGAGACAACTATGTAATGCACATAATGAAACCACAAAATGCAAGTGGTTTGTGTCTGGCATAGGAAGGACTTGGCTAATTAAAGGATCTATAGCATCCAGTGTGATTGGAGAACAGAAAACCAGAATCAGAGTTGTTGAAAATGTGTTGAAAATGTTCCTAAAGATCAGGGTTTCTAGGCCATGCACAGGATTTTATATTATATTCATAATTCCAAAATGTCAATGAAAAAAAAAGTATGATGTTTTAATTTAGGGCTTTTAGAAAAGGTGACTCATGCTACTTTGTGTTTTAAAGGTTATTGGCAGTTGAGAGTGTTGAGGACAAGAGTAGAGATCAGGAGACCACTGGCCAGAGACTGGCCACAGGCAGCCCAGATATTGCCTGGATGATAAAATTAGCACTGGATAGGAAGACAAAGAGGTTAACACTAGAATGTTTTGGTGATGGTATTAGGCTTTCCCATGTGGCTCAGTGGTACAGAATCCACCTGACAATGCAGGAGACACAGGAGATTTGGGCCAGTACTTTAGACAGAGGGGGATGGAAAAGAGGGATGAATAAAGCAATCCCCCAGAATTTATTTTCTGCTTGAGAAGCTGTATGAATTGTATCATTTACTGAGATAAGAAACACATACAGGTTTCATAAGAATAAATAATCATGTGCACTGTGGATGTGTTATTTTGGAGATTGTAAATAAAACAAGAAAGTTGGGCTTAAGTACGTGCAGTAAAGAGATTCAACAAGGAATTTGAGTCATTAGCAGCCATAGAAAGAGAATGTAGACAGAAAAGAGAAAAGGATGAAAGAATAAGCCCTGGAGATTCCAGCAGAAAATTGTCAGGAAGGTTATTGGAAAGATTATTAGAAAAACCAAGATAAGTTTGATGTTCTTGAAGCTAAGAGAAGAGGTTTCCAGAAGACCAGAAACACTCACCTGTGCTAAAGACTGCAGGGAAGTAAAATCAGAAACAAATATAATCACTGAACTTAGGAAAAGTAAAGTTTCTAGTGACTTGACAAAAGGCATTTCAGTGTAATAATGATAAAAGAAAGGAAATTGTATTCCCCATGTGTTCCTCAGGAATACATGTACACCCATGGCTGATTCATGTGAATGTATGTCAAAAACCACCACAATATTGTAAAGTAATTAGCCTCCAATTAAAATAAATTAATTAAAAAATACAAATAAAATTTTTAAAAAGGTAAATTATAGAGCACTGAGAAATGAACTGAAAGTGAGAAAGTGGAGTGTGAGTGTAGTTAGTTCTTTCTAAAAGTTTATTTATATAGGTAAGCATGGAAAAGGAGTAGCACCTGGAAAGATCTGTGAAGAAAAATAAATCTATTTTTAAGAAAATGAGAAGAGACGTTTTTATGCTGATATGAACGTTGTACTAGGGAGAGAGAGAATGATGATCTAGGACACCAGAGTAATGAGTGCTCAAAGTTGGAAACTGCTCAACGTCTTCAGATTGTTAAAGGAGACAGGATCCACAGTAATAGGAATGGAATGAGAAAGAGGAGTAAACTGTGATGTAACCTGAAGGAGAATAAACAAAAGTGAGGCACGTGCAAGTAAGCTAGAAATTGAGTAGGGATTGCTGCTGCTGCTAAGTTGCTTCAGTCGTGTCTGACTCTGTGAGACCCCATGGACTGCAACCCACCAGGCTCCACGTCCCTGGGATTCTCCAGGCAAGAACACTGGAGTGGGTTGCCATTTCCTTCTCCAATGCGTGAAAGTGAAAAGTGAAAGTGAAGTCGCTCAGTCGTGTCCAACTCTCAGGGACCCCATGGACTGCCCCCTACCAGGCTCCTCCATCCACGGTATTTTCCAGGCAAGAGTACTGGAGTGGGGTGCCACTGCCTTCTCCAAGTAGGGATTAGGAAATTCCAAACCGATAATTTCTGTGTTACCAAGGATTTGGAATCAAAATCACCATCTCAAAGTGATTAGGCAGATGGGATGGTTGAGGAGTACCAAGATGTTTGGGACTAAATGATAATATATAAATTATTTGTTTTATAATAGAATATAAACTTTCCACAAAAATGTTTTTTTATTGTAAGAGATGCTGAAAAAACATTTGATTGATGGATGTGAAAATTGGACCTAAAGAAGGCTCAGTGTGGAAGAATTGATGCTTTTGAATTGTGTTGCTGGAAAAGACTCTTGAGCATCCCTTGAAGAGTAAGGAGATGAAAACATTTCAATTCTAAATGAAATCAACACTGAATATTCATTGGAAGGACTGATGCTGAAGATGAAGCTCCAATACTTTGACCACCTGATGTGAAGAACTGACTCATTAGAAAAGACCCTGATGCTGGGAAAGACTGAGGGCAGGAGGAGAAGGGGATGACAGAGATGAGACGGTTGGATAGCATCATTGACTCAATGGACATGAGTTTGAGCAAACTCAGTGAGAGAATGAAGGATAAGGCAGCCTGGCATGCTGCAGTCCATGGGGTTGCAGAATCGGATGTGACTGAGTGACTGAACAACAACAAATCATAAATTTAATCTAAACTTTGCTTTGAGTCAACCTAACTGCACAACTTTGATTTTCATTTATCCACCTTCCTTAGGGATATATGCTATTGAGTCCTTATAACGAATATTGAGTTTCTTTTAGCTGAACAGGGAAGAAGGTGAGTGAAATGGAAGTTAAATATTTTTGCAAAGGATTGTTTGCTTTTCTAGATTATGAAATCTAAGCTGGACATAAGAGAAGACAGAAGAGTATTGGTAGATAGTTAATAGAATGGTGGTTTTAGAATATTTGGAGAGAATGATGGAACTACCTGAAAAGATGAGCTGGAAGTGGAGAAATTAATGGGATTTAATATCTTGGAATTAGACATTAGGAATTGGTAAACTTGGGAGTGTATGGCTGAGAAGCAGAGAAAATGAAGGTCATTGAAAATAAGGCAATACATTTGAGGAATAATGAAAGAAAATGCGGGGGAGCTATAGGGTCTAAGTCTACAGTTACTAGCATGCGAAAAAAAAGTTTAAATGATTGATAAATAATAGCATTGAGTATCTCTAATTTTAGATTAGCTGGCTAATCAAAAGTTTCTAATAATATACTTGAATTGCTATTTATTTTATTGATTTTAGAAATGGGTATTTGGCTCTCTGCTATGATGAAAGGGCATTTTTTCCTCAGTTATGGTAAATGCGGCTTACATCTTCTTCTTGCCAATCTTCAAAACAGTTATGCTCAGGTTTTTTGTTCAGCTTGTATACACCAGTACAGCCTGAAGAGCCATTGAATATTGAAATAGACCTGAAAGTTAGTCCAACAGTGCATCCTAGGGCCCAGGAGTGCCCCCTCCCGCCTCTTCATGTCTCCTAGGAGAGGGGCAGCTGTCAGGAGCTCTGCTTCAGGACTGCAGCTGGTGCATGGGTGCCTTCTAAATGATCTAATTAAATGTGATGCTCAGTCACTGTGTCATGCTGTACTCTTTGTGGCTCCATGGACTGTAGCCCACCAGGCTTCTCTATCCATGGGATTTCCCAGGAAGAATACTGAAGTGGGTTTCCATTTCCTTCTCCAGGGAATTAAATGTGAAAGTTGACATAGTATATAAATGTCACTCCTGGTTATATATCTATCTAACTTCCTTGACAGGTCACTGTATTAATATCAAATGACATATTTAAAAGTTTTTAAAAGATATATACTCTCTACTATAAAAAACAACTCCTGATTGTTCACTCTTAAAATTGGGCATTAGTGAACTATTCTTTTGTCTACCTGCTTTTTTCTCCTTTACATCCTATCACATGTTGGCCTTACTTTAAGATTTATGATATCATATGTTATATATACAACTAAATGATATTTAATAGCTGAAAGTGAAAGTGAAGTCACTTAGTCGTGTCTGACCCTTTGCGACACTAGGACTGTAGCCCACCAGGCTCCTCTGTCCCTGGGACTCTCCAGGCAAGAATACTGGAGTGGGTTGCCATTTCCTTCTCCAGGTGATCTTCCCAACCCAGGGATTGAACCAGGGTCTCCTGCATTGCAGGCAGAGGCTTTATCCTCTGAGCCACCAGGGAGTGCCCAGTGTCTGGTAATTTCTATGTGCCACAATATCTCATATCATGGGAAATATTGGGAAATTGTCTATAATTTTTTTTCACTTCTTTTGGCTAACAAGAAAAAGAAATTTGTTTGATTGACTAGTTCTCTATAACATGTTGTTCTCCAGCTGGAATTTGCAAATAGCTTGATGAGTCACCTGTGAAAAAGGTAACCATTCACATTTTGGACATTTTGCTCAGATAGTAATTGAGTGAACAAAATTTAACAACTGGAAGGAAAATATTCCAACTTCTTAAAATACTTCACTTCCTCTTCTTGATGGTATATTCTGTACTTGAATAATGACTTTCTGATTCTGCTTCACTTCTTGTTCTGTTTTTTTCAACATTTCATCACATTTTCCTATCCCAATAATACCATATGACCTCTGGAGTCTACTTTTCTCCAAAATGACAATCCTCTGTTATTTAAAATTGTATGAATCATGATACAAAGAATAACAAATTTCCCCAAGTCAGCTTAAGACATTAAGGAGACTTCCCAGGTAGTGTAGTGGTAAAGAATCTACCCGCCAACACAGGAGATGCAAGAGATGTAGGTTCAATCCCTGGCCTGGGAAGATTCCCTGAAGAAGGAAATGGCAACCCATTCCAGTATTCTTGCCTGGGAAATCTCAAGAACAGAGGAGCCTGGATGGCTATAGTCCATGGGGTCACAAGGACTCAGACAAAACTGAGCAACTGAGCACACACATGCACACTCACACCTGTGGTGCTGGGTATCTGAATCTCATTTGCTTGCTCTCAACCTGCTTTTTCCCATCTGACATCAGTCTGAGCTAATTACCATCCTGAGTTTATGGCTTTCAGTCTCCTTAAATTTCTTAAATAAATATATCACTATCTGTGTATATATCACTAAAAAACATATAGCATACTTTTATGTACTATAATTTTATTTAAATATTACCATACCATCATGCCATTGACTTGTTTTTTCATTCCTGTTATGTTTTAAGACTATCCATGAATCTATTAATACTTCTACTTATAGATTATTCATTTCCATAGCTGTGTAGTAGTACTTTACTGCATTAACTTATCACAAATTATTTATCTATCCTGAAGGTGATGAATGTTTAAGATTTTAGGGTCTTCTCCTCTTATAAAGAGTTCTCCATTAGCCACTTTTATACATGTATATTTCTGAGTTTCAGGAAAGATTGAATAAGGAATTACATATATAAGAGAATAATTGTTGGATCATAAGCATATGCATATATCTTCAATTTTATTAGGTACTGCCAAATTACTTACCAAATTGCTTTAAGCAATCTATACTGTCACTGACATCACTGCTTTAAGTTCTTGCCAAAAGTTGAACCAGTCAAATGTATAAAATCTTTTCAAAGAAAACAGCTGCTGCTGCTGCTGCTAAGTCACTTCAGTCTTGTTTGACTCTGTGTGAGCCCATAGATGGCAGCCCACAGGTTCCTCTGTCCCTGGGATTCTCCAGGCAAGAATACTGGAGTGGGTTGCCATTTCGTTCTCCAATGCATGCATGCATGCTAAGTCGGTTCAGTTGTGTCTGACTCTGTGTGACCCTATGGACAGCAGCCCACCAGTCTCCTCTGTCCACGGAAATCTCTAGGCAGGAGTACTGGAATGGGTTGCCATTTCCTTCTCCATAAATGAAACAGAGTTTTAACTATTTTTTTGTTGCTTAATCATCTGCATTTGTTGATTCTACAATGTTATTTTTGTATATTTGGTTATTTTTCTGGCTTCCCTGGTGGCTCAGACAGTAAAGAATCTACCTGCAATGCAGGAGACACAGGTTCATTCTCTGGGTCTGGAAAGTCCCCTGGAGAAGGGAATGGCAACCCACTCCAATATTCTTGCCTGAAGAATTCCACCGACAGAGGAACCTGGTGGGCTATAGTCCATGGGGTCTCAGAGAGACCCCACATGGCTTCCCCTGAGAACTTTACAATAGTCTTTCTCCTTTTGGTCTAAACCAGACTTGTGGTTCCCTTCATATGCTGCACAGTAGCTACTGTGAATATTATTATTCTGAGTTATATCCATATTTAGTGAGATAGTCTCTAATAACTTCCCAAGAAAGCCAGTGTGAGAAGTAACACACTTTTTTTTTATTCTTTATTTCTGAAACAAATCATCAGAGCAGATCTGGAAGCCTGTACCTCAGACTGTAGAGTATAATAAATAATTGAGTTTGTCAAGACAGATTGCCAGACTTTGTTCCCAGTCCCTCTACTTACTACTTATGAGATGATAATCCCAATCCTCAAACTGATATGTGCATCCCTGGAGGGGGGGAGGGGTTACTTTAAGAGCTTAGAATGGTTAAAGATATAAATGTTCAAAGAATTCAATTTTCACATTCCCAAACTGTGTATACATGTATTTGTTTGACTGTGAAAGTATCTGGTTTGACTGAGGTTTGACTTTTCTTTCTTACTTACCTTTTCACAATCACCTCTCTCTATTTTACCAAATAAGGGCATAACTGCTTCCCACCCTGAATCTTAGCATAATCTACTTTTTGTGGATAAGGTCATAGGGCTGCTAACAGATAGACAATTCAAAATGCCGTTTGTGAGTGACTGTAAAAACTAAGTGGCAAATAATTATGCAAAATAGGTGCTAACGGTTTTATGTATTTCAATTCAAGACTTTGCTTTCATCATAATTGAAAGTTGACTTGATCCAATTGTGAGCTGAGATATCACTAAACATAACCTTTGATGATAGCTCAGTCTGTGATATTTAGCGTGTCACTTAGTGAAGAGTCTAGCTTCTGGTTAAAAAGCCTATGTGATTTCTCAGGCCATATCACAGACAATTACAAAAGCTTCTGCCTCGCAGTCCTCACGGGGAAAGCTTCCCTCCCAACACCAGACTTGGTGCACAGCCCATGAATTATGGCTTTGGGAACTCTGAGGGGATTGCAGTCAAAACCTCAGGCTCCATGACTGGCCAGGCTCTTCATATTCACATTCCTAGTCCCCAGTGGCTTTATTTGAGCCTTTGGGCAGGGTCCCCTTCAGGCTCCTCTGCTGGGGTCTCCTGGGGGCTGAGAAGGGGGAATTTTAGAGTCATTTCCCAGTCTAACTCAGTGTCAGGCACTTTTCCTTTCCAGGCTCTCCTCCTTCTTCTTCCCCTCCATCCTCTCCCTTCCTCCTGTTCCACAAACTGTCGGAGTCCTTCTCAGAGCTTCCTCACCAATGTGACAATTCCAAATCTATGCTGATCCATCTGGTCTACCCGGGCACCAGTCTGTGAGGAAGAAAGGACATGCTTTCTCCTCCCTTTTTTCCTTCCCAGTTTACAATGAAGTGACATTGTTATAACACAGCTCTTATTCTCATTAACTATTTATGTGAACATGTTTCTTCAGCATTTACATTAAAAAAAATAAGTCAAGGGAGACAGATTTGAAGTTAAATTGTTTCTCCTTCTAGCACCTGGTAATAATCATATATAGATATCAAACATAATGGGAACAAAGAAATCATATCCATTTCATTAAGAAATGCATACATAATTAAACTTTTTACTTTTATGCTCAATGATTATCTGCTAGAATTGTAATACATTTTTGTTGATTTACAATTAATTAGAAACTCAAATCAGGAGGATTTCTTTTAACACATAGTTTAGGTTACAGGAAAAAAGTTCAATGTCAATTTATATATTTATTTTTCCTTCAGTGTAGAATGAAAAGGGATCAATAAAATACGTTCAGGAATAAAAATATACTACATTAAGATGTAATTCTGTGCAGGAAGTAAATGGAAATATGAGCGTATAGAGAAAAGAAAAATGATATAAAAATTTTCATTTATTGATGAAGAGCTTTTTCATCAATATTTAAATTGGATTATAATGATATCAAGTTCCTATGATATTCTTATACCATTGGGCGTATAACACTGAATGATGTGAGAGTAATACATTAAAATATCTATGCATAGAAATAATATCCCTTGTGTACTGTGCTGTGCTGTGATAATTTTCTTCAGTCATGTCCTATTCTTTGTGACTCTATGAACTGTGGCCACCAGGCTCCTCTGACCATGGGGTTCTCTGGGTAAGAATACTGGAGTGGGTTGCCATGCCCTCCTGCAGGGGATCTTCCCAACCCAGGGATTAAACCCAAGTCTCCTCCATTGCAGGTGTTTGTTTTTTTTTTTTTTAAACACTATCACCACCCAGGAAGTCCCAATATACCTTGTAGCTATATTTAAACTTTGGGTAAAATATTTTAGGTGCTAAGTTAAAAATATGTGGTGAGGTATATTGCTTTTGAAAATTATGTTAAAGGTGCATGATCAAAAATATTTGATGATAAGCTACCTAAGAGGTCATGATGTTCTCTGATACATGAGAAACAATGTGGAACACCTCCGCCCTAGTGAAGTAGAGCCTCCCTAAGAAAGTAAAGCTTACCAAAAGGGGAGAAAATCTTTGTCTCTTGCACAGATATCCAGGAAGGAAAATCATGAGGAATCCAGGGGGAAAAAAATAGACATAAAGTTTCTCAGGTATCTTTTAAAAACCTATATGGGCAAAAATTCAAGTCTCACACTTTATATCAATCCCTTCAGGGCTTGCTCCTAAATATACCGATTCCGTAGAAAAGTCTAGTGTAGAAATAACAGCTATAGCATAGAAAGAACATTCTCTGTGTCTGTCAAGGTCTTGGTAGGAAACAGATGATTTATTCAAATGGGTGACTGAAGGAAACTGAAGGTAGGGACTCTGTACAGAGGTGTAGCTAAGGTTACGTGAAGAAGGAATGCTGAAACACTAACGTGGATGGGAAACCTTTACTACTCATGGTCTTTACCAGATCCCATTGAGAGAACTGTCGGTAGAAAACATGGGTTGCTTTTCAGCATATGGTCTTATACAGAGAAACACAGGCAAAGTCAAATTGGGGTTGGCAGTAAGAGAAACAGGAGAATAGCTGCCCAGAATATTTTCCCTTCTTGTTCTCTTATTGGGCAAATCAAATAGGGAGACAGAAGTTAAGGGATCCTGGTTATGTAGTCAGGTAGAGATCAGACTTCCACAGTGACAGCAGGGTGAAGAGGTGTACAGTAGAGAGGAAAATAGATCTAGATAGTTCAATATTTTCAAAAATATTAATCACCACTTTTCAGTAAGTTAATTTAATAAAAGTATTTTAAATCCCTATATGTGTGTGTGTTGATGCATGCATGCGTCACTTCGGTCACGTCTGATTCTTTGCAACCCCATGGACTGTAGACCACCAGGCTCTTCTGTCCATAGAATTCTCCAAGCAAGAATACTGGAGTGGGTTGCCATTCCCTTCTCCAGAGGACCTTCCTGATCCAGGGATTGAACCAGTGTCTCTTATGTCTCCTGCCTTGGCAGGCATATTCTTTACCACCAGTTCCACCTATATTAACCATAAATTACAAAATCCTACAGAGTTTTCAGAGTTTACAATAAAGTGTAGGAGTTGGAGGATATACGAATTAATGATAATTTTTAAATATATGTAACTGCAAATGACTCCATTTTAATGTGTGACACATTGTTTGTTTTACAGATAAATGTATTTGTTCACTCCAAAAGTAGTTAGATTGCTAAGAGTCACATACACATTTTTACAGTTTATTGAATTAAGAATGGCATTCAGACACCTCAAGTCTCAAGACCAGTTGTCTGTGTGGGAAGATGTTCTCTTGAAAATTGCTGATCAAACAAATAAAATCAGAGTCACATAGGTAATTTTACACTTTCTAGTGGCTTCAGTTGCTTAAGAAAGGATAAATTACCTTCAGTATAGCTTTATTTAACACAGTAGTGAAGTGAAGTCGATCAGTTGCATCTGACTCTTTTCGACCCTATAGCCTGCCAGGTTCCTCTGTCCATGGGATATTCCGGGCAATAGTGCTAGAGTGGACTGCCATTTCCTTCTCCAGAGGATCTTCCCAACCCGGGGCTTGAACCCGGGTCTTCTGCATTGTAGACAGACGCTTTACCATCTAAGCCACCAGGGAAGTCACACACACTAGATCAAGGCTATTATCAGGGCTACATAGTACAGTGTGTCCCTTACATATGAACCTTCAAGCTGTAAACTTTCAAAGATGCAAACGTGCATCCCGTTAGTGTGAGAAATGACTGAAAGTGCAACTTGCCCTCTGTCTCCTATTGTTGACCATCCTTAACCTCTACCAGTTCCTACCTCCTCTGCTTCCTCCAGTCAGTAACTATTCTTGCCTATTCACTCGATGCCGGCCCCTGGTATACCAGGTGTTGTACTATACTACTGTACCTTTCAATACTATTAAGATTAGAAATGTTTTCTTTCCTTTTTGTGTTTGCTTTCTATGTATTATTTGCGAGAAAAGGAATATAAACCTCCTACAGTACAGTACTATATATCCAATTGTGTTAGTTGGGTACCTAGGCTGACTTTGTTGGATTTACAAATAAATTGGACTTCATGAACATCCTCTCAGAATGGAACTTTTTTGTATTTAGGACACTTACTGTAAATTAAAATTTAGTCATGGGATATTTTATATTCTATTTAGTTTAAGAGTGTTTTATAAACCAGTGTGGGTTTTACATACATGCCACATTTCAGTTGCTTAAGAGCCACACATGGTAAGTAGTGAACTTCTTGGTCATCACTGTTATAAAAGACAATTAAAATATTCTTGATAACACAAAGGGATATTTACTGGTAAAATTATAATGAAGAGATTGTGTTTGAATATTCTTGAATGTGTTTTTATATTTCTAGCCAGAAAGGCAGGAAGATTATGCAAATGAATTTTATGGAGCTAAAAATTATAGTATATATTTTTCTAGTATAATTTTGAGGTCAATTAAGAAATTTAACCTTGAACTGACAAGAACAATCTACAATTGAAGTAGTAAAATAAAAAAATCAGGAATGAAACTACACGTATGTAAAGAGGGGAAGAAAAAGAAAAATTGAAGACTTTTTTTTTGGTTTTATTGAGATAGAACTCACATACCATAGAATTCAGCATTTTAAGGTATACAACTATGGTTCTGGAAACACTCAGAAAATTGTGCAGTCATCATCACTTTCAAATTCCACAACGTTTTCTTTACTCCCAAATAAATGCCGCATGAATTACCAGTCATTCCCCATCCCCCATTCAACTCAACCACTGGCAAACACTAATCTACTTTGTGTCTCTATGGATTGACATACTGTGGACATTTCATACTACAGAATCACATAGTATGCCACCTTTGTATTTGGCTCTCAATTTATCATAATTTTCTCAAGATTCACATATTAATGCTTTATTTATATTTATGATTGGTTACTATTCAATTGTAGGAATATATCACATTTTGCTTATCCATTCTTCAGTTGATGAACATTTGTGTTATCTTCACATTTGACTATCATGAAGTATACTGCTATGAACATTCATATACAAGTCTTAGTGTTAACCTATGTTTCTTGGTTGTATATGAGAACTGGAATTGCTAAGTCATGTGGTTAACTGCACATTTAACTTGACTCTTTGTTAAACTGTTTTCTAAACATGCCATTTTACATTCTTACCAGCTACGGTATGTGTTTGTTTTTGTTAGTCACATCCTCATCAACACTTATTACTGTCTAACTTTTAAAATAGCCCTCTTAGTAAGTATGAAATAGATCTCTCATCAGGGTTTCTATATACATTTCTTTAAATATTATCAATGTCAAGCATTTTTTCTTATGCGTATTGATCATTTTAATATCTTCATTGCAGAAATTTTTATTCAAATGGCCCACCCATTTTTTCAAGTCAGAGTTGTAAGAGTTTTGTGTAAGTGTGTGTGTTGTAAATATTTATCTGCATTCTGTATGTTGTCTTTTTATCTCCCTTTTTTCTAAGATTTTTTTGATGTGGAGCATTTTCAACATCTTTATTGAATTTGCTGCAATATTGCTTTTTGTTTTACGCTTTGGTTTTTTGCCTATGAGGCATGTGGGATGAGCTCTCTGACCAGGGATTGAATCTGCAACCTCTGCATTGGAAGACAAAGTCTTAACCACTGGACCAACAGGGAAATCCGACTTTTCACTTTCTTGAAGATGTCCCTTAAAATACAAAAGTTTGAAATTTGACATAGTCTTATTAATTATTCTTTTCTTTTGTTGCTTGTTTTGTTTGCTTTCATATGTAAGAAACTATTGTCTACTCCATATCACAAAGACTTGCACATTTGTTTTCTGTTTTCTGAGAGCTTTTTACTTTTGGTTGTAAACTGAGGTCTTTGATAAATTTTGTGTTAATTATTTTATATAATATGGGATAGGAGTTGAAATTCAGTCACAGCTTCATCTGTTAAAGATTATTCTTTCTTCTTTGTCTTGGCATACTTGTTAAAAATCAATTGGCTACAAATATAACATTTTATATTTGCACTGTCAATTCACAGATTTTGGTCTGTGAATTGCTTTAGATCTAATTGTTGTGTAGTGTTCTTCAAGTTTTAATTTCCTTGTTGATCATCTATCTAAATGTTCTCTCTATTATTAAAATGGAGTATGGAAGTCTCTAGCTATTATTATTGAATTTTCTATTTCTAGTTCATTTCTTTCTTTAATTCTGTCAGTTTTGGCTAATGTATTTTGGGGCTCTATTGTTATAAATATATATGTGTAAATCATTATAAGTTTTAAATCTTCCTGATGGGATAAGCTTTAAATAATTATAATATTTCATCTCTTTTTCTTTAGCAACATTTTCTATTTTAAACTCTATTCTTTGTAATATTACTATAGTCGTTTCAGGTCTCTTTTTGCTACTGTTTGGCTGGCATATTTCTTTTCACCCTATTACTTTCAACCAAACTGTGTCTTTGAATCTAAATGCTATCTCTTACAGACAGTTCATAGTTGGAGATTTTTTTCATAATCCATTATGAAATCCTGTTTTTAGATTGAAATCTTTAGCCTATTGTATTAAGTGTAATTACTGATAATATATAATTTGTCAGTAATTTTATTATTTGCTTTCTACCTGTCTTGTGTTCCCTTTGTTCCTCTAATTACCCATCCCTTCCTTCTTTGTGCTAAATAAATAATGTCCAGTGTGCCATTTTAATATACTTGTTATATCAATTATTATAATTAAAAATTATCTTCTTAGTGGCTTTTCTTGGAATTACAATTAACAGTTATAAGCTGTTTGAATTAATACTAATTTAATTTCAACTTATACAAAACTTTGCACCACTACCCCTCATCTTTGTGTTACTGTTTTCATACAAATCATATCTTTGTACATTATATACTCCTCAAGACAAATTTGTATGTATTGCTTTGCACAGCTGTATTTTAAATCATATAGAAGAAAAAAAATGATTACAAACAAAATAATCCTCTATTCAAGTATATCTCATTTTATCATATCTGACTTTATTGCTTCACAGATACTGATTTTTTTTTTTTAAATACATTAGAGGTTTTTGACAAACATGAGTTGAGAAACCCTGTTGGTGCCATTTATTTTTTCAAGTGACACTTTTTCTCACTTTGTATCTTTGTGTCACATTTTGTAATTCTTGCAGTATTTCAAACTATTACAAAATATTATGACTGACTGAAGGGCTGTATCAAAAAATTATGTAACTTGCTTTATTGAGATATTTGCTTTATTGCTGTGGTCTGGAACTAAACTTGCAATATCTCCAAAGTAAGTCTGTACTGTCCTTTATGTTTATACATGTAGTTACTTTTACCTGCTCTTTTCATTTATGTGGATTTGAGTAAGTATTTGCAGTTCTTTCATTCAGTCTGAAGGATTCTCTTTAGCATTTCCTTTTGTGCAGTTCTGATAGTGACAAAGTCTATTTTTCTTTATATATAACATCTCAATTCTCTCTTACTTTGGAAAAATCATTTTCTTGGATATAGAATCAACTAATCATTTTTTTCTCACTGATAGTTTGAATATGCAGTTCCACAACCTTCTAGCTTCCATGGTATCTGTTAAGAAACTTACTGTTAATCTTATTAAAGATAATATATGTGATGAAATCACTTTTGCTGCTTTCAAGATTTTTTTCTTTGTCATTTTAGTTTGATTAAAATGTGGCTACATATGGATCTCTGTGCTTAATTTAGTTTCTTGTGCTTCTTGACTCTATAGACTGTTTTACATCAAATTTGGCAAGTTTTCGGCCATTATTGCTTCAAATATTTTTTTTCTGACATATTTTCTTTTCTGCTTCTGGGACTCCTATTATACATACGTTGGTACAGTTGATGGTGTGTCACACTCTGAGACTCTTTGTTCTTTTTGTTTTTTTAACTTTTTTTTCCTGTTACAAACAGAGTAATTCCAATTGATCTATTTTCAAGTTTGCTGATTCTTCCACCAAATGTATTTGCTCTCAAAACCCTCAAGTGAATCTGTTTTTTTTTTTCTTTTATTTCCAGTTTTAGTATTATCCTACCCCAGAATTTGTATGGTTCTTTTTTTATATAATTTTTACCTTATCATTGATATGTTTTACTTTGTGAGGCATTATTCCCATACTTTCTCTTTGTTATTTAGACTTGGTTTAATTTCTTCAAACATATTTAAAATAGCTGATTTTAAAACTTTGATTTGTAAGTCCAATAATCTTGAATTTCACAGGGATAACTTCTATTGATTCCTTTGCTTCCCTCTGTGTATGGGCTATTCTTTTTTATTTCCTTGCATGAGACATAGATTTTTATTAAAATTTTATTATTTCAAAGAATATAATGTGGCAATTTGAAAAACCAGTTTCTTCCACTCCCCAGAGTGTGTTGCTGTTGTTTGTTTATGTGGTATCATTCCTAAAATAAATTTGTGAAGTCAGCATTCTTTGTCATCTTTGGCCAATGTCTCTGCTTGATTAGCTCAGAGGTCAACTAATGATTAGAAAGGGAGTTCCTTAAAAATCTTGAACTAATAAGTCTCTAGCATTTGCCAAGAGGTTCCTTGTACATGTTGGA
Organism: Bubalus kerabau; assembly: GCF_029407905.1. Taxonomy (NCBI): domain Eukaryota; kingdom Metazoa; phylum Chordata; class Mammalia; order Artiodactyla; family Bovidae; genus Bubalus; species Bubalus kerabau. The sequence continues at coordinate 5,688,143 of NC_073635.1, read as the reverse complement.
TCATACACACAATCCTAAAGCTGGCAGTCTGAAATTCTGTTTTAGCTTTGACTTCTCTCTTGCACAGAACTCCATGACCTTTTGCAAGAGAGATTTCAAGGCCCTTTCACTTCTTTCCTGGATATGTGCACAGCTGTATATATGTGGATCACTTTTTGTATTTCCACGAATTTCTGAAAGCTTTTAAAAGCCCCCTAAGGGTATTTTATTTTTCAGCTTTTTATTTTTTTATTTATTTTTTTTAAATTTTATTTTATTTTTAAACTTTACATAACTGTATTAGTTTTGCCAAATATCAAAATGAATCCGCCACAGATATACATGTGTTCCCCATCCTGAACCCTCCTCCCTCCTCCCTCCCCATTCCATCCCTCTGGGTCGTCCCAGTGCACCAGCCCCAAGCATCCAGTATCATGCATCGAACCTGGACTGGCAACTCATTTCATACATGATATTTTACATGATTCAATGCCATTCTCCCAAATCTTCCCACCCTCTCCCTCTCCCACAGAGTCCATAAGACTGTTCTATACATCAGTGTCTCTTTTGCTGTCTCGTACACAGGGTTATTTTTCAGCTTTTTAAAAGTGTTTGATCAGATTCTTATTTGCTCAAACTGTTTTCACTTCAGACAGCTGCAGTGTAAGCAATTGCAGCTGATTGCTTTCTACAAATACCCAGAAATAAAGACTATCTGAACAGAACAATTTCAGAATCAGGTTAAAAACTACCACCATTAGTAGTGGGGATTTCCATGGAATAGCCAAACAATGAAATTTTTCTGGTAATGAAGATTTTGTTGAATTTCAGATCCATCTGTTAAAATTATGGAACTTTTAACTTGAAAGAGTTAATTTTGATTTTTGATTTTTGTATTTTGATTTATTTCCATTGTTACAATAACTTTTATAGAGAAACATTGTAGAGGTTCTTATTCTATCACTGCTGCTGATATCAGTTAAAAAGAAGCATATTCAGATCTTATCCAGCAATACTGGCAACAACAAGGAAATCTGATTCTTGAAATATGGAGTTTAACTATGCCACTGCACATTTTGGTAAAATAAAAGCATTAATTTCATTGCTTATCAAAATATTTGCTCAGAACTTAGCAATTTATATTATTTTTTTAGATTTCAAAATGTAATTTAAATTCATGATTTAAATAAATTACAAAATATAAGTTTTTACTTAATAATGTACCAGTAATTTTGATTTTTTTTGGTATGGTACTGAACATATTTCCACACAATAAAGAAGTGGAAATTGAGAGATATAGGATATTTTTCAACATTTTAAGAATTTAAAACTGTATAGTACAAGGAACTCAGGTTGGTGCCCTGTAATGACCTAGAGGGCTGAGATGGGGAAAGGAAACTCAAGAGGGAGGGGATATATGTATACTTACAACTGATTCATGTTCTTGTACAGCAGAAACCAATGCAACATTGTAAAACAATTGTCTTCCAATTAAAATATTAAAAAAAAATTGAATCTCTAAACTATAATAAAAATTTTATGTTATATAAAATGATATAAAATTAACTGTGTTAATCAGCACCTGTCATGGAATTGAGATGTATTATAATCGGCATGATATTGATCTTTTATAAATTATACCTATTGAAACCAAAATGATTTAAAAATATATTAGAGGTATAATTTAAAATAAATATATTACAGATATTATTTTCTTGGACTCCAAAATTACTGTGGATGTTGACTGCAGCCAAGAAATTAAAAGATGCTTGCTCCTTGGAAGAAAAACTATAACATACCTGGACAGCATATTAAAAAGCAGAGACATTACTTTACCAATAAAGGTTCATAGAGTCACAGCTACAGTTTTCCCAGCAGTCATGTACATATATGAGAGTTGGATCATAAAGAAAGGTAAGCACTGAAGAATTGATATTTCAAACTGTGGTGCTGGAGAAGACTCTTGAGAGGCCCTTCGGCAGCAAGAAGATCAAACGAATCAATCCTAAAGAAAATCAATCCTGAATACTCATTGAAATGACTGAAAATGACGTGCCAATACTTTGGCCACTTGATGTGAAGAGCCAACTCATTGGTATTGAAGGCAGGAGAAGAAGGGGACGACTGAGGTCAACATGGTTGGATGGCGTCACCAACTCAATGGACATGAGTTTGTGCAAAGTGGGAGATGGTGAAGGACAGTGAAGCCTGGAGTGCTGCAGTCCATGGGGTTGCAAAGAGTTGGGCATGACTAAGTGACTGAACAACAAACAAATAACATGTATCACTCTATTCCAGACATTAGTTATTAGTTTAATCTTATTAAAAATTGTTCTTATATTTGTTCAATTATTTACTTGCTTTGGGGAATTTAAATCTGCATATCAGCATGGTAGGACTACAGCATTTATCTATGGACCTCTGAGAAATTGAACTTCTACTCTAAAGTTGTCTGTAATTAAAGATACGTTATACTATTGAACTGTGAGTTAAACAGGTTTTCAAACAATGCTTCAGGAGGTTTTATTTACATATATTATTACTTGCCATTGATGTGAAATTCTGTGATGCTAGATATCTTCTTGATCTTACTTGGAGAAAACCTGGTCTATAATTGGTGCTGGCTCAAGATTAATGCCAACTGTGAGAAGCAGTTGTGTTTATACACTACAAACCGAAGTTAAGCTTAAAGTGCTAAGTTAAAATTAGAACCTGGAATTCAAAGGATAAATTTTGAAGTTTTAGTATTAGAGTAAGATTTAGAAAAATTAAGCTGCAACTGTAATTACTATGTGTGGGGGTTAATATAATTTAAAATTTACAATATTAAGATACTGAAATGGTTTGTCTAGCCAGCACTTCTGAGTATGATTCCTTTATTTATGACTATGCATTAGATTATGAAACTGGGCCATTCTTTTGGCAAAATAGAACAGTCTTATGGACTCTGTTGGAGAGGGAGAGGGCGGGAAGATTTGGGAGAATGGCATTGAAACATGTAAAATATCATGTATGAAATGAGTTGCCAGTCCAGGCTCGATGCACGATACTGGATGCTTGGGGCTGGTGCACTGGGACGACCCAGAGGGATGGAATGGGGAGGGAGGAGGGAGGAGGGTTCAGGATGGGGAACACATGTATACCTGTGACGGATTCATTTTGATATTTGGCAAAACTAATACAGTTATGTAAAGTTTAAAAATAAAATAAAATTAAAAAAAAAACTTTGATATAAATTTGGAGAATGGAAACCCACTTTCTATCATCTAAAACAAAAATTCTTTACCTATTGTTGCATTTCTTTACTTTTAAAAAACCTGCTGTGTTAACCATTACAATATCAGTGTGCTCAAACTGAAGTTAACTTCAAAAGTAAGCTAAAAGAGCCATCACTTAAGCATTTATATGGCAAGTGGAAATGAGGAATTATTATTGATTCTATATTAATTAATTTCCTTGCATTTATAGGGAGATGCAAAGAACAAAATGGCTACCAAGAAAGATCTTGGATTTTATTTAATGGCTTTTTTTGTTTCAATATTTTACTGTTTTCAAAATGTTTTATCATATTTTCACTTATGAAAATTAAGTAATTAAAAGATAAGCAGAATAAGTAACAAATGCTCTTTTTGTTAGTGGTGCAATATTTCATTAAGACAAAAAAGCTACAGTCATAGAATCAAAAGACTAAAGTAGAAACTTTATATTACCATATAATTAAAATTGAAGCAGATAACATAGTCACATTCTTTCTACATATATACATAGGAAGGTTTTAGGAGCAATGTTACTCTAGGTGGTTAAACATGAAGACAATCTAAATGAGGAATCAAATTGTGATTACTAGTGTTGTTATTCCACTAAATACTCAAGGATGAATGGCTAATTCTATGCATGCAGCACAGAGGTTTAAATTAAGGCTGGAAATTCTACCATCCCATACAAAAAGATGCTTTCAAAATAGAATTTTGTCAAAAGGACATGGAAACCAATGTAAAAGGGCTCGTACAACCAAAGATTTTTAATTTGGGCATGGAAAATAATTTAATGACTATACATCACAATACTATTAAATCCTTGAAACCCCAAGATAAACATTTCAGTTCAGTTCAGTTCAGTCATTCAGTCATGTCCGACTCTTTGAGACCCCATGAATTGCAGCACGACAGGCCTCTCTGTCCATCACCAACTCCTGGAGTTCACCCAAACTCACGTCCATCGAGTTGGTGATGCCATCCAGCCATCTCATCTTCTGTCGATCCCTTCTCCTCCTGACCCCAATCCTCCCAGTGTCAGAGTCTTCTCCAATGAGTCAACTCTTTGCATGAGATGGCCAAAGTATTGGAGTTTCAGCTTTAGCATCAGTCCTTCTGAAGAACATCCAGGACTGATCTCCTTTAGAATAGACTGGCTGGATCTCCCTGCAGTCCAAGGGACTCTCAAGAGTCTTCTCCAACACCACAGTTCAAAAGCATCAATTCTTGGGTGCTCAGCTTTCATCACAGTCCAACTCTCACATCTATACATGACCACTGGAAAAACCATAGCCTTGACTAGATGGACCTTTGTTGGCAAAGTAATGTCTCTACTTTTTAATATGTTGTCTAGGTTGGTCATAACTTTCCTTCCAAGGAGTAAGGGTGTTTTAATTTCGTGGCTGCACATTTAATATAATGTAGATATAAAGTATTTTAAAATGAGACAGATGCTAGCAAATAAAGCAATTTTGAGCCATGTTACATAAAATGATGTTGGTATTTTGATACATTTGCTTTAATGGTGAAAAATACAGAAACTAATATTTTATACTTTGATTAAAAAGCACTTTATGATTAAGGGTATGACAAAACCAAGACAGATATATAGAATTTAATAAGTTACTTTTTTATTGAAGCATAGCTGAAGTACAATATTCAGTTCAGTTCAGTTCAGTAGTTTAGTCATGTCTGACTCTTGCAACCCCATGAATCGCAGCACACCAGGCTTCCCTGTCCATCACCAACTTCCAGAGTTTATGCAAACTCATGTCCATCCAGTCGGTGATGCCATTCAGCCATCTCATCCTCTGTCATCCCCTTCTCCTCCTGCCTCCAATCCCTCCAAGCATCAGGGTCTTTTTCAATGAGTCAACTCTTCGCATGAGGTGGCCAAAGTATTGGCGTTTCAGCTTCAGCATCAGTCCTTCCAATAAACACCTAAGATTGATCTCCTTTAGGATGAACTGGCTGGATCTCCCAAGTCTTCTCCAACATCACAGTTCAAAAGCATCAATTCATCGGTGCTCAGATTTCTTCACAGTCCAACTCTCACATCCATACATGACCACTGGAGAAACCATAGCCTTGACTAGATGGACCTTTGTTGGCAAACTAATGTCTCTGCTTTTGAATATGCTATCTAGGTTGGTCATAACTTTCCTTCCAAGGAGTAAGTGTCTTTTAATTTCATGGCTGCAATCACCATCTGCAATGAGTTTGGAGCCCCCCCAAAATAAAGTCTGACACTGTTTCCACTGTTTCCCCATCTATTTCCCATGAAGTGATGGGACAGGATGCCATGATCTTCGTTTTCTGAATGTTGAGCTTTAAGCCAACTTTTCCACTCTCCACTTTCACTTTCATCAAGAGGCTTTTGAGTTCCTCTTCACTTTCTGCCATAAGGGTGGTGTCATCTGCATATCTGAGGTTATTGATATTTCTCCCGGCAATCTTGATTCCAGCTTGTGCTTCTTCCAGCCCAGCATTTCTCATGATGTACTCTGCATAGAAGTTAAATAAGCAGGGTGACAATATACAGCCTTGACGGACTCCTCTTCCTATTTGGAACCAGTCTGTTGTTCCATGTCCAGTTCTAACCATTTCTTCCTGACCTGAGTATAGGTTTATCAAGAGGCAGGTCAGGTGGTCTGGTATTCCCATCTCTTTCAGAATTTTCCTCAGTTTATTGTGATCCACACAGTCAAAAGCTTTGGCATAGTCAATAAAGCAGACATAAATGTTTTTCTGGAACTCTCTTGCTTTTTCCATGATCCAGCAGATGTTGGCAATTTGATCTCTGGTTCCTCTGTCTTTTCTAAAACCAGCTTGAAATCTGGAAGTTCACAGTTCATGTATTGCTGAAGCCTGGCTTGGAGATTTTTGAGCATTACTTCACTAGCATGTGAGATGAGTGCAATTGTGCAGTAGTTTGAGCATTCTTTGGCATTGCCTTTCTTTGGGATTGGAATGAAAACTGACCTTTTCCAGTCCTGTGGCCAGTGCTGACATACAATATTACATAAATTTAAAATGTATAACATAATGATTCACAATTTTCAAAGATTGTATCCCATTTACAGTTACACCAGGGCTTCCCTGGTGGCTCAGAGGTTAAAGCGTCTGCCTCCAGTGTGGGAGACTCGGGCTCAATCCCTGGGTCAGGAAGATCCACTGGAGAAGGAAATTGTAACTGACTCCAGTACTGTTGCCTGGAGAATCCCTTGGATGTAGGAGCTTGATAGGCTACAGTCCACGGGTCGCAAAGAGTTGGACATGACTGAATGACTTCACTTTTCACAGTTATAATGAAATATTTGCTCTATTGCCTGTGTTGCATGACATATCCTTGTCGTATATATATATATATATATATATATATATATATATATATATATTTTAACCTATTAATTCTACTCCTAATTTTCTTTTTAATTTCCCTTTCTCTTTCCGTTCTTCCCATTACTAATCACTTGTTTGTTATCTATATCTGTGAGCCTATTTTTCATTATATTTAATTTGTTGCTGTTGTTCAGTCCCTAAATTGTGTCCAACTTTTTGCCACCCCATGGCCTGCAGCATGTCAGCGTCTTCTGTCCTCTTCTAATTTCTTGAGTTTGTTCAACTTGATGTACATTGAATCGGTGATGCTATCTAACTTAATTATCTCTCTTGCCCCCTCTCCTTCTGCTGCCAACCTTTCCCAGCATCAGGGTCCAGCAACAGGGTTGTTTTCAGTGAGTTGACTCTTCACATCAGGTGACCAGAGGGCTGGATCTTCAGCTTCAGCATAAGTATTTACAATGAGTATTTGTGTTGATTTCCTTTAAGAATGACTAGTTTGATATCCTTACAGTCCAAGGGATTCCAAAGAGTTTTCTCCACGACACAATTCAAAAGCATCAGTATTTTACCCCTCAAATTCTTAATGGGGCAAGTCTTAAATCTGTACATGACTACTAGAAAAATAATAGCTTTGACTGTATTGACATTTGTCTGCAAAGTTATGTGTCTGCTTCTTAATATGCTTTCTGGGTTTGTCCTTCCAAAGAACAAGTGTCTTTTACTTTCTTGGTTGTAGTCACCCTCCACAGTGACTTTGGAGACAAAGAAAAGAAAATCTGTCACCTTGTCCAATTTTTTCCCCTTCTATTTGCCATGAACTGATGGGGTTGGACGCCATGATCTTAGTTTTTAAATGTTGAATTTTAAGTCAACCTTTCCCCTCTCCTTTTTCACCCTAATCAAGAGATTATTTAGTTACTATTTATGTTCTGCCATTAGAGTGGTATCATCTGCATATCTAAGACTGTTGATATTACTCCCAGTAATCTTGATTCCAACTAGTGCTTCATTCATCCTAGAATTTTGCATGATATATTTTGCATATAAGTATTATAAGCAGGGTGACGATTCACAGTCTTCATGTATTCTTTTATTAATTTTGAACCAATCCATTGTTCCACAATCACAGAAAACTGATGAAACTATTCACATGGATCACAGATTAGTCTAACTCAATGAAATTATGAGCCATGCCATGTAGGGCCACCCAAGACTGATTGATGATCAAGGTGAAGAGTTCTGACAAAACGTGGTCTACTGGAGAAAGGAATGGCAAACAACTTCAGTATTATTGCCTTGAGAAACCCAAGAACAGTATACAAAGTAAAAAGATATGACACTAAAAGATGAATCCCCCAGATTGGTAGGTGACCAATGTGCTACTAGAGAAGAGTGAAGAAATAACTCCAGAAAGAATGAAGAGACAGAGGCAAAGTGAAAACAACACCTAATTGTGGATGTGACTGGTGATGGAAGTAAAGTCCAATGTTGTAAAGAGCACTATTGCACAGGAACCTGGATGTTAGATCCATGAATCAAGGACCCTTGCACTCATCTCACATGCTAGCAAAGTAATGCTCAAAATTCTCCAAGCCAGGTTTAAACAGTACGTGAAATGTGAACCCCCAAATATTCAAGCTTCATATAGAAAAGGCAGAAGAACCAGAGATCAATTTGCCAACATCTGTTGGATTGTAGAAAAAGCAACAGAGTTCCAGAAAACATCTACTTCTGCTTTATTGATTATGCCAAAACCTTTGACTGTGTGGATCACAACAAACTTGGACAATTCTTCAAGAGATAGGAATACCAGACCACCTTACCTGCCTCCTGAGAAATCTGTATGTAGGTCAGGAAGCAACAATTAGAACTGCTCATGGAACAACAAACTGGTTCCCAATTGAGAAAGGAGTTCATCAAGGCTGTATATTGGCACTCTGCTTATGTAATTCATATGAGAGTACATCATGCAAAATGCCAGGATGGATAAAGTTCAAGCTGGAAACAAGATTTCCAGGAGAAATATCAATTACCTCAGATACACAGATGTCACCAGCCTTATGACATAAAGCAAAGAAACAAAGAGCCTCCTGAAGTGAAAGATAGAGTAAAAACTTGGCTGAAAGCTCAGCATTCAAAAACTAAGATCATGGCTAGTGGTCCCATCACTTCACAGCAAATAGATGGGGAAACAATGGAAACAGTGACAGACTTTATTTTCTTGAGCTCCAAAATCACTGCAGATGGTGACTGCAGCCATGAAATTAAAAGATGCTTGCTTCTTGGAAGAAGAGTTATGCAACCTAGACAGCATATTAAAAAGCAGAGACATTACTTTGCCAACAAAGGTCTGTTTAGTCAAAGCTATGGTTTCTCCAGAAGTCATGCAAGGATGTGAGGGTGGGGCCATAAAGAAAGCTTAGTACTGAAGAATTGATGTTGTTGAGCTGTGGTGTTGGAGAAGACTTGAGAGTCCCTTGGACTGCAAGGAGATCCAACAAGTCAATCCTAAAGGAAATCATTCCTGAATATTCATTGGAAGGACTGATGCTGAAGCTGAAGCTCCAAAACTTTTGGCCACCTGATGTGAAGCACTGACTCATTGTAAAAGACCCTGATACTGGTAAAGGCTGAAGGCAGGAGAAGGGGACGACAGAGGATGAGATGGTTGGATGGCATCACCTACTCAGTGGACATGAGTCTGAGCAAGCTCCAGGAGTTGGTGATAGACAGGGAGGTCTGGCATGCTGAAGTCCATGGGGTGACAAAGAATTGGACTCGACTGAGCGACTGAACTGAACTGAAGAGTTCCGTGTTCCTTTCTGACTGGTGCTTCTTGACCTGCGTGCAGGTTTTTTAGAAAACAGGTAAGGTAGTCTGGTATTCCCATCTCTTTAAGAATGTTCCACAATTTCTTATGATCCCCACAGTCAAAGCTCTTAGTGTAGTCAATAAAGCAGAAGCAGCTGCTTCTGAATTCCCTTTCTTTCTTCATGTTCCAGTGAATATTTGATCACTGTTCCTCTGACCTTTCTAAACCCAGGTTGTACTTCTGGAAGTCTAGTTCACATATTCCTAAAGCCTAGCTTGTAGGATCTTGAGCATTACTTTGTTAGAATGTGAAATGAGCACAATTGCATGGTAATTTGAACATTCTTAGGTATTGCCGTGTTTCATGGCTCAGATGGTAAAGCATCTGCCTGCAATGCAGAAGATCCGGGTTCCATCCCTGTGTCGGGAAGATCCCCTGGAGAAGGAAATGGCAACCCACTCCAGTACTCTTGCCTGGAAAATTCCATGGATGTAGGCAACGTCCATGGGGTTGCAAAGAGTCGGACACAACTGAGCAACTTCACTAGGTATTTCTATACTTTGGGATTGAAATGAAAGCTGACTTTTTCCACTCCTGTGACCACTGCTGAGTTTTCCAAATTTGCTGACATGCTGAGTGCAGCATTTTGACAGCATCATCTTTTAAGATTTTGAATAGCTCACTGGAATTCTGTTATCCCCATTCTCCTATTCATACTGCTGCTGCTGCTGCTAAGTCGCTTCAGTCATGTCCGACTCTGTGCGACCCCATAGACGGCAGCCCACCAGGCTTCCCCGTCCCTGGGATTCTCTAGGCAAGAACACTGGGGTGGGTTGCCATTTCCTTCTCCAATGCATGAAAGTGAAAAGTGAAAGTGAAGTCACTCAGTCGTGTCCGACTCTTAGCGACCCCATGGACTGTAGCCCACCAGGCTCCTCCATCCATGGGATTTTCCAGGCAAGAGTACTGGAGTGGGGTGCCATTGCCTTCTCCGCCTATTCATACTGCTGCTGCTGCTAAGTCGCTTCAGTCGTGTCCGACTCTGTGCGACCCCATGGACTGCAGCCTACCAGGCTTCTCCGTCCATGGGATTCTCCATGCAAGAACACTGGAGTAGGTTGCCATTTCCTTCTCCAAGGCATGAAAGTGGAAAGTGAAAGTTAAGTCACTCAGTCGTGTCCGACTCTTAGTGACCCCATAGACTGCAGCCTACCAGGCTCCTCCATCCATGGGATTTTCCAGGCAACAGTACTGGAGTGGGGTGCCATTGCCTTCTCCCTGCTTCTTAAATCTCATTTGACTTCACATTCCAGGATATCTGGCTCTTGGTGAGTACCACACCACCTTGGTTATCTGGGTCTTTAAGATTTTTCTTATATAATTCTTCTTTTTTTTTTTTTTTTAATTTTATTTTATTTTTAAACTTTACATAATTGTATTAGTTTTGCCAAATATCAAAATGAATCCTCCACAGGTATATAATTCTTCTTTGTGTTCTTGCCATTGCTTATTAATGTCTTCTAGTTCTGTTATATCCTTATCATTTCTGTCCTTTACCATGTCCATCCTTGCATGAAATGTTCCTTGATATCTCCAATTTTCTTGAAGAAATGTCTATTCTTTCCCATTCTATTTTTTGTTGTTGTTGTTGTTGTTTCTTTGCCTTGTTCATTTAAGAAGGCCTTCTTATCTCTCATTGCTCTTCTCTGCCACTCTGCATTTAGTTGGGTATTTTATTTACTTGTAATTTGAGAGAAAATTCACCTTTTTGGAGTGACAGTGATATAACTATAGCTAGAGTAAATAATTGAATAATTCATTTATTCATAACATATCTTATGATTATACAATTAGTATTGAAATGTCTCACATAAATGTTTATTTACTATGTGTTTTTAAAATTTTGCTGGAATGTGAAGAATTGTATAGTACTAAGGAAACTTTGTCATATTTCTAGATAATTGCATATATAAAATAAACATTTAATCTATACATGCTATTCAAAATCTTTTAAGGTAGCATTAACTAATTTGTAAACTGGTTGAAAATTTTTTTTCAAAAAAAAGTTTAAAGTAACTTTAAAACATGGCAGAATTAAAAATAGAATCTTGACATTTTCTAGCTGCATTTTAAAAATGCAGATTGAGGAAACTGGACTTTACAGCTTTATGGTAGCCTTAACCTAAAAGGGAAATATCTATCCCACAGCATCCAGAGTGGATTTTGAAAGAAATTTGAAGAACTCTACAATGACCCAAAACAAATAACTTTAGGAATTGTAGCATGGAGAGGGAAACCACTATTCTAATTTTTACTGCTGTAATATAATTTCATCTAAATATCCAATATACTCCTCTTGCTTGTATGCCTCCTCAGTGATAATTAACAATTTCAATCTCTGAAATGTTCGCCATAGAGAATCTTTAAATATAAATAAATGGATTAAATAAAAAAGGAAGCAGTGTGATTAAAAATTGATCCCCTCTTATAATAAGACAGAATTTCCCAGGTGGCCCAGTGGTAAAGAATCCACCTGACAATACAGGAGACATAAGTTCAATTGCTGGGTCAGGAAGATCCCCTGGAGAAGGAAATGGCAACTCACTCTAGCATTCTTGCTTGGAGAATTCCATGAACAGAGAAGCTTGAAGTCTGCAGTCCACAGGGTCTCAAAAGAGAGGGGACATATGTATACTGATGGCTGATTTGTGTTGAGGTTTGACAAAAAACAGCAAAATTCTGTAAAGCTATTATCCTTCAGTAAAAAGTAAATTATTATTTTTTTAAAGAGTTGTTCATGATTTAGTGACTAAACAACAACAACATAAGACAGCATTACTGTTAATGGAAAGAAAAAAATAAAAGGGGAACAAAATAATAGATTCGTAACATTGTACTGCACAAACCACATGACTCCTTTCATCTGTGTTATCAGTCTCTCTTTCAAATAATGTCTTTGAAGTTTGCTCTTTTGACCATGCTTTTTCTGAGTAACTTTAGGTTGTCTTTCCTAAGTGTCAAAGGCCTTATCCTCTGTTGACCTTAAAACAATTTTTGGAGGAGATATAAAGTTTTATTACTATTAAAATAAAACTTGTATTTTTGTGTGGTCAGGATCTTTCCTTTCTGCAATGAGAAACTCCTGTTTTAAATTTGGGTCTTATTTTCTACAACACTACATTTTAAGAAGAGTGGACAGAATCTAGTTCTATTTGGAGAAAAGTCCTCAATACCAAAATGAGAAAATCTTAACTAAAATACCAATGCCAAAACTAATTGACCTAAATTAAACCCAACTTATTAAACCTCTTTAAAGAGGAAATAGCTACCTATTTCCCCCTCCTAGACAAGAACTAGATCTAAGCCATTATGTTAGCCAATGCTGTGAAGAAAAGTGGAGAATTTTTACTTTTTGTTCTGGCAGACTAAAGAATTCCCCTTTCAATCTCTACTACCACTGCTGTCCTCAGCCTCAGCCTCAGCCTTCTCTTCTATCAGTTGTTTTTGAATCTAAACTTTCCATGGCTCCAACCCCTTCCTGGTGGCAGAGGGCTCACTTTTCTAGTGTGATCCCATCCATCACACTTCATACAGTTTTTGTTTTGGGGAAATTTGTCACAACTTATCACCCACTGGCTATCTTCCTCCTGTTTGCTTAATTGTTTTGGATTTATTCCCTCTTTTGTCTATGTATCACTGTTTTAAGATTCTTGGGGGAAAATGATAGGCTCCATCACCTTAGTTATTAAACTTTATTTAAAATCAAACCTTTCCCAAAGCACTGTGCTAAGTACGTTGCTTATGTTTTTTCTTCATTTTTTACATCAGACCAATCTTTCATGATGAGTATTATTTTCTTTTTACATATGAGAAATTCAAGAGTTACAGAGATAAAATTTCCTTTTTGAGACCCTTCTGTAATAAGTATTAGAACTGGGTTTTCAGTTCAAGTTTTCTTAATTCTAAATCTATAATTCTTTTATATTGACTTCTTTTTATTATCAATGGAGAAAAAAATTGCTGTAATTTTGAAATTTCAATGCAACATTGATGCAGTTTTTTTATTACACCATCATTATTGAAAACTGAAAAAGATACATTCATTTATACAACAGATTATTGAGTATCTCTCATGTATAACCCTGATGATATTATTTAATAACTATTATATATAGGTGGGCTGCCGTCTATGGGGTCGCACAGAGTTGGACACAACTGAAGTGACTTAGCAGCAGCAGCAGCAGCATATATAGGTAATATACCACTTCTGCATAGTCAAAACATCCCCCACCCCCCAAGTTGGAGAGAAAAGGTAAGCAGTACTGGTACTCCATGGTTTTCCCAAAATAATAATAAATTGCTAAAAAAATTTGAGCTGCCAAAATTAGAGAGAAAAAGTTACCAATAAAGTTTCCAATGGTGATGCCATATTTTGAAAGGTAAACCATAAGAATCTTAAAAATTTTAATCAAAATATGGGACTAGTAATCATAGTAGTTGTAACAGTGGTGATATATATATATATATATTTTTTTTTTTTTTTTTTTTCCCTACTGCCTTCTTCAACTTATTCAGTTGTGGAAGCTTTTACTCGGTTGATTAATGAAAATTCTCAGAGTCCCATGACTTGTCCTTTTGTTTTCTGGCAACAAATATCCCTATGGTCACTTTATTTCAAAAAGTCCCATTAGTGTTCAAAATTGAAATCAGATTAATTATATTCTTTGTAGCCAAAGGTGGAGAAGTTTTATACAGTCATTAGAAACAAGACTGGGAGCTGACTATGGCTCAGATCATGAACTCCGTATTGCCAAATTCAGACTTAAATTGAGGAAAGTAGGAAAACCCACCAGAACATTCATGTGTGACCTAACTCAAATCCCTTGTGATTATACAGTGGAAGTGGCAAATAGATTATTCTTAAATTGTGCTTAGTGTTTGCATATGTGCTGTAAATTTTGGACTGCTACTAAGGCCCTCCAAGATACCTCCCTTACTTTCTTGTTGATACCTGAAACTGTAGCATTAATGATTTATTCATTTGACTAGAATTCTGTTAAAGCTAAAATTGTTAATGATGTACATTATGTTATGCCATTTTCATTTAGTGTTAAGATGCTTTATTGTAGGTTTTGCTTGTGATAGAAAGCAATAACGAGAAAAGTCATCTGGCGGAATGGAAGAGGACTCTGACTATAGGACAAAGAGAATGGCAGACACAGTGTGAGAATATGACATGAATGGCAACAGATGACAGATTTTTATCTATGAAACAGCTTCTTACAGGATCGTTTCTGGTTGGGGCAAGAGGACAGTGGTGACACTTTGAAATCCATGAATTGACAAGTACTGCCAAGTGCGCTATTACTGCAAGTCTAACATCTGAAGATATTCACCCCCAGGCGTCAACTAATCTTTGCTGAAATGTCCCATAGTCAATTCTGCCAGTATGTAGAATAATGAAGAAACACAGGAAATGGTCTCAGTAAATTAAACTGAATTTTCATCTCCACTTAGCCTCTGCCATGGTATCATGATTCATATTGTCAGAGTAACTAATATTTGAAAGGGAGCAGAGATCAGAAAAGATATTCTTCTTTGGTTTGACTCACTGAGAAATATTCTGGAGGAAGAAAAAGTAAATTTTGATATAAATGTTGTATCTTCAATTTTTATGTTATATTCTAAAGGATTTGCATTTTAATGTGTGAATATTACCTGCATCTATCTACAAACAACCCAAGACTATATTCCATATGCTAACTATTTGCTAGGCTCTGCAGACATGAAGATGATTCAGACAAAGTTCCTGACCTCAAGAAACTTATTATCAAATGTGGAAAACAATTATATTTACTGTTTAGCTAATTATAAAGCAATGCATATACTATAATCTAAAGACAAAATGTCTAAGGAAGTAAAGTAGGGAGAATCACCCATTCTGTTTGACAAACCAGAAAATCTCTCAAAGAAGAGAAGTGATATAAACTGAAATTTTAAAAATAACCTCTCACTTTTTTCTATCTAAGGCAATAGATTTGAATACTGTATGATCAGGAACTGTTCTAGTGCCAGTTATAGAATTAAGCATTGTAAGTATTGAAGGAAAGAAACTGTACATATAGAGAGTGTTAACAGCCTCGGTAGGCAGGACAGATGTCCCCAAGCAAAAGCAAAAAAACAAAACAAAACAAAACAAAACAAACAAAAAAAAAACTTGCAAGTGGAAGACATTTTTTTCTTCTCTGTTGACTGACACCTGGTTCCAGCTGAATTTAATTTTTCTAAAACATTGAACTAACCAATGCAATCTTCTTATGGAAATGGTTTTCTTAAGACATGTTAATGAAACTATATATTTGCTTTAGAATCTGCCTGTCTTCAGTAGTTTCCACCTAAGAATATATATATACATATTTACTTTTCTCAAACCTTGATAATGGCTTAACAAACAAGTAAGTTCAGTTTAGTCACTCAGTTGTGTCCTACTATTTGTGACCCCATGGAATGCATCTCACCAGGATTCCTTGTCCTTCACCAACTCCTGGAGCTTACCCAAACTCATGTCCATTGAGTTGTGATACCATCCAATCATCTCATACTATGTCATCCCCTTCTATCCCTGCCTTCAATTTTTTCCCACATTAGCATTTTTTCCAATGAGTTAGTTCTTCACATCAGGAGGCCAAAGGATTGGAGTTTCAGCTTCAGCACCAGTCCTTTCAATGAATATTCAGGACTGATTTACTTTAGGATTGACTGGTTTAATCTCATTGCAATCCAAAGGACTCTCAAGAGTCTTCTCCAACACCACAGTACAAAAGCATTAATTCTTCAGCACTTCACTTTCTTTATGGTCCAACTCTCACATCCATACATGATTACTGGGAAAAACATACCTTATACTAGATGGAAATTTGTAGGTAAAGTTAGGTCTCTGCTTTTTAATATGCTGTATAGGTTGGTCAAAGCTTTTCTTCCAAGGAGAAAGTGTCTTTTAAATTCATGGCTGCAGTCAACATCTGCAGTGATTTTGGAGCCCAAGAAAATAAAGTCTGTCACTGTTTCCATTGTTTCTCCATCTATCTCCCATGAAGTGATGGGACTGGATGCCATGATCTTCATTTTTTGAATGTTGAGTTTTAAGCCAGCTCTTTCATTCTCAAATTTCACTTTCAAGAGGCTTTTCTGTTCATCTTCCCTTTCTGCCATAAGAATGGTCTCATCTGCATATATAAAGCTATTGAAATTTCTCCCAGTAATCTTGATTCCAGCTTGTGCTTCATCCAGCCAGGCATTTTGCATGATGTATTCTGCATATAACTTACATAAGCAGAGTAACATTATATAGTCTTCATGTACTCCTTTCCCAATTTGGAACCAATCTGTTGTTTCATGTCCTGTTCTAACTGTTGTTTCTTGACCTGTATACAGATTTCTCAGGAACCAGGTAAGGTGGTCTGGTATTCCCAACTTTTGAAGAATTTTCCAAGTTTGTTGTGTACCAACAGTCAATTTGGTGTAGTCAATGAAGTAGAGGTAGATATATATATATATATATATATATATATATATATATATATATATATTTTTTTTTTTTTTCCTTCTGGAACTCTGTTGCTTTTTCTATGATCCAATGGATGTTGGCAATTTAATCTCTGGTTCCTCTGCATTTTCTAAATACAGCTTTACATCATCTAGTTCTTGATTCATGTAATTTTGAAGCCTAGCATGAAGAATTTTGAGCATTACTTTGCTAGAGTGTGAAATGAGTGCAATTGTGTGGCAGTTTGAACATTCTTTGCATTGTCTTTCTTTGGGATTGGAATGAAACCAGACATTTTCCAGTCCTGTGGCCACTGTTGAGTTTTCCAAATTAGCTGGGATATTGAGTCCAGCACTTTAACAGCATCATCTTTTAGGATTTGAAAGAGCTCAACTGAAATTCCATCACCTCCACTATGTTTGTTCACAGAGATGCTTCCTAAATCGCACTTGACTTCACATTCCAAGATATCTGTCTCTAAGTGAGTGGTCACACCATCGTGATTATCTGGGTCATGAAGATCTTTTCAGTATAGTTCCTCTGTGTATTTTTACCACCTCTTCTTAATATCTTCTGCTTCTGTTAGGTCCATACCGTTTCTGTCCTTTATTGTGCCCATCTTTGCAAGAAATGTTCCCTTGATATCTCTAATTTTCTTGAAGAGATCTCTAGTCTTCCCATTCTATTATTGTTTTCCTCTATTTCTTTGCATTGATCACTGAGGAAGGCTTTCTTATCTCTCCTTGCTTTTCTTTGAAACTCTGCATTCAGATAGGTATGTCTTTCCTTTTTCTTTTGCCTTTTGCTTCTCTTCTTTTCTCAGCTTTTGGTAAGGCCTCCTCAGACAACCATTTTGCCTTTTTGCATTTCTTTTTCTTGGAGATGGTCTTGATCACTGCCTCCTCTATAATGTCACAGACCTCTGTCCATAGTTCTTCAGGCATTCTCTCTATCAAGTCTAATCCCTTGAATCTATTTGTCACTTCCACTGTACAATTGTAAGGGATTTGATTTTGGTCATACCTGAATGTTCTACTGGTTTTACCTACTTTCTTCAATTTAAGTCTGACTTTGGTAATAAGGAGTTCATGATCTGAGTCACAGTCAGCTCCTGGTCTTGTTTTTTATGGCTGTATAGAGCTTCTCCATCTTTGGCTGCAAGGAATATAACCAATCTGATTTCAGTGTTGACCATCTGGTGATGTCCATATATAGAGTCTTCTCTTGTGTTGTTGGAAGAGGGAGTTGGCAATACTATTCATTTTTTCTCTGCTTCATTTTGTACCACAAGGCCAAATTTGCTTTTGTTCACAGTGGTTCACAGATACTCCATGTATCTCTGACTTTCTACTTTTCATTCCAGTCCCCTATGATGAAAAGAGCATAATTTTTTTTTTTTTTTTGGTGTTAGTTCTGGAAGGTCTTGTAGGTCTTCCTAGAACTGTTCAGCTTCAGCTTCTTCAGCATTAAGAAGAAGCATAGACATGGATTAATGTGATATTAAATAGTTTGCCTTGGAAAGAAACAGAGAGTATTCTGTCATTTTTTATATTGCACCCAAGTACTGCATTTCAGACTCTCTTTAACTATGAGGTCTACTCTATTTCTTCTAAGGGATTCTTGCCCACAGTAGTAGATATAATGGTCGTCTGAATTAAATTCGCCAATTCTAGTCCATTTTAGCTCACTGATTCTTAAAATGTCACTGTTCACTCTTACCATCTCCTTTTTGACCACTTCAAATTTACCTTGATTCATGAACCTAACATTCCAGATTCCTATGCAATAGTGTTCTTTACAACATCAGACTTCACTTCTATTACCAGATACATACACAACTGGCTGTTGCTTTCACTTTCCCTCTGTTTCTTCATTCTTTCTGGCGTTATTTCTTCACTCTTCTCCAGTAGCATATTGGGCACTTACCAATTTAACTCTGGGGAGTTCAATTTTCAGTGTCATATCTTTTTTCATTTTTGTATGCTCATGGGGTTTGCAAAGCAAGAATACTGAAGTGGTTTGCCATTCCCGTCTCCAGTCAGCCATGTTTTGTCAGAACTCTCCACCATGACCTGTCTGTCTTGGGTGACCCTGCAGGGCATAGCTATTAATTTCATTGAGTTAGAGAAGGCTGAGATCCATGTGATCACTTTGTTTAATTTTCTGTGATAGTAGTTTTCATTCTTTCTGTCCTCTGATGAATAAGGATGAGAGGCTTATGAAGCTTCCTGATGGGAGAAACTGACTATTGGGGAAACTGATGGGTGGGACTGTACTCAGTAAATCTTTAATCCAATTTTCTGTTGTTGGGCAGAGCTGTGTTCCTTCCCTGTTGTTTTGCCTAAGGTCAAACTATGGCAGAGGTAATGACCTCCTTCAAAAGGAGGCACTGTTGTATTTACTTCTCCTGATCCTGTAGCAGGCCATGCCTCCACTGGAGACTCCTGGACACTCACAGGCAAGCCTGGCTCAGTCTCTTATGAGGACACTACTCTTTTGTCCTGGCTCCTGGTGCACAAAAGATTTTGTTTTTGTCCTCCAAGAGTCTGTTCCCAGTCCTGTGGAATTTCTGTAGTCAAATCCCACTGTTGTCCAAAGTAAAACTTGTATTCATGTCAAGTGTTTATGGTTAAGGATGACACACCTTGTGCCATTCTGTCTCATAAATGCATATTGTGGAAGAGGGGCCTTGTGAGACTTCCTCAGCCTTGAGGTGTCTCTCTTATCTGATTAGCAGCTCACTAACAGATATAAAACAGCTGAAGCACATACACAGAAGCGCAGCGGCCACGATGGACCAAGCAGAAGTGCCACGGAGAGGAGCTACCCCACATCCAAGGTCAGGGGCCGCGACCAAGAGTGCCAGGCCACGACGGCTCAGGAGCTGCTGAGAGGAGCTAGCCCAAGTCCAAGGCCAGGGATGGCGGCCGAGAGGAGCAACCCCACATCCAAGGAGCGGCAGTTGAGTGGGCACAGGAGGCCTGAGAGGAGCTACTCCATGTTCAAGGTCAGGAGGGGCAACTTGTTCAAGATAAGGAGCAGTGGCTGCACTTTGCTGGAGCAGCCGTGAAGAGATACCCCACGTCCAAAGTAAGAGAAACCCAAGTAAGATGGTAGGTGTTGCAAGGGGGCATCAGAGGGAAGACACACTGAAACCATAATCACAGAAAACTAACCAATCTGATCACATGGACCACAGCCTTGTCTAACTCAATGAATCTAAGCCATGCAGTGTGGGGCCACCCAAGACAGACGGGTTATGGTGGAGAGGTCTGACAGAATGTGGTCCACTGGAGAAGGGAATGGCAAACCAGTTCAGTATTCTTGCCTTGAGAACCCCATGAACAGTATGAAAAGGCAAAATTATAGGATACTGAAAGAGGAACTCTCTAGGCTGGTAAGTGCCCAATATGCAACTAGAGATAAGTGGAGAAATGGGGAGGGAGGAGGGAGGGGGGGGTCCAGGATGGGGAGCACATGTACACCCATGGCAAATTCATGTTAATGTATGGCAAAACCAGTACAATATTGTAAAGTAAAATCAGCCTTCAATTAAAATAAATAAATTTAAATTAAAAAAAAAAAAAAAATGAAGGGATGGAGCCAAAGCAAAAACAATACCCAGTAGTGGATGTGACTGGTGATAAAAGCAAGGTCCAATGATATAAAGAGCAATATTGCATAGGAACCTGAAATGTTAGGTCCATGAATCAAGGCAAATTGAAAGTGGTCAAACAGGAGACGGCAAGAGTTGAACGTCGGCATTCTAGCAATCAGTGAACTAAAATGGACTGGAATGGGTGAATTTAACTCAGATGACAATTATATCTACTACTGTGGGCAGGAATCCCATAGAAGAAATGAAGTAGCCATCATGGCCTACAAAAGAGTCTGAAATGCAGTACTTGGATGCAGTCCCAAAAATGACAGAATGATCTCTTCATTTCCAAGGCAAACCATTCAATATCACAGTAATCTAAGCCTATGGCCCAACCAGTAATGCTTAAGAAGCTGAAGTTGAACGGTTCTACAAGACCTACAAAACCATTTAGAACTAACATCCCCAAAAAATCTCCTTTTCATTATAGGGGGCTGGAATGCAAAAGTAGGAAGTCAAGAAACACCTGGAGTAACAGGAAAATTTGGCCTTGGAGTACAGATGCAGCAGGGCAAAGACTAATAGAGTTTTGCCAAGAGAATGCATTGGTCACAGCAAACACCCTCTTCCAACAGCACACAAGAAGACTCTACGCATGGACATCACCAGATGGTCAACACTGAAATCAGATTGATTATATTCTTTGCAGCCAAAGATGGAGAAGCTCTATACAGTCAGCAAAAAAAAAAAAAAAAAAAAAAAAAAAAGACCAGGAGCTGACTGTGGCTCAGATCATGAACTCTTTATTGCCAAATTCAGACTTAAATTGAAGAAAGTAGGTAAAACCACTAGACCATTCAGGTAGGAACAAAATCAAATCCCTTATGATTATTCAGTGGAAGTGAGATAAATTTAAGGGACTAGATCTGATAGAGTGCCTGATGAACTATGGATGGAGGTTCGTGACATTGTACAGGAGACAGGGAAGAAAACCATCCCCGTGGAAAAGAAATGCCAAAAAGCTAAATGGCTGTCTGAGGACTTACATAGCTGTGAAAAGAAGAGAAGTGAAAAGCAAAAGAGAAAAGGAAAGATATAAGCATCTGAATGCAGAGTTCCAAAGAACAGCAAGGAGAAGTAAGAAAGCCTTCCTCAGTGATCAATGCAAATAAATAGAGGAAAACAACAGAATGAGAAAGACTAAAGATCTCTTCAAGAAAATTAGAGATACCAAGGGAACATTTCATGCAAAGATGGTCTTGATAAGGGACAGAAATGGTATGGGCCTAACAGAAGCAGACGATATTAAGAGACAGCAAGAATACACAGAAGAACTGTACAAAAAAGATCTTCACGACCCAGATAATCACGATGATTTCATCACTAACCTAGAGCCAGACATCCTGGAATGTGAAGTCAAGTGGGCCTTAGAAAGCATCACTATGAACCAAGCTAGTGAAGGTGATGGAATACCAGTTGAGCTATTTCAAATCCTAGAAGATGATGCTGTGAAAGTGCTGCACTCAATATGACAGCAAATATGGAAAACTCAGCAGTGGCCACAGGACTGAAAAAGGTCAGTTTTCATTCCAATCCCAAAGAAAGGCAATGCTAAAAAATGCTCAAACTACCACATAATTGCACTCATTTCATATGCTAGTAAAGAAATGCTCAAAATTCTCCAAGCCAGGCTTCAGTAATATGTGGACTGTGGACTTCCAGATGTTCAAGCCGGTTTTAGAAAAGGCAGAAGACCCAGGGATCAAATTGCCAACATCTGCTGGATCATCGAAAAAGCAAGAGAGTTCCAGAAAAACATTTATGTCTGCTTTATTGACTATGCCAAAGCCTTTGACTGTGTGGATCACAATAAACTGTGGAAAATTCTGAAAGAGATGGGAATACCAGACCACCTGACCTGCCTCTTGAGAATCCTGTATGTAGGTCAGGAAGCAACAGTTAAAACAGGAAATGAAACAACAGATTGGTTCCAAAAAGGAAAAGGAGTACATCAAGGCTGTACATTGTCACCCTGCTTATAACTTATACACAGAGTACATCATGAGAAATGCTGGGCTGGAAGAAGCACAAGCTAGAATCAAGATTGCCAGGAGAAATCTCAATAACCTCAGATATGCAGATGACACCACCCTTATGGCAGAAAGCGAAGAAGAACTCAAAAGCCTCTTGATGAAAGTGAAAGAGGAGAGTGAAAAAGTTGGCTTAAACTCAATATTCAGCAAACGAAGATCATGGCATCTGGGACCATCACTTCATGGGAAATAGATGGGTAAACAGTGGAAACAGTGACAGACTTTTATTTTTGGGGCTCCAAACTTACTGCAGATAATGATTGCATCCATGAAATTAAAAGACACTTACTCCTTGGAAGGAAAGTTATGACCAACCTAGATAGCATATTAAAAGGCTAAAGAGAGATTGCTTTGCCAAAAAAGGTCCATCTAGTCGAGGCTATGGTTTTTCCAGTGGTCATGTATGGATGTGAGAGTTGGACTGTGAAGAAAGCTGACCACAGAAGAATTGATGCTTTTGAACTGTGGTGTTGGAGAAGACTCTTGAGAGTCCCTTGGACTGCAGGGAGATCCAACCAGTCCATTTAAAGGAAATCAGTCTTGGGTGCTCATTGGAAGGACTGATGCTGAAGCTGAAATTCCTATACTTTTGCCACCTCATGTGAAGAGTTGACTCATTGGAAAAGACCCTGATGCTGGGAACGATTGGGAGCAGGAGGAGAAGGTGATGACAGAGGATGAGATGGCTGGATGGCATCACTGACTCGATGGATATGAGTTTGCACATACTCTTGGAGTTAATGTTGGACAGGAAGGCCTGGCCTGCTATGATTCATAGGGTCGGAGAGAGTTGGACACGACTGAACAACTGAACTGAACTGAATTGAACTGAAAAACTATCAGTTGTCACTCTTTCTGTCCCCTTCTGATATCTATGTTAGAAGCTTTCCCTCTTTTATACTTTAATAAAAATTTGCTACAGTAGAATCACCCAGTAGTCAAGCCTCATCTCTTGCCACAGATTGATATCCTCTCATCCAGTGGCCAGAAATCCTGGTGTAGCACAGGGCTTGAAACCACAACCTTTCAATACTATCACTTCTACAACATCAGTTCAGTTCAGTTCAGTCCAGTCACTCAGTCGTGTCCAACTCTTTGTGATCCCATGAATTGCAGCACGCCAGGCCTCCCTGTTCATCACCAACTCCTGGAGTTCACTCAAACTCATGTCCATTGAGTCAGTGATGCCATCCAACCATCTCATCCTCTGTCGTCCCCTTCTCCTCCTGCCCTCAATCTTTCCCAGCATCAG
The DNA here is from genome assembly GCF_029407905.1 of Bubalus kerabau. Classification (NCBI taxonomy): domain Eukaryota; kingdom Metazoa; phylum Chordata; class Mammalia; order Artiodactyla; family Bovidae; genus Bubalus; species Bubalus kerabau. The sequence goes on along the minus strand of NC_073635.1, from coordinate 5,664,264 downwards.
GGTCTCTTCAAAACAGTCAGTTCTTTGCATCAGGTGGCCAAAGTATTGGAGTTTTAGCTTCAGCATCAGTCCTGCCAATGATCACCCAGGACTAATCTCGTTTAGAATGGACTGGTTGGATGTCATTGCAGTCCAAGGGACTCTTAAGAGTCTTCTCCAACACCACAGTTAAAAAGCATCAATTCTTCAGCACTCAGCTTTCTTCACAGTCCAATTCTTACATCTATACATGACCACTGGAAAAACCATAACCTTGACTAGATGGACCTTTGTTGGCAAAGTAATGTCTCTGCTTTTGAATATGCTATCTATGTTTGTCATAACTTTCCTTCCAAGGAGTAAGTGTCTTTTAATTTCATGGCTGTAATCACCATATGTGGTGATTTTGAAGCCCCCCCAAAAATAAAGTCTCTCACTGTTTCCACTGTTTCCCCATCTATTTCCCGTGAAGTGAGGGGACTAAATGGCATGATCTTAGTTTTCTGAATGTTGAGCTTTAAGCCAACTTTTTCACTCTCCTCTTTACTTTCATCAACAGGCTTTTTAGTTCCTCTTCACATTCTGCCATAAAGGTGGTGTCGTCTGCATATCTGAGGTTATTGATATTTCTCCCAGCAATTTTGATTCCAGCTTGTGCTTCTTCCAGCCTGGCATTTCACATGATATACTCTGCATAGAAGTTAAATAAGCATGGTGACAATATACAGCCCTGACGTACTCCTTTTCCTATTTGGAACCAGTCAGTTGTTCCATGCCAGGCCTAACTGTTGCTTCCTGACCTGCATATAGGTTTCTCAAGAGGCAGGCCAAGTGGTCTGGTATTTTCATGGCTTTCAGAATTTTACACAGTTTAATGTGATCCACATGGTCAAAGACTTTGACATAAACAATAAAGCAGAAATAGATGTTTTTCTGGAAGTCTCTTACTTTTTCCATGATCCAGCAGATGTTGGCAATTTGATCTCTGGTTCCTCTGCCTTTTCTAAAAGCAGCTTGAACATCTGTAAGTTCACGGTTCACATATTGCTGAAGTCTGGCTTGGAGAATTTTGAGCATTACTTTACTAGCGTGTGAGATGAGTACAATTGTGCGGTAGTTTGAGCATTCTTTGGCATTGCCTTTCTTTTGGATTGGAATGAAAACTTACCTTTTCCAGTCCTGTGGCCACTGCTGAGTTTTCCAAATTTGCTGGCATAGTGAGTGTAGCACTTTCACAGCATCATCTTCTAAGATTTGAAATAGCTCAACTGGAATTGCATCACCTCCACTAGCTTTGTTCATAGTGATGCTCTTGTATAAGTACCAGTGGAAAGAATGAAAAATTAGACAGAGATAATATAACAAGTCTTAGAGTCTCTGAAGATCTATTAATCAGTATTTTCAAATTTATCAAAATACACCTTATAAATATCATGCAGGAAATTTTTATTATTAGATACCACTAAGACATAGATATGGGAGAAGGCAATGGCACCCCACTCCAGTACTCTTGCCCGGAAAATCCCATGGACAGAGGAGCCTGGTAGGCTGCAGTCCATGGGGGTCACTAAGAGTCGGACACTACTGAGCGACTTCACTTTCACTTTTCACTTTCATGCATTGGAGAAGGAAATGGCAACCCATTCTTGCCTGGAGAACACCAGGGAAGGGGGAGCCTGGTGGGCTGCTGTCTATGGGATCGCACAGAGTCAGACACGACTGAAGCGACTTAGAAGCAGCAGCAGCAAGACATAGATATGAAGTAGAAATTACTAGTCAGACGGTGTAGAATTCTGAGCTCTCATCTTGTTTTCAGAAAAATTCACCTCCATTGTCCTGAGTTCCTGGAATGTTTCTTTAGCCTGATAAATGATCAGGACTCAGATCCAGGAAAGGGCAGTAATTAACTTCTGTTTCATATGTCTGAGGGAAAAATAACTTGTGATCATCAATCTTATGCCCATACATCTGATGCCTGGTAAAATGGCCAAGGGGCATGAAAAATAGTAGTGACTTAATCCAATGATCAAGAGAAGCCATAAAGATGTTAAGTATCTTGGCCTTTAAATTGATTGATTAGAAATAATGTGATAAGGAAAAATACAAAAACTGCTGTAAGTTTTACCTTGGTGGGACTCTTCACCTACTCTCAGTGTCTATGCTGAGAACTTTGTACTTTCCTCCTCTTTAATAAATTCTATTCCCTTGCTACCATGAGTGTTTATATGTCGTGGATTCCATTCTTCACCTTCATGGACAAGAACTTTGATTCCCACCTCAAGTATACAGTAGCAACCATTTCTGAAAACATAAGTAAATTCATAATAAAATATTTATTGATATTTTATTGAAAAACATGATAAATGATTTTACATTTTCAGAGTTTATGGTCATGCTATAAAATAGTGAAAAGAATCACTAAAAGAAGGAACATACTAGTTTTTCTCTGAAAGATGTTAAAAATAGGCATGATATAAATTTAACGAATTCAGTTAAGATCATCAAAAGCATTGTTTAAACAAGATGTGTATAATACTTCAGCAGTAATTGTTTAAGCCCCAGATACATCTGCTGCTGCTGCTGCTAAGTCGCTTCAGTCATGTCCAACTCTGTGCAACCCCATAGATGGCAGCCCACCAGGCTCCCTCGTCTCTGGGATTCTCCAGGCAAGAATACTGGAGTGGGTTCCATTTCCTTCTCCAATGCATGAAAGTGAAAAGTGAAAGTGAAGTTGCTCAGTCGTGTCCGACTTTTAGCGACCCCATGGACTGCAGCCTACGAGGCTCCTCCGTCCATGGGATTTTCCAGGCAAGAGTACTGGAGTGGGGTGCCATTGTCTTCTCCAGATACATCGAATACATACTAAAAAGCCAATAGGGAGAGGAAAGTAAGCAAGAAAGTACAAACACAAATGTTTCCTTCAGAGGTTTGTATAACAAAAATACTGAATGACACATAAACTCATTAGTGTCATACCACACTGAAAAATATGAAGGCATGCAACAGCATAAAAAACTATCTCACATTTGTATATATTTTGAAAATTAATTTGCCATCTGTTTTTTCATTGGTTTCTCTCAACATGCTTGCATTATAGTGTGGGTAAGAACTTTATTGTGTAAATAAGAAGATAAGTTATTAAGGAGCTAGGTGTTTCCCTCATTAATGAGAATCCCTATAAATGCAGGGTCTTTATGCAATGTAAAGTATATCAGCATAAGTAAACTAAATAAAGATGTCTGTATAATCAAGCTTTCAAAGTTAAAGAGTAGTCAACTGAGTACTTGCTTCCATTATAACCAGGATTCCCCAGGAACTCAGGTTCAATCCCTTGATCAGGAAGGGCCCCTGGAAAAGGGAATGGCAACAACTCCAGTATTCTTGCCTGGAGAATTCCATGGACAGAGAAGCCTGGAGGGCTACAGTCCTTGGGATTGTAAAGAGTCAGAAATGACTGGACTGAATTTCACTTCATTTCATTTAACATTATAACCAAAATTCAGATTTAATTACCATGAATTAGAATTTCACATCCTAAAAGATGATGCTGTGAAAGTGTTACACTCAATATGCCCGCAAATTTGGGAGACTCAGCAGTTGCCACAGGATTGGAAAATGTCAGTTTTCATTCCAATCCCAAAGAAAGGCAATACCAAAGAATGTTCAAACTACTGTACAATTGCACTCATTTCACATGCTTGCAAAGTAATGCTCAAAATTCTCCAGGTTAGGCTTTAACAGTACATGAATGAAGGACTTCAAGATGTTCAAGCTAGATTAGATAATGCAGAGGAACCAGAGTTCAAATTGCCAACATCCATTGGATCATAGAAAAAGCAAGAGAGTTCCAGAAAAAAAGCATCCACTTCTGCTTCATTGACTATGCTAAAGCCTTTGACTGTGTGGATCACAACAAACTGTGGGAAATTCTTAAAGAGATGGGAATACCAGTCCACCTTACATGCCTCCTGAGACATCTGTATGCAGATCAAGAAACAGCAGTTGGTTCAGGACATGGAACAATGAACTGGTTCCAAATTGGGAAAGACGTATGTAAAGGCTGTATAGTGTCACCCTGCACTTATACAACTTATAGCAGAGTACATCATGAGAAATGCCAGGCTGGATGAAGCACAAATGGGAATCAAGATTACTGGGAGAAATATCAATAACCTCAGATATGGAGATGACACCATGCTTATGGCAGAAACCAAAGACGAGCTAAAGAGCTTCTTGACGAAAGTGAAATTTGAGAGTGAAAAAGTTGGCTTAAAGATGCTCAATATCACTCATTATCAGATAAATGCAAATCAAAACCACAATGAGGTACCATTTCACACCAGTCAGAATGGCTGCTATCCAAAAGTCTATAAGCAATAAATGCTGGAGAGGGTGTGGAGAAAAAGGAACCCTCTTACACTGTTGGTGGTAATGCAAACTAATACAGCCACTACAGAGAACAGTGTGGAGATTCCTTTAAAAACTGGAAATAGAACTGCCATATGACCCAGCAATCCCACTGCTGGGCATACACACTGAGGAAACCAGAATCGAAAGAGACACGTGTACCCCAATGTTCATCGCAGCACTGTTTATAATAGCCAGGACATGGAAGCAACCTAGATGTCCATCAGCAGATGAATGGATAAGAAAGCTGTGGTACATATACCCAATGGAATATTCAGTTCAGTTCAGTTCAGTTGCTCAGTCATGTCCGACTCTTTGTGACCCCATGAATCGCAGCATGCTAGGCTTCCCTGTCCATCACCAACATTACTCAGTGATTAAAAAGAATACATCTGAATCAGTTCTAATGAGGTGGATGAAACTGTAACCTATTATACAGAGTGAAATAAGCCAGAAAGAAAAACACCAACACAATATACTAATGCATATATACGGAATTTAGAAAGAAGGTAACGATAACCCTGTATGCACACAGCAAAAGAGACACAGATGTATAGAACAGTCTTGTGGACTCTGTGGGAGAGGGTGACGGCAGGATGATTTGGGAGAATGGCATTAAAACATGTAAATTATCACATGTGAAATGAATCGCCAGTCCAGGTTCGATGCATGATACAGGGTGCTCGGGGCTGGTGCACTGGGATGACCCAGAGGAATGGGATGGGGAGGGAGGTGGGAGGGAGGTTCAGGATGGGGAACACATGTACACCCATGGCAGATTCAAGTCAATGTATGGCAAAACCAATACAATATTGTAAAGTAAAATAAAATAAAATAAAACCTCAACATTCAAAAAATGAAGATGATGGCATCCAGTCCCATCACTTTATGGCAAATCGATGGGGAAACAATGGAAACAGTGACACGCTTTATTTTCTTGGGCTCCAAAATCACTGCAGATGGTGACTGCAGCCAAATTAAAAGACACTTGCTCCTTGGAGGAAAAGTTATGAGCAAACTAGACAGCATATTGACTTTGCCAACAAAGGTCCGTCTAGATAAAGCTATGTTTTTTCCATTAGTCAGGTATGGATGTGAGAGTTGGACTATAAAGAAAGCTGAGCGCTGAAGAATTGATGCTTTTGAACTGTGGTGTTGGAGAAGACTTTTGAGAGTCTCTGGACAGCAATGAGATCAAACTAGCCAATCTTAAAGAAATGAGTCCTGAATATGCCTTTGAAGAACTTATGTTGAAGCTGAAGCTCCAATCCTTTGGCCATCTGATGCACAGAGCTAATTAGACTCAATGGAGCCTCAATGAGTTTCAGCAGGCTCTGGAAGATGGTGAAGGACAGGGAAGCCTGGCGTTCTGCAGTCCATGGGTTCACAAAGAGTCAGACAAAACTGAGCAACTGAACAACAACAGCTATGAATTGAAAGGAGGGATCCACTTCATGCCATCAGGTATTCAATTTTTTCCTATCTTGTTGAAGTTAGAGTATCTGAGTTCCTTAAAATCAAACAACAACAAAAAATTCAATCGGATGTGGAAAACCCTATGTTTTACTAAGATAATAATTTTCAGAAATTAACCATAGACCTTTGGTGTGAGGATATACACAAATAAAGATTGTGACCCAGTCAACAATAAATCCAGCAAATGATTCAGACCATTATTATGAGTTGCTTTCAGTAGCTGTAGCCAACCAACTTATACTATGGAATAGGTGAGACAGATGTAAAATAAAGAGCATGTGTAAACCAATTTAAAACACTTATCAGATCAAGTAGTAAATGATTTTTGACTGATGTGTAATATTTGTGAGGCTAGAAATATCGATTGTGCTATGAATAAAGGCAGATTTGAAGGCAGAAATTTTAGTTAATGAATTTTGCAGATGGAGAATCTTAATCTAATTCTTGCAACATCCACCAGGGGAGAAAAAAAAAAAAAGAGCTCACATAATGGACTAATAAGTGACTTAGAAGAAAGGCCAGATTTTGGAGACTTTGGTAAGGAAGGAATAAGATGCAGTCAAAAACATTTTCTGGGGTCTCAAGACTTCGTTAGCCACAGTACTGGTTTAAAGAACCCTTTCTCAGAGCACATAACCTCTTAAGGTACTTTCTAAAGGTTATTGGAATTAACACAGAAAGAATTCTTGGAAGCTAAGAGAGATGATTGTAAATCAAATATTTTACCACAGGTTTCTTCATGATCAGTTAGTCATTGGAAAAGTAGATGTTCCTATATGCAAATCTTTGCAACTGGGAAAAAGACAGCTAAATCTCCAGCATATCAGGCAGTGGGTTTGTAAAAACTGATGACTGCTTTCATGATAGCATTTCAACAGCCCTCTTTTTTCATTCCCTGATTTCTCTCAAGGTATTTCAGAATTTTTTTTTCTTTTTCTCATAGCTGTTCTTTTATTATTTTTATTTTCCTGGCAAGATAAATAATCTTTTTGTTTGGAAACACTCTATGATTTCTCTGCATAAAGCATATGTCTTATTTCTCCTTTTCCACTAGGATTTCAAGAATTGCCTTTTATACTAAGTACAATACAGTGTTGCATCCCTTCCTCCTTCTTAAATTGAGAGTCATGCAGTGATTATTCATTTAAAATTTCCTTCAACACTTATGCCTTCCCAACCCCCTACACCCATACAAATCACATTTTCATCTTAGCTGTTAAGTCTCTTACCAATTACTTGATGAGTTCTGTTAATAATGCAGAAACTCTTGTTTGGCATATTGTTTATTTTTGAGACACATAAACAGAGTGTATCTGGATGCTGAGAATGCAGAGAATTTGTTGCTAAGACTGGTACATTTCAGAAGTCAGTGTAGTGAGATGGCTGCATTTGATTTAATTCTAAAAGATACATGAATAGAAGCATTCTAAGTTTTATTGTGCTGAACCACCTCTTTCCATGCCACAATTTTACAATATATGCAACTCTTGCTAAATTTCGCAGACTCCACAAAAAACTGTGGAAAATTTCTGTAAATATAACAACCCCATAATCACTTCAAGTACAGTACATACGTCATCATATTCGTTTGCCATTTTCATGGTGACTTGTCCTTTCTACATTTTATTATTCATTTATGATAGCTATTATAGGCCTTTCAGATTCTATCTTGCTCTCCTGAGGAATATTTATAGCTATTATAGGGCTCTTATGAGAAGACCCAAAGATAGTTATTTCAGATACCCTGTGAAATGCTATATTAGTATAGGGATTGGCTGGCAGTAAAAGATCTCAAGTTGTTTCAGAGTCTTCCTTGATGAAGATAAAGAGGCAGGTTATTCCTGGTGAGGTTTCCTTTTCACTCAGGAGAACAAAGTTATCTTTTGACAAGGAGGTTAAAACACATAAATTAACACAATTCTGCAAATACGAACTGTTTTGGAAAGGTCACCAGGAGGAAAGCAAGAAAGGATTTAGGATGTGTTTGCAAACTGATTTCTGAATGCAGTTTGCAACTCTGTTTCTCACTCAGTATACTAATGGGGAAGTGTGATATGCATGGAAAAGAAATGGCAATGTCTTATCTAGCCCAGAGCAGAGATTTCACCATATTCACACAGCACAGTCATAGAATGTGGAATGTAAGCTCCTCCAGGGAAGGACACTAGAATGTTCTATTTGCTATGTCTCCTAAGTAGCTAGACTGATGCCTGGCACATAATAGACTCTCAGTCAATATTTGATGAGTGAATACATCAACTATTACTATCTCTGCCAAGGTGCTCTTTAGTTTATAATTAATTTTTATTTCTTTATGTAGAGTACTTTATTTGTTTTCATTTGTTTTTGCTTTTGCTTAAGTTGATTTGTCATAATAGAATGGCATAAATTTTTAGTCCACAGTAAAAAAGCTGTCAAAATACCTTCTGATCTTTTAATTTGTCACATATACTTTTATTTCAAAAACATTTTCAGTTGTTTCTTTGAAAATGATATATTCCTTTCATTGCTTTAAAATCCTGTAACTGATCATAAGACCTAAACATTAAGAAATCAAATTAACTCCATATTTGCTGTAATACAGCATTTATTGATGCTAAACATAACGTTCCACGTTCTACCAGTCAAACAACTCTAATCTTGATCTAAACAAAACAAAACATAAACAGAAGAGGCAAGAGGAAACCACCGAGATATAGCTCAATTTTAGTTTAAGTGAAGAAAACTTTTGCCTGAAGTTTTCTCATTTACCATTTTCTTCTGAGTAGTTATAAAAATGAGAGATAAATTGGATCTGGAGATTTATTTAATACTATATATGTGTATATATATGTATATGTATATGGTAAGTTACAGTAAATGTCACAATATTGCCCAAAATACATCAACTATAGTCACTAATCTAACTGTATTAGAATTGACTCATAAATTATTCATTGGATACTATTTTAAAAAAGCAACACTATTGCAATTTTGGGAAAAAAATGGATTTTTGCTTGAATTTCAGTCTTCTTATTATTAGCCATATAATTTTATACCCTTATCTTGTCTAGTCTAATATTTGTCGTGTGATAAAAGTAAAATTTTAACAAACCCTGTAATTCACAGGGTAATTGAAAATTAAGTGAAATAAATAATATGGACACAGAGGAGTGTGAAAGCGTTTGTTTCTAAAGCAGTTAGTAATATTGCGGATTCATAGATACTTATCATTTTTGACAGAAACCTCTGGCAGATACCTAGAGGAGAAACTGTGAAGTCTGTGAGCTAAAGGAAGGTTTTGGACACAGGGCTGGGTGATTCATCCCATTCCTCTGCTTTTGGTCATGTCCTCTTGGATATGCAGCTTCATTTGTTTAGGCTCCAATCTCTTAATTTACAAAATGTTGATGCTTATCTGCTTCATTGAATTCTTGTGATGATTCCATTAAATTATATATTTAAAATACATTTTTAACATTGTGTAATTTCTATAGAGCCTTGTTGCAGCCAGTCAATATTTATGTTCATGATTCTTCCTTATACTGAACATTAGTTTGCAACATTAAAAACATGAAGTTTTGCCTTATATTATTACTTGTATCCTCATATTTTCCTGGCCATTTCTTGTATTTACAGTATCTTCAGTTATCTGATCATTGGTATATTATAAATGTCCTCAAGGCCTATGAAGGAACAAACAGAAATGGCCCCTCAAGGATCATGTCACCATGAATTTTAAAAGAACAAAAGCAAAAATTCAAAACAGACATAGAAATGAATTTTTTGTGTGATGATGTTGCTTTTACCCAATTCGTTCCTTTCTTTTCTCTCATGTTTCTATAAGTGCTGACTCTCATTACTATTGTTATACTACTGATTAAGAAGAAAGTCATCTAGGCCCAAGAGTAGAGATACTTCTGAATGTGCTTGGGGTATTGAGTTTTAGTTTTCTTCTATCTGTACTTGATGAATGATATGTGGCACAGTCAATGCTTTGTATTTCTTTTTAACTCAGCACAAAGCTTTTTAATGGACCATGCTTTTTCTGGTGATGTACTCATTGCCCGGGTATCCAACAACTTGTGTCTTGTGTCAGTCATCTTAGTTGTATCAGCTATCTATAAATGTAGCTCCCTGCAAGATGAAATGACCTGGGACCAATTAATTGAAAACGGGGAGAAAAATGTGATAAATGCCATTGGGAGTGATTAACAAAATTAGCTATGCATCAATTGCAGATGGCCAGAGACACAGCTTGCCAAATGGAGTTGGCTACATATGAAGGATAACATATTGTTCAAGCAGCAGGACTTGAGAAGGATGTAGACATTCCAGCAAAATGGGCATGAACAGATGCAACATTACCTTAGTGCAGCAAATGTGAGTGTTCTGTTATTGCTTAGTTGTTGCTTGTTCAAATAAGGTGTATTTTATGTGACAGGGGCATTAAACTTCAAGTGCTTTCCTGAGGTCATTCAACCTAGAGCCCCAGAGATCTCTTGGCTACTAAATACTTTAGAAATTTATTTACTTGGGATGTAACAGTTATATGTTCTGTGCAAGCCTTAATTCAATAAGAGTTTTCTTGTTTATAGTCATGTGGCTAAAAATTTCATTCTCTAGGACATTCTCATCATAAATAATCATTCTCTGCCAATAATAAGCTTTTTTGTTTAATCAAAAACAAACCATTATGCCCATGCATGAAAAAGCTGTTCATTCTTTAAACAATTCTCTAATTTGAAGAGTCTGAACCAATCAATTTCTACCTTTTATATAAAAGTTATCAATTTAAGAAGTATAGAAATTCCATTGATAGGAGTACTTTCTTATGCTTCTACTAGACCTGTAGTAGGCCAAGATAATGACCTTTCACCTGGACCTATAAACATATCTTTATTGAAAGTTTTATAACAATTCCTTTTTGCTTTTGGATATCCTGATATAAGACATTTCTGAACAATGTTCCAGGGACACATTGAATCTGTATCTGAACCTTCAACTTAGTGATAGCCTTTAAGAAGTGAAGCAAACTAGACTCCAGGTAAATTTTGAATATAAAATAAAAACATTATACACTACTCTTCATTCACTTTTTCAATTTAGAACCTGACTGCAATCATGCAAGGCTAATTTACTAATTAGATCTCAGCCACGAGTTTTACTATTCATCCCAGTTCCCAAATAGCTTCTATTACTTAATGATCATATCATTTTGAGCCATGTCTCAATATCATCAACTTTAATATTTTCCAAAATAACTGTTACTAAGCTAGCTGGTATCCCTATAGTGACTCTATGATTGGAAATGGCATTAGAATATTATTTCTCAGTTTTTCTTGGTTATATGTTCTGAAACTTACATGAATGATATAAAAAAGAGTTTATACCATTGAAAAATGATTTCTGAGATAATTCAAAGTGCTGGTGCTTAACCCTTTCAAGCTGATATCTGGGACATTTACCAGATATTGGTTGGTTGAAGGTGGTATTCAGAAAAACTTTCAAAAAATTGAAAATTGTCATTCATGACTGACTTTTCACTATGTTACCACGTGTCTCCTTAAAATATAATTTAATGGATTATGTCACATACATACCAGACTATCAACACAGAGGAATTTGATTTACTCTAAGTCCACAAACAAAAGGCAAGTGAATATGATTCCCTCAAGACCCAGAAAAAATGCTTCCAAACTCCTTGAAAGAAATCTGCTTTTAGTGGGTTCACGGGGATACATCATAATGCTGTGCTGCTTCAAAGAGCTAACTAAAACTTCTTGGGGGTCTGGACGGTCAACATCTGCCTGAGAAGGTGTGCTGGTTTTACACCCAGATAACCGAGTGGCAGGGAGGTGATAAGTCGCAGCATTGGCGCTCGCCAAACACCTCATCACCTGAGCTGCTCGGACCTGGGAAAAGCACAAAACGCAGGCCCAACTGAGTCTGCGCCTCTGAGGACTACCCAAGTGCCTGAACCTGAGCGGCTTGGACCTGGGAGGTACATGCAGCCCAGGGCTGGCCTCGGATTGTTCCCAGCGGAACAACCTAGAGCCCGAGCAGTGTGGGCAGGGAGGCTACACGCGCCATGAGCGGGGGCAGACCCAGTGTGGCTGAGGCACTGCGAGGGCACGCCAGTGTTATTTGTTTGCAGCATCCCTCCCTCCCTCCCCACAGCGCGACTGAACAAGTGAGCCTAAAAAAAAAAAAAAAAAGCGTCTTCCACCGTCCCCTTTGTGTCAGGGCGGAAACCAGACACCGAAGAGACCAGCAAACAGAAGAAGCTAAAACAGAGGGAACCGCCTTGGAAGCTACAGGCAATAGATTAAAACCCTGTGGTTACTGCGGACTACATAGGAAGGGGCCTATAGATCTTGAGAAATATAAGTTGGACCAAGGAACTAGCCAAAAATGAACTGAACCCACAATACTCACAACAAAACCAGAGAAAGTCCTAGATATATTTTTACTATTTTTACGATCATTCTTTCTTTTTTTTTTTAATTTTTTTGAAAAAAAAAATTTTAAGTCCTCTATTGTTCCTTTAATTTTCAATTTTATAACCTATTACTTTGCAAAAAAAAAAAAAAAGACCCTATTTTTTTTCTTCTTCAGCAAACTTAATATATATATATATATATATCTTATAATTTCTTGACCTTGTTTTTTTTTTTTTTCCTTCTTTTATTTAACATTGTATTTTTGAAATTCCAAACTCTACTCTAGATTTTTAATTTTAGCTTTTTGGTATATGTTATCAATTTTGTACCTATAGTTTTTTTTTTTATATTTTCTGTGACTTTATTTTTTTTTCTTTTCTCTGTTTCTTTCTCTTCTTCTTTTATATAACATTGTATACCTGAAACTCCAAACTCTACTCTAGATTTTTAATTTATGTTTTTGGTATTTGATATCAATTTTGTACCTGTATTTTCTTTATAATTTTTGCGACATTGTTTGTTTTTGTTTGTTTGTTTTCTCTCTTTATTTTTCTTCTTCCTTTTTTTTTTTTTAACATTGTATTTTTGAAATTCCAAACTCTACTCTAGATTTTTAATTTTTGCTTTTTGGTATTAGTTATCAATTTTGTACCTGTAGTTTCTTTATAATTTTCGTGACCTTGTTTGTTTCTCTTTGTTCGTTTTTTCTCTCTCTCTTTTCCTTCTTCTTTTCTTTAACATCGTATTTTTGAAATTCCAAACTCTACTCTAGATTTTTAATTTTTGCTTTTATGTATTTGTTACCAATTTTGTACCTTTAAGAACCCAATCTTCAGGACCCATTTTTCACTAGGGAGCGAGATTACTGGTTTGACGGCACTCTCTCCCTTTGGACTCTCCTTTTTCTCCACCAGGTCACCTGTGTCTCCTCCCTAACCCCTCTCTACTCTACCCAACTCTGTGAATTTCTGTGTGTTCCAGACGGTGGAGAACACTTAGGGAACTGATTACTGGCTGGATCTGTCTCCCTCCTCTTCATTCCCCCCTTTTATCCTTCTGGCCACCTCTGTCTCCCTCCTCCTTCTTCTCTTCTCTGTATAACTCCGTGAACATCTCTGAGTGGTCCAGTTGTGGAGTGCACATAAGGAAGTGACTACTGGCTAGCCCACTCTCTCCACTATTGATTCCATCTCATCTCATTTGGGTCACCTCTAACTCCCTCCTCCCTCTTCTCTTCCCCATGTAACACTGTGAACCTCTCTGAGTGACCCTCACAGTAGAGAAACTTTTCATCTTTAACATAGATGTTTTATCAATGGTGCTGTATAGAAGGAGAACTTTTGAAACTACTGTAAAAATAAGACCGATAACTGGAAGTAGGAGGATTAAGTCCAAACCCTGACCCCAGGGAACTCCTGACTCCAAGGAACATTAATTTACAGGAGCTCATCAAACGCCTCCATACCAACACTGAAACCAAGCACCACACAAGGGCCAACAAATTCCAGGGCAAGACATACCAAGCAAATTCTCCAGCAACAAAGGAACACAGCCCTGAGCTTCAAGATACAGGAGGCCCAAAGTCACCCCAAAACCATAGACATCTCATAACTCATTACTGGACACTTCATTGCACTCCAGAGAGAAGAAATACAGCTCCACCCACCAGAACACCGACACAAGCTTCCCTATTCAGGAAACCTTGACAAGCCACCTGTACAAACCCACACACAGCGAGGAAATGCCACAATAAAGAGAACTCCACAAACTGCCAGAATACAGAAAGGACACCCCAAACTCAGCAATTTAAACAAGATGAAGAGACAGAGGAATACCCAGCAGATAAAGGAACAGGATAAATGCCCACCAAACCAAACAAAAGAGGAAGAGATAGGGAATCTACCTGATAAAGAATTCCGAATAATGATGGTGAAATTGATCCAAAATCTTGAAATCAAAATGGAATCACAGATAAATAGCCTGGAGACAAGGATTGAGAAGATGCAAGAAAGGTTAAACAAGGACCTAGAAGAAATAAAAAAGAGTCAATATATAATGAATAATGCAATAAATGAAAGTAAAAACACTCTGGAGGCAACAAATAGTAGAATAACAGAGGCAGAAGATAGGATTAGTGAATTTGAAGATAGACTGGTAGAAATAAATGAATCAGAGAGGATAAAAGAAAAACGAATTAAAAGAAATGAGGACAATCTCAGAGACCTCCAGGACAATATTAAATGCCACAACATTCGAATCATAGGGGTTCCAGAAGAAGAAGACAAAAAGAAAGACCATGAGAAAATACTTGAGGAGATAATAGTTGAAAACTTCCCTAAAATGGGGAAGGAAATAATCACCCAAGTCCAAGAAACCCAGAGAGTCCCAAACAGGATAAACCCAAGGTGAAACACCCCAAGACACATATTAATCAAATTAACAAAGATCAAACACAAAGAACAAATATTAAAAGCAGCAAGGGACAAACAACAAATAACACACAAGGGGATTCCCATAAGGATAACAGCTGATCTTTCAATAGAAACTCTTCAAGCCAGGAGGGAATGGCAAGACATACTTAAAGTGATGAAAGAAAATAACCTACAGCTCAGATTATTGTACCCAGCAAGGATCTCATTCAAGAATGAAGGAGAAATCAAAAGCTTTTCAGACAAGCAAAAGCTGAGAGAATTCTGCACCACCAAACCAGCTCTCCAACAAATACTAAAGGATATTCTCTAGACAGGAAACACAAAAATGGTATATAAAATCGAACCCAAAACAATAAAGCAAATGGCAACGGGATCATACTTATCAGTAATTACCTTAAACGTAAATGGGTTGGATGCCCCAACCAAAAGACAAAGACTGGCTGAATGGATACAAAAACAAGACCCCTACGTATGTTGTCTACAAGAGACCCACCTCAAAACAGGGGACACATACAGACTGAAAGTGAAGGGCTGGAAAAAGATTTTCCATGCAAATAGGGACCAAAAGAAAGCAGGAGTAGCCATACTTATATCAGATAAATTAGACTTTAAAACAAAGGCTGTGAAAAGAGACAAAGGTCACTACATAATGATCAAAGGGTCAATCCAAGAAGAAGATATAACAGTTATAAATATATATGCACCCAACTCGGGAGCACCGCAGTATGTAAGACAAATGCTAACAAGTATGAAAGGAGAAATTAACAATAACACAATAATAGTGGGAGACTTTAATACCCCACTCACACCTATGGATAAATCAACTAAACAAAAATTAACAAGGAAACACAAACTTTAAACAATACAATAGACCAGTTAGACCTAATTGATATCTATAGGACATTTCACCCCAAAACAATGAATTTCACCTTTTTCTCAAGGGCACACGGAACCTTCTCCAGGATAGATCACATCCTGGGCCATAGAGCTAGCCTTGGTAAATTCAAAAAAAAAAAAAAAAAAAATAGAAATCATCCCAAGCATCCTTTCTGACCACAATGCAGTAAGATTAGGTCTCAATTACAGGAGAAAAACTATTAAAAATTCCAACATATGGAGGCTGAACAACACGCTGCTGAATAACCAACAAATCACAGAAGAAATCAAAAAAGAAATCAAAATTTGCATAGAAACAAATGAAAATGAAAACACAACAACCCAAAACCTGTGGGACACAGTAAAAGCAGTCCTAAGGGGAAAGTTCATAGCAGTACAGGCACACCTCAAGAAACAAGAAAAAAGTCAAATAAATAACCTAACTCTACACCTAAAGCAACTAGAAAAGGAAGAAATGACGAACCCCAGGGTTAGTAGAAGGAAAGAATCTTAAAAATTAGAGCAGAAATAAATGCAAAAGAAACAAAAGAGACCATAGCAAAAATCAACAAAACCAAAAGCTAGTTCTTTGAAAGGATAAATAAAATTGACAAACCATTAGCCAGACTCATCAAGAAACAAAGGGAGAAAAATCAAATCAATAAAATTAGAAACAAAAATGGAGAGATCACAACAGACAACACAGAAATACAAAGGATCATAAGAGACTACTATCAACAATTATATGCCAATAAAATGGACAACGTGGAAGAAATGGACAAATTCTTAGAAAAGTACAACTTTCCAAAACTCGACCAGGAAGAAATAGAAAATCTTAACAGACCCATCACAAGCACGGAAATTGAAACTGTAATCAAAAATCTTCCAGCAAACAAAAGCCCAGGTCCAGACGGCTTCACAGCTGAATTCTACCAAAAATTTAGGGAAGAGCTAACACTTATCCTGCTCAAACTCTTCCAGAAAATTGCAGAGGAAGGTAAACTTCCAAACTCATTCTATAAGGCCACCATCACCCTAATACCAAAACCTGACAAAGATCCCACAAAAAAAGGAAAACTACAGGCCAATATCACTGATGAACATAGACACAAAAATCCTTAACAAAATTCTAGCAATCAGAATCCAACAACACATTAAAAAGATCATACACCATGACCAAGTGGGCTTTATCCCAGGGATGCCAGGATTCTTCAATATCCGCAAATCAATCAATGTAATACACCACATTAACAAATTGAAAAATGAAAACCATATGATTATCTCAATAGATGCAGAGAAAGCCTTTGACAAAATTCAACACCCGTTTATGATAAAAACTCTCCAGAAAGCAGGAATAGAAGGAACATACCTCAACATAATAAAAGCTATATATGACAAACCCACAGCAAACATTATCCTCAATGGTGAAAAATTGAAAGCATTTCCTCTAAAGTCAGGAACAAGACAAGGGTGCCCACTTTCACCATTACTATTCAACATAGTTTTGGAAGTTTTAGCCACAGCAATCAGAGCAGAAAAAGAAATAAAAGGAATCCAAATTGGAAAAGAAGAAGTAAAACTCTCACTATTTGCAGATGACATGATCCTCTACATAGGAAACCCTAAAGACTCCACCAGAAAATTACTAGAACTAATCAATGAATATAGTAAAGTTGCAGGATATAAAATCAACACCCAGAAATCCCTTGCATTCCTATACACTAATAATGAGAAAACAGAAAGAGAAATTAAGGAAACAATTCCATTCACCATTGCAACGCAAAGAATAAAATACTTAGGAATATATCTACCTAAAGAAACTAAAGACCTATATATAGAAAACTATAAAACACTGGTGAAAGAAATCAAAGAGGACACTAATAGATGGAGAAATATACCATGTTCATGGATTTGGAAGAATCAATATAGTGAAAATGAGTATACTACCCAAAGCAATTTATAGATTCAATGCGATCCTTATCAAGCTACCAACGGTATTCTTCACAGAGCTCGAACAAATAATTTCACAATTTGTATGGAAATACAAAAAACCTTGAATAGCCAAAGCGATCTTGAGAAAGAAGAATGGAACTGGAGGAATCAACCTACCTGACTTCAGGCTCTACTACAAAGCCACAGTTATCAAGACAGTATGGTACTGGCACAAACACAGAAAAATAGATCAATGGAACAAAATAGAAAGCCCAGATATAAATCCACGCACATATGGACACCTTATCTTTGACAAAGGAGGCAAGAATATACAATGGATTAAAGACAATCTCTTTAACAAGTGGTGCTGGGAAATCTGGTCAACCACTTGTAAAAGAATGAAACTAGAGCACTTTCTAACACGATACACAAAAATAAACTCAAAATGGATTAAAGATCTAAACGTAAGACCAGAAACTATAAAACTCCTAGAGGAGAACATAGGCAAAGCACTCTCTGACATGCATCACAGCAGGATCCTCTATGACCCACCTCACAGAATATTGGAAATAAAAGCAAAAATAAACAAATGGGACCTAATTAACCTTAAAAGCTTCTGCACATCAAAGAAAACTATTAGCAAGGTGAAAAGGCAGCCTTCAGAATGGGAGAAGATAATAGCAAATGAAGCAACTGACAAACAACTAATCTCGAGAATATACAAGCAACTCCTACAGCTCAACTCCAGAAAAATAAATGACCCAATCAAAAAATGGGCCAAAGAACTAAGTAGACATTTCTCCAAAGAAGACATACAGATGGCTAACAAACACATGAAAAGATGCTCAACATCTCTCATTATCAGAGAAATGCAAATCAAAACCACTATGAGGTACCATTTCACACAAGTCAGAATGGCTGCAATCCAAAAGTCTACAAGCAATAAATGCTGGAGAGGGTGTGGAGAAAAGGGAACCCTCTTACACTGTTGGTGGGAATGCAAACTAATACAGCCACTATGGAGAACAGTGTGGCGATTCCTTAAAAAACTGGAAGTAGAACTGTCTTATGATCCAGCAATCCCACTGCTGGGCATACACACTGAGGAAACAAGAATTGAAAGAGACACGTGTACCCCAATATTCATCACAGCACTGTTTATAATAGCCAGGACATGGAAGCAACCTAGATGTCCATCAGCAGATGAATGGATAAGAAAGCAGTGGTACATATACACAATGGAGTATTACTCAGCCATTAAAAAGAATACTTTTGAATCAGTTCTAATGAGATGGATGAAACTGGAGCCTATTATACAGAATGAAGTAAGCCAGAAGGAAAAACACCAATACAGTATACTAACGCATATATATGGAATTTAGAAAGATGGTAACAATAACCCTGTGTATGAGACAGCAAAAGAGACCCTGATGTATAGAACAGTCTTATGGACTCTGTGGGAGAGGGAGAGGGTGGGAAGATTTGGGAGAATGGCATTGAAACATGTAAAATATCATGTATGAAACGAGTTGCCAGTCCAGGTTCTGGATACTGGATACCAGGATACCAGATACTCGATGCTTGGGGCTGGTGCACTGGAACGACCCAGGGGGAAGGTATGGGGAGGGAGGAGGGAGGACGGTTCAGGATGGGGAACACATGTATACCTGTGGCGGATTCATTTTGATATTTGGCAAAACTAATACAATTATGTAAAGTTTAAAAATAAAATAAAATTTAAAAAAAAAAAAAAAACAAGAAAGAGCATCATGACACATGCATGTAAAACATTAAACTTTGTCACCTGTAACTAGGTATCATTACATTTCTAAACTCTTGTTCCAATAAGTTGGTGGGAAAATTCATCTCAAACTGTTTCAGGATTTTTCACCCCGATAAGCCATGTTTATAGAGCACTAAATTATATCTAAGACTGGGGGAAAAAACTCCTCTCGTTTAGCCATCTGTCCATATAACTGTTTCATAAATATATCTTTTACCCTCTTAATTCTAGTATTTGCTGTCCAGCAGTTCTCTGTGTTTCTTTGTTACCCTTGGAATACCAGAATTGTGAGAGTAAGATGTACTTTATAGCCAGTCATGCTGTAAAATATTCCTTTGTTCTGATTATCTCACAGATTTCTGGGTGGTTTTATTGTATCTTTGCATATTAAAGAAACAGGGACAGACCTCTCTCTTTTAGTCTCTTATTTTCTGCCAAGACTGGGGGTCTGCCTTCTAATCTCCCTAGACAGCTTAAGAATTAACTTTTCCTAATGTTTCTGGATAAGATATTTTTCCAATACATGTAAACTCAAAACCAGCTCTAGAATGGAATATTTTTAGGTTGTCTTTTATTTCTGCCTTAAGGACAGTGAAGTAACTGCAATATACTAGATATCAAAGAAAAGACAGGAGAGTAGCCGGATATTCAAAAGCAGTCATAACATTGATGCTAATGTGCAGGTCATGCTTGAATACTCAGTTCAGTTCCGTTCAGTCACTCAGTCGTGTCCAACCCAGTGACCCCATGGACTGCAGCATGCTAGGCCTCCCTGTCCATCACCAACTTCCAGAGTTTACTCAAACTCGTTTCCATTGAGTCGGTGATGCCATCCAACCATCTAATCCTCTGTCGTCCCCTGCTCCTCCCATCTTCAATCTTTCCCAGTACTTGGATAATACTAAGTAAGTATTCTTATAAAGATAGTTGTAAGTTGTAGGGAAACTTACAAGTAGTACAAGTTGGTCTTCCCTAATAGTTCAGTTGGTAAATAATCTGCCTGAAGTGCAGGAGACCCCCATTCAATTCCTGGGTCAGAAAGATCCTCTGGAGAAGGGATAGACTATCCCCTCCAGTATTCTGGTGTGGAAAATTCCATGGATTGTATAGTCCATGTGTTCATGAAGAGTCGGTCATGACTGAGTGACTTTCATTTACAAGTAGTAAGTTGTAAGGAAGCTGCCCACCTTAAAAACAATTTCTATTCAGGTCTAAGTCAGAGGGCTTAACATGAAACATTCCTTAAATACCTATGTATCAAGTTCAATTTGAAACTTGGAAATTATCAGAGGCTACACTGAAGACAAATGGGACCTAGAACTATCACAAATGTCTATGTGTGTTCAAAAACTGTTCTGTATTTTAGTATTAGTATTTATTGTATTCAACACTCCATTTTGCAGTGTTGAAGCTGCAAAGATATCTTAGGAAGTCAGAATCCCCCAAGAAAGTGAATTTTTAGAAATATGTGTAGGGCTACCTGATAACTCCTATGAGATTTCACACAGCCTTTGAAGGACAAAAAGAGATGATACTTTAAAAAAGCGTTTCTGAAACAGAAGAAATATGAGTTTGGGCCATAAAGAGACACTGATGTATAGAACAGTCTTATGGACTCTGTGGGAGAGGGAGAGGGTGGGAAGATTTGGGAGAATGGCATTGAAACATGTAAAATATCATGTATGAAACGAGTTGCCAGTCCAGGTTCGATGCATGATACTGGATGCTTGGGGCTGGTGCACTGGGACGACCCAGAGGGATGGAATGGGGAGGGAGGAGGGAGGAGGGTTCAGGATAGGGAACACATGTATACCTGTGGCAGATTCATTTTGATATTTGGCAAAACTAATACAGTTATGTAAAGTTTAAAAATAAAATAAAATTAAAAAAAAAAAAACTTTAAAATTTGAAAAAAAAAAAAAAAGAATTAAAAGCAATCTTTATGGCTCACTCAGTTCAGTTTAGTCACTCAGTCGTGTTAGACGCTTTGCAACTCCATGAACTGCAGCACGCCAGGCCTCCCTGACCATCACCTACTCCAGGAGTCTACCCAAACCCATGTCCATTGAGTTAGTGATGCCATCCAACCACCTCATCCTCTGTCGTCCCCTTCTCCTCCTGTCTTCAATCTTCCCCAGCTTCAGAGTCTTTTCAAATGAGTCAGCTCTTCACATTAGGTGGCTAAAGTATTGGAGTTTCAGCTTTAGCATCAGTTCTTCCAATGAATATCCGGGACTGATTTCCTTTAGGATGGACTGGTTGGATCTCTTTGCAGTGCAAGGGACTCTCAAGAGTCTTCTCCAACACCACAGTTCAATAGCATCAATTCTTTGGTGCTCAGCCTTCTTTATAGTCCAACTCTTACATCCATACATAACCACTGGAAAAACCGTAGCCTTGACTAGTTGGACCTTTGTTGACAAAGTAATGTCTCTGCTTTTTAATATGCTATCTAGGTTGGTCATAACTTTCCTTCCAAGGGGTAAGTGTATTTTGATTTCATGGCTGCAATCACCATCTGCAGTGATTTTGGAGCCCAGAAAAATAAAAGCAGCCACTGTTTCCACTGTTTCCCCATCTATTTCCCATGAAGTGATGGGACCAGATGCCATGATCTTTGTTTTCCGAATGTTAAGTTTTAAGCCAACTTTTTCACTCTCTTATTTCACCTTCATCAAGAGGCTTTTTATTTCCTCTTCAAATTCTGCCATAAGGGTGGTGTCATCTGCATATCTGAGGTTATTGATATTTCTCCTGGCAATCTTGATTCCAGCTTGTGCTTCTTCCAGCCCAGCATTTCTCATGATGTACTCTGCATAGAAGTTAAATAAGCAGGGTGACAACATACAGCTTTGACGTACTCCTTTTCCTATTTGGAACCAGTCTGTTTTTCCATGTCTAGTTCTTTTTTTTTTTATTTTATTTTATTTTTAAACTTTACATAATTGTATTAGTTTTGCCAAATGTCAAAATGAATCCGCCACAGGTATACATGTGTTCCCCATCCTGAACCCTCCTCCCTCCTCCCTCCCCATACCATCCCTCTGGGTCGTCCCAGTGCACCAGCCCCAAGCATCCAGTATCATGCATCGAACCTGGACTGGCAACTCATTTCATATTTTACATGTTTCAATGCCATTCTCCCAAATCTTCCCACCCTCTCCCTCTCCCACAGAGTCCATAAGACTGTTCTATACATCAATGTCTCTTTTGCTGTCTCGTACACAGGGTTGTCTAGTTCTAACTGTTGGTTCCTGACCTGCATACAGGTTTCTCAAGAGGCAGGTCAGGTGGTCTGGTATTCTCATCTCTTCCAGAATTTTCTACAGTTTATTGTAATCCATATAGTCAAGGGCTTTGGCATAGTCAATAAAGCAGAAATAGATGTTTTTCTGGAACTCTTTTCCTTTTTTAATGATCCAGCAGATGTTGGCAATTTGATCCGTGGGTCCTCTGCCTTTTCTAAAACCAGCTTGAACATCTAGAAGTTCATGGTTCACGTATTTCCAAAATTAATCTGTACTTGACTGTGAAAAGTCCACATCAGTTCATGGAAGGAATGGATGAAGTAGAAATGAGGCTATTTTCATGGGGAATGAACAGAGTAAAGATATACACATATATTTACAGAAAAAACAAAACAAACAAACAAAAAAAAACACCTTTTGCTACCACAGTTACCAATGTTAGAAATACTTGTACAGAAGTTCTAGCAGTGAACCCCTGATTTACGGCATATGAGCAGTTTCAATTGAATTTTATAAATAACCTGATATAAATTAAGAACAGAACATGCTGTTTTTTAGCTAGTAATGAATATTTGCAGTTATTCTATTATGTCCCTTTTAAATAAAAGGTACTGAAACAATGCATTTGGAAAAATATGGAAAGATTTTGTGAATATTTTGATGTGTATTTTATGGTAGACCAAATAACACATGTCATGTAACAAACATGTCATGTTCTTGGTATGTTGCCAGACAGTAGGAATACAAGTATGAATAAATCATGAATTACACTTTCAAGAAGTTTGCAACAGAATGAGGAAGCAGTGGAGTAAAAGGAAAGGTACAATACAATAATCATGCTATGGTATGGATGAGAACTTAGAGAGAAGAGGAACTAGCTAACCACTGGAAACTAAAATTAAAATTTCTCCATGTAAATGGCATTTGAGATTTCCTTGGTACTTACTATTGTCCATTCAGATTATGAAGGAGCCAGATATCAATTGGAACATGAAAATAGAAATTAAATATTTTCACCGAACCAAAAGATTTTTACTCTAATATATAGTTGCAGTGCATGAATATGCTAATAGTAATAGTATAGTAATAGTAACAATAATGGTCATCTCTGCCATGCTTTCATTAAATTGCTACTAAGCATTAGCTATTTGAATCCTCATAACCACTCTTCATTTACAGCTGAGAAAGTCTTGGCTCAAAGATATTAAATAATGTGCTCAATAGCTAGTAGCAAGCTGTAAAGAAAACGTTTAAACATAAGTCCTATTTGAAACTCCATCACTGAACTGAGGGTAAGGAAATAAATTATTTGTACTCACTGATTTTCTTCACCTATAAATTGGCCAGTAAACTTGGTAAATCCTTCAGACTCTTCTAGTCCTTGGAAATTCACTGAACATATTTAAACTTTGAGAGTCCTAAACTTATAGAAAATGTTTACATGTTAGCCCAGTAGTTTTTAAATGTGTAACTCTTTCCTGCAATTAAAACTATTCATCATGTACAGAAATTGTATTCCAGAAAATATATTCTGAAAAACATTGTATCTGCCACGAATTAACAATTCTAAAAATACAAAGCTAGCCTTGCTGAATATACCCGATCTCATCAATTTAGTATTTAAAATTGCCTGAATACCTTGAATATCCTTTATTTGTATTAGTAAAAGTGATTCTATATGTTGCTATTTGCAAAATTCTGTCTTTTAAATTTTTATTTGATCATAATAAGCTTGAAGTTTAATCTTTGTGTTTAGGTATTAATATTTGTGTAGAAATAAAAATTAATAATAATTACCACATTAGGGTAATGAATTATCCCACAATCATCTAGAAATATTAATGAAAGAGTCCAATTAACTAATGAAAGAATCAAAGTCTCAATAAAATGAGACTTTTAATATGTCATATTTAGCACTCTGTCAGACTCAATTATCAGGTGTTACAAGTGTAGATAACTGACCTTTTTAAATATTTTCTTCCATGCCTACTTTCCAGTATTTCTTCCTTTCAGATATATATTTTTTCCTGCACTTCCTTTGCAGCTGGAATTTAATTCAGTTCTGGCTAGTTAGATATTATTATATGAGGTTAGCTTTAGGATGTTTTGTTCACATCAGAAAGAGAGGCATGTGAGGTGAGAGATTTCATCTTGTAACTGTCCTCTTATTTCCTGAGTTGAACGTAACATTCCTGGACATGATGATTTAGCCAAAACAGTCAGTTTGCTGTCATGAAGATTAAACAGAACACACTGGAAATTCATACTAGAACATCAGGAAATTCTGGGTCCTTGATGACGTTGATAAGCTATTAAAAAAAAAAAAACAAAAACCAAAACCCAAGGACAGCTTATCTTTGACTTCTTGGTATTGAAATTATTTTACTATATAATTTAAATCACATTAGTCTCATTTTTCTCTTACTTATACTCCAATGCCTCCTACATGGTAGAAGAACATTTCATTGATGAATTCTTATGTGCGTGCTCCAGAGAGTCTGGGATGAGTCAGTTCAGTTCAGTTCAGGGATGAGTCAGTTCAGTTCAGTTCAGTCGCTCAGCCATGTCCAACTCTTTGCGACCCCATGAATCACAGCACACCAGGCCTCCCTGTCCATCACCAACTCCCAGAGTTCACCCAAACTCATGTGCATGAAATCGGTGATGCCATCCAGCCATCTCATCCTCTGTCATCCCCTTCTCCTCCTGCCCCCAATCCCTCCCAGCATCAGGGTCTTTTCCAGTGAGTCAACTCTTCGCATGAGGTGGCCAAAGTATTGGAGTTTCCACCTCAGCATCAGTCCTTCCAGTGAACACCCAGGACTGGTCTCCTTTAGGATAGACTGGTTGGATCTCCTTGCAGTCCAAGGGAGTTGCAAGAGTCTTCTCCAGCACCACAGTTCAAAAGCATCAGTTCTTCGGTGCTCAGCTTTCTTCACAGTCCAACTCTCACATACATACATGACCACTGGAAAAACCATAGCCTTGACTAGATGGACCTTTGTTGGCAAAGTAATGTCTCTGCTTTTTAATATGCTATCTAGGATGCTCATAACTTTCCTTCCAAGGAGTAAGCGTCTTTTAATTTCCTGGCTGCAATCACCATCTGCAGTGATTTTGGGATGAGTAAGTATTACTAAATTGCTTACCCCAACAAAAAATATTTCTGTCTTATATTGTCATCCTCTCTTGTCTGTATTCTAACTATATATCACAAATAATATATGTGATATATAAAAATATTATTTTAGAATAAGATTAAAAAACAGTTTTTATCTTCACCCACCATCATCACAATAGAGAATATACCTATATATTTAACTCAATATATTTTTTATGCCACTGGAAAGATGGAGTAGACGCATGGTGGACTCACTTTCCAATGAGTCAGTTCTTTGTATCAGGTGGCCAAAGTATTGGAATTTCAGCTTCAGCATCAGTCCTTCCAATGAATATTCAGGACCGATTTCCTTTAGGATGGACTGGTTTGATCTCCTAGAAGTCCAAGGGACTCTCAAGAGTCTTCTCCAACACCACAGTTCAAAAGCATCAATTCTTCATGCTCAGTTTTCTTTATAGTCCAACTCTCACATCCATACATGACTATTGGAAAAACCATAGCTTTGACTAGATGGACCTTTGCTGGTAAAGTAATTCTCCACTTTTTAATACGTGTTCTAGGCTGTTCAGAGTTTTTCTTCCAAGGAACAAGTGTTAAATTTATTAAGACTTGTTTTATGGACTAACATGATCTATTTTAAAGTGTCTCATGTGCCTTTAAGAAATATAAAAATACATTAAGAATGAATACCTTAATCTGTAGAGTTAAGACAAAATAAAGAAGAAACTGTTCACCTCAACTGTAATCTCTTGTAATATAAAGCAGCTACAGGCTTTTTACTTGCCTTACAATGTTTTCAAAGAATCTCCACTGCTTTTCTACCATGACTGAGTTCCACATTGGGCAAATCAAAGGCAAGAATCTTGCCATGTAGGGTCTAGTGATGGAATTAATAATAAAATAAGGAAATCTTAGTTATCAAATATATATTTTGCCACTTAGACAAAACAGTAAATGAGTCTCTCACAAATTTTCAGGCTGACAATTGAGAGTTATAACCTTAGTTGTAGTACTGATGGAAGAAGAGATCATGGTTCAGTGTTTCTTTGCTGTTTAGTCCTCAACTAAGTATTCACATGAAAAAAAAAAAGTAAAGCATCAGTGATTCAGAAATATTTAGACTACATCCTATAGAAATTAAAGTCTATGCATCTAGTAGTGATAAAATGACTCCTGCTATAATATATCTTATATAGTACATATTGAATTCCCTTTCCAAAAAGCTCACTATAACTTAAATACTAATTTGTACTAAGAGTAGTTGAGGACATTCCTATTGCCATAGAGCATGGGGGGATAACTATTGTAAGATATGGAATATCTGGCTCTATTATTGTGAGTGTTAGTCACTCAGTCATGTTCAACTCCTCATAATCCCATGGATTGTAGCGCAACCAGGCTCCTCTGTCCGTAGAATTCTCCAGGCAAGAATACTGGAGTGAGTTGCCATTTCCTTCCCCAGAGAAAAATTATTATTGTGAACCAACATTTATTAAAATTTTTTTCCAGATAATTTCAACACTGCTCTTTATTAACTTGAAAAATATTAATTTTCTCTGGTGGAATTATCAAAAGTTTAACTGACCATACTTAGCAAGCATGTTTGTCAGCTGTCTACTATTAAATAATGTAGTTAAATCATCATGACACAAGCACCATGAAGAATTTAAAAATCACACATTGTGTGGGAACTTTATTAAGCCTCTTTTATGATACTATAATAAAATTTCAGTAAATGGAAAATCTTTTCCTCTTTTACTTTTAGATTCAACTGTATACAAATTCTTCTCCAGAACTTATTGATAGAGAATTTATGTAAAAAGATTCATGCTGGCATTATGTATAAGATTTCATAAAAAGAAAATTTTCTGATTTACAATGATTTTAAAAGACAATTTATGTAAAATAGGGAAAGTAGAAATAACTAGAATCTTAATAATAACTAAATCAGTGCCTGGTATTTCATAATTTATGACTGTGAGATTAATGTATTTTGAAGAGAGTTCTTAGACTCTATGTAGCAGGTCTTCCACTTCTCTCTTCAATACTAAGACTGCATATTCGGAAAGAAACAGGAGATGGATAGACCCATGTATGACTAATTCTGACACTATTCTAGCCATAATATTTGAAAGACAGTAATAAAATGGCTCTTCCGACCCAAACATCTGGGTCTGGCTTATTACTGATCAAGGGAGAGAAAGATTCCTGAATGCCTGCCTTTCAGATATAGTAGTACTCCCCATTAATATACTGTAGAACTATAAATATAATTTTCTTTAACATTTAAAAATATAAATTCCTCATGTGCCTGACTGCCCAACAACAGCGAAGTAGTACCCCAGGCAAGGGAACCCTCTAAGTGCCTGAACAGGTGGAGCTACAGAGAAAGACTGGCCAAAGAGGCCTTCTGATTGCCAGCTACAAGAGGCTTGAAAAAGGACTGTGAAAGGGCCATAACTCCTGGGCGGAGGCAGTCCATGCCCCTGCACACTTGGCCCTGCCAGGGTCCCTGCAAGCAAAGCAGCTTCACCACTCTCACACTCAACTCTCAGTGGGGCAGAGCTGCCACAGGCAAAAAAAGTCTTGCATCTATGCCTGCAGGGTCGCTTCGGTCGTGTCTGACTCTTTGTGACACTGTAGACTGTGGCCTGCCAGGCTTCTCTATCAGAAAGGGAATTCTCCAGGCAAGAATACTGGAGCGTATTGGCCAATACTGGTTGCCATACCCTTCTGGTTGCCATATTTCCTGCTGCCTTAGCTGCCAAACTCTTTGAGTACCTGGTGCTGCCAGACTCCCTGCTACCTAAGCAGCTGCATCACCTCCACACCTGGCCCTCACAGGGGCAAACTCAAGCCCTCCAGGGCAGCCTCAGGAGCAAACCCCAGTGGATGACCCACATGTATAGGTGGAAATAAAACCACAATTGAAACCCACAGGCAGTGTGGCTAAGGAAGAAGACCCAAAGCCTTCCCACCAGCTGTATAAGCTGCAGATTAAGTCCACAGGATCAACTAAGCAGACTGTGTCTATGGAATGTATAAAAGGACACTGAGAGCTCCTACAAAAGAAAATGCACTAGTCTGACAGCTGTGGGCATTGGAAGCAAGAACACACAGGATTAGGACCAAATTAGAATCTGAGTACTCCCACAGAAGGTGCAGAAATCAGTACAGTATTGGAGGGCATCCTAAGGAGGTAAGGTAGACTGACTCCTAGAGAGGGAAAGGACTCTGACAGCAGTGACTCAAGAACATTTATTATTCTTATTTTTTACTTGTTTTGTAGATTCTTTTGGATATTTTCCCCCTCTTTTCCCCTCCCTACTCTCCCGCCCATTGTAGTTGTTGATTTTATTGTCACTAAGAAATCCAATTAGGCTACTGAGTTTTTTTTTTTTTTTCTTAGTCAAATTTTTATTGTCATAAACCTCTGCCTCTATGTTGGGCTTTTGTCGTTCTGTCGAGTTTTCCTTTTTTTTTTTTTTAATTTTAATTTTTAAACCTATTATTATTTTTTTCTACCTTTATTCCTTTGTTTGCTTTTCCTACTGCTCTTTTCCCCTTGCAGTTAATCTTTCATGTATATGAATCTTCTTTATCTACCTCTATTTAACTTTGCATAACTATTCTTTCTTTCTTTTCTCTCCTTTCCTCTCAACATATGTGTTAGCTTTATTTTCATTGCTTTATTCCCCAATTGGCACCTTGCTTTAGTTTTGTTTTCCAGTTTGTGCTTTAGTTATTTTTGATTTGGTAGATATAATTTTTGTTTTCCTTTGCTTGCCAGGTCAATCTATTGTACTTTATTTTTGTTGGACTACTTTGATTTTCCTTATGGGTGTATATGTATATGTGTATATTAAGTCACATTTTCTATTGTTATTAAAAAACCTCTGCCTCTATGTTGTGCTTTTGCAGTTCTGTGGAGTTTTCCTTTTTTCTTCTCCCATTTTTTTCTTCTTCCATTTTTTTTTCTCTTTTTTACAATTTTAATTTTTTAAACCTAGTATATTTTTTATACATTTATTTCTTTGTTTGCCTTCCTTACTGTTCCTCTTCCCTTGCAGTTCATCTTGAAGATATATAAAACTTCTTCACTTACCTCTGTTTAGCTTTGCATATGTATTCTTTCTTTCTTTTCCTCTCAACATATTTCTTAGTTTTGTTTTCATGGCTTTATTTCCCATTTGAAACCTTTAGTTTTGTTTTCCAATTTGTGGTTAATTTTATTCTTAACTGTTAAATATAAAT
Organism: Bubalus kerabau; assembly: GCF_029407905.1. Classification (NCBI taxonomy): domain Eukaryota; kingdom Metazoa; phylum Chordata; class Mammalia; order Artiodactyla; family Bovidae; genus Bubalus; species Bubalus kerabau. Next base: position 5,634,334 of record NC_073635.1, on the reverse strand, counting down.
TTTGATTTCCTTTGTTCACTGGGTCAATCTACTGTACTTTATTTTTGTTAGACTGCTTTGACTTTGCTCATGGGTGTACATGTATATGTGTATATTCCATTATGTTAATTATTATTTCTAACTATCATTTGAATTTGTAGCTGATTTGTAACTACCAGTCGTCTAGGGTTCATCTTTGGTCTATCGTTTTTTGAATGTCTATTTTTATCTCACTTAATGCTACAGCAACCCACTTGTGGAAACTTTGTTCCTGACCAGAGATCAAACCCTCAGCCTTTGGAATGGGAGCACTGACTCCAAGACTCTAGATTACCAGAGAACTAACCCTTGAGAGTATTAAATAGTGAGAACTCACACAAAGGAAACCACTTGAATACAAGACCAGGCATCACTCAACCACCAGTAGCACCCTGTGTAGGATGCTTTATCTAAACAACAAACAAAACAGATATACAAACCAAATCATCAGCAGACAGGATTACATCCTTACTCAGCCTTGCCCATCAGAGGAAAAACAAACAAAAAATCAGCAGAAATCTCACCCTATACAAAGCTCACACAAACCACTGGACCAACCTCAGGAGGACAGAAACCAAAAGGAAGAAAGAATTCAACCTTTTTCAAGGAACTAATTCAACTTTCCTTGAAGCCTGGGAAAATAAGACTTCAAACACAATCAGTTCAGTTCAATCACTCAGTCGTTTCCGACTCTTTGTGACCCCATGAACTTCAGCATTCCAGGCTTCCCTGTCCATCACCAACTCCCGGAGTTTACCCAAACTCATGTCCATCAAGTCGGTGATGCCATCCAACCATCTCATCCTCTGTCATCCCCTTCTCCTCCTGCCCTCAATGTTCCCCAGCATCAGGGTCTTTTCAAATGAGTCACCTCTTCACATCAGGTGGCCAAAGCATTGGAATTTCAGCTTCAACATCAGTCCTTCCAATGAACACCCAGAACTGATCTCCTTTAGAATGAACTGGTTGAATCTCCTTGCAGTCCAAAAGCATCAATTCTTCTGCACTCAGCTTTCTTCACAGTCCAACTCTCACATCCATACATGACTACTGGAAAAACCATAGCCTTACTATAAAAAAAAAAAAAATTAAAAGGCAAAGAAATATTGCACAATTGAAGGAACACACTAGAAACACAGAAGTCCAAATAAATGAAGAGGAAATAGGCAAACTACCTGAAGAAGAATTCATAATAATGATAGTAAAGATGATCAGAAACTTTGAAAAGAAAATGGAGAAAATGCAAGAATCAATTAACAAAGACCTAGAAGAATTAAAGAATAGACATACAGAGACAGACAACACAATTACTGAAATTAAGACTACTCTAGAAGGAATCAATACCAGAATATCTGAATCAGAAATGGATAGGAGAGCTGGAAGATAAAATGGTGGAAATAACTTGTGAAGAGTAGAATAAAGTAAAAAAGAATTCAAAAAGTTGTGGATAGTCTGAAAGACCTCTGAGACCATATCAAACATACCATAATTCGAATTATGGGGGTCTCAGAAGAAGAAGAGAAAAAAAAGAGTATGAAAAAATTTTTGATGAGATTAGAGTTGAAAATTTCCCCAACATGGAAAAGAAATAGCTTATTAAGTCCAAGAGGCACAAATAATTCCATATAGGACATATCTATGGAGAAAAATGACAAGACATATAGTAATCAAACTAACAAAGACTACATACAGAGAAAGAATATTAAAAGCAGCAAGGGAGAATCAACAAGTAACATATAAGGGAAACCCCATATGCTTAACAGCTGATCTTTCAGCAGAAACTCTGCAGGCCAGAAAGGAATGGCAGGATATATTTAAAGTAGTGAAAGGGAAAATCTATAACCAAGATTACTGTACCCAGCAAGGATCTCATTCAAAATTGATGGAGAAATCAGAAGCTTTTCAGACAAGCAAAAGTTAAGAGAATTCAGTACCACCAAACCAGCTTTACAACAAATGTTAATGGGACTTATATAGTCAAGAAATCGGAGAAAGAAGATCTACAAAATCAACTCCAAACAATTAAGAAAATGGCAATAGGAACATATATATCAATAATTACTTTAAATGTAAATGGATTAAATGCTCCAACCAAAAGATGAAGACTGGCTGAATGGGTAAAGGCCATATATGATAAGCCAACAGCAAACATTTTTCTCAATGGTGAAAAACTGAAAGCATTCCCCCTAAGATCAGGAATAAGATAAGGGTGTCCACTTTCACCACTATTATTCAACATAGTTTTGGAATTCCTAGCTACAGTAATCAGAGAAGAAAAAGAAATAAAAGGAAACTAGATCAGATAAGAAGAAGTAAAGCTCTTACTGTTTGCAGATGACATGGTGTTGTACATAGAAACCCCTCAAGATAGCATCAGAAAATTATTAGAGCCAGTGAATTTAGCAAAGTTGCAGGGTACAAAATCAACACACAGAAATCACTTACATTTCTATATAGTAACAATGAAAAACCAGAAAGAGAAATTAGGGAATTAATCCCATTCACCATTGCAACAAAAAGAATTAAATACCTAGTAATAAACTTACCTAAGGAGACAAAAGAACTGTACACAGAAAATTATAAGACACTAATGAAAGAAATCAAAGATGACATAAAGAGATAGAGATATTTTCCATATTCCTGGGTAGGAAGAACCAATATTGTGGGAAACAAAAAACAAACAGAAAAAAAAAAAAAAAAACAAACAAAAAAACTATACTATCAAATTCTATCTACATATTTAATGTGATCCCTGCCAAATTAGATAGCATACTGAAAAGCAGAGACATTACTTTGCCAATAAAGGTCCGTCTAATCAAGGCTATGGTTTTTCCAGTGGTCATGTATGAATGTGAGAGTTGGACTGTGAAGAAAGCTGAGCACCGAAGAATTAATGCTTCTGAACTGTGGTGTTGGATAAGACTCTTGAGAGTCCCTTGGACTCAGGGAGATCCAACCAGTCCATTCTGAAGGAGATCAGCCCTAGATTTCCTTGGAAGGAATGATGCTAAAGCTGAAACTCCAGTACTTTGGCCACCTCATGCGAAGAGTTGACTCATTGGAAAAGACCCTGATGCTGGGAGGGATTGAGGGCAGGAGGAGAAGGTGACGACAGAGGATGAGATGGCTGGATGGCATCACTGACTCGATGGATGTGAGTCTGAGTGAACTCCGGGAGTTGGTGATGGACAGGGAGGCCTGGCGTGCTGCGATTCATGAAGTTGCAAAGTCAGACATGACTGAGTGACTGAACTGAACTGAATTGCCAAATTATCAATGGCATTTTTTTCACAGAACTAGGACAAAAAATTTCACAGTTCATATGGAAACAGAAAAGACCCCAAATAGACAAAACAGCCTTGAGAAAGAAGGATGGAGCTGGAGGAATCAACCTTCCTGACTTCAGATTATACTACAAAGCTACAGTAATCAAGACAGTAGGATACTGACACAAAAACAGAAATATAGACCAATGGAGCAAGATAGAAAGCCCAGAAATAAACCCATGCACCTGTGGTTACCTTATTTTTAACAAAGGAGGCAAAAATACACAATGGGGCAAAGACAGCCTCTTCAATAAATAGTGATGGGAAAATGGAACAGCTTTATGTAAAAGAGTAAATTTAGAGCACTTACTAATACTATACAGAAAGATAAAATAGATTAAAGACTGAAATGTAAGACCAGAAACCATAAAACTCTTAGAGGAAAACAGGCAGAACACTTTATGACATAAATCACAGCAAGATCCCCTATGACCCACTTCCTGGAGTCATGGAAATAAAAGCAAAAGTAAACAAGTGGGACCTGATTAAACTTAAAAGTTTTTGCACAGCAAAGGAAACTATAAGCAAGGAGAAAAGACAACTTGCAGAATGGGAGAAAACAATAGCAAATGAAACAACTTACAAATGATTAATTCCCAAAATATACAAGCAGCTCATAGACTCAATACCAGAAAAACAAACAACCCAATCAAAAGTGGGAAAAAGACTTAAACAAACATTTCTCCAAAGAAGACACACAGATTGGTAACAAACACATGAAAAGATGCTCAACATTGCTCATTATTAGAGAAATGCAAATCAAAACTACAATGAGATATCACAGCACACCAGTCAGAATGCCCTCATCAAAATGTCTGCAAACAATAAATGCTGGAGAGGGTGTGGAGAAAAGGGAATTCTCTCTTGCACTACTGGTGGGAATATAAATTAATACAGCCGTTGTGGAAGATGTCTGGAGATTATTTTAAAAACTAGAAATAAAACCACAATATGAGTGCAATCCCACTAACTAGGCATATACCCTGAGGAAACCAAAATTGAAAGAGACACATGTATGCAATTGTTCATTTTAGCACTATATGCAATAGCTAGAACATGGAAGCAACCTATATACCCATCGACAGATGAAAGGATAAAGAAGTTGTGGTAAATATACACAATGGAATATTCAGTTCAGCTCAGTCATGTCCAACTCTTTGCAACCCCATGGACTGCACATGCCAGGCTTCCTGTCCAATGAGTCAGTGATGTAATCCAATTATTTCATTCTCGTGTCCATTGAGTCAGTGACGCCATTATTTCATGCTCTGTTGTTCCCTACTCCTCCTGCCTTCAATCTTTGTCAGCAACAGGGTCTTTTCAAATGAGTCAGTTCTTCGCATCAGGTGGCCAAAGTTTTGGAGTTTCAGTTTCAACATCAGTCCTTCCAATGAACACCCAGGACTGATTTCCTTTAGGATGGACTGGTTGGATCTCCTTGCAATCCAAGAGACTCTCAAGAGTCTTCTCCAACTCCACAGTTCAAAAACATCAATTCTTTGCATTCAGTTCTTTTTTATAGTCCAACTCTCACATCCATACATGAACACTGGAAAAACCTTAGTTTTGACTAGAAGGACCATTGTTGGCAAAGTAATGTCTCTGCTTTTTATATGCTGTCTAGGTTGGTCATAACTTTTCTTCCAAGAAGCAAGCGTCTTTTAATTTCATGGCTGCTGTCACCATCTGCAGTGATTTTGGAGCCCAGAAAAATAAAGTCAGCCACTGTTTCCACTGTTTCCCCATCTATTTGCCATGAAGAGATGGGACCAGATGCCATGATCTTAGTTTTCTGAATATTGAGTTTTAAGCCATTTTTTTCATTCTCCTTTTTCACTTTCATCAAGAGGCTTTTGAGTTCCTCTTCACTTTCTGCCATAAGGATGGTGTCATCTGTGTATCTGAGGCTATTGATCTTCCTCCTGGCAATCTTGATCCCAATTTGTGCTTCATCCAGTCAGCATTTCTCATGATTTACTCTGCATATAAGTTAAATAAGCAGGGAGACAATACACAGCCTTGACGCACTTCTTTCCCATTTTAGAGCCAGTCAGTTTTTTCATGTTCAATTCTAACTGTTGATTCCTGACCTGTATACAAATATTTCAAGAGGCAGGTCAGGTGGTCTGATATTCCCATCTCTTTAAGAATTTTCCAGAGTTTGTTGTGAGCCACACAGTCAATGGTTTTGACATTGTCAATAAAGGAGAAATAGATGTTTTTCTGGAACTCTCTTGTTTTTTAGATGACCCAATGGATGTTGACAATTTGATCTCTGGTTCCTTTGCCTTTTCTAAATCTAGCTAGAACATCTGGAAGTTCACTGTTCACGTAGAGTTGAAGCCTGATTTTGGAGAATTTTGAGTGTTACTTGACTAGACTAGAGTGTGAGATGAGTGCAACTGTGTGGTAATTTGAGCATTTTGAGCATTTTTTGGTGTTGCCTTTCTTTGGGCAATGAAAACTGACCTTTTCCTGTCCTGTGGCTACTGCTGAGTTTTCCAAATTTGCTGGCATATTGAGTGCAACACTTTCATAGCATCATCTTTTAGGATTTGAAATGGCTCAACTGAAATTCCATCACCTCCAGTAGCTTTGTTCATAGTGATGCTTCCTAAGACCCACCTGACTTCTCATTCCAGGATGTTTGGCTTTAGGTTGGTGATCACACCATCATGATTATCTGCATCATAAAGATCTTTTTTGTATAGCTTCTATGTATGCTTGTCACCTCTTCTTAATATCTGCTGCTTCTGTGAGTTTCATACCATTTATGTCCTTTTTTTGTGCCCATCTGTGCATGAAATATTTCCTTGGTATCTAATTTTCTTCAAGAGATCACTAGTCTTTCCCATTCTATTGTTCTCCTGTATTTCTTTACACTGATCACTGAGGAAGGCTTTCTTATGTCTCCTTGATATTCTTTGAAACTATGCATTCAAATGCGTTTTTCTTTCCTTTTTTCCTTTGCCTTTTGCTTCTTTTCTTTTTTTTTTTTGCTATGGCCTCCCCAGAAAACTATTTGCCTTTTTGCATTTCTTTTCCTTGGGGATGATTTTAATCTCTATGTCCTGTACAACGTCATGGACATCCATCCATAGTTCTTAGGGCACTCTGTCTATCAGATCTAATCTCTTAAATCTATTTGTAACTTCCACTCTATAATCATACAGGGTTTGATTTAGGTCATACTGGAATGGTCTAGTTGTTTTCCCTACTTTCTTCAATTTAAGTCTGAATTTGGCAATAAGACTGTTGGCAATAAGATCATGGCAATTTGGCTCATGATCTGAGCCATAATCAGCTCCCGGTCTTGTTTTTGCTGACTGTATAGAGCTTCTCCATCTTTGGCTGCAAATAATATAATCAATCTGATTTCAGTATTGACCATTTGGTGGTGTCCATGTGTAGAGTCTTCTCTTGTATTATTGGAAGAGGGTGACCAGTGCATTCTCTTGCGAAAACTCTATTAATCTTTGCTCAGCTTCATTTTGTACTCCAAAGCCAAATTTGCCTATTACTTCAGGAATTTCTTGACTTCCTACTTTTGCATTCCATTCACCTATAATCAAAAGGACATCTTTTTTGGGTGTTAGTTCTATAGGCCTTGTAGGTTGTCATAGAACTGCTCCATTTCAGCTTCTTCAGTGTTATTGGTCGGGGCAAAGGAGAAAAGGAAAGATAAAAGCATCTGAATGCAGAGTCCCAAAGAATAGCAAGGAGAGATAAGAAAGCCTTCCTCAGTGATCAGTGCAAAGAAATAGAGGAAAACAATAGAATGGGAAAGACGAGAGATCTCTTCAAGAAAATTAGAGATACCAAGGGAACATTTCATGCAAAAATGGGCACGATAAAGGACAGAAATGGTATGGGCCTAACAGAAGCAGAAGATATCAAGAAGAGGTGGCAAGAATACACAGAACTGTACAAAAAAGATCTTCACAACCCAGATAATCACGATGGCATGATCACTGACCTAGAAGCAGATATCCTGGAATGTGAAGTCAAGTGGGCCTTAGAAAGCATCACTACAAACAAAGCTAGTGGAGGTGATGGAATTCCAGTTGAGCTATTTCAAATCCTAAGAGATAATGCTGTGAAAGTGCTGCACTCAATATGCCAGCAAATTTGGAAAACTCAGCAGTGGCCACAGGACTGGAAAAGGTCAGTTTTCATTCTGATCCCAAAGAAAGGCAATGTCCAAGAATGCTCAAACTACTGCACAATTGCACTCATCTCACATGCTAGTAAAGTAATGCTCAAAATTCTCCAAGCCAGGCTTCAGCAATACATGAACCGCGAACTTCCTGACGTTCAAGCTGGTTTTAGAAAAGGCAGAGGAACCAGAGATCAAATTGCCAACATCCGCTGGATCATAGAAAAAGCAAGAGAGTTCCAGAAAAAGATCTATTTCTGCTTTATCGACTATGCCAAAGCCTTTGACTGTGTGAATCACAATCAACTGTGGAAAATTCTGAAAGAGATGGGAATACCAGACCACCTGACCTGCCTCTTGAGAAATCTGTATGCAGGTCAGGAAGCAACAGTTAGAACTGGACATGGAACAACAAACTGGTTCCAAATAGGAAAAGGAGTATGTCAATGCTGTATATTGTCACCATGTTTATTTAACTTATATGCAGAGTACATCATGAGAAATGCTGGACTGGAAGAAACACAAGCTGGAATCAAGATTGCCAGGAGAAATATCAGTAACCTCAGATATGCAGTTGACACCACCCTTATGGCAGAAAGTGAAGAGGAACTCAAAAGCCTCTTGATGAAAGTGAAAGTGGAGAGTGAAAAAGTTGGCTTAAAGCTCAACATTCAGAAAACGAAGATCATGGCATCCGGTCCCATCATTTCATGAGAAATAGATGGGGAAACAGTGGAAACAGTGTCAGACTTTAGTTTTGGGGGCTCCAAAATCACTGCAGATGGCGACTGCAGCCATGAAATTAAAAGACACTTACTCCTTGGAAGGCAAGTTATGACCAACCTAGAGAGCATATTCAAAAGCAGAGACATTATTTTGCCAACAAAGATCCATCTAGTCAAGGCTATGGTTTTTCCTGGAGTCATGTTTGGATATGAGAGTTGGACTGTGAAGAAGGCTGAGCACCGAAAAATTGATGTTTTTGAACTAAGGTGTTGGAGAAGACTCTTGAGAGTCCCTTGGACTGCAAGGAGATCCAACCAGTCCATTCTGAAGGAGATCAGCCCTGGGATTTCTTTGGAAGGAATGATGCTAAAGCTGAAACTCCAGTACTTTGGCCACCTCATGCGAAGAGTTGACTCATTGGAAAAGACTCTGATGCTGGGAGGGATTGTGGGCAGGAGGAGAAGGGGACAACAGAGGATGAGATGGCTGGATGGCATCACTGACTCGATGGACGTTGAGTCTGAGTAAACTCTGGGAGTTGGTGATGGACGGAAGGCCTGGCGTGCTGTGATTCATGGGGTCGCAAAGAGTCGGACACGATTGAGCGACTGAACTGAACTGAACTGAATATTCCTATATGTATATGTGTATATATATATATATATATATATATGTACCGTATCACTTCCCTGGTGTCTCAGTTGGCAAAGAATCCTCTTGCAAAGCAGGACACTGCCCTCACCACACGAACTGTGTGTTTGATCCCTGGATCAGGAATATTCCCTGGAGAAGGAAATGACTATCCACTCTAGTATTCCTACCTGGGAAATCCCATAGACAGAGTAATCTCTTGGGCTATAGTCCATGAGGCCGCACGAGTTGGACACAATTGTGCGACTAAACCACTACCATGTATATGTACGACAGCTTCTTTATCAATTCATTTGTCTCTGACATCTATGTTGCTTCCACATGCTAGCTATTATAAATAAGGCTGAAATGAACATTGGGGTACATGTGTGTTTTTCAATTTTGGATCCCTTAAGGTATATAGCCATTAGTGGATCTGTTGAATCATTGCAGTTTTATTCCTAATTTTTAAAGGAATCTCCATACTGTTCTCCTTTAATGTTTGTTGATGCTTTTTAATTTGGTTTAAGATTTTGCATTTAGAACAGTTTTTTTTTTTAATTTTATTTTTAAACTTTACATAATTTTATTAGTTTTGCCATTCACAACAATAATGAAGAAGAAGGGACATGGATTTCCTGTATACTCCCTGCCTCCACACTTAAAGGCATCCCCATTATCAGCGCACCACTGGAACAGTACATTGGTTTCAACTGAGGAACTTACACTGACACATCATAATCAACTCAGGTCCATAGTTTACATTGCAGTCCACTCTTGCTGTTGTACACTCCATGGGTTTTGATATGTAAAAACAATTTACACTGCCTTAAATATCCTTTGTGCTACACCAATTCTTCTTTCCATCTCCCAGTCACTGGTAACTACTATTCTTCTCTCTGCATGATTTTTTCTTTCTAGAATCTTACACTGTGTAGTCTTTTTTAAAATTAATTTTTATTGAGATATTGTTGATTTACAAGCATTAGTTTCTACTGTATAGCAAAATGAATCAGTTATACATATACATATATCCACTCTTTTTTAGATTTTTCCCCCATATAGACCATTAGAGTATATTAAATAGAGTTCCCTGTGATATATAATAGATTCTTATTAATTATGTATTTTGTGCATAGCAGTGTGTGTGTGCCAATCCAATCTCCCAGTTTATCCCCCCTTTGGTAACTATAACTTTGTATTCTACATCTGTGACTCTAACTTTCAAATAAGTTCATTTGTACCATTTTCCTTAGATTTCACATATAAGCATTATCATGTGATTTTTGTCTTTCTCTGTCAGACTTACTTCACTCTATATTACTGTCTCTAGGTCTATACAAGTGACACTCATTTTCCTTTCCATGGCTGAGTAATGTTCCATTGCATGTATGTACCACATCTTCTTTATCAATTCATTTATTGATGGATTTTAGATTGCTTCCATGTCCTGGCTATTGTAAATAGAGCTACAGTGAGTGACAGGGTCCATGTTTCATCTAGCTCTGTCCATTAAGAAAACCCAAAGTAGTGACATTCAGTAGCAATAAGCACACCTGTCGTCCAAATCTTGGATTATAAATGTTATTCTCTAACAAATGGAGTTAGAGGTTCTTGATTACAGAACTGGAACACAGAAAGCCAAAAACTGAAATTGAAGCTCTTTCACAATTTGAACAACAGAATAAATGCAAGTTGTATTGAATATAATTCAAAGGATATCTATTTTTGTGTCTGTAAATCTATGCATAAAAATAAAATATATATTTTGGGAGCAGTAAGGTAGAGCAATTAATCACAAAATCTCTAGGCTTATTGTCCTTATTTTTTAGTAGTTTTAACACTGCTTTAAATTTCTAAATGCCTGTCCCATAAGAAGAGTACTTAAATCTTATGTGGCGAAAGTATGAATTTCCAGCAAGGATATGTGAGAAATTTGAATTTTTAAAATTCTCTCAACTTTCATTTCAGCAATCCTGAAATACTCTAGATAAGTACAAAGTAGTAGAAAAGCATACCATTAATGTACAATGTAAAAAGTGTCTCATATAATGACTTAATTTAAATTTAATAAACCAGTTATAGCAGATAATTAAATAGCACTTGATGATTAAAAGCATATTTATGTAGATTAACACCTATTAAATGAACTTATCACACCCTAATGGTTAATTTTGTTTTAACTATATTTTAATTATTTAAAATTTCATCTTGTGCCCCCTTTTCTTTGAAATAGTCCCTTACATTTTAAGATTAAAATATTTTCCTTTTAAAAATCTCTTTAATCACTAGCACATTAACTTACTATTATTAAATAAACAGAAAAGATTTACAGTGAAGCAAAGTAGCATGGAGACCCTTAAAAAATCAAAAGGCTATGTAAAGTAAAGTGAAAGTAAGCAAATTAATTTTTCAATAGACTATGCCCATGATTAACATTTTTAATCATAAGAACTTCTCTCAAATTTTACATACTGGTGCATTTTATTATTATCATTTTTAGTAAATATGTAAATTTAGTAAATATTTTATTAAACATGGTATAGTCAGGTACATTTTCAGGAGTGCTGTTTAAAAAATAATCTTCAAAATACTTCAATGAGTTATGTTTTATTTGCATTATTTATATAATCACCTTTATGTTGCTGCGGCTGCTTGGTCGCTTCAGTCATTTTGGATTCTGCCACCCTATGGACTGCAGCCTGCAAGGGTCCAGAGAGATTATAAACTTTTCAATGAGGAAGAACTAAGAATTGACACACTAAAGGCAGTGTGGCAGTGTTGGATCAATGACAGTGCTTTTGACCACTAGGCTATCTCAGACCATGATGGAAAGAGATATCAATTACCAGTTGGGAGAATCAGATAAGAATAACTGGGAACAATGGACTTAAACTTTAAGATGTGGGAGTCTGAGATCAGCTTCTCACAGAAAAAAGATATGCTTGATGGGGAAAATTTGGAAAGCAATTGACAAGAACAGAATTAGGAAACAGATGTTAGGAAACAGGAATAGAATTAGGAAACCTAGGGAATATAATGAAGTTGGAATAAATGTTACCTAACAGCAATCCATAAACTTTTGGTTACATAGCTGCCTCTATTTTCACATTTAGGGAATTTTTTGTAATCAGAAATATTAGAGTTATGTTGCTTTTTCTTGCTCTCTTTTTTCTTACAATTGATGGAGGTTTTTTGGAGGATGCTAAAAAAGTTTAAAAACTACTAAAATCCACTTAATATATTAGGGTCAGTCTAAATAATTAATATACAATTATGTAAGACTGAAATAATTTCTTTTTACAATTGAATGTATTTACTTTTAATTGGAAGATAATTGCTTACAATATTGTGTTTGTTTCTGCCATGCATCAACATGACTCAGCCATAGGTATACACGTGTCCCTTCCCTCCAACCACCCACCCTGTTCCACCTCTCTAGGCCATCACAGAGCCCTTGCCTGAGCTCTCTTTGCTATACAGCAACTTCCCACTAAGAAACTATTTTATACATGGTTTTGTATATGTTTCAGTGCTATCCTCTTAATCTATTTGCTTATTGTGATATTAAAGATAAATATTTGGAGAAGGAATTGTGTTGCCCAATGTCATTCATTGATTGTGTACAGTTTTTTAGATTTGAAACACTAACAGGTCAAGTTACCTTTGTTATAAATGCACATCAATCTATTTGCCTCAAAAAGGAATTAATAGATTCTTGGAGGAGTAGAAATCTGATTCCCAGAATATCAATAATAATTTAGACTAGTAATATATATTACTATTAAATGAATTTATAAATGGAAGACTTTGGAGAAAATTTAAACATAATAAGAGTTAAGTGACAAAAATGAGCAATGAAAATAGGTATAAAAGACCTAAATATTATAGGTCAGGAAATTTAGTAGAACTCTATTAGAAAAACCACAAGATCAAAATTTTAAATATATTATTCAAGTAATTAGGGGCAAGGATTCTGAAGTAAATTGATTTGGTTCAAATCCAGGGACCTCCAATTTCTTAACTGTGTGACCTTAACTGGGCAAATTACTTATCATTTTTCTCCATTTCAACATGTTACCTGTCTGAAAGAATTTTTGAACACTAAATGAGTTAATATGTGTAAAGCACTTAGAAAAGGGCCTGCTGCATAGTATTAAGTCGGTATTGGATATCTATAATGTAATTTTTTTTTTTTTTTTTTTTTTTTGCACATAGAGAAGGAGAAATCTTTGGACTATGGGATCCTTTGGGCATTGGGTCCCATGGGTAAACAATACTGTTGTTTTTCCCCACTATGTTATCGTCCCAATGTAATCACTGAAGATCATATCTGCAGCCCTGTTGAGACATTTGAGAGTAAGAGTTTCAGGTCCAGAGATTATATAATGGTTTCCCTGTTTTGCTATATAATCTGTTTAACTTTTGTAGTGCTGTTTATCTTCACATCATTCTCAAGCTTCAGGGCTGCTGCTATAAGGGATGGTACAGGATCAATTAATGGATATATAATAAAAATATACTTATTAGTATTGATGAGAAAAAGAATAGAGATGTTTTTATTAGAAAACATTTTGATTTATACTCAGAATTCAGATAAAAAGAGTGAAGTGATTGTAGCCTAATTTAAAATAAAAGGACTGAATCAAAAGCACAGGGACTTGGAATTTCATTTCTAACAAATGGGAGCTGGAGGTCTGGGTGGGTAAAATATTGTTCATAGTGTTGGTGCAGACCTAGACAATGGTTTAAAAATGAGTTAACCTATACCAAACCAAGGCTGTGTGAGATCATGTGAATAAAAAGAGCACTAGGAAGAGATCTGTGTTGGCTTTGGAAAGTTTCCTTTAGTAAAGCTTAGGTAAGGAGAATAAAGGACTACTTACCCCACTTAATCAACCTCCATAACTTCTATAGAAAATTCCAAATCCTCCTGGTCTTTGTAAAAGTATAGCCATCTGGAGTAGCAACTTAGTACAAACTATACGAAAATCAGACAGGTTTCCTTTCACTCTCTGTCGCGCACACACACACACACACACACACACACAACTATCACTTTCTCTTTCTTAAAGGTAAAAGAAAAATAAAAAATAAATCTGGTGCCCAGAGGTCTGCATAACAAGAATCTTGTAAATCACAGTTTAGAATGCAATTTTACAAATTCCCAGGCATCTGTTAGGGGATATAAAACTGCATGCATTTAAGCAACCCTTTTGTGTAACATTTAGCTAATATTTGCATAGTATAAATGCTATTTGCAAAGATTTAAATAATTTTAAGTATGATCATTCCGTTGATGAAGAAAATAGTGTGTCTATAAAGAAAATCTCACTTATTTTCTGAACTATTTATTTTAATTTACTTTAACTTAATTTGAAGGATTTGACCCCACAGGACATAATAAAATGTTAATCAGAATGGGAATAAACATTATTAATTTAGTTTCTACATTTATATGCCAAAATAGTTTAAAAGTTTTTCACTTTACGATGTGATGTTTTTCTATAATGATTTGCTTCCAATGGACACGAAATTTTGACTGTTATCTCTTATGTGAAACCATCATTCAATTCTAAACTAAGGTGTCATTGATTCATTAGATTTTCTATAAAATAGTGATGGTCTGACATGGCTATAGATTGCTTTCGGTGTTATTAGTTGTGTATGAATCTTACTATTTTATTTTAAGCTAAAAGTCACACTTTAAAAGAAATATAAAGCAAATAAATTAAAATATATATAAATTTTAGAAACTAGTTGCTAAATATATAGTTATTCACTGTATATTTCTTTCAAATTTGCAGTATGTTTATAATTTTTATAATAAAATATTGGAAAAAAGAAAGTCTCATATAGACAGTAAGTTATAAGACTATTTCATAGTCTACTTCAGTATACAGACTGATGTTCATTGACTTTTGAGAGGCTTTTAGCTGCTACATCTTTGCCTCTTTGAAAATTACAAATAATATTAGAATCATTGATCTATGAGTAATATTTTCTTTTCTCTTAAAGCAATATTAATTAGCATTTATAGTAAATAATGTATATAGCAAATTTAGATTCATTACTGCTTTAGTATTTAGCATTGACTCTTGGAATTACTTTATTTGGCAGAATTTTAAGCTCATATCAAAATATTTAAATATTCAAGTAAATATTTAAATATAACATTCAAACAAATATTTAAATATCAATATATTCAAATATTATAAGTATCAGGATATTTAATACCTATTACGTTACATGGTACATAGTAGAAACTCATCATCAGTAATTATTTAATGAAGGAAGAAAAACAAAGAAGCAAGAAAAAAGAAAAAGAAAGAAAAAAGGAAGGAAAGAAGAAACTCCTGTTCTTTGCTTTGATTTGGCCAATGTCCAGCTGTGAAACTTAAGTTCTCTTTGTTAATTACCCCTCAGTATAAGAATAATTGAAAATCAAATGTAAAGTAAGAGATGTTTTCCTTAATTAATTCCATTCAGTTACCCTGGCTTTCCCTCATGCTTTTCTCTTATGTTGCCCTAATTCAGAGCCCTTGAACTGGCGGGCGACAGTTCAAGGGGTTGCAAAGAGTCAGACATGACTGATTGACTAAGCACATTGCCAGTAGTAGACATCAAATACTATGGGCAAGATGTTGCAGTATATAATGTGAAAAAGTGTAATGTGAGGAAGATCAAGTTTATAACGACGTTGTTGTTGTTTTAGAGATAACCACAAATGGTTAAACAAACAAACAAAAAAGTCAGCTTCAGGCATCAGGGATCTTTTATAATAATTAGAAGGAAGGAATAGGAAGAGGTGGGCATTGTATGCCTACCTTACTAATAGCCATCTGTGTCCTCAAGATTGACCCTCATCACTGCACTCCACTGCCCGCATCATTTCTTGTTCTGCTTTTGTCTAGTTGTAAAACAAATTAAAATCCTTCACTAAGAATTGTGTGGTTGCCAGAGTTAGAGCAGCGATAGTTCAAAGAACCACATCTGGCAAGCAAACTACAAAAACAAAAATAAACCTTTTTTCTCAGCTCACAGAAGTCCAGAGAGAGTGATTAATTAAAGTCAAAGGAGACAAAACATACACACATCTCCTAGTATTGTGATGATGGTGGTTTCTTTTCTACCCTCTGCTTACAAACTGTTTTTCCTTCACAGTATGTTCTTTGATAAAACAATAGTCTCTTCAAGTAAAATTCAAAACATTACAGTATTTATGAATAAATCTCCTTGCTGAACCCATATTTTAGGAATTCTAAAAGAGTTGATAACATAAACCCTGTCACATTTACATATTATGTTTTTTCTCATCCATTTTAAGTGCTGCATTGTCATTAATCTTTGGGACTAGGTTTTCTTTTTATGTAAGGTTTAACATTTTTCCTGGTCTCCTGACACAGGGTACCATTTGCTAACTGCATTGGCCCCTTTGCGCTCCTGGAATACTTATTTAAATGGCGTGGATAATGTGAGATTTCTCCCACACGATGAGGTAATTTACATAAGCATCCTCAGGGGTCTCTGAAGTTCTTGGCGAACATAACGTTGCCCGAGATAATAGGATGCCTAGACAATACTTTGTTCTTTGAATCCTAACTTTTACTTGTGGTTTCAGGATCCCTTTGGAAGAACCTGAACTTCTTTTAGGTTTTTGTTTCTATGAGGAGAGAAAAAATGAAGAATCAAAGCTCTGTAGTGTGCTTTTAATTCTACATTTTAACAGACACTAAAAGCTAAAGAACTGAGCTATCTCTGAAGTATTGTTGGGTACGATGGCTTGGGAGGAGGGAAACCTGCAGTTCTGTGGTGGAAAAAGAAATCCAGGGATCCTTTGTGCTGAGTGAGATAACATAGCCTTTACATGTTCTCCTACACAGCTGTTAGAAGTGACTTTCTTTCCTTATTTCTTTCCTCTTCCTTTTCTTTCCTTGCCATACCTTATTGACTCATTTGTCCAATGGGCGGAAGGGTAACTGTAATGCAAGCTGTCTGATGTACTGAAGAGGAAATCCTGAGGGTAAATATCTGTATTTTGTAAGGTAATTTTCTATCACTAAATGATGCAAAACTGGGCAGGATAACTCTAGTCAGAGAAATATGTTTCCATTGTTAATTTGTAAGATGTCAGAATGGAAAATTTAAAGCATCTGATAACATATTGATTTGATTTCTTGGCTTTTTACATTTGCTTTGACTCAGGCTTTATTTTAATTTTGGGGAAGGACATGGCAACCCACTCCAGTACTCTTGCATGGAAAATCCCATGGATGAGGGAGTATTTTAATCTTAAAATGTTAATACACGGTCAAAATATACATTGTACTTTTACTCCTGAATTCCAGTTTTAGTCTGTTGTGACAATTCCAAAGCTATGAAAAATTTTTAACTCACATAGGATCTGGTACACCTCAAATTATTTACCTGTACCTCAGATCTTCCTGTGAGCATGGGTTAAAATCATGGATTAATTAAAGTTCAATTTACTGCCATAGTATATCATATGAATACTATCAAGATGCCTGTAATTTTAGAAGCAAACTAATTTTTCAGAATGAAAGGAAATTTTAAAAATTCCCTTTTTTTTCCTCTAATTTTTCAGTTTGAAATTAAAGCAGGCTGTTTTTCAAAAGTGGACAAAACTTAAATATGTTTTCATCACTAATGGAATGTCATTGGATCCTTAATCCTAGTGCTAAGGAGATGTCAAATTGGTGTAACAGGTTTGTCCCTGGATTGAAATCTAGAATAAGTTGGGGAAAACTTTATTCAAAGTCCTGTCAGTCACTTAATAATTGTGTGACTTTGATTAAGTCACTTTACCTATTTAGTTATCAGTTTCAATGTATAGAATACATTATAATACATTTATTTTTAAAATTTTATTTATTTTTTACTGAAGGATAATGGCTTTACAACATTGGGTTGGTTTCTGGCATCCATCAACATGAATCAGCATGTTCATGAATCATTCATGAATCAACATGAATATATGTGTGTATATATATATCTCCCCTCCCTCTCAAATCTCCTACCCACCTCCCATCCTTTGCCACCCCTCTAGGTTGTTCCAGAGCTCCAGTTAGAGCTCCTTGAGTCATACTGCAAATTCCCATTGGATATCTATTTTCCATATAGTAGTGTATATATTTCCATGCTATTCTCTCTACTTGTCCCATCCTCTCCTTCCTCCCTGCCCACCTATGTCCATAACCCTGTTCTCTATGTCTGTGTCTCCATTGCTCCCATGCAAATGGATTCACCAGTACCATCTTTCTAGGCTCCATATATATGCATTAATATATTTGCTTTTCTTTTTCTAGCTTACTTCACTCTGTGTAATAGGCTCTAGGTTCATCCACCTCATTAGAAGTAACTCAAATGTGTTCCATAGTTTGAGAAAAGTTAAGAAAAATAGACTTCCATAGCAGAGACTCTGGAAGGAATTCCCCATTTCACCCTAAACAGGAATAAGCACACTCAGAAACACACACATCAAAGGAGTGTTTCACCAGCTCAGAAAACCTATAGTTATCTACAAAGCCAATGAGACAGTCAATTTCTGCTGTCTCTTCATTAATCTTTGGGAGAGTGAGAAATAAAGAAAATGTAAAGATACAGATACTGTCACAAGAAACAATAGGTATACATGAAAAGAAATGTAAGAATATAAACCTTATATAAACATATCCCAATTATTGATAGTTTAGGGCTAAGGAACAACATTGTATTTTGAACAATCTGATTTTAAAAGGGAAATGTTTAAGGATAGAGAGATTCTCCCAGGAGTACAGGAAAAGCTGAGTTAACTAGTTCTGAAGAAGTTCATGAAATAGGGCAGCTCTGGGTGAAGATGCATTGCTTCCTTGTTTTGATTTCACATTCATAATTTGATCTTCTCCATCAGCTATGCCTTCCTAATGTTGACATGCAGAAGGATCCATCAGTCCTTTCATCCTTCATAGACAATTCCTTTATTTTTATTAAGCTTTCATCACCTGTAAGACATTATCTAGTTTACCTCCACAAATATAAAATGGGATAAGATGTACTTTTAGTTTATGAGGAAATTGAGTAGTATAGGTGAAATACAACAGATGTAATAAACACATTAAGGGAAAATGCAGCTTATTTAAATAAAAGTAGTATATGTGTATTATATGAAATGAATACAGTGACTAGCAGCATAAAAAAGCAGTCAGGGAGGAAGTGTTATTTGAGTTGGATTTAGAAGTATAAATAATATTTCATTTCAGTAAGAAGGAAAACCATGCATTTCATGGAGAAGGACTGGCAAATTTAGCACATAAAAAGCAAGAGATAAAGTATTTAATTGTGAAGAATTTGTTTTTTTTATATAAGATTATCATAAAGAACAATAGTCTGCCAGGTAAGTCAAGTTCAAACATAGTACCTGGAATTTAAAAATTAGTCTATTTACAATGACATCCAGTGACTTCATCAGAATAGGCTTTATTAAGATAAATTTTTAGAAAAATAAATCCATAAGGATAAGGAAAGACAGATAATATGGAAATAATAATCTGGAAAGTCAGTTAGGACTATCATGAACATCTCACCAGGAGGCTGGCCTCAAAACAAAAGGTGCCTATGACAGAAACTGCTGTTGTTCAGTCACGTAGTCATGCCCAACTCTTTGCAACTCCATGGACTGCATCATGCCAGGCTTCCCTGTCCTTCAGCAACTCCCAAAGTTTGCTCAGACTCATGTCCATTGAGTTGGTGATGCCATCCAAAGATCTCATCCTCTGTTGCTCCTTTTAATAAGGGATAATTAAAACATCTGACTGCTATTTGAATTTGAGGCATGAGGAATAAATAGAGAATAAAAAAGAATATGAGATACTCAGGTAAAATAGCTAAGTAAAGCATTTCACTAATAACAGGCATACAAATGTAGCATAAAAATTACCATGGGAATATGAAGGAGATTTTGGAACACGGTATAAGTTCATTAGTGACTTCCCTGGTGGTCTGGTTGGTAAAGAATCCCCCTGCAGTCCAGAAGATGAAGCTCAATCCCTGGGTCAGGAAATTCCCAGGAGGAGGAAATGGCAACCCACTCCAGTATTCTTGTTGGAAATCCCTTGGACAGAGGAGCCTAGTGGGCTATAGTCCATGGAGTTGCAAAAGTTGGAGACAACTTAAGACACCAAACCACCATCACCAGCATAAATTCATTATTTCACTCTGGTTTTAGCATATGTATAATTTTGGGTGAAACTATATGCTTTATTCAAGTGGCAATCAAAACATGAATAAATTTTAAAATATATCTTTTGCCTGATACGCAAAGACTATAGGGGAAGCAAACAAGTGAAAGTCTGCTTAAAGTTTAAAAATAAAATAAAATTAAAAAAAAAAATGTTTGTGATCTAACTAGAGGAAGAAAGTAGTGATTCAGTTCAGTTCAGTTGCTCAATCGTGTCAGACTCTTTGCGACCCCATGGACTGCAGCAGGCCAGGCCTCCCTGTCCATCACCAACTCCTATAGCTTGCTCAAACTCATGTCCATTGTCGGGGATGCCATCCAACCATCTCATCCTCTGTTGTCCCCTTCTCCCGCCTTCAGTCTTTCCAAGCATCAGGGTCTTCTTCAGTGAGTCAGTTCTTCGCATCAAGTGGCCAAAGTATTGGAGTTTCAGCTTCAACATCAGTCCTTCCAATGAACACCCAGGAGTGATTTCCTTTAGGATGGACTGGTTGGATCTCCTTGCACTCCCAGGGACTCTCAAGAGTCTTCTCCAACATCACAGTTCAAAAGCATCAATTCTTTGCTACTCAGCTTTCTTTATATTCGAACACTCACATCCATACATGAATACTGGAAAAACTATAACTTTGACTAGATGGATCTTTATTAGCAAAGTAATGTCTCTGATTTTTAATAAGCTGTCTAGATTGGTCATAGCTTTTCTTCCAAGGAGTGAGTGTCTTTTAATTTCATGGCTGCAGTCACTATCTGTAGTGATTTTGGAGCCCAAGAAAATAAAGTCTATCACTGTTTCCATTGTTTCCCCATCTATTTGCCATGAAGTGATGGGACTGGATGTCATGATCTTATTTTTCTGAATGTTGAGTTTTAAGCCAATTTTTTCACTCTCATCTTTCACTTTCATCAAGAGGCTCTTTAGTTTCTCGCCTTCTGCCATAAGGGTGGTGTCATCTGTGTATATTAGGTTATTGATATTTCTCCCGGCAATCTTGATTCCAGTGTGTGCTTCATCCAGCCTGGTATTTCACATGATATATTCTGCATATGAGTTAAATAAGCAGGGTGACAATATACAGCTTTGACATACTCCTTTCTTGATTTGGAACCAGTCTCTGGTTCCATGTGCAGTTCTAACTGTTGCTTTGAGCTGCATACAGATTTCTCAGGAGGCAAATCAGGTGGTCTGGTATCCCAACCTCTTGAAGAATTTTCCACAATTTGTTGTGAGCCACACAGTGAAAGGCTTTGATATAGTCAATAAAGCAGAAATAGATGTTTTTCTGGAACTGTCTTGCTTTTTCTATGATCCAACGAATTTTGGCAATTTGATCTCTGGTTCTTCTGCCTTTTCTAAATCCAGCTTAAATATCTGGAAGTTCACTACTCACATACTGTTGAAGCAAGGCTTGGAGAATTTTGAACAGTACTTTGCTAGCATGTGAGATGAGTGCAATTGTGTGGTAGTTTGAATATTTTTCAGTATTGCCTTTCTTTGGGATTGGAATGAAAACTGACCTTTTCCAATCCTGTTGCCACTGCTGAGTTTTCCAAATTTGCTGGCATATTGTGTGCATTGCTTTAACAGCATCATGTTTTAGGGTTTGAAGTGGCTCAACTGGCATTCCATCACCTCTACTAGCTTTGTTTGTAGTGATACTTCCTAGGGTCCACTTGACTTTGCAGTCCAGGATGTCTAGCTGTGGGTGCGTGATCATACCATCATGGTTATCTGGGTCATGAAGATCTTTTTGTTATAGTTCTTCTGGGTTTTCTTGCCACTTTTTAATATCTTCTTATATATTGTGATATAACTGGAGGAAGTAAACAATGATTGCAAACAAAAAAATTCATTGGAAAACAGATGCAAAATACATTATGTCATGTTAACTTTAAAGATTGAAGGAAGCTCAGCAAAGAGAGATAAGACCATTTGTTTTCTGCTATTATTAAATATAACTGGTCAGCTTCATCAAGTTAGTCAGAGGAACATCATTTTAGGGAGACAATAAAAATTTCGGAGAAGGCAATGGCTCCCCACTCCAGTACTCTTGCCTGGAAAATCCCATGGACGGAGGAGCCTGGTAGGCTGCAGTCCATGGGGTTGCTAAGAGTCTGACACGACTGAGTGACTTCACTTTCACTTTTCACTGTCATGCATTGGATAAGGAAATGGCAACCCACTGAAGTGTTCTTGCCTGCAGAATCCCAGGGACAGGGGAGCCTGGTGGGCTGCCATCTATGGGGTCTCACAGAGTTGGACATGACTGAGCTGACTTAGCAGCAGCAGCAGCAAAGTAAAAATATAGATGTACTTGATTAATGAGATTCCGTAGTTTGAAAGAATCTTCTTATCAAATGATTGTTAGTTCAGAAACCCGAATGAATGTCAAGGGGAAGCTACAAACCCACTTGTTTGCATATTCATATTATAGCTTAAATGACTTGGACAAGATCATGTGGTCAGTAAAGTATTTTCTTCTGCCTCTACTATCATATGTTAAGCTCACAGGGCTACAATACAAGCACTCGAAAAGCTAATACATGAAGAGTGATGCCTGAATTAAGAAATTTTTCCTCACTGAGAATATTTCTGAAATGGCAAAACTTTAGCTTATATTTCAGAAGGAGAGGTAAGTTTATTATTATCCTATAAATTTAAGGTATTATAATTCCACTAAGAATCTGCCTGCAATGTGTGAAACGTAGGTTCAGTCCCTTGGTTGGGAAGATCCCCTGGAGAATGGAAAGGCTACCCACTCCAATATTCTGGTCTGGAGAATTCCATGGACTATATAATCCATGGGGTTGTAAAGAGATGGACACAACTGACTTTCACTTTACTTCTCTGGTGGCTTAGTTGGTAAATAATCTACCTGCAATGCTGGAGACCTGGGTTCAATCCCTGGGTTGGGAAGATCCCCTGGAGAAGAAAATGACAACTCACTCCAGTAGTCTTATCTGGAAAATCCCGTGGACAGAGGAGCCTGGTGGGCTGCAGCCCATGGAGTTGCAAAAAGCCAGACAGGACTGAGTGACTAAGCATAAGGTGTTTCTAGAATGATTCTAGAGTAGATTATTGGCTCATCTATTTGCTTTTGGACTTCTCTTATGGCTCAGCTGGTAAACAATCTTCCTTTAATGTGGGATACCTGGGTTCGATCCCTGGGTTGGGAAGATCCCCTGGAGAAGGGAAAGGCCACCCACTGCAGTATTCTGGCCTGGAGAATTCCATGGACTGTATAGTCCATGGTGTAGCAAAGAATCACACAGGACTGAGCAAGTTTCAATTTCACTTTCAACTTGCCTATACCAACAATGACAGCGATTGCTTTTGTTTTTCTGAAGTAGGAAAATGCTGATTCTTTTGTAATCACTTTGCACCTCAGGGACTATCGCAAGGCCCCCTAATCACATTAAGCTAGAGTTTAGCTAACTCCATTTCTCATTTTCACATTACTGCACGCTTTCATGTAGGGTCTGCCCTGCCATGGTTTTCTAAGTCTAATGTTTTGTTACTGTTTTTTGTCTTGCCACTTGCAAACAATAAACATTTAAATTGTATATATATACACATATACATATATATATAAAGAAATGATAATCCAAGAATAGGCTTCTACTAAAGAACACTATTCTAAAGTTTCATTATACACAGAAGATACACATCCTAAAAAACAACTTTTGGAAGGGAATCTTAAAGAATAATTAAATTCCTTATTGGAATTTTTAAAATTCCTTCATTCAGCCATTAAAACAATTACTTACTAAATATCTGCTATGAAATGCATATCTGTGTCCCCTCAAAATTTGTATATTGAAAATCAAATACCTTATGGGATAGTATTTGGAGATGGGATATTTGGAAGGGAAGTCAAGAAGGTGGAGCCCTCATAGTGGAATTAGTGAACTGGTAAGAAGAGTCATGAGATCTCTCTCTTTTTCTCTCTCTTCTCTCTGTCTTTCCCCCTGAACTGATACAATTCAATTGTCCCTCAATATCCAAGAGGGATTGGGTCTAGACACTGAATTTCAAGATGCTCAAATCTCATATAAAATGACAAAGTATTTGCTTACAACCTATGCACATCCCCCAATACAGTTTAAATCATCTCTAGAGTACATAAAATAACTAACAGAACGACATCGACAGATGCATTCCCTGTTCATAGCAAAAGGAAATAATGATGAATAAGGGCACATTCTTACTCCTTCTGAAAGATGCCCTCTTGTTATCTAAGTAAAACTTTTCCCTTTCTTGCTTTT
Organism: Bubalus kerabau; assembly: GCF_029407905.1. Classification (NCBI taxonomy): domain Eukaryota; kingdom Metazoa; phylum Chordata; class Mammalia; order Artiodactyla; family Bovidae; genus Bubalus; species Bubalus kerabau. The sequence goes on along the minus strand of NC_073635.1, from coordinate 5,609,976 downwards.
CCTTTCTATATTGCAGCCAATTGCAACTTTCCAGAAAGGCAAAGTTTTTTCTTCTTTCTTTTTTTTTTTTTTTTTTTTCCCCTCTAGCTAGGGAAACTACTTAGAAAATTGGTTTCTTTTAGTTTTGCCCCATGCAGGCTTGACCTATTTTACCTTGTTACAGTGATGGAGAGACCCATTTCTGCAAAAATTTAGCTTCAAAGAGTTCTGTTAATGGAAGAACTACAGACACCTTCTTACAAACAAGCACCAATAAAACTTTTCTCTTTAAATCTTTTGCTATAGTTACCAAATTAATGTGTTAAATATATACTTAGATAAAGTGAGAATAAGCTAATAGCAACAAATATTCAGATGCAAGATATATATTGTCATACAAAACAATGAGCCATGATTTATAGACAAAGATATTTAAACTAGCATTTTCTTTTCTTTCTTTCTTTTTTTTTTTTTTTTTTTTAGTATTTATTTGTTTGGCTGGACCAGATTTTGGTTGTGGCATATGAGACTTAGTTCCCTAACCAGGCATTGAACCTGGCCCCCTGCATTGGCAGCGTGGAATCTTAGCCTCTACTGGACCACCAGGGAAGTTTCCAAACCAATATTTTCTTATATATAAATATAACATGATTTACAAAATTAAAATGATTTCAGATGATAATCTCAGTAATTAAAGCATATATACTTAAATATTAACTTTCTCTCTTGTATCGCTTAAGATAAAACAGACCCAATCTTATTTCTAGCAAAAATCTGCTTTCCCCTTCACAAGACAGCCCTGGATAGCAAGATTGGTTAGCTTCATTGGTTTTTAACATAACAGTTTGGTTTATAAGTGCATAAACTGGTTATTGTTGCTTCAGTTCAGTTCAGTTCAGTTGCTCAGTCATGTCCGACTCTTTGCGACCCCTTGAATCACAGCACGCTAGGCCTGCCTGTCCATCACCAACTCCCGGAGTTCACTCAGACTCATGTCCATTGAGTCGGTGATGCCATCCAGCCATCTCATTCTCTGTCGTCCCCTTTTCCTCCTGCCCCCAATCCCTCCCAGCATCAGAGTCTTTTCCAATGAGTCAACTCTTCACATGAGGTGGCCAAAGTACTGGAGTTTCAGCCTTTAGCATCATTCCTTCCAAAGAACACCCAGGGCTGGTCTCCTTTAGAGTGGACCGGTTGGATCTCCTTGCAGTCCAAGGGACTCTCAAGAGTCTTCTCCAACACCACAGTTCAAAAGCACCAATTCTTTGGCACTCAGCTTTCTTCACAGTCCAGCTCTCACATCCATACATGACCACTGGAAAAACCATAGCCTTGACTAGACGGACCTTTGTTGGCAAAGTACTGTCTCTGCTTTTCAATATGCTATCTAGGTTGGTGCTTATGGAAAAACAATTGTGTGCAGTGACTAGAGGACACATTCCTAACCTGGGCCAGCTTTATTAATCTGTGAGTCTTTTTTTTATTCACAAGTGAAAGAGCGAGTGAACCAACATAACCTATTGCCACACCTGGAAACAAGCACCTTCTGCATATTCTACAGGAATATTGGAATCCTATTAGATAGGAGGCAGGATTTCAATTATTTGAGTGTAATTATTAAATTTTGGCCAAAGTGCTTATTTAATTTTCTCAACATATTAATATTGGTTTGGCTGGCCTAACTCAAAGTACCTGAGTTTGCAGAAAATGTACTTCATAAAGTTGTCTTCCTGAAGCAACACTGTGTTATTGAATTTTCTCTAAATGAAAGATATTGAAATCTTTTTCATGGCATTGACTAATTAAGATTCAATGGAAGTACTCACTTTGGTCAGTTGAAGACACAAAATTAGTTCAAAATTATTCTTAGACCATTAAAACAATATTATTATAATGGTGGCATAAATGTAATAATAATTAATAATAACTATACTCTTGCCTGGAAAATCCCATGGACAGAGGAGCCTGGTGGGCTGCAGTCCATGGGGTTGCTAGGAGTCTGACACGACTGAGCGACTTCACTTTCATTTTTCACTTTCATGCACTGGAGAGGGAAATGGCAGTCCACTCCAGTGTTCTTGCCTGGAGGAACTGCCATCCTCCAGCCTGGTGGGCTGCCATCAATGGGGTCGCACAGAGTTGGACATGACTGAAGTGACTTAGCATACTATTCTTCCTATTATTTAATTCATGTTTTAGCTTATCCTGAAGAGCATGGAAAAATATTCCTCAGACAATACAAATCTGCTTATATTGCTAGGAAAATGCACTTATTTTAAATATAAATTTATTTATTTTAATTGGAGGTTAATTACTTTACAATATTCGTTTTGCCATACATCAACATGAAGCCAACACAGGTATACATGTGTTCCCCATCCCAAACCCCCCTCCCACCTCCTTCCCCATACCATCCCTCTGGGTCGTCCCAGTGCACCAGCCCCAAGCAACCAGTATCATGCATCGAACTTGGACTAGTGATTCGTTTCATATATGATATTATACATGTTTCAATGCCATTCTCCCAAATCATCCCTCCCTCTCCCTGTCCCACAGAGTCCAAAGACGGTTCTATACATCCTTGTCTCTTTTGCTGTTTCGCATACAGGGTTATCGTTACCATCTTTCTAAATTCCATATATATACGTTAGTATACTGTATTGGTGTTTTTCTTTCTGGCTTACGTCACTCTGTATAATAGGCTCTAGTTTCATCCACCTCATTAGAACTGATTCAAATGTATTCTTTTTAATGGCTGAGTAATACTCCATTGTGTATATATACCACAGCTTTCTTATCCATTCATCTGCTGATGGACATCTAGGTTGCTTCCATGTCCTGGCTATTATAAACAGTGCTGTGGTGAACAATGGGGTACACGTGTCTCTTTCAATTCTTGTTTCCTCAGTGTGTATGCCCAGCAGTGGGATTGCTGGGTCATAAGGCAGTTCTATTTCCAGTTTTTTAAGGAATCTCCACACTGTTCTCCATAGTGGCTGTACTAGTTTGCATTCCCACCAACAGTGTAAGAGGGTTCCCTTTTCTCCGCACCCTCTCCAGCATTTATTGCTTGTAGACTTTTTGATAGCAGCCATTCTGACTGGCGTGAAATGGTACCTCATAGTGGTTTTGATTTGCATTTCTCTGATAATGAGTGATGTTGAGCATCTTTTCATGTGTTTGTTAGCCATCTGTATGTCTTCTTTGGAGAAATGTCTGTTTAGTTCTCTGGCCCATTTTTTGATTGGGTCATTTATTTTTCTGGAATTGAGCTGCAGGAGTTGCTTGTATATTTTTGAGATCAGTTGTTTGTCAGTTGCTTCATTTGCTATCATTTTCTCCCATTCTGAAGGCTGTCTTTTCACCTTGCTTAGAGTTTCCTTTGTTGTGCCTAAGTTTTTAAGTTTAATTAGGTCCCATTTATTTATTTTTGCTTTTATTTCCAATATTCTGCACGGTGGGTCATAGAGGATCCTGCTGTGATTTATGTTGGAGAGGGTTTTGCCTCTGTTCTCCTCTAGGAATTTTATAGTTTCTGGTCTTACTTTTAGATCTTTAATCCATTTTGAGTTGATTTTTGTGTATGGTGTTAGAAAGTGTTTTAGTTTCATTCTTTTACAAGTGGTTGACCAGTTTTCCCAGCACCACTTGTTAAAGAGGTTGTCTTTAATCTTGCCTCCTTTGTCAAAGATAAGGTGTCCATAGGTGTGTGGATTATCTCTGGGCTTTCTATTTTGTTCCATTGATCTATATTTCTGTCTTTGTGTCAGTACCATACTGTCTTGATGACTGTGGCTTTGTAGTAGAGCCTAAAGTCAGGCAGGTTGATTCCTCCAGTTCCATTCTTCTTTCTCAAGATTGCTTTGGCTATTTGAGGTTTTTTGTATTTCCATACAAATTGTGAAATTATTTGTTCTAGCTCTGTGAAAAATACCATTGGTAGTTTGATAGGGATTGCATTGAATCTATAAATTGCTTTGGGTAATATATTCATTTTCACTATATTGATTCTTCCAATCCATGAACATGGTATATTTCTCCATCTATTAGTGTCTTCTTTGATTTCTTTCACCAGTGATTTATAGTTTTATATATATATAGGTCTTTAGTTTCTTTAGGTAGATATATTCCTAAATATTTTATTCTTCTCATTGCGATAGTGAATGGAATATTTTCCTTAATTTCTCTTTCTATTTTCTCATGATTAGTGTATAGGAATGCAAAGGATTTCTGTGTGTTGATTTTATATCCTGCAGCTTTCCTATATTCATTGATTAGCTCTAGTAATTTTCTGGTAGAGTCTTTAGGGTTTTCTATGTAGAGGATCATGCCATCTGCTAACAGTGAGAGTTTTACTTCTTCTTTTCCAGTTTGGATTCCTTTTATTTCTTTTTCTGCTCTGATTGCTGTGGCCAAAACTTCCAAAACTATGTTGAATAGTAGTGGTGAAAGTGGGCACCCTTGTCTTGTTCCTGACTTTAGGGGAAATGCTTTCAATTTTTCACCATTGAGGATAATGTTTGCTGCGGGTTTGTCATATATAGCTTTTATTATGTTGAGGTATGTTCCTTCTATTCCTGCTTTCTGGAGAGGTTTTTTTTTTTTATCATAAATGGATGATGAATTTTGTCATAGGCTTTCTCTGCATCTATTGAGATAATCATATGGCTTTTATTTTTCAATTTTTTGATGTGGTATATTACATTGATTGATTTGCAGATATTGAAGAATCCTTGCATCCCTGGGATAAAGCCCACTTGGTCATGGTGTATGATCTTTTTAATATGTTGTTGGATTCTGATTGCTAGAATTTTGTTAAGGATTTTTGCATCTATGTTCATCAGTGATATTGGCCTGTAGTTTTCTATTTTTTGTGTGTGACATCTTTGTCAGGTTTTGGTATTAGGGTGATGGTGGCGTCATTAAATGAGTTTGGAAGTTAACCTTCCTCTGCAATTTTCTGGAAGAGTTTGAGTAGGATAAGTTTAGCTCTTCTCTAAATTTTTGGTAGGATTCAGCTGTGAAGCCGTCTGGACCTGGGCTTTTGTTTGCTGGAAGATTTCTGATTACAGTTTCAATTTCCATGCTTGTGATGGGTCTGCTAAGATTTCTATTTCTTCCTGTTTCAGTTTTGGAAAATTGTACTTTTCTAAGAATTTGTCCGTTTCTTCCACTTTGTCCATTTTATTGGTATATAATTGTTGATAGTAGTCTCTTATGATCCTTTGTATTTCTGTGTTGTCTGTTGTGATCTCTCCATTTTCGTTTCTAATTTTATTGATTTGATTTTTCTCCCTTTGTTTCTTGATGAGTCTGGCTAATGGTTTGTCAATTTTATTTGTCCTTTCAAAGAACCAGCTTTTGGCTTTTTTAAAACACATGTCAGATATATCTGTTTAATGTCTCTGATTGTTTTTCACTTACAGTAAGCTTGTCAGTAAAAAGAATCATCCAGAGAAAATACAACAAATTTAATGTTTTAATATATTTGGAAATAACAGTATATCAGGTATAAAAAGTTTTCAAATAAAACATTTGCACTTATAGTACAAGTGCATAAAAACTAATATGAATAAGTAACTGATATTGGGGGGAGGTTTCACAAAAATGGCTTTATTTTATAATTGGAGTGCTTCCTCAGTGAAGGCACATTATTACTAACTGTCCTTCTAGCAGTCCCCTCTCAGGACACCTACATTTTGATATAGCCTTGCCACTGAATTTTCCCCCTTTTCTACTTCGATCTCTGTCAATAAATTTGTCTTGATAATGTCCCTTCATTTCAGTTTTTTCCCAGAATTCCCTATTCCAGTTTCTAATTCATTCATCTTTTGTATTGTTAGTCTCTTTAAAAGAGCAATAATGATTGTGACACTATAAATAATATTTAAATATCAACTATGAATCATACATCATCTGGATTCTTGAATTTTTAATTAATCTTCCTAGCAATGCTTGGAGAAGGCAATGGCAAGCCACTCCAGTACTCTTGCCTAGAAAATCCCGTGGATGGAGGAGCCTGGTGGGCTACAGTCCATGGGGTCGCCACGAGTCGGTCGTGACTGAGCAACTTCACTTTCACTTTTCACTTTCAGGCAATGGAGAAGGAAATGACAACCCACTCCAGTGTTCTTGTCTGGAGAATCCCAGGGATGGCAGAGCCTGGTGGGCTACTGTCTATGGGGTCGCACAGAGTCGGACATGACTGAAGCGACTTAGCAGCAGCAGCAGCAGCAATGCTACTGATATTCTGTTATATTCATTTTACAAATAAGAAAATAGAGGCCTGCAGAGAGTGAATAACTTTTCAAAGTTAGAAGTAAGGGGCAGAGCCAGATTCTAATCTCTGTTCCTCTGAGCTCAGAGGTCATATACTTTCCATCTAGTCACATTACTTCACTCACATTTTGGGGGAATCATCCTTGCATTCATGGATGTAGTACCAGATATAAGTGGGTCAATTGTATTAGTGGATTGTCCTCTCTCCAGGTCTCTCTGTCTCTAGGTGAGCTTTGTCAGTCACCCATCATAGTAAGGTTAGACGACTACTCCAAATCTGAGAAACAGGGAGTGGGTGAACCTATTTCTAGAAAAATTGTGTGAAATTTCCCAGTTTAATGAGGCCAAACTAAATCTATAGACTCAAATTGCACTTCCAAACATTCTGACTTAACTGATAAGATAATTATACAAAACATTTATGGGAATTTGCTCAAAATCTTAATTGTACTTATTTATTTTTAAATTAACTGCTTTTGCTGTGACAGATCTTAGTTCCAGCATGTGGAACCTTTCGTTGAGGCACACAGAGAGTCTGTTTGTGATGTGCAGGCTCCAGAGTGGATGGGCTCAGTAGTGCAAGGGATTAGTTGTCCTGTGACTTGTGGGGGTCTTACTTCCCCAACCAGGGATCGGCTGCATGTCCCCTCCACTGCAAGGCTTGCAAGGAGAATTCTTAACCCCTGGACCACTAAGGAAGTCCCTTTTCATTTTATAGTAAGGAATCTAAGGTTCAAGTGCATTTCTTAAAGTCTATGCCAACTTTTGGGTGTTTTAAACTTTTATTAAGTTTGTATCCATTCTTTTGAAGGTTTTTTTTTTTTTTTTTTAATTATAAAGTTAGGAAGATATACAAAATGAACTAGTTTTATTCATGAAGACAATTTCTAGAAAACTTTTCAACAATTATATGTACACTGAATTGTGGTTTCTGTCAATTTAAATTGTAACCTAACATTTGATAAAATATATATTAGGAGACTTGATTTTAATATTATTTTTATTAAGTTAATATTAAGCATTTTTGCTGATTCATTTTAAATGCATTTATTTATTTTTTTAATTGAAGGATAATTGCTTTACAGAATTTTGTTGTTTTCTGCCAAATCTCAGCATGAATCAACCACAGGTATACATATATCCCCTCCTTCTTTTACCTCCCTCCTGTGATTTTAATATTTTAATCATTTTCATTTTCTCAAGTATAATGTTAAATAAGATTTTAAACTGGTGGTATTCTGATATAGAGAGAAAATATGTGATTCAGATTCATGAAGTTCTTTCTGCTCTGATGATATCTATTTTACAATACATTATATTTCTCACAAACTACTTAACCTTTCTGAGCTTCATTTTATTGATATGTAAAACTAAAAAATGTTCTCATAAGAAGTGTTATAAGCATTATATATATGATAGCTGACATAAAACTTTAGCTCTGTGATTATTTTGTAACTGAATTATTATTCTGATTTTATCAGCCATGCTTGCTTCCATCTACCAACACACAAGCAAATGCTGTTGAAATATAATTAAATCAGCATTAAATGTATATATTAATTTGGGGACAGTGGCTATTTTTATTATTTTAAAATCTTTCCCTCAAAATCATTTTTTAATCCCTTTTTAAGTTTGGCTCTTGCTATGTTTTACAAAAATTTATAGAATTTTATATTCTGTCTCTTTCATTAAAGTTTTCCAGGACAATTATAGTTTTGGAACATTGCAAATGTAATATGTTTTCTTCATTTATTGTTAGATATTTATTCCTAAAATTAAAAAAAAAACGCTGATTATGTATTTGTCTTAAAAGTAAAACACTTCTATATTTTGTTATTTTTAGAGAAGCTAGTTTACATAGAGATTATAATCCTAGAATCACATAATCAACAAATGTGACAGTATTATGTTTTTTTATCAGGTCTTATATTACTTCATTTTTTATTTTATTATGTTTTTATCTCATATTTAAACTCTGACAATGTGGGATAATAGTGATGAAAGCAGTCATCCATTCTAGGTCCTGAGATAAATTGAAATCATCTATGTGTTGTGGGATAATATTTACTCATATCTTTGGTAAATTGTCATGACTATATTAATATTTTAAAAGTTTATAGCTAAGGTTATTTATTAGAAGGCAGTAAAATTCTACATATAAGGTGTTGTTGTTGCCCAGTCACTAAATCATGTCCAACTCCTTGCAACCCCATGAACTGCAGCATGCCAGGCTTCCCTGTCTTTCACTGTCTTCTGGAGTTTGCTCAAACTCAGGTCCACTGAGTCAGTGATACTAGCAAGCCATCTCAGCCTCTGTCACTCCCTTCTTCTCCCGCCCTCAATCTTTCCCAGCATCAGGGTCTTTTCCAATAAGTCAGCTCTTTGCATCAGGTAGCCAAAGGATTAGAGCTTCAGCTTCAGCATCAGTCCTTCCAATGAATACTCTATTGATTTCCTTTTGGATTGACTGATTTGATCTCCTTGCTGTTCAAGGGACTCTCAGGAGTCTTCTCCAGCACCACGATTTGAAAACATCAGTTTTTCTGCGATTAGCCTTCTTTAGGGTCAAACACTCACATCCATACCTGACTGCTTGAAAAACCATAACTTTGACTATATGGACATTTGTCAGCAAAGTGATGACTCTGCTTTTTAATATGCTGTCATCGGATTGCTTCTAAGGAGCAAGCGTCTTAAATGTCATGGCTGTCATCACTGTCCACAGTTCTAACTGTTGCTTTTTTGACCTGCATGCAGGTTTCTCAGGAGACAAGTAAGGTGATCTGGTATTCCCATCTCTGTAAGGATTTCCCACAGTTTGTTGCAATACACACAAAAGGCTTTATCATAGTCAATGAAGCAGAAGTAGATGTTTTTCTTGAATTCCCTTGCTTACCCCAAGATCCAATAAATGTTGGCAATTTGATCTCTGGTTCTTCTCCTTTTCTAAATACAGCTTGTTCATCTGGAAGTTCTCAATTCATATACTGTTGAAGCCTGGCTTGAAGGATTTTGAGCAATACCTTGCTAACAGGTGGAATGAGCACAATTGTATGATAGTTTGAAGATTCTTGGCATTTTCCTTCTTTGGGATTGGAATGAAAACTGACCTTTTCCAGTCTTGTGACCACTGCTGAGTTTTCCAAATTTGCTCTCATATTGAGTCCAGCACTTTAACTACATCATCTTTCAGGATTTTAAATAGTTCAGCTGGAATTCCATCCCCTCTACTAGGTTGTCCACAGTAATGCTTCCTTAGTTCCACTTGACTTTGGACTCCAGGATGTCTGGCTCTAGGCAAGTGATCACACTATCATTGTTATCCAGGTCATTGAGAACTCAGTATACTTCTTCTATGTATTCTTGTAGCTCTTCATAATCTCTTTTGCTTCTATTAGGTCCTTACTGTTTCTGTCCTTTAACTTGACATACTTGAAATGTTTCCTTGATAGCTGCATTTTCTTGAAGAGATCTCTAGTCTTTCCCATTCTATGTTTTCTTCTACTTCTTTGCACTGTTCATTTAAGAAGGTCTTCTTATCTCCTTGCTGTTCTCTGGAATACTGCACCCAATTAAGTATATATTCCTTTTTTTCCATTGTCTTTTGTGTCTCTTCTTTTCTCAGCTATTTGTAAGGCCTCCCCAGAAAACCACTTTGTCTTCTTGCATTTCTTTTTCTTTGGGATCTTTTTAGTCACCTTCTCCTATACATTGTTATGAACCTTTGTCCATAGTTCAGGCACTCTGTCCACCAGATCTAATGTTTTGAATTTGTCACTTTCACTGAAAGGGATTTAAGTCATACCTGAGTTGCTAGTGGTTTTTCCTGTTATTCAATTTAAGACTGAAGTTTGAAATAAAGAGCTCATGATCTGAGCCACAGTCAGCTCCAGGTCTTGTTTTTGCTGACTGTATAGAGCTTCTCCATCTTTGGCTGCAAAGTATATGATCAGTTTGATATGGTATTGACCATTTGGTTATGTCCACGTGTAGAGTCATCTCTTGTGTTGTTTGAAGTGGGTTCTTGTTATGACCAGTGCATTTTCTTAGCAGAACTCTGTTAGCCTTTGCCCTGCTTCATTTTGTATTCCAAGGTGAAATTTGCCTGTTACCCCAGGTATTTCTTGATACATGTATACTCACTTATTTACTAAATTTTACTTTCTCTTTTGTTATACACATTTTAATTGTTACCTTCAATCCATACAATGCCAAAGTTTATCAGGTCAGTTCAGTTCAGTTGCTCAGTCATGTCTGATTCTTTGTGACCCCAAGCACTGCAGCACCCCAGGCTTCCCTGTCCATCACCAACTCTGGAGCTTGCTCAAACTCACATCAATTGAGTCAGTAACGCCATCGAACCATTTCATCCTCTGCCATTCCCTTATCCTCCTGCCTTTAATCTTTCCCAGCATCATGGTCTTTTCCAATGAGTCAGTTCTTTGTATCAGGTGGCCAAAGTATTGGAGCTTCAGCATCAGTTTATAAACTGCCAAAATTTATAAACATACCTCAATATATTAGTATCAATTCTTACCCTTACACATTATATATGAATTTTATATTTTGAATGTCTAGTTTTTTACCAATAGCTTCAAATAAAATTTTTAATTGAAAATCTATTCTTCTTCACTTAGGTTTATCACTGAGCATATATGATATAGTATATTAAATGACTCTTTTTCAAAACTTTATTAGTGCTCTAGTGATTTATCTCTATGTATTAAACTTGACAATTGAGAGCAATCACCTATTGTGGTAGGTTACATGCTGCAAGCATACTGTAAAATTTACTCATTCAAAATTGCCATTGAATGTTTTTTCTTAATTGAAGTATATGTGTTAATTTCTGGTGTACAGCAAAGTGATTCATCTTTATATTATTTTTCATTGCAGTTTATCACAAGATATTGAATATAGTCCCCAGTCCTATATACTAGGAACTTGTTACTTATTCATTTTTAAATAACTAATACTTAATATAAATAACAGTATCAATTTTAATCAAGATCATTCAGGATTTTTTCTTCACTATGTCCATTTTCTCATCAGCAATGGACAACATAATTTTAAAATATAATCATAAAATAAGCTATATAAAATCTTTCTTTTAAAGTCTAAAATAATATCATAGTCAGAAGCCACTGTTTAACTATTGTTATTATTAGGCTGAAAAAATATCAAGCATTCCGTTTTGCTGTGTGTGTGTGTGTGTGTGTGTGTGTGTGTATGTTTCACCTGTATATTTATAAGATTACAAGTTTAGTTTCTTTGACATATTTAAAATATCAGTGAACTTTTCTAAAGTAACTGACAACCCCTCAGCTGGTAAAGAATCCACCTGCAATGTAGGAGACCTGGGTTCAATCCTTGGTTTTGAAGATCCCCTGGAGAAGGGAATGGCTACCCAACCCCATTATTCTGGCCTGGAGAATTCCATGGACTGTATAGTCCATTGGGTCTCAGAGTTGGACATGACTGAGCAACTTTTACTTTCACTGTATTTGCATTAGATTACAAGTTTAGTTTCTTTGATATATTTAAAATGTCGGTGAACTTTCTAAAGTAACTGACATCCTCTAGGAAATAATTTATGTTAGGACAATAGAACTAATAATTTATCATGGATTTAAAGATTCTGTACATATAGTTCCACATTGATTAATTCAGAGTTGATGAAGTAGGACCAGGCCTTTGACCAAGAAGGCTGGGAGAAGCACTTAAATACTCATAACATGATCTGATAATCTTACTCATAAATTAAGACCAATAAATGTTAGAAGAGTGCTGTGCTTGATTGATGTAATAAAGTTAATGGACATGTGCCCTAGCTTTAATAGGAAAATATGTGCTACTATTTTCTTTAGCTTTTTTCTTGGTTTTACCATACTTAATTATCTAAATAAAAATATTATTTATCTTATAAATATGAGTAAAATATTGATTTTCAAATGAGATAAAAATAATTTCTTCTAATAAAATTAAATTTGTCAAAGTTTTTAGTCAACTCTTTGTAAAAAGCTAATCAACCTTTGGAGAATTATAGAGAATATCTTTTCAAATTTTCTGCTTATAGAGAATTATAAAGGATATTAGAGAATTATGAAGAATATCCTATAAAAGTTAGCACTTTTTATTCAAGGTGTGTTTTATCATAAATTTGTCATTTAAGTTTTCATAGAAATGCTGTGCATCAAGGAACAAATTGTGTCCATCATTAGTGTGGTAATTGCTACCGACCAAGATAGCCAAATGCAGAAATGCTAAGTGCTGTATAATTAACCAACCATGAAATAATTTGGCTGGCATCACACAAGTCTACATTGCTGACGAATGATAAGGCCAATATTCTGCTTTGAAATGGAAAACACTGATTACATTTCCAGCTCAAAGAAATTGCATTTTCTAAGTCCCCAGTGGACAGCATAATTTCAGAGTTAATGAAAGAAAAGTCAAGAATATCTGAAATTCCTAGGGATTTAATATTACTATAACTTATAATGAATATTTTTGCCAAATTTTTGAAGTGTCAATAAAAGTAATTATGTGTGTATACATGTATGAAAGTGAAAGTGAAGTCGCTCAGTCGTGTCCAACTCTTTGCGACCCCATGGACTGCAGCTTACCAGGCTCCTCCCTCCATGGGATTCTCCAGGCAAGAGTACTGGAGTGGGTTGCCATTTTCCTTCTCCAGGGGATCTTCCTGACCCAGGGAACAAAAATGAACATGTATACACGGGCTTCCCTGGTGGTTTGTCCAGGTTAGATGCAGGATACAGGAAGCTTGGGGCTGGTGCACTGGGATGACCCAGAGGGATGGTATGGGGAGGGAGGTAGGAGGGGGGTTCAGGATTGGGAACACGTGTACACACATGGGAGATTCATGTTGATGTATGGAAAAACCAATACAATATTGTAAAGTAAAAAAAAAAAAAGAAAAGAAAAGAAAAAAAAAAAAAGTCAAAAGAAAAATACATCCGTTTGGAATGCGGGAGACCGGGGTTCAATCTCTGGGTCGGGAAGATAGAAAAATACTAGTTTACATAAGTAAAAACTTATTATGGTAAATTAGCCAAATTTGACTCTTAATTCCTTAAAGGAATCAAGATGACATACTATCATTTCATATTAAACTGATTTTGAGTACTACCTTGTTGTATGATGACCACATACCATTATTTATCCTAGACTGACATAGTTTTAAAAATCTTTAGTGTTTTCTATATAGCTGACATATGCATTACTTACAAAAATACCAATTTTGTTATCTGAAGCATTTGAGTATATAAAAATAATTAACAACATATTTTATTTCTTTTTCTAAATAAGTCACTAATTATGAAGAATACTCAATATGACATTGAATAAGAGATGATCTTGGAAGCTTCCCATTCAAACACTCTGAAGTGTTTCAACACGATTTTATTAACTCAACTACTTTCTATGAAAAAATTAATTCATTTGAGGATGATTTCTACTTCAAATGTCACTAAAATTATCAATTTCTTTTAAATTTTTCTGGCTGCCTTTACCTCTGTGTTTTCCTTGCCAACTGATATTTGTCACCATCATGTTTACCCTGCCATTTTACACTTATAATTACAATTTTGCAGAATTTTAATATGCTTTTTGTAATGAAACTTAAAGTAGTTTGACATTTTCATTTTAATTTACTATATTCACATCCATGGAGGGAGGGGAAGCATTGTATAGTCTTATGATTATTTCAGTCCTAAGTGAACCTATGTCCCTGAACTATGAACTTTCAACCGTGTTTCTCATTTTTTTCCCCACTTATGTGGACAAGATGGCTGGTGGAAACTGGTATTTCCCTTTTTCCACCCATAGGCTAGAGGGAAGCAGTAGTATATTTCCCTGCTTCCTAAGTAGGTTAGGCTCTGATTAAACTCCAGCAGACTAGGCTCTGGTAAAAATAGTTTCTCCTGAAGTCAGGCATTGTTAAAAACAGAATGCTGTTGTGTATTTCAAAATAGGTTTTTTTTGTTTTTGTTTTTGTTTTCCTTCTCCCTGCTGGAAGTTGGGAGGGTGATTTTCTCTGATATTTGCTATGAAGTCCTGGAAGCAGAGCTCCTGGAATAAATATGACAAATATTCAGGGGTTCCCCTATACCTGGGTACCCTGGACTTTTAAACTTTAATCTTTCATGCCGACCCTCCAACAATTCATCGATGAGAATTAAGATTTTCCTACCTCAGTAGTGGCTCTTATGGAGATGTCTACTAATGGAATTCTGCCTTGGTAAGTTTTTATGTTTTTTTTTATTCTCATTGAATTATTTTACTTTTTTAGCTTCATTGAGACATAACTGGTCACGTTTTGTATCTGTCTGTCTCTCCAATTTGAAAAGCAATCACTTGCCCTCTGTCTTCACTTTTCTGACAGGTCTGCTGCTGCTGGTGCTACTGCTGCTGCTAAGTCGCTTCAGTCGTCTCCAACTCTGTGCAACCCCATAGACGGCAGCCCATCAGGCTCCTCCATCCTTAGCATTCTCGAGGCAAAAATACTGGAGTGGGTTGCCATTTCCTTCTCCAATTCAAGAAAGTGGAAAGTGAAAGTGAAGTCGCTCAGTCGTGTCCAACTCTTAGCGATCCCATGGACTGTAACCTACCAGGCTCCTCCGTCCATGAGATTTTCAAGACAAGAGTACTGGTCTCAGTTCAGTTCAGTTCAGTCACTCAGTCGTCTCTGACTCTTTGCGACCCCATCACCAACTCCCGGAGTTCACTCAGACTCACGTCCATCGAGTCAGTGATGCCATCCAGCCATCTCATCCTCTGTCGTCCCCTTCTCCTCCTGACCCCAATCCCTCCCAGCATCAGAGTCTTTTCCAATGAGTCAACTCTTTGCATGAGGTGGCCAAAGTACTGGAGTTTCAGCTTTACCATCATTCCTTCCAAAGAAATCCCAGGGCTGATCTCCTTCAGAATGGACTGGTTGGATCTCCTTGCAGCCCAAGGGACTCTCAAGAGTCTTCTCCAACACCACAGTTCAAAAGCATCAATTCTTCAGCGCTCAGCCTTCTTCACAGTCCAACTCTCACATCCATACATGACCACAGGAAAAACCTTAGCCTTGACTAGATGAACCTTTGTTGGCAAAGTAATGTCTCTGCTTTTGAATATGCTATCTAGGTTGGTCATAACTTTCCTTCCAAGGAGTAAGCGTCTTTTAATTTCATGGCTGCAGTCACCATCTGCAGTGATTTTGGAGCCAAAAAAAAATAAAGTCTGACACTGTTTCCCCATCTATTTCCCATGAAGTGATGGGACTGGATGCCATGATCTTTGTTTTCTGAATGTTGAGCTTTAAGGCAACTATTTCACTCTCCTCTTTCACTTTCATCAGGAGGCTTTTTAGTTCCTCTTCCCATTCTGCCATAAGGGTGGTGTCAACTGCATATCTGAGGTTATTGATATTTCTCCTGGCAATCTTGATTCCAGCTTGTGCTTCTTCCAGTCCAGAGTTTCTCATGATGCACTCTGCATATAAGTTATATAAGCAGGGTGACAATATACAGCCTTGACCTACTCCTTTTCCTATTTGGAACCAGTCTGTTGTTTCATGTCCAGTTCTAACTGTTGCTTCCTGACCTGCATACAGATTTCTCAAGAGGCAAGTCAGGTGGTCTGGTATTCCCATGTCTTTCAGAATTTTCCACAGTTTATTGTGATCCACACAGTCAAAGGCTTTGGCATAGTCGATAAAGCACAAATAGATGTTTTTTTGGAACTCTCTTGCTTTTTCCATGATCCAGCGGATGTTGGCAATTTGATCTCTGGTTCCTCTGCCTTTTCTAAAACCAGCTTGAACATCTTGAAGTTCATGGTTCACATATTGCTGAAGCCTGGCTTGGAGAATTTTGAACATTACTTTACTAGCATGTGAGATGAGTTCAATTGTGTGGTAGTTTGAGCATTCTTTGGCATTGCCTTTCTTTGGGATTGGAATGAAAACAGACCTTTTCCAGTCCTGTGGCCACTGCTGAGTTTTCCAAATTTGCTGGCATACTGAGTGCGGCACTTTCACAGCATCATCTTTCAGGATTTGAAATAGCTCAACTGATATTCCATCACCTCCACTAGCTTTGTTTGTAGTGATGATTTCTAAAGCCCACTTAACTTCACATTCCAGGATATCTGGCTTTAGGTCAGTGATCACATCATCGTGATTATCTTGGTCATGAAGATCTTTTTTGTACAGTCCTTCTGTGTAGTCTCGCCACCTCTTCTTAATATCTTCTGCTTCTGTTAGGTCCATACCATTTCTGTCCTTTATCGAGCCCATCTTTGCATGAAATGTTCCCTTGGTATCTCTAATCTTCTTGAAGAGATCTCTAGTCTTTCCCATTCTGTTGTTTTCCTCTATTTCTTTGCATTGATCACTGAGGAAGGCTTTCTTGTCTCTTCTTGCTATTCTTTGGAACTCTGCATTTAGATGCCTATATATTTCCTTTTCTCCTTTGCTTTTCACTTCTCTTCTTTTCACAGCTATTTGTAAGGCCTCCCCAGACAGCCATTTTGCTTTTTTGCATTTCCTTTACATGGGGATGATCTTAATCCCTGTCTCCTGTACAATGTCACGAACCTCATTCCATAGTTCATCAGGCACTCTATCAGATCTAGGCCCTTAAATCTATTTCTCACTTCCACAGTATAATCATAAGGAATTTGATTTAGGTCATACTTGAATGGTCTAGTGGTTTCCCCTACTGTCTTCAATTTAAGTCTGAATTTGGTAATAAGGAGTTCATGATCTGAGCCACAGTCAGCTCCCAGTCTTGTTTTTGATGACTGTATAGAGCTTCTCCATCTTTGGCTGCAAAGAATATAATCAATCTGATTTCGGTGTTGACCATCTGGTGATGTCCATGTGTAGAGTCTTCTCTTGTGTTGTTGGAAGAGGGTGCTTGCTATGACCAGTGCATTTTCTTGGCAAAACTGTATTAGTCTTTGCCCTGCTTCATTCCGTATTCCAAGGCCAAATTTGCTTCTTACTCCAGATGTTTCTTGACTTCCTACTTTTGCATTCCAGTCCCCTATAATGAAAAGGACATCTTTTTGGGGTGTTAGTTTTAAAAGGTCTTGTAGGTCTTCATAGAACCGTTCAACTTCAGCTTCTTCAGCATTACTCGTTGGGGCATAGACTTGGATTACTGTGATATTGAGTGGTTTGCCTTGGAAATGAACAGAGATCATTCTGTTGTTTCTGAGATCGCATCCAAGTGCTGCATTATGGACTCTTTTGCTAACTATGATGGCTACTCCTTTTCTTCTGAGGGATTCCTGTCTGCAGTAGTAGATATAATCATCATCTGAGTTAAATTCACCCATTCCAGTCCATTTGAGTTTGCTGATTCTTAGAATATTGACATTCACTCTTGCCATCTCTCTTGTTTGACCACTTCCAATTTGCCCTGATTCATGGACCTGACATTCCAGGTTCTTATGCAATATTGCTCTTTACTGCATCGGACCTTGCTTTTATCACCAGTCACATCCACAGCTGGGTATTCTTTTTGCTTTGGCTCCATCCCTTCATTCTTTCTGGAGTTATTTCTCCACTGATCTCCTGTAGCATATTGGGCACCTACTGACCTGGGGAGTTCCTCTTTCAGTATCCTATCATTTTGCCTTTTCATACTGTTCATGGGGTTCTCAAGGCAAGAATCCTGAACTGGTTTGCCATTCCCTTCTCCAGTGGACCACATTCTGTCAGATCTCTCCACCATGACCTGCCCGTCTTGGGTTTCCCCACAGACATGGCTTAGTTTCATTGAGTTAGACAAGGCTGTGGTCCTAGTGTGATTAGTTTGACTAGTTTCCTGTGAGTATGGTTTCAGTATGTCTGCCCTCTGATGCCCTCTTGCAACACCTACCGTCTTACTTGGGTTTCTCTTACCTTGGGCGTGGGGTATCTCTTCATGGCTGCTCCATCAAAGTGCAGCCACTGCTTCTTACCTTGGATGAGGGGTATCTCCTCCCCACCACCCTTCCTGACCTTCAACGTGGGATAGCTCCTCTAGGCCCTCCTGTGCCTGTGCAGCCACCGCTCCTTGGACATGGGGTTGGTCCTTCCAGCTGCCACCCCCTGCCATGGGGGCTTGGGGTAGCTCATTTTGGCTGCCAACCCTGACCTCGGACTGGGTAGCTCTTCTCTGCCATTCCTGCGCCGTTGCAGCCTGGCACTCTCAACTGCTGACCCTGACCTCAGACGTGGGGTAACTCCTATCGGCGGTGTTTAGTGCAACGGTAGCAGCCACCCATGCTGGAGACAGCTTATTTATCCATTTGTTTTACCATTTTATTGGTTAGGACAGAGTGGTGAGGTTTAAGATCCTTACATGCCAGACTGGAAAAATCCAAAGTTGTAACTTTTTAATGAAAGGCTTCCTTAACCCTGTAGAAGCTCTGTCGGATGGAGGAGCAAGCAAGTCATAAGTACTGAGGACAACTCTGGGCTGCTATACAGATTTGCAACAGTCTAATTTTGTTGTGTCACAGCTGAATGGGTAAAGAATGTCAGATAGTATTTACGAAAATTGAGGAGAAAAGACTAAGAAACATCCTGTATATGAATTAATCATCTTAATAGGTCATCATAAGAGGTCATCATAAGAGACCACAATATTTCCATTCAATTCTGCAGAGAGAAATATCTGCAGAGATTTTTTTACAAAATTGGTTGTCTTTTTTTCAGCTTTTATGTATAGTCATTAAGTGGGACAATGTGAGCCATGGAGCTTGCATTATAATGGCATTTCTCATATGCCAGAGGGTTTATATTGCCAAAGTCCATATTAACCTACTTTATCCGGTTTACCTTTATAGAACATTTCACATCTTTGTTGATCACAGTAACTGAGTTGCTGTAGGACTGAAGGATTGGTCACAGTTATTGCAATGAAAGTTGTCAAGTGTTTTTAGATGCAGTAAAATTGACAAGATGAAGAGCCTATGATTCAGAATGCGTTGACAGTAACCCTTTAAGAGAGTTATCTCAACAGAGAATTTTTAGTCTGAATTCAATCTGTAAATTTCCGAACTGGTGTTTCAGTCACACTGTATCGTGTGACAGCTCAGAATGTATTTCCTTTAATTAAAGCATGCTATTGTGCCTTTTTGTTGCTACAGTTAATAATATTTAAAATTTACCTTTGGGCAGTATTCTCCTGTTTTACTGGGTAAATTGTTTTTTCTCCCCCACTAAGCTTCAAAATCTACATGTGTCATCATTGTTGAGTAGTTATTATCATATAGGTACTTCTGTTTTAACAACTTAAATTATTTTATTTATCAGTCAATTGTTTTCTGTATATTTACATATTTGCATTGCAGTCTATACTACTGGCCCTAGAAATAGGTCAATCTTCAGTAACACTATTTTATTATTCATATTTGGCTAAAGATGTACCCCAAATTAACATGAAATTACATTTTTATTCAAATTTTGCATGTAAATTAGTCAAATTTACACAACTTGTTTATGTCTAAAGAACAGGAGCTATTAACTTTTAGCTACATCAACATTGTTAAATAATGGGCTTATAGTTACTTTAACATTTTTTTTCCTCAAATTTATACATAATTTTTGAACTTTGGGGAAAAATAAGTACCTTTCTTTGCTTGCTTAAACTGGTCTACCACTGGCACAGATTTTACAGTTCTTCTTATCATTAAAATATATTTATTTATTTTGAATAGATAAAAGTTTAGAAACTATGACCAGCTAAACACAATTTACATGTTATATGTCAAAAATATGCTTTTTTAAAACTTTTTTTATTTTCTCTGGGAGTAATAGTCTACTTTTTTTTCCTTAGGGATGGTCTTGATCCCTCTCTCCTGTACAATGTTATGAACCTCCACGCATCAGGCACTCTGTTTATCAGATCTAGTCCCTTAAATCTATTTCTTTCTTCCACTGTATAATTGTAAGGGATTTGATTTAGGTCATACTTGAATGTTCTAGTGGTTTTTCCTACTTTCTTCAATTTAAGTCTGAATTTGGCAATAAGAAGTTCATGGTCTAAGCCACAGTCAGTTCCCAGTCTTGTTTCTGCTGACTGTATAGAGCTTCTCCATCTTTAGCTGCAAAGAATATAATCAATCTGATTTCAGTGTTGGCCATCTGGTGATGTCCATGTGTAGAGTCTTCTCTTGTGCTGTTGGAAGTGGGTGTTTGGTATGACCAGTGCGTTCTCTTGGCAAAACTGGATGGCATCCGGTCCCATCACTTCATGGCAAATAGATAGGGAAACAGTGGAGACAGTGGCTGACTTTACTTTTTTGGGCTCCAAAATCACTGCAGATAGTAACTGCAGACATGAAATTAAAAGAAACTTACTCCTTGGAAGGAAAGTTATGACCAACCTAGACAACATATTAAAAAGTAGAGACATTACTTTGCCAACAAAGGTCTGTCTAGTCAAGGCTATGGCTTTTTCAGTAGTCATGTATGGATGTGAGAGTTGGACTATAAAGAAAGCTGAGTGCCAAAGAATTGATTCTTTTGAACTGTGGTGTTGGAGAAGACTTTTGAGAGTCCCTTGGACTGCACGGATATCAAACCAGTCCATCCTAAAGGAAATCAGTCCTGAATATTTATTGGAAGGACTGATGCTGAAGTGAAACTCCAATACTTTGGCTACCTGATATGAAGAACTGACTCATTGCAAAAGACCCTGATGCTGTGAAAGATTGAAGGCAGAAGGAGAAGGGGACAACAGAGGATGAGATGGTTGGATGATATCACTGACTCGATAGACATGAGTGTGAGCAAGTTCCTGGAGTTTGTGATGGACAAGGAAGTCTGTGGTCCTTCAGTCAATGGGGTTCCAAATAGTCAGACACAACTGAGCAACTGAACTGAACTGAATAGTGTACCTGTTTGCTTGATTAGTTTTCTGTGTACTGCTGCTGCTGCTAAGTTGCTTCAGTCGTGTCCAACTCTATGCGACCCCATGGATGGCAGTCCACAAGGCTCCCCTGTCCCTGGAATTCTTCAGGCAAGAACACTGGAGTGGGTTGCCATTTCCTTCTTCAATGCATGAAAGTGAAAAGTGAAAGTGAGGTGGCTCAGTCGTGCCCAGTACTACTTAACAGTAATTCAACCCCAAAGTCTCTACTCCATAATTTCATCTCTACCATTTTCATTCTTCTTAGCTCCTCAGCTTCCTAATAATCTTATGTTGATAATTTAGATATTATCTTTCTGGACTTAAAAGTGTACTTTAATTGACATTGCTTAGTCTTATGTCTTTGTTTTTCTATTTTTCAGGATATTTCTTTAACATTGTCTTCCATTGCTCCCATCAAATTTTCAATTCCCACTTTCATTTCCATTTTTAAGTCTTTTTTTTTTTAATTACCTACTTCCATTTTCAAGGCATTCTATTATTATCAATGCAGGACCTTTTCATATTGCTTCTTGGACCTACAATCCAGGTGAATAATTTTATTGATATAGATTGAACATTTGTGTTCCCTCAAAATTCATATGCTGAAACCTAAGGCTGATTTTGATGGTATTAGGAAGTGCAGCCTTTGGTAACTGATCAGATTATGAAGGCAACTCATCAAAACAAAACTACTGCCCTTAGAACGAAGGCCCCACAGCGTTAGCTCTGCTGTTCTGCCCAGAGTAGTTATAGCAGAATGACAGCCGTTTCTAAGGATGAGGGACTCTCACCAGACACTGACTCCACCAGTGCTGTTATCTCGAGCTATTCTTCCAGAACTTTGAGAAGTAAATATTGGTTGTTTATAAACCATCCAGTCTGGTATTCTGTTATGATAGCTGGAATGACAAGAGAAATATAGCTTTTAATTGCTTTTTTTTCTTTTAAATGCATCATATCAGCTTCCTCCAAATTGTTTTTTCCTCATTTTGTTCTCATTACTAATTCTTTTCAGATATTTGTCACATATGTCTGGCAATCCTTGGCTGTCTGCTCATATTTAAGAATGGTCAGTAGAAAGCTGATTGGAAGTTACTTGTAGGTTTGTCAATTGCGATCTTATTTTGAAGGTGGCTTGGTAAGATTCTTTTCTTGGGAAACTCCTGCATTTACAGCCTTTTTGTCTTTTGTTTACACCGCGGGAACCTCTTCTAGACTCCTAACTTCAGATTGTGAGAGTGGAAGCCAGTACACTAGAGATAAGTGGGAAAGACTGTTCAGTCATATCATCTAGTATGAGAACTTCGTTTTAACCTCTGATGGTATGCACTCCCTCCTCTACACTATCCTGCCTGTGTTTCCCCTCATCTACCCTGCAATTTTTTTTTTTTTTTTCGTACTTTCTCTGGAGTTATATGTGTGTGTGTGTATATACACACACACATATATATTTTTTAACCTGGGAGGAGAGAAGGTGGGTTGGATTCCTGTGTGGGAAAGATCCCCGGGAGGAGGCCAGGGATTCCACTCCAGTATTCTTGCCTGGAGAATTCCATGAACAGAGGAGCCTGGCAGGCCATAGACCTCAGGGTTGCACAGAGTCACACTCAACTGAAGCAACTTAGCACTCACACACATTGTCTATTACTAAGCTTTTTATTACAGGGGTATTCTATGATACAGTATATGTGATTTGATTTTTTTTTTTTTTTTTATAGCAGACTAAGGATTACTAGTGGAGAAGGCAGTGGCACCCCACTCCAGTACTCTTGCCTGGAAAATCCCTTGGATGGAGGAGCCTGGAAGGCTGCAGTCCATGGGGTCACTGAGGGTCAGATACAACTGAATGACTTCACTTTTACTTTTCACTTTCATGCATTGGAGAAGGAAATGACAACCCACTCCAGTGTTATTGCCTGGAGAACCCCAGGGATGGGGGAGCCTGGTGGCCTGCTGTCTATGGGGTCACACAGAGTCGGACACGATTGAAGTGACTTAGCAGCAAGGATTACTAGATCCATGGATCTAGTAAGTTATACTGCTTTTTATTTTTTTGTTATTATTGCTCCCTGTTCCATTATCAATCTCTTTCGTTTATTTATTTCAATTTCTTTTTAAAAGTTTATTTAAAAAGTATTTATTATAATTTTAGGACAGTTTCAGTAGGGAGAAAAGTTAAATATATTTGTTTAATCTAACATCTCTAACAACATTTTCTTTTTTTTTTATTTTTTTCCTTTATTATATTGAAAACGTCATAGATAATATTTTTTAAGTGTTTCTGAGGCATCATAGTAGAAGAGGTATAGTGTAAACAATGGTTCCAGTAATTTGCTTCTTTTAAGAGTATTAAAGTATTTGATGTTAATTATTTTTAAGTTAAGAATACAGAAAAGTAAGAAATGATGTTTATCATTTAAAGGAATTGGATTTAATAATAGGCCAACAATGAGATAGTGTTTTGTTTTTTCAATGTAACTTTACAGACTGAAACAGTACATAGCAAATAAATTTCATGTGACTAACATTTTCATGTAACTAACATGTGACTAATATTTTCAATTGATTATATGTAATAAAACATTTTGTGAACAAATTAATTTGATAGTATTATTTCAATGCATATTTTCTATCACATATATACCAATAAGCATAAATACGTGTTTTATATGTATGTTGGATATTTCAAGAAACCTTTTTGATCTCAGTTCTAGTATTGATCAATACTAGAAACAAAGTATTGTCAGAAAGATTAATTTGCAAACTTGTCAAATTGTATTTAATCATCAATTTCCAAGTTCTATCTCTTCAGTTCAAATGCATATAACCAATAGTCAGTGCAGTTATCCATGAGTATGTTTTGCCACAATTTCATCTCATGAGCTTGAGAAAGAAACTATTTTGCTTATTGTTGTTGTTGCTCAGTCGTTCAGTCGAGTCTGACTCTTTGCGACTCCATGAGCTGCAGCATGCCAGGTCTCCTTGTCCTCACCATTGTTCAGAGCTTCAGCAAACTCATATCCATCCAACCATCTCATCCTCTGTCACCCCTTCTCCTCCTGCCTTCAATCTTTCCCAGCATCGCGGTCTTTTCTAATGAGTCTGTTCTTTGTATCAGGTGACCAAAGTTTTGGAGGTTTAGCTTCATCATCAGTCCTTCCAATGAATATTCAGAATCAATTTCCTTTAGGATTAACTTGTTGGAGCTCCTTGCAGTCCAAGGGACTCTCAAAAGCCTTCTCCAACACCACAGTTAAAATAATCAATTCTCTGGGGCTCAGCCTTCTTTATGGTCCAACACTCACATCCATACATGACTACTGGAGAAACCATAGCTT
Source organism: Bubalus kerabau (assembly GCF_029407905.1). Classification (NCBI taxonomy): domain Eukaryota; kingdom Metazoa; phylum Chordata; class Mammalia; order Artiodactyla; family Bovidae; genus Bubalus; species Bubalus kerabau. The sequence goes on along the minus strand of NC_073635.1, from coordinate 5,585,462 downwards.
TGACTAGATGGACCTTTGTTGGCAAAGTAATGTCTCTGCTTTTTAATACACTTTCTAGGTTATTAATAGCTTTTCTTCCAAAGAGCAAGAGTCTTTTAGTTTCATGGCTGCAGTCACCATCTGCAATGATTTTGGAGCCCAAGAAAATAGTTTCTCACTGTTTCCATTGTTTTCCCATCTATTTGCCATGAACTGATGGCAAACGGTGCCATGATCTTAGTTTTTGAATGCTGAGTTTTAAGCTAGCTTTTTCACTGCCCTCTTTCACCTTCATCAAGAGGCTCTTTAGTTCCTCTTTGCTTTCTTAAATAAGGATGCTGTCATTTTGCTTATAATCAGCATCTCAAAAGGAGCTTTATAAGGTTTCTCTACAAGTCTTGTAGACAATCACTTTGAAAATTAACAGGAATAAATCATTTTAACTTTTGTTATAGAATTTTAGAATAGGTTCAAAACTGCTCCCTAAAGAAAATTTGGGATTTGCTTAACCATACCTCTAAGTCTTTTAAGAAATTGACTATCCAAGTTAGATCCTCCAATTTTCACTGGAAATTACTACAGAATCCTTACCACCTGATTATCTTTTGTCTTAAGCATGCAGGTCTTTTTTCTTCCTTTTCTTAAAAAAAAAAAAAAAAAAAATTGTAGTATAGTTGAAATACAATGCTGTGTTAGTTTCAGGTATATGGCAAAGTGAATCAGTTATACATATACATATATCAACTCTTTTTTATTTTCCCATATAAGACATTTCAGAGTATTGAGTAGAATTTCCTGTGCTATACAGTAGGTCTGTAGGAGTTACCTGTTTTATATATAGTAGTGTATATATGTCATTCCTAGTCTCCCCATCAATCCCTGCCTTTACCATCTAGCGTAGCCAAGAAATATACTTTATGAAAAAATTAATTAATAGAAATAATGCTTATAAAATACTGTCTGACATAAATGCTTTTGTAGGATATAGATTATATTTTATAAATACAGTGAACTGACCACCTAATTCACTAATAGATTTGCCTTTTAGGGAATATGAAATAATACTTCCCATTGGCTTCAAGGAAAGGCCACGTGGTACTTTGGGTTATAATATAAATGTTTAGTATTCTAGTCAATATATCACTTAGTATTCTATACATATAAATCACACATTAGACCTTTTTTAAAGAATCAGTTTCTATGACATTTATGTATTACAAATGCCATGAAAAGGAATCATGAATATTACTCACTAACCCATATCTGAGTATATTATTATAGACTATTTATATATATTGTAAAACAATGAAAATTATTTTATTTAGTCATATATTTTCTGTTTGACTATTGTTTCAGTCTTAATAGTAAATATAAAGAGAGAATTAAGTAGATTTTAAATGTTTTTGCAAAAAAAAAAAAAGAGATTGTGAAAAAGGAAGATGTATTTAGAGATATTGCTCCAGTCTTATAATTATGACTACCTTTACTTGTTAAATATCTACAGTGTTTCTACAATTTAACAATATCTGGTACATTTAAGAATTGGGCTCATTAAATGACCATCTATATTACTGACTGATAGTTTATGTTTTTGCTTTTTTTTTCTTTTTTGCTTTATTTTGTGTACTCACTTGAAATTCTCTAATACTTTTAGACATGTTGAATCAAACACGTTTTTTTTTGTAATTCTTGCCTAGACTTTAAATCCTCTTACAAAAATAAATTCAAAGAACAAATAATAGTGAAGAAAAATTGCTACTAAATGCATATTTTACTATCAGTCCTCATTTGAAAATGGTGGAAAAACCAGCTAAATACTGAATAGCTGTGTTACTGCTGCTTTAATTAGCCAGCTATCTGTTCCTGTTTAGTATTGAGAAAAGGTAAATTGCCCTCCCAGGTATGAAAGTTAAACAAAATGGGAAATATTTTAGTTTATAAAGCCTGTATAAAACTAATTTCTGTTTCTCTCCATGTATTTTTATTCAGAATACATCATTAATTTGAATGGGCAATTCGGTATAGGGATTAATGGTGGGATATGGTGAATAACTCTAAAATGTACCTAAATACAAAATAGCTTGTGGCTATATGCCTTATATAAAGCATTAATCCATCTGATCAAATTAAGCCAATATATGTCTCAAGAAATAAACTGCATATAAAATAAAGCTGAATGTTGAAATAACGTCTATGTTCTCTCTGGGACAAATGTATTCTAGATATGAAAACATCACTGTTTCTTCTTTTTTTTCTTTGCCTATTCCAAAAAGCTTTAAAAAAAAATGTTTTTCAATGTTTAAAATGATTATCTTGAAATAAATGTCAGTCATGAAAAAATTGGTTTGAATTATTTTAATTTTGCATTATTCTATACAGAAGGCCATGTCTATATTCAAACACATTCTGTAACACATTCTACATGAGTCCATATACAAACACATTCTGTAATACATGCTACCTGAATCTAAGAAGTTATCAGCCCTGTGCATAATTTGCTGTCCATTTCCCAGATAAAGAGTAAGCAGTTGACACACAGAACAATTGGAAGTGGAAAGGAATGCCAGGTCTAAGGGGAGAACATTCAGAAGAATTAGTTTTTTTTTTTTTTTTAATCTACTCCAGGTTACTGATACAAACTGAATGAAATCTCCCCTGACTTTTGAAGCCTCTTATTAATTGGCATTTAAACGCTGGTCTCTCAGTTTTGTGCAACTCTTTGGAACCCCATAGAAGCCCATCAGGCTTCTTTGTCCATGGAATTCTCCAGGCAAGTTTAATGGAGTAGGTTGCCGTTTCCTTCTCCAGGGGATCTTCTTGACACAGGGATCAAACCTGGGTCTCCTGTACTGGAGGCAGATTTTTTTTTTTTTTTTTTTTTTTTTTGTACCACATGAGCCATCAGGGTAGACCCATGTATAGGGTACAATTTACAAACTCAAAAAGATTTGAAGTACTTATTTTGCATCATTAATATCTTATACAAGATAACAAAAACATTTTCCCCAAATTTGTAAATTTACGAGATAGAAAATTTGAAAGAGGCATAACTGGAGAAAGTCAAATTTGGATGGTGTGACTGACACTTTGAAGGTGTTCTCACAGTGATCTCATGGAATAGAGACAAAGGATAAGTTAACTTCTTGAAAAATTCCTTCTTTTCTTAGTATTTGGAACAGAGTCTCCTGGCTATCTTCCTTTTCAGATCACTAAGAAAGATGCTTCCTCTATATAGCAACTACTTTTCTTCTGCTAAATCCTAAAAGTTTCAGGTTCCCCATACTTCTGTTCTTGGTCATTTTATGTTCTTGTTTTCTGGTTGAAAGGGAATTTCATCTTCTCCTGCAACATTCATTCTATCTGTATTTATAACTTCTGAAGTTTCATCTCTGTTCCTGACCTTTCTCTTACCTCCAGTAAATGAGTTTATACAGAATGTAAGTAAAACAGAGTAAAATGCCATAAGAATGTCCTGCAAAATTACCACTTCAAAATGGCCAATCCTACTCTCTTTCCCCAAATCCATGCCTAGCTTTGCCTTTCCTATCTTAAAAGCATTATTTTTAAGCTATTTCTTTGCTTAAGGAAAAATGCCAAATATGTAAAATCTAAACTGATGACAGTTAGTTACATATTTTCTGTGTCTAATGCTTCCCTCACATGTCTTCTTTTTCATCAGCCGTTCTATTCTCTTTAACAAACTCCTGTTTCTCAAGAATCTCAACAGGATGGTTTTAGGCCCTCTCTGATTTTATTGATGCTTCTTTTCAATCCACTAATCATATTGCTACTAGAATTTTCACTCAAAAATATCAGATTTAACTGCCACTTTTCTGTTTCAAATCTTTTAACTCTTCTTATTTATTCTTAAAGAAATTTAAAAGACTTCCCTTAACACTGCCTAAATTATTTTCAGTTTTCTCATCCAAATATACAGGCACATTGAATCAATGGCAGTTTCTTGTGTGTGCCATGAAATGTATACCTTTTACATTTTGAGTCCTTAGGCTTTTTTAATATGTCTCTTCAATTTTGGTAAACCTGGTGGACAAATCTCACAAACATTTCAAACTCACATTCCAGTTTCATGTCTCCTCTGCAACTTTGTTAATAGCACACCATCAGCTTTTATGTTTATTCTGTATTATATTAAGTCTTTCAGTTTCACAACTGATACAACTATATGCTTATGTAGCAGCCAAACTGACCATATGGTGAGTACCTGGAGGGCAGTAACCATTTTTTATTTGTATTTGTATTTGTAGGTCCTGTGTTTAACTGGCCCATTGCAGGCACTTAATATATTTTTATTATTTAAAAAACTAAACTTGGGACTGAGTTTGTGACCTTTCCAGTTGAAATGGGAAAAAAAAAAGAAAATCGAGCATCTTTCCGGAAGAGTATAAAGAATGACTTTGTGGTCCTAGCCAACATTCTACCTATCAACAATAAAGACTCTAATATCCTAAGGCTAACTCTCATAGAGCACTCACCTAACAGCTTCACAATTACCCAGACTGATATTTACCTTCATTACAAAGCACTTTAGGGGGTGCCTATAGTATGAAATATACACTGTAAAACCATATTCTCACCCTTTACTTGCGTGCAACTCAGTGATAGCTGGACTGTTAGGAAGAAAACATTTTGTGTGGTTCCTGACTAACCCTTATGAGTAGTTTTTGTGCTATTTCAAAGTAATTTAACTCTTGGGAGAGAGTAGAGCAACAGTTATCAGGCTAGGATCAGAATTAATAGGGTCTGTATTGATCAGACAGAACTCTTTACTGGAGCTCTGGCCAGTCAAATGTAACATTTCTTCTCTACTACCTTTGGTTGTCTTTAGGGACCATCATCAAAAGATGTGTGAGTTTCAAAGTGTTAGCCTTCTTTTTCAGATCATTAAAAAGGGGAGAGTAGTGTGGCAGATGACTGAAAACAATGAGGACTATCAAGTCCAGGATTTTAAAAGTTTGAAAAATATTAGAAAAAGAAAAAAGCTAAGTAGAAAATAAGGCATAGCTTACCATTTATTACTCATCTTAACAACTGTTTCCACTATTTTTATTTACTTCTAAATACAGAAACATAGGTACTATATGTTAAATCTCCTAGTTATAAATCTATAATATAATTATTGTAGCTTTTTAAAGAGTGGCTTATTTTTCCATTTTATCCTCATGTAACAGCAAGATTTATATATTCCATCCTATGATGCTGTTTATGTATATTTGTGGAAATAATTGTACTATACATTTTACTTCTTGGCTTATTTTTCAATTGAATGTTTATGTTTATGTCTGATAATAAAATTTTAAGAGAAAGCAAAGTATTACTAGTTGACTAATCTTTTCTCTCATATAATTTTTTTGAATCAGGAATAGGGCTTTGAATAGGAATTCACTTGTTGATACTTAGATTTAGATCAATAATATAAAGGTAAAAACAAGAATTTTTATAGAGTGAATAAGAAATAATGAGCAAAAATGAAAGACACAAAAGAATACAAACATATGCAGAATAAAGTAACCAGTGAGAGATTAAAAATTAAAATTTCACCCTTTCCTATGCTACTTGATAATAATAGTGATTTTCTTTGGTATGAATGTTAAAATTCCATCTCTGTCCTCAAACTCATTCATATTGTTCCTTTGATTGAATTTATATACATGTTATATTGCCATCTGATTCATTTTAATATATTAATCTATAATTTAAAATGATTCAGCCAATACTATGTTTGCTGATTTAAAATATCTTTGTCATTAAAGCAAATGTATATGACACAAACTAATAAAAGTTAAAAAAAAAAGCACTAAGTCCATTGTTTATCCATATAATTGTAAGGAAATGGCTTGCCAACTTTCCTTTACTGCTATTCCAATAGCTTTAAGTGAATTCATCTTTCTGTAATTAATTTACTTACCAGCTTGACATCTTTGTATGCAATCCATACCTCAGATTCTCACTCTATCTTGCATAAAAAATTAAATAATAACAATCTTCATAGGGTTTTATAATTTTCTATTTGCCTCTCTGATGTTTACCTGACTCCTAAAGTAATTTTTCTTCTACAATTATAGTTTTATTGTCTAGTCTATAACAAAATGGTCACATGGATCATAGCCTTGTGTAGCTCAATGAAACTATGAGCATGTTATTCAGGGCCACCTACAAAGGATGGGTCACGGTGAAGAGTTCTGACAAAATGTGGCCCACTGGAGAAGGGAAGGGCAAACCACTCAGCATTCTTGCTTTGAGAATCCCATGAACAGTATGAAAAGGAGACAAAATATGAAACTGAAAGATGAGCCCACCCCAGTCCTCAATCTGTAGGTATCCAATATGCTACTGGGGCAAAGTAGAAAAAGTTTCAGAAAGAATGAAGACACTGAGCCAAAGCAGAAAAGACACCAGTTGTGGATATTTCTGGTAGCAAAAATAGAGTCCCATGCTATACCGAACAATATTTGCATTGGAACCTGAAATGTTAGGTCCATGAGTCAAGTGAATTGAAAGTAAAAGTCTCTCCAGCTGAGACACAAGGGAAGCCCAATGTACTGTAGCAATAATTGCTCAGCCGTGTTTGACTCTCTGCGACCCCATGGACTACAGAGTCCATGGAATTCTCCAGGCCAGAATACTGGAGTGGGTAGCCTTTCCCTTCTCCAGGGGAATCTTCCCAACCCAGGGAACAAATCCAGGTCTCCCCCATTGCAGGCGGATTCTTTACCAGCTGAGACACAAGGGAAATCCAAGGTGAATTGGATGTGGTCAAACGAGATGGAAAGACTGAACCTTGACATTTTAGGAATCAGTGAACTAAAATGGAAGGGAATGGGTGAATTTAATTCAGATGACCATTATGTCTACTATCATAGACAAGAATCTTTTAGAAGAAATGGAGTAACTTTCACAGTCAACAAAATAATCTGAAATGCAGTATTTGGGTGCAGTCTTAAAAACTGCAAAATGATCTTGATTTGTTGCCAAGGGAAAACATTCAACATCACAGTAATCCAACTCTATGCCCCAACCACTAACATCAAAGAAGTTGAAGTTGACCTGTTCTATGAAGACCTACAAGACTTTCTAAAACAAACACCAAAAAAAAAAAAAAAGAAAGAAAAATCAAGAAAAATCATTTTCATCACAGGGAATTGGAATGAAAAAATAGGAAGTCAAGAGATAATTGGAGGAATAGGCAATTTTGCCTTGGAATACAAAATGAAACAGGACAGAAGCTAACAGAGTTTTGTGAAGAGAACACACTAGTAATAGCAAACAGCATCTTCCAAGAACACAAGGGATGACGCTAAACATGAACATCACCAAGTAGTCAAACCCAAAATCCAATTGATTATATTCTTTTCAGCTGAAAATAGAGCTCTATAAAGTCATCAAAAACAGTATCTGGAGGTGACTGTGACTCAGGTCATGAGCTTCTTATTGCAAAATTCAGATTTAAATTGAAGAAAGAAGGGAAAACAACAAGGCCATTCAGGAATGGCCTAAATCATATCGCTTTTAATTATACAGTGGAACTGACAAATAATTTCAAGGGATTTGACCTGATAGAAGAATTATGGACTGCAGTTCGTAACATTGTACAAGAAGCAGTGACCAAAACCATCCCCAAGAAAAAGAAATGCAAGAAGGAAAAATGGTTGTCTGAGGAGGCCTTATAAATAGCTGAGAAAAGAAGAGAAGCAAAAGGCAAAGTAGAAAAGGAAACATACCGAACTGAATATAGAGTTCCAAAGAACAACAAGGAGAGATAAGAAAAGCTTCTTAAGTGAACAATACAAAGAGGAAAACAATATAATGGGAAAGACTATAGATCTCTTCAAGACAATTAGAGATACCAAAAAGCAGAGACATTACTTTGCGAATAAAGGTCCATCTAGTCAAAGCCTTGGTTTTTCCAGTAGTCATGTACGGATTTGAGAGTTGGACTATAAAGAAAGCTGAATGCCAAAGAATTGATGCTTTTGAACTGTGGTGTTGAATAAGACTCTTAAGAGTCTCCTAGACTACAAGAAGATCGAACCAGTGAGTCTTAAAGGAAGTCAGTCCTGAATATTAATTGGAAGGACTGATGCTGAAGCTAAAACTCCAATACTTTGGTCACCTGATGTGAAGACCTGACTCCTTGGAAAAAGACCCTAATGCTGGGATAGGTTGAATGCAGGAGGAGAAGAGGATGACAGACAATGAGATGGTTGGATGGCATCACTGACTCGATGAACATGAATTTGCATAAGCTCTGGGAGTTGCTGTTGGACAGAGAAGCCTGATCTGCTGCTGTCCATGGGGTCACAAAGAGTTGGACACGACTAAGCAACTGATCTGAACCGAAGAAAACATTTTATACAAGGATGGGCACAAAAAAGAACGGAACCTAATACAAGCAAAAGAGATTAAGAATAGGTAGCAAGAATCCAGAGAAGAACTCTATAAGAAAGGTCTTTATGACCCGGAAAACCACAAAGGTGTGGTCACTCACCCAGAGTCAGACATCCTGGAGTGTGAATCAAGTGGTCCTTAAGAAGCATTATTATGAACCAGTCTAATGGAGGTGATGAAATTCCAGCAGAGCTATTTAAAATCCTAAAAGGTAACGAACTTTAGTAAATGAGTGCACTAACTGATAAATAAATGTGAATATTAAGATTATTATCTCAGATGATATAATACACAAAATGCTTAGTCAAACATGGTATTTTGTCCTTCACAATGCTCCCTCCACACTCATTTCTGCATGGTTTTTTTTTTTTTTACATTTCCACATGTTCTTTCTATCAATCTTCCTGGAAAACTATTACTATTTTCTGGAGATAGAATTTATCAAATGATAGATTTTCTAATTATATGTTTCATTAATAGAAACTGTTGATACATAAAATGTACAACATCTATGAAGGAACATACCCTTTCTTATTAAGAAAAAAACAAATTTCATAGCATTGAGTATACACTATCTCCATTTGCACTTTTCTTCTCTTATAGAGCTACATTTTTTTCTCCCCCCAGCCCCCACACAAGAGCTATAAAGTCATACAAGGATATGTCTTGATTTGTAGCTTACTGAAGAATTGATGCTTTTGAACTGTGGTGTTGGAGAAGACTCTTGAGAGTCCCTTGGACTGCAAGGAGATCCAACCAGTCCATTCTAAAGGAGATCAATCCTGGGTGTTCATTGGAAGGACGGATACTGGAGCTGAAACTCCAATACTTTGGCCACCTCATGCGAAGAGTTGACTCATTGGAAAAGACTCTGATGCTGTGAGGGATTGGAGGCAGGAGGAGAAGGGGATGACAGAGGATGAGATGGATGAATGGCATCACCAACTCAATGGACATAAGTTTGAGTGAACTCCGGGAGTTGGTGATGGACCGGGAGGCCTGGCATGCTGCAATTCATGGGGTCACAACGAGTCAGACATGACTGAGCGACTAAACTGAACTGAACTGAAGTTGACATAATTATTGATAGCATGTTAAAAATGTCCATATAATTAATAAAACAGAAAACTTATAAAGCACACTGCTTTCGCTAAATACTATTATAAGAATATCTATATGGTCACTTCTCAGGGGATTTAGTTTGCATTGTGAGAATAACACAATCATCTTTATTTTCATGCATATAAGGGCAAAACAATTTGTACCTATTTTCATTTTTCAGTAAGTCAATTTTTTTCCATTCACATAATATAGTCAAGTTTTGTTGAAGATAATTTTTCAGATAATCTCTCTAGTAAATCAATAATTAAACATTATAAACACTTACCATCATATATATCCACATTTACAAGTAAATAGTCCTTTCTATGGCTCAAAACTGGAGAAGGTAATGGCACCCCACTCCAGTACTTTTGCCTGGAAAATCCCATGGATGGAGGAGCCTGGTAGGCTGCAGTCCATGAGGTTGCTAAGAGTTGGACAGGACTGAGTGACTTTGCTTTCACTTTTCACTTTGGTGCATTGGAGAAGGAAATGGCAGCTCACTCCAGTGTTCTTGCCTGGAGAATCTCAGGGACGGGGGAGCCTGGTGGCTGCCATCTATGGGGTCACACAGAGTCGGACACGACTGAAGTGGCTTAGCATAGCATAGCATGGCTCAAAATTATTTCTTTTTATTTTCTCAACATAGTTGTTCCTTATTATTATCAATTCATTATTGGTCTAGTTCCACTGGGCTTAACATTTGCAATTATCCTTTCTTCCACAAGTTGAAATTTGCTGTTCCAAATATTACTTAGCTTCTATTAGTTCAGTAACATTGAAAGACATAATATAAAGAATGAGCGTGATAAAGTGAGGTTGAAATGATACATTAGAGCTAGGATATAAAGGTTGTACGAGTTTTACTTTTTCTGAAAGCAATGGAAAAAATGATATTTTGGTAGCATTTTTAACTTTACATTTCAATGGGATTATTTAAGTTGCTTTGTGGAGAACAACAATTAAAGGGACACAATTGATGAAAGGGACAAAAGCTGATTCAGCAGTCTGAGTCAAAGTTGATTTGACATAATCTAATTATATGGCAATAGTCATTGATTGAAGGCATAGATTTATGAGGTTTTTGAGGGATAAAGGGAGAGAAAGAGAGATATAATTGATAATGGCTAGGTTTCTATCTTGATAACTGCTTTGCTGACAATGGTCTGTATAGTCAAAACTATGGTTTTTCCAGTAGTCATATAAGGGTGAGAGAGTTGGACCATAAAGAAGGCTGAGTGCCAAAAATGGATGCTTTTGAATTGTGGTGCTGGAGAAGACATTTGGGAATCCCTTGGATGGAAAGGAGATCAAATCAGTCAATCCTAAAGGAAATCAACCCTGCATATTCATTGGAAGGACTGATGCTGAAGCTGATACTCCAATATTTTGGTCCCCTGATAAGAAGAGCCAACTCATTGGAAAAGACTGATGCTGGTAAAGACTGAAGGTAGGGGGAGAAGGAGGCAACAGGATGAGAAGGTTGGATGGCATCACTGACAAGGTTAGATGGCATCAATGGACATGAACTTGAGCAAAGTCAGGGAGATAGTGAAGAACAGGGAAGCCTGGTGTGCTGCAGTTCATAGGGTTGCAAAGAATTGGACATGACTTAGTGACTGACAACAAGAGCCGCTTGGATGCTAATGCTGTACCTAGGGTATGGGAATGAAGGTAAAACTCATTTGGAGAACAGTAACTTTAAGGGTTGCACTTTAGTTTGGCTTCCTTGAGAAGCAGATATTGAGGAGATGATTCAGATTCAATGGGTTTATTTTGAAGACAACTTTAGAAAATATTGATGGAGAGGAGAAAGTGAAACAGGGAACCAAATACAACCAACCAGGATATGTTACCTGGTAAATTACCACTAAATTGCTAGATCCAATTTCCAATGAAAAACTAGGATTTGATCCAACTGGCACATGTTGGTATCCCTTAGGTGTAAAGCATGCTCCTTGGTGTTATCTTCATTATTAGAAAATGATGTTTATAAACAGTTAGACTATATATAGAAGAGGACTTCTCCCAAAGGATATTAATCTCCTTCCACTTTTGGCCTATATGCAAGTGGCAAAATCAGCTCCAACCACCAGAGAAACTCTGTTGTGGAGATTAGAACTGGAGCCAAGGTGTATTGTAGAGGACAAGATGAGAAGTTGCATGTGAGGCAAGATGGTATTTGTCACACAAAGCACTGAAGGAAGAGAAGGTTGTAGGTTGAAATTCATGAGAGGGGATTTTTCCAGATAGAAACAAAGAGTGAAATTTCAAGAAACATAAAGCTGAAATATTGACTATTTGGAATTCAGGGGGAATATTGACTAAAAAGTATTTAGTAGATTTACAACTAAATATGCTATTTCTGACTTTGTATGAAAATATGCATTGTAAGAGAAGAAGTATAATTCATATATTACCTAGTGTTTTCTAATTTTGCCTTTTAGTTATGGTGTATTTAATGTACATTTTATCAAGATCACATCTATATTTGGACATATGAGAGGACTGTTATTTCTTTATAACATTAAATGCATGTGAATTGCTTTAGTCAATTACATATCAACAAACATGGTGTAGATGGCTAGTAAAGTATTCACCTGCCAGTGGAGGAGCCACAGGTGACACAGTTTCTATCCCTGGGTTGGGAAGATCCCCTGGAGAAGGAAATGGAAACACACTCCAGTATTTTTGCTAGGATAATCCCATGGACAGATAGCCTGGTTAGCCACAGTTTAAAAGATCACAGAATTGGACACAACTGAGTGACTGAGCACACAGCCAAAGTGCACAGAAGCTTGGAATGACCAATGATCTTCTGCCTGATGCTACTGCCAATTTCTTTGTAGGTGATTTGTGTTCTGTAATGTACACTTTGTTGAGTTCAGCTCAGTTCAGTCCTGTCTGACTCTTTGCAACCCTATGAACAGCCACATGCCAGGAATCCCTGTCCATCACCAACTCCCAGAGGTTGCTCAAACTCATTCCAACGAGTCACTGATGCCATCCAACCATCTCATCCTCTGTTGATCCCTTCTCTTCCTACCTTCAATCTTTCCCAGCATCAGAGGCTTTTCTAATGAGTTGCCTCTTCCCATCAGGTGGCCAAAGTATTGAAGCTTCAGCTTCAGCATCAGTCCTTCCAATGAATATTCAGAACTAATTTCCTTTAGGATTGACTGGTTTAATCTCCTTACAGTCCTAGGGACTCTCAAGAGTCTTCTGCAACACCAACGTTTGAAAGCATCAATTCTTGGTGCTCAGCTTTCTTTATGGTCCAACTCTCACGTCCAAATGCGTGACTATTGGGAAAAGCACAGCTTTGACTAGACAGACCTTTGTTGGCAAAGTAATGTCTCTGATTTTTAATACGCTGTCTAGGTTGGTCATAGCTTTTCTTCCAAGGAGCAAGCATCTTTTAATTTCATGGCTTCTGTCACCATCTGCCATAATTGTGTAACCTCAAAAAAAAAAAAAAAAAAAAGTCTCACTGTTTCCATTGTTTCCCTATCTATCTGCCATGAAGTAATGGGACCAGATGTCATGATCTTCATTTTTTGAATGCTGAGTTTTTTTAATTAATTTACTTTTTTATTGATGGATGATTGCTTTACAGAATTTTGTTGTTTTCTGCCAAACCTCAAAATGAATCAGCAGAAGGTTGAGATATATATATGTGTATATATATATATCCCCTCCCTTTTGAACCTCCCTCCCATCTTCCTCCCAATTACACCCCTCTAGGTTTATAGCAAGCCCCGTTCGAGTTTCCTGAGCCACACAGCAAATTCCTGTTGGCTATCTATTTTACATATGGTAATGTGTTTACATGTTATTCTTTCCATTTATCTCACCCTCTTCTCCCCTCTCCCACTGTTCATAAGTTTATTATGTATTTCTGTTTCTCCATTGCTTCACTATAAATACATTCTTCAGTACCATTTTTCTAGATTCCATATATATGTGTTAGAATATAGCATTTATCTTTCTGTTTCTGACTTACTTCACTCAGTATAATAAGTTCTAGATTCATCCACCTCACTAGAACTGACTCAAACGCATTCCTTTTTATGGTTGAGTAATAATCCATCATGTGTATGTAAAACAACTTCTTTATCCATCTAGGTTGCTTTTGTGTTCTAGCTGTTGTGCTGCTGCTGCTGCTGCTAAGTCACATCAGTCATGTCCGACTCTATGAGACCCCACAGATGGCAGCCCACCAGGCTCCTCTGTGGGGTCATAGAGGACTGCAGGGATTCTACAGGCAAGAATACTGGAGTGGGTTGCCATTTCCTTATACAATACATGCATGCTAAGTCGCTTCAGTTGTGTCCGACTCTGTGCAACCCCATGGACAGCAGCCCACCAGGCTCCCCTGTCCATAGGATTCTCCAGGCAATACTGTAGTGGGTTGTCTAGCTATTGTAAATAGTGCTAAAAGGAACAATGGGATACATGTGTCTTTTTCAATTTTGGTTTCCTCAGTGTATATGCCTAGAAGTGGGATTGGTGGGACATATGGTGGTTTTATTGCTAATTTTTTAAGGAATCGCCATGCCATCTTCCATAACTGTATCCTGAAAGAGTGTTCCCTTTTCTCCACACCCTCTTAAGCATTTATTGTGTGTAGATTTTGATGATGGCCATTCTAACTGGTGTGAGGTTATATCTCATTGTAGTTTTGATTTGCACTTCTCTAATAATGAGTGATGCTGAACATCTTTTCAAGTGTTTGTTAGTCATCTGTATGTCTTCTTTGGAGAAATGTCTGTTTAGGTCTTTTTCCCATTTTTTGATTGAGTGTTTGTTTTTCTGGTACTGAGTTGTATGAGCTGCTAGTATATTTTGGAAAGAAATCCTTTGTCAGTTGTTTCATTTGCTATTATTTTCTTCCATTCTGAGGGTTGTCTTTTCACCTTCCTTATAGTTTCCTTTACTGTGCAAAAGCTCTTAAGTTTAATCAGGTCCCACTTGTTTACTTTTGTTTTATTTCCATTAACCTAGGAGCTGGGTCATAGAGGATCTTGCTGTGATTTATGTCATCGAGTGTTCTGTCTGTGTTTTCCTCTAAGAGTTTTATAGTTTCTGGTCTTACATTTCGGTCTTAAATCCATTTTGATTTTATCCTTGTGTATGGTGTTAGGAAGTGTTCTAATTTCAGTCTTTTCCATGTAGCTGTCCAATTTTCCTAGCACCATTTATTGAAGAGTCTGTCTTTGCCATTGTATATTTTTGCCTCTTTTGTCAAAAATAAGGTGCCCGTAGGTGCATGGGTTTATTTCTGGGCTTTTTATCTTACTCCATTGGACTATATGTCTGTTTTTGTGCTAGTACCATACTGTCTTGGTGGCTAAGAGGGTAAAGCGTCTTCCTGCAATACAGGTGGCCCAGGTTCGACCCTTGGATCGGGAAGATCCCCTGAAGAATGAAATGGCAACCCACTCCACTATTTTTGGCTGGAGAACTCCATGGACAGAGGAGCCTGGTAGGATGCAGTCCACGTAGTCACAAAGAGTAGGACATGATTGAGCGACTTCACTTCTTTCTTTCTTATACTGTCTTGATGACTGTAGCTTTGTAGTATAATCTGAAGTCAGAAAGATTGATTCCTCCAGTTTCATTCACCTTTCTCAACTTCTTTGGCTATTTGGGGTCTTTGTATTTTTGTATGAGTTGTGAAATTTTTTTTTCTAGTTTTGTGAAAAATGTCATCAGTAATTTGATAGGGATCATGCTGAATTTATAGATCATGTTTCATAGTATAGTCATTTTCAAAATACTGATTCTTCCTATCCAGGAACATGGAATATCTCTCCATCTGTTTATGTCATTTTTTATTTCTTTCATTAGTGTCTTACAGTTTTCTGTGTACAATTCTTTTGTCTCCTTAGGTAAATTTATTCCTAGATATTTAATTATTTTTGTTGCAATGGTGAATGGGATTGATTCCCTAATTTCTCTTTCTGATTTTTCATTGTTAATATATAAAAATGCAAGTGATTTCTATGCATTGATTTTGTATCCTGCAACTTTGATAAATTTACTGATTAACTCTAGTACTTTTGTGATACTATCTTTAGGGTTTTCTATGTACAGCATCTTGCCATCTGCAAACAGTGAGAGCTTTGCTTCTTCTTTTTCAATATGGATTCCTTTTATTTCTTTTTCTTCTCTGATTACTGTAGCTAGGACTTCCAAAACTATGTTGAATAATAGTGGCAAAAGTGGACAGCCTTGTCTTATTCCCGATCTTAGGGAGAATGCTTTCAGTTTTTACCACTGAGAATAATGTTTGCTGTAGGCTTATCATATGGCCTTTACTATGTTGAGGTAGGTTTCTTCTATGCCCATTGTATGAAGAGTTTTAATCATAAATAAGTGCTGAATTTTGTCAAGGGCTGTTTTTTGCATCTATTGAGATTATCATATGGTTTTTATCTTTCAATTTGTTAATAAGGTATATCACATTGATTTATTTCTGTATATTAAAGAGTCCTTGCATCCCTGGAATAAACCCAATTTGATCACGGTGTATGAGCTTTTTGATGTGTTGCTGAATTCTGTGTGCTAAAATTTTTTTGAGGATTTTTGCATCTATGTTCATCAGCGATATTGGCCTGTAGTTTTCTTTTTTTGTGTATTGTTTTTGTCTGGTTTTGGTATCGGGGAAATGGTGGCCTCATAGAATGAGTTTGGAAGTATTCCTTCCTCTGCAATTTTTTGAAATAGTTTTGGAAGGATAGGCATTAGCTCTTCAGTAAATGTTTAATAGAATTCTTCTGTGAAGCCATCTGCTCCTGGGCTTTTGTTTTCTGGGAGATTTTTGGTCACAGCTTCAATTTCAGTGCTTATAATTGGGTTGTTCATAATTTCTATTTCTTCCTGGTTCAGTCTTGGAAGATTGAACTTATCTAAGAATCTGTCCATTTCTTCCAGGCTTTCCATTTTATGGCCATAAGTTGTTCATAATAGTCTCTTATAATCTTTTGTAGCTCTCCTTTTTCATTTCTAATTTTGTTGATCTGATTCTTCTCTCTTTTTTTCTTGATGAGTCTGGCTAAAGGTTTGCCAATTTTGTTTATCTTCTCACAGAACCAGCTTTTAGTTTCATTAATCTTTTCTATCATGTCTTTCTTTTTTTTTTTCATGTATTTCTTCTTGGATCATTATGATTTCTTACATTTTAGTAATTTTTTTTTTTTGGTTGTTGTTCTTCTTTATCCAGTTGCTTTAGGTGTAAAGTTAGTTTGCCTATTTGATGTTTTTCTTGTTTCTTGAGGTAAGATTGTATTGCTATAAACTTC
Source organism: Bubalus kerabau (assembly GCF_029407905.1). Taxonomy (NCBI): domain Eukaryota; kingdom Metazoa; phylum Chordata; class Mammalia; order Artiodactyla; family Bovidae; genus Bubalus; species Bubalus kerabau. The sequence continues at coordinate 5,568,672 of NC_073635.1, read as the reverse complement.
CCTCTTAGAACTGATTTTGCTGCATCTCATAGGTTTTGAGTTGTGTTTTCATTGTCATTTGTTTCTAGAAATTTTTTTATTTCCCTTTTAATTTCTTCAGTAACCTGTCAGTTATTTAGGAACGTGTTGTTTAATCTCCATGTGCTTGTGTTTCTTACGGTTGTTTTTTGTTTTTGTTTTTGTTTTTCCTTGTAATTGATACCTAGTCTCATAGCACTGTGGTCAGAGAAGATGCTTGATATGATTTCAGTTTTCCTAAATTTACTGAGGTTTGATTTGTGACCCAAGACATGGTCTATCCTTGAGAATGTTGCATTGTACACTTGAGAAGAATGTGTATTTTTTTGCATTTGGATGGGATGTCCTATTTATATCAATGAGATCCATCTCATCTAATATATCATTGAAGACTTGTTTTTCCTTATTAATTTTCTGTTTTGGTGATCTGTCCATTGGTGTGAATGGGGTGTTAAAGTTTCCTAATATTATTGTGTTACTGTCCATTTCTTCTTTTATGTCTGTTAATGTTTGTCTTGTGTATTGAGGTGCTCCTATGTTGGGTGCATAGATATTTACCATTGTTACATCTTCCTCTTGGACTGATCCCTTGATCATTATGCAGTGTCCTTCCTTATCTCTTGTAATCTTCTTTATTTTAAGGTCTATTTTGTCTGTTATGAGGATTGCTACTCCAGCTTTCTTTTGCTTCCCATTTGCATGAAATATATTCTTCTATCCTCTCACTTTAGTCTATATGTGTCTTTAGGTCTGAATTGGGTTTCTTGCAGACAGCACATATATGGTCCTTGTTTTTGTACCCATTCAGCCAGTCTTTGTCTTTTGGTTAGAGTATTTAATCCATTTACATTTAAAGTGATTATTTATATATATGTTCCTATTACCATTTTCTTAATTGTTTGGAGTTGATTTTGCAGATCTTTTTTCTTCTATTTTGTAACTATATAAGTCCCATTAACATTTGTTGCAAAGCTGATTTGGTGATACTGAATTCTCTTAGCTTTTGCTTGTCTGAAAAGCTTTTGATGTCTCCATCAGTTTTGAATGAGATCCTTGATGGGTACAGTACTCTTGGTTGTACATTTTTTCCTTTCAGTACTTTAAATATATCCTGCCATTCCCTTCTGGCCTGCAGAGTTTCTGCTGAAAGGTCAGCTGTTAAGCATATCGGGTTTCCCTTTTAGTTCCTTATAGCTTTTCCCTTGCTGCTTTCAATATTCTTTCTTTTTACTTAGTCTTTGTTAGTTTGATTAGTATGTGTCTTGGCATGTTTTTTCTTGTGTTTATCCTGTATGGTACTCTTTGTGACTCTTGGACTTGATTGACTATTTTCTTTTCCACATTGAGGAAATTTTCAACTATAATCTCTTCAAAATTTTTCTCATACACTTTCTTTTTCTCTTCTTCTTCTGGGTCCCCTATAATTTGAATGTTGGTCCCTTTGATATTGCTCCAGAGGATTCTGAGACTATCCTCAATTCTTTTCATTCTTTTTACTTTATTCTGCTCTTCAGAAGTCATTTCCACCATTTTATCTTCAAGATCACTGATTCGTTCTTCTGCTTCAGCTATTCTGCTATTGATTCCTTCTAGAGTATTTTTAATTTCAGTAATTGTGTTGTTTGTCTCTGTATGCTTATTATTTAATTCTTATAGGTTTTTCTTAATTAATTCTTGCATTTTCTCCATTTTATTTTCAAGGTTTTTGATCATTTTTACTATCATTATTCTGAATTCTTTTTCAGATAGTTTGCCTATTTCCTCTCGATTTATTTGGACTTATGTGTTTCTAGTCCTTTCCTTCATTTGTGTAGTATTTCTCTGCCTTTTCATTATCTTTTTTTTTTAACTTATTGTGTCTGAGGTCTCCTTTTCCACGGCTTCAGTGTTGAATTCTTTCTTCCTTTTGGTTTCTCCCCTCCTAAGTTTTGCCCAGCGGTTTGTGTAAGCTTTATATGAGGTGAGATTTGTGCTGAATTTTTTTGTTTGTTTGTTTTTCCTCAGATGAAAAAGGCTGAGTGAGGTAGTAATCCTGTATACTGGTGATTGGGTTTGTATTTTTGTATTTTTGTTGTTGTTGTTGTTGTTTAGATGAGGCAATCTGCACAGGGTGCTACTGGTGGTTGGGTGATGCTGGATCTGGTACTCAAGTGGTTTCCTTTGTGTGAGCTCATTATTTGATACTCCCTAGGGTTAGTTCTCTGGTAGTCTAGGATCTTGAAATCAGGGCTCCCACTCCAAAGGCTCAGGGCTTGATCTCTGTTCAAGAATAAAGATTCCATGGGTGGTTTGTTATGACACTGAAATTAAAACAAATACCCAAAAACCTGAAACCAAAGATGCACCCCATACAAATAGCAAAATCAGGCAAATAATAATTGAAATAAGGGAATATACATATATACATATACACCCATAAGCAACGTCCAAACAGTCCAAGAAAAATAAAGTACCCAGATTGACCCAGTAAAAAAAGGAAATAAAAATTATATTTAACAGTTAAAAACTAGCTAAAATACAAAGTGGAAAACAAAAGTAAAGCAAGGTTCCAGGTGTGGAATAAAGCAAGGAAAACAGAACTAACATATATGTTGAGAGGAAAGGAAAGAAAGAAAAAAAAGAAAGAATAGATATGCAAAGTTAAATAGAGGTAGATGAAGAAGATTTCTATACATTAAAGATTACCTTCAAGGGGAAAAGAACAGTAGGAAAAGCAAGCAAAGGAATAAATGTAAACAAAATATAATAGGCTTAAAAATTAAAGATTAAAATTATAGAAAAGAGCACCTAAAAAGAAAGAAATAAAAGGAATAAGAAAAAAAAAAAAAAAAAAAAGGAAAACTCCACAGAACTGCAAAAGCCTGATCTAGAGGCAGAGGTTTATAACAGCAGTAAAAATCGTGACTGAATATACACATATGCATATACATCCATAATAAAAAACAAGACAGTCCAACAACAAAAAAAGTATAATAGATTGACCCAGCAAAGGAAACCAAAGCATGTATCTACCAGTTAGGAACAAAACTAACTAAAGCACAAAGTGGAAAACAAAACTAAAGCAAGGTACAAATTGGGAATAAAGCAATGAAAATAAAACTCACAAATATGTTGAGAGAAAAGGAAAGAAAGAAGAGAAACAAAGAATAGATATGCAAAGTTAAGTAGAGGTAGATAAAGAATATTTATAAACACTAAATATTAGCTGCAAAGGGAAAAGAACAGTAGGAAAAGCAAACAAAGAAATAAATATAGAAAAAAAAATTACAGGTTTAAAAATTAAAATTAAAAAAAGAGAGAAAAAGATAAAGAAAGGAAAATTCCACAGAACTGCATAAGGCCAACGTAAAGAAAGATGTTTATAACAACAGTAAAAAACTTGAATGAGGAAAATAAAAAAGCTCAGAAGCTTAATTAGATTTCATAGTGCCAATAAAATTGACAACTACAACAGTGAAGCCCCCCGTGGCTGGGTCCTACTCTGTAGATTGGTGCCTCAGGAACTTAAAAGGGCACCCTAGGTGGAGTCCTACTCTGTTGCTCAGGCATCAGGCATTTGATGGGCCAGCCTCTCTATTGTTTAGCTGCCCATCTTGACAGGCGGGGAGAGGGAGGCTGTAGTGATGGTTCCACCCCCTATGCACGACTCAGCAGTATCCCTTGCTTCCACGGCTGCCTGGCTTTCCTTCACAAGCATTTCTCCCCACAATCTCCTACCTCATATCCCCTCAATCTGTCTCTCTATGATGAACAGCAGCCCTCGCCCTGGGATTGCTCCACAATCCCTAAACTCTAGCTCCCAGCTGCTGCACCTTCCAGGAGACCTGTGTTCCTTTCTGGAGTATGTATGGCTGCAGCAAGAACTGTCTGATTCTCACTCCATCTAGGCTGGCACAGATCAGCTGTTTCACTCTCAGCCTTAAATGTTTTTCCTCTGACTCAGACAGTCGCCCTGATGTGGGTATCAAACCCCTGTTTCAGTTCCCCCACCCACGGAGGGAAGGTGCAGTCCTACTAACACTTCTGTGTTTTCCCCTAGTTCCTTCATCCTACTGAATTTTGTGTGGTTCTCTATATTCTTTTCCCCTGGTCAGGTACTCCTGTCTGGTCTCAGCAAATGTTCTGAAGGAACTTCGGTGTCTGAAGGTGTATTCCTGATGTATTCGTGGAGAGAGATGAACTCCACTGCCATCTACTCCTATGCCATCTTGTTCTTTCTGAATGTTGAGTTTTAAGTCAATTCTTTCACTCTCTTCTTTCACTTTCATCAAGAGGCTCTTCAGTTCCTCTTCACTTTCTGCTATAACAGTGGTGCCATCTGCATATCTAAGGCTTTTTATTGATACTTCTCCAGCAGTCTGGATTCCAGCTTGTGCCTCATACAGCCTGGCATAGAAGTTAAATAAGCAGGCTGACAATATACAGGATTGATGTACTCCATTCCTAATTTGGAACCAGACTGTTGTGACATGTCCAGTTCTAACTCTTGCTTCTTGACCTGCATACAGATTTCTCAGGAGGCAGGTCAGGTGGTCTAGTATTCCCATCTCTTTAAGAATTTTCTACAGTTAGTTGTGATCCACACAGGCAAAGGCTTTGGTGTAGTCAATGAAGCAGAAGTTTTTCTGGAAAACTCTTGATTTTTCTATGATCCATCAGATGTTGACCATTTGATCTCTTGCTTCCCTGCCTTTTCTAAATCCAGCTTGAACATCTGGAAGTTCTCAGTTCATGTACTGTTGAAGCCCAGCTTGGAGAATTACATTGTATTACTTAGTATTACTTTGCTAGCCTGTGAGATGAGTGCTATTGTGTGGTAATTTGAGCATTCTTTGACAATGCCTTTCATTGGGATTGAAATGAAAACTGACCTTTACCAGTCCTGTGGCCACTGCTGAGTTTTCCAAATTTGCTGACATACTGAGTGCAGCACTTTCACAGCATCATCTTTTACGATTTAAACTGGCTCATTTGGAATTCCATCAACTCCTTTAGCTTTGTTCATAGTGATGCTTTCTAAGGCCCATTTGACCTCCCATTCAGGATGTCTGGTGCTAGGTGAGTGATTATACCATTGTCGTTGTCTGGGTCATTAAGATATATTTTGTATGGTACTTCTTTGTATTCTTGCCACATCTTCTTAATGTTTTTTGCTTCTTTTATGTCCATACCATATCTGTCTTTTATTATGCCCATCTTTGCATGAAATATTCCCTTGGTATCTCTAATTTTCTTGAAGAGATCTCCAGTCTTTCTTATTCTATTCTCCTCTATTTCTTTTTTTTACCCATGGTATCCCCATATTTCTTTGTATTGATCACTTAGAAAGATTTTCTTCCTTAGTGTACATTCTATTGGCTACTGCTATTAGCACAAATCCTAGCACTGAAGATTTCAAATTCCTCTTTGTCTCAGTGGTAAATACACATGAATTTTTTGCTGGCTTTCTACTTCACAACTCATGGTAAACTATAGATCTTCCTCTTCAAATCATGGTGCCTAACTGGGCTTTTTTAATGTGTCCCTGCCTTAATTTTACATTCTGAAGATTGTGAATGATGCTACATTCATGCATTTTTTTCCCTTGGTACATTCTAATTATATTATTATAATATATAATATAATATATGTAACATGATTATATATAAATAATATAATGTATATTATATAAATATAATATAAAATATAATAAAACATATAATTATATAATATAATTATTATATTATTATTATTGATATTATTATTAATATCTTATTGATATTATTGTCATTGCAATGTAGGTTTTAATCTGTGATAAACCTTCACTGTTTTTGCATTTCCTTATTCAGAATACTGTGTTTACTTTGCTTCACTGAAACTGCCTTATTTGTGTATTTAGTATAACCAAAATTTTTATAATGTTAAATTTAATGACCTTATAAAAATATTTTTTATTCTCTTTGTTCAAATTTAAACTATGATTTCTTCATATTCTTTATGAATTTGTTTAAGTAACAAGATTTCTTTCTTTTTTTGTTTTTTATTTTTCTCTCTCTGCTTCAGTATCTTGCTTCTTTGTACTTATTTACCTTGGATATGGGGATAACCTTTAAACTTAAGACTCTATTTTCATATTTACATTTTTGAGTAAATTTGCCTACCTCAGTATCTAGTGTTGGAAGAAGCTAATTGGTACCCATGTATTACACTGAAATTTCTAAACTTGATTTCAGATAACTTTCTTTGCCAATGATTTTCCTCAGATTTGTATTTTTATTTCACTGGTCTACAAGCAGAATATTTTTATTTTGTATTTTAGTTACTAAAATTCAGCAAATATAAACATAATTAATTTATAGTCCCTGTCTTTTCTCCTCAAAAAGAGAGTGGCATAGTGAATGCCATTACAGTCCCCTCACTCCTTCATTCAGTTAACTAAAATGATTAGCTTATTTTAACTGTATATAAACATATTCAGTGGTTTGGACAAAATTTGATGATAAATAAACATGTTTCTGGTGTCAAAGAGTTTATGATACATTAAGGAATATGTCAACATAAAAACAATGATGGTAACAGAATGTAATTGTATACTGAAGAGAATTTTATATGCGATATAATAAGAATTTGGATCTCTAAAGACTTGAACTGGTGCTCTTTTTGGCTTTCTCAATATTACTAAATACAGCCAACTCTTCTTTTGAGAGTTATTTTAGATTATTTTTATTTATTTATTTATTTTTGTTGTTGTCCTCACAACCACCACTTTGCTTTAGGATATCATTTGTGGCACAAAATTAGGTTATTTTCTTCAATGAAAAATGATTATATAATTGGCTTCATAATCTTGTTATAAAATATTACATTGATTAGGGCCTATCTATATTCCCAGCAACTAGCATATGTTCCAGAAGAGAACATATTTTGTAAAGCAAAGTGAGAATAAAAGATAACACCTTGTTTTACCATTCTCAGAAGACACATAAAAAAGAAAACATTTAGAAATTTAAATATTGTTTTTTTCCTCACAATATACAAAGCTTTTATACATTTCTCATCTGGGGACATATAAGGGAATAGTCTTCATTTTCAAAGATGAGTCTACCTTCTAATAAATTTCAATACATTTTTACAGTGTACCTTTAAAAACTACCAGAAATCAAATGTGATACTGACTCTTTCCTCACTTGTAAATAAACTTGCATATAATCATTCTGGAATTCAAGATCTATCTTAGAGTATTGCCTCTTCTCTGAGTTTCTTGTTCACTTGAATATATTGTATACTTAAGTCAAGCCAGCTTAATCTTACCTCAGTCATGTTTCTTGTTTTGCTCTTAGTTCTCTACATGCTTGATATTACAATCAGAAAAAATGACAGTTTGCATTGACAATGATGTATGCCAAAGTATGCCAACATATAAGTGCCTGCTATAATAACTTACTTAGAGGTATATGATCTCTATATTATTAGAATCTAGAATTTTATCTAGAATCTTATAATTCTCCTCTAAAAATTTCATGATTTCTTAAATTTTTTACTTATGCAACTATAATGTAAATTCCAAGCCAAGTGTTTTTATCTACTGATTTTGCATCCTTCAAAGAATTTTACAAATGACTGGGCCTTGGAGAGGGTGTGGAGGAAAAAGAACTCTCTTAAACTGATACAAATACCATGGAGAACAGCATGGAAATCCCTTAAAAATCTAGGAATAAAAGTATCATATGACCCAGCAATCCTGCTACTGGACATATACCCCAAGGAAGCCAGAATTGAAAAAGACACATGTACCACAATATTTATTGCAGCATTATTTACAATAACTAGGATATGGAAGCAACCTAGATGTCCATCGGTAGATGAATGGATAAGGAAGTTGTATTATGCATACACAATGGAGTATTATCCAGCTATATAAAAAAAAAGCCTTTGAGTTAGTTCTAATGAGGTGGATAAACCTAGAGCCTATTATACAGAGTGAAGTAAGTCAGAAAGAGAAAGACAAATACCGTACATTAACGCATATGTATGGAATCTAGAAGATGGTGCCGACTTTCCTATATACACGATAGCAAAGGAGACACAGACGTAAAGAACAGACTTGGACTCAGTGGGAGAGGAGAGAGTGGGATGATTTGAGAGAATAGCATTGAAACATATACCTTACCAAATGTAAAATAGATAGCCAGTGGGAGGTTGACGTATGAAGCAGGGCACCCAAAGCCTTTGCTCTGTGACAACCTGGAGGGATAAGGTGGAGACAGATGCAGGAGATGGGGCTCAGGATGGACAGCAAACATGTGTCCCTGTGGCCGATTCATACTGATGCATGGCAACAAGCATCACAATAGTGTAAAGTGATTACCCTCCAATTAAAATAAATGTTTAAAAGAAGGACTAGGCTTTTCAAAGGTATTCAATCACATTTTGTTGATATACATTAATAAAAAATGTTATCAGATTAAGACAGTCATTCACAAGAACATTTTCTCTCATATATTTTATTTTTAATAATTAAAAAAAATACAATGATGTAAAATGCACCACAATGCTGTCTTTTAAAATATTCAGAGACCTTATGAAAAGGGAATATGAAGGTGCTTATTCTCTATTTAACTTTATATAGATAATAATTCATATTCAAGTATATTCTCTTAGTGTTTAAAAATATCCTTTATTTTAAATTAGACAGAATTGAAAGATGAACTCAGTCAGTACTCTTTGGAATCAAATCATAATACAAGAATCTTATCTCATATATTGCTGTACAGTCACATGACAATTTTACTTTGGAGAATTTTAATAGAAAGAATATAAGCAATAAACTAACTTAAAACTTGATTTTGCAAAATGTAAGATTCAAGGAATTTAAAAAGCTTTACTTAATATATTTACATTATTTCTTTTCCAAATTGCAGTGTTTTTTATATAAGCCATTGATTGACTTTATCCAAATTAAATTATCAAGAAATAAGGCATTTCATAAACCTCTGGGTTTAACAATTGTCCTATGGCAACATTTTCTAATGAGGTTAACTCAATGTAATTATAGGAAATACTTTTTAGGGAATATTTGTTTAATGTTTACAATGTGCTATGTGTCTTTTTTAATGTCTCTAATATTTCATGGCACACAGCAGGTACTTAATAAGAGTGTGTTGAATGTATAATTAATGAATATCTTAAAATTGATGATACAGAGAAACCTTAAGTCAAGTAGCTAAGGAAATTATCTCTGCAGTAAGTCATTCATTGATAAAAGGCATTCAAGAAGTGCTTTTTGAGCTTCTACTATTTATCTTATAAGAATTGGAAGAGGGTGATGAATAAGATGGATTTCTTGCTCTCATAAAGTTTATGTGTTTAGTAGGAGAAAACAGGAAAATAAATAAAATAATTTTTTAAAATGATAAGTGTCATTAATAAAAGCAGCATTAATATTAGTAAATTGGATTAGAAAGTGACTGCTGCTATGACTTGAATGTTTGTAAGTCCCCAAAATTCATATCTTGAAATCCTAACCCTTTAAAAAGAAGGTATTAAGAGGTGGGGCTTTGGGGAGGTGCTTAAGTCCTGAAGGTGGAGCCTTCAATGAACTAGATTACTACATTTTATTTTCTTTTTTTTAAATTTTATTTTATTTTTAAATTTTAGATAATTGTATTAGTTTTGCCAAATATCAAAATGAACAATATCAAAAACCGCCACAGGTATACATGTGTTCCCCATCCTGAACCCTCCTCCCTCCTCCCTCCTCCCTCCCCATACCAAGATTACTACATTTTAAAAGAGACTCCAAAGAGATCCTGAACCCCTTCTGCACTGTGAGGACAACGCAATAAATCTGTGATCTGCGAGAAGAGAAGGCCTTCACCTCATCGTGTTGGTACTCTGACTTCCAGCTTCCAAAACTGTAAGCACTAAATTTCTGTCTTTTTATAAACTACTCAATAAGTGGTATTTTGCTGGAGTAGCCTGTATGGGGCAGGGGGGCAGGGGAAGACTCTTGAGAATCCTCTGGACCGCAAGGAAATCAACCCCAGTCAATTCAAAGGAGATCAACCCTGAATATTCATTGGAAGGACTGATGATGTAGCTGGCCACCTGATAGGAAGAACTAACTCATTGGAAAAGACCCTGATGTTGGGAAAATTGAAGGCAAAAGGAGGGGATGGCAGAGGATGAGATGGTTAGATAGCATCATCAACTCAATGGACATGAATTGGAGCAAACTCTGGAAGATAGTGGAGGACAGAAGAGCCTGCTGTTTTCCAGGGTCCATGGGATTGCAAAGAGCTGGATACAAATTAGTAGCCTGAATTGACAAAGTAAATTGGGTAGGGATATTAAATAGGCAGTGTCAGAGAAGGCCTAACTGAAAAGGTGATATACAGTGAATAGAAATACAAGGTAAAAAGATCAGAATAAAACAGAAAATGCCTTTGGGTAGCTGAGAGGGAAGTTTTGGTTAAAATATCTCAGAGGATCCTAGATATTCCAAGAAATAGTAAACCTATGAGACATCAAAGGGAAAGGCTTGGCAGCGTAGAGATCTATAAAAGTATTTTAGGAGCAAATGCAAGAAATAATAACTTTTTGGAATGCAACTTTTTGCCTCTTACCTTAGGGGGTCTGGAGAAATATGATATAAACATGCACATTCAGATTTTTATGTCAACTTACATTTAACAAATAGCTTAGTAGCTTTTAAATCAGTATTAAATATGAATTAGTACTATTAAGTATTGTCCATACTTGCAATTTGTAGTAATGATCACTTTCTGCTAAAATAAGGAGGAGGGAAAATAGACATTATATTATTCTTATTTTATTTCTCAAGGGTTTCTTTAGGACAAAGGGGGAAAAAAAGAAGTGGAGGATATAGATGAAATACTGAATCATTTGATAGGAACAGAAACTGGAGAGGAAATCTGGGTATCAACGTCAAGCTAAAGTGAAGTAAGGAGAGTAGAGAAGGGGCCATTCAGGAGCTGTGGAAAGAAGTGCATTCAGAACCTTGCAATGGGGAGAACACCACAAGAATCATTGCAGCCAGAGGCCACTGATCAATCTGTGGCTCTCAGCGCTGGGGATCATTTTTGATTTGAGATGTAAATTTACTCAGGTAGCTTTATATGATCTTTTTGAAACACAAACATCCATTCTCCTTAGAATCTCTGAAATTCTTGCTCAGAGACAGTTCTGAAGCCAGTATCTGATACTAATTTCCAGCGCACGTAGCAAACAAATTTTACTGATTATATAGAATGTTAAAAATAACACTTCTTCAGTGAATCATGGTGACAAGCTCCTGCCCAAGGGGAATCAGAGTTCTTATGGCCCAAGCAGAGCTGTTTGCTGAGCTGTTTTCACGGAGCCTGTATAACAAAACATCTATCTGCCCTTTGACTGATTTAAGACTGTGTGAGAATTCTATTTACCTAATATATGAGAAAAATGTGTAAAGGAAAACCTGTGTAAATTGAATTGGAGTTCAAACCAAGATGTAGTTGTCAGTTATAATAAGAGCATGAGTGTTGTGTGACCTTAGCTTGCAGCAATGAGCAAATTTAACAGTGATTCTGGAAGAGGGAGGCAAAAAACAAATCATTATCTTTCACAAATATCAGCTCATAACTTTAATGCAGATCAAGATCTTTGAACAGTGTAGGGAAAAGGTGCATTTTAATAAATAGTGCTCTGTAGTGACCTTTGTAGGCAGAGATGCTGATTGACAACTAAATAACCAGCATATTACATAGTACATTGCCTTATTTCACCATATCTGGAAAAACAAAATGTGACATTAAATTTGTTCAAAAACAGGAAAGTAAAGGAGAAAATGCACCATTTAGAAAGAAATTGCTGGTAATCTAAACTTTATCTTTTTTTTTTTTTCCCCTCATATTTTTTCTAAATTCCCAAAAGGAGATCTTGTTACTCTTTTCAGCTCCTGGATAAATTGTCATTAGTTCCAATCCAAACATCAAATGAAGGACACAAAATTCTACCAGTCAGCAAGGCTACTGAGAAATTTAATGTAGTGTTGGCAGAGCTGAAAGTAAGATGTCAAATTGAGCAAGAGGGAGAGAACTTCATTAGCTTCTCTGGAAAACTGTGATTTCAGTACAAAAAGAAAGTCCTTCTTTAAATCATGCTGACCAGACACATCATAAAGATCACCTTTTACAGAAAAGAAGGTTTATTGAGCAATCTTCAATAATGGTTCATTTTTTTTTTTTACTCAAAATTTGGCATTTAGCCAGTAGGTTTTAAAAAATAATAAGAATTATATTACTTATGGAATTTTAAAAGTGAGATTACTGGAGGCTTATATATTATATATATATATATAAATATATATATATACATGCATATATATGCATGCTTATAAGTCGTTTCATTCATGTCCAACTCTTTGCAACCTTACTGACAGTAGCCTGCCAGGTTCCTCTGTCCATGGGATTCTGCGAGCAAGAATAATGGAGTGGGCTGCCATGCCCTCCTCCAGGGGATTTTTTCAGTCCCAGGGACTGAACCCTCATCTCTTATGTCTCCTGCATTGGCAGGTGGGTGATTTACCACTAGCATTGCCTGGGAAGCCCCTCCCCGCAAATATGTGTGTGTGTGTGTGTGTGTGTGTATATATATATATGTATATAATATTTTCAACAATATATATTATTCAACAGTAAAATCAACATGAATAAGTTTCTTCTGTTTAAAAACTATGATCTTAAGAAAATGAACTGATTTGGTGGATGACATACTGAAAATTTAGGGATTGCATCTTTCCAAATGATTCAATATTTCACAGGTGATAAAAGAAAAAAATATGAGGTAGTATCAAATGTTATGAGTACTTTTGCAATTTTAAAAGTTATTTTTCACAAAATATTTCTTGAATAATTATGGTATGCTTCGATGGAATCAGTTATGTGATGTGGCCACATGTATAGAAACTTCAAGGAACGATTAGTAGTATATCTTACAATACTTTTAAAAGTGTCACCTTTTATTAAATTTATCACTCTGCAGTATACTACCTGAATTGCTTGCAAGTAGATAAATCTATTTCACATAATTCTTTAAAGGACTTGCTTTTCCTTTGGGAAATTAAGGAATTTACATAAGAGGTAAAAGTTGAAAGTATTAATAAGCAACACCGGAAAGATAAAAAAGCATACTTAAATCCTACTTAATATCTGATCAAGTGAATAATTCTTATTCTGTAAAAATGCAATGTGATATTTTGGAGTTTAAATATTAGAACTTATTTCAATCTTAGAAATTCTAATTTTTATTGTGAAACAAAAATATTACAAGTTAATTGCAAGAATGAAAGCAAATGTTTTTTAAAAAAACCCAATATATCCATTTGGAGGAATTTTCCACAAAGCCTACACAAGATACATATATTTTTAAAATATCAGTTCAATAAAATCTACATTGAAAAAGTTATGTTTTTAAGGCTGTTAAATTTATATTTAAGATTAGAGTATCTTTCTGGGAACATTTTCATAGAATATGTGCTTGTCCTAAAAGGTTTTGATTGATGAATGCTGAGAGGGATGTTTCCCTGACAGGTGTTAAACATCTGTCTCAGACAATAGAATTTCTCTTTATTATATCAGCATTTGTTTCTGGAAAATTCTTTAATGCAGTGTTGGTACTTTCAGATTCCTTCTGAGATTTAATGATGTACCTATTAGGTGTCTTTCCATTTACAGTTCTGCCATAATTTTTCTTGTCACCATTAATTGAATGTGGGCCAGAAATCATTTACAAGCATTTGAATAGGCAAAAATGTCACCATTGACTGCATTAATCAAGAAAATATAAACATAAGATAGGGTCACACTGTGGATTTCATTATTACAGGAAGACTTCAAACCACTGGAAATAGCACTTCAGTACATTAGTAGCAGATTTCTTCTACTATGGAATAATTTAAATTCAGAAAAACATTTCCTAAAAATAATGACATTTTTTAGAACATCTTTTAAAATAGAATTTGTTTACTTTTCTTTTTTATTTCCATTTTACTTCATCATATGTGCAAATAAGTCATTTATTTCTCTCAAAAATACCCTCTTGTCTTTAAAAGCTGGCACCATCCCATCCCTAACTCCAGACTCGATTATTAGGATATGCTGTCAGAAAGAACAAGACAGGAAAGGCCAGACTGAATGTACTGATTTTCCCTGACTCTATACCTTCCTGATGAAGTTTTTCCCCAATATTTCAGAGTGTTTCCAAGAAAACTTTTGTAAGCTAAATGGCATGAAGGAGCAATTACCAAAGGATATACCTTGCTAACAGATGGACAAAATAAATCCAGATCAAGCAAAAAGCTCACAGACAACCCTTCAAAGCTGTGATGACTTAATGCCAAAATGCTGAGTGCAGTTCACCGGAAGGAGCATGGTGGTGGCCCTCTCTCTGCTCCTGGTGTACTGCCCCTGCAACTGCTCCCTGAAAAAAAAATGCAGAATGTCATCCTCATTATTTAGCTTTTTTCATAAAAAATGAAAATCCTCTTTGGCTTTATTTCAGTTATCTTAAACAGATACTAATATAAGCGTCCATGCTCATTCGTGTCTGACTCTTTGTGATGCCATGGACCATGTAGCCTTCCAGACTCCTCTGTCCATAGGATTTCCCAGGCAAGAATACTGGAGTAAGTTGCTGTTTACTTCTCCAGGTCCTAAAAGAGGTCGCTTGTAAAAGCAAAGTGGTGAAAACCGAACTTTTGAAAAACCAGAGACACCTGTACTCTAGAGCTCCTTGGGTTTGCTGCTTGGTCATATCAAGAAACTTTATATTTTAATGGTACATAGATAAGTATACTTCCAAATTGTATGAGACTGCTGTTTTTATTCATGATGCATAATAGAAATTACTCACATTATTCTAAAATTTTTAATTTCAGTTCAGCTCAGTTCAGTCGCTCAGTCGTGTCCAACTCTGTCCAACCCCATTAATTGCAGCACGCCAGGCCTCCCTGTCCATCACCAACTCCCAGAGTTCACTCAGACTCACGTCCATCGAGTCGGTGATGCCATCCAGCCATCTCATCCTCTGTCGTGCCCTTCTCCTCCTGCCCCCAATCCCTCCCAGCATCAGAGTCTTTTCCAATGAGTCAGCTCTTCGCGTGAGGTGGCCAAAGTACTGGAGTTTCAGCTTTAGCATCATTCCTTCCAAAGAAATTCCAGGGCTGATCTCCTTTAGAATGGACTGGTTGGATCTCTTTGCAGTCCAAGGGACTCTCAAGAGTCTTCTCCAACACACAGTTCAAGAAAACACTTTTTCTCATTTGGTTCATTTCAGTTACCAATTTTCTACCTCACTCTAACTTCAGGTAATACACCAAAGGAAAAATCAAATATACGATGATTAATTTGTATTAAGGGTAATGTTTGAGAGAAAAACTTGAGACAAAATTATCATATTCT
The DNA here is from genome assembly GCF_029407905.1 of Bubalus kerabau. Lineage (NCBI taxonomy): Eukaryota > Metazoa > Chordata > Mammalia > Artiodactyla > Bovidae > Bubalus > Bubalus kerabau. Next base: position 5,553,217 of record NC_073635.1, on the reverse strand, counting down.
TCCTGGATTTATCTTTTATATTGTCTTTGAATGCATATGGCTTTGCATTTTGATTTTTTGCCTTATGGCAATTCTCTGTGTTAGAAAGTTACTTGAAACAAGAGTGAGCATTAAAAAACAGTATCCATGGTGTTATTTGTCAAGATGTACCTTTTCATCTAAATATGGGTGAGAAGAGTAGAGAATAAAGAAGTCAGTGTGAGTTTATATATTAACTAAAAACAGAGAGATTGGGTGTTTCCTGTAGAACTCAAGCCAGGACTCAGCACACATTTGACATACTCTTGTAACAATCTCTCAAGAAGGAGAGCAAATTGCTTGGCAGCTGGGTGGGCATTGGAAAGGCAAGGAAACTATACTTGGAGGCAAAGCCTGGAGAATATGAATTCAGTGAATGAGAAATCTAATATCTTCATATTTGGTAATACAGACCCCAAATCTGGATATTATTATCATCTTCAGTTTAGAGGAGGGAAGTAGTATAGCCATAATAACATGAATTAGAAAATAATTAGGACTTAAAATTCTTTCCTATACATTGAGCTCAAGAAGGAGGAATGAAACACAATTTTACATATACACAAACACACATGCACACTAAGTGAGAAATATTCTATAATTATGAAAAATATTAATTATTTTAAACATAGAGCAAATATCAGTAAGTTTACCGCCTTGTGAACATTCCAATGTAAATATAAATTAACTAAGGGGGAAGAGTAGAGTGATGGGTTCAATTTCAGTAGACAGGGTTTTTGTTTTCAGTGCCCCCACGGAGATGAGTTAAACTCTATAAATCACATGTATGATTTGTAAAACAATACAACTTTACTATCTAATTACAGAATATTTATCAAGCCTTAGTCAGCTAACCATCATATAATGTGCATCCAAAAAATAATTTTATAACAACCTTATAATTGAAGGTAATAATATTTATTATTGAAGGTAAAATGATTACCCACTCTTCACTCTTTTATGTGTTTTTCAGGGATATTTAAAATAGGAACATTTCACCCATATATTTTCTTATCTTCTAAACTAAATCCAATCATTTTGTATTTAGTTTTTTTTTTTTTAATGTTTTACTGTAAGTTCAGGGAAATTTCAAGTTAGCCCACCACAAGAATATTCAAGGAGAGACTATTCCCATTACCAATTGAGGTTGTTTTTAAAGGGATTCTAGGCATTACACTCAGAAATAGATTTTCACATTTCTACATAACAACACTTCACTCACCAAAAACCCAAATAAATACAGATTAGATTTTTAGTAACCAAAAGTACTTGATGTCCAGGTATAAACCTAATCTTTAAGAGTAGAAGCTAATGAAAATGTCACTCTCAACTCTTACAGAAGTCTTGTTCAAATTTCATAAAATACCTGGTTTATTTTTATGGTTTTACATATATATAATCATTGGGCTATGTAAGATAAACCATCAACAGTGAGTTAATAAATGTGCTATATATATACACATGCACAGGTGCACTCAAATGCAGATATACTCATCCTTAAGAAACTGACTGATCCAAAATAGCCATGTTATTTGGTTTTCATGAAAACGTCCAGCCTAAACTTCTTATCATTAAAAATGAGTGACTGCCGATGGTGTTCTCATTTTTATTCTCAGCTCATTCTATCTGTCTTCTTGGAACATATCAATTACTGTTATTTGAAACTACTAAACTTCACTTCCAGACCTACTGACTCAGAATTTCTGGATGAGGGGTTCTATTCAGCATTTTTAGCAAGCACTGTAGGTTATTCTGATACAGAACTACCTCAGGCCATGTTCAGAAAAAGTATATGTCCATTGCTAGTGACTCCACGTTCCAAACTTCATGTTCTACATGTCTCACTAACCTGGCTGCATACACAGAAGTGCTTTCTGGAATCCCTCTGGGTTTAATAGAGGTATATACACATAACAGGGGCTTCCCTGATGGAAGAATCTGCCTGCTAATTCTTGCCAATGCAGGAGCCACAGGCTTGAGCCCTGGTTAGAAAGATCACCTGAAGAAGGAAATGGCAACCCACTCCAGTATTCTTGTCTGAGAAATCCCATGGACAGAGGAGCCAGACAGGCTACAGCCCATGTGGTCACAGAGTTGGATACAACTTAGCGACGAAACAAACAAAAAATATGCACAGTATCCTCTATTATTACTAGTGCATGTCATATCAGCTCAAAACAAGGTCCACCTTATTGATTTCTTAAAGCAATTAATACCATCATTAATACCAAGTCATTAATACCATCTTCTAAGTTGTCATTCCCTATTTTTTACTTCATTTGCCACTGGGATAAAACTGATCTTAATTCCTTACAAAACCATGTGGGCAAAATTTAAAATCACTGCCATCTCAATGGCATTTGCTTAGGCTACTTTGAAAGGCCTTGTCTATCTGTATTGCTTGTCTTTGATACATATGTATTATCCAGTTTTCAGATTTAATTCAAATGACATCCCCTCTGTGAAACCTTCCTTGAGTACTTCTACTAGGATTTTAAGTATCTTTGTTCTTTGTATTTCCAAGTATGTCATTTTCTTATGCCCTTCCATAGTCATTGTTTTGTATACCACATCTGTTTTGGGGACTGCCTTGGTATTCTGGTGATCTGTGACTTCATTTAGCCTATCCTATATTCAACTTTCCATGTTTAAAACTAGCAGAATCCCTCCATATGAGAGATCTTCAAAAAATAACAGTTGAATGAATGAATTCTGGGTCTAAATGTTATGTCAAAGCATGTAACTTCGTATTGACAAATTTGGTTTTATAATTCATCTAGGAAATTTTTGATTGAATAAGTTAATTAAGAAGAAGAATCAGAAAGTGTGACATGCAGTTCACTTTTAAGAAGAAGTTAGACATCCGTCCCTCCTGGGAATCATATCTCCCTTCTTCTCAGTTTAGGAACATTCAGAGTATGCTTTTTGATTATAATCTGTACTTTCTGGCAAGAATACACAGAAGAACTACACGAAAAAGATCTTAATGACCCAGGTAACCCCAATGATGTGATCACTCACTTAGAGCCAGACATCCTGGAATGCGGAGTCAAGTGGGCCCTAGAAAGGATCACTACAAGCAAAGCTAGTAGAGGTGATGGAATTCCAGTTGAGCTACATCAAACCCTGAAGGATGATGCTTTTAAAGTGCTGAATTCAATCACTCAATATTCCAGCAAATTTGGAATACTCGGCAGTGGTCACAGGACTGGGAAAGGTCAGTTTTCATTTTAATCCCAAAGAAGGGCAATACCAAAGAACGTTCAAATTACCACACAGTTTCACTCATCTCACATGCTAGTAAAGGAATGCTCAAAATTTTCCAAGCCAGGCTTCAACAATACATGAACCGTGAGCTTCCATAAGTTCAAGCTGGACTTAGAAAAGGCAGAGGAAACAGATCAAATTGCCAATATCCACTGGATCATCAAGGAGTTCAGAAAAAAAACATTTACTTCTGTTTATTGACTACACCAAAGCCTTTGTCTGTGTGGATCACAACAAACTGTGGAAAATTCTTAAAGAGATGGGCATACCAGACCACCTTACCTGCCTCCTGAGAAATCTGTATGCAGGTCAGAAGCAACACTTAGAAAGTTATAAAAAAAAAAAGAAAAAAAAAAAGAAATCTTACATGGAACAACACATTGGTTCCAAACTGGGATGGAGTAGGTCAAGGCTGTATATTGTCACCTTGCTTATTTAACCTCTATGCAGAGCACATCATGCAAAATGCTGAGCTGGATGAAGCACAAGCTGGAATCAAGATTGCCAGGAGAAATATCAATAACCTCAGATATGCCAATGATACCACCTTTATGACAGAAAGTGAAGAGGAATTAAAGAGCTTCTTGAAGAAAGTGAAAGAGGAGAGTGAAAAAGTTGGCTTAAAGCTCAACATTCAGAAAACGAAGATCATGGCATCTGGTCCCATCACTTCATGGCAAATAGATGGAGAAACAATAGAAACAGTGACAGACTTTATTTTATTGTCTCCAAAATCACTGCAGATGGTGACTGCAGCCATGAAATTAAAAGATGCTTGCCCCCTGGAAAAAAAAAAGCTTTGACCAACCTGGACAGTATATTAAAAAGCAGAGATATTACTATACCAACAAAGGTCCATCTAGGCAAAGCTATTGTTTTTCCAGTAGTCATGAATGGATGTGCGAGTTGGACTATAAGGAAAGCTGAGCATTGAAGAATTGATGCTTTTGAACTGTGGTGCTAGAGAAGACTGCCGACAGTCCTGTGGACTGCAAGGAGATCAAACCATTCAATCCTAAGGGAAATCAATCCTGATTATTCACTGGAAGGACTGATGCTGAAGCTGAAACTCCAATCCTATGTCCACTTGATGCAAAGAACTGATTCACTGGAAAAGACCCTGATGCTGGGAAGTACTGAAGGCAGGAGGAGAAGGGGATGACAAAGGAATAGATGGTTAGATGGCATCACTGACACAATAAACATGAGTTTGAGTGGGAGTTGGTGATGGACAGGGAAGCCTGGCATGCTGCAGTCACAAAGAGTCAGACACAACTGAATGGCTGAACTGAACTAAACTGTATTTCTTAGATTTTCATTTTTAAAACAGCAAAATCTTTAACATCAAATATTCAATTAATGATACTTCCTCACAGTCATTACAAATGCATGCCTTGGCTTCTTATAAAATGAATCATGTTGCTTTGAATTATTGACTATTATCAAATGTCATTTGGTCGTGCTTTTAAAACCTATTTTTTAAAATATAGGTATCTTCTCTACAGAAAATGGCGTGTCTTTGATAAAACTATTGTAACAGGATTCATCATTCAATTATTGCTTTATTCTAATTTATTTTGTTCTATAAGATATAATTGTCACTACTTGTATTGAGATCTTCAAGAGATAATAAGTTTAAAATTATAATTTTATATGCACGCATCTTCAAAATTATAGTGATAACCTAGTTTTAATATTTGTGATATCTAAAATGGACTAAGAATTTAAGTATAGCCATCAGATATTGGACTTCCCTGGTGGCTCAGAGGCAGAAAATCCACCTGCAGTGTTGGAGACGTGGTGTGATCCATGGATCATGAAGACCCCTTGGAAAAGGAAATGACAACCCACTCCAGTATTTTTGACTGGTAATTTCCATGGGCAGAGGAGTGTGGTGGGCTACAGTTCGTGGTTCAGTGACTAAACAACTGCAATTCAGATATTAGGATTTTCATTTCTCTCCTAAATATTTAATATAATTAAATGACTACCGAATTTGGTAGCAGGTGGTTAGTGTTTAAGTCTCTATTCTCCCACATACTGGCTTTGTGAATTTAAAAATATGAGGGCATCCGGTAGAATAACTAGCTTACACACACATCCATTGTTATGCATGCTCAGTCACCCAGTCATGTTTGACTCTTTGCTCCCCTATGGACTGTAGCCCATCAGGCTCCTCTGCCCATGAGATTCTCCAGGGAAAAATACTGGAGTGGGTTGTCCTTCCCTACTTCACCAACATGTATTAAATGGTTTTAATATATCACTGCCCTTGATAGCTTATAGGCTTGTTTTTTATGTCAAGTGAAATGACATATGAAAGCACTTGGTAAATGATAAAGTACTAAACAGGGCAGTATATACTTTCTGTTATAACATTGTTTAAAGTGCATTGATTTTTCATTAAAAAAAAAATCAGTTCAGTATGAATACATAAAACCTGGAAGTTTTAAAAGTTAAATCCAAGCAAGTAAAATTTCAAAAATGATCCTTAGGAAACATAGATGATATGCTTCTAACATGATAATCTCAATGACAAGTAAAACTGCAAGTCGTTGTGTAAAATTGTGGATATCTGCTTTTGCAGTAATCCTTGTTAAGGCTTCAAAGAAAAATGATCATGTCAAGGTCTTGGGTGTCTCTAGGACATTGATTGCCAAACCAAACCATTCTTCCAAATATTAGTAAACTAAGGGCAGCAGACTGCTGCAAGCTATTTTTAGCCAAAAAGGATTAGATTTGTCTCCCAGATGGGTTTGACATGAGGTATAGATTTCCAATGGACTGAAGCTTTCCCAGTTGCAGAGCGACTTGCTAAGAGTTGGTGCTATCTGAGGGTGGAGAATGGCCCCTGGTAGGGGATTGAAATTCAGAATTTTGCATATGAGTGCAATAAGAATTCCTCTGTAAGAAGTGCTTGCTTGAACTTCCTCCATTTAACTGCCTAATATCAATGCATGGGACCACCGCTGCTTCAAGATTCTTGTAATAGCAACTGGTAACATTTTGGTAGTGGTTGTTATGAGCCAAATCCTGGCATAAACATATTACTCATATTAATATTTCTAATTCTCATAGTAACCATATGAGGTAACATATAATCTTAGTAACAAGTGAGGAGACTGAGACATAGAGGCTTTCATTAATTTGGTAAAGTTCTTACAGGTAGCATGCGATGGAGCAGAAAATCAAATCCAAACCAGTAGTCTAATTCTGGAAACTGATTCCAAGACCACCACCCCATACCACTATACCAGGTCTACACGTTTTAAGCATCAACAAAATTGGAAATAATAAAACCAAAAAATTCTACTTTAATATGTGAAGTTTTCCCATCTTTTTTTCTGAAATGACAACAAGAAGAATCCTATTAAATGCTCTTTACCCATGCATGGTTGTCAATTTCAAATACATATAATCGGGAAAAACTGGATTATCTCCAATTTTCCACATAGAGCTCAACGATGGGTGTTTACAGAGTGAGATTCCAGAGACTGTCTTTCCTTTATAAGCATGAGAAAAGGATCTGAGCTTATTTCCTTTTCCCACCATCTATCCTTCATACTTTATACAAAGAAAATCAGAGAAAATAGTTATAATTAAGTAAAACCAGCAAGACATGGTTCCCAGTTCAATTCAGCTTTAAAATCGAATTTTGACTTGTTTATCTGAAGATATCAATGTAATTTGTATAAATAACACCAAAGTACATCTATTTAGTTTTGTGTGAGCTTTTCCCTATCACTGAGATTCAGGGAATACCACTTAAGGGAAACAAGGAATTGTAAGGCTATCATTTAAGTGACAAAGACATTGATCTGGCAAGATATGCTCAAAAGACCCAAGATGCAGCTGTAGAATTCCTTTCAGCTCACTCACCCATAATTTCACGAAGCTTGGTATAATTAACATACTTCATGGGATTTAAGTAACATTTGTTGCTTCTCTATCAGAATGCAAATTGGAGAGTGATATGGATCTGCACAGGAGACAGAAACAACTGTTCTCAAGGTAATAACTTGTGCACTATTCCCAGTGCAGAAAGAGGTGACAGATACAGCGTCACTCAGATTTTATTAAGGAGCTAACATATGTTTTATTGCAGCTACAAATGCTGAAACCAGATATGTCATAAAATTAACTAAAACTAAATGGTTTATTGTCATTTTGGAATTCTTAGTCTCCATTTTCTTAAAAGCTATATTAAATAATAGGACCTGCTCTTGTCAGATGAGTGACTATGTGTGGATAAATGGGAATACAATCTACCAAACTGAAGAAAAGCTCACTGGGTCAGCATCCACTGGTTAGACAGGAAGATTTCTCAACAATGGGGAAGTAATTACTGGTTGGAATATATATGTGTGTGTGCACGTGCGTGTGTGTGCAGGTACATAAGTGTGTGTGTGTGTTTATGTGTGTACATGTTAAACAGTGGTGCTGTAGTCAAACTATCTATCTTGGGACTCATTCTCTTCTCTAATAGGTTGAAGCATTTGGTAAAATAATCAATTGGAGAAATGGTTTATCCTCCTCTCCTGTATTTATGTAAAATGAAAGCAACAGAACTCAAGCCCTTTATTATACAGAAATAAGGTGGTCTGATTTTTTTCTAATTTGCCTGTAAAAAGTCAGTTTAATAGAACATAGAAAATGATGTAAACAATCCATTATATGGTAGGTCTTTTGAAGTGACATTTTAATATAGAAACATATTTCAAGGTTATGTATGTATTGCTTTTACTTAACCAAAAATTGAATGCAAATGCATAAATGTATAAATGCACTTTCTAGTATATGTATAAAGCATTTGTATATTTATATACTTATGTATATGAAGGAAAGGACACTGTACATACTATTTAATGCTTTTCAAGTTTATAAATATATATATATATACATATACACACATACATATAATGCATAATTCTTTAGGCACATTGTCTATGGTAGTTCCACTGATCAGGTTGCTCTCTCCTCTAAGACAACAATAAATAAATATATAAATCCAGAAACATGCTACAAATCAAGCTTTTCTTAGTGTGTTCAGTTTAGCAGGACCCTCATCCAAAAGAATGCTCCTATGCTTTTATACATGTAAAACTGTGTTGAAGACTCACTTATCCCATACTTCTCTTATTTTTATTTAACCACAGACAAATTACTTTAAGCTTTCAAGATCATTTTAGGGTACTATGCCAGTACTTCTTTATATCAATAGTGGATTTCAAAAATAAATTATGAGAAATATAGTGGCTAAGCTAGCATGAACGGCATACTGAATAAAATCAAAGTCTCATTATCATACCACATGAAAAGGAACTATGAGCCCCCAAGTAGAAATGGTGCTTTTAAATTCTAAACTTTACTCTATAGACCATATATCAAAGCTTATTGAAAAGGAGAAATCTACTAGAAAGAATAAGGAATGAAGTCTATGTAGAAGTTAAGTTTCTTGCAAGTTGTCAAAGGGAAGTATGCCACTACTGAAGTAAGTGGAGTAGAGAAAGGCAAAGGTAACACACGTTGTTCTACTCAAAGTGCAGATGCATGGAGAGATAAGAAGCTTCAACTAGATCGTCAATCCAGACACCGCTTCCTTCATTGAGAGTGTCTTACCAAACAACATGATAGGAAAGTCCTGTGAAGTTAATAATGAACTAAGTGATTTAGTGCTTTATTTTTTTTTTTGCTATGAGCTCCCTAGGGCTCCCCAGGTTGCAAGTGGTAAAGAACCCACCTGCCAATTGGGTTCAATCCCTGGGTCAGGAAGATCCCTTGGAGGAGGGCATGGCAACCCTCTTGAGTATTCTTGCCTGAAAATCCCATAGACAGAGAAGCCTGGTGGCCTACAGTCCATAGGGTCCCAAAGAGCTGGACATTACTGAAGCAACTTAACACACATGCATGCATAAGTTCTTTAACAGTTCATATACTGGAAAGAAACTCTGAGGTAAGTATCCAGGACATAAGCATACTTGGACTAGACCTCCAAAGAATTTCAAGATTCAAATTATTAAATTATAACACTAAAATATTTACATGTGCTCTCAGTTATTCAGTCGTGTCCAGTGTTTTGCAACCCTATGGACTGTAGCCCACCATGCTCCTCTGTCCATGGGATTGTCCAGGCAAGAACATTCAAGTGAGTTGTAATACTCTCCTCCAGGGGATCTTCCTGACCCAGGGACTGAACCTACATCTCCTGAACTGACAAGCAGATTCCTTACCACTGAGACAGCTGAGGAAACCCTAAAATACTTCCTATGCTTCTACAATAGAAATATGTTACCAAACAGATTATTAGAACATTAGGGTATATATATTTTGTGCTTTATTTGAAAAATTATATTCTTAAGTAAAAATTTAAAGTAACAATTGCTTATGACTTTGCTATATATATATACATATTTCCGGAGAAGGCAATGGCACCCCACTCCAGTACTGTTGCCTGGGATGGCTTAGTCCATGGGGTCGCTAAGAGTCGGACATGACTGAGCGACTGAGTGACTTCACTTTTCACTTTCATGCACTGGAGAAGGAAATGACAACCCACTCCAGTGTTCTTGCCTGGAGAATCCCAGGGACAGAGGAGCCAGGTGGGCTTCCATCTATGGGGTCGCACAGAGTTGGACACGACTGACGCGACTTAGCAGCAGCAGCAACAGCAGCATATATATTTCTCTTGGGAGGTAAATGGTCAACCCATCTAATCTTGAATTAGAATTTCAAATGAACTCATTACATTGTCAAAAATAAACCAATTTAGCAATGAGAATCCATAGGTTTGAGGAGTACGGTGCCTCCTGAACAGTGGAGCAGATTTCCCTAAGGAATTTAGGCAAGAGCAACTTTATAGAGTATTGGAGGCAGCGATGTAGAGAGCTTGATAGACTTGAAGTCTGAGAATTACTTGGTAAGGTTATCAAGTCCTCTTTTCTAAGGTATGACGAGCTAGTTAAAGCTGAGCTGATGGTTTGTAATTGGTGTAAGTTAGTTCTTTTAGACAGTGAAGCAATTCCCCTAGATTCAGGCCAATCTAGATTTAGATTTGTGATGTTCGCAGGGCCACTTAGCAGGCCTTATTTTATCCCAATGAAGTCCCAATAGAGAAATTTCTTTTCTTTTCAGGTCTTTTAATTTCTATTTCATTTATTATTTTTTAAATTTTATTTTATTTAACTTTACAATATTGTATTGGTTTTGCCATATATCAAAATGAATCCGCCGCAGGTATACATGTGTTCCCCATGCTGAACCCTCCTCCCTCCTCCCTCCCTATACCATCCCTCTGGGTCGTCCCAGTGCACGAGCCCCAAGCATCCAGTATCATGCATCAAACCTGGACTGGCGACTCGTTTCATATCTTTATCAACATAAACAAAATAAATGTAGCAAAAGCTGAACTCAGAAATAGTTTTTCTAGTGTAATATAAAATGTATTCCTCCTATCATTTTTAAGTCAGCATTTGCTTTATCCATGTATTTTAGCTGCTACACCATTCCAAATGAAATGACACTATGCCAAGCTCTTGGTGATAATAATTCTGAGGAATGTCGTGCAATTTTTACATATTTACTAAATCACAAACAAATTTTAAGTGTGTTTATATTTTTATAACCCCCTGAAAATCATTCCAGAAACAATCACCAGCTGTGTTATCATCCACATAGTTTTAAAGTTCCCAGACATTTGCCTCCAGGTCACCAGTATTTTTCAAAAGTCTATGGTTGGCTCTGCGGTAGGAAGCCAAGTCCTTCTTCTACAAACTTCATTTAAAAAATCAGAGAAAGAAAACTAAATCTTTACTTTTATTTGTACCAGTTCACATTTTACCTTCAGATTTATCTAATAATACAAAAGCTGTATTATTGTTCAGACAATATAGCTTTAATTTGAGTAGTATTTACTCCATATTTATGCATTATTTAAATGTCAAATGAGACATTTTCTATCTTATCTAAAATAATATCTATCCTGAAATATTTCACAAAGAATTTAGCCCAAGCAATCTGAAAAGTTACTAGTAAGGCATGCATTGGCCCTTCCGATTTCAATTTTGAGATTTCTTATGATCATACTATCTTTATGCCATCTAGCTGGGAACTCTTTTAAAAAGATTTATAGGCTGAAGATTAAATTTATGGGAATTATGTTGCCACTTTTAGATAGATTACATTTTGATGTTCATGAGATTTTGTAAATGATTTTGGAAAGTAAATAAAGCTCATTGTAACAGGGTCTTTTATTGATCCTAATGTATATTTTTCCCAGAGATCAGGCATGTCTAGGCAAGCATGGGGATTAGTGGCATGCCTTCCTGCCCTACCCCCAACCTCATTATTTTTACATAAGGAAAAAAAGGAGATTTTGAAACCTAAATAACTTAGAGAAGACTGAAGTTTCATAAATGTAGCTTTAAAAAAAGTCTTTAATTTAAAAGAAGGATTAATTCTCAAGGCATCACAGGGCCTCACACACATATTTTCCTGTTTTAATATCCTGAAGTCATGGATTAATCTTAAATTAAGGAACTTGAGGAATTCCCTGCAATCCGGTGGTTAGGACTCTCTGCTTTCATTGCTGAGGTTCCAGATTCAATCCCTGGTCAGAGACGTAAGATCCCACAAGCTGTGCAGAGCAGAAAAACAAACAAAAGAACTAACTAACAAACAAAACCCTCAGGTAATAACCTGTAATAAAAGAGCACAAAAAACATTATTTGATTTTATACATGCCATTGCACAATCTGTGTAACTTTGAGAAAGCAAAATAGCGTTAGAATTTCTGCAGTTTCTGCAGCATTGAAGATTAGTGCTTTCAACATCAGTTGCATCCATCAGAAAACAGCTCACAGTAAAATTATTAGCTTCTTTGGCATGTCCAACATTGTTTACAAATATATTCATAGCCTTCATTTGGACTAATAATTTCCTTGGGGGCTAGCTGTTACTCACTGCTATTGACATTGTCATCAATAGGTGGCAGGAAGAGTGAAGAATGGGAATATTAAGAGTTTTCAAAATTACATAGAATAGAGTCAGAGGAAGACATACTTCGAGTTTCCATTGAAACGTGGCCTTACCCTTCTCCATCTCCTATCCGTTGCTTTTCTAGAGTCCATTGCCTGCTAAATAAGTGATGCATTATTACAAAAGTGGTAGAAATAACATATGGAAATGAAATGTTAGCCTTTGCTGCTTTATTTTGGTTCAACGTATTTTTTATTGACTCAAATCTAAATATATGAATATTATAACTCTTTGCTCTTGTTCAGTTGCTAAGTCGTGTGTGACTCTTTGTGATCCCATGAACTGCAACATGGCAGTCTTCCATGTCCTTCACTGTCTCCCGGAGTTTGCTCAAACTCATGTCCACTGAGTCCGTGTGGCATCTAACCATCTGAAGCCCCCTTCTCCTCTTCCCCTCAATCTTTTCCAGCATCGGGACCTTTTCCAATGAGTCGGGTCTCCACATCAAGTGGCCAAAGTATTGGAGCTTCAGCGTCATCATCAGTCTTTCCAAAGAATATTCAGGGTTGATTATTATAACCCTAAAACATAAATAATATGCACATTATAAATTTTTTCTATTATCACAAAAAATAATTATAAAAATTATGAATGTTTATACACTACAATTATGCAAAATTTAAAGGGCATCTTTCCATAATGGGATATTTCTTCAAATATTCCTAAAATATATCTGATAAATCATGGCAGATCTCAAGATAGGAATAAATAAAAAATATATATATATACCCTTGCCGTGTCTCTTGAGAAGTGTGCAAATACTTAATAAACATTAGTAAGTGAATACAATCTATAATCTTACCTAAAAAAAATGAGACATTTTGATTTAAAAATAGCATTTTAATAGCAAATTCATTTAGTACTTGCTACATAGGTTTATTTTTTAAATTAATTAATTTATTTTAATTGGAGGCTAATGACTTTAAAATATTGCAGTGGTTTTTGCAATACATTGATATGAATCAGTCATGGGTATATATGTGTTCCCCAAACTGAACCCCCCTCCCACCTACCTTATAGTACACATTTAATACTATGTGTTAATCATATCCCATTACTAAATATGATATAGGTGTTCCAATCAGGAATAAACATAATCTGCAATTATGGCTTTCATTTATTTCAATAAACTTTTTTACTTCTGAGTAAATTTGAATGGCAAATCTGACAAAACATTTGGTAGCGTCACATTGTCCTTGTGGTGAGATGTGACAATTTCTGTAGTTTCCTTTTTTTGTACTCCTCCTTCCCCAAACACTTATGATTTCTAACATTTGTAAGTATTCTTCCATTAGAACTGCCCTCCCTCAAAACTCAGTAACTACCGACCAATTGCATGTTAAATAAAAAAAAAAAAAAATATATATATATATATATATATATATATATATATATTTGAATTCAACTGCAAGGAGATCCAACCAGTCCATTCTGAAGGAGATCAGCCCTGGGATTTCTTTGGAAGGAATGATGCTAAAGCTGAAACTCCAGTACTTTGGCTACCTCATGCGAAGAGTTGACTCATTGGAAAAGACTCTGATGCTGGGAGGGATTGGGAGCAGGAGGAAAGGGGACGACAGAGGATGAGATGGCTGGATGTCATCACCTACTCGATGGACATGAGTTTGAGTAAACTTCGGGAGTTGGTGATGGACAGGGAGGCCTGGTGTGCTGCAATTCATGGGGTCACAAAGAGTCAGACATGACTGAGCGACTGAACTGAACTGAAGCATAAAGAGCAATATTGCACAGGAATCTGGAATGTTAGGTCCATGAATCAAGGCAAATTGGAAGTGGTCAAACAAGAGATGGCAAAAGTGAATGTCAACATTCTAGGAATCAGCGAACTAAAATAGACTGGAATGGGTGGATTTAACTCAGATGATCATTATATCTACTACCGTAGGCAGGAATCCCTTAGAAGAAATGGAGTAGCCATCATGGTCAACAAAAGAGTCTGAAATGCTTTACTTGGATGCAATCTCAAAAACGACAGAATGATCTCTGTTCATTTCCAAAGCAAACCATTCAATATCACAGTAATCCAAGTCTATGCCCCAACCAGTAACACTGAAGAAGCTGAAGTTGAACAGTTCCATGAAGACCTACAAGACCTTTTAGAACTAACACCCCAAAAAGATGTCCTTTTCATTATAGGGGACTGGAATGCAAAAGTAGGAAGTCAAGAAACACCTGGAGTAACAGGCAAATTTGGCCTTGGAATATGGAATGAAGCAGGGCAAAGGCTAATAGACTTTTGCCAAGAGAACACACTGGTCATAGCAAACATCCTCTTCCAACAACACAAGAGAGAACTCTACACATGGACATCACCAGATGGTCAACACTGAAATCAGATTGATTATATTCTTTGCAGCCAAAGATGGAGAAGCTCTATACAATCAGAAAAAAACAAGACCGGGAGCTGACTGTGGCTCAGATCATGAACTACTTATTGCCAAATTCAGACTTAAATTGAAGAAAGTAGGGAAACCACTAGACCATTCAGGTATGTCCTAAATCAAATCCCTTATGATTATACAGTGGAAGTGAGAAATAGATTTAAGGGACTAGATCTGATAGACAGAATGCCTGATGAACTATGGACAGAGGTTCATACATTGTACAGGAGACAGGGATCAAGATCATCCCCATGCAAAAGAAATGCACAAAAGCAAAATGGCTGTCTTGGGAGGCCTTACAAATAGCTGTGAGAAGAAGAGAAGTGAAAAACAAAGGAGAAAAGGAAAGATATAAGCATCTGAATGCAGAGTTCCTAAGAATAACAAGAAGAGATAAGAAAGCCTTCCTCAGCTATCAATGCAAAGAAATAGAGGAAAACAACAGAATGGGAAAGACTCTGATGCTGGGAATGATTGAGGGCAGGAAGAGGAGGGGACAACATCTTTTTGGGGTGTTAGTTCTAAAAGGTCTTGTAGGTCTTCATGGAACTGTTCAACTTCAGCTTCTTCAGTGTTACTGTTTGGGGCATAGACTTGGATTACTGTGATATTGAATGGTTTGCTTTGGAAATGAACAGAGATCATTCTGTCATTTTTGAGATTGCATCCAAGTACTGCATTTCAGACTCTTTTGTTGACCAGTAGATATAATGGTCATCTGAGTTAAATTCACCCATTCCAGTCTATTTTAGTTTGCTGATTCCTAGAATGTTGACATTCACTTTTGCCATCTCTTGTTTGACCACTTCCAATTTGCCTTGATTCATGGACCTAACATTCCAGGTTCCTGTGCAATATTGCTCTTTATGCTTCAGTTCAGTTCAGTCGCTCAGTAACTTTCTTTATAATCTTCCCATTGAAGACAATCTAACTGGCTTTCACTGAATAGATAAAAAAGCTCAGGCTCATACAATGAAATACTACTCAGCACTGAAAAGGAGTAAACCAGTGATACACAATAGGTAAGTCTCAAGTGTACTATGCAGAATAAAAAAAAAAGGATTTAAAAATCAGAACTATGTGGTACATGATTCCTTTTTATATACATTCTGGACAAGGTATGGCACTGGGACAGGAAAAAAAAAATCTGCTACAGATGTTTCAGTTCAGTTCAGTTCAATTCAGTTGCTCAGTCGTGTCCGACTTTTTGCGATCCCATGAATCACAGCACGCCAGGCCTCCCTGTCCATCACCAACTCCAGGAGTTCACTCAGACTCATGTTCATCGAGTCAGTGAAGCCATCCAGCCATCTCATCCTCGGTCGTCCCCTTCTCCTCCAGCCCCCAATCCCTCTCAGTATCAGAGTTTTTCCAATGAATCAACTCTTTGTATGAGGTGGCCAAAGTACTGGAGTTTCAGCTTTAGCATCATTCCTTCCAAAAAGATCCCAGGGCTGATCTCCTTCAGAATGGACTGGTTGGATCTCCTTGCAGTCCAAGGGACTCTCAAGAGTCTTCACCAACACCACAGTTCAAAGGCATCAGTTCTTCGGCACTCAGCTTTCTTCACAGTCCAACTCTCACATCCATACATGACCACAGGAAAAACCATAGCCTTGACTAGACGGACTTTTGTTGGCAAAGTAATGTCTCTACTTTTGAATATGCTATCTAGGTTGGTCATAACTTTTCTTCCAAGGAGTAAGTGTCTTTTAATTTCATGGCTGCAGTCACCATCTGCAGTGATTTTGGAGTCCCCCAAAATAAAGTCTGACATTGTTTCTACTGTTTCCCTATCTATTTCCCATGAAGTGATGGGACCAGATGCCATGATCTTCGTTTTCTGAAAGTTGAGCTTTAAGCCAACTTTTTCACTCTCCTCTTTCACTTTCATCAAGAGGCTTTTTAGTTCTTCTTCACTTTCTGCCATAAGGGTGGTGTCATCTGCATATCTGAGGTTATTGATACTTCTCCCGGCAATCTTGATTCCAGCTCATGCTTCTTCCAGTCCAGCGTTTCTCATGATGTACTCTGCATATACATTAAATAAGCAGGGTGACAATATACAGCCTTGACGTACTCCTTTTCCTATTTGGAACCAGTCTGTTGTTCCCTGTCCAGTTCTAACTATTGCTTCCTGACCTGCATACAAATTTCTCAAGAGGCAGGTCAGGTGGTCTGGTATTCCCATGTCTTTCAGAATTTTCCACAGTTTATTGTAATCCACACAGTCAAAGGCTTTGGCATAGTCAATAAAGCAGACATAGATGTTTTTCTGGAACTGTCTTGCTTTTTTGATGATTCAGCAGATGTTGGCAATTTGATCTCTGGTTCCTCTGCCTTTTCTAAAACCAGCTTGAACATCTAGAAGTTCATGGTTCACCTTTTGCTGAAGCCTGGCTTGGAGAATTTTCAGCATTACTTTACTAGCGTGTGAGATGAGTGCAATTGTGTGGTAGTTTGAGCATTCTTTGGCATTGCCTTTCTTTGGGATTGGACTGAAAACTGACTTTTCCATTCCTTGGCCACTGCTGAGTTTTCCAAATGTGCTGGCATATTGAGTGCAGCACTTTCACAGCATCATCTTTCAGGATTTGAAAAGCTCATCTGGAATTCCATCACCTCCACTAACTTTGTTCGTAGTGATGCTTTCTAAGGCCCACTTGACTTCACATTCCAGGATGTCTGGCTCTAGGTCAGTGATCACACCATCGTGATTATCTGTGTCATGAAGATCTTTTTTGTATTCTTGCCACCTCTTCTTAATATCTTCTGCTTCTGTTATGTCCATACCATTTCTGTCCTTTATCGAGCTCATCTTTGCATGAAATGTTCCCTTGGTATCTCTAATTTTCTTTAAGAGATCTCTAGTCTTTCCCATTCTGTTGTTTTCCTCTATTTCTTTGCATTGATCTCTCAAGAAGGCTTTCTTATCTCTTCTTGCTATTCTTTGAAAATGTGCATTCAGATGCTTATATCTTTCCTTTTCTCCTTTGCTTTTCACTTCTCTTCTTTTCACAGCTATTTGTAAGGCCTTCACAGACAGCCATTTTGCTTTTTTGCATTACAGATATTTATAGCAGCTCTATTTATAATTACCAAAACTTGGAAGCAACTAAAATGTCTTCCAGTTGGTGAATGGAGAAATAAACTGTGGTATCTACAAACAATGGAATATTATTCAGAACTAAAAATACATGAACCATCGAGCCATGGATGAATCTTAAATGTACATTATAAGTGGAAGAAGGTAACCTGAAAAGAAATCTGGAAGACCAAATCTATGGAGACAGTAAAAAGATCAGTAGTGTCAGGGTGTTATGAAAGGGAAAGGTGAGTAAGCAGAGCACAGGAGACTTTGAGAACAGTGAATATACTGTAGTGTTGGATACATTCATTACACATTTGACAGAACCCATAAAAGGTACAAGAGCCAGAGAAAACTTGATGATTTGCCGATGTAGCTACATCCTTGCAATAAATGTAACATCTTGGTGAGTGATGTTGATAATGAGGTAGGCTATACATGTGTAGGGGCAGGGAATATATGGGAAATCTCAGTGCCTGAAATTCTTCTAAAATTTTAAAAATACAAATGATATAGATAAATATAATATAAAAATTTCTGCAGCTTCAGTGTATGTACAATGCAGTGAGAGCAAAGTGTAATTCTAAATATATATGATATCAAATAAAAGCTTCGTTTTGATGTTTGGCAAAACTAATACAGTGTTTCAGGTTTAAAAATAAAAAAAAAATAGTTAAAAAAAAAAACAAAAAAAAAAAAACACAAAGAAAAGCTATCAAGTCTATAAGTATCTTCTGATGCAGAAAACTCCAAAAAATGTTACAGACATTCATAGTTCCAGTTGTCGGGTTAGGGTTAGGGTTTCTTTATTTTATTTTATTTTTTTCTTTTGATTGGGGGATGAAGTAGAAAATAATAGCTTTATTGTTTTTGCTAGAGAAAGGGGGTTGCAGCAGGACAATGTCCTCAAAACTGTGTGCCCTTCAGTTCTTATTTCTTAATCAAATCTTAGTAATTACTTATCCTTTATCCCAGATTATTGGACTACTTATAGAGAGAGCCTACATAAAAGAAATATATTTTATATTATTTGAGCCACTATTACCTAAAAGTAATTATTCATGGAGTCCTTAAAAATGTTATGCATTGTAGTAAAATAATGCCAAGAAATTTATATTAATCACTTCCATTTTAGGAAAAAGAATATTATATTTTATTGTTAATTTACAAAAAAAAAATTAATTGTGGATAGTAGAACTTTCTGATTTTTGAAATCTCTGCTTTAATCACTGAATTGCTTTTAATTACTATTTTAAAGATTTTTAAATACAGTATCAATTCGATTACTTGAAAAATTTATTAAATAACTGCTATGTGATAGGTCTTGTCTTAAATGTTGAGAAAACATATGCAATAGAGGCTTATTTGAAGAGACAGCCAAGTTAGCATGATATAAAAATCCTGGTGTTATGCTGTAGCAAAAGCAAGTTTCAGATGCTATAGGATTTGTAGGAAAGAAACTGAATAAAGTCATATATAAAAGGGCATGTCAGAGGAGAAAACATAAAGGAATTTTAAAAATATTCTAAAATATTTTATTTCTGAACTATATCTTGCTGGAAGAATTTTGATTTTTTTTTTCTGATAAATCTCACTCTTGATTATTGCTTTGCTATCAGATAGATCATTGCATTGTTCTTAAGATAAATCAAATGCATTATCCTTTATACTCTTTTCTGACCCAATTTCCTGTCCTGTACACACAACAGGTGGATCTTACCTTCTTCATAAGATTTCTAATCTACTTCTTCATTATAATTATATTCTCAAGTACAATTGGTCTTAAATACCACTTTCTATTATCTCAAAATTTTGGGTAACTCAGTCATCACAAATCAAATGGACAAAGTATAAAATTATCTGTACTAAAAATTCCAGTGTTTTATCAAAAGTATTAAAGTTAAGTTCTCTAGAACTACATTTCTGTGTGAATTTAGTCTCTGCTGGGACAAACCTGAAGACTTGTCAGTGCTATACTTTGTGGCTAGATTATGGGTGTACTCTCAAACACCTCTTTGGTTCAGGATAAAAGATGTATCAAACGATTTCTTTCTTTTTTTTTCTTTTTTTTAATTTAGGGCTAAGAGTTAAGGCAATGATTTCAACTTAAAGGGAACTAACTTTGTTATTTTTTGTTTTTCCTTTTGATTTTCTTACTTTTGCCACTTATTCTAATGAGACATCTTTGAAAGTGGGAACCTAATTCCATTTCTGTAGACTTAATTTGACCTAGTTGGCTGCCTTGCTTCCAGTTTTGGTTTCCTGGGTAGACATGTGAAAGACATTGAGGATTGCTGTTCAACTTTATCCATCACCAGATTTCCTGAAATAATTACAACTGCTGTTTTAGTGTCCTGGTGACAATGGAGCAGGGTTTATCATTTCTAGTAGCTCTTAGAATTATAGGATCCTAAGAGCTTTCAGAGGTCATCTGTTTTCTTCATTTGCTAGAGAGATTTTTCTTCGTCAAACATCTCACGATAAGAAACCAACAGACTTAGAAGTCAATTGCTGTTTTTCCATTACCGTATGTGGATAGTGTATTATAGCATTCAGGTGCTAAAAAATGTCAATATATGTAAAAAAAAAAAAAAAGCTGAAGCAGTTTGCAAGAATTTAATAGTATAGAGTTTACAGCTAGCACCATGTGAAACGTTTTTGGATAGTCAGTTGAATGAATGCACCTTATAGAAAAGTGAAATTACTAGGCAAAATAAGTTGGATTACCTAAAATAACTAAGAATGAAACATAAATTTGTCATATTTAATGAACATATAGGCTAGAATCTTTTATAGCCTTTCTTTTTTTTATTGAGTAGCTTTGGAAACTAAATCATGGTTAAAGAATAGAAAATAAGTCAGAAATCTAAAGCTGAAAGGATATTGAAGATAGGAGTATTCGTGTTTGTTCTCCTAGCAGATAATAAAACTAAGACTTAAAATAGTTAGAACCTGGAGTAAATTTATTTGTAACTACAGAGCAATACTCTGACTCAGACATCAAAACGTAGTTCAAAGAATGAACTGCTGTCAGGACAAGTAAATAAGACAGCTCAAGCTCATGACAAATTTGCCCCTTAATTTGTTATAAAAATAAAGTAGTAAGAGGAAATCATCAGTGAGTGACTATGTTTGGTCAGTTAGAATAACTTCTAACTGATTCACATTCTTTTTGGTTGGTCGAACAGACTGTGGCTGCAAATGAAATCAGTGGGTCTGGATACCACAGATGGATGAAAAGTGAAGACCACCAGGTCACTATTTGGATTTAGTTTCAACAGGGATCTCGGAGTGGTTCTTCATGGACATAAGCACCAAGTAGTCAAATCTTGAAACCAGAAAATTTACACTTATGTATTGAATATGGAGAAATGTGTTCAGTATCATTTTTATTTTTCAATATTTGGTAAGTGCAATGCCAACATACTTCTCTTTAGCCCCATGTGCATTTTGATTTAGGTCATCTATTTTTTAAAATTAATTAATTTATTTTAATTGGAGACTAATTACTTTACAATATTGTGTTGGTTTTGCCATACATTCACATGAATCCGCCATGGGTGTACATGCGTTCCCCATACTGAACCCCCCTCCCACCACCCTCCCCATTCCATCCCTCAGGGTCATAGCAGTGCACCAGCTCTGAGCACCCTGTCTCATGCGTCGAACCTGGCGATGTATTTCACATATGACAATATACATGTTTCAATGTTATTCTCTCGAATCATCCCACCCTTCCCTTCTCCCACAGACTTCAAAAGACTGTTCTTTACATCTGTGTCTCTTTTGCTGTCTGACATATAGGGCCATTATTACCATCTTTCTAAATTCCATATATATGTGTTAATATACTGTATTGGTGTTTTCCTTTCTGACTTATTTCACTCTGTATAATAGGCTTCAGTTTCTTTCAGAGGTTAGAATCAGAGGTTTTCTTTCCATCCTTTTTTGCATGGGCCTCATGATTATGTATTCAGGAATTCAGGAATTAAGAATTTTGAGATATTATCTTTTTCTTAGTACATAAAGATATGTACTCTATCTTAAAATATGGGTTTTAGCATTAAGAATGATAGAAATGATAGAAATAATTTTGTTTGATCAAGCTGGTATTTAAAATATATTTGTCCTATTTCTCATTGATTAATTGGCTATCTAAATCACATGGATATAGAATTAAGATAGGAATAAATGCCTTATATATTGTCTTACATTTACCTTAATTCATATACTATTTCAATTGTTTTCTTTTTTGTCATTTATTTAGAAAAAATAATAAGACCTAAAACATTGCTTCTCTGAAAAGATATTTATTTATCTTTGTGTAGAACTGATGACAACTTATGGGATGTAATAAACCATAATTAAGCTGCATTGAAACATTTTTAATTCATAGAGACTTATGGATAATCTAAGATATGAACATATAGAAGACAAATAGTAATAGTGACATTTAATTATCATTTTAGTTGGAAAGAAAAACTAGAAAGCCCCTCAAAGACTTGGAAAACAGAGTTTATAACAATAAAAAATTAAACATGTTTAATGTTTCCTAAGCAGATCACTCAAAATTTTAGATTCACCAATAGCAAATTTGTGAAGAAAAAATTAAATATTTTTTATATATTTCTTGAGAATTTATTGTACATGAGTTTCCTTGCTATAGACTGCAAGGCATAGAGAAGGAAATAGCACACAATCCCATTCCAAATATATTACAAATTAGAAGACAGTGAGAGACCCATATTAATAAATAATTATTTCTAAAAAGGCAAAACATGATAAATACCATTTACAAGAGATAAATGCTAACTCTCTCTCTCTGTCTTTAACTCTTTGGAAAAGAATTTAATAAAATTAAAATCTTTCTACTATGTAGCACATGTTGACATTTGAGTACCAATTGTTTTGCAGAAGGAAGTAACAACCTACTCTAGTATTCTTGCCTGGAAAGTCCCATGGACAGAGGAGCCTGGCAGGCTAGTCCATGGGGTTGCAAAGAGTTGGACATGACTGAATGACTAACACTGAATGTTGAAATATATGTGTGTATATGCATATATGTAGATGATCGTCAGCTTCTGAAATGAGCCTAAAAGCTTCAAATGTGGTAAGATCTTATCTAGAAACTCTTCACCTAACCGTTCCAATTTGAGGCAACATAAACTTTCTTCCCTTGTAGCTCAGTTGGTAAAGAATTTGACTGCAATTAAGGAGACCCGGGTTTGATTACTGGGTTGGAAAGATCCCCTGGAGAAGGAAATGGCAACCCACTCCAGTATTCTTGCCTGGAGAATCCCGTGGACAGAGGAGCCTGGCGGGCTACAGTCCATGGGTTTACATGAGTCAGACACAACTTGGTGACTAAACCACCACTACCAATTGTTTAGTGTAGACAGAGTTATCAGGATAAGGTAAAGTGACAGAGAGGTGCTAGGGAGGTGAGAGGTCTAAATATTAGGACAATTTAAGAGTAATGGTGAATGCAGTCAGAATGGCAAAAACTGGAGCCTGAAGAATCCAAGAAACAATGAAGGACTGAGATAGCAGCAAGTAGGGAAAGTGAGATTATAGCATGGTCATAAGAAAAGATGACCATAGGTATGTAGCAGAACAATCCTGAACAACTCACCCTACCTTCTAAGGTTTTACTCCATCCATGGTAAAAGCCCAAATTCGATCAATATTTTTGGAAATTCTGTTATATACCAGGCCTTTGTCCATCCTTGAAGACCCAAATCTAGTAATTCATGGTCACTGTCTTTAAGGAAGCTCAAATGACTGGATAGTATAAAATCTGATATTCTAAGATTTAAAATATAAATGTATAATTTTATTCAATAAAAGATATTTAGTTAATTTCTAATGTCTACTAGGTTTGCAAAGTGAGAAATATTATATTAAAGTGTTAGAGCTTTCAAGTCAAGTCAGGCCTTGATTAAAACTCTAGCTCAGTCACTCACTCACTGGTAGACATCTAATCTCTGTTGATTTCTTGTTTCTTCCTGTGGAGGATAAGAATAATAATGGTTCCCATCTAATAAATAGGGCTTCCTTGGTGGCTCAGAAGATAAAGAGTCCACCTGCCATTCAAGAGACTGGGTTTGATCCCTGGGTCAAGAAGATCGTCTGGAAATAAGAATCTACCCACTCCAGTATACTTGCCTGGAGAAATCCATGGATAGAGGAGCCTGGTGGGCTACAGTTGATGGGGTCACAAAGAGTCGGACTCAACTGAACAACTAGCACTTTTAACTTTCTAATAAGTAAACTATATGTGAGTTATTTATTCTTTTCCCTTTAGTTTTATGTTTACTCAATATCATTCTAGTGCCCAGGCCAGTAATTTATTCTCAAGCATTGAATTGATATTTGTTGAATAGAGTTTTGGGGGAAATTAAATGATACATTAAAATAAGTTGAATGGTTCTATGACGACCTGTAAGACCTACTAGAATTAACACCAAAAATGATGTTTTTTCATTATAAGGGACTGGAGTGCAAAGGAGAAAGTCAAGAAATACATGGAGTAATAGGCAAGTTTGGCCTTGGAGTACAAAAAGAAGCAGGACAAAGGCTAACAGAGTTTTGCCAAGAGAACACATTGGTCATAGCAAACACTCTCCTCCAACAACAGTAGAGACAACTCTATACATGGAATCATCAGATCATCAATACCAAAATCAGATTTATTATATTCTTTGCAGCCAAAGATGGAGAAGGTCTATACAGTTATCAAAAACAAGATCAGGAGCTGACTATGGCTCAGATCATGAACTCTTATTTGAAAACTTCAGACTTAAATTGAAGAAAGGAAGGAAAACAACTGACATTCAAATATGACCTAAATCAAATCCCTTACAAAAGGAAAGATATACCCAACAGAATGCAGAGTTCCAAAGAATAGCAGGAGAGATAAGAATGCCTTCCTCAATGATCAGTGCAAAGAAATAGAGGAAAACAATAGAATGGGAAAGACTAGTGATCCCTTCAAGAAAGTTAGAGATACCAAGGGAACATTTCATGCAAAGATGGTCACAATAAAGCACAGAAAGTATATGGACCCAACAGAAGCAGAAGATATTAGCAAGAGGTAGCAAGAATACACAGAAGAGCTATACAAGAAAGATCTTAATGACTCAGATAATCACAATGCTGTGATCACTCACCTAGAGCCAGACGTCCTAGAGTGGGAGGTCAAGTGGGCCTTAGGAAGCATAACTATGAACAAAACTAGTGGAGGTGATGGAAGTCCAGCTGAACTATTTCAAATCCTAAAAGATAATGGTGTGAAAGTACTGCATTCAATGCCAGTAAGTCTGCAAAACTCAGCAGTGGCCACAGGACTGGAAAAGGTTAGTTTTCATTCCAATCCCAAAGAAAGGCAATGCCAAAGAATGTTCAAACTACCGTACAGTTGTGCTCCATTCACATGCTAGCAAAGGAATGTTCAATATTCTCCAAGCTAGGCTTCAGCAGTATGTGAACTGAGAACTACCAGATGGTCAAGCTGGATATAGAAAAGGCACAGAAACCAGAGATAAAATTGCCAACATCTGTTGCATCATAGAAAAAACAATGGATTCCAGAAAAGCATCTACTTCTACTTCATTGACAACACTAAAGTCTCTGAATGTGTGGATCACAAGAAACTGTAGAAAATTCTTCAAGAGATGAGAATACCAGACCATCTCACCTGCCTCATGAGAAAGTTGCATGCAAGTCAAGAAGCAAAAGTTAGAACCAGACATGGCAAAATAGACTGGTTTATTGGGAAAGGAGTACATCAGGCTGTATAGTGTCACCCTGTTTATTTAACTTATGTACCAAGTACATAATGTGAAATGTTACACTGGCTGAAGCACAAGCTGTAATCAAGATTGCTGGGAGAAATATCAATAATGCAGATACACAGATGGCACCACCCTTATGGCAAAAAAAGAAGAAGAACTAAAGAGTCTCTTGATGAAGAAGAAAGAGGAGATTGAAAAACCTGACTTAAAACTCAACATTCAAAATACTAAGAACAGGCATCCGCTCCCATCACTTCATTGCAAACAAATGGGAGAACAATGGAAACAGTGACAGACTTCATTCTTGGGGGCTCCAAAATTACTTCAGATGGTGACTGTAGTCATGAAATTAAGACAGTTACTCCTTGGAACAAAATCTATGACAAACCTAGATAGTGTATAAAAAATCAAAGACGTTATTTTGCCAACAAAGATCCGTATAGTCAAAGCTCATGTATGGATATGAAGGTTGGACCATGAAGAAGGCTGAATCCTGAAGAACTGATGTTTTTTCATTGTGATGTTGGATAAGACTCTTGAGAGTTCCTTGGACTGCAAGGAGATCAAACCAGTCCATCCTAAAGGAAATCAGTCCTCAATAGTCTTTGGAGAACTGATGCTGAATCATAAGCTCCAATATTTTGGCCACCTGATGCGAAGAGCCAACTCATCAGAAAAGACTGTGATGATGGAAAAGATTGAAGGCAGGAGGAGAGGGGATGATGGAGAATGAGATGGTTGGATGGCATCACCGACTCGATGGTCATGAGTTTAAGCAAGCTCTGGGAGTTAGTGAAGGACAGGGAACCCTTGCGTGCTGCAGTCCACGGGGTCACAAAGAGTCGGACATGATTGAGGAACTGAACAAGAACAAAGTAATATATTGTTTGTGAAGTAGTTAAGCAGAGGGGACAGCACATAGAAATGCTAATTAATGTTAACATAATTTATAATTAAAAATTCAGCTTACAATTGATGGAATACTGCTGGCTTTCAGCTATGTTATCAGTGGTTTGTGAAGAAAGTAAAGTTTTATCAAGGTACCATTTCACACCAGTCAGAATGGCTGTGATCCAAAAGTCTACAAGCAATAAATGCTGGAGAGGGTGTGGAGAAAAGGGAACCCTCTTACACTGTTGGTGGGAATGCAAACTAGTACAGCCACTATGGAGAACAGTGTGGAGATTCCTTAAAAAACTGGAAATAGAACTGCCTTATGATCCAGCAATCCCACTGCTGGGCATACACACTGAGGAAACCAGAAGGGAAAGAGACACGTGTACCCCAATGTTCATCGCAGCACTGTTTATAATAGCCAGGACATGGAAGCAACCTAGATGTCCATCAGCAGATGAATGGATAAGAAAGCTGTGGTACATATACACAATGGAGTATTACTCAGCCATTAAAAAGAATACATTTGAATCAGTTTTAATGAGGTGGATGAAACTGGAGCCTATTATACAGAGTGAAGTAAGCCAGAAAGAAAAGCACCAATACAGTATACTAACACATATATATGGAATTTAGAAAGATGGTAACAATAACCCTGTGTACGAGACAGCAAAAGAGACATTGATGTATAGAGCAGTCTTATAGACTCTGTGGGAGAGGGAGAGGGTGGGAAGATTTGGGAGAATGGCATTGAAACATGTAAAATATCATGTATGAAACGAGTTGACAGTCCAGGTTCGATGCACGATACTGGATGCTTGGGGCTGGTGCACTGGGACAACCCAGAGGGATGGTATGGGGAGGGAGGAGGGAGGAGGGCTCAGGATGGGGAACACATGTATACCTGTGGCAGATTCATTTTGATGTTTGGCAAAACTAATACAATTATGTAAAGTTTAAAAATAAAATAAAATTTAAAAAAAAAGAAAGTAAAGTTTTAAAGAAATATGGATACTACTCGATAGGAAAAATAATTTATTTTATTCTTTAGACTTTGAATTGCTAATTGGAAAAATAGATAACTTGCCCATTGATTGGAAGTAATTTTTTCTAACAACTTAATAAAGTAGTCAATATGTA
Organism: Bubalus kerabau; assembly: GCF_029407905.1. Lineage (NCBI taxonomy): Eukaryota > Metazoa > Chordata > Mammalia > Artiodactyla > Bovidae > Bubalus > Bubalus kerabau. Next base: position 5,525,582 of record NC_073635.1, on the reverse strand, counting down.
AGTTCTCAGAGAATAACAAAATTAACTTTAAAAGAACATTTAATATACCCTTAATAAACTGAATCCCTGACTTTTTCCTTATCTCCTTTTCCTGAGAATCATCAGACATGGAGTCACATTTATTATTCCATGGGCCATTACATTTTTCAGAGACTGAGGATTCTTTTATTGGCATCTTTTCATTTTCAGGGAAATTGTAAAAAAAAAAAAAAAATCCAAAGACTGAAGAACTAAGATGAAACTCATAAAATGTACATGCTGTTCTCTCAAGTTTAAAGGTAAACCACCTAACATGAAATAGTAATTATTCACAAAGTCAGACTACCCTTCCTCAGGAGTGGTAATAGTGAGTGTAGTTCTCATTAAGCAGATGGATGAAATGAATTAAAAATAATATTAAACATAAGAAGTGGACTTTTCCTTTTTTAAAATACATTGCGCAGTGAAAGTGTTTCTCACTTATATTTTCTAAGAGATTGAAGTCTAGAAATTTAATTGACTGGGAAAATTCATAGAGCTTGTAGTCTTATTAAAACAAGATCTCACACTTGCCCTGCCCTGCTGCCCTGAAGACAACCATTGTCTTTACCTTGGAGTACACAGAGCTCCTTCCACCATGCCATGTTATCTCCACAAAACAAGAAATTCTTGCCTCTGCTGAGACACCCAGTTATTTTCAAAGTTTAAAAATGTATCAAAAATATTCTTTGTTTGTGGAAAGCATTTCTTTTTTGTTTAGTATGTGGAGAAAATAGATAGCATATGTATTATCTTTTCTCATCTAATAATTATTGGTACACATTCTTATCACCATCCATCTAATTACTGGTTACTGATATATATGTTGAGGCTACTAATCACCACTCCTTAATAAATAGCTATGAAAAGAAAGAAAACAAAAAGAATGAGGAAAAATAAACTCAGATTCTTTTGTTGGTAGGTAACTTATTTATTTTGACAAGCACAGTTTAATTTAAACCACCGGCGTAATCAGCCTTAATGCTGACTCATACCAGGGAATACTGAAGAGAATGCCAGAATTATCAACTTAAGGGCAGAGAAGGTCTTCACTGCCTTGTGATGGAAGACAGAATGTTTATTGTCTCTGTGTCTTTGATAATAGAGTTTTTCAGACTAACAAAACATTTAGGAAAATGTATTCTTTCTTTTCTCTCATTCTAAGTTAGGACAATTCCCTAGTTTATTTCTGATATTTACCTTACTCTCTTGGTTATGGTAAAGGCTCCAAGTACTAACTGACTTGAAGATATGTACTTGCTGTCATTTATCTGGATGATAAAATAAATCATAAGGCAATACAAAGGGGACTGCTTGGTATTGCATTACATAAGACAATAGAAAAACAAATTGGCCTGCATCATTTCAAACTAAATTTATAGGAAATGCTATAATAAATGCCTCTAAATGTAGATCACTTCAGTCACTCGTGATATCCAACTATTTGTGACCCCATGGACTGAAACACCCCAGACTTCCCTGTCCACCACCAACTCATGGAGCTTACTCAAGCTCATGTCCATTGAGTTAGTGATGCCATCCAACTATCTCATCCTCTGTCGTCCCCTTTTGCTCAGGCCTTCAATCTTTCCCAGCATCAGGGTCTTTCCCAATGAGTCAGTTCTTCCCATCAGGTGGCCAAAGTATTAGAGCTTCAGCTTGAGCATCAGTCCTTCCAATGAATATTCATGATTGATTTCCTTTAGAATGGACTGGTTTGAATTCCTTGCAATCCAAGAGACTCTCAAGAGTCTTCTCCAACACCACAATTCAAAAGTATCATTCTTCGGTGCTCAGCTTTCTTTATAGTCCAACTCTCACATCCATACATGATTACTGGAAAAACCAGCTTTGATTGGACAGACCTTTGTTGGCAAAATAATGTCTCTGCTTTTTAATATGCTGTCTAGGTTGGTCATAACTTTTCTTCCAAGGAGTAAGTGTCTTTTAATTTCATGACTGCAGTCACCATATGCAGTGATTTCGGAGCCCAAAAAGACAGTCTCTCACTGTTTTCATTGTTTCCCATCTATTTGCCATGAAGTGATGAGAAAAGATGCCTAATCTTAGTTTTCTGAATGTTGAGTTTTAAGCCAACATTTTCACTCTCCTCTTTCACTTTCAACAATAGGCTCTTTAGTTCTTCTTTGCTTTCTGCCATAAGGGTGGTGTCATCTGTGTATTTGAGGTTATTGATATTTCTCCCTGCAATCTTGATATCAGAAAATTCCTCAAGAAATGGGAAAATCAGACCACTTTACCTTCCTCCTGAGAAATCTGTATGCAGTCAAGAAACAACAGTTAGAATTGAAAATGAAACAACAGATTGGTTCCAAATCAGGAAAGGAGCATGCCAAGGCTGTATATTGTCACCCTGCTTATTTAACTTATATGCAGAGTACATCATGCAAAATGCTGGGCTGAATGAAGCACAAGCTGGAATCAAGATTGCCGGGATCTGGTCCCATCACTTCATGGCAAATAGACAGGGAAACAATGGAAACCTAGAGACTTTATTTTGGAGGGCTCCAAAATCACTGCAGATGGTTATTGTAGCCATGAAATTAAAAGACGCTTGCTCCATGGAAGAAAAGCTGTGACAAACCTAGACTGCATACTAAAAAGCAGAGACATTAGTTTGCCAAAAATGGTCCATCTAGTCAAAGCTATGGTTTTTCCAGTAGTCATATATGGATGTGAAAGTTGAACTATAAAGAAAGCTGACCAACAAAGAACTGATGCTTCTGAACTGTGGTGTTGGAGAAGACTCCTCAGAGTCCCTTGGATTGCAAGGATATCAGCCAGTCCATCCAAAAGGAAATCATTCCTGAATATTCATTGGAAGGACTGGTGCTGAAACTGAAACTCCAATACTTTGGCCACCTGATGGGAAGAACTGACTCATTGGAAAAGACCCTGATGCTGTGAAAGACTGAAGGAGGGAGGAAAAGGGAATGATAGAGGATGAGATGGTTGGATGGTATCACCGACTCGATGGATATGGGTTTGAGTAAGCTCCAGGAGTTGGTGGTGGACGGGAAAGCCTGGTATATAGCAGTCCATGGTGTCACAAAAATTGGACATGAGTGAGTGACTGAACTGAATTTCCTCTTGAAATCAGCTTGTGCTTCATCCAGCCTAGCATTTTTCATGATGTACTCTGCATTTAAGCTAAATAAGCAGGGTGACCATATAAAGCCTTGACGTACTCCTTTCCCAATTTGGAACCAGCCTGTTGTTCCATGTCCAGTTCTAACTGTTGTTTCTTGACCTGCATACTGATTTCTCAGGATGAAAATAAGGTGGTGTGATATTCCCATTTCTTGAGGAATTTTCCACATTTTGTTATGATCCAAACAGTTAGTCTTTTGCATAGTCAATAAAATAGAAGTAGATAGAAGTAGGTGTTTTCCTGGAGCTTTTGCTTTTTTGATGATCCAACCAATGTTGGCCATTTATCTCTCATTCTTTTGCACTTTCTATATCCAGCTTGAACATCTGGAAGTTCACAGTTCATGTACTGTTGAAGCCTGGCTTGGAGAATTTTGAGCATTACTTTGCTAGCATTTGAGACGAGCGCAAATGTTGGGTAGTTTGAACTTCTTTGGCTTTGCTTTTCTTTGAGATTGAAATGAAAACTGACCTATTCCAGTCCTGTGGCCACTGCTGAGTTTTCCAAATTTGCTGGTATATTGAGTGCAGAACTTTCACAGCATTGTCTTTTAGGATTTGAAATAGTTCAGTGGAATTCCATCATCTCCACTAGCTTTGTTTGCAGTGATGCTTCCTAAAGCCCACTAGGCTTTGCATTCCAGGATGTCTGGCTCTAGGTGAGTGATCACATCATTGTGGTTATCTGGGTCATTAAGAACTTTTTTTGTATTGTGCGTCAGTGAATTCTTGCCACCTCTTGTTAATAACTTCTGCTTCTGTTAGGTCCATATCTTTTCTGTCCTTTATTGTGCCCATCTTTGCATGAAATGTTCTCTTGGTATCTCTAGACTTTCTCATTCTTTTGTCTTCCTCTATTTCTTTGCACTGATCACTGAGGAAGGCTTTCTTATCTCTCCCTGTTATTCTTTGGAACTCTGTGTTCAAATGGGTATATCTTTTCTTTTCTCCTTTGCCTTTAGCTTCCCTTGTTTTCCCAGCTATTTGTAAGGGCTCCTCAGACAATTATTTTGCTTTTTTGTATTTCTTTTTTTTTTGGGGGGGGTATGGTCTTGATCCCTGCCTCCTGTACAATGTCACAAATCTCCATCCAAAGTCATCAGGCACTCTATCTATCAGATCTAATCCCTTGAATCTATTTGTCACTTCCACTGTATAATCATAAGGGATTTAATTTATGTCATACTTGAATGGCCTAGTGGTTTTCCTTACTTTCTTACATTTAAGATTGATTTTGGCAATAAGGAGTTCATAAGCCACAGTCAGCTCCCGGTCTTGTTTTTGCTGACTGCAAAGAACTTCACCATCTTCAGGTGCAAAGAATATAATCAATTTGATTTCAATATTGGCCATCTGGTGATGTCCATGTGCAGAGTCCTCCCTTGTGTTGTTGGAAAAGGGTGTTTGCTATGACCAGTGTGTTCTCTTTGCAAAACTCTGTTAGTCTTTGCCCTGCTTCATTTTGTACTCCATGGCCAAATTTGCCTGTTGCTCCAGTTATTTCCTAACTTTGTACTTTTGCATCCCAGTCCCCTATAATGATCAGGACATCTTTTTTGGGTGTTACTTCTAGAAGGTCTTGTAGATGTTCAACTTCAGCTTCTAGAATCAGCATTTGTGGTTGGGACATAGACTTGGATTACTGTAATACTGAATAGTTTGCTTTGCAAATGAACAGGGATAATTCTGTCATTTTTGAGATGGCACCCAAAAACTGCATTTCAGACTCTTTTGTTGACTATGAGGGCTACTCCATTTCTTCTAAGGGATTCTTGTCCACAGTAGGAGATGTAATGGTCATCAGAATTAAATTCACCCATTCCAGTCCATTTTAATTCAGTGATTCCTAAAATGTCATTATTCACTCTTGCCATCTCCTGTTTGACCACTTCCAGTTTGCCTTGATTCATGGACTTAACATTCCAGGTTCCTATGCAGTATTGTTTTTTTACAGCATGGGATGTTACTTCCATCACAAGTCACATCCACAGCAGGGCATCATTTTTATTTTGGCTTTGTCTCTTCATTCTTTTTGGAGTTATTTCTCCACTCTTCTCCAATAGCACATTAGGCACCTACTGACCTTGGGAGTTCATCTTTCAGTGTCCTATCTTTTTGCCTTTTCATACTGTTCATGGGGTTCTCAAGATAAAAACACTGAAGTGGTCTGCCATTCCCTTCTCCAGTGGGCTACATTTTGTCAGTACTCTCCACCATGACCCGTCCATCTTGGGTGGCCCTACATGGCATGGCTCATTGTTTCATTGAGTTAGACAAGGCTGTGGTCCATATGATTAGATTGGTTAGTTTTCTGTGATTTTGGTTTTATTCTGTGTGCCCTCTGATGGAGAAGGATAAGAGGCTTATGGAAGCTTCCTGATTGGAGAGACTGACTGTGGGGGAAACTGGGTCTTGTTCTGATTGGTGGGGCCATCTTCAGTAAATCTTTAATCCAATTTTTTTTTTGTTAATGGATGGGACTGTGTTCCTTCCCTGTTGTTTGACCTGAGACCAAACTATGGTGAAGGTAATGAAGAAAATGGAGACCCCCTTCAAAAGCTCCTGTGCACACCTGCTGCACTCAGTGACCTCGACCTGCAGCAGGCCACTGCTGACCCAGGCCTCCACTGGAGACTCCTGGACACTCACAGATATGTCTGGGTCCGTCTCTTGTGGGTTCAATACTCTTTTCTCCCGGGTCCTGGTGCACACAAGTTTCTGTTTGTCCCCTCCAAGAGTTTGTTTCCCCAGTCCTGTATAAGTTCTGGCAGCTCTATGGTGTGGTTAATGGTGACCTCCTCTAAGAGGGCTTATTCCATACCCAGGTCTATTGCACCCAGAGCCCCTGCCCCTGTGGCAGGCCACTGCTGACCAGTACCTCCTCAGGAGACATTCAAACACTCAAAGCCAGGTCTAGCTTAATATCTGTGGGGTCTCCTGGTGTGCACAAGGTTTTGTTTGAGCCCTCTGAGCATCTCTGGCAGGTATGGAGTTTGATTCTAAATATGATTTTGCCCCTCCTACCATCTTTCTGGGGCTTCTCCTTTGCCCTTGGATGTGGGGTATCTTTTTTTGGTGGCATCCAACATTCTCCTGTCAAAGGTTGTTATTTATTTATTTATTTTACTTTACAATATTGTATTGGTTTTGCCATACATTGACATGCATCTACCACAGGTGTACACGTGTTCCCCACCCTGAACCCCCACCCACCTCCCTCCCCATATCATCCCTCTGGGTCATCCCAGTGCACGAGCCGCAAGCTTCCTGTATCCTGCATCGAACCCTGGACTGGTGATTCATTTCTTATATGATATTACACATGTTTTAATGCCATTCTCCCAAATCATCCCCCCCACTCCCTCTCCCACAGAGTCCAAAAGACTGTTCTATACATCAGTGTCTCTTTTGCTGTCTCACATATAGGGTTGTCGTTATCATCTTTCTAAATTCCATATATATGCGTTAGTATACCGTATTGGTGTTTTTCTTTCTGGCTTACTTCACTCTGTATAATAGGCTCCAGTTTCATCCACCTCATTAGAACTGATTCAAATGTATTCTTTTTAATGGCTGAATAATACTCCATTGTGTATATGTACCACAGCTTTCTTATCCATTCATCTGCTGATGGACATCTAGGTTGCTTCCATGTTCTGGCTATTACAAACAGTGCTGCGATGAACATTGGGGTACACGTGTCTCTTTTAATTCTGGTTTCCTTGGTGTGTATGCCCAACAGTGGGATTGCTGGGTCATAAGGCAGTTATATTTCCAGTTTTTTAAGGAATCTCCATATTGTTCTCCATAGTGGCTGTACTAGTTTGCATTCCCACCCAACAGTGTGAGAGGGTTCCCTTTTCTCCACACCCTCTCCAGCATTTATCGCTTATAGACTTTTGGATCACAGCCCTTCTGACTGGCGTGAAATGGTACCTCATAGTGGTTTTGATTTGCATTTCTCTGATAATGGGTGATGTTGAGCATCTTTTCATGTGTTTGTTAGCCATCTGTATGTCTTCTTTGGAGAAATGTCTGTTTAGTTCTTTGGCCCATTTTTTGGTTGGGTCATTTATTTGTCTGGAATTGAGCTGCAGGAGTTGCTTGTATATTTTTGAGATTAGTTGTCTGTCAGTTGCTTCATATGCTATTATCTTCTCCCATTCTGAAGGCTGTCTTTTCACCTTGCCTATAGTTTCCTTTGTTGTGCAGAAGCTGTTAATTTTAATTAGGTCCCATTTGTTTATTTTTGCTTTTATTTCCAGTATTCTGGGAGGTTGGTCATAGAGAATCCTGCTGGGATGTGTGTCGGAGAGTGTTTTGCCTATGTTCTCCACTAGGAGTTTGTTTCTGGTCTTACATTTAGATCTTTAATCCATTTTGAGTTTATTTTTGTGTATGGTGTTAGAAAGTGTTCTAGTTTCATTCTTTTACAAGTGGTTGACCAGTTTTCCCAGCACCACTTGTTATAGAGATTGTCTTTTTTTCACTGTATATTTTTGCCTCCTTTGTCAAAGATAAGGTGTCCATAGGTGCGTGGGTTTATCTCTGGGCTTTCTATTTTGTTCCATTGATCTATATTTCTGTCTTTGTGCCAGTACCATACTGTCTTGATGACTGTGGCTTTGTAGTAGAGCCTGAAGTCAGGCAGGTTGATTCCTCCAGCTCCATTCTTCTTTCTCAAGATTGCTTTGGCTATTCGAGGTTTTTTGTATTTGCATACAAATTGTGAAATTATTTGTTCTAGCTCTGTGAAGAATACCATTGGTAGCTTAATAGGGATTGCATTGAATCTATAGATTGCTTTGGGTTGCATACTCATTTTCACTGTGTCAATGGTTGTTAAGCAGCAACTTGTAATTTTGGAGTTCTCACATGAGAAGATGAGGTCTTTTCCTTCTACTCCACCCTCTTGTGAATAAATATCATAAGCTTTAAATTGAGTGTTAAGTCATGTTTTTAGGAATATACAGACAGGAAGAAGGAGAAAGCTAATGTATCGATAAATAAATAAATAAGACACCCTCGCCCCTCTCAAGTTGGAGATAGAACATACCCAGTGGATTTACCATGCAGCCTGAAATACAAGAGGCCATCAAGATATTCTTCAAGTTTAGGGAAGCAGTGTGCCCTTTCCAAGGCTCCTAGGCAAGGTGGTAAGAATAAATGTTGTAACATATTCATGATTATACATTTGTGTAACCCTTGTAATTTTAATCAGTCAGTCTACTGAATTGCTGTACTTCAGCTTCATCACATTTTCCCTTCTGATCATGAAAAGTATGTGGGTATTACTGAAATCTTTCTAAGGGAAAGTTAGTTGGAAATACACTTAACTAGGCTTTAAAGAGACAGATATGATCTTATGACCTAAGGTATTACAAGCTACCCTAATGTAGGACAGTTTTCTGGGAAAACATCTATCATCCATTGTACCAACTTGTATTATGTACGTACTACCTCAGGACTTCTGATATAAGCCAGAATCATAGAAACAAGGGGCCATATTGTATGCACCCAGAACCACATATAGAACAATATGGATAGTGTAGCTAAAACCAGGTTTGACATGTATGGTGCAAGAAGCTTGTTTATGAAAAATCCTCCTATTAATCAGGCCAAAAACGTACAAGCAGATAGTTTGAATACCCTATCACTATCACAATGTTTCACACATAGGGAATTTAGTATTTATTGAATTATTATTTTTCAAATTCAGAGAATCTTAAAAGGTTTTCTTGATGAAGCTGCTAGTTGAATAATAAATGGAATTCATATTGAATGCTCTCTGTTACAAATTAGACAGGCAAGAAATTTCCCACCAACTAAATGTTTGCTGTTTCAGGAGGGCTGTGTGGTCTTCAACGAGCAACATAGCAGGAAAACATGCAATAAAGACTTGAATGCTATATTTGGGTTAACAGTACTTTTCAAAAAGCTATAACATGAAATTTTTGTCAACTTTATCATTTTGGGAATGACATTGTAAAGGTTGCCCATTATACAGTGTTAACAAAATTGTATTTTATTTTTAAGACTATAGTATCTGTCTCCCATAACACACATGAACACATAAATGTAAACATGGATGAGCATGTCATTATGCTGTTAATGTATCTGTGATGTTGAATCAGAAGTTGAACTTTAAAATTTGATGACTATCCTTAAGTTTACTTTTGTTAGCATAATCATGTTTATTATAAGGCAAACTTTCTAAGTCTCCAATTCTCAAACTCTGTTGAAAAGTGTCACTAAAGAAGGATTTGTCAAAAACAAAAAATCAAATTATTGCTGACTAACAAAATATATATATAAATATAAATATATACAAATATAAACAAATATATATATAAACAGTTCAGAATTTCTTTTAAAATCTAAAAAGGTACCAGTGAATATAAAAATAATGTCATCTTACCACAGAAATATTGGAAAAATTGGTTTAACTTTAGTTCTTAACACATTATAAATATTAATACTCTTTGTAAGGCATATGGTTTTTAACTACCAAAAGAAAATTTCTGTTTTTATAAATGATCTTAAACATGTTTTGCTCTTAAATCATGATAATAATAAAATTTAGAATATCTTAAACAGTTTTATATGCCATTTGCATAAGTAAATTTCAACCATAGAATATAATGTTGGAAAATGATCCTGGAATTAATGCATTGTGCTCAGTCATCCAAAAATGTGAATTTATTTTCTAATATTCATATCAGATTTTCATTTAGCCACATATATTGTCTTGAGTAATAAAAATGTTATAAAATTGTTAGCAACAGTTATTTGACTATCTTTCTCAACAATGGTCCAAGGCTCCCCACTATCTAAACAATATACACTAGTTAAGATCAAACTATTTAAATATCATAAACCTCATCCACTACAGAAGATGAGGTGGTTGGGTGGCATCAACGACTCAGTGGGCATGAGTTTGAGTAAACTCTGGGAGTTGGTGACAGACAGGGAGGCCTGGCGTGTTGCAGTCCATGGGGTGGCAAAGAGTCAGACACCACTGAGTGACTGAACTGACTGACTTCATCCACAAATCATTTCCAGACAAATTGCTTTCCTTCAGAACTAACTTTGACCTTTGTTAATATTTTACTTTGCCAACATTTTCCTTGTTAACATTTTTTTTTCCTTGTTAACATTTTTAACACAAATTCTACGCATGAAATACTAACCCAAATTTTAATCTTAGTCATAAGAGCTAGAAGCCAACTTTAGTTTTTCTTAATCTTATTTTATTCTATTATATTATCATCAGAATCATTCATATTTCATAGTATGAATCATATTTAAATCATGTTTGTAAGTAAAACTTTTAAATTTTTTGCAAAAGCATATACATTTTAAATCAATGACTTTGTATTTAGAAATATACTATGAATTCTACATTCTGTACGTTTATTTTATTATTTAGGGAGAAACTGAAATATTTCAATTAAAATTGTTTTTCAATATGTTTATATGCTACAATTTTTATTAATTGTATTATCTTATAATTCAAGAGCTTATTCATTGTTTCTATTCCAAGTCTTTGAATGTATCTTTTATTCTTATCTGAAACTTTTTCTTATGATTTGCTTTTTGGTGTCAAAATAATTCCTATCAATGTCCAGAAATATATTAAACTTTTATTTTGTGGTATGGTACATTTTTATTTATATATACCATGTTATTAGTTTATTCATGATAGAAGAGAAGTTCTGCTTTCACTGGTATTCAAACGGTCTGCTTGTACATTTTTTGGTGATTATTAGAAGGATTTTCCATAAACAAGCTTCTTGCTCCATATATGTCAAATCTTGTTTTAGCTTCACTGCCTGCATACTTCTATATGTGGTGCTGGGTACATACAATGTGGCCACTTGATTCTATGATTCTAGCTTATACCAGAAGTCCTGAGGTGGTACATATACAAGTTGATACAATGGGTGATAGACTTTTCCCAGAAAACTGTCCTATATTGGGGCAGCTTGTAATATTTAGGTAGTTTTCTTCTACTTGATGTCTCTTTTAATATTTGACTTAAATACCTACTGATTGTTAGTACCATTCTGAATCATATGATGGAAATAAAAGATTTTATGGTACTAAGAACCAGTAGGCATTTAAGTCAAATATTAAAAGAGACATGGTGTAAGGAGTGGGCTTCCCAGGTGGCACAGTGGTTAAAGAATCCATTTGCCTATGCAGGAGATGCAAGCGATGTGGGTTCAATCCCTGGATTGGAAAGATCCCCTGGATTAGGAAATGGCAACCCACTCCAGTTTCCTTGCCTGGACTATTCCATGGACAGAGGAGCCTGACAAGCTACCTAATGGTCCATGGGGTCACAAAGAGTTGGACACGACTGAGAAACTGAGTAAACACACACAGAACAAGGGGAAGAAGAAAGCTACCTAAGTATTTTTAAATCTTTTACTACTAGGCATCAAGATACAGTTCTTTGAGAAAGCTGTGCAAGGGGAAAAAATGATTCTAAACTTTGTAATCTGTATCTGTGTCTATGAATAGATTAGGAAGAGGAGACTATGATTTGGACCTGTCTTAAGTCCATAGAAAAGACATGTCACATTGCACATACTGGGTGGGCAATCTTTTTAATCTGGTCTACATGTGTCTGGCATTCTTTATTCCATAGTTCATAACTGTTAGGGCAAGACCATTGAAGGTTGATTGACTTTCTTAGGCACATGTTCTTTTCCTATTCCCCACCTGTGTGCTTGTGTTGTTATGATATCTGGTTCATCTGAGCAGACTAATCCTTCCTGTTCATGTAAGGCAATGGGTGAGCAAAGAGCCTTTCCTGATCGTTAAACCTACACTGTAAATGACTGAACATACCAGCACTGAATCATGTGTGTGTGTGTGTATTAGTCACTCAGTCATGTCTGATTCTTTGTGACCCCATGTACTGTAGCCCACCAGGCTCTTCTGTCCTTGGGATTCTCCAGCAAGAGTACTAGAGTGGATTTCCACTCCCTTCTCCATGGGATCATCCCAACCCAGGGATTGAACCTAGGTCTCCTTCATCACCTGCAGATTCTTTACCATCTGAGCCATGAGGCAAGCCCATATCAGGTGTATTCCAGCCATTTTTGGACCTTCATGATGATACCTCTGCAAGAAATTATGAACGCAAAGAAAGGATGAGAGATTTCAAAATAGGACTCCACACTGAACCCTTCAAAGGCGTAATTTTCAATTAATTGCTAAGTAAAAATGAACAAAAATCATCCAATAATTGAGTAATTGAATTTATATCCCTATAATGTCCATGTGTTCAATAAAAGAAAGCATCACCTTATGAGCTGCATTTATCCTTACCCCTTATAAATTTATGACAATTGCCATTAGTCTTTATTCTTCTATTTTTTAAAATGTTTTATCAGTAAAATTACCTAAAAATTCTCATACTAAATATCCATTTTGCTTTCTTAGTATGCAGTTATGATTGAGTGTATGACTAACCCATAATCAAAATGTGTGTTTAAAGGTATCCACTACATCTGGTGAAGCAGGTTGATTTTCTCATAGCCTCCTGTTATTTATGCCTATAATTATTAAATTTCTTTTTTTTTTCATATTTACTTAAAGCCATGGGTCACCATCTCCACTTAACCAAAGCAGATTTACTTAGCCCTTGGTTCTTTGCTATAGTTATTTGTACTCTCTAAATTTATATGACATAGAATTGTTCTTGTATTCTCCTGATAAATGTCATTATTCTCTTAATATTTTATTGTTGTTGTTCAATTGCTTGTCTGACTTTTTGTGATTGCATGGACTGCAGTAGGGCAGGCTCCTCTGTCTTTCACTATTTCCTGGAGTTTGCTCAGTTATATACATTGAGTCAGTGATGCTATCTAACCATCTCATCCTCTGTTGCCCTCTTCTCCTTTTGTATTCAATCTTTACAAACATCAGAGTCTTTTCCAATGAATCAGTTCTTCACATCAGAAGGCCAAAGTATTGGAGCTTCAGCTGCAGCATCAGTCCTTCCATTGATGAAAGGTTGACCAGTTTGATCACCTTTCAGTTCAAGGGACTCTTAAGAATCTTCTCCAATACCACATTTCAAAACCGTCAATTCTTCAATACTGTCTTCTGTATGATCCAAATCTCACATCCATACATGACTACTGGAAAAACATAGCTTTGACTACATGAACCTTTGTTGGCAAAGTGAGGTCTCTGCTTTTTAATAATATGTCTAGGTTTGTCATAGCTGTCCTTCCAGAGAGCAAGTATCCTTTAATTCCATGGCTGCTGTCACTATCCACAGTGTTTTTGGAGCCCAAGAAAGTAAAATCTGCCACTGCCGCTGCTGCTAAGTCGTGTCAGTCGTGTCCGACTCTGTGCGACCACATAGATGGCAGCCCATCAGGCTTTTCCATCCCTGGGATTCTCCAGGCAAGAATACTGGAGTGGGTTGCCATTTCCTTCTCCACTACTGTCATTTTCCCCCCTACAGTTTGCTATGAAGTGATGGGACTGGATGCTGTGATCTTAGTTTTTTTGAATGTTGAGTTTCAAGCTAGCTTTTCCATTCTCCTCTTTCACCCTCATATAGAGGCTTTTTAGTTCCTCCTTACTTTCTGCTGTTAGAGTGGTATCACCTGCATACATGAAATTATTGATGTTTCCCCCGGCAATCTTGATTCCAGCTTGTGATTCATCCAGCCAGACATTTTCCATGATGTATTCTGCATATCAGTTAAATAAGCAGGATGATAATGTACAAACTTGTTGGACTCTTTTTCCAATTTGGAACCAGTCAGTTGTTCCATGTTTGGTTCTAACTACTGCTTCTTGATCTGCACACAGGTTTCCCAGGAGACAGGTAAGTTGATCTTATATTACCATCTCTTTAAGAGCATAACCTTGCTAGCATCTAAAATGCACAATTGTATGGTAGTTTGAATGTTCTTTGGCATTGCCCTTCTTTGGGATTGGAATGAAAAATAAACTTTTCCAGTCCTGCGGCCACCACCTAGTTTTCTAAATTTGCTGACATATTGAGTTCAACACTTCAGCAGTAGCATCTTTCAGGATTTTAAACAGCCCAGTTGAAGTTCCTTCACGGCTACTTGCTTTGCTCCTAGTAATTCTTTCTAAGGCCCACTGACTCCACACTCCAGGATGTCTGGCTTTAGGTGAATAATCACCCCATTGTCGTTATCTGGGCTATTAAAACTGTTTTGTATAGTTCTGTGTATTCTTGCGGAGAAGGCAATGGCACCCCACTCCAGTACTCTTGTCTGGAAAATCCCATTGATGGAGGACCCTGGTAGGTTGCAGTCCATGGGGTCACTAAGAGTCGGACACAACTGAGCGATTTCACTTTAACTTTTCACTTTCATGCATTGGAGAAGGAAATGGCAACCCACTCCAGTGTTCTTGCCTGGAGAATCCCAGGGACGACGGAGCCCGGTGGGCTGCCGTCTATGGGGTCGCGCAGAGTCAGACATGACTGAAGCTACTTAGCAGCAGTGTATTCTTGCTACCTCTTCTTAATATCTTCTGCTTCTGTTAGGCCCATGCCATTTCTTTTATTGTGCCCTTCCTTGCATGAAATGTTACTTTGATACCTCCAATTTTCTTGATAAGATCTCTAGTCTTTCTGATTCTATTGTTTTCCTTTATTTCTTTGCATTGCCCTTTTAAGAAGTCTTTCTTATTTCTCCTCCCTCCTCTCTGCAATGCTTTCAGTTGGATATATCTTTCCCTTTCACCCTTGCCTTTCATTTCTTTTCTTTCCTCAGCTATTTGTTGTCCTCCTCAGACAACCCCTTTGCCTTTTTTCATTTCTTTTTCCTTGAGATAGTTTATTTTATTATTATTTAGCTTCTTATATATAACACTTGACAAGTTTAAAAATATCAGCAATTTTTGTATGATCATAATTTTTACACTTTCTGTGTATTTATTATAATATCTGAGTGTAAAACCCCAAGTAAAACATCAAAATCATTCGCTGTGTGCTTACTTATCCTATGGATTCTAAAAGAAAACAACAGCCACAGATAAACCTATTCCTCAGAAGGGAAAAAATCTGATTGCTTCTAGTGACACGTAGCTAGTTTTAGACAACACACTAAAAGCAGGTGACCATCACTATATATATAAGACTAATTATAGAAAAGACTCAAATACTCGACTTTGAATCTATCACATCATGGGGTTTCTAAAATTTAATTATTCTTATTTATAGTTGATAAAATATTTTATTTTATTGGTCAACATTTTGAGGCAAATATTGGTCAGAATTTTGTAGGAAATTATTCCCCATTTTTCTCTCTTCTCAAGAAATATTAGTAAATACAATATGAATAATTTCTTAAAATTCTGGCTTTACATGTTAATCTAAATACAATAAATACCATTGATTTTCCTTTCATAGATCTATCACACCTAGACATGTTTCATCTCTGTTTACATCTCCTTCATTTCCTTGACCTCCCTGATTACATGAACTCAGGAGGCAAGGTATAAAACAATGCAGTTACATGAGAACTATCTTTTATGACACATCTTTACAAACCGTGTTCATCGTGAACTCACACAGATGTTTGTATTATGAAAAATGCATGTCATTAAAAAGAACCCCTGACTTCAATGAACATGCAATCCTGACTTAACATGGAAATAGGAGCGCTGATACTTCTGAAGGCAACAGTGCTGATGTGCAGATAAAAAAGAACATATTGAATTTGTTTGAGCAGAATTTCTAATCTGCATCTCATTTGCTATCTTCACATCAAGTGTTAGTGTTCTTGTATTTAATACAAAAATCAGATAGCTACACAATAAACTTCAGTTTTATATCTGTGATGAAATTTGCAGGTTGACTTGCCCTAAAAAGCACACAGAGACATTCACAGAAGACAAAATACTGCATGCGAGACATATGAAATTTACACCAAAATATTATTGGAGTGCATTTACTATACTTGATTCTATATATTGGGATTCTTTTGGGGTAAAGCTATAGTAATGTAAATCATTTGGAAAAAATCAAATAAATTAGGACTTACATATGGAAAATACGATCTTGTAAACAATCCATATTGACAACACTGTGCACTGCCTGATTGCCAATCTGCTGGGGGGATTTCTTCATCCTCTTTGTACTTATCACTTGTTCATGCATGTACGGATTTTGAAACTCATCTTTTACCCTTTCTTTCCATCAAATAAAGAGAGCTGTGATTGTTTAATGTTACATGAGTAAATATTGCTTTCTTAAAGGTGAATCAAAATCTTAACTCTGAATCTATAAAATAAAGGAAAAGTGAGAAAAATAGATGCTATAATCAGTTTCATCAATGATTTTTTTTCTGTTGTGCTCTTATTTTAAAACCTTTATTATTGAGTCAATTTAATGTTATTAAACTAAAGTATACATATATATATAACTCAATAATTTATATAGAATTATAGGTTTTTATTGATTAATTTCTTGCAAAAAGTGCTCATTTAGGCTTAAATCAAGTGGCAAATTGTTGTAATTCTCTACTTTGTTGTGTAGGTAAGGAATACTACCAAACTATTGTCCTGCCATGTTTTTAGGATGTGGCATAGTCCAAAAAGAAGTCTGGGCTTCATCCCTGTCTAATTCCAAACCCTTGGCATTCCCCAAAGAATAGCAACGTCTTGTCATTCATGGTAAACACATAGAATTATCCTGATTATTTATGCTGTATAATATAGAATTAAATGATAATTTATGCCAACAAGGTGACTTGTGATGAGACCTTGAGGTCACACGATATCATTCAGACCTCTGGAGGAAAGAAGGCACAGGAGATAGAGTTCAACACAGTGAGCAGTGACTCAATCAATCATGTTAATGTTATGAATCCTAATGAACACTCTGAGCACTGCAGTCCAGGTGAGCTTCCCTGGTTGGCAGTCCTCTGTGAGTTTGTGATGCTGTAGTGGGGAAGATATAATTGTCTGTGACTCCACAGGGAAAGAGTGACCAGTTTGGTTTTCCCATACTGCCCTGTGTCTTTTCCTTCATCGGCTTCTAATTTGTATCCTTTACTTGTAATAAACATAACTATGAGGATAATTGCTTTCCGTGTGATCAGTGAGTCTTTCCCTGAGGGAAGTTTGGGAAACTAGTAATCTGCAGCTGGTATTAGAAATCTTGGGCTGACTTAGCACTGTGGAGGACTGCCTTGTAACCTTGCAGTTGGTTAACTGTGGGTACCCATTAAGTCAAATTCTTGTAAGGAAATTCTTTTTTATTTTAAATACTTCATAATCAAATGCATAATCAAGATATGAACAGAATTCTGTATTTACATTTGAATAGAATAAACTGGTAGCCCTGTAATGTTATAACTCAGTATCTTCAATTAATTAATTTCTATGATAATGTAATGACACTTGATTTTTTAATGAAAATATTTTCGAATATTAAAAAATTCCAAGTTTTGAAAAGTTCACAAGTTCTTAAGTTTATAAGTTCATAAGTACACAAGTTCTTATGTGTAAGAACATAATTTATGATATACTTACTTTAAAATAATATATTTGACAGTTTTGATTACAAAAAGTTTTATTTTTTTAATTTTTTTTGCTTTTTAAATTTTTTTTTTATTATTATTTTTTACTTTATAATATTGTATTGGTTTTGCCATACATCAACATATAATATCATATAAGAAAAGTTTTAAAATCCTATCTGAGTAGCCAGTGTATTTTTATTTGTTTTTTTAATTGATATACTAGCTAATTTTTTTGAGGTGATTCACAAGTGTATTCACTAGTCCTCCCATGTAACTGCCTAACTTATTTTTATAAAAAATCTGATGGTGACTAGGGGCAAACAGATTCTGATAAAATCAAAATAGTCATATTTACTTCTAATTGGTAACATATTAATAAGCAAGCATATAAAATAATGAATTTTAAATTAAATGTGAGCTAGTCAGTAAATATTGAGTTATATCTTAAATAACATTAGTGAAATAACCAGGACCTGACATGAAAACAGTATTTCTAAGAATTGCTTGTAAGAATGACACAGAAGATCTACATTCCATTTGCTATCACTTTAAGAAATGATTGAAAAACACTAGAAAATAAGAAAATTTTTCCTTTTGTTTAATTTCATTTTTGAAGGCAAGGGTAGTACACTTTTATAGTAGACAAAGTAAAATGCTCATTTTTATTTTTGAATGATCAAATTTTCCATTTTCTAGTGGCTTTTTTAGTCTAGATGGTGATATTTTAGATCGTTGTAGTGAGAAAAAGACAAATCACCTAGATGGGAAGTGTTTCAGAAAATGAGCTACAGTACTTGACCCAGTGTCAAGCTGGAGTCTGGCAGCATTTTTTCTCATGTTAATGATGCTAACCTTCAGTTATGATGTGAAAATGGAATATATTTCTTTATGGAGACCTGTTCTTCAGTATCAGAAAAACTAAATGCTATGCAAGAGGATCAGTGACAGTAGAGAAATGATTTTTACCCTACTGGCTTTTGGCCAACGAGTGAGCTATTAGGTTAACACCAGCATTTTTTAAGGTTTTAATTTCTCAAATGAGAATACAAAAGACTTGGCAGAAATATTTTAAGAAAAAACTTTCTTTTCTAAAATCACAGGAAATTACTAGAAGGCAAAGCAAGTTGCCTCTTTAGTATATGAATGAAAATGTTTCCTTTTGAAGCTAAAATATTCAAATATCAATAGTATCGCAGAGTAATAATTTTTGTTAGTTAAATTGAGTATTTAAAAACTCTTGCCAAACATGGCAAGAACAGAGCAGATGGAGTTAAGATGATGCAGAAACTTCTGCCTAAGATCTTGGATACATTAGCAAATAACATAACATATTAGAAAAATTGAAATATGTTCTGGTAAGAGATGGGAATGATTGCCAGTTTCTAGAGAACAACTAGGTTCTTTTCAGAAAAAAAGTATATTATAGAAGGATTATTATGCTATTTTCCATGGCATTTTTATTTTTAAAAAGTATTTTTGTTTACTATGATAAAATGAAATATATTAAAATGAAAAATAGAAAAATAATGGAGTTATAAAAACAGAAAATAGAACACTTTAATCAATAGCCATTTCATTAAGAAGTATTCCCAATATCTTGAAATTCAAAAATATAACTTCCACATACAAAGCTTTACAGTGCACTAAAACTAATTTTAAAACCTGTTTCCAGATGATAGTTTATACTTTTCTATTACTGTATCTCCTTTACTTATTAATATAACTGTTTTCTGCTCATACTTTTAAGTAATGATTTCTGTGTACATTTTTATTCTGTTTTCTGGTTATTTTTAATTTGATGTTTTGCTTCACTGTTAGTTTTTTTTAAGCCGGTGACATGTCGTCAATTATTTCTTGTTTTGTTTTTCAAACAAATAATGAAGGTATTTCCCAGTCCACAAAAATGATTCTTAGGACACATAACAAAGTATGTTTCTTTCATGACTTTTTTTCAGAGTAACATGAAAAAAATGAACATTCCTATAAACATGAATAGCAAAATTTTCTCACATGTAATATATAATATGTGAAAAATTACTGTATTTAACATTGAAGTGTTTGAAAAGCATACTGAATTTTTCTATAGACCATATCGAAGTGTTATGAATGCAATCCTTCCTTGATTAACACATTAAAATTTCATATTATAAATTGTCTTCAACAGCCTAAGAATCTGCTGGCATCATTGCAAAAAAAAATAGCAACCTTACTTGATAAACACATTACTTGAAGAATTCAACACTCTTGGTTTTTAGAAGATTTGAAAAGCAGCCCAAAGAACAGATTTGAGACAGGAAGCAGGAGTAGAGGGTGCTTGCTTTTTCCAAATTCTCAAAATGTTTGCAGAATGGGATTAAAAACTTCTAAGTGAGGTTTTTGGATCAAGTTTTTCATTGGAAAAAGGCTTACAGTTTGAAGAAAATCCAAGTTATCCCATGAAATCAGTAATTTTTATTATTTCTAAATCTGAAAGTGTGAAGTATTTGGCCTCTTAAATCCTAAGTCATTTTGTCTTTCCTCTACTGAATATGAATTTACATAGAAAATTTTAATTCTAGAAGACCTATTTTATTCCCTATCATCTGATGTTTCTGAGTCATTTCCCTGAACAAACTATTAGTTACTGTTTTAGCTAATCTACATTTTTTTTATAATACCTACAATTTCTATCATAATCAGAGTCAGTATAATGAAAAGTAATTGATCTTATTTATTTAGTAAGTAAGGATATCCTTGATATAGTTGACCCTATCTCTGGTTTAATCTTCATCCCCCAAAATAAAGAATATTTATATTTAGAAATCTAGTTATTTAACTGTCCAAAGAAATAGTCAAAGTGGAAAAAAATAAAAGCACTGAAAATTTCAGGGAGTTAATAATTTTTTCATGACAAAAAATAAGGAGAAATAGTACATATGACTTTGAAGCTAATGGAGAATATTGGTGTGATTAGTTCTCCAGTAAGTAGAATACAGGGGCTGAGATATTGTTTTTTAGAAAATAAAATAGACTTCCAAAGCTTCTTGAATATTTTCCACAAACTGGTTTTAGCTGATAAGCAGTAGGCAAGCTATTCATCTTTCAGATGAGAACATGTTTAGCTTATTCTCAATAATAAATTATTGTAGCTTTAAAGGGGAAGAAACATACACAAAGAGTAAATGAACTTCAAATTAGAATACTGACATGGAATGCTTATTAATGAAGTTCAAGTTTACAACATCCCTTCAATAGAAATTTTATTCCCATGTGCAGACCAGAGAAAATAATGACTTTCTAAAGGGTTCCTTCATTAGCTTGGGGCTTCCTGGCACTAATCTTTCCTAATAATACCTGATTTCTTTAAAGGGAATTGCCTCTCTTCCACTGAGTGTAGTCTCGACAAGAGAGTATTTTCTATTTCCCTGTAAACTTTTACCTCAGAAACACAGGTGGCAAAGTCCTCCTTCTACGCATCACTAGAGACAGCCCATCGCTGCCAGGTGACCAGTTGATAACGGAGTTGTGATCGGTAAGGACCACTGTAGGGGAAAGAAGAGGTGATGACAGAGGTGGAGACTAGGCCAGGTAAACTCTTAGTTCTCATTCACACACGCACGCACACACACACACAAATATATATAGATAGATATAGTTGTTTTTTTTTTTAATTTTAGGAGTCCTCAAGTTTTGACTGCTTAATTCTGCCAGCTTCCCCAATCTTTCTCCCATTCCTTATAAAAAATTCCTTGTTGGTTTAAGTCATCTAGAATTGATTCCTGTCACTAGGAACACTAACTAATGATATATATATTGAAAAGTTAATTTATCTTACAGGTCTTTATTATTCTTTTAAGATTTATTTTTTTGAAAATGACTCATATCAAACTATTTTATGAGACTTATACTATCTGGTTGATAAATTCTACCATTTTTTAAATTTTTTAAAGGTGTTATTCCAAGATACTAGTGATTATGCATAATATTAATAACATTTCATTACATTTTGGACACTTTTTCAATTCTAAATACACTGACACATAAATTGCTTCATGTCATCTGATTATCATAAATGCCAAATTTTCAACAGAACAAGTATTACAGTTTTATTTTAGATGGACTGCCATTTCTTGAGGATAAGAAGATTTATAAGTATAGACATTAACATTTTAAACTCTGTATCTTGTGTTATTCACCATAAACACATCGTCTCCCACCACTGTAGTCAGAGCAATTAAAGAACAAGAAGATGGGATATATTATTATGCATTAGTGGTGCTGATAAACAATTGCAACATATGTGTGTGCATGGGGATTGTCCACACACCACCAGACTATACTCAGGACCCCACTGAGGGGTCTTACAATTCAGCTCAGTCTGACTCTAACTTCCTGGAGACAGCATCAGATGCCACTGTAGAAGGTTCAGTTCCTTCCCTCAAAATCACCCTCCGATTTGAAGCCCAGCTCATTACCTTCACTTATGAGGTACCAGCTATACACCAGAGGTTTCCATGACCCTCTCTTTGGGTTGATTGATTTGGTGGAGCAGCTCACAGAACTCAGAGAACCCATATACTTGAAAGATTACTGGATTATTACTACGGATATTAAAGGATACAAATCAACAGCCAGATGAAGAGATAAATAAGTGAGGAACCAAACAAAGAAGCATCTGTCCTCATGGAGTTTGTGGCCCAGTATGGTGGAACATTGAAGGGGTCTGATTTCCCAACTTAGAAGCTCTTGGAACCTTTTCCTTTGGGTTTTTATAAAGATAATTATGTAGGCAGTGTAACTACATCATTGGCCATTAGTGACTGGTCCACTGTCCTGTTCCTCTCCCCTCCCCGTAACAAGAGGTGAGACTGAAAGTTAAAATCTTCTATTCTGGTTGGTTCCCTTGGACACCAGCCCCCATACCAAAAGCCGCCTCATTAACATAAACTCAATTGTGATGGAAAGGGTATTACTGTGAATAGCAAAACACTCATTTCACCTTTATGGCTCTGAAATTATGTCATCTGAGAACTGGAGACCAAGTATTATGACAAAAGATGTTCTCATTGCTCTCATCATTAAGGGGATGTCAAGGGTTTTGGGAGCCATGAACCAGGAATCTTGGATGAAGACCTAAAATATATGAGAAATATATTTTGGTCATCTGGATGATCAAGTATGCTTCTTATAAAATACAATATTGCACTACAAACAAAAAAAAAGGAAATAAATAGGAAAAAAAAACTTATAGATATTTCATGAAGCACAAGCTGGAATCAAGATTGCCAGGAGAAATATCAATACCTCAGACATGCATATGACACCACCCTTATGGCAGAAAGTGAAGAAGAAATAAATAGCCTTTGATGAGGTTGAAAGAGGAGTGTGAAAAGTTGGCTTAAAATTCAACATTCTAAAAATAAAGATCATGGCATCTAGTCCCATCACTTCAAGGCAAATAGATGAGGAAACAATGGAAACAGTGACAGACTTTATTTTCTTGGGTTCCAAAATCTCTGTGGATGATGACTGCAGCCAATGAAACTAAAAGATGCTTGCTCCTTGGAAGAAAAGCTATAACAAACCTAAACAGAGTATTAAAAAGCAGAAACATCACTTTGCTGACAAAGGTCTGTATAATCAAAGCTATGATTTTTCCAGTAGTCATGTATGGATGTGAGAATTGGACCATAAAAAAGGTTGAGTGCCAAGGAAATTACGCTTTTCAACTGTGGTGTTGAAGACTTTAGACATTCCCTTGGACAGCAAGGAGATCAAATCAGTTCATCCTAAAGGAAATCAATCCTGAATATTCATTGGAAGGACTGATGTTGAAGCTGCAATACTTTGGCCACCTGATGGGAAGTGTCAACTCAGTGGAAGACTTTGATACTGGGAAAGACTGAGGGTAGGAGGAAAAGGGTGGGGTTGGGGGGCGGGCAGCAGAGGATGAGATTGTTGGATAGTATCACTGACTCAATGAACATGAGTTTGAGCAAGCTCCGGGAGATAGTGAAGGACAGGGACGACTGGCATGCTGCAGTTCTTGGGATCAAAAAGAGTCAGACATGACTGAGCAACAGAACAACAAACTGCTCTTAGGTCACTGCCTTAATATTGTGTGGAACAGTGTTAAAATTAGTGGTAATGTCATAGATTTTACTGACACAGAAGAACTGACAGCAGAATCTCTCTCACATTTTAAGGGATCTTATAGAAATTTTACTGGGGTCTGGAAATATCCTGCTGCCAGAGACTTTTGCCAGGACCCTTCCTATAAATAAAAGTAGAAAATGTTCTAAAAATTCTGGCTACATGAGTCTTAAGCTTTTTCCTCTCCTTAGTTGATCTCCAGGCTAAGGATCCTATTTGCTGTATCAAGGTAGTTGATACAGCTCCCATGTATCAACACTAACACCTAAGTGTTGATGGAGGGTGCAAGCACAAAGATGTATTTAATTGAATTTATTAATTTTAATTACTCATATATGTGTGCTCTCAAATATTATTCACATTAATTAAAACATTTAATACATATAAGCTATGTGTCGAGGAACCTCCTTTCTAAACAGTTGCCAAAGTACATAAGGAGAAATGAAGGGTGTGACAATATATATGTGAACCAGCATTATATTTGGATTTAAGAGGTCAATTATTCAGCTGCTATTTCTATTTGAATGAGCTTACACAGGAAAATGTGGGGATAAGTTGAACTTATGGTGATTAGAAGAGGGGCAGAGAGGGTCAGGAGGAGCACAATGATCCATGGTGGTGAAGAGCTGACAGGTCCCAAAGGCTAATGGATCTGAAGCAGTTGATAACATTATGTATCCAGTACCACGCTCCTAAGACCTTGTAGACTGCATGAAAGGTGACTGCATTGCTGGATGAAATTCCACATGAAGCAACATACACTGACTGTCCTAAGGGAGTATTTGAACTTTCAGTCAAAGGACAGGCCAGAGAATTCTGGAGGAAAAGATCATTAAACCGATCAGAATATTTTTGCTCTGAAGAGTATACAGTCTAGTCATATTGTATTTTGCCTAGTCATATTGTGCATCTCATAATATTTATTCTGATGTGATTTGCTATTTGAGAATTATTTTTCTCTTTGAAATATGGAAAACTTGGATCCTTCTTGACCAAATTCCTGTAAACAATGACAGACTTATTGGACCTTACATAAAGACATTCAAATATAACAAAATTTCGCTCTTAGGAAGATGAACACTTACAACAGACAAAACTTATATTGATTTGTTTGTTTTCCTGCCTAAGTTGTGCATGCCCAAGTACCTCACACAACGTGTATTCTCTTTTCAGGGCTGAACTTAACCTTCTCACCATATGCTTGCTTGCTGCTGTTAAAAAATGAGCAAAGCAAATTCAACTAAATAAATGAAAAGATCTAATTGGCTTTATTCAATAATTCATAAATCACAAAGCACCCCACCTACCAAATAAAAAGGAGTTCCAAAGAGTTGTAGAAAAGGAGAAGTTTTAAAAGGTGGGAATAGGGCAGAGAAAAGTTTATTAGGAAAAAGTGGATTTTTTTTTTAAGGCTAAGTCACCTTCCTCAAGGGGACAAAGTAAGTTTTAGGGGATGATTACCTCACTAACACTGACCAGGTAATTCCAGCTAGACTGGTTAAAGGTTACATGAGTGAAGGAAACTGAAACTGTAGTTAGGTGAGATATTAAGCCTTGCTTTGTTGATGTGGGGCTTTGCATAACTGACTCCATTTGGGTGTCTTTATGATGTTCACATAGCAGGCCACCAGAAGGAGGCAGATAAATGGTATAACCATATCATATATGGTTATACATCATACAACCATTTATATCATACAAATGATATAACCATATCATATCACAGACAGTTGTGCAGTTCCACAGAGCTGTGTAAGCTTTTGACCTGGATGTCTTCTTAATTACGCCATGGTATTGATCCTTTGCTTTTACTCTATGGTGGGCTCTAGTGCCAGGAAAGGACTCATTCCATTTCTTTCCTGTTCCTAACATCTGTTTATCTAAGCAGCACAGGCAAACAATTGAAGAGCACTAGAATGGCTACCCATTCCAGTTTTCTTGCCTGGAGAACTTCACGGACAGAGGATGCTGGTGGGCTTACAGGCCATAGGGTTGCCAAAAGTCAGACACAACTGAGTGACTAACACTTTCACTTTTTTCATATTGTTATAGATTACATTTTGAGCATTTGTTTTTTATGCCTTTATACCTATGTAGTTCAGTTCAGTTAATTCACTCAGTCATGTCCCACTCTTTGCGACCCCATGAACCGCAGCATGCCAGGCCTCCCTGTTCAACACCAACTCCTGGAGTCCACCCAAACCCATGTCCATTGAGTCGGTGATGCCATCCAACCATCTCATCCTCTGTTGTCCCCTTCTCCTCCTGCCCCCAATCTTTCCCAGCATCAGGGTCTTTTCCAATGAGTCAGCTCTTCATGTCAGGTGGCAAAAGTATTGGAGTTTCAGCTTCAACATCAGTCCTTCCAATGAACACCCAGGACTGATCTACTTTAGGATGGACTGGTTGGATCTCCTTGCAGTCCAAGGGACTCTCAAGAGTCTTCTCCAACCCCACACTTCAAAAGCATCAATTCTTTGGTGCTCAGCTTTCTTCACAGTTCAACTCTCACATCCATACATGACTACGGGAAAAACCATAACCTTGACTAGACGGCCTTTGTTGGCAAAGTAATATATCTGCTTTTCAATATACTATCTAGTCTGGTCATAACTTTCCTTCCAAGGAGTAAGTGTCTTTAATTTCATGGCTGCAGTCACCATCTGCAGTGATTTTGGAGCCCAGAAAAATAAAGTCAGACATTGTTTCCACTGTTTCCCCATCTATTTGTCATGAGGTGATGGGACTGGATGCCATGATCTTAGTTTTCTGAATGTTGAACTTTAAGCCAACTTTTTCACTCTCCACTTTCACTTTCATCAAGAGGCTCTTTAGTTCTTCTTCACTTTCTGCCATGAGGGTGGTGTCATCTGCATATCTGAGGTTATTGACAGACGGACCTATGAGGGTATTGACAGGGAATTAAGGGACAATACCTTTTCAGTATTCATTTATTACCATAAGATCAGCTTGTATTTCCAATATTGATTAATCATTAGAATTGTAGAATATTTTCTGGCATGCGAAAATGTACTAAGACAAGTAATGTTGGTTTAGGACACTCTTGATGCTACCTCATAGGTGTTAATATAGGCCTCATCTGTTCTACTCCGATCCAAGAATGCATGTATCAGATTTCATCCTTGTAGCATGAATAAATTGTTAAAGGATATTCTGTTGATTGTGACACCATTTGATGGTATTTTCAACAATGGACTGAGAGATCCCTGGGTAAGTCTGTGGTCTAGCCACTTACTGACCTAGTGAAAATGTGAAGGAGATGTACACTTGCTGGACCATGGCTAAAAGAAGATCTAAATCTTTGATTATTAACCAAGCTTATGTTCCAAATCCCAGTAGAGTGGTCTCAGTTAATAAATGTGGTTTTTATTCTAACCCCCAAATCCTGAATGACAGACTTATTCTTCATCCTTAACTGAAACAAATAGCAATATATCACCATCCTACAACCAGCTCCAGGATAAAGGAGATCATAGGAAATCTTAGAGAAAATAAGTTCACATGAAAAATTATGTTTGATTATTATTGCCTTCAAAAGGTACACCATGAGTAACTTAGCGAACTTCAGAAGTAAATGGTGAGAGAATGAAGGGCAGAGGAAAAACATCTTGAAAATGACCATCCCTAAAAAAGTATAGTCACATCAAGGTGAAAGAATGAGATCAATCTTATTAGTGATTTTTCCTTCAAGGATTCAGTCAATTAAGCAGATCTGCATTAGAGTTTTATTTATTGAGCTAACATTGATTTTTAAATCTAATAATTATAGCCCTAAATTCTTTTTATGTTAGTTTTTTCTAAGTTGCTTTTTATTGAAGGGCAATTAATGAGAAAAAGCATACAAATTAGAAACATGCTGTCTGATATATCTTTCTTTTTTGTAAATTTGCTACATTCACATAACCACTAACAAGACTAAGAACACAGAATATTAAATAGACATCAGAAGCCTTCTTTATGCTGCTGTACTGTTAAAATACATCCTACGATAGCTAATTACTCTCTTACTTCTGTTGTCAGAAACTGCTTGCCTATTATTGATCTTTATGCATTGAATTTCATATTCACTGCTTTTGGCCTATCTTTCACTAACCAACACTATGTGATATTCTTGGGTGTTGTTGCTAAAACAGTTTATTAATTTCCTTTGCAGCATAGTATTCCATTTTGTAAACATACCATAATTGCTTTATTTTACAGTTAATGAACAGTTGAGTAAAACATAATTTGGAATGATTACAAATACCACTGTTATAAACAAAACATTATGTCTTTGGAGGCTCAGATATATTCATTACTATCATGTGAATATAGAGAAGTGGAATTCATGGGCTGAGGTCACACACCCATTTAGCTTTTCAAAGTGTCTGATGTAATTTGTATACCCACCAGCAGGGTATGAAAGTTTCAGTTGCTCTACTTTAACATTGATTATTCTTCCTATTTTTTTTTTTAAGGCAATCTTTTTGTTGAGTATGCAGTTATAACTTGCACTTTTAGTGCTAAGAAATCTTTACCAAAGTCAAAATCATTTTTTAAATGTCCTATATTAACTTCTTGATGATTTATTGTTTTACATTTGAACTTTAGGTTCTTAATCCATGTGTAATTGATATTTGCATATTTGGAGAAGAGTCACAAATATTTTTTCCCACATCAATACCAAACTTCAACAGTCGTCCTTTTGTCAGTGCATTGTGGTGTTGTATATCAAAAACTTGGTAACAAATGCATATAGCATTTCTTTTTCAGGGCTCTATTTTGTTACAGTTTTATATATTTCTTCCTTGTTACCCTGTTACTTGTATAACTGGAGTTATGATAAACCCAGATAAGTGATAGAGAACATTCTCCAAATTTGATACTCTCTCTAAAGATACTCTTGTCTGTTCTTGAGCATTACAATTCTGTATAAATTAAGAATTCTTTGCAAAACATTGCTCAGATACTGATCAGTTGTGCAGTGAATATATATATATATATATATATATATATATGAATTTAAGGGGGTTTAACATCTTTATTATATTGTGAATACTAATAAATAAAGCTCCTGAAATCCTTTGTTACATTAACTTCTAGATATTTGATGCATATTATTTATTAAATATTCTGTTTGTTGCTAGTATGTAGAAATAAAATTGGCATTCATTATATTAGTTTTGTATGTAATAAATTTCTCAATTTCAGCTACTTTTTCTAACAGTTTATCTGTATGTTATTTTTTTGAAGTTTTAAATGACTGTTTATTTTTGAAAGTATGTTCTTTTTTTTAATTTAATTTAATTTAATTTTTTAATTTTTTTAAATTTTATTTTATTTTTAAACTTTACATAATTGTATTAGTTTTTCCAAATATCAAAATGAATCCACCACAGGTACACATGTGTTCCCCATCCTGAACCCTCCTCCTTCCTCCCTCCCCATACCATCCCTCTGGGTCGTCCCAGTGCACTAGCCCCAAGCATCCAGTATCGTGCATCGAACCTGGACTGGCAACTCGCTTCATACATGATATTTTACATGTTTCAATGCCATTCTCCCAAATCTTCCCACCCTCTCCCTCTCCCACAGAGTCCATAAGACTGTTCTATACATCAGTGTCTCTTTTGCTGTCTCGTACACAGGGTTATTGTTACCATCTTTCTAAATTCCATATATATGTGTTAGTATAGTATATTGGTGTTTTTCCTTCTGGCTTACTTCACTCTGTATAATAGGCTCCAGTTTCATCCATCTCATTAGAACGGATTCAAATGTATTCTTTTTAATGGCTGAGTAATACTCCATTGTGTATATGTACCACAGCTTTCTTATCCATTCATCTGCTGATGGGCATCTAGGTTGCTTCCATGTCCTGGCTATTATAAACAGTGCTGCGATGATTTTATGCTTAAACAATCATATTATATCAAAATAATATTTTTTGAAAAATTTCTTCCTATATAATTTTTATGCTATTTATTATGCTTTCCTTGATGGACATGAGTTTGAGTAAACTCCGGGAGTTGGTGATGGACAGGGAGGCCTGGCGTGCTTCGATTCATGGGGTCATAAAGAGTTGGACACGACTGAGCGACTGAACTGAACTGAACTGAATGAATTAGCAAGGCCCTGCTAGTACTGTGATGACTAAAGTTATTAACAGTGGCCATTCACATTCCTAAGTTAAGGGAGAAAACTATCATTACTTCACTATTAAAGAGTGATATTTGCATATTTTTAGATATGACTTATCAAGTTAAAGAAATTCTCTTAACTTTTTTAATAATATTAATTAATTAAGCATATGTAATCTTCAACAGAGAAGGCAATGGCACCCCACTCCAGTACTCTTGCCTGGAAAATCCCATGGATGGAGGAGCCTGGTAGGCTGCAGTCCATGGGGTCGCTAGGAGTCGGACACAACTGAGTGACTTCACTTTCACTTTTCACTTGCACACACTGGAGAAGGAAATGGTAACCCACTCCAGTGTTCTTGCCTGGAGAATCCCAGGGACAGAGGAGCCTAGTGGGCTGCCATCTATGGGGTCGCACAGAGTCAGACACGACTGAAGCGACTTAGCAGCAGCAGCAGCAATCTTCAAATGAATCTAAGATATTACAATATTTTATCTTTTCAATGTACTGCTATATCTTATTTGCCAATATTTTATTTAGGTTCTTTGAATCTTTGTTTATAGTTTTTTCATCTTTGTTGCATCTTTAGTTTGCTAAGGATGAATCTTCTTTATTTTAATGTCTTTATCAGATGTGGAATCAAGTTGATGACTATCTCATTACTTACCTTCATGTATTATTTTATCTTTTTATATATTCTCAAATAATTACTTAAGAATATTATTTATTATATTTTGGTGAAAACTATCTGGAGTTTGCCTTGTGGGAACTTCAGAGAGCAAAGAAGAACTGAAGAGCCTATTGAGGAAAATGAGAGAGGAGAGTGAAAAAGCTGACTTATAACTTAACATTCATTCTGGGATGCCAATCAGGATCCTGTGCTTTGTGCAGAGGAAAAATCAAGAACAAGCCAAAGTAAAGTAAGACAATTTAGTTAGAGAGATACACAATCCATCAGCAGAATGCAGACATCTCAGTTGGTGAGAGCTGCCCCCAAGGTATTGGTTTATTAGTTTTATGGACTGGGTAATTTCATATGAGCACACCATGAGAAATGCTTGGCTGGATGAGTAACAAGTGGCCAGAGAAACATCAACAACCTCAGATATGTGGATGATGCTACTCTAATGCCAGAAGGAGAAGAGGAACTAAAGAGCCTCTTGATAAGGGTGAAGGAGGAGAATGAAAGAGACAGCTTAAGACTAAATATTAAGAAATAATAATAATAAGATGATGGCATCTGGCCCCATTACTGCATGACAAATAGAAGGAGAAAAGGTGGAAGTAGTGATATATTTCCTCTTCTTGGTCTCCAAAATCACTGCAGAGGGTGACTGCAGCCGTGAAATCAGAAGACAATTGCTTCTTGGCAGGAAGGTGATGACAAACCTAGACAGTGTGTTGAAAAGCAGAAACATTACTCTTCTAACAAAGGTCCATAGAATCAAAGCTATGGTCTTCCCAGTGGTCATGTAAGGTTGTGAGAGCTGGACCATAAAGAAGACAGAATGCCAAAGAATTGATGTCTTCAAACCGTGGTACTGGAGAAGACTGCTGAAAGTCACTTGGACGGCAAGGACATCAAACCTGTAGATCTTCACTTTTGTTCAGTTCAGCCACTCAGTTGTGTCCGACTCTTTGCGACCCCATGAATCACAGCACGCCAGGCCTCCCTGTCCATCATCATCTCCCAGAGTTCACTCAAACTCATGTCCATTGAGTCGGTGATGCCATCCAGCCATCTCATCCTCTGTCGTCTCCTTCTCCTCCTGCCCCCAATCCCTCCCAGCATCAGAGTCTTTTCCAATGAGTCAACCTCTTCCAATGAGTCACCTCAATGCCAAAGTACTGGAGTTTCAGCTTTAGCGTCATTCCTTCCAAAGAAATCCCAGGGCTGATCTCCTTCAGAATGGACTGGTTGGATCTCCTTGCAGTCCAAGAGACTCTCAAGAGTCTTCTCCAACACCACAGTTCAAAAGCATCAGTTCTTCGGCGCTCAGCTTTCTTCACAGTCCAACTCTCACATCCATACATGACTACTGGAAAAACCATAGCCTTGACTAGACTAACCTTTGTTGGCAAAGTAACGTCTCTGCTTTTCAATATGCTATCTAGGTTGGTCATAACTTTTCTTCCAAAGAGCAAGTGTCTTTTAATTTCATGGCTGAAGTCACCATCTACAGTGATTTTGGAGCCCCCAAAATTAAAGTCTGACACTGTTTCCCCATCTATTTCCCAAGAAGTGATGGGACCAGATGCCATCATCTTAGTTTTCTGAATGTTGAGCTTTAAGCCAACTTTTTCACTCTCCACTTTCTTTTTCATCAAGAAGCTTTTTAGTTCTTCTTCACTTTCTGCCATAAGGGTGGTGTCATCTGCATATCTGAGGTTATTGATATTTCTGCCAGCAATCTTGATTCCAGCTTGTGCTTCCTCCAGCCCAGCGTTTCTCATGAGGAGATCAACTCTGATTATTCACTAGAAGGACTGATGCTGAAGCTCCAGAATTTAGGCCATCTGATGCAGACAGATGACTAATTGGAAAAGTTCCTGATGCCGGGTAAGATCAAGGGCGGAAGGAGAAGAGGGCATCAGAGGATGCAATGGCTGGGCAGACATCACCAATGCCATGAACATGATCTTGGACAAACTCTGGGAGATGGTGATGGACAGGGAGGCCTGGAACGCTGCAGTCCACAGAGTCATTAAGAGTTGAACGTGACTGGATGATTGATCAACAACAATGACATTTTCACATGTTAATGAGTAGGAGGGATACTCTTGTTAAGGGGAAGGGGTTTCTAGGAGTCAGGCCATTGCCCACTTTTTGGCCTTTTATGTTCAGCCATGGAATTGTCATAGCATGAAGGGGAGTGTATTCTTTGATATTCTAATGGAGGCATAATGGGCTAAATGTCAATGACCAGACTATGTTGGATGCCCTCTTGGTTTCAGCTGGTTCCAGCCAGTTTTATCCTATCTTTATTCTCAAACAGCTGTGTCCCTCTGTACATTCTTTAACAGTTGTGCCTTATCTCCTTCCTTCCTGTCTTAAAGGGACATAGGACTAGTCAGATTTTATATCTCGTCAGATTTTATATCTCTTCTTGAGTCTATTTTGGTAAGCAATTATTGTAAGAAATGTGTCCATTTCCTTTAATTTTTCAATATTATTAGGCAAAGAATTGTTAAGCCTATTCTACTGTGAGTTTAATACCTATAGTCTTCATAGTGGTGTTCCTTTTTATTCCTATTATTGATATTGTGTTTTTCTCTTTTTTAAATCATTTTTTGGTAAAGATTTATCAAACCAACATTTGTTTCTGTGATTTAGTGTAGTATATTTTTATTTTTCTGTCATTAGCTTTCTTTAACAATTTTAATAAGAAAGGCTATCAACATGAATATCCCCCAAAACAATATTTTGTAAAAAATGGTGAAGATTAATACCAATCTTAGGGGTATGTGGAGGGATAATGGACTCATAATAATTTGATTTGATTTATCTCCTGTTTCTGGAGAACCAAATGGATTCTACAGGCAGAATATAGACTACCTCAAGCTCATCCTATAGTAGCTCTACTTCCAAACACTGTGACAGATAGGGTATGTTTCCTAGAACAGTTTAGTAAGGTCCCAGATACAAAGCATGAAGCCATTTATTCAATGGAGGCTTTCTTTTCTATCCTAATCAGAAATGTGTTAAAATAAGTTTTTATTCCCAAAGAAAGGACAATAATATATAGTTGCAGTTAGTCCAGGGCTGTGCAATTTCTCTCATCTTTCACAATACAGATGAAAGACATCTGGACTATCTTGACAGTCTTAGATTAAATATTACATTGATTCATTATGTCAATTATATTCCTTGGACTGAATGAGAAAAGGGAGACTAGTACTCCAGAGAACTTGATGAAACCCAAGCATTCTAAGGGTGAGAAATAATTCAGGGGTGTGTCACATCCATAGTGATTTAAGTGGTGATCTTGGGGCTGCCACACTGTCTCCTTTAAATTAAGAGATAATTATTAAATCTCATAGTTGCTAAACCAAAGAACAAAGCATAACATTAGGTGTGCCTCTTCAGGTTTTAGAACCAGTAGTTTCCATCTACCCAATATGCTAGGTGACATAAAAATCTGCCAGCTTCAAATGAGGCCCAGAACAGAAAAATATTTTGTATCAGGCTCAAAGTATGGTATAAGCCACTTTGAAAGAAAGTGAAAGTGTCAGTCACCACTCAGTCATATTTGACCCTTTGTGAGCCCATGCACTGTAGCTTCTAGACCCCTCTGTCCATGGAATTCTCCGGGAAAGAATAATGCAGTGGGTAGCTATTCTCTTCTCCAGGGGATCTTCCCCAACCCAAGAACCAAACCTGGGTCTCCTGCATTGCAGGAGATTCTTTATCATATGAGCCACAAGGAAAGCCCCTATAAGCCACTTTACCACTTATAAAAATTAATAAACCAAAATCTTATTTACATAGAGTTGGGAGATCATAACAGGGAGCTCTCACACCCTGCCAATATAGCAGAACCCAACAGGAGAAAAATTCCTCTTCTTTCCTGACAAGAACTCAGCCAATAAAAGGCCGTATACTTCTAATTTATCATGTGTGCTCAGTCACTAAGTTGTGTTCCACTTCTTGCGACCCCATGGACTGTAGCCCACCAGGCTTCTCTCTCCATGGGAATTTCCAGGCAAGAATACTGGAGTGGGTTGCCATTTCCTTCTCCAGGGTTATTTACCATTGCTCTCTCAGTTTCCCTTTCCTGTTTATAAAAGAATTCTCCTTCCCTTGCCATGAGGTAATTTTCACATAGCTGGCTGTGTTTGCAGACTATAAATTGCAATTCTTTGCTGATACCCTCAAAACCTCTCCTTGCTGGAGAAATATCTGGAAGTTTATGTACTTCATGCCAATACACTTGAGCCATATAATCTGGCAGACCCAGTGATTTTTGAAGTATCAGTGGTGAGAAATGATGCTGTGTAGAGCTTTTGACAAACTAGTGAGACAACCACAATTCATGGATTCTGAACAAAGTTACTAGTGGGAGAATTACCCTAAAGCAAGGCCATGCTATCTGTAGTGGAATGTCATACATTTTTTAGAAAAAGAAGACCATTTGTACTGTGTGTGCTAAGTCACTCAGTCCTGTCCGACTCGTTGCAAACTCACGGATTGTAGCCTGCCAGGCTCCTCTGTCCTTGGGATTCTCCAGGCAAGAATACTGGAGTGAGTTGCCATTCCTTCCTTCAGGGGATCTTCCTGATCCAGGGATTGAACCTGGGTCTCCTGTATTGCAGCTGGATTCTTTACCATCTGAGCCACCAGGGAAGCCCTATATTTCTGCTACTGGGCCTTGATTATCACGAATGTGGTCCTCTCAGATCCATAAAACATAAGATTGAGAAAGTCCATATGCAGTCCAGGGTATGATGGAAGTTTTCTATGTAAGATTAAGTCCTAGTTTGGTCAGGAGCCATAAGCAAGGTGCATAAGTAGCCTGGACCCACTATTATATCATTCCACTTCCATCTGTTCAGGCCTATGACCAGATGAAAATGACCCATGACCAGAATAAAGATTATTATGCCCTATCTTGGTTTATAGACAGGTCAACTCAATATGTAGGTTTAGAACAATCATGTATGACTATATCTCTATAGTTTCACTAGAAGTACATTTTTAGACAATTATGATGGAAAATCCTTTTATTTTTATTTTTTGGAAAAAATAAGTGGCCCCAAATTACAATATATACAGATTCAAAGGCAGTGGAAAAATAACTTGGAAATCTGATCAAGAACCCAAAAGAAAAAAGACAAGAAACTCAGGATAAGGAGACTTGAAGTGGAGGTTTATGGGTATACGTGTGAAATTGGACAAGAACTCTGAAGATTTTTACCCACCATAAGAGAGCATCCACTGTAGAAAGGGCACTAAACAACAATGTACAGCAAATGGCCCAGTAAGTTTGTGCCAGCCAAATTTTATCTTTGTGCCCATGACTGGCAAGATGGGTACAGATATGAAGTGGCCATAAATACATAAATGGAGGCCAAGCACAGACTCAAATCACAAATTGACCTAGCTGCTATCTTCTCAGACTGTTAGGCATGGGGAATTACATTAAGTTCTCGACATGGCACGCTTTCTTGAAAAAAAATCAAACATTTACTTGATGGTAAGCTGCTGCTTTGGGTCTCTTGCATCTGGAAAAGACCAGAGGTTTCTTCTCAGAAGGATAGATACATATTTCACATATGGATTTCCCTGTCCTGACTCCAGGCCCTGTCCTCAGTTAGCAGCATTATCTTGGGTCTTACTGAGCATTTGATCTACAAGCATGAGGTTCCACATAATATCACATTGGACTAGGAGATCCACTTCTTAATTAATAGCCATGCAAGAGTAGGCTCATGAACTTCGGATCCACTGGTTGGATTATGCATCACTGGTTTATCATGCTGGCTTGAGACAAGATTGGGATAATTTGTTAAAGGCACAACTGAAGTGCCAAATGGACACAATGCTCTGAGAATGTGGTGCTATCCTACTGGATACAGTATACGTATTGTATCAAAGGATTTTGGGGGGCTTTATGTTCTCAGTAAGATGAATACATATGTCTGGCACAAAGCAGTGGAAAGAATGATCACTCAATGACCCAATTTGGCCTCTGCAGTGTTTGTGGTCTTGTTCTAGGAGATCCAACAAGAATATCATTGAATTATAAACTACAGTTGCCAACTGCCAACATAGTACTTTGGTTTCCTTGTTGTTCGTGGACTAGCAATCAATAAGTGAAGTTACTTGATTAACAGTGATATTAATCCTGAACACCAAGAGGAGGTAAGGGGCCAAGATGTATAATGGAGATAATCCACCTGTTCGCTTCTTGGTAGCTCCTTTCTCAGTTGTGTTACAGATGGGTGGATACAATCAACCCATACTGAAAAGGACATGCTGATCAAGAGGAGGTCAGGCTTCCACAAGGTGCAGGTTTGAGTTACATCCCATGCTAAGTTCTCAAGCAGGAAACTAGAATGGATAGTGCAGTAGGGATAAAATTAGTTTCAACTAAGGGCTCCAGCTGAACTGAAATAGTAGTGGCCGTGGATATTCTGACTAAACTCCTAGATGCATTTCTTATATACCCTCCAAGGAAGGATTTGCTTCCCAGGCATGGGGAGAATCAGCAGTTAGCATCTCCTAGAGATCAGCTCAGTGTCTGCTTTACCTTCAAAGAATCAGCAAACTTAAGGTTACACTCTCCCCACAGCAGCCCACATTCACTAACTAAGAAATGCAAGAGTAGAGATCCAACTATTTTGGTTTGAGGTTGAATATTATTAACAATCATCTCTTACTCTAGAACTTCTTTCTGGGCTGACTGTTGTTTCGCTCAGACTGTATTGCATTTTTTACTATCTCCTCTCATATAATTTTTTTTAAATGTTTAGTCAATCATTTATTTGGCTGTGCCAGGTCTTAGATGTCACATGCAGGATATTTAACTGCAGCATGTGAACCCTTAGTTGCAGCACATGGAATATAATTCCCTGACCAGGTATCAAATCCAGGCCTTCTGTATGTGGAGAGTGGAGTCTTAGCCGCTGGACCACCAGGGAAGGACCCCTCTTCTGATATTTACTGCACCCATCACATTCCTTTGACAGGTATGGCTCTTTATAATTATCTTTCACCCCCAAATTTGTTTTAGTGTCTGTCTCTGAAGAAGTCAAGATACAATGCTTTGGACTTATGAAATGACCAACATCTCTAAGCCTCTTCACTCAAAATTCTCAAAATCTGTACCTCTTCTTGACTTGTCTTAATGCCTCTTACAGATTAGCAAGTATCTTTCTTTTTGCCTTATTAGTTTTTTATTGAAGTATAGTTGACTTGTAAGATTATTTTTAGATTAAGGTATATGATTCAGTATTTTTATAAATCGCATGCTCTATAAAGTGTAAAATATTGGCTATACTCCCTGTGCTCTATGTTACTTCCTTGTAATGAGATCAGGGTGCAAACATAGTGGGTTTTGTTAAGAACACTTTTCCTGGTGTAAGAGAAGAAAGATTTTCCCTTTCCTCTCTTCTAGTTTCTTTGGCTTATCTGATAATTAAATTGACATAAGAAGATTAGCGGCAGAAAATAATTAATTATATATATATGAAGTCCCATAAAATTATGAGATTCCTTGGCAGTCAGATAATTAGAGTTTATGTGCCATCTACATCTAAAGAGAGGGGCTAAGGGTCTGCCTCTTTTAAAGGGAGAAAGGTAATATATGGGAAGGTGAGAAAAGCAAATATTTGCTAAACAAATGTTTGCCATACCATGGAGATTAGACTTTTTTTAATAAAAATTTATCTCTGGTAATAGCTATCTCCCTGGTATAAGCCCCTTATCTAAGTTCTTTAGGCAGTTAAGGAGGAATAAAAAACTCTTCCTAAGTCTTCTGGGCCCTGCTTGTTTTCAGCTTGAAATAATCCATGTGTCAAAGTGGTCCATTCTTGGTGGTTGTATTCTACTGCCCTTCACTGGCTTGTAGCCAGTTGTCTTCTTAGTATGTCCTCACATGGCAGAGAGAGAAGGTACTCTTGTGTCTCATCTTATGAATGATAATCTCATCATGAGAGCCTCAGCCTCATAACTGCAGTGAAACCTAATTTCCTTCCAAGACCCTATATCCAACTGCTATCAAATTGGGGGTTAGGACCTCAACACATGTATTTTGGGGGACAAAATTCAGTTCATCATAGCCAAAAGTTGATTATGCTTATTTTATTTAACAAAAAAATATATGCAAAAAAAAATGGTCTTTAATGTCCCCAAAGTTCTTTTACCCTAACTTATTTCTAAGAGAAAAAGAGTGTTTCAGTTGTTTCATCTGTTATTTATTTCCATACTCTTATATTAATGTCAAGCTATTACAATTTGTTATGTGCTTTAATACGTACATTCATCAGTTTTGACAATGTATATTGACTCTATGATTGTAAATAAGAATACTAGCTTATTTACATTTAGAATCTTTTATCCTATTAGTGCATTATCTTACAAATTTTATTAAAATCATACTCAATGTTTAATTACAATGTTTATATAAATATTGTGTCCTCTGAGCCAATTATCAGCTTATTTCATTTGTTATATAACTTCAAAATTTTAATTTGATCCAGTATTGCCTTTCTTCCATTTTTTTTCATTATTATTTCACATCTGGTATTCTTTCTATGCTCCTCCAAAGCTCCAAACAATGTATCTTCACTTAAACTGACTTATGATGAAAGCTGTGTTTCCCTGGTGGATCAGACGGTAAAGTACCTGCCTGAAAAGAAGGAGACCTGGGTTTGATACTTGGGTCGGGAAGATCCCCTGGGGAAGGGCATGGCCGCTCCAGTATTCTTGGTTGAAGAATCCCATGGACAGAGGAGCCTGTTGGGCTATAGTCCATGGGGTTGCAAAGAATCAGACATGACTATGTGGCTAACACTACTACTTCTAAGATGAAAGCTATTTAGATAATTCATCAGTTGTATTTATACTTTCTGGACACAACTCTCTGAGGGATCTCTGGCTTCCTACTCTATGCATACCTATTAGTTCACCAGGCTTTGTCATCTTTCTCATCCTATGCTTGCTTTTCTATCAACCTGAGAATTTCCTTCCCTTCTCTTCAGTGCTAGATCTATTGTTCATGCCTTCACTTATATCTCCCTCACCGTTTTTCTATCTTTTGCTATACCCAGTCACAAAGTCAGTGTGACATATTTTACATTTATGTTGTGGTATTACCTTACCTCTCGGAGAAGGCAATGGCACCCCACTCCAGTACTTTTGCCTGGAAAATCCCATGGACAGAGGAGCCTGGTAGGCATCAGTCCATGAGGTCACGAAGAGTTGGACACGACTGAGTGACTTCACTTTCACCTTCATGTATTGGAGAAGGAAATGGCAACCCACTCCAGTGTTTTTGCCTGGAGAATCCCAGGGATGGGGGAGCCTAGTGGGCTGCCGTCTATGGGGTTGCACAGAGTTGGACACGACTGAAGTGACTTAGCAGCAGCAGTAGCATTACCTCACCTCTGAGTACCAGTTCCTTATCAGTTCGCTTTTACGTAGCAAAACATTACAAAACGTAATGGCTTTACTCATTTTCTGTGTGAGGGTTGCAGGGATAGGAATGTTTTCACATCTGGGCCAGATTGAATAGTATTGGCTACTTTCATGTATTTTTGGTTAGCTGATAATGGTCTAGTAGTTAAATGTTTAAGATGGCCTTTTCTGTTGGTTGGCAAGTTGTCTCTCAGGTAGCTTTAGTTCTATTCTGAGTGGTTTGTCACACTCTGGAACAATAGCTCAGGTTTCTTAATCTAGAAGTCTCAGAATTATGGGGCTTCCCAGGTGGTGCAGTGGTAAAATATCCACCTGCCAGTGCAGAAGACTCTAGAGACATGGGTTCAATCCCTCGGTTGGAAAGATACCCTGGAGGAGGAAATGGACACCCACTCCAGTATTCCTGCTTGTAAGATTCCATGGACAGAAGAGCCTGGTGGGCTACAGTCTATGGTGTCGTAAAGTGTCAGACACGACTGAGCACACACACACACACACAGGATTGTAAGTACAGCACAAGAGCAAGTGTCAAAGCACATATATTTCTGAGATCTCTGTCTTATATTCGCTAATGACAAAATGGTCAAAATAAATTTCATGGTCATTTCAAAAATAAGACATCATAGAACAGGAAGAATTTGGAGCACTATTTGCAATCGGCTACTCTATCTCCCATAACAAAACATGTTCCTACCTAATAAAAACTTTAGGCTCAAAACTTGTGAATTATCTGTGATTCTATCATCTATCATCTATCTACAAATAATTCTAAATAGTTTATGATTTGGGGAGGACTATTATAAATCTTCTATAATTATTTACCTGGTAATCCTAATATATCTGAGATGGCTTCCCAAATAATAGAAAAAAGGACTGCAGTCAAAAAGTTGAAGGAAGATGCTCGATAACAAATGTGGCATTTGAAGCCAGGCTGTCTGTATTTAGAATCTATGTGCCTCACTGTGGCCCCAAAGTTTATGGTTCTGGACATCTCATCATGTTGTCTGTCAAAACTATATTTAGTCTCTGATTTTTTGAGAATTATTTTATTTTTGAAACATATTTATCACCCCATTTATTTTCTGTACTGCCTCCCTGATTTTCTTTTAAAAATACTTAAGAATCCATGATTAACTATAAGAATTATACTCTAATAACTATTATACTTCCTTTCTCCAAAATTATATGGGTTTTAGTTACAATTCCAACCTTCTAGCCAGTGTCCAACAGCCTGAAATATATATAGTGTTGTGTTTTTTATCCATCTCCTTCCTTTCCATATTTCAAGCCTCATGATTTTATTTACCTGACCTTCAGTTTCCATGTAAATCCTCTGTTAAAGCATTTCAAACGGTTTTGAATCTATATTAATCAGTACTCATTTTGACAAATCATTTTTAGTTTTGGTAGGTAGTTAACTCCTGTTTGAGGTATATATGTTTTCTTTTCCAAAATAAAATTTAAATTACATCATCAAATTTATATTTTTTTTTATTTGTTGAGCATTACAGAAGATAATATGAGTATCAATGTAAGCTGAAAGTACAAGCCTTATCAAATAAAAATTACTATAAGTAACTGACATGGAAAGAGTTGTTTTCAAGACTAGATACTGTGAAGTTACTAAAAATTATTATATAAAATTATCAAATTTCTAAATATATATGAAGATAAAAGAAATTGATAAAAATTGATTAAAAGATAATTGAAAGGTTAATAGATAATCACTCTAAGAGTAGGAAAACGTGGTAAGAGAAGGTTCAATGCTGTGCTGAGGCAGATTTTAAGCAAAGTGGTAGATGGATAATAATAGTATTAAGGATAGAAGAAGCCCTTTTTGGAGATATGTAGTTAGTAGCTCTGGGTCTAAAGACAGTTAAATGAAAAGTATAGTTAACATTGTTTTTAAACATAGAGTTATATCTGACTCCCCAATTGAATCCTTTTTGTTACTAGTAGGAGATACAGACACATAGCTGACTTATTTATTTTTAAAAGACTTCAAAAAGTGATCTAATGAAGCAAGTTCCATTTAAACTCCATAAGAAATGTATTGTCCTAATTTTCAGTTGTTTTTTTGAGGAATAAAGAAATGCTCAATCCACTTAAAAAAAAAAAAAAAAAAGGAACTTACTCTTCTATTGTGAATCTGTTTCAGAAAATTGTGTCTAACCTCTAATTCACCTGTATTGTAATCCCAAAGCTTTTATTCTGAGTCTAAGATTTAAAGGTAAAACATCACAGGATGTACTGCAACAATAATATAATCAATCAGGCACAATTATAAAGCAACAGCACTCACTGTCCAGGCAATTGGTGAAATGAATGTATGGGATCTGATATGACAATATAGCCTTCTAATTAAGAGGTCCACAAATCCTAAAGGTATATTGTAGCTGACTCAGATTAGACTAAGCTTCATAATGAGGTAGAACAAATATTCAGAGAGTAGTTATATTTGGGGATTCAGATTATGCAAATTAATATTCTGCCTTTTATTTAAAGCTGGAAAGCTCGAATAATATGTTTTAATTCTTAAATTCTAAATGTTCTTGAGTACAGAATATGAAGATGATTATATCAGACATAGAGGAACAGAGCAATTGTTATAAAATTCAAAATAGCTAATGGATATTAATTTTGTTGTTAATGATGTCATGTGCCTAAATTCTCCTTTGGGAGCTAAAGATTTATGCTCCTAGCTAACCTTTCAGATCAGATCAGATCAGTCGCTCAGTCGTGTCCGACTCTTTGCGACCCCATGAATCGCAGCATGCCAGGCCTCCCTGTCCCTCACCAACTCCCGGAGTTCACTCAGACTCACGTCCATCGAGTCAGTGATGCCATCCAGCCATCTCATCCTCTGTCGTCCCCTTCTCCTCTTGCCCACAATCCCTCCCAGCATCAGAGTCTTTTCCAATGAGTCAACTCTTCTCATGAGGTGGCCAAAGTACTGGAGTTTCAGCTTCAGCATCATTCCTTCCAAAGAAATCCCAGGGCTGATCTCCTTCAGAATGGACTCGTTGGATTTCCTTGCAGTCCAAGGGACTCTCAAGAGTCTTCTCCAAAACCACAGTTCAAAAGCGTCAATTCTTCAGCGCTCAGCCTTCTTCACAGTCCAACCCTCACATCCATACATGACCACAGGAAAAACCATAGCCTTGACTAGACTAACCTTTGTTGGCAAAGTAATGTCTCTGCTTTGGAATATGCTATCTAGGTTGGTCATAACTTTCCTTCCAAGGAGTAAGCCTCTTTTAATTTCATGGCTGCAGTCACCATCTGTAGTGATTTTGGAGTCCAGAAAAATAAAGTCTGACACTGTTTCCACTCTTTCCCCATCTATTTCCCATGAAGTGATGGGACCGGATGCCATGATCTTTGTTTTCTGAATGTTGAGCTTTAAGCCAACTTTTTCACTCTCCACTTTCACTTTCATCAAGAGGCTTTTGAGTTCCTCTTCACTTTCTGCCATAAAGGTGGTGTCATTTGCATATCTGAGGTTCTTGATATTTCTCCCGGCAATCTTGATTCCAGCTTGTGTTTCTTCCAGTGCAGGGTTTCTCATGATGTACTCTGCATATAAGTTAAATAAACAGGGTGACAATATACAGCCTTGACGAACTCCTTTTCCTATTTGGAACCAGTCTGTTGTTCCATGTCCAGTTCTAACTGTTGCTTCCTGA
The DNA here is from genome assembly GCF_029407905.1 of Bubalus kerabau. Lineage (NCBI taxonomy): Eukaryota > Metazoa > Chordata > Mammalia > Artiodactyla > Bovidae > Bubalus > Bubalus kerabau. The sequence goes on along the minus strand of NC_073635.1, from coordinate 5,481,765 downwards.
CCTGCATACAAATTTCTCAAGAGGCATATCAGGTGGTCTGGTATTCCCATCTCTTTCAGAATTTTCCACAGTTTATTGTGATCCACACAGTCAAAGCAAAGGAGAAAAGGAAAGATATAAACATCTGAATGCAGAGTTCCAAAGAATAGCAAGAAGAGATAAGAAAGCCTTCTTCAGAGATCTATGCAAAGAAATAGAGGAAAACAACAGAATGGGAAAGACTAGAGATCTCTTCAAGAAAATCAGAGATACCAAAGGAATATTTCATGCAAAGATGAGCTCTATAAAGGACAGAAATTGTATGGACCTAACCGAAGCAGAAGATATTAAGAAGAGATGGCGAGAATACACAGAACTGTACAAAAAAGATCTTTACGACCAAGATAATCACGATGGTGTGATCACTGACCTAGAGCCAGACATCCTGGAATGTGAAGTCAAGTGGGCCTTAGAAAGCATCACTACAAACAAAGCTAGTGGAGGTGATGGAATTCCAGTTGAGCTTTTCAAATCCTGAAAGATGATGCTGTGAAAGTGCTGCACTCAATATGCCAGCACATTTGGAAAACTCAGCAGTGGCCACAGGACTGGAAAAGGTCAGTTTTCATTCCAATCCCAAAGAAAGGCAATGCCAAAGAATGCTCAAACTACCGCACAATTGCACTCATCTCACATGCTAGTAAAGTAATGCTCAAAATTCTCCAAGCCAGGCTTCAGCAATATGTGAACCGTGAACTTCCTGATGTTCAAGCTGGTTTTAGAAAAGACAGAGGAACCAGAGATCAAATTGCCAACATCCGCTGGATCATAGAAAAAGCAAGAGAGTAGTCAACTGATTTAGTTGGACACCTAGGTCAACAAGAATTCCTGAAAGCTCTTTTCTATACTGTGCTTCTGTTGACAAACCATTTGCTTCTTTTGACCAAAACCTTGAAAAGAACACTTGCTACTCTACCCCTTGAAAGCTGTGAAAAATTAATGTCATGAAGTCACAGACTTCACACAGGAGACACACTGAAGTTATTTCACTACTAGCATACAAATGTATATTAGAAGGGAAACATGGAGGAAATAAAATGACTAAAAGAGAAAAATGTTAAACAGTAATTAAGAAGGTCAGAATTAATTATTGCAAATTTATTCGGTGTTATATCAAACCAATTCTTGTTTTATATGTTACAGTAAATATTACCCTATCATGAGTTTGGGGAACTCCGGGCATTGGTGATGGACAGGGAGGCCTGGCGTGCTGTGGTTCATGGGGTCGCAGAGTCAGACATGACTGAGTGACTGAACTGAACTGAAATACTACCCTATATGTGCTGCCTTTTGGGCATTGTCATAACTATAGCATGACAACATACTCCTAGTCTTTAGTTTAGAAAAACAAATGAGCAAAAGAAGACATAGTGTCAAAATGGTATTATGGGATACATTCGAATGAACATGTTTGATTCATATGTACTACCTTCCAACATAAGGTTGGTAAATACACAATACTTACCACAATGACAGATATTACCAGTCTATCATGATATATTTTTCTCACTGAAATAAAGAATAGTTCCTTAATTCTTTCCAATACAGAAATTGTAGGCAGTAATTTGGTGCTTGCATATTGATAAAAAAAGAAATTACTTGTGGGGTCGCAGAGTCGTACACGACTGAAGTGACTTAGCAGCAGCAGCAGTGTTACCTTTTGTTCTATTTTTATTTTATCATAGTGAGTTTATAGTAAATGATCTGCTCAGATTTCATATGTATAATTAGAAAATATTTGGAGTAACCAATATATTTGCTGAATAAAATATGTGTAATTTGTGGAAAAAAAAGGAGAAACTTAGAGTTGGTCTCTTTGCCTTCTTCAAAGGTCCTCTTGAATACTATATACTCCTGAATTACTTTAATATTCAGGCACCTAGATGCTAGTGAATACAGATAAAGCAAGTTCCCTATGTATCCTATGATTATTTCTACACCTACTTATCCTGTACTCATAGCATCCCATCATCATTTCCAGTTTGTTGATGAGCTTTTGCCATTGCATATATTTTTTGCATAAGCTGGGCATATCAATTTAGCATATCAATGCAATATCTGAAGGTAGTAAAAAGTTTTTTTTTTTAGGAGAGCATGATCCTCAGTGATAAATCTTGTCTAGATATCATTTATGTACAAAAGCAATGAGTGGCTTCCCTGATGGCTCCACAAAGAATCCACCTGCCAATGAAGGAGATGCAGGAGATGTGGGTTGAATCCCTAGATGGGAAAGATCCTCCGCAGGAGGAAATGGCAAAGCACTCCAGTATTCTTGCCTGAGAAATCACATCGACAGAGGAGCCTGGCAGGCTATAGTCCAAAGAGTCGCAAAGTATCAAACACGACTGAGTGACTGAGCATGCACTAAAGCAGAAGACAGATGTTTTCTGCCTTCAGTTACATTGAGGCATTTAAAAAAATAATAGTAATAATCATATAAACATTCAATATTAAAAATAAATAAATTCTAAAGTATAGAAGCAGTGGTAGTAGTGTGAGAGATATTCTTCCACCCACCTACTCATATATCCATTCATCTATCCATCCATGTATGAGCAATTAAAAGTCATATGAAAACAAAGGCACAGTTATAGGGCTCTTCACAAAAGATAAATCATGATTGAGTGGAGGGAAACCAGAAAAATATATTTTCTGTATTTTGTAACATCCCTATTATTGAAAGAATATTGTTTTGTGTAGAACAAATATGTTTAAGTCACAGGGACTTGAGTTGTTTTCGCTGTTTCACAGTGAAGTGTTAGGAATTAATATACTTAGCTATGATAAGATGCTTATATTTCAGCAAAATTTCCAATTACCTTGCAGTTTACTGGTACTTATTTGTTTACATTAAAAGATTAAATAGAATGATTTTTGCCAAAATCAGAACAATTAAAATAGAAATTATAATAATTGTAAAATTTAAATTAATTAAAATTACAAAATTAAGATAATATTTCAAAAATGAACTATGTATTCATTTCTTTTCCCTTCTTTCCCTTTCTTATGCTTTTTCCCAATTAAAAATATATCTGTTTATCTATATAAGTAAATTATTATTATATATTAATAAAGGTGATTTCATAATGGCAGGATTTTTGGTGCTGCATAATTTTTTTTCTTTCATGGTGTTTTGGAAACCTACTTTTTATGAGCATAGTCTATGGCATAAGCAATTTAATATTACTAAATCATTACTTGAAATTATTTGGTGGAATAAAAATAAATTCAAATGAAACTTGGCAGGAAGAAGTGGTGCTTAAGGGCTACAGTGTAAGGTGTTGTGCTTTATTTGGATTTTCAGTTTTGATCTCATAAGTTGGATTAGATTTTTACATGCAAAAGATTATGAGAGAGCATTTTAATAAAAATAAATAAAATGAGAAAAAAGAATCACTTAAAAAATAAAGACCAACTTTGGTGTGTGATATGGGAATACAATGAAGAAACTAGGTGTAGAATGTGTTTCAGAAGTGCAAGACAAAAATTTAAGGACAACATTTCATTTATTATTTGTTTATTCTTCCATTCCCTCATTCTTCTACTAACTTTTGACAGATATGTATTTAGTGCCTTTTGTGATCAAGCATTATTCTAGTACTTCGGTATTAATCAGTGGACAAACAGATCAAAATCCTTGCTGTCTCAAATTTTTGCATTCTGGGGATGATAGAAACCCTAATTATTGGATGTGGGTTGCTGAGTGGGTCTCAACTGTGACAGTGATGTTCAGTTTGGTTCAGTTCAGTTGCTCAGTTGTGTCCGACTCTTTGTGACCCCATGAACTGCAGCATGCCATGCTTCCCTGTCCATCACCAACTCCCAGAGCCTATACAAACTCATATCCATCATGTCGGTGATGTCATCCAAGATAATGATGTTAGCACTGGAGAAACATGAAAATACAGAAAAGACAAATCAGATAGATAAGCAACATTACATGTCAATTAGATGAATATTTAGGAAAATAATTACTCCTAGTCAGGGTGTCTGGTAGACTCATGCTATCATTTATATATGAATTATCATGAATTCCACCTGAATGTAATAATGCCCCATTCCTGATCTTGTCTTTACTTATTTACTACAGAGCTCAATAGGATTTAAGGTATCTTAAGAAAATATGTATAGTAAAATAGAATAAATCCCTATACACTTTGTTTTCAAATTCTCTGGAGATTGAGCTTTTTTTCTAACAAACATAATCCCCTTATCAAGATCACATAATTATTCATAAAATAGAAAACCTCTAGAAAATTGTCTTTCTTGGATCACTCAATAATCATTTTGAGGTTTATGTGCTTCTGTAATTCTTACTTCATTGGATTTTAAGAATTGATGAGCTCAGAATCTGTTAAGGATTTAAGAGCTCTTAAAGGAAATGATCTATATAAATACAGTTTTACATTACACGATTTTCCTTTTTTACTGACATGTTAGGGTAGGGCTCATTCAGAGAGCAGCTGGCATTTACTCCATAAGCTGCTGATAATGTTCCTTAATGTCTGTAAGGTTCAGCTTCTTGTAGATGATACCTGCTGCACTCACCACATCTTCACATTATGTGTCAGTCATCCCAGGATCTTTACAAGGCCACAGTTCTTTTTAGGTTCTTGGGTGACATTTGAAGCACATCATCTTTGACAGCTGTCACTCTCACTTGATAAACAGTGTTGATGACAAAGTTTTTGTAAATTTTGTTTCACTGACTCCATTTACAACTTAAAGTAGAGTTAATTTATGTTTACACAAGAAACATAAATTTGCGAATGAATTGGAAAATTACAATAATTTTCTAATTAGCTAAAAGAAAATTGAAAACAAAAATTATCCTTAATAACCAGCAAATTTCAGAAAAAAACAACTGTTAATTCCTTAATTTATTTGACTAACATAATTATTTTCACATTTTCTCTGTTCCTTTTCCATATGACTTTGAGTAACCTACAAAAAAAAAAAAAACTATTATTCACACATTTCTTTTTTCATTGTTATTGACTGAAGTTATATGGAGTTTGTACCAATGTCCTATAACAATAGTAAAGAGCATTTCTATTTAACTACAACTTTGACACAAATATCTGTTTTATTTACAACAATATGTCCATGTTATATGCTATATTTGTATTTTGACATCTAGGGTGCAGACTCCTAAGTGGAGAGGATATGATGAAGAGTCTAAGGAAGAATCAAGTGTGCTGAAACTGTGTGCTGGGGGAGAGAAAGGGGGATGTGAAGCTAAATCAATAGATAGATAGGTAGATAGATAGATAATTCATTTTGTGTGGAAGGCTTGTGGTTTCTCCTTATTACTCAATTTGTTTTAGCCTTTTCAAAGTATTACTTATGCTATGGCTTGAACCATTACCTATGCTATGGAATCATTTATAATCTTGATGTGGCATCTTAACCAACTCTGGTTTAAAGATTATCTCATGTACATGCCAGTGACCAAGATGGATTTTGCTTCATTCAGATTCAGTAAAATTTAGACAGGTTTATTCCTGACTATAGGCTCCTGACCTTCTTTTTGTTTTATTTTAGAAAAACTTTAATCATAAATTCTTTATTCTGCTCATTTGAGATGTAAATGTTCTCCCAGCTTCTCACTAGTTTTACAAGCCAGTTTCTCACCAGTTTCTCAAGCATCTAGGAGTCATCTCTTTGAAATACAATCATCAGGAAAGATGGAGTCCCTATCTCAGGCTCAGTGGAAGGGTAGGAGTCTAACTTTAGCAAGTTCCAATTAGTAAACACAAGTGGTCTCATTACAGACATTAACCTACCTCCTACATTTTATTTTAATTGGAGGATAATTGCTCTGCAATATTGCTCTACAATATTGTGGTGATCTCTGCCATGCATCTATATGAATCAGTTATAATTCATGACATTGTACAGGAGACAGGGATCAAGACCATCCCCATAGAAAAGAAATGCAAAAAAGCAAAATGGCTGTCTGAGGAGGCCTTACAAATAGCTGTGAAAAGAAGAAAAGTAAAAAGCAAAGGAAAAAAGGAAAGATATTCCCATTTGAATGCAGAGTTCCAAAGAACAGCAAGGAGAGATAAGAAAGCCTTCCTCAGTGATCAATGGAAAGAAATAGAGGAAAACAACAGAATGGGAAAGACTAGAGATCTCTACAAGAAAATTAGAGATACCAAGGGAAAATTTCATGCAAAGACTCATGGTGATTTCAGCCATGAAATTAAGACACTTACTCCTTGGAAAGAAAGTTATGACCAACCTAGATGGCCTATTAAAAAACAGAGACATTACTTTACCAACAAAGGTCTGTCTAGTTAAGGCCATGGTTTTTCCAGTGGTCATGTATGGATGTGAGAGTTGGACTGTGAAGAAAGCTGAGCACTGAAGAATTGACGCTTTTGAATTGTGGTGTTGGAGAAGACTCTTGGGAGTCCCTTGGACTGCAAGGAGATCCAACCAGTGCATCCTAAAGATCAGTCCTGGGTGTTCATTGGAAGGACTGATGCTGAAGCTGAAACTCCAATACTTTAACCACCTCATGCGAAGAGTTGGACTCATTGGAAAAGACCCTGATGCTGGGAGGGATTGTGGAAAGGAGAAGGGGATGATAGAGGATGAGATGGCTGGATGGCATCACCGACTCGATGGACATGGATTTGGGTAGACTCCGGGAGTTGGTGTTGGACAGGGAGGCCTGGCGCCCTGTGATTCTTGTGGTCGCAAAGAGTCGGACACAACTGAGCGAATGAACTGAGATATATATCTATATCTATATCTATATATCTATATCTATATCTATATCTATCTATCTATCTATCTATCTATATATATATATATATATCTCCTCTCTTGTTTTCTTATGACTTCCCCTCCCCTCACCCATTCTACCCCTCTAGCCCCCCTAGGTTATCACCTTGTGCAAGGCTGGGCCCCCTGTGTTAGTAGCTTTCTTTTAGTCATCTATTTCAAACATGATTCTAAAAGATAACTATAGCCCTTAAAATTTTCCTGCTTTTTTTTTTTTTTCAGAGAAATTAAATTCAGTATCTCTTTCCTACTGCAATAATCTTGATCCCCATTGCAATAGTCTTAAATAAATCTTCCTTGTCAGAGAAATTTTTCTTTGACATCAGCTTAGAAAGGAACGATGTGAGTCCTTTTGTAATTGAATTTCTAGAATTATGAAATGATTTTTCAATTGGTGTATTATAGAGAATTATTAATAGGCTTTTAAAAGTGAAATAATAATGATTACATTAAGAAATGGTGAAGAAAACTCATCTTCTCTAATCAGCACAAATTCTTATTACAAGCTCATTTCTTGTTTCTAGAGAGAAGGGGGCTGTCAGTCAACGTTACAGAAGGTTGGCCCCTGATTTTATATAGGATAATAGTCACCTCCCATTTCTTTGGCTTTCTGATGGGTCATTTTACTTTGACATGGGACAGGCTAGAAAGGTCTTTAGTAAAAGAGGTCTATCTATCTAAAGGGGTAGGAGAACTGATAAAGGATAGTCATTCTGGTGCCATCTTAAGAAGTCAATTCTTGTAACATTCTCGGAACTCAGTCTTGCTCAAGATATCTCATTCAGGTAGCATGTAGTGGCAAAAAAAAAAAAAAAAAAAAAAAATTTGCTCTGCTCAAAGAAATTGCTAGGTAAAAAGTAGACATTTTTTTTTTCCCTCCTTTGGCATTGTCCCTTTTCTCTTTAGATATTATTTTCTCAAAAGTTGAAAAGATTTTTTTTTATTGCCTCACAAATTTAAATGAAGGAAATGCTTTTCTCCATATTTTTCAATATTCAGTTGAAATGGAATAAAATGGTCTTAAAAATATTAAAACCATGTTTATGTATTATTTAAGGCAAATTTTTTACTTATCTGTGTACATATATACAGATATTCTTTAGTGTTTGCATAGATGTTTTGACAGCAATAATAAACACAGATATTTGTCTGCAGTATTAACATTAATATATGTTGGATTTAGAACTAGATTCTATGCTATATGATTTACATGTATTTTGACACATGGAGTACAAACTCTTCCTAAGATGAGATGATATATTGAAAAAACTAAAAATTATTGTCATAGTCTGTTCATGGGTTGGAAAAGAATTTCCAGACATGAGACAGAATGAGAGGGAAATGAAGCTTGTTATAGTGGGAGATACTGTTAGAACAGTGTGCTGTATCAAGGGAGAGCCAACATTGAACAGGGGTCCTTAGTTCATTTTTATACCCAGGGTACAAGGAGCGGGATAGGGGTCTTGTGGGTCATTTGCTGATTGGATGAGTCACATATACTCAGTCATATAAACTGAGTGGGGGAAGAGAAAGGAAGATACCTTCTCCCTATTGTGTTGGAGGGGTGACAGATTATACATAGGGAAGGGAAAAATGGATGATAAGGGTGTGGATTTTTCAGTTCCTGCTTCCAAGGCCCTACTTGCTTTTTCTTTCTTTCTTTCTTTCTTTTTTTTTTTCCCTATCATTTTGTTCTTGGGACACCACAAATATATTTCTTTAAATGTTATATAAATTTATGTGTGCATGCATAAAAACACATATATGCATATTCAAATGCATTATGTATAAATATATGTCTGGTAGGGCATGAGGAGGTACCCCTCATCCAAGGTAAGGAGCAGTGGCTGTGCTTTGCTGGAGATGCAATGAAGAGAGACCCCATGTCCAAGGTAAGAGAAACCCAAGTAAGACTGTAGGTATTACAAGAGGGCATCAGATGGCAGACACACTGAAATCATAATCATAGAAAACTAGCCAATCTGATCACATGGACCACAGCCTTCTCTAACTCAATGAAACTAAGCCATGTCGTGTGGGGCCACCCAAGACGGATGGGTTATGGTGGAGAGATCTGACAGAAAGTGGTCCACTGGAGAAGGGAATGGCAAACCACTTCAGTATTCTTGCCTTGAGAACCCCATGAACAGTGTGAAAAGGCAAAGAGATAGGACACTGAAAGATGAACTCCACAGGTCGGTAGGTGCCCAATATGCTACTGGAGATCAGTGGAGAAATAACTCCAGAAAGAATGGAGCCAAAGCGAGAACAATACCCAGCTATGGATGTGACTGGTGATAGAAGCAAGGTCCAATGCTGTAAACAGCAATATTGCATAGGAACCTGGAATGTTAGGTCCATGAATCAAGGCAAATTAGAAGTGGTCAAACAGGAGATGGCAAGAGTGAATGTTGATGTTCTAGGAATCAGCGAACTAAGATGGATTGGAATGGGTGAATTTAACTCAGATGACCATCATATTTAGTACTCTGGGCAGGAATCCCTTAGAAGAAATGGAGTAGCCATCATGGTCAACAAAAGAGTCTGAAATGCAGTACTTGAACGCAGTCCCAAAAATGATAGGATCATCTCTATTCATTTCCAAGACTAATCATTCAATGTCACAGTAATCCAAGTCTATGCCCTAACCAGTAATGCTGAAGAAGTTGACATTGAATGGTTCTATGACGACCTACAAGACCTTTTAGAACTAACACCCCAAAAAGATGTCCTTTTCATTATAGGGGACTGGAATGCAAAAGTAGGAAGTCAAGAAACACCTGGAGTAACAGACAAATTTGGCCTTGGAGTACAGAATGAAGCAGGGCAAAGGTTAATATAATTTTGCCAAGAGAACGAACTGGTCATAGCAAACACCCTCTTCCAACAACACAAGAGAAGACTCTACACATGGACATCACCAGATGGTCAACACCGAAATCAAATTGATCATATTCTTTGCAGCCAAAGATGGAGAAGCTCTATACAATAAGCAAAACAAGACCAGGAGCTGACTGTGGTCAGATCATGAACTCCTTATTGCCAAATTCACCCTTAAATTGAAGAAAGTAGAGAAAACCACTAGACCATTCAGGTATGACCTAAATTAAATCCCTTATGATTATACAGTGGAAGTGAAAAAAAGATTTAAGGGACTAGATCTGATAGAGAGAGTGCCTGATGAACTATGGATGGAGGTTCGTGACATTGTACAAAAGACAGAAATTAAGACCGTCCCTATGGAAAAGAAATACAAAAGGGCAAAATGGTTGTCTGAGGAGGCCTTACAAATAGCTGTGAAAAGAAGAGAAGTGAAAAGAAAGGAGATAAGGAAAGATATTCCCATTTGAATGCAGAGTTCCAAAGAATAGCAAGGAAAGATAAAACAGCCATCCTCAGCGATGAATGCAAAGAAATAGAGGAAAATAACAGAATGAGAAAGACTAGAGATGTCTTCAAGAAAATTAGAGATACCAAGGGAACATTTCATGCAAAGATGGGCTTGATAAAGAACAGAAATCATATGGACCTATCAGAAGCAGAAGATATTAAGAAGAGGTGGCAAGAATATATAGAGGAACTCTAGAAAAACTATCTTCAAGACCCAGATAATCATGATGGTGATCACTCACCTAGAGCCAGACATCCTGGAATGTGAAGTCAAGTGGGCCTTAGAAAGCATCACTACAAACAAAGCTAGTGGAGGTGATGGAATTCCAGTTGAATTTCCTATTCCTATTTCCAGTTTGAAATTCCTATTTCAAATCCTGAAAGATGATACTGTGAAAGTGCTACACTCAATATGTCAGCAAGTTTGGAAAACTCAGCAGTGGCCACAGGACTGGAAAAGGTCAGTTTTCATTCCAATCCCAAAGAAAGGCAATGCCAAAGGATGCTCAAACTACTGCACAATTGCACTCATCTCACACGCTAGTAAAGTAATGCTCAAAATTCTCCAAGCCAGGCTTCAGCAATATGTGAACCGTGAACCTCCAGATGTTCAAGCTGGATTTAGAAAAGGCAGAAGAACCAGAAATCAAATTGCCAACACACACTGGATCATCCAAAAAGCAAGAGTTCCAGAAAAACATCTATTTCTGCTTTTTTGAATATGCCAAAGCCTTTGTGTGGATCACAGAAAACTGTGGAAAATTATTCAAGAGATGGGACTACCAGACCACCTGACCTGCCTCTTGAGAAACCTGTATGCAGGTCAGAAAGCAACAATTAGAACTGGACATGGAACAATAGACTGGTTCCAAATAGGAAAAGGAGTACGTCAGGGTTGTATATTTTCCCTGTGCTTATTTAACTTATATACAGAGTATATCATGAGAAATGCTGGGCTGGAAGAAGCACAAGCTGGAATTAGGATTGCTGGGAGAAATATCAATAACCTCAGATATGCAGTTGACACCACCCTTATGGCATAAAGTGAAGAGGGACTAAAAAGCCTTTTGATGAAAATGAAGGAGGAGAGTGAAAATGTTGGCTTAAATCTCAACATACAGAAAACGAAGATCATAGCATCTGGTTTCATCACTTCATGGGAAATAGATGGGAAAACAGTGGAAACAGTGGCTGACTTTATTTTTTGGGGCTCCAAAATCACTGCAGATGGTGATTGCAGCCATGAAATTAAAAGAGGCTTACTCCTTGGAAGGAAAGTTATGACCAACCTAGATAGCATATTCAAAAGCAGAGACATTACTTTGCCAACAAAGATCCATCTAGTCAAGGCTATTGTTTTCCCAGTGGTCATGTATGGATGTGAGAGTTGGACTGTGAAGAAAGCTGAGCGTTGAAGAATTGATGCTTTTGAACTGTGGTGTTGGAGAAGACTCTTGAGAGTCCCTTGGAGTGCAAGGACATCCAACCAGTGCATCCTAAAGGAGATCAGTCCTGGGTGTTCATTAGAAGGAATGATGCTGAAGCTGAAACTCCAGTACTTTAGCCACCTCATGAGAAGATTTGACTCATTGGAAAAGACCCTGATGCTGGGAGGGATTGGGGCAGGAGGAGAAGGGGACGACAAAGGATGAGATGGCTGGATGACATCACTGACTCAGTGGACATGGATTTGGGTAGATTCTTGGAGTTGGTGATGGACAGGGAGGCCTTGCGTGCTGAGATTCATGGGATCACAAAGAGTAGGACACTACTGAGCAACTGAACTGAACTAAACTGAGCCAAAATTTGTAAAATAAGCTCATTTTGTACATACTATCGAAGAGGAAAAGTTAAAGCTTACAGTAACTTCATGCTTATTCTGCTTCTGTAATTCTGTAATTGCTCCTTACAAAGTCAAGTAGTCTTGAGAAAATAGAGACTTACAGTAATGCTAGAAACTAATGCTTATCTCACTCACCCTTTCCCTGCTTTTGCAATTATCAACCCCTTTAATCCTGTTTAACCATGCTTGTCTGTGTAAAGTTCAGGCATTCCCTCGCCCTGTCCTAACCGTTGTTCCTACGCTAGTGAAACTCCCAGTTTAAACCAGTTTATTAACACCCTTGCCCACTATAGTATGCTGTCATGCACTGTTTATAAAATCTTTGTGACTGCTTTGTTCAGGGCTCAGAGCTTGGAGTGTTAAATCCTCTGGGCCCACCTGTGTAATAAACCTGAGTTCTCCGACTCTCCCAGTGCTGCTTGGTTTCTCGATTACAGGTTTCTGCAACACTCTAATATCACGTTGACCTTGAAAAAATACTAGCATGCAGGTTGCAAGAAGTTTATTATATAGAAATTTATGTATTTAAATTTCTTTAAATTTAAGATAATATTTTTGGTATTATCTTTACTTACATTTTCATCAACTTCTCTGATAGTCAGTATCAAAACATCTTGATGGGGCCTCTGATGGTCATTAAACCTTCAAGTGCCTTCTAGAATCAATGGAAATACTAAAGATTTTCTTGACTCTCAGTTTATCATTGATTTTCCAGCACATCCCTTTGACTGCAACCTAAAAAAAGAGAGAGAAAAGAAAAAAATAGATTCTAAAACTGATTAATCAATATGCCATTACTCTTCATGAATGTGGTTGGTTATCCACTTACTTTATTGGATATTCCTGACTGGTTACATTTTGTTAAAGCCAAAAATGTGGTTCATCTTCTTGAGTTTGAGCAAACATTAAACTTACCAGGGGCCTTTTTCTACATGACTCCAGCTCTCTTACAGATTCTAATGCTACAATTTAAGTTTAATTAACATGAAAATACTTGGCCTTAGAAAAGCTTACCCTTACTCCTTGAGTAAATATGATTCAAAGGATCATCAATTGAACTGGCAACTCAATTTAATGGGGATTAAATTTTCTCTGACTCTGTAATGAGAGGTTTATATTTCACTACTATATAAATATTTAGTTTTACATAGATCAAGAGTATAGTCACTTGATGGTCAATGCCTGAAGTAATGAAGGGCACCTCAAAACAAGAATAGTTATAGGAATCATTTTGTAAAAGATAGTATTAGCCTGGTTTTCCACATATGGGTAAAGAAATTGTAATGCAATGTACACCCAATTAAAATACTTCACCTTAACTTCACTTGATAGAGTTTTATTAAATTAAAAACTTATACAATAAAAAAAAATAAATAGGTGCAATATCTGAACTGACAATGTGGGATGAATTATAAATATACACTGATACACATTCTGCTTACATTCAGCAAGTAGAACCAATATTCAGAGACTAATTGTGTTAGTACAGTTTCTAGAAGAGGAAACAGAGGCTTAGACTGGTTAAATACCCTGACAAAGTTCACAGAGCAAATACAGAATTTGAAAGCACATAGAGCTGACCCTATGGGCTTTTTTTTGTTTTGTTTTCTTTTCAATCACTATGCCATATATTTAGCATACTTTAGACAGAAAATTTTCAGCGAATTCCTTCAGCATTGATTCTTCTCAGGGTCTTTTCTTAAGGAAGTTTGCACTCCTGTTCCTATGTTAGTAATCCAAGGCAGATAGGTAATTTCCTTTCACCACACAAGCTTTGAATCTTTCAAAATTCTTAATTCCCTTAATGATTGATTGCATCTTCTGCTTTGTTCATACACAATGACACTTATTTTTTGTGGCCTGTCCAAGTGCTCCTTGTTCTAATATTTCTTTGTTCTCAAAACCTACTCTGGCTTTGCATTTTGGTTCTCAATATTTGCTTCCCATTTGTTGCTACTGTGATCCCTTTGGCATGACATTTGAATTGGCCATTTGGTACTTAGTCTTCTGGAATTTACCTTTCTTGACCTACAAATCTTCACTGAAAGGAAGAAATCCAACAACTTTTCTTTCTGACAGCATGAAGGAAAAATTACCTCTTCGGTAAGCCCCACTCAACAGCCCCAGGGTGAGAAATGAATCAAACTATGCATGCAATTAGTCAATTTAGGGTCCCTGAGGCACAGACTCTCCATTAAGTAAAAAGCTTGTTGTTCTAATTCTTTCCTTTATAGACTTGTTTTTCCATACACCTGTGAACATGCTGGAGTTGTGGCTCTTGCCCAGGTTTTACAATATGTCTGTCAACATTTCCTGTGCTCCTCCAGAAATGACATCTGTGGCTTTGGTGGGAGAGGACTTTAAAACCTCACTGGTTTTTGGCAGAGAATAACCAATCCAAATTCAAATGACTCCTCCCTACCTGTAAATTTAAAACTGAGAATACTCTAGTTTCTTCCTACTGTTAGGTAGCTAGAATAAGAAAAAGGAGCCCAGAATTCTGGTGGCTAAAAGACAAAGAAGGAAAAAGCCCTCAAAAATAGAACAAAGGAAAGTCCAAGGACCAGAGTGAGAACCTCAGATGAAACAAACATCTCTCCTGGCCAGCCCAATTAACATAGGGCAGGCTCAGGGTGAGGAGACAAAGCATATCAAAAGAGGAGGCAAAATTGAGCCCTTCTTTTCTTTTGGGTTGGCTGGCCCTCACATCTCGAGGATGTATTTTCCTTTGCTTGCCAAATAAAACTGAGTTGTAAATAAGCTGTAATACTGGTCCACCATTTAACCTGAGCTGTAACCGAGCTATAACACTGGTCTGCCACTTCAAATGGGAGAAGGCAATGGCAACCCACTCCAGTACTCTTGCTTGACAAATCCCATGGACAGAGGAGCCTGGTAGGCTGCAGTCCATGGGGTCGCTAGGAGTCGGACATTACTGAGCGACTTCACTTTCATTTTTCACTTTCATGCATTGGAGAAGGAAATGGCAACCCACTCCAGTGTTCTTGCCTGGAAAATCCCAGGGATGAGGGAGCCTGGTGGGCTGCTGTCTATGGGGTTGCACAGAGTCGGACACGACTGAAGTGACTTAGCAGTAGCAGCCACCTCAAATTTTTGCTGTGGCGAGACAGAGCCGAGGAAATGACAAACTCCCCTGACATATCTGGTGCCATTTCTTGGATTTAACCTGGCTGAAACAACCTTGGCTCATCTCCTGTGAAGTGAAGGCCAAGCACAGGAGAAGCCCAACTCGGCAAAAGCTCACATGGTAGAAACTGAATTCGAAAGAAACCCAGCACAGTGGAAGTGACAAGAAGTCCAGCGTCCTGGAAACTGGGACAGCAAAAGCAAACTCGGCATAAAGCTTATGCAGCTCAGTCTCAGATTCCAGGAAACCTCTGGTTAAGGTAGGAGGGCCTCACTCCTATGGCTGGAAGGACATACGGCTAACAAAATCTTAATTACTTTATAATATCTTATTTCTTGTTTTGTTGAATCCCCTGTGAACAGGTGAGCAGTCGTGGGTGCAATTGGGGATCTCTGGCAGGGGTTACTCCCTTACATCCTGAAGGCTCCACTATCTGTTGCACTTTAGTACTGTTGCCAAAGCAGGTGAAGATTCTTCTGTTCTTAATCTTCTTTGTGCCAAGGATCGGGCCAATGAAAACTGTGAGCACAGGTCAGGCATTTAGCAGATTTTCCAGCAGGTTATGAAGGGAATTCCTCAGCACATTTTTCCCACTGCTTTTTCCTCCTATCCTTCAGCTCCTCTCTCCATCTATGCCACTGCTTACAAAGTATTCAGCAGATCATCACCTTCACATTTCTGAAAGTTGTATTTGAATCTCTTTACCTAAGATTGGGACTCAAATCCATGTGGCAGAGACTCTGTGCTATGCTTAGTTACTCAGTCATATCTGACTGGGACTTGAGCCTGGCCAAAACCTTTGGTTTTGGACCTAGGTTTCAAAACTAGGTTTTGCCCTGGTTTCAGGACCTAATGAACCTCAGGTTCTCGATGTCTCATTGCAAAAATAAATAAATAAATAAATAACTGAGAGACACAGTGATAGGTAAGAGGTAGATTTGTTTGGATTCAGAGAGACACACACTCCACAGGTTGTGGGCCATGGAATGTGGTGTGGTTAGTTTTTTATGGGCTGGGTGATTTCATATGATAATGGGTACAAGGATCATTCCAAAAACTGGGGAACCACTCACTTCTTGGTCTTTTGATAGTACCTTGGAACTGTCAAGGAGCCTCTGGGTGTATCATTTAGCTTGAAGATTGAGGATCAAGGTTTAGTTGAATTTGATTTGTCACCTTGGACCCATTTGATTTTAACCAGTTTATGCTATGCCCTTGGGCTATGTCATTCTTTCAAAAGTTGTGCCCTGCCCCCTTCCCTCCTATTTCATGCTCTTTCCTGAGCCCCATCCTGACCCACAATGTTGCCTCTATAATCTTCTGGAGGGATAACCAGAAAATAGCTTGCCCTTGGGGGGGGGAATGCTGTATAATAGCCACTCCCTCTAGATATTCAGGCCTTCATCTACCATGTTTCCTACAACATGTGCAACAACAGCATCTCTCAGTGAACCTGGTAGGGCAGGAGACAGGCACATAGTGCCTGCTACAAGTCCATCTGTTGGCATCCCTTCAAGGGTAACTGGGCTTCAAGGGACAATGTTTGCCACTTTGGGAGTTAGCCCTGCAAGCCATTTGGGCCAAAACCCTTACCACCCTTCTCCTAAAGTTAAAAACATAGCCCCTATCATATCTTCACTTCACTTTTATGATATCTGGCCTGTTGCCTCTTATCGATTTGTTCTTAAGCCACTTACTAACTCCTACAACCAGGACCCTGCCTCCTCTGTAGGCAACATTGCTTCATACTGCTTATTATTAAAACACTCTTAATGTCCCTAACAGGACCAGATAACCCACTCCTTTGTCATTACTTCTGTTATTACCTAAAGTGGGTCTCTGACAATGAAATGTTTACCATGGAAGACACCCTAAGCTGTTCTTATGGAGGACTAGGGGAGGAAATCAGTGACTTACATTTCCTCAGAGCAATAAGAGGATAAACCTCTGGCTGTTTCACAAGGCTCCCAGTCTCAGGGCACAGGCTCAGATTGCTTTACATCATGGTATCTATTCCCATCCACTGTTGACAAACCAGCAATGATTTAAAATTACAACCCCTTAATCCTACCCAGCACTGGTCACACTGGAGACCTTGGGAACATCTTACTCCAGTCCGGAGGTCCCAGGAGATTGACCTGCCTTCACCTGCCTAGGGATTTGGTCCTTGGGAAGGACCTAAACCTAAACCTGCTTGGAGATATGCAAATCCAGGGGTCCCAGGAAGTCAACATGCCTTGACCTGCCCAAGGACACAATTATCAGGAGGCCGATATGCCTTGACTTGCCTTGAAATTCGATCTCTAGGAGGATGTTATGCCTCAGCCTGCCTGCGGATCTGCACCCTGACCCAGGGACACCTGGCTCTCAGGTTGCAACAGTACTGGGTTGGATAAACTTCACAAAGACTCACTCCTAAGGAAGTCCAACCATGGAAATAGAAGGAAGCCTATTAGTCGTGGGACTGTGCCTAGTCTCAGCAATAACTTAAGAGTCCAATGAGAATCCCATTGCCTTTTTGGAAAATCTAAAAGAGACCCTCAAAAAGTTTACCAATCTGGACTTAGACTCTTACAAGGGACAGGTGATTTTAAAGAACAAATTCCTGTTCCAATGTGAATTAGACATAAGGATAAAGTTACAAAACCTACAGCAGCAGGACCCTGCTGTCTCTTTAAATGAGATGGTCCAGATAGTCACCAATACCTTTTATAACAGAGAACAGGAGAGGGAGGCCAAGGCCCAGGAAAGGGAGAAAAAGAAAGAAACAAGGCATGCCCAAATGTTGGCTGCCCTCCAGGGAAGCCCTATATCAAAGCCTGAGTCCTTAAAGGACAAGGCGTGGGTAACTGCCTAATCTGTATACAGGTAGGACATTGGGCCAAAGAGTGTCCAAACAGTGGCAAGTCTCCTAAAATTGCGGGGAGCCGGCAGGAGGACCTCCACCTGTGGTAAAGGTCATGAGGAAGGAGGCTTGACATACACAAAGGCAGGATCGAGCCTCAGGAGTCTCCCTGGAAATTCTTGAGCATCTACCCCCATAACCAGAGCCTGCCTACTTTACTACTTTGTGCTCTCACCTACACCTCTGACTTTACGGGGGGCTGTCCCCCACCACCTCTTTCAGAGAAGGAGTTAAATTAGAGCTCCAGTTAATAATAATTCCTGGGCATGACAGGAGTGTTCCAAACTTACAAACTCCTCTGAAGGTTCTCTAGCCTGCCTGACAGGCTTGTCCAGCCACATGTGATTGCTCACAGCCTCCCAATTGTGAGAGAAACAAGATTCTTTAAACCTTCTAAAAACAGGTTCTTTAGAGAAGTTAGAAAACTATTAGTATAAGTATAGTAGGCTGATTAGAAATTGTATTGGTGAAGGGTTTTTCATTTGTTGAGCCAATGTTTACTGCTAAGTCTCCACATCCCCTGCCCTTATACACATTAATGAATATATAGAAGAAATAAGTATTAACCTTTGATATAAATCATGTTAGACCTTAGGCTAAGTAAATTCTTTCCTTAACTAAAACCCACTACACCCTCACCCTATAGGAATGTAACTTTATTTGGGTGGTGTCTGTTTTAAGAATAATCACTCCTGGAGACATAAGTGTTGACTGACCGCTGTCACAAGGAGAGGGTCATAAATTGTCAGCAGGTCCCACTGGCCAGAAGATGATGTAACACCCCAAGACCTCTGTATACATTTTTTGAAGCACCTGACTTTAATAAAAGTCAGGACTACTGTCCCCGCGTGGCTTTTGTATAACATCTCAGTGTATTAAAACAGACTCTGGAAAATAAAGAATTGGGATCAGTTCCTCGAAATACTGGTCTCCCCATGTCTCTCTCTCTCTCAAACTCTGGCTGAGTCTCCATCTGGAATGCGGAGCCCGCCAACCTTACTAACTTTGCCTGGGCTTCTAAGATCCGACCGGGGAGGCCTCAGTGTCTCCTCTCCTTCGAGAGAACGGAAGGATGCCTGCAGCCTACGTAAGTGGTGCAAGCTTCTTGTCTTGAAGTTTTATTGGTTTCCCGTGTAAACCAAGCTACTCAGCCTCTTTTCTCCACTGAATTTTCCTACTGAGCTATCCTTATTCTATTACTCTTTATATCTCTAATTAATATTTAATTAAAGCTATTGTTTCCTGATAGCCGAAGCCGTCTCCCCTTCGAATTCCCTGGATCAGCCGGGTCTGGACCTCGGCATAAAATGGCTTGCTATAAATGCCATTAATTGGGACATTGGGCGGCACTCTGCTCTCAGGACCCAAGACCCTCAAGGTCAAGTATCAAGACTTCCCTCATGATGGTTCAATAGGACTGAAGTGGCCAGCTCCAGCCAACCCACCTGTCACAGATAACCATCATGCAGGTGAAACTGGATGTGGCAGGAAGGCAGAATTTCTTGGTTGACACAGAGGCTACTTCTTTGTCCTGATCTCCTGCTCCAGAGCCTTTTCTATCCAAGACTATACCATTTTGGCTACTACAGAAAAAACAAAACAAAACAAAAAAAAAAAAAAACAAAAAGATTCACCTGAGAACTTTGTTTCTGGGATGGACAAATATTTCCCCACCAGTTTCTGGTGGTCCCTGAGTGTCCTACTCCCTTATTGGGAAGAGATCTTTTCCTGTCTTCAAAATCTTGCAGCTATTGCAGTCCTGACAGAAGATGCTTTAAATCTCACTCTTGGATGCAAACTAACTATTTTTACCAGTCAGCAAGTGAAGCAACCCCTGAATGGGAGAGGCCATTTATGGATGTCTGATCAAAGGATCCTCAGATATCAAGTAGTGCTGATGGAAAATCCAGGCCTCACTATATCTCCTTGTGAGGTTCTCAACTCTGCCACCCTCCTGCCTACCCCCTCTTTCACTCTTGCCTCTAATAGTGAGGGCTTTCAAGAGGATCATATGGGGTAGTTCAAAAGGAGGGACTCCCACATGCCACTACTCATTTAGGGGAGAAGGCCGTCCAAAAATTACTACAAAGGTCGTTCACAGGAACAGGCCCCCAAATGACTATAAGGCAGGTGGCCTCCTCTTGTCCCACTTGCGCCAAGGAGCTCAAAGACCCCAGCTGACCCAGTCCATCCAACGACATGGGACCTACCCAGGAGAGGACTAGCAGATGGATTTCACCCAGATGCCAGTTTTTCAAGGGTATAAATACCTATTAGTCACAATAAATACATTCACAGGATGGATTGAAGGCTTTACCACCCGGACTGAGAAGGCTGAGGAGGTAGGAAAAAAAAAAAAAAAAAAAAAACTGCTCCATGAAATCATTCTGAGATTTGGTCTCCCTGGGTCATTAAAAAGTGACAATAGGACATCATTTACTTCTAAGGTCACCCAAGGGGTCTCTAAAGCACTGAGCATTACTTATTATCTCCATTGTGCCTGGAGGCCTCAGTCTTTAGGAAAAGTGAAAAGAACCAAACAATTCTTATAATTAGTAATAAAAAAAAATAAAATAAAATAACTTGGGAGACCTCCCTGAGATGGAAGGAGGCTTTACCAATAGCTCTCTTCTGTACCTAAGGAACAAGTTGGTTTTAGTCCTTATGAGATGCTCTATGGGAGACCTTTTGTTTATGGCAATGACCTCTTTCTAGATTCAGAGGTTCAGACCCTCCAGTCTTATACCATGGCCATTGGGCAATTCCAACAGCATATATACTTGTGGGGTGTCAACCAGGACCCAAAAGATACTAAAGAGCCACCACTATATGCTGCAGAGGCTCAAGTCCTAATTAAATTCTGGAAAGATGTGTCCCCAAAGGCTCAACTCCCGCTCACATGGAAGGGCCCCTACCCTGTAATACGTTCTACCCCAACAACAGTCAAAGTACCACGGCAAAACTCCCAGATTCACTCCTCAAGAGTCAAGCCATGGAAGAAAACAGAAGAGGACACTCAGTATACCTGTGAGCCCCTGGGAGATCTCAGATAACTATTCAGGACTAGAAATGACTGCCATTGTAGTAAAAAAAAAAAAAAAAAAAAAAAAAATTTTTCTGGGGATAAGATTTCTCAGGACAGCTCTCAAGAGTTAACACAGCTTGGCAAGGGTTGTACTCCAAAATAGACAGGAGATAGATCTCCTAATCTCTGAACAAGGAGGGACTTGAGCCATGTTGAATAAGACCTGTTGTTTCTGGGTAAATACCTCCAGCTAAGTTAAAGAAAGTCTCACAGTTCTTAAGAAAAACATTCAAATCCTACAGGATCTCAAAGAATGAGCTGGAGAGTTCTCGGGTTGGCTACAATCTCTCTTTGGGTGATCCTTCTCCTGGCAAAGGGGATTTTGGACTTGGCTAATGCCCCTATTAATCCCTGTTATCAGCATATTGATGCTGCTTATGATTCCTCCATGTATTATCAGTTGTCTAACCCATTTTTGTCTCTGCCTAGGTCAACAAGCTACAATATGCAATGCCAGTTCAACAAGGTTATGTAAAACTACAGCTGACAGTGGAAAACATCACTCACCCTTAGATGGATACCTCTATAAGGACTCTGAGGCCTGAGACTAGCAAGAGGGGGAGGGTCAATAACCCTCGCCATCCCAGCTCAGCAAGAAGCAGCCAGAGAGACCTCAACGCCCCTTTTCTCAAAGAACTGGGCCTCCCATCTCTTGAGGGGGAAATGTTAGGTAGTTACAAGAGGAAAACAGAATCCAGAATGGCAGTGGCTAAAAGACATAGAAGGAAAGAGCTCTCAGAAATAGAACAAAGGAAGGTCCGAGGACTGGAGTGAGAACCTCAGTTGAAACAGCCCTCTTGGCTATCTCAATTTACATAGAGCAGGCTCAGGGGGGAGGAGAAAAAACATATAAAAAGAGGAGCCAAAATTGAGCCCTTCTCTTCTTTGGGGTTGATCTGCCCTCACAGCTCGAGGATATATTTTCCTTTGCTTGCCAAATAAAACTGAGCTGTAACCAAGCTGGGACACTGGACCTCCATTTAAACTGAGTTGCAATCGAGCTGTAACACTGGTCCACCACTTCAAATTTTTGCTGCAGCAAGACAGAACCAAGGAAATTACACACTCCCCCAACATTATTTTCAAAACAACTAACACCCTTAACCCTTACCACTTAATGCACTCTGGTCATTTGAACTAACTGGAATTAGAAATGTATTCTCATATAAAGTATTTTCCTCAATCCATTAATTTCTAATTCTAGGTGACACACAAAACTGCTTACATAAGGTATGACTATAAGAAGCAAATAATAAAGAAGTATAATATAGTAAATATTTTAAGAATAGTTAAGCTAATAATATGTGTGCTTATTTGCTCAGTCATGTCTAACTGCAAAATTTCGGACTGTAGCCTGCCAGGCTCCTCTGTCTATAGGATTTCTCAGGCAAGAATACTGAAGTGGGTTGCCATTCCCTTCTCCCCAGGATCTTCCTGCTTTAGGGATGGAACCCTCATCTTCTGTGACTCCTGTCTTGCAGTAAGATTCTTTACTTGCTGAGCCATTGAAGAAGCCCAAAGATAAAAGTATAAATAATGTTTAAAACTTATAAACAAAGTTAGAAATTGCATCCTTTTAGGTATCCATAGAAAGAAAATACTGAATGTGGGGCAATTATGTGCCATGCAAGAGCTGTGCTAGATATTCACACATTAAAACTAGCATGGACATTTCTTTTTCTCAATAAATTAAAAATGTTACATAGGCAAAGAAAGTTAAACTAATAATGACAGAACTAGATGATAAGAGCTGACTAAATATGTAAAAGAACATAAAAAAGCAAAGAGCATTCTTCAAGAATGTTTTCACACACAAAAATAATGTTATTTGATTTAAAAGTGAGAACATATTTTCTATATGATTAAGAGGGACATTGAGGCATTTAGAATGATATGTGCTAAAACCTGAGCCACAGAGAAATGCATCTTTAATAGTCTAGTACTTGAATCATGAGATGTAGGTAAAGGCAGAGTTGAAGAGAAGAGACAGGTGTAAGAAATATTATCCTCTTTAGGCATTTAAAGAGAAAGGATCTAATACAAGAAATTAAGAGTTTACAAATTCATTGAGATGGCTGAATGAGTAGTCTGTCCAGAGCAAACTATTTTACTGAAGCTGTTCTTCAGAAATAAAGAAGCTGCTACTCCAGCCATGGCCTTTCATTCTCATAAATCAGTTACTACATTGCTGTATCTAATCCTTGATATTTCCTTTTAATAGGAATCTCCTTACAACTTCTGTTGCCAGCTGAAAGAGCAATAGGAGGATGCACTTGACTTTATCTACCAAATATCACTGAAATTCATTTACCTTGTAGAGTCTAATTTACAATGTCTTTTAAGTATGTGAGGGCAAGGCACTCTAGAGAAAAAAATTGAAAAAACGGATCATATTCTCCAAACACTATCTCTTTGAGTATTCAATATCTTAATTTATACTTTCATACATACTTTTACTCCTAAAGAATAGCAGTAGTAAGATAGTAACAATATATCTGCATCATTATAAAACCATTCATTTTATAAGTAATGACTCATTCATTTTGTTCATCATAAGAAATACTCAGAGTCCTGTCAGTCATCATGTAAACCCCATATTGTATTCATTCCTCTTATGGATCAATCAAATTTCTACTTGCTCTCTTATAAGACTACAAAATTATAAAGACAATTTTCAAATTACATTTTACATTAAAGAAAAGTGACCAAGATTTATATTTCTTAAAATAATTGATGATTTATATATATATATAGATAGATAGATAGATAGATAGCAAATGTTTTATATAAACATTTATATACAGAGATACTTTTGCAAATATTTATCATTATTGATAAATTCTACATAGAATATGCTCCAACCATTGTTGTTCTATAGCCTGGATGAACTGCTTTCTTTTACTTTAGCTATTATGACTCACTCAGTGAATGAATCAGAGCAAGATACCAAAGTGTGATATATTGTCTTCAATATTCAGAATCTTAGGAATTCTTTAATTGGTAGTAAGATCAAGAGATGAAATTTTGTTTTTCCCTGGAGGGGCTATTTGAACCTTTTCTAGACTATACTGCAAACTACAAAATGCACTGAAATGTAAGTCCTTAAATATTTACTTACATTTTTTATTCTCTAATGTGCTTGTATCTTGTCAAAGCATTTATGATACCCCATTGTTCTTACTCAAAAATAAATGGGCATAAGGTCAAGCTGCTAATATAACCCTAAAGTAACATGTTGAAGGTGTACTTCAGTTGCTACATGGTGGAAATCAACCATTATTGTTTTTTGCCTTATTGCCATAGGGGAATGGTAACGAATTATAGGTAAATAGACATAATTGGGTACTGGCAGCAAAGTCAAATTACTCCAGTTTAAAAATCACATCAGGAATATCATCTGTGGTAGGATTAATCATTTGAATAATTCAATGTAGTCCATTGATATTCATTTCTTAAGTACTCTCTGTCTTTGCATCAACCAAATGAGTGAGTTATTTAGAATATATAATATGACAAATTTCATTTGACACTGATATATCATTTCCTATTTTGTATCACTGTTTTGGCACACAAATGTGGCTTCACAGGTCCCCACATTACTCTTTGCTCCTAATTACCTCAATTAAAAGGCCCCAAATTAATGCATGAATATTCCGACTCTTCAGTCAGAGACTGGAGCATATATACTGGATGGTCTCTTATTCTACAGTAAGACGAGGCCAGACTTGCATTACTCTTCCACTTGATTCCCAGAGGTGAACCCCAGTGACATTTGGTTTCTTATAGACTGGAATTAATGAGAATGTATCCAAGAATCTCTCCAAAGATAGTTTGCTCTCTCTTCTCAGTATACACCTATCCTAGAAAATATCTGAATCCCATTTTGGAAAAGGCAAACACATATTCATATCAGTATCACAGGGTTCTTCTTCAAAAGCCCCCAACTTTCTCTAACTTGATAAGATAAGGATCTATGACCTGGATCATATCTGTAATTGACTGTAATTGAGTATAAGGCCATAGTTATTACATAAAGTTGAATTCAGCCTCTTGCTTACCATACAGAGATTTCTCAGATGTTTGAATCACAAAGAATCCATAATTTTCAGTGCTATAATAACATAATGAATTAGACATCATCAAAATTCAACATGGATGCAATTTCTGATTTGATTCCTCTTTTAAGGTAGCAACCTTGTCTATGGCTTAGGGATTAGATTTTTCTATGAAAGATGTACTATTTTGAGAGTCTTTCATCAACTTGTTTATTTTCAATGAAGTATAGTTACTTAACAATATTGTGTTAGTTACCGCTGTGCAATGAGGTGAATTAGTAATATGTAATGCCAGTACCCTTTATCTTCACCAGTGGCCTATAGAGAAGAACAGTTGTTTACAAAGCTATTTATATTCTTGTTATCTATGTGTTCCTCAATGCTTTTCTTGAGAAACACAGCAGTGAATGAGTCATAAATTGTACATTCTTATCTTTCTAGAATTTGGGATTCTTTTTTCTACATTTTATCAATTCCTTCTACTACTTTAGCTTCATTCAATGTCAACCAAAGTTGAATCCAGTTTTAGTCAACTGATTGAACTAAAAGTATATTGTCCCTTTCATCTACTTATGCTCTGATATTAAACCCAGAGTTTTGGGTTAGCATGTTAATATCAATTTGAAGATGTGTTTTTTCATTCTCTAGAATCCTTAGACTCCATTACCAACTTTATGTCGATATAAATCAGCAAAATCTTACAACTCTTTTGATTTATGTCTTCTCCTGTTTAGATGTACTGTTTGTCTCACTGGGTCACAATCTGGCTTTTAACTTTAGTTACGTTTGGAGATATGAACAGGGTATAGGGTGGAGTGTGAGAATCTGTAACGTTTTTTAAGAAAATTATCTCAAATTAACCAGTTCATGACTTCTATACAAGATAGATCTTGTCACATCAGAAAGTGTTAGAAGGTGTTCCTCTGGCAAGGAAAGCTAGGTGGGCTTGTTATTTCAAAGCCCTCACCTCAAATAGAATTCTCAGATTCATTTTCTTTTCAACCAGTAAATAAATTTCACCAAAAAATAAATAAATAAATACCAAGAGAGACTTCCACCAATATGGGAGTTCAGCAATTTGTAAAGTCATACTTCACACCTTATTTTTAGATACATAAAATACATGGTGAAGTGAGAAGTGATTCTGGGGAATCACAGAAGTTACTTTGAACATATCTTGAATCAAAAGTGTAAAACCCTGAAGTTGTCTTTTTTTTTTTTCTCTCTCTTTCTTTCATTTCTCCTATGCACTCAAGAGCAGTAGAATAAACCAGAGTATTTATATTCCTTATTTCCCCATAACAACCTTTGAAGTAGACATGAGGCAGGCCAAATCTTGTCTTTAACCGGCACTTTATGGCAGGTGACCACCATTCGTTAATTCCATAACTGTTTGGCTACTTGTGCCATAGACTACCAGTATTTCATTTTCCAGTGATTCCAAGATTGGTTTCACTACCCACACATTCAGTCAAGTCAGATAATCCATGTCTGTTCCAATTTCTGATACAAAGCTGCTGCGGTAAATAAAGCTTTCCTAAGGTATTTTAAAGTAAAACAAATTTATTACACAGAAAATAGGGTGCAAGCAAAAATGAAAAGATGAGGAAAGTGAGTTGAGTCTACTTTTAAATTGCTTGAGTATAAAAACAACCATTTTAATATAGCTGCAATGCAGAGATTGAGACTCACTTCCCCCACCATTGTATTAATCACCAATTGTTTGATAAACCATATGAAAATGGATTGCTTGATAATCCATATGAAAATAATATTTGATTGAAATAATAACTGCAATTGTCATACTCATGAAGGTGGTGGCTAAATCCTGCAAGACATTATCACAACTGCTTCTTGATTATCACTTCTCTGAGATTTTGATTGCCAGCAGCAGTCAGAAAATGTTATTCATCTCTCTTCTACCTTTCAAATAGCAAATGGATGCATATAAATTGAAAAACTGAACTACAATCCAGAATCCAGATTCTGAGAGTTTTTAAAACAGTACAGACCATGCAATAAAGAAGAGTTACTTATTTACACATTAGAAGTGTGGAATGCATATTAAATGAGTAAGTCCACACTATCCTCTTCCAGAGAGAAGTATAGCTTTTACTACATTTTATATTCAATACTTGAAGTTTCAACCTTAGCTTTTAAGCAATCTGGGAGGGGAAGGGAACTTTTTCAGCAGAAAGAATACATTCATATCAGATTTGATTTAGGAAAGGTATTTTTATTGGAAAGTTGGATCTTGGTTTGGTAATATTTGTGGGTTGGTTGGTTGGAGACATGATTGGGGAAAAAGATATGAGTTAAAAAAAGAATGGTATTGTAATGGCTCAGAGATTCTAGTGGGATTAAAGATGTTGAATGATAACACATGCCATAAAAATGGAAGTCTTCCCCTATATGTGCTTGTCTGTGAATATTAAAACTCAGAGAAAAAAAATGATAACATTTTAGAGATTTTACATTAACTTTAATGTGAATATTCATATAGTCCCAAAAGTAAAAACCTAAAAATTAAATAAGTTGAACTTCAACAAAATTAAAAACTATTATCCTTTAAGAGGTACTATTAAGAAAATTAAAATATAGAATATAAACTCAGATAAATTATCTAAAAATCCCATATTTGATAAAGGATTTTACCCAAACTAAGGAAATATCAAAGCTCAACAATAATAAAAGAAAAAAACTAATTTGAAAAAGGTCAAAAATTTATGACATCTCATCATAAAAAATATGTCAATGGCAAATAAGCACTTATAAATAGAAGAGAAGGCCACATTTCTCACATCATTTTATTAGTCACTAGGAAAAGTGTAAAATAATCTTAAATCTGATGCTATTGCACTCAAATCAGAATGTTTACAATTAGTAAAACTGGTCTTACTAAATTGATGAAGATGTTGTGTGACTAGAACTCTCAAATACTGCAGGTGGAATGCAAGATAGTGGAATCACTTAGAGAATATTTTGGAAATTACTTTAAAAGTTAGACATATTTGTAGCATATGACCCAGTTATTTTCCTCATGGCATTTACCCAAGAGAAATAAATGCATATTACATACACATTAATGCTCATAGCAGTTTATTAATAGTCAAAAGCTGGGAAACAACCAAAATGCCTGTCAACACTGAATGGATAAACAAGTTGAGTTATATACTTATGATGGAATATTAATCAGCAAGGAAATAAAGGAACTAAAACAATAATATAGATGAACCTCCAAATAACTATATTGTATGAAACAGGTCAGACCAAACATACACATACACATACAGAAGAATATATATACTTTGAGTCAGATCACTTCAGTTCAGTCTCTCAGTCATGTCAAATTCTTTGTGACCCCATGAATTGCAGCACGCCAGGCCTCCCTGAGCATCACCAACTCCTGGAGTTCACTCAGACTCACGTCCATAGAGTCAGTGATGCCATCCAGCCATCTCATCTTCTGTCGTCCCCTTCTCCTCCTGCCCACAATCCCTCCCAGCATCAGAGTCTTTTCCAATGAGTCAACTCTTCGCATGAGGTGGCCAAAGTACTGGAGTTTCAGCTTTAGCATCAGTCCTTCCAAAGAAATCCCAGGGCTGATCTTCAGAATGGACTGGTTGGATCTCCCTGCAGTCCAAGGGACTCTCAAGAGTCTTCTCCAACACCACAGTTCAAAAGCATCAATTCTTCGGCGCTCAGCCTTCTTCATAGTCCAACTCTCACACCCATACATGACCACAGGAAAAACCATTGCCTTGACTAGATGGATCTTTGTTGGCAAAGTAATGTCTCTGCTTTTGAATATGCTCTCTAGGTTAGTCATAACTTTCCTTCCAAAGAGTAAGCCTCTTTTAATTTCATGGCTGCAGTCACCATCTGCAGTGATTTTGGAGCCCCCCAAAATAAAGTCTGACACTGTTTCCACTGTTTCCCCATCTATTTCCCATGAAGTGATGGGACCAGATGCCATGATCTTCGTTTTCTTTCCTTTTTTTTTTTATTTTTCTCTTTCTTTTTTTTTAAAATTGTATTTTATTTTTTAAATTTACAAAATTGTATTAGTTTTGCCAAATATCAAAATGAATCTGAATGTTGAGCTTTAAGCCAATTTTTTCACTCTCCACTTTCACTTTCATCAAGAGGCTTTTGAGCTCCTCTTCACTTTCTGACATAAGGGTGGTGTCATCTGCATATCCGAGGTTATTGATGTTTCTCCCGGCAATCTTGATTCCAGCTTATGCTTCTTCCAGCCCAATGTTTCTCATGATGTACTCTGAATATAAGTTAAATAAACAGGGTGACAATATACAACCTTGATGTACTCCTTTTCCTATTTGGAACCAGTCTGTTGTTCCATGTCCAGCTCTAACTGTTGCTTCCTGACCTGCCCACAGATTTCTCAAGAGGCAGGTCAGGTGGTCTGGTGTTCCCATCTCTTTCAAAATTTTCCACAGTTTATCATGATCCACACCGTCAAAGGCTTTGGCATATCAATAAAGCAGAAATAGATGTTTTTCTGGAACTCTTGCTTTTTCCATGATCCAGCGGATGTTGGCAATTTGATCTCTGGTTCCTCTGCCTTTTCTAAAACCAGCTTGAACATCAGGAAGTTCACAGTTCACGTGTGAGATGAGTGCAATTGTGCAGTAGTTTGAGCATTCTTTGGCATTGCCTTTCTTTGGGATTGGAATGAAAACTGACCTTTTCCAGTCCTGTGGCCACTGCTGAGTTTTCCAAATGTGCTGGCATGTTGAGTGCAGCACTTCCACAGCATCATCTTTCAGGATTTGAAACAGCTCAACTGGAATTCCATCACCTCCACTAGCTTTGTTTGTAGTGATGCTTTCTAAGGCCCACTTGACTTCACATTCCAGGATGTCTGGCTCCAGGTCAGTGATCACACCGTCATGATTATCTGGGTCATGAAGATCTTTTTTGTACAGTTCTTCTGTGTATTCTTGCCACCTCTTCTTAATATCTTCTGCTTCTGTTAGGTCCATACCATTTCTGTTCTTTTTCAAGCCCATCTTTGCATGAAATGTTCCTTTGGTATCTCTTATTTTCTTGAAGAGATCTCTAGTCTTTCCCATTCTCTTGTTTTCCTCTATTTCTTTGCATTGATCACTCAAGAAGGCTTTCTTATCTCTTCTTGCTATTCTTTGGAACTCTGCATTCAGATGCTTGTATCTTTCCTTTTCTCTTTTGCTTTTCGCTTTTCTTCTTTTCACAGCTATTTGTAAGGCCTCCCCAGACAGCCATTTTGCTTTTTTGCATTTCTTTTCCATGGGAATGGTCTTGATCCCTGTCTCCTGTACAATGTCACGAACCTCATTCCATAGTTCATCAGGCACTCTATCAGATCTAGGCCCTTAAATCTATTTCTCACTTCCACTGTATAATCATAAGGGATTTGATTTAGGTCATACCTGAATGGTCTAGTGGTTTTCCCTACTTTCTTCAATTTCAGTCTGAATTTGGCAATAAGGAGTTCATGGTCTGAGCCACAGTCAGCTCCTGATCTTTTTTTGCTGACTGTATAGAGCTTCTCCATCTTTGGCTGCAAAGAATATAATCAATCTGATTTCAGTGTTGACCATCTGATGATGCCCATGTATAGAGTCTTCTCTTCTGTTGTTGGAAGAGGGTGTTTGTTATGACCAGTGCATTTTCTTGGCAAAACTCTATTAGTCTTTGCCCTGCTTCATTCTGTATTTCAAGGCCAAATTTGCCTGTTACTCCAGGTGTTTCTTGACTTCCAATCTCTACAGAATATATACAATTTTATAGGGTTAAAAAGGGACTCAGTGGTTTCCTGGAACTATAATAAAGTGGAAGCATGATGGGCAGAAGTGAGGGATAACAAATGGCTACAGTAATCTTAGGAGTGAGGGATATACTCAGTATTTTGACTGTGGTGATGATTTCACCAGGTGTATACCTACATCAAAGGTTATGCAATTGTCTACACTAATCTTGTGCAGTTTATTGTATATCAGTTATACCTCGATAAAGCTGTTCTAAAAAATAACTAGTTTTCAGTTTTATTGAATTTCTCCATTGCTTTCTTGCCTCAATTCATTGAATACTGTTCTTATTTTCATTATTCACTTCTTTCCCATTGGTTTGGGTGTACTTAGCTCTTATTTTTCTGAGGTCTAAAAGTAGAAAATTAGGTCATTTATTTAAGACTTATTTTCTTTTCTAAGTATTTAATGCTGTAAATATCTCTCTAAACATTGTTTCAACTGTATTCCACAAATTGTTATATGGTGGTTCAAACAGTCAAGAATCTGCCTGCAATTCAGGAAACCCAAGTTCAATCCCTGAGTCTGGAAGATCCCCTGGAGAAGGAAATGGCAACCCATTTCAGTATTCTTGCCTGGATAATACCATGCACAGAGGAGACTGTTGGGCTACAGTCCATGGTGTCACAAAGATTCCAACAGGACTCAACAACTTTCACTTTCAGATTTAATTAGATTTCTATTTCAAAAATATTTTCTCATTTATTGTGTGACTTTTCCTTTGGACCTTGATTTTTACAACTGTATTATTTAATTTCATAAATTTTAGAGATAACTCTGCTATTGACTTCTATTCCATACAATCTCTGCCCCTGTCATGCCTACCCACACTTTTGTTGTTGTTCTTTTGCTAAATTGTATCCGATTCTGTGACCCTATAGACTGCAACATGCCAGGCTACTCTGTCCTCTGCTATTTCCCTGAGTTTGCTCAATTTCATGTCCCACACTTTAGCTATTCACTAAAAAAGCATATCGTTATTTTATTTTTTGCTCCATTACACAATTCCCAGTGTCTTTTCCTCCTGTGCTCTGCCACTGGTAAGCCTGTGTTCACACTGTGTCTCTAACTGGAGTTATCCATTTTGCCTTAAATTTCAGGCCATTTAGTTGCCTGAAACTTCAGTTCTTTTATAGGTACAATACAAATTACAATTTTGTATTTCTACTCTTGTTTGTTTGTTTGTTTGTTTTCAGTTGGTTTGCTTTCACAATAGGAACAATACTCTTGGCAGCTTTCTATATCCTAGGCAAAACCGAGTAGATTACAGATTTCAAAGAACAAAAAAAATGTTGGGATAGAAAATTGAACAAAAGACAATATACTTCAAACAATTCTAATTGTCCAGTTAAAAAATAAATTTTGTCTGTAACAACAAAAGAGCAAAAGAGCTATCAACCTCTCTGTCAATATTAGGAGAAGCTGTAAGTGAAAAAAAACCTAAAAAAAATATGCCTCACAGGGAGGGGAAAAAAAAAAAAAACAAAACAGTTTATTCTATCCGCAGATTCATATTCCATAGCTGATGTGGGTCCAGTATTAGTGACCCAGGATGTCATATCTTACATACACTCCATAGGCAGCATGTAAATCCATAAGGATTTTTTCATCTCCAACTCTACAATCTATACACAGGAAGGAGAAAAAGTGAGGAAAAATATACCCCCATTCTTTGATGTCCCTTAATCATATCTGCTCAAATTAACTCACAGTAGTCATTTGTCCATTCCTAGTTATAAGTGGGACTGGGAGGCACAACTTTTATTTAAAAAGTTAGTGTGCTCAGCTAAAAAAAAATATATATGGAGTGTTGTCATCTAGGAAGAAAAGGATAGTGGAAGCTTGAAGACAATATTTTATTATGGCATTACCAACTATTCCACATTTAAAAAGGGCACATATTGAATATTTCTTTTTTGATAATTCCTGATTTTTGCTTATTTATGTGGATGTTTTAGCAAGTGTTGGAGAAGACTCTTGAGAGTCCCTTGGACTGCAAGGAGATCCGACCAGTCCATTCTGAAGGAGATCAGCCCTGGGATTTCTTTGGAAGGAATGATGCTGAAGCTGAAACTCTTGTACTTTGGCCACCTTATGCGAAGAGTTGATTCATTGGAAAAGACTCTGATGCTGGGAGGGATTGGGGGCAGGAGGAAAAGGGGACGCCAGAGGATGAGATGGCTGGATGGCATCACTGACTCGATGGACGTGAGTCTGGGTGAACTCAGGGAGTTGGTGATGGACAGGGAGGCCTGGCGTGCTGCGATTCATGGGGTCGCAAAGAGTCAGACACGACTGAGCAACTGAACTGAACTGGACTGATGAAGTATGTGTTTATATATATATGTATCAGCACATTTTGCTATGACTATAGCTAATAATACTGGCAAATATTTCCCAAATAGGTAATTCATTCATTTCACAGTGCTTTGTCATATTGATATCATTACTCATGAGTTTACTGAAGCTCTCATTATTTCCTTAAGTGTATGAATATGAAGCAATTAAAAATTTTAATAGAGGCTAGCATTTTTCTAATGGTGGTTGGTAATATATTTTTTTCATTGTTAATAGAAAACTCTTACTATTACATATATACACTATTTGGCAACATTTTGTTTTAATAACACACTTAATTTTTTGTTCACTTTTTTACCATTAGAGAAGACATAAATAAAAAGTAGAAGGGGATGATTAAAAATTGACCTATGGCATAAAAGTGTCTAAGCAAATATAAAGCATAACATCAGTAAAAGTAAAACTAGTTATTAGTTTTGGCAACTAAGGTTATTCTTTTTGAGTATATAAAGGAACCAGAGATCTATCTTGTTTTATTGCTAATTGAGAAAGTGTTATATTCAGACATTTCATATATTTCAAAAAATATCTATAACACAAAAGTGATTTATTGTAATGTAGGTAGGTCTATCAGCTTATGCTGTTACAATGAGTTAAAAACTATTTGATTTACAAAACTAGACAACTACAATAATAGGACTTCACAAAGTTATTTATAGTGAGTAGTTTTCTTTATTTTTAATTTAGATTCTGGCTGATTTTCAAAAATGTATATATATAGAAAATGTACATGTGATCATCAAGATAAGATTGTGTCTCATGACTGAATTCTGAAAGTATTTGACAAATATGACACATAGTTAGAAGTATAAATGACAAGCAAAAATAGAGTATGAGCATCTATTTAAACATGCAAGAATGTTTCAACAAAATGAATAAACTTATACATCAAACTAAGACAGACACTTTTGGATTGCAAACCTATTAGAGAATGTTTTCAGTTTAGTCATTTTCTATTTCCCTTTATTGTTAAGTCAAAAGCACTACAGTTGAATTTTGAAATCAAATGAAATGAATTGGAAAGGACAAAAGAAATTAAATGATCCAAAACAAAGCATTTATGCCAGTGATTGCTACACACAATTATAAAGAAAACTTTTGAAAAAAATATGATATAGAATAATAACAATAACTTTAGATGGGTTGTATTACATTTCTCATCTATTTTAAAGATAGCAGATTTCCAGAGTTTTGTATTGCTAGTATAATTGATCTCTAATATATCAGGCTGGTATTAAAAATTGTACTTTTACCTCATTTACTTTTCAAAAAAGCCCATTTCATCAAATTTCAGTCAATTAATTATGTTTCCTCTTTCTTTTACATTTTAACTTCTCTCAGGTCAAATATTTATGTTATAATTAACAGAATGGCCTTGTGTAATTGTTGAGGTTTTTTCTTTGCTAATGGGTACACATAATACTGTAATGATACTTAAACTATATAGCATCTTAGGAGCCTTGATATATGGTAATGATGCCAGTTTTATTTATGAAAAAAAATATGATGAGGGAGACTGATAAAACTGATTAAAGTGAAATAACTACAACCAGGATACCAACTCAGACTCTGATAACTGTACATATAGACGTCACAAATACTCTAATGTTTTCTCTATATCATTTATGCATAATATTTACAACTTTAAGATTAATTTAGTGATAGTAAGGATTATTTTGCGATTGTTTCAACTACAGTTAAGTCCTATGCCCCATGCTTTACCAGCTGAGCTAGCATGTGTGTTCAATCGCTCAGTTCAGTTCAGTCACTCAGTCATGTTCGACTCTATGTGACACAATGAATCTCAGCACACCAGGCCTCCCTGTCCAACACTAACTCCCAGAGTCTACCCAAATCCATGTCCATCGAGTTGGTAATGCCATCCAGCCATCTCATCCTCTGTCTTCCCCTTCTCCTTCTGACCCCAATCCTTCCCAGCATTAGGGTCTTTTCCAATGAGTCAACTCTTCACATGAGGTGGCTAAAATATTGGAGTTTCAGCTTCAACACAAGTCCTTCCAATGAACACCCAGGACTGATCTCCTTTAGGATGGACTGGTTGGATCTTCTTGCAATCCTAGGGACTCTCAAGAGTCTTCTCCAACACTACAGTTCAAAAGCATCAATTCTTCAGTGCTCAGCTTTCTTCACAGTCCAACTCTCACATCCATACATGACCACAGGAAAAACCATAGCCTTGTGCCGGGAGCCGGCGAGAGACATTCCACTCGAGACAAAGGTCATGAGGAAGGGGGCTCGGCATACGCAAAGGCGGGATCGAGCCTCGGGAGTGCCCCCGGATATTCTCGAGCATCTACCCCCCAAAAACCAGAGTCTGCCTACTTTATTGCTTTGTGCTCTCACCTCTGACTTTACTGGGGGCTGTCCCCCACCACCATCTCACTCTCTCTGTCCAAGAGTTAACTTACAGCTCCAATTAATAAAGTTCCTGGGCAATTAGGAGTGTTTAAATCCAAACCCCTCAGATGGCTCTCTAACTCGCCTGACAAGTTTACCCGGACACCTACAGCTATGGATACGATTGTTTACAGTCTCCCAGCCCCCAGAGGCACGGGAAGCTTAAGATATTCAAATAGCTTAGAGCCTCTCAGAGAATTAGAAGCTGTCAGAATAAAACTAGTAAAAGATTTCATTGATGAGCCAATGTTTGTTGCCAAGTTTTCACATCCCTTGAATTGTATCCTTGAATGTGCATTAATTAATATAGTTGGTATGTAGAAAAAATAAGTAGTGGCCTTGGTGTTAGTAACTTTAGACCCTTAAGGTAGTAAATTCTTTCCTTTGTAAACCCA
This sequence comes from Bubalus kerabau, assembly GCF_029407905.1. Lineage (NCBI taxonomy): Eukaryota > Metazoa > Chordata > Mammalia > Artiodactyla > Bovidae > Bubalus > Bubalus kerabau. Next base: position 5,445,524 of record NC_073635.1, on the reverse strand, counting down.
TTACACATCCACCCTATAGGAATGTAATCTTATCTTCGGAAGATGGCGCCAAACCTTAGAATAATTACTCTTAGAGAAAATAAGTCTTTGTTGATAAGTCCTTGTCAAGAGTCATAAAATGTTAATAGGCCTCTGGCCAGAAGATGATGTAAATCACCTAAACCATTTGTATACGATAAATCTGCAGGAAAGAAACCCTGGTTTTTGATAAGCATCAAAGACTGCTGATTTTGCATCCCCTATTGTCCTCTATGTGTAACTTAGGGTATAAAAGCCCCTGTTGAAAATAAAGCTATGGGCCTTGCTCACCAACGCTTGGTCTCCCCATGTCATTCTTCCCTTTAACTTCCAGCTGAGTGTCCATCTGGAGCGTGGATATCCTCTGCGACCATTTACTTGCCTGGGCTTCTAAGACCCACTCGAGAAGGTGTCTAAGGTGGGGCACCTTCCGCTATTCGAGAGGGCGCCTGCGGCCTCCGTGGTCAGAGCTAACCTGGTGTCACGGGTTATATTGATTTTCTGCGTAAACCAAGCCACTCAGCTTCTTTTCTCCACTGAATTTTCCTACTGAGCTATCCTCATTCTATTCCTCTTTATTATCTCTAATTAACATTTGAATAGGTCGCCTAGCCGTCTCTCCTTCGAATACCCTGGATCAGCCGGGGCTGGACCCCGGCAGCCTTGACAAGGTGGACCTTTGTTGACAAAGTAATGTTTCTGCTTTTAAATAAGCTGTCTAGGTTGGGCATAACTTTCCTTCCAAGAAGTAAGCGTCTTTTCATTTCATGGCTGCAATCACCATCTAAAGTGATTTGGGAGCCCCCCAAAAATGAAGTCTGCCACTGTTTCCACTGTTTCCCCATCTACTTCCCATGAAGTGATGGGACCAGATGCCATGATCTTCGTTTTCTGAATGTTGAGCTTTAAGCCAACTTTTTCACTCTCCACTTTCACTTTCATCAAGCTTTTTAGTTTCTCTTCACTTTCTGCCATAAGGGTGGTGTCATCTGCATATCTAAGGTTATTGATATTTCTCCTGACAATCTTGATTCCAGCTTGTGCTTCTTCCAGCCCAGTGTTTCTCATGGTATACTTTGCATATAAGTTAAATAAGCAGGGTGACAATATACAGCCTTGACGTCCTCCTTTTCCTATTTGGAACCAGTCTGTTGTTCCATGTCCAGTTCTTACTGTTGCTTCCTGACCTGCATACAGGTTTCTCAAGAGGCAGGTCAGATGGTCTGGTATTCCCATCTCTTTCAGAATTTTCCACAGTTTATTGTGACCCACACAGTCAAAGGCTTTGGTATAGTCAATAAAGCAGAAATAGATATTTTTCTGGGGCCCTCTTGCTTTTTCTATGATCCAGTGAATGTTGGCAATTTGATCTCTGGTTCCTCTGCCTTTTCTAAAACCAGCTTGAACATCAGGAAGTTTATGATTCACCTATTCCTGAAGCCTGGCTTGGAGAATTTTGAGCATTACTTTACTAGCATGTGAGATGAGTGCAATTGTGCAGTAGTCTGAGCATTCTTTGGCATTGCCTTTCTTTGGGATTGGAATGAAAACTGACCTTTTCCAGTCCTGTGGCCACTGCTGAGTTTTCCAAATGTGCTGGCATATTGAGTGCAGCACTTTCATAGCATCATCTTTCAGGGTTTGAAATAGCTCAACTGGAATTCCATCACCTCCACTAGCTTTGTTCGTAGTGATGCTTTCTAAGGCCCACTTGACTTCACATTCCAGGATGTCTGGCTCTAGGTCAGTGATCACACCATCGTGATTATCTGGGTTATGAAGATCTTTTTTGTACAGTTCTTCTGTGTATTCTTGCCACATCTTCTTAATATCTTCTGCTTCTGTTAGGTCCATACCATTTCTGTTCTTTTTCAAGCCCATCTTTGCATGAAATATTCCCTTGGTATCTCTAATACTCAATCGCTCAATCATGTCAAACTCATTGCAATCCCACTGACTATAGCCCACCAGGCTCCTCAGTTTGTGTAATTTTCTAAGAAAGAATATTGAACTGGGTTTCCTTTTCCTCCTCTAGAGTATCTTCCTGACCCAGGATTGAACTGCCATCTTTTGTGTATCCTTCATTGCAGGTGGATTGTTTCTTGAGCCACTGGGGAAGCCTACAGTGAAAAAATTAATTCTAATAATAGTTACTATTGAAATGAAAATAAATTAGCATTTTTATTCTCTCATATGAGTTGGTTATATGCATTATGTTAGTTCTATTCTTTGAACTTGAAAGGGTATCAACAATGACCTTTGACAAAAGGTTATAAAACCAAATTGTTTTTTATTACCATAATATTTATTGATATACTGATAGCCTTTGGATGCTTGTGAAGGAAAAACAAAATTCAAAAGATAACAAAATGTCCTATATGATTGTCAGATTTTCTTGTAAACCATGAACCTGTTCAGTCAGACCTTAATTCTATAGCATATTGTCCTGAAACTGTCCATGGAGTAATGATATTCAACGTATCATACATAAATACATTTCACACTCATCCTTGCTTCTCTTGGGCTTCCCTGATAATTCAGTTGGTAAAAAACCCACCTGTAATGCAGGATACCTTGATTCGATTCCTGGGTCAGGAAGATCTGCTGGAGAAGGGGTAGGCTACCCTCTCCAGTATTCTTGGGTTACCCCTGTGGCTCAGCTGGTAAATAATCCACCCACAATGTGGGAGACCTGGGTTTGATCCCTGGGTTAGGAAGATGCTCTGGAGAAGGGAAAGGCTACCCACTCCAGTATTCTGGCCTGGAGAATTCCATGGACTATACAGTCTATGGGATCCCAAAGAGTTGGATATGACTGACCAACTTTCACTTTCACTTTTGCTTCTCTTTAGAAGGTTGGGATAAAAATGTAGCATTGCAAAGATAACTCATTTAATAATTTCACACACATTTTTTGATAGCACCTATTAAATTTTATACACAGTTCTTGGTGTAGAGGATGTATTATTAAAGAAAAATTACTGCTATTCTCATGGATAATAAAACCTGAAGAGACATATTAAATATTTGTACAAATGCACATATTAATACAAATCCTGACATCTGCTCATTAGAGGAATAGACACAATGGTGAGACAAGCTATATTAACAGCTAGTCTTCACCCTGAAGAAAGAGGGGAGAGCCATGGAAGAATTCTCTAAGAGTAACATTTAAGATGAATCACAAAGCATGAGGAAAAATTAGTAAGAGTGAAGGGAAGTGTAATTCATGAAAACTGAAAAGCTAAGTGAAGTTTCCATGTAAAAAGGGGGTCCTTTACACATCATTTCAACTTCTTTTAGCTTCATCTGTGTTTTGTTCCAAACTGCCCCTGTGTGGATAACATCTGCATGGGTTTTGATTGACCTTTTGCAGGCATCATCTGAATGTGCCCCATCTCATTCTCCTGCCATGTGCCTTGCTTCCAACCATGGCTTCTCTTTTGGAGCCACTAGACCCTCCTCAAGGCTCACAAATGTATAACTTATAAGAGCAGGGAATTTAACCTTACTGGGCCAGAACTTTCACCATTGGAAATAGCAGCTAATGAATAAATTTCTCTCCATTTTTTCCCTCATTATGCATTGCCCTAGACCTTGGTTAAAATTGTTTATTGGAGATTGCCCCATAGGATCAGGAAATCAGTCCCACTTGTTGTAGACTAGCTTGCTAACCAACCCTCACACTCTCGCCTTCCTTGCCTCCTTCTTCCTACATTCTGCTCCTGAAGCCCATGTTCCCTAAGAAAGCAATACCACATAGTCCTCTTACCTAGTTTCTGGAGCAGCCATGTTAATACAGGGATGTTCTAGGAACTGTCACAGTGTTGATAACTTGTCAGATAAAAACAAACAAACAAACAAAAAACCGCAAAAGTATTCTAACTAGTTTTAGCAGAAGGGGATCTATGACATTTAATTAAATGGCTTGCATTAGGTCTCATATGGATCACAGGTCTTCACACCTCATGGAACACTCAAGCCCAGGAAAGCCTTCCTCAGGGACTCTGACCTACTTCACCCTCAGGCCTGAACTAAGGCCTAGTGAATGACACCAATCACTATTAAAGCATCCATAATAATGTGTGGGCTCCCAAGTAGCACAGTAGTAAAGAATCTACCTGCCAATTCAGGATACACAAGAGATGAGAGTTCAATCCTTGGGTTGGAAAGATCCCCTGAAATAGGAAATGGCAACTCACTCCAGTATTCTTGCCTGGAAAAGTCCATGGACAGAAGAGCCTGGAGGGCTACAGTCCATGGAGTCGCAAAGAGGTGGACATGACTGAGTTTGCACTAACCCATTTCTATCCATCTACTAGCACATTACATATAGCACACTAACACATTTCTTAACTAAATGATGCATTCATTTATCTTTGTAAATAGATGATGAGTCTCAAGTTCATATATATTTAAATTACACCAAATATTCTTAAAAGAATGATGTAACAGTTTTAAAATTTCAATATTTACATGACACCAGGAAGTATATATCTTGCCAACTCTACCTTCCCATGAAATATGTTAGCTGTCAGCTTAAAAGTATAAGGGATACATTACTTTTTAAAATACTTTCAGGGAATACAGGAGCAGATCAGTGTGGTCTGTTTCTTTTCCTATTACTTAGGAAGCTCTAACATATTTGAAAAAATTTTAACATAGTTTGAAAAAATGTTAAGATGAGAATTAAAGAAGACTTCCAGAGTCATACATGGAATAGAACACCAAGGAATCAGCTGTTTCTACCATGATCTGAAATGGTCTTGAAAAGAAGTCACTATAGCTGCTGGTTCTAGAATAATGCAAACGTTGAAAGTTAAAGAAGCCACCCTTTTCTCAGCCAAGAAATCACCACAATAGTCATCAGCTACAGAACTACTTTACTGAAGATCATTTATAAGACAATAAAATTTAACTTTTAAATTTACTCTTCCCTAGGAGCAAGTTAAAGTATGTATTTATAGCTATTAACTTTGAATATATGTGTATATATATATATATTTGTGTGTGTGTATATATATATATATATATCTGTGTGTGTGTGTGTGTGTGTGTGTGTGTGTATACTTAGATGTTTACTAGAAGATTGCAATAGATCCTGAGCTGTTTATCTGTAAGACATGGTCCACCCCCTTGGCTACCCAAAGTTTATACTAAAGCTTCTTTCCAAAGAAAGTTAAAGGCCAATTCTCTAGGCACTTACCCAGTGAATGCCACAGCATCCTTTGGGGAAGTTTAAGATTAGGAGGAGGGCCCATGGTTCTTGTGCTGTTACTGTTACTACATGATCCTTCCTCAAAAGTCTATGGCTTCTCCTCTCTTCAAGGGACTCTGTGTTTGTGATCTGACTCAACCTTGGGATTCAGTGAAAGGCTGTGACTGACTTGACTTCATTTGACATAAACTGCTTCCCTTTTCTCTTTCCTCCCTCCCTTCCTTCATTCCTTCTTTCTTACCTTTTATATGCAGAACTGAGAGTATTTTATTAATTTTGCCAATAGACATAATATGAGACCATGCAGAGTATTTCTCCTTATTAAAAGTTATCAAACCATCTGATTATCTACTGTTCAGAAAAGTGCCTACACCTAATATCCCTAGCATAAGAAAGTCAATCATCCTCATTGAAACCAGAAATTTTGAAATAGCAGCATATCCCTTGCCTACAGAGAACAACTACTTTTCTTCTCAGAGATAAGCAGACTTTTTCATCAACATGTTTTGCAATGCCTTGGTGGATGCATTTTACTCTAAATTTTGGGGTTACCCAGTTATGGGATTGACATAATATATATTTTATGTTCCAACCTGTGAATATTTTGGATTAATTCTTTTACATTTAAAAGAAATTTCTAATGTCTTAAACTTATTTAACAAAGTGATAATTTGGGTACTGGTTTTAGTTAACTAACATAGAAAACAAATCCACTGAAGATAAATGCCTGTTAAGTTATATTTCTTCTTCCTTGGCTTAACAGTTTCAGAATCTATTCTCTCATATACTTTCAATATGTATCCTGATATAAAAACAGAATAGATTCTTTTGAACTGTGGTGCTGGAGAAGACTCTTGAGCATCCCTTGGACAGCAAACAGAGCAAACCTTTCAATCTGAAAGGAAAACAACCCTGAATATTCATTGGAAGGACTGGCATGGAAGCTGAAGCCACCTGATGTGAAGAGCCCACTCACTGGAAAATAATCCAATGCTGGGAATGATTGAAGACAGGAGAAGGAGGATAACAGAGAATGACATGGTTGGATAGCATCACTGACTTAATGGACATGAGTTTGAGTAAACTCTTAGAGATAACGAAGGACAGGAAAGCCAGGTGTCCTGCAGTCCATGAGGTCACAAAGAGTCAGACACAACTTAGAAACTGAACAACAACAAAAACAGAATCTTGCAGACTTTTGCATTAACTATGGTATAGAGATATTAATATGTAGTTTTTCTGAGATAGTTTTTAAATATACACCTTTCCCCTTACCAGTAGGTATGTATGTATCAGTTCAGTTAAGTCGTTCAGTAGTGTCTGACTCTTTGCGACCCCATGAATAGCAGCAGGCCAGGCCTCCCTGTCCATCACCAACTCCCGGAGTTCACTCAGACTCACGTCCATCCAGTCAGTGATGCCATCCAGCCATCTCATCCTCTGTCATCCCCTTCTCCTCCTGCCCCCAATCTCTCCCAGCAGCAGAGTCTTTTCCAATGAGTCACTCTTCACATGAGGTGGCCAAAGTACTGGAGTTTCAGCTTCAGCATCATTCCTTCCAAAGAAATCCCAGGGCTGATCTCCTTCAGAATGGACTGCTTGGATCTCCTTGCAGTCCAAGGGACTCTCAAGAGTCTTCTCCAACACCACACTTCAAAAGCATCAATTCTTCGGTGCTCAGCCTTCTTCACAGTCCAATTCTCACATCCATACATGACCAGAGGAAAAACCATAGCCTTGACTAGATGGACCTTTGTTGGCAAAGTAATGTCTCTGCTTTTGAATATGCTATCTAGGTTGGTCATAACTTTCCTTCCAAGGAGTAAGCGTCTTTTAATTTCATGGCTGCAGTCATCATCTGCAGTGATTTTGGAGCCCAGAAAAATAAAGTCTGACACTGTTTCCACTGTTTCCCCATCTATTTCCCATGAAGTGATGGGACCAGATGCCATGATCTTCGTTTTCTGAATGTTGAGCTTTAAGGCAACTTTTTCACTCTTCTCTTTCACTTTCATCAAGAGGCTTTTTAGTTCCTCTTCACTTTCTGCCATAAGGGTGGTGTCATCTGCATATCCGAGGTTATTGATATTTCTCCTGGCAATCTTGATTCCAGCTTGTGCTTCTTCCAGTCCAGTGTATGTATGTATATATGCATATAAACACACAGTAGTTAAACACAGACAACAGATGCAGTGGGAAGGTCTAGCAGAGATCTGTCATACTCTTCCAAGGCCACTTCTCCAAGTGAGGTCATCATAACTATTTAGGTAAGGTCCACCAAGAAGGGGGGATGCTGAGCCAGGGCTTCTTCCATCGTTAACACAGGTTTTGTGGACTTATTCATGTTTTCCTTCCTCATTGTATGCCTGGTGCTTCTTGACTGAAAATCAGACATTGTGAATTTTACCTAAGTGAGTGCTGGACATCTTCATAGTCCTATAAATCTTGAACTTTGTTCTAAGATGCAGTTAGGTACTTGGACAGTGTTTAGTGAGTGAGATTTTATGATTTGTTAAGTGGTCCTAGGCTCAGCCCAGGTCCTGTGAATTGTGTTTCCTTCAGTCTGACTAGTGGGAACACACATATCTCCAGGCACAATGTCCTGTTCCTTCTAATCATTTTGGATGTTTCTTTCTTTGGCTTCACACAGTTTCCTCATCTATATTTACTGATAATGCTGTGTTGTTTTTTGTTTGTTTGTTTGTTTGTTTTCTTCTTCTATTTTTAGCAATGTAGCTCTTGACTCTCTCATCTCTGTCCTCTGAAATCTAACTCCATTGCTCTTCCCAGCTCTTAATTTTTGTCTCCTTGGTTCAAGAAGTCCTCTGGGTTCCAACTCAGTTCTTCCTGTCTGCATAAATCTTGAAAAATGTCTTAGGACATTGAGCTGGGGAAAACATAGGACTTATTTTGTTTCTTTTTCATCGCTCAAGGATCACTGTATTGCCAAATTTCCACTGTTTTGAAAACCACTTTTTCATGTTTTTTTGGGTGTATGCTTTGAGGGGATGAGTGGGCAGTGGAGTGCTTTTCAAGCAGAAGGGTAAATCTGTTTCTTGTTACTCCAATTTACATGAAGTCAAATTCCTTACAAACTGATCTATTAACTTCTAAAAGATCAGCTTTTATGTTTCATAAAGAGTGGATTGATATAAAAGTTAAAGCAGAAAGATCTATTTGAGCCTATTCTAGAAGAAAAGGAAATAAGAGATGCTGAGTTGCAAAGATGGCTAATTACATAGAAGCAGCTATGATATTTATTTTAAAAGCAGGTCATCATGGTAATCATGCAAAGTAATTTCAATCTATTACATTTTCTCATACTACTAGATAGTAAGATGAATAGTATATTTAAGAAGTACAGGCCAAGCTTTGCATGCCATAGCTAGTAATAAGAATATATTAGATATTAATAGAATAACATTTTTTTCACTAGATAGAAAGAGTCAGCATTATTAAACCTGAGCATTTATTATAATGGAAGATGTGCCCTGTTTTCAAAAATATGAAATGGAAAAGTTAGAAATAATACATTAAAAAATTATCTTAAGATCTGTTAAACTGACTTACTAAATTCAGAAACACACATAAACCTGTTATAATTCACATCATCACTCTCAGAGAATAATGTATATATTTGTAATTTGTTGGCTTCCTATTGAGTTCAGTAGACTTAATTTTTATGATTTTTATTCACCTTTCCACAGGACTTAACTTGGAGTTAGATCATAATGACAATTCATTTAAGTCCTCCAAGCAACAGCATCAAACAATAGATATAATTCAAAACTATATAAGTTACATAAAATATTTTACTCCAAAATAGTTAAGTTTTACATAACTTGGAAATAACCTATATAAAGAAACTTAATTGGTAGGTAGATAGATAAATTTATATATATATATATATAAACTATTTTGTGCTTTCTAATAAATACAAGTAAGCAGTTGTCTTTTATATTATCTGTTTATAACTTGACTACTGCATTTTTGTTGAGCTACATTTGAATAGCTTTCCTTTCTAATGCATTCACAATGCTTTTTTCCTTTGGAATTTCTCTCAGGTAGAGCAATGACAATTCTGTGATTTTTTTTCTAGTTTTTGTTACAAGTTGATTATCAGGAGGTTTTTTATTTGCCATATTTAGACATTTTATTAAGCATATATTGTTTCTGACTTATAGATATCTCAACTCCCATGTTTTATCTAGTACAAAGATGATACACTCACAGTATTTTAAAAATTACCTTAAATTATTTCTCCATAGAAAAACATATAACAACAGTAGAGGTTTTCTAAATTTTTTCTGTAATCATTGTACCCATTAAAAGTTGGTGAAGATAAGCACCTTGATGTGTTTTAAACTGAAACATAACATTTAAAAATTATTTATTATTCTCCCCTTTAACCTCTTATTTTTTATCATCTTATCCAAACATTTAAAAGTTAATATTCATTCACTGAGAAAGAGATTGAGATACAAAATAAAATTTTAAGATACATATAATTCAGAATATGAATGCTAAGCATTATTTCCAATACATTGCACTCAATTATAAATGACATACACAAAGCATACACAATGTACAATCTCTTTTCACTTCCACTTCCACTAGTGTCTTAATAATGCAATTACGTAAATAACTTGACTATTCAAAATGATAAATTGAAAGTTTAATATATATTTCAAAATGTGCTTGTTCTTGTTTCTAATGATAACTTACAATGATTATTTCTGAATTTTAAATGATGACATTAAATATCCTTCCTTTAAATTATATTAATATACACTGGATTTAGATCTGTGGATTTAAATAAGCATCCCAATAAGATTCAACATACATAAATTTTAAATGTCCTTAACATTGGCTCTCAGCGGTTAACTTGGCTCATCTTAATTTGTTCTGCATGAATATGTACCTTTCTGTCTATGCAATACAGAGAGCTACTAAGTGTATTAAAATGTACATGACAGGTCCACTGAAATGAAATTATTTTTTCAGCCTCCATAACTTTTGAGTATTCTGTTAAGCATTTGTGAAAGTGAGAATTTCTGTATTCAAAATAACCTGAATTTAGAATTTGACTTCATTTAATGTTCAAACATCAGTAGATTTATACAATTTTACTGCTCACTGCCATTTAACAGAAAATGACTACCATTTTCATTGAGAAAACACTGTTTAATTAGTAACTGTGTCTAGATTATTTGCCACATTATCTCCTAATCATGAACCTTACCTAAAATTTGTTCCTGTTGCATCTGTTCCTGTTTCATTAACATCAGCTACATTCTTGCAGTCAATTCCCATCCTTTTGGAACATCTGATTCTTCTCTTTCACATGGTATGCCTAATCTACACATTTAAAAGAACAGTATCCCTCAGAAAAGAAGAAAAATTTCAGATAAATAACTTTACATTAAAAAAAAAAAAAAAAAACCTAGAAAAAAGAGAACAAACAAAACCCAGAGTTAGTGGAAGGAAAATAATCATAAAGATAAAAACAGAAAGAAATTAAATAAAGACGGCAGGTGGTGCTAGTGGTAAATAACTGCCTGCCAATGCAGGAGAGGTAAGAGATGCAGGTGTGATCCTTGGGTCAGGAAGATTCCCTGGAGAAGGAAATGACAACCCGCTCCAAGATTATTGCCTGGAGAATCCCATGGACAGAAGAGCCTGACAGGCTACAGTCCATGGGATCACAAAGAGTCAGACACAACTGAAGTGACTGAGCACACAAAAAAATTGAAAAGATCAGTAAAATGTGGAGCTGGTCCTTTAAAAAGATAGACACAATTGATAGTCAGATTCATCAAGAAAAAAAATAAAGGATCCAAGTAAATAGAATGAGAAATGAAAAAAGAGGAGTTACATCTGACACCACAGAAATATAAAGGATCAGAAGAGATTATTGATAATACAAACAGCTATAAGCTGGTAAAATGGAAAATCTAGAAGAAAAAGACAAATTACTAGAAATGTACACATCCAAAGACTGAACTAGTAAAAAAAAAAAATAGAAAATATGAAAGACTAATTATCAGTGAAGCCAAGTCAGTGAAAACTAACAACAGCAACAACAAAACTCACAGCAAAGTATCCAGGCTTCACAAGTGTGTTCAACAAAAATTTAGAAAAGAGTTAACATTTATTCTTCTCAAAATATTCCCCCAAATTACAGAGCTATTCTTTTCCTCTTGTGCACAGGTGTAATTCCACCTGTGTATTTTTGCATTCATTTTTTTTTCATTTTCTTTCTTTTTTAGGGGGTGGGTGGATGGGGTGGGTGGTGTTGCTCTGTGCAGCTTGCAGGATCTTAGTTTCCCCATCAGAGATTAAACCTTGGGCCCTTGGCAGTGAAAGCACAGAGTTCTAACCACTGGATTGCTAGGGAATTCCTCACACTCATTTCTTATTCTGTCCAGGACACACTCTTCCATGGTTTGCATTCTCATTTCTTTTAGGTGTCTGATCAAGCATCACTTTTTAAAACAGGAATCCCTAAATAATCTTTTGAGAAAAACAAAAACAGGCAAACAAACAAAAATATGATTTCTTCCTTTCTGCTAAAATTTTTCCACATTATTCTATTTTGTTTCTTTACATATCAACATCTGATCAGGTGTATATCAACTTTTTAATTCATTCATAAGAAAAATATGATTTTATTTTATTAACAATTTCAGGACTATAGATACTTTGTCTATTTTTTTCACTACTAAATTCCTCAGATGTAAACTGCAATATTGAGTAAACTAGTCACTAGCCACATGTAGCTATTTAAATTTAAATTAATTAAAATAAAAAATTTAGTTCCTCAGTTAGAGTGTCACATTTCAAGTGTTCAATAGCCATATGTGACTAGTGCTGAGATAATGGACAGGATATTACAGACTATCTTCATTACAGACAGTTCCATTTAATAGCACTTGTGTAAAATATGTTGAGAGCAAAGGTACACATTTAATACATATTTGCTGATTAATAGTCTAAATAATTAAAGGGATAAGAGACAGAAGTAAAGTAGGAAGTCAAGAGATATCTGGAGTAACAGGCAAGTTTGGGCTTGTAGTACAAAATGAAGCAGGGCAAAGGCTAACAGAGTTTTGCCAAGAGAATGCACTGCTCATAGCAAACACCCTCTTCCAACAACACAAGAGAAGACTCTAGACACAGACATTACCAGATAGTCAATACTGAAATCAGGTTGATTTCATTCTTTGTGGTCGAAGATGGAGAAGCTCTCTACAGTTAGCAAAAACAAGAATGGGAGCTGACTGTGGCTCAGATCATGAACTTCCCTATTGCCAAATTCAGATGTAAATTGAAGAAAGTAGGGAAAAGCGCTAGACTATTCAGGTGGGACCTAAATTATATCCTTCATGATTTTACAGTGGAAGTGACAAATAGATTCAAGGGATTAGATCTGATAGACAGAGTGACAGAACTATGGATGGAGGTTTGTGACATTGTATAGGAGGCAGAGATCAAGACCATTCCCAAGAAAAAGGAATGCAAAAAGGCAAAATGGTTGTCTGAGGAGGTCTTCCAAATAGCTGAGAAAAGAAGAAAAGCTAAAGGCAAAGGAGACAAGGACAGATATATTCAACTGAATGCAGAGTTCCATAGAATAGCAAGAAGAGATAAGAAAGCCTTCCTTGGGGATTAATGCAAAGAAATAGAGGAAAACAATAGAATGGGAAAGACTAGAGATCCCTTCAAGAAATTAGAGATACAATGGTAACATTTCATGCAAAGATGGGCACAATAAAGGACAGAAACAATATGGACCTAACAAAAGCAGAAGGTATTAAGAAGAGGTGGCAAGAATACACAAAAGAACTGTACAAAAAATGTCGTGACCCAGATAACCATGATGCTGTGATCATTCATCTAGAGCCAGACATCCTTGAGTGTAAATTCAAGTGGGCCTTAGGAAGCATCACCATGAACAAAGCTAGTGGAGGTGATGGAATTCCAGCTGAGATATTTCAAGTCCTAAAAGATGCTGCTGTGAAAATGTTGCATTCAATATGCCAACAAATTTGGAAAACTCTGCAGAGGCCACAGGACTGGAAAGGTCAGTTGTCATTCCAATCCCAAAGAAAGGCAATGACGAAGCAGCTTCAAATTACCACACAATTGCTCTCATCTCACACGCTAGCAAAGTAATGCTCAAAAATCTCCAAGCTAGGTTTCAACAGTATGTGAACTGAGAAATTCCAGATGTTCAAGCTGGATTTAAAAAGGCAGAGAAATCTGTGATCAAATTGTCAATATCTGTTGGATCTTAGAAAAAGCAAGAGAGTTCCAGAAAAACATTTTCTTCTGCTGCTGCTGTTGCTAATTCGCTTCAGTCGTGTCCGACTCTGTGCGACCCCAGAGATGGCAGCCCAACAGGCTACCCCGTGGCTGGGATTCTCCAAGCAAGAACACTGGAGTCGGTTGCCATTTCCTTCTCCAATGCATGAAAGTGAAAAGTGAAAGTGAATTTGCTCAGTCGTGTCCGACTCCTAGGGACCCCATGGACTGCAGCCTACTACTTCTGCTTTATTTCCTACACTAAAGACTTTGTGGATCACAACAAATTGTGGAAAATTCTGCAAGAAATGGGAATACCAGACCATCTTATCTGCCTCCCAAGAAACCTGCATGTAGATCAGGAAATAACAGTTAGAACCAGACGTGGAACAATGGACTGGTTCCAAATTGGGAAAGGAGTATATAAAGGCTGTATATGTTATTCTATTCCTTGGTGGCTCAGAGGTTAAAGCGTTTGCCTCCAATGCCGGAGACCCCGGTTCAATCCCTGGGTTGAGAAGATACCCTGGAGAAGGAAATGGCAATCCACTCCAGTACTCTTGCCTGGAGAATCCTATGGACGGAGGAGCCTGGTAGGCTACAGCGTGGGGGCGCAAAGAGTCGGACACTACTGAGCAACTTCACTTTCACTTTCACTTTTGCTTAATTTATATGCTGCTGCTGCTGCTAAGACTCTTCAGTTGTGTCAGACTCTGTGCGACCCCGTAGATGGCAGCCCCCCAGGCTTCCCCGTCCCTGGGATTCTCCAGGCAAGAACACTGGAGTGGGTTGCCATTTCCTTCTCCAATGCTTGAAAGTAAAAAGTGAAAGTGAAGTCGCTCAGTGGTGTCCGACTCTTCCAGACCCTATGGACAACAGCCTACCAGGCTCCTCTGTCCATGGGATTTTCCAGGCAGGAGTACTGGAGTGGGGTGCCATTGCCTTCTCCAGCTTATATGCAGAGTATATCAAACGAAATCCCAGGTTGGATGAAGCACAAGCTGGATTCGGGATTGCCAAAAGAAACATCAATAACCTCAGATTTGCAGATGACACCACACATATGGCAAAAGTGAAGAGGAACTGTTGAGCTTCTTGATGAATGTGAAAGAAGAGAGTGAAAAAGCTGGCTTGATATTCAGCTTTCAAAAAGCCTAGATCATGGGATCCAGTCCCATCACTTCATGGCAAAGAAAGGGGAAACAATGTTAACAGTGACAGACTATTTTCTTGGGCTCCAAAATCACAGCAGATGGTCACTGCAGCAACGAAATTAAAAGACACTTGCTCCTTGGAAGAAAAGTTATGACCAACCTAGACAACATATTAAAAAGCAGAGACATTACTTTGCCAACAGAAGCCCGGCTAGTCAAAGCTTTGGTTTTTCCAGTAGTCATGCATGGATATAAGAGTTGTACCATAAAGAAAGCTGAGCGCCAAAGAATTGAGGCTTTTGAACTGTGGTGTTGGATAAGACTCTTGAAAGCCCCTTGGACTGCAGGGAGATCAAACTAGTCAATCCTAAAGGAAATCAGTCCTGAATATTCATTGGAAGGCCTGATGCTGAAGTTGAAACTCCAATACTTTGGCCACCTGATACAAAGAACTGACTCCTTGGAAAAGACCCTGATGCTGGGAAAGATTGAAAGTAGAAGGGAAAGGGGATGACAGAGGGTGATATGGTTGCATGGCATTACTGATGATGGATGTGAATTTGAGCAAGCTCCGGGATTTGGTGATGGACAGGGAAATCTGTTGTGCTGCAGTCCATGGGGTCGCAAAGAGTCGGACATGACTGAGCGACTGAACTGAAGACAGAGAAATGTCAAATAGAAAAGGTATATCATCACAGATCAGAGGCTATTATAAGACTATTAAGTCCCTATATTACACAAATGTATGCTAAATATTTTAAAAGGCTATTTGAAAATTCTATATTCACAGAGAAACTTAGTTTTAAAAAAACCTATCCAAACTGTGGTGTTGGAGAAGACTCTTGAGAGTCCCTTGGACTGCAAGGAGATCCAACCAGTCTATTCTGAAGGAGATCAGCCCTGGGATTTCTTTGGAAGGAATGATGCTGAAGCTGAAACTCCAGTACTTTGGCCACCTCATGTGAAGAGTGACTCATTGGAAAAGACTCTGCTGCTGGGAGAGATTGGGGGCAGGAGGAGAAGGGGACAACAGAGGATGAGATGGCTGAATGGCATCACTGACTCGATAGACGTGAGTCTGAGTGAACTCCAGGAGTTGGTGAGGTACAGGGAGGTCTGGCGTGCTGTGATTCATGGGGCTGCAAAGAGTCAGACACGACTGAGCAAGATGTTGAAAAATTAACAAGGATGTCAAATATTTATAAAGTTGTTAAAAATATACCTTTAAAAAAGTACAGGGACCAACAAATGTGATTAAATTTAAACTTTAAATTCTTTAAAGAACAATTATTTCAATTAATCTACTTTATTAGATTATGTTTATTTTGAGACATTTAAATTTAAAAATCAAACCTGATTCATTCTATTAAAATGGCATAACTGCATTATCAGTATAGAAGCAATGAAAAAACCCTATAGATAAAATATTATTCATAAACAAATTAGGTAATTTTATGAATAGATAATAAATTATTTAATATGTGATTTCATGAAAGATTCAAAATGAGAATAATGCACTATTAAGTTATTGGTAAGTGTAATTTGCTTTCTGAAGGTAAGATAAAATTAATATCAGGAAGTCTGCTACAATAATTTATTATATCAACCATTTTATAAAGAAAAATAAACATATGATTTTACTGATGATTGAAAGTATATGCTAAAATATGCCAACAAACAAATGCTAATAAAATTCTAGGTAAAATGCAATAGAAATAAAATATAGTGAAAATTTAAAAAATTCAACAAATTTCAATATCTAGACAGAAATTTTCTTCATCATTATTACTTTACTTGAACATTCTTGTGAATCAGTAGAGATATTAAAAATGGAACAATAACAAAAAGAGAAAATAAATCTCCCTTTGTTATTATGATTACTCATTTAAATAGAAACTAGAATTATAAATGAAAGTTTTTTATTATGACTAGATGTTAATTGAGCACTGTAACAAATGCTTTTCTCCATTTTAGCAATATGCACAGAAGTAAAAGATATAATGTCTATCACAGAATAATGGTAATGTTTTAAACTTAGAAAATCTTATAATAAAAGAATAAAATCAACATAGTTTAAGATGTAAATTGAAGTCTGGGTAATGTAAATAATATTTATGTTCTTATATATAAACACAGTAATATTAAAAAATCAGTTCTCATAAAACTAGTATATTAACTTAAGCTATTCCAGTTAAAGTCCCAGCAGAGTTTCTATTTATTTTAATTGAATAGCATTATTTTAGTATTATTATATAAGAATAAATGTCCCTGGTAAAGCCAAGTAAAAATAGTTAAGAGCATTTTTTTCTTCCCAGCATCAGAATATAGATTAAATCTAGAAATTATATTGGCCAATCAAGAAAAAATAAAAGATAAGAAATTTAGAGAGCTCAATATATTTTTAGTAATATATCCAAGTCAGTTAGAAAGTATACAAATTTATATTCATTGAGAAGGAAATGATTGTACTAATAGTTTCACTATCTATGAAACTGAATTACACACAAATTAAATTCTCAAATGTAAATGAAATTAAAAAGAAAAAAAAAAAGAAGCAGCATGAGTGACAAAGGTATTGGGGAGGATTTCCTCACCAAGACTGAAAAATCAGAAGCTAAAGAGAAAAAGATAGGCATATCTGATTTAAAAATATGAACATGGGAATAAAATAGTATGAAAAGACCATATAGACAATAAATTATTAAAATATGTGCAATGGTGAAGATAGGGTTATCTCTATAATAGTACTTGATAAGTGACAAGAAGTTATTAAATATTAGAAAATGCACAAAGTATCTAAAGAGGCAATTCATAGAAAAATGAATTCTCATGAAAAGATGCTTAAACTCATTACCATTTAGGGTAATGCAAAGTAAAGTAACAGCAAGCTACCAGATTATAGGAATCAGATTAACAAAAATTAAAATCTTTAATATTTTTGATAGAAAAGTATATGTGTACCAATGTATTTTCATATATCACTCTTCAAATGTAAATTGTTACATCATTTTAGCAAAGTAATTGGGAAATATATAGGGACACATCTGGTTAACCAACCAGCCCCATTCTTGGTAATCTATCTCACAGACATAAAAGTGCCAGTTGGTAAGGACAGGAAGCAAATAGGCTGTAATAACATTGTTTGACGTTCCAGGGAATCAGGAAATAAAATGGATTTCTATTAATAAGGTAATAACTGTTTAAATTACAGCATTATGGTATAACCACATATTAGAATATTGTGTATGAATAAAAGTGAATTGGAAAAAATACTTTGTGTTTTGAAATAATGGCATAGGTCATAACTGAATTAAAAATGAAGACAAATGTGGACAATTCCACTTTTATAAAGCAATTACAATAAATCCTGTTCAATACATGTGTGCATAATCATATATAAATATTTATTATATATGCTTATGTAAATTCACATAGGTATATATATTTACACAAGGATATTCACAAATTGGGCTTCCCTGGTGTCTCAGATGGTAAAGAGTCTGCCTGCAATGTAGAAGACTCAGGTTCAATACCTGGATTGTTAAAAAGATTTCCTGGAGAAGAAAATGGCAATCCACTCCAGTATTCTTTTTTTTTTTTTTCTTTCCAGTATTCTTGCCTGGATAATTCCATGGACAGAGGAGCCAGGTGGGCTACAGTCCATGGGATAACAAAGAGTTGGATATGACTTAGAGATTTTCACTCACTCATTTACACATGTATACTGTATAATTATGCAATCATAGAGAAAGATGAAGAACAAAATATGCCAAATGGATTATATTTGTGTGTACATGTTGACTATGGGACTATGGGAGTGAATAATCTGTAGAGAAATAGAAAAAAGGGGAGAAAAGAATCATAGAAAATCAAGAGTAAAATTCATGAAAAATAAGAAGTAGTACATATGACACTATGGCATGCATGCATTTATACAATAAAATAAATGTGTGTGTGTGTGTGTGTGTGTGTGTGTGTTTAGTTGTGTCCAACTCTTTGTGACCCCATGGACTGTAGCCCACCAAGCTCCTCTGTCCATGGCGTTCTCCATGCAAGAGTACTAGAGTGGGTTGCCATTTCCTATTCCAGGGGATCTTCCTGACCCAAGGATCAAACCCACATTTCTGTGTCTCCAGCATCACAGGTGGATTCTTTACCCCTGAGCCACCAGGGAAGTCCAAATGATTGCTCTATGTGTGTTCTTTTAAAGGAAATGGAAAAAAATGAGCATTTTAGCAATTTGATAAGTTGAAGATAGTAGACTAAATATGATTACCTTTATTTTATTTTATTTTTTAACTTTACAATATTGTATTGGTTTTGCCATATATCAACACACCTTCTTATAATCTATTAAATATCACTTATAATGATTCAGCTACATAAAGAAATGAGGGAAAGACATAAGCACACTAGAGAATTGATCACATTTTCAGTAGACAGATAACAGTTTGATCTTCATGGATGAAGCAAAGTGGTGGAAGCTGCATGCTTTTGAAAGAAATGAATTAGGCTTTCAATATTCAACTTTTAGCTTCCACATACTAACTCTACAAAGATAATTCATAACCAAATACAGCAAGCCTAATCTAAACATCATATGTCAGAGCTATTGATTCTATAGATGTATAAAGCTAAGCGAGCATTTGTCCTCAGAAGTAGAATGCATTCAATTTTCCATCACTTTGCCATCTGTATCCTAGAGTTAGTTGCTTAGTTGTGTCCGACTCTTTGCAATCCCATGGACTGTAGGCCACCAGGCTCCTCTGTCCATGGAATTCTCCAGGCAAGAACACTGGAGTGTGTAGCCATCCCCTTCTCCAAGGGATCTTCCAGATCCAAGGATTGAACCCAGGCCTCCTGCATTGCAGGCAGATTCTTTACCATTTGAGGTCTCAGAGAAGCTCGTCTGTATCCTGTGACTATTATAAATCATATCATTTTCTTCACTTAGTCAAACTAAGAGATGAAATAAAACGCCTATAGATTCTTAAAATATTCACAAAATGCTTTAAATATGCTAAATAATGCTTTCAATTATAAAATGTTTGAAACAGTTACTATTATAGAAATACATTTAAGATATGTATATATATAAATCATGTATAATATTTTAAAATCATGAACGATCAGTCAGGCATAACTGAAGCAGCAAAAGTTAACAAAAGTTTTAATAGATATCACTGCTACCACAAAGAAAATAAAAATTAGGATCATTCTTTCAAGAATGTCTTAGGATCTAATTCGGAATCTCACTAATATTAAAGAGAAAATTTTTTTGTTTTCAGTCGGTAGTGGGCAGGGGGTGAAAAGTGGAACAAGTATGGAAGTTAATACTCATATCTTCACTCTTGTATCTTAATTAATCATTACCCAATTAAAAATGTGCATGAAAGTGACAATGAAAGTCACTTAGTCATGTCCGACTCTGTGATCCCATGGACTATATAGTTCATGGAATTCTGCAGGCCAGAATACTAGAGTGGGTAGCCTTACCCTTCTACAGGGGATCTTCCCAACCCAGGGATCGAATCCAAGTTTCTGCATTGAGGCGGATTCTTTACCAGCGGAGCCACCAGGGAAGCTCAAGAATATGCTTAATAATGTATAAATCATAACACTTAAAACTGGTGAATTTAAATTGTTGTATCATTGCAACTCTCATTTAAAGCATGTGATTTCATATTCTGAAGAAAAAAAAAAAAAAAAGACATACAAATATAGGCCAAATTAATTCAGGAAGGGCCAGTTCTTTTCTGGTGTACCTGAAAAATAATTTTAAGAAGACAGAGCTGTTTTTAAAATTTTAATATAGATTATCCAGTTATTAACAAAGTGATTACTGAAAAGCGAGAAATTCATGAGACACACTTTCTCAGGATCTACAGTGAGTTCTAAGATTTACTCAGAAGCTTATGCCCATGATTAGAAGATTCAGTTGAGATCATGTTTACAATTATGTATTTGCTTTTGCTTTTAGATTACCTTTCATCTTCTCTACTACTCTGTGAGCTCCTTGATGATACACCTGTATGTAATCTGATCAGCTTTTTATTCCCTTGTCTAGCACATGGAGTAGCCCTTAGCTGAGGTCCAATTCTTAAATAATAAATGAATGAATAAAGATACTGTACTATAACTAGATGACCGATGGGATGGAACTAATCATTATTGAAATAAAAGATCAGCCCTATGTGACTTGTACCATTATTATTACATGCCTAATAAGTAGACTTGAATGTGATAATGTGGTTACTCCTTTGTATGTATTCAAATAGTCACACAAAGAATGAAAGATCATATATCCAGTCTAAACTAAAACTACTTTAAAATTGAATATAAATGTACACAGAAGACTAAAGAGATGTTAAGGAAGAAGCAGAGTCTAAAAATGAACTTTAGAAAATTGCAAAAATGTGATAATACAATAACAAGCAAAAAGCCAAGGTGACAGGTACAAAGAATGAGATAGATAAATATTCAATAGCAATATTTCCAGCCATAATAAAATTATTTGACTTTATGATTATAGGTACTTTATTAAAATATGCACTGTGTAAATACAGGGACATCATCAACCCTGATTTTCATTTCTGAAGAAACTAGAAGAATATCTGATATGAATTAAATACAGAGTAAATATTTATTGGGCCAATTAATTAAATTGCATTGCCTTGCACATTTCTTTAGTTGGATTTTCTCAAATTAAAAAATGTTTAAATGTAATGCATATATTTTATAAGCATACATTATATATATAGGTATACATATATTTTAATTTATAGATAGATATAGCTTAAAATTGCAGCACTATAACTCATTTTCTTAATCTTAATGACAAAAAATCAATATATTTAAATTTTCTTTATCTAGTTAAAGATGGGCTCGATAAAGGACAGAAATGGTATGGACCTAACAGAAGAAGAAGATATTAGGAAGAGATGGCAAGAATACACAGAAGAACTGTACAAAAAAGATCTTCACGACCCAGATAATCACGATGGTGTGATCACTGACCTAGAGCCAGACATCCTGGAATGCGAAGTCAAGTGGGCTTTAGAAAGCATCTCTACGAACAAAGCTAGTGGAGGTGATGGAATTCCAGTTGAGCTATCCAAATCCTGAAAGATGATGCTGTGAAAGTGCTACACTCAACATGCCAGCAAATTTGGAAAACTCAGCAGTGGCCACAGGACTGGAAAAGGTCAGTTTTCATTCCAATCCCAAAGAAAGGCAATGCCAAAGAATGCTCAAACTACCACATAATTGTGCTCATCTCACACGCTAGTAAAGTAATGCTCAAAATTCTCCAAGCCAGGCTTCAGCAATATGTGAACCGTGAACTTCCTGATGTTCAAGCTGGTTTTAGAAAAGGCAGAGGAACCAGAGATCAAACTGCCAACATCCGCTGGATCTTGGAAAAAGCAATAGAGTTCCAGAAAAACATCTATTTCTGCTTTATCGACTATGCCAAAGCCTTTGACTGTGTGGATCACAATAAACTGTGGAAAATTCTGAAAGAGATGGGAATACCAGACCACCTGATCTGCCTCTTGAGAAATTTGTATGCAGGTCAGGAAGCAACAGTTAGAACTGGACATGGAACAACAGACTGGTTCCAAATAGGAAAAGGAGTTCGTCAAGGCTGTATATTGTCACCCTGTTTATTTAACTTATATGCAGAGTACATCATGAGAAACACTGGACTGGAAGAAACACAAGGTGGAATCAAGATTGCCGGGAGAAATATCAAATACCTCAGATATGCAGATGACACCACCCTATGTCAGAAAGTGAAGAGGAACTCAAACGCCTCTTGATGAAAGTGAAAGTGGAGAGTGAAAAAGTTGGCTTAAAGCTCAACATTCAGAAAACAAAGATCATGGCATCTGGTCCCACCACTTCATGGGAAATAGAAGGGGAAACAGTGGAAACAATGTCAGACTTTATTTTTTTATTTTTTATTTTTTGTGTAATAATGTTTTATTAAAGTATAAAGGAGATAGAGAAAGCTTCTGACATAGGTATCAGAAGGGGGCAAAAAGAGTGCCCGCTTGCTAGTGTTAACAATGAAGTTATATAATCCAAAGAATATCTGGAGGTTGTAAAGACCTCATCAGACCTACTCCCATAATTTACATTTTAAGATAACACTGTCCTCAGGCAAGATGCATCCTTGTAAAGACCAGGTCTACTCCCATAATTAACATTTTAAGATAACAGAAGGTTGAATCCAAAGACTGTCCTTAGACAGGATACATTATTGTTATATAATCCTAAGGAATGTGGAGAAAGAAAAAAAGTTTGTCCTTTCTTCCTCCTTGAGAATTCCAGACCCCTCTCTCCTTGGGGACCCCTAGACTCCCTATCAACCTGCCTAGGAACTGACTCTCTCATTCCCCCCTTTTCTTTTAGGAGAATTATGCTGCCTAGGGAAAAGGGGCATCGTTCTCGTTCCATAACTGCTTCCGAGCTGACAAGGGGCGTTGTCCCTAAATTGGTGAGGCAACATATTCTCCTAATCCTCATTTTGAGTATATCTGATCCAGGGGCCCCAAATAGTAGTTGGAGGAAGCTACAGCAGTAGCAGGAGTTTGAGCAACCATTTGTAAATTAAAAGCTTTCATGCGGCTAGAAACAAATCCAGTTATACAATTACAGATGCAGGGAGCAAACAGCAAAAACAGAACAATCAGAATCAAAATTAAAAGTCACATTATGTCCACAGTTAAAGTGCAAAGTGTTGCACCAGTCCATTTTAGGGTTGGTAGATGTTATCAGATGAAGAAGAGGCATCGCATGTGATTGTTGTCGAAGGTATTCACAGACTTGGAGAAAGTCTTTTCCTTGAAGTGGGGATGTCCACCACAGGAAGCCTTTTACTGACGAAGAGGGGAGCACTCCGCAGACCCAGCAGTTTGACCGATTGTGGAATGCAGCATAGGAGTGAGCCCAGGACAGGAAGACATTGTCTTGAGGATCCAACGGCAGACTCAGGATATTTGGAGTCAGCAGAAGTAAGCTCACATAGGTTATCAAGTCCATCTAAAAGGTACAAAGTCAGAGCATAGAAAGTAAAGACATAAAATGAAGTCACTTAATTTTGGTCAGGGTGCCACCTCTTAACTCGAGTATGATGTACCCATGAATCAATTCCTGACACTTTGACAGCTGTGGGAGAAGAATAACCTGGTAAGGACCTTCCCAGAGAGGCTTGAGGGATGGGCCCCCAGATCCCAATGTTTTTATGAGGACTTCGGTTCCTGGCTCAAATAGAGGCTTGCTTGTCTTGGAGGCTGGGTCAGGAGTTGTCTCCCGGAGTTCTGTTAATGCCTGTTGAAAAGCTGAGAGCTGAGTTACATAATTAGTTAATTCCAAGGCTTCAGGGTCTATAACAATGTCTGTGCGTAAGAAAGGCCTTCCATAAATACATTCAAAGGGGGACAGTCCCTTCTTTTTGGGGGTAGTTCGAGCCCTCATTAAAGCTATGGGTAGGACTTTAATCCATTTGTCCTGCGTCTCTTGAGTTAATTTGCGCAGATGTCTTTTGATAATGTCATTAGCTTTTTCAACTTTTCCAGAGGATTGGGGTCTCCAGGAACAGTGTAAGTGATATTCTATTCCTAGAGCTTTAGATACCCCCTGAGTTACAGCAGCTTTAAAGGCGGAGCCATTGTCACTCTGAAGGCTACGTGGCAGCCCAAACCTGGGGATAATTTCATGGATTAAAATCTTTATAACCTCCTTAGCCTGTTCACTATCACAGGGAAAAGCCTCAATCCATCCAGTAAAGATATCTACCCAAACTTGTAAACAAGAATATCCATTAGCTTTTGGCATATGAGTAAAATCAATTTCCCAATCCTCTCCAGGATACTTCCCACTTCGTTGTAATCCAGATTTTGCTAGCTTTTCAGTCTTTGGGTTATTTTTTTGACAAATCTCACACCTTTTGATAATATTCTTTAAAGTTTTCATTACATTTTTACCTTCAAACAAACGAGAAACCATTTGGTAAGTACTCTCGGCACCCAAATGAAAACTCTGATGTAAACCCTTAAGAATTTTCCACTGAGCATTTTCAGGAATTATTAATCGTCCATCCTCAGACTGTTACCATCCTTTATCAGTAATCTTTGCTCCTCGTTTCTCATATCTTTCTAATTCTTCCTCAGTGTATTGTGGTCTTTCCTGTTCCATAGGACCTGTCCAGATCAAAGGCGTCTGTAGTGAAGGGGTTTCATAAAGTGCTGCTTTTCTGGCTTGACAGTCAGCCAGATGATTACCTTCGGCTATTTTACACCCATCCCTGCTGTGCCCTTTCCAGTGCATAACAGCTACTTCTTTAGGACAATATATAGCAGTTAAAAGTCTCTCAATCTCTCTGAAATGCTTAATAGGTTCTCCTGTTGCTGTTTTAAAGTGTCTCTCTTTCCATATTGCAGAATGAGCATGTAAAGTCAAATAAGCATACTTAGAATCTGTGTAGATATTTACCCGCTGCCCTTTGCTTAACTCTAGAGCTCAGGTCAGGGCCACAAGCTCCGCTAACTGAGCACTGGTTCCCTGGGGGAGAGATTTTGCTTCCAAAACCTGTTCAACAGTCACCACGGCGTAACCTGCTTTACGCTTTCCATCCCGAACAAAAGAACTGCCATCTGTAAATATTTCCATGTCAGGATTGTCTAGTGGGGTATCCTTTAGATCCTCCCAAGCTGCATAGTTCAAATTTAGGAATTGAGAACAATCGTGATCAGGTGTTTCATTTTCCTTCTCAGGAAGGAAAGTGGCAGGATTTAAATTTCCACAAACTTTAAGCTTAGTTACTGGTCCTTCTAACAACAATGACTGATACTTAAGAAGCCTACTGTCTGTCATCCAAATATTAACCTTAGAATTTAAGATTCCACTCACATCCTGAGAAGTCAGTACAGTAAGGTTTCGTCCATTAATTATTTTTAAAGCTTCAGGTGCTAATAAAGCCGCTGCCCCAATTACTCTTAGGGAGTGGGGCCACCCACGTGAAACTACATCTAATTCTCTGCTTACATAAGCAATAGTTTGCTGGTGAGGCCCTCGGGATTGTGTCAAAACTCCCAATGCCACACCTTTTCTTTCAGTGACCAAAATCACTACAGATGGTGACTGCAGCCATGAAATTAAAAGACGCTCACTCCTTTGAAGGAAAGTTATGACCAACCTAGACAGCACATTCAAAAGCAGAGACATTACTTTGCCAACAAAGGTCCGTCTAGTCAAGGCTATGGTTTATCCTGTGGTCATGTATGGATGTGAGAGTTGGACAGTGAAGAAGGCTGAGTGCTGAAGAATTGATGCTTTTGAACTGTGGCGTTGGAGAAGACTCTTGAGAGTCCCTTGGACTGCAGGGAGATCCAACCAGTCCATTCTGAAGGAGATCAGCCCTGGGATTTCTTTGGAAGGAATGATGCTGAAGCTGAAACTCCAGTACTTTGGCCACCTCATGCGAAGAGTTGACTCGTTGGAAAAGACTGTGATGCTGGGAGGGATTGTGGGCAGGAGGAGAAGGGGACGACAGAGGATGAGATGGCTGGATGACATCATTGATTCGATGGACATTAGTCAGGGTGAACTCCAGAAGTTGCTGATGGACAGGGAGGCCTGGTGTGCTGCGATTCATGGGGTGGCAAAGAGTCGGACACGACTGAGCAACTAATCTGATCTGATATGAATTAACTATATGAACCAATTGATCCCGTTTCCTGCATAGATTTTTGTTGCTTTGGGCAATGTAAGGTGTTTATGATGTGAAGAAGATTTCAAGCTGTGAATTCCAATATGCAATACACATTAGGAAAATAAAAATTAAAAT
Source organism: Bubalus kerabau (assembly GCF_029407905.1). NCBI lineage: Eukaryota > Metazoa > Chordata > Mammalia > Artiodactyla > Bovidae > Bubalus > Bubalus kerabau. The sequence continues at coordinate 5,418,979 of NC_073635.1, read as the reverse complement.
ACATGTATCATAAAATACCAAATTTTATCCTTTGAATATTTCCATAAACGTGTACTTAAAACATCCTTCTCCATGTAAATCACTAGCATATTCAAAAGCAGAGACATTACTTTGCCAACAAAAATTCATCTAGTCAAGGCTATGGTTTTTCCTGTGGTCATGTATGGATGTAAGAGTTGGACTGTGAAGAAGGCTGAGCGCCGAAGAATTGATGCTTTTGAACTTTGGTGTTGGAGAAGACTCTTGAGAGTCCCTTGGGCTGCAAGGAGATTCAACCAGTGTATTCTAAAGGAGATCAGCCCTGGGATTTCTTTGGAAGGAATGATGCTGAAGCTGAAACTCCAGTCTTTTGGCCACCTCATGCGAAGAGTTGACTCATTGGAAAAGACTCTGATGCTGGGAGGGATTGTGGGCAGGAGGAGAAGGGCACGACAGAGGTTGAGATGGCTGGATGGCATCACTGACTCGATGGACGTGAGCCTGGGTGAACTCCGGGAGTTGGTGATGGACAGGGAGGCCTGGCGTGCTGTGATTCATGGGGTTGCAAAGAGTCAGACAAGACTGAGCGACTGAACTGAACTTACAGACAGTGTTACTGTCTGTAAGAGTTCATCACACTATTTTGTAGTTACAACTGTTACAAAGTTTGTAACACAGTTTGTAACACTATTCAGTATTTGTTCTCCAGAGGTGAAGTAAGATGAAGTAGTTCATCATATTAATGAGTATAGAAAGTAAGCAAAGGGAATTTAAAATAAATAATGTGCTTTTTTTTTTTTTAAAGAGTTCTATTCTAACAATACATTTATAATTTATAATCTTTTGAAAATTTAGAAAATATCCATCCTTATCCAAATGAGTTAGCATCTTCTGAACCAAAATAGATTATGAAACTAAACATATTCTAAAAATGGGTTTTTTCTCTCTTTTTAAAAAATTTTAAATATTTATTGCTAAAGGCATTATTTGAAGGTTTAAGTAGAGTGAGTATATTCTTACTAGAGTCCAGGACTTACTATAGCCCTCTATACCTACTAAATGCTCAATGACTTTTGTTGAGACATCTGCCAAGACAACTCAGATTTCCAACAGGTTTTCTAAAAGCTATTCCCTAGATGCCTCACCATGAATCCTGGGTGCCTAAATTCAAGTCAGTGGATCCTCCTTGCTCACTTTGGTTTAGAAACACCTTTTACCCTAGGTATTTTTATTCATTAAATTTTACTGACTGCCTCTACATATACCAGCACTGTGTTTACTGATAACTCAACAAGATAAATAAAGAAGTCTTTTTTTTTTAATTTTATTTTATTTTTAAACCTGAAACACTGTATTAGTTTTGCCAAACATCAAAACGAATCCGCCACAGGTATACATACGCTCCCCATCCTGAATCCTTCACCCTCCTCCCTCCCCACACCATCCCTCTGGGTCGTCCCAGTGCACCAGGCCCAAGCGTCCAGTATCATGCATCGAACCTGGACTGGCAACTCGTTTCATACATGATATTACACATGTTTCAATGCCATTCTCCCAAATCTTCCCACCATCTCCCTCTCCAACAGAGTCCATAAGACTGTTCTATAAAGACAAGGAGCCCATAGACTTGTGGGAGGCAAGTGAGAGAACAGACAACTATAAATGATATTGTTAGTGAAGAGATGATTATAGGTGCTTCTGAGGAAGCTAAATGGTACACTTTACATTAGCAAGGAGTGGGATAACCTAGGAAGACAAGGACAAATAGAAGATCTATACTCAGGGTTGGGGCTTCCCTGGTGGCTCAGATAGTAAACAATCTGCCTACAATACAAGAGACCCAGGTTTGATCCCCGGTTTGGGAGTATCCCCTGGAGAAGAGAATGACAACCTATGCCAGTATTCTTGACTGGAGAATTCCATGGACAGAGGAGCCTGGCTGGCTACAGTCCATGGGGTCACAAAGAGTCAGACACAACTGAACAACTAACACAACAACACAACAAATCCAGGGTTAGTCCTGAAAACTAAACTGGATCTGAGGCTTAAGGAATGAATAGGAATGAGCCTGGTCAAGGAAGAGATTGAAACGACATATTTGGAGAATAGACAGCTGGAGGAATGAAAGGAAAGAATAAGGAACAAGAAAGAGAGAGGAAGATGGAGGAAGGAAGAGGACAAAAGGGAAGAGTGTGCATGTATGTCCCTGGGATATGATGGAAAGCATGCAATTAGGTATCCTTGTATGAAACAATAGTAATTAAAGAGTAATTGATGAGAAATACAATGGCACCCCACTCCAGTGCTCTTGCCTGGAGAATCCCATGGACGGAGGAGACTGGAGGGCTGCAATCCATGGGATCGCTAGGAGTCGAACACGACTGAGCGACTTCACTTTTCACTTTCATGCATTGGAGAAGGAAATGGCAACCCACTCCAATGTTCTTGCCTGGGGAATCCCAGGGACATGGGAGCCTGGTGGGCTGCCGTCCACTGGGTCGCACAAAGTTGGACACGACTGGAGCGACTTAGCAGCAGCAGCAGCAGATGAGAAATAAACAAAACAAAAAACTTTGAACAAGAACAAAAATTGCACACTTTTTTAGTATGACATTAACTGAATTTGCATATTTAGTTGTTTGTATTATTTGTTTTCTAAAGTTACTTTAACTAAATATTTTCATTTATCTATCCTTTCGTATTCAATCTAGATTTTATTGACTATGTCTTTCCTTTTGGCTCAGGCAGTAAAGAATCTGTCTGCAGTGCAGGAGACCTGGGTTCCATCCCTGGTCGGGAAGATCCTTTGGAGAAGGGAACAGCAACCCACTCCAGCATTCTTGCCTGGAGAATTCCATGGACAGAGGAGACTGGTGGGTTACAGTCCATAGGATCACAAAGAGTTGGACATGACTGAGCAAATAACACTTTATTGACTAAATGTTTTTACTTACCTCATGTATTGATAATGTTAACATTTCATTCTGCTTTATTCCATTATATACTATCATTCCTTCTTAGGTTATTTTATTACATAATCTACTTTACTTTTGAAAAGTATATTTATTGTATCTTTCTATCAAAAACTTCAAGGAAATATGAAAGACCATCTTGAAATGGTTGAGGACCTTTCTCACCATTTGCCAGGGTTGTTAATCATCTCTGCTGTTTCCAGATCCCTTATATTCTTACCCTCTCCCCATTCATTCCAAACATCAACCTTCTAACTAAAAAGTAAAAAACTAAACAGCAGTCAATATTTCAGTTCAGTTCAGTTGCTCAGTTGTGTCCAACTTTCTGTAACCCCATGTACACCAGGCTTCCCTGTCCATCACCAACTCCCAGAGTTTACTCAAATGCATGCCCCTCATGTTGGTGAGGTCACCCAACCATCTCATCCTCTGTCATCCCCTTCTCATCCTGCAATCAGCCTTTTCCAGCATCAGAGTCTTTGCAAATGAGTCAGTTCTTCGCATGAGGTGGTCAAAGTATTGGAGTTTCAGCATCAGCATCAGTCCTTCCAATGAATATCCAGGACTGATTTCCTTTAGGATGGACTGGTTGGATCTCCTTGCAGTCCAAGGGACTCTCAAGAATCTTCTCCAACACCACAGTTAAAAGCGTCAATTCTTTGGTGCTCAGCTTTCTTTATAGTCCAAATCTCACATCCACAGATTACTACTGGAAAAACCATAGCTTTGAGTAGATGGATCTTTGTTGATATAGTATATCTCTGCTTTTTCATATGCTGTCCAGGTTGGTCATAGATTTTCTTCCAAGGAGCAAGTGTCTTTTAATTTCATGGCTGCAGTCACCATCTGCAGTGATTTGGGAGCCCCAAAAAAGAAAGTCTGACACTGTTTCCACTGTTTCCCCATCTATTTCCCATGAAGTGATGGGACCAGATGCCATGATCTTAGTTTTCTCAATATTGAGTTTTAAGCCATTTTTTTTTTTTACTCTCCTCTTTCACTTTCATCAAGAGGCTCTTTAGTTCTTCTCTTTCTGCCATAAGTGTGGTGTCATGTATGTATCTGAGGTTATTGATATTTCTCCTGGCAATCTTGATCCCAGCTTGTGCTTTATCCAGCCTGTCATTTCGCATGATATAGTCTGCATATAAGTGAAATAAGCAGGGTGACAATATACAGCCTTGATGTATTCCTTTCCCAATTTGGAACCAGTCTGTTGTTCCATATCCAGTTCTAACTGTTGCTTCTTGACCTGCATACAGATTTCTCAGGAGGCAGGTCAGGTGGTCTGATATTTCTATCTAAGAATCTTCCACAGTTTGTTGTGATCCACACAGTCAAAGGCTTTGGCATAGTCGATAAAGCAGAAATAGATGTTTTTCATGGAACTCTCTTGCTTTTTCAATGATCCAGCAGATGTTGGCAATTTGATCTCTGGTTCCTCTGCCTTTTCTAAATCCAGCTTTAATGTCTGGAAGTTCAGAGTTCACATACTTTTGAAGCCTGGCTTGGAGAATTTTGAGCCTTACTTTGCTAGCATGTGAGATGAGTGCAATTGTGCGGTAGTTTGAGCATTCTTTGGCATTGCCTTTCTTTGAGATTGGAATGAAAACAGACCTTTTCCAGCCCTGTGGCCACTGCTGAGGTTTCCAAATTTGCTGGCATATTGAGTGCAGCACTTTCAGAGCATTATCTTTTAGGATTTGAAATAGCTCAACTGGAATTCCATCACCTCCACTAGCTTTGTTCATAGTGATGCTTTCTAAGGCCCACTTGACTTTGGCATTCCAGGATGTCTGGCTCTAGGTGACTTTTCACGTGATCATAGTTATCTGGGTCATGAAGAACTTTTTTTTTTGTATAATTCTTCTCTGTTTTCTTACCACCTCCTCTTAAGGCAATATTTGTAAGCAAATAGTCCCTTTATTTTTCTCTCTTTTCCCTTAAGAAAACATGACTCTATTTTAGTAATAAGGTACCACACATTGTTACAGTTTTTATGTTGTTGTATTCTTATATTTTAAAAAGTCAGCTTTAGTAGAAAACTCATGAAGTAAAGTCCAGTATTTCCATTACTGATAAGCACAGAGGCTAAGCTATTAATAGAACAAATTAGAAGTAAGAAGTAAACAGAAACTTTCATAAAGGAAAAATTTCAAAATGTTGCCACATTTTGATTTTTAAAATTAGGCAAAATCACACAGTATAAAATTGATCAATTTTAAGTAAACATTTTGCTGAATTTTGACAAACGTGTACAACCTTTTACTTCTTATCACCATTATGGTATAGAATATCATCTTCCTGAAATGTTTCCTCATATTTCTTTGCAGTCGATGCACCTCTCCCTCCTCACACCATCCACTTCCTGTCTCTAGAAACTACTAAGCTGTTGTCTATTGCTATAGCTCTGCCACTAAAAAGTTATGTAAATAAAATAATGTACTCTTCTTTACAAAACAGAAACAGAATTACAGATATCGAAAAAAAAATATGGTTACAAAAGGTGAAACATGATGGAGGGATAAATTGGGAGCTTGGGATTAACATACATACACTAATGTCTATAGAATATGTAACCAAACAGGATCTACTGTATAGCACAGGGAACTCTACTCAGTATGCTGTGATAACCTATATGAGAAAAGAATCTGAAAAATAATGAATATATGTAGGTATATATATATATATATATATATATATAACATATACACTAATCATTTTGCTGTACTTTGGAAACTAACACAACATATTGTAGATCAACTATAATACAATACAATCACTTAGAAGGATAATGTACTCTTTATAACTTGCTTATTTCATGTAGATCAGGACTTTTGCTGTTTGTCTAATATGGATGGCTAAATGATGTCTTCCAAAAGATATGTCTGTATCTTAACGATTGGAACATACCTTACAGGCAAAATAATAATAATGAAAGGTGCTTATGCTTGGGACTTCCCAGATAGTGAATTGGTAAAGAATCTGTCTGCAATAAGAGCTGCAAGAGAAGTCTGTTTGATCTCTTGGTTGGGAAGATTCCATTCACTTCAGTCAGTTCAGTTGCTCAGTCGTGTCCAATTCTTTGCAACCCCATGGACTGCAGTGTGACAGACTTCCCTGTCCATCACCAATTCCCAGAGCTTGCTCAAACTCATGTGCATTGATTCAGTGATGCCATCCAACCATCTCATCCTCTGTCATCCCCTTCTCCTCCTACATTCAATCTTTCCCAGCATCAGGCTCTTTTCCAAGGATTCAGTTCTTTGCATCAGGTGGCCGAAGAATTGGAGCTTTAGCTTCAGTATGAGTCCTTCCAATGAATATTCAGGACTGATTTCCCTTAGGACTGACTGGCTACATCTCCTTGCAGTCCAAGGGACTCTCAAGAATCTTCTCCGACACCACAGTTCAAAAGCATGCTTTCTTTATAGTCCAACTCTCACATCCATACATTACTACTGGGAAAACTGCAACTTTGACTAGATGGACCTTTTTTGGCAAAATAATGCTTCTTCTTTTTAATATGCTGTATACATTGGTTATAGCTTTTCTTCTGAGAAGCACCACAGGTGGTGTCTTTTAATTTCATGGCTGCAATCACCATCTGTATTGAATTTGAAGCCGGCCCCCTAAAAAACTTTCTCACTGTTTCCATTGTTTCCCCAACTATTTGCCATAAAGTGATGGAACCAGATGCCATGATCTTAGTTTTCTGAATGTTGAGTTTTAAGCCAGCTTTTTCACTCTCCTCTTTCACTTTCATCAAGAGACTCTTTAGTTCCTCTTCACTTTCTGCCATAAGGGCGGTGTCTTCTGCATATCTGAGGTTATTGATATTTTCCCTGGCAATCTTGATTCCAGCTTGTGTTTCAACTAGCCCTGCACTTCACATGATGCATTCTGCCTATAAGTTGAATAAGCAGGGTGATGATATATAGTCTTGACATACTTTTTTCCCAAATTGGAACCAATGTGTTGTTCCATGTTCTAACTGCTGCTTCTTGACCTGCATATAGATTTCTCAGGAGGCAGATAAGGTAATCTGGTATTCCCATCTCTTGAAGAATTTTTCAGTTTGTTGTGATCTACACAGTCAAAGGCTTTGGTGTAATCAATAAAACAGAAGTAGATGCTTTTTCTGGTATTCTCTTGCTTTTTTGATGATCCAAAAGATGTCGAGAATTTGATCTCTGATTCCTCTGATCTCTGAAGACTCCCTTAGAGGAGGAAGCAACAACTGACTCCAGAATTTTTGTCTAGATAATCCCATGGACAGAGGAGATTGGGGTGCTACATTCCGTGGGGTTGCCTAGTTGGATGCAACTTAGCATGCACACTCCCATGCTTATTCTATTTTATATGTGTGGTCACAAGCATATAAAAGCAGTAACATACGTTCTTACAAGAGAAGGCAGAGGATGTGTTGTCAGAAACACAGAGAAGTCTATGTAAAGATGGAACAGAGAGAGGTATGACTGGAAGCCACTTGATGCTAACAGCCACTAGAAGCTGGACAAGGCAAGGAGTGGATCCTTTCATAGAGCCTCCAGAGACTTAGACTTTTAGCAATGTATGAGAGTTTCATTTGCTCGTATCCTCTAGCAGTACTTGGTATTCTCAGAGGTTTATTACTCTTACATTTATTTGATTTATTGCAGTTTTAGTTGTTGTTCAATCCCCAAGTTGTGTCTAACTCTTTGTGACTGCATGAACTGTGACATGCCCAGCTTCTCTGTCCTTCACTATCTCCCTGAGTTTCTAAAACTCATGTCCATTGAGTCACTGATGCCATCCAACCATATCATCCTCTGTTGCTCCCTTCTTCTCTTGTGCTCAATCTTTTCCAGCATCAGAGTCTTTTCCAGTGAGTCAGCTGTTTGTATCATGCGGCCAAAGTATTGGAGCTTCAGCTTCAGCATCAGCCCTTCCAGTGAATATTCAGGGTTGATTTCCTAAAGGAAAAGGTTAACTGGTTTGATCTCCTTGCTGTCCAAAGGACTCTCAAGAATCTTCTCCAACACCATAGTTTGAAAAGCATCAATTATTCAATGCTCAGCCTTCTTTATGTTCTAACTCTTACATCCATACATGACTACTGTAAACACCACAGCTTTGACTATGCAGACCTTTGTCAGCAATGTGATGTCTTTGCTTTATAGAACACTGTCTAGGTTTGTCATAGCTTTCCTGCCAAGAAGCAGTCATCTTCCAATTTCATGGCTGCAGTCACTGCCCACAGTGATTTTGAAGCCCAAAGAAAATGAAATCTGTCACTGTTTCCATTTTTCCCTCATCTATTTGCCAGGAAGTGATGTGACTAAACGCCATGATCTTCACTTTTTGAATGTTAAGCTTTAAGCCAGCTTTTTCACTTTCTTCTTTCACCTACATCAAGAGGCTCTTTAGTTCCTTTTCACTTTCTGCCAATAAAGTGGTATCATCTGCATATCTCAGGCTGTTGATATTTCTCCTGGCAATCTTTATTCCAGCTTATGAGTCATCCAGCCCAGCATTTCACACGATGTACTCTGCATATCAGTGCCCTGCAGTTTTAGCAGATAATAGCATTGAATATCAGTTTAAATTTGCATTTTCAAGCAACAGGTGATGTAGAGTACAGCACCACATGTGTGTTGATTATCTGTCTACCTATTTTAGTGAAATGTGTATTCAAAACTTTTGCCCAAATACCTACTGAGCTTGGAGATTGCATTAGTTTGCTAGGAGTGCTTTAATCATGTATTACAAACTAAGTGGCTCAAACAACAGAAATGCATTGTCTATTCTGGTCAATAAGTAAACAGACCTCGGAAAAAGAAAAAAAAAGTTGTGGAGACTGTAAGTTTGAAAGCAAGGTGTCAGCAGGACTGGTTCTCTGTGAGGGTCGTGAATCTATTCTGTGTCTTTCTTCCAGTCTGTGGCAGTTTTCTGCCAATACATGGGGTCCTGGGCTTGTTAAAATATCACTCTGATCTCTACCTTCATCTTTGCATGATGTTCTCTGTATGCATTTCTACCTTTAAAGCTTTCCTCCTCACAAGGACCCAATTAAATTATTTAAGGGTTTAGCCTAATACTCCATTTAGCTTGCTTACCTCTTTAAAATCCTATCTTCAAATAAAGCATGTTATACTGGGCGTTAGGGCTCCAACACCAACAACAACAACAACAACAACAAAAAAATTGAGGGGAACACCATCCCTTCCATAATAGTGATGAGCGTGAGAAGTTCTTATTAGAGATGTTGAGTTAGATGTTTCTCTAATGCCTCCATGTGATTATGTCTAGGAGGCAACTGGTAGTATTGTTCTGTAACTCAGCAGTCAACTCCAAGTTGTACAAACACTATGCCAGTTTATCAGAATAGATATTATAATAGAATCTGTGACTGCAGATACAATTGCTAAGGGTAATGAAGACCATAGAAACCGAGTCAGAAACTTGAGGTGAAATTATTCAAGAAATGAACTGTTTGTACATAAAATTGTTAAAAAGAAACCAAAGGCACATGACAAACAAGCAAAATCTAATACTGGGAGTGGTTTATGATGTCAAAGGCTACTAAGAGGTTGAATAAAATAAAACTAAAAGGTGTCACTTGGATTTGGTAAGATGGAGATGACTGGTGACAGTAATGAAAATAATTTCAGCAGAACTGTGGGGACAGCATACGGATCACAATATGCTGGCACCGTCTTTCTGTAGGAAAACTCACGGTGTCATTAACACCATTTAGAGGCTGAGAAATTAGATCAAGAGCCCAGAGGACTCTAAGTCAAGAACTACATATGTATTTCCCCAGATAAGGTTTGATTAAGGTAGTCGCAGCCACATTTCTCTCTTTCAACTTAAAGTTAGACATACAATTCATACCAGATGTGTTGCCTTTCGGCCTATATTTCCACGAGTTTAAGTTGTACATACTCTGTGAATCATCTCCTGGTTAAAGTAATACCCATTAAATTATTTTTTTGTTATCATCCAGCAACATTTTTAAATTATCTGAAGCCAAAGTGATTATAGCATCTTAAAATAGTGGTGTTATATATATATATATATATATATATATATATATATATATAATTTTTATATGATATCAGTTCAGTTCAGTTCAGTTCAGTCGCTCAGTCGTGTCCGACTCTTTGTGACCCCATGAATCGCAGCACGCCAGGCCTCCCTGTCCATCACCAACTCCCGGAGTTCACTCAGACTCACGTCCATCAAGTCAGTGATGCCATCCAGCCATCTCATCCCCGTCGTCCCCTTCTCCTCCTGCCACCAATCCCTCCCAGCATTAGAGTCTTTTATATGTGACAATATAAACACATATATAAAAATACATATATATATAGAAAGAGAATAGCACAAATTTCTTCTTTCCTAACTAATTGAAATGTTAATTTGAAGATAGTTTTGTAACCAATGACACGTGGCTCAGTGCTAACACTGACGATTGAATCGAAACATTGATTAATTTCATAATTGAGAAAATATTTCATTAAAACACACATTTATTTTACATTAGTGAAGTTTATTTTTTTGTGATTCTGAGGGAAATGGAAGCTGTTTCTTTTCAATTGAAAATAAATGTCAGATAATTTGGTAGGTTTTATAGAATTATCAACTAATTAAATGACTATTTACAGATTCCCTCCATGAATAAACTCATCTTACACACATTTACTGAGTTCTTACTTTGTGTCAGACGTTGTACTACTGGTATGATTAGAGTACTAAATGAGACTGACAAGGCCCTGCCATGCCACAGTTTGTATTTGAGGGAGAGTGATAGATAATACAATAAATAAGTGATTTAATCATGTTTTACAGGAATGGAGTCTCCTTTAGATTTAGCAACACATACTGGACCTTAAGAAACACACCAAGAGCCAGAAGAGGAAAGTGCCTGTTGGGGAAAAGGACAAACAAAGCCCCTAAGACATAAATATCATGTTATATTAATAGTAATGCTCAGATTTTAGCCTAGTCCAAAATCACATGTATGGTGTAATTGCAGTTTGCTAAGAGCACAGAAGTTTAATCCTCTCATGCATGTATGAAAAGGGAACTATTTGAGATGATGGATGTGCTCATTATCTCAGTGGGCGAAATCACAATGTATAGGTATATCAGACCATCACATTGTATACTTTAAACATCTTTAAGGATCAAAATATGGAGCAGCTCATTGTTCTCCTTGGAGCTGGAAACTTGGTAGAGAATGCAGGACATGATGATGACAAGTGTGGTGGTGGAATTAAGATAAAAGTTCATCCATTTATTCTCTTTGTTCTCAGTAGAATATCACATAAAACTATCAGTTGAGAGGAGATGAAGGAGATGAAGTCTGAAATTATTATCTTGGATATTAAACAGTTGACTTATTTTGGAATCTTTGTAGAATTTCAAGGTAGTGCTGAGTATGGAATCATGAATAAAAATACATGTAGCAGTATTCAGTTTACCCAGCAAAGTCAGATATTGAATAACAGTCCAGAGAGGAGAATAATTGGTTTATATCAGAGTAAGGGTTTTGCTTATATAGTGCATGCTCAATCACTTCAGTTGTGAAGTGCAACCCATGGACTGTAGCCTGTGAGATTCCTCTGTCTATGGGATTCTCCAGTCAATAATACTGGAGTGGGTTGTCATTTCCTTCTTCAAGGGATCTTCCCAACCCAGGGATCTAACCTTTGTCTCCTGCATCTCATGCATTGCAGGTGGATTCTTTATCCACTGAGCCACTGAGGAAGCACTTGCTTATATAGTAGAACATAGGAAATTAAGGGAAAAGGAGTTGAAATACATGGAAGGGAATAGTTATAGCTTCATACCATGGAAAATAAGTTAGCGAGGTAAGAAATGATAACTAGAATAAATAATTAGTATTAAATGGAGGCCAGTGGATGAAGCTGTCTATCAGCAGTTGAATAATCGTTACATTTTAAGCACAGAGTCAATGATCTGAAATAACAAATGTATCTTTGAAAAAAATACTGTTTGAATAATCATATGATTTGTTTCAAAATTATTTCACCCTCTCTCAAATTTCTACTGAAGTATGTCCAACTACATTTCAAATACAGCATATAAACCATGATGTGGGGCTGTGGATCTTGGGGAGAGAATATGCTGAAGAGAGAAAAACAGAGAAGAAGGAGAAGCAGAAATAAAAAAAGAGAAAAAAAGGAACAGGAAGACATTTCTTTTAAATATTATTTTATTAGCAAAATTTCATTTTTTAAGTTCATATTAAACATGCACTTCCTATTTTAATTATCTCAAAAGTTGAAGGTGAAAGGGTTAGTTGCTCAGTTCTGTCCAACGCTTCATGATACCATGGACTATAGCCCACCAGGCTCCTCTGTCCATGAAATTCTCCTGGCAAGAATACTGGAGTGGGTAGTCATTCCCTTCTCCAGGGGATTTTCCCAACCCAGGTCTCCTGCATTGCAGGCAGATTCTTTACCATCTGAGCCACCAGGGAAGCCCTTAACTATCTCAGGTAAACATCTTATCATTTCCTATAACGTGTCAGGACAAGAAATTTATATATATAGTATAAATATATCTTACATTATTTAGCACCCAATATGTATATATAATTAAGTTGAAAAGTTAACTGTGCTCATTCATTAGATAGTACAAATTATAGTCACCTTGATGGCTTCCTTTCTTGGCTCTCTTAAGTTCGAAGATAGAAGGTCTTCTTGGGTTTTATTAATTCTAGTTTCTGAAAAAGCTTAAATATCATTAATACAATGTTGGTGAATAATTTATTATTAAGTACTTTGAACCTTTAATAATTATGTTTTGGAAGTATTATTATTTACAAGGAAATATTGTCAAGTTTATTGTTGAAAAACAAAAATATCAGCTTTAAAAGAAGTAGCTGCTGCTGCTGCTGCTGCTAAGTCGCTTCAGTCGTGTCCTACTCCGTGCGACCCCACAGACAGCAGCCCACCAGGCTCCCCTATCCCTGGGATTCTCCAGGCAAGAACACTGGAGTGGGTTGCCATTTCCTTCTCTAATGAATGAAAGGGAAAAGTGTAAGTGAAGTTGCTCAGTCGTGTCCGACTCTTCGCCACCCCATGGTCTGCAGCCTACCAGGCTCCTCTGTCCATGGGATTTTCCAGGCAAGAGTCCTGGAGTAGGGTGCCATTGCCTTCTCCAAAAAGAAGTAGCAGAAGTATATATATATATATATATATATATATATATATATTTTTTAATTTATTACAGTGTACGTATATATACATACTGGGAATAAATTGGATACACACATATACAATTAACAGTTACTATCTCTAGGTAATGTAATATCAATTTATTGTTACCTTTTTTCTGAAATTTTTTCTTCAATAAGCATGGACTACTTAAATAATTTTGCAAGTTTATTTTTAAATTTGAAAAAAAGATGTCTGAGCAAAGGCTTGGTTCTTCTAAAAAGGCAATATTTTCCTCTTTTCATTTAGATTGGATACTTTACTCCTCAAGCCATGCTTATCCACAGATTTTATGACCATGTGGCATAGTATTTGATGTTGCTTAATCACTAAATCATCTGACTCTTTTGTGACCCCCATGGACTGTAGCCTGCCAGGATCCTCTGTCCATGCAATTTCCCACACAAGAATATGGTAGTAGATTGCCATTTGTTTTTCCAGGGATCTTCCCCATCCAGGGATCGAACCAATGTCTCCTGCATTATGGGGCAAGTTCTTTACCACTGAGCCACCAGGGAAGTCCTTGAATTGTGAAAGTGAAGTCGCTCAGTTGTGTCCGACTCTTTGTGACCCCATGGACTGTAGCCTAACAAGCTTCCTCGTACATGGAATTTTCCAGGCAAGAGTACTGGAGTAGGTTGACATTTCCTTCTCCAGAGGATCTTCCCAACCCAGGGATCGAACCTGGGTCTCCTGCATTGTAGTCAGACGTTCACTAGTACTATACCATTAAAAAGTATTAAATATTTGGGGCTTTCAAGGTGGCACAAGGGGTAAAGAACCTGCCTGCCCATGCAGGTGATGTAAGAGACACAGGTTCAATCCCTGGATCAAGAAGATCCCCTGGAGAAGGAAAAGACACCCCTTTCCAGTATTCTGGCCTGGAGAATCCCATGGACAGAGGAGACTGGCTGGCTATAGTTCATAGAGTCACAAAGAGACAGAACTGAAGTGACTTAGCATGCATACAAGTATATGTGAATATTTCTCTATTAAGGAGAGAAAACATTCCCTGTGTGAAAAGCTCTTGTGTATGAATCTTTGCCATTACATATTCCTTGATCAGCTACTGGAATTATCTTTTCTGTTCCCCTGTCTGAAAGGTGAAAATAAATCATAGTTACTAAGAAAAAAGTAGTAAGATACCTGAAAAGATCATTTTAGCTATTATGAAAAACAAGCAAAAAAAAAACAAAAAAAAAAACAAAGTTTCTAACACTCACAAAAAATTAGCATAGTCCATTATGGTAAACTCCACCATATAAATACATTTTTATTTCACTTTCTGCTATTTTTTCTATTTCATTTTAATGCATAGTTCTTGTTATTTTTCTTTTCATTTTTCTGATTGTATTCTGTTGTCTTTCCATTTTCTCACTAAACTGGAACCCTAAATTATTTCATAGAAATCTATGATCATTCTATATCTTACAAATTGCTTAGTACCAAATTAACCTTATATGATTTGTTTTAGACATCATGTCCCAATGCCCATTTTTAGTCATTGATTTTCCTACATTGGCTCACAAGATAATCTTAAAAGCTTTGATTTCACCGAGGCATCCAAGTGGTGCTTGTGGCAGTACTTTTAATTAAAAATTGAGGCTACTGAAATAAAAAAAAATTAGAAAATGTAGTCCTTTATGCAAATCAACTCTATAAACTGGAAATTTACATAAAAATCACTTTTTTCATAAAAGTTTACTTTATAAATTCATATTCACTTAGATTTATTATTCCAAACCAGATCTGCCTTGTCTAGCATGTTGTTATAGTTATTTAGTCACTAAGTGGTGTCCAACTCTTTTTAATCCCCATGGACTGAAGCCAAGTAAGTTCCTCTGTCCATAGGATTTCCCAGGCAAGTATACTGCAGTGGGTTGCCATTTTCTTCTCCATGGGATCTCCCCAAACCAGGGATGGAACTTTCATCTCCTGCATTGGATTCTTTACCACTGAGCCAGCAGGGAAGCCCCTTAGACATAAAAAAAAAAAAAAAAAAAAAAAATTTCTCCTTTTCTTCAAATGTTCTCTATTATCCACATCATCACTCTAAGAAGCTTATCAATGTATTGACCCACAAAATTTCTTTTTTAGAGGAAATTTCAATGATAATAAAATTTAATTATTTATTATTATTTATCAATTAATGAAGACAATGGCAAATGAACTAGCTGTAGTTATTTTTTTTAATTTGAATTTTTTTTCTTTTTTTTAATTTTATTTTATTTTTAAACTTTACAATATTGTATTAGTTTTGCCAAACATCAAAGTGAATCCACTACAGGTATACCCATGCTCCCCATCCTGAACCCTCCTCCCTCCTCCCTCCCCATACCCTCCCTCTGGGTCGTCCCAGTGCACCAGCCCCAAGCATCCAGTATCGTGCATCGAACCTGGACTGGCGACTCATACATGATATTACACATGTTTCAATGCCATTCTCCCAAATCTCCCCACCCTCTCCCTCTCCCACAGAGTCCATAATACTGATCTATACATCAGTGTTTCTTTTGCTGTCTCGTACACAGGGTTATTGTTACCATCTTTCTAAATTCCATATATATGTGTTAGTATACTGTATTGGTGTTTTTCTTTCTGGCTTATTTCACTCTGTATAATAGGTTCCAGTTTCATCCACCTCATTAGAACTGATTCAAATGCATTCTTTTTAATGGCTGAGTAATACTCCATTGTGTATATGTACCACAGCTTTCTTATCCATTCATCTGCTGATGGACATCTAGGTTGCTTCCATGTCCTGGCTATTACAAACAGTGCTGTGATGAACATTGGGGTACACGTGTCTCTTTCCCTTCTGGTTTCCTCAGTGTGTATGCCCAGCAGTGGGATTGCTGGATCATAAGGCAGTTCTATTTCCAGTTTCTTAAGGAATCTCCACACTGTTCTCCATAGTGGCTGTACTAGTTTGCATTCCCACCAACAGTGTAAGAGGGTTCCCTTTTCTCCACACCCTCTCCAGCATTTATTGCTTGTAGACTTTTGGATCGCAGCCATTCTGACTGGCGTGAAATGGTACCTCATTGTGGTTTTGATTTGCATTTCTCTGATAATGAGTGATGTTGAGCATCTTTTCATGTGTTTGTTAGCCATCTGTATGTCTTCTTTGGAGAAATGTCTATTTAGTTCTTTGGCCCATTTTTTGATTGGGTCATTTATTTTTCTGGAGTTGAGCTGTAGGAGTTGCTTGTATATTTTTGAGATTAGTTGTTTGTCAGTTGCTTCATTTGCTATTATTTTCTCCCATTCTGAAGGTTGCCTTTTCACCTTGCTAATAGTTTCCTTTGTTGTGCAGAAGCTATCTCTGGGCTTTCTATTTTTTTCCATTGATCTATATTTCTGTCTTTGTGCCAGTACCATACTGTCTTGATAACTGTGGCTTTGTAATAGAGCCTGAAGTCAGGTAGGTTGATTCCTCCAGTTCCCTTCTTCTTTCTCAAGATAGCTTTAGCTATTCGAGGTTTTTTGTATTTCCATACAAATTGTGAAATTATTTGTTCTAGCTCTGTGAAGAATACCATTGGTAGCTTGATGGGGATTGCATTGAATCTATAGATTGCTTTGGGTAGTATAGTCATTTTCACTATATTGATTCTTCCAATCCATGAACATGGTATATTTCTTCATCTATTAGTGTCCTCTTTGATTTCTTTCACCAGTGTTTTATAGTTTTCTATATATAGGTCTTTAGTTTCTTTAGGTAGATATATTCCCAAGTATTTTATTCTTTCCATTGCAATGGTGAATGGAATTGTTTCCTTAATTTCTCCTTCTGTATTCTCACTATTAGTGTATAGGAATGCAAGGGATTTCTGGGTGTTGATTTTATATCCTGCAACTTTACTATAGTCATTGATTAGTTCTAGTAATTTCTGGTGGAGTCTTTAGGGTTTTCTATGTAGAGGATCATGTCATCTGCAAACAGTGAGAGTTTTACTTCTTCTTTTCCAATTTGGATTCCTTTTATTTCTTTTTCTGCTCTGATTGCTGTGGCCAAAACTTCCAAAACTATGTTGAATAGTAATGGTGAAAGTGGGCACCCTTGTCTTGTTCCTGACTTTAGAGGAAATGCTTTCAATTTTTCACCATTGAGGATAATGCTTGCTGTGGGTTTGTCATATATAGCTTTTATTATGTTGAAGTATGTTCCTTCTCTTCCTGCTTTCTGGAGAGTTTTTATCATAAATGGATGTTGAATTTTGTCACAGGCTTTCTCTGCATCTATTGAGATAATCATATGGTTTTTATTTTTCAATTTGTTAATGTGGTGTATTACATTGATTGATTTGTGGATATTGAAGAATCCTTGCATCCCTGGGATTAACCCCACTTGGTCATGGTGTGTGATCTTTTTAATGTGTTGTTGGATTCTGATTGCTAGAATTTTGTTAAGGATTTTTGCATCTATGTCCATCAGTGATATTGGCCTGTAGTTTTCTTTTTTTGTGGGATCTTTGTCAGGTTTTGATATTAGGGTGATGGTGGCCTCATAGAATGAGTTTGGAAGTTTACCTTCCTCTGCAATTTTCTGGAAGAGTTTGAGCAGGATAGGTGTTAGCTCTTCTCTAAATTTTTGGTAGAATTCAGCTGTGAAGCCGTCTAGACTTGGGCTTTTGTTTGCTGGAAGATTTTTGATTACAGTTTCAATTTCTGTGCTTGTGATGGGTCTGTTAAGATGTTCTATTTCTTCCTGGTCCAGTTTTGGAAAGTTGTACTTTTCTAAGAATTTGTCCATGTGTTCCACGTTGTCCATTTTATTGGCATATAATTGTTGATAGTAGTCTCTTATGATCCTTTGTATTTCTGTGTTGTCTGTTGTGATCTCTCCATTTTCATTTCTAATTTTATTGATTTGATTTTTCTCCCTTTGTTTTTTGATGAGTCTAGCTAATGGTTTTTCAATTTTACTTATCCTTTCAAAGAACCAGCTTTTGGCTTTGTTGATTTTTGCTTTGATGTCTTTTGTTTCTTTTGCATTTATTTCTGCCCTAATTTTTAAGATTTCTTTCCTTCTATTAACCCTCGGGTTCTTCATTTCTTCCTTTTCTAGTTGCTTTAGGTGTAGGGTTAGGTTATTTATTTGACTTTTTTCTTGTTTGTTGAGGTATGCCTATACTGCTATGAACTTTCCCCTTAGGACTGCCTTTACAGTGTCCCATAGGTTTTGGGTTGTTGTGTTTTCATTTTCATTCATTTCTATGCAAATTTTGATTTCTTTTTTGATGTCTTCTGTGATTTGTTGGTTATTCAGCAGCGTGTTGTTCAGCCTCCATATGTTGGAATTTTTAATAATTTTTCTCCTGTAATTGAGATCTAATCTTACTTCCTTGTGGTCAGAAAAGATGCTTGGAATGATTTCTTTTTTTTTTTTTTTAATTTACCAAGGCTAGATTTATGGCCTAGGATGTGATCTATCCTGGAGAAGCTTCCATGTGCACTTGAGAAAAAGGTGAAATTCATTGTTTTGGGATGAAATGTCCTATAGATATCAATTAGGTCTAACTGGTCTATTGTATCGTTTAAAGTTTGTGTTTCCTTGTTAATTTTCTGTTTAGTTGATCTATCCATAGGTGTAAGTGGGGTATTAAAGTTTCCCACTATTATTGTGTTATTGTTAATTTCTCCTTTCATACTTGTTAGCATTTGTCTTACATATTGCGGTGCTCCCGTGTTGGGTGCATATATATTTATAATTGTTATAGCTTCTTCTTGGATTGATCCTTTGATCATTATGTAGTGACCATCTTTGTGTCTTTTCACAGCCTTTGTTTTAAAGTCTATTTTATCTGATATAAGTATGGCTACTCCTGCTTTCTTTTTGTCCCTATTTGCATGGAAAATCTTTTTCCAGCCCTTCACTTTCAGTCTGTATGTGTCCCCTGTTTTGAGGTGGGTCTCTTGTAGACAACATATGTAGGGGTCTTGTTTTTCCATGCATTCAGCCAGTCTTTGTCTTTTGGTTGGGGCATCCAACCCATTTATGTTTAAGGTAATCACTGATAAGTATGATCCTGTTGCCATTTACTTTATTATTTTGGGTTCGATTTTATACACCATTTTTGTGTTTCCTGTCTAGAGAATATCCTGTAGTATTTGTTGGAGAGCTGGTTTGATGGTGCAGAATTCTCTCAGCTTTTGCTTGTCTGAAAAGCTTTTGATTTCTCCTTCATACTTGAATGAGATCCTTGCTGGGTACAATAATCTGGGCTGTAGGTTATTTTCTTTCATCACTTTAAGTATGTCTTGCCATTCCCTCCTGGCTTGAAGAGTTTCTATTGAAAGATCAGCTGTTATCCTTATGGGAATTCCCTTGTGTGTTATTTGTTGTTTTTCCCTTGCTGCTTTTAATATTTGTTCTTTGTGTTTGATCTTTGTTAATTTGATTAATATGTGTCTTGGGGTGTTTCGCCTTGGGTTTATCCTGTTTGGGACTCTCTGGGTTTCTTGGACTTGGGTGATTATTTCCTTCCCCATTTTAGGGACGTTTTCAACTATTATCTCCTCAAGTATTTTCTCATGGTCTTTCTTTTTGTCTTCTTCTTCTGGGACCCCTATGATTCGAATGTTGTAACATTTAATATTGTCCTGGAGGTCTCTGAGATTGTCCTCATTTCTTTTAATTCGTTTTTCTTTTATCCTCTCTGATTCATTTATTTCTACCATTCTATCTTCTAATTCACTAATCCTATCTTCTGCCTCTGTTATTCTATTTGTTGCCTCCAGAGTGTTTTTAATTTCACTTATTGCATTATTCATTATATATTGACTCTTTTTTATTTCTTCTAGGTCCTTGTTAAACCTTTCTTGCATCTTCTCAATCTTTGCCTCCAGGCTATTTATCTGTGATTCCATTTTGATTTCAAGATTTTGGATCAATTTCACTATCATTATTCAGAATTCTTTATCAGGTAGATTCCTTATCTCTTCCTCTTTTGTTTGGTTTGGTGGGCATTTATCCTGTTCCTTTATCTGCTGTGTATTCCTCTGTCTCTTCATCTTGTTTAAATTGCTGAGTTTGGGGTGTACTTTCTATATTCTGGCAGTTTGTGGAGTTCTCTTTATTGTGGTGTTTCTTTGCTCTGTGTGGGTTTGTACAGGTGGCTTGTCAAGGTTTCCTGGTGAGGAAAGCTTGTGTCGGTGTTCTGGTGGATGGAGCTGTATTTCTTCTCTCTGGAGTGCAATGAAATGTCCAGTAATGAGTTATGGGATGTCTATGGTTTTGGGGTGACTTTGGGCTGCCTGTATCTTGGAGCTCAGGGCTGTGTTCCTTGTTGCTGGAGAATTTGCTTGGTATGTCTTGCCCTGAAACTTGTTGGCCCTTGTATGGTGCTTGGTTTCAGTGCAGGTATGGAGGCATTTGATGAGCTCCTGTCAATTAATGTTCCTTGGAGTCAGGAGCTCCCTGGAGTCAGGGTTTGGAGTTAAGCCTCCTGCTTCCAGTTATCAGTCTTATTTTTACAGTAGTTTCAGAGCTTCTCCTTCTATACAGCACCATTGATAAAACATCTACATTAAAGATGAAAAGTTTCTCTACCGTGAGGGTCACCCAGAGAGGTTCACAGCGTTATATGGAGAAGAGAAGAGGGAGGAGGGAGTTAGAGGTGACCCGAATGAGATGAGGTGGAATCATCACATGTTTGAGTGTGTATAATTTTAATTTATAGTAATTTTTTACTTAAAACTTATTTTTTGTAAAGTAAGAAATGTGAGTATTAATGAAGACCATGAGATGACTTAAGGATTTATTCCATAGTAAACAAGCATGAAACTATTTCTTTAATGCTCCAGTCAGTGAGTTCTCTTTCCATGTCAGATTGCCACCATATCCAACATCAAATAATTATTCTTTCCAGTTATTTGGAGAATTAAATTTGTCATAGCTCCTTTCTTCACAGTGGCATACTCAAAATGGAGGTCATCATTTTTTTTTTTCCTGTGTCTAAAAGCAGGATAGTAAATATTTCTGACTTTTCAGGCTATGTGGACTTTTTTGCAACTTCTCAGTTCTGTCATTTTCGTGCTAAAACAGCCATGACAAATGTGAAACAAGTAAGCTATGTTCCAATGAAATTTTATTTACCAAAGCACGTGACAGTTCCAGAACTGGATCACCATGGTATAGACTCACTTTTCCCTGATCCTCCCTTTTAATTGGGTTTCCCAGGTGGTGCTAGTGGTAAAGAATCACCTGCAATAGAGGAGATGTAATGAGACTAGGGTTCGATCCCTGGGTTGGGAAGATCCCCTGGCAATCGACACTAGTATTCTTGCCTGGAGAATCCCGTGGATAGAAGAGCCTGGATGGCTACAGTCCATAGGGTCACAAAGAATCTGTCACAACTGAAGTGACTTAGCATGCTTTTATAATTACAACTAAATGCCCCAGAAACAGTTCAAAAGACAATGACAAAAGTATTTTGAAAGTTATAAAAAAGGATGGGCTAGGAATATTAATCCTTAAGGAGCAAGAAAATAGGTCCTTGGGTTTTATTTTTATTTCCTAAATATGGTGGTCACTGGAGACTTCTATAACCTGAACACATCCATTGGAATAAAAATAAATAAATAAACCATAAAGTACTTTCTCTGCTCAGAGAATCAGGAAACACAAAGGCCAATGCTTGCTTCACATCTAACACATTGGTTAATTCACTTGCAGCAGCAGCTTCAAGGATTTAATGTCCTGAACCAGTCTGCTCCAAACCTGAGACGGCAGTGATCAAGCAGATCCACCCACAGGAAAAGCAGCAGAAGAGCCCTGGGTGTCTTGACCTTCTATGTAGTAGCACAAGGATACAAAAACCTAGTCTATCTCTTCCCTGCTCTATCTGCTACTGCACCCTATCTCCTTCATACATAGAAGATTTCCCTACCAACAATAGACAGCTTTGGAAAGTAGCTCCTGCCTTAGAAGGAGACACTGACAGAGTTTGAGCAGAAGCATCAGTAGCAACTGAAGAAGGAAGCAGGACAGAATAATATGTCAGAGCTCTGAAAATTAAATAGTCATGGGGAACATAGCTCACAAAAGCGATCGGAATTTATCTGCTTACCTTGCATAGAATACAGTCAAATATGTACTGACATAATATTCAAAATGTTCATGATGGAATAAAAGGCCATTCATCATATCCAGAACCAGAAAAAAAAAAAAAAAATTAAATGAGGAAAGACAGTCAATTGATGCCAATGCTGAGATGAGTCAGATGTTGGAATTACCTTATCATGACTTAAACAACATTACAAGAAAGACTTAAATAAAATTATTTTTAAAAATCTCAGGAAAGATATAGAAGTTAAAAAATGACTAAAAGAAAATTACAGACACAAAAATTAACATAACTGAAATAAAATTTACTGGGTAAATGTGACACTGGAGTGGAGATGAAAAGGATAAAATCAGAGTTTTACCAACAGATCAATAGAATTTACTTGCTCTAAAAAACAGAGAATAGATTTTAGAAAATCAGCCTCAGGAATTTGTGGAAGAGCAAACTATGTAACATTCATATCATTAGAACGTCATCAGGAAAGACAATAGGAATAAAGTAAAATATTTTAAAAAATGAATGAGAGGCTTATCTAGTGGCTAAGTGGTGAAAATCTGCCTGCCAATGCAGGAAACATGTTTTTTTATCTCTGGTCTGGGGAGATCCCATGCACTACAACTATTGAGGCTGTGCTGTACAGCCAAGGGTCCTAGAGTCTATGTTCTGCAACAAGAGAAGCCGCTGCAATGAGAAGCCTGTATATTGAAATAAAGAGTAGCCCTTCCCCTCATCACTGCAACTAGAGAAAAGCCCATGCAACAAGACCCAGCACAACCAAAATTAAAATAAAATTATCTTTAAAAATGGGTGAAACTTCCCAAATTCAATGAAAGACATTTAGTTACTATATATTCAATAAACTTAGCAATTCTAAGTTGGATAAGTTTAAAAATTCTCACCAAAGTATATCATAATTATTACCATTAAGGACAAAAAATTCATGCAAATATCCAGAAAGAAGTGGTACAATACCTATGGAGAAACACCAGACAGTCCTTATATCACCTAAAATAACTGAGGCCAGAAGAAGCAGAACAACATTTTCAAATGCTGGAAGAAGAGATATCAATTCAGAATTATGTATCCTGAAAAAATATTCTTCAAGAAAGAATTAAAAATAAAGAAAATTTGCAGCAAGCACACCTTTCAGTTAAAAATAGCCATAGGAAACTCTCTACAGAGAAAAGGAAGGATAACCAAAGAAGTGTAGAACCTTCACAAAGGAAAGAAACACATCACAATAAGTAAAATTAGAAATAAAACATAACAGGCAATTTTTCAACTATTGGGTTTCTTTAATCATATTTTATGGTGGGAGCAAAACTTTTAATAGTTAAGATATAATGCTCAATGTAAGGATAAGAAACAAACAATTGTTACCATTATATATAAAAGTCAAGAGAATAAAGGGACCTAAATGGAAATAAACAAACAGTTCAAGCAACCAATAGGAAAGCAACATATAGGAAAAAAAATAAGCAGAGGAAACAAACAAATATTATATAAAAAAATGACAGACTTAAACTCTAACATATCAGTAATTATTTAAATGTAAATGGCTTAAGTACACAAATGAAAAAGCAAAGACTTTCAAGTTGAATTAAAAAAACAGTTGCATATGACAAATTTGCTTCAAACTTAGCAACATAGATTAGTTGAAAGTAAAAGGACAACTAAATATACAGTAAACAAATATTTAAAAAACCATGACTAGCCAGATTAATATAAAATAAATATATTTCAGAGCAAAGAGAATTATAAGGGATATCATATAATAGTAAAAGAGTCAGTGCAGCAAGAAGATACAATTCTAAATGAGCATGCACTAAAAATAGATTTGCAAAATGCATTAGAAAATACTACTGGAAATAAATTAGGGAATACACAAATCAACATCTATAGTTAGTGTTTCATAACCTACTCTTAGTGGTTAATATAAGTACTACACAGAAAACCAGGAAGGATGTAAAATTCTACAACACCATTAGCTAAAGGAATCTATTAATATTTGATATTTATAGAACAATCTGAACTTCCCCGGTGTCTCAGATGGTAAACCGCCTGCCTGCAATGCGGGAGACCCGGGTTCGATCCCTGGGTGGGAAGATCTCCTGAAGAAAGAAATGGCAACCCACTCCAGTATTCTTGCCTGGAGAATCCCATGGACAGAGGAGCATGATAGTAGGTTACAGTCCATGGGGTCGCAAAGAGTAGGACACGACTGAGTGACTTCACTATCTACCCAACTATGGCAGAATACACATTTTTTCCCAAAGGCCTATAAAACATTTAACAAGACAGATAATAACTTGTGAGAAAAGAACTATAAAATTTTAAAAGAATTTAAATTATGTGCAAAATGTTCCCAGAACAAAAGGGATTGAATTAATAATTGATAATAGAAAATAGGAAAATCCCCAAGCCTTGAAAATAAAACACACTTATAATTGACCCATGGGACAAAGAAAGAATCTCAAAGTAAATTTAAAAATGCATAGAACTGAGTGAAAATAAAAATACATCATAGTAAAATTTGTGGAGAATTGCTAAAACAGTGCTGAACGGAAAATTTATGGCACTAAATGCTCGCATTAGAAATTAGGAAAAATTCAATAATCTACCTTTGAACCTCAAGAAACTAAAGAAAGAAGAGCAAGATAAACCCAAAGAGTAGAAAGTATGTAACTGAATATAGAAACAAAAAATAGAGAAAACTAATTAATGCAAAATCTGTTTCTTTGAAAGTATGTTTTTTAACTTAATAAAATTCTGGTAAAACTGACAAAATAAGAGAGAAAAAATTATGATTACCACTATAAAAAAAAAATGAAACAAAAGGTATCACTATAAAACATGGTGCTTTAAAATGATAATAAATGTTTATAATAATTTTTTGTTGTTGTTTTTACTTTACAATATTGTATTGGTTTTTCCATACATCAACATGAATCCGCCATGGGTGTACACGTGTTCCCAATCCTGAACCCCACCCCCCACCTCCCTCCCCATACCATCCCTCTGGGTCATCCCAGTGCACCAGCCCCAAGCTTCCTGTATCCTGCATCAAACTTGGACTGGCAATTCATTTCTTATTTAATATTATATATGTTTCAATGCCATTCTCCCAAATCATCCCCCCTTTCCCTCTCCCACAGAATCCAAAAGACTGTTCTATACATCTGTGTCTTTTTGCTGTCTCGCATACAGGGTTATCGTTACCATCTTTCTAAATTCCAAATATATTCGTTAGTATAATGTATTGGCGTTTTTCTTTCTGGCTTACTTCACTCTGTATAATCAGCTCCAGTTTCATCCACCTCATTAGAACTGATTCAAATGCATTCTTTTTAATGGCTGAGTAATACTCCATTGTGTATATGTACCACAGCTTTCTTATCCATTCATCTGCTGATGGACATCTAGGTTGCTTCCATGTCCTGGCTATTATAAACAGCCCTGCGATGAACATTGGGGTACACATGTCTCTTTCAATACTGGTTTCCTCGGTGTGTATGTCCAGCAGTGGGATTGCTGGATCATAAGGCAGTTCTATTTCCAGTTTTTTAAGGAATCTCCACCCTGTTCTCCACAGTGGCTGTACTAGTTTGCATTCCCATCAGCAGTGTAAGAAGGTTCCCTTTTCTCCACACCCTCTCCAGCATTTATTACTTGTAGACATTTGGATCACAGTCATTCTGACTGGTGTGAGATGGTACCTCATAGTGGTTTTGATTTGCATTTCCCTGATAATGAATGATGTTGAGCATCTTTTCATGTGTTTGTTAACTATCTGTATGTCTTCTTTGGAGAAATGTCTATTTAGTTCTTTGGCCCATTTTTTAGATTGGGCCGTTTATTTTCCTGGAATTGAGCTGCAGGAGTTGCTTGTATATTTTTGAGATTAGTTGTTTGTCAGTTGCTTCATTTGCTATTATTTTCTCCCATTCTGAAGGCTGTCTTTTCATCTTGCTTATAGTTTCTTTTGTTGTGCAGAAGCTTTTAATTTTAATTAGGGCCCATTTGTTTATTTTTGCTTTTATTTCCAATATTCTTGGAGGTGAGTCATAGAGGATCCTGCTGTAATTTATGTCGGAGAGTGTTTTGCCTATGTTCTCCTCTAAAAATTTTATAGTTTCTGATCTTATGTTTAGATCTTTAACCCATTTTGAGTTTATAATAATTTGACACATCTACTCAACATCTTGAAATAAAAGGACTAATTCATAAGAAACTCAAGCTACAAACTCTAAGACAAAATGAAACAAATAACCTGAGAAGTCATATAACCAGTAAACAAATATAAAGTGCAATTTAAAAAAAAAAAGAAACAAAAAACTACTGAAAAAGGAATATCAAGGATCAGGTGGTTTTACTTAGAATTTTTCTGAATATGGAAGAAAATTAATGTCAATTTTACACAATGTCTTTCAGAAAATATAAAAAGAAGAAACACTTCCCAACCAAATTCATGAGACCAGTATTACCTTGATATCAAAATAATTAAGGGAAACCATGAAAAAGAAAATTATAGGCCAATATGTCTAATAGACTTCATGCAAAAATCTTCAACAAATATCAGCAAATTTAATCCAACAATATGTAAAAATAATAGTAGTCCATGATAAGTGAAATTTATTACCAGTATGCAGTCCTGGCTCAATAATTCCATCACTAACATCTTCCGTATAAAGTGACTAAAGAAGAAAACCATATAATATCAACCGATCAGTAAAATCATTGATGAAGAAAACAAAAATATTACATTAGAGATAGAGGTGGACATCTTTAGCTTGAAAAAGACTATCTACAAAGTATCCATCACTGCAATCATATTTGATGGTTGGAGACTAGAAACTTTCCCTCTAAAATTGCAATAAGGTAAAGAGGAGAAATAAAGTTACTTTCATTTGAAGATGAAATAATTTTCTTTGAAGAAACTGTGTCAGAATCTACCAAAACTCCTAAAAATAAGAAGTGATTTCAGTGATATGATGGGATATAAAAACAACACATAATGATCTTTTTTTTCTGACAATAAGTGAAAAATGAAATTAAAATTCAATTCTATTAATAATTATTCCAAAGAAAGTTAAATGAATCAACATAAAACTGAGAAACATGTACAGGATTATGTATTATGATTAAAATGTTGATGAAAGAAATTAGAAAAGATATATTCAATAGTAATTGAATAGATATAGTGTTTATTATGGCTTGGAAGACTCAACATTGCAAAGGTATCAATTTTCAAAATTCTATCAAAATATCAAATATATACAGATATATTCAAGCTTATTCTAAGATTTATATAGGAATAAAAAAGATCCTAGAATAGCTAAAATAATTTAAAAAATAATAAAATAGAGGAACAATTTTTCCTGATGTTAAAGGATATTATATAGATGCAGTCAGTATTCAGGGCAGTGTTGTGCTAACAGAAGAACAGACTTTAATCAATGGAGTAGAATGCAAAATTTAGAAATAAATCAACACAAATATGTCCAATTAATTTTAAACAAAGGAGCAAAAGTAATTCAATTCAAGAAGACTAACCTTTTAAAAAAATAGTTCTGAAGTAATTAGACACTAATGGGCAAAAAATAAGCTTTTACATAAATCTCACACCATATATAAAAAGTAATCCAAAATTAATTATGGAGTTGGTCACAAATATAAAATTACAAAACTTCTAGGAAAAAAATAGGAGCAAAACTTTGATAACTGGAATGAGACAAAGAGTTCTTACACTTGACATCAAATGTGATTCATAAAAAAAAAGAAAAAAAAGATAAATTGAACTTCATCAAGATTAAAACGTTTTGCTTGGTGAATGAATCTGTTGAGACAATCACAAATGAACAGGAAATATTGCAAAATTTAGAAAAAATAAAGAACTCTCAAATTCAACAGTAAGAAAGAAAAAAAAAAAAACCATTTAGAAAAATCATGAAAGATATTAGCAAGCATTTCACTAAAAAGGAAATGTGTTGTGCTGTGCTTAGTTGCTCCATCGTGTCCGACTCTTTGAGCCCCAAGTCTCCTCTGTCAATGGGAACTTCCCAGGAAAGAATACTGGAAAAGGGCTGCCATGTCCTCCTCCAGGGGATCTTCCCAACCCAGGGATCGAACCCAGGTCTCCTGCATTGCAGCCCAATAATTCTGGATTGAGTAGCCTTTCCCTTCTCCGGGGGAATCTTCCTGACCCATGAATTCAACCAGGATCTTCTGCATTGCAGGTGGATTCTTCACCAGCTGAAATACCAAGGAAGCCCAAAATGGAAATACATATGCCAAATAAGTACAGGAAAAGCTATTCAAATTAATTAGTGATTAAGAAAATCAATTAGTGTTTAAGAAAATGTACATTAAAACCACCATATACCTGTAGGAATAGCTAAAAGAAAAGAATAACCACAGTACCAAAATCTAATGAAGATTTAGAGAAAATAAATTACTTATGTTGTTGATAGAAATGTAAGAGGGTACAGCTTTGCTCAAAAACAGCTTGGCAGTTTCTTAAAAAAAAAAAAGCACACATGTAATAACTATCATACAACTTAGCACTTATGCTCATTTATCTCAGAGAAATAAAAATACATGTTCACACAAAAACTGGTACATGAATGTTTATGGCAGCTTTATTCCATTATAAAATTACTTTCAATGTTATATGTAATTTTGTCACTACTTATGAGAAACAAGGGACTTATTTCTATTACCATTTTAAAGATATGTAGGTCAAGGCTAAGAGGATGTCAAAGTCTCATATTTGAATACATTTAATAGAGAGATTAAGAGAGATTTCAAGGCCCTTTGCGTAATATCTGACCCCATCTCAACCTATCACATAGGTTACTATAATAAAAATAAGAGAAATAGCAATAAATAATAGCTACTTTTTGAATAATCAACATCAATAGTTACTATATTGCAAAAAAAAAGTGACAAAATTTGACAAACATATTGTTTATTGGAATTAAATATGGATATAAAAGATTAAATCATCACATGACTGAAAATGTTCAAGAAAAATACAGTAGCTCTGTCAAAGTATGGCATGATCAGAAAATGCAGAAGAGAATAATTAAAAACCATGTCAAATATTGCCCAGGTGACCTCATCTCAGCCCTATTTAATGGAGCCCTGAATTAGCTCATATGTAATTTCTCAGTGCTGGTGTTGATCGCCTTGTGTTTATGTAGCTCTTCTTCAAAGGAGGTCAGAGCTCTTAAGACTTCAATTAAGTCATTTATGAGAGTCAGCAGATATTTGCATACGTTCTGATAGAACCAGGTACCTTCTATAAAATACTATTGTTAAAACCATTACGCTTCTACCATCTTTGATGAATTTGGTAGTCAATGTGGTTCACAGAAAAAAATCAATACAATTTCCTTGCCACATAGTGTTCTCTCTTTATAAATTGGGGTAAAACCATTTGAAAGGAAAAATATCATTCTAACAAAATTGATAATGTGAAAACATTTTGTAAAAATCATTAACAAAGATGACCTATCAATATTAATAAGGCACCTGTCATTTAACCTGAGAAATCTTGCAATTAACATAACTTTACCAGGGAAACTAGTAAATAAGTTCAGGTTTTTCATCCTCTTCAGGAGCCATAAAACCATAATAAGTGTTTATAAATATATAGTGTTCCACAAGGGATTTTTTTTAGGAATACAGTCACTGTGATCACACAGCTCTTAGAAAGAACTGTGGTGAAAATTTAATAGCAACATGTTATTTCTGTGATTATTATACTTATTTTCAAGTTCTTAAGTAGAGGATTGAAGAAAGCCTATCTGATGGAGCATTTACCACTCTAGTAATTTTACTGGAACACTGAGGTCTCTTTCTAAAGGCCCTTAAAAATGGAACTTATGAAAAGATGAGTTCAAGGAAATGTCATTTTTTTGAAACACATTTCCTCAAGTTGCCATTTTATAAGTAAATTAGTTTTACTCACTTGCTCTTTCCCCTTTTACTGTGCATGAAGTACTGTAAACCTGTATGCTAATGATCACCAGTTACATAAATGACAAAATGAGAGACCGTTATGTGACAAGCAAAGAGCAGCAGTAGTAGCTGGTAAATAATGTCAGCCATTACACCCTATTTGCTGTACCCAAAGGGTGACCTCCTAAGAACCTTTGGAAATATGTTATCATTTAGGAGGTTAATCACATGCTAAAAGCGATTCTTGGCACAAAACACAATTGTGGCACTACAGCTTTTTATGTTGCAATATCTCAAAAGTATTATAAATTCAAGTTGAAATTACATAAGGCTATGACTAACCCTTATCATTGGATCTGTTGAATTCTAAAAGCTGGCCTATTTTCAACATGGCAGAGGCAACGATTCTTGCATTTTCTGAGATATTTTCTTGTCTGCCAATTTGTCATAAATGGCTAATCTTAGATACAGTGATTTCCTCAGGAAACACTGCTTCATTTTTTCCTATGCATTCATAAACTTCTTTTACAATGAACATATTTGCTTTCTTATAAACCCCACAACTCATTATGTTATAATGAAAGGCCTAGCAAACTAGAATGTTAAATAAAGTAACATATTTATTATCTTTACTATTAGTAAGCCCAGTGGTAAACAGAGATAGAAGAGAAGGATATTAAGGTTTAATGAAGGGGAAAAAAGATGACCTAAAGCAATATATTTCTATTACTGCTAAGGAGGGAAGTTTAAATATTTCAAAAAGACAAAGCAGGAGATTAACATGAGGACATAGTGACTTAAAATAATTGTATTCAATTTACGCTCTGTTCTAAGATCAAGACTAATGCAACCAAATAGCTCTACCAATATTTTAAATATGGAATACAACAACTGAAGATATTTTGGGAGAAGAGTAGTGTTTTCTATGGATAAAGGAGTTGGTTTCTTTCTTTTTTTACTGGGAATAATCTAATCTGAAATTTCAGCTAGTTTCAAAAATTTATAAATTCAACTATGTATGATTTTGGCATAAAAATAAAACATCCAAGTTTGAGGTATAACATTTCACTGATTTAAGAATGAAGAAAAAAAGAAATAAAAGCAGCAATCATTTCTTTATTTTTACTATGGAGAAAATGTGTTACTATCACCTAATGCAGAAACATGCATAGCAGAACCACAGCCTCTTAAATCTTTAGATCTCAATTTGTCAGAGATAGGAGAATTCACAGTAATATGCTACCGTAGCTGAAGAGAATTTACATGGCTCATAAAATCTGTTAGTAGTACACATAGTGGTATGCTTATGTAGAGTTACATATAATTTTGAAATGCACTGAAAGTCTTTTTTATATACATGACATTATTTAGTAATGTCAAGATTGAAGTTCAACCTCTTTTGGAAGAGAAAAACAAAGGAAAGAACACACACTTTCACTCTTTCATGGATCACAGCATTGTCATGGTGAAGCGCTTTGTGTAACTTAATGAAACTATGAGCCATGCTATGCAGGGTGTTGACTAAAGCAATGTGCAACCTAAAAGTTGATAGTTTGGTTTTATTCCGTGGGAATGTTAGGACTTGAGCCCAGGAGACAGTCTGTCAGTTGACGCAAGAGAGCTGACTCCAAGGAGGCAGGGAAGGAGCCAGGTTATATACAAGTTTGCAGCGAGGGGCAAGTAATCTGAATATGAAAAGACTGGTGTTAATTAAGAGAAAATTAAATCTCTCACATGAAGAGATTTAGCAGTCTTCTATATGGGAAGATGCAAGTGTCACAGCTTCCTGAAATAATTTCTTTCATATGCATCTAGCTTTCTGGAGCCAATCCTCTTTTCTTTATTTCTCACATACTAATTCCTTGTTTGCTGTAAGAGATGACATTGTGGTGGCTGGCCACCCCGCACATCCCACCAGGTCCTCAGCACTTACTGGGGGGAAGCAGCTGATGGCTTCCAAATAGTTGGCTCTGTTTAACCTGGGTTCAGAAACTTGAATTTAGAAAAGGCTTGTTTATGAATAGAGCCTAGAACAGGAAATATTTCATTTCACAAAGGCCACCCAAGATAGACAGGTCATAGTGAAGAGTTCTAACAAAATGTGGTCCACTGGAGGAGGGAATGCAAATCACTCCAGCATTCTTGCAGCAAGAACCCCATGAACAGTGTGAAAAGGCAAATATATATGACACCTGAAGATAAGCCTCCCAGGTTGGAAGGTGTCCAGTATGCTACTGGGGAAGAATGGAAGGCAATTATAAAGGATCCAAAAAGAATGAAGTGGTTGGATCCAAGTGGAACTGATGCTCATTTATGGATGTGTCTGGCAGTGAAAGTAAAGTCCCATGCTGTTAGGAACAATACTGCATAGGTCCATGCAGTTAGGTTCATGAATGAAGGTTAATTGAACATGGTCAAGCAGGAGATGGTAAGAGTGAACCTCTTAGATCTTAGAGTTGCAGAAACCAAGTAAGTGAGAAGCCAAGAATCACTCAAAAAGTTGGAGAACTCATGTTTATTACACTGGTAGGCCCAGAGGAGATAACACTCCAAGCTCTAAGCCCCGAACAAAGAGATTACAAAGCTTTTATAGACAGTGCATGACATCAGCCTATAGTGGGTGACACTAACTGTTAATAGGTTGATTTAAACTAGGGTTATTGTGCACACAGGAACAGCAATTAACACAGGGGTTGGGGGAATGTCTGATCTTTACACAGACAGGCATGGCTAAGCAGGATTATCAGATCAGATCAGTCACTCAGTCCTGTCCATCTCTTTGCCACCCCATGAATCGCAGCACGCCAGGCCTCCCTGTCCATCACCAACTCCCAGAGTTCACTCAGACTCACGGCCATTGAGTCAGTGATGCCATCCAGCCATTTCATCCTCTGTCGTCACCGTCTCCTCCTGCCCCCAATCCCTCCCAGCGTCAAAGTCTTTTCCAATGAGTCAACTCTTCGCATGAGGTGGCCAAAGTACTGGAGTTTCAGCTTCAGCATCAGTCCTTCCAAAGAAATCCCAGGGCTGATCTCCTTCAGAATGGACTGGTTGGATCTCCTTGCAGTCCAAGGGACTCTCAAGAGTCTTCTCCAACACCACAGTTCAAAAGCATCAATTCTTTGGCACTCAGCTTTCTTCACAGTACAACTCTCACATCCATACACGACCACAGGAAAAACCATGGCCTTGACTAGACGAACCTTTGTTGGCAAAGTAATGTCTCTAACTTTGAATATGCTATCTAGGTTGGTCATAACTTTCCTTCCAAGGAGTGAGCGTCTTTTAATTTCATGGCTGCAGTCACCATCTGTAGTGATTTTGGAGCCCAGAAAAATAAAGTCTGACACTGTTTCCACTGTCCCATGAAGTGGTGGGACCGGATGCCATGATCTTCATTTTCTGAATGTTGAGCTTTAAGCCAACTTTTTCACTCTCCACTTTCACTTTCATCAAGAGGCTTTTGAGTTCCTCTTCACTTTCTGACATAAGGGTGGTGTCATCTGCATATCTGAGGTTATTGATATTTCTCCTGGCAATCTTGATTCCAGCTTGTGTTTCTTCCAGTCCAGCGTTTCTCATGATGCACTCTGCATATAAGTTAAATAAACAGGGTGACAATATACAGCCTTGACGAACTCCTTTTCCTATTTGGAACCAGTCTGTTGTTCCATGTCCAGTTCTAACTGTTGCTTCCTGACCTGCATACAAGTTTCTCAAGAGGCAGATCAGGTGGTCTGGTATTCCCATCTCTTTCAGAATTTTCCACAGTTTATTGTGATCCACACGCTCAAAGGCTTTGGCATAGTCAATAAAGCAGAAATAGATGTTTTTCTGAAACTCTCTTGCTTTTTCTATGATCCAGTGGATGTTGGCAGTTTGATCTCTGGTTCCTCTGCCTTTTCTAAAACCAGCTTGAACATAAAGAAGTTCACGGTTCACATATTGCTGAAGCCTGGCTAGGAGAATTTTGAGCATTACTTTACTAGCGTGTGAGATGAGTACAATTATGTGGTAGTTTGAGCATTCTTTGGCATTGCCTTTCTTTGGGATTGGAATGAAAACTGACCTTTTCCAGTCCTGTGGCCACTGCTGAGTTTTCCAAATTTGCTGGCATATTGAGTGCAGCACTTTCACAGCATCATCTTTCAGGTTTTGAAATAGCTCAACTGGAATTCCATCACCTCCACTAGCTTTGTTTGTAGTGATGCTCTCTAAGGCCCACTTAAATTCACATTCCAGGATGTCTGGCTCTAGGTCAGTGATCACACCATCGTGATTATCTGCATCGTGAAGATCTTTTTTGTATAGTTCTTCTGTGTATTCTTGCCACCTCTTCTTAATATCTTCTGCTTCTGTTAGGTCCATACCATTTCTGTCCTTTATCGAGTTCATCTTTGCACGAAATGTTCCTTTGGTATCTCTGATTTTCTTGAAGAGATCCCTAGTCTTTCCCATTCTGTTGTTTTCCTCTATTTCTTTGCACTGATCGCTAAAGAAGGCTTTCTTATCTCTTTTTGCTATTCTTTGGAACTCTGCATTCAGATGTTTATAACTTTTCTTTTCTCCTTGCTTTTTGCTTCTCTAGGGGATAGGTAATTGCAAAAGAAGGCAAGGATGAGTGAGATAAGCTTCAGTTCTCAGCATTGTTGTAAGTCTCCATTTTTTTGAGACTATGTATATTGTCACCCTGCTTATTTAACTTCTATGCAGAGTACATCATGAGAAATGCTGGGCTGGAAGATGCACAAGCTAGAATAAAGACTGTTGGGAGAAATATCAATAACCTCAGATATGCAGATGACACCACCCTTGTGGCCGAAAGTGAAGAAGAACTAAAGAATGTCTTGATGAAAGTGAAAGAGGTAGGTGAAAAAGTTAGCTTAAAGTTCAACATTTAGAAAACTAAGCATCTGGCATCTGGTCCCATCTGGTCCCATCACTTCATGGGAAACAGATGGGGAAACATTGGAAACAGTGTCAGACTGTATTTTTTTGGGCTCCAAGATCACTGCAGATGCTGATTGCAGCAATGAAATTAAAAGACACTTACTCCTTGGAAGGAAAGTTATGACCAACCTAGACAGCATACTAAAAAGCAGAGACATTACTTTGCCAACAAAAGCCTGTCTAGTCAAGGCTATGGTTTTTCCAGTGGTCATGTATGGATGTGAGAGTTGGACTGCGAACAAAGCTGAGTGCCAAAGAATTGATGCTTTTGAACTGTGGTGTTGGAGAAGACTCTTGAGAGTCCCTTGGACTGCAAGGAGATCCAACCAGTCCATGCTAAAGATCAGTTCTGGGTGTTCCTTGGAAGGAATGATGCTGAAGCTGAAACTCCAGTACTTTGGCCACCTCATGCGAAGAGTTGACTCATTGGAAAAGAATCTGACGCTGGAAGGGATAGGGGGCAGGAGGAGAAGGGGACGACAGAGGATGAGATGGCTGGATGGCATCACCAACTCAATGGACATTGATTTGGGTGGACTTCAGGAGCTGGTGACGGACAGGGAGGCCTGGCGTGCTGCGGTTCATGGGGTCTCAGAGAGTTGGACATGACTGAGCGACTGAACTGAACTGAACTGATGTGTCCTATGTGATTCAGAATTTGCAATGAGCAAACCAAGTTACAGAAGCAGAATGAGCAGGAAGTTATTGTAAATTTTAACTTTTCGTCTTCTTTAGGAATCAGTGAAATAAAATTAATGGGAATGGGTGAATTGAATTCAGATGACTATCATATTTACTACTCTGGGTAAGAATCCCTTAGAAAAAATGGAGTAGCCCTCCTACTCAAAAAGAGTCCAAAATGCAGTACTCAGGTGCAATCTCCAAAACTACAGAATTATTTTTGTTTCCAAGACAAACCATTCATCACAGTATTCCAGTCTATGCCCCTATCACGGATGCCAAAGAAGTTGAAGTTGATTGCTTCTATGAAGACCTAAAGACCTTTTGGGACCAGCAGCCAAAATAATGTCATTTTCATCATAGGAAATTAGAATGCAAAGTAGGAAGTCAAGACATACCTGGAGCAACAAGCAAATTTGGCCTTGGAATACAAAATGAAGCAAGTCAAAGGCTAACAGAGTTTTGCCAAGAGAACACCCTGGTCACAGCAAATACCTTTTCCCAAAAACACAAAAGATAACTCTACCAATGGATGTGACCAGTTGGTCAATAGAGAAATCAGATTGATTATATTTCTTGTATTTGAATTTGGAGAAGATAAATACAGTCAGCAGAACAAGACCAAGACCTGTAGCTGACTGTGTTTATGATCATGAGCTCTTCATTGCAAAATACAAGCTTACATTGAAGAAAATAGGGAAAACCACTAAGCCATTTAGGTATGACCTAAATCAAATCCCTGTGATTACACAGTTGGGGGTGATGAATAAATTCAAAGGATTGGATCTGGTATTCAGAATGCCTAAAGAACTATGCATGCTGCTAAGTCACTTCATTTGTTTTCGACTCTGTGCGACCCCATAGACGGCAGCCCACCAGGCTCCCCTGTCCTTGGGATTCTCCAGGCAAGAACACTGGAGTGGGTTGCCATTGCCTTCTCCAATGCATGAAAGTGAAAAGTGAAAGTGAAATCTCTCAGTCGTGTCCAACTCTTAGCGACCCCATGGATTTCAGCCTGCCAGGCTCCTCCGTCCATGGGATTTTCTAGGCAAGAGTACTAGAGTGGGGTGCCATTGCCTTCTCCAAAAGAACTATGCGTGGAGGTTCATAATTTTGTATAAGAGGCAATAACCAAAACATCCTAATGAAAAAAAATGCAAGAAAGCAAAGTGACTGTTTGAGGAGACTTTAAAAATAGCTGAGAAAAGGAGAAGAAAGGCAACGGAGAAAGTAAATGATATACCCAACTAAATTCAGAGTTCCAGAGAATAGCAAAGAGAGATATGACAGCCTCCTTAAATGAATAATGCAAAGAAATAGAGGAAAATAATAGAATGGGAAAGACTAGAGATCTCTTCAAGAAAATTGGAGATACCAAGGGAAATTTTTATTTAAGGATGGGCATGAAAGAGAACATAAATGGTAAGAACCTAGCAGAAGCAGATAAATTAAGAAGAGGTGTCAAGGACACACAAATAACAGACATGAAATGTCCTAATAACCTGGATGACAACGATGGTGTGGTGTGGTAACTCACCTGCTGCCAAACATCCTAGAGTGTAAAGTCAAGTGTGTCATAGGAAGCATAACTATGAACAAAGCTAGTGGAGGTGATGGAACTCCAGTTGAGCTATTTAAAATCCTCAAAGTTGATGCTCATTTCTCATGCAGGGAAGGTTATACTCAAAATCCTTCAAGCTATGCTTCATCAATATGTAAACTGAGAAATTCCAGATGTGCAAGCTAGATCTAGAAAGGCAGAGGAACCAGAGACCAAATTGCCAATATTTGTTGGATCATAGAGAAAGGGAGGGAATTCCAGAAAAAATATCTACTTTTGCTTCATTCAGTTCAGTTCAGTTCAGGTCAGTCACTCAGTCATGTCTGATTCTTTGTGACCCTATGAATCACAGCACGCCAGGCCTCCCTGTCCATCACCAACTCCTGGAGTTCACTCAGACTCATGTCCATTGAGTCGGTGATGCCATACAGCCATCTCATCCTCTGTCATCCCCTTCTCCTCGTGCCCTCAATCCCTCCCAGCATCAGGGTCTTTTCCAAGGAGTCAGTTCTTCGCATGAGGTGGCCAAAGTACTGGAGTTTCAGCTTCAGCATCATTCCTTCCAAAGAACACTCAGGACTGATCTCCTTTAGGATGGACTGGTTGGATCTCCTTGCAGTCCAAGGGACTCAAGAGTCTTCTCCAAAACCACAGTTCAAAAGCATCAATTCTTCTGCACTCAGCCTTCTTCACAGTCCAACTCTCACATCCATACATGACCACTGGAAAAACCATAGCCTTGACTAGACGAACCTTTGTTGGTAAAGTAATATTTCTACTTTTCAATACACTATCTACATTGGTCATAACTTTCCTTCCAAGGAGTAAGCATCTTTTAATTTCATGGCTGCAATCACCATCTGCAGTGATTTTGGAGCCCAAAAAAATAAAGTCTGACACTGTTTCCATTGTTTCCCCATCTATCTTCCATGAAGTGATGGGACCGGATGCCATGATCTTAGTTTATGAATGTTGAGCTTTAAGCTAACTTTTCACTCTCCTCTTTCACTTTCATCAAGAGGCTTTTCAGTTCCTCTTCACTTTCTGCCATAAGGGTGGTGTCATCTGCATATCTGAGGTTATTGATATTTCTCCTGGCAATCTTGATTCCAGCTTGTGCTTCTTCCAGCCCAGCATTTATCATGATGTACTCCGCATATAAGTTAAATAAGCAGGGTGACAATATACAGCCGTGACATATGCCTTTTCCTATTTGGAACCAGTATGTTGTTCCATGTCTAGTTCTAACTTTTGCTTCCTGACCTGCATATAGGTTTCTCAAGAGGCAGGTCAGGTGGTCTGGTATTCCCATCTCTTTCAGAATTTTCCACAGTTTATTGTGATCCACACAGTCAAAGGCTTTAGCATAGTCAATAAAGCTTCAT
Organism: Bubalus kerabau; assembly: GCF_029407905.1. Taxonomy (NCBI): domain Eukaryota; kingdom Metazoa; phylum Chordata; class Mammalia; order Artiodactyla; family Bovidae; genus Bubalus; species Bubalus kerabau. The sequence goes on along the minus strand of NC_073635.1, from coordinate 5,380,189 downwards.
TGACCTATGCTAAATCCTTTGACCATATTTCAAAGCTCAACATTCAAAATGCTGAGAATGAAAACACTGGCTTAAAACTCAACATTCAAAAAATTAAGATCATGGCATTTGGTTCCATCATTTCATGGCAAATAGAAAGGGAAAACATGGAATCAGGGACAGATTTTATTTTCTTGGTTTCCAAAATCACTGTGGGACAGGACAGTGACTGCAACCATGAAATGAAAAGAAGCTTGCTCCTCTGAAGAAAAGCTATGCCAAACTTAGCAAATTAAAAAGCAAAGTCATTTCTTTGCTGACAAAGGTCCTTATAATAAAAGCTATGATTTTTCCAGTAGTTATATATGGATGTGAGAACTAGCCCATATAGCAGTCTGAGCACCAAAAAATTGATACTTTCAAATTGTGGTGCTGGAGAAAACTCGTGAGAACCCCTTTGGCTCCTAGGAGATCTAATCAATCAATCCTAAAGGAAACCAACCCTGGTATTCTTTGGAAGGGCTGATGCTGAAGCTGAAACTCTAATACTTTGGCCACCTGAGTTGAATAGCCACCTCACTGGCAAAGACCTTGATGGTGGGAAAGATCGGAGACAAAGGAGAAAGGAGCAGCAGAAGATGAAATGATTAAATAGCATCATTGACTCAATGGACATGAATTTGAGCAAACTTTGGGAGATACTGTAGGACAGGGGTGCCTGGCATGCTGTGGTCATTGGGTTTGCAGAGTCAGACACAACCTCACAAATGAACAACAAGAAGAACACACACTTTTGGGAGAAAATCCAGACATTGAATTTGCTTCTCTTTTCTACAGGGCAAAACTGAAGAGCTAATGGAGTTATTTATACTCTAAAATATTTAAAATAAAAAGACCAAGACTCAGTTGACCTAGAAAGTCTCAGCTCATAAACAGTTCTCCAGAGCATCAGATATATTCTGTCAGTTCTTAAAATGGATTTAAGATAAGCTATCAAGTATATGATTATTAAGTAGACTATGAATTCTGAGAAGCCAGCTTAGCATTTATATGAAAAAGTCCTGAACATATGGTATATTAAGATATTTCATCCATACAGCTATTAAAAGTAAAAATTAGCTTTCTCTTCTTTTTTTCTTTCTTACTGTAAACTTATTTAGTGCATTTCCTGTGTAAAACATTGTGTGGGAACTGATTATGAAATTTCTTCCCTGTTAGAGTTTATAGTGTAATAAATGATATTGAAAATTTTACAAGAAATTAAAACAATGTGATAGGTGCTATAAAAAATGCAATGCAGATTTTAGGCACTATGGATAGACATTCAAGATAATATGTACTATATAATCTGAAAAATGAGTATGTGGTACACAAGTGATAATTATGTTCATTTTCTTTCTTTTGTTAGAAAGAAGATAATGTGCAGAGGGCTTTTAAAAACAAAGTTTCTAACTCAACAAGTTCTTTTAAAAAAAGACATAAAAATGTGAGCCAATCTAGAAGACAAAGATGCCAGACTTTATAACTAATGATAGAAGTTTAAACATTTTCTTAAAAACAATGAAATATCATGGATATTTTTAAGCAGGGGAGTTAACATGAAATTTTGTTGTTATTGAAGATAATTTCTTATTCAGTGTAAAATAGGATTGAAAGAGTGAGAAAGGATTTTCTGTACTTATTTTAATAATAACAAAAAAATTGAGAAAGAAATAAACATTTGTCTTTGGAAGTGGACAGTGGAGAATAAAGAAAAATAATGAATCATAGTCAAGCTTTGCAGGTATACTGGAAATGAGCCTGTGATACATTGGATGCAGGGTATGAAAGTGGGACAATTTAAGGGTGATGTCCTGACATGCAGGTTTATGGTCTGAGAAACACTGTAAATATAAAATAGTCATTTTGAATTATTCTTATGAACTGTAAACATACTTTGAAGATATAGAAATCTATTGAATATTAGAATTTTACATCAATTGCATTCAGAAATTTCTTCACAAATGTTCAGTTACAGAAATAATGAAGCCCATAGAAATGAGAGATATTTTTATTTAACATCTAATAGAAACTGGCTATAAAATGAACATACACAAACACACACACACAGGCAAACATATACCCACACAAACACAAAACGTTCTCTCTAAAGGGACAATAGGGATTTACCTTATCAATTTCTGTGGTGAAACAACTTTGTCTTTCTCTCCAAATATATTTCATAGTTGACAAAGTTGTCCAGGTAAGAAAGCTTGCATTGGTAAATACAGTCAGAATTTTATTTTGCTTTGAATTCAATTCTGGAATTTTTTAGATTCTTCTCAAAATTAATAAATAGATTTATCCTTAATAATAAATTAAATAAAATTTACCTCTCTTCTTTTCCATGTGTGCTATGCTTAATTGCTCAGTTGTGTCCTACAATTTACAATCCCATGGGACTGTGTCCATGGGGATTGTCCAGGCAAGAATACTGGTCATGCCTTCCTCCAGGGGATATTCCCAATCCAGGAATCAAACCCAGGTCTCCTGCTATTGCAGGTGGACTCTTTACCATTTGAGCCACAAAGGAAGCCCATTTTTGGATTTTCTATATTGATCATGAATTGAGAACATAGAGAATTTTATTTATTCCTTCCTAATCAGTTTAGCTTTATTTATTTTTCTTACTGCATTAGTTGGGACTTCAGGTATGATGTTAAAAAGTAACAGTGAGAAAAGACTTCCTTGCATTGTACTTGGTGTTAATGACTTGAAAGTTTTCAATATTAAGTAATAGTTAGCTGTATGATGTTGGTCAGTATTCTTTATCAAGTTGAAAAAATTCCCATCTCTTCTTAGTTTACTGAGAGTTTTTATAATAAGTGGAATTTGTGTTTTGTCAAATGCTTTTCTATCTTTACTTAAATGATCATATGATTGCTATTCCATAGAATCTTGATGCAATGGATTACATTAAATTATTTTTGAATATTAAACCAACCTCACATACCTGAGATAAATCCCACTTGTCATGGTGTATAATCCTTTTTGCACATTATTTGATAAGTTTTATATTTTGTTGTGGATTTTTGCATCTAGATTTATGATAGATATTGGTCTGTAGTTTTCTTATAATGTCTTAGTCTGGTTATGGTATTAAAGCAGTACTGATTTCATAAAGTAAGTTAAAAAATAGTCCCTCTGCATTATTTTCTGAAGGATATTGTAGAGAATGTGTATAATTACTTCTGTAATATTTGATAGAATGCATCAGTGAAGCTATCTGAGCCTGGTGTTTTATGTTTTGAATATTAATTACTGATTCAATTTTTATTTTGCATCTATCTCATCACATTATCTAGTTCTTCTGTGAAATTTGGAGAAGTGTGTCTTTCATGGAATCAGTCCATTGCATCTATGTTATCAAATTTGTAGACATAGAGCAGCACATAGTATTCCTTATTATCATTTAAAGTCTTTGTGAGTTATTGTGGTAACCACTGATTTCTGACATTGGAATTTGTATGAGCTTTTTTTAGCTTTAATTAATCTGGGAGAGTTATTGACTTTGTTGATCTTCTTGACTTGTTTGGTTTTCTCTGTATATTTTCTATTTTCAATGCCATCAATATGTGTTTTAATTTTTGTTATTTCATTTTTTGTTGTTTTGCTTTTTTGGAATTTAATCTGCTCTTCTCTGTGTAGTTTCCTAAGGTAGCAGCTTAGATGATTAATTTGGGAATTCCAGGTCTTTTATGAATTTTAGGAATATTTGCTTCAGTTCTGTGAAAAACATCATGATTATTTTGATAGAAATTGCATTAAATCTGTGGATTTCTTTGAGTAGTATGGATATTATAATAATATTAATTATTCCAATCAAAGAATAGAGAATATCTTTCTATTTATTTTTACTGTCTTCAGTTTCCTTCACCATTGTTTTACAGTTTTCAGAGCATAGGTTTTCTAACTTCTTGGCTAAGTCAATTCTTATGTACTTCATTCTTGATGAAATTTTAAATGGGATTTTTTTTGGCTTTCTCTTCCTAATAAGTTATTATTTCTGTATAGAAAAGCAAGACATGCATACCACGCTGGCAGGCTATGGTCCATGAATCTCAGAGTCAGACACTACTAAAATGATTTGGCACGCATGTATTCCTTTTCTATACAGAAATAATAATTATTATTAAATTATTATGGATTAAATAAATTATTAAATTATTATTAATTCCTCAGGCCACAATACTGAAGTGAGTTGATCTGCTCTCCTCCAGGGGATCTTCCCTACCCAGGGGTCAAATTCTTGTTTCTTATTTCTCCTGCACTATTCTTTACCACTAGCACCACCTGGGAAGCCCAGAAAAACAAGAGATATCTATATATTAATCTTGTATCTTACAACTTTAGTGAATTCATTTATTAGTTCTAATAACTTGTTGGTGGTTCACAATTGAAAAAGGAGTACATCAAGGCTGTATATTGTCACCCTTCTTATTTATCTTCTATTCAGAGTACATCATGAAAAATGCCACGATGGATGACTCACAAACTGGAATCAAGATTGCTGGGATAAATATCAACAACGTCAGATATGCAGATGATACCATTTTAATGACAGAAAGTGAAGAGGAACTAAAGAACCTCTTGATGAGGGTGAAAGAGATGAGTGAAAAAGCTGGCTTATAACTCAACTTTAAAGAAACAAAAAACATGGCATCTGGTCCCATCACTTCATAGCAAATAGATGAGGAAAAAGCGCGAACAGTGACACATTTTATTTTCTTGGGTTCCACTGCAGATGAAATGTAAAGACTCTTTGTCCTTGAAAGAAAAGCTTATGACAAATTCAGACGGTGTATTAAAAAAAAAAAAAATCACTTTGCCAACAAAGGTGTAGTAAAAGGTTTTTGTTTTTTTTTTTTCCCCAGTAGCCACATATGGAGGTGAGAGTTGGACCATAAAGAAGGCCACACACTCAAGACTTGATGCTTTCAAACTGTGGTGCTGGAGAAGACTCTTGAGAGTCCCTTGGACAGCAAGGAGTTCAAACCGATCAATCCTAAAGAAAATCAACCCTGAATGTTCATTGAAAGGACTGATGCTAAAGCTGAAGCTCCAATACTTTGGTCACCTGATGAAGAGCTTACTCACTGAAAAGACCTTGATGCTGGGAAAGATTGAGGGCAAGAGGGGAAAGGGACAACAGAGCATGAGATAGTCAGTGGGTATCACTGACTCAATGGACATGAATTTGAGCAAACTTCAGAAGATAGTGAAGGACAGAGAAGCCTTGAGTGATGCAGTTCATGGGGTCACAGAAAGTTGGACATGACTTAGTGACTGAACAACTACAATAACAAGCATTTTGGTGAGGACTTTTGGGTTTTCTGTATATGGTATCGTGGTTTTTGCAAACTGTAACTGTTTTACTTCTTCACTTCCAAAGTGGATGCCTTTTCTTCTTTTTCTTCTTGAATGACTATGATAAGATCTTTCAATACTATAACAAATTGAAGTGGAGAGTGTGGGTATTCTTATCTTATTCCTGACTTGAAGGAAAGGCTTTCAACTTTTCACTGTTCAGTGTGATGTTATCTGTGGGGTTTTTTGTAAATGGACTTATGTTGAGATATTTTCACCTGTATCCATTGATTCAGTTTTATTATGAATAGATATTGAAGTGTGTCAAATCCAAATCATAGAGGCATTTTCTGCATCTATGGAGATGGACATGTGATTTTTATCCTTCCTTTTGTTAATGTGGGTTATCACAGTAATTGATTTGTGAATATGGAACCACCCTATTATCCCTGGAATAAATCCCATTCAATTAAGTTATGTGATACTTTCAATATATTGTTGGAATTGGTTAGCTAGTATTTTGTTGAATATTTTTTTCATCAATAGTCATTAAAAATAAGCATCTGTAATTATTATTATTATTATTTTACTCTCATTGTCTAATTTTTGTTTCAGGTTAAGGGGGCATAATAGATGAATTTGGGAATGCACCTTTCTCTTGAATTTTGGGGAATAATTTGAGGAAAATAAGTATTAGCTCTTCTTTATGTGTTTAGGAGAATTCCCCTAAGAAGTCATCTGACTCTGGAATTCTGTTTGCTGGGAGAGTTTGCATTAAGAATTTAATTATACTACTAGTGATTTGTCTGTTCAGATTGTCTGTTTCATCCCAATTCAGTCATGCCAGGTTTTGTAGAATTGTTGTCTAATTTGTTGGCATATAAATGTTTATAGTATTCTTATGTTTTCTATGTTTGTATCTTTATGATATAAGTTCTTATTCTCCTCTCTCATTTTTTATTTTATTTGGGTCCTCTCTCTTGTCTTCCTGATAAGGCTTGCTAAAGTTTATAAATTTGGTTTATCTTTTCCAAAATCAGCTCTTTGTTTCATTGATCCTTCTCTTTCTCTCTCTTTTTGTATCTGTTTTATTCATTTCCTCTCTGATCTTTAAATTTCCCAGATGGTACAGTGGTAGAAAATCCACCCGCCAATAGAGGAGATGCAAGAAATGCTGGTTCAATCCCTGGGTCAGAAAAATCCCCTGAAGTAGGAAATGGCAACCTGCTCCACTATTCTTGCCTATAAAATTCCATGGACAAAGAAGCCTGGAAGGTTACAGTCCATGGGGGGTCACAAAGAGTTAGACACAACTGAGCATGTGCACATACAAACACACACACACATGCACACGCAGCACACACTGACCTTTATTATTTACTTTCTTTTTCTGACTTTGTACTTTGTTCTTTTTTGTCTAATTTGTTTAGATGGTACATTAGGTTGTTTACTGAGATTTTTCTAATGTTAAAGAAGACTTGTATCACTATAAGCTTAAACTGCTTTGTCTGTGTCACATAGATTTTGGAAAATTATTTTTCCAGTTTCACATGTCCTGAGTTACTTTCTTATCTCCTTTCTCTCATTTTTTTTAGTAGTTGTTTATTTACCATCTGTTTATGCTTTTAACATTTTTATGTAATTGATTTTTAGTTTAATTCCACTTTGACCAAAAATATTGCTTCATTTCTTTCTATTCTCTTACATTTGTTAAGACTTGTTTTGTGGCCAAGAATGTAGTCTATCCTGGAGAACATTCCATGTACATCAGAAACAAACAAACAAAAAAAGTATCTGTTTTTTTCAATGGGATGTCATGTAAACATCTATTTTTTCAAATGATTTATTGTGTCATTAAAGACCACTATCGTCATATTGATTTTTCTTTCTGGATGATCTTTCCATTGATGTAAATAGGATGTTAAAATTCCCTACTATTATTGCATTATTGTCAATTTCTCCCTTTATGCCTATTAATATTTGCTTTGTATATTTAGATGTACCTGTATTGGCTGCATACATGTTATTGAGTATAATGTTCTCTTCTTGTATTGACCCCTTTGTCATTATGTAATAACCTTCTTTGTTTTTTGCTATACACTTGGTTTTAAAATCTATATTTCACAATATGAGTATTGCTATCCTTGCTTTCTTGTCATTTCCATTTGCACAAACTCTTTTTTCCATCCTCTTCCTTTCTCTGTGTATGTCTTTAGCTGTGATATGAGACTTTTGTAAGCAGCATATAGATTGGCCTTTAACTATTGATGGTATGTGCTTATTGTCATTTTATTACTTTGTTTTTGTAGTTTTCTGTTCATTTCTTTTTGTTTCTTGCCTGTGGTTTGATGGCTTTCTTTAGAGTATGCTTGTGTCATTTTCTTTTTAGCTTTTGTCTCTTAGTTTTAGATTTCTGATTTGTGGTTACCATGAGGTTCACTTATGTTGACATATAATTAACTATATGTATTTGTTTTCAACTAATAGTCATTTAAATTTATACACAATGTAAAGAATCTACAATTTTCATTTCCCTCCCATGCATTTCTTATTTTTGATGTCCATTTTACATAATCACTTAGCTGTTAATTTTACTTATAGTTGTTTTTCAAGTTTTGTTTTTTAATTTTTATACCAGTTTATTTAAGTGGTTGATCCTCAACCCTTACTATATATTTTCCATTCCTACTGGAATTTTCCCTTTCCTATAGATATTGACTTCTTGTTATAGCTCTTTCTTTTCCACTTAGAGAAGACCTTTTAACATTTCTTTTATGGTAGATTAAATATTGATGAACTCTTTTAGTTTTTGCTTGTTTGAGGAGTTCTTTATCTCTCTTTCAATTCTAAATGATACTCTTACTAAATAAAGTATTCTAGGTTTCAGGATTTTTCCCTTTCAGCATTTTGAATATATTATGCCAATCCCTTCTTCCCTGTAAACTTTCTTCAGAAAAATCAGGTGGTAGTCTAGCGTTAGTTCTTTTGTACATGACTGTTTTTCTCTTGCTGCATTTAGAATTATTTCTTTGTCTTTAAATTTGTCATTTTAATTATTATATGCCTTGGTGTGTGTCTCTTTGGTTTAGTCTTGAGACCCTGAGAGTTGGGTCCAAGCTGGCTCTGTTCCTTTTAAGTATTTGATCTCCCCTCTCCAAGCATTAATATCCACACTCCAGGGAGAAGCAGTACTTGGCAAAAAAGAGTCTTGTGATCTCAGCAGGCTGTGTACAGACAGAAATCCAGTCTTTGATACACTACCTGTGTGACCACCATAAATAGCTGCTTCCCTGTATCTGAGTCTCCTTTGTCCCTAAGAGCTGATCATTTTTATCTGCCTCACCCAACCACTCATTGTGAAACCACATATCAAGGAAAGCCGTGCTCATGTAGGCTCTAGGCATGCATGGGGGATGGGCTGTGGCAGTCAGAGCTCTATCAGAAGTCAGGATTTCCAGTAATGAGGTACACATGCAAGCATCAGCTACAGCTGATGTTGCCATGCCAAGATGTGGTCTCAGATCAAAGTCATCTCTGAGTTCCATGGCTGAACTTTCACCCCTTCATGGCAGCTGTTGTTCTTCACAGTAGGGGACTGTGAAGTCAAATAAACAGGGCTGGAGTGTTTGCCTGGCCCAGGCTGGGACATGCATGGAAACAGTTGTGGGAAATCTTAGACTGGAGTACCCCAATCTTCTCTCTGCCCTGACTTGGGGAGAAGTCATTGTTTGCATGCTTCTCAGAAGTGGAGTCCAGGCTTCCCATAGCTCCCCTGTTAATCCCAGTGGCCTTCCAACCAGTCAAAAAGTCTCCCAGACTTGTGGTGCCCAATATGTGATTCAAATTGCTCACTTCTCATGGCAGATCTCTGCAAATGTATTCTCCTTTTTCCTCTGAGTATTCTCCCTTGGGCACTGGTCCGAACATGATTGTCTTCCATTCTTATCCAGTTTCATGTGGACCTTTCTTACAGATTTGGTTGTATATATGAGTCTTGCTGCCAGTTTGCAGTCAGTTTTCAGTGAAAATTGCTCCTGAGAATTGTTCTCCTGCCAAGAAGCAATCATTCTCTAATTTTATGGTTTCAGTCAACATCAGCAGTGATTTTAGAGCTCAAGAAGAGGATATCTGTCACTGCTTCCAACTTTTCTCCTGCTATTTAACATGAAGTGATGGGACTGGATGTCATACATTGAGATGTACGTCTGAAGTGATTGTGGGATAGGTGAGTTCCACATTTTTCTTTACCATCTTGATTGACAGCCCCTTATTATTTGTTGTTGTTCAGTCACCAAATCATGTCCAGCTATTTGCAACTCTGGATGGCAACATGACAGGCTTCTCCATCTATCACCATCTCCTGGAGTTTGCCCAAGTTCATGTCTATTGAATAAGTGATTCCATCCAATCATTTCATCCTCTGTCACCCTCTTCTCCTTCTGCCTTCAATCTTTCCTAGCATCAGGGTCTTTTCCATTGAGTTGGCTCTTCACAACAGGTGACCAAAGTATTGGAGCTTCAGCATCAGTGCTTCCAATGAGTAATGTATTCAGGGTTGATTTCCTTTAAGATTGACTGCTTTGATAATCTTGTGGTCCAAGGGACTCTCAAGAGTCTTCTTGAGCAACAGTTTTAAAGCATCAATTCTTGGGTGTTCTGCTTTCTTTATGGTCCAGGTCTCACATCCATGGAGAGACCATAGCCTTAACTATGCTGACCTTTGTCAGAAAAGTAATGTCTTTGCTTTTCAACACGCCATCAAGGTTTGTCATAGCTCTCCTGCCAAGAAGCAATCATCCTCTAATTTTATGGTTTCAGTCAACATCAGCAGTGATTTTAGAGCTCAAGAAGAGGATATCTGTCACTGCTTCCAACTTTTCTCCTGCTATTTAACATGAAGTGATGGGACTGGATGCCATGATCTTAGTTTTTTGTTTGTTTGTTTTACTTTTCAATATTGAGTTTTAAGGCAATTTTTTTTTCACCCTCATCAAGAGGTTCTTTAGTTCTTCTTTGCTTTCTACCTATAAAGTGGTATCATTCACATATCTGAATTTCTTGATATTTCTCTTGGCAATCTTGATTCCAGCTTGTAACTCATCCAGCCTGGCATTTCTCATGGTGTGCTCTGTGTTTAAGTTAAATAAACAGGATGACAATAAACAGCTTTATCAGACTCCTTTTCCAATCTTGAACCAGTCAGTTATTTCATACAATGTTCTAACTGTTGCTTCTTGACCCAAATACAGGTTTCTCAGCAGACAGTTAGATGGTCTGGTATTTCCATCTCTTTAAAAGTTTTGCACAGTTTGTTATGATTCACACAGTCAAAGATTTTAGCATAGCCAATGAAACAGATATGGATTTTTTTTCTTTCTTGAATTCCCTGGCTTTCTTCATGTAAGCAAATATTGGCAATTTGATCTCTGGTTTCTCTGCCTTTTCTAAACCCAGTTTGAACATCTGGAAGTTCTTGGTTCATGTAGTAGTGAAGCCCAGCTTGGAAGATTTTGAGCACAGTCTTACTAACATTGTATATGAGTGAAAATGTCCAGTAGTTTGCATATTCTTTAGTACTGCCCTTCTTGGAAATTGAGATGAACACTGATCTTTTCCAGTCCTGTGGCCACTGCTGTTTTTCCAAATTTCCTGACATATTGAGTGCAGCACTTTAATAGCATCATCTTTTAGGATTTAAAATAATTTTCCTGGAATTTCATCACCTCCGCTAGCTTTATTGGCAACATCACTTCCTAAAGCCCACTTGACTTCACACTCCAGAATGTCTGAATCTGGGTGAATGGTTATCCTTGTTATCCCTCTGTTATGGGAAACTCAATCAAATCTGTTGTATTTTAGTACAAATTTGTCTGCTTGATCTACTCCAAAAAAGGTTTTACATACATTTTAATCTTGCACCATTCATCCATTTACCTCACAACTTTTTGTCTATCCCTATTTAATATTGCTAAGATAGTAAACTCCATATCCATAATCAGCTATAAAACCTTGCCAAAATTGTTCCACAAATTTTGGAGCCAACTTTTCCCCTTTGTCTCCTAGTAGGATGAAAAAAAAAGTTATATATAGTTTTAAATTTTTTCCAGTTTTATTGAGATATAATTAACATGAAATATGTAAATTTTAGATTTATTACATGATTTAAACATGTATGATGAAATTATTTCTAAGCTGAATTTGTTAACATCTTATTTACCTCACATGCTTATCACTTATGTTTTAATGGTCAGTCAGAATATTTAATAGGTACTCTGTTAGCCACTTTTTTTTTTTTGTTAGCCACTTTCAAATATTTACTACAGAACATTTGAGATATGCTCACTTAGCAACTTTTTAAGTGCATAATACATTTCAAATATAATAATATAATATAATTTTAACTCTTACATTAAGTCCATTCATTCCCCAGAACTTATTTACCTTATAGCTGACAGTTTGTATCCTTTCAGTGTAATCTTCCCATTTTATGGATTCCCCAGTCCCAGGCTAACCCATTTCTAGTCTTGCATTCTATGCATTTGACTGTATTCAGATTCTACATTTAAACAATATCATTCAGTAATTATCTTCCTATGTCTGATTTATGTCATTCAGTATAATGCTTTCAAGGCTCACCCATGTTGTTTCAAAACAAGATTTCCTTCGTTCCCATGGCTGAATAATATTCCATTGTGTATATGTGTGTGTGTGTGCGTATATGTTTGTGTTTGTATGTATCTTATATCTTCTATATCCATTCATCTGTAGATGGGCAATTAGGTTCTTTCCATATTTCCTGGCTAATGTAAACAATGTTGTATTGAACATGGGGTTCTAGAAATCTCTTTAAGATCCTGATTTAATTTATTTTGCATATATATGCATAAGTGGATAGAATAGCTGTTCCACTTTTAATTTTTTTGAGAACCTAAGTTATGTTTCACAGAGTAGTTGCACAGATTTTTGATGAACAATGCACAGGGTTGCCTTTCATCCACATCTTTGCCAATGCTTGTAATCTCTTGTCTTTTTAACAATAGTCATATTAACAGGTATGATTGCTGTATCTTTATGATTTGATTTTTATTTCCCTAATATCTGATGAGGGCTTCCTGGTGGCTCAGTGGTAAAGAATCCACCTGTCAATGCAGGAGATGTGGGTTGGATCCCTAGATCAGGAAGATCCCCTGGAGAAAGAAATGGCAATCCACTCCAGTGTTCCTGCCTGGGAAATCCCATGGACAGAGGAACCTCGTGAGCTACAATTCATGGGGTTACAAAGAGTCTGGCACCAATTAGTATTCTAAACAACAAAAACAATGACCTTCCTATATTGATCATTACAGGAGAGTATTTCCAGTGCTATAGAGTAGGTACTTATCTGTTGTCTATCTTATGTCTAGCAGTATGTGTATATTAATCCCATTCTCCCAATTTATCCTTCCCCCATTTCCCCTTGGTAACTGTAAGTAAATTTTCTACATCTGTGATTCTATTTCTGTTCTATAAATAGATTTGTCTGTGTCATTTCTTTTTAGATTACAAATAGAAGTGATATCATATGATAGTTGTCATTCTCAATTACTTCACTCACTATGACAATCCCTGGATCAGTCCATGTTGCTACAACAGGATATTTTCATTCTTTTTTATGACTGAATAATACTCCATTACATGTATGTGCCACATCTTCTTTACTCATTTCTCTGTTAATGAACATTTAGCTTGCTTTCATGTCTTAAGAAAAAAAAAAAAAAAAAGAGCTAAAGGAACCAGGCTGCCTGATCTCAGACTATACTTCATAGCTACAGTAATCAAAATAGTATGGTACTGGTGCAAAAACAGAAATGTAAATCAATGGAATAAGATAGGAAGACCAGAGATAAACTCACAAAATCATGGTCAATCTTTGACAAAGGAGGCAAGAATATACAACAGAGAAAACACAGTCTCCTCTATAAGTGATGCTGGAAAGACTGGGCAGCTACAGGTAAAGAGTGAAATTAGAACACTCCCTAACAGCACACACACACACACACACACACACACACTCAAAATGGTTTAAAAAGTAAATTTAAGATTGTTTACTATAAAACTCAGAAAAAGAGCATAGGAAGAACATTCTCTAACATAAATCACAGCAAGATCTTTTTTGATCTACTAATGAAAATAAAAACAAAAATAAATAAATTAGTTAGACCTAATTAAATTTTAAAGATTATGCACAGTGAAGGAAACCATAAACAAAATGAAAAGACAACCCAAAGAATGGGAGAAAATATTTGCCAATGAAGTGACCACCAAGGAGCATATCTCTAAAATATACAGTTTATGCAGCTCAATAAAAAACAAACAACCCAGTCAAAAAATGGGCAGAAGATCTAAATAGACATTTCTCTAAAGAATGCATCCAGATGGCCAAGTTTCACTTGACAACATACTCAACATCATCAATTACTATATAACTGAAAATCAAAACTACAATGAGGTATCACCCCACACCAGTCAGAATGGCCACCACCAAAAAAATCTACAAACAATAAGTGCTAGCAAGGCTAAGGAGAAAATACATTGTTTTGCTTTTAAGCCAGAATAATATGAGTTTCCTATATATTTTGTGTGTAACATGTGGCTCAGATTGTAAAGTATCTGCCTGCAATGCAGGAGACCTGGATTTGATCCTTGAGTCAGGAAGATTCCCTGGAGAAAGGCATGGCAGCCCACTCCAGTATTCTTGCATGGAGAATCTCATGGACAGAGGAGCCTGCTCCACTACAGTCCATGGGATTGCAAAGAGTCAGACACAATTGAGCAACTAACACATATATTTTAGGTATTAACTCCTTATCAGGTTTATAATTTGCAAAGTATTTTCTCCCATTCTGTAGATTGCCTTTTTATTCTGTAGATGCTTTTCTTTATTGTGCAGAAGCTTTCCAATTTTATATGGTCCCACTTGTTGACATGGATTTTTGCTGTTTTTGTTTTTGGTGTCATATTTTAAAAATTTTGCCAAGGCCCATGTCAGGAAGATTTTTTACCTATGCTTTCTTCTAGGAGGTTTATAATTTTGGGCCTTAAGTCTTTACTTTAATTCAAGTTCATTTTTATGTGATATAAGTAGGGTCTAATTTAATTATTTTATGAATAATTAACCAATTTTTTTCAACAACATGTGTTGAAGAGATTATCTTTCCCCATTTGGTACACATGGCTTTTTTGTCAAATATTAGTTGTCTGTATGCACGAGGATCAATTTTCTGGCTCTTTATTTTGTTCCATCAACCTATGTATCTCCTTTTATGCCAGTAAGTAAGTAAGTAAGTAAAAGTGTTAGTCGCTCAGTCATGCCTGACTGTGACTCCGTGGACTGCAGCCCACCAGACTCCTCTGTCCATGAGATTTTCCAGGCAAGTATACTGAGGTGGGTTGCCATTTCCTTCTCCAGGGGATCTTCCCAACCCAAGGATCGAATCCAGGTTTCCTGCACCACAGGCAGATTCTTTACCAACTGAGCTACAAGGGAAGCCCTTTATGCCAGTACCATACCGCTTTGATAAATTTAGCTTTGTACTATAGGCTTTTAAGCTATCAATGGGTGCCAACACAAATATATTTGCCCTTGTCAATTTTACATATGTGATATTAGAAAGGTGAATGCCCCTAGTTGTGACTGATTCTGCAGGAAATGCTCCCCAATTCAACACACACACACACACACAAACTACTCGTAAACACACACAAAGTTTACACTACTAATATTACCCGTTTTTACTCAGTGGGTTGGTGCAAAATCAGTTCTATACAGAAGAATATTTTTACATCAGTATATTACTTGGGAATTATTTGGAATTAAAGCACTGCTGAAATCAAGGACTTTGGTGGAGATCCAAAATTCTTACAACCTTTCCTACTTATTTTAAGTATTTGGAATTTTGACAGCTATAAGAAGTAATCTATGTAAGTCCATTCATAAATAATTCCATTCATAATTAAGTACTAGAACTGTACCTACTGTTTCCTTAGTCACTCATTACTTCTCATTCTCTTGCCATAAAACTTTCTGGGAAAACATGAATAAGAAAACCAATATTGTTAAGGTACACAGTTATTTTGGTATCACCAGGTATATCACCAGGTATATTTTTGAGCAAGTCCATATTCTAATTTTCAAGTTGAAAAAAGAAAGTGTCTTTGTTGGAAATGCTAGAGGTTGTTGGAAAAACCATGCTGTCTTCTGTGTATGTCAGAAAGCCTTCAGAAGAAAGAGACAATAAATATACCAAAGAAAAAGAAAACACACTTGAGAAATAGATCTCAAAGAATGTGAAAGAGACATGCAAACAACTTCATAGCACTATTAATGTTAGTCTCAGTGTGGCTAAGAGACCAAAATTCCAAAGTTCTCACATTACAGAAGAGAAACTAATGATCAGAGAAATCGAATAGCACAGAAATCACTAGTGTAGGTGTAAAAGAAGAGTAAGTTAAAACAATATGACCAAATAAGTGCCCACTCCTATCTAGTTATTGATGAAACCCTAACACTTCTCTATTTATGCATACATACTTTTCCTTTTATATAAATGCTAAACAGTAAAATTGCTTTGAAAAAGATTTATCCTAGACCATCAACAATAAAACAGGCTTGATATGGTATAAGTAAAAGTGGAGAAATATTATATATATTATTACTACTCCCTGCTATGTTACACACTGTAAGCCAATGTTTCTTCTACTTTTTAAGTGCATATATTTAATTTACATTTAAATTGTTTCAAGCCCAAATTTGTGACTTACAATGTTTTGTATTTTAGTATTCTACTTATCATTATGAAGAACAATGAAAAGCACATTGGGGCTAAAAGAGGAAGAAAAAAGTGAAAAAAGAATGTAAAAGTCATACAAGCTAAATAACAATGCCATCTTAATGTGAGTTCAGATATTACACAAGTTCCCATTTGTAAAAGAATTACATGGTATAAAAATTATGTGCCAAATTCTCATCCCATGAGATTTACTGCCAACTGCATGTGAAAATAATCTAGCTTAGACAGAAAAATTTTACTTAAGAAATAAAAGAAACAGCTCATAAATGATGATTATTATATTTCTATATTAGTAATTAGGTATTTTGTGTACTAGCTGAGGATAACTAAGTGAGGATGATTATAAAACTGAGAAAATCAAGGTGATGCATAAAGGCTTAATAACTAAGCACAAAGGTTATGATAATAACAAAATGATGGCTGGTGACTTCAGCATTTTTAGTTTGCTATTGTAATTTGTGTAAAAGCTTTTATTAGATAATTTGATGTCCTTCTGAGATGAAAAATTACAGTATGTAGGTTACAGGGAGGCCTTTAAGAGAAAATTCTCCAGAGAAGAAGGAATATTGACAACATTTGAAGAATCATAAAATAGCATTTAAAAAATAGTTGATGACATTAGAATTACTTAGGCTTGAACAAAAACACTAAAGATGATAATAATATTCTTCACACAGAAAATATTTTTCTGAAGAGAACTTGTATATGCACTTCAAATAAATCTAAATCTTCTGCTTGCATAAATTTTTTATTGTCAGAGATGTGATAAAATGGCAGTAGCAAAGAGAGTATCAGAACAGAAAAAATGTAATAATAATATTTGCTGGTGAGTAAATGAGAACAAAGAGCTATTTGTGATTTTAATTATTCCAGATATATATACTTGGGCAAATTATTTACCTTCTTAGAGTTTCTTTACCATTAAATAAAGAATATTGACTAGCTGCTACTACAGGTAAATTCTAACTCTAAAATTATACTCTTCTGAGCTGATTGACTTTATTACATTATGCTATCAAGGCATTGAAAATTCCATAATCATTGTGACAAGTGCTAAATACAAGATGACCAAAAATTTTAATCTGCATTTTTTGCATATATTTAATAAATGTTGAGTATGAAATAATTCAAATATGAGTTAAAGTTACATTATTGTTAAATTGATTAAAAATGGCTCATATTTCCTAATCTAGAAATAAGAAATGAACTCTGGTTCATTACACAGCTATATACATACCTTTGATGATGCATGTGCATTTTGCTCTGCAGAATTATATGTAGATCCATAGACAGGATACATCTTTTTTTAACATGACATCTTAAAGTATTTGTTAGCAGTCCATGGGGTCCCTAAGAGTCGGACATGACTACACGACTTCACTTTCTCTTTTCACTTTTCACTTTCATACATTGGAGAAGGAAATGGCAACCCGCTCCAGTGTTCTTGCCTGGAGAATCCCAGGGATGGGGGGTGCCTGGTGGGCTGCCGTCTATGGGGTCCCACAGAGTCGGACACAACTGAAGTGACTTAGCAGTAGCAGACTACAGTTAGTGCGTAAAAACAAATGAAATTCACCATTGCTATGACCAAACACACACACACACACACACACACACACACACACACACACACAAACACAGATAAACATACATATTCAGGAACATTTTTGCATAGCCCTTACTCTATAATTATCGTTATTGAGAATAATAGAACAAAATTGAGGGAAACATATTGTGGAATCCATCACACAGAAAGCAGGATCTGTGAATTCACTTAGTTTAGTAGGAATGTTTATGTACTTTTCAGTTCAGTTCAGTTCAGTCACTCGGTCATGTCTGACTCTTTGTGACCCCATGAATCACAGCACACCAGGCCTCCCTGTCCAACACCAACTCCCAGAGTTCACTGAGACTCACGTCCATCAAGTCAGTGATGCCATCCAGCCATCTCATCCTCTGTCATCCCCTTCTCCTGCCCCCACCCCTCCCAGCATCAGAGTCTTTTCCAATGAGTCAACTCTTCCCATGAGGTGGCCAAAGTACTGGAGTTTCAGCTTCAGCATCATTCCTTCCAAAGAAATCCCAGGGCTGATCTCCTTCAGAATGGACTGGTTGGATCTCCTTGCAGTCCAAGGGACTCTCAAGAGTCTTCTCCAACACCACAGTTCAAAAGCATCAGTTCTTTGGCACTCAGCTTTCTTCACAGTCCAACTCTCACATCTATACATGACCATTGGAAAAACAATAGCCTTGACTAGACGGACCTTTGTCGGCAAAGTAATGTCTCTGCTTTTCAATATGCTGTCTAGGTTGGTCATAACTTTTCTTCCAAGGAGTAAGAGTTTTTTAATTTCATGGCTGCAGTCACCATCTGCAGTGATTTTGGAGCCCAGAAAAATAAAGTCTGACACTGTTTCTACTGTTTCCCCATCTATTTGCCATGAAGCAATGGGAACAGATGCCATGATCTTCATTTTCTGAATGTTGAGCTTTAAGCCAACTTTTTCACTCTCCTCTTTCACTTTCATCAAGAGGCTTTTTAGTTCCTCTTCACTTTCTGACATAAGGGTGGTGTCATCTGCATATCTGAGGTTATTGATATTTCTCCGGACAGTCTTGATTCCAGCTTGTGCTTCTTCCAGTCCAGCGTTTCTCATGATGTACTCTGCATATAAGTTAAATAAGCAGGGTGACAATATACAGCCTTGACGTACTCCCTTTCCTATTTGGAACCAGTCTGTTGTTCCATGTCCAGTTCTAACTGTTGCTTCCTGACCTGCATATAGGTTTCTCAAGAGACAGGTCAGGTGGTCTGCTAACCCCATCTCTTTCAGAATTTTCCACAGTTTATTGTGATCCACACGCTCAAAGGCTTTGGTATAGTCAATAAAGCAGAAATAGATGTTTTTCTGGAACTCTTTTGCTTTTTCCATGATCCAGAGGATGTTGGCAATTTGATCTCTGGTTCCTCTGCCTTTTCTAAAACCAGCTTGAATATCTGAGGTTCACGGTTCACATATTACTGAAGCCTGGCTTGCAGAATTTTGAGCATTACTTTACTAGCATGTGAGATGAGTGCAATTGTGTGGTAGTTTGAGCATTCTTTGGCATTGCCTTTCTTAAGAATTGGAATGAAAACTCACCTTTTCCAGTCCTGTGGCCACTGCTGAGTTTTCCAAATTTTCTGGCATATTGAGTGCAGCACTTCCACAGCATCATCTTTCAGAATTTGAAATAGTTCAACTGGAATTCCATCACCTCCACTAGCTTTGTTCATAGTGATGCTTTCTAAGGCCCACTTGACTTCACATTCCAGGATGTCTGGCTCTAGGTCAGTGATCACACCATCGTGATTATTGGGTCATGAAGATCTTTTTGTACAGTTCTTCTGTGTATTCTTGCCACCTCTTCTTAATATCTTCTGCTTCTGTTAGGTCCATACCATTTCTGCCCTTTATCGAGCCCATCTTTGCATGAAATATTCCCTTGGTAGCTCTAATTTTCTTGAAGAGATCTCTAGTCTTTCCCATTCTCTTGTTTTCCTCTATTTCTTTGCACTAATTGCTGAGGAAGGCTTTCTTATCTCTTCTTGCTATTCTTTGGAACTCTGCATTCAGATGCTTATATCTTTCCTTTTCTCCTTTGCTTTTCGCTTCTCTTCTTTTCACAGCTATTTGTAAGGCCTCCTCAGACAGCCATTTTGCTTTTTTGCATTTCTTTTCCATGGGGATGGTCTTGATCCCTGTCTCCTGTACAATGTCATGAACCTCAGTCCATAGTTCATCACGCACTCTATCTATCTGATCTAGGCCCTTAAATCTATTTCTCACTTCCACTGTATAATCATAAGGGATTTGATTTAGGTCATACCTGAATGGTCTAGTGGTTTTCTCTACTTTCTTCAATTTCAGTCTGAATTTGGCAATAAGGAGTTCATGATCTGAGCCACATTAAGCTCCTGGTCTTGTTTTGGTTGACTGTATAGAGCTTCTTCATCTTTGGATGCAAAGAATATAATCAATGTGATTTGTGTGTTGACCATCTGGTGATGTCCATGTGTACTTTTACCACTCCACATTTCTTTAGCTCTTAAAAGTGAAATAATGTTTAATATTTTGTCTACAAATGCATTTTCACTTTCTCTTAATTTATATTTATTTTTATTTATATGTTATTGCCAAGATTTCATAAAAAATCTACAGTCATCTGGTTTCTTTCATCATTCTAAGGACAAATCAGAAATTCAAAACATATGATCTCCCAGACATAAAGGGGTTGACTACCACTCTCCCCAGCCTTCCGAACAGCTGATGTCTTGCCATGAAGGTGAGGATTTGCTATTATACTTTTAATTATTTACAAAATTTTTATGCAAAATATATAATTGTGAACAGAGGTTCAGAAGATACTATAATATTACACTAATCTCATAAGATTCTGTGAGACAGCCAGTATCTTTTATGTTATTCCAGGAACCAAATAGGTCCAAGCTTTTTGGCACTGATTCAAATGTCTCTGACACCAAATAGATTAGCAACAGTAACAACAATGAATGGGGGACCTTATTTCCAAGCAGCACAGAAATAATCATGCAAATTTAGCCAAGGTTGAAAGAAAGTGAAAGTGAAAGTTGCTCAGTGGTGTCTGACTTTGTCCATGGGTTTCTCCAGGCCAGAAGACTGGAGTGGATAGCCGTTCCCTTCTCCAGGGGATCTTCCCATCCCAAGGATCAAACCCAGGTCTCCCTCATTGCAGGCGGGTTCTTTACCAGCTGAGCCACCTGCAAACATTCAGCATCAATTTTTAATGTATTCTGAGTGAGTTTGGGTCATTCAGTACAAGTATAAGTATTTTCTGTTTGCCTATTGATACCTATAAAAATATCAGAATTTTGAATCTACTTTGTAGATTCTTGTAAAGTGATGAGAGACAGACAGAAGACACAAGAAAATAGAAGATAAGCCTATGAACAAGCTAAGTAGACAGCAAGTGGCAGAAGCCTTTAAGAATACCTGAGATGACAGCATTAGAAGCATTTGTATGTACAAATAAAAGTAGTATCTTTAATACTGAACTAATATTGATAAGAGATGGAGATTATATATAAATGTAACCATTGTAAACTATGGTAGTTAAGAAGATAGTCAATGATGAAAAATCACAAGGAAATTTACATTCTGTATGGGAATAACATTTTACATCAGCTCCTCAATATGCATTCTGATTTACGTGCTCCTCACAATGGGTGAAAAGAGACTATATCTTAAAATAACTGTGTGTGTGTGTGTGTGTTAGTCATTCAGTCATGTCCAACCCTTTGTGATCCCATGAACTATAGCTGGCCAGGCTCCTCTGTCTTTGGAAATCTCCAGGCAAGAATACTGGAGTGAGTTGCCACACCCTCCTCCAGGGGATCTTCCCCACCCAGGGATTGAACCCGAGTCTCTTATGTCTCCTGCATTCGTAGGTGGTTCTTTATAACTAGTGCTACCTGGGAAGCCCAATTGGACTGTGATGTTCCCCAAATGATTCTAACACATAGGCAGAGAACTAATGGGTTTCACCATCTCATCTTATGCAATATAAATTTGGATATATCTCTGTAACCACAACCACAGTATGCTACAGTAAATTTAGATAGAAAATTAGAAGTATATGATATATTGGGCTTCCCAAGTGGTGCTAGTGGTAAAGAACCCACCTGTCAACACAGGAGACTTAAGAGAAGCAGATTCCATCCCTAGGTGGGGAAAATCTGGGTTGCACAGAATCAGACATGACTGAAGTGACTTGGCACACATGCACACATGTGATACATGTATTGAAAAACATCCATTACAAATATTTAAATGTATGCAAAGTACTCCCTCCTCCAAATTTTGCTTTTAATGACAGATTTTTAGGCACCAAGATTTATTGTAATTTAAATAATATTTATATGTATTATTAATATTCATTTTGCTATTCTGCCTTTAGAATAATCTTTTTCCCTATGGAAAATGATTGAAAGAGTTTAAAGAATTAAGTCCTTATTTGTCTTGGGGCATCTTATTTAATAGTAAATATTAAATGCTGTGTTAGTTTTTCAATTGTGTCCAACTGTTCATGACCCCATTGACTCTAGCCCACCAGGCTCCTCCATCCATGGAATGCTTCAGGCAAGAGTAATGGAGTGGGTTGCCACTTCCTACTCCAGGCATCTTCTCGACTCAGGGATTGAACTCAGATCTCCCACATTGCACAGTTTCTTTACCATCAGAGCCACCAGGTTTAAATATAAATGCAAAGTTTCTATTATGCTTTCTTTGAATCTACTCAGATATTGATATCCTATATTACCATTAATTCTTCTAATACTTTCTTTTAAATAACCTTTTATTTTTGAACATTTTTATATTTTAAAAAGTTGTGAGGACAGAATTGCCATATACCTCAAACCAAATTTTCCTCATTATTAATATCATACATTCATGTATTTGTCATGATTAATTAAAATACATTAAAATAATCAGATGCATTATTATATTTATTAAATTCCATAATTTATTCTATTTTATTTTTGCCTAATATCCTTTTTCTGTTTCAGGATTCCAGCCATAATTCCAATCACCTTAGTCTTCATATCCCCATAGATTCTGTTGGTGGTACTTCCTTACGTTTTCCTTGGTTGTGATGACCCTACCAGTTTTGAGGATATTTTCAGTTATTTTGCAAGGGTATCAAATATCATTGGTATCTTTCTGATATTTCCTCATGATTATATTCAGATTATGGATTTGCAGTGGAAAACCAGAGAGGCAAGGTGTCATTCTCTTCCTATCAATAGTATATAGTATCAAGATGACTTATCACTGCTGGTGCTTACCTTAATCAGCTGGCTTGAAGTAGTGTTTATCAGGTTCTTCACTGCAGGGTTACTCTTTTTCTTCCCTTCTACACTGTACTCTCTGAAGGGATTTACTATAGGCAAGGAAAACCAAACAGCAACAAAAATTAAATTAAAAAAACAATGACTGAGAATGTCAAAGGGACACATGACCCAACTGCTAAAAGCAAAGCTGGAACAACTTCAACAAGAATGTTAATAAAGTAATATCTGATTATAATCTAATATATAAAATAAACATTAATGAACCCACACTACTAAAACAAGTGATTAAATTAATAAATGAATAGGGAGAATACATAAATCTGAAGCACAATAAAATTAAAAAAATATGTAGATATGCAATTCTCAAGTAAGAAGGATATAATCCCTTTGCTCCTTAAGTGTAGTTGCACATTTGTCTATTATTTTTAAAGTTTTAAAATTTTTCATGAATTTATGTAATTTAAAAGTCTATGCATATAAGGGCTTCCTTGGTAGCTCAGACAGTATTCTTGCCTGGAGAATCCCATGGAGGGAGGAACCTGGTGCAGCTCAGGGGTAAAGAATATGCCTGCAATGTAGGGGCTGCAGGAGATGTGGGTTCAAACATTGGGTTGGGAAGATCCCCTGGATGAGGGTATGGAAACCCACTTCAGTATTCTTGACTGCAGAAACCCATGGACAAGGGAGCCTGGTGGTCTACAGACTATAGGGTTGCAAAGATTTGGACACAACTCAAGCAACTTAGCACACACACAAAAGTCTATGCATATGGTTCCATCATTGAAATTTAACTTTAAATGCATAGTTAGTTGAAATGTTCAGGTCAATAAATATTTCCTTTTAAAAAATAAATAAATATGTCTGCAGGCTGTGGTCAAGTATTTTATTTTATTTTATTTTTTAACATTACAATATTGTATTGGTTTTGCCATATATCAAAATGAATCCGCCACAGGTATACATGTGTTCCCCATCCTGAACCCTCCTCCCTCCTCCCTCCCCATACCATCCCTCTGGATCGTCCCAGTACTTTTAAAATATTTTTTAGTTGAAGAGGGAGGCAGAGGATGAGATGTTTAGATAGTATCACCAACTCAAGGGACATAAATCTGAGCAAACTCCAGGAGATAGTGACAGATGGGAGCCTGGTGTGCTGCAGTTCATGGAGTCCCAATGAGTCTAACACAACTTAGCAACTAAACAACTACAAACTATGTTTTTACATATCTAAAAGCAAAATTTAGAAATCTTAGAGAGTGTAAATATTTAGGAAAAATAGTAAGACTAAATGCTTTTGAACTGTGGTGTTGAAGACTCCTGAGAGTTCCTTGGATTGCAAGGAGATCCAACCAGTCCATCCTAAAGAAGATCAGTCCTGGGTGTTCATTGGAAAGACTGATGCTGAAGCTGAAATTCCGATACTTTGGCCACCTGATGCGGAGAACTGACTCATTTGAAAAGACTCTGATGCTGGGAAAGATTGAGGGCAGGAGGAGAAGGGGATGACAGAGGATGAGATGGTTGGATAGCATCACTGACTCAATGGACATGAGTTTGGGTAGACTTCGGGAGTTGGTGATGGACAGGGAGGCCTGGCGTGCTGTGGTTTATGCAAAGAGTCGGACATGACTGAGCAACTGAACTGAATAAGACTATGGCAACGTATCCATATATTTAGAACTTTTATGTAAAGTATTAAGCAAGTATTAAAGATATTAAGACTGTTTACGAGTTTTCCTTACAGAACTCTATTCACAATAGTATCATTTTAAAATGCCATCCACGTGAAAGAACTGGACTTTTAATCCTAATAGTTTTGCTAGCTAATATTAATTAGAATAAGTAAACTCTTTTAGATACTAGGTAATCAACCTTTTTTGTAGAAAAGTGCATTATTTTAGAACAGAGATTTGGATCCAATTTTGCATTCTCCTGATATACATTCTCTTTATTTTGCTTTTTACTGTGCTTTATTTTAAATTACTGATTATATAATATAATGTTTACATCACAGCTATTTCCCTAGAAAACATTAAAAATAATGCTTTATTCTATGTGCTTATCTAAGTTATTTCAGTCATGTCCAACACTTTCTGACCTCATGGGTTGTAGGCTGCCAGGCTCCTCTGTCCATGGGATTCTCCAGGCAAGAATATTGGAGTGGGCTGCCATTTACTTTCCAGGAGATCTTCCCAACCCAGGGATCAAACCCAGTTTTCCTTCATTGCAGGCAGATTTTTTACCATCTGAGCCACCAGGAAAGCCCTTTTCATTCCATATATTTTTCTAAATGTTTAATTACATGTAACCAATTTATTGAATGAACTGCACTGAAAGATGAAAGCAGTTTAGTATTTCTTGCTAATGTTTTACATTTATTCTATGGATTTAATTTTACCACTATGGGATAAAATCTTAGACAAATGTTATTGCTGTTTTAGTCACTTACAGATAGCAAAAGAATATTTTATTTGTGTGCATATAAAAATCCAAAGCAGTATAATATCAAAGTTCCAAAATGTCATATGGTTTATTTTTGTCCTCCTTAGATTAGGCTCAGAAACCTGCTCTGGGAGAGTAGCATATGGTTGATTTCTTCTCTCATTCTCACTCCATTACCTTCTCGTTGCTGTTTTAGGCTCCCATACATTTGCTAGATGCTATTTTAGACACTCACAACTTTGATACAGGAAGACTCTGGAGAGATGATAACAGTAAGAGTTTACCTCAATATGGGATAAATCTGGTTATACTGCCCATCGAGGGGAGATTCATCCACACGCTGATTCTTCCTCTCATGTGTGTGTCCGTGGGTTCTTAGGAGATCCTTATTTCTTTAGATCTCTTAAGGACATGTGAGAATTCCTGAGATTTAACAATTTCTTTCTTAGCCCTAGTTTCTGATTTTTCATCTCTGTTGAAATCACCTGACATCTTCAGAAAGCCTCTCAAATACAATCCCTCTGAAGAAATAAGTAATTCTCTTTCATGAGGTCTATCACTGACATAGAAACCCTAACATTCTTTGGCCACACAATGGTTAATTGGCCATTCCAAAAGCAGCCACTTACCTTATGCCATTTGAACTGACCAGTCATACTTTCTCACACTTAGACTTTTTTAGGCATTGAAACAGACCACTTTGTGTGTTCCTCAAGAGTAAGAGATTAAAGCTAAGCTCTTTGAATATTTGTTTTCAAGCCTTCTTCATGTGATTGAATTTGAGTAGGCAGGAGGTGCTTCCACTCTGGCTTTGTGATGGGTGGTGTGGAATGGAATACACAACACATCAACATCTTTCTAGGGAGTGGAAGGTCTTCACCTTCCACTTCCATTCTGTCAGCATGAGGCTGACAGAATGTAATTTGGTTTGTGTGAGCGTAAGCTAAGTTGCTGCAGTCGTGCCGACTCATTGCAGCCCTGTGGACTGTAGCCCACCGGGCTGTTCTGTCCCATGTGATTCTCCAGGCAAGAATACTGAAGTAGGGTTTGACGCTCTCCTCCATGGGATCTCCCCCACCAGGGATCGAACCAGCATCTCTTATGTCTCCTGCATTGGCGGGAGAGTTCTTTACTGCCGGTGCCACCTGGGAAGCCCCACAGTATGGTTTACCTCTGGGCAAATTTCCCACAAGTAGTCTGGCACCTTGCTCTGAGAAATGAGAGGAAGTATTTATTACCTGATGTTCTCTGTCAGATTAACATCCTTTTTTCTTACATAAATAGCCAATCATATATGTCATTATTGCACATATATATATTTATGGGCTTTGTTATGAGCTTCTCTGATAGATCAGCTGGTATAGAATCATCTGCAATGTAGATCCCAGTTCGATTCCTGGGTCAGAAAGATCCACCAGAGAAGGGATAGACTACCCACTCCAGTATTCTTGGGCTTCCCTGGTGGCTCAGGTGGTAAAGAATCCACCTGCAATGCAGGAAGCCTGGGTTCAACCCCTGGGTTGGGAAGACCACCTGGAGAATGGAATGGCTACCCACTCCAGTATTCTTGCCTGGAAAATCGCATAGACAGAGGAGCCCGGCAGGCTATAGTCCACTGGGTTACAAATAGTCGGACCTAACTGAACAACTTTCCACTCCAGTATTCTTGCCTGGAGAACTCCATGGACAGAGGAGCTTGGTGAGCTACAGTCCATAGGGTCGAAGAGAGTCAGACCTGACTAAGCGACTTTCACTTTCATTTTCACATATCTATTATATATTTATTGGAGAAGGCAATGGCACCCCACTCCAGTACTCTTGCCTGGAAAATCCCATGGACGAAGGAGCCTAGTAGGCTGCAGTCCATGGGGTCGCTAAGAGTCGGACACGACTGAGAGACTTCACTTTCACTTTTCACTTTCATGCATTGGAGAAGGAAATGGCAACCCGCTCCAGTGTTCTTGCCTGGAGAATCCCAGGGACGGAGGAGCCTGATGGGCTGCCATCTATGGGGTCGCACAGAGTCGGACACGACTGAAGCAACTTACCATTATATATTTATAACTTAGACCACAAATATTAATAAAAATGTCACTTGACCACTCATCCCAGTAAGATCCACAAATATTGATGTCAGTTGTCATCTAGTGCTAACCTTTCTAAATAATTTGTTACATATTTATTTGTATAAATATGGTAATTAAATATAAGTAATTTTATTTTGCTTACAAATGTTATTATGTTATAAATTAACATCTTAGGAAAATTATTACATTACTGTTCAAGTTTTACAGGATTTGCTCATGTTTTATACAATAGTAGTAAACAGATGCAATGCTGTGCTGTGCTTAGTTGTTCAGTCATGATCAAAACTTTGTGACCCCATGGACTGCAGTCCACCAGTAGTTATCAAATAAGAAAATGTTCCATGGTAATTAATATTGTAATTTTTAAAATAAACTCAATATAACTAGCTAATAACTAAGTCTGGGAATCAAAGCAAAAATCTTCACTGAGGACAAGTCTGCATTGTAGGTCAGTAAAACAGAAATGGCACTAATGCCTTTATTTTGCTCATCTTTAAGGTTTATTGGACTCACTGAAAGATACTGAGCTGAACTGAACATGATACTTGATCTTGCTAATTGATAGTATCAAGTATACACACATAGGCTCTCTGTTGCGAGTGTAAATAGGAAAAATTAACATAGTAACATTGTTCACAAAATTTCTTTCTCTGTTATACAAAACCTAGATTTTGCTAAATTCCTAGGTACTTACAGTGCATAATCAGGATAACATAAGTGTTAAGGATTGAGAGATACCAGACCATTGTGATTTTCAATAGACATCCATTCAGTTCAGTCGCTCAGGCGTGTCTGACTCTTTGCAACCCCATGAACCTCAGCACGCCAGGCCTCCCTGTCCATCACCAACTCCTGGAGTTTACCCAAACTCATGTCCATTGAGTCGGTGGTGCTGTCAGCCATCCAACCATCTTATCCGCTGTCATCCCCTTCTCCTCCTGCCTTCAATCTTTACCAGCATCAGGATCTTTTCAAATGAGTCAACTCTTCACATCAGGTGGCCAAAGTATTGGAGTTTCAGCTTCAACATCAGTCCTTCCAATGAACACTCAGGGCTGATCTCCTTTAGGATGGACTGGTTGAAACTTATTGCAGTCCAAGGGACTCTCTAGGGACATCAGATCAGATCAGATCAGATCAGTCACTCAGTCGTGTCCGACTCTTTGCCACCCCATGAATCGGAGCACGCCAGGCCTCCCTGTCCATCACCAACTCCCGGAGTTCACTCAGACTCACATCCAATGAGTCGGTGATGCCATCCAGCCATCTCATCCTCTGTCGTCCCCTTCTCCTCCTGCCCACAATCCCTCCCAGCATCAGAGTCTTTTCCAATGAGTCAACTCTTCGCATGAGGTGGCCAAAGTACTAGAGTTTCAGCTTCAGCATCATTCCTTCCAAAGAAATCTCAGGGCTGATCTCCTTCAGAATGGACTGGTTGGATCTCCTTGCAGGCCAAGGGACTCTCAAGAGTCTTCTCCAACACCACACTTCAAAAGCATCAATTCTTCAGTGCTCAGCCTTCTTCACAGTCCAACTCTCACATCCATACATGACCACAGGAAAAACCATAGCCTTGACTAGACGAACCTTTGTTGGCAAAGTAATGTCTCTACTTTTCAATATGCTATATAGGTTGGTCATAACTTTCCTTCCAAGGAGTAAGCGTCTTTTAATTTCATGGCTGTAGTCACCATCTGTAGTGATTTTGGAGCCCAGAAAAATAAAGTCTGACACTGTTTCCACTGTTTCCCCATCTATTTCCCAAGCAGTGATGGGACCGGATGCCATGATCTTCGTTTTCTGAATGTTGAGCTTTAAGACAACTTTTTCACTCTCCACTTTCACTTTCATCAAGAGGCTTTTTAGTTCCTCTTCACTTTCTGCCATAAGGGTGGTGTCATCTGCATATCTGAGGTTATTGATATTTCTCCCAGCAATCTTGATTCCAGCTTGTGTTTCTTCCAGTCCAGTGTTTCTCATGATGTACTCTGCATATAAGTTAAATAAACAGGGTGACAGTTTTTTATAAAAGAGATGTTAAGTTATAGAGAAATAGGGAAGGATGAGTCAGTGTCTGAAGAAAATTTTTGAGCATTTGGGTTGACATTAGAAACCCTAGAGCCTATACTGTGGATGTTAAGTACAATATTACAAGAAAAAATTAAGAAGAGAGAATTATAATTCTGCTTGTGTTGAGAAGGGAATTACACTGTGCATTTGCAGGAATCTTAAAAAAAATTAAATTATTTCCTATTACATAAATGTTTTCAGCTCTTTTAGAAATGTCAGATTTTTAAAAATGTGTGAACCCTGTGTCCAAACTAGTTACATAGAAACTAAATTAAAGATGGATTATATATTTTTTAATATATTAGCATTTTTTTTCTTATTTTATTTTTTTATTTTATTTTATTTTTTAACTTATAATATTGTATTTGTTTGGCCATATATCACCATGAATCCGCCACAGGTATACACATGTTACCCATCCTGAACCCTCTTCCCTCCTCCCTCCCCATGCCATCCCTCTGTCTGGGTTGTCCCAGTGCACCAGCCCCAAGCATCCCGTATAGTGCATTGAACCTGGACTGGCGACTCATTTCATATATGATATTATACATGTTTCAATGCCATTCTCCCAAATCATCCCACCCTCTCCCTCTCCCACAGAGTCCAAAAGACTGTTCTATACATCAGTGTCTCTTTTGCTGTCTCGTATACAGGGTTATTGTTGCCATCTTTCTAAATTCCATATTATATCTAGGGTGTCTCAGGTGACAATAATGGTAAAGAATCTGTCTGCCAATGTAGGAGATGCAAGAGATGAAGTTTCGATCCCTGGGTTGGAAAGATCCCCTGGAACAGGAAATGACAACCTGCTCCAGTATTCTTGTCTAGAAAATTCCATGGACAGAGGAGCCTGATGGGCTATAGTCCATGGGGCCGCAGAGAGCCAGACATAACTGAACAACTAAGTACACACATATTTTATCTTTATTTCATTCCTTTCTTTTTTCTCCATTTCTATATTTTTTCTATATATGAAGAGCATCGTGTGCTTAGATCTATGTGAAACAGGCAGGAAAGATGGTAGATGGATAAATAAATTACTGTTTCCTTGTCTATAAACATTTGGCATTTATTCTATCAAATCATGATTTTTAGCAGTATTCATTTTCTAAATTAAAAACTCTTTTTTTTTCTTTTCATTTGTTGCTGCTGCTGCTGCTGCTATGTTGCTTCAGTCGTGTCCAACTCTGTGTGACCCCATAGACGGCAGCCCCCCAGGCTCCCCCGTCCCTGGGATTCTCCAGGCAAGAACACTGGAGTGGGTTGCCATTTCCTTCTCCAATGCATGAAAATGAACAGTGAAAGGGAAGTTGCTCAGTCATGTCCGACTCAACAACCACATGGACTGCAGCCTACCAGGCTCCTCCATCCATGGGATTTTCCAGGCAAGAGTACTGTTACTAGGTGACAATTTTTATTTTTTATTTTTTTTCAGCTTTTCTTTTTTTTTTTCTTTTTTTATTTTAATTTTATTTTTAAACTTTACAATATTGTATTAGTTTTGCCAAACATCAAAATGTTTTAAAAGGAAACTTTGTGAAATCAACTCTCTTTTAATGTTACTTTTCTGAGCCAATGAAGAACTTCTACAAATCAGATTTTAGATTGATTTAACTATTCCCCAAAGTAATCAATTGAAGAGAAACTGATTCAACCTGCCTTTTAAAGAAAGGAAAAAATAGTTAAGGTTCTTCTGGTCTGGATTTTTAAAGGTAAATGGTGAAATAGAGTTACAAAAGTTTCTAATTTTTTTCTTTGCCAAAGTGTGCAAAATTGAATCCCTCTTCAGTTGATTTTACATCATCTCATGGAAAACTTGTGTCCATTGTAAAGGCTTTTGCCCCTGTAAGATGCTTTATGAGCCTTTCTGCTTCTTTTCTTCAAATCACAATCAAGAGTTAAGTAGATTATTATCTCAGCCTGATTCTTGCTATATCTCCAGTCCTCATACTTGCACCATTTTGGCTTAGGTTTTAGAACCAAAATGCCAAGCTGATCAATCTGTTTATAACACAGATAAAACTCTTGGCTACCTCATGAACCATAGCTTGCCAGGCTTCTTAATCCTTGGAATTCTCTAGGCAAGAATACTGGAGTGGGTTGCCATTTACTTCTCCAGGGCATCTTCCTGACCAGAGACTGAATCCAGGTCTCCTGTGTTGCAGGCAGATTCTTTACTATCTGAGTCATCAGGAAAGTCCATTTACAACACAGAGTAAACTGAAAAATATGGTACAATAAGTATCATAATTTCTTATATGAAACTAAATATAAATTAATTGGCTGAGTATCAACCTACATAATTAAAAGCTATATTTAAATTCATATCGTATCATATTTAAATTACATAGCATTAGTTTGTATGTATCAATAACTATATTCCCATGTTTCTGAATGCATGCTGAATTTAATCATTTGCATTTTATAAGATTTGCATTCATTATAAAGGATTAAGGATACTTTATTTTTTATTTTTGATAAATACTTATCAAGAGAGAGAAACATTATTATCATTCTATTAAGCAAATAAATGTAAGAGAGTAAGCTCTTCACTACTTTCTTCATATAATATTACAAATAATCTTTATTATCTCTTGCACGTGCCACTATTTGCATTGATTTACATTGTATACATTCTCAAATGAACTGCTTCCTTAAAAATGACTTTTTCTGAAAGTCATTTTTGACTTATCAAAATGACTTATCTGAAAACCTTCAGATATCCAAACACTTATAAAACTGTCGGTAGAAGTTTTTGCAAATTTTAATTTCTTTATTTATACCTGTTTTAGGTTATCATTTCAATCTTTGTATGCTTACTTTACTTTCCCCATTAGTTTGAGAAGTCTGGGTTAGCTGACCATTGAAGCTTAGATATTTTTAAGGATACAGCTGAGAATTCTCTTTTAGTCAGAATTCCTTTGTAGTCATCCCATTCTGAAAGATAAAATTAAGCATTCATGTATAAATACTTTATTATTAATATTAAACAATAAAGTAGATGGATATAGGAGATGAATAATTTATAATAATTATAGGATCTGGCATGGTTTACAAAAGATGATATAACTTCAATGTTGATTAGTAAATGATAGACATAATAATGCTCTGTAACTAATTAAAAAATCACTATTAGAAGATTGTCATGATTTGGCACTTAATAATACTAAGTGAACATCTACACGGAATATCTTGCAAACATTTTTGTTAACATGAAGACAAAATGAACATATTTGTGATCTTATTTGTTTGTTCATTTTTAATTTGCTTTTAAGTAATAAAGCTTGTCTTCTAAGAATACAAAGACTCATAATGAATATGGAATCAATGAGAACATGCTCAAACTATGCTTCTATTTAGTAGAATACAGAATATCATTAGTCAATACTATCTTTTTGTTTAGTGAAGTTTATATGATTCCATTTAGCTTGCTCTGATTCTACAAGGAAATCAAACCAGCTAGTAAAGGAAATCAAAGCTGAATATTCATTGGCAAGACCGATGCTGAAACTGAAGCTCCAGTACTTTGGCCACCTGATGCGAAGAGCCAACTAACTGAAAAAGCCCCTGATGCTGGGAAAGATTGTAAACAAAAGAATAGGGCAGCAGAAAATGAGATGGTTATAGAGCATCACTGACTCCATGAACATGAATCTGAGCAAACTGAGAGATAGTGAGGGACAGGGAAGCCTGGATTGCTGCAGTCCATGGAGTCATACATTCGGACACTGATTTAGCAACTGAACAAAAACAACAATTCTGTCTTACCTGTATCTGATAATCATTGCTACAAAATATGTTTTCTACAGTAATATACAGAAAGTTCTGGGAGAAATATCAATAACCTCAGATATGCAGATGACACCACTGTTATGGCAGAAAGTGAAGAGGAACTGAAGAGCCTCTTGATGAAAGTGAAAGAGGAGAGTGAAAAAGCTGGCTTAAAACTCAACATATCCCTGATACAAAAAGACGTCTTAAAAGTTCAAAAGAAGAATTTATGAAAAACAGGGAAAGGATAATAGGAAAAGAGATACAAGTGGTTAATACTTATAAAAAGATGTCTTCAACCTTATAAGTAATAGAAGGAATACATACTTAAATAACAGGTTTCTACTCTCAAATAGAAATAACATGTTTCTAAAACACACTAAGAAAAATTGAAAGTCATATGTTGAAATTTCTTTCAGTTTTTATTGCTGCAAAATAAATTGCTCCAAAATAAACATTGGCAACTTAAAAACCAAAAAATAAATAAATAAATAAAACTCAACATTCAAAAAACTAAGATCATGGCATTTGGGCCCATCATTTCACAGCAAATAGCAGGGGAAATGATGGAAACAGTGACAAACTTAATTTTCTTGGGCTCCAAAATCACTGCATGTGGTGACTGCAGCCATGAAGTTAAAAGATGCTTGCTCCTTGGAAGAAAAGTTATGGCCAACCTAGACAGTATGTTAAAAAGCAGAGACAGTGCTTTTCCAACAAAGGTCTGTCTACTCAAAGCTATGGTTTTTCCAGTCATGTATGGATGTGAGAGTTGGACTGTGAAGAAAGCTGAGCACTGAAGAATTTATGCTTTTGAACTGTGATGTTGGAGAATACTCTTAAGAGTCCCGTGGACATCAAGGAGATCCAACCAGTCCATCCTACAGGAAATCAGTCCTGAATATTCATTGGAAGGGCTGATGTTGAAGCTGAAACTCCAATACTTTGGCCACCTGATGTGAAGAGCTGACTCATTGGCAAAGACCCTGATGTTGGGAAAGATTGAAGGTAGGAAGAGAAAGGGGTGAAAGAGATTAAAATGGTTGGATGGCATCACCGACTCAATGGACATGAGTTTGAGCAAGCTCTGGGAGTGATGATGAACAGTGAGGCCTGTTGTGCTGCAGTCCATGGGGTTGCAAAGAGTTGGACACAACTGAGAGACTGAAATGAACTGAACTGAAAGGAAATCATATACAAAAAGATTGGAGAAGAGCTGCTCTTAGCAGATCACAAATGTTCTCCGGCCATATGAGACTCCAGCATCGATTTTTACTGGTGAAAATAATCAAAGAAGCAATAATAGAATGCAAGTAGACTAGACATATATTGAAATGCAACTGTATTATTTGGATTCCTGAATTTGATTGGTGTAATGTGACATCATTAATAATTTAAATGGAAAGTGGTCAAATTTTAAGAAGAATTTTCAATTTAAGAAAAAATTTAAATGTTCTAAGACATTGTAAATGAAATACCACATGGAAGAAGGCAAAATAAAGAAACACATAATTTGAGTATTCAGTTCAAGTGATATATTCAAACAGCTGGTTCAATAGAATAAGGTTTAATTCAAAAGCAAGTTATTTGTAAAGCTTGTAATCCACTGAAAGATCAATTCAATAAGTAGTCCAGTATTCTACTTGTTTAATTGTAATCTGTGTTTGTAATAGTTTCATATGTTGCTGAATTATAGCTGTCCACTAGATAAGGGTAAACTAGAGTAAATAAATCCTCATATATATGTAATATCTGCTTGCATGAATGAAGCAGTTTATTATATTTTGTATATAGTAAAAATTTCTGATGTTTCTGTATATTACTGATGTAATATTTATGTTCTTTCTACTTTAGTTTTATACTGTTAGAGTCATTGTTATTTTTTCTTTTAAATTAATTAATTTATTTTAATTGGAGACTAATTAAATTTGTGATGGTCTTTGCCATGCATCAACATGAATCAGCAATGGGTGTACATATGTCCCCCATCCTCAACCCCCTCCCACCTTCCTCCCCACCCCATCCCTCTGGGTTGTCCCAGAGTACCGGCTTTGAGTGCCCTGCTTCATGCATTGAAATTGCACTGGTCATCTGTTTTACATATGGTAATATACATGTTTCAATGCTGTTCTCTCAAATCATCCTACCCTCATCTTCTCCCAGAGTTCAAAAGTCTGTTTTTTACAACTGTGTTAGAGTCATTGTAATTTATACTATTAGCATGCATATTCTCATCTTGTGAATGATGAGAATGAGTCTTTAGTAATCCCGTTTACATACAGAGATATGACTAAAATTACTTTGGGTCCATGGTTGCAAGCTGAAATGTCAGATTTAAAACCCAAACAAAATGATGTATGTAGGTCTGTATGGTAGGTTAGTTAGGTTAATTAGTTAAGTTAGTTCTATGAAGTAGATCAGATCAGATCAGATCAGTAGCTCAGTCTTGTCTTACTCTTTGCGACCCCATGAATCGCAGCACACCAGGCCTCCCTGTCCATCACCAACTCCCGGAGTTCACTCAGACTCACGTCCATCGAGTTGGTGATGCCATCCAGCCATCTCATCCTCTGTCTTCCCCTTCTCCTCCTGCCCCCAGTCCCTCCCAGCATCAGAGTCTTTTCCAAGGAGTCAACTCTTCCCATGAGGTGGCCAAAGTACTGGAGTTTCAGCTTCAGCATCATTCCTTCCAAAGAAATCCCAGGGCTGATCTCCTTCAGAATGGACTGGTTGGATCTCCTTGCAGCCCAAGGGACTCTCAAGAGTCTTCTCCAACACCACAGTTCAAAAGCATCAATTCTTTGGCGCTCAGCCTTCTTCACAGTCCAACTCTCTCACAGGCATACATGACCACAGGAAAAACCATAGCCTTGACTAGACGAACCTTTGTTGGCAAAGTAATGTCTCTGCTTTTGAATATGCTATCTAGGTTGGTCATAACTTTCCTTCCAAGGAGTAAGCGTCTTTTAATTTCATGGCTGCAGTCACCATCTGCAGTGATTTTGGAGCCCAGAAAAATAAAGTCTGACACTGTTTCCACTGTTAAATTAAAGAGAGAATTGAGTTATCTGGAAAACACTCCGAATTAATTTGGGAGAATGGAAAAGGCGTTTGAATATAATAATTGGAAGTGCTACTCATATTCCTCTCTCTTGCCCTTAGGAGAACTTGTCTGAAGGTGCTCAAAGAAAATCTTTAAGAAAACTGAATCAGGGAAGACCATTTTTTGGATGCAAATAGATATGCTAAAGTTGGTAAAGGGGAATGAGCCATTTCCTCACATCAGCTGCTACAAAGAATGGAGGTGAGCTTTTGTGAAAGAAGATGCTGCTGACAAAAGTTAAGTTTGGAATTCAGAAAACAGCAGAGAGGACAAAAACAAAAAATCATAAAGGGCTCCGAAGAACGTGTCAAATACACAGGATTCTGCCTGATGAAAGATAGACTGAGTGACATTAAGAACGAACTGACAACTCTAAACAGAGCCTTCCTAAAAAACCAACAGTTCTTTATTAACTGTGATTTTTTTTTTCATTTTCCTTCCTTAAACTATTGAAATGTAAGTAATCAACAGTTATGTATATACATTCATTAAGCGCTGAATGACAGAGTATTTTATGAAAATAAATATATAAATAAATATTTTTAGAAATAAAATATAGTTACCAGGTTTGGGGAAATTCAGACACATATTATATATATATATATATATATATATATATATATATATACACACACACACACACACACACACATATTGTGTGTGTGTGTGTATATATATATATATATACACATATATATATATATATACAATACATATATACAATTTGCTTTTTTGTGTGTTAGTTGCTCAGTTCTGTCTGACTCTCTGTGACCCCGTGGACTGTAGCCCACCAGGTTCCCCTGTTAATGGAATTCTCCAGGCAAAAATACTAGAGTGGGTTGCCATTCCCTTCTCCAGGGGGTCTTCTTGATCCAGGGAGCAAACCCAGGTCTCCTGCATTGCAGGCAGACTGTTTATTGTCTGAGTCACCAAGGAAGCCCCGTACAATATGATTGGATGGAAACAAAATTCGAGTTTAAATGCTGGAAGAATATAGAAAAAATTATTATAAGTAAAATAGTCATAAACATATTACAGGGAGTGAAATTTGAGTAAGATAGTAATGCATATTAGTGAATAACAAACACTGCTAGTTCATGCTCTCTGTGTGCCGGTCACTATTCCAAAAGCTTCACATACATGAACTCATGAAGGCTTCACATCTAGCCTATGAAATAGGCTACAGTCATTGACCCAGTTTTACAGGTGAGGAAATTGAAGCCTATTGGATTTTAAGTAAGATTTTGTCTTTTACTAACAACTTACCTAACATAGTTGTTATGAATATTAAATAAAATTGTATACATGGACACTTATAACAAGTTCTGATCAAGGATAACATATCAATAGATATTAAATATTTATAAAATCATTATAATTATTTTCATGTTCTTATTTGTTTGGTCTTGGATAAAGTGTAGTTCTTAGTCAGAACAGTAATGGGTGCTTGAAAGGGCACAGAATGAGAAGGAAAAGTAGTATGATGGAGCACAGAAAGTATGGTAAGGAATGCAGGGTGGTGAAAATTTGTGAAGAGTCTGAAAAAGCTATGCAAATATTTGTATTTATTCCAGTAGCACATGGGGAGACAATTAAGTAATTTAAATAAAATTATCAGGATTATATCTCTGTTTTAAATCATAACTCATTGTAGAGAGTGAAGGTGGCGAGACAGAGATTACAGGAAGCTAAATTATTTAAGAAATAATTGAAATACTTTGTATGAAAACTGAGTACCTGAAATATAACAATCTCATGAATATGGTATAGTATTATAACAGCAAAAATCAAAAAAGTTTTACTCAAATAAGCAGTAAATCCAAAGTTTCTAGCTTGAGTCTTTGACTTGAATGTTGTTGGTATTGTTAAATAAGCAAAGAACAGTAATGGGAGCCATTTTTCAAGGGAGGAAAAGTTTGATATATTAAAACATCATCACCAAGAGATCCCCTTGTGAAAATTCTAAGCAGGGTTAGCATTGACAACATTTTTAGAAAATTGGCAAAAAAAGACATAGTTGAAGACACTATTAAATAAAGTAAAAGAAAAACAAAAAAATATCATGAATAAAGAAGAAGCTTATAAACAGGGAAAGGGGAGATAGAAAAAGATCTCTTATGATTACAGAAAAGACATTTACATACCTTTAATAGACATTTAAGTGAAATAGGCAGTCCCGAATGATTTGGAAAATGTTCCTTAAATACAAGATTTCATAGTTATTGCAAAAGGCCATTAAAATTTCTCAGAGTTCTTTAATAGTTAAAACAAAGAAGAGGCAGGTGATGAGACCATATTGATTTCATGATCTGATTAAAAAAAATATATATATATATATATATTCTTCTGAAAAGATAAATAACTTCCTGGAAGTTAATCAAAGGAGCAATATTATCATGTGAGTGCTTGTGCAAACATAATTTAATATCATACCAGATATTGTATTCATTGGAATTTTTTCAGAAAAATAAGCTATGACTGAATCAAACATCTTACACAGATGTTTGATTAAAGTGAAGTTGATATGTATTTGACAGAAATGGAGATGTTCCAAGTCTTATAATAATAGTTTTTAAATGGCTGCTCTTAAGCTACACATTTTTCTTATCATATTCTCCCTATGACATTATTCTTTCTATAATTATATTATTTATCTTTTGAATGCTTATAATCTTAGAAAATCCTTAAAAACAATCCTCAGAGTGTTTGTATTTTTAAGGAATATCCTAATTCTAATAACTGTAAACAAGTCAAGAGATCATACATGTAATCAATAAATTTTTTACTATATAAATTATTCCTATTTTAATAATTACTTTTATTAAACATATAATTTGAATTCTTAATTAT
This sequence comes from Bubalus kerabau, assembly GCF_029407905.1. NCBI lineage: Eukaryota > Metazoa > Chordata > Mammalia > Artiodactyla > Bovidae > Bubalus > Bubalus kerabau. The sequence goes on along the minus strand of NC_073635.1, from coordinate 5,340,841 downwards.
ATCACTAAAACTTTTTTACTTCCTTGAAAGCCTGATAATATGTCAGATAAAATACTTTTTCTTTTCAACAGAGAATTTTCCTTTAGTTATGGATTTTTTTAGGCTAAATAGCATATAAAGGGGAAAATTATAACTACTGAGAATTCTTAAGTAGTATATTGATTGATAAAAGGATGAATTTTCACTTGGAGTGTTTTTACAGTAACATTGCTTTATCTTAAGCATTTTCTAAATATTAAAAAAAAGATGTTCATAGGGAGTTTCAAGTAGTATTTTTAGAAATTGGTATAGATATTGTAAAGCTTCTCTGCTTTGAATTTGGTTTATTCAAGCAACGTGTAATCCTATAACAAATTCCTTTATCCTATGTATTTTATTTTATATTTAATATATATGAGTAATATATGATGATTATACCTAGTAAGAATATCAACATGTTGTTATGGTAATCTTTTAAAAATACCTAAATAGGGATGAAAATTCCTATTTACATACCACCATGTAAAAATACTTTCTTTTTATGTGTGACTAGAAGATGACATTTATCAAAAGATGTAAGCGTCCCTTCAACATTCTGTGAAAGATGAGCTCTAAGGTACTGTTAGAAATTAGAAAAATTTTCTAACGAAACACTTAGTGGAAACCTTTTAGATAAAGATATTATTTTGCTGATAGTGTTAAATTTTTGTATGTAGGTAATGCAGTTTATTGTTTTACCCTAACTAATGCCAAAAAGAGCTTTAATTTAAATTGCTAAAGCCCATCATTTTTATACAGGGAAAAGAAAAACAAACAAACAAATTAAAAAAGGCAAAGAGGTAAAAAGCTTTTTTTTTCTTTCTTTCTTTCCTGAAATGGAACACTGGTAGGATTTGTAAAAAGTTCGTCTTCACTGAGTTAATATTTCAAGACTGGTGTCCAAAACAACTTGCAGGACAGAAACACATCTACTTTGAGGAGAGGTTGAATACTGTTTGACAACTGCTTTTGTCAGAAAGGGAAGGGAATATTAATATCCAAGTCTTCAAGAAACATGGAAAGTTCTGGCTCAGGAAAGAAGCATATCTAAAGGGCTCAGTAAATCCAAAATCATATATGTAAAGAAAAATGATTGATTTCCTTTTAAAATATCTTTACTCCATTCCCTGAGGCAGTCAATGGCTGTGACAATGTTCATAGCTAGATTTTTTTTCTTTCTGCACATTTTCTGAAAACAGTAACAACAAATCATGTATATGTATGTATATAATAAATATTATGTGTTTATAGGACTTCCCTGTAGCTCAAATGGTAAAGAATCTGCCTGCAATACAGGAGACCAGGGTTCGATCCCTGGATTGGGAAGATCCTCTGGAGAAGGAAATGGCAACCCACTCCAGGATTCTTGCCTGGAGAATCCCCTGGACAGAGAAGCCTGGTGGGCTACAGTCCGTGGGGTCACAAAGAGTTGGACATTATTGAATGAGTAATATATGTATTTATAAGACTGGCTTTCTTTAAGAAAAATAGGATGATATTATAAAGATTATTCTGCAATTTACATTTTAAAAAATAATCTTGTTCTACTACAGTTCAATGAATAGAGAACTACTGTAAAGAAAGTACAGAGAGTGTTCCCAAATATCGCACACTCAGTTTCCCCCATTATTAAGATTTTACTTTAGTATGGCACATTTATCATGACTAATGAGCCATAATTGATACATTATTATTAACTGAAGTCTACACTTCATTCAGATGTCTTCAGTTTTCCCCTAATGTCTCTTGTCTGTTCCCTGATCCTATCTAGGATACTTCATTACCTCTAGTTCTCGCCTCCTCAACCTCTTTTTGGCTGTGAAAGTTTCTCAGACTTACCTTGTTTTCAGCGACATTAACAGTTTTGAGGGTTGTTGCTCAGACATTTTTGTAGACTGTCCCTCCATGAGAACTTTTTTTTCCCCCCATTATTGGAGATTTCTGATATACTGTGGTCAGTGTTACACAGGACAACCTGAGTTGAAGTCCTGGGTCTGCCACTAAGTAATTATTCAACCATGAGCAATGTCAGTTTTCTACTATTAACATGTAAGAACTGCATTAATATTTTATAACCTGAGAAATATATACACATATGTATGCATATACATATGTACAAATGTGTGAATGTCTATTTGTGTACATATATATACATATATAATTAAAATATAGCATCTTTATTTTATTTACTATGAACTCTTCAGAGTTGAGACAACTTTTTTACTCATTTCTGAATCTCTATTCATTAACTAACTTGATTCCTTTCTGGAGAAAATTCTAAATTATTACTATTGAAATAATCTACATTGATGCATTCTTGAGCCTGAAGAAATTAAGATTAAAGCCTCTGGTAAACAAATAATGTTCTAACAGGTTTCTAACAATATCATCTTTAATGTAGAATGGATAACCTAGAGTTTGTGTAAAGTCATGAAGGCAGGTATCTAAATATTAGCTGCATTGACGACTGGTGAGGATTGTATGGCAGACAAACTGAGAGATTATATTCAAAGAACTAAGGTATCTCCTAATAGGGTGATTCCAATGAAACAAAGGACTTTGTACTAAGACCTAACACATATTCTCAAAGCAGTATTCACTGTAAACTGTGAACTAGTAGGAACTATTCTCAATTAGTTTCAATAGAATTTGACTAGTATATATTCAATGCTTATGATGTGCTTAGCAAGGCTCCAAGACCATAAAGGAATCAAATGAACAAAGATAATAGTTTTTTTTTTTTTCTAAGCTGATTGAGAAAATAAAAAGAAGCACACTAAAGAAATAGCAAAATAAACTGTTGTAAGATTAGTGCTCCTATGAATAGTATAGAAAAATAAAACTCTTCCTCCAGAGTGGAACCCCAAAGCCACTATTGTTTTAAGCTGAGTCACATTTCCAGTTATTCACTATAGTCTTAAAGGCAACTTTAAGATGTTTAAATTGTGACAGTTGGACGTTTATAGATAATTCAAGGAATTAAGGGTGGTTACATATTTTATATACCACACATATATTCCTTTTTATTTATGCAACCCAAAGCTAAAATGAAGTAATAGATTTTTTAAGAGAAGTACACATCAAATGGTTTTCTTTTCTCAAGAATAGAGTTGTATAACTCTTTAGTTTTTCATAAAGTGCTAGCATAATTAATTATCAAATATAATTTTAAAAGATAAATTTGAGCATTCACAAGAAAATTTAAATTTTATCTTTGAAATGATAAAGTAATGATGGTTGGAAAATGTTTCTAATCTCTCACCCAGAGAAACTGCCATTTATTAAAAAAATTTTCAAACTATGGTGCTTAAATTGAGAAATTTCTGTGCTTCATCCTTATTATATATATTTTTAAATTCTGATTAAAAATAAGAAGAGATGCACCATCACATTTAAAATTATTAAGTAAAAGTTTAAAGTTTATTTGTCTTTATGCATCTCTTTTGAACTCAATGAAGTAGATAAATTTAAATACATGAAACTTTGGAATGTATTTTTTCACAAATAAATTGTCATACTTCAACTGCATTTCCAAAGTGTGATTCATTATGTTGCTTTGTTTGGAATTTACACTAATCTTCCGACTGTAGTATTTCTAAGCACTGTGTCATTCTCTTGCCAGCAGTGAGTGCTGCTAAGGCAGCACTTCTGTTGTCATGGCAGTGATGGATCATCAATGTTCAGTGGAAGACCTGTAATTTGCAAAGCGAATGGCAAGCCACATTGAGAATGCACTGCAGTGACCTTTTTTAGGTGACTTGGAAGCCTGGGGTATGACAGTTTTCTCTCTTTAAGTCGTGCTTTATTTTAGTCTTCACAACAGTTTTGAGATTTAGATTCAGAGGGTATAAATGAGATCTTCAGGTTTTGAACTTAAAAAATTCTCCATGTAATAGATCAATAAATATTTCACGTTTTCAAAAGATGCTAAGAGTCATATAATCAGAAGACAGTTTTGTCCTCATCCTTCTTAGACAAACTTTGGCCTTTCCCAATTGAAATCCATAACATTGTCATTTCCATTTGATCTATCTGGAGGATTGAACAAAAGAAGAAGGAAAAAAATCCATCATAGTATCTTTTAAGAACTAGCATTTATTTTTGTCATTGTTTTTCTTCCATAAGCAGAGCCAATTGTTTTCTAGCGTGGGACTGAGATCCATTCTGTGACTATTCAGATTTCAAGATGCAGTGCAGATCCTTATGAATTGTCTACTGATCAAACAACCCGACCAAATATCTCCTATTTCAAGGTCTATAGTGTAGCTACTGTTATGTTGCAAAGTGATAAGAGTGCAGGATTCATCACTATTTTGGTCAGGGGAGTAATTTCATAACAAATATATAGTTCAGTTCAGTTCAGTCACTCAGTTGTGTCTGACTCTTTGTGACCCCATGAATTGCAGCACGCCAGGCCTCCCTGTCCATCACCAACTCCTGGAGTTCACCCAGACTCACATCCATTGAGTCAGTGATGCCATCCAGCCATCTCATCCTGTCGTCCCCTTCTCCTCCTGCCCCCAATCCCTCCCAGCATCAGAGTCTTTTCCAATGAGTCAACTCTTCACATGAGGTGGCCAAAGTATTGGAGTTTCAGCTTCAGCATCAGTCCTTCAAAAGAACACCCACGACTGATCTCCTTTAGAATGGACTGGTTGGATCTCCTTGCAGTCCAAGGGACTCTCAAGAGTCTTCTCCAACACCAAAGTTCAAAAGCATCAATTCTTCAGCGCTCGGCTTTCTTCACAGTCCAACTCTCACATCCATACATAACCACTGGAAAAACCATAGCCTTGACTAGACAGGCTTTTGTTGGCAAAGTAATGCCTCTGCTTTTTAGTATGCTGTCTAGGTTGGTCATAACTTTCCTTCCAAGGAGTAAGTGTCTTTTAATTTCATGGCTGCAATCACCATCTGCAGTGATTTTGGAGCCCAGAAACGTAAAATCTGACACTGTTTCCCCATCTATTTCCCATGAAGTGATGGGACTGGATGCTCAACTGAATGTTGAGCTTTAAGCCAACTTTTTCACTCTCCTCTTTGACTTTCATCAAGAGGCTTTTTAGTTCCTCTTCACTTTCTGCCGTAAGGGTGGTGTCATCTGCATATCTGAGGTTATTGATATTTCTCCCGACAATCTTGATTCCAGTTGTGCTTCTTCCAGCCCAGCGTTTCTCAGGATGTACTCTGCATATAAGTTAAGCTAGCAGGGTGACAATATACAGCCTTGATGTACTCCTTTTCCTCTTTGGAATCAGTCTGTTGTTCCATGTCCAGTTCTAACTGTTGCTTCCTGTCCTGCATACAAATTTCTCAAGAGGCAGGTCAGGTGATCTGGTATTCCCATGTCTTTCAGAATTTTCCACAGTTTATTGTGACCCACACAGTCAAAGGCTTTGGCATAGTCAATAAAGCAGAAATATATGTTTTTCTGGAACTCTTTTGCTTTTTCCATTATCCAGCAGATGTTGGCAATTTGATTTCTGGTTCTTCTGCCTTTTCTAAAACCAGCTTGAACATCTGGAAGTTCACGGTTCACATATTGCTGAAGCCTGGCTTGGAGAATTTTGAGCCTTACTTTACTAGCGTGTGAGATGAGTGCAATTGTGTGGTAGTTTGAGCATTCTTTGGCATTGCCTTTCTTTGGGATTGGAATGAAAACTGACCTTTTCCAGTCCTGTGGCCACTACTGAGTTTTCCAAATTTGCTGGCATATTGAGTGTAGCACTTGCACAGCATCATCTTTCAGGATTTGGAATAGCTCAACTGGAATTCCATCACCTCCACTAGCTTTGTTTGTAGTGATGCTTTCTAAGGCCCACTTGACTTCATATTCCAGGATATATGCTGAATCATCAATTAATTGAAAGTAAAAATGCCATTATTGTTAAATTATAAACTGCTCATGTACCTGTTTGGCTATTTAATTTTCCCATGCTTGCATCTTCCCCAAACTGTTGGTGAGTTCCCAGGAGAGAGAAGAAATATTTGTACATCTATGGGAAAAAAAAAATAAATGAAATAGCTTATATTTAATGCCTGTTATAGAGCCTACAGAATGTTTTGCATACACAGCAGAATACCTACTGATGGCTGATATATGGTAAATATTTAGTGATAAAAATAGTCACATACACCACTATTAAAAATTAGCAAACAAAAGAAATCATGTAACATAAAACATTAATTTCAAATTGCTACATTAATTTGCATTGGCAAAACATGATATACCCTCAAGCAGTTGCTCTGATTTGACAGATGTGTCCCTGATTTGAGTGGAACATTTCTATAAAGTAGGACGTGTGAGTACTATTTTAAATTGCTTTGTCATAGACCCTGGAGCAGTCGTAAGTTTTAGTTACTCTGTTTCACTAGCTCTAAATGTGAGTAACAATTCCTGTCATCTGTACAACTTATAATCATGTGATGATCTTAATATACTGATTCCTGCTAGCTAAGAACTTAAGTTTGCCTGCAGTCATTCAGTATGTACAACAGTCCTGTGCCATTTTCTGTTAGGGTCCTTGACTAAAAAGTTAACACAAACACCTACCACTCATTTATTCATTCAACTAATAAATATTGAGCACCCCTGTATGACCTGCTGTGCAAACAAATGACTTTAATATAATTTGAATAGGCATTATATTGTAGGTACATAAAAAGTGTAATAAGTGCACAGGGAAAGTCAGTTCAGTCGCTCAGTCTTGTCCTATTCTTTGTGACCCCATGGACTGCAGCGTGTCAGGCTTCCCTGTTCATCACCAACTCCCAGAGTTTACTCAAACTCATGCCCATTGAGTCAGTGATGCCATCCAACCATCTCATCCTCTGTCATCCCTTTCTCCTTTAGCCTTCAATCTTTCCCAGCATCAGGGTCTTTTCCAAAGAATCGGTTCTTCGTATCAGACAGCCAAAGAACTGGAGTTTAAGCTTCAGCATCAGTCCTTCCAATGAATATTCAGGATTGACTTCATTTAGGATGGACTGGTTTGAGCTCCTTTCAATCCAAAGGACTCTCAAGAATCTACTGTAACACCACAGTTCAAAAGCATAAATTCTTTGGTGCTCAGCTTTCTTTATAGTCCAACTCTCACATCCATGTATGACCACTGGAAAAACCATAGCTTTGACTAAACAGACCTTTGTTGGCAAAGTAATGTCTCTACCTTTTAGTATGTTGTCTAGATTGATCATAGCTTTTCTTCCAAAGAGCAAGCATCTTTTAATTTCATGGCCGTAGTCACCATCTGCAGTGATTTTGGAGCTCCCCAAAATAAAGTCTCTCACAGGGAAAGGAGGTACATAATTCTTCTGGGGGAAATTAGTAAGCATACTTTAACTACTGTGTATTCCAATTTCAGAAATGTATTATAAATGCATTCATGAATGCTTGATTGTAAACTTGTGGAATATAAATTGGGTAATGGCAGAGAAAGGAAAATTCACACCTGGTTTAGCATCCTCATGCAAACAATTTGGGAATAACACTCTCCAGCAGCGTGCCACAGGGTCCTATTCTTGTATCAGTTTCATCATTATTATTTTTATATATGATGGTAAAAGGCAAAATCTGATCATTAAATTTGTAGATGATGCAAGACTGGAGAACATTACAAATATTATTGGGACAAATATTATTAGAATTGCCTATAAACATCACCTTCAAAGACTAAAACAATAGGCTGAAATCAACAGCATGAAGTTTAAGAGATATAAATATGATGTGCTGCAGTGCTAAAAACTTCAACTCAAAAAAATATAGAATTGTAAATAACTGGCCTTTCAAAATCTACAGCTAACCCATGGTGGGTGAATTAGATAAAGAAAATCTTAATTTGGCCCTAAGTACTGATATATCTCTGAAAAGAAAAATAATCTTTACAGATAATATCTTAGAAGGAATATGCTATTTATTCTCTATTCTAATTGTTCATGGTGTATATCTATCAAATTTACTTTTGGCAAGCTACATTTGGAAAACATCTCTGACAATAGGGGAGCACTAGGAAAGATGAAAAGAATGATGGGAAATTATCTAGAAATCATGGTTGCCTCCAGTGAAGTCAATGGTTGGTGATGGGTTTTAAAACTATGTCAGACAAAGCACAATTAAAGGACATGGGCATTCTAACAGTAAGAAAATAAGATTAAAGGGAAACATGACAACTGCTTTCAAATATATGAAAAGTTTTATGTTGCAGAGGTAATTTAAGAATTGTTACAAAAGGCAGAGTGAATAGCGATATAAAGGGAATTAAATGTTGACTAAAATGCTGACTCAATAAAATAAAGTAAATAAAATCTATTTCTAAATTTTAAACTTATAATTTATATAAAATTATATTATATAAAATTAAAAATAAGGGAAAAAATAAATGTTGACTCAATACATGAAATGTATGAGGAAAGAGATTTGTATCTATTTTAGTCACTGCTCCACCTCAGGTTTTGCAAATAACTCTGCCCCATGGAAGTAATCCAATAAGTATTTTTGAATTACATTAATGAATGGACATGTAATACAATATAAAAGTCTGACCTGTTGAAAAACAGAATGATGTTTCTCAGTACGTAGCAGACAAAATAACTGCTAAGCATAGGTAGTGTTAGAAAAGGGCAAAAAAGAAAAAAAAGGCCAAAAAAGAAAAAAAAAAAATCATTGATCTATATTTCTGTCTTTGTGCCAGTATCATACTGTCTTGATGACTGTGGCTTTATAGTAGAGCCTGAAGCCAAGTAGGTTGATTTCTCCAGTTCCCTTCTTCTTTCTCAAGATAGCTTTGTCTATTTGAGGTTTTTTGCATTTCCATACAAATTGTGAAATCATTTGTTCTAGCTCTGTGAAGAATACCGTTGGTAGCTTGATAGGGATTGCATTGAATCTATAAATTGCTTTGGGTAGAATACTCATTTTCACTATAATGATTCTTCCAATCCATGAACATGGTATATTTCTCCATCTATTAGTGTCCTCTTTGATTTCTTTCACCAGTGTTTTATAGTTTTCTATACATACGTCTTTAGTTTCTTTAGGTAGATATATTCCTAAGTATTTTATTCTTTCCGTTGCAATGGTGAATGGAATTGTTTCCTTAATTTCTCTTTCTGTTTTCTCATTATTAGTGTATAGGAATGCAAGGGATTTCTGGGTGTTGATTTTATATCCTGCAACTTTACTATAGTCATTGATTAGTTCTAGTAATTTTCTGGTGGAGTCTTTAGGGTTTTCTATGTAGAGGATCATGTCATCTGCAAACAGTGAGAGTTTTACTTCTTCTTTTCCAATTTGGATTCCTTTTATTTCTTTTTCTGCTCTGATTGCTGTGGCCAAAACTTCCAAAACTATGTTGAATAGTAATGGTGAGAGTGGGCACCCTTGTCATGTTCAAGACAGTATGGTACTGGCACAAAGACAGAAATATAGATCAATGGAATAAAATAAAAAGCCCAGAGATAAATCCACACACATATGGACACCTTATATTTAACAAAGTAGGCAAGAATATACAATGGATTAAAGACAATCTCTTTAACAAGTGGTGCTGGGAAAACTGGTCAACCACTTGTAAAAGAATGAAACTAGAATACTTTCTAACACCATACACAAAAAATAAACTCAAAATGCATTAAAGATCTAAACATAAGACCAGAAACTATAAAACTCCTAGAGGAGAACATAGGCAAAACACTCTCTGACATACATCACAGCAGGATCTTCTATGACTCACTTCCCAGAATATTGGAAATAAAAGCAAAATAAACAAATGGGACCTAATTAAACTTAAAAGGTTCTGTGCAACAAAGGAAACTATTAGCAAGGTGAAAAGACAGCCTTCAGAATGGGAGAAAATAATAGCAAATGAAGCAACTGACAAACAACTAATCTCAAAAATATACAAGCAATTCCTACAGCTCAATTCCAGAAAAATAAACGACCTAATCAAAAAATGGGCCAAAGAACTAAATAGACATTTAGATGGCTAATAGACATACAGATGGCTAACAAACACATGAAAAGATGCTCTACATCACTCATTATCAGAGAAATGCAAATCAAAACTACAATGAGGTACCATTTCACGCCAGTCAGAATGGCTGCAATCCAAAAGTCTACAAGCAATAAATGCTGGAGAGGGTGTGGAGAAAAGGGAACCCTCTTACACTGTTGGTGGGAATGCAAAGTAGTACAGCCACTATGGAGAACAGTGTGGAGATTCCTTAAAAAACTGGAAGTAGAACTGTCTTATGATCCAGCAATCCCACTGCTGGGCATACACACTGAGAAAACCAGAATTGAAAGAGACACGTGTACCCAACGTTCATTGCAGCACTGTTTATAATAGCCAGGACATGGAAGCAGCCTAGATGTCCATCAGCAGATGAATGGATAAGAAAGCTATGGTACAAATACACAATTGAGTATTACTCAGCCATTAAAAAGAATACATTTGAATCAGTTCTAATGAGGTGGATGAAACTGGAGCCTATTATACAGAGTGAAGTAAGCCAGAAAGAAAAACACCAATACAGTATACTAATGCATATATATGGAATTTAGAAAGATGGTAACAATAACCCTGTATATGAGACAGCAAAAGAGACACTGATGTATAGAACAGTCTTATGAACTCTGTGGGGGAGGGAGAGGGTGGGAAGATTTCGGAGAATGGCATTGAAACATGTATAATATCATGCATGAAATGAGTCGCCAGTCCAGGTTTGATGCACGATACTGGATGCTTGGGGCTGGTGCACTGGGATGACCCAGAGGGATGGTGTGGGGAGGGAGGAGGGAGGAGGGTTCAGGATGGGGAACACATGTATACCTGTGGCGGATTCATTTCAATATTTGGCAAAACCAATACAATATTGTAAAGTTAAAAATAAAATAAAATTTAAAAAAAAGAAAAAAAATCATAGTAAAGAGTGAAAAATAAATTTTTTTTTAATTTTGTCTTAAAAATAAAATTACCAGAATAGACATTTTACATGACAGTCATCAAATTTAAAACTGTGGAAATTATGAGCTAACTTAGAATGAATCAAGTGATGGTATATTTTGAGTGTGTATGTAATTTTTCTAACAAATTTATAGTAGCATAACATGATATATTTAAATTTATGGATTACTTTGGCAATATGATTATGAAAAAGATGGTTTCTAACACTATAGTACACTCTATGAATTACTCCAGTCTCCAATCTCATTCTTTTTGGAAGTATTCAGAATGTTATTATTATTTTTTTAATGTTGCTGCTTTAAAGTTGATTGGTTTTAACTTTCTGATAATCATTTGTGAAGGTTTTCTATGCAATCCAAGCATTTGCCATAATTCAATTTATCTTGTGTGTGTGTGTGTGTGTGTATGTGAAATCTAACATCTTTTAAAATATTTTTGTTTAATTTTAGATTAAATTTCCCATATATTTCAGTGTATAATCAAGTTGTACAGTATTTGACAATCAACAAGAAATTTAGTTTAATATAGAAATCAATGTTATGCTGGACATAGTAGTTTAGGGACAATTTTATAAGTGATTATATGTCATTAGTACATTTTATGATGCTTTTACTTATGATCACTTTTACTTCATTGTGAAACTTTAGATCAAAGGGATCCAAGTATAATTTGTAGAGGGGTGATCTTCTCTACTAAAAATAAGAGTTAATTAATTATTATTCAGGAGGAAATATCTATTTTAAGTGGGAAATTTCACCTAATAGTATAGTACCAGGGGAGTTTGGTTTATGTCACTAAATGCATTAATTTAGAGTCATCCAAATATTTCTATTATACTAGATTTAATTTTCTGGTTGACTATTTTGATATTCTGATTCTAATATGGAATGTATTAATTAGCCCTTTCAAATTTATGTTATTCAACATTTTGGACAAGTTTGATGGAAGGCACAAACTTACAGGCTCCACTTAGAAACTTTCTAATTAACTCATCTCAATGTACATTTAAAATCACCTAGTTGTACAATCAGTATTTTGACCCATCTCTAAAACCTCCTCAAAATGTTTTACTGCAGAGATTTTTGTCAGTGTCTGTGTGTGCAGGCTCAAGCACTTCAGTCGTATCTGACTCTTCACAACCCTATGGCCTTAGCCCGCCAGGCTCTCTGCCCATGGTATTCTTCAGGCAAGAATACTGGGGTGGGTTGCTGTTTCCTCCTCCAGGGGATCTTCCTGACATACCATTTGATAAAACTCAGGTTCACTGACCTAAAATATTGCTATTAAATGTAGGATTTTGAAAGAAAAAGGGTGAGATGGGTTCTTTTCTGTGTCAATATATGTTGCTAGCTAATAGTCATCTTTTTACATCTAGAGAGTTACAAACAAGTTGTTGAAACCTCTGTACCTGAGATTTTAGTTTTTTGTGAGTAGGAACATTTGATAGCTTTCAACTGGCGACTCTTATTCTCCTAGGTTTAACAAATAATGCCAATAGTGATTCTGTGGCACTTCTGCAAATAATTCCAGTTCTTTGCTATGAAACATATCTGGGTTTATTGATTTGAAATCATATAGATTCTCTCTTCATTTTCTCAAATCTATTCTTTTTAACAATCTCTTCTATGCTTTGCACATCTTTTTTGACCAAAAATGGAATTTAAGTATGAATCAGAAGCTCTGATTTAGCTTATATATTCCATTTGAGCCATCTGTATCAAATGTAGGCAGATCATATGCTTAGTTTTTGTGTTACTAGACCTCCCCCAAAACCCTTTTTTTTTTTTTTTTTTCCTTATATTGTTTTACAGAAGCCTAATCTGGTTCTGGACAAGTTGCTTCTCCCCCACCCCACCCACTTCTTTCAGGTGAGCCTTCTGGTTTCTTAAGAACAAAACCCAAGATGATATAAAATACAGCATCTTGCATGTAGCATATACTTGGTGGTGGTGGTTTAGTCACCAAGTTGTGTCCGACTCTTGTGATCCCGTGCACTGTAGCCTGTCAGGCTCCTCTGTCCATGGGATTCTCCAGGCAGGAATAATGGAAATATACCTGGTAGGTGTTAGCAGAAAGAAAAAGTGAATTAAAGAATATGTTACAGAGTGATTTGTTGAAGATAAACGCTAATAAGTATAGACAGATAGTCATCTTTATCCCATATTAAAAATGGGACAGCGGCGAGGACAGCCACCATTCTTCTTCATTATAACGACACTGTAGCTTCTTAGTGAGATGGACACTAATGGGTAATTATCTCAAGGAATAAGAAATCAGAAATAATTAGGGGAAAAAGCTTCAAGCTCCTTCCAAGCTGTGGATTCTTCTCTGATTTGCATGTTTTTTTGTTTGTTCTTTTACTTCAATTCTTATATTGAAGGCATGAATCCACTCACCAGAGTGAGCCCCTGAGAACCTAAGAAACAAGATGGTGATATTTTCAGCTTGGAGGGAACTATAGTGGTTTCCTAAACTCTCTGTTTATTTCCTTGAGCTGTACTTCGGAACATTTATGTCTTTTGCTATTGTTCTTACTGACATTTTACATATATGGCAATAATATTATTAGCAGAAGTAGCTATCATTTGGCATATTTACATTTCAGACATCAGGACTATCTCTAATAGCTGTAACCTATATACAGTATGCTTAATAATATTATCTTCATTTTACAAATTAAAAAATTAAGATTAGAGAGTGAAGTGTCAAGACAATATTTCCCACTTACGAAATGCCAGAACCAGGATTCTAATCAGATTCTCTTGTTTTGCAAACCAGTGTTTCTTCCACTTTATCTTATCACTCCTATTAGCCTTCCAAGTTAAATTTGAAATACCTATGGCTGATTCATGTTGAGGTTTGACAGAAAACAACAAAATTCCATAAAGCAATTATCCTTCAATAAAAAATAAATTAAAAAAAATCAACTATCCTACAATATAAAATAAACATTTTCAAAAAAAAAAAAGACTTGAAATAACCCTGGGTACATTTTGGAAGCAAAGACAAGTTTTCCCTGTTATACCATACCTTTTCACATATTTTCTAAGACTTGTTATCTGAGAACTGAATTTAATTCTTCGCGTCTATCAGGAAATTTGCTGATACTTTACACAGTTCACTGTATGTTGGAATTAATATGTCTCTTTTGTGAATTATCAAGACATTCCCATTTGAAAAAGACATACCATTAAACATTTTATTTTTTACTTTTGGCAGTCAGATCTTTAGCCAACTGCCTGTGCTGTCTCTGTTTCATTTTTAGTCTGACAGAAAGGACAATGGGGTGCCTGGGCAAGCTCCCACATTTCAGGATTCTGTTCTACATACAGCTTTTCTGCTGCCATTTTGAAGAAAGAAAGGGGCCTATGACAATAGTTAGGACAGCAGGCGTAAGTTTTTATGTGGTGCCAGCCCTTTTCTTTTTGTAGAGGTAAGCAATATCTAAAGTTGATGCTAAAAAACGCAAAGAATATCATGCCAATAATTGCTTCTGCTCTTTTGTAAAGGCAGCTTTATAGAATTAGACTGAAAATACCAAGTGCATTTTATTTAGAAAAGAGTATTTGCATTTACAACAAATTAAGTGAAAATATTATATCAAATCAGATAGAGAATATAGTTAAAAATATTAGTAATTGCCTGTAACTTCATTCTCAGTGTATCTTTTCCTTATTGGTGGCAATCGAATTTAAGTTTCCATTTCTATCAATTCAGCAATCATTTTTAGGACATTCTAAGTAAAAGTCACTGTGCTGGCAGCTGTGAGAATTAAGAATCTGATGGCGATACAGCTTCCTCTCAAATGAGGACTGAGTTTACATTCTAGAACAGAACTTGGGAGCTACTTCATGTGAGCTGCTCAGTCGCTTCAGTCATATCTGACTCTTTGTGACCCTAGGGACTACAGCCCACCAGGCTCCTCTGTCCATGGGATTCTCCAGACAAGAATACCAGAGTGGGTTGTCATTTCTTCTTCCAGGGGATCTTCCCGACAGGGATCCAACCAGCATCTCTTATGTCTCTTGCATTGGCAGGCCACTAGGGAAGCCCTAATCTACATATTAAAGATTCTTAAAAAGTTGCTGCAGTTAACACTTTTTGTGCCATATTTTCCCAGGGTCTGTAGATATATTTTGATAATGTGAGTGAGAGATATTTAAGAAACGAATGAAGCATAAGAGGTAACTGAAAACTTCTAAGTTTCCTAAAAAAAGATGCCATAGGTAGGCAAGGTCATGGTCATGGTAATTTAGATTGTCCAGAATGATCTCCCTCTGAAAAAGGGTCCAAAAGTCAAGCCTGAATCCAATGACATTTTTTATGCCTTTTAGAAAGAATAGAAGATCAGCAGGTGTGGTGTGTTTTGAGTGCAAAAAAGACCTGATTTTGACTGTCAGTGACAAATTTACATTTCCCTATAGCCACTGGCTTCACACTTTTAATATAAAAATATTCTATATAAATTTTTCTAGAAAATAATTCCAATTTGAATTTAATCTATCTTTATTTATGTAGCATGGCCACTATTTTCTTTTGGAAATAATAATGAATGAGTAAGAAGTGTTATGGTTGTGAGAAATAAAATGAAAAGCAAAACCAGACACTTTTTTTAAAAGTGTTTTAGCTTATTTATTTTTTAATTAATTTGTTTATTTTAATTGAAGGCTAATTACTTTATTTTTTTTGTTTTTTTTAAATTTATTTATTTATTTATTATTATTATTTTTTAATTTTATTTTATTTTTAAACCTGAAACACTGTATTAATTTTGCCAAACATCAAAATGAATCCGCCACAGGTATACATACGCTCCCCATCCTGAACCCTCCTCCCTCCTCCCCCCCCACACCATCCCTCTGGGTCATCCCAGTGCACCAGCCCCAAGCATCCAGTATCGTGCATCGAACCTGGACTGGCAACTCATTTCATACATGATGTTACACATGTTTCAATGCCATTCTCCCAAATCT
The DNA here is from genome assembly GCF_029407905.1 of Bubalus kerabau. NCBI lineage: Eukaryota > Metazoa > Chordata > Mammalia > Artiodactyla > Bovidae > Bubalus > Bubalus kerabau. The sequence continues at coordinate 5,324,886 of NC_073635.1, read as the reverse complement.
TCCCACCCTCTCCCTCTCCCACAGAGTCCATAAGACTGTTCTATACATCAGTGTCTCTTTTGCTGTCTCGTACACAGGGTTATTGTTACCATCTTTCTAAATTCCATATATATGTGTTAGTATACTGTATTGGTGTTTTTCCTTCTGGCTTACTTCACTCTGTATAATAGGCTCCAGTTTCATCCACCTCATTAGAACTGATTCAAATGTGTTCTTTTTAATGGCTGAGTAGTACTCCATTGTGTATATGTACCACTGCTTTCTTATCCATTCATCTGCTGATGGACATCTAGGTTGCTTCCATGTCCTGGCTATTATAAACAGTGCTGCAATGAACATTGGGGTACACGTGTCTCTTTCCCTTCTGGTTTCCTCAGTGTGTATGCCCAGCAGTGGGATTGCTGGATCATAAGGCAGTTCTATTTCCAGTTTTTTAAGGAATCTCTGCACTGTTTTCCATAGTGGCTGTACTAGTTTGCATTCCCACCAACAGTGTAAGAGGGTTCCTTTTTCTCCACACCCTCTCCAGCATTTATTGCTTGTAGTCTTTTGGATCACAGCCATTCTGACTGGTGTGAAATGGACCTCATTGTGGTTTTGATTTGCATTTCTCTGATAATGAGTGATGTTGAGCATCTTTTCATGTGTTTGTTAACCATCTGTATGTCTTCTTTGGAAAAATGTCTGTTTAGTTCTTTGGAAACCAGGCACTTTTTAAACTAGATAATGTGAATTATAAGCAGTAATTTATTAGAAAATAAAAGGAAACAAATAAGCCCTTGGGATTTTATGTACAGCATGATGACTCTGATTAATAATATTTTATTGTATATTTGAAAGTTACAAAGAGAGTCAATCTTAAAAGTTCTCATCACCAAGAAAAAAATTGTGACTACGTGAAGTGATAGATATTAACTGAACTTATTGTGAAACAATAATTTCAAAACACATATATGTATAAAACCATTATGTCATACACCTAAAACTGATATACATATATATCAGTTATATCTCAGTTGTATCAATTATATGTCAATCATTTAAAAAAAAACAATAAAAGGACAGAGATAGTAAATTTAAAATGCCATTAAACAGCATTTATTTTGGACATTTGTGCAATGATTTGCAATGTTTAATATAAAGTGAAATACTTTATTGAATAGGATTCTTTCAGAATACTAATATGCCATGTACATGGTAGAACTTGAAAGGATATAGTAAATAACATCCTTTATCTTTGCCAACGTTTAGAACAAAATCAGAGCTGGACATATAAATCAGATAAATTCATTCATTAACTCAACAAACAATTTTTCTGACTCACTTATACTTGGTACTCTTTATAAAAACTGGTGACAAAGCAGTGAATGAAATAACAATAGCATACACTCATGGAACCTGTAGTCCACAGAGGGACACCGATGGCAAATGTGGGAGAAACAGAGATGCATTTCTCAAAGCCTACTTCAAGCCAGGACAGGTTGCACATGGCCAGCTATCAGAATGGCTGCTAGATACCAGTACCAAGAATTGGCTTGTTCAGGCCTGGGTGTGCTTCTGCGTTGGAACCAAAGTCACACTCTACAGAAGACACAGCATCCATGACTGAGCAAAGGCCTAGCCATTTCTGCCTAATGTGTAAGTCACTTGGGATTTGCAGAAATGATCTCTAGTCTGCATCATAGTGAATGTGCCCCTCCTGTTCAACTTTTCAAATTCATGTTTTTCAAAAGTATTATCCCTTCTACCCAAATGTGCTGTACTCCTAATTCAGTGATATTCTCCTTTCCTGAAAAGCTGTCACAGATATTGGTAAAGAGTTGAAGATAAAACATTTTATTGTTACAAAGAATAAAGCTTACTGGTGAATGCAGATTTAGGACTGGGACTAAAGGAGCTTCCTTACATTTACCTGTGAAGCACACAGCCTTATTTACTCACACAGCCTCTTCCTCAAATCCGGAGAATACACAACAGTAAGAAGACTATAAAAATAAACATACCCTACATTCATCATCCAGATAGTTCGCTTTTTCCACATGGATGAGTGAGTAAGGAATGGGGAGGGATGAGTGAGTAAGGAATGGGGAGAGATGACTTGCCAGCCCAGATGAAATCTATCCACAAAGAAGCATGATGTCAGGGGAGAGGACATGCTTATTCACGGACCCATTGGTATTATCGTTCCCATTTCAACAGTATTAAGAAAAATAAAGTTCAGAAATATTGACTCATTTGCCAAAGATACAATTTTATCCAATAAGAAGTAAGGTTTGGACAAGGATATCCAGCCAAACTTCTTCTAAGTATCTGAATGCTTTCTATGCAAGGAATACAGTAGTGGGCAAAATGAGTCAGAACTTTTGCCCTTAAGTATTTCATGGGAAATAGATGGGGAAACAGTGGAAACAGTGTCAGACTTTATTTTACTGGACTCCAAAATCACTACAGATGGTGATTGCAGCCATGAAATTAAAAGACGCTTACTCCTTGGAAGGAAAGTTATGACCAACCTAGATAGCATATTGAAAAGCAGAGACATTACTTTGCCAACAAAGGTTCATCTAGTCAAGGCTATGGTTTTTCCAGTGGTCATGTATACATGTGAGAGTTGGACTGTGAAGAAGGCTGAGTGCCGAAGAATTGATGCTTTTGAACTGTGGTGTTGGAGAAGACTTTTGAGAGTCCCTTGGACTGCAAGGAGATCCAAGCAGTTCATTCTGAAGGAGATCAGCTCTGGGATTTCTTTGGAAGGAATGATGCTAAAGCTGAAACTCCAATACTTTGGCCACCTCATGTGAAGAGTTGACTCCTTGGAAAAGACTCTGATGCTGGGAGGGATTGGGGGCAAGAGGAGAAGGGGAAGACAGAGGATGAGATGGCTGGATGGCATCACCAACTCGATGGACGTGAGTCTGAGTGAACTCCGGGAGTTGGTGATGGACAGGGAGACCTGATGTGCTGCAATTCATGGGGTCGCAAAGAGTTGGACATGACTGAGTGACTGATCTCATCTGATATGATCTGATTTCAGTCAAGTTGGGGAGACAGCAATTTTGGATGATCTGAAGATAGCATTATATTTATGATGTTTGATTGAGGGTAGCAAGAGGGCGCTGAGACTAGCATCCTTGTCAACAGTAGGTTCAGTGGCTTCCCAGAAAAAGTGATAACTGAGTTGATCCCAAAGGGTAGTAAGAACCAGCCAGATGAGTGGGGCAAGAGATGAAAGATAGAAAGAAATTCTGGGCAACAGCACCTGAGACCCAGAAATAAGAAAGAGCACAGGTCATTGACAAGAGGTTCCAAATGACTAGAGAGAGTAGCACAAAGGAGGGAGTGATCAAATGTGGACTATAGCAGCATTGAGGATGAGATGGTTAGATAGCATCACTGACTCAATGGATATGAATTTGAGCAAACTCCAGGAGATGATGAAAGACAGGGAAGCCTGGCGTGCTGCAGTCCATGAAATTGGCAAGAGTCAGACACTACTTTGTGACTGAACAACAACAAGACTCATAGGGTGGCACTTAGTCAGTCAAGAACCAGCCTCATGCCAGGCACAGTGCTGTGTGCGGAGAATATGACAGCAATGGATAAGATCAATGGTGTCTGGGTCCCCAAATGACACCATGCAAAAGTGTTCAGGTAGGGAAAGGGGTATAGGAGATGGCACCTTCCTTACCCTTAGGTAGGTCTATCAGTTGTTTTCTAGCTACAAGTTTGTCTAAACTGAAAAATGAACACAATTTTGCCAGAGTAAATGTTCTTTAAGCTGCTAAGTCATGTCCAGCTCTTTTGTGACCCCATGAATGATAGCCCACCAGGCTCCTCTGTCCATGGGACTTACCAGACAAGAATACTGGAGTGGGTTGCACCTCCTTCTGTAGGGAATCTTCCCATCCTAGGGATTAAACCCATGTCTCCTGCATTGGCAGGCAGATTCTTTACCACTGAGCTACGATGGAAACGCAGAGTAAAGATAGAAGAAGAAAATTCCAAAGAGAGGAAATAGAATGTTCAAAAAGCAAAAGGGGAAAAAGCAGGGCATAACTTATGGACTGGGGAACAGCGGAGAACAGAATGTGAATCAAAGACATATATTCAGTGAAAAATAATAATATTCTAAGAAAAAGCATGCGTAGTCTATTATCGCTTCAGTGTCAGTTCTATATCCATCACTTCTAAAATTTGTGTTTATTTGAGAATTTTTCTTTGTATCTTATACTTTTCTCTCTTTATTGGCCTAAAGGACACAAGGGCTAATCACATAACTATACTGATAGTTGTTGGGAAGCTCCTAAATCACCCCAGTCTTAACAACAAGCATATGACCTCAGATTTCACAACTGTACTTTCATGCTGCTTACTACAGGCTTTTTTTTTTTTCCAATTGTCAAACTGCAAATTCCTCCAGGATTTTAACATTTTACTTTGCTGATATTTATAGCACAGTAGGAATAAAGTATCCATATTTAATGGAGTTAGAGTAGAATACATAAAACTTGACTTGGAGCACTTGTTCCAATTTGTCAGAAGTGATAAAGTTTAATATTTCTCCAGAAAATAGGACCAGTAATAGGGCTATGAACTTGGGATACTGCAAAACACATTATAAGCAAGACAACCTCAAAACTAAACTGTGAGAGAGAGGCTTTTTCAGTTATCTCCAATATGCTTTTTAACAGATCTATTTAGAACACTTGTTTCAACATTTAAACTAAATCTTATATGATTTTCTTGATATTTCAGAATCCAATTAGGAGTTTTGTGCAAACAATTTTATGTATCTAAGTATTTTTAATATATAACTTCCAACAGATACTAATACTTTGTAAAGAAATACTGTTAGTTTTTATAAGAGTTATTATCCTGTTATTGGAGAAGGCAATGGCACCCCACTCCAGTACTTTTGCCTAGAAAATCCCATGGACGGAGGAGCCTGGTAGGCTGCAGTCCATGGGGTCGCGAAGAGTCGGACACGACTGAGCGACTTCACTTTCACTTTTCACTTTCATGCACTGGAGAAGGAAATGGCAACCCACTCCAGTGTTCTTGCCTGGAGAATCCCAGGGACGGGGAAGCCTGGTGGGCTGCCGTCTATGGGGTCCCACAGAGTCGGACACGACTGAAGCGACTTAGCAGCAGTAGCAGCAGCATCCTGTTATGCCTTAATGTGATATGTTTAAAGAAATCTCATGTCTGTAGATAAAATGGTCTATGAAGCGAAACAAAACATAGGACAAAGGGAATAAACTATGGTTTATCAAAAGAGAAACATGACTGCTTGTAGAATATTTTAAAAACAACTCTTTGTGTTAGAGGGAAATCATTGCAAAGCATGGAATTTTCACATTAAATATTTGATCTAAATCAGCCATTATTAATTTTTAATGATGCTAACAATAGAAGCTGTACAGCCTCTTGTTTTGTTTACATGATATTGTTATTTTGCCATTACTTTGACAAGTGGAGTTCAGAAGGAGTTCACTCAGAGACACCGTATGTTTTGAAGGTGCAAGGCTGGCACCAGAAACCACTGGGGACTCTGTTTTAGCATCTAGATATGAACACACTTAGAACAATTTGGAATTTTCTATTTCATGTCCTGCCCCTAGCCATCCTATTTGTTGCAACCTGTGATCAGATTACAGAAAGATTACACTTTAACCTACATTTAATCTAAACAAAATAGATATCAGAAGCCATGTTAGGAAATTCAATTTTGTTGCTTTTAAGAGGCAGGTAAAAGGTGGGGTTTTATTTTGGTGTATTAAATGCTGATGAGCAACATAAAATTGTTTTCAATATAGTTTATATCCGTGAAGGGCAAAAGTAAGTTGTTCCTTCCTTTCAGGGGGATACTTTCTATGAAATTTCCTCTACAGATACCAGCAGCTCAATGGGCAAGAGGTCAGGAAGAATTATAACAAAATATATGTTGGAAAAATCTTAGGGGCCAAGACATTATTCCTAAAAGGCATTTCAAAGTCTTAGACATTGCAACCCTGTCCTTTTTGATACAGTGGTTTCTTTTTTTTTTTTTTTCTTTTTGTAATAATACAATGCAGCTTTTCATTATATCTTTTTCAATTATTGTTCTTTTTATTGCTATTTGAGCCCAGTAAAATTACAATCCATTTTAAGCTCATCTTTAATAAGCATCTGTGGTTGAACAGACCTGGTTTGTACTCTGTTTATTATTTTCAAGTTCCATAAGGGTCTAGGCAGGTTTCTCTGACTTCTCTTTTGTACCATAAAGATGAAGTAATACATGAGACTTTGAGATCTTCATGATGAATATTTTAAAAAATTATGTGCACAAGTCATTTTGTTGTATAGATGACAATGCCACCTTTAATTTGGTTTACATACCATTTAGGAATTACTTAGAGCAATATAACTTTTGTTAAAAATGCAGAATGTTTTATGGAGTCCTAGAGATTCAACTTTTACACTTACTGTGAGATGTTTCAGGTCTTCTGAGAAAACACTGAGGTTGTAGGGCTTTGTTTCATTTTGTTTTTTAAACATTGCTTTAGAGAAAATTAAATAACCCATGTTACAAATAAAGCAAATATAGAAAAGTTAGAGGAAAAAAAAAGACACATCATTGCACAAAGACTGTCACAATTCTAAGATGAAATACTTTCCATTTTAAATGCTGGCAATAATTTTTTCCCCCTTTAATCAGTGGAAGTAAAATGTTAATAAAATGTGATTGACTACACATGAACTATTTTTACCACCCACTCTTAAATAATTTATTTTATTTCCATTTTTTTCCCCGTATTTCAAACTAGAGAAAACAATCTTTCCTTACCAAAAAAGTGTACAGAACTTTGAAGTATTGAATAGTATAGGGTTGGAGTGATCGCTGGCTTTTATTTTTATCTTTTTCCAGGTTAGGGGAACAACGCGCTTCTAAACTGACGCTTGCCAGTTGCTTCTGTTCCGGCTGTTGGAAGCCAGTTCATGGCTGCATTCCTGGAGAGCGTATAAAGCTCACATTGTTATGTAGTTTGCCTGACAGAGGCGCCTTCATGCAAAGCAAGATGGATGCGCTGTCGGCTTTCTGTATCAGGGGATCTCCATTTAGTGACCCAGATGAGGACTGCGAGAACTTGTCACACAAGCATGACAGGGCCAGATACAGCTTTAAACGGAGCTCCAAATCTCATACAGATCTGAAGTTGCTGAGAGCACAAAATTTGTCATAAAAGACTTGTCAGTACAGAGTTCATTAAGGTAAAGGATGATAGTACTGTATCTGGACACAACTGAGCTTTCCCCTGGCGGCCTGATCTTCAGTTACAGTAGAGTCATGTTTTGTTTGGTTTCTTTCCTTAATGACCTCCTAAAATGATTTCATTAAGATTTTCCTCATTCTTCTACCTGAATTCAAAAGTTGCTTATCGCATTTCCCACCCCCCTCCCCATGTTCCTCCTTATTTTCTCCCTTGTTAAATATGGAGGTGTGTTTGTGATGTCAATTCACAGGCACTTGGGACTTAACTGAGTCTGGAGGTGAGGTGTTAAACCTCGCAGGGCAGAAGTGTAAGGCTCAAGGTGAAAGACTAGGCTCTTAATCACTTGCACTGCGACTGCCACATTAGACGTTTCCCGGCTGCCACTGCATTTTCTTTCACTCCGCGTCCAGAAATCAGTAAGTGTACTCAAAAACACAGGACTGTTCCCGATTTAGTTAGAATCCTGAAATTAGACTCACAAAGGAGTTAATTTCCAGTTGAAAATTGGTTTCCAAGAAGTTAAAATCTGCCATTTTAAAATATGTCCTTTTAATACCAATGCATGATTGTTAACTTCAGCATAATTCAGATTTATTTTCTTCTTCAAAGACCATTAAAGGAGGTTTTTGTTTTTGGGTTTTTTTTTTGTTTTGTTTTTTGTTTGTTTGTTTGTTTTTGGTTTGGAAAAGAAGAAAAATAGCTGTTTTGTCCTTATTTTAGAAAACAAAATGGTACTTATTTACTTTCTACTCACCATTCCCAGCTTAATTTAAAGGATGATCAAATATTAAATGATATGAATGTGATTATGCTCCTTCCAACACTTTAGGATGGAAGAACCACTCTTTCATCTACAACAAGATACCAGCTCTCAGAGGACTGTCTTCCCTGCATAGCTAGCATCTGATTAATGATCTCTCTAGAGGATACAGGGGTCAAATCCTTGGTCTCAGATGAGGACATCTGTAAAGTGTCACCTCGGCTTTAGAGCTTACCATGGGAGCAGTTAAGTTTTCTGTTGACATTACATGGCAACCCTCTTCCACTCCATCCATCCTGATTCCTCTCTTTCTCCAGAAGTGTTTTATCCCAAGAGCACTCTACAGGAATCTTCCTGGATCCATATTTTGTCTCAGGCATCTGCTTCCCAGGAAATCTTATCAGTGATATGACATTTAGAACTATGGTTGAGGGGTGGTGATGGTGGTGGAGACATAATAATATTCAACCCTTCAACTTTTTAAACTTTTCTTCTCACAATTTCTGATGTACATTAAAATAATTCTCTTTTTTTACATTATATCAACATATATACTGACATAAACAGTATAGAGAGGTGCTTATTGAAGATAACGACACAAATGAAATAAAGTTGCAAGTAAGCAAAGGATAACCCCTGCCTTTTGTCATTTTGAGTATTAATATGGACCTGTAGTCATATTCGGAGAAGGCAATGGCAACCCACTCCAGTACTCTTGCCTGGAAAATCCCATGGACAGAGGAGCCTGGCAGGCTGCAGTCCATGGGATGGCAAAGAGTCGGACACGACTGAGCGACTTCACTTTCACTTTTCACTTTTCACTTTCATGCATTGGAGAAGGAAATGGCAACCCACTCCAGCGTTCTTGCCTGGAGAATCCCAGGGACGACGGAGCCTGGTGGGCTGCCGTCTATGGGGTCGCACAGAGTCGGACACGACTGAAGCGACTTAGCAGCAGCAGCAGCAGTAGTCATATTAATACTGATATGTAAAATGATCTTACAAACTGCACATTTGAAACAATCAAGGGGCTTCACCAGGTGGACAGAAGAATCATCCAGGCTTTACTCTGAAATCATGGACTTGGGTGTCCTTTCATGTGTGTGATCCTCTAATGAAATGAATGGTTTCTTTTTTTTTTTTTTTCTTTGCTGGATAAGATTCTTTTTTTTTTTTTTTTTAAACTTTACTTTAATCAGCTATCCACTGTGTGCTGTGCTTTTGTGCTAAGTCGCTTCAGTCATGTCTGACTCCTTGCCACCCCATGGACTGTAGCCCACCGGTCTCCACTGCCCACGGGATTCTCCAGGCAAGAATACTGGAGTGGGTTGCCATGCCCTCCTCCAGGGGGTCTTCCCAACCCAGGGATCAAACCGGCATCTCTTACGTCTCCTGTATTGTCAGGCAGGCAGGCAGGCTCTTTGCCAAGAGCACCAACTGGGAAATTATTACTAAATATTTATTGACTTGTGATATTGTCCATGTTGTTTTATTTTCATGAAATATAAATGCCATTATATTGCTGTTCAAGAAACTATCACAAACTCCAGAGCTTAAAACAGCAAACAGTTTTTACTCAGTTTCCATGAGTCAGGAGGATAGCCTGGATGGGTCCTCTGCTCAGGCTCTCAGCAGGTCTGCCCATAAGGTGTCAGGCAAGCTGTGTTCTCATTTGAAGGCACACCTAGGGAAGGATATCTCTACTGCGACCCTCAGGTTGTTGGCAGAATTTATTAGATCTCATAGTATATTACTTTTTCGAAGCTAGCAGGGAAATACAGACAGAGACACATAAACACACAACACATGTACACAGATAGAAAGAAAGAGATAGGAGGGGGAGAAAGGCTCTCTGGTGCTTTGCTTTCAGACTCTGACTTTTAGACTCTCTATTAAGAGCTCATTAAGAGAGGCTCACCTAAGATAATCTCCCATTTGATTCACTGAAAGTAAACCAATTAGAGTCTTTGATTACATTATCAAAATCCCTTCACCTTTGTCATGTTTAGATGTCTAGAAGCAAGTTACAGATTCCACCACACACAAGAGATTAGAAATCAGTGTATGTCATCTCAGAATTTTGCCTATCACATGAAATGCAATTATATTATTACAAAACAGACAGCAGTGCTGTTTGGTATTAAAAATTATGTTCAAATAGGTCAGTTAGTCAGTCAGTTCAGTTGTTTGGTCAAGTCCTACTCTTTGCAACCCTATGGATTTTAGCACGCAAGGCCTCCCTGTCCATCACCAAATCCTGGATTCCACCCAAACTCATGTGCATTGAATTGGTGATTCCACCCAACCATCTCATCCTCTGTCATCCCCTTCTCCTCCTGCCTTCAATCTTTCCCAGCATCAGGATCTTTTCAAATGAGTCATCTCTTCGCATCAGGTGGCCAAAGTATTGGAGTTTCAGCTTCAACATCAGTCCTTCCAATGAACATTCAGGACTGATTTCCTTTAGGATGGGTTGGTTGGATTGCCTTGCAGGCCAAGGGACTCTCAAGAGTCTTTGCAAACACCACAGTTCAAAAGCATCAATTCTCCAGTGCTCAGCTTTCTTTATAGTCCAACTCTCACATTCATATGTGACTACATGACCACTGGAAAAACCATAGCCTTGACTAGACAGACCTTTGTTGGCAAAGTAATGTCCCTGCCCTTTAACATGCTGTCTAGGTTGGTCATAATAGTTAAGAGTGATTTAACAGAAGGGTGCGCATTTTAGTTTAAGAAGAATCTCAAGTTCTGGATTTTGTCACCTTGATATTGGAGCCCAGCTAATTATTAGTCCAGGTTTTCTTTGCCTGACTTGGACCTCGTGTTACAATTCTTACATGTTTCTACTCCCAGAGTGGGCAGTGTCTCAAATGTGCTTCCTAGAGAAAGACATTTGGTTTAATTCTGGGACTCAAATTTCTCCAAACTTTCTATTTTTTTTTTTTTTTCCTTACTCAGTTGACTGAATGTTTTGATTATTGCTGACTCAGAGTCAACCATTCTTTCCTAAGGAAGAACTGACAGTCTATCTCTTTTTTATTCTTCAAAATGACAATATAGGTACACTTATGGTTATTGGATTAAAGATTGTACTTTTTGTGGTGCACTGAAGAGAGAGAGTGGGGGACATTTCAAAGCACCATTGTACTTGAATTTGACCACATGACTGACTTGTTGTTGTCTTCACTAAGTCATGTTTGACTCTTTTGTGACCTCATAGACTGTAGCCTGCAAGGCTTTGCTGTCCATAAGATTTTCCAGGCATGAATATTGGAATGGGTAGCCATTTTCTTTTTCTTTTTTTTTTTTTTTAATTTTATTTGATTTTTAAACTTTACAAAGTTGTATTAGTTTTGCCAAATATCAAAATGAATCCTTTTTCATGGGATCTTCCTGACCCAGGGATTGAACCTGCATGTCCTGTATTGGCAGCTGGATTCTTTACCGCTGGGCCACCTGACTGACTGAATTTGGCCAAAAGCAAGTTATTTGCTCTAACAGAAACAGTCTTTGGATTGACCTCTTGACTTCCTGACATTTGCCATGAAAAGCATTTCTTTGATTGACACTGTGCTAAGAGGGATGAAAGGAAATCAGAACAAGTTTAAATTTAACATGGACTTTGGAGCCAAACCTGTTTGACTCACATCTTGAAGGTAGAACTATGAGTAGACTGCAGCATAGATGGGCTTAACCATGACTGGCCTCAAGTCAGAGGAACAAGAGACCAAAGGTGCGTTGTTTAAGCCAATGATTTTTTTTTTTTTAATTTGAAGGTCTAATTGGCTTTATTCAATGATTCATGAATCAGGAAATATCTAGCAAATGGAACAGCATTCTAAACCGCTGAATTTTGCAGTGGTCTGTTAGGCAGCATTATTGCTTCAAAAGGTAAGTAAGTGTTAGTTGCTGAGTCTTGTACAACTCTTTGTGACCCCATGGTTCCAGGCTCTTCTGTCCAAGGAATTCTCTAGGCAAGAATACTGGAATAGGTTGCCAGTCCCTTCTCCAGGGATCTTCCCAACCCAGGAATCAAACCCAGGTCTCCTACATTTCAGGCAGATTCTTTACCATCTGAGCCACCAGGGAAGCCCTAACTGCAGCAGTGATCGGGTAAAATTTTGTATAAATTTATACTTATCTGCATTGAGTTTATGTAATATATTGAATAGATTATAATATTAAAAAATGGATATTTAATTATTACTTAGTATACTAATTCTAGCACTAGATGGTAATGCTTTTACTTATGATGCACATGGCTTAATGAATAGGGCATCTTGCCCCTCAGTATATTCTATTAATCTATCAGATTTAAAATAAATCTTACCTTTTCTGTGAGTCTTCCACCATTTTCTCCCTAGGAACTTTTTTGGATCTCTGCAAGATGAATGGATTTACTAAGTGCTTTAGATTTAACTATATAAAATGTGTTCAGTTGGGCTGAACTTCCTCCTGTGCTTGTGGTTAACCATGGTATTAGGGCTGGCACTGTCATTTCCTATGTTTGTTCTCTGCTAGAATACTGTTGCAGTGAGTGCTATTTACTTGCCAATTCATCAAATATTTATCAAGAGCCTACTATGGACCAGGCACCATGCCAAATATAGTGTTATCACTTATTCTTCTCTGATGATAGAACTTCTCTACTCAAAACCATAGTGTTAATGATCTTTCAGTTCAGTTCAGTTCAGTCACTCAGTCATGTCTGACTTTTTGTGACCCTATGAATCGCAGGACGCCAGGCCTCCCTGTCCATCACCAACTCCCGGAGATCACCCAAACTCATGTACATCAAGTCGGTGATGGCCATCCAGCCATCTCATCCTTAGTCCCATCTATATTAGAAATTGTTAATGGCTATAAGACATTATAAAATCCTGTGCACAAATAAACAAATATTTTGATATATATAAGGATACAAAAATTTAAAGGTTGCTATTGGTATATTTGGTAATAAAAGTGTATTACAATAATGACAAAATGATTGAATAATAATGAAAATATAACAAACATAACATGAACTATGTCCTTTCTCTATCTCAAGTACTTTTCAAAGTCTTTTACATATATTTGGTCATTAATCCTTACAACACTCTGTGATGTTGTTAATATCGTTGTCCCTATGGAAGCCAATAAAATTGCTTAAGGACACAAAATTAATAAGCTGTAGAATAAGGTTAAAATCTTATAGAACAGGAAACAACAAAATGCATATATAGGATGAAAATATTACAAAGGTGTCAACATAATAGAATGGTAAAGAATTCAGACTAGAATTAGGCTGTTTAGGTTCAAGTTTCAGTTTTTGCTTATTTGTTGTGTAACCATGAGTAAATTAAATCACCTATCCTCAGTTCGACTTCTATGAAATGAAAAGAACAGGCACACCTATCTAATTTTTATGAAAAATTAAGATGTAAAGCTCTTAGAACTGTGCAGCCGAACAAAAAAGTGCTGAGTAAATTCCAGTAGTTACTATTACATCATGGTCTTCCCAAAATTAATTGAGTAACTTCATAGACCTTATAGACACTGCATGAACAAAACAGACACATCCATGTGGGAAATTAACCAGTTATCACGACTGAGCGACTTCACTTTGACTTTTCACTTTCATGCATTGGAGAAGGAAATGGCAACCCACTCCAATATTCTTGCTTAGAGAATCCCAGGGATGGGGGAGCCTGGTGGACTGCCGTCTATGGGGTCGCACAGAGTCGGACACGACTGAAGCGACTTAGCAGCAGCAGGGCAAGGCTTACCAATGACTGCTCTTGCCCATTTCACTGTGGAGACTTCTAAAACCAGGATTGTACATCTGGCCTTAGAATCTCATATCTGTGACATGTTTCTCCTCACAGTCATACCACCCTCTTCTTCTACTTTGCTTTTAGAGTCTCTCATTGAAGCTGATTGTACAAAAAAAGAATAAACTCATCAGTTATTACCAACACTTTTCTGGTTTTAATTCTTAAAGACATTGTGTGGTAGGTACTATTATCACTCCAATTTGCAGGTTGAAACTGAGGAGAAAAGTGATGAGATGACTTACCCAAGGGGAGCAGAAATGAATTTAGATTGTAGAATCTGTTGTTCTTATCTCCCTAAGAGTTTCACCTGGCATTCAAAATCTTCAAAGTGAATTTTTAAAATTGCATGACTTTATTTTTTAGAACAGTTTTAGGTTTATAGAAAAATTAGGGAAAATTTACAGAGTTCCCAGATACCCCTCTGCTCTCCCAACTACCCCACATTCCCTCACAGTTCCTCCTATTATTGACAACCTGCATTAATGTGGTACATTTATCACAATTGATGAATCAAGATGTTTTATTAAATGAAGTCCAAGCTTAGTTATAACTAAGGGTACAACTTTTGTATGGTACATTTTATGGATTTTGATGATGGTATAAAGGTACATATGCAAATATTAGCAGTATCATAAAGAATAGTTTCACCATCATAAAAAACTTCTGTGCTTATTCATTTCTCTTTCACTCTTCTCAGACCCCTGGCAAGCACTGGTCTTTTTACTGTCTCTGAAGCTTTTCCTTTTCTGACAGTCATATAATATGAATCATATAGCATGCAGCCTTTTTTGATTTACTTCTTTCACAGTGATATATTGATACATTTAAAGTTCCACTGTGTCTTTCTATGGCTTTCTTGGGTCTTTCTGTGTCTTTTTATTCCACATTTTATTTATCCATTCACCTATTGGAGGACATCTTGGTTGCTTCTGAATGTGGCCAATTATGAATAAAGTTACTATAATTATTTGTGTGCATGATTCCGAGTAGACATATTTTCAGCTCATTTGAGCAAATACTTAGGAATGTGATTGCTGAATCATATGGCAATAGTATATTCAGCTCTGTAAATAGCAAACTATATTTTAAAGTGGCTGTACCATTTTGCATTTCCAGAACAATGGATGAGAATTCCTGCTGTTCTACAACCTCGCCAGCATTTGGTGTGTTCAGTGTTTTGGATTTTAACCTTCCTAATAGGTGTATAGTGCAGTGATATCTCATTGCTTTAATTTAAAACTCCTAATAACAGCTGATGTTAAGTATCTTATTTGATTATTTGCCATTTGTATATTTTCTTTGGGTTTGCAATTGAGAGTTTGGAGTGTGAGGGTGGGGTTTATTTGAGCAAGCTGAGAATAGAAAAGTCTCCATATTTCCTTTAGAGAGCTACTGAAGGATGTAGATACTTTTAGATAAAATATGTCTTTTGGACTCCTTGTCTTCTCATAAATAAGTATTCTATTATTATGAATAATCAGTGCTGGATTTCAACTCTCAGACATTGACAAATATATTTTTATAATGTTCTCTGGAGTAAGGCTAATACACATCTCTTTTAAAGCACAATATTGAGTATTGAAATTACTGAAGATCTCTGAAAGTGTTATTCAAAGGCATCAGTTTATGAGGTTACTGGTTACATACCCTGTAATCCAGAAAAAGCAACATCTGAGCATCATTCAATGATGTTGTTTTACACCAGTGGCATATAGTTGGGAAAAAAGAAATGCCCCATAGTATGATACAAGCAACTCAGAAACACTGGAGTGCATTAAGTAGCTGGTAAAAAAAAGTCATTTCTTTGACTACTACTGCATAATAGTAATACAGATTTATCAGTGATGGTTTGTGCTTTTCCTAAGACTAACAAAATAATTTGGCATTGAAAACATATATTTCCCTAAGAATAGGCTAACTCTACTGTCTTTCAGTATAACACCTTACAGTTTTTTAAGCATTCTACTGAACAATTTTTAGAAAATATGTTCTTTGCTATGCTCTGTTAGCAACCATGACTAGCAAGAGTTAAGACTAATCCAGAAAATATAAAGTAATATTGCAAGAAGGGATTTGTGCACAGGAAGACTGTAACTTTAAGTACTAATATAAGTAATCCTTTGTAACTCTTAATTACCTTAATTTGAATTTAACACTTTCCTTGGTGTCCTCATTCCTGCTTAAGTCTCTCAGAAGCTGAAATACATCATAATTAACAGTCTCATTCATGCATTTCATGTGTTTTTATTGTGTGAATAAAGCCCTAAAGTTCCTAATTAGACAAAATACAGTCTTTCCAAGTGGTGGATTTGGAATGACTCTTCTATTTGAGATGGCATTATAATTCCTAATAATAATATTAACCATAATCACCATATTACTCAATACCAGCATGTGACTCTTTTTAGTAACATCAAATAGCCTAACTTTCCCAATTTTCTTTCTACATAAAAACATTTATATTTTTACTGCCAGCCATATTAGACCATGCATTTGAAACACTGCGTTTCTAGGACTGATGCCTGCATGTCATTATCATCTTGTGTCCTTGTCCCTAATAAATGTTTCCCTGTGGGAGCCACATGGCACTCAAAGCTGCCTGCAGTCTTTCCAGGAGGCAAATAATTAACCGGAAAAAGAATTCATTTCCAAAGGGAATTCAAATTAGCTACATTTCTCATGCATGTCTTTATGAGAATGAATTTCATGTAAGTTAAGTCAAACTGCTTCAGTTTGGACTTAATTCTGAGCTTTCTTTGACTGGTGGATAGGAGAGATTTAGGCATGAAGGATGATCTTACCCTAGGATCAGATTTTCTTTTTCTTTTTTTTTTTTTTTTTTTGTATAAAAGGTATGTTAAAGTAAGTTACTAACTTTGGACTTTTAAAGAAAAGGAACCCATTAGATTAATTTATGGACTTATTGTGTATAAAATCATACTGAGTAGTCAAATTAAATATATAAATATAAATTATAGGTCTAAGTAAGCTTTCCAGTGGTCATGTATAGATGTGAGAGTTGGACTGTGAAGAAAACTGAATGCTGAAGCATTGATGCTTTTGAACTGTGGTGTTGGAGAAGACTCTTGAGAGTCCCTTGGACTGCAAGGAGATCCAACCAGTCTATCCTAAAGATCAGTCCTGAGTGTTCATTGGAAGGACAGATGCTGAAGCTGAAATTCCAATACCTGATGCGAAGAGCTGACTCATTTGAAAAGACCCTGATGCTGGGAAAGAATGAGGGCAGGAGAAGGGGATGGCAGAGGATGAGATGGTTGGGTGGCATCACTGACTCGATGGACATGAGTTTGAGTAAACTCCAGGAGTTGGTGACAGACAGGGAGGCCTGGCGTGCTGTGGTCCATGGGGTTGCAAAGAGTTGGACACGACTGAGTGACTGAACTGAACTGAAGTAAGCTCCAAAGATATTTATCTTTGGACCAAATCTGTTTCTTTTGCCCACTTCATGAGATCCTACTGTTTTGTTTTCGAGTCTGCTGACTAAATTGATCTCATCTTTTATAGAGCTATTGTCTTTGGTAGGATGTGTTATAGCCTTCTTATACACTCCCTTTGAAGGTGGTTGATTACATATTTATTATTACTATTTCTAAATTTGCAGTATTTACTCAAATAATCAAGAAGAAATAGATCTCTCTTTTTTTTCCATTTAAAAAAAAATATTTATTTTGGATTGGAGGATACTTGTTTAACAACATTGTGTTGGTTTCTGCTGTATATCAACATGAATAAGCCAAAAGCATACATATGTCCTGTCCCTTTTGAACTCCTCTCCCACCTCCACCCCCATCTCACCCTTCTAGGTTGTCACAGAGTACCAGGTTTGAACTCTCTGCGTCATACATCAAGTTCCCACCAGCTATCTATTTTACCTAGGGTAATGTATACATTTCAATGCTACTCTCTCCATTCCTCCTACTCTGTCCTTCCCACCCTGTGACCACAAGTCTGTTCTCTATGGCTGTGTCCACTGCTGCCCTGAAAATAGGTTCACCAACATTATCTTTCTAAATTTTATATATACGCATTAATATATGACATATGTTTTTCTCTTTCTCACTTTCTTCATTCTATATAATAGGCTATATAATAGGCTTCATTCTATATAATAGATTCATCCACCTCATTAGAACTTACTCAAATGCATTCCTTTTTAATGGCTGACAAATATACTAAACTGTGCTTTTTCTTCTTATTCACAGACCTAACTGTTCTATCCTTTGATATCTGTGCATCAAACACTTTCTACCTCGTAGAGTTCTTATGTTGCCATTTGAGTTCTTTTATTCACCTTGGCTACATTGGCTTCTATATAATGAAGATGAGCACCTTTTTCCTTCAATCACTAGCTTCTCTGTTGGGGAAATACTTTCCCTCTGATGCATCCAGATGCCTTTTGTCTTTCTAAAGTTTAGGCTCTCTCCTTCCATATTGAAGGAGACATTATTTATCTAGCCCATAAGAAAAATCTATTGTTTGATAGGAAACTGCTAACCTCTGTGCAGTTCCACAGGGATGACAGCTAAGAAAAACCTTTATTTGTATGCTTTCTGTTTCTTTAAGTCAAAGCCATCATATATCAAAGGACTTTGGCTGACAAGAACAAGAGAAATACTCAGTATTTTTATCCTTATTCCTTACTGTCAATTAAATATATTATATAATTATAATGCAAACCAAAGCAAAATGGATAATCACAACTATTAAGCAATAAAGATTAAGCTGAACTTTATAAAACTAAGGTCATGGAACTCAAATTTAATGTTTTCTGTTGTAGTTTCACAAACTTTCTCTTGATTTAATTTTAATGAGTTTTCTCTCTCTCTTAGATGAAACTGCAAGCTAGGTAGTGTTGGATGTCTTAAAAGCCATGACAAGAAATTTAACTAATTAAAAAGCAAGTTTCAGGGAGAGAACTGTAATTATCACACAAGGAATGATTTTCTATCAGTTCGGTTCAGTCGCTCAGTCGTGTCCGACTCTTTGCGACCCCATGAATCGCAGCACGCCAGGCCTCCCTGTCCATCACCAACTCCTGGAGTTCACTCAGACTCACGTCCATCGAGTCAGTGATGCAATCCAGCTATCTCATCCTCTGTCATCCCCTTCTCTTTTGCCCCCAGTCTCTCCCAGCATCAGAGTCTTTTCCAAGGAGTCAACTCTTCGCATGAGGTGGCCAAAGTACTGGAGTTTCAGCTTTAGCATCATTCCTTCCAAAGAAATCCCAGGGCTGATCTTCTTCAGAATGGACTGGTTGGATCTCCTTGCAGCCCAAGGGACTCTCAAGAGTCTTCTCCAAAACCACAGTTCAAAAGCATCAGTTCTTCGGCGCTCAGCCTTCTTCACAGTCCAACTCTCACATCCATACATGACCGCTGTAAAAACCATAGCCTTGACTAGACAGATCTTTGTTGGCAAAGTAATGTCTCTGTTTTTCAATATGCTATCTAGGTTGGTCATAACTTTTCTTCCAAGGAGTAAGCGTCTTTTAATTTCATGGCTGCAGTCACCATCTGTAGTGATTTTGGAGCCCCAAAAAATAAAGTCTGACACTGTTTCCCCATCTATTTCCCATGAAGTGATGGACCAGATGCTATGATCTTCATTTTCTGAATGTTAGAAAACAAAGCAAAAGTTGCTGTAATCAAAATATCTTATTGTCTGCCTTCCTCTGTCTCTGTTGCTTACCTTATCAGTATGGGAGTCCTTAATGCTATTCACAATAGCTCCAGTGTTCATTCTTACAGGCGAATGCAGGGTAGAAAGGATGATCTCCATTCCTTTAAAGTGAGCAGTGGCTCTGAGACCTGCCTTGGCCATGTCTAATTCTGGGTATACCTTGAAGAGCCAGTGTGATCATGTGTTATATAATCTTTTTCTCTGTTAATGCAACAGGGAATAGAAACACTGAAAATGGTAGCATTTTCATGAATTTAAGCTATGGAGTAATTAAGATGACTTGGAGCAATGGCTCAAATTAAACTGCAATTCTTAAAAAATCAAGATAAACACTAAAAAACAAAAATAAAATTGAAATAACTCATAAAGCAAACACCAGAGATAATCATTATCAATAACAGATCATATAACCTTCATATTTATACAATTTCTTTGTGTGCATACATATATATATGTATATATATTCATACACATATCCTATACAAAGAAAAATAGCATAATGACTTGCTCTTTGACTTAATAGGAACATCTTTCCAAGGAAGAAAATATGTTTTTAGAATGCAACATTAATAAAGTAAGGATTTTATGAATATATTCTCTTAGATTTTAATGATTATTTATTCATGGTTTTTGTCTATTTTGTTTTTTTCAAACATTTCTGATAATAAGCAACTTTGTTAAGCATCCTAGCTTCAGAATATTTCTACAATACTTAATTATTTCCTCTGAGAATAAATTTCTCTATGTAGAATTTCTGAGTCAATACGTGTGTAAAATGATGTTTCTTATATGCAAACACAACATTTTTGAATAGCTAAAATGCTGCCCTTGTACTACCTGCCTGAGATTTTTTCTACATTCTTACTAAAAACCGGGATCACTTTTTCTTTTACTATTCCCAGTTTTACTAATGAAATAGTTTTAAACTGTTTAATCTATTTGCATTTGTTTAAGTATTGATTTTGTTGGTGTTCAGTTGCTAAGTTATGTCCAACACATTCACACCAGTATGCATATACTGGCTTAGTATATGCATATTTGCATTTTTGTTTCTCATTTGTTTTATATTTTGTTTACTAGGTGTGATAAAACTCTAGACATGCGTGTTATGTTTTGGCAAGTGTAATAATGTTTATCACCATCTTCCTAGGGTGAGGCTGTAAGAAGAATGCTTTCTTCCTTTGAGAAAGAAAATATTGAGCTACTCTGGAAGTGAAGATAGTTAATCATATAATCGGTATGTTGATAGTCAACTTCTCCCTTTAGGCTATAAAATTAAGATACAATATAAATTGTGTTTTCACTAAGATATCTTTTAACTATCTCCAAGAGATTTTCTGAAGACAAAACTCGTTTACATTTTTGTGATCGCTGGTAAAGTAGTGTCACATTTTTATTTGATCAAACTTAGATCAAATTTATCAAAGCAAACTGAATTTGTTTGAACTCTGTATGACAAGTTTGATTTGTTTTAGTTTTTTATAATTGAATTTTAGTAATGTCAAACTATTTTCTCTGTAAAAAACAGAACTACAAATATAAAACTTCAACAGTGTCATTTAATAAACTGGAAAGCAGCTTATTTTCACTATTCCAGTAAGCATAGGATCAAATCAATTATCAGACCATCTGATTTGTAGCAATGAATTTTAGAATTCCAGGTGATAATTATCTGATTCTTTTTCTATCTATGGATATAATTTGAAATTAAAAAAAAAAAATGTGAGTTTGAGAAAATAAAGAGAAAATTAATGTCAATTTGGGAAACTGTATATGTATTTGCAAAACCATTTTGAGCAAGACAAATGAAACAAAGGCATAGATAATCAAAAGTTGGTCTGAATCATTAATAGAGGAAAAAGAGTAGGAGACTCATATTATACATAATTTAGCCAGTTTTCAGGCCTGTGTCTTGATCAAAAGATCTAATCAGGAACTCAATATTAATTCCAAAATAGTTAATAATTTATTTGAATTAATCAAATTCCACCAGTCAGAGATAGAGATGTAAAAGTGTGGGTATATATATATCATACTTTTCCCCCCATTCTTCTCCAATTGTTTCCTTTATTCAGTTTAGATAAGCTAACATTTTTGTCATACTCTACATGCTTCAAAATCAGTACTCTAGCCCTGGTCCAGTATATTTCTTTGGCTTTTTACTTCATCTCCTTCTTCTGTTGATTTTGTACCAAAATTCTAGAAAAGTCTTGTTTCATTGGAAAACATCTTCCTCAAAATTAAGGTATATGCATTGCAAGTGGATAGTATAAGCCATTAATAATGATTGTTACAAATTAGTGTATTCTCCTTTAGTTGTGAATGGAACTGAGAAAGCTACTTCATATTCAAGGAGATTTCTCATTATGGTCATATAGAGAGGTGGACTAAAAAATTTGTATTCTACCTGAGAATGCAACGTATATTTCATACAATGGACAATAAATCAGAATTAGGAATGAGAGCTAGTAACTTCTCTAGCATAAGACCAAACTGTTACACAAACCCAAAACAAGCTTAAGCTGGTAAGTTTCATCATTTGTTTTTATTACTTTATTAACCTTTAGATTTTAAAGCATCTATGAGAGAATGATATGTGAAAATTAAGGAGGTACCATCTCACGCAGAATGGCTGTGATCCAAAAGTCTACAAGCAATAAATGCTGGAGAGGATGTGGAGAAAAGGGAACCCTCTTACACTGTTGGTGGGAATGCAAACTAGTACAGCCACTATGGAAAACAGTGTGGAGATTCCTTAAGAAACTGGAAATAGAACTGCCATACGACCCAGCAATCCCAATGCTGGGCATACACACTGAGGAAACCAGAAGGGAAAGAGACACATGTACCCCAATGTTCATCACAGCACTGTTTATAGTAGCCAGAACATGGAAGCAACCTAGATGTCCATCAGCAGATGAATGGATAAGAAAGCTGTGGTACATATACACAATGGAGTATTACTCAGCCATTAAAAAGAACACATTTGAATCAGTTCTAATGAGGTGGATGAAACTGGAGCCTATTTTACAGAATGAAGTAAGCCAGAAAGAAAAACACCAATACAGTATACTAACACATATATATGGAATTTAGAAAGATGGTAATGACAACCCTGTATGCAAGACAGCAAAAAAGACATAGATGTATAGAATAGTCTTTTGGACTCTGTGGGAGGGTGGGGGATGGTTTGGGAGAATGGCATTAAAACATGTATAATATCATATAAGAAACGAATCCCCAGTCCAGGTTTGATGCAGGATACAGGAAGCTTGGGGCTGGTGCGTGGGGATGACCCAGAGGGATGGTATGGGGAGGGAGGTGGGAAAGGACTTCAGGATTGGGAACATGTGTACACCCTGGAGGATGCATGTTGATGTACGGCAAAACCAATGCAATATTGTAAAGTAAAAAAATAATTTAAAAAAGGATAATTATGTAGAAAAATAACTGACAATAGGGAAAAATATCATCATGAGTGTATTAATCACAAAGGAATAAACTATGCTGAAATAACAAGCAATCTGCAATTCTTAATAAAATAATATTTGTTTCTCATTTACTGGACCTTACAGCATTCTGGGCAACTCCTGGGTTTCTGGTCTCTATATGCTGACTCAGACATCAGGCTACTTCTTCTGTGGCTGCATTGACTCCATAAAGCCCAAAGCAGGGAATCTGAAGGGCGTTTTCCTTTTTCATCATGGATATGAAGTTCATTTTTTCTGCTCACATTTCATTGGCCAGATATAATCAGGTGGCCTCATCTATACTAAAGAAGGTGATAAAATACAGTTTTTTGTGTGTAAAAAATGGATAAATATGAAATAATTTTTGGCAAGTATCCAGCATAATGTCTGTCAAAATGGGGTATATCTAATTATACAGAGGATTTATGTATTTATAAATGTTTCAAATTTCCCATATATGTGTGTGGGGGGGAGAGGGGTATATATGTGTGTTAGTCATGCAGTCATGTCCGACTCTTTGTGATCCCTTGGACTGAAGCCCACAAGGCTCCTTTGTCCATGGCATTCTCCAGGCAAGAATACTGAAGTGGGTTGCCATTCCCTTCTCCAGAGGATCTTCCCGACCCAGGGATTGAACCTGGGTCTCCCACATTGCAGGTAGATTCTTTACTGACTAAGCCACCATAGAAACCCCTATAAATGTGCTAAAATATCAACAATGATACAGTGATTTCTATATGGAGGGATTTTTTTTGACATATTTTTGAGCTATTTTGATATAGTATTTTTTTATTTTTTCTATCATAAACATATGTAAGTTGATACACATAGTTAGAATATGTATATAATCATATTATATATAGTATATATAGAGAATGAAAGCACCCTTTTATATTCTTCTATTTGATTAATTTATTAAATGTGACTACAAATTCATTAAATATGAATTCAATTTATTAAATGTTGATTTAAAAGTAAAATATTAAACGTTATTAATTTATTAAATTTGAAAAAATTCTGCATACCTTTATTTGTTCTTTTTCTGAAAATTGCCTTTCATATACATAAAGATCTACAAAAATTATGATTTTTTGCAATCAGTGGTCTACTTAATTAATTGATTTGTTCAGTTAATATTTAAAATATCTTTGTGCCAGGCACAGTTCTGATACTGAGGATTTAAACTTGGGGGGAAAATTAAGAGTCTCCATGGAATTTACATTCTAGTTAGAGAAGACTTAAAATAACTGAGAAAAATCAGTAAAATATATAAGATATTAAAAGTGCTAATGAAAAGCATAAAATAAGTAACAGAGATAGAAGTCCAGAGGTGGTAGAGGGAAGAAACTCAATGTTAAGTTGTACAATGAAGGAAGTCCTCTTCATTAAACTGATTTCTGAGTAAGAAATTTAAGATAATGAGAAACTCAGACCATGTGGATGTCTATGGAAGGAGCTTGCCAGTGAGACTGACAGGAAAAAAATACCCTGAGACAGAATGCCTGGAGGGTGGAGGAGGGAAATCATAGAGTCAGGAGTGAAAGGGATCAGGCAAGTGATAGCAAAGTCTCTGCAATCTTCTGAGCCAAGACAATGAAATTGACTTTTTGAGTTGGAAACTCATTTTAAGCATTTTAAGCAGAGGAAGAAGCAATCATATATATTCTAGACTGCTGGGTGGAAACATATTTTAAAGAGGATCAAGGGGTAAGAGGTGAGCTCTCTCCAGCTAGAGTACTAGCAATGGAGATGCTAAGAAATGGTCAGATTGTCGATTCATTTTCAAGGCAAATTCAGAAAAGATTTGCTGACTTACCAGATTTGGAATGTGAGAGAAAGACTTGTTTACCTGAAAGAATAGAATTCCCTTTTAGGGAATTCTGTGAAGAAGGGGGATGACTGCTAGGACAGGTATGAGGCATAAATCAAGAGCACTCTATATGTATTAATTTTGAAATCCTTAATAAGTTAATCACATGTCAGTTCAGTTCAGTTGCTCAGTCATGTCCGACTCTTTGCGACCTGATGAATCGCAGCACGCCAGGCCTCCCTGTCCATTGCCAACTCCTGGAGTTCACTCAGACTCACGTCCATCGAGTCAGTGATGCCATCCAGCCATCTCATCCTCTGTCATCCCCTTCTCCTCCTGCCCCCAGTCCCTCCCAGCATCAGAGTCTTTTCCAATGAGTCAACTCTTCGCATGAGGTGGCCAAAGTACTGGAGTTTCAGCTTTATCATCATTCCTTCCAAAGTAATCACAGGGCTGATCTCCTTCAGAATGGACTGGTTGGATCTCCTTACAGTCCAAGGGACTCTCAAGAGTCTTCTCCAACTGCTGCTGCCTCTAAGTCGCTTCAGTCGTGTCCGACTCTGTGCCACCCCATAGACAGCAGCCCACCAGGCTCCTCCATCCATGGGATTTTCTAGGCAAGAGTACTGGAGTGGCTTGCCATTGCCTTCTTCGTCTTCTCCAACACCACAGTTCAAAAGCATCAATTCTTTGGCGCTCAGCTTTCTTCACAGTCCAATTCTCACATCCATACATGACCACTGGAAAAACCATAGCCTTGACTGGAAGGACCTTTGTTGACAAAGTAATGTCTCTGCTTTTCAAATCACATGTAGGTGTTCAATAAGCATCTAAATGCACTAGTCTTCCATATTGGAGGAGAGAATCACCCTGAAATTATAGTGAGAGTGAGTGACTGAACTTGCTCAGTCGTGTCCGACTCCTTGTGACCCCGTGGACTGTACCCCACCAGGGTCCTCCATCCACGGGATTCTCCAGGCAAGAATACTGGAGTGAGTTGCCGTTTCCTTCTCCAGGGGATCTTCCCAACCCAGGGATCAAACCCAGGTCTCCTGCATGGCAGGCAGATGCTTTATCCTCTGAGCCACCAGGGAACACAAAAACTATAGTAACTTGTATGAATTGATGTTTATTTTGTACTGATTATATGCCAGGAACTATTTTTTCTACTTATGAGTCATTTATCCCATACAAGATTTCCATGAAAAAAGATACTATAATTATCAACATTTTACAATGAAGAAGCTGAAAAACAAAGTATTTGTTTCAAGGACAAAAGGCTAGTAATGGATAGTGAGTCTGTGGATCTATTAACCATGCTTATTGATTCTCTTGGTAACTAATCATCACATAATTAGTCTTGGAAGCCATAAAACTGAATGAGATCTCCAAAAGTCAGGAGAAAATGGAAGATTTTCTCAGACTGAGGCTTAGAAAACCCCAGAATTAAGGGAATTGATTAAAAAAAAAAAAAAAAAATATATATATATATATATATATATATATATATATATATATATATATAATTCCAGGGAATGGAAAAATAGCATCATATAAAAGAAAGTGAGTAAGTCGTGCAGTCTTGGAAGCAGAGACAGTGACCAAGGAGAAGGGTGTGATCAATTATGTCAAAAATTGCTGATAGATCAAACAAGAAAAACTTCAGATTGATTTTGGGATTTAGCAACATGGAGGACAGCGAGAACATTGACAAGATAAGGTCCAAAGAACAGACAAGAGGGAGAGGATGTGCAGGCAGGGAATGAGGACAATTTTTGAAAATCAGTTTGTAAAGAAGAAAAGCAGGGCTATATGTAGAAGAGATAGTAAGGCCAAGAAGGGGATTTTTTTTGTTTGTTTGTTTGCTTGCTTTTGAGATTAGAACAAGCCATTGTTTGCATTATCTGAAGGTAGAGTGTGTAGCTATAGTGTATATAAGATATAAGAAGACATGAGGAGTGGGAGAAAGTATCATTCTCTTTTGTCTGTTATCTCAGTGAATGAGAAGCATTCTTCATCTAAGAATTGGTATGAAAGTTGAGAAGCATTTGGAGTCAATCTCACTCACAATAAGAGCAGTGCAAATAACACTAATCAAAGATGACAACTCAGCATTTAACAGATGGGCCCAAACGCAAATGTTTGACAGTATACTATGTTGGTGGAGGCCATGAGGGAGACAAGCTCTCCAATATATTGCCAGTCAGAGTGAAACGTAGTACAATCCTGATGGAGAGGAACTTAGAAGATTCTAGAAAAATCATATATGAATTCAGCTGTTGACCCAGCAAGTCCATTTCTAGGAAATTTTGCCAAAATTATGAAAAAGCTCATGAATTTGATTTTTTATTGCGGTATAATTTGTAATTATACCAAAATAATTATAAATTATTGGAGATAATCCAAATGCATCTGAATGCTGGAATAGCTGAAAAATTCATGGTTCAGCATATGTAAACACTCCATACCCTTAAAAGGCTCTGCAGTGACTTGGAGTGATCTCCAAGTAAGATTGCAAAGTGAAAAGTGCAGAGTAAGAAATAATTTTGCTACTTTTTATGCAAAAAAGAGGGAGGAAGGTGTGTATATATGTATAGATACTTATGTCTATACATATATACACACACACATATTTGCTAAAAGAAAAGTTAGAAGGGTGTATAAAAATTAATGCAAATGATTACAATGGAAGTAAGAAGAGAGAAGGGTAGGGGGGACAGAGACAGAATTGAGAACCCTCATAATAATCTTTTTACACAGTCTTTATTTTAATAATTTATGCTTGTTTTACATACTCAAAAAATGTATCAAAGGGAATATAGACAAACAGAGAAAGACAATAGAGTGCTACCAAATTTGGACACTTAAAAAATTAATAGTTTTATAAAAGTATCTTAATGGAATTTTATTTTGCATTTCTGCTATTAAGGAAAAGTCAATCGTTTTCTCATATATATAAATGTTTTAATGTTTTTCTAATGTGATGTGATTGTTCTTTTTGCCAATTCTTCTGCCATGTAGAGGTCTTTTTTATTTTTAGGTGTTCTTTTTACATTAGGGATATTTTCCTTCTCTATGATATGAAGTGCAATTTTCCACCAGTTTATTTGATCTGTATCTTTGCTTACATTTGCTTTTTTGTTTGTTTGTTCATTGAGATAGAAAATAATCCTATGTGTTGAAGTATATCAATTTTTTGCTTCAGAACTTAAGTCACACTTAGGAAGATTTGTTCTCATGGTTAAAAAATATGTATTTTTCTTTCTCTCTGTCTCTGTCTCTTCTTTACTATTTCCTTCCAAATGACAAAGCAAAAACTGTACCTGCCTGTGTTAAAAAAACTAGGCAGACTTTATTCAAGGGTACTGTAATAAGGAAGAAGGATCATCTCTCCTGAAACAAAAAGCTGGAGAGTTTAAAAACAGAAATGGGAGGATCTTAGGCTTCTGCATTTGGTAATCAGCCTTACCCAAAAGAAAGGTACATTTGCCTTGCTTTCCTGACAAGACTTGGTCTTACAAATAGGATCAAGAAGCCAAGGAGGTTAAGCTCCTACCTTCCCACAGAATCTGGGGGATATAGTCAGATCCTCCTTGATGATTACATGGTAAAGACATGGTTCCCAGGTCCTTAGAGAGTCCTGAACAGTAAAGCAGGCAAGAGGCCTTCTAAAACATTTAAGCCTCAAAGGAGCAGAGGGAGGGTTTACCGTTATTATTATTATTTTTTTTTCTAAAGAAAATACTCTAAGAAGAGGGATGTCAGTGGCCTAGGGTACGGAAGGAGGCTCTCTAAAGTTTAGGTAAGGTGAGGGAAATAGTAGGTTTCCCTTGGTTCCTCTTGGTTCCTTTTCCTTTCCTCTTTCTTTCTTCCTTCTATTCTTGACCATTAGGTATCCAATCCTTTTAAATTTAATCTTGATGCACACTTAGATGATTTGATTGCTATGCCTGGTAGTTACCTGCAATCTAAAAGTGGGTGCCTGAGGGACTATATCAATGAAAGCTTTACAACATCCTCCATCAAATGAGTAGTGCTCATTTGGAAAAAAACAAAAAAAAAAATGTTTCCATAAAATCAACAAGAAAAAAGGAGCTAAATTACTCTTCAGTTCAGTTCAGTCGCTCAGTCGTATCCAACTCTTTGCAACCCCATGAATCACAGCAACCAGGGCTCCTTGTCCATCACCATCTTCCGGAGTTCACTCAAACTCATGTCCATTGAGTTAGTTATGCCATTCAGCCACCTCATGCTCTGTCGTCCCCTTCTCCTCCTGCCCCCAATCCCTCCCAGCATCAAAGTCTTTTCCAATGAGTCAACTCTTCGCATGAGGTGGCCAAAGTGCCGGAGTTTCAGCTTTAGGATCATTCCTTCCAAAGAACACCCAGGGCTGATCTCCTTTAGGATGGACTGGTTGGATCTCCTTGCAGTCCAAGGGACTCTCAAGAGTCTTCTCCAATATCACAGTTCAAAAGCATCAACTCTTTGGTGCTCAGCTTTCTTCACAGTCCAACTCTCACATCCATACATGACCACTGGAAAAACCATAGCCTTGACTAGACGGATCTTTGTTGGCAAAGTAATGTCTCTGATTTTCAATGTGCTATCTAGGTTGGTTATAGCTTTTCCTACTTTCCTTTAAATCTTCATTTCTGTGAAAATACATCTTTATTATGTTTAGATAACTGTATAATTTTGATATATATTTGGAAGATTAAGATGCACTTTAATACTTCATTCTTTATAGGTATACAAACAAAAAAGGTGGATGGTTGAGTTTGTGAGTTTTTCTGTATTTATTATTAAATGATAATCTTTACTGTTAAATGTTACCATTTTTAATATTTATTGAAAAATGTGCCAATATACCAGCAGTAACTGATCAGTATTACCTTCTAGTTCTTCTTAGACTAAATGCTCAAAATTAATTGTGGCTATATTAAAGCAAAATCTTCCATGTAACACACAGAAGTAAGATATGCATTGTATAAGGCTATCTCAAGCATACAAATAATTTAAATACATAATTAATTTCTAGGTTTCTGAGAAATAAAATTGATGAGAAATCATAATACTGTACTTTTCATTTGTCTAATCATAAATACACTAAAATTAATATGTAGTCAATAAAAGAAATAGCATGGAGAGAATAATATATCTATACATATAAAAACTTTGGCATTGCCTTTGTCTAGAAATAAAAATGAGCTAATATTCACATAATGTGAAAAACTAATCTATGCATGTTAAATGCTTTAAAGAGCAATTAAAAAACAATGCAGGGCATGTGCAGAACATCTTCTTTTAGTGTACGTATATTTAACTATGTATTTAATGATCCTAAAAGTCAATATATATTTAATGGACATAGAATTCAAAGGAAAGCCTATTGGCCAGTTGTGAGATAATTTGAGTATCAGAAAAACTAATGAATACAACTGATTGACATACATTGACTAAAAATGAAAAAAAAAAAAAAAAAAGAAGAAGAACATTGCTATTCTAGATTAAAGTTAAATAAAGCAAAGCTGCAACTTACTGCAATGGCTGATCTCTGATGTAATAGAATTTAAATGGCCACAAATTCTTTGCATCTTCTTCCATCATGAAGTAAAGTCTATTCTCTTTCCCTGAACCTCAGCTGGCCTTATGAATTGCTCTGAACAATCGACTGAAGCAGAAACAAAGCAGTATCTATTTTCAGGTAAGGCTTTTGGCTTGACTTTCAGTTTCCTCAGCCAAGAAACTTCAGCCTTTGTTCTTGGATCCCAACGACTATACTATAAGAAAGTTCAGGCTGCACTCCCAAGTGATTGATGACCACATGGAGAAAGGTCCTATGAGGTGAGAGTCCATTTTGGATAACTCAGACTCAGCTAACTCTTAGCTGAATGCAGTCATGAGTGAACTCAGCCAGAACCATGTACAGCAAATGCAAAAACCAGTTGAATCTGCCCAGGTCTCAGACCAACAGAGTCACGTGAAATAATGAATAATTATTGTTTTAAGTGACTACAACGCTTCAGTAGAGCAAGAGATAATGAAATGTTTTGTGATACCATGTATCAACAAACAAAGCAAAAACAATGTTACAAGAAAGCAAATGTGGCAAAAGTTTAAAAATTGACACTTCTGGGTAGACTGTAAGATTATTCATTTTGCTATTCTTTCAACTAACCTATTCTTAAGGTTTTTTGGGTTTGTGTGTGTGTGTGTGTGTATGTGTGTTTTAGTACATGAATATACTGTAATGTTAGGGAGTGCCTTTCTCAGTGGGTCCTCATAGCTCTCTTAAGTTTGTATATGATTCTCACCAAGCATTACCTTAGTGGTTAGATGACAGAGTAGAAGGACGTGTGCTCATCTTTTCCTGCAATAACTCCAAAATTGCAACTCGTTGCTGAATAACCATTGACAGAAGAATGTTGGATCCCACACACAAAAAAAGATACCCCACGTCCAAAAACAAATGAGAAGCCCCAAAAAGATGGTAGGAAAGGTGAATCAAGTTTAGAATCAAACCCATACCCATCAAAGACACTGGGAGGGCTCAAACAAAACCTTGTGTGCCCAGAGCCCAGAGACCACCTATAGACATAGCCAGACCTGCCTTTGAGTGTCTCCTGCAGAGGCATGGGTCAGCAGTGGCCTGCCCTGGGGACAAGGGCTCTGGCTGCAGCAGACCTGGGAGGCATGGCAATATGTGGCATAAGTGTTCTTGGAGTAGGTTGCCATTACCCCACCATAGAACCACCAAGCAGACAACCCACAAACTGGAGAATAATTATATCAAAGAAGTTCTCACACTGTATGAAAGTTCTAGGGCCCACAACAGATTTGCTAACTTCCTGCTGCTACTGCTAAGTCGCTTTAGTCATGTCCGACTCTGTGTGACCCCACAGATGGCAGCCCACCAGGCTCCACTGTCCCTGGGATTCTCCAGGCAAGAATACTTGAGTGGGTTTACCAACCTGGGCATCTGGCAAAAAAGACTGAGAACTCCCAGAGAATTTGACTTTTGAGGCCAGTGGAATTTAATCACAGAATTTCCACAGGACTTGGGAAACAGACTCTTGGACAGCACAAACAAAACCTTATGCACACCAGGACCCAGGAGAAAGGAGCAGTGACCCTGCAAGAGACTGAGCCAGATTTGCCTTAGAGTGTCCAGGAGTCTTGGGCTGAGGCATGGGTTGACACTGGCCTGTTGCAGTGTCAGGGGCACTGAGTACAACAGTGCTGGCATAAGTCCTTTTGAATGAGGTCACCATTACTTCCATTACACTCCCCATAGTTTGCACTTAGGAAAAACAACAGCCAGGGAACACAGTCCCACCCTTAAACAGAAAATTAGATTAAAGATTTACTGAGCATGGCCCCACCCATCAGAGCAAGACCCAGATTCCCCCACAGCCAGTCCCTCCCATCAGGAAGCTTCCACAAGCCTCTTATCCTTATCCATCAGAGGGCAGATAGAATGAAAGCAACAATCACAGAAAACTATCCCAACTGGTCACATGGGTCACAGTCTTGTGTAACTCAATGAAGCTATGAGCCATGCTGTGTAGGGCCACTCTACATATGGACATTGCCAGATGGCCAATACTGAAATCAGATTGATTATATTCTTTGCAGCCAAAGATGGAGAATCTCTCTACAGTCACCAAAAAACAAGTTGACCGGGGATTGTGACAGACTCAAATTGAAGAAAGTAGGGAAAACCACCATACCATTCAGGGATGACCTAAATCAAATCCTTTACACATACAGTGGAAGTCACAATAGATTCAAAGGATTAAATCTGATAGAGTATATGAAGAACTATGGAGGAAGGTTCGAGACATTATAAAGCAGGCAGTGATCAAAATCATCCCCAAGAAAAAGAAATGCAAAAAGGCAAAATCGTGGCATGAGGAGGCCTTACAAATAGCTGCAAAAAAAAAAAAAAAGAGAGAAGTGAAAGGCAGAGGAGAAAAGGAAAGATATACCCACCTGAATGCAGAATTCCAAAGAATAGCAAGGAGAGATAAGAAAGACTCAGTGATCAGTGCAATGCAATAGAGGAAAACAATGGAATAAGAAAGACTAGAGATCTCTTCAAGAAAATTAGAGATACCAAGGAAACATTTCATGCAAAGATGGGCACAATAAAGGACAGGAACAGTATGGACCTAAGAGAAGCAGAGGATATTAAGAAGAGGTGGCAAAAAAAAAAAAAAAAAAAAAAACAGAAGAACTATATAAAAAATACCTTCATGACACAGATAACAAGAGTCATGTGATCATTCACCTAGAGCCAGACATTCTGGAATGCGAAGTCAAGTGGGCCTTAGGAAGTACTACTACGAACAAAGTGGAGGTGATGCAATTCCAGATGAGTTATTTCAAATCCTAAAAGACAATGCTGTGAAAGTGCTGCACTCAATATGCCAGCAAATTTGGAAAGCTCAGCAGAGACCACAGGACTGGAAAAATTCATTTTTCATTCCAATCCCAAAGAAAGACAATGACAAATAATTTTCAAACTACTGCACAATTGCACTTATCTTACACGCTAGCAAAGTAATGCTCAAAATTCTCCAAGTCAGGCTTCAATAGTACATGGACCAAGAAATCCCAGATATTCGAGCTGGATTTAGAAAAGGCAGAGGAAACAGAGATCAAATTCTCAACATCCATTGGATCATAGAAAAATCAAGCAAATTCCAGAAAAAATCTACTTCTCCATTATTGTCTATGCAAAAGTATTTGACTGTGTGGATCACAATAAATTGGAGAAAATTCTGAAACAGATGGGAATACCAGACCACCTGACCTGCCTCTTGAGAAATTTGTTACAGGTTAAGAAGCAACAGCTAGAATTGGACATGGAACAGCAGACTGATTCGAAATTGGGAAAGGAGTATGCCAAGGCTGTATATTGTCATGCTTCTTATTTAACTTATATGCAGAGTACATCATGCAAAATGCTGGGTTGGATGAAGCACAAGCTGGAATCAAGAGCACTGGGTGAAATATCAGTAACCTCAGTTATGCAGATGACACCACCCTTATAGCAGAAATGGAAGAGGAACTAAAGAACCTCTCAATAAAAGTGGAGAGGAGTGAAACAACTGACTTAAAACTCAACATTCAAAGAACGAAGAACATGGCATCTGGTCCCATCACTTCATAGCAAATAGATGGAGGAACAATGGAAACAGAGACTTTATTTACTTGGGCTCCAAATCACTGCAGATGGTGACTGCAGCCATGAAATTAAAAGACACTTGCTCCTTGGAAGAACAGCTATGACAAACATAGACAGCATATTAAAAACGGAGACTATTTTGCTGACAAACATCCATCTATTCAAAGCTATAGTTTTTCCAGTAGTCATATATGGATGTGCGAGTTGGACTGTAAAGAAAGCTGACCACCGAAGAATTGATGATTTTGAACTATGGTGTTTGAGAAGACTTTTGAGAGTCTCTTGGCCTGCAAGCAGATACAGCCAGTACATCCTAAAGGAAATCAATCCTGAATATTCATTGGAAGGACTGCTGCGGAAGCTAAAGCTCCAGTACTTTGGCCATCTGATGTGAAGAACTGACTCAATAGAAAAGACCCTGATGCTGGGAAAGATTGAAGGTAGGAGGAGAAGGAAATGACAGAGGATGAGATGGTTGGATGGTATTACTAGCTTGATGGATATGAGTTTGAGTAAGCTCTGGGAGTTGGTGATGGACAGGGAAGCCTGGTGTGCTGCAGTCTATGTGGTCACAAAGAGTTGGACACGACTAAGTGACTGAACTGAACTGAAGCATTTCATATTCTTTTCCCCTGGTTGATTTTTTAAAATATAAAATTGTTATATGTATATATGACAACTTACATTAAAAAAATTAATTGGAGGATAATCGCTTTACAATATTGTGTTGGTTTTTGCCTTCAACATGATTTAGCTGTCGGTATACATATGTGTCCCCTTCCTGAACCTCTCTTTCACTCCCACCCCCATCTCTCTAGGTTGTTATGGAGCACTGGGTTGAGCTCCCTGTGTTATACAGCAACTTTTCACTAGCTATTTATTTTACACATGGTACTGTATAAGTTTCAATGCTACTCTCTCAATTAGCCCCACCTCCTCCTTCCTGCAATCTACAAGCCTGTTCTCTATGTCAGAATCTCTATATCTGCATTGCAAATAGGTTCATCAGTACTATTTTTCTACATTTCATATATATGCATTATGATATTTATTTTTTCTTTCTGACTTATT
Organism: Bubalus kerabau; assembly: GCF_029407905.1. Taxonomy (NCBI): domain Eukaryota; kingdom Metazoa; phylum Chordata; class Mammalia; order Artiodactyla; family Bovidae; genus Bubalus; species Bubalus kerabau. The sequence goes on along the minus strand of NC_073635.1, from coordinate 5,289,816 downwards.
TCATTCTGCATAACAGGCTCTACATTCATCCACCTCACTAGAACTGACTCAAATTCATTCATTTTTATGGCTGAGTAATCTTCCATAGTATATATGTACTACAACTTCTTTATTGATTCATTTGTTGATGGACATCTACATTGCTTCCATGTCCTAGCTATTGTAAATATTGCTGCAATGAACATTGGGGTGCATGTGTCTTTTTCATTTACAGTTTTCTCAGGTATATGCCCAGTAGTGAGATTGCTGGGCCATTTCTTATTTTATTCCTAGTTGCTTTTTTTTTTTTTTTTTAAGGTAATCTTTATTCTGTTCTCCACAGTGGTTATAAAACTTTACATTTCCATTAATTGTGCAAAAGTATTCCCTTTTCTTCATATCCTCTCCAGCATTTAATATTTGTGGATTTTTTGATGATGGGCCATTCTGACCAGTGTGAGGTGACACTCATTGTAGTTTTGAGTTTCATTTAATTAATAATTGGTGATGTTGAACATTTTTCATGTGATTCCTGGCCATCTGTATGTCCTGTTTGGAGACTGTCTGTTTAAGTCTTCGGAGAACATCTGTCCAGTTTTTGATTGAGTTTGCTTTTCTGATACTGAGCTACATGAACTGCTTATATATTTGGGGGATTAATTCTTTGTCAATTGCTTCATTTGCAATTGTTTTCTCCTACTCGGAAAGTTGTCTTTTCATCTTGTTTATGGTTTCCTTTGCTGTGCAAAAGGTTTTAAGTTTAATTAGGTCACATTTTAAATTTTTTTTGTTTTTATTTTCATTACTTTAGGAGATGAGTCAAGAGGATAGTACTACAATTTATGTCATAGAGTGTTCTGCCTATGTTTTTCTCTAAGGGTTTTATAGTTTCTGATCTTACATTTAGGTCTTTAATGCATTTTGAGTTTATCTTTGTGTATGGTGTTATGAAGTGCTCTAATTTCATTCTTTTACATGTAGCTCTCCAGTTTTCCCAGCACCATTTATTGAAGAGATTATCATTTCTCCATTGCATATTCTATCTCCTTTGTCAATAGTGCTATTATGGTGATATCTATTTACCTCCCACTGATATACTGTCTGTATAACCCAGTCCTCCCTCACTTTACATTGCTCACTCTGATCTCGCTCTTGCTAGGTCACAAACTCATAAAAAGAGAGATTTTTGTGTTTTGTTATTTGGTAAATTCCTAGAACTTCAGTTCAGTTCAGTCACTCAGTCGTGTCTGACTCTTTGTGACCCCATGAATCGCAGCACGCCAGGCCTCCCGGTCCATCACCAACTCCCGGAGTTCACCCAAACCCATCTCCATTTAGTCAGTGATGCCATCCAACCATCATATCATCTGTCGTCCCCTTCTCCTCCTGCCCTCAATCTTTCCCACCATCAGGGTCTTTTCAAATGAGTCAGCTCTTTGCATGAGGTGGCTAAAGTAATGGAGTTTCAGCTTTAGCATCAGTCCTTCCTATGAACACCCAGGACTGATTTCCTTTAGGATGGACTGGTTGGATCTCCTTGCAGTCCAAGGGACTCTCAAAAGTCTTCTCCAACACCACAGTTCAAAAGCATCAATTCTTCAGTGCTCAGCTTTCTTTATAGTCAAACTCTCATATCCATTCATGACCACTGGAAAAACCATAGCCTTGACTAGATAGACATTTGTTGACTAAATAATGTCTCTGCTTTTTAGCAGCATCTGGTATTTAGAAGGTGCCTAGTAAATATTCATTGAATTAGTGCATGCTGATATTAAAGTCTATTTCTCAGTCATGTACAACTCTTTGTGACCCCATGGACTATATAGTCCATGGAATTCTTCAGGCCAGAATACTGCAGTGGGTAGTCGCTCCCTTCCCACGGGGATCTTCCCAACCCAGGAATAGAACCCAGGTTTCACACATTGCAGGTGGATTCTTTACCAGCTGAGCCACCAGATCAGATCAAATCAGTTCAGTCACTCAGTCGTGTCCAACTCTTTGCGACCCCATGAATCGCAGCACGCCAGGTCTCCCTGTCCATCACCAACTCCCGGAGTTCACCCAGACTCACGTCCATTGAGTCAGTGATGTCATCCAGCCATCTCATCCTCTGTCTTCCCCTTCTCCTCTTGCCCCCAATCCCTCCCAGCATCAGAATCTTTTCCAATGAGTCAACTCTTCGCATGAGGTGGCCAAAGTACTGGAGTTTCAGCTTTATTTATTTATTTTTTATTATATTTTATTTTTAAATTTTACATAATTGTATTAGTTTTGCCAAATATCAAAATGAATCCGCCACAGGTATACATGTGTTCCCCATCCCGAACCCTCCTCCCTCCTCCCTCCCCACACCATCCCTCTGGGTCATCCCAGTGCACCAGCCCCAAGCATCCAGTATCGTGCATCGAACCTGGACTGTCAACTCGTTTCATACATGATATTTTACATGTTTCAATGCCATTCTCCAAAATCTTCCCACCCTCTCCCTCTCTCACAGAGTCCATAAGACTGTTCTATACATCAGTGTCCCTTTTGCTGTCTCGTACACAGGGTTATTGTTACCATCTTTCTAAATACCATATATATGCGTTAGTATACTATATTGGTGTTTTTCTTTCTGGCTTACTTCACTCGTATAATAGGCTCCAGTTTCATCCACCTCATTAGAACTGATTCAAATGTATTCTTTTTAATGGCTGAGTAATACTCCATTGTGTATATGTACCACTGCTTTCTTATCCATTCATCTGCTGATGGACATCTAGGTTGCTTCCATGTCCTGGCTATTATAAACAGTGCTGCGATGAACATTGGGGTACACTTGTCTCTTTCCCTTCTGGTTTCCTCAGTGTGTATGCCCAGCAGTGGGATTGCTGGATCATAAGGCAGTTCTATTTCCAGTTTTTTGAGGAATCTCCACACTGTTCTCCATAGTGGCTGTACTAGTTTGCATTCCCACCAACAGTGTTAAGAGGGTTCCCCTTTCTCCACACCCTCTCCAGCATTTATTACTTGTAGACTTTTGGATCGCAGCCATTCTGACTGGTGTGAAATGGTACCTCATAGTGGTTTTGATTTGCATTTCTCTGATAATGAGTGATGTTGAGCATCTTTTCATGTGTTTGTTAGCCATCTGTATGTCTTCTTTGGAGAAATGTCTATTTAGTTCTTTGGCCCATTTTTTGATTGGGTCATTTATTTTTCTGGAGTTGAGCTGTAGGAGTTGCTTGTATATTCTCGAGATTAGTTGTTTGTCAGTTGCTTCATTTGCTATTATCTTCTCCCATTCTGAAGGCTGTCTTTTCACCTTGCTAATAGTTTCCTTTGATGTGCAGAAGCTTTTAAGGTTAATTAGGTCCCATTTGTTCATTTTTGCTTTTATTTCCAATATTCTGGGAGGTGGGTCATAGAGGATCCTACTGTGATGTATGTCAGAGAGTGTTTTGCCTATGTTCTCCTCTAGGAGTTTTATAGCCTCTGGTCTTACGTTTAGATCTTTAATCCATTTTGAGTTTATTTTTGTGTATGGTGTTAGAAAGTGTTCTAGTTTCATTCTTTTACAAGTGGCTGACCAGATTTCCCAGCACCACTTGTTAAAGAGATTGTCTTTAATCCATTGTATATTCTTGCCTCCTTTGTCAAAGATAAGGTGTCCATATGTGCATGGATTTATCTCTGGGCTTTATACTTTGTTCCATTGATCAATATTTCTGTCTTTGTGCCAGTACCATACTGTCTTGATAACTGTGGCTTTGTAGTAGAGCCTGAAGTCAGGCAGGTTGATTCCTCCAATTCCATTGTTCTTTTTCAAGATTGCTTTGGCTATTCGAGGTTTTTTGTATTTCCATACAAATTGTGAAATTATATGTTCTAGCTCTGTGAAGAATACTGTTGGTAGCTTGATAGGGATTGCATTGAATCTATAAATTGTTTTGGGTAGTATACTCATTTTCACTATAATGATTCTTCCAATCCATGAACATGGTATATTTCTCCATCTGTTAGTGTCCTCTTTGATTTCTTTCACCAGTGTTTTATAGTTTTCTATATATAGGTATTTAGTTTCTTTAGGTAGATATAGTCCTAAGTATTTTATTCTATCCGTTGCAATGGTGAATGGAATTGTTTCCTTAATTTCTCTTTCTGTTTTCTCATTATTAGTGTATAGGAATGCAAGGCATTTCTGGGTGTTGATTTTATATCCTGCAACTTTACTATAGTCATTGATTATTTCTAGTAATTTTCTGGTGGAGTCTTTAGGGTTTTCTATGTAGAGGATCATGTCATCTGCAAATAGTGAGAGCTTTACTTCTTCTTTTCCAATTTGCATTCCTTTTATTTATTTTTCTGCTCTGATTGCTGTGGCCAAAACTTCCAAAACTATGTTGAATAGTAATGGTGAAAGTGGGCACCCTTGTCTTGTTCCTGACTTTAGAGGAAATGCTTTCAATTTTTCACCATTGAGGATAATGTTTGCTGTGGGTTTGTCATATATAGCTTTGATTATGTTGAGGTATGTTCCTTCTATTCCTGCTTTCTGGAGAGTTTTTATCATAAATGGATGTTGAATTTTGTCAAAGGCTTTCTCTGCATCTATTGAGATAATCATATGGTTTTTATTTTTCAATTTGTTAATGTGGTGTATTACATTGATTGATTTGCGGATATTGAAGAATCCTTGCATCCCTGGGATAAAGCCCACTTGGTCATGGTGTATGATCTTTTTAATGTATTGTTGGATTCTGATTGCTAGAATTTTGTTAAGGATTTTTGCGTCTATGTTCATCAGTGATATTGGCCTGTAGTTTTCTTTTTTTGTGGCATCTTTGTCAGGTTTTGGTATTAGGGTGATGGTGGCCTCATAGAATAAGTTTGGAAGTTTACCATTCTCTGCAATTTTCTGGAAGAGTTTGAGCAGGATAGGTGTGAGCTCTTCTTTAAATTTTTGGTAGAATTCAGCTGTGAAGCCATCTGGGCCTGGGCTTTTGTTTGCTGGAAGATTTTTGATTACAGTTTCAATTTCCATGCTTGTGATGGGTCTGTTAAGATTTTCTATTTCTTCCTGGTCGAGTTTTAAAAAAGTTGTACTTTTCTAAGAATTTGTCCATTTCTTCCACGTTGTCCATTTTATTGGCATATAATTGTTGATAGTAGTCTCTTATGATCCTTTGTATTTCTGTGTTGTCTGTTGTGATCTCTCCATTTTCATTTCTAATTTTATTGATTTGATTTTCCTCCCTTTGTTTTTTGATGAGTCTGGCTAATGGTTTGTCAATTTTATTTATCCTTTCAAAGAACCAGCTTTTGGTTTTGTTGATTTTTGCTTTGATCTCTTTTGTTTCTTTTGCATTTATTTCTGCTCTAAATTTTAAGAATTCTTTCCTTCTTCTAACCCTGGGGTTCTTCATTTCTTCCTTTTCTAGTTGCTTTAGGTGTAGAGTTAGGTTATTTATTTGACTTTTTTCTTGTTTCTTGAGGTATGCCTGTATTGCTATGAACTTTCCCCTTAGGACTGCTTTTACCGTGTCCCACAGGTTTTGGGTTGTTGTGCTTTCATTTTCATTCGTTTCTATGCAAATTTTGATTTCTTTTTTTATTTCTTCTGTGATTTGTTGGTTATTCAGCAGCGTGTTGTTCAGCCTCCATATGTTGGAATTTTTAATAGTTTTTCTCCTGTAATTGAGATCTAATCTTACTGCATTGTGGTCAGAAAAGATGCTTGGAATGATTTCTATTTTTTTGAATTTACCAAGGCTAGCTTTATGGCCCAGGATGTGATCTATCCTGGAGAAGGTTCCATATGTGCTTGATAAAAAGGTGAAATTCATTGTTTTGGGATGAAATGTCCTATAGATATCAATTAGGTCTAACTGGCCTATTGTATTGTTTAAAGTTTGTGTATCCTTGTTAATTTTCTGTTTAGTTGATCTATCCATAGGTGTGAGTGGGGTATTAAAGTCTCCCACTCTTATTGTGTTATTGTTAATTTCTCTTTTCATACTTGTTAGTATTTGTCTTACATACTGCGGTGCTCCCATGTTGGGTGCATATATATTTATAATTGTTATATCTTCTTCTTGGATTGATCCTTTGATCATTATGTAGTGACCATCTTTGTCTCTTTTCACGGCCTTTGTTTTAAAGTCTATTTTATCTGATATGAGTATTGCTACTCCTGCTTTCTTTTGGTCCCTATTTGCATGGAAAATCTTTTTCCAGCCCTTCACTTTCAGTCTGTATGTGTCCCCTGTTTTGAGGTGGGTCTCTTGTAGACAACATACGTAGGGGTCTTGTTTTTGTATCCATTCAGCCAGCCTTGTCTTTTGGTTGGGGCATTCAACCCATTTACGTTTAAGGTAATTACTGATAAGTATGATCCGGTTGCCATTTACTTTATTGTTTCGGGTTCGAATTTATACACCATTTTTGTGTTTCCTGTCTAGAGAATATCCTTTAGTATTTGTTGGAGAGCTGGTTTGATGGTGCAGAATTCTCTCAGCTTTTGCTTGTCTGAAAAGCTTTTGATTTCTCCTTCATACTTGAATGAGATCCTTGCTGCGTACAATAATCTGGGCTGTAGGTTATTTTCTTTCATCATTTTAAGTATGCCTTGCCATTCCCTCCTGGCTTGAAGAGTTCCTATTGAAAGATCAGCTGTTATCCTTATGGGTATTCCCTTGTGTGTTATTTGTTATTTTTCCCTTGCTGCTTTTAATATTTGTTCTTTGTGTTTGATCTTTGTTAATTTGATTAATATGTGTCTTGGGGTGTTTCACCTTGGGTTTATCCTGTTTGGGACTCTCTGGGTTTCTTGGACTTGGGTGATTATTTCCTTCCCCATTTTAGGGAAGTTTTCAACTATTATCTCCTCAAGTATTTTCTCATGGTCTTTCTTTTTGTCTTCTTCTTCTGGAACCCCTATGATTCGAATGTTGTAGCGTTTAATATTGTCCTGGAGGTCTCTGAGATTGTCCTCATTTCTTTTAATTTGTTTTTCTTTTATCCTCTCTGATTCATTTATTTCTACCATTCTATCTTCTAATTCACTAATCCTATCTTCTGCCTCTGCTATTCTACTATTTGTTGCCTCCAGAGTGTTTTTAATTTCACTTATTGCATTATTCATTATATATTGACTCTTTTTTATTTCTTCTAAGTCCTTGTTAAACCTTTCTTGCATCTTCTCAATCCTTGCCTCCAGGCTATTTATCTGTGATTCCATTTTAATTTCAAGATTTTGGATCAATTTCACTATCATTATTCGGAATTCTTTATCAGGTAGATTCCCTATCTCTTCCTCTTTTGTTTGGTTTGGTGGGCATTTATCCTGTTCCTTTATCTGCTGGGTATTCCTCTGTCTCTCCATCTTGTTTAAATTGCCGAGTTTGGGGTGTCCTTTCTGTATTCTGGCAGTTTGTGGAGTTCTCTTTATTGTGGCATTTCCTCGCTCTGTGTGGATTTGTACAGGTGGCTTGTCAAGGTTTCCTGGTTAGGGAAGCTTGTGTCGATGTTCTGGTGGATGGAGCTGTATTTCTTCTCTCTGGAGTGTAATGAAATGTCCAGTAATGAGTTATGAGATGTCTATGGTTTTGGGGTGACTTTGGGCAGCCTGTATCTTGAAGCTCAGGGCTGTGTTCCTTTGTTGCTGGAGAATTTGCTTGGTATGTCTTGCCCTGGAACTTGTTGGCCCTTGTGTGGTGCTTGGTTTCAGCGTCGGTATGGAGGCGTTTGATGAGCTCCTGTCAATTAATGTTCCTTGGAGTCAGGAGTTCCCTGGAGTCAGGGTTTGGACTTAAGCCTCCTACTTCCAGTTATTGGTCTTATTTTTACAGTAGTTTCAAAACTTCTCCTTCTATACAGCACCATTGATAAAACATCTACGTTAAAGATGAGAAGTTTCTCTACTGTGAGGGTCACTCAGAGAGGTTCACAGCGTTACATGGAGAAGAGAAGAGGGAGGAGGGAGTTAGAGGTGACCCAAATGAGATGAGGTGGAATCAATAGTGGAGAGAGTGGGCTAGCCAGTAGTCACTTCCCTATGTGCACTCCACAACTGGACAGCTCAGAGATGTTCATGGAGTTATACAGAGAAGAGAAGAAGGAGGAAAGAGACAGAGGTTGCCAGAAGGATAAAAGGGGGAAATGAAAAGGAGGGAGACAGATCCAGCCAGTAATCAGTTCCCTAAGTATTCTCCACCGTCTGGAACACACAGAAATTCACAGAGTTGGGTAGAGTAGAGAGGGGTTAGGGAGGAGACACAGGCGACCTGGTGGAGAAAACGGAGAGTCCAAAGGGAAAGAGAGCAGTCAAGCCAGTAACCTCACTCCCTAGTGAAGGGGTCTTAAAGGTACAAAATTGGCAACAAATACATAAAAGCAAAAATTAAAAATCTAGAGTAGAGTTTGGAATTTCAAAAATACGATGTTAATGAAAAGAAGAAGGAAAAGAAAGAGAGAAAAAACGAACAATGAAAAACAAACAAGTTCACTAAAATTATACAGAAACTACAGGTACAAAATTGATAACTAATACCAAAAAGCAAAAATTAAAAATCTAGAGTAGAATTTGGAATTTCAAAAATACAATGTTAAAAAAAAATAAGAAGAAAAATAAAGAGACAAAACAAACAAACCAACAAAAACAATGTTGCAAAAATTATAAAGAAAATATAGTTACAAAATTGATATCAAATACCAAAAAACATAGATTAAAAATCTTGAATAGAGTTTGGAATTGCAGATATATGATGTTATATAAAAGAAGAAGAGAAAGAAATAGAGGGGAAAAAAAGAAAAAAAGTCACAGAAATTATAAAAAAAACTATAGGTACAAATTTGATAACATATACCAAAAGGCTAAAATTAAAAATCTAGAGTAGAGTTTGGAATTTCAAAAATACGATGTTAATGAAAAGAAGAAGGAAAAGAAAGAGAGAAAAAACGAACAAAGAAAAACAAACAAGGTCGTGAAAATTATAAAGAAACTACAGGTACAAAATTGATAACTAATACCAAAAAGCAAAAATTAAAAATCTAATGTAGAGTTTGGAATTTCAATAATACAATGTTAAAAAAAAAAAAAGAAGAAGAAGAAAAATAAAGAGAGAAAACAAACAAACCAACAAAAACAATGTTGCAAAAATTATAAAGAAAATACAGGTACAAAATTGATATCAAATAGCAAAAAGCATAAATTAAAAATCTTGAGTTGAGTTTGGAATTGCAGATATATGATATTATATAAAAGAAGAAGAGAAAGAAACAGAGGAAAAAAGAAAGAAAGAAAAAAAAGGTCACAGAAATTATAAAAAAAAAACGATAGGTACAAAATTGATAACATATACCAAAAGGCTAAAATTAAAAATCTAGAGTAGAGTTTGGAATTTCAAAAATACAATGTTAAAGAAAAGAAGAAAAAGAAAAAGAAAAAAAACATGGTCAAAAAATTATAAAATATATATATGAAGTTTGCTGAAGAATAAAAAAAAAGGGTCTTTTTTTTTTTTTGCAAAGTAATAGGTTATAAAAGTGAAAATTAAAGGACAATAGAGGACTTAAATCTTTTTTTAATTAAAAAAAGAAAGATTGATTGTAAAAATATATCTAGGTCTTTCTCTGGTTTTGTTGTCAGTATTGTGGGTTCAGTTCATTTTTGGCTAGTTGCTTGGTCCGACTTATATTTCTCAAAATCTATAGGCCCCTTCCTATGTAGTCCGTAGTAACCACAGGGTTTTAATCTACGGTCTGTAGCTTCCAAGGCGTTTCCCTCTGTTATAGCTTCTTCTGTTTGCTGGTCTCTTCAGTGTCTGGTTTCTGCCCTGACACAAGGGGGACGGTGGAGGACACTATTTTTTTTTTTTTTTTTTTTAGGCTCACTTGTTCAGCCGCGCTGTGGGGAGGGAGGGAAGGATGCTGCAAACAAATAACACTGACGTGCGCTTGCAGTGCCTCAGCCACACTGGGTCTGCCCCCACTCACGGCGCATGTAGCCTGCCTGCCCACACTGCTCGGGCTCTAGGTTGTTCCGCCGGGAACAATCAGAGGCCGGCCCTGGGCTGAGCTCCCAGGTCCAAGCCGCTCAGGTTCAGGCACTCGGGTAGTCCTCAGAGGTGCAGACTCTGTTGGGCCTGCGTTTTGTGCTCTTCCCAGGTCCGAGCAGCTCAGGTGATGGGGTGTTTGGCGAGCGCCAATGCTGCGACTTATCGCCTCCCCGCCACTCGGTTATCTGGGTGTAAAACCGGCGCACCTTCTCAGGCAGATGTTGACCATCCAGACCCCCAAGAAGTTTTAGTTAGCAAAGAAGCCTGCTTACAGTTTTATAGATAGTGTCTCTCTGGGGCTGCGATTGCCCCCTTCGGGCTCTGGCTGCCTGTCACCGGAGGGCGAAGGTCTGCAGCCGGCTATCTCTGTTCAGTCCTTTGTTCCGTGCGCGGGCCTGGTGGTGTCTTAGGTTAGGGCTGGCTTTTCGCGTGGTAGATATCCCACAGTCTGGTTTGCTAGCCCAAATTATTTCGCTCAGATAGCGCTCAGGACATTTGGTCCAGATTCTTACTCTAAGCGACGCAACGCGGCCCGCGCCGCGCTTCCCTGCCCAGCCCCCGCTTGCTAATGGCATGTGTAGGCGTCTGCGCTGCTTCTCCGCTGGGGGAGTTACCGTAGGGCTCGCAATCTGCGATTTTTAATTGTTTATTTATTTTTTTTCTCCCTGTTATGTTGCCCTCTGTGCTTCCAAAGCTCGGCACAGATTCGGCAGTGAGAAGGTTTCCTGGTGTTTGGAAACTTCTCTCTTTTTAAGACTCTCTTCCCGGGATGGAACTCCGTCCCTCCCTCTTTTGTCTCTTTTTTTGTCTTTTATATTTTTTCCTACCTCCTTTCGAAGAGTTGGGTTGCTTTTCTGGGTGCCTGATGTCCTCTGCCAGCATTCAGAAGTTGTTTTGTGGAATTTACTAGACGTTTAAATGCTCTTTTGATGAATTTGTGGGGGAGAAAGTGTTCTCCCCGTCCTACTCCTCCGCCATCTTGGCTCCTCCCCTGGAGTTTCAGCTTTAGCATCATTGCTTCCAAAGAAATACCAGGGTTGATCTCCTTCAGAATGGACTGGTTGGATCTCCTTGCAGTCCAAGGGACTCTCAAGAGTCTTCTGCAACACTACAGTTCAAAAGCATCAATTCTTCGGCACTCAGCCTTCTTCACAGTCCAACTCTCACATCCATACATGACCACAGGAAAAACCATAGCCTTGACTAGACAAACCTTTGTTGGCAAAGTAATGTCTCTACTTTTGAATATGCTATCTAGGTTGGTCATAACTTTCCTTCCAAGGAGTAAGCGTCTTTTAATTTCATGGCTGCAGTCACCATCTGTAGTGATTTTGGAGCCCAGAAAAATAAAGTCAGCCACTGTTTCCACTGTTTCCCCATCTATTTTCCATGAAGTGATGGCACCAGATGCCATGATCTTCGTTTTCTGAATGTTGAGCTTTAAGCCAACTTTTTCACTCTCCACTTTCACTTTCATCAAGAGGCTTTTGAATTCCTCTTCACTTTCTGCCATAAGGGTGATGTCATCTGCATATCTGAGGTTATTGATATTTCTCTCGGCAATCTTGATTCCAGCTTGTGCTTCTTCCAGTCCAGCATTTCTCATGATGTACTCTGCATATAAGTTAAATAAACAGGGTGACAATATACTGCCTTGACGAACTCCTTTTCCTATTTGGAACCAGTCTGTTGTTCCATGTCCAGTTCTAAATGTTGCTTCCTGACCTGAATACAAATTTCTCAAGAGGCACATCAGGTGGTCTGGTATTCTCATCTCTTTCAGAATTTTCCACGGTTTAATGTGATCTACACAGTCAAAGGCTTTGGCATAGTCTATAAAACAGAAGCAAATGCTTTGCTGGAACTCTCTTGCTTTTTCCATGATCCAGCGGATGTTGGCAGTTTGATCTCTGGTTCCTCTGCCTTTTCTAAAACCAGCTTGAACATCAGGAAGTTTATGGTTCACATATTGCTAAAGCCTGGCTTAGAGAATTTTGAGCATTACTTTACTCGCGTGTGAGATGAGTGCAATTGTGCGGTAGTTTGAGCATTCTTTGGTCTTTCTTTGGTATTGGAATGAAAACTGACCTTTTCCAGTGCTGTGGCCACTGCTGACTTTTCCAAATGTGCTGGCATATTGAGTGCAGCACTTTCACAGCATCATCTTTCAGGATTTGGAATAGCTCAACTGGAATTCCATCACCTCCACTAGCTTTGTTCGTAGTGATGCTTTCTAAGGCCCACTTGACTTCACATTCCAGGATGTCTGGCTCTAGGTCAGTGAGCACACCATCGTGATTATCTGGGTCATGAAGATCTTTTTTGTACAGTTCTTCTGTGTATTCTTGCCATCTCTTCTTAATATCTTCTGCTTCTGTTAGGTCCATACCATTTCTGTTCTTTATCGAGCCCATCTTTGCATGAAATGTTCCTTTGGTATCTCTGATTTTCTTGAAGAGATCCTTAGTCTTTCCCATTCTGTTGTTTTCCTCTATGTCTTTGCATTGATCGCTGAAGAAGGTTTTCTTATCTCTTCTTGCTATTCTTTGGAACTCTGCATTCAGATGTTTATATCTTTCCTTTTGTCCTTTGCTTTTTGCTTCTCTTCTTTTCACAGCTATTTGTAAGGCCTCCCCAGACAACCATTTTGCTTTTTTGCATTTCTTTACCATTGTGATGGTCTTGATCCCTGTCTCCTGTACAATGTCATGAACCTCATTCCATAGTTTATCAGGCACTCTATCTATAGGCCCCAAATAGTAAGTGCACCATAGTATTATTATAATAAGTTTATTTTTATATATTCTAAAATAATATAATAAATAACAGTTATTTTGAAATCTCTGTCACATATCAAGGAGTAATATACTTCACAAACATTATGTAATTTCTAAGTATTAATACCTTCAAAGATATATATCAGGTCCACTTTACATATGAGGGAACAGAGATTTTAACTGGCCCTAAGTAAATAAAGAGTAGAAAGCCATACATCTGTCTTCACTCTTCCAAGCAATTTTCCTCACTTCTTGCTCAAAGCTTGCTTTATCTGCATGGGAACTCATCTTCTCTGGACTACTGAAACTTTGATGAGATTCAAAGATAGGTGATGGAAGGATTCAGGCTGATTATAAAGAATTAATATAATTTATAAAATTACAGTGGCATGTGAGGATTAGAAATACTTGTTAGTCATTATATATTTGTGATCTTCACTTCAATTTTATTCAAATATGCTGAATATTTAATAAAGAAACCAGAGTTTTAAAGCAAAAGGATATGACTTTTGTTTAACAACATCATTTACTGCCAATCTGATGTCCATTCAAGTTGGACATAACATACAATATTATATATTCTTTAGTCACTAGGATTCCTATGAACAGAACAATTACAAAGAAAGTATCCAAAATGACACCAAATAAACAAAATAATTCATTGAATGTGGGATATCTTGAATTTTTCCAGCAAGAAAGATTAACCCTTGAGAAAAATAAAATGCTATATTCAAATGAGTCTTAATTGTTGGAGACAAGACAATCACCTGGACCAATGACCTGAAAAAAGTGATCAAAACAGCCTAACTAACAGAAAGTTCCATCTTTTCCATCAATAAATATTATTTTTCAAAAATTTCTCCTCATAAATTGTATGTTGAAATGCTAAAATAATCTACCAACTTACACATATAATAATATAATTTCCTTTTACTTCATGCCAACACCTAAGACACATTTGTTCATATATGTAATATTTTACATTCTAGTAAAGCTAATGCAAGTGTGTTAAGACTGTGCTAGACATTATTCATTTACAGCAACAAGTGATAATGTAAACATAACTCTGCTGAAATACATAACTATCAGAATAACTTAGGGGATCGCCTTGCTAGATGTGATGCAATTGTTTTGGCAAATAATCTGCATCTAGTGGTTCTATGTTTGGGTTTGAAAATAAATTTAGTGTTAGTTTGCTAAGGGAGAATCAAAATTATCAAAGTAGTAGACATAAGGATTCAAAGTAATATGGTATCCTCAAGAATACCATAACAGAAAAAGGATGTTAAGTAAAAACTGACAATTTGAATAAACTGTGCATTTTATTTAATAATTGGAGGAAGGAATGGCTACCCACTCCATTATTCTTGCCTGGAGAATTCCATGGATAAAGGGTCCTGGCGGGCTACAGTCCATGGGTCTCAAAGAGTTGGACATGACTGAGTACCTAACTGTTTCAGTTTCAACTTTTATTTAATAACTTAATAATATAAGTCCATAGTTTATGACAAAGGTAACACTCTGGTGTAAGATATTCAGAGTAGGGAAACCAGGTATGGGGTCCATATAAACTTTCTGTACTTCACACTTGACAACACTGGAAATCTAATATATTCTTTTTATAAATTGGAGTATAATTGCTTTAAAATACAGTTTTCTGTTGTACAATGTAGTGAATCAGCTATATGTAACAAATATATTATTTAAAACATGGCCTATTGAAAACAAAACAGAAACAAAAATTTTGCAATTCTTTCAAAAGAATTGGGTGTGTCTGTTTATTAATAGTAGTTTCTATATTTGATATAATTTTATGTAACAAAAATTGCAAATGTACCTTAGGGGAAAATATAATGTAAATGTTAAAAAATAATGGCTTTAAGATTGTTTTTTTATTTCTCTTTGATTAGAGAAAATGCAGTTACTCTCTTACCACATAAAAAAGAAAACAGTGCTTTCTCCAGATGTAGTTATACAATTGATCGAGTATTAACCATTGGAAAGACATGAAAGAAGCACATTTTAACACAGCCTTTAAAGTAGAGTCATTTCTTGCCAGCTCACAAATCTTTAGCTCCAAGATCTGTTAAGGAGAAAATGCAATATAATTATAATCACTGATTGAGCTTTTTTGAGGAATTATGGAATATTACTATTGAAATGTAATTGTATCTATCCTGTGTGGTCTTATTTTAATATTTTTCTATTAAAAAGTTGAGGCATGTAATATAAAAATACTTTGGTAAAATAAAAAGTGATAATGAGCATGTTTTATAACTACTTGAGAAAATTCTGTACACCTTTCATTATTTAATAGTCAGAATATTTTATATCACTATACCCCTGTTTTTACAGTAGTGTCAACAATATTTATAACGATAATAATTGTGGTCAAAGATGGTGTTAACAAGATTTTTAACACATTTTTGCTATTTCTGTGTTTTTAGACTATTGATTTAAATTTTACAAAATGTATTTTTCTCATCTGCTAATGGCAATAATATTCTCTACCTCATAGACTGCTATGAGATTAAATTGGATAATGTAAGTATAGTGAATTCACTCTAGAGAGAAGCATTAAATTGGTTATTTTTCTGGTCTTGGACTGCCTTTTCCCTTTATAGTGAAAAGGAGAACTTGAAATTCAGGACATAAACAATTACTATAATAGTAACAAATTGTTCTCACATTTATGTTATGGAACTTAAAGTAGTTTCTGATGTAAGCTTACTTCAACCTGTCACATTATCTTTGGTGTTTGATTTAGTTGATAGCAGAGCTTTTTGTTCCAGTGAAACACCTTCTATTCTTTTATAATCAAAGAAAGTCAAACAATATTTATTGCAAATGTAATTTAGACTTTTGGTATATTAAAATGAATATGCTTTACTTTAAAAAATACACTAGTATTTACTATGAATTGCCATACAATATCTGCATATTATATATACAGTAAAAATAGACATAGTAGGGAGAAGGAAGGAAGGAAGGAAAGAGAAAGAGAAAGAAAGAAAGAAAATGGAAGAAGGAAGAAAGAAAAAGAGAAGGAAAAATTCATAGATCTCTCTCTATATTTTTATGCATGTGCCTTCTGACTCTGTGTGCATTTCTCTATACGTAATTATGTACTAGGGATAAGTAGGCAAGTTACTCCTGGTATTTGTGAGGTTTATCCCTAATTGTATTATTGATGAAAGTAAGCCTTTGGGAAAAAAAAAAATCACTTTGGCATTTTGGATTCCTACTGAGAGAATGGGGATTAAAGAGTATACTTACAAGAAAAAAGGAAGTTAGAACTAATCGGTAATTATAGCTTATGAACATTTACAAATTAAAGCTAATTACTAGACCTAAAGTCTTATCATAAAAATGTTTACTCTGCAGAAGATGTTTCTTTGAAAAAAAATAATACTATTAAACAAGAATCATTCTTTACCATATTTGGAATCCACTATTTTAAATTAACTTAAGACAGGTCTATCATAAAATTTCTTTCTAGAGGTTTTGGGTAGTTAATGAAATAATTTGGTACATGTATCAGTTTTGTAAAGTGTTAGGCCTAGTTTTGATAATCATTAAGCCAGTTTTTTTCAGTATATAAATGATTCATTTGAAGGAGATGAGGTGTTTGAGGGAAATTTTTTTAACTTTTTCCAGGATCCAAGAGTCTCATTTAACAAATGTTACTGCATTTTGCCATCAGAAATGGCCCATTACAACCAAGCCATGTATCATACATTAGGTAAATACAGTTCTTATTTTGTTGATTGAGCTGGAAAAATTAAAAACCTTTCCAGAAGAGGACAAAATGAAGAAGCAAAGAAGTCGGCAAAAAATTCAATCTACTGCCACCCTACTGTAGTGCTTGGTAAGTCATTAGCTCACGTTCCTTTCACATTAGCCAACTTCCCATCGGTATACTACCATATTTCACAGCATTTGTCAACCCACAGACATAGTCAGAGCAGTAAGAAATGTGCTCTTCATTGTTGATCAGAAGAGACAATTACAATTTCTAGTAAATCCCTATCAAAGTCAGTGAAGTGCAAGGCAAGCAAAAAAAGCCACTTCTCCAGGGTATGCATTTTCAGCAAGATTTGACAACTTACAAAGAATTATCTGAAATGGATGATCACAATCATTATGTGTCTATCACACAAGTGCTAAATGGATGTGTACTACATGCATCTTATAAGAATGAGGAAGACATTTCAAGGATATTGGATTAAAATAATTTCAGTGACCTTGTGGCCTCATAAGCAGATATTCAAGACCATCCTGTCTTTTAATTTAACCTGTACAAAAAAAGTACAGTTTAAGAACTGCTTATCATTTTCAACTTATATAGTATATTCATCTGTATCGAACAAAAACTTATTTTTAACACATACACACACCTGTAGTAATTCACAAACTCTAGAATTCTACAATTTCTGATGTAAAGGAAATGGAGTTCTTGATAATTTAGAATCTAATATTCATCATGAAAATTATATAACAAATCCAGTCACTGAAATTCATGAATAACAATTTTAAGTTGTATTTTTTATAGGTATTATCAGAAGCACAATTTGAGTTAAACATTTCTGATTCTAATAGCTGTTTGGGGGTTTTGGAAATAGTAATTAATCAGTTAACAATTAAACAAAAATAATAGAAATCTTAACATGTAAAGTTGCATTTCAATTTCACTTTTAAAAACCTATAAAACTATGACTCTAGTTTTTTTGTGAAATTCTTTGATTTTTTGAGGCAGACCTCATTTTGAAGCAGATCTCTCTGGCCAAGTCAAATTTTACAGTTTTGGGGAAAGCCCACTAAAGGACTTATGGAACAAGAAACTGAAAATGATGGTTATGACCGAAGTTTATGAAGCTAGAATGAGTATTACTAGGTAACAACTCAGCTCTGGGAGTTGGTGAAGAGTAAGAAAGTCTAGCGTGCTGCAGTCATGGGATCACAGAGTCAGACATGACTGAGCGACTGAACAACAGCAATAACTCAGCCTAAGTTTAGAATGATACAATCAAGCTGACTTAATGCTATTTCATACCAAAATTGAGTCCCAAAATTTAAGGAATATTTGTGTCAGTTGTAATCAAAATAATCAGAAATATTTAAATTATCTCTCATAGACACAGATTTCCACAATCAGATAATGATGCTTTGTCATATATTGATGTATTCTGCTAGCTCTGAAGTCTTAAAGTAAATGACAAGCCAATGACAATGGACACAACTAGCAACCAGACCTTGGTTTCTAATATCATTATCCAGCAAAAGGAACCAGGAGTCTTTGGAGTAGTGGCTGTTTCTAGACTGGGGCAATAGATATATATAATACAACAGTGTGCAGCATTTTGTTGTGCCATAAAGTAAAAAAGTGCTAAAAACAAACAAACAAATAAGTAGATGAAGGTATGTCAAAGGAGCACATGCTCCAACTGAATCTCTATCAATAGATAAAGCTGAAGGTTGTGTGAAACAAAATAAAAAATATGGTACTGGATTATAATCCAAATTATAAACTACATATCCATGAGTTCATTGTGATAAAAATTAAGGTTGAATAAATTAATTGATGGGAGAGAAGAGATAAATCCTCCACTCATTTATGTTGCTACTCCACCCTCAAGGAGAAGAGGATCCTTTCACTTAGAGACTTCTAATGAATATAGTAGAGAAAAGAGGGAGATAAATAAAAATGATTTTACAGTGAATAAACCTGACAACAATCCCTTATTTAATATCAATTGTCAAAAATCATGTACATAGCCATGATACTGTATGATGAAAATGGTGCTTTATCTTGTTGATTTCTTCCCTAAAACCTGTATCCTCAATTTTATCAAGAGAAAAACATCAGCCAAATTCCAATAGTGGAGCGTCTTACAAAATGCTTGACTGTTACTCCTCAAACCTGCTAAAGTCAGCAAAAATGAGGAAAGTCTGAGAAATTTCTACAGTAAAGAAGGGCCTAAGGAGACATCACAACTAAATGTAATGTAGTATCCTGAATGGGACTCCAGAACAGAAAAATGAAATTAGGTAAAAACCAAAAGAATATAAATAAAATAATGACTTCAGTTAATAATGAGGTATTAATATTAGCTTATAATTGTACCAAAAGTAAGATGCTAATAATAATAGTAACTGAATGCAGGACAGATGGAAACTCTCTATTCTAGCTTCTCACTTTTTATGTAAATCTAAAACTGCTTTCAAAATTAAATATTAAAAGTGGAAATATAATAATGTATAAAAATTTTCAGCATAGGTGCTTCATAAATACAAGTGAAATCTAGAGACTTCTGATGTTCTGCCTTCTATAATTACAGTAGATATTCTCGAGAAAATTGCTACCATAAAAATTGTCTAAGTTTGGGAATGGCTAGATAAAAGATATAATTTAATAATTCTTGTATTATTCTATATGAGGTCCAGCTTATGGTTTATAAACATTGTTTCCCATGAAATAAATCAAGATCTTTTTGGAGAATGATTTGATTCCAGCTGCAGTCAATGAATATACAAGATATGCTCAAGGCATATTGTTGTACCTAAAAGCAAAGAAAACAAATACAATAGTATTATATCCAAGGGGCAAAGGAACAAACTTATTGCCTCAAAGACGCTCATGATGGTTAATCTCAGCATTGTTCAGAGGAAACCTGCTATGTCAACTCTAGGAGGAGGTAGATTATTCCACAACTTATAGGATCTTGACAGTTTATTTCAATAGGATTCTAGTATGGAAATAAGTTTTATAGGCATTGTTGTTATTGTTTAGTTGCTAAGTTGTGTTGCCTCTTTTGTGACCCAATCAATTGTAGCCTGCCATGATTCTCTCTCTATGGGACTTCCTAGGCAAGAATATGGAGTGGATTGTCATTTCCTTCTGCAGGGGATCTTCCCAACCCAGGGATCAAATCTGCATGTCTTGTGTCTTCTGCATTGTAGGTGGATTCTTTACTGCTAAGCCACCTGGGAAGTAACTTATACATATTAGACCCAAGAAAATTAAATATAAGAGTGGGTGAGATAAACAGCCTGGATTTGGAATTTAATGGATAAACAAGTGAGAATGACCCTAATAGTTTACTTTTTATTTAATTGAGGCTTAGATTCAAAAGTGGCCCTCTAAGTATTTGGAGCAACAGGAACTCTATTCCTTGTTGGTGGGAATAGAAAATGGTATAGCCATTTTGAAAGGCAGTTTGTCAGTTTCTTACAAAATTAATATACTCTTACCATATAGCAGCCTAATTCCTTGGTATTCACCCAAAGGAGATGAAAGGTTTTGTCCACGTACAATCCTGCACAGGAATGTTTATAGCAGCTTTATTTAAAATTGCCCAATATTTGGAGCAACCAAGAGGTCCTTCAGTAGGTGAACAGACAAACTCTGGTAAATGAAGACAATGGACTATTATACAACACTAAATAGAAATGAGATATACAGTGACTAAAAGACATGGAGAAAGCTAAGGTGCACATTAATAAAAAATAATTTGAAAATGTACTTACTGTATGATTCCAAATATACAACATTCTAGAAAATGCAAAACTCTGGAGAATTCCATGGATGGAAGAGTCTGGTAGGCTACAGTCCATGGGGTTGAAAACAGTTGGACACAACTGAGCAACTTCACTTTCACTTTTCTGGAGACAGTAAAAAGATCAGTAGTTGCCATGGATGTGTGAGAAAGAGATGAAAAGGTAGAGCAGAGAGGATCTTTTGAGCAGTGAAAATACTCTATGTACTATAGTAGTGCTTACATGTAATTTATCTGAACCCATATAGTGCACAACACCAAGAGTGAATCCTAATATAACCTATGGACTTTGGATAATAATACTGTGCTAATGTAGGTTCATCAATTGTAACAAATGTACTATTTTGTGGGAGTAGTCTATAATGGGAGAGGCTCTGTATGTGTGGAGGCCAGGGGGTAAATGGGAAATTTCTGTACTTTTCTCTTAATATTGCTGTGAACCTAAAATTACTTAAAGAATAATCATAAGGTATTTAAAAAATATGACCTCCCAGTTAATAAATCTGAGATGCCAAAACTTCCTTGAAAACTAATATTAATGATTTGGAGGAAAAGAATAGTCTTCGAAAAACTTTGAGGTGATTATTTTCTTTAGACTGGGATGAAGATGAGCTATGATATTATAAAACTCTGGTCTCTGATTTTCATGAGTTCTTGGAATGACAATGGGAAGTGTAAATTCCTTACATGTCAGAAACTATCACAATTGCCTTTGATAAGGCTATAGTTACCTTGCTGTACAATAAGTGCAATAAAAATAATAATGTATTTCTCTAAAATAATTATAAAAATTAAAACTATATATTTGTCTAATCTGGTTAATGATAAATAGAAGTTTTTGTATCATTTTATACTATACTGTATCTATGAAGTTTTTATTTTTTATTATAGAAAATATGATATATACTTAATTTTATACATGCATTACAATGTTGTACAGCAAATTTCTAGAACTTTTTCATCTTGAATTACTGGTATTCAGTACACTTTGAGCAGTAACTTTTCATTTTCCCAACACTCCAGCCCTGAGTAATTAACATTCTACTTTATATTCCTTTGAATTTTAATATATTAGATGTACCATATAGGTGCTGCTGCTGCTGCTAAGTTGCTTCAATCATGTCCGACTCTTAGTGACCCCTGGACTGCAGCCTACCAGGCTCCTCCGTCCATGGGATTTTCCAGGCAAGAGTTCTGGAGTGGGGTGCCATCCATATAGGTGCAGTTTATCATAATATTTCTTGCTTATTTCACTTAGTGTAATGTCCTCAAGGCATAGCAATTCTGAGGCATATGACAAGATTCCCTTCTTTCTTATGATGGGATAATATTCCATTGAAAGTATATACCACATTTCTTTATTCATTTATCTGTTAATAGATATTTGGTGCATTACCTTAGAGGCAATGCTTCAGTTTTCACCATTGAGCAAAATGTTAATGTCCTTCCCTCCTAGTTTACTGAGTATTTTTTATCATGAAAGTGCACTGAATTTTATCAAATGCCTTCTCTGTAACTTTTGCAGTGATCATGTGATTTTAATCCTTCTTTCTGTTAATGTGGTATATCACAGTGATCAATTTTTTAATATTGAGCCATTCTTGTTATCTCAGAGACAAATTCCATTTGGTAATAGCTCATGATTATTTCAATGCACTGTAAATTTAGTTTACCAGTATTTTTTGAGGATTTTGCATCTAAATTTATCAGAGATATTGGCAACAGTTTTCTTTTCTTGTTATGTATTTTTTCTGTCTCCAATAGTATGGTAATACCTGCTTCATAAAATAAATTTGGAAATGTTCATGCTTCTTCGGACTTTTGGAAAAATTTGAGAAAGATTGATGTTAAATCTACTTTACATATTTTGTATTATACATGGTATATATGTGTGTTTACTAAGTTGCTTCATTCATGTCTGACTCTCTGAGACCCTATGTCTTGTAGTCCCTCAGGATCCTCTGTCCAAGGGGATCTCTAGGGAAGAATATTGGAATGGGTTGCCACACCCTCCTCTATACATCATATGCTGCTGCCGCTGCTAAGTCACTTCAGTCATGTCCGACTCTGTGCGACCCTATAGATGGCAGCCCACCAGGCTCCCCCGTCCCTGGGATTCTCCAGGCAAGAATACTGGAATAGGTAGCCATTTCCTTCTGCCATTGCCTTCTCCTATACATGGTATACATTGGTATAAATACTATACAATAATAGAATTCACCCATGAAGTCGTCTAGTCCTGAGCAGTTATCATTGGGAAATTGTTAGCTACTGAGTCAGTCTTCTTACCAGTAATAAATCTGCTGAGATTTTTCTACTTCTTCCTGATTTCGTCCTGGTAGATTATATGTTTCTAAGTCCATCTATTTTTTTTTTTTAAGGTATCCAATTCCTTGGCATGTAATTTTTTATCTTACTTTCATAATCATTTGCATTTCTGCAAATTTTATCTCATGTGTATATTACTGTGACCACTATGAAAATTAAGATACAGAGTATTACCATCACAAGGACTGCTCAGGCTACCCTTTTAAAGCCACAGCTACTTGTCTCTCCATCCTTTCCCTCTAACATCTAGCAAGCACTAATTTATTCTACATTTCAATAATTTTGCGATTTTGAGAATTATATAAAATAGATCAAAAAGTAGCCTGCTTTTTCATATTGGATTTCTTTATTCAGTATAATCCCCTTGAGGCACATCCAAGTTGTCAAAAATATCAATTGTTCATTACAATGTGCCAGTTTGCTTTAGCACTCACCCACTGAAGAACATTCCAGTTTAGGGATATTGTGATAGTTCAGTTCAGTCACTCACTCATGTCCAGCTCTTTGCTACCCCATGGAATGCAGCATGTCAGGCCCCCCTGTCCATTACCAACTCTCAGAGTTTACCCAAACTCATGCCCATTGAGTTGGTGATGATCCAACCATCTCATACTCTGTCATCCCCTTCTCCTCTCACCTTTAATCTGTCCCAGCATCAGGGTCTTTTCCATTGAGTCAGTTCTTGGCATCAGGTGGCCAAAGTACTGGAGTTTTAGCTTCAGCATCAGTCCTTTCAATGAATATTCAGGACTGATTTCCTTTAGGATGGATCTCCTTTCACTCCAAGGGACTCTCAAGAGTCTTCTCCAACACCACAGTTCAAAAGCATCAGTTCTTCAGTGCTCAGCTTTCATTGTAGTCCAACTCTCACACCCATGCATAACTAGTGGAAAAACCATAGCTTTGGCTAAATGGACCATTGTTGGCAAAGTAATGTCTCTGCTTTTTAATGTGCTGTCTAGGTTGGTCATAGCTTTTCTTCCAAGGAGCAAGCATCTTTTAATTTCATGGTTGCAGTCACCATCTGCCATGATATTGGAGTACCCCCCTCCAAAAAAAAAGTCTTTCACTGTTTCCATTGGTTCCCCATATATTTTCCATGAAGTGATGGGACCTGATGCCATGATCTTAGTTTTCTGAATGTTGAGTTTTAAGCCTACTTTTTCACTCTCTTCTTTCACTTTCAACAGAGGCTTTTTAGTTCTTCTTTGCTTTCTGCCATAAGGGAGGTCATCTACATATCTGAGGTTATTGATATTTCTCCCAGCAATCTTGACTCAAGTTTGTGCTTCAACCAGCCCAGTGTTTCTCATGATGTACTCCTTTCCCAATTTGGAACCAGTCTATTGATCCATGTACAGTTTTAACTGTTGCTTTCTGACCTGCATACAGATTTCTCAAAAGGCAGGTCAGGTGGTCTGGTATTTCCATCTCTTGAAGAATTTTCCACAGTGTTGTTATCCACATGGTCAAAGGCTTTGGTGTAGTCAATAAAGAAGAAGTAGATGTTTTTCTGGAACTCTCTTGCTTTTTTTGATAATCCAACGGATGTTGGCAATTTTATCTCTGACTCCTCTGTCTTTTCTAAATCCAGCTTCAACATCTGGAAGTTTATAGTTCACATACTGTTGAAGCCTGGGTTGGAGAATTTTGCACACTACTTTGCTAGCACATGAAATGAGTGCAATTGTGTGGTAGTTTGAACATTCTCTGGCATTGCCTTTCTTTGGGATTGGAATGAAAACTGACCTTTTCCAGTCCTGTGGCCACTGCTGAGTTTTCCAAACTTGCTGGCATATTGAATGCAGCACTTGCACAGAATCATTTTTTATGATTTGAAATAGCTCAAACTGGAATTTCATCACCTCCACTAGCTTTATCCATAGTGATGCTTTCTACGACCCACTTGACTTCACATTCCACGATGTCTGTCTCTAGGTGAGTCCTCACACTATTGTTTTTATCTGGGTCGTTAAGACCTTTTGTTTATAGTTCTTCCTTGTATTCTTGTCACCTCTTCTAATCTCTTCTTCTTCTGTTAGGTCCATACCATTTCTGTCCTTTAGTGAGCCCATCTTTGCATGAAATGATCCTTTGTATCTCTAATTTTCTTGAAGAGATCTCTAGTATTTCCCATTCCATTGTTTTCCTCTTTTCTTTGCATTGATCACAGAGGAAGTCTTTCTTACCTCTCCTTGCTATTGTTTGGAACTCTTTCCTTTTCTCTTGCCTTTCACTTCTCTTTGTTTCACAGCTATTTGTAAGGCCTCCTCCGATAATCATTTTGCCTTTGTGCATTTCTTTTCCTTGGGGATTGTTGATCCCTGCCTCCTGTCACGAACACAGCTAAATGTATCATTACTTTAGACAGATTATTGTACAAAGCTACAGTAATCAAAACATCATGGTACGTGTACAAAAACAAACACAGTGATCCATGAAGCATAATAGAGAGCCCTGTAATAAGTGCAGATACATTTGGTCAATTAATCTATTACAAAGGAGGCAAGAATATGCAACAAAGAAAAGACAGTCTCTTCAATAAGTGGTGCTGAGTAAACAGAAAAGTACATGTAAAAGAATGAAATTAGAACCTTTTCTCAAACCATATACAAAATCAACTCAAAATAGAATAATGACCCAATGTAAGACTGGAAATCATAAAACTTTTAAAAGACAACATAAGCAGTACACACTTTAACATCAATTTTAACAATACTTCTTTAAATCTGTCTTATCATGCAAAGGAACCAGAAGCAAAAATAAGCAAGCAGGGCCCAATTAAACTTAGAAGCTTTTGCAGAGGAAAAGAAAACATTGGCAAAACCAAAAGACAGCCTACTAAATGGAAGAAAAATTTTGCAAACTACATGATTGATAAGAGTTAATATTTAAAAATGTATAAACACCTCATAAAATTCAATATAAAACACAAACAATCTGATTAAACTGGGCAGAAGACATGAATGGACATTTTCCCAAGGAAGACATGCAGATGGCCAAAACACACATGAAAAGATGCTGAACATTGCTAACCACAGAAAAGTAAGTAAAAACCACAATGAGATATCACCTCATATCTGTCAGAATGGCTATTATCAATAAGACAGCAAATAACAAATCTTGGTGAGGATATGGGTAAAAAGGAACCTTAGTTCACCACTGGTGGGGATGTAAATTGGCATCACCACTAAGGAAAACAATATAGAGTTTCTTCAATAAAACAAAACAAAACAAAAAAAGAGTCCATCAATTTCACTTCTGGGTATATGTCTAAAGAAAATTAAAACACTAATTTGAAAATATGCATGCACACTAATGTTGGTAGTAATTTTATTTACAATTTCCAAGTCATGAAAGCAACCTAAATGGCTATCAAAAGATGAATGGATAAAGAATGCATTGTTTACATTTAGAACATGGTATTACTAAGCCATAAGAAAGTATGAAAATTTGCCATTTGCAACATGGATAAAACTGGAAGATTTATTAATATGTTTAGTGAAGTAAGTCAGACAGAGAAAAGCAAATGGTATATATTTAATTTATATGTAGAATCTAAAATATAAAAATATTAAATGAATATAACAGAAACAACCTCACAGATACAGAGAATAAACTTAGAGTTAACAGTGGGGGGATTAGAGAGGGTACATAAGAGTGGGGGATAAAGAGATATAAACTACTAGTTGTAAAATAAATGAGATACAGGGGTGTATTATGTAGTACAGGGAATATAGTCAATATTTTATAATAACTTTAAATTGAGTATAATATACAAAAATCACTACTTTGCACACTTGAAACTAAGATAATATTGTAAATAAAGCGAATTTTAATAGAAAAAGTCTCTGTCCTCAAGCAAACTTCTGTTTTTCTGTTTGTTGACAGGGTAATTTCTCTCAGTTACTTTTTGCAACATTTCTCTCTGCTCCTTCATATCCAGTGGATGGCAAATCTATTCAGGTCAGTTCAGTCGCTCAGTCGTGTCCAACCCTTTGCGATCCCATGAATCTCAGCACGTCAGGCCTCCCTGTCCATCACCAACTTCTGGAGTTCACTCAGACTCACGTCCATCCAGTAAGAGATGCCATCCAGCCATCTCATCCTCTGTCGTCCCCTTCCCTTCCTGCCCCCAATCCCTCCCAGCATCAGAGTCTTTTCCAATGAGTCAACTCTTTGCGTGAGGTGGCCAAAGTACTGGAGTCTCAGCTTCAGCATCATTCCTTCCAAAGAAATCCCAGGGCTGATCTCCTTCAGAATGGACTGGTTGGATGTCCTTGCAGTCCAAGGGACTCTCAAGAGTCTTCTCCAACACCACACTTCAAAAGCATCAATTCTTCAGCGCTCAGCTTTCTTCACAGTCCAACTCTCACATCCATACATGACCACAGGAAAAACCATAACCTTGACTAGACGGACCTTTGTTGGCAAAGTAATGTCTCTGCTTTTGAATATGCTATCTACGTTGGTCATAACTTTCCTTCCAAGGAGTAAGCGTCTTTTAATTTCATGGCTGCAGTCACTATATGTAGTGATTTTGGAGCCTGAAAAAATAAAGTCTGACACTGTTTCCCCATCTATTTCCCATGAAGTGATGGGACCGGATGCCATGATCTTTATTTTCTGAATGTTGAGCTTTCAGCCAACTTTTTCACTCTCCTCTTTCACCTTCATCAAGAGGCTTTTTAGTTCCTCTTCACTTTCTGCCATAAGTGTGGTGTCATCTGCATATCTGAGGTTATTGATATTTCTCCTGGCAATCTTGATTCCAGCTTGTGCTTCTTCCAGCCCAGCGTTTCTCATGATGTACTCTGCATATAAGTTGAATAAGCAGGGTGACAATATATAGCCTTGACATACTCCTTTTCCTATTTGGGACCAGTCTGTTATTCCATGTCCAGTTCTAACTGTTGCTTCCTGACCTGAATACACATTTCTCAAGAGGCAGGTCAGGTGGTCTGGTATTCCCATCTCTTTCAAAATTTTCCACGATTTATTGTGATCCACACAGTCAAAGACTTTGGCATAGTCAATCAAGCAGAAATAGATGTTTTTCTGGAACTCGTGCTTTTTCAATGATCCAGCAGATATTGGCACTTTGGTCTCTGGTTCCTCTGCCTTTTCTAAAACCAGCTTGAACATCTGGAAATTCATGGTTCACATATTTCTGAAGCCTTGCTTGGAGAATTTTGAGCATTACTTTACTAGCGTGTGAGATGAGTGCAATTGTGTGGTAGTTTGAGCATTCTTTGGCATTGCCTTTCTTTGGGATTGGAATGAAAACTGACCTTTTCCAGTGCTGTGGCCACTGCTGAGGTTTCCAAATTTGCTGGCATATTGAATGTAGCACTTTCACAGCATCATCTTTCAGAATTTGAAATAGCTCAACTGGAATTTCATCACCTCCACTTGCTTTGTTCATAGTGATGCTTTCTAAGGCCCACTTGACTTCAAATTCCAGGATATCTGGCTCTAGGTGAGTGATCACACCATCCTGTGATCACAAATTCTATTGAATGACCTTTAATACAATTTTTTTTTCAGCCCTTGTCCATTCTCCTTTCAACTAAAGCAACTTTATTTCAACTCTTTTTTTAACTCTCCCTGACTGCTAATGTAGCCTCCTAATTGATAGGCACTTTAAATCTCTCTCTATTTCAATCCATTCAGAACTACATTAAAAACTTTCATTCAAGAAGATAAACTCTTTTCTATGATGTTAGAACACAAAATGTTGATGATTGGTTTTAAAAAGGAAATCTGGTCAACTAGGGTCCTCACAATTCTTTGTTTTAAAAAAGTTCTTACCAAGAAGAAAACCAAGGAGATATAGAACCTTAAAATAGGCTTACTGCTGCTAAGTCACTTCAGTCATCTCCGACTCTGTGTGACCCCATAGATAGCAGCCCACCAGGCTCCCCTGTCCCTGGGATTCTCCAGGCAAGAACATTGGAATGGGTTGCCATTTCTTTCTCCATAAAATAGGCTTAAGTCTCTCTCAAAAGTGGTTTTATTGACATCTCATTTCTATTAAAATCCCTGTAGTTTGAGAACTGGGAGGAAAAAAAGGGCAGGAGGAAAGAGTGTGGAGTTGTGTGTGTGTGTTTATGTGGTTGTTTAAAGAAGGAAACTAAATCATTGGGTAGCTGGGCTGGTCCATTAGAACAGCAGACAGTAGGTTCTTGAAAGAGTCTGTGGAGTTGCCCTAATTTTGAATAACTTGATCAAAGTATTTTTTCTCCCTCATTGAATGGCACAATGAGGAGTTTTTAATCAGTATGATTGATTTTTAACCTGTAGGTGTGATTTTTCAGACATCATAGATGATTACAGAGAATTTAACTGGCAGACCTCCTGAGGAAAGCTGTTCTCCCACAGCTGACTCAGTGCACAACCAAGGCTTTAGTTTCTTGGAGGAGTAGCAGAAGTCCTCTCCAGACTCCTCTGCTGAAACCTCCTTACAATGAGCATGCTGGCCTGGCAGGGGGATAAAGACACTTTCATCCTCAGACTTGGAAGCCAGTAATTTCCCACTTCTGGCTCTCCCGCATCTCCCTCCTTCCACCTTTGTTGCTGTTGTTCAGTTGCTCAGTCACATCCAACTCTTTGCGACCCTGTAGACTGCAGGATGCCAGGCTTCCCTGTCCTTCACCATTTCCCCTAGTTTTGCTTAAACTCATGTCCACTGAGTTGATGATGTCATCCAGCCATCTCATCCTCTGTCACACCCTTCTTCTCCTGCCCTCAATCTTTCCCAGCATCAATGTCTTTACCAAGGAGTTGGCTCTTGCATCAGGTAACTGAAGTACTGGAGTTTCAGCTTTAACATCAATCCTTCCAATGAAGACTTCATTTTAGGATCCAGAAAACTGCCAGAGCCTTTTGTCCTGGATTCCCTCAACAGTGAGAGGATCCTCTGTTCTCCACTGGCCTACCCTGTCCCCAGCTGATATGCCTTTCCTATGGGGAAAAGGGAACAGGCATCCTGGCATTTACCTCTGCTTCAGTTTCTTGCTTATATCATGGCAGTAAGTGATTAAAGGCTTAACTTTTTCATTTTTATCTTGTTACTTTAATTGACAACTCTGACACCTGGCGTTTCTGCTCACTTTCTATCCCCCAGCTCACCTGAGTTCCTGACATAGATGTCAGGGGGAAAGGGGCCACCAGAGAGGAAATCAATTATCCCCATCTTCCTCAGAACCTCCCTCCCCACTTTTCTTAATTCAGTCCCCTTGAGAGCTTTCATATTGTTATTTATTAGTTCTACATATTACTAACCTCTGGTTCTGTTTTGAATCTTAATTTCCATAGTACTTTTGGAATGTTTTGGTCAAATTCCTTTCCTGCTACCACTCTACATGCTTTATCAACATTTATTTATTTTTGATTTCCTCTATCTTTTAAACAACATACAAAACTTCATATTTACTCTCAGATTACCAACTTCCATATTATAATTTTTAATCATAATGAAAATATCCTGACACCCTAGATCTGATATGGGATCCTTAAGTTGTTTTGTGGGTGGGACAACAGATCCTGGTATTATGGGGATTTTTCCGAGAGAATCTCACTCCTTATATTTGGTAATTTCCTATGGAATTAACTATGAACTCCTCCACCAAGAATTTAAAAAATGCTATTATGTGATCACAATCCAATTTTTCTAGTTTTGTCTTATAATTGTCCATTATATGTAACTTAGGCTCTGGTAAAACTGAATTATAATTAGTGTTCCTTCCTTACTCCAAATCACTTCCAATTGAAATTATGTCTGAATTCTAATATCTGGCTCAAGTATATATTCCTTTACAGGCATTCTATACTTCAATATGAAATCTCATAGAAAATTTACACATTTTATAAAATTTATAATTTGATTGTATCTTTGTCATCTTGTTAAATTGATTTTTATACTTTTTGTGTGTGTAATTGAATGTACTTTTGTTCCCTAATGGATGATTTTTGAAAAGTCAGATTATGAATACAGCTATAGGTATCTAGGATCTTAGAACTCTGACAAATGGCAGGTAATTCATGACTGCCTGGATGGGTGGCCATTTCTTAGTCTGAATAATGATACTCTGTAAAATTACAACATTAAAAAAAAAAACTGAAGGGAGATTGTGGATGGCTAGACAATAAAAACTGTTATGAGTGTTATTCTCTAATAGTGGATGGAAGAAACCAGATGGAGTATGGAGATGGAAATTTTACTTTATTTATAGGTTAGGCACAGAAAGGACTTCTACAGAATATGAAGATTAGACTAAAAATAGATACAGACTGGTTCAAGGGTTTCCGATTCAGTTATCAGCAGCTCTGCCGTTTCCAGTTCTCTCTTTGCTGGTCCAGGTGTTCACTTCCTTCTTCCTTGGTTCTTGGCTCCTCCCCCAGTTATGGAGAGACTGCGGGATAATAGACAACATGGGCACAGCAATTTGGAGTCTGTTTAGTGTCCCAGGAAACCTTTAATGTCCTCTGATCTCAGGGAATCCTTTTCTGTGGAGTATTTAAAAGACAATTTGAAGTCTGTTTTCTCTATGTCTGAAGCCTGAACCAACATTTACAGTAGTCTTTCAAAGTAAAGTTTCATTAAGTGTTAGGTATTAAAATGTTGGTTAATAGTCTCAAAGCATTGCATTAATAACATTCCATCAGAGGTAAGTGTGCAGATTTGATTAAGAAGAAAGGCATTATAGCAAGAATAAGTTAAGTATAGAGAAATTTTTCACATAGAAAGTAATGTTTACTAAAGTAAATTATAGAATTTTACTTACCAGTAAATAGTAATATATTCATTCACCCATGTATTAGAACAAAATGTCTATTAAATCTATACAAGTTTAACAGAAAATATGCACCAATAATTATTCACAATTTCAAGGCTTTTTCAGGCTCTGAGAAGTAAATCTGAATAGAAATTTCATAGGTTAATTCAGTAAGTAATCTTCACCCCCCAAAATTATAACTATTAGTGGATAAATTATTATCTTTTTTATTCCTCTTTTATATGAAATAATCCATCTTATTTGAATGTCAGTTATATATTCCTAAATATATGGTATATGTTAAGTGATTAATCTTCTGCTAAAATAAATACATAATGTGCAAATCATGGGCTTCCCAGTTGTCTCTAGTAGTAAAGATGCTTGCCAATGCAGGGGATATAAGAGACGTGGGCTCGATCCCTGCGTCAAGAAGATTCCCTGGAGGAGGGCATGGCAACCCACTCTAGTATTCTTGCCTGGAGTAACCCATGGGCAGAGGAGCCTGGCAGATTATAGATCAGTGGGTAACAAAGTCAGACACAGCTGAAGTGACTTAGCAGCACACACCTGCAAATCATACAATTGAATTTAGTTCAGCTTATGTAAACTATGTTTATGGAGTGATTAAAATATATATAGTGGAGAACTTGATATCAGTGTTTAAGGATCTTCAACCTACTTAGGATGATATTTATGTACCTGATGAACAAATATATTCAACTTTTACTTAACAGTAATCAATACAGTAATGGAAAAAAATCTGTATACTACTGTATATTAGCTGGCAAGTCCTTTTAATAAAACTGATGACAAATCAAGGTTCTATGGAATTTAAATAATTTTGATATCTCACAAAATTTAATTAAGAACAAATGTAGACTTGAATTCTGATTAAAAATAAATTTCACAAATTCAGGATCAGAGAGAACATGACAAACTTTAAACATTTGAAAACTACATTAAAAATTTCATGGACAAGATAAAAAATTAATAATGGAATGAGATGACTAAAATGAACTTACATATTTTTAGATGTTTCATTTCTTCACACATTCTCCAAACAATATTTTCAACTTCCTACTATATGCCAAGTACTTAAAAAATTAATAAAATATAGATTCTGTCAAAAAAGTTGATCTTCTAAATCAAAATATATAAAACATAATTGTGTTAAGAAGTAAAAAAAAATGTCACTTGATAAAATTAAGTGACTAGAAACAAGTCAGTCTAGATAAGGTTTACATTATACAACTCTCTTCATCAGATGAATGGCTGTTACTCCTATTTCTGATGAGGTCTGTAATGTTGAGATTATCTTGTTATGTTTTGGAAAAGGATCCTAAACACTAGAATTTATACAGAAGAAAATAACTAGATTGATAAATAAATCTGGGAAATATGTGATAGGAACAATTGAAGGCAAATAGAATAATTGTTACAGCAACTAATGAACTCTACCAAAGAAATAAACTTCTTAAGTTGGATATAACTATTTTAAAAGTTAAAAATGCTGTCATTTAGAAATTAAATATATTCAGAGTTGTTTTATTAAAAAAAAAAAAGATGCAGGATCAATTATTTTGTAGAAACAAGCAAGGCTCAAATGAGTATGGAGAATGATTTTTTTTTTTTTTTTTTATCAATTTGGACTTTCCCAAAAAGGGAATAATCTGATTTCTGAAGCATTCAAGAAAATATAAGGTGTTATAAATGATAAAGAAGAAATTACTGTTCTAGGTTATATTATGATCTATCTAAATAGTATACAAAGAAGGCAATGGCACCCCACTCCAGTACTCTTGCCTGGAAAATTCCATGGATGGAGGAGCCTGGTAGGCTGCAGTCCATGGGGTCGCTAAGAGTCGGACACAACTGAGCAACTTCACTTTCAGTTTTCACTTTCATGCATTGGAGAAGGAAATGGCAAGCCACTCCAGTGTTCTTGCCTGGAGAATCTCAGGGACAGGGGAGCCTGGTGGGCTGCCATCTATGGGGTCGCACAGAGTCAGACACGACTGAAGCAACTTAGCAGCAAATAGTGTACAGTTTTCTAATTTTGTATTTATTATGTCTTTTACATACTTCTAAATAAGACATTAAAATATTGTTATAAATACGTCATACTTATATCTTAATTATTATTAATTTTGGTATCAGAGTCTATAGAATGATTTCCTCAGGAGTTTGTAAGCTATTTAAGAGCAGTACACAGATTTATTTCTAATTGGTGTTCCGCCTCTCTTATCTCTTACTTCTTCATTATAGCTCAATGCTTTAAGCTATCAGAGAAGCTTCTTTTAATCTGCTGTCAAGAGCAAGAAACCAGACAACCAGTCTTGTTAAATCAATAAGCTTAACTATGCATACAGTTATAAGTCAGTTGTCTCTTATTTGAGTGAGATCAATTAAAGTGAGTGAACTTTAGGATAAATACTTTATAAGCTAAGAGACCATGCTGCATTTTTATTTTCCTTTTCATTTAATTTATTAATTTTTTGTATACAATGACGGCCCCTGTTCCCTTTTACTTATGATATTCATTTATTTTCTCCAATCCTTTTTTTTTTTTGAATTGAAGTATAATTGCTTTATACTGTTGTGTTAGTTTCTGCTGTAAAACAAAATGAATTGACTATGTAGTGAAAAGTGTGAAAGTGTTGGTTGCCCACTCATGTCTGACTCTTTTCCATCCATTGACTGTAGCTGCCAGGCTCCCCTGTCCGTGGAATTCTGCACCCAAGAATACTAGAGTGAGCTGCCATTCCCTTCTCCAGGGGATCTTCATGACCCACAGATTGAACCTGCCTTGCAGGCAGATTCTTTACCACCTGAGCCTGTACACATATATACCCTCTCTCTTGAGCCTCTCTCCCATCCCCCTATCTCACTCCTCTACATCATCACAGAGCACCAGGCTGAGCTCCCTGTGATATACAGCAGCTTCCTGCTAGCTATTTTACACATGGTAATGTATGTATGTCAATACTACACTTTCAATTTATCCCACTCTATCCTCTTATATATTTGTGTTTGTGATTCAAGTCAGATGCCATTCAAAATCTTTCACAGAGGTTGAATGGTAGCAAAGATAGAAGAAATATATTCATAAAGTGTGTCTCTGTTGGGTTTAGACATAATTTTTGCAGTTTTCATTTTTATTTGTTTTGGTGAGGAAGGTTTATTTTAGGCAAATAGAAAACATTGATAAGAGGAAGGAAAAAGAAAAACAAATCATATAAATAGTTAAGTACACCATTCTTAACTAAAGAAAAGCTTAAGTAGGAATGGAAAAAAAAAAAATAGGTGGGATAGAAAAATGAAAAGGTCAAAATATCTGAAGACTTTCAGATCAGGCTGAAGGGAAGTTTGAGCATTACCATAGAGGGATACTGGCAGTTCGACACACATGCAACATACATGGGCATATACACTGTTTTAATGTTTGTCATTGTTTTCACTTTAACAAGAAAATATGCAAGTGACATTAATCATTTTTACTAATAAAAGTTGAAATCAATAGTCTAATCACTAATAACTTCTAAAATCCACTCAGATGAATAGTGAAAACTGGTTACACCAATATTTGTCAGTTGTGAATCATTAGATGGCTTGGCAGAGGTATCATTTAGCTTCTGGTTGGCAAGAAAGCTTCAGTTACATTAAGATCACTACTTTATTCATTATGCCATTGAAAATTAGCTATGAATAATGAATACAAATAAAAATATTGGATGAAGGCACAGATCCAATATTTGGTTATCAGATAATCAAATAACTCAGAGTGTGCACATATTAATATTTTGTTCAAACTTAAAAGTCATTATTGAAAACCTAGATTTCAAGAAACCAGTTTTACAAACACTGCTTACTTTTGTGACGGGACTACTAACACTGAAATAATTTCTCCTTCCACTGCTAAGATATCTTGATGCCGCATTCTGCCTTGAACTTTATTTTCAAAAAGTGAGTTGTGAACTAAGCGAAATACCAGAGTTTCTGGAAAGAACTCAATTCTCATTGCTGAGGCAAAGAACAAGGTTGCTGTTCAGTGGCTAAGTCATATCTAACTCTTTGTGATCTCACGGCCTGCAGCATGCCAGGCATCCCTGTCCTTCACTATCTCCCGAAGTTTGCTTAAAATCATGTCCATTGAGTTGGTGATGCCATCTAACCATTTCATCCTCTGCTACCCTCTTCTCCTTTTGCCTTCAATCTTTCCTAACTTCAGGTTTTTTTTTTCCAATGAGTTGGTTCTTTGCATCAGGTGGCCAAAGCATGGGAGTTTCAGCTTCAGCATCAGTCCTTCCAATGAATATTCAGGTTTGATTTTCTTTGGGATTGACCAGTTGGATCTCCTTTCCGTCCAAGGGACTCTCAAGAGTCTTCTCCAACTCCACAGTTCAAAAGCATCAATTCTTTGGTGCTCAGCCTTCTGTATGGTCCAGCTCTCACAGTTGGACATGACACCTGAGAAAACCATGGCTTTGACTATGTGAACCTTTACTGGTAAAGCAATGTCTTTGCTTTTTAATATGCTGTCTAGGTTTGTCACAGCTTTTCTCCTAAGGAGCAAGTGTCTTTTAAGTTCGTGGCTTCAATTACCATCTACAGTGATTTTGGAGCCCTAGAAATCATATAAGCTTTTCAAATCTACTTTTATTATTTTAGAAAAAACAATGAAAATACAAGAAAAACTTCATATTAAAGAAAAATAGAAACAGTCAAAATTATAAAACATATTTTCCAAAACTGTGACACCTTCACCAAGTGGGAGAGAGATGATTAAAGAGCTGCAAATACTTCTCCAGATTGCAAGTAGACAGCCTTAATCCTTTACTATAGCCTCTGTTCTGAGATACTGCTTGGTGAAGGTGGGGCAGAGGGAAAAGAATATAGTGACTATAATATCCTAACTGGAAGATCAGTAGTAATGAAAGGAAGAATATAGGTTGTTTGAAAAACTGAGGTGACAACTATATGTGTTCATATATATGCACACACACAAAGGTACATGGAGAGACAACAGCCACAGCTTAGAAATGCTAATGGCTCCAGCTTACTTGTAAAAATGTATATCTTATTTGTTCCACCTAAAGTGAAATACTAGTCAACAGAGCAATTCATGAAAACTATGCATAGGGACTTCCAGGGGGCTCAGTGGTAAAGAATCTGCCCACCAACGCAGAAAAGAGACAACGTTTCTATCTCTGGGTTGAGAAGATCCCCCGGAGTAGGAAATGGCAACCTGTTCAAGTATTCTTGCTTAGAGAATTCCAAGGACAAAGGATCCTGGTGGGCTACAGTCCATGTGGTGGCAAAGAGTTGGACATGAGCTTGTGTGTGTGTGTGTACTCAGTCACACACACACACACACACACACACACACACACACAGATGTCGGAAAGAAAGAAGGTGAAGTCACTTGGTCATGTCTGACTCGTTGCTACCCTGTGGACTGTATTCTACCAGGCTCCTCAGTCCAAGGAATTTCCCAGGCAAGAATACTGGAGTGAGCAGCCATTTCCTTCACCAGGGTATTTTCCCGAATTGAACCCACGTCTCTGCATTACAGGCAGACACTTTATCGCCTGAGCCACCAGGAAAGCCTGCGTAGATATAGATGCATGGGGAAAAGGAGAAAATGAACACAGAAGACAGTTAGAACATATAGGAAAAAAGAATTACTTGAGGAAATATGGGGTGATCTCAGATAAATAATTATCCATATTCTCAAGTAAATTATAGTAAGCATAATCTTGTTTTTAAAAAGCTACACACCAAAGAGATACATGGTTTCAAGGATTAGGAAGAAATAAAGGATACTCAGAAGCTAACTTTAAGAAAGAAGGATAAATACAAAATAAAAGTATCAGTACAGTACAGAATTTTTTATGAAGTAGAGTAAGTAATCATGACTGAAAATACTTTGGAGAAATGATTAAAGAATAGATACATATTCCTGAAATACTTTAGAGACATGGTTTATAGAAACAGAGGAACTCACAAAACAACACTGAAAACAATAAAATATACATAGTGAATACAAATGCTGGAGTGAAAAAACAGATATATACACTACTGGCATTCTTATAAATGTTTAAGTATGTAACATACCAAATTCTATGTTTTTTTTTCAGATAACATTTCTTAAATTTAGAATGCAGTTTAGTGATTAATAGCATATGGAGAAAAATAGAAGTTTATTTATTTTTTAAAGTAAAATTATTTATTAGACTAGCTTTTTAAATATGATCTCAATTTCATGTTGAAAATTCACAGAGCTTGTTAGTATCTTTTTCTTTTGTTGTTTTCTATAGTACTAACTAAGCAGTTGGAGTTTGCATGTTTAAGCATCATTTTTTTATTGATTTCTTTATCACTTAAAAAGTGTAGGAAATTTAATTTTCTTTAAACAAATAAGTAATAAATCCTTTAAACTGCAATTGCTATAGGAGTAAATCATCTTTTAAAATGTAGGCACTGACTTTCTTAAGATGCTTGTTGGTAAGTCATGTCCAACTCTTTGGGACCCCATGGGCTGTAGCCCACCAGGCTCCTCTCTCCATGGGGATTCTAGGCAAGAATACTTGAGTGGATTGCCATTCCTTCCTCAATGGGGATCTTCCCAACCTGGGGATCTTCCCAACCCAGGGATCTAACCCAGGTCTTCTGCATTGCTGGTGGATTCTTTACCATCTGAACCATTAGGGACTTCCTCATAAAATCCCACAACCATTTGAAGGTTTTGTTTAAATATCCTAGGTGATTTGGTAGGAGACTTCAATAAGATTTAAACCTTTGTATCCATTGTTTGATCAAGTCATATTTATAATCTGCACTATTCAAAATATCATTCAAATACTGTTTAATAATTTAGTATCTACTGATGTTTCCATTGTAATTTTTCCTATATGGTAATATAAAATGATGAAGAATAAGAAAAAGTGACTATGCTAATACAGAAATATATAAAATAGATAAAAACAGCCATTACTTATGTTTTTCACAATAAAAGCATAAAAAATTTCCACACCAAGAAGATAAAGCACATATTAAGACAATAAATTAAATATGTAAAAAAAATTTAGGAAATTTTCTATAATATATAGTATTTTATAAAATCAGGAAAATATTTTTGTCTACACTTTCTATTATTTAAAAGTCATTTTCATTTTGTTCTTTTATTGGAATACTTTTTTCTAACCTTAGTAATGTTGCTGCTAAGTCACTTCAGTCGTGTTTGACTCTGTGAAACCCCATAGACAGCAGCCCACCAGGCTCCCCCATCCCTGGGATTCTCCAGTCAAGAACACTGGAGTGGGTTGCCAATTCCTTCTCCAATGCAAGAAAGTGAAAAGTGAAAGTGAAGTCGCTCAGTCGTGTCTGACTCTTAGTGACACCATGGACTGCAGCCTACCAGGCTCCTCCATTCATGGAATTTTCCAGACAAGAGTACTGAAGTGGGGTGCCATTGCCTTCTCCATTAGCAATGTTAGGATTCTGAAAATCTTGACTAAAAGATGGCCGAGTAGAAGGACATGTGCTCATCTTCTCCTGCAAGAACTCCAAAATTATAGCTTACTGTTGAACAACCATCAACAGGAGAATGTTGGATCCCACCAAAGAAAGATACCCCAAATAAAAGGGCAAAGGAGAATCCACAGCAAGATGGTAGGAGGAGGCAAAATCACGTTTAGAATCACCCTATCAGTTCAGTTCAGTTCAGTTTCTCACTCATGTCCGAGTCTTTGCAACCCCATGAATCGCAGCACGCCAGGCCTCCCTGTCCATCACCAACTCCCAGAATTCACTCAGACTCACGTCCATCCAGTCAGTGATGACATCCAGCCATCTCATCCTCTGTTGTCCCCTTCTCCTCCTGCCCCCAATCCCTCCCAGCATCAGAGTCTTTTACAATGAGTCAGCTCTTCACATGAGGTGGCCAAAGTACTGGAGTTTCAGCTTTATCATCAGTCCTTCCAAAGAAATCCCAGGGCTGATCTCCTTCAGAATGGACTGGTTGGCTGTCCTTGCACTCCAAGGGACTCTCAAGAGTCTTCTCCAACACCACAATTCAGAAGCATTAATTCTTCGGCGCTCAGCTTTCTTCACAGTCCAACTCTCACATCCACACATGACCACAGGAAAAACCATAGCCTTGACTAGATGGACGTTTGTTGGCAAAGTAATATCTCTGCTTTTCAATATGCTATCTAGGTTGGTCATAACTTTTCTTCCAAGGTGTAAGCGTCTTTTAATTTCATGGCTGAAATCACCATCTGCAGTGATTTTGGAGCCCCCCAAAATAAAGTCTGACACTGTTTCCACTGTTTCCCCATCTATTTTCATAAAGTGATGGAACAAGATGCAATGATCTTCATTTTCTGAATGTTTAGTTTTAAGCCAACTTTTTCACTCTCCTCTTTCATCTTCATCAAGAGGCTTTTTAGTTCCTCTTCACTTTCTGCCATAAGGGTGGTGTAATCTGCATATCTGAGGTTATTGATATTTCTCCTGGCAATCTTGATTCCAGCTTGTGCTTCTTCCAGCCCAGCGTTTCTCATGATGTACTCTGCATAGAAGTTAAATAAGCAGGGTGACAATATACAGCCTTGATGTACTCCTTTTCCTATTTGGAACCAGTCTGTTGTTCCATGTCCAGTTCTAAATGTTGCTTCCTGACCTGCATACAAATTTCTCTAGAGGCAGGTCAGGTGTTCTGGTATTCCCATCTCTTTCAGAATTTTCCACAGTTTATTGTGATCCACACAGTCAAAGGCTTTGGCATTGTCAATAAAGCAGAAATAGATGTTTCTCTGGAACTCTCTTGCTTTTTCCATGATGCATCAGATGTTGGCAATTTGATCTCTGGTTCCTCTGCCTTTTCTAAAACCAGCTTGAATATCTGAGGTTCACGGTTCACATATTGCTGAAGCCTGGCTTGGAGAATTTTGCACACTACTTTGCTAGCATGTGAGATGAGTGCAATTGTGTGGTAGTTTGAGCATTCTTTGGCATTGCCTTTCTTTGGGATTGGAATGAAAACTGACCTTTTCCAGTCCTGTGGCCACTGCTGAGTTTTCCAAATTTGCTGGCATATTGAGTGCAGCACATTCACAGCATCATCTTCCAGGATTTGAAATGGCTCAACTGGAATTCCATCACCTCCACTAGCTTTGTTCGTAGTGATGCTTTCTAATGCCCACTTGACTTCACATTCCAGGATGTCTGGCTCTCAGTCAATGATCACACCATTGTGATTATCTGGGTCGTGAAGATCTTTTTTGTACAGTTCTTCTGTGTATTCTTGCCACCTCTTCTTAATATCTTCTGCTTCTGTTAGGTCCATACCATTTCTGCTCTTTATCGAGTCCATCTTTGCATGAAATGTTCCCTTGATATCTCTAATTTTCTTGAAGAGATTGCTAGTCTTTCCCATTCTGTTGTTTTCCTCTATTTCTTTGCATTGATCGCTGAGGAAGGCTTTCTTATCTCTTCTTGCTATTTTTTGGAATTCTGCATTCAGATGCTCATATCTTTCCTTTTCTCCCCATACCCACTGGAAATGCTCAGAGGGCTCAAACAAAACCTCATGCTCATCAGAGACTGAGCCAGACCTGTCTTTGAGTGTTTGAGTGTCTCCTGCAGTGGTATGGGTCAGCAGTGACCTGCTGCAGGGGCAGGGGCCCTGGGTGCCACAGACCTGGTTGTGGCATTAGCCCTCTTGGAGGAGGTCACCATTTACCCCATCATAGAGCTACCAGAACTTACACAGGACTGGGGAAACAAATTCTTGGAGGGCACAGACAAAACCCTGTGCACACCAGGACCCAGGAGAAAGGAGCAGTGACCCCACAAAAGACTGACCCAGATTTGCCTGTGATGTCCAGGAGTTTCCAGCAGAGGCATAGGTCAGTGGTGACCTGCTGCAGGGTTGAAGGCACCGAGTGCAGCAGTGTGTGCATGGAAACATTTGAAGGAGGTCTCCATTTTCTTCATTACCTCCACCATGGTTTGGTCTCAGGTCAAACAACAGGGAGAGAACACAGCCTGGCCCAACAATAGAAAATTGGTTTAAAGATTTACTGAGCATGGTGGTGCCCATCAAAAAAAGACCCAGTTTCCCCTTCAGTCAGTCTCTCCCATCAGGAAGCTTCCACAAGTCTCTTATCCTTATCCATCAGAGGGGAGATAGAATGAAAACCACAATCACAGAAAACTAACCAATCTGATAACATGGACCACACCCTATCTAACTCAATGAAAGTATGAGCCATGCTGTGTAAGGTCACCCAAGATGGACGGGTCATGGTGGAGAGGTCTGACAAAATGTGGTCCACTGGAGAAGGGAATGGCAAGCCACTTCAGTATTTTTAACTTGAGAATGCCATGAACAGTATAAAAAGGCAAAATGATAGGACACTGAAAGATGAACTCATCAGGTCACTACCTGCCCAATATGCCACTACCTGCCCAATATGCCACTGGAGAAGAGGGAGAAATAACTCCAGAAAGAATGAAGAGATGGAGCTAAAGCAAAAGCAACACCCAGTTGTTGATGTATGTTGGTGATGGAAGTAAAGTCTGATGCTGTAAAGAACAATATTGCATAGGACCCTGGAAAGTTAGGTCCATGAAACAAGGTAAATTGGAAGTGGCAAGAGTGAACATCAACATTCTAGGAATCAGTGAACTAAAATGGACTAGAATGGGCGAATTTAACTCAGATGACCATTATATCGACTACTGTGGGCAAGAATCCCTTAGCAGAAATGGAGCAGCCTTCATAGTCAACAAAAGACTCTGGAATTCAGTGCTGGGATGCAATCTGAAAAACAACAAAATGATCTCTGTTCATTTCCAAGGCAAACCATTCAATATCACAGTAATCCACGTCTATGCCCCAATTAGCAATGTTGAGGAAGCTGAAGTTAAATAGTTCTATGAAGACCTATAAGATCTTCTAGAACAAACAAGCGAAAAAGATGCCCTTTTGATTATAGGGGACTGGAATGCAAAAATAGAAAGTCAAGACACACCTGGAGTAACAGGCAATTTTGGCCTTGGAGTACAAAATAAAGCAGATAAAAGGCTAACAGAGTTTTGCCAAGAAGACACATTAGTCATAAAAGAACCTATTCCAATAACAAAAGAGAAGACTCTACACATGGACATCACCAGATGGTCAATAACTAAATCAGCTTGATTATATTCTTTGCAGCTGAAAATAGAGAAGTTATATTCAGTCAGCAAAAATGAGACAGGGAGCTGACTGTGGCTCAGATCATGAACTTATTGCCATGCTGCTGCTGTGCTGCTGCTGCTAAGTCGCTTCAGTTGTGTCTGACTCTGTGCGACCCCATAGATGGCAGCCCACCAGGCTCCCCCGTCCCTGGGATTCTCCAGGCAAGAACACTGGAGTGGGTTGCCATTTCCTTCTCCAATGCGTGAAAGTGAAAAGTGAAAGTAAAGTCGCTCATTTGTGTCCGACTTTTAGGGACCCCATGGACTGCAGCTACCAGGCTCCTCTGTCCATGGGATTTTCCAGGCAAGAGTACTGGAGTGGGGTGCATTGCCTTCTCCAACTTATTGCCATATTCAGACTTAAATTGAAGAAAGTAGGGAAAACCAGTAGACCATTCAGGTATGACCTAAATCAAATCCCTATTATACAGAGGAAGCAACAAATATATTCAAGAGATTAGATCTGATAGAGTGTCTGAAGAAATATGGACAGAGCTTAGTGACATTGTAGAGTAGGCAGTGGTCAAGACCGTTCCCAAGAAAGGAAATGCAAAAAAGCAAAATAGTTGTCTGAGAAGGCCATACAAATAGCTGAGAAAAGAAGAGAAGCTTAAGGCAAAGGAGACAAGGAAAGACATACCCATTTGAATGCAAAGTTCCAAAGAATAGCATAAGAAAGACTTCCTCAGTGATCAATGCAAAGAAATAGAGGAAAACAATAGA
Source organism: Bubalus kerabau (assembly GCF_029407905.1). Lineage (NCBI taxonomy): Eukaryota > Metazoa > Chordata > Mammalia > Artiodactyla > Bovidae > Bubalus > Bubalus kerabau. The sequence goes on along the minus strand of NC_073635.1, from coordinate 5,246,392 downwards.
ATAGGAAAGACTAGAGATCTCGTCAAGAAATTAGAGATACCAAGGGAACATTTCATGCAAAGATGAGCACAATAAAGGACAGAAATGGTATGGATCTAACAGAAGCAAGAGATGTTAATAAGAGGTGGAAAGAATACACAGAAGAACTATGAAAAAAAGATCTTAATGACCCAGATAATCACGATGCTGTGATCACCCACCTAGAGCCAGACATCCTGGAATGCAAAGTCAAGTGGGCCATAGGAAGCATCACTAAAAACAAAGCAAATGGAGGTTATGGAATTCCAGTTGAGCTATTTCAAATCCTAAAAGATGATGCTGTGAAAGCGCTCCACTCAGTATGCCAGCATTTTTTGAAAAATCATCAATGGCCACAGGACTAGAAAAGCTTAGTTTTCATTCCAATCCCAAAGAAAGGCAATGCCAAAGAGTGCTTAAACTACTGCACAGTTGCACTCATCTCACATGCTAGCAAAGTAGTGTGCAAAATTCTCCAAGCCAGGCTTCAATAGTATGTGAACCATGAAATTCCAGATATTCAAGTTGGATTTAGAAAAGGCAGAGGTACCAGAGATCAATTTTCCTACATCTATTGGATCATCAAAAATGCAAGAGAATTCCAGAAAAACATCTACTTCTGCTTTATTGACTACACCACATCCTTTGACTGAGTGGATTACAACAAACTCTGGAAAGTTCTTCAAGAGGTGGGAATACCAGACAACCTGACCTGCCTCTTGAGAAATCTGTATGCAGGTCAAGAAAAAACAGTTAGAACTGTACATTGAACAATAGATTGGTTCCAAATTGGGAAAGGAGTACATCAAGGCTGTATATTGTCACTGTGTTTATTTAACTTATATGCAGAGCACATCATGGGAAACTCTGGACCGGATGAAGCACAAGCTGGAATCAAGATTGCCAGGAGAAATATTAATAACCTCAGATATGCAGATGACACCACACTTATGGCAGAAAGAAACAAAGAACTAGAGAGTCCCTTGATGACAGTGAAAGAGGAGAGTGAAAAAGTTGGCTTAAAAACTCAACATTCAGAAAACTAAGATCATGGCATCTGGTCCCATCATTTCATGACAAATAGATGGTGAAACAATGGGAACAATCAGAATTTACTTTTTTTTGGCTCCAGTGTTGCTGCAGATGGTGACTGCAGCCATGAAATTAAAATACACTTGCTCCTTTGAAGAAAAGCTATGACCAATCTAGACAACATATTAAAAAGCAGAGATATTACTTTACTAACAAAAGTCTGTATAGTCAAAGCTATGGTTTTCCCAGTAGTCGTTTATGGATGTAAAAGTTAGACTCTATAGAAAGCTGAGCACCAAAAAGTTGACGCTTTTGAACTGTGGTGTTGGAGACGACTCTCGAGAGTCCCTAGGACAGAAAGGAGATCAAACTGTCAGTCCTAAAGGAAATCAGTACTGAATATTCATTGGAAGGACTCATGCTGAAGCTGAAACTCCAATCCTTTGGTCACCTGATGCAAAGAACTGACTCACTGGAGAAGACTCAGATGCTTGTAAAGACTGAAGGCAGAAGAAGGGGACAACAGAGGATGAGATGGTTGGATGGCATCACCAAATCAACGGACCTGAATTTAGACATGGTTGGGGAGTTGAAGGACAGGGAATCCTGGAGTCCTGCAGTCATGGGTTCACAAAGAGTTGGACAAGACTGAGCAACTGAAATGAACTGAAAATCTTATTTTGTTTTTTTATAACAAGTGTACAAATGTTTATAGCAGCCTTTTTATACTCATTTTATTTATTCACATCAATTCTGAGTTAATCTGCTATGCACAATTATTTTCTTTGGTAGTCTCTTTTCTGACTCTTACTAAACTTTAATTATAATAGAGTTAGATATTCCTCAAGGTTCACTGATGTCATTTGTATGAAAAATTCATTAAGAACAGTTCCAAAGTTTATTCAAGCTTTATTTATTCAAACATTATTCCATGTGTTGTGAAGTTGACAGAGAAAAGCAGCTTTAAAATATCCACAGCAGTACCTATTGCAAATGGAATTTTGCTTTTAATTTTTACTTATATTCTCAATTTTTCAACACTATAGCTAATAGTTCTACTGTGAATAATATATAACAGTTTTATAACTATCTTACTTCAGATATGTTTATAAGCTTAATAGCTACTCAGGCAAGCTATTATTAGCACTTTCACCAATTATGTTAGATTTCAAGTAGCCCATTGAAAACACCATTGCTACCTTAGAACACATGAAGAGATAGGAAGGTATATGACAAGGATGAGTCAGTGATTATATGAATAAGTACAGACAAACTCAAATTTATCCATGGTATAGCGTATTAAATTGTTTAAATGCAACTTATTTTGAAACATGACTTTTAAAACAAATTATATTAATTCCCAAATACTCCATTTCACATCCTTAGTTTGGAAAACACTAATGACATCTGAATGTACCCAGAGGGAAAAATCACTTAATTCTACAGGTACATTATTAAATACTCTTCTTTGCTTTTTACATTCTATGAAAATTCGAAACGTCAGTGCCTGACTGAGGGCTTTTCTTCCCATTTACTTCTTAACATAATCTTTTTCCTACATATTCCTTTCATTTGCAACCTGCATCTTGTGTAAGTAACATTTCCAACTACTCCATTAACCTTGATCCCTTCTAATCTGTCACCAGACATACTTCCAGGGAGTTCTTTCACTGCCATACTTCTTAAATGTCTAACGTGACACTTAATCACATTTTATAGAAGCTAAACACAATCTCAACATTGTATTTACTCAATTATCTTCACCATTGGGTAGCCAGGTAATTCGAGTTCACATGTTAACTCGCTTCAGACATGTCTGACTCTGTGTGACACCATGGACTGTAGCCCACCAGGCTCCTCTGTCCATGGGATTCTCCAGGCAAGAATACTGGAGCGGGTTGTCATGCCCTTCTCTGGGGATCTTCCTAACACAGGGATCAAACCCATATCTGTTACATCTCTTGCATTGGCAAGCAGATTCTTTATCACAGGTGCCACCTGAAAAGACCCAAAAGTGTCACAGGCTAAGTTGCTTCCGACTCTGTGAATTAAATTAACCTAATTCTAATTCATAGATATAAATAAATATAGATTAACTTGTTTAGTTATCTACACATCAGCTACAGTTTTACCAAATTACAATATTCTGTGATGTTATATTTAGCTCTAGGTATTAAAACAAACATATTAAAAAGCAAAACAAAATTTGTGAAGTATAAGCCTTATTATTAATTTGTTGATTGAAAAAAAATCTCTCTGCATATCTATTTTTTTTAATTTCAGTTTTCTCTTTTTTCTTTTTAAGTTCTGGTCAGTATAATCACCATATTTTTCAGTAACTGACTTTAATTTCACCTCACATTTAGAAACAGGTATTTCATTTGTTTAATTATGAGAATATTTATGACTATTATATCTATTACTGTGGGCACGAATCCCTTAGAGGAAATGAAGTAGCCCTCATAGTCAACAAAAGAGTCTGAAATGCAGTACTTGTGTGCAGTCTAAAAAAGGAAAGAAATATCTTGGTTCTTTTCTAAGGCAAACCATTCAATATCACAGTAATGCAAGTCTACGCCCCAACCAGTAATGCTGAAGCAGCTGAAGTTGAACAGTTCTCCGAAGACCTACAAGATCTTCTAGAATTAACACCCAAAAAAGTCCTTTTCATCATGTGGGACTGAAATACAAAAGTAGGATGTCAAAAGATACCTGGAGCAGAAGACAAGTTTGGCCTTTCAGTACAAAACCATGATGCTAATAGAAGGCAGAAGGAGATAGAAGGCAGGAGGAGAAGGGGACGGCAGAGAATGAGATGATTGGATGGTATCACTGACCCAAGGGATTTGAGTTTGAGCAAGCTTGGGGAGATGATGAAGGACAGGGAAGCCTGGCCTACTGCAGTCCATGGGGTCGCAAAAGTCAGACATGACTGAGTGATTGAACAACAACGAGAACATTTTACTCTAATAGCAATCTTATATGAAGATTTTACCACCTTCTGAATTATCTTTATGCCAATTCCTTAGTTCTATGGGTGAAATCTCCAACCAGTCCTTCATAGAAACTCATTTGGTTTTTCAGTGCTGCTTGTATGCTTGTATATTATTTCAAATAATCAGCAAAAGTCCTCTCTTGAAGAGAAATTTTAGTGGTATTGTTACTACTGCGAACCAATATCCATTGTGTATGAAATATTTTGCTGTTGTATGCTAGCAGAAAGAACTGAACCCAAAACCAAAGATTAAAACAAACAAAAATCATCTTAAAAGTTCAAGTTTGGCATTTAGATAAATCTGGAAATAGATTTGCCTAAATGAATAGATAATGGATGGTTTTAGATTATTTCTGTGTTCTGTGCTTTTCATGCATGATGTGACTTAGATTCTTTCCAAGCCATTTATACAAGCCTCCTTTTAACTGGGTACTTTTAATATATCTGTAATGAGTTTTTTTTTTTTTTTCTTGAAAACAAACAAATAAAAAACCCCAGAAAACTGCATATTTGATACAGCTGTGGACAGCGTCCTTGACAAATAATTCAATAGCTCTCTGGCACACATGTGATAAAGTTGACAATTTTAAACTGTCTATTAAACTAGAATTATCTTTGAATTTGTACTTTTATTATGTAGAATAAATGAGATAAAGCAATTCAAAGTCATTCATCTGTAGACACAGTTGAACTGTGTTATATGGAAGATATGAATTTGGGATTACTGTTGAGATGATATTGTTTTGATTTCTAAGGTGAGAGAAACTGTTTCTTAATTATAAACCTCATAAATATTGGAATTGCTCATATTTCCTAGCTTGTTAACTAACCATAAAGTAGTCTGGAGGACTTTGCATAATTTGGTTGAATTTACTGGAGCAATCACTTAGTGAAGAATTTTTAACCACCAAAAAGAGGAGATATCATTTTCTCAAAGTATTTAAATAACACCAACACATACTTTGGTCCTATGCATGTGTGTGCTGACTACAGTCCAACTCTTTGAGCCCTCTAGAGCTGTAGCCTACGAGCTCCTCTGTCCATGAGATTTTCTAGGCAAGGATACTGGAGTGGGTTGCCATTTCCTACTCCAACTTTGGCCTGCAAGAATGTAATTTCATGCTATTTATTGCATTCTCATTTAGTGTAGTTGATTCATACAAGGAAGTTTTACTTCATCAAAAATTTTTATATTATGTCTTTCAATACAAACTAAATTTGGCTCTTATAAATTATATCATACTATCTTATAGTATTAATAAAAACTCATGAGTTTGAAGTACACCATGATACTGAGATTTCTAATAGTTTTCCTTTTCAAAGAGCTATCTCACTCACCCTAAACTGAAAATCATTTTTTTTTTCACTTGTAAAATGATCAGATGGTCTGTTTAAAACAACAAATTGTAATAAGTCTTTGGAATAACAAAGTTTAACTATTATAATATTATGCATGAGCATTTCAATTTTCTTCAGGTAGTCTCATAAAGAATCATACATTGTCATTATACTTAGTAATTATGTTGGAAAATATAATTATACATTATAATGCATTTTTAGTATTACAAGTAATTAAACTAAAAAACAATTATTCTATGAATAATTCATTTCTTTTTTAAAAATATTTGTTTTGAGTAATTGATATCAAAAAATTTTAGAGACTTTAAAAGGAACAAAGAGCCAAGTAGGGATTCTATTTGTTGTTATTTAGTCTCTAAGTCATGTCCAACTCTCTTGAGACCGCATGGACTGTAGCCCACTAGGTTCTTCCATTCATGGAATTCTCCAGGCAAGAATATCAGAGTGGATTGTCATTTCCTAATCCATAGGACTCCATTAAAACTACAATATTTTAGTAGTTCTGTAAAGTAAATTCAGAATATTATCTAAATATATCATGTAACTCAAGGTCTACCCTTAATTGATGTGGAACTCTTGCTTTGACACCGATATTTTTACTCTGAGAATGCCCTTGGCAGAGAAGAGGACACATAGAAAATGCACATGAAATACATTAGCCCTCTGACACCTACATGATTTCTCTATATGCAAGATTTCATTGTAAAAAGTATCTTGACCTTGCACCACTGTACTTGATTTCTATCTATACACTTTTGTGACTCAGTTGTATATATTATGATTATTTCAGGTGATTTGGAATAATTTCACAATTGGAATTTATCCCACCTCTTTTTTGGTTGTCTAAACTTGCAGAAAACTTGGTGTTTTCTTAAACTGTTTTTTGGTTGTCTAAGCTTGCAGGCAACGTGGTGTTCGAGAAGACTCTTGAGAGTCCCTTGGACTGCAAGGAAATCAAACCAGTCAATCCTAAAGGAAATCAGTCCTGAATATTCATTGGAAGGACTCATGCTGAAGCTGAAACTCCAATCCTTTGGCCACTTGATGCGAAGAACTGACTCACTGGAGAAGACCCTGATTCTTGGAAAGACTGAAGGCGGGAGGAGAAGGGGACAACAGAGGATGAGATGGTTGGATGGCATCCCCGACTCAATGGACATGAGTTTGAGCAAGCTATAGGAGTTGGTAATGGACAGGGAGGCCTGGCCTGTTGCAGTCCATGAGGTTGCAAAGAGTCGGACACGACTGAATGACTGAACTGAACTGAAACTTGCAGAATATGCTTAGAAATTTTAAGAATGTTAAGCCTCTTTTGATTATAATAGCTAACATATTGGGTTGGCCAAGAAGCTCATTTGGATTTTTCTTTAAGATGTTACAGAATACCCAAATGAACTTTTCACCAACCCAATATATTGAGTAGTTCACCTTATGTTCTAGAATAGAGCTTCTTACTACATCATTTTTATTCTCACAAAAATTACCACTAGAAAGCCTTTTTTTTTTTTTTGGTTAGGAAACTTAAGCTTAGCAAGATTACACTACTTGCTCAAATAACTTTCAAATAATGAAACAGAGTTTGAACCCAGGTGGTTCAATCCAAGAGGATAATATTTTAACCTCTATATTATAGCATGCCCTCCGATTTTACCAAACATTCTAGAATTGAGTGAGAAATATCCAAATTAGTTAATAATGACTATCAAAGAGAACTGGATTGTAGCTACATTGTGTTACATCATTCATTGGGCAGTATATATCTAGTAAAATTTTATATGATAAATGGATAGATTTTTTAAATAGGCATTTCTCATGTAACAAACATATTCAGTTATGAACAGTTTCATGACAATATACATTATATTTAGAAGTACTCTGTTTCCATGAACTTTTTTTATGATGCAAACTCATTTTGTTTCCATTCTACTGACTCCAAATGTTGAAGCTGACCACTTTGAGGCTTTAATTCAGTAGCGTTCCAATTAGCTCATTATGGACCAACCATCTCCACTTCTCTTATAACAGTAAAGAAAGGGCATAGGCTTGAAATACAGCAGACACAAGTCTAAGTCTTTATTCTGCTACTGCTAATTTTGTAAGGTGAAATAATTGCTTAAGTTCTCTGGTATATAAACACAAGTCGTCTCCCCAAAATTAATGTATCATTTCTAAAACATTGATAATACTGTCACGTTGAACCATATATATGAAATCTTCACAGGGATTATGTTGAGTACTCAGTTGATACCAGCAAATAAAATAAGTGAATTATCTGGAACTTATCAGCTAAATAAGTTTCAGATATGTTTTTAAACAAGTGTTTAAATAAGAACATTCTCTTTAGTAGTGCACCAAAGAGTGGTATACAGACAGCAAAATCATCCAGCAAGAATATATATAAAATTGTTAAGTTGCATTATTGGGATGACTATGAATATTATTAAATATGCAAAAATGTTAGGATATTGCAGGCAAATGTCTCCCTCTCCTTCCCATCAAAGAAAACACAAATAGTACATTTGAGCATAGATCCCTAGAAAATCATCCTAAATTATGAAATGTACATAATTACTTTTATGGAACTCTATTTAAAAGAAAATTAATCTTGAAATGAAAGAAAAGAGATCTATGTTAGTGGAGAAAATTGAAAATCATGAAATAAAAAGAATGAAGAAAAGAAAAATAATTACTTAAATAATATGTGAACACAAAATAGATTTTAAGTTCTACTACTAGTGAGAAAAGAGTTTTCCATTCATCTCAATTGCTTACCATTCAGATATTTATACTTAGCCATCCATCTCTCTTTAGCTTTAGTGAACAATCTTCATGATGTGATTAAATTACATTTAGCTTCTGTTCGTATTCATCCTGTAACAAGCCTCAGATTGATCCTTGTGTACTGTCAACATCCATGAATCTAATGGACAGTAGCAATAAAATTTTCCACATAAATTGCAATTAACATTTTTACTTTAGTTTAGCAAATGGAAACATTGTGGCTAAAATATAAATTAGCATCTGCTTTGAAGTAAACCCTGTTGTGTTCCAGTGAGGCTTCACAAAATGTATCAACAAATTTTAACAAGACTGGCCCTGGAAAATACTGAATTATCCAGTTTAGTCAGAATGTTTGTTTAATCTGCCATTTTTGACATCTAATTAGTTATGAGGCTCAGGGCCCCAACTATTGAAACAAAATCACATATTCACTATTTAGAACATTTTCCATTTATAGGGTATGCAGCAATGTGTGCTTGTCTTAGCAAATTCAATAACCTGAGAAGCCCTGTTTAGTAAAGAAGAGGTACATAATTTGTGGGAATCAGTGAAAAATTGAAAATATGGGACACATTTATCAAGTTATTAAGAATTTTAAAATGATAACAGTTGGGCAAAACTTTGACATGAGGATCCTTGTGACAATATATACAGGTCACAAGCCCATGAAGCTGACCCTGGATTTTGTTCACATCACCCTGCCTTAAGAATTATTTTGGGAATATGATCTGCAGTTACTTTATAGGAGATGTAAATAAATTGCATTTTAAGCAACTACTTCTCCCTGGTTTAGGTTCTTGTATAGCAATCTAATAATTCAAACCTTTGATGGTAGCGGTATGCCAAAAAAGAAAAAGAAATAGAAATTTGGACAATCATCTAGTTATTTCGAGCCTCAAACTCATACTTCTACTTGACATTATGGGAAAAACTGAGCATTAATTGGATTACTTAAATTGTTATATATTTTTAGATTCTAGATTGCCATTATTATATATTACATGAATTGACTTAAACTTTTATAGTACAGTTCAATTTTTAACTATCTTGTTATCTTTGTTGTAAGTATTTGAACTCTTACTTATGTGTAATATTACTTTAGCTTTTGCAGTGTGTAATATTAAATATTAATATGTGCAATATGCTTGTCATTTTATAATATGCTAAATCCCTATATAAATACAAATAGAAAGATAGTTGGATGGATACATAGATAGATAGACAGTAGATGTGCATGCATGCCAAATCGCTTCAGTTGTGTCCAACTTTTTGCAACCCTATGGACCATAGTCTACCAGGCTTCCATCTCCATGGAATTCTCCAAGCAAGAATACTAGAGTGGATTGTCATGCCCTCCTCCAGGGGATCTTCCTGACCCAGGGATTGAATTCACATCTCTTACATCTCCTGCATTGGCAAGGAGGTTCTTAACCTGGGAAGCCAAGATAGAAGATAGTAGGTACATAGACATAAATATATGGTTAATAGACAGATGAATAGATAAATAGATAATAGTTATTTACTCCAAGTTGAATTTAATCCTACCCCTGAGATCAAATAAGAGTCCCTCAATTTCTAATTCCATGAGAAGCAATATACTTCCAAATGACTTTTGTTCTATTTTTAGGATCCCCTCTGGCTCCAGGAATATTTTTTTCTGCAACATACTGACCCATACTTGCAGGTCAGTACCAAATTTAGCACACATGCACCCTCCCCAAAAGCTAATTACACAGAAAAACAATATTAATGTGATTTCCACTTCTAGCCATAATGGAATTACTGAGATATATTTCACTCCTCACCATAAAGAATAATTAGACCAAATGTAATGAAAATGATTTCTAATAATAACAGATATTGCAGGGCAAAGAGTGGTAAGAAAAGAAAAAAAAAAAAAAAAAAATGAACTGAGTTTGTGTTTCCTGAGCATCAAAGCTCAGGGATAAGGGAACTGATCAGTTTAGCAGTCCCTCTGAGTTGAAGGGATCCCTTTCCTGGTCATGCCCTATCTTCAGGACATTCAGCACCATTGATGTTAATGCTTATGATTTGTTCCTGGGTCAGAAGAGCTGAGGGCTTTCAATTCTGGTTTATAACTATCAGTAACCCAGGGAGTCTGCCCTTCAGATGTATGGTTTTATCAGCCACCTGTTCCTTCCCTCTGGGAACCATATTGTTCCCAAACTCTCCTCCCATTCACCTACAAGAGCAGTTTATTTCTTTTCTCCACAGCAATATCCTGAGATAATAAGATTTTTATGTCTTCTCTATGGGTAGAAGCTATTTTTCTTCCTTCCTCCACAAGTAGTTGATTTTTAACTGTACCAGGAATCCCAAGTAGCACTAGAGGTAAAGAACCCACCTGCCAAGGCAGGAGGCATAAGAGACATGGGTTTGATCCCTGGGTTGGGAAGATCCCACAGAGGAGGAAATGGCAAAAAACTCCAGTATTTTATCTGGAGAATTGGATGGACAGAGGAGACTGGCAGGCTACAGCCCATTAGGTTGCAATGAGTCAGACACAGCTGAAGGGACTTAGCAAAGACACATGCCTCCAGATGGAAATATTTCCCGCCCCTACCCCAACAGTTTGGGCTTCGCTGGTACTTTGCTGGTAGTAAAAAAAAAAAAAAAAAAAAAAAAAAAAAAATCTGCCTGCAATATAGGAGATGTAGGAGGTATGGTTTTGATCCCTGAGTCAGGAGGATCCTGGAGGAAGGCATGACAATCCACTGCAGTATTGTTACTTAGAGCATCCCATGGACAGAGTCCACAGGACTGGAAAAAGTCATTTTTCATTCCATTCCCAAAGAAAGGCAATACCAAAGAATGTTCAAATTTCCCAACAACTGCACTCATCTGGCACACTAGCAAAGTAATTCTCAAAATTCTCCAAGCCAGGCTTCAACAGTATGTGAACCAAAAAACCCACTACTGGACATATACCCTGATAAAAACATATTTTAAAAAGACACACGTGCCCCTATGTTCATAGAAGCACTATTTACAAGAGCTAGGACATGGAAGCAGCCTAGATGTTCATCAACAGATGAATGGACAGGGAAGTTGTGTACATATACACAATGAAATATTATTTAGCCATAAAAAGGAACACATTTAAGTCAGTTCTAGTGAGGTGAATGAACCCAGAGCCTGCTATACAGAGTGAAGCAAGTTGAAAAGAAAAACAAATTTTGTATATTAATGCTATATATTGAATCTAGAAAAATGGCTCTGGGCTGAAACTATTTACAGGGCAGGAATAGAGACACAGACATAGAGAACAGACTTTGCATACTTCTTTTTTAAATTATTTTTTAGTGGTTTTTGCTGTACATTGACATGAGTCAGCCATGGGTGTACATGTGTTCCCCATTCTGAACCCCTCTCACACCTCCCTCCCCATTCCATCCCTCAGGGTCATCCCAGTGCACCAGCCCTGAGCACCTTGTCTCATGCATCGAACCTGGACTGGCAATCTATTTTACATATGATAATATACATGTTTCAATGCTATTCTCTCAAATCATCCCACCGTCACCTTCTCCCACAAAGTCCAAAAGTCTGTTCTTTACATCTGTGTCTCTTTTGTTGTCTCGCATATAGGGTCATCATTACCATCTTTCTAAATTCCATATATATGCATTAACATACTGTACTGGTGTTTTTTTCTTTCTGACTTACTTCACTCTATATAATAGGCTCCAGTTTCGTCCACCTCATTAGAACTGATTTCATTGTGTATATGTACCACAGCTTTCTTATCCATTCATCTGCCAATGGACATCTAGGTTGCTTCCATGTCCTGGCTATTGTAAACAGTGCTGTGATGAGCACTGGGGTACATGTGTTTCTTTCAATTCTGGCTTCCTTGGTGTGTATGCCCAGCAGTGGGGTTGCTGGGTCATATGGCAATTCTATTTCTAGTTTTCTAAGGAATCTCCACACTATTCTCCATAGTGGCTGTACTAGTTTGCATTCCCACCAACAGCGTAAGAGGGTTTCCTTTTCTCCACACCCTCTCCAGCATTTATTGTTTGTAGACATTTTTATAGCAGCCATTCTGACCAGCGTGAGATGGTACTTCATGGTGGTTTTGATTTGCATTTCTCTGTGGATTCCTCTTTTATAACAACTATTCACCTTTCATAATTTTGTTGAAATTTCTTATGTACTATTGTTTGCCTTACTATTCCATTTGTCTTTCTAGATTTAACTTTTCTATTCCATTCCTGTTATTTTACTTTGTATTATATAAGGTACAAAATAGGTATATACACACATGAACATACAAAGCTGCTAAATTTAACCAGATAGATCTTGTTGCAATGATTTATTGGAGGTACTCAGGCTATCTGCAAAGATCCTTATTTATGTATTATCCATGTCATATTCCAATATATAATGTTGAGGGGTTTATATTCAAAGTGCATAAAGACTCATACAACCCAATAATAAATGAATAGATTTAAGAAAAAAGAAAAATTGGTAAGGGACCTTGTCAGGGAAGGTTTAACAGGAGGATCCCTATGTGCTGTTTCTCATAAATCCTCTGTTCCTTATCAGTTTCTGGCAACAGAAACAAGTGGAATGGCGTGCTGCTCCCAGGACTGAGATGATAGGATGAGACATGCATGAATCTACTTCAGTAAACATTCTCATTATGACAAAACTGCTTAGTCTCAATCCTCTTTCTTGAGATATGAATTGTCTCCTGACCTTATGACCATTGTTAATCCCTTTTTCCCTTGGTAACAGTTGCTGTACGTTTGGTTTTCTGATCTTTATCATTGTCAAAAGAAATTCCTTGTACAACAACCTGTATATACTCACAGAAAGATCATTAAAGCACCTTTGCTCCATCAGAGCTTGGGTCTCCATGACTTTCTTTCTTTCTCTCTCTCTCCCGCTCCCTCTGGCTAATTCTCTTCCATGTAGAAACCCACCAGGCTCATTCTCCTGCCTGGGCTTTCAAGACTCTCTTGAGAGGGTGCCCTGTGCCTTTGTGAGCAGTGCAAGCCCTGTTCTAGGGTTTTATTGGTCCTCTGCATAAACCAGGGAATATTAGCTTCTTTCTCTCCTTCACTTTCTTATCGTCAACTCTGGACCACCAGGTTCTGGTCCATTAAAGGACCACAATAGGACCTGAATAGACAATAAAAGGTATAAATGGTCAACAGATACATGGAAATCTGCTCAACATCACTAAAATTCAGGGAACTGTAAATAAAAATCACAATGAGACTTTACTTCATACTGTCAGAGTGATTATCAAAAAAAAAAAGAAGAAGAAGAAGAAGAAATAACAAGTGGTGATGAGGGTGTTGAGAAAGGGAAGCATTATACATTGTTCTTGGGAATGAAAATTGCTGCGGTGATTATGAGACAATGTGAAGTTTCTGAAAAAGTTTAAAATACAACTACCATATGATCTATCAATCTCACTTCTGTGTTTATATACAAAGGAAATGAAATCAGTATCTCAAAGAGATATCTGCACTCTTAAGTGAATGTAGCATTCTTTCCAGTAGCCAATATACGGAAATAGCCTGTCTGTCAACAGGTAAATGGATGAAGGCAAAAAATATGTATATAGTGAAATAATATTCAGCTAGAAAAGAGAAGGAAATCTACCATGTAATAACATGGAAGAACCTGGAAGACACTATCTTTTGAGAAATAAACCAGTCACAGAAAGACAAATACTGTACAATCTCACTTATATGTGGAATCCAAAAGAGTTGAGCTCATAGAAGAAGAGAGCTAATTGATGGTTTCTTGGGGCTGAGGGTGAGGAAAATAGAGAGACATAGATCAGAGGCTATGTATTTTCAGTTATAAGTTGACTGTTTTCTAGAGAGCTAATATACAGCATGTGCAGGCTGTTGCTTCAGTTGCCCCAACCCTTTGAGATACTATGGACTGTAGCCCGCCAGGCTCCTCTCCCCATGGTATTCTCCAAGCAACAATAGTGGAGTAGGTTGTATGACTTCCTCCAGGGGATCTTCCTGACCCAGGCATCAAACCTGCATCTCTTATTTCTCCTCCCTTGGCAGGCAGTTCTTTACCACTAGCACCACAAGGGAAGCCCAATATACAGCATGACTATGGTTAATATACGGGCTTCTCTCCTGGCTCAGATGGTAAAGAATCTGCCTGCAGTGCAGGAGACCCAGGTTCAATCTTTGGATCAGGAAGATCCCATGGAGAAGGGAATGACTACGACTCCAGTATCCTTGCCTGGAGAATTCCATGGACAGGGGAGCCTGGTGGGCTAGAGTCCATGGAGTCACAAAGAGTAAGACACAACAGAACGACTAACACGAACTAACGATGGTTAACATACTGTAGCATATACTTGAAATTTGCTGAAAAAGTAGATATTAATTGTTCTTGCTGCTGCTACTGCTGCTAAGTCACTTCAGTCGTGTCCGACCCTGTGAGACCCCATAGACGGCAGCCCACCAGGCTCCCCCATCCCTGGGATTCTCTAGGCAAGAACACTGGAGTGGGTGGCCATTTCCTTCTCCAATGCATGAAAGTGAAAAGTGAAAGTGAAATCGCTTAGTCGTGTCCGACTCTTAATTGCTCTTACTACATACATAAAAACAGATTAAATATACGAGATGATAAATGTATTAATTGGCCTCACTATGATAATTATTTCACAATGTATAGATATATCAAGCTATAACATCAGTTCAGTTCAGTTCAGTCGCTCAGTCGTGTCCGACTCTTTGTGACCCCGTGAATTGCAGCACGCCAGGCCTCCTGTCCATCACCAACTCCCGGAGTTCACTCAAACTCACATCCGTCCTGTCGGTGATGCCATCCAGACATCTCATCCTCTGTCGACTCATTCTCCTCCTGCCTCCAATCCCTCCCAGCATCACAGTCTTTTCCAATGAGTCAACTCTTCGCATGAGGTGGCCAAAGTACTAGAGTTTCAGCTTCTTCCTTCCAAAGAACACCCAGGACTGATCTCCTTTAGAATGGACTGGTTGGATCTCCTTGCAGTCCAAGGGACTCTCAAATATCTTCTCCAACACCACAGTTCAAAAGCATAAATTCTTTGGTGCTCAGCTTTCTTCACAGTCCAACTCTCACATCCATGCATGACCACTGGAAAAATCATAGCCTTCACTAGACAGACCTTTGTTGGCAAAGTAATGTATCTGCTTTTGAATATGCTATCTAGGTTGGTCATAACTTTCCTTCCAAGGAGTAAGTGTCTTTTAATTTCATGGCTGCCATCACCATCTTCAGTGATTTTAGAGCCCAGAAAAGTAAAGTCTGACATTGTTTCCACTATTTCCCCATCTATTTCCCATGAAGTGATGGGACCCGGATGCCATGATCTTCGTTTTCTGAATGTTGAGCTTTAAGCCAACGTTTTTACTCTCCTCTTTCACCTTCATCAAGAGGCTTTTTAGTTCCTCTTCATTTTCTGCCATAAGGGTGGTGTAATCTGCATATCTGAGGTTATTGATATTTCTCCTGACAGTCTTGGTTCCAGCTTGTGCCTCTTTCAGCCCAGCGTTTCTCATGATGTACTCTGCATATAAGTTAAATAAGCCAGGTGACAATATACAGCCTTGACATACTCCTTTTCCTATTTGGAACCAGTCTGTTGTTCCATGTACAGTTCTAACTGTTGCTTCCTGAACTGCATACAAATTTCTCAAGAGACAGGTCAGGTGGTCTGGTATTCCCATCTATTTCAGAATTATCCACAGTTTATTGTGATCCACACAGTCATAGGCTTTGGCATAGTCAATAAATCAGAAATAGATGTTTTTCTGGAACTCTCTTGCTTTTTCCATGATCCAGCAGATGTTGGCACTTTGCTCTATGTCTTAAATATATACATTTTAATTTTCCAATATACCTCAAAAAACCTGAAAAAATGTAAAAAGAAAGATGAAATTAAAGTTCTGAGTGACAGAGACATTTAAATAGAGGCAGTCTAAAAACAGTGTCCCACTCTTTACCACAATGCTATCATAAGCACCATAATAACATTATTGATTAAACAATAACTTACCTTTGACATACTTAGTGTCAATGTTAGCTATGTTTACCTCAACTATTGTGTCTTATACCTGGTTTGCAAGGATTTTTACTAAACTTCTTCCATCAGTCCCCAAAGACTATCTCCCCGAGTTGTGTGTGTTTGTATTCACATTCAACTTTGTGGGACTCTTTGCTGCTCCCTGAAATGTACCTCCACCAGGCTCCTTTGTCTATAAAATTTTCCAGACAAAATACTTGAGCCAGTTGCCACTTCCTCCTCCAGGAGATCTTCCTGACCCATGAACTGAACCTGCATTGTGTTTGTTTGTTTGTTTGTTTCCACCACTAGTTCCACCTGTGAAGGTCAAAGCATTAATCAAATAACCTTAAAAATTAAAGGACTATATAGGCATTTTATAGGGCCATAACAAGGTGAAACCAGAAATGGCCTTCAGTTCCATGAAGTTTCCATTCAACAAAATGCTTAAATATGTACTTACCAGGTGCTAAAAATGTGGTGATTTTATTTTACTGTTACTATATCACGTTATGTAAAATATTAGTCTCTTTTTTTTTTTTCCACTTTGCCTGGCATTGTTCCAGTTTTAGTTGTGTAAGTATCTCATCTTTAAAAATTCTACATTTCCTGGTAAATAGAGATGTCCTAGATCTTTATTTATCTCCTTACCCTATCCAAGGAAAGGAGCAGTGGCTGTACTTTGCTGGAACAGCCATGAAGAGATACCCCACGTCCAAGGTAAGAGAAACCCAAGTAAGACAGTAGGTGTTGCAAGAGGGCATCAGAGGGCAGACACACTGAAACCGTAATCACAAAAAACTAGTCAAACTAATCACACTAGGATCACAGCCTTGTCTAACTCAATGAAACTAAGCCATATCCTGTGGGGCCACTGAAGATGGGCAGTTCATGGTGGAGAGGTCTGACAGAATGTGGTCCACTGGAGAAGGGAATGGCAAACCATTTCAGTATTCTTGTCTTGAGAACCCCATGAACAGTATGAAAAGGCAAAATGATAGGATACTGAAAGAGGAACTCCCCATGTCAGTAGGGGCCCAATATGCTACTGGAGATCAGAGGAGAAATAATTCCAGAAAGAATGAAGCGATGGAGCCAAAGCAAACACAATACCCAGCTGTGGATGTGACTGGTGATAGAAGCAAGGTCCGAAACTATAAAGAACAATATTGCATAGGAACCTGGAATATCAGGTCCATGAATCAAGGCAAATTGGAAGTGGTCAGACAAGGGATGGCAAGAGTGAATGTCGACATTCTAGGAATCAGCGAACAAAAGTGGACTGGAATGGGTGAATTTCACTCAGATGACCATTATATCTACTACTGTGGGCAGGAATCCCTTAGAAGAAATGGAGTAGCCATCATGGTCAACAAAAGAGTCCGAAATGCAGTACTTGGATGCAATCTCAAAAACGACAGAATGATCTCTGTTCGTTTCCAAGGCAAACCATTCAATATCACAGTAATCCAAGTCTATGCCCCAACCAGTAACGCTGAAGAAGCTGACGTGGAACAGTTTTATGAAGACCTACAAGACCTTTTAGGACTAACACCCCAAAAAGATGTCCTTTGCATTATAGGGGACTGGAATGCAAAAATAGTAGGTCAAGAAACACTTGGAGTAGCAGGCAAATTTGGCCTTGGAATATGGCATGAAGCAGGACAAAGGCTAATAGAGTTTTGCCAAGAGAATACACTGGTCATAGCAAACACCCTCTTCCAACAACACAAGAGAAGACTCTACACATGGACATCACCAGATGGTCAAAACCAAAGTCAGATTGATTATGTTCTTTGCAGCCAAAGATGGAGAAGCTCTATACAGTCAGCAAAAACAAGACCAGGAGCTGACTGTGGCTCAGATCATGAACTTCTTATTGCCAAATTCAGACTTATATTGAAAAAAGTAGGGAAAACAACTAGACCATTCAGGTATGACCTAAATAAAATCCCTTATGATTATACAGTGGAAGTAAGAAATAGATTTAAGGGACAAGATCTGATAGACAGAGTGCCTGAAGAACTATGGACAGAGGTTCATGACATTGTACAGGAGACAGGGATCAAGGCCATCCCCATGGAAAAGAAATGCAAAAAAGCATAATGTCTGTCTGAGGAGGCCTTACAAATAGCTGTGAAAAGAAGAGAAGTGAAAAGCAAAGGAGACAAGGAAAGATATAAGCATCTGAATGCAGAGTTCCAAAGAATAGCAAGAAGAGATAAGAAAGCCTTCCTCAGTTATCAATGCAAAGAAATAGAGGAAAACAACAGAATGGGAAAGACTAAAGATCTCTTCAAGAAAATTAGAGATACCAAGGGAACATTTCATGCAAAGATGGGCTCGATAAAGGACAGAAATGGTATGGACCTAACAGAAGCAGAAGATATTAAGAAGAGGTGGCAAAAATACACAGAAGAACTGTACAAAAAGATCTACATGACCCACATAATCATGATGGTGTGATCACTCACCTAGAGCCAGGCATCCTGGAATGGGAAGTCAAGTGGGCCTTAGAAAGCATCACTATGAACAAAGCTAGTGGAGGTGATGGAATTCCAGTTGAGCTATTTCAAATCCTGAAAGATGATGCTGTGAAAGTGCTGCACTCAATATGCCAACAAATTTGGGAAACTCAGCAGTGGCCACAGAATTGGAAAAAGTCAGTTTTCATTCCAATCCTAAAGAAAGGTAATGCCAAAGAATGCTCAAACTACCGCACAAATGCACTCATCTCACACGCTAGTAAAGTAATGCTCAAAATTCTCCAAGCCAGGCTTCAGCAGTACATGAACCATGAACTTCCAGATGTTCAAGCTGATTTTAGAAAAGGCAGAGGGAAGGAGGAGCTAAGATGGTGGAGGAGTAGGATGGGGAGAACACTTTCTCCCCCACAAATTCATCAAAAGAACATTTAAACGCCAAGTAAATTCCACAAAACAACTTCTGAATGCCGGCAGAGGACATCAGGCACCCAGAAAAGCAACCCGAGTCTTCGAAAGGAGGTAGGAAAAAATATAAAAGACAAAAAAAGAGACAAAAGAGGGAGGGATGGAGTTCCATCCTGGGAAGGGAGTCTTAAAAAGAGAGAAGTTTCCAAACACCAGGAAACCTTCTCACTGCCAAATCTGTGCCGAGCCTTGGAAGCACAGAGGGCAACATAACAGGGAGGAAAAATAAATAAACAATTAAAACCTGCACGTTGTGAGCCCTACGGTAACTCCCCCAGCAGAGAAGCAGCGCAGACTCCTGCACATGCCACTAGCAAGCAGGGGCTGGGCAGGGAGGTGTGGCACAGGCTGCATCGCTTAGAGTAAAGATCTGGCCTGAATACCCTGAGTGCTATCTGAGCGAAATAATTTGGGCTAGCAAACCAGACTGTGGGATATCTACCACGCGAAAAGCCAGCCCTAACCTAAGACACCACCAGGCCCGCGCACGGAACAAAGGACTGAACAGAGATAGCCGGCGGCAGACCATCCCCCTCCAGTGACAGGCAGCCAGAGCCAGAAGGGGACAATCTCAGCCCCAGAGAGACATTATCTATAAAACTGTAAGCAGGCTTCTTTGCTAACTAAAACTTCTTGGGAGTCTGGACGGTGAACATCTGCCTGAGAAGGTGCACCTAGATAACCGAGCAGCGGGGAGGCAATAAGTCGCAGCAATCATGTGCGCCAAACACCTCATCACCTGAGCTGCTCGGATCTGGGAAGGGCACAAAACGCAGGCCCAACCAAGAGTCTGCACCTCTGAGGACTACCCGAGTGCCTGAACCTGAGCGGCTTGGACCCTGGAAAGTGCAGGCAGTCCAGGGCCGGCCACGGACGGTTCCTGGCGGAGCAACCTAGAGCCTGAGCAGCGTGGGCAGGGAGGCTACACGCACCGTGAATAGGGGCAGACCCAGTGTGGCTGAGGCACTGCGAGCAAATGCCAGTGTTGTTTGCAGCATCCCTCCCTACCTCCCGACAGCGCGACTGAACAAGTGAGCCTAAAAAAAAAAAAAAAAAAGTATCCTCCACCGTCCCCTTTGTGTCAGGGCAGAAACCAGACACTGAAGAGACCAGCAAACAGAAGAAGCTATAACAGAGGGAACCGCCTTGGAAGCTACAGGCAATAGATTAAAACCCTGTGGTTAGTACCAACTACATAGGAAGGGGCCTATAGATCTTGAGAAATATAAGTCGGACTAAGGAACTAGCCAAAAATGAACTGAACCCACAATATTCACTACAAAATCAGAGAAAGTCCTAGATATATTTTTACTATTTTTACGATCATTCTTTCTTTTTTTAATTTTTTTTTTTAAATTTAAGTCCTCTATTATTCCTTTAATTTTCACTTTTATAACCGATTACTTTGCAAAAAAAAAAAAAAAAAGACCGTTTTTTTTAAAGCAAACTTCATATATATATTTTTTTATAATTTTTTGACCTTGTTTTTTTTTCCTTCTTTTCTTTAACATTGTATTTTTGAAATTCCAAACTCTACTCTAGATTTTTAATTTTAGCTTTTTGATATTTGTTATCAATTTTGTACCTATAGTTTATTTTTATAATTTCTGTGACCCTTTTTTCTTTTTTCTTTTTCTTTTTCTCTGTTTCTTACTCTTCTTCTTTTAAATAACATTGTATATCTGAAATTCCAAACTCTACCCTAGATTTTTAAATTATGCTTTTTGGTATTTGTTATCAATTTTGTACCTGTATTTTCTTTATAATTTATGCGACTTTGTTTGTTCTTGGTGTTTTTTTTTTTTTTTTTCCTCTCTCTTTCTTTTTCTTCTTCTTTTTTTAACATTGTATTTTTGAAATTCCAAACTCTACTCTAGATTTTTAACTTTTGCTTTTTGGTATTAGTTATCAATTTTTTACCTATATTTTCTTTATAATTTTGGTGACCTTGTTTGTTTTTGTTTATTAGTTTTTTCTCTCTTTCTTTCCTTCTTCTTTTCTTTAACATCATATTTTTAAAATTCCAAACTCTACTCTAGATTTTTAATTTTTGTTTTTATGTATTTGTTACCAATTTTGTACCTTTAAGAACCCAATCTTCAGGACCCATTTTTCACTAGGGAGCTAGATTACTGGCTTGACTGCTCTCTCTCCCTTTGGACTCTCCTTTTTCTCCACCAGGTCGCCTGTGTCTCCTCCCTAACCCCTGTCTACTCTACCCAACTCTGTGAATTTCTGTGTGTTCCAGACGGTGGAGAACACTTAGGGAACTGATTACTGGCTGGATCTGTCTCCCTCTTTTTCATTCCCCCCTTTTATCCACCTGGCCACCTCTGTCACCTTCCTCCTTCTTCTCTTCTCTGTGTAACTCCGTGAACAACTCTGAGTGGTCCAGTTGTGGAGTGCACATAAGGAAGAGATTACTGGCTAGCCCACTCTCTCCTCTATTGATTCCACTTCATCTCATTCGGGTCACCTCTAATTCCCTCCTCCCTCTTCTCTTCTCCATGTAACGCTGTGAACCTCTCTGGGTGACTCTCACGGTAGAGAAACTTTTAATCTTTAACATAGATGCTTTATCAATGGTGCTGTATAGAAGGAGAAGCTTTGAAACTACTGTAAAAATAAGACTGATAACTGGAAGCAGGAGGCTTAAGTCCAAACCCTGACTCCAGGGAACTCCTGACTCCAAGGAACATTAATTGACAGGAGCTCATCAAATGCCTCCATACCTGCACTGAAACCAAGCACCACGCAAGGGCCAACAAGTTTCAGGGCAAGACATATCAAGCAAATTCTCCAGGAACAAGGAACACAGCCCTGAGCTCCAAGATACAGGCGGCCCAAAGTCACCCCAAAACCATAGACATCCCATAAGTCATTACTGGACATTTCATTGAATTCCAGAGAGAAGAAATACAGCTCCACCCACCAGAACACCAACACAAGCTTCCCTAACCAAGAAACCTTGACAAGGCACCTGTACAAACCCACACAGAGCGAGGAAATGCCACAATAAAGAGAACTGCACAAACTGCCAGAATACAGAAGGACACCCCAAACTCAGCAATTTAAACAAGATGAAGAGACAGAGGAATACCCAGCAGATAAAGGAACAGGATAAATGCCCACCAAACCAAACAAAAGAGGAAGAGATAGGGAATCTACCTGATAAAGAATTCCGAATAATGATAGTGAAATTGATCCAAAATCTTTAAATTAAAATGGAATCACAGATAAATAGCCTGGAGACAAGGATTGAGAAGATGCAAGAAAGGTTTAACAAGGACCTAGAAGAAATAAAAGAGAGTTAATATATAATGAATAATGCAATAAATGAAATTAAAAACACTCTGGAGGCAACAAATAGTAGAATAGCAGAGGCAGAAGATAGGATTAGTGAATTAGAAGATAGAATGGTAGAAGTAAATGAATCAGAGAGGATAAAAGAAAAACGAATTAAAAGAAATGAGGACAATCTCAGAGACCTCCAGGACAATATCAAATGCTACAACATTCGAATCATAGGGGTTCCAGAAGAAGAAGACAAAAAGAAAGACCATGAGAAAATACTTGAGGAGATAATAGTGGGAAACTTCCCTAAAATGGGGAAGGAAATAATCACCCAAGTCCAAGAAACCCAGAGAGTCCCAAACAGGATAAACCCAAGGTGAAACACCCCAAGACACATATTAATCAAATTAACAAAGATCAAACACAAAGAACAAATATTAAAAGCAGCAAGGGAAAAACAACAAATAACACACAAGGGAATTCCCATAAGGATAACAGCTGATCTTTCAATAGAAACTCTTCAAGCCAGGAGGGAATGGCAAGACATACTTAAAGTGATGAAAGAAAATAACCTACAGTCCAGATTATTGTACCCAGCAAGGATCTCATTCAAATATGAACGAGAAATCAAAAGCTTTTCAGACAAGCAAAAGCTGAGAGAATTCAACACCACCAAACCAGCTCTCCTACAAATACTAAAGGATATTCTCTAGACAGGAAACACAAAAATGGTATATAAAATCGAACCCAAAACAATAAACTAAATGGCAACGGGATCATACTTATCAGTAATCACCTTAAACGTAAATGGGTTGAATGCCCCAACCAAAAGACAAAGACTGGCTGAATGGATACAAAAACAAGACCCCTAAGTATGTTGTCTACAAGAGACCCACCTCAAAACAGGGGACACATACAGACTGAAAGTGAAGGGCTGGAAAAAGATTTTCCATGCAAATAGGGACCAAAAGAAAGCAGGAGTAGCAATACTTATATCAGATAAAATAGACTTTAAAACAAAGGCTGTGAAAAGAGACAAAGATGGACACTACATAATGATCAAAGGATCAATCCAAGAAGAAGATATAACAATTATAAATATATATGCACCCAACACGGGAGCACCGCAGTATGTAAGACAAATGCTAACAAGTATGAAAGGAGAAATTAACAATAACACAATAAGAGTGGGAGACTTTAATACCCCACTCACACCTATGGATAGATCAACTAAACAGAAAATTAACAACGAAACACAAACTTTAAATGATGCAAAAGACCAGTTAGACCTAATTGATATCTATAGGACATTTCATCCCAAAACAATGAATTTCACCTTTTTCTCAAGCACATATGGAACCTTCTCCAGGATAGATCACATCCTGGGCCATAAAGCTAATCTTGGTAAATTCAAAAAAATAGAAATCATTCCAAGCATCTTTTCTGACCACAATGCAGTAAGATTAGATCTCAATTACAGGAGAAAAACTATTAAAAATTCCAACATATGGAGGCTGAACAACACGCTGCTGAATAACCGACAAATCACAGAAGAAATCAAAAAAGACATCAAAATTTGCATAGAAACGAATGAAAATGAAAACACAACAACCCAAAACCTATGGGACACTTTAAAAGCAGTCCTAAGGGGAAAGTTCATAGCAATACAGGCATACCTCAAGAAACAAGAAAAAAGTCAAATAAATAACCTAACCTTACACCTAAAATAACTAGAAAAGGAAGAAATGAAGAACCCCAGGGTTAGTAGAAGGAAAGAAATCTTAAAAATTAGGGCAGAAATAAATGCAAAAGAAACAAAAGAGACCATAGCAAAAATCAACAAAGCCAAAATCTGGTTCTTTGAAAGGATAAATAAAATTGACAAACCATGAGCCAGACTCATCAAGAAACAAAGGGAGAAAAATCAAATCAATAAAATTAGAAATGAAAATGGAGAGATCACAACAGAAAACACAGAAATACAAAGGATCATAAGAGACTACTATCAACAATTATATGCCAATAAAATGGACAATGTGGAAGAAATGGACAAATTCTTAGAAAAGTACAACTTTCCAAAACTGGACCAGGAAGAAATAGAACATCTTAACAGACCCATCACAAGCATGGAAATTGAAACTGTAATCAAAAATCTTCCAGCAAACAAAAGCCCAAGTCCAGACGGCTTCACAGCTGAATTCTACCAAAAATTTAGAGAAGAGCTAACACCTATCCTGCTCAAACTATTCCAGAAAATTGCAGAGGAAGGTAAACTTCCAAACTCATTCTATGAGGCCACCATCACCCTAATACCAAAACCTGACAAAGATGCCACAAAAAAAGAAAACTACAGGCAAATATGACTGATGAACATAGACGCAAAAATCCTTAACAAAATTCTAGCAATCAGAATCCAACAACACATTAAAAAGATCATACACCATGACCAAGTGGGCTTTATCCCAGGGATGCAAGGATTCTTCAATATCCGCAAATCAATCAATGTAATACACCACATTAACAAATTGAAAAATAAAAACCATATGATTATCTCAATAGATGCAGAGAAAGCCTTTGACAAAATTCAACATCCATTTATGATAAAAACTCTCCAGAAAACAGGAATAGAAGGAACATACCTCAACATAATAAAAGCTATATATGACAAACCCACAGCAAACATTATCCTCAATGGTGAAAAATTGAAAGAATTTCCTCTAAAGTCAGGAAAAAGACAAGGGTGCCCACTTTCACTACTACTATTCAACATAGTTTTGGCCACAGCAATCAGAGCAGAAAAAGAAATAAAAGGAATCCAAATTGGAAAAGAAGAAGTAAAACTCTCACTATTTGCAGATGACATGATCCTCTACATAGAAAACCCTAAAGACTCCACCAGAAAATTACTAGAACTAATCAATGATTACAGTAAAGTTTCAGGATATAAAATCAACACCCAGAAATCTCTTGCATTCCTGTACACTAATAATGAGAAAACAGAAAGAGAAATTAAGGAAACAATTCCATTCACCATTGCAATGGAAAGAATAAAATACTTAGGAATATATCTACCTAAAGAAACTAAAGACCTATATATGGAAAACTATAAAACACTGGTGAAAGAAATCAAAGAGGACACTAATAGACGGAGAAATATACCATGTTCATGGATTGGAAGAATCAATATAGTGAAAATGAGTATACTACCCAAAGCAATTTATAGATTCAATGCAATCCCTATCAAGCTACCAACGGTATTCTTCACAGAGCTAGAACAAATAATTTCAAAATTTGAATGGAAATACAAAAAAAACTCGCATAGCCAAAGCTATCTTGAGAAAGAAGAATGGAACTGGAGGAACCAACCTGCCTGACTTCAGGCTCTACTACAAAGCCACAGTCATCAAGACAGTATGGTACTGGCACAAAGACAGAAATATTGATCAATGGAACAAAATAGAAAGCACAGAGATAAATCCATGCACATATGGACACCTTATCTTTGACAAAGGAGGCAAGAATATGCAATGGATTAAAGACAATCTCTTTAACAAGTGGTGCTGGGAAAACTGGTCAACCACTTGTAAAAGAATGAAACTAGAACACTTTCTAACACCATACACAAAAATAAACTCAAAATGGATTAATGATCTCAATGTAAGACCAGAAACTATAAAACTCCTAGAGGAGAACATAGGCAAAACACTCTCCGACATACATCACAGCAGGATCCTCTCTGACCCACCTCCCAGAATATTGGAAATAAAAGCAAAAATAAACAAATGGGACCTAATCAAGCTTAAAAGCTTCTGCACATCAAAGGAAACTATTAGCAAGGTGAAAAGGCAGCCTTCAGAATGGGAGAAAATAATATCAAATGAAGCAACTGACAAACAACTAATCTCAAAAATATACAAGCAACTCCTACCGCTCAACTCCAGAAAAATAAATGACCCAATCAAAAAATGGGCCAAAGAACTAAATAGACATTTCTCCAAAGAAGACATACAGATGGCTAACAAACACATGAAAAGATGCTCAACATCACTCATTATCAGAGAAATGCAAATCAAAACCACTATGAGGTACCATTTCACGCCAGTCAGAATGGCTGCAATCCAAAAGTCTACAAGCAATAAATGCTGGAGAGGGTGTGGAGAAAAGGGAACCCTCTTACACTGTTGGTGGGAATGCAAACTAGTACAGCCACTATGGAGAACAGTGTGGAGATTCCTTAAAAAACTGGAAATAGAACTGCCTTATGATCCAGCAATCCCACTGCTGGGCATACACACTGAGGAAACCAGAAGGGAAAGAGACACGTGTACCCCAATGTTCATCACAGCACTGTTTATAATAGCCATGACATGGAAGCAACCTAGATGTCCATCAACAGATGAATGGATAAGAAAGCAGTGGTACATATACACAATGGAGTATTACTCAGCCATTAAAAAGAGTACATTTGAATCAGTTCTAATGAGGTGGATGAAACTGGAGCCTATTATACAGAGTGAAGTAAGCCAGAAAGAAAAACACAAATACAGTATACTAACACATATATATGGAATTTAGAAAGATGGTAACAATAACCCTGTGTACGAGACAGCAAAAGAGACACTGATTTATAGATCAGTCGTATGGACTCTGTGGGAGAGGGAGAGGGTGGGGAGATTTGGGAGAATGGCATAGAAACATGTATAATATCATGTATGAAACGAGTCGCCAGTCCAGGTTCGATGCACGATACTGGATGCTTGGGGCTGGTGTACTGGGATGACCCAGATGGAGGGTATGGGGAGGGAGGAGGGAGGAGGGTTCAGGATTGGGAACACAGGTATACCTATGGCAGATTCATTTCGATATTTGGCAAAACTAATACAGTTATATAAAGTTTAAAAATAAAATTAAATTAAAAAAATTGTAATGTATGAATAGCAAAAATAAAAAAATAAAAGAAAATTTAAAATAAATAAATAAATAAAATTAAAAAAAAAAAAAGAAAGAAAGAAAAGGCAGAGGAACCAGAGATCAAATTGCCAACATCTGTTGGATCATGGAAAAAGCAAGAGAGTTCCAGAAAAAACATCTACTTGTGCTTTCTTGACTATGCCAAAGCCTTTGACTGTGTGGATCTCAATAAACTGTGGAAAATTCTGAAATAGATGGGAATAACAGACCACCTGACCTGCCTTTTGAGAAACTTATATGCAGGTCAGGAAGCAACAGTTAGAACTGGACATGGAACAACAGACTGGTTCCAAATAGGAAAAGGAGTACGTCAAGGCTGTATATTGTCACCCAGCTTATTTAACTTATATGCAGAGTACATCATGAGAAACGCTGGGCTGGAAGAAGCACAAGCTGGAATCAAGACTGTCGGGAGAATTATCAATAACCTCAGATATGCAGATTACACCACCCTTATGGCAGAAAATGAAGAGGAACTAAAAAGCCTCTTGATGAAGGTGAAAGAGGAGAGTAAAAACGTTGGCTTAAAGCTCAACATTCAGAAAACAAAGATCATGGCATCTGTTCTCATCCCTTCATGGGAAATAGATGGGGAAACAGTGGAAACAGTGTCAGACTTTATTTTTCTGGCTCCAAAATCACGGCAGATGGTGATTGCAGCCATGAAATTAAAAGACACTTACTCCTTGGAAGAAAAGTTATGACCAACCTAGATAGCATATTCAAAAGCAGAGACATTACTTTGCCAACAAACGTCCATCTAGTCAAGGCTATGGTTTTTCCTGTGGTCTTGTATGGATGTGAGAGTTGGACTGTGAAGAAAGCTGAGCGCTGAAGAATTGATGCTTTTGAACTGTGGTGTTGGAGAAGACTCTTGAGAGTCCCTTGGACTGCAAGGAGATCCAACCAGTCCATTCTGAAGGAGATCAGCCCTGGGATTTCTTTGGAAGGAATGATGCTAAAGCTGAGACTCCAGTACTTTGGCCACCTCATGCGAAGAGTTGACTCACTGGAAAAGACTCTGATGCTGGGAGGGATTGGGGGCAGGAGGAGAAGGGGATGACAGAGGATGAGATGGCTGGATGGCATCACTGACTTGATGGACGTGAGTCTGAGTGAACTCTGGTAGTTGGAGTTGTACAGGGAGGCCTGGCATGCTGCGATTCACGGGGTCACAAAGAGATGGATACAACTTAGCGACCAAACTGGACTGAAGTGATATCTTTATTATATTGTTTGAGAATTTAAAGACTCACATAAAAGTAAAAAAATTCTACAAATATATTCAAAGTACACAAGAGTTTAAAATTTAGAACCAAATACTCATGCTGATTTGAAGACATATATTGGTCATGATGTTTATCTTCACAGTGTCTGTTTTCCTTCATTTCTATAGTGATTTTGAGCCTTATTTAAAATAATTTAATGTAGCAGTCAACAGCAATAGTTGATGATAGTATTACAGAAAATAAAATATTTTTCATTTGGTAGAGGAATCATTTCAGAGTGGAAATGTCCATAGTCACAATGCAAAACTAGGGAAAAATTGAAGGACACAGAATAAATATGGACAAAAAAAGGACAAGGGGACAGTGAGAGGGAACTTCTAAGAGGGGAATGAAAAAGTAGAGTGGTGGTGTCTATTGATGTTGTCCTTCAGTGCTTAGTTAAGGGTTCAGATTTTCTTGTATGTGTTTGTCAGTGGAGTGTGTAATTTCCTCCATTCTGTCTCATTGCGACAAAAATTTAAAGCTATGAATGGACCAGTGATACAGCCCTCAAACAGACTAGTGTTACAGCTTCGTGTTACAGCTCAGTTTTATTTAGAAAGCAAAGGAAAATACATGTTGGTGGCTTAAGGACACACCGATCCAAAAGACATGAAGAGAAGAGAGGCCTCCATCCCAATTTTGGCTCCTCTTTTTTATGTTTTCTTCTCCTCCCCCTGGGCCTGCCCTGAGTAACCTGGGCTATCCAAGAGTGCTGTTTGTTTTACCTGAGGTCCTCACTCTGGTCCTCGAACCTTCCTGTGTTCTATTTTTTCCCTTCCTTGTCTTTTTTTTTTTTTCACTGTGAAACAATATATTCACTTAGCCAAAGTAACAAAGAGGATTTCAAAGGTAAACATAGAACAGATCACTTCAGAGGTAAAGAAATTTGTCTTTTAGCCACCGCCATTCTGGACTCATTTTTCCTATCCTAAGTACCTTACATGTTCAAGAAAGTTAAGTCTACAAAATGATGAAAATTATGCTCTTTCAGGAAAACCAAACTATTCAAGTGAACACAGAACACTTCAATGGGGAGGAATCATCTAGAAAACTATGATAGAGTTATTTGGTTCTCCTAGCCCTCAGCTAGTGTTAAAGAAGGAGAGAGGGGTCCATTCATCCTCAGGAATTGAATAGTCTTGTTGTAAAAGGAGACAACGTCTCACTATGCTACCGTTGACTTAAAGAGAACTATACAACATAAGAGCTATGAGTTAAAGTTTCGCTTAAACTCAGAGTCTTGCTGAGGATGGTAGCCCAGGAAACAGCCTCTCTATAATTCTAAGGGGACTACTCTGTGAAGGTTGGGAATAAGTCAGTATTCATAAGATTTTGGCTAAAGAATATGAGAAGTCAAGAGTACAACTCAATAATAGGTTACTACTGGTCACAAGAAACAAATTTCTCAGTTAATGATTTTAGTGCTTTTCTTATACATGAGAAGATGCAAAAATCTAGGTTCGTTAATATTCTACCTGAGATATACTTCTATCAAAGAGGCCTGATTTTCCAAAACACAGTGCAAACTCATCCTGTTTTCATTCTAAATTCCTCTCAGGGTACTCTGTTGGTTAGCAACTGCAGTGGCTGATGATTCAATCCTTGTAGAACTGGGTTGTGAAAACAACCTTCTTTGTTTTGTACCTCTCCTACCTTCTCATCTCCTGTCTTCCCCTGTAGATGTTCTTCTTATGGTGAGACTTCCTGAGTGAAGAACTGTGCCTACTTAACCATGAAACACATTGTATCATACATTTTGTTTCATAAATAACAGGGAAAATAAGCTCAAAAGTAAAATGTCTTTTAAAGAAAGCTATGGGCTTCCCTCAGAGAAGGCGATGACACCCCACTCCAATACTCTTGCCTGGAAAATCCCATGGATGGAGGAGCCTGGTGGGCTGCAGTCCATGGGGTCGTGAAGAGTTGGACATGACTGAGCAACTTCACTTTCACTTTTCATTTTCATGCATTGGAGAAGGAAATGGCAACCCACTCCAGTGTTCTTGCCTGGAGAATCCCAGGGACGGAGGAGCCTGGTGGGCTGCCGTCTATGGGGTCGCACAGAGTCGGACACAACTGAAGTGACTTAGCAGTAGCAGTAGCAATGGGCTTCCCTGATAGCTCAACAGGTAAAGAACCTTCCTTCCATGCAGGAGACACAGGAGATGATGGTTCAATCCCTGGGTTGAAGTTTCCCTGGAAGAGGAAATGACAATCCACTCCAGTATTCTTGCCTGAAAAGTCCCATGGACAGAGGAGCCTGGTGGATACAGTTGAAAGGATCACTGAGAGTCAGACACTGCTGAATGAGTAAGGATGCACATTTATGCATGAGCCTGATTAAATATTGTGAAACTGATGAAACAAAGAAGCCATTTGACTGAGGTGGTCTAATAACTTGGTTGCCCAAGAAATCAATCCAAAATCCAAACCTGTAAGTGATTCAAGGTTAGAAAGTCAAAACCCAAGGACACCAGTCAGAAATATCCAACTTCTAATCAGAAATAGCCAGCTTTAAGCTACAGTCAATCAATAACTTTCTTATCTTGTTTCTTCTTTTTTTCTCAGCTACTCTCTGAACTCCTATTGGTGGAGCACTTCTAAGCACTTCCAGGTTAACACTGCCTAATTCAAATCAATAAATGTTTAAATAAACCGTTAAAAAGTTCATACACCTCACTTTATCTTTCAACAATTTGTTTCTGTGCTCAGTCTCTCCTCTTATATCACCATAGATCCATTCTACATTGCTCATTGAACTTTTTGGTTTGGGAATAATGACTGCTCAGTTTTAAACAACTATGAGTAATGCTTCAAAGAAAATAAATACCCAAGTGAAAATATCAAAGAGGCACATAAGACAGGCAATGCACAGAATCAGAAGTTTTGGGTTCCTTTTCTTACAGTTTTGCTGTGCATTTTTTGATAAGGAATTTTACTTCAACACTGCAGATGAAATATTGTTAAGACAAACATTTACTTTGTTGAGTTCCAAGACTTTTTTCACTAATGAAGTAAGCATCAGGAGTCTTATTTTTAGCAATGTGTGCTTCTCTTGATGCTGAGGACCTGCTATGTCTTATCTAACCATTAACTCACTTAATAGCAAATTCTAACAATGCAAGAGAATGTCTCCTACATTTCATTATATTCAGATATAATCAGTAAACTATTGTGAATCTGCACTTTTTCTAATCAAAATTTGATCATGACTTTTCTTTTACTAAATTCTTTTTGGAATATAATGGCATATTTTGTTCATTGTTCTACATCTTTGCATTTCTTCCTGCATTTTTCCTTGTCTAGACATCTTTTTATATTATTCCATATGCTGATTCATTTAATTCATGCAGTATTATTGAAAGAAAATAAAAACTTTAAAATGACATTTTTTTTTTAATGAAAGAAAACCGAAAATAAATAGCATTGTATTTAGATGGTGCTGAGTCTCATTCTATTCACAGCAGATAACAGGTGTGAATTGCTTCTTTACCAGCATAAATTCCCTGCTGTGAAGCCCTTTGTTAACTTCATGCTGCTTTCTTGCTCTATTAAGATTGCAAAAATACCTGATTCTACCTTAATGTTATTTTAAATGCTTTACTATTTTGAATAATGTTTATTTGTAAGTTCCTTCCTGAAATGAATGTGAATACACTAATGCAAGTAAATATTATATATTCTACCCAATATTGATTCTAGAAAGACTACAGGACTATTGCATATGCGCACAGTTCAATTCAGTTCAGTCACTCAGTTGTGTCCTGCTCTTTGTGACCCAGGGACTGCAGCATGCCAGGCCTCCCTGTCCATCAACAACTCCTGGAGTTTACTCAAACTCATGTCCATTGAGTAGGTGATGCCATCCAACCATCACACCCTCTGTTGTCCCCTTCTCCTTCCACCTTCAATCTTTCCCAGCATCAGGGTCTTTTCAAATGAGTCAGCTCTTCTCATCAGGTGCCCAAAGCATTGGAGTTTCAGCTTCTGCATCAGTCCTTCCAATGAATGCTCAGGACTGATCTTGTTTAGCATGGACTGGTTGTATCTCCTTGAAATCCAAGGGACTCTCAAGAGTCTTCTCCAACACGACAGTTCAAAAGCATCAATTCTTCAGTGCTTATCTTTCTTTATACTCCAACTCTCACTTCCATACATGACTACTGGAAAAAACATAGATTTGACTAGGCTGACTTTGGTTGGCAAATTAATGTCTCTGCTTTTTAAGGTGCTGTGTAGGTTGGTCATAACTTTTCTTCCAAGGAGCAAGCATCTTTTAATTTCATGGCTATAGTCAACATCTGTAGTGATTTTGGACCCAAAAAGAATAAATCCTGTCACTGTTACATTGTTTTCACATCTATTTGCCATGAAGTGATGGGAACAGATGCCGTGATCTTAGTTTTCCCAATGTTGAGCTTTAAGCCAACTTTTTCACTCTCCTCTTTCACTTTCATCAAGAGGCTTTTTAGTTCCTCTTCACCTTCTGCCATAAGGGTGGTGTCATCTGCATATCTGAGGTTATTGATATTTCTCCTGGCAATCTTGATTCCAGCTTGTGCTTCTTCCAGCCCAGCATTTCTCATGATCCCCTTATAATGAAAAGGACATCTTTTTTGAGTGTTAGTTTTAGAAGTTATTGTAGGTCTTCATAGAACTGTTCAACTCCAGCTTCTTCAGGATTACTGATCAGAGCATAAACTTGGATTACTGTGATATTGAATGGTTTGCCTTGGAAACAAACAGAGATCATTCTGTCATTTTTGAGATTGCATCCAAGTACTGCATTTCGGATTCTTTTGTTGACTAAGATGGCTATTCCATTTCTTCTAAGGGATTCTTGCCCACAGTAGTAGATATAATGGTCATCTGAGTTAATTCACTCATTCCACTCCATTTTAGTTTGCTGATTTCTAAAATGTCAATGTTCACTCTTTCCATCTCCTGTTTGACCACTTCCAATTTGCCTTGATTCATGGACCTAACATTCCATGTTCCTATGCAATATTGTTCTTTACAGCATCAGACTTTACTTCTATCACCAGTCACATCCACAGTTGGGTGTTGTTTTTGCCTTGGCTTCATCCCTTCATTATTTCTGGAGCTATTTCTCCACTGATATCCAGTAGCATATTGGGATTGTACTAACCTGGGGAGTTCATCTTTCAGTGCCCTATCTTTTTGCTCTTTTACATGGTGCATGGCATTCTCAAGTTAAAAATATGGAAATATGGCTTGCCATTCCCTTCTCCAGTGTACCACATTTTGTCAGAATTATCCACCAAGACCCGTCCGTCTTGGGTGGCCCTACATGGCATGGCTTATAGTTTCATTGAGTTAGACAAGGCTGTGGTCCATGTGATCAGTTTGATTAATTTTCTGTGATTGTGGTTTTCAGTCTGTCTGCCTCTGATGTAGAAGGATAAGAGGTTGAGGGGGAAACTGGGTCTTTTTTGATGGGCAGTCCCAGGCTCTGTAAATCTTTAATCCAATTTTCTGTTGATGATTACCAGGGCAGGGCTGTGTTCCCTCCCTGCTATTTGACTTGAGGCCAAACTATGGTAGAGTTAATGAAGATAATGGTGACCTCCTTCAAAAGGTCCCATCAGGCACTGCTACACTCAGTGGCCCCAACCCTGCAGCAGGCTACCGCTGACTCACACCTCTACCAGAGACTCCTGGACACTCATGGGCAAGTCTGGGTCAGTCTCTTGTGGGGTCACTGCTCCTTTCTCTGGGGTCCTGGTGCACACAAAGTTCTGTTTGTGCCCTCCAAGAGTCTGTTTCCCCAGTCCTGTGTAAGTTCTTGTGTCTCTATGATGCGATTAATGGTGACCTCCTCCAAGAAGGCTTATGCCATACCCAGGTCTACTGCACCCAGAACCCCTGCCCATGGGGAAGTCCACTGCTGACCTGTACCTCCTCAGGAGACACTCAAATACAGTTCTGTCTCAGTCTCTGAGGGGTCTCCTGATGTGCACAAGGTATGTTTGAGCACTCTGAGCCTCTCTGGCAGGTATGGGATTTGATTCTAAATGCGATTTCACCCCTCCTACCATCTTGCTTGGCTTCTCCTTTTCCCCAGACATGGGGTATCTTCTCAAAGTCACTCCAGCACTGCACAGCAGCTGCTCAAGAACCGGGTAGCTGCCACTCCAGCACCTACTGTCAAATACATATAAATCATATACGAATATATAAACCTGTTTATTGTAATGTATGTGCATGCAATAGTACTTTAGTTTTCATACAGTTAGGCATATGCACGTGTTTGCCTGTGTGCATGCACACATTTCTCCCCATCTTAGAATTTTATCCTCCCCATCTTAGAATTTTATCCTCCCCATCTTAGAATTTTAAAGCTCCATCTTAGAATTTTAAAGTTCCATCTTAGAGATTATCATGTTAGATATTCTAAGATGGGAAGCTTGGCATCAATTAAATTCCTCATCCTTCATCATTTCCCTGTTGATATATGATCACCCTGACCTGGTAGATCATTTTAGCTAGAATCCCCTTAAGACTTATGCCTTCACCCAGTGACTTGTTGGCTATATCCTCCCCATATTGATTCTAGAAAGACTATGGGACTATTGCATAGACACACAAATACATATAAATCATATATGAATATATAGACATGTTTATTCTAAAGTATGTGCATGCAATAATAGCACTTTAGTTTTCATAGAATCAGGTATATGCTTGTGTTATCATGCATATGATCTTCATCATAGAATTATCCTTCCCATCTTAGAATTTTAGAGCTCCATCTTAGAGACTTACATAAAATTGGAGGAAATTATTTATGGAAATTTGTAAATGCTTGGTGCCAGCATTTGAGGTATATAAGATAAATATAACCTCTTAATAGAGCTTTTAAGATACACATATCAGGAGAACTACAATTGCTTCATGAGTTATTTAGAGCATGTTTATGATCGTGGTAAATTTTCTGGTTTCTTTTGGGATGATAGAATTCAACTGGGTTGACTTGTTTAGGAAAGGTCTGTGCTTAAAAAAGCTACCACCAAACCATCATAGTAAACCTACCAGAAAGTGTAACTGTCATATAATAATAAAAAAAATTCTGACACAATGAAATGTTAAGGAAGACTTTATTCCGGATGACTTTGATAGGTGTCAGGACTATCACAATAAGAGTGAGAAATTGAGTTCAATTCCAAATACAAGGAAAAATGAGAATTTATAGCCAATAAGTCATTGAGTGGAGGCATAAGTGGTAAGGGGATTCTAGCTAAATTGATCTACCAGGTCAGGGTGATCATATATCAATAGGGGAATGATGAAGGATGGGGAATTTAACTAGATGCCAAGTTTGGGAGGATTCTCTCGCAGTGGCATAGCAGGATTCTTGCTAAAACTAGACTCTACAAGGCAGAAGAGGACACCCTAGGATGAAGCTCAGTTGAGCTGATAACTCAGAGGAGCCTGACTGAAGTTTGGTTAAGAAGAGAATCTTTGCCATAACTTCTTAGTAGATTAGAAGAGACAATTCCACTACACAGATTGTAAGAGGAGAATGAAGTAGATTATGGTCTTCAATAGCTTCAGGTGCTATTCTACCCACTGCTGTGATAGTACTAATCATAACTACAGTGACAACCAGTGTGAAAGTTGGTGGAGAGCTCCGGGCAGGGTAGTATTGATTGAAAATTAATCAGTGATCTAGGAATAAAGAAGAAAATTTTATTTGAGCCAAATTTGAAGATGATGACTCAAAGATCATCTCAGAAAGCTCTGAGAACTGTTCTAGCAATTAGAAGTCAAGACACAGTTTATATAAATGTTTTGAGACAGAAGTGAGTGATAGTTGCTCAGTCATGCCTGACTCTTTACAACCCCATGGACTGTAGCCTGCCAGGCTCCTCTGTCCATGGAATTCTTCAGGCAAGATTACTGGAGTGGGTTGCCATTTCCTTTTCCTTGAGACAGAAGGCTATACATCAAATGATGTATTATTGACAGTTTACATACTCCAGATGTAAGCATCATGGTGGTTGGCTATATGATCCCTTACAAAATCAAAACAGTGTCATCTTTTAAGGAGTTATCTGCATTGTTGTTGTTTTTTTGGTGAGACAGGGAGGGAAATGCAGTGCAGCTTGTGGGATCTTAAGTACCCAATTAGGGATTGAACACTGGCCCCTGGCAGTGAGGGCACCAAGTCCTAACCACTGGACCACCAGGGAATTCCCAGGAGTTGTCAAGATGCTGGGAGAATGTTGTTCTTTATGGTTGAGCAAGTATTGGGAGAGGTTTGGTCAATGCATAATGCAGATACTCAAAGCAAAGTGCAGGAAAAGAGGAGCTAAAAGGGTAGAGAAGAATTTTTTTGTTGAAATTTTTTGTGTCTTGCCATAAAATATAAATTTTATTTCACAGCATCACCTGTGACAGTGCACCCTGGCAGAACAAGCATAAAAGAGAGCCTAGAGTGATCAACAGGACAGAAATCAATAAC
This sequence comes from Bubalus kerabau, assembly GCF_029407905.1. NCBI lineage: Eukaryota > Metazoa > Chordata > Mammalia > Artiodactyla > Bovidae > Bubalus > Bubalus kerabau. The sequence goes on along the minus strand of NC_073635.1, from coordinate 5,209,182 downwards.
ACAGAAGAAACTGGAAAACACACACACAGACATTTCAAGCAAAAAAGAACCTTAAATACGAATCTGAGATATTGTCTTTCCATAGGTAAGGACTTATGCGAAAGTGATATCTTATTAAATTGACCTTATTTGTATCCATGGGCTGGTGAAGCCTGAGGACTTTCAGCTACTAAAGCAATAAATCAGAACAAATATAAGCCATAAATACATACATAATAAAAGTGTGAGTAAAATAAAAACCAGCTCATCCTTCATGCATTTCACCATTTTTGACTCATCAGAATTGGGACTGTGAATGATGAAGTTGATGAAGATGTCAAAGACAATGTCAAATGCAACTGAGAAAATTAAATCTCATCCAGAATACAAAAACAAATAAATAATTGGGATGCAAAATATTTCCTCCTCAAATAAAGCATAGCCATCTCCAATTGCAGTACATGGTTCAAGAGGTCATTAGAGGATACTACAAGATATACAGGTTTGCATTCACTTACTCTTCTCTAGAGGTTTTCTTTGTGGGACTGGAAGAACGCAAAGCCCCATCCAGCTACTGGAAATCCCTGAGTCAACACTTGGGTGCACTTTGGAAGATGAACAGCTGAGGACAAATTTTAAATATTGGTGGAAGGGATAATACTCTTAGAAATTAAGTAAGGTTGTCACTAAACAAAAGCAGCAGAGATTAAACACATGACACAATTCTGACCCCAGTGAAGCCACCTCTAATGCCGAAGTAGCCTCAGGTTGGCGGTAGGACTTCCTGCAAGAGTCCTCCTCAGCTGCAGGCACTGCAGCTGCTACTGATCATTCTGAAAGACTTTGCAGCTTGCTCTCATGTGCATCCAGCAATCAATGCTCAAATTTTTACTGAGTGCTTTTTCTTTTTTCCTCTCTCTCTCTCTTTTTTAATTGTGTTCACATATATTAAAAGGTAGTATATGTAATAAAGCTGTGATATATACTTTTTTCGCCTTCAGTGTGAATATGAAACAAATAGGGGAAAGAATGGTGTGGGAAATATGCATTATTTAAAGGATCATAAATTCCATTATCCTCATTTTCTGTCTCTGAGTGCTTTTTCTGTGTCTGGGATTAATTCAGTTCCATGAAAACATGGAAAAAAAAAAAAAAAGTGTGAAAAGCCCATTCCTGACATCTGGAAACTTTTTGGTCATAGGGACAGAAGTTAATACACATGATTAATAAGCAAACTATAAAAGATATTTAATAGCAAAGCACTAATGCATTGATTATAGAACTTAGCAGTTCACATTACAAAATTACTTACAGTTTTGGTTCTGCTAATACTGTGTGATTTGGGGCAAGTCTTATTGTATCCAATTCTCAGTGATCTCAGCAGTTGAATAAGGAAATTTAATAGCATGTTCTCCTAGGTGCCTTTCTTGAAAAGGTTAACAGTTTAGGAAACTGTAGACTAAACCCAAAGAAACAAGTAGTTTTATTTAATTGTACTGGCTCTTTGGTATTGCTCAGGTTATGAACCATGTATGAAGATGAATACTTGAGTACATATACATGCAATATATGCATACATGTTATGTGAAAGTGAAAGTGTTAGTTATGCCTGACTGTTTGCAACCCATGGACTGTAGCCCACCAGGCTCCTCTGTCCATGGAATACTCCAGGCAAGAATACTGGAATTGGTTGCCATGCTCTTCTCCAGGGGATCTTCCCAACCCAGGGACTGAACTGGGGTATCCCGCTTTGTGGGCAGATTCTTTACCATCTGAGCCATTAGTGTATGCTGCTACTGTTAAGTCGCTTCAGTCGTCTCCGACTCTGTGCAACCAACCCCATAGACGGTGGCCCACCAGGCTCCCCCGTCCCTGGGAATCTCCAGGCAAGAACACTGGAATGGGTTGCCATTTCCTTCTCCAGTGCATGAAAGGGAAAAGTGAAAGTGAAGTCGCTCAGTTGTGTCCGACTCTTCGCGACCCCATGGTCTGCAGCCCACCAGGCTCCTCCGTCCATGGGATTTTCCAGGCAAGAGTACTGGAGTGGGGTGCCATTGCCTTAGTGTATACATTTGTTTAAATAATGAAAGCAAACACAGTGAGAAGTTCTTTTATTGGTCTGAGGACAGACATAAATCAACTTGAGATAAAAGAATCACAAGAAAGCCAAGAACCAATATTTCACACAGACAAAAAAAATATGTACAAATAACTAACATACCCATGAAGACAATCAGCATCATTAGCCATCAGGGAGTGCCAATGAAAACAATAGTATGATTCAATGTCAAGCCCACTAGAATGGATTAAAAAATAAAACTGACATTATAAAATAAAATAACCATTTCTGAAAATAATTTAATCATTTCCTATAAATTTAAGTGTACATTTACAATATAGCCTAGCAGTTTCATTCCTGGGTAAGATGTCAGTACCAGGAATGCTCATAGGAGCTTTATTTGTGAATAAAAAATTGAAAACAAAATAATGTCCATTAAGTTTATTGATAAAAACATTTTATTATCTTAATTCAAAGAGTATAGTAGTCATCAAAAAAAAGAGCAAACTACTGATAAATACCTAATCACAGATGAATACTTGAAACAATATGCTGAGTGAAAGAAGTCAGACAAAAATATAAATACTGTATGATTCCATGTATTGAAAATCTGCAACACTCAAAACAAATCCATAGTGATAGAAATCATGTCAATAGTTGCCTGGGTCATGGGTAAGGGTGTGTAGACTGCCTGCAAAGGACATGAGGGAACTTTCCATATCATGATTAGGGTACTAAACATGTAGTATGTTTTTATAAAAGTCATAAAACTTACATTTAAATGCATGAAGCCTCACAGTTTACAATTAAACAGACTACAATATTGAAGCTAAAGTGGTAATTCATTGCATTATGAATTTTAGCATTTTGGCTACTTCTCTAGATGACTCTATGTAATATTCCACATTCACCAGTCTTCAGGAATTACTTGATAGGAGTTTATGTACTGATTAAGAGGTGAAAAACTATATTTAACAAGTAATAAACCAACAGTAAGCAAGAGAGTGTGTTATTGGCCAAAGAATAGATAAATAGATCAATGACATAAAATGCAGAATCTGGAAATAGAGCCATATAAATAAAATTGATACCTTCAAATTATGGTGCTGGAGAAGATTCCTGAGAGTCCCTTGGACAGCAAGATCAAACCAGTCAAATTTAAGGGAAATCAACCCTGAACATTTGTTGGAAAGACTAATGCTGAAGTTGAAGCTCCAGGATTTTGGTCATCTGATGTGAACAGCTGACTCATTGGAAAAGTCCCTGATGCTGGGAAAGATTGAGGGTAAAAGGAGAAGATGACATCAGAGGATGAGATGGCTGGATGGTATCACCAATTCAATGGACATGAACTTGGTCAAAAGTCAGGAGAGACACAGGGAGGTTTTCTGTGCTGCAGTCCATGAGGTCACAAAGAATTAGACATGACTGAACAACAGCAGCAATAACAAATATAGTCAACTGATATTTGATAAAGGAACAAAAGCAATACAATGGAGTAAAAATAGTCTTTCAACAAATGGTGCTGAAATAACTGAACACTCAGATACCAAAAAAAAAAAAAAAAAAAAAGAATCTAGACACAGAGTGTATACCCTTCCCAATAATTAACTCAGAATGAATTCTAGAACTAAATGCAAACCAAAACTATAAAGCTCCAAGAGAGCATAGAAAAAGCCTACCTGACCTTGGACGTGACTTTTTAGATACAGCACCAAAGTCACGATCTATGAAGGAAAACAATGATAAACTGTAGTTCCTTTAAATTAGAAACTTGTGCTCTGCAAAAGAAAGCATCAAGAGAATAAGAGACAAGCCACAGACTGGGAGAAAATATTTTTAAAGAACATCTAATAGCTAACTATTACTGAAAATAGACAAAGAACTCACAGAGCTCAAAAATAAGAGAAAAATCTAAAAATGAGCCAAAGTGCTTAATTGACTCCTCACCAAAGATAACAGATGGCAAATAAACATATACAAGGATGTTTCACATTATATGTCCTTAGGGGAATAGCAATGCAATCTCACTATGTATCTATCAAAACGGCCAAAGTTTGGAGCCCTGAGAGCAATGAGGAGGAGGATGTGGAGCCACAGACAGTCTCACTCAGTGCTGATGGGAATGCAAGATTATACAGTCACTTGTGAAGACAGTTTGAAGGAAAATTCTTACAAAACTAAATATACTCTTACCATACGATCCAGCAATCACATATCTCGGTATTTACCTAAAATAGCTCAGAACTTATGTCCACACAAAAACCTGCATATGGATGTTTATAGCAGCTTTATTCATAATTGCCAAAACTTAGAAACAATCAAGATGCCCTTCAGTAAATGAATGGATAAATAAACTATTGTCCATCCAGACAATGGAATAGTATTCAGCACTAAAAAGAGATGAGCTATCAAGCCATGAAAAGACATGGGAGGGACTTAAGTGCATATCAGTAAGTCAAATAAGCCAATCTGAAAAAGTCACACACTGTTTGACTTCTACCATATGGCATTCTGGGAAAGGCAAATCTATGGAGAAAATAAACTGTGCAGTGGTTGCCAGAGGTTGATGTAGGTTAAAGAATGAATAGGTGGGGCCCAGAAGATTGTTAAGGCAGTGAAAATACTCTGTGTGAGACTATAATGATGGATTCTTGTAACTATATGTTTGTCCACACCCATAGAATGTACTTCCAAGCAAGAAACCAAATATGAACTACAGATTTTGGTTGATCACACTGTGCCAGTGTAAGTTCAATAATTGTAACAACTGTACAACTCTGGTGAGGGACATTGATAGAGGGAGTGGGCTACATGTGTTTAGAGTCAGAGAATGTTTAAGAAATTGCTGTATCATCTCATTTTTGCTTTGAGCTTAAAACTACTCTGAAAGTACTCTTTAATATATAAAAGAAAAATTGAGTATTTAGAGAATGTAAAATATTATAATGACATTATAATTTTTCCTTCAGTGACATTTAAACTGTATATTTTGTTACTAAACCACAAATACCACTGCAAAAGAGTATTGCAGTGTCTTCCAATGTGTTTTCTACAAAATTTTTCAGAAGCTAATAATCTATGCACTCCTAACACTGTATGCTGGTTCAGCTGGAAATGTTAATCATATTTCTATTCCTCAGGAATGAAGAACACAAAGGCCACAAAATTTCTTCTATAAAGATGATTTATTATTGTTGAATATTCTCCTTTTCATTACTATGCATTTATTTAGGAAAGCAATCCTTGTAGGGGAAGAGGAACCATATGACAACTAGTAATTTGCAAACAAAAAAAGGGCCTGCTTCACTGATCCATGTCATTAACAGAGTCTAGGAGTCTCATAACAAGCACATCAGTTGAACAATACAGACTTCTATCTCCAAGTTATCCACACACTGGTTCACACACTCACATACACACAACACTCACAGAAATATAACAGAAGTAATACACATGCAACAGACATTTGCACAAGAACACACATCCATACACATAGACAACAGATCATTATAATTTACACATCTATGGCAACTGACATTATTCAAGAATTACTGCCTTTAAAAATGAACTGATTAAAGGGAAAAATGAAGAGGCAAATAATGTTATTGAGAGTTATAGATTTTGCAATTTTGTCCTGTCCCCCCAGGAAATTATTGTCCTTTTAAAGGAAAAGAAGCTCATTACCTTCTATCTACACTTCTCTGCACTGATTTTCTACCTTGCACTGGAATTATTTATGTACATCTTATCTCTGATTACACCATACACAGTTTAGGACTAAATCCTTTTCTGTATCATTTTTATAATTTCTGAATATCCAATATTATACTCTGATGTAGGTATTTATCAAGTGCAAATTAGCTGAATAATATATTAGTGTCATAATTATCATGATAATATTGAAACTATATTCATATAATGGAAAGAGGAAATAAATAAAACTGCTGGAATCCTTCCTAGAGGAAAAGGAAATGTTCTTATATTCTTTTTCAATAAAAGTAAGTAATAAATTATAGCAGTTCAAGTTTTTCAAATAAAAGAAAAAAAAATAAATAAGAGTGTTTGTGTTAGTGACTTTCAGTTCAGTTCAGTTCAGTTCAGTAGTTCAGTCATGTCCAACCCTTTGCAACCCCATGGACTGCAGCACGTCAGGCCTCCCCATCCATCACCAACTCCCAAAGTTTACCCAAACTCCATTGATTCGGTGATATCATCCAACCGTCTCATCTTCTGTCGTCCCCTTCTCCTTCTGCCTTCAATCCTTCCCAGCATCAGGGTCTTTTCAAGTGAGCCAGTTCTTCACATTGGGTGGCCAAATTATTGGAGTTTCAGCTTCAGCATCAATCCTCCCAATGACTACTCAGGACTGATTTCCTGTAGGATGGACTGGTTGGATCTCCTCGTTGTCCAAGGGACTCTCAAGAGTCATCTCCAACACCACAGTTCAAAAGCATCAATTCTTCGGAGCTCAGCCTTCTTTATCGTTCAACTCTCACATCCATACATGACTACTGGAAAAACCATAGCTTTGACTAGATGGGTCTTTGTTGGCAAAATAATGTCTCTGCTTTTTAATATGCTGTTTAGATTGGTCATAACTTTCCTTCCAAGGAGCAAACATCTTTTAATTCCATGGCTGCAGTCACCATCTGCTGTAATTTTGGAGCCCAAAAAAATAAAGTCTGTTACTGTTTCCACTGTTTTCCCATCTATTTTCCATAAAGCGATGGGAGCAGATGCCATGATCTTAGTTTTCTGAATGTTGAGTTTTATGCCAATGTTTTCACTCTCCTCTTTCATCAAGATGCTCTTTAGTTTTTCTTTGCTTTCTGCCATAAGGGTGGTGTCGTCTGCATATCTGAGGTTATTGGTATTTCTCCTGGCAATCTTGACTCCAGTTTGTGCTTCATCCAACCCAGCGTTTCTCATGATGTACTCTGCATATATGTTAAATAAGCTAGTGACTTTAATATATCTTATTTTACAATAATTAGTTGAATTGTTTCTAGTGAGATATTCCTAAATTATTCAGGAGCTGGGTATTTAAAAAATGGTTAAGTCCTTTTGTATGTGACTAAGTCCATTGCCTGATTTCTAATCCTGCTTACCCATAGCAATATCTATACTGATATTGATATGGTACCACCATATCAATATTGGTGGCACCCAGGCACCCAGGCAATATTGATTGCCCTGTTTTGTTTTTTTTTTTTTTTTTTTTGGAAAGAATCTAAACTTGTTAAGGGGACCCAACTTCCTCCAGTGCCCCCCCCACCCCAAAAGACTCAGAAGATACTGATAGTGTGCAGCTCCAGGAAAGGTCCTGATGTTATGCTTTACTCCAGTCATGGTTTGCATGATTCTCATCCATATGGGTTAGAGTCTTACACTGAGGCAGTCTGTACATGATTACCAATGCCCTCCTTGAGAAATCAGTCCACCAGATTTGTGAAAGGATCCCTCTTGTCCTGTATCCCAATTTGTCTGTGCTCCCTCCATCCCGCCCTCCTTGCCTCCCTTCTTCCATACTTTCTTTTTCCTCTCTCTTCCTCTAACTCCCTTTTCCTACCTTTCCCTCTTTCCCCTACTCCCAGTCCTTGATCTTACTCCCTTCTCTCCTGTTAAATATGTGAAAGGAAACAAGCAGCCCAGCAGCTTTGCAGATACCAAAAAGGTTTTCACCTTCACAGAGAGAACCAGCCCTGCAGGAAGCTGATGTTGAAGGTGACAGTGTTAAAAGACTGAAACAAACTAGGTCATCCCTGAGACACTATGTCTACTAATCCTGAATCCTGCACTCTACTTTTACTTTCTTAGAATGATAAACATACTTGTAGTTTAAGTCAGTTTGTTCCAATATTGTTGCAAACTAATTTTGATGCAATCCTTAATCTCAATCCTCTATCATGTTTTTAAATGTCCTTCCTTCCTCACTTATTTTTTCATAGGTGCCATTATTATAGTTAGATAAAGAAATATGCCTAGCTTTATGATACTAAATGATTACCATTAAATACTGACAATAGCAAAGGAAAATAGTACAAACTCCAATGAAATACTAACAGCTAAAAGGCCAATTTTTTAATGTGCATTTGTAGCAGCCATTTGACTGAGTCTATATAATGGTTTTAAAGGACTTTCAATAATGTTTCCTGCAGCTGTGCAGACTTTTAACTTTTAACTCTTCATTTAAAAAATACATCTAAATATAAATCAAGCACTATACACTTCCAATTTAGCTGTTTGAATGGAAAGAGAAAGTGGAAAGCTGGAGCAGTCATGAGTAAGTGCTATAGAAAGCTGTAGTCGACAGTTGCAATTTAAAACCAATCAAGTGGGCAGGGGAAGGGGAACAGGGAACCTGAAAATAACTGGGAAGCTTAGAAATAGTTTTAAAGCAATAGCTACCCTAATAATAACTATGGTTAATCAGCAATCCAAGAGTACCACCCTCTCTGCCAGTAGTTCAATTGCAACCCTTGGGTTTCCACCAGCAGTAATCACCTGAGTCAACCTTCCCTGCAAAGGCTATTTTGCCTTGTACCAAAGGGAAGAGTATGAAAAAGCAACAGTTACATAGTTATAAGCATCCATACTCTACATTTTCTGAGTACTGACTCAAGCAGAGGACTGGAAAACTAAGACCTTTTCACATCGATGACACATATCATAAGGAACACTCTCAAGTGTTTATTCCTGGAATTAAATGTCTATAATATCAAAACATGCTACCTTCTATGCCTTTACCACTAGTTATTATGTCTTGAAGAAAGAGAAAATGTCAATTTAGATCTAAAATAATCCCTTGTCCTTTAGCACCATGAAAGAAAGTAGACTGCCTTCATTGTTCTTTTACTTGTAACCTGAGCAAATCTTTTAAAGCCTGTTTCTGAAGACAGAGTCTCTGAAGACAAAGAATAGTACTCTACACTATGAATAGGGAAGTTTGTTGAACACAATTGCATATCTATATATTTTTTTTTTCAAATTGGAAAGCAGTATATAGAGACTATCAATTGGAGTCGTTCTTATCATCAGATTATCAATTTCAAGCTAGAAAGAAATTGGGAGATATGCTGCATCTTTGGAACTTATTTGTCACAAGCATAATCACTGATTTTCCTAAGGCAAGAATCCCTTAGAAGAAGTGGAATGGCCTTCATAGTCAACAAAAAAAGTCCAAAATACAGTACTTGAGAGCAGTCTCAAAGATGTCAGAATGATCTCTGTTCATTTCCAAGGCAAACCATTTCACATCACAGTAATCCAAGTCTGTGATGTCCCACCACTAATGCTGAAGAAATTGAAATTGACCAGTTCTATGAAGACCTACAAGATCTTCCAGAACTAGGATCAAAAAAAGATGTCTTTTTTCTCATAGGGGTGTGGAATGCAAAAGTAGGAAGTCGGGAGATGCCTGGAGTAACAGGCAAGTTTGGCCTTGGAGTACAAACTGAAGCAGGGCAAAGGATAGCAGAGCTCTGCCAAGAGAACACACTGGTCACAGAAAGCACCCTCTTCCAACAACACAAGAGATGACTCTTTGCATGGACATCACTAATTTTAAGGGCATAACAATTTCTGAAAGAAACAAATCCCAAGTCTGAAAGTGAAATTAAGTAAGAATAAAGGAAAGATAGCTTAAAATATATATTTGATTTTTTTTCATGTATTTATTCTCAGTAATGTCTACTTTTTTTTTTTTTTTTTTTTTCTGTAATGCCTAGATAGGCGTTATCAAGGGCTGGCTTGTCTGTTTAATACCTTGATCTTTTCTTCTGGGGCTGTCCCTCACGCCCTTCCCTGGAGATGGATGCAGAGGCAAGCAAGTGTAACATGCACTTTAGATGCTGTGGAAACGTATGGGCAAGTGGTTACAAAGGAATCTAGGCTTACTCAAGCAACAGCACCAGATAAAGGCAAAAGAGGAAGCAATGAAAGTGAAATGGAATGTTGTAAGGACTTCATCGGGGATCCTAAGCTTTGTTTTCTTGTTTTTTTTATTTTCCTGTAGCCTAAAGAATACAAGAGGGCATCTTCATTTTCTCTTTTTTCTCTAACAAAGGTAATACATGTTCATTATCTCTGAATAAATACTTGACATGTGTAATAAAAAATACAAAGAAATGAAATTGAATCATAATCCCCATAAATAGAATCAGTTCAGTCACTCAGTCATGTCTGACTCTTTGAGACCCCATGGACTGCAGCACCCCAGGCCTCCCTGTCCATCAACAACTCCTGGGGCTTGCTCAAACTCATCTCCATATAGAGAATAAACCACTGTTAACACCTTGTTGTATATAGTTGGTATATAAAGTGGAGAACAGAAAACAGATTGTATTAAAAAAAAATGGCATAGAGATATTTTTGGTCTCACCAGCTCCTCCAGAACCTTGCACTTCCCATCAAGAGAAGGACTCTCTTTCCCCTCCTTGACTGCCTCAACCATAGGGGATGGTGGAGCCAGTGCTGTGTGTCTTCTGAGGCTGGTGAAGCTTCAGGATGTTCACACTCCCTGTGGAGAAGTTCATTTCTGGGGCAAACCATTTCCAGGGAAAATCATTCAACATCACAGCAATCAAAGTCTATGTCCCAACCATTAATGCTGAAGAAACTGAAACTGACCAGTTCCAAGAAGACCTACAAGACCTTCTTGTAGCATGCATGTGGAGAAGAAGCACAGAGAGGGCTCCCACCACAGCAAGGAGCCCGTTAGGTTTGTGTAGGGAAGACCTGAGATCTCTCATCAGTAAGTATAGGCCACCAGATGTTGAGTGAACCAACTTTCAAATGAGTACAGTCCCCAATCTTCACATCAGCCAGCTAAACCTTGAACATCATGAAGGACAAACAAGTAGGCCCTACTTGCCCTGTCAGAATTGCTGACTTGCTAAAACTATGAAAAATTATTTTTTAAAATAATTTTAAAAAATATTTTTAAATAAAGTGCTGTGATTTTTTATGCAGCATTAGGCAACTGTATCTCATACACAGAGTATCACACCAATATTAGCATCTTTTGTATGCATTCTTTTAGAATTCATTTAAAATTTTGACCATATAACACAAATAAGTGTAAAATATTTTGTGTCGAGTATTTTTGGAAATATTACGACTATTTAGATATGACAGAGTAATTTTAAGATTATACTCCTACTTCAAAGACTAATTTTCATGGAATTTTAGCAATCAAGGGGAAGAGATACATTTATTAAAATATACACTTATCTCTTTTCCTAGAGATGGAACAAACTATGTCCCATTATTTTCATTTATTGAAGTAATAAGCACTGTTGGTATATAATAGATGTGGAGGAGAGAAATAGAGAATACATAGATGATGGGGAGAGAAGAAATGAACTAGAGTTGTAGGTGGTAAGGAAGGCAGAACAGAACAGGTATAATCATAAAGAAGAGAAAAAAAGACTCAGTAAATCAAAGAGTTCCAGAAAAACATCTATTTCTGCTTTATTGACTGTGCCAAAGCCTTTGACTGTGTGGATCACAATAAACTGTGGAAAATTCTGAAAGAGATGGGAATACCAGACCACCTGACCTGCCTCTTGAGAAATCTGTATGCAGGTCAAGAAACAACAGTTAGAACTGGACATGGAACAACAGACTGGTTCCAAATAGGAAAAGGAGTTCGTCAAGGCTGTAGATTGTCACGCTGCTTATTTAACTTATATGCAGAGTACATCATGAGAAATGCTGAGCTGGAAGAAGCACTAGCTGGAATCAAGATTGCTGGGGGAAATATCAATAACCTCAGAGATGCAGATGACACCACCCTTATGGCAGAAAGTGAAGAGGAACTGAAAAGCCTCTTGATGAAAGTGAAAGTGGAGAGTGAAAAGTTGGCTTAGAGCTCAACATTCAGAAAACGAAGATCATGGCATCCGGGTCCCATCACTTCATGGGAAATAGATGAGGAAACAGTGGAAACAGTGTCAGACTTTATTTTTTTGGGCTCCAAAATCACTGCAGATGGTGATTGAAGCCATGAAATTAACAGACACTTACTCCTTGGAAGGCAAGTTATGACCAACCTAGATAGCATATTCAAAAGCAAAGGCATTACTTTGCCAACAAAGGTCCATCTAGTCAAGGCTATAGTTTTTCCAGTGGTCATGTATGGAAGTGAGAGTTGGACTATGAAGAAAGCTGAGCATGGCAGAATTGATGCTTTTGAACTGTGGTGTTGGAAAACACTCTTTAGAGTCCCTTGGACTGCAAGGACATCCAACCAGTCCATTCTGAAGGAGATCAGCCCTGGGATTACTTTGGAAGGAATGATGCTAAAGCTGAAACTCCAGTACTTTGGCCACCTCATGCAAAGAGTTGACTCATTGGAAAAGACTGTGATGCTGGGAGGGATTGGGGTCAGGAGGAGAAGGGGACGACAGAGGATGAGATGGCTGGATGGCATCACTGACTCGATGGACGTGAGTCTCAGTGAACTCCGGGAGTTGGTAATGGACAGGGAGGCCTGGCGTGCTGCGATTCATGGGGTCACAAAGAGTCGGACACGACTGAGCGACTGAACTGAACTGAATTACAGGATCATAATATAGCGGAGGACACATGAAGGTGTTTAATACACCAATCCCAGGCTTTTACTGCCATTTGAAATTTAAAAGTGCTATCCCAGGTTCCACAATCTGTAATGGCCAAATTGCAAGCTAGTCAACTCTCTAACAAGTAGCCACAGCAACATACCACTGAGAAAAGTCATACTTAAGACTGGGTGCTCTGATCCTGTGAAGCTTGAATTTCCATGTTGATGGAATTAATACAAGAGCCCAGTGGGGCCTATAGAAGGAAGGCTATGATCTCTGATTCAACAGTAAGAACCACCCTAGGTCAATAATGAGTAACAAATATGTGGTCAATGTTATTTCAATGTGTAATTATAATATGTTTGTACATAACAACATTTGCTAAAAAAAAAAAAAAAAGCACATGTAAGATTCATTTCCATTAATTCTAATGTAAATCCAAGCATAATTTTCCAGCAACATACTTATTTTTCTTTATAACAAATTAAAGGTCTGTTTATAGCAATTTAGAGGTCTATTTTTGGCCACCTGGACTGATAGTTCAATTCTATTGCTTATCAGCTCAATTATTTTTGTTACAGTGCTGAGCTGCAAAGAATTATTACAGCTGTAAAATGGGGAGAATTACAGAATCTTTATTATTAGTTTGTTAGAGGATTATTAGAGGATTTAATGAGACAGCACATCTCATGTTCTTAAAATTCCCAGCACAAAATAAGCATAGAATAATATGAGTTCTCATTATTATTGTAGGCATTTTTTTTTTAATTTAAGAGGCTTAGTGTCTGCTTTTAGCCAATTATATTATGATTTTTTTTTTAGTTTTTGAATAGTGATATTTGCAATACAAAATTTTCTGTAAGTTAAAAAGTATTATTTTAAAAAAGAAAACGATTAGATAGCAGAAGAAAGTTAATGTTCTAAAGTAAGAGTTCATTTCTAACACTCCATAGCATTTGAGAACCTTAGTACAATTATCCATATTTGGCAAGTGATATTTACACAATTAAATAGATTAAGTTAAAGGAGAGGTCTGCTACCTTTTGAGGAATTCTTCAAGATTATAGACAACCTAGCTAAGTGAAGGTTACAAGTGCCATAAATTGGCTCTGTTTTAGCCACTATAATCTCCCTTTTGGATCTTTACAATTAAGGGTATAATTGATGGGAAAGGAGTTGAAATTTGTGTATACGAAAGTGTTTCTCTGGTAATTATTTTAAGGCCACAAAATGAAGTTAACTTACAAGGTCATGCATGTAGAGTACCATGTAATGTCTACATTAAAATGATTATAATGAATACCCATCAATTTAATAATGATTAGCTACTTGTTATACTGTATATTCCTCAAATGTTTCAAGGACAAAAAGCAATGAAGCTAAAACAAAACTCTCTGCAGATGGTATTGCAAATTTTCAGATTTCATTTTTGTGCTAAAATAACATATTATAGAGAGATTTTAGGGAAAGCATTTTACTAGTACTGGGACTTGGGGGTGTCTGTGGGGAGGTTGATAATCTAACATTAAAAAAAGACAATTGCTGTCCTTAAAGAAACTTTTCGTGTGGGAGATAATCACATAAGACATAACATGGGGAGTGAAGGAAGAGGAGTTGGAAAAAAACAGTGTGAGTTTTATATATATATAAATGCTCAGCTGATGAAACTTAAATAAGACATTTAGCCAAAGTTTCTCTAGGTAAACTAACGCTGAAGTTGTTAAGGCTTTTCTTGGTTAGCATTTATATATTTTGTCCATTTATGCAAAAAATATGTCAATTTACTCTGGTCCAAAAACTATGGGTCAGAAAAGTTACCTGGTTTGAACAATTTTGGCAAGACCCATCCATAGCTACTTGCGCATTAGGTAACAGAAAGAGGTAATTATGTTGTTTGCTAGAAACAAGTGAATCAGGTTAGATTTGATGTTTAAAAAATCTGAACTAGAGCACAATTTTATAGTTTTCATAATGGAAAGTGTATCGTTGATCCGGCTCACAGCTCCAGTTGTCTCTCTGTTCACATGTCCTCACTGTTTGCTGAACCCAGTGTGAGCATGGTGTGAGCTAAGAGGCTGGAAGAAGACTTGAGGAGCCATCAGAACTGCAGACATGTTTCTTTTCTCCTGGCTGGCTCAGCAGCCATCACACAGACTCTCTCCTGGCTGATGCAGTCGCTGTAGCAGCAGACACATTATATTCTCTCCCCTGTAGCCTACCCAGAAGACATAGCCACGAGGCAGTAGTAATTCACCACTTTCTAGGTGGAGAACACATATGCGTACCACATAAAGTAGCCTGTGACCAAGCCAGTACCTCTCATGACACACACGTGCAGTGCTACAAATTATCTCAGCTGTTCAGTTCAGTTTCAGTTCAGTCGCTCAGTTGTGTCCGACTCTTTGCAACCCCATGAATTGCAGCACCCCAGGCCTCCCTGTCCCTCACCAACTCCTGGAGTTCACCCAAACTCATGTCCATCGAGTCGGTGATGCCATCCAGCCATCTCATCCTCTGTCATCCCCTTCTCCTACTTCCCCCAACCCCTCCCAGCATCAGGGTCTTTTCCAATGAGTCATCTCTTCACATGAGGTGGCCAAAGTATTGGAGTTTCAGCTTTAGCATCAGTCCTTCCAAAGAACATCCAAGACTGATCTCCTTTAGAATAGACTGGTTGGATCTCCTTGCAGTCCAAGGGACTCTCAAGAGTCTTCTCCAATACCACAGTTCAAAAGCATCAACTCACCTCACAGGCTAGTAAAGTAATGCTCAAAATTCTCCAAGCCAGGCTTCAGCAATTCGTGAACTGTGAAATTCCAGATGTTCAAGCTGGTTTTAGAAAAGGAAGAGGAACCAGAGATCTCAGCTATTACATAGTCATTATTTACAAAACGTGGGGCGAGAGAGCCTGAACATGCCCTCTTGGCCAATTTGCTCTCTCCCCACAGAAAGTTACTGGAAAGCTCTAAGATTTATCTAGATGTTAGAAAGAGTCTGGAAGGGAGATCTGATGTAACATGGTTGAAGGAAGTGGTAGGATGGGAACAAACTTATTTTGTTTGTTCCCTGCCTAATTCCATTGCAAACCCTTATGGATGAAAAATACTGCCTGGCATATCAGTATACAAAGGACGTTGCAGCCATCAAGCCATCACATGGTGAGCCTTGAGGCAACTCAGGGTGGAGACAAATGGGCTGCCCACTGCCAAACCCTCAGCCATTGCGTTTATTCCCAACTCAGCACCCTGAGGGGACTGAGGATGAGAAAACACTGGATATTGGCCATAGATAGCCGAGTTACACATCAAGGGAATGATTTCACTGAGGCCAGACTCTGGCATCTTCTCATACATAAAAGAGTATTAAATTCCTTAAGAAATACCTGATTTTCTTTAGTTAACTGTAATCTTTAATGTTTCAGCTACCTGGTCTTTGTTGAAAAAGCTCCTGTATATCTGACTCCTCTGTTTGCCTTCTTGGAACAGTCCCTTGGAGCAACCTAAGACTCCAGTCTCCCCAGTTTGAAGTCCTCAGAATGTTGGCCAAATAAAACAACTCTCAATTTTGGACTTCCCCAGTGTCTCAGTGGTAAAGAATCCACCTGTGATGCAGGATAAACAGGGAATGGGTTCGATCCCTGGGTCAGGAAGATCCCCTGGAGGAGGACATGGCAACCCATTCCAGTATTCTTGCCTGCAGAATCCCATGCACAGAGGAACCTGTTGAGCTATGGTCCATGGGGTCACAAAGAGTTGGATACAACTGAGCACTCAACTTTTAGATTGTGCATTTCTCCTTTTCTTTTTTCCAGTTGACACCCTCCTTTACCTATGAATGACGTTGCTGATCAAACACATCTCTAAGCTCACCCTGATGCTCTGAATGCTTCTCAGTACGAGAAATTGGTAATATTAATTGGGCAGCCACTATCAGTCAATCAGAGCTGGCATGCACTCAGAACCTTAACCATGAGAAAAAATTGTATATTTTTGATATTGTCTTTAAGGCTTTACCATCTGTATACAGCTCTTTTCAGTCTTATATTTTACTAAACTCCCCCACACGTACTAAATTTAAACCATAAATATGTTATTATGGTTTAAGTAATTACTTAATTAATTAATGTTATTTCAGTCAGTTCAGTTCAGTCGCTCAGTCGTGTCCAACTCTTTGCAACCCTATGAATCGCAGCACGCCAGGCCTCCCTGTCCATCACCAACTCCCAGAGTTCACTCAGACTTACGTCCATAGAGTCAGTGTTGCCATCCAGCCATCTCATCCTCTGTCATCCCCTTCTCCTCCTGCCCCCAATCCCTCCCAGCATCACAGTCTTTTCCAATGAGTCAGCTCTTCGCATGAGATGGCCAAAGTACTGGAG
Organism: Bubalus kerabau; assembly: GCF_029407905.1. Taxonomy (NCBI): domain Eukaryota; kingdom Metazoa; phylum Chordata; class Mammalia; order Artiodactyla; family Bovidae; genus Bubalus; species Bubalus kerabau. Next base: position 5,192,201 of record NC_073635.1, on the reverse strand, counting down.
TTTCAGCTTCAGCATCATTCCTTCCAAAGAAATCCCAGGGCTGATCTCCTTCAGAATGGACTGGTTGGATGTCCTTGCAGTCCAAGGGACTCTCAAGAGTCTTCTACTACACCACAGCTCAAAAGCGTCAATTCTTCAGCACTCAGCTTTCTTCACAGTCCAACTCTCACAGCCATCCATGACCACAGGAAAAACCATAGCCTTGACTAGACGGACCTTTGTTGGCAAAGTAATGTCTCTGCTTTTGAATATGCTATCTAGGTTGGTCATAACTTTCCTTCCAAGGAGCAAGCGTCTTTTAATTTCATGGCTGCAGTCACCATCTGTAGTGATTTTGGAGCCCAAAAAAATACAGTCTGACACTGTTTCCACTGTTTCCCCATCTATTTCCCATGAAGTGATGGGACAGGATAATTATTGACTTGCAACTTCCTAATTTAGAATCCATTTATCTATTTTTCTTGCAAAAGTTCTCAATGCAACCTTCATTGAAATTCAAAAGCTACTCCACCACTAACTGCTTTCTCCATTAGAATTGATTTCTCTTTATTTCATATGTTTCATTAAACTTTTGGTTCAGTTCAGTCGCTCAGTCGTGTTGGACTCTTTGTGACCCCATGAATTGCAGCACGCCAGGCCTCCCTGTCCATCACCAACTCCCGGAGTTCACTCAGACTCACGTCCATAGAGTCAGTGATGCCATCCAGCCATCTCATCCTCTGTTGTCCCCTTCTCCTCCTACCCCCAATCCCTCCCAGCATCACAGTCTTTTCTAATGAGTCAACTCTTCGCATGAGGTGGCCAGTGTACTGGAGTTTCAGCTTTAGCATCATTCCTTCCAAAGAAATCCCAGGGCTGATCTCCTTCAGAATGGACTGGTTGGATCTCCTTGCAGTCCAAGGGACTCTCAAGAGTCTTCTCCAACACCACAGTTCAAAAACATAAATTCTTCAGTGCTCAGTTTTCTTCACAGTCCAACTCTCACATCCATACATGACCACTCGAAAAACCATAGCCTTGATGAGATGGACCTTTGTTGGCAAAGTAATGTCTCTGCTTTTCAATATGCTATCTATGTTGATCATAACTTTCCTTCCAAGAAGTGTCTTTTGATTTCATGGCTGCAGTCACCATCTGCAGTGAGTTTAGCCCATTTCACTGAATGTCAGTATTTCATGTGTATTACATTTACTTAAGGAATCAATTATATTTTATTCATTGTTTACCCTCAAGGAACCTGGCACAAAATTTACATATTTTATCAAACTGAGTTAAACTGATTTTAAAAACAAATGATCATAGTTGTACTTTCAGTTCAGTCACTGAGTCGTGTCTGATTCTTTGTGATCCTATGGACTGCAGCATGACAGGCCTTCCTGTCCATCACCAACTCCCAGAGTCAACCCAAACTTAAGTCCATTGAGTCGGTGATGCCATACAACCATCTCATTCTCTGTCGTCCCCTTCTCCTCCCTCCTTCAATCTTTCCCAGCATCAGGTCTTTTCCAATGAATCAGTTCTTCACATCAGGTGGCCAAAGTTTTGGAATTTCAGCTTCAGCATCAGACCTTCCAATGAACATTCAGGACTGATTTCCTTTAGGATGGACTGGTTGGATCTCCTTTCAGTCCAAGGGACTCTCAAGAGTCTTCTACAACACCACAGTTCATCTGCTCTCACAAGATATGCTGCCCTAACCTACTCTTGTCCTGCCTACTTTTATGTTCTTTGAATTGTTGTTCAAATGTTGTTCAAATTGTTGTTCAATATATTCAAGAAACTGATTATGGTATTTGCTGACCCAAAATGTGTCAAGTGTAGACATTTGATAATATAAAATTAGTACAGATTCTCAAATTATTTAAAATAGAAGTTAAAAGAGAGTTAGAAGAGCAAATAGAAGTTTGCTCAAGTAGACCTGGAACTTCTACCATTCATAAACACACATATTCACACACACAAATCAAAAATAACTATATGCAGAAAAGTATTTCAAAATTCGTCCTGTAGAGCATAATAGAGGCTAGTCTGATTTGTTTTGTTCATGCTGAGATGTATTTTATTTAGTTCAGAGAATTTATTTAAAGCCTTTACATAATCATTAAGCTCCAGGAATTGCCTCTATCAAGTTTTGTTAGCACGTGTGTACTCACTCAGCTCCTTATTTTCCTCTGAGTGGTATGTTCCTCATATATTCTAAGACCTAAAGTAAGTCAAGAAATTTCCCAAAGACTTAATTTCTTCACATATAAATTGGTAACTATAGTAATTTCTATCAATTTACCTACCTAAACAACTGCTATGGGGATCAATATGAAGCTTCCCTGATGGCTCAGATGGTAAAGAATCTGCCTGCAACGCAAGAGACCTGGATTCAATCCCTAGGTTGGGAAGATCCCCAGGAGAAGGGAATGGCAACCCATCCCAGTTTTCTTGCCTGAAGAATCCCATGGACAGAGGAGCCTGGGGGGCTACAGTCTAGTGTCACAAAGAGTCAGAAATGACTGAACGACTAACACACACTTGTGGGGATCAAAACAGAAAGTAACACACACAAACAATTCCAAAATATACTGTTATATAATATTTTACTCAGTAATATTAATCTCCAACAATTCAAATTTCAATTCTTAAAATGAGTTATTCAACCAAAGACAGCACTAAGTCACTAAATTTTTGGAGATTATTACAGCTGGCCACAGGGATGGGGGCAATACACCAAATGAAACATTTCTTTATCACTTGGGTAAAAAGATCTTTGGAAAATGGTTAGAAATGCCGCCAAATTGCATGCTACTAGACTCATACTTTGTGGATCATAAATTCTCTTAGATGGCTTTAGCTAAACTTAATTAGCTTAAAAAAACTTCTGTACTAAGATTAGTTGATGCTTTAATTAGGTGGACACAAAATAAAAAAGCTCAGTTTTACTAGATTTATCAAATTATTGCCTGAAATATTTCTCCCCTTTGACATATTAAAAAAGCAGCCTCACACTGAATACAACCACCAAGGAGACTGACAAATCTTTATATTACCAGAATTTGAAGAACCAGCTCATCTTCTGTCTGCATTTTTTTCCCGCTTTCAAAACGCAATTCCCAGTTGTGCTTAAGATGTCCATTTGCTCTTGTAAATCATCCGAACGTATATATTCAGGGAATCTATTGAAAAATATGTACCCTGGGCAAAGTTGGAGAGAGTGGAGATGGATGGAAGTGAAATTAGGTGAGTCACATTTGGGAAATAAATACCAGTACAACTTGGAATTGGATTTTACATAGCTGAGAGATGTCAAGGGCAACTTTGAGACAGCTGGCTTATACAACAGGAAGGGTGATAATGACTATTTACTAATTTAGAAAACAGGAGATTTGCCAGGGTTGGAGTAAACAAGCATCAAGAGAGATTTGGGGGTGGTTTTAGAATATTTCCTTTATATCTAGCCTGAAATTCCTAAATTCCATAATTATAAAATTATTCATATATGTTGAAATCATCTATACATTTTTTTTCTAACATAATGGCTTCTGAAGGTAAGAGTATGACAGGGTGATCTTAATAACTTAGCCTGTGTGGATGACTTTGTTGTTGTTCAGTTGCTAAGTCATGTATGACCCCATGAACTGAAGCACACCAGGTTTTTCACTATCTCCTTGAGTTTGCTTAAACTCATGTCCATTGAGTCAGTGATGCCATCCAATCATCTCATCCTCTATCACCCCCTTCTCCTTTGGCCCTCAATTTTTCCCAGCATCGGGGTCCTTTCCAATGAGTCAATTCTTCACAAAAGAGTTGCCCAAATTATTTGAGTTTCAGCGTCAGCATCAGTACTTCCAATGAATATTCAGGGTTGATTTCCATTAGGATTGACTAGTTTGATTTCCTTGCTTTCCAAGGGTCTCTCAAGAGTCTTCTCCAACACCACAATTTGAAAGTGCCAATTGTTTAGTGCTCATTATTCTTTATGGTCAAACTCTCACATCTGTACATGATTACTGGAAAAACCATAGCTTTGATTTTCGTGGATGAATTTATCAAATTGTTATACTATGGAGTAAGATTGTCCAGAACTTGTGAAAAATAATAAAAAAAAGACTGTAGAGTGAAGAGAAGATCACCAAAAGAAAAAAAAAAAAACTACTTTCTAATATTATCAAGATTGACTCTAGTGAAGCTATTAGAATTGGATAACGTTCACATTTGTTAAAGTTGGACTCATCAGGATGTAAAGTTTTTAAATAAATGCAACAGCTTTTCAAGGTGTGTGATTAAAAAGAATTTACTTTAGATTTCCTCTGTGATCTACATACCATAAATTTTCTTGCTCACTATGTTCAAACAATCAAGCAGAGCTAGTCATTAGCAAATTAACTGAGCCTTCTAAAGTGTATATTTCAAGCTCATGCTCATGATTTTGAATGAGGACCAATTATGTTCTCACATCTGTCACTCACAACATCAGCTGTGGAATGTCAAGACCCACTTGCATATGGTGTGTATACAGGAGAGCAGAAGTTCAGGAGTGAACTGTTCTTCTTGGCAAATGCTGTTGCCAGTATCTATTGACACCTATCAATTGATTCCTTTATTCTTAATAGAAGCTCATTTGTTTCCTCCAGGTATTTAAAAAAAATCCTTTTCCACATTAGAGGATTTTCATCCCTGAATTCAGGTTTTAAAAAGAGTTTGTTTATTGGATGGGGCAGGAGATTTAAGATATCATAATCCTTACAAATATATAGGTAAGAAAGTAGTTTAAGAAAACATAGGTAATAAATTATGTTGAGATGAGCAAATCTTGTATATAAATTATTGCATGAAAAAGTGACATTAATAAAAGTGAAAATTTTAGTTTTGTAAAAATATCATAAATTAAATCAAGTATACAAACTGGCAGAGGAGGCAATGGCAACCCACTCCAGTACTCTTGCCTGGAAAATCCCATGGATACAGGAGTCTGGTAGGCTACAGTCCATGGGGTCGCAAAGAGTCGAACATGACTGAGTGACTTCACTTTCACTTTTCACTTTCCTGCATTGGAGAAGGAAATGGCAACCCACTCCAGTGTTCTTGTCTGGAGAATCCCAGGGACAGAGAAGACTGGTGGGCTGCCGTCTATGGGGTCTCACAGAGTCAGACACGACTGAAGGGACTTAGCAGTAGCAGCAGCAGCATACAGACTGGTATTTAAATACACATACAAATATCTCCATTATTAATACCTAAGCATTTCTCTCTCATTCACAGCATTAGAAATTATTAATATTTTGAATCTTTAAAAATAAAATTATATGCTACAATTTATTTCATTTTGCTTTCTTAGATTATGTATTGGTCACACTGGATGAACTCTTGATGTTTCTGTACTGTTTGCACACTTTTCTCTATGAACCTACCATTGTATATTTCTTTAGATTTCTGTGTTTGTTATATGTGAAAAATACTGAAATATCACTGCATTTTAAGTTCACTGTTTTTTTCACTTTGTTATTTTTATATGAACTTTATTCATGGGATAGATATTTTGTTTTATTGGGTAGACCTTTTTTATTTCCTTAACTTGTGTTTTATTTTTATTTTTTATTTATTTTATTTTTTCTTTTTTTTTATTATTTTATTTTTAAACTTTACAAAATTGTATTAGTTATGCCAAATATCATAATGAATATGCCACAGCTTTGAGGATAAATTTTCCAAACTTTTTGACATGAAGAAATAAGCTCTGGAGTCTTGGTGTCATGGAAAATACAAATATTTTATTTGAAGTCATATGAGTTCATTGATTTGAGAACATTTATATTCTATGTTAATATCTTCATCTTATCATTTATATGATAGTTGCAACTATTCTGCTCTCTCAAGGAAAGATATTTACCATCTATAGTATCTTTTATTCAGTAATTTGTTGAACTTTCATACTTTTAGTCTCCTCTGATGGCCTCAGCCAACACCTAACCCAGGCAATTTCCTGCTTTCCCACTGCCTGTTCAATTATATTTTAAGGAAAGCTATCAGGTACAATCACATCACAACTTAAACACACTGCAGTCAACTAGCTCATGGCCTTGGCATTTTTTGCTTAAAAGGAATCACAACCAAACACATTTTGTACATGATGTTCTAGTTTTCTTATTTTTTCTTATTACACTTAATATCTCTTATAATGTATGCATGTTTTTTTTTTATTTTCAGATGATTACTGATTCCTCACAAATTAAATAGAATGAAATATCATATTCAGTTTAGCTTTCAAAAAATATTAAAATGCTTATAGTTAGCTAAAATTATATAAGTAAAAGACATAGTATGAAACAACAATGGAGATAGTATTTATATATGTATTCATTCTGATTGAATCTTGGAATGAGATTCTTGTTCAGAGAATGCACAAAATAAAGAAGGATCCAGCCTTCACACAAAAGAAGTTTAGGGACCCACATACTCTTAACAGAAAGCTACAAGACTTTTTACAAAGTAGGATTTGAGATATGATATGGACCCAATGGCAATCCACTCCAGTATTCTTGCCTGGAAAATCCCATAGATGGAGGAACCTGGTAGGCTACAGTCTATGGGGTTACAAAGAGTCGGACACGACTGAGCGACTTGACTTTATGGACCCAATACATTGTTCAGAAGGAATTTCTTCTCATTTACCCTATTTTTTTTTTCTCATTCATTGCTTTCTTCACTAATGTCAATTTCACTGACATATCTCAGATAATTCTTTAATCTTTTTTCCCCCTTTGTTCAGTTTTATTATCATACAACTTCCAATACTCTCAAAACTCTTCTTTGTAGGCAATCATAACTAAATCAGAGTGCTTCATGTAACACTATCTTTCTCTATTCCAATATCCATTAAATCTATTTTTCCAAGTATTCTGGAAACCACTTTTGAGGGATAATTTAAAGTCTATAACGAAAACAGATAAATTAGTTATTCTACAAGGTATACTTTTTTTTTTTTTAATGTAGATGAGTGAGATGTAAAGACTAATGGCTGTTAGTAAGAATAACTACAAATCTTGTGGCTTTAGTCTAATTTAGTGGCCACAGGTGAAGAACACCTGGAGAGGTTTTCACACATTCATTTTCCTGGTCCATCTACATAAGATGGCTACTGGGCATATGCATTTTTTTTTAAAGTACCCAGATACTTTAATATGCCATTAGGTTTGAGAATCACTGTTTAATTATTGATTATATAAGTAACTAAAGAGTTTAGAACAGCTCAGTGAAATAGATAGTCTTTGAGAATTTATTGCATATTTATCTCTTGATTCTAAAATATAGATATTCAATTATATGGGGTTTCTTTACAGAAGTCATTGAGAAATTAGGTGAAAAACTCAAAAAGAAAATGTATCAATTAATGCAACTAAATAAATCTTGAATATTTGAAACTGAATATCATTGTTATCCACTGAAAGTTATCCACTGAAAGCACAAAATAATTGATTAATTACATTATACTAAAAAAAAAAAAAAAACTAACACCAGAGCTTTAATGATGTTATATTAAAAATTCTCTAAATATACATTTGTGTAATGTTAGGTTTTCCTCTAATTTCTTTAAAAAATAATTTCCAAGATGGTGGAGGAATAGGATAGGAAGACCACTTTCTCTCCAACAAATTCATCAAAAGAACATTTAAACGCTGAGTAAATTCCACAAAACAACTTCTGAATGCCAGCAGAGGACATCAGGCACCCAGAAAAGCAGCCCATTGTCTTCAAAGGGAGGTAGGAAAAAATATAAAAGACAAAAATAGAGACAAAAGAGGTAGGGATGGAGCTCCGTTCCAGGAAGGGAATCTTAAAGAGAAGTTTCCAAACACCAGGAAACACCTTCACTGCCAAGTCTGTGACGAGCCTTGGAACCTCAGAGGGCAATATAACTGGGAGGGAAAATAAATAAATATTTAAAACCCACAGATTATGTGCCCAATGGTAACTCCCCCAGCAGAGAAGCAGCACAGACGCCTGCACCTGCCACTAGCAAGTGGGGGCTGGGCAGGGAGGCACGGGCTGCATTACTTAGAGTAAGGACCAGGCCTGAATTCCCTGAGGGCAATCTGAGGGAACTAACTTGGTCTAGCAAGCCAGACTGCGGGATAGCTACCACGCGAAAAGCCCTAACCTAAGACACCATCAGGTCCACTCGCAAACAAAGGACTGAACAGAGCTAACTGGCTGCAGACCATCCCCCTCCGGTGACAGGCAGCCAGAGCTGGAATGGGGCAATCACAGCCCCAGAGAGGCATTATCTACCAAACTGCAAGCAGGCTTCTTTGCTAACTAAGACTTCTTGGGGTTCTGGACAGTCGGCTTAGACCTGGGAGGTGCATGCAGCCCAGGGCCAGCCTTGAATGGTTCCCAGCGGAGCAACATAGAGCCTGAGCAGTGTGGGCAGGGAGGGCACACGTGCCATGAGCTGGGGCAGGCCCAGTGTGGCTGAGACACTGCGAGCACACCCCAGTGTTATTTGTTTGCAGAATCCTTCCCTCCCTACAGTGCAACTGAACAAGTGAGCCTAAAAAAGTGTAACACCACTGCCCTCTTGTGTCAGGGCAGAAATCAGACACTGAAAAGACCAGCAAACAGAAGCTAAAACAGAGGGAACCACCTTGGAAGTGACAGGTGCAATAGATTAAAACCCTGTAGTTAGTACCGACTACGTAGGAAGGGGCCTATAGATCTTGAGATATATAAGCCAGACCAAGGAACTATCTGAAAATGAACTGACCCCACACTGCCCACAACAACACCAGAGAAAGTCCTAGATATATATTTACTATTTTTACTATCATTCTTTATTTTTTTAAGTCCTCTACTACTCCTTTAATTTTCATTTTTACAACCTATTACCACACTTATGGCATAAAGTGAAGAGGAACTAAAAAGCCTCTTGATGAAAGTGAAAGTGGAGAGTGAAAAAGTTGGCTTAAAGCTCAACATTCAAAAAATAAAGATCATGGCATCCGGTCCCATCACTTCATGGGAAATAGATGGGGAAACGCTGGAAACAGTGTCAGACTTTATTTTTGGGGGGGCTCCAAAATCACCGCAGATGGTGACTGCAGCCATGAAATTAAAAGACGCTTACTCCTTGGAAGGAAAGTTATGACCAACCTAGACAGCTAATTCAAAAGCAGAGACATTACTTTGCCATCAAAGCTCCGTCTAGTAAAGGCTTTGGTTTTTCCTGTGGTCATGTATGGATGTGAGAGTTGGACTGTGAAGAAGGCTGAGCACCGAAGAATTGATGCTTTTGAAATGTGGTGTTGGAGAAGACTCTTGAGAGTCCCCTGGACTGCAAGGAGATCCAACCAGTCCATTCTGAAGGAGATCAGCCCTTTGATTTCTTTGGAGGGAATGATGCTGAAGCTGAAACTCCAGTACTTTGGCCACCTCATGCAAAGAGTTGACTCATTGGAAAAGACTCTGATGCTGGGAGGGATTGGGGGCAGGAGGAGAAGGAGACGACAGAGGATGAGATTGCTGGATGGCATCACTGACTCAATGGATGTGAGTCTGGGTGAACTCTGGGAGTTTGTGATGGACAGGGAGGGCTGGCATGCTGCGATTCATGGGGTCGCAAAGAGTCGGACATGACTGAGTGGCTGAACTGAACTATTACTTTACAAAAAAAAAAAAAAAAAAAACTAATTTTTAAAGCAAACTTTATATATATATATATATATATATATATATATACACACACACACACACATATATATGTGTGTATATATATATTCTTTATAATTTTGGTGACTTGTTTTTTTCTTTTCTGTAATATTGTATTTTTGAAAATCCAACCTCTACTCTAGATTTTTTTATCTGTGCTTTTTTGGTATTTGTTATCAATTTTGTACTTTTAAGAACCCAATCTTCAGTACCCATTTTTACTTGGGAGTGAGATTACTGTCTTGATTGCCCTCTCCCCCTTTGGACTCTCCTTTTTCTCCACCAGGTCGCCTCTATCTCCTCCCTCCCCCTTCTCTTCTCTACCCAATTCTGTGGATCTCTTTGTGTGTTCCAGACGGTGGAGAACACTTAAGGAACAGATTACTGGCTGGATCTGTCTCTCTCCTTTTGATTCCTACATTTATCCTCCCGGCCACCTCTGTCTTCTTCCTTCCTCTTCTCTTCTCTGTATAACTCCATGAACATCTCTGAGCAGTGCAGACTGTGGAGCACACATAAGGAAGTGATTACTGGCTAGCTTGCTCTCTCCTCTTTTGATTCCACCTCCTCTCATTTAGGTCACCTCTAACTCCCTCCTCCCTCTTCTCTTCTCTATGTAACTCTGTGAACCTCTCTGGGTGTCCCTCACTGCGGAGAAACTTTTTATCTTTAACCTAGATGTTTTATCAACAATGCTATACAGATGGAGAAGGCTTGAGGCTACTGTAAAAATAAGACTGAAAACCAGAAGCAGGAGGCTTAAGTCCTAATCCTGAGAAAACCAGAGAACTTCTTACTCCAGGAAACATTAATCGACAGGAGCTCATCAAACGCCTCCATACCTACACTGAAACCAAGCACCACCCAACGGACAAGTTCCAGAGCAAGACATACCACGCAAATTCTCCACCAACACAGGAACACAGCCCTGAGCTTCAGTATACAGGCTGCCCAAAGTCACTCCAAACCAATTGACATCTCATAACTCATTCCTGGACACTTCATTGCACTCCAGAGAGAAGAAATCCAGCTCCACCCACCAGAACACCGACACAAGCTTCCCTAACCAGGAAAACTTGACGAGCCACCTGTAAAACCCCACCCACAGTGAGGAAACTCCACAATAAAGAGAACTCCATAAACTGCCAGAATACAGAAAGGCCACCCCAAGCACAGCAATATAAACAGGATGAAGAGGCAGGGGAATACCAGCAGGTAAAGGAACAGGATAAATGCCCACCAAACCAAACAAAAGAGTCAGAGATAGGGAATCTACTTGATAAAGAATTCCGAATAATGATAGTGAAAATGATCCAAAATCTTGAAATCAAAATGGAATCACAGATAAATAGCCTGGAGACAAGGATTGAGAATATGCTAGAAAGGTTTAACAAAGACCTAGAGGAAATAAAAAAGAGTCAGTATATAATGAATAATGCAATAAATTAGATGAAAAACAATCTGGAGGCAACAAATAGTAGAATAAGGGAGGCGGAAGATAGGAGAATAGTAGATATAAATGAATCAGAGAGGAAAAAAGAAAAACAAATTAAAAGAAATGAGGACAATCTCAGAGACTGCCAGGACAATGTTAAATGCCCCAACATTCGAATCATAGGAGTCCCAGAAGAAGAAGACAAAAAGAAAGACCATGAGAAAATACTTGAGATAATAGTTGAAAAATTCCCTAAAATGGGGAGGGAAATAAGCACCCAAATCCAAGAAACCCAGAGAGCCCCAGACAGGATAAACCCAAGGCAAAACACCCCAAGACACATATTAATCAAATTGACAAAGATCAAACACAAAGAACAAATATTAAAAGCAGCAAGGGAAAAACAACAAATAACACACAAGGGGATTCCCATAAGGATAACAGCTGATCTTTCAATAGAAACTCTTCAGGTCAGGGCATACTTAAAGTGATGAAAGAAAATAACCTACAGTCCAGATTACTGTACCCAGCAAGGATCTCATTCAAATATGAAGGAGAAATCAAAAGCTTTACAGACAAGCAAAAGCTGAGAGAATTCAGCACCACCAAACCAGCTCTCCAACAAATGCTAAAGGATCTTCTCTAGACAGGAAACACAACATGGGTGTATAAACTCAAACCCAAAACAATAAAGTAAATGGCAATGAGATCATACTTATCAATAATTACGTTAAACATAAATGGGCTGAATGCCCCAACAAAAAGAAACAGACTGGCTGAATGAATACAAAAATAAGACCCCCTATATATGAGACCCACCTCAAAACAGGGGACACATACAGACTGAAATTGAAGGGCTGGAAAAAGATATTCCACACAGAGACCAAAAAAAGCAGGAGAAGCAATGCTCATATCAGATAAAATAGACTTTAAAACAAAGGCTGTGAAAAGAGACAAAAAAGGACATTACATAATGATCAAAGGATCAATCCACGAAGATATAACAATTATCAATATATATGCACCCAACATAGGAGCACCACAATATGTAAGACAAATGCTAACAAGTACGAAAGGGGAAATTAACAAGAAGACAATAATAGTGGGAGACTTTAATACCCCACTCACACCTATGGATAGATCAGCTAAACAGAAAATTAACAAGGAAACACAAACTTTAAATGATACAATAGACCAGTTAGACCTAATTGATATCTATAGGACATTTCACCCCAAAACAATGAATTTCACCTTTTTCTCAAGCGCACATGGAACCTTCTCCAGGATAGATTACATCCTGGGCTACAAATCTAGCCTTGGTAAATTCAAAAAAATTGAAATCATTCCAAGCATCTTTTCTGACACAATGCTGTAAGATTAGATCTCAATTACAGGAGAAAAAAACTATTAAAAATGCCAACATATGGAGGCTGAACAACATGCTGCTGAATAACCAACAAATCATAGAAGAAATCAAAAAAGAAATCAAAATATGCATAGAAACGAATGAAAATGACAACACAACAACCCCAAACCTGTGGGACACTGTAAAAGCAGTCCTAAGGGGAAGGCTCATAGCAATACAGGCATACCTCATGAAACAAGAAAAAAGTCAAATAAATGGCCTAACTCTACACATAAAGCAACTAGAAAAGGAAGAAATGAAGAACCCCAGGGTTAGTAGGAGGAAAAAAATCTTAAAAATTAGGGCAGAAATAAATGCAAAAGAAACAAAAGAGACCATAGCAAAAATCAACAAAGCCAAAACCTGGTTCTTTGAAAGGATAAATAAAATTGACAAACCATTAGCCAGACTCATCAAGAAACAAAGGGAGAAAAATCAAATCAATTAAATTAAAAATGAAAATGGAGAGATCACAACAAACAACACAGAAATACAAAGGATCATAAGAGACTACTATCAGCAATTGCATGCCAATAAAATGGACAACGTGGAAGAAATGGACAAATTCTTAGAAAAGTACAACTTTCCAAAACTGGACGAGGAAGAAATAGAAAATCTTAACAGACCCATCTCAAGCACAGAAAGTGAAACTGTAATCAGAAATCTTCCAGCAAACAAAAGCCCAGGTGCAGACGGCTTCACAGCTGAATTCTACCAAAAATTTGGTAGAATAGAGAAGAGCTAACACCTATCCTACTCAAACACTTCCAGAAAGTTGAAGAAGGTAAACTTCCAAACTCGTTCTATGAGGCCACTATCACCCTAATACCAAAACAAGACAAAGATGCCACAAAAAAAGAAAACTGCAGGCCAATATCACTGAGGAACATAGATGCAAAAATCCTTAATAAAATTCTAGCAATCAGAATCCAACAACACATTAAAAAGATCATACACCATGACAAGTGGGCTTTATCCCAGGGATACAAGGATTCTTTAATATCCGCAAATCAATCAATGTAATACACCACATTAGCAAACTGAAAAATAAAAGCCATATCATTATCTTAATAGATGCAGAGAAAGCCTTTGACAAAATTCAACATCCATTTATGATAAAAACTCTCCAGAAAGCAGGAATAGAAGGAATATTCCTCAGCATAATAAAACTATATATGACAAACCCACAGCAAGCATTATCTCAATAGTTAAAAATTGAAAGGATTTCCCCTAAAGTCAGGAAAAAGACAAGGGTGCCCACTTTCACTACTACTATTCAACATGGTTTTGGAAGTTTTGGCCACAGCAATCAGAGCAGAAAAAGAAATAAAAGGAATCCAAATTGGAAAAGAAGAAGTAAAAATCTCACTGTTTGCAGATGACATGATCTTCTACATAGAAAACCCTAAAGACTCCACCAGAAAATTACTAGAACTAATCAATGAATATAGTGCAGTTGCAGGATATAAAATCAACACACAGAAATCCCTTGCATTCCTATACACTAATAATGAGAAAATAGAAAAAGAAATTAAATAAACAATTCCATTCACGATTGCAACAAAAAGAATAAAATACTTAGGAATATATCTACCTAAAGAAACTAAAGACCTATATATGGAAAACTATAAAGCACTGATGAAAGAAATCAAAGGGGACACTAATAGATGGAGAAATATACCATATTCATGGATCGGAAGAATCAATATAATGAAAATGAGTATACTACCCAAAGCAATCTATAGATTCAATGCAATCCCTATCACGCTACCAATGGTATTTTTCACAGAGATAGAACAAATAATTTCACAATTTGTATGGAAATACAAAAAACCTCAAATAGCCAAATAAATCTTGAGAAAGAAGAATGGAACTGGAGGAATCAACCTACCTGACTTCAGGCTCTACTACAAAGCCACAGTCATCAAGACAGCATGGTACTGGCACAAAGACAGAAATATACATCAGTGGAACAAAATTGAAAGCCCAGAAGTAAATCCACACACATATAGACACCTTATCTTTGACAAAGGAGGCAAGAATGGAGGAAAGACAATCTCTTTAACAAGTGGTGCTGGGAAAACTGGTCAACCACTTGTGAAAGAATGAAACTAGAACACTTTCTAACACCATACACAAAAATAAACTCAAAATGGATTAATGATCTCAATGTAATACCAGAAACTAAAAAACTCCTAGAGGAGAACATAGGCAAAACACTCTCCGACATAAATCACAGCAGGATCCTCTATAACCCATCTCCCAGAATATTGGAAATAAAAGCAAAAATAAACAAATGGGACCTAATTAAAATTAAAAGCTTCTGCACAACAAAGGAAACTATAAGCAAGGTGAAAAGACAGCCTTCAGAACGGGAGAAAATAACAGCAAATGAAGCAACTGACAAAGGACTAATCTCAAAAATATACAACCAAACACTTGCAGCTCAACTCCAGAAAAATAAATGACCCAATCAAAAAATGGGCCAAAGAACTAAATAGACATTTCTCCAAAGAAGACATACAGATGGCTAACAAACACATGAAAAGATGCTTAACATCACTCATTATCAAAGAAATGCAAATCAAAACCACAATGAGGTACCATTTCATGCCAGTCAGAATGGCTGGTATCCAAAAGTCTACAAGTAATAATTGCTGGAGAGGGTGTGGAGAAAAGGGAACCCTCTTACACTGTTGGTGGGAATGCAAACTAGTACTGCCACTACGGAGAACAGTGTGGAGATTCCTTAAAAAACTGGAAATAGAACTGCCTTATGACCCAACAAACCCACTGCTGGGCATACACACCGAGGAACCAGAATTGAAAGAGACACGTGTGCCCCAGTGTTCATCGCAGCACTGTTTATAATAGCCAGGACATGGAAGCAACCTAGATGTCCATCAGCAGATGAATGGATAAGAAAGCTGTGGTACATATACACAATGGAGTATTACTCAGCCACTAAAAAGAATGCATTTGAATCAGTTCTAATGAGGTGGATGAAACTGGAGCCTATTATACAGAGTGAAGTAAGCCAGAAAGAAAAATACCAATACAGTATACTAACGCATATATATGGAATTTAGAAAGATGGTAATGATAACCCTGTATGTGAGACAGCAAAAGAGATACAGATGTATAGAGCAGTCTTTTGGACTCTGTGGGAGAGGGAGAGGGTGGGATGATTTGGGAGAATGGCACTGAAACATATGTAATATCATATATGAAATCAATCGCCAGACCAGGTTTGATGCATGATACAGGATGTTTGGGGGCTGGTTCATTGGGATGACCCAGAGGGATGGTATGGGGAGGGAGGTGGGAGGGGGGTTCAGGATGGGGAACACGTGTATACCCGTGGCAGATTCATGTCGATGTATGGCAAAACCAATACAATATTGTAAAGTAATTAACCTCCAATTAAAATAAATAAATTTATATTAGAAAAATACAAAAATAATTTCCAATGATTCTCAGCAAAATTTTAGCTTTTAGAGAAAAATGGAAAAGAATTTTTTTTAAATACATTGTAACAATCTTTAATACTATAGAGGAACTACTTTATAGTACAAATACCAAACTTTTATGCACCTAAATTATGTGTACACACCACAATAGGACTGCATACCTAAATGCCTGTATTTGTATCCATATCTGCATTTGTACCTACATATGTATATCAAACCCCTTTTCAAATTTCATTAATGAAACCACTCTTTTATATAAGGTCATCATGTTTCCTAAATTGCTTAAAATATTACTTTTTTATATAATATTCAGAGATTGGTATTTCCCTTTGCTGGTAATTCCAGAAATGCTTGCATGTAAATTTTCAAGATCCTACATAAAAGAGGCATTGATTTTTAGCTTTCCTCTAATTTCAAATGAAGCACACTTTTTCTACTATTTTTAAGAGCATGGCATCTGGTGCCATCATTTCATGGCAAATAGATGGGGAAATAATGGAAACAGTGGCAGACTTTATTTTTCTAGGCTCCAAAATCACTGCAGATGGTAACTGCACCCATGAAATTAAAAGATGCTTACTCCTTGGAAGGAAAGTTATGACCAACCTAGACAGAATATTAAAAAGCAGAGACATTACTTTTCCAACAAAGGTTCGTCTAGTCAAGGCTATGGTTTTTCCAGTAGTCATGTGCGGATGTGAGATTTGGACTATAAAGAAAGCTCAGTGCCAAAAAATTGATGCTTTTGAACTGTGGTGTTGGAGAAGACTCTTGAGAGCCCCTTGGACTGCAAGGAGATCCATCCTAAAGGAAATCAGTCCTGAGTTTTCAATGGAAGTACTGATGTTGAAGCTGAAACTCCAATCCTTTGACCACCTGATGCAAAGAGCTGACTCATTTGGGAAGACCCTGCTGCTGGGAAAGATTGAAGGTGGGAGGAGAAGGGGATGACAGAGGATGAGATGGTTGGATGGCATCACCGACTCAATGGAGATAAGTTTGAGTAAACTCTGGGAGTTGGTGATGAACAGGGAGGCCGGGCATGTAGTCCATGGGGTTGCAAAGAGTCGGACATGACTGAGCCACTGAACTGAACTGAACTAAACTGAACTTAACCACTTATTTGAAGAAAATACACTATAATTGTGCTCAAAGACCTTCTTATGCAAAAACAGAAAAACACAGATAGGAAATTCCAATTTATTCACCCTTACCCTAGAACAAAATTGACTAGCTCTGAGGAGAATTATGCTTTGAAGTTTCTTAGGAACCACACTTTTATCTTATTCTGACTGTGCATCATTTTTCCTTCTTATACTTCGTAGTCTCCAGAGTCCTGTTTTCAAACCCCGAGATCATGAGCATATGCTTTTTTGAATTTGTGACTATTTCCTGTATTAAGTATTCTGAAAGGGAATGGAGAAAAAAATCAATCACTTGTTGAACTTATATGAGTGGAGTAGATTCAACAGAATTCAAACAGCAATGTTACAATACTGTTTATAATATTATACTTTCTGTAATTCTCTTTTTAAATATGTTTCTGGCTGATATATCATGTCCTCCATATCTTTGCAGCTCACTTTTTAATATAAAGCACTTATATTTAGATATGAGAAAGCCTAGTCTGAATCAATTTCAAAACTTCTCTTTCTTAGCCAAATTTAAGCATTTCCCATTCTCTCAGAGTCTAACACAGTATTCCACAGTTTGGCAGTGCATAGGGGAACATAGTTAGGCCTATCTCCATGTGAACTCCCTTTCCTGTTTCTGTTTATCAAAAGCTTCCAGAGTCTCTATCATTGGGGCAAGGGAAGCAGGTGGTTAGACAGACAAAAAGGCCAATTCCTTTCTTAGTCTCTAAATGATTAACTGCTCACTTCCCTACTCAAAGTGACAATTTTGGATTCTTTGGAAATTTCTTCCTCCCCCAACCCTGAGGAGTACCCTGTCTGTAATCATTTCTTGGGGCAAAAAAAATGTACATCTACTATCTCTGCCTCTTGTTCTCACCCAACCCAGCTTTGGTGGAAGGGTACCCCTGCAAGCAAGACCCTTGGACTGGTTTTGTCAAGATGACTTACTTTAATCAGAGTTCTCCAGGAAAACAGGAAGAGAAGCAGAGACAGAGAGAGAGAATCCTGCCTCACTCCACATTTTTCTTTTGTTCAAGCTGATTCCACCCACATTAGGAAGGATTGCTTTACTCAGTTCATTCTTTCAAATGTTTCCCCTCTCCCCCCAGAAATATTCTCACAGACACACCCAGATAATGTTTAACCAGATATCTGGGCATCCAAGTTAACACTACTATTTCCTCAGGCATCCTCTCCAGCCCATAGAAAATCCCACAAAACCTGGAGTCTGGATGGTGCTTTTTTCAGCCTTTCGTGTAGTTTGGTATCAGAGGTGGCAGCAGTCTATCTTTCTCATCTAGATTTTTCTATATATATAGAACCACACTCTGATCTCTGTGTCCTCTTCACAATACTCTGTGTGCTTGTGTTCTAAGTTGCTTCAGTAGTGTCTGACTCTTTGCAACCCTATTGAAAGTAGCCCACCAGGCTCCTCTGTCCATGGGGTTCTCCAGGCAAGAATACTAGAGTGGGTTGCCATTTCCTCCTCCAGGGGATCTTCCTGACCCAGGGATCAAATCCTCATCCCTTATGACTCCTGCATCAGTAGGTGAATTCTTACCACTGGCACCAACTGGGAAGACACACAAAACTCTAGAGGACAAAATTCAAGTTTTTACAACAAATTTTAACATCTCCTGTTCCAGTCTTTGAACACAGCCTGTACAATAATATCTTTTAACTGTTAGCTAAAGCAGTGTGATGGAAAATTGTTATGCAAAAACTCACCTCAAAAAATAGTGAAAGACAAGATCATTTTGGTCAACTTCTGCATTAGATGAGTCAGGCAACATAGATACAACAAGATGTGGATACTTCTTGCCTAATTTTTAGTTTAGTGTTTTTTTTTTTTTTCCTTAAAACTGTATTCTACAAGTCTCTTTAATAGTAGAAACTGTCCATTAAATATTATCTCTAACATAAAACTGAGTACTTAAATTATAATTTACAATAGTGCTAATTACTCTAATGATATTGTGTTTTATATCATCAAGATCTGAAATCTGACTTGACTTATTAGATGCTGAATGAAGTTATATCATCAAATAGATATCAATAAAAATATGGTGATTGGTGAGTACTTGGTCATATTTACAGAGAGAAATATTTATAACTCAAATGCAAAATGCAAGTTGATTCCTCATGTGTGAGCACTGAATACTAACACAAAGAGACACGTCTATTGTTATTGTTGTTGTTTGTAAATAGCACAAAATTACTTCTGTTGGTTTGTTTTTGAGGGGTGAGTTCACATGACAGAGTTGATAGTGACAATGTAGTTTTCAAGTTGAAAGTCCTCTCAGTGGTTGACACGTTTCTTGACCATGTAGCTATACTCTCCAGCATAAGTAGCTAGAGATACTTCTATAGCATATATTTAAGCTGGCCCAGAAGTATTTTGTTGCTCACGCATCACAATTCTGTGCAACATAATAATTGATAACAAGAAAGGATGCAAAGAACTCCACAAAAAGTGAGAATTTTCAACTGGTTTGGATTGGAGACATAAGGATGCAGTTTATACTTGGTATGCTCTGAGTATGTCCCCCTCAAATACACATGTTGAGATTCTAATATCCAAATTGATGTTATTAAAATGCAGGACCTTTGGGAAGTGACTAGGTCATGTGGATGAAGCTATTATGAATGGTATTAGTGCCCTTATAAGGAGACCCTAGAGAGGTCCCTAAACTCTTCCATCATGTGAAGACATTCTGCAGCTCAGAAGAGGGCCCTCATTGACCATGCTGTCACCCCAAAGTCAGACTTTCAGCTTCAAAACCTGAGAGAAGTCAATTTCTGTTGTTGCTGTTTTAAATTTCATTCCTCAGCCTGTGCTATTTTGTTTTAGCAGTCCAAAATGACTATTAGTAGTATGGGAACTTAGAAGCCCTTGATTACATTGTCACTGCCTCTAAGCATCTTAGATATTGCAGGACTCTGTGGCAGGTTCACCTCTGCCACCACTGCCCAAATTGAATTTCACTGCATTTTAACATCAGTCTCCCTATAAGAAGTCAATGCTGTATGAACTATTTCTGAATCTCATTGTCATGAAGACGATTCTCACTGGTAGATGTAAGGGGCTTCCTTGGTAGCTCAGACAGTAAAGAATCTGCCCACAATGCAGGGACCCTGGGTTCAACTCATGGGTTGGGAAGATCTCCTGGAGAAGGGAAAGGCACCCACTCTAGGACTCTTGCCTGGAAAATCCCATGGACAGAGGAGCCTCATAGGCAACAGATGGGATAGGCTTAAAGTTGCTTATATGCTTTTTGGATTCAAGGGAAGATGAGAAACTTCTTAAATATTATTAAGCCTGTTTACAAAAAAAACACAGTGAACACTATTGTAACATAGAAAACCACTAAAATCATATTAATTAAATAAAGGAGATGGACAGAGATAGGCATTATTGTTATCACATTTTGATGAAATTTTAATGGAATCATTAAGAAATTATTAGAATTTCATTTTATTTAAATCATTTCAATTTAATTTCAATAAAAATAAAATTAAATAAGATAAAAAATGAGAGGCAGTATACAAATTGGAAAAGAGGATGTACAATGTTTTTGTTGTTTTAATTGTGGATATCATAATCATACACCTAGAAAACTCAAAAAACATTAGTAAAAACTGCTACACTTAACAATAACTTATTTTGAGGTAAACATGGGTACAGGAAAAATTGTAAAATTAGTGTTTTACTTTAGTCCATTCTTAGGAAAAATGTGAAATATACAAGGATTAATTTAGAAAGAAATATAAAGCTAGTGGAGGTGATGGAATTCCAGTTGAGCTATTTTAAATCCTGAAAGATGATGCTGTGAAAGTGCTGCTCTCAATATGCCAGCACATTTGGAAAACTCAGCAGTGGCCACAGGACTGGAAACAGTCAGTTTTCATTTCAATGCCAAAGAAAGGCAATGCCAAAGAATGCTCAAACTACTGCACAATTGCACTCATCTCACACTCTAGTAAAGTAATGCTCAAAATTCTCCAAGCAAGGCTTCAGCAATATGTGAACCGTGAACTTCCAGATGTTCAAGCTGGTTTTAGAAAAGGCAGAGGAACCAGAGATCAAATTGCCAACATCTGCTGGATCATTGAAAAAGCAAGAGAGTTCCAGAAAAACATCTATTTCTGCTTCATTGACTATGCCAAAGCCTTTGACTGTGTGGATCACAATAAACTGTGGATAATTCTGAAAGAGATGAGAATACCAGACCACCTGACCTGCCTCTTGAGAAATCTGTATGCAGGTCAAGAAACAACAGTTAGAACTGGACATGGGACAACAGACTGTTTCCAAATAGGAAAAGCAATACATCAAGGCTGTATATTGTCACCCTGCTTATTTAACGTATATGCAGAGTTCATCATGAGAAATGCTGGGCTGGAAGAAGCACAAGCTGGAATCAAGATTGCCAGGAGAAATAAATAACCTCAGATATGCAGATGACACCACCCTTATGGCAGAAAGTGAAGAAGAACTAAAAAGCCTGTGGATGAAAGTGAAAGTGGAGAGTGAAAACGTTGGCTTAAAGCTCAACGTTCAGAAAACGAAGTTCATGGCATCTGGTCCCATCACTTCATGGGAAATAGATGGGGAAACATCTATAAAGTGTCAGACTTTATTTTTCTGGGCTCCAAAATCACTGCAGATGGTGACTGTAGCCATGAAATTAAAAGTCGCTTACTCCTTGGAAGAAAAGTTATGACCAAGGTAGATAGCACATTGAAAAGCAGAGACATTACTTTGCCAACAAAGGTCAGTCTAGTCAAGGCTATGGTTTTTCCAGTGGTCATGTATGGATGTGAGAGTTGGGCTGTGAAGAAAGCTGAGCGCCGAAGAATTGATGCTTTTGAACTGTTGTGTTGGAGAAGACTCTTGAGAGCCCCTTGGACTGCAAGGAGATCCAACCAGTCCATTCTGAAGGAGATCAGCCCTGGGATTTCTTTGGAAGGACTGATGCTAAAGCTGAAACTGCAGTACTTTGGCCACTTCATGTAAAGAGTTGACTCATTGGAAAAGACCCTGATGCTGGGAGGGATTGGGGGCAGGAGAAGAAGGGGACGACAGAAGATAAGATGGCTAGATGGCATCACTGACTCGATGGACGTGAGTCTGAGTGAACGCCAAGAGTTGGTGATGGACAGGTAGGTCTGGTGTGCTGCAATTCATGGGGTCACAAAGAGTCAGACACGACTGAGCGACTGAACTGAGATAAGACTTTGGACTGTAGACTTTAAATTGATGCTGGAATGTGTTAAGATTTGAGGGTCTTTGTGGGGGGTATGAATATTTTTTGCACATGAAAAAGACAAGCATTATGGGGACCTAGGGCAGAATGCTATGAACCGAATGTATTTGTATGTTGAAGGCCTAACCTCAAATATAATGCTATATGGAGGTGGGCACTTTGGGGAGTAATTGAGCTTAACTGTCTTGACCATGCAGCCCTGGGATGAGATCCTTGTCCTTGCAAGACGAAGCTACAGATTTCTCTTTCTCTTTCTCTCTCTGCCCCATGAAAACACAGAGAAAAGAGGGCTATCTGCAGGCTAGGAAGAGGACTTTCACTGAGAAGTCAATCTACCGACACTCTCAAGTTGGACTTCCCAGGCTCCAGAATTGAGAAAAATAGATGTCTGTCATTATGGTATTTTGTTATAGTGGCTCAAGCAGATCAATATTGTAGGGAACTGAAAATTTATTTTTAAAATGCTAATCAATTGTATAACATTTTTAAAATTCTATGGCAAAGTACTCCAAAGAGAGACATTAGATGCTTAATTAATTTTAAAAAGCTATTTAAAGGCAGAGATGAAGAGTAGTGTTACTCAAAACTTCTAAGGTACTATGATAAGATGATAAATCAAATATCCAAATATTATAATGGGGAAAACATGAAATATTTTCCTCAGAAAAGTAAATTCAAGTTGTCAAAAAAAAAAAAAAGAAGAGGAAAAAAAGGTACAGAAAGAAGGGAGGGGAGAGAGGGAAGGTGGAGATAGAAAATTTCAACCTTAATAGTACTAGTAATGAGAATGCAAATTAAAGTAACAATGTAACAACAGTGCATATCAGACTAAAAAGAATGTAAAAACTGATATCACTAACAGAGAAGAAATGCTTGCTAAAACCTATTAACTTTGATTCTTGAAAGCAATAAGAATTACTGATATCTTTGTGGCAAGCAATTTGGAAGCATTTACCAGAATTATCAATGTGACTTCCCTGAGATCCAACAATTCCATTCATGCAGAACTATTCATAGAAATGAAGGTGTTTCACACAAGTATTTCTTACCATTAGTACCACATGAGTGACTAAATATTTTGATATCTCTTAGAGTAAAACAGCAAATCTTAAGGATATATGTACAATAATGTTTATGTGGTGTGATTGGTAATGTCAAAAAAAGGAAATCATGTGAATGACCATCTGTAGAGGAAAGATTAAATGAATCAGGGGGTACATAAATCATAACATCCTGTATGGGTATTAATAGGAGTGAATTACAGATATAGATGCAAGAAATTTACCTATGAAATTTTCCTCTGAATAAACCAAGATAGTGAAATGTATAATTTTCAAAATAATCATTTTAAAGATAACATTCACTAAATAGAACATTGAATATATATGTGGATGTGTTTAAATTGTGTATGTGTTCTTGTGAATAGTTACATATGCAAGAGAGAGAGAGAAACAGAGATAGGGAGGGAGTCTATTATAAGACCATAGAGAAACAACTTGAATTAATATATAGAGTGAATGGTAACACAGATTATAGGGGCAGCAAGCTGAAGGGAAAAAAATTCAAAAGACTGAACTAAAACTATTGGTATGATAATAATTATATGCATGCATTTGTTTGCTATTATAAATATGTACCTGTATGAATAATTTTTAAAAACAAACTTAGCCAACTTTGAGAGAAGATAATTTCAAGATGTGTATGTGCTCAGTTGCTCAGTCATGTCCAGCTCTTTACAATCCTTTGGACCACAGCCCTCCAGATTCCTCTGTTCGTGGGAATTTTCAGGCAAGAATAATATAATGAGTTGCCATTTCCTCCTCCAGGGATCTTCCAAACACAGGGATCAAATCCACGTCTTTTACATTATAAGCGGATTTTTATCACTGAGCCATCAAAGAAGTCCCCAGTTTCAAGACACTCAGGAGTAAATAGATGATGATGACTTGGAGATAGCAGATTAAAACTATTTTTAGGAAAAAAAAGGAGTGGAGACTGAAAAAAGTATTAGGTTCAAAAAAAGTTATTAATGTTAAAAGTGGTGATATGAGCTTATTTTGATTTAGGAAGAAATAGGATTATTTGATAGAAAGGATAAGTGTAATGGTATAAGAAAAAGAGGAAGATTTACACACACAAATATACGGATGAGAGAACACCATTTGGAACACTTTAGGAGGTAAAAAGGGAATGGTTCTTCTCTGCCAGATGAAAGCAAAAAAAAGCGGAGGAAGAGTGAATATAAGAAAGTATTCTGGGTGAATACTTGGGGCTTCCCTGGTGGCTCAGAGGGTAAAGCGTCTCCATGCAATGCAGGCAATCTGGGTTCGATCCATGGGTCAGGAAGGTCCCCTGGAGAAGGAAATGGCAACCCACTCCAGTACTCTTGCCTTGAAAATCCAATGGACAGAGAAGCCTGGTAGACTACAGTCCATGAGATGGCAAAGAGTCAGACACCACTGAGCGACTTCACTTTCACTTTCATTCTGGGTGAAGAGAAAATAGTAGAGTAGGGGCAGTTGCCATTCTAATGCATGATTTTCTGCTATTTCCTTCAAAGTACAACCTTAGAAGTTTGTTTGCTTTTTTTATTTTTTATTTTTTGTCCAGGGACAAAGGTGTTACTGAGATAGACACATTGGAGATAAACACAGTAGAGATATTGATGGGTAACTCTGATTCTTTTACTTTGATCTCAGGCTTTGCCCAGCTACTTGCTCAGCCTGTATGATGTCAATGAGAAACTGACATGCTTTGATAAGTGCTCCTCATCATTTAACTAGTCACAATGCTGATGATGAAAACAAAGTCAGCCATCCTTCAAACTTACTGCAATTTTCTTGATATCTATTTCACATATAGATTACTGATATAGTAAAAAACTTTCACAGTGCATTATATAATGAAATTCTTTCAGTGAATTGAAGTCTAGATATATATTTAATATTAAAGCAGTAAAATGTTGCAATAATAAACTACAACTTCAAACACTAACAATTCTACTTTGAAAAATATTAATAATAAAAGTGATTGAAAATATAAATATATGCTGTTGCTGTTGCTAAGTAGCTTCAGTCGTGTCCGACTTGTGCGACCCTATAGACGGCAGTCCTCCAGGCACTGCCGTCCCTGGGATTCTCCAGGCAAGAACACTGGAGTGGGTTGCCATTTCCTTCTCCAGTGCATGAAAGTGAAAAGTGAAAGTGAAGTAGCTCAGTCGTGTCCGACTCTTAGCCACCCCATGGACTGCAGCCCACCAGGCTCCTTTGTCCATGGGATTTTCCAGGCAAGAGTACTGCAGTGAGGTGCCACTGCCTTCTCCCAAATATATGCTGATAACATATAAATATTAAGAATGAGCACATTAGCTCAATAACTTTGGGAAGGATACAGGATTCTTTTTGAAGATAGAAGATTAATTAGATAACATTATTTTTCTATATAGGAATTGCTGTGTATCACAACCATTAAAGAAAATAGCGTTTCCTTAAATCAGATCCTATGAAAGAAAAAGGGCATTTTACTGCTTTGGTAATAATGTTACCATGAGCAGTGTCCTGACTCTTCTGAATGATCCAGAAATAGTGTTTCAGAACTGACCTCCAGTGAAGGGAAGCATTTATTTGGCATTGTAAGCATTCAGTGTAGGAAAGACAGAATCAGTCTAACACTAATCTAAGAAATGTTTGTCTCTCCATTATATCACTTTTTTTAAAGTAATCTACCAATACAATATTACTTGTTTATTTTTTATATAACATTAAATTTATTATTCAGTTTCTGATTTCATTGTATGATGATGATGATGTTTGTCTTCTGACTGGGATGCATATGAATGTTAATATTTTAACACTAATCCATTCAAGAAAATTCAAGCAAGATTTGCATATTTTGGGTACATTCATTCTTTAACTAAACACTAACAAATTAGATAGTTATCCACATTTCTTGAAACTCCATTTCTGGGAGGAAGCATTAAGATTAAGAGAGACAAGTGAAAAGTAAATGAATGTGGATGGGATCTTGTGGAGAAAAAGAGTTTGGAAGAGGTACTCCAAGGAAGGCAGAATGTGTCAGCAAATATGATAAAAGGATGTTTACCAACTGAAACCAACCAAATACACCTAACCATGCCTTGCATTTGTTTTTACGTGTTTTGATGTGCAGCATTTTTTAAAGTATGTATTGAATTTGTTACAGTATTGCTTCTGTTTTATGTTTTGTGGGGTTGGCCCCTGAGGCACAGGGGACTATAGCTCCCCAACCATGGATCAGACTCACACACCCTGCATGATAATCACTGTGATACCAGGGAAGCCACTTGGCTGGTATTTTTATGGATGCACTGATTATAAGCATGTAATCAGATATATATATATATATATATATATACTGCTACTGCTAAGTCGCTTCAGTCATGTCCAACTCTGTGCGACCCCATAGATGGAAGCCCACCAGGCTCCCATGTCCCTGGGATTCTCCAGGCAAGAACACTGGAGTGGGTTGCCATTTCCTTCTCCAATGCATGAAAGTGGAAAGTGAAAGTGAAGTCGCTCAGTCGTGTCTGACTCTTAGTGACACCATGGACTGCAGCCCACCAGGCTCCTCCATCCATGGGATTTTCCAGGCAAGAGTACTGGAGTGGGGTGCCATTGCCTTCATATATATATATATATATATATATATATATATATATCATCATTATCTCATTTATTTATACAAATATCTCCTTATTTGTTTTTCTAAGTTCACATAAAAATGCAGAAAAGAAAGATATAAAATGTCACAATTGCTTTTTAATCAGATAATCCTGAAGATTATAGGTAAGGCAGGAGGAATATAAAAATGGAATTAATTAGTGTAAAAAAAGGGAAAAATAAAATACTGTTAGCACACAAAAAATCCCTGGAGAAAACATAAATCCACATTTTTGGCCAAGTGTGTGGAAAATGAATGAATAACAGTTGCCCTGAGGGTTTTCACTAGGGAAATTGCATGCCTGTTCATGTTTGCTATGTTTATTAAATATCAAAGATCACACTTCTGGATCCATTGAACATATTTTCTTTCTTTTTTTTTTTAATTTTATTTTATTTTTAAACTTTACAATATTGTATTAGTTTTGCCAAATATCGAAATGAATCCTCCACAGGTATACCTGTGTTCCCCATCCTGAACCCTCCTCCCTCCCCATACCCTCCCTCTGGGTCGTCCCAGTGCACCAGCCCCAAGCATCCAGTATCGTGCATCGAACCTGGACTGGCGACTCGTTTCATACATGATATTATACATGTTTCAATGCCATTCTCCCAAATCTCCCCACCCTCTCCCTCTCCCACAGAGTCCATAAGACTGATCTATACATCAGTGTCTCTTTTGCTGTCTCGTACACATACTTCTCATCTTGAGTGTTCATTGCACTGATTTGCTAGAAAATGTCACATCTGTCACAGTTTGATTTCTGTGATTGCTTTTTGTTCCAGTATGCATAAAAGATCATTTTGGTGATCATGATTCATTTAAATGAGAACATATCTCTGTATGTTAATAATGAAAATTCTTAGTTATTTGTTTAAAACATTTATTTTCATTATATATTTCTAGGTGCCCTAGTGTTATATTTAGAATTAAAAGTGATTATTCTCTTAATGCTTTCCAACCAAAGAACGAGGCTGAACTCAACACCTCTGTCTTACCTTTCTTGTTTTTGAGATTTTGAACTTGCATTAAAGAATTGAAAGCTAGATAGCCTTCATTATATACAATCTCATATATGTTGTAGGCATGGGGTAAAAAGCAGACAATAGTGATTTTAGAGAGCAAATTCCCAAAATTATTTCTTAACAACAAACCAGTAAGAATGTTTCAAAGGACAGCTCTGAATATTTTAAAAAAATAGATTAAATATATTAACCTCAATGAAACAATATACTGTATTTCACAAAAATATGATTTCAATTTATTTTGTCATTTGACCTTTTCTGTTTATTGTTTATTTTTTACTCAACAAACTTATGTGCTACTTCCTACAGACTCACAGAAAACTATGACACTTAACTGAGGAATAATAATAATAGTGGTAATCAGGATGCTAGTAATCTATAGATGATAGTTTGATAACCTCACAAGAGAGCTAGGGCTCCAGGAAGGATTGTGAAAGGAGGTGACAGTCTTGGCAAATATGAATAAACACCTGCTAAGTGAACTGAAGTGAACAAGGAAGGAAGAAATGTGTTTCAACCAGAAAGAATAGCATGTGTAGCAGCACTGAAGAAGATTTGAGACATATGAACATGCTATTCTTTTAAGAAATGATCGTTTAATAAATGGAAAAAATATATCATGGGAGTCAGATAATTCTTATAGCCATACTCACTACATTTTCCCTAGATAAATTATATTAATTTGCTCTGGTTTTCTTGAAATCATCCATTGAATAGTTTGCTTGGCTCTTGGGTGAAGTAAGGATAGTAATGCATCTGGACCAGAACTTCAACCTTACTTCTCTTTATTCTTTCAAAGAAAAACTATTTTTTCCATGTTCAAGACTATTTGCTTTGATATCAAAACAGTTACTTTTGGAAAAAAAAAATTGCAGGTCTACATGTCTTAATCAAATAATTTCCATGAAATAAATTTTTCTTTCTCCCATTAAATCTAGTGCAGCTCTATTGTAGTGCATTTAAAGAACCTGAGAAGAAGAGCATGATAAATATTTCATGCAAAGCATAGGTGGCCAATATGAAGGAATTATATAAAATGTCTCAATTTACTAGTCATTAGAATTTTAATATTTTTCTTATAGAACAAACATTGGCCTGTATTGCATTGACATTTTGTTTTAATTTTCTCAAATCATCTCGGTTTTATTAGGAACTAACATGCTGCCCAGTAATAGGGATCATAGCTTTTAGCACAGCTTTCAGTGTGAAATAATGCTATCATCAGCTCTAATTAAGCTGTCCTGTGTTGGGTGAGACGATTGAAATTGCTTTGTTAAAAGAAAATATCTCATTTTAAAGTTTTCCTTTCCCTCCCATTGGTAGAAAGATACAGGTAGGATTAAATTTTTGTTTATAATGAAATTAGATATATTGTAGAAAAATAAAATTATGCATTAAAAGTAATTGGAAACAAAAGAGAAGAGAACATGCAGTTCTTCTCATGCAAAAATGTTTAGATCAATTGTTGGAATCTAATTTAATTATCTTATAAAATGAGTCAAGTGGGATGGCAAGTTTTAATCTAATGCTGAGCAAGGCCTTTAGAGTTGTTATTACACAATTATTTTGACTTTTATTTCCCAGTGAAGGGAAGTACCTCTGACCCTCATAGAGTCCCTTGTTATTGAATCACTTTATCTCTTCGTACACAACTTTACTTTGTTTTTTTTTTCCAGTACATTCATCATAGTCTTAGCTAATATGACAATATTATTGAGTATATGTGGTTTAGATAAAAGAAATAAATATACATTGCATAATTTTAGCTGATATTATTAAAGGGGGGGAATCTATGTGCTTTTTCAGGCTACATTAATGTTTACAAGTTAGTGACATTATGCAATTTCATTGGGTTATTACCAAAGTTCTACTCTGGTTGTCCAGGAAGTGTTTGGCCATGGCAAACATAGCAAATGTTTTGAAAGATAATTTTTCTCATTTCATAGGAAGGGTTACTTTTTGCAAAGTTTCTGGTTGATCACACTGAAATTTTAGGGACACGGTATCAAAATGCTCTTAACTAGTTCTAACATCTTTCTTCTAACATGCTTACTTCTTACTATTTTTGGTTAGTGGCGCAATATCTCTTGTTTCATGCAATAGTGTTCAACCTGATTTTCAATCCATTCATATACTTTAATCCACACATCTACCCTATTATTGTCTTGTACCCCTTCTTTCTAAAAAACATATTTTCTAAATGAGGACTTTCCCTCAACTTCCAAGGTTCAATTAGGCACAGATTACCTCTTACCTGCTGTTTTGGCTTCTTTCTAATTGGAATCTTGCTACCTTTCTTCTCCATTAACATATATATATATATATATATATATATATATATATATTTCTTAAACTTATAGGTTTTGAAAAACTTACCTCTATCCTGCTTCCTTTCATGCCTTAATATAACTTTAGGTGATCTATAATCAGATAAAAACTGGAATCTTTAATGACATTTGTTTAACTGTTTTATATATTGACAAGGGAAGATAGTAGATCTTGAAGTTCAAGGCAATTGAGTAAATAATATAAAAATGACAATTTTTACTTTGAGCCGAACCCATCAAACCACTGCAGAGGGCATTGGAGGAATCAAAATTAATGAGCATTCTCTTGTTTCCCTAGGGAGACCCTGAAAAGTCCTCCACTGTTATATATTACAAGTCAAATCTTCAAAGCTAAACTCCTGGCTAGCTAGCAGGAGGCTGAATGTTTAATAGTGAGGTTAAGGATAAGGTAAAAATATTTTGTGATGGTTGACATCTGTGGGTCACTATTAAATTGGACATCCATACAACAGTTGGTAAAGTTTCACTCCCTTGGGGGTAACTCTGAAGTGACTGTAAGAAAGGCTCATACATCATTTATAGCAGGTTTGAAGCCTCGGGAGGTTCTATTGGTCCACTTTTTTGTCCCAGCTATCAAATCCAGGTGATTCAGTAACCTCACTGACACTGTGACCTGACCCTACCCTCAGTAACTTCCTTGTCACCTGACCTATACATGACTGGAAAAAATTAGAGGGAACATTGACCATGGTGACATGGCAGGATTATTGTGTGGCAAAGGCCATACTAAAATACCGATGCAGCTGCAAGAGATGAATAAATTAGAAAAGGTTCACATACACAAAAAAGATAAAGTACTTTAAAAACAGACTTATATAGAAAGACTGCTACTGCAACTGCTAAGTCACTTCAGTCGTGTCTGACTCTGTGCGACCCCATAGAGGGCAGCCCACCAGGCTCCCCCGTCCCTGGGATTCTCCAGGCAAGAACACTGGAGTGGGTTGCCATTTCCTTCTCCAAAGCATGAAAGTGAAGAGTGAAAGTGAAGTCGCTCAGTCGTGTCCGACTCTTAGCGACCCCATGGACTGCAGCCTACCAGGCTCCTCCATCCATTGTATTTTCCAGGTAAGAGTACTGGAGTGGGGTGCCATTGTCTTCTCCAATACAGAAAGACTAAAGAGCTTCAAATTATTTATCCTTGAGGAATAAAGGCTGAGGATAAATAGAATAATGATCTCAAATAGTGAAGCAACAGTCCTTTATTTCCATTGCAATCAAGAGTACATCATTTTAACATCAGGGATGATTTAGAAAATTGGGTTCTACAATCTCCTCTCTTGAAAAGGAGCACATTACAGATACTTTCTGATGCAAAGAGCCGGTTCATTGGAAAAGACCCTAATGCTGGGAAAGACTGAGGTCAGGAGGAGAAGGAAGCAACAGAGGATGAGACAGTTGGATGGCATCACCGACACAATGGACATGAATTTGAGCAAACTCCAGGAGTTAGTGAAGAATAGGGAAGCCTGATGTGCTGCAGTTCATGGGGTCACAAAGAGTTGGATATGACTTAGCAAAATTGAACAACAACTGCAGATATTTTAAATGTGATCTTTTGTAGTATCAGGCAATTTGAAAAAAAAAATGTTATTAATACTCCACCATTCTATCCCAGTACATACTCCAGAAGTTAAAACAGGTTAAGTCTGATTATCTAAAGCTCATGTGTATGATTACACTGGGAATCACAGACTCCTGAAACACTAGTCTTATGATCTGTGGGAAAAAATTGCCAGGGTACATCAGCTTATAAATCTAAATGTTAATCATGCAGTTAGAAAAATGGACCAAGCTTGGAAGCAAGCTATTTATTAAATAGATCTTTTAAGAATTTAAAAATACAAAATTAATTAGAAAAAGATCATCACCAATTACTATTTCTAGTTACACTAAAACATATTTGGGATCTAAGTTATTCCAGTGTGTAGAGCTCTAATTAAGCAAACATCTGAAGTGCAGGTGAGACCAACAATGTGCTCTCATTTGGGGAACATACACTTTTGGGTAGACCAGTGTTTTCAAGGCTAATGGCTCCTTGTATTGCTCTTTGTTTCAGCTTTGCTTTTCACTCCTAACTTGTAGGACAGCTTAAATGGTTGACTTGGTTAAAGAGTTTAATTACTCATGTGGTGGCTATTACCAACACAAACAGTCTACAGGACACACAGACAGCTATTGTGTCCCAGATGATGTTACAAGACTGTAACCTGATTACTGTACGTTGTTTTTCAACGCTGTTAATTTGCGTGTTTGAATAAGTCTATCGGGACTCCATTTTACAGCTATTGCTCCGTGTACACTGCTAGAGATCGCTTTGGGAAACAGCGAGAAATTGACTTTTTCTATCCATCCAAATGGAGGGCTTGGAGTGGCTGACCCCGTGGCCATTATGCATGGCACCTATGGGTTTTGTGGCCCGTTACTTACTGGATTGCTGCACTTGCTTTTTCTTTCCTTTTTTCCCATTAGTGCTCAGTTTCTGCTTATAACTGAATATCCTTCTTAAACATGAAAGCCACCATTAGTATATGAGTGTTTATTGGGAAGTGCAGAAGGATTTTAACAAAAGAAATAATAAAATACTCATCTAGTGTGTTTATAGATTTTTAGAATTAATTTAATCTATGTTAATGAAAACACGTCTTTTTTTTTTTTTTTCCTTAAAAGCTAAGTAAGCAAATGTTTTCTGTTGCTTCAACCCAATGACTATTCAATCAATTTCAGACTGTATGAGATATTGACCATCAGCTCCTGAAAATATAAATATTTGAAGTTTTGTGTTTCCATTACACTTGCAGTTAATTAAATAAAAATATTTGGCAATATACAAACCTATTTTAAATGTAAAATTTAGTAAATGTATTTAACGTAATGTGATGTACATTAAGCATGACTTTAAGGGGATGACTTGCCTTGAGTCTAACAACCCCTCTAGGACCTCTCAGGTCAAACTTCTCTGCTTGTCTTGTGGGCTCCATAAAGATTAGAAGACATGACCTACAGGGCTGTTTGTACTTTTACTGGTATGTTTATTTAGCCAGATAGCAGTAACAAAAATTAATAACAAGCTAAGTATAAATATCAAAAAAATATAAAGCCTAGATCAACTGATTAGGAAAACGATTAGTTGCCCTGAAAATATTCATATTAGAAGAGAAGAAATACTCATAGAAGAGAGAACATTGCCTAACAAGATGGAGTTTTAGGGTAATAATCATACAAACACACACACACACATTCACAATGATCTTACCTTGTGGTTGATTACATTCCCAGGCAACGGTTTCTAATTATTGTAGTACATAGGTACTTATTAAAATAGGGGCGTTTAGGTCCCACTTCTGGAAAAAATTGACTCATCTGGCATTGGATAAGACATATGTATTTATATTTCTTCAAAACTGTTTCAGTGATTTTGATGATCAATCGAGAGTTTGCATATCTTTAGTATTAATAACAGGCTTCAGTATAGCTACATAGAAGGGTTGCAGTATTCCATAGCCCCTGAATTTCATAGATAAACCAAACAGAATTAGAAGGAAAAATAGAAAAGTAATAACAAAAGCAACAGAAATGCTGTTACTACATTTCTACTGAGGCAGTGTGAGTTCTTTAAGAACACTAAGCCATGCCCATGGGGCACCCCAAGACAGACAGGTCATGGTGGAGAGATCTTACAGAATGTGGTCCACTGGAGAAGGGAATGGCAAACCACTTCAGTATTCTTGCCTTGAGAACCCCGTGAACAGTATGAAAAGGCAAAATGATAGGATACTGAAAGAGGAACTCCCCAGGTCAGTAGGTGCCCAATATGCTACTGGAGATCAGTGGAGAAATAACTCCAGAAAGAATGAAGGGATAGAGCCAAAGCAAAAACAATACCCTGCTGTGGATGTGACTGGTGATAGAAGCAAGGTCTGATGCTGTAAAGAGCGATATAGCATAGGAACCTGGAATGTCAGGTCCATGAATCAAGGCAAATTGGAAGTGGTCAAACAAGAGATGGCAAGAGTGAATGTCGACATTCTAGGAATCGGCGAACTGAAATGGACTGGAATGGGTGAATTTAACTCAGATGACCATTATATCTACTACTGCGGGCAGGAATCACTCAGAAAAAATGGAGTAGCCATCATGGTCAACAAAAGAGTCCGAAATGCAGTACTCGGATGCAATCTCAAAAACTACACAATGATCTCTGTTCGTTTCCAAGGCAAACCATTCAATATCACAGTAATCCAAGTCTATGCCCCAACCAGTAGCACGGAAGAAGTTGAAGTTGAATGGTTCTATGAAGACTTATAACACCTTTTGGAACTAACACCCAAAAAAGATGTCCTTTTCCTTATAGAGGACTGGAATGCAAAAGTAGGAAGTCAAGAAGCACCTGGGGTAGCAGACAAATTTGGCCTTGGAATATGGGATGAAGCATGGCAAAGACTAATAGAGTTTTGCCAAGAAAATGCACTGGTCATAGCAAACACCCTCTTCCAACAACACAAGAGAAGACTCTACACATGGACATCACCAGATGGTCAATACTGAAATCAGATTGATTATATTCTTTGCAGCCAAAGATGGAGAAGTTCTATACACTCAGCAAAAACAAGACCAGGAGCTGACTGTGGCTCAGACCATGAACTCCTTATTGCCAAATTCAGACTTAAATTGAAGAAAGTAGGGAAAACCACTAGATCATTCAGGTATGACCTAAATCAAATCCCTTATGATTATACAGTGGAAGTGAGAAATAGATTTAAAGACCTAGACCTGATAGATAGAGTGCCTGATGAACTATAGACTGAGGTTTGTGACATCGTACAGGAGACAGGGATCAAGACCATCCCCATGGAAAAGTAACACAAAAAAACAAAATGGCTGTCTGGGGAGGCCTTACAAATAGCTGTGAAAAGAAAAGAAGTGAAAAGCAAAGGAGAAAAGGAAAGATATAAACATCTGAATGCAGAGTTCCAAAGAATAGCAAGAAGAGATAAGAAAGCCTTCTTCAGTGATCAATGCAAAGAAATAGAGGAAAACAACAGAATGGGAAAGAGTAGAGATCTCTTCAAGAAAATTAGAGCTACCAAGGGAATATTCCATTCAAAGATGGGCTCGATAAAGGACAGAAATGGTATGGACCTAACAGAAACAGAAGATATTAAGAAGAGGTGGCAAGAATACACAGAATAACTGTACAAAAAAGATCTTCACAACCCAGATAATCACTATGGTGTGATCACTCACCTAGAGCAAGTCAAGTGAGCCTTGGACAGCATCACTACGAACAAAGCTAGTGGAGGTGATGGAATTCCAGTTGAGCTATTTCAAATCCTGAAAGATGATTCTGTGAAAGTGCTGCTCTCAATATGCCAGCAAATTTGGAAAACTCAGCAGTGGTCACAGGACTGGAAAAGGTCAGTTTTCATTCCAATCCCAAAGAAAGGCAATGCCAAAGAATGCTCAAACTACCACATAATTGCACTCATCTCACATGCTAGTAAAGTAATGCTCAAAATTCTCCGAGCCAGGCTTCAGCAATATATGAATTGTGAACTTCCTGATGTTCAAGCTGGTTTTAGAAAAGGCAGAGGAACCAGAAGTCAAATTGCCAACATCTGCTGGATGATCGAAAAAGCAAGAGAGTTCCAGAAAAAACATCTATTTCTGCTTTATTGACTATGCCAAAGCCTTTGACTGTGTGGATCACAATAAACTGTGGAAAATTCTGAAAGAGATGGGAATACCAGACCACCTGACCTGCCTCATGTTAAATCTGTATGCAGGTCAGGAAGCAACAGTTAGAACTGGACATGGAACAACAGACTGGTTCCAAATAGGAAAAGGAGCACGTCAAGGCTGTGTATTGTCACCCTGCTTATTTAACTTACATGAAGAGTAAGTCATGAGAAACACTGGACTGGAAGAAGCACAAGCTGGCATCAAGATTGCCGGGAAAAGTATCAGTAACCTCAGATATGCAGATGACACCACCCTTATGGCAGAAAGTGAAGAGGAACTAAAGAGCCTCTTGATGAAAGTGAAAGTGGAGAGTGAAAAAGTTGGCTTAAAGCTCAACATTCAGAAAACGAAGATCATGGCATCCGGTCCCATCACTTCATGGGAAATAGATGGGGAAACAGTGGAAACAGTGTCAGACTTTATTTTTCTGGGCTCCAAAATCACTACAGATGGTGATTGAAGCCATGAAATTAAAAGACACTTACTCCTTGGAAGGAAAGTTATGACCAACCTAGATAGCATATTCAAAAGCAGAGACATTACTTTGCCAACAAATGTTCGTCTAGTCAAGGCTATGGTTTTTCCTGTGGTCATGTATGGATGAGAATTGGACTGTGAAGAAGGCTGAGCACCGAAGAATTGATGCTTTTGAAATGTGGTGTTGGAGAAGACTCTTGAGAGTCCCTTGGACTGCAAGGAGATCCAACCAGTCCATTCTGAAGGAGATCAGCCCTGGGATTTCTTTAGAATGAATGATGCTAAAGCCGAAACTCCAGTACTTGGGCCACCTCATGTGAAGAGTTGACTCATTGGAAAAGACTCTGATGCTGGAAGGGATTGGGGGCAAGAGGAGAAGAGGATGACAGAGGATGAAATGGCTGGATGGCATCACTGACTCGATGGACATGAGTCTGAGTGAACTCTGGGAGTTGGTGATGGACAGGGAGGCCTGGCATGCTGTAATTCATGGTGTCGCAGAGAGTTGGACCCGACTGAGAGACTGAACTGAACTGAACAGATATCTGGAGGTAGTGGACCAAGACAAACCAATCTGGGCTGCAGAGCCAGATATCCAAGGATAGACCAGAAGCCATAGCACAAATGAGAAGATCTGAAGCAATATTCTTTATTGTCCTCATCCAGAGACTTCACCTTCTATGATGATTGCATTGACTTCTCATTTCACTCACTGGGTTGTTGAAATAGATTCAAACATTCTGTAAATATCAGCACCAATTTTACTTAATACAGTCTTTGCATATGATAGCAATGTAGAAAACTATATACAAGTCTTGGGCCTATATTTAAATAAATGCCTTTTAAAAAATGAGTACAAAACTTTTCTTGTGATTATTCTCCTAATTTTTCAAAATACAGCTTTTAAAAATTAAAGAACACCTTTTTATATTAAAAATTATATAACCATTAAAAATGAATAGGTTATTTAGAAACCCAAATGAAATTAATGAATTTTTCACACTCTTGACATTTAAAAAGCACAAAAATACGTTAAAAAATGGATGGTTTGCATGCATGCAAAGTTGGTTCAATAATGTCCAGCTCTTTGCAACCCTATGTGCTGTAGCCCACCAAGCTCATCTGTCTATGGGATTCTCCAGGCAAGAATACTGGAGTATGTTGCCATGCTCTCCTCCATAGAGTCTACCCGACCCAGGGATCAAATTGGCATATCAGTGTCTCCTGCATTGGCAGGTGGGTTCTTTACCACTAATGTCACTTGGGAAGCCCAAAAAACACAAAAGAAGTTTAAACATGAATGGTAATAACACATTGCAAAAATATTATGTAGTGATGTACAGTAAAAATAATATTCAAAGTGTGTTTTCTCAAAATATTGTATTTCTTTAAATAACAAATTTCTACTTTTTAAAGCAGTTTTAGATAAATAAATATTTAACAGTAAGGATGAGAGTTCTCATATACTTCCTCTTGTCCTGTGTACAACCTCCCTTACTATTAATGTCTTGCCTAAGTGTGGTTTACTTGTTACAATTGATGGCCTAATACTGAGTCATTATTATTAGCTAAAGAAATAGTTTATGTTTTTTTTCATTTATAAACTATGATCTTCAGATCTTCACAGTTTACTCTTGTGTGGTACATTTGGTAGCTTTTGAGAAGTATAAAATAGGACATTTTTACCACAATGTTTCAGTGTATCTCAACAGTGGAGGAAATCAAAATCAAAAAAGAAAAAGACATAAAATCAGGGAGTAATCTTAGGAATGAAACTTTTTGAATTATTGGAGAAATATTTACTTTATTGTATGTGCTGAAAAGCCAAACCATCAGCCACATTGCTCGTTTTTAAAATGAAAAAATGTCACTTTTTTTCCTGATTTTTCACGGTGTTTCATTGAAGCACATACCACGAGACCTGTACTTTATTGACCAGTCAAACAAAGTCAAGAAATTTGCTTTTTCCAAATAAAAGTGCATTCTTTAAAAAAGCTATAGCATTCAATGTATAAATAATCTTACAAATCACTGTGTATCTAAACCTCATCTACTTCCAAATATATTAAAATTATCAATATATTTTCTTCAAGATTTATCATGACAGTACATTAAAATATAATGTTTAACTCTCTAGCCTTCAGTATGCATCAACAAGAATTATCCAAATATCAACATTTACTTTTCAAGCAAATTAGTTTCCAGGAACAGCAAACTATATTGAGTTATATTGAATAGCTGTATTGTCCCACATAAGGTTATTTGGATGAGGTCATCCTTCATATTCTAATTTCAGGTACGAAATATGTATTTAAATACTTTCCTGGATCAGTTCAGTTCAGTGCAGTTGCTCAGTTGTGTCTGACTCTTCAGGACCCCATGGACTGCAGCATGTCAGGCCTCCCTGTCCATTACCAACTCCCGGAGTCTACTCAAAGACATCTCCATTGAGTCGGTGATGTCATCCAACACTGTCCCCTTCTCCTCATGCCTTCAGTCTTTCCCAGCATCAGGATCTTTTCAAATGAGTCAGCTCTCCACATCAAGTAGCCAAAGTATTGGAGTTTCAGTTACAGCATCAGTCCTTCCAATGAACACTCAGGGCTGATCTTTTTTAGGATGGACTGGTTGGATCTCCTTGCAGTCCAAGGGACTCTCAAGAGTCTTCTCCAACACCACAATTCAAAAGCATTAGTTCTTGGGTGCACAGCTTTCTTTATAGTCGAACTCTCAAATCCATACATGACTAGTGGAAAAACCATAACCTTGACTAGATGGACCTTTGTTAGCAAAGTTATGTCTCTGCTTTTGAATATGCTGTCTAGGTTGGTCATAACTTTCCTTCCAAGGAACAAGCACCTTTTAATTTCATGGCTTCAGTCACCATCTGCAGTGATTTTGGAGCCCAAAATATAAAGTCTGTCACTGTTTCCGTTGTGTCCTCATCTATTTGCCATGAAGTGGTGGGGCCAGTTCCCATGATCTTAGTTTTCTGAATGTTGAACTTTAAACCAACTTTTTCACTCTCCTCTTTCACTTTCATCAACAGGCTCTTTATTTCTTCTTCAATTTCTGCCATAAGGGTGGTGTCATCTGCATATCTGAGGTTATTGATATTTTTCCCAGCAATCTTGATTTCAGCTTGTGCTTCTTCTAGCCCAGCGTTTCTCATGATGTACTCAGCATATAAGTTAAATAAGCAGGGTGACAATACACAGCCTTGATGTACTCCTTTTCCTATTTGGAACCAGTCTGTTGTTCATGTCTAGTTCTCTTGCTTCCTGACCTGCATATAGATTTCTCAAGAGGCAGATCAGGTGGTCTGGTATTCTCACTTCTTTAACAATTTTCCACAGTTTATTGTGATCCACACAGTCAAAGCCTTTGTCATAGCCAATAAAGCAGAAATAGATGTTTTTTTTTCTGCAGCTTTCTTGGGTTTTTTGATGATCCAATGGATGTTGGCAATTTGATCTCTGGTTCCTGTGCCTTTTCTAAAATCTGCTAAATCCTGGCTTGAAGAATTTTGAGCATTACTTTGCTAACGTGTGAGATGAGTTCAATTGTGTGGTCGTTTGAGCATTCTTTGGCATTGCCTTTCTTTGTGACTGGAATGCTATCTGACCTTTTCCAGTCCTGTGGCTACTGCTGAGTTTTCCAAATTTGCTGGCATATTGAGTGCAGCACTTTCACAGCATCATTTTTTAGATTTGAAATAGCTCAATTGGAATTCCATCACTGCCACTAGCTTTGTTTGTAGTGATGCTTCCTAGGCCCACTTGACTTCACATTCCAGAATGTCTGGCTCTAGGTGAGTGATCACACCATTGTGATTATCTGGGTCATGAAGATCTTTTTTGTACAGTTCTTCTGTGTATTTTTGCCACCTCTTCTTAATATCTTCTGCTTCTATTAGGTCCATACCATTTCTGTCCTTTATTGAGCCCAACTTTTCATGAAATGTTCCCTTGGTAACCCAAATTTTCTTGAAGAGATCTCTAGTCTTTCCCATTCTGTTGCTTTCCTCTATTTCTTTGCATTGATCACTGAGGAAGGCTTTCTTATCTTTCCCTGCTATTCTTTGGAACTCTGCATTCAAATGGGTATATCTTTCCTTGTCTCCTTTGCTTTTCACTTCTCTTCTTTTCACAGCTATTTGTAAGCCCTCCTCAGACAGCCATTTTGCTTTTTTTCACTTCTTTTTCTTGGGGATTGTCTTGTTCCCTGTCTCCTGTACAATATCACAAACCTCTATCCATAGTTCATCAGGCAATCTGTCTATCAGATCTAGCCCCTTAAATCTATTTCTCACTTCCACTGTATAATCATAAGGGATTTGATTTAGGTCATACCTGAATGATCTAGTGGTTTTCCCTACTTTCTTCAATTTAAGTCTGAATTTGGCAATAAGGAGTTCATGATCTGAGTCACAGTCAGCTCCTGGTCTTGTTTTTTCTGACTGTATTGAGCTTCTCCATCTTTGGCTGCAAAGAAGATAATCAATCTGATTTCAGTATTTCATCTTGCTTAAAATTCCTTTAAATTAATAGTACAGTTCAATGATTAAACATAACATGGACTTTGTTAGTTTTTTGTGAGTCTTCTTTAACAAATCAGTTTTCCATGAATCTCAAAATGAAAATAACAGTTTCATGAAAACTTTTTTCTGAATTCCCTATTGCATTTGTTTTTAAATTTTAGCACTATTCCTATTTGTCTTTGACACTAGTACCATGACTAGTGAACTAGGAAATATAAAAATTTATAAGATGAATTATTCACCATTAGTATCTCTTTGTGCTCACTGTGAAGCAAAGTGAATTATATAGTAGCTGGCATTTGTCAATCACATATTCCATCAGAAAGAAGCACTAAAAAAATGACAAATAGTTGTGTTGAGTAATCTTGGTTTAAGTTGTAATCAGTCATTTTATCCTCTAAAATATGTGTTGAAATTAACAGTGGAACTTTGAGGACACAGCTAGGTATATTTAAGACAATGTTGGAAAAGTTAAGTTGTTTTTTAATTTTTTTTAAATAAATGGAGATGAAATCAAAAGGTACTAACATGAAGTATTTGAAGTAACATGTAGTTAAGGTGGGAAAGTGGCATTGTCAGTCGTACTCATTCTCCACTTTTTGACTCTCTTGTGGCAGTCTTTCTAGGAACAGAGAATTTTTCAGCAAGGCAATTAAGGGGTGTGTAAGATACAGTTTATCCTAATCCTATCTTCCTTGTAATGGATTCAACAGATAATGTAATATAGAGTCACAGAAGGTGGGGTGATATGGGTTGGTGGGTAACTCTGAGTGAACCTTCATTTGACCTATCTAAAGAAAAGCAAGTTTACCACAAAGCTAATCAGAATTACTACATTATATGGCTAATTTAAAGCAATAAAGTTGGAAATGAATGCATTGGGCTGATGAGTGTAAGTCAGATAAATTGATAGTGCATTTATAGATGACAAGACATGTAAAATGTCTGGTTAGCTAAAGTGTATATGAATTTTTTTTTTAATTTAAAAACAGTCCTATTTTTGTGCACATCCAAATGCGTTTAATACCATCTTTACCCTTTCCCTAATTAGAATTCTTTTATTTCTGTAGTGTTTGTTTTATCTATTTTTACCCTAGTTTCACTCAGATGAGTTTTCTTGCATTCTGAAAGTTAGTGAACAGAGAAAAAATATAGAACTTACATGTACATTTGCAGATGAATATCTGTGAAAAGGTACAGTGTGACTTTAAAATCTAAATTTCTCTTCTATGATTGACACTTCATATGTGTGTTCTCCAAGTTTCTTGCTCTAAAGGATTGCCCATGGTCTTAGAAGCAACTAATACTATGACAAAAATACTAGCTCAATTTTTTAGGAAAAAATGTTTATATATTTAACAAATTATACTAACTTTTAAAGTAATTATATTTCAAAATGAATGTGATAGGTATCTGATCTACATTCTACTTCAAATATAAAATATTATCAACATGCCTCAACTCTTTCTCTCTCTGTCTCTCTCTCTCAGTCTTTCTCTCTCCCCCTCCCAAACACACATTTGTTTTGTGCACTAGAATGTTGTCACTGAGAAAAAAAAATGCCACGAGAAATATGAACTGCATAAGATTAATATGCCTAAAAATAACTTTTATATATAAATAAAATTTTTGTACTAAAATGTTTACACCAAAAAAAGTCTCTATATTAGATGTGTACATAGGGTTTCTAAGTAAAATAAGCTCAAATTAATCTGTATCCTACTTGATTTCAAAGCAATTGTTTGAAAAGTTAATACTGTCACTCAATTGGTTGTTTGGTTTAGTTGATAAAAATGTAGATTAACATTTTTGGTTTTTTTGTTCAGTTGACTGAATCTGATAATTGTTCACATCTTATTGATGAAATGAATAATATTGATGCCATTAATCATATTGATGTCAACCACAAAACAGTAGATTCTGGGTTCACAGTGACTCTAAGGAATGGAGTGATCATCAACTCACTAGATCAATTTCATGTCAAATGATTATGACAAGACTGTTGAGTGTATAAGGTGGCTTGTGTCATCCCTTATTATTCTAGTTTTGCAGAAAATGTTAGAAGGAAAAATAATGATAAGAAAAGATGATGAAACTAATTCTCATATTTAAACACTAAAAGCAGTTGTGTTAATTGGTTTATCTTATACATGTAATCTGTTATGCAAAGTACAAACAGTAACACAAATTTGTAATATTGAGTTCATTTTACATGTATACAGAAGCAAATTGAATGGAATAAGATGTAAGCAGGAAATATATGGTTCTAATTTCAACAATAAAGACCATGTGAACTTAGATAAATGATTGCACCTCTTTTAATCTCAGTTTCTCTGGTGGATGGAAAATATAATAGAGCAAAAAAACTTGCCTCTCAGGGATATTTTGATGATTTGGTGAAGTCTAATTGAAGTCTATTTTGGTGATGTTGTTCAATCGCTCAGCCATGTCCAACTCTTTGCGACCCCATGGACTACACCATGCCAGGCTTACCTGTTCTGCACAATCTCTTGGAGTCTGCTCAGACTCATGTCCTTTGAGCCAGTGATGCTATCCAAAAAGTCTATGAAATCAATTTATTAATAATAAAGCAGATTATAAATATGGTGATGAGTTTAAGTATGCCTGGTTTAAATGATACAGACATTAACTCCATAGCCCTTTTGAAAAGAATGAGAACTTAATACCATAGAGATTTTTTAAAGCCCCAGAAAAGTGCTGAGATGAATAAAATGATAAAAGCTTAGTAAGCTGTGTTAGAAAAAGTTGTATGTTTGAAACAATGTTTAAGCAATAACCTAAAAATGAAAGTGCCATAGTCTATTTGGTAAATTAGCCTAATAGAGGACCCAAATATTGCATAATTTATGGAATTAAGCTCAAAAGCTTGAACATTCATAAATATTACTTATTTATCTATCATTTCTCTATATTTAGA
Organism: Bubalus kerabau; assembly: GCF_029407905.1. Taxonomy (NCBI): domain Eukaryota; kingdom Metazoa; phylum Chordata; class Mammalia; order Artiodactyla; family Bovidae; genus Bubalus; species Bubalus kerabau. Next base: position 5,148,030 of record NC_073635.1, on the reverse strand, counting down.
CATGAAGAAATGGAAAATTCTGACTTCAATTAATATAGAAGTATATTTGAATCTATTAATAGAAATGTGCATTTATTTTTACTTCTTCTAGTCTTTATGCTTTGGAAATTTTGCTTTATGTTTCATTGATTATCGATTTAGATAAATGGGAATTATATTTCACCTCCTCCCAAATGAAAGGCATACTTTTCATATCAGATCATAATGTCTTTGGGGCTTCCCTGGTGGCTCAGAGGTTAAAGTGTCTGCCTGCAATGTGGGAGATCCAGGTTCAATCCCTGGGTTGGGAAGATCCCCTGGAGAAGGAAATGGCAACCCACTCCAGTATTCTTGCCCGGAGAATCCCATGGACTGAGGAGCCTGCTAGGCTACAGTCCACGGGGTCGCAAAGAGTTGGACACAACTGAGCAACTTCACTTTCACTTTCATAATGTCTTTGGCTTGTATTATTTATTAGTCATCTTCATTTGAAAGTAGAATCATGTCTGTATATATTTTGTTTCATTGTCTATTCATTGAAATCTGTAAGTAATATTCTACAATACTGAATGTCACTTAGGATCTTATACAAAAGCAGATGAAAGGGAGTAAAGAAAGGATTCTTGAGAAAACCAGAGGAACCTGGAGGATTATATAGTGGTCAAGATTATGCTTTTTGAACCCATAATCATATCCTCATTGAATTTTACAATATCTTGGGAGATACACACATTATTTTTCATTTGGATAAAAACCTCTTGAGTAGGTAGTAATGAGCATTATATATATACCTATGGTTTTTCCTGTGGTCATGTATGGATGTGAGAGTTGGACTGTGAAGAAGGCTGAGCGCTGAAGAATTGATGCTTTTGAACTGTGGTGTTGGAGAAGACTCCTGAGAGTCCCTTGGACTGCAAGGAGATCCAACCAGTCCATTCTGAAGGAGATCAGCCCTGGGATTTCTTTGGAAGGAATGATGCTGAAGCTGAAACTCCAGTACTTTGGCCACCTCATGCAAAGAGTTGACTCATTGGAAAAGACTCTGATGCTGGGAGGGACTGGGGGCAGGAGGAGAAGGGGATGCCAGAGGATGAGATGGCTGGATGGCATCACTGACTCCATGGACGTGAGTCCTGAACTCCGGGAGTTGGTGATGGACAGGGAGGCCTGGCGTACTGCGATTCATGAGGTCGCAAAGAGTCGGACACGACTGAGCGACTGATCTGACTGATCTGATATATTGAAATCATTTCATTAGTAAGTTGAAGAATGAAAATCATATGTGTTTTAATGATAAGAAAAAGTGGACCTTCTCAAAAATTGAACAGTAAACATTTCAGGAGGGCAGTGTCACTATATGCTGGAAGACTATATTTTTTTATTATTTTATTTTATTTTTAAACTTTACATAATAGTATTAGTTTTGCCAAATATCAAAATGAATCCGCCACAGATATACATGTGCTCCCCATGGAAGACTTTAAAAAGTGTCTTTGTTTCACTGGGTTGTGTACTTTAAGAATTTATCCTAAGGAAATTATCAAGAAAACATGCAAAGATACATAGATATGGATAATCAGTACGTTCTTTGAAAAATATTGAAGCAAAATATTGTAAACAACAAAAATGTCCAATAATATGGGACAAACAAAATCTGGTCTATCTATAAACGGAATGTAGCCATAAATGTTTAAAATGAGTTTGTATATATGTGGTAGGCAGTATGGGAAATATTCCTTGTTATTTCTCAAGAAAGCAGATTGAATGTGTATACTATTATTAGTTTTCATTTTATAAACCAAATGATCTGAATTTATGGGATACATTAAGCTTTATAAAAAAATACCCCTGCTAATTTAGTATAATAAAACATTTATTAATTATTGAAAATGCCATGTTTAAATCATGCAAAATTCTATCATTCCATGATAACCAGTTTTAACATTTTGGTGTTTAATTTTGCAGATGTGAAAATATATGAGTAATATTCAATTTCTTTCTTTACATTTTTGAAGTTGATACACTGTATTAAAAGTCATTCTGTTTTCAAATACCAACATAACTCAGTGTGAATATCAGACTTTAAATACAAACAGAAATGCAAATGTCGGGAACCCTGTACTTTAAAAACAGGTGGTGTTTATTGCCTCCTACTTTTTAAATGTCTTTCTATCTTTACTAACAACAAGGTGGGTGGGACAGCAAGCTGCTATATATTTAACACTATGCTTTAACTTTAAAGAGCTTATAATAAGTATTTTTTGATGACTAAACGCTAAGGTGATTCACTCTCAACTGCATAGAAACACTGGGTCTTATTTTGAAGAGAAAAGAAGCTGTTAGTTTAATCAAGATTATATTGTTGGCAGGGAACCAAAAGTCAAAAACAGATTTTTATTTTCTTTTCAAAAGAAGGCATTGGCAGTATGACAATTTAACAAGTGTGCAGCTGTAGGTGTAGTGACACCACATTTAAAGCCATGTCTTCATAGAGCAGTAGACTTAGCTAGTTTGATTCAAACCACTTATAAAGTAAGCAGCTATATTTATATGCAGATAAGGAAACATTATCTATATTATTATTTGTATGTTTATATAAATATATGTTATATACCCATGTAATTGGGCTTCCCAGGTGGCTCTAGTGGTAAAGAACCTGCCTGCCAATGCAGGAGATGTAAGAAACACAGATTTAATCTCTGGGTCAGGAAGATCCCCTGGAGGAGGGGATGACAAACCCAATCCGGTATTTTTGCTTCAAAAATCCCATGGACGGAGGAGCCAGGTTGGACCATGGTCCATCGGGTCACAAAGAATTGAACACGACTGGAACAACTTAGCATGCATGCAATTTACACAGTTAGCTATGTCAGACATTTACCTTTGAACAAGTTTTCTCATCTTTAGTACTTCTGGCATTCTGGACCAAATACTTTGCCATTGGGAGTAGGTGCTTGACTTGTTCATCATAAAATATTGAGCAGCATCTTTGCCTTCTACCTGCATCACCCCAGCAGCCGTAACAGTCAAACATTTTGTCCAATACTGTCAAATTGTCTTCTAGAGAGGCAAAAATTACACCTGATTGAGACATGCTATGTCTCAAAGCTACGGTTTTTCCAGTAGTCATGTACGGATGTGAGAGTTGGACGTTAAAGCTGAGCGCTGAACAATTGATGCTTTTGAACTGTGGTGTTGGAGAAGACTCTTGAGAGTCCCTTGGACTGCAAGGAGATCCAACCAGTCCATCCTAAAGGAAATCTGTCCTGAATATTCATTGGAATATTTCAGCTGAAGCTGAAACTCCAATATTTTGGCCACCTGATGTGAAGAGCCGACTCATTGGAAAAGACCCTGATGCTGGGAAAGATTGAAGGCGGGAGGAGAAGGGGAAATCAGAGGATGTCATGGTTGGATGGCATCACTGACTCCATGGACGTGAGTTTGGGTAAACTCCGGGAGTTGGTGATTGACAGGGAGGCCTGGCATGCTGCAGTCCATGGGGCTGCAAAGAGTTGGACATGACTGAGCAACTGAACTGAACTGAACTGAGACATTCTATCTTAGATTGTACCTTCGGAATCTGTTTTTATCCTTCAGTGGGATTATATAAGAAAAAGGAATATGGGCCCCTCCTATACTTTAGGAAGAGATGTCATCTCCATATTCCTTGTGATGATAATCTGATATTAGATCACAGGCCTACCTAACTCATCCAAAACATCTCTGTCAGGTCACAAGGACAAAGGTTCTATGTTGATATTTAGTATAACCTCTAAGGTTTTACTCAAACATTTCTTGGCCTAGAACTTTCATTTTTGCCTGGATTATCCTTGGAGCAGTCCTGATTTCTGGACATGACTTAGATATGTGGTATCTCCAGAGGTGATAATAGAAAGAAAAAAACAAAATGTTAGTCACTTAGTTGTGTCTGACTCTTTGTGACCCCCTGGACTGTAGCTCACCAGGCTCCTCCATACATAAGAGGGTTGCCATTTCCATCTCCAGGGGATCCTCCTAATCCAGGGATCAAACCCAGGTCTCCAACATTGCAGGCAGATTCTTTACCATCTGAGCTCTAATAACATAGCTCAAATTAATCTGGCTGCTAATAACATGTAATTTTTATTAACTATCCACATAAATTTAAGTGTTTCATTAGTTTATTTATGAAAAAGATATCTTCGTCTTTTTCTAAATTTTATTTAATCCTTTTTGTCAACATTTTCTCAAAGTACCGACTTTAGTTTTACCTGTGTGTCATATTTTCCACACTTTTAATATCATGAAAATTACCTCTGCCATCTACTGAAAATAAATGGAAATTCATTTATTAGAAATAAATATCCAATAATCTACCCATGCATGAAGTAACTAAGTAAAAAGTAAGTATGCATTAGTTGTTTCGTGTATAATGTTTATTTTCATCACCTCACTTGACGAATATTTTCATTGATGGCTTTTATTCAGTTCAGTTCAGTTCAGTCACTCAGCCGTGTCTGATTTTTTGCAACCCCATGGACTCCAACACACCATGCTTTCCTGTCCATCACCAACTCCCCGAGCTTGCTCAAATTCATGTCCATCAAATTGGTGATGCCATCCAACCATCTCATCCTCTGTTGTCTCCTTCTCCTCCTGCCTTCAATCTTTTCCAACATCAGGGTCTTTTCCAATGAGTCAGTTCTTCCCAACAGGTGCCAAAGTATTGGAGCATCAACTTCAGCATCAGTCCTTGCAATGAATATTCAGAACTGATTTCCTTTAAAATTGACTGTTTTGGTCTCCTTTGCAGTCCAAGGGACTCTCAAGAGTCTTCTCCAACATCACAGTTCAAAGGCATCAATTCTTCAGTGCTCAGCTTTCTTTATGGTCCACCTCTCACATCCATACATGATTTGGAAAAACCATAGCTTTGACAAGGCGGACATTTTTTGGCAAAGTCATGTCTCTGCTTTTTGGTATGCTGTCTAGGTTGTCACAAATTTCTTCCAAAGAACAAGCATCTTTTTTTTATTGAACACTACTTTCTCTGTGCTCAAGAATCCTCAATGAGGAGAGAGAAAATAAGAAGGAAAATAATGAGTAGGAACAAATAATTATAGAATGTTAAATGAGCGAGCACTTGACAGGGACAGTTCATTCAGTATCAACAGTTTCTTGGGCAAATGAACCCCTCCTGCCACTATAACTCTATATTCAAATTTAAACTTTAAACATAAAAGCAGCAAATTAAATTATTTTTCATATTCTGGACTTCAATATGGTCTATAAAAAAACAACTTACAATTCATTTATTCTCAGGAAAGTTTTACTCACCGTTTTAATCCTACTTTTCCTGTTTTTCTGTTTTTTAATTTTGTGTGGTTTTGTGTATGTGTGGTTGCCATTCTGAATATTATTCCCAAAAGATATTTTAGGAAATAAATATATTTTCTTTCCAGGAAATATTATGTCTCCCTTGGTATAGTCAGTGTTACATTATCATTAGTCTTTTATGACATCCATTATGGGTTGTTGTGTGTGTGTGTGAAAACTATTTCCTGGGCAATTTTAATAAATATTTTTCTATTTAGTCTTCCTTGCTTGGGAATATTCCAAACCATGGTGCCTGATTCAGGAACAACACTCAATGCACTCAAAGTTGTTAGATTTCTAGACAATCAGATTGAGAAAGCAATATTTGGAGAAAGTAGAGACAATAATAAACACTTCTCTAGATCAAGGAGACAGTGGTTTTCAATTTTTGCTACTGTATATCACTGAATTTTTAATTAATGAAACATTATTTGCAGAACTTAATATTAGTACATAAAATTTGTCAGAGAAAAATGCCTATCTGCACTGTCTCTGACCTGTCTCAATAGATAACACAATATGAAGTATTTTTCTATGTTAGACTATGTTGCAGTACTTTTGGAGATGACAATGCAGCTGAAATTTAAATTTCTCCTTTTTAGTGTTGTTTCATTTGGATTCATGTGATCTTGGTTTTTGTTTGGCTGATTTTTTGTGTGTGTGCATTGATACTGAATTTTGCAGAAGATAAAGGCATCAAAAAGGGCCTTGAAACAATCTATAGAATGACATCCATTGTCAGATATGTTTGGATGATGAGAGGATGTAAATTTACTGCATTCAGTAGATATTCATAAAATTGATGTAGGATGCTTTCTCTTGGAAAGTAGACTTCAGGTTTTACTTTGGGAAATTAGAGCCTAACTTTTAAGGAAAGTTGAATCTTTCAAATTTTCAAATAGACTGGATTTTGTGTTTACAACTCCTATAAAATCTTAATTTAATTATATTCTAGACAGTAAATTCCTATTTATATTTTTTATAATTATTTTCTGGATAAAAAGTCCTTATTATCAGACTTCTTATTTGATTTGACGTTCTGATGATATACTCTTACAGTAGAAAGCAATATTATGATTATTATGGTGGAAAGTTAAGCATTATCATTTTTACTTGTTTAAAGTTCTGTGCTAGTTTGGCTTCAACTTAATAATTCATCACTTAATGATGATTAGGAAATAAGAAAAATTCTTAGAAATGGAAAAATAAATTTAAGAAAAAAATGTGCTGAAATTGCTAAACACATAGAAATATGTAATTCTTTAAAAAAAAAGATTCATTGGCTTTAAGTGGATTGATTCTCCTTCAGATGCTGTTTCAATTTTAAACAGAATTTCAAAGTAATGCACAAGTTATCTTGAAGGTGTCTGAAAAGTCTTGGAACATGGGAGAGATGCCAGAAATTTGAAACTGATCATAGGGGAAGGCATATTTTAAAATTGATTGCCAGAGATGTTTATATGACAAAAATTAATGATTCATTTATTGAGGAAAAAGAGCAAGCCAAGATTCCCCCTTTATGACACTTCTGAATCAGAGCTGAGGGAAAACCTGGTGAGTACATTATATGTATATCTGAGCAATACTTCACCAGGGTGTCACATGATATCCTGATATGAAGATAATGTGATAATATAGGATAAGCTTGTAAAAGCTTATCCATCTTGTACTTTGTGAATCAGTGTTGTCTTAGAGGGCAATGGCACCCCACTCCAGTACTCTTGCCTGGAAAATCCCATGGACGGAGGAGCCTGGAAGGCTGCAGTCCATGGGGTCACTAAGAGTCGGACACGACTGAGTGACTTCCCTTTCACTTTTCACTTTCATGCATTGGAGAAGGAAATGGCAACCCACTCCAGTGTTCTTCCCTAGAGAATCCCAGGGACGGGGGAGCCTGGTGGGCTGCCATCTATGGGGTCGCACAGAGTCCGACACGACTGAAGCGATTTAGCAGCAGCAGCAGAGGGCTACTGCATTACCATGTCTCAAGAGTTTCCTTTACACCTTGGGTAAATATACACAATGTATACAATGTGTGAGTTTCAAATATTCAAGTAACAGGATGCTGTGAAGGGAAGGGAATAAGTTAGGATGTGAATCAAGAAAGGTTTCAATAACCTTGTAAAAATAGATATAAAGAATTACAAACTGTCTCAGCTGTGTACAAAAAGAGAAATTGTACTAATTCAGTGTCAGTACTGTGAAGATTTTAAAATTATATGCACAAATTCTTGCATTCAAAGGGTAGAGTTTAATTCCCCTATTAGATTTCTCACCATCAGAAATTGTGTGATCCAATAATATTTGTCATTTTATAATAATGCCACTTATAACATATTTTTTAAGCTGGTTTGTTTTAAGGGTAATTTTATATGCACTGATGGATAATTATAATAATATAGTAGTTATGCTACTTACACCAAGATATATGAATTATACAATAAGGTTGTAGGAACCTTAAAGTTAACATATTCCAGACTGATTTAGCAGACAAAGAATATATCAGATGATAACATCTTGCTCTGTGTTCAAGTTTGAGTGCCCAACTGAACAAAGACAAGGGCTACGTGGTTAAGTGTTGCTAGAAAGGACCTGGGATGCTAAGTCTTGTGAAAAAAAAAAATCTGGTAGGCAGAGTTCAATTCAGTTCAGTTCAAGTTGCTTAGTCGTGTCTGAATTTTTGCAAACCCAAGGACTGCAGCACACCAGGCTTCCCTGTCCATCACCAACTCCCAGAGCTTGGGATGTCAAACTAATGTCCATCGAGTTGGTGATGCCATCCAACCATCTAATCCTCTGTCATCCCCTCCTCTTCCTTCCTTCAGTCTTCAAACTGATTTCCTTTAGAATTGACTGGTTTGGTCTCCTTGCAGTCCAAGGGACTCTCAAGAGTCTTCTCCAACACCACAGTTCAAAAGCATCTTTGGGCCTCAACTTTCTTTATAGACCAACTCTCACATCCATACATGACTATTGGAAAAACCATAGCTTTCACTAAACAGACATTTGTCAGCAAAGTAATATCTCTGCTTTTTAATATGCTATCTAGGTTGATCATAACTTTTCTTCTTAGGAGCAAGTGTCTTTTAATTTCATGGCTGCAGTCACCATCTGCAGTGATTTTGGAGCCAGAAAAATAAAGTCTTGCACTGTTTCCACTGTTTCCCCATCTATTTCCCATTAAGTGATGGCACCAGATGCCATGATCTTCATTTTCTGAATGTTGAACTTTAAGCCAACTTTTTCACTCTCCTCTTTCACTTTCATCAAGAGGCTTTTTAGTTCTTCTTCACTTTCTGCCATAAGGGTGGTGTTATCTGCATATCTGAGGTTATTGATATTTCTCCTGGCAATCTTGACTCCAGCTTGTGCTTCTTCCAGCCCAGCATTTCTCATGATGTACTCTGCATATAAGTTAAATAAGCAGGGTAACAATATACAGCCTTGACATACTCCTTTTTCTATTTGGAACCAGTTTGTTGTTCCATGTCCAGTTCTAACAGTTGCTTCCTGACCTGCATATAGCTTTCTCAAGAGGCAGGTCAGGTGGTCTGGTATTCCCATCTCTTTCAGAATTTCCCACAGTTTATTGTGATCCACACAGTCAAAGGCTTTGGCATAGTCAACAAAGCAGACATAGATGTTTTTCTGAAACTCTCTTGTTTTTTTCCATGATCCAGCAGATGTTGGGAATTTGATCTGTGGTTTCTCTGCCTTTTCTAAAACCAGCTTGCATATCTGGAAGTTCATGGTTCACATATTGCTGAAGCCTGGCTTGGAGAATTTTGAGCATTACTTTACTAGAGTGTGAGATGTGTGCAATTGTATGGTAGTTTGAGCATTCTTTGGCATTGCCTTTCTTTGGGATTGGAATGAAAACTGACCTTTTCCAGTCCTGTGGCCCACTGCTGAGTTTTCCAAATTTGCTGGCATATTGAGTGCAGCACTTTTTCACAGCATCATCTTTTAGGATTTGAAATAGCTCAACTGGAATTCCATCACCTCCACTAGCTTTGTTCATAGTGATGCTTTCTAAGGCCTACTTGATTTCACATTCCAGGATGTCTGGCTCTAGGTGAGTGATCACACCATCGTGATTATTTGCATATAGTTAAATAAATAGGGTGACAATATACAGCCTTAATGTACTCCTTTCCTAATTAAGAACCACTCCATTGTTCCATGTCTGGTTCTAACTGCTGCTTCTTGACCTGCATACAGATTTCTCAGGAGGCAGGTTAGCTGGTCTGGTATTCCCATCTCTTTAAGAATTTTCCACAGTTTGTTGTGATTCACACAGTCAAAAGTTTGACACAGTTGTATAGCAGAAGTAGATGTTTTTCTGGAATTCTCTTGCTTTTTCTATGATTCAACAGATGTTGGCAATTTGATCTCTGGTTCCTCTGCCTTTTCTGAATCCAGGTGAACATCTGGAAGTTCTTGGTTCACATACTGTTGAAGCCTAGCTCAGAGAATTTTGAGCATTACTTTGCTAGTGTTTGAGATGAATGCAATTGGTAGGCAGAATTGAACTCTTCATTGCAGACATACTTGAGTTAGATAATTCATTAAATCACTTTCACAATTTAGATTTTATACTCATTTTACCAATTTTATACTCATTCATTTTCTTAACACTAACTGTATACTGGTGATACCTACAGAGGGTAAAAAAAAAAAATTATAAATGTCCAGGTTGACCATAGACTTGAGTCAGAATATTTGATGATAGGGCCTGGTCATCTGTATTAAAAAAAAAAAATCATCTTTGACTCTAATATGTACTCAGATTTAAAAATAGTTAATATGTTTATTTCAGACAGAAATAATACTTTAATATCTCATCATAAATATAACAGATATTCAGTATAAATGTAAGTGTATATATATATATATTTTTAGAGAACAGATGCTAACAGAAAAGGTGACTTTTTGAGTAAAATGGTTAGTCTAAGTGCTATATTGTGTTGCCATCAAATTCAACTACTAAGCTTTTCATGAACAGAAAGGACTTAGTAGTCCATTTGTTAGCCAGTTAGAAAATAAATTCAGAAGTCAGGTCAAGTTAACAATAATAATAATAATGACAGCAATTTTTTTATTGAGCAATTGCCATGTGATAGACAATGTGTATGTATGCTCAGTCACTTGGTCATGTTCGACTCTTTGCAACCTCATGGGTTTTAGCTTGCCAGGCTCCTTTGTCCATAGGATTTTCCAGGCAAGAATACTGAGTGGGTTGCCATTTCCTCCTCCAGGGTTCTTCCCAATCCAGGGATTGAACCCATGTTTCCTGCATCTTCTGCATTGGCAGGTGGATTTTTTTTTACCACTAAGCCACCTGAGTAGCCCATTTAGTAGTGTACTAGGGATTTAATCTGTAATTATTTATCTAAATCGTACAATAGTCTTATGACTTAGGTATTATTATTAGGTTTATTATCACATTCATTATATGTCATGTAATGACATACTTCCATATATCATTACATTCATTATTATATTTTGGATTCATATATTAATTCATTTATTCAACTATTATATTCATTAATAATATATAACAACCTGTATGCAGCAAGTAGCAATACTTAGAACCAGACATAGAACAATGGACTGGTTCAAAATTAGGGAAAAGAGTGTCAAGGCTGTATATTGTCACCCTGTTTATTTAACTTATATGCAGAGTACATCATTTGAAATGCCAGTCTGGGTGAATCACAAGCTGGAATCAAGATAGACAGGAGAAATACCAACAACATCAGATGAGCAGATATTACTCTAATGACAGAAAGCAATAAGGAACTAAAGAGCCTCTTGATGAGTTTGAAAGAGGAGAGTAAAAAAGCTGGCTTGATACTCAACCTTCAAAAATTAAAATCATGGCATCCGGTCCCATCACTTTATGGCAAATAGATGGGGAAAAAGTGGAAACAGTGTCAGACTTTATTTTCTTGGGGTCCAAAATCACTGCAGATGGTGACTGCAGCCATGAAATTAAAAGAAGCTGCTCCTTGGAGGAAAGGTTACGATGAACCTAGACAGAATATTAAATAGCAGAGACATCACTTTACTGACAAAGGTCTGTATAATCCAAACTATGGTTTTCCAGCAATCATCTACAAATGTGAAAGTTGGACCATAAAGAAGGCTAATCATCTAAAGAATTAATGCTTTTGAAATGTGGTGCTATAGAAGATGGAGAAGGAAATGGCAACTCATTCCAGTATTCTTGTCTAGAGAATCCTGTGGACAGAAAAGCCTGGTAGGCTGCTGTCCATAGGGTCGCACAGGGTTGGGCATGACTGAAGCAACTTAGCATGCATACATGCATTGGAGAAGGAAATGGCAACCCACTCCAGTATTCTTGCCTGGAGAATCTCAGGAATGGGGGAGCCTAATGGGCTGCCATCTATGGGGTCGCACAGAGTTGGACACGACTGAGGCACCTTAGCAGCAGCAGCAGCAGCTATAGAAGACTCTTGAGAATCCCTTGGACAACAAGGAGATCAAGCCAATCAATCCTAAGGGAAATCAACCCTGGATATTCATTTGAAGGATTGATGCTGAATCTGAAGCTCCAATACTTTGGCCACCTCATGTGAAGAGCTGACTCTTTGGAAAAGACTGATGCTGGGAAAGCTTGAGGGCAGGAGGAGAAGGGGATGACAGAGGATGAGATGGTTGGATGGCATCACTGACTCAGTGGAGATGGGTTTGAGCAAACTTTGGAGATACTGAAGGACAGGGAAGCCTTGTGTGCTGCAGTTCATGTGGTGCTTTCCTAGTGGCTCAGACAGTAAAGAATCTGCCTGCAATGAAGGAGACCAGGGTTCTATCCCTGGCTTTATTTACCAGAAAACATTTTAGGACATTTGTCTAAGTTCATTCAAACAGTAATTGGTAAAGAGTTATTTGGATCCAGACATTCTAAGCCTTAGAATTCTTACTCTTTGCCATTATGTCTGAGTTATCTTAAGTGACACAGCAATATCATTTTTGTAAGAGTTTCCTGCTTTTTTCTTCATTCCATTTGGCAAAGACAAGTCTGTATTTGTTTAATAATATTCTCTGCACTTTTACTTCCTGAAGGACTATATGGGTTCCTAGGAAAGTAATCAGCTGGATCAATTTAAGGAATTAAGGAATGGAAGGAAGAGGGACAAAAACAGAAGACAAGGAGCCTGTATCTGGAAAGTGAAGGCTCCAGAGCATCCTTGGGGTATAAATGACTTGAGAAGAAAGGCAAGAGATAATGATAAGGTAGCGTGGAATTGAAAATAGGGTCCTCTTTGATACCAAGAATTCAAGTATCCTGTGTAGTCCAGTGGTTTTACACTCCTCTCTCTCTCTCTTCCTCTGGGGATGATAATCTTGTAGGCAATGTCTTGCTTATGTTTGATTCTGCCAAGGACTCAAAGAACTTATATCAGATTGAGCTTGTCTAGGTTGCCAGGATATTTAGAACAATATACTGATCACTGCATCACTGCATCCTTAAAAGATGTTGAAGCTACTGTCTAGACAGTATGGAGAGAAAAACTAAAAAAGTTCATGTACACTTAAACTAGAGGAAACAAGGAATTAAAGATTCTCTTTAGCATATCATTATCATATTAATGCCATTTTCAGTAGCAGTTGTCTCCAATTCTGAAGTGTGAAAATACAATTTTTAATGCCTTGCACTTGACTACAAAACAAAGTTTTAGTTTTGCCCTTTTTTACATTTTTTTTAAGAAAATAAACCCAAAACTCTAATCTTAATTTTAAAACTTAAGATTGAAGTCACAGTTTTTTCATAGTAGCTCATTATTCATTAACTTGTGAACATAATATTGATATTGTTATTAATTATTGTCCATTTATATAGCAGCTTTATCAGTAGGCTAAATTAACATATCTCACAAGTATTTATTAGCTATTCTGAGAATTGAATGAGTCACTTTAAGTTGCAAAGGAAAAAAAACAGAGCCATTAATTCTTTTGTATCAGTAGATAGTAGTGCTATTCTTCCTGTCATGAATAATAATGATTCATAGAGCACTGCACACTTTTCCCTCTCAAAATGAGAGCTCGTATCCATGTATAGTCATCAAGATCTAGTCTATGCCCCCTCATGACCAGCTTTACAAATAGCTGTGTCTAGAAGATACATTTGTGGTTTATGTGATTGGCAGAATTCTTGAAATACAAGCCACTTTATTTGTAGGGCATTTGTGACAGGCTGCCATGAACTGAATACACAGAATCTGATGGTCAATTCCAATTCTACTTAGGTTGTGTAGATATGGATGTAAAGCAATGTTAGGTCATTGTGGCTGACATGAAGCATAAAAAGCAGAGTCTTCAAGAGGTTATTCTGAATTGAAAGTGACATACAATAATAAGAAAACAATTCTAGGCAAAATGAATAGTAGCAACAAGAAACATGAAAGGAGAGAAAGGAAAAAAAGAAAGGCTAATAGTTGATTTTCTGAGGGGAGGGAAAATAGTCTTATCCTGAGGGAGTAGGAAAGGTTGAACAAGAGTTTCTTAACATAACCCACAAGTTAAGATATAAAGTTATCCAGTTCTGGATTATTCAAATCCATTTTAGCAGTCACAAAGTGCATAATTAATATTTTTGTTAGTCTATTGTATCCATTAAGACTACACATTAAAAATAAAACAAAATTTCAGATATACTCACTTGGGCAAGACACTAAAAATTAGATAGAGATGTAAAATAGAACTTGCGCAGGCATGCAAATGCATGTAAATTTTCTTCAGCAAGTCCTAGGTTCCCATGCCCATATGTTTAGCTTTAAAATTTAGCTTCTTTGGTGTCACAAAGAATGTTTATGTCCCATCTGGGTGCAAAATATAGTGTCTAGAAGATATTATTTACAAGACTGGAGCACTGGGATTCCTGGGACATCCTGATTTTGCATTGACACACAATTATAAAAAACAAGAGCTATTTTTCTAAAGCAGAGATTCAGGAGCATGCCAGCTAACAGACACAATGCCTGTAAGAGGGTCAGAGACTTTGCTCAGTTGCTGCTAAGTTGCTAATGCTCTACTCCTTCTAAGAGTTTTTCAATTAATCTTCTAAACCAGAAATATATGCCTAGATCTGACTAATTTTGCCCTAAGATACCAACACTTTCAGTCCTACTGCCAGCTGCCCTCAGCAATTCTGAGGTTCAAATGGGTATGCAGATTTGTGTGTGTCTTTTTCCAGACCACTCTTTGGAATTTTTTCCTACCAATTTCTATAAAGGCTGAGTCATAATAGCACACCTATTAAATTTCTTAGTTTGGGAGACTACATCATTATATTAATTGTAACACAGCCCTCTAAGAGAAAAACAAAATTTCAGCAACCCTGTTTTACTTCTAAATTCATACCAGCCTGTGAAGCTGGTGATAATAGCTTTTTACCAAATTGAACTTATCAATAAAACATGAATAAATCATCTCATTATAATTCCTTCATGTAATTTTTAAAAAATCTATCAGGGAGACACAGTTATTTGGCAGTTTGCCTTTATTTTTAGTTTGTTTGCTTCTGGTCTTATTTCTGTATGTTACTTCATCTCTGCTCCAACTGATACGATTGCTCTCAGGAACCTCCAAATCTATAACTTCTCTATACTCAAGATTGTCTTCAGCCTGTTTTAACCTGTCTCCTAAAAATCCTTAAAAAAAAATCTCAATGAAACAGCTAGAAATAATGTTTAAGTGGACATCTAGGTGCCATGGTATAGCCAAGGTGACACATAAAATTAACCATCACAACTTTGTTCTAGCTATTTTGATAATTATGTCTCTTTGAAATTAAAGAATAATAGTGAGATGTGATGGCAAAACTAACTAAAAAAAAACAAAATGCAAAAATACATTTTTATGGAGCATCACCTAAAATTTATTTTAATCCAGGACTTTTTTTTAATGTTAGCAAAATAAAACTTGAATACTGTATAGAAATGATAGGGCTTCCATGGTGGCTCAGATGGTAAAGAATCTGCCTGCAATGCAAGAGACCTGGGTTTGATCCCTGGGTTGGGAAGATCCCCTGAAGAAGGGATTGGTGGCCACCTCCAGTATTCTTTACTAGACAGAGGAGACTGGCAGGATATAGTACATTGGTTTGCGAAGAGCTGGGCACAACTGAGTGACTAACACACACATAGAGATGATAAGTACAGAGTTAAAGGCAACTTTCAAGCTATAAGCATGAGATAAACACAGTAAACCAAGGTGAAAACATGAAAAGCATTAACTTCAATCCACACAACAATACAAATAACACAATAAAATGAAAAAATCTCAAACCCCTTCCTTTACCCTCAAGTCTTTGTTCAAATTTTCAATTTTGTCTACATTGGATTACTATTTAAAATTATAACTGACCCTTCTTCTATCATAGCATTTCTCAATTCCTCCTCTGTGCTATGATTTCTTTCTCTCTTACAATTTCTTGACATACTGTATAATTTATTTGTCTGCCTTTTGTTTACTGTGTGTATTTCCTCAATATTAAGCAAATTTAAAGAGGACCAATGTAATTGCACAATTTCTTTACTGATATGGTCTTGTATCTAGAACAGTGTACATAGAATATGCTCAATACATATTTGTTGAATAAATGAACATATACATTATCTGAACAGCAGTCATCCAATCATATCATGTCACTTTCTACACTTTCAACTGCAATATCAAATCTCATTTTGTCTCATGACTTACAAAGTCATGCATGAATTGCTTCCACTTTTCTCAAGTATATCATCTCACACTGCTCTTCCCTCCCAACTAGACTGACTTTCTTTCTGTTTCTCACATATGCCAAATTTGCTCATGCCTGGGGCCATTTGTTCAAGCTGGCCCCACTGCCTGGAATCCACTCCAGAAAATCTTTGATCTTTGCCAAATGGTTTTGTTATTCAGATTTTGGCAGACATGTTACCTCCTTAGCAAAACATTTTCTGGCTACCCAATCTAAAAGAGCCACCCTGTTACTTGACAGAACTTCATCCTATTTTAATTATTTGCATACTATTCATCATTAGCTGATTTTTTCAGTTTTTCTTTGTTCTATTTTCTTTGTTCTGTCTCCTTTAGTGGCATACAAGAGTAACAAGCATGAGGATCTAGTCATGTTTTTCTCTTTTGAATCCCCAGTGCCTTGAACAGTTTTTGACACAGAGTTCAGTTCAGTTCAGTCATGCAGTTGTGTCCGACTCTTTGTGACCCCAAGAACTTCAGCACGCTAGACCTCCCTGTCCATTACCAACTCCCAGAGCTTACTCAAACTCATGTCCATTGAGTTGGTGATGCCATCCAACCATCTCATCCCCTGTTGTCCCCTTCTCCTTCTGTCTTCAATCTTTCCCAGCATCAGGGTCTTTTCCAATGAGTCAATTCCTCACATCAGGTAGCCAAAGTATTGGAGTTTCAGTTTCAGCATCAGTCCTCCCAATGAATATTCAGGATTGATTTCCTTTAGGATTGACTGGTTTGATCTCCTCACAGTCCAAGGGAGTTTCAAGAGTCTTCTCCAACACCACAGTTCAAAAGCATCAATTCTCCAGAACTCAGCTTTCTTTATAGTCCAACTCTCATACCCATACATGACTACTGGAAAAATAATAGGTTTGACTAGACAGACCTTTTTTGGCAAAACACGTCTCTGCTTTTGAATATGCTGTCTAGGTGGGTCATAGCTTTTCTTCCAAGGAGAAAGTGTCTTTTAATGTCACGGCTACAGTCACCATCTGCAGTGATTTTGGAGCCCAGAAAAATGAAGTCTGTCACTGTTTCCATTATTTTCCCATCTATTTGCCATGAAGGGATGGGACCAGATGCCATGATCTTCGTTAAGCCAACTTTTCCACTCTCCTCTTTCACTTTCATCAAGAGGCTCTTTAGTTCTTCTTCACTTTCTGCCATAAGGGTGGTGTCATCTGCATATCTGAGATTGTTGATTTTTCTCCTGGCAATCTTGATTCCAGCTTGTGCTTCTTCCAGCCCAGCGTTTCTCCTGATGTACTCTGCATATAAGTTAAACAAGCAGGGTGACAATATAGAGCCTTGACGTATTCCTTTTCCTATTTGGAACAAGTCCATTGTTCCTTGTCCAGTTCTGACTGTTGCTTCCTGACCAACATACAGATTTCTCAAAAGGCAGGTCAGGTGGTCTGGTATTCCCATCTTTTTCAGAATATTCCACAGTTTATTGTGATACACACAGTCAAAGGCTTTGGTGTAGTCAATAAGGAAGAAGTAGATGTTTTTCTGGAACTCTATTGCTTTTTTTGATGATCCAGCAGATGTTGGCAATTTGATCTCTGGATCCTCTGCCTTTTCTAAAACTACCTTGAACATTGTAAATTTATGGTTCATGTACTGTTGAAGCCTGGCCTGGAGAATTTTGAGAATTTCTTTGCTAGCGTGTGAGATGAGTATAATTGTGTGGTAGTTTGATCATTCTTTGGCACTGCCTTTATTTGGGGTTGGAATGAAAACTGACCTGTTCCAGTCCTGTGGGCACTTCTGAGTTTTCCAGATTTGCTGTCATATTGAGTGTCAGCACTTTCACAGCATCATCTTTTAGGATTTGAAATAGCTCAACTGGAATTCCATCACTTCCACTAGCTTTGTTCGTAGTGGTGCTTTCTAAGGCCCACTTGACTTCACATTCCAGGATGTCTGGCTGTAGGTGAGTGATCACACCATTGTGGTTATCTGGGTCATTAAGATCTTTTTTGTATAGTTCTTCTGTGTATTCTTGTCATCTCTTATTAACATCTGCTTCTGTTAGGTCCATACCATTTCTGTCCTTAATTTGACACATAGTAGATGCTCAATAAATATTTATGAAATACATAAATATATCTGACACTCAAGTCTTTAATGCATTAACACTTTCAATATATTCTCACTGTTTAATCAATTATACTAGTTATGTAAACTAACATGTTTTGGTGATGACTCTTTGATATGAATTATAGGAATATAAAAAAAAAATTACATGACATATTACTGGAAGCAGCAACTTCTAAATCCTGGCCACCCTGATCTGCTCAAGGATATAAAGTATTGTATAATCAAACAACAAAAGATAAAGCCATTTATTGAGGTCTGTACTTGTGATATAAACAAAAGGATATAAACCACTTCAGCTTGACAATACAGTTCAGAAATGGTGAAGCATGTTTTAGACTTTCCAGCTTCTCACCATGGCCGATGTTTCCTTCCCATCAAAACTGATCTTGTGGTGCAAACATGTTTCCACACTGGTCTATGTCCTGTTATCTAAAATAACATGTCAGTAATTTCAATTCTGCTTCATTGTTGCAATAGTCTCCCCCTTTACTGCTCCATCAAAGATCAGGTTTTTCAGCTAGAATGTTTGACAAAAAGAAAGTTACACAATGTACCTATAATCATACTTATCAAAAGTGATAAATGGAGACAGGAGATGCTTTTTATATAGGGCAGTGACTTAAGAGGTCCAAGAAATTGACTATACAAATATCTTAAGGAAATATTTTGCAATATAAGAAAATGTAGGGCAGCATGAGACAGCACTAACAGAATTGCTATACTCTTTTTGCTTTGGTAGGGCACAAGTTGGGATATTTAGTTAAATATTTATAGAAGAAATACAATTTCAGTTACTTTTAGAGAATGCATAGGACTTATAATTCAATTTATGGAACATGAAACTGTTAGTCACTCAGTTCTATCTGGCTCTTTATGACCCATGGACCATAGACTACTAGGCTCCTTGGCATGAAATTCTCCTGGGAAGAACACTGGAGGTGGTAGCCATTCCCTATTCCAGGAGATCTTCCCAACCCATGGATCGAACCCCAGTCTCCTATATTTCAGGCAGATTCTTTTCCATATGAGCCATCAGGGAAGCCAACTCAATTCATATGGTAGAGTAAATAATAAATATTTGCTGAATGCAATGAGATTAGGAAATATATACATTAAATTGTCTTTAAATAACAATTAAAGGAGCTTAGATATTTGAAATATTAAATGAATCAAAATGAAATACATTTTCGAAAAGAAAGTGAACTGAACTTAAAGCAGACAACAATAATGGAAGCTATCTGTTATTTCAGAGGTGAAATTTAAACATGTATTAATTAAGAGTAAATTGAATCTGTTTGAGAGAAACTATGCCACTAAAGGGATGCTGGGTTTTATAGAACAAAAGAAAGAAAAAGTATAAAAAGGATAATGAGGAAGATAAGGATTCATAAGAGTGTTATATACACAATTCTAAGGAACTGTTGATAAATTTTGTACAGCTAGCCAGCTGGGCAAAGAAACAAATGACCTCATAATGGTAAACAAACCTTATGATCTGAAATATATGTGATATCTTTCTCAATAGCTCAAAAATTAAGCTGATAATATTGATACTCATTTACCCTAAATTTGAATGTGCTTTTCATCTCTTGTAATAGAAAGTAAATTTTTAAGAGTGTTACTTACCTATCCCAACTCTTACTAAAGCAAAAAAAACACCCATTTTAGTGTCACCAGGAAAAATGTAATTTTCTTTTATAAATTTAAGGCATTTTACCAAGTTTGTTTTAATAAAGGATAGCTCAGTGATGTGTCAATGTTATACCAAAGTTAGAAATTGTAGTTAACAGAAGTCATTGATCTCTGAAATTATAGTCGCAGTTCATATTTTTTTTCTCTTTACATCCAAAGATGTTTTTTTGCTTGCTTTCTAAAAGAAAGTCTATGTGAACTGCTTTGATTTAGAAATATGCCAGATCCATGGAAATATGAAAATAAACAATAGAAATATGCATAGGACTCGTAAAAGATGAGTTTTTTTTTTAAATATACACAAAAAAATGCACAGTCCTTTCCTTCTTCTTGATTGAGACACTACCCAGAAAACAGACATGAAGGGAGCTCTTGGCTCTAAATAATCTGAAGTTCTAATAAATAGAATGGGTGTGAAGATAAGCTGAAGAGAAAGAGAAAGGTATACTTGGGAATTAAGGATGATTTAAACACTTGTTTTATAAGACCAGACAGTGAAGCCTATCTACACTGAAACATCTACAGGGGAATCATCTAGAAATGAGCTGACTGATGGCACAACACAGGTGTCATATTCAAGAGAGATTCTAAAACAGTTTTCAGAGGACAAAGACTTATTCAGATTGTCTGTCAATTCTTCTACTTGAGAAAGAGCCTGTTAGGAGATTGAGCTGCTGATTTTGGTATCCATCTTCATTCATTCATTCATTTAATAACTATTTATTAAAAACCTATCAAGTGTGCTGAACAAAGCATAAATAAATCAGTGCTTTCATGAAGCATATGTTTCAGTAGGGTGGAAAGAGAACAAACAAGGTAAGTAAAAAAGCAGTAGGTTGCCTAATTACATGCACTAAAAATAAAACAAAACAAAAAAAAAAATTAAGGCCAGAAAGAAAATATGTAATGTAAAGCGTATGAAGGAATATGAAATTTTAGGTAGGAGTCCAGGCAAAGCCTCTTTGGGAGGGAAATTTCTGTGGAGACTTGAAGGGCATAAAAGAGGAAGGGCATTATAAGCAGAGGAAAAAACAATTGTGTATTTCTGTTCATTTAAACCTCAGCTATTATTATTATACACGTTTTACCAGTGAGGAAACTCTGGCTTAAAGAAATAAATTTCTAAGCTCTAAAAGCTAATTAATGATACAGCCAAGATCTAAACTGAAGGAAACCCTAAATCCAGAGTAGAGTTCTAAATATATAAATGGCCTTCTTTTACATTTCTTTAATTGTATCCTCTCCACTACTTTTCTCTTTCTAAACCATTAGATAAGATCACCCTATAACAACAATGTATTTTCCTCTCATTTTGTTACTCTCTCAAGTTGCTACCTTTTTACTTCTTTACTAGCTAGAAAATATCACTTTATTACTTCTTTTAATGAAGTAAATTTTCTCTCCTGTCTCCAGCTCATCAGGTGTAGACCTGCCAAACTTGGGTCCTTGAAATTTGATTTCTCTTCTTGGAAAGATACACACCACCTTTCACATATCAAATACAACAGGCTTTTCTGAGTCTTTATCTTTCTTGATCTCATTAAAGTAATAACTAAGAGCACATGATTCCTGACACTGGAAACAGCTACGTTTGAATCATGGGTCTGTCAATTCCAAGCTAGGATAGAAAAACGGATGCCTAATACTCTAATACATACTCATCTTCCTAATTGTAATTGGCTTATTAATACTACCTCTGTGTGTTTGTTATGATCCCTCAATAAAGCTTAGAAAATATAAATAGGAAGAACTACCTTTTTTTACCCCTTGAAACTCCTCTTTCTTTTTCTTTTTTAACTTTCTGACATACATTTATTAAATTCTTCACTGAAAACTCTACCACCTTTTCTGATTCTTCTTCCTTTGACACTACCTGTACTCGAGTCTTGGCAAAAGTTCTGTCCTTGGACTGCTTTTTTCTTTTCTGAAATAAGTGCTAGGCTCTGTGATATCATTCACTATCAAAGCACCAACTGTCACCTTTAGGCAGAGGACTTCCAAATCAACTCCTGTCATATGTCTTCTCTCTGAAGTGTCAAGCCCATACTCCCAAATGCCTCCTAAACATCTTCACTCTGGTTTTATGCCATCAAATCAAAATCATAACCTTCAGATAAAAATGAGAAAAAGCAAGATTCTCCCTTCCAAATCAGTTCCTTTTCTTGCTCTCCACATTTCATATTTTTAATGCTACTTTTCTTTCTTCCACAAAAATTTGAAATTTTGATGCTGACCCTTCCATTATCTAACTGGTCTTATTAAGGATGTTTAATATTAAAACTGCAAAGGAACTGGGGGCTTTATTATTTCATTGATTATCACAGGTGAATACAAGAGATACACAGCTAGATGGGGAGAGTCAGAATGAAAACCAAGATTTACACATTCCTAGGCCACAGATGTCTCCTATATAGAAACTTGAATCTGTTGCCAGTTTTAGATAATTTTGTTCCCAGACTGTCTGTTAATTATCAAATTAACTAATGCTACCTACTCTTTGTTTCCTTATTTGTAGTATCTCTATAGCTGTCAAACTAGTTTCATTTTAAAATATGTACTGAGAAATGAAAGTTTCTTAAGATAGCTCTGGTAGAAAAAAAATCAATATTTCTGTTTTCTTAGTGATTAATGAAGCTCATTTATAGTGAGTCATATGTACTAGGAATTAAGATTACCGGGAGAAATGACAAACTCAGATATGCAGGTGATAGCACTCTAATGGCAGAAAACAAAATAAACTAAAGAATCTCTTGATGAGGGTGAAAGAGGAGAGTGAAAAAGCTGGTTTAATACTCAACATTCAAAAAACTAAGATCATGGTGTCTGGCCCCATCACTTCATGGCAAATAGAGGGGGAAAAACGGAAACAGTGACAGACTATTTTATTGGGCTCCAAAGTCACTGCAGACAGTAACTGTAGCCATGAAATTAAAAGACACTTGCTCCTTGGAACAAAAGCTATGGCAAACCTAGAGAGCATATTAAGAAGCATAGACATCACTTTGCTGACAGAAGTCTGTATAGCCAAACCTATGACTTTTCCAGTAGCCATGTGTGGATGTGAAATTTGGACCATAAAGAGGTTGAATGCCAAAGAATTGATGCTTTCTAACTGTGGTGCTGGAGAAGACACATGAGAGTCCCTTGGACTGCAAGGAAATCAAATTAGTCCATCCTAAAGGAAATCAGTCCTGAATATTCATTGGAAGGACTGATGCTGTAGCTGAAGCTCCAATACTTTGGCCACTGGATATGAAGAGCTGACTCACTGGAAAAGATCCAGATGAGGGGACAGATTGAGGGCAGGAGAAAAAGGGGTGGTAGAGGATGAGATGGTTGGATGGCATCACCAACTCAATGGACATTAGCTTAAGCAAACTCCAGAAAATATTGAAGGACAGAAAACCTTGGTATGCTACAGTCTATGGGGTTGCAAAGAGTTAGAAATGACAGTGATAGAACACAACAATGTACTAGGAACATAAACAGACCCTACAACCATCATCCTGTTTAATCTTTACAGCAAAGTGTGATATTTTTCATGAGATACCTTTCACACACTTATAGAAATTTAATGCAACCCATATTGCCTACTTCATAAACTGCAGAACTGGAATCTGATGGTTTGTTTAACACCAAAGTTCTTTTAAAGGTGAAACCATCTGCCTTTCCAAATTTGCTACTGAGTGTATATTGAGGCTGAGTCCACTGTTCATGAAAAAGTTTCAATTATTTAATTCATTTATGTGTTTTGATATATTACCTGGAATGCATCCCTTGCCTTTCACATATACATGTTTCCAAATCTACTAAATTTTGAGAGTCATAAAAGTAACTAGATCCCAGAATCTTTGTGATATTAAAGTCCTATGCTCACGTTTTCACCAGTCAAAGCATGGTGGTCATTCCTTTGAATATAAATACTTGCATACAAACGGAAATAGACATGTAGTGTCAACCAAACCATCTGATAGTCTTGAAAGTGTTACAAAATTCTGAGAAAAGACATAAACACATAGGAAAAGCAGAATATCATGATTTACTGAAGCATATGAGGTCAAGTAATATCAGCATGGCTTAATTATCAATAATATTACTTGTGCCCCTGCAAGACACTAAGTATTGTGAGGGATAGATGGCAAAGTGGAGAAGACATAGTTCTTACTCTTGCTAAGCTCACAGTATAATATAAATAAAAGACCCAAAGAACCAGAATAGATCAAGCTATACAAGGTTAAGTGCAAAAAATATGTACTGAGTAAGGAACATTGTGAATTCCTTTGGCCACGTATGGCTCCCCAGAGCTATTTACTTTTCAAGGCAGGTGAGAGCTCTTCCTGTGTCTATACAACTTAGCCTAGATATTTCATTATATCCTTCTCTTCCTTCCCTTATACTATGATTTATTAATAACTACAACCTATCCTTCAGGAAATTCTGACACCTGCATAAACAACTAGACTCTGCCTCATATTTATGGATGGATGCTTGAAAGTTTAGGTGCAGCATTATAAGAACTGGTTATTTTATCTTTTCAGTAAGTTAATTATATATATATATATATATATATCCTTACCTTTCAGAATATTATTTATTGGCTTCCTCAAGTACAATGGTGTTCCAGAAGTCTATATATCTAATAGCTGTATATCCTCTAACTATCCCTCTTTGATTTAGTTAGAGACTGCAACATATTGTAATGCTACTTCAGGATAACAGGGCACAGTTTTTTCCCATTAGTAACAAAAGCAATTACTCAGAGAGCAACACAGTGTCTTCATTCTGCCTCTGTTCTGTTACCAAATTAAAGTTTCACTTTTATGAGAAACTGCGGATCTCCAAAATTGCTAGCTTATTGTAGTTGCCCAGTGATTCACTTAATTTCTGAAGTGAAACCTGTTTAATTATGCCATAATTGTGATTTATGTACTTTTATGAATTTTAGTTATTTCAAGACTGCAAGAATATGGTTCATATGTTTTCAAGGAGAAGCTGTTAATTCTCTGGTGAACCCTGAGAGTTAGAGAAATTCCCAACTCTTCCTCCAGCACTGCTTCTCTCAGTCTTGGTTGTAAAATAGTATGTGTTTATCCTTTTGTTTTCACCAAGCGTCCTTGTTCTCAGGATATTGCCATGTTGAAGATAGTCTTTCATCTGGAACCTGAGCGAACATGTGCTTCCTTGATTTCCTGAGTAGTTTGTCCTTGTTGTGTGTGCTTTCCCGTTGTAGACACATACAATGCAGCTGATCACGTTAATCATTAGTTCTTTCATGTCTCTCTCTGACAATGACTCCTTAACAGGAGTGACTATGTCCTTGCCATTACTTTCTACAATCAGGTGAATGAAGTTTTTCTGACGGTCTTTCAGCACTGCTTTATTGCTTTCACTGTCATTGTCCTGCCAATTCCTTTTGCTTCTTCCAAGTGATATTGTTACTCTCGCTAACCCCCTGCTTTCCCAAGGTATCAGTCTCATGAAATCATATATACTAGCATGGTGAGATGGAGAAGGCAATGGCACCCCACTCCAGTACTCTTGCCTGGAAAATCCCATGGACAGAGGAGCCTGGTAGGCTGCAGACCATGGGGTCGCGAAGAGTCAGACACGACTGAGTGACTTCACTTTCACTTTTCCCTTTCATGCATTGGAGAAGGAAATGGCAACCCACTCCAGTGTTCTTGCCTGGAGAATCCCAGGGACAGGGGAGCCTGGTGGGCCGCCATCTATGGGGTCGCACAGAGTCGGACATGACTGAAGCGACTTAGCAGCAGTAGCAGCAGCATGGTGAGAATAGGAGTCAGTGTTTTTTTCTGTTTTTTTTTTTTTTTTTTTTTTTTTTTAATTTCCTTGGCACAAATCAAAACAATATTGACATTTTAATAATAATAACATAAGTTAGAGTGACGTTTGTCATTGGACTCTCATGTATCACACTTATTCCTCTTTCTCCTCTTTGTCTATGTTCAATATCTTTTAACATATTTCTCTTTCTCGATTTTCTCTCCTTCAATTTCTACCTCTTTCTCATCTAATTTTCCATTTTATTCTTTTTCAAGCTTTCATTTTTTTTTTAATTTTTCTCTTAATATGCCAGCTGCCCTGCTAATTTATAAGCCTTAATATCTTTTATGGCACATATGGATACATGTAGCCATGTGATTACAGCCCAGCTTTCTGAAGTTTATATATCAACTACTCTGTAATCCCTAGTGTTCACTCAAGCTAAGTAAACTAAAATATTATTTTGCTTTCAACACAGTTTTCAAGCTTTTTCTTGGGATTTTTGCCTGGGAAATAAAACTCCCTCCTTATAACTCAGTCACTGGCATTAATCATACTCCAAATCAAAAGGGTCTGTGAGAATCATTGCAATGCTGCTCAAATAATTCTTAGCATGACTTTCAAATTCTTTCTGAAAAATCCTGCCCATCAATTGAGAAGGTCTTGTATATTAGCAACAATATGAATACATTTCTGATTAAAGCTTGAATGAAGAAGAGCAATAAGTCTCTCGATTTTGTAGAAGCAGAACACATCTGGAGGGTGGAGAGGGGGCTAGTATAATCATGTTCACAACATAAAATTAGAAAACCACAAATCTTAGGATATACTGTATCCTGTTCAAGGGAAACAGCTATTTATTAACTCAAGGTTCTGGTTGTTTATGGTATTCAGTAAAGATTAAAATTTATTTTCCAATGGTGATTCCTCATGTTGGAGCTGTTACAAAATGAGAAGATGATTTTTTTTTTAATTATTGAATATTATAAATCAATTTTGCTTTTTGCAAACTGTTCACTGACCCTTAATTTGTTGAGGAATCTCATGCCCTTTTCCATAGCGACTGCACAGATTCCCACTAACAGTGTGCAAACATTTTGTCTTCTCCACAACCTGACCACACTTCCATTTGATGTCACTTTGTTGATAGCCATTTTGACAAGTAAGAGGAATTATCTCATTCTGACTTTGATTTGCATTTCCCTGCTAATTAGTGATATTGAGTACATTTTAAAATGTCTGTTGGACATCTCTGTCTTCTTTGGAAAAATGTCTATTCAGGCGATTGTCCAGTTTTTGTTTTTTTAATTAGATTTTTTTTTCTTTTTCTTTGATATTGAGTTGGTTGAGTTCTTTATATATTTGGGGTATTGATCTTTTTTTTTTAAATAGATCATTTACAAATCACTTTTTCCATTAAGTAGTTCTTTTTTTAAGTCCCCATCACTGTTTATTGAAAAGACTGTCTTTTCTCCACTTTGTAATCTTGACTCCTTGTCATTGATTAGCTCCTTAGTTATTATATAAGCATGAGTTTTATTTCTGAGCTCTCTAATTCTGTTCCATTGATCTATGTGTCTTAGTTCCAATACCATATTGTTTTTATTACTGTAGTTTTGTAGTATAGTTTAAAATCAAGAAATGTAATACTTTCAGCTATTTTTTTTTTTTTAACATTGCGTTGATTCTTCAGGGTCTTTTATGTGTCCATACACATTTTAGAAGTTCTTCCTCTAGTTTTATGACAAATGTCACTGGCATTTTGATATGGATTGAATTGAATTTGTGTATTGCTTAGTGTAGCATGTGCATTTTAATAATGTTAATTCTTCAAGTCTATGAGCACTGAATATACCTCCTTTTATTTGTGCTGTCTTCAGAATATAGGTTTTTCACCTTCTTGGTTAAATTTATTCCTACATATTGTATTCTTTTTTGGGGGAGGATTGTAAATGATATTGTTTTCTTTATTGTTTTCTGATATTTTGTAATTAGGATATAGAAATGCAATAGATTTTTGTGTCTTAATATTGTATTCTGAAACTACTAAATTTATTTATTAGTTTTGATATTTTTTGTAGAATTTCTAAGGTTTACTACATATGCTACTATGTCATCTAAAAATAGAAATATCTTTACTTCTTCCTTTCCTATTTATATGTTTCATTCCTTTTTCTTCTCTAAATGTTGTGACTAGGACTTTCAGTACTATGTAAATAAAAGTGACAAGAGTGGGCAGCCTTGTCTTGCTCCTCACCTTATTGGAAAAACTTTCATCATTCTCCATAGGGCATAATGATAGCTGTGAGTTTGTAATATACAGCCTTTATTACTTGAAATATGCTCCTTTTATGCCCACTTTTTCAAAAGTTTTGACCATAAATAAGTGCCAGATCTTTTCAAATGCTATTTCTGCATCTGCTACATGATCATATGATGTTAACCTTTATTTTTGTTAATATAGTGTATTATGTTGATTAATTTGTGAATATTGAAGCATCTTTGCATCTCTGGGATAAGTCTCATTTGATTATGGTATATGATCTTGTTAATATATTGTTGAATTTAGCTTGCTAGTACTTTGTTAAAGACATGAAAATGTTTATGTTCATTAGGAATATCAGCCTGTCATTTTCTTGTCTTTTTTTTTTTTTTTTTTCCTTTTAGTCTTGATCTGGTTTTGGTATTATGGTATTATTGGCTTTCTAGAACAAATGTAGGAGTAACACTCCAGTTTTTTTAGAATTTTTTGAGCAGGATAAATATTATCTCTTCAAATATTTGGTAGAATTCACCTGTGAAGCCATCTGCCCCTGACTTTCATTTCTGGGGATTTTTATTACTGATTCAATTTCAATAATTGTAATCAGCCTATTCAGATTTTTTATTTCCTTCTGATTCAGCATTAGACGATGGCATGTTTTTTGGAATTTAATCATTTCTCTAAACTGCCCAATTTTTTGGTGTATAATTGTTCATAATGATCTCTTTTTATCTTTGTATTTCTGTCCTGTTGGTTGTAACTTCTTCTCTTTTATTCACAATTTTATACATTTGGATAATCTCTAATTTTCTGAAGTCTGGCTAAAGGCTTTTCTTTTCTTTTTTTAAATTATCCTCAAACAATTAGCTCTTAATTTTACTGATCTTTTATTACTTTTTTTTTCATTGTTTCTTTTTTGCTCTATGATCTTTATTATTTCTTATACTAACTTTAGGCTTTGTTCTTCTGTTTCTACTTCCTGTAGATGTCATGTTAAATTGCTTATTTGGAATATTTTTGTTTCTGGAGCTAGGTCATTGTCACTATAAACTTCTCCCTTAGAATTGTTTCTGCCACATCTCTAGATTTTGTAACACTGTTTCTATTCTCATTTGTCTCCCAAGGTATTTGTTTGTTTCTTCTTTGATTTTTTTCATTGACCCATTGGTTGTCTAACAGCATGTGGTTTAGCCTCCACATGTTTGTTTATTTGTTTCCAATTTTCTTCTTGTAATTGACTTCTAGTTTCATAACACTGTGGTCAATAAAGATTCTTGACTTGATTTTGACCTTCTTAAATTTATTGAGAATTGTTTTATAAACTAGCATGTGGTCTTTTTTAGAGAATGTTCCATGTCCATTTCAAAAAAAAAAAAAAACCATTCTACTGTTTTTGAACATATTGTTCTGTATATCTCCATTAAGTTCATTTAGCAAAATATATTGTTTAAGGCTAATGCTTTCTTGTTGATTTTCTGTTTGCATGATCTATTCATTGATGTAAACTGGTGTTAAAGTCACTTACTATATTATGCTACTGCCTATTTTTCCTTCTATGCCTGTTAAAATTTGCTTTAGGTGTTCAGATGTTCCATAAGTGTTTTATCCTCTGCTTGACTTAATTATTTCATTATTATATAATATCTGCCTTTGTTTCTCGTTGTAGTTTTTTTCAGATTTTTATCTTTTTAACTTTTTAAACTTTATTTTCTCTTGGTATGTGGCTGATTAAAAAACAATGTTGTGATGGTTTCAGGTGAATAGCAAAGGGACTCAGACATACATATTTTACTTTGAAGTATATTTTGTCTGATAAGTTCAGTTGAGTTGCTCAGTCGTGTCCGACTCTGTGACCCTATGGACTGCAACACACCAGGGCTCCCTGTCTATCACCAACTCCCGGAGCTTGCTCAAATTCATGTCCATCAAGTCTGTGATGCCATCCAACCATCTCATCCTCTGTCATCCCCTTCTCCTCCAGCCTTCAATCTTTCTCAGCATTGGGATCTTCTCCAATGAGTCAGTTCTTTGCAACTGGTGGCCAAAGTATTGGAGTTTCAGCTTCAACATCAGTCCTTCCAATGAATATTCAGGACTAATTTCCTTAAGGATTGACTGGTTGGCTCTCCTTGCATTCCAAGGGACTCTCAAGAATCTTCTCCAACACGACAGCTCAGAAGCATCAGTTATTTGGTGCTCAGCTTTCTTTGTAGTCCAACTCTTACATCCATATGAGACTACTGGAAAAATAATAGCTTTGACTAGATGGACCTTTGTCAGCAAAGTGACATCTCTGCTTTTTACTGTGCTGTCTAGGTTGGTCATAGTTTTTCTTCCAAGGAGGAAGCATCTTTTAATTTCATGGCTGCAGTCACTCTCTGCAGTGATTTTGGAGCTCAAGAAAGTAAATTTTGTCACTGTTTCCATTGTTTACCCATCAATTTGCAATGAAGTGATGTGGCAGGCTGCCATGATCTTAGTTTTCTGAATGTTGAGTTTTAATTCAACTTTTTCACTTTCCTCCTTCACTTTCATCAAAAGATTCATTAGTTCCTCTTCACTTTCTGCCATAAGGGTGGTGTCATCTGCATATCTGAGGTTATTGATATTTCTCCCCCTGGCAATCTTAATTCCAGCTTGTGTTTCAACCAGCCGGGAATTTCGCATGATGTAATCTTCATATAAGTTAAATAAACAGGGTGACAATATACACTCTTGACATACTCTTTTCCCAAAATGGAACCAGTCTCTTGTTCCATGTCCAGTTCTAACTGTTGCTTCTTGACCTGCATACAAATTTCTCAGGAGGCAGGTAAGGTGGTCTGGTATTCCCATCTCTTAAAGACTTTTCCACAATTTGTGATCCACACAGTCAAAGGCTTTGGTGTAGACAATAAAGCAGAAGTAGATGTTTTTCTGGAACTCTCTTGCTTTTTCAATGATCCAATAGATGGCAATTTGATCGCTGCTTCCTCTGCCTTTTCTAAATCCAGTTTGAACATCTGGAAATTCATAGTTCACGTACTGTTGAAGTCTGGCTTGGAGAATTTTGAGCATTACTTTGCTAGCGTGTGAGATGAGTGCAGCTGTGCAGTAGTTTGAACATTCTTTGGGATTGCCTTTCTTTAGGTTTGGAATGAAAACTGACCTTTTCCAGTCCTGTGGCCACTGCTGAGTTTTCCAAATTTGCTCATGTATTGAATGCAGCACTTTTAACAGCTTCATCCCCAAGGGGGAAAAAAATGCAAGAATAAAAAATGGTTGTCTGAGGCGGTCTTACAAATAGCTGAGAAAAGAAGAGAAGCTAAAGCCAAAGGAGAAAAGGAAAGATACAGTCATTTGAATGTAGAGCTCCAAAGAATAGCAAGGAGGGATAAGAAAGCCTTCCTCAATAATCAATGCAAAGAAATAGAGGAAAACAATAGAATGGAAAAGTAGAGATTTTGTCTAAATGTTAATACTCCACTTTTTTTCTTTCCATTTCCATTTGCTTCTTTCTGCCATTGCATCACATTTAGTTGGCAGCTGATTTTAGAATTTGCTGTCACATAGGAAAATATAAAATGTTGGATGTTGGTTATATTGTTGCTGGAAATTTGAATAAGTAACTCCTGAGAAAAGAATAGTTAGATGAATTGCCAGAAAATATATAAAGGATATATCCAGGAGAATGAGAGGTTTTCTAAGATTTCCTCATAAAAGGAGCCACAAAAATTAATTATTAGAAGTAAAGAAGTGCATTAGAATTAAAATTTGGAATCAGACTAAAAAAGCATAGTTAGGTTATAAACAATAGTGCTATTCTTAAGGACATTAGATTTCTTCTCAAAGATTATTTTAGTATTTTAACCTAGAATTTATTGAAATACTTTAAGCAAAAAAAAAACCCAAATCCCACATGATCACATTTCCATTTTAGATGAGGCCATCTGCCAGGACAATGGAAAATGTACTGGACCAATAGGGCAAGCAGGCAGCCATCACAATGTTGAAAGTGTAAATGGACATAAGTCTAAACCAAGTAGTTGCAATTAAAGCAGGGAGAGATATCTAAAGTATGGGATGCGGGAAGCCTGGATGAAAACAAAGAACTTATGTAGAATATCGGAGAAGGCAATGGCACCCCACTCCAGTACTCTTGCCTGGAAAATCCCATGGGCAGAGGAGCCTGATAGGCTGCAGTCCATGGGGTCACGAAGAGTCAGACACGACTGAAGCAACTTAGCAGCAGCAGCAGCATGCAGAATATATTCCAAAGATGAATTGAGCAATCAATATTCTAGTTGTATGCACTGGGGAAAAAATATAGGAACAGATAGGTTTGAAAAAAAAAAGAGGTACTATGAATTCAGCTTGGGAAATTTCAGGTTTTCTAACTGTAATTATGTAACTGTAAGTTAATTCTCTACTTAAACATTAATTATACAAATACCATATGTTTACAAAATGCTTCCTGCAGCTGCCTCTTAATGTTTGAGGAATATTGTATTTCTCTGCTGGTTTAGTAAAGGTTGCCGTTTTAGTTTTTCATAGAAACAAAATAAACTGCTTCCTGAAAGGGCTGCCACCACTGCTCAAAAATGCTTGGTTATATTACAGTTTTTTACAATTATAATTTTTTTTCTTTTTTTAAATTTTGTTTCTTAACACCAAAAATATTTTTGTACTGGGGTATGGTCAATTAACAATGTTATGACTTAAGTTTTTCTATGATACAGTGGGTGAAAGTACATGTTCTGAAATTAGGCTGACTTGGTTCATAATCAAAATTTTTAGATCTAGAAGCTGTGTGGCCTATGGAGAGTCTTACATTTTTTCAGAATAGGCATCCACTAAAATAAAGAAAATGAAAAAAAAAAAAAAGTAATAGCTCCTATCTCATAAAACTGTGTTATGTGTAATGTGAGTTCTTAACAAATCTCCATATTTTAAATGTTACCATCTGTAACTAAACCTACACTCATTCTTTCTTTTGGATTTTTCAATTATTAATCCCAATAGTTACACACTCATACATAAACTAAGAACTTCTAATTAGCTTGATAAAATTATAAGATCATGTGAAATCTATTGTTGAATTTTTAGATTGAATCTTCCTGTGTGATTCTGAAGTAAAGATGAATGATTCAAAAAGGAAAAAAGGATCAGCACTGAAGAAGTGAATCTCTTTTGCAGATGGGAATGGTTGCAAGTTCAGAATTTTAAACATTGAGCAATCTTGCTGAGATAAATTTAGAGAATAAATTAGTAAGTGGAGATTTATCTAAAGATTTCTTGTTGTTACTTGCTTCTGGAAATCAATCCCCAAGGTAAGACCATTAATTTTTGAAATTCTCTCTGTCCATGCATTAGAATTTCACTTTGATTTCATTGGTTTAAACTGTAACCTTGGATAGTGAGGTTTTTTTTTTTTTTAACTTAATAGTTAAGAATTTTATTTTGTTCCCTTTCACAAGTACTAAATAAAAGATACCAAAGAACCAGTGCTCAGTTAAGCTAATATCTGATTTGTCCATTTTCAATTACCTGTGCAACTGTCTGTCAATTCTCTAAAATAGGTAGTCGAACTTAATCTTTTTTGGAGGGCAGGGAGGGGCACTGAGATTTTCACAGATTCTTATGGTTTTCAGCTTTGAAAACCACTGCTCTAAAGTGATTATTTCAAATTCTCCCAATGAAATATGCTATAGAGTTTCTTAATCAGTTATAAATACAGAGGATACTGAACTTTTCTCATTTTTTTATTAACATTGTACATTTTCTGAATAACAGCAGCAAATATAAATCCTATGCTATGCTATGCTAAGTCGCTTCAGTCGTGTCCAACTCTGTGTGACTCCATAGACAGCAGTCCACCAGGCTTCCCCATCCCTGGGATTCTCCAGGCAAGAACACTGGAGTGGGTTGCCATTTCCTTCTCCAATGCATTAAAGTGAAAAGAGAAAGTGAGGTCGCTCAGTCGTGTCTGACTCTTAGCGACCCCATGGACTGCAGCCTACCAAGCTCCTTGGTCCATGGGATTTTCCAGGCAAGAGTACTGGAGTGGGGTGCCATTGCCTTCTCTGAATATAAATCCTAAGTCATGATAAATATTTATTGTTCTTTACTCAAATTTGTACAGGAGATTGGAAAACAATAAAGAACGAAGTCTATTTCTTTTACTTTAATTAAGATAAAAATTCTAAATCATTGAACTAAGTTCCAAAAGTTGACTATAAACAGCATATATATTATATAGTATATGCCTCAATTCATTTCAATAGCTCATTCATGTCCGACTCTTTGTGACTCCATGGACTGCAGCACACCAGGCCTCCCTGTCCATCACCAACTCCCGGAGCTTGCTCAAACTCATGTCCGTCGAGTCAGTGATGCCATCCAACTATCTCATCCTCTGTTGTCCCCTTCTCCTCCTTACTTCAATCTTTTCCAGCATCAAGGTCTTTTCCAATGAGTCAGTTCTTCACATCAGGTGGCCAAAGTATTGGAGTTTCAGCTTCAGCATCAGTCATTCCAAAGAATATTCAGGACTGATTTTCTTTGGAATAGACTGGTTGGCTCTCCTTGCATTCCAAGGGACTCTCAAGAGTCTTTTCCAACACCACAATTCAAAAGCATCAATTCTTCAGCACTCAGCTTTCTTTCTAGTCCAACTCTCACATCCATACATGACTACTGGAAAAACCATAGCCTTGATTAGATGGACCTTTGTCAGCAAAGTAATGTTTCTGCTTTTTAATATGCTTTCTAGCTTGGTCATAACTTTTCTTCTAGGGAGCAATTTCATGGTGGTAGTCACCATCTGCAGTGATTTTGGAGCCCCCCAAAATAACGTCAGCCACTGTTTCCATTGTTTCCCCATCTATTTGCCATGAAATGATGGGACCAGCTTCCATGATCTTAGTTTTCTGAATCTTGTGTATATGGCTCAGTGGTAAAGAATTCACCTTCCAATGCAGGATACGTGGATTTGATCCCTGGGTTGGAAAGTTACTCTGAAGAAGGAAAGGACAACACACTCCAGTATTCTTGCCTGAGAAATCCTATGGACCGAGGACCCTAGGAGGCAAGAGTCCATGTGGTCACAAAAGAGTCAGACACAAACTGAATAAACAACATTATACAGTATATAGTAACTGAACTGAACTGAACTGATACAGTATATAGCATATGTAGTATAGACTAATGCTAAGTTTATATTTTATATATTCTTCTCAGATCACATTAACATCCTTGAGAAAGAAATTTTAACAACTACTCTTGCTTTCTTGGGAAAAGGGAGAATCCTGGGGAGACAGAGCTCTCTTCCCAAGCATTTTGGCCACATCAGTGTCCATGGTCACTGCCTCCTCCAGGCAAAGAATGTTCTGGTCTCACACAGTGCAGCCCTCTCTGGGCAGAGGCGGGGAAGACCCAGGCCTCCCGGTCCTCCTTCCTGCTGCCCCTCCTGGTGCTCCTCCAAAGGCTTACCTCCATCCAAGGCAGCTCTTCCCTAGAAGTTGCCACCTCCCACCCTGGTCTCACAAAGGCTACAGACTTCTCTTTGTGTGTGTCTTAATAGACGACAGCTTTGTTCTTACATCTGCTTCTGAATGCAGCTTGATGTGATGCGTTGTTTTGGTTGACCTGTATGAAGAATACTGTCTTATGGCAATATTTAGTTGGAAGAAATAGGAGTATTTTATAGCCTTTTCTGATAATTTTGGCTTTTCTCCTGATGCTACACCAAAATTGGGCAAGTGGTAGCTTCCTAAAGGTTAGTTGCAAGGTGCACCTGAAGCCATATCCATAAACTTTTCATACTCTTAAAATCTATTGATCTTTTGGAAAATGTTGATTTACTGAGTTAAACAGATCTTTCAAATATTGACACATTATGTGATATTTAAAAAGCACAATTTGTAGTATCACCACTGGCCTTCACTCATAGCTCAGTTGGTGAAAAAACCTGCCTGCAGTGCAGGAGACCCTGGCTCCATTCTGGCTCAGGAAGATCCCCTGGAGCAGGGATAGGCTACCCACTTCAGTACTCTTGGGCTGCCCTTGTGGTTCAGCTGGTAAAGAATCTGCCTCCAATGTCGGAGACCTGGGTTCAATCCCTGGGTTGGGAAGATCCCCTGGAGGAGGGAAAGGCTACCCACTCCAGTATTCTGGCCTGGAGAATTCCATGGGCTGTATAGTCCATGGGGTCCCAAAGAGTTGGACACGACTGAGTGACTTCCACTTTCACTAACCTTACTTTCTTCCTTTCAAAATATTCTAGTATTATAGCTTTTGTACATGAATCAACTTTTAATTTGTAAGTGCTAGAACAGAATAGAGCATTTAGCTCAGATGGATCAAAAATTATACTAAACAGATAAGGGAAAAAGCAGTATTTACATAGAAACATATGGCATTTATCAAAGTGTTTAAATAGCTGGAGACAATAATATGTAAATTGTAGTTTGCAAATATATGTGTATATCGGTCTGAGGAATAGTGGAGATAGAATTATGTAAGTTGGCATTTATTTAAATTGTTTACTGAAAATTGGTTGTAGATAAAAATCTGTTTCAGGCACTGAGGGGAAATAGGAAATGTTAAGATTGACTTGCCTAACCACTTATAATCTATGTAAGAAGATAAATCATGCACTGCTTGTGACATCTCAATTATTATTTATTTTTCATTTTTTATACATTTGACTTATTTTATACATTGTATGGTATAACTTAGTTCAAAACAGTTTGTTGTAGGCCAATGAATGACACCTTGCCCTTCTGCAGCGATATTCAAACTCTTATGCCCAGAAATTATGAATATGTTGTATTACAAGGAAAGGAGAATTAAGGATGTAGATGAAATTAAGACTTTGAGATGAGAAAATCAGTTTGGGTTATCCAGTGAGTCTAATGTAATCAAACAGCCCTTATAATGTGAACAAGGGAGGCAGGAGAGGCAGAGTCAGGGTGAGAGCCCTTGCACACCACTGCTGGCTCTGAAGATGGAAGGGAAGTATTTGCCAGAGAGTGTGGGCAGGAGCAGACATTAATATCTCAAAAAAAAAAAAAAAAAAAGAGAGAGAGAGAGAAAATGGATTCTTCCTAAAGCTGTCGAAAAGGACCATTGCACTGCTAACATTTCAGTGAGACCATTTTGACCTCCAGAATGTTAAGATAATAAAATTGTGCTGTTTTAAGTGACTGAGTTGGTGCCAATTAGTTACAGCAATAATAGGAAACTAACACAGTAGCTTAGAGTATTGTATCGGGGTATGGGGTAGGGGGAAATAGTGAAGCAAAGGGAAGCCTGGCTTGCTTCATGGGACAGCAGAGTCAGACACAAATCAGTGACTAAACAACAACAAAATGCCTGATGAGCTGAGGTCGAGCTGATATAATAATAATAGAAATAAAATGCACAGCAAATGTCATGCACTTGAATCCTGAAGACATTCCCCTCCCTCATCTGTGGAAAAATAGCCTTCCATGAAACCAGTCTCTGGTGCCCAAAATGTTGGAGACCTCCATTTTAAGAAATAGACGTATATTTACAAAAAAGTGGATATAGTACACATGACACAGAGGGGAATAAAAATAAAACAGTAATATGGTACCAGGAATAAGGTTAAAACAGTAATGGAAATACAAAAATTCTAGAAATCAGCACAAAGAAGGAAACATGTTCAGCTCCAAAAGTAAAATACCTATGTGGAAAAACAAAAGGAAAACTCAAGCTATAAATCTATCTTGTAAAATTACCATAAGCAAGTGTTTTCTCACAAAGTGGTGAAATGCCAGTTCCTTTAGATGCTTTGTACAACATGAGTTCCACAATCAGAGCTGCATTCTACCTAACGTGACTTGGAGAAATGTTGATAAGAATTTATTTTAACATATTGATATTAAGGTTTCCAAAAGTTATTAGATATTTGTTCCTAACATTTATTATCTTAGAGGAGTAGTGTTGTATCACAAACCATAATTTAGGAAATGGGGTAGAGATAACTAGTGCTCTGGTTACTCAGAAGAAAGGATTATTTCCTGGCGCCGTCAGAGAAGTTGTCCTCTTCAACAAATAAACATGATGTAGGTGCTGGGGCCTGCTGAGATGAGGAGCAAGATGGCCTTTTAAAACGTGGATCAGTGTGAGCAGGAATGTGCAAGTGGAAAAATGCAACGTGTGGCAAGGTGATAATTAGACTCAGTATGGATGTGAGAGTTGGACTGTGAAGAAAGCTGAGTACCGAATAATTGATGCTTTTAAACTGTGGTGTTGGAGAAGACTCTTGAGAGTCCCTTGGACTGCAAGGAGATCCAACCAGTCCATTCTGAAGCAGATCAGCCCTGGGTATTCTTTGGAAGGAATGATGCTGAAGCTGAAACTCCAGTACTTTGGCCACCTCATGAGAAGAGTTGACTCATTGGAAAAGACTCTGATGCTGGGAGGGATTGGGGGCAGGAGGAAAAGGGGATGGCAGAGGATGAGATGGCTGGATGGCATCACCGACTCGATGGACGTGACTTTGAGTGAACTCTGGGAGTTGGTGATTAATAGGGAGGCCTGGCATGCTGCAATTCATGGAGTTGCAAAGAGTCAGACATGACTGAGCAACTGAACTTAACTGAACTGAAGAGAACCAAAAGAGAACAGAAGTAGATGAGTTGAAAGAAAGTGTACAAACATTTCTATAGGGAATCTGAATACAAAGATAAGGAGTCTAGAAATTATATTTTGCTACAGGGATTGAGAAATTGATGATGTTCAAGCAGGGTAGTAAATCACCCAAATCCTTGCCTTGAAAAGACTAGCCTAGCATTTTTATGTGGGATGATGACACAGAATTGAGAGAATTTGTGGGGGGATGGGGGCAGCTTCTGAATGATCTATTCCAGATATGAAATAATACTTTTGACTGAGGTAGAGACAGGAAATAAATTTGAGAGATAAAAGAATGAAAATAATCAATAAACATTTTCAATTAAGTAGATGAGAAAATAATATGGGGAGAATTTGCCAATATAATTAACTATATGTGTATGAAGAGTCTATTACCTAGAAATGGCACTTATACTTTCTGCTCAGCTCCATAAAACAATCCACAATTTTTCATTAGTTGAGCCAACCAGTGTACTTATTAAATGTTTTTTTTTTTTTTCATATAACAAGCACTTCTTGAATTCACTGTGTCCCATATACTTTGATGAACCTGGGGATACAAGTTCAGTTCAGTTGCTCAGTTGTGTCCAACTCTTTGTGACCCCATGAATCGCAGCACACCAGGCCTCCCTGTCC
Source organism: Bubalus kerabau (assembly GCF_029407905.1). Lineage (NCBI taxonomy): Eukaryota > Metazoa > Chordata > Mammalia > Artiodactyla > Bovidae > Bubalus > Bubalus kerabau. The sequence continues at coordinate 5,108,810 of NC_073635.1, read as the reverse complement.
ATCACCAGCTCCCAGAGTTCACTCAGACTCATGTCCATCGAGGCAGTGATGCCATCAAGCCATCTCATCCTCTGTCATCCCCTTCTCCTACTGCCCTCAATCCCTCCCAGAATCAGAGTCTTACAATGAGTCAACTCTTTGCATGATGTGGCCAAAGTACTGGAGTTTCAGCTTTAGCATCAGTCCTTCCAAAGAAATTCCAGGGCTGATCTCCTTCAGAATGGACTGGTTGGATCTCCTTGCAGTCCAAGGGACCTCAAGAGTCTTCTCCAACACCACAGTTCAAAAGCATCAATTCTTCGGCACTCAGCTGTCTTCACAGTCCAACCTTCACATCCACACATGACCACAGGAAAAACAAAGCCTTGACTAGACGAAACTTTGTTGGCAAAGTAATATTTCTGCTTTTGAATATGCTATCTAGGTTGGTCATAACTTTCCTTCCAAGGAGTAAGCGTCTATTAATTTCATGGCTGCAATCACCATCTGTAGTGATTTTGGAGTCCCAAAAAATAAACTCTGACACTGTTTCCACTGTTTCCCCCATCTATTTCCCATGAAGTGATGGGACCGGATGCCATGATCTTCGTTTTCTGCATGTTGAGCTTTAAGCCAACTTTTTCACTCTCCACTTTCACTTTCATCAAGAGGCTTTTGAGTTCCTCTTCACTTTCTGCCATAAGGGTGGTGTCATCTGCATATCTGAGGTTATTGATATTTCTCCTGGCAATCTTGATGCCAGCTTGTGTTTCTTCCAGTCCAGCGTTTCTCATGATGTACTCTGCATATAAGTGAAATAAGCAGGGTGACAATATACAGGCTTGACGTACTCCTTTTCCTATTTGGAACCAGTCTGTTGTTCCATGTCCAGTTCTAACTGTTGTTTCCTGTCCTGCATACAGGTTTCTCAAGAAGCAGGTCAGGTGGTCTGGTATTTCTATCTCTTTCAGAATGTTCCACAGTTTATTGTGATCCACACAGTCAAAGGCTTTGGCATAGTCAATAAAGCAGAAATAGATGTTTTTCTGAAACTCTCTTGCTTTTTCAATGATGCAGCAGATGTTGGCAATTTGATCTCTGGTTCCTCTGCCTTTTCTAAAACCAGCCTGAACATCAGGAAGTTCACAGTTCACATATTGCTGAAGCCTGGCTTGGAGAGTTTTGAGCATTACTTTACTAGCGTGTGAGATGAGTGCAATTGTGTGGTAGTTTGAGCATTCCTTGGCAGTGCCTTTCTTTGGGATTGGAATGAAAACTGACCTTTTCCAGTGCCCTGGCCACTGCTGAATTTTCCAAATTTGCTGGCATATAGACTGCAGCAGTTTCACAGCATCATCTTTCAGGATTTGAAATAGCTCAACTGGAATGCCATCAACTCCACCAGCTTTGTTTGTAGTGATGCTTTATAGGGCCCACTTTACTTCACATTCCAGGATGTCTGGCTCTAGATGAGTGATCACACCATCATGATTATCTGGGTCATGAAGATCTTTTTTGTACAGTTCTTCTGTGTATTCTTGCCACCTCTTCTTAATATCTTCTGCTTCTGTTATGTCCATACCATTTCTGTCCTTTATAGAGCCCATCTTTGCATGAAATGTTCCCTTGGTATCTCGAATTTTCTTGAAGAGATCTCTAGTCTTTCCATTCTGTTGTTTCCCTCTACTTCTTTGCACTGATCACTGAGGAAGGCTTTTTTATCTCTTCTTGCTATTCTTTAGAACTCTGCATTCAGATGCTTATATCTTTCCTTTTCTCCTTTGCTTAATGTGGTCCACTGGAGAAGGGAATGGCAAACCACTTCAGTATTCTTGCCTTGAGAACCCCTTGAACAGTATGAAAAGGCAAAATGATAGGATACTGAAAGAGGAACTCCCCAGGTCAGTAGATGCCCAATATGCTACTGGAGATCAGTGGAGAAATAACTCCAGAAAGAATGAAGGGATGGAGCCAAAACAAAAAGAATACCCAGCTGTGGATGTGACTGGTGATAGAAGCAAGGTCCAGTGCTGTAAAGAGCAATATTGCATAGGAACTTGGAATGTCAGGTCCATGAATCAAGGCAAATTGGAAGTGGTCAAACAGGAGATGGCAAGAGTGAATGTCAGCATTCTAGGAATCAGAGAACTAAAATGGACTGGAATGTATGAATTTAATTCAGATGACCATTACATCTACTACTACAGGCAGGAATCCCTCAGAAAAAATGGAGTAGCCATCATGGTCAACAAAAGAGTCTGAAATGCAGTACTTGGATGCAATCTCAAAAACGACAGAATGATCTCTGTTTGTTTCCAAGGCAAACCATTCAATTTGACAGTAATCCAAGTCTATGCCCCAACCAGTAACACTGAAAAAGCTGAAGTTGAACAGTTCTATGAAGACCTACAAGACCTTTTAGAACTAACACCCAAAAAAGATGTCCTTTTCATTATAGAGGCCTGGAATGAAAAAGTAGGAAGTCAAGAAACACCTGGAGTAACAGGCAAATTTGGCCTTGGAATACAGGATGAAGCAGGGCAAAGACTAATAGAGTTTTGCCAAGAAAATGCACTGGTCATAGCAAACTCCCTCTTCCAAAAACACAAGCGAAGACTCTACACATGGACATCATCAGATGGTCAACACTGAAATCAGATTGATTATATTCTTTTCATCCAAAGATGGAGGAGCTCTAGACAGTCAGCAAAAACAAGACCAGGAGCTGACTGTGGCTCAGATCATGAACTGCTTATTGCCAAATTCAGACTTAAGTTGAAGAAATTAGGGAAAACCACTAGACCATTCAGGTATGACCAAAATCAAATGTCTTATGATTATACAGTGGAAGTGAGAAATAGATTTAAGGGACTAGATCTGATAGATAGAGTTCCTGATGAACTATGGACTGAGGTTCGTGACATTGTACAGGAGACAGGAATTAAGACCATCCACATGGAAGAGAAATGCAAAAAAGCAAAATGGCTGTCTGGGGAGGCCTTACAAATAGCTGGGGATACAAGAAACATGGTTAAATGTACATTGTATGTATGACCATTATTTATTTTCTTTCAAAAAGGAAGTAGTGAGTTATTCAGTCTGGTGATATATTTTGATTTATTTTCCGTGTGAACATTCAAAGGAAATCCTAGTTCCAGTTCTTGCAGAAATTATTAGTAGCCATTCTTACTTTTCATTACTTGTGTTATTATCAGCATCTCTGCTCACTCTTATCATACGCTAGTTTCACCTGCTTGTGAGTCACAATAGCCGGACTTTTACAACAAAGCTTTTAATTACTTCTTTGCCTCTAGGGAAGTTATATGCCAATATTATTAAGCTCAGATGGCTCCTATGTGCTCAGTCTCAAAAGTGGCCCTCAGCCCTTCTCTTCTTCTAACACCTGAAGTCAACAATGCAATCTGTCATGTGGTAAAGCTATCCAATCACTACTCTAGGTCTCCGCCAGTAATGTTTGTGTTTTGTTAATCCACAACTGTCCTAAATACTGTAAAGGTTAGACTAAACTAAGTCAAAATTTTGACTGGAATTATTCCAGAATGATATTCTGCTTTGGATAAGTGCAAGTGATTGTGATGCACACCTACAGAATGAAATTGTCAGGGGGAAAGTAACAAATAGCATCATAGTGAGTGAAAGTGGGCATTTTTTTCAGCTACCTGAAATCAAGATCTTCATTTTGAACAGGAGTTTGATCATTTTGTTTGAAGTACTATGAATTCAGTGCTTCCCTGGTGGCTCAGATGGTAAAGAACCCGTCTGCAATGCAGGAGACCTGATACAATCCCTGGGTCAGGAAGATCCCCTGAAGAAGGGAATGGCTACCCACTCCAATAGGAAAAAAAAAAAAAAAAAAAAACAGAGAGAGAGAGAGATTTCACTTGTAGTCCTAATTCTACCACTAACTAATTGGATTACATGTTTAATTGTATTTGTTATCTCTCTCTGAACATTTTTATCTGTAAAATGAGGGAGTTAAACCACCCAATTCCAAATGTGGATATCCTTTAATGTCTAAATTCTATAGTGAAATATTAGAAACATAGAATATCAAAATAGACCACAAAACCATGTGAAAATTATATTCACATTATTTTTATTTCTCTACATAGAGATTTCCATCGATTAACATAAGTAATTGAGTTAGCTGCCTTCAATATGAAACTAATTATTTTTGTAGGAGGAAGTAATTCAGTCATGTCAAATCCTGGAATTGTTGCTTGCATGATCTCATTTAATTCTTAAGTAAATTCTTCAAGGTAGAAGTTAGACTATCATAAAAACTGATAAAGAACAATAAAGCACAGACTGAAAATGATTTGTCCAAGATCATGCATGTGTGCTAAGTTGTTTCAGACTCTGTGTGACCCTATGGACTGCAGCCCACCAGGCTCCTCTGTCCATGGGATTCTCCAGGCAAGAATACTGGATTGGATTGCCGTGACTTCCTCCAGGAGATCTTCCTGATCTAGTGATGGAGCCTGCATCTCTTTCCTCTCCTCCATAACAGACAGGTTCTTTACTACTAGTGCCACCTGGGAAGCCCAAGATTGGGAAATCCAAGATCATACAACTAGTAAATAGCAGGGTTGGAATATAAATCCAACTCTCTCTGCTGCTGCTGCTAAGTCGCTTCAGTAGTGTCCAACTCTGTGTGACCCCATAGATGGCAGCCCACCAGGCTCCCCCGTCCCTGGGATTCTCCAGGCAAGAACACTGGAGTGGGTTGCCATTTCTTTCTCTAATGCATGAAAGTGAAAAGTGATCTGCTGCTGCTGCTGCTAAGTCGCTTCAGTCGTGTCCGACTCTGTGCGACCCCATAGATGGCAGCCCACCAGGCTCCCCCGTCCCTGGGATTCTCCAGGCAAGAACACTGGAGTGGGTTGCCATTTCCTTCTCCAATGCATGAAAGTGAAAAGTGAAAGGGAAGTCGCTCAGTCGTGTCCGATTCCCAGCAACCCCTTGGACTACAGCCCACCAGGCTCCTCCATCCACGGGATCTTCCAGGCAAGAGTACTGGAGTGGGGTGCCATTGCCTTCTCCAGAAAAGTGATCTACTCCTGTTTATTACAGTCAAGTGATTCTATGTAATTTACCTGTTGAGCATGTAATACTTTTCGAAGGAGAATGGAAGTTCAAAATTTATTTGTCTTTTTTTTTGTTTTGTTTTGTTTTGTTTTTAATTATATAGTTATAAATCACAGAAATTTAGGCCCTCAACTAAAAGTTGAGTTAGGTTGGAACTGGTTTAGATTGCCAAAATGATTTGAATAGGGTGGGTTTGGACTGTGTAGCATAATCAGTCTTTTCCTTCCTTTGTAGGAATGATAGAATTCTATGCTCTAAGGCTACAGAGACTGCTTTGCAGTATTCTACAGGGTATAATATGGGAGAATCTGGCCATAGTTTCCATCTATATAAAAATAGTTTTTATTTTAAAAGCACTTTCACATGCATTATGTAAATATTCAGTAATGGATATTTAATCCAAAAGCATCTGAGCCTCATCTATATTTTTATGGGGCATAATTTACACAACTTTTAGTCTCCCAATATCTCTGCCCTCTGAAGAACCCCACTTACGACACCCTGTTAAAAGCTAGATTTAATAAATGTCCAATATTAATTTACCTTACATATAAATAAACCACTTCATTCCAAAATACAACTTGTCACAGAAAGTTTTGTTTTCACAGGATCAGCGGGCTTCACTGTTAGCACAATGGAGACAGTACCCGGCAGGACACTTCAAGCAACTTACCCGGTAGGGCTGAAATTGCTCACGATGAAAATTAAAACAATAAACTTCAGCCTAGATGTGTCTTCATTACTGAAGCATTGGGTCATTTACTTTAACAATGTCAACTTACTTTCCCTCTCACATTCCGTTTAATTAGGAAAGGAAGCAATATGCAAGAGCACGCCTCATGGTGTCCCATTACCTTGGGAGAAATGTGTTCTCCATTCCTAAAAATAACTTGGCCAATTCTTACACCCTCTGTAGAATGAAACAGTATCTCAATGGGAAAACACCATATGAACACTAGAATAAAATTGACTTTCACCTTCTAAGGAGACTGTATTTATTTAGAATGACAATAAAACAGGTATTATATATATTTTATGCCTAAAATAGTGCAAAAAACTGCATAGTCTCAAGCAGTTATATGAAAACAATGTCGTGCAGAATTTCTGACCAGAGAATGAAGGGAATATGAAACCAACAGAAATAGTACATAGCCTTTGTGATAAAATAAGTTTAGTGTAGTTGCCATCAGTGATATATTAATAGCAATTTATCCTATGTTTTTCTTCCCAGTATTTTGAAACTGTAGTGGAAAGGAAATTGGTCTGTGTTTATCCACCTCCTGGCATGACCCTATAGATTGCCAGTCATTATACACAGTATACAAAATTTTTTTTAAAAAATAAATAATCCAAAGGGTATTGCATGATTTATTTTGGTTAGAACAATAGAGGGTTTAAACAGTACATTGTATAAGCAGGGCTCATTAGATGTAATCATAAAGCAAGTTTATTTTATCTCCCTTTTGTTTGTTCAGAGGTCAGTTTCCTCCTGTCTCTGGATGATAACACAGACATGCCCATAACTTTTCCATTCATACTGCAGATAATAAAGAGTTTTATGATCATGCTAAGTCAATAAACAAGCTGTCCTCCATGGACATTGCATGGTTTCATTCAATTGACTTTAATCTTTGCCCTCTTCCCTGGCAAGTGTCTGTTCTATGCAGGAAGCCTAGGGCTGAGCATAGAACTGAGTTGAGGTCTGTCCCTATGGCTTCTCCCTCAGGTGCTAATCCCAACCTGTTGGTCCCTCTGGTTTGGGAGCAGAGAGCAAGCAGGAGAAGTCAGGGGAGTCAGAAAAGTTGCAACTTCTACTACTACAGACGACCTTGTGTTCCTTCAGCCTCACAGGTGTTTGCAGTCGATTCATGGGGAAAGAGTCATCCCCATGACTGGTCCCACCTGCTTTCAGTCTCTTGATCCCTTTGATACAGACTTCAATAGCACAGTCCTTGGCCTTACTGCAGTGCCTGTCAGAGATTCCTTTCACCTTTCTCTGCTTGAGCAATAAGGTAAAGCCCATTCCGAATTGTTGGTGCTTTTGACATGAAAGTGGCCACTGGGAACATACCTTCATACTTTGCAGACTCTGACAGTGCCATCTGCTTGCAGAGCAGACGCCTTTCCTCAGCTCGTCTCTAACAGCTCACTTTACGCTCCTCATTTGTCAGGTTTGACTCAGACCACTGTCCATTGCATTGCCACCCATCTCAAAACCAGGGCCATATATTGGAGGGGTGGGGTGGATGGGAGACAGAACATCACAGTACACCTCTCTAAGGAAATCTCCAACTACCCAATGTGCCAGAGTCTCCACCCTCTGGAAATATTTTTATAACTTCTATTAGAGTGAACGCTTTAGGAACCATCTAATTAATTTTCAGACACCTATTTTTAAATTTTCATCAGCTATACTCCTTTGGAATTAACTTCTATTGTCTTCACTCTGAGCCAAAAGTGAGATTAGAAAGAATACCATATAACAACCTGTTCCAAACACTCTAATACTTTTTTTTTTCTTGAAACTGCCTACACAACAGTAAATGCTCAGAAGTTACATGAAAAAAAGGGTGATATAGACTCTGATTTGGCAGGAGAATATTAGGGAGAAGATATTAGAAACTAATTAGACGTTGGTATTTAAAAAATCATTTCATTCTCTGGCTTTTGGGAGATGAAGAATAAGTACTGACTACAAATTAAATCATTTCTCTAACCTTTGCATTAACAATATCAAGTTAGATCCTTCCCATTGGCCATCCCAAATCCCAACTAAATTCAAGCATCTTAATTTGTGCTAAAATCTGAAAAAAAAAGCTTAGCTTGTTTCTACATGCTTTTAGACTCAGTATCAAATTGGAAATCAGAAATTTGTTGTTACAGAAACATCTGCACTTATTTTCTCTTTGTGTTTAGATGTTTGATATGGAATAGAAGCAACATTGGGCTTTTTTTTTTCTTTTTTTTTTTTTTTTTTTTCCTTTCAGGGCTAGCATAGAGACAGAAAAGCCAAATTCAAGGAAATACTTCAGTAGTTTACATTATCAGAGAAGAATAATGTGTAAGCAGTTCTACATAGGAGAAGGCAATGGCGCCCCACTCCAGTACTCTTGCCTGGAAAATCCCATGGATGGAGGAGCCTGATGGGCTGCAGTCCATGGGGTCGCTAGGAGTCGGACACGACTGAGCGACTTCACTTTCACTTTTCCCTTTCATGCATTGGAGAAGGAAATGGCAACCCACTCCAGTGCTCTTGCCTGGAGAATCCCAGGAATGGGGGAGCCTGGTGGTCTGCCTTCTATGGGGTCGCACAGAGTTGGACACGACTGAAGTGACTTAGCAGTAGCAGCAGTTCTACATAGCTTCCTAAATTCTTATTAAACTTTGGTCAATATTTGGTATTGATTATTAACTGCCTTTTTAACAGTCTTCTCAGAGGTTGGAAAAGGTTGTTGATGAAATATGAAAGTCGTACAGCTGCGAAAAGACTTTACCAAATTGCCCAGGGTGCAGTCTCCAGGAAGAAGCAGAGATGGAAAAATCTGAATTAGACTCGTAGAGAAGTGAGAGGAGTCACAACAGCACCTGCTGGATTTCAGCCAAAAACAGAGAAATACAAAGGAAGTACCTTGCAACATATCTGTTTTCTTTTATAGAAAAAGAAGTACAGAGCTGTCAATGGCCACAGGATTTGTGAATGCAGTACAAGTCCTACACTATTACACAAAAGACTTCAGAGCTCAGCATATTCTAATCCTATTCCAAAATTCCCAGAAAAAGACAAACAAATCAGGGTTTAATTTTCAACTGTTATTACATAACTTATTTCAGAGCAAACTTTGAAAGGTTGCAGTGGCGTAGGATTCATTTCCCAAACTCCCACCTCTTGGGCAGATCTGTAGTGTTCTATTCCTTGGGGAAACTCATGAACCCCAGAGTATTAACTTGGCCCTGAAAAGAGAATGAAGTGCTGCCTTGTACTGCCTTACCCTCTAATCTAATTACTACAGATCTCCTCTCCTGTAATTGCAAGGTCAGATCCACAGTCTTCACCCTTGAATTGCAATTTTCACCCAGGTCTGGCTGGCAGCAGCAGAAGCTCCTATTAACTGAATGTTTATTATATGCCAGATATTATACAAATTGTTCAAAGTGCATTTTCTGGTAAAGATCCCCTTCTCACAATTGAGGAGTAGGCTTTATAATTTTACTAATATATAGAGAAAGCCCAAATCAGAGTGATTAAATGTTTTCCTCAAATTATTATAACTTATAAGTGAATGAGGCAACTGGCAAAAAAGAACACACTGACTCAAATGTGCTTATGTGATCCAAGTACACTTATGTGAACTGCCTCCATGAACAACCTCAGGAGAATGAGATACTGTATGGGGCTGAGCCTCATACCAACCACACAGCCCAGAAACCCACTTCTGATTCTTGAAACTAGATTTCCTCTTTGGTGACAGGGTCAGACCAGTGAGACACAGCCTGAATGATTTGCTATGTTACTTTTCCAAAATATTTTTGTCTAATTGTTGTCACATTTGTAAATACGTCACCTACATAAATGACAAGTGTATTACAGACCATTTGCTTTTATCAAGACCTAAAATAGGCACAGAGAATATGAACATGAACGAGATAGAACCTCCACCTCTCAGAGCCTTGTGGTTTCATTTTGAAGACAAGATGGATTACAACACAGTAAGATAAGTGCTACAATAGATAAAAATATGTATATATGTAGTTGAAGAGGACAGAGAATGATTTCCTCCTTTGTCTTTAGGAATTGCAGAATGAAGTTGCATTTTTGCAATGCATGCCTTTTCTCCATTTTATAGCTTATATTACATTTATTACTCCATTTTTATTACTTACTTATTCTAGGTAGTCCACTTATTCAAACAGCATACATAAGTAAGCATTCTTGCCTTCTTAAGGTGTACAGAAACTAGGTCTCAAATGACTAAGCAAATGAGTGGCATTGTTACTTGGACTTGTTTGAGTTGAGGAGGCCTGGAATAACTTGGTTACTAATCTTAGGAAGCTTACCTTATTAAAAAAATACAAGTAAATAAATAAAAACAATGAGAAGCAGAAAGTGATAAATGATAAGTATTGTGCTAAGTGGTGTAAAAAATGTTGTGGGCATCCTGTTTAACTCATAATGTGTTTCATTGAACTGGCAAAGCTGTATTCAAATGAGCAGCCCCTCTTTTCTTCTGCACTGCATAATCAACGCTATAGCAAGCTTATTGTTATTCAGATAGGTACCAAAAATTAATGTTTGGAATCAGAGTCATTTCTCAAATGAGATTGAAAGAGGTTTATAACTAACGGCCATTACCTCATCAGCATTTAGTGTCTCTTGTGAAGGACAGGAGAGCATGGAAGAGGTGAATCAGAATTAGGAAGAGGGAAGATAAAAGAAAGGCCAAAGGAAAGGAATTTTTTTCATTATACTGAGGACGTTAATGGATCTCTGTTGTCAGTCTAATTTGTAAAGATCAATGGCTTCTGTTAAACTGTAGTCTGGGCTTCCCTATCTCCTTTTAATTCATCTACTCAGCACATGCTTTTCTTTTGAAAGATAAGAGCAAGAGGGAGTTTTCAGATATTTTTATTGGTCCTTTTTACTCCCCACCAGCTCTCAAATAACTTAAGATGCATATGGGAATAAAGACTCCTTACCAAGGAATAGGATGTGAAAACTTCAGTTGAAATTCTGTCAAAATATCAGAGTGCATTTAAGTTGTGTTTACAAGTTGTTAAACATGTGAAGGAAAATGAGAAATGAAGTAAAATTTTCAGAAATTTCTCAATAGCTAGCAGTGAAAAATCTATAGTAATACTGACTCAATTTTCACAATTTACCCAAATAGTCCTTATGTCAAAAAGAACTTTAAAATCCTTTGTGAAATATAATTTAGCTATTTTACAAAGTACATTAATATAATGCATGGCATGGAAGATGTGTCCCTTGTTTCATTTTAGTTGATCGTATGTATTTATCTAGTATTTATAAGGCTTTGGCCAATACTTATCATGATGAGTTCAGCTTTCTGCCTTGCTTTGTTTATTTAAAATACAAGAGGAGAAAATAAAATGTACTATATTAAAACATTGATAAATGATGACAAATAAAATTGTAAATAGATATAATATCAAATGATATATATAATTTTACATGTAATATATCTTATAAAAATGCACATTATATAAATATATGTTATATATGGAACTACATATTTATTTATGTACTTTAAAATAATATATATAATTATATATACTATCTATACCATTACATAAAAGTTTTATTTCTTATATAAAGATGGATACTTTGCCTAATTTCCATACAAAATAGCTCTTACTGAAAAAAATATGATATTACAAATTAATAATGTGTTATTGCAAATTTTGGGCTTCCCTGGTGGCTTAGATGGTAAGGAAACTCCCCGCAATGCAGGAGACCTGGGTTTGATCCCTGAGTCTGGAAGATCCCCTGGAGAAGGGCATGGCCACCTACTCCAGTATTCTAGCCTGGAGAATTTCATGGATGGAGGAGCTTGGTGGACTACAGGCCATGGGGTTGCAAAGTGTCAGGAAAGACTGAGTGATAAACATTTTCACTTTTCTATTGAAAACTTTAAGAATATATTCTAATACTTGAGCACAATCACCCTCATCCACTATGCACAATATTGAGAGTACCATCTCAATATTATTAACAGAGATTCTAACTAATCTTCAATCATCCAAAAAGGAAACATTTACTGTTTGCATGATGTACAATGAAGGCCAAGAAAGTTGACTAAGATGTTTTAAAAGAGTTTTAAATATTACATTTGAAATCAAAGCGTTTCTGGTTTCAATTAAACTGAAAGGTAATTTACCACAATATTACATTCCAATATATTTTAGTTAACGGAGGTTTGTTGTGTGATTTACTTTCAAACAATTTTGAAGCCTATTGGTAAAAGATTTATCAGATCAGATCGATCAGTCACTCAGTCGTGTCCGACTCTTTGCAAGCCCATGAATCGCAGCATGCCAGGCCTCCCTGTCCATCACCAACTCCCGGAGTTCACTCAGACTCACGGCCATCAAGGCAGTGATGCCATCCAGCCATCTCATCCTCTGTCGTCCCCTTCTCCTCCTGCCCCCAATCCCTCCCAGCATCAGAGTCTTTTCCAATGAGTCAACTCTTCGCATCAGGTGGCCAAAGTACTGGAGTTTCAGCTTTAGCATCATTCCTTCCAAAGAAATCCCAGGGCTGATCTCCTTCAGAATGAACTGGTTGAATCTCCTTGCAGTCCAAGGGACTCTCAAGAGTCTTCTCCAACACCACAGTTCAAAAGCATCAATTCTTCAGCGCTCAGCTTTCTTCACAGTCCAAATTTCACATCCATACATGACCACTGGAAAAACCATAGCCTTGACTAGCCAGACCTTTGTTGGCAAAGTAATGTCTCTGCTTTTCAATGTGCTATCTACCTTGGTCATAACTTTCCTTCCAAGGAGTAAGCGTCTTTTAATTTCATGGCTGCAGTCACCATCTGCAGTGATTTTGGAGCCCAGAAAAATAAAGTCTGACACTGTTTCCCCATCTGTTTCTCATGAAGTGGTGAGACCGGATGCCATGATCTTCGTTTTCTGAATGTTGAGCTTTAAGCCAACTTTTTCACTCTCCACTTTCACTTTCATCAAGAGGCTTTTGAGTTCCTCTTCACTTTCTGCCATAAGGGTGGTGTCATCTGAATATCTGAGGTTATTGATATTTTCCCAGCAATCTTGATTCCACCTTGTGTTTCTTCCAGTCCACCTTTTCTCATGATGTACTCTGCATAGAAGTTAAATAAACAGGGTGACAATATACAGCTTTGATGAACTCCTTTTCCTATTTGGGACCAGTCTGTTGTTCCATGTCCAGTTCTAACTGTTGCTTCCTGACCTCAAGAGGCAGATCAGGTGGTCTTGTATTCCCATCTCTTTCAGAATGTTCCACAGTTTATTGTGATCCACACAGTCAAAGGCTTTGACATAGTCAATAAAGCAGAAATAGATGCTTTTCTGGAACTCTCTTGCTTTTTCCATGATCTAGTGGATGTTAGCAATTTGATATCTGGTTCCTCTGCCTTTTCTAAAACCAGCTTGATCATCAGGAAGTTCACGGTTCACATATTGCTGAAGCCTGGCTTGGAGAATTTTGAGCATTACTTTACTAGCATGTGAGATGAGTGCAATTGTGCAGTAGTTTGAGCATTTTTTGGCATTGCCTTTCTTTGGTATTGGAATGAAAACTGACATTTTCTAGTGCTGTGGCCACTGCTGAGTTTTCCAAATGTGCTGGCATATTGAGTGTAGCACTTTCACAGCATCATCTTTCAGGATTTGAAAGAGCTCAACTGGAATTCCAACACCTCCACTAGCTTTGTTCGTAGTGATGCTTTCTAAGGCCCATTTGACTTCACATTCCAGGATGTCTGGCTCTAGGTCAGTGATCACACCATCGTGATTATCTGGGTCGTGAAGATCTTTTTTGTATAGTTCTTCTTTGTATTCTTGCCATATCTTCTGGTTCTGTTAGGTCCATACCATTTCTGTCCCAGCATGAGTCAAGCAGAATTAGGTTTGGATTCCATCTCTGTGATGGCCCAGCAGATTGCCATGGTAGAAATGGAAAAGAGAATCTAAAAGAAAATGTATGCTCAAACTTTGTATTTTCCTATAATTTTGCCTTGCAGCTGGAATAATCCAGCAGAGTCCAACACTTAGGGCACAGGCTCAAAGGAGAGTTTATGGAAGACCTGTAACTTTATTACAAAACCTAATTGGTCCGATGCCCCTAGGGTAAAGGGCAAAATAATAATAATAATAATAATTGCATTGATTAGAAAGTCTCTAAGACAAAAAACCCCAAATCAATGCTATTTTCTGACCCAGGACCATTCACTCTTTGTCTCTCAATTCCTAGTGTATTCTTTATCAAGTCGCTGTCTCCTTTAAAAATAAATCATCAATAAGATGTATACGCATACTGAAAAATGAGAAAAACATCTTAATCAAAAGGACCTAGAAGAACAGTAATAAATTATTGGAAAGAACAAGAAAATTCCAATGGGATATTTCAAACATGTATGATGTGTTAGACTCAAAGTTTTACAGAAAATATGACCACTCAAAATAAGCTCACAGTTCAGATAAGAGAAATGAAGTTTCAAGGAAGTGATTATAAGACAAAGGAAGGAGATAAAATCAATTTGGAAGAGGTAAGAGGGAAATTAGAAGCTAGAACTGAAGACACTACAGGGATGAATGTGACATTTAATGCCACAAAAATAGAGCAAATGTGATTGACAAAGGCATCAGGCAGAAGTTGATTGACATGAGATCACTGGCATGAAGGAGCACCATGGTTATGGAAGGTATAGGGAGCAAAACTTGTAATGAAATAATTATGACCATTTTTGTCAAAGTCAGAATTTCAGGGGCTTAGAAAAAGACAGGTAGGCAGGACAGAAATTTAAAATAACATTAAATTATTTCATAAAACAATGATACAAGGCACGAAAATATACAGCCACAAATTAGAGGTGAAAATGTATTGGTCACTTGTACTCATAAACAAAGGAAATAGTAAAGAAAATTTTTAAATATTCATAAGCACAAAGAATGGAAACAAAAAAAGGACAGGGGTTAGTGAAAGTGGAATTTTTCAGGGAAGGAAGGTTTTGGGTGAAGTGAAATGGGAAATAACGAAATAATGCAGCCACCAAAAAGATTGTCTAAATAACTCAGAAATGGAGAAGCTATGTTTAAATGATTCTTAAATGACCCACTGAAACAATTTAATTATAAAATATAACCAAAAATTATTGAAATTATGTTTAAGAGAATAGAATGCAAATTAACAAAGGAGAAAGGGTAATTATGTGCCTATGATTATTTCCTTATTTTTAAAGCAAGTAAAGTGCAAGCCACTCAGTTATGTCCAACTCTTTGCAACCCCATGGACCATACAGTACCTGGAATTCTTCAGACCAGAATACTGGAATGGGTAGCCTTTCCCTTCTCCAGGGGATCTTCCCAACCCAGGGATTGAACCCAGGTCTCCCACATTGCAGGTGGATTCTTTATCAGCTGAGCCATAGTGAAGCCCAAGGATACTGGAGTGGATAGCCTGTCCCTTCTCCAGCGGATCTTCCAAGGAGTCAACAATCTTACAGTCTAATTTGAAACATAAAGTTAAAAGACATGATGATGTTGGCACCATTTTCATGAGTTAATTTTAGAGGAACATTTTTAAAATACCATATTTTTGAATATATGTATGTGTGTAAATAAACATTTAGCTTAATTTCAACAGTTCCTTCCTTTAAACTTCAGTGGTGATAAACATTAAATTTTATTGAAATTAATACTTTTTATAAAATAGCATGCATAACATAGTCTATTTTTCTTAAAATATCATCAATCTCTCCTGCAAACATGTGTTTATATTAAATATCAGAAATTATGTTTACCAGATGTTGATAGGGTAAATTTCTGGGAGGTTAGATAGTCTATGATATGTTTACTGTTCTATGAATTTTCCTGCCCTGCATTTTCCTGTATTCCTATATTGTCCTTATGATAACATATTGTTAAAACTTACTTTAGTATTTAAAAATCAGCATATTTCTTTCATCTCTAAATTCTATTATATTGTGTTAACTTATAGTGCAGTGTTTAGTGACTTTCCAAAGTGTTCACATTATCAACTACACAAAAAAGATAATAGATTACAAATAATCACAGTTTCAAATTTATAAAAGTTTTTAGAGACACACTTTACCAGAAATCTCATCTGAAACAAACAAAAAAACAATCCACAAAAACAGCAGGCTACCTTTTTAACTTACTGATATTTATAGATATTAGAACTAAAACTAAATTAAAATTCACTATGCTTGTGAGTGCTGAAAATCTCTTCCTAGTCACATTTTCCCATTCATCAACACCTGTACCCCTACAACCCACCTATCATTGCCAAATAATAGCTATATACCATCCTTTACTTGCAGCCACTTGCTGCAAGGAGCTGACTCATTAGAAAAGACCCTGATGCTAGGAAAGATTGAAGGCAGGAGAAGAAGGGGACAACAGAGGATGAGATGGTTGGACAGCATCACAAATTCAATGGACATGAGTTTGAGCAAGCTCCAAGAGATGGTGAAGGACAGGGAAGCTTGGTGTGCTGCGGTCCATGGACTCGCAAAGAGTTGGACACGACTGAGGGACTGAATAACAAACCATCCTTTCCCTTCTCCTTTTAAGATTCTGCATTCTTAAAATGACCAAAGTTGCACCATGCTAAGATACAACCAAAGTTAATGAGGATTCCACACATTTCAACTAATCAAGAATGAGTTAAAACATTTTACATGCATGAGTCTGAGTCATTATGGTGATTGAAGGTTTCTTTTTCCTTTCTTCTTTGTACTTTAACCCAGGAAGGGTTAATAATGCACTACATCCCCATATATAAGATTATATCTAGACATACACTGAATTGTTAGCATAGGAGTCAGCCCTCTTGCTCTCTGCCTGTTTCCTTCTAAAGAGATTTGTTGATTAGTGTAATACATGAATTACATGTAGTTCCTTTTCATCCTTCCACCAACTCCTCCCTGAGAAATTGAACTGGTTTAAAGTGATTAACAAGTTTAGGAGAAATTGGTCACATATAGCTCAGTCTTTTATTTTCCCTTTCTTCTTGAGAGAGGCCACTTTAAAGTGAACCCTTTCCTGCTTGTCTAGCTTCTTCTCAGTCCAGCCCATCACTGTTGGTTGAATAATCTAAGTGCCTAGAGGAGCAACCCCATGTCCAAGGAGTGGTGGCTGCACGGGCGCAGGATGGCTGAAAGGAGCTACTCCACATTCAAAGTCAGGAGGGGCTGTTGTGAGGAGATACCCCTCATCCAAGGTAAGGAACAGCAGCTGCACTTAGCTGGAGTAGCCATGAAGAGATACCCCACGTCCAAGGTAAGAGAAACCCAAGAGAGACGGTAGGTGTTATGAGAAGGCATCAGAGGGCAGACACACAGAAACCACAATCACAGAAAACTAGTCAATATGATCACATGGACCACAGCCTTGTCTAACTCAATGAAACAGCCATGCTGTGTGAGGCCACCCAATACAGGCGGGTCATGGTGGAGAGGTCTGACAAAATGTGGTCCACTGGAGAAGGGAATGGCAAGCCACTTCAGTATTCTTGCCTTGAGAACCCCATGAACAGTATGAAAAGGCAAAATGATATGATATTGAAAAAGGAACTCCCCAGGTCGGTAGGTGCCCAATATGCTACTGGAGATCAGTGGAGAAATAACTCCAGAAAGAATGAAGGGATGGATCCAAAGCAAAAAGAATACCCAGCTGTGGATGTAACTGGTGATAGAAGCAAGGTCCGATGCTGTAAAGAGCAATATTGCATAGGAACCTGGAATGTCAGGTCCATGAATCAAGGCAAATTGGAAGTGGTCAAATAGGAGATGGCAACAGTGAACATTGACATTCTAGGAATCAGTGAACTGAAATGGACTGGAATGGGTGACTTTAACTCAGATGATCATTATATCTATTACTGTGGGCAGGAATCCCTTAGAAGAAATGGAGTAGCCATCATGGTCAACAAAAGAGTCCAAAATGCAGTACTTGGATGCAATCTCAAAAACAACAGAATGATCTCTGTTCATTTCCAAGGCAAACCATTCAGTATCACAGTAATCCAAGCCTATGCCCCAACCAGTAACACTGAAGAAGCTGAAGTTGAACAGTTCTATGAAGACTTACAAGACCTTTTAGACTAACACACAAAAAAAGATGTCCTTTTAATTATAGGAGATTGGAATGCAAAAGTAGGAAGTCAAGAAACACCTGGGGTAACAAGCAAATTTGGCCTTGGAATATGGAATGAAGCAGGGCAAAGGCTAATAGAATTTTGTCAAGACAACACACTAGTCATAGCAAACACCCTCTTCCAACAACACAAGAGAAGATTCTAAACACAGACATCACGAGATAGTCAACAGTGAAATCAGATTGATTACATTCTTTGCAGCCAAAGATGGAGAAGCTCTATACACTTGGCAAAAACAAGACCGGGAGCTGACTGTGGCTCAGATCATGAATTCCTTATTGCCAAATTCAGACATAAATTGAAGAAAGTAGGGAAAACCACTAGATCATTCAGGTATGACCTAAATTAAATCTCTTATGATTATACAGTGGAAGTGAGAAACAGATTCAAGGGACTAGATCTGATAGATAGAATGCCTGATGAACTATGGATGGAAGTTTGTGACATTGTACAGGAGACAGGGATCAAGACCATCTCCATGGAAAAGAAATGCAAAAAAGCAAAATGGCTGTCTGAGGAGGCCTTACAAATAGCTGTGAGAAGAAGAGAAGTTAAAAGCAAAGGAGAAAAGGAAAGATATAAGCATCTGAATGCAGAGTTCTAAAGAATAGCAAGGAGAGATAAGAAAGCCTTCCTCAGTGATCAAAGAAATAGAGGAAAACAACAGAATGGAAAAGACTAGAGATCTCTTCAAGAAAATTAGATATACCAAGGGAACATTTCACACAAAGATGGGCTCAATAAAGGACAGATATGCTATAGACCTAACAAAAGCAGAATATATTAAGAAGATGTGGCAAGAATACAAAGAAGAACTGTACAAAAAAGATCTTCATGACCAAGATAATCACAATGGTGTGATCACTCACCTAGAACCAGACATCCTGGAATGTGAAGTCAAGTGGACCTTAGGAAGCATCACTATGAACAAAGCTAGTGGAGGTGATGGAATTCCAATTGAGCTATTTCAAATCCTGAAAGATGATGCTGTAAAAGTGCTGTACTCAATATGTCAGCAAATTTTGAAAACTCAGCAGTGGCCACAGGACTGGAAAAGGTCAGTTTTCATTCCAATCCCAAAGAAAGGCAATGCCAAAGAATGCTCAAACTACCGCACAATTGCACTCATCTCACATGCTAGTAAAGTAATGCTCAAAATTCTCCAAGCCAGGCTTCAGCAATATGTGAACTGTGAACTTCCAGATGTTCAAGCTGGTTTTAGAAAAGGCAGAGGAACCAGAGATCAAATTGCAACATCTGCTGGATCATTGAAAAAGCAAGAGAGTTCCAGAAAAGCATCTATTTCTGCTTTATTGTCTATTCCAAAGCCTTTGACTGTGTGGATCACAATAAACTGAAAAATTCTGAAAGAGATGAGAATAGCAGACCACCTGACCTGCCTTTTGAGAATGCTATAAGCAGGTCAGGAAGCAACAGTTAGAACTGGACATGGAACAACAGACTGGTTCCAAATAGGAAAAGGAGTACATCAAGGCTGTATATTGTCACCCTGTTTATTTAACTTATATGCAGAGTACATCACGAGAAACGCTGAGCTGGAAGAAGCACAAGCTGGAACCAAGATTCCCGGGAGAAATATCAATAACCTCAGATATGCAGGTGACACCACCCTTATGGCAGAAAGTGAAGAGGAACTAAAAAGCCTCTTGATGAAAGTGAAAGAGGAGAGTGAAAAAGTTGGCTTAAAGCTCAACATTCAGAAAACTAAGATCATGGCATATAGATGGTGAAACAGTGGAAACAGTGGCTGACTTTCTTTTGGGGGGCTCCAAAATCACCACAGATGGTTATTGCAGCCATGAAATTAAAAGATGCTTACTCCTTGGAAGGAAAGTTATGACCAACCTAGATTAGCATATTCAAAAGCAGAGACATTACTTTGCCAAAAAAGGCCCGTCTATTCAAGGCTATGGTTTTCCAGTGGTCATGTATGGATGTGAGAATTGGACTGTGAAGAAAGCTGAGCGTCAAAGAATTGATGCTTTTGAATTATGGTGTTGGAGAAGACTCTTGAGAGTCCCTTGGACTGCAAGCATATCCAACCAGTCCATTCTAAAGGAGATCAGTCCTGAGTGTTCATTGGAAGGACTGATGCTAAAGCTGAAACTCCAGTACTTTGGCCACCTTATGCAAAGAGTTGACTCATTGGAAAAGACCCTGATGCTGGGAGGGATTGGGGGCAGGAGGAGATGAGGATGACAGAGGATGAGATGGATGGATGGCATCACCGAATCCATGGACATAAGCTTGAATGAACTCCGGGAATTGATGATGAACAGGGAGGCCTGGTGTGCTGCGATTCACGGGGTCGCAAAGAGTCAGACAGGACTGAGCAACTGAACTGAACTGAGGATTAATGTGAAGAAGACTATTCAACTCTTTCATAGAAGCCATTTCCCACAATAATTAGTTCCTTATTAAAGATAATACTTTGCTTTTAATTTGTCTTACACTATGAAAGATTTATAAACTTGGCAGAAATAGAGCCTGGCATTCTTATTGGGCCCCAATGAAGCATGTTGTAATGTGTAGAAAAACCTCCAATCTTGCTTGGCCTGTAGGATTCTGTAAGGACTTTTCTCATAATATTAATTCCTAAACCTTCCAAACCTTTCTAAATGTAGTATTTTGCATATTGTACTTCTACTTGTGTAATTGGTAAATGTAATTTTAAGAGCACATAGAAAATTGTTACTATTATTACTATTATAATAGTAATAGATTGCAGGTAAATAATACTTTTAAAGTTCCTTTTTAAAGATATGCTTTGTTTCCTTTGTGTCAAGAATCCATTTTATAGCTTAACATCTGTGACATCAGACTACAGGTAAATTGTCAACACTATTCTCAGCCTCTTAATCATAATAAAATAATTACATATTCTTGCATGTAATAGTGTTGTACATTTGATGAAATTTGGTATACTGATTTTAATCACCTGTTTTTTATCTAAACTATAAAAATAATGAAGTCAGGTAGGTGGATTCCTCCAGTTCCATTCTTCTTTCTCAAGATCACTTTGGCTATTCGAGGTTTTTTGTATTTCCATACAAATTGTGAAATTATTTGTTCTAGCTCTGTGAAGAATACTGTTGGTAGCCTGATAGGGATTGCATTGAATCTATAAATTGCTTTGGGTAGTATACTCATTTTCACTATACTGATTCTTCCAATCCATGAACATGGTATATTTCTCCATCTATTAGTGTCCTCTTTGATTTCTTTCCCCAGTGTTTTATAGTTTTCTATATATAGGTCTTTAGTTTCTTTAGGTAGATATATTCCTAAGTATTTTATTCTTTCCGTTGCAATGGTGAATGGAATTGTTTCCTTTATTTCTCTTTCTGTTTTCTCATTATTAGTGTATAGGAATGCAAGGGATTTCTGTGTGTTGATGACATTTTTTTTAAATATCTATACCTCTGTATAGCCATTTCAAATGTGACACATTAAAATAAAGGCAAGTAAAGCAGAGACAGACAGATATGAGGTGATATCACTTACACGTGGAATCTTTAAAAAAGATACAAATGAACCTATTTACAAAACAGTAATAGACTCAGAGATGTAGAAAACAACTTACTGCAAGGGGAAAAGGAGGAAGATAAATTGGGAAATTGGGACTGACATAATCAAACTACAGTATATAAAATAGACGAATAATAAGAACCTACTCTATAGCATAATGAACTCTATTCTCAGTACTCTGTAATGGCCTATATGGGAATAGAATCTAAAAAAGTGGATACATGCATATGTTTGGTTTTCCAGGTGGTGGTAGTGGTAAAGAACCCACCTGCCAGTGCAGGAGATGTAAGAGACCAAGTTCAATCCCTGGATTGGGAAGATCCCCTGGAGGAGGGCATGGCAACCCACTTCAGTATTCTTGCCTGGAGAATCCAATGGACTGAGGAGCCTGGTGGGCTGCAGTCCATAGGGTCCCAAAGAGTCAGGCACGACTGAAGCAATTTACCATGAATGCATATGTATACACATAACTAATTCACTTTTTTGTACAGCAGAACCTAACACAATATAGTAAATCAACTATGATCCAATAAAAATTTAATTTAAAAAATAAAGTTAAAAGAAAGTGTCAAGAGTATTTTACTTCTTTCTTATTTTCAGAGGCTAAACAAATATGTCTAGGAATCAACGACTTGTCTAATAGTGGGTGTGGATGTCATGAAACTTAGGAATATTCTGGGATGATCAGAGTGTGGGGATGCCTAGAAATACCAAATGGTACAAGATTATGTAGTTTGCAGTTACTAGCTTGCTACCTGATAAGATGTGAATAGGAGGAGTCCCAGGGAAAATAAAACTCCTGTTCCCTGATACAGCTGACCCACGCTTCACTTCTGGCTGTTCTATAGAAAAAGCCAGATTACTAGGGAGACTGCACCCTTTATAAAGATCTAACACAGGTAAAATGGGACCACCTAGGAATGGTCTGTAAAATGCTCACCATAGACAGGGAGCATCATTGCAAATGGCACATCTCTTTTGGGACCTGAAACTGTGTAAGTAGAAAACTGTGGGTCTCCTTCTTTGTACAATTGTCTTTATATAAATTTGACCTTGTAGCCTTTATGAGTATTAAACATATTTCTCTCCTTTGCCTTTGTTTGCTGGACTGTTTCCATCAATAACAGGTTGTTATAAGAAATTAAATTATGTCCTTTGTTTTCATAAAAAATAGGGCAGTTACTTCCTTAGGGATAATTTTTTAAGAAGCATTAAGGAAGATTATAGATCCCTGGGAAATGTTTCACTGCGGTTTTTATCTTCCTTCTTTTCTGTATTAAATTAGCACCAAAGTGAAGAGTAACTGGAGAGCAGCTGGCTTTAACGAACTTGTAGTGGCTTTATGCCACATTCATCGAGATGTAATTCCCATCAAAAGTAATAAACCATACACCGTGAAACCCAGTTTTACTGAAGTCCTATAGAAAGCCAATGTCTCGCCTTCATATACCCACAGGAATTGTATTAAATATAAAAACACAAAATTTGACATATATATCACAGCTTTTAAGGTATGAATTTTTTTTCTGATTCAAAACAATGTATCTGAAAAGGATTTTCATAAAAACAGAGTTTTTGTTATTGTATTGAGGTTAGGTGGCCATTTAACATGGTTTTAAAGTTAAAATAGCTGAGATGATTTAATGTAGGGGAAAAAATATAACTTGGAGGATTGTAATATGTTAAAAATAGATGGCCACTTACCTGTTTCCGAGTATTAAATTATTTTTTAAATATCAATGTAACTATAATATTATTAAGAATTCAAAATTTTTATAAGAAAAAATGTGCTATTCTTGCTTGGTTATTCAGTATGTGGCTTTTCAATGTAGGTATATTTACTTATTCAAATATGAAATTGTACAAATAAAGAAAGGACAGTCAATTTAATTCATGGGTGAAACCTGGCTCTGATTCTTGGCAATAGTCACTTTTAACAAGAGCTAGATAACAGTTCTCCTTAGCAATGACAATCACACGAGTATTATTTACTCCTCCTGAAAGTCATCACCATACAAAATGACTAGGTTCTGTATAAAATTTTATTTGACCTTAAAAATATAGTTAAAAAAATGAAATTGATTTCAGTAAATTGCAGCATTAAATTTTCTACTTTTTTTTGGTTCCTTTTATTCATGGGATAAAATTTAATTGAAATACTTCACAATGAATATAGATAATAGATATAATAGACTGAGATACCTCCATTTATCTTCAAGTCTGCTGTTGTTCTTTTCTATCATCTATGTACATTTTTCTAGATAAAAAATCATAAATGATATTCAGTGATATCCTATTTCAAAACATCATGGCAAAGAAATGTAGCTTCCTCATGATCATCGGTTTGGAAATTTATCATCTTCTACACTCTAATCCCATCCTTTGGAAATGTGTATATACACCATACAATGAAAAACATAAGCCCTATGAAGACACTTTTGCAAATTTTTGCATCTTCTCACTCATGATTTTGAAATCAATAGAAGAATTCAAATACCTTTTCCTTCATAATTAAATAGTTTTGATATACTATTATTAATATTCAACCCTTCAAAATACACTCATTAATTCTAAACTTAGAATATTGTAGTGGAGCAACTTCCATTCCATAACTTTGGATACTCTTATTTTATATTCTTATTTTAGATGATCTCATGTAAAAAATATTTTTATAAAATGGAACAAGATGCAAAATTACCATTTGAATGATACTCACAAGTATGTCAAATTCTTGAAATTTGAAAATTTAGCCATTTTGATTAGACAACTTTCAATCAATACTGAAAGTTCATGGTAAGAACTGAGTTATAATTCTGTTGAGCACACATTTGAATTGCCTACTGTAAATCTGATGTCCAAATGTGGGTCATTTAGTAAGTGTGACAGATTCCTTAAAGTTTCAGCATCAACTTTTCTATGCATGCTTGCTTAGTGGATCAGTTGTATTCAACTCTTTGCGACCCCATGGACTGTGGCCCACCAGGCTCTTTTGTCTGTGGAATTTTCCAGGCAAGAATTCTGGAGTGGGTTCTTCCCAACACAGAGATTGAACTCATACTCCTGCATTGGCAGGCAGATTCTTTAACACTGAGCCACAAGGGAAACCCCAATTTTTCTATTTGGAATCTTTATTTCTCTTCACATTGTAATATCATAGTTATGGGAATAACTGAATTTCATAATCTTCATCTCCTTGTGATCCTTCAGTTCAGTCAGTTCAGTCACTCAATTGTGTATGACTCTTTGCGACCCCATGGACCACAGCATGCCAGGTCTCCCTGTCCAACACCAACTCCTGACGTTTACTCAAACTCATGTCCATTGAGTCAGTGATGCCATCCAACCATCTCATCCTCTGTCATCCCCTTCTCCTCCCACCTTCAATCTTTCCCAGCATCAGGGCCTTTTCAAACGAATCAGTTCTTCACATCAGGTGGCCA
This sequence comes from Bubalus kerabau, assembly GCF_029407905.1. Classification (NCBI taxonomy): domain Eukaryota; kingdom Metazoa; phylum Chordata; class Mammalia; order Artiodactyla; family Bovidae; genus Bubalus; species Bubalus kerabau. The sequence goes on along the minus strand of NC_073635.1, from coordinate 5,083,829 downwards.
AAATATTGGAATTTCAGCTTCAGCATCAGTCCTTCCAATGGACATTCAGGACCTATTTCCTTTAGGATGGACTGGTTGGATCTCCTTGCAGTCCAAGGGACTCTCAAGAGTCTTCTCCAGCACCACAGTTCTAAAACGTGACTTCTTCAGCACTCAGCTTTCTTTATAGTCCCAACTCTCACATCCATACATGACTACTGTAAAAACTATAGCTTTGACTTGATGGACCTTTGTTGGCAAAATAATGTCTCTGCTTTTGAATATGCTCTCTAGGTTGATCATAACTTTCCTTCCAAGGAGCAAGCGTCTTTTAATTTCATAGCTGCAGTCACTATCTGCTGTGATTTTGGAGCCCAGAAAAAAAAGTCTCTCCCTGTTTCCATTTTTGCCCCCCATCTATTTGCCATGAAGAGATGGGACTGGAAGCCATGATCTTAGTTTTCTGAATGTTGAGTTTTAAGCCAACTTTTTCACTCACCTCTTTCACTTTCAACAAGAAGCTCTTTACTTCTTCTTCACTTTCTACCATAAGGGTGATGTCATCTGCATATCTGATGTTATTGATATTTCTCCTGGCAATCTCGATTCCAGCTTGTGCTTCATCCAACCTGGTATTTTGCATGATGTGCTCTGCATTTAACTTAAATAACCAGAGTGATAGTATACACCCTTGACATGCTCCTTTCCCAATTTGGAATCAGTTCATTGTTCCATGTCTGGTACTGTTGTTTCTTGATCTGCATACAAATATCTTATGATAGAGGTAAGGTGGTCTGGTATTCCATCTCTTTAAGATTATTTCCACAGTTTGTTGTGATCCACACAGTCAAAACCTTTAGCTTAGTCAATGAAGCAGAAGTAGATGTTCTTCTGGAATTTTCTTGCCTTTTCTATGATCCAGTGGATGCTGGCAGTTTGATCTCTGGTTCCTCTGCCTTTTCTATATCCAGCTTGAACATCTGGAAGTTCATGGTTCACATACTGTTAAAGACTGGCTTGGAGAATTTTGAGCGTTACTTTGCTAGCATCTGAGATGATTGCAGTTGTCTGGTAGTTTGCTAATTCTTTGGCATTGCCTTTCTTTGGGATTGGATTCAAAACTGACCTTTTCCAGTCCTGTGGCCACTGTTGAGTTTTCAAAATTTGCTGGCATATTGAGTGCAGCACTTTCACAGCATCATCTTTTAGGATTTGAAATAGCTCAGGTGAAATTCCTCACTTCCATTTGCCTTGTTTGTATAGATGCTTCCCAAGGCCCACGACATTGCATTTCAGGATATCTGGCTTTAGGTAAATAATCACACCATCGTGGTTATCTGGATCATTAAAAACTTTTTTTTTTTAAATTTCTTCTGTGTATTCTTGCCACCTCTGCTTAATATATTTTTCTTCTGTTAGGTCCATACCCTTTCTATCCTTTATTGTGCCCATCTTTGCATTAGATGTTCCCTTGGTATATGTATTTTTCTCAAGGAGGTATCTTGTCTTTCCCATTCTATTGTTTTCCTCTATTTCTTTTCATTGATCACTTAGGAAGGGTTTCTTCTCTCTCTCTTCTGTTCTTTGGAACTGTGCATTCAGATGGATATATCTTTCATTTTCTCCTTTGCTTTTTGCTTCTCTTCTTTTCTCAGCTATTTGTAAGGCTTCCTCAGATAACCTTTTTCCCTTCTTACATTTCTTTTTCTTGGGGATGGTTTTGATCACTGCCTCTTCTATAATGTTATGAACCTCCATCCATAGATTTTCAGGCACTTTTTCTATCAGATCTAATCCCTTGAATCTATTTGTCACTTCCACTATATAATTGTAAAGGATTTTATTTAGATCATGCCTTAATATACTAGTGGTTTTCCCTACTTTCTTCAATATAAGTCTGAATTTTGCAGTAAGGAGTTCATGATCTGAGCAATAGTCAGCTCCTGGTCTTGTTTTTGTGACCATTTAAAGCTTTTCCATTCTGCTGCAATGAAATAAACAATCTGATTTTGATATTTTTATTATTTTATATGATATTATACATGTTTTAATGCCATTCTCCCAAATCATCCCACCCTCACCCTCTCCCACAGATTCCAAAAGACTGTTCTATACATCTGTGTCTCTTTTGCTGTCTCTCATACAGGGTTGTCGTTACCATCTTTCTAAATTCCATATATATGTGTTAGTATACTGTATTGGTGTTTGTCTTTCTGGATTACTTCACTCTGTATAATAGGCTCCAGTTTCATCCACCTCATTAGAACTGATTCAAATGTATTCTTTTTAGTGGCTGAGTAATACTCCATTGTGTATCTGTACCACAGTTTTCTTATCCATTCATCTGCTGATGGACATCTAGGTTGCTTCCATGTCCTGGCTATTATAAACAGTGCTGTGATGAACATTGGGGTACATGTGTCTCTTTCAATTCTGGTTCCTCGGTGTGTATGCCCAGCAGTGGGATTGCTGGGTCGTATGGCAGTTCTATTTCCAGTTTTTTAAGGAATCTTCACACTGTTCTGCATAGTGGCTGTAGTAGTTTGCATTCCAACCCACAGTGTAAGAGGGTTCCCTTTTCTCCACACCCTCTCAGCATTTATTGCTTGTAGACTTTTGGATCGCAGCCATTCTGACTGGTGTGAAATGGTACCTCATTGTGGTTTTGATTTGCATTTCTCTGATAATGAGTGATGTTGAGCATCTTTTCATGTGTTTGTTAGCCATCTGTATGTCTTCTTTGGAGAAATGTCTATTTAGTTCTTTGACACATTTTTTGATTGGGTCATTTATTTTTCTGGAATTGAGCTGTAGGAGTTGCTTGTATATTTTTGAGATTAGTTGTTTGTCAGTTGCTTCATATGCTATTATTTTCTCCCATTCTGAATGCTGTCTTTTCACCTTGCTTACAGTTTCTTTTGTTGTGCAGAAGCTTTTAATTTTAATTAGATCCCATTTGTTTATTTTTGCTTTTATTTCCAATATTTTGTGAGGTGAGTCATAGAGAATCCTGCTGTGATGTATGTCAGAGAGTGTTCTACCTGTGTTCTCCTCTAGGAGTTTTATAGTTTCTGGTCTTATGTTTAGATCTTGATTTTGATATTGACCATCTGATGTTGTCCATGTTTAGAGTCTTCTCTTGTGTTGTTGGAAGAGGGTGTTTTTTATAATGAGTGTGTTCTCTTCACAAAATTCTCTTAGCTTGTGTGCTGCTTCATTTTGTACTCCAAGGCCAAACTTGCCTGTTACTCCAGGTATCTCTTAACTTCCTACTTTTGCATTCCAGTCCCCTATAATGAAAAGGACATTCTTTTTTTTGTTGTTACTTCTAGATGGTTTTGCAGGTTATCATAGAACCGTTCAACATCATCTTCATCATTAGTGGTTGGGGCATAGACTTGGATTACCAAATATATTAATCTGTATCAAAGGATTTATAATCAAAATGTATAAATATATGTAGACCTCAATATTAAAATGATTAATGAAACAATGAAAATTGGTAAAATGTTAAAACGTTTTACCAAAAAAGATGTAGCCTTTGCTTATTAATGAGTATATATCCAATGTCATTAGCCAACAGGGATATTCACTATAAATTTACTACCCTTTAGGTTTCACTAAAATTTTCTCTCTCCCTTGATAAATACTTTTGCAATAACTGTCATATTTTGGAATAAAATTCATAAGCTTCTTTTTTGGGAAATATATGTATGTATAATGTATAATGTATATATATATATACATATATAATATGTATATACATATGTATATACATATACATATTATATACATATATATAATATACATATACATATAATACATATATACATATACATATAATATACATATATATAATGTATGTACATACATTACATATGTATGTACATACATATGTAATATATATGTATATTCCAACTGCTATTTTATTTACTTTATCATCCTTAGGTTAAATACAAGACACAAGGAGATATTTTCCCATATTAAAAAAAATGTTCAGTCAACACAGCTATATGTAGTGATGTATTTGGGTTAGTGCTAACAAGGAAGAATGGATTCTGGTGCTATGGTTTATCTCTAACAATAATGTGACACAGAGGTTCATACAAACCATGCTAACCTTGTACTTTTTTGTGATAGAAATATGTAAAATGTAAAGTTCTACCTAGCTCTTCTTTGAAGCTGACCAATTAGGTCAAATAACTGAGCTTTCAAAAGGCTTAAAAATGAGGCTGAAATACATACACATACACACACACACACACACATACATTATATATATAATGTGTGTGTGTACACATGTATGGATGTCAGTATAAATTCTCCTGGTCTTTTCCTTTTGTCTTTTTCCTATTGGAGTCTTGTGACTTTTTGATATTTTTAATTTTCTCTTTTATAAGAAGTGTACATTAGCCCCAAATTTAAAAAAAATAGGCTTTCTTTATTTTTTTCTAAGAAGTTTATTATTTTGGTTTTTATATTCAGATCTATGAAGAATATTGGAGAAGGCAATGGCTCCCCACTCCAGTACTCTTGCCTGGAAAATCCCATGGACAGAGGAGCCTGGTAGGCTGCAGTCCATGGGGTCGCTAGGAGTCAGACACGACTGAGTGACTTCACTTTCACTTTTCACTTTCATGCATTGGAGAAGGAAATGGCAACCCACTCCAGTGTTCTTGCCTGGAGAATCCCAGGGACGGGGGAGCCTGGTGGGCTGCCGTCTATGGGGTTTCACAGAGTCGGACACGACTGAAGTGACTTAGCATAGCATGAAGAATATTAAGTTTAAATTTGTATGTAGTGTAAAGTAGGATGTCCTATGAGTTTAATAAATTTATATAGATATATATATTTTAGGTAATTTAATATTTCATGTGATGTCAACTAGAAGCTTGTCACATTCTATAAGGAAGTCTACTGGAATTTTATTGAAATTGTTTTGACTCTGTGGAGATCAAATTGAGAGATTTGGCATAACAGGTTTAAGTCCTTTAAACTGTGAATATGATTTTACTATTTACTTAAGTTTTATTGCTTTCTTTGTGACTTCTTAAACCTACAAATTACTTAAAAGTATATTTTCAGATTTATATGTTTTATGATCCAAAATTTGAGCTGCTTTGGTAACTACTTTATGTGCCTTTGAAAAACATTGGGCATTTTTCACATTGGAAAAGAAGCATTCCATAGATATCAATTAGGTCAAAATGATTGATCCTATTGTTTTAGTGTCTTGTGTGACTAGATTTTAAATTTTATTTATTTAAATTTATTTTTAATTAAAGAATAATTGCTTTACAATATGTTATGCTGATTTTCTGAGTTTTCAGTAAATTTATCAGAGAGAATTTTTAAATCTCTAATTATAATTATGGATATGTCAATGTCTTATCTTCATTCTCAGTTTTGCTTTAAGTATTTTTGAAGCTGTGTTATGAAGACATAATACTTAATACACATAGAATATTGTGTATCTTTATAAGGAAATGACATTTATAATTATCAAATGTTTCTCAATTTCTTTTTTTCTATTAAGTGTATGCTACCTGATATAATGTCACTACACCAGTTATCTTATAACTATTATTCTCATTTTATACTTTTCCCCATCTACTTTGTATGTGTCTCTGTCTTTGTATTAAGGTTTATTTATTTTTATTTTTCTTCTCTTTTAAAATGTATGTATAATTGACATACCATTAAATTAGCTTCATGTGGGGTGGTGTTAGTTGCTTATTTGTCTTTGCAACCCCATGGACTGTAGCCCACCAGATTCCTCTGTCCATGGAATTTTCCAGGCAAAAATACTGGAGTGGGTTGCCATTCCTTTCTCCAGGTGATCTTCCTGACCCAGGGATCAAACCCAGGTCTCTGACGTTGTGGACAAATTCTTTACCATTTAAGCCATCAGGGGAGCCCCTGTGGTCTTCATGCTTGCAATCTAATAATGTGATGCTTGTACACATTACAAAATGACCACCACCATAAGTCCAGTCAGTCACCATATAGAGTTACAAAAAGATTATTTTTTTTTTAAGAGAGAATATAGTTCTGTCTCTCTCTTTCTCTCTTTAAAAATCTAGTCTGACAAATGGCCATCATTAAAAATACAAGAAATAACAAATTTCAAAGAGATGTGGAGAAAACAGAACCCTCTTACAGTGTTGACGAGTCGGTAAGTTAGCACAGCCACTACAGAGAACAGTATGGAGATTCCTCAGAAAACTAAAAATAAAACTACCACAGCACCCAGCATCCCACTCCGAGGCATGTACTCCAAAAAAACTCTAATTCAAAAAGACACATACATCTGTATGTTCATAACAGCACTAATCACAATAGCCAAGGTTTGGAAACAAACAACATGTTAACTGATGGATGAATGGATATAGAAGTTGTGGTACATATATACAATGGAAGGAATGCTACTCAGCTGTAAAAAGAACAAAATATTACAGCAACATAGATGAATCTAGAGATTATCATACCAAGTAAGTCAGAGTGGTAAAGAACACGCTTACAATGCCAGAAATATAATGAGATACAGGTTCAGGCCCTAGGTCAGGAAGATCCCCTGGAGAAGGGCCAGGCAACACACTCCAGTATTCTTACCTGAAGAATCTCATGGACAGAGGATCTTGGAGGGCTACAGTCCATAGAATCGCAGAGAGAACTATATTCAGTATCCCATGGTTACATCATAATGTAAAACAATATTAAAAAAGGAATATGTACAGGAATATGGCAATCTTGATTCCAGCTTGTGACTTTTATTAGATTTTATTAATATTTTATTTTATCTCCTCTACAGTTTTTATCATGAATTATCTTTAATTTGTTTCTCTAAGCTGGAATCAAGATTGCCAGGAGAAATATCAATAACCTCAGATATGCAGATGACACCACCCTTATGGCAGAAAGTAAAGAGAAACTAAAAAGCCTCTTGATGAAAGTGAAAGAGGAGAGTGAAAAAGTTGGCTTAAAGCTCAATATTCAGAAAACGAAGATCATGGCATCTGGTCCCATTTCTTCATGGGAAATAGATGGGGAAACAGTGGAAACAGCATAAGACTTTATTTTTCTGGGCTCAAAATCACTGCAGATGGTGATTGCAGCCATGAAATTAAAAGACGCTTACTCCTTGGAAGCGAAGTTATGACCAACCTAGATAGCATATTGAAAAGCAGAGACATTACTTTGCCAACAAAGGTCCGTCTAGTCAAGGCTATGGTTTTTCCTGTGGTCATGTATGGATGTGAGAGTTGGACTGTGAAAAAAGCTGAGCACTGAAGAATTGATGCTTTTGAACTGTGGTGTTGGAGAAGACTCTTGAGAGTCCCTTGGACTGCAAGGAAATCCAACCAGTCCATTTTAAAGGAAATCAGCTCTGGGTGTTCTTTGGAAGGAATGATGCTAAAGCTGAAACTCTAGTACTTTGGCCACCTTATGCGAAGAGTTGACTCATTGGAAAAGACTCTGATGCTGGGAGGGATTGGAGGCAGGAAGAAAAGGGGACGACAGAAGATGAGATGGCTGGATGGCATCACTGACTCGATGGACGTGAGTTTGAGTGAACTCCGGGAGTTGGTGATGGACAGGGAGGCTTGGCGTGCTGCAATTCATGGGGTCGCAAAGAGTCGGACACAACTGAGTGACTGAACTGAACTGAACTGAAGATTTCTAATTTGTGCTTTTTAAATTTATCATAGTCTACATTCAAAAGATACTATATACTGTTATGTAAAATCCTCAAAAATATGCACTACTAATTTTCCTATTAGTCCTTGCTATTATTTCAGATTTGTAGATTTATTAGGGTATAGATTTCATATTACATTCCTATTGTTTTTCCTTTAAAAGCCAATTATTCTTTAAAAAATAACATATTTGCCAACTTCAGGCATTTTGTTCCTTGTGTAGATCTGTTAGGGTTTTTGTTGTGCTTTTTTTTTTTTTTTTTCTCAGTTCTTTTGTACAGGAATGAAGAATTTTCTTTCACATTTCTTGTGAAATTTTATTGTGATTTTTTTTTTTTTGGTTTCTCATTCTGCCAAGCTATCTTTGATTGGCCTTCATTTTTTACAGTGTTTTTAATATAAATGATGGTTTCTTTTATATGAAGTTATTTTCTTGATATGCAATTCTAAGTTGTTTTTCTTTCAGCATTTTAAAATGTTATTTCATTGTCTTCTAACACACACTATTTCTGATGAGATAGTGATCATTTTTCCTTTGTTTATCTGTATGCAATTTTTCTTTTCCTTTTTCTGGATTTTTTTTTTGACATTTTAAAAATTATTTCTGGTTTACAGAGATTACGTCTGTGGAATGATTTGTTATAGTTTCTTTTGTACTTATTCTCCTTAAATATTGTTGAGGCTCTTTGATTTATGTAGTACTAATCTTCATCTAGTCTGAAATATTTTATTTATTACATTTTAACATTTTCTAACACACACTCCATTTCCTTTGGGCTCTGACTTACTAGATAAAATTTTATAGACCACTAAGCCTTTGTTCATTTATTTTCAGCTTTCTTTCTCTTTGTGCTTCGGCTGGAAGAGTTTCTATTGCTATGGTTTTAAATTTATTGATCTTTTCTATTTAGTACCTATTTTGTATAGAAGTTCATTAATATAGGATATTTTAATTTTTATCTATAGATAATTCAAATCAGTTTTTTTACATTTCCATTTTTTTCTGTTATGTCTATTTTTGTAGGTTCTTAAATACATTTAATATTTTTATTTTTGACTGAACTGGGTCTTCATTGCTTTGCATGGTCCTTCTCTAGTTGCAGCTAGTGGGGGCTACTCTTCATTGTGTTACACAGGCTTCTCATTGCAGTGGCTTTTTTTGTTGTGAAGCACAGTCTATGGGCACTCAGGCTTCAGTAGTTGTAGCAGATTCAGCAGCACACGGGCTCAGCAGTTACAGCGATCAGGTTCAGTTGCTCCAACTGACTCATGTCCCCTGCATTGGTGGGTGGATTCTTATCCACTGCACCACCAGTGAAGTTACTTAAATACATTTACAATAGCTCTTCCAGTAAATTTGTGTGCTAATCCCATCATTCCTAACATTTTTTTTTTAGGTACACTTTTGTAAACAGGTTTTTCTCTTGGGTTCAGATCTGTTTTTCTTGTGCCTTTTCATGTCTATTAATTGCTGTTTGTGTGGTAGATATTGTGCTTATGGTTTTGATTCTATGTTTTCTTGAAAGATATGAGTTTTCTCTGGATGGCAGTTACTTATCATGTGGATTAGACTGATTCTTTGGAGGTTTCTTTTAAAACCTTTGTTAAGAGACCTTCTTTGTTAAGAGACACTCCAGTGGTCTCTTATCTAGATAGAGCTTGTTTCTCCTTATAAACTGTGGCCTTTTCAGGATCACTATTGAATTTTTTTTGTTCCCCTCTGAGGCTTGTTGGAACTCATATATCTCTTTGGTGACAGTTCTGGAAATTATATGGTTTATAGATCCACTATTCTTCCATTATCTGGCAATTATTCTTTGGCTGACCTAAGGAATATCGGTCTACATAAATAAAATTTATTAGTCAAATGGAGAAGGCAATGACACCCCACTCCAGTACTCTTGCCTGGAAAATCCCATGGACAGAGGAGCCTGGCAGGCTTCAGTCCATGTGGTTGCTGAGAGTTGGACATGACTGAGCGACTTCACTTTCACTTTTAACTTTCGTGCATTGAAGAAGGAAATGGCAACCCACTCCAGTGTTCTTGCCTGGAGAATCCCAGGGACAGGGGAGCCTGGTGGGTTGCCGTCTATGGGGTCACACAGAGTCAGACACGACTGAAGCGACTTAGCAGCAGCAGCAGTCAGTCAAAACTCCAGTGTACCCCATGACTACCTTTAGAGCTCTTTTTCTCATAGTATATCATCAAAGCACTCATCCCCATCCCCTCAAAATTTTAAACATGTTAGCTTTTCCAAGTTGAATCTTACACCTTAGAGCTGTGCTCTGGATAGTCCATCCAGCATGAAAGCAAAAACAACTGTAAACTAATATCATTTTTTTTTTTTTTTTTTGGGCTTCTTTGAAATTATGTTCAGTCTCTATATGTTTGGAGATATACTTTAGCTGGGTATTTAATTTTGGGTATTGGCTTATTTTTTTTTTTTAAAGCAATCTAAGTTTGTCAGTTTCTTTTGTTTAATATCACCTCTGTGAAAAATGCAGCTGTCAGTTTTTTTTTTTTTTTAATTCCTTTGAAGTTTTTGTGTTTTTTTTTCCTTTGGCTACTTTCAAGATTGTCTCCCTATTTTTGATTTGTTTTTTTAATGTGAAGATTTTGAGGTTTATCAAGCATCTTCATCTGTAGATTGATGGCTTTCTCTTTGGAAACTATTGTCTGCTATTGCCTGAAAAATATTCCCCTTTTTTTCTATTAACCACTCCCATTGCACAAACAATAAGAATCTCTCAACAAGTCATCTTTTCACTTCAGTGCATATGCAGTTCCATGTGCTTATCTTAACATAAAGTCAATTTTAGTTCTTAATTTCAGTTACATTGGTTTTTTTTTTTCAATTTTAGAATTTCCACTTAATTATTTCTCATGGATTTCATATCATTAGCAAAATCCTTTGCATTTTAATTTATTTTCTTGAATTTATATAGTTATTTCTAAATCTGTATCCTATAATTTCATTATCATGAGCATCTCTGTTTCAGTTTTCATGGTCTCTTTTACCTCTGAATTTTCAATCACTGCTCCTTCTCCCAGCTCCCCTGTTAATATTTGATTAAAATCTAGGCATTTATTAAAAATATTTCTGGAGACATATACAACCTTTGGCAAATTTTAAGCCTACTTCTGTAAGACTATAATGAGTGCTGTGTTCACCATTTTATTCTCTTAGCTACTGTTTTCTGCTTACTTTCTTATACTCTCACATATTTAGCATAAGAACCAATAAATACATTCAAGAGAAAAGCAATAAATAATATAAAACTCAAATCAATATGCTCCCTTTCTCTCTGGGAACTTCAATTCTTTGCATCCTTAAATCCTATAAATTTTGGTTGCTTTACTGTGCTGTTTGAAGATTAACTTTGTGATAGATCTAGTGTTTACAGTCACTTTTTGTTAGGATGATTTTTTTGATGAATGAGCTCCCATCTCCAGAAGTAGAAGAAAATGACCTCTTGACTGTATTACTAGGTAAAATATCCTCCCAATGCAAATCCATTATCGTTGTCCTTAATGAATGCTTCATTCAAAAGATGAATTATTAAAATGCTGGTCTCTAAATTGACAAATATAACATTTAATCTATCATAAGTTGGAGACAGAAAGATAACCCACAAATTAGAATGTTGAGGTTGTTATGAGAAAACACCAAATTTGTGGTCATGAAATTACTTTCTTCTCTTGGATGATTACTACTGCTTCTAAATCTTAAAAGGTCTAGTTTTAAAGCTGAATTTTTAGCAATAAATTTTATAATGAATCTATTTCCATCTTTAAATTTGTACATATAATGTATAAACATTTTCATAGTGGAGTACATTTATGTAATTTATGAACAAAAAAATCTGTTTTAACCTCATGGAGGTTTGAGTAGAAAAGCATTTTTAAAATGCTATAAAAAATTACTTAAAAAATTTTGTGAACTCAAGACTTTATTTTCAGGAACACTAATTTCTACTAGATTTTATTTACCTGGAAGAAAGCCAAAGGCTTTAGCCTTATCTAGGGAAACATTAAATTAAAATAGTGATATATTGTACACATCACAATTAGGAATTTTGTTCTATGCTGACAACAACCACACATGTCTTTCATTCTTGATTAGCTTCAACTATAAATTAGATTCATGTAAGTGGAAATTAGATTCATGTAAGTGGGAATCCATTCTAATCCATTCTTGTAGAAACCTTGTGGAAACCCATATTCTTTCAAAAACCTTGAAGTCCATAATATTATATTTTAATTACGTAGTTTTATGGATCAGTTGGAGAAATATTTTAGGCTGTAAGTAAGATGCTAAATTCATTTTCTGAACTGTCATATGCTCTCAATTTTTATTTACTTGAATTGTCAGAACTATTGAGAAAATGAAGGATTATTAAAGGACTCCTATTAATTCAGCCTGATTACCATTGAATCTTATAATCAGCTTCATATTTTAGCATGAATAACATGCAATTTTGCAGCTTGGGAAACAACATTTGGTTTTTACATCTTTATCAACATCAATCCAAGGCTGCTAGTTACTTATTAAACAGCACAATTTGGTTTAAATTCAGCTCATCAAATATGAGTTTTTCATCTCTCTGTTTGAGATAATTTGACTTTCTGGGGGAAAAAATGCACACTCATGTTGGTGTCTGATACATTAACAAAGAAATCAAGCAACTATAATTTACTATAGGTTTTGCAATCATAGATGTCCAAAAAATTCTGCAATTTCTACTTTGAAATACTAAAGTCCACCTGCACTCACATTAGGAAGTCAATATTTATGCATTTCCACTATGTCAGATAACAGATTTAATATTTCTATACATCTTTAGTAAGAAGTCAGAAAGTCTGGTTTTCCATACATGGCAATCATCTTCTTAACTGGCAGCATTTGTGACAGAATAAACTCCATTAACATGTTCTATTAGTGCTCTGTGCAGTCAGCAAGACCAGGGCTGCATGAAATGATGAAATGAGGAACAGACTTCCTCAGAGCCCTGTCAAGTGCTTTCTGCAACCCAGAATATATAATTACTGCTCACGTATACAGGCAGAATTTAGTATTCTGTTGCTCATGCAATCCCTGGAAATCTAAGAAGGTTCTTAATGAGAGGAATGAAAATAAAATTTTTCTGTCTGGGCATAGAGAGTCATTTATTATAGTTTAATTATAGATCTATTATATTAAAAATAAAACTGTAGAGTAAAACCTAATTCTTTTTTTCCATTGGTTAATATGATGACCAAACAACTTGGCACACTGTAAAAATCTTCAAATAGAAGAGATTTTCTGAACAGATGCTTCTCCACAACCAATTCATTACTAGTGCACAGCAGAATACAAGGTGAGCCAAAAGCAGAGGAAAAGGGAACTAATGAAGCTAGCAGACCAAAGAATAGTTGACCAAATATAAATAAATAGAAGACAGGTATTACACCATTAAAAATAATCCCAGTTATGTGTTTTAAAACAGGTATCTTGCTTTGCAGATGGCACAGCTCTTAGTACTTATCTGAAGAGAGGCATTCTTTTCTGGAATAACTTGTGCAAGAAGGAACATCAGTCACTTCAGAAATATAAATAGGGTTTTTCTTCCCCTCTGCCTCCATTTTCTGCTGTCTGCCTTTCCCCTCTACAACACTCCCCTGCCTTGCCCATTTGAAATGAAAGCTACCTTCAGAGCTGACTAGCTGCATGGGCCTGCCAATATAAACTGTGAGTACATTACATTTTAGTCTAACAAAATATAGGAAGCATGAAGCTAAGCAATCACAAAGGAAATGATTGAAAGGAAGAGTCAGAACAGATGCAGAATGAGGAGAAGCATGAAAAAAAAAAATCAACATTAAAATCAAATCCAAGTCACTTTTTGCTAGCAAGAATGAGTCTATGATTTGCAGATTGAATATAACTAAGAAGGAAGGTATTTTTCATAACAATGACTTATGTATTCCACCTTTTGTAGGAAAAGAATTCTTTTTATATGACAGCAGTATCTTTCCTTGCTCTTAAATTTAAAGGTCTTTTTGCATTTCCATTATAAGTCCTTAGATTGAGTGTTTTGTAACTTGGCCACAAAAATTCACTGCAGATAGAAATTTTAAATTCAAGATATTATTCTTGTGGTGGATTTTCTAGGCTATTAGCATTTTTCATGTGTCCATTTGTAAGCTAATAGGACTACATAGCTTGTATAAATGGTCTAGTTATACAGAACTGTTAATGCAACCCCAATTCAGAGTCTTTTTTTCTGAAATAAAATTAAAATTTAAATGATGTAATCCTCTCTTCTTAATTAGTAATTTCAGGTTTGTAGCATGCATGTTTTCAGTAAATAAAAAATATTGATTTGAATTTATTAGATAAGCTGCAAAAATCATGCAATCAGAGCAAAGTAATAGAAGTTATTCCTGGTTCCACAGAATCACTGAAAATTAGAATAGTAAAGAACTTAAAAGTCACTTAATTTTTGTAGGATTATGATAATTACTCCAAGCAACAAGTAAGGTATATGGACCTACTATGGAACATAGTAATAAATATTTTCTTAAATTTTGCTCAGAAATTATTCTATTTGTCCATAAACAATGGATAAAGGCCATTGCTTCCTTAGGGTAAGTTCAAATGTATAAGTGTGTCTAATCTGATTTCCACTTGACTTCAGAGGAATGCCAAAAGAGAGTATATTGTATTTATATGTTGCTACGGAGAAGGAAATGGCAACCCACTCCAGTACTCTTGCCTGGAAAATCTCATGGACGGAAGAGATTGGTTGGCTGCTGTCCATGGGGTCGCAAAGAGTCGGACACGACTGAGCGACTTCACTATCGCTATCAGTATTCAATATCAGGGCTCTCCTGGTGGCTCAGGCAGTAAAGAATCTGCCTGAAGTGCAGGAGATCTGAGTCCGATACCTGGGTTGAGAAGATCCCCTGGAGAAGTGAATAGTGACCCACTCCAGTATTCTTGCCTGGAGAATTCAACGAGGAGCCTAGCAGGCTACAGTCCACAGAGTAGCAGAGTTGGACACGACTGAGGGACTAGCGCTATCACTTTCATTCAGTATCAAGCTCTAAACCATCTCTTATATTTTTTTTCCCCTAAGATTGCTCTTGGAACTTTGTTTAGAAACAGTGATAAAAACTATAGCCTAAAATAAGTCGTGTTTGATTAATGATGTCTATCTCTATTCATGTATGTTATAAGAGCATTAAACAAGATATCAAACACGAGTTTTAACCAGCATATTCTGTTAACAAGTATAGAGCATTGAAGAGACAATATAAATACCATTTTGTAGACAACTCAAATAACTCTTTGCATAGGCTATTTGTGTTATGTGTTGAGAGAAAGCAACACACAAATAATAATTAGAAATGAAAATAAACAAGATTTGATAAATAACAGCCAATTTAGATCAAGAAGATGAGAAAATATAATGAGTTTATTTGAAATAATTAGGAATTTGAAACGGTCTGGGGATACCCAAGGTTTTGCATATCTTTACTTTTAACATTTTTAATACAGCAGTCTGATGTTAACTATCCATAATAGTTGAAGCCATAAAAAGAGAATGCAGGTAGTATTAGAAACCTGAAGCCTGCCAACTTACAATTTTGTAAGTTGTGGATTGAGAAAGAAGATCCCATGAAAGACACTAAGAGAAAGAGTCAGAAACAGAACAAGATAACTTTTAGGTTACAAATATCTAAAGTGGAGAAAAGTAAAAAGAAAGATCAATACCTTAAAGTACAGGATAAATACATAAGAAGACAAATGCCAAAAAAGTGTACTTGCTTTGATAGAGATCAGGAAAAAAACAGATAAAGAGCAAAGTTGGTTCAGTGAAATGGCTAAAGTAGAATCATAATTACCATAGGTTGAAGATCGAATGGGAGGTGAGCAAATAGAGCTTGAAGTACCATGGGAACAGGCATATCAACTCTATCATGTTTTTCATACCATCCCCAGCTGTAGGGATGACAGAGCCTGACATCAGAAAGGTTTCAATAATAGTGTGTTAACAGATAGACAGAGATAGACTGATTCATCACTGTTCTTTCAGAAATAGAACTGAAAGGGAAGAAAATGAGTAGAGCTAAAGTCACAGGGGAATGCTGTATTTAGAAATTTTATTTTCTTGTATTTCTGTGTAGAAATTGAAAAGAAGTTCTCAGCATTAGGGAATGAAAGTTTGAGTATGTAAGAATTGGTGGGGAGCTAAATTATGAAGGGGCTTCCCAAGTGGCACTAATGTTAAAGAATCTGCCTGCAATGCAGGAGACCCAGGTTTGATCCCTGGGTTGGGAAGATCCCCTGGAGGAGGAAATGGCAACCTCCTCCAGTATTCTTGTCTTGAGAATCCCATGGACAGAACAGCCTGGTGGACTACAGTCCATAGGGTTACAAACAGTCAGATATGACTGAGCACACACTACTACTACTACTACTAAGTTAGGAAACAAGGTCTAAGACATTGAGCAAGTATAAGATGAAGATTAAGAGTATGGCAGTCTTAGCCTTTAATACTGGAGGGCAGGAATTGTGGTTGGGTATGAAATAGATAAGAGCCTAAGTGGGAATTTCCAAAGTATTACCTAGGTATATCATAGGTTTTTATATTTATTAACATAGAAGAAGGCAAAGAAATACTAGAAGGCAAGTAGAAGGTAGGAAATTGACTAAAGATTGTAAGAAAATTATGAAATTTCAGAAAGGAGGTTGTTTTTAATAACAAGCAAGAAAAAAATTGAGTACTGAGTAATGACACTAAAGTTTAACTTGAAGTTAACATCATCCTTTTATAAGATATTTACAAAGTTAAGAAATTTCTAAGATTAAATATTCCAGATAAAGTTAAATGAAAAAGAAGATAATTCTAGGTTTAGGTATTTTGAGTAAACAAATTAAAAAACAAATGTTTAAAGTAACCGAGCAGTTCCAAAGACCTTATTCTGTGGTGCTTAAAATAGAGAAATAAAGCCAGAAAGTCTTTGACCTTGTGATAAAGGAAAAATAAAAATATTGAGAGCTTTAGAAGGTTACAAAGCAAGTATCAATGACCTGAGAGCATGAGATGGAAGGGATATTAGTATTTTACATGTATAAGGTGGAAAGGTATTAGCCCTCAGGATATGGCTATGAAAAGTTAGGGGCTAATTATACAAGGATGAAAATTACTGGAATTGAATGGATCAAATTACTTTTTTTTTTTCATTGAAGTATAGTTGATTTACAAAATTGCATTATTTACATGTGCACAACAAAGTTATTCATATCATATATATTTTTTCTAATTGTTTTCCATTATAGGTTATTATAAGATATTGAATATAGTCCCTTGTGCTATAGCAGGACTTCCCAGGTGATGTAGTGGTTAAGAATCCACCTGCCAATGCAGGAGATACAAGACATGTGGGTTTAACCCCTGGGTTGGGAACATCCCCTGGAGTAGGAAATGCCAACCTGCTCCAGTGTTCTTGTCTGGAAAATTCCACAGACAGAGGAGCCTGGTGAGTTATATAGTCCATGGGGTCTCAAATAGTCAGATACAACTGAATGACTGAGCACATGTGCTATAGTAAATACTTGCTTAGGATCAAAGTACTTTCTAAGCTAATATATAAGAGAGGTCCTCCACATAGGTATTAAATGGACCAAATGTTGGCACACATCTTGAAATAGAAAAGACGTTAATAAGCCAGATGCAAAATATGCCTGGAAGGTTAGACCAGTTATTAATAGTGAGTGATGCCATCCAACAGTCTCATCCTTTGTTGTCCCCTTCTTCTCCTGCCTTCAATTTTTCCAAGTGTTAATTAGTTAGAATAGGAAAAAGGAGTCCAAAATGGCAGTGGATAAAAGACGAAGAAAGGGAAAAGCCCTTGATAATGGAACAAAAGAAAATCCATGGACCAGAGTGAGAACATCAGGTGAAACAAACACGACCCTTTCCTGACTAGCCCAATTTTCATAGGGCAGGCTCAGTGGGAAGGAGACAAACCATATAAAAATAGGAAGCTAAGGTATACTGAGGTCTCTCCTTTGGGATCAGCCCACCCTCATGACTCTATGGTGTGCTAGCCTTTGTTTGCCAAATAAACCTCTGAGCTGTAACGGATCTGTAATACTGGTCCACCCTTTCAAATCTTTTCTGTGGCAAGACAGAACCGAGGAAATTACACACACTCCTGACACCAGTGTCAGGATCTTTTCCAAGGAGTCAGTTCTTCGCATCAGGTGGCCAAAGTATTGGAGCTTCAGCTTCAGCATCAGTGCTTCCAGTGCATACTCAGGACTGATTTCCTTTAGGACTGACTGATCTAATTTCCTTGTTGTCCAAGGACTCTCTCAAGAGTCTTCTCCAATGCCACAATTCAAAAGCAGCGATTCTTCGGTGTTCAGTTTTCTTTATGGTCCAACTCTCATATCCATATGTGACCTCTGAAAAAACCATAGCTTTAACTATACTGACCTTTGTCAGCAAAATAATGTCTCAGTTATGGACATTATAGTATGCCTGGCAGTGTAATCTAAGAGCTTGAGATTCAAACAGTGGTATAACATGAGAACAGAACTCAAGGAATAGGACAGATATTGAAAAGAAAAACTCTGTTTATCCTAAAGGAGTCATTTGCATTGAGGATAAGACAAACTGCACAAAAACTAAATGTAACTTCATTACAATTAAACTTCAATTTATATTTGCTTGCTTTTTGTTGAAAATTTTAATGTGTACATTTTGTATAAGCCCATGGGTTATTTACTGTGGATGTCTAGATGATTAAGAAATGTCTATATAGTTGAGGAGTCAACAAGATACTAGAAACTCAGTTTATCAGATCTCATAAATGGAAAAGTTTTTTTCACATGTTAATTAATAAACATCAAATCTATTATTATCTTTACCCATAATTTGCAGTAACTGTTTACTTAGAATCTGCTAATGGCAGTCATTGCTTTATGAAGTGGGATCAAACCATCTTTCTCTTAAGGGGATAATAACTTATTTGTAAGTAAAATGAAAGAATAAAATGACATCATGTAAATGATAAAGACAGAATGTGTTTCAGGAGTTTGCAAAGGGACATTCAACCGTGTTATCTCATTTCCTATAAGCTTTTAAGACTGATCTCTTAATAATCACCTTTCACTTACTGTTTTGATAAAAATGAAAGTTAAATATATTCTAGAGGGATTTTATAAAATGTCTGAGGACAAGCTAGAGGGTATTATAGAAAGCAAAGCATTCTCGGAAGTTTCTCATTCCCTGCTGGATTTGCCCAAGGGAATAAAGATAATTATGATGATGAGCTGTATCATTATTACTGTAATTTATTGAGTGTTAATGGTACACTCAACACAGTAGTAAATAACAAAAATGAAATGATCAATCCAGCTTCAGGACAGAGGCACATCATAAACACAGATATAGAAGGACAGGGCAAGCCCAACACTCAGTGGCATTTTAGAAAAACTAAGTGTAGAATAAATTACTTGAACTGCCCTAACAAGTATGTGAGACTTAAGAGAAAACACTGAGAAAGATTAGTAATTAGTGAAAAAATAAATAGCACTTCACTATTGTGAAATAGTATTAGATCAAATCAACCAGACCTTGGAATACTGTCATAATTTCAAATATACAGTTCATTCTCATATAAGATCTCACATCATGCATCCTAGGCTTTGATTTGAAATTTATGGTTACCACTATGAAAATGAGCCATCTTATATATTAAACAACTCAGAAGTCCTCAGTGAGGTTGCAGAAAAATGCAAGCATTAAGTTAATAACTATGGAAGAGTTGGGACATATGAGTGCTATAAAAACAAGAGGACGTAACCAAGTCTGGAAGGATTGCAGAGATATGGTGGTGTGATTCTGACTTGTAGACTGGCGTAGAAAGAAAAAAACCTGTCCAGAGAGAAAGAGAATGAAAAATAGAAAAAGAGTGAAAGAAAAGGTAGCAAAAGTAGTGAGAATGAAGAGTGGAAACTACCTGGTATAAAAAGGCTTTTTTCACTTTTGTCTCAATCTTCTTCTGAGGCCCATATGCAATTCTATCTTTATCTTGATTAGATAGCCTAGTACCTTATGACAAATTCATTTTGTTTGTTTAAGGATTCTATTAAGGTATAAACAAAGAAACTTCATCCTTGATAATGTGATATCCACTGATAACCAGAAAACAATTAATGTCTGAAAAATTCATAATACTCAAGAAAGGAAAATGATAGTAAGTGTGGTGCAGTGAGCAAGGATATAGACCTATTAAAGAAGTCTAAAAAAATAGTTAATATAAGTTGTTGCATTTTAAAATGTGAGATACCATTAAATATGAGCATTAAAAGAAAATAAAGAAAGAGGACTTCCCTGGTGGCTCAGATGGTAAAGTGTCTGCCTACAATGCAGGAGACATGGGTTTGATCCCTGTGTCGGGAAGATCTTCTGGAAAAGGAAATAACAGCCCATTTATGGGAATATGAGCATAGTATTCATCTAATTCTATCATGCAAATATTTGGCTCAGTTCCTTGAATTTTAGCAGATGGCGATATTGCATAGCAAAATGTTAGTAAATTTTTGAATTTATTACTTTGGGAGCAGCAGAAATTAAATGACAAAAATCTTAAAAAAATGTGATAGATATGAAAACCTGGGATGATTGTTCATGCTTTTTTTTGAGAATTTACCCTTTCTACCTAATCTCTATGTGTATAAAACTGATTCATTTTAAGACGTAATTTAAAAATCTTGTATTTTTATTTTTTTAATTATTTCAGCTAAAATATTTCTTCTGTGATGTCATAAAAGTTTACTGTAGAGTTGCTTTCTTTTATGAATCTAGCTTTTGGTGTTTTATTTAAAAACCACACAAAAAGATAGCAATACCATAAAACAAAACTATCACCAAAATCCAGTTCACAAAGTTTTCTCCTATAGTTTCTTCTAGGAGTTTTATAGTTTGCATTTCACATTTAGATCTACAAACCATCTTGAGTTAATTAATTACTTTTTTTTTTTTTTTTTTTTTTAGGGCAGTGAACATGCTGTGATGTACCACTATATGTCAAATTCAGTTCATGGATCTTTGGCAAAACTAGAACTTATGTAAAGATGTCAAAGTAAAAAATCATATGAGGCAAATTTAATTAAGCATGCAAAGAAGACTTTGTTCAATACCATTGTGATCGGTCAGAAATCCATCTGTGTTCCACTCTACTGAGACTTTTTAAGAACTAGAAGAGTTTTTAAGAACTGAGGAGAGAGGGGGGTTGTAGATCATCTTTGTTTGCTAATTGATTATACCCAGAAGATAAATGAATTTTCTTGAATCTTCATGACAAAATGTAGTTTTACAACTTGGAGTGAGGTATCAATATAAGTTAGGCTTTCCCCTATCAGAATCAGGATTAGAAACAGGGAGGCTACCTTCCTTGCTGGTTATATTTCAAAGAATGGCCCTCAGGTCCTTAAGAAAACATTTTTGCGTTATAAAACCGACAAGAAGTATTTTAGAGTATCTCAAACTGACAGAGGAAAAATTCACAATTATAAATTTTCTAAATTAAATAATCTAAAAAGAGGATAATCAGAGACCTAAAGTCTGGGAAAAGCCTGTTTAAAGTTTATTTAAACTGAGAAGAATGGTATGGCTTTCTTCATCAAGGACAACATCAACTGTTGCCCTTTTAAGAAATTAGTGCATTAAAGTGTTAGTTCATGTTTTTTTCCAAAAACACTAACCTAAATAGGCTAATATTTCATTATGCTTTCTTTTTCCAATCATTTCTAGAAAGGAGCAGAGTTTCTAAAATACTTGTGATATCATTTCAATTGATAAAACTCCATACTTTTAACTTGTAAGAAAGCCTTTTTAAATTTTATCTTGAAAGCCACTGATATTTGATAACTCTTAGTCCTCAAGTCTAACATAGAGAACTAGTGACTCCATATTACAAGAAACATAGAATTTAGGGTAGTGTACTAATACACGTCATCAGGTATATCTATAATTTCCACATTTTGAATATTTTGAATTTTCTTTTCCATGCAACTCTCATGAAGGATATATTTGGACTCTGAGATTTGGGCACAATGTCATGAATTAATAATGAACTATCTCAAATAATAATAATATACTGCTTTTTCAATTGAGGTATAATTGATATAAAACATTATGTTAGCTTCAGGTGTACAAAATAGTAATTTGATATTTCTGTGTATTGTGAATGGTCCCTGTAATAAGTCTAATTAACACCAACCATCACATGTTATGGGCTTCTCTGGTGACTCAGACAATAAAGAATATGCCTGCAATGCAGGATACCCAAGTTAGATCCCTGGGTAGGGCAGATACCCTGGAGAAGAGAATGGCTACCCACTCCAGTATACTTGTCTGGAGAATTTCATGGACAGAGTATCCTGGCAGCTACAAGTCATGGGATCTTAAATAGTTAGACATAACTGAGTGACTGATACAGTACACATTACAAATTTCCTTTTCTTTCAATGAGAACTTATAAGATTTACTCTCTTAGCAATTTTCAAATACACAATATATTAACAGTATTATTAACTACAGTCACCATGCCATATATTACATCCCAAGGAATTATTTAATTTTATAACTGCAAATTTGTGCCTTTTGACCACCTTCATTCATTTCCCTTGCCCCTCACATGTTTTGTTTTAATTTCACATAATGTAACTCTTCTCTAGATCTTTCCTGGAAAGACTGTAGTTCATTCAGTTCCACTGTGAACATAGTAAACATCTCATTCATGGAGAGAGAAGAAAAGTATATATTACTCTTGAGTTACAGTTTTCCTCTTTATTTTCTCCTTTTTGAAATTAATTGTCCTTAATTTAGCCTATATTCAGTTGCTCAGTTGTGTTGCTGAGCAACACAGAGTCACTTGCTCTGACTCTTTTGCAATCCCATGAACTGCATCCTGCCAGTTTCCTCTGTTCATGGGATTTTCCAGGCAAGAATACTGGAGTGGGTTGCCATTTCCTCCTTAAGGGAATCTTCCCAACCCAGAGATTAAACCCTGGTCTCCTGCTTCTCCTGCATTTCCAGGTGGATTCTTTAACATGGGACCACCTGGGAAGACTGTCTTTCTTAATTAGCTCTTGGATTTAATTTTAGCAATTCTATGAACAACAAAAACAACAAGAACAACAAAAAATAGCCTCATAGACCGAGGCAGAAAATGATGGCCCAACTGCTGTGGTCTTTGTTCAAAAACAATTGATGGAAAGGTCTACTAGTATAGGAGGACATTTGAAGTAAAATATATCCTACATTCTGTTAAGACCTGTCAAACAATGTGGTAGGGACTTTCTTTTATCATTGGTTAAAAAACAATGACTTATTCTTGAGCAAAATGGGAAGTCAAACCATAGTCAGAATGAAGGAATTATAATAATAACTTGGAGTAGTGGGTAGAATATTCACCTTAGGCCTATGAGTCTGAATCCTCTCAAGGTAGAGGATATGCCCAAAGATATCCATATCCTATCTTTTGAATATCTCCAAATAATAGGACCTTTAATCACTGTTATGATTCAGGAGAAATTTAATTATATATTTCCAATCAGATTCAAGTTAGAAGTTTTATTTATGTCTCCCATTTTGGAAAGAATTAGGGCACAAAACACCTAGATGGGATTGCAGATAATTTGGGAAACTCAGCATTCACTAGAGAAATGGTGCTCAGTTGCTCAGTTGTGTCTAATTCTTTATGGCCCCATGGACTATAGTCCACCAGACTACTCTGCCCACGAGATTTTCCAGGCAATGATACTGAAGTGGGGTGCCATTTCTGAATCCAGGGAGACTTCTCAACCCAAGGATTGAGAAGTGAGAAGGTAGAAAGATAATTATTAAAAGAATATCCTGTGTCTTTTTTGACATTTCATTCTCCTCTGCTTATGAGCCTTTTCTTAATAAACAAAAGTGTCCACACTGGATCTAGGAGAATTAAGGTTGCTACTATTTCAGGAGATAGACAGCAGTGCCCAGCTTTTGGACCTCTATCACAATAGTCTTTGGGGAATCAAAAGAAAACTATAATTAGTGATATTATAGGAAGAGGTTGGTAGATAATTCAGGGAAAGCAGAGCCACTCTGCCTTTGACTGGAATGAGAAGAGGAGAAGGGGTTGCTGTCAGAGGAGGTCAAGGCTAAGAAGCGGGCACCATTACTGAGGGCAGGGGTTAGTGTGAGAAGCATCAGCAGTGAAAGACCCTCCTGCCCAATACTTCTTTGCCCAGAGCCAGGGATACTGAGGATCCTAGCAAGTACCTTCATACCATCATTTGATATTTTAGTGAGCATAACACATAGACTATACTAAAGAGTCATATTATGTATTATTTTATCACTGTTGGAAGACAGCTCTCCATTTGCAGCCGTTGAAAATGGGTTTTTGGATCTGAATAAGGAGGTAGCTTGCCCCTGCCTCAGAAATGTTAAGTTCCAACCTATATTATTCTATGTCAACCATTGTGTCTTCCCTATGTCCTAGAACATGTTAATTCCTACATGACAAAGTTAGAGATCTTGAAAGCACAATATCCTAGGGGAAAATATAGCATCACATTTAAGAATGAGAGATCTGGAGTCAGGGAGACTTTGATTCATATCCTGCCTTCTTCATCTTTGGCTACATCCTCAAAGGCATTATTCACACTAACTCTATGATAACTGAACATATTAAGATTCAGTTTAGTTCAGTTCAGTGGCTCAGTCGTGTCCAACTCTTTGCGACCCCATGAATCGCAGCACTTCAGGCCTCCCTGTCCATTATCAACTCCTGGAGTTCACTCAAACTCATGTCCATCAAGTCGGTGATACCATCCAGCCATCTCATCCTCTGTCGTCCCCTTCTCCTCCTGCCCCCAATCCCTCCCAGCATCAGAGTCTTTTCCAATGAGTCAACTCTTCATATGAGGTGGCCAAAGTACTGGAGTTTCAGCTTTAGCATCATTCCTTCCAAAGTACTCTCAGGGCTGATCTCCTTTAGAATGGACTGCTTGGATCTCCTTGCAGCCCAAGGGACTCTCAAGAGTCTTCTCCAACACCACAGTTCAAAAGCATCAATTCTTCTGCACTGAGCTATCTTCACAGTCCAACTCTCACATCCATACATGACCACTGGAAAAACCATAGCCTTGACTAGACGAACTTTTGTTGGCAAAGTAATGTCTCTGCTTTTGAATATGCTATCTAGGTTTGTCATAACTTTCCTTCCAAGGAGTAAGCATCTTTTAATTTCATGGCTTCAATCACCATCTGCAGTGGTAGCCCAAAAAGTAAAGTCTGACACGGTTTCCACTGTTTCCCCATCTATTTCCCATTAAATGATGGGGCCAGATGCTATGATCTTTGTTTTCTGAATATTAAGCTTTAAGCCAACTTTTTCACTCTCCTCTTTCACTTTCATCAAGAGGCTTTTTAATTCCTCTTCACTTTCTGCCATAAGGGTGGTGTCATCTGCATATCTGAGATTATTGATATTTCTCCCAGCAATCTTGATTTCAGCTTGTGCTTCTTCCAGCCCAGCATTTCTCATGATGTACTCTGCATATAAGTTAAATAAACAGGGTGACAATATACAGCCTTGACGTACTCCTTTTCCTATTTGCAACTAGTCTGTTGTTCCATGTCCAGTTCTAACTGTTGCTTCCTGACCTGCATACAAATTTCTCAAGAGGCAGGTCAGGTGGTCTGGTATTCCCATCTCTTTCAGAATTTTCCACAGTTTATTGTGATCCACACAGTCAAAGGCTTTGGCATTGTCAATAAAGCAGAAATAGATGTTTCTCTGGAACTCTCTTGCGTTTTCCATGATGCAGCAGATGTTGGCAATTTGATCTCTGGTTCCTCTGCCTTTTCTAAAACCAGCTTGAACGTCTGGAAGTTCATGGTTCACATATTGCTGAAGCCTAGCTTGGAGAATTTTGAGCATTACTTTACTAGCATGTGAGATGAGTGCAATTGTGTGGTAGTTTGAGCATTCTTTGGCATTGCCTTTCTTTGGGATTGGAATGAAACTGACCTTTTCCAGTGCTGTGGCCATTGCTGAGTTTTCCAAATGTGCTGGCATATTGAGTGCAGCACTTTCACAGCAACGTCTTTCAGGATTTGAAATAGCTCAACTGGAATTCCACCACCTCCACTAGCTTTGTTCATAGTGATGCTTTCTAAGGCCCACTTGATTTCACATTCCAGGATGTCTGTCTCTAGGTGAGTGATCACACCATCATGATTTTATGGGTCGTGAAGATCTTTTTTTGTACAGTTCTTCTGTGTATTCTTGCCACCTCTTCTTAATATCTACTGCTTCTGTTAGGTCCATACCATTTCTGTCCTTTATTGAGCCCATGTTTGCATGAAATGGTCCCTTGGTATGTCTAATTTTCTTGAAGAGATCTTTAGTCTTTTCCATTCTGTTGTTTTCCTCTATAAGATTAATTTGGTCTTAAAAAATATAGAAAACAGTGTATTTAGTCCCATCAATAACATGATTGGATACTGACTAAATATTTACAATTCACGGTCTGGATTTTGCAACCAAAAGAACACTGCAGTTTTCCCTATAGCAGCTCTGTTTGTTCTGCTCTGTACTGTTCATGTTTTGGGCTGCACCCTACAGATCTGCCAGCTTGAAGAGAGAGCCCAGCATTAGTGATGAAGACATCAGTGGTTTAATGAATGAGGACTCTTACATGTCTGAAGCAATGTCCTGGAGCAACACCTCACTCTGTATGGCCAATGATGGGAAGGACATAGCAGCAGTCTTACTCCAGGCAGAAAAGAGGGAATTTCAAATTACAGTGGGAATTACATCAGGTTGGCTGTTTGGTTACCAGAGTAGCTAGCAGAGGATATTCCTCTCACTGTTTCTTTATTAAGAACAATCACTAGCTGGTGCTGGGGGTAAGTATGTAAAAAGGTCAGTCAAGTAAGCAGGGTGAAAGTGAAGCAGGCCCTGGTCGAGCAGGGAGTGTACTGAGAACAAGAGAACAGCTTGCTCTCTCAAGGCCATCTTGAGTGGCCTGACCATATACCGTGTATGTTGCAGGTAGACCAAGGAAGTGTCATTAAAATTCTCTTCTTGTCACATTATACTACTTTGATTTTCAAAGGAGGAAAACTTCCAGTGATTCATTCTTATCAAATGAGAATTCAAGTGTGATGATGGAATTCATATGATTCTACTCAAATGGGAAAGTTTATTGTAAGAGTATATGTTTTAATTTGTCAGTAAGAGTGTTGACATCCCAAAAGGCATGGAATCAATGAAGAGAGGCAGATGCATAGTAGAAACCTAACATTCAAGTAAGGACTCAAGGATACAATTCTTATAACCATAAGGCGGCACTTCTTCCAGTAAACTCTTTTATTATGATCTTCTTGGCTGTCATGTCAACATAACATTCTGAATATCTGCTTCTGTTGGAGAAATTACTCAGACAAAGTAAATGGTCTTTTGGCAACTCCTTCTCTTCCTCTCTCCCTACTACCCTGCACAGTATTGCATAGATAAACAGTGTTGTGATAAGGCCAGACATCAATCATATTTTATTGACTCCAAGACATATTTTTACATGCTGATATTTATGAAATCTGACTATATTCCACAATCAATGATGTATATAAATTCAATGCCAGGGTATATTTTTTTCTTGAGGGCCCATTGAAACCTTTGTCTATTACAGTAGATGACGTCTTAGAGTTGATGAAATATAATAGCGTATCCTTTGGCTAGTGAAGGGAGGGATCAGAGCACTAAGATTACTTACAGAAATCATGTGCCAGAATCTGAGAAAAAGCATCATTATTATCAACAATGCTGCTGCTAAGTCGCTTCAGTCATGTCCGACTCTGTGCGACCCCATAGACGGCAGCCCACCAGGCTCCCCCGTCTCTGGGATTCTCCAGGCAAGAATACTGGAGTGGGTTGCCATTCCTTCTCCAATGCATGAAAGTTAAAAGTCAAAATGAAGTCGCTCAGTCGTGTCTGACTCTTAGCAACCTCATGGATTGCAGTCTACCAGGCTCCTCTGTCCATGGGATTTTCCAGGCAAGAGTACTGGAATGGGGTGCCATTGCCTTCTCCGATTATAAACAATAAGGACTTCCAAATTTTAAGATGTGACAAAGAATGATGAATAATGAAACACAAACTCTGAAATTCAAGAGACCTGAAGCCTTCGGGCCTAGATTGAAACATTTATTACCAAGGTGACAGGGGAAATTTGCTTTAACTTCTCTGAGTTTCACTTATTATAAATTGGGATGGAATACCTTTAGGGCTACTGAAAGCTCTGGATAAATGTGCTAACTCTGTAACATCTATTAAACATATTTTAAAATTTCAAATAATTTTCATGCCACTGTTTTAAGATTGTTAGAAAAATTGTGTTTGTTCTTCTATTTCTCTATTTGTAGAGTGAAAAATGGCTGTGGTTCCATTTGGTATGTTACTCTTTACTACATCATTAATGATGCCTCATAGATGTCCTCCTATAACAATGTTTATTTGGTCTTAAAATCACCTGAATATATATAATTGCATTTTTTGTTGCCTTAATTTCAGCATAACCACTGTAACCACATTATTTTCTGGCAAATTATTTCTGTTGAAAGCAAAGTTACCTTAACTGAACTTGGTTTAATTGATTTGTTCAATGGAAACACTAAGAATAGCATTTGAAAGGTTTAAATTAGTCTAAAACTGGTTATAGGAGCTGAGGGATGAAATAATGCCACAATCAAGGTCCTACTTGTCAAAGCATCTCCACTGGAGAATTCTTTTAAATAAATTCCATTTTGGATTCTCAGGACTATAGAGCCTCTAAAGTACAACTGTTCATTCCATCATTAAGTGCCAAGGTGCTTATGTCATATCCTATACACACCATAATATTAAAGAAAATAACCAGCATTCACCCAATGGTAAACAAAAAGTAATGATTCAGACAATTATAAAAAGAACACTAAGCTATTAAAATTGGTCTGATCTTTGAGAAATTTCAGCCCAACAGTACATATGCTATTAAAAATAGCAAGATCATAACAAGTAGTCATTAGAATTTGCATATGTGAATGAGAATGTTCTTAATTACAAAGTACATTCTCTAAATTATTTAGAAACTGTAAATCAGCAAAACAAAGAATAATAAGTTTAAGGAGTAAAATGTTTTAGGGGATTTTCAAATGCAAATGATGCCAGCAACAACAGAAAATTGCTTTTTTCCCCCAAATCAAATATTTTATTTGAATAAAATATTGTGACAGGAATTATATTTTTTTCTAAATAAATTCAGTGATACCTCCATTCAAATGAGATTCTGTTTTCTGAAAACCTCAAGTGTTCCTGAAACAGAATTGAGTTGAACTGAGTCCAGGAATTTCCAAAATAACAAATACAAAATTTTGCTATTAAATCATTCATTTAACAATTATTTGTCAATAATTTATTACCTGGGAGTCACTATGCAAAACGTTAGGGAAATATTGATGGACAGATCTGAGATAACTTTCCCATCTAGAAACAGGCTATAGCTACTTTTTTCTGTACTTCTCACCAAGAAAAGCTAAAAGGCCTAGAAAATATATGTAAAACAAATTTAAGATTACCCAGAAAGCTGGAGAGATTAAGTCAGGCCAGCTAAGGAGCTCAAGATCCAAGGGATGATGGTAATGAGTTCCCTAGATTTTTGTGTAACTTCATGACTATATCATGAAGAAGCTGGCAGCCTGGAAATGCCAACAGATGTCAACAATAATCCTCTCAAAAGCCTGTGTCTGTGGCCAAAAGACCAAGAAAGAGGCAGCTAAACAAGACAGGGGACTTTTAACCACTTTTTTTCTGGGTGACTACCACAGACCAAGTTGCAACTGCATCCCAGCAAAGGCCAAGTGTTGAACCTAGACTTCCACTCTTGCCAGGCTGTAGCAAGATGATTCAACTCACTGCCAGGGTGATGCTAGAGAAGACTGAGTGGGGAGCAACTCATCCCAGCTTGAATAGAAAGCTTCATGACTCCAGCAGCAGCATGACTCCAGTGTCAGCGGAGTCTAGTGGGACCAGTGAGGAGGTGACCCTCTCCCCAGCCCTCTCCCTCACAGCTAAAGATAGCGCGCAGATAGTGTCCCACTAGGCAATGGTAGGGTCTGAATTCATACTGCAGCCCAGCTGCCACAACAGAGTGCCTCATTTCTAGGTGTCCAAGGAGGCTGAGTCCAAACTTTCACCTTAACTGGCAGTAACAAGGTTAGCACTTCCCACCTTTTACCTATAAGGCAATACGAGAAGCCAGCAAAAAAAAAAAAAAAAAAAAAGAACAAAACTTAAAGACAATACAGAGTATTACAGTATGAAAAGTGTTCAAGTTTCATTGATTATAACTCATTATAACATGAACCAGGAATATCTCAAACTGGATGGAAAAAAAACCATCAGACAGCAGGAGGATTCAGATATTAGAATTATAGAACAAGAATTTTAAAGCCCTATAACAAATGCATAAATATTGCAAACATGTTTGAAACAAATAAAAAGTAGAAAATCTAAGTAAATAAAGAAATAGAATGTGTAAAGATGAGCCAAATGGCCATTTTAGAACTAAATATTGTGATCATAAAATTAAAATAACTCAGTGGATGTGTGTAACAGCAAAAAGAGAGGACAGAGGGGGGAAAAACAGTGAATTTGAAGAGCACAATAGAAATTACTCAATCTAAATTAATAAAGAGAAAATAGATGAAAAAAATACTTAGCAGAGATTCAGAGGAATTGGAATATAATAAAAGATTAGTATTTGTGCCATCAGAGTCCCAAAAGGAGAGGATATGTGTGTGTGTGTGTGTGTGTGTGTGTGTGCATGTGTATGTTGAAGGAATAATGGCCGAAAATTTCCAAAATTGGGGCAAAAAACACAGGCCTGTAGAATCTGCTGGTTCCTAGAAATATTCTAATTTCAGATTAAGAATATGGATGTACGGAGGATGGAATAGATATCAACAAATATAATAAATATTTGAACAAAACAATGATAGAGAGATTATCTGATTAGAAAACTGAAACACACTTCTCAGGGATATGGATATGTGAATCTGACCTTCAAGGTATGGAGGTTAGCAAAGGGAAATGCAAAACAAAAAAAGAAAAGATTAATAAGCAATGAAAATCTTTGGCTTCTATTTATTACTCTGACACATGAGTGTTTCTGACTTTCATGTCATACACATTTTTAATGAAAGATGATGTAGATTCCAGGCCTGAAGTGGAGTGGCAGCAGCTTTTCAGAAGATAGGAGTGATGTAAATGGTTTTAACGGTTCTATGCAAGTCCAGTGATAGCTAGAGAATGAGAACTGGAAGAATAATACACAGAATGGAGGCAACTGACTTTTGAGATGGTAAGTAAAGACCTGGGTAAATTAACTTGTGCTCTAAAATAATAATAACATGGAAAAGACCACTAAATTAATCATTGTAGAATGTTAGTATTTAAACAAACCCATAGAATAAAGTCAAAGTTGTCTCTTAAAGAGAGTATCCTGGACCTCAGTAAGACAGCAGGGTCCATGACTCTTACCAAAGACATTCCCCAAAATGAAAATTATAAAGCAGTATCCATTATGATTATGGATACAAAAATTCCCAAGAAAATGCTAACACACTAAATTTAGTAATATATGAAAAGGGTTATAGAATGTGATCAAGTGGGACTATCTCACAAATGCAGAATTTTTTTATTGGCTCACATATGAAAACCAAAAGAATGCAATATATCATATTAATAGGAAAAGCATAAAATTACACTCATTTCAATATTGGCAGGAAAAAGTTTTGACAGATCTAAGCTTTTTCCATTAATAAAACATTTAATGACCAGGTTGTTGTTGTTCAGTCACTAAGTCATCTCCAATGCCTTGAGAATCTATAGACTACAGCATGCCAGGCTTCCCTGTCCTTCACCAACTCCGGGAGCTTGGTTAAACTCATGTCCACTGATAGGTGATGCCATCCAAACATCTCATCCTCTGTTATCCCCTTCCACTCCTGCCTTCTATCTTTTCCAGCATCAGGGTATTTTCCAATGAGTTGGTTCTTCATATCAGGTAGCCAAAGTATTGTAGCCTCAGCAACAGCATCAGTCCCTCCAGTTAATGTTCACGCTTGATTTCCTTTAGGATTGACTGGTTTGATCTCCTTGCAGGACAGGGGACTCTCAAGAGTCACCACAATTGAAAAGCATCAATTCTTTGGCACTCAGCCTTCTTTATGGTCCAACTTTCATATCCAAACATAACTACTGGAAAAAGCATAGCTTAGACTATACAGACATTTGTCAGCAAAGTAATGTCTCTGCTTTTTAATGCGCTGTCTATGTTTGTCAAAGCTTTTCTTCCAAGGAGCAAGCATCTTTTAATTTCATGGCTTCAGTCACTGTCCTCAGTGATTTTAGAGCTCAAGAAAATAAAGGCTTTCACTGTTTCCATTGTTTCGGCATATATATGCACGAAGTAGGAGGACTTGATACCAAGATCCTGGCTTTTTGAATGTGGAGTTTTAAGTCAGCTTTTTCATGCTACTCTTTCATATGTATCAAGAGGCTCTTTAGTTCCTCTTTGCTTTCTGCCATAAGGGTGGCATCATCTGCATATCTGAGGTTATTGGTATTTCTCCCAGTAATCTTGATTCCAGCTTGTGTTTCATTCAGGCCAGCATTACATAATCATGATGTACTCTGCATATAAGTTAGATAAACAAGATGACAATATACAGCCATTACACATTCCTTTCCCAATTTTGAACCAGCCTGCTGTTCATGTCCGGTTCTAACTTGATTCCTGACCTGCATACAGGTTTCTCAGAAGGCAGGTAAGGTGATCTATTAATCCCATCTCTTTAAGAATTTTTCACAGTTCGTTGTGATCCACACAGTCAAAGGCTTCAGCATAGTCAATGAAGCAGAGGTAAATGTTTTTCTGAATTCTCTTGCTATTCCTAAAATCCAATGGATGTTCATAATTTGATCTCTGGTTCCTCTGCCTTTTCTAAATCCAGCATGAACATATGGAAGTTCTTCATTCCTGTACTATTGATCCCTGGCTTGGAAGATTTTGAGCATGACCTTGCTAACATGTGAAATGAGTGCAATTGTGTGGTAGTTTGAACATTCTTTGGAATTGCCTTTCTTTGGAATTGGAATGAAAACTGACCTTTCCCAGTTCTGTGGCCACTGCTGAGTTTCCCAAATTTGCTGACATGCTGAGTGTAGCACTTTAACAGCTTCATCTTTTAGGCTTTAAAATAGCTCAACTGGAATTCCATCACCTCCACTAACTTTGTTCATAGTGATGCTTCCTAAGGTCCATTTGAATTCATACTCCTGGACATCATGTTCTAGGTGAGTGATCACACCATCATGGTTATCTGGTTCTTTTTTGTGTAGTTCTTCCATGTATTCTTGCCATCTCTTCTTAATACTTTCTGCTTCTGTTAGGTCTATATGGTTTCAGTCCTTTATTGTACCTATCTCTGCATGAAAAGTTCCCTTGGTATCTCTAATTTTCTTGAAAAGATCTCTAGTCTTTCCCATTCTAAAGTTTTCCTCTGGTTCTTTGCATTGATCACTGAGGAAGGCTTTCTTAATTTCTCCTTGCTATTCTTAGGAAACTCTGCACTTAGATGGGGATATTTTTCCTTTTCTGCTTTGCCTTTCACTTCTCTTCTTTTCTCAGATATTTGTAAGGCCTGCTCAGAAAACCATTTTGCCTTCTTGCATTTCTTTTTCTTGGGGATAGTTTTCATTACCACCTCCTGTACAATGTCACATACCTCCATCCATAGTTCTTCAGGCACTCTGTCTGTAAGATCTAATGTCTTGTGTTTGTCATCTCCACTGTCTAATCATAAGAGATTTGATTTAGGTCTTTCCTGTATGGCCTCGTGGTTTTCCCTATTTTCTTTAATATAAGTCTGAATTTTGCATAAGGAGTTCATGATTTGATCCACAGCCAGCTCCCAATCTTGTTTTTGCTGACCGTATTGAGCTCCTCCATCTTCAGCTTCTAAGAGTATAATCAATCTGATTTCAGTATTGACCATCTGAAATTGTTCTTGCGTAGAGTCATCTCTTATGTTTTTGGAAGAGTGTGTTTGCTATGACCAGTGTGTTCTATTGGCAAAATTCAGCTAGCCTTTGCTCTGCTTCATTCTGTACTCCAAGGCCAAACTTGCCTGTTACTCAAGGTATCTCTTGACCTCATATTTTTCATTCCAGTCCCCTCTAATGAAAAGAACATCTTCTTTGGATGTTAGTTCTAAAACATCTTGCAGATATTCACAGCTTCTTCAGCATTACTGTTTGAAGCATGTTCTAGGATTACTGTGTTACTGAATGGTTTGCTTTGGAAACAAATTAAGATCATTCTGTCATTTTTGAGATTGCCCTCAAGTATTGCATTTCAGACTCTTTTGACTATAAGGGCTACTCCATTTCTTCTAGGGTCTTGCCCTTAGAAGTATATATAATTGCCATCCAATGTAAATTTGCCCGTCCCCACCCATTTTAGTTCTGATTCCTAAAATGTCAATGTTCACTCTTGCCATCTTCTGTTTGACCACTTCCAATTTATCTTGGTTCATGGACCTAACATTCCAGGTTCCTCTGCAGCTTTGTTCAGATATTTGAGCTCTCTGAATCATACAGCAAATTCCCACTGGCTAACTATTTTACATATGGTAATGTATAAGTTTTGATATTACTCTTTCAATTAATCCCTCTCTCTCTTTTCGTCCACTATGTCTACAAGTCTCATCTACATGTCTGTTTCTCCAGTGCTGTGCTGCAAAAAGCTTAACTCATAGTATCTTTCCAGATTCCATACATATGCATTAATACACGAGGTTTGCTTTTCTCTTTCCAACTTACTTCACTCTGTATAATAGGCTTTAGGATCATCCACCTCATTAAAACTGACTCAAATGTGTTCCTTTTTATGATTGAGTAATATTTCATTGAAAAAAATATATATATATACACCATCAATTCTGTACCCATTTTCCTTTCAGTGGACATCTACACAGTTTCTAGGCCCTAGCTATTGTAAACAATGCTTCATTGGGGATACATATGTCTCTTTAAATTATAGTTTCCTCAGGGTATATGCCCAGTACTGGGATTACTGGTTCATATGACAGCTTTATTCCTAATTTTTTAAGGAATTATTATTCTGTTCTCCACAGTGGCTGTATCAATTTACATTCTCACCAGCAGTGCAAGATTGTTCTCTTTGTTTCATATCCTCTTCAGCATTTATTTTGAGAGAGTCAATTCCTAGGTAGCTTTTAAGAAGTCTGGGGTCCCCAAGGAGGAGAAAAGGGGCCCAGGGCCCTTGAGAAGGAGAAAGGGGTCTGAGGCTCTCAAGGAGAAAAGGACAATTTTTTCCCTACTTTTTTTTGCTTTGTCTTAGTCAATATAACAATGTATCTTGCTTGAGGATATGTTTCTCCTTAACAAGAACCTTCTGACTAATCTTGTCATCTTAAAACTTGTATACTGTGGGAGTGGGTCTGGTAAGATCTTTCTATGGTTAGTTCTAATCCTGTTATCTTAGGATGTATGTTGTGGGAGTGTGTCTGATAAAAGTGTATACAGCTTTGCTAAGATTAGAGAGTGGGGCACTCTCCATCCCCTTCTGATGTCTATGTCAGAAGCTTTCTCAGAAGTCTTTTCATACTTTAATAAAACTCTGCTACACAAAAGCTCTTGAGTGATCAAGCTGCTCCCTGGTCCCAAAGCTAAATCTTCCTCTTTGGAGATAAGAATCATTCACTGTAAGCTATCAATTTTTTACAGATTTTTGATGATAGACATCTAACTGATGTGAGGTGATACATCATTATAGTTTTGATTTTCATTTCTCTAAAAATGAGCAATGTTGAGCATCTTTTCATGTAATTATTAGCCATCTATATGTCTTTTTTGGAGAAATGCCTGTTTAGGTTTTCTGCCCACTTTTTGATTGGCTTGTTTGTTTTTCTGGTATTGAGCTGCATGAGTTGCTTGTATAGAGATTAATCCTGTAGTTGATATCTAACCTCATAACATTGTGGTCAGAAAAGATGTTTGAAATTATTTCAATTAAAACAAAAAGTGCCAAGCCTTGATTTGTGACCCAAAATGTGTTCTATCCTGGAAAATGTTCCATGTACACTTAAAGAAAAAGCACAATCTACTGTTTTTGGATGAAATGTGCTGCAGATATAAATTAGGTTTAATGGTCCAATGTATCATTTAAAGCTTGTGTTTCCTTATTAATCTTACGTCTGTATGATCTATCTGTTGGTGTGAGTAGAGTATTAAAGTCTCTCACTATTACTTTGTTACTGTTGATTTCCCCTTTAGTGGTTGTTAGCATGTGCCTTATGTATTAAGGTTCTCCTATGTTGGGTGCATGCTGCTAAGTCACTTCAGTCATGTCTGACTCTGTGCGATCCCATAGACGGCAGCCCACCAGGCTCCCCCATCCCTGGGATTCTCCAGGCAAGAACACTGGAGTCGGTTACCATTTCCTTCTCCATGTTGGGTGCATACATACTTATAATTGTTATTTCTTCTTATTGGATTTAAACCTTCATCATTATGCAGTGTTCTTCTGTGTCTCTTAGTAAAGGTCTTTATTTAAAAGTGTATTTTATTTGATATGAGTATAGCTACTCCCAATTCCTTTTGATTTCCATTTGCATGAAATATCTTTTTCCAGTGCCTCACTTTCAAACTGTAGGTCTGAAGTGTCTCTTGTAGATAGCATATATAGGGGTCTTTTGTTTGTATCCATTCAGTCAATCTATGTATTTTGTTTATAGAATTTAGTCCATTCACATTTAAGGTAATTATTGAAATGAATGATGCTACTGAAAAAGGAAATGGCAACCCACTCCAATATTCTTGCCGAGAAATTCCCTTGGACAGAGGAGCATTGTGGGCTACAGTCAGTGTGGTCATTTTCTCCTTCAAATCTGAATGAGATTCTTGTTAAATGGAGTAATCTTGATTGTATTTCCCTTTCATCTCTTTAAGTATATCCTGTCATTCCCTTCTGACATGCAGAGTTTCTCTTCAAGGATCAGCTGTTAGCCTCATGGGGATCCCCATGTATGTTATTCATTGCTTTTCTCTTACTGCTTTTAATATCTGTCCTTAATGTTTAATTTTTGTTCAGTTCAGTTCAGTCATTCAATCATGTCCGACTATTTGCAACCACATGACTCGTAGCACGCCAGGTCTCCCTGTCCATCACCAACTCCCAGAGTTCACCCAAGCCCATGTCCATCAAGTTGGTGATGCCATCCAACCATCTCATCCTCTGTCGTCCCCTTCTCCTCCTGCCCTCAATCTTTCCCAGCATCAGGGTATTTTCCAATGAGTCAGCTCTTCTCATCAGTTGGCCAAAGTATTGGAGTTTCAGCTTCAACATCAGTCCTTCCAATGAACACCCAGGACTGGTCTCATTTATGATGGACTGGATGGATCTCCTTGCAGTTAAAGGGACTCTCAAGAGTCTTCACCAAAACCACAGATAAAAAGCATCAATTCTCCAGCGCTCAGCCTTCTCTATAGTCCAACTCTCACATCCATACATGACCACAGGAAAAACCATGGCCTTGACTAGACGGACTTTGGTGACAAAGTAATGTCTCTGCTTTTTAATATGCTGTCTAGGTTGGTCATAAAATTCCTTCCAAGGAGTAGTTAGTTAGTGTTAGTGTTAGTCACTCAGTCGTACCCGACTCTTTGTAACCCCATGGACTGCAGACCACCAGGCTCCTCTGTCCATGAGATTTTCCAGGAAAGGCTACTGGAGTGGGTTGCCATTTCCTTCTCCATCCAAAGAGTAAGTGTCTTTTAATTTCATGGCTGCAATCACCATCTGCAATGATTTTGGAGCCCCAAAAAGAAAGTCAGCCACTGTTTCCACTGTTTCCCAATCTATTTCTAATGAAGTGATGGGGCCAGATGCTATGACCTTAGTATTCTGAATGTTGAGCTTTAAGCCAACTTTTTCACTCTCCTCTTTCACTTTCATCAAGAGGCTCTTTACCTCTTCTTCACTTTCTGCCATAAGGGTGGTGTCATCTGCATATCTGAGGTTATTGATATTTTCCCAGCAATATTGATTCCACCTTGTGCTTCTTCCAGCCCAGCGTTTCTAATGATGCACTCTGTATATAAGTTAAATAAGCAAAGTGACAATATATAGCCTTGACGTACTCCTTTTCCTATTTGCAACCAGTCTGTTGTTCCATGTCCGTTCTAACTGTTGCTTCCTGACCTGTATACAGATTTCTCAAGAGTCAGGTCAGGTGGTCTGGTATTCCCATCTCTTTCAGAATTTTCCACAGTGTATTGTGATCCACACAGTCAAAGGCTTTGCCATAGCCAATAAAGCAGAAATAGATGTTTTTCTGGAACTCTCTTGCTTTTTCCATGATCCAGCGGATGTAGGCAATTTGATCTCTGGTTCCTCTGCCTTTTCTAAAACCAGCTTGAACATCTGGAAGTTCACAGTTCACGTATTGCTGAAGCCTGGCTTGGAGAATTTTGAGCATTACTTTACTAGCGTGTGATATGAGTGCAATTGTGTGGTAGTTTGAGCATTCTTTGGCATTGCCTTTCTTTGGGATTGGAATGAAAACTGACCTTTTCCAGTGCTGTGGCCACTGCTGAGTTTTCCAGATTTGCTGGCATATTGAGTGCAGCACTTTCACAGCGTCTTCCTTCAGGATTTGAAATAGCTCAACTGGTATTCCATCACCTCCACTAACTTTGTTCTTTGTGATGCTTTCTAAGGCCCACTTGACTTCACATTCCAGGATATCTGGCTCTAGGTGAGTGATTATACCATCATGATTATTTGGGTCGTGAAGACTTTTTTTGTACAGTTCTTCTGTGTATTTTTGCCACCTCTTCTTAATATCTCTGCTTCTGTTAGGTCCCTACAATTTTTGTCCTTTATTGTGCCCATCTTTGCATGAAATGTTCCCTTGCCATTTCTAATTTCCTTGAAGAGATCTCTAGTCTTTCCCATTCTGTTGTTTTCCTCTATTTCTCTGCATTGATCACTGAGGAAGGCTTTATTATCTCTCCTTGCTATACTTTGGAACTCTGCATTCAAATTGGTATATCTTTCCTTTTCTCCTTTGCTTTTTGCTTCCCTTCTTTTCACAGCTATTTGTAAGGCCTCCTCAGACAGCCATTTTGCTTTTTTTCATTTCTTTTTCTTGCGGATTATTTTGATTCCTGTTTCCTATGCAATGTCATGAACCTCCGTCCATAGTTCATCGGGTACTCTGTCTGTCAGATCTAGTCCATTAAATCTATTTCTGACTTCCACTGTATACTCATAAGGGATTGGTCTAGTGGTTTTCTCCACTTTCTTCAATTTCATTCTGAATTTGGCAGTAAGAAGTCATGATCTGAGGTACAGTGTTTGATTAATATATGTCTTGACATATTTTCTCCTTAGGTTTATCCTGTATGAAACTCTCTGATCTTCCTAAAATTGGGTGGCTAAACCTTTACCATATTCAGTAACTTTTCCACTATAATCTCTAATATTTTCTCATATCCTTTCCTTTTGTCTTCTTCTTCTTGGACCCCTCTGATTTGAATGTTTTTACACTTAATATTGTTCCAGAGGTCTCTGAAACTGTCCTCATTTCTTTTTATTCCTTTTTCTTTATTCTACTCTGCTTTAGTTATTTCAACCAGCATATCTTCCAACTCACTTATACATTTTCTGCCTCAATTATTCTGCTACTGGTTTCCTCTAGGGTGTTTTTGATTTCAGTTATTGTGTTATCCATTGTTCATTGTCTATTCTTAATTATTCTAGGTCCTTGTTACACATTTCTAGTATCTTCTTGATCTGTGTCTCTAGTGTATTTATCTGTTCCTCCATTTTATTTTCAAGATCTTGGATCATCTTTACTAACATTGCTCTAAATTCCTTTGCAGGTAGACTGTTATTTCCTCTTCATTTGTTTTGCCTCATGGGTTTTCCCATGTTCCTTCATCTTCTGCATATTTCTGTCTTTTCATTTGGCTTTATTTACTGTGTTTAGGGTTTCCATTCTTCAGGTGTAAGGTCATAGTTTCTCTTAAATGTGGAGTCTTCCCCCCATGAGTTGGTTGGACCAGTGCCTTGTGAAAGTTTCTTGGTTGGTGAGATGTGTGCCTGTGTTCTGGCGGATAAAGCTGGATCTTGTCTCTCTGAAGGGCAGTGCAATGTCCAGCAGTATGTTTTGGGGTGTCTTTCGGTTTCATATGGCTTTGGGCAGCCCATCTGCTATTGTGCCAAGTTGTGTACCTGTTTTGCTGAAGAATTGGCATGGGGCATCTGGCACTGGAGCTTGCTAAACTTTGAGTGGCTTTGGTGTTATGGAGGCCTTTGGGAGAACTCTTGCTGATTAATGTTCCATGGGATCAAGAGTTCTGTAGTGGTTCAAAGACTTGAACTTGGGTCTTCCACCTCTGGGGTTCAGGCCTGACCCTATGGTATAGCATCAAGACTGCACAGGTCACACAGCACAGAAGACAAAGCTCCAAGACTTGGTGAAACCAACACTCAACAGCCCAGAACACCCAGAGAAATACACACCAAAGTCATCTAATATTTCTAGGAAGGTCTCTGGACCTTTTGTGGACAGTGAGGGGTCAGCTCAGTGTCAGATCTGGCCTTACTCCAGCTTATAGTTGCTCTCAAAGGCCACAGTTACCCTGAAAGTCCACAGTCTCAAACTGTGGGGATTTAATTCACTGCACCTGTGGCTTCAGGAGATAATTACCTTTCTCTTCTTTGGCCAGATAGTCCCTGGATTTGGGCCCAGCTCTTCCTGTAGGCCGCCTTCTGGTGTCCATTACCTGCCTAAGCAAGAGAGGCAAAGGCAGAGGGTTATTAGCGCTCACTTGCTCACTTGGGCTGGGGAGAGGGAGGGTATGACAGCCACATTTGGGATGTACAGGGAAGTGCCTGCTGTGGTAGAGACTTCATGGGTCATGCTACAGCCTGAAGGGGGCCATGCACGCTACTAGAGGATCTGGCCTCCAGTTGTGAGCCCCTAGGAAGAGCCACGCTGCTTACTACCACTACTACTGTCACTGCAGCTGTGTCCTACTCTGCCACCCCTTAGACGGCAGCCCACCAGGCTCCCCCGGCCCTGGGAGTCTCCAGGCAAGAACACTGGAGTGGGTTGCCATGTCCTTCTCCAATGCATGAAAGTGAAAAGTGAAAGTGAAGTCGCTCAGTCGTGTCCGACCCGCAGCGACCCCATGGACCGCAGCCCACCAGGCTCCTCCATCCATGGGATTTTCCAGGCAGGAGTACTGGCGTGGGGTGCCATTGCCTTCTCCGAGCCAGGCTGCTTAGGGTCCCAGTAAAATGTGGGCAGTAACCTGTGCCTGCTCACAGGCTGGTGGCAGCTCCCGCCCTGGGGTCAGGACCGCAGCAGCTACATTTTGTCTGCTGCCTCAGGCACTTTGCCTGACTTGGCAGTGGCTAGTGGCTTATATATCCCCCTCTGGGATTGTAAACTGCACTCACTTCTAATGCTACTGCTGGTGCTCCTACTAATTTTGCCAACTTTGGCAGCTGCTGGGGCACACAGCCACTGTCTGCGAACATGCAGAGTTAGAGTGTTCTGGCGATAAAGATATCTTTCCTCTCTGGGACACCCAGTCTTTTCTCTGGATTTCCTCAGGTGTGTCTTACTGGTCCCTTCAAAGTATCTTCATGGCAGTCAGCTCCCATTTTCTCTCTGGTGTCTGACACTCAAAACTAAGCCTTGGCACCCCACCCCCACCTGAGCCCCAGCATCCCACCCTCACTCTCTGACCCAGGTGAGAGCATGTGAGCCACTTTTCAGGTGGGCAGAGATATTCAGCAACAATCTCTGTGGTGAATTCTGCTTTGCCTTCTGAGTACCCGCTGTTACACTTCCTCTGAGGTTCCAACGTTTCCACCTGTCCTGACCTGTGAGGGAGTTTCTGAGTGTGCAGAAACTTTTCCTCCTTCACAGCTCCCTCCCCAGGGCACAAGACCCATCCTGAAGTCCTTTGTCTATTAAAAAAAAAAAAAAAAAAAAAAAACTTTATCTTTTACCTTACCTCATTTTAATGAGATTGGTTTGCCTTCTTCTAAGTTGAATGTTTTCTGCCAGCATTCTGAAGGCGTTCTGTAGGAGCTGTTCTTATGTAGATGAATTTTTGATGTATTTGTGGGGAGGAAAGTGATCTCATCTTATTCTCCCACCATCTTGGAAATTCTCTCTGTGCCTTTGTTGATAGTAAAAATAACTCCAAGGAATCATCTGCAACAAGAACAACAAATCCCCCTTTGTTTTTCTTTCTGTCAGTGATTGAGATGAGATGAGAGAGATGTTGATAGACCTCCCCAGATCAAGTCCTGCCACTGCGCCTCCCTCTCAGAGCCTTACTCCATTACACCCCAGAAATCTTCAGAAGCCTCTCCACTTAAAAAATTTTAATTTTAGACTTATAAGACTCTGTTTTTTTTTTAAGTATAGAACTTTATCAAATATATTAAAAGGCAAAATTTAATTTACTAAAGTTGGTTCTCTGTCAGTATAGCTATTGCATAGAGAGAGCATTCTGAACTGAATTAATTGATATATAATAACCATTTGATTAATTAATTATTTGTATTGTAATTCTGTACAAACTACAGCAACAGTGTTTTTTATTTATTTTATTTCAGGTTTTTCTTTAGGTTATTTTATTAAAGCAATCAAGAATTTGAGACCATAAGTACATCTCAGTTGAATAAGAACTTCAGTCCTGTAAAATGTTATTTGCTTCATGGTAGAACGCTGCTGATAAAGCTTTGAGTTCGTACCAGTTTCACTGAACTTAATTTGTTTAAGCAAAAAGGATCCTGCTGAAATCCCTGTTGTTGACAACCCATAAATGTATGCTGGGTGTTGACTGTTACTTTTTCTTTTCCACTTTTGTTTATTTATTCTTTTTTTTTTTTTTTAAATTGGAGTACAGTTGCTTCAGCAAAGTGAATCAATCATACACATACATATATCCTCTCTTTCCTGGATTTACTTCCCATTTAGATCAACACACAGCACCAAAGGACTTTTCTGTGCTATACAGTAGGTTGTCATTAGTAACCTATTTCATACATAGTAGTGTATATACGTCAATCACATTCTTCCAATTCACCCCACCCCCCATTTCCCCTTGATATCCATATGTATGTTCCTTACGTGTGTGTCTCTATTTCTGCTTTGCAAATAAGATCATCTCTACCATCTTTCTAAATTCTGCATA
Source organism: Bubalus kerabau (assembly GCF_029407905.1). Classification (NCBI taxonomy): domain Eukaryota; kingdom Metazoa; phylum Chordata; class Mammalia; order Artiodactyla; family Bovidae; genus Bubalus; species Bubalus kerabau. The sequence continues at coordinate 5,040,749 of NC_073635.1, read as the reverse complement.
TATGTGTTAATATATGGTATTTGTTTATTTCTTTCTGGCTTACTTCACTCTGTATGACAGTCTCTAGCTACATCCATGTCTCTGCAAATGACACAATTTTGTTCTCTTTAAGACAGTAATAGTCCACTGTATATGTGTGTCACATCTAGTATATCTATTCCTCTGCTGATGGACATTTAGGTTGCTTCCAAATCCTGGCTATTGTATACAGTGCTGCAATGAACATTGAATTATATGTCTTTTTGAATTATAATTTTCACTGGGTACATGCCCAGAAGTGGGATTGCACGGTCATACAGTAGTTCTGTTTTTAGATTTTTAAGGAACCCCCATACTGTTCTCTATAGTGGCTATATCAGTTTACACTTCCACAATAATATAAGAGGGTTACAGTGTTAGAGGGTCCTTTTCTCCACACTCCAACATTTATTTTTTGTAGATTTATTGATGATGGTCACTCTGACCAGTGTGAGGTGATAATTTATTGTAATTTTGATTTGTATTTCTCAATTATTAATGATGTTGAACATCTTTTCATGTACCTCTTGGCCATTGGTATGTCTTCTTTAGAGAAACGTCTAAACTTAGGTTATATGCCCATTTTTAATTAATTAATTTGATATTGAGCTCAATCTGTGGTTGTGTGCTCAGTCATGTCTGACACTTTGTGACTCCATGGACTGTAGTCAGCCAGGCTCCTCTGTCCGTGGGCTTTCCTAGGCAAGAATACTGGAGTGGGTTGCCATTTCCTTTTCCAGGGAATCTTCCTGACTCAGGCATTGAACCCACATCTTCTGCATCTCCTGCATTGGCAGGCAGATTCTTTACAACTGTGCCACCTGGGAAGCCCTTATTAAGTTTACTTAGGTCCCATTTGTTTATTTTTGTTTTTATTTTCATTAATCTAGGATGTGAGTTAAAAAAGATCGTGAGTAGCAGTGTCATATTTTTACTGTCATATTCATTCAACCATTTAAATTTAGAATGCAAGAAAAATTGTTTTATGTTGAATTTCAGTCCCAAACTCTACAAAATACAGTACTTTTTCTGTTTTTTTTAAACTAAATTATGTCTTATGTATCTTTTCTTAGCCTCCATATTCTTTCATGTGACATACAGATTATGGTATTTTTATTCAAGGAAACCTCAAAAATTTTTTCCTAACTTCATGGATAACCTTTAATATGATATCATTCTGAGATTTAAGAACCGATTTTTCCTTTTTTGTCTTCTGTTTTACTAAATAGCTTCTTGACCAAGTGTCTAGATAATATACATTGGAAAATTTATGAATAGATGTGGATAGATGTTTGTTTTCTGAACTTGAAAAGTGTAACTATTAAAATAAAATAATGCTGATTATAATAACAATAACAGTATTGCTATTTATTTTTAGTTTTATAGCATCATACCAAACACTTTATGAGACAATTAAAAAAAAAAAAAAAAAAAGACCAAGAATAGGTAAGTCCAAAGATGATGCCCATGAAAAAAGAAAAATTACATTTTGCAAAATGTCACATAACATAAAAGTGTAAAGGCTTCAGATTATTCTATATGGTTTCCTATACTGATATTTATGGTTTTCTTATTTCATGGAAATGTTATGGGAATAATAGTATACAATTTTGACATGTTTAAAATTTATAAGACATATCAAAAAGGTGTGACATTCATTGCTTTTTTTTTTTATTAAAGCAGATAAGAATGGACTATAGGTTATGACATTTCCTGTCAAAGAAAATTCTAAAAATCACCCCTCAGTGTGAAGATAACCTTCAATATCATATCACACTGGCTGGAGACAATATTCTCCCCCATTTTTCTGCACTTTTCTCACATATCACACTTGTCAAAATATCTAGGAAATACATGTTACAACATTATACCAATAGATAGAGTTGGTAGGTATTTTTTGACATTAAAAATAATAAAACCCAAGCAAAAATAACGATAAATATCATAATTAACAAAATCTTTCTCGTTTTGATTTGAAATAGCTAACTTCTTTAACATATTCAAGACAGACATAGAAACTTTTTCACTGAAAGTTTTATTTGGAACTAAGTTTATTAATTTACAAATCCTGATGAAGAAGGTAAAATTAAAGGTGTACTTGAAGTGCAAGAGAGATATTTTGAATTACATGTAAGGTATTTTTATATTATCATTGGAGATGGAAATGGATAAAACCAAGAAAGTACAAATTGTGTTGTAAAATGAATGATGAAAGATATATAGAGAGAGAAATAAAAGAGCATGAGATTTCTATGAATGTAACAACAAAATTTTGAAACATTATTATTAATCACAGCAACTAAGTCTGAGTAATGTCTTTTGGCCTAGAAATAAGGAAATAACCAGAAAGCAAAAATTTTATTCAGTTATTTCATGATAAAACACACAGAACTTTACTTGGCCAAGCCAAAAATCAGTCAGTTCAGTTCAGTCGCTCAGTCGTGTCTGACTGTTTGCGACCCCATGAATCACAGCACGCCAGGCCTCCCTGTCCATCACCGACTGCCAAAGTTCAACCAAACTCATATGCATCGAGTCGGTGATGCCATCCAGCCATCTCATCCTCTGCCGTCCCCTTCTCTTCCTGCTCCCAATCCCTCCCAGCATCAGGGTGTTTTCCAATGAGTCAACTCTTCACATGAGGTGGCCAAATGACTCCAGAATTCTCTCTATTAATTATAAGTAGGCACACTAAATAATTGTAAGTTATGTATAAGACAAATATTCCACTTCCATTCTTTTGAATTAATATAAAGGAAATAAGTTTTAAATACAAATATTTCACTTGTGCAAAGTAAAAGTGCCCTATATTAAGATCCTGGAAGAGATATTAAAAAAGAGAGAGAGAGAAAGAAAGCGAAATAAAAGGTTAGGAGAATTGCCTAATTGTTGTGACTAGAACCAATAGTACATTGTTGAATAAAAGGGGATACAGTGATCATCCTTTTTCCTGACCTTAAGAGGAAAGAATCCTCTTTTTCTGTTAAGTATGGTGTTAGTTGCAGGCTTTTTGAAGATATTCTTTATACTTTGTGACAATCTAGAAGGGTGGGATGAGGTGAGAGGTGGAGGGTGGGGTTCAGGAAGAATGGGATTTCTGCATGCTTATGCCTGATTCATGTTGATGTATAACAAAATACCGATACAGTATAGAAAAGCAATTATCCTACAATTAAAAATAAGTTAAAACAAAATTGCAATTTGTTCATAAAATAAAAATATTTTATATTTCCTTTTATATATTGCTTTAAATAGTTCACAAAATGTATTACTGTGACAAGTAATTAATATTACAGAGAGAATCCACAAAATATATTCAGTTATCCATTCAATAAACACCATGATAGGTTTGGAAGATTCCCAGAGAAAATAATCAGTTCGATTCAGTTCAGTCACTCAGTCATGTCCGACTCTTTGAGACCCCATGGACTACAGCACGCCAGGCCTCCCTGTCCATCACCAACTCCCAAAGTTTACTCATGTCCATTGAGTCAGTGATGCCATACAACCATCTCATCCTCCGTAATCCCCTTCTCCTCCTGCATTTAATCTTTCCTTTCACCAGGGTCTTTTCCAATGAGTCAGTTCTTCGCATCAGGTGGCCAAAGTATTGGAGTTTCAGCTTCAGAATCAGTCCTTCCAATGGATATTCAGGACTGATTCCCTTTAGGATGTACTGGGTGGATCTGCATACTGTCCAAGGGACTTTCAAGAGTCTTCTCCAACACCACAGTCCAAAAGCATCAATTCTTTGGCACTTAGCTTTCTTTATAGTCCAACTCTCACATCCATACAAAACTACTGGAAAAACCATAGCCTTGACTAGACTGACCTTTGTGGCAAACTCTGTCTAGGTTGGTCATAACTTTTCTTCTAAGGAGCAAGCGTCTTTTAATTTCATGGCTGCAGTCACAATCTGCAGTGATTTTGGAGCCCCCCAAAAATAAAGTCTGTCATCCTTTCCACTGTTTCCCCATCTATTTGCTGTGAAGTATGGGACCAGATGTCATGATCTTAGTTTTCTGAATGTTGAGTTTTAAGTCAACTTTTTCACCCTCTTCTTTCACTTTCATCAAGAGGAGCCTCTTTAGTTCTTCTTTGTTTTCTGCCATAAGGATGGTGTCATCTGTGTATCTGAGGTTATTGATATTTCTCCCAGCACTCTCGATTCCAGCTTGTACTTCATCCACTGCAGCATTTCTCATGATGTACCCTACATATAAGTTAAATAAACAAGGTGACAATAAACAACCTTGACATACTCCTTTCCCGGTTTGGGACCAGTCTGAAAACACAAAGGAGGTTGAATCTACTCTTTAGAAGTTTAGAGTTCAGAAGAAAGGAAAATGATAACTTTATGCATATTTGAGAACTATCCTTGTTGAATCACTAAATCATGTTCAACTTTTCGAGGCTCTATGGACTGTAGCTTTCCAGGCTCCCCTGTCCTTCACTATCTCCTGGAGTTTGCTCAACTTCATGTCCACTGAGTCAGTAATGCTATCTATCTCATCCTCTGCTACTCTCTTCTACTTTTATCTCCAATCTTTCCCAGCATCAAGGTCTTTGTCAATAAGTCAGCACTTCACATCAGGTCGCCAAAATGGTTTGGTCTTCTTGTAGTCCAAGTGACTCTAGAGTCTTCTTCAGCACCACAATTTGAAAGCATCAATTCTTTATTGCTCAGTCTTTTTTATTGTACAACTCCCATATCTATACATGACTACTGGAAAAACAATAGCTTCAACTATATTCACCTTTGTCAGCAAAGTTGCATCTCTGCTTTTTAATACACTACTAGGTTTGTCACAGTTTTCCTTGCAAGGAGCTAGGGTCTTTTAAATTCATTGCTGTAGTCATTGTCCACAGTGATTTTTGAGCCCAAGAAAATAAAATCTGTCATTGCTTACACTTTTTCCCCTTCTACTTGCCATGAAATGATGGGACCAGATACCATGATCTTAGATTTTATTTATTTATTTTTTTTAATACTGAGTTTCAAGCCAACTTTTTCACTGTCTTCTTTCACCCTCATCAAGAGGCTCTTTAAATAAGTAAGTGTTAGTTGCTTAGTCATGCCTGATTCTTTGCAATCCCATGTATAGCCTGCCAGGCTCCTCTGTCCATGGAATTCTCCAGGCAAGAATACTGTAGTGGGTAGCCATTTCCTTCTGCAGGGGATCTTCCCCACCCAGGGTCAAACCCAAGTCTCTTGCATTGAAGGCAAGTTGTTTACTGTTTGAGCCACCAGGGAAGCCCTTATAGGCAATGTAATTTCTTTTGTATCCCATCTTCACCAAGATATCTAGCTTGGTGCTGAGCAGCCATTGATCTTATGTGAAAACTCACCTATTCATGACATGCATCTTAATGAAAACTACATTAAATAAGACCATCTTCACCAAGATATCTAGCTTAGGGCTGAGCAGCCATTGATCTTATGTGAGAACTCACCTATTCATGACATGCATCTTAACGAAAACTACATTAAATAAGAAAGGACTAAAAAAAGGTTCAGTGCTTTGTATTTTTTTTTTTTTTGAATTATAGCAAGTGTGACATATTGACAGCAAGACATAGAAGAATGAAGATGTACTAATTTTGATACCCACAATAAGGTACACTTAGTGCCTTAACATAATAATAAATGCTATGTTGAATGTTTTATTCTGATAAGAACAAAAAAGGTGTATCTTACCTCCTACCTGCCTCAGGAAAAAAAAAAAAAATCTGCTTCTGCCATAGGGTGTAGGAACTCACCATACTTAGAATTCTGCCTAATTCACACAGCAGAACAGGGGGAGAGGCAGTAGGTTTGTGAGAAGAAATCACGTTAATCTTCTTTTAGTCCCCAGACGTCAAAGGTTTTCACATTCCCTCCAAGGTCGTTTTACTGCAGTGAGTTGGGACTTACACATTATACTTTCCATCGTCTTCACAGGGTGTTGTGAGAATTAATGAGATACTCAGCTCAATTCGCATATTTCTCCACACCTCTGTGGATCTACTCCATACCCTGAGGAGTACTTTGCAGGCATCCTTTATTGGAATTTCAGTATGCTCAATTAATAATAATTTAATTAAATTTTTATTTTAAAAATAACATCAAACTCCCCAATGCTTTCAAACTTACAAGTGTTCCTCTCTGTAAAACACATATTAATTAGGGATCCCAGCTACATTTGGTGTTCTTTAGCTGTCTTGAACTATCTAACCAAGCACTTCTCTCTTCAATTAAAACACACACACACACACACACACACACACACACACAAATGTAACTTGGGGAAATCCTGTGCAAAATTAATATGCATCTTTCACCCTATTCATTGCTTCAGAACATGGAGTTCTTATTGCAATTAGTTGGAGCTCTGTGCACTGATAAAATAAAGCAGTTGCAGAAGGGAATGCCAATCTGGTCCTTCACCTTTACTCTTCTGATTCATTTAAACTTAAGCCATCAAGACGTAATCTTAAGGATCAGTTGACTTTTCAAGATAACTCTTTGGTGTTTTACAGATTTTTAAAGTTCCCCCTCCTAATATTTTCTTTAATGACTAACTAACTAACCAATTATATAGGAAAATATTTAGATGGAAGTAAGAGAGATGGAGGTGGGAGAAACAGAACAAAAAAAAAAAAAAAGAAGAAGAAGAAACTGAGTGTGAGCTAGAATCCTAGAAGGTTATTTGATTCTTCAAAGTTTTAATCAAATTGTTGTATGTTGTTGTAGAAAGCATAATGACTTTGTGGTAAAAAAATAATTTATCTTACTCTTGGAATTCCCTGGAAATTCAGTGGTTAGATTTCCATGTTTCCACTGCAGGGGAAACCAGCTCAATCCATGGCCAGGGAACTAAAATCTTGGTGGAATGGGGAAGATTATTTGTTCTATTCTTAATAATTAGAAACTTACAAACACCTTATATAGTTTCCAGCAAATCACTTAACTTCTGCACTCCCTAGGTTTCTCATTTACATAGAGAACTATATCATCTCCAGGCACTATTCTAGCCCTAAATAAAGTCTGTGTCACAGTTCAACCCAAGGGCTGGTCCTGTGTCTCAGAAACTATATTTCACTTGTTCACATTTCCTGCTAAATAAATTGCTCAATGGGAGAGATTGTGACATGTCCACTTCTTATATCCACAGTTCCTGGCACAAGGTAGGCCTTGGAAAATACATTTACTGAACTATCACACTGAAAAAGGCAAAATAAATAAGTAGCATTAAATTGAAAAAACTAGATTTTTTAAGTAAATAATTATATAACATTTTCAACTTCAAAAATTTTACATTCTGAGGGATGTAAAAATAAATGACAGTGAGAAATACAAGGGATATTAGTAAATAATAGGCTGGTTTTACTAAAAAATAAAATCAAGAAAAGTAGAATGACCTGTATCACAAAGCCTGTGAGAAAGAAAAGGCAATTTTATAAAAGAAAACTAGTCCATAATGGCCTCAGCTGCTGTCCTAAACTGCAGAATGCAGTTTAGTCTGTGTTTAATGGTCCACAAGTGGCAAATTATCATTTTTCATTTGTTTTTATTTCTTCCTGGTAATTGGAAAGATAATATAATGGCATCAAAAATAGCATTTATGACTTCTGACAATAAGAACCCAACAGAAAGCAACTATTTTGAGACTTAATGAAATATCCATGGGCAGTTCTAAGAAGAATGAGATAATCACTAAACAGAGCTGTCTGATGAAATATCCAATTTAGTTGTTTTGTATAGATTTTATCTCCTGCCACATAAGGCAGAGATTTTCATACAAAATGACTAATCAGCATTAATTTTGGCTGCCAAATTTAGTCTGCCCCTCCAGCTTCTTGCGTTAACTTTATAAATGGCACTCAATACAAAGTAACTTACCTAAAACAAGACTATTTCACATTCTTTCCTTAACTCTCTAGAATTTGTCTTTTTGTTTTTGATTTTTGTGATTTTTTTTTATTCTTTCTTTCTTATCTGGTTATTCCATTTCTTATATTCAAAATAGTGTCATCTTCTTTCCCCATTTTCCTCTAGCTTCTGTTTACCTCTTCCTCCACTAAATTTATTAATCTTTTCTACCTTTTTCTTCTTATCTGACATCCAATGCTCATGGATTTGATCCTAACAAATGATGGAGTCAACTTTTCTGGCCTGGTTAAAGAATCATTTTTAATCTGCTATTGGTTCCCTTTGAATGTAACTGAAAAAAAAAATTATATCTTAAATGTATAATTTAAAAGACAAGCTAAATAGGGCGGGGTGTAGTCCTAAGATGGAAGAGGAATAGGATGGGGAGACCACTTTCTCCCCCTGCAAATTCATCAAAAGGACATTTGAATGAGTAAATTCCACAAAACAACTTTTGAATGCTGGCAGAGGACATCAGGCACCCAGAAAGGCAGTCAATTGCCTTTAAAAGGAGGTAGGAAAAAACATAAAAGATAAAAAGAGAGGCAAAAGAGGTAGGGACCGAGATCCGTCCTGGGAAGGGAGTCTTAAAAAAGAGAGAAGTTTCCAAAAACCAGGGAACACTCTCACTGGCGAGTCTGTGGCAAGCTCTGGAACCTCAGACGGCAACAATAACCAGGAGGAAAAATAAATAAATAATTAAAATCCACAGATTACGTGCCTAAAGGCAACTCCCAGCAGAGAAACAGCACAGACGCCTGCATCCACCACTAGCAAGCAGGGGCTGGGCAGGGAGGCGGGGGCTGCATTGCTTAGAGTAAGGACCAGGGCTGAATGCCCTAAGGGCAATTTGAAGGAACTAACTAGAGAGAGCAACCCAGATGGTGGGATAGCTATCCCGTGAAGAGCTCTAACCGAAGACACCACCAGGCCCACTCACAGAACAAAGGACTGAGCAGAGCTAGCCGACTGCATACCGGCCCATCCTCTGCCAGAAACAGGCAGGTGAGGGCAGCCAGAGCTGGAAGGGGGCAATCACGGCCCCAGAGAGGCATTATCTACCAAACTGCAAGCAGACTTCATTGGTAACCAAGACTCCTTTGGATTCCGGATGGTCGATATCTGTCGGGAGGGTCGCAACCAGAGATCAGCTCCCCAGAAGAGACACACAGCACACCTAAGAAGATTTGCCTGTTGTACACCCAGAAAACTGAGTGGCAAGGATGGGGGAGGTGATAAGTCGCAGCCCCAACTGGGGGGGACTGCACTCGCCAAGCACCTGTCACTTGAACTGCTCGGAACGGGGAAGGGCACAAAATACTGGAACCAACTGAATCTGCGCCTTTGTGGAGTACCTGAAAACCTGAACCTGAGCTGCTTAGACCGTGGAAGTGCATGCAACCCAGGGCCTGCCTCAGACAGTTCCTGCAGAGCAACCCAGACCTGAGAAGTGTAGCCTGGGAAAGCACACATGCCGTGAGTGGGGGCAAACCCAGTGTGACCGAGACACACGGAGCACTCCCCACAGACACCAGTGATATTTGTTTGCAGTGTTCCTCCCTCCCCACAGCACAACTGAACAAGTAAGCCTACAAAAAGGTGACCATCACCGCCCCTCTTGTGTCAGGGCAGAAATTAGACACTGAAGAGGACAGCAAACAGAAGAAGCTAAAATAAAACAGAGGGAACCACTTTGGAAATGACAGGTACAACAGATTAAAACCCTGTAGTTAGCACTGACTACATGGGAAGGGGCCTATAGATCTAGAGAAGTATAAGCCAGATCAAGGAACTATCTGAAAATGAACTGAGCCCACACTGCCCACAACAACACCAGAGAAAGTCCTAGATATATTTTTACTATTATCATTTTTTAATTAATTTTTTTTAATTTTAAGTCCTCTATTACCCCTTTAATTTTCATTTTTATAACCTAATACTTTGCAAAAAAAAAAAAAAAAGACTATTTTTAAAGCAAACTTCATATATATATATATATAATTTTTGTGACTTTTTTTTCTTTAATATTGTATTTTTGAGACTTTAACCTCTACTCTAGATTTTTAATCTTTGCTTTCTGATATTTGTTATCAACTTTGTACCTTTAAGAACCCAATCTTCAGTACCCATTTTTACTTGGGAGCAAGATTACTGGCTTGACTGGCTCTCTCCCACTTTGGATTCTCCTTTTTCTCCACCAGGTCGCCTCTATCTCCTCCCTCCCCCTTCTCTTCTCTACCCAACTCTGTGAATCTCTTTGTGTGTTCTGGCCTGTGGAGAACAATTAGGAACTGATAACTGGCTGCATCTGTCTCTCTCCTTTTGATTCCCCCTTTTCTCCCCCTGGACACCTCTGTCTCCTTCCTCCCTCTTCTTTTCTCTGTTTAACTCTGTGAACATCTCTGAGGAATCCAGACTGTGGCGAGCACATAGGGAAGTGATTACTGGCTAGCTTTCTCTGTCCCTTTTTGATTCCCCCTCTTCTCCTCCTAGTCACCTCTATATCCCTCCTCCCTTTTCTCTTCTTCATGTAACTCTGTGTACCTCTCCAGGTGTCCCTCACTGTGGAGAAATTTTCCATATTAACCTAGATGGTTTATCATTGGTGCTGTATAGATGGAGAAGTCTTGAGGCTACTGTAAGAATAAGACTGAAAACCAGAGGCAGGAGGCTTAAGTCCAAATCCTAAGAACACCAGAGAACTCCTGACTCCAGGGAACATGAATCGATAGGAGCTCATCAAATGCCTCCATACACTGAAACCAAGCACCACACGAGGGCCAACAAGTTCCAGAGAAAGATATACCATGCAAATTCTCCAACAACACAGGAACGTAGTCCTGAGCTTCAATATACAGGCTGCCCAAAGTCACTCCAAACCCACTGACATCTCAGAACTCATTACTGGACACATTAGTGCACTCTAGAGAGAAGAAATCCAGCTCCACCCACCAGAACACCGACACAAGCTTCCCTAACCAGTAAACCTTGACAAGCCACACGTCCAAACCCACCCATGGCGATGAACCTCCACAATAAAAAGGAACCACAAACTGCCAGAATACGGAAAGGCCACCCCAAACACAGCAATATAAACAAGATGAAAAGGCAGAGAAATACTCAGCAGGTAAAGGAAAAGGATAAAGGCCCACCAAACCCAACAAAAGATGAAGAGATAGCGAATCTACCTGATAAAGAATTCCAAATAATGACAGTGAAAATGATCCAAAATCTTGAAAACAAAATTGAGTTACAGATAAATAGCCTGGAAAAAAGGATCAAAAAGATGCAAGAAATGTTTAACAAGGACCTAGAAGAAATAAAAAAGAGTCAATATATAATGAATAATTCAATAAATGAGATCAAAAACACTCTGGAAGGAAACAACAGTAGAATAATGGAAGCAGAAGATAGGATTAGTGAAGTAGAAGACAGAATGCTAGAAATAAATGAAACAGAGAGGAAAAAGGAAAAAAGAATTAAAAGAAATGAGATCAATCTCAGAGACCTCTGGGACAATGTTAAATGCCCCAACATTTGAATCATAGGAGTCCCAGAAGAAGAAGACAGAAAGAAAGGCCATGAGAAAATCCTTGAGGAGATAATAGTTGAAAACTTCCCTAAAATGGGGAAGGAAATAGTCACCCAAGTCCAAGAAACCCAGAAAGTCCCAAACAGGATAAACCCAAGGCAAAACACCCCAAGACACATATTAATCAAATTGACAAAGAACAAATATTAAAAGCAGCATGGGAAAAACAACAAATAACACATAAGGGGATTCCCATAAGGATAACAGCTGATCTTTCAATAGAAACTCTTCAGGCCAGGAGGGAAGGGCAGGACATACTTAAAGTGATGAAAGAAAATAACCTATAGCCCAGATTACTGTACCCAGCAAGGATCTCATTCAAATATGAAGGAGAAATCAAAAGCTTACAGACAAGCAAAAGCTGAGAGAATTCAGCACCACCAAACCAGCTCTCCAACAAATGCTGAAGGATCTTCTCTAGACAGGAAACACAAAAAGGGTGTATAAAATCGAACCCAAAACAATAAAGTAAATGGCAACGAGATCACACTTATTAATAATTACCTTAAACATAAATGGGCTGAATGCCCCAACCAAAAGACAAAGACTGGCTGAATGGATACAAAAACAAGACCCATATATATGTTGTCTACAAGAGACCCACCTCAAAACAGGGGACACATACAGACTGAAAGTGAAGGACTGTAAAAAAATATTCCACACAAATAGAGACCAAAAGAAAGCAAGAGTAGCAATACTCATATCAGATAAAATAAACTTTAAAACAAAGGCTGTGAAAAGAGACAAAGAAGGACACTGCATAATGATCAAAGGATCAATTCAAGAAGAAGATATAACAATTATCAATATATATGAACCCAACATAGGAGCACCACAATATGTAAGACAAATGCTAAGAAGTATGAAAGGGAAAATTAGCAATAACACAATATTAGTGGGAAACTTTAATATCCCACTCAAACCTGTGGATAGATCAACTAAACAGCAAATTAACAAGGAAACACAAACTTTAAATGATACAATGGACCAGCTAGACCTAATGATATCTCTAGGACATTTCACCCCAATACAATGAATTTCACCTTTTTCTCAAGTACACAAGGAACCTCCAGGATAGATCACATCCTGGGCCATAAATCTAGCCTTGGTAAATTCAAAAAAATTGAAATCATTCCAGGCATCTTTTCTGACCACAATGCAGTAAGATTAGATGTCAAGTACAGGAGAAAAACTAATAAAAATGCCAACATATGGAAGCTGAATAACACGCTGCTGAATAACCGACAAATCACAGAAGAAATCAAGATATGCATAGAAATGAATGAAAATGAAAACACAACAACCCAAAACCTATGGGACACTGTAAAAGCAGTGCTAAGGGGAAGGTTCATAGCCATACAGGCTTACCACAAAAAAAAAAACAAGAAAAAGGTCAAATAAATAACCTAACTCTATACCTAAAGCAGCTAGAAAAGGAAGAAATGAAGAACCCCAAGGTTAGTAGAAGGAAAGAAATCCTAAAAATTAGGGCAGAAATAAATGGAAAAGAAACAAAAGAGACCACAGCAAAAATCAACAAAGCCAAAAGCTAGTTCTTTAAGAAGTTAAATAAAATTGACATACCATTAGCCAGACTCATAAAGAAACAAAGGGAGAAAAATCGAATCAACAAAATTAGAAATGAAAATGGAGAGCTCACAACAGACAACACAGAAATACAAAGAATCATGAGACTACTATTAGCAACAATATGCCAAAAAATGGACAACTTGGAAGAAATGGACAAATTCTTAGAAAAGTACAACTTTCCAAAACTGGACCAGGAAGAAATATAACATCTTAATAGACCCATCGTAGGCATGGAAATTGAAACTGTAATCAGAAATCTTCCAGCAAACAAAAGCCCAGGACCAGATGGCTTTACAGCTGAATTCTACCAAAAATTTAGAGAAGAACTAACACCTATCCTACTCAAACTCTTCCAGAAAATTGCAGAGGAAGGTAACCTTCCAAACTCATTCTAGGAGGCCACCATCACTCTAATACCAAAACCTGAAAAAAATGCCACAAAAAAAGAAAACTGCAGGCCAATATCACTGATGAACATAGATGCAAAAATCCTTAACAAAATTCTAGCAAACAGAATCCAACAACACATTAAAAAGATCATGTATCATGACCAAGTGGGCTTTATCCCAGGGATGCAAGGATTCTTCAATATTCATAAATCAATCAACATAATACCCCACATTAACAAATTGAAAATAAAAACCATATGATTATCTCAATAGATCCAGAGAAAGCCTTTGAAAAATTCAACATCCATTTATGATTAAAACCCTCCAGAAAGCAGGAATAAAAGGAACATACCTCAACATAATAAAAGCTATATATGACAAACCCACAGCAAACATTATCTGAATGGTGAAAAATTGAAAGCATTTCCCCTAAAGTCAGGAACAAGACAAGGGTGCCCACTCTCACCACTAGTATTCAACATAGTTTTGGAAGTTTTGGCCACAGCAATCAGAGAAGAAAAAGAAATAAAATAATCCAGATTGGAAAAGAAGAAGTAAAATTCTCACTGTTTGCAGATGACATGATCCTATACATAGAAAACCCTCAAGACTCTACCAGAAAAATTACTAGAGCTGATTAATGAATATAGTAAAGTTGCAGGATATAAAATCAACACATAAAAATCACCTGCATTCCTATACACTAACAATGAGAAAACAGAAAAAGAAATTAAGGAAACAATTCCATTCACCATTGCAAAGAAAATAATACAATACTTAGGAATATATCTACCTAAAGAACCAAAAGACCTATATATAGAAAACTATAAAACACTGGTGAAAGAAATCAAAGAGGACACAAATAGATGGAGAAATATACCGTGTTCACGGATCAGAAGAATCAATATACTGGAAATGAGTATACTACCCAAAGCAATCTATAGATTCAATGCAATCCCTATCAAGCTACCAATGGTATTTTTCACAGAACTAGAACAAATAATTTCACAATTTGTATGGAAATACAAAAAAAACCTCGACTAGACAAAGCAATCTTGAGAAAGAAGAATGGAACTGGAGGAATCAACCTGCCTGACTTCAGGCCCTACTACAAAACCATATCATCAAGACAGTATGGTACTGGTACAAAGACAGAAATATAGATCAATGGAACAAAATAGAAAGACCAGAGATGAATCCATGCATCTATGGACACCTTTTCTTTGACAAAGGAGGCAAGAATATACAATGGAGCAAAGACAATCTCTTTAATAAGTGGTGCTGGGAAAACTGCTCAATGACTTGTAAAAAAAATGAAACTAGAACACTCTCTAACACCATACACAAAAATAAACTCAAAATGGATTAAAGATATACACTATAAAACGCCTAGAGGAGAACATAGGCAAAACAGTCTCCGACATAAATCAAAGCAGGATCCTCTATGACCCCACTCCTAGAATATTGGAAATAAAAGCAAAAATAAACAAATGGGACCTAATTAAAATTAAAAGCTTCTGAACAACAAAGGAAACTATAAGCAAGGTGAAAAGACAGCCTTCAGAATGGGAGAAAATAATAGCAAATAAAGCAACTGGCAAACAACTAATCTCAAAAATATACAAGCAACTCCTGCAGCTCAATTCCAGAAAAATAAATGACCCAATCAAAAAGTGGGCCAAAGAACTAAATAGACATTTCTCCAAAGAAGACATACAGATGGCTAACAAACACTTGAAAAGATGATCAACATCACTCATTATTAGAGAAATGCAAATAAAAACCAAAATGAGGTACCATTTCATGCCAGTCAGAATGGCTGCAATCCAAAAGTCTACAAGCAATAAATGCTGGAGAGGGTGTGGAGAAAAGGGAACCCTCTTACACTGAGTGGGAATGCAAACTAGTACAGACACTATGGAGAACAGTGTGGAGATTCTTGAAAAAACTGGAAATAGAACTGCCATATGACCCAGCAATCCCACTGGTGGATATACACACCGAGGGAAACAGAATTGAAAGAGACACATGTACCCCAATGTTCATCACAGCACTGTTTATAATAGCCAGGACATGGAAGCAACCTAGATGTCCATCAGCAGACGAATGGATAAGAAAGCTGTAGTACATATACACAATGGAGTATTACTCAGCCATTAAAAATAATACATTTGAATCAGTTCTAATGAGGTGGATGAAACTGGAGCCTATTATACAGAGGGAAGTAAGCCAGAAAGAAAAACACCAGTACGGTATACTAACGCATATATATGGAATTTAGAAAGATGGTAACAATAACCCTGTATGTGAGACAGCAAAAGAGACGCAGATGTATAGAACAGTTTTTTTGACTTTGTGGGAGAGGGCGAGGGTGGGATGGTTTGGGAGAATGGCATTGAAACATGTGTATTATCATATATGAAACAGATTCCCAGTCCAGGTTCAAATCTTGATACAGGGTGCTCAGGGCTGGTGCACTGGGATGACCCAGAGGTATGGGATGGGGAGGGAAGTGGGAGCGGGCATTCAAGATGGGGAACACATGTGCACCCCTGGTGGATTCTTGTCATTGTATGGCAAAACCAATACAATATTGTAAAGTAATTAGCCTCAAAAATTAATTAGTTAATTAATTAAAAATAAATTAAATAAAATTGATGCTTAAAAAAAAAAAAAAAAAAGACTAGCCAAATAGTCACGATTGATAGATACGATCATATCATATCAATTTAGCCCCTCACAGATCACTTTCTCTAAGTTGAGTTGCAACGGTAAGCCTTTGGGTTTATCTAAGGATGTTAAAAAAAAAGGCTTTTGACAATGATGGCAATCAAAATCCTCTATATACATATCCTTCTGGGAGAGAAGAAGAGAAAGTCATTGCTTTTTCTCACAAATTGTTATTCTTCCTTTGCTTTTTTCCTTTGTTTTTTTTTTCTCTTTGACAGCTAGGAAACTCAATATCAAATTTTATATTCACGTCTAGCAACTGGTAACAAAACAATATAACCAGCTTAAACCTGTAAACAGACTGCAGTTGTAAAAATATCTGTTTTCTACTATTTAATTTTATTATCATGCCTTCTAGACTCAGAAATGAACTTTGTGCTGTATCCAAAGGTGATGAAATATCCAACAAAGCTGTTTTACAGAAATACTTTCCTCCTGCCATGTCAGGAGGAGATATTTATACAAAATGATTAATCAATCTTACTGGGATATAACACTTCCATGTGGTAACACCTATGAAGTATGATGTCATTGAATGTTATTGAATTGATACCATATTTAGAGAGATGCAAGTCGGAGAAGGCAATGGCAAGTGACTCCAGTTCTCTTGCCTAGAAAATCCCATGGATGGAGGAGCCTGGTAGGCTTCAGTCCATGGAGTCGCGAAGAGTCCGAAACGACTGAGCGACTTCACTTTCACTTTTCTCTTTCACACATTGGAGAAGGAAATAGCAACCCACTCCAGTGTTCTTGCCTGGAGAATCCCAGGGATGGCAGAGCCTTGGTGGGCTGCCGTCTATGGGGTCGCACAGAGTCGGACACCACTGAAGCGACTTAGTAGCAGCAGCAGTAGCAGCGTACATGCTACTTACAAATACAGAATTTGAGTCCAGCTAAATAAAATACAGAGTCGAATTTTTAATGGTTAATTGCTGGGTTTTACTTGAAATAAAATCACGGGAAAAACCTGATATAGAGAAATTCTAAATTCAATTTCAAAATTATGCTCTTATTGTGTGTGAGTTTAACCATATTAAGGTGCATTGGAAATATATTCCAATAAGGAAATTTGTAGGGAGGTGATATAAGTGCTTGAGATTATCTTTGATGAATATTTTTATCAGTAATCTAGATAATAGTTATAATGAGATTAATGTACACTTTATAGCTTTCTACTCTTATGGAGTCAATATGTTTGAATTTTAATCAACTTTCTTCTAAATAGCCCACATAATGTTGATCTAATGCCTTCAAGTTGGCAAAAAAGATCCTTCAGAAGAGAAATTGAAGATACTCTTTGTTCATCTTTTTCAATCTCCATGAGTAATGTCAGAAAAAATGACTGACACTGGGAACCGTTATTCTATTACTGTTAAATGTTATTGATATTGTTATAACCAGCAGCTCTATGGATTATGCACAACCTCCTTCTCTAACTGCTGTGGATCAGACATCCAGGAGAAGAATTGCCAGGGGACTCTCATTTTCTCTGTTACAATGATTCATATACCAATCTCATCTAATATCTTTAACCCTATTTCAAAAATCTTGATAAAAGTGCAAGCAGAGGGCCCATCGCCAATGACTGTTTACTTCACAGATTCAGAATATAGTTGTGGGAAAACTAAATGAAGGTGAGAGATTAATGTGACAGTTTTGGTCATCTTATCAGTTTAGCAATCCGTATAGTGAGGACACTTCTTGCTGTAGTGATGAGAAGATTGTTTGGCATAGTTCTAATTCATATGCAAACCAAACTCTACTGGACTTTAAATGTTTAAAAAGAAGTTAATTGCAAATATTCAGTAATGACATAATAATATAGAAGAGTTTTTTTTTTAATTCACAGAATCCAAGTTTCTCTATTTCCTCTAGCTCAGGACCTGGTGTTTCTAAGAGCAAGTGAAGAAAATACCATAGGGATAATCAAGAATGAATTTGCGGTCATTTTATTTAAATTAACATTCTCACACTTCAGCTGTATATTGTTTGTGGTATAGTTCCTGTGACACAGCTCACAAACATTCATGTCTCAGTAGTGAGTTCTACTGATCTAGGTGCAGTTCAGAGAGGATGACTAACATTCCCTTCAGGTCTTTTTCAATTTGCACAGTTGCATAGAGTTTATTAAACATCACTTACTCTCTCTCTTTCCCAACTAAATATCTGCTAGTACACCAAAGCCTCAAGTACTGGAAGGCAGTCTATTAAGAGATGAGTGTTTGACTAGGAGTTTCCCCATTGAATATCTTTTCTTATTCAGGTCACAAAAGTGGTATGAAAAGAAAAATAATACTCATTTTTTTCATATTGTGAGAAACACAGGTGCCTAGATAAGAAAGAAAAGATTCAATTTAGCATATCTGCATCCAACATTTCTAATTTTTTATAAATAATAAGATACTTTTTTCCTATCATTCAGCAAATCATTTCTGATTATCTCTGAATCAAATTCTGTTCTCAGAATTATATAGCATGACTGCTGATTTTTCTATTATCTAGACTAAGTGCCAATATACAGATTTGAATTTAACCACAACAGATTAGTTCAAATAGAAGGCTAACTCTTGCAAATTTGAAGGAAAAAAAAAATTGTTCTATGCTCCATAAAGGCAATCTGTTGAATTCACTTTCATGGGAGGTCACTGAGCCTGAGACCATGGCTATATAATTTTATGACTCTTAATAACATTTGTTGTATGCAAAGCATAGATAAAGACAGAGGGAAGTGAACCTTATGCTTTGGGGCATATACTATTCTTTGTGGTTCATGGAGAATAAAACAATACATTGAAAACCACAGCTAACTATCATAGGAAGAAATTGAGAAACAATATTTATAGGTTTAATTTTTAGTTAAATTTCTAAACATGATATATCATAATGTATTCTGTTGTATTCTAATGTCTGTCTTGTATCTTGAAAAACAAATGCTAAGAAATGTTAATTGAGAAATATGTTTGTGCCAAAATTGTACAAGAGCTCTTTTTCCTATCTGTAGTCTAATCTTATTTTTACTTTTTTCTTTTTTCTACCTAGCAAGGTACTCTTTAAGGTTGAAATCATCTTCTCTAGTAAAATAATGAAAAAAGAAAATCATGTTAAAAAAATCATGTTTGATATAAATGGAACTCAGATATAAATGATTTGACACATTTTAACTTTTATTGTAAGATAAACTCCATTTATCTTGGTTTGCATTATGTGAACCAAGAGCTTCCAGATGTCCAAGATGGGTTTAGAAAAGGAAGAGGAACTAGAGATCAAATTGCCAACATTTTGCTGCATTATAGAGAAAGCAAGGGAACTTCTGAAAAACATCTATCTCTGTTTCATCAAGTACACTAAAACCTTTGACTGTGTAGATCATGACAAATTGTGGAAAGCTCTTAAAGAAAGAGATGGGAATACCAGACCATCTTACCTGTCTCCTGAGAAACCTTTATGCAGGTCAAGATGCAACAGTTAGAACACTGTATGGAACAACTGATTGGTTCAAGATCAAGAAAGGAGTACAACAGGGCTGTCTGCTGTCACCCTGTTTGTTTAACCTACACACTAAACACATCATGAGAAATGCCAGGCTGGATGAGTTACAAACTGGAATCAAGATAGGTGAGAAAAACATCTCCAACCTCAGATATGAGGATGGTACCATTCTAATGGCAGAAAGAGAAGAGGAACTAAAGAGCCTTTTGATGAGGGTGAAGGAGGAGAGTGAAAGTGCTGAGTTAAAAATAATATTAAAAAAAACTAAGTTCATGGCATCTGGTCCCATTACTTCATGATAAATGGAAGGGGAAAAGGTGGGAGTAGTGACAGATTTCCTCTAGTTGGACTCCAAAATCACTGAGGATGTTGACTTCAGACATGAAATCAGAAGATGATTGCTTCTTGGCAGGAAGACGATGACAAACCTAGACAGTGTGTTGAAAAGCAGAGACGTTACTTTGCTGACAAAGGTCCGTATAGTCAAGGCTATGGTCTTCCCAGTGGTCACATACGGTTGTGAGACCTGGAATGTAAAAAAGGTAGAATGCCAAAGAATTGATGCTTTCAAACTGTGGTGCTGGAAAAGACTCCTGAAAGTCCTTTGGACAGAAATGAGATCCAACCAGTCAATTTTAAAGGAGATCAATCCTGAATATTCACTCTAAGAACTGATTCTGAAGCTGAAGCTCTAGTATTTTCGTCATGTGATATGAACAGACTACTAATCAGAAAAGCCCCTGATGCTGGGGAAAGATTGAGGGCGCCAGAGGAGGAGATAGCTGAACGGTATCACCTATGCAATGAACATGAACTTGCACAAAGTCCGGGAGATGGTGAGGGAAAGGGAAGCCTGGCACGGTTCCTTGTCTATGGGGTCTCAAAGAGTCGGACAGGACTGGGTGATGGAACAGCAACAACAAACTCCACGTGTAAGGAAATCAGGATTAAAACAGATTTCAGGAATTTCCGAGACTTTATTCTTAGGGCAACTTTTGGGGGGATTCGTCAAGACCTTTTAGTGTGTCGTGAGGATCACTCTCTATCCAGAATATATTTGCTTTAGAATAATTATATATTATTAAATACTTTCAAGATAGGAGAGAATTTAATTAGAATAGTCCCCTTTTACAAATGATTGAAAGACATCTCAGAACTAGTGAGTGACAAAGCAGATCCTAGAAATCAGTTCCTATGATGTTTAAGAAGGACATTTGGAAAATAAAATTCCTCTCCAAAAGAATAAAATACTATTTTCGTTGTGCAGCGAGATAAACTGTGAATTCATTCCCCACGTTCTTTGTGAGCTCACACAAATGAAGCTCAAATGAAAAAGCAAAACTAGATTGGAAAATCCATTGACTTAATGTACAATGTCCATCCTCTTGACACTTTAGGTTAAAAATGAAAGGAGGTAAAAAAAAGTAGTCTATGGAGAGTGCTCATTTATAACACAAAGAAAGATTTGCATGCTGCAGAAACTGATGGGGATTTTTGATTTGTTGAATGAAGCTTATTAATTTCCTCCTTTAGGTAATTAAACATTTGGTATTCAAAATAATTGGAATCATTAAAAATAAAAGATTTAACCTTGACAGTACATTCAGTCTGGTGGGTGAAACTCATCTCAGTAAGAAAAATGTATTCTCTTAAATTTTCTAATGATACTTATGATGCTTTCTGGATGCATAATATACTTTCTATTTAAACAAATCAGCTATGCTACTCAGTATAACCCTTTGGGTTTGAGTTCAGCAAAAGCAACACAGAGTGGCAATGTCCTCCTTTGTTTAAAGTTTAGATAATAAGTCAGCCACAGAAACTGAGGGAAAAAATATTGTTTAAGTCCATGTGTTGGAATGTGTGGCTATAGCACTGGAATTGGGGTTAATAAAATGGATTTTAATGTAGAATAAATTCTTACTGATTTTTTTTAAAGAAAATAAATGTTGGGTTCTTTTTAAATTTAAAATAAATTAAGAAAAATGTAAAAATTAAGTGCTAACTTGCAGAATTCTGAGGGTACTGGAAATTTGAACATTTATTTACTATATATTTTTTCTTGTATGTGTTCAGTAAATGGAAAAATAAGGAAATTTTTTAGATAAAATATCTAACACCTCAAAATCTTAATTCAGTGGTAGGTATTGATACATTTTAACTTTATATCAGAAACAATTGAAGACTTCTATATAAAGCAATTACTTCATTTTCTAAAATAATCCTCAGTTAGTTTCAGTGGAAGTCATGGTTGACTTTGTTCTGAGCCATTTGTACCCAGTTATGTAGATTAACCACATAGGTGGTCACAAAATTTTGAAATGAAGATAAATCCTTACTTTTTGTGAAGAAAGTTCAAACAATGAAACAAAATTACTGCATTTTAATTCCTGGGTTCTTAAGACCTGGTTTCAAGTTTTAACTTTATAAATTGTCAGGTGTATGATATTAACTGGTAAATTACCTCTCTTTCTTTTCACATGTAGAAAATGAGAATAAGTATGGCTGCTCACTTACATCACATCTTGTTGTGAAGATCAGGCCACATTGATGCCCATAAAAGTGTTGTAGGAAATAATAGTGGAAATTGTATTTGTTATCTTTTGAACAATAGAGAAAAGATAAGAATGGATTTGAATGAGAAACAGAGGAACATGTCTATAAATAACTCTATTTCTAAACTACACAAAGAAAAAGAAAACCTGAGAAGACAACAGAAAGCTGGATAGCACAAATGCTGAAATCTCTGAATGTCTATTATAACTGTATTTATTTTGTATTATTTCCAATGTATTTCTATAGCTCCTGTTATTCAGGTTCCTCTGCTGTTTCTCAAGATAATTCTTGATTTAAAATAAATATAGAAATGAAGAAAGTACTTTGATCTTCTCTCTTTGGCTTCCACATCTTCTATTCCTTCTTTAGACTTGCTTGTTTTCCCCTGGATCTCTATTAGGAAACGAGCTGAAGCAAGATCTGTAAGTGATGCTCACATCCCCAAAGACACATGTTTTCACTTTCTGACCAAGCTTAAGACATAGACTGTGCAGAACTTTGCAATTTGAAAAGTAAGTTTCAAAGAAAGTTTAAATTTGGTACTGTACTTACAATGTGAGTGGTCTTTATCTAAAATAATCATGATTTCTCATGTGGATTCATTTTTTTAAATGTTGAAATTTATTTTAATAAAATGATCTTTGTTTCAATACAAGAGTTTTTACTAAAATTATTTAATGCTTTATAATTTATTTCAAAGTATTTGAAAAACAGTTAAATATTTTAGTACTTGATAATGATATACTAATTTCATTTCATGTTCTCTGGGAATTAAGTCCTCAATATATTAGCAAGATTGATTCATTGAACCTTTCTTTTTAGTGTTTTTAGACAAATCATCTAATCATTTCATAAATCTTTATTTCATAGGTAAAAATCAATATGTTTATAACAATCAAACCCAAAAAGATAACACTAACTTTTTGAATTTTTGATCCATCTATTTTTAATTAGCTTTATGGGGGTATAATTTTTGAAGTATAATTTTTATGATACAATTCACTCATTTTAAGTGTTAAATATTCAAATATTGAATTGAATTTTTCAACTGAATATTTTCAATTGACTTGAAGTTTTTTTTGTAAATTTTCAGTTGTGTACTCACCAACATAATGCAGTTTGGAGCATTTCTAAAACCTCGATGTCCATTTTCAATTACAATTCTCACTTCTAGCCCTTTGCAATCACTAATTTGCTTTCTGATTTTATAGATTTGTCTTTTGTAGATATTTCATAGAAATGGAATTACCTGGTTTCTTTAACTTATCATGTTGCTTCAAAACTTATTCATGTTTGAGTGCATATTAATATTTTATATTTTTACTAATTCAGATCAGATCAGATCAGTCACTCAGTCGTGTCCGACTCTTTGCGACCCCATGAATCGCAGCACGCCAGGCCTCCCTGTCCATCACCAACTCCCAGAGTTCACTGAGACTCACGTCCATCAAGTCAGTGATGTCATCCAGGCATCTCTATTGGGCATCTACTAACCTGGGGAGTTTCTCTTTCAATATCCTATCATTTTGCCTTTTCATACTGTTCATGGGGTTCTCAAGGCAAGAATACTGAAGTGGTTTTCCATTCCCTTCTCCAGTGGACCACATTCTGTCAGATCTCTCCACCATGACCCGTCCATCTTGGGTTACCCCACGGGCATAGCTTGGTTTCATTGAGTTAGACAAGGCTGTGGTCCTAGTGTGATTAGATTGACTAGTTTTTTTTTTACTGATTAATAGTATTTAAATGTTCAATATACCCCATTTTGTTTAGCTATTTATCTGATGTTAAAAATTGGGTTGCTTATACTTTTTTTTGGCTATTTTGAATAATGTTGCTATGAACATCACATATGTGTCTTGTGTGGCCATATGTTTTCCTTTATCTTAGATAGATACCCAGAAGAAGCACTGCTGTATTACATGATAAATGTACATTAACTTTTTAAGAAACTGTCAAATTTCTTTCAAAGTGACTGCATTATTTTGCATTTCTACCAATAGTGTATGAGATTCTAATTTATCCACATTCTCACCAGTAGAATTGTAGGTGTGAAGTGGTATCTCATTTTGGTTTAAATTTACCTTTCTCTAATGTGAAATAATGTCAAGCATTAAGTCATGTGTTTAATGATCATTCATATATCTCCTCTGTTGAAATATTTTCACTGGTGAAACTGGATATTTGTTTTTTTTATTATTGAGTAATATTTTGGTTAATCTTCTGGCTATATGTTCTTTATCAAGGACTTATTATAAGGTATATGATTTGCAAATATTCTCTTCCAAGCTGTGATATGAATTTTAATTTTTCACTGGTGCCCTGTGTGGTGTAGAGATTTCTTATGTCTGTCATTTTACTATTTATTTTCTATTTATTTTCCATAAAACAATCAAGAAATTTATCAAAATTATAAATATTTAGCAAATGTTATTGTCAAATACATAAGAAAATTAATATGTAAACACTAGCTATAAAGCCTGAACCAATATTTAGGATAAATCAGACTGTAAATACTGAGTCAACAAATGAAAAGAATATCCGATCTCATTAATCTTTAAGTAAATCTAAACCCTAAAGTCATGATCATGTATTTTGCTTATTATATCAGTAAAATGAAAAAGCAGTTAATCATGACATCTCTTGAAGTGGTTGAGAAGAGGGCAATTGACAGCATACCTATTATCTCATACTCAGTCTTAGCAACTGAGATTGACAAGTCCACAGATGGAGAAAAACGTCACGTTTGTTACAAAGAACTGCCTGGTGAACACACCTTAGTGTGAGAACCAAAATGGGTTTGCTGACTCAATGTTCAACTCCTTAGAAGGGAAGTTGGATTTTTCAGAGTACCAGCATTTATCCAAGTTACTGTCTCTCACTGATCTATGTGGAGAGAGAAAGAATCAAGCAAGGTTTAGCAGGGAAGAGTTATCAGATGAGTTATCAGTCAAGGGATCTATTAGAGAAATCAAACATCACTCAACTGTTGAAAATGCTGAGAAGATGAAAGTCCAAAATGGAGGAGTATCAGAGAAGTTACCAACCAACAGATCTGAGAAACCATGTATGTCTAGCCAATAATGTGGGACCATTAAGGGGTGCTAGCAAAGAAAGTGTTTCTTGTGTGGTTGTGAAACTAAATATTCTGATATTCTGTGAAAGTGTGATGACTGTCTCACTCAGAAAGGCCAATAATTTGGAAGAGAGCTGGTCATGAAGTAAAAGTCAATAAGAGGTACCTCTGTGAGCACTGGCATGGCCTCCAACTGCATGATCTTAAGTAGGAAATAGATTCTGAATTTAGTTTTAAAATCTCACCTAAATTTTCTGTTGGACAACTGTAGCCTGGAATCTACAGGAAAGAGGATTCTGAGAAATGCAATTCTAGTTTAACTAATTGACAGTACAAACTATCAAAAGATCCCTTCGCCCCCACATTATCTTCCCTTCATCAAGAAAGATGAGCCAGTGACTGTTAGCTTCAAACTGAACTCACATCTCTGTGGGACAGAGTAGGGAGCTGGTCAAGAGTCCAAAGTGTTTATGGAAAATTCTTATTTATATACATAAACAGTGGGTAAAAGAGCGTCCCTTGGCTATTTCCAGTACATTGATGAGGATATTTGAAAAGTGACATTCTCCTATGCTATTGGGGAAAACATGTTGCATTTTTGAAATGTAATTCTGAAATATGTATTAAAAAGTTTAAAATATGAATGGTCTTTAATATACTATTTTTATTTATAAGCATGTATCCGAAAGGAGTAATTGGAAACATGTGAAAAGATATATTTATAATATTTGCAGCCTTGTTTATAATAGGAGAAATCTAAAAGGCAACTTCAAGTTCCACCTGTATGTAATTGCTTAAAAATTATGATGCTAACATCGTTGTTGTTAAGAATTTTTAAGTCTACAATATGTGGTTATATGTATAAGAAGAATGTGACTTTATACTGATGAATAATGGCAATGTGTAGTGTGTAAATATGTTAACAGGGTTATTTAATAGAGTCATAGGAATTCAGCCAATATTATTTCTTCATATTATTAAAAGCTGTTTGAATTTTTACAATGGATATGCATACACTATAAAGGAAAACATAGTGATATTATAACATTTGAGAGGAAACAATTATGTAAAAACCATCCATTCAAGTAAATACTCTGGACAAGCTCAAGGGTTTTGTTTTTGTTTTTGTTTTCTTCTAAGAGAATTGAATTTATTTTGGATGACTACAGTAAAATACTGGTTAAAAGACCTATCCATGTCACACTTGTTTGAAAATATTGAATTATAAAACTAGAAAACGTGGATGCATTTAAACCTCCTGAAATTTTAATGAAATTGAGAATTGTATTATTTATTTAAGCCTATAAAAGTGTTTTAAATGTAATTATTTTCCCAAAAGTTTACTACATTTAATGGGAGAATCAGAAACACTTTCACTTCCTTTTCATACAAGACTATAAGAAGATATAGTTTTTGTTGCTATTCTTCAGTCTTCCTTTGGCTTTGAATGTAAGGACAGAGCACCCTTTTCTTCTTGCTACAGATATGACTGCATAAATCTTGTAGGAAAGCTCTCTATGCAGGAAATGATATGGTGAAAAATGTTCTTCCTCCTTTCTATATAATTTTTCCCTCTGTGAGCTTGTGGTCTGACCCTGAGTTTTACTATGAAAACCCAGTTGCAAACCAACTTCCTTTTGTGAATTATAATCACTGACTTCTCTTTGTTAGAGGCATAGACATTTAAACTTTAAGGGCTCCCTTGTATAAGCATTCCTGCCATACTCTTGTGTCTTCTTTCAGCTATTTCCTGTGAATACAAAGGCTTTTAGAGTGAAGCTAAAAGTCAGATTTGTGGACAAATATTTTCTTTGAGTTGACTGAAGGTCAAACTCTCTGATGTACATTGGTTAAATACCATTAAGACACAAGTGCATTAGCTAGTGGAGAGAAGAATATAAGTATGGAATTAAGCTTGATAAAAGCCTTCACATCAAATGAATGAGTAACAAAGTGTATCTCTTAGAAATCCGCAGAGTGATAGACATTTTAACAACAGGACTGTGGCTTATGGTTATGACCGCAGATTCTGGTTATGACCAGACTTACTCAACAGCAACATTCAGCTCTGCTCTGTATCCTTATGCAAGTTTCTAAGCCTCTCTGTGCTCCAGTTTTCCATTGATAAGAAATAAATAATAACAACAGCTACCACATGAAACAGTTATAAGGATTCAATTAGTTAATACATGTCAAATGTTGATAAAATGCCCGTTGCTGTCAAGTACTATATGCTATACAATGATTATTACTTTTGATATTTCTATAAAAGGAACAGAAGAATCAATAGTGTGGGTCAGCATCATTCTCCCAATGTTAGAGAGCTTTTGCACTCTGTGTATATATGGCTGTCATTTTCATAATAATATAATAACTATAATATCAAGGGCTTACTATGAGATACACTTTATGAGTATAATCTTGTTTAGATTGGATTAATATAGATTGGATTGCTCAGTATAGATTGGATTTGCTCAAGGTCAGTTAATGAATGATAGAGCTGATCTGCCTGATGGTTTTGAAAGTCCCTGCTTTTAAACCTCTGCTATATTCCTCCAGAACTAAAGCTGAAGGTAAGAGACATATATGGTTCTTATATCTAATTTCTCTAAACCTTGTTGATAAATTATTTTAAGGCTTATTTAACAATCTATATGGGTGGGGTGGGGAGGGAGGTGGGAGGGATGTTCAAGTGGGAAGGGACATGGCTAAACCTATGGCTGCTTCATGCTGATGTTTAGTAGAAACTGATGCAATACTGTAAAGCAATTATCCTTCAATTAAAAATGCATTTTTAAAAAATCCAGCCATAAACATGATCTCCCCTTATCCAATAAATTATTTATGTGCTACTTATAATCCACTTTTTAAAAATACATTTCCTGAATTGATTCAAGATACACTTATTGTTTACCCAATTAAAATAAACCAAAGATTCTTAGGGCTCTAAAGGGTATATTTTGTATAAACTTTGATCAAAGTGAATATGATCAAAACTATCCAGAGTTAACATGGCAAGAAAATGAGCAAGGTTTAATCCACCAACATTTTTATAGTCACACATTTTATATCAGTTCCCCAGTAAGACAGAATCTGACATTATATATTGCTATTGCTGCTGCTAAGTGGCTTCAGTTGTGTCCGACTCTGTGCGACCCCATAGACGGCGGCCCACCAGGCTCCCCTGTCCCTGGGATTCTCCAGGCAAGAACACTGGAGTGGGTTGCCATTTCCTTCTCCAGTGCATGAAAGTGGAAAGTGAAAGTGAAGTCTCTCGGTTGTGTCCGACTCTTAGCAACCCCATGGACTGCAGCCTACCAGGCTCCTCTGTCCATGGGATTCTCCAGGCAAGAGTACTGCAGTGGGGTGCCATTGTCTTCTCCATATGTTATCTTAGGGATTTGAGATTTTAAATAAGTATATTTTACCTTATTTTGTAGCTCAGATTTGATATTATCTTATTTATTGTTTCCCTTGCAACTCTGAGAATTAGAGCAATCTAAATTCCATTCTTATTTTTTTCTTCAGACACTGCAGGATCTCTGAAGGCTCAGAACTAGAAATCTTGAATTTGTCTAAGTCAAAGAAAAATAGGTGAACCATGGCTAATGGAAGGAAGTAGATTTG
The DNA here is from genome assembly GCF_029407905.1 of Bubalus kerabau. Lineage (NCBI taxonomy): Eukaryota > Metazoa > Chordata > Mammalia > Artiodactyla > Bovidae > Bubalus > Bubalus kerabau. The sequence goes on along the minus strand of NC_073635.1, from coordinate 5,011,770 downwards.
CTAAACGGGATTTTCAGTTTATTTCTTACGCTGCCTTTCATCTGTGTTTTCGCTACAGGTCCAAACAAGGTCTAAATCAAAACTGAGAAAACAGCCCTGTTCTGGTGAGCTGTTATTAGTATTTTAACATAAATCAAAAGAGACCTATTTTTCTTGAGGAATTTTACTGTCTGTTGACCACAAAAGTGTCATAACACATATACGAATTTAAAAGTACTTTGTTGTAAATAGAACCTGCTACAGTTGCCTATTTCCCAGTCACACATGCAATCCTGTTCCTCTCTCATATCCATCATATCTAAGGGTGGATAAGGACTCAAGTGGCACAAATGAATAACTGCACTATAAATGAAGAACCAGCACTCAAAATGAAGAAATCATGATATTTTAAGGTAAAGACACATTTCACATTTTTTTAAATTCTAAATTGTCTTGACACTAGCCTTGAAGTCTGTTGAGTACTGGTCAATATCACACTAATTTCACTCATCAATTTCAGGATTTTTCATCAATTTCAGAATTTCAGAATTTTTCACAATTTCAGAACCATTCATAAATGGTTCCAACATCACTGTTCTATTTGTGTGTAAATTGTATCCAAAGATACATAGTTAATGAGGTTGAATATTACAGAATTATTTGCAAATTTACCATTATCCTATTATTTAATGGGAGAAGGCAATGGCACCCCACTCCAGTACTCCTGCCTGGAAAACCCCATGGATGAAGGAGCCTGGTAGGCTGCAGTCCATGGGGTGGCTAAGAGTCAGACACGACTGAGTGACTTCACTTTCACTTTTCACTTTCATGCATTGGAGAAGGAAATGGCAACCCACTCCAGTGTTCTTGCCTGGAGAATCCCAGGGATGGGGGAGCCTGGTGGGCTGCCATCTATGGGGTCGCACAGAGTCGGACACAACTGAAGTGACTTAGCAGTTAGCAGTATTATTTAATGAGATGGATATTTAGAAGGCAGGTATACTCATTTCCTAGGGCTTTTATAACAAAGTACCACAAGCTCTATGGCTTAAACCACTGAAGTCTACTGTCTCACAGATCTGGAGGCCAGCAGTTCAAAATAAGCCCCAGTGTCTCTAGTCATGTCTGAAATCCATAGTGGAGGGTTCTTTCTTGTCTTTCTCCTTTGGTGGGTTTGGTTTGCTTGTAATCTTGGTGTCCCTTGGCTTGCAACTGCAACACTTGGGTCTCAGCCTCTATTATCACATGGTGTTCTCCTCTCATGTGATTGGATCTCAGAGTCTCTTTCTAAAAGAACATCAGTCATATTAAATTAGAGCCTGTGCTATTTCTTCTTAACTTGATTATATCTGTAAGGTCCCTATTTCCTAATAAGGTCACTTCTGAGATCCTGGGAATTAGTTTGACAGTTATACTGTGCTATCCTCACTTATTACTGTTTTCACATGGTTGCTTATGTCTCAAACAAAGTTATGCTAAATTAAGAGCATGCAAATTGGAACAATTTTTCAGGTATTATGACTTCAGAGCTGGACCATACTTTAACAGATTAACTGATCATTTTGACCAGCCCCTGACTTATGTAGTATGCTAACTTTATTCCAATTTCTGATTAGGTTACCATGCAATTAATTATTTTATGCAGTTATATAGCTAGGAATGTATCAGAACTCCATGCCAAATTAGTGCAAGTAATGAAGCCAGATCCATCTTCTGTTACTCCAACTCCAAATTAAATCTTAGAGGCAGAGTTTTGGGTGAAGTAGAAAAGAATAGCTTTATTGCTTTGCCAGGTAAAGGGAGCCACAGTGGGCTAATTGCCTTCAAAACCATGTGTCCCAATGCTGGGCATCCAAGAGGAGTTTTATAACAAAGTGAATGGGGGTGCTGATAACAATTAGAGTGTGTCCAGCACACTCATTTTTTCCAATCCAGAGATCATCTGGCCTCAGGTGATGATGGGTAAACTGTGACCTTCTCTTGAATGATGAGCGTTTCATCTAGTAGTTAGCATCTTCTATTTGATCAAGTTTTAGTTCTGCAGAACAGCTCAAAGATTTTGTTACATGTATCCCTTCAGGGAGAACCAGGATCTCCTCCCAAGGCTGTACTAGTATTTCTCCTCTGCTCCTCCCTTATATCTGCATCCCTTCCCTTCTGTGATTAGCAGCTGTTTCAACCTGCCCTTGGGAATCCTGGGAAAAGGACACACAAAGGCTTTTGTGTCTAGGAGTCCCACAGGGTCCTGCTTTGTTTCACTGCTAATCTTACATTGATTTTATACCTATGCCAAAAATCTTATGATTCCTTTTTAAGGTGTAAACCCCAGTGTATGTATTTAAAATAAAAACAGAAAGAAAGAAAAAAAAAAAAAAGAACAGTTTTAAGGCAATAAATTTTGCTGCAGATAAGCACCTTCCTTCCAAGTCTGAAAATACTACTAATCAGTAATTTTGTAATAAACCTGTACATTAGCAGTGTTTGGTACTCTCTCTCTGTTAGAACTCCTTCTGTACCTGAACTTTCTGGGGTTTAGTTTCAGTTATATTCACTATTCTAGGAAGTTCCTTGCTGGGTATTTCTTACTTGTCTGATGAAGCTTGATCCTTCTGCCTGACCTTGTTTTAGAAGTAGTTGCTTAAAAGTGATGAATCCCTCCATGTATCACTAAAAAGTTTTCTCTGACAAAACTGAGCTAAATTCACTTCCTCTGGGACTGCATGTATTGTGTCAAGTCAGGTAAGCCCCCAAGCAAAATGGTGTTCCTTCTCCAGGATGGTCTATTAGGGAAACATGCACGCCTTTCTTCAATGTGGCAGAGGCCACTTCAGGCCCAGCCAGCTCCCTGTGTGCACCTTTTGGCCTAGCTTCTGGCCACGGGGACGTGTCCTATGTCTTCCTCTCTGTAAAATTACTGCTGCCCAATGTGCCTGTGGGCCTGATGCTCAGCTTCTGCTTAAAGCCTAGAATGCTGTCTCCTCATATTGACATCTCTTTCTTGCTCCCAATACAAACACCTCAATATTTTCAGTATCAGAATTTTGTCGTTACTATGGTGCTCGTGTGCTTGCAAAGTCTCTTCAGTCATGTCCAACTCTGTGCAGCACTATGGACTGTAGCCCACCAGGCTTCTCTGTCCAAGGGATTCTCCAGGCAAGAATACTTGGGTGAATTACCATGCCCTCATCCAGGGGATCTTCTCGACCCAGGAAATGAACCCATGTCTCTTGAGTCTCCTGCATTGCAGGGAGATTCTTTACTGCTTTTACTGCTGAGCCACCAGGAAAGCGCAATAAGGTACTTGCAAAGGTTCTAATATATCTATGTATAGTACAGCAAAGTTAAAAATTGAAAACTGCTATCATACTATGATATTTGTCTTTGACCAGAAGCTTCGGATCTACTTTCTGCTAAATTCTGCAGCAGGGGTCCTATTTTCCTCCTGTCTGACCCCTGCCTTGTATTATAACATGCTGGTAAAAAAAAAAAAAAAAAAAAAAAAAAAGCTTGAGATTTCAATTAAGGTTAAGTATATTTAATCTTTAATAGTCTCTCCCACTGACACATTTAACATAGAAAAAAAAAATTCAACACATTCAAGAATTTGGAATAATAAAGCAGAAAGTGAAAATATTTTTCAGATAAAGGGCCATCATTTCTATATTAAGAAGCTACTCAATGTATTAAATGTTTTGGTAACTCCTATTTGAAACAGCACCCCTGCCCCTAACACAAACATGCCTTACCCTTCCTCTTCTTCCCAGTATTCTACACTCCAGATTTGTGATAAAAATGAAAATACAACTGAAAATGAAAATATTTTTCATGTTCATATGACCACTCTGCAGTACATATCTTCAAGTGGCTGAGCCAAATACAGGAGACAGAGTAAATCAATGGCTTTCTTCCTTTCTTTTAATTTTTTTTTTTGTGTGTGTGTTTTTTAAATAGATTTCAAATATTGTAAAGGTGATTCCATACTTACACACACATTATCTGAGAAACCTTGGAAACAACATCACTGAAAACTTTTGATCTTAGTTTCTAGTTTGTCAAAGTAAAGTTGAAGAGAATTTGGGTAGATAATAACAAATTAATTGTACGGTTTATTTTATTTTTTTTATTTTAATTGGAGGCTAATTACTTTACAATATTGTATGGGTTTGCCATACATCAATACATTTGAATCAGTTCTAATGAGGTGGATGAAACTGGATCCGATTATACAGAGTAAAGTAAGTCAGAGAGAAAAACACCAATACAGTATACTAACGCATATATATGCAATTTAGAAAGATAGTAATGATAACCCTGTATGTGAGACAGCAAAAGAGACACAGATGTACAGTTTTTAAATAGTATGTTTCAGTACATAAATTCATTTGAGAATTAAACTTTATAATTGTTACTCACAGAAGACTTTCTTCACTATAAAGTTGAGCCAGAGAGAAGCCAAGTTACAGATTCTTGGTAAATTTAGAGTAACTTTAGCAACACTGCTTTTTCCTCTGAGATCTACTAAAGCTCATCCAATCATTACCTCACTCATAATTTTGTCTATTTATAAACTATGCAAACTACTAGAACCTACCTCTTAACTCTGAAATCAGACAACAATAAATCTTGTAGTTGATTACCAGGTGACTTTAGATAAGCTAAATCTTTCTGAACCCCAGCTTTCTCCACAAGTTGAAAATTGTAGCTAATACAAAGAGGAATATAGGAACAGAATAAGGAATAAATATCAATGAAAATGTAGGAATATATAAGTTAGAAACTGTACAAAATGTATTAATTTGGTATATTACTAGTCCCTTTTCCATTGACTAAAAAAGCAAAAATAAAAACCTGTGGAATGAATTATGATTTTGTTTACCTAAATTACCTATTCAATAAATGAGTCTGAAGTCTTTAAGTAGCAATGAAGTGGACAATACAGTGCTTACATCATTCAACTTTCAATAGTGTGAAGGATATGTTTTAATTAAAAAAAGATATATCAGTTAAAATACAATGTGTGGTAATCCCCACCAACATATCTGTCTATATTGATACTGATAACAATACAGATGTAGATATGTATTTATTCATGTAGATAATACTCTACATGGATATACTGCAAAAGCTACATGATAGTTATATATAAAATTTATGTATTTTGATTATTCAAATATTTTTTTACCAAATAAACTGCACCAATTTCATAATAAAAGGAAAATCACATTTGAAATAAAAAAACTATGCCTGAAATACAGAAAATAAAAAAAATATGCCCTCTTGAAAATGGGAGTCAAATGATGGTTCTGAGAAACTAACCCAATAAGAAATAATGCCAATCCAAACAACCAAAATATTTGAAAGAGAAAAACATTTTTAAATTATACACATAGTTGACAACAGCTCCCTTTCCTTTTGGATTTATAGCTGAAGAAAGGGAGAAATGAATTCAGTTACAGGTGATTCATAATTCATATAAATTCATTTTTAAGGTACTGAGCTCTAGCAGTTATTAATTATTAGAAGATTTACAGTATATTTAGGAATGATGCATAGCCATGTCTGCTAGAAAAGAATGGATCCTCTCCAAAGAGCATGGAAACAAGTGTTGCATTTATACACAGGAAAGAGAATTTAATTCCATCATCTTTATTGCCATTTTTAACAGCGATACTGCTCTGCAGCAGCCATCATAATTGTTGTCATAGGCTGGGAGGTTGTGGGAGGGCAAGAAGATTTTTAGAAATTAATAATCTCTTGAGATCGTGATGCACCCAATGTGTTTCTTCTCTACTAAGGGGAGGGGTAAGCAAGGGATCTGAGTCTGATTAAATCTGAGATTTCTGTATGAAGATCTTAATAAGGAAATGAGATCGAGCAGCTTTAAAACTCATCCCTTTCAACTACAGTAAATACTGTTTGGTGGCAGTAAAATCTTAATTAGTATTTCCCTCCTGTTAAATAACTTCAGTGGCTAAGAGACACTGAAATAGTGGTGGTGCTTCTACTGAAATGTCCTTTTTCAAACTTATCTTTAATCTCATATTTTCAGAGGAAGGGCAGTCTATAAACTGGCCCTGCCTTTTAATGCCTTTTGCCATTGCCTTATATCCACCTGCCTATTTTTTCATTTCCCATTTAAAACTTACTTTGTTAAACACAGCATAAGAAGCTATTTCTCTAAGGTCAGGTGAGTCATCTCAGTTTTTATTACAACAAAGATGTCTCCGCAAAAAAAGGCTAAGCTGAAAAGTGAATTATGTCAGTAGTTAGTCTATTTTTAAAGACAAATAATTTCAGATGGTTTTGTGAATGCTTATTACTAGAATAATGCCATAGCTCTCATACTTAATTATGATACAACATAATTTAAAGAAAGTAAAGTTGCTCAGTCGTGTCCCACTCTTTGCAACCCCATGGACTGTAGCCTACCACACTCCTCCATCCATGTAATTTTCCAGGCAAGAATACTGGAGTGGGGTGCCATTTCCTTCTCCAGGGGATCTTCCCGACACAGGGATCAAATCTGGGTCTTCCACATTGCAGGCAGACGCTTTACCATCTGAGCCACCATGGTGGCCCCTATATAATTTAAAGCCACGGACAACGCTTATGAAGCTAAGACTGATTTTTTTCCAGATATTCCTAAATTTCTAATAAAATTTGCACTCACTCTTCATTCATCTTCATTCATTGATTTAATATTAATTTAGAAAATGTAAATGTGTTGAGAGGTTTAGACATGGATCTTATTCTCAGGGAAATATCAAACTATTTAGGGAAGATATATTATGTACAAGAGAAATAAATTTGTTTCTAAAAGGTTAGTTGATGTATATGGTGAAATTTTTAAAGTGTTCATAAAGCAAAATTAAAAAAAAATAAACTGATTTTTGTAGATAAACTTTTGCAACTAGTTTAAATGTTTTCTTTTTTTTTTCCTATAAATTGACCAAGAAATATATTCTTTGACCATCTTAATCCCAAATCAGTATAATTCTGAGTCAAAAAGTTATACAATGTTGGAACAATAGTGTTCCCACTATTGTTTGAACAATAGTTTTTTAGACTCAAGAATATTAATGTCTGCTCTATTCTGCCTTCACTTTCACTTCCATTGTTTCTACACATTGCCAACAGAAGGACTTAACTCTTATCAGATAAGAAAAGTGGTGTGGTTAAGATAGAGTTGAATAGTCTTTACATTTTAAAGTTGATAGAGTTGAATAGTCTTTACATTTTAAAACAAGAAATGATCACAAAATGGATAAAATGGTAATCTGAGATCAGAATAGTTTCTTCTGTTAATCTAGTATTGCAGCTCTCTTGTCACTTAGAAAGCTCAAGGAAAACTGCACAAATATTAAGCAAATGAAATGAAATCTAGCTCTCTTCATTTTTGGTTAATGTAAACTCAGTGTTTTTCAATTGGTAGTTTGAAGAGAATCATCCCAGTGTATATGGTTTGACACTGTCTCAATCACTATCTGGAGAAGGCAATGGCAACCGACTCCAGTACTCTTGCCTGGAAAATCCCATGGACAGAGGAGCCTGGTAGGCTGCAGTCCATGGGGTAGCGAAGAGTTGGACATGGCTGAAGCGACTTAGCAGCAGCAGCAGCAATCACTATAGAATACTAGATTTACCTTGTTAAACTTCTTGGCCACAAGTGAATAATACAAATATAAATATATATGTTCTTTTTTTTTTTTAATTAAATTTTATTTTATTTTTAAACTTTACATAACTGTATTAGTTTTGCCAAATATCAAAATGAATCCACCACAGGTATACATATATATGTTCTTAATTTAGAGAGAGGGTCCCAAAATTCTTACTCATGATGCATTGATATTTTGCAAATCATTCAGCTGCAGGAAATATATGAAATTTGCTAATTTAAACCTTTTTTATGAGATGATTAAACAGCAAAACTAATAGTTGAAAAACTATAAGTTTCTAAAACATGTGATATTTTAAGATTCTTTCTTAATATGCTATCTGTTTTAGTTTTAAAATAATCTAAAAAAGAATCTAGGTATATACTATCCTCTTTTTGTATGTGAAAAATGAAATTCAAAGAGGGTGAATAACTTTATCCAAAAAATAGATTCATGGACTTTTAGATTTGGAAAGAATCTTTTGAGTACTGTGGCTGTATTTTTATTTTATTATAAGAATCCTTTTGAAAATGAAAAGAAAGCTAGAACATCCTTGGAACACTGACATATATGTTTTAAAGGTCATGTGGTCAATTACATTCTTCCAATTCCATCCATGACAATTTAATTTTGGTTTAAATAATTCCAATGATAGGAAAAAAAAAAAATTTTGTGTGACAGGTTATTCCTTAACAGACATTTTTTTCTTACTAGATATCTTATAGTCATCCAAAATCTTCACCCATTTATCTTTTACTCATTGATTTTAATTTGAACTTAGAAAATTATCTATCTTCCATATAAGAATACTTTAAATATCTGAGTACATTAATCACATCCCTCCTTCCATTATCTGTCGATCTCTTTCCCATCACCATATTTTTTCCATTGTCAGTTTGAAGCATGGTTTTCTATAGTTCTTTCTAAAATATATAATTTGGAAATGAGTGTATAGTATATAGTATAGTGTTAGTTGCTCAAACATGTCCAACTCTTTGCGACTCCATGGAGTATAGCCCAACAGGCTCCTCTGTTCATAGGATTCTCCAGGCAAGAATATTGGAGTTGGTTGCCATTCCCTTCTCCAGGGGATCTTCTAGACCCAGGGATTGAATCCAGGTATTCTGCATTACACACGGATTCTTTACTGTTTCAGTCACTAGGGAAGCCAAGAAATGAGCATAGACCATGGTTAAAAATAACTAACTGGTGGATTAGAACCAAGTGTATTTAAGTATTTATCATTTAGGACTGTTTCTAATTTCATGTTAGCTGATAATAACTGATATCATGCTGCATCCAAAATCTGGTTCTTCTATGGGTGCCATTGTGGACTGCAGAGATCCACCCTCAGTTGTAATCATACTACAATAACTCTCTCCCTCACAGGAGAAGCACTTCCCTGTTACCTTCTAACTTCCACTCTCCTTCTGACTCTAAGGTGAATTTTCTTATTTCCTAGATTACTTGTCCTGTACAGTCAAAAAAATCTCAAGATAAGTTGATGGCTTTGATAGTTCCACAAGATCTCACACATCTTTGCCTCAGCAAGTGGGAAAATTTCTATCTCCCTCATAGCACTTTTGTCTTGATTTCTTCAGCCACACCCCTGTCTTAAATTTCTAGCAAAAGAGAGCAGGCATCAGTTTCTATGTTCACCTGTTTGCCAATCCCTACTGAGCGCACATCAGTCTGCTATAAAGATTGTCTGCTGCAAAACTTTGGAGTTGCAATGCCATGGGATAGTCAAAATCCTGACAGGCAAGGAGAGGTCAGCCTTACCCTCCTGCAAGAAATCCCCATCTCTACTCTAAAAATTTGCTTGAAAGAATCTCTTTTAGTTCCATCATATAATTCTTTTGAAATTGGATTTTTGACCAGTTGTGCTACTCGTTACATAAATACTGGCATGCATTTATTTGAAAAACTATTTTTAGGAAGGGTATGTATTCAATTCCTATTGTCTTCAGCTTCACATTTTTAGCTAGAATTCTAAAAAAAAAAAAAGCATTTAACATATTCATGCATTAGCCTTATCCTTTACAGAACATGGCAAAATAGTCCAAACTATTAATTTTATAAATTGTGGGGAAAAGAGTTGTAGTAAGAGGTGTGAAACAACCTTGTGTAGCTCAGTTCCCACCCTTAGGCAAAGGATTTAACAGCATGAAAACAACTTAATAGTCATAGAGTCACTGGTCCCATCTTGGAGCATTCACCCTAAAAATGTTTATACAGTCTTCATTTTTATAGAATTCTCAGGAAGCAAGACAAATCAGAATGCTTGACTAACATAATGCTGTCAATATTTATGACACCATGTAAATCTAATCCACATTGTTAGGGGAAAACAATCAGCTTCTTTATTTTCCAATAGCTCTTAAATAATAAAGTTTACTTTGGATGATTAATCATAGGAAACCTGCTTACACATCTCTACCCTGATCTTTTCATATCACATCTTCTTTTCATTTAGTAAGAATCTAGATGATCTATATACCTTTCTCTGATTTGCAACTTTGAAGGAGAGCTCTCAAAAGGCTCAATTAACATGCAAATCATTAATGCTCTGTGTGGGTCTGTTTCCTTCTTTGCCCACAATGCTGTCCAGCATACTTTCCTAAAATGTCCCTCCATATATGTTATCTGAACATAACTATGGAATCAGAGACTAAGAATTACTCATTTTAAAATCTAAATTGACTTTTAATTCTTATGATTAGTATTTAAAAGCCAATTATTAATGAGCATTTATTTCCAATAAATTATTCCAAAACCTAGAAGGGCTTCCCAGGTGGCTCTGTGGTAAAGAATCCTCCTGCCAATGCAGGAGACACAAGTTCAATTCCTGGATTGGGAAACTTCCCTGGAGAAGGAAGTGGAAACCCACACTAGTATTCTTGCCTGGAAATCCCATGGACAGAGATGCATAGCGTGTTACAGTCCAGGGGGTCGCAAAGAGTCGGGTGCAACTTAGTGACTAAACTACAGCAACAGACTTCAGAAATAAAGAATTTTAAAATGGAAAATGGAAATTCAAAATGTATGTGTTCTAATGATCCATTTTAATACTACTCAATTCCTGGGTATCCTACATGAGTTACTATACTGATACTGTTGCTGCTGCTAAGTCGCTTCAGTCGTGTCCGACTCTGTGTGACCCCATAGATGGCAGCCCACCAGGCTCCACTGTCCCTGGGATTCTCAAGGCAAGAACACTGGAGTGGGTTGCTATTTCCTTCTCCAATGCATGAAAGTGAAAAGTGAAAGTGAAGTCGCTCAGTCGTGTCCGACTCTTAGCGACCCCATGGACTGCAGCCCACCAGGCTCCTCCCTCCATGGGATTTTCCAGGCAAGAGTACTGGAGTGGGGTGCCATTGCCTTCTCCGATACTGATACTACTGCTTACTATTTCATTTAAATATTGAAGCAACTTACCAAACATATAGTATTCAACAACATACCCAGTAGAATAAGTAAAAGAGAAACAGTGAGTGTATTTAGTTAATTGAGGGTAATTAATTAATGGTGGGAGGATTAAGATGGTAAAGTTTAGAAAGGATCTATGGTGATTCAGCAGGCCTATTCCTCTATTTTGGGAAAATTATATACATACCTGGAAGAAGAAAATGTATATGATTCACAAGTATCCTTCAACAGGATGTTGTCACTTTTCAAAATAAGTCACTTCTAAATGTTTTAAAACCTTCCCTATGAAGATTTTTTTAAAGGCTTAATAAATTAATTGTAATGCATATTGTATCTCTGCCTTTTTTTTTTTTTTTTTTCATTTTCTTTCATAGAAATAGACAATTACTTCTTCCTATAATCTGCAATGGGCTTCTCTGGTGGCTCAGTCAGTAAAGAATCTGCCTGCAATGTGGGAGACCTGGGTTCGATCCCTGGGTTGGGAAGATCCCCTGGAGGAGGGCATGTCAGCCAACTCCAGTATTCTTCCCTGGAGAATCCTCATGGACAGAGAAATCTGGCAGGCTACAGTCCATGGGGTCACAAAGAGTTGGACACAGCTGAGCGACTAAGCACAGCACATAGTCTGCAACATAATCATTATAAAACACTTGCTTGTAATCACCACCTCCTTGACACTTCATTAAAAAAATAAAAAACCTTCCCGTTTCTTTGATTTTATGTGTTCTATATTTTAATGTAATTGACTATTTTGAATTTCTCCACAATTCCTTCTAAGTTTTGAATAAACACACTAAACTGTGTATCTAGTATCTGATTACTAGAATACCTTTAAACAGCTGATATACTTAACATTGAATTTTCTTCTGGGATATTGAATCATTCCTGATCTTTCCCTAGAGGATCTTTTTTGGGGTGAATAAACAGCTAATCTGTGCTTAACTCCATTTTTACAGTTAAGATTTTTCTTAAATTGCCCATACCTGCATATTTGTGTAGAGATGCCTTGTTAATGCAGAGGCAGTATAAAAAGAGGGCAGGAGCCCTGGAGATCCATTTATTTTTGCATAGACATTAAGGGACTTCTTGGAAAGAAACCACTCATTTAAAATCTGATCATTCTTTCAATTCCATTTTCTTGTCCCTGATATTTAGCATTTTCCATCTAGTTTCTTTTATTTTTAAAATTGATGAACAAACATATTCTGTGCTTTTGGGTGATGGCTATGAACTTTGCAATAACACATAACAGTAATTTTGAACAGCTGTTAACTTCACTCATGGCATTAGAAACACTGGAAAGCCATTGGCTGTGCTGTATGATGTGTGTGTGTGTGTGTGTGTGAAGTTGTATCCAACACTTTGCAACTGCATGGGTCTCCAGGCTCCCCTGTCCATGGAATTTTCCATGCAAATATTCTAGAACGGGTTGTCATTTCTTACTCCAGGAGACTGTCCTGACCCAGAGATCGAACCTGCATCTCTTGTATCTGTGATACCCAGGAAGCCCACTATATATGATCTATTCATCATTATATGATCTATTCATCATTACATCCTAGCACCTAGGATTCTAGCATTCATTCACTAACAACACATATCTATCAAATACTTGCATGTGTCTGACACTTTTCTAAGGTTACAAAACAAAAATTCTTGCCCTCAACGAGCTTGCATTCCAACTGTATGACACATGGAAATACTCAATAATCACTAGGTTTCTTTATTGAATAAATAAATAAGTAAATGAATTAGTGCTTCCAGAAATGATTCTCATGTTTATAAAATAATAGTTTAAAATAGCTACATATATTTAATCAATAAAGACAATCACTAATTAGTGGCATAAGATCTCTGTGAGGATTTTATACTGCATTTTTTAGTGTTTCCCTCATTTAACTCATTTTCCTTTCTTTATGTAGCCATTGAAAGATGCAATTAATTATGATCTTAATAACAATAATTTGAGATTTTGTAACATATATTAAATATATATAAATTAGAGGCTTATATAGAGCAGTGATATGTAGATATATAAATGAATTCAATGTCAGTCTATTTAATATTTGATTTTGTTTGAAGAAACAAACAGAACAACTAATTATTACCCTCTCCCCAAATAACTACAAGTCAAATTTTCCTGACTTTTATTTTTAATTCAAATCACATGCAATAAAGTGCTCATCTATTTCACTAAACTGATCTTTACTTTGTTTTGGTTTTATATTCATTTTCGTTCCTTAACTTGTTTTCCTCTTTTTTAAGCATATATATTTCTTTTACAATTTATCTATGTCACACCAATCTCTGTATTTGAAGTGTTTTCAAACATAGAGGAAAATATTCATTACAATAATGGCTATTGTTAATAGGGTCAACAGCAGTTTCCTTTGTGACGAATGTGCTAAACTCAATATAAATTATTCACTTTTAGTGTTTAGTTAGTATTTACTTATATTTTAATATGTAGCATTCACTTTTATGGAATTGGAATATTTTTGTATTAATTGGAATTTTTAATTCCAATTTAAGTATAAATTGGAATTTGTGTATTATTATAAATTATTTAATATAACTATAAAAGTGTTTTATTAATTGTATAGGTTTATTAATATTTACGGTTATAAATACTAGAAAAATTTAGTCAGGAAGATGTATAAAGGCTATCATTAAGTCTAGTTATTTTATTTTCAGGTGAAATCTCACTCATTAGTATAACTAAACATCAAGTTGCTTTTAGTTACATAAGATATGATAAAGTAAAGGGTATGTTATGGATTTGTTTCTATGTAATTATTCATTACTATGCAAATTAGAATTTTCAAATTTTATAAATATCACTAATGTCTTTATAGCCTCTTTCTTTAACAATTCAATTTTCAGATTAGTGACATGTTATATAGGGTTTTAGTAGCTTCATGCTATAAATCAAAACCCTTGAGATACCTTTCTGTAGATATAATGAGGGTCAGAATTAAAGCCTATGCTATATAGCACAACAAGTGATTTAAGATTGACCTACAGCTCTTTACTGAAGAGTAGACTTTTGGAATAACAGAAAAGTCAGCTTCCAATCATCCAGTGCATATATTTTCATGAGTGCTCTCACGTTCAACATATAAACTGTCAAGGGTGATCACTTAGCATGGACGATTCTGATGGATGAATTACTTGTTTCTGCCTAATGGACCACTCAACATTTCAATAGAATGAAAACTAAGCATATTCTTTATAGTTTTCAATGATCAAACACCTAGTATATTGCTAAGTCCTTGGGGGTACTCAGTTGTTCTTTGATGATCATTTTATTTTTGAGTCAAATGGATTAGGGAATTAGAAAAAAGAAAATCAATGGCAAAATCTTACATATTTTAGTACTCCATTGTTAACTTTAAAAACAGTGAGCACATTTGTCTACTAAAAGTGAAAGGAAAGTGAAAGTGTTAGTAGCTCAGTCATGTCCGACTCTTTGCAACCCCATGGACTGTAGCTTGTCATGCTCCTCTGTCCATGGAATTCTCCAGGCAAGAATACTGGAGTGGGTAGCATTTCCTACTCCAGGGGGTCTTTTTGACCCAGGGACTGAACCCCCTGCATTGCAGGTGGATTCTTCATTGTCTGAGCCATCAGGGAAACCCGTGACCATAATAAAAAACTGTTCAAAGTTAATTAATTGATATAGTTATCTGTGTGTACAATATATGGTTACATTCCACAATTTGCCTACATTAAATATGTCAGGGAGAAGAAGGGCAAATATCTCTTCAGTTTCTTCTTAGTGGTAGATTAGTAATCATATCTACTCATAACCTACTTTTACATGGTATAGATCTAATCAGGCTGATGAATATATGAGCAATGTCATTTTTAATTAGCAAATGTCATTCTTGAGTGGGGCTTCTCAAATGGAAAAGATCCATCTGCCAGTGCTGGAGACATAAGAGATGCTGGTTTGATCTCTGGGTAGGGATAATCCCCTGGAGGAGGTCATGACAACCCACTCCAGTATTCTTGCCTGAAAATTCCTGTGGACAGAGGACCTGGAGGGCTACAGTCCATGGAATCGCCAAGAGTCACACACAACTGAAGTGACTTAGTACACTCTCATTCTTG
Organism: Bubalus kerabau; assembly: GCF_029407905.1. Classification (NCBI taxonomy): domain Eukaryota; kingdom Metazoa; phylum Chordata; class Mammalia; order Artiodactyla; family Bovidae; genus Bubalus; species Bubalus kerabau. The sequence continues at coordinate 4,996,591 of NC_073635.1, read as the reverse complement.
AGTAAAAAATTGTGAAAATTTAAAAATATGAAGATTTCTTTAAGTTCTCCGTATTTACTGAGTCCTAATTTTCACTGCACATACAGAATAACACAGAATTGTATTTTGTCCATTTAATTCCATGAGTTAGCTTTATATATTTTGCACTTGTGAATGTGTTCTGCTTCTACATTTTCTAGAAGCAGAACTAATCTATAGTGTAATATGAAACACTGAAATGCAAAAAAAAAAAAAAAAAAATTGCCAAGAAATATTCTCTACGGCCTGCTATTTACATCACTTCACCCATATTATAGACTGTAAAATCTTAGCAACACACAAATTGGCTACACAATTTGTGCACACATTTTTTTTAATACTTGGAAAGTTTCTATTCCTTAACATATTGTAATATAACTATATTGTTATTATTCTAGATAGTGTCTAAACCCATATAACTAAAAAAGAAGCCTAATATACACTTTACCATAAAAGCAACTAAGGCATTTATACATGTAGTATACTGTAAATGATGTGAAAATGATAATTTAATATTAATTTCTAGTTTTTCTATACTACTGAAAGAAATGTATGAAAATTCTTAGTGGTGGAACATATACCCATTCTGGATTTTGCTTTCACTTTTTGCAGGTGTTTTTTGGGTCTACACCCTCTGGGCCAAAAATAGTGATTTGTTACAGAGACCTATTACCATATGAAATTTTGTTGGAGTATCAGCTGATGGCAGTATTTAAACTGTGTTTCATATACCACTTTTGTATGGGTTGCCCTTTGTATGGTGTCTGTCTATGCTGATGACCTGGATTATACAATGTAGATTTCATTTGACACCCTTAACAAAGTACCATAAACTGAGTGGATAAAACAATAGAAATATATTGGTCTTACAGTTTTAGAGGCTGAAAGCCTGAAATATGGCCCTGCTGACAGTTTAGTCAGGACTAGATTTTCTCTGAGAATGGTTAGAATTCTTCCCTGTCTCTTGCTGTCTTCTAGTGATGCCTTTCAATTCTTGGTGTTCCTTGGTACTGCTGCCACTATCCTTACATTTGCCACCTCCTCTCTATGTGTCTGTGTCTCTTTTTCTTCTTTTTATAAGGACCACCAATCATATAGGATTAGGGCAAAACTTAATTGAATACTACCTCATCCTGATTACATTTATAAAGACCCTATTTTCAAATAAGCTCATATTTATAGGTAAGAGTCTGTAGGACTTCAACATCTTTTTTTGGGGGGGGTGGGTGGGGGGGTACATTTGTGAGGACAAAGCTCAATCAACAAGACTTGACTCCTCTTGTGTTAAGCTAAGAGGCTCTGACTCTACATTGGATCCTATGTATCTTCATGTTGTATCTCGATGAGAGTGAAATAAAAGAGTGAAAAAGCTGGTTAGAAACTAAACATTCAAAAAACTAAGGTCATGACATCTGGTCACATCACTTCATGGCAAATAGAAAGGGAAAATGTGGAAGCAGTGACAGATTTTATTTACTATTACTCGACTCCAAAATTACTGCAGATGGTGACTGCAACCATGAAATTAAAAGACATTTGCTCCTTGTAAGAAAACTATGACAAACCTAGATAGCATATTAAAAAGCAGAGACATCACTTTTCTAAAAAAGGCATGGATAGTCAAAGCTATGTTTTTTCTAGTAGTCATGTATGCATGTGAGAGTTGGACTATAAAGAAGGCTGAGCAGAAGAATTGATGCTTTCAAATCATGGTGCTGAAGAAGACTCTTGAGAGCACCTTGGACTGCAAGATAAAACCAGTCAATTCTAAAGGAAATCAATCCCAAATATTCATTGGAAGGACTATTACTGAAGCTGAAGCTTCAATATGTTAGCCTCCTGATGCCAAGAGCATTGGGTCTTTTGACCCTGATGCAGGGAAAGATTGAAGGCAAAAGGAGAAAGAGGCTGCAGAGGATGAGATGGTAAGATAGCATCACCAACACAATGGACATGAATTTGAGCAAACTCTGGGAGATAGTGAAGGACAGAGGAGCCTAATGTGATTGAGTTCATGGGAGTTGGAGTCTGAATCTGACATGATTTAGTGACTCAACAATAACAACAAAACTTTATTCTGCCTTCTGTTTCATGGAATCATTTCCTGATTTGAGAACAACCTGAAGATGTGATGCTATGGTCTGAATATTTAAATCTCCTCTCAAATACATGACTTGAAATTCTTAACCCCCAAATAGACTGTATGAGGGAGTGGGGGCTTGCAAGGTGAATATGCAATGAGAGCAAAATCCTCTTTAAGGGACAACATGTTGCATTCCTGCTCAGTTGTGTCTAATTCTTTTGGATCCCATGGAGTGTAGCCTGCCAGGCTCCTCTGTCTGGAATTTTCCAAGCAAGAATACTGAGGAGGGTTGCCATTTCCTGCTCCTGAGTATCCTCCTGACCCAGGGATTGAACCTGTGTCTCTTGTGTCTCCCATATTAGCAGACAGATTCTTTACCACTGCACCACCTCAGTCCCTCAGTTGTGTCTGACTCTTAGTGAACCCACGAATTGCAGCACGCCAGGCCTCCCTATCCATCACCAACTACTGGAGCTCACTCAAACTCACGTCCATAGAGTCTATGATGCCATCCAGCCATCTCATCCTCTGTCATCCCCTTCTCCTCCTGCCCCCAATCCCTCCCAGCATCAGAGTCTTTTCCAATGAGTCAACTCTTTGCATGAGGTGGCCAAAGTATTGGAGTTTCAGCTTTAGCATCAGTCCTTCCAAAGAACACCTAGGACTGATCTCCTTTAGAATGGACTGGTTGGATCTCCTTGCAGTCCAAGGGACTCTCAAGAGTTTTTTCCAACACCACAGTTCAAAAGCATCAATTCTTCGGTGCTCAGCTTCCTTCACAGTCCACCTCTCACATCCATACATGACAACTGGAAAAACCATAGTCTTGGCTAGACGGACCTTTGTTGGCAAAGTAATATCTCTGCTTTTTATTATGCTGTCTAGGTTGGTCATAACTTTCCTTCCAAGGAGGAAGTGTCTTTTAATTTCATGGCTGCAGTCACCATCTGCAGTGATTTTGGAGCCCAGAAAAATAAAGTTTGACACTGTTTCCCCATCTATTTCCCATGAAGTGATGGGACCAGATGCCATAATCTTCGTTTCTGAATGTTGAGCTTTAAGCCAACTTTTTCACTCTCCTCTTTCACTTTCATCAAGAGGCTTTTGAGTTCCTCTTCACTTTCTGCCATAAGGGTGGTATCATCTGCATATCTGAGGTTATTGACATTGTGCTTCTTCCAGCCCAGCATTTCTCATGATATACTCTGCATATAAGTTAAATAAGCAGGGTGACAATATACAGCCTTGATGTACTCCTTTTCCTATTTGGAACTAGTCTGTTGTTCCATGTCCAGTTCTAACTGTTGCTTCCTGACCGCATATAGGTTTCACAAGAGGCAGGTCAGGTGGTCTGATATTCCCATCTCTTTCAGACTCTTCCACAGTTTATTGTGATCCACACAACCAAAGGCTTTGGCATAGTTAATAAAGCAGAAATAGATGTTTTTCTGGAACTCTCTTGCTTTTTCCATGATCCAGCAGATGTTGGCAATTTGATCTCTGGTTCCTCTGCCTTTTCTAAAACCAGCTTGAATATCTGGAAGTTCACAGTTCACCTATTGCTGAACCCTGGCTTGGAGAATTTTGAGCATTACTTTACTAGCATGTGAGATGAGTGCAATTGTGTGGTAGTTTGAGCATTCTTTGACATTTCTTTTCTTTGGGATTGGACTGAAAACTGACCTTTTCCAGTCTTGTGGCCACTGCTGAGTTTTCCAAATTTGCTGGCATATTGAGTGCAGCACTTTCACAGCATCATCTTTCAGGGTTTGAAATAGCTCAACTGGTATTCCATCACCTCCACTAGCTTTGTTCATAGTGATGCTTTCTAAGGCCCACTTGACTTCACATTCTAGGATCTGGCTCTAGGTGAGTGATCACACCATTTTGATTATCTTGGTCCTGAAGATCACCACCTAGGAAGTCCTTAATGGGATTAGTGTCTTTAGAGGATCCAGAAAGATGTCTTACTGAAGAGGAAAAGTTAAAATTTTACATAATCTCCTTCTCCTTCTGCCTCTGTAACTCAGCTTGCCCCTTGCAAAGTTTAGATCACATGGGACATGTGGTCTCAGAAAGTGGGGACTTGCAATACTAGGAACTGGAGTTTATCTCACTCACCCTTATCCTGCTTTTTGCAATCGCCCAGCCCCTGCAAACTGCTTCATCATTCCTGTCCTGGTCAGACATCCCCCTCCCCATCTTGATAACTGTTCCAACATGTGAAACCCCTTAGTTAAAACCAGACTATTAACACCTAGTGTTGCCCACTGTAGCCTGACTATAAAAACTCTGTAATCCCTTTGTTCAGGGCTCAGAGTGTTAACTCCTCTGCGCCCGCCCAGTGTGGTGCTTGGTTTCCCAAGTACTGGTTTCTGCAACATTTCTGGAGGACTCAAGGAGATTCCAATTATGCTGGCCCCCTGAGCCCCCAGACTGGTGGCTCTGCCCGGCTGGAGTAAAGGAACCCCCAGAGGAACAAGGAGATGTGCCAGCTGATGGTATTCCAGGTTCTCTTTCAGACCGGTGTTCTGACTCTCCTGATGGCCGAGCCCCAGCTGGACTCATTGGAGTGATGGACCAACTCACCAGGAGTGGCCACAGGATAAGGTAAGGCCCTGGGGCCAGTCTCCAGGCAGAAACCTACCCCGGTGGGTAGAAGAGGAGCCTGATCACTTCCCTGGGCTCCCAGGAAGGGAGCCTCAGATAGGGAGACCTGGGGACTCGGGTAGAAGGGAGGCATCGTGAATGATAACCTCCATGGGGCTCCCAGGGAGGGAGCAATAGTTAAGGAAACCTGGGGACTTGGGAGAAGGGAGGCATCCTGATAGCCTCTGAATGATTGTGTGTGCGTGATTGCTGACTGAACGGAGTGAGAGAAATTTTTCTTTTTGGAAACTACAAAACCAATTCTTTTGGCATATGCAATTAAAAACAACTAACTCGTAAAAAAGACCGGTCCAGGGAAAAGCTCGACGTTAACCCTTTCCGTGTCCTTGAAATACACAGCCAGGTTTGTCTGAGACCTCAGCCTTGGGCAAATTAGAACTTCAAGCAAAGAAAAAAAATGAGTCAAGAGATATTTTAAATCTCAAACAGAAAACTATAAGATCTGTCAATCTGTCAATCTCTCTGGATTTATGTATGTCTCAGTATATGTCTTTTTTATGATAATATGTTGAAGTTGTAAATGAGTTTCTAATTTAATTGGCCTAAAGAAAAGTGAGTGAAGTGAGTGAAGTTGCTCAGTCGTGTCCGACTCTTTGCGACCCCATGGACTGTAGCAGGCTACTCTGTCCTTGGAATTTTCCAAGCAAGAATACTGGAGTGGATTGCCATTTCCTTCTCCTGGAGATCTTCCCTACCCAGGGATTGAACCCTGGTCTCCTGCATTGCAGGCAGACGCTTTACCCTCTGAGCCACCAGGGAAGTCTTTTTTATGATAATATTGTGGAAGTTGTAAATGAGGTTCTAATTTAATTGGCCTAGAGAAAAGTAAGTGCTTACAAATCAAACAATTCTAAATACAAGAAAAATTAACCTAAACAAATTTCAAAGAACTGGGAAATGTTCAATATTAAATATCTAGTATTAATGTTTGTTTGCTAATCTAATAAGAAAATAGGATGTATGCTTTTAATAAAGAAGATATAAAAAATAAAATTACATTTTATAAAGGGAAAAGAAAGTCACCTAACTTACAGGTGACTGTTACAGAAAATGATTAAAAGGTTTGTGGAAGGTGGACCCTGAAAAAGTTTTGTGCATGGTTAGGACTGTCTAAGTTTAAAATAATTTAATTAAGTTTACCTAAATGAGTTTAAAGTAAGCTGGTGCAAAAACTTAAATTCGGCCTTTCTCTCTGTTAAGAAGACATACTTTCTTCTGATGTTGAACTGTTTTTAATAACAAATTTAAGTTTGTTTGTTTGTTTTACCTCTTAGTTGATCTGTTCTATATTTACCTTTGAAATCTTTTGTTAACTTTGGCTAAGTAAATAACTATTATTTCACAGTAACTTATATGATCCTACTTGACTGTTATAAACCCTTTTGATATTTATTGACAAAACTTCCTAAATAACTTGACTTCTAGAAAACTTTGGAATGCTTTAGAGGGGCCCCTGAGACATCTCAAAGAGCTATTAAGCTACCTGAGTTTATTGGACTTGTTAAATTACATGGGAAGTACTATTAAAGGGGTGAAAAATCTTTTCAAGTTATACTGTATTGTTGATGTTACTAATATAGATATTCTAAAATTATGTGAAATTCATATAGATCTGATATGCCCTGATAAAATATGGTCAATTATACTTCTAGTTATTAAAGTGTTATGACCAGGTTTCTTCATCAACTGCAATAGAATCAGATTTTAAACATGCCTTCTATGGTTTTACTCTCATGCCTTTAGAAGAAAACTGCTAGTTCTTCAAGATTTATGGAAAGGACTCTCTAAGATTAAACAGATAAACAAAGTTTGCTATTAACAGTAAGCTTGTACCAGACTGGAATTTGGTCTTCTCTCTCTAAAGAGAACAAAATTTTCTTAAAATGCAGCTTTCAATAACAGATTATAACTTTCTTTGCCTTTAAGTTATTTATATTTGTTTTTAAAATCTTGTTGTTACTTTGGTAAAGTAAATAAACATTATTTAAGATTATGGTATATGTAGACAAAACTCATTTTGCTTCTACAAAAAATAACCCCTCATGGTTAGACTTCTGCTATCTTGATGTCCTTAAAACATGGCGATAGTCTTCTCTTAAATCAGGAAATTAAAAATAAATAGACAACAGCTAAAAATCAAAGAGTCAGGGCTATGGAAGATCCAAGACGGCCCCTTGGCTTTTCCTGGCTCCCTGACGGACCTCATTTTTATTTGACAGGTTAAAGCCTTCCCTGGCTACAGTGTTAATGCCCTCACAATGAGTTCTCCCAAAAAAAAAAAAAAAGAAAAAATTATGTTTCACTAAATATTAAGTTATAGTTTTAATTAAGGTCTGTGCTTACTAAGACTCACCTCTGAGATAGATCCTTGTTATGTTTTATTGCTAAAGTGTGTAATTAAGTTATTAAAAAGGACGCTCTATAAGACTGTTTCCAAAGCTTATCTCAGTAACCAATCTTTGCATAAAGGTCAGATGCTCCATGATGTACAACCAGGAGACTAACACTTGGCTATAATCATTTTGCCTAGAAAATCCCATAGATGGAGGAGCCTGGTAGGCTGCAATCCATGGGGTCGATAGAGTCGGACACAACTGAGTGACTTTACTTTCACTTTTCACTTTCCTGCATTGGAGAAGGAAATGGCAACCCACTCCAGTGTTCTTGCCTGGAGAATCCCAGGGACGGGGGAGCCTGGTGGGCTGCCGTCTATGGGGTCGCACAGAGTCGGACACGACTGAAACGACTTAGCAGCAGCAGCATAATCATTTAATTGAGTCAGGTGACCTGGGGTATATCGGGCTATACCCAATGAAAGTTCTTGACTTAAATTCTTGCTTGTGACCTTACTAATAACTGCTGCTGCTGCTGCTAAGTCACTTCAGTCATGTCCGACTCTATTCAACCCCATAGACGGCAGCCCACCAGCCTCCTCCAGTCCCTGGGATTCTCTAGGCAAGAACACTGGAGTGGACTGCCATTTCCTTTTCCATACTAATAACTACTAGCTATATTATATTCTATGTAGCTTGCTTTAGAATATTATTTCTTATATTACCAAATGTGTGACTGAACCTGTAATAAAATGCTGATATTCAGTTTCATATAAGTTCAATAATTGTAATAATGTAACTCTAGATATGGGAAGAAGCAACAAGAGAAAATATTTTCCTGGACCAAGAGACTAGTAAGACAGGTAAGACTAGTGGCTAGTCATACTAGTCTTACTAGCGACTATTAAGACTTTTGCCGCTTGCAAGGCCTGGTCCAGTGACAACACATTGAGTGGCCTGTCAATGGAATCTTTGTTAGACCTGGGAATGAGCCTTCCCAGCACCATGGGACACAATGGCCATGAAATGCCCCAAAACATGGTCAAATATGACTGTGAACTGGCCTTGCTGACTGGAAGTTGGCCCTTCCAGCTGCCTCTACAAAGATTAAAACATGACCACTATAAGATGCTGACCTTCAACACTTCTTTGAAAGGAGTTCAGGGTGGAGACAAAAATAAGGCACTCTGATCTCTGGGAAAACCCAGAAAAACAGGCCTTCAGATGTTTTCAGGTAAAGATTTTTATGAATCCAAATTCTTGCATCTTCTCATACCTGCTGCTGCTGCTAAGTTGCTTCAGTCGTGTCAGACTCTGTGCGACCCCATAGATGGCAGCCCACCAGGCTCCCCCGTCCCTGGGGTTCTCCAGACAAGAACACTGGAGTGGGTTGCCATTTCCTTCTCCAATGCATGAAAGTGAAAAATGAAAGTGAAGTCGCTCAGTCATGTCCGACTCTTAGCGACCCCATGGACTGTAGCCCACCAGGCTCCTCCATCCATGGGATTTTCCAGGCAAGAGTGCTGGAGTGGGGTGCCATTGCACTAATGTCATGAACCAATGTCTGGACCTGGTTCTCCTAGCTGGTGCCTCAGCAGCTTTCCTACTTCTATTAATCTTTGGGCCATATATCTTTAACTTTCTTGTTAAGTTTGTTTCTCCAAGTAGAAGTATGACAAGAATATCCTCCAGCCAACACACAGACACTGCCAGGACAAGCTGCCTTATCATTCTGAGGACTCTCACCTCCCTCCGTAAATGCACCCCAGGGTCCTTAGGCTATTCTCCCTTTGAGATCTTATATTGGAGACCACCCCAGTGATAAAAAGCTCAAGGGAGGCCACCAATTACTAGGTGACCTGGAATGTCCTGACACCTCCAGGCCCTGGGAACAGTCTTCCGCCATATTGCCCGGGAAACCTGAAAAAGGATACGCATTTCACCAGGCAATTTGGTTCATCCCTGTCAGCCAGGAGATGAGGTATGGAAAAAGGAACCACTTCAGCCAGTTTGGACAGGCCCTCACACGGTTGTCCTGGCAACCCCTACTGCTGTTAAGAGTTATAGGTATCATCCCTTGGCTCCAGCACACCAGAATCAAGAAGGCAGCAGCTTCCTATAGTGAGGACACCTGGAAAGAAGTTCAAGACCCCTAAAACCCCCTCAAGGTCTAGTTCCAAAAACAACAACCTTCACCTTCGAAGGATGCTGAACCCTGCTCTAGTCATTCCACAAGCTGACTAGTCCATGCACGGCAGAAGCTTGAGGATTCTTCAGCCTCGCTCCAGCCACACTGTGGCAGCTGGCTGGTCAATGCACAGAAGAAGCTTGAGGATCCGGCTATCAAAAAAGCAATGGATTTCCATTGTCAACCCTGGACTCTATTCCTGATTGCTATGAGCAATTCTCCCTACTATCTAAACTGCTCCACAGTGTGGCTGACCCCTCTTCACAACAGGCTCAATTGCTACCGCTGTGACACCCACAGCTGGGGAGGAAACTTTTTGTTAGCGTTCAGTTATCTGCTACATGCAGGCTGTGTGCAGCCTTTTGGTGTCCCGTGCTATAACGGAAGGGACGGGGGAGCCTGGTGGGCTGCTGTCTATGGGGTTGCACAGAGTCGGACACGACTGAAGTGACTTAGCAGCAGCAGCTGTAATGGATGGTGCTGCCCCATCAAGGCCTTTTCTTTGTAGGGCAGATGCTTACTTATGTTTACCTGTCAATTAGATGGATCTCTGCACCTTAGCCTTCCTCACTCCTCAGATTAATATTTTCCCTAACAATCAGACTCTCACTATACCTCTCACAGCACATACGTGGTCAAAAAGAGCCATCCACTTTATGCCCCTACTAGTTGGTCTGGGAATCATGGCTGAGATAGGTATGGAAATAGGAGGAATTGCTTCATCAACCACCTTTTACTATACACTATTCAAAGACTTCATAGACGACACTGAGAGAGTGGCCAAATCTTTAGTGGCCTTACAGGACCAACTCGACTCCTTGGCTGAGCTGGTTTTACAGAACTGGAGAGGGCTAGACCTACTGATACCTGAAAAGGGAGGACTCTACCTCTTCTCAAATGAAAATGCTGCTGTTATGTAAGACAATTAGGAATGGTCAGGGACATGGCCCAACAGCTAAGGGAACAAATCATAAAAAGGAGAGAAAAACTAGCTAATTCCTGGGGTAACTGGAAAAATATCTGGAGCTGGGCATCGTGGCTTCTCCCTTTAACAGGTCCTCTCTTCATGCTCTTTGCAGCACTCTTGTTTGGCCCTTCTCAATGCTGTTATGCAGTTCATAACCTCTTGGATTGAATCCATAAAGTTACAAGTGGTAACAGTTCAATGTAGCCCCCTAAACGATAGAGAGCTCTGAATGTCCTACCAAAAACATGAGATGATGCTTTCTACAACGAGTGATAGAAGCATCAAGAGAGGAGAATGAAGACGAAAAGTTAAAATTCTACTTAACCTCCTTCTCCTTCTGCCTCTGTAACTCAGCTTGCCCGTTGCAAAATCTAGATCATGTAGGCCAGGTAGTCTCAGAAGGTGGGGACTTGCAATACTAGGAACTGGAGTTTATCTCACTTACCCTTGTCCTGCTCTTTGCAATTGCCCAGCCCCTGCAAACTGCTTCATCGTGCTTGTCCAGGTCAGACATCCCCCTCCCCATCTTGACCACTGTTACTGGGTGCACAAAACCCCTTAGTTAAAACCAGCCTATTAATAGCTAGTGTTGCCCACCAGAGTCTGTCTATAAAAACTCTGTAAGCCCTTTGTTCAGGGCTCAGAGCTTGGAGTGTTAATTCCTCTGGGCCCAACAGTGTAATAAACCTGAGTTCTCCAACTCTCCAAGTGTGGTACTTGGTTTCTCGAGTACTGGTTTCTGCAACATTACCATTTTCTGCCATGTGAAGACACAGCAAAAGATGACTGACCATGAACCAAAGTCCTCACTAGACAGGATTCTATTGACCCCATGACCTTGAATTTCCAACTTCCAAAACTATAGGAAATAAATGTTTATTGTTTATAAGTAGCAAAACTCAGTCTGCATCTGTTAAAGCAGCTGGAATAAACTAAGACAGCTGTCTTCCATCTTCACTATGTCATTGCACTTCCCTCAAGATTTAGACTTCCTGGTGGCTCAGACAGTAAAGTGTCTGTCTACGATGCAGGAGCTGGGTTGGGAAGATCCCTTGGAGAAGGAAGTGGCAATCCACTCCAGTACTATTTCCTGGAAAATCCCATGGACAGAGGAGCCTGGTCGGCTACAGTCCATAAGGTCGCAAAGTGTCGGACACGACTGAACGACTTCACGTTCACGTTAAGATTTAGAGTCCATCAAATTTGGAAGCGCCATTCCTTATTGGCACCTTGATTTTTTAAATTACACTGAAATATAAGGTCCACAGCTTTAAGAAAGAATATTGTCAAAGGGATTTGCATATCTTTTTACTCCCTTAAAAAAAAAAAAATCTAAACAATAGCCACATCATTGGTCTTGTTTTTGTAAGATCAGAAACTTCAATGACTTGATGGAGCCTAGGAACAGAGCTGACATTGCTAAAAGATTATGTCTGCAAAAGAAAATGTCTTAAACAAAGCTCCAGTAAGGAACCTTCCATACACCATTCTATCAAGAAGGAATTTGTGTTCTGACCCTTCTATTATATTCTCAAGGCAGGGATGTCAGCTCTTTTATTTTTTTCCCTAGGGCAAGTTGGTGGTTCTCTGGTGAAATTTAATTACAAACCCTGCCTTATCTTCATGAAAACCAATCACAACCTTGACCTGGTTGAAGAGTTACTCTTTAATGGATTTAGGAAGAAATACATATCAAAAAGAGCTACATAAAGTGCCCCAAGCAGGGAATGTCTAGGTTATTCATTCTCCTTTATCTGGATATGCATATTACTTAGAGTAAGAGCAGCACACTTAGGTTGCTCAAGAAAAGTTTGCTGAACTCTTTTTTCCTGGCATGTTACATGACTGGAAGGGTACTCTTCAGGAGATCTTCACAGTTGTTTTCCCTGTGTCAGTCCTTCTTATCATATCACATATTGTGGTAGTAGGAGCTATTTCTACTTACCTATTTTGATACAGACTAAAAAGAATTGCATGGCTTCTCTGGTGGCTCAGCAATAAAGAATCTGCCTCCCAATGCAGGACATGTGGGCTCAATCCCTGGGTCAGGAAGATTCCCTGGAGAAGGAAATGGCAACTCCATTATCCTTGCCTGGGAAATCCCATGGACAGGGGAGCTTGGTGGGCTACAGTTCATGGGGTTGCAAAAGAATCAGACACGACTGAGTGACTAAACAATAAGTATGAGCTGCAAGGTATCCTAAAATGAGATCCACTGTTGTAAAAGTCTATAGATAAAAAGTTTCATATTTGGAATTGATGAGTTTCATCCTGAAAATTAAATGAATTTAGAGGCAACACAGTGATATTTGTATGGATTTCAGAGCTGGACAAACTATGTTAGAATTCTTATTTTAACACTTATTAGAGGAGAGATTTGAGGCAGATTAACTGAGTAAATATACAAGAACTATCTCACATACATGGAACTCATTCCAGCAGTCCTATTAAAGGTCTTCTATTTTTTAACATTTGAACTTAGAATCCTATAAGAAATATAATTTGGGCTATACATGTATATTCTCAAAAAGAAGATATGCAAGAAAACCAATTGTAACAAAAGGCTAAAGATATGTGAAAATAGAGCATGAGATTCATAATCAAAAGCCACTTGCCCTTCTGCATCTTTCTCTGCTTCTAGGAAATATTTGACAGTCCTTCATATTGTTCACATACCAAAAGTTAAAGATTAAATTGGCATAAACTGTTTATAAATATATTTAAAAAACTGTTCAAAAGAAGACTTTCATTTTTGGAATATAATAGTCAATAGTGTTGACTTTTAATTTAAATGTTTAAACTCATTAAAGATTAGGAACCTGGAGGACACCTTATTTTCCTTCCAAAAAAAAAGAGGTAAAATAGTCTAAATATTAAATCTTATTTTTTTAATTGAAGCATAGTTCATTTCCAATGTTGTGTTAGTTTCAAGCATACAGCAAATGTATATATATAATTTATATGTATATAAATGTATATCTTAAATATTCATATATAATATTTAATCTATAATAACAATTATATTATAAAAATATAATATACATATTATTATATAAAATATATTAAATCACATAAAATAATATATTATATATTAACAATGTATAATGTTATGTAATGTAATACTTAATATATTTATAATATATATTATAAATATAAAATATAATGATACATAATATTTAATAATATGCAATAATTAAATAAAAATATATATTGTTATTGTGTATATATAATTATATGATATACTTTATTATATATAACTTTTATATTTTCATATTATATTTTTTATATTTATTATTTTATTCATATATATCAATTTATATTCATAATATATTAATATATAATAATTTATATAAATTAAATATTATATATTAATTTATCTAATAAAGTGAAATAATAATAATATAATATGATATATAATACCACATGTCATATATATTATATGATATACATATTAAAATATGTATTAAAATAGATTTATTAACATACTAATTATATAATTAATTTGTATATATTATATACTGAAATTAATTACACATAATAATATATTAAAGTATATTTTTAAATAATAATTTATATATATTAACATATGTACTATATAATATATAATATAATATATAATATTCATATGGAGAAGGCAATGGCACCCCAATCCAGTACTCTTGCCTGGAAAATCCCATGGGTGGAGGAGACTGATAGGATGCAGTCCATGGGGTTGCTAAGAGTCAGACAAGACTGAGCGACTTCACTCTGACTTTTCACTCTTATGCATTGGAGAAGGAAATGGCAACCCACTCCAGTGTTCTTGCCTGGAGAATCCCAGGGACGGGGGAGCCTGGTGGGCTGCCGTCTATGGGGTCGCACAGAGTCGGACACAACTGAAGTGACTTAGCAGCATAATATTCATATAATATATTATACATGATATTTAATAATATAATAATATTCACATATAACATACATAATATATTATATTTATGTATATTTTATAAAATATATTGTATATAATATTAAAATTTATATATGAAAAGTGTATATTATATACTAACTTTTATTTAAATATTTTTAATTTTATTAAATTTTATTTAAATGTTATATATAAAGTATATGTGAAATACTATATTTTATAAAATATATAATATTTTATAAATTTTAAAATTTTATAAATATATAATATATATTGCATATTATATGATATTATATTTTATTAAAATATTTATTATATTATATATTTCATTTTATTATTATTATATGATTATATATTCTAATATATCATATAATATTTAATAATATAATTATATTATATCATAATATTTTATATGATATTATATAATATATGTGATAATATATGCACAGTGTATCACATATATAAGAATTATATATATCATATTATATATTATATTACATGTTTTATATAGTTTATATGATATATAATTTATATATTATATATGATATATCTGTCATATCATATATATGAATATTATAATAAACTCTAAAAATATTATATTACAACTTATATAATATACAATAATATATTATTATACTATAATATTATATACATATATTTGGATTCTTTTCCATTTTAGGTTATCACAATATATTGAATATAATTTCCTGTTCTATGAAGTATATTCTTGATTATCTATGTCATGCATAATAACCTGTATCTGTTAATCCTAAAATTCTAATTTATCTCTCTCTCTATTTTCCACTTTGGTAACCATATGTTTTTTTCAATGTCTGTGAGTCTATTTCTTCTTTGTAAATAAGTTTGTTTATACCATTCGTTTAATTCCACATATATGTTATATCATGAAATTTGTCTTTGATTTACTTCACTTAGTATAATAATCTCTTGGTCCATTTTTGTTGCTGCAAATAAAATATCTTTATCTAAAATGTAAGATTTAGACATTCCAAATTATGCTTTATCTAAATAAAGTGCTTTAAAAGTGAAGTATAACTAACACTCATTAGGGCAAAATCATATGCATAGACTGCCACAAAATTAAAAAAAAAAAGTGTAATCAAGTAAATAAATATGGTTTAGAATCAATCTTTTCACTCTTACTTACTAACTTAGTATCTCTTGGCTCACCAAAGGTTAGCATTTGCCTGACTTCTTTCATCTATAATTAGTTTTGCTTATTTCTGAAATTCATGCAAATACAATCCTGCGAATGGTGCCATTTTGTTTTTTATGATGAACATTGTGTTTTCTAGACACAAGCACAAAATTGTGTGTATTAGTCCACAATTGTCATTTCTATATATTTTTCCATTATATGACAAAACCAGTATATATCCGGTGTATTTTTAATGGATATTTAAGTTATTACAATTTGGGATTGATTATAAATAAGTAATGTTGCAAGGGATTTGATTTAGGTCATACCTGAATGGTCTAGTGGTTCTCCCTACTTTCTTCAATTTTAGTCTGAATTTGGCAATAAGGAGTTCATGGTCTGAGCCACAGTCAGCTCCTGGTCTTGTTTTTGCTGACTGTCTAGAGCTTCTCCATCTTTGGCTGCAAAGAATATAATCAATCTGATTTCGGTGTTGACCATCTGGTGATGTCCATGTGTAGAGTCTTCTCTTGTGTTGTTGGAAGAGGGTGTTTGTTATGACCAGTGCATTTTCTTGGCAAAACTCTATCAGTCTTTGCCCTGCTTCATTCCATATTCCAAGGCCAGATTTGCCTGTCACTCCAGGTGTTTCTTGACTTCCTACTTTTGCATTCCAGTCTCCTATAATGAAAAGGACATCTTTTTTGGGTGTTAGTTCTAAAAGGTCTTGTAGGTCTTCATAGAACCATTCAACTTCAGCTTCTTCAGCATTACTGGTTGGGGCATAGACTTGGATTACTGTGATATTGAATGGTTTGCCTTGGAAACGAACAGAGATCATTCTGTCATTTTTTAGATTGCATCCAAGTACTGCATTTCAGACTCTTTTGTTGACCATGATGGCCACTCCATTTCTTCCGAGGGATTCCTACCCCCAGTAGTAGATATAATGCTCATCTGAGTTAAATTCACCCATTCCAGTCCATTTCAGTTCGCTGATTCCTAGAATGTTGACATTCACTCTTGCCATCTCTTGTTTGACCACTTCCAATTTGCCTTGATTCATGGACATGACATTCCAGGTTCCTATGCATTATTGCTCTTTACAGCATCGGACCTTGCTTCTTCTATCACCAGTCACATCCACAGCTGGGTATTCTTTTTCCTTTGGCTCCATCCCTTCATTCACTCTGGAGTTATTTCTCCACTGATCTCCAGTAGCATACTGGGCACCTACTGACCTGGGGAGTTTCTCATTCAGTATCTTATCATTTTGCCTTTCCTTACTGTTCATGGGGTTCTCAAGGCAAGAATACTGAAGTGGTTTGCCATTCCCTTCTCCAGCATTCAGGTATGATATAAATCAAATCCCTTATGATTATACAGTGGAAGTGAGAAATAGATGTAAGGGCCAAATCTGATAGATAGAGTGCCTGATGAACTATGGAATGAGGTTCATGACATTGTACAGGAGACAGGGATCAAGACCATCCCCATGGAAAAGAAATGCAATAAAACAAAATGGCTGTCTGGGGAGGCCTTACAGATAGCTGTGAAAAGAAGAGAAGCAAAAGGCAAAGGAGAAAAGGAAAGATAAAAACATCTGAATGCAGAGTTCCAAAGAATAGCAAGGAGAGATAAGAAAGCCTTCTTCAGCAATCAATGCAAAGAAATAGAGGAAAACAACAGAATGGGAAAGACTAGGGATCTCTTCAAGAAAATCAGAGATACCAGAGGAATATTTCATGCAAAGATGAGCTCGATAAAGGACAGAAATGGTATGGACCTAACAGAAGCAGAAGATATTAAGAAGAGATGGCAAGAATATACAGAAGAACTGTACTAAAAAGATCTTCATGACCCAGATAATCACAATGGTGTGATCACTGACCTAGAGCCAGACATCCTGGAATGGGAAGTCAAGTGGGCCTTAGAAGGCATCACTATGAACAAACTAGTGGAGGTGATGGAATTCCAGTTGAGCTATTCCAAATCCTGAAAGATGAGGCTGTGAAAGTGCTGCACTTAATATGCCAGCAAATTTGGAAAACTCAGCAGTGGCCACAGGACTGGAAAAGGTCAGTTTTCAGTCCAATCCCAAACAAAGGCAATGCCAAAGAATGCTCAAACTACCGCACAATTGCACTCATCTCACACGCTAGTAAAGTAATGCTCAAAATTCTGCAAGCCAGGCTTCCGCAATATGTGAACTATGAACTTCCTGATGTTCAAGCTGGTTTTAGAAAAGGCAGAGGAACCAGAGATCAAATTGCCAAAATCTGCTGGATCATGGAAAAAGCAAGAGAATTCCAGAGAAACATCTATTTCTGCTTTATTGACTATGCCAAAGCCTTTGACTATGTAGATCACAAGAAACTGTGGAAAATTCTTCAAGAGATGGGAATACCAGACCACCTGATCTGCCTCTTGAGAAATTTGTATGCAGGTCAGGAAGCAACAGTTAGAACTGGGCATGGAACAACAGACTGGTTCCAAATAGGAAAAGGAGTTCGTCAAGGAGTTCGCTGTATCTTGTCACCCTGTTTATTTAACTTATATGCAGAGTAGATCATGAGGAATGCTGGACTGGAAGAAACACAAGCTGGAATCAAGATTGCTAGGAGAAATATCAATAAACTCAGATATGCAGATGACACCACCCTTATGGCAGAAAGTGAAGAGGAACTAAAAAGCCTTTTGATGAAAGTGAAAGTGGAGAGTGAAAAAGTTGGCTTAAAGCTCAACATTTAGAAAAAGAAGATCATGGCATCTGGTCCCATCACTTCATGAGAAATAGATGGGGAAACAGTGGAAATAGTGTCAGACTTTATTTTTCTGGGGTCTAAAATCACTGCAGATAGTGACTGCAGCCATGAAATTAAAAGACACTTACTCCTTGGAAGGAAAGTTATGACCAACCTAGATAGCATATTCAAAAGCAGAGACATTACTTTGCCAACAAAGGTTCGTCTAGTCAAGGCTATGGTTTTTCCTGTGGTCATGTATGGATGTGAGAGTTGGACTGTGAAGAAGGCTGAGTGCTGAAGAATTGATGCTTTTGAAGTCTGGTGTTGGAGAAGACTCTTAAGAGTCCCTTGGACTGCAAGGAGATCCAACCAGTCCATTCTGAAGGAGATCAGCCCTGGGATTTTTTTGTAAAGAATGATGCTAAAGCTGAAACTCGAGTACTTTGGCCACCTCATGCGAAGAGTTGACTTACTGGAAAAGACTCTGATGCTGGGACAGATTGGGGGCAAGAGGAGAAGGGGATGACAGAGGATGAGATGGCTGGATGGCATCACTGACTCGATGGACGTGAGTCTCAGTGAACTCCAGGAGTTGGTGATGGACATGAAGGCCTGGTGTGCTGCGATTCATGTGGTCGCAAAGAGTCGGACACAACTGAGGGACTGATCTGATATGATCTGATCTGATCTGAATGTTGCCAAAGTCATTTTTGTTTACATCTCTTGCATATTTATTGGCATTTTGGGGGGTATGTAAAGGTACTACAATTTTCTATTCTAGACTACGGTTATTTTGGACATGACAAATAACCATTTGTGTA
Organism: Bubalus kerabau; assembly: GCF_029407905.1. Classification (NCBI taxonomy): domain Eukaryota; kingdom Metazoa; phylum Chordata; class Mammalia; order Artiodactyla; family Bovidae; genus Bubalus; species Bubalus kerabau. Next base: position 4,977,701 of record NC_073635.1, on the reverse strand, counting down.
TGTATATTTATTTCATTTTTGTTAGGCCTATAACAAACATTCTTAAGTTACACTACATACTTTAGTAGGTACTGCCAAAGTTTTTTGAGTATTTCATTTATTCTGTAACCTCATCAGGACCTTTGTCATCAGTTTTTTTGACTTTCACCATGTTGGTTGTCCTCATTGTAGTTTAAAGTTTCATCACCTTTTGCTTAAGGAGGCTGAGAACATTTCATAAGTTTATTAGTTCTTTGTACTCTATGGATCACAATAAACTGTGGAAAATTCTGAAAGAGATGGGAAAGCAGACCACCTGACCTGCCTCTTGAGAAACCTATATGCAGGTCAGGAAGCAACAGTTAGAACTGGACATGGAACAACAGACTGGTTCCAAATAGGAAAAGGAGTACGTCAAGGCTGTATATTGTCACCCTGCTTATTTAACTTATATACAGAGTACACCCTGAGAAACACTGGGATGGAAGAAGCACAAGCTGGAATCAAGATTGCCGGGAGAAATATCAATAACCTCAGATATGCAGATGACACCTCCCTTATGGCAGAAAATGAAGAGGAATTAAAAAGCCTCTTGATGAAAGGGAAAGAAGAGAGTGGAAAAGTTGGCTTAAAGCTCAACATTCAGAAAATGAAGATTATGGCATTTGGTCCCATCACTTCATGGGAAATAGATGAGGAAACAGGGGAAACAGTGTCAGACTTTACTTTTGGGGGCTCCAAAATCACTGCAGATGGTGACTTCAGCCATGAAATTAAAAGACACTCCTTGGAAGAAAAGTTATGACCAACCTAGATAGCATATGGAAAAGCAGAGACATTACTTTGCCAACAAAGGTCCGTTTAGTCAAGGCTATGGTTTTTTTCAGTGGTCATGTATGGATGTGAAAGTTGGACTGTGAAGAAAGCTGAGTACCGAAGAATTGATGCTTTTGAACCGTGGTGTTGGAGAAGACTTTTGAGAGTCCCTTGGACTGAAAGGAGATCCAACCAGTCCATTCTAAAGGAAATTAATCCTAGGTGTTCTTTGGAAGGACTGATGCTAAAGCTGAAACTCCAGTACTTTGGCCACCTCATGCGAAGAGTTGATTCTTTGGAAAAGACTCTGATGCTGGGAAGGATTGGGGGCAGGAGGAGAAGGGGACGATAGAGGATGAGATGGCTGGATGGCATTAACTACTCTATGGACATGAGTTTGGGTGAACTCTGGGAGTTGGTGATGCACAGGGAGGCCTGGCGTGCTGCAGTTCATGGAGTCTCAAAGAGTTGGACAGGACTGAGTGACTGAACTAACATCCCCTTTTATAATTTTTTTGAAGTAAGATTTTAGTAACTTTATAATATATACATTTATTCATACTATTCTGAAAGTCAATATGAGGTTTCTGGAACAGAAAAGAATTCTTATTACTTCCAACAATAACTGAAGCAATCTCCATTGCTGTATTTTTCTACAACAATGCAAATCCAGACAGACAAATCTGCTTGTACATCAAGGACTTTTATTTTTATTTGTTTATTTTATTTTTTTGAGGGAAAGATTTATTTATTCATTTGCTTGTTTATTTAGCTTTCTTAATTTTATTGTAATAAGATCACTTAATATAAGATGTATGCTCCAAAAATTTCAAATGCACAATACATTATTATTGACTAAAAGTACAATGTTGTGCAGCAGATCTCTGGAAGTTATTCATCTTACTTGAATATTCCCTGGAAGAGGAAATGGCAACCCACTCCAGTATTTTGCCTGGAAAATTCCATGGATGGAGGAGCCTGGCAGGCTACAAGTCCATGGGGTCGCAAAGAGTGAGACACGACTGAGCAACTTCACTTTCACTTTTGTTCATGGGCATTTGTTTCCACATCTTAGCTACTGTGAATAGCGTGATAGTGAAAATGGGAGTGGTACTATCTCTTCAAGATTCAAGAGGGTTTCTAAAGTCACAGAAAGGAACACTGAAGTTAGAAACCTCATGTAGTTTACATGTATGCTTTCCAGCTTCTACTGTCCTCTTCTGAGAGATGAAAGGAATCTGATCTCTTTAATGTGGAGCTTCCCAGGTGGCACTAGTGGTAGAGAACCTGCCTGCCAGTGCGGGTGTCATAAGCGATGCAGGTTTGATCCCTGGGGTTGGGAAGATACCTTAGAGGAATGCATGCAACCCACTCCAGTGTTCCTGCTTGGAGAACCCGATAGGCGGAGGAGCCTGGAGGACTAGAGTCCATAGGGCCACAAAGAGTCAGACATGATTGAAGCAATTTAGCAAAGCACACAGCACATCACCTTAATGTAAAAAACTTCCTCTTTGAGAACAAAATTGGAGGTGCCTGGATTTTCATCTTCTGGAACATAAATAAATGTCTATTTATATTGGGAGAGGGAAATAAATCAAACAATGTTTCCAAAGTTTTAGATTTTTATCCTGCTTTGAAATGTAAATAACTTGCTAGAAGAGTTACATCTCACTATTTATTGTAAACTTTTAAGACCTGTCCATTAGCCCAAGTTGCAGGGTTTTTTTTTTTTTTTTTTTTTTTTGCTTAAAAACCTCTTTCTGAAATATGAAAATATTTATATTACTTCCAGCTGATTTTTGTCCAATTTTTTTGAATTTTGTAATATGGATATATTCTTCATAACATATGTTCTTCTTAATACTGTTCTTCATATATTCATACATATATTCATATATATGTTCATATATTTTGAGAACAATTGTCACCTTGTGCGTCTCTTTTGTCAATTTATATTTGTATTTCTGTGGTTTAATATATTTTATTCTGACATCTTCTGTTTACTAATCCTTTCAACATCAGTGTATAATCTATTACTAAATTCATTTACTGCAATCCTAGTGACAATTTTTAAATCATTCGATTATAGCATTTCCATTTCATTATTATTTTCTATTACTGATCTGTGGTGATATTCTCTATCTTGTCATCCATTTTCTTGAGGATATTAATCACGGTTAGGTGGGTCAGTGGTAAAGAATCTACCTGCCAAAGCAGGAGACATGGGAGATGTGGGTTCTATCCTTGGGTTGGGAAGATCCCCTGGAGGAAGAAATGACAATTCACTCCAGTATTCTTGCCTGGGAAATTCCATGGACAGAGGAGCCAAGCAGGTTATAGTGCATGGGGTTGCAAAGAGTCAGAGAGGACTTGGCGACTGAGCACTCACATCAGTGTAAAAATAGCGTCTGAACCCTTGGATGGCTGAGTCTTCCATGGGCCTATGTCAATTGTCTCTTTCCTCCTGGTTTTGTTTATCAATCATTTTTGACTGAATGCTCTAAACTACATAAGGAAATTGTTGATGCTTGATACGATGGTATGTTCTCCACAGAGAATGTAATTTTGCTTTTGACAGAGTTAGGATAAAGGCAGATCACCTTGCATCTTAATCCTCTCTCATATGGGGGTGTTTGGACACTGTGATCTTTTCTAGTTCCATCATACCCCACTCCTAGGTGTTAGCAAGTCAGGGTTCTCTTCTGACATCCTAGGGCATAAAAATGTCCATTCTTCCCCTGAAATCCAAGTTGTGTGACCCAGGACTCTTTGACCAGTGATACTGAAAACTCTACTACAGGAAACTTGGACAAAACTCTCGGTCTCTAGGCATCGTGCTATCTATAAATAAGCAAGTATCAGTCTCACCTCAGTGAGCAGTCTCATCTCTCTAGGATCACGGTCCCCCAAGATCTGGGTGTCTTTGTAGCTCCCTAGTACTTTCAGAATATATTTTGATGTTTTGTTTTGGTTTTTAATTTCTTCTGCTTCTTTTGTTTTGATATTTCAATCAATGTTTCCAGTTATTCTTAGAAAGAAAATTCCTTCTCCAAAATTTGGTCCATTATAGCCACAGTGTAAGTTCTATTTAAACTATAATGATTCCTAAATGCCTACTTATCATTTAATACTGAGTAAAATTTTTATTTTTTATAGACTATTTTTCTGACATTCCATATTGTCATGTTTCATTGTTTACCATTCTCAGAGTTCCAATATACTTATCAAAACTTGTAATTGAGTGATTTTTTTTATTAATTTGGTTTAAGTCTTTATTTATCACTAAACTGTAAACTCTAAAAATGGAGGAGACATGCCAATTTGCTTACCAAATGATCTCTAGTACCTAACATCCAGTAGACACAATAAATACTTTTAAATCTTAAATAATCAAGTAAAAATTATTTGACATATATAAGAAGACATCTCTAAAATTCAGCCAGCATTCAAATAATGGTTAAATTGGTCTAATTTCAATAGGTTATCATAGGTTAGTTTAATGTATTTCATTGGAAAACATTCTCCAGAATTAAAATGCAAATATGCCTAAAATTTTACTTGAGATATTTTCTTTGTAATAACTTATTAAAATTCCAAGTACATAATGTGTACACAGTAGTTTTAGAAAGACTCTTAAATAACAAAAAATAAAATAAAACAGCATACTTTCTATTTATAAAAATACTTGAAAGCTCCTGTGTGGGAAACAAACTAAAAAGTAAGTAATAAATACACATGGTTTTAATAAGTACTGATATCAGAGACTAATGCAATAAAGCTCTTTAAAATATTAGAAATGCAGTTAAAACTTGCTTTTAAGAGGCATGTTCAATAGCAGTGCATTTTATGAATAATCTTTTAATAAATGAACACATTATAAAAGTTAATTTACCATCCTGAGTTCTCAATTCAGTACATAATATTAGTTCTCTGGCAAAATTCTCATCTTTGACATATGGTCTAAATATTCTCAGTAGATTTCTTCATTCCATAAACAATTTTTCTTTACTTGCAGTGTCTTAATATCTTAGCATTAGCCCCTTAAATCTGCCATTCTGATTTGTTTTCTACTATTACTCTTGCCTGGAAAAATCCCATGGACAGAGGAGCCTGGTGGCTGCAGTCCATGGGGTCGCGAAGAGTCGGACATGACTGAGCGACTTCACTTTGACTTTTCACTTTCATGCATTGGAAAAGGAAATGGCAACCCACTCCAGTGTTCTTGCCTAGAGAATCCCAGGGATGGGGGAGCTTGGTGGGCTGCCGTCTACGGGGTCGCACAGAGTCGGACATGACTGAAGCGACTTAGCAGCAGCAGCAGCAGCATTGCAAAATTACTCAAGGCAGAAAAGTATCTATGAACACATTGGCTTAATATGCTTTCTAAACTTAGAATTTTTTTCCAAAGAAATTTCAAGTCAGAACTAGATAGATCAGTACCAGAGTCACATAGTTCCTATTAGCAACAAGACACTAGAAATGGTGACTGTTATAACATCACCATGGAGTAAAGGAGAAATATAAATTTGTCATCAGTAAGATATCAGATGTAAAATTAACCTATCGTTTTTTTTTTTTTAAAGGGATATAATCCTTTAATGTGTTTATTTGGTTTAGTGTTACATGTATTCTTGTTCACATTTAACTTTCTAGAAGAGTGAGTAATATCAATACAAAGAGCAATGCGTTTGGAGCCAGACGGTTGTGAGGCTGGATTCTGACTTTACAATTCATTATTCGTTTGCTGTCACATTTCTGCTTCTGTGTCTACAACATGGTGCTGATATTGTCTGCCATTTAAAGGACTAAGGTAGAATAGTCACAAAGTGCATAGCAAGGTTTCTGGCTCAAACCAAACATCCAGTGTATGCTACTTTTCTTTTTGCCTTATATTAATGTTGTTAAATATCTTTTATCTCATATAATTTTTATTCAGTCTAATATGCATCTTGCAACCACTAGATCAGGTCTATAAACTGAATATACTTTCTACAATAGTTGTTATTGTTGTTCATTTGCTAAGTCGTGTCCGACTCTTTGCAACCCAATGGACTGCAACATGCCAGTCTCCTCTGCTCTCCACTGTCTCCTGGGGTTTGCTCAAATTCATGTCCATTGAGTCAGTGATGCTGTCTTAATATTTCTATCTAATTTTCTACAGAATTTGACATAAACAATTTTCCTTTTACAGAAAAATTTCCCTTAAGAGGTTATTTCTTATAGAAAAAGTCAAAATATAAATAAAATATCTCATTGATATTTAAGTCATATAAATCTTTTTGATCAGGGACTAAATTACGTGTCTGTGCCTCTTAAAATCTAGGGGGGAAATGCTGATGATGGAGCTCAGCCTGACTTGCAGAATTTTAGGGAGCACTATAATCAGATAATGGCTTCCCTGGTTTCTCAAATAGTAAAAAATCCACCTACAGTGCAGGAGACTTGAGTTCCATCCCTGGGTCGGGAAGATCCCCTGGAGAAGGAAATGGCTATGCACTCCAGTATTCTTGCCTGGAGAATTCCATGGACAGAGGAGCCTGGCAGGCTACAGTTGATGGGGTCACAAAGAGTCAGACCATGACTGAGTGACTAACACACACAATCAGATAACATTCACTGTCTTAAACATAAATACAGGAAATATAGTTCATGAAATATAGCTCCACAAGAGAAAACTTTTATGAGGCTAAATATAAACTCTATTCATTTCCTTTATCATGACCAATTGCTACTATTGTTATGCTGTCAAGAACAATTTGGAAAACTATCAAATGTATGCTAGTCACACTTCTAGTTTAAATGACATAATCCAAACTATGAAGTCAGAATTCAATACTGGCTTTTTAAAACTCAGTTCACCTTCCCAGGTTCCTCAAAGTGGTATAGAAGATTGGTCTTCTAGGATCTCTTCACAGGTGGAGATCCTCTTGCTGAGGGCAGAGAGAAGTCCACTGCTTGCACGCAAATTCCTGTGCCTTCTTCGACTGGCCACAGGTTTGTCTATTCAGGCTCTTGGTAGAGAGGAGTAATACCATGAGGATTGAATTTAGAGTATGGAAGCTATGAGGAAGCGTTATCCTGGTCTTAGAGATGAATTTCTAAAAGCCACACCTAAGGTCCATCTCCCAGTTGCATTTCACTATGTATAGTCACATGCATTCTTTCAAGACATTTCTCTTTTCTTTTATCCTTGAGTTGCATTGACAAAGATGTTCTGTAGTGATCCTAACTTCACTTTGAAGCAGGATTAGGAGAGGAGAGAGGTAGGGAAAAGTGTGAGGAAGAGGAAATAAAATGTTTTACCCTCTTGTCTTTACATATAGAGGGATGTTAAGCTGATCTTTTCATCAGCTTGTACATTCATTTCTTCTCCCAGTCAGGTGAAACCATTTACCTTCTTTAGTAAGCAAACAGAAAGATAAACCTGCAAATATCCTCAATTGTAATTTCAAATTACTTGTCCTCAAAGGAGTTTAACTAAGTGATCTTTACTTTTCATAGGGTGCTACAGATAGGAACACTTCCACCAGTATTTCCAACCATCTCCCCATCTGCCCACCCTTAGTGTGCTCTGACTGCATGTGTTCCATCTTCTCGCACCACGTGCTTCATCCTTATCAATCTGGAGAACACCACCACTTCTTTTGTCACCACTTCTTTTGTCAGTTTCTCTATCCTGGACATAAAGTGAGAATTTTAATCATTCTGACTTCCATTATAAATAGTTCATTGGACACTAATAAACATTACTCAAAGAAGTGAAAGAGGAGAAAATGCAGGTAAGATGTGTTTGAAATATTCATAGAGTTTTTGACCTGAGGTCCTCAGGCTGGGTGCCTGGCAGGGCTCAAATGATTTTCAGTTGAAGACAAAATGCTTAAATATCCCTCAACAGTAGAGTATATTCTTTTTCACTAGTGAGAAACACAAGTTCAACAGAATTGGATTTTTTATTTTAACTTGTCACTTGACATTTTAGAAATATCATCCTGGTTAATTTTGTCCTTAATGATAAAATAATAGTGATGAGACTAATATAAATAGAGAAGCAAAAATTATCATTTTTGAGGGCTTTTGCATCTCTTTTTTGCTAAAAGCTCTGTGTGCATTATCACTACAATGTCAGAATAACTCAGTGAGGTAGATATTACTTTTCCCATTTTATAGTTGAAAAAACTGGAGCTCAGCAATATCAAGTTGTCACATTTCTGTTAACACACAAACCTTGGCACCCCAGCTTACTATGATATGAGACCAAAGCCCATGCCTCTGGTAACTGAGCTACATTGCCAAATATAAACTCATAAGCTTCCCTAGTGTTTTACAATTTTCACAATGTTTATCTTTTTTCATTAATGTAGCTCAAAAATCTCTTAAATAATTTAACATATGATTTATTAACATTTTTAGATGTCTTATTTGTTTAAATGTTTTATTGTGATGAAAACACTGAACATGAGATCTACTCTCTCAACAAAATTTTAAGTGTATGATATAGTATGTTACCTATAGGCACAATTTCTTGCAGTAGACCTCTATGATTTATTTATCTTATGTAATTGAGACTTTATGACCACTTATGAGCAACTCTTCATTTTTCCCTGCCCCTAACCCCTGACAGGGCTTTCCTTGTGGTTCAGATGGTAAAGAATCTGCTTGCAATGCGAGAAACCTGGGTTCAGTCCCTGGGTTGGGAAGATCTCCTGGAGGAGGGCAGTGCAACCCACTCCAGTAGTCTTGCCTGGAGACTCCCAATGGACCGAGGAGCCTGGCAGGCTGCAGTCCACAGGGTCACATAGAGTGAGACACCACTGTGCACAGTACAAAACAACTCTTGACAACCAAAATTTCACTTTCTGATTCTATGAGTGTGGTTATTTCAGTGCATAAATGGAATTATCAATATTTGTCCCCCTGTGACTGGTTTATTTTACTCAGCATAGTGTCCTCAAAATTTCCTGCATTTTCACATATTTCAGGATTTTCTTTTTCTTTTTTAAAAATCTGAATAGTTTCTTATTTTGTATATCTATTTTACATTTTTCCTTATTTGTTCATCCATTGATGGACAATTTCTGCATCTTGGCTGTTGTGAACTGTGCACAGTAATGAACAGTGAAGTGTGAATAACCCTTGAGATCTTGATTTGAAATATTTTGCAAAAATATACTGGAGTGAAATTGCTAGATCATATGGTAGTTCTATTTTTAATTTTTTTTGTGGAATCTCCATGCTGTTTTCCATAGCAGCTGCACTATTTTGCATTTCCACCAACAGAATACAAAGGTTGGAGAAATGTCTATTCAAATCTTTAGCCCATTTCTAAATTGGATTATTAACCTTTTTTGTCTATCTTGGTTTGTCTTGTTTGATTTTTTTGCTACTGAGTTGTAACAGTTCCTTATATATTTTGGAAATTAACCTGATAAATGATTTTCAAATAATTTCACCCATTCTCAGGTTGCCTTTTCACTCTATTGGTTGTTTCCTTTAATGTTCAAAGGCATAAGAAAACAGGAAAAAAAAAAAAAGACTCTATGTAACTAATTTGCCAATAACCCAGAATTTTTAAAAGGCAAAATCAAAATTTGAATTAAATTATTCTCAATAATCCATACCTCTCTGTGCAAAATAAATTGATAGATTTCATTAAACCTTTTCTTGAAACAGCACATGAAACATTAACTATTTTATAGAACTTTGAAAAATAGACGAGAAATATCAGTATGAAATTCTAGTAATGAAGCCAAGAAGGAAATAGCAATATGTGACAGGCCCTCTGGGCAACAGCTGCTTTTGTTTTATAAATTACTTTTTTTATGTTAAATTACTCTGGAAGAGGTTGCTCGTATGTTTTATTCAAGTCAATTCCATGCATAATATATAGTGAATGTCTACCATGTGAGCAAAAGGACTACCTAAACAGTACTCTTATATGTTCACTGAATCTATCTACTCAATGGCACGGCCCATTTGTGGGTTGACCCAACAGTTTCAGTTGTCACAGGGACCTGCCGACTCATAAATACTTCATATGACCTCTTACCTTAGTTGCTAGTATTACTATCATCTAGTGTTTTATTTTATTCTTAACACATAAGATTTAGCCCACTTCTTGATAAATGAATGGAAAAATAAATCATTTTTTAAATAGTCCTGGTGATAGTATTTTGTAGTTCAACAGTATATGAGGAAATAAGAAACCTTTGTTCTCCTATTTTATTAAAATTTAATACATAAAAGAAAATAAGGAAAATGGGAAAAGGTTATCAATATGACATTCATCAGGTATTTTAGAATTTTTACTTTATTCATGGAGCATGTACTTGTATATGAACTGACCAGTGATGTACCTTGAAGGGTGCAATTTAGAGGATATATTTCAATTGTGTTTTAATTTCACCACACTAGGAGCCTCTTATTTGAATTAGTATCAATGGTGATTTGGAATGACAACAATATGTTTTAAAACAACCTGTTATCCTTCTCAAATATAACATGATTATGAAATTCCTTGTGCAGAACTAGTTCTTTTCTTCCTTAGAAAATGTGAATGTTCTAATTACTCACTCATTTTGGTTCAGAGACTATTATAATTCTTTAAATTTGATTCTTCTACAGAATACAGAGGTTGGGAAATTATTTTCTGATTGAAAAATGAGAGAAGTCAATTTATTGACTTTATACTCTTTCTTTAATGTCTAAATATTTATAGCAATTTTGAATGATTCTACATAAAGTATTTAATATTAATAGCGTTTAAGGATTATGCGGAACTTTAGTCATTATGAAATGTTTAGAAATTGCAGGTTTTATTTTTTGTTTGTTTGTTTTTAACAGCATCATTTTTAGATAACTCAGTATTCAGGCCACATCTTTAGCATCTCAGAAAAGTAAACCAAATAAGGGAAGACTGTCAGTGTAGTTTACCATGGTCTAGCTTCAAAATGCATATGAATTGCTGCTGCCATATCAAGCATGTGCAATTCATCCAGATATTCAAAATTACTGCAGTTAGCAGCATTGACTGATTTTGAAGTACTGGGGTCTTTTTCTCCCTAGTATGTATACAGCATAGCTAAGGTTTCCAAGATGGGATTCTAGAGGTCGGAGAACACCAAAACCATATCATTGTGCTCTAGTGTCTTACACAAATTCATACCCAAGGTGAGCCTTCAGAAAATGTAAGTTTAATGAATGGATAAATGTTATTAAGACCATTTTTGCATGAAGTAGCCATATTAAATCAGTTCCAGAAGATCTAATTTAATCTGACAAGACCATTCTGTCTATACAAATCTGATCTTGGGAAAATCAGAAATTTTAGGCTTGACTGACATCATTGGCACTATGTCTTGTAAGCCAGTACAAATTTATGCTGCAAAAGCACCTTTACATTGAAGAACTGAGCAGGTTATAGGAAAAATATCTCTTCTAATTTAGCAACAGTAGCATTTAACATGGTGCATCAATAGTCAACATTGAGGGGCCAATGGATCAGGAACTTTCCCAAATAGTTTTTGCCTATGATTGCAATTAAGTGACCATAGCCTATTCAAAAGTTAAAAAAAAAAAAAAAGAATGTAAAATCAGATGAAATGGAAGGAAAGGCAAATATAAGAAGAACTGATATTTGGTGGCATTCTGGGCACAGATTAAATTTTATCCTTTTTCAGATACATTTCACAGACCACTTGTGTTCAGAGAACAAACAGAAAAAGGAGGGTTAGCCAGATTCATAGATTTATGTCTCCTTCCCCTTCTTACTCTTTACAATGGGAGTAGTTCTATGCTTTACAATATTTCTACAAGATATTTTATGTGAAGAAAGAATTCTGATATCTTTCAAAAATGTGTTATCATTACCTTTTATGGTCTTTCTGTATAGGGGGAAAATGATTGAGGGAATTATCTTAATTCTATATTTGACAAATCCTCTGTTGCAATCTACCACCCATTACCTACAGAAAACAACTCTTCAGACATAGATCTTTTATGGCTCACTTTTCTATTTGTAAAATCATTCCCTTCTATGTCACCTGTTTAATTCAAACTTTTCCTAAAGTTGCAACTTCATTTGTCTCCTGACATAACCTATACTTTCTGTCTTCCATAACCATGCTCATCTATTCTCTCCCTTACCTAAAATACTCTTACTAATGTTTTGAACCTGCCTATATACCTGCCTTTATATCTTTCAAACTCTCCTCAAATGGAAATATATTTCAATGCCTTTTTTTTGTAATTCCCATCTGGGTTGGAACTTTTCCTTCTCTGTATTTTAATACAGAGATATATAGCATATGTTTGCTTTTATTTTTTGTTTAGATCAATTATAAAGTTAGCAACACAGTGTACTGGCAAAGAGAGAATGCTCTTGGATTCTCAGTCAAATCTCAATTTTATCACTTTCGAGGTACATGAACCTAAAGTGTTAATGAAGGTATTATTTGTTCAGTCATGTCCAACTCTTTGCGACCCCATGGACTGTAGCCCATCAGGCTCCTCTGTTCATGGAATTCTCCAGGCAAGAATACTGGAGTGGGTAGTCATTCCTTTCTCCAGAGAACCTTCTTGACTTGGGGATTGAACCTGAGTCCCCTGCATTGGCTACAGATTCTTTACTGTCTGAGCCACCAGAGAACCTAAAATAATCACTAAAGCACTTGGTGCCCCAGTTTTCCTATTTCATAGGTATTTTGTGACGTTTAAATACAAGAAAACAAGGAAAATAGCATTTTGTACATGGTAAGTGTTCCATGTAGCTACTTATCAAGATGGTTAGTATATGTTTTATGAACATGCATTATTTCCCCAAAAGACAACAATGACTCTGCACTTTGTTTCATTCTATCATTTATGCATTGTAGAATATATCAAGGTGGTTGATATCTAATAGATAAAGATTCTTTTCAATTGAATTTAAATAAACTAAATCAATACTTTGGCCACCTCATGCGAAGAGTTGACTCATTGGAAAAGACTCTGATGCTGGGAGGGATTGGGGGCAGGAGGAGAAGGGGACGACAGAGGATGAGATGGCTGGATTGCATCACTGACTCAGATGGACGTGAGTCTGAGTGAGCTCCGGAAGCTGGTGATGGACAGGGAGGCCTGGCGTTCGGCGATTCATGGGGTTGCAGTCGGACGCCACTGAACGACTGAACTGAACTGAACTGAAACTAAATCAGTGTCCCGTTTAGAGTCCCTTTATAATAGAAGCCTACATTTTTTCTTTCTTTTTTCCCAGGTTTCCTGGTAGAGTTCCAACTCTGGTGATTACATTTGGCCTTAAACATTCCTGGTGTGATTTAATTGGAAATCTGTCTTTATTTTCTCCCAGAAGGGTAGAAAAAAGAGGAAGCATACAATAATTCCAACCATAAGTGTCTGCATTCCACTGTGATATGGAGGAGACTAATTCCTTTCACCTTGCTGGGCAGAACTCTGTGGAGACACTATCATGTATGCATAGTTTGTAAATGGAAACTCTTCTTGAAGCACAATGGCTAATACACATGGGGAATTTACTATACTCATGCCTAGATGATACGTTTCTCACATGTATTTTATATTTATCATTTCAACTGTCCTTAGAAGAGAGTTGTATGATTAATCCCCCTTTTCCACTAAGACAGTGAGTTCAAAAAGTTTGCATGATGTGCTTAAAGTTATGGGGCTTCCCTGGTGGCTCAGATGATAAAGAATCTGCCTTCAGTGTGGGACACCCAGGTTTGATCCCTGGGTCTGGAAGATGCCCTGGAGAAGGAATTGGCTATCATCTACTCCAGTATTCTTGCCTGGAAAATTTCATGGGCAGAGGAGCCTGGCAGGGTACAGTCCGTGGGGTTGCAAAGAGTTGGACACAACTGAATCAACTTTGCATGCATGCACGCGCAAAGTTATACAGCTAATGAAATGGCAAAATCTGCATCTGAAGACAACTGATTCCAAAGAAGGTAGCTTTTGCTAGATAGATTCTCTATATATTATACTAACATTGAGAGTCATATTTGAAGCATCCTTAGCACATGAAGAACACAAGAGTGACTGCTGGAAATTCCCATAAAATGGGATTTTATGATTTTCTATGGAACTATATGATTTTCTAAGGAACCCTAGAATAATTCAGAATAAAGGGTAGAATGGAAACTGAACTGGAAGTGCTCAAATTTTCTCATCCCAAGGAAGGAGGCTCATAACAGAAAGTTAATTTCAGACACTGAAAATGAAGTTACATTTTATACAAAATTGAGTTTATAATCTGAAATCCATAGCTATTCATAAATATTTTAATTTCAATTATCCAATTTAAACCAATAATTTCAAATTTAATTTTTCAAATTGTGTTGTTGTGTCTGTTGTTGCTCAGTCGTGTCCGACTCTGAAACCCCATAGACTGCAGCATGTCAGGCTTCCCTGTACATCACCATCTCCCAGAGCTTGCTCAAACTAATGACCATCCAACCATCTAATTCTCTGTCGTCCCCTTCTCCTTCTGCTTTCAGTCTTTTCCAGCATCGGTGTCTTTTCTAATGAGTCAGCTCTTTGCATCAGGTGAGTAAATTAATTTTAAAAGCATTGTGAAATGTGTGCATAAACGGCATGGAGTGATGGTTCTATAACTGCCTATCTTTTTTTATTTATTTATTTATTTTTATTTATTTTTTTTTTTAATTTTATTTTATTTTTAAACTTTACATAACTGTATTAGTTTTGCCAAATATCAAAATGAATCCGCCACAGGTATACATGTGTATGGGGAGGGAGGTGGGAGGGGGGTTCAGGATGGGGAACACATGTACACCCATGGCAGAGTCATGTTGATGTATTGCAAAACCAATACAATATTGTAAAGTAATTAGCCTGCAATTAAAATAAATAAATTTAATTTATTTTAATTGCAGGCTAATTACTTTACAATATTGTATTGGTTTTGCAATACATCAACATGACTCTGCCATGGGTGTACATGTGTTCCCCATCCTGAACCCCCCTCCCACCTCCCTCCCCATACCATCCCTCTGGGTCATCCCAGTGCACCAGCCCCAATCATCCTGTATCATGCATCGAACCTGGACTGGTGATTCATTTCATATATGATATTATACATGTCTCAATGCCATTTTCCCAAATCATCCCACCCTCTCCCTCTCCCACAGAGTCCAAAAGACTGTTTTATACATCTGTGTCTCTTTTGCATACAGGGTTATCATTACCGTCTTTCTAAATTCCATAAACATGCATTAGTAATGGCACCCCACTCCAGTACTTTTGCCTGGAAAATCCCATGGACAGAGGAGCCTGGTAGGCTGCAGTCCATGGGGTCGCCAGGAGTCGGACACAACTGAGCGACTTCACTTTCACTTTTCACTTTCATGCATTGGAGAAGGAAATGGCAACCCACTCCAGTGTTCTTGCCTGGAGAATCCCAGGGACGGGGAAACCTGGTGGGCTGCCGTCTATGGGGTCGCACAGAGTCGGACACGACTGAAGCGACTTAGCTGCAGCAGCAGCAGCAGCATACTGTATTGGTGTTTTTCTTTCTGGCTTACTTCACTCTGTATAATAGGCTCCAGTTTCATCCACCTCATTAGAACTGATTCAAATGTATTCTTTTTTAATGGCTGAGTAATATTCCATTGTGTATATGTGCCACAGCTTTCTTATCCATTCGTCTGCTGACGGACATCTAGGCTGCTTCAATGTCCTGGCTATTATAAACAGTGCTGCGATGATATTTTGAGGTACACGTGTCTCTTTCAGTTCTGGTTTCCTCAGTGTGTATGCCCAGCAGTGGGATTACTGGGTCATAAGGCAGTTCTATTTCCAGTTTTTAAAGGAATCTCCAGTCTTCTCCACAGTGGCTGTACTAGTTTGCATTCCCACCAACAGTGTAAGAGGGTCCCCTTTTCTCCACACCCTCTCCAGCATTTATTGCTTGTAGACTTTTGGATAGCAGCCATTCTGACTGGCATGAAATGGTACCTCATTGTGGTTTTGATTTGCATTTCTCTGATAATGAGTGATGTTGACCATCTTTTCATGTATTTGTTAGCAATCTGTATGTCTTCTTTGGAGAAATGTCTGTTTAGTTCTTTGGCCCACTTTTTGATTGGGTCGTTTGTTTTTCTGGAATTGAGCTGCAGGAGTTGCTTGTATATTTTTGAAATTAGTTCTTTGTCAGTTGCTTCATTTGCTATTATTTTCTCCCATTCTGAAGGCTGTCTTTTCACCTTGCTTAGCGTTTCCTTTGTTGTGCAGAAGCTTTTAATTTTAACTAGGTCCCATTTGTTTATTTTTGCTTTTATTTCCAATATTCTTGGAGGTGGGTCATAGAGGATCCTGCTGTGATTTATGTCGGAGAGTGTTTTGCCTATGTTCTCCTTTAGGAGTTTTATAGTTTCTGGTCTTATGTTTAGATGTTTAATCCATTTTGAGTTTATTTTTGTGTATGGTGTTAGAAAGTGTTCTAGTTTCATTTTTTTACGAGTGGCTGACCAGTTTTCCCAGAACCACTTGTTAAAGAGATTGTCTTTTCTCCATTGTATATTCTTACCTCCTTTGTCAAAGATAAGGTGTCCATAGGTGCATGGATTTATCTCTGGGCTTTCTGTTTTGTTCCATTGATCTATATTTCTGTCTTTGTGCCAGTACCATACTGTCTTGATAATTGTGGCTTTGTAGTAAAGCCTGAAGTCAGGCAGGTTGGTTCCTCCAGTTCCATTCTTCTTTCTCAAGATTGCTTTGGCTATTCGAAGTTTTGTGTATTTCCATACAAACTGTGAAATTATTTGTTCTAGCTCTGTGAAAAATACTGTTGGTAGTTTGATAGGGATTGCATTGAATCTATAGATTGCTTTGGGTAGTATACTCATTTCCAGTATATTGATTCTTCCGATCCATGAACATGATATATTTCTCCATCTATCAATGTCCTCTTTGATTTCTTTCACCAGTGTTTTATAGTCTTCTATATATAGGTCTTTTGTTTCTTTAGGTAGATATATTCCTAAGTATTTTATTCTTTTCATTGCAATGGTGAATGGAATTGTTTCTTTAACTTCACTTTCTATTTTCTCATTATTAGTGTATAGAAATGCAAGGGATTTCTGTGTGTTGATTTTATATCCTGCAAGTTTACTATATTCATTGATTAGCTCTAGTAGTTTTCTGATGGAGTCTTTAGGGTTTTCTACATAGAAGATCATGTCATCTGCAAACAGTGAGAGTTTTACTTCTTCTTTTCCAATCTGGATTTATTTTATTTCTTTTGCTGTGGCCAAAACTTCCAAAACTATGTTGAATAGTAGTGGTGAAAGTGGGCACCTTTGTCTTGTTCCTGACTTTAGGGGAAATTTCAATTTTTCACCACTGAGGATAATGTTTGCTGTGGGTTTCTCATATATAGCTTTTATTATGTTGAGGTATGTTCCTTCTATTCCTGCTTTCTGGAGAGTTTTGATCATAAATGGATGTTGAATTTTGTCAAAGGCTTTCTCTGCATCTATTGAGATAATCATATGGTTTTTATTTTTCAATTTGTTAATGTGGTGTATTAAGTTGATTGCTTTGTGGATATTGAAGAATCCTTGCATCTCTGGGATAAAGCCCACTTGGTCATTATGTATGATCTTTTTAATGTGTTGTTGGCTTCTGTTTGCTGGAATTTTGTTAAGGACTTTTGCATCTATGTTCATCAGTGATATTGGCCTGTAGTTTTCTTTTTTTGTGGCATCTTTGTCAGGTTTTGGTATTAGGGTGATGGTAGCCTCATAGAATGAGTTTGGAAGTTTACTTTCCTCTGCAATTTTCTGGAAGACTTTGAGTAGCATAGATGTTAACTCTTCTCTAAATTTTTTGTAGAATTCAGCTGTGAAGCCTTCTGGACCTGGGCTTTTGTTTGCTGGAAGATTTCTGATTACAGTTTCAATTTCTGTGCTTGTGATGGGTCTGTTAAGATTTTCTATTTCTTCCTGGCTCACTTTTGGAAAGTTGTACTTTTCTAAGAATTTGTCCATTTCTTCCAAGTTGTCCATTTTATTGGCATGTAAATGCTGGTAGTAGTCTCTTATGATCCTTCGTATTTCTGTGTTGTCTATTGTGATCTCTCCATTTTCATTTCTGATTTTATTATTTGATTTTTCTCCCTTTGTTTCTTGATGAGTCTGGCTAATGGTTTGTCAATTTTATTTATCCTCTCAAAGAACCAGCTTTTGGCTTTTTTGATTTTTGCTATGGCCTCTTTTGTTTCTTTGCATTTATTTCTGCCCTAATTTTAAGATTTCCTTCCACTAACCCTGGCGTTCTTCATTTCTTCCTTTTCTAGTTGCTTTAGGTATAGAGTTAGGTTATTTATTTGACTTTTTTCTTGTTTGTTGAGGTATGCCTGTATGGCTATGAACCTTCCCCTTAGCACTGCTTTTACAGTGTCCCACAGGTTTTGGGTTTCTGTGTTTTCATTTTCATTCATTTCTATGCATATTTTGATATATTTTTTTTAATTTCTTCTGTGATTTGTTGGTCATTCAACAGTGTGTTATTCAGCCTCCATATGCTGGAATTTTTATTAGTTTTTCTCCTGTAATTGAGACCTAATCTTACTGCACTGTGGTCAGAAAAGATGCTTGGAATGATTTGAATTTTTTTGAATTTACCAAGGCTAGATTTATGGCCCAGGATGTTATCTGTCCTGGAGAAGGTTACGTGTGCTCTTGAAAAAAAGTTGAAATTCATTGTTTTGGGGTGAAATGTCCTATAGATATCAATTAGGTCCAACTGGTCTATTGTATCATTCAAAGTTTGTTTTTCCTTGTTAACTTGCTGTTTAGTTGATCTATCCATAGGTTTGAGTGTGGTATTAAAGTCTCCCACTATTATTGTGTTATTGTTAATTTCCCCTTTCATACTAGTTAGCATTTGTCTTACATATTGTGGTGCTCCTATGTTGGATGCATGTATATTTATAATTGTTATACCTTCTTCTTGGATTGATCCTTTGATCATTATGTAGTGTCCTTCTTTGTCTCTTTTCACAGCCTTTGTTTTAAAGTCTATTTTATCTGATATGAGTATTGCTACCTGATTTCTTTTGGTCTCTATTTGCGTGGAATATCTTTTTCCAGCCCTTCACTTTCAGTCTGTATGTGACCCTTGTTTTGAGGTGGATCTCTTGTAGACAGCATATATGGGGTCTTGTTTTTGTATCCATTCAGCCAGTCTTTGTCTTTTGATTGGGGCATTCAATCCATTTACATTTAAGGTAATTATTGATAAGTATGATCCCATTGCCATTTACTTTATTGTTTTGGGTTAGAGTTTATATATCCTTTTTGTGTTTCCTGTCTAGAGAAGGTCCTTTAGCATTTGTTGGAGAGCTAGTTTGGTGGTGCTGAATTCTCTGAGCTTTTGCTTGTCTGTAAAGCTTTTGATTTCTCCTTCATATTTGATAAATGGAAGGTCTGCTGGGGCTACTCAGGCAAGAATCTTGCTTTTTCTTCATATATACAAGTCTCTATGGGTCTAGATTGGATTTATAAAGTGTAACCTAAGTTTACTAGGACTTCTTACATGGTGGATGGCTTCCACCATGGATAGAAGGATAAATGTAAAATTAACAGGCATTCTTAAATGTTAGGCTCAGAACTGGACAGTACTACTTCAGAACAATTTATTGATTACAAATCCAAAGGGAATGGCTGCACAGGATCATCACTAGCAATGACTAGTAAAAGATATGATTCATTGAGAGCTGTTGGGGCAAGGGTGGGGGTGAGAATGAAATAGGTTTGCATGTCCTTCTACCGTCTATCTCCAAACTTCCAGGTGTTTTAAAAATGCTTTCATAATGAAGATGAAGAAGTGGAGAGGGACAGATGTTAGTCAAATATTCAAACAAGCAATCATAAAGTTAAGAGAAGAGAGCAAGAATAAAGTTTCCAAGGAGAGTAGAGCCTGTGTAAATTTCCTTTGGTTTTGAGGAAACATGCTGACTGTGAAGGAGGTCAACGTAGTTGAAATACAGAAAATGGGGAGAACCAGGATGTAAGATGAGGCTGAGAGGAGAGAGGAGTCTTGTAGGGCCTTTAGAGCTGCACTAAGGGAGTTTTCCCTTCATTCCAAGAAAAATGAAACACTATCTAAGAGTTCTAAGCTGGAAAATTACATGGTAAGTTTTCCAATTTTCAAACACATTACTTTGGCTGGTATGCAAAATTTATCCATTTATAATATTGGATAGTAATATCACTTCATAATGCTTAAATGTTCCACACAGTTTCAAGGATACATTAAATACTCCACAAGTGTTACTTGTTTTTAACTGCAGTTATTATTACTGCTGTGTGCTGTTTCTGGTGGCTTAGAGCTGTATTTGTATTCACAGAAATCAGAGATGTTTGGCCAGAAAATCAAATGATGAGGGTTATTTGCTAGACTTTCAGGAAGGGAAGAGAATCCTTTTGAAGATGTAAGCCACATCTGGTGAAAATCTTAGCAGAAAGATAAATTGTCTCCTTTAAAATAATGTACACACTCACACACTGTGAGTGCTAAAGAATAATTAACATGAAATGGTATGATGACTAAGAGAGCTAGTCAAAAGAGGCCTGTGAGGCAAAGTTTTATCTAGTCAGAATAAAAAATGAAAATTCTGGTTAAGCATGTACACATAGTCAATATCCAATCATACAGTTTCACAGTATGAAAAGGCAAAAAGATATGAAACTGAAAAATGAACTCCCCAGCTCAGTAGTAACCGAATATGCTACTGGAGAAGAGTGGGGAAATAACTTCAGAAAGAATGACGAGATGGAGCCAAAGCAAAAACAATACCCAGTTGTGGATGTGACTAGTGATGGAAGTAAAGTCTGATGCTGTAAGAACAATATTACACAGGAACCTGGAAAGTTAGGTCCATGAATCAAGGTAAATTGGAAGTGGTCCAACAGGAGATGGCAAGAATGAATATCAACATTTTAGGAATCACTGAAATAAAATGGACTGGAATGGGTGAATTTAACTCAGATGACCATTGTATCTACTACTGTGGGCAAGAATCCCTTAGAACAAAAGGAGTAGCCCTAATAGTAAACAAAAGGGCAATACTTGGGTGCAGTCTCAAAAATGACAGAATGATCTCTGTTCATTTCCAGGCAAACCATTCAATATCACAATAATCCAAATCTATGCCCCAACCACTAAAGCAGAAGAAGCTGAAGTTGATCGGTTCTACAAGACCTTCTAGAACTAATACCAAAAAAGTTGTCCTTTTCATCATATGGTACTGGAATGAAAAACTAAGAAGTCAAGAGATACAAGGAATAACAGGCAAGTTTGGCCTTGGAGTACAAAATAAAGCAGGGCCAAGGCTAACAGGTTTTGACAAGAGAATGCACTGGTCATAGCAAAAAACCCTCCTCCAACAACAAAAGAGACAACTTTACATGTAAATGTCAAGAGATGGTCAATACTAAAATCAGATTGATTATATTCTTTGTATCCAAAGAAGGAGAAGCTCTATACAATCAGCAAAAATAAGATGAGGAGCTGAATGTGGCTCAGATCATGAACTCCTTATTGCAAAATTCACACTTAAATTGAAAAAAATAGAGGAAATCACTAGGCCATTCAGGTATGACCTAAATCAAATCCCTTACAATTATACAGTGATAAATAGATTCAAGGGATTAGATCTGATAGACAGAGTGCCTGAAAAACTATGGACAGAGAGTGTTTGAAGAACTATAACATTGTACAGGAGTCAGTGATCAAGATCATCCCCAAGAAAAAGAAATGCAAAAAGACAAAATAGTTGTCTGAGAAGGCTTTCCAAATAGCTGAGAAAAGAAGAGAAGCTAAAGGCAAAGGAGAAAAGGAAATATATATCCATCTGAATGCAGAATTCCAAAGAATAGCAAAGAGGTATAAGAAAGCCTTCTTCAGTGATCAATGAAAAGAAATAGAGGAAAACAATAGAATGGGAAAGATTAGAGATCGCTTCAAGAAAATTAGAGATACAAAGGGACATTTCATGAAAAGGTGGGAACAATAAAGGAGAGAAATGATATGGAACTAACAGAAGCAGAAGATATTAAGAAGAGGTAACAAGAATACACAGAGGAACTATACTGAAAAGATCTAATGGCCCAGAAATCATTATGGTGTGATCACTCACCTGGAGCCAGACATACTGGAGTATGAAGTCAAGTGGGCCTTAGGAAGCATCACTATGAACAAAGTTAGAAGAGGTTATGGAGGTCCACCTGAGCTATATCAAGTCTTAAAAGATGATGCTGTGAAAGTGCTGCAGTCAATTTGGAAAACTCAGCAGTGGCCACAGGACTGGAAAAAGTCAGTTTTCTGTCCAATCCCAAGGAAAGGTAATGCCAAAGAATGTTCAAACTATGGCAAAATTGTGCTCATCTCATATGCTAGCAAAGTAATGCTCAAAATTATCTGTACTACACTTCAACAGTATGCGAACTGAGGACTTCCAGATGTGCAAGGTGGATTTAGAAAAGGCAGGGGAACCAAAGATCAAATGGCCAACATCTGTTGGATCATAGAAAAAGCAAGAGAGTTCATAAAAACATCTACTTCTACTTCATTGACTATGCCAAAGTCTTTGACTGCGTGGATCACAACAAACTGTGGAAAATGTTTAAAGCTATGTGAATACCGGACTACTTTACCTGCCTCCTGAGAAATCAGTATGCAGGTCAAGAAGCAACAGTTAGAACCAGCATTGAACATATGGAACCGGACTGGTTCCAAATTGGGAAAGGAGTACATCAAGGCTGTATATTGTAATACTGCTTATTTAACTTATATACAGAGTACATCATGCAAAATGCCGGGCTGGATGAAGCACAAGCTGGAATCAAGATTGCTGAGAAAAATATCAATAACCTCAGATATGCAGATGACACCACCCTTATGGCAGAAAGAGAAGAGGAAATGAGGAACTTCTTGATGAAAGTAAAAGAAGAGAGTTTAAAAACTGGCTTAAAACCCAACATTCAAAAAAACTAAGATCATGGCATCTACTCCCATCACATCATGGCAAATAGATGGGGAAACAATGTGAACAGTGTCAGACTTTTTTTCTTGGGCTCCAAATCACTGCAGATGTTGACTGAAGCCATGAAATTAAAAGATGCTTGATCCTTGGAAGAAAAGCTATGACCAACCTGCTACTGCTACTGCTGCTAAGTTGCTTCAGTCGTGTCCGACTCTGTGCGACCCCATAGATGGCAGCCCACCAGGCTCCCCCTTCCCTGGGGCTCTCCAGGCAAGAACACTGGAGTGGGTTGCCATTTCCTTCTCCAGTGCCTGAAAGTAAAAAGTGAAAAGGAAGTCACTCAGTTGTGTCCAACCCTCAGTGACCCCATGGACTGCAGCCTACCAGGCTCCTCTGTTCATGGGATTTTTCCAGGCAAGAGTACTGGAGTGGGGTGCCATTGCCTTCTCTGATGACCAACCTAGAGAGCATATTAAAAAACAGAGACATTACTTTGCCAACAAAGGTCTGTCTAGTCAAGGCTATGATGTTTCCAGTGGTCATGTATGGATGTGAGTGTTGGACTTTAAAGAAAGCTGAGCTCAGAAGAATTGATGGTTTTGAACTGTGGTGTTGGAGAAGACTCTTGAGAGTCCCTTGGACTGCAAAGAGTTCCAGCAAGTCCATCCTAAAGGAAATCAGTCCTGAATGTTCATTGGAATGACTGATGTTGAAGCTGAAACTCCACAGCTATTTTGGCCACCTGATACAAAGAGCTGACTCATTGGAAAAGATGCTGATGCTGGGAAAGACTGAAGGCAGGAGGAGAAGGGGACAACAGAGGATGAGATTGTTGAATGGCATCACCAACTCAATGGACATGGGTTTGAGTAAACTCCGGGAGTTGGTGATGGACAGGAAAGCCTGGTGTGCTGTGGTCCATGGGGCAGCAAATAGTCGGACATGACTGAGTGACTGAACTGATGGCTTGACAGCTTCACAGCCCAGGGTTAGATTAGTTTCCTGCATTTTTAGTGAGTTCTGAGGAGAAAATTCCTCTTATAACATCAGCACCTCAACTAACCTTTTCTCCTCCAGCATCTTGATTCTTGAGGACTTCTTGGTCTTTTCTTGCTATTTCCTGTAACAAAAGTCCTTGGTCTAGCTGTCTTGTCTGCCACATTTAACCTTAGTGACAACTTGAAGCAATAGCAGTAGAAAGCAGTAGAAAAAAAATCTTCATTTAAGATTTACTTATTAGGCATTTAATAAAAGCCTGCTATGTGCCAGACATTTTCCCGTATTTTAGCAATCTAGAAAACTGACTCTTAATAGCTTAGATTCTAGTAATTAGGACAGAGGGGAAAAGGGAAAAAAGGCTTACCAGGTGACTCAGTGGTAAAGAATCTGCCTCCCAGCAACCCACTCCAGTTTCTTTCCTGGGAAATCTCATGGACAGAGAAGCCTGGTAGGCTACAGTTATGGGGTTACAGAGTTAGATATGATTAGACAACAACAATAAGGGAAAAAAATAAATGAAAGGAAAGAAATTTTCCTTAATGATAACTGTCAAAATAATATAAAAAAAATGATATAGTGGAAAATGACTGGGCCAGTTGGGGTGGAAAGTGTATATATTTTACTGAGTGATGTAAAGAAGCTACCCTGGTGGCTCAGAGGTTAAAGTGTCTGCCTGCATTTCAGGAGACCTGAGTTCAATCCCTGGGCCAGGAAGATCCCCTGGAGAAGGAAATGGCAACCCATTCCAGTATTCTTGCCTGGAGAATCCCATGGACAGAGGAGCCTGGTGGGCTACAGTCCATGGGGTCGCAAAGAGTCGGACACGACTGAGTGACTTCACTTTCACTTCACTTATAAAGAAGTTACAACCTAGATCTAAGTTTCTAGGAAGAATAAACAATAAACTCAAAAGTTCTAAAGATACAGATGTGGAGGAACAGGTAGAGGCTTAGTATTATTGAGTCACGGTCTTAATAGCAAAGAGTAGTAGGGAATGATGTTAGAAATGCAAGCAGGCATGGGTCATAAAGTGAGAACTTTGTGCCCATACTAAAGTTTGAATTTTCTTCTATGTGCAATGAAAAGCCATGGAAATTTTTAGCAGAAATATATGATCTGATTTATGTTATGTCGCTACCATCTTGGGTGTTTTGTGTTGAACAGATAGGAAGAATTCAAGGTGAGTAATTCAGGATGATGTTTTAAAGGAAAAAGATGTTAGTTTAGATGACAATGACGAAATTGAAGAAAGAGACATTTGCACGTAAAATTCTAACTTCCATTAGAATAAATCAAATCTCTGAGTCTATGGAAAATTTTGGAGTGTGGAGTATGACTTGCAAAAAGTACAGTGTATGGTAGTAAGACATGTCAGTGTACAGGAAGTAGCCAGGAAAAAAAAGATAAAATGGTGTATTCACCCTGAGTTTGTGGAGTATCTAACTTAGCTTTATAATGTTTAGTAAACGGTTGTTTATAGTGGAGTATTTAAGAATAAAGAACAGTTTAAAGCATTTCTTCCATGTAATTAGAACTCAGTAAACAAATTCTAATCCTAATGCCTCTTTGGGTGTTTGTTCTAAAAGGTCTTGTAGGTCTTCATAGAACCATTCAACTTCAGCTTCTTCAGCATTACTGGTTGGGGCATAGACTTGGATTACTGTGATATTGAATGGTTTGCCTTGGAAACGAACAGAGATCATTCTGTTGTTTTTGAGATTGCATCCAAGTAATGCATTTTGGAATCTTTTGTTGACCATGATGGCTATTCCATTTCTTCTGAGGGATTCCTGCCCGCAGTAGTAGATAAAATGGTCATCGGAGTTAAATTTACCCATTCCAATCCATTTCAGTTTGCTGATTCCTAGAATGTCAACATTCACTCTTGCCATCTCTTGTTTGACCACTTCTAATTTGCCTTGATTCATGGACCTGACATTCCAGGTTTCTATGCAATATTGCTCTTTACAGCATCGGACCTTGCTTCTATCACCAGTCACATCCACAGCTGGGTATTGTTTTAGTTTTGGCTCCATCCCTTCATTCTTTCTGGAGTTATTTCTCCACTGATCTCCAGTAGCATATTGGGCACCTACTGACCTGGGGAGTTTCTCTTTCAGTATCCTATCATTTTGCCTTTTCATACTGTTCATGGGGTTCTCAGGGCAAGAATACTGAAGTGGTTTGTCATTCCCTTCTCCAGTGGACCACATTCTGTCAAATATCTCCACCATGACCCACCCGTCATGGGTTGCCCCACGGGCATGGCTTAGTTTCATTGAGTTAGACAAGGCTGTGGTCCTAGTGTGATTAGATTGACTAGTTTTCTGTGAGTATGGTTTCAGTGTGTTTGCCCTCTGATGCCCTCTTGCAATACCTACTGTCTTACTTGGGTTTCTCTTATCTTGGGCGTGGGGTATCTCTTCACAGCTGCTCCAGCAAAGCGCAGCCATTGCTCCTTACCTTGGACAAGGGGTATCTCCTCACCACCACCCTTCCTGACCTTCAGTGAAGTAACAGGCAAATTTGGCCTTGGAATACGGAGTGAAACAGGGCAAAGACTAATAGAGTTTTGCCAAGAAAATGCATTGTAATAACAAACACCCTCTTCCAACAACACAAGAGAAGACTCTATACATGGACATCACCAGATGGTCAGCACCGAAATCAGATTGATTATATTCTTTGCAGCCAAAGATGGAGAAGCTCTATACAGTCAGCAAAAACAGGACCAGGAGCTGACTGTGGCTCACACCATGAACTCCTTATTGCCAAATTCAGACTGAAATTGAAGAAAGTAGGGAAAACCACTAGACCATTCAGGTATGACCTAAATCAAATCCCTTATGATTATACAGTGGAAGTGAGAAATAGATTTAAGGGCCTAGACTGAAAGATAGAATGCCTGATGAACTATGGAATGAGGTTCATGACATTGTACAGGAGACAAGGATTAAGATCATCCCCATGGAAAAGAAATGCAAAAAAGTAAAATGGCTGTCTGGGAAGGCCTTACAAATAGCTGTGAAAAGAAGAGAAGCGAAAAGCAAAGGTGAAAAGGAAAGATATGAACATCTGAATGCAGAGTTCCAAAGAATAGCAAGAAGAGATAAGAAAACCTTCTTCAGTGATCAATGCAAAGAAATAAAGGAAAACAACAGAATGGGAAAGACTAAGGATCTCTTCAAGAAAATCAGAGATACCAAAGGAACATTTCATGCAAAGATGAGCTTGATAAAGGACAGAAATGGTATGGACCTAACAGAAGCAGAAGATATCAAGAAAAGATGGCAAGAATACGCAGAACTGTACACAAAAGATCTTCACGACCCAGATAATCACGATGGTGTGATCACTCACCTAGAGCCAGACATCCTGGAATGTGATGTCAAGTGGGCCTTAGAAAGCATCACTACGAACAAAGTTAGTGGAGGTGATGGAATTCCAGTTGAGCTATTCCAAGTCCTGAAAGATGATGCTGTGAAAGTGCTGCACTCAATATGCCAGCACATTTGGAAAACTCAGCAGTGGCCACAGGACTGGACAAGGTCAGTATTCATTACAATCCCAAAGAAAGGCAATGCCAAAGAATGCTCAAACTACCGCACAATTGCACTCATCTCACACGCTAGTAAAGTAATGCTCAAAATTCTCCAAGCCAGGCTTCAGCAATATGTGAACC
The DNA here is from genome assembly GCF_029407905.1 of Bubalus kerabau. NCBI lineage: Eukaryota > Metazoa > Chordata > Mammalia > Artiodactyla > Bovidae > Bubalus > Bubalus kerabau. Next base: position 4,950,204 of record NC_073635.1, on the reverse strand, counting down.
GTGAACTTCCTGATGTTCAAGCTGGTTTTAGAAAAGGCAGAGGAACCAGAGATCAAATTGCCAACATTCGCTAGATCATAGAAAAAGCAAGAGAGTTCCAGAAAAACATCTATTTCTGCTTTATTGACTAGGCCAAAGCCTTTGACTGTGTGGATCACAAGAAATTGTGGAAAATTCTGAAAGAGATGGGAATACCAGACCATCTGATCTGCCCCTTGAAAAACTTGTATGCAGGTCAGGAAGCAAGAGTTAGAACTGGACATGGAACAACAGACTGGTTCCAAATAGGAAAAGGAGCTCATCAAGGCTGTATATTGTCACCCTGTTTATTTAACTTATATGCAGAGTATATCCTGAGAAACGCTGGACTGGAAGAAACACAAACTGGAATCAAGATTGCCGGGAGAAATATCAATAACCTCAGATATGTAGATGATACCACCCTTATGGCAGAAAATGAAGAGGAACTCAAAAGTCTCTCGATGAAAGTGAAAGTGGAGAGTGAAAAAGTTGGCTTAAGGCTCAGCATTCAGAAAACAAAGATCATGGCATCCGGTCCCATCACTTCATGGGAAATAGATGGGGAAACAGTGGAAACAGTGTCAGACTTTATTTTTCTGGGCTCCAACATCACTGCAGATGGTGACTGCAGCCATGAAATTAAAAGACGCTTACACCTTGGAAGGAAAGTTATGACCAACCTAGATAGCATATTCAAAAGCAGAGACATTACTTTGCCAACCAAGGTTCGTCTAGTCAAGGCTATGGTTTTTCCTGTGGTCATGTATGGATGTAAGAATTGGACTGTGAAGAAGGCTGAGCGCTGAAGAATTGATGCTTTTGAACTGTGGTGTTGGAGAAGACTCTTGAGAGTCCCTTGGACTGCAAGGAGATCCAACCAATCCATTGTGAAGGAGATCAGCCCTGGGATTTCTTTGGAAGGAATGATGCTAAAGCTGAAACTCCAGTACTTTGGCCACCTCATGCGAAGAGTTGACTCATTGGAAAAGACTCTGATGCTGGAAGGCATTGGGGGCAGGAGGAGAAGGGGATGACAGAGGATGAGATGGCTGGATGGCATCACTGACTCGATGGACGTGAGTCTCAGTGAACTCCGGGATTTGGTGATGGACAGGGAGGCCTGGCATGCTGCGATTCATGGGGTTGCAATGAGTCAGACATGACTGAGCGACTGATCTGATCTGAATGCCTCTTTAAAAAAATAAAAATAAAAAAGGAGTTCCTTTTGTCTTGCCTCATTTTTTGTGGAAGAAGAATGGCTTCAAAGTAGGCTTGCATATCACCCCTGCCAGAGTGGTACCAAAAATACACAGATCCTTAATTTTCCTCTTGGAATATTTGACACAGTAAAAGACATGTAATCTTGCTGTGCTGAGGAACAGTTCCTGCTATTTTGCTTCTGATTTCCATTAATGGAAATGATTTAATAAACAGAAATCCAGATTGAAGTTCAGCAGACATTTTGTTGGTGGGGGGAGAATGACGTGCAGGAAATGTTTTATTAACGAGCTCTGTGATAAGTCACATGCATTGAGTATGTGTCATTTCCCAACTTACAGATTTATACTGTTTCTTCCTCCTCCAGGATTCAAATACAATCATGCATATCATGTATAAGGAAAAGTACATTTGAAATATTCTCTCTAACAGTATAATCTTTGCATGTGAACTTGAACCACTAAGTGATTTAGAGACTTGCCCTAAGTATTACACATACTGAGTAACGAAGACTGGTTTATACATTGAAGATACATTGAATTCTTAGCTTAAAATCCCTCATTCATGCCGAGTCAATCTAATTTTTAAAAACTCATGTTTTAATAACCAAAGCCTAACACCCTTATCTTTAAATATCAATGAATTGAAGGTTCAGGTAATTTTCCAATTTCACTGTGAATGTGATAATACTTAAAAGACTAGAGCATGTGAGAAAGGTAATATAGTTAAATAAAATTAGACAAAAATGTGTAATGTATGTTTTTCATATTCACCTTATCAAATCCTTTAAGTATAGATAAAATTGACTGTGAATAGTTCTTTATTATGAGATTTACAAACTTTTGTTAAATTTCTATAGCTTGAAAAAATATCATGAACCAGTAAAAATCAAGAATACTTAACAATTGCTTAAGTGCATTGACTGATCTTTCTTATTATCTGTTATTAGTGTTTAAGTGCATTAACACGACACTTCGTCATCATACACATGCCTATCATTTCAAACCTCTAGGACTGGCATATGGTAAACTTGATTCTTACATTAGTATGCAAGATATATTCATGACTAGTTTTAATACACTGCTCTGAGTCAGTTGCCATGTTTCTCCAGGGTGATGTATTTGGTTATACTGTGGTGGGTGTTTACATGAATGTTATTGATGATTTAAGCAACTTGGCTCAGAGGCTTTTTTAATAACTCCTGCTGAAGAAAAGGTAATAATAGTGGACAATACCATCATCTATCACACAATACTTCAGACTGTTCCCATTAGGAAAGAACCACTCAGCAGTTTTTCCAGGTGTTAACTATCAGCTACAAATACCTCCTTATTTTCAGCTTTGCTCTGTGTCAACATAAATTAATAGTGGTTTTGCAAGTTAATTTCTTTTACTATCCAATGCTTTCTCTAAGAGCATGTCATGAATTCACAAACAGCAGTGACACATGTCTCATATCTATAAAAGTACTTTCATTCAATTCATTTAATTTGTAAATTAGAAAGAGGTAAAATGATATAACCAAAAAACAAGCAAAATTATGTGGGATGTCTGCCTTATGCATCAATATTATGTAGAATATCAAGTTAAAGGATATGAAAGTTGGTGTAATGTGTAGACGGTACTGCTGAAGAGAAAGTCCTCTGAGGTATGAAGGTCCTGGCAGAAATTCTCTCTCAGCCCTTTTAGTAATAAGACCATGGGCACACTATGAACCTCCCTGAATGTCAGTCTTCATCTTTAAACTGAGGAAAATAATGTAGCTACTTTAGAAGATATATTGCAGATAATACCTTAGTATGCCTGACATGTATTAAGCACTTGAAAAAATTATAGATATTGTTATTGTGATTATTAATGTTAAAATAGAAAATAAATGACATTTTAAATTTCATTTATTCTATTTTGGTTTTAAGACAAGTCTGCTAATTCTTTGACAACTCCTCCTACTTTTATGTGGCATTTATCCTCTGCCCAGTATGGATTGGCCTTAAAACTCACTTCTAACAAATGCGGGAGAAGTTGCTGTGTGCCTTCTAAGAATAGTTCATACATTGTGGTAGAGTTCCCTTTTGACTCTCTCTCTCTTTCTTTTGGTACACCTGCATTTTGAGCTCAGGAAGCAGTAGATTATATGAGTTTGAGCAACCTCCGGGAGTTAGTGAAGGACAGGGAAGCCTGATGTGCTGCAGTCCTAGGGGTCTCAAAGAGTTGGACACGACTGAGCAACTGAACAGAAAAGATTACCAAAACGCTATTTCAAGTCACCTCATCCTATATTTCTGCCCTTTTTCTCTCTTCCTCTCAACATCACATTAATTTAATTGTATTTTTATGAACAGTATAGAAAATTTATTTTCAAATGGTAGTACTTTATTCCTTGTAGGTCCATTTGTGTAAGAAATTAGGGGATGTGGAGAGTAAAAGATGATGAGCTATGCTAAGCCATAAGTATGGGGAAAAGTAAACAGATTTTACATAAGAGACAATGGTTCCATCTCTGTGAAAATGTATGGAGGTATGAAGCAGCTGCATTATGGCAGCCTTCTTAGGCTGTAGAGCTGGCAAAAAGACACAGATATGGGGACATGGGCCATCTGCATAGCCACTGCATCTCAGTTATGAAGCTCCACTCACAAACCACCACTTTCCTGAAACTGGGCCACAATGGGAAGACACCTGTGAATGAGAATGACTGTCCATTTTTGGAGAACCTGCGACTTAAGAATCTTAGACTATTAAACCTGACACAGATACTCTAGGTTTCATTATAAAATATTCTAAAGGCTATAAATGGATGAAAATGGCCTGAACTAAGTTAACTTTCCAAAGCATTATCAATTTTTTTTTCTGATTTTCATCATCAATGTTTAGTTGATTTACTAATTAAACAGTGTAGCACATTGATGAGTTTGCTGTATTTGTTTCACAGGATAATTATTACACATGGCACTGAAACCCCATCAGAGGAAAGACTTATTCTGCAGTTTTGCTTTGGGAAATTTCATAGGAGTGAATCTTCCACTTTTCTCACCTCACAATTTAATGAAACACTTCTCTATCTTAAAATCGAGTTCAGTTGCAGAGTCATAGATGCCTAGAAAACTGTAAGTTTGTGTCACAAATTTGCCAAAGATCTGTTTTCAGGCTTGTGCACTCTTCTTCAATGTGATGATACAATTTCATGTGTAGAGAAAAGGTGTGACCTTCTGATTCCTGGGAGTAAGTTCAGTCTCCCATAGACATGTGTTGAAACTTAGAGATAATCTACATTAAAGAAATAGCTTGTACAAACTTCAGCAGTAGAGGAAACAATTATATTTAACATTCTTTTGACCTCTTTTCTCAGTAGCACCACACTTTCATCAGCTTGTCTTCCATCTTGGAAACTTCAAGTGCTTCCCTCTGCCCCTATTTTTGGTCTCTTTCTCTGGTATGCTTCTAATGTGTGAGATTTTCAGGGGCCAACAATTAGAGGTTGCAAAGAGACAAAGCAGATTTTTTTTTTTTTTTTTTACTCCTAATATACTCTGAAAAAATGACAAGTCCTGCAGGAAATAACATTTTGGATGCCAGATTCTCATTACCACTTTAATTGCCTCAGTTGTGACAGTCTGGGCTTGAGCAAATGTCTGGGAACCTGCTGGACCCTTGAGAGTAACACAGGCCAAGGGAAAGCAGCCTTGGAGCTCTACAAGCTGCCAGCCAGGAGATGCTGGAATCAGAGCTTGCCTGAGATTCATCTTTACATGTGAGTCATTGTTACATTGGTGGGGGTGTGACTGTCAGAAATCTTGGTCTCTTCCCTTGTGGCTCAGCTGGTAAAGAATCCACCTGCAATGTGGGAGACCTGAGTTTGATCCCTGGGTTGGGAAGATCCCCTGGAGAAGGGAAAGGCTGCCCACTCCAGTATTCTGGCCGGGAGAATTCCATGGACTGTATAGTCCATGGGGTCACAAAGAGTTGGACATGACTGAGTGACTTTCACTTTCAAAAGCTTATGACAAATATTCATGTAAGCAAAATTAAAATAGGACTAAGTTATATTTTCTCAGCATAGCGTATTTTGCAATAATAGTATTGTCCAAACAACTGTGGAGGGCTTGAGGATAAAATGGGCTTTGAATTTCCCTTCATCTGAAATGGAGTGAACAGTGTAATCAGAGCCTCACATAGAGGGCCATTTGAACAGAGTCAACAGTAAGTAACATTCTAAGTCAAAGCAAAATCTAAAATAAATTTTCCTTAATACTTTCCCTTCCAAATGTCATTCATCTTCATGTAGCCTTTTTAATTGATGTGATTAGAGGTTCTAATTACTGAAAGTCAGGTTAAAGATGAAAAGTACCATGTAATGAAGATGATTATTTTCTTCTAAGCCCTAAAGGAAAACCAAATTCAGATTCTCTTTCCCAGCCTTCTCAACTTCTGTGATAGTTTCTGTATTTAAATAATTCTAAGAGTTAAGGGAAAGAAGTGCCATGAATAGAGCCAATTAAACAAAAAGGAAAATACCTGTGACCTCTCTCAGGTCATAAAGAAGTCTCATGGAATTAGGTTTCAATGGTGTTGCTATTATTATAAACATAAGGTGGCAACACAAATGGATGCAATCTTTTCATGAAGTAATTTATTTTTAAAAAAGTTTATTAAATATCAAACATATCGAAAAAGTACGACATGCAACAAGAATTACCTGTAAAATAAAAATGTTGGTAATATATAGCCATGAAATTAAAAGACACTTGATCCTTGGAAGAAAAGCTATGACAAACCTAGACAGGGTATTAAAAAGCAGAGACATTGCTTTGCTAACAAATGTCCGTCTGGTGAAATGTATGTTTTTTCCAGTAGTCATATATGGATGTAAGAGTTGGACTATAAAGAAAGCTGAGCACCAAAGAACTGATGCTTTTGAACTGCAGTGTTAGAGAAGACTCTTGAGAGTCCCTTGGACTGTAAGGAGATACAACCAGTCCATCCTAAATGAAATCAGTCTTCAATATTCATTGAAAGGATTGATGCTGAAGCTGAAGCTCCAACACTTTGCCCACCTGATATGAAGAACTGACTCACTGGAAAAGACCCTGATGCTAGGAAAGATTGAAGTCTAGAGGAGAGGGGAATGACAAAGGATGAGATGGTTGGATGGCATCACCAACTCAGTGGACATGAGTTGAAGCAAGCTACAAGAGTTGGTGAAAGACAGGGAAGCCTGGCGTGCTACAGTCCATAGGATTGCAAAGAGTCAGACACAACTAAGAGACTGAACTTGACTGATACTTTTTATTACTGGAATAAATACTATGATAGAGTAGTAAAGAGACTGCAGAGATCAGAGTAAAGAGACCAGAACTTACTCATATCCTATATAAACATCTGGTTGATCTAGAGGAGAGTGGGATAATTGGGTAGTAAGAGGTTATCTGGAGACCCCAGTTCTCCCCAATTTATTTTGCTCCATCTTCAACTGTAGTTTCTGTTTCTAGTTGGGTCTCTCTCAATTCTGGTATTCAGTCTGTGGACAGTAGGAAGAGAGGGCAGGAACAGTAAGTAACTGCATTTTTAAAGATGCAGACTGGAAGGTGCATGCATTCTTTTCATTTATATCTCGTTCACAAAATTCAATGACCTCAAGATAAATGTTTACAAGGGTTACTGTACAATTTAGGTTTTTAAGTGAACATCCGCTGCATCATGGAAAAAGCAAGAGAGTTCCAGAAAAGCATCTATTTCTGCTTTATTGACTATGCCAAAGCCTTTGACTGTGTGGATAACAATAAACTGTGGAAAATTCTTCAAGAGATGGGAATACCAGACCACCTGATCTGCCTCTTGAGAAATTTGTATGCAGGTCAGGAAGCAACAGTTAGAACTGGACATGGAACAACAGACTGGTTCCAAATAGGAAAAGGAGTACATCAAGGCTGTATATTGTCACCCTGTTTACTTAACTTCTATGCAGAGTACATCATGAGAAATGCTGGACTGGAAGAAACACAAGCTGGAATCCAGACTGCCGGGAGAAATATCAATCACCTCAGATATGCAGATGACACCACCCTTATGGCAGAAAGTGAAGAGGAACTCAAAAGCCTCTTGATGAAAGTGAAAGTGGAGAGGGGAAAAGTTGGTTTAAAGCTCAACATTCAGAAAACGAAGATCATGGCATCCAGTCCCATCACTTCATGGGAAATAGATGGGGAAACAGTGGAGACAGTGTCAGACTTTATTTTTCTGGACTCCAAAATCACTGCAGATTGTGACTGCAGCCATGAAATTAAAAGACGCTTACTCCTTGGAAGGAAAGTTATGACCAACCTAGATAGCATATTCAAAAGCAGAGACATTACTTTGCCAACAAAGGTCCGTCTAGTCAAGGCTATGGTTTTTCCTGTGGTCATGTATGGATGTGAGAGTTGGACTGTGAAGAAGGCTGAGCGCCGAAGAATTGATGCTTTTGAACTGTGGTGTTGGAGAAGACTCTTGAGAGTCCCTTGGACTGCAAGGAGATCCAACCAGTCCATTCTGAAGGAGATCAGCCCTGGGATTTCTTTGGAAGGAATGATGCTAAAGCTGAAACTCCAATACTTTGGCCGCCTCATGTGAAGAGTTGACTCATTGGACAAGACTCTGATGGTGGGAGGGATTGGGGGCAAGAGGAGAAGGGGATGACAGATGATGAGATGGCTGGATGGCATCACTGACTCGATGGACGTGAGTCTGAGTGAACTCCGGGAGTTGGTGATGGACAGGGAGACCTGGCGTGCTGGGATTCATGGGGTCGCAGAGTCGGACACGACTGAGCGACGGATCTGATCTGAGCCATTGTTGTGTTGCTAAGTCATGTCTGACTCTTTGTGATCCCATGGACTACAGCATTGCAGGCTTCCCTGTCCTTCACCATCTCCTAGGGTTTGCTCAAGTTAATGTCCATTGAGTTGGCGATGCCATCTAACCATCTGATTCTCTGCCATTCCTTTCTTCTTTTGCCCTCAACCTTTCCCAACATCAGGGTCTTCTCCAGTGAGTCAGTTCTTGGCATCAGTTGGCCAAAGTATTGGAGTTTCAGCTTCAGCATCAGTCCATCCAATGAATATTTAGGACTTATTTCCTTTAGGATTGACTGGTTGAATCTCCTTGCAGTCAAGGGACTCTCAGGAGCCTTCTCCAACACCATAGTTCAAAAGTGTCGATTTGAGTATAGTGTACCTATTTAAACTTGTTGGTCTTAGAGAATGAACTTATGATTGCAGAGGGAAAGGATAGGGGGAAGTGATATTTAGGGAGTGTGTGATGGACATGTCCACACTGCTGTATTTAAAATAGATAACCAACAAGGATCTACTGTATAACACATGGAACTCTGCTCAACATTATGTGGCAGTCTGGAAGTGAGGGGAGTTTGGGGGAGGTGCATACATGTATATGCATGCCTGAGTTCCTTTACCGTTCACCTGAAAGTATCACAAAGTTGTTAATTGGCTATACCCCAATATAAAATAAAAAAGTTCAAGAAAATAAATTTGGTGGTGTGATTGTTCTAAAACTGAAAGGAGGAAGGAGAGGAAATATTCTGGTAAGATAGGAATGGATGCCGTCACGTTTAACAACAGAGATGTCTCCAAGTATATTCTGAAGTACATATTTTTATAAGATAATGCAACATCAGCAGATGATTTTACTCCAAAGTTTGTAACACTGAAAAGCATTTATGTCATACTTCACACACACATGCACAAGCACATACACACATATCTAAATTTAATGCTTAGTTTTATGTGTCAACTTGGTTAGGCCATAGTTTTCAGATATTTGGTCAAACACTGGTCTACATTTTGCTGTGAGGTACTGATAGTTTTAGATGAGATTCACATTTGAAAAACTAGACTTTGAGATTCCTCTTTATAATATGTGTGGGCTTCATCCAATCACTTGAAGGCCTTAAGACAAAACAGACCCAATCCCCCATCGTCTGACTCTTGTGACCCCATGGACTGGAGCCTGCTGGGCTCCTCTGTCCATGGGACTCTCCAGCAAGGGTACTGGAGTGGGTTGCCAATCCTTTCTCCAGGGGATCTTCCCAATCAAAACTGGGTCTCCTACATTGTAGACAGATTCTTTACCATTTGAGCTACCAGGGAAGCCCCAAATCCCCCAAGGGAGAAATAATTCTGCCTCTGATGTCTTTGGACTCAAGCTGCAAGATCTGCTCATCCTAGGTCTACAGCCTTTCTGTCTTTGCTGCAGATTTTGTTCTTGTCAACCTCAACCACTGTATGAGACAATTCTTTAAAATCTCTCTCTCTATATATACACACACACACACACACACACACACACACTATATATATATATATACACAGAATCTATTTAACATGCATATCTCATAGAGTTCAAAAAAAGAAGGTGCACTCCTTATTTATAGGATATTGAAGTCAATATAGATTAAACCAGCTATCTTTATAAATTATAGTAGTAACCTTTTATATATTCTGGTTTATTTTGTCCTGTATAATCTATTTTGAAATTAGAGAGATTTATTAAAGTCATAATTCTTGTTATTTTTCCTTTTGCCTCCTGTATTTCATGTTTGACCAAGTTGCTGCCATGTAATTTGATATATAGATTTTCATAATTATTTTCTTCATTGTATATTATTAAGTGCTTTTATTTGTCATTTTTGTTGCTTTTTAGCTGGAAGCATGTTCCTGAAATAACTTTGTTCAACCTTTTCAAGATTTATATAACCGTTTTTCAATGGATCACTTTTATACTTTATAGCTTCAGATTTTGCTTCGTAATATAAGCTGAAGTCTTTTCTCATTTCTTTTAATAGATAAGTTATCATTTACATGTATTGATACGAGGAATGTGTCTGATCTTAATTTTAGATGGTTATTTTATGTTTATGTTTGCAGCATTTTTCCTCTGTTCTATTTGCGGCTTCTTAAAAATATTTACAAAGTTTCAATGATTATTCCAGAGATTACCTTTATATCATGCCTTAGTTCTGTATTTCTGTATAGAGTACATATTAGTTTAATCCTATGAAAAAACAATATTTTTCTACAGTTTCTCTCTTTTTTTTCCTATCATTTTTTTATATTCAAACATTTGACTTATGGTACACTCTTTTTTAGTGTTCTGTTTTGTATAATTAAATATACTTCTGAAAGTGTGAAAGTGTTAATTGCTTAGTCTCTGACTCTTTGCAACCCCATGGACCGTAGCCCACCAGACTCCCCTGCCCATGGGATTCTCCAGGCAAGAATACTGGATTAGCTTTTCCCTTCTCCAGGGCATCTTCCCAACTCAGGGTTCAAGCCAGGTCTCCTGTACATCAGGCAGATTCTGTATTGTCTGAGCCACCTGTGAAACCCCAAAATAATTCTGCTTCAACTAATTGATTTGTCACATTTATGATATAATGTTTTGGCTCATGGCTGCAACACAGGAGGCAATATGTGAGTTCTCAGTATTTCCCCTCACACTCTTCTCAATTATTTTTACTTGTTCAACAATGGTTTTACTGTATCTTGCTGCTCTGGCCTATATTTTCCTTTAGAATTTAGTTTTATTGTTCAAGATATTTAATGCTTGTTCTTGTGGCTTTGGCTAAATTTTCAACCAAGAACTCTTGTCAGGTTGGATTCATTCTGTTAGATTCCTCAGGAGATTCTTTGAGGAAAAAAAAATATTTGTCTATAGCTTTTATAATTGAAAGATCTTGGTTGGATATAAAATATTTTGCTCAACCTTTATCTTCTTAGGAATATTTTGAGTCCAGTGTCTTTTGGAGTTGAATAACTGGGTAGAGTCACTTGAGGAAAAGTTTTTTTTCGTTTTTTTAACATGTGAATTGATTTTTTGCCTTTACTACCAACATATTTATTTTAAAATTCCAATACATTTATTAGAATATATCTTAACATTAACTATTGTATATTGTTTGCACTGGTGCACAGTGGAGCTTTCACTATGCATATGCGAGCCTTCCTCTTATTATTACATTTTGAATGATTTATTCTGCTTCACTGGTGTGAAACATTCTCTTTTCACTGTCTTCTAACTCTTATTTTCTAATTCTTCCTTTGCTTCTTGAATGTGTGTGTGGGTGTGCGTGTGTGTGCTTGTGTGTGTGAGTGTGAGTCCGCACGTGTGCATGCGTGTGTGTGTGTGCACACCTGTGTGTGTGTGTTTGGGAGGGGTTCCTCATTTCTATCTTCCATATTTTCCACTATATGCCACCTCATCTCCTCTCTTGGGCTTCAGGCATTTCAAAGTTCTTAAGAGTATTTTCCTTCATTTTCTTTCCTAAATTTTGCTAGGTCACAGTTTTGTCAGTTTTCATATCCTGCTTCTCTCAGGTTCAGGCCATATCTTGCCTGAGTTGTTGTATGGAGTTTTGTCTTTCTCTTTCCTATGTATAACTCATGGTGGAATCCTCAGTTAAATTTTTCTTCTAATATGCAACAATATATTTACTGAGAAGCATGTTTCCTCTCTCCATAAGTTTTACTGCACTTGTCCACAATTTTTATTAGAGTATTGCTGTGTGAGATCCCTTTTAGTTACTTTTGAGCCAAATATATTGTCTGCTTTCATTTTTTCTGGGGGGAGCAGGGCTGGAGGTGAGGGCGATGGCATCCAAAATTGTCCTCTAGGTTTTCTTATCCCAAAGGCTACCTCTTCTGTTGCCTGGATGAACAAATGTCTTATTAAAACATGGGCCTCTATTGGTTTTCATTTTGTCTTTTGAAGACAAATAGGTTTAGGAAGTCTTCCTTGCCTGTATGTGCAGCCCAGTTTCCCACGGACTCCTGTAACCAACATTTGGTGGACTCCAGAACAATTGATACACAATTAAGATGTGTCATTTTCCTAAAACTTCTAGGTTTTGCATCCCAGGACTCCTCCCCAATCTCTTCCACTGAAGCCCTACCAGAAACATACTTTACAAGTCTTCATTCTCTTCCTTTCCTGGGCAGAAAGTTTCCTGTTACATTTTGGCCCTCTGACATTTGCAATTCAGGATGGGTAACTGATCTTTGAGAACATATTTTTGTAATTTCCTTCTGGGATCTGCTGCTGCTTTGTCCCTCAGAACTATATTCTAAAACATTTTCTCACTTCCTGCACAGGGTGCTCTAGCTCCACAGTTTCCTGCACATCTTTGATTATCAACAAACTCTCCACTATGTCAGCATTTATGCATTCCCTTTGTCTTGTTACTTCAATCAGAATGTAGTTTGATTTTTTTTATTTTATGCAGAATTTTTAAGTGGTGACAAGAGAGATTCATATCTAAGATGCCACCAGCTATAAAAGCAGCACATTTATAGCTGCTCTATTTTAACTCCAGTAAGGAAACCAGGATATTGAAGTGGTTTGTCATTCCCTTCTCCAGTGGACCACATTCTTTCAGACCTCTCCACCATGACCATCCTGCCTTGGGCGGCCCCACATGGCATGGCTTAGTTTCATTGAGTTAGACAAGGCTGTGGTCTGTGTAATCAGATTGGCTAGTTTTCTGTGATTATGGTTTCAGTGTGTCTGCCCTCTGACGCCCTCTCACAACACCTATGGTCTTATTTGGGTTTCTCTTACCTTGGACGTGGGGTATCTCTTCATGGCTGCTCCAGCAAAGAGCAGCTGCTGCTCCTTACCTTGGATGAGGGGTATCTCCTCATGGCCGCCCCTCCTGACCTTGAACATGGAGTAGCTCCTCTCAGCCCTCCTGCACCCGTGCAGCCTCTGATCCTTGGATGTGGGGTTGCTCCTCTCAGCTGCCTCCCCTGACCTCGGACATATGGTAGCTCCTCTTGGCCACCACCCCCGACCTCAGGAGGAAAGATAAGTAAGACTTCCTCAGCAATCAATGCAAAGAAATAGAGGAAAACAACAGAATGAGAAAGACTAGAGATCTCTTCAAGAAAACTCGAGATACCAAGGGAACATGTCATGCAAAGATGGGCTCGATAAAGGAAAGAAATGGTATGAACCTAACAGAAGCAGAAGATATTAAGAAGAGGTGGCAAGAATACACAGAAGAACTGTACAAAAAAGATCTTCATGACCCACATAATCACGATGGTGTGATCACTCACCTAGAGCCAGACATCCTGGAATGGGAAGTCAAGTGGGCCTTAGAAAGCATCACTACGAACAAAGCTAGTGGAGGTGATGGAATTCCAGTTGAGCTCTTTCAAATCCAGAAAGATGATGCTGTGAAAGTGCTACACTCAATATGCCAGCAAATTTGGAAGACTCAGCAGTGGCCACAGGACTGGAAAATTTCAGTTTTCAGTCCAATCCCAAAGAAAGGCAATGCCAAAGAATGCTCAAACTACCACACAATTGCACTCATCTCATATGCTAGTAAAGTAATGCTCAAAATTCTCCAAGCCAGGCTTCAGCAGTACGTGAACCATGAACTTCCAGATGTTCAAGCTGGTTTTAGAAAAGGCAGAGGAACCAGAGATCAAATTGCCAACTTCGTTGGATCATCAAAAAAGAAAGAGAGTTCCAGAAGACCATCTATTTCTGCTTTATTGACTATACCAATGCCTTTGACTGTGTGGATCACAATAAACTGTGGAAGATTCTGAAATATATGGGAATACCAGACCACCTGACCTGCCTCCTGAGAAACCTGTATGCAGGTCAGGAAGCAACAGTTAGAACTGGACATGGAACAACAGACTGGTTCCAAATAGGAAAAGGAGTACGTCAAGGCTGTATATTGTCACCCTGCTTATTTAACTTATATGCAGAGTACATCATGAGAAATGCTGGACTGGAAGAAGCACAAGCTGGAATCAAGATTGCTGGGAAATATCTCAATAACCTCAGATATGCAGATGACACCACCCTTATGGCAGAAATTGAAGAGGAACTCAAAAGCCTCTTGATGAAAGTGAAAGAGGAGAGTGAAAAAGTTGGCTTAAAGCTCAACATTCGGAAAACTAAGATCATGGCATCTGGTCCCATCATTTCATGGAAAATAGATGAGGAAACAGTGGAAACAGTGTCAGACTTTATTTTTTGGGGCTCCAAAATCACTGTAGATGGTAATTGCAGCCATGAAATTAAAAGATGCTTGATCCTTGGAAGAAAAGCTATGACCAACCTAGAGAGCATATTAAAAAGCAGAGACATTACTTTGCCAACACATGTATATCTATTCAAGGCTATGGTTTTTCCAGTGGTCATGTATGGATGTGAGAGTTGGACTGTGAAGAAAGCTGAGCACCGAAGAATTGATGCTTTTGAATTGTGGTGTTGGAGAAGACTCTTGAGAGTCCCTTGGACTGCAAGGAGACCCAACCAGTCCATTCGAAAGGAGATCAGTCCTGGGTGTTCATTTGAAGGACTGATGCTAAAGCTGAAACTCCAGTACTTTGGCCGCCTCATGTGAAGAGTTGACTCATTGGAAAAGACCCTGATACTGGAAGGGACTGGGGGCAGGAGGAGAAGGGGATGACAGAGGATGAGATTGCTGGATGGCATCAGCAACTCATGGACATGAGTTTGAGTGAACTCTGGGATTTGGTGATGGACAAGGAGGCCTGGCGTGCTGCAATTCATGGGGTCGCGAAGAGTAGGAAATGACTGAGCGACTGAACTGAACTGAACTGAAGGAAACCAAACCCACAGTTGGTAAATTGCATGCCGACATTCTCAGGGCAAGTAGTACCAATGAAGGTACTAGAACTCAGGTTCTTAGATTCTAGTCTAATTGACATTTGCCATACCTATTACTTTTATCCCTTTTGGTAAAGAATCCACCACTAAGGATCGTTAATGTTTTGCTTTTTTTCTTAATCTAATATTAATCAAGATTTAGTGATGTTGCATAAATATTAATAATTTCTTATGATAATGACTGTTTACAAATTCCTTAAATTTAATTATTCCTTGGTTGTATCCTAGGTGTGTGATCAGCTATTTCACACCAGGGAACCCATACTGCTTATTGTTTGCAGATAAGCATTATGATTGCTCTGATCTACCAATTACTAAATACCTTATTAAATAATCAATATAGTTTAGTTCAGTTGAGGGGAAGCAATATAAATGGTTATATCAGACCTGAATTTTATGTGTATGTATATATATATATATATATATATGTGCATCTGTGCTAATTCGCCTCACTTGTGTCTGACTCGTTAAGACCCTATAAACTGTCGCCTGCCAAACTCCTCTGTCCATCAGATTCTTCAGGCAAAAAGGCAGAATACCTGAGTGGGTTGCCATGCTCTCCTCTAGGGAATCTTCCTGACCCAGGGATTGAAGCCAAATCTCTTATGTCTGCTGCATTGGCAGGTGGGATTTTTACCACTAGTGACACCTGGGAAGCTGTGCATATATATATGCTGCTGCTGCTGCTAAGTCGCTTCAGTCATGTCTGACTCTGTGCGACCCCATAGACGGCAGCCCACCAGGCTCCCCCGTCCCTGGGATTCTCCAGGCAAGAACACTGGAGTGGGTTGCCATTTCCTTCACCAATGTATGAAAGTGAAAAGTGGAAGTGAAGTCGTTCAGTCATGTCCGACCCTCAGCGACCCCATGGACTGCAGCTTTCCAGCCTCCTCCATCCATGGGATTTTCCAGGCAAGAGTACTGGAATGGAGTGCCATTGCCTTCTCCGCATATATATATATATATATATATATATATATATATGCACAATACTAAATTGTATATAGTGACACTAAATCTTGATTAATATTAGATTAAGTATATAACATGAAATTATGTGTACATACATTAATTACATGAAATTATGTGTACACACATGAATATATAATTAATATATATTAATGTATATATGTACACATAATTTCATGTAATTAATGTGGTTTAAATTTTTTCTCAGCTTAGAATGAAAAGTAAAAGAATATATATATATATTAATGTATGTACACATACTTTCATGTAATTAATGTCATTTAAATTTTTTTGTCAGCTTAGAATGAAAAGTAAAAGAAAAAGGTCAGTAAAATAGAATCACTGAAATCTCCAGTAAGGTGGAGGAGATCTTGAATAATAAATCCTTGTCTTCATTTTCCATTTATAAACAAACTCAAAGTTATGGGAAACAAAGGAAAATATTAATAGAGCATACAGGCAAATTCCCATAAGATGATATTATCTGGTATTGCAAGGGGCTTTTAGAGATGATGAAAATACCACAGAACCATTTTATAATCAGCATTCTAAACACAAATTTGCCCTAAATATTGCAGGAGACCCTGCACAGTCATTTTTAATTTCAGAGGTCACAACATGTCTGGAGAATTCAGACGTCTCAACAAATGCTCACAAAAATTATTTCCCGGGCTTTGATGACATAAAGTAAAAAAATCCAAATGATCATAGATATGAGGTTGAATCCAGAAACTTCCACTTTGTCTGTAATCATTTAGGCCACTGGAGTTGTTCATTGCTCAAACCACTTCAGAGACTGCAAAGATCCTCATTCACTAAGCAGTATCTACCAGTGAGCAGCAGTCTACATGTTCAGCTTTAAAAAATCTGTTGCTCTAATGAATGTGTAGCATGAGGTACATGACAAGACTACTGAGCAGTTCACCCCTTAGTCTCTTTTTCTCTTGGGTTTTTTCCTTCCCAATAATAAGGTCTGAGCAAACGAGATGCCACCTGAGATGGGGTTTTGTCTATGGGCCACGTTTCACACACTTCTTTAATTGGGTAGTATGTGATTTCTAAGTCTGTGAAGAGAATTTAGAAAACATTCAGATGACTGCATCCACATGCTCATCAGCTATTTCTTAGAGCCATCCCTGTTTATGCAAATAGTTGAGAATCAAGTCTAACATTAAGACAAAATTTCACTCTTTCCACAATAGAGGAATCCTTTGGGTCATATCCAATTAATAGGACAGGCTATTTTGAATGCAAGCCATCGCTCTAGAGCCTGAAGGAACAATACAGGCTCAGTCCTCTAGAGGCTGGTTAAGTGGTCACTAATGTCATAGTAGTAACTGCCTGAGTCAAACCATCCATTGATATAAGCCAGAGAAGAGCATGCCTTGTTTGCTCTAGCACTTTGCTGAGCTATTGCTGTGGCATCTCTAGCATTAGGTATAAATAAACCAAATCCTAATTTCAAGAATGACAAAGAACTAGAGAACAAAATCTACCCAGAGAGAAGAGGCAAGAGACAGATTTACCTTAACAAAATAGAACTATAAGACTTAAGGTTGTTTTTTTCTTACTGAGACATCTTTTTCCCTTTCAAGAAAAGTTAACATTCCAGCCATTGGCTTGCTTATTAGCAATGAAAACAGCAACACAAATGCTGGTTAGCCTGGAACACACAAGTTATGCAGATGAAAAAGAAATAGTTTCCCTTTGTTCACTCACAATTCTAATTGGCCAATGTTTAGAGATTAAAAAATAGTTACATAATTTAAGGAAGATATAGATGCTTCTTTCCTTATATGCTAAGAGTCTTAACACATTGGGATCACCATGTATTCTGATTTTACAAATATCAGAGGCAGCTGATGTTTTATTACATAAGGTGTAAAGGAGATGCTCTTTTAATGTAAGTATCCAGTATTAACCTATAAGACAGAATTCTTGCCACATGGTGAAATAATACTTGGTTAATCTTAATGAGGTCCATACAAAGAAAAGAATCTATGTTCCCAAATTTTATAACGTAGAAGTTTTTGAGGTCAAGTGGACCTTAGGAAGCATCACTATGAAAAAAACTAGTGGAGGTGATGGAATTCCAGCTGAGTTATTTCAATCCCAAAAGATGATGCTGTGAAAGTGCAGCACTCAATTCCAGCAAATTTGGAAAACTCAGCAGTGGCCACAGGACTGGAAAAGATCAGTTTTCATTACAAACCGAAAGAAAGGCAATGCCAAAGAATGTTCAAGTTACTGCACAATTGCACTCATCTCACATGCAAGCAAAGTAATGCTCTAAATTCTTCAAGCTAGGCTTCAACAAAACATGAACCAAGAACTACCAGATGTTCAAGGTGAACTTAGAAAAGGCAGAGGAACCAGAAATCAAATGGTCAACATTTGTTGGATCATTGAAAAACCAAGAGAATTCCAAAAAAACATCTATTTCTGTTTTACTGACTATGCTAAAGACTTTGACTGTGTGGATAACAACAAACTGTGGAACATTCTTAAAGAGATCAGAATACCAGATCACCTGACCTGCCTCCTGAGAATCCTGTATGCAGGTCAAGAAGCAAGAGTTAGAACCAGACATGGAACGATCTGCTAAGTCACTTCAGTCGTGTCCGACTCTGTGCGACCCCATAGATGGCAGCCCACCAGGCTCCCCCGTCCCTGGGATTCTCCAGGCAAGAACGCTGAAGTGGGTTGCTATTTCCTTCTCCAATGCATGAAAGTGAAAAGTGAAAGTGAAGTCGCTCAGTCCTGTCCAACCCTCAGCGACTCCATGGACTGCAGCCTTCCAGGCTCCTCCGTCCATGGGATTTTCCAGGCAAGAGTACTGGAGTGGGGTGCCATGGAACGATGAACTGGTACAAAATTGGGAAAGGAGTACCACAAGGCTGTATATTGTAACCTTGCTTATTTTAGGTATATATAGAGTGAAAGTGAAAATGAAGTCGCTCAGTTGTGTCCAACTCTTTGGGACCCCATGGACTATAGCCTATCAGGCCCCTCTGTCCATGGGATTTTCCAGGCAAGAGTGCTGGAGTGGATTGCCATTTCCTTCTGCAGGTTATCTTCCGACCCAGGAATCGAACCCGGGTCTCCCACATTGCAGGCAGACGCTTTACTGTCTGAGCCACCAGGGAAGCTCTAATATATCATGTGAAATGCCAGACTGGATGAAGCACAAGCTGGAATCAAGATTGCAAGGATCAATAACCTCAGATATGAAGATGACACCACATTATGGGAGAAAGCAAAGTGAAACTAAAGAGCCTCTTGATGAAGGTGAAAGAGTAGAGTAAAAAAGCTGGCTTAAAACTCAACATTCAGAAAATTAAAATCATGGTATCCATTCCCATCACTTCATTGCAAATAGATGGGGAAACAATGGAAACAGTGACAGACTTTATTTTCTTGGGCTCCAAAATTACTGCAGATGATGACTTGCAGCCATGAAATTCAAAGATGCTTGCTTCTTGGAAGAAAGGCTATGACAAACCTAGACAGCTTATTAAAAAGCACAGACACTGCTTTACCAACAAATGTCCATCCAGTCAAAGCTATGGTTCTTCCAGTAGTCAAGTATGGATGTGAGAGCTGGACCATAAAGAAAGCTGAACACTGCAGAATTGATGTTTTCGAACTGTGGTGTTGGAGAAGACTCTTAAGAGTTCCTTGGACTGCAAGGAGATCAAATGAGTCCAACCTAAATTAGATCAGTCCTGAATATTCATTGGAAGGACTGATGCTGAAGCTTAATTTCCAATACTTTGGCCACCTGATGGGAAGAACTGATTCATTAAAAAAGACCCTGATGTTGGGAAAGACAAGGCAGGAGAAGAAGGGGATGACAGAGGATGAGATGGTTGGATGGCATCACCAAATTGATGGACATGAGTTTGAGCAAGCTCTGGTAGTGGGTAATGGACAGGTAAGCCTGGCGTGGTACAGTCCATGGGGTCACAAAGAGTCAGACATGTCTGAATGACTGAACTGAGCTAAGAGGTTTTCAGAAATCTCATTTTTATATTTTACTAGACAAACCAGGGTGTTGTAATGGTCTCAGGAGGCTTAAAGTGAATTCCGACTCTGCTCATTACCAACCTCTAATCTTAGTCAAGTTATATAATTTATGATAATTCCATTTTCTTAACTTCAAAGTGAGGAGAATAATCATGACCCTCTCCTTTATTATTCCTTTGATAAGTGAAAAGTTGATATATTGTGAAAAAACCTCATACCTAGCTTACAAAGATTCTCATATTTATATTGTTTGTCTTGCACTAACCCCTTTTGACTACTTTGGTAGGCTGGAAATAGAAAAGAATAAAATTTACTTATCTGGCTAGTTTATAAACTTTGTCAACAGAAGATAAAATGTCAGAGTGTGGGATTATCATTTGTTCTTTAGACAGTTCTGAAGGGTGTGTGTTATTTCCTCAGTTGTGCCTGGCTCTTTGCGACCCTATGGACTGTAGCCTGCCAGGCTCCTGTGTCCATGGAATTCTCCAGGCAAGAATACCGGAGAGGACACTCATTCCCTTTCCAGGGGATCTTTTCCACCCAGGGATTTTACCTGGATCTCCTGCATTGCAAGCAGATTCTTTACCATCTGAGCCACCAGGGCAGTTTATGTAAATCAGCAAATGTTTCTTTTAGCCTAAAAGTATGGACATCCAGGATGTGGTTCTCCCAAAGATATTGTTTATAAAATATAAATGTAGAGTTGCTTTTTTTCCCCATCTCGTGTATGTCAGATTAATGTGTACCATTGCCTTAGGTGGCCATAGTTTATATTTTTCATCAGCTTTGAGAAGGGCATTTTGAAATATTCTGCTATCTGTTAGAAACGTCTGATATGTGAGTTTGCATCACATCTGAACATCCTGTCTTCTATGACCATGCTTTTCATTCTGCCATGATGTGGGTAACATATAGATGTTTTGACTTTGATGCATTTTTCTGTTGGGAACAATATTGGAAATGGTGAAAAGTGAAAGTGAAAATTGCTCATTCGTGTCCAATTATTTGCAGCCTCTGGGCTATGTAGTCCATGGAATTCTCCAGACCAGAATACGGGAGTGGGTGGCCTTTCCCTTCTCCAAGGGATCTTCCCAACCCATAGATTGAACCCAGGTCTCCCGCATTGCAGACGATTTATTTACCAGCTGAGCCACAAGGGAAGCCCAAGAATACTGGAGTGGGTAGCCTATCCCTGCTCCAGCAGATCTTCCCAATCCAGGAATCGAACTGGGATCTCCAGCGTTGCAGGCAGATTCCTTACCAACTATCTCATTCTTAATTTTAAACAGATGTCCTTAAAATGTGAGTAAGTACCCATTTGAAATCAGAATTATTTTTATACACTGGTTAACTGGTATATTCTCTCTAAAACAGGATAAGTTTTCATCCTCTTTTACCATGACAGCATGGCAAATCTGTTGAGAATTTCAAACACTTCATGCTGTTTTCTTCCTTCTTGGGAAACACAGAATGCAGAATGAGGGAAATACAGAACTTACTCTCGATGTCATGTCTTTCTTTTCACTTCAACATGCTTTGTAAAGCATCTATATGCTTTAAACATTAATGTCAGAACAGGATTTTGATTTTGAGTCATTTAAATTGATGTAAAACAAACTTCCCTGGTGGCTCAGACGGTAAAGCGTTTGCCTACAATGAGGGAGACCCGGGTTCGATCCCTGGGTCGGGAAGATCCCCTGGAGAAGGAAATGGCAACCCACTCCAGTAGTCTTGCCTGGAGAAATCCATGGATGGAGGAGCCTGATGGGCTACAGTCCATGGGGCCACAAAGAGTCAGACATGACTGAGTGAGTTCACTTTCACTTTAAAACAAAGTAAGAATACAAAATGTAAGAAGAAAACAATTGTTTAGTCACTCAGAAGTGTCCAGCACTTTGTGACCCCATGGACTGTAGCACACTAGGCTTCCCTGTCCTTCACCTTCCCCCGGAGCTTGCTCAAATCCATGTCCATTCAGTTGATGATGCTATCCAACCACCTCATCCTCTGTCATCCCCTTCTCCTCCTGCATTCAATATTTCCCAACATCAGAGTCTTTTCTAATGAGTCAGCTCTTCGCATCAGGTGGCCAAAGTATTGGAGTTTCAGCTTCAGCATCAGTCCTTCCAATAGTGTTCAGGACTGATTTCCTTTAAGATTGACTGGTTTGATCACCTGCAGTCCAAGGGACTCTCAAGAGTCTTCTCCAATACCACAGTTCAAAAACATCATTTCTTCAGTGTTCAGCTTTCTTTATGGTCCAGCTCTCATATCCATACATGACTACTGGAAAAACCATACCTTTCATTAGATGAACTTTTGTCAGCAAAGTAATGTCTGTGCTTTTTAATAAGCTGTCTAGGTTTGTCATAGCTTTTCTTCCAAGGAGCAAGCATCTTTGAGCTTCATGGCTGAAAGTCACCATCTGCATTCATTTTAGAGCCCAAGAAAATAAAGTCTGTCACTGTTTCCATTGTTTCCCCAACTATTTGCAAAGAAGTGATGGGAATGGATACCATGATCTTAGTTTTTTGAATACTGTTTTAAGTCAACTTTTTCAGTCTCCTCTTTCACTTTCACCAAGAAGCTCTTTAGTTCCTCTTTGCTTTCTGACATAAGGGTGGTGTCATCTGCATATCTGAGGTTACTGATATTTCTCCTGGCATCTTGATTCCAGCTTGTGCTTCATCCAGTCTGGCATTTTGCATGATGTACTCTATATATACCTAAAATAAGCAAGGTGACAACATACAGCCTTGTGGTATTCTTTGCCAAATTTTGTACCAGTCCATTGTTCTATGTCTGGTTCTAACTCTTGCTTCTTGACCTGCATACAGTTTTCTCAGGAGGCAAATAAGGTGGTCTGGTATTCTCTTCTGTTAAAGAATTTTCTACAGTTTTCTTGCGATCCACACAGTCACTTCTCTCAAATAGATGTGGAAACAATGGAAACAGTGGCAGACTTTATTTTCTTGGTCTCCAAAATCACTGCAGATGGTGACTGCAGCCATGAAATTAAAAGATGCTTCCTCCTTGGAAGAAAAGCTATGATAAGCCTAGACAGCATGTTAAAAAGCAGAGACATTACTTGCTGACAAAGTTCTATGTAATCAAAGGTATGCTTTTTCCAGTAGTCATGTGTGGATATGAGAGTTGGACCATAAAGAAAGCTGAGCATGGAAGAAATGATGCTTTTGAACTGTGGTGTTGGAGAAGACTCTTGAGAATCCCTTGGACAGCAAGGAGATCAAACTAGTCAATCCTACAGGATATCAACCCTGACCATTCATTGAAAGGACTGATGCTAAATCCCCAACATTGGCCACCTGATATGAAGAACTGACTCAATGGAGATGACCCTGATGCTGGAAATGAAGACAGGAGGAGGAGGGGATGACAGAGTGTGAGGTGGTTGGATGGCATCACCGAATCAATGGACATGAGTTTGAGCAACCTCAGGAGTTGATGATGGACAGGGACTCCTGGCACGCTGCCGTCCATGGAGTCACAGAGTTGGACACAACTGAACGAGTGAACTGAAGCAAACACAGTCAAGGCCTATAGCGTAGTCAATGAATCAGAAGTAGATGTTTTTTTCTGGAATTCTCTTGCTTTTTCTGTGATCCAACAGATTTTTTCAAAATGATCTCTGGTTCCTCTGCCTTTTCTAAATCCAGCTTGTATATCTGTAAGTTCTGGTTCACATACTGATGGAACCTAGCATAGAGAATTTTGAGCATTGAAGAAAATAATACCTGTATACAATGATAATCTGTATTTCCAAAAGGTAGGATAAGTTCAATTTAATTTGTTGGCTGTACCCTCCCATTATATCCACCCAATAATCAGAGACAGATTACACTCTGTCTATAAAGGGAGTACAAAAGTGCTCATTGCTTAGATGTTTGAGTGATGTATGATTCTAAAAAATTTAAAAAATTAAAAAACAAAATAACAATAATAACAAAAACCTAGATGTAACATCTTATAGCATATCTATGAGTATAAATTAATACAATGATAAGCAAAGAAAAATAGTTTTATAGTTCAATTTTTTAAAGTATAAAACCAAAGAATTTAAAATTAGAATTAAAGATTATGGCAGCAGCAGGGTATTGTCTAACACTCGACAAGGCAAATGTCTAAAATCTAAAATATTTAAAGCCTTATTAAGCAGGCATTTTCCATTATAGGAATAAAAAAGATATTCTTCAAAATGATTGGCCCTCTGAAATGGAATTGATTTTCATTGTGTCTATCAAAAATGAAGAAAAGAAAAAAGTCCACAAAATAAAATGGCATTTGATACAAATGGTGCTATTATTACATATAAATTGAATATTGAGACTCCATACAATCTTCTTGCAAACTAGATATGCAGACATCTGAAAATGAAATCTGTAATAGGGAAATATAGTGAAGTAGTAAAGAAAAGTGAATTTCAGCATTAAAAATACAGGAACCCAGTGGAATACAAGAATAAATTATATGAAGTGACTTTTATTCTCAAAGATGGAAAGTTAGAGTTAATACTGGAATTTTCAACTTGGAAGAAACTTGTATACATTGTAGGCTAAGAAAATGGCCTTTTCTCTATAAGTGAGTGTTTTTAACTTACTACTATTATTTCAACAGGTTATTTTAACTTGATTTCAAACCTACACATAATTTACTGAAATATAATTTATGCTATATAGCTTTTCTTACAGCTATTGATGTTCAGCAAACCTTTGCATTTCCAATATGAGCTTAAAATGATATTGCATGAATATATACAATTGAATCCCTGGAGTTCTGTGCTTAGCTCAAAAATCAGAATCAACCAATGCAGAAAAGCTCTTGGTTGGCCACTGTAAATGCATTTTCTTATCCCTACTCAAAATGTGGAGAGCACCAGAATAAAAAGACATCTGCAGGTCACTGCAAAGGAAAAGATAACACTGAAACAACCTGAATACTCTTGTCAATGTGTTTAAATGGATTATTATGTCTTCCTGTAAGACTGGTGTATGCAATGAAAAGAAAATGTAAGAGCAGTGATTCATGCAATGAGCAAGGTGCCTGTGTCACCCAAGTCGAGGCTGCAACCGTGAGTTGGACTGAATAGTGAAGCCTGACATCATTTGCTAATCGAGTGAACTTTCTGACCAGGTTCACAAAAAAAAAGTGTCAATGAGAGAAAGGAGGATAACTGTTGAATTTGCATAGATGCAGATGGAAAAAAGATGAGAAGATGGAATAACTTATTCCAATGTTAACTTAAATAATAGGAAATGTAAAATAATTTAAATAATAAATTTGAAAATAAATTTCTTACAATTTGATAACATATACACAGAAAATCATCATGGCCTGCCCATCACCTTCTGGTTATATTTTTAAAGAATCATGTTAGCAACTATAGCTAAACAAAAATTTAATAGTGTTTCTTTGCCTTCTTCTTTTCCAAATGCTTTTTTTCTGTCTTCAAAAGTCACATTCATGGGGTTCCCTGGAGGCTCAGTGGTAAAGAAACCACCTGCTAATGCAGGAGACGTTAGGCTTCGATCCCTGATCCTGAAAGATCCCACATGCCACAGAGCAACCAAGCATGTGTGCCATGACTATTGACCTCTGTCCACAGCCAGTGAGCCACAACTACTGAGCCCACGTGTGCAGCTACTAAAGCCTGCGTGCCCTCGAGCCAGTGCTCAGCAACAGAGATGCCTCCATAATGAGGATCAGCCACTGCAACTAGGGAGAAGCCCCCACTCGCCACAACTAGAGAAAGCCCGCACAGCAACAAAACAAAGACCTAGCACAGCCAAAAATACATTAAAAATAAATAAAAGTACTAAAAAGATTACATTCATAATCCTGGTCCTGGTATTTTAAAACAAAACCAAAGTGAATATTACATAGATAGATACAACTGAAGAACTTTAGAACTAGTAAGATAACCCAAAGTCAATAGTAAGACCCAGAGAGGAAGACAAAAAGTCTTTATGGAGGAATAGGAATCCACACCACAAGCAAAGCTCTTGTTCTAATCCTGACTGCTTCATGGAAGTTATACAGGCAGGCATCCAGGAGGAGCTAGAGACAGACAGAACACACACAGAATGCAATGAGTGCTCTACATTTGTCTGCTTTGCTTATGTGAATTCTTCCCAATGGTTCTAGCTCTCCCTCTGCATTTGGGGTAATTTGAACCAACATTAAATGTCAGTTTAACTTCTTACCACTGACCTTCTCTGGTTTATAATATTTCATGTACCTAATTAGCTTTTCTTTGGATAGACGCTCCCTGAAGCTGGGCATTCTATCAGCATTTATCATTCTATAACCCAGCACAAGGATTTGAACTGTGGCCACTCATTGAATGCCTGTTAAATGCACACATACCCACAAAAGATGTGATAAATATCAGTCTGTACCCACATTATAAGACTTGACCACCTGAAAGCAAAATTTTGGGAACAGGGAATAGAAACTTGAATTTGTAACAAGCACTTTGGTGATACTTCGGCCCCTTACAATTTGTGAAAAGCTATGACAAACTTAAACAGCATATTAAAAGGCAGAGACATCACTTTGCTGACAAAGGTCTGTAAAGTCAAAGCTTTTGTTTTTCCAGCAGTCGTGTATAGATGTGAGAACTGGACCTTAAAGAAAGCTGAGCACTGAAGAATTGCTTTTTTTGAACTGTGGTGCTGAAGCCTTCCTTGGACAGCAAGGAGATCAAACCAGTAAATATTAAAGGAAATAATTCTGAATATTTATTGGAAGGACTGATGCTGAAGCTGAAGCTCCAATATTTTGGCCACCTGATGTGAAGAGCTGACTTATTAGAAAAGATCCTGATGCGGGGAAAGATTGATGGCAGGAGAAGAAAGGGGTGACAGAGGATGAGATGGTTGTATGGTATTGTTGACTCAATGGAAATTAGTTTGAGCAAATTCTGGGAGGTAATGAAAGGCAAGGAAGCCTGGCTTGGTGCAGTTCATGAGGCTGCAAAGAGTCGAACATGACTGAGCAACTGAACAACAAAAATGGGTGTGGAGGGAATGAAAATGAGAGATTTTAATTAGGCTTCAATCACATTTACTTGTGCTTATGTGATTGAAGTCTGTTAAAATCTCTCATTATAATTGTGCTTTTAACCACCTGTCCACTTCCCTGATAGCTCATTTGGTAAAGAATCCACCTGCAATGCAAGAGACCCTGCTTCGATTCCTGGGTCAGGAAGATCTCCTGGAGAAGGGAAAAGCTACCCACTCCAGTATTCTGGCCTGGAGAATTCCATGGACTGTATAGTCCATGGGGTCACAAAGAGTTGGACACGACTGAGTGACTTTCACTTTCACTTTAATCAGCTGTAATCCATGGGTTCCATACTCTGGGTTTTCCATAAACATCTAACCAATTCTCTGATTTAGAATGGCATTATTTAGCTTCTCCAGGGAGCAGATATAATCTAACTTAGAAGGAATGTGTATTAATTTTCTAATACAGCTGAAATAGATTGTCCCTCATTTAGCAGTACAGCCATACCCATTTGTTCTTTTACAGTTTCTGTGAGTTTGAAGTCTGGACTTGGCATCACTAGTTTGGGTCTCTATGGGGGCCACACAGAACTGAACTCAAGAAGACAGACTTCTGCATTACGGAAGTTGAGAACCTGCTTCTAAATTCACTCGTTCTTGGCAGAACCATTTTTTGTATGACTAAGTGCACTGCTTTGTTGTCAGATAAGGGACTTCTTGACTCCCTGAAGAGCCTTCCTCTGCATTTGCATATGGACCAGTACATCTCAGCCTTAGAGCTCACTCAGAATCCTTCTCAGACTTGCAGCTTCTCTGGCTTGCCCATCTGTTGCATCTCTTTTGCCTCCCTCTTCTGATGCATCTGTCTTTTACAGCAGGTTGATTCAATTCTCTGTTTTAAGCTTTATATTATCACTTCAGATACATTCTGATAATCCAGTATAATTTCCCTATTTTGAAGCTGTATCTGCAAAGCCTATTTTGCCTTTTAATATAAGATTCACATTTTTCAGGATTAAGGTATGGAAAGCTTTTGAGGTCATTAGCGGCCTTCTCTAAGATGTAAATAAAAGTCTTCAGTTCAAATTTCCTTCAGTTTCTTAAGATCTCAGCTGAAACTTTTCCTTAAAATTCCATTCCCCCCACGTATACTTTAGAGTATGCTGAGGACTCAGCTTCAATTAAGATTTTAATTCAGTTTCAATCACCACTATGGGTCCTGCTAAAATATCTTTTAATGCCACCTGTAGGGAGAGTGCCCTTTCATGGACCTATATTTAGATGTTGAATCATATAGGGCTTTTTTGATATGTAAAATTCCTATCTTCTTGACATATATAACTGCTAACCTACACCTCAATTTTATCTGTATGTATGCAAGTTCTAGTGGTTGGGGTTTTATTCCAAAACCTAGAAATGGTTCCTTGACACTATCTGATTCTGCCATGCTAGTATTTGCTACCTCCCCAGTGTTACCTTCTCCTGATAAAATTTAGCTTTATTTGTTCAGAGGTCAACTTCTGAAACAGTAGCATAGAAGCACCAGTAAGTAATGAGTTAGCTTAAATATTTTCAGTAAAGTAAAACGAAGCAGTCTGTTATTTAAAGGGATAAATGACTAAAGAAGAGAGGCATTCCTAGAGAGAAAAATCTTTCCAGCTCTTGATATGAAAAATGAGGATGTGATCCAGACAAACATTGGCCTATTTAGAGTTTTTGTTGTTGTTATTTGTTTGTTTTATTTTCCCCCATGTCCATGGAAGAAATGATTAGGACTATAGTAGCTAACCACAATTTAGCAAAATTGAATTGTCTCTTCTGGTTTGGATTGAGTCCAGGAACAAGTCTATATTGTTTGCAATATTAACACCATGTTAGAGAACGAAAAACATGTGAACTGCAAAGCAAAGGGACTTTCATGTGAGTCAAGGACTTTTGATATCCAAGAACCATGGAGAATCGTTGAGGATTTAAAAAAGTGCTAAGAACTTTACAGAATTTAATTCATTTCATTTCAAGTGTACATTAAAGAAAATTAAAACCTTATTTTAGATAACCAAACAGGATGCAGTGAGGATGAGGGCTAAATATTACTTTCTGAGATTGCATAATTTTTACAGAACTGTGATTTGTACAGTGAGTGTTGCACTTCAAAGCCCATGATCTCTTTGCTCTCAAGCATTTTTTCCATGGAAAGCAAAAATTTAAAACTGTGCTTATCAAACCCATGGAGAAAGGTTTACTATTTACAACTAAAAGGGTGGTGAGATTGGTTTGTAAGTTGTGTGTGTTTTACATCTTAACTTTTGCTCAACATGTTTCATCATTCTTCAGTAATATATTTCTTCATCAAAATAGACAAGAAATGGATAGTGAAATGGTAAAAACATGATAAAGCTTGAAACAATACAAAACGGAATAGTGTAAAAGATCAATATCCTTCCTACCTTCACCCTGCAGATCTCGACATCCCAGATTTAGAGGCTACCACTAATATGGATATACTTATTATGCATTCTCTCAGAAATATTCACACTTACACAATGTAAATGTGTATGCTGTGTGTTCAAATGTGCTTACAGACCTTAAAGCATAACACACACAAGAACATTAATAAAAATATACCTTGAAGATTATTTTTCAATGTATATGTAAATCTATTATGTCTGTCTTGTCAATAACTGCATAAATCTGTCCATGTATGTTCTTAATTACTACATTAACTTGATATTGCTAGAATTTATTTTATCTAGTCTTTTATTGTCACAGTGCAGTAGTTTACATAAGCATATGCACCTTTACATATCTGCAAAATTCAATCTTAGAAATTAAATACCTAGTAAGTGAATGTGTATGTTTGAATTGTCAAATTTTTGCATTACTTTCAAAGAGCTTTTACCTATTTCCACTCTCCTAGATAGTATATGAAGTGACTTGTTTCCTCATCCCCTCACCTACATAACATTGTCACCTATTTTTGATCTGTGCCCATGTGGAAAGTGAAAAATGGTATCTCATTATTTGTTTAATTTGCATTTAATTATGTGCAAGATTATGTTTTCATATGTTTGCTGCTGCTGCTGCTAAGTCGCTTCAGTCATGTCTGACTCTGTGCGACCCCATAGACGGCAGCCCACCAGGCTCCCCTGTCCCTGGGATTCTCCAGGCAAGAACACTGGAGTGGGTTGCCATTTCCTTCTCCAATGCATGAGAGTAAAAAGTGAAAGTGAAGTCTCTCAGTCGTGTCCGACTCTTAGCGACCCCATGGACTGCAGCTTACCAGGCTCCTCCTCCATATGTTTAAAAGTCATTTATCTTTGTTTTTATTTATTATAGTGAACAGCATCTTCATGCTATGTCTCTTTTTCTTCTATATTTTGGTCATTTAGATCACTTTCTTAATGATTTAAAAATACTCTTATGATAAGGAAATTAGGCTTTCATCCATCATTTATGCTGCATGCATCTAGTCCTATTTATCTTTTGATATAGTTTATGAATTATTTTCCAGCTTAAAATTTATTATGAGTCATATTTATCATCAATCCTTTCCTTTATCATTTCTGGCTGCTTGCATCTTATTTTTAAAGTTATATACTTCACATTTATTTAAAAGACTCTGTTGATGGCTATATTTGATGATAGACTGACAGCATTTCTTTTATTCTAGTCCAACTTTTTTCACAAATAATTTGTTTTAGTGACACTAATATGAATCTAGTTTTATTTATTTATTTCCCAAATAGTTAGCTAATGTCCCAAGATTTGGACTTGAAACCTTATAATCACGATACATAAAAACTTTATAGATAGATGCACACATAGA
Source organism: Bubalus kerabau (assembly GCF_029407905.1). Taxonomy (NCBI): domain Eukaryota; kingdom Metazoa; phylum Chordata; class Mammalia; order Artiodactyla; family Bovidae; genus Bubalus; species Bubalus kerabau. Next base: position 4,919,412 of record NC_073635.1, on the reverse strand, counting down.
TTTGGTGTTTCTCTTTTGTATTGTTAATCTATTTCTCAATTTAAATGGTAAATCCTAATTATCTCAGCTTGAAGAGAGCATTTTAGTGGCTGACAGGATAGAATAGTATTTTGTATGTGCTCAATAGTTTCAGTCATGTCCGACTCTTTGCAACCCCATAGACGGTAGCCTGCCAGGCCCTCTGTCCATGGAATTCTCCAGGCAAGAATACTGGAGTGGGTTTGCCAAGCCCTCCTCCAGGGGATCTTCCTGACCTGGGAATTGAACCCACATCTCCTGCATCTCCTGAATTGCAGGCAGATTCTTTACCACTGAGCCACTGAGGAAGCCAAATCCACATTCCATGTAAAAATTTAAATTGGAAAAAAGAAAACTAATGAGATTACATATTCTCATTAATTTTCTATTTTTCTTTTTCAAATATAAATTTTTATGTGGAATTTGGAAACAGCTGATTTGTGTTTGTAAAGAAACATCAAATTGAAAAATGTTTAAGAAGAGTAAAATATAAAGTTATTCTCTAAAGGACAATGTGTCTTTCTGTGTATTTAATTCTTTATTTACCCTCTATGACTGTAAGAGTTTTCTCTTCTTTTTTGCAAGTAAATCCTGAATATTCTTATTAATTTTATTAATAAGTATTTTATTTTATTTCCTTTAAATTAGCATAATTATAACATCATTATGAGAATTAAATTTCATACATGTAAAAAATCATATAGGAGTGATTAGTTCATAGAAAATACTCATTATGTGCGAGTTATTATTTTTAGTACTTACTAAATAAAAATAATTTTATAACTTTTTACTTTAACAAGTGTAAAGTGTATTATTAATCTCTAGGTCCATTCATGTTGGATAACACATTTGATAGTACTCTGATGGCTAGAAGTTTTGAAGTCAATCTTTTTCTATGATCCATAATAATAATACATATTCATTTTCTAATATCTTGAGTTAATTCTCCATCCTTGATTCTTCACTATTTATTAGGGAAAAAAGGAGTCTTGGCAAGATCATTTAATCATTTTTCAAAATTTTAAATGAAAAACATCAGGAGAGGAAAATACACATATGTAATTGACAGAAGTCTTGGATTATTCAGACAGTACTAAAATGGTTTAGCATAATTAATTTGGATGAATAATCCATCATTAGGGAAAATGAAGGTCAGAGGATAAGGAGAACATCTCTATTACTATCACGAATAGCATCAACAAAAGCAACCAAATTAATATTGTATGATCACTGGACTAGGCTCTCTGCTCCATTAGGTATATGTGTCTTGTTCATTCAAGTGCCCATATAATATAGAAAATATTATCACTGGTGACATTTTATGGTGTTGAACAACCTGCTGCTGCTAAGTCGCTTCAGTCGTGTCCAACTCTGTGCGACCCCATAGACTGCAGCCCACCAGGCTCCCCCATCCCTGGGATTCTCCAGGCAAGAACACTGGAGTGGGTTGCCATTTCCTTCTCCAATGCATGAAAGTGAAAAGTGAAAGTGAAGTCTCTCAGTCGTGTCCGACTCTTAGCGACCCCATGGACAGCAGCCTACAAGGCTCCTCCGTCCATAAGATTTTCCAGGCAAGAGTACTGGAGTGGGTTGCCATTGCCTTCTCCAGTTGAACAACCTAAGTTCATGTAATCAGTACATCTCAAATATAAGTCCAGTCTCTTGATTTAAAAATGAAGTTTTCTGCACAATACTAAACTTCTTCCAATTCTTATCATTTATTTCAGTATTGCAAGTATTATTTACCTTGCTTTCACTATAAATTATAAAAACACCACTTTCAAATATCTATTTTAAAAACATCTGCTTCTGCTTCATTGAATATGCTAAAGCCTTTGACTATGTGGATCACAACAAAATGTGGAAAATTCTTAAAGAGATGGGAATACCAGACCACCTTACCTGTCTCCTGAGAAACCTGCATGCAGGTCAAGAAGCAACTGTTAGAATCAGACATGGAAGTTTAAAAATAAAATAAAATTAAAAAAAAAATAATGCAATGAAAACTATTACAAAAAAAAAAAAAGAATCAGACATGGAACAATGAACTGGTTCAGTTTGAGAAAGAAGTATGTCAAGGCTGTATATTGTCACTCTGCTTATTTATACAGAAAATATCATGTGAAATGCCAGGCTGGATGAAGCACAAGCTGGAATCAAAATTGCCTAGAGAAATATCAAAGCCTCAGATATGCAGATGACACCACCCTTATGGCAGAAAGTGAAGGAGAACTAAAGAGCCTCTTGCTGAAAGTGAAAGAGGAGAGTGAAAAAGTTGGCTTAAAGTTCAACATTCAGAAAACTAAGATCATGGCATCTTGTCCCATCACTTCATGGGAAATAGATGGGGAGAAATTGGAAACAGTGTCAGACTTTATTTTTTGAGGCTCCAAAATCACTGCAGATGGTGTCTGCAGCCATGAAATTAAAAGATGCTTACTCCTTGGAAGAAAAGTTATGACCAATCTAGACAGCATATTAAAAAGCAGAGACCTTACTTTGCCAACAAAGGTCCATCTAGTCAAGGCTATGGTTTTTCTGGTAGTCATGTATGGATGTGAGAGTTTGACTGTGAAGAAAGCTGATCGCCGTAGAATTTATACTTTTGAACTATGGTGATGGAGAAGCTTTTTGAGTCTGTTGGACTGCAAGGAGATCCAACCAGTCCATCCTTAGGGAGAACAGTCCTGAGTGTTCACTGGAAGGACTGATGTTGAAACTCCAATACTTTGGCCACCTGATGAGAAGAACTGACTCATTTGAAAAGACACTGATGCTGGGAAAGATTGAAGGCAAGAGGAGAAGGGGACAACAGAGGATGAGATGTTTGGATGACATCACTGACTCAGTGGACATGAGTCTGGGAAAACTCTGGCAGTTGGTGATGGACAGGCTGGCCTGGCGTGCTGCAGTCCATAGGGTCACAAAGAGTCGGACATGACTGAGCGACTGAATTGAACTGATAGGGGTGTGTGTTTTTGAATGAGAAATATTGGGGGAAAACCATTTGGCATTATAAGTTTGAATAAACTCTGATTTGGTTTATTATTACCATTAAAAGAGCAGTGTCCTTGTCTGCCTTTATAATATGTGCCAAAAGCAACTCCTTGCAGTCTCAAAGCCCTCACTGAATAAAAAGCAATATGAACAGACTTCACAATCTCATAGAGGAAATGAGAAAGTAATAGCTTCAGCAATGGAATTCTTGCTTCATTTCTCATGACTACAAGTGAGCCACATCTTCTTGCATCCTAACAGATATACTACCTGTTACATTGCCTATAATTAATTTTAATATTTTCAGCACAGACAACTTAATATTTATGTATTGTTGTCTACTAACTTTAAGCTCTCTGTCTTAAGGGACACTGTTTTTGTTTGTTTGTTTTGTTTTGTTTTGAAGCACTCAAACATGAAATCAGCAATCTGTGGTGGTTAGTTCACATTTGAAAAACAGTAATAAGGCACCCACACTCTGGAAGTGATCAGTACAACTGCTTCAACTAACCTTAACTGCACCTTCATAATAAGTTCATTAATTAGCATGAGCGGTATTACAAGCAGTTTTCATTAATAAAGTGAGCAGCATTCAAATTTATAAATTAGATAGACATATTTTACAAGTGCTATCATAATTGGGTAATCGATGTCTAAGACCCTGGTGAGCACAGTTGACCAACACTGTTTTGGAGGAGCAGCCCTTACCACTCTAAGACTCCAGTTGAGACTCTGGTTCTACCAATTACAGCAGATTTTATCCCTCAGGTCTCACTTAGGAAATAACTGATGCAAAAACTAGACTATCATTGCATCTACTTCCAGTGAACCTTTGTATGAAGATATATCACAGTGTCTAAAAGAGTTTTCTTGAACTTCATCAAGCTTAGAAAAAGGGCTGTCTTCCTATTTCTGTCTGAATGATGAGTGAAGAGATGATTTTGTAGGTGTGAACTACCTTAGCATGAAACTTTCATTTGGTGTAGAAGTTGTTTTGACATTTCTAGATCTCTCATCTATCTTCAATCATAAGAGCTAATGTTTGACTGATTTCCTTTTGGATTGACTGGTTGGATCTCCTTGCAGTCCAACGGACTCTCAAGTGTCTTCTCCAACATCACAATTCAAAAGCATCAGTTCTTCAGTGTTCAGCCTTTTTTATGGTCCAACTCTCACATCTACATGTGACTATTGGAAAAATCAAAGCTATGACTGTACAGAGCTTTGTCAGCAAAATGACATCTCTGCTTTTTAATATGCTGTCTAGGTTTGCCATAGCTTTCCTTCCCAAGAGCAAATGCCTTAATTTTGTGGCTGCAGTCACTGTCTGAAGTGATTTTGCAGACAAAGGAGGTGAAATCTGTCACTGCTTCCCATTTTTCCCTTTCTATTAGCCATGAGGTGGTGGAACTGGATGCCGTGATCTTAGGGATCTTCTTTTCACGGCCGTCCTCTGCTGCTTCACTTCCTTGCTGGCTTCTCAGGTTCACCACACACCACAGTCCCTGCAGAGAAGCCTTCATTAACTCACGAAGGCTTATCCTGTCCATCCCACTCATTTGCGAGGCCTGTTTCAGTTTTCTAGTCACTTAGAAATTTAAGGTCCAGCCTTTCCGGTCCAAGTGTTGGCAACTTCTAAAGCTCCACAAGCACGTCAAAATACTAGTGTGGAGACTGAAAATACCAGCTGAAATATCCAGGTTTCTAAATAAAAGCTTTTAAAATGTTATGTTCTTTTGGTAAAAGCACGCTCATAATCTTATCCAGGAGCTTGCCATGTTAGATTCTTCTTCTTTTCTCTGTTTTTATGTTCCCTTTATCTGTGTTCTGTCCAGCGATACTTCATCAAAGGAAAATAGCTCCCTTTTCTCCACCTATAGTTATTGATCAGAACTTTAACTGTTACTAGTCCCTTTGATATAACTTATGTACAGATGGAAACATCTTTCCTTACATGGAAAAGTTGAAGATCAGTATCATGATCCAGGAAAAGGTGTGTTTTCACAACTTGTATATATTCTGTGGTCACTTAGTAAGAAGGGCTTGGTACGAATTAAGGTGCCAAAATATTTCACAAGAAAATATATTCTTATAATTTTTTCCATTCAATACTTAATCAAGATACTATATATGGAATATAGAATAGCTCTATTAGAATATCAGTTCAGTTCAGTCACTCAGTCGTGTCTGACTCTTTGCAACCCCATGAACCTCAACACACCAGGCCTCCCTGTCCATCACCAACTCCCAGAGTTCACCCAAACCCATGTCCATTGAGTTGGTGATGCCATCCAACCATCTCATCTTCTGTCATCCCCTTCTCCTCCTGCCCTCAATCTTTCACAGCATCAGGGTCTTTTCCAATGAGTCAACTCTTTGCATCAGGTGGCCAAAGTATTGGAGTTTCAGCTTCAACATCAGTCCTTCCACTGAGCACCAGGGCTGATCTCCTTTAGGATGGATTGGTTGGATCTCCTTGCAGTCCAAGGGACTCTCAAGAGTCTTCTCCAACACCACAGTTCAAAAGCATCAATTATATAGAATAGCTATGTATAGCTGATTAGCATATTCTCCTAATTAGATTATATTCACTTTATAGGGGGTAATCAATGTTTGCTTCTCTAATCAATTCACTTTAAGGATTATTTAAACTTTCTATTATCTAACAGTTTTCAGAGGTATAATTACATACATGCAAAATGTTTTCTGCACCCTGGGTCATATAATCATTTAAGTATTTGAGTAATATCATGAACTACACTGAGGTCCACAAATGTTATAATATACAAGAGTGTCACTAACAGGTTATAGGTAAGGGGAAAAAAAAAAAAACAGGCAAAAGCAGTAGCTTTAGTGTCCAAGTTTCATTTCCAGCTTTAGCAATTACTGGCCAGGTGTCCTTGGGCATCTGACCTTGGGTTGCTGTGAGAATTAAAGAAAAACAACATGAAAAGACAACTAAGGCTTTTTTAGAATACAGTGAATGTTTACAAATGTACCTTATTATCTTTTATTATTGGGGTTTATTTTTTGAAAGACATAATGATCTAAAAAAAATGTGCTCCGCTCTCAAAAGATTTTCTAAATGAATGCAAATTCTCAGAGAAAATTCTGACTTGTTGATGGTTTTGAACAGAAAAACCTATTGATTAATTGCTTAGAAAAATAGGACTATCAAATGTATAGTATTCATAGTATGAAAAACCTTGGTGTGAATACATTAAAAAGAAGCATGTTTTTAAACAGAACAAAACTAGTTACCTGGAGGAAAGAATTACCTCATATGAATAGATCCTGAAAACAAAAAATTAAGAGCAATCTCCTCAAACTGATAAAAGTACAAAAGCTAAAATATGAACCATGTCTGAAAGGAACAATTAATTTTATGTGAAAATTCACAGCAGATTTGATTCAAGATAACTTTTCACTACTTAATAAAAATTAAGAATACTCTTTTTCACTATAAAGCTAGTGTCCTATTTTCAACTGATTTGTAATATCCGAACACTTTTTAAAAATATTAGGTCATTTCAAATTTAGTTGTTAAAATAGTTTAATGTACATCACTTTTGAAAATGTTCAAATTTAAGTTTTCTTGTGGGTGGTTGAACAATATTCCTTGTCTTACATAAAACAATGAGGGGGTACAGAAATGTCAGCAGCTCCCCTGCCTCCAAGATATCTTGCAGGGGATGCAATCTATTATATGTATTTATTGAAAATGTTAAACATACACAAAGAAAAGTGTACAGATTTTTCCTTGACTTCTCAATATGAAGGTTCACCAAGAAGTTTAATGCAGCATAACTAAACTCCAGACAGATTTCCTCCTGATTCTATCCTTCTTACCTACCTCACCTCCCTTTTCTTAGAGCATTTACTTTAGAACAGGACAACACTGTAAATTTCCTCTCCTCCTCTGAGATGTAAATCTTTAAAAAGTCTCTTCTCAGTTTTACAACCCAGAATGTCTTTCTCAAGGACCTATGGACCATCTTTAAATCAGTAAATATGAAGAGAGGTGACAGCTATATCTTCCAGTTTCCTGGGAGGGTAGAAGACTAAATTTGGAGGGCATTTTTCTCCAAGTTGTGAAATGACTTTATGTCATGAGGACACAAGAAGTTTATTTTTCTTGTGGGTCAGGCCAATTAGCCAACACAGAGGGCCAAGACTGTATCCTCACTCTAGTGTTTAATAAGCACTCCATCCTTTGTTTCAGAGCAGTTGAGTTCAACCTGAGTTCTGGCTTTTCCCCTAAAGTAATAGCTTTAAAAACATTCATTTTTGCCAGCATGATTTTTGTCCAGTGCAATTTTTGTTTTGACAAGGGTTAGTGCTAAAAACAAAAATTAGGCAATATAAAGAGAGAGAAAAAAATGTACTATTTTTGTGTGGTATATTCAAACATGTTCTCACTGATAACAAAATGTCTGAAGACATACCTGAAGGAAAGGACTGATATAGATATATAGATAACATAGAAACTAAGTATATGGATATATGAATGAGTATATGGATATATAATATATACATGGATATGAATATATGAATTAGATAGAAATAAAAGAAATAGCAGTGTGAAAAATCCTTAATGTGTCATTGGACTTGAAAAGTCTGAGAAATATCAGGAAACATTTTCCTCCATAGGATATCATTATGCATGAGGTCTTTTGAAAGTCAATTTCCTTCTTGCTCAGATGAAAAACTGAGGCCCAGAATAATTGATGTCCTCTGTAGATAATTGAAGATTTTTTAATTCAGAAAGCTATTCAATACTCAATCAATGTGGTTTGTTTTGTTGATCAGTATTTCTCTTTAATAAAAATGCTAAGGAATTAGCAACTAGAGAATCAAATCAGTTCACATTAGAAAATATAAGCATTAAAAGCAAATGAGAAAATTTATGAAAATTCTTCAGGGGTAAATTATAATACAAAGACATCATTAGTAATGAAAACTGAAAACAAACTGGATATGAATTCTATAGATTTTGAAAAATGAAGTTTCAGTTATTAACCAAGATTCCTTGGGAGAAAACTGGTTCATGTAGTATTTGTTTGAAAATACCTTCAATAATATTAATTATAAAATAGAGAAAGAATCCAAACAGTAATCAGATGACCACATACTTCAAATATGGCAATAGTAGAAGGGAATATAGGATCATGGCTCTGCCACTTGTCAGGTAAGTGATTTTGTTGTTGTTCAGTGGCTCAGTCATGTCCATCTCTGCTATCCCAAGGACTGCAGCCTGCCAGGTTTCCCTGCCCATAACTATATTTTGGAGTTTGCTCAAACTCATGTCCATTAAGTCAGTGATGCCATCCAACCATCTCATCCACTGTTGCCCTCTTCTCCTATTTTCTTCAATCTTTCCCAGCATCACGGTCTTTTCCAATGAGTCGGCTCTTCGCATCAGGTGGTCTCTGGCTGTGGTTTCTGGGAAGCCTCTTCTTCTGCCATGACCACTTCTTCAGGCCACCACCCGCATTTATCCCACCATCACCATTTTTTAATATTCTTTAATTCTTTACTGCTTTTCATCTCATACTTAACTCTACCGTGGGTATTTGCAGATCTCTTCTATACCTGGGAAGAAAATTTAATGGTGAAGGAGACTTATCTCTGGATCTTTTTTAGCAACCCATGCACTGCTAACATTTTTTTCCTCTATTGCAGTGATTCCATGTTAGCATAGAACATTCCACAATGATTATTTTTTTCTAAGGTTCCAGACAGGGTCTGGGGTAAATATTTCATCTATCCACAAATTCTCACATCTGTGAGTTTCCAACCTCCCTATGGGTAATTACTGTGTGGTGGTGGTCGAGGCTGGCAAGGAGGGGAGTTCCACACTGGTGGTTAAACTCTATTTCCTCTCTCAATCTTCGTGTACATAACTACTGGAAAAACCATAGTTTTGATTACATGGACCTTAGTCAGTAAAGTGATGTCTCTGCTCTTTAGTATGCTGTTCAGTTTTGTCATAGCTTTTCTTTCCAAGAGCAAGCATCTTTAAATTCCATGGCTAAAATCACTGTCCACAGTGATTTTGGAATTCAAAAAAATAAAATCTGTTATTTCTTCTACTTCCACTTTTCCCCTTTTATTTACCATAGGGTGATGGGACTGGATGCTATGATCTTAGTTTTTTAATGCTTAGTTTCAAGTCAGCTTTTTTTACTCTCTTATTTCACCCTCATCAAGAGGCTCTTTAAACAATTTCATGGTTCTAAATTCAACCCCTAATTTTTCTCTCTCCAGCAATGGATTATTAGAAAATAAATTTCAGCCATCCTGCCATTTAATCTGTGAAAAGTTCAGAATATATCTCTAAAAAATTAGGACTTTTACAAAATTACATGTTCTATATATCATTCTCAGAGCTACTTAATATCAAATGTAGTTAAAGTTTAAATTTCCCTATTGTCTCAAAATTTGTTTCAATTTGTTTGTTTTGAAATCAAGATGCATATAATATTCACACATTGAAACTGATTATGTCTCTTTAATCTGTTGCAATCTATAATCTCTTTGTGTGTGTGTCTTCTTTAAGAATTCGGGCTTTCTTCAAGTCTAAGTGTAATTAAGGCTAATATTCTATCCTATTTTACCCATTGCAATTGCTGACGAGATGTCTTTTGATAAAGGAAGTGAGTAATTAATTGATCTCTAGGCTTTGATAGAGATTGGAGAGGTAGTGGATGACTTCTTCTGCACTAGATGGGAAAAGTTCAAGAGAGGGGGCGTGGTCCTGACAAGGCAGTTTGGAGCCCTGGTGAAGCAGTCAGTCAGACTTAGCAGTAAAATCAATAAAGGCAAATTGTTTGCAGCTGCTCACAGAGTTCTTCTCGATAAACAAGATTTTGCCATTAGAGATTACAGAATAAGAGGCTGCTACAAAATAGTCTACGGTTCTCACCAGATAATCCCAAATGAGGTAATCATTTCACTCGCACCCTCTGATCCTATCATGTTAAACCCTTAAAAGGAATTTTGTGGTATATAGCCATGATTGAAGTCACGTTCCAAAACTCAGATATATCGTACTGAGTTTTCTCTCTCTTTTTTTTTTTTTTTTTTTGAAGTAATAAAGCAATAGAAATAAAATCAATATGGAAGGAACAATGATGTTCATGTGCAGATGTTAATTGAAAGAACTCTAAAAAGTAAATATTCCAATCTGTGGGAAAGCAATTGTACAAACACATCCGTTCCAGAAAATCATTTTGGATGGCTGGGAGAACTCAGCCGATTAAGAGGGATGTGATTAAATTTAGCCAGAATACTAATAATTCAAGAAAGAAGGCAGAAATGTGCAGACTGTGACTTGAATGAGAATTTCCAGCACGTTGATGTGCACGGATAAACCTGAGTTCCCAACACCCAGATGAACAAATGACTGTGAGGTGTAAAGTTATAAAGGAATTAGAAACATTTCCGCAGTAGGAAGAGAGATGACAAAAGCCGGAAGTCAAACACTTCACCCAAGGAGGCCATAACCATGTGCCATGGCCTAAATATACCACAGAGAGATCAGAAAACATCTGACTCTGACAATAACTATTGTGTGCACTTGGGCAAATCATTTGACTTCTCTGAGGCAAGCTTCTATTTTTCCTTTGGTGAAATGACTCAGAAATAACTACCTGGAAGCAGTGTTGTGAATAGTAAATTATAAAATATATACAAATGGCCTATCACAATGCTTGTCACTTGTTTACAAAAGAATGACAAGTTTTCTTCATGTACAATATTAGATTCTCCAGATTGTACAGCACTTCAAGCTCAGCTGTTCTAATCACAATGCTTGAAATTTGAAAATGGAAGCCATAATTAATATTGCTATTATTTTTAAACCTCTGTGACTTCTCTGCCAAGGATTCATTCAGTTGATAATTACATGCTTCTAATGATGGAGAGTCCATTTCCTTTTGAGTTTCACCAAAGTGCTTTCAAATACACAGTCACTTCTTGTGAAACTCGAGTTTTGCTTCTGTTTCAATCTGAGTTAGGAACTGCTTTTGCTCTCTGGCTAAGCATATTAAATTAGAATATAAGTCATTGCTCTTTGGTAGACTGGATCATATATTTTTATTGAAGAACGTGAAGACAAGTGCATTTTAAAATCATAACCAGCACAATGTCCAATGTATAATATGTCTTCCTTAAATGTTTGCTATTGGTGCTAAGGATGCTCATAAATCTGTTTCTGATTTCTATGCTTATGACAATCATTTGAAGCTATTTCAAAGTTTTGTGTAAAATTCTCCCTTCTGTTGTGTCTTCAAAATATACAGCTGTCCACCATTACTCAGACATGCCTCTGTGGCCTGTGTGTTTTGTATTATTGCTCTTTGTTTCTTTCTCTGCCTACTCATCTGTTTTCCTGGCTGTGACTTTTAGCCTCCTCATTTGTCTAAGTAAGTGTTCTCCTTGCCTGCTTCCCTTCTATCATTTCTATTGTTCCCTGCTTTCTGGTCACTTTGTTTGATGGCATCTGTGCAACACTTCACACTCATTAATATACTCCACAAGTTGTTTAATGATAGAGGAACCCTGTTGAGTGTCTGCTTAGTTAAGAAAGAAACTTGTCCAGCTTTTGATAAAAACCTATACACAGATTATTCTTAAGAAATTGTCAGAAATTAATGACAAGGAAATAAAGGCAGATGCAAATAAGCAGTAATTTCTTTGAAATGCGGTGTGTGTGTGTGGTGTGTGAAAGAGAGAAAGAGAAAGAGAGATTTAACTAGCTCAGTAAAGAATATTCAGGTACATAGACAAAATGCACTTATGAGAAATGGATCATCTAAGTATTACTAATGCTTAATACTGTTTTGTTAAAGCATGCCAATGATAATTTTTATTGGAGAAAACATTTAGATAAGCTTAAATATGCAAACTGCCTAGTTTCTTCATTGCATATTGTATGTGCCTAATATAGTTCAGATCAAAAATTTCTCATATTATTTTATAAAATATATAAATACTTGACTGCTTCAGTGATAATAAGAATGTTCCAAAATAGGCTTGTATATCTTGTCCAATGCTTAGTTCTGACAAGGGATAGATAAAGACAGTAATCCAAAGTGACGTTGTTCAAGATGACCAACTTGTCACCCTTTGACCTCAATGATTCAGGCTATTTTTGTTTTGTCTATCGATAGCTGCTGTTGAGTTTTTTATCCTAGAATTTTCTGTTGGAGAAGCTGTTTAAAATCAAATGCTCACAAACTAAGGAGTTCCTGCAATAGTTATAACTTGTGGAGTAAAAAAATATATATAAAAGATCATTTACAGTTCAATCAAGGTTTCTGCAGGTGAGGTGGCTGTTAGGTAGATGAAGAACATGTCAGCTAATATTAAGAATGACATAAAGAGTGTGTTCACCCATAACTTGAAGTCAGAGCACAAAGGATAACATAAAATCCTTTCATATGGAAATTCAACCCCGAAGTGGGAATCTTGGTGGGAGGCCAGGGATTTTATTTCACCCACCACTTCCCCCGGGGTGAACTGAAGTGTGAAAGGAGCTCTAGGTTCACTCTGATTTTCCTCCTCCTAAAATGGCAACTGTTCTCTAAGTCTTCAAATGTCTTTGTTGTTCAGACAAGAACAAGAATTAAATTTTCTTAAATTTCCTGTCTTGAAAGAGTGCCTGGTTACTTTGAAAATCCTCAGCAGTTCTTTCTTTCTCCTTATAAAATAATAACTTTTTTCTTCCATATTTAACTTTGTTTTTCCCATTGTTTTAGTTAATAGTAAAAGGCAGACTTTTAGGCACCTCAGCAGATAAGAATATTCACAAACTATCTTGTTGTTGAAATAATAAAAGCAAGTCCAACACATCTTCATTACTCCATTACTTCGTTACTCCATTAGTCCCAAACACACATACATATACACCAAGGACTCATTGGGTACCAATATCTAGATAAGTGAACTGTATTCTACTTGTCTACTTTATTCTACTTTGTCTACCTGTAAGGACACTACTTACATTTCAGTTGGGACTGGTTGCCTAGGAACAAGGTCCTTCTTCTGGACCCTAGGAGTGCTTGTCCTACTAACAGTGATTGAAGCTTATTGGCTCCATTAATTCTAATCTCTAGAGTTTGCACCAAGGGACCAAGGGGGATGCTGTCTTTCTAAATCTTTGCTTGTCATGGGCAGAGATCACATAGAACACACACTGGACACACATTCTAAAGAGTTTGTTACAAATCAGCTCATCTGCTCAGAATAATGTTTACACAGAGGTCTTTTTGTCTTAACTGGCCATAGACATTTTTTGGTTATTATCATCATACTAATTGAATGTGGAGAAAAATAGACAGTATTAAAAATTAAATCCAATTTGTGTGCTTTCCAAGGGTAATTAAATCATCTAGGCAAGTATTCTTATGCCAGATAGGGAAAAGACAATAGACTACAGAAAATATCTGGCCTGTTGATAATTTTCTGCAAATCTATTCCATCCTCTTTCACACCTCTCTTATATCATTTAATTAAAAAAATAAAATAAAATAAGCCAGATCTGAGAAACTGAGTTTTGGCCATGGAGAGGTCCTGTTCAGGTTTATTTTGCCCCGGGGACTGCATGTAGAAAATATCTTTATTTCTAATGGAATACCAGTTTCAGAGACAAAAACATCAACACAAAACGTTACTGAATACTCTCAGCAGCCCCCAAATTATAAAGCCTTCTAAATTATTGTATTCTCCCAAAGTTTCAAAAGGCTCTAGGAGTTCGTATGGAGCAATCTTCTCTAGCTTCAATCTGCTGTGCATAGTAGATACATTTCCAGAACTTCACAGAATCACACATAGTTGAATCTTTGAATACCAGAAAGCAGTTTACACGGGTGCTGCTTATGAGGGTCAGAAGGAGAAAAGAACTGTCTGTGAAAGCATCTGCATCAGGGTGCCTTCAACTGGAGCCAGTGTTCATGTACCTGTGTTTTCCAAACTATTTGTAGAATTACATGGCAGTGTGCATTTCTCTTCTAACCTATTTTTTTTCCAAGTATGTTTTTGCTATTCCCTAAAAGTAATTATTATTTCCAAATGCCCAGCCAATATTTTCACTGCAATATACAGGAAATAATCCTTGTGACTGAAAGCTATATGTGCACTTTGGGACGTGAAGAAATATAGATGCTTTAGGTATGTATCATATATTGTGTGCGTTAGATGTGTATGTTTTCATTTTATTTTCACATGGTGAAATTTAGTAGCTTTTAAATGAGTTAATAATGGCTAAAATATACTTAACATTCACAAATAACTAGCCAGTCAATCCTAATGGAAATCAACCCTGAATATTCACTGGAAGGACTGATGCTAAAGCTGAAACTCCAATACATTGGCCATCCAATGCAAAGAGCCAACTCTACTGGAAAAATCCTGATGCTGGAAAAGATTGAAGGCAAATGGTGAAGGGGTTGGCAGAGGATGAGATGGTTTGATAACATCACAGACTTAATGAACACGAATTTGAGCAAATCTGCAAGATACTGAAGGACAGGGAAGGCTGGCATGCTGCAGTCCATGAGGTCACAAAATGTTGAATATGACTTAGTGACTAAACAACAGAAATAATTAGCCATAATAACCTTATCTTGATCATTTCAAAAATTATTTAATTATTATTTATTTAATAAGCTTTTATGTACAAAGAAAATACCAACATAAAGGAATACTTGTTTTTGTGAGGCAGACACAGATATATTTACTGAGACAATTAGTAATATTTGCATAAAAGATTTTTTATATTTCATGAAAAGTAAACTTAATAATGTAATATTGTTACTAGGCTTTCTTCATCAGAAGGAAAATTTAAATATAAATATGGATATAAATTTCTAGAGAATGAGGCTGTTCACTGAACTCTCTTCTATCTAATCAGTATGAATCATCTACATTCATTTTTTCAGACTTTCTTTTATACAGTCTTGAAAGAAAATGCAAGAGAAATAAACTGAGTCATAAAGAACATCACCATCCAATCATGAGACATGGTGCTCATTTCTGCACGAAATATTGAGGCCACAGAACATGCATTAATCATAAGATGATTTTATGTGCTTTTATTGTATTTTTTGGGCTCCAAAATCACTGCAGATGGTAATTGCAGCCATGAAATTAAAAGATGCTTACTCCTTGGAAGGAAAGTTAAGACCAACCTAGATAGCATATTCAAAAGCAGAGACATTACTTTGCCAACAAAGGTTCATCTACTTAAGGCTATGGATTTTCCAGTGGTCATGTATGGATGTGAAAGTTGGACTGTGAAGAAAGCTGAGCGCTGAAGAATTGATGCTTTTGAACTGTGGCGTTGGAAAAGACTTTTGAGAGTCCCTTGGACTGCAAGGAGATCCAAACAATCCATTCGAAAGGAGATCAGTCCTGGGTATTTTTTGGAAGGAATGATGCTAAAGCTGAAACCCAATACTTTGGCCACCTCATGCGAAGAGTTGACTCATTGGAGAAGACTCTGATGCTGGAAGGGATTGGGGGCAGTAGAAGAAGGGGATGACAGAGGATGAAATGGCTGGAAGGCATCACCGACTCGATGGACATGAGTTTGAGTAAACTCCGGAAGTTGGTGATGGACAGGGAGGCCTGGCGTGCTGCGATTCATGGGGTCTCAAAGAGTCGGACACGATTGAGCAACTGAACTGAAATGATTGTATGTTTTTCTACAAAGGTTATGGAAACAAAAATATTTACAGAAATAGTGTCTTCCCAATAAGCCACCTGAGAGAGCTATGTTAGAAAGTGAAATAATGAAGAATATTTGATTTAAATATAAATCTAGCTTTAAAATTGCGAAAGAAAGCCTTTGTGTCAGTTCTCAGGTACCAAGGCAAATATCAGATCAGATCAGATCAGTCCCTCAGTCGTGTCCAACTCTTTGCGACCCCATGAATCGCAGCACACCAGGCCTCCATGTCCATCACCAACCCCCAGAGTTCACTCAGACTCACATCCATCGAGTTGGTGATGCCATCCAGCCATCTCATCCTCTGTCATCCCCTTCTCCTCTTGTCCCCTATCCCTCCCAGCATCAGAGTCTTTTCCAATGAGTCAACTCTTCGCATGAGGTGGCCAAAGTATTGGAGTTTCAGCTTTAGCATCATTCCTTCCAAAGAAATCCCAGGGCTGATCTCCTTCAGAATGGACTGGTTGGATCTCCTTGCAGTCCAAGGGACTCTCAAGAGTCTTCTCCAACCCCACAGTTCAAAAGCATCAATTCTTCGGTGCTCAGCCTTCTCCACAGTCCAACTCTCACATCCATTCATGACCACAGGAAAAACCATAGCCTTGACTAGATGAACCTTTGTTGGCAAAGTAATGTCTCTGCTTTTGAATATGCTATCTAGGTTGGTCATAACTTTTCTTCCAAGGAATAAGTGTCTTTTAATGTCATGGCTGCAGTCACCATCTGCAGTGATTTTGGAGCCCAGAAAAATAAAGTCTGACACTGTTTCCACTGTTTCCCCATCTATTTCCCATGAAGTGATGGGACCAGATGCCATGATCTTCGTTTTCTGAATGTTGAGCTTTAAGCCAACTTTTTCACTTTCACTTTCATCAAGAGGCTTTTTAGTTCCTCTTCACTTTCTGCCATAAGGGTGGTTTCATATGCATATCTGAGGTTATTGATATTTCTCCCGGCAATCTTGATTCCAGATTGTGCTTCTTCCAGCCCAGCATTTCTCATGATGTACTCTGCATATAAGTTAAATAAACATGGTGACAATATACAGCCTTGACGTACTCCTTTTCCTATTTGGAACCAGTCTGTTGTTCCATGTCCAGTTCTAACTGTTACTTCCTGACCTGCATACAAATTTCTCAAGAGGCAGATCAGGTGGTCTGGTATTCCCATCTCTTTCAGAATTTTCCACAGTTTATTGTGATCCACACAGTCAAAGGCTTTGACATAGTCAATAAAGCAGAAATAGATGTTTTGAGGTGCAAATGTTCAAAATAAATCTAGAAATACAGTTGAGGCAACTACTTTCAGAAAATAGTTAAATATCAATAGCTGAACCACTTGTGAGTCAATGCCAGATAAATACAAGGTAATGTGTGCTCATTTGGATATATTTAGAAAACGAAATTCTTTACATTTTCATAAGTTTTAGAGTAACTTAATTATTAAATATGGATTGACCAGAGGCACTAAGAGTCCTTGGAAAATGGCTGATTCTAGGGTTTGAACATGGAGAATGTAAAATGGTTCTGGGACAAGTCATTGCACAAGAAAGTAAAGGAGTGTTCAAAATTAGAGAATAGAGACCTGTCGAAGAGACACCAGAGCTAATCAGAAGGACTTCTCAGTGGCCAGAGCTGGGACACATGAACAATGAAATTAATATTATAGTATTAGTTCATAAGTCAAGATAGAAAATAAATATCCAGGAGTTCATATTGATATAAATTAATAATAAATCAATTATTACATCAATAAATAAGGAAAACAGTAGACAAATTTTTCTGATAGAAGAATCCCAATGATTTATGCAGACATTTCCCACAGTATGAAATGGCTTATATAGACATCCACCCGCCCACCCTCACTCCCTGGCCTTGAACACTGGCAGGACTTAGTGACTCATTGCCAAGAAAATAGAGTAAGAAAAGAAAAAAAAAATAGTACAAATCCAGAAGATACTATCTTAACCGAGTGATGGAGTTACATCCTCAGGGATGCCATGTGGATGTCCTGATACGATGTGATGAGGAGGTTGCTTCTTCTCTGTGGTATGATATCTACATTCTGAATCATTAAACGACAGACAAACCAAATGTGAGGAATGTTCTTGACCAGCACTCTTCAAAACTGTCAAGGTAACTACAAAAGTCAAGGAAAAGCTGAGAAACTCTCACAGACCGGCAGATTCTAAACAGACATAATAACTGAATGCAGCATGAATCCTGAAACAGAAAAGTATGTATATACATTAACGGAAAAACTGGTGAAATTTGAATAAATTCTGGAGGTTGGTTAATACAATGCACTAATATATTGGTTTCTTAATTTTGGCAAGCCCAACAGTGAAAGATGATAACTTTAGAGACAATGTAAACTGAGTAAAAACTCTGCCAAATATTGCTGTAAATTCCTTGAAAATTTTCTGTAAATCAAACATTTTAATTTTTTTTCCAAAATGAGAAGTTTTTTAAAAGAAATGCCTGTTGACTTATGTTTTTAAATTAACAACATGAAAGTGAAAGTGAAATTTGGTCAGCGATGTCCAGCTCTTTGGGATCCCATGGACTATACAGTCCATGGAATTCTCCAAGCCAGAATACTTGAGTGGGTAGCTTTTACCTTCTCCAGGGGATCTTCCCAACTCAGGATTGAAATGAGGTCTCCCATATGCAGGAGGATTTTTTACCAGCTGAGCCACAAGGGAAACCCAAGTATACTGGAGCGGATAGCCTATCCTGTCTCCAGTGGATCTTTCCAGCCCAGGAATTGAACCAGATTCCTTGGGTTTTTTGCAGGCAGATTCTTTACTGACTGAGCTAACATAATGAATTAATGAACTTTTCTTTCTAATTTCTATTTATACTAAGGAGAAATCCAATATACTTTTTTGATTTCCTCCATAGTTTCTCCCTGCTCTATTCTTCGCTGTCTTACAGTTAGATGTTATTTTCAATATCATATAGTCCAGCAAAGAAGACAAAAATATACAAAGGAGAGTGATTCTCTTCAATAAGTATTGCTGGGAAAACTGGACAGGTACATGCAAAAGAATGAAATTAGAATACTCTGTACTATCACACACACACACCAAAAAAAACAAAAGAAAGAAAAGAAAACCCTCAAAGTGGATTAAAGATCTAAATGTAAGGCCGGACACTATAAAATTATGTGAGGAAAGCATAAGTGGAATACTCTTTGACATAAATCACAGCAAGATCCTTTTTTATTTACCTCATAGAGTAATGAAAATAAAAACAAAAATAAACAAGTGGTACCTAATAAAACTTAAGAGCTTTTGTACAGCAAGGAAACCATCATATGAAAAGACAGTCCTCAGAATGGGAGAAAATGTTTGTAAATTAAGCATCTGACAAAGGATTAATCTCCAAAATATACAACAGCTTATACAGCTCAATATCAAAACAAACAAACAATATAATCAAGAAATGATTGGAAGAAGTGAATAGGCATTTCTCCAAAGAAGATGTGCAGATGGCCAATAAACACTTGAAAATATTCTCAACATCATGAATTATTGGAGAAATGCAAATCTTCCTAGGTGGCACAGTTGTGAAGAATAGATCTGCCAAGAAGGGGACATAGTTTCAATCCCTGGATCAGGAAGATCTCCTGGAACAGGAAATGGCAAGCCTCTCCATTATTCTTACCTGGGGAATACCATGGACAGAAGAGCCTGGTGGGCTACAGTCCGTGGGTTGGCGGAATCAAACACAACTTAGTGACTAAACAAGAACAAACAACAAATCAAAACTGCACTGGTCAGAATGATTATTCTTAAAAAAATCTACAAATAATAAGTGTTAGAGAAAGTATGGAGAAAAGGGAGTCCTCTTATGCTGCTGGTGGAATGTAAACTGATACAGCTATTATGGAGAACAATTACAAAGCTTATTTAAAAATAGAACTACAATATGACCCAGCAATCCCACTTCTGGGTCTGCATCCAGATAAAACCATAGCTCAAAAAGATACATGCACCCCAGTGTTCATGGCAGCACTATTTGCAAAAAGCCAGGACATAGAAGAAGTCTAAAATGTTCATTGACAGAGAAATGGATAAAGAAGATGGGGTGCATATATATAGTGGAGTGTTATTGAGCCATAAAAATGAACAAAATTGTGCTATTTATAGAAATGTGGATGGGCCTAGAGACTTCCATATAGAATGAAGTAAGTCAGAAAGAGAAAAACAAATATTGTACATCATTTATAAGTGGAGTCTCAAAAAATTCTACAGATGAACTTATTTGCAAAGCAGAAATAGAGAAATAGATGCAGAAAACAAATGTATGGATATCAAGGGGAGAAGAGGGAGGGGTGAATTGGGAGATTTGGGATTGACATATATACACTATTATGCATAAAATAGATAATTAATGAAGACTTACTGTATATCACAGGGAACTCTGCACTGTGTTCTGAGGTGACCAGAATGGGAAAGAAATCCAAAAACAGAGGGAATACATGTATCCATAGAGCTGATTCACTTTACAGTATAGCAGAAGCTAATACAATGTTGTAAAGCAACCGTACTCCAATAAAAATTAATACAAGTATTACTAGGAAATAGGGTTAATATATATGATTCAACTATATATATTCATTTCTTAAAATAAATTAGTGTGCTTACTACTTAACTTGCCGCTGCTGCTGCTGCTGCTAAGTAGCTTCAGTTATGTCTGACTCTGTGCCATCCCATAGACAGCAGCCCACCAGGCTCCCCCGTCCCTGGGATTCTCCAGGCAAGAACACTGGAGTGGGTTGCCATTTCCTTCTCCAATGCATGAAAGTGAAAGTGAAGTTGTGTCCGACCCCTAGCGACCCCATGGACTGCAGCCTACCAGGCTCCTCCATCCATAGGATTTTCCAGGCAAGAGTACTGGAGTGGGGTGCCATCGCCTTCTGCCCTACTTAACTTGAGTGATGGTAAACTTTCCAGGTGGTGCATTGGTAAGGAGTCCGCCTGCCAATGCAGTACACTTAGAAGATGCTGTTTCATCTTTGGATCAAGAAGATACCCTGGAGTAGGAAATGGCATCCCACTCCAGTTATTCTAGCCTGGAAAATTCCATGGTCAGTGGAACCTGGCAGGCTGTAGTCCATGGAGTAGCAAAGAGTCGATCACAATGGAGCAAGTATTCACGCACAAATACAGCACATGGCCAAAACATTATTACAGTTTTATTTTGTTAATGAGATGTCAGAGATCATGGATAATTTAGGATATACATTATAATATTACAAATTGACCATGTAGATAAAATCAATATATGGTTAAAGAAATATTATCCATTAGCTGCACATTTATCAACACATAAAGTGGCAAGGGGTAACACACAAAAAATCAGTTTGTAAGCTAGTTTCACATATACATAGTGCTGTATATTTTTTTCCCTTAAGTACTGAGAAAGTTATGCTGTGTATTTGGATCAGCAACACAAGATGCTTCATATAGTAAATGTAGAAAATGACCTCTTTTCTTCCATTGCTATATGTGTGAAAATTACTCAGAAGAAATGCTTGAAATGATGAGATTCTGGGATTGTTTGTTTTGAGCCAAACTCTTTTGATCTGGTTTCATTATATTCCAGGATTCACAACATTGTTATGAGCATGCAATTGCAAGTCCACATAAATAGATATAGTAAACTCATAAGAACTGCAGAATTGAATTCAATAGCCAATTGACAGACTCTCCTTCTGAAAAAGGAAAAGGACTTAAGAATGGCCACCAAGTTTTCATGTAAGAGAAGAAGAATTTTCTGTTTTCTTTTTCCAGACTATAGTAGAAATTCTATTTCCATACTTTCTCTGCTTTCTTTTTAGAGGATTAAAAAAAACAAAGAAAGATTTTTGATCAAGATTAGCAATCTTATTTTTCTTGCCTTTATGTATGTTGCAAACTTTTCTCCTTTGCCAGATAAATTCTTGAGTCTAGAATAAAAAACCAAGAAAGGAAACAAGACAACCCACTTTGTTTTTGAGCCCATGCTCAAGGTATAATTAGAGATTCCCTTGAATATGAATAAATTATGTTTTTATTATATATTTTACATATAGTATCATGTATTATTTACAAACTATTACATCCATATATAACTCAAATAAGAATTAGAACATATTTCAAAGACTGTTTTCAGTAAATTATGTTGTTTATCTGAAATATTTTGTCAGCTCTCTTTACAGTCCTCAATGGATTGCAGTAAAAGAAATTCTGTTAAAATGCCAGTGCCATGACATTATTCCCCCAAAACTTCTGTTTTGACAATTTGTCTACCTACTACTCTTACTGTTTGGAAGGAGTAAAGGAATACCAAGGAATTCTGAGAGAATACCAAAGTAGAACCCCTTCAGAGTTGCCACTCCATACCATCCATTACCAGAAAAGCCCTTCTCATCTCTCTGCCTTTCATACATATAGCTATACTGCTTTAAGGAAAAACTATCATCTCCCTGTGAAGCTTATATATATATATATAAGCTTATATACATATAAGAAATATATATATGTATTTGTTTGACCAGTGCATTTTCTTGTGTGTATATATATATATATATTTCTTATATATATAATATTTCTTATATATAAATATCTTATATATATATAAACTTATATATATATACACATTTATAAGCTTCCGTGTGAAGCTTATATATATATAAGCTTATATATATAAATAAGAAATGTATATATATATGTATATATATATATATAAGTATATATATGTATATATATATGTATTTGTTTGACCAGTGCATTTTCTTGTATATATATATATATATATTTCTTATATATATATTTCTTATATATATATATAAGCTTATATATATATTTATAAGCTTCACACGGAAGCTTATATATATATATAAGCTTATATATATATAAGAAATGTATATATATATGTATATATATATGCGTATATATATATGTATTTGTTTGCTTGATCAGTGCATTTTCTTGTGTGTATATATATATTTCTTATATATGTATTTCTTATATATATATTTCTTTTATATATTTCTTATATATATAAGCTTATATATATATGTATTTGTTTGTATATGTATATATATGTGTATATATATGTATATATAAATGTATATATATGTGTGTATATACATAAGTATATATATATGTATATATATGTATATATATATGTATTTGTTTGACCAGTGCATTTTCTTGTATATCTATATATAGATATATAGATATATATTTCTTTTATATATTTCTTATATATATATAAGCTTATATATATATACATTTATAAGCTTCCCTGTGAAGCTTATATATATATATATATATATAAGCTTATATATATATATAAGAAGTGTATATATATATGTATATATATATGTGTATATATATATGTATTTGTTTGCTAGACCAGTGCATTTTCTTGTATATATATATATATATTTCTTATATATGTATTTCTTATATATATATAAGCTTATATATATATGTATTTGTTTGTATATGTATATATATATGTGTGTATATATATATATACATATATATGTATTTGTTTGTATATGTATATATATATATGTGTGTATATATATATACATATATATATGTATTTGTTTGTATATGTATATATATATACACACACACATATATATATATGTATTTGTTTCTTTGACCAGTGCATTTTCTTCTGTGTGTGTGTGTATATATATATATATATTTCTTTTATATATTTCCTATATATATATATATATTTCTTTTATATATTTCTTATATATATATGCATATATATACATTTATAAATAAATGTATATATATATACAAGCTTATACATATATATAAGAAATATATAAAAGAAATATACATATATACATATACAAGAAAATGCACTATTCATAACAAACACCCTCTTCCAACAACACAGGAGAAGACTCTCTACATGGACATCACCAGATGGTCAACACCGAAATCAGATTGATTATATTCTTTGCAGCCAAAGATGGAGCAGCTCTATACAGTCAGCAAAAACAAGACCAGGAGCTGACAGTGGCTCAGACTATAATCTCCTTATTGCCAAATTCAGACTAAAATTGAAGAAAGTAGGGAAAACCACTAGACCATTCAGGTATGACCTAAATCAAATCCCTTATGATTATACAGTGGAAGTGAGAAATAGATTTAAGGGCCTAGATCTGATAGATAGAGTGCCTGATGAGCTATGGAATGAGGTTCATGACATTGTCCAGGAGACAGGGATCAAGACCATCCCCATGGAAAAGAAATGCAAAAAAGCAAAATGGCTGTCTGGGTAGGCCTTACAAATAGCTGTGAAAAGAAGAGAAGTGAAAAGCAAAGGAGAAAAGGAAAGATATAAACATCTGAATGCAGAGTTCCAAAGAATAGCAAGAAGAGATAAGAAAGCCTTCTTCAGTGATCAGTGCAAAGAAATAGAGGAAAACAACAGAATGGGAAAGACTAGGGATCTCTTCAAGAAAATCAGAGATTCCAAAGGAACATTTCATGCAAAGATGAGCTTGATAAAGGACAGAAATGGTATGGACCTAACAGAAGCAGAAGATATTAAGAAGAGGTGGCAAGAATACACAGAACTGTACAAAAAAGATCTTCACAACCCAGATAATCAAGATGGTGTGATCACTGACCTAGAGCCAGACATCCTGGAATGTGAAGTCAAGTGGGCCTTAGAAAGCATCAATACGAACAAAGCTGGTGGAGGTGATGGAATTCCAGTTGAGCTATTCCAAATCCTGAAAGATGATGCTGTGAAAGTGCTGCACTCAATATGCCAGCAAATTTGGAAAACTCAGCAGTGGCCACAGGACTGGAAAAGGGCAGTTTTCATTCCAATCCACAAAAGGCAATTCCAAAGAATGCTCAAACTACCGCACAATTGCGCTCATCTCACACGCTAGTAAAGTAATGCTCAAAATTCTCCAAGCCAGGCTTCAGCAATATGTGAACCGTGAACTTCCTGATGTTCAAGCTGGTTTTAGAAAAGGCAGAGGAACCAGAGATCAAATTGCCAACACCCGCTGGATCATGGAAAAATCAAGAGAGTTCCAGAAAAGCATATATTTCTGCTTTATTGACTATGCCAAAGCCTTTGACTGTGTGGATCACAATAAACTGTGGAAAATTCTTCAAGAGATGCGAATACCAGACCACCTGATCTGCCTCTTGAGAAATTTGTATGCAGGTCAGGAAGCAACAGTTAGAACTGGATATGGAACAACAGACTGGTTCCAAATAGGAAAAGGAGTTCGTCAAGGCTGTTTATTGTCACCTTGTTTATTTAACTTATATGCAGAGTACATCATGAGAAACACTGGACTGGAAGAAACAAAAGCTGGAATCAAGATTGCCGGGAGAAATATCAATAACCTCAGATATGCAGATGACACCACCCTTATGGCAGAAAGTGAAGAGGAACTCAAAAGCCTCTTGATGACAGTGAAAGTGGAGAGTGAAAAAGTTGGCTTAAAGCTCAACATTCAGAAAACAAAGATCATGGCATCCGGTCCCAACAATTCATGGGAAATAGATGGGGCAACAGTGGAAACAGTGTCAGACTTTATTTTTCTGGGCTCCAAAATCACTGCAGATGGTGACTGCAGCCATGACATTAAAAGACGCTTACTCCTTGGAAGGAAAGTTATGACCAACCTAGATAGCATATTCAAAAGCAGAGACATTACTTTGCCAACAAAGGTTCGTCTAGTCAAGGCTATGGTTTTTCCTGTGGTCATGTATGGATGTGAGAGTTGGACTGTGAAGAAGGCTGAGCGCTGAAGAATTGATGCTTTTGAACTGTGGTGTTGGAGAAGACTCTTGAGAGTCACTTGGACTGCAAGGAGATCCAACCAGTCCATTCTGAAGGAGATCAGCCCTGGGATTTCTTTGGAAGGAATGATGCTGAAGCTGAAACTCCAGTACTTTGGCCACCTCATGCGAAGAGTTGACTCATTGGAAAAGACTCTGATGCTGGGAGAGATTGGTGGCAGGATGAGAATGGGACAACAGAGGATGAGATGGCTGGATGGCATCGCTGACTCGATGGACGTGAGTCTGAGTGAACTCCGGGAGTTGATGATGGACAGGGAGGCCTGGCGTGCTGCGATTCATGGGATCGCAAAGAGTCAGACACAACTGAGCGACTGATCTGATAGATAGATAGATAGATATAAGCTTCTCTCTCCCATTAGAAAGTGGCTGATAGACTCCAGGGCTCCATGTTATTAATCTAGCTTTTCCACTGGTGCTTACAAAGTTCTCCATGTGATTGTTTATGGTTTTTTAATATAAATGACATTTATAATAGAAAATGCATATGTTCTTTCTATTGGTCTCCACATGCAAAGAAAAATTGGTTACTTCTGGCAATTAAACATGTCAAATACTGTTGCTACTCTTTATCTGAAGCACTGAGAAGGGATGTTTTGCCTACCAGAAGGTTTTCAGCTGCACAATTGCCACAGTTAAAAACCCAGAGTCAAGTGCCAATACCTTGCCATTTGACTGAGTATAGCATTTATAGAAAGAAAATGTTTGTAGGTTGCTGGGTAAAAGTGTGAAATGATGAATGTATTTCTACTTGAGGCACTTTTTCTTCAACAATGACATATAAATATGCTTTTGTCATTTCCAAATACAGACACTTAGTTTCTGTTCGGAGTAACTCTGCCTCTCCACCCCATAACATTTAGAATTTAAATTTGGTAGCTTGGGGTTGAAAACAGTACCTGCTTAAGACAGGTAAAATAGGAGTCGTCACAGTCATACCTCTAAGCACACCAGAAGGTGCCAGGTTTATTGCTCCACTGCAAGATTCAGCTTTTATTATTTCTAAAGTGAAATCTACAAACATAATGAAATTGAGTTGAATATCTAAAGGTGGATATGTACCTTGAGGGTACTTCACAAATTCTCACACTGAGGGAACAAAGAAAAAGCATATAAGGAAAATACAGAAAAATATGTATAACCTAAATTGGAAACTACTGAGAAGAATAAGAAATAATAAAATTGGAGAATTGATAGCATAACGAACTGGGAATTCCCTCTCTACTCTGTACCAGGGACAAAGGATTTACTATGCATGGCTCTTTCTTGAACAAAGTAATTTGAATTTTATTATAACAACAAATGTGTTATATAGTCATCAACTTTATAAGTAGTACACATGTAAGAAATATATCTCAATCAATATTGAAATAATTAGTCTTAACCCTAAAAGCACAATTTAACACAGAGCTTCTTTCTCTTAACCATTTTGTAGTTTTGAATCTTCTACTTTTTTCTGTACTAATATTACTTAGATCCACATAGAAATTCTCTAGTATCCTCAAACACAGGAAAACTGTATTTAAGGATGAAATTAGAAAATAAATGAAAATAAGTGAAATTAAAAAATAAGTAATGTAGTTGAAATCTGTGCTTGTGTAGGGAATGTGAACACCCCATTTTCAGAAGAGCATATATAGCTGAACAGGAAAAGATATGTGTTGGTTGCTAACAAATGATCATTTAGCCCAGTTTTGGACATACAGTAGCTATTGCTTTAGGAAGGGTTTATCTACCAGGTCTGCTTATAAAACATTTTCAGTCTAGATATTTTCTAGGTATTCCTGTATTATCTTTAATCTCTATACTCATTTATCACTGTTGTGTTCTTATAAAAATTTTGAATGTCCTATGGCTCCCATTGACTTTATATTAAGATCCACCAGATGGAAGAACAGCAGTGGCATGTATAATGAGATGACGGGACAATGTCATGATAGAGTTCTTTATTTCAGAGAGAAAATGGTCGATGTGATGTTCTCAAAGGTCTGAAGAAAATAGGTGACGATTCTACTGACATTTGAAATGGTGGTATCACATTAACTGGGATAAAATTTCTAAGAAAGACCATCACTTTAACTCTTGTTCATATGATATAAAATGACAGCGTTTGCAGAGTGTCCATAACTTATTATTCACTGTACTACATTTTTGATTCATATGAGGGGATGGTGTCCTGAAAAATAATTCAAAAAGAGGTTGTGAATAATTAAGGGTAAATATGCATTAACTTGGTATGAGAATTATCCATGATGATAAATTATATACCAAAAGATTAAAATTGAGTAATTAAGAATACAAATAAGAAAGAAAAGATGATATATACTTTCAGCAGTAGGTAAGTGAAAATTTGTAATATAATAAAATTGGGGTGTCAAGTAGTAGGCATATTTTGCCTTCTTACCAGAGATGCAAAAATCAACAGTGTCACACAGGTTTAACTAAATATGTCAGAAATCTGTGGGCAAATTATATAAAGTATCTTCTTAATTTACTCAAGTGCATAGGGCTGACCCTATGCAAATTTGTAAACTAGAATACCTCAACTCTCTGTGATTCTACACTAATTCCAATATTTTATTCATCTGATGGTACCTATAATCAATACTAATTAGGCTGAAAAATCTCTTTCATTACATGGTGGATTTTCATATTACTTAGATTGTATCTTATTAAAAGAATCCTCCTGAAGAGGGTAATATCAGTCCCAAAGCAAAGGATCTCTAATGATAAACAGGTAGGTATTATGACAAATGAATAGGAAAACTATTCTAAGACATCAAAATTTTGAGAAAATTCAAGCCCTAAAATTTTATTTCACTTAAACATTTTTTGAATTCTCAGGTACTCTATTAGGGAGCAGAAATAGAGAAATAGAGTCTCTTTAAGCAAGGATTGAAATAGATTGATTTCCATTGATTTGAAATAATAGCATACACACACACACACACACACGCACACTTCACAAACAGATCAACAAATAATCCTTACTTCGAAATCTGTGGTTTAATCATGAACCAATATGGGGGTTTCATTTAATACATAATCTTAACAAGAAGTAAAAACATTGCTTGAGTGTAATTCAAATTTTTGAGTTGTAGCTCCATTCTCTATTCAATTATTCAATTCCTTTTTTTTCCATCTGTTAGATTGCTACCATTACTTGATTAATACATGGTTTTTAATCTGATGCCAAGATTCCACTTTCTACAACAATAGAACTAGGACCTTTCTTGTACACTATTGGAACAGAAGAATTTAGTTGTATAGTTATACTCAGAGTACAGTCTGTAAAACACCAACATTGATTTATGTTTTCTTGTCATAGAATCATGCAGTCATAAGTGTTTGTTGAGTTTTGATTGAGTTTCCAGGTATTCAAGAAAAGCAATAATCATAAGTCATTATTCTATTTCAAGGTAAAGTCTCAGAGTAGAGACAGGTTTGCACATTTTAATATTAATCTATAAAAATATATTTAAATTAAATAAATAAAAATTATTACATGCACAGCTGGTTGATTCTTTCTTTAAACTGTGTGTATATATAAGTAAAAGGGAAAATATGTGTACATTTTGACACCTTGGAGAACTGAAGATAATTATGTGTATACAGACATATATGTATTATATATTGTTTATATATACAATTACATATAATGTCTCAAACTAGATATAACTACTAATATCATTTGTGGATTATTATAAATGTGGACAAACACAAATAAACATGCTATTCATATTCACCAACAGACTTGTATATGTAGATATAGATAATGTTTTGGTCACAGAAATTCTATGGCTCATTATAGTCTAGGTAATAAGCTCCAAATAGAGAAAAAGCACACTTAGTATGCTATTAAAACACAATTGATGTTTCTCTTTTGGACAATTTTCAGTTGTATATGTTTCATTGGTTTGAATTTTATTTTGAAAAGTCTGGTCTCCAGAGAAGGACTGAGAGAAAATATCTATCATTATTCACCTGCTGTTGGAGAAAGAGCAGTCAGAGAAAAAGAAACATAAGTAGTTACCCAACACACTTTTATTTTGTCTATAAGAACCTTTTCCTGGGGATCAGTGTTTGCATCTTGTAGAAATATGACTTGAACGTTGCCTTTGCAGTATGGGTCAAGCCATCAATGTAACACTAGTTGCTTCCTCCACTCTTCAATGCCTAGGGTTGCCATGACCATGCACTCTTTAATTTTCAAATTGAATTTGGATTCATTCCAGGGATCCCTTAAAGAAATTGATTTTTGACTGCAAGTGACTTACATTGTGCACTTACATTGGAACTGATGTAGCAACCACAGATAATTGGCACAAAAATCTCATGTTATCTTTGCCAGATGCTACCTTTCAGGGGAGAACATTTTTGCCCTTTAATGAGTTTTATCATTTCCTATTTTTATATCCTAATTTTGATCTAACTGATTTTAATAACCTGAGCTGTTGATATGAACTCAGGTTACAACAGATTATCTTCAATTTTTTCCCGAGTTAATATTTTATATTCTTAGATAGTACTTGGTTTCCTATTCTATGTAATTGGAGTTTGATAAGGTATTTACTAAGAATAGGCAATTAGGAAGTGAACAAACTGTGAAATTATAATCAGTTACTATTGCAAATATAAACCATTCACCTAGAATGATGGATTATTTCTATGGAGATACTTCAGGTAATATATAACTTTTCCTTTGAGATTTATTTTTTTTTGAGAAAAATACTCTTTTACATTAGCCTTAGTATAATCCAATTAAATCACTTGAGATTTCTTTTATAATAAGGTTACAAAGAAATCAAGTTTTAGTTCTTAACTGAAAATATAAATAGTATTTCAGGATTTTGTGGTGTCATGGGTTTTCAAAGAGTCATTAATCATTATTGTGCAATTTCTAAATAGGTTGAAAGTATAGATATGGTTTTGAATTTCACCTAATTCTATGATATTCTGGATATACATTATTTTTCTTTCAAAATGCACTTTTTTGCCAGCAAAGATTAAAAAATTAAAATCAATATATGGTATAAAAGGATATTTAAATATATGCTCACATATATTACTGTAAAGAATATAAACTGCTACACATAACCTTTGGGGAAGCATACTGGCTATGTGAAAAAAATAATAAAACATTAATAGTTTTGAAAATTATTTTTGATTCTATAAATGACCCTAGTGAATAATCCAAAAGTAGCAAAATCTTGTATTACATGTGCTGTGCTTAGTCGCTTAGTTGTGTCTGACTCTTTGCATCCCCACAGACTATAGTCCGCCAGGCTCCTCTGTCCATGGGGATTCTCCACACAAGAATACTGGAATGGGTTGTCATGCCTTCTTCCAAGGGATCTTCCTATCCAGGAGCTGAACCCAGGTCTCCCACATTGCAGGTGGATTCTTCACCATCTGAGCCACCAGGGATAGCCAAGAATACTGGAATGGGTAGCTTATCCCTTCTGCAGGGGAACTTCCTGACCCAGGAATCAAACCCAGGACTCCTGCATTGCAGACATATTCTTTACCAGCTGAGCTACCTGGGAAGACATAGGCATTTATAAGTTCATGGGTTGCAAAGAGTTGGACACTACTGAACTCCTGAGCTAACTAAACAAATGTAAAACATGAAAATAAACTAAATATACTAAAGAGAGGGACTACGTTAAGGAAACCTTGGTTCAAACTTAAAACATAAGCCGGGCCATGAGAAGGATGGATTTGAAGATAAAAGAAATGCATAAATACATTGTTAAAAATCAACACATATGCATATATTCTTATAAACATATGAGAATACATAGGTATATTCCTACATACATATGTGGTAGTCACTCAGTTGTGTCCAACTCTTTGCAACCCATGGACTGAAACCTGCCAGGCTCCCCTGGCAGGTTATTTATAATTTTATAAATATTCCTCCAGGCAAGAATACTACAGTGGGTTGCCATTTCCTTCTTCAGGGGATCTTCCCGACCCAGGGATCAAATCCAGGTCTCCAGCATTGCAGGCAGCTGCTTTACTGTCTGAGCCTCCTTGGAAGCCCATGCCTACATATGCATATACATGCACGTCTATTATGTTTACAACTATGTAACAAAAGACTAGGAGAAATTTTTAAACACAATGAAAAAAGTAACTGTACAATATTAATTACTGACTTAGATTGGGTTACAACCATAGTTTTAATCATTAACACAGCTTTTATTTTCTAATCTGGTAAATTTACTACAGCAGTGATATCTAATGAAGGTATTGATATGAGAAGAAAATGGAAAAGCCATCAAACAGTGTAAGTTTTTCATATCATTGCCCCCAAAGGTTACCTCTCAATTACCCACAATTACTGTGCTTGGAAGAGATTGGGCCTCTGTGGGCAATAAACACACCCAACTGTTGTAATCCAATTCTTTTCACTGCATCATTCTCCTTTTATTTAAGTTTTTATAACTTACACTTCCAAGCCCACAGTGTTAAAATTCTTCTCCTTTGATCTTTCTATTTTCTTAATTGGTAAGGAATACATTTTCTTTAACCTCTATTTATAAACTCCTTCATGTTTAATTGTTTGCTTACCCTATTATTGAAAGGAATAAGTCAATCACCTAACATTTTGAGAGTTTTTTTTCCCAACTAAAATAGAAAAAGTAAAAAATGTACTACTAAATAAAAATAGTATTTTTATCATAACTTAAAATTGCCATTTTAATTGCAATAGTTTGTATCAATGAGAGCAATAAAGAAGTTAACTCAGCTATCTAAGTACAGATAATAATTTTAAAAAATAATTTTATGAATATTTCAGCTAGAATTATTCTAGGCTGATTTATATAGTCTGAGTAATTTTCTTCTCAGTCTCCTTTCTTCCTAACACTACATACACTACATACCTATATTTGTTAAGAAAATAATGCTTTTTAAACCTCACTAAAGAGAGGAAAGATAATGGCTTGTGAGAATTGAATAAATCACAGAGAAAGAAACCTCAGTACTTGATACATTGATTTGATATTTGATACACTGATTCTCTGATAATGTTGAAAGATCATTAGTCCCTTTCAATGACCTTTTAATGATCCTCTTTTAATAATGTAACAATGGATTTATCGAGACTACCTGCTGAGGAGTCATCAACCACCAGAACACAATGAATGCTTACTCCTAGCAGAGATTCTTACACACTGGTATTACCCACTTCTTTATCTGTGTCCAGGCATGTTCCCTTAGGAAAAGTCAAAAATGGCTCTGTTATGTAACGAATTCTCTCTCTGTTTTTGACTTGGGTGCTAGCTCATGATCATCCATGATGGTCTAATATGTAGAGTTCAGGAGCTAACCTGTATGTGCACTTTGACCCTCTAACTACATCCCACCAGTATCATTTTCACACAGCATTCTATAATTTTGGGTTACACTATATGTCAACAATTTTTTTCTTCTGTTTATTCTTGGTTTTTGTTTTTTTTTTTTAATGATCCAGCAACTCCACGACATTTTTCTAATTGGAAAATGTGCCCTTTTTTCCAACATCCCATTATTTCCATATGACAATCTACTAAACATGATCCACTGGAGAAGGGAATGGTAAACCACTTCAGTATTCTTGCCTTGAGAAACCCATGAACAGTATGAAAAAGCAATAAGATATGACATTGAAAGATGAACTCCCCAGGTAAGTAGGTGTCCAATATGCTAATGAAGAGGAGTGGAGAAATAGCTCCAGAAAAAATGAAGAGATGGAGCCAAAGGAAAAAAAAAAAAAATGCTCAGTTGTGGATGTGACTGTGATGGAAGTAAAGTTTGATGCTGTAAAGAACAATATTGCATCAGCTCAGTTCAGTTCAGTCGCTCAGTCGTGTCCGACTCTTTGTGACCCCATGAATCGCAGCACACCAGGCCTCCCTGTCCATCATCAACTCCCGGAGTTCACTCAGACTCACGTCCATCGAGTCAGCGATGCCATCCAGCCATCTCATCCTCTGTCATCCCCTTCTCCTCCTGCCCCCAATCCCTCCCAGCATCAGAGTCTTTTCCAATGAGTCAACTCTTCACATGAGGTGGCCAAAGTACTGGAGTTTCAGCTTTAGCATCATTCCTTCCAAAGAAATCCCAGGGCTGATCTCCTTCAGAATGGGCTGATTGGATCTCCTTGCAGTCCAAGGGACTCTCAAGAGTCTTCTCCAACACCACACCTGTAATGTTAGGTTAATGAATCAAGGTAAATTGGAAGTGGTCAAACAAGAGATGGCAAGAGTGAATATCAACATTTTAGGATCAGTGAGCTAACATGGACTGGAATGGGTGAATTTAATTCAGATGATCATTATATTTACTACTGTGGGCAAGAATCCCTTAGAAGAAATGGAGTAGCCTTCATAATCAACAAAGGAGTTTGAAATGCAGTACTTGGGTGCAATCTCAAAAATGACAGAATGATCTCTCCTCGTTTCTAAGGCAAACCATTAATACCACTCTATGCCACAATCAGTAATGTTGAAGAGGCAGAAATTGAATGGTTCTGTGAAGATCTACAAGACCTTCTAGAATTTACACCCTAAAAAGATGTGCTTTTCATCATAGGGGATTGGAATGCAAAAGTAGGAAGTCAAAAGATACCTGGAGTACCAAGCAAGATTGGCCTTGGAGTATAGAGTGCAGCAGGGCAAAGGCTAACAGTGTTATCGAGCAAATGCACTGGTCATAACAAACACCCTCTTCTAACAAAACAAGAGACGACTGTACACATGGACATCACCAGATGGTCAATACTGAAATCAGATTGATTATTTTCTTTGCAGCCAAAGATGGAGAAGCTATATACAGTCAGCAAAAACAAGACGGGGATCTGACTGTGGCTCAGATCATGAAGTGCTTATTGCAAAATTTAGACTTAAATTAAAGAAAGTAGGGAAAACTACTAGACCATTCAGGTATAACTTAAATCACTTACAATTATACAATGAAAATGACAAATAGATCAAAGGATTAGACCTGATAGACACAGTACCTGAATAACTATGGATGGAGATTCATAACATTGTACAGGAGACTGTGATGAAAATCATCCCCAAGAAAAAGAAATGCAAAATGATAAGATGGTTGTCTGAGCAGGCCTTACAAATAAATGAGAAAAGAAAAGAAGCAAAAGCCAAAGGAGAAAAGGAAAGATATACCCATCTGAATTCAGAGTTCCAAAGAATAGCAAAGAGAGATAAGAAAGCCTTCCTCAGTGATTAATGAAAAGAAATAAAGGAAAACAGTAGAAAGAGAAAGACTAGAGATTTCTTCAAGAAAGTTAGAGATACCAAGGGACTATTTCATGCAAAGATGAGCACAATAAAGGACAGAAACTGTATGGACCTAACAGAAACAGAAAATATTAAGAAAAGGTTGGCAAGAATACACAGAAGAACTGTACAAAAAAGATCTTCATGACCCAGATAATCATGATGGTGTGATCACTCACCTAGAGCCAAACATCCTGGAATGCCAGGTCAAGTGGGCCTTAGGAAGCATCACTATGAAAAACAAAAACAAACAAAAAAAAAAAACTAGTGGAGGTTATGGAATCTCAGCTGAGATATTTCAAATCCTAAAAGATGATGCTGTGAAAGTGCTACACTCAATATGCCAGCAAATTTGGAAAACTAAGCAGTGGCCCCAGGACCAGAAAAGGTCAGTTTTCATTCCAATCCCAAAGAAAGGCAATGCCAAAGAATGTTCAAACTACCACACAATTGCACTCATCTCACATGCTAGTAAAGTTTAGAAAAGGTAGAGGAACCAGAGATCAAATTGCCAACATCTATTGGATCATCAAAAAAACAACAGAGTTCCAGAAAAACATCTGCTTTATTGACTATGCCAAAGCCTTTGACTGTGTGGATCACAACAAACTGGAAAATTCTTAAAGATGTGGGAATACCAGACCACCCTACCTGCCTCCTGAGAAATGTGTATGCAAGTCAAGAAGCAATAGTTAGAACTGGGCATGGAACAACACTGGTTCCAAATAGGAAAAGGAGTATGTCAAGGCTGTATATTGTCACCCTGCTTATTTAATTTATATGCTGAGTACATTATGAGAAATATAGGGCTGGGTGAATCACCAGCTGGAATCAAGATTGCCGGGAGAAATATCAATAACCTCAGATACGCAGATGACACCACCCTTATGGCAGAAAGTGAAGAACTAAAGAGCCTCTTGATGAAAGTGGAGGAGAGAGAAAAAGTTGGCTTAAAACTCAACATTCAGAAAGCTAAGATCATGGCATCTGGTCCCATCACTTCATGGCAAATAGATGGGGAAACAATGGAAACATTGAGAGGCTTTGTTTTTTTGGGGCTCCCAAATCACTGCAGATGGTGACTGCAACCAGGAAATTAAAAAACACTTGTTCATTGGAAGAAAAGCTATGACCAACCTAGACAGCATGTTTAAGTAGACACATTACTTTGCCAACAAATGTCCATCTAGTCAAAGCTGTGGTTTTTCCAGTAGTCATGTATGGATGTTGAGAGTTGGACTATAAAGAAAGCTGAGCACCAAAGAATTGATGCTTTTGAACTGTGGTGTTGGAGAAGACTCTTGAGAGTCCCTTGGACTGCAAGGAGATCCCACCAGTCCATCCTAAAGGAAATCAATCCTGAATATTCATTGGAAGGACTGATGCTGAAGCTGAAACTCCAATACTTTGGCCACCTGATTCAAAGAACTGACTCATTGGAAAAGACCCTGATTCTGGGAAAGATTGAAGGCAGGGGGAGAAGCGGATGACAGAGGCCAAGATGGTTGGATGGCATCACCAACTCTATGGACATGAGTTTGAGTAAGCTCCGGAAATTGATGATGGACAGGGAAGCCTGGTGTGCTGCTGTCCATGGGGTTGCAAAGAGTGCAACGACTGAGTGGCTAAACTGAACTGAACTGACCTCTTTCTTTTGTCTATCATATTCACTATTTCTCAGGTTGCAGTTCCTTGGCAGTTGGAACTCTCTTTTATTTTGTTATACGATCGTTAGCATGTGGTTTTTTCTCAAAGGAACTATGTTTTCAATGGAAGACTACTTAGGAGTCCTAAAAAATGGTTCAGTCAAGAGTTGATGAGGTTCTAAATTATAGTTATACCAAAGGGGATGGATATTGGAGAATATACTGCTGAAATGTTTAGAACATAATGATTGTCTAGATATGGATTAAAAGAGAGGGGGTTTCTAATATGACTGACTAATACCTGGGGACTGGGGATTGTGAATGGGTAGGATCATTCACAAAAATAGGGATTTTAGGAGCTAAGTTTGAGACATATTGGATTTGATTTGTCTGTTGTTTTTAAATAGAGGTGAGTAGTCCAGGAGGCAGCTGAATACAAAAGTTAAGGGATTCAGATTTGGTATTATCTTTTATGGATGCCTATGAAAAATACATAAATTCCAGGGATAAGATGGGAGCTGGGATTCTCTCACAATGCTATGGGTATGTTCTTGGCTGGGGCTGGGGTCTGTGGGAGGGATTCCTATTTCACTGTTGATATTTTCTCAGTCACCTGAAGTGTAGGAACTATTCAACTAGTTTCTGGGCTTCTCTTAAGGGGGTTTGTTATGTGTAACTCTGTATGTAACAGTGTATGTACAGCATGGACCATAAGAACTGAATAAACATTTTCCCAAAGAAGACATGTAAGTTGTCTATAGGTACATGAAAAGTTGTTCAACATCTCTAATCAACACAGAAATGCAAATTAAATCCACAATGAACAGACTTACCTGGTGTTTAGTGATTAGGACTCCTGGCTTCCACTGCAGAGGCCTTAGGTCCGATCCCTGATTAGGGAACCAAGACACCTGAAAGACCAAAAGCAAACAAAAACAAATCACAATGAGATATTACCTCATACCTGTCAGAATGACTGTTATCAAACAGACAAGAGATTAGTGTTGGTGAGGGTTTGGCAAAATAGGAACCTTTGTGGACTATTGGTAAAGATACAAATTGCAGCCACTATGCAAAACAGTATAGAGAATCCTCAGAAAATTAAAAGTAGAGTTAATAATACAATCTACCAATCCCACTTCTGGTTAATACAGAGGAATGAAATCAGAATCTCCTTGAGGAAATATGTGCAATCCATTATTCACAATAGCTAAGGTATGAAAATAATATCCATAGAGGGATAAATGCATAAATGTGTATATATATATATACACATATATGTGTACATGCTAAACCACTTCAGTCTAGTCCAACTCTTGTAGCAACCCTATGGACTGTAGCCCATCAGGTTCCTCTGTCCATGGGATTCTCCAGGCAAGAATACCAGAGTGGGTTGCCATGCCCTCCTCCAGGTGCTCTTTCAAACCCAGGGATTGAACTCACATCTCTTATGCCTCCTGCATTGTATGCTGATTCTTTACTGCTGAGACACATGGGAAATGTCTATGTGTGTGTGTGTGCGTATATACATATGTAGACACATATATATATACAGGGATATTATGCAGTCTTGAAAAGAAGAAATCCTGATATTTGAGACAACATGGATGAAACTGGATGGCATTATGCTGCATGAAATAAGCCAATAGAGAAAGAAAAGTACTGCATGTCTCACTTATAGGAGGAATCTAAAAAATAGTCAAACTCATAGAAATTGAGAGTAGAATAGTGGTTGTCCGGGATTAGAGGATAGAAAAGATAGAGTTTGCTAAAAGGACACAAACTTTCAGTTATAAAATGAATACGATTCAATAATCTAATGTATAGCATGATGCTTATAGTTGATAACACTGTGTTGTATACTTAAAATTGGCTAAAATAATGAAATGTAAGTGTTCCCATGAAAAAGGAAGAAAACATAGGTATGTGAGTAATGGTTATGTCAATTAGCTTGATGGAGGAATTCTTTCACAAGGTATGTTTATCAAATCACCTGGACATGCACTTTTAACATGTAACAATTCTGTCAATTATACCTCAAAAGCTAAAAAAAAAAAGAGACTTATTGTAAAGCATGTACAAGTCAATTTCTAATATTAATTAAGCATCTGTTGGATTTCTTTGCAAAATTGATAGTATTAAATTTAAAAACTGGCATATGTTTGTGACAAGTGTTACTTTGGGATATCACCCAAAGTGAACAAGTCAATCAAATCTTTTGTGTGCAGTATTTTCACAAACAAATGACATCAATAGTTCAATTTTCATTCTTCAACTGTCAAATGAATGTGTTCCTTTTTTTGAAAACTTAGTTGATAACAATTCCTCCTGATTCAATTGGTCTTTTTTTTTTTTTTTTTCTCTTTTGCTGCAGCTCTACAAGCTTGAAAAGGACTTGGGCTGAAGCCCAGAGTCAGCCAGTCCATTAGTAGTTTCTTTCTTTGATCTATTTTTGTTAGTACTTTTTTTTTTCAATTTTCAGAAAGAGCATTTTCTGATAAAGAGGTGTCTTCCAGTGGGTGTGTGTGTCGGGGTGAGAGAGAGACCAAAGCAATTGACCAAGGATGCCCATGTCGTAGGGTTGCCATGCTCATGTGTTCCCCTTGCTGGTAGAATCCAGCCTGAAACATTCCTTTCCAGTCCTATTCTATTTCCATTGAGCAAGAGTGACTTCCTCTTATTCATCATCATTCTGGCTTTTCCATCCCAGGGGAGTAAACCAGAACCTCTAGAGGTTTGTCATTTACAGCAATCACCTAGCACCTTAGAGAGAGTTTCTGAGAATGTGGTCTTCACCCTACTGGCCACTCTAGTTACAATTTCTAATGCTTGTCTCTACACCTCAAATCCTTATCCCTACACTTATCAGTGCTGTGTGTTTATTTAGTAGACCTTATCATTTTCAAGTGTACTGTATATTTATTATCTACCTATCTCTTTCCCCTTGACTGGAATCGTCGTTTTGTTTCTTGCATTGTCCCTAACAAGGGCCATTTTGGAAACAGTGAGACTTCAATATATAAGTGTTCTTACTGTGGTTAGAGGTACTCAGAGAATTATTTTGCTACTGATAAACATCACAAGGGTAGAACATATTTCTGTTCCTGCCTGTTCTTTAAAAGTAGATGAAAGCCAGGGCTCACATGAATCCCTCAGCTCAGTTTGCAACTGAAGTTTCTCCCGTGACACTGGACATTGCAGGAATTGCCTTATATTACACTTCCTTAGCTTGCTGTTTAATTACTTGATTGAGATGGCTTCATGAATAAAAATGGAGCTTTCAGAGTACAGTTACACTTCTCAAGCAAGTTAGGGAAAAAAAAAAAAAAAACTACTGTAGTTAATTCAGATAATAAAATATGGATGATTCCCTCCTCCTACTAGTTTATGCAATCTGGGTGACCTGCTTTCTCCTGTAATTTCAGGTTTTCTACAAGGAAAGCACAGGGCCACAGCGGGAGACCTTTTACATCTCTGGAGTTATCACGGCTTTGGCTTTTCTTGGTATAGAAGTATCTCTAATGTTTTGCAAACATTGTTTCCACCAGTCCAAGGCTTTGTTCACTCTGGACTGCCTCCCCCTTTACCCTGACTTCTTTTTTTTTTAAATTGTAGATGAGTGGAACCCCTCCTTTTTGGCAAGTAGAGAAGGAATGTACCCCACAGTTTTGAAAACTTCTTCTCTGATATTGACATTTAGCAGTAGTACTAACAGCTTGATCCTTTAGAAAAATTCAAGAAAACCACGTCCATGACAAGGGGATAGCTATTACTTGCTAGAGTGAGAGCAGCTTCAGTATCTTCTGATCTCATCATTAGCAATAATACTGGTAACCTACTTCTGCAAATTGGCAGATTGAGTTGGGAGTCGAGCAGCAAAGTGGCAGCCTTCTCTTTGTCTGCATTCCAGAGTTAAGAGTGGTTTCAGCCTTTTTTCCCCCAGTATTGCTGTGGAGCAGCTGTGAGAAATCATAATAGAAAGAAAAGACAGTTAGCTAATGATGAAAAGTCTCTCTGAAGTTACTACAGAGATGAGCCTACACTATATTGGGGAACTTATCTGGAAATGTTTGAAGTGGCTCCCCCAAAATGCAAAAAAAAAAAAAAAAAAAGGCAGTTTTTGGTTATTTGCTATCATTTCTTAGTATGAGTCTTAAAAATATCAATCAGTAGATTAATATCTGATCTTAATAGAGCATTGAAATGCTCTAAGAATCCATCACAAGTTTCTTAAAGAAAAGAAAAATCTTTGTTTCTTTCTCAGTATTTGGTTCAACTGTCATACACGAAACAGGGGGAAAGAAGTAAAAGCATAAGAAAGGTAGTTTATTTGTTTGTTTTTTCCCCTAAAAAGAAGCACAGAAATTCAACTCAGTCAAATTTTCACTTGTCTCTTTTACATCGATGTCCAAATAAGTGAATTTTTGCTACCGTGTTTACTCCCACTTTGGGAGCAACTACAATTAAAACACTTATGTCCCTAGCAAACTTCAGAACATACCTACAGGTCTTGTGGCCAACATATAAGCACCCACGTGAGACTGCAGGATCCCAGCTCTTGACGTCATCCGCTGGGTAGACTTCCGCATCCAGGTCGGCCAGCCTGCTGCAGGCTTTGCATGGGGCTCTCATTCCTCTGACACACAGACATCAATCTCCAGCACTCAGAATGGTCTTTTTTAATTTAATTTTTTCCTTGAGCTAACTCTCAAGAATGAAGGTTAAGAATGTCTTTTTCATGTGTTAGCAGTACATGGATTTAAAGTAACTGGACTGGGAGGTTCATAAGCCAAAAGAAAAGTCCTTTGCCAAAGGTAATTTAGTTTATTTTTTTAACCTAACAGAAGGTAAAGTCCGGACTGTCATCTCAGGAATAACCTATGTTCGTACCTGTTCCACACGCCCTATCTGCCTCCCCACTTCATCATTCTTCTGTTCGTCACTCACTTGGCCTTAGCTAAGCATCTTCTCTATCATCACCTTGAAACTGGCAAGGCCAATTTTGCCTCAAGATCATTGCATTTGCTTTCTCTTGTTTTTAACACTTCTCTCAGACCTTTGAATGGCTGCTGCCACTTTTCAGGTGAGAGTTCAGCATTTACCTTTCCTGAGCACGATAGGTAAACCAGTCTCTACCTGCAGACAATTTCTCACATGATTCCATTGTGTAGTATTCACTTAGAAGTTCTGATGGTGATCCTCCAATGTGTACCTAGTTGTATCCTTGATAGTTTCTCTTCACTAGATTGAGAAGAGAAATGTGATCTCTTTGGAGACCAGAATATATATTCACTGGCTGGAAGTTTGGGCATGTTAGTACATACTTTTGAATTAATTAATTGATTTAAACATGGTAGAGTCAAATAAAAAGCAAAAGTTGGCTCATGCTGTCAATAATTGCCAAATGAAAAAGCTTCATCATTTAAATCAAATGATTTTAAATATAAGTCATAAGTGACTGAAAAGCATCAGTACAAAATCAAATTTTATGAAAGCAACCTGAAGATCACTTCAGTTGGATAGCTGATCAGACAACAGGGTTTATTTACTTTATTTACTAAAGACTCAGTAAAGTTTTCATCCTAGCACATATCAAAGATATGGAGGCCCCAGAATCTCTTTATACAATACTTGGCAAATAAGACATTATTGTCTGTTTACTCATGATGTTTTTACCTTTACTGCGAAGAATTAATGAGAATACAGCTTGTCCTTGGATTTTTCTTCACCTTTTAGAGAAATGCATAATGTCCAGTTTAGTTCAGTTGCTCAGTTATGTCTGACTTTGTAACCCAATGGTCTGCCGCACGCCAGGCGTCCCTGTCCATTGTCAGCTCCCAGAGTTTACACAAACTCATGTCCATTGAATCAGTGATGTCATCCAACCGTCTCATCCTCTGTCATCCCCTTTTCCTCCTGCTTTCAATCTTTCCCAACATCAGGGTCTTTTCCAATGAATTGGTTCTTCTCATCAGGTGGCCAAAGTATTGGAGCTTCAGCATCAGAATCAGTCCTTCCAATGAATATTCAGGACTGATTTCCCTTAGGATGGACTGGTTGGATCTCCTTGCAGTCCAAGGGACTCTCAAGAGTCTTCTCCAACACCACAGTTCAAAAGCATCAATTCTTTGGCACTCAGCTTTCTTTATAGTCTAACTCTCACATCCATACATGACTACTGGAAAAACCATAGCTTTGACTAGATAGACCTTTGTTGGCAAAGTAATGTCTTTGCTTTTTAATATGCTGTCTAGGTTGGTCATAACTTTTCTTCCAAGGGGTAAACTTCTTTTAATTTCATGGCTGCAGTCACCATCTGCGGTGATTTTGGAGCCCAAGAAAATAAAGTCTGTCACTGTTTCTACTGTTTCCCCATCTATTTGCCATGAAGTGATGGGACCAGATGCCATGATCTTAGTTTTCTGAATGTAGAGTTTTAAGCTAACTTTTTCACTCTCCTTTTTCACTTTCATCAAGAGGATCTTCAGGTGTTACAATATTTGGGGATCTATAACCAAAAGATTTTCTTAATAAAAGTGAACATACACATTTTTAGTAGGAAGTAGAAGACATAAGTCCAAACACAAAAACATTTCTAAATTTACAAAAGTGAGTTGTGACTAATGGGTACACACAATCCAAGAATTCCTTTGCCAAGTCTATTGCACATCCCAGCACTTCTATGTAATAATGATATTGGAAAAAGAACAAGTGAGAGCAGAAATGATGGGGGCTTCTCATTCAGCTCTGGCTGATGAACTGGCAGTATTTATAGGACAGGGACTAGGAGGAGTGGCGGTAGCCAATTTTCTGTGCAGCTAATATAACATTTTCTTTAGCAGAGGAAATTAGCTGAACAGTCTCTCCATTTTCAGATGCCTATTGTTCAGTGCTTCATAAGTACAGTTTGCCAGGGCATATTTCTATTTGCTGGAAAGTTTTGCTAATGAGGAAGAGCTCTAGCAAAGTAGAAATAGTTTTCTTGGCACTGAAGTCAGGTTTGATGAGCGCTGGGAGAATTTTGAGCCCTTGCACCGATGATCTGACAATTTCCAAAGGTTTCTGGTAGAAGACCTAATAGATCAGACTGCATGCCTAGGCCAATTGATTCTAGCTCAGATTCTTCAAGGTACCTGCAGCGCAAGGATGGGAAATTGAAAATGAGAGTGAGGGAGTGAAGACTGAGTATTTGATCCCATTTAACCTTCTGGTTAATCTACCATGAATCAGTACTAACCAAAGCTAAGGGCAAGACTTTTGTGAATTCCCTCTCCACGGGCCAGAAGTAAACACACATTTTGGCTAGCATTTTTAATGGCTTATATTTTTTATAGTTTCTTTTTATGGAACACAACATCACCACACTTTACTATTCTTTTAAAAAAGACGTACTACGCTGGCATATTTCTAACTAATGATATAATTACTTCATTAGGTAGCATAATTAGAAATTACTTGAAGTATAAAGAGTGCCTGGTAAAGAAATGTTTAATTTACTAAATAATTTTGATTCAAATGATCATTAAGTTAAAATCAGAAGTTGCTGAAAACCTTAAGTAATGGTTTTTACCAGTGCCACATGATAAAGTAATTGCTCAATTAGCAATTAGTTACAAACAGCAGTACCCTTTATTTTTACTTAAAATAAGTAAGCTGA
This sequence comes from Bubalus kerabau, assembly GCF_029407905.1. Classification (NCBI taxonomy): domain Eukaryota; kingdom Metazoa; phylum Chordata; class Mammalia; order Artiodactyla; family Bovidae; genus Bubalus; species Bubalus kerabau. The sequence goes on along the minus strand of NC_073635.1, from coordinate 4,875,224 downwards.
TTTCCACTTTTCAAAAATGAATATTAATTAGGTGGAAAGATTAAAAATATCACACCTTGTTAGTAGAATCTGCAGTCATATGAATTAGGTACAAAGATTACAAAGCTTTTACTTTATATTCTTTACTTCAGAAGCATAGGAGAGACAGAGAAATTCTGGTTTAGGCTGGATTTTTTGGACTGCCTTTACTAAAGTTATCCACATGAATTTTTATAACTCAGAAAATAGAAGGATTACTGCCCAGGTCTTCTAATTTTTAAATGATTAATCTTTGGGAAATATATGATTAAATAATATTTTAAAATACACATTATTTTTAAATAATCATGCTTACCTTTTATACTGAGACATACATAAGGCAACTTTTTCTCCTTCTTAGCATTAACTTATATAATATGTAGGAAAATTCAAACACAGTCTATACTGTACACCTATACTATTTTTATTTTTGAAACTCACCTGTTTCGACTGTTACATTTATAGCTTTTTTTTATGGTTGTGTATGTTTCTGTTATTTGAAAGGTAGTGAATATTGGGAAAAGAGTAGGGCTTTGCAGGCAAGTAGATGTAATTTTCATTCTTTCAGTTCATAGTTCTGCCCCTTACAAGTTATGACACATAATGCAATTAAACTAGTTCAGACTCTTTTCTCATCTCAGAAATGGGGGTCATGAGGACTCCCTCCTAAAGATGTGTAGGGATGAAATAGTCTTACATGATACACTGCCATGCATACAACACTCAGTATACACTACATCTTCTCTGTTTCAACCACGGCTTTCCAACTACTGAGAGGGTACAGCTAGATATGGACTGATTATAAAACTAAAATATTGTGTAAGAGTTTTCTGTATTGGGGTAAAGGCTGGATGACATCTCCTCTGTCTCTACATTTCTGTATTCTGAGTGAAATCAAAGCATTTCTAGAGGTAATATTGGCATGTTGAGGCCAAGGCAAGTAAATACATTTTTCTTAATAGCAGAAAATATAAGATAAGGAAAATGTATAAACTAAGTACCTTTATTTATGATAATAACAGTCTTCAGAGTGGGAACAGATTAAATCCAGAGAGAACTGAATGGTGCTTCCAAGTCCCTGTTGTGGAATCAAACAAGTAGTCTATGGACAGTCATACACTACCACAAGGACTCTTTATTAGCAAGTATTTTTGATAGCACTTTTCAGCTTTGGTCTCCATCCACATCTGTTATAGGTTGAACTGTGTTTCCTGGAAAGGTGTATTGAATCTCTAATCCTAGAACCTCAGAATGTAACTTTATTTGGAAATCTTCATTGCAAATATAATGAATTAAGTAAAGATGAAATTATATTTGAGAAAGATGGGCCCTTAATCCATTATGACAAGAACCCTTATAAGAAAAGGAGAGTTAGGCCTGGGAAGAAAACACCATTTGGCAATAGAGGCAGAGCTTAAAGAGTGATGCATTAGAGCAGCAAAGATTAACGCCACCACTGGAGGTTAAGCAGAGATGAGGAAGGAGTTCAGTAGAGTCTCAGAGGGAGCATGGCTCTGCTGGAGCCTTTATTTTGGGCTTCTAGTCTCTAGAACTTTGAAAGAATAGATTTATGTTATTTTAATTCACTCAGTTTGTAGTCCTTGATTCCAACAGCCCCAGGAGACTAATCCAGTAAAATATTAGAGAAAAAAAAAAAGTAACTCAGAGCAGTTATAGGAAGTAACTCATTAAAATCAGTCAGAATGACATCAAGAGGAGGAACAGCTAGGTTTAAGAAGCTGGAGGAATGGCAGGGAAAAGTTAAACAACAGAAATGTTTGCTAGTTTTTAGTCATGTTATTACTTTATAGTCAGAATATGTCTGAAATGAAAACTAAGTTATCATTGCTTGTGTACAAGCTTCTTAAGGTCAAGGACTATGTATTAATTGTATATCCTTGGGACCCTTGAGCAATGCTTGCTTATAGCAGCTGTTAAGTGAAGGAAAAAAAGGAAGAACTGAAGGATGAAAAAAGGAAAAGAAGAGAGGGAGGGAGGGCGGGCGGATGAAGAAAGCAAGGAAGACTCGGGAAAAGAAGTGTGATGACAGAGGAGGAGAACATAAATGATTTTTGTCTGCTATGCAAAACTTAGAATTCATGAAAACTGGAGACCAAATTTGAGATATTAAAAGGATATTAATGTATCATCCTCTAAAGAAACCATCTCAGTAAAATATTGCTCTAGCTTCTCCAAGCCTATACTGAGCACTGAATTATTATTACAAAAGAAATATGACATTGGCATTTATATTTAATTAATACATACAATTTTGCACTAAAATTAAATGCATTCTTTATAGAAATTAACTTCAAAGTTGAAAACAAATAATATTATGGATAATGTATATGCCAAATTATTTGTACACTGAGATTGCTACAGGAATACTGATGTCAATTTGTATTACCTTCTGTCTCTACCAACTGGTTTGCTGACTGCTCAAAACTTTGAGAGTAAGTTTATTGCTATCAGTTAGTTACATGTATAAATTTCTTCAGCCTTGAAACTAGGTTTCCTTTTTTTTTCCTTTTTAAAGAAACAGTATGTTGTTTATTCCTGACATTCTGCTTTAAAACAAGATGTATCTACTTGATTTTATAGAATTCCCTGAATTCTATAGGGAGCATACAAAGCATACATTTCACAATCTATAATGTCTTATATGTGTTTACTTAGATACTCTGATGAAATAAGAAGGGATATCAAGTAATTTTTTAAAATATTTAAGTTGGTTTTCACTATAAAACCTATTTTACTTTTTTTTTCTATTTGTTTTGATTCCTGGAGAAGGAAATGGCAACCCACTCCAGTATTCTTGCCTGGAGAATCCCACGGACAGAGGAGCTTGGCAGGCTATGTCCCCAGGTCCATGGGGTCCCAAGAGTCAGACACGACTTAGTGACTAGACCACCATCACCACTTCATTAATTATTTTTGACTTACTGAGTTAAGGTGATTTTCACATCTATTTGATAGGCTAATGGGTACCAGTGGAAAAGGAAATGGGCAACCCACTCCAGTATTCTCACCTGGGAAATCCCATGGACAGAGGAGCCTACACTCCATGGGGTCACAAAGAATCAGATACGACTGAGCTCACAAGGACAGGAGACAAAAGAGCATAGAGGAAGGTCCCTAAATCTCTCATGGAGTTCATTTCAGCAAAAGAGATATGCAGATAAGTTTCATTTTATATCACAGGATAAAGTTGGTCTTCAAGGCAGCAACAAAGGTTGAGATTGTCACTGCCAGTGAAGAGAGGTCAGTGCAGAAGCAAGGGGTGCAAATATATATGATACCAGCATACCTGACACACCAGACAAAATCTGTCTGTGTAGCAGTGTGAAGGATTTTGAGTTTATCTTCTTAGTTAGAATTAACCCATCATTGTTTAGCCTCACTCCATCATACAGGATGTCTAGTATTTCAAAAATAATAATACAACAACTGAAGATCGTGCTGAGTCTTCTACACACAGGATAAAAATCCTCATTTAAAGACTAACAAGGAAGTTAGAATGCTTTCTGTTTATATGTGTGGAAACTGGTGTTGGTGCCTGAGCTGGATAAGATTTTTGACTGCCTGTTCACGTGCTTCACTTGGTTAGTGATTCTAATAATCTAAATTAAGTGCAAGAAAGTTCACAATAAACATCTACTATTCTTTAGCAATTGGACTGGACACAAGGAAGAAAGAAATGAATCCAGACTGCCCATTTTTTTCACGTGCAGTAGAACTAACAGTAGAACTATTAGTTGCCTAAAATAAGACTTAGGAATGCTAAATTATGCAGTAAGATGAATCTTAATAATTATCGACATTTTTGTTACTTTTTAAAGCAAAGAGTTATGCAGCATATCATATGCTATCTAAGTGCCTAGAATGCTTACTCTTAATCATCATAAATCAATCTACAAAGAAGGAACTATGATCTTTTACCAAAAAGAAAAGGCACACCCAGAGATTCTTCAACGTCATACAGCTAGACAACAGCATCAGAGATTTGCAACCAGGCAGCCTTTCTCCAGAGAAGACAATGGCACCCCACTCCAGTACTCTTGTCAGGAAAATCCCATGGACGGAGGAGCCTGGTGGGCTGCAGCCATGGGGTCGCACAGAGTCGGACACAACTGAAGCAACTTAGCAGAAGCAGCAGCCTTGTGACCTCCAGAGCCCCGCCCCAACCCCCAACAATTGCACTGCCCTGCCCCTGCTGGGCCGAGGCCTCCCACATAAAAGTTTATCCTCTGAAGATAATCTGTGTAATTACCACAAACTGACCATACAGAGGACACCAGCTATTGCAAATACTGCTCCCCTTTCATTTACTCCGCTCCATCCCTCCATCAGTCTTACTTTAAATCATTTCTCCAGGGCTGCCACCATAGCCACTTGCTTTGCGTGTATTTGTGTAAGTTATCTCCTTAGAAAGATGAAAGTGCAAGATAGTAACTATAAAGGGCATAGTTAAATAGGTTATGAAATGCCACAGTGACTTCTAAAGCAGGCAGCTCCACAGATAAACACATGCATTCCTCGTGTATATAAATTATTTATGAGCTTAAATATATTTTTGGAAAAGTGATCTGTGATGTGTACTAGAAACAGAGAGGTTTACGAACAGACTAGTCTTTCAAGGAAAATTTCCCCTCTTTCCTAATAAGCATCCATGCTTTTTCACCACACGCACACTCTGACTCGCTCCAGTTTATGCTGAGGGAAGGGAAAGTACACCTAATATTTATTGAAAGTTACTTTCACATATGACTTCTAATTCTAATAATGCTTCACAGTATTATTATCTTTGTTTGACATCCAAAGAAACTGAGGCATTGTAGGTTAAACAACTAATTGTACCATTATGTCCACATCTGGTTAACAGTGGAGAGAGGCTTCTAACCCAGGTTTTCTTACCTCAGTGGGCTGGGTTTGCCTTTAAAAAGAAGACAACATTAATGTTATTGAGATAAACTTTCTGGACATATAGATTCAGTGATGAATATCTGAAGCCTGTGTATTACTTTTTTTTCTTATTTCCCTTTTAATTATATTTATATTTATTTATTAACGTTTAAGGTCCTAAGGAGTGTTTTTCAACTAACAGCCATTGTTTTCTTATTTATCTACCAAGTCATAGTATGCGTTATCTTTTTTAATTAAGCTAAATCTGAATGTTTTTCTCTACCTTTTCTATCTCGTGTAATTAAGCTAAATCTGAAGGATTTTCTCCACCTTTTCATCTTTCTTTCCTGGGCCTCAGGAAAGGAACAAATGAATCCAGCAATAGCCATGCTGTCACAAGAACACTAAGTGTCAGCTCTCAGGGTCAGGTTTATCTTGCATGGATCGTCCTCCTCTAGGATTGGCTGCAACACACAGAAGTGGTCCTCCGGCCTCCACATTGTTACTCTGTGGCCTTTTTTCCTTGACCATGACTGGCAGATTCAGAACAGGGATATTTGGTCTAATCTGTGTCAATCAGGAGTTTTAACATTTTGATGAATGTTAAGACATAGATCCTTAGAGTTGCTGGAGCCCAGATCATGCTCACTTGAATACTCTAGTTTGCCGTGGAAATGCCTTTTGTAGAGTTCCCCAGACCAGCCTTGGCTCCTGTTTTCCGGGTGCTTGATTTTAAAGCTCTTTCTTAGTTTCCATAAGACTGGCATATTTTTAAAATTCATTTTAATAATGGATCTAATAAACTAGAGTTTTCTATTGCTTGCCATTAAAAACATGTTTACTGATATATAGACACAATTTTATAGGCTATCAAAAATTTTATAGGCTTTCCTACATGGAAAAGATAAATTTCCTGAATGAGAACCATCTATAATGGGAAGGATGGCCTATTTGTAGATTCATTACTCACATATTTGGTGATAATGTCACCGTTGAATGCATTATTTACATCAATATATCTGTATTATTTCCTATTGCTGCTGTAAAAAATCACCACCAACTTAGTGACTTAACACAAATTATTTTTGTTAGTCATCAGGGCTATGTTCCCCTGGAGGCTTTGGGGGTAGAAATCTTTTTATTATTTTTAACTTTCCAGTCTTCAGTCTGCCTGCACTCCTTGGATAGTGGTCATCCCTTCCATCTGAAAAGGGCATCATTACAACTGCTAGTTTCATCTTTGTATCTATTTTTTCTGACTTTGATCATCTTGCCTCCCTCTCATAAGAATATTTGTGATTAGATTTGGCCCAAAGACATAATTCAGAATAACATCCTCCTTCTCAAGATTCTTAATCATGTGCTCAAGGTCCTTTTGACCCTGTAAGGCAAAGTGTTCATAGTTTCTGAGGATTAGGACCTTGATATCATTTGGAGACATGGAGATTATTTTGGGGACAGGGAAGGTGAACCTGGTGTGCTGCAGTCCATGATGTCACAAAGAATCTGAAATGATTCAGCAACTGAACAACAATAAACCACAAGATTATGTGGGAGACAGTTCCAGCTAAACAAACCAAAGTACAGATTATTATGGTGTTGATTAAAGGTCTCCTGAGAGCCACGTTTTGCATTTGCCTGCTCTCAAGATGTCAGACAATTTCAATAGGTTAGTAAAGCTTCCTAAGATTTCATGAACAAGATAATGTTCCGACTTCGGTGCATTACCATGACTTTAAGGGGAACCAGCTAAGAACAACATAAAGTATATGACAGAGGAGCCTGCTGCACTACTGCCCATGGGGTTGCAAAGAGTCGGACATGAGGAATTAGCAGACACACATGCATTGCAGTTATTTTTTTTTAAAGGAGAACATGTTTTGGATCCTTGATTGAAAGAAAAATGAGTAGCAAATGTCTTGAACCTTGGTGAAATTGAGTCATCAAGGCCCAGATGCTCTCCTCAGCCCTCTGCCTGCACATGGTCAAACAGCCCAGATTGTCAGCCCTTGTTTAGAGCAGCCGTGATCAAGAGCCACATAACTCCAGGTTCTTAATACCTACCATTGCCAATCACTGCACACAGACTCTACACCAGGGACCCTTGTGAAGCAGAATTAGCTCTGACAGACTTGATAATAGTGAAGTATCCTAGGGCATACTTAGGATATATTACTTCCATAGTCACTATTATTAAAAATCACTATTTTAACAATGAAAATTCTGCTCAACACAGAAGCAGTACCTATCTCAGATGCTTCCTTTCCTGGCAAGAGAAAACAGACTTTAGAAGCCATGCTCTGATTCAGAGGTGAACCTCATGTTTGACCATCCAAATACTATACTAATGAAGTAATGCATTCCCCTCAAAGGGTAACTTTGTGTGAAGCAACGGGGGGAAACATGGGCTTATAGTAAGATAGAAGAAATCCAAGTCCTTTTTTTCACCTTTTTTTGATCCTGTGTTCACAGGTCACTTATTTTTCTGAGTTTCAGAAGTCACTCATAATTTTAAGATAAGTACTTCATTGTTAGTATTTTTTGTACACTTCTTCAAAATAGATGCATTCTCAGCAGTTGGTAAAGAATTCTCCTGCAATGCAGGAGACCCTGTTTTGATTCCTGGGTTGGGAAGATCCCCTGGAGAAGGGATAGGCTACCTATTCCAGTATTCTTGGGCTTCCCTTGTGACTCAGCTGGTAAAGAATCCACCTGCAATGTGGGAGACCTGGGTTCAATCCCTTAGAGGAGGGAAAGGCTACCCACTCCAGGATTCTCACCTGAAGAATTCCATGGACTGTATAGCCCATGGGGTCACAGAGAGTCAGAAATGACTGAGTGACTTTCACTTTTCAGCAGCATTAACTATTTTAATAATCCTCAAAATAATCTTATGAGGTGGATACTATTACTATCAACTTTATCAACATGAAAAATGATAATTAGACAAGTTAGGTAAATTGACCATGATTATATTAATAGAAAAATAATAACACTAACTTCTAAAAGCTTGGATCCAACCAGGAGTCAAGATAACTTTAATGAACTTTCACACTCTAAAATGAATTGTAGGATTTGAAGAAGTGTAATATACCATACAGCACACTTGATGTGGTTATTAATGACCTGTATTTCGGTCTTCACTGTGTCAACTACTATGACTATGGTCTTAGGGTAAAATATTTCACCTCAATTATTATCAGTAAACTCACCTATAAAATGAAAATAGTTAATTAATCATATTTTGCCATCACATATGGGGGTCATGGTATGGTTCATAGAAGACATTAAATGAGACAAAATTTATAAGGCACTGACTAGTCCAGTGGTTGGCATGTAGTGTGAATAAAATGAATTCTGTCTCTCCCTTTCAAAGTAGTACTTATACCCTGCCTCATAGTTGAATGGGTAGCAAGGGATATGAAGACACAAAAAGGGATTTAAAATGTTTATTCCTTAATTTGACAAACATCAGCAGAGAATCTATTTTGTGCAATCATGGTGCTATGAAAAGACATTCCATAATGGATAAGACAGATGAGGTTCACAGAACTTTCTTCTCTGGTAGAGAGGAAAAGCAATAAATATATAGATGATTAATGTGCTAAGCACTAAGAAGAAAAGAAAAAAGAAAAGTGGGATTGTGTGATCACTTAAAAAAGGGTGTTTGGAGGGAAGAGAGCCAGCCACACAAAGCAGGAAAGAGTTCTGGCCTGGAGACGCCAGGGAAGCAAGTTCCACATGGTACAAATTACCAGGTGAAGTTTATTTCTTTTCAAACTACCTTTCTCAAGAAAATAATTTACATAAAAATACACTAATTTTATGTATATTATTTGATAATACTAACAATATATTTTGCTTTCAGAAATTTTTCTTTTGATTCTGAAGAATTCTAGTTTTATTCATTAAAAACAAAAACCTCTTGTCCTTTCACATAAACACCTGCATGAATAATTTTTAAATCAGTCTTTTTGCCATTTTGTTTCATTTTTTCATTTTTGCCTTTTCTCTTCCCGTTATCTCTTCCCCTGACCATAATTTAATACGTTTTATTCCATATTTAATTTCTTATATACATAGCACATATATTCATTTTTCAGGGTTTTGCCACTATAAAAAAACTTCTGAAATCGTATGAGTGCTTGCAAGCAGGCATGTGTGCATACACATTTTAGAGCTGGGTTCAAGATCCTTGTGGGGAAAATTGCCCTCATTTGATTGCATAGTCAAACAGCTTTTATTATTTTATTGGTAGTTGTCACCTAGCTGTTTTCTAAAAAGGACGCACAGCTTGTATTTCCAGCAGCAATGAAGAAAGTACTCTCTCATCTGCATCACTGGTGGTGTCACAGAGAAACACTTTTAGACTTAAGACTCTGCCTGTTTCATAAGTAAATGTGATACCATGAGGTGACTTTAATTCTACTTTCTTGATGACCACTAAGGTTGACTATCTCTTCATAATTTTCTGCAATTTGGGTTTGCTCTTCTGTGAAATGCCTGTTCTGTTAATAAATTTTGTCTTCATTGCTCCTTTTATATTGTTAATTTCCATATGATCAAACTTTAAGTAGTTCTTATATTTTCCATGCTCCATATTGCCAATATTTTCCATAAATCTGATTTTTCTCAATTATCTTAATTTACAGGACTTTCTCCTTGCAAATTCAGTTTTCATATTTGAATATGGGTTTTGGGATTTTCCTACCTGATTTTACATTTATTCAACTAGGTTTTCCTACATTGTTATGCCTATTATTTTTACACTGATAGTTATTTTTTTTTTTCATTATAGTGTTATAATTATTATTTTTACACATAAATATTGAATTAACCTGGAATTTCTGATGTATATTCTCTAGGATAGAACCTAATTTTGTTTTCTTCCAAACACCTATCCATTTGTGTCAGTAATATTGAGCAATGAATCACAGTGCTCCTGACTGGAAACAGCATTATATATTATGTCCTCATCTATACAAGGATCTATTTCTACATTCCCTTTGAAGGATAGTTTGAAGAAACTGAGTTATCCTATTTGTCAGTACCAGAGTGAGAAGGGAGACAGTGACATTAACTGAATTTCAATAAGAAGATAAAATCAAATTACATAGTGCTTTATAGATGTTTCTAAAATAAATTAAAAGCAAAGAAGTTAATTCAGTTAAAAATAATATCTGTGGTACAAGTGACTAGTTTTGGAACCAAGTCAAAGATAGTGTGGCAAAGGAGATGGAGTAGGATTAACTCAAAATATTTGGGGTATTTGGGTAGTCATTTGTTACCTATGGTTACTTATTTGATAGTATAAATACAATTTGTGCTGTACCACAGTGTGCTGAACTGCAGCGAAATGCACATAGAAAATTTCTGTTTTTTAGGCTATGTAGAGAATATAGTTTCTAATAAATCAGAAATGCTAGTTACTTGATACTTAATCAAAAAACTTCTGTGTTTCAGCACTGCTTGTTGATGATATTTCTAATTTGTATTCATCACCTTCCTTGAGATGGTTAAGTTCAGTTTATTGAAGGTAATTGAATCTTTCATGATTCAGAATCCTCAATGCCTCAGGGACATCATTCTAAACATCAATCCTCATTTTATGGGCATAGATCAGACAGCAACTCTAGTGAGTATAAGTAAAACTCTAGAAATTGCATTTTTACCAAAGCCCTGATATTAACTTAGTTTATTATGCCTTTTTTGGGTCATTTGACTTTTTTCCTAAAAAGCTGACTGTGTAACAATTTTGGTTAACTCAAGTTTCAGGTTTATTATAATATTTATAATGCATCAGAGGATACAAATCTTTTTACTGAAGGGAAATCTCTATTTTATTTTTTTCCAATTGCTTCAGATGTAACAGAAGTTACAGAGACTTTAGTGAGGATACTGAGGAGGAAAGGAGTGAGCATAGAATTTGTTATAGGCATTGACAGAATGATGTAAGTGGGATTTTAGGCAAGAGGGAACAGAAAAATTCCTGAATCTTATCAGGTACGTTAGCCCTTCCTCTTAGCAGTTCAAAAGAGTTATATTATTATTAAGCTGGGCTCCAAACCCAAGTGTGAAATTTTAATGAGCTATACTGAGAAGAAGAGAAATTTTTTTTGCTTGAACACAAGATACCTTGAGTTGAGAGTGTAGCCGCAGAATAGCCTGCCCTTTCAGCTTTCACCTTTCACATCCATGTTCAGACTCCTCTTCCAGCATCAAGGAAAGGCAACCCTAGATCATATCAGTCCTCAGAAAGCAAAGAACTTTTCCTGCTGTTTAGGGAAATGTGTCTAGTCCTCTAACAAAGATCTTTAAGAATGGGGCAATGTACATGGCAGTGACCTTCAAAAAATCTACCCTGGTTGCTCACGCACCCACAAAGGAATGGGTTATGTCACGTTTCTCCAGATTCACTGAAGAGAAAAAGAGAGAGACAGTGAAAAGGACCCAGAGACAGACACTTAGTGTGAGATGAAAGAGAGAGTTTTTGAGAAATGAGAAGGAGGAGCCCAAGCCACTTTATCACTCTGCCTGTATTAAAAAGTTCCAAAGGAAAAAAGCTATCTCTTCCGCAGTATAGACTACCCTCCAGCTAATGATATACCACAACAAAAGTCATCTAATTAGTGTCCTTTGATCCATCCAATTAGCACTTTTCTTTGGTGGTGGTAAAGTGTGGTGGTGATGGGTTTTGTGATAATTGGAGGAGAAAGGGAATGAGCTAGAAACTTTAAACTCTTTTCTCTTTAAGACCAATAGTATTCATCTTACTAAAGAATGATGGATTCATCTTACTAAAGATTCTTTATCTCGGAATGCCCTTGGAACGAATGCCCAGTATTGAAAAGGTGCTAATCTGCTGACCTATGGCAACCCCGGAGATCAGTGGAAGGTCAGATGCCCCAGAGAGATTAACATGTTCCGAAGCTTTTACTAAAATTAGTAAAAGTGTAACTTATTAGTTAGGGACCCACTCTGCATATCCAAAGTTATTTTGCTCTGCATTGGTGCTTTTCAGAATGCCATTTAGAAAGATGAGAGTAGAGTGTGGATATGGAAAGGAAGAAAAATGGACACTTGGAGAACAGCAGGAGCAAGACAGAAAAGGTGACAATAGAAAGAATACTGAAATAAAAGGGGCACCCCTCCCCAAAGCAAAGAACCAAGAGAGGGAAGTGAAAATGTCCTGAAACATTACCTTCTCCTGACAAGGTAGGGAGTTACTTGGTAACTTTACCATTCCTGGTGTTCATTTTCCATCCAGCTGAAGAGCATCTGCACACAGCTGTAAACTGAAAAGCTTCTCGTGCAACTAAGTTCGGCCAATTATATAGTCTTCAGTAGGAGCTATTCTGCAATGCTACTGTCAACTGAATAACTGCTACTTCAACATTTCCTTTCTGAACCCAGGCTACTAGAGGGACCCCAAGTGTCAGTAAGAGCTCCACATGGCTCTTCACATAAGAAAAATGTTGTTTTCAGAGGAGTCATTAGTATAGCTTGACTTTCACTAACAGAAGAATTTACACTGTAATTTCAATTTCTTCATTCTTATATTTGCAAAACTACTTTACCATTTTTATTTAGCATGTAAAAGTAATATATCCACAGGATATTTGTTTTTTTTATTTTATTTTATTTAACTTTACAATATTGTATTGGTTTTGCCATATATCAAAATGAATCTGCCACAGGTATACATGTGTTCCCCATCCTGAACCCTCCTCCCTCCTCCCTCCCCATACCATCCCTCTGGGTCGTCCCAGTGCACCAGCCCCAAGCATCCAGTATCGTGTATCGAACCTGGACTGGCGACTCATTTAATATATGATATTATCCATATTTCAATGCCATTCTCCCAAATCATCCCACCCTCTCCCTCTCCCACAAGTCCAAAAGACTGTTCTATAGGATATTTGGAAAACATTTTTAATATATGAAGAAGAAAAAGACTACATACCTTCTTCCTCTTCAAGATAATCTCTGTTCCCATTTTAAAGTTCTTATTGCATGCTGTGCTAAGTCACTTCAGTCATGTCCAACTCTTTGCAACCGCGTGGACTGTAGCCCATCAGGCTCCTCTATCCACGAGATTCTCAAGCAAGAATACTGGATTGGGTTGCTGTGCCCTCCTCCAAGGGATCTTTGTGAGTGGAGCATGTTCCTGCTACCTCCTATCAAATTGCCCCAATAAACTTACATTGACTTTTCCTCTCATTTTGTGTACAAGAAGAGTTAATTTAGCAAATATATTTTAATATCTGTCTCTTCCATTACTCCTTATCACTGCTGCTAAGTCACTTCAGTCGTGCCCGACTCTGTGCGACCCCATAGACGGCAGCCCACCAGGCTCCCCCGTCCCTGGGATTCTCCAGGCAAGAACACTGGAGTGGGTTGCCATTTCCTTCTCCACTCCTTATCACTACATTTATTTAATTATATATTTATTAATAAATCCCACAGTTACCTGTGTATGTTTTCCAAGGTAAAGCTTAGGGAAAGTTCCTCTTTAAATTCAGTCATCAGGCTCTGTAGCATGCTATCAACACATCCTTTATATCTGCACCAAATCTGTGTCCTTTGTTCCCTGACAAATATCCACTTCCACTTTACTCCACTCACTAGTCAGTGTATTTAAAATTTTATCTGTCAAATTGTACATGTCTGGACACACGTTTTGTATGTATTTTACTGACTTTATGTCCAAGTTGGGCATGTGTTAGATTTGAAAGGAAACTTAGAAGCTATTGTGTTAATATCTTTTAAAGACAAGAAACTATATGAAACAATGTTGGAAAACTATCTTGATAGCTTTTGCTATAATGTGCCAAATGACATAAACTCATCACATGACTTTTGAATTTTTGTCCAACTAAAAAAAGGTTTTCTTTTAGCTGAAACTGTATTTTCCTACTTGACCTAGTAAGGTTATGTAGAGTACAACTTCCTTCTCCCTTCCATTAAAAAACAGTAATAATTCTATCAAAAAAGTCTAATGCATAATCTAATTCTTGTATTTAAATCCTAGATAAGAAATCCAATCCCTTCAATTGCTTCTCATAAAACTCTCTCAGCAGACTCTTCATTGCTTAGATTCACTGTAATTTTAATGCAATTCATAAAATATAACATCATCACTCAGCTTTTCTTTTTTTTTCAGTCACTCAATCATGTCTGACTCTTTTTGACCTCATGGACTGCAGCGTGTCAGGCTTCCCTGTCCTTCACCATCTTCCAGAGCTTTCTCAAACTCATGTCCATTGAGTTGGTGATGTCATCTAACCATCTCATCCTCTGTCATCCCCTTCTCCTCCTGCCTTCAATCTTTCCCAGCATCAGAGTCTTTTCTAATGATTCAGTTTTTTGCATCAGGTGGCCAAAGTATTGGAGGCTCAGCTTCAGCATCAGTCTTTCCAATGTATATTCAGGGTTGATTTCCTTTAGGAGTGACAGTTTGGTCTCCTTACAGTCCAAGGGACTCTGAAGAGTCTTCTCCAACACCACAGTTTGAAAGCATCAATTCTTTGCCATTCAGTCTTCTTGATGGTTCAACTCTCACACCCATACATGACTATTGGAAAAACCACAGCTTTGACTAGAAGGACCTTTGTCAGCAAAGTAATGTTTCTGTTTTTAATACACTGTCTAGGTTTGTCATAGCTTTTCTTCCAAGGAGCAAATGTCTTTTAATTTCATGGCTGCCATCATCATCCACAGTGATTTTGGACCCCAAGAAAATAAAGTCTTTCGAAGTTTATTTTCTTTTCCCATCTATATGCCATGAAGTGATGGGACCAGATGCATGATCTTTGTTTTTTGAATGTTGAGTTTTAAGCCAGCTTTTTATCTTTCCTCTTTCACCTTCATCAAAAGGCACTTTAGTTCCTCTTCATTTTCTGCCATAAGGGTGGTGTCATCTGCATATCTGAGATTATTGATATTTCTCCCAGCGATCTTGATTCCAGCTTGGGTTTCATTCAGCCTGGCATTTCACACTTTGTGTATAAGTTAAATAAACACGGTGACAATATACAGTCTGAAATCACTCTTTTCTCAATTTTGAACGAGTCCATTGTTCCATGTCTGGTTCTAACCATTGCTTCTTGACCTGCATACAGGTTTCTCAGGATGGAAGTAAGGTGGTCTGGTATGTCCATCTCTTTAATAAGGTGATATTTAAATATATTTTGATCATCATCTGTATCTAAAAATTAATAATTTCCATTTAGCACAGATTGTTCTTAGAATGATCATATTTCCTTGTGCTCATGGCTTTCTTTTCTATGTAGTCACAAAGCATTTACCTAGAAATTCTATATTTTTTCAATAGAAAAATATTTAGTATTTGTATTCGTAATTAGTAATTTTCACTGTTCATTCTTTTAAAGGAAATCTATCTTTATTTCCCACTATAGTACCCAATGTTTTATACACTAGCACTTAAAAAGCATTTCCAATGTTAACATTATTAAGATTATTATAATATAATATATTTTGAATGTTACACTTTCAAAGGAGGGTAGGAAAACCCTGAACTCACCTCGTCCCACAGACTTACCAAAATTTAAGCTGAATACAGAGCAACTATTGATGAGATAGACCTGAAGACTGCTGGAAAAGATCTTCCACACTGAGAAGCACAGGAGGAATAGAGACATGGGATGGTCAAGACCAACATTCCTGTGTGGGCAACCCACACATGGAAGAGTATCTCTTTAAGAAGCGAGGAGTGCACCTCACACTGGAGCCCTCTGTCCAGAGGTTCTGTGTGGCAAGGAGGAGTTCCTGTAATGTTGGCTTTGAAGCCAGGAGGTTTACTTTTGGGAGAGCCAGAAGGCTGTGGGAAAGAGAGACTGCTCATTTAAAAGGTGCCCGGGAAACTTGACATGCTCCAAGACTCAGGACTGAAGAAGGGATTAAAAATGAGACTGGGCCTGACCCATCTGCCCATCTTGGAGAGGCTTCCGAGAAGAAGGATGAAACTGGAATCCACCCGGGGAACATAGACGCTCATGGCGGCCACTTTGGGAAATGTATTCTGTCATAAGGGTACCTGAGCTGTCAAGTGCCACTATGGGGTCCTCCCTGTAGACTGTTAGCATCAAGAGATTACCAACCCCTGATGAGCTAGCCCTAGCCCCAGGTCACACCAGCCCTTTCAGACAGCCACCCCAGGACTCAACCTCACCCACTAGCACACCAGCTGCCTTAGAAATCCTTGATCCCATGACTGCCTGGAGACTCTCTTCACCCATCAGAAGCCCTGTGACCCAGCCCCAGCCACCAGTGTATGTCCACAAGTCTCTGACCTCAGGCCCCAGCACTTGGAGACCCTGAGAAAGCTCATCTCACCAGTAGCTGGCACTATCTGTCTTCATCCACCAGTTGGTAAGCACCAGCCCCAGGACACTTGGGTCTTGGCTCCACATACTAACAAGTCAATACCAACTCTGGGACCACTATGGTCCTTAGTCAGAGACACTGAGATCCGGTTCCACCCACCAGAGAACTAGTACTGATCCTGGGAACACCTGGGTCCCAACCCTCCCAACAAGCAAGTTGACAACCAGTTCTTCACAACTCAGACCCCTGAACCAGACCACCCACCAGTGGGCTGGAATGAGCACAGTACCTTTGTCCTACTTAGTAGCAAGTGGACACCAGTCTTGGGAGCATCACAGACCCTCAGCCTGCACATGTCAAGATCCAGTACATCCACAAGCAGGCTGGCACCAGCTGTGGGATGCCTTGGGCACCTCAGAGAGCAGACCAAGGATCCAGCCTCACACATCACTAAGACAACACCAGACCAGCTCCAGGATGCCCTGGGTACAGCAGCCAGAGATTTCAGGACCTACACCAGGCACTACCCCGAAGGTGCCCTGGACCCTAGCCCTGCCCACCAGGAGACAGACAGCAGCTCCAGGAAAGCTTGATGCCCTCATCCAGTGAATCTGAGATCTGGGCCCACTCACCAGTGGGCAGACCCCAGATTTTAGACACCCTGGACCCCTCAACCAGCCATGTCAGGAACTACCCTTCTTACCACCTGGGTCCCCTGACCCCACAGCCAGCCATCCAGAAACATACCTCAACATAATAAAGGCCATATATGACAAACCTACAGCTACTGTCATGCTCAACAGTGAAAAGCATTTCTTCTACAATCAGGAACAAGAAAAGGAAGCCCATTTTTGCCACTTTTATTCAATATAGGTTTTAAAGTCTTAGCTACAGCAATCAGAGAAGAAAAGGAAATATACCATCCAAGTTGGAAAGGAAGAAGTAAAACTCACTGTTTGTCGATGGCATGATATTATACATAGGAAATACCAAAGATATGACAAAAGAAAACTACTACAGCTCATCAATACCTTTGGTAAAGTTGCAGGTTACAAAATTTATATATAGAAATCTGTTCCATTTCTATACACTAACAATGAAGTATCAGAAAGAGAGATTAAGAGCATGATCTCATTTACCATTGCATCAAAAATAATAAAATACCTAGAAATAAAATTACCTAAGGAGGCAAAAGAACTATACTTCAAAAACTGTAAAATGCTGTTGGAATAAATTGAAGACCACTAAAACTGATGGAAAGGTATACTGTGTTCTTGAATTGAAAGATTCAATATTGTTAAAGTGATCATACTACCCTGGGCAATCTACAGACTCAATGCAATCCCTATCAAATTACCAATGAAAATTTTCATAGAACTAGAACAAAAAATTTTTATGGAAACACAAAAGACCCTGAATAGCTAAAACAAAACCAAGAAAGAATAAAGTTGGGGAGATTACAGTCACTGACTGCAGATTATACTACAAAACTAGTCATTAAAACAGTATGATACTGGCACAAAATATACACATAGATCAGTGGAAGAGAACAGAAAGCCCAGATATAAACCCACAGACTTATGGTCAATTAATCTATGCCGAGAAAGCAAGATTATACAATGGGATGTGTGTACTAAGTTTTGCCCGACTCTTTGCAATCCTATGAATTGTAGCCTGTCAGACTCCTCTGTCCATGGAATTCTCCAGGTAACAATATTGGAGTGGGTTTCCATGCCCTTCTTGAGGGGATCTTCTCGACCCAGGGATGGAACCCACATCTCTTATGTCTACTGGAAGGCAGATTCTTTGCCACCTGGAAGCCCAGAAAAAAGACAGTCTCTTCAATAATTGGTAACTGGGACAGCTACATATAAACAAATGAAATTAGAACGTTCTTTAACATCACATACAAAAATGAAACTAAAGTCAGTTAAAGACCTAAATGTAAGACTTGATAATGTAAAACTCCTAGAGGAAAACATATTATGGCTAGAGGCACACTCTTTGACATAAATCACAATATTTTTTTAGATTTGTCTCCTATAGTAATGGGAACAAAAATAAACAAATGTGACCTGATTACACTTAAAAGCTTTAGCACAGCAACAAGCGACAAGTGAAAGTCTCTCAGTCATGTCAGACTCTTTGCTACCCTGTGAACTATATAGTCCCTGGAATTCTCCAGGTGAGAATACTGGAGTGGGTAGCCTTTCCTTTCTCCAGGGGATCTTCCCAACCCAGGGATCGAACTCAGGTCTCCCATATTGCAGGTGGATTCTTTACCAGTTGAGCCACAAGGGAAGCCCAGCAAAGGAACCATAAACAAAATAAGACAACCTACAGAATGGGAGATAATATGTGCAAAAAATGAGACCAATAAGGAATTAATTTCCAAAATATATGAACAGCTCATACAGCTTGATATAAAAAAAAAAAAAATGAGTAGAAGATCTAAAGAGACATTTTTTCCCCCCAAGGAAGACATACAAATGGCCAATGGGCACATGGAAAGATGCTTCACATTGCTAATTATTAGAAAAATGCAAATTAAAGTCACAAGGAAATTTCAACCCGCACTGGACAGAATGGCCCTCATCGAAAGTCTACAAACAATAAATGTTTGAGAGGGTGTGGAGAAAAGGGAATCCTTTTACTTTGTTGGTAGGAATGTAAATTGGTGCTTCCATTATGGAGAACAGTGTGAAGGTTCCTTAAAAAGCTAAAAATAGAGTTATTGTTGTTGTTTAGTCTCTAAATAGAGTCTGCAGCACTCCAGCCTTCCCTGTCTTTCACTATCTCCTGGAGTTTGCTCACGTTCATGTCCATTGAGTAGGCTACCATATGATCCAGCAATCCCACTCCTGGACATATATTCTGAGAAAGCTATAACTAGAAAAGATGCATGTACCTTGTTGTTCATATAAACATTATTTATAATAGCCAAAACATGGAAGCCAGGTAGATTTCCATGGATAAAGAAAATATGGTAGATAGATAGATGGATGATCTTGGATTTGGTATGAGATTTTAGGTACAATGCTGTTGATATTAGACTTCATTAAGATTAACAATTTCTTTTTATCTAATATTCTTTGACACTTAAAAAAAAAAAAAAAAGATTAACAATTTCTGCCCTGAGAAAGATACTGTTAGTAAAATCAAAGAGCAGTTCACATACAAAGAAAATATTTAAAAACATATACCTGATAAAGAACTTATAAGCAAAATGCATCAAAAATGTTTGTAAAATTCAGCAATAAGAAAATGAAAAGATCCAATAAAAATGAGTAAGAGATCTGAAAGGACATGTCACACATACACACATAGACAAATATATGCAGATGCCAGTTAAGAGATTTTAACATTTTTTTATCAGAGTTTTTAAGTTTTTGACATATAAATTTTGTTCATATTATGTTATACTTACATGTAAGTATTTCAAAAGTATTTCAATTTTATGGTGGTGTAATTTTGAAGTCTACTTATTCATTGCTTTTATTTTAGGAAAACAATTGGGATGTTTTTAACTTCTATCCTGTAAACACAACATACTCACTTGCTAGTCTCAAAAGTTTTCAACAACACTTTTTTTTTTTTGTAAATAGACTGTCATGTCATCTGTGAATAAAAGGTTTCATATCTTCTTTCCCAATACATATACATTTTATTCATTTTTCTGGTCTTATTGCTCAGCTAGGACTTCCATTATGTTGACTGAATAGAAGTGCTGAGAAAGGACAGTTGGCCTTGTCCCCAGTTTTAGGGAGAAAACATTCAGCTCCTTATCTTGTATAAAGGGCTTCCCATGTGGCGCTAGTGGTAAAGAATCCACCTGCCAATGCAGGTGATTCAAGTCATGTGAATTAGATCCTTAGATCAGGAAGATTCCCTGGAGAAGGAAAGAGCAGCCCATTCCAGTATTCCTGCCTGGGAAATCTCAAGGACAGAGGAGCCTGGCGGGCTACAATCCATGGGGTGGCAAACAGTGGAACACGACTGAGCACACGCGCACATCACATCTTGTATAAATATGTTAGTTTATAGGTTTCTTGTAGGTGCTGTTGGTCAATCTGAGGAAGAATCCCTCTATTCCTAGTTTTCTGAGATAGGTTTTTATTATAATGTGCACTGGAGTTCATCAAATGTTTTTCATTCATTAACTGATGTACAGGTTTTCATCTATCATCTGTTGATATGGTGAGCACATTGATTTTCAAATCTTGAGGCATGCTTGTACATCTGGGATGAATCTCACTTCACTGTAGTATATAAAACTTTCATGCATTGTTGGATTTGATTTGCTAACAGTTTTGAGGATTTTTGCATTGACGTCCATGGGAGATATTTGCCCACAGGTGTTTTTTGTCTGTCTGTTTTTCCTGGTGTTGAAATTAGGATGGCCTTACAGAATGGCTTCAAGATTTATTTTCTGCGTTTGGTTTTCTGCACCTTGAATGTGATATACCAAGGTAACGTTGGATTTTTGCTTGTTTGTGTTTCATTTATTTATTTTGGAATTTATACTGGTTTGTGTTCCCTGAACTTGCTGGATCTGTCATTAAATTTGGCGAGTTCACAGAAATCATTACTTCAAATATGTTTTCTCTTCTGTTCTTTCTTCTTGTCCTGAAGTTCCAAATACAAATGTGCTACATCTCTAAAACTACCGTACAGTTCTTAATGTTCATTTCCTTTTTTTCCTCTTTGTGTTTCCGTTTGGGAAATTGTGACTGATTATCTTCCAACTCACTTACTTGTTTCTTCCTCAACTATGTCCCCGCTACATATAAAACCATAAGAAATATTCTTCAGTATAGTTAGGTTTTTTATTATTATTTCTAGCATATCCTTTTGAGTCTTTCTTAGAGTTTCTATCTCTCTGTTTACATTACTCATCTATTCACACATATTGTTCACACTTTCATTAGTCATATATATGACTAATAATATAAATCATAGTTATTTTTAAAATTTTATCAGATAATTTCAACATCAGTGTCATACCTGAGTCTAATTCTATGGCCTGCTTTGCCTCTTAAGACTTTTTTTGTTGTCTTTATGCCATAGCTTGTAATTATTTGTTGAAAGTTGGGCATAGCACCGTAGGGACTAAGATAAGTGGGGTGTGAGGATTCATACTGATCCAGCTAGAAATTGGGTTGTGGTTAGTGTTTGCCATAGCTGTATGTTTCAAAAGCATCAGTGTCCTTCTTTTATTTTTAATCTCATCTCTCGTCTTTGGGCTTTTCTAGTTATTCCTGTTTTTATCACCTGCAATCCTCTATGATTATACCAGTCCATTTGGTTTGTTACTTAGGATTGGGGGAAAGTATTCTTTAATCTTGGGCTTCTTATGTGGCTCAGTGATAAAGAATCTGTCTGCCAATGCAGGAGATGCAGGAAATGTGAGTTTAATCCCTGAGATGGTAAAATCCCCTGGAGGAGGAAATTGGCTCCACTCCAGTATTCTTGCTTGAAAAAACCCCATGGATGGAGGAGTCTGGTGGCCTACAGTCCATAGGGTCACAAAAAGTCAGACCTGGCTGAGTGACTGAGCATATTCTTTAATTTTATGATTAAATCTCAGCCTTGAGTAATCTGTGCCTCAGGACACATTTCTCCATTAGTACAGTCTTCTTCCTACATTTAAGAAATATAGGAAGTCTGGAAGGGACTCGTTTGGGAGGGATAAGCTTCTCCAGGTGGGAAAGGCTCTTTTATTCACCCTGCCCCTTCTGGAGAATATACATCTGTTACAGAAAAATTATAGGTATAGTTCACAATATCTACTTTTCCCTTCCCCTGCCAGAGGCCAGAGGTCATCTTTCTACAATCTTTGTTTTGAGAACTTGGTGGTGTTCCTGGAAGTAAACCTCCAGAAGTGTGGGGCTCCTCTAAAACTGTAGCCTAAGTTTTGATTCTAAGTTTTGATTCAGCCTAATTCTCATCTTGCCTAAATTTTGATACCATTTCCAACTCATACCATTTTCATATGTTAGTGAAATTAATGAACTGCTATCATTACTATCCTCATCATGAGTATTCAAATGCCATACACATGTACTAATCTGCAACCAGAAATAACCTCAGGTAACATTCATGAATAAGCTTCTTTAAACTCCATCATTGCTTGGAGAGTAAAAGTTAAATTCTAGAGTTTCTTTAATTTATTATTATCTCTCTTTTTTTTTTTTATTTGAAAATCTTTTTTCAGACTAGGGATGTCTGCATGTTTTCATTTGATATTGTTTATTAGCCACCAATGCTGTATTAGCTTTGATGCCTTAGGCTGCTTAGCATGATTGTTTGGGACAAATTTTAATAAAACCAAGGTCACAGGTTTAATCCCTGCATGGATCAGTATCTTTCCAAGTTCCACTGCACAGTTTGTCCTCCCTTCACAAACTCCACTCAGAAAATTTTACAAATGAGTGTTATTGCTCACTGAGGGGATACAATTAATGAACATGGATTAAATAATTTTAGGATAAAATAACTCACTGAGAGAGTCATTTCCTAGGCAGGTTGATAAGAAGTCTAGGAGTCCCCAAGGAGAGAAGGGTCTGGAATAAGGACAACTTTTTTTTTTTCCCTCTACATTCTTTAGGATTATGTATCCTGCCTGAGGACAGTCTCTGGATTAAACCTTCTGGCTAATCCTGTTATCTTAAAATGTAAATTATGGGAGTAGGTCTGATCTTTACAAGGATTATATAACAATAATGTATCCTGCCTGAAGGCAGTCTCTGGACTAAACCTTCTAGCTAATCCTGTTATCTTAAAATGTAAATTATGGGAGTAGGTCTGGTGAGATCTTTACAACCTCCAGACATTTTTTGGATTCATTGGAGAGTATATAACTCCATTGCTAACACTAGCAAGCGGGTACTCTTTCTACCCCCTTCTGATGTCTATGTCAGAAGCTTTCTCTAGCTCCTTTATACTTTAATAAAACTTTATTACACAAAAGCTCTGAGCGATCAAGCCTTGTCTCTGGCCCTGAATTGAATTCTTCTCCTCTGGATGCCAAGAATCCCAGCATCTTTGCATGATTCAGCAACAACCTTTCATTTTCACATCATCTAGTAAGGAGACTAGCAGTTCTACAATCTTATAGCAGGACATTCAATATTTATGCTTTCTCAGAACTGTTATTAGTTTCACACTTTCCCTTCAAGCAATAGATGATCATAAAATGACATGACACACCCAGTATGAAGAATCTGTATACCTAAATTTGTTAGATCAATGACATCCTGCATGCAAATAAATGGGTTTTAGAAATCTACCAAAAAAGAAGTCCCATTCATGACTTTTGTTTATAATTTCTACAAATACAGTACAGATTTTTTTTTTTTTTTAATAGCAATTTGTGCTTCCCTCACTCAGGAAGATCCCCTGGAGAAGGAAATGCAACCCACTCCAGTATTCTTGCCTGGAAAATTACATGGAGGAGTCTGGTGGGCTACAGTTTATGGGATTGTAAATAGTCAGACATAACTGAATCTGCACCCACTTAAGGTGTCCTTTTACCGGAATGTTTTCTTTATATGATTTCATTTAAGGAAAAACAAAAACCCTCAATCTCAAATTTACTTCTCATCTAGGTGTTTTTTGTAAGAAATGAAATTAAACACTTGCAAAATATCAACATAATCTACTGCTTTATTGTTAAGAACACTATTTATAGTCTCCAATGATTAGTATTTTCTTAACCTCTCTCTCAACTCATTTTTTGTCTCATTCTGTAAAAACTTATAAGTTGCTGTTATTTTTATACCAGCACCACATGTGGCCTCTGTATACATCCTTCCTTAATTATATTTTTCAATTCCCACTAAAACATTCCATTATAACATGATACCAATCTTGTCCATTATGCTCATCCATTGCCATCCAAGGCCATGCCCTTATTTCATTGAGTCTACTTTTTGAAAAGAGTGACAGCCATCTATAGTCACCAATCCAAAGAACCTTCTTAGTCCTCCTCTTCACCACTGCAAGGCATTTCAGCATTTCTGCTGAATGAGCTATTCTCTGGAAACTTTTCCTAAACTGCCTTTTATAATATTACTTTTTCCAAGGTCCTTTCAGTTTTTACTAAGCATGTTTTCTCAGTTTTCTTTGCTGGCTCCAATTCCTATGTTTCTTCTTTATGTATTTGTTTGTCTTCCCTGTATTTTTATCTTTGGGCTTCTCTCTCTAATCAAAAAGATTTCTGAGTAACCTTAACCACGTTTAATTCTTCAACACCTGCCTTTATACTAGATGTCTGGTTTCCAAATTTCCCCCATGAATCTTCAAGCCCATAAACTGAATGATTAACTCCTCCATCGTGTCTATCATTCCTGCCACTGTATTGGAGACAATCAATTGTCAGTTTCTCTCAACTGTACTTTCTTAACCTGCCTTGTATCTGATCTCTCCTTTCTAATTGCTACTGCTATTACCCTTGTGCAGACCCTCACCACAGCCTGATTTATAATAATATGCTCCTAAATAGTTTTTGCCTCCAGTCTTGAACAATGCACCTGGCTTTTACTGCCAGATTGATTTTTCTAAAATGCAAATCTAATCATGTTTGCCACTGATTAAAACCCTTTAATGATTCCCTGTTTACTACAGGACTACTAAAAAGTCCTCTGTATGACACAGGAGGCTCTCCTTAATGTGGCCCCTATCCTATGGCCTCAAATTCCTCTTTGCTTACATCCCTTTACTTTGCCATCCCTTACAGATTCCCCACTGGGACAGACTGTTCCAGGCACCTGTGCCTGATTCACACCTCACACATGGCCCCAACACACACACACACACTAATTATTTCCAAATTTCCCAGTGGACAGCTCAGCTCAGTTCAGTCGCTCATGTCTGACTTTGCAACCCCATAGACTGCAGCACGCCAAGCTTCCCTGTCCATCACCAACTCCCAGAGTTTATTCACGCGTGCCCATTGAGTCAATGATGTCATGCAACTATCTCATCCTCTGTTGTCCCCTTCTTTTCCTGCCTTCAATATTTCCCAGCATCAGGATCTTTTACAATGAGTCAGTTCTTCACAATAGGTGGCCAAAGTATTGGAGTTTCAGCTTCAGCGTCAGTCCTTCCAATGAATATTCAGGAAATGTTCCCTTGGTATCTCTAATCTTCTTGAAGAGATCTCTAGTCTTTCCCATTCTATTGTTTTCCTCTATTTCTTTGCATTGATCACTGAGGAAGGCTTTCTTATCTCTCCTTGCTATTCTTTGGAACTCTGCATTCAAATGGTGTATCTTTCCTTTTCTCCTTTGTCTTTAGCTTCTTTTCTCAGCTATTTGAAGGCCTCCTCAGACAACCATTTAGCCTTTTTGCATTTCTTTTTCTTGGGGATGGTCTTGATCACTGCCTCCAGTACAATGTCACGAACCTCCGTCCATAGTTCTTCAGGCACTCTGTCTATCAGATCTAATCCCTTGAATCATTTGTCACTTCTACTGTATAATCATAAGGGATTTGATTTAGATCATATCTGCATGATCTAGTGGTTTCCCCTACTTTCTTCAATTTAAGTCTGAATTTTGCAGTAATGGAAAGTCTAGAGATCTCTTCAAGAAAATTATAGATACCCAGGGAATATTTCATGCAAATATGGGCTCAATAAGGTCAGAAATGGTATGGACCCAAAAAAGCAGAAATGGACAGTTACTCATCATCAAAAACATATATCAAACATCACTGTTTCACTACATAATTTTCTGACAGCTTTTAGATTATGAATAGATTTTGTTTTTATATTTTCACAAAAGCCCATGTTTTCAATTCATGCTTTTGTGTCCAACTTCCTTACTGGATTTTAAGCATTTCATCATAAGGAGACTTCTTATTCATCTTAGTACTTCCAGGATTTTGTCTATTTCCTAGAAAACAGGTTAATCTTTAAAAGAGTTGCCTGAACTGAAATATTTATTAATTGGTACATTTAAGTACATAGAAAGCAAATATTTTTCTGTAACTATGTGAAACTTGAGAAGCAATTGAAAGAAATTAGATACTCCTGTTGGCCTCATAGAATCCAAAGTGAACCTGGGTAGAAAGAGGAAAAGGCTCCAAAAACACGAGAAGTTGCCTTACTTCTTGGGAAATGTTATAGTTGAATTCTCTTGGATCCTGATATTATATTCCTAAATAAAAATATATGAAAGTAAGATAAAGAGGTATTACACTTTAATTGAAATCATAACACGTTCCTATCTTTCCTTACATTCTACATCAACTAAATACCTTGGAATTATAATGTTGTGGTAACACAAGAGGAAGAGGGACAGAATAAAACTTATTTAAAACACTTTTCTTAGGATAGGAATAAGCTTAGGAGCTAGCCTGAATCTACGAAAAATAGGAAACAGACAAAGGAAATCCTTTATATATACAAACATCAATGTTGCTCTTAAATTCTCATGGTTCTCCTTTCTTCCTGCAGGTGAAATTGTATAAGATTTAGGCTATATTTTAATTATGAAAAAATAAAATAAAAGTTCTATATAAATAATATGTAAATCATATGTATATATTAATATGAACTATGTAAATATCAACTATTAACTCTATCTGTTGCTTTTATACAGTTTCATAACTTTGATCTTGATATGCATCTTCAGATCTAGACAAGTAGTCAGACTGACCCTCGAATGAGAAATGAACTACGATTTACTCTGATAAATTAAACACTTTGCCATGTATTTGTCAATAAGTTGGAATGCCTTCACAAAGCATTCTGCTTTGTCAGCAGGTAGTGGTTTATTGCTATCCCCTTGTAATTTCCCCATGGGCGAGTACAAACTTGAGATTACAGCAAGATGAAAGCGACAGGTGGCAGATTGTCCATCTTCCTCTTCAGCTACCATTTTCATCCTCATTAACTTGCTCACTTGTCCTAGGAGAAAGTTTGCCTCATCTCTTGGAAGTGTGAGATGTGAATGATTTTTTTAAAGAAATATCACCCACAGAGATACTTAAAGAAAGTTCTGTTTACTACCTGATATTATACTTTATCAACATTGTCCATTGAAAGGAATTTGCAAGAACGATATCTGGCTCATGGAAGGTAGCGTGGCTGAAAAGATTTACTTTTTTATTCACTTTAACTTTCTACTTTTCACATGAGTGTGGATGAAAGTAAATATACATGGGAAAAGAATGCTGATCTGTGTGAGATTGGAGACAAAGAAAAAGGGAGGGTCATCAAGTGACATCATCCTCCCACGAAGAATTTGTAGAGAGCAGAGGTCACAATTGAGAATCCAGTGCTTGAAGGAATCTCTCTCATTTCACACAGTTAATGCACATCTGGTAATCACACCAAGTGTGTGACACAGGATTTAGTCATTTTTTTCCTACATCTTGGCAACATAGGGATTCCATTGTGAGTTGAATTAGGCATTCAAAGTCATATAACTTTATAATTTTGTATTAGTAAATCAATTAAATGAATGAAGACTAAATTTTATGGGATAAATGATATCAAGAATCCACACATTTCTACCCTAGGGCAGCATTCTTAGAGTGGGGTATGGCACACCTATGGGATATTTAAGATGAAAAATGATCTATGGCAATGTATGAGTAATTATTATAAATATTACTTACACTTAATTTTATCTGAAACTACCTTAACATATTAAGCTTACCTAAACTAAAATTTTTAACAACTATCCTAGGGGTCTATCTGAAAGAAATAAAATTGAGATTGTTTAAGTGGCAAGTAGATTTGATATTTAAAATCACACCAAAAATTTAAATATATTCATTTATATGCACATATATTTCTATATTGGGCTTCCCTAGTGGCTCAGTAGTAAAGAATCCACCTGCCAATGCAGGAGATGCTGATTTGGTCTTTGGGTCAGGAAGATCTCTTGGAGGGCAGGGAAATGGTAACCCACTCCAGTATACTTAACTGGAAAATCCCCTTTGGCAGAGAAGCCCGGTGGGTTGCAGTTCATGGGATTATGAAAGAATGGAATATGACTTAGTGATTAAATGAGGATGAAACCATATTTCTATATAAATATATATGTTATAAATAAATATGATGCACACACACACACACACACACACATATATATATATATATATATATCTCCCAAATCATCTATTGCAATTATTTGAAATAAAGTGTTTTAGCTATCATAAAAGGATAATATATTACTGTAGAGGATGATCTTTGGGGTCAAGAGATCTTTGCTTACCAACATGATCTGGATTTTAATCATTGTAATATTTGCAAACTATCACTTTGGGTGAAAATTTGATTTCTTTCTTCCTTTAATGTTTTAAATTGTGTTAGTAATACCCATATCATAGGATTATTTTGAAAATTAAGATAATATTATAGAAATAATTAGCACATTACCTGGCACACAGAAAATAGTTAAGAAATCATAGATATATTAATTATGTCTTGCAAAATAATTTTTAAACTGAGAAAATGAGTCCTTAGGTAGAGTGCAGGTAAATCACTCAGCTGCTCTGAGGGTTACATGGACCACTGAACAGGTGGGCTGTGCAGTCTTCAGCTTATCTACCACTGAGACCACATTTCTACCTCTTGACTTCTTGGCAACCACGATTACTCAAGGAGGATGAGAGTAGACCCTGGAATACAGAACCTTGATCTTAGAAAAGAAACTATTAATATTATCACAACATCTAAGGCTGTTATGAACACTGCAGTACTAGATTTTTATGGTGAGATGATAGCATATGCCAACCAGATGTTGTTCTAGGAAGTCCAGTGAGTACTTCCTTACCCAAAGCCTGCTTTATTCTTGATTCGGAATAAAACCTGTTGGCTTCCCAGGTGGCGCTAGTGGTAAAGAATCTGCCTGCCCATGCAGGAGGCATAAGAGATGCAAATTCAATCCCTGGGTCAGGAAGATCTCCTGGAGAAAGGCATGGCAGCCCACTCCAGTATTCTTGCCTGGAGAATCCAATGGACAGAGAAGCCTGGCAGGTTACAGTCCATAGGATTGCAAAGAGTCGGACACAACTGAAGAGACTTAGTACAATAAGTGATTAAAATATAGTGATGAATATTAGCAATACTGATGCTATTTCTTTCTTTAAAATTGATGTTTATCCTTTACAAAAGATTATAAAATGATTTAAAAGTGTGCATACTTACTCTATTTTAGAAAAAGCTTCTCTTTCTGACCTCCCTCCTTTCTCTTGTTTCTTCTGTCCTTTTATATAGAAAATGTGAGGTGACACAATTTGCATGGTGCTAGCTTTGTTATTGCTTAGAGGAATGAAGTAGAAGTCTACGTGGTATACCTGTTTCTATACAGAAACAAATAGCATGATCTTTGGGAAATGCACATCAACCTATTACTCCATTTATTGTTGCATTAGAATAAAATCCAAACTTTGTCCCAGGGCCTAGAAGAGCCTACACAACTGAACTCTTCTTTTTCTGATTCTATGTGATGCTTTCTTATCCATTTTTGCTATAATCCCATAACATGCAGGTCTTCTAAGTCTCAAAATTGTCCCCACCTCAGGATCTTTTCCCTTGCCATGTTCCCTTCCTAGAATCACGTTTTAAGGACCTCTGAGTGACTGACTCTTGAACTTTGCAAATATCAGCTCAAGTTCAATGTCTCAGGGGGGCTTCCCTACCTAGTCTGTAAGAGATTTATATTTACACAATAGCTTAAGTATTTCTCTTATAGTATTTATCAGAGCCTTATTTTTTTTAATTTATATATTACTTATTGTCAATAATTATTATCTAAATAGCTTCCCTCATGAGAATAAAAACTACAAAGCAGTAAGGAAACTAATTTTTTTTTTTTTTTTGGTCATACTAAGATATTATATAATCCTTGACTATATTCCCCATAGTGTACATTTCATATCTATGATTCATTCCTTTTGTAACTGAAATGTTATGCCTTTTAATCTTCTTCAAATATACATTGCCTCCCTTCATTCCCTTCCCCTCTGTCTTTCTCTGTATCTGTGGCTTTATTTCTGATTAGTTATATTCATTTGTTTTGTTTTTAGAGTCCACATGCAAGTAAAATCATACATTATTTGCCTTTCTCTGACTTAGCTCACTTAACAAAATATGCTCTAAGTCCATCTATGTTGTCACACAGTTAAAATTTCTTTTTTGTGACTGAGTAACACTCCATTGTGTGTGTATATATATGTACTTGTGGTGGTTTAGTCACTAAGCTGTATCTGACTATTGTGATCCCATGGACTTTAGCCCTCCAAGCTACTCTGTCTATGGAATATTCCAGGCAAAAATACTGGTCTCCTGCATTGCAGGCAGAGTCTTTGGGCTTTCCTGGTGGCTCAGACAGTAAAGAGTTCACCTGTAATGCAGGAGACCTAGGTTCGATCCCTGGGTTGGGAAGATTCCCTGGAGAACTGAATGGCTACCCACTCCAGTATTCTGGCCGAGAGATTTCCATGGACTGTATAGTCCATGGGGTCACAACTGAGCAACTTTCACTTCACTTCAGATTCTTTACTGACTGAGCCAACAGGGAAAACTGTGTGTATATATACACACACACATAAGTTCAGTTCAGCTCAGTTGCTCAATCATGTCCGACTCTTTGTGACCCCATGAACTGCAGCACACCAGGCCTCCCTGTCCATCACCATCTCCTGGAGTTCACTCAAACTCACATCCATCGAATCGGTGATGCCATCCAGCCATCTCATCCTCTGTCATCCCCTTCTCCTCTTGCCCCCAATCCCTCCCAGCATCAAAGTCTTTTCCAATGAGTCAACTCTTTGCATGAGGTGGCCAAAGTACTGGAGTTTCATCTATAGCATTATTCCTTCCAAAGAAATCCCAGGGCTGATCTCCTTTAGAACGGACTGGTTGGATCTCCTTGCAGTCCAAGGGACTCTCAGGAGTCTTCTCCAACACCACATTTCCAAAGCTTCAATTCTTTGGCGCTCAGCTTTCTTCACAGTCCAACTCTCTCATCCATACATGACCACTGGATAAACCATAGCCTTGACTAGACAGAGCTTTGTTGGCAAAGTAATGTCTCTGCTTTTCAATATGCTATCTAGGTTGGTCATAACTTTCCTTCCAAAGAGTAAGCGTCTTTTAATTTCATGGCTGCAGTCACCATCTGCAGTGATTTTGTGTGTGTGTGTGTATATATATCTATATCTATATATATATATATATATATATAGATATAGATAGATAGATAGATATATAATGTATATACATATATACACAAACATGTATGTATATATATTTCTGCAGCATTATTTATAATAGTTCAGATATGGAAGCAATCTAAGCATCCATCAACATGTGAGTGGATGAAAAATATGTAGTGTGTAACTTAGTTATTGTATTTAATCCTGCACTAAACATTGAGATGCATATATCTTTTTGAATTAGTGTTTATGTTTTCTTTAGATATATACCCAGGACTGGAGTTGCTCATTTGATCTATTTTTAGTATTTTGAGGAAGCTAGATATTGCTTTCCATTGTGATTGTATCAATTTATATTATAACCAACAGCACATCTTTTTTCACCAGGTTGTCACCAACATTTGTTATTTGTGGTCTTTTTTATAATAGCCACTTTGACAGGCGTGAGGTGACGTCTCTTTGTGGTTGGAATTTGCATTTCTCTGAGGATTAGCAACATTGAGTATCTTTTCCTGTGTCTGCTGGCCATCTAAATGTCTTCATTGGATAAATGCCTATTCAAGTATTCTTTCCATTCTGTAATCAAACTGTTTATTTCTTTGATGTTGAACTGTATGAGTTTTTGTGTATTTTGGATATTAGCCCCTTATCAGATATTTCATTTGCAAATATCTTCTCCCATTCAGTAAGTATAGTTTGTTTTGTTGATAGTTTCTCTCAATGTGCAAATCTTTTTAAAGTTGCTATATTTCATTTGTTTATTTTTGTTTTTTTCCCTTTCATAAGGAGACATATCAAAAAAATATTGCAAAAATCAATGTCAAAGGGCATAAAGTGTACACTTTCTTCCAGAGGTTTCATGATTTCAAAACTTACATTTAAGTAATCCATTTTGGGTTTATTTGTATATATGATATGAGAAAATAGTTCAGTCAGATTCTTTTGCATGTAGTTATCTAGTTTTCTGAATGCTATTTATTGAAGAGGTTCAGTCAGTCAGTTCAGTCACTTAGTCATGTCTGATTCTTTGTGACCCCATGGACTGCAGCACGCCAGGCTTCCCTGTCCTTCACCAACTGGCAGAGCTTGCTCAAATTCATGTCCATCAAGTCAGTGATGCCATCCAACCATCTCATTCTCTGTCATCCCCTTATCCTCCTGCATTCAATCTTTCCCAGCATCATGGTCTTTTCCATTGAGTCAGTTCTTCGCAGCAGGTGGCCAAAGGATTGAAGTTTCAGCTTCAGCCTCAGCCCTAGTGGATATTCAGGACTGATTTCCTTTATGATGGACTGGTTGGATCTCCTTGCTGTCCAAGGGACTCTCACAAATCTTCTCCAGCACCACAGTTCAGAAGCATCAATTCTTTGGTGCTCAGCTTTCTTTATAGTCCAACTCTCACATCCATGCATGTCTACTGGAAAAAACATAGTTTCCACTGAAGTGAAGTGAAATCGCTCAGTCGTGTCTGACTCTTTGCGACCCCATGGACAGTAACCTGCACCAGGCTCCTCCATCCATGGGATCTTCTAGGCAAGAGTACTAGATGGATCCAAAGGTATATTTTTGCCTCTTTTGTCAGAGATTAATTACCTGTATAAGTTTAGGTTTATTTCTACACTCCCTATTTAATTCTATTAATCTATGTGTCTGTGTTGGTTCCAGAAGTGTATTGTTTTGATTACTCTAGCATTGTAGTAGAGTTTGAAATCAGGGAACATTATACCATCAATCTTTTTCTTCTTTCCCAAAATCATTTTGGCCTTTTGAGTTCTTTTATGTTTTCATACAAATTTGAGAATCATTGTTCCAGTTCTGTTAAATAAAATGCCACTGTTAATTTGCTAAAGATTGTGCTGAGTCTGTAAATCTGGTCAATTTAACGATATTAATCATTTCAATTTATGAACACCGTATATCTTTTCATCTGCTTGTGCCATCTTCAATTTCTTTCATCAGTATCTTATAATTTTTTGAACATAGGTCTTTTACATCCTTAATCAGAGTTATCTCCACATATTTTATTATTTTAGTGAGACTGTGAATGAGAATGCTTTCCTAATATCTCTTTCTGGTAGTTTATAGAAGCACAGCAGATTTCTGTACAGTAATTTTGTATCCTGCAACTTTACCCCAAATTCATTAATGAACTCTAATATATATATTTTTGTGTTTCTTTTTAGAATTTTCTATGCATAGTATCATGTCATCTGTGAACAGTACACACACACACACACACACACACACACACACATACATATATATATTTACACAGACAGAATTGGTAACACCTAATTGGGACCCCATGCCCGAGGGACGGCAGCCAAGAGGAGTTACCCCAAAGAGGAGGTCAGGGGTGGCAGCTGGGAGGAACTACCCCGCGTCCGAGGTAAGGGGCAGTGGCCGAGAGTGCCAGGCTGCCACAGCGCAGAAGCAGCTGCCCCCACCCAAAGCCAGGGGCAGCAGCCTGGAGGAGCTACCCCATGCCCGAGGCCAGGGGCGGCGGCAGAGAGGAGCTGCTCCACGTCCAAGGAGTGGTGGCTGCACGGGCGCAGGAGGGCCTAGAGGTTCAAGGTCAGGAGGGGTGGCGGTGAGGAGATACCCCTCATCCAAGTTAAGGAGCAGCAGCTGCGCTTTGCTGGAGCAGCCGTGAAGAGATACCCCATGTCCAAGGTAAGAAACCCAAGTAAGACGGTAGGTGTTGCAAGAGGGCATCAGAGGGCAGACACACTGAAACCATACTCACAGAAAACTAGTCAATCTAATCACACTAGAACCACAGCCTCATCTAACTCAATGAAACTAAGCCATGCCCTGTGGGGCCAACAAGGATAGGTGGGTCATGATGGAGAGGTCTGACAGAATGTGGTCCACTGGAGAAGGGAATGGCAAACCACTTCAGCATTCTTGCCTTAAGAACCCCATGAACAGTATGAAAAGGCAAAATGATAGGATACTGAAAGAGGAACTACCCAGGTCAGTAGGTGCCCAATACACTTCTGGAGATCAGTGGAGAAATAACTCCAGAAAGAATGAAGGGATGGAGCCAAAGCAAAAACAATACCCAGTTGTGGATGTGACTAGTGATAGAAGCAAGGTCCGATGCTGTAAACAGCAATATTGCATAGGAACCTGGAATGTTAGGTCCATGAATCAAGGCAAATTGGAAGTGGTCAAACAGGAGATGGCAAGAGTGAACATCAAAATTCTAGGAATCAGCAAACTAAAATGGACTGGAATGGGTGAATTTCACTCAGATGACCATTATATCTACTACTGTGGGCAGGAATCCCTTAGAAGAAATGGAGTAGCCATCATGGTCAACAAAAGATTCCAAAATGCAGTACATCGATGCAATCTTGGAAACAACAGAATGATCTCTGTTCGTTTCCAAGGCAAACCATTCAATATCAGAGTAATCCAAGTCTATGCCCCAACCAGTAATGCTGAAGAAGCTGAAGTTGAACAGTTCTATGAAGACCTACAAGACCTTTGAGAACGAACACTCAAAAAAGATATCCTTCACATTATAGGGGACTGGAATGCAAAAGTAGGAAGTCAAGAAACACCTGAAGTAACAGGCAAATTTGGCCTTGGAATATGGAATAAAGCATGGCAAAGGCTAATAGAGTTTTGTCAAGTGAACACACTGCTCATAGCAAACACCTTCTTCCAACAACACAAGAGAAGACTCTACATGGACATTACCAGATGGTCAACACCGAAAACAGATTTATTATATTTTTTGCAGCCAAAGATGGAGAAGCTGTATACAGTCAACAAAAACAAGACCAGGAGCTGACTGTGGCTCAGATCATGAGCTCCTTATTGCCAAATTCAGACTGAAATTGAAGAAAGTAGGGGAAACCACTAGACCATTCAGGTATGACCTAAATCAAATCCCTTATGATTATACAGTGGAAGTGAGAAAGAGATATAAGGGGCTAGATCTGATAGATAGAGTGCTTGATGAACTATGGAAAGAGGTTCGTGACACTGTACAGGAGACAGGGATAAAGACCATCCCCATGGAAAATAAATGCAAAAAAGCTAAATGGCTTTCTGGGGAGGCCTTACAAATAGCTGTGAAAAGAAGAGAAACAAAAAGCAAAGGAGACAAGGAAAGATATAAGCATCTGAATGCAGAGTTTCAAAGAATAGCAAAGAGAGATAAGAAAGCCTTCCTCAGCGATCAATGCAAAGAAATAGAGGAAAACAACAGAATGGGAAAGACTAGA
Source organism: Bubalus kerabau (assembly GCF_029407905.1). Classification (NCBI taxonomy): domain Eukaryota; kingdom Metazoa; phylum Chordata; class Mammalia; order Artiodactyla; family Bovidae; genus Bubalus; species Bubalus kerabau. The sequence continues at coordinate 4,839,546 of NC_073635.1, read as the reverse complement.
GATCTCTTCAAGAAAATTAGAGATACCAAGAGAACATTTCATGCAAATGTGAGCTCGATAAAGGACAGAAATGGTATGGACCTAACAGAAGCAGAAGATATTAAGAAGAGGAGGCAAGAACACACAGAAGAAATGTACAAAAAAAGATCTTCATGACCAAGATAATCACAATGGTGTGATCACTCATCTAGAGCCAGACATCCTGGAATGTGAAGTCAAGTGGGCTTTAGAAAGCATCACTATGAACAAAGCTAGTGGAGATGATGGAATTCCAGTTGAACTATTTCAAATCCTGAAAGATGATGCTGTGAAAGTGCTACACTCAATATGCCAGCAACTTTGGAAAACTCAGCAGTGGCCACGGGACTAGAAAAGGTCAGTTTTCATTCCAATCCCAAAGAAAGGCAATGCCAAAGAATGCTCAAATTACTGCACAATAGCACTCATCTCACATGCTGGTAAAGTAATGCTCAAAATTCTCCAAGCCAGGCTTCAGAAATACATGAGCTGTGAACTTCCAGATGTTCAAGCTGCATTTAGAAAAGGCAGAGGAACCAGAGATCAAATTTCCAACATCTGCTGGATCATTGAAAAAAGCAAAAGAGTTCCAGAAAAACATCTATTTCTGCTTTACTGACTATGCCAAAGCCTTTGACTGTGTGGATCACAATAAACTGTGGAAAATTCTTCAAGAGATGGGAATACCAGACCCCCTGACCTGCCTCTTGAGAAACCTATATGCAGGTCAGGAAGCAACAGTTAGAACTGGACATGGAGCAACAGACTGGTTCCAAATAGGAAAAGGAATACGTCAAGGCTGTATACTGTCACCCTGCTTATTTAACTTCTATGTAGAGTCCATCATGAGAAACGCTGGGCTGGAAGAAGCACAAACTGGAATCAAGATTGCCAAAAGAAATATCAATAACCTCAGATATGCAGATGACACCACCCTTATGGCAGAAAGTGAAAAGGAACTGAAAAGCCTTTTGATGAAAGTGAAAGTGGAGAGTGAAAAACTTGGCCTAAAGCTCAACATTCAGAAAACTGAGATCATGGCATCTGGTTCTATCACTTCCTGGGAAATAGATGGGGAAACAGTGGAAACAGTGTCAGACTTTTTTGGGGGGGGCTCCAAAATCACTGCAGATGGTGACTGCAGCCATGAAATTAAAACATGTTTACTTCTTGGAAGGAAATTTATGACCAACCTAGATATCATATTGAGAAGCAGAGACATTACTTTGTCAACAAAGGTCCGTCTAGTCAAGGCTATGGTTTTTCCAGTGGTCATGTATGGATGTGAGAGTTGGACTGTGAAGAAAACTGAGCGCCGAAGAATTGATGGTTTTGAACTGTGGTGTTGGAGAAGACTCTTGAGAGTTCCTTGGACTGCAAGGAGATCCAACCAGTCCATTCTAAAGATCAGCCCTGGGATTTCTTTGGAAGGAATGATGTTAAAGCTGAAACTCCAGTACTTTGGCCACCTCATTGGAAGAGTTGACTCATTGGAAAAGGCTCTGATGCTGGGAGGGATTGGGGGCAGGAGGAGAAGGGAATGACAGAGGATGAGATGGCTGGATGGCATCACCAACTCGATGCACGTGAGATTGAGTGAACTCCAGGAGATGGTGATGGACAGGGAGGCCCGGCTTGCTGTAATTCATGGGAGTCACAAAGAGTCGGATATGGCTGAGTGACTGAACTGACTAAATTGAACTGAATTTCATTCAAGGCATGGAGTGCTTCATGGAAAAATCGTCATTTACAATTTATGGATTATGAATAAGCTATTCAACAAGAGTCGTAAGAGGAAATTTGGAATTCATACTTAAGGATAAACCTGGGTAAAATGTTAAAAAGCAATATGTTTTTGATGGTTAATTTTATGTATTTTAGTGGGTGATAGATGCTCAGATTAAACACTGTTTCTGTACATTGTCTTTAAGGGTAATTCTAATTGATGGATTCAATAAAGCAGATTGCACACCGCGGGGTGTGGGTAGGCATCATTCTACCAGTGAGGACCTGGATTGAACAAAAGGCAGGAGGAGGAAAGCTGAGACATATTTTTCTATCTTCTCTGACTCTCAAATTGGGGCTTAAATCATCAGCTCCCCTGGTTCTTAGGTGTTCACACTTGAACTGAATTAGCACCACCAGTCCTCCTGACTCTCCACTTTCTGTTCTTGTTCAGTAGCTAAGTTGTGTCCAATTCTTTGAGACTTTGTGGACTGCAGCATGCCAGGCTTCCAATTCTCACATCCCCACCCTTGAACTGAATTAACATTACTGGTCTTCCTAAATCTCCACCTTATTGACAGCCAGTTTGTGAGAAATCTCAGCTTTCATTATTGTATGAGCCAATTCCTCTCAACAAATCTCCTATTGGTTCTGTTTCTCTAGAGAACCTTAATACAAGGATGAAAGTTATAAAGGCCTCTGTGTTAAATATTCTGAAAGGATAGGGAAAATGCATACACCTGCTGCAGTTAGAGTTTAACCAGTGATTTTGATAATGAGAACAAAAGGAAAATGGAAAAAGTATTCCACACAATACTGGTAAGACTTGCTAAGAAAAGAGCCATACAGGAAAAAATGAATCAGGACTAAGTTTATTCTTGTGAGTATACAAAATTGGAGGGATAGTTATTGATGAAGCTAGAAATAATAATTAAAATAGGAAAATCAAATAATAGGAATACCTTCTAATTTATTATATATGATATGATATATACTTTCATGTTATTTAATATAAAATAATTTTAAGGTACAGAATTTAAAAAGTCAAAAAGCTAAATTGTTTTCCTGGAGTGAGTTTGAAGAAGGAAAACATGTTTTGTTGTTTACAAAAGTATTTCAATAAAACAAAATAAAGTCGTTTAACTCAGTTTAAAGAGCTAGTCTCCTGTATCGTATGCATATACGAGAATCCTCTTACACTGGAATTAAACAATTTATTGAGGATTTGCATGTAGCAAAACACAGATGAAGAATCACTGGTTGACTGGAAAAATTGTAAAATTAATAATTTATGCCATTGATTTGCTAAGCCAATTTATGAAGCTGAACATGTACAAAGTCTCAGGACCCTAACTATTGTTTCAATAAAACTAATCCAAAATGCAAAGTCTACAGTCTTGTATGTTGGTTGTTCTGACAGATATAATTTAATTTGATTGCTTGATCTGTTTCTAAATATTCTAAAATTACACAAACGCAAACACTTGGGATTGTTACCTGCTATTAACCTCCAATGATATGAATACAAACACAAGCACAGCACACAAATTCTTTCCATCTCTCTCCCTCTCATACACACACACACACACACACACACACCCCAATATAACCAAATGACTCTATGTCTTTCTGAGAGTCATTTACACTTAATAATTCAACTAGCATTAAATTTTCTAAATAAATAAATAAGGTATAGATTGTATTCCTGATCATGGACTCAACATTAAATATGTTAAATGCATCACAATGATTACCAAGAGCATAAGAAGAAAACAAAAATGAACTATAATTTTTGGCACTGCATAAATCACTAGATACCTAGTCATTCTTCCTGGCTATGAAGTACATACATACACATATACCTAACAGGAGTCTTTAAGTGACATGCATACATGATATCCATAAGTTACTTTGTTTATTGACTATATAGATACTTCATCCCTAGTAATTCAACTCACAATGTGTTATAATAGGATTTTCTCTAGAATTCAATATTTAATACCCACTCAAAGCTGCTATCTATGGGGTCGCACAGAGTCAGACATGACTGAAGCGACTTAGCAGCAGCAGCAGCAGAGCTGCATATTTCACACTAACCCATTTCTTCATGACTTTTGCCTCTCACGTCTTTTATTTTGGAACAACTCTATGTCGAGGCAAATATTTCTTTTCTTTCTCTCTCTTTTTGTCTGCGTCATGTGGCATGTGTGATCTTAGCTCCCAGACCAGGCGTTGAACTGGTGACCCTGCAGTGGAAGCTCAGGACCTTAACTACCAGAAGAGTGGAGAAGTCACAGAAGTCTTCTGATTATCATTCTTTTCTTATCCTTTCAGGCTGCACTTGGGTTATATTTATATTCTCTTGACTGTCACCTAAACAGTTTCCTCTCATGCAACGTGAAGAAACTGATTCCTGTAACAAACTCAATTAAGTCGCAGTATGGAGGAAGGGGGTATGTTTGGTTATGTTTCAGGGGTTATAAGTATGCCACAGCAGCTAGTTTTGCTATCTATCCAGACTCTCAAGTTGTCTTGGCCATCACCAATCCCAGAGCATCGTCCCCTTTGTTTTCCTATGGAGACTTCTGAATTGATTGACAAGTAAGCATAACCTTTTCATCTGTTAAAATCCCAGACACTCACCACATTATAGCATGGTTCTAGGCATCAATAAATGCTTGACCAATGATTTTTAATTAATATGTAATTATATACCATGCTAATGTACATTTTATATGTAAATGTAGTATCAGAACATTTATGATAAGTCTGGGCGTTTCTTTCTCTGTATCATAAAAACAAACAGAATGTCTGTGCTAACCCATGCAATACCTGCAGTGTAGGTCATATTAAAATGAAATGAGTTTTTATCACTTCCCAACTGAACTTGCTACTCCATTAAGGTAGATCAAATTGCTTATCTTGACAAAGATTGATTACCAATTAACTGTAGAATAAGCCAACCAAAATGAAGGGTTGGGAAATACCTTGAAGTTTACTGAGACATCTTTATTAAATATGGAGGTCTGTGGCATAAATACTCCCAAGAAAATTGTTTCTGAAAAAAAAAATGTTATAGATGTTGCAAGAGGTGGTAATGGTATTCTGACAAAATAGGAAATCTTGGTAATTCTGTAGTGAAACTTAAGGTGACCTTGTAAAGAGACTACATAAACCATTTGATAAAATTCAGCTTTTCTGACATTCTTTACTCTTGCCACAATTTGACATCGAGTTGCATCAAGTCAAATGAAACTTTGTGAACAGCCATCCTTCATACATTAAATTCCATCTTTTCTCTGTCTCCTAGGGCATGAAATAGCTGCTGACCCTCTCCTGTTTGTTTCTTTGTCAAGTTGCAAGCAGGGCTTGATACCTTTTGACTTTCATAGCTTTCCAGTTTTTATTATATCTGTGGTAGGCTTCGAATAGCAAATATTTCTCCATTCGGGTCTAATAAAGTTAGTGAAGAGCATTAGATTTAAGTGGCTCCAAGACTTAATTTGTTTTAAGTTTTCTCACATGTGGCTTAGTAGACAGCTTCTGGTATGGCTCCAGAGCTGATTCTCCAAATCCTAGGAGGAAGTTAGCACAGCATCTGCAGCCTAAATTATATTGTCTCCACCAAGCTCCATGCCCTTTACATAATGCTTGTCTGATGTGTGGCTACATGGTTTTATCAAACAAGTACTTCTGCTTTCTGAAACATTTCAACATGTCAATGGCTCTCCAAGACCTAAAGCCGTGTAACATTGAAATTCTGTATTAATTCTAGGTTCTACAAAGTTCATGATTTTACTTGTTAGCTCTAAAAATATTAACACAAAACATCTACATTCAAAGTAATGAAAATCTGAATGTGTATGAAGCATGTTATTGGAAGAATTCACCTAAGATAAGCTGGTGATAATCCTTCAGAAAGTTTTTTTTTTTTTTTCTTTCTACTTGTCTGATGGATGCAAATCAAATTCTTTGACCTTAGGAGAGTTATCATAAAATGTAATCAAAGTTTCCAGATCTAAAGGTGCTCTGAACAGTTCAGTAGGCAGCTGCATCAATGCTATAAAGCACCGTGACTGCTAACACAGGTCATGCTTCTGGAAAACAAGAGGAAAATCTTTTGCTTTTAAAAGGAATGTGGTCATGTCCTAGGAAAAGAATGACAGCTATATTTATATAGCCTCCAACCCCAAGCAATTTGCAGATTTTTTAATGTAATTAACCTCCAAAGTATTCCGGTTGCATACGTTTAAAAGTGGGTTGCACATACCCTTCTAACAGTTTTCAAACAGAAATCTAAAGGGTTAGATAATCTAGCGGCTTAACTCAATGTTGACAAACCAAATATCGGTATAAGTCTTTAAGTATGATTTCACTGCTTCCTTGAAAGAAATTTAAACTATTTGGGGGGTTAGGGAAAAAAAAAGGTCTCTAAATTTACTGTCTAACAAAAAGAGCAATTCACAATGTGAAAAGTGATTAGCATAGTACCACACTTCACAAGTATCAGATGCTTAAAAGGTTACCAGAATGTGATTGCCTATTCATTCAGTGCTTCAGAAATTTGTTTATTTGAATCTGATGCTTCTAATTTGGAATTCCTGTCTGAAAAATTCTAGGTAGGTTAAAATGTGTGTGTATGTGTGTGAGAGACATCTTTGAAACATAAAATTTTATTAAATAAATTTATTGTATATATATTTTTTAATAATTTTACTTCTTTCTACCTCTATAAAATGTGAAGAATTATGCCAGAAAGAGGCAAAATTATATGTTATATTTTACAATATTTTCAGATTCTAATGGAAGACTGAGTGTGATTTCCCAGGGGAAATATTATAATCCATCAAGTTTATTGAATGAGATATTGAATGAGCCTGATAACAGAGAAGAGTGGTGAGGTGTGTAAGCAAGGCCAATATCAGTTCTCACACTAGTAGACAAAAGTGAAAGAATTCTTGTGGTTAGCTTTTTATGTATTATCAATTCAAGTCAAGAAACCAACCAGTTTTTTTTTTTTTTAATTGAACACCACAGCATACCAAGAAATATACTATGAGTTAAAAATATAAAAAGAGTTAGATAAGGTCAATACACTTAAGGAAAATAGGAGAATAGCAATCAATTACAAAGTAGTTTTAAGAACTACCGTGAGAAAAGAGACAGATACTAGGTAGTGGCATGGACTAAATTGTTCATGCCCCCTAACCCTGCCCCACAAAAATTCCTATATTGAAACCTTAAACCCCAGTGTGACTCTATTTTGAGGTAGAGCCTTTAAGAATGCATTTAAGGTTAAATGAAGTTGTGTTCTTGCCTGGAGGAGCCCAGGGACAGGGGAGCCTGGTGGGCTGCCGTCTATGGGGTCGCACAGAGTCGGACATGACTGATGTGACTTAGCAGCAGCAGCAGAAGTTGTAAGTGTGAGCCTAAATCTAATAGGGCCAGTGTCCTTATAAGAAGAGGAATGGACACCAAAGACCTCTCTTTCATCACACACACAGAGGAAAGGCCATGTGAGGACATAGCATCGAGGTGGCCACTTGCAATCCGGCAAGAGAGGCCTCCCAGAAGCCAGCACTGACGGCACTTTGGTCTTGCACTTCCAGCCTCCAGACAGAGAAGATGCATGTCTGTTGTTTAAGCCACCCAAAATGTCGTATTCTCTTATGCCAGTCCAAGTTAATGTATTAGCGAGAGATGAGAGATAGATAGATGTGGAAAAAACAGAGCAAACAATAAGACATATCCCAACTACAGATGAGGCAGTGGAGAGGCACGACACCTGCACTGAGTCTTAAAAGATAAAGTCTGATTAGTAGATTACTTTCTCTCACAATTCTGTGTTGATCTTCTGAAAGCAAGTTCCAAAAGTTTTAGCACATGGCCTTGCCCTGTACTTTCTTATCTATTTTACTCTGAGTTTATGCCTTTCTCCATACTATAGTGTCAATGTCCTTCAAACTAAAACTCTTTAGATCTAAACCTCACCACTTGTCTAAGTGTTAAATTACCAGTACCTCTTATTTATGCTTCCAGTATAATACTGCTAGTTGGGTCTTCTTTCCATTTCTGAAATTTAATTATTTCAATCATCTTGGCATAAATGATACTACTGCCACTAATAATAAAAAATTCATCGTACATAGTATTTTCATGTATGTGGTTTTATTACCTAAGACAATGCTATCACCAATTGTGTTTAATCACATTTCCAAAAGGAAAATACAACGGATTAGGGAGGTTAAGTGATGTGCTAAAGTTCAGTTCATAGTTTATGGTCTGACATTTAGATCTTTGATCCATTTAGCATGTATCTTTGTGTATGGCTACATTACCATGTGTAAAATAGATAGCCAAGGGGAATTTGCTATATGGTTTAAGAAACTCAAACAGGTGGTCTGTATCAACCTAGAGGGATGGGATGGGGACAGACATGGAAGGGAGGTTTAAGAATGAAGGGATATGTATACACCTATGGCTAATTTATGTTGAGGTTTGAAAAAAAAATCTGTAAAACAATTATCCTCCAATAAAAAATTAATTAATTAAAAAAAAAAAACCCTCAGTACAGTTCAGTCACTCAGTCGTGTCTGACTCTTTGTGACCCCATGGACTGCAGCATGACAAGATTTCCCATCCATCACCAACTCCCAGAGCTTGCTCAAAGTCTTGTCCATCGAGTCGGTGATACAATCCAACCATCTCATCCTCTGTCACCCCCTTCTCCTCCTGCCTTCAATATTTCCCAGCATCAGGGTCTTTTCAAATGAGTCAGTTCTTCGCATCAGGTGGCCAAAGTTTGGAGTTTCAGCTTCAGCATCAGTCCTTCCAATGAATATTCAGGACTGATTTCCTTTACGATTGACCAGTTAGACCTCCTTGCAGTCCAAGGGACTCTCAAGGTTCTTCTCCAGTACCACAGTTAGAAAGGATCAATTCTTCAACGCTCAGCTTTCTTTATAGTCCAACTCTCACATCAATATGGCTACTGGAAAAACCAAAGCTTTGACTAGACCGACCTTTGTTGGCAAAGAAACGTCCTTACTTTTCAATACACTGTCTAGGTTGGTCATAGCTTACCTACCAATGAGCAAACGTCTTTTAATTTCATGGCTGTAGTCACGATAGGCAGTGATTTGTGGAACCCCAAAAAATAAGGTCTGTTACTGTTTCCATTATTTCCTCATCTATTTGCTGTGAAGTGATGGGACCGGACGCCATTATCTTAGTTTTCTGAATGTTGAGCTTTAAGCCAGTTTTTAAACTCTCCTCATTCAGCTCCATCAAGAGGCTCTTTAGTTCTTCTTCACTTTCTGCCATAAGGGTGGTGTCATCTGTATATCTGAGGTTATTGATATTTCTCCCGGCAATCTTTATTCCAGCTTGTGCTTCATCCAATGCAGCGTTTCTCATGATGTACTCTGCATATAAGTTAAATAAACAGGGTGACAATATACAGCCTTGACATACTCTTTTTCCTATTTGGAACCAGTCTGTTGTTCCATGTCCAGTTCTAACTGTTGCTTCCTATCCTGCATACAGATTTCTCAATAGGAAGGTCAGGTGGTCTGGTATTTCCATCTCTTGAAGAATTTTCCACAGTCTGTTGTGATCCACACAGTCAAAGGCTTTGGTGTAGTCAGTAAAGCAGAAGCAGATGGTTTACTGGAACTTTCGTGCTTTTTCAATGATCCAACAGATGTTGGCAATTTGATCTCTTGTTCCTCTGCCTTTTCTAAATCCAGCTTGAAGATCTGGAAATACACAGTTCACATCCTGTGCTCATGTCCTGTGTCCAGTTCACATTCTGAAGCATGGCTTGGAGAATTTTGAGCATTACTTTGCTAGTGTGTGAGATGAGTGCAATTGTGCAGTAGTTAGAACATTCTTTGGCATTGCCTTTCTTTGAGATTGGAATGAAAACTGATCTTTTCCAGTCCTGTGGCCACTGCTGACTTTTCCAAATTTGCTGGCGTATTGAGTGCAGCACTTTCACAGCATCATCTTTCAGGATTTGAAATAGTTCAACTGGAATTCCATCACCAGCATTGTTCATAGTGATGCTTCCTAATGCCCACTTGACTTTGCATTCCAGGATGTCTGACTCTAGGTGGGTGATCACACTGTCATGGTTATCTGGGTTATGAAGATTTTTTTTTTGTATAGTTCTATGTATTGTTGCCCCTCTTAATATCTTCTGCTTCTGTTCAGTCCATACCACATCTGTCCTTTATTGTACCCATCTTTGCATGAAATGTTCCTTTGGTATCTCTGATTTCTTGAAGAGATCTCTCATCTTTCCCATTCTATTGTTTTCCTCTATTTCTTTGCATTGATCACTGAAGAAGGCTTTCTTATCTCTCTTTGTTATTCTTTGGAACTCTGCATTCCAATGAGTATATCTTTCCTTTATTCCTTTGCCTTAAGCTTCTCTGATTTTCTCAGCTATTTGTAAGGCCTCCTCAGACAAACATTTTGCCTTTTTGCGTTTCTTTTTCTTGGCGATGTTCTTGATCACTGCCTCCTGTTCAATGTCAGGAACCTCCATCCATAATTCTTCAGGCACTCTATCAGATCTAATCCCTTGAATCTATGTGTCACTTCCACAGTATAATCCTAAGGGATTTGATTTGGGTCGTACATGAATGATCTAGTGGTTTTCCTACTTTCTTCAATTTAAGTCTGAATTTGGCAATTAGGAGTACATGATCTGAGCCACAGTTATCTCCTGGTCTTGTTTTTGCTGACTGTATAGAGCTTCTCCATCTTTGGCTGCAAAGAATATAATCAATATGATTTCAGTATGGACCATCTGGTTGTTTCCATGTGTAGAGTCATCTCTTGTGTTGTTGGAAGAGTGTGTTTGCTATGACCAGTGCATTCTCTTGGCAAATCTCTGTTTGTTTTTGCCCTGCTTCATTTTGTACTTCAAGGCCAAATTTGCCTGTTACTCCAGGTACCTCTTGACTTCCTACTTTTGCATTCCAGTACCCTTTAAAGAAAAGGACAACTCTTTTTTTTTTTTTTTTGCGTGTTAGTTCTAGAAGATCTTGTAGGTCTTCAGAGAACCATTCAACTTCAGCGTCCTCAGCATTAATGTTTGGGGCATAGACTTCGATTCTCTCATATTGAATGGTTTGCCTTGCAAACGAACAGAGACGATTCTTTCGTTTTTGAGATTGCCTCCAGAAGTACTGCATTTCCAACTCTTTTGTTGACTATGATGGCTACTCCATTTCTTCTAAGGGATTCTCGCCCACGGTAGTAGATATAATGGTCATCTGAGTTAAATTCACCCATTCCAGTCCATTTTAGTTCACTGATTCCTAAAATGTTCACTCTTGCCATCTCCTCTTTGACCACTTCCAATTTAACTTGATTCGTGGACTTAACATTCCAGGGTTGTATGCAATATTGTTCTTTACGACATCAGACTTTACTTCCATCACCAACACACATCAACAACTGGGCATTATTTTGGCTTAGGCTCCATCTCTTTTTTCTTTCTGGAGTTATTTCTTCACTCTTCTCCAGTAGCATATTGGGCATCTACTGACCTGGGGAGTTCATCTTTCAGTGTCATATCTTTTTGCCTTTTCATTCTGTTCATGATGTTCTCAAGGCAAGAATACTGAAGTGGTTTGCAGCTCCTTCTCCAGTGGACCTCATTTTATCAGAACTCTGCACCATGACCTGTCCATCTTGGGTGGCACTACACAGCATGGTTCATAGTTTCATTGAGTTAGCAAGGCTGTGGTCCATGTGATCAGTTTGACTAGTTTTCTGTGATTGTGGTTCTCATTCTATCTGCCCCCTGATGGATAAGTATAAGAGGCATATGGAAACTTCCTGATTGGAGAGACTGACTGAGGGGGAATCTGGTTCTTATTTGGATGGAAGGGGTCATGCTCAGTAAATCTTTAATCCAATTTTCTGTTGATGGGTGGGGCTGTGTTCTCTCCCTGTTGTTTGACCTGAGACCAAACTATGGTGGAGGTAATGAAGATGATTGAGTCCTCCTTCTAAAGTCCTGTGAATGCACTGCCGTACTCCAACCCTGAGGCAGGCCACCGCTGACCCAAGCCTCCACCCGAGACCTCTGGACACTCACAGGCAAGTCTAGGTCAGTCTCTTGTGGGGTCACTGCCCCTTTCTCCTGGGTCCTGGTGCACACAAGGTTTTATTTCTGCCCTTCAAGCTTCTTTTGCCCCAGTTCTGTACAAGTTCTGGCGGCTCTATGGTGGGATAAATGGTGACCTCCTCCAAGAGGGCTCATGCCACAGGCTGTGTGAGACCCAGGTCTGCTGTACCCAGAGTCCCTGCCCCTCCAGTAGGCCACTGCTGACCTGTACCTCCACAGGAGATGTTCAAACACTCAAAGGCAGGTCTGGCTCAGTCTGTGTGGTGAGTCCTGATGCACACAAGATTTTGAGCCCTCCAAGCATCTCTGGAGGGTACAGGGTTTGATTCTAAATGTGATTTTGACCCTCCTACCATCTTGATGGGGCTTCTCCTTTTCCCTTGGAGGTGGGGTATCTTTTTTTGGTGGGATCCAGCATTCTCCTATCAATGATTGCTACTCAGTTATTATCTTTAATGATCAGGGTATGAAATAATACATGAATTTGCAATCAGTTTTCTCCTAGCGGCTGTCTATTGTCTGTGGGCTAACATTAGTATCCAGTCACCCATTTATTGCTATTAAGAGCCTGTGATCTCTGTTTGTCAACACCTAGCTCCAGTTTTCAAGTGGAGTATTTGAATGGAAGGCAGCTTAGGCTTAGGTAGGCAGTGCATTCTTTTACTCTGGCCGTACAGATTACCATCAAAATGGCTCCATGAGGCCCCTTTACTGCCTATTCCAGGGATTTTGTTGGAGTACCTTGAAGAGGTGTTTGCTTTCTTTCTCTAAACTTGAACCAAGAGAAAGTAAAATGCAACTGTAGCATCTGTCTCATGAGGATGTGCAATAGGAGAATGAAAACAACACCCATACATGACCACTGGAAAAACCATAGCCTTGACTAGACGGATCTTTGTTGGCAAATAAAGCTGGGTCAAAAAAACTGTTTACTTCAGGAGGCAGACATAAGTGAAAAGTGGCCACCATAAAAGAGAAATATAGAATTAGATGCAAGACAGTATGGCCTACAATGAGACAAAAAATTATGATAAGAATATTGTTAAGTGTAATGACCAAAGAAGAAAGGAGAAAACTAATAACCAAGGACCATAGAGTTAGGATGCCAATGAAACTGGTTTATTTGCTATAGTAGTGATGACTAGAAGGATAGTTTCATCCTCACACAAGAATAGTCAACCTAGATTTTCATTTTGGTGGGATACAGGGAGAAAATTAGCAACAGTGAAGGTAGGGATCATTGAGCAGAAGTTGTTAGAGGAGTATTGCAACCTTCTAGTTAAAGTGGCTCTAGAAAGGTCCCCAAGGCTTAAAATGACACAGCCCATGCCTTCGAGGAAAACCCCACTGAAAATAAACATATGTAGCCATTCTTATATTCTCCATACCTGGCCCCTAGTGGCACAATAGTGACTCAGCAAAATTTTATTGACTAAATGAATATGTACTGAATGGAGTCTCCATTTATTTAAAGCTTTTAAAGGGCTTGAAGGAAAAAAATCTAGCACCAATCTGGGCCATAAGAAGGTCAAATTTTACCTAGAATAATTCCTTTAAAATTGAATGCCTATAAAAAGATATTACAAACTAGAAAGAGGAATGACAAGGACAGCTATCTATAATGATTTATATAAGGTTTGAGATATACACTCTATTAAAGTCTTAACACAATACTTGCTTGCGATTATTATGAACACTCACACTTAGCAAGAAGTAGGTCTCCATTCAAAATGGCTTGCCAGTCTATTTTGAATTATGGGAAGGAATCCCACGTGCCAATAAGCAAGAGCTGCCTGAGAAATGCTGGGATTCCAAGGACATGTTTTAGCTATTAGTTCAAGTCAAAACAAGTTAAATGTGCAGGGAAAATAATCCCACTGAGGAAGCACAAAGATTAAAAACTGCCTGTTTTTGTTTATTTTTGTCATATAATAAACTATGGAGAATATCTAACTAGCCTAAGAAAACAAACTGATTTCAGGAACTTTATTTGGGCCATTTTCATACACACATAATGCTATGCTAATTTTAAATGAATCTCAGTTTTCCACTTAAACATGCCAGCAGGAAGTCTACTTGGCAATACTTTCTTGGATATTTTGCCAATTGTTATATGTACTGAAAAACAACAAAACCTCTTTCTATAAAAGCATCATATAATTCAGACTTCTCAATGATCCAGAAAGGGTTCCACCTCAATTACTCTGAATGAGTGAAGTATTGCAATATTCTTCCCACATCAATGTTGAGTTCCACGGGTCTCTCATTACAGAATTCTAAAATCAGTAAATAGGAGCTGCTGACTTTTGTGGAGATCTTTTTGCTTGGCTCCCAGGACTATCCTTAGCAAATCTAAATGGTTCCCTCTGCATGTGTCATTCTGAACCATTCTTTCTTCCCTGGATCTTCAATGTCCCCGAAGTAGATGGTCACTACCCACATCTGGCATCAATGTCTTTCACTTATGACCACTAACAACATATTACAGACATTAAGATCCTTTCTCATTTAAAAACTCTACATCCTGGGTGTTATTCTTATCTTCATAGTACAGAGGAAGAAGCTGATAAGTGTAAGGGAATTTTCCATAAGTCACACAAGTCTCATTTACACTAGTAAATGAGAAAGTTAAGCTTCAAATCTTGGTATGTGTGATTCCACCTGAATTCTAAAGCAGTGTGTAGGAAATCCTTAATCTTAGTTTGTGAGCTGTTACCACAAAATACCATGGATTGGGTGGCTAAACAACAGAAATCTATTTCTTACATTTCTGAAGACTGGTAACTCCAAGCTGATAGCACCAGCATGCTCACATTCTGGCAAAGTTCCTCTCCTTGTGACTGCCTATGGGTTGCTGTATCATCATGGGGCTAGGGCGCCCTGTGGGATTTCTTCTTTAAGAGCCCTAATCCCATTATGAAGGCTCCACCTTCACCATATGAGCACCTATCAAAGGCCCCTCTTTCTCATACCATCACATCAGGCATTAGGATTTAAACACTGAAGTTTGGGGGAACACAAACACTCAGACTATAACACTCACTCCTCTACTTATATTCAGTTCAGTTCAGTTCAGTCGCTCAGTCATGTCCGACTCTTTGCGACCCCATGAATCACAGCACGCCAGGCCTCCCTGTCCATCACCAACTCCTGGAGTTCACTGAGACTCACGTCCATCGAGTCAGTGATGCCATCCAGCCATCTCATCCATCTCATCCCTTCTTCTCCTGCCTCCAGTCCCCTGCAGCATCAGAGTCTTTTCCAATGAGTCAACCCTTCACATGAGGTGGCCAAAGTACTGGAGTTTCAGCTTTAGCATCATTTCTTCCAAAGAAATCCCAGGGCTGATCTCCTTCAGAATGGACTGGTTGGATCTCCTTGCAGTCCAAGGGACTCTCAAGAGTCTAATTGGAATACAGTCATGCCCACTGGTTTACGAATTGCTTATGGCTGCTTTTGGGCTTTAAGCAGCAGAGTTGGGTAGCTGGATTAGGGACCACATGGCCCACAAAGATGAAAATGCTTGCTATCTGGCCTTTCACAGAAAAAATTTACCAACCTGTGCTCTAGCAACTACATCATTAAGTTATCCCCTCTAGTACCCAATACTGTCACCAAAGCAATGTTTCTCCTTGTAGACAGATTTCACTGGAATTCACAAAGTACAGAGCAACAAGTTATAAAGAATTAGTCTTTCTTAAATTATAGAAATAGCACTTTAGGACATTTTTCATACAATTGTGGAGACTACATAATTGTAGTGATATGAATGGATCTTTGAATAATTCAAATGATTCTGAATTTTACATACACTATATATATATATATATATATATATATATTTGATGTATTTTTCTAAGTTTGTTTATATTTTCTATTGACTGAGGAAATCAGTTTTAGCTTAATCTATCAAGCATTTGTTAAATGGTAAATCATAACCATAGCACAGAAGATATTGTCTGGGACATTGACCATGAATGGATGGCACACACCAAAATATTGTTGGATTTTCATTTGAAAAATTTTAAGTAGCTGTTTCACAATAGATAAAATATCTAATATTCTAAATGTTCTTTTGAAAATGCTAGATGTAACCAGTGCCTTGAGGACTGTGGCAGCTGGAGTAGGACTTAAGGAAATAGAAGAAGATTGAGATGGGTAATTTAATGGCTGTCAAATGTATGCAGTGTAAATGGAAGCTTTGGAACGTCAGTGGAAAAAGTCATTTTACCAAGTTTAAATAAGAACTTTAGAAAAGGTATGTTGTTCCCACAGCACATTTTAGGTAAGAAATGAAAATTCCCATCCTATAGAGTAACAGAGTTTTACATCTTACCAACACTCATTCCATTTGATCTTTCAGTGGTAACCTTTGTTCCATTTTTGATAAATTCTTAATCTTTAAGAAATTTTCCCATTTTATATTTGCTCCACATTTATTTAAAGAATTTACCTAAAATATATTAGAGAATTCTAAGCTTCACTATTGATCTGTTAAAGAAAAATAAAAGAAAATCACTGATGCAATACCAGCAACTGTTTTCTCAAGCCAAAATTGATTGAGAGTGTCCCCTGTATAAAAATGAAATGCATTTCTGTGGATGCACTGATGCTTCACCATCTGTCCAACATCTCAGATTTACTCTCCCAGATAACTTCATATTTCACCCTGTAGTCCCTAAAGAAACATCACTTTAAACAGGGCCACATGGAAAAATACACTTCAATAACATTTGAAGGTCTTGCATTTAGCTGCAAGGGCCTCTAACCTAAATGACTGATGTGTCTAGAGAGAAGCTCCATTTGAAGTTATGGAAATGGGGAGGAACAAATGCAAGGGGCAGAAAGTATTTAAAAAATGAGATGATGGCAGTAAAAGACATAGGGATTTACAGATAAAACCAAAAGATGCTGGCAGCCATCTATCAGTGTGACTTGATGAAATAGGTATTGGAAATTAACTCAGGAACCCTATGAATTACATTCAATCCATGCTCTGGGCTAAGCACTTGTCAATTTCAGCTGCTATTGCAACCTATTACTTACAGACTACATGGCTGGCAAGCTAATAGCACTGGATAGTGTTAAAGAAAATAGGAGAATAAACTGAATGTAGCAAGGCATGTCACTGACAGAGTATATCTTTCTGAAGTCCAGGGTGAACACCCAAAGCCCCAGCTGTTCACTCGCTCCTAGGTAAGCACTTAACTCTACATATTATCATTTTGTCTATGAAGAAGAGTCTTCCTGAAGAATTAGCCAGAGGTCACCCAGATATCTGGGTACTTTTGCTAGTATTTTCGAGGTTTGCTGAAAATGCTGGGAATTTGAATGTTTTTTTTAACTTTTAATTCAGTTTAAAGTTTTCAACTCCTTTCAGGTTGGTCAGATGCCATCCTGATTATTTAGTTTTAGTTTCAAATAAGATCTGTCCTTTTGCTTTAGGTTATTTTCCTCTTAATCATAGGCTTACTTCCTATGTTTACCTAGACAACTTATAACTCTTCCACGTAAGATCAAATGGAAGGAGAGGTTGCAGTTTTGTATTATGAAATATATTATTTCTCTGCTTCCCATAGACTTTATATGTATGAGTGAATACATTTAATCTTACCTCATAAAAAATAAGAAATATGCATCTATACAACAAAATCCTTCTTTAAATTGAGCTCCACCAGTGTCCAGGAACTATATTGTATTTTTCAACTGATAAGCTTGTCTAACATTGAAATATTTTAATAAGCAAGCACATTCAGGGTAAATGTCAGCCAGAGTGATCTTCTGACTAACAGATGCTGATGGGTATAGAGAGGGGGAGAGGGACTTAAAAGCACTGAAAAATCAAGCAAGGCCAAATTAGAACAAATGTTTGTCAAGTAAAAAGGGCAGCTCTTCATCTGATGGAAGGGGTTTAATTAGAAAAGTCACAGAGAGGAGCTGTCTCGAAAGGACTGGTCCCATTCTCTTCAGATAAGCTAATGAACCTCATTGAACTTTGCAGAGAAAGGCTGAACCAATAATCCGAGCAAGAAAGAATTCACAAAATATGTTGCTTTGCCTCTTACATTCAAGAGGGTCAATTGCTAGGGGCACCAGGACACAACACAGAAGTGCTGCAGGATTTGCCATCTGATTTTCCTTCCAAGTTGCCATATAGGTACATGGAATAGAGAAAAATATAATTTGAATATGTCCTTCTCTATAAAGGGCTTCCTTGGTGGCTTAGAAAGTAAAGAGTCCACCTGCAATGCAGGAGACCTGGGTTCAATTCCCGGGTCAGGAAGATCCGCTGGAGAAGAGAATGGCTATCCACTCCAGTATTCTTGCCTAGAGAATTCCATGGACAGAGGAGCCTGGTGGGCTACATGGTCCATGGGGTCACAAAGAGTCAGACACGACTCGACTGAGTAACTAAAACTTTCACTTTTTCCATAAAAACAAAACAAATTTTATTCTAAAGAAGTAATTGTAAAATATGAATCACCTGTTTTATGTACCAAATCACCTACAAGGTATATAATATACACTGTGGGCATGCATGCTCAGTCATGTCTCTTTGCGATCACATGGACTATAGACCCCAGGCTCATCTGTTCGTGTAATCTTCCAGGAAAGAATACTGGAGTGGGTTGCCATTTCCTCCTCTAGGGGATCTTTCAGACTCAGGATCAAACCTGCATCTCCTGCATTGGCAAGTGGATTAGTTACCATTGAGCGGCCTGGGGAAGCTCAATTTATACCGATTATGGTCTATGCGCCCCTGGGGATTTTCTCTTCCCCAATAGTAAGCATAACAAACATTCATTAAATGACATTCTTTTTTTGGTATTAGTCAAGGTCATCTTGGATATATAAAAGAATAACATAAACAGAATTTTATAAGAATAATTATGTAAGGAAGACACAAACCTCAAAGGAGTGGCTGAGTATGGAAAAATCTGAAGTTGTTTACAAATCTCACTAAAAATAAGAAGGGTCTAAACTTTTTCTGATTGTTTAAGGCTTCAGTGCTTTTGTTTGTCAGTTTTATTTTCCTTACTGGTTAGCCTTTTGCAGAGAATTCATGTCTGGTATTGACCCCTTGAGAGAGTAATAAGCACATATGGAATAGAGTAGCATGTGAAATTAAACTGCAGAATGTTTATAGTGGAGCTTTTTTGACACGGGACATTTACCAACTACCTTAGGAAAACTTTCCTTTGTTATCTGACATAAGCAAATACAAGTGCTATGCAACGAATGTATTAAATCTTCCCCTAATCCACTCACTACCTCATGAGAGAAACCCAGAAGCAAACACTTGGTTGTAATAGGTTAGAAATAAAAAACTTGGAAGTCAGTGGGCACCATTTTCATTTTCAAAATTACATTAAATAAACACACACACACACATGCACACATAACCACACACATACTCCAGAGAACCCCTAGTCAGAAAGAAATTGGACCATTGTATTCTATTAACTTTCACATTTTCTTGTTGATGGGGGAAAAATAATAACTTTATAAAAATTGTTATGAATGTTCTGACTTAAAACTGTAAATTATATCATACTTAAATACAAACAAGCTGATTTTGCCTTTGGTGGGGAGGATGGTGTCAGAAGAGGGAATTGTTATCAAAACTCAGTGTTTCTTTATAATTTGATATCTGGATCTGGTTACCTTCAGAAATTAAGTGGAGTTACTTTCAACCACTGGGCTTCAGAGTGGGAGACTAGACCTAGGACACTTCCCTGCTTATATCAGAGATACTCCTTAATGTTGTTACAGCTTTAATACTGGGAAACTATCCTAGACTTGGGAATTCTCTCCATTCCTCTAAAACAGTGGTTCTCAACTGGAAGCGGCGTTGTCTTCTGGGGAGCATCTAGGGAGACTAGAGACAGCTTTGGACTGTCGTAACTGAGGAAGGAGATGCTACTGGCATCTAATGGGAAGAGGCTGAGGACGCTGCTGAGCAGCCTACAACGTACACGGCAGTCCCCCATAGCGATGAGTTATCCAGCCTCAAAAGTCAATAATTCCAAGTTGGAGAAAAGTGTACAGCCTAACTCATGAACGTGAGTCCTGGATTTCACAGGATATCTCTGTAATCATACATGCTACTTTTCTGTGACAGCCAAATTGTTTACTTCCACTTAATTTATATGTACAGACTCTCTTTTTTAAAATATTTTTCTGCTTACATGCAGCACAGATTTCAGCTTCAGGAACATAAGAACTAGGGAATCAGCATGTATGATTTTTCTTGACAGCATAAAGTCATTTATTTAGAAATGCCAGTTTCCTGAAGCATGAGGGGAGAATGGGGAGAGGTGGAGACCAAGGTCTTGAGAATAAAAGTCATCTACTTAAAACATCCCCCTTCTGGGATTATTTCAGAATTGTAGCAAGGCTCAAGAAGTTTGCATCAACTTTACTGAGCTTGTCCTACATTAACTGCAAGTAGAAAGTGACCAGGTTCAGCTGCCTCTTATTTCTGACTTAATGAAAAATTTTAGTAGATTTAATTTATCATTTCTGAAATGGTAATTTACTTAGATGATCAACTTCCTAAGATGCCAGTCTTTATACAGCAAAAGCTATCACAATAATTATTATATCTCAGAACTAAAATTAATCAAACCACTTGAGAAAGAGAGAGAGACATTGATTTCAGATCTTCATTTAAACCTGTGAATGTGTTTACTCTTTGTTGGTAGCTCTTTCTGTATTTTGTAGACTTTTTTTTTTTTTTTTTTTCAATTCATGGCTAAAGTAATCATGAAATAATTCACTGGATGTCAGTGTTGGAAGGGGACTTAAGACCACCTAATCCAACCTTTTAAGCAGTGAAGGACTCTTTTCTAAATTATTTCTGATGGATGTAGAGCAAGTCTTATTGGAAATTTCTAAGGATAGCAGCTCACTCAAGTTTAAATGAATCTTGGTGTTGGAAAGAATTGAGCAAGTAATTTGTCTAACCTCTCGCAAATTCTTAAATCCTCTCTACAATAGCTTTGACATTCACCTCAGTCATTCATTAAGTCAAGAAATATTACTGGAATATGAGTGTATTAATTAATTCCTCAGGCACCCTTTCTTCAGTGTTTCAAGAAATACTACTTAAAAATTACCCTGTTTCAAACCTTCACGTGTAAGATTCTGGGAAAACAATAGTAAAATGAAGTATGAATAATCCTTTCTTCATGGAAAATTATGCCTAAACGGCAGAGATGTGCTTCATAATAAGAGACAACAACTGAGTTAATATGCTATGAAGGAAAAGCACAGGGAACTGATATTTAAAGAAGGCTTCCCTGAAGAAGTAATTATTGAGTTATAACAACAAAGTCAGCACTATCACCTCTAGCAATTGGAAAATACTACCTTATGTAAAACGGGTATCTCTCTTTTGATTGAGATTTTATAGTTTATTGGAGAATAAGCTTAAAAATTCTTGTTAGAAATAATTTTCAAACTTTGTCCATTCTTTAAATGCTAGTCACCAAGATAACAACTTTAGATATATTATCCAATTCCACCTTCCCAACAACATAAAAAAACAGTTATTATTTTCCCCTTTTACAAATGAGGAAATTTAAATTTAGGGATGTTTAATATTGAAGACATTCAAGTTCACATTGCTTATAAATCAGTAAGCCAGAACTAAAATCCCATCCCCTGAGGTCACACATCACATTACAATTTCTGAAAACAGCTGTAATTTTCACCTGTGGTCTTCCTCTATCCACGCTGAACTCTCCCAGTTCCCTTTCAGCCTTTTTCACCTCACTGGTTTTTGTAATTTTTTATCATCCACATGTTTTTCCTCTCCTCTCACTTAAATTTAGAGTGGATTGAAAATTCCAGGTATAATTTGATAAGCATGGTGTAAATTGAACTATCATTGCTTTTTCTAGATCTGATATTCCTTTAAGTCATAATTTCCTTTTCTATTAACCATACCACATTTCAAATCACACTGAATTCCTGTCATTTAAAATCTCTTATTTTTAATACACTGTGACACTTTTGGTCTCCCTTACTGTACATTTGCACTACTTTCACAAGGCAGCTGTTTGATTATAGGGAACGTAAAACTTTTGTGAAGTTTGTCCTTATATCAGAAAAACTATGTCCATCTGTACATACCAACCACTATGGCCAAACATATCTGCCCATGTAACTACTGTATGGTGAGGATTGTGAGTTAGCATTTTTTAAAGCACAGTCATAAGAGCTTCCTCTGAATTACCTCACTTTAGCTTCCATTATGTGTTAGGAATGATGGGCTATCTCTATGAAATAACTGCAGTTTCAGGAAATTCTGTAACTATCTAAAGTCTCACAACTGGTAACTGTTAGAGCTAGGAATGTTTCTTTTGAATGTCTCCTTTGGCTCCCTAACAGATATGTAAATGTAGTTACCAGACTTGTCTGGAGTTTTTCATTCTTTCATTTTTTCATGAAATATGTATAGGATACAAGAGAGAAAAATAAGCTATATTCTATACATTTCACATCTTGTCTTCAAGTAGTGAAAATATGTCCCAGAAATATGATATGATTCAACAGCTTGCTAAGCATTATACAATGAAAAGAAAGAAGGAAATTAGTCTAAACTGGACTGGAATCAAGACAACTTGCCTTCTGGGATGAGGGATCCCCTAAACTGGATTCTGAAAGATGAGTGAAAACTACTTGGAAATTGAGTGGTGGGGAACCGTCAAGTCATAGATAGGCAAAGGCTGGAGCAGGGGGGACCCTTCTTGTGAACAGCCTTTGTTCAATACAAGACAGTCAGGGAGAAAAAAGTTTAGTTCAGTCGCTCAGTCGTGTCCGACTCTGAGACCCCACGGACTGCAGCACACCAGGCCTCTCTGTCCATCACTGACTCCCAGAGCTTGTGCAAACTCATGTCCATCGAGTTGGTGATGCCATCCAACCATCTCACCCTCTGTCATCCCCTTCTCCTGAATTCAATCTTTCCCAGCATCAGAGTCCTTTCCAATGAGTCATTTCTTCACATCAGGTGGCCAAAGTATTGGAGTTTCAGCTTCAGCATCCGCCCTTCCAATGAATATTCAGTACTGATTTCCTTTAGGATAGAGTGGTTTGATCTCCTTGCAGTCCAAGGAACTCTCAAGAGTCTTAAAATACCAATATCTCTCAAGAGTCGTAAAATACCTTATATTTCTATGCTAAGGAGTTTGGACTTTATCATGAAAGCTATGGGAGTCATTATAAGATTTTGAGCAAGGAAAAGACATGATTAGATTTGCATTTTAGAAAGCTCACTCTGGCAGCAGTGTAAATAATGGATTAGAGGAAAGTAAAACTAGAAAGAAGGAATCCAGCCAGGAGGCTGTTACAGGAATCCAAACAAGACAAGGTCAGGGCTGAAATTAAGGTGGCAACAGTGAGAATATTAAAACTAGTTATATTCATAACTCAAGTGGTAGTTTGTAGGTAGAATCAAAGTGATCTGTTGGCTGGACAAGGGAATTATGGAACCAGGAAGACTCAAGACTGCCCCTGGTTTCTTATTTGTATACTGTTATCAAATGAAAATAGAGACAAAAAGATGCAAGTTTAGAGTGCAAAGGGGAGCCGCTTTTCAACATTTGAGGCTAAGGTAATGTGAGACATCTGAGCAAATCAGTTTGGGGGCAAAGAATGTTTTCTTGCAGTTCAAGATGGATCTTGGGATGATCAACACACAAGTAATAGATGAAGACATGACTATGGGCTTTCACTAAGTATATCGAGTGATAAGGGGACATCAAATACAAATGTAAGTGGAATTATGTGTGTGTATGTGTGCATGCATGCTGCATGTGTGATGCTAAGTCACTTCAGTCTTTTCTGACTCTTTGCAGCCTCATGGTCTGAAGCCTACCAGACTCCTCTCTCCATGGGATTCTCCAGGCAAGAATACTGAAATGGTTGCTATGCCCTCCTCCAAGGGATCTTCCAGATCCAGGTGTCAAACCCAAGTCTCTTGTGCCTCCTGCTTTGGCAAATAGGTTTTTTACAACTAGCTCCACCTGGGAAGCCTATATAATACATACATATCTATATATGTATGTATACATAATATAAATATATGTTTTATATATATATATGTATGTATTAACATGTGACATCAGGAAAATAGGAAGATAAGCTGTAATGCATATAGTCACTAAAATAAAATATAAAAAGTGTCTCAAGGGAAAAAAAAAATCCCCTGCTAATGAAACCAAAGATAGCAGAGAAGTCAAGGTTAAGTCAAAAAAATCTCTTCGACTAGAATTTCTTTGAAAGGTTAAGGAGAGCACTTCAATGGCCAGGAAGTAAAGGAAAGGTAAATGAAACAAATTTAATGATTACTTCGAGAAGCTTATCTGTGAAAGAATGATAACTCGACAAGGGGAAAATGATGTCAGAAAATGTTTAGTTGATGTTTTTCTGCTTTTTCATTGTTTTGCTTTGGAATTATATCATGATAGAATAGATTGAGATAGAATGGAAACAACAATGCTCATGGTTGTTGAGATATTGAAGTTTGTATATGTTGGTGTAAAAGTCCCATAAAGAAGGGGGAGAAGTCACCTTTTGATAGTGAGTCTATTAGGGATCTGAAGAGCTGGGGGAAGATCACTAGAATTTGAAATAGCCTCAGTGGGAAGGAATTTCAATGGGGATGTTGCAAAGGCTTTCCAGTTTAGGGTAAAGACTAAGAGTTGGTAGTGACCCCAATTCACAATTGGTTAATGATTTCCAGCCATCTTTAGCAATATCAGTCAGCAGGAAGGTATTGATTTTAAAAAATGAGCTCCTAGAAGTTAGATAATATGGAAAAATATATATAAATAGAAGAGAAAAGAGGGAAAGTGGGTGAGGAATGTGTTGATTAATCCACCTACAAGATGTTTCTTGAGAACTAGATAGACGCCTGGGGTAGGATGAGCAATTAAGGCTGGGATTTTCTACAAGGTAATCACAGTCCTTGCCCTGCTGGAGCTTTGAGTTATGAATCTTGAAGTCTAGTGAAGATAGGAATGGTCATACATTTAATTCTTTGTTTCATCAAAGAATTTATTAGCTAATCAGTATGAATAATATCACATATTTATATTTTGTTTCTTTATTATTTAACTTTTCAGCTTTGACCACTATATTTTATTTCCTACCTATGCAAATCAAATTATAATCTGATTTACAGTATTTCTCATCATCTCAACCCATTCTCCAAAGTTAATAATTTAAAAAAGTAACGTTCTCCAAAGTTAGTTACAGATATTTAGTACATTATCTGTGACAATCATGCTTACATTATCTTGAGAAATCATAATCCCCATGGGTTTTAGAGGCTTTCCTAGGTTTTTATCTTACTCAAAAAATATTTATGTTTGTCTCTGCTGAGAGCAAACCACCTTGTTTGGGAGGCTGGGTGACTTAAAGTGAAAGTGAAGTTGCTCAGTCATGTCCGACTCTTTGTGACCCCATGGACTGTAGCCCACCATCCTCCTTCATCCATGGGATTCTCCAGGCAAGAACACTGGAGTGGGTTGCCATTTCCTTCTCCAAGTGGGTGACTTAAGGGCTATGAGAGAGAAAAAGAGCAATACAGATAGATTTTACATCATAGAAGCTTCTCTCTTATTTTCCCTTTTCTTTTCAGATAGTCTAAGAGAGGTACAGGGGCAAACTAAATTTTCTGTTTATATAATTTAGGATTCCCAAGATTGAATGCCATTGAAAACTCTTTCTGGAATAAACTGAGTTATAAGTAAATAAAATAAAATAGCAGTTAGAAGGTAATATAGGTAATATATGGAGATTCAACTGAATGCTTGAAGGGATTGAATCAGAGGCAAATTTGTATCTGATTGTAACAATGTTACTAAATTGCTTTGTCTTTCTTTGGATTTACCCATTAACAACTTAAAGGGAAATTTTCACTTTGCAAATATCTTATAAAGTCATGAGGCAAATGAGAATTGTGTTATATCTGACCAAGGTACCAATTTCTGCATGAAAAATACAAGAAAAAAAAAGTAAAAACAGACATACAGTTTTGCTCAAAGTGGGAAATCAACCATTTGGAAATTCAGGATATTTAGAATATTCTAATAAATAATGGGGCTTTGATAATCTCTTTCATTGGATATTTTTAAATAAATTCTAGGTCAAGACCTCAGTTTATTTGCCTATAAAGGTGAAAAATTCATGGAAAATTGTAAAAAAGCAACTTTTTAAATTTTACAATTTAATAAGACATTTACATTAAGTCCAATAATATGCATATGATAAGAGTGCTTTGGCATAGAGTAGGAAAAAAGAAATTCTGATTGGAGGAACATGAACATCTTGGAAAATTCAATCTCAAAGCTTGATGAGAAAGGTTAGGATCCCTCTGTCCCCTGTGGGGCTAGGATGCTTAGGGGAAGAATCTGGGTCTGTTGATGCAATTTGTGTTTTGGTTCAGAAGACATAGTCATGTAACCGTGTCAGGATTAATGTGATTTGCTGATATCTCTGTTGTCTTATACGTAGTAGCTGATTTCTCTACACCTTCATTCTTTTCTCCTTTCAGCTACGTAGTAATGCAGACATAATGAAAACAAATACATGAAAAGTTTTATATCCTTGTCTTTATTTTAGCACTCTTTTGCTGTAACCATATATTTGCACCATGTTTTGCTGATGTTTGTACATGTGCAGACATTTTAGAGACTGAGAAGAAGCTCTTACTCTGCACCTTTCTGTCACTATAGTTACTCCTCAGTACCTCCAAATGATACTACTCTGAATGTTCCAACACACACATACACACACACACACACACACTCCTAGATTTTACATCACAGACCCAAACACATCAGTGAAGAGCAAAGTTGAGTTCGTTGCTTATATAGGTAGCATTTGTTGCTGTTACCATTTTTATCACCACAGTTTAGTCTAACATTCACTCTTTTTATGTGCTGGCACTTTCAAAAAAAAAAAACAACCTACATTTAAAATATTAAATGTAGATTATATTACAATATGTTAAAAAAAAACCCTGAGGAGTTATATTAATACTGACCAAGATGTCAGGCCAATTCAAACATAAGTAAGAGAAGAAATTGTAAATTCCATCTGCTAGACTACAGTCAATTATCTTCTTGAAAATCACATTATTAATTGCTCACTGGAAATCTTTCATTAAAGGGGCTGCATAAGGACACCCTTTTATTACCTAGGGTTAGGTGGAGAATCAATTTGTAATTCAGCTATTGATAAGTAGCAACTGAAACAGTTGCCAGATCGAAATAGCATGCCATTTCCTAGCAAAGACATCAACAGAAACATCAGTCCAAGAAGTATTCATAAATAAGCATAAGAAATTGTGCATTACAGATACTAGCAAAGACACATTTGACCCAGTATGCCAGGAACACCTTGCTATGCTGTGTCTTCAGGGAGGTCAGTATTAATGATGATATCTCTTAATTTTTCAACACAATATAATTTTGAGTAGATCTGTAATCAGGACAGGTTTTAGTAAATAAATTGTGATTCAATCAACCAGATATAAAAAATAAGCAAGATAAATATGCTAGCCATTATATTGAAAATAAATCTTTATTATTTAATAAAAAGTAGAAAACTGATGTTTTTCATCAAAATTCATAGAAATTTTCAATTATGAACACTTAAAAAAAAATCTTATTGAATTCTGAGATCAAGAGACTGAAGACCAGTTTTCAAGGTCTTTACATATTCAAGTTAAAGTCATTAAGGGTTTAAAAAGGAGGGCTGTGTAAAGAAAATTATGGTCACCACTACTTTCATCTGGCAGGTTATGATTTAAGCTAGCTGGGTTATGACAAATTATACCTAATCAATTGTACAATTATGCTAAAATTTGTATTGCTTTTGTCAGTGTTTATTAAATATAAGGGATTATGCTACATGCTTTCAACAATTTCATTTCATGTAATTTTTATTACATCCTCATAAGATGGATATTTTTGCACCCTTCTTATTATTGAAGAGTCAGGAGACTTAAAAAGTTGGCCAACTTCACAATGACAAAGCTAATATATGCCAGAACCAAACTATGAACCCATATCCTATCTAAAACTCTGCAATATTTTATCTAAATGACAACTTAAACTTTTGAACACTGAATTTTCTGATCTGAATAGAATTCTAAATAAATACGAGATTTGGAGCCAGGCTCTGTTTTCAAATTTGAACAAGTTATTTAAATATAATGTGAACCTTAGGCAACTAACTTAAACTTTCAAAATCTCAATTTCTTCACCTGAAAAATGAGCATACTTGTTAGTAACTCAAGAAGTCCCTGTAATTATTAAATAAAATGATTTTCAGTTTATTTAAATCTTCTTAATTCAGTGGCTGGCAGATAGAAATATCTTAGTAATTGTTGGTAGTACTCTTCATCACCGTTATCATCATTTCCTGGCCTTCACGTACGCATCAGTGCTCTATTAACTACTGTTCGTTTTGCTCTTAATTTTGCATACTTCATCAGATCTGAATAGGATCTTTATTTGCTTTCCTCATTATCATGTGAGATATTGGTCACATAATACACCTTTGCCTCATCCAAAATGCAGAGGGCAAGTGATATTATATCTGTATTGATCACTTTCTTCATTTGACATAGAAAACTTTACTTACATACATACATAAAAGTAATTTGTAAGTCAAGTTATAAAAGAAGAGTTTAGACGAGGTTTTAAATAAAACAAACCACCAACTTTTACCCTTGAATAGACGTTATGAACCAATCATTGCACTCCAGCTTGGCCAAGGTGTCCCAGAATTATTCTTTAACTGACTGCTCCAGAGCCATTAATAATTAATCAAGTTTGCACACAGGATGAAACTTGTCACCTTTCTGGTCTCACATTTCAGTCTATATCCACAGGCAAATTTATATTTATCTACCTGATTGACTTCTAATTTTTGTTAATTGAATAAACAAATGTCAATTGATCCAGGGATTCTGCATACTAAAGTTAAAATGAGAAAGCAAGCTATCATGAATATAATGTTGTATAGCTCTTTAAATTCACTATCTAAATATTTTAAAGTAATGCTTTTTAATTTTAATTTTATTCTGCTTAACTGAAGTCATCAATATTAAAAATATAAATGAAATTTTATAGTTTCTTCTAAACTATGGGTTGTTGGCCTTATAACTAGGAATATACCAGACTGGTGCTCATGATTATGCATATAAAATATATTGATCAATTTATTTTTATGTTGTCTCATCAGAACACTATTCTTTGCTACCTCCCAGCCACTAACTAGGACTGAGCCGATTCAATCCTCTGACCTTCCAGATCATCACCCAATGTTCCTAATTTGCTTTATCATTTATATTTGCTTGCTTGTCTTGGATGAATCCTGAAGTATCAGAGTCAGAAGGGGTCATCTTTAAATACATTTTCTATATCAAGCTTCCCACCTCAAAGAATGAAAAATTAAGCATTTTGTGTACAGCATTGACAGGTACATTTTGAAAATCTTTCCTGATGAAGCTGCTGCGTGCCCCTAAGAAAAGCCACCTTCTTAGAAATTGAGAGCTTTGGATTTATAATCTCAGCCCTCATACCTTCCAGACATGTGACTACACAAGTCATTGAATATACTTGAAATATTATTAAATATATCAATAATTATTGTGAATAAAATAACTAGCACTTTGTTTCTCACTTGGAAGGAGTTTAACAAACATCTTTCATTTCCTTCTTCTCTCTTGCCCATCTATCTTCACAAATTCCAGACTTACTGGATTAGTGGTAGAGGAAAGTTTCAATGCAACCCGAGAATTGTGACTGCGAAAGTTGAAGTGACTTACCCAGTCTCATACATTCACTCATAGCATTCATTTTGTATTTGCCTGCTGCTTAATCGTTTTCCCTCGTCCACATTCTATTGTCCAGTTCATTTGATGAAAAACTGGTTTTCCTCCTCTTCTCTTCTGCAGGAATCAGAGAGAAAAATAACATCTCTTCAGAACTTGTTATGTGCTAAGTATTTCATGTGAATTATAGTATCAAATTTCCATAGTGACCATATGAAGTAAATATTATCATCTTGGTATTGCAGGCAAGAATCCAAATAATTTATGTAGTATTTCTCCACTGGCAAGTGGTAGTAAAAAATTCAGATTTTTGTTTGTCACTACAAAATCTATGTACTCTTCACTAATTCCTCACCAGACTGTGATTTTCTTCCTAATGGAGTTATAAAGGCTTAGAATGACATAGTTTCAGGTGGAACCTACAGGAAGTAGTGAGCACAGGCTGTTGGGGAAGACAAGGCTCATGAGAAATTCTTCCTGCTTCTGCCAGACTTCTGACCTAAGGTTATCTTTTCTGCTTGCACTGTCTTTAATTCAAAACCAACGGCTGGCTTCTGTCCATAACTATAATCTTACTGGATTACAGACCAATTTTGCAAACTTCCAGACACATGCTGTAAAGTTTCATTGCCCACTGAGAATTCTTCACCAATTTGACTTTTCTTCTTTGATTCAGAGCAAAGAACAGAAAATTCCAAGACATGGTTACGTACATAACAGAAAATAGGAATGGTATCGCAAAAATGTGGTTAATCTCTAATGTTCAATAATTTTAAAGACCTTGTCAACAAATTTATATTTGAAAATACAGACGTATTTCAGTGCTAAAAGTCAGTCTACATATATAAACACACACACATAACAAATGTGTGTATCACATTATGTTATTTGTGAACTTTGTATTTCACTGTGTAAAAATGTCCTTTTTTTTGGCTGACGATAAAGAGCTTGCGCTGTTATTATATATTTGATGATTTTCTTTCCTTAACATAAAAAGCATGAAATTAATGGTGCTTACCTTGAAGAAATACTGAAGATTAACTAGATATTCATAAAGTAATCTTAGCTCCTTAGAGAAACAACAAAAATAAGTGATATTTCAACAGAAAAAAAAAAATAGTGTGCACATTACATGTATATATCAAATATATTCACATAGGTGATTCCTATATATATGTCATGAATATTAAATCTATACTTATACAAACTTTCCTTAAACATATTTGCACACAAATATAGATTTGCCTTTTTATTTGTCTACTTATTTACAAAACTGAAAACACTTCAAGGAAATCTGCTGTGGATTTTGCAGCTCTTCGAGGAAATATACATTTAAAGTGTCTGGAATATGTGTTAAGAAAAAGAAATAACTTCACATTTTCTTGAGAAGAAAAAGCAATTTCACAGTGCATGAAATGGCTTAGAGTAATATGGATGCTTTTTTCCACTGTATTCCTAATTAAGAAAGATTGACACCTGTGAAGGTTTCAAGCCAAATAAAATCTCAGACTTTAATTAGCTTTTCTAATGGTTATGTTTTCCTGCTAGAAGACATTTGCAAATCTACCAATTTCTCAGGGAGAGTAGCAGAATATAAATAATATTAATAATTATGTTTATTCCTTCCCTAAGTATCATGGTATGCAGTCTTGCAAAGATAGCACTAGATTAAATAAATATGCTACTGTGGCTTTTGGCATTCTCTCCTCCAGCTTTATAACCTGTTTTTCTAGCTGTCTGGACTATACACCTGACTGCCACACACCAACCTTGACCCTTGTTCCCCTTAAACATTACCTCCAGGTAATCTCACCCTCTTACTTCCATGCCCCATTCATGTCAATTTTCCACCCACTTCTGTGATTTTCTAGCCTCTCTCTTACAAAAACTATAAACACTGTCTTCCATTATTACTTGCTATAAGCTTAGAATATTGATAAACTGACCTTTTGGATATTATATAGAAATCAAAGATATTTTTATCCATTTTATTAATAGCTGGATACTGTAAAGTATGTTTCTCTTCCACAAGGGTGTTCTTATTTTAACAGGAGAAAGCTGTTAACTCAAATAATGAATCACTGATAGTGGGATTTTAAGTACTGTCTTTCAGCCAGGAACAGGTTGAGGTGACATTCAAACCTTGATAGGTAACAAGACATTTTATATTAGTACATAACATTTCTGAATGCAGCAGGAATAAATATCAATCTTTTATCATATCATGAATCACTAAGAGAATATATGACTAATCATAGGGTAGAATCTTGAAATAAATCAATACAGGAACATATATCTTTTCCAGTAAATTTTTGCATAGTTGTGTTGATACAGACTATACACATATATGAAGACATGTACTCAACACACATTTATACAGGCACATGCATTCACACAAACATCCCCAATGTTTACTTTGGCCTCAGCCTATCTGTTCATTATTTCAACCATATATGTTCTACGTCAAGTCAGTCAATTGAATGAACTATAGAGTGATTTAATTAAGTCATTGTGTTGGCTAAAAATAGACAACCAAGGCAAGGTTTCTCATCTTGTCTAAATGTAGCTATTATGTTTACATGATTAATAAGCTACTATGGATATACAAGGGTCATCAATAGATAAATTTTACAAATTGCTTGAGATTATTTAACAAATACATTATCATTTGAAAGCTTACTTGAAATGGGAATTCAGACATTCATTTGAAATAACAGATTAATATAACCAAAATTAATTAAAGAGAAAATGATTAAATAACATATGTGTTGCAAACTCTGAGCAGTTGACTCTCTTCAATGAGTGAGCTGTCATTTGAGACATTCTAATAAATAATATGTAATTTTCATTAAAAAGCACAATTAATTTTTAAAAATTGTATTTAAAAATAATTTAAAATAATTAGAACAATTAAGTCAATCTTTAAAACATATTGCCTGTGATATAATTTTTCTATAATGAACTATTCTTTTTTTAATAGATTTGGTGGACTTTCAGAGGCATATTTCCAGCATCTTTGGATATCTTCATATTCAAAAGGGGTAAATCAAATCTACTGAGTGAATAGATATGTTCCATAGCTTGAAATTACTTGAAAAGATTCAGTATTATTATCTAGATGGCAGAGTAAGTGGACGTGGAGCTCACCTTCCTTCCAAAAGTACATCAAAAATACATCTCCATGTGAAACACTGAATCATCACTGAATCGGGTGATGGAAACAGCTGGAACATAGCTGAAACATAGCTAGAAACTGGCAGGATGACTGCTGTACAACCAAGACTATGAGAAGATACTTATGCAATCATGTAGGATGGGAAGGGAAGTGATTGAGTCGGGACCTGTGCCCTAGGGAGGGGACTCAGAGGAAAAAAGAGAATACATGTGCAGACACCTGCCTTGGAGAGTGAGCCGTGGGAGCCATAGACTGAGTACTAACACAAACGGGATGAGCCCCTTTGGCTGGTTGGAGGACCATGGGAACTAATGGGAGAGCTGTGGGAAACCTGGACTGTGCTTGTGAAGAGCATGTGTGTGCTGACTTGCTCCCAAAGGAGGGTGGGTAGAGGGTACTCTAGGGTTGCCAGTTGCCATGTTTCTTGCAACCCGCTCCAGCACGCCCCAGCCAGTAACAAGTGAGTGTTCCAACATTTCTCACTCCATGTCACAGCACCACACTGGATCTAGGGAGTTGCAACCAGAAATAAATCTCAACTGTGGGACATACAGGAGACCCAGCCCCAGCTTGGAGCTGAGATGAATGGCAATGGCCACTGCAGGCCCTGACTGAAGCAGTGCGGAAGAAGCAGCCCAAATCTCAGACAGTGGCTGCTCCACCACAGCTGACCACCCAGCCCCGATACACAGAGACAGTTCACCTGCTCTGTGATGTGGCTCCATAACAGGGTGGGGTATCAGAGGCTGGAAGCAGTTGTTTTCTGTAAGAAGCGAGGGGGACTTGCAAGGGAGGCTGCACCTGAGTGGAGAAGAGAAATAGTTGTAGGTACTGCCCAGGCAGAGTATTAACCTCTGTCTGCAGGCTGACATAGGTGAGATCCCACAAGGGATCTACTTGATCCTGCTCTCCCCTCCTCTGGAGCAATGGTCCCAGTGTGGGGAGGAGAAAGCTTACACTTGAATAGAGTCAGCTTAGGCCCAGTCCCAGAGTTTCTGCTCATAACCTGGGATCACATCCAACCACCATTAGGGTGGTGACAGCCACTGAGAAGAGAGGAACTTTGTGTTATCTCAGGCTTCAGCTCTAGCTCCTCTATCTCCAGCCCCACCTCTTACCAAGATAGTAGCTTCTACCACATCCTGAGGATGTGACTTATGTCCACATCAAATCAAGCCCTCCAACCAAAAGCACTGGGCATGCACAGTCTCCCACATAAGATGCTCCCACATAAGAGCAGTCCTTCAAGACTGCAATAGGTAACTGTTTCACCTAATTCATACAGGCAGAGAAAGTTAAGCAAAATGAAAAGGCAGAGAAATTGCTCTCAATCAAAAGAACAAAAGAAAAGCCATGAAAAATAAATGATAAAACAGACAAACAATTTACCAGAGGAAGAATTCAAAGCATTAACAGTAATTTAAAAAAAAATAACTGAGTTAAGGCAAATAATAGAGGTGCACCATGAACATTTTAAGAAGGAAATAGAAAATATTAAAAAGACTTTATTAGAAATTAATGAATCAATAGCTGAAATTATAAAAGAAAAAAAACACACACACTAGAGGGAATGAATTACAGATAAAATGATACACAAGAAAGCATAAGTAATCTAGAAGATAATGGAAACCAACCAATCAGAATAGCAGACAGACAAACAAATTTAAAAAGTGAAAAGAGTTTTAGAGATCTCTAGGATAACCTTATGTTTCAACAGTCTCATACGAGATGTCTCAGAAGTAGAAAGGGGAGAATAAGGGATTGAAATATATTTGAGAAAAGTTATGACTGAAAATATCCCACATCTGAAGAAGGAAATAGATATTGATGAGTAGGAGTAACAGAGAACCCCAAAAAGATGAATCCATACAAACCCATATCACACATATCATAAGTAAAACAGCAAAAGTTGAAAATAAAGATAGAATTTTAAGGCCACAGGAAAAAAACATAGAGTTATATATAAGGAAATTCAAATAAGGCTATTAGCTAACTTCCTTGTAGAAACTGCAGGCCATAAGAGAGTAGCATGATATATTCAGGGTTGAAAGGCAAAACCTGCAACCTAGGACACTCTATTGAGCAAGACCATTATTTAGAACACAAAGAAAAATAAACAACTTCTCAGACAGGTCAAAGCCAAAAGAGTTTATCAATGCTTAACCTATTTTAAAATAAATGTTTGATGGTTTTCTATAAGAGGAAATATATATATAAGAGTGCCTGATGAACTATGGATGGAGGTTCATGACATTGTACAGGAGACAGGAATCAAGACCATCCCTAGGAAAAAGAAATGCAAAAAAGCAAAATGGCTGTCTGAGGAGGCCTTACAAATAGCTGTGAAAAGAAGAGAAGCAAAAAGCAAAGGAAAGATATACGCATCTGAATGCAGAGATCCAAAGAATAGCAAGAAGAGATAAGAAAGCCTTCCTCAGCAATCAATGCAAAGAAATAGAGGAAAACAACAGAATGGGAAAGACTAGAGATCACTTCAAGAAAATTAGAGATACCAAGGGAACATTTCATGCAAAGATGGGCTCAATAAAGAACAGAAATGGTATGGACCTAACAGAAGCAGCAGATATTAAGAAGAGATGGCAAGAATACAAAAAAGATCTTCATGATCCAGATAATCATAATGATGTGATCACTTACCTAGAGCCAGACATCCTGGAATGTGAAGCCAAGTGGTCCTTAGGAAGCATCACTATGAACAAAGCTAGTGGAGGTGATGGAATTCCAGTGGAGCTATTTCAAATCCTGAAAGATGATGCTGTGAAAGTGCTACACTCACTATGCCAGCAAATTTGGAAAACTCAGCAGTGGCCACAGGACTGGAAAAGTCAGTTTTCATTCCAATCCCAAAGAAAGGCAATGCCAAAGAATGCTCAAACTACCACACAATTGCACTCATCTCACACGCTAGCAAAGTAATGCTCAAGTTCTCCAAGCCAGGCTTCAGCAATATGTGAACCGTGAACTTCCAGATGTTCAAGCTGGTCTTAGAAAAGGCTGAGGAACCAGAGATCAAATTGCCAATTTCCACTGAATCATGAAAAAATAAGAGAGTTCCAGAGAAACATCTATTTCTGCTTTCTTGACTATGCCAAAGCCTTTGACTGTGTGGATCACAATGAACTATGGAAAATTATGAAAGAGATGGGAATACCAGACCACCTGACCTGCCTCTTGAGAAACCTGTATGCAGGTCAGGAAGCAACAGTTAGAACTGGACATGAAACAACAGACTGGTTCAAAATAGGAAAAGGCATACGTCAAGGCTATATATTGTCACCCTGCTTATTTAACTTATATGCAGAGTACATCATGAGAAACGCTGGGCTGGAAGAGGCACAAGCTGGAATCAAGATTGGCAGGAGAAATCTCAATAACCTCAGATACACAGATGACACCACCCTTATGGCAGAAATTGAAGAACTTAAGAGCCTCTTGATGAAAGTGAAAGAGGAGAGTGAAAAAGTCGGCTTAAAGCTCAACATTCAGAAAACTAAGATCATGGCATCTGGTCCCATCACTTCATGAGAAATAGCTGGGGAAACAGTAAAAACTGTCAGACTTTTTTGGGGGGTGCTCCAAAATCACTGTAGATGGTGATAGCCGCCATGAAATTAAAAGACGCTTACTCCTTGGAAGGAAAGTTATGACCAACCTAGACAGCATATTCAAAAGTAGAGACATTTTTTTGCCAACAAAGTTCCATCTAGTCAAAGCTATGGTTTTTCCAGTGATCGTGTATGGATGTGAGAGTTGGACTGTGAAGAAGGCTGAGCATCGAAGAATTGATGCTTTTGAACTGTGGTGTTGGAGAAGACTCTTGAGAGTCCCTTGGACTGCAAGGAGATCCAACCAGTCCGTTCTGAAGGAGATCAGTCCTGGGATTTCTTTAGAAGGAATGATGCTAAAGCTGAAACTCCAGTACTTTGGCCACCTCATGCAAAGAGTTGACGCATTGGAAAGGACTCTGATGCTGGGGGGGATTGGGGGCAGGAGGAGAAGGGGACAACAGAGGATGAGATGGTTGGATGGCATCACTGAGTTGATGGACATGAGTTTGAGTGAACTCCAGGAGTTGGTGATGGACAGGGTGGCCTGGCGTGCTGCGATACATGGGGTTACAAAGAGTTGAACATGACTGAGCAACTTTCACAACCACCATATTTACATCATTTATTAAGTTACTACCATTTTCTCTGTTAAATTTAAATGCTTCAACTGTCCTACAATAGTTTTATAATTACCTGTTTCACAATACCAGTCCCACCACACTCTCAATTATTAAAACTTTGCAATACTTTCTAAATATTTGGTAATATATGCATGTTCATTACTCTTACACTTTTTTTTTCCTGATGATTCTTACAAGTTTATTCTTCTGTATGATCATTTGTGCCATTTTATCAAAAAAGAGTTTATTTCAGAACATTTTGAACGATCAACATTTTAAGAGATTTTTTGAATTACAAGAAAATGCTATTTGGAGAGGATAAGAAAATAAGATGAAGTTGATGGTGAGCTCATATTCCCCAAATTAGTGGAAGTATAGCATAGTATATCAGGATGAAACTATAAATGTGATATTTACATGATGTTCTGCTAAGAAGCTTTAAGGAAAAATTTCACAATCTCTTCAATACTCTAAAATTTATTGATTTCTTCTGATTTTAACTATTTGTCCAATAAAGAGGGTAAGTTTCCTAAGTTTTCAATCTTCTTATACAAGGACCTGCAAAAGAAGATAATTAAGGATGAATAAATTGGCATAAAGAAATTAATTAGTAAGAAAGAAAAACTATAAAAATTCATAATGATGTTATATCATTTCTAAAGTTTTAATATAAAAATCATGCATTTGCTGGCTGCTGCTGCTGCTAAGTCACTTCAGTCGTGTCCGACTCTGTGCGACCTCATAGATGGCAGCCCACCAGGCTCCACTGTCCCTGGGATTCTCCAGGCAAGAACACTGGAGTGGGTTGCCATTTCCTTCTCCAATGCATGAAAGTGAAAAGTGAAAGTGAAGTTTCTCAGTAGTGTCCAGACTCTTAGCGACCCCATGGACTGCAGCCTGCCAGGCTCCTCCATCCATGGGATTTTCCAGGGAAGAATACTGGAGTGGGGTGCCATTGCCTTCTCCGCTACTACTTATTTAAATACAGTTCCTTTTTTTATTTTATTTTATTTTATTTTACATTCAGGGCCAGTGCCCAAGATGAATTTGCAATAATTTCTCAGGTTGCTTTGAAAAATGTCTGTAAATTCTCTAACTTTTATAAAAAAAAGAAGTCAAACCAGAAGGATAAACAGTGTGTGATAAATTGATATATTTTCTTTACTTGAGAACATGGACTATTTTCTCTCCTATATATTTGGCTTTTTTGGCTTTAAACATTTTCATTTTAATCAAAGTATAATTTTTAAGGAAGACTATGTCTTAAGTTTTACTGAAGACTCAGCTGTTTTCTTTTTCACTGACTACACCAGAACTAAATGTTCTGGCTGAGAAAACTCAGTCACCATTTGAGGTACCCACTGCCCACTGACTTAACTGCCCATCAACCCTAACAGTTCAGTCAGTTCAGTCGCTCAGTCTTGTCCAACTCTGCGACCCCATGAATAGCAGCATGCCAGGTCTCCCTGTCTTATGCTGCTGCTAAGTCACTTCAGTCATGTCCGACTCTGTGTGACCCCATAGACGGCAGCCTACCAGGCTCCCTTGTCCCTGGGATTCTCCAGGCAAGAACACTGGAGTGGATTGCCATCTCCTTCTCCAATGCATGAAAGGGAAAAGTGAAAGTGAAGTCGCTCAGTCGTGTCTGACTCTTTGTGACCCCATGGACAGCAGCCCTCCAGGCTCCTCTGTCCATGGGATTTTCCAGGCAAGAGTACTGGAGTGGGGTGCCATCATATTTGGAAGGCCTGACAATGAGATTGATCCAATAATAAATACCCCTAAGAAAGAAGCTGGAAAAACAAATATTCTTCTATTATCACCTCAGCATCCACTGTAGTTAGCTCCATGACAGAAAAGAAAGAAAGATTTTATGACAAGTGGCAACACTTCTGACTAAATGATGGGAGAGTTTTTAGCTGTGCCCTTGAGAGGGAGTGGCTGTGTATGACATGTGTGCAATTACTCAATGATCAGAGTGTGTATGCATGTGTATACATGATGTTGAATAGTTCATATCCTAATATATTAGGTTTTAAAGTTTTGAATGCTGTCAGTAAGCCTCTCTGTGTGCACACCTACAGAGCCAGCAAATGCCTATCACCAAGACTGCTAGGATCTCTAGTAACCAGCTACATGTTGGGTAAATGCATTTCTGTTTAGAAATATCAAATTATTGGACCATTTGCTACATTGCTAGTGTGAAAGTTTTGGGGGAATCTATCAACACCCTAAACTCATACTTGCCATGGAAAAATTTTACTTGTCTCTGAATTATTACTTGGCCTTTGAAAAGCATTATGATTATTTGGCTCCCTTGGAGAGAAAATTTACCTCATATGGACAAGCACTTTCCTCCCAAGAGGGAGTAGTTTTAGTAACTTGTGCCTCATAGGATGAGAAATACTTTTGTTTCTTTAGTGCTGATAGCTTCTTTCAACCTGTGAGAAGACTAATCATCTTATACAAACACCAAGTCAATTAAATAATATGTTTGTACTCAAAGCAAATAGGTTGCACTTCAATTTCTGTTCTGTACTCATAACTTGCAGAAGGAAATTTCGGAACATCATTTGCAATCTTTTATTATTGAATTAGGAATTTGTAGACTGCATTTCATGTTTTTTAAAATATATCTATTAATACATACTATGCAACATATAATAATATATACTTATGCATGCTATATATATATTAGAAATGTTTGTATATATATGCAAAGTAATATACACTATATATATTAGAAAAGTTATGAATCTTAATTTCTGAAAAAGGACTCAAAGTGCATAAAATTTGAAATGCAATTTTTAAAAGCAAGATAATTTTAGTTTGGAAAACAATAGATAAAAAAAATAGATAAAAAAATAAAATCATTGGCTGTACTTATCTCTTGCCTGTACAGTCCACTTTCTTTTTCTTTTCCTAGACTAGTAGCTAAATAGCTCTGTGCAAGGCTGCTAGATTATTGATTACACCCAGCTCATCAATGGGTCCCAATACACAGACTCAGACATGCACTCACTTCTACATGCACATACACCTGCAGATTCTGAGGTATTTTATTTTATTTTATATTTAGTCTTCCCAAAGGTCTGGTTTTCATTTCTATAAGAAATGTACTCTCTAAATCACCCTGGGCTTCTACCTTGGGCAGCTTTATGCATCCTAAATGAAGACAGCAGTGCCCTGGCCATCCCCTAAGAGCAATGTTCTTATTTCAGGATGCAGACACCAAGCAACAGGAGTCCTGAAGCTGCATCTGACTCGAGCTTGTCAAGCTTTACAAGCTGTTATTTTCCTGCCTCCTCACTGTCCTAGGGACTGCCTGATTGTCTTCTTGAAGCTTTTGCCATTGATTTCTCTTCCCTTACTGTGATGCTCTTCTGAAGAGACCTAGGGGCTTGTACAGATTGTTCTAATGAGGGTAATGTACAGAGCTCTTACAGAGATGTGTGGGAAGCAGGAAGGAAGCATCGGGGATGCCTGAATGATTTGTTTAATCTGCCATTTCTGGTAATCTGCATACTACATGTCCTACTCCCTTGAGACGTTTGGAGTGTCATGTGTTTAGGATGATCAGATTTGTATTTATAGAGCCCTGATTTCAGGAATAGGATGAGGATTCTACCCTTTCGTTACCTTTTCCCTGAGACATCAGGGAAGAAAGAAAAGGGTCTTTTGTATGTGTGATGCTTCTCAGAAAAATGAGGTTAGTCCACAGAAGGCCTATTCTCAATAACCCATTTTTATAGATTCCATAGATTCTGTATCAATTAGAATAATTTTATCTTTTTTCCTCTGAATTTTGTAAAAACAACAATAGCACTATATTAGAGGGAGAAAGAGAATTTGAGAGGGAGATACTAAAAATGAGAAAAGGAATCAGTTTCTTAAATGAAAAAAAAATTTCTTGAACATATTATAGTAGTGCTAAAAATGCACTGCAGCAATTGAGATGCAGATTCAAGTTCTGTTTTATTTATTTTTAAAGCGTTAAAGATGCACTCAAAAGACAAGCCATCAGTCAGCAATGACAAAGAACATGAAAATGTATAAGAATAAATTGGGCTTTAATTTTTCTGGACTGAGGATAGACATTTATCATAACTAATGCACTTACAATAGCACAGTACTCTTTTTCGCCACTCTTCTTTTTGGTAATCTCATCTATTTTGTGATGTGTCTTAAACCTAATTAGAAAGCAACAGTCCTGGCTGTTATAAAATGGAGATATTTCTTTTGACCAACATTGGCAAAATTCACTGCAATTAAAGTTACTGCAAAAGTTTATGCAAAAACAGTTCAGTGTTTTTGCCAAATAGTGTGTGAAGTCCTCCTACTTGTGATACCTAATTACTGGTGTCATGCACTCAGCAACAGCATCTGTGCGTGCTCAACACTCTTAATGGGCAGCTCCCACAGGACTAATGCCTTTTAATTGATGGCGTTTAGCGTGGCTTTTGGTTTCTCTCTCCTATGAGAAGCTATGCCCTTCTGCTCTCCTGTCCCCAAATGAGCTGGTTCTCTGCTGGGGAACTCACAGTACAGATGGTCAACAAAAGGTGAAGATTGCCAGGACTCTAGCTATCAGTCTCTTTTCAGCCAAGATAAAATCTGAATTACTAATCAGCTTCCCTCTGCCCTCCATTGTCTTACTCTTTGCCTAAGCTGTTTACATTCGGATTTAATGCTAATCTCTCTTTGTCAAATGGCTTTATCAAGTCCCATTTGATTTGAAACACACCTTTGTAACTAGCAATTCAGAGCTGGACCATTCCAGTGCCTCAGTACCAGCAGATCATTTCAAACACAAATCATTCTTTCCTTGGGGACAGAGCTAAAGCCTGGTTAAATTTAATCTCTGGCATCATCTGAAACAGGAAGAAAAAGCACTTGAACACAATAGAACTAAATGACAGATCACGTGTCCTTCACATGAATCCAAATAGCACATCCTCTATAGAATTGTTATCAATGTTATTATGTTTAGCTCTTCATAACCAGCACATTTGGACTTGAAGTTTTCTGAACAGTGTATCTTTAGTTATACTTTGATAAGAAGTCAGGTACATAGGAAAAGATAAATGGAATGATATTCACCTTTCACTGTGTAGTCCTTGCCATTTTTCTTTGTTACTAGAGACACTGTTTTAAAAATAATTTGCAACAGTCCAACGCATAAGGCTGTGGTTGTAAAGAAAGTTGCAAAACAGTTTATAACTTGCAGATTTGCA
Organism: Bubalus kerabau; assembly: GCF_029407905.1. Classification (NCBI taxonomy): domain Eukaryota; kingdom Metazoa; phylum Chordata; class Mammalia; order Artiodactyla; family Bovidae; genus Bubalus; species Bubalus kerabau. The sequence continues at coordinate 4,797,204 of NC_073635.1, read as the reverse complement.
AGGCACAAAACTTCGGAGACTGGGGGCCTGAAAAATAGAAGAGGGTCTATTCTGGTTTAGAAGAGGGCAGAAAACTGTCTACCCACTGCTGGCCAGTTAACAAACATCTGTGTCCTTAGTTTTAAAGATAGTCAGCAGCAGGTCTGCCTGTACAACCACCCAGAGGGAAGTGTCAGTAAATTCTAATGAAATGCTGTTAATTTTGAATGATATTTAGTGCAGTTTTCTTTCTGCATTAGTGGGAAAAAAAGACATAAAACTGCACTCCCTTAAATCATGATCCTAGTCCTGGTTTCTAGGCAACCACAACAACAGAATGGAAAAAAAAAAAAAAAAAAAGAATGGAGGCTTTGGAAGATTTTTTTTTTTTCCTGAATAAAATACATGTTTTTGTCTGTCAATCAGTTGTTTTTGTTTTTTCCCACTGCATATTATGTAATGGGATACTTTGAAATCTGCGTTTTAAATTAAGAAAAAATCACTTAAGGGACATTTTATTACTGCTATTTACTTTATGCTCTAAGAAAGACACCTTATTTTAAAGCAACTTAATGAGATTAAAATGGTTAATTTTGTATGTATTAAGAAGTAAATATTCTTACATATATATGTAAAAAATCTATCCTTTCTTGGTAGTAAAGACTAAAAACAAAAGCAATGAAAGCAGTGTTGCAAGACTAAGCAAAGAAATACAGCTAAAGCAATAAATAGATACTTTAATATAAACACTTTATAATGTGGAGAAGTGTCACAGAAGTGGACAGGTAGTATGCCAGATAAACATTACCTGTTAATGGCTTCTGTAACAATATCGTAAACTGGGTGCCTTAAACTGTAGACATTGATTTCTCCCAGTTCTGGAGGCTGGATCCCCAAGATCAGAGTGCAGGCTGATTTGGTTCCTGATGAGCGCCCTTCTTGGCTTGCAGGAAGCTGTCTTCTTACTGTGACCTCATAGAATGGAGAGAAAGGACTAGATTTCTGGTCTCTTCTTAAAAGGGCAGTTAGCCAATTATTAGGACCTCATCCTCCAGAAAAACATCTATTTCTGTTTTATTGACTATGCCAAAGCCTTTGACTGTGTGAATCACAATAAACTGTGGATGCAGGTCAGGAAGCAACAGTTAGAACTGGACATGGAACAACAGACTGGTTCCAAATAGGAAAAGGAGTACGTCAAGGCTGTATATTGTCACCCTGCTTATTTAACGTATATGCAGAGTACATCATGAGAAACGCTGGACTGGAAGAAACACAAGCTGGAATCAAGATTGCAGGGAGAAATATCAATAACCTCAGATATGCAGATGACACAATCCTTCTGGCACAAAGTGAAGAGGAACTAACAAGCCTCTTGATGAAGGCGAAAGTGGAGAGTGAAAAAGTTGGCTTAAAGCTCAACATTCAGAAAACGAAGATCATGGCATCCGGTCCCACCACTTCATGGGAAATAGATGGGGAAACAGTGGAAACAGTGTCAGACTTTATTTTTCTGGGCTCCAAAATCATTGCAGATGGTGACTGCAGCCATGAAATTAAAAAGACGTTTACTCCTTAGAAGGAAAGTTATGACCAACCTAGATAGCATATTCAAAAGCAGAAATATTACTTTGCCAACAAAGGTTCATCTAATCAAGGCTATGGTTTTTCCTGTAGTCATCTATGAATGTGAGAGTTGGACTGTGAAGAAGGCTGAGTGCCGAAGAATTGATGCTTTTGAACTGTGGTGTTGGAGAAGACTCTTGAGAGTCCCTTGGACTGCAAGGAGATCCAACCAGTCCATTCTAAAGGAGATCAGCCCTGGGATTTCTTTGGAAGGAATGATGCTAAAGCTGAAACTCCAGTACTTTGGCCACCTCATGCAAAGAGTTGACTCATTGGAAAAGACTCTGATGCTGGGAGGGATTAGGGGCAGGAGGAGAAGGGGACGGCAGAGGATGAGATGGCTGGATGGCATCACTGACTCGATGGATATGACTCTGAGTGAACTCCGGGAGTTTGTGATGGACAGGGAGGCCTGGCGTGCTGCGATTCATGGGGTCGCAAAGAGTCAGACACGACTGAGTGACTGATCTGATCTGATCATCCTCCTGAGTTCATCTACACCTAACTATATCCAAAGGCCTCACCTCCAAATACCATCATGTTGTGGTGTTAGGGTATCAATCAACATATGCATCTGAGGAAGATACAAACGTTTGGCCCATAACAATTCCTGATGATTATCTGCTTACTAGTATTTTTTAATTTACCTTTATGTTAAGTGATTTAATCCTCAAAATAACATTTTGACATAGGAGTTCTTACCTCATATTATAGGTAAGGAAACTAAGTTTCAATAATTAATTATCTTGCCAAAGTTTGGTTTTTACTTTGGGTCTTCTGATTTTGAAATCACAGATTAGCAGAAGCAAAAACACAGACCATGGGATTTTCCAGGCAAAAGTACTGGAGTGGGTTGCCATTTCCTTCTCCAGGGGATCTTCCTGACCCAGGGATCAAACCCGGGTCTCCTGCATTGTAGGCAGACGCTTTACACTCTGAGCCACCAGGGAAGCCCCTAAATAGTAGAAGTCAAAGTTAAATTATGTTATTCTCATAAGCAGTCCCTGGCATTAAAGTCATAAAATAAGGGTTGTTGAATAGATGAATGAAACTACTTCTTCAGAAAGGGTAATTCATGTCAGACACATTTTAATGCTATAGGTCAACATTAGGTATACAGATATAAACAAACACTTCTTGTGAGAATTCACATGGGGGTGATGGGCATAGATACAGATATTATAATTTACATACAATATTCTGAAGTGTATGGCTGCTGCTGCTAAGTCACTTCAGTCATGTCCGACTCTGTGCGACCCCATACACGGCAGCCCACCAGGCTCCCCTGTCCCTAGGATTCTTCAGGCAAGAACACTGGAGTGGGTTGCCATTTCCTTCTCCAATGCATGAAAGTGAAAAGTGAAAGTGATGCCACTCAGTCATGTCCGACCCTCAGCGACCCCATGGACTGCAGCCATCCAGGCTCCTCCATCCGTGGGATTTTCCAGGCAAGAGTACTGCAGTGGGGTGCCATTGCCTTCTCCTAAGTGTATGGCAGAGCTTATTATATTATGGAAGTAAAGGAGTATTACCTGGGCCACCCTGTGGAAGATCAAGGTAACTGTGTCAAGCAAGGTTTTAGGGAGATTCTGAAACAGGTTGAATTTCAGGACCATTCAGTTCAGTTCAGTTCAGTCACTCAGTCGTATCTGACTCTTTGCAACCCCATGGACCACAGCACACCAGGCCTCACTGTCCATCACCAACTCCTGGAGTCCACCCAAACCCATGTCCATCGAGTTGGTGATGCCATCCAACCATGTCATTCTCTATCATCCCCTTCTCCTCCTGCCCTCAATCTTTCCCAGCATCAGGGTCCTTTCCAATTAGTCAGCTCTTCTCATTAGGTGGCCAAAGTATTGGAGTTTCAGCTTGAACATCAGTCCTTCCAATGAAACCCCAGGACTGATTTCCTTTAGGAGGGACTAGTTGGATCTCCTTGTAGTCCAAGGGACTCTCAAGAGTCTTCTCCAACACAATGATTCAAAAGCATCAGTTCTTTGGCACTCAGCTTTCTTTATAATCCAACTCTCACATCCATACATGACTACTGGAAAAAACATAGCCTTGACAAGACAAACCTTTGTTGACAAAGTAATGTCTCTCTTTTTAATATGCTGTCTAGGTTGGTCATAAGTTTCCTTCTAAGGAGCAAGCGTCTTTTAATTTCATGGCTGCAATCACCATCTGCAGTGATTTTGAAGCCCAGAAAAATAAAGTCAGCCACTGTTCCCCCATCTATTTCTCATGAAGTGATGGCACTGGATGCCATGATCTTAGTTTTCTGAATGTTGAGCTTTAAGCCAACTTTTTAACTCTCCTCTTTCACTTTCATCAAGAGGCTCTTTAGTTCTTCACTTTCTGCCAGAAGGGTGATGTCATCTGCATATCTGAGGTTATTGATATTTTGACCATATCCAAGCACAAAAACAATACTGTTAAAAAACAACTGTGGTCCATGTGAAACCATGTTGCACATTAAACTCTGATTGTAATTGTATTCCAACAACATGAAATAGAGTCTTTTCTCAGATCTTCTATAGAATGAAGGGATATTCTGAACCAAGCATGGCACATCTCTAAATCTCTTATTCATATAATAGGAGAAATGTGTGTATTTCCATTGTAGAAAAGGAGTGAGCATTTGTGGATATTCCTAGAAAATAATGATTTTCCCATCTTCTCAAATCCATTCTTAATTTGAAATCTAATAGCTCTGAAAAGTTGCTGCTATTTTGATTTACTTGAAAGGTCCTCTACTTCCTTCATGCCAAATATACTTCTGTTTTAATTGTAATCCTAATTATTTTAAGACATTTTCCTAAAGCTCTCCAACTGGCTCTGATCTGACCATCAGTTTTGTAGTATTTATGTAGTTGCATAGGAAATTCATTAAGCATACATTTTAATTACTAGTATTACATTATTACTTGCTCAAATTTGTTTTAATTAAATCAAAGTCCCTTTGTAAACATTTATTTTTAATACTTATTTTTCACAAATGTATATGAAAATTAAGCTTAGATAATAATATTTTCATAAGATAACACCTTTAATTATAGAAGGAAGCATACCATACGAGGAGTCAGAAACTATCTTATCAGTGAAAGAGTTGGTATTTTGGAAATATTATACTATTGCAAAGATTCACTTGCAAATTGAGAGTTTGGCTCAAAATTCTTGATACTAAATTCTTGTGCAGATTAATTCAATAGCATATGATCTCTGTCCAAAAACAGCAAATCAAAGTCTTATGTCCTTACTATGGTTAATTGGAGAGTAAAATAATAAATAATCATTCAATTTCCCTATTAATCCAAGGCATTTTTAAATTGACCAATTTAGTGTAAAAAATCCAGGAGTAGAAAATAATTACTAATCATTAAAATGTTAGCAAGTGCACTCTAGAAAAGATGTATTTATCAGCAGCAAAAGGAGAAAAGAATTATATGGTAGCTCTATTTATAACGTTTTGAAGGCCTTCCATATTGCTTTCCATAGTGGCAACACCAATTTACATTCCCACCAACAGTGTACTGAAGTTCCACTTTCTCCACATGAATATACCACACGTGGAGAAGCAGCCTAGATGTCCATTGACAGATGAATGGATAAAGAACATGCGGGATATATATACAATGGAATATCAGTTAAAATGGAACAATTTGAGTCAGCTGTAGTGAGATGAATGAATCTAGAGCCTGTTATACAGAGTGAAGTAAGTCAGAAAGAGAAAAACAAATATCATATATTAACGCATATATATGGAATCTAAAAAACGGCACTCAGTGAACTGAGTTCAGTTTAGTTAATTTCAGTGGCTCAGTCATGTCCAACTCTTTGCGACTCCATGAATCGCAGTATGTCAGGCCTCCCTGTCCATCAACAACTCCCGGATGTCATGTCCATTACCCAAACTCATGTCCTTTGAGTCGGTGATGCCATCCAGCCATCTCATCCTCTGTCGTCCCCTTCTCCTCCTGCCCCCAATCCCTCCCAGCATCAGAGTCTTTTCCAATGAGTCAACTCTTCACATCAGGTGGCCAAAGTATTGGAGTTTCAGCTTTAGCATCAGTCCTTCCAATGAACACCCAGGACTGATCTCCTTTAGGATAGACTGGTTGGATCTCCTTGTAGTCCAGGGAACTCTCAAAAGTCTTCTCCAATGCCACAGTTCAAAAGCATCAATTCTTCAGCACTCAGCTTTCTTCATAGTCCAACTCTCGCATCCATACATGACCACTGGGAAAATCATAGCCTTGACTAGATGGACATTTGTTGGCAAAATAATATAACTGCTTTTTAATATGCTGTCTAGGTTGGTCATAACTTTCCTTCCAGGGAGTAAGCGTCTTTTAATTTCACAGCTGCAGTCACCATCTGCAATGATTTTGGAGCCCCAAAAAATAAAGTCTGACACTGTTTCCACTGTTTCCCCATCTATCTGCCATGAAGTGTTGGGGCTGGATGCCATGATCTTAGTTTTCTGAATGTTTAGCTTTAAGCCAACTTTTCCACTCTCCTCTTTCACTTTCATCAAGAGGCTTTTTAGTTCCTCTTCACTTTCTGCCATAAGGCTGGTGTCATCTGCATATCTGAGGTTACTGATATTTCTCCCAGCAATCCTGATTCCGGCTTGTGCTTCTTCCAGCCCAGCGTTTCTCATGATGCACTCTGTATATAAGTTAAATAATCAGGGTGACAATATACAGCCTTGACATACTCCTTTTCCTATTTGGAACCAGTCTGTTTTTCCATGTCCAGTTCTAACTGTTGCTTTCTGACCTGCATACAGGTTTCTCAAGAGACAGGTCAGGTGGTCTGGTATTCCCATCTCTTTCAGAACTTTCCACAGTTTATTGTGACCCACAAAGTCAAAGGCTTTGGCATAGTCAAGAAAGCAGAAATAGATGTTTTCTGGAACTCTTTTGCTTTTTTCATGATTCAGCGGAAGTTGGCAATTTGATCTCTGGTTCCTCTGCCTTTTCTAAAACCAGCTTGAACATGTGGAAGTTCACAGTTCACATATTGCTGAAGCCTGGCTTGGAGAATTTTATGCATTACTTTGCTAGCGTGTGAGATGAGTGCAATTGTGCAGTAATTTGAGCATTTTTTGGCATTGCCTTTTTTTGGGATTGGAATGAAAACTGACCTTTTCTAGTCCCGTGGCCACTGCTGAGTTTTCCAAATTTGCTGGCATATTGAGTGTAGCACTTTTACAGCATCATCCTTCACGATTTGAAATAGCTCAATCGGAATTCCATCACCTCCACTAGCTTTGTTCGTAGCAATGCTTTCTAAGGCCCACTTGACTTCACATTCCAGGATGTCTGGCTCTAGGTGAGTGATCACACCATCGTGATTATCGGGGTTGAGAAAATGGCACTAACAAACCTATTTGCAGGGAAGGAATGGAGATGCAGATGTAGAGAATGGACTTGTAGACACACTGGGGGAAGGAAAGGGAAGGACAAGTTAAGAAAGCAGCATTGACGTGTACATAATACCTTGTGTAAAATAGATAGCTAGTGGGAAGTTGCTTTATGACACGGGGAGCCCAGCCTGGTGCTCTGTGATGACCTAGAGGAGTGGGATGGGGAAGGGAAAGGAAACTCAAGAGGGAGATGATATATATACTATATAATATATATATATATAAAATATAATTATGATTGATTTGCTTGTTGTATGGCAAAAACCAACACATTGCAAAGCAATTTTCCTCCAATTAAAATATAAATTAAAAAATAGAAATAAGTCATATTTTTTTCATTTGATGAAGGACATAAAAAAATAAAAAACATTGAGTCAGTTGTAGTGAGGTGGATGAACCTAGAGACTGTGATACCAAATGAAGTCAGAAAGACAAAAATAAATATCATATATTGACTCATATATATGCCTTTTATTTTTTGACAATAGTCATCAATACATGTATGAGGTGATATCTCATTATAGTTTGTTTTTCACTGACCTGATCATTAGTGACATTTAGAAATTTTTCATGTATCTATTTCAATTTGTATATCCTCTATGGAGAAACATTGGAGAAGGTAATGGCACCCCACTCCAGTACTCTTGCCTGGAAAATCCCATGGACGGAGGAGCCTGGTGGGCTGCAGTCCATGGGGTCGCTAACAGTCGGACACGACTGAGCGACTTCACTTTCACTTTTATGCATTGGAGAAGAAAATGGCAACCCACTGCAGTGTTCTTGCCTGGAGAATCCCAAGGACAGGGGAGCCTGGTGGGCTGCCGTCTCTGGGGTCACACAGAGTTGGACACGACTAAAGTGACTTAGCAGCAGCATGGAGAAACATCTGTTCAAGCTCTTAGCCTATTTTTTCACCTTTATTGAGATACAATTGACATATAATATGTATAAAATTAAGCAGCACAGTGTGATGATATGGTTCATGTATATGTTGGGAAATTATTACCGCAATAATATTAGTTAATATATCCATTATTTCATATAATAAACCTTTTTTTTCACTTGTGGTGAGAATATTTAACATCTACTGTCTTAGCAACAACCAACTATGTAAGAGAAGACTGTTAATGATAGCGTCCACATTTTACACTGTGAGCATGTGTGGTCAATTGCTTCAGTTTTGTCCAACTTTTTGTGATCTTATGTACTGTAGCCCATCAGGCTCCTTGGTAACATTATATATTACACCCCCAGAAATTGTTTATCCTGTAACTGCAAATTTATCCACTACTCTTTGTTTCAAATCTTTGGATTTTTTTTTTTTTTCAGATTCCACATAAAAGTGAGATCATATGTTATTTCAGAATGCAGTCTCTATGACTTATTTAGCTTACAAATGCAGAATTTCCTTATTTTTATAGTTGAATAATAAATATCCATTATATGTTGCTATGTATATTACATTACTGGACTTCCCAGGTGGCTCAGTGGTGAAAAGTGCCCCTACCAATGCAGTGGATACATATTTGAACCCTGGGTTGGGAAGATCCCCTGGAGGAGGAAATGGCAACCCATTCCAGTTTTCTTGCTGGGGTGATCCCATGGACAGAGGATCCTAGCAGGCTACAGTCCATGGGGTCACAAAGAGTCAGACACAGCTCAGCAACTGTGCATGCACACACACATACATATATTATATACATTAAATATACATTTTATATAAATATAAATTACATATATGGTTCACTTTGAACAACACAGATTTGAGCTGCATAGATCCACTTATCTGTGGATTCTAAAATAAATAAATAAATAAATACTACAGTACTACCACAAGATCTGTGGTTGGTTGAATCTCCAGATGCATAACTATGGGTACTGAAGGATGACTTTAAAGTCATCCTAAAAGACACAGATTTTTAAATTGGGCAGGGAAGTGAGTGCCCTCAATGCCTGCATTATTCAAGGGTTTCACATACATAAAATATGCGTTCTTTATTCATTCTGAAATAATTGGGCACTTGGGTTGTTTCCACATCTTGGCTATTGTGAACAATACTGTAATGAATACAGCAGCACAGATATCTCTTGGAGTGGTTATTTCCTTTTGGGGTATATATACCCAGATATTGGATTGCTGGATTATATTGTAGCTTTATTTTATACTTATTGAAGAAAATTCATATTATTTTCCTTAGTGACTCTACTTTACATTTCCACCAACAATGCACAAAGATGCCCTTTTCCCCACATCCATACCAGCACTTGTTATCTCCTGTCCCCTTGATAATGGCTATTCTAACAGGCCTAATGAACTTAAAGATATATATTCATGACACTTATTCATTTTTAATTGAATTATTTGCTTATTTTTCCCTATTGAGTTGTAAGAGTTCCTTATGTAGTTTGAACATTAACTCTTTATCAGAATATGGATTAGAAATACCTTCTCCCATTTCATTGCTTGCCTTTTCATTTTTCTTAATTGTTTCTTTTGATATGTAGAATCTTTTTCATTTGGTGAAGTTTCCTCTGGTGATTTGTGCTTTCTATATCATATCCAAAAAATGTTTGGCAAAGCCAATGTCAAAGAGCTTTTCCCATATATATTCATCTAAGAGTTTTACTATTTTGAGTCTTATATTTATTCTCAAGTTGATTTTTGAGTGGAGTAAGATTAGGATCGAATCTCATTCTTTTCATGTGATTATTCAGTTCTCCCAAGAACCTTTTTTGAAGAACATTTCCTTTCCCATTGAGCATTTGTGACACCCTTGTTGAACATCAGTCAACTGTAATGCATTGGTTTATTTCTGGGTTTAATATTCTGTTCTTTTTTTTTTTTTTTTTTTTTGGTATATCTATCTTTATATCAATACTGTGCTGCATGTGCTAAGTCGCTTCAGGTGTATCTGACTCTATGCGACTCTATGGACTGCAGCCTTCCAGGTTCCTCTCTCTGTGGGATTCTCCAGCAAGAATACTGGAGGGGGTTGCCATTTCCTTCTCCAGGGGATCTTCCCAACCCAGGGAACCCATATCTCTTTGTCTCCTGTGTTGGCAAGCAGATTCTTTACCACCAGTGCCACACTGACTTAATTACTGTAGCTTTATAGTATGTTTTGAAAACAAAAAGTGTGAGGCCTTTAGTTTTGTTCTTCTTTCTCAAGGTTGCTTGGCTATCCAAAGTCCTCTGTGATTTCATATGATTTTATAACTGTTTTTGATCCAGCAATCCCAATTCTGGATATTTCTCCAAAAGAGTAGAAGTCAGAATCTTAAGAAGATATTGGTACTCTTATTTTGTTGCAGCACTGTTTATAACAGAAAAGATGTAGAAACAAGCTTAATGCCTAGAGATGGATGAATAGATAAAGAAAATGTGCTATATACAAACAATGGGACACTATTCGCTTTTTAAAAGGAAGAAATGCTGCAGTTTGTAACAACATGGATGAACCTTGTTGACATTATGCTAAATGAAATAATCCAGTCACAGAAGTATGAATATTGTTTGATTTGATTTAAAGAGGTATATAAAATAGAAAAAGTCATAGAAACAGAAAGTAGAATGGTGGTTACTAGGGGATAGGAAGCTGGGACAAAGGAGTGTTATTCAAGATGAATACTTTGTTCCAGGGAGCAAGACGGAAGAGTAGAAGGACGTGTGCTCATGTTCTCCTGCAAGAACTCCAAAACTGCAACTCTCAGCTGAACAACCATTTATAGGAGAATGTTGGATCCCACCAAAAAAAGATACCTCCTCCCCTCCAGGAAGATGGTAGGAGGGGTGAAATTGCATTTAGAATCAAACCCCATACCCACCAGAGATGCTTGGAGGGCTCAAACAAAACCTTGTGCACACCAGGACCTAGAGAACCCACAGAGACAGAGCCAGACCTGACTTTGAGTGTTTGTACGTCTCCAGTGGAGGTACAGGTCAGCAGTGACCTGCTGTAGGGCAGAGACTCTGGGTGCAGCAGACCTGGGTCTCACAGAGCCTGTGGCATGAGCCCTCTTGGAGGAGGTCACCATTTGCCCCATCATAGAGCCACTAAGCAGATGACCTACAAACTGCAGAACAATTATATCAAATAAATTATTACACTGTTAAGAAAGTTCTAAGACCCACAGCAGACTTCCCAACCTGGGGATCTGGCAAAGGGACTGAGAATCCCCAGTGAATTTGACTTTAGAAGCCAATGGGATTTGATTACAGAACTTACACAGGACTGAGGAAACAGACTATTGGAGGGCACAAACAAAACCTTGTGAGCACCAGGACGCGGGAAAAAGGGCAGTGACTCCACAAGAGACTGACCCAGACTTGTCTTTGAGTGTCCAGAAGTCTCAGGTGGAAGCTTATGGCAGCAGCGGCCTGCTGCAGGGTCCGGGGCACTGAGTGTGGCATCTAGTGCATGAGACCTTTTGAAGGAGGTCGCCATATCTTCACTACCTCCACCACAGTTTGTTCTTAGGTCAAACAGGGAGCCCCACCCATCAACAGAAAATTGGATTAAAGATTTACTGAGCATGGCCCCGCCCGTCAGAACAAGACCCAGATTCCCCCTCAGTCAGTCTATCCCATCAGGAAGCTTCCATACGCCTCTTATCCTTATCCATCAGAGGGCAGGCAGAAAGAAAACCACAATCTAATTTCACACAGAAAACTAATCAAGCTGATCACATGGACCACAGCCTTGTCTAACTCAATGAAACTATGAGCCATGCTGGGCCGCCAAAGATGGATGGCTCAAAGTGGAGAGTTCTGACAAAATGTGGTCCATTGGAGAAGGGAATCGCAAACCACATCAGTATTCTTGCCTTAAGAATCCCATGAACAGTATGAAATGGCAAAAAGATAATACTGAAAGATAAACTCCCTAGGTGAGTAGGTGCCCAATATGCTACTGGAGAAGAGTGGAGAAATAACTCCAGAAAGAATGAATACATGAAACCAAGTGGAAACAATGCACAGTTATTGATATGACTAGTGATGGAAGTAAAGTTCGATACTGTAAGAATAATACTACATAGGAACCTGGAATGTTAGGTCCAGGAATCAAGGTAAATTGCAAGTGGTCAAACAGGAGATGGCAAGAGTGAACAATGACATTTTAGGAATCAGTGAATTAAAATGGACTGGAATGGGTAAATTTAACTCAGATGACCATTATATCTATCACTGCGTGCAGGAATCCCTTAGAAGAAATGGAGTACCCAATCATAGTCAACAAAAGAGTCAAAACCCAGCAGTTGGGTACAGTCTGAAAAGCAACAGAATGATATCTGTTCGTTTCCAAGGCAAGCCAAGCAATATCATGGTAATCCAAGTCTATGTCCCAACCATTAATGCTGAAGAAGCTGAAGCTGAACGATTCTATGAAGACCTACAAGACCTTATAGAACTAGCACCCGAAAAAGATGCCCTTTTCATCATGGGGACAGGAATGCAAAAATAGGAAGTTAAGAGATACCTAAAGTAACAGGCAAATTTGGCCTTGGAGTATGAAATTAAGCAGGGAAAAGGCTAACAGAGTTTTGTCAAAAGAATCCACTGGTCATAGTAAACACCTTCTTCCCACAACATAAGAGAGGACTCTACACATGAACATCACCAGAGGGTCAATACTAAAATCAGACTGCTTATATTCTTTGCAGCCAAAGATGGAAAGCTCTATATAGTCAGCAAAAACAAGACTGGGAGCTAACTGTGGCTCAGATCATGAACTGCTAATCGCCAAATTGGACTTAAATAGAAGTAAATAGGGAAAACCATTAGACTATTCAGGTAGGACCTGAATCAAATCCCTTGTGATTATACAGTGGAAGTGACAAGTAGATTCAAGTGATTAGATCTGATAGACAGAAAACTATGGATGGAAGTTTTTGACATTGTACAGGAGGCAGAGATCAAGACCATCCCAAAGAAAAAGAAATGTAAACTGGCAAAATGGTTTTCTGAAGAGGCCTTACAAATAGCCAAGAAAAGAAGAGAAGGGAAAGGCAAAGAAGAAAAGGAAAGATATATCTATTTGAATGCAGAGTTCTAACGAATAGCAAGGAGAGATAAGAAGCCTTCTTCAGTGATCAAATGAAAGAAATAAAGGAAAGCAACAGAAAAGGAAAGACTAGAGATGTCTTAAAGAAAATCAGAGATACAACAGGAAAACTTCATGCAAAGATGGGCACAATAAAGGACAGAAATGGTATGGACCTAACAGAAGCAGAAGATATTGAGAAGAGGTGGCAAGAATATATAGTAGAATTATCCAGAAAAGATCTTCATCACCCAGATAACCACAATGGGGTGACCACTCACCTAGAGCCAGACTTCCTGGAACATGCAGTAAAATAGGCCTTAGGAAGCATCACTAAGAAACAAAGCTAGTGGAGGTGATGGGAATTCCAGCTGAGTTATTTCAAATCCTAAAAGAGAAGGTTTTGAAAGTGCTTCACTCAATGTACCAGCAAATTTGGAAATCCCAGCAGTGGCCACAGGACTGGAAAAGGTCAGTTTCTATTCCAATCCCAAAGAAACACAATGCCAAAGAATGTTCAAACTACCTCACAATTGCACTCATCTCACACACTAGTAAAGTAATGCTCAAAATTTTCCAAGCCAGGCTTCAACAGGATATGAACTATGAAATTCCAGATATGCAAGCAAGATTTATAAAAGACAGAGGAACCAGAGATCAAATTTCCAACATTCTCTGGATCATCAAAAAAGCAAGAGAGTTCCCCCCCCCAAAAAAAAAATCTACTTTATTTTTTTTAATTTATTTATTTTAATTAGAGGCTAATTACTTTACAATATTGTATTGGTTTTGCCATACATGAACATGAATCCAGGACGGATGTTCCCCATCCTGAACTCCCCTCCCACCTCCCTCCCCATACCATCCCTCTGGGTCATCCCAGTGCACCAGCCCCAAGCATCCTGCATCCTGCATCAAACCTGGACTGGTGATTCGTTTCTTATATGATATTATACGTTTCAATGCCATTCTCCCAAATCATCCCCACCCCCTCTCCCACAGAGTCCAAAAGACTGTTCTATACATAGGAGTCTCTTTTGCTGTCTCACATACTGGGTTATCATTACCATCTTTCTAAATTCCATATATATGCGTTAGTATACTGTATTGGTGTTTTTCTTTCTGGCTTACTTCACACTGTATAATCGGCTCCAGTTTCAACCACCTCATTAGAACTGATTCAAATGCATTCTTTTTAATGGCTGAGTAATACTCCATTGTGTATATGTACCACTGCTTTCTTATCCATTCATCTGCTGATGGACATCTAGGTTTCTTCTATGCCTGGCTATTATAAACAGTGCTGCGATGAACATTGGGGTACACGTGTCTCTTTCAAATCTGGTTTCCTTGGTGTATATGCCCAGCAATGGGATTGCTGGGTCGTATGGCAGTTCTATTTCCAGTTTTTTAAGGAATCTCCACACTGTTCTCCATAGTGGCTGTACTAGTTTGCATTCCCACCAACAGTGTAAGAGGGTTCCCTTTTCTCCACACCCTCTCCAGCATTTATTACTTGTAGACTTTTGGATCGCAGCCATTCTGACTGGTGTGAAATGGTACCTCATTGTGATTTTGATTTGCATTTCTCTGATAATGAGTGATGTTGAGCATCTTTTTATGTGTTTGTTAGCCATCTGTATGTCTTCTTTGGAGAAATGTCTGTTTAGTTCTTTGGCCCATTTTTTGATTGGGTCATTTATTTTTCTGGAATTGAGCTGCAGGAGTTGCTTGTATATTTTTGAGATCAGTTGTTTGTCAGTTGCTTAATTTGCTATTATTTTCTCCCATTCTGAAGGCTGTCTTTTCACCTTGCTTATAGTTTCTTTTGTTGTGCAGAAACTTTTAATTTTAATTAGATTCCATTTGTTTATTTTTGCTTTTATTTCCAATATTCTGGGAGGTGGGTCATAGAGGATCCTGCTGTGATGTATGTCGGAGAGAGTTTTGTCTATGTTTTATAGTTTCTGGTCTTACGTTTAGATCTTTAATCCATTTTGAGTTTATTTTTGTGTATGGTGTTAGAAAGTGTCCCAGTTTCATTCTTTTACAAGTGGTTGACCTGTCAACACAAAGAAATCCCTTGCATTCCTATACACTAATAATGAGAAAATAGAAAGAGAAATTAAGGAAACAATCCCATTCACCATTGCAATGAAAATAATAAAATACTTAGGAATATACCTACCTAAAGAAACTAAAGACCTATATATAGAAAACTATAAAACACTGGTGAAAGAAATCAAAGAGGACACTAATAGATGGAGAAATATACCATGTTCATAGATTGGAAGAATCAATATAGTGAAAAGAGTATACTACCCAAAGCAATCTATAGATTAAATTCAATCCCTATCAAGCTAACAATGGTATTTTTCACAGAGCTAGAACAAATAATTTCACAATTTGTATGGAAATACAAAAAACTTCAAATAGCCACAGCAATCTTGAGAAAGAAGAACGGAACTGGAGGAATCAACCTGCCTGACTTCAGGCTGTACTACAAAGCCACAGTCATCAAGACAGTATGGTACTGGCACAAAGACAGAAATATAGATCAATGGAACGAAAATTGAAAGCCCAGAGATAAACCCAAGCACCTATGGACACCTCATCTTTGACAAAGGAGGCAAGAATATATAATGGAGAAAAGACAATCTCTTTAACAAGTGGTGCTGGGGAAAGTGGTCAACCACTTGTAAAAGAATGAAACTGGAACACTCTTTACTTCTACTTTATTAACTACACCAAAGCCTGTGACTGTGTGGGTCTCAGCAAAATGTGGAAAATTCTTAAAATTATGAGAATACCAGATCACCTTACCTGCCTCCTGAGAAATCTGTATGCAAGTGAAGGAGCAACAGTTAGAACTGGACATGGAACAACTGAGTGGTTCCAAGTTGGGAAAGGAGTACGTCAAGGCTGTATATTGTCGCCCTGCTTATTTAATCTATATGCAGAGCACATCATGTGAAATGCCAGGCTGGATGAAACACAAGCTGGAATCAAGATTACTGGGAGAAATAAAAATAACCTCAGATATGCAGATGACACCACCCTTATGGCAGAAAGCAAAGAAAAAATAAAGAACCTGTTGATGAAAGTGTAGGAGGAGAGTGAAAATTTTGACTTAAAACTCAACTTTCAAAAAACTAAGGTCATGGCATCTGGTCCCATCACTTCATGGCAAATAAATGGGGAAACAATGGAAACAGTGAAAGACTTTATTTTCTTGGGCTCCCAAATCACTGCAGATGGTGACTGTAGCCATGAAATTAAAGATGCTTTTTCCTTGAAAGAAAAGCTATGACAACCTAAACAGTTTATTAAATATCAGATACATTAGTTTGCCAACAAAGGTCCATCGAGTCAGAGCTATGATTTTTCTAGTAGTCAGCTATGGATGTGAGAGCTGGATCGTAAAGAAAGCTGAGCTCCAAAGAACTGATGCTTTTGAACTGTGGTGTTGGAGAAGAACCTGGAGAGTCCCTTGGAATGCAAGGAGATCAAACCCATTAATCCTAAAGAAAATACGTCCTGTATATTCATCGGAAGGACTGATGCTGAAGCTGAAACTCCAATACTTTGGCCACTTGATGCAAAGAACTGGTCATTTGAAAAGACACCGATGCTGGGAAAGATTGAAGGGAGGAAGAAAAAGGGACGACAGAGGATAAGATGGTCGGATGGCATCACCAACTCGATGGACATGAGGTTGAGCAAGATCTGGGGGTTGGTAATGGACGGGGAAGACTGACGTGCTGCAGCCCATGGAGTAGCAAAGAGTTGGACAGGACTGATTAACTGAACTAAACTGAATTGAATATTGTTCTAAAGATATACTCTAAAACACTGTGTCTATTGTTAGCAATACTGTTTGTCACACTTAAAAATCTGTTAAGAGCACAGTTCTCATGTCACGTGTGTTCACTGCTATAAAATAAAAATTAAAAACCTTAGAAGGGATTTTGATTCAGTGTTGAGGTTAAATTATAGGAGAAATTTTTCTGATCCAAGGAACTCTAAATGATATTGCTAATATATTTTAAATAGTATATAATAAAGGAAGAGAAAAAAATGCTTATACATATATTCTATTTTCTATGAAAGGCTAGAAATAACTTTGTAGTAGTTTTTGAAATGCCATGCTGTCACTATATATGAACCTCTCATTAAATTTACTAGAAGTAGGATTTTCTTTTCTTTTTTCCTCAAAGTAGCTAATAAACTGCAAAAGCTCTGAACAATAATTTAAGTCATTGTTTGTAATTTGTAAATATAATAAAGTGCCATTACCAGAGTTGCCTACCAAAACAGAAACTTACTATTATTATTCACCCAATAGCCAATTATTCTCTATTCCTCATCCAAACAAGAATAAGGTTAAAATCTAAGTAACTTAAATATAATTTTTCTAAGTTTACATGAAAAAACAAGGTTGAAAAGTACAATATTATAATCACCAGTATATCCATCATCCACATTTAACCCTTGTTAAAGTTTTATCTTATTTACAACCCATTTGCTCTTTATATTTACTATAGATATGCATATATATAGGTATGTTATATGTATACATATATTTATATATGCAGTATATATTATATATAATAGATAAATATATACAAATTGAAACCACAAATCCTACTCCTACAAAAACAACAATAATAAAATTCCAGCATATTTGTTTCTGGAGGGAGTTGAGTTGATTTAGAATTGGGGGGAAGAAAAGCCTTTCTATCATGGATGTTGTCATGCGCAAGAGTGATCTAAAAGTCAGAAGTATAGGTTGGCCAATGTAGCTAGCTTAAAGTTATGACCATGGTTATGGCAAGCAGACCGGTGGAGTAGCAAAGAGTTTTAAGAGGGAGATAAATTTAATAAGTTCCCACATATGTTTGTCAGCCTGGAAGAATGCATACATGCTCAAGAAGTAAAGATTGAAGAGGGCCCTTTATACATATATCTGCCTGAATATGAGTACTTGTGCACATGCAAAGCAGACCTGGGAGAATCTTGTTGAAAGTAAGAGTTGAGGAAGAGTTTTAAATATACTGATTTTGAATGTGTTCCCAAACCCACATATATCTATTTTTGAAAGGTGGAGATTTTACTGGGGCATGGTGCTTGCTTCCAACCTCTGGCCAATTATTTGCTTACCATTAAGCCATATTGACACAAGGTAACATCTAGAAATCCAAAAGTAAAGATTTTCTAGTGTTTAAAAGAGCCTGAATGGAGACATTAGAAGTTACACACTGCCAGAAGAATAGATATCACAGATTTATGCCAGACAGGTTACTAAACAAGCAGATAAACACTCAAAAGCATCAATTATAAGCACTAAGAGAAAAAAAAAATCAGTAGATATTTATTACAATACCTAACTTTTACTAGAAATTATGACATGAAATAAACATGAAAATGTGATCCATACTCGGGGGGGGGGGCGGGGAGAAGTCATAGAGTATATCTGAAGGGCTTAATCCTGAACTTTGCAAAAAGTAATTTTATAACAGCTGTTATAAATATATTTAAAAATATGTAAGTAAACCATGTTTAAAATTTAAGGGAGGTAAGGACAATAATGATTCATAAAATAATGAATATCAATACAGAGAAAATTATTACAAAAAGTAGCAAACTTCTAGCGACTGAACTGAATTTAACTCCTCTTGAGTGTGAGTAGACTTTGTGAATATTATAGAATATTCTTGATTAAGCTACATTATATAGCAAAGGTGATGGAACAAGAACTGTTATGATTGCATTGTGTTATTTAAAACTCCATCTGTCTACTAGAGAGAGGTTTTCTAGATTTTTGCAGTTTTCTTAGCATCAGGGATTTTTCCAATGAGTCAACTGTTCATATCAGATGACCAAAATACTGAAGTTTCAGCTTCAGCATCAGTCCTTCCAATGAGTACTCCAAGTTCATTTCCCTTAAGATTGATGGGTTTGATCTTTCTGTCCAATGGACTCTGCAGCATCAGAGTCTTCTCCAGCACAAGAGTTCAAAGGCATCGATTATCTGGTGCTCTGCCTTCTTTACGGTCCAGCTCTCACAACCAAATGTGACCACTGGGAAGACCATAATCTTGACTCTATGGACCTTTGTTGACAGAGTTAAGTGCCTATTCAATTCTACAATTAGAGTGGTATCATCCATGTATCTGAGGTTGCTGATATTTCTTCCTCCTATCTTTATTCCAGCTTGTAACTCATCTAGCCCAGCATTTCTCATGATGTGCTCAACATGTAAATTAAACAAACAGGATGACTGCAGATAGTCCTGTCATAATCAGTTGTTCCATACAGGGTTCTGACTATTGCTTCTTGATCCACATACAGGTGTCTCAGGAGACAGGTTAGATGGTCTGGTATTTCCATCTCTTTAACAGCTTTCCACGGTTTACTATGATCCACATAGTCAAAGGTTTTGGCGTAGTTGATGAAACAGAGGTAGATGTTTTTCTGAAATTCCCTAGCTTTCTCGGTGATACAGTGAATGTTGGCAATTAGATCTCTGGTTCCTATTCCTTTTCTAAACCCAGCTTGCACATCTGGAAGTTCTTGGTACACATAACACTGAAGGCTGCTAAGATACTACGGTACAAAACAAGTACCATTTCTACCAATATTCCATACATATTAAGAGTACTTACACATGTATTTTAATCATTTTTATAAAAGATAAAAGCATGTAGTACAAATATGCTTTACTATTATTTATGTTTTCTGCTGCCCCCAAAACATTTCAACCAAGACATAGAGTAGTGTGATTTTTATAGACATAGTATTTGCTTTGAAGACCATTTACTTGTTACAAAAGTACACAATTTTAATTATTAAAATAATCCATATAAGCAACACTATTTAAAGGAATATCTGAGTCTTATTACCCAAAATGATTTTCTTTTTAATTTCTATATATTTGGATAATTTTATTTAATTTTTAGAATACTATTTATTTTTGTCACATACAGATGATAATACACCAGTTGCAAGAGATTTAAAAGGAATTATGTGAAAGAAGCTTTATAACATTTATCCTATACAAAGGATAGCTAAAAATGTTTCTTATAATTTACATAAAAATAGATGATGTGGAATAAGAATTCTAATATCATTAAACATTAAGATAATATCATTATCTCAGGAATTTATTCCACATCTCAATAATTTCCATCTGATTGCAAGAATCCATAGGAATTATAAATGAGTTCCCCGTTTCTTTATGTTTCTAACAAATTGGAAACATCACATTAGAATTCAGTCTTTTTTCTCGCCATGACTTTTAGTATTTAGTTTCCATTTGAACAACCAATGCATTTGTCTAAATCACCAGGGTGCCTAACTCTGAGAGGAAGTAGAGGCATGCACACACTAACTTTTATGTCATCTTGTCATGCTGAAGTATCTCAAGGTGCTTTGCAATAACATTAAACTTAAAAAACTTATCTCGCCTGCTGAGTTAATTAGTTAAATCAGATAAGTGGCAATGACAACAAACACATCTTGCACTCAGGCTTAACCCTGGAGCCAGTATCCATAGACATGGAGGAGTCCCTTGAAACAGGTGCCTTGTAGCTCAAAGGGAGACCACCTGCTGAGACATATTTTAGCAGAGAAGATGTAAGGAGACTTGCTTTTGTTGACTTGAACTTTTGAACAGTGAAAAGAATCCTTAGTCCAAGAAGGCAAGCCTGTGCTTTTGATGAGCACTGTGAGATAAAGTTATTTTAGTGGTGAGATATAAAATTTTTCAATGTGACACTATAACAAGCCTTACACACAATGATGTAAGTTCTTAATAATTGGCAGTGACTGTGTTTTGAATTGGTCATAATCCATTAAATAAATGAACTAGGTTATCCAAGAAAAAATGTTATATGTTTTACACTTTATAAAAAAATGACCAAGACACTGACTGAAACCATCCAAAGAGAGGTAATGCTAGTTCTTTCTGGTTAAGAGCAGACATAGTCACCAGATTGAAATCAATAAAGCACAATTCAAATTGCTTAACCTCAATAATGTTA
The DNA here is from genome assembly GCF_029407905.1 of Bubalus kerabau. Classification (NCBI taxonomy): domain Eukaryota; kingdom Metazoa; phylum Chordata; class Mammalia; order Artiodactyla; family Bovidae; genus Bubalus; species Bubalus kerabau. Next base: position 4,776,082 of record NC_073635.1, on the reverse strand, counting down.
CTACTGTTGAAAACTCTAGGAAGCCATAGAACCAGCTTCGGTCAAGGAATAGAATTTCAGAATGAGCATTTAACATTCGTACAATCCCACTAAACTTCCGGAGTGACATTAGAAAGATAGTGATATGGGTTATTCCCAATTCAGTCCCCTTCACAAGAAAACCAACTAGCAATTATGTATAGACATTACGTCATTGTGAAAATCCTAAAACACAGAAGCTGATGTACACCCTGGGCCAAAGACTGAGATGAACTGCATTAGCAGAGCAAAGGAGTTGCTACATACCGACCCTAACTGTTAGCACAGCACCACACAGAGAGGAACTCCTGGGCCTATGGTTACTCCAGTGGGCAAAAGGGATGCTCACTTGGGTCTCACTTTATATGAATTGCAGGGTGAATATGTGGGATTGACCAATGGAGAGCTGGTTGTAACAGAGAAGGTGAGTGGGTTTAGAGCTGATATCTGGACTTATATCTTGGCAGACTGAGCTCCTCTGTGAAGGAACACCCTAGTGGCTCAACCAGTGGATTTGTCTATCTTCAGAGCCAAGATGATAACCCTGTTCTTCCAAAAAAACTTGGGGCACAATACTGCCTTATTCAGGACCATGAACAATAAACCTTGCTGACCTTGGGGCTTATTCTACCCAGTCTGGGCAAGAAATAGTCATGCCTGATTCTGAGTGAAGCACCTGCTAAGCTAAGTCGCTTCAGTCGTGTCCGACTCTGTGCAACCCCATAGACTGAAGCCCACCAGGCCCCTCTGTCCCTGGGATTCTCCAGGCAAGAACACTGGAGTGGGTTGCCATTTCCTTCTCCAATGCATGAAAGAGAAAAGTGAAAGTGAAGTCGCTCAATCGTGTCCGACTCTTAGCAACCCCATGGACTGCAGCCTACCAGGCTCCTCCATCCATGGGATTTTCCAGGCAAGAGTACTGGAGTTGGGTGCCATTGCCTTCTCCGAGTGAAGCACCTAGCTCCATCCAAATGGGAGCCTGCTGAAGCTCCTGGGAAGTTGCATAATGCAGTAGCACCCAAGTCATGAGCCTGGTTGTCAGTGATATTAATCTTCAGAGTAAAGATTGTGGCCCTATTTAATCAAGAAACTCTGTGCACAGTTCTGTCTGATTCAGAACCTCAAGCAATGAGCCTCACAAGCCCTGAAACATTTTCTGTCATCCTGCCTAGGCAGGGAAGCTAATTCACATATCTACCTATTGCTGAGTATAGGCCCCTGCCCTACCCAATTGGGAAATCTAACCAGAGAACCTAAAAATCTGTGCAGCCCAGCAGTGGAGAGCCTGTCCTGTGGCTGTACCCCTGTGCAGAGCCAAGTTAGCAAGATTTGTGCATAGTTCTGTCTCATTCAAGACCCTCCAAAATGAGCTTGCCAGTCTGGGAGTCTGTTCTGCCACCCCATACAAACAAGGGAGATAATTCATAATCTTGTCTGCTGCTGGATATAGCCTCCAACCATATCCAATAAAGAAACCTGGACAGAGCACCTGAAAAAAATGAAATAGCCAGCAGAACTAAAACAGAGGGCCATCCTAGTGGCTATTCCCACATGCAGAGATAAACTGATAGTCCCATCTGGCCAAGGAGTTTGATGCACAGTTCCACTTGATTTGTTTCCCAAACAATGAGCCTTGCCAGCCTTGAGGTCTGTTCTGAGGCCCTGCCAGGACAAGAAAGCTAATTTGTACCCTTGCCCACTGTTGAATAAAATGTTAATCTTGACAAACAAAGAAACCTAATTAGGACATATAGAAAGATACATACCCCATGCTATAGCCTCTATTGAGTGGCACTTGGCTAGTGAGACCTATCCAAGACTTTCCCGTATTCAGAGCAAAGCCAGTGGCCCCATCTGGCCAGGAAATTCGGTGCATGGTGCACCATTCTGCACAATTTGGATCTCTAAACAATGAGCTGTATTGGCCTTGAGACTTATTTTTTCCATCCCCTCCCAGGAAGGCTAGCTAATCTGTAGTCCTGCCAACTGCTGAGTATAATATTCCATCTTACCTGACTAGGAAAATTGACCAGGAAATCCAGATTACTGTGGAGCACATCCTACCACCACACTTGAAAAGGAGCCAAACTAGTCATCCCATCCAGCTATATCTAGACAGCAGCATCACCCCAATTATTTTGGATAAGGAGTAGTCTTACTTAATTTAGACCCCAAAAGTGAGCATATGCCCAAGGGTGTTATCAACAGACGCATCCAGAACCCCAAGTTGATCTGACTAGCAATGGATGGACTGTTTTTGTCAAAGCAAACATGTAAACTCTGGGAGAAGAGACCACCTATTCATATGTGCAGGCATCAATAAAAAGAACTGTGAATCAAAAAAATCAGGCAGACATGACTTCAACAAATGAAACATAAAGTTCTAATAAGTGCTTCTTAAAAAAAAAAAAACAACTCTATGAACTATCTCACAAAGAATTCAAAGTAGTTCTTTTAAAGTAGTTTAATGAGCTACAAGGACACAAGCAGAAAACTAAAGAAACAAGGAAACAATACATGTACAAAATGAGAAGTTCAACAAAGAAATAGAAACTATCAAAATACAATCAGAAATCAAAAACCTGAAGGATACAATGGGTGACTAGAAGAATTTAACAGAGGACTTCAACATCCAACTCAATCAAGTAGAAGAAAGACTCACAGTAATAAAGTTAAGACATTAAAATCATCTGTCAGAGAAGCCAAAAAGAAACAGAATTAAAAAGAGTGAAGCAAGCCTAAAGAATGTATAGGTATTGTGAAAACAAACAATATTTATAAGAATCATAGAAGAAGATGAGTAAAAGAGGACAGAAAGCAGGTGCCAAGCAATGATAGCTGAAACCTTCCCAAACTTGAGCTAAGAAAATGACATCCATATTCATGAGGCCAAAAAATACTAAGTAGATTGAACACACACAAAAAAAACTGCATTGAGGCACATTGTAATTAAACTAAGAAGCCAAAATCAAAAGGGAAATTTTATCAGGAGCAAGAGAAAAGTAACATGTCACACACAAGGGAAGCACCATAAGACTCTAGAAGAATTTTTCAATGAAAATTTTTCAGATCCGGAGAAAATGGACTAGTATATTACAAATCCTGAAGAAGAAGAAGAAGAAGAAGAAGAAGAAAAATCTGTCAACCAAGAATACTATACTCAGCAAAGTGGTCCTTCAGAGATGGAGGCGAAATAATTTCCCTTAGAATCAAATGCTAAGGGAGTGTATCATCACTCAATCTGCCTTACAAGAAATATTAAAGAGAGTTCATCAAGTGATCATAAAAATGCTAATTTAGAGTATAAAAACAGACAAATGCAGGTGTAAAACTCACTGGTATTGGTGAATATATAGTCAAAGTAAGTTTCTCTAATCTCATAAAAGCAGTGAAGCATAATTCACTGAAGGTTATAGTTTAAAGGTTAAAAAAAAAGAAAGCAATTTAAAATAATTATAATAATTTACTATTGGATACACTATATAAAAATATGCATGCTGCAATATCAACAACCAAAATGTAACCAAAAGAGAAGCAAAAGTGTAAAGTCTAAGAATGCTATTGACATTGTTCAGATCAGATCAGTCGCTCAGTCATGTCCGACTCTTTGCGACCCCATGAATCGCAGCACGCCAGGCCTCCCAGTCCATCACCAACTCCCGGAGTTCACTGAGACTCAGGTCCATCAAGTCAGTGATGCCATCCAGTCATCTCATCCTCTGTCGTCCCCTTCTCCTCCTGCCCCCAATCCCTCCCAGCATCAGAGTCTTTTCCAATGAGTCAACTCTTCGCATGAGGTGGCCAAAGTACTGGAGTTTCAGCTTTTGCATCATTCCTGCCAAAGAAATCCCAGGGCTGATCTCCTTCAGAATGGACTTGTTGGATCTCCTTTCAATCCAAGGGACTCTCAAGAGTCTTCTCCAACACCACAGTTCAAAAGCATCAATTCTTTGGCTCTCAGCCTTCTTCGCAGTCCAACTCTCACATCCATACATGACCACAGGAAAAATCATAGCCTATCAGCCTTAAAAAGTGTTAAAAATATAAAATATTTTTGTAAATTTTATGGTAAACACAAGGAAAACATGGAGTAGATACACAAAAAAATTATGATAAAGTCAAAATGTATCTCTTCAAAAGTCATTACATCACCAAAGAAGACAGCAATATAAGATCTACAAAGCAAAATGGATCTACAAAGCACCAGAAAACAATAACTAAAATAACATTTGTAAGTCCTTCTCTAGCAACAATTATTTTAAATGTAAGCAAATTAAAGTTTCCAATAAAAGACAGAATGGCTGGGTGTATAAAAACCAAGGTATTATGATATGTTGCCTAAGATAGACTCACTTTAGTTTTAAGGATACACATAGACTGAAAGTGAAGACATGTAAAAAAGATATTTTAAGCAAATGATAAATGAAAGAAAGCATAAGTAGGTATCCTTAATATCAGGTATTATATGTTTCAAGCTACAAATGATCAAAAGAAGAAAAAGTTCATTATATAATGATAAAGTCATCAATTCATCAAGAAGATATAAGAATTGTAAATATTTGTGCACCCACTATCTACTCATCTAAATATATACAGTGAATACTAACAAAACCAAAAGAAGTAATTAGCAATACAATAATGGCTGGGGAATTTAATATACCACTCTCAACAATGGAGATGTCATCCAGGCAGAGAAAGAATAAGAAAACAGTGGATTTGAACAATAGCTAAAATCATGTGAACCTAAGAAACACATACAGAACAATTTCAACAATGGCAGAATACATATTCTTCTCAAGTACATGTGGGATATTTTCTGGGAGAAAATATCAAGAACACACAAACACATGGAAATTAAACACACTTCTGAAAAACTAACAAATCAAAGAAGAAATTAAAACAGAAAAAAGTAATTTGAGACAAAATATAATGGAAACAAAACATATCAAAACTTAGAAATTATAGCAAGAGATATTCAAATAGAGTAATTTATAGCTACAAATGCAAACATCAGGAAAGTAGAAAAATGTCAAGTAAACAACCTAACTTTATAACTAAAGCAGCTATAAAAAGAAAAGCAAATTAAGCTCAAAGTTAGTAGAAGGAAGGAAATAATAAAAATGAGAGCAGAAGTAAATTAAAGGGATAAGGAAAACAGTAGAGATGATTAAAAAAAAAAGAGTTAATTATTTGTAAAGATAAACAAGATTGTCAGACTTTAGCTAGACTAACCAAGAACAAAAGGGAAAGGACTCAAATAAATAAAATTGTATATGAAAGAAAAGATATAAAAACTAATAGCAAATAAACACACAAAATCATGAGGCTACTATGAACAATTATACAAGAACAAACTGGACAACCTGAAAAAAAGAAAAAAAAAAAAAAAAAAAAGATAAATTCTAGGAAACATGCAAACTTCCAAGACTGAATCAGTAGAAAAACAAAACAAAAACTGAATAGACTAATAATTAGTAACAAGATTGAATCAGTAATCAAAAAACTTCCAAGAAAAATAAGCCCAGAAACAGATATGTTAATTGGTGAATTTTACCAAATGCTTAAATAAAAATTGTCAAGCCTTCTGAAATACTAGTAAATCAAAATTTGCAACATATTAAAATGATTGTACCCCATGATCATGCAGAATTTATTCTCGGAATGCAAGAATGGTTCAACATATGCAAATAAATCACTGTAATGCATCATATTAATCTAACAAAAAATAAGAAGTATGTGAACATCTCAATAGAAACAGAAAAAATATTTGAGAAGATTCAGCATCCATTCACAGTGCAAACTATATAATACCTCAACATAATAAATGTCTTATATGATGACCACAGTTAACATTATATTCGTTGCTGAAAGGTTGAAAGTTTTTCTTATACAATCAAAAATAAGATAAGGGTGCTCACTCTCACTATTCCTGTTCAACATAGTTCCGAAAGTCCTAACCAAAGTAGTCAAGCAAGAAAAGAAATAAAAGTCATCAGAACTGGAAACGAAGTAGTAAAAATAGTTTCTATTTGTAGGTGACATGATTTTATATAGAGAAAATTCTTAAGATTACACAAAACATCTGTTGAAATTAATCAGTAAATTTGGTAAAGGTGCAGGATACAAAATCAACATACACAAATGGTTAGTGTTTTTATAAGTGAAGTTGCTCAGTAGTGTCTGACTCTTTGCAACCCTATGGATGTAGCCTACCAGGCTCCTCCATCCATGGAATTTTCCAGGCAAGAGTACTGGAGTGAGTTGCCATTTCCTTCTCCAGGGGATCTTCCCAACCCAGGGATCAAACCTGGGTCTTCTGCATTGCAGGCAGACACTTTACCATCTGAGCCACCATACACTAACAATAAATTATTTGAAAAATAAATGAAAGCCTCATTTGGCATAATCAAACAAGAAAATATTAATGTATAAAAAAAGTTAAACAAGGAGGTGGAAGATCTTTATACTAAAAAGTATAAGATGTTAATGAAGAAATTCTAAAAGATACAAGTATGTGGAAAGTTAACCTATGATTATGGATTAAAATAGTTAATATTGTTAAAATGTTCTTACAACTCAAAACCTTATGGAGTCGAGTCCTTATGGAGTCCTTATGACTCCACTGCTATTTTTGGCAAAAGTAGTAAAACCAATCCTAAAATTTGCATGGAACCACAAAAGACCATGAATAGCTAAAATAATCCTGAGTAGGAAGAACTAAACTGGAGGCATCACAATTTCTCATTTCAAACTGTACCACAAAGTTATATAATAATCAAAACAATATGGTGTTAAAACAGACACACAGACTAATGGGGCAGAAAAAGAGCCCAGAAATAAACTCATGCATAAACAGTCAACTAACATATGAAAAGAAAGCAAAGAATACTCAAAGGAGGAAAGATAATCTCTTCAATATATGGTGCTGGGAAAAATGAAATATTTACATGCATAGAATGAAATTAGACCCCCATCTTACTCCATTCACAAAAATTAATTCTAAACTGATTAAAAATTCAAATGTAAGAAATGAAGCCATACTACTAATAGAATAAAAAGTGGGGATAATAAAAAACTTCTTGACTTAGATTTTGACAATATTTTAAGACACCTGAATAACAATTAACAAAATAAAAGATAAACAAGTGGTACAAGATAAACAAGTTCTATCAAGCTAGAAGCTTCTGCAAAGAAACAATCATTAAAATGAAAAGGCAATTTGCCTATGAAAGGGAGAAGTGGTTTGAAAAAATATATTCTGATGAGGGATTAGTATCCTATATATATATATATATAAGTTCTTATATATATAAGAAACTTATACAACTCAGGAACAAAAAGCAAATAGTTCAATTATAAAAAGAACAAAGACATAAATAGACATTTCTCCAAAGAGGATATTCAAATAGCTAGCAGGTACATGAAAAGGTGGTTAATATCACTAATCATTAGGGAAATGCAAGTCAAAACCACAGTGAGATATATCATCTCATATCTAATAGAATGATGATCATCAAAAAGATAAGTGACAATAAGTTCTGGTGAAAATTTAGAAAAAATGGAACCCTCATGTACTGTTGGTAGGAATGTAAATTGGCATATCCAGTTTGGGGGCTTCCCTGGTGGTTCAGACAGTAAAGAATCTGCCTGCAATGCAGGAGACTCGGGTTCAGTACCTGAGTTGGGAAGATTCCCTGGAAAGGGAATGGCTACCCATTCCAGTATTCTTGCCTGGAGAGTTCCATGGACAGAGAAGACTGGCGGTCTACAGTCCATGGGGTCATAAACAGTTAGAGATGACTGAGTGACTAACATATCCAATAAGGAAATTGTATGGAACTTTCTCAAAAAATTAAAAGTAAAATTAACATATGATCCAAAAATTTCATTTCTGACTATAGATACAAAGATATTAAATTATTATCTCAACGAGATATATGCACTTCTGTTTATTGCAGTATTATTTACAATAGTCAAGACACAGCCACAACCTAAATTTCTAATGACTGATGAAAAGATACAGAAAATATAGTATATACTCATACATATATATGTATAGCATCTTATTTACACATGAAAGTAAGGAAATTCTGCAATTAGAAATTATATGAATGGACTTTGAGGGCATTATGTAAATAAAATAAGTCAGACAAAGCCAAATACTGTATGATATCACTTATATGTGAAATCTGATAAAACCAGACTAATAGAGATCAGATTTTGTGGTTGCCAAAGGTGTGGGTCAGAGGTTGGGGAAATTGGGTGAAGGTAATCAAAAAGTATAAACTTGCAGTTATATAAGAAATAATTTCTGAGGCTATAGCATACATATGATGACTATAGCTAACAATGCTGTTTTGTATATTTGATAGCTGCTAAGAGAGGCTCATTGATTCTAGGCACCAGCGAACTAAAATGGACTGGAATGGCTGAATTTAACTCAGATGACCATTATATCTACTACTGCGGGCAGGAATCCCTTAGAAGAATGGAGTAGCCATCATGGTCAACAAAAGAGTCTGAAATGCAGTACTTGGATGCAATCTCAAAAACAACAGAATGATCTCTGTTCGTTTCCAAGGAAAATCATCCAATATCACAGTAATCCAAGTCTATGCCCCAACCAGTAATGCTGAAGAAGCTGAAGTTGAATGGTTCTATGAAGACCTACAAGACCTTTTAGAACTAACACCCAAAAAAGATGTCCTTTTCATTATAGGGGACTGGAATGCAAAAGTGGGAAGTCAAGAAGCAACTGGAGTAACAGGCAAATGTAGCCTTGGAATACGGAATGAAGCAGGGCAAAGACTAATAGAGTTTTGCCAAGAAAATGCACTGGTCATGGCAAACACCCTCTTCCAACAACACAAGAGAAGACTCTACACGTGGACATCGCCAGATGGTCAACACCGAAATTAGATTGATTATATTCTTTGCAGCCGAAGATGGAGAAGCTCTATACAGTTAGCAAAAACAAGACCAGGAGCTGACTGTAGCTCAGATCATGAATTCCTTATTGCCAAATTCAGACTGAAATTGAAGAAAGTAGGGGAAACCACTAGACCATTCAGGTATGAACTAAATCAAATCCCTTATGATTATATAGTGGAAGTGAGAAATAGATTTAAGGCACTAGATCTGATAGATAGAGTGCCTGATGAACTATGAACTGAGGTTTGTGACATTGTACAGGAGACAGGGATCAGGATCATCCCCATGGAAAAGAAATGCAAAAAAGCAAAATGGCTGTCTGGGGAGGCCTTACAAATAGCTGTGAAAAGAAGAGAAGAGAAGAGCAAAGGAGAAAAGGAAAGATATAAACATCTGAATGCAGAGTTCCAAAGAATAGCAACGAGAGATAAGAAAGCCTTCCTCAGTGATCAATGCAAAGAAATAGAGGAAACAAAAGAATGGGAAAGACAAGAGATCTCTTCAAGAAAATGAGAGATACCAAGGGAACATTTCATGCAAAGATGGGCTCGATAATGGACAGAAATGGTATGGACCTAACTGAGCAAGAAGATATTAAGAAGAGGCAGCAAGAATACACAGAAGAACTGTACAAAAAAGATCTTCACGACCAAGATAATCACGATGGTGTGATCACTCATCTAGAGCCAGACATCCTGGAATGTGAAGTCAAGTGGGCCTTAGAAAGCATCACTACGAACAAAGCTAGTGGAGGTGATGGAATTCCAGTTGAGCTATTTCAAATCCTGAAAGATGATGCTGTGAAAGTGCTACACTCAATATGCCAGCAAATTTGGAAAACTCAGCAGTGGCCACAGGACTGAAAAAGGTCAGTTTTCATTCCAATCCCAAAGAAAGGCAATGCCAAAGAATGCTCAAACTACCGCGCAATTGCACTCATTTCACACGCTAGTAGAGTAATGCTTAAAATTCTCCAAGCCAGGCTTCAGCAATACGTGAACTGTGAATTTCCAGAAGTTCAAGCTGCATTTAGAAAAGGCAGAGGAACCAGAGATCAAATTGCCAACATCCACTGGAACATCGAAAACGCAAGAGAGTTCCAGAAAAACATTTCTGCTTTATTGACTATGCCAAAGCCTTTGACTGTGTGGATCACAAGAAACTATGGAAAATTCTTCAAGAGATGGGAATACCAGACCACCTGACCTGCCTCTTGAGAAACCTATATGCAGGTCAGGAAGCAACTGTTAGAACTGGCCATGGAAAAACAGACTGGTTCCAAATGGGAAAAGGAGTACGTCAAGGATGTATATTGTCACCCTGCTTACTTAACTTCTATGCAGAGTACATCATGAGAAATGCTGGGCTGGAAGAAGCACAAGCTGGAATCAAGATTGCCGGGAGAAATATCAATAACCTCAGATATGCAGATGACACCACCCTTATGGCAGAAAGTGAAGAGGAACTCAAAAGCCTCTTGATGAAAGTGAAAGAGGAGCGTGAAAAAGTTGGGTTAAAGCTCAACATTCAGAAAACGAAGATCATGGTGTATGGTCCCATCACTTCATGGGAAACAGATGGGGAAACAGTGGAAACAGTGTCAAACTTTATTTTATTGGGCTCAAAATCACTGCAGATGGTGACTGCAGACATGAAATTAAAAGACGGTTACTCCTTGGAAGGAAAGTTATGACCAACCTAGATAGCATATTCAAAAGCAGATACATTACTTTGCCAATAAAGGTCCATCTAGTCAAGGCTATGATTTTTCCTGTGATCATGTATGGATATGAGAGTTGGACTGTGAAGAAAGCTGAGAGCCAAAGAAGTGATGCTTTTGAACTGTGGTGTTGGAGAAGACTTGAGAGTCCCTAGGACTGCAAGGAGTTCCAACCAGTCCATTCTGAAGGAGATCAGCCCTGGGATTTCTTTGGAAGGAATGATGCAAAAGCTGAAACTCCAGTACTTTGGCCACCTCATGTGAAGAGTTGACTCATTGGAAAAGACTCTGATGCTGGGAGGGATTGGGGGCAGGAGGAGAAGGGGACGACAGAGGATGAGATAGCTGGATGGCATCACTGACTCGATGGACGTGAGTTTGAGTGAACTCAGGGAGTTGGTGATGGACAGGGAGGCCTGGTGTGCTGCAGTCCATGGGGTTTCAAAGGGTTGGACATACCTGAGCAATTGAACTAAAATAAAAATGGGGGAAAATTCTACAAGTCCCTCTTCTCATGTAGGTCTTAGATAATTATGTTTTTGACATTTTTTTCTTTGTCATTTATTTTTAATTTGTAGTAAATTGTGAGTGTGTTAATTCGCTTAGTCGTATACCATTCTGAGAGACCCTGCAGACTGTAGCCTGCCAAGCTTCTCTGTTGATGGGATTCTTCAGGTAAGAATGTGGCGTGGGTTGCCATGCCCTCCTCCAGGGAATCTTCACAGCCCAAGGTCTGGACCTGTGTCTCTTAAGTCTCCTGCATTGGCAGAGGGTTTCTTTACCACTGGTGCCACCTGGAAAGATGCAAATATATATCAATAAAATAGGGGGAAATTCTACAGGTTCTTATTCTCATGTAGCTTTTGGATAATTAAATTTTGATATTTTTTCTAGGTTATTTATTATTAATTTACTGTGGTAAATTACATTCCTGATAAAGTTATTCACTTCCTTTCCCTTTAGAGTCATTACATCATCCATGAACATTATTAGACTTTCACAGTTTCTTGCTTTGTTCAATAATTGTGATCAGACGTGATGGGAGCCACTTTAAACCAAATTTTAAGAAATATTACTTGGCTTCATGTTGCCCTTATTTTCATCTTCCATGAGATTAATAATGTTCCAGATAGGGAATATGCCTGTAACCTGGGTCCAGTCATGGAGATAAAAGCCAGCCAGACAAAATCTGATAAGGAAGTTCTGATGAAAGGTTATTGAGATTTAGGATTTGATTTCTACTGTACCATAATTTAAACAAAATTGATTGATACAAATTGTTCAAGCTAAAGCCAAGGAAGACAGTAAGACAAATGGCAAATATTTGAGAAGCTGAAATATACATTATATATATATATATAAAATAAGGGAATAGTATTGCAAATGTTTGTCAAAGACTTCATAAAACAAGCTTTTTAAAACATAATGTATTCAGGTTATTACACAGATTAATAGTTCCTCCTACATCATATGTTTCACTCAGAAAAATTCAATGTTTAATTTGAAATATCTTAAATATGGAAAACATTTTCTTTGAGGGAGAATGTACTTCTAGGGATGAGGTTAGTAGAGGTGAAAACACTTCAGAGGGTTCAGGAAACATTTCCCCACCATGAAGGCAAGAAGCTTTCAGACATACAAGTTGGAGATAGAAAAGTCAGAGGAACAAAAGATCAAATTGTCAACATCCATTGTATCATAGAAAAAGCAAGGGAATCCCAGAAAAACACCTACTTCTGCTTCATTTACTACACTAAAGCCTTTGACTATGTCGATCACAACAAACTGTGGGAAATTGTTAAAGAGATGGGAATACCAGACCACCTTACCTGCCTCCTGAGAATTGTGTATGCAGGTCAAGAAGCAACAGCTAGGACTGGACATTTAAAAATGTATTGGTTCAAGATTGGAAAATGAGTATGATCAGGCTGTATATTGTCACTTGGCTGATTTAACTTATATGCAGAGTATATCATGGTAAATAGTGGACTGGATGAAGGTCAAGCTGGAATCAACATTGCTGGGAGAAATACCAATACCTCAGATATGCAGATGACACCACTCTTATGGCAGAAAGCAAAGAGGAACTAATGAGCCTTTTGATGAAGGTGAAAAAGGAGAGTGAAAAAGCTGGCTTAAAGCTCAACATCCAAAAAACTAAGATCATGGCATCCAGTCCTGTCATTTCATGGCAAATAGAAGGGAGGAAATGTGGAAACAGTGACAAATTTCATTTTATTATGTTTTATTTTATTAGACCCCAAAATCACTGCAGACAGTGACTGAAGCCATGAAATTAAAAGACGCTTGCTCCTTGGAAGAAAAACTATGACAAACCTAGATATCATGTTAAAAAGCAGAGACATTACTTTGCCAACAAAGGTCTGTCTAGTCAAAGGTATGGTTTTTCCAGTAGTCATGTACAGATGTAAAATTTGAACATAAAGAGTCCTGAGAACGGAAGAATTGATGCTTTTGAACTGTGGTATTGCAGAAGACTCTTGGGAATCCTTCAGACTGAAAGGAGATCAAACCAGTTCTTCCTAAAAGAAATCAACCCTGAATGTCCATTGGAAGAACTGCTGCTGAAGCTCCAATACTTTAGCCACCTGATGCAAAGAACTAACTCATTGGAAAAACCCTGATGCCAGGGAAGGTTGAAGGCAGGAGGACAAGGGGATGACAGAGGATGAGATGGTTGAATCCCATCACTGACTCAATGGACATGAGTTTGAGTAAACTCTGGGAGATGATGAAGGACAAGGAAGCCTGGTGTGCTACAGTCCACAGGGACACAGAGTTGGACATTACTTAAGGGGTGAATAGCAACAAAAAGGTAAGAAACACAGGCAGAATAATAACTTCACATTTGCAATATAGGTCCCTAATTGGCTTCTAAGAGTGTTCAGCAATTATACACAGATAAATTTAATTTTCAACTTTCCAAATTTCTTACACCTTCACTGTTAAAGGAAGAAAGGCAAATCAGAGAGGACCACAACACCTATATCAAGGTCTTTTCACTAACTAAATGTCTTCTAGATCTTCATCACTCCATGGAGCACTATTTCTTAAAGTCACTGTATTCTCATTATAGCAACATTCAGTTCAATTCAGTTCAGTTCAGTTGCTCAGTCGTGTCCGACTCTTTGTGACCCCATGAATTGCAGCACGCCAGGCCTTCCTGTTCATCACCAACTTCTGGAGTTCACTCAAACTCATGTCCATCGAGTCAGTGATGCCATCCAGCTATCTCATCCTCTGTCGTCCCCTTTTCCTCCTGTCCCCAATCCCTCCCAGCATCAGAGGCTTTTCCAATGAGTCAACTCTTCCCATGAGGTGGTCAAAGTACTGGAGTTTCAGCTTTAGCCTCATTCCTTCCAAAGAACACCCAGGGCTGATCTCCTTTAGAATGGACTGGTTGGCTCTCCTTGCAGTCCAAGGGACTCTCAAGAGTCTTCTCCAACACCACAGTTCAAAAGCATCAATTCTTTGGTGCTCACAGTCCAACTCTCACATCCATACATGACTACTGGAAAAACCATATCCTTGACTAGACGAACCTTTGTTGGCAAAGTAATGTCTCTGCTTTTGAATATGCTGTCTAGGTTGGTCATAACTTTCCTTCCAAGGAGTAAGCGTCTTTTAATTTCATGGCTGCAGTCACTATCTGCAGTGATTTTAGAGCCCAGAAAAATAAAGTCTGACACTATTTCCACTGTTTCCCCATCTATTTCCCATGAAGTGATGGGACCAGATGCCATGATCTTAGTTTTCTGAATGTTGAACTTTAAGCCAAGGCTTCATCAATATGTAAACCGTGAACTTGCAGATGTTCAAGCTGGTTTAGAAAAGGCAGAGGAACCAGAGATCAAATTGCCAACATCTGCTGGATCATTGAAAAAGCAAGAGAGTTCCAGAAAAACATCTATTTCTGCTTTACTGATTACACCAAAGCCTTTGACTGTGTGGCTCACAATAAACTGTGGAAAATTCTTCAAGAGATGGGAATACCAGACCACCTGACCTGCCTCTTGAGAAACCTGTATGCAGGTCAGGAAACAACAGTTAGAACTGGACATACAACAACAGACTTATTCCAAATAGAAAAAGGAGTACATCAAGGCTGTATATTGTCACCCTGCTTATTTAACTTGTATACAGAGTACATCATGAGAAACTCTGGGCTGGAAGAAGCACAAGCTGGAATCAAGATTGCCGGGAGAAATATCAATAACCTCAGATATGCAGATGACACCACCCTTATGGTAGAAAGTGAAGAGGAACTAAAAATCCTCTTGATGAAAGTGAAAGAGGAGAGTGAAAAAGTTGGGTTAAAGCTCAACATTCAGAAAACAATGTTAGTAATAGAAAATTGCTATTACATAGAATAAAGTAAATATTATGTAAAGATATGTTGAAAAAATATATTCTTTTATAGAATTATATGATGAAAGGATACTTTAGAATTTTTTTTTTCTGTGTGAAAATGTGTATATAATATTGATCATGGAAGGAACCATCACCTAGTAGTCTGTTCACTTTGATGTTAACAAGGTTTAATTTTAGGACATCAAGTTGGAATAGAATCTACAATATATGAAGTTGCTAGCCAAAACATCATTGATTAATGGTATGATAGACAAAAGTATTTTCAAATTATTTTAAAGACAGAAGCTTTGAAGAAAAACTTATTAGAAATTGGTAGGTATTAGAACAAGTCAGCAAGATTTTTTTTTATGTTTCCTATATGCATATATCTTTTCAAGGAAATACATTAGTCAGATGTAAAAGATCCAAGCATATATTTATTATTTAATTCTATGCCTGTGCATCTTCAGATAAGTTGATGAGGCTGAAGACAATTTTTCACATAAGAAACAGTATTGGCTAAAAGGATAAAATAAGTATTGCTAACCTGTTGTTATTTTCCTTTTGAGTGTGGGAATTTAGCTGCTATGGTTAATGCATAAATTTAGTATGACTAATATCAAAATTGTTGTATACATCAAACTAAAAATTATGAAGCATGAAAAATATGAAATTGATGTCTCACAAGTTCAAATAATATTCCTGGTCCCCCATAAAGTTGTCAATATACTTCTCCAAAATTTTAAATTATTTTGCCCATACTGAGTTTACTTTATCCAAACCCATGCTAATCAGTTTCTTCAAACTGGACTACCAACATTATCAATCTTAATTTTACTATGTCTCTTATGTATTTTCAAAAAATTTATGTGACAATAAACATTGTCAGTAACAGCAAACACTAGAAGGGTATTGTTTTATACAAAATACACATGCCACTTCTTGATTCTTTTGAATTTTTCTAAAATGATGCTGGAGGGAAGATATTTGAAAATCAGAGTGAAGAGTTGACAGAATTAGATCTTGAATAATTTAGTTAAGCAACAATAGTAATTATGGGGCTACAATTATAAAGGCTGAGGTAAATTGGAAAACATGAACCAAAAATAGTGAGACTCTCAAGTAATTGTCCTATAATATAATGTAGGCAATTGACACATAAGGCATAAAGACTGAAGCGTCACTCTGTAACGCACTACAATACAGAAGCTTACCCAGACAAAAAATTGCATTACAGAATGTTTTCATATTTTATATAAAATCCTCTAACACATTCACTGACACTTGGATTCTCAGTTCTCCATGGTTTTTCATAAGGACAAGCTAGTGTCACTTATTTAAAATTTTTTAATCATTTAAAAATTTTCCACAGCTATATCTCTAGTACCTAGTTGCACTCAATAAATGCTTAAAGCAATAATGATCTTTCATTATGTGAAGGCTTGGTTTGTCTTTCTGAGCCATTTTCACATGAACTACCTGAACTGCAAACTTAGTCATATTCAGTGTTAGTTCCACTCCCCAGAAATACAATTCCATGAGAGGAGAAGTTTTCTTTTATATTAAATTATTACATATAATACAAGGAAAGTTAGAAAAAAATTATACCATTTCCATCATGGGAAATAGTTATTGCTACAGCCCTACCATAACTATCTGAGTAGCTTATAGGAAGCCAGTATATTTTAATTAAGTTTATATTGTTAAATAACAAATAAAACATGGTAGAATATGTTAATAAATTTCTAAAAATCACATTTAACATTACATATTTGGTGATTATGAGACACTCAAAATGCTTAGAAGACAAAAAATTAAGAAGCCAGAAGGGATAAAAGTCAAAGTAGGAACTAAAAACAGAAATAAGTGACCAGGAGGATGTTTTCTTTATTCAAACACCTCTTAGCACATTTCTTTCTTTTTTAAGTATGAATATATTTAATTCATTTTGCCAAAGCAACTTTATTTAGCTGCCTGTTTACCTTTCTGCAAAGCCTCATTACCCGTAAAATCAAAGAATGAAGTTGATTAATGTGCTGTATGTGTGATGTTCAAATTGTAATTTTCATATACGTAAATGGATGTTTCTGCAGTATTTTGTTTGATAATTTACAGAGTTAGCACTGTCCAAACCACTAATCAGTTTCTTTTTATGATGACAGCTGCAGAAGATCCTTTTGGAATGCTAATTTTCATTAGTGCTTTCCCTTCCTATGGACTAGATGCCTGGCTCAGTAGCAATTTCATCATCACAAGCTAAAGTTTAGAGAGCAAAGGCACTTCGGCTATTCTTTAGTTTTCTAAGAGTACACAATGATAGAAAGAATTGCAAACACAAAATCTAATGGGTGAATTTCCAATGTGTGAAATGAATATAAATAATATATGTTGTTGAAGATACATGATCACAAAAATTGCTTAGGTTGTTGCTGATTACAATTGCTGAAATTGATATATAAAAAGGGAAAAAGGTGCTCAAGTATAGCAAAATGACATTCATTGCTTATCAACTTTGGAGAAAACTAATTTATATATTTACTATTAATTTTTAAATTATAGTATTTAATTTATTAATATATAGTAGTTTCTACATTTTCATGCATTTTTGTAGACTATCATTAATGATTTTGGACTTTTTAATCAAGTTTTTCATTTTTAACAAAATTGCTCACATTCACAGACTATTTCTCCTGTGTCAGGGATATCATCTCTAGGAGGGCAAAACAGTTACTATCCCATTTAAAGATGAGGAAACCAAAGCAGATAATTTGGGAGTAATTTGTGACTCAGCAGAGCTAGATTTGAAGTCGAAGTGTATGGATCCAGAGACTGGCATCATTAGCAGGTACTAACTGTGTGTATCACAACAAAGTGTGAAATTCTTAAAGAGATGGGAAAACATTGGAATTTAGAAAGATGGTAACAATAACCCTGTGTACGAGACAGCAAAAGAGACACTGATGTATAGATCTGTCTTATGGACTCTGGGAGAGGGAGAGGGTGGGGACATTTGGGAGAATGGCGTTGAAACATGTATAATAGCATGTATGAAACAAGTCACCAGTCCAGGTTCGATGCACGATACTGGATGCTTGGGGCTGGTGCAATGGGATGACCCAGAGGGAGGGTATGGGGAGGGAGGAGGGAGGAGGGTTCAGGATGAGGAACACATATATACCTGTGGCAGATTCATTTCGATGTTTGGCAAAACTAATACAATATTGTAAAGTTTAAAAATAAAATAAAATAAAAAAAAAATAAAAGGCTTAACTGCTTTCTCATTAAAAAAAAAAAAAGAGAGAGATGGGAAAACAGACCACCTTACCTGCCTCCTGAGAAACCTAAATGCAGGTTAAGAAGCAACAGTTAGAACTGGACATGGAACAACAGACTGGTTCCAAACTGGGAAAGGAGAACTTCAATGCTGTATACTGTCACTCTGCTTATTTAAATTATTGAGTACATCATGAGAAATGCTGGACTGGATGAAGCACAAGGTAAAATCAAGATTGTTGGGAGAAATATCAATAATGTCAGATATGCAGATGACTTGACCCTTATGCTAGAAAGTGAAGAGGAACTAAGGAGCCTCTTGAGGAAAGTGAAAGAGGAGAGTGAAAAAGCTGGCTTAAAACTCAATATTCAGAAAACTAATATCATGACATCTTGTGCCATCCAGTTCCAGTTCCAGTTCAGTTGCTCAGTCATGTCAAACTCTTTGTGATTCCGTGAACTGCAGCACGCCAGGCCTCCCTGTTCATCACCAAGTCCCGGAGTTCACCAAAACCCATGTCCATTGAGTTGGTGATGCCATCCAACCATCTCATCCTCTGTCGTCCCCTTTTCCTCCTGCCCTCAATCTTTCCCAGTATCAGGGTCTTTTCAAATGATTCAGCTCTTCGCATCAACTGGCCAAAGTATTGGAGTTTCAGCTTCAACATCAGTCCTTCCAAAAAACACCCAGGACTGGTCTCCTTTAGGATGGACTGGTTGGATCTCCTTGCAGTTCAAGGGACTCTCAAGAGTCTTCTCCAACACCACAGTTCAAAAGCATCATTTTTTGGCCTTCAGCTTTCTTTATAGTCCAACTCTCACATCCATACATGACTACTGGAAAAACCATAGCCTTGACTAGGTGGACCCTTGTTGACAAAGTAATGTCTCTGCTTTTGAATATGCTGTCTAGGTTGGTCATAACCTTCCTTCCAAGGAGCAAGCATCTTTTAATTTCATGGCTGCAATCACCATCTGCAGTGATTTTGGAGCTCAAGAAATAGAGTCAGTCACTGTTTTCACTGTTTCCCAATATATTTGCCATGAAGTGATGGGACCGGATGCCATGATCTTAGTTTTTTGAATGTTGAGCTTTAAATTAACTTTTTCACTCTCCTCTTTCACTTTCATCAAAAGGCTCTTTAGTTCTTCTTCACTTTCTGCCATAGGGTGGTGTCATCTGCGTATCTGAGGTTATTGATATTTCTCCCGGCAATCTTGATTCCAGCTTGTGCTTCCACCAGCCCAGTGTTTCTCATGATGTACTCTGCATATAAGTTAAATAAGCAGGGTGACAATATACAGCCTTGATGTACTCCTTTCCCTATTTGGAAACAGTCTGTTCCATGGCCAGTTCTAACTGTTGCTTCCTGACCTGCATACAGGTTTCTCAAGAGGCAGGTCAGGTGGCCTGGTATTCCCATCTCTTGAAGAATTTTCCACAGTTTATTGTGAGCCACACAATCAAAGGCTCTGGCATAGTCAATAAAGCAGAAATAGATGTTTTTCTGGACTCTCTTGTTTTTTCCATGATCCAGTGGATGTTGGCAGTTTTATCTCTGGTTCCTCTGTCTTTTCTAAAATCAGCTTGAACATCTGGAAGTTCACGGATCACGTATTGCTGAAGCCTGGCTTGGAGAATTTTGAGCATTACATTACTAGCATGTGAGATGAGTGCAATTGTGCAGTAGTTTGAGCATTCTTTGGCAGTGCCTTTCTTTGGGATCAGAATGAAAACTGACCTTTTCTAGTTCTATGGCCACTGCTGCCATCACTTCATGCCAAATAGATGGGGAAACAATGTAAACAGTAATAGACGTTATTTTCTTGGGCTCCCAAATCACTGCAGATGGTGACTGCAGCCATGAAATTAAAAGACTCTTGCTCCTTGGAAGAAAAACTATGACCAACCTAGTGGTGGTTTAGTCACTAAGTCATGACCAACCTACACAGCATAAAAAGCAGAGAAATTATGTTGCTGACAAAGGTCCATCTAGTCAAAACTGTGGTCTTTCCAGCAGTCATGTATATATATGAGAGTTACTTTGGCCACCTGATGCAAAGAACTGTCTCACTGGAAAAGACCCTGATACTGGGAAAGATTGAAGGCAGGACGAGAAGAGGATGACAGAGGATAAGATGTCTGGATGGCATCACCGACTTGACAGACATGAGTTTGAGCATGGTCCAGGAATTGGTAATGGACAGGGAAGCCTGTTGTGCTGCAGTTCATGAGGTTCACAAAGAGTCAGATATGACTGAGCTACTGAAGTGACTGAATATCATATTCATATGAAAGAAGGCAAATAATTCAAAGCAGAGATAGTAAGTGGATTAATGCCTTGTCTTACCATGTGTGAAAAATAAAGCTTGAATCTAGATTCCTAATATCCTACTAACCCATGTTTTATAGAATTGTTTTCATTTCTCATAGTAACTCCCACTTGGCCTGAATAGCAGTGTTGGTTTCTGCTAATTTGGAATTTTCATGCTTGGATGATAGTATTAATGTTTTATGCCAGTGTAAATGTTAAGTCTCCAATCAAAAGGTCTAAATATATTAATGTTCTGCCTCTGTGCATAGGTATAAGAAGATAAAATGAATTATGCTGTCTGAGACATTACTTTTGTACAAACTAATATATTTTCATTTAAAAACTTGGAATAAAGAAGTTTTTTTAAAGTTTCTTTCCTCTTTTGAAGACAGAGTAAAATATTTTATCAATAATATTAAAATAAGTCAGCCTTAGATTTTTAATCTTGACCTTTCCAGAGATAAACTATTAATATATGTAATAAAGATATATGTAATTTTCAATATTGTTAATTGTAGATTTTCTTTCCTATTGTTGCCTTTAATCAGTCTAATACTGCAATTTTTTACATCTCCAGAGAATGTTAATTTACAAAAATGTATCAATTTCTGCAAAAAAAAAAATGTTATGTAAATCAAAACAGTTACCTGACAAGTTATTGTCTGCTTTGTTACCATCCTTTTCAACTGTCTTCAAACAATTAGCAACATCAGAGGCTACCTCCTCTTTGTCACCATCCATTCTCTTTTTAACTGTTTGCATCATGATTGTCCTTAGTCACTCTACTGAGATGTCTCTGAGGAGCACTGCCAAACTTTGAGTTTCCTTGATGGTTATGCCTCTATGTGACCATATTTCTATGAGTATTTATAAATCCCCTCTTGGCTGAACCACAAGTTCTTTCAAAAATTCACATTTGCAGTGATAAGATGCACACCTAATTACACTTCATGACGCATGCTGGTGAACCTGAGAATATCTTAGACTCTCATTTAATTATGCATATTACAAAAGACTCTACCTATAAAACAAGGAAGGGTTATATAGAAAAGTAGTATTCCCAGAACTGAAGAAACTATATATATATATATATTAAAGCTGTGTAGTTGAAAGCCTAATTTGTGTTTCCTATGCTACAAAAAAAAATATTGATTTTTTTAAAGTCCTTAAACAAACAATGAGGGGGGTATTATTGTTCCCATTGTTGTCTCTATTGATTATGTAGAAAACACTCAATCACCAGTTGGGAAATGAATAAGAAATATAAATGAATGTAGTTATAATCTCATGATGACATTCTACTAATACTCATAGAAACTATAAAAGTTTTCTTACAGACCTATTAGGATATTTCAACATTGATGGCTCTTTAGCATAAGTTTTCCATTGAGAATCACTTTTCAATGTGTTCCAAAATGTGTTATTGTAATATTGTAAAACTTTTGTTGTCACGAGGATTAGGAGACACTAACGGCACTTGGCAGAGAAGGATCTGAGTACAACAGTCCTACATAATGAAGAATGTTCTTACATCCCAAACAACACTCTAACATCACACAATACTTTCTTAAACTAAAACTCTGTCTATAATAACTGAACCTTAAATCTAACCATTTTACACATAAACACAATATTTTTTCTATGACTTGTATACACTCAATTTACTGGGAATGCAAAAACTATGTAAATCTAGAAAAGACTAGCCATATTTGGTTTGAAACTTTTTAAAGAATTATTCATAAATTCAGAAGATAAGACCTAATCATATAATACTTGTGTATTTGAATCATTACAAATTTGTCTCTATCAGTTTGCACTTGTAGCTGTCAGAAATTCAATGCACAAACTGGCTCTTTTATCTTGTAGTAAGGTCATATTTGTGTATTGGCATATTGAAATATGTACTATCTCCTGCATTTCTTTCATTTCTCTGTCACACTTTTAGGGCATTGTATTGATTTTTAAAAGTACATGTTTTGAGGTAGATTTTATTATCCATTATTTTTATTGCAGATATTTTAAAAACTCATTTTACATGTGTTATTAAAAGATTGTTGAATTTGATAAAGTTGACAATCAAAGACATAGCAGAACTTTCTAATATAATAAAATATCAATACATTTCTTATTCACAATTTTTCACATGGCAAGCTGACAGAATAGGATAATTTGGGACATGTTTAATACTGTTTTTCATGTCATAAGAAGAACAATGTGGCAATGTCTTATTACTTCTGCCTTCATTTTATATTCAGCTGTAAGATACTGCAGTGATCTTATAACAGAAATGAAACTTTAAAAAGACCAGAGAATGATATGGGTTAGAAAGAGTGTAAGGGTTTGTAAGATAGCATCATAAACAGAATTGGCACAGAGATGGTTCCTACTGATAATAAAATTGAAGAAAAAGAAGAAAAACGAGTCCCCAAAACAAAATTGATGGTTCTGAAAGAAACAAACAAAAAAGACCCAAAACGTTCAAAAGAAGGAGAAAAGGATACAATATATTGAAGTGAAATTTATAAAAATAGGAAAAAAAAAGTTTATAAGGGATTTATTTGTGACATAGTGCTCAGAATTCATGTGTGTGCTATATGCTAAGCCATTTCAGTCATGTCTGACCCTATGGACTATAGCCTGCCAGCATCCTCTGTCTGGAATTCTTCAGGCAAGAATACTAGAGTGGGTTGCCATGCCCTTCTCCAAGGGAACTTCCCTATCAGGGAAGAACTGGAGTCTTTTAATGAATGTCTCAGCAGGTGGATTCTTTACCACTAGGGCCACCTGTATTTCTTTCTGTAGAAGACACTTGTGGCTTTCTTACAGTGAAAGTGAAAGTCGCTCAGTCTTGTCCAACTCTTTGCGACCCCATGGACTATATACACCATGGAATGTTCCAGGCCAGAATACTGGAGTGGGTAGCCTTTCCCTTCTCTAGGAGATCTTCCCAACTCAGGGATCGAACCCAGGTCTCCCGCGTTTCAGGCAGAATCTTTACTAGCTTAGCCACATTGTGGCTTTCTTAAATTAGCTGCAATATCACATGGGGCAATATATACACATGGTCTAACAATACTGAGGGCTTCCCTGGTGGCTCAGCTGGTCAAGAATCTGCCTACAATGTGGAAGACCTGGGTTTGATCCCTGGGTTAGGAAGATCCCCTCAAGAAGGAAAAGTTACTCACTCCAGTATTTTGGCCTGGAGAATCCCATGGACTGTGTAGTCCATGGGGTTGCAAAGAGTTGGACAGGACAGAGCAACTTTCACTTTCACTAACAATACTGAAACTAGAGTGCAGCAACTTTGCAAGAAATCCAGTAATCCCATTTATTATGATGATTTATTATTCACTAAGCACCAATTCAATGATTCTTAGAGCAAAGAAATAAGTTTTTATCTATTTCAGATATTTTTTACATATAAATAAATGGAAGAATGGAATTATCTTGAGGCTGTTACTATAAAACTCATCTTTTTTTTTTTCCCTCTAGAAATTTGTGACAGAAAAAAGGAGACTTAAACCTCTAAATAATAAATGATTAAACCAGAAAGTAAGGAAAATAACAAAGTGAATAGAAAGAATTTAGGGGGAAAAACACATAAATTTCAAAGTTTCCAATCCAATTTGAACATGTATTCTTAACAGTAGATTATTACAGCTATCAAATAAGTTGAGTTCTTTTCTTCATACTTTTCAATTTTTTTCCATAAATCACCTACTAGTGCTGTCTGAATGCACATTCATATCTTCTTTTTGACTTCTTTGGAATCCAAATTAAAAATTTTTTAATAGTAACTATTCTTCATTTTCTACATAATCTTTGCATATTCTGCTTTAAATTATCTAGAATTTGTATTACATACTCATGTAAACATAAATGCTTGCATACTTAAATAGAAAGTCCATTCAATTTAATATAAACTATCACCTGAGAATTATTAGGCATATATATTCATGGAAATATACACTGTAGCAACATTATTGAATCAGTATATGGATAATTTTTAAATATTAAAAATGCCTCTACTTTATAACAAAAATATAAATAATTCAATGAGCGCTTGTCAATTGGAAGGTAGAGTGATAAATGCTCTTCAGACATTTTTTCATTGATTATTTTAAGCAATGCTGAGTGATATTTATTTTTGCCACTTAATGGGTGAAGAAACAGGCACAAGTGATCAGAATGTTTCTCATAGTCATAGAAGAAGTATTAATCAGGCTTCAAAATTACAATTACAACCATGCTTTTTGTCTTTGTTTCCTACTTCCTTCCCAGAAATCAGTTTTAAAATTTACTTTTTAATGATTTTCTTTAGATACAGAAAGCACAAAATGTTAATATAACAAAACTCATATTCATATCATCATACTCCAGAATTAGCCATTAACTATTTGTATTGACTTTTACTCTAAGGAAATGATACATTAGGAAAGAAGTCAATGGCCTGCTTAATCATCACCCTATATCTTCTTTGTCCCTTCCCAGAAGTAATCACTATTATGCACTGCTGCTAAGTCACTTCAGTCGTGTCCGACTCTGTGCGACCCCATAGACGGAAGCCCACCAGGCTCCCCCGTCCCTGGGATTCTCCAGGCAAGAATACTGGAGTGGGTTGCCATTGCCTTCTCCAATGGATGAAAGTGAAAAGTGAAAGGGAAGTCACTCAGTCGTGTCCGACTCTTAGCGACCCCATGGACTGCAGCCTACCAGGCTCCGCTGTCCATGGGATTTTCCAGGCAAGAGTACTGGAATGGGGTGCCTACTTCACATCAATTTAATTATTTCACATACATGCTACAAATATATATACTCCTTTTTTTTTTTTTCTGAAGTCATTACTGTGTGTGACACTAGTCCGTTGTTAATTCTTCTCATGGCCACTCTTCATTTTCTTAAATTTCTTACAGAATTTTTAAAAATATCTTACAGAAACTGAAGAGCTCTCAGGAAATGTGACCAGAAGCTGGGAAATGCCACACTAGATAATATAATTTCCAGATCCTTCGAACTAATGGTGGTCTCTGGAGAGAATGGAAAGGCAACTAACTATCCATTGGAACATGGTAAATTCTATGCATTTTCATGAAATTCTCCATTCCAAAATGTTCAATGTACCTCTTCTTAGAAAGGTGTGAATGCATAGAACATGAAAGCCATAACTGTGTACAAATCAAACACAGATCAAGTTGTTTATTCCAAATATTTTCTCAAAAATATCAAAGATAAGACTATAATTAAAATTTTGTAAAGTCTAATAGTTTAGCTTCTCTTTCCATGATCTAATAGAGGCTCCACTAATACATTTACCTTCAGAAAGGATTAAAACCTTAGGGACTATATATGGATGTAAATGGCATGGCGGTTCAAAATTATATTGTTTCTGTTTAATATTTTTCCCATTTAATCACAGCATGCATTCTCCATTACTTAGTGCTTTGCTGATTAGAGTTCCATAAGCAAACTTTCCATAGCCAAGATTCTTTGTCTTCCTTGTTTCTGAATCTCTAAAAAAATGTCTTCTCACAACAGTCTATAAGTGATAGTACTACTTCTACTTACAGAACTACTTAAATGATGGTTCCATTACCTTTCACAATATTGATATTTTAAAGGGAGGCTGAGTAGTGCTCAGGATTAAAATATTTGATCTTCTATGAGAATTGGGCTGTCTCCTGGGAAATTGTAACATAGCCATTTCCACAAACGAGAAAGCCTCTGTACTCAGACAAATGCAAAATATAAGCCTTGGAAAAGGCTTTAGGGACTTGGTGCTTATTGATATATAAAAAGATATAAAGGACAGAGCAAAAGGATATAAATTTCATTTGAAGAGGCCCCAATTGTAATTCTACATGTACAAAGTAATTATAACACATGTGCAATGATATAATAGTATAGACCATACTGTGGTAGATCAACATATTTCTTGATCCATGTACTGAAATTCTGTAACAACGTCAGGTCTCATTTTTCTTGTACTACAAGTGGGATTAATGCAACTTGTCATCTCTCTTATAAGGAATATTATTAGGATTCATGAGATTATTAAATGAAGATGTTCCAAGTGTTTAATTTACTCCCTGCCAAGAACTCAGACTCCCATTCACCCTTGCAGGGCAGTAGTGCATATTGGGTGCAGAAAGAGTTAATACACTTGTTTAATTTTTTCCACCTATCTAAAATCCTGTACTTGTGTGTGGTATGTAAATAGGAGTATTTATAATGCATTAGGAGATCCTCAAGGTAAGAGTCAAAATTGTACTTTAAGTCAATTAAAAATAGGATTTTTTATTTTTCTAGAAATCTTTTTTAACAGCAGTTGTAAAATCATCAGAATGGCTCCATATTACTTTGCCTTACCCTATGGATGAGAAAATGTATTTTTAAAGATTCACGGGCATAAAAATTAATATATAAGTACATAGACAATCAGGAGTATCATTAAAAGGGCCAAGTTATACCTGAAAAGATTTGTGTCATTTCTTGTTATCAAAGTCATTTGATTACTATCTTTCTAAAGCAAGCTCTTTAATAGCTAACAATTATAAAGGTATTTTTGATGCATTATTTAAAAACCAATGTCAAATTTAAAGCTAAGGGATGACATAGTCTTTTTATAATCTTTTAAAGTAAATTCTCACTCTTTGATATATTAAACATCTTGAAAACATAAAAGCTTGTAGAGATGTTCTGAGATGTTCAAAAGTGATAATTATGAATGTTTAATGAAGACTGCTTTATTGAACATATATCTGTCACCATTCTAGGAACTTTAAACTTGATGGTGAATGGCTCCATGGCAATCAGACAAGATGAGCATGGTCCTTAGAATGGCCCATATTGGGAAAACAGATGAGTGATACCAATGGCTAATGCGACTATGTCAATGCCTATGCCTATGGCAGAGTCCTGTAGGACTTAGATACTCATGTTCTTATCACAATGCCTTACCACTTCTCCCAGAAAGGCCTAAATAAACAAATAAGCAAAAATTAAACCTGTCTCAAACAGGAGAGCTTTTCATAATCTTGGGCAATAACTAATTTTCTCAGGAGAAAGGAAAAATTCTTTGTGTTCGGTTTTGATAACAGAAATCTTTAAAAGAAAAAGAGCAAGAAAAAAAATCAATTTTAGCAAAAGAAAGCACAGAAAGATAAGATGAAGAATAGAAGAAAAACATATTTATATTCACACAAATAAAAATATTTTACAAAAGTGCACCACAAATTTGACATTAATTATGTGATTTGTAGTGTGACCATCATCTTCCAACTAAGCAAGTATTCCATAAAAATCAATTCACCTGCACTGTTGGGGCCTCTGTAGAATATTTGGGACAGATAATAATAGGTGAAAATGTAGCTGAAATAGAATTATGTTTTTCTTTCCTAACTTTAATATTTCTTAAATTCACTCCATTTCTATTTTATAGGCTTAGATATACAATTCACTCAATTTCTATTTTTATAGGCTTCAGTTCAGTTCAGTCACTCAGTCAGGTCTGACTCTTTGAGACCCCATGGACTGCAGCCCGCCAACTTCTCTGTCCATCATCAGCTCCTGCAGCTTGCTCAAACTTATGCCCCTCGAGTCCATGATGCCATCCAACCGTCTCATCCTCTGTCGTCCCCCTCTCCTCCTGCCTTTAATCTTTCCCAGCATCATTTTCTAAGCTTAGATATGGGCATAGACTTAACTAAGATCATTTTCAGCAAATTTGGAAATATCAATAGCTATATTAATAAAATCAATAATAAAGCTTAAAATTATTTAAAAGCACACCAATTTTTCTGATCATTATCCCCAGTTGTAAACAAACACTTGCAGATTTTATCTCTAGACATGTATATTCAAAGAAATGAAAGAATTTTTAATTTTGTATGACTAACATGAGATTGTATGCATTAATAGATACTATTTAGGACCCCTGGATGCTAGTACAATTTTGCTAAAACTGTAAAAGCGTAGTTAAAGCTCATGATTGCTGCTTTTGTAAATCTCCCCTCTAAACGAGGAAAATAGACTAATTTTTAGCAAAAAAAAAAAAAAAGGGAAGAAAAGAGAAAAACTGCTATATATGCAAAGTTATTTGATTTTCTTATTTATAAATGTATTTGCATTTCATTTTGAATATTTATAAAAAGGAACACTTGATTAATTGTGTATATTTCATTTACCATTTTTAATACTTTTACTTTCTTCATTCAATATTTTGCATAGTTGATCAGCAAATAGATTTTATGGTAACACCACATGGTCTACTGTTTTTGTCTCTATTATAATGTAAAGATATCATGAACAGAAATATACTAATACTTCTTTACCTATTGTTTTATATAGATGCTGTCAATGATTCATAGTTGAACACAATGTAGCGCCATGGTATGAGGAAAGTTAAAGAGAGGAAAAAAAAAAACAAAAAACAGGATTCATATTCAAAAAGAAAAGAACTCCCAAGAATCATATCAAGGATCTTTCCCTACCATTTTCCCATCTACCAGCTAAAGTTCAGACCCTTTCTATAGGCAATCATAGCAACTCCATGACCACAATCTATTATGCTTTTTTTAAATTAATTTTTAACTGGAGTAGAGTTGGTTTACAATGCTGTGTTAGTTTCTGCTATACAGCAAAGTTAGTCAGTTATACACATACATGTATTTACTTTTGTTTTAGATTCTATTCTCATATAGGTCATTACGAAGTAATGAATACAGTTCCCCGCCCTATTAAGTAGATTCTTATTAGTTATCTATTCTATACATAGTAGTATGTATATATCAATCCAAATCTTTCAGTTTATACCACATTTGTTTTCTACATCTGTGACTCAACTTCTACTTTGTAAATACTTTCACTTGTACCGTTTCTCTACATTCCATATACAAGGGATATTATATGATATTTGTCTTTATCTGACTTATTTCACTCAGGATGACAATTTCTATGTTCATCCATGTGGCTGCAAATGACATTTTTTCATTATTTTTTATGGCTGAGTAATATTCTATTGGGTGTATGTATCATATCTGTTTCCATTCCTCTATCAATAGACATTTAAATTGCTTCGATACCCTAGTTATTGTATATAGTAATGAAATGAACACTGGGGTACATTTTTCCTTTTGAATTATGATTTTCTCTGGTGTCGGGAGGCATTACTGACAAAATGGAGGCACAGCCTCAATCCCCTCTCCTCATCTTGCAGGCCCAAGGATGAAGGAGTTAGGCCTTGTGATTCTGACTTGTTCTTTCCTTTCTTTGGTTGAGTTGACTGGAAAGAATGTTAAGGAGCTTATTGTTCTTGAGAGAAACATGAGAAAGCACAAAGCCTTTTGCAGTTGTGCCCAGAAAATAATCTGTTCAAGGATCTTTACAAAGAATGTTCCAGGCTGCAGCTTGAGGCGTGGGAAGGATTATTATCTCAGACCTGTTTGTGAGGGGAATGTTTATGGCAAAAGAAGTTTGCTGAGTTTAAGGTTTAGGATTAATTAAGAATAGCTAGAAGCCTTTTTTACAGAGAAGGCAATGACACCCCACTCCAGTACTTTTGCCCAGAAAATCCCATGGACAGAGGAGCCTGGTAGGCTGCCGTCCATGGGGTCACTAGAGTCAGACATGACTAAGCGACTTCACTTTCACTTTTCATTTTCCTGCATTGGAGAAGGAAATGGCAACCCACTCCAGTGTTCTTGCCTGGAGAATCCCAGGGATGGGGGAGCCTGGTGGGCTGCCGTCTATGGGGTCTCACAGAGTCGGACACGACTGAAGCGACTTAGCAGCAGCAGCAGAAGCCTTTTTAGGAGATAATGATCTTAAGATGCTGGGGGCAAACAGGATTTAGAAAGATAAGAAATAAACTGAGGAATGTAGGGTGAGTTACAATGTAATCACAAGTTAAGTACAGTAAATCTGGGTGGGGGAAACTAAAAACGTCAAACCTCTGACCTAATGCTTTTGTCAAAATATAAAAGAGAACCTGAAGCTTGAAATAAACATGTAGTCTCCCGTACTTTGAGTCAGAGGCTACATCATTGTCTGCCAATGTAGCTCCGTGAGTCAGAGGCTACATCATCATCGTCGACACCGTCCATCTCTTCAGGTTGAATGCCTGGCTGCTGGAGCTGGACTCTGGCACTCTATCCACTCTATGGATATATGTCCAAGAGTGGCGTTGTTGGATTATATAGTAGCTCTAATTTTAGTTTATATAAGGAACCTCCATACCATTCCCCATAGTGGTTGTGACAATTTACATCCCAAGGAACAGTGTGGGAAGGCTTCCTCTTCTCCAAACTCTCCCTGGCATTCATTATTTGTAGATATTTGATGATAGCTGTTCTAACACATGTGAGGAGGTAACTCACATGTTATGATGTGCATTTCTCTAATAATTAGTGATGTGAGCATCTTTTCACGTGCCTCTTGGCCATTTGCATGTCTTCGTTGGAGAAATGTCTATTTAGATCTCCCATTCATTTTTTATAACATCCTTTTTTCTTTTCCTTTCTTTTTTTTTAACTATTGGGCTGAATGAACTGTATATTTTGGAGATTAATCCCTTGTTGATCACTTCTTGCAAATATTTTCTCCCATTCTGTGGGTTTTATTTTCATTTCATTGATGGTTTCCAAGAATAAAATACCTAGGAATAAACCTACCTAAAGAGGCAAAAGACCTTTACTCAGAAAACTATAAGATGCTGATGAAAGAAATCAAAGATGATGCAAACAGATGAAATACACTATGTTCTTGGGTTGTAAGAATCTTTATTGTTAATAATGTCTATACTACCCAAAGCAATCTATAAATTCAATTCAATCCCTATCAAGTTACCAATAACAGTTTTCACAGAATTAAAACAAACAATTTTGCAATTTTTATGGAGACACAAAAGACTCTGAATAGCCAAGGGAACTTTGAGAAAGAAAAATGAAGCTGGAAGAGTCAGGTTCCCTGATCTCAGATTATATTATGATGCTACAATAATCAAAAAAGTATGGTGCTGGCACAAAAACAGAAACATAGATAAATGGAACAGTATAGAAAGTCTGGAGATAAGCCCATGCACCTTTGGTTACCTACTGTATATCAAAGGAGATAAGAATATAGAGTGGAGAAAATTCTCTTCAACAAGTGGTGCTGAGAAAATTGGACAGCTACATGTAAAGTATTTTCTAACACTGGACACAAAAATAAACTCAAATGAGCCAAGGACCTAAATGTAAGGCCAAAATAGTGTAAAACTCTTAGAGGAAAACAGGGGCAGACTACTCTCTGACATAAATTACAGCAATATCTTTTTTGATTCATTTCCAAGCATAATAAAAGTAAAGAGAAAAATAAACAAAAGGGGCCTAATTAAACTTAAAAGCTTTTTCAGTCTAATTTATACTCAAATAGTAAATGATTATTTGATTAGTGCCTGGGAAATGGCAACCCACTCCAGTATTCTTGCCTGGGAAATTCCATGGACAGAGGAACCTGGTGGCTACAGCCCATGAGGTTGCAAGAGTCGGATATGACTTAGCAACTAAACCACCACAACCATATGCCAGACTCTCTGAATTTTTCAGTCTAAAAAATGAAAGCTGTGAGACTCTTACAAGGCTGAATTCTTAGAATTGCAGGCTCTTAGAGTCCCACTCGGAGAAGGCGATGGCACCCCACTCCAGTACTCTTGCCTGGAAAATCCCGTGAACAGAGGAGCCTGGTAGGCTGCAGTCCATGGGTCCTATAGAGTCGGACACGACGCAGCGACTTCACTTTCACTTTTCACTTTGATGCATTGGAGAAGGAAATGGCAACCCACTCCAGTGTTCTTGCCTGGAGAATCCCAGGCACGGGGGAGCCTGATGGGCTGCCGTCTGTGGGGTCACATAGAGTTGGACACGACTGAAGCGACTTAGCAGTAGCAGTAGCAGAGAGTCTTTTTTTGTCCTTTTGTTCTAATTCCAGGAATTTATCCAATCAGCAAGTGCACTACAGGCATTGGGTATTTATTAAATTATTTTAAAGTGAAACTGGTATTCTGCAAAACCTAATTTAATGTCATGAAGTAAAAGTGAGTATTAGACACTCAGTCATGTCCGACTCTTTGCTACTCCATGGATTGTAGCCTGCCAGGCTTGTCTGTCCATGGAATTCTCCAGGCAGGAATACTGAAGTGGGTAGCCATTCCCTTCTCCAGGGGATCAAACCTGGGTCTCCCACATTGCAGGAAGATCCTTTACTGTCCGAGCCACCAAGGAAGCCCCTAACTATACAATGTGCTAAACAAAAGCAGCATCCAGATATAAATTACTCCACTTTTCTTTATTTTTGATACTAATCTATGAGTTGAAATTTTACTTATTGAACTTAGTTCACTCATTCATTGTTCTCTGCCCACCATTTTGATTAAATCAAACTTATGCCACCCAACACAAGGAAGTACATTTGTATGCCCAGATATTTCTGTAGTCTAGGAAATGAAATTAGAAAGAGTGCTCATTGTATATCCCTGTATATGTAGTTATTGTTCCAAAGTATATTGATAATATCAATGCAATACTAGCAAGATTTAGCCTCTTATGTGTGTTCAGTTACTTACTGTGTCTAACTCTTAGAGACTGCATGGACTGTAGCCCACCAGCCTCCTCTGGAAAATTTTATGGAATTTCCATGCAACAATACTGAAGTAGGTTGCTATTTCCCACTCTAGGGGATCTTCCCAACCCAGGGATCAAACCTGAATCTCTTGCATCTCCTACATTGACAGGTGGATTCTTTACTACTGTATCACCTAGGAAGCCCAGTTTAACCCCATAGTTACACATATTTATTTCTCTATACTTGAAATGCAAAAAATAATAAAAATAAGCATGATGATTCAAGACACTACTCACGATAACCATGGAATTGTGTTTGTAGTTTGTATATTAGTCAAGATATATTTCGTCTGAATTTCAACTCTAGCTCCTCTGTGCAACGTTCATTCCTAGAAAAGGCAACCATGGCCAGTGGAAGGCAGCTCCAGATTTACATGGACTGTTATTGGGAGACTTCTGAAATGAAGAGGGCCCTTGCCTTGGGTACACCCAGCTAATGTCTTGGAGATGACTCTGAGTGCTTTTTTGTGGTCAAGTGAGGTCAGATATTCAGTTCCTTGGAAGAAAACAAAGGCTCATGGGATTGGAAAAAAGCTGTTCCCAGAAAGGTTGCCTGAAGATTAAAGAAAGAAAGAAATGTCTTCTTCCAGTGACATTTTCTTTTTCTTAAGAAAAAGATTATTGATAAAGTTTTTGCCCTTTTTTGTACACTTTCATCAGAGGATTGAGATATAATAAATATATGTAAGGACAGAATCTCTCTCGTATATGACTTTAATTTCATATATAAAAAACAATGTCTTAAGAGAGTCTGGGAAGGAGTTAGGAAGAGCCAACTGTGTAAAATTACCATGCCATCGTTTGGTTCACTTCACGAGTTTACTTTTAAAAAGAAGAGAATATTTATTTGATGCAATATGCTTGCCTTAACAGCAAGTGGCATTTCACTTAAATAATCTCCATTCAGTCAATTGGAGCTTTTGTTGAAAGGGTCAGTGGTAAAGAAAAGCAGAGACGTTAGAACACCTCAAATAATTTCTTCACACAGAGTATGTGGTGTAGCTGATATTGGCCCCTGTCGATCTCATAAAATGAGATGCACATTGGAAGTTTAAATCAATGTAAGGTCTTCAATGGGCTCGAGAATGCAATACTGATGAATAGGAATTCAATGAGTTTCTTCCTAAAAAGCAGAAGTTTTTCTTCTTAAATTCCAGCTTCTTGACTCCCAAAAGTAGGTAAGATTGCCTTTCAAAATAGCAAATTAGGCACACACACACACACATACGTATATATATATATAGATAGATGTAGATATAACACACACACACACACAAACACACACACACGCGTGCTAAATCGCTTCAGTCATATCTAACTCAGTGTGACCCTATGGACTGTAGCCTGCCAGGCCCAGGCAAGAATACTGGATGGCCATGCCCTCCTCCAGGGATCTTCCAGACCCAGGGAATGAACCTGCACCTCCTACATTTCAGGCGGAGTCTTTACCCCTGAGTTAATAAATTTCTACTGTTATTTTCTGTTTCAGAATAAGCCATGATCTCCATGCTTTATAAGCAATATATTCTTTCTATTCATTAGCTGCAGTAAAAATGATAAAAAAATAATTGAAAATTTATATCATAAAATATATATTTCACTGTATTTCTTTCACATTGCACTATTAAATGTTAGTATAAAAGATGTTCCTAATAAGCCAAAGAGTACTTATATGAAAATTTGTCACATAATATTTAACAGATGTCTGACTTTAGTGTTCTATTACCAAAGAGAAGTAGAAATGATCTGGTCTGTAGTACTTTACACCGGAAGCTAGAAATCCTAGATTTTTTGTAAGTCTTTGGCTCTGCTGCTGATTATTAAATAGCACCAAAAGATTTCTGGATCATCTTTGACTCTTTTTATTCATCTTCAAGAAGAAGAAAAAAATTCTCCTTCTTCAAAGTGTTACAATGAAAATAGCTAAACATCTCAAGGTGGTGGTCAGGAGCTTAAATTATGACTTGTGGAAATATTAGAAATTAGTGGGGCAGGGCATTTCTGGAAGACTGTCAGGACCAATTTGCAAGAATTCACAAACTTGCATGAGAAATCAAGGTCTGGCAAATTTTACTGAGCCAGGAACTTACTGTTGGTCTACATAGGAAATCTGTAATCATGTGATGATACAACAATGCACCCATGTTCTTTAGGTGGGACATGATCTCCTGGAACTGAATAGCTAAAGCAGGGACTTTCAGATTGCTTGTTCAGTAACAGTTCACGTGTTCCTTAAAATCTAAAGCCTCGTATTCACTTCTGACAATTCAAATTACTTGTCACATGTTGTTCCTGTAAGAAAATAGTTTGAGAGAGATGAAAAGGTAAACATTTTCCAATAGGTGTAATAGGCTAAAGAATAAAAATAATGTAACTGTTCTAAGAGCAGGTAATCTAAAAGCATAATCAATGTTGATATAAAGATTTGAGATCTTCTTCCTTCCTGCTCAGGACCCTTCAAGAATGAATCAGTTGCAATTATTTTCAACCTTTGAGAATTAGTGGGAAGAGGCTAAAAATCTGATGTACACTCCAAACCCCAGGCCATCTAATAAATATTTCTGGGAGTGGAGCTCAGGTTTTCATGCTTTAAAACTTACACAGGGGATTCTAATGTGCATCCAAATTTAAAGCCACCGATCTAGTACAACACACAGCTCCCAACAGTATAAATTTCTTTCTGACTGCTGTAAGAAAAAGTGGTAAACTGTCTCTTCTTTTCCTTAAAAGAGATGAATATAAAAAATAACCACTCATAAAACCTGTAAAGATTAACAACTAAAGCAATGCTTCTTGTAGAATAGTGAAGTCACTGTCTTAAGTCCTCAAAATAAGCTTTTTCTCTCATGATTGACTTTTTTGTCTTCAGAAGTGTTACTTATTTTGTTTATGGACTTATCTGGCAACACAAATGCTCTGTCTGGCATTCACAGACCATATCCATCATTTACTCAACACAGTATAACAGCACCTTGTAAATGTCACCATATTTGTGCATACCTGTAAAACACAGATATTGAGTGTCATATGCAGGCTTGGGTGTGATAATGTGAATAATTTTCAGGGCCATGAGCAAGATGGAAATGCTGTAACCCTTGTTCAGAAACATTAAAAACTGTAAGATGACAGCACCAGAGCATGAAATCTGTAGGGTCCAAAGTGACTGCACAGATAACATACTCATTAGAAAAGGGCCCTGCATATGAATTTTTTGTTTGTTTGTTTGTTTTTTAGGAAACTTGGATGTGAAAGAAAGAATGAAGAGGAGCAGAGATGGGTAGCTAAGCAGAGGAACAGAAAAAACTTCAATACATTTCACACTAATTGTTTCATTTGTCTACTAGTACTGGTCCACGAACTTGCTAGTGAGCCAAATCCAGCCCACTCCTTGTTTTAGTATAAAGATTTATTGGAACACAGTCAGGTTCCTTCATTAATGAATTCCTATGACTGCCTTTGTACCACTAAAGTGGAATGAATTGTTAATGATAGACCCTACAAGGCCTGCAAAGCCTAATTTAAAATCAATTTGTGGTTCTTTACAGAAAACTTTGATAACCCCCAAGTAGTATCATGGCAAACCACTTCAGTATTCTTGCCTTGAGAACCCCATGAACAGTATGAAAAGGTAAAAAGATAGGACACAGAAAGGTGAACTTCCCAGGTCAGTAGGTGCCCAATATGTTACTGGAGATCAACAGAGAAATAACTCCGGAAAGAATGAAGAGACAGAGCCAAAGCAAAAACGCCTTGTTGTGGATGTGACTGGTGATGGAAGTAAAGTCCAATGCTGTAAAGAGCAATGTTCCATAGGAATCTGGAAGGTTAGGTCAAATTAATCAAGGCAAATTGGAAGTGATCAAACAGGAGATGGCAAGAGTGAACATTGACATTTTAGGAATCAGTGAACCAAAATGGACTGGAATGGGTGAATTTAATTCAGATGACCATTATATCTACCACTGTGGGCAAGAATCTCTCAGAAGAAACAACGTAGCCCTCATAGTTGACAAAAGAGTCCAAAATGCAGTATTTGGAGGCAATCTCAAAAATGACAGAATCATCTCTGTTCATTTCCAAGGCAAATTATTCAATATCAATCCAAGTTTATGCCCCAACCAGTAATGCTGAAGAAGCTGAAATTGAATGGTTCTGTGAAGACCTACAAAACCTTTTAGAACTAACACCCTAAATAGATGTCATTTTCACAATAGGGGACAGGGATGCAAAAGTAGTAAGTCAAGAAATACCTGGAGTAATAGGCAAATTTGGCTTTGGAGTATAAAATGAGCCAGGGAAAAGGCTAACAGAGTTTTGCCAGGGGAACAAAATGGTCATAGCAAACACCATCTTCCAACAGCACAAGAGAAGACTCTACACATGAACATCACCCGATGGTCAGTACGAAAATCAGACTGATTATATTCTTTGCAGCAAAAGATGGAAAAGCTCTATTCAGTCAGCAAAAACAAGACTGGGAGCTGACTGTGGCTCAGATCATGAACTCTTTATTGCCAAAATTAGACTTAATTTGAAGAAAGTAGGGGAAACTGCTAGACCATTCAGGTAAGACCTAAATCAAATCCCTTACGATTATAGAGTGGAAATGACAAATAGACTCAAGGGACTAGATCTGATAGACAGTGTGCCTGAATAATGTGCCTCCTATGGATGGAGGTTTGTGACATTGTACAGGAACCAGTGACCAAGACCATCTCTAAGAAAAAGAAATGCAAAAAGGCACAATGTTTGTTTGGGGAGGTCATACAAATAGCTGAGAAAAGAAGAGAAGTGAAAGGCAATGGAGAAAAGGAAAGATATAAGTATCTGGATGCAGAGTTCTAAACAATAGCAAGGAGAGATAAGAAAGGCATCCTCAGTAAGAAGCGCAAAGAAGTAGAGGAAAACAATAGAATGGGAAAGACTAGAGATCTCTTCAAGAAAATTACAGATACCAAAGGAACATTTCATGCAAACATGAGCACAATAAAGAACAGAAATTGTGTGGACCTAACAGAGGTAGACGATACTCACAAGAGGTGGCAAGAATACACAGAAGAACTATACAAAATAAGATCTTCATAATCCAGATAACCATGATGGTGTGATCACTCACCTAGAGCCACACATCCTGGAATGTGAAGTCAAGTGGGCCATAGGAAGCATCACTACAAACAAAGGTTGTGGAGGTAATGGAATTCCAGTTTAGCTATTTCAAATCCTAAAAGATGATACTGTGAAAGTGTTGCACTCAATATGCCAGCAAATTTGGAAAACTCAGCAGTGGCCACAGGACTAGAAGAGGTCAGCTTTCATTCCAATCCCAAAGAAAGGCAATGCCAAAGAATTGTATGCCAATGCCAAAGTAGCTCAAACTACTGCACAATTGCACTCATCTCACACCTTAGCAAAGTAGTGCTCAAAATTCCACAAGCCAAGCTTCAAGAATACATGAACTGTGAACTTTCAGATGTTCAACCTGAATTTAGAAAAGGCAGAAGAACCAGGGATCAAATTTCAAACATCTGTTGGATCATCAAAAAAGCAAGAGAGTTCCAGAAAACATCTACTTCTGCTTTATTTACTACACCAAAGCCTTTGACTGTGTAAATCAAAACAAACTGTGGATAATTCTTCAAGAGATGAAAACACCAGACCACCTGACCCACCTCTTGAGAAACCTATATGCAGGTCAGGAAGCAACAGTTGGAACTGGACATGGAATAACAGACTGGTTCCAAATAGGGAAAGGAGTATGTCAAGTCTGTATATAGTCACCCTACTTATTTAACTTATATGCAGAGTACATCATGAGAAATGCTGGGCTGGAGGAAGGACAAACAGGAATCAAGTTTGCAGGGAGAAATATCAATAACCTCAGATATGCAGATGACACCACCCTTATGGCAGAAAGTGAAGAAGAACTAAAGAGGCTCTTGATGAAAGTGAAAGAGGAGAGTGAAAAAGTTGGCTTAAAGCTCAACATTCAGAAAACTAAGATCAAGGCATCTAGTCCCATCATTTCATGGGAAATAGATGGGGAAACAGTGGAAATAGTGGCATATTTTATTTTCTTAGGCTCCAAAATCACTGCAGATGGTGACTGCAGCCATGAAATTAAAAGACATTTTTCCTTGGAACAAAAGTTATGATTAACCCTGACAGCATATTAAAAAGCGGAGACATTACTTTCCCGACAAAGGTCCGTCTAGTCAAAGCTATGGTTTTTCCAGTGGTCATGTATGGATGGTGAGAGTTGAACTATAAAGAAAGCTGGGCTCTGATGAATTGATGTTTTTGAACTGTGGTGTTGGAGAAAACTCTTGAGAGTCCGTTGGACTGCAAGGAGATCCAACCAGTCCATCCTAAAGGAAATCATTCCTGAATATTTATTGGAAGGACTTATGCTGAAGCTGAAACTCCAATACTTTGGCCACCTGATGTGAAGAACTGACTTATTTGGAAAGACCCTAGTGCTGGGAAAGATTGAAGGCAGGAGAAGAAGGGGACAACAGAAGATGAGATGGTTCAATGGCCTCACCGACTCTATGGACCTGAGTTTGAGTAATCTCCAGGAATTGGTGATGGACAGGGAAGCCTGGAATGCTGCAGTCCATGAGGTTGCAAAGAGTCAGACACAACTGAGCAACTGAACTGAACGAAGTAGTGTCATAAACTAAACACTAATACAACTTGAAAAAAGTTAAATATGTTTTTCGTCACTTCTCCTCTTTCTATTTCAAGGTAACTGGAACAATTCCGTCTTCATTATTTTTATACTAAAATATGAAGATGGATTCCAAGTAGATCTTCAAAATTTAGATTAGCAAATAATTATCATTAGTTGGTCCCATCCATCAATCCCTGTTATGTCATCAAAAGTTCTGATAATAAATGCATAGTGTATCCAGAAGTACGCATTTCAGAAGAATGAAATTTAACTAATTTATCTCAACAGTCCACAGTATCTCTGAATCATTTGTGGATGAAAACTCATTACATCCTTACCTATAGCATTTTTAGGTGCCATAGTACAGAAAGTGCCTGTATACCTCTTCTGCAAATGCCACATTAGCCAGGCTATCAAAGGCCAACATTTAGACTCAGTTTTTGAAAAACTCATTTAAAATAACTGGGCAATTGTATAAAAACTTATTCATAAAACAAAGCAAATCTTATTACGAGTCCCATGCTCAGAAATTGCCAACTTTCATTTTAATGACCTCCTGAATTCAGGAAAACAGAAGTAGAATAACTATGCACTGGGGAGGTAGCTAGAGAAGTATTTAGTTCTTTAGAAATACAATTTCACTTCAAGCATAAGCAATCAGGGATGAGTTGTGAGTTTAGAGCAAAACATGTAAAACTCACCTATTTTTTAAAAATTATTCAAATAGAGGGAAAGTTCAAATCAAGGCAGTTGGACTTATTCATTTCTCTGCCAAGAGTTGAGATTTTAACACATATGTTATACTGGTCATTTAGAAAACATGCACAATGGCATTTGTATAGTTTTAAACTGTAAATCAGAAATTAAAAAAAACAACAGCCCTTCACTTTCAGTCTGTATGTGTCCCCTGTTTTGAGGTGGGTCTCTTGTAGACAACATATGTAGGGGTCTTGTTTTTGTATCCATTCAGCCAGGCTTTGTCTTTTGGTTGGGGCATTTAACCCATTTACATTTAAGGTAATTACTGATAAGTATGATCCCATTGCCATTTACTTTATTGTTTTGGGTTCAAATTTATATACCATTTTTGTGTTTCCTGTCTAGAGAATATCCTTTAGTATTTGTTGGAGAGCTGGTTTGGTGGTGCAGAATTCTCTCAGCTTTCGCTTGTCTGAAAAGCTTTTGATTTCTCCTTCATACTTGAATGAGATCCTTGCTGGGTACAATAATTTGGGCTGTAGGTTATTTTCTTTTATCATTTTAAGTATGTCTTGCCATTCCCTCCTGGCTTGAAGAGTTTCTATTGAAAGATCAGCTGTTATCCTTATGGGAATTCCCTTGTGTGTTATTTGTTGTTTTTCCCTTGCTGCTTTTAATATTTGTTCTTTGTGTTTGATCTTTGTTAAATTGATTAATATGTGTCTTGGGGTGTTTCACCTTGGGTTTATCCTGTTTGGGACTCTCTGGGTCTCTTGGACTTGGGTGATTTTTTCCTTCCCCATTTTAGGGAAGTTTTCAACTATTATCTCCTCAAGTATTTTTTCATGGTCTTTCTTTTTGTCTTCTTCTTCTGGAACCCCTATGATTCGAATGTTGTAGCGTTTAATATTGTCCTGGAGGTCTCTGAGATTGTCCTCATTTCTTTTAATTCGTTTTTCTTTTATCCTCTCTGATTCATTTATTTCTACCATTCTATCTTCTAATTCACTAATCCTATCTTCTGCCTCTGTTATTCTACTATTTGTTGCCTCCAGAGTGTTTTTAATTTCATTTATTGCATTATTAATTATATACTGACTCTTTTTTATTTCTTCTAGGTCCTTGTTAAACCTTTCTTGCATCTTCTCAATCCTTGTCTCCAGGCTATTTATCTGTGATTCCATTTTAATTTCAAGATTTTGGATCAATTTCACTATCATTATTCGGAATTCTTTATCAGGTAGATTCCCTATCTCTTCCTCTTTTGTTTGGTTTGGTGGGCATTTATCCTGTTCCTTTATCTGCTGGGTATTCCTCTGTCTCTTCATCTTGTTTAAATTGCTGAGTTTGGGGTGTCCTTTCTGTATTCTGGCAGTTTGTGGAGTTCTCTTTATTGTGGCGTTTCCTCACTGTGTGTGGGTTTGTACAGGTGGCTTGTCAAGGTTTCCTGGATAGGGAAGCTTGTGTCGGTGTTCTGGTGGGTGGAGCTGTATTTCTTCTCTCTGGAGTGCAATGAAGTGTCCAGTAATGAGTTATGAGATGTCTATGGCTTTGGGGTGACTTTGGGCAGCCTGTATCTTGAAGCTCAGGGCTGTGTTCCTTTGTTGCTGGAGAATTTGCTTGGTATGTCTTGCCCTGGAACTTGTTGGCCCTTGTGTGGTGCTTGGTTTCAGTGTTGGTATGGAGGCATTTGATGAGCTCCTGTCAATTAATGTTCCTTGGAGTCAGGAGTTCCCTGGAGTCAGGGATTGGACTTAAGCCTCCTGCTTCCAGTTATTGGTCTTATTTTTACAGTAGTTTCAAAACTTCTCCTTCTATACAGCACCATTGATAGAATAAAATACTTAGGAATATATCTACCAAAAGAAACTAAAGACCTATATATAGAAAACTATAAAACACTGGGGAAAGAAATCAAAGAGGACACTAATAGATGGAGAAATATACCATGTTCATGGACTGGAAGAATCAATATAGTGAAAATGAGTATACTACCCAAAGCAATCTATAGATTCAATGCAATCCCTATCAAGCTACCAACAGTATTCTTCACAGAGCTAGAACAAATAATTTCACAATTTGTATGGAAACACAAAAAACCTCGAATAGCCAAAGCGATCTTGAGAAAGAAGAATGGAACTGGAGGAATCAACCTACCTGACTTCAGGCTCTACTACAAAGCCACAGTTATCAAGACAGTATGGTACTGGCACAAA
Source organism: Bubalus kerabau (assembly GCF_029407905.1). Taxonomy (NCBI): domain Eukaryota; kingdom Metazoa; phylum Chordata; class Mammalia; order Artiodactyla; family Bovidae; genus Bubalus; species Bubalus kerabau. The sequence goes on along the minus strand of NC_073635.1, from coordinate 4,733,213 downwards.
GACAGAAATATAGATCAATGGAACAAAATAGAAAGCCCAGAGATAAATCCATGCACATATGAACACCTTATCTTTGACAAAGGAGGCAAGAATATACAATGGATAGTGGTGCTGGGAAATCTGGTCAACCACTTGTAAAAGAATGAAACTAGAACACTTTCTAACACCATACACAAAAATAAACTCAAAATGGATTAAAGATCTAAACATAAGACCAGAAACTATGAAACTCCTAGAGGAGAACATAGGCAAAACACTCTCTGACATACATCACAGCAGGATCCTCTATGACCCACCTCCCAGAATATTGGAAATAAAAGCAAAAATAAACAAATGGGACCTAATCAAACTTAAAAGCTTCTGCACATCAAAGGAAACTATTAGCAAGGTGAAAAGACAGCCTTCAGAATGGGAGAAAATAATAGCAAATGAAGCAACTGACAAACAACTAATCTCAAAAATATACAAGCAACTCCTACAGCTCAACTCCAGAAAAATAAATGACCCAGCAAAAAATGGGCCAAAGAACTAAACAGACATTTCTCCAAAGAAGACATCCAGATGGCTAACAAACACATGAAAAGATGCTCAACATCACTCATTAACAGAGAAATGCAAATCAAAACCACTATGAGGTATCATTTCACACCAGTCAGAATGGCTGCAATCCAAAAGTCTACAAGCAATAAATGCTGGAGAAGGTGTGGAGAAAAGGGAACCCTCTTACACTGTTGGTGGGAATGCAAACTAGTACAGCCACTATGGAGAACAGTGTGGAGATTCCTTAAAAAACTGAAAATAGAACTGCCTTATGATCCAGCAATCCCACTGCTGGGCATACACACTGAGGAAATCAGAAGGGAAAGAGACACGTGTACCCCAATGTTCATCGCAGCACTGTTTATAATAGCCAGGACATGGAAGCAACCTAGATGTCCATCAGCAGATGAATGGATAAAGCCATGGTACATATACACAATGGAGTATTACTCAGCCATTAAAAAGAATACATTTGAATCAGTTCTAATGAGATGGATGAAACTGGAGCCTATTATACAGAGTGAAGTAAGCCAGAAGGAAAAACACCAATACAGTATACTAACGCATATATATGGAATTTAGAAAGATGGTAACAATAACCTTGTGTACGAGACAGCAAAAGAGACACTGATGTATAGAACAGTCTTATGGACTCTGTGGGAGAGGGAGAGGGTGGGAAGATTTGGGAGAATGGCATTGAAACATGTAAAATATCATGTATGAAACGAGTTGCCAGTCCAGGTTCGATGCACAATACTGGATGCTTGGGGCTGGTGCACTGGGACGACCCAGAGGGATGGTATGGGGAGGGAGGAGGGAGGAGGGTTCAGGATGAGGAACACATATATACCTGTGGCGGATTCATTTTGATATTTGGCAAAACTAATACAATTATGTAAAGTTTAAAAATAAAATAAAATTAAAAAAAAAGTAAAAATAAATAAATAAATAAAGTTCAACGGGGTGGGGGCGGATAATAACAGATGGAGATAATAAAATTGAATTCTAGTATATTGCAAATAAGTTTAAATACTGTGTTCAGCTCCCATGTGGTGTGCTGTTTGGTCTGATGGACTGAATGTGACAAATGTTACTGGTAATGCACAGTCCATGCCCACATATAGACACAAAATCCAATTTTTGTGACAAACTTTTTCTGTCTTTCGTTTTTGCTTTATTTTTAATTTCTATCTGCATAATTCTAAGAGACTTTGAGTTTATTTCAAGGCATAGTAAAGAAGGTTAACCAGTATCTTTTCATTACCTGGATCCTATTATGTTGTGATGTTATTCAAAGATAACCCATTGTATTAATTGCAAAATATGGTGCAGATCTGAGAAAGTCCCCAGTTTCTGACATTCCAAAAACCTTCTAACACTAGAAAATGAAAACAAAAATAACAAATGCATGATATTTCCCAATCTTACATCTTTCACTATTTCCATGTCTCTCATATCTTGAATTGACACTTTCACTAAGATTCTTCCCAGAATCATATCATAGCACTTTCATCACTGCTTTCATGTGTGATTTCCCAACAAAACTTTGGACAAACCTACACTTTGAATCAGAGCTTTTCATCAAAGTGTAATATACAAACAGAAAAGCAAACAAATCAAAGTCTACAGCTCAATTAATTTTACAACTAGAACACTTTTATTTAATCAGCATCAAATAAAGGATCAGAAAATTCTAATATACCAGAAGCCCCTGTTGCTTTCTTTTAGTCATTATCTCCCAAGAGGTGCTAATATCATGATTTCTAACCTCAGAGAATAGGATCATACTGTATGAGATGCTGGATTCTTATGCTCAATATTATGCTTGTGATATTATCACATGCATTTTAATTGTTATTTTCCACAGAATTATCTTTATGCTATGAATCAGCATTCTTAGTCTTCTTTATGAATTCCTTCATTATACAATTCTGCATTTGTTCACTTTTATTGTCTTCTATTTCAATTAACTGTGTGATAATGTCTACTTCTTGTAATCAACTATTCTTGGCATTATGAGAATAAAATTTTGTTAAAATATGTCTTTGTCTTAAGGAGTTTAATATTTAGTGGAAGGAACCAAACATAACTAACTCAAATGTCATACAGAATTATAGAAACTCTAAACAGAAATACAAGAAACATACTGCAAAAATATGAAAGTAAGATGTACTTATTTTGCCTGAGGAAGCCAGAGAAAATTTCATCTACGAAGCTGTCTTGATGATTAAAAAGGACTTAGTTAGCTAAGGATCACTGAGAGCATAGATGAACAAGGTCAGGTAAAACAAAACCAAAAAGAATGACCAGGAATAATTGTGATCTAATGTACCAGCTAATTCTGGAAATGTACCTTGAGGGCATTTTCTCCCATGCAGGAGTTATTCAGTTCCCCTTCCATTTCTTTTTGGAAAGTAACCAGACCTCAATTTGTTCCACTGTTTTCCATGGCTTAACTGATTTCTTGATTCTGCTTGGATTACACCCTGTTCATTGCCTTTAATGCTGTCATTATTCCAAAAGGGGACTACACTGAGGGAAATCAAGATGACAGAGTAGTAGGATGCTGAGCTCACCACCCCAAAACAAATACCCTACATGTTGAGTAATTCTCACTGAAAACAAACTGGAGACTGGCAGAAAAGGGCTATGCAACCAAGGTTGTAAAGAAAGATCTATAGGAAGTCAGGTAGGAAGGGAGAAGCAGCAAGCAGGTAGAATCCTTCATCCCTAGCCGGGGCTACAGAAGAGGAGATTGGAGATCACATAACTAAAGATCCTTCCTTGGGAGTAAGGTATGGTGTCATATATTTGGCACCCCAACCCTGGGGTCTGACATTGAGGGGTCTCCTTCAGTTCAGTTCAGTCACTCAGTCATGTCCAACTCTTTGCAACCCCATGGACTGCCACACGCCAGGTTTCCTTCTCCATCACCAACACCCAGAGCTTGCTCAAACTCATGTCCATCGAGTTGGTGATGCCATCCAACCATCTCATCTTCTGTCCTCCCCTTCTCCTCCTGCTTTCAGTCTTAACCAGCATCAAGGTCTTTTCCAAAGATACAGTTATTCACATTAGGTGGCCAAAGTATTGGACTTTCAGCTTCAGCATCAGTCCTTCCAATGAATATTCAGGACTGATTTCCTTCAGGACTGATTGGTTGGATCTCTTTGCAGGTCAAGGGATTCCCAAGAGTTTTCTCCAACACCACAGTTCAAAAGCATCAATTCTTTGCACTCAGCTTTCTTTATAGTCCAACTCTCATATGCACACATGACCACTGGAAAAACCATAGCTTTGACTAGACGGACCTTTGTCAGCAAAGTAATGTCTCTGCTTTTTAATATGCTGTCTAGGTTGCTCATAGCTTTTCTTCCAAGGACCAAGTGTCTTTTAATTTCATGACTGCAGTCACCATCTGCAGTGATTTTGGAAACCAAGAAAATAAAGTCTGTTACTATTTGTATTATTTCTCTATTTGCCATAGAGTGATGGGATCAGATGCCTTGATCTTACATTTTGAATGTTGAGTTTTAAGCCAACTTTTTCATTCTCCTCTTTCACTTTCATCAAGAGGCTCTTTAGTTCTTCTTTGCTTTCTGCCATAAGGGTGGTATCATCTGCATATCTGAGGTTATTGATATTTCTCCTGGCAATCTTGATTCCAGCTTGTGCTTCACCCAGCTTGGCATTTTGGTTGATGTACTCTGCATATGGAACCAGTCTGATGTTCCATGTCCAGTTCTAACCATTGCTTCTTGACCTGCATACAGATTTCTTAGGAGGCGGGTATGGTGGTCTGGTATTCCCATCTTTTGAAGAATTTTCCACAGTTTATTTTGACCTACACAGTCAATGACTTTGGCAACATCAATAAAACAGAATAGATTTTTTTGTTTTTCTGGAATTCTGCTGCTTTTTCTATGATCCAATGGATGTTGTCAATTTGATCTCTGGTTCCTCTGCTTTTTCTAAATCCAGCTTGAACATCTGGAACTTCACAGTTCATGTACTCTTGAAGCCTGAGTTGGGGCATTTTGAGCTTTACTTTCTTAACGTGTGAGATGAGTGAAATTGTGTGGGACTTTGAACATTCTTTGGCATAGCCTTTCTTTGGGATTGGAATGAAAACTGACATTTTCCAGTCCTGAGGTCACTGCTGAGTTTTATAAATTTTCTGGCATATTGAGTGCAGCACTTTCACAGCATCATCTTTCAGGATTTGAAATAGCTCAACTGGAATCCCATCACCTCCACTAGCTTTGTTGATCATGATGCTTCCTAAGGCCCACATGACTGCATTCCAAGATCTGTGGCTCTAAATGAGTGATCACACCATCATGGTTATCTGGGTCAGGAAAATCTTTTCTGTATAGTTCTTCTGTGTATTTTTGCTACTTCTAAATATCTTCTGCTTCTGTTAGGTCCATACCATTTCTGTCCTTTATTGTGCCCATCTTTGCAAGTGATATTCCCTTAGTAATATTCCCTTAAAATATCCTCTAATTTTCTTGAAGACATTTCTAGTTTATCCCATTCTATTTTTTTTCCTCGTTTTTTTTTTTTTTTTTTTTTTTTTTTGCATTGAGGAGCCTCCTTAGCTGGTTTAAAAACCAATGGGACTTATGAGAAAGCTCTAAGAGACTGAGACTTCAATTATAAAGGGTGTACACACATATTTCTGATCTTCTGGGAACAGTGCAGAGAAAGGAGACTCAAACTTCCTGGGGTTCTGGCCAGTTTCTTTGACCTCAATCCTAACAGGGTACCTGTTCTAGGCCCTCTTATTCTAGGGCATAGCTGCCTTGGTCAAGGAGAATGAGCATGCTTGGAGAACAGAACCAACTTTGACCAGACCCTGCCTATGGACAGAGCAAAGACAGCCACTATGTACACAAACATCATATACATGCTCGTATGTAGTCTATACAAAATATTATTACAAAATTATATAGGTGTGTGTAGCAGCTTTATCGGAGAAGGAAATGGCAATCCACTCCAGTATTCTTGCCTAGAGAATCCTGTGGACAGAGGAGCCTTGGGCTGCTGTCCATAGAGTTGCACAGTCAGACACAACTGAAGCAACTTAGCAGCAGCAGCTTTATTGATGCAAACTGATGTACAAAGTATTGTACATATTTAATGTACACAATTTGATGAGTTTGGACACATGCAGACACCTCTGATACCATCAGAGGTGTTGTTCATTGTGCATAAAATTTCAGTTATGCTAGATGAATAAATTCTAAGTATCTGTTGTACAACACAGTATGTACACCAGAAAATAATAGTCCCACTTCAAAATTTGTTAAGAAGGTAGATCTCTTGTTAAGTGGTCTTATTGCATACACCCTAAAAATAAATTTTGTGCAATGGAATTTTACATCTCTAGTATATATTCCAGAGAAGGCAATGGCACCCCACTCCAGTACTCTTGCCTGGAAAATCCCATGGATGGAGGAGCCTGGTAGGCTGCAGTCCCTGGGGTCGCTAAGAGTCAGACAAGACTGAGCGACTTGACTTTCACTTTTCACTTTCATGCATTGGAGAAGGAAATGGCAACCCACTCCAGTGTTCTTGCCTGGGGAATCCCAGGGACAGGGGAGCCTGGTTGGCTGCTATCTATGGGGTCGCACAGAGTCGGACATGACTGAAGCAACTTAGCAGCAGCAGCAGCAGTATATATTCTTTTTTGCATGTTTTAAATCACACTTTATTAGAAGCTCAATACATCCTTTAAAAATGTTGATTTTAAAGTCATAATGAAAAGCGTGACTTGTTATCTAAACCCTTCTTTCATATGTATTTCAACAGTCCACATCTATCCTCTGTTACCTTAATTTTTACTTCTATGAATAAACATTCATATTCTTACAATAAGCTATTTTTTTAATAATACTTTATTTTTAATCGTACTAACATTTGATTCCTGCTAAGCACGAAATTATTTTAGTCCCTGCCTTATGTTCTACAACCAGTATGGACACAGGTGCTCAAAATAAATGAGTATTGTATGGTTGTAGTAATGTCAACAGTACTGATTTTAGCATTATTACTCTTGAAATTGCTCTCTTTGTGATTCTCAGAATCATCTCCCTGTGTGTCTGTGCATCGTTGACTTTCTTCAAATTTCCATAAGGTAACTGCCAAGGCATCTTTATGCATTCCAGTCTCATCACACAATCAGTTCAGTGCAGCTAAGCTGTAAACCATACATCTTATATGTCTGCAAAATAAAAGGACAGGTGATTGGAAAAGGGAAATTTTGGAGAAAAAATAAATGGATTAGAGTGATTCTTTTTGGGGATTAAGAAAATCTGTTATAAGAACTACTAAATCTGAAGTTTATTTTCTGTTTGTAGATATAAAATAAAGTAATTCTATGTATAAAACTAAGTAAAAGATCAGTTAAAATACTATTACTAAAGAATTTTAAAGTGTAATTATGATCTTCACCATTTGGTATGCATGAGTTACTTGGACAAATATTTGATCAAATTAAAATATCAATCTACTCAAACTCAACTGACTTTTTTCCTTAAAATGATTTATCAAAAATACATTGATGATTTATGCAAAAACACAAATTTATTTAGCATCTTCTATTCATAGAAAACAATCCTATTAACAAATGATAGAGTATGTAATAAGATACTGTTCATGCCCTTCATCATTATATCTATCAAAGTAAACAAAACTGGATGAGCATTCTCTCAGATCTCTTTTCTTGTGAATTTATGGAATAATGTACAATTTGAACAAAATGAGACCACTTGTTAAAATGAAAATTATAATACACATTTCCTCTGCTATCTTATGATTTTTCTATTCTCCCTTGCTCTGTGGGAACTCTTATTATATGTCCTAGACAAATTGGAAGATTTGTCAATACTACTGAAAACATGTGGATGCAAAGTGGAAAAAAAAATGTAATCAATGTAGATGCATTCTCATAACATATAATTCTATCACTTGATTTTGGGATGTACCAACTTGGCACAGAAAATTTTGTGATCATTAAAACTATCAGTCCAACCTGATCAATTTTGTCCACAGAAACTATTTTTGTGCCACTTTATTGCCTTTCTTCTTGTTGTTTTGTTGTTCATTCTCCCAGTCACGACTGACTCTATACCACTCCATGGACTGCAGCACACCAGGCCTCCCTGTCCTTCACCATCTCCCAGAGTTTGCCCAAGTTCATGTCCATTGCATCAGTAATGCCATCCAGTCATCTCATTCTCGGTCACCCTCGTCTCCTTTTGTTTTCTACCTTTCCAAGCCTCAGGGTTTTTCAAATGAGTTGATTGTTTGAATCAGGTGACCAAAGTATTGGAACTTCAGCTTAAGCACCAGTCATTCCAGTAAGAATTCAGGGTTGATTTCCTTTAGATTGATTGGTTTTATCTCCTTGCTGTCCATGGGACTCTCAAAAGTCTTCCTCAGCCTCACAGCTAGAAAGCATCAATTTTTCAGCTCTCCGCCTTCTTAATGGTCCAGCTCTCACATCCATACCTGACTAATGGAGAGACTGCAGACTTGACTATATGGACCTTTGTTGGCAAAGTGATGTCTTTGCTTTTTAACACTCTGTCTAGGGTGTCATAGCTTTCTTGCCAAGAAGCAATCATCTTCTTAATTCTAAATTCATGGCTGCAGTCACCATCTGCCCAGAATCAGTCAGTTGTTCCATACAGGTTTCTAACTGTTGCTTCTTGACTGGCATATGAGTTTCTCAAGAGACAGGTAAGATTTTCTGGTATTCCCATCTCTTTAAGAGTTTTTCAGTGTTATGATCTACATAGTCAATGGCTTCAGCGTAGTCAGTGAAACAGATCCATGAAGGGGCTATTTCCTTAAGGTTTTTATTAATTGGAGTATGGCCTATAGTCACAAATTCAAAAAGTTAATTTAAATCTACATTTGTTTTTTCTTACACTTTTTGTTAGTGCTGGTATTGTATTTTTTATCTTAAGATATTCATTTACAAGGTTTTGTATCTCTGTTTCTCATCAATGAAGAAATTAGCACTCCATAGTACTAATCCTTTTACAAATTATCTGAATACAAATTACTGTAATGGCTTCCTATGTCTATTTCAGATGAGAACCCAGGAGTAAAGTCAAATCCTGGATCTAATAGGCCTCCTAAATGCTTAAAAGAAACCTTGAAATATTTGCATTTTTGAAAGATCGAAGGCAATCTAAAGGATTCACTGTTTCTATAAAAATTTAAAATTTATAGAGTAAAATATACTTTAAAGTTTAGAATCATTTCAAAAGATAAATTTTATACTGTACTGACCCAAACAATTACATTTACCAGTAGTTGTTTTTTTTTTGTTTTTTTTTTTTTACATTTGTGTTTGAAACATCTCTGAATAAATGACGATATTGTCAGAACTCTTAAGGGATTCTGTTTGTGATCCAGTCTTAACTGATAACAGAAGTAATGAGGGAAATTTCTAAGCAACAGGAGATTTTGAACTTATTGTGAAAATTTCTCTTTTTTTGAAGAGCAGATAATCAGCAACAAAAAGGAAAAATGAGGGCTCCAAGTAAAAAATCTACTAATGACTCTTTAAAGCTATTTTAGTTTTCTCTAATATTTAAAAAAATAAAGACAAAGATGAAGAGAGACTTCTCAAAAGAAGATGTATGAAGTAAAAAAAAAAGTGTGCTGCTGCTGCTGCTGCTGCTAAGTCGCTTCAGTCGTGTCCGACTCTGTGCAACCCCATAGATGGCAGCCCACCAGGCTCCCCCGTCCCTGGGATTCTCCAGGCAAGAACACTGGAGTGGGTTGCCATTTCCTTCTCCAATGCATGAAAGTGAAAAGTGAAAGTGAAGTCGTTCAGTCATGTCTGACTTAGCGACCCCATGGACTGCAGCCCAGTGGGCTCCTCCATCCATGGGATTTTCCAGGCAAGAGTACTGGAGTGGGATGCCATTGCCTTCTCCAAAAAAAAGTGTACTGAGGTAAATAGAAAATACATATTTTGCAATTATATTTTATTCATTTTCTCATTATGACTTTTTCTTCTACTTAATCAGAGGCAGATTATTTCATGGATTCCTATAGTGGAAACAAAAAGAGCAAAAATATCATTAGTCTTTTTTGTTTTACAATTGGATCTGAGAGCAAGAGAGTTACTGTTATATTAAACTGCAAAGAGAATGATAAAAATTATCTAAATCTAATAGAGAAGGATCATCTGTGCTATAGGGAGAGGATGTAAGCATAACATTAAAGAAAATCTGATGGGGGCATACAGGGAACGATGACCTGAGGGGCTACGTGGACAGAAGTGGATCAGTTCAAAATACTACTAGATAACAGATAACATGAAACTGTGCCCAAGTTCACACATCATGATTGTTAGTAAAGAAGAACTAAGGAAGCTTTGGTGGTAAAGTCAAAATCCTTGTTATCGAATGCCTTCCCTAAATATTACCTTGCAATATATCCATGGGTAGCCCATCAGGGAGGTCTACTCTTTACTTAGAAACCATTTTGTGCCTAATTATATACTCCCCTTTTGAAATATCCCCATGACATTCCTAAGCTACAAAAATAGATGCCATGTGTTTTTGTCCTTTCAGTGGGCAATGGTATTGAAGAAAGGAGTATTTACTCTGGCTTGTGGGAAAGTCTGAGAACAATAAAATCACTTTAAAAAATAAAAATGCTCATCCCAACTGCTAACCAAATAGGGACAGATAAAAAAGGATACACTTTTATACCTGAAGTTGGAAAATGTCTGTGGTTAAAACTACAAACAAGCACAATAAACAGACACCCTACTATGCAACTGCCATAAACAAAAATTAGTTCAAATTCTTTAGGGGTTATTTGACCATTTATAATGAAAACCATAAAATTCATCATACCTTTAATAGAGAAATCACTTCTAGGAACTTATCCTAGAAACCTAAGTAAGAATGCGCAGAAATGTGTGTGTGTGTGTTAAAGTATCATAGGTATTATTGAGATGTTGTTTATTATAATACTCAAAACTACATAAATACCAAAAGAAATTATCATTTAAGTATCCAAGAAAAAGTGTACTCTTGTACCCATAGGACAGAACAATTTGGAGGCAAATTTATTATATTCATAGGGTATTTCAAGTATATTTTGCTTTATATAATTAAATACAAATGTGAATTTTATATAAGTGGAATAAAATAGCATGCTTCATTATATATGGGATTAGCAAATACACATACAGAAATGCACAAAGGCAGACACTCATGCATACACACACACACACACATACACACACACATTCATACACATTGCCTAGGTGCCCAGAATTATAGAAGACCAGAATTTTGTTCTTTTTTAAAGGTGGGAAAACCTCTAGAACACTGTTAGCATAATAAGGCTACTTCACTTGCTGCTGACTAAAGTTCCTGAGTATCCTATCACATTGACAACTGTGATGGGGTTCCACAGAACCTGCTCAGAACTCTCCTGAAAGAGTTTCATGTTATCTCCAGTTCTTGCACTGCTTCCAGTTGCTTGAGACAACTACTCAACAATCACTCCCAACCCAACATTTCAACTTAATGCCTTTATACCCCAGAATATGGAATAGAAAATTTGTCTTTTGGGATACACTTAGAGTCAAGATAATGTCAACACAATAGAAATTTCCCTTAGAAAAATAGTTTCCCTTAGAAAAACATTTAAGAACACAATTATAAGAAGGCAATCAGTTGACTACTTTTAAATTGACATTCAACGGAGTTGGCATCCAACTTTCTGTCCCCACATATAGGTTTCCAGACACCCAATATAGTGTACTTTTACTCGATTATGATACCTACATTTGAATATACAATTATATTCTCAAGTAACATTTTGTTTTGCCTTAATACTTACTCTTGTGAAAAAAGAAATTCCTAAAGCATTAGAAATGGATTGTTGTGCTGTTCAGTTATCCAGTCGTGTCTGACTCTTTGCAGCCCCATGGACTGCAGCACGCCAGGCCTCCCTGTTCCTCACCATCTCCCAGAGTTTGACCAATTTCATGCTCATTGCATCACTAATGCCATTCAACCATTTCAACCTCTGAGGTTCTCTTCTCCTTCTGCCCTCAATCTTTCCCAGCATCAGGGATGTTTTTCCAATAAGTTGCCTGTTCATATCAGATGTTTAAAATACTGGAGCTTCAGCTTCAACATCAGTCCTTCCAGTGAATATTCTGTGTTGATCTCCTGTAAGACTGACTGGTTTGATATCCTTGCTGCCCAGGGGACTTTGAGGAGTCTTCTCCAGCAACAGTTTGAAGGCATCAGTTCTTTGATGTTCTGCCTTATTTACAGCCCAGCTCTCACAAATGTATGTGACCACTGGGAAGACCATAACCTTGACTCTACGGACCTTTGTCAGCAGAGCAATGTCTCTGCTTTTCAACATAATGTCTAGGTTTGTCATCGCTTGCCTGCCAAGAAGCAGTCATCTTCAGATTTCATGGCTACAGTCACCATCTGCAGTGATTTTGGAGTCTAAGAAGAGGAAATCTGCAACTACTTCTACTTTTTCTCTTTCTATTTGTCATGCAGGAATGGGGCCAGATGCCATGATTTTATTTTATTTTATTTTTTTTTAATATTTAGTCTTAAGTTGTCTCTTCCACTCTCCTCCTTCACCCTCATCAAGAGGCTCTTTAGTTCCTCTTTGCTTTCTTCCTTTAGAGTGGTATAATCCACACATCTGAGATTGTTGATGCTTTTCCCACCTATCTTCATTTCAGCTTGTAATTCATCCAACCCAGTATTTCTCATGATGTGGTCAGCATATAGTTTAAACAAACAGAGTGACAGCAGACAGCCCTGTCATACTCCTTTCTCTATCTTGAGCCAATCGGTTGTTCCATACAGGGTTCTAACTGTTGCTTCTTACCACATACAGATTTCTCAGGAGCCAAGTAAGAAGGTATGGTTTCCCATCTCTCTAAGAGCTTTCCAAGTTTGTCATGATCTACATAGTCAAAGGCTTTAGCATAGCTGATGAACCAGAGATAAATATTTTTGTGAAATCCCCTTACTTTATAATCCAGCAAATGTTGGCAATTTGATCTCTAGTTCCTTTTACTTTTCTAAACCCAGATTGGACATCTGGAACTTCTTTGTTCACGTAATGCTGAAGCCTAGCACATAAGATTTTAAACATGACCTTACTAGCACGGGAGATGAGTGCAATTGTCTGATGGTTAGCATATTCTTTGGTACTACCCTTCTTGAAGATTGCAAGGAGAATTGACCTTTTCCAGTCTTGTGGCCCTGATGGCTCTTCCAGATCTGCTGACATAATGAATGCAACACCTTGGTGGCATCATCCTTTAGGGATTTGAATAGTTCTGCTGGAATTTCATTGCATCCATTAGCTTTACTAACAGCTCTGCTTGACTTCCCTGGTGGCTCAGAGGTTAAAGCGTCTGCCTCCAATGTGGGAGACCCGGGTTCAATCCCTTGGTTGGGAAGATTCCCTGGAGAAGGAAATGGCAACCCACTCCAGTATTCTTGCCTGGAGAATCTCATGGATGGAAGAGCCTGGAAGGCTACAGTCCACTGGGTGGCAAAGAGTCAGACACGACTGCACGACTTCACTTTCACTTTGACTTCACACTCCAGAATGTCTGGTTCTGGGTGACTAACCACACGATCATAATAATCAGGTTCATTAAGATCTTTTTTTATACAGTTCTTCCATGTATTCTTTCACCTCTTCTTGATATCTTCATTGTCTACAAGGTCTTTACCATTTTTATCCTTTATTGTGCCCATCTTTGGGTGGAATGCTCCTTTGAGCTTTCTGATTCTCCTGAAGAGATCTCTATTCTTTCCTGTTTTGTTGTTTTCTTCTATTATTAAGCACTGTTCATTGAAGAAGGCCTTCTTGTTTCTCATATCTATTCTTTGGAACTCTGTGTATAATTGGATATACCTTTCCCTCTCTCCCTTGCTTTTTGCTTCTCTTCATTCTTTTGCTATTTGTAAAGCCTCCTCAGAGAAGTACTTCACCTTCTTGCTTTTCTTTTTCTTTGGGATGGTTTTATCTGCCACTTCCTGTACAATATTACAGACCTCTATTCACACTGTTAACTATATCTAGTCCCTTGAATATATTCATTACTTCTACTAAGAATTCATATGGGATTTGATTTAAGTCATACCTGGCTGGCCTATTGCTTTTCCAAGTTTTCTTTAGTTTAATCCTGAATTTTGCTATGAGAAACTGATGATCTGAGCCAAAGTCAGCTCCAGGTCTTGTTTTTGCTGACTATATACCGCTTTCCCATCTGTGGCTACAAAGAATGTAATCAATTTGATTTCAGTATTGACCACTTGGTGATGTCCATGTGTAAAGTTGTCTCTTGTGTTGTTGAAAAGGGTATTTGCTATACCTGCTGCTGCTGCTGCTAAGTCACTTCAGTCGTGTCCAACTCTGTGCGACCCCATAGACGGCAGCCCACAAGGCTCCCCCGTCAGTGGGATTCTCCAGGCAAGAACACTAGTGAATTCTTTTGGCAGAATTCAGTTAGCCTTTGCCCTGCTTCATTTGTTCTCCAAGGTCAAACTTGCCTGTCACTCCAGGTATATCCTGACTTCCTACTTTTACATTCCAATTCCTGATGATGAATAGAACATCTTTTTTTAGGTGTTAGTTCTAGGAGGTCTTCAAGGTCTTCATATAATTGATCAACTACAGCTTCTTTGGCATTGGTGGTCGGGGCATACACTTGGATTACTGTGATGCTGAATGGCTTGTCCTGGAAATGAACTGAGATCATTCTGCCACTTTTGAGGTTGCACCCAAGTACTGTATTTCAGACTCTGTTTTTGATTATGAGGGCTACTCTATTTCTTATATGGAAAGATTACTATAGCACTAATAAATGAGACAAATTTTAATCCACAAACTACAAATTCACTATAAAATTTTCAGAATTGATTGTTAAAGTTTATAATATAGAACTTACATGTCAGGCAAATAGCAATTTTATGTCCACTTCAGCAAAAATGTCAAATTTTCTGACTAGTAGACTATACTTATTTGAAAAGGATAATGCAATTTAGTAGAAATGTATCATATAATACTGAGAGTATATTGATAAAGCAGCAATATTGAAAAGAAATATAGCCTGGTCAGAATGATCATCATCAAAAATTTTCCAAACAATAAATGCTGGAAAGGGTGTGGAGGAAAGAGAACCCTTCTACTCTGCTTTTGAGAATGTAAACTATTAAAATCACTATGGGTAATAATATGAGATTCTTTGAAAAACTAAAAATAAAACTATTATATGATCCAGCAATCCTCCTCCTGGGCATATATCCAGGGAAAACCATAATTCAAAAATACACATACATGCCAATGCTCACTGAAGTACTATCTATAATAGCCAAGACATGGAAGCAATATAAATTCCCATGGAGAGAGGAATGGAGAAAGAAGATGTGGTACATATATATGATAGAATACTAATCAGCCATAAAAAGAGTGAAGTAATGCCATCTGCAACAACATTAATAGACCTAGAGATCATCATATGAAGTGAAATGTCAAAGATAAATTTTGTATGTCATGTATATGTAGAATATAAAATATGAGACAAACGGACTTATTTACAAAATACACTCACTGACTTTGAAAACAAACTTACGGTTACCAAATGGAAAAGGTGTGGGAGAGATATAAACTAAAATTTGACAGGAATATATAAAATAACAAAGACCTAATGTATAGCACAGGGAAATCTACTAAATAATCTATATTAATCTATACAGGAAAAAAATCTGAAAAGAATGGATATGTGTATACATAACTGAATCTTTTTCCTTTACTCCTGAAATTAACACAACATTGTAAATCAACTACACTTTAATAGAAAATAAAAATATTCAGATTCTATATCTCTGAATATAGAATTCCAAAAGAATCTGAATGTTTCTTCCTTGAGGAATGTCATGTCATCAGTGGTCATCTTCTTAAAAGAAAAGATGAACATTTAAATGTATTAGCTTTACACTTTTTTTAAGCAAGAAGAAAATAAATAAATGTAAATAATAATGGCACTTACTTGATACTTTTGAATTAATCAAATGTTTAGTAACAGAGGGCTTCTCTGATGGCTCAAATGGTAAAGAATCTGCCAGCAGTGCAGGAGATCTGGGTTTGGTCCTTGTTTTGGGAAGATCCCCTGAAGAAGGGAATGGCTACCCACTCCAGTATTCTTGCCTGGAGAATTCCATGGACAGAGGAGCCTGGTGGGCTAAAGTCCATAGGGTTGCAAAGAGACAGACACGACTGAGAGACTAACACTTTCACTTTCACTTAGTAACAGAGTGTAAGTTACTGTTCTACCAAGATTTAGAGGCATCTTTTGACTTTAAAAGAAGCCAAATATAAGTTGATACTATACCCTTCTCTATCAATACATTATATATATATATATATATATATATATATAAAACTTTAAACAATAAAAAAGTTACATCATATAAACAAGAAGTTCTTCCATGGCAACATGCTTCTATACACTAATCCTATAGAAAAGATCAAAGCTTCTACCTCAACAGTAGCTCTTTCAAAAGTTAGGAATTAAATTGCCGTAGTCCTACGTCTAAGGTAGTACATTATGGAATGCATTAATTGGCTTAGGTCATTTGGGTTTACTCTAGGAACTGGAATAGGTTTTCTCCCATTTGAATTCAGGAAATTCAGAGTATAGTTGAAAGACTCAACCAAAACAGTCTTCAGTCCACTTGCAACTCAAAGTAGCAAGTGAATTTTAAGAACTGACCAGAGTTTGTCATTGTTTATTTCTTAAGATAGTCTTCAGGCAAAAAAGTAAAATTTAACTTCTAGCTTAGGCTCCACTATAAAAATTCTCTCTGTATGTTGATACAGGATGGTGTATATTTTAATGAGAACCATGTAAGCCAGAGAAGGACACAGCCTAGAAATATTAAGTAAGCTCATGAAAGGAACTGAAGTGATGACTCAGTATCAGAGGAAGTTTATCAAGCATCTGACTTCTGTTCATCTGAACAATACATTGAAAATCACAATATTCAAGTTTTAAGATGTATTAAAGTAAAACTCTAAGTCCCGTGTTTCTGAACAGCTTTTGATAAATAACATCAATAAAAAGAGAAGCAGCCAGTGAATGTAGTACCGATTCCAATCATGCACTTAAAAATTCTTTTAATTTTATTACTTTTTCCTACTTTCTTTCTCATGCTCCATCTGCAAGTTACTAATCCAAGAACCATCTCCTTTGAGTATATGTTATTTCCCACAGAGATAGTTTCTTGGACTAAAAGGATGTTAAAAGAAAGATTAGTGCTTAGTAGAGAATCTCCTCCTGAAGCAGAAAGTGGACCCAATAGGACAATCAGAAGGAAAGTACAATTTGGAGAGTTGAAACAAAGCAGGTTTCAGAGTATATAGTCAGGAACACAGGACCCAGAAACCTCGGACAGCCTCATGAGAATTTTCATTAAGCAAGTAAAAGTGAAAGTCACTCAGTCATGTCTGACACTTTGCAACCCCACGGACTACACAGTCATGGAATTCTCCAGGCTAGAATACTGGAGTGGGTAGCCTTTCCCTTCTCCAGGGTATCTTCCCAAACCAGGGATAGAACCCAGGTCTCCCACACTTCAGGAGGACTCTTTACCAGCTGAGCCACAAGGAAAGCCCTAGAAAACTGGAGTGAATAGCCTATCCCTTCTACAGGGGATCTTTCCGACAGAGGAATCAACCAGGGTCTCCTGCATTGCAGGCAGATTCTTTACCTACAACTATGAGGGAAGCCCAAAGACAAACTTGTTTCTAAGAGCCTCCATCCTCTCCATGACTTTTCAAATTGGTTTCTAATTGTGTTACATTTACTAGGATAATCATTCTTTGAAAGAAGAGCATCCTGATAAACACAAAACTTGACACGTTTTAAGATACAATGTATATTATGAAGTATTTAACTGACCATATACAAATAGTAAAAGCTGTAATGATCAAAAATAATCATGAATTTTATGACATGTACTAGTTTCTCCAGGAATTGGTAAGCTAAAATTTTTATGACAAACCTATGTAGTTATGAACATGTCTGATGTACAGAGAGTCTAATAAGTCTCTGCTTTCTCTCTCTTGACACAATGTTTTAGCCAATGTTGCCCCAAGAACTAAATTTTTGTTAAAATTTTTCATGATTCTTTTAAAATACTCATTTTTTTTTTAAATTCATAAAACCTTTTAGAATGTGCTGTACTATTTAATATTCAGGGTTGCTCGGTACTGCTCACACCTATGCCTTATTATCAATATCCCCCAACGTGGTATATTTTCTATAGTTTATGAACCAATGTTGATACATTATCGTCACCTAGAGTTCAGAGTCTACAACTCTTGATGTTGTGCACTTTGTGTGTCTAGACAATTGTATAATGACATGTATCCACCATGATGGTACCAAGCAAAATAGTTTCACAGCCCTAAGACTCCTCTATGCTCTTCATATTCATCCCATCTCCCCCCTAATCCACGGCAGCCAGTTCTTTTTACCATCTCCATAGTCTGCCTTTTCCAGAATGTCCACAAGTCAGAAGTATACACTATATGGCCTGTTCAGATAGTGTATACTTCTTTCACTTAGTAATATGCATTTAAGCTTTCTTCTACATGTCTTGGACTTGATAGTTAATTTGCTTTTACACTGAATAATATTCCATTTTTTGGATGTACCAGTGTATTCATTTACCTACTGAAGGGGCATCTTAGTTGCTTCCAAATTTTGACAACTGTGAATTCTCCAGGTCAGAATACTGGAGTGGGTAGCTGTTCCCTTCTCCAGGGGATCTTCCCAACCCAAGGATTGAACCCAGTTCTCCCATGTTTCAGGTGGATTATTTACCATCTGAGCCACCAGGGAAACCCAAAATAAAGAGCATGAGGTGAAAAAAAAAAAAAAGTCAAAGTCTCAGTTGTATGGAGAGATTAAAAGTTGACATAAAATGATTGTTATAACTCAACAGTACCTCTAAGAGTGGAACCTCCAAGACTAGATAGTAACAAGTTTTAGAGCTAAGTTTCATAAATTTTTGGATAATTGATAATTGCATGGTAATCAATAGATCCTCTGGGATGTAAAAAGAAAAAGAGATTTTCTTGTAACTCCTTGTCCTTATGATAATCAGTTTTTAATTGGGTTTCTACTGTAAATACTTTTCTATTGTCATAGTAAAGTTTTGACTCCACTACCTCCTCTCACCCATCCTCAGAATTGCCATTTTTTAAAAACACTGCTGTAAAGAAATATTCATTCTGCATACATTCTGTAAAGAAACTATTTAAAACAGTGTATAAACCACAATTGAACTAGAATTTTAAAAATTGTTTTCTAGATAACAAGAGCTTTAATGATTTCCTAAGATACATAAGGTTGTAAATTAACTCATATTAATTCCTATATCATTCTTAACATATATTAGCATGTTAAATATTCTGAAAATGTAGTGATGACAAATACTTAAATTTCTTAAACTTATAGGTGCTCAAAACCCTTCTCACAATTAACAAAAAATAGATTAATCTTTTAGAAACAGTGATCTAAAAATATAAATTTATAATTTTTAGATTCTAAATTAAATTGCCACATAGTTTTAATGTGATAACTCATTTATCAGGTATTAATATAAAGTCACACAAAGTAAATGTCTCATGTTCCCCTATTCTTAAAGCATGTATAGAGCACATTGCACATAAAGAGTGCTCTTTGCTATTCAAAGAATAAATAGCTAAAAGATGTTACTAGAAAACTGGTGATGTAGGACAGAAGATTACACACAAGAGAAGCTTTATCATTTAGTGTAATAATTTATAAAAATAGGTATTTTTTTCTTTTTAATAGTAATTTTATTATTTATTTATTTTTTACTTTACAATATTGTATTGGTTTTGCCATACATCAACATGCATCCACCACGGGTGTACACATGTTCCCCATCCTGAACACCCCTCCCACCTCCCTCCCCATACCATCCCTCTGGGTCATCCCAGTGCACCAGCCCCAAGCTTCCTGTATCCTGCATCGAACCTGGACTGGTGATTTGTTTCTTATACGATATTATACATGTTTTAATGCCATTCTCCCAAATCATCCCCCCCACAAGAGTCCAGGAGACTGTTCTATACATCTGTGTCTCTTTTGCTGTCTTGCATACAGGGTTGTCATTACCATCTTTCTAAATTCTATATATATGCATTAGTATACTGTATTGGTGTTTTTCTTTCTGGCTTACTTCACTCTGTATAATAGGCTCCAGTTTCATCCACCTCATTAGAACTGATTCAAATGTATTCTTTTTAATGACTGAGTAATACTCCATCGTGTATATGTACCACAGCTTTCTTATCCATTCATCTATGATATCATTATAACAAGTTAAATCCAAAATTGTAATCCTGTGTAGTAAATGCGTGTTCAAATTTATTCTAATAAGTATACATGGGAATATTTCACCAAACTAAACTTTAAAAGACAGTATTTGATAAAAATAATCTATCAAAACATTACCTATCAATTCTGGGCATACACACCAAGGAAACCAGAATTGATAGGTAATGTTTTGATAGATTATTTTTATCAAATACTGTCTTTTAAAGTTTAGTTTGGTGAAATATTCCCATGTATACTTATTAGAATAAATTTGAACACGCATTTACTACACAGGATTACAATTTTGGATTTAACTTGTTATAATGATATCATATTTTCAAAGGATTTTTAGAACATTTGGAATTGTTTATGCCTATACACAATAAAATCAGATAGGGTATCTTAGTTATTGTTTATTCATTTGCTTTCTTCTGTCAACTTGCTCTCCTTTTAGGTTTTCCAAAGTAGTTTTTGTGTAAACTCTAACCAATGCTTCCAACTTGTTACCCAAAGCAAAATTAAGATTGGGAGATTTGATTTAACTAGGTCAGTTTAACCACTGTTATGACCTTTTTCCTTATTATGAAGAAGGTCTGCTCCCCTCAGAATTATCAATCTTCCCTTCCCCTCAGATTTAAGAATGTCAAATTTGCTATACTTATCTAATTAATCATATTTCTTACCAATATGTACTTATGCAGTTCATGTCATTTGATTCATTTTTAGAAGAGATTTTCATAAGTGACCTTATCCACCTTTGAAAATTTACATCAGTTGTCTATGTCATATTTGAGGACCTACTATATGCTTACCTTCAGGTTAAAGAGCTATCAATGCAGATGGTGAAACAAAATCTGCATATTCACCAACATGTAGCCAATATAAAATAGCAAGCAGACTTGAACTGAATCAATAAAATAACAAGTAGAATCAGGTAAGCAAAATAAATTTTGTGAATTGTTAGGAAGAGGAGAGATCACGTTAACTGGTAAAATAATTAAAACGATCCAATTGTTGAATCATTTTCAACACAAATAATAGATCTTATGTATAATTGAAGGAGAAGGAAATAGCAACCCACTCCAACATTCCTGCATGGAGAATCCCATGGACAGAAGAGGCTGGTGGGCTATGGTCTATGGGATTGCAAAAAGTCGGACACGACCTAAGCAACTCAGCACATGCCCACACATATATAATTGAATTCATTTAATGATTCAAAGGCGAGAAGAGCTAAGAGCAACTCATTGGAAAAGGTCCTGATTCTGGGAAAGATTGAAGGCAATAGGAGAAGGCAGTGGCAGAGGATGAAATTGTTAGACGGCATCACTGACTCAGAGGAATTTGAGCAAACAATGGGAGATAGTGCAGGACAGAGGAGCCTGGCATGCTATGGTCCATGAGGTCACAAGGAGTCGGACATGACTAAGCGACTGAACAGCAACAACAACAATAATAATTCAAAGGTAAAGAAGAACAAAGGCCAAGAATTTTTATCCCAAAGAGATTTAATACAATTCCCCAATTGTTATCTCTTTCTGACATTTGGAAAAATTTTGGTGCAGATTTGAGATGTGAATATAAGCAGTGCATGTGGAGCACTGTTGGATGAGAGGGACTCATTCAGTTTTGAAACATCTCTTTTTTATACTGTATTAATTACAAAATATATTTTCCAGTGGTCCATGATGTATAAATCCATAAACTGTAGATTCCTTTACATTATACAGAGATGAGAATTATCCTCATGAAAGATAAGAATTCTCTATTGTCTTTCTGCAGTAAATAATACTGTGTATATTCCAGGGGATTGTCTACTAAATGATTTTGAGTGGGTCATCTTTTTCTTTCCCAAGTATCTAAAAAAAAGAGAAAATAAATTATGAACCTATGGTTAATTTTATATTTCCAGCTTATAATATTAGGATTATTATTGGCAGAAAATGGTATAATCTCATTACTTAAGTATGGTCAGCACAGCTGCTCAAGGTCTAGTTCTTATGTTGAAACAATCTTGTTCCCAATTGCATGTCCCAACTATTAAAAAATCCCACACCCTGAAAGATTTATTCTTCCCTTTTTAACAAATCATACATCAATATAATTCTGTCTGCTAATAAACAGGATAATGTGAAGAAACGTAAGATATGAAATAAGCAACAGTGAAAATTCAGATTAAAACAGGCAACACTGATTTTTAGAGGGATCATTCTTCATCTTAATAGAATACATTACAAGACTGTATAAGAAACATTTTTAAGTGTTTTCTCTTGTAGCTTCCCCAGATGTCATTCTTGAAATTTAAAAAGATTTTCTGATAAATGTGAGGCAATTTTGGTATGCTATAAATACACTACATCATAAGCCTGTAGAAATAAAGCTACCAAGACTTGAATGATACTAAACAACTTGGCAGCTATTTAAAATTAAATCAATATGACTCTTTTTGGAAGCACATCTTTGTCAATCAAATTCCTTGAGGTGCCTGCCCTAATATTCATTAGTTCCTGATTGCTGACATTCAAAATATGTAGGAATCATGAGTTAAAGGCCAAGACATATTGAAAATGTGTTAGGTCTATTACCATTAAATCATATATTATCTACTAGTAATGTAAACTCATCTAATTTTTTCCACTTCTGTTCCATTCATCTGCATTCCAGTGAGATGGTACTGTTGACCAGATTGTACTTGTCTACTGTTTTATTGTTTTTATGTTCTATTTTTTTTTACCAGAATTCCAATAAATATATAATAAATGAGAAATGCTATTAAAATTCATTGACAGTTGCATGGTATTAAGTCAATTCATTACTGTCAAACATCATTAAATGACATAAGCAAGTGTACATAAAAATCATTAAGGGAAAAAATATATATATAAAGGCTGTATTTTGATATCATTTTCTAAACATTAATTATATTACAGACCTTTTTAATCATATATTGTTGTTGTTCACTCACTAGGCCATGTCTGACTCTCTGTGACCCCATGGACTGCAGCATGCCAGGCTCCTCTGTCCTGCACCATCTCCCATAACTTGTTCAAATTCATGTCTATTGACTTGCTGATGCTATCTAACCATCTCATCCTATGTTGCCCTCTTCTCTTCCTGCCCTCACTCTTTCACATCAAGTGGTCAAAGTATTGGAGCTTCAGCAAGACTCCGTCCAATGAATCAGTTCAGTTCAGTTCAGTCACTCAGTCATGTCTGACTCTGCGACCCAATGGACCACAGCACACCAGGCCTCCCTGTCCATCACCTACTCCCAGAGTTTACTCAAACTCATCTCCATTGAGTCAGTGATGCCATCCAACCATCTAATCCTCTGCTGTCCCCTTCTCCTCCTGCCCTCAGTCTTTCCCAGCATTAGGGTCTTTCCAAAGAGTCAGTTCTTCACATCAGGTGGCCAAAGTATTGGAGCTTCAGCTTCAACATCAGTCCTTCCAATGAACACACAGAACCAATTGCCACTAGGATGGACTGGTTGGATTCCTTGCAGTTCAAGGGACTCTCAAGAGTCTTCTTCAACACCATAGCTCAAAAGGATCAATTCTTTGGTGCTCAGCTTTCTTTATAGTCAAACTCTCACATCCATACATGACTACTGAAAAAATCATAGCCTTGAAGAGACAGACCTTTGTTGGTAAAGTAATGTCTCTGCTTTTTAACATCCTATCTAGGTTGGTCATAACTTTCCTTCCAAGGAGTAAGCATCTTTTAATTTCATGGCTGCAATCACCATCTGCAGTGATTTTGGAGCCCCCAAAAATAAAGTCTGACACTGTTTCCACTGTTTCCCCATCTATTTCCCATGAAGTGGTGGGAGCGGATGCCATGATCTTAGTTTTCTGAATGTTGAGCTTTAAGCCAACTTTTTCACTCTCCTCTTTCACTTTCATCAAGAGGCTCTTTAGTTTTTTTTCACTTTCTGCCTTAGGGTGGTGTCATCTGCATATGTGAGGTTATTCATATTTCTCCCGGCAATCTGGATTCCAGCTTGTGCTTCCAACAGCCCTGTATTTCTCATGATGTACTCTGAAGTTAAATAAGCAGGGTGACAACATACAGCCTTGACGCACTCCTTTTCCTATTTGGAACCAGTCTGTTGCTCCATGGCCAGTTCCAACTGTTGCTTCCTGACCTGCATACAGGTTTCTCAAGAGACAGGTCAGGTGGTCTGGTATTCCCATCTCTTTCAGAATTTGCCACAGTTTATTGTGATCCACACAGTCAAAGGCTTTGGCATAGTCAATAAAGCAGAAATATATGTTTTTCTGGAACTCTCTTGCTTTTTCCATGATCCAGCGGAGGTTGGCAATTTGGTCCCTGGTTCCTCTGCCTTTTCTAAAATGAGCTTGAACATCTGGAAGTTCATGGTCCACGTATTGCTGAAGCCTGGCTTGGAGAATTTTGAGCATTACTTTACTAGTGTGTGAGATAAGTGCAATTGTGTGGTAGTTTGAGCATTCTTTGGCATTGCCTTTCTTTGGGATTGGAATGAAAACTGACCTTTTCCAGTCCTGTGGCCACTGCTTAGTTTTCCAAATTTGCTGATATATCTAGTGTAGCACATTCACAGCATCACCTTTTAGGATTTGAAATAGCTCAACTGGAATTCCATCACCTCCACTAGCTTTGTTCATAGTGATGCTTCCTACGGTCCACTTGACTTCACATTCCAGGATATCTGGCTCTAGGTAAATAATCACACCATCGTGATTATCTGGGTCTTGAAGATCTTTTTTATACAGTTCTTCTGTGTATTCTTGCCACCTTTTCTTAATAGCTTCTGCTTCTGTTAGGTCCATACCATTTCTGTCCTTTATTGTGCCCAACTTTGCATGAAATGTTCCCTTGGTATCTCGAATTTTCTTGAAGCGATCTCCAGTCTTTCCCATTCTATTGTTTTTTTTTTGCACTGATCCTTGAGGGAGGCTTTCTTATCTCTCCTTGCTATTCTTTGAAACTCTGCATTCAAGTGGGTATATCTTTCCTTTTCTCCTTTGTTTTTGTCTTCTCTTCTTTCACAGCTATTTTTTAAGTCTCCTCACATAGCCATTTTGCTTTTTTTGCATTTCTTTTTCTTGGGGATGCTCTTGATCCCTGTCTCCTGTACAATGAATATTCAGGGTTAATTTCCTTGAGGATTGTCCTTGCAGTCCAAAGGACTCTCAAGAATCTTCAATATTGCAATTTGAAAGCATCAATTCTTTAGCCCTAAGCCTTGTTTATGGCTCTGTACAATGTACACATCTGCACATTGCTTCTGGGAAAACCATAGGTTTGACTATATGGACCATTTTTTGGCAAAATGATGTCTCTGCTTTTTAATATGCTGTCTAGGTTTGTCATAACTTTCCTTCCAAGGAACAAGTATCTTTTAATTTCATGACTGCAGTCATGGTCTGCAGTGATTTTGGAGACCCCCAAAATAAAAATAGATCTGTTATCATTTCCAATCTTTCCCCTTCTATGTGTCATGAAGTGATGGACCCAGATGCCATGATCTTTTCTTTTTTTTTGAATACTGAGTTTCAAATCAGCTTTTCCACACTCCTGTTTCACCTTTATCAAGAGGCTAAACGTTGAAGTTACCACATGATCCAGCAATCCCATTCCAAGGCAAAACTAAAATTCAGACAAAACTAAAACCAGACAAAACTAAAATTCAAAAAAACTACAAGTACCCCTATGTTTATAGTGGCACTATTTATACAGTAGGAAAGATATGGAAACAATCTAGATGTCCATCAACAGATGCATGGATAAAGAAGATTCCATACCATGATGGAATATTACTAAGCCATAAAGAAGATGAAATGAAATAATGCCATTACAGCCACATGGATAAATCTAGAGATTATGACACTAAACAAAGTAATTAAGAAAGAAAAACAAATACTATATGTTATCACTTATATGTGGAATCAAATATGACAAAATGAATTTATTTACAAAATAGAAATAGACTCTCAGATGTAGAGAACAGACTTGTGCTTGCCAAGTGGGGATGGGGTAGGAGAGGGAAGACATGAGAGTTTTAGATTAACAGATGTAAATTAGTAAATATAGGATGGATAAACAACAAAGTCTTACTGTATAGCACAGGGGACTATATTCAATATCCTGTGATAAACCATAATGGAAAGCAATATGAAAAACTATTTACTTTATAACTAAATCACTTTTCTATACAGCAGGAATTATCACAGTATTGTAAATAACTACACATCAATAAAATACAAAAAAAAAATAGAAAGTAATATGAAAGCCACGATAAAGAATTCAACAGCCAAAAGAAAAAATTTTTTATTACAGTTCTCCATTTCTTATGAGAACTGGGTCAATGGGTTGTTTATTGATTGCTTAACTCCAGCCATCAATTTCCAAGCCATCACAGTTAAGTATTGCAAGCCATAAGATATTGAAGGAAAAGGATGGTACACAATATGTATTCCCCCTTTTTTCATAATTAACAATTTTGACTGTATTATATTAATCACTTCTGATGTTTTACATACTATTCTCTGGCTATTTTATGTAGTCTCCAGGAAAAAAAAAAAAATCATTAGGTAGCATTACCTTCACTATACAGATTCTCAAAGTAAGGCTTTTACAGAGTTAAATTACTTGCTGCAGTGCATGCAGCTTTAAGTGACTAGAGTAGAATTCAAAAGGATATCTAGATCTGTCTAGATTTCCAGCTATCATACTCTATAGGACTTTGTTCCTGAATATGTGTTTCATTTCTTAATTCTTAGAAAATTAAGTCCAAACCCGTGGAGACAATTTACCTGTGTGGTTCTTAAAACTGCCCACAGTATTGAGAGTTTGTGCCAATATGACCTACTCACTTGGGAATTTGTGTCAAGGAATGAGGGTCATGCTGCTAGCATATCTTGTGTAAATGAATAAAAGTGGTACTTAATTGTATGCCAGAAAAGATTTGAAACTTTGTATAATGTTTATGATAATGATGGAATTGTGCAAAATTCATCTTGACACTCTTAGGTCTGGTAGTTACACAGATAATCCAACAAATGGTAAATTTAATTTAGAATATAATACCTTTGAATGATTTTAAATTGATAGAAGTTCTGGATCCTTCCTTCTTGAAACATCAAAGTTTCTCAAGTTTGGATCCCTTAGTCATGTCTGACTGTTTGCAACTCTTGAAACATAGTAAAAGTAAATGCAACGGTAGTACCAGCTCAATGCTTTAACACTAATCTATATGTAATACATGCGTCCAGCAATCTTTTGCCTCCTGGCTGTGAATGTCAAAAGACTTGCCAATTAGCGTCAATAGCAGAAGTAGATTCAGAATATGGACATCTGACCAGGAAGAATATATCAGCATCATTACACATTTGCATGAAAATAAGAGCAACTCTAAAGCTGTCACTTGCTTGAAAGAAAACCTATGACGAACCTAGACAGTATATTGTAAAGCAAAGACATAACTTTGACAACAAAGTCTATCTAATCAAAACTATAGTTTTTCCTGTAGTCATGTATGGATGTGAGAGTTGGACTACAAAGAAAGCTGAGTGTCAAAGAATTGATGCTTTTGAACTGTGATGTTGGAGAAGATCCAACCAGTCAATCCTAAAGAAAATCAGTCCTGAATATTCTTTGGAAGGACTGATGTTGAAGCTGAAACTCCAATACTTTGGCCACCTGATGCAAAGAACTGACTCATTGGAAAAGACCCTGATGCTGGCAAAGATTGAAGGCTGGAGGAGAAGGGGATGACCGAGGATGGGATGGTTGGATGGCATCACTGACTCAATGGAGATGAGTTTGGGTAAACTCTGGGAGTTGGTGATGGACAAGGAGGCCCTGTCCATGGGGTCACGAAGAATTGGACACGACTGAGTGACTGAACTAAACTGAAAGTTGTCAGTAATAAGTTTGGCCCAAAACACAAACTCATAATATTTCCTGATCTCCCAAATATTGGGACTACATCAATTAATTTTGTCAAAACAAAAGTAAGGTATAATTACATGATATCTCATAAATCTATCATATAATCTGTAATATAGATCTTTTTCATGCATTTTACCATTTCCTAAACTGTCTAATACAACATAATGGCTACTACCTAAAGAAAATCAGAACCTAGGAGACAGTTTTCCATAGTATCTTCTTGATATGGTATGAAAATTACATGGGGGATTTAAAATGGATATATGAGAAGAAAACACTTCCACACTTAATCTAAAGGGTGGTAATCCTTTTCCAAGGTACATGCAGGTACTTTACAGTTAAACATTTTCCTTTGATCTTTGTATGTCTACATCACTTTTTCTGCTAGGAGTTAATTTGAGTAAGTGCACACCAAGAGGATATCCAAGAAAAAGAAAGGTTTTCTTTGATCATACAGCCAGGAACACAGAAGCTGAAGTTTGTTTGTTTGTTTAAAGTACTGAGACACTAGTGATACATATACTTAAAATTAGAAATGGGTTCTGAAAGCACTTGAGACTCTCAAATAGAGATCATGGACCATAGGTAAATTTGTGCATATTTACATTTTTATATCTAGAAAATCCTCTTTTTATAAAATTTAATGAAAATTCTGCTTTTCTGTACACCAAGGAAGACACACAAGACATTGAAACATGAGATTTTCTGAATACATTCTTTTAAATACATGATTATTTCAATGCCAGCATAATTAAATGCATTATCTTTGTCTTACAAGGGCAAAATGCAGGCATCTTGAAATAAAGATAATCTTAAATGCAAAAGCAATTCTTATCCTACTTCTTCTCACTACTGAGGTTTTTCAAGCACACACACCTATTTGTCAGAACTAGTCAGTTTTAATGTTAAATGTTTGCTGTTTTCTAAGTCACTTTTTAAATATTATTTCCTATGTGCCTTCTTACCAATTTGTATACAGCTTCATTGAACATATAATATATAATTATATAGAGAAAATATAGGATGCAAATATTAAATTCTAAATAATACTAAATATATAAATTTAGGGAAAATTTTAATTATAACTGATACTATATTTTAGGTTCATAGCCTTATATGTGATTTTTAAAGATGATAGCTAAGATAGTTAAACAAATGTGCTACCATTTGCTGATATGCTTCAATAAGCCTTAATGTCAGTTAAATATAATTTTGATATTTAATTTCTTTAGTCTTGGGACATGAGAATAAGGCTAAAAATGCATGATATTTATTTAAGAGATAAGGTAAGGTTTTGTAAAACCATCTTTGTACTTCTAGGAAAATCAAGATTCTTTCCTAAAATAAATCTCAGTCAGTATACTCTGGGGTCTGAGTATACCAGAAAATTATTTACAGTGTGTGAAAACAGGGAGGCCTTAGAAGGTTAAACATAGTAAAAACCTTTGGGAAGCTTGTACGAACCCAGTTAAAGCTGTATTACTATAGATGGAATGCCTAGACTGTAACAATCACCCCCAGGGAATAAAAAAAGTCAATCAACTATTTTACAAACAAAACAAAACAAACAAAAAAACCTATTTTTTTTACTTGATTATATTAATATGATTGTGGATGGAGCTGTTTGGTGCACCAGGGCAGGAAGCACACTCTTACCCTTCATTTTTTTCTGTCAAAAAATGAAGCTCTGAAAAGTTTCATTGGTCTAGAAGTTTTTGCTTTGAGATAATGTGTGATTCTTTAACCTCAAGAGATTGTAACATAAGGCTACTACAGGATGAAGTTTTATTTCTATAATTGTGAATACTCAGGGCTTCCCTGGTGGCTCAGAAGGTAAAAAAAAATCCACCTGACAATGCTTGAGACATAAGAGATGTGGGTTCAATCCCTGGATCAGGAAAACCTCCTAGAGGAGGGCATGGCAACCCACTCCAGTATTCTTGCCTGGAGAACCCCATGGACAGACGAGCCTGGTGGATGACAGTCCACAGGGTGGCAAAGAGTCAGACATGACTGAAGTGACTTAATATGCACACACACAAATACTCTATGTTACAGCTACTAGTACATTTTTCTTCTTAGAGATGAACTACTGAGACCCAGAGAATTAAAGTATCCACACCTAGAAAATTGTTGATCCAGAATTAGAACACATTTCAGTATCATTTAAAAAGTCTTTGATTTCTACTGTGCTGTATAACATTACAAAAAAGCATTAATTTAATAATACTAGTAGGCACTAACTTCCATGTGGGAGACATAATTCTAAACAATGAAGAACATTCAGTGAAAAAAAAAAAAAACCCTCCCATTTTTATCAAACTTGCATTTCTTTATTTTTCTCTTACACTGATTGATGTTCACAGTGTTAGTACCTTCACTAACATATTTCTGTCAGGTTTTCCAACATACTTTTGCTTACACTGACCAGCTGTGTGCCAGGCTTATGTAGGTAAATGGCTATATTTAAAAAAAAAAAAAAGGAGTTTCACAGAGTATGATGATCATACTCAACTAGTCACATATCTTCACAGGATAAGAAAAGAACTCCTAGTGGAGAAAATTGTATCCTTTGCCATCTCCTTCCACTAATATTTGATGTATGCCCAGTGAGAATATGTATCGTCCTCCTATATATGAGACTGCTGTAGAAAAGCACTGTTACTAATAGCAAAGTGTCTTATCCCTGTGATACACGAGGGAAGAGAAAAATAAGAGCATTGCCAGATGAAAAAACTTACTTCAGATCACTGAAACTTGCATCTTTACAACTATACTTGGATTTGCTTTTTATGTTACATTGTTGTTCAGTCACTAAGTCGTGGTCTGACTCTTGCAGACCCATAGACTGCAGCACGCCAGGCTTCCCTTTCCTTCACTACCTTCCGGAGTTTACTCAAACTCGTGTCCATTGAGTCGGTGATGCCATTCAACCATCTCATCCTCGGTCGTCCCCTTCTCCTCCCGCCTTCAATATTTCCCAGCAACAGGGTCTTTTCCAATGAGGTAACTCTTCGCATCAGGTGGCCAAAGTATTGGAGCTTCAGCTGCAGAAACAGTCCTTCCAATAAATATTCAGGGTTGATTTTCTTTAGGATTTGCTGGTTATATTTCCTTGCAGTCAAGGGACTCTCCAGAGTTTTCCAGTACCACAATTCAAAAGCATCAATTCCTCAGCCCTCAGCCTTCCCTCACAGTTGGTAAATAATCCTCCAGCAAAAGGAGACTCCGGTTTGATTCCTGGGTCAGGAAGATCCTCTGGAGAACGGATAGGCTACCTGCTCCAATATTCTGACCTGGAGAATTCCATGGACTATACAGTCCACGGGGTCGCAAAGAGTTGGATGCGACTGAGCAACTTCCACTTTCAGCCTTTTCTGTGATCTCTCACATCAATCCATGACTCCTCAGAAAACCATAGCTTTGCCTATACGAACCTTTGTCAGCCAAGTAATGTCTCTGCTTTTTAATATGCTGTCTAGATTTGTCATAGCTTTCCTTCCAAGGAGCAAGCATCTTTTAATTTCATGACTGCAGTCACTGTCCACAGCGATTTTGGAGCCCAAGAAAATAAAATCTGTCACTGTTTCCAATTTTTCCCTTTCCATGTGTCATGAAGTGATGGACTTGGATGCCATAATTCTAGGTTTCTGAATGTTGAGTTTTAAGCCAGCTTTTTCACACTCCCCTTTCACCATCATCAAGAGGATCTTTAGTTCACTGTTTTCTGCCTGGTTCAAGTTATAAACCCTCAGGGAAGCTGACACATTTCCAGGAAGGCAAACCAAGTTTTGAGAATAAATCCAAACAACATTAAACCAAGAAGCTCAAATACCAACCATATATCTCTATCATCTGATCTTATTCCTCCAAAATCTATGACTGTGAAGTTCTAAAATTTCAGTGAAACCTTTAGGAAGAGACACCATAGAGAAGCAAGACTTCTTAAACTCTCTTGGGAGCAGGAGTGAATTTGGTATTTACTCTTATGCAATGTTGGCAATGCCTACCAAAATTTCAAATATATATACATTTGAACAAACAATTTTATTTCTAAGTATTTATCCTACAGATATATTCACACACAAGCAAAAGCATTTACATACAATTTAACTCAGAGTAGCAGTGTTTTTCAGAGAAGGCAATGGCACCCCACTCCAGTACTCTTGTGTGGAAAATCCCATGGACAGAGGAGCCTGGTAGGCTGCAGTCCATGGGGTCGCTGAGAGTCGGACACGACTGAGCGACTTCATTTTCACTTTTCACTTTCATGTATTGGAGAAGTAAATGGCAACCCACTCCAGTGTTCTTGCCTGGAGAATCCCAGGGATGGGGGCCTGGTGGGCTGCTGTCTATGGGGTCACACAGAGTTGGACACGACTGAAGTGACTTAGCATAGCATAGCATACCATAGCAGTGTTTTTGAAACCAAGAATTTAAACAGTCTAGAAATCCAAAAACTGAACACTAATTTTATTCACACTTATTTATCTGTCAATATAACAGAATATTAAGAAGTCATACAAACATACAAAATCATAAATCTCTTTATGTGTAGAAAATGCCCAGTGTATATTTTTTAAGTGAACAGCAACATGAACAAAAGGATGTTTGAAGGACTTTATTACATCATAAAACAGGTGAAAATATTTTGATACACATTTCCCCATGTATCAGTGCAAAGAATCTCCAGGAAATCAACAATATTAAATTTAGGAAAGGCAAGGCATATATAGACAAGACTGGAATAGAAACTTTTCACTTATATGTCTATTTATAATTTCAGTTATTTAGTCATACGTTTTAGTACAGTCTAAAAAAATGATATAAAAACACATAAACTGACAAAACAATCTAATTAAAAACATGTCTTGTTCTCAAGAGTTACATATGTATATACATGTATTTTTTTTTAATTTGACCAATGAGAGACACCAAAGTCATTTTTTTATTACAGAACATCATGTGATCATATATTTTCTATCTTCCATGTCTGGCATAAACACTGAGTTGCATCTATGCTTATATTATAGAAATCAGTGTGATTGTCAGGTATCTAATTCCTTGTGTCTTTCAAAGACTGATAGTATAACTGACCTTGAGTGATATTTTGGAATGACAGGGAGTGGTCATTACAATAATTGGACTTTTTTCATTTTATTTTCCCCCACTCTTTTTCAAATTATTTTCCCACATAGGATATTATAGCAGAGTCCCTCTGATATACAGTAGATCCTTTTTGGTTATCTATTTTAAGTATAGTAGTGTGCACATGTCAATCCCAAACTGGACTGACATTATATCAAATTTATATCATAGATTCATCTCAAGATAATATTTAAAAGTTGGATTTTTCAATAATATTGTGGCTTATTGATGCTGCTGCTAAGTCACTTCAGTCATGTCCGACTCTGTGCGATCCCATAGATGGCAGCCAACCAGGCTCCCCCATCCCTGGGATTCTCCAGGCAAGAACACTGGAGTGGGTTGCCATTTCCTTCTCCAATGCATCAAAGTGAAAAGTGAAAGTGAAGTCACTCAGT
The DNA here is from genome assembly GCF_029407905.1 of Bubalus kerabau. NCBI lineage: Eukaryota > Metazoa > Chordata > Mammalia > Artiodactyla > Bovidae > Bubalus > Bubalus kerabau. The sequence continues at coordinate 4,699,742 of NC_073635.1, read as the reverse complement.
CATGACCGACTCTTCGCGACCCCCATGGACTGCAGCCTACCAGGCTCCTCCACCCATGAGATTTTCCAGGCAAGAGTACTGGAGTGGGTTGCCATTGCCTTCTCTGATTGTGGCTTGTTAAATAATTCTAAATTAAAGTCACTTTCACTAAAGCTTTATAGTAAAACTTGTAGTTTTATTAGCCAAGGAAATGTTTTGTTTAGAAAAATCTACCACACTAGTATATAAGCTATAGAGACATAAGTTCTATAAAATTAAGAATATTATTCTATTCAGAATGTAAATAGAAAAAAAGCTATATATGCTTCATATGCTTTACAATTTATAGCACAAAAAAGTGGTTTCATGAAACAGTAATACAATGAATTTCAGGTTGTAATTTGTGGGTTCAAAAAGTACCACTTCTGATAAGAACATCTGACTTGAGTGTCTCTGAAAACTAGTTCCACAGATTTCCAGTGCTCTTCAGAACATGGGAACTGATTGTGATTAATCAGGGAAAAGCCTTTCTCTAATAAGGCTCTGTCCGGTCCAATTGCTGAACATGACAGTCTTGAGAATTACATCGCCAAATGGTCTACTGGAGATAGAAGGCAGAAAGATTGGCTGAATTAAATAGTTCACCTCAGATGACCGTAGAAATGGACATTATGACTGAAGGTAAAGAAAATTTCATGCATTACTGATTTTTTTATACTATATTTATATTTTGAAAGAAAAACATTACAGGACATTTCTTTAATCCTGAATACTCCCAAGTATTATTATCCTGTCTTAATGCTGCACTCAGGTGACAGCCTGCAGTGTGCATCCATCCTTTCACTCCTGATTACAGATAACATTTGTAGCATGAGGATGAGAGAAGGAAGTGAGAGCCCTAACACGGAGAAAAGGCATCAAGAATCATAAGAGAAGAGAAACACATTTTTATGATTTTGCCACCACCCAGCCAAGTGCCTGCTGCAGACATTTATTAATATCAAAATGTGGGCTTCTAAGACAAGTGAGTCATTTCCCGGTGTGGGTTAGACTCCAACATAATTAATAGCAGAAGGTTTTGTAGGTAGATTTCCAACTCAACAGCAAAATTCTTTAAATTGGTCCATAGAGTTATATATAATCCAGTCATCTTCAATCAAAATTCAGTTCTGATTGTACAAGGGTATGTCACACTCACCAAAGGAAAAAGTCCTCCTTTAAAAAAATTATACATGCTTATCTTTACTTAGAAAAAATTTTTGTCAATCATGTGAAGCTATATTTTTTATGAAAATCTCAGTACCATGGTATAGGTAAACCTTCCCATTACCATGATTTCATTCTACAGATAAAGCAATATAGATAAAAAAATGTTTTGATCAATCAAAAATGAGTTTAATGTGCTATTGTATTTGTGTGTTTGTATGTATTTAAAAACTGTATATAGGGCTTCCCTGATAGCTCACAAGACCCCAGTTGGATTTCTGGGATGGGAAGCTCTGCTGGAGAAAGGGTAGGCTACCCACTCAAGTATTCTTGGGCTTCCCTATGGCTCAGCTGGTAAAGAATCTGCCTGCAATGCAGGAGACCTGGGTTCTATCCCTGGGTGGGGAAGATCCCCTGGAGAAGGGAAAGGCTACCCACTCCAGTATTCTGGCTTGGAGAATTCCATAGACTGTATAGTCTATGGGGTCGCAAAGAGTCGGACATGACTGAGCAAATATAGATATAGATATAGATATGAGCATATATCTATAGATATATATCTATAGATATATCTATATAGATGTATATATATGAGCATATATATAGATAGATATAGATACATATGTATATGAGATTATATATAGATATCTATATAGATATATTTATATAGATATCTCTATAGATATCTTTATAGATATATCAATATATCTATATATTTATATCCATCTATCTATATCTATATAGATATAGATGTATGTGTGATATGTATATAAATATATGTATGTATATTGTGTGTGCGTGTTCTCAGTCATGTCCAACTCTTTATGAACCTTTGGACTGTAGCCCACCAGACTCCTCTATCCATGAGATATTTTGGGCAAGAATAGAATGGGTTGCCATTTCCTGCTCCAGGGTATCTTCCCAACTCAGGGATTGAACCTGCATCTCTTGCATCTCCTGCATTGGCAGGTGGATTCTTTACCACTAACACCATCTGGGAAGCCGTATATGTATGTGTATATGTATATGCATACACACATACACTCATTCTCACTTGGTTGAACTTTTGACTTTTGTTCAATATTTGTTAATAAATAACTCTAGGGTAAAAATAATTTTACCTTGGGTTTTACATAATCTTGTGATCATTTCCTGTGAAGATATTCCCAGACACATGCTAATATAAGCATTATATATCCTTTACCTTGTTTATATCCAAAAACTACCAGTTTATACTCCCACGATTATTGTCAGCTAGCATTTAGTTCCATAAATCTTGAAAACAGATACTTGTCTTTCTGAAAACCCTGTCCAAATTAAGTGTTTAAAAGTTACATTATACTGTGAATTTCTTTTATTATTAAAAAATGACAGTTTATAATTATATGACATGTTAAATTTTGGATACTTTTTTATTTTGAGTGTTTTGTACAATTTATTGGTTCCAATTATCATTTTATTTGTGAGAACACTTACACTGAAGTTACTATTTTTTTCATTATTGTTGAACAATTTTTATCATTTGTCTTAAAACTCTCATTTATTTCTTAAATTTCCTAATGTATAAATAGTTTTTATGCTCATCTAGTAAATTGCAACAATCTTGCAACAGCTAATTTGAAGGAAATGCCAATAGATAAAATTGGTGCAATTTGAACATCAAGATAATTAAGTACTGAATTACAAATCACAATATAAAAAAAGTATTCATGAAGAAATATATGTGTCCATCAATGAAGGAGTAGACAAAGAAGATATGGCATATATATATAATGAAATTTATATTTAATATAGTATATAATATAATGGTATTTATATGTACATATAATGGAATATTGCTCAGCCATCAAAAAGAATTAAACAATGCCATTTGCAGCAACATAGATGGACCTAGAGATTGTCATACGGAGTGAAGTAAATTGTACAGAACAAGAAATATCATATGACATCCCTTAAATGATACAGTTGAACTTATTTACAAAACAGAAGGAGTCTCACAGAGAACAAACTTACAGTTGCTGGAGGAAGGATGGAGAGAAGGGGTACTTAGGGAGTTTGGGAGGGGCATGCACACACTGCTGTATTTAAAATGGATAACAAGCTAAGACCTACTGTATAGCTCATGGAACTCTGCTCAGTGTTATGTGACAACCTGGATAGGAGTGAGTTTGAATATATAATGTATATATTTATTACATATGTAACGAATACATAGGGAGAAGGCAATGGCAACCCACTCTAGTACTCTTGCCTGGGAAATCCCATGGATGGAGGAGCCTGGTAGGCTGCAGTCCATGGGGTCACTAAGAGTCAGACACAACTGAGCGACTTCACTTTCACTTTTCACTTTCATGCACTGGAGAAGAAAATGGCAACCCACTCCAGTATTGTTGCCTGGAGAATCCCAAGGGTGGGAGCCTGGTGGGCTGCCGTCTATGGGGTCGCACAGAGTCGAACACGACTGATGTGACTTAGCAGCAGCAATGAATACTTATATATGTATGTTGTTTAGTTGCTAAGTCATATCCGACTCTTGCAACCACATGAACTGTAGCTTATCAGGCTCCTCTGTCCACTAGATTTCCTAGGCAAGACTACTGGCATGGATTGCCATTTCCTTCTCCAGGAAATCTTCCCCATGCAGGGATTGAACCTGATATGTCTCCTACATTATCAGGTGGATTCTTTACCCACTGAGTCACTGAGTCATTTGCTGTTCACCTGAAACTCACAACATTGTTATGACATATATCAGCTATGTGCTTAGTTGCTCAGTTGTGTTCGACTCTTTGCAACTCCATGGACTATAGCCTGCCAGACTTCTCTGTCCATGGGATTTCTCCAGGCAAGAATACTGGAGTGGGTTGCCATTTCCTCCTCCAAGTCAGCTATAACTCAATGCAAAATAAAATTAAAAAAAAAAAATTAGTATCCAGGAGCCTAAATAAACAATTGCTATAAATAATTGAACAGTTTAATAAATGAAGAAAATATACAGCTTTTTCTTAAAGTAGAATTTCTAATTAATAAATGTAGAAAGCATAATGAAAATAAAAAATTAACATTTAGAGGATAAAATGATAAAACTTGTTCTAGACAAAAATCACCAATGGTTACTAAAATTAATAGAAAATAGTACAAAGAGAAAGAATATATTTTTTGTAATATTTCAAAGTACCTTCTCACAAGATGCTTATTAACTAAAAGAGAAATAGTAGCGAATTTACAGTTAACAAATTTGGCATCCATCTCATTAACCAGATATCAAAGTAACATCACCAATCACCAGTAATGAAGCCTTTTGCTATCATATGCCTCTTGAAGATTCCCCTGGAGGAAGTCATGGCAACCCACTCCAGTATTCTTGCCTGGAGAACCTGATGGACAGAGGAGCCTACTGGGCTACAGTCCATACGGTCGCAGAGATTCGGACATGACTGAAGCAACTTAGCACACATGCATGCATGCCTCCTGATAAGAGTTACTGAGAACACATCATTTTTTAAATATTCTTGCCAAAAATATATAACTTCAATCTAAATGTGAGAAAATATGACAAGTTCAAATTGAGAAAGAGTCTACGAAATACCTGATCAGTCCTCTTCAAAAGTCCCAAGGTCATGAGAAACAAAGAAAGACTGAAGAACTTTTCCAGGCTGGTGAAACTAACAAGACAACAGTTACACACAAAGTGAGAACCTGGATTGGATTCTGAACCAGCAAGGGAGCCTTAATGGAATGATTGGCAAAATTTGAATAAAGTAAGTTTGTCACTAGTAGTGTGTCAATATTAATCGCTTAGTTTGGTACTGTTACTGTACTATGTTTATATGACATTATCATTTATGGAAGCTAATAAAAATAAATACAATGCACTACATTTTGCAATTTGTCAGTTCCCTAAAAATTATTTCAAATAAAAAAGTTAAATATCTAAAAGCTCATTCCTTTGAGTTCTCCATGTTAAGAATTATTCCTATACTAGCATCCTCTCTATGAAGTCATGTGGCTACCCTTTCACATTGTATATTATTTTTGGTTTTAGTAACTTATATAAAAAAATTAATTGATCTGAGATTTATTTTGGTATTCCTCAAAATGCTAATGTGTTGCCATGCTACCATTTATAGGTTAGTCAACTCTTTTCTTGATTGAACTGCCATTCTCATCTTATTCTAATACATTTTAAATGTCATTGAGGTCGCTGTTTCACTTTCACCTTTATTTCATTGATCTCACTGTTCTTATGCCAGTTTTATAATACCTTTATTGTTATGGATTTATAATAAATTATGCTATATGGTAAGTCTCTTTATTCATTTTTAATTCTTTTCCCAAAATTGGTTGGTTATTATTATAGGTAGTTTCCTTAGTTTCTTTTATTTTAGTAAATTTAAAAAGGTCATTAATCTCAAAAAGACAGTAGTTTTGTGTTCAATATTGTAAGGAAGTAACTGGAAAATTTATTTGAGTTCTATTTAGAGAGAAAAAAGTAAACTGTACTATATCTCATGGGACTTTATGGTATGCTATTTGTAAATTTGAAAGAAAAGAGGACTTAAAAAAATATCCTGTGATTCTTCTGGGGTACTATTAGAATAAAATGAAAAATTTATCTATAGGGACATACTTTCAAATTGGATGCACAGAACTCTTACAAACAAAGCAATTCCTCCAAAGGTGGTTTTATGATCTACAATTACAGATCACACAAATTCACCAAGAGCATGTTCTTTCTTTCCAAAATTCTGATGACATGAACATTTGCTCTTTAGCTATAGTCCCACAGATTCCTAAATCTCCAACCATATTCAGTCTATATTTTCTGTATTGTACAAATCGCATACTTTTAATTTCTCTAGTCGAGGCTATGGTTTTTCCGGTCATGTATGGATGTGAGAGTTGGACTGTGAAGAAAGCTGAGCACCGAAGAATTGATGCTTTTGAACTGTAGTGTTGGAGAAGACTCTTGAGAGTCCCTTGGACTGCAAGGAGATCCAACCAGTCCATTCTGAAGGAGATCAGCCCTGGGATTTCTTTGGAAGGAACGATGCTAAAGCTGAAACTCCAGTACTTTGGCCACCTCATGTGAAGAGTTGAGACTCTGATGCTGGGAGAGATTGGGGGCAGGAGGAGAAGGGGACAACAGAGGATGAGATGGCTGGATGGCATCACTGACTTGATGGACGTGAGTCTTAGTGAACTCCGGGAGTTGGTGATGGACAGGGAGGCCTGGTGTGCTGCAATTCATGGGGTCGCGAAGAGTCGGACATGATTGAGCGACTGAACTGACTGACTGACTGACTAAGTAGTCCAGAGGATCATTTCCTGGACTAGGGATTCCTCGGTGGCTCAGACGGTTGGGAAGATCCCCTGGAGAAGGAAATGGCAACCCACTCCAGTATTTTTGCCTGGAAAGTCCCACGAACAGAGCAGTCTGACAGGCTACGTCCATGGGGTCGCAAAGAGTCGGACACAATTGAGAGACTTCACTTTCTTCTAACTACTAGTCCAGAGGATCACTTTCAGTTCTTCAGTATGCTGCTGAGGTCATCTTTGAGCTTTTTATTTCAGTTTTGTGTTTCTCAGTCCTAAAATGTCCCACTAGTACTTCTTTATATCTCCCAATTCTTTGATGAGACTTCCATCTCTTTGCTGAGTCTTCCTGCTATTTTTCATTTTCTGTAAGTGTGCTTGTAATTGCTCATTCAGGCTTTTTAAGATTTTTGTCAGATGATCTAACATCTCTGTCATCTCAGTGTTGGCATCTATTGATTTTCCTTTTTCACTCAGTTTGAGATCTTCCTAGTTCTCAGTAAAACAAGAGATCATCAGCTGAAATCTGGATATTAGGGGTATCATATCATTAAACTTGTGTCTTATATAAACTTTCTGTTCAAACTGGCTTTCTTTGAGACCACTTAGGTAGGAGAAAGAGGAGGGGCTCTACTTCATTACTTCTCGGTAATACTAGAAGCCCATTGACACCAAGGTGTGGGTTCTCCTCATAACTATTGGGCATGGGAGGGAGTTTTAGCTTTAATTACTCCTCCAGTGATACCTTCCTCAGTTGAACATGAAGAGAGGAAGTGCCTTAGTAACCATCCCCCATCCCATCCACATTGCCTCCACTGATACTGTGTGAGGGTCACAGGGTGCAAGTGGTTAAAGTTCCCACTCTCCAGTAGGTCTCCTTTGACTTCACACCAGTGAGAGCAAGGATGCCAACTCATCACTCCCAAGTAGGGGTAGAAGTCCAGCCTCCACAGAGTCTCCACTCACACCATGGGAGCATGGGGGAAAGAGATGGAGCTGGGACTTATCCTCTTGATGCTGAAGGTGCCCTTGCTTCTTACTTTACCTTCTCTGACAAGGGGGACCTGGAGTACCCTGCTTATAGCTCAAGAAGGTGGAAGTCCATGTTCCTTATCTGGCTTTTGCTGGCATGGTTGGAAGAAGGACCAGAGTGTTTTTCCTGTGATATTTAAATGGAGTAGAGAAGTTATTGTCTAAAGCTTTCTATCTTGAAAGGCCACCTTTTCCTGATGCTTAGGCTAGAGTTAGCAGATTTCTGTTCTTGTTTTCTGCATCTGTTCTGATTTCTGAATTGCTGGCTCCTTTATCTTCATGTCTGAAATATACCCAGGGAAGGCAACACCATGTCATTCCTTGCATCCCAGGTTTCCTAGCTAATCTTTCTTCTCAATATCTTTCAGAGTCTTTTTATTCTTCTTTTCAAAAATGCCAGTATTTTTGGTTGTACTTACCAGGAGGTATGTGGAAATGTACATCTACTCCATCCTCATGAATGTAGAAGCTTGCAACTCATTTTATAAATACTTTAAAAATTATTTTAAAAGGGTTTAAAGGGAGGTTTTGAATTATATTTGCAAAGGCTCAAGTTTTACAAAAGCTTTGAGCACTGTGACATGTTCAAAATAACTGCAACTGGGGAATTTCAGCCTCTGGAACTTCAAGTTCTTAATTCTCCAGTGAGAAGTGGAGAGAAATACAAATGAAAGTGAAATTCATCATTATATTAATTATTTCACTTATTGTTCATTATCTTACTTTGTGGTTTTATGTGCTTCTGAACTGTAGAAGAGATTATAAAGGAAGAAAAGAATGAGCTAATTAAACTTGGGCCTCTAAAAACTAAAAAAAAAAAAACTTGAAAGTTTAGACAAAAACGTAGAGCAAAATTTTGACTAAGCTAAAAAAAAAATGTATTTACCTTATGATTCACTCAGGAAAAAAAAAATTACATGTGTTGGCAGTAAGTCTCAGGTATCGAAGAACTTAAGTAACTATAAATAAGACTTTAATTTTAGGATTATTTCCTAACCACCTTTACCAATTACAAAATGAGGCTATTTATCTGTCTCTCTGAGTCTTTTTCTAATTTTCTTTTCCAGTCATTTATTTCCTTTGCTTCTTTTATTTCTACTTTGTTGCTATTAAGACTGTCTGTCCTTTCTGACACTACATGTGTTGTTAATACTGTCTTCTAGATATTTTTATGTCGTACCAAAAAGCATCAGTGACCACTAGCCTGTGTCCAAAAAAAATAAACTTTTTGGACAGGGGAAAAAAGTTTGCACAGAAAAACGTTTTTGGAGAGAGAAATTCAAAATTTAAAAGAAAATCTATAAATTAAGTGTGATATTCAAAGGAATTTTCTTAGCAAGCTAAGTTCTGAAATATCTACTACCAGCTCCCTTTGTTTCATTAACCTGTTAACTTTCTTCATGCAAAACAATATATGGTAGCAAAGATTTTTTTTTACTGAATTTTCACCCCTGATCTTCTACCATATTTTGGCCTTGGTGAAATATAATGGAAAACAGACAAAACCGTGCTTTACTTAGCTAAAGTTTATTACCTAAAGAACTATATGTACAACTTAAATTCATGAAGGGTTGTATCTCAATTTTATTTCAATAAAAAGAACTAGTGAATAATACAAAAGAAAATGTACTTTTCTGTTTTTTGTTAAGTTCTTGACATATGACATTTAAAGGCATCCTAACTAACCAGTGTTTCTCACATTGTGGCCTCAGTGTTTCTTTATTTCAGGCTCTGGTTAAATTGAATCTTTCTGTTCAGTTGGAATGGTCTTTAAAAATATTCCACCAGATTGAAGTTTTTACCTAACTACATACTGTATATATTCAATTTTAATTGTAGATGATAATACTCGCACATAAATATCTGAAATCTTGCCACTGTTTGAGATGTCTAAGAAATTGTTTCAAATAGTGCTGGGGATATTAAGCAACACAACCCCTCTGACAACAAAGGCACTATTAAGGGCTGTTGCATCAATAACGGGCGAATGCAAACTCCCTAAATAATCATAGATTGGATATTGTGTAGCAGTCTCAAAAGCACAATTATAGCCTATTGTGTCAATAACGTGTGCACTTAGGCCTCTTAATAGTACATATTGGCATAACAACTGTGAGATAGTGGAACTAGCTAACCAAAGGGAAGATTCTCATTTCCTGGATATATTTTAGGAGTAGAAATGACTATTTGAAATTATTTAAGTTCGTTCTTACTGAAGTCAGGGGGTTGGAAAACATAGCCTCTAGTGGGCTCTTCTGGCCCTGTGTCATTACGAAAATAATTACTAAACTGTTACTCAAGTGTTTCTCAACCTTGCTTCAGAGATGCAGAGCTCAATTTATGATACACATGGGTCTCACTTGTCTCAATTCAACTCTCACTCTCAAATGTAAAAAATCTAGGCATAGGTCTCTATAGTTTGTTAAAACCATTCCTAGTGTTTTTAATAACAGAAATATATATATATATATATATATATATATATATATATACACACATTGTAAGTAAAAACATGGATTGTTATCTCCTGCTTACCTCCAGTAAACCAGTCTTAATCTCATTCTAAAAAGTCAAACAATCTGCATTAAAATGTATATCTAGAAAGTACCTCCAAGTTTCTAATTGAAAAGATATATAAATACTTATACATCCTACCTCTAAAACAAGGGTTGAGGAGCTACCCCACGCTGGAGGTCAGGGACGGCGGCCTAGAGGAGCTACCCAATGCCCCAGGTCAGGGTGGCGGCTGAGAGGAGCAATCCCACATCCAAGGTAGGGAGCAGTGGCTGCACTTTGCTGGAGCAGCTGTGAAGAGATACCCCACACCCAAGGTAAGAGAAACCCAAGTAAGTCGGTAGGTGTTGCAAGAGGGCATCAGAGGGCAGACACACTGAACCATAATCACAGAAAACTAGCCACTCTGATTACACGGACCATGGCCTTGTCTAACTCAATGAAACTAAGCCATGCCCTGTGGGGCCACCCAAGATGGGAGGGTCATGGTGGAGAGGTCTTACAGAATGTGGTCCACTGGAGAAGGGAATGGCAAACCACTTCAGTATTCTTGGCTTGAGAACCCCATGAACAGTATAAAAAGGCAAAATGATAGGATACCGAAAGGGGAACTTCCCAGGTCGGTACATGCCCAATATGCCACTGGAGATCAGTGGAGAAATAACTCCAGAAAGAATGAAGGGATGAAGCCAAAGCAAAAACAATACCCTGCTGTGGATGTGACTGGTGATAGAAGCAAGGTCTGATGCTGTAAAGAGCAATATTGCATAGGAACCTGGAATATCAGGTCCATGAATCAAGGCAAATTGGAAGTGGTCAAACAGGAGATGGCAAGAGTGAACGTCGACATTCTAGGAATCAGTGAACTAAAATGGATAGGAATGGGTGAATTTCACTCAGATGACCATTATATCTACTATTGTGGGCAGGAATCCCTCAGAGAAGAAATGGAGTAGCCATCATGGTCAACAAAAGAGTCCGAAATGCAGTACCTGGATGCAATCTCAAAAACAACAGAAAGATCTCTGTTCGTTTCCAAGGCAAACCATATATGACAGTAATCCAACCTATGCCCCAACCAGTAACACTGAAGAAGCTGAAGTTGAATGGTTCTATGAAGACCTAAAGACCTTTTAGAACTAACACCCCAAAAAAATGTCTTTTTATTATAGGGGACTGGAATGCAAAAATGGGAAGTCGAGAAACACCTGGAGTAACAGGCAAATTTGGCCTTGGAGTACGAAATGAAGCAGGGCAAAGGCTAATAGAGTTTTGTCAAGAGAACGCACTGGTCATAGCAAACACCCTCTTGCAACAACACAAGCGAAGACTCTACTCACGGACATCACCAGATGGTCAACACCGTATTCAGATTGATTATATTCTTTGCAGCCAAAGATGGAGAAGCTCTATACTGTGAGCAAAAACAAGACCGGGAGCTGACTGTGACTCAGATCATGATCTCCTTATTGCCAAATTCAGACTTAAATTGAAGAAAGACTTAAATTGAAGACCATTCAGGTATGACCATATCAAATCCCTTATGATTATACAGTGAAAGTGAGAAATAGATTTAAGGGACTAGATCTGATAGACAGAGTGCCTGATGAACTATGGACGGAGGTTCATGACATTGTAAAGGAGACAGGGATCAAGACCATCCCCATGGAAACGAAATGCAAAAAAGCAAAATGGCTGTCTGAGGAGGCCTTACAAATAGCTGTGAAAAGAAGATAAGTGAAAAACAAAGGAGAAAATGAAAGATATAAGCATCTGAATGCAGAGTTCCAAAGAATAGCAAGGAGAGATAAGAAAGCCTTCCTCAGCGATCAATACAAAGAAATAGAGGAAAACAACAGAATGGGAAAGACTAGAGATCTCTTCAAGAAAATGAGAGATACCAAGGGAACATTTCATGCAAAGATGGGCTCGATAAAGGACAGAAATGGTATGGACCTAACAGAAGCAGAAGATATTAAGAAGAGGTGGCAAGAATACACAGAAGAACTGTACAAAAAAGATTTTCATGACCCAGATAATCACAATGGTGTAATCACTGACCTAGAGCCAGACATCCTGGAATGTGAAGTCAAGTGGGCCTTAGAAAGCATCACTATGAACAAAGCTAGTGGAGGTGATGGAATTCCAGTTGAGCTATTTCAAATCCTGAAAGATGATGCTGTCAAAGTGCTGCACTCAATATGCCAGCAAATTTGGAAAACTCAGCAGTGGCCACAGGACTGGAAAGGGTCAGATTTCATTCCAATCCCAAAGAAAGGCAATGCCAAAGAATGCTCAAACTACCACAAAATTGCACTCATCTCACACTTTAGGAAACTAGTGCTCAAAATTCTCCAAGCCAGGCTTCAGCAATAAGTGAACCATGAACTTCCAGATGTTCAAGCTGCATTTAGAAAAGGCAGAGGAACCAGAGATCAAATTGCCAACATCCTCTGGATCATGGAAAAAGCAAGAGAGTTCCAGAAAAACATCTATTTCTGCTTTATTGACTATGCCAAAGCCTTTGACTGTGTGGATCACAATACACTGCGGAAAATTCTGAAAGACATAGGAATACCAGACCACCTGACCTGCCTCTTGAGAAACCTATATGCAGGTCAGGAAGAAACAGTTAGAACTGGACATGGAACAATAGACTGGTTCCAAATAGGTAAAGGAGTATGTCAAGGCTGGCTGTATATTGTCACCCTGCTTATTTAACTTATATGCAGAGTACATCATGAGAAACACTGGGCTGGAAGAAGCACAAGCTGGAATCAAGATTGCCAGGAGAAATATCATAACCTCAGATATGCAGATGACACCACCCTTATGGCAGAAAGTGAAGAGGAACTCAAAAGCCTATTGATGAAAGTGAAAGAGGAGAGTGAAAAAGTTGGCTTAAAGCTCAACATTCAGAAAACGAAGATCATGGCATATGGTCCCATCACTTCGTGGGAAATAGATGAGGCAACAGTGGAAAGAGTGTCAGACTTTTGGGGGGGAGGGTTCCAAAATCACTGAAGATGGTGATTGCAGCCATGAAATTAACAGACACTTACTCCTTGGAAGGAAAGTTATGACCAACCTAGATAGGATGTTTAAAAGCAGAGACATTACTTTGCCAACAAAGGTCTGTCTAGTCAAGGCTATGGTTTTTCCAATGGTCATGTATGGATGTGAGAGTTGTACTGTGAAGAAAGCTGAGCGCCAAAGAATTGATGCTTTTGATCTGTGGTGTTGGAGAAGACTCTTGAGAGTGCCTTGGACTGCAAGGAGGTCCAATCAGTCCATCCTATAGGAGATCAGTCCTGAATATACATTGGAAGGACTGATGCCAAAGCTGAAACTCCAATACTTTGGCCACCTCATGTGAAGAGTTGACTCATTGGAAAAGACCCTGAGGCTGGGAGAGATTGGGGGCAGGAGGAGAAGTAAACTACAGAGGATTAGATGGCTGGATGGCATCACAGACTGGATGGACATGCGTTTGGGTGTACTCTGGGAGTTGGTGATGGACAGGGAGGCCTGGTGTTCTTCGATTCATGGGGTCACAAAGAGTTGGACACAACTGAGCGACTGAACTGAACTGAACTGATGCATCATTCTCAAGGTAGTTAGAATAGAGAAAAGGAGTCCAAAATGATGGTGGGTAAAAGACAAAGAAGGGAAAAGCCCACTAAAATAGAACAAACAAAAGTCTGAAGACTAGAGTGAGGACCTCAGGTAAAACAAACTGCACCCCTGGCTAGCCCAATTTACATAGGGCCGACCTAGGTGGAAGGGAAAAAACATAAAAAGAGGAGCCAAAATGGGGCTGGGGCCTCTCTTCACATCTTTTGGGTCAGCATTCTTTCACGTGTCAAGGATGTATTTCCCTTTGCTGCTGCTGCTGCTAAGTCACTTCAGTCGTGTCCAACTCTGTGCAACCCCATAGACTGTAGCCCACCAGGCTCTGCCATCCCTGGGATTCTCCAGTCAAGAACACTGGAGTGAGTTGCCATTTCCTTCTCCAATGCATGAAAGTGAAAAGTGAAAAGTGAAACTGAGGTTGCTCAGTAATGTCTGACTCTTTGTGACCCAGTGGACTGCAGCCTACCAGGCTCCTCTGTTCATGGGATTTTCCAGGCAAGAGTACTGGAGTGGGTTGCCATTGCCTTCCCTCTACTTTCTAAATAAAACTGAGCTGTAACACAGAGGTGTAACATTGGTCCGTCTAAGGGCTGTAAGGCTGGTCTGTCCGTCATTTCCAATTTTTGTTATAACGAGACAGAACTGAGGAAATTACACACTACCCCAACATCTATGGTGCCATTTCTCAGACTTAAACTGGCTGAAACCACCACCATGGTGTGGCCCCCATAAGGAAGAGGCCAAGCATCAGGAGCTCAATTCAGGGAACACTCCCATGGTGGAAGCTGAAAATAACCCACCACAGGCGAAGTGACAAGAAGCCCAGCATACTGGAAACCAGGAACAGTGAAAAACAAACTCAGCAGAAAGCTCATGAGGCTCAGTCTAAGATTCCAGAAGACCTCTTGTTAAGGTAGGAGGGTAACTCTCCTATGGCTCGAAGAACATATGCCTAACAAATCTTAATTCCTTTACAATCTCATTTCTTGTTTCCTTGAACACCCTGTGAATAGGCTAGCAGCAGTGGGTGCAACTGAGGGACTCCTCAGTGTGTCTCAAAGGCTCCACTATCCTCTGCACTCTAGTAGCTGTTACCTAAGCTGGTGGGGGTTCTTCTTTCCTTAATCTTCTTTGTGCCAAGGATCAGGCCAACAAAAACTGTGAGCATAGGTCAGGTATTTAGTGATTTTCCGGCAGGTTATGAAGGGGATTCCTTGGCACATTTTTCCCACCGTTTTTTCCTCCTGTCCTTCAGCTCCTCTCTCCTGGAACTTGAACCCAGCTAAAACACATGGTGCCTGGCTTCAGGACCTAATGAAACTCGGTCTCTGATGTCTCATCACAAATATTAAGTTAGAGACACAGTGATGGGTAAGAAGTGGATTTGTTCAGATTCAGAGAGAAGCACATCTTCACAGGGTGTGAGCCATCACAGAGGGCAAGTGCTAGGGCCATGGAATGTGGTGTGGCTAGGTTTAGCAGCTGGATAAATTCATATGCTAATGAGTGGGAGGATCATCCCAACCATTGGGGAACCACCCACTCCTCTGTCTTTTGATAGTGACTTGGAACTGTCTTGCCACCTCTGGGTGTGTCATTTAGCTTACAGACTGGGGATCAAGGTTTAGTTGAATTTGACTTGTCATCTTGGACTCATTTGATTTTAATTGGTTTATATCATGCTCTTGTGCTGTCATTCTTTCAAAAGTTGTCCCCTGCCTCCTTCCCTCCTGTTTCATACTCTTTTCCTGAGCTCCATCCGGGCCCACAATGTTGCCTCTACAATCTTCTGGAGGGACAACCAGAATATAGTTGGCCCTTGGGGGGGAAATACTGTGTAATAGCCACTCCCTCTAGATATTCAGACCTTCATCTTCCATATTTCTTGCAATATGTGCAACATCCGCATCTCTCAGTGGACCCGCTAGGGTGGGAGACAGGCACACAGTGCCTGCTAGAAGATCTGTTGGCATCCCTTCAAAGGCAATTGGGCTTCCAGGGATAATGTTTGATACTTTGGGAGTTAGCCCTGCAGGCCATTTGAGCCCAAACCCTTATCACTTTTCTCCTAAAGTTACAAACATACCCCCAGGTCAAATCTCCACTCCACTTTTATGGAACATTTGATCTATTGCCTCTTATCAATTTGTTCTTAACCACTTACTAACTCCTGCAACCAGAACCCTGCCTCTTCTAGGCAACATCGCTCCACCCAGCCTGTTATTAAAGTACTCTTAATGTCCCTATCAAGACCAGATAATTCACTCCTTTGTCATTACTTCTGTTATTACCTTAAGTGGGTCTGTGACAATGAAATGTTTACCATTGGAAACACTCTAACCTGCTCTTATAGAGGACTGAAAAAGTGAAAGCTTAGATGCGCAGTCATGTCTGACCCTTTGTGATGCCATGGACCTGCCAGGCTCTTCTATCCACGCAATTTTCCAAGCAAGGAGTGGGTTGCCGTTTCCTTCTCCAGAGGATCTTCACAACCCAAGAATCTAACATGGATATTCCACATTGTAGGCAGACGCTTTAGCATCTGAGCCACCAGGGAAGTCCTTATGGAGGACTAAGGAAGAAAATCAGTGACTTACCTTCTCTTAGAGCAGTAAGAGGATAAGGCTTATGGCTGTTTCACTAGGTTCCCAGTCTCAGGGCACAGGCTTGGATTGCTTTACATCATGATATCTATTCCCATCTGCAGTGAACAAACTGGCAATGAATTAAGATTACAACCCCTTAATCCTACCCAGCACTGGTCATGCTGGAGACCTTGGGGATGCCCAACTTGAGTCCAGGAGTCCCAGGAGGTCAATCTGCCTTGACCTGCCTAGGGATCTGGTCCCCAGGAAGTTGTCGCGCCTCAGCCTGCTCAACGATCTATCAGCCCAGGATCCCAGTGTCGGAGTAGTTTGTAATTTCCTCAGTTCTGTCTTGTCGAAACAAAAACTTGAAGCAGTGGGCCAATGTTATAGCCCTCAAATGGACAAGTGCTACAGCTCCGTATTACAGCTCAGTTTTATTTAGAAAGTAAGGGAAAATACATCCTTGAGGCATGAGAGCATGCCAAAACAAAAGACACAAAGGGAAGAGAAGCCCTTGGCCCAATTTTGGCTCCTCTTTTTATGTTTTTTTCTTCTCCCCCTGGGCCTGGCATATGTAAATTGGGCTAGCCAGGGGTGCTGTTTGTTTCACCTGAGATCCTCACTCTGGTCCTCCTACCTTCCTTTGTTCTATTTTTGCGGGCTTTTCCCTTCCTTGTCTTTCAGCCACAGTCATTTTGGACTCCTTTTTCCTATTCTAACTACCTAACATTTCCCCCTCAAGAGATTGGAGGCCCAATCTTTGGTAATAGGGGCGTCAAGGTCTCTCTGGCTGCTTCCTGCTGAACTGGGATGGCAAGGGGCATTGGGCCTCCCCTCTTGCTAGTCTCAAGCCTCAGAGTCTTTATAGCAGTGTCCATCTAAGGGTGACTGATATTTTCTGTGGCTGGCTGTAGTTTTATATATCCTTGTTGAATTGGCACTGCATGTTGTAGCTTGTTGACCTGGACAGAGACAAAACAGGTTAGACAATTGGTAATACATGGAGCAATCCCAAGCAGCATCAATATGGTGATGACAGAGACTAGTAGGGGCATTAGTCAGTTCAGTTCAGTTCAGTTGCTCAGTCATGTCCGACTCTTTGCGACCCCATGAACCACAGCATGCCAGACCTCCTTGTCCATCACCAACTCCCGGACTTAACCCAAACTCATGTCCATTGAGTCAGTGATGCCATCCAGCCATCTCATCCTCTATTGTCCCCTTCTCCTCCTGCCCCCAATCTCTCCCAGCATCAGTTTTTTCCAATGAGTCAACTCTTCACATGAGGTGGCCAAAGTACTGGAGTTTCAGCTTCAGCATAAGTCCTTCCAATGAACACCCAGGACTGGTCTCCTTTAGGATGGACTTGTTGGATTTCCTTGTAGTCCAAGGGACTCGCAAGAGTCTTCTCCAACACCACAGTTCAAAAGCATCAATTCTTCAGCACTCAGGTTTCTTCACAGTCCAACTCTCACATCCATACATGTCCACTGGAAAAACCATAGCCTTGACTAGACAGACCTTTGTTGGCAAAGTAATGTCTTTGCTTTTGAATATGCTATCTAGGTTGGTCATAACTTTCCTTCCAAGGAGTGTCTTTTAATTTCATGGCTTCAGTCACCATCTGCAGTGATTTTGGAGCCCCAAAAAACAAAGTCTGACACTGTTTACACTGTTTCCCCATCTATTTCCCATGAAGTGATGAGACATGGGAAGTAGGGGCATTAGCCAGCTCCAAATTTCCCATCATCAGGAGGATCCCACAGAGAGAGATTGTAGCCACCCTGAGAACTCTCTAGCTCATTCTTTGAGATCCTGTAGGGTCTGAATATTTTTCTTGAGGACTGTGAGACTTTCTTTAACTTAGCTGGAGGTATTTACCCAGAAACAACACGTCTCATTCAAGATGGCTCATGTCCCTCCTTTTTCAGGGATCAGGAGATCCATCTCCTGTATGTTTTGGAGTACAACCCCTGCCAAGCTGTGTTGGCTCTTGAGAGCTGCCCTGAGAAATCTTATCTCCAGAAACAGATTTCGGGGGTGTTCATTAGAATGGCACTCATTTGTAGTACTGAAGAGATATCTGAGGTCTCCCAGGGGCTCACAGGTGTATTGAGTGTCCTTTTTTGTTTTCTTCCATGGCTGGACTCGTGAGTAGTGAATCCAGGAGTCATGTTCTGATACCTTGACTCTTATAGGGGTAGAAAGTATTACAGGGTAGGGGCCCTTCCATGTAGGCTGGAGTTGAGAATTTGGGGACCCATCTTTCCAAATTTTAAATAGGATTTGAGTCCCTGGAGCATATAGTGGTGGCTCTTTAGAATCTTTTGAGTCCTGGTTGACACCCTACAAGCATACATCCCTTTGGAATTGCCCAACGGCCATGGTATAAGACTGGAGGCTCTGAGCCTCTGATCTAGGAAGATGTCATTGACATAAACAAAAGGTCTCCCATATAGCATCTCATAAGGACTAAAGCCAAACTGTTCCTTAGGGGCAATATGGGTATGGAGGAGAGCTATTGGTAAAGCCTCCTTCCATCCCAGGAAGGACTTCTGGGTTCTTTTTTATAACTGATTTTAAGAATTGGTTTTCTCTTTCTACTTTCCCTGAAAACTGAGGCCTCCAGGCACAATGGAGATAACAAGTAATGCTCAATGTTTTAGAGACCCCTTCGGTGACCACTTCCTCCCTTAGGTCCTGAGGCAGTTGATCCTAAAGGCGGTTTCACCATGGCCATCCATGACAAACCTGGTTCAAAACAAAAGGCCATGACAGACGTGACAACCAAGGCTGTGAGTGTAGACATCGCAGGGCCTCCGATGGAGGGAGAGGCCAATGTGGAGCTGTGCTGCTGTCTTTCCAAATTCTTAGAACTCAGGAAGAGTGATGTGGTTTTGGATAAGGGCAGTAAATCTTGTGAAACGGTGAAGCTTTTGGCCTGCACACTTCCAGAAGAGATATTGGAGAAATTGAAAAAGCAAGTTGAAAAATATAAATAAATAAAAGCAAGAAATGAAAAGTGTGTCCTTGAAAAAAAAATGTTATTGCTAATGATGGAAAGACTGTTAAAATATACTTAAATACACAGAATGTGAAAATATATTTAATAAGAACAAGACTCAAAGAAGAAGTATGAAGGTTAAAAGTACTGGACATCGAACTTAGGTTCTCAAATCCCTGATCCCAAACAGTTTGAGACATGTTACTCTGATTTCACAGAATTACAAAGTACAGAGCTGGAAAGGATATTTAGGATGGCCTGATTCAGCCCCTTTCATTTTGTGATGAGGCTTCTGACTTCAAAAGTTGAGAGTATTCAGGATCACTTGGTGCAAGATGGCAACTAGAACTTAGATCCCTTGGCTCCTCGCTGAATGCAATTTATCCTGGTTGTAAATTAAAACGGTAATATTTCCACAGCATTACTGGAATCCTGGGGACTACCTTCTAATCCAGTTTAAAAGTGACAGAGGAAATCTGTCACACTGCTTCATAGTCTCACTTTATATTTTAAAGTGCTTATTAAATGTCTTCCCCAGTAGCTCAGCTGGTAAAGAATCCACCTACAATGCAGGAGACCCTGGTTCGATCCCTGGGTCAGAAAGATCCACTGGAGAAGGGATAGGCTACCCACTCCATTATTCTAGTGTAGAGAATTCCATGGATTGTGTCATCCATGGGGTTGCAAAAATCAGACATGACTGAGTAACTTTCACACATTCACTGGGTGACCTTAGAAATAAATGATGTCCCATTGTCACTATGTAATGACCTGGGCAGACCAAATCTCAGAATGATTTCATGGAGCAGCTTTTTCTTTTTTTTTTAACCACTTCTTCAGGCATCTCAGTCCTGGTGGGAAAGTCTTCAGTCCATCCTGTGAATGTATCTATCATGACTAAAAGGTATTTATACCCTTGAGAAACTGGCATCTGGGTGAAGTCCATCTGCCAATTCTCTCCTGGGTAGGTCACACATTGTTGGATGGGCTGGGCCAGCTGGGGTCTTCGAGCTCCTTGGGGGCTGTTTAACTGTCAAGTGGGACAAGAGGAGACCACTTGCCTTATAGTCATTTGGAGGCCTATTCCTATGAAGGACCTTTCTAGTAATCTTTGGAGGGCCTTCTCCCCTAAATGAGTGGTGGCATGTAAGGAGTTAACCAACTTCCATTGGAAGTTCCCAGGCAGAAAAAGGAGCCCCTCCTATGGAACTGCCCCATATGATCTTCTTGAAAGCCCTCACTCTCAGCTTTAAGAGTCTCACCTTCAGTATATGAAGGAGTTTCTGGCAAATCAGTCTGTGGATGTAAGGTGGCAACCGCTATTAGGTCATTCTTCTGTTATGTTGCTCTCTTAGCTGTGTGATCAGCTACTTGGTTCCCTTGTGCCAATTCCATGCTCCTTTTTTCGTGTCCTTTACAGTGGTAGACTGAAACTTCAGAGGGCAGATGAACTGCCTGCAAGAGTCTAAGGATTTGATCACCATATTTGATTGGGGATCCTCAGGTGGTCAAATGGCCCCTTTCTTTCCAAATAGCAACATGCACATGTAGCACCAGAAGAGCATACTTGGAGTCAGTGTAAATGGCTACTCTTTTTTCTTTTCCCAACTCTAAAGCTTGAGTCAGGGCTATGAGCTCAGCTAATTGGGTTGATGCACCTGGTGGCAAAGATTTAGCCTCTATGATCTCAAAATTGGAGACTACTGACTATACCAAAGCCTTTGACTGTGTGGATCACAACAAGCTGTGGAAAACTCTGAAAGAGATGGGAATACCAGACTACCTGACCTGCCTCTTGAGAAATATATATGCAGGTCAGGAAGCAACAATTAGAACTGGACATGTAACAACAAACTGGTTCCAAATAGGAAAAGGAGTACGTCAACAACAAACTGGTTCCAAATAGGAAAAGGAGTACGTTAAGGCTGTATATCGTCACCCTACTTATTTAACTTATATGCAGAGTACATCATGAGAAACGCTGGGCTGGAAGAAGCACAAGCTGGAATCAAGATTGCCGGGAGAAATATCAGTTACCTCAGATATGCAGATGACACCACCCTTATAGCAGAAAATGAAGAGAAACTAAAAAGCCTCTTGATGAAGGTGAAAGAGGAGAGTAAAAAAGTTGGCTTAAAGCTCAACATTCAGAAAACGAAGATCATGGCATCCGCTCCCATCACTTCATGGGAAATAGATGAGGAAACAGTGGAAACAGTGTCAGACTTTATTTTTCTGGGTTCCAAAATCACTGCAGATGGTGACGGCAGCCATGAAATTAAAAGATGCTTACTCCTTGGAAGGAAACTTATGACAAACCTAGATAACATATTAAAAAGCAGAGATATTACTTTGCCAACAAAGTTCTGTCTAGTCAAGGCTATGGTTTTTCCTGTGGTCATGTATGGATGTGAGAGTTGCACTGTGAAGAAAGCTGAGCACCGAAGAATTGATGCCTTTGAACTGTGGTGTTGGAGAAGACTCTTGAGAGTCCCTTGGACTGCAAGGAGATCCAACCAGTCCATTCTGAAGGAGATCAGCCCTGGGATTTCTTTGGAAGGAATGATGCTAAAGCTGAAACTCCAGTACTTTGGGCACCTCATGCAAAGAGTGGACTCATTGGAAAAGACCCTGATGCTGGGAGGGATTGGGGGCAGGAGGAGAAGGGGACGACAGAGGATGAGATGGCTGGATGGCATCACCGACTCGATGGACATGAGTTTGAATGAACTCCAACAGTTCGTGATGGTCAGGGAGGCCTGGTATGCTGCGATTGATGGGGTCACAAAGAGTCAGACACGACTGAGCGAATGAACTGAACTGAACTGAACTGAACTGATTAGCCAACAGTCAAGGAATTTACTTATTAGAGGCTGTAGTCCCTCCTGAGCCTCTCTTCTGAGGGGATATTGTTTCTGGGATTGTTTCTGAGTGGGATCTCAGAGGACAGTGATGACCAGTTCAGCTTGGTGGGCTCGTCCAGGAGTCCCCTGGTCCCACACCTGGGGGTTAACTTTGTCCTCCCATAGTTTTTGGTCCCTCTCTATTGGAGAAGGTGTAATGGGTTCTTCAGTAGTCACCAGAAGCTATAGGGCTCTAGGGGCTGAAAAGCTTCCCATCACAAAGGTGGTCCCCAGTTTAGTTAGTATATCTCTTCCCAATAAGGGAGTAGGACACTCAGGGGCCACCAGAAACTGGTGGGAAAATATTTGTCGTTCTCAGTAACAAAGAAGTGCTTGGGTGAGTCTTTAGTGATTGTTTCTCCTGTAGCACCCAAAATGATACAGGTTTGGGAGGAGTAGACTCCATAGTAGGAGGTCAGGACAGAGTAGGTAGCCCCCATGTCAACCAAGACATTCTCGGACCTACCTGCCACATCCAGTTGCACCCTTGGCTCCAGCCCTGTGATGGTTATTTGTGACAGGTGGGCTGGCTGGAGTGAGCTGCTTCAGTCCCGTTGAACCACAGTGAGGGAAGGCTTGGCGCTTGACCTTGAGGCTTTTGGGTCCCCAGGGCAGAGTGCTGCCCAATGTCCCAATTGATGGCATTTGTGGAAAGCTGTTTTAGGAGACTTATCATGGTTTGGATACTATGGCCCAATGCCTCACCTGTCTACAGATTAGGCATTTGCCTCGTGCCTTGTCCTTCAAGGACTCAGGGTTTGCCATAAGGCTTCACTGCACGGCAGCTAGCATCTGGGCATGCCTTGTCTCTTTCCTTTTCTCCCTTTCCTGGGCTTTGGCCTCCCTCTCCTGTTCTCTGTTATAAAAGGTATTGGTGGCTGTCCAAACCACCTCATCTAAAGATGCAGCAGGGTCCTGCTGCTATAACTGCTATAACTTTATCCTGATGCACACTGGGACAGGAATTTGTCCTTTAAAATCACCCGTCCCTCATAAGAGTCTAAGTCCATACTGGTAAACTTTTAGAGGGCTTCTTTTAGCCTTTCCAGAAAGGCAATGGAGTTCTCATTGAGCTCCTGAGTTATTGCTGAGACCAGGCACAGTGGCACAAGTAATAGGCTTCCTTCTATTTCCATGGGTGACTTCCTTTGGGGTGAGTCTTTCTGAAGGTTATCCTACCCAGTACTGATGCAACCTGAGAGTCATGTGTCCCTGGGTCAGGGTGCAGATCCCCAGGCAGGCTGAGGTGTGACAGCCTCCTGAAGATCGAATACCTGGGCAGGTCGAGACAGGTCAGCCTCCTAAGAATTGGGTCCCTCGGCAGGACAAGGCATGTCCACCTCCTGAGACCCCTGGACTGGTGGATCCCCGAGCAAGTTGAAGCATGACAACCATTCGAGGACCAGATCCCTAGGCAGGTCCAGGCAGGTTGACCTCCTGGGACCCCTGGACTGGTGGATCCCTGAGTATGTTGAGGTGTGACAACCTCCCAGGGACCAGATCTCTAGGCAGGTTGAGGCAGGTCAACTTCCTGGAACCCCTGGACTGGAGTTGGGCTTCCCCAAGGTCTCCAGCGTGACCAGTGCTGGGTAGGATTAAGGGATTGTAATCTTAACTCATTGCCAGTTTGTTCACAGCAGATGGAAATAGATACCATGATGTAAAGCAATCCAAGCCTGTGCCCTGAGACTGGGAACCTGGTGAAACAGCCATGAGGCTTATCCTCTAACTGCTCTAAGGGAATGTAAGTCACAGATTTCCTACACTAGTCCTCAATAAGAGCAGTTTAGGGTGTTTCTAATGGTAAAAATTTCATTGTCAGAGACCCACTTTAGGCAATAACAGAAGTAATGACAAAGGAGTGGGTTATCTGGCCCTGTTAGGGGCATTGGCGTATTTTAATAATAAGCAGGGTGGGGCAATGTTGCTTACTAGGGGGCAGGGTCCTGGTGGCAGGAGTTAGTAAGTGGCTTAAGAACAAACTCATAAGAGGCAGCAGATCAGATAATCCATAAAAATGGAGTGGAGATTTGATCCATGGGGATGTTTGTAACTTTAGAAGTGTGCTAAGGGTTTGGGCCAAAAAAGCCCGCAAGGCTAACTCCCAAAGTGGCAAACATTATCCCTGGAAGCCCAATTGCCCTTGAAGGGATGCCAACAGATCTTCTAGCAGGCACTGTGTGCCTGTCTCCCACCCTAGTGGGTCCACTGAGAGATGCGGATGTTGCATATATTACAGGAAACATGGAAGATGAAGGTCTGAATATCTAGAGGGAGTGGCTATTACACAGTATTCCCCCCCCCAAGGGCCAACTATTTTCTGGTTGTCCCTCCAGAAGATTGTAGAGGCAACATTGTGGGCCCAGATGGAGCTCAGGAAAAGAGCATGAAACAGGAGGGAAGGGGGCAGGGGACAACTTTTGAAAGAATGACATAGCACAAGGGCATAATATAAACCAATTAAAATCAGATGGGTCCAAGATGACAAGTCAAATTCAACTAAACCTTGATCCCCAGTCTGTAAGCTAAATGACACACCCAGAGGTAGCAAGACAGTTCCAAGTCACTATCAAAAGACAGAGGAGTGGGTGGTTTCCCAATGGTTGGGTTGATCCTCCCACTCGTTAGCATATGAATTTATCTAGCTGCTAAACCTAGATCAGATCTGATCAATCTATCAGTCATGTCCAACTCTTTGCAACCCCATAAATTGCAGCATGCCAGGCCTCCCTGTCCATCACCAACTACTGGAGTTCACTCAGACTCATGTCCATCGAGTCAGTGATGCCATTCAGCCATCTCATCCTCTGTCGTCCCCTTCTCCTCTTGCCCCCAATCCCTCCCAGAATCAGGGTCTTTTCCAATGAGTCAACTCTTCGCATGAGGTGGCCAAAGTACTGCAGTTTCAGCTTTAGCATCATTCCTTCCAAAGAAATCCCAGGGCTGATCTCCTTCAGAATGGACTGGTTGGATCTCCTTGCAGTCCAAGGGACTCTCAAGAGTCTTCTCCAACACCACAGTTCAAAAGTATCAATTCTTCAGTGCTCAGCCTTCTTCGCAGTCCAACTTTCACATGCATACATGACCACAGGAAAAACCATAGCCTTGACTAGATGGACCTCTGTTGGCAAAGTAATTTCTCTGCTTTTTAATATGTTGTCTAGTTTGGTCATAACTTTCCTTCCAAGGAGTATGCATCTTTTAATTTCATGGCTGCAATCACCATCTGCAGTGATTTTGGAGCCCCAAAAATAAAGTCTGCCACTGTTTCCACTGTTTCCTCTATTTGCCACGAAGTGACGGCACCAGAAGCCAGGATCTTAGTTTTCTGAATGTTGAGCTTTAAGCCTACTTTTTCACTCTGTTCTTTCACTTTCATCAAGAGGCTCATTAGTTTTCTTTTTTTTTCTGCCATAAGGGAGGTGTCAAATACATATCTAAGGTTATTGATATTTCTCCTGGCAATCTTGATTCCAGCTTGTGCTTCTTCCAGCCCAGCATTTCTCATGATGTACTCTGTATGTAATTTAAATAAGCAGGGTGACAATATGCAGCCTTGCCGTACTCCTTTACCTATTTGGAATCAGTCTGTTGTTCCATGTCCAGTTCTAACTGTTGCTTACTGACCTGCATACAGGTTCCTCAAGAGGCAGGTCAGGTGGTCTGGTATTCCCATCTCTTCTAGAATTTTCCAGTTTATTGTAAACCACATAGTCAAAAGCTTTGGCATAGTCAATAAAGCAGAAACAGATGTTTTTCTGGAACTCTCTTGCTTTTTCGATGATCCAGCGGATGTTTGCAATTTAGTCCCTGGTTCCTCTGCCTTTTCTAAATCCAGCTTGAACATCTGAAAGTTCATGTTCGTGTACTATTGAAGACTGGCTTAGGGCGTTTTGAGCATTACTTTGCTAGCATGTGAGATGAGTGCAATTGTGCAGTACTTTGAGCATTCTTTGGCATTGCCTTTCTTTGGGATTGGAATGAATGCTGACCTTTTGCAGTCCTGTGGCCACTGCTGAGTTTTCTAAATTTGTTCGCATATTGATTGAAGCACTTTTACAGCATCCTCTTTTAGGATTTGAAATAGCTCAACTGGAATTCCATCACCTCTACTAGCTTTGTTCATAGGGATGTTTCCTAAGGCTCACCTGGCTTTGCATTCCAAGATATCTGGCTTGAAGTGAGTGATCATACCATTGTGATTGTCTGCATCATGAAGATTTTTTTTGTATAGTTCTTCTGTGTATTCTTGTCACTTCTTAATATTTTCTGCTTCTGTTAGGTCCATACCATTTCTTTCCTTTATTGTGCCCATGTTTGCATGAAATGTTCCCTTGGTATCTCTAATTTTCTTGAAGAGATCTCTAGTCTTTCCCCTTGTATTATTTCCCTCTATTTCTTTGTACTGCTCACAGAGAAGACTTTCTTATCTCTCCTTTCTATTCTTTGGAACTCTGCATTCAAATGGATATATCTTCCCTTTTTTCCTTTGCTTTTCACTTCTTTTCTTTTCACAGCTAATTGTAATGCCTCCTCAGACAGCCATTTTGCTCTTTTGCACTTATTTTTCTTGGGAAGAAGAGAATGGCAAACCACTTCAATATTCTTGCCTTAAGAACCTCATGAACAGTTTTAAAATGTCATTTCATAGTAGTTGTATATAAGCTGTTACTAACACAGACTCTCAAGAGTCTGCTTTTAAGTCACAGGTTACCCATAAAAGCAGCAACTAAAGATATATCATATATAAACAAGACAAATTCCTAAGGAGTGGGACACATAAATGTAAAAGATAATAATAGTAATAATAACAGTGCAAGGATCTATGAAGAAAAAAAGGATGCATTTCTTTTTAACCTCATAACAAGGGAAATATTTCTATCAAATATCCTTCAGAATATAAAGACAATGAAAAAAATATAAATTTAATTTTATAGCAGAAGGCACCATAAGAAATGTAAATTTGGAATAAGTATAACAAATTGGGAAACAAATTTATATCACAAACAAAAGGATAAACTTTCATTCTTCTGTATTGTTGGTGGAAATGTGATACCTATAAATGTTATATTACCAGTTGAGTCATCAGTCTTACTTACAAGAATTTTTCCAAAGATATCCTGACAAATTGATTTACAGAATGTTATTCATAATAATATTTTTAGTAATATGAAAAAGTAGAAACAATCCATAATTTTATCAATAGGAAACTGACATATTAATGCAATCACGTATTAGATAATGTTCAGTTGTTTTAAAAAGAATGATAATTCCCTCAGTCATGTGGATATATGATTTAATTAAAAAAAAAAAAGGCACAGGATAGTATGCAAACATTTTATTTACACATTAAAAATTTATTTTTGCAAAAATAGCATGAGATCAATATTTGTCCCCAAAACATTTGACAATGTCTATTCCTGATAAAACTCCTAAACCTCATAAAAAGTATTTACAAAATTTTAAGGCTAGTATCCTACTTAATGGTGAAAGACTGAATAACACATATTTCAAAAGATCAGAAACAATATACCAAAATCTCACCACTCTATTCAATATTGTAGTAAAGTCTCCACTCAGCACAATAATATAATAAAAATGAAAAAAAAAAATGGCATCCAGAATAGAAAAGAAGAAGTAATACTGTTTAGAAAGCTGTTGGAATCTATAATAGTTACCAAAACTAAAAAGAAAGTTTAACAATTTTACAGAATACAAACTCAACAGTGAAATGCTTATCACTACAACAACAAACAAAACTAAATAAAAGTACTATTTTTTACTGCATCAAAAATATGAAATATCTAGAGAAAAATCTAAAAGCTAATACGCAAAAGGCCTGTACACTGTTATATATGAAATATTGCTGAATTCAGAATTCTTAATAAATGAAGAAATAGACCATGTTCATGAAAAGAAAATACAATATAATTAAGAAATAAATTTAGCCCAAATCAATTTATAGATTTGGTGTCTTGCCAATTGAAATTTCAGCAGGTACTTTTAAAAATAAAAAGTAGCAAAGTGAGTCTATTTTATATATATATATATATATATATATATATAGAGAGAGAGAGAGAGAGAGAGAGAAATGCAAAGGACCTAAGACATCAAAACAATATGGAAAACAAAAAAGATAAATTTGAAAAACTAGCCCTGTGCAATTTCAAGACTTGCAGTAAAGTTACTGTCATCAAGGCAATGTGGCACTGGTATGCAGTAGATAAATGGAACAAAATAGCAAGTTAGAAACAGATTCACACATATATTAAAAACTGATTTTCAACAGAGATATGAAGTTTAGTCAGTAGAGAAAGGGTACCTTTTTGACAAATGATAGTGGAAGGTAGCTGTTCATATGCAAAAAAGAACTGTAAGCCAAAAGCTGAGCGCCGAAGAATTGATGCTTTTAAACTGTGGTGTTTGAGAAGACTTTTGAGAGTCCCTTGGACTGCAAGGAGATCCAACCAGTCCATCCTAAAGGAAATCAGTCCTGAATATTCACTGGAAGGACTGATTTTGAAGCTGGCCCCCTGATGTGAAGAGCTGACTCATTTGAAAAGCCCCTGATCCTGGGAAAGATTGAAGGTGGGAGGAGAAGGGGACGACAGAGGATGAGATGGTTGGATGGCACCACCAAGTTCAGTGGACATGAGTTTGAGTAGACTCTGGGAGTTAGTGATGGACAGGGAGGCCTTGCGTGCTGCAGTCCATGGGGTCTCAAAGAGTCAGACACGACTGAAGGACTGAACTGAACTGAACTGAATTCATAATATGCAACAAATAAAAAACATTAATTTAAAATGGATAAAAAAGACATAAACATCTAACGTTATGAAACTTGTAGAATAAAAAGAATAAAATATAGGAAAAAATTGTCTATCTTGATTAGGAAATCAAGATAGATAATTCTCAGATATAATATCAAAAGCATGACCCATGAGGGAACAAATAATTGGAATTCATGAAAAAAAAAAAAAAAACTGTTCTTAGAAGGATGTTTTTAAGAGAATGAAAAGGCTAGCAAAATATTTGGCAAAAAGTATTTTCAATGTCTAAGTGCCTGGCAAAGTTTTTATAGTCATAATATAAATAATTCTCAAAACACAATAATAGGAAAACCAGCAAGACAATAAAAAATGAAGTGAAGACTTGAACAGACACTTTATAGACAGATACATAAATGGCTAAAAAGCACTAACATAAAAATATTCAAAAGCATTAGTCATTAGGAAATGCAAATGAAAATCACAATGAGGTACTATACATTTATTAGAATGTCTAAAATGAAAACTTCTGACTATACCAAGTACTTGCAAGGATGCTGAGGAATTGTAAAGCCTACATTCATTTCAGTTCAGTTCAGTTGCTCAGTCGTGTCCGACTCTTTGCAACCCCATGAATCGCAGCATGCCAGGCCTCCCTGTCCATTACCAACTCCCGGAGTTCACTCAGACTCACGTCCATTGAGTCAGCGATGCCATCCAGCCATCTCATCCTCTGTCGTCCCCTTCTCCTCCTGCCCCCAATCCCTCCCAGCATCAGGGTCTTTTCCAATGGGTCAACTCTTCACATGAGGTGGCCAAAGTACTGGAGTTTCAGCTTTAGCATCATTGCTTCCAAAGAAATCCCAGGGCTGATCGCCTTCAGAATGGACTGGTTGGATCTCCTTGCAGTCCAAGGGACTCTCAAGAGTCTTCTCCAACACCACAGTTCAAAAGCATCAATTCTTCGGCGCTCAGCCTTCTTCACAGTCCAACTCTCACATCCATCCATGACCACAGGAAAAACCATAGGCTTGACTAGACAGAACTTTGTTGGCGAAGTAATGTCTCTGCTTTTCAATATGCTATCTAGGTTGGTCATAACTTTTCTTCCAAGGAGTAAGCGTGTTTCAATTTCATGGCTGCAGTCACCATCTGCAGTGATTTTGGAGACCAAAAAATAAAGTCTGACAGTTTCCACTGTTTCCCCATCTATTTGCCATGAAGTGATGGGACCAGATGCTATGATCTTCGTTTTTCTAAATGTTGAGCTTTAAGCCAACCTTTTCACTCTCCTCTTTCACTTTCATCAAGAGGCTTTTGAGTTCCTCTTCACTTTCTGCCATAAGGGTGGTGTCATCTGCATATCTGAGGTTATTGATATTTCTCCCGGCAATCTTGATTCCAGCTTGTGCTTCTTCCAGTCCAGCGTTTCTCATGATGTACTCTGCATGTAAGTTAAATAAGCAGGGTGACAATATACAGCCTTGACATACTCCTTTTCCTCTTTGGAACCAGTCTGTTGTTCCATGTCCAGTTCTAACTGTTGCTTCCTGACCTGCATACAGATTTCTCAAGAGGCAAGTCTGGTGGTCTGGTATTCCCATCTCTTTCAGAATTTTCCAGTTTATTGTGATCCACACAGTCAAAGGCTTTGGCATAGTCAATAAAGCAGAAATAGATGTTTTTCTGGAACTCTCTTGCTTTTTCCATGATCCAGCAGATGTTGGCAATTTGATCTCTGTCTCCTCTTCCTTTTCTAAAACCAGCTTGAACATCTGGAAGTTCACGGTTCATGTATTGCTGAAGCCTGGCTTGGAGAATTGGCAGTATGTAAAATTGTTCAATCACTTTGGAAAACTATTTAAGAATTTTTGAAAAAACTAAAGACACATCTACCAAAAAACTAGCAATTCCACTTCTAGGTATTTACCCCAAGAGCGTGTCCAAATTAAATGTTGTACACAAGTATTCTCAACAGCTATTTCTGTAGTAACCATAAAGTGAAATGTTCTAAATGTCCATTGGCCAACAGATAGATAAAGAAATGTGATATATCTTCCATATTAACTACTCAGTAATAAGAAATATCAACACACAAAAACAGAGTTCACAACCAATGTGTAAGTACAGAAAAGATTATGCACTATATATGATTCTACTTAACACAAACTCTCAAAAGAAAAAAAAAAAAAAAAAGAAAGGCAAAACTATCATCACAGGGCTTCCCGGGGGGTAAAGAATCCTCTTGCCAATTTTTGAGGTGCAGGAGACATGGGTTCAATTCCTGGGTCAGGAAGATCCCCTGGAGGAGAAAATAGCAGCTCACTCCAGTATTCTTGCCTGGAAAATTCCATGGACAGAGGAGCCTAGGGAGCTACAGTCCATGGGGTCACAAACAGTCAAACATGACTGAGGGACTGAGCGTGCACACACACACACACACACACACACACACACACACTAGTGTGCCAAAAGGGCTGGGGCGGGGCTGGGGCTACTGGCAGCTCTACTCTGGAGGGAGAGTTCACTTGCAGGGGCAATGAACCTTGGGGAATGATGATTATGTTCATATTCTAGATTGACACATGCTTACATGGATCTACATATGTTCAAACGTTTTCAATTGTGCACTAAAAATATATGTAGTTTGCTAAATGTCAATATGCCATAATAAAGCCAGGAAAATAATAAATAGAGTAACGATAAAGATTGCATAAGAGGCTACAGAGACTTCCAATGGTCAAATATGGAAGGATTTGATCATTGGAAAGAACAATAACTACAATTAAAAAACCCCTCTAATTTCACAATGACACTATTTTTAAAAGAGATGAAAGGGTAAGGCAAAGGAAAGAAGTCAGTATTTAATTTATATTTTCTGTGCAAACTATATTTCAGCATAACCATTTAGGTAAACCAGAATAGGAAAAGTAATTCTTTATGGAAAGAATAAACTCAGCTAGTAAATGTGAA
Source organism: Bubalus kerabau (assembly GCF_029407905.1). Lineage (NCBI taxonomy): Eukaryota > Metazoa > Chordata > Mammalia > Artiodactyla > Bovidae > Bubalus > Bubalus kerabau. The sequence continues at coordinate 4,667,827 of NC_073635.1, read as the reverse complement.
ACAAGTGTTTCAGGCAAAGTACATTAGTGAATAAAACCACTAGATAAAGGATTGATGGGCAACTTTACAATGAAAGTACAGAATACCTACTGTTTTGCCCCCTACTGTTTTACCTACTGTTCACTCTCAGCATCACTAAAAGCAGGACAATAAGATAGTATATGGTGCCTAATGTAATATAGCATGGCGTATTTATGGTTACTAATAAATATTGTAGGTAAAGAAAGTTGAAAGTGAGTCTATTCAAATCTTTACAGCTACCCTCCAGGAAATGTAGGAAGAAGCTAAATGAGACCATGAAAAAGCAGGTTAAAATCAGAAACTAGGACATTCCTCCTGGTGGCTCGGACAGTAAAGAATATGTCTGCAATGCAGGAGACCCGGGTTCAGTTCCTGAGTTGGGAATGCCCCCTGGAGAAGGGAATGGCAGTCCACTCCAGTATTCTTGTCTGGAGAATTCCATGGACAGAGGAGCCTAGCAGGCTATAGTCTTTGGGGTCACAAAGAGTCAAACACAACTGAGTGACTAGCACTTTTAACACAGGACATCCTTCCAATAACTGGAGCAAATTATCCAACAAGTTAATGACGTATAGAAAGAGAACAGTTAATTTAAAAAAAAATGCATAAAAATAAAATGCAATTGAAGGACTTGTTTTAGATTCTGATTTGTATAAACAGTTTTAAACATGGCAGGATATTAGATAACTACAGGAAAGGATCAATTTTGTTAGATTTAAAAATTGGTCTTATTAATATGTAAAAAACTATTTACATTTCGGGAGAGATATACATCTTAAGATGTATGTTCCAATGATGTACGGTCTTGAAGTTGCTTTAGAATTCTTGACAATTATACCAAAAATGAAATAGATGAGGCAAGGATAGCGTGGCAAAACATGGTGAGTTGCTTCACCTAGGTTATGGAGCAAACAGGTTTATTACACTTGTGTGTTTGATATTTTTCACAGTAAATATTTTAAAACAATAAAAACAATATATTCTGAAAACTATATATTCCTTTTGTCTCCTTTCTGCTAAACTGGCTTTGCCGCTCTTCCGCTTGTTACTTGGTGTTTCTCACTCATTCACTTTCCCTTCCTCAGAGCACAGAAATTGACCTAGTCTGAGATTTATCTGAAAGTCACTTCAACCAACTATATTCTAAGAATACTGAAGTGAGTACTGATGTGGATTTGTAGGAATTTGATTATCCCATTTAATGGACATTTTTTCATTCTTCTCACCAAAAGGAATTACAGAAATCTAGTTAATGGCACCCCACTCCAGTAACTGTTGCCTGGAAAATCCCATGGACGGAGGGGCCTAGTAGGCTGTAGTCCATGGGGTCGCTAAGAGCTGGACATGACTGAGGGACTTCCCTTTCACTTTTCACTTTCATGCATTGGAGAAGAAAATGGCAACCTACTCCAGTATTCTTGCCTGGAGAATCCCAGGGATGGGGGAACCTGCTGGGCTGCTATCTCTGGGGTTGCACAGAGTTGGACATGACTGAAGTGACTTAGCAGCAGCAGCAGCAGCAGTTCAACTATACTAAGTACCTGTTATTCTTTCAGAATGACTGTGAAATAATACACAGATGTAAATGAGGTATTCTAAGAATTTTTTTCATATAAGTACTAAGTAATTTTCAAAATTTGAATGAAAAAATATCCTTCAGTGTGATACTTACATTGCCTCAGAGTTTTCAAATATTTACATTGATTATCATTGCACTTTATTATGAATATAGGAAATATTGGACCTAACGTACATTAACTGCAACATAAAACGTATGTCCATTCAAGTATAATCCCTGATAACCACTTGTGCATTTATTGCTATATTCCTTCCAAATAAGGTAGAGGAGAGAAAGTTCTAAGAGAGAACTACTTAAAAAAGAAATTCTACCGTTCACTATACTTTTTTCTACATTTTTTATTGAATAGAGTCACTTCTAGCATTCTTACCATTGCCTTTTATTGCATAAATAAATATTATTGGAGCTTCCCAGGTGTTTCAGTGGCAAAAAAAAAAAAAAAAAAAAAAAAAAAATCCATCTACCAAAGCAGGAGATGTAAGAGATGTGGATTTGACCCCTGGCTGAGGAAGATCGCCTGGAGAAGGCAATGGAAACCCACTGCAGTATTCTTGCCTGGAAAATCCCATTGACACAGGAACCTGGAGGGCTGCCATCCATGGATTGCTAAGAGTTGTACACAACTGAGCAACTGAGCATACAAACTGTTCTACACTTTTTTATCTTATATGATTTACAAATATATTTCACATATCTTTCTAACATATAAAGATATATTAGGTAAAACATATACTTACAAGTTTTTGTAATACATGTAATTCTCCAAAACATGATGTATTTATTTTTTCAGCAAAGAAAAAACTATAAGAGTTAGCTGAAAAACACCAAAAGTGCAATTTGTTTTCAGGGAATTAAAGTAGCACAAAGAAAATGTAATTAATTATCAAATTCAGTTTGCAATTAGGCTAAAATATGATTTCTAGTCTAAAAAGTAAAAGTCAACAAATTAACTCAAATCTAGAAGCACACCAGAAATAGTTTACCATAAATGTATCTTTATTTTTATATATTTTAGTTATACATATAAGTATATATACATATTTTATTTATGAAGACAATCCCATTTTTGTCAGATTTGTTCTCAATTTCCAGTAAATTATTCATACACATTCAGACACTAAATATTCCTATTAAAAGAAATTAAGATATTTCTTGTTAGACATATACCATCATAAGGATGAAAGAAAGTGTTCATCTGCTGTGTTTGCTTTTTTATCTTATCTGAGCCTGTGTTGTTACTGTATTCAAACTGGAAATGAATATCACCAAACTGAGGAAAACAGGACATTTTTGAAGTTTTTGTTTCAGTTTCATAATCTGCCATGTTAAACTGTGACTCAAATCTTGCTAACCTAGAAGTTAGCATCATTCAAGAACTTTTTCATTTGTTCCAATCTTTTGATTGTCTGTGAACAGCAGAAATGCTTTCATAGATTCTCAGTAGAGTTTGACAAATAAATACGAAATAGCATAAAAATAATGAATACTCTTCATGGCATGTTTGCTTTGTGACAGACACATGCACAGCATGCTCACCTTACACAGATCCCAGATGGATTCCCATCTCCATTTCATACTGGAGAGGGGTTGCTTGACTAGACAAAAGCTACATGATTGGGAAGCACTGTTTAGTCATGAGCCTATGTAAGCCTCAGTTTTCAGCTGGGCAAGATTGAAGGCAGGAGGAGAAAGGGATGACAGAGGATGAGACGGTTGGGTGGCATCACTGACTCAATGGACGTGAGTTTGAGCAAACTCCAGGAGATGGTGAAGAGCAGGGAGGCCTGGCGTGCTGCAGTCCATGGGGTCTCAGAGAGTTGGACACAGCTTAGTGACTGAACAGCTAGGCCCTTATTTCAAGGTGTCAGAACTAGTGCTTGTCCCCAGCAAAACAGAAGTAAGTAATATATAGGCTCTGCTCCCTGTACACCAGGAATAAGGGAGCAAGTGAGCCATAGAGCATTTGCAAGTTCCCATATCTCACTCAGACTCAGTTTCCTCCAATATTAAGTGAGAGATCATGGCATCTGGTCCCATCACTTCATGGCAAATAGATGGGGAAACAGTGTCAGACTTTATTTTTTGGGCTCCAAAATCACTGCAGATGGTGACTGCAGCCATGAAATTAAAACACGCTTATTCCTTGGAAGAAAAGTTATGACCAACCTAGATAGCATATTGAAAAGCAGAGACATTACTTCGCCAACAAAGGTCCAACAAATAGTCAAGGCTATTGTTTTTCCAGTGGTCATGTATGGATGTGAGAGTTGGACTGTGAAGAAAGCTGAGCACCGAAGAATTGATGCTTTTGAACTGTGGTGTTGGAGAAGACTCTTGAGAGTCCCTTGGGCCGCAAGGAGATCCAACCAGTCCACTCTGAAGGAGATCAGCCCTAGGTGTCCTTTGGAAGGAATGATGCTAAAGCTGAAACTCCAGTACTTTGGCCACCTCATGTGAAGAGTTGACTCATTGGAAAAGACCCTGATGCTGGGAGGGATTGGGGGCAGGAGGAGAAGGGGACGACAGAGGATGAGATGGCTGGATGGCATCACCGACTCAATGGATGTAAGTTTGAGTGAACTCCGGGAGATGGTGATGGACAGGGAGGCCTGACATGCTGCTATTCATGGGGTTGCAGAGTAGGATACGACTGAGCAACTGAACTGAACTGAACTGAACTGAACTGAATGATATAGCAGCGTTGGTAGCAGGGTTACATGAGACAGTAAGTATGAAACATCTGCCACATAGTAGGCATTCAACACATTTCAGTTCTTTTTTATTCTTTGAGTCTGTAACATGGAAGAGATTCAGAACAAGAAAGAATTCAGAAGGGGAGTCAATTCTTAAAAATATTTAGTGACTTTGATTTATTGCCAAGTAAGTTTCAATTTGAAGAATAACATACTTCACATTTTTAATAAAAACTCAAAAAAATCACTAGTACACAAAAAAATCACTCTTAAGCAAATTACTTTAATGACTTGTGGTAAATGCGCACTTGAATGTTGGACAATTTGGAGAGTAGCAGAGTGCTTTATTCTTACAAGGATCATTTGTTCTGTATTTGACAAAAATGATGGACATTTCATTCTGCTTTACTTTTAAATAGGTATTATTGTCTCTGTTATTTGACAATGGCAAGGAAATGTCACACCAATCAGAAAAGCCCATTCATACTTAACAGGTCAACTACAGAACAGAACGTTCCTTTGACTGATTTATGGTTTGAAAATTCTACATAAACCATGTTGATATTTCCATTTTTACCAAGTATCAGCACAAGACACTTTACAACTGTTGTTGAAGCAAAACACAACTGTTTGCTGCTATAAAAAACAGTAGCAAGTAAACAAATTTTTTTAATACCTATTTACTGAAAAAGGGGAGTTATAACGGTAGTGTGTTTTAACCTTTAACTTGTTAAAGTTTATATTCACTAATGATCAAAACATATTATTTGAATGTGAAGTTCTTGGAACTGTGGGTTAAAATTTATAACATCTTTTGAGGGGCAAGGTTTGCTAGCTATATTCTTATAAGTGTAACTGAAAATTAGCATATGAACTTTGTAAGCACATATCCTAAATGCTCTTTCTTTATCAGAGCCTTGCTAGAATATTCTCTTAAACTTATTCTAAATATCTTGATGTTGCCTGTTCTCATTTAAATATTAATGTGGTCAGCAAGTGTAATTGCATGGCACCTTTCTTATCAAACAAACTTTTAATTAAGTACTTCAAAAGAGAGACCAACTTTCTAAACATTTTACAGCTGTAATGTTGGTCTACAATGATGTGAACAGATTTCAGATACCTACAGACAATTTTATGAGAAGAAATTTCTCTAATTCTCTCATGTCTTTGAATTGGTATATGAAGAATTACACCTTTTTCTCTATGTTGGGCCTGCTCTTTAAGAGTGAGTTAGTGTGCGTGTGTGTGCGTGTGTGTGTGTGTGTGTGTGTGTGTGTTTTGCTGATCAGTACAGGAATTCAGGAGGAAATGCATTACCCTTGAGTTCTGGGGAACTTAGATTTATGAGATGTATTTGTGTGCTCAAGCATATCAAGACCTGCATAAAAACCAGTGCATTCCCTGAACTCAAAATCATTTAGTAATCTCTCTTACATCCCATCTCCTTATCAAGGAGAAACGCCCTACAACCATTACTAAAGCTTCAAAAGCCTATCATTTAAAACAAATCTCCAGGCAATCCCTTGCTTTTAATATCAGAGGCTTATTACTTGTACTTTACATATAGACACAAATATGGAAATTTGTATTTTAAAAGCTTCATGCTTATGTGCATCTATACAACAGAATCAAAGGATGCTAAACACTTTTGACTTTTTAATTTTAAAGTCTCTCTCTTTTTTTTTTTTTTTTTTTTTGTCTTTTAAAAAATTAGTAAGCTTGACCAACAGGACTGTCAAATAGAGGGTAAGATTAATAAATGCAAAGGTGCAGCAATGGATTTGGTGGGGGTAAACTGATTAAACTGAGTCAAGCTTAATTCAAAGCAGCAGGAGCAACAGATGCTGTTGCCTTTGTTTATTTTCCCTTGTTGTCAGATGGAAAGGGAGAGATAAATACTAGGAAGGAGAAGAAAGCTGAATTGTATTTCTAGTCCACCTTACCCTGCTGCCACATTTCAACACTCACAGTGGTCTAAACAAAGTCCTCTATTTGGAGTGGGCCATCCAATCCTGGTGACCAGCTCTTTCTTTGAAACTGGGTGGAGGGTGATCAGTAGGATAGAAATCATACATAAACAACATTGATTTATTTTCCCATGAAAAATGAAGCAATTATATTGTGTTCTTTTATTCTGAGAATCTTAAGGCAACTATGAAGGTATGAATTTTTACACTGGACTATATGTCTTTAAAGGCAAAAATAGATCTTGTATCACTATACCTTCAGCAACTTTCAGTACCTGGCGTACAGTAGACAGTAAATGGCTGTTTAAAGATAAAATCAATCATATTTTTCCAATACTACTGAAGCATTATTGAGACCTGCTTTTTGCCCACCATTGTTATACCACAAGAAAAGTCTTTTTTTTTGTATATTTTTTTGTGGTAACCTTCCTGACATCATGAAACCTAATGGAGTACATTAATTTGTACTGGCATATGTTCGGAAATTTTAGCATTGCAGATAGAGTAGTGAAGTGAGGATTAAAAAAAGTCTAATCTCACAGAGATTACATTAAAAGCAATAAAAATAAGTAAGTAAGTAATACATAGACATACCTCAGAACTATTATAGGTTCAGTTCCAGATCACCACAATATAACAGATAATTCAATAAAGTGAGTCACATGAATTTTTCTTTGCCACTGCATATAAGAGTCACATTTAAACTGTAGTATATTGAGAGTACCACAGCATTGTGTCTAAAAAAAAATAGATATCTTAATTAAAATATACTTCATTGCTAAAAATCACTAACAATTATGTGAACCTTCAGATAGTTGTAATCTTTTCGCTAATGGAAAGTCTTGTCTCTATGAGGATGGCTGCTGATTGCTCAGGGTGGTTGGTTGAGAAAGGCTGAAGTGGCTGTGGCAATTTCTTAAAACAAGACAGTGAAGTCTGGCACATTGATTGATGTTTCCTTCCATGAATCATGAATCTGAGGCATACATATTTGATAGCAGTTTACACTCATATAAATTCTTTCAAGCTTATCAACCAATTTCATGTAATATATGTAATATTCTGCATCCACTGTTGTCACTTCAAGATTTTTCAGGGCATATTTACCAAGAGTAGTTTCCATCTAACAAAAGAAACCCTTTTCTTTGCTTATCAGTAAGAAGCAACTTCTCATCCACTGAAGTTGTATCGTTAGATGGCAATAATGCAGTCACATCTTCAGACTCCACTTCTCATTCTTGCTCTCTTGCTATTTGCACCACATCTGCATTTACTTCTTCCACTTGAGTTTTGAACTTTTCAAGGCCACTCGTATAAGAATTGAAATCAACTTCTTCCAAACTCCTGTTAATGTTGACATTTTGATCTCTCTCCATGAGTCACAAATGTTCTTAATGGCATAGATAATAGTGAATTCTTTCCAAAAAGTTTTCAATTTAATTTGCCCAGATCCATCAGAGGAATCACTATCTATGGCAGCTATAACCTTACAAAATGTATTTCTTAAATAATAAGACTTGAAAGTCAAAATTACTCTGACCCATTGGCTGCAGAATAAATGTGGGGTTAGCAGGCATGAAAACAACATTAATCTCATTGCTCATCTCCAACAGAGCCTTGGGTGTTGAGGTACGTTGTCAATAGGAATACGTTGAAAGGAATCTTTTTTTTTTTTTTTTTTTCTGAGCAGTAGTAGTGGGTGGGCTTAAAATATTCAGTAACTATGTTGTAAACAGATGTGCTGTCATCCAAGCTTTGTTGTTCCATTTACAGAGCACAGACAAGATAGATTTAGCATAATTCTTAAGGGCCCTAGGATTTTCAGAATGAAAATGAGCACAGGCTTTGACTTAAAGTCACCATCTGTATTAGCCCTGAATAACAGTGTTAGTTTGGCTTTCAAGCTTTAAAGCCAGGCATTGACTTTTTTTCTGGCTATGAAAGTCCTAATATAAGACTGGTTTGTCTCCATTGAAAATCTGTTATTTAGTGTAGTCACTTTATTATCTTAGCTACATCTTCTGGATAACTTGCTGCAGCTTCCACATTAGAACCTTCGGCTTTATATCGCACGTTTACATTGTGGAGATCGCTTCTTTCTTTTCACCTCATGAACCAACCTCTGCTAGCTTCAGACTTTTCATCTGCAATGTCCTCACCTCTCTCAGTCTTCATATAATTGAAGAGAGTTGGGGCCTTCATCTGGATTTGGCTTTGATTTAAGGGAATGCCATCAGTTCAGTTCACTTGCTCAGTCGTGTCTGACTCTTTGTGATCCCATGGACTGCAGCACGCTAGGCTTTCCTGTCCATCATCAACTCCCAGAGCTTGCTCAAACTCATGTTAATCGAGTTGATGATGCCATCCAACCATTTCATCCTCTGTCGTCCTCTTTTCCTCCTGCCTTCACTCTTTCCCAGCATCAGGGTCTTTTCCAATGAGTCAGTTATTTGCATCAGATGGCCGTAGCATTGGAGTTTCAGCTTCAGCATCAATCCTTCCAATGAATATTCAGGACTGATTTCCTTTATAATTGACTGGCTTGATCTTATATTCCAAGGGACTCTCAAGAGTCTTCTCCAACACGACAGTTCAAAAGCATCATAGGGAATGCCATGGGTGGTTTGATTTTCTCTCCTGACCATTAAAACTTTGCCTGTATTAGCAATAAGGCAGTTTCACTTCCTTATCTGTTGTGTGTTAACTAAAGTACCACTTTTAATTTACTTCAATAACTTTTTTTTTGCATTCATAACTTGGCCAACTATTTGGTAAAATGAGGCCTGAAGAAAAAGAGAGAAAAGAGGGAAAGATTGGTCAATGAAGAAGTCAGAACACACCGAACATATGCTACTTAATATAAACATCTTATATGTGCTTGGTTTGGGATACCCCAAGCAATTGAATTATAACATCAGAGATCAATGATTATAAATTGTCATAACAAATATAACATTCATTAAAAAGCTTAAAATACTATGAGAATTGCCCAAGCTGTGACCCGAAGACACATGAGTGATTGCTGTTGGAAAAATGGCATTGACAGAATTGTTTGGCATAGGGTTTCCATAAACCTCCAATTTATACCTAAAAAATACAAAATCTTAAAAGTGAAATAAGGCAAAGTACAATAAAATGAGTTATGTCTTAGTGTCTATTTGACTAGAAAACAGAGTCTGCATCAAAGCATAAACACTCATTCTTTATTGAGAAGTATTTAACCAGGGCAGTGACAGTAAAGGGCAAGTTTAGCATGGCAGATAGGATGGCAGCATTCAAGGTGACATTTAATGGAACAGGCTGATGCTTCAGTCGTGTCCATTTGTTGACAAGAGATAACACTGGGCAGAGTTCAGAGAGAGTAGTCATTGGGAAACAGGAAGGGAGGGAAAGTCTTCTCCCCATCTGCTACTTCTCATTAGCCAAAATTTCTTGCTATGGTTCTGCCCCTGTAGTGTTGGTGGCAGTGGTTAAATCCAATTTACAGTATTTGGGGGTTACCTGGTCCTTTGGAGCAGATGCTGGAGAAACCAGCTCCCCAGTCTCATAATATGAAGCTTCTTTGGGGTTTGGTAGTATTGGTTGGGCCTCTATGGGTCACACTGGGTGACCTAAGTGGCATTATAGCCACTTTATAAGTATAGTGTTTGGCCAAGCACTGGGCATGTAACTCAAACCAGTCTGATTCATTCCCTGAGGATGCTATTCTAACCTGAGAAGTAGAAATCTCAGTTATGAACTCTGTGAGGGTTGATGATATAATCCTTAATTTACAGTCCTCTCTGTCTTTGGAGAAAATCATATGCAGCTAAAAAAAAAAAAAAAAGGAGAAGAAGAAGAAGCCACAATAAGACTATTGAGTGGAGAGATTTAAATGGCGTTGTGTCTTTGGTGTCTTCCCTTTGAGGTGGTAGATGACTCCTGGTTCCCACAGCTTTTCTATTTGATTCAGTCAGCTATCCCAGATCTTTACTAGATCACTTTTTTAAAGCTGCTTTGAGTTGGGATTATGTCATTTGAACCGAAATAAATCCTACCTAATGCAGCATGTATTATTTTCTTCAGTTTTCAGAAAAGAAAGTGAAAACATTAAGCCATTTCCTGAGCATCATTAATTTAGTTGTTATCTTGACTAAATTATACAGTCACTCTAGAATGTGCACCATTGATGGCAATCAGTTGTTATATATTTCCTGAGAATTACAACAGAGGAAAAGTACATAAGGGCACTAAATTATATTGAATACAAATTAATCTGACAGGTGATACAAAAAGTAGTATCCCATATTCCAGAGTATCAAGCTAATCATTATAAATGCAAATATAAATTGTATACAACTCTAGACAGTTTTAGGAATTTGTAATATGCATTTTGTATTAGTCTGCTCTTCATTTCTACCATATAGTAAGAATGGGAGCTAATGTTTACTCTCGTCTAATATAGACAAGACATTGTACTTACATACATTATCTCACTAATGACATTCATTCCTCCCAACAACTCTGTTATCTCCCTTCTTCAAATATAGAAACTGGCCCTCACAATGGGTAAGTAATTTCCTATCCAGTTGCAAATAGTTGAAGATGATGGGGCTAGATTATCATTATGTCTGATGCTGGAACGTTTAACTAATACACCACAAAACTAAACAACAATAACTAAACAAACAAACACAAAAACTAAGCAAAACTAACCAATAATCTAACCCACATATGGTATTGTGGGTTTTGAATAAATGGTAATTTTAGAAAATTTGGCGTATTTCTGGTAATAAACCAAATGTGCATATGCTCAGTCACTTCAGTCATGTCCAACTCTTTGTGACCCTAGGGACCATAGTTTGCCAGGCTCCTCTGTCCATGGGATTTTCCAGGCAAGAATACTGGAGTGGGTTGTCATGCATTCTTTCAGGGGATCTTCCCGACCCAGGGATCAAAACTGTGTTGCCTCTGTCTCCTGCATAGCAGGTGGATTCTTTACCTACTGAGCCACCTGGGAAGCCAAATAAATCAAATATATAGTTCTAAAGTGAACATGTCATATACCAAATATTTCTTTTATAGACACTAACTGAAATGCAAACTTGGGATAAACTTCTTAATAGCAAGTGTGCCCTAGTTTTGCACAAAAGCATTCTAGAAACTAAATATTTCCAATTTTGTTTTAAAATACTTTTCCTAAATGTATGTAATATATTATTGTTAAAAAGAAAAAAAAATAAAAGAAACTGGAATTTGAAGCATGTATCAGTGCAAAGTTAATGCATTAACATATACCAGAAGTTCTCTTTTCTTTTCAGAGCATCTAATTACTCTAAATATATTAGTGCATATATTAGCATAATTGTTTCACATATTGTAGAGTGCTCTTAAATACTCATAGAAAAGATGTATATACTATTCTATATCATTCAACCCATTGAATATTTTAAATTGTTAAACAAGAACTTAAAAGAAAATGTAAGAGTATATATGTGTGTGTATATATATACCCACACATGCAAACACATATATTCAGGTGTTAAAATGCATCACCTCAGATAATTTGAATATGTAGATTAGCCTTGATAAACACTGAGAGTGTTTTCTATACTTAACTTCCTTTTTTCAGATGTTTTTAACTCATCCATCTCCTTAAAAATCCCATAGAACATTTAAGTCAAATCTATAAATATAGGACAGAATCAAGCATGAAAGGAGAACAGCTATATCTAAGAAAGTGAAAGTATTAGTGTCTCAGTCATGTCCAGCTCTTTGTGACGCCATGAACTACAGCCCACCAGGTTCCTCTGTCCATGGAATTCTCCAGACAAGAGTACTGGAGTGGGCTGCCATTTCCTTCTTCAGGGGATCTTCCTGATCCAGGGATCCAACCTGAGTCTCCTGCATTGCAGGTGGATTCATTACCATCTGAGCCACCAGGGAAGCCCCAGCAGTATTTAACATACAGCCAAAAAACCAAGTTTACCTTCAAATATATAGACAAATGTGAAGAATAAAAGAGGAAGAAACAGCCATACATATTAATGATACCAACATCTAATTACAACCTATTGTCTCATACTAATTTAATCAACAAATTGGTAGAGAAAATAATGTCACACTTAGGAATGTTTAATATTTATAGACAAATTCAGTTATATTTTATCAAACATAATCAGATTTAACAGTTTAATACTTTATCAGAGAAAATATGAGAGATTTGTAGAAGTTACAAGTAACAGAAATAAACTGGGAAGTATTAAAGAACATTATAGAACAAATTGTGTCAACTGATCTTTATGCCCCCAAATATAAGAAAATGCTAATGAAGCATATTTAAGAGAGACATAAATGCAAAAATATGTGCATGTTTATGTTTGCATGTTTACCTTTTGGGACATGAAATCTTTAAAAATGATTGAGTTTGTATTTTAATGTGTTCAAATTCATTATTAATTCATTGTTAAATTCATCAGTAGTGTTATTTGTCAAATATTTCCAGCCTTGCACTTTCCATATATAAGGTAAGATTGCACTTTCTATGTGCAATGAGTTTGGATTTGGAGGAGCAGTAGAAGAAGGGGGTGCATGTGATTATCAAGTCAAATCAGTGGTGAAGAGGACAGAGCATGTAATGGCTGGGAAAAAACCTGTCAGAGCTTTCTTCCACTCTGCCTAGGAGTCTAGTAGTTTACAAGAATGGAGTTACATTTTGGGGGATAAAACTGTTAGGTCAAGTCCAAGTCACAGATTGAAGAGATGTGAAGTAGAACCCTGAGTGAACCTCAATGGGCATGTTTACTGAGTAAGAAGCATTTTCATTGTACTATGTTACTAAGATTTTAGAACTTCTTCTTAATGCAGTATATATGAATCTACCCCGATTGATAGAGAACCACTATATTTCTTCTTTTTAAATAGAGTAATAATTTATTTGGCAACATCCTGGTGATTAAAAAAGTCAGGGAAATGTGCACAAGCCACCAGATCAAACTCACCCACCAGGGGTCAGACACCAGAAGCAAGAAGACACCTGCAGGCTATAGAAGGGTGACCATAAAGACAGAAAGAGAAAATGAGAAGGTGGAAAAATATGTTTAAAAGGAAGAAGATAAAAATTCAGAATGACTAAATGTAGTGGAGATAGGCAATCTACCTGAAAAATACCTCAGAGTAACTCTAGTAAAGATGAACCAACATCTCAAAAGAGGAATGGAGGCACAGGCAGAGATGATCCAAGAAATGTTCCACAAAGATTTAGATGGTTTAAAGAACAAACGAAAAGTTGAGAAATACAACAACTGAAAAGTAAACGATACTAGAAGGGATCAATAGCAGTATAAATGAGGCAGAAGAGCAGTTGACTGAGCCGGAAGGCACAATGGTGGAGATCACGGTTATGGCACAGAATAAAGGAGAAAGGATGAAAAGAAAGGACAGTCTCAGAGAACCATGAGACAACATTAAGTGCATCCATATTTTAGCGGTTCCTAAAAGGAAGAGAAAGAGAAAGATAGAGGGCCTGAGAAAATATTTGAAGATATTATAGCCTAATACTTCCCTAACATGAGAAAGAAAGTTCTCTCACCCAAGTCCAGGAAGCACAGAGAGCCCTATAAATGATGAGCCCAAGGAGGAACACCTCAAGATATGTATTATTTAAACTGACAAAAATTAAAGACAAAGCAAAAATATTAAAAACAACAGGAAGAAAGCAACAAATAATATACAAGGGAATCCACATAAGCTTATCAGCTGATTTGTCGGCAGAAACTGCAGTCCAGAAGGGAATGGCATGACCTATTTCAAGTGATTAAAAGGAAAAACCTACGTATGGTCAAGAATACCCTACCCAGCAAGGCTTTCATTTATTTCCTCCAGTGAAAGTTGCTCAGTCTTGTCTGACTCTTTGTGACCCCATGGACTTCTCCAGGCCAGAATACTAGAGTGGGTAACCTTTCCCTACTCCAAGGTATCTTGCCAACCCAGGGATTGAACCCCAGTCTCCTGCATTGCAGGCAGATTCTTTACCAGCTGAGCCACAAGGGAAGCCCCATTTAATTCCTAGTAGCACTTTAAATACCATAAGATTGTTTCTAAAGTTCTAGCTCAGATTTATACAAGTAAACAATAAATTGCATTGTTAAGCTCCCTGAAGAAATGAAGCCAAGAATGTACCTTGTACTGAGACACAAATAAATGGCTGTACCTCAGTGATCTTGGGCTACTTCAGAATATATCTCTAATGTTAAAGGGCCTGACAGATAGGACACTAAAACATGTCAACCTTTAAGAAACCAATGAACATTTAGTTTTCATAGAATCAGAATTTAAACGTAAATTTCTTAACAAAAACACTCATCAGGTTAATTGTTTATATAGCTCATGGCAAGCATAAGACAGGTAAATGTAAAGGGGGCTTTCATAACAAAAATGACAACTGAAGGAGCTACTAAAAGATGAGATGTCAGAAAAAGCTTCCCCAAATGGGAGTTGTATAGGGTGAAAATGGACAAATTTGAAGACAGCCAACTTGGATTTTGATCTCCAACTCTGAACTGGGAAACTGATTTAGTTATGAAATCCCCAGAAGTGGTCTGGACCCCATTCTCTGAACCTCGCCTTCTCTATGACTTATTTATCTCCTTTGTGACCTTAAATTTGTTCCTCTATTGTATTATTCAGGATTAAATTAGGCTTTGTCACTTATAAATACAATTCTTCCATTTCTTTTTTTTTGTCTATATCCCTATCAACTTCTCTTCTTTACAAACTTGGTGTGTTGCCCCTTCCAATCACTGATCACTCACTTTTTTGATCCCAAATTTTCCAAACCTGAGCTATCTCTCTTCACCAAATACTCAATCCAAACTGCCTTTGCCTCCATGATACTAAAGCAAAAAGATGATGTTAATAAACTCCTTAGTCATCTTTCAACAGTATTTGACAACATTATCACTTGCTCCCTTTCCAAGCAAAGCATTCTTTGCCTTCATTTTTTGACATGGTAGCTTAAGGGTTTCTCTGTAAGGGGCTTCAGGACAGAAATATGATTGTTAAAAAACTGGTAGGGAATATGCATTGTAGCTGGATTTGGATGACAATTTCCCACTATTGAGGATTAAATTTCTATGTAAAAAACAAGGTGGGAACACTGCAGTGATTGGGATGTGGACATTGCACTGCCAGAGCTTCCATGATCCCAACATTCCTACTTTTTTTTTTTTTTTTTTTTTTTTTTTATGCCTCTCTGATCACTTATTGCATGTCCTTTCCAGGCTCCTCTATATTCAGTTCAGTTCAGTCAGTCAGTCGTGTCCCACTCTTTGTGACCCCATGAACCACAGCACACCAGGCCTCCCTGCCCATCACCAACTCCCGGAGTTTACCCAAACTCGTGTCCGTTGTATCGGTGATGCCATCCAGCCATCTCATCCTCTGTCATCCCCTTCTCTTCCTGCCCTCAATCTTTCCCAGCATCAGGGTCTTTTCAAATGAGTCACGTCTTTATTACTTGTACCTTAAAGCTGGTTTTCATCAAGACTCTTCCTAAGCCCCTTGGCCCTTATACATTTGTTCTCCAATCCAGTTCCATGAGTTTTAACTGGAATGAAAGTAAATGAAAGCTATTCAAGTTATTTTAGGATTCTCTAGAGAGATGCAAAGATATTAAATGAACACTAGGACAGGAATTGTTCTGTTCTCCTAAGGGCTGGAGCTAGGAAAGAGTACCTTGGAATGCCTACTAGATTTCCTGAATTTACACACAATATTTCTAGTTACCAACTCAGAATGGATGGCTGCTATGAGTCCCAACTTCATTGCCCAGGAGGGAATTTCATCACGTACATAGCTTCCTCAACTTATTAAAATCAATTTGCTCTGATATTAAAAATGCCTTCCTTTTCCTAATCTTAGGGCTTCCCTGGTAGCTCAGCTAATAAAGAATCCTCCTGCAATGCAGGAGACCCCGGTCCCGGAAGATCTGCTGGAGTAGTGATAGGCTACCCACTCCAGTATTCTTGGGTTTCCCTGGTGGCTCAAGTTGGTAAAGAATCCACCATCAATGCGAAGAGCTGGGTTTGATCCCTGGGTTGAGAAGATCCCCTGAGAAGGGAAAGTCTAACTCACTCCAGTATTCTGCCCTGGAGAATCCCGAAAACATTGTATAGCCCATGTGTTCTCAAAGAGTCGGACACAGCTGAAAGACTTTCACTTTTCCTAATCTTAACATACTTGAGGTGCTTCCCAATAAAATTTATTTCAGAATTTAAAACCTTAGATATTTCATTATGAAGATTAACCTCTCACCACTGTTGTCCTTCTACAAAGGGAAAAAAAAAAAAAAAATGCATAGAGTATCAGTGCCAAAAAGCAAAGCTCAGCTAGTTCAGTTCCTGGTTTCATAAGAAATTTCAATCAAGAAAAGTATTTTTTTTTCTTTTTTTTCCTTTTCAGGCAGTTGGACCAAGTTAAAGGCAGAGAAACACTATAAGCTAATTTCTCCAAGTTCAGTTCTTTGCTACAGTTGCTCCACTAAGAAGTGGTCCCTCTGCTACTACCATTTAATAAAGATAGAAGAGATTGAATTTCCTTACTTCACCCAAGCCAATTAATCAGTTGGCAAATTAAAGTCAGCTGTGGCTTGAAACCTTTGGTCACGGTTTGGACTTACTACCATCAGTTATATTATTGACAAAAAAAAATCAGATTTATAGATAGCAGCAGGGCATCCAGACACTTTTGAAAATGAATATGATTCTTCACATTATTTTCTTCAGGTTGCCTGCTGTGGACTTACCTTCACACATTATTACTGAAAAAAAAAAGTATAAGTCTTGCAATTGTGACTTCAATTGCGTTGGAATTCTAACAATTTAATTTTATAGTTATAATATTGCAGACTGTGCTTTGTCAAGGAAAGATTCCTTGTCTTAAATATCAAATGAATACTTTTCAGTTCTCGTATAGATACATCCATCTTAAGTTAATTGGAAAAGCAAAAACAAACACACAAACATTAATATTATACTTTTTATCCTTAAGATACCTAGGTTTAACTTCTTGCTACTATTATGGTTTTGTAGAACTTTGAAATTTTGTGCTTGAAGGCTATTTTTATTTTTTTCTGAATTGGTACCTAGTAACTACACAGTAGCTGTCATATGGGATTTGGTAACACTTAAAATTTAAAGACACTAATTACACTTAAAATGCTTTTGTAACAAGTATACTGGCACTTTATATATATATTTTTTAATTACTAAGTGAATTTGAACAGAAATTGGTACTCTTATGCTTATGAATTACATGATTACATCTTTGCTCCTAAATCTCAATAATTGAAATATACATCAACGGTACACCAAAATCTTCTGGAATTAGTCAGCAATAAGGGAGCTGGCAACCCACTCCAGTACTCTTGCCTAGGAGATCCCATGGATGGAGGAGCCTGGTAGGCTACAGTCCATGGGGTTGCGAAGAGTCGGACACGACTGAGAGACTTCATTTTCACTTTTCACTTTCATGCACTGGAGAAGGAAATGGCAATCCACTCCAGTATTCTTGCCTGGAGAATCCTAGGCACGGGAGCCTGGTGGGCTGCTGTCTATGGGATCACACAGAGTCGGACACAACTGACTTGATTTAGCAGCAGCAAGGGAGCTTCTGAACATGAAACCTTTCTATCTGTAAGTTCACTGGACATGTTGATCCCCTTTTCCACCCTCTCATGGCATACTGCTGCTAGAAAATTTAACTAAAGGGCTCATCAAGCAAAAAGAGAGTGAGAAATTAGAACCTAGGGGAGGAAATTTCTATTTCAGTATCTTGGATTCTGAACTAAATTATGCTGACTGTTCCACTCATTGACCACTTTCTTATTTATGGACTTACTCAGATGTCTATTATATGATAAAATACATATCTATGTATCTTTTGAAAAAACAATCTCATCACCTTTTATAAAAAGAAGTGTGGGTTATATAATTGAACATTTAAAATGCTTTCTGATAGTGAGCAGGTGTCATTTTTTGATCACTTGTTCATCAAATTTCATGAAAGCATGAGTATTCCTAGGTGCACACAGCATGACAAAATAAAATCAGACATAGTATGCTTGTACTCCTATACATCAATTTATAAAGAATACAGTCTACCAGTGTTCAGGACATTAAAATCAATTAAGTTGTTTAAGTATGAGGTTCACACAGAAGTAGATTAATTAAGATAAGATTAGAGATAGAGTCAAAATCCAAAAGATTTGCATAAAATGGCAAGAATTACCACATTATTTCCTTGTACACTTCAGTTTTTGATATAAATTATTTATAAGGACAAATTGAATGCATGTACTGGAAGCAGTATGTCCTTCTAATGTCATGTTGAAGACATAACATAACAGAGCACCAAATACATCTTTCCTACCCATACTAGAAGAAAAAAAGGCGGGGGGGGTCTCAGAGTAAAGATAGTTTTTTCAGCATAAGGTGATAGAACAACTGAGCATGAACATGTAAAAAATAATAATCTAGACAGATTTTATACTCATAGCAAAACTAACTCAAAATAGATCAGAGACCTAAATGTAAAACACAAAACAAAAAACTCCAAGATAATAAAGGACTTCAATGACCTTGTATATAGTGATGACTTTTTAGATACAACACCAAAAGCACAATCCATGAAAGAGATATGATATAATGAACTCCATTAAAATGATAAATTCCTGGAAAAGATAAATGTCTTTTTTTTGCAGGACAAAAATGTCCTGCAAAAGACAATGTCAAGAGAATAAGAATATAAGCTACAGACATGGGGGAAAGTGTTTGCAAAAGACACATATGGTAAGGACTGTTATCCAAGATATGAAAAGAACTCTTTAATAAGAAAACAAGCAACCCAGTTAAAAATGAACCAAAGACCTAAACAGACTCCTCATCAAAGGAGATATAAAACTGGCAAATAAGCAGTTGAGAGTTACTTCACATATGTCATTAAGGAAATGCAAGTTAAAATAGTGAGATATCACTATACCACTACTTGTCCAAAATCTATACAAACTGCTGTGTATAAAATAGATGAACAAAAAAGATATGTTGTACAACATGGGGGGCTATAGCTATTATAATAATTGTAATAGAGTATAATCTATAAAAAGAGGGAATTACTATGTTGTATACCTAAAACTAATATAATATAAATCAACCATGCAAGTGAAAGTCGCTCAATTGTTTCTGACTTTTTGCAACCCAGGCAAATTCTTTGGGAATTCCCCAGGCCAGAATACTGGAGTGGGTAGCCTTTCCCTTCTCCAGGGAATTTTCCTAACCCAGGGATTGAACCCAGGTATCTTGCATCACAGGCACATTCTTTACCAGCTGAGCTACAAGGGAAACCCAAGAATATTGGAGTGGGTAGCTTATCCCTTCTTCAGAGGATCTTCATGACCCAGGAATCAAACTGGAGTTTCCTGCATTGCAGGCATATTCTTTACCAACTGAGCTATCAGGGAAGCCCAATACTTCAATTTAAAAAACTGGAACACTGATAACACCAAATTATAATGAGGATGTGGAGGATTATCCACTACTGATGGGCATGCAAGATGCTATAGGTACTTTGAAAGACAGTTTAGGGTGTTTGCTTGTTTGTTTGCCAGACCAAACATACTTTTACCATATGATACAACAATTGTGCCATTTGATGTTTACCCAATGAGGTTGAAATCTTATGTTGACAGAAAGCAATACATGGATATTTATAGAAGCTTTATTCATAATTGTTAAAACTTGGAAGCTAACCAGTTGTCCTTCAGTAGGTAAATGGATAAATAAACTATGGTACATCCAGACAGTGGAATATTATATAGCACTGAAAACAAAGTAGATATCAAGCCACATCAAGACATGGAGAAAGCTTAAAGACATATTACTAAGTGAAAGCAGCCAGAATTTGACAGGTGATTTCTAATACTTCCCCATATTTAAATATTACCCCACTCCAGTACTCTTGCTTGGAAAATCCCATGGACGGGGGAGCCTGGTGGGCTGCAGTCCATGAGGTTGCTAAGAGTCAGACATGACTGAGCGACTTCACTTTCACTTTTCACTTTCATGCATTGGAGAAGGAAATGGCAACCCACTCCAGTGTTCTTGCCTGGAGGATCCCAGGGACGGGGGAGCCTGGCAGGCTGCCGTCTATGGGGTCGCACAGAGTCGGGCACGCCTGAAGCGACTTAGCAGCAGCAGCACCAGCAGAAATAAGTCCCCTATAAAGTCATATATTATTACTGGCATAAATTCTGTCCTTTGTCCACATATTAAAGAATGAGCTACTTGTGGGAAAAAACTGTATTTTATCAATATTATATTCCGATGCAATACCTCAAACAGTGCCAGGAATTCAGTCAGGCCTCAGTAATTGTTGGATGATGAATAAAAGAATTTTTGAAAATGAAAAAAATTAAAAAAATAAAAAGACTACAGATTGTATGATTCCAACATTATGATATCTGGGAAAAGCAACACTACAGATATAGTAAAATAATAATAATAATAATAATAATGTTTGCCATGGATTAGGGAGGAGGAAAGGATGAAAGAGCCTGGAAGATTTTAGGACAGTTAAAACTATTCTGCTGCTATAACTGTGGATGCATATCATTACACATTTGTCCAAATGTAGAATACACAATACTAAGAGTAACCTGCCACAAACTATGGACTCTAGATGACAATGATGTGTCAAAACATATTCATCAGTGTTAATATGTATACCACTGTGATGGCAGTTATTGATAATGTGGAAAACCACATGAGAGGGGGCGAGTGGTATATGGAAATCTCTGTATCCTCCTCTCGATTTAGCTGTAAACATAAAACTGCTCCAGAAAAACAAAATTTTAACAAACAAAGGAACACACTGTCCAGATTTTAAACTTTAGGAGCTAGGTAGCATGGAGGTGCCACAGCTATATTTGAAATGTGCTTTACAATGAATTTTTGTAGTTTGTTACTAGCAAAAACAACTGTAGGTTAGTATATTTTCCCCTATAGAAAAAAGATAAAGCTGGATAAATATCTTATTGTAACTTGAACTTTTTGATTTTTTTAGTTTGTGAAATCTCAATGATCTATAATGAGTTCTACTAGGAGTAGAAAGTAAAAAATAAAGAGCATAGGGAATTAGTTTTCTAAAAGTTTTATTATTTGCACTGAGCTCCATGGGGAGCAATCGTTAACGTCCCAATAGATGGTTCTCTATGATTCCACTATGAATGTCTGACTTTTCTAGTCACATCAATCCCTTGCTTTTGGACTCTACTGTATCTTACATTATTTTTTTTCTTTATCATCCCTTTTATCTACTGTGTTACATCTTCTACAAAAACAGCCATTGTGTTTCAGTTGCATATATCTTGTATCTATGGAATTATCTGGAATAAATTTCCTCTACTCTGTCCCTTCCCTCACTCCTGCTTGTTTTTCAACATTTTAAGTCGGTTGTGACGGGTACTGTAGCAATCTACTCTAACCTCCTTTCAAAGTCTATACATAATAGACTTCTGGGGATATTAATGCTGATAGCCCACAGCTCTGCCCTCACTGAGGATTGCCCTTGGTCACAGGGAACCCTATAGCCCAGGAGCTGCCCACAGGCAAGGACAGTTTTATACAGAGAAACGAGGCCCACCCTCCGTTAGTCAAATAGTTGCAACTATAAAACTTCTGCCAAATCCAAAATTTTGCATAATAACAACTAAGTTTTCAGTTGCCACTACAGTGAAGGTCAATTTCTGCTACCCAATCCAGAGTGCTCACTTCCTTATGGTTGTATCTCACAAGACCATTCTTTAATGAAACTTCCTCACATAAAAATTTCTTATCTTAGAATCTGTTTCCAGAAAATCCAGTCTAAGAAATCAGTCATTTAATTCTCTAGAAGATACTTGGAGAACAAGAAAATCAGGGAAAGGAACACTTTACATAGAGGAATTTTGCTCTAAACTCAATATGAAATCATGGTGAATAAAATAGGTTGCTTTTGATTATATCAGTGGTAGGCTTGCTACTTAAATGTGAGCCCAAATACAACACTTATATTGCTCAGCTCCTTTAAATACCAAACTCAAATTCCATATCCCTGAACTTTATGAAAAGGAAAAACCTGACTTTGGTAGAGTAGACCAACCATGAAGGAGAAGCTGGCCAAGGTTGACTGCCCTAAATCTTCCTAAACCAGGACCCCTTAACAGTTTTGGATTGTTCTTACAGCTCCAAATACATAGAACATAATATTCTTAAAAAAGAAAAGCCAAAAAAGGCAGAAGGGACATTGAATTAGACAAGAGCATCCTCCCTAAGATTAATGTTTGGTTTTCTAGAAATGTATCATATTCAATGAATGTCTTTGCACCTCACCATAAAAATTAGCATACTTCTCCATGGGAAAGTAAAGGAGAGAAATTATAAACTCCTTTTAGCAGCATTACTGATTACAATGTCTGTCACACAGGGTTTTACATATAGGTGAGAAAATATATTAGTTAGTATTATGTTTTTTTATTTATTTCTTAATTTAAGGATAGTCTTTACAAAATTTTGTTGTTTTCTGTCAGACCTCAACATGAATCAGACATAGGTATACACATATCCCTTCACTCTTGAAACTCCCTCCATCTCCCTCCCCATCCCACCCCTCTAGGTTGATACAGAGCCCCTGTTTGAATTCCCTGAGACACAGCAAATTCCTGTTGGCTATCTATTTTTACATATGTTTCCATGTTACTCTCTCCATACATCTCACCCTCTCTTCCCCTCTCCCCATGTCCATAAGGCTGTTCTCTATGTCTGTCTCTCTATTGCTGACCTGCAAATAAATTCTTCAGTACCATCTTTCTAGATTCTGTATGTATGCATTAGAAAATGATATTTGTTTTTTCTTTCTGACTTGCTTCACTCTGTATAATAGGTTCATTCACCTCATTAGGACTGACTCAAATGTGTTCCTTTTTATGGCTGAGTAATATTCCACTGTGTATATGTGCCACAACTTCTTTATCTATTCATCTCTCTATGGACATATAGGTTGCTTCCATGTTCTAGTTATTGTAAATAGTACCGCTATTAACAATGGGATACATGTATCTTTTTCAATGTTGGTTTCCTCAGGGTTTTTGCCTAGGAGTGGAATTGCTGGGTCATTTGGTGGTTTTATTCCTAGATTTTTAAGGAATCTCCATGCCATCTTCCAAAATGGCTGCATCAGCTTACATTCTCACCAACAGTGCAAGAGGGTTCCCTTTTCTTCACACCCTCTCCAGCATTTATTGTTTGTAGACTTTTTCATGAGGGCCATTCTGACCAGTGTGAGGTGATATCTCATTGTAGTTTTGATTTGCATGTCTCTAATAATGAACAATATTGAGCATCTTTTCATGTGTTTGTTAGCCGTCTGTATGTCTTCTTTGGAGAAATGTCTGTTTAGGTCTTTTTCCCACTTTTGGATTGGGTTGTTTGTTTTTCTAGTATTGAGTTCTATGAGCTGCTTGTATATTTTGGAAATTAATCCTTTGTCAGCTGTTTCATTTGATATTATTTTCTCCCATTCTGAGGGTTGTCTTCTCACCTTGCTTATAATTTCCTTTGCTGTGCAAAAGCTTTTAAGTTTAATCAGATCTCACTTGTTTACTTTTGTTTTTATTTCCATTACTCTAGGAGGTGGGTCATAGAAGATCTTGCTTTGATTTATGTCATTGGATGTTCTGCCTATTTTTCCTCTAGAGTTTTATAGCTTCTGGTCTTATATTTAGCTCTTTAATCCATTTTGAGTTTATCTTTGTATATGTTGTTAGGAAGTGTTATAATTTATTCTTTTACATGTAGCTGTCCAGTTTTTCCAGCACCACTTATTGAAGAGGTTATCTTTGCTCCATTGTATATTCTTGCATCCTTGTCAAAAATAAGGTATCCACAGGTGCATGGGTTTACTTCTGGGCTTTCTATCTTGTTCCATTGGTCTATATTTCTCTTTTTGTGACAGTACAATACTGTCTTGATGACTGTAGCTTTGCAGTACAATCTGAAATCAGGAAGATTGATTCCTTCATCTCCATTCTTCTTTATCAAGACTACTTTATCTATTTGGGGTCTTCTGTGCTACCATATGATTTGTGAAAATTTTTGTTCTAGTTCGGCGAAAAAGGCCATTGGTAACTTGATAGAGATTGCATTGAATCTGTAGATTGCATTTGGTAGTATAGTCAGTTTCACAATATTGATTCCTCCTATCCGGGAACCTCCATCTGTTTATGTCATGTTTGATTTCTTTCATCAGTGTTTTATAATTTTCTGTGTACAGTTCTTTTGTCTCCTTAGGTAAGTTTGTTCCTAGATATTTTATTCTTTTTGTTGCAATGATGAATGGGATTGGCTCTTTAATTTCTCTTTCTGATTTTTCACTGTTAGTGTGTAGGAATGCAAGTGATTTCTGTGTATTTATTTTGTATCCTGTGACTTTGCTAAATTTACTGACTAGCTCTAGTAATTTTCTGATAGTATCTTTAGGGTTTTCTATGAATCATATTCATGTCATCTGCAAACAGTGAGTGCTTTACTGTTTTCTTCTTTTCTGATTTGGATTCCTTTTATTTATTTTTCTTCTCTATTGATATAACTAGGACTTCCAAAACTATGTTGAATAATAGGGGTGAAAGTGGACACCCTTGTCTTGTTCCTGATCTTAGGAGGAATGCTTTCAGTTTCTCACCATTGAGAATAATGTTTGCTATGGGCTTCTCATATATGGCCCTTACTATGTTGAGCAGGATTCTTCTATGCCCATTTTGAAGAGTTTTAATAATAAATGGGTGCTGAATTTTGTCAAAGGCTTTTTCTACATCTATTTAGATTATCACATGATTTTTATCTTTCAATTTTTTAATATGGTGTATCACATTGATTGATTTGCATATATTGAAGAAGCCTTGCATCCCTGGAATAAGGCCATCTTGATCATGGTGTATAAGCTTTCTAATATGTTATTGAATTCTGTTTGCTGAAATTTTGTTGGGGATTTTTGCATCTATGTTCATCAGTGATATTGACCTGTAGTTTTCTTTTTTGTGTGTTGTCTTTGTCTGGTTTTGTTATCAGGGTGATGTTATCAGGGTGATAGAATGAGTTTGAAAGTATTCCTTCCTCTGAAATTTTCTGAAAGAGTTTTAGAAGGATAGACCTTAGCTTGTCTCTCAATTATTGATAGAATTCACCTGTGAAGCTCATGGTCAGACAGCCTCTTGGGCTAGTCTTTCTTTGTAGCTTTACCTGTTCAGGCACTGGGAGAGCTCCCTTGCCTGGGATCCTTCTCTGTTTTCCACACATCAGGAACATAGAGGGATCCCCTGGCTGGGGTCCTACTCTGTAGATCGGTGCATCAGGCACTTGATGGGCCAGCCTGTCTATTGTTCAGCTGCCTATGCTGGTGTGTGGGGAAAGAGAGGCTATGGTGATGGCTCCAGCCCTTACACATGACTCAGCAGTATCCCTAGCTTACATGGCTGCCTGGCTTTCCTCCACAGGTCATGCCCTCCACAGTCTCCTCCTTCAGGTCCCTTTAGTCCATCTCTGCAGTCAACAGCAGCCCCCACCCTAGGATTGCTCCACAATCCCTGTGCTCCAGCTCCCAGCCCCTGCACCTTCTAGGGGACCTGTGTCCCTGTTCAGGGTATGTATGGCTGAGGTAAGTACTGTCTGATTCTCACTCCATTTAGGCTGCCACAGATCAACTGTTTCACTCTCTGCTTTACATGTTTTTCTTTTGACCCAGACAACTGCCCCACTGTGGGGATCGAATGCCTGCTTCAGTTCCCCCACCTGCTGAGGGCAGGTCCAGTCCTACTAACATTCCTGTTTTTCCCCGTAGTTCCTTCATCCTACTGAGTTTTGTGTGGTTCTATATATTCTTTTCCACTGGTCAGGTACTCGTGTCTGCTCTCAGCTGGTGTTCTGCATGCACTTCTGTGTCTGAAGGTGTATTCCTGATGTATCCGTGGAGAGAGATGTAGTCCACATCCACCTACTCCTCTGCCATCTTGTTCTTTAGTAGTATTATGTTTATTATCTGACAGATTTTCAGCCAGACAGCAAACATCTTTAGAAAAGAACCATGACCTTTTACCTGTGTTTCTCACCTTCAGTAGCCTGTGACATATGGTAGGTGTTCAACAAACTGTTTTTTAATACAATGAATGGATACATTTCAAAAATTGGTAAAATGTGTTTATCCAAGTAACTGATAACATTTTGGGAAAAAAAAATAGAAACCAATCCATTTGAACACTATTGGTTATCTGTTAATCTTTCACAACTCTGTTAATTAACATTCAACTCAATCTTCTATGAATTCAGCTGTCTCTGTTGTCTTCATAAGACAATTAACACCTTTATGGTTTTGGTCCCTGGGTCAGGAAGAACCCCTGGAGAAGGAAATGGCAACCCATTCCAGTACTCTTACCTGGAAAATTCTGTGGGCTACAATCCATGGGTTTGCAAAGAGTTGGACATGACTAAGCGGCTTCACTTCACTTTTCACTTTATCTAAAGTACTCCTGAAGTCAAGTTATATTCTTATATGGATCCATATACATATGGCCATTGGAAATAACCACATAAGTTGTGCACTACATAGCTAATGGGAATATCAATTAAAGGGTACCAGTGAAGCTGTTCCATCAGGAAGCCACCTAAAATCTCCCTAAAATGCAGTCTACAGATCTATTTAAAAAGAAATTATTTTATTTCTTCATGTTTGTGATGAATTCATGTGGACTAATTGTGATCATTGACTTTACCAGAAAGTTATATTTCCTTTTTGAAAACAGAACATGTGTGCTCATCACCAATACTGGAAAATACTGCATGTTTCTCAAAGATTACTACCATGGTTTTTTTATTAAAATGACAGCATATATTTAACTATCTTGTAATTCTTCCAGTTCTGGGGACTTAAAACAATTTAAACGATGAACTGGGTGTGTGTGTGTGTGTGTGTGTGTGTGTGTAGCGGTCATTGTCAATGGTCTGCTCATAGTCTCTAAAATCCCCTTACTATTTTCATATGTACATGCTGTCAACCCTCAGATCCAGTTCCTGCAGTCCATCATTAGACTTTTGCCATTAGAGTACTAGGTGTATGTTGGGAAGTACCTGGGAAGTTGCATCCACATAGGGTACCTACCCATTAACCAAAGAATGATGGGACAATGGAATGAATATATCCACTTCCTTACTCCTGATAAGACAACTCTGAGGTGTAGGTTACAATGTCAGCAGAGCTTCCTGGGGATTGAGCACAAGTTATATTAGAAGGGACTTTGCTTGACATATCACCTTCAAAATTAAGTAATTTCATGAATTTTGTCCCTCAGAAAAATAGATATGTTGTAGTCTTATTTCTTATTACCTCAAAATGTGATTTTATTTTGAAATAGGTCATGATTACCTATTTATATTCAGTCCCTGGTGGCTCAGACAGTAAAGCATCTGCCTGCAATGTGGGAGACCTGGGTTTGATTCCTGGGTCGGGAAGATCCCCTGGAGAAGGAAATGGCAATCCACTCTAGCACTCTTGCCTGGAAAATCCCATGGACGGAGGAGCCTGAAGTGGGAAAGGTAAAATGAGGTCATTCATGTGGGCCTTGATCAAATATGACTGGTGTCCTGATAAGAAGAGGGAATAAAGACACACAGGGAGAAACTCATGTGAACATGGGGGCAGGGGCTGAGTTATACATCTACAACAAAGGAAAGTCCAAGATGGCCAGTAAACTACCAGAAGCTAGGAGAAAGGTGTGGTACAGAAATTCCCTCACAGTTCTCAGAAGAAATCAACTCTGCCAGCACTTTGATCTCACATGTCTACTATCCAGAACTGTGAGACAATGCATTTTTGTTGTTTAAGCCACTCTGTGTGTGGCACTTTGTTACAGCAGGATTTGGAAACTAAGCACACCCTTGCCTGAGGCATTTTCCTATTTCCTCTCCTTTCACTGTGAACACTTTCTAAGAAATTATTTTTATACTACCATCCATCTCAGTGTCTTCTTCTAGAAAATCCTGAGACAACTCCTAACTTGTAACTCAAATTATTCATGTTTTAAAAAGATTGTTAGAAAAGAATTGGTAAAGACCAGTTCTACAAAACAAGGCAAACTATTTAGGAACTAAACATTCAGCCTTCATTTTGCCATCCATGAAGATCATACTTTTCTTTCTAAAAGATAACAATTACCTCATTAACTTCTACTCATTCTAATAATAAATTATAGCACTTTTCTCATTAACTCAATTTATTTCTGGATTTAAGTGCTTTAATTCTATTCTTAGAATGTTTTGGTTTCTGTTTGCCTTTATTCAAGTTTTCTGCCTTACCTTTTAAATTGGAAAATGTTTGTACATTTGAGCGTATTACAGATTTCCCCAAACTGTCACATAGGATCCATTTGCTGTTTCCTGCTTTTTTTCTGTATTACAGTTATACAGAATTTATTTCAGAGCCTTTCAACACTCTCGATAAATATATACTTTAGAGTTACAAATGGGGCCATGGTTCACATTTATGTTTTTAAGCTTTTTTTGAAGTCATGAGTATGTCTTTGAATCTACTAAGTAATTCTATCCTCACCGTCCTAAATTCTAAATAGGCATAGTCTCTTTAATTGAAACATTTCCATCACACTCACATCCCCAGCCAATTTTCTTCCCTTATTTGAATGAAATCCAGGAATTGCCCATTTGCTTCCCCATGTAAGATGAAAATGCCAACAAGGTAAATAACAAATTTATTATATGCCATCCTTTTAGTAGAATTAGATTTATAACAGATGTTCACAGAGTTTAAGTCCTCCAATATTTCCATACAGATGGTTTTGTGTTAATTTCAAAATCTCTTATGAATTTTGATCCATAATAATCTTCATTTGATTTGAATATATATCACAAATATTCTTTCAAAGCATATTTATTTTGTATTTATGTTTTACTTCTTAACAGCCAGATTTTGGGTGTTAATCCACAATGATATTAATTTATTTTATTTTTTTTTATTTTGACCTTTATTCAAAAGCTTTCTACTTTGCTTTGTATAACCTGAATAAAAACAAGGCATAAAATCATAAATGCTATCAATATGTCTTCTGTTATTCCTTTCTTTTAAATAATAGTAATCTTGAGCTGCCATAAGAAAATATTATAGATTGGGTGGCATAAACAACAGAAATTTTTTTCTCATAGTTTTGATGGCTGGAAGTCTGAGATCTGGCTGCCAGAATGCTCAGGTCCTGGTGAGATCACTCTTCCTGCCTGGTACAGGATCACCTTCTCCCTGTGTCCTCCTCATATGTTGGAGGCGGAAAAAGCTCCCTGGTGCTTCTCCTTATAAGGGTGCTAATCCCATCATAAGATTAGCACCCCGTCATAAGAACCCCATGCTCATTACCTCATCCAAAATTAATCATCTCCCAAAGCTCACAACTCCAAATATCATCATACAGAGGGTTGGGGCTTCAACATACAAGTTTTAGGGGGTCATAAATGTTCAGCCCATAATACCCACTGCTCTTTTCACACTGCTCTGCTCTGCCAAGTCATGTTAATGTCTAGGAAAGCATACCATAATAAACCTAACTCTTCTTAATATATTGTATGAACTTCAGACACATAGACTACATATAGTCACTTGACCTGCCTCCTGAAAAACCAGTATGCAGATCAAGATGCAACAGTTAAAACCAGACATAGAACAACAGACTGGTTCAAAATTGGGAAAGGAGTATATATACATCAAGGCTGTATATTGTCCACCTTATTTAACTTATATGCAGAGTACATCAAGCAAAACATTGGGCTGTGTGAAGCACAAGCTGAATTCAAGATTGCCAGAAGAAATATCAATATCCTCAGATATGCAGATGACACCACCCTTATGAAAAAAGTGAAGAGGAACTAAAGAGTCTCTTGATGAAGGTGAAAGAGGAGAGTGAAAAAAAAAAAAAAACTGACTTAAAACTCAACATTCAAAAACTGAGAACATGGCAACTGGTCCCATCACTTGATGGCAAATAGATGGGGAAACAGTGGAAACAGTGACAGACTCTTATTTTGGGGGGGCTCCAAACTCACTGCAGATGGTGACAGCAGCCATGAAATTCAAAGATGCCTGCTCCTTGGAAGAAAAGCTATGATAAACCTAGACAGCATATTAAAAAGCAGAGACATACTTTCCCAACAAAGGTCCATATAGTCAAAGCTGTGGTTTTTCTAGTAGTCATTTACAGATGTAAGAGTTGGACCATAAAAAAAGGCTGAGCACTGAAGAGCTGATTCTTTCAAACTATGGTGTTGGAGAAGACTCTTGAGAGTCCTTTGGACTGCAAGGAGATCAAACTACTCAACTCTAAAGGAAATCAACCCTGAATATTCATTGGAAGGACTGATGCTGAAGCTGAAGCTCCATTACTTTGGCCACCTGATGTGAAGAGTCAGCTCACTGGAAAAGACCCTGATGCTGGGAAAGATTGAAGGCAGGAGAAGGGGACTACAGAGAATGGGATGGCTGGATGGCATCACCAATGGATGTGAGTCTGAGTAAGCTCTGGGAGATGGTGAAGGACAGGGAAGCCTGGTGTGGTGCAGTTCATGGGGTCACAAAGAGTCAGACACAACTGAGCAACTGAACAACAACAATATATACCTCAAGTCAGAATATAATGCAAGTCCTTCTATTGTAACCAGGCAGGACCTGATGGGGCCTTCCCAAGAAAGACACCTCCTTCCACGTCATCTGCTTGCCTCTTGTTTGTAGAAAAGCTATAGTCTCCTAGGCCTCCCCTGAATCACAAATGCATGGTTCAAGAATTAATTATTGAAAAAATTTAAATATGTAGTGACAAAAGTAGCAGTTGGGCCAGGAGAACAGGCAAAATATAATCGGTAAATCAGCCATATGGCAGGCACAGAATCTTTAATGCTTTCTTAAGGACATAAGTCAAAGTATTAGATGTACATTCCTGAGCCGTTTTGCAGATACTAAGACCCCTACCAAATGGTAGAATTTAACTATATAACCATGTAACTTATAGACAGTCTGGAGTCTGAGGATTGATAATGTTAACCCCTGTGACACTGCCCTGCTTCCTCACCATCAATCAATCAAAGAATTGTGCAACTCTCTAGCCCCAAGTTCCCCTGGAAACCTATCTAAGAGTTGAGATCTTCTGAGCATAAGCTGTCCCATTCACCTTGCTTGACCCTTGCTCTCCCTGCTCTAAACTCTGATGTTTCAGTTTGTTTGGCCTCACTGTACATTGAACAAATGAAGCTAAGTCCAACAACATTATCTTTTACTTTTAAGAATTGCTAGATACTCCTTCAGTGTGATCTTTATGCATGCATGTGCATAACTACGTGTATATTTGTATGTTTAATATGTTGAACATCAAATTTCAAATGAATATCTTTTCTTCTTTCCACATATGAAAGTGAAAGTGAAAGTGAAAGTTGCTCAGTCATGTTCGACTCTTTGTGATCCCATGCACTATATACAGTACATGGAATTCTCTAGGCCAGAATACTGGAGTGGGGATCTGTTCTCTTCTCCAGGCGATCTTTCCAAACCAGGGGTCGAATCCAGGTCTCCTGCATTGCAGGCAGATTATTTACCAGCAGAGCCACAAGGGAAGCCCAAGAATACTGGGGTGGGTAGCCTATCCCATCTCCAGCAGATCTTTCCAACCCAGGAATTGAACCAGGATCACCTGAATGCAGGCAAATTCTTTCCCAACTGAGCTATATTCCAATTTGAATAATTCTAATTACCCTGGCAATTCTGACAGTGGATTTGTTCCCCTAGTCTTCGTGAGTTCCAACTATCTCCTGCCAAGAGACTACTTTTTGGTCATTACAGACCAAAGTACTGGACATTTGTACTCTTGCATAAGAATAAAATAATCCACTCTATGTCCTCATTCTTTTCCACAGTTTTGATTATGAATCTGAAGACGTGAGTACTCCACAGGTGTTTCTAAGACTTTCAGTCTTTTTGCGCAGGACTTCACAGGTATTAGAGACATGCCAAGCTTCTCTCAACCAAGTTACTTGTTTCAGGCATGAACCAGCCTAAGTGGATATTGCTGAATCTTGTCAAGTCTAGGAGTCACATTTATGGTTTATATCTGGTTATATATTGGCTTAAAGCTCAACATTCAGAAAACGAAGATCATGGCATCCGGTCCCACCACTTCATGGGAAATAGATGGGGAAACAGTGGAAACAGTGGCAGACTTTATTTTTCTGGGCTCCAAAATCATTACAGACGGTGACTGCAGCCATGAAATTAAAAGACGCTTACTCCTTGGAAGGAAAGTTATGACCAACCTAGATAGCATATTCAAAAGCAGAGACATTACTTTGCCAACAAAGGTTCGTCTAGTCAAGGCTAATGGTTTTTCCTGTGGTCAAGTATGGATGTGAGAGCTGGACTGTGAAGAAGGCTGAGCACTGAAGAATTGATGCTTTTGAACTGTAGTGTTGGAGAAGACTCTTGAGAGTCCCTTGGACTGCAAGGAGATCCAACTAGTCCATTCTGAAGGAGATCAGCCCTGGGATTTCTTTGGAAGGAATGATGCTAAAGCTGAAACTCCAGTACTTTGGCCACCTCATGTGAAGAGTTGACTCATTGGAAAAGACTCTGATGCTGGGAGGGGTTGGGGGCAGGAGGAGAAGGGGACAACAGAGGATGAGATGGCTGGATGGCATCACTGACTCGATGGCCGTGAGTCTCAGTGAACTCCGGGAGTTGGTAATGGACAGGGAAGCCTGGGGTGCTGTGATTCATGGGGTCGCAAAGAGTCAGACACAACTGAGCGACTGATCTGATCTGATCTGATCTGATATATACACATATCCACTTTTTTCTCCCATTTGGTAAAGAAACATAACATTTTAACGTAAGTGCTATGGTTTAATTATTTCATTAACTTATCTTACCAATTAGATTATAAACTCATGTATATTATATCTAACATATCTTTAAATTATGAGACACTTGATAAATTCCTGATTAATTAGCTAAGTTAATTAAGCATGTGTTTTAAAAAGCTTTTATTGATTTAGAATGCAGGAAAAAAAAGTTCCTAAGTGAGTTATAATAGTAAAAAATTGTCATAGGATCCCATGTTATAAGTGAGAGATTGTAAGCCACTCAACTACATGATTTATACAAAACAAAAGTCAACTACCAATGTTTATAATACTTGTGCTCACCAAAATTAATAATTACTTAGGGGTACCTTTCTTTACTGAGAGTAATTGCACAAAGTTATTATTACTATTTTTCTGATCTGATATTAAAAATTAAGACAGTTTTATGGACAGTAACTGCAGCCTTGATTCTATAGTGGGCTTCTTGTAGTGGCTGAAGCAGGAGTGATACACTCACAGTGGCAGTTGAGACAGACTGGGAGACAGAGATTGAAGGCTGGCTATTTGTAAATGACTTCACTTTTAAACGTGGATTTCTCTCCAATACAAATGTCAACAATGCCACGTAAAGTGGCAATGCTTGAAGAATTCTGAATTCATAATGGCACATCAACTTTCAACTAACCCACTGTAGCCAGACACATAAAGCCTCTGCCTTCTTTGTGGATTCAATGCACTGCCTGGACCTGTTGAATGTCTCAATTCTACAGTGCTTTAAGTAGAAAATGTCACCATGACTTCAGAGGGTGTTCTTCATGGTTAGGAACTGCTATAAATGTTCTATTTCCATGACAACTTAAAATTTCCCTGCTTTATCAGTTCAAGCCATGTTCTTAAAGTAGTTTTGATATCACTGGGGACTTTATTATTATTTAATATACTCAATGTACATACTTAACAAAGCTTACTTGCAAGTGAAGCATTTCCAGCCAATATTTAAGAATTACTTGATTAAGAAAAAAGTGTTCTCCTCAATTATAGGAATTCTCACAGTGCTTTCACTTGACTTTAGTATGATGCAATTAATTTTATGTAAATATACACTCTTCTACTGCCAAAAATAATTTCATAAATCAATGGACAAACTGACATCAGTTTTTTGAGGTAAGATGTTGAGTCATACTGACAAAATATAGATAAAAACCCTGAAAAAGAAATATGCAATATTATAGGAAATGGAATATAGGAGACTTTAACTTACCATCATTGCTTTGAATCAGCGTTAACTTTTCGGTTTGCTTTTATAATAATTTTTATATTGTATTTCCTTTTTTGGTAAAATTTTCAGTTACATTAACATATGGTTAGTATATGCTATGTGCTGTGTGTATATGTTATGGAACTAACAGGTATAGTGTATGGATATGGTATGAACCTAACAGAAGGTGAAGATAGGTGGGAAGAATATACAGAAGAACTATACAAAAAAGATCTTCACGACCCAGATAATCATGATGGTGTGATCACTAACCTAGAGCCACATATCCTGGAATGCAAAGTCAAGTTGGACTTAGGAAGCATCACTCCAAACAAAGCTAGTGGAGGGGATGGAATTCTAGCTGAGCTATTTCAAATCCTGAAAGATGATGCTGTGAAAGTGCTGCACTCAATATGCCAGCAAATATGGAAAACTCAACAGTGGCCACAGGACTGGAAAAAGTCCGTTTTCATTCCAATCCCAAAGAAAGGCAATGCCAAAGAATGCTCAAACTAAAACACAATTGCACTCATCTCACACAGTAGTAAAATAATGCTCAAAATTCTCCAAGCCAGGCTTCAGCAATATGTGAACCGTGAACTTCTAGATGTTCAAGCTGACTTTAGAAAAGGCAAAGGAACCAGAGATCAAATTGCCAACATCTGCTGGATCATCGAAAAAGCAAGAGAGTTCCAGTAAAACATCTATTTCTGCTTTATTGACTATGCCAAGACCTTGGACTGTGTGGACCACAACAAACTGTGGAAAATTCTGAAAGAGATGGGAATACCAGACCACCTGACCTATCTCTTGAGAAATCTGTATTCAGGTCAGGAAGCAACAGAACTGGACATGGAACAACAGACTGGTTTCAAATAGGGAAAGGAGTACGTCAAGGCTGTATATTGTCACCCTGCTTATTCTATGCAGAGTACATCATGAGAAATGCTGGGCTGGATGAAGCACAATTGCTGGGGGAAATATCAATAACCTCAGATATGCAGATTATGACAGAAAGTGAAGAAGAACTAAAGAGCCTCTTGATGAAAGTGAAAGAAGAGAGTGAAAACATTAGCTTGAGGCTCAACACTCAGAAAACTAAGATCTGGATGGCATCTGGTCCCATCACTTCATAGCAAAGAGATACAGAGGCAGTAGAAACAGTGGCAGACTTTATTTTGGGGGGCTCAAAAATCACTGTGGATGGTAACTGCAGGCATGAAATTCAAAGAAGCATGCTCCTTGGAAGAAACGTCATGAACAACCTAGACAGCATATTAAAAAGCAGAGACATTACTTTTCCAACCAAAGGTCCATCTACTCAAAGCTATGGTTTTTCCAGTAGTCATGTATGGATGTGAGAGTTGGACCATTAAGAAAGCTGACCACCGAAGAATTGATGCTTTTGAACTGTGATGTTGGAGAAGACTCTTGAGATCCCCTTGCCCTGAGAGGAGATCCAACCAGTCCATTTTAAAGGAAATCAGTCCTGAATATTCATTGGAAGGACTGATGCTGAAGCTGAAACTCTAATACTTTGGCCACCTGATGCAAAGAACTGACTCCTTGGAAAAACCCTGATGTTGAGAAAGGTTGAAGGCGGAAGGAGAAGGGGACGACAGAGGATGAGATGGTTGGATGGTATCACCAACTCAATGGACATGAGTTTGAGCAAGATCTGGGAGTTGGTGATGGACAGGGAAGCCTGGAGTGCTGCAGTCCATAGGGTCACAAAGAGTAGGACATGACTGAATGACTGAATTGAACTGAATCATCTATTCACTGAATAATTCATCACCTAAAAGGTAAAACCTTGAGGCCCTCAGTATTTCAGTAAAGTGTTCAAGTTCACAGGACTCATTCATGGTGGAGCCCAACCTTAGAATCTAATTTTCTGTTTGCTTTCACTTCAAATATCATATTCTTCCTGTCAAGTAATGTTGCATGTTGGCCAAAATGTGTCATCTACATGAGTAAACATATAGCCTCTAATTTCTTGCAAATATTTGTTCAAGTATTTTAAACTCCTTAATTTAAAAGATATTAATTTGCTACCTACAATAAGCTTCCTGCTGTGGAACACTGAAAGCAAAAGCATGTGTTCTCCATTTTCATGTAGCTTCCATCCAAAGGAATGGCAGCCCTCTGCTAAGTGCTTGAACACACAATTTTTATCATTAAAGTTAAATAAGTACTGCTATTTATATTTTTACATGTATATATATGGGCAACTGAAAATAGACATAGGTGGCCAAAAGGAAAAATTAAAGAATTTTAAAAAATTTTATTTTTGTCAGGTACACCCAATCAAGATGCATTCAGTGTCCTAAAAGAAGATTAGAAAAGTCATTTTGTTGTATTTCATTTTCAGTGATTCCATGCTGGTCTTGAATAATTTTTACTTTTTATAAGTCAGTCTTTAAAAATGTGTCCTAAATTTGGTCTGAGATTAACACTAAACTCACTAATTCATCACTATGTTAGCCTATTTATCTTCCTCTCATCCTATATAATAAACCATTGTTATTATTTTGAGAAACATTCACTAGTATTTTAACTCTTTTTCTGCTCTTTAAAATGTCAGATATTAGTTACAATGGACTGACTGTATTATGGGCAAGCTACATCATTGGTTTTTGATATATTTCATCTGAGCCAGAAGAGCTGAACTTATTCAGAGAGACTATTAGAATCTTTTCACCCACTTTGAACTTAAATCCCTCTCAACAAGGTTCATTCTCTCCTTTTTAGTTCGTAGATCACTCACAATGACAGAGAAGACAAGTAAAATAGAGTTGAGTGGTTCTGCCTTCTTTTTGTCACTTATCAACAATCAATCATCAGCTGCTGGTAGTATATCTATCCCTTTATTCTTCTTTCAGATACAATTTAAAAGCCCTTAAATTTGTTATGTACTTTTCATTGGAATGCCTTGCAAAACTCAGCTGTCATGAAATTTCATCATCTAGTGTGTTTTCTTTGGTCTGGTCTTGTCAAATATTCTGTGTTGGCTGTATTATCATCCTCATAGCTTCCCAACAGAGCCTTTTATCATCTAGTAACTTTTAATTGTGAATTCTGGTACTTGATATCCACAAACACAGAAAATGGTATGTTTAGAAGCTGAACTGCAAATAGGAAGTTATATTTGGAGGGAATTGTCTGAATGGCTCAGAGTAGCACTGACCTCTCAAAAGGCTCGGCTTTTGGTAGGGAGTGAAGTAGACTTGAATAAATAGGAGAAATAATGGGGGTTAAGGGAAAATAGGCCAGAGCTTTAGGAAAACTGGAAGTCAGGAAGAGTCTGGTAAAAGGGAGGAATCACATAGAAACACATGGTGTTATAGCTAGTGATCTTGACATATCGATCTACATTAACCAAGAATTATCTTCTCTTTCAAACTGTCCCATTTTTAACAGTCATTTCAAATACAGAGAGTTTTATTTCTTTGAAATATTAACTGCTAATAAGTGAAATATATTTGTATCACTTTCTTATTACTATTAAATTGTTCTTTTTTATGCAAGTAAACAAGAGAGTAAAAAGTTTTATCTTTTATGTTATGAGTTTTGCATTAGATTTTCCATTGTAATATGTCCAAAAATCATTTTAAAAATATTTTGGTAGACATTGGAATCTTACTTTCATTTCATCCTATAAATATATAACTATATATGCATGCATGCTCAGTCTTCAGTTTTCTCTGACTCTTTGCGACCCCATGGACTATGAACCACCAGTCTCCTCTGTCCAGGGCATTTTCCAGGCAAGAATACTGGAGTTTCCATTTCCTTCTCTAGTGGATCTTCTCAGATTAGGAATCAAACCCATTTCTCCTGTGTCCCCTGCATTGGCAGGCAGATTCTTTACCACTAGCCATCTGGGAAGCTCCTATATATCTATGAGTAAATATTTCATGCACACTATGTTTTAACTCTGAACATAAATCAATGAATTGTAAATAAAATATCAAAGCATATCATGAAACCATGTATATGATTTTGTTTGTATCTTTTAGGTTTACTATCAGTCATAGCTACTTAATTCATTTTAAACTAAAGATTTGTCAGTTTTCTCACAGGTTACTTGTTTGATTACTAAAGAGAAAGTTTAAAATTTAATTCAGTTCAGTTCAGTCACTCAGCCATGCTTGACTCTTTGCAATCCCATGGACAACAGCACGCCAGGCCTCCCTGTCCATCACCAGCTCCCAGAGTTTACTCAAACTCATGTCCACTGAGTCAGTGATTCCATCCAACCATAAATATTGATAATGTCTGAAATCAAACCAAATTTGGTAAATTTTTTTCTTGGTAAAATAAAAAATTAATATTTTTGTGAATTCTTAAAACTATGTAATCCAAGTTTTTGGTTAGAATTTTCTAATCACTTAATCATGATTAAAATAAACATTGTGTTGACTTGGTTATTGGTTTCTAACATAGGGAAGAGCTGGGGTGCATATTTGTACATTTGCTTACCTGACATTAACTTCTTGCTCAGATCTGAAAACTAAAGCATTTACTGATTTTGTAATACTAAAACTGCAGTTTGGGATTATTGTAATAATTAAGATTTTAAGAATCCACCAATCCTGAAATCAAAGTGACTTGAGTAGTAAATTTACCAGGAGATTAGAACTCTAAGCTCCTTTAGCAATCATAACTCTCAGGTGGAAATTTGGTCCCTAGAGGTAATGTGTTCTGTTTTTGCTTATTTTTAAAACAATTTTTTAGGAAGTTAGATTTTCTTTCCTGTCTTAGAGATATATCCTGGTTACAAATATAAAACCATGGCAACATGTTATTCCTGAGGACATGCAGGAGAATGGAGAATGTGATTGGCCATCATCCTGCATCAATGACCATTCACTGTATGAATATTATAAATATAATTCTTGCTTGGGGTGAAAAGTTGAATTATAGGAACTCCAAAGTCTAAAAGTCCAGATAGCTGTAATATTCTTTACTATATGTGAAGAAAAAGTGGAGATAAGCATATGAGGAGAAGGTAGAAAAATAAAGGAAGCTAGAAGCAGGGGTTATACAATTTAATAATGATAATCATTGTGCATTCCATGTAGTTTTGCTCACTTCTTCAAGAGTCCAGGTCTCATCTTCATCAGTTTCCAGCAGGGAGCATAGAGAAAATACAATTTCCATCATCCCTCTATTCCCCAAAAGTCATTATGTCTTAGTTTCTTGATACGAAGTCAAGAAACAGGCTGAATTTACTTTTTGCATTTAACCTCAAACTCTTTCACTGAACTCCAAACTTTGGGGAAATATAGTTAAACAAGACAGTCATGAAGATATCTAACCTATTATGATTCTAAAAATCCTTCTCCCCAAGTTTAAGTTCACGCACCCTGGGGTGGAGAGGATCAAACTCATTATGTTGTTTATCCCAGGTAACTATAAAAAGTGAGAACTTCTAAGTTTCACACTCAACAATTAGCTAGTTTTCTCTTTACTACTGTGAGTATAATTGGATTTGAATGAACAGGATAAATATAAGAGCAGTCTCGATATGGGGTGGTTGAAAGATTCAATAACATGAATCCTAGTAAGCATATATATTTTGTTAAAATAATATAAATATTAACAAAAATAATGATCAAACTCACATTAATGTTGACATTCTTATAGCAATCTTTACATCACTGTTTAATATATATCTAACTGTAACTCTATATCATGTTAATTGAAGCATTTTTTATGGTTTTTCTTTTGATCCTTAAAAAAAACTTAGCTCACTATTAACATGTAAGTTTATAGTACATAACTACTGTCAGATGTTATTGACAAAAATAATGAATGATTGGTAACTATGGTGTAACTATTAAATCTAACTAATTATTAGATATATTTCAAACTATTTTAAGTCAATTCAAGTTTAAAAACCAAACAAATTATATCTCAGGTTAGTAGAGATGATGATTTTCATCTTTCATCTTTTCATGACTATTTAAAGGAAGACAGACCCATTTTCTTATATAACAATTATCCTCCTCTTCATACTTCTTATTCCATATCTCTGGACCTGTATCTAAATTATTTTCACCCCTAATTACTTTTTTCAATGTGTAAAATTACTTAAGATGCTTTATTTATCACTACAACATCAAAATGAGTGTTTCCCCTTCTCTCATTCTCTGACTAAAAACTATCTCCTTTGTCTGATAATTAAAATTTTAGTCTGACTTTTCCTTCACAATATAATTGAAATTTGTTTGCTAAAGCATTAGGGTCTCATTATTGACAAAAGCACACAATATACTTTCATCCCAATCTGACTAATCTCTCTATGGTATTTGAAATTGAAATCCACTCCTCATTTTCAGCACTATTATCTATAATCTGTGTCTCTTAACAGTCATGATATTTTTCCCTATTTTTCTTCTCTGTATAGTTCTCTCTGACTACACATAATTAGCTTTTTTCTCACTCTAAATTTCAACCATTGGCTTTTTCTTCTTTCCTCTATTTTTCTCTTTTCATCTAGTCCAGTTTCAGTTCACACTCTTATTGAAAGAGATACTTCCTAACGTCAATCAGCTGTAAAGCAACAATATCTAAATCTGCAACTCAAAGCAAACCTCTCATTTGGACTCAGTCATTGTATTTCTCTCTCCTTAATGGATTATATGAGCATATTTAAATGTTATCTCAAGTTTATAATCCAAAATGAACTAATAACCCTATAACAATTTCTTTGATTAGCCCTCCTTCCATTCTTGTGGTCATGTTAATGAAAGGCACTCACCTAAATTCATAGTTCTCCTTTAATTATTTGTTGTTGTTGTTCAGTCATTCAGTCATGTCCAAATCTTTGTAATTCCATGGACTGAAGCATGCCAGGCTTCTCTGTCCTTCACTATCTCCCGATGTTTGCTCAAACTCATGTCCATTAAATCGATGATGCTATCCAGCCATTTCATCCTCTGTAGTCCCCAATACTTCCTGCCCTCAATCTTTCCCAGTATCAGGGACTTTTCCAATGAGTTGGCCCTTCGCATCAGGTGGCAAAATATTGGAGCTTCAGCAGCAATCCTTCCTGTGAATATTCAGGCTTGATTTCCTTTAAGATGGACTGATTTGATCTCCCTGCAGTCCAAGGGACTCTCAAGAGTCTTTTCCAACACCACAGTTCAAAAGCATCAGTTATCTGGTGCTCAGCCTTCTTCATGGTCCAACTCTCACATCCATAAATGACTACTGGAAAAACCATAGTTTGAATATATACATACCTTTGTCAGGAAAGTGATCCCTCTGCTTTTTAATATGCTGTCAAGGATTATCATAGCTTTTCTTTCAAGGAGCAAGTGTCTTTTAATTTCATGGCTGCAGTCACCATCTGCAGTGATTTTGGAGCCCCCCAAAAAATAAAATATGTCACTTTCCATTGTTTCCCCATCTATTTGCCATGAAATGATGGGACCAGATGCCATGATCTTCGTTTTTTGAATGTTGAGTTTTAAGCCAACTTTTCACTCTCCTCTTTCACCTTCATCAAGAGGCTCTTTAATTCCTCTTCACTTTCTGCCATAAGGTTGGTGTCATCTGCATATCTGAGGTTATTGATATTTCTACCCACAATCTTGATTCTAGCTTGAGCTTCATTCAGCCCTGCATTTTGCATGATGTACTCTGCATATAAGGGCTTCCCTCACAGCTCAGTTGGTAAAGAATCCACCTGCAATGCAGGAGACACCAGTTCCATTCCTGGATTGGGAAGATCTCCTAGAGAAGGGTTAGGCTACCCACTCCAGTATTCTTGGGCTTCCCTGGTGGCTCAACTGGTAAAGAATCTGCCTGCAATGGAGGAAACCTGGGTTCAATCCTTGGGTTGGGAAGATCCCCTGGAGGAGGGAAAGGCTACCCACTCTGGTATTCTGGCCTAGAGAATTCCATGGATTGTATTGTCCATGGGGTCACAAAAAGTTGGACACGACTGACTTTTCACTTTCACTCTGTATGTAAGTTAAATAAGCAGGGTGACAATATATAGCCTTAACATACTCCTTTTCAAATTTTGAACCACTGTTGTTCCAGGTCCAGTTCTAACTGTTGCCTCTTGATACAGATTTCTCAGGAGGCAAGTAAGGTGATCTGCTATCCCCATCTCTTTAAGAATTTTCTACAGTTTGCTGTGATCCACACAGTCAAAGGCTTTAGCACAGTCAATGAAGCAGAAGTAAATTTTTTTCTGGAATTCTCTTGCTATTTCTATGATCCAGTGGATATTAACAATTTGTTCTCTGGCTCCTCTGTCTTTTGTAAATCCAGCTTGTACATCTGGAAGTTCTTGGTTCACACACTGTTGAAGCTTAGCTTGAAGGATTTTGAGCATTACCTTGCTAGCGTGTGAAATAAGACAATTACGCAGTAGTTTGAGTATTCTTTGTCATTGCTCTTCTTTGGATTGGAATGAAAACTGACCTTTTCCAGTCCTGTGGCCACTGCTGAGTTTTCCAAATTTGCTGGTATGTTGAGTGTAGTATTTTAACAGAATCATCTTTTAGGATTTGAAATAGCTCAGCTAGAATCCTATCACCTCCACTAGCTTTGTTTGTAGTGATGCTTCATAAAGCCCACTTGATTTCATAGTACAGGATATCTGACTTTAGGTGAGTGATCCCACCAGCATGGTTATCCAGGTCATTAAGACCATTTTTGTATAGTTTCTCTCTATTCTGGCACCCCTTCTTAATATCTTCTTCTTCTGTTAGGTCCATACCATTTCTGTCCTTTACTGTGCATATGTTTGCATGAAATGTTCCCTTTGTATCCCTTCATTATTAGAACACAGTTAAAATATATGTTTTTTCCCTCCCTTGGTCTTACATGTGTCCATAGGACTGAGCTCCAATAGATGTAATGGGAGAGGAAGTAATATATTCTATTTATAAATATGACCAGAGACATCTTCAATATATGCTCTTTTATTCTAATTTTCTTTAAATTGGAAGGAAACTTGAGATCAGTTTGATTGCTAGAAACTGGAAATTAGGAAAATCTCTGTCAGTTTAAGGATCTGTATGATTGTGTTGGAGAGAACTGCCCCCAGAATTCCATTTTATGAGTGAGGAATAATCTCCTGGTGTATTATACCATTAGTCATTTGAGGGACTTTATTATATTGAATACCACACACACACAAAAATAAAGACAGCTAATCCCAGAACTTGAATGTCATTGTAGACCTCTGCATTTCTCTTGCTTCATCAGTCATGTGCACACATACATCTGTGTATGTATATCTATCTATCTGTCATTTATTCTTCCCATTTATCCCTATAATTCCCTCATTTAATTCAAGTATTCATCTTTTCTTAGCTGAAAATTGTCAGAGGGCCTTTAACAAATCTTATCCCCCATCTTTGCTTATCCCCCATCTCTGCTTATCCCCCATCTCCACTCAATCCTTTATACAAACTAATTCTTCATAAGTAAATGCTTAATTATTAAACTCACTTACTCAAAATATTCAGTTATTGTCATTACTTTCTATTAGTCTAATACTTATTGAATACTGTAATTTAGGCATTTCTGGTATGCTGCTGCTGCTAAGTTGCTTTAGTCATGTCCGACTCTGTGTGACCCCATAGACAGCAGCCCACCAGGCTCCCCTGTCCCTGGGATTCTCCAGACAAGAACACTGGAGTGGGTTGCCATTTCCTTCTCCAATGCATGAAAGTGAAAAGTGAAGTCGCTCAGGTACAAACAAGTATAATCCCTAATTTTAAGAAATTGTTTACATGAGAATTAGACATGAAAATAAAAACACTAACTTTTGCCCATTGTGCATAGGATAAAAGTAAAATTCCTTGGCTTGACATGAGAGGACTTAGTGAATTTCTAGTAGTTATTAAACAGATGTTTTGAGAGCATTTGAGAGAAAAAGCAATGATCATTAGGAGCCAGCATGGGCTCACAAAGAATAACTTCTTTTTTGATAGAGTTGCTAGACTGGCAAATTAGGTGAATTTTATAGACAAACTTTGTTAATTTCAGCAAAGCTACATTTGTCTTCAGGAAAGTTCTTCACTGATATCCTTGGAAGAAAATGGGAAAATATTAGTTGGAAGGCAAAGTATTAGAATATTAATTGATGGATACATGATAATTAAATTCCCTTCTATATTTGATACTGTTATTCCCAAAGAGACTGAATATGGGAATAATGTAATCAGAAGTATTCACTATTAATATTAAACTAGGACTACTCTGAAGAATAGATTTGATTGTAGAGAAACTGGAGGTAATTGGACTAGTTGTCACTGTGGCATCCAAAATGGTAGACAGGAGTTACATGTGACTATCGAACACTTGAA
The DNA here is from genome assembly GCF_029407905.1 of Bubalus kerabau. Classification (NCBI taxonomy): domain Eukaryota; kingdom Metazoa; phylum Chordata; class Mammalia; order Artiodactyla; family Bovidae; genus Bubalus; species Bubalus kerabau. The sequence continues at coordinate 4,623,009 of NC_073635.1, read as the reverse complement.
ATGTGGCTGGCATCACTGAGGAACTACATTTCAAATCTTATTGAATGAAATTAATTCAAAGTCAAACATTGAAATATGATTAGTGGCCAGCATATTGGACAATAAAAATCTAGCAGCTTTCTATCATCAAGGACATTTCTACTGGATATTCTAGGTTTGACAGACGTAAGGTAAAAATGAACAACAATGATGCATTTGTGATAGAAAAGGAACTAATTCAAATCCAGAAATTATTTAAAAGAACAGCTGAAAATGGAAGCATTAAGGTTTGAGTGAATTAAGAAGCCCCTCCACCTACAAGGCTGGACAAATGCTTTAAGAGAAAAATCCTAGAATGCACACTTTTAAACTACTTAGAAAAAGGTGAGATAAATGAAAAAAAATTGTTTTTCATGTATGCAATTGCAAAGGTAAATTTAGACCTGTGATGGTAAAATTACTTAGTCAGTGCTTATTGCATTTGGGCTTCTATAGAGACACTTAGCATATTGTTTTATTTAATCCTCATTTGAAATCCTAAAATATAGTATTTATTCAATGTGTAATATCATTATCATCAAATTTTACATATGCAGAAGCAAAGACTTACAAAAAGTAAATATATCTATAAGATTACACAGTTAAATCCCTGACCTGGCAGGTATTTCAACCCTCATCTCTCCAAAACCAGTATCCTAAATTTTAATCACCAGATACCACAACCGCTAAGAGTCTTGTCACATTCTTCCTCTATTAAAGGCTAGTGTGAGAGGTAGTTGACATTTTATGATAGCAATGCTGTGATCAATTAAAACAGCCATTTTGAAATCTATAATAAATCTAATATTCTTACTCTTTTCTGAACACATGTTTCAGCACTTACTTGTATTTTGTATAATAATGGTTCAACATGAATTTATTTCAGCAGCAAAATCAACTTCTATAATTAATACAAACTACAAATTAAAATATATAGCATTAATATTATAGTAATAACTCTAAAATAAATTATTGTATTTTAAGTCACATTGTAACAACTTATTGCTTGTAAATAAAATCTGAGAACTACAAGTGTGTGCATCAATAACTATGCTGTCATTGATATACAGTTTGGGCTTTTATTTTTAATTTCCAAACTCATCATGTTTTTAGACCCAAATCAAGAAATTATTCAAACTTATTACTATCTCTATTCTAACCCCAGAGTGTCCTGCACATGTTAATACATAATTTGAGTTTATAATTTATCACACACTTGCCTTCTGAAAAAGAATACGAAATTTTGGAATTAAAACAAAATTAAATGACTGGAACTAAAATGCCTTCATATTTCCCTTGGCTCTCAGTAATAAGAAGATGTGACACCTTGAAGGAAATGAATCCACTTCTTGATCTTTGCTTTTCTGCTAGTAAGAAGCTCGCTTAGAACATAATCTACAGGATTTGCTCCTCTCAGAAAGTCTGTTTCACATGAATCTCCTTGCTAAATAGGTATTTGGTTGGCAGAAACTTTTGTTACTTGGGGATGAAATGCAGAGTATAAACATCAATTCATGTTCAAAGTAAAGAGGTGAATTAGGCATTTGTTTATGTTATTTGAGATAATACTGTTATTTTTCTCCCCTGTTTTTCCTCTCTGATGCTATCCTTAGAAATATTCTTAGAAATCACCTTTCTGCGTCATAAGTAGAGCAACAAAAACTATGCAGAAGAGAAAAGTGAAAGTCTCTCAGTCGTGTTGGACTCTTTGTGACCCCATGGACTATTCAGTCCATGGAATTCTCCAGGCCAGAATACTGGAGTGGGTAGCCTATCCCTTCTCCAGTGGATTTTCTTGACCCAGGAATTGAACTGGGGTCTCCTGCATTGCAGGTGGATTCTTCACCAACTGAGCTATCAGGGAAGCCATGCAGAAGAGAAAGCATTGCAAAACTGGTAAAATTTGCTGGCAAAAAGAAGGGACCAATGATTTTGATACTCTTTCAAGAAAAGGTGCTTGGAACTGGAAGCAGGAATACTAGATGGGCAGGTCCCGAAAGGAAGTAAATTGCTTTAAGAGAGTGGCGCAGAGGGTTAAGAATCTGCCTGCAATGCAGGATGTGGGGATTCATCCCCCAGGTCAGGAAGATCCCCCGGAGGAGGAAAATGGCAATCCACACCAGCATTCTTGCCTGAAAAATCCTATGGACAGAATAGCCTGGTGGGCTACAGTTAAAGGGTCACAAAGAGTCAGACAGGACTGAGCAGCTAAGCAACCACAAAACAAAAAAATGAGAAAGTGAAAGTGAAGAAGAATGCCTGTGGTTCTCATTCTGGAAACCCAAGTCCTCTGCCTCTAAGGATATAATCAAACAAGGAAGACCAGGCCTAACTTGTCTACTCTTCTTCACCCAACATCATTCAGCTTTGGTACAATTCCAAGATGCTTAGATAAAGAAATATTTCAACTAGTATTACTGTTCATTAGTGAAAATTAAAACTGTGTTTTCCAAACCTGAGAGATAAGCAGGAGTATGTGTCTTGGTAATCTTTATTATGTTTGAGAATTTTCTGAGAGTTGCTGGGGAGGTGAGGGTGGTAAAAATAGGAGAAAGAAATTTGCCTCTGGCATGTTACTGGCAAGCCCCTATCTGACACTACTAGGGAATAAACTTTTCTTCCTTAGTATGCATGACCAACAGCTACAGATACATTCCTGATTATTTATTGCTTACCACATGTGATTAAGAGTCACAGGCTTGTTGTTTATTATTTCTGATTTATTGCCCATGACTGATATCCCCAGGTGATGGCCCCAAGTTCTCATGAGTAATTTGACCCATATCATGCTCAAGTTTTTCCCCCACAAACTTTTGTTAAATTTTCTCACAATTTAACCTTCTTGCTGGTTCCATTGTTAGTACATTTTTATATATGCATAATATCAATTTTTCTATCACTTTTGATTGAATGGATGCCATGCAGTACAATTCCAGTACAGTTATTTGGGAGTTGTCAGGAGAAGGCAATGGCACCCCACTCCAGTACTCCTGCCTGGAAAATCCCATGGACAGAGGAGGCTGGAAGGCTGCAGTCCATGGGGTCACTGAGGGTCGGACATGACTGAGCGACTTCACTTTCACTTTTTACTTTCATGCATTGGAGAAGGAAATGGCAACCCACTCCAGTGTTCTTGCCTGGAGAATTCCAGGGATGGGGGAGCCTGGTGGGCTGCTGTCTATGGTGTCACACAGAGTAGGACATGACTGAAGTGACTTAGCAGAAGGGGTATTGGCTGAAGCTTCAGTAAGGATTTGGTAGCAAGCAGAAGTCTGCTGCAATTTGACCAGCAAGCAACTACCTCCATCTGGCACCCTAGCCAATAGGCAGTCAACTTCTACTTCTATATATGCATCCGTGGAACTGGGATTCTCAGATAAATGCAATATGCCCAATACAATTTGAATTTCAGATCTATTTGCTTTACTGTAATGTATGGGATACATTTATATTAAAAAATTTAGTTGTTTATCTGGAATTCAAATTTAACTGACATGTCTGGTTCACAGAGCAAAGAAGAAAGTAGCCTCAATACAGGTTATATAACTTGCCTTACAATCTTTCAAGGATAGAAATGATATCTTCCAAGATATTCTTTTGGAAAGAAAGTAGGGTAAGGTATAGCTAGAGCCATAAGAACAGAAAGAGAGTATGATACTAAGAGAATCATAGGAGTTATAATAAGCTACATCTTTTTGGGTATTTTGTTCTTCCAGAAATTTGACTAGAGTATGCAAGCATGAACCCTACTATATTGGTTCATGTTGGTTCACATCTTATCCGAAAAAAAAATGAATAAATCATAAACCCCTTTATCCATCTATGAATTAGCTATTGCAAATGAAGCCATTTATATAATTTAACACAGAATGCAAGATTCTCCCCTGATTAACTAAGCAAAATAGACTATATTATCTAATCACACTAAACAACACCTTTCTCATCTTAAATCAGTAAAGCAATATTGTGTATCTCAGAATTAATGCTTTTGAATTGTGCTGTTGGAGAAGACTCTTTAGAGTCCCTTGGACTACAAGGAGATCAAACCAGTCAATCCTAAAGGAAATCAGTCCTGACTATTCATTGGAGGACTGATGCTGAAGTTGAAGCTAAAGTACTTTGGCCACCTGATGTGAAGAACTGACTCATTGGAAAAGAGCCTATTGAAGGTGGGAGAAGGGGATGACAGAGGATGAGATGGTTGGATGGCATCAATGACTCGATGGACATGAGTTTTAACAAGCTCTGGGAATTGGTGATGAACAGGGAAGCCTGATGTGCTACAGTCCATGGGATCATAAAGAGTTGGACACGACTGAGCAACTGAACTGACAGACTGAAGAACTGACAAACTGAAGAAGTTTTCATTTAAGTAATGTGTACTCAAATGGCAGAATAGAAGGACATGTGCTCATCTTCTCCTGTGAGAACTCAAAAATTGTAACTAATCACTGAACAATCATTGACAGGATAATAATGTTGGATCCCACCAAAAAAGATACCACACATCCAGGGGCAAAGGAGAAGCCCCAACAAGATCATAGGAGTGACAAAATTGCATTTAGAATCAAACACCATACCCACCAGAAATGCTTGGAGGGCTCAAACAAAACTGTGTGCCCACCCGGACCCAGGAGGAAGAATCAGTGACCCCACAAGACACAGAGCCAGACTTTCCTGTGAGGGTCCAAGAGTCTCCAGTGGAGGCCTGGATCAACAGTGGCTGCCATGGGGTCAGGGGCACAGAATACAACAGTCCTGGCATAAGCACTTTTGAAGGAGGTTGCCATTACCCAGTCATCCGGATCATAGTTTGGCCTCAGACCAATCTACAGGGAGGGACACAGCACCACCCATCAACAGAAAATTGGATTAAAGATTTACTGAGCATGGCTTTGCCCATCAGAGCAAGACCCAGATTCCTCCACAGCCAGATCCTCCGTGATTCCACAAACCTTTTATCCTAAGCCATCAGAGGGCAGATAGAATGGAAACCACAATTACAGAAAACTAACCAAACTAATCCCTTGGATCACAGCCTTATTTAACTCAATGAACCTATGATCCATGCAGTGTAGGGCCACCCAAGATAGATGGGTCATGGTAGAAAGTTCTCACAAAACATGGTCCACTGGAGAAGGGAATGGCAAGCTACTTCAGTATTCTTGCCTTGAGAACACCATGAACAGTATGAAAAGGCCAAAAGATATAACACTGAAAGATGAACTCCCCAGGTTGGTAGATGCCAAATATGCTACCAGAGAAGAGTGGAAAAATAGCTCCAGAAAGAATGAAGAGGCTGAGCCAAAGAGAAAACAGTGCCCAGTTGTGGATGTGACTGATGATGGAAGTAAAATCTGATGCTGTAAAGAATAATATCGCACAAGAACTTGGAATGGTAAGTCCATGAAACAGGGTAAATTGAGAGTGATAAAACAGTAGATGGCAACTGTGAACATTAATATTTTGGGAATCAGTGAATTAAAATGGACCAGAATGGGCAAATTTAATTCAGATGACCATTACATCTACTACTGTGGGCAAAAATCCCTTAGAAGAAATGATGTAGCCCTCATAGTGGGCTTCCCTGGTGACTCAGACAATCCAGTGTCTGTCTGTAATGTAGGAGACCTGGGTTCAATCCCTGGGTTGAAAAGATACCCTGGAGAAGGAAATGGCAGCCCACTCCAGTACTCTTGCCTGAAAATCCCTTGAATGGAGGAGCCTGGTGGGTTGAAGTCCATGGGGTCACAAAGAGTCGGACACAACTGAGTGACTTCACTTTTCTTTCACTTTTTCATAGTCAACAAAAGTGTCTGAAATGCAGTACCTGGGTGCAATCTCAAAGGCCAGAATGACCTCTGTTCGATTCCAAGACAAACCATTCAATATCACAGTAATCCAAGTCTATGCCCCGACCGCTAATACCAAAGAAGCTGAAGGTTGAACCATTCTAAGAAGACCTACAAGGCTTTCTAGAACTAGCATCAAAAAAATATATCCTTTTCATCATAGAGAACTGGGATGCAAAAGTAGCAAGTCAAGAGATACCTGGAATAACAGGAATTTTGCCTGTAGTGTACAAAATGAAGCAGGGCACAGTCTAACAGAGTTTTGCCAAGACTGGTCATAGCAAACACCCTCTTCAACACAAGAGAAGAGTCTACACATGGACATCACGAGATGGTCAATACCAAAATCAGATAAATTATATTCTTTGAAGCTTAAGATGGAAAAGCTCTATATAGTCAGAAAAACAAGACCAGGAGCTGATTATGACTCAGATCATGAACTTATTGCCAAATTCAGACTTAAATTGAAGAAAGTAGGGAAACCACTACACCACTCAGGTATGATCTAAATCAAATCCCTTATGATTTTACAGTGGAAGTGACAAATAGATTCAAGGCGTTAGATTGGATATAGTGCCTGAAGAACTATGGACAAAAGTTAGTAACTTTGAACAAGAGGTGGTGATCAAAACCATCCTCGAGAAGAAAAAATGCAAAGAGGTTGTCTGAGAAGGCCTTATAAATAGCTGGGAAAATAAGAGAAGTGATAGACAAAGGAAAAAAGGAAAGATACATCCATCTGAATGCAGAGTTTCAACGAATAGCAAGGAGAGATAAGAAAGCCTTCCTCCGTGATTAATTCAAAGAAATAGAGGGAAACAATTGCATGGGAAAGACTAGAGATCTCTGCAAGAAAATTAGAGATACCAAGGGGATATTTCATGCAAAGATGGGCTCAATAAAGGACAGAAATGGTAGGGATCTAACAGAAGCAGAAGATATTAAGAAGAGGTGGCAAGAATACACAGAAGAACTATACAAAAGATATCTTAATGACTGAGATAACCATGATGGTGTGATCACTCACACAGAGTCAGACATCCTGGAGTGTGAACTCAAGTGGGTCTTAGGAAGCATTACTATGAACAAAGTTAGTGAAGGTGATGAAATTCCAGCTGAGCTATTTCAAATCCTAAATGATGATGCTGTGAAAATGCTGCACTCAATATGCCAGAAAATTTGGAAAACTCAACAATGGCCACAGGACTGGAAAAGGTCAGTTTTCATTCCAATCCCAAAGAAGGGTGATGTCAAATAATGTTCAAACTTCTGCACAAATACACTCATCTCACATGCTAGAAAAGTAATGCTCAAAATTTTCCAAGATAGTTTTCAATAGTACACGAACTAGGAACTTCCAGATGTTCAAACTGGATTTAGAAAAGGCAGAGAAACCAGAGAGCACATTGCCAACATCTGTTGGATCATGGAAAAAGCAAGAGAATTCCACAAAAACATCTACTTTTGCTTCATTGACTATGCAAAAGCCTTTGACTGTGTGGATCACAATAAACTGTGGAAAACTATCTTATAGAGACAGGAATACCAGACCACCTAACCTGCCTCTTCAGAAATCTGTTTGAAGGTCAAGAAACAACAGCTAGAACTGGACATGGAACAACAGATTAGTTCCAAATTGAGAAAGGGATATGTCAAGGCTATTGTCACCTTGCTTATTTAACTTATATGCAGAGTACATCATATGAAATGCTGAACTGGTTGAAGCACAAGCTGGAATCAAGATTGCCAGGATAACTATCAATAACCTCAGATATCAAGATGACACCACCCTATGGCATAAAGCAAAAAGAAACTAAAGAGCCCCTTGAATAAAGTGAAAGAGGAGAGTGAAAAAGCTGGCTTAAAACTCAACCTTCAAAAAACTAAGGTCATGGAAATCTGTTTCTTTCACTTCATGGCAAATAGATGGGGAAACAGCAGAAACAATGGCAGACTTTATTTTCTTGGGCTCCAAAATCACTGAGATGGAGACTGCAGACATGAAATTAAAAGACACTTGTTCCTTAAAAGAAAAGTTATGACCAACCTAGACAGCATAATAGAAAGCAGAGAAACTTTTACCAACAGAGGTCCATGTAGTCAAAGCTATGGTTTTTCCAGTTATCATGTATGGATTTGAGAGTTGGACTGTGAAGAAAGCTGAGTGCCAAAGAACTGATGCTTTTGAACTGTTTCTTTGGAGAGGACACTTGAGAGTCCCTTGGACTGCAAAGAGATCAAATCAGTCCATCCTAAAGGAAATCAGTCCTGAATATTCATTGGAAGGACTGATGCTGAAGATGAAGCTCCAGTACTTTGGCCACCTCATGCAAAAACTGATTCATTAGAAAAGATCCTGATGCTGGGAAAGATTGAAGGCAGGAGGAGAAGGAGATAACCAAGGATGCAAAGGTTGGATGACATCATTGACTTAATGGACATAAATCTGAGCAAGTTCTGAGTTTTGGTGATGGATAGGGAAGCCTGGTGTGCTGCAGCCCATTGGGTCACAATGAGTCTGACACAACTGAATGAGTCACCTGAAGTGAACTCCTGGGGTCATTGCTTGAATTACATTACACACTTAATCGTTGAACTAGTTTTAACAAGAAGATATAGGACTTCCCTGGTGGCACAGTGGATCAGTATCTAACTGCAAATGCAGGAGACATGGGCTCAGTCTCTGGTCCAGAAGGATTCTAACATGCCTCAGAACATCAGAGCTGGGGTGCCACAATTACTGAGCCTGCTTGCATCAACTATTGAAGCCTATGCTCTCCAGGGCATATACTCCCCAGCAAGACAAGCTACTGCAAGGCAAAACCCTCACACCACAAATCAAGTAGTCCCGGCTCCCTGCAAATAGAGAAAGCCCAGGCAGAGCAATAGGACAACCAAAGATATAGCAAAACCAAATAAAATAAAATAAACAAATTGCTGTTTTTGTTCGGTTATTAAATCAGGCCCAAGTCATCCTGACATGCTGACAGCTTCTCGGACTGCAGCATGCCAAGCTTCCCTGTCTTTCACTGTCTCCCAGAGTTTGCTCAACTTCATGTCCATTGAGTTGATGATGTCATTCAACCATCTCATCCTCTGTCATCCCCTTCTCCTGCCTTCAGTCTTTCCCAGTATCAGGGTTTTATTCCAAAGAGTCGGCACTTCACATCAGGTGGCAACAATATTGGAGCTTCAGCTTCAGCGTTAGTCTTTCCAGTGAATGTTCAGGGCTGATTTCCTTTAGGATTGACTGTTTTGATCTTGCTGTCCAAAAGCCTCTCAAGAGTCTTCTCCAGTGCGACAGTTTGAAAGCATCAATTATTTTGGTGCTCAGCCTTGTATATGGTTCAATTCTCACATCTGTACATGACTGCTGGAAAAACCACAGCTTTGAATGTAAGGAACTTTGTTGGTAAATTTCTGATTTTTGGTACTCTGTCTAGCATTGTCATAGCTTTTCTTCCAAGGAGCAAGCATCTTTTAATTTCATGGCTTCAGTCACCATCCGGAGTGATTTTGGAGCTCAAGAAAGTAAAATCTACTACTGTTTCCACTTTTCCCCCATCTGTTAGGCATGCAGTAATGGGACCAGATGCCATGATCTTAGGTTATCAAATGATGAATTTTAAGTCAGCTTTTTCACTCTCCTTTTTTACCCTCATCAAGTTCCTCTTCACCTTCTGTCATAAGGATAATGTCATCTACATATCTGAGGTTGTTGATATTTCTCCCAGCAAACTTGATTCCAGCTTATGATTCATCCAGTATGGCATTCCACATAATGTACTCTGCATATAAGTTAAATAAGTAGGGTGACAATATACGGTGTTGTCATACTCCTTACCCAACTTTGACCCAGTCTGTTATTCCGTCTGGTTCTAGTTGCTTCTTGACCTTCATACAGGTTTCTCAGGAGATAGGTAAGGTGGTCTGGTATTCCCATAACTTTAAGAATTTTCCACAATATGCTTTGATCCACACAATCATAGGCTTTAGCACAGTCTGTGAAGCAGAAGTAGATTTTTCCACCCCTGGAATTTCCTTCCTTTTTCTATGATCCAACAGATGTAAGCAATTTGATCTCTGTTCCCACTGCCTTTTCTAAATCCAGCTTGTACATCTGGATGTTCTTAGTTCACATACTGTTGAAGCCCAGCTTATATGATTTTGCACATTACCCTGCTAACATGTGAAATGAGCACACTTGTACAGTAGTTTGAACATTTCTTGGCATTGCCCTTCTTTGAGATTGAAATGAAAACTGAACTTTTCCAGTCTGATCATCATTGCTGTGTTTTCCAAATTTGCTGGCATAGTGAGTGCAGCACATTAAGAGCATGATATTTTAGGATTTCAAATAGCTCAGCTGCATTTCCATCACCGCCACTAACTTTGTACTAATGCTTCCTAAGGCCCACTTGACTTACGCTCCAGGATGTATGGGTCTAGGAGAGTGACCACACCATTGTGGTTATCCCAGTGATTAAGATCTTTTTTTTTTTTTTTTTTTAATAGTTCTTCTGTGTGTTCTTGATACCTCTTCTTAATCATGTCTGCCTCTGTTAGGTCCTTGCTGTTTCTGTTCTTTATTGTGCCCATCTTTGAAAGGAATTTTCCTGTAGTATCTTCAATTTTCCTAATGAGATCTCTAGTCTTTCCCATTCTATTGTTTCCCTCTATATCTTAGCATTATTTTACTTAAAAAGACTTTCTTAACTCTCCTTGCTCTTCTCTGGAACTCTGCATTCAGTTGGGTGTATTTTTCCCTTTCTCCTTTGTCTTTTTTTTTCTCTTCTTTCCTCTGCTATTTGTAAGGCCTCACCAGACAACCATTTTGCCTTCTAGCATCTATTTTTCTTTGGGATGGTTTTAGTCACCACCTCCTGTACAATGTTATGAATCTCTATTCATATTTTTTCAGGCACTCTGTCTACCAAATCTAATCCCTTGATCTATTCATCATCTCCACTATATAATTATAAGGGATTTGATTTAGATAATACCTGAATGATCTAATAGTTTTCCCTACTTTCTTCAATTTAAGCCTGAATTTTGCAATATAGAGGTGATGATCTGAGTCACAGTAAGCTCCAGATCTTGTTTTTTTCTGACATTATAGAACTTCTCCATCTTTGGCTACAAAGAATATAACCAGTCTGATTTTGATATTGATCTTCTGGTGATGTCCATGTGTAGAGTCTTGTATTGTTCAAAGAGGTTATTTGCTAAGGACAGTATGTTTTTGTGACAAAATTCTGTTAGCCTTTGCCCTGCTTCATTTTGTATTACAAGGTCAAACTTACCTGTTACTCCAGGTATATCTTGACTTTCTACTTTTGCATTCCAATTACCTATGATGAAAAGAACATCTTTTTTGATGTTAGTTCTAGAGAGTCTTGTATATCTTCAAGAATTGTTCAGCTTCTTTGACATTAATGGTTTGGACATAGACTTGGATTACTGTGATGTTGAATGGGTTGACTTGGAATTGAACCAAGGTCATTGTATAGTTTTTGAGATTGCACCCAAGTACTGCATTTTGGAGTCTTTCATTGACAATGAGGGCTCCTCCACTTCTTCTAAGGTATTCTTGCCCACAGCATTGGATATAATGGTCTTCTGAATTAAACTTTCTCATTCTCATCCATTTTGGTCCACTGATTCCTGAGATGTTGATGTTCACTCTTGTCATATCCTGCTTGACCATATCCCATTTTCCTTGATTCATAGACTTGACATTCCAGGTCCCCATGTTATATTGTTCTTTACAGCATCAGACTTTATTTTCAACACAAGGTACATCCACAGCTGAGTATCACTTCCACTTTGGTTCTCTTTCCCAAATAGCATATTGGACACCTACTGAACTTGGGGATTCATCTTCTGGTGTTATATATTTTTGCGTTTTCATGTTGCTCATGTGGTTCTTGAGGCAAGGATACTGAAATGAGTTGCCACTCTTTTCTCCAGTAGAGCATGTTCTGTCAGAGCACTTCACCATGACCCGTCCATCTTGGGTGGTCCTCACGGCATAGCTCATAGATTCACTGAGTTACACAAGGCTGTGATACATGCGATCATTTCCATTTTGTTAGCTTTCTGTGGTTGTGATTTTCATTCTGGAGGCTGTGGGATTGTAGTTCTTGCTTCTTTTTCTGCCCTCTGATGGATAAGCATAAGAGGCTTGTACCAGCTGAAGGATTCTGGGAAAATCTGATCTTGCCCTAGTGGGCAGGGCCATGCTCAGTAAACCTTTAATCCAATTTTCTGCTGATGGGTGGGTCTGTGCTGTCTCTCTGTTAGCTGTTTGGCCTGAAGAGACCAAGGGGCCCTCCAAAAGAGCTCATGCCAACATGTGCCTCCCAGGACCGCTCCTGCCAGTGCCCTTGTCCCCACTGCAGGCCGCTGCCAACCCTCACATCCACAGGGCACCCACAAACTCACAGGCAGGTCTGGCTCAGTCTCTTGTGGGTCACGTCTCCTTTTCCCTGGGTCCTTGTGCACACAAGGTTTTGTTTGTGCCCTCCAAGTGTTTCTGTTTCATCATCTTGTGGAAGCTCTGTAATCAAATCCTGCTATCCTTCAAAGTCAGGTCTCTGGGGATCCCCAGGCCCTTTGCCAGATCCCCGGTTGGGAAGTCTGATGTGGAGCCTAGAACATTCACGATAGTGTGAGAGCTTCTTGGGTATTATTGTTCTCCATTTTGTGAGTTTTCCACCCAGCAAGTATGGGATTTGATTTTAACCTGATTGCACCCATTCTGCCATTTTGTTGAAGCTTCTTCTTCTTCCTTGAATGTCTACCAATGAGTCTACATTGGTAAGTGAATTCTTTACTACTAATGCCACCTGGGAAACCCTAAATATATCAATAAATTATATATAAAAAAGATATAGCTATAAAGTAGAAATTAAATATGTTAGCAATTATATATTACATAAATAGATGTTTTTAACCAAAATAGACTTCAGTTTATCACAGTATCCTTTACTCATAGGACAGTATTCTCAGGCAGAGAAAACATTCAAAAGTATTTTGATGGAGAAATGAATCTATTCAGATAATTCAATTTAATCATACAATTTACTATAAATTTACAATTTATAATTTACTGTCAGAACCAAGTTCTATCATCTTGCCTGTGCTTTTCAAAACACTGGCTTAGAAAATTTGTTTTTATTAAGATATATTTTAAATTCCATAACTTTGTTAATAATTTCCTCTTTCTTCAGGTCTGATTAATCTATGATGGAAGATGGAAAACCTCTCTTAGTTAAGTATCAACATGCTATTCTAAAAATTTGAATTTATTTTATTTTTAAACTTTTTTTTTCCTATAGGGTTTTATAGCTACCTTCTTCATAAGCTACTGTGAATATGAAATTATTAATTTCATTTTCAGATGAGGAAGAAAATCATTATGAAAATAGAAAATATTATTGCTATAATTATGCAGTAAATCAAAACTAAATCATTGCTAAAATTGTTTTAATAGCATAATTTTAGTTTTTATTATTCCTAATTAAAAAGAAGAAAATATTAGTGAAATAAAATAATTTCCTGTCTCCAAGTTTTCACATTAATATTGTTCTTGCTAGTATTTGTGTATATATCCATCATAATTCAGTAGCTGAAAAAGATGAAGGAACATTCCCTTTCACACCAACAGAAACTGACTTCTGAATTAAAGCTACTTCATGTAGCTACTCTCTCCACAATAGGAATTGATGATCTATTATTTCATAGGATTTGGGACTTTTGACAAGAATATCTGGTAATTAAGAGAATTAAATTGTATGAGTGAACAAGATTAGATTCTGTACAAAACCAAAAAGAAAAGAGAAATTCATACTGCTATAGAACAAACGTTTTAACAAAGCTTTAGGAAAAAAAAAAAAAGAATAGACACTAATCAAACAAAGTATCATTCAAGCATTATATACAATGTAACCAAGAACAGGCCTGAAGAGATGATATTGGAGTAACAGTGAATAATAAAATCCTTCAATGCCAACTCCCATTTTATCAGATTACTAGTTCTTTGATCGGATTATATATGAGAAAAGTACACTAGTAAACTACTAAATATATTTCAATTATTGAATTTGTCATCAATATATCACCAAAAATGACCAACTGCCAAAATTTTGAGTCACCTACAAAGGAGCTGAATCAGAACGAAACTTTCTAGAAACATAAATCTAGCTAACAAAAGCTGCATTATTGAAAATCAAATATAGTCACAGTAGTTGAGCAGTTTTTATGGGACTGGTTCTGTCAAATGTTTTATTTTCATTTTTTAAATTTAAATTCCCAGAAACCCTCAGGTAGGGTTTCCTTCTTGTCTCCATGTTATAGGTAAGACAACTAACTTCAAAAAACTAATTGCTAAATCTCACATGATCAGTATGTGGAAGAGCCAGAATTGATATTTCCATAACCATCTGTCTATTATCATCTATATCTATCTACCATTTCATCCATCCATCTAATTAGCTATCTATCTAAGTCCTCTGAATTAAAACTCCAATGCTGTACGTCCTACCTGGTCAATATGTAGTCATCAGTTCAGTTCAGTTCAGTCGCTCAGTCATCGTGTACGACTCTTTGCGACCCCATGAATCGCAGCACGCCAGACCTCCCTGTCCATCACCAACTCCCGAAGTTCATTCAGACTCATGTCCATCGAGTCAGTGAGGCCATCCAGCCATCTAATCCTCTGTCGTCCCCTTCTTCTCTTTGAATCAATTTTTCTTCAGTTGTTGTTCAGTTGCTAAGTTGTGTCTGACTCTTTGTGACCCCATGGACTGCAGCACACCAGGCTTCCATGTCCTTCACTATCTCCCGGAGCTTGCTCAAACTCATGTCCATTGAGTCAGTGATGCCATCCCACCTTCTCATCCTCTGTCACCCACTTCTCCTCCTGCCTTCAATCTTCCCCAGCATGAGGGTCCTTTCCAATGAGTTGTCTCTTCACATAAGGTAGCCAAAGTATTGGAGCTTCAGCTTCAGCAATAGTCTTTCCAGTGAATATTCAGGAATGATTTCCTTTAGGAGTCACTGTTTTGATCTCCTTGCAGTCTGAGGAAATCTCAAGAACTGCAAGAGTCTTCTCCAGCATAACAATTCAAAAGCATCAATTCTTCAGTGCTCAGCTTTCTTTATGGTCCAGCTCTCACATCTGTACACGAGTACTGGAAAATCCATAGGTTTGACCATACAGCATTTGTTGGCAAAGTGACATCTTTGCTTCTTGATACTCTGTCTAGGTTTGCCATAGCTTTCCTTCCAAGGAGCAATTGTCTTTTAATTTTATGGCTGCTGTCACCATCTAGAATAAAGTAAATAGAGATACTTGGCCCTGGAAGTTGTTGTGGTACCAAGTGAAAAAACATTTGAAATCTGTAGAAACTGCAAAATCTAATACTATTACAGATATCTTTACTACTAATAAATAAAAAGTTCAGGCACTGGGCTTAATAAAGAGCAAAATGTGGTCCAAATTTCATGATATGTAAGTATCATGTCCTACTAACTATACTGTAAGGTATAGTTTGACTATTTCATATATAGTTGAAAATAGAGGATGCATCAGCATTTCATAAAGAGTTCAGAAAACAGGGAAATTTTATTTGATGGAGAATGGGCAGAAAGGCAAAAATAAAGCTTAAGTAGGTTAGCAAATTAATATGGGATATTTTAGGAAAATAGGCCAGGACAAAACAGAAGTATTCAGGAGAAATATATAACTACATTTAGCTAAGTTTTGTGCTATATATATATATATATGTGTGTGTGTGTGTGTGTGTGTGTGTATATATATATATACATATATATAAATTTCTAATCCACCAAACACTGATCAATATGTTTTCATTTTTATCAATAAAATAAGTAAAAAAATAACAATAGTTTGAATGTGCATGGCTATTTAATGTGATTTTTCAGATACTTTATAGGATCAAACCTGTGTAATTAATTTTATGTGATGATATTTGCCCATATTGGTTAGTTATTTATTTCCCAAGTATTTCTTCTTCATTAGTTAGAGAAGTTTTTCATGTTAAGATATTAGTCCTATGGATAGGAGTTGTGGATTTTTTTTTCAGATTAATATTTATCCTTTGATTGTACTAGTATTGATTTTGTAATGGAATTTAAAAATACATATTGGTTTTAATTTTTTTTTCTTTTATGAGTTCTGATTTTTTGTGCCATGGTGAGAAAAAGCCTTCTCCACCTGACATATTTTTTTTTTTTTAATATTCTTCCATGGTATCATCTAGGATTTTTGTGGGTTTTATTTTTATGTTTAAATAGTTAACTTATGTGGAATTTTCCCTGGAGTAATAGTGTGAGACAGGATTCTAATTTCTGTGTTTTCCATGGGTCTACACAATTGTTGAAATGTCATTTATTACAAAACTGAAACTCCAACTTTATCATTCATTAAACTTGTATATGTATTTGGATGTATTTATATATTTTCTCTTCTTCTTAAATAATCTGTTAATTTATGCACTGGCATTACATAATTTTGGAAAGCATAATTTTATAATATGTGTTTAGAATTTCAATATTATTCTTCATTATCCCAGGGATGCAAGGATTCTTCAATATCCACAAATCAATCAATGTAATACACGACATTAACAAATTGAAAAATAAAAACCATATGATTATCTCAATAGATGCAGAGAAAGCCTTTGACAAAATTCAACATCCATTTATGATAAAAACTCTCCAGAAAGCAGGAATAGAAGGAACATACCTCAACATAATAAAAGCTATATATGACAAACCCACAGCAAACATTATCCTCAATGGTGAAAAATTGAAAGCATTTCCTCTAAAGTCAGGAACTAGACAAGGGTGCCCACTTTCACCATTACTATTCAACATAGCTTTGGAAGTTTTGGCCACAGCAATCAGAGCAGAAAAAGAAACAAAAGGAATCCAAATTGGAAAAGAAGAAGTAAAGCTCTCACTATTTGCAGATGACATGATCCTCTACATAGAAAACCCTAAAGACTCCACCAGAAAATTACTAGAACTAATCAATGACTATAGTAAAGTTGCAGGATATAAAATCAACACCCAGAAATCCCTTGCATTCCTATACACTAATAATGAGAAAACAGAAAGAGAAATTAAGGAAACAATTCCATTCACCATTGCAACGGATAGAATAAAATACTTAGGACTATATCTACCTAAAGAAATTAAAGACCTATATATAGAAAACTATAAAACACTGGTGAAAGAAATCAAAGAGGACACTAACAGATGGAGAAATATACCATGTTCATGGATTGGAAGAATCAATATAGTGAAAATGAGTATATTACCCAAAGCAATCTATAGATTCAATGCAATCCCTATCAAGCTACCAATAGTATTCTTCACAGAGCTAGAACAAGTAATTTCACAATTTGTATGGAAATACAAAAAACCTCGAATAGCCAAAGCGATCTTGAGAAAGAAGAATGGAACTGGAGGAATCAACCTACCTGACTTCAGGCTCTACTACAAAGCCACAGTTATCAAGACAGTATGGTACTGGCACAAAGACAGAAATATAGATCAATGGAACAAAATAGAAAGCCCAGAGATAAATCCACGCACATATGGACACCTTATCTTTGACAAAGGAGGCAAGAATATACAATGGATTAAAGACAATCTCTTTAACAAGTGGTGCTGGGAACTCTGGTCAACCACTTGTAAAAGAATGAAACTAGAACACTTTCTAACACCATACACAAAAATAAACTCAAAATGGATTAAAGATCTAAACGTAAGACCAGGAACTATAAAACTCTTAGAGGAGAACATAGGCAAAACACTCTCTGACATACATCACAGCAGGATCCTCTATGACCAACCTCTCAGAATATTGGAAATAAAAGCAAAAATAAACAAATGGGACCTAATTAACCTTAAAAGCTTCTGCACATCAAAGGAAACTATTAGCAAGGTGAAAAGACAGACTTCAGAATGGGAGAAGATAATAGCAAATGAAGCAACTGACAAACAACTAATCTCTAGAATATACAAGCAACTCCTACAGCTCAACTCCAGAAAAGTAAATGACCCAATCAAAAAATGGGCCAAAGAACTAAATAGACATTTCTCCAAAGAAGACATACAGATGGCTAACAAACACATGAAAAGATGCTCAACATCACTCATTATCAGAGAAATGCAAATCAAAACCACCATGAGGTACCATTTCACACCAGTCAGAATGGCTGTGATCCAAAAGTCTACAAGCAATAAATGCTGGAGAGGGTGTGAAGAAAAGGGAACCCTCTTACACTGTTGGTGGGAATGCAAACTAGTACAGCCACTATGGAGAACAGTGTGGAGATTCCTTAAAAAACTGAAAAATAGAACTGCCTTATGATCCAGCAATCCCACTGCTGGGCATACACACTGAGGAAACCAGAAGAGAAAGAGACACGTGTACCCCAATGTTCATCGCAGCACTGTTTATAATAGCCAGGACATGGAAGCAATCTGGATGTCCATCAGCAGATGAATGGATAAGAAAGCCATGGTACATATACACAATGGAGTATTACTCAGCCATTAAAAAGAATACATTTGAATCAGTTCTAATGAGGTGGATGAAACTGGAGCCTATTATACAGAGTGAAGTAAGCCAGAAGGAAAAACACCAATACAGTATACTAACGCATATATATGGAACTTAGAAAGATGGTAACAATAACCCTGTGTACGAGACAGCAAAAGAGACACTGATGTATAGAACAGTCTTATGGACTCTGTGGGAGAGGGAGAGGGTGGGAAGATTTGGGAAAATGGCATTGAAACATGTAAAATATCATGTATGTAACGAGTTGCCAGTCCAGGTTCAATGCATGATACTGGATGCTTGGGGCTGGTGCACTGGGACGACCCAGAGGATGGTATGGGGAGGGAGGGGGGAGGAGGGTTCAGGATGGGGAACACATGTATACCTGTGGCGGATTCATTTTGATATTTGGCAAAACTAATACAATTATGTAAAGTTTAAAAATAAAATTAAAAAAATATAAAGAGAAAAAAAAATTTTATGAATAATCTTGCTTACTTATTTCTCCATATGAACTTTAGACTCAGGTTTTGAAGTTCAAATTATCTTAATTTTATTTTGGATTTCTTTAAAGTTGTTGATTAACTTAGGGGAAATTTTCAGCTTTATTTTATTGAGCCTCTTGCTTTTAAAATAGCAAATAGTGTAACTAAGATCTCTTCTCTTGACATTTTCTCCCTCAACAGCCCCGTCCAAATCAGGACATAGCATAATAAATTTGACAGTCTAGCCCGATGGCGGAGGCCCTGAAGTTTAGCCTAATGAAAAGTCACCTAAGTGAAACTGGCAGTCTGCTGGTGGCTCAGCATGGGACAGATAGCAACCTGCAGCAGAGGCTGGATTCCCCCAGGTCCCTGAGCAGGATGGACAGGAGGGATGGTGGCTGGGGTCCACAGCCCATGAGAACTGAGAGGAGTTAAGGTAGCTGAGGGAAAACATCACCACCCCCCGGAAACCTTGCCTATACCCAGAGGGAAAGACTGAACTGAAAACCCAGCAGCGCCCCTGAGTCCGGCAGGGAAGCAGTATGAAGCCGACCCCTAGGACAACACTGAGTTTTCCTTCGAGTTTTCTCACAATGTGAGTTAAATGTTCAGCCCATCATCCCAGCCCAATTGGGTTATTAATTTTCTATCTTTCCTTGTAGAATAAGGGTTTCAGGAAAGTGGAAATTTTTCTACTTTAATTACCTTTTATATCTCTAGCATTTAGGACACCTCTTAGCAGCTTTAAGGCACTCCAAAAATCTTTTAAAAAGAAAGCTCCACAAATATGTATTGAATAAATAAGTGAATAATAGAGCCATGAATAAATGGAGTGATATTCTGCCAAAGACATTATCTCTGATCACTACATTCCACTAGTGTATTAGTGAGATGGGTCATCAGGAAATAGGAAAGCCCCAAAGGTCAGAAGCCTGAGAAGAGCGATGTGTCAGTTAAAGACAAGCACAATTATTCTTCAGCTTGAATTCCCTTATGTTTATATGTTCTAGGTGAAGCCAAAATGATTACTTAAGTGATTTTTGAAATCTCAATTTGTCTGTATGGCCTTGACTATGTTATATGGTCATTTGAGACCTTAATCTTTCACTTTTCTTCCAAAAAGCAAATTGGAATAGGCATTGACTTTGCTTGTTATCCCTGAAAAAAAAAAAAAATATAACTCAGATGAAACTTTGCTTTCAGTGGCTAATGCAGTTTCTTATTCATGTGTTCATTATGAGTGAACTTGACCATTGCAATAGTTTCCATAATCGCTTCCCTACCGTTAGAACAATTTTTGATGATATCACCCTCATGCTTCACTTGCTTAATTAGACCCCAGTGCATCAATGAGTCATTTTAACTTTCTCCTGTGAAGGCTCTTCATGCCAAGGGCTAACCCCTGTCTCTAAGTTTTATGTTGTTCTTCTTAGCCAGGGCAATAAGATATTTTAGTGCAGTTGCTTTCTAGGCAATTCAAATAACTTTTTATTAGTAACAAAATAAATCTTCACTCGTTTCTTTGATGCTATTTGAGTACAAAGACATTTGATATTTTTGTAATACCTACTATGTGTGAGATCCATATAGTAACTGAGTAGTAGCTCACTGTAAAAATTTGGAGAATATAAAAGTTTATAAAATAGAAAATAAAATTAACTGATATTTCCTACCAGCCTAGAAGTAACCATTCTTAATGGTGTATATAAGATTTAACAGGATTTTCCTATAGATATACTGAATATATGCATATGATTGTGCTGATCATACAGTTATCTACTTATTCAGCTTTGGACATTTTCTCATTTTATTAAAATATTTCAATTTTTAAAAACACTTTGTATAATGACTCTAAGTTCTTTTCCTAAAATTTTTAATTCATATTGGAGTATAACTGATTAACAGTGTTGTCTCAGTTCCCAGTATATAGCAGTTACTCAGTTATATATATACATGCAGCTGCTGCTGCTGCTGCTGCTAAGTCACTTCAGTCGTGTCCGACTCTGTGCGACCCCATAGATGGCAGCCCACCAGGCTCCCCTGTCCCTGGGATTCTCCAGGCAAGAACACTGGAGTGGGTTGCCATTTCCTTCTCCAATGCATGAAAGTGAAAAGTGAAAGTGAAAGTGAAGTCGCTCAGTCATGTCCGACTCCTAGCGATCCCATAGACACCAGCCTGCCAGGCTCCTCCGTCCATGGGATTTTCCAGGCAAGAGTACTGGAGTGGGTTGTCATTGCCTTCTCCGATACACGCAGCTATTGTTTTTCAAATTCTATTGTAAACTGTTTATGCCATTTCCAATGAGCAATTGAAATCACAACTGATGAAATTAAAAGCAAGAGCTGAAACAAGGAACAAATAACTTCAGGGATACAAACTAACATGGGTAATCTCATGATTGGGTACCTCTATTTTCATGGTCAGTTTAATTTAGAAACTGATTTTTAAAAGTATGATTTCTGATGCTTAAGTGAATTATGTAACGGTTTCTATAATAAAGAGAATTGTAAACAAAGTTTTCTAATTTAAAGCACTGACTTATTAACCAACTTACATTCAGTCTTCTCACATCTAACTTGTAACATCAGAGTTTTAATGCTAAGTAACTTCAGTCGCGTCCGCCTCTGTGCGACCCCAGAGACGGCAGCCCACCAGGCTCCACCATCCCTGGGATTCTCCAGGCAAGAACACTGGAGTGGGTTGCCATTTCCTTCTCCAATGCATGAAAGTGAAAAGAGAAAGTGAAGTCGCTCAGTCGTGTCCGACTCCTAGCAACCCCATGGACTGCAGCCCACCAGGCTCCTCCATCCATGGGATTTTCCAGGCAAGTTACTGCAGTGGGGTGCCATTGCCTTCTCCGAGAGTATTATTACATATTATTAAATATATATCTCCAACTCACACACATTAGAATTAAAATGTTTGCAATATAAATATCATTTGTATTTTCAGTCATATATAATGCATGAGACCTGTAGAAGGCAATATACTTTCTGCCTTCCCCCGAAATGACACAAAGTTGCATTAAATTGAATAAATCAGTTTCAGGTTCGCAGTGCACACTAGATTTATGAATTATCAGCTAATTACTACTGCTAGCTTAAGAGAGAGAGGAATGGTATCAGAGTGGGCATGTGAGGTGA
Organism: Bubalus kerabau; assembly: GCF_029407905.1. NCBI lineage: Eukaryota > Metazoa > Chordata > Mammalia > Artiodactyla > Bovidae > Bubalus > Bubalus kerabau. The sequence continues at coordinate 4,600,912 of NC_073635.1, read as the reverse complement.
GTTGGATTATGTGCTAGTAAAGAAACAAATTAGAAATACGTGGGTTCAAGGATGGTCTTGACCAGTATCAAGGCAATTATACCCTGAAGCTCAGTTTTGTAAAGTTATTGGAGAGGAAGAAGCGTAGAGCCAGAAACCTATGTTTTATTAATACATCCAAGATTCTCGAAATTCTTGCATCAATTCTTGTTCTGTTTGCTAAACTGCACTATTGGGAAACAAGATTAGTAAAAAATTAATATAATAACAGTCACCAAACAGAGATCTCTCCTGAGCAGCAAGATAGACCCTCCTGTCCTGTCCACAGTGTCCTTAATATTCCACCCCGTGAAAGAAAAGGATCAGGAGGAAGAATTAAGAGACGGTGATGGAGACATTGGCTTCATACCACCTGAGGGTTTTCATTTCAGATTAGCTTTTTTTTTTTTTTTCCTTTTAAATTAGGATTGAATTCTTTGAAAATTAAGTTAAGGCATTAATTGAAATCAGTGTGAAAAGTTGAAGAACTAAATGATGATGGATTAAAATGAGAAAGTTAGCAAAGGTGAAGTGGCAAAGCTATTCCATAATTCCATCAGAGAAGACCAACTCAAAATTTATTGGTAAAGGCATAGGGACCTCGAAGCAGAGGGAGCACCTGGTTTATGAGTTTATTTTCTGAACACTGTTTTGATGGTGGTAGTAAAACTTTCTTTGAGACGAATTGCTACAGCAGAAGGTTAACATCACGTAGGACTGAATAGTAGTGCGTTCTTAGAGCAGCTTCAGATTGTGACCATCATCTGTGTAATTGCAACCACTTCAAACAAGCCACTATTTTCTAGAGTCTATTCTGAGGTAACTGGAAATTCTAAATTGCTTAAGAATAAATTAAGAGCACAGAGCTCTCATCTGGATAACTACTACAAAACACAAGTTTCATCTCTGTAAGAATTCTTTAAAGAAAAGTCTCTCTTCATCACTTTTTCTTAATTTTTATAAGATGCTTTAAAAACCATATAATTCTCAGTAATAGTCTGGTTGGTAAAAAGAACCCAGAATGAAGACATTACTTTTAAACTATTCTCCCTGATGGCTTATTAATAAGTATAAAATGACTGAAAATGTGAAAGAGTTCAATAAACACTTCCCTTTAAATTAGCACATGCAGGGAAACACTTAAAGGGTTATTTGGCAGCATTTGGTAAATTTGACCCTGAGAATTGAGGATGTTTATTATTATTGTTTGTTTGCTTATATGGTTTTTGCTATATTTATTATTTAACTGAGTAAAAACAGAATTAAGAGAAAGCATCAGGCAAAACAGAAGATGTTTGTTATGACAGATTTAATTAGCTGACACAAGTATTATTTGAGCACTTTTAACAACATGACCTTCAAAGGCTTCTCAGGGGACACAACAAGAGAAAGAGCTTCCTTTACAAATGACAGCTGCTGGTAATTCTCTGTATTTACACATTTTGTTCCTTCTAAAAAGCACAATATGCCCTTAGTTTTTGATGTTCCTCTAAGGTTAATGGGTCTGAACTCATATTTTGTGATAATCCAGCTCTTGCATAGTAGGCCAAGTTTAGTGCCAAGTCAGGGGAATAAGGATTATTTTACAGCTAAGACTTTGAAAGGCCACAAAACACGGGGAGAGTGAAAAGTATTGAATTAAAAGATTAGTATTAATCCTAGATTATCACCAAAGTCACCTAGATATTCTCATGGTGCCTATGATCCCTCCAGATGCTCGATCTTCACCTGACTGCAGATTTATTCTTTCTTACACACGTCTTTGATCAGGCTACAACCTTAAGAAAAATGTTCAATGGCCTCTTAGATATGAAGTGTCAATGTTATCCCCTAAACCCTCTGCCCATCACTTATCTTGCCACATTTCTATACTCCTCAATTATGTAAAGTTTCCACTGCAGCCAGGCTACTACATGTTGCTCTAGTGTGAATTAAAACTTCACTGCCTCACACCCTCAACCCATAAGACCATTCTCAGACAAACATCTTGCACGCCTAACTGCTTCTCTAGAAACCTCCTTTTCATTGATATGATCCCCAAATATTCTAAGAAAAAAGAATATTAAACTCTCAACTCCAGTGATCAATGCAAAGAAATAGAGGAAAACAGTAGAATGGGAAAGACTAGAGATCTCTTCAACAAAATTACAGATACCAAAGGAACATTTGATGCAAGTCAGTCAGTCAGTTTAGTCACTCAGTTGTGTCTGACTCTTTGCAACCCCATGGACTACACGCCAGGCCTCCCTATACATCACCAACTCCCAGAGTTTACTCAAACTCATGTCTATTAAGTCGGTGATGCCATCCAATCATCTCATCCTCTGCTGTCCCCTTCTTCTCCCACCTTCAGTCTTTTCCTAGCATCAGGATCTTTTCAAATGAGTCAGCCCTTCGCATCAGGTGGCCAAAGTATTGGAGCTTCAGCTTCAACATCAGTCCTTTCAATAAATACTCAGGACTGATTTCTTTTAGGATGGACTGGTTGGATCTCCTTGCAGTCCAAAGGACTCTCAAGAGTCTTCTCCAATACCACTTCAAAGATGAGCACAATAAAGGACATAAATGGTATGGCTCTAACAGAAACAGAAGATATTAAGAAGATGTGGCAAGAATACACAGAAGAACTATACAAAAAATGATCTTCATGACCCTGATAACTGCAATGTGATGTGATCACTCACCTAGAGCCAACACCCTGGAATGCAAAGTCAAATGGGCCTTAGGAAACATCTCCACAAACAAAGCTAATGGAGGTGATAGAATTCCAGTTGACCTATTTCAAATCCTAAAAGATGATGCTGTGAAAGTGCTGCACTCAAAATGCCAGGAAATTTGGAAAACTCAGCAGTGGCCACAGGAATGGAAAAGGTCATTTTTCATTTAAATCCCAAAGAAGAGCAAACCAAAGAATGTTCAAACTACCACACAATTTCACTAATCTCACACACTAGCAAGTTCAGTTCAGTTCAGTCACTCAGTCCTGTCCTACTCTTTGTGACCCCATGAATTGCAGCACACCAGGCCTCCCTGTCCATCACCAACTCCCGGAGTTCACCCAAACCCATGTCCATCGAGTCAGTGATGCCATCCAGCTATATCATCCTCTGTTGTCCCCTTCTCCTCCTGCCCCCAATCCCTCCCAGCATCAGAGTCTTTTCCAATGAGTCAACTCTCCGAATGAGATGGCCAAAGTATTGGAGTTTCAGCTTTAACATCACTCCTTCCAATAAACACCCAGGACTGATCTCCTTTAGAATGGACTGGTTGGATCTCCTTGCAGTCCAAGGGACTCTCAAGAGTCTTCTCCATCACCACAGTTCAAAAGCATCAATTCTTTGGTGCTCAGCTTTCTTCACAGTCCAACTCTCACATCCATAGTGCTCAAAATTCTCCAAGCCAGACTTCAACAGTATGTGAACCATGAACTTCCAGATGTTCAAGCTGGATTTAGAAAAGGCAGAGAACCAGAAATCACATTGCCAACATCCATTGGATCATAGAAAAAGCAGAAGAGTTCCAGAAAAAAAAAACAAAATCTACTTCTGCTTTATTGATTATGCCAAAGCCCTTGACTGTGTTGATCAAAACAAAAGGTAGAAAATTCTTAAAGAGATGGGAATACCAGACCACCTTACCTGTCTGCTAAGAAATCTGTATGCAGGTTAAGAAGCAATAGTTAGAACCAGACATGGAAAAACAGACTGGTTCCAAATTGGGAATGGAGTTCGTCAAGGCTGTATACTGTCACTCTGCTTATTTAACTTATAGGCAGAGTACATCATCGAAATGCCGGGCTAGATGAAACAACCTGGAATCAAGATTGCAGGGAGAAATATTAATAACCTCAGATACACAGGTGACACCACCTTTCTGGCAGAAAGTGAAGAAGAACTAGAGAGTCTCTTGATGAAAGTGAAAGAGGAGAGTGAAAAAGCTGGCTTAAAACTCAACATTCAAAACCTAAGATCATGACATCTGGTCCTATCGTTTCACAGCAAATAGATGGGGAAACAATGGAAACAGTGACAGACTTTATTTTCTTGGGCTCCAAAATCACTGCAGATGGTGACTGCAGCCATGAAATTAAGAGATACTTGCTCCTTGGAAGAGGAGCTATGGCAAACCTAGACAGCATATTAAAAAAGCAGAGACATCTTTGCTGACAAAGGTCCATCTAGTCAAAGCTATGGTTTTTCCAGTAGTTATGTATGGATGTAAGAGTTGTATCATAAAGAAATCTGAGCACTGAATAATTTATACATTTGAACTATAGTGTTGCAGAAGACTCTTGAGAGTCCCTTGAACTGCAAGGAGATCCAAATAGTCAATTCTAAAGATCAGTCCTGAATATTCATTGGAAGGTCTGATGCTGAAGCTGAAACTCCAATAGTTTGGCCACTTGATGTGAAGAACTGACTCCTTGGAAAAGACCATGATCCTGGGAAAGATTTAGGGAAGGAGGAGAAGAAGACGAGAGAGAATGAGATGGTTGGATGGCATCACTAACATGATGGACATGAGTTTGAGCAATCTCCAGGAGTTGGTGATGGACAGGGAAGCCTGGTATGCTGCAGTCTGTGGGGTCACAAATAGCTGGACACAATTGAGCGATTGAACTGAACTGATTAGTTAGTAGTGTGCTCATGATTTTCTCATAGCCTGTTTCTTTGAGCTCAAAGTGAGGACATGCAGCTCATGATGGTCCCTCTGTTTGGACTAAAAAAAAAAAAAAAAAAAAAAAAAACAACTCCCTAGTTACTCAATCATTAGCCAGTTGTGTTAGGGTTTCCCAAGTCATGCTAGTAGTAAAGAATTTGTCTACCGATGCAGGAGATGCAGGAGAATGGGATTTGATCCCTGGGTAGGGAACATCCCTTGGAAGAGGAAATGGCAACCCACTCCAGTATTCTTGCCTGGAGAATTCCATGGACAGAGGAGCCTGGTGGGCTCCAGTCCATGGGGTTGCAAAGAGCTGGGCATAACTGAGAATTAATGCAAATAAAAAATTACTGATATATTTACCAGCAATCAGAAGAGTTACAGAATTTTGAACATGGATAACGGTACTGCTGCTGCTGCTGCTACTAAGTCACTTCAGTCATGTCCGACTCTGTGCGACCCCATAGGCAGCAGCCCACAAGGCTCCCCCGTCCCTGAGATTCTCTAGGCAAGAACACTGCAGTGGGTTGCCATTTCCTTCACCATGGATAATGCTAATTATTTGCAAATAACAAAGGTCACCACAGAGTTAATGAAGAAACTTCAAGAGGTACACGGGTCCCCCCCTGCCTGTGGTGTTCTTGCCTTCTTTCCAGTCCACCTTGTGTCTTGTGTCTGCAGGACAGTAGTTGGACAATACTTTGTATGATTAACTTCTTTTCTGATCCTCCAGAATCTTTACTGTTTTCCAGGTTAGAGACACTTGGCTGATATGTTTTCACTTAAGAATTCTTTTAGAGGTTTAAACTTTAGTAAATAATTTAGAAAGAATAAATACACTTTATGTGTTGAACATTGTAGAATCAAATAAACAATTAACATATGTAAGAAAATAACTACTATTTACTGAGTATTGATATATTCTAATACTTTTCAGTGGTTTTTGTGGATGTATCCTATTTGTTTTCAATTTTTAATAATGAAAAATTGAAACTCAGGATGGTTAACCAACCTCAATGTCGCGTAGTCAGAATAACAGTGGTCAGATCTATACTCAATATGCTGCGTTTAAAACACAAAAAACAAGTAAAAAAATTCAAAAATAAAATAAGATTCTATTTCTCTTGACTAAATAGCTGGGAGAGATAAAGCTGAGTTGTATGATAAATGTGTTTTTAATTATTTCAGGAACTTTTGATCAATTTTACAGGCAGTTTCAGAATTTTACATTCTTACCAGCAGTTTGTAAATATTCCAGCACCACAACATTTTACCAGATCTTGGTAATTTTAGCAATTTAAAATTGTAACCACTCTAATTGATATGTATTGATATCTATCTAACTGAGGATTTTTCTTGCATTCTCTTAGTGACAAATTATATTAAGCATCTTTTCTTGGGTATATGACTATTCTGTGTAATGTCTGCCCCAAAATTTTGCTCATTTTTATTGGCCTGTCATATGTCTACACAAAAAATTGTACATAAACATTCATAATTGTTTTATTTACAATAGCCAAAAATGGTAAATAATCCATATGTCCAACCATAGGTGAATGGTAAATAATAAATGTATCAATGCAATGATTAGTAGACAATAACTAGAAACTATTGCTATATGCTGCAAACTGAATGAATCTAGAAATCACTGTGCAGAATGAAAGAAACCATACCAAGATGAAAATTCTGTATGATTATATATATATTATATACACACACATACATGTATATATACATATATACACATTTATATAAATGTACATAGAGAGAAATAAATGTGTATATATATAACATAATATATACAATAAATAGCCAGGTAAAGACACAGATACATAAATATTTGGGGCTTCATTTAAGTGATGATCTCATAGAGATATACATTTGTCAGACTCCTTAAATTGTACTCTTTAAATGGGATCAGAAATTATACTTCATGCTGATAGTGAATGCGGAGAAGGCAATGGCACCCCACTCCAGTACTCTTGCCTGGAGAATCCCATGGACAGAGGAGCCTGGCAGGCTACAGTCCCTGGGGTCGCTAGGAGTCAGACACGACGGAGTGACTTCACTCACTTTTCACTTTCGTGCACTGGAGAAGGAAATGGCAACCCACTCCAGTACTCTTGCCTGGAGAATCCCAGGGATGGGGGAGCCTGGTGGGCTGCCGTCTATGGGGTCACACAGAGTCTGACACAACTGAAGTGATAGCAGCAGCAGCAGTGATAGTGAATGATGGTCGAAAGGTAGAGACATGGATACAGGTATATGTACATCCTGAGGGAGAGATCAAAGAAAATATTATCCCAGTGTTATGCTCCTCACTATGCCTAATGAGAATAAAGGAAATGTCACTATATGGAAATATCTCTAACATGGTTTTGATCTTATCTGTTGCTGCTTCTTGCTGTATCTTGTTTTTTTTAATATAGTTTTATTGAAGTATTATTATTTACAATATTTTATTAATTTCAGGTGTATACAGCAAAAAGTGATTCAGTCATACATATATATATATATATATGTGTATGTATTTTAGTTCTTTTCCATCATAGGTTGTTACAGGATATTGAATATAGTTGCCTATATTATGCATCTTATTTCCATGTCATTTACTGATTTTGGATAACATCCATTTAAAAACCTCTGAAAGCTCTCAGTTTGTTCATAATCGCTTATACTTAAGTCTTGGGTGTTCTTTGGAAGGACTGATGCTAAAGCTGAAACTCCAATATTTTGGCCACCTCATGCGAAGAGTTGACTCATTGGAAAAGACTCTGATGCTGGGAGGGATTGGAGGCAGGAGGAGAAGGGGACGACAGAGGATAAGACGGCTGGATGGCATCACCAACTCGATGGACATAAGTTTGGATGAACTCCGCGAGTTGGTGATGGACAGGGAGGCCTGGCCTGCTGCAATTCATGGGAGCGCAAGGAGTCGGACATGACTGAGCGACGGAACTGAACTGGAAGAATACTTTTGTAGTCAACGTTGTTTCTAAAGTCATAAGCTATTCTTCCCTTATTGTTCATATATAGCACAAAATACACCATTTTATGAATGCCACTTTCTGCTATGAGCTTCCCTGGTGATTCAGATAGTAAAGAATCCACCCGCAATACAGGAAGATCTGGGTTCGATCCCTGGGTCTGGAATATCCTGGAGAAGGAAATGCCAACCTATTGCAGAATTTTTGCCTTGGAGAATCCATAAACAGAGGAGCCTGGCAGGCTACGGTCCACAGGGTCGCCAAGAGTCGGACGTGAATGAGCTACTAGCGCTTTCTCGCTTTTCACACTCTGCTAATGCGTACCCTTGCAGAACAATCATTACTCTTGTGAAATTATTGGAAATGAATTATCTTTTTGCCATTTACACTTCCAGGATGAGCAGTTATGTATACACAATAACTTCAACAGGAAGAGGATGATTTCAACGTTCAGTATTGTCAAAAAAATCTCTCCCATTATGCAGTCAATCTTGATAATCTGAAAAAGGGATCAAAGGGTTAAAACAACAGCTTATCTGCAGCTCCTACCACACATACACACACACACACACACACACACACACACATATATATACACATATACATATTTTCACACACAAAATAAATGAACTCAGTAAATATTTATTGGCCTTCCCTCCTAACTCAGTTGGTAAAGAATCTTCCTGCAACACAAGAGACCCGGGTTCGATTCCTGGACCAGGAAGATCCCTTGGAGAAGGAACTGGCAAACCACCCCAGTATTCTTACCTGGAGAATCCCATGTACAGAGGAGCCTGGCAGGCTGCAGTCCATGCAGTCATAAGAGTTGGACACAACTTAGCAACTAAACCACAAAATTTATTGAATGTTTAAATGAATTTCAGGTGAAGTCTGAAAAATAGTTCTCTTTAAAATTGTTTAACTTCCTTCAGAATCATAAATAAACTGCAGTACATTATGGAGACTAGTATTAATACTCTAGCACACTATACTTCACTCTCTAAACAGCTCTCTCAATCCTGTAAAGTTCTGACACCTGATGGGGAAATATAAACAAGAAGAAATTTAGCTATAAGTTGAGTGGGAAATCTAGTGTAACCATGAAATTTTGAAAGTGAGTGCTTCATCTGCTTTATTTCTTCAAATTTAGGCTGGGTGATCTCCATGTAGATATGGGTCAGTAAATCACTTGAAAGACTTCTTCTAATAAATTTGGTACAAAGTAAATGTAGAGGTTTGCTTAAGTTAAACCCAGTTTCTTTAATTCTCTGATCCTAATTCTTCTCTGATACTAATTCTTCAAGTATCCTCATGCTTGTTTTCAAATTAGAAAAAAAAAAAAAATGCACGTATCTATACTACCTCTGAATAGAGCTGGAGCGTCCTCTTCAGAAATCTGTTTCCCTCATCAGCTCACTCAAGATGGTCTCTCCCTAACTTAACTACCTCCCTTTTAATTGGCAACATGGGCTAGTTTTGCTTCAGATACTCGTCAGGGAATGTTATGTATATGAATATCCACTGAGGAAAAGCATTTTTGGATAACTGTCTGATAGACATTCATCTGGCTGTTTTGAAATCTAATCCTGGATAAACCTAGGCTAAGCAAAAGCTCTACGTGCTCCGGCTTATATTACAGAAATCAGCAAAAAACCCTGGTTTTACTGATTTACTTTTTGACAGAATAAACCAGACATTTGTGAGCACAACATGATACTATATATATGCTGTTACTGCTGCTAAGTCGCTTCAGTTGTGTCCGACTCTGTGTGACCCCATAGACCGCAGCCCACCAGGCTCCGCCGTCCCTGGGATTCTCCAGGCAAGAACACTGGAGTGGGTTGCCATTTCCTTCTCCAATATATATATGTTTTTTGAAATATTTATCAATTTTCAAGAATATTGGTGAATCTATAAAATTGCCTTATTTTACTTTCAGAGAAAAAGTGATTTCTATAGTTTTTAAATTAAATACAATGCAAAAATTGTCAGTGGTTTGATTTAGGTGAAATTTTAAAATTATATAAGTAGAATGGGTTTCATATATATTTAGGATTTGTACAAATCTACACTGGCTTAGCTATGTCTGTGTCCATGACAATGATATGTACATTTTGTGAGGAATTTGTTTTTAATATGACTTTTTAAGATTTTTCATAATCATTTTCAAACTTTCATGTTATAATTACTAAATTTGAAATGAATTACTCCAATTTTCAAATGATTCTTCTCTCTAGGACACATTATTTTTAATAGATAAAACTCTGAAAGTGTTGCGACACCTGGTAAGATCAAATCAAATTCTTCAAAACAGGGAATGTTCTCAATTCTTTTTATTTTTAATATTTAAATGTGTAAATATTTCAGACCAAAGATTTTTCAAGAGAGTAACCCTTTGCTTCTATTTAGAATATCTTTCTAAGTATTGTATAAGAAAATGCTCATAGAATCATTGTCTTTGCTTATAATTGCTTTATTTCCCTAAATTTAAATAATACAAAAACCATAGACTTCAATTTGATTCCATTTTAGCAATGAATATAAATGTATCCAATTAAAAATAAGCTCCATAAAAAGATTTCTTCTACAAGTAAAGATATTGCAGGTGACACTCTAAAATTCAGAGTTAACTTTTATACTCCATTTGCAGTAGCAAAATTTAAAGGAGTTTTCCTCCTTTAATTTATAGGGATAAATTTCAGTTTCAAACATATTTCAATATGTTAAATTCACTAAAGTTTCAAAAATAAAGATTTTAGTGTCCCATTTATTGACTATTTTAATTAAATTTTATTTTTAACAAAATGCAACTAAAATATAGAATATTATACATTTCACAACCTCAATTTTTATTTGACTAGTGGATTAGCACTGTGGTTTTTTTTTTTTTTTGGATAATTGTACCAAAGGCAATTCAAAGTACATTTATGCTTCAAAACTCTCTTAAATTATTAGGACAGTTTTATATCCCTCTGCTTCATTCTATCTAAATCGGTATTTGTATTTTTATCTTAAAAAAGCATTTATTTTCATTGATAAACTTTTAAAATTAATTTTAAAAAGTAATTATATTAATTCAGATGTTTCACCTTTTAAACACAAAAAAACATCAAAAAGTTGATACCTTGAATTGAAAGAGAGAAAAATGAATCATTACCAGAATTAGTTTATTTTACTCTTTGAAGTTACTGATGACACATATAACTGTCCATCATCTAATTGTCCATGAAAGTTTTCATGTTCCAATGTAGCTAACACATGAACAGCTATCAGTTCACTTTTTCTATATACAGAAGAAAATTTGAGACAAAAAAAAAAAAAAATAAGTGAGTTTGTAAGTTCAGCATCTGGGTAGATTTTGTTTGTAAAAAAAAAAAAAATACTTTCACTAAAAAATAAGTGGAAATAATATAGAAGAAACATTATTTGATCCAAATGTAAAGTTATCCTTCAGAATATGCTAATATATTATTTACAGTTCATGTATTAAACCATTATCAGTGAGCAGTCTTTAAAGTAATGGCAAATTATTGAAGCAGATGTTGACTCTGATGCAGTAGATCTGTGTCTCCTGGTTTTCATGTGGTCACAGACACAAAAATATTTTGTGCAAGTTATACATTCATCTTCAAATTTCTTTTGTGAATGAGACAATAGGGTGGAAATTATGCTTTTAATATACAAGCTTTATTTCTGTGATCTAGTTTTTTCCAAAAGGATATCAGTTCAGTTCAGTTCAGTCACTCAGTCATGTCCGACTCTTTGCAACCCCATGAATTGCAGCACACCAGCCCTCCCTGTCCATCACCAACTCCTTGAGTTAACCCAAACTTATGTCCATCGAGTGGGGGATGCCATCCAGCCATCTCATCCTCTGTCATCCCCTTCTCCTCCTGCCCCCAATCCCTCCCAGCATCAGGGTCTTTTCAAATGAGTCAACTCTTCTCATGAGGTGGCCAAAGTATTGGAGTTTCAGCTTTAGCATCAGTCCTTCCAATGAACACCCAGGACTGATCTCCTTTAGGATGAACTGGTTGGACCTCCTTGTAGTCCAAGGGACAATCAAGGGTCTTCTCCAAAACCATAGTTCAAAAGCATCAATTCTTCAGCACTCAGCTTTCTTCACAGTCCAATTCTCATATCCATACATGACCACTGGAAAAACCATAGCCTTGAATAGATGGACCTTTGTTTGCAAAATAATATCTCTGCTTTTTAATATGCTATCCAATTGGTCATAACTTTCTTTCCAATTATCTGAATGTTGAGTTTTAAGCCAACTTTTCCACTCTCCTCTTTGACTTTCATCAAGAGGCTTTTTAGTTCCTCTTCACTTTCTGCCATAAGGGTGGTATCATCTGCATATCTGAGGTTATTGATATTTCTTCCAGCAATCTTGCTTCCAGCTTGTGCTTCTTCCAGTCCAGCATTTCTCATGATGTAATAAGTTAAATAAGCAGGGTGACAATATACAGCCTTGACGTACTCCCTTTCCTATTTGGAACCAGTCTGTTGTTCCATGTCCAGTTCTAACTGTTGCTTCCTGACCTGCATACAGGTTCCTCAAGAGGCAAGTCAGGTGGTCTGGTATTCCCATCTGTTTCAGAATTTTCCAGTTTATTGTGATCCACACAGTCAAAGGTTTTGGCATAGTCAATAAAGCAGAAATAGATGTTTTTCTGGAACTCCCTTCCTTTTTTGATGATCCAGTGAATGTTGGCAATTTGATCTCTGGTTCCTCTGCCTTTTCTAAAACCAGCTTGAACATCTGAAAGTTCATGCTTCACGAATTGCTGAAGCCTGGCTTGGAGAATTTTGAGCATTACTTTACTAGCATATGAGATGAGTGCATTTGTGAGAAGTTTGAACATTCTTTGACATTGCCTTTCTTTGGGATTGGAATGAAAACTGACCTTTTCCAGTCCTGTGGCCACTGCTGAGTTTTCCAAATTTGCTGACATATTGAGTGCAGCACTTTCACAGCATCATCTTTTAGAATTGAAATAGCTCAACTGGAATTCCATCACCTCCACTAGCTTTGTTTATAGTGATGCTTTCTAAGGCCCACTTGACTTCACATTCCAGGATGTCCAGCTCTAGGTGAGTGATCACACCATCGTGATTATCTGGGTCGTGAAAATCTTTTTGGTACAGTTCTTCTGTGTATTCTTGCCACCTCTTCTTAATATCTTCTGCTTCTGTTAGGTCCATACCATTTCTGTCCTTTATCAAGCCCATCTTTGCATGAAATGTTCCCTTGGTATCTTTAATTTTCTTGAAGAGATCCCTAGTCTTTCCCATTCTGTTGTTGTCCTTTATTTCTTTGCATTGATCACTGAAGAAGGCTTTCTTATCTCTCCTTGCTATTCTTTGGAACTCTGAATTTAGATGCTTATATCTTTCCTTTTCTTCTTCGCTTTTTACTTCTCTTCTTTTCACAGCGATTTGTAAGGCCTCCCCAGACAGCCATCTTGCTTTTTTGCATTTCTTTTCCATGGGGATGATCTTGATCCCTGTCTCCTGTACAATGTCGTGAACCTCCGTCCATAGTTCATCAGACACTCTGTCTATCAGATCTAATCCCTTAAATCTATTTCTCACTTCCACTGTATAATCATAAGGGATTTGATTTAGGTCATACGTGAATGGTCTAGTGGTTTTCCCTACTTTCTTCAATTTAAGTCTGAACTTGGTAATAAGGAGTTCATGATCTGAGCCACAGTCAGCTCCTGGTCTTGTTATTGCTGAATGTATAGAGCTTCTCCATCTTTGGCTGCAAAGAATATAATCAATCTCATTTCAGTGTTGACCATCTGGTGATGTCCATGTGTAGAGTCTTCTCTTTTGTTGGTTGAAGAGGGTGTTTGCTGTGACTAGTGCGTTCTCTTGGCAAAACTCTATTATCCTTTGCCCTGCTTCATTCCATACTCCAAGGCCAAATTTGCATGTTACTCCAGATGTTTCTTGACTTCCTACTTTTGCATTCCAGTCCCCTATATGAAAAGGACATCTTTTTTGGGTGTTAGTTCTAAAAGGTCTTGAAGGTCTTCATAGAACCGTTCGACTTCCGTTACTGATTGGGGCATAGGCTTGGATTACTGTGATACTGAATGGTTTGCCTTGGAAACGAACAAAGATCCTTCTGTTGTTTTTGAGATTGCATCCAAGTACTGCATTTTGGACTCTTTTGCTGACCTTGATGGCTAATCCATTTCTTCTAAGGGATTCCTGCCTACAGTAGTAGATAATGGTCATCTGAGTTAAATTCACCCATTCCAGTCCATTTTAGTTCGCTGATTCCTGGAATATCGACGTTCACTCTTGCCATCTCCTGTTTGACCACTTCCGATTTGCCTTGATTCATGGACCTGACATTCCAGGTTCCTATTCAATATTGCTCTTTACAGCATATACTGCAAATTTAAAAATAAAAAAAATAAATAGATGTTAGTTGAATGGTTTTCCTTTTAAAATTTACTCTAGCAAAAGCATTCACACTATTCTCTATATTCTCTATGGCAAGACTACTCAGCCTTTATTCCGTACACATTTCCCATATGTTTTTAATGTTAAAATCTATCCTATTAAATGGAGACCTAAAGTGTTCTTGTACCTGGTGGGCCACTCCATGGGCCCCAGGAATGGCAAGCTATTGCACCATGTGACCACTAGGGGCAGTACATTGGTAAAATTGAAAGAGGAAAGAAAGGCTTCCTACCCTTCAGTGTGGAGGGACACTTAAACAGCCCTTTTTTTGATAGAAGAGTGTTAATCATGTTATATCTGATAAGGGTTGGAAAAGGAAATGTCAATCATAACCAATTGTCTTTCAGATTTTATCAGAGAGTGCTTTTAATTGCACAAACTTGTCACACCATACTAAGAGAAAGTATGGCAAAAAGTATAAATACAAATTGGGATCAAACAAACCACCAAATCTATGCTTAGTTTAATGCTGCTGCTGCTAAGTCAATTCAGTCGTGTCTGACTCTGTGCGACCCCATAGACGGCAGCCCACCAGGCTCCCGTCCCTGGGATTCTCCAGGCAAGAACACTGGAGTGGGTTGCCATTTCCTTCTCCAATGCATGAAAGTGAAAAGTGAAAGTGAAGTCGCTCAGTCGTGTCCGACTCTTCGCGACCCCATGGACTGCAGCACACCAGGCTCCTCCATCCATGGGATTTTCCAGTCAAGAGTACTGGAGTGGGGTGCCATTGCCTTCTCCGTAGTTTAATGCAATTATTAATAAAATTATATTACCAAGGAACAAAACAAAAGTCTGGGACAATTCAAAACAAGACAGGGTGTGATGCCAGAACAGTAGGCCTAAGCTGCATTCATCTTTTGAAAACTGGAATGTGATCACCCCCTTCATACCCAGATCCTAAAATCTAGGCTAACTCTGCTTAGCGGTTATGATCATTTCTTGATAAGATCTTTCCCTTAAAAAAGAATCTAATTTCTCCCAATTTAATCTACATATTACTTCCAAATCTGCCTGGCTCTTCTTATGTATTTTGCCTTAAAAATTTGACAGCACTTTTATGTTAAATAAAAGTCCATAAATCTTCATACATTTAATGTTTCAATTGATCCAGGTCATTAATATAATAAAAAGGAAAATTTTACAGGATATTTTTCAGATTTCACATCAGTGTTTGGCATTGGCATGCATTTTTGTTAAAGTCTTGGCTAATTATTCAGACATTTTCCATAAATTTACTTTAGTCTTATTGATAATATACTATATATGCCGCATCTCTATGTTTTAAATTTTATGTTTTAACAGAACTTATCAAAAAGGTTAAATTTTAATTTGAGTCAAATACAGCAATGTGCTAGATACTTGAGGATCCTCCTAAAATGCAATTCTCTACTTGGATTAGAGACAGTAAGAATAAATATATGTTAACCCATGAACAAAACAGATCTGTGCATTGTTCCTAGCAGCTAGCTGCTATTATGTTAAGCTTCATGCCATGCTGGTGCAGACTAGTGGGAATACTTTATTCAGTTTCTCAAATATCCTCAGCATTTATGTCCCTGTTCTGAAAATATCTATGATTCCACTTTCAGTAAATGTGGTCTGGGGCAAGGATAAAGCCCCAGAAAATATACTGTTCTGTTTTATCATGATAGTTAGGTAGATGATAGACAGATGATAGATATAGATTAGATAGATAGGCATCCTTCAATCAGTTTGCAATGGATTTTTTGTCACCTGCAAAATTTTAATAATAGGATGACTATTATAGAATAATGAATTGTTATAGAATAATGAATATTTGCCAGAAGGTCCTTATGGAATGTGACTCTGCCTTTGGGAGAAGTGTTTAATTACTATGTAAAAAATAATAAACTTTAATATAAACTCGTGATGCTTTAGCTCAAATTAAGCACACTTGACTTGCATTTTGTCTTCATGCACATTAATTCATTCCCACATTAGGTAAATAGAAAGAGATGAAGTATTTTCATAATATACATCCAAAAGTTGGTATTAAAACGCTTAAAGAATGTTTATGAGTAATTCAATGTTGCCTTATAAACTAAGAGCTGACTACTAAAAAAGCAATTTGATCTATGTTACGAATGAACATGAAGATGTTAAAGTGGAAAAATAATCTGCTATTTATTTGTTTTTGTTTTTAATTTTACGTGTTAGAGACAAATTAGTTCTCCCCCACACCCATACTTCCTGTCTTGGTAAATACTTGAGAATTTGATAGTCATATTTTTCTGAATGAACAGACAACATTATAAAATTGCAGCTGGATTCGTGTGCATGCAAAAAGCAGCTGAGCAGCTGCAGGTCAAGTAGATTTTGCACAGAAAAATATTTTACAACCTGAGCTACAGCACATCCAGCATTTCTGTTATGAAATTGCCTTGATATCTCACACCCCCCCAAGGACTATTAAATAAGATTTTCCTACCATGACATAAGCCGAATAAACCATCTGGTTGAGATGATGGACTGTGACTGAAGAAGCAACTACAGCCTTTGCTTCTACTGTAGACCTAGCAGAACTAAGAGGTTATAAATGTATAAATATTTTGTAAACATAATTTGATTTATAAGATGCATTGATTGAACTGATTAAAAGATCTAGGAGGCATCTTATGCAAAGCTCAGGTTAGGGAGAGGCCCAGCAATATTGACTGTGGAAGGGAAATGTCAGAAATGAAAAAAAGGAAGGAAAGTTGTGGGATCCGAGAGAATAGTTCCAGAGAAAGAACTGCCTGTCTGTAGAGGTATAGTGGTGTTTGACATTGTCCTCCTGCCATCAGCGTGCCTTCTACGTGTCTTTTAACACAGCCATTGTCTGTCTCACAATGCAAGCTCTAGAGCTTGGCAAGGAGCCACATAGACATAGGCATGATGTACACCTTTTGATAAAAAGAAGAGAAATGGAAGAAAATGGGAACAAAGAAGATTTATAAATAAAAATAAAAAAATCATTTATTAGTGAGATCAAGGGAATGATGAATATACTATTGTTTTTTCCATTTTATAAACTAACATTCAAATGATCCTGAAGTGTTACATTCTTTATTTTGTATGAACAACTGACATCTTCAAAAATAGTGTATCATCTGCCTAAGAACTATCTGGACTCAAAATAAATAACTAAGGAGATTATTAACCCTGCCAGAAGTTGTGCCCCGTGTTGACCTTGAGAGTATTGGGGTGGCTTTATGTATTGGCATATGTCTTCAATTGCTTCCTCAGTTTTGATAATTCAATATCAATTTGGGCTCCTTTAATAAGCTTACCATTTAATAGTCAGCTGCCAAGATAGTTGATCTGTACTCTAGACTTTTATCAGGATGAATAATACTAAAATCATTACTGTCCCCAAATCCAAAGTTCATTTTAGAGAAAATAATATTTAGGCAGGATTTCCTGAAGGTTATATGATCTACCTAGCTCTCTAGATTCCATAATCCTATTATTTTATTCAGCTTATCAGATAGCTGTATATCCAAATTCTATTATATTGGTGCTCCATAAGACTAGTTTGATTAAACTGTGATTTGGTGTAATTTCATTAGCCCTATACTGAGTACATATAAGAAAAAGTCCTGTGCAATTTAAATCTGGGTTTAACAGAAGATATGACTGAGACATTTGTTGTGTCAGTTTACAGTGTCCTCTTCAGAAGGAACTTGGAAAATATGTTTGCTTTTATCTTACAGATATTATGAATCATCCACTTATCCTATTTTCTCTTCTAATTTTCTAGAGGTTATAGGTTAGAGTCAGATCTCCAAAATTTTGTGTTCTATCCTCATTTCTAGGTCTATTTATACCTCTCTCCAGGTGACCTCTTTGCAGCAAGTTTTACTTTGTTATTTTGCTGGATGTTTGGTGCTTTATGAGCCTTCTTAATTTTCTCAGAAGTAAAAAATGACAAATATAAATAATATTAATATAAATTCATTTAGCACCAAATATATTCTAAATTTTAAAACAAACATTTAAAACTGAATTTCAAATATATATATTTAAGGTGTGACTGTGTGTGTGTGTGTGTGTGTGTGTACTTGTGTTTGGGGAGAGATTGTAGTATAGAGAAAAAAATTAAATTGGGAATATAATACCCAAATTACTGAAGTCTTTGCAATGGATCATTAACAATATTATACTTACCATATATTGATTTAGTGCTTAGTTTTTGTCTAATACAGGGATGCCTGGCATGCTGTGATTCATGGGGTCGCAAAGAGTAGGACACGACTGAGCGACTGAACTGAACTGAACTGAATTGAGGATAGCTATACTTCAATCATTTCATAGTTGAGAAAACTGAAGCTAAAAAATAAACTTGACTGGGGTTATACAAAGATTATGTGTTAGAGCTGAAACTTATGCCCAGGTCTTTCTGATTCTAAATATAGTATCTATTTAAAAAGCTCACGTTAAGCCTTTCAACATATCGTGCAAGTTTATTCTTTAATTAAAGCAGAAGCTGAAGAATAGCAGCTCATACCTTAGAGACACAGGCCAGCTTTTCTTTTTCCCTATGGAAATCTCACCAGCATAAAATTGTTGCCAAATGGCTGAGCGAATCTTAAATGCATCAATAGTAATATATTTATAGAAAGAGATTATTCTATTATACTCTGAAATGGTTGTACCACATCTTACATTCATTTGGAGAAATATAATTTAATAAGGAATCTGATACACCAAAGTGCCCACAGAAAATGACAAACAAGTATTTCAAATGAAATACATTGCAAGAATCAGATCAGATCAGATCAGTCGCTCAGTTGTGTCCGACTCTTTGCGACCCCATGAATCACAGCACACCAGACCTCCCTGTCCATCACCAACTCCCGGAGTTCACCCAGACTCACGTCCATCAAGTCAGTGATGCCATCCAGCCATCTCATCCTCTGTCGTCCCCTTCTCCTCTTGCCCCCAATCCCTCCCAGCATAGTCTCTATAAAAAATAGCACATCATTTATTATCACAACTGTGTTGTTTAATAAGCATTCACAATGCTTAGTGGCAGACATTATTTTGGTCCTTAATCTATGAATCGGCTGAATGGTTCTATTGCTCTGAACCACTTGTTGAGGTGGACCTATGTGTCTGTGTTCAGTGGCAGGTTGACTCAGTAACTATGTTTATCTTGACTGGCATTCATCACATATCTTGTGCCTCCACTAGATCGCTGGGTTGACAAGCCTGTTCTATACTTGCAATCTTCTAAGAGGTCAGAGAAGCTTATTATGGTAAAGGCACACAGACAAGAGACAACATGAGAGGAGGCAAAGTTACTCAAGACCTAAGCTTAGACCTTGCACATTGTCATTTTTGCTACATTCTCTGGACTAATGCAAATCACAAGGACAGCTTAAATACAAAGAGCAAGATAGGAGGTACAACTTCTTGATGAGAGGTACAGTAAAGTCACATAGTAATGGATGTATATAAATGGAGATGTGGGGACTGGACCATTTTGCAAATATCCTACCACAATACTAAGTGACATGAGAGTGCAGTTCTTCTAATATTTGTTATTTCTATGCATTTCTCACAACTATTAAACCTCTAATTTGATTTAAAAAACCCTATAATTTGGTATTTTTCACTTCTACATTTATTAGTACTTCCCTTTTTAAAATGTCTAGTCCCTTAGCATTCACGTGCTTCTCTAACTTGCTTGAACCTCATGTTCAGCACAGCCAACTCTGATGTCTCCAGAAAATTAGTCATTTTCTTTGAAACTCAAATGTTCTCCCAATACCAATATTAAATACTAGGCAATTTTCAACATTAGGTCTCCTGCTCTCACTCAAACAATACTTCCTAGAGTAAAATCTTGAATTTGATTAAATGGATATACTGTCACTGATATATCAACTGCTGTATCCCTGTTTGATGTTATTCAGTCACTAAGTCATAGACAACCCTTTGTGACCCCATGGACTAGGGCACCAGGCTTTTCTGTCCTCTACTGTCTTCTGGGGTTTGCTCAGACACATGTCCATTGAGCCAGTGATGCTATCTAACCATCTCAGCCTCTGCACCCCCTTCTTTAATCATCTCCTGACAACACCATCACTTATTCCCAAAGCAACTCTTCCAAGACTTTTCTATAATTAAAAATGCACCATACACTCCATGTTCAAACATAGGCCAAATGTTATAATGTATAGTGAAGATTAGTATCGTGAACTATGAACCCCATGGTCTCAGTTTATAGCTGTCCCAAATCCTCTGATCTATTTAAAATGTTTCCCCTCCTCCATTATTTCTCTCTATATATATTTTCTTTTGCCTTTGTTGCTGATTTCAAATAATCATTTACATTCTATGGAGGTAACCTTAGAACTGACACATTTTTAAATTCCCTACTATGCACCTTCCTCTTCCCGTCTAAACTGAGAACTGAACCTTCAGCAGAAATGTTCTGTAAGTCTCTGATGAGTTAGGAAGGACAATTACTCATTCTCTGCATTTTTTTTTATCCTTGATCTTTTCTTCAACTATCAATTTTCTACTACTCTGTGAAACCTGCACCTTCTTTCATTGTGTAATTTTATTATCTCAATTTTCTTTTAACTATACTTCCTTTGTTTCTGCTCATTCTTTTTACTAGTTCTTCTTTACTTCTCACTAAATAAATAACAATAAATTTAGACATGTTTCTTGGGCACCTACTCTCTTCCAGACACTGACACACACACACACACACACACACACACAGACACACACAGAAGTCGCTCAGTTGTGTCCGACTCTTTGCGACCCCATGGACTGTAGCCCACCAGGCTCCTCAGTCCGTGGGATTTTCCAGGCATAAATATTGGAGTGGGTTGCTGACTGAACTACATGTTTAATAGTACCTGCATCTCTTCTAACCATATACAAACCTTGTGAAAGAGTTGTGATTAATATCCCCAAATTGAAGATTTAAAAAAAAATACCTTTGAAACTCAGGTGAATTAACTTGGCTAAGTTTGCACAGGTATTACATGATAGAGTTTGGATTTAAACTGTCTACATTCAGAGACATTGAATTAATTACTACTGTATTTGGCCAATAAATATTTGCCTCTCAATATTTCCCTCTTTATTTTGATGCTAATATCACTATTTCTTTTGTTTTTTACTATCCTTTGTATTCAAATACACATTTCAATAACTCTGCTTCTGACCCTTCACCTACTCTTTAGTTTCCTAAGGTTAACTTTATGTACCTGTCTCTTACCTGTTCTGCAGTCCTGTATCCACCTGTCCCTTTGTCATATATCTCTTATCAAAAAATTAAGAATACAAGAGGTGAGCTTGTCATATACCCCTTATCAAGAATTAAGAATACAAGAGGTGAGCTAAAATGTACCAAATGTTGCACACCTTGCTATCATTCTCCTAAATAATGTTACCACTTATTTATTGTTTTATGTCAATATGGCATGGCAGCAGGTGGTAAAGAATCTGCCTTCCAATGCAAGAGAGGCAAGAGACATGGGTTTGACACCTGATTTGAGAAGATCCCCTGGAGGAGAAAATGACTACCCACTCCGGTCATCTTGCCTGGAATATCCCATTGACTGAGGAGCCTGGCAGACTACCGTCCATGGAGTTGCAAAGAATTGGACATGACTGAATGATTGAGCATGCATGAACACAGAGTAACTCTCCTGGTCATCCAGGGGTTGAAGGTCCTCCTGCCAATGCAGGGGACAGGGGTTCAATCCCTGGTCAGGGAAGATCCCACACGCTGCAGAGCAGTTAAGCCCATGTGTCACAACTGCTGGGCATGTACCCTAGAGCCTGTGTTTCACGAGAGACACCACCACAATGAGAAGTCTGTACATCTCAAGGAAGAGTAGCCCCACCACAATTAGAGAAAGTCTGCAAGCAGCAGCAAAGACTCGGTGCAGTCAAGAAAAAAAAAAAAAAAAACATGGTGAGAAGCATTTTCCATACAACATCTTATTTAATCTCCTAAAACTTTTGAAAATGGAATAATAGCACTGGACTTACATTAGCATGGCAAAAGTAAATAAAAAGTAAAAATATTTTGTATTGATGTATTTTATTGTATTGATGAATACAATATTCATCTTTGCCTGATTTGCTTCACTAGTGTAAGTTTCCTGATTTGGCCCTGAAGCATTTGAATTTGCAACCCTGAATTAACAAGTAAGAACTCTCATTTGATCTCTTTTTCCACTGCATTTCTTCAGTCTGAACTCATCCCTTTCAAGCATCCTTGTCTTTTGATGTTTTAGTGCAACTTGAAAAAAACTAACAAAAATAAGAACGTATTGATTTGTTTCTAAAATTCAATAGTAGGGTAGGGCCACATTTTTGTTTTCATCCTTTGGCTCTGGTGCTTTATGATTTTCAAGTCTCTGCCTTTCCTGTGATTCAGCTTCAGTACTAGGCTGGCTTCACAAATAGCCACAAGCATCAATCAACCACAAGTGCATTCTTCATCGTTCATATCCAGGGAGAAGGAGGATACTCCCTCCCCTTACAATCAAACTGCTTCCTGAATTATACCTGGTGGAACCACCCTAATGCCCTTGGGGATGTCATTTACTGATTGACTTGGGTCTGGATTCCTGAAACAATTATCATAGTAAGAGAGTTAAATTTACTCTGACTCCTAGACAAATCAGGCCCACCCATGAAAATCAGAGCAGACAATTTAAAACCTCTTAATCTTTGCACAATGCATGAGGGTTTAATGGATGATGCAATATATGATGCTATTTTCTTTACCTTCCTGTATAAGAGACACTTCAGCTTTTATATATTTGAAACCTGAGATTACCTAGCACAGAGTCTTAAATATAGTAAGTGTTCATCATATATTTGTGAGCAAACATTGAACAGCTTGACAGTCTGTGAAGCAAGAAATTTAAAACTAATGGACTTAATGAGCATTACCAAAGTAAGCACATTTAGGGTATAGACTCTGTGTGTGTGTGTGTGTGTATCTCATAGCTTATAAACTAATCCTAAGTTTATTCTTTTTAAAAAATAGACATGTCTCTATAGCATACAAAGGTGTATATTTGAATTGCTAAAGGAGGTTACATTTTCCCTAGCCATTCAAAAATTTGTAAATAAACATCATAGTTTTATCTAAGTTATTTTTTTCCTGCGGGACCATCCGTAATTCTATTAATAAAATATTAACATTTCTTATACTATTAAAGAAAATTGATATTATTTAAATAGCAGATTTAAAATTTTTCATATGTGGTATTTTTAGATGTGTGAGACATAGTGCAAAATGTATTTTTCCAACTATAATATTTTTTTTTGATAGCAGAGTGTCATCAATAAAGAGTTACTAAATTGAGTTGAATAATTCGTCTTAGCAGTTGACTCTCTGTATTTTGACATTCCAACTAAAACTTTGAATGTCGTCTCTATTACCCGTATCAGAAATTTGTGAAGAAATTTATAGAAGCAAAAATATTATTAGCTGGAGATGATGTATTCATTTTATACATCACAGTACAATAAAGTCTTTTTAGAAATATGTTCTAAAGGATTAGATATTTGAGCACAACATATGAGAAAATAATTTATCAGGATGTACATGGATATTTCATTCTAAAGGATTATGTTCTGTATAATTCTTCAGCTAAAAGGGATATTTAGGCTTCGCCGTCCAACGACACCCTTGACAAAGCATGCAGTGATATGAAACTCCCTTTTTTAAAGTGGCAGTCTGTGTAATTTAACGGCAGGCTCAAACATCATGTAGCTCTTCCTTGAATTTCTGAAGTGGTGTGTGTCAGAAGCACCTCACAACCGACTCGCAAGGGTGCTAACCAGGTTGTATTACTGGTATTTCTTTGGTAATGGCAGATCTCAAAAGAGTTGAAGTTGAGTTTTCTCTGTGCTCTGAGTTTTAAACACACTGCCTAATCATTTGCTAAAGAAAATTCCCAAGTTCTATTCCCAAATGCGAAATTAGCTCAGCTTATAGAAAAAGTTGACAGAACAGGAATCCCTCTTGAGTGAGGCCTTCTTACCAGCTGAACAAAGAGAAATTTTGCAGAAAGCAGTTGGAGAAAAACGTTCCAGACAGAGAATTATCATTCAAATAAGATAAGCTAGTTACTTTGCTTGAGTTAGATATTATTATTTAAAAAGAATGTGCTGAAGTAAATAAGAAAAAGACAAATACCATATGCTATCTCTAATATGTGGAATCTAAAAAGATGGTACAAATGAACCTATTTACAAAACAGAAATAGAGTCACAGAGGTAAAAAGAATGTGCTTTTTAGGTGAGTTCATAGTCTTCTGGGAAACTTCAAAACATTTTAGGATCGAGGGGTGTTTGGTATGTGTTGAAACTATTTTTATAATAGCACCAAGATATTTGCTATTTCCTCTGTGTAGGTGTCGCACTGATGGTGTAAAACCAACGAGGGGTAGAATTGCTGGTACCTTTGCATGAGTCAAGGCAATGCTATCCAACTGCACTGGCAGTTCTAGTATCTGCACTGCCACATGTTCACAGTAAAACAGTGAAGTAAAAAGTCATTCATGTTACTGTATCTCGACTTAAATGTGTGACTAATTAATATTCCACTGATAGAATGAGGGGTATCTCTAGAGCATTTCTGCTGCATACTCAGGTCCTGTGATTATCTGAAGATAAAGCAAAGCACTCATGAAAATGTTTAAAATGAGAGCTGAACTAGCCAGTATTTATTATTTTTTTAAATAAAACACCAATTGTACTTACATGAACAACAGATGAAAAAACTATGTGGTTATCCCTAGTTAGGATATCAACAAATATTTTCTCAAAAATGAATGATGTAAGCCTGTCATTTTAATGGACAGTTTGTATTTCAATGATGAAATTTGAGATTTCAGGCACAAATGAGAATTTTGGAAACCTTATAAGAATCATGCTATAAGATTTTGTTCTCTTAAAATAAACTTATAAATTAACCTTTAATATGCTTCCATTGTTATGAAATGTCCTGAATATGCAAACCTATAGAGATAGAAAGATTAGTGGTTGCCAGAAAATCCCATGGACGGAGGAGACTGGAAAGCTGCATGCAGTCCATGGGCTCGCTGAGGGTCAGGCACGACTGAGCCACTTCACTTTCCCTTTTCACTTTCATGTATTGGAGAAGGAAATGGCAACCCACTCCAGTGTTTTTGCCTGGAGAATCCCAGGGACGGGGGAGCCTGTTGGGCTGCTATCTATGGGGCAGCACAGAGTCGGACACGACTGAAGCGACTTAGCAGCAGCAGCAGTGGCTGGGGGAGAGGGAATGGTGAGGGATGCTAATGAGTTCAGAGTTTCGTTAGGAAGTGATGAAAATGTTCTGGAATTAGATACTGTTGCTGGTTGCACAACCTTGTGAAAATATTAAATATAATTGAACTTTAATCTTTATTTATTTTGGGGGGAGGTGATATCGTTTATTGAAAGGCAAACTCGCTTTCTCCAGGAGTTCACTTACAAGAGGCAGCTGCCAAGATAATTTCCTCCTTGTGACAAACCAAGGCAATCAAACCAGACCCGCAAGCAGAAACCCAACACAATGAGCCTATCGGCATCATCGGATGACACTCAGAAGCAGGAAGAAAAATGATAAAGGTATAAGATGATTGTCTCCTCAGCACAGCATTTGGCCACAAACTTGTTTATTAAATAAAATATTTTTTTTTCTTTTTAAACTAGCTAAAGGAAATATTTTTGAGTTAGTTCTTAACAAACAGAAAAAATATATATGTGTACATAAAATCAAAGAACGATAGCACGTCAGAGTTGACAAGGACCTTGAGCCCTGGTCCTCAATTCATCCCATATAGTTTGTTGCTCTGAACACATGTCTCTCAAGGTCATCCCATCAAGGTCACTGGGCTAAGATGAGCTGGGACTTGAAGACATCTATCTCAGCTCCAAGGCTGGTGTTCCTTCCGGCTCAGCATGCTGCATGCACCAAGCTCACTGCCAGCCGTGTTACAGTGCAGAAGGGCCAGTTGGTCGACATGGGTAATGTCTCACCTCTAGGGTAAAGATGCAGGACTTCCAAATGGTGAACTAATCTTTAACAGCGTGAATTTTATAGTATGTCAGTCACATCTCATTAAAATATTAGCATTTAAAAATTTCCCAGTTTGATTTTCTAATGCAGTAAATATTGATATAATCCCTATGACTAAAGGCCTTTGGGATCATTAATAACCTGAGAGTATGAAGTTAACTTGAGGCTGAAAAGTGTGAGAACCACTGGTATAGCCTAATCAGAGATCAGGAATTTTAACAGTGAACTTCCCAGGTGGCACTAGTGGTAAAGAACCTGCCTACTGATGGAGGAGACATAAGAGACAGGAGTCCCATTCCTGGGTCAGGAAGATCCCCTGGAGGAAGGCAAGGCAACCGTCCCAGTATTCTTGCCTGGAGAATCCCATGAACACAGAAGCCTGGCAAGTTATGGCCCATTGGGTCACAAAGAGTTGGACATTGCTGAAGCCACTTAACACGCATGCACCCAATAATAGTAATTATGACAAACTAATGGAATTATCTGAAGATGATTGACAATTATCTATCTCTCACTCATGACTGAACAATTTGTTTTACATTCACATTTGCATTGGCAATCTGCTGTAATATCTTTGCAACTGAGTGGCCAACAGTCATTGCATTCTTGAAATCTGATTGCAGAAGGAATCAGACTGATTGGTATATTCATTACACTTGCTCCTAAGGTTAAATCCTTTCACACAAGGCTACCTCATTCTTGCAACAGGTATCCATTTCTGGATTGTTATACAGTGATCATATGGTACAAAGAGCAACTGGGTGTCCCTTCCTTATACAGTGGCTCTACATGCACCAAATTAAACTAGTGGGAGAAATCAGCTGGGGCATGTACAGAACAGACAGCCTTTCCCCCTAGGTACAATGGTGTTAATGTGGTAGACAGATCAAGAGAGAGATTTTTCTCTGCCCTCCAATCTATAAAGTTTGTAATTTATTCTTTAGACACTGAGCTGTCACTTATCAAACTTTCAATTCAGTTCAGTAGCTCAGTCGTGTCCAACTCCTTTGACCCCATGAACTGCAGCACTCCAGGCTTCCCTGTCTATCACCAACTCCCAGAACTTGCTCAAGCTCATGTCCATCGAGTTGGTGATGCCACCCAACCATCTCATTCTCCATCGTCCCCTTCTCCTCCTGACTTCAATCTTTCCCAGCATCAGGATCTTTTCCAAAGAGTCAGTTCTTTGCATCAGGTGGCCAAAGTACTGGAGTTTCAGCTTCAGCATCAGTCCTTCCAATGAACACCCAGGACTGATCTCCTTTAGGATGGACTGGTTGGATCTCCTTGCAATCAAAGGGACTCTCAAGAGTCTTCTCCAACACCACATTTCAAAAGCATCAATTCTGCAACAGTGCTCAGATGTCTTTATAGTCCAACTCTCACATCTATACACGACTACTGGAAATTTAACCAACACAGTTTGTAAGAATATTTCCTAATAAAAATCTAGTGATTATAATGAACACTTCTTACTTTCTCATTGCCTTTGTAGCCTCTGAAAAGTAACTGTCCATGTTAAACTTGTCATTGATGAATAAATGTATTAATTGGAGATGAATTTGGGATTAAACAGCAAAAATAAAAAAGATTTGGCAAATGTGATTAAGCTAAAGGACTTTAGATGGGGCCATTTTTGTGGATTACCCAAGTGGGTCCAGTCAGAGCACCCTTCCTGGCTGTGGTCGGAGTAAGGATGTGATAGTGAAGAGAGACACAAGGAAGCTGACCTTGAGGACAGAGGAAGCAGGAGGAGGCCGGACATGTGAGTGGCCTCTAGAACCCAGAAGGGGCAAGGAAATGCCTCCCCTTCTGAGGCTTCCAGAAAAGAATGCAGCCCTGACAATAATTTGACTTTCTCCCACCAAAACCATTGTTAGATTTCTAGCCTACAGAAATGTAAGGTAATAAATTTATGTTACTTTTATAAGACATCAAGTTTGTGTCTTACCAAGTTTGTGGTAGTTTGTTATGGAAACAATAGAAAACTAGTACTAGCATTCATATAAACGGAGAGGTGGATGCAGGACCTGGGAAATAGGACCTGGGGGGTAGAGTCGGAACAAAACCACGTGTGAGAATTGCTTCATCATCATTACAGAATTGCAGTAGTGTGGAAGAATGATATTTTTACATTGTGTTCTAAAGTTTATTTTAATTGCAACATAGATCTTGCAAAGAGTAATAATTTCAGATATATTTCTTTCTTCAATAATCTGCACTCTGTTTTCACAACTAAATCAGTGTAACTACAGCCAACAGGTTAACGACAAGCATAATTTATATGCTGAAGTGAAGAAATGGTTTACTCAACAAGCATTCTAACAAGCAATTTCTTTTGACAAACATTCATATTCTCAAGATTACAAGTCAATAGTCCTCAGAGTTATTAAAACTGAACTTTCAGCATTACTGTAATGTTTTTGGTATCAAAGACAAAATATAGAATTATATTTAGCTTTCAGTTTATGGTAGCAATTATGTAAATATTTGTTAATATTTTTCTTTAACGTCTTATAAAGTGAAGTAGTGTTAACCTAAGGGTTAACACTGTTTCAAATTTCTAAAAGCTAAATTTCCATATGAAATTTCTTTCATAGTCTGGTTTTATTTAACTTGTATCCTTTGGCTTCAGTAGTAATTTATTTTAATAATTATATACATATATACACGTACATTTGTACCTGTGTATACATACATATATACACATGATAAAAGTTGTCATTAAACCTGGAGGAAATTAGTTTCAAGAATATTTTTAACCTTATGAGGCTTCCCAGGTGGTGCTAGTGCTAAAGAAACTGGCTGCCAATGCAGGGGATGCAAGAGACGTGGGTTCCATCCCTGAGTCAGGGGATGGCAACACAACCCAGTATTCTTGCCTGGAAAATCCCACGGAGAGGCCTGGCAGACTACGGTCTAAGGGGCTGCAGAGAGTTGGAAGCAACTGAGCAACTGAGCAGAAGTGACACAACTAATAATACTGATAGGAAAATTATTAAGCTATATATTATGCACACATATATCTCTTTGGAGAGAAAACATAATAATCCATATTTAAAAGAAGAAAATTCAAACAAAAAATAATACAATAGGACACCCAGAGATTATATAACAAAATACATTGCAAAGGAAATATCAAGAAATTACTAAACGCAGAATTCATTAAAAAAATTTCAGATACATGTGTTTCAACAGTAAGCATACATGAGAAAAATTTATTCACTGAAAGATTGACTTTCAAATTAGCGCCAAATTAACACCCAAGCATGTGTGTAAAAGAGACATACATGAAGACATTTCCCCAACTTCACAGATGTTCTTGAACTGATTTATGTATGAAAATGAAAATTCTTTAATTATCTTTAATAAATATTTAAACAAAGTGAGAAATTGTTATTACTTATCAATATACAGCAGCATTTAAAAAGATATAAGCACATGCTACATTACAATCTATTTATGTTTGATGTGTAATAATAAAAATGTGAGCTCTTTCTCTGGATCTGAACTTTCTGATAAGATAGGACAGAAGAGAATGGGTGATGAACAGTTCATGCTCACGAGGAGGAGTCATTTGGAGGCACCGTGAATGCTAAAGGCCACCTGTCTGCACTGTCCCACGATTCTTAATATAGTTGAAGGCTACAGGAAGCATTAAATTTGGACCTTGTTACGTACTCAGTGGAATTTATAAAAAATAGATTATGAGATTTTAAATTATCATAAAAATGGTGGTTGTGACTTAAGGAGGTAATAAGGCAGTTTATTACCCGTTGCCACCTTCTCAAGATATAAGTCCTCTAAGCCACTAAAATGAAAGCCAAAATTACATAATGAGCTGAAATCCAGAATTGTATTATGAGCTAATAGTATAATAACCGATAGCAGAATTATTTAAAAAATAACTTGAGGGCTATAGTTTCTCACGTCTCCTATCTAAGAAGAGAAACTGTAGACCTGCCTATGCTGAGACATTTTCCAGGAACCTTCTTTATAGGCTACGTGATAGGCTGATCAGCGACTCCACAAAGATGTCCATTGCTGATCCCTTCAACCTGCATTTTGTTATGCGGCAAACAGAACTTTGTAGATCTGACTGAGTAATTTTGAGATGAGGAGATTATTCAGGATGGTAAAGAATCCACCTGCCAGTGTAGGGGCTGCAAGAGACATGGGTTCAATTCCAGGGTCAGAAATATCCCCTGGAGAAGACAATGGCAATCCACTCCAGTATATTCTTGCTTGGAAAATCCCACGGACAGAGGAGTCTCGTGGGCTTCAGTCTGTGGGATAGCAAAGAGTCAGACACGACTGAGTGACCGAACAACAACAACAAAAACAATGGACCCAGTGTAAACACAGGAGTTCTTATAAGAGAGATTCACAAAAAGTCATAAATGTGAAAAGAGACATTAGAGGGAGATTGAGAAAATGATGTGAGGAAAGGGTCCAACTAGTGCAGGTGACTCTGTAGAAGCCTAAAAAGGTGGGCAACGATTTTTCCTGCCAGAAACACCAAAAGGAACCAGCCTGTCAAACACTGACTTTGACCCAGCGAGACTGATTTTAGATTTTCTGACCTTCAAACTGTAAGAAAATAAACTTGCTTTGGTTAAGTCTGTAAGTTTGTAGTAATTTATTACAATGGCAGTTAGAAACAAATACAATTACTTAAATAGGACTAAAGAGAGCTAAGTGACACAGCCACAGAGATTAGGACATTCTCTCAAGGGCAATCTCAAGTTCATTTAATGCTTTATCAATCTCCAAGAATGGTGGTGCTGGAGAAGACTCTTGAGAGTCCCTTGGACAATAAGGAGATCCAATTAGTCAATCCTAAAGGAAATCAATCCTGAATGTTCATTGAAAGGACTGATGCTGAAGCTGAAACTCCAATACTTTGGCTACCTGATGTGAAGAACTGATTCATTTGAAAAGACCCTGATGCTGGGAAAGATTAAAGGCAGGAGAAGGGGACAACAGAGGATGAGATGGTTGGATGGCATCACCGACTCAATGGACATGAGTTTGAATAAACTCCGGGAGTTGCTTTGGACCGCAAGGCCTGGCGTGCCTCAGTCCATGGGGTTGCAAAGAGTCATACACAACTGAGTGACAGTACTGAACTGAATAATAAAATTAAGTTTTCAAATCTTTATTGTATTCTTCTCCTTTCTGTAATATTGTCTTCTTTCTTCCTTCTGATAGATATCCAAAATGAAAACTGGCATCCAAATTTCCATTTTAAACACTAAGAGAAATTTGCCCTGAAATTGAATAAAAAAAATGCCAAGAAGCTTCAGTAAAATTAAAGTGATTCTTATAAGCTATGTTTTAAAATTATATTTTATTGCTATAATAATATTGCATGTTAACCTGACTCTCCATTGTAAAGCATGCTTAAATGAAAATATTATAAATAGTTCAGAACTTAAAGGATTTTTTAAAAAATGTATGTTTTGCTCCCATAGCATTTTCAATTGACATAATATCAGAAAACACTTAAGAACTTTGATAGCCTGATATTGCACAAAGCAAGCTTTTATAAGGATCAGAAACAATCTGCATTTTATTTTTTAATATAAATATATGTTCATGGCATAAAGAATTCCAACAGCTCAAAGATCCTATAAAGACAAATCAGAGACATCCCTGGTGGTCCCGTGGCTAAGACTGCCTGCTCCCAGGGCAGGGTCCTGGGTTCAATCCCTGGTCAGGGAGGTAGATCCCACATGCTGCCACGGAAGAGCCTGCGTGCCGCAGCAGACTCAGTTCAGCCACATAAATAAAGGGAAAAAATCAGTTCATTCTTAACATCCTGGTCCCATCTTCTTTCCTCCCCAAGGACAGACACTACAATGGTCTCCTAGATATAATTTTAGAGACATGCAGTGTTCAAACATAGAGAATGTATGCATGACTTCAGCCCTGCCATTTTAACACCTGTTGTACACTAGCACTCTCAACTGCCTTGCTTCTTTGTTTGTTTGAAATAATATTCTTTGCAGATCATTCTATTATCTATTTTAGAGTTTTATTTGTTCTTTTCAATGAAAACATCATATTTGCAATTTATAATGTACCATCACTTGGTCATTCGGTCCTTTCTGTATATGTGTATATGTGTATGTGTGTGTGTGTATGTGTGTGTGTGTGTAAAATACCATTAATTGCAGAGAAAAACTAGAAAGAGATTTAGATAATAGGTAAAAATTATTTACCACCAAAACTAGCTACCATAGAGAGTATAGCCTACTAAAGAAAGGATGAAAAGGACAGAATGTAATATTTGCTCAATATTTATTGTAGGTTACAATTGCAGTTTTGAGTCATTTCTCCTCTTTCACCTTTGCCGTAAATTACTTAGTATGGGTTAAGCAGCAACTGTTGAATGATTAATATGTTATTTCTCATATTAATATTGAACACTGATGTCTAGAACTCAGTTCCAATTGATTATATCTTTCTTCATCTAAAATTATTCATCTTTTGTGAAATGTGACTTCAATAAATAAGTCATAAAATGGATCCTACTGTCTCTTTAATTCCATTATTTCTTCTAGCTGGTATCTAAATAAATGTTATTATGTTATTCTGTGATGATAATGCTAAAAAGACTAGAAAATCTAATCCAAAGATTATCAGATAATAAATTCTTTTGTATTAGATGACACATATTTTCATTCCAGACTAGCTTCCACAGATTTAATCAGCTATGATAAAATTCAAAGTATGAAATTTATTTTGAATGTCATTCTATTTTACATTATGAAAATCACAGCTATGATATTTTCAAATTCTGATCCAAAGTGTAATGGTTCAGAAGAATCAGAAATATTCAGATTCAAAATTAGTTTTGTAATTAGTAGCTAAGTAAGCTTTGACAATTCATTTTCAGTCTTAGTTTTCCAATTCCTATTCCACAAAATATGATATATGGAAATATAGTTAATATTATATATCAAAACATTTTTGTTATTTAATTCAAAAGAAACTAATTGACAACCT
Source organism: Bubalus kerabau (assembly GCF_029407905.1). Taxonomy (NCBI): domain Eukaryota; kingdom Metazoa; phylum Chordata; class Mammalia; order Artiodactyla; family Bovidae; genus Bubalus; species Bubalus kerabau. Next base: position 4,567,672 of record NC_073635.1, on the reverse strand, counting down.
TATATTAGTCATATGCAAACACATGTTGCTGGCTATTACTGCTAATCATGTATGCCAAACAAAAGTATAAATATATCATTAGGCTTATTTGTAATTAAAAATTATTGATTTAAAAGAATGATGAGCTGAGTTTTATTTATGGTCTGCAAATTCTCCAGTTGCTTTCTTTGTGTAATCTCTGAATCTCCAAATCTTTACTTACTGAAAAAGAAATTTACATCAGGTAATCTCGGAAATTCCTTCATTAACTGTATCACTAATAGCAGGTTTTTTTAGGTAATAATATATAGGTGCCTATATTAATTGTAGTAATAATCTGAATTTTAAAGCAACTTTCTTTTGCCATGAATAGAGTAAGGATAGTGCATAAAGTTTATGGTTTATAAACACCACAATATTGCAATTTCTGATTGGCTAATTGTCACCAAGAAAAATAGTAAAATTTTATTCAAAATTGTTGTAAACTAATTTGGAGGGCCAACATACTATCTTTAATACCTGGAACAATTGTATCACACTAGTAGTAGTAGGAAGAGCCAGCATGGGAGGAAGGAAGTAAAAAGGGAAAGAAGGAGGGAAGGGGGAAGGAAAACTTTGGATGTATTATTGAATGTCAAAATGGATAGCAGACACACAAGGTTTCCATGCAGGTAGTGCAGAGAGCAATCCTAAATAATAAAATTGCTCTCCAAAAATAAGTCAAGGAGACCTCAGAATGTACATTGAGAAATTACCTCACAAAATGGGCAATGATCCAGTCAAACATAATTCAGTCTGAGAGAAGAAAGGAGGTTAAAAAACTAGATTAGCCACAAGATGGAGAAAAGAAATAACATGCTTCTTTTTCATTTTGAGAAGCAGACTATGAAAGGTTATTTATTATATAAATTATGTATATTCTAAGTTTGGTCGAACTATCTATACAGTGATATCTGTATATTGATTGGCCTGGATCTTGTCTTGACTGGCAGAAATTGTAAATGTTCATTAGCTAGATATAAAAATTACTAATTTCTTATTGTTTTCCCAACCACCACTTTCCAAACATAGTTTCTCAGATTTTTGTCAGAATTTCTCTACTTGTTTCACATATTTGTTCTCTGAGGCATGACTCATAGTCTCCTTTATCTCCTTTGGACAAAACTAATGCATACTCATATAGTTTCAGTTAGCCAATCTATCATTTACACCTATATAAATAAGGATTTTATTCTAATCAGTTCAGTTCAGTCGCTCAGTCATTTTTTTGAAGTCAGACTTTTTGTGACCCCATGGACTGCAGCACACCAGGCCTCCCTGTCCATCACCAACTCCTGGAGCCTAGTCAAACTCATGTCCATTGGGTCGGTGATGCCATACAATCATCTCATCCTCTGTTGTCCCCTTCTCCTCCTGCCGTCAATCTTTCCCAGAATCAAGGTATTTTCCACTAAGTCAGCTCTTTGCATCAGGTGGCCAAAGTATTGGAGCTTCAACTTCAGCATCAGTCCTTCCAGTGAATGTTCAGGGCTGATTTCCTAATATGTATATAAATATGAGCATTGCTAGAGTCTTTGATTCCTTTTAAATTATTTGGTAAAAATGAATATAGCTGTCCAAAAGCTAATTTTAACAGCAAATAAAAGTCAATCATATATAAAAGCTTATTCAAAATCACATTTCATGGAATCCAATAAAAAAAGAACCAGCAGAAACACTTTTTTGTCTCTTTTGGTCATGTAACTGTATCTTGAACTAAATTATTTATTTATCCTATAAGATTTTAAAAACAAATACTGAAAGAATCTAGAGAGAAAATCTTACAAATAACTAGGAAGGAAGCTATATCATATCTATGGAAAATGAAAATTATGGGACTCAGAATCACAAGTATCATCTATAATAACTTTATGAGTTTATCACTTTTGTTTATCCACAGGACTAAGGATAATAATAATTATCTCAATTTTCACTTATTTTAAAATGCATTTTCTTGTCATTCTCTCCTGATTGACTATGAATATACCTAGCATATTCATGTTGATAAATATAACCAATGAATTTTTTCTCATGTCACTGTTTTCTTTGTTGCTCTTTTTCTTTCTGTACATTTGTAGATGCCAAAGACTCACATCTACTCAACTTCTATTGTGTAACAACCATCACGGATTTTCAATCAGATCTAAATGTATAGCAGCACTAAATTTAAGAAGAAGAGAAGCTTAGAGCAATATAAACGTCAATAATGATTTATTATATTGTATACAGTATGGTAATAAATATAATAATAAATGTCATCTATGTGGAAGTTTTAATAATACACAACAAAAGTGCATGTAGGAAGTGTTCAATAAATACTGATAAAAGACTGAATGAAGCATAACTTTTTTTTTTAATTTTTATTTGTTTATTATACTTGGAGGCTAATTATTTTACAATATTGTGGTGGTTTTTGCCATACATTGACATAAGTCAGCCATGGGTGTACATGTGTCCCCCTGTCCCAAATCCCCCTCCCACCTCCCCCCTGTCACCCCCACCCCCTGCCTCCGCATCCCATCCATCTGTGTTGTCCCAGTGCAGTGGCTTTGAGTACTCTGTCTCGTGCATTGAACTTGAACTTGAACTTGGTGATCTATTTCACATAGGATAATATACATCTTTCATAACGTTTTTAATAGCAGCTAATTAAACAGAGTGCTTTTGTGTGGAAAAATATAGACTTTCATATATCCAATATAATTATGAATGTATTCAAATACTTGTTTACCATGTGCTGTGCTATGAATTTTAGGGTAAAATTAGGGTGTTAATTTCAAAATATTATGGAATTCAGTGTAAGACAAAATAGCTGGTTTTATTATTAATAATCGGAGCATTTAAGAAAGAGGAAAATCTGAAGTGTGCTGGTGAAAGAACCACATAAGTCTCCTTTATCAGGTTACAGATTTCACCATTGCATGACCTTAGCAGATATCTGTATCTGTATTTTTTCAGCTAGTTCATCCTAGACATTGTGAAAATCACACACATACACATGTATCCCATACATACACACATAGTAAATGTGATAAAGGAGAATTGAAGCAAACAGTTTTGATGTGTTTTGTTTTGCAAGGGCTACTTTAGTAAGCATTATAAGTTTGTTAAGAACATGTGTGAATGCTAAGTCATGCCTGTTGCCCTCCAGGCTGTTCTGTCATGGGATTCTCTGGGCAAGAATACTGGAATGGGTTCATGCCCTCCTCCAGGGGATCTTCCTGACCCAGGAACTGAACCCCTGTCTCTTCTGTATCCTCCATTAGCAAGTGGGTTCATTACCACTAATATCACCTGGGAAAGTCCCTTATTAAGAATATAAAAAGCTTATTTAAGTAGGAACTAGTGAGATTGGATCAAGAAGTAGTGCTCAAAAACACTTAGAACTCTGTCTTGGTAAATACATTAGAAAGATTGAAACATTTTTAAAAAGTTGCTATTTGAAAGTAAATGAAGCTTTTAGAAATAGAAAAGGTTGTAGATTAACTTGCACAGATTACCAAGAGAAAACCAGAGAAAAATATGTAGGAGCTTCTTACAAACAGTCAGCTATTTCTAGGTTAAGAAACTGGAAAACATAGTACAATCCATTACTGAAAAGAGCCCAACAAAACTGTATGAATTTGCTTGGGCAAGGAAACACAAATATTATTTATATAGCCAAATTTTAAGAAATAAAGATAGATGCCTAAGAAGTGGATTTATTTAGAGAGAAACACACTCTACAGACATAGTACGGGCCATCTCAGAAGACAAGAGACTCTGAAATATGGCATGGTCAGTGTCTCTGGGCTTGGTATTTCATAGATTAATGAGTGGGAGGATTATTTTAATGATTTTACAGAAGATGAAAGGATTTCCAGGAACGGGGCCACCACCCGCTTTTTGATTTTCTATGGTTAGCCTCATAACTACCATGGTGCCTGTGTGTACATCAAGTGAGTATATTTTTTAAATAACCTCTAACTTCAGATATGCAGATGACACCACCCTTACAGCAGAAAGCAAAGAGGAACTAAAAAGCCTCTTGATGAGAATGAAAGAGGAGAGTGAAAAAGTTGGCTTAAAGCTCAACATTCAGAAAACTGAGATCATGACATCTGGTCCCATCACTTCATGGGAAATAGATGGGGAAACAGTGGAAACCGTATCAGACCTTATTTTTTTGGGCTCCAAAATCACTGCAGATGGTGACTGCAGCCATGAAATTAAAAGATGCTTACTTCTTGGAAGAAAAGTTATGACCAACCTAGATAGCATATTGAAAAGCAGAGACATTACTTTGCCAACAAAGGTCCGTCTAGTCAAGGATATGGTTTATCCAGTGGTCATGTATGGATGTGAGACATGGATTGTGAAGAAAGCTGAACGCCGAAGAATCGATGCTTTTGAACTGTGGTGTTGGAGAAGACTCCTGAGAGTCCCCTGGACTGCAAGGAGATCCAACCAGTCCATTCTGAAGGAGATCAGTCCTGGGTGTTCCTTGGAAGGAATGATGCTAAAGCTGAAACTCCAGTACTTTGGCCACCTCATGCGAAGAGTTGACTCATTGGAAAAGACTCTGATGTTGGGAGGAATTGGGGGCAGGAGGAGAAGGGGACGACAGAGGATGAGATGGCTGGATGGTATCACTGACTTGATGGACGTGAGTCTGAGTGAACTCTGGGAGTTGGTGATGGACAGGGAGTCCTGGCGTGTTGCGATTCATGGGGTCGCAAAGAGTCGGACACGACTGAGCGACTGAACTGAACTGCACTGCACTTGTTTTTCCTGAAGAATAATGTCCAAGTAAAAAGGCTTTCAACTTACAAAAAATAACAATGTGGATATGTTCTTTTTTATTTATTTATCTCTTTTTCTTGCTCATACTCCCCCCTGGTTCTCCTGATTGTTTACTGCTTGTTGCTTTTTTAGGTGATGTTCCTGTCGATTTTAACAGCAGGTATCCGATGTAAAAATCTGTAAGAGATGTCACCCTTCCAGTAAATCATGACATAAGTTGTCATATGATGAGAGCGTTATTTCTCCCATAACTAAAGGAGAACAGGGACATCTGCTCTCTAGGTGGAGGTCATGGTCACATACTTGCTGTTGCTGAACCGATTGTCATTCCAGGACAGAGCTTGACAAGGTTGTCCTAGAAGATGTCAGCTTCTCAGAGGAACTGGTGTTGCTATCAAAGTCACAGGAGACCTGCCAGACCACGCAGTTCCCTAAGATGTCCATCAGTGTACAATTTATCCTCAAGAAGACACAAACATCTAATGGAAACATTAAAATTATTAATTAATTAATAATTGATCTTAACTTCTTTTATTGTTGATGAAGACATGAGTCAGAGAAACTTCTGAGGTTTAAAAAGTCACTGACAATAATATGTGTAGTCTTGTGGCAGCAACATTGGAATAAATATATGAAACATCATAATAACTGGACTAAATAACTAACACGTCCGTATAAGGCAAAATTAAAGCACTACAGAGAAATTCATCTTAATTTTCAACAATTTATTTTTATTTATTTAGTGTTTACTAGGCATAAAGACCCACGCAAGGTAATGTAGACAAAAGAGATGAAAACTGTGAATCCTAGTTTAAAAGAGATTAATTTACTTTGGTGTAAATACACACACAATAAAATACTACTAATAAAGCAATTCTGAGTATGAGATTCTTTACTCATCTTTTATTAAACACTAAGAAGTCTAGAAAGTTTCTAGTGTCTTAGATGACTAAATACTAAGGTAAATATTGAATAAGCTTGAAGGTTTATGGAAGCTATTTTTCCATATATTATCAATATTTAAATAATGAAATTTTAAATACAATTGACAGATAAATCTCATAATTCTGAAAAATGGGTCATTCACACAACAGACTTAAAATCTTTTGAAATGTTTGCTATGTACCATAATAAATCATACATTAATGCTAATGTATAAATTTAAGAACAATGAAGTATATCATTGATTTACCTATTGTGTCAGTGAGACATATTTTAACTACTGCATAATTCATGGTATCAGGTTTAACAAAATATTCCTAAGTCAAGTTTCAGCTACCTTATGCTTAAAATAATTTACAATTTCCATTTGTCTTCCAATTAAATGTTTTTGTAAATTTTTCAAAAGAAAAGTGGAGTGAAAGTTGCTCAGTCATGTGTGATTCTTTGTGAGCCCATGGACTATAGCTTACCAGGCTACTCCATACACGGAATTTTCCAAGCAAGAATACTGGAGTGGCTTGCCATTTCCTTCTCCAGGGGAATCTTCCCGATCTGGGGATCGAACCCTAGTCTCCCACATTGCAGCAGACGCTTTAACCTCTGAGTCAGGGAAGCCCTCCTTTGATCTATATTGGTGTACAAAAGGCTATTTTTACTTAGTTTTTAATAGCTTTACTGAAAGAGGATTGAATAAGAATTATTCCTTTGTCTCTTTTTCCTACTGGTTTTTTTCAACTTAGCCTTCCCTCCAATCATTATTTGCTTCATTTTCTGATTATTCATACACCATTTTTCTGTGCTACTATCCTTGCTAAATTTAATTTTCATCTCTTATAAATCTTTTATTCACTTAATACAACCAGAACTTTTTAACTTTTATCAGTTTCACCAGAAATCTTTTATTATTTGCTACCGGTTTGTTCTGCCATCTCCTTTTCCTCTCCCTTTCTCCTGCTAATGGGAGGAAACACTGCACATGCAGATGCCACCTTCCACTCCTTATCACATTCTGAAGAACATCTGATACTCACTTGCAGTAATAGAAAGAGTTTGAACAAAGAAGGGGGAAAGGCCTGTAGCTGATGGCCTTCCAGCAGGCTTGTAAAAATCATTGTGAGAGGGAGAAGCCAGCTGTTGCCATGGCATTTTGCCTAGCACAGTTGAATCAGGTCACTCCTTTCCTGAATGGAGAATACTGGCATCTTATTGTCATAGGTACAAGAGGCCACATATGTCCAATGAACTTATCATTTCTGTGAGTTACTTAAATGAAATCATTGCAACTCACCCAGTTGTTGTCATCTGACAACAGACTGATTTCAGAATCAGACATTTGATTTCTGCCCTGCTTCTGTCAGTGAATAGCCACATAAATCAGGGCAGAAAGCAATTTGACTGTTTTGATTTAACCAGTTTTAATCAGGGTTAATGATACCTATTTAAATTGTTTATTGAGGCACTTTATATTTTATTTAAATCAGAACCCTAAATCAACATCAAAGTGCACTGAAAATTATATTTGGAGTTTGTTATATAAGTAAAGAAAACGTATTCCAAGTTTGACATCTAAAATTCTTGAGAATATTCTAAGTAATCATATTGCCATCAAACTTCGTAAAAGAGTCACTGAGTTAAGCAGAGTTCAAATTACTTGTGTAATTTATTTTGGTGACAAAAATAAATCATTAAAATTTTAAGGTTATTAAGTGACATCTTGTTTATTGCCAAAAAATATTTCATAGTTTAAGAAGGTGTTGATAATAATAAAGAATTTAAGTTCAAAAGATTATATCTCCATCTGAGCAATAGATGCCATGGGAAAAATGAGACAGGCTTATTCCTCATTACTTCTGAGCACTCAGAGGCACTTGAAATTTGATGGGAAAAATAAAAAGCCAACATATTTTACTGAAGATGCTGGGTTATGTGCACATTCCCTGGAGATCTAGAATCTCTGCTCTTTACCTGGCTTAAACCGGAACTTATTTTTGTTCAGGATAAAGAGAAATGACAGTTAATTGTTTTAGCTGCTAATGTGGTACAAGGAAGCAAGTCTTGAGAAAATATAATATTGTTTGTTTTCTCATGGGTAAAATGATATCTGTTAAACTCTAAAAGAAATTTTAGTAGAAAGACATTTACTGGAAAAATAGTGCTTAGCATTAGTATTCAGCAACAACATAGCTAATTTTATTTGTCCACTTAAGACATATTTCAGATGGCTGGGCACACTCATTGCATGGTTTCACATTCAAGACATAAATTTGTTTAACATGTTCTGTTAGTTAAATTGACTAATACTGAAAAGAGAGAAATTCTTTATTTTTTATATTAATTAGTTTTAAAGATTTATTCTACTTCATCAGAGGATTTTTTTTATCCATTCAGGAAACAGTTAATTCTCTTTGTCACTGAGTAACTCATTTTGAAAATTCCCTACATTTTTCCTAAATGTTTGCAGTTTGGCAAGTTCAAGATGAATTACTTTTTTACATATCTAAGAGTAGTGAAATAAGAAGGAATTTCCAAAAATGACCTTAGGAGATCACTTAATTATTGACTAGCTGGGACTTAAAGGAACTAATCTTCCTCAGTAAAAAGAGTAACTTCTAAACTGGCTAAAGTTCATATCTAAGAGGAGTGTAAGAGATCAAATAAGCTTTGTTTTAGACAATTCTTTGTGTGAAGAGTGTACACATTATTTAGTATAAGAAGTGAGCTTTGCTATAGGGTAAAGTAGAAAACTGGAAACATATATAGACTTGGCTGACCAGAGTAGGTTTAACTTGGAAATGGTGGGTACCACACACTTTCAGACAGCCAGTTGTTCAAAATTTCTTTTTATAGTAACCTTGTATATTTCCAATTGCAGAACGGGCATCCAGTAGCCTGTTAATTCTCTATTAAGAAGGCTAATTTTCCATAGATCTCCTACCTATAAAAAGTGAGATCAAAAATCAGAATTTCCATATTGGAATTCAGACACACATTAAGAATCCAAGAGTCCCAGGCTCTTACCTCTCATGGGACGATGGAGATCACATCTTATCCAATAAAGTCTTTTCCATAAACCCTTCTGTAGAAGTTATGGAATTTATCGGAGGCCATTTTTCATGGCCAGGGTTAGACCCAGAAATTATTCCCATGAATAATATGAAATAATTATGAAAAAAATCAACTATAGTTGTGATAGCAAGAAAATTAAATTTAAATCTATTCTTATGATAATACCCTAATTTTATTCACTTAGTCCCTTCCTTACTGGGGATGGGATAGTTTCTAAAGTTCTCTACTGTCCTTCCTATGAGCTGTCACCATGAATTTATCCAAGAAGTTCTAAATTTTATAGGTTTCCTTTGAAGTTTTTCTTCAACATAGAAATCCATTTCACCAAATTTAAGTGATCCTAAAAATTAAGGGACAGTGTTGAAACACTTATATTCTGGAGAAATATAAATATTTCTTGGGGGAAATACACACACATGTGCGTGCACACACACACACACACACACACACACACACATATATATATATTTCTTTTTCTGGGGGAAAGCTTTCTGTGGTGCTAAAAATGTAATGAATAGGTAAAACATCAAATTTAAAAATGATAGCGGTTTATTATAACTGAGAAAACTACTGAATGAAAAACAAATTTCAGTGAACACTAAGGACAAGCTCATATCTGCTACCTAGTGTCACACTTTTTGTATTTCTTCTCATTTTGTTAACCAGCAATGCATTCCTAAAACAACCACAAGCAGCATCCACCAGGCTTTGTTTTTAACACATATCATGACTGCGGTGGGGCTGCCCGGAAGGTGCAGTGGTAAAGAACCCACCTGCCAGTACAGAAGATATGGGTGTGATCGCTGGGCCAGGATGATCCCCTGGAGAAGGAAACGGCAATCCACTCCAGTATTCTGGCCTAGCGAATTCCATGGACACGTGAGCCTGGTGGTCTGCAGTGCATGGGGTCTCAAAAGAGTTGAATAGGATTTAGCAACTAAACAGCAACAACATGAATATATTAATTTTACGTAATACTTTATCTAATGCTTGTCTTTTCTCCTTGTCTGTGTCCACTGCTAAATTCTCAGCATACAGTATAGCACGTGACAAATGGTAAACTCTCAAATAATTACTAAATGAATTTGCTACCATGAAAATTTGATACATAGTAACAATAAATGGAAAAAAAATAAACTTGGCAATCCAGTAGTTTGCATTACAATAATTTTTATTTAAAATTTTTCATTTCAAGAAATCAACTCTCACATGGAAAAAGGGAATGATATATTTTAAGAGTAAGTTTCTCTATTCTTAGAATATGAAAACTCTTCTTCATCTCTTGTCTTGTTATATTTCTAAGTGAGAGCGACCTGAAAATTGCTGAAGCTTCATGAAGGTTAACATTGTTTTTAGATAGAATGAGGGAGTGTGGAAATGGGGTTAAGCTGAGTACTGTAAACATTTCCTGGTAACGGTAAAACAACAACAACAACCAAAGTCTTCAATTTTAGTAATGTGTAGCCTGCAAAGTAATGTACCAGTGCTGAAATAAAAATGTTGGAATCTAATATCTTAGCTTCCATAAAATCCGTAATACTGTCATCTATCTGTACTGTTTATTGAGAGTTTAGGTGTTAAAATAGTAGAGGAAAAAAGCAAGATTTCTCTTCTCAAGGAGTTCTTTTACTGTAGCCCCAGAAACACATTTCAGAAACAAAGCTGGAGTAGTCAACACATTCAAAGAGGGGGGTCATTTTAGAAACTCATGAAAGGGAAACCTAACCTAAGATGAAGGCATAATGGAAAGCTTCATGAAATAAGTAATATTGGAGCTGAATACTTAAGGATTTGTAAGAAATATCAATGGGTAGAAGTGGGAATGTACATTCTAGAAAATAAACATAGAAATACTGAGATATTTGATTAAATATGTTATATTTGCCTTTGGGTAGCTGCAAGTCACTCAGTGTAGCCATAGTTAAGGCGCCTGTGAGAAAAAAAAAAAAAATGAAAGACAGGGCTGGAAAGGTAGGCAAAAGTGATCAGTGAAACTCTTGTACTAATTAAAGAACTGCAGAAATATCACTAAAGTAGTGATGGTTTGAAATTTAGAAATACGTTTATATATTAGGAGTGGCAAACTTTTTGGCTGTAATACAGGGAGAGAGGTATTAACACCTTATATGGAAGATGATTGAATATTAAGCACTATTTTTATTTAGAGTAGTTGCTTTACATTTTCCTCTAGGTTTCAGAGAATGTTTCCTTTGCCTGCTATTGATATAAACACTCTGTGTTTCTTAGAATGGTATAACTTTTTTCTGTAGATGGAACACACATTATCATGTTTTTAATCCAATCTAACAATTCTTATCTATATGAATGCAGAGTTCCAAAGAAAAGCAAGGAGAGAGGAAAACAATAGAATGGGAAAGACTAGAGATCTCTTCAAGAAAATTAGAGATACAAATGTAACATTTCATGCAAAGATGGGCACAGAAAAGGCCAGAAATGGTATGAACCTAACAGAAGCAGAATATATTAAAAAGAAGTGGCAAGAATACACAGAAGAACTATACAAAAACATCTTCATGACCCTGACAACCATGATGGTGTGATCACTCACCTCGAGTCAGACATCCTGGAGGGCAAACTCAAGTGGATTTTAGGAAGCATCACTGAACAAAGTTAGTAGAGGGGATAGATTTCCAGTTGAGCTATGTCAAATCCTAAAGATGCTGCTGTGAAAGTGCTACACTAAATATGCCAACAAATTTTGAAAACTCAGAAGTGACCACAGGACTGGAAAAGGTCAGCTTTCATTCCAATTCCAAGAAAGGCAATGCCAAAGAATGCTCAAATTACCACACAATTGAATTCATGTCACACACTAGCAAAGTAATGCTCAAAATTCTCCAAACCAGGCTTCAACAATATGTGAACTGAGAACTTCCAGATATTCAAGCTGGATTTAGAAAAGGCAGAAGAATCATAGATCAAATTGTCAATATCTGTTGGATCATAGAAAAAAACAGAAAATTCCAGAAAAAAAAATCTACTTCTGCTTTATGGACTACAGTAAAGCCTTTGACTGTGTGGATCACAACAAACTGTGGAAAACTCTTTGAGAGATGGGAATACCAGACTACCTGACCTACCTTCTGAGAAACCTGTATGCAGGTCAGGAAGCAACAGTCAGAACTGGACATGAAAGAATGGACTGGTTTCAAATAGGAAAAGGTGTATGTCAAGGCTGTATATTGTCACCCTGCTTATTTAACTTATATGCAAAGCACATCATGAGAAATGCTGGGCTGGATAAAACACAAGCTGGAATCAAGATTTCTGGGAGGAATATTAATATCCTCAGATATGCAGATGACACCACCCTTATGACAGAAAGGGAAGAGGAACTAAAGAGCCTCTTGATGAAAGTGAAAGAGGAGAGAGAAACATTGGCTTAAAACTCAACATTCAAAAAATGAAGATCATGGCATCTGGTCCCATCACTTCATGGCAAATAAAGAGGGAAACCATGGAAAGAGTGGCAGACTTTATTTTTGGGGGCTCCAAAATCAGTGCAGATGGTGACTGCAGCCATGAAATTAAAAGACGCTTACTCCTTGGAAAGAAAGTTATTACCAACCTAGATTATTAAAAAGCAGAGACATAATTTTGCCAACAAAGGTCCATATAGTTAAAGCTATGGTTTTCCCACTAGTCATATATGGATGTGAGATTTCGACTATAAAGACAGCTGAGCCCCAAAGAATTAATTCTTTTGAACTGTGGTGTTGGAGAAGACTCTTGAGAGTCCGTTGGACAGCAAGGAGATCCAACCAGTCCATTCTAAAGGAAATCGGTCCTGAATATTCATTGGAAAGACTGATACTGAAGCTGAAACTCCAATACTTTGGCCACCTCACACAAAGTACTGGCTCATAAGAAAGACCCTGATGATTGGAAAGATTGAATGCAGGAGGAGAAGAGGGTGACAGAGGATGATGTTTGAATGGCATCACTGACTCGAGGGACATGAGCTTGAGTAAGCTCTGGGAGTTGCTGATGGACAGGGAGGCCTGCTGTGCTGCGGTCCAAGGGGTCGGAGATGATTGAGTGACTGAACTGAACTGAACAACCTTTGTCTTTTAATTGGAGTATTGAATCAGTTATAATTAGTGATATGATTTGGTTGAAATCTATCATCACACTAATTATTTTATTATACTTCCTAATATTCTTTATTACTTTTTCCATCCAATTTTGTTACACAAGAATTGTTTTAGTGTTCCATCTTATTTCTTCTATTGACTCATTAATATTTCTTTCCTTTGTCATTTTATTAATTTCTCTAGAACTTACAACATATAACTGTGATACACATTCTAATGTCAAGTAATATTAATCTTTTTCATCTATAATGTGCATCTCCTAAAATTGCATGAGTTCATTCCCCCTCCTGTCCTTTATGTTATAATTGTCATATATTTTAAATGTATATTATAAACCCATTAGTGTGTTATTATTTTTTCTTTAAGTTCCAAATTTTTAGAATGAATTTTAGAAATGAGAAAAAGAAATTGTGTTTCCTCTGCCTCTATGTTACTGTACTATTTTCTCTATGTCTACATCTTAGATTCCATTTCCAATTGTTTTCTTTCTGCCCGGAGAAAACTCTTTAGCAAATTCTGTGGTGTAGATATGCTGTCAACAGATCCTCTCAGGAATAGTATATAATAAAAAAATTGCTTAATTTTCCTTCACTTTTGAAGTCAATTTAGTAAGATACACAGCCTAGTTTAATATATTTTTCATTTAATACTTCGAGGAATGCTATTTCATTTTCATGTGCCTTGCATTGCTTTTTAAAATCAAAAATAGAACATCATTGTGATAGTTGTTCCTTTTTACACGAATGTGGCTTTTAGTCCTCTTCTCCCTTCTGATTGTTTTTTAAATAGGATTTCTCTTTGTCATTTTTCAGAAATTTTTCTGTAGTGCATCTTGGTATTATTTTCTTTGTGTTTATCTTGGTTAAGTGGGGTTTCCCAGGTGGCTTGGCAGTAAAGAAGCCACCTGCCAATGTGGGATACAATGCAGGAGACAAGGGATTGATCCCTGGATTGGGTAGATCCCCTGGAGGAGGAAATGGTAACCCACTCCAGTATTCTTTCCTGAAAAAAAAATCCCATAAACAAAGGAGCCAGGCAAGCTACAGTCCTTGGGTACACAAATGGTCAGACAGGACTGAGCTCACATGCATGCATATTGATTATTTTGAGTATGCCCATTTCAGATTTTCATGAAGTCTGAAATATTTTTGTACCTTCAAAAAATTTTCTGCTCCTTCCTCCATATCCTCTCTTTCTGGTATTCTCACTAAATCAATCATGAATTATTTGATATTGCTCTACAAACCACTAAGATTCTGGGCTTTCTGCCTTTTGCCATTTTGCAATCTATATTTTAATTTGGGATAGTTTCTGGTGCTCTTTGTTCAAATTCATTAGTTTGATAATTTTTTGTAGTGTCTAATTATTTTCAAGCAATAAAGTGAAGTTCTATTTCATATTTTGTGTTTTCATAGAATTTCAATTTAGCTCTTTCTTATAGTTTTCATAAGATTCATATATAATTCAAATAAATGGACTAATCATATACATATATATACACACATATTTGTGCGTGTAATATAACTGTTTCTAAGTCAGAATCTTCTTAATGTATAACTCCTGTCATTTATGGGCTTTCATTCTACTGACTGACTTTTCGTTCTGGTTATGGGATATAAACTGCTGCCTATTCACATGTCTAGAAATGTATATGATATAATATATATATTGATATATATATAGATATATTGATATATAATGGTATATATAGGGATTATAAACATTGTTAAGTGTTTGGATTTTGTATTCTTCTTCATAAAAGAGTGTTGAATTTTGTTTTGGCAAACATTTAATACATTTAATCATTTGAACTTTGTGAGGATGAATATAAAGTATTTTTTGCTCTATGACTTGTTTAGCCATACACCTACAGTATGGCCTTGCTGAACTTTCTGTTGAATGCTATTTATATTCAATGGAGTCTTTAGACACTGATTATTCATGTCATGAATTCTTGTAATCCATGAGATCTAAGAATTCTTCAGGTTATAGTTTCTTGGTAATTAATCCTTTCCTGGTAGTAGTTATTAGCCTGAATTCATTCCCTATCATTCTACGTATCTGTAGCTCAGAGTTAAAACTAGGATTCAAAAGATTTTCATACAGATTTAATTGCCCTGCAACTCAAATTTCAACTACCTCAACTTTCCTGAATTGTTTCTCTGTCTGCTCAACAAGACGATGAAGCTCTGATTAGAGTCACTCTTTCTGGGTTGCGGATACAGTAAATACTTCCAGGTTAACAACAACAGCAACAAAGAGAGAAACTTTTTTTTTTTTCATATAGGACACAGGATTATGCTGCTTTTTTTTTTTTCAATATACAAAAATAGGTATTCCATATATATATATATATATATTTTTTTTTTTTTAATTGTTCTCAGTTCATTTCAGTCACTCAGTCGTGGCTGACTCTTCATAACCCCATGGAATGCAGAGTGCCAGGCTTCCCTGTCCATCACCAATTCCTGGAGCTTGCTCACACGCATGTCCATTGAGTCGGTGATGCCATCCAACCATCTCATCCTCTGTTATCCCCTTCTCCTCCTGCCTTCAATCTTTCCCAGCATCAGGGTCTTTTCAAATGAGTCAGTTCTTCACATCAGGTAGCCAAAGTATTGGAGTTTCAGCTTCGGCATCAGTCCTTCCAATGAATATTCAGGATTGATTTCCTTTAGGATGGACTGGTTGGATCTCCTTGCAGTCCAAGGGACTCTCAAGAGTCTTCTCCAACACCACAGTTCAAAAGCATCAATTCTTTAGTGCTCAGCTTCCTTTATAGTCCAACTCACATCCATACATGACTACTGGAAAAACTATAGCTTTGACTAGATGGACCTTTGTCAGCAAAGCAAAGTCTCTGCTTTTTAATATGCTATCTAGATTTGTCGTAACTTTCCTTCTAAGGAGCAAGCATCTTTTAATTTCATGGCTGCAGTCACCATCTGCAGTGATTTTGGAGCCCCAAAAATAAAGTCTGCCACTGTTTCCATTGTTTCCCCATCTATTTGCCATGAAGTGATGGAACTGGATGCCATGATCTTAGTTTTCTGAATGCTGAGTTTTAAGCCAAGTTTTTCACTCTCTTCTTTCAGTTTCATCAAGAGACTCTTTAGTTCCTCTTCACTTTCTGCCATAAGGGTGGTGTCATCTGCATATCTGAGGTTATTGATATTTCTCCCTGCAATCTTGATTCTAGCTTGTGCTTCCTCCAGCCCAGCATTTCTCATGATGTACTCTTTATGTAAGTTAAATAAGCAGGGTGACAATATACAGCCTTGACATACTCCTTTCCCTGTTTGGAACCAGTCTGTTGTTCTATGTCCAGTTCTGACTGTTGCTTCCTGACCTACATACAGATTTCTCAGGAGGCAGGTCAAGTGGTCTGGTATTCCTATATCTTGAAGAATTTTCCACAGTTTATTGTGATTGACATAGTCAAAGGCTTTGGCATAGTTAATAAAATTTAGTTTAATACCAGCTACTTATTAAGGTCAGAAGCAGATACCCTAGCTAACATACTTTAATTATCTCTCTTCTGCACTGTTTGAGGACCCAAGCTCAGCCTTTAGTTTCTAATTTATTTTCAATACCTAGCTGAATACTTGTCACATTTCCTGAGGCCATGCAAATGAAAATACTGGTTATTGCTGCTGTTCAATTGCGAAGTCCTGTCCAGCTCTTTTGCCGATGCCAAGGATTATGGTTCACCAGCCTTTTCTGTGCATGGGATTTCCCAGCCAAGGATACCAGAGTGGGTTGCGATTTCCTTCTCTGGGGATCATCCTGACCCAGGGACTGAACACGGCTCCTGTATTGGCAGGCAGATTCTTTACCACTGAGTCACCAGGGAAACCCCAAAATATCGAAGTTAGCTCTAAAACTAGACTGAGTTAAAGGTATATTACCTTCCTATTGGTGCATCTGAAGATGCACTCAGTTTCATTACTAAGAAAATATTATTTATAACCATGTGCTCAAAACATGTGCCAAACTACTAAGAAATGTCCTCTCTTTACTTAACAGTTGCTGGTACATTTTCGTCCTTTTCTAACGTGTATTCTTTGTTCCCTGGCTCCTTGCCTCTGCATCCTGCCTGATCAGCATTTTGCTCAGTCACCATTGTGGTAATAAGAGGGCTGATGCATCCAGTTTGCTTTGAGGCAGTAGTAATGCATTCCAGATTGAGTCCTAACAGTAATTGGATTCCCCTGTTAGGCAGAAAATAAATGCCATGACACATTCCATACAATTTTTAACAAATATTATCCACAATACAAATGCCCCAAATTATATCATTAAAAACGTTAACACTGACTTTTGTGTGGGCCACATCCTCTTTGAAGTTTTGTTTTTGCTTCCATTCCAAGTCCTCCATTCTTTCATAAAGAGACTTCAAAGTTATGAATCTGTAATAAGCTGATTTTTTTCTTCCCCTAACCTATTTGTGAATTCTGTATTTGATAGTTTCTGGGCATTCACCAGTAACTCTGTTTTCCTATATTTATCATTTAGATATATATCTCTTTATAAAATCATTTTCATGTTTTCCAGTTACTTTGAAGAAAATTTAAACTTTAAGTCACATTTTCCCTGACCCATTTATTTTACTTTATTTTTTATACCCTTGCAGTATTGAATTCCCCTCCTATACTTGTATACTTTCAATAGATTCTTAATTCTAGTAATAAACAAAGAATGAAATATATTATTTACAGTATATTTAATCACATATACCTAGTCTCAACAGTTACACAATTTTAGGTAAATTATTCCAACTTTCTATTCCTCATAATTCTTACCTGTTTATAAGAATTTGCAAGAGTTTGTAAGGCTGCTAAGAGAATTGAAAGGCCTAAGCACGCTTTTGATTGGTTTGGTATTTAGAGTAGTCTCCACTTACAAATACTTTCAATAAATGCCATGTAATATATAATGACCCTCTTCATAGTATTTCTCATTAATCACTTACAAAACAAAATTTTAGACCTGACTAGTTCTTCAAGGGAGAAGGCAATGACACCCCATTCCAGTACTCTTGCCTGGAAAACCCCATGGACGGAGGAGCCTGGTAGGCTGCAGTCCATGGGGTCGCTAAGAGTCGGACACGACTGAACGACTTCCCTTTCAAATTTCACTTTCATGCATTGGAGAAGGAAATGGCAACCCACTCCAATGTTCTTGCTTGGAGAATCCCAGGGAAAGGGGAGCCTGGTGGGCTTCCGTATATGGGGTTGCACAGAGTCGGACACGACTGAAACAACTTAGCAGCAGCAGTAGCAGCAGGGCTTCAAGAGATAAAAAATTATCTTTGCATGATCAAAACCTTGTTGGCCATATTTGTAGACATTTAACTTTAGGCTGCCTACCAAGGATCCTTTGAAATCATAACATAGTCATTTACAATCCATAGGTTAATGTTTGCCAAGCTTAGGAACAAATTATTAGATGAATTATTCATTTGTTCTATGTCAATACAATCACATTTGTATATTTCCCATCTCCTTGATTAAAATATAATCTCTATAAAGGATACCTGTTTTGTTTACTTTTGTATCTTCTATGCCTTGCACAGTCTGGCACATACTGAGCATCCAATAAATAAAAATGTAATACATATTTAAGTGTTTTGCTGCTAATAAATTTAAATCGTTTAACTGTAGAATTGATAATACTAATGATTTATGAGTTTTTTTTCACACAATATGGTATGTGTACCTACTTTGTAATTATTAATTGAAAGAAGTTATATAAACACTACACTACTTATAAACCTGATCTAAATTATTGATAATGTGTGTATGTTCAGTCACTGAGTCATGTCCAACTCTTTGCAACCCCGTGGACTGTAGCCTGCCAGGCTCCTCTGTCCATGGAATTTTCTGGGCAAGAATACTGGATTGAGTTGCCATTTCCTTCTCCAGGGGATCTTATTGACCCAGGAATCAAACCTGCTTCTCCTGAGTCTCCTGTGTTGACAGATGGATTCTTTACAACTGTGCCACCTGGGAAGCCCATTGATAATACACAGCTTAATTAAACTATAACAATAGGATCATTTTACCACAATTATTTTTATTATTCCAATGTGAAGATTGTGTTCCTGATTCACTAATATTTTTTTTTAATGAGTAAAGAGAGAAAAATCATGTTTTGAGTGTTTTCAAGGAGTCTAATTTTTGAGAATTATAGTGGAAATAAAGATCAGTTATAAACCCAAGCTCTTTTTCTCTGAAGGTGTGCATTGATTACTCAATTCAATTCAGACCATCAGAGATTGATATGCATAATGAAATCCTCAACTTTTGATATTTTAGAGTCAAGTCAGTAAATGATAATATAAAAATCAAACTGATCTGAGACTATACACAGCCTAAGGTTGATATACACTTTGAAAATTTCTGAAAAGGCATTTTTTAAGTGTCTCAAAATAGAGTAATTCTTTGGATATTCCATGATCTTTTACTCCATGGAATACAATCAAGAAATAGAAACAAAGTAAGAAGCAAATAAAATCTAAATTTGCTAAATAATTTGATGTTTTTGTTTTGTTGCTACAGCCTTAGAGACCATCTTCTGATTTTCTTCATGGAGGAACACTTGAGTTAATGGTTTGAAAATTGTTAGGCCCTTCAAGTGAATTTCAGGACAGCCAATCCCGTTCATAAGCATTTAGAATACATGCCAATTTCAGTTGTTGCCAGTCATTTGTATGACTTGCCTGGCTTAATATCACAGTAGATTGGGAAAATATCCAACAAAGCACCACTTTAGGATAGAGTTGAATACCTGCAACACAATCAGATGTAAACAGAAGAAATTGGCCATGGTTTAGAGTGATGTGAATGACTGAAACATGGCTGAACATCTTGAAGCATTGATTCATATTATATAAACTGAAAATAACAAAAACACCTTTAAAATATATGCTTTAAATTTAAATTTCCTATTAAGAAAATATAAAATTAATTTGCTGTCAAATTGGAAAGTCTCACTAATTTGAAAACATGATGTTTGTATTGGAATAACCATAATTACACATGAATTCAAATATTTGGTTCATCACCATTTTTCTTAATGTGTCTTTAACTACTTCTATACCAAGCGATATTAGTTATGAACCTTCAAAATGCAGCTTTCTTTCATTTTAAAAATGCAACTTTTGTTCTGTTATTCTCTCTGTGGCACAATATTCTTAAGTGGATAATACAATGAACCATCATTTGGCTCAGTCCCAGTAGTCCCTAACTGAATTTGTAATTCCCTTTTGATCTCCTATTTAGTTACAAATTACACTACTATGTTTTTAGTCTAAAAGAACTCCCATCTCTTCTCATGGCCTTTATTTGATTTGGTTTGGATGACTTTGATTGTATCCACGTCTTTTTTATTTTTCCAATTTCAATTAAGTTTGCTATTCTAATGAGGAATAGTATATCTTGTCTGTAATTATAATCTAAATATACAATGAAGATGACTATTTAATCCTTTATTGTATAAATATTTTTCTTAAACTTCACCATAGTTTTAAGTAAGCATTTTTTCCTCCTTTTTCTCAAAATTTCTGAAATCTGAACTATGTTGAATAGAAAATGCATTGCAATTATTTGGAATATATTTATTACTTGTAAGACTGAGTACTTTTTCCTCAGAGTTTTCTTCTCATAATGAAAGAATGTCATTCACATTCACAAGTAGTTTTGTTTTCTCATAATGGAAAGTCTGTTAATTATTCAGAAATGTTCAATCAAACTATCTTGACTAGTAGCTTCACTTCTATTTTGATTAAAAAAATATGTAGGGTTAGGAAGCCAATTTCTGAAGTTTTTCAAGTAGGTATATGGATTGTGTATATGATACACTTATAATTACTATGACAATTATAACTGTTACATCAGCAGTTAAACTTTCAAATACCATTTCCAAAATTAAAAATAACTGCTCTCCTCAGTATTCTAAAATAATTGCTATTTATTGGATTTTCTCTTTAATCTTGAAATTAGCAATGAATTTAGTAAGTGTACCTAATACTGCAAAATAAAAACATACCATAAAAGAAATATCTTAAACTGTACTCAGTGATTTTTAAAAATTTCATCACTTTTCAGTTTTTTAAACTTCACTCTAGTTGTTTCATTCAAAAGAGTTTATTAAGCAGAAAAATGTGATTATGTATATGTATGGGTTTATTGTATATGTCACTAGGTGAAATCTAGTGAAATCAGATAACCGTGATGGTTTGATCACTCACCTACAGCCAGACATCCTGGAATGCAAAGTCAAGAGGGCCTTAGGAAGCATCACTATGAACAAAGCTAGTGGAAATGATGGAATTCCAGTTGAGGTATTTCAAATCCTAAAAGATGATGCTGTGAAAGTGCTGCACTCAATATGCCAGCAAATCTGGAAAACCCAGCAGTGGCTGAAGGATTGGAAAAAAAGGTCAGTTTTCATTCCAGTCCCAAACAAAGGCAATGCCAAAGAATGTTCTAACTACCACACAATTTCACTCATCTCACACTCTAGCAAAGTAGTGCTCAAAATTCTCCAAACCAGGCTTCAATAGTATGTGAACCAAAAACTTCCAGATGTTCAAGCTGGATTTAGAAAAGGCAGAGGAACCAGAGATCAAATTGCTAACATCCATTGCATCATAGAAAAAGCAACAGATTTCCAAAAAACATATACTACTGCTGTATTGATTATGCCAAAGCCTTTCACTGTGTGGATCACAATAAACTATGGAAAATTGTGGAACAGATGGGAATACAAGAACACCTGAACTATCTCCTGAGAAAACTGTATGCAGGTCAGGAACCAACAGTTAGAACTGGACATGGAACAACAGACTGGTTCCAAATAGGAAAAGGAGTATGTCCAGGCTGTATATTGTCACCCTGCTTATTTAACTTATATGCAGAGTACATCATGTGAAATTCCAGGCTGGATGAAGCACAAGCTGAAATCAAGATTGCCAGGAGAAATATCAATAACCTCAGATATGCAGATGACACCACACTTAAAACAGAAAGCAAAAAAGAACTAAACAGCCTCTTGATGAAGGTGAAAGAGGAGAGTGAAAACATTGGCTTAAAACTCAACATTCAGAAAACTAAAATCATAGTATCCTGTTCCATCACTTCATGGCAAATAGATGTTGAAACAATGGAAACAGTGGCAGATTTTATTTTCTTGGGCTCCAAAATCACTGCAGATGGTGATTGCAGCCATGTAATTAAAGTCGCTTGCCTCTTGGAAGAGAAGTTATGACCAACCTAGACAGCATATTAAAAAGTAGAGTCATTACTCTGCTGACAAAGGTCTGCCTAGTCTCAGCTACGGTTTTTCCAGTGGTCATATATGGATGTGAGAGTTGGACTATACAGAAAGCTGAGCGCGGAAGAATTGATGCTTTTGAATTGTGGTGTTGGAGAAGACTCTTGAGAGTTCCTTGGACTGCAGAGAGATCTAACCAGTCCATCCTAAAGGAAATCAGTCCTGAATATTCATTGGAAGCACTGATGCTGAAACTTCAATATTTTGGCTACCTGATGCAAAGAACTGACTCATTGGAAAAGACTCTGAACTGGGGAAAGATTGAAGGCAGGAGGAGAAGGGGATGGCAGAAGATGAGATGGTTGGATGGCATCACCGACTCAATGGACATGAGTTTGAGAAGCTCCAGGAGTTGGTGGTGGACAGGGAAGCCTGGCGTGCTGTAGTCCATGGAAGCACACATAGTCGAATATGACTGAGTGACTGAACTGAGACTGAGATAAATCTATCAAAGAAGCATTTCCAAAATATGCTGCAAAGGTTTTGATTTTTCATTAGTGTTGATATTAATGAATGTTTTTAGCAGCCAATTTAATACAATTATCCTTACTGTAGGAATTCAATTAAGTCTAATGTACATGGTCTCAAGACTATACTAGTCTCAAATTGTCTAAAATTCACAGATATATTCTGTGCCATATTTCCTCAACGTTTTCAACACAGATTATTTTATCTAGGTATGTCATTCAAATAAACTACCTCATGGAATGGTCTTCAGGAAAAGCTAACATAAATAAACAGATTTCCTTTTGTATTTCATGCAACTGAAATAGTAAAACTGACAGTGTTGTGGTAACTAGCTAATAGTCAATGATTTCCTACTCCTGTTGTTAATATATTTTAATTTTTATTTCCAAATTTTCCATTCTCTAGTGTGTTCAACTTGTTCTTTTTTTTGTTCAGTCACTAAGTTTTGTCTGACTCTTTATGACCCCATGGGTTGCAGCAAGCTAGGCTTCCTGTCCTTCTATATCTTCTGGAGTTTGCTCAGATTCATGTCCATTGAGTCAGTGATCCTATCTAACCATCTCATCTTCTGTTGCCCTGATCTCCTTTTACCCTCTGTCTTTCCCAGCATCAGGGTCTTTTCCAGTGATTTGGCCCAAATGTCATTAATTTTTTAGTTAGGCAATAATTCATAATTTTTCTAAAATATACACATTATGCATACTATATATATATATATATATGTATGTACACAAAAGATATTCTACTACACTTGATAAAAGCTTGAGAAAGAACATTAAAAAAAAGAGGTGGAGAAATTGGAAAGCATAAACTAAATGAATTGGGAACACTAAAAATGAATTTAAAAGTTAAACAAAGTAGATAAAAGTTAATGATTATCATCTAGCCCAGTTGTTTTTAAAAATGACTGCTCATTAGAAACATATCTGGAGCTCGAGTTAAAAAAAACAATTGCTGGCTGTTTGTATTTTTTAAAAAATATTCAAGCTAATTCTGATATGCATCTGGAATTTAAAAAGTGATTACAGGTTTTTCTATTAAATCATAGTTTTGATGATATGAAATTCTATTATTTTTCTGTTAACCTATCATGATCCAATGGTATTATGCAATAGTTTCATAATCAACATAGTGAAAGATGTTTATCAGTTTTCACAACAAATAGCCAGGCAAAAAATAAAATATTATTAAAATTGCAAGCCATAATGGAAACATGATTAACTTAACAATATAAAACAGCTAAATACAATTTGGGGGTCAAGCAGAGTGATTGGTAAGTGGAAGTACATACATGCACGTGTTTTCATCCACCCAGCCAGTCTATGTCTTTTGGTTGGTGTATTTAATCCATTTACATTTAAAATAATTATTGATATGTGTGATTCTATACATATCAACAGGGCTTCCCTGATGGCTCAGATGGTAAAGAATCTGCCTGCAATGTGGGAGACCTGGGTTCAGTCCTTGGGTTGGGAAGATCTTCTGGAAAAGGAAACGGCTACTCACTCCAGTATTCTTGCCTGGAGAATTTCATGGACAGAGGAGACCTGCAGGCATGACTGAGCGACTTTTACTTTCCTATTACCGTTTCTTAATTGCTTTGGGTTTATTTTTTGTAGGTCTTCTTTTCTGTTTCTTGCCTAGAGAAGTTCCTTTAGCTTTTGTTGTGAGGCTGGTTTGATGGTGCTGAATTCTCTTAACTTTTGCTTGTCTGGAAAGCTTTTAGTATCTCCATCAAATCTGAAGGAGAGTCTTGCTGAGTAGTGTATTCTTGGTTGTAGGTTCTTCCCTTTCACAACTTAAAATATATTGTGCTGTTCATTCCCTTTTCATTTGTAGAGTTACCATTGAGAAATCAGCTGGTTGCCTGATAGGAGTTCTCTTGTATGTTATTTAATATTTTAAATTATTTTAAATGTGTTGCTTTTAATATTTTATCTCTGTGTTTATTTTTGTCAGTTTGATGACTATATGTTTCGGTGAGTTCCTGCTTGGGTTTATGCTGCCAGGGACTCTCTGTGCATCCTTAGTTGACTATTTACCTTCCTATTTTAGGGCAGTTTTCAGTTCTTATCTCTCAAATATTTTCTCAGGTACTTTCTCTCTCTCTTCTCCTTCAGGCATCCCTATAGTGTGAATATTGGTGCCTTTAATGTTGTCCCAGAGGTCTCCTAGACTGTCTTTATCTCTTAGCATTCTTTTTTCTATATTCTGTACTGTGGTGGTGATTTCCAACAATCTGTCCTCCAGATCATTTATCTGTTTTTCTGTCCCAGTTATTCTGCTATTGATTCTTTCTAATGTATTATTCATCCCTGCTTGCTTGTTCATTAGTTCCTGTAGAGACCTAATGTTGGTAAGTATTTCTTTCCTCCTATCTATTGTTTTCCAGAGATCCTTGATCAACTTCACTGTCATTATTTTGAGTTCTTTTCCTGGAAGATTGCTATCTCCCCTTTATTTCTGGGATTTTGTCTTGTCCATTATCTGGGAAATAACTTTCTGCTTTTTCATGCTGCTTAAGTTTCTGTAATACGCTTATTGTTTTAGCAGCTGTGCGACTGTGGTTCTTCTTGTTTCTTCTGTCTGCTCTCTGATGGAGGAGGCTAAGAGGCTTGTGTAAATTTCTTGATGGGAGGGCTTGGTGATGGGTAACACTGAACTTTTCTCTGGTGGGCAACCTTACAAAACTCAGTTCAGTTCAGTCATTCAGTCTTGTCCCAGTCTTTGGAAACGCATGAACCACAGCACACAAGGCCTCCCTGTCCATCACCAACCCTGAGTTTACTCAAACTCATGTCCATTGAGTCAGTGTTGCCATCCAACCATCTCATCCTCTGTTGTCCCCTTATCCTCCTGCCCTCAATCTTTCCCAGTATCAGGGTCTTTTCAAACGAGTCAGTTCTTCGCATCAGGTGGCCAAAGTATTGGCGTTTCAGCTTCAACATCAGTCCTTCCAATGAACACCCAAGATTGATCTCCTTTAGGATGGACTGGTTGGATCTCCTTGCAGTCCAAGGGACTCTCAAGAGTCTTCTCCAACACCACAGTTCAAAAGCATCAATTCTTCGGTGCTCAGCTTTCTTTATAGTCCAACTCTCACATCCATACATGACCACTGGAAAAACCATAGCCTTGACTAGATGGACCTTCGTTGGCAAAGTAATGTCTCTGCTTTTTAATACGCTGTCTAGGTTGGCCATAACTTTCCTCCCAAGGAGTAAGTGTCTTTTAATTTCATGGCTGCAATCACCATATGCAGTGATTTTGGAGCCCAGAAAAATAAAGTCAGCCATTGTTTCCCCATCTATTTCCCATGAAGTGATGGGACCGGATGCCATGAGCTTCGTTTTCTGAATGTTGAGCTTTAAGCCAACTTTTTCACTCTCCTCTTTCACGTTCATCAGAGGCTTTTTAGTTCATCTTCACTTTCTGTCATCTGCATATCTGAGGTTATTGATATTTCTCCCGGCAATCTTGGTTCCAGCTTGTGCTTCTTCCAACCCAGTGTTTCTCATGATGTACTCTGCATATAAGTTAAATAAGCAGGGTGACAATATACAGCCTTGACGTACTCCTTTTTCTATTTGGAACCAGTCTGTTGTTCCATGTCCAGTTCTAATTGTTGCTTCCTGACCTGCATATAGGTTTCTCAAGAGGCAGGTCAGGTGGTCTGGTATTCCCATCTCTTACAGAATTTTCCACAGTTTATTGTGATCCACACAGTCAAAGGCTTTGGCATAGTCAATAAAGCAGAAATAGATGTTTTTCTGGAACTCTCTTGCTTTTTCGATGATCCAGCAGATGTTGGCAATTTGATCTCTGGTTCCTCTGCCTTTTCTAAATGCAGCTTGAACATCTGGAATTTCATGGTTCGCTTATTGCTGAAGCCTGGCTTGGAAAATTTTCAGCACTATTTTCCTAACATGTGAGATGAGTGCAATTGTGTGGTACTTTGAGCATTCTTTGGCATTGCCTTTCTTTGGGAATGGAATGAAAACTGACCTTTTCCAGTCCTGTAGCCACTGCTGTGTTTTCCAAATTTGCTCACATAGTTGGTGCAGTGCTTTCACAGCATCACCTTTCAGGATTTGAAATAGCTCAACTGGAATTCCATCACCTCCACTAGCTTTGTTCATAGTGATGCTTCCTAAGGCCCACTTGACTTCACATTCCAGGATGTCTGGCTCTAGGTGAGTGATCACACCACCGTGATTATCTGGGTCATGAAGATCCTTTTTGTACAGTTCTTCTGCATATTTTTGCCACCTCTTCTTAATATCTTCTGCTTCTGTTAGGTCCATACAATTTCTTTCATTTATTGAGCCCATCTTTGCATGTAATATACCCTTGGTATCTCTAATTTTCTTGAAGAGATCTCTCGTCTTTCCCATTCTGTTGTTTTTTTCTATTTCTTTGCATTGATTGCTGAGGAAGGCTTTCTTATTTCTTCTGGCTATTCTTTGGACCTCTGCATTCAAATGGGTATATCTTTCCTTTTCTCCTTTGCTTTTCACAGCTATTTGTAAGATCTCTTCAGACAGCCATTTTGGTTTTTTGCATTTCCTTTTTTTGGAGATGTTCTTGATTTCTGTCTCCTTTACAATGTCATGAACCTCCGTCCATATCTCATGAGGCACTCTGTCTATCAGATCTAGTCCCTTAAATCGATTTCTCACTTCCACTGTATAGTCATAAGGAATTTGAATTTTCATACCTGGATGGCCTAGTGATTTTCTCCACTTTCTTCAATTTAAGTCTGGATTTGGCAATAAGGAGTTCATGATCTGAGCCACAGTCAGCTCCTGGTCTTGTTTTTATTGACTGTATAGAGCTTCTCCATCTTTGGTTGCAAAGAATATAATCAATGTGATTTTGGTGTCAACCATCTGGTGATGTCCATGTGTAAAGTCTTCTCTTGTGTTGTTGGAAGAGGGTGTTTGCTATGGCCAGTGTTTTCTCTGGCAGAACTCTATTAGCCTTTGTCCTGCTTCATTCTGTACTCCAAGGCCAAATTTGTCTGTTACTCCAGGCGTTTCTTCATTTCCTACTTTTGCATTCCAGTCCCCTATAATGAAAAGGATATCTTTTTTGGGTGTTAGTTCTAAAAGGTTTTGTAGGTCTTCATAGAACCATTCAACTTCAGCTTCTTCAGCATTACTAGTTGGGGCATAGACTTGGATTACCGTGATATTGAATGGTTTGCCTTGGAAACGAACTGAGATCATTCTGTCGTTTTTGAGATTGCATCCTAGTACTGCCTTTTGGACTCTTTTGTTGGCTATCATGGCTACTCCATTTCTTCTAAGGGGGTCTTG
Organism: Bubalus kerabau; assembly: GCF_029407905.1. Taxonomy (NCBI): domain Eukaryota; kingdom Metazoa; phylum Chordata; class Mammalia; order Artiodactyla; family Bovidae; genus Bubalus; species Bubalus kerabau. The sequence continues at coordinate 4,539,627 of NC_073635.1, read as the reverse complement.
TCCACAGTAGTAGATATAATGGTCATCTGAGTTAAATTCATCCATTCTAGTCCATCTTAGTTTTCTGATTCCTAGAATGTCGATGTTCAGTCTTGTCATCTCCTGTTTGAGCACTTCCAATTTGCCTTGATTCATGGACTTGACATTCCAGGTTCCTATGCAATATTGCTCTTTACAACATTGGACTTTACTTTCATCACCAGTCATATCCACAACTGGGTGTTGTTTTTGCTTTGGCTCCATCCCTTCATTCTTTCTGGAGTTATTTCTCCACTGATCTCCAATAACATATTGGGCACCTACTGACCTGGGGAGTTCATCTTTCAGTGTCTTTTCTTTATTGGGCCTCGCTCAATAAAGCTTATAATCCAGTTGTCTGCCAATGGGTGGGGCTGCACTCCCTCCTTGGTATTTGTTTAGCCTGAGATGACCCAGCCCTGGGGTCTAGGGGCTCCATGATAGGGTTAAGGGTGAACTCCAAGAGGGTTTACACCAAAGTGGGGGTCTTCCCGGCCTGATCCTGCCGGTGTCCATGTCCCTGTGGTAAGCCTGTGCTGATCCATGCTTGCACAGGAGACCCTCCAGCACTAGCAAGTCGTTTTGATTCAGCAGGAAAGGGTCACTGCTCCTTTCCTCTGAGTCTTGATGTGTGAAAGGTTTTTGTTTTTGCCCTCCAAGATTGGAGTCTCTGTTTCCCTCAGTCCTGTGGAAGTCTTTTAATCAAATCCCACTGGCCTTCAGAGACAAATTCCTTGGGGTTCCTAATCCCTTTGCCAGATCCCCAGGCTGGGAACCCTGACATGGGGTTCAGAACCTCACAACAGAGGGAGAACCTCTTTGGAATTATTTTGGATCACCCACCCAGCGGGTATGGAATTTGATTTTATTGTGATTTTGCCCCTCCTACTGTCTCACTGAGGCTTCTTTGTCTTTGGGGTATCTTTTTTTGGTGAGTTCCAGCATCCTCCTGTTGATGGTTGTTCAGCAGCTCATTGCAATTTTGTTGCTCTTGCAGGAGGAAATAAGCACTTATCCTTCTATTGGCCGTCTTGAAACAGAAGCCTACTTTTCCATTTTTATTGACTTAAATATTTGTTTTAGTTGTACAGCATGTTGGTTTGTTATATGCATATATTGTGTAATAACTACCATAATAAATTTAGTTAATATCCATCACCTTATAGAATTATAGATTTTTTTCCTTGGGATGAAAATTTTTAAGATTCACTCTCTTGAAAATGAAAAAAGTGAAAGTGTTAATTGCCCCATCATGTCCAGCATTTTGAGACTCCAGGTACTGTAACCCATCAGGCCCCTCTGTCCATGGCATTCTCCAGGCAAGAATACTGAAGTGGGTTGCCATTCCCTTCTCCAGGGAATCTTCCCTACCCAGGCATCAAATATGGGTTTTTTGCATTGCTGGCAAATTCTTTACCATCTTAGCTACTAGATATGAAATACAGTTTTTTTTTTTTAAACTACAGTGACAATGATGCACATTCTGTAATTGTATCATACTAAGCATTTCAGGTCTAGAGTCAAAATGTATATAAATATATACAGTATGATTCTGGTGACAATATTGTAGCTATTACTAACACTACAATACAGTATAATTATGATATCATTTTCCCCATTCACTTTGCAAGACTCTCTTATTCTGTCCATGGATTCCTTCTTCATGAAAGCATGCAATGAAGCAGAAGTCTAATCAGCTATAGTCATATCAATGTCTGTGGATCATCTGTGACTTACTCAGAGTTACCAAATATATCTGGTCTTCAGTCACCCTCATTCTTTTATTCGTTTATTGTTCTTGTTTTAAATTATGCCATTTCTGTGACTATCAAACCAGTAATATTGAGAAAAAATTTGCATTAGCTGGCAAAGATATTCAGAAATAAGTAATAACAGTTCTTATGTACCATTAGTAAGGATGTAAATTAATACACCATTTCTGGAAATACATTGGCACAAGTATTCATAGTTTTGAAATTTGACTTCTTGGTAGAGATAGAGGACATGGGCATTAATTTTGCTTAGAGAAAATAGAAAGAGTTTTTTTAATAAGTAAAAATGCCTCAAGGAGAAGGAGAGAGGTAAAGTAAGATAAAGAGCAACACTGTGGAAATTCACAGATGAAAGATTTAGGAGACTGGAGAAAACTCAGTTAAAGCTGATTATGTGAAAGGCTGAGCTCTAATATCACTTTTGCTACCAAGTTCCCCAAGTCCTTAATAATGGGTGCATCCAGATGAGTAGAAAGGAAGGGCTTTACAATAAGGAGAACTAACTGGTTGGAAAGTATTTAAGAAGCTGCTAGATCCAATCCCTCTCCATAACCCCACCTCAACTCTAAGTAATCCAACAATCCTCTCTCATCATGTAACAGCTCACTCTCCAGGAAAAAGCAGAACATTTTCTCTTAAAAAAAAAAAAGAAAGAAAACCACTAAACAGAAGTTGTTTAAATGCATGTATCAGGTAGAATTAAGAATGAAGAAAAGATGCACTTAATGAAAGAGGAAACCACCAGTACGCTTCTCCCAACTGCCTCACTTCTTTCACTTTGGGGTAAACAAGTCATATTTTTTATTTTTTCTTGTAGAAAAGATACAAGGGCATCAAATCACCCTCAGGCAAGCCCTCAAGAAGCAAATCTAAGCCACAGGCCACAGAATCCTCTACACTAAACACAGAAGACAATGAAAGGAAATAGACATATTTGTGGTAAAGAAAATTGTATCTCAGAGAGAGGTAGTAGCAGTTATACCATCCTAAAATAAGAAGGAAATAACTTTTCTGAAAAGGAGAACAGGAATAGGTCTGTTGAAAATTAAAAATTAAAATTTAATAAAATGTTTTGGAAAATAGAGTTGAGAAAATCTCCCAGAAGACAGAGATCAAGAGAGAACAGAAGAGCAAAAGAAAGAAGGGAAGAGAAAAGGGAAAAAAAAAAAAAAAAAAAAGGAGCTAATAAAGAGTTCCAGAAAGAGAGAGAACTGAGTAAAAGGAAAGAAAGGAATTACCAATCAAAACAAGAACATTTTCCAGAGCTGGTGCGTGTGTGTTTACAAAGGGCACACATTACTCCACAAACTAGAAAAAGTATATCACCACCAAGGCACATTATTTTGAAATTTCAGAAAACTGAGGCTGGACAAAAGTTTGACATGCTTCCAGGGGTAAAAAGTAGGTTACATACAAATGTAGCTCTATAAAAGTGTATGTCCTTAATCATGAAATTACTAACATGCTGTACACATATAGGGAGGATGAGTCAGGCAACACGGGTGCGTGTGTGAGGTAGAGATGGAGAGAGAAATATAAACTAAGTCGTCATCCTCCAGTGTGTAAAGTCACTTGTTAATGCCTCAAACTGAAAAATTAAGGATAAAAGCAATTACATTAAGCTGAGATATGGTGGTTAACAACATCAGCAAGGAATTAACTAAAACAGTTTATGGTGTTTGTCTTAAGAGTGAGAGGAAAAAAAAAGGAAACTGTAATCTCTAACACTATGTAATTCTCTGGATAAAGGCAGAATATTGACTTAGAAAAATAGATAAAATATATTTCACAAGTTAAAGGCACAATTACATCTCTAAATATTGAATTATTTTTTACTATATCAGTGTTTTTAATATCACAGTTTGCAAATAACCAAAATGTACAAAAATAAGAGAAAATTTTAACGAGATTCACTGCATCTATATAATGGGACATTATTGATTCATTTGACACCTAGAAGAACTTGAGTATTATACAAATTATTATAAATTACGTGAAAAAAAAACAATAGAAATGTGATTCTTTATATTTTCCTTCTAAATTTTATGCATTTTCAAACTGTTTTATAATGACCATGTTTATTTCATTCACAGTTTCACAAAGTTAAAGATCTGTGAAACTGTAACTACAGCTTTTCCTACTAAGGTTGTATGTTCACTACCTTCACATTCAGCCAAAACCAGCAAAAGAAATTTGAATTTATAAGTCTAACACAAATGGTAATAGACTTATTGTTTTTCCTATTTAGCTTAAGTGAAAAATTGTCTCAAGTTAATAGTTTTTAGCTTTCCTCAGGAGTAGAACTTGGAGTGAGAAATTGTACCTTGCCATTAAGAACCTTTCTTACAGACAGTAATATGGTTATTGTCACAGATTGTTATACAGTCAGAACTAAGTTATCTTTTTTTTTTTTTACTACTTCAAATGGCAATTTATAGCTCTTTCTTTCACACTTTTTTAATGCTGAAGAAGTGAAGGTATAATTTTCTGCAAATGTATTTCCCAGTTATAAATCTGATTTGAACACAAGAATGCATATATTCATGTAATGCTGAGCCAAAGGTATAATAGGAATGCACAAGAGAAGCCCAAATAATCTATGTCTACACGATGCCATGGTTTCAAGAAGAAAATTGAAAAGGAACCGATCGGCAGAAACTGGTGTGTTTGAGTTTTGTCCCGGATATTTTAACTGAATTGACTAAATAAGGTCATAGTGATATTGCTCTGACACCGGCAGCTTGAACTGGCTGTAACATTATTTAGTAAAGACACATTTCCAGCACTCAAATTTCAAACATTTTGCAGTTCTCTGCATAAGAATATTATCAGTAAGTCCTTTCTGAAGATGGACAAGTTGTCCAGCTTTGTGTTAAGCACAGCAGAGACTAGTAAAAAGGCTTCTGTAGTCTTTCAGGTGCAAGCCAAAAGTTTGTGAATATGTAACACAAGGATATATGTAATATGTAACACAAGGATATATGTAATATGTAAGTGTAGAAATTCAGGGGAGAGGCCAGATAAATGCTGAAGGAGGTGATGAGCAAGCAGTCAAGAAAGGGTGTATATATTCTAGAACATTTCAACACAGATAAGTTCCTTCTGAATTTTCATCAAAATTCTAAAGGGGCAATTATGTTTCCACTGCATAATGTGCTCTTTCATAGCTATGTGTATATGAGAATAATGCAGATTTTATGCATAGATGTGCTATTTTTAAAATGAGCAAAGATGAAATATGGAGCTTAAACACATAAACCTACAATGATAAAATTGCTGACTAAAATAAAATCGTAAAATACCAAAATATGTAAGTGACAAAAATCTTCTACTTACTCAAGTTCTCACAAGAAACTCACAATAAAAAGTCTGTGGTCTTACGATATGGAACAAAGATTGTTCAAATGTATGTTTCCATTTGCCAGGTGACCTTACTGCTAATTTATTTCAGAAGAGTTTATCCATTGTGTCTATTCTCAAAAGAGTAATTGAAGGCAAGTTATTAAAAATGATAATTAATTATCTTATTTGTTTCACTTAACTGAATCTGTCACGGTCATATTGAATATTTTTCATAGAGCATTTGATTATAATTTCTCTGCCTTTCCGTTTCTCCCATCCAGCTTAATTCAGCAAATGTAGTAGAAAGACTTCACCTCTCTTCTCTGTCAGAGTGTCATACTGCCAACAAAACTGGTACTGAGTCCAGTGGGAAAAAGATTATTTTGATCTTGTGATTGGCTTATTCACTGGAAATAAATGGCTCTCCTTGTCATCCAAGAATCCTCTTTATATACACTGTGGTTTTTTGTAGGATTTCCATGACTTAGCGATAAAAAGGACAGTTCAAATTGTAGAAAAAAATATTCTGCTATTTTGAATTTACTCAAAGGTCACTGATGGGAACAACGAAGTCAGTGAACAGGTCATTGTGCCTCTTTTAATAAGCTTGCATGGTTATAACCAGTTCTTCTAGAGCTGTAATTCTCCCTCTTACTCTAAATTCTGTCCAAAATGGAGTACTGCAGGTAAAACTTTATTTCTATGACCATCAAACAGTAGAAGAGATATTTTATTTCCAAAGCAACATTTGGAAGTCAGAGTTATATGTAGAATTTATGAAAGTGGGTATTATTTTCCCTTTTAAATAATTTAAAAGATTTAATGTTTAGTCACAATATCAAAAATTCTTCCTTTGGAGTTATTCCTTGGCTATGTCAACAATCTTTCAATAAATATTTATTGAGCATCTCTTTTATGTGAGGCATTGTGAAGCAATGTTGAAATATTATTTTTAGGGAGTGATGCAAAGTTACTGTAGCAAAGTTAATATCTTATGTGTTTAGGGTATAGCACCTTAAAGAATATTGTTATTTGCTGAGCACAAAGACTCAAAGCACATGACTCAATTTTCAGGTAAAAGTTAGGGGAGTGGATTAGAAATAGACAAAAAGAGAGTAATGAGTACATACTCGTATTAAATTTAATCTCATTTAACACTTTGCAAAAACAATACATGGATATTATTTGAATGAGCAAATTGTCATGACATACAGACTTAGGAATGGAGAAAGGATGATCTGAAATGTCAGTTTTAGGGCTTGAGACTTAAAATGTGGCACAGTTTCAGTGACAATAATATCCATGAAGATATTTCTAACTTGGATTAACAGATGAACAGAATTCATAGAAATGAGAAGGCAGTCTCAGATTAGATCATTAGCACAAATACTATTTGTCCAAAGATGAGGACAGAAATACAGGAAAGCTAAATATCGTGAACTTGATGTCTATAATAAATTACAAGAAGACACAGAAAGAATGACTAACACAATAGGAAAAGAGAAGGGTGTTTCATGAAGATCCTAGGTCTGTAGCAGCCCTGAAAGGTTGTATCTGAAGTTAAGGTAAAAAAACTGGTTCAAATGGATATTTTTTTTTCTTATTATATATATATATATATATATATATATATATATATATATATATATATATTTTACATGCACTGCAGTATTTCATCATCAGAACAAATGAAGGCAACAGGAGAAATATGGAGTATTTTGAGTAGACAATGTCTTTGAGGATGTAGCAGTCAGCTATTGTCACATCAATGCCACATAAACCACAGCTAACTTTAGTGGTTTGAAATAAATCACCTGTGCATGATCTACAGGTTGTGACTTGCCTGATTTAGGCTAGACTCAATTATGTTGCTTTGTCTTCAGTTGTGGATTAGCTGGGTTTAATGGCACCCCACTGCAGTACTCTTGCCTGGAAAATCCCATGGATGGAGGAGCCTGGTAGGCTGCAGTCCATGGGGTCGCGAAGAGTCGGAGACGACTTCACTTTCACTTTCACTTTTCACTTTCATGCATTGGAGAAGGAAATGGCAACCCACTCCAGTATTCTTGCCTGGAGAATCCCAGGGACGGGGGAGCCTGGTGGGTTGCAGTCTATGGGGTCGCACAGAGTCGGACATGACTGAAGTGACTTAGCAGCAGCAGCAGCTCCCAGCTACAAGATGAATTCCAGATATCTCTACATCTGTTTTGCTAAGGATTGAGCGGAAGAAGAAAGGTTCCTTTAGCCTGCTCTTTTCATGGGCTTCCCAGGTGGCTCAGGGTAAAGAATCTGCCTGCCAATGTAGGTGATGCAAGAGACGCGGGTTCGATTCCTAGGTCAGGAAGATTACCTGCAAGAGGAAATGGCAACTTATTCCAGTATTCTTGCCTGGAGAATTCCATGGACAGAGGAGCCTGGCGGGCTCTAGTCTCTGGTGTTGCAAAGATTTGGACATGACTGAGCATGCATGCATACAGAGAAACTCTCCTGGTGGAATATATACATCCTCAATCTAAAAAAGAGTGTGTGTGTGTATATATATATATATATATATATATATATATATATATATATATATATGATTCACTTGGCTATCCTTGCTATAGAGCAAAACTAGCATAATACTGTAAATCAATTATATGCCAATAAAATTAATTTAAAAAAAACTTCCCCACAGCTTTTCCAGACGATTATATTTTAAAAATTTGCTTTTCTTACTCTTTGCTTCTCCCCTTCTGATGTGTTATACCTGCATATGTATCTCACTCCAAAATTTACCAGCCTTTACAGATTCATTCATGTTCTTCTGAGTTTCTTTCCTAAGTTCATATAGTTGTGTACTGACTGTCTTATCTATAGAACAGCAATGGATAGTGGCATACAATGAGGTCAGAATCCACACCCAGGATAGTAGGGTGAATATTTTACAGGCTATAAGTGCAGACACTGTATTATGGAATACTGAGAAATTCAAGGGCAGGAGGTGGGACAGCAATGGGTTTTCATGGGAAATCTCTCAAAGTTGCTTAATCCTATAAGCTGCAAGTGGGAAGCAGTTGGGTAGTGTGACTAACCACAAAATGTTTCAATCTAACTGTGGCAGAAAAATGTATAGAAACTGTTAGCAGAGAATATTTATATGAAAACATCATTTTCAAAAACTCTTTGCATTTTGATATACTTTAAGTAAGAAATTCAATAAAATTAGTTAGCAGGCCGATATGTAAAGAATAAGTTTCAGTAACTATTACAAGATCTTCTCTAGTGGCTCAGATGGAAAAGAAACTGTCTGCAATGCAGGAGACCCAGGTTTGATCCCTGGGTTTGGAGGATTCTCTCGTGTAGATAATGGCAACCCACTCCAGTATTTTTGCCTGGAGAATTTCAAGGACTGAGGAGCCTTGCAGGCTACAGTCATTGAGATCAAAAAGAGTCAGACACAACTGAGCGACTAACACTTTCACTTTCACAGCTATTACAAAGAATGAGGGAGCATAATTGTGAGAATATGTGTATAAAGAGTATATTTCTTCTGAACAGATGAGAAAAATGAATATGTAATATTTCATTTTTTGGATATATCACTATTTGGTTATCCATTCTCTTGCTGATGGCCATATGGATGGTTTTAAGTTTGGGCTATTATGAATAAGATAGTTTTTAAACAATATTTTACAAGTCTTTTTATTGACATACATTTTCATTTCTTGTGGAATGAAGTTGGTGCGTTAACGAGGTTGATGTATATTTAAATTTGTGAGAAGCTGCCAAATAATTCTCAAACTGATTTAACCACTTCACTTCACCACCAGTCAGTTCAGTTCAGATGCTCAGTCATGTGCAACTCTTTGCGACTCCATGTACCACAGCATGCCAGACCTCCCTGTCCATCACCAACTTCTGAAGTTTACTCAAACTCATGTCCATCGAGTTGGTGATGTCATCCAACCATCTCATCCTCTGTCGTCCCCTTCTCCTGCCTTCAATCTTTCCCCAAATCAGGGACTTTTCCAAGGAGTCAGTTTTTCGCATGAGGTGGCCAAAGTATTGGAGTTTCAGCTTCAGCATCAGTCTTTCCAATGAATATTCAGGACTGATTTCCTTTAGGATTGACTGTTTTGGTCTCCTTGCTGTCCAAGAGTCTTCGCCAACACCACGATTCAAAAGCATCAATTCTTCAGTGCTCTGTCGGCTTTATAGCCCAACTCTCATATCCATACATGACTAATAGTAAAACCATAGCTTTGATTAGATGGACCTTTGTCGACAAAGTAATGTCTCTGTCTTTTAATATGCTACATAGTTTGGTCATAGCTTTTCTTCCAAGGAATGAGTCTTTTAATTTCATGACTGCAGTCATCATCTTCAGTGATTTTGGAGCCCAAGAATATAAAGTATCTCACTGTTTCCATTGTTTTCCCATCTATTTGCCATGAAGTGATGGGATCAGATGCCATGATCTTAGTTTTCTGAATGCTGAGCTTTAAGCCAACTTTTTCATGCTCCTCTTTCACTTTCATCAAGAGGCTCTTTAGTTCTTCTTCACTTTCTTCCATAAGGGTGGTGTCATCTGTGTATCTGAGGTTATTGATATTTGTCCCAGCAATCTTGATTCCAGCCAGTGCTTCATCGACTGGCATTTCGCATGATGTACACTGAATATAAGTTAAATAAGCAAGGTGACACTATACAGCCTTGATGTACTCCTTTCTCAATCTGAAACCAGTCAGTTGTTCCATGTCTGTTTCTAACTGTTGCTTCTTAACTTGTATACAAATTTCTTAGGAGGCTGATAAGGAGGTCTGGTATTCCCATCTCTTGAAGAATTGTCCACAGTTTATTTTGATCCGCACAGTCAGAGACTTTAGCATATTCAACAAAGCAGATGTTTTTCTGGAGTTCTCTCTTTTTTTTTTTCTATGATCCAACCGATTTCGGCAATTTGATCTCTGTTCCCTCTGCCTTTTCTAAATCCAGTTTGAACAACTGGAACTTCTCGGTTCACGTACTGAAGCCTAGCTTGGAGAATTTTGAACATTACTTTGCTAGCATGTGAGATGAGTGCATCACCACCAGTAATGTACACAACTTTCAGTTGCTTCATATCTTGCCCTCATGTGGTTTTATCAGTCTTTTTACTGTAGCCGTTCTATTCTGTGTGGTGCATAGTGCTTTTACTTTGCAGCAATGGTGACAACTTTTTTCTGAGTGCTTACTGGTGATTTGAAGTGTCTTTTTAAGTCTTTTGACAATTTTTATTGTTTCTCACCTGATTATTGAGTTTTTTTAGTTTGTTTGAATGTTTTCATTTCCATATATATTCTGAAAACAAGACTGCTGATAGATCCATTTATTGCAAAAAATTTTCCCATGTTGTGGCTTGCATTTATTTTCTTAATAGTGCACTTTAATGAAAGGGAAATGTTCATTTTTTTCACCACTTTATTTTTTAACTGAAGGATAACTGCTTTACAGAATTTTGTTATTTTCTGTCCAGCATCAATAAGAATCAACCATAGGTACACCATGTCCCCTCCTTCCCACCTCCCTCCCCATCCCACCCTTCTAGACTGTCACAGAGCCCCTGTTTGATTTCCCTGATTCATATAGCAGTTTCTCATTGGCTATCTGTTTTACATATGGTAATATAAGTTTCCATGCTACTCTCTCCATACATCTCACCCTCTGAAATTTTAACTTTATGGAGCTTCCTTCATGAAAATGATTTTCTTCTTAGTGATTTTTCTGCCCAAGTATGTCATTTCTTAACCCCCAAAATACAAAGTTCTTGTCTCCTGTTTTCTTCTTAGAGTTTTATGGCTCTGAGTTTTAAGTGCAGACCTACAATCCAGATGTTTGTGTACACAATGAAATAGGTATTGAGTTTTGAGGTTTTATTTCTTTTGGCTAATGAAGTTATCCAGTTGTTCTAACAACACTAATCATTAAAAATATGCAATTCTCTTGAGTTGACCTAATGTCCTTATCAAAAATCACATTGACCATACATGAGTATGTCTAATAGGAACAGCATAATTCAAAAGAACTTTCTGTGATAATGAAATGTACTCTATCTATACTGTTTGATAGGGTAGTCACTAGCCACACCACCTAATGAGTTCTTGAAATGACACTGAGACAACTAATCTTTCACTTTATTTAATTATCATTTTAAATTTAGACAGACCTAGAACCTATATTCTGTTCCGTTGATCTCTCTGCCTATTCTAGGTCAATCACATTCTTTGAATAATGTCGATTAATTTAAATCTGAATTGCAGGCACTGCAATTACTGCACATATGTCTTTTTTTAAGACTGCTTAGGTTCTCTATATTTTTTTTTTAATTGGAGGATAATCACTTTGCACTATTGTGATGGTTTTTGCCATTCATCAGTAAGAATCAGCCATAGGCATATATGTGTGCTCTCCCTTCTGAACCCCCCTCCTGCCTCCCTCTCCCCCACCCCCCATTCCTTCAGGCTGTCACAGAGCACCAGCTTTGGGTGCCCTGCAGCATGCATAAAACTCACACTGGCAATCTATTTTACATATGGTAATGTAAATGCTTCCATGCTGTTCTTTCAAATCATCCCACCCTCTCCCCCCACTGAGTCCAAAAATCTGTTCTTTATGTTTGTGTCTCCTTTTCTACCTTGGACATAGAATTGTCCTTGATGCTTCCATATAAATTTTAGAATTATTTCTTTCTTGAAAAGAGCCTGCTGAAATTTGTATAAAGATTGGATGGAAATTATTGATCAATTGAGGGAAATATTGACATCTTATAACACTGAATCTTCTCATCTCTGAGAATGATTGACCATTTCTATTTAATTTTATTTACAATGTTTTTTAGTTATAATTATATAAATCCTGTATATGTTATTTTATAGTTATTCCAAAACCCTTTTGTATCTTTTTATGCTAGTGTAAACGGTATTTTTAAAATTCATCATCCAGTTTTTATTTTGGTAATTTGGAGATTTGTACTTGACTTTTTCACATTGATCTTGAATTCTGTGACTGTGCTAAATTTACTTCTTGGTTCTAGTAACTTCTTGTAAAATGCTTGGCATATTCTATGTCTATGATGAGGTTGTTTTCAAATACAGAGAATTCTATTATTTTCATTTCCAATATTTATGCTTCTGTGGATTTTTAAGGTACACAATCATGTTTTCCTGTCTTGAAGACTTTTATTATTCTATCTGAATTTTATTCCTGGTTTTAGGGGAAAGCATGAATTCTTTTTCCTTTGATTAGTCTGTTAGTTAGAGGTTGTACTGAGGAAGGTCCATTCTCTACTTACTTTAAACAGCATGTTTAGTTTTTCCCAGTTCTTTTCCTTCATCTGTTAATATAGCAAATTATATGGATTGATTTTGAAATGTTGAACCAACCTTGGATTCCCAGAATAAAGTCCACTTGATCATACTTTGTCACAAAAGGCAAATAAACCTCTTCATTCTTAAAAGCACATTATTGTCTTAAGGTCTATTTTATTTAATATTAATATTGCTAAACCAGGTTCTTCATAACTAATATATATCATATCTAATATTTCTTTTTTCAAAACCTTTACTTTTATATCTTTAGAAGTATTTTATTATGTTTTTAAAGTATTTTTGTAATAAATCTGTCTACTTTGTTTTTTAACTGGTGAGTTTACTTCTTTTATTTTATTCAAAATGTGTGTGTGTGTATATATATATATTTCTAGCCTAGTTTTTTATTTAAATATTTTCCTCATATATATAGAATTTAGTTTCATCATTTTAAAAATAAAGGGGGAACACTCCCAAGCTCATTTTGTGAGGCCACCATCACCCTGATTACAAAGCCAGACAAAGATATCACAAAAAATAAAATCACAGACCAATATCACTGATGATCACAGATCAAAGAATCTTCAACAAAATACTAGCAAACAGAATCCAGCAACACATTAAAAGGTTTATACAGCATGATCAAGTGGAGCTCATCTCCGGGATGCAAGGATTTTTCAATATATGCAAATCAATCAAGGTGATAGACCATACTAACAAATTGAAAGATAAAACCATATCATCATCTCAGTAGATCCTGAGAAAGCATTTGACAAAATGAAATACTCATTTATGATAAAAATTATCCAGAAAATGGGAATGCAAGGAACCTACATCAACATAATAGAGACCATATATGACAACCACACAGCAAACATTATTCCAAACAGTTAAAAGTATTTTCTCCAAGATCAGGAACAAGACAAGAGTGCCCACTTTCACTGCTGTCCTTCAATACAGCTTTGAAATTCTTAGCCACAGCAATCAGAGAAGAACAAAAATAAAATAAAAGGAATCCAGTTTGGAAAAGAAGTACAACTCTCACTGTTTGCAGATGACATGATACTATACATAGAAAATCCTAAAGATGCCATTAGATAATTACTAGGGCTAATCAACGAATTTAGTAAAGTTGCCAGATACAAAAATAACAAACAAAAATCCCTTGCTTTTCTACACACTATGAAAAATCTAAAAGAGAAATTAAGGAAACAATCCCATTCATAATTACATCAAAAAGAATAAAATACTTAGGAATAAACTACCTAAGGAAACTAAACACTGGTATACAGAAAACTATGACACTGATAAAAGAAATCAAAATCAAAGACACAAACAGATGGAGATATATATCATGTTCTAGATTGGAAGAATCAATATTGTGGAAATTAGTATTCTACTCAAAGAAATCTATAGATACAATGCAATCCCTATCAAATGACCATAGGCGTTTTTCAAAGAACTAGAACCAAAGATTTCACGATTTGTATGGAAACACAAAAGACCCGAAATAGCCAAAGCAATCTTTGAAAAGTGAAAGTGAAAGTCCCTTAGTCGTGTCCAGCTCTTTGTAACCCCATTGACTATACAGTCTATGGAATTCTCTAGACCAGAATACTGGAGTGGGTGGCCTTTCCCTTCTCCAGGGGATCATCCCAACCCAGGGATCGAACCCAGGTCTCCCACATTGCAGTACCAACTGAGCCAAAAGGAAAGCTCAGTAATATAAGAGTGGGTAGACTATCGTTTCTCCAGTGGGTTTTCCTGACCCAGGAATCAAACTGGGGTCTCTGGCATTGCAAGTGGATTCTTTGCTAACTGAGCTATCAGGAAAGCCCCTACAGTTGGCCAACAAACACATGAAAAGAGGCTCAGCATTGCTTATTATCAGAGAAATGCAAATCAAAACTACAATGAAATGTCATCTCACACCAGTCAGAATGCTCAACATCAAAATATCTACAAATGAATAATATTAGATGATGTGGGTAAAAGGGAAGTTTCTTGCACTGTTTGTAGGAATATAAATTGATACAGCCACTATAGAGAATCATACGGAGATTCCTTAAAAAAACTAAGAATAAAACTACCATATCCCACTACTGGGCATATAACCTGAGAAAAACTATAATTGAAAACAACACATGTACCTCAATGTTCATAGCAGCATTGTTTACAATAGCTAGAACATGGAAGCAAACTAGATGTCCACTGACAGATGAATGCATAAAGAGGTTGCGGTACATATATTTCAGAAAGCACTCAGCCATTACAAAGAACAAATTTAAGTCAGTTCGGGTGAGGTGAGTGAATGTAGAGTCTGTTATACAGAGTGAAGGAAGTCAGAAAGAGAAAAATAAATATTGCATATATGTGGAATCTAGAAAAATATTGCTGATGAATCCATTTTCAGGGCAGGAATAGAGACACAAGTGTAGAGAAGAGACTTGTGGACCCAGTGGTGGAAGGAGAGGGTGGGACAACTTGAGAAAGCAGCACCGAAATATGCACATTACCATATGTAAAATAGGTAGCTAATGGGAAGTTGCTGTATAAGACAGGGGGCTCACCTTGGTACTCCGTGACAACCTAGAAGGGTGGGACGAGGGGGCGATGGGAGAGAGGTTCGGGGGGGAAGGGACATATGTCTGCTTGAATCCGTTTCTCGTTGTATTGCAAAAGTCAGCACAATATTGTGAAACAATTATCCTTCAATTTAAAAAGAAATTTAAAAAATTTTTTCCTATTCTTCTAAAATTATGCCCAAACCTCCCTCAACCTGTGATACTATCAAGACTTGTAGCATACTCTCCCCTCTGTTGGTGTTTTCTCTTCAACGATACGAGCCCATCTTGTCAATTTTATGTATATTATGTAGATTTTCATTTGAAGCTTCTTATGAATATATTTATTTTTTTTATTTTTGTTTATATATATGTTTTGTTTATGTTTATATATGTGCACATAGGCATCCACAGATTTGAGGACAAAATATAAATATATTTTAGCAATATTTACTTATTTATTTAAAGATTATGATAAATATATTTGATTGTGTTTTTCCAAAGTAAATCTAGCAGCATCTCTTGAGTGTGTCTGTTTTTAAGTCATTTTCCAAACATTTTTTATTGAAGATATTTGTGTAATAACCCTTCTGAGGCATTATATATTTTTGCAAATATTTCCTAAGTATATTTTTATCATCTCTTAAGATTGAAGGCAGGAGAAGGGGACGACAGAGGATGAGATAGTTGGATGTTACCATCGACTCAAAGGACATGAGTCTGGGTAACCTCCGGGAGTTGGTAATGGACAGGGAGGACTGGCGTGCTGCAGTCCATGGGATTGCAAAGAGTCGGACATGACTGAGGGACTGAACTGAGCTTAACTGAATATTTAAATAAGAGTTCATCTGGATCTTGAACTAGTGTTCTATGCTTTTTTCAACATTTTATAAATGTCATCTTAAGGCTTTCTTGAATCCAGTACTGACATTGAAAAATCTGATGTTAATCTAATGTTTGCTTTTTGTATGATCTACTTGTTCTCACCATAGCTGTTAAATATCTTCCCTTTTTCTCTACAAATATATAGTATAATTAGTCTAGGTTTTCCCTAAGCTCTCTTATTTGATCCTTTCTCAGATCTTTTTAATCTGAAATCTTCCTTGGTTCTTCAATTTAATTAATGGTGTTTGTTGAATATCTTAACTGAAATTCTATCTCAAATGCTCTACCATCCAATTAAAATTCTGAATTGAACTCTAACTTATAGACAGCAAGCTATAATAAAGGTCTTTGTACCAATATTCTGGAGGTGGAAGGACTAATGTAAAGCTAGGGATTTTTTGTATTAAGTACCAATTTCTAAAATGTGACTTATAGTGGAAATTTCTGATAATTGTCCAGAAAACACACTTAATGAAATCTGAAGTAGCAATGTTAGAATAATTATCAAAAAATATTCTCCACATGTATTCTCCAGATGTTCCACTGAAAAGACTGAAGATACCAAAGTGTGCCCAAACCGAATATGAGTTATTAATACACATTGTCTTCAAAGGATTTACATAGCCAGAAATAAATATGCGTGCATTGTGTTTATATTAGCTTTTGTATGCACACTTTTAGATTTAAATTATTCTTATCTCACATCATCATAAAAATTTAGAAATCAATAGGGTGCTCATATTTAGAACAAGCGTTTGTGAATATAAATAAGTTCTTTAACAGCCAGAAAATTAAGGAATAAACTCAGGAACTTTTACAAGAGGAGTCTGATGATGACTAAATATGATATGGTGTGGTATCCTGGATGGAATCATAGGACCAAAAATGACATTAGGTAAAAATGAAGGAAATATGAATAAGTTATGGGCTGTGAATAACACTGTATTTATAATTTTTCATTCATCATGACAAATAAACCATACTGATGTTAAATGTTAAGAATAGTGGGAAATGGTTACCAGCTGTATAGAAATTCTCTATACTATCTGTAAGTAAGTAAATAAGTGTTAGTCGCTCAGTTGTGCCCGACTCTTTGCAACACCATGGACTACAGCCCACCAGGCTCCTGTGTCCATGAAATGTTCCAGGAAAGGATACTAGAATGAGTTGCCATTTTCTTCTCTAAGGAATCTTCCCAACCCAGGGATTGAACCAGGGTCTCCTGTACTGCAGGCAGTTTCTTTACTGACTGAACTACAAGGGAATCTTTCTGCAAATCTAAAATTATTTATTTATTTAAATAAATTAAATTCAGGAAGATTCATATTATACTTAGTAACAGTTTATTTTCCTTAGCCATATATGATATGATTAAAGCTTTCCAGTTTAATAATTTTTCATCAGTATGAGAAATATTTTTGGCACATAAATTTGTATGGTAGTGTAGCTCATGGAACCTATAGTAATTGTTTTTATTCATAACATTGGTAAGTATGCAAATATAGCATACATTGTTTCAATGTGGGAAAATTAAAGAAGGTAACTTTTTTATTTACATTAGACTATTTTAGTATCCTATAACGGAGAAGGCAATGGCACCCCACTCCAGTACTCTTGCCTGGAAAATCCCATGGACAGAGGAGCTTGGCAGGCTGCAGTCCATGGGGTCACGAAGAGTCTGACATGACTGAGCGACTTCACTTTCACTTTTCACTTTCATGCATTGGAGAAGGAAATGGCAACCCACTCCAGTATTCTTGCCTAGAGAATCCCAGGGATGGGGGAGCCTGGTGGGCTGCCATCTATGGGGTCGCACAGAGTCGGACACGACTGAAGCGACTTAGTAGCAGCAGCAGCAGCAGCAGTATCCTATAAAATCACGTTATTGCCATTTACTAAATGGACCTTGGCTACCCAAAGTAATTCCTTTATTTATTTATTATGATTTTTTAAAGATATGTAATTCTAAAAAGTGAGCAATTTACACTAATTATCAAAAGCATTAGTCCCATTAACTGTATCAACAGTAAAATGAATTTAATCAAAGGAAAGTTGTAATAAAAAGCAAGCTACACCACAGCACGTTTCCCAGTGCCTTGTTTACTAAAGCCTTCACTGCTTATGGCAAACTGCAAAGCAATTAAGGACCATAGTTGCTCATTTGTAAACATGGTTATGAATACCAGTAGAGCCACACTTCCGCAAAGCTAGAAGCAACATCGACAAAATGCATTAAAAAAAATCACATTTCTGATGTCAGAGGCTCTCTCCAATTTTCCTCCTTGAATTTTTCTGAAGTATAATCGAACAAAACTGTATGCATTTAAAGTGTACATTGCAATGATTATACACACACACACACACACACACACACACACACACACATACAGGACTTTCTTTGGGCTTCCCTGGTGGCTCAGATGGTAAAGAATCTGCTTGAAATGTGGGAGACTCAGATTCAATCTCTGGATCAGAAAGATCCCCAGGAGAAGGGCAAGGCAATCCACTCCAGTATTCTTGCCTGGAGAATCCCATGAACAGAGTAGCCTGGTGGGTTACAGTCTGATGCTGCTGCTGCTAAGTCGCTTCAGTCGTGGCCGACTCTGTGCGACCCCATAGATGGAAGCCCACCAGGCTCCCCCATCCCTGGGACTCTCCAGGCAAGAACATTGGAGTGGGTTGCCATTTCCTTCTCCCATGCATGAAAGTGAAAGGTGAAAGTGAAGTCGCTTAGTCGTGTCCGACTCTTCGTGACCCCAGGGACTGCAGCCTACCAAGCTCCTCCATCCATGGGATTTTCCAGGCAAGAGTACTGGAGTGGGGTGCCATTGCCTTCTCCAGGGTTACAGTCTATGAGGGTGCAAAGAGTTGGACATGACTGAATGACTAACACTTTCACTTTTCACTATATATATATATGGTGAAGTGATTACCAAGATGAAATTAAATGAAATTAATACATCTACCATCTCATATCGTTATTTTTCAGTTTGCTTTTTATGAGAACTCATCTACCCTTTATGTAAACTTCTAGTATATAATACAGTACTATTAACTACAGTTGCTATGATATACATTTTATCCTCAGAATGCATGCATGTTATAACTAAAACACTGTACCCTTTAAGCAACATGTCTCCGTTTCCCCCACCCCAGCACCTGGCAAAGTCTCTGTTCAATTTACTTTCTCATTTCTGAATTCTCATTGGTTCATTCTCATCCATAGTCACTGATTCCTTACGTTCGACAGCGTAACACTGGCCTTTATCCCCAAACGTGTCCACACATGTTTAATGAAATATATGTACAGATACAACTGAACATTTAGCTGTCACTTAAATTGTTTCAATGAAAGAGCGGAAATCTTAATGTTTATGTAAGTCACTTTACAACTGAGGTATTAAGGTCATCTGCTTGATTGTGACTATGAGCCAGAGTGGACCTGAGGAGTCTAGAAGAGTCATACACAGACACAGCAATAAAGTACATGAATATGTATATAAGAAGGTACATTGTGAATTTATGAACAAATTATGAGAACTTAGACCAATATCTTTAAAGTGACCTTCCTGACACTTCTAGCCAGAAAGTAATTATAGATACTTTCCTCACATGACTTGCATAAAATGTCCAAAAGTCACCTCAAGCAGGAATCAGTTTCAAGGGTCATGGTTTTCTTTCGATATATTGGTGCATACATCAGCTGTAAGCATGAATCCTTTAATTTATATTTGAGGAGAGTTTTACTGGGTGGCTCTTGGTGGTCCTATGAATATGCATTCATATGCTTTCCAAGGCATAGACTCCCTAATCCCAAAGAATTTATATCCTCTGGTAAATTTTTATTCATATTAAAATATTTAAGAATGGCAGTGTTATTACTTTTCTTCTATTTGTCCATCATTCCATGCACTAACATTCACTTGAACTTTCTCTTCTTAATAGTCTCAGTGGCGAGGTCAGCGTGTACACAGAGAACTGTCATCATTTTTTTATATAATTATATTACCATTCTTAGCATAAAATCTGCCTGACTCTACAAATTTTTCCATCGTAGTGATAACCACCATTATATGTCATGTCATCTTTTTTTTTTTTTTAAGTTATCCCTCAGTAGTGACTTAAGTAGCATATTTCTCTGATAGTTTTCATTTGTCTTCTGAGACTAATCTATAAACTTGTTATTTTAGCTCCCTTGCCTCAGTAAAATCTGCCAGCATTGGCAATACAACCTCATGTATATATAAAATGAACTCGTGTCAGTTAAAACCATGAATCAAAAATGCAGCTTGAATATCTAAGCTAACCTCTATGTATTGGTCAATTCCATCTCCTGATTTGCTCAACATATTTTCATTAAAAAAAAGTTAATGGAGCTGGGTAATACATATTAGTTATTTATCAAATCAAAACATTAGGAAAAATCATTTTTGGAAAAGAAGTGTATAAGGCTAATTCAAATTGACAGATAATCAAAATATACTTGCTTATACACACACACATACATATGTGTATATGTTTCTGGGTTAAATATATATACATTTATAACTTTGTTAATATTTCATAGAATCACAAAATGCCAGGTTGAGAGAACTCCTCACATGTTAGTTGACACCACCAATGTCAGAGAGAGAGCAGTGAAAGGTCCTGAAGAGAGGTCTTAGTTCCCTGCACAGGAATTTAACCTGGGTAGCCTGGATGACTTGTGGCTTTGTTGGTAAAGAATCTGCCTGCAATGTAGGAGGCCTCAGTTCTATCCTTGTGTTCAGAAGATTCCCCTGGAGAAGGGAATGCCAACCCACTCCAGTGCTCTTGCCTGGGAAAGTCCATGGGTCACAAAGAGTCGGACAAGCCTGAGAGACTGATAGTGTCACTTTCAAAGGACGAAAACCAGGAATCCCAGCTGCTAGGCCACCAGGGGTTAGAGTCTAGAAGCTAAGTTCCCCGGGTTATTACCCCATTTGAAAGCAAGAGTGTTTTAAGAAGGTAAAAGATGTAAAAACAGGTACAAGGTCTATTATTAGAGACACAGCACAAGTGAGGGAGCACACAAGGAACAGTGTGTTTAAGACTGAAGCTAGGAAGAAATACACACACTCAGAGAAAGAGTGCGGGTGTCCTTCCAAATGAGGAGGAGTGCAACAAAGAGGTGATTTAAATCCCTTGTATAGGTTAGTTCACCCAGGTCTTTGTTTACCTCTGGTGAACTATTCCCTTTCTTCCCCACACCTGACCTCCCCAATAGGTGTATGCAACTCTTTGCTAAGAGGCACTCCAGTTCAGAGGCCTGTGGGGCTCTCTCCACTTACTATCTGGGGGCACTCCCGCCCTTTCGGAACCCCGTGGAGCCTTCCTGGGCATGTGCAGAAGTTCTCTGTGACCTTAGGAGTGGTCCTCTTATCGCTTTACTTTAGCCGTGCTCAGCTTCTGCCACTAGCTTTGTCCTTGGAGTGTCTGGGTGAGAAAAAAGCTTCCATTTCACTCCTTTTAGCAAAACACCAGCTGTCCACCCCAGGGGCTCATCTACCTCCTACCTCATAGCCACCTATTCAAATGTTTGCATTTCTAAAACCTCTTGGAAAGTAATAGCTGAAACTCTAATAAATTGGGGTCCTATAATAATAATAAATTGGGGCTCATTCAAAATGAATGAGCATTTTCTAGGGTGTCCTATGATGCAACATTAACAAATTACATACAACATTGAACTATAGGTCCAGAGTCTTTTATCTGATATCCTTAAAGACAACTGTGTCGTGGAGTTCCGAATTGTTACAGTTTTAGGAAGATAATATGCAGCATATTAAGTGGGACCTGAGACACGGCTTCATAGCCAAATATTTCTGTAGCAAACATATATATTCATACTAAATGTCATAAAGAAAAAAACAATCCTCATGTCAGTTCAAGTCAGTTTTTTTTCTTAAACAAGTTTAGGTCAAATCAGTGTTTATGATCAAAATACATTATAACAAATATTTATGTTTCCCATGCTTATGAGATTTCAAAATTTCAAAATTCTGAATCATGATTTTGTTTTCTTTCTTTAGGATTTTATGATATGCAAGAAAGTACTTGAATAAAAACTGAGTTTTGTAGTCATATGGAAAGGCTTTATTTCTACTGGTACTAAAGACTATAGCATTTTTTTTACCAAAGGACAACAAATAGATGACTATTAATGTTCATCCCATTCTCCTTCAAGCAAAAGCTATGAAGCTAGGGTGGAGTTACAAAATGGACATCTCTAGGCACTAAGTAAAATACTAAAATCATGTTTTTACTCCATCAGTAAAATAGTTTTTACCTTCAGTAGTACATATTTATAAATTAAAAATAACCCTATTTATATATTATATACAATATCAAACTCAAAAGTATTGAGATTGAAAACAATGAAAAAAAATATGAGCAAACAAATGTTTTAATATTTTTCAATACCCTAGATCATTTTGAGTGTCCTCTGTGATTCAGATGGTTTTGGAATCTACTGTAAAAATGGATACATAGTACACATCTTCTGTCCTATGGCCCAAACTTATACCCTTGTGTTGGGAGAAAGCATTTTGTTGTTCAGTCACTCACTCGTGATTCTTTGTGACCCCATGGACTGCAGAATGCCAGGCCTCCCTGTTCTTCATCATCTCCTAGAGTTTACTCAAACTCATGTCCACTGAGTTGGCTGCTGCTGCTGCTGCTAAGTCGCTTCAGTTGTGTCCGATTCTGTGCGACCCCATAGACGGCAACCTACCAGGCTCCCCCGTCCCTGGGATTCTCCAGGCAAGAACACTGGAGTGGGTTGCCATTTCCTTCTCCAATGCATGAAAGTGAAAAGTGAAAGTGAAGTCGCTCAGTTGTGTCCGACCCTCAGCGACCCCATGGACTGCAGCCTTCCACGCTCCTCTGTCCATGGGATTTTCCAGGCAAGAGTACTGGAGTGGGGTGCCATTGCCTTCTCTGGTTGAGTTGGCAATGCCATCCATCTCATCCTCTGTTGTCCCCTTCTCCTCCTGCCTTCAATCTTTCTCAGCATCACGGACTTTTCTAATGAGTCAGTTCTTCACATCACGTGGCCAAGTTACTGAGCTTTAGCCTCAGCATCAGCCCTTCCAAAGAATATTCAGGAAGGATTTCCTTTAGGATTGACTGGTTTGATCTCCTTGCAGTCCAAGGGACTCTTAAGAGTCTTCTCCAATGCCACAGTTCAAAAGCATCGATTCTTTGGTGCTCAGCTTTCTTTATGGTCCAATTCTCACATCCATACATGACTACTGGAAAAACAATAGTTTAACTATATGCACTTATGTCAGCAAAATGATGTCTCTTTTCTCCAATATGCTGTCTAGGTTTTCACTGATTTTCTTTCAAGGAGAAAGCGTCTTAATTTCATGGCTGAAGTCACCATCTGCAGTGATTTTGGAGCCTCAGAATATAAAATCTGTCACTGTTTCCACTGTTTCCCTTTCTATTTGCCATGAAGTGATGGGACCAGATGCCATGATCTTAGTTTTTTGAATGTTGAGTTTTAAGCCAGCTTTTTCACTCTCCTCTTTCACTTTCATCAAGAGGCTCTTCAGTTCCTCTTTGTTTTCTGTCACGAGGATGGTGTCATCTGCATATCTGAAGATATTGATATTTCTCCCAGAAATCTTGATTCCAGCTTGTGCTTCATCCAGACTTGCATTTCACATGATGTACTCTGAAGTTAAATAAGCAGGGTAGCAGTATATAGCCTTCACGTACTCCTTTCCCAATTTGAAACCAGTCTCTTTTTCCATGTCTGGTTCTAACTGTTACTTTTTGACCTGCATACAGATTTCTCATGAGGTAGATAAGGTGGTCTGGTATTCCCATCTCTTGAAGAATTTTCCACAGTTTTTTGTGATCCACACAATCAAAGGCTTTAGCATACACAATGAAGCAGATGTTATTCTGGAATTTTCTTGTTTTTTCTATGATCCTACAGATATCAACAATTTGATCTCTGGTTCCTCTGCCTTTTCTTTTTTTTTTTTTAATTTTATTTTATTTTTAAACTTTACATAATTGTATTAGTTTTGCCAAATATCAAAATGAATCCGCCACAGGTATACATGTGTTCCCCATCCTGAACCCTCCTCCCTCCTCTCTCCCCATTCCATCCCTCTGGGTCATCCCAGTGCACCAGCCCCAAGCATCCAGTATCGTGCATCGAACCTGGACTGGCAACTCGTTTCATACATGATATTTTACATGTTTCAATGCCATTCTCCCAAATCTTCCCACCCTCTCCCTCTCTCACAGAGTCCTCCTCTGCCTTTTCTAAATCCAGATTAAACATCTGGAAGTTCTTGGTTCACATTCTGTTGAAGCCTGGCTTGGAGAACTTTGAGCATTACTTTGCTAGTGTGTGAAATAAGAAAACATAACAGCTGTATCTCTCAAATTGTGGCATATGTGGCACTGGTAATACACAAGGCAATTTTAAGTGATGGAGACACATATTTTATTAAATAATGGTTTAGTAATCTAAATGTACTTATAAAATTAATTATTTTAAAGATCCCCTTCAATTTATTTTAACATTTATTCTCAAGAATCACATTAATACATAAAAATGATTTTATTGACATCCTTGTTTATGTGAAAGATATAATTGTGAAAAATTAATCTGTATAAAGAAAAATGTCAATTTTATAAGTCACAAGTGTTTTGTGGCTCTGGCGGGCCTTGATAGTATGTGAGTGGATGGAATTGAGGAAACAAAGTCTAGCAAACAAGAAGGGAGACTCTAGTCAGAATCTCTTGGCTTGATCATTGTTTGAAGTAATGTATGAAAAGTAGCTAGTAGAGTGCCTGACTCAAACTAAAAGCCTAGTCAATGCTGATGTTAAATGAAAATGCAGTAATCACCTATTCAGCTCATTTCTTTCCTCAACCCACTAGCTTTAAATCTAGAGACAAAGACGGATAGCATATAAAGAACTTTAAACAAAGGATTAATAAACTCAAGTCTACCAACAGATTTGTCCTCATCCATTCAGCAGACGGTAGCACGATATTAAGACCACAGTTTTAAAATCAAGAAGATAGTTTCCCATTCAGTAGGTTGCAATGTTTATGCTATTCAAAGGCAACTAAAATACATGAATATATACATATATATGATCAACTCATTTTAAACAGGAATCAATCTTTTCTAGAGAATTATTTTTGTTTTATTTTGTTATATAATTGAAGTAGCTTTTTTGAGGTCCAGCTTTATATTCTGCTCATCAAGCTTGAACTGCTTACCAAAAATAGATATAATTTAAGCAAAATAAAAAACAAAAGCAAAAAATACTAATTTCTAAGATAACCTTCACACATTGTGGAATGAGATAGTCTTATTCTTTTAAAGAACAAAAAATAGGAAATGAGCATCTCTGAGCTTTATAGAATGAGAATATTCTGGGAGAGAAAATAATTTGAGAAATCAAAGCTTTCAAATCAGATGTCTAAGGCTTAGTTCATACTGGATAGTGTTCAATTCCCAAAACAAAACAGAAAGTTTTTATTGTGAGACAGAAACTAAATTTATTCCAAAAATTAATTTTTAATCTTCTAATAATATAATTTTTGATTGGTATTTAAAACATATTTCTCAGGAAATATTCAGAATATTGGACAATGATAGTAATACCCTTGCAGTTTATTATAAATACTTATCTGAAATTGACCTAGGTTCCCAATAGAAATTACTTTTACAAGACATGCAGCAACAGTCTCATCTTTGCAAGCTCAGTCCTCTTCCGAGAACCTAAGCTCTAGCTTGGCTGGCTTGTACTAAATTTCTTCTGATTCTGAATTCCCCATTCTAGATAAATTTTGTTAGCTCTGGCCCCCACCAAACATGGCAATTTTGGTCATACCATTTATTTAAATCTAGGCCACACTTGATTTGGTGACTATTGTGTACTTTCCTTTTTTTTTTTTAAACTGGTATTTACACAGTGCAACCTCCATACTGTTGTAGCAGTTTTAGCTGAAATGCTGACAAAGAGGCAAGGCTTAGTCTTGCTTTTGCCCACAATTCCTCAACTATTGCAGACTCTCCATTAGTATCTGAATGTGACAGTGAATGGTAGGCTCATCCCAGCCCAGACTCCTGTTATCTTGGTTGCCACTATCTTGGACTTTTGGATCATGATCATTACTTACCCTCTAAGACCCTCTAAGTGGAGAAGGCAATGGCACCCCACTCCAGTACTCTTGCCTGGCAAATCCCATGGATAGAGAAGCCTGGTAGGCTGCAGTCCACGGGGTCGCTAGGAGTCGGACACAACTGAGCGACTTCATTTTCACTTTTCACTTTCATGCATTGGAGAAGGAATTGGCAACCCACTCCAGTGTTCTTGCCTGGAGAATCCCAGGGACAGGGGAGCCTGGTGGGCTGCTGTCTATGGAGTTGCACAGAGTCGGACACGACTGAAGCAACTTAGCAGCAGCAAGACCCTCTAAGACTTCAGTAATCTTCACAGGATTTAGCAGTGCTTGTTCTGCCTGTCTTCCCCACACCCCATTTACCAAGTCCATTTCCCTGTGCCCTCTGAAACTCAAAGTGAAGCATAAGCCGAATAACCTTTATCCTCATCACTTATATGAAAATTCACCCTGCCTTTTTACCACAGCTGAAACCCAGTCTCCCCTAATAACACGTTCTCTGAAGTGCCTGTCTCACATGCCTCATGCCCTAGGATCTGGAGGGATAGTCTAATTGCCATTTTTCAGAGACACCTGACATGTTCTCTCTCAGTCCTCCCCACTACGGTCCCTTCTACCTGGAATGATTTCCTGTGCTTCACACTCCACATCCACAGGGCTACGTCCTTCACTCCCTTGAAATACCAGCTTTCCAGAGCTTTCTCTAGGCCCCTATCTAAAATATCTACTTCCTGCCTACAACTCATATCCTCCTCTCTGTTTTCTTTAATCATCTTAGACCAACACGAATCAGGTCAAGAAGAAACCAAAGCTGAATACTTGCTCAATACTGTGCTACAGGTATTATATGTATTATTTAATAGCCATTTTGTCAGTGACTACTGGGGGCCAGGTTCTGTGTTATATACCAGAAATAGAATGTGCTAAAGGCCATAGGGTCCTTAGCTTTCTGGAGCTTAGAGACTAATCCCTACCATGCTTCGGCTGTTTTACGTGTAGTCACTGTCATTTGCAAAACAACCTTTATCTGATCTCCTGTCTCAGCATTATACTTTCTCTTTTCTCCGTATTACCACAGCAATTGATCTAAAGCACAAATCTGAATTCTCCTCTCTACTTCTCAGAATGTGTTAGAATGTTCTTTCTCCATATGTTTATGTGGTCAGTTTCAACACACTCAACATTCAGTATTTAGTGTAATTTACCATATTTGAATGCCTTGCCACTCCCTTCTCTTTATATAAACCTATATAAATCTAGACTTTATTAATTTCTTCCATCTGTGCTCTGAAAGTTTTGTCTTTGCTCCCCCTATCCAAAAACACAGACATGTAATAAATGTTTGATGAACAAATTAGTATATTGTACTTCTCAATGAGTATATTTCCATGGGGGAGAAAGTTGAGAACTCATTAGACCCAGGTACTGTGCTCGGGTGTGCGGGTAAAGAAAATCAGGAAATAAAAGCATGCACTTCTCTCTTGTGCTTAGCACTGCTCTTCCCATCGTAAGTGCAAGCCTCTCAGGAAAGGATAACTTAGAAGATGAGGATGGTGGATATGCCCATTTTTAAAAAATCGTCAATTAGGGGAGAAAATGTTTGGAGCCACAGGAATTTAGAATGAGAAGAGACCTTGAAATAATATAATTTCACAGGTATAATGAATTCCATATTATAGTGGAGGAAATAAGACTCAAAGAGATTAAGTGCCAGCATCAATGTCACACAGCTGGTGCATTTTAGCACCCTCATTT
Source organism: Bubalus kerabau (assembly GCF_029407905.1). Lineage (NCBI taxonomy): Eukaryota > Metazoa > Chordata > Mammalia > Artiodactyla > Bovidae > Bubalus > Bubalus kerabau. Next base: position 4,511,781 of record NC_073635.1, on the reverse strand, counting down.
AAATTCATATAATTAGGAGTGTTCTCACTGTATGAACCTCCATTCAATTTCTGAGAAGTGAAAATGGTGTGGAAATCCATATGGGTATCATGAAACATGATACACTTTTGCAACTCTTTATTCTTTTATCACCCCCCATGTCACCTCTGAGTCAGTTTAGCACTACAACAATCCCATATACCAGGCAAATAGGTTTATTTTAATAAGTAATCACCTGTCCCTTTATCCTCCTTCACTCTCCCTATCTTTTATTTGACCACTTATCTCATAATCTAATATACTCATAATCTAATCTAAGATTTTCCTAACTTCCATAATTTTCTGCCTTTGAGATGTCTTATTAGACTAATCTTTAATTCTTCCCCTTTTCACTTTTATGTGCTAGTTTTATTTTTTTATACAATTTCCTCCTCAAGTTGTATTCTCCTGCAAAGGCAGACATGAGCTGATGACAGGGACCTATGGAGTCTCCCTGCTTCCAGGGTCTGGGCTCATGGTTTCAGAGGTGTCTGAGCAGAGGTGACTGCAGCTGGTTGCCCATACATCTTCCAGGTATTTGTCATCAACGGGCCCTTGCCTGCCTGTGGATTTATTTATGATAGAATTTCTTGGCTCTCTTGAGCCTCTAGCGTCTACTTCTCATGGTAAAAAGAGCTCTAGGAGAGAAAAACACAAATCTAACAATCTCTATAAATTCCCAATTTATAAGCTGTATGGGGATCTTGTGACTATAGTTTATCTCAAGGGAGGACAAAATCTGTACATGAAGCAAAGGAATTCAAATCAACAAAGTATCCAGAGATCCACTTTCTGGATGGTTCCTTCCTTTCCCTCTCCTGTGACACACCATTCTTAGAATGCATTCATGCCCATGGAGCAAATGCTTCATTTCCTGGAAGCTCTTATCAGAATATCGCATCCCCAATTGTCAACACCCACCAATAAAAATGTCAGTATTTAATGTAGTCTTAGCTTTTGCTCAAAGTCCACGTTTTTTGTGTGTGTGTGTGTTTTTTTTTTTTCCTCCCTTAAAGGCTTTTCCTTCCTTTTTGTACAGCTGAAGAGAATTCAGCTATGTGAAACCAATGAAAAGAAGCTATTTTTGTGCCTGCACTTTATTAAATGGAGACCATATTATTAGTGCATAATACATATTTAACACAGTAGCAATAATTAGTTTTAGATACTGTTTAAGATGTTTTAATGTCCTTTTTAAGAAAGCAAATATGCTAGAGTCCCTGGTGACAGGCAATACTATTAATAGTAGAGGTTTTGTTAGGTTTGTAATTTATTTCTTAAATTGTAGACAGTTGAAATGCTTATAGTCTCTCACTTTGCTCATGTCTCTGGGGACTAGTCTCATTCTACTGTTAGTCTGATGCAATTTCACATGATGTTCTTTTTTAAATCATGTCTCAAATTCTCATGACTTGAATATCAGTTAAAAATCAATTGCCCATTGATCAATGAGATCTCCCCTCTTTGATCTGTTTTCTTGTGAAAGCAAAAGTACCTTCCATATATTTTGTTGTACTTTAGGAAACAGTATGCTTCAAGCTTACTTGTGAATACCTTTGTTATTGCTTCTATCATATTCAGAATCACTCGCAATATCCTGGGCTTTCTCTTATTTTTATAGAGAAATAACAAGCTCTCTCAAATGCATCAGTTCTATATTACAATACTAGGTGACTAAAATTCTTGTTTCTATTTTCATCAATTTTCTGCTGCATTTCTTTTAAAACTTAACTTTCTGGGAAGCTTTAATTGGTCCATTTTTAGTCCCTTTGGACACCATATAATTATTGGTTTTCTTTGTAGGAAAAAAATCACCAGACGCTTGTTGTTAAATGTGAAATATTTTATTGTGGAACCTCTGTGAGCACTTCAAATTGACCTTTTGTGTTATATGTATGGAGTCAGCACTACACAATATGACCCTATGTAGTATTCTAATATTTTAAATAGATCTTCTCCGCCAGCTGCACCAGACAATCTCTAGGCTAACTTATGTACCTCCCTAAAGTTCCTGCTATCTTTATTGCAATGACCTTGAGGCTATATTCACTTCTGGCCAATTAAGCTGTAAATCAGAATTTATCACTAATAGTGCTGCAATTATAGGCTGCAGCAAAATTGCTCAGCAAAGAGAGATTTCTGTATACATTTAGGCTTTGTTTATTTGCCAAAGAACAGACAAAATTAGAGCAACCATGGCTAGCTCTAATCCCTCACCCTCTCAAAAAAAGTCTATGTGGCATATTTGTGTTTTATTCTCTTTCTAAAAATATGTGCCTCATCCTATATTATTTTATATACCTTTAGGAAGATTGACTCAAAGATTAAATTTTATTAGGCATAAAAAGTAAACTTATAGTACACGATTCTGTTTAACCAGGTAAAACACAAAATTTTGCTGGCCAATGGTGCTTAAAATTAGGGCACCTTCATTAATTGTGTTGATACTACCAAAAGCACTGTTTGAATGGCTGATTCTTTTCCATCTGGGGGATGAAACAGGCAAGCTGTGTTGAATTTGGTCATGAAATGTTCTCATTTACATTTGTAATTTGTGTGAGCTCTTGTCAACACAGACACCAGAATGGCAGCTCTCCACAAGGAGGCCGGAAATCTACATGAACACAGAGCAGTTATGGAGAATTTGAGCACATTTACATCTCTCTATATTGAGAGAAGAGAAAGAACACAGTTGGGAGTATGAATAAGTTGTAGCAAAGACTGATGTGTCTCCTACTGTGCAGGAGATGTCTTCTACTTTCTGGGAAAAGAGTACCTAAAAGTCTATGATTTCCTGAAATGGTGCTTGATAGCAATGCTGCTTTACTGAAGAATGGCCATTATATATATGATTCAAAAACATGTAGATATTTTTAATATAGATTAAAAAACATTTTAATCTATATGTTATGGGCTGTTTTATCACATGGAAGAACATCCATCTCTTAGTATAGGGAATATCTGTGCAAATATTTCACCTTTTGGATTGTGACAAATGTACTATATTTGGACTGATATAGAGTCAAAGATCATCAGTTTAGAGTTAAATATACATTAAAGAGTGCATTCAAGTCTGAAGTACTTTAAAATTAAATAGACATTTAAAACTTTCTGTTATGTAAATTAATTATGAACCCTTTACAAGTTAGGTATGTAAAAAAAAAAAACTATCAAGCAACTCATTATATAATAAGACACAACTTATTCACTTATAAGGATAATGCTAAAATTAATCACTATGCTATGCAAATGATTCTATAATTGGCATTATATTATAGAAGAGTATAATAGCCTAATAATAGCAAGCCCTTTAGTTAGAAAAATGTGTCCTACAATTTCTTCAAGGATTACTTTAAAGATAGGATTTGCTTTTAGTAAATATTAATATGTGTTTAGAAGTCATTTGAAATTATGATTGATTACCTGCTTTTTTGTATTATTCTTTAACACCTTTAAATCATGCAATATACTTTTACTCCTGGGTGTTCTCCACTTAAAATATATTTATATTTAGGTATTACATTCCAAGGACTTCCCTGGTGACTCAGAGGTAAAGAATCCACCTGCAATGCAAGAGATGCAGGACACCAGGGTTCAATCCTTGGGTCAGGAAGATCCCCTGGAGAAGGGCATGGCAAACCACACCAGTATTCTTGCCTGGAGAATCCCATGGACAAAGTAGCCTGGCGGGCTACAGTCCATAGGGTTGTAATAAGTCAGACACAACTGAAGAAACTGAGCATGCACACAGGAAAGCATTGCATTCCAGATCAATTTTACCATTTTTGTTTATTTGCTTAAGTCAAAATATTCCTTCCATTAAAAATCCCTGGTTAATCTAAAGTATGAAATGTAAGCTATTTTGGTTACTCCATAATTGCTCAGAAATAGTCCTTTACTAGGTACTCTAGGTGGAGAAGGAAATGGCAACCCACTCTAGTGTTCTTGCCTGGAGAATCCCATGGACAGAGAAGCCTGGTAGGCTGCAGTCCATGGGATCGCACAGAGTCGGACACAACTGAAGCGACTTAGCAGCAGCAGCAGCAGGTACTCTAGGAGATATGAGAATGAATTGAAAAATATCTCTAAGAAGAGAAAGAGATCCACGTGCCAATAACAGGAATGGAATGTTAAATGTAAAAACATAGCCTACATAGATGGTGCAAATCCTTACAGGAGGCCATTCACAAGTGGTGGTTTGAAGTGTTGTGTGGGGAAGGGAGAGGCCAGTAAATAGGGATCTAGGAAAGAGTTCCTGAGTTGAAACTTGATAAAGAAGAGTGATACACAGAAGTAAGATGGTTAAGTAAATTTTAGCAATGTTTTTGTTATTCAAAATGGCATGCAGATGGCTCAGAGAGTAGCCTAGTGTGAGAAAGTTGTATGTGGATAAAAGCTGTGAGAAAGAAGGTGGACAGAAACTAGAGGTAGAGGGCTTAACATATCAGAATTAATATGATTTGTGTGTGGACTTTACCTGTAGATTTTGGAAAGATCCAAGGATTTTGAACTGATCATTGCAATCATACTTTAGGAACTTTAAATTGTCCTAATTTTCAGCATTGACTAAGACTGGCAAAAGGGTCATTTGCAAAACATGGACTAGAAGTGAGAAGCTGTGAAAGCCTATTTCAGGATATACTAGTGAAATGTAAAAAGGGGACACATTTGAAGGATATGACAGCTAGACTAACATCACAAGCAGGTGAATGTGTGAAAATATATAAAATAATAAGTATGAGAAGAGGAGCCCCAAGACAATCACTTTGAGAAAAGTTTTAGGGGGAGCAGGAAAGATTTGATGAAGGAGGGAAGTTGTGTGAATGCTTCATGAGCTGGTTAAATCCTTTCTCATCTCCATGAAGCCACTGTCATTAACCATCATCATTACAGAGTGTCCATTTTGTGCTAATAGAAGATGAGTTCTAAGCTATATAATAGACTGCCTGGCTTCAAATCCACAAACAGTTCTGAGATTTTGTAGAAGTCACTGAAACTCTCTGAGCCTCTGTTTCTTCATCAGTAAGTAAGCGTAATAATTCCACCTTCAGAAAGTGCTTTATGTTACTTTCTGCCTCCAGGGCTCCAAAGAGGTCTACTAACTTTAATACCTTTGTGTGATAAAGTTTGGGTAATCTCCACATTGACGTTGGTATCTGTAAAGAAGAAAGCTCTGCATGTGTCAAGAATTCGCTCCAGTTCCTCCCAATTCACAGGGCTATAAAGCTTAAATCACCTTAATAACTCCTTGCCAAAATACAGTATTAATTTGTTCACTCATCCATTCGTTCAATTAAACGGTATTTATTGAGAACATACTATGTTTCAGTCACTGTGTTAAGGAAGAGTAACCAGCACATCTAAGGCATCTGCCCTATAAATATTAGGTCTTGATAAAAGGAGAAAGGTAATAAACAAATGAACACAGTGTCCTAGAAATAGAGGATGTGAGGAGGGTGGTAACTGTGTGGCTGGGGAAATCTGAGATACAGAGGGTGAGGGGCCAGTCAGCCACAGAGAGAGCTTTCCAGGAAGATATTGATGACCAGCATCTTCATTCGTATCCCAGGTCCTACTTTCATGGTGCGTCCCAAGTAATGTGTCTCTAATGATGCTAATACTAATCATGTACCCTCTCTTTGCCTGCTTTCTCATTGTAAAATTGTTTCATGTGAGAACATGCTTCTTAGGGAGATCGTAAGGACTGAAAGAATTGAATGTATCTAAAGTATATAGCAAGTAGTGAATTTGGTGTATTTATGGATAATAATGGCTTTGAAATTTGTACATGATTTCTTTTTGTACCTATATTGAATATATGTGCTTGAAAATTTACATATATCTACATATATGCATTTGCATAGTGATGTAGATAGAATGGGCTTCCCAGGTGGAGCTAGAGGTGAAGAACCCCCCTGCCAATGCAAGAGACATAAGGGAGGCAGTTCAATCTCTGGGTCCAGAAGATCCCCTGGAGAAGGAAATGACAACCCCCTCCAGTATTCTTGCCTGGAGAATCCCACGGACAAAGGAGCAGTTGTATATGACTGAAGCAACTTAGCACATGTGCACATGTGGATAAATGTGTAACTATATAAATACACCAGAGAAGGCAATGGCAAGCCACTCCAGTACTCTTGCCTAGAAAATCCCATGGATGGAGGAGCCTGGTAGGCTGCAGTCCATGGGGTCGCTATAAGTCCGACGCGACTGAGCGACTTCACTTTCACTTTTTACTTTCACACAATGGTGAAGGCAATGGCAGCCCACTCCAGTGTTCTTGCCTGGAGAATCCCAGGGACGGCAGAGCCTGGTGGGCTGCCTTCTATGGGGTCGCACAGAGTCGGACACGACTGAAGTGACTTAGCAGCAGCAGCAGCATATAAATACACAAATCAGTGTATATAGACACAACCATATGTATATAAACAGGCTTCCCTAGTGGTTCAGGCAGTAAAGTATCCTCCTGCAATGCAGGAGACCTGGGTTCAGTCCCTGGTTTGGGAAGATCCTCTGGAGGAGGGCAAGGCAACCCACTCCAGTATTCTTGCCTGGAGAATCCCAAGGACAGAGGAGCCTGGTGGGGCTACAGTCCATGATGTTCAGAGTCAGACATGACTAAGTAACTAAGTACAGCACAGCACGTGTACATACACATATATAGTTAGAGTTGATACAAAGTTGACTTTGTTTTAATGCTATTCTTTCTTGTTTTCTGACATACTTTGTTGAGACTAAAGAAAGTGACATTGTTACAACTAGTACTAGAATTTACATTTGGTACAGAATATGTCTGCATTAGTCAGGATGCTGCAGTAATGGAAAACTCTAAAAATTTCAGTGATTTAATTAAATACAGTTTATTTCTTACACATGCAAAGTCTAAAGCAAGTTGGATAATCCTACACATTGGTAGCTAAGTCGTAAGAAACAGGGGGCTTCCAAAGACACCCTAACAGATGCAAAAAGCCTTGAGAATAGTGGAAGTAAAAACAATGAATCCAAAATGGCCTAGTCTTGCTTTCATGTACATACTTTAGCCAGAACTCAGTCACATGACCCAACCTACCTGCAAGAGAGATGAGATAATATAGATTTAGAGATTTTCCATGTGACCAGAAAGAGGAAATATACAAATTCATAAAATTGCTCCAGTCAAAATAGCTAGTGAAGTATGTTGGCTACATACTATAAAATTTATAGCTGTCACAGTGGAAAACAATTCCTGCATAACACTTGCTTTAACAGACAAAATAACAACCTCCAAACCTGCCATATTTATATTCAGCTTTTGAGATTATACTGCAAAATATATTATTTCTCTCTTATAAAATTCTTTTTCTCTTCAGCATCAATTTATTACAATTTATAATTGTTCAGATGGATTAAAATAAAACACATGTATATGTGCATTATAAACTGTTGTAACTGCAATGCAGCATAAAACATACTATTACTGCTTCAATATATATTTCTAAAACATATTTATATAAAGTACACACACACACACATACAAGCACACAATAACATATACAGTCTTATAGTAATTCCTAAATGGTTATCTGGCTCTGTTATTTAATTTACCTGAAATATTTAAAAAAAATCTCCAGCCAGAACATGAAAATCTGCAGGGTGTATGGAGTTACAAGAGACAGAATGCTAACCGCACAGTCAGCTCTCAATAAATATTTGTCGAATGAGCGGACAGTGTCAGGTGGTGGAAGAGATTTCATGCCAAGCTGAAGAATTTGTATTTTATCCCACAAGGACAACCCAGAGGAACTTTTTGAGTTGAGAAATAGGATGACGAAAATGGTAATTCAGAAACGGTGCTATGTCATTGGATGCAGGAATGATCGGAAGGGAAAGCCTGGAGAGAAAAACTAATCAGGAAGCTATTGCAGTAATTCAATATATGATGCTGGGCTTAAATAGTGGCAGTTGAAAGAGAAAGAAGGAACAAACGCTGGAGATGTTTTAATAAAAATTGGTGAATTATTGGTCATATAGGGAGGAGAGAAAAATCCAAAGATTATTTCAAGAGGCTGAATTTGGAACTAGGGCAAGAGCCACACCCATGAGAGAGAGGCCACTTGAACCCGTGATTTGCTGGGATCACAAGGTCCCAAGTGAAAGATCCTGGAAATGCCTGTAGTTCTGGCAATTTATGGGAGATCTCTTTTTCAATATTTTCTAATTGTTCAGAGGACTTGCTATCTAATACAGGAGGTGATTGAGAGAGCTCATTTATTAGTTTGTATGCTTTTTCCCCTGAAGACTAGAGACAGAGGGAAGGGAAAAGCACAGACATGTATTTCTTGGTAGCTGAGTGCAGGGAACTCTTAGGAACCTTATGAACTTTGTTCTTATCTTATCTCCATTTTACATATAAAGGGGTTAAGATTTTTTTAATTAAACTCATAAATTTTCTGTATTTCATCAAATTTAAATCAGTCTTGTTTTAAGATATAATGTTATTTTACACACTCACAAAAGGGAAAAGAAATAGTTAATTAGAAGACACCATGAAAAAAGTCATCCCTATTTCAGAAATATTAAACTGAGCCCGTAGGAGTGTGATGTCAGCAAGACGGCAAGCCACCCCCTTTCCCTGAGGAGACATGGAGTTGGTGAAAACTACAGACTAGGATCCCTGTCTGAGAGCTCCAGGGAGCAGTTGGGAAGCCATAGCACCCAGGCTACTGTGATACCAAGATGATTCCTGCAGGAGCGTCGGCGCATTTACAGCGTCCCCCAAGGCTGCTTTCCCATGTGGCACCGTGCTGAGCGACTGGAGGAGAGCCTCTCATGCCCAGGCTCCCGCCTCCGGGTGGAAGCAAGAGAAAGGACCAGCCGCTGATGCTCTGGATGCCGTGGGCGCGGCCAGGGGAGCCAGCTCTGGCCTCTCAGCCTCAGGGCGGTGGTCAGAGCCCCGCAGCCCACCGCACTTGGTGGTACACACGGAGGTTGCAGGCTGTTGATAGCTTTCTTAGAGGTTTTTACACAGTAAAACTCAAAGAATTTCCATTGCTCATTTTGATTCTTCGAGCTTATTTTGACTATCACCTGAGGTCTGCGCTGTCACCAGGGCTGTCCGGGGTGGAAACCAATGACAGAAATCTGAAGGTATCACCCCCAAGGACTCTGGCCTAAGAGCCCCGCCCACCAGGCCCGAATAAAGGGAACTGGGGCATCACCTTTCTCTATGAGTTGTCACCACATCTGCTAGTTATAAACACCTCTTCCTCAACACAACAGGAACCAAACACACTGTGTGAGTGTGACGGCTGAGTTGCTCATCTGAGCCAGAAAGCTTCCCAAGGCTTTTTGTCAACCAAGGATGCTGTATCAGGCAAAATTCTCCTTTACAGGTAAAGGAGAAATCAAAACTTTCCAAGATAAACAAAAGCTGAGGGAGTTTATTACTATCTAACAGAGGGTTTCCCAGGTGGCTTGGTAAAGAATCTGCCTACCAATGCAGGAGAAACAGGTTTGATCCCCAGGTTGGGAAGATCCCCTGGAGAATGAAGTGGCAACCGATGCCAGTATTCATGCCTGGAGAATTCCATGAACAGAGGAGCCTGGAAGGCTATAGTCCATGGGATTGCAAAAGAGTCAGATCCAACTGAGCAATAACACTTTAATCAAACTGTCAAAGTCTCTTTCGCCTAAGGTAGGACTCGCGGGATGCAGGGATTATGACTTGGGTGTATTGGGGTACACTGCTCCCTGCATGAATGCGTGCTCAGTCTTTTCTGACTCTTGGAGACCCCATGGACTGTAGCCTGCCAAGCACCTCTGTTCCTGGAATTTCACAGGCAAGAACACTGGAAAGGGTTGTAATTTCCTACTCCACGGGATCTTCCCAGCCCAGGGATCAAACCTGTATCTCCCATCTCTTGCATTGACTGTCAGATTCTTTACCACTGAATCACTTGGGAAGCCCACAGTTACTCCCTACCACAGGTGTATTTGTATATATCTTGAGATTGAAAAGTGAAAGTGAAAGTTACTCAGTCATGTCAGACTCTTTGCGACTGCATTGTCTATACAGTCCATGGAATTATCCAGGCCAGAATACTGGAATGAGTAGCCTTTCCCTTCTCCAGGGCATCTTCCCAGCCCAGGAATCGAACCCAGGTTTCCCGCATTGCAGGTGGATTCTTTACCAGCTGAGCTGCAAGGGAAGCCCAAGAATACAGGTGTGTGTAGCCTATTCCTGCTCCAGTAGATCTTCTCAACCCAGGAATTGAACCAGAGTCTCCTGTGTTGCAGGAGGATTCTTTACCAGCTGAGCTATAAGGTAAGCCATCTTGAGATTATTCTTCCTAATGAATTCTGACATATTTTGAAAAGCATATACTTTGCTTTGGCAGGCTGTGGGGTGTTGGGGGGCAGGGTGTGGGGTGTTGGGGGGGAGAGTGGGAGGTGGCTTTTTTTTAATCCAGTATGCTACAAGAGCAAACAAAATATTTGGGATGATAAAACTTTCCTTGTCCCAAAGTCATTCAAAATTTACTTTTCTCTTGTGAATCTTTGCATGCAAATTTTATTTGGAAAGGCTGATAAATATAAAATTGATGCCTATCCTCAGTGGTTGTCAGAGTATGGGGACAGTTAATGAGGATGTCAAGGAGCAGTAGTTATCTGGTCATTTAAACCCTTTTCCCCATAACTTCACCATTCTTTGCATTAAATTACATCCAGAAAAATAAACCATACTAGCTGTCTATCAGCAAACCTTGGTTACATGTTGCTTAGTAGTTGGAAATCACAGGATTGTTTTTTAACAGGTGTCTGTTTTGTAATTACCTAGAGGAGGCAATTAATTTTTTTCTGATTCCAGTAAGAATGATTATGAAAACACATCACAACTTCTTTCCGATGAAGCACTGAGACACATTCGACTCCTTTACAGTGTTCTCAATTTACATTGTTTAATTAAACAGCTACAGAGAAGGCCACTTGGAGGACACAGCAAAAGGGACCATGGATGACTTCAGAGTTAATCATTTGCCCCAGTGGTGCTATTCGTACAATGATCTGTGGGATTTCTGTTGTCAGCAAATGTCCAGCCCATTGTTTTTGCATTTCAGTCTTCAGGGGGCAGCTGTTTCTCCACGAGCTCCCATGGAGCTTTGTTGCAACACAGCATTCTGCTCAGGGCTCAACTGTCTCCACTAACAGCGTTTTCTTGCACAATGAGACTCCCTGATGGGTCTCCTTGTGTTTCATTTTTCCTTTGTATGAAATGTACTGCAAATAGCTGTTTATGCTCCGTCTATTTTATGGTGTCATGCCTTCTCTTTGGTGTATTAAGGGCCTGAAAGTCTTCTATTAGCTGTTTTCTACTTTAATTAGTTGCCTGCCACTCTTGTGTCTTTGAGCTATGTAATCTCCAATAGGTAGCAAGCTAAATTATCTGACACTTTTCTTCCTGTCAATTTGTTTTAAAATGTACCTTAGCAGTTTTTAGCAGGCATATATTATCATTGCGATAACATACCAATAAAGACTAAATATGCTTTCATGTGCACATAAAATATAAACACACCTTTAAAAAGTGAGGCTGACTAGCAAACAAGTTCAATGTCAAGAAGAAAGTTGGTCAGAACTAAACAAAGTAAACTGTAGGTTAGGAGGACTTTTAGTAACATGAAATATGTGATTCTGGGATTTCTTTTCTGGAGAAGAGAAGTAATCACATCTCTCTCAGATGTAATATTTACAGTGTCAGCATTTTGCCTGGCAAATAGCAAGTGTCAACAAAAATTAATTGTATTATATATGATTTGTTATATAATATCACATAAATGTGTATAGTTATTCATTTAATTCAACATAAGCCTTTTTCTTGAGTACCTTGTAACAGACTTATGTGTTTGAGAGCCTACTCTGTGACTATACTTGGCTCATGTATCATAATGATTTCATTAACTCTAGCCTAAGATATGAACAACTGATTTTTATTAAGCATATAAAACCTATTTTCTAGCAAGCCATGGAAAGGATAATTATATTTTTAATACAGAGATTATGTCTCTTACACTGAGGAAATTATATCTTTCTACTGTCACTATTTATGGAATTTTAGAATACTGTATTCTTCTTGGCCTCTCTGAAACTTTCAAACACTGTTGCTCACCAAATTTCATTATATTGTCAAGATTTTAGGAGGTCCCATGGTACAGATGCTTATATAAAAGTTACTTAGATCATTCAAACATGTAGATAATGTATGTGAATTTATATTTATCATGAGAGCCATTAAAATGTCTACAGAGACAGTCCAGTCTTGTACAATGCCTTATTCTGCCAGTCTCCTTTCAGGTGAATCTAAAGAACTTTTGCAGGATGCCACTTTCACTGTTCTGCTCACTCCCCAATACTTGCCCACACAGTATGTGATTTGAATTATGCCCATCAGTGGTCTCCCTTCTATTTCCACCCACAAAAGGCACAATAAGTGACTTCTATTGAGCTTTGCCGAAGGATAATATAGTGACCTTTGACAGTTGCTAGAGTTGTAAAATACAGGCTTCTTCATCACGCCTCTAGTAAATTTTGGAACTTAAGGAACTAGGGATCATTTCTTTGTCTGTTTGTCTATAAAATTAAGAGTTAGATGCAAGGTTGAAAGGATCATTATATTATTAAGGCTTTAAAAAGAGCCATATAATATATCCAATACACTAAAAATATTTTATGAAAGTGCCCCAATATTTCATCTTCACCACAACCAGTGTTTTATAGTAACTTAAAACAATTTAAATGGTTAAATATAAGTGAAGAAACAAGTAAAATTCCATTAATGTCTTTTACATTATAAGTCATTAGGTTCTTTGTTGATAGATACATTTTTATCAAATTTGATGATCATTTCAAAAATCAAGTCAAATGACTCAGCCAAATGTTTTAACTCAGAATTTTAGCAAATTTTGAGTAAGACTAATGTAACATTCCCAAAGAAAGGCAATGCCAAAGAATGTTCAAATTACCAACAATTGCACACATCTCACATGCTAGTAAAGTAATTCTCAAAATTCTCCAAGCCAGGCTTCAGCAATATGTGAACCGTGAACTTCCTGATGTCCAAGCTGGTTTTAGAAAAGGCAGAGGAACTAGAGATCAAATTGCCAACATCCGCTGGATCATGGAAAAAGCAAGAGATTTCCAGAAAAACATCTATTTATGCTTTATTGACTATGCCAAAGCCTTTGACTGTGTGGATCACAATAAACTGTGGGAAATTCTGAAAGAGATGGGAATACTAGACCACCTGATCTGCCTCTTGAGAAATCTGTATGGAGGTCAGGAAGCAACAGTTAGAACTGGACATGGAACAACAGACTGGTTCCAAATAGGAAAAGGAGTACGTCAAGGCTGTATATTGTCACCCTGCTTATTTAACTTCTATGCAGAGTACATCATGAGAAACGCTGGGCTGGAAGAAGCACAAGCTGGAATCAAGATTGCCAGGAGAAATATCAATAACCTCAGATATGCACATGACACCACCCTTATGGCAGAAAGTGAAGAGGAGCTAAAAAGCCTCTTGAGGAAAGTGAAAGAGGAGAGTGAAAAAGTTGGCTTAAAGCTCAACATTCAGAAAACCAAGATCTTGGCATCCGGTCCCATCACTTCATGGGAAATAGATGGCGAAACAGTGGAAACAGTGTCAGACTTTATTTTTCTGGGCTCCAAAATCACTACAGATGGTGAGTGCAGCCATGAAATTAAAAGATGCTTACTCCTTGGAAGGAAAGTTATGACCAACTTAGATAGCATATTCAAAAGCAGAGACATTACTTTGTCAACAAAGGTCCATCTAGTCAAAGCTATGTTTTTTCCAGTGGACATGTATGTATGTGAGAGTTGGACTGTGAAGAAGGCTGAGCGCCGAAGAATTGATGCTTTTGAACTGTGGTGTTGGAGAAGACTCTTGAGAGTCCCTTGGACTGCAAGGAGATCCAATCAGTCCATCCTAAACGAGATCAGTCCTGGGTGTTAATTGGAAAGACTGATGTTGAAGCTGAAACTCCAATATTTTGGCCACCTGATGCAAAGAGCTGACTCATTTGAAAAGACCCTGATGCTAGGAAGGATTGAGGGCAGGAGGAGAAGGGGATGATAGAAGATCACTGATACAATGGACATAGGTTTGGGTGGACTCCGGAAGTTGGTGATGGACAGGGAGGCCTGGCGTGCTGCGGTTCATGGAGTCGCAAAGAGTCGGACATGACTGAGCGACTGAACTGAACTGAACTGAACCAGAATCAAGTCACATTCCAGTCATTAGACTTCCTCCTAATACTCTATGCCATGACCTAAAATTAAGAATTTTTCAATAGAATATCATATTAATTCCTTATTTTACCATATCATCTTTTTAATTTGACTCTTTTCTCTGTAATTGAGACCAGAAAATTAAGACGAGGAGTTCTGTTGTGATGGTGTCTGAATACTTTTCCCCCTCTTTTCTTATTGAGAAAGATTGGAGATTTTCTTTTCCAAATCACAGTGCATTCTGATTTGCACAACTGTTTTGGAAGGGTATTGATACATGTGAATTTTGACATAGAATATGAGTACAAATAAATTATCATACCCTGATATCATACCCTGAGTCACCATTTAGAAAGAATAAATGATGGCCTGAAACATTGGAGTATGCAAAAAATTCTTCTTTTACCATTTTCCTCATAGTCAGAGCCCTGTCCTGTGGTTCATCACCAGTGATTCCTTTTCAACAGGGTAGCATCTTTGATGTTTGAGGGAAGAAATAAAAGTTAACTTCCAAGATGTCTGGAAAATACTGTTCTTACTCCACAGAAAAAAAAAGATAAAAATTTAATCTAAACACAGTCTTTTGAAAGATAACAATTCATCAGGTTGTGCTCAAGTCTATTTGCCATTGAATTGTGAATATATTCTTAAATTTCATGAGGACATAATGTATTTTCATTTTTCAATATTAGGTGAAATATTATATCAAGTAATGCCTTTACCAATTCAGTTATGGATTCCAGGCTATAATCCTCCTTTCTACATTTTAGTAACTCTAAATCTGCTCTATTTCTTCTAGGAATTATTTTCTAATATTCTTCTTTTTCTGCTAAAGTAGACCATTTCTTTTCATTGCAGCTCTATTTTGAAATGTTCATTAGATGTTGAATGTCTATCAGTAGCCGCCGTCTGTGTTCCTAACTCTTCTTGTGCCTTTCAACTTTCATTTTTCTCAATGCAAACACTTTCAGATTTTTACTTTCATCTATTCTTTAAGGACTTGAAGGATGACAAAACCACTTTCAGAAAGTGCTGGGTCAGTAATATAAGGCATTTTTTAGAAGATTCTCCACCATGCATAACAGAGCAAAACAGGAAACAAGAGGAAGCAAACTAGAGTTGTGTGAAATTGCTCATTTATTCCTCTCAAGTAGTTTTCAGTTTTTCATGAAACTGCTGAAAAATTCACAAATTGTATTCCAATGAGATGAATATTTGTTTGCCAAGTGTTCATCAAAACTTTCGTCTTCAGGTAAACATTGCATATGCATAAGACATCCTGCTCGCGGATGTGCTGCTACTACGGGCTTGTTCACAGGCATGAAAATGAAAGCGGTATTAAATATGCACAGACCGGCTGGCTGGATAAAGGGAGATGCAAAGGGTGCTGGGAGGGTGCTTCCAGATTAACACAAGGGGTGGGCATGCACCCACCCACCCCCCACGGTTCCAAAATGAAGAATTTAGGGGTCAGGTTTTTTCTAATAGGAAATTTTTGTTTTGATGTGTTCTTTCTTCCTTTCTGACTAATTTTAATAGGGGGAAGTACCTTCTATGTCAAAATTTCTTTTCACCTTTATTAATAATAAGAAAAGAAAAAATGACCCAGATGCTTTGGCTTTTCCCCAGGATTCTTTGTTTTCACGTATAATATTTTCTTTTGATGATAATGTAATAATTCATTCATTTCCTGCTTCAAATCATAATTTTCTGAATGAACAACTTTAAATGCCATAGTCCCTTAATGGATCAGTAATATGACAGCAAGTTTGGGTATCTGCTAGCTTGAAATACCACATAAAGGGTACTTTCAAATTGGTTTTCCTCTATGTGCATTTAAATGATATTAAAGCATTTCTTAATTTGGGTGAGGTAAATTATCCCATCACAGAACTCTGACAGAGGCATTTGTAAGATTGGAGCCCAACATAAAAGGCTATTTGGGGCCGTTATAAGTGGCTAAACTGAGAAGTAAATTTGCTTTCCTTCTTCTCTGCCTCCCTCCCGCCCTTCCCTCTTTCCTTTCTTCCATTTTTCCTTTCTCTCTTTATTTCTATTTATTTTCTACAATCTCAAAGCTTCTCATAACTGCTTTTTAACCTTCACAGAAAGTGAGGCAGGAAAAGGTGTACCCAGCCTAAAGACTTCCAGACTTTCAGAATGTTGTCTGATACTGTGTGTAATGAAGTGAGCCATAACTTCACTTGGCCTTAGCCAGTTCTTGGTGCCATTCCAGAGCTTTAAAACATCTTTAACACACTTTGTCTTGATTTCCTATACCTCCATATCCCAGATTATTTGTGTATATTCATGTGCACATCTCGTGACCTGCTTTGTGAACAGGTTATTTTGGTCACTCAGTCACTAAGTTGTGCCCGACTCTTTGTGACCCCAGGGACTGCAGCACTCCAGGCTCCATGTCCGTCACTGTCTCCCAGAGTAGCTGCGGCATGTAGACATTGAGATGAGCCCTAAGAGCCCTGTTGCTGTCCAATGGGCCTTGGAGAGTAACTATAGAATGAAGATAATGATGCACTCTCTTGTTTTATACCCTAGAAAGCTGAGTTCTTCTAGGTTAAAGGCCTAGCCAGTATTATCGTAGTGGGAACCATGACTTCCATGAGGTGCTTTATTTCCTAAGTGGGGTCATATTCAGAAAACTTTCCCCAGAGGTGGACCAAATTATAAGATCCCTAAGAGTTTAAAGGTTTCTGTGGATTTCATTGGTACATTTGCTGTTTGGAGTCTTTCATTTTTTCCTGTACAATTACCGTAAAACATATAATGAGTATCTGCTATATGCACGTGTATGTGCTCCATCACTCAGTCGTGTCTGACACTGTGCACTCCCATGGATAATAGCCTACCAAGGCTCCTCTGTCCATGGAATTTTCCAGGCAAGAATACTGGAGTGGGTTGTCATTTACTACTCCAGGGGATCTTCCCAATCTGGGAATCAAACCCACGTCTCCTACATTTCCTGCCTTGTCAAGCAGATTCTTTATCACTGAGCCATCTGTTCACTGAGCCATCTGTTGTATACTCTTACATTGTAATGTAACTAAGAACACATTGGTGAAAAAGGCAAGGATCTTTCTCTTCAAGAAGCTTAAAATCAAATAGGTGAAAAGACAATTATAATGTGAGGCAAATACAGGAAACTGACCCAACTATGGGGAATCAGAGTGGCCACTCAGGATAATGCAATGCCTAAACTAAGCTGAAGCTGAAACTCCAATACTTTGGCCACCTGATGCAAAGAACTGACTCATTGGAAAAGGCCCTGATGCTGGAAAAGATTGAAGGCAGGAGGAGAAGGGGATAACAGAGAATGAGATTGGTGGATGGCATCACCGACTTCCTGGACATGAGTTTGAGCAAGCTCCGGGAGTTGGTGATGGACAGGGAAGTCTGGCGTGCTGCAGTCCATGGGGTCACAGAGAGTCAGCCATGAGTATGCAACTGAACTAAACTGAAACTAGGATTTAGTGGGATTAGGGGTTATCCAGTTGAAGGAGAAAATAAGGAAACTTCAAACTGGGTAAACTTGTAAAAAGACTCCAAAGCAGAATATGGAAACCAGGAGAAGCAGATAGTGCATCCTGGTAGAAGATTACAGTATGAGGATGGCAGTATTGAGAGATGCATATGGAGAGGGACAAGTTTGTGAAAGACCCATGGACCAGAATAACAATTATTTACTTTATCCTGGTGGTATTGAGTGGCAGATCTAGAGGAGTGGGCTGGGGGGAGGGAGGGAGGATTAAGAGGCAGTAGATATATATACACATATGGCTGATTCTCACTTCCATAGTTCATCAGGCACTCTATCTATCAGATCTAGGCCCTTGATAGAAAAGAAATGCAAAAAAACAAAATGGCTGTCTGGGGAGGCCTTACAAATAGCTGTGAAAAGAAGAGAAGCAAAAAGCAAAGGGGAAAAGGAAAGATATAAGCATCTGAATGCAGAGTTCCAAAGAATAGCAAGAAGAGATAAGAAAGCTTTCCTCAGTGATCAATGCAAAGAAATAGAGGAAAACAAGAGAATGGGAAAGACTAGAGATCTCTTCAAGAAAATTAGAAGTAACAAGGGAACATTTCATGCAAAGGTGGGCTTGAAAAAGGACAGAAATGGTATGGACCTAACAGAAGCAGAAAATATTAAGAAGAGGTGGCAAGAATACACAGAAGAACTGTACAAAAAAGATCTTCATGACCCAGATAATCACGATGGTGTGATCACCGACCTAGAGCCAGACATCCTGGAATGTGAAGTCGAGTGGGCCTTAGAAAGCATCACTATGAACAAAGCTAGTGGAGGTGATGGAATTCTAGTTGAGCTATTTCAAATCCTGAAAGATGATGCTGTGAAAGTGCTGCACTCATTATGCCAGCAAATTTGGAAAACTCAGCAGTGGCCACAGGACTGGAAAAGGTCAGTTTTCATTCCAATCCCAAAGAAAGGCAATGCCAAAGAATGCTCAAACTACCGCACAATTGCTCTCATCTCACATGCTAGTAAAGTAATGCTCAAAATTCTCCAAGCCAGGCTTCAGCAATACGTGAACCATGAACTTCCTGATGTTCAAGCTGGTTTTAGAAAAGGCAGTGAAACCAGAGATCAAATTGCCAACATCCGCTGGATCATGGAAAAAGCAAGAGAGTTCCAGAAAAACATCTATTTCTGCTTTCTTGACTATGCCAAAGCCTTTGACTGTGTAGATCACAATAAACTGTGGAAAATTCTGAAAGGGATGGGAATACCAGACCACCTGACCTGCCTCTTGAGAAACCTATATGCAGGTCAGGAAGCAATAGTTAGAACTGGACATGGAACAACAACTGGAACATTCTAACAACTGCAACAGTGGACTGGTTGCATCTCCTTGCAGTCCAAGGGACTCTTAAGAGTCTTCTCCAACACCACAGTTCAAAAGCATCAATTCTTCAGCGCTCAGCCTTTTTCACAGTCCAACTCTCACATCCATACATGACCACATGGAACAACAGTTAGAACTGGACATGGAACAACATAGTTCCAAATAGGAAAAGGAGTATGTCAAGGCTGTATATTGTCACCCTGCTTATTTAACTTATATGCAGAGTACATCATGAGAAACGCTGGACTGGAAGAAACACAAGCTGGAATCAAGATTGCTGGGAGAAATATCAATAACCTTAGATATGTAGATGACACCACCCTTATGGCAGAAAGTGAGGAGGAACCAAAGAGTCCTTTGATGAAAGTGAAAGTGGAGAGTGAAAAAGTTGGCTTAAAGCTCAACATTCAGAAAACGAAGATCATGGCATCCGGTCCTGTCACTTCTTGGGAAATAGATGGGGAAACAGTGGAAACAGTGTCAGACTTTATTTTTTTTGGCTCCAAAATCACTGCAGATGGTGACTGCAGCTGTAAAATTAAAAGACGCTTACTCCTTGGAAGGAAAGTTATGACCAACCTAGACAGCATATTCAAAAGCAGTGATATTACTTTGCCAACAAAGGTCCGTCTAGTCAAGTCTATGGGTTTTCCTGTGGTCGTGCATGTATGTGAGAGTTGGACTGTGAAGAAGGCTGAGCGCTGAAGATTTGATGCTTTTGAACTGTAGTGTTGGAGAAGACTCTTGAGAGTCCCTTGGACTGCAAGGAGATCCAACCAGTCCATTCTGAAGGAGATCAGCCCTGGGATTTCTTTGGAGGGAATGATGCTGAAGCTGAAACTCCAGTACTTTGGCCACCTCATGCAAAGAGTTGACTCATTGGAAAAGACTGATGCTAGGATGGATTGGGGGCAGGAGGAGAAGGGGACAACAGAGGATGAGATGGCTGGATGGCATCACTGACTCGATGGATGTGAGTCTGAGTGAAGTCCGGGAGTTGGTGATGGACAGGGAGGCCTGGCGTGTTGCGATTCATGGAGTCGTGAAGAGTCGGACATGACTAAGCGACTGAACTGAACTGATGGCTGATTCATGCTGTTGTATAGCAAAACTAACACAATGTTGCCAAGCAATTAAACTCCAATAGAAAATAAATATGAAGAGGATTTTTAAATATGAAAAGTTCTGTATAGTCAAAGCTATGGTTTTTCCAGTAGTTATGTACGGGTAGGAGACCTGGACCATAAAGGAGGCTGAATGCTGAAGAATTAATGCTTTCAAACTGTGGTGTTGGAGAAGACTTTTGAGATTCCCTTGGACAGCAAGGAGATCAAATCAGTCAATCCCAGGGGAAATCAGTCCTGAATATTCACTGGAAGGACTGATGCTGAAGCTCCATTACTTTGGCCACCGGATGTGAAGAACTGACTCATTTAAAAAGACCCTGATGCTGGGAAAGATTGAAGGCGGGAGAAGGGAATGACAGGTTGAGATGATTGGATGGAATCATAGACCCAATGGACCTGAGTTTGAGTAAACTCAAGGAGTTGGTGAAGGACAGGGAAGCCTGGTGTGCTGCAGTCTATGGGGTCGCAAAGAATACGACAAGACTGAGCAACTGAACTACAACAAATTGTGTGTGTGTGTGTGTGTGTGTGTGTGTATACACGTGTGCTTGCTAAGTCACTTCAGTCATGTCCAACTCCTTGCAACCCTATGGACTGTAGCCTACCAGGCTTCTCTGTCCATGGGATTCTCCAGTTAACAATACTGGAGTGGTTTGCCACTCCAGGGGATCACTCCTCCAGGAGATCTTTCCAACCCAAGAATCAAACTCAAGCCTCATTTCTTCTGCATTGGCAGGAAGATTCCTTATCACTAGTGCCACCTGGAAAGCCTGTATATATATATATAATACATATTCATATATACCTAATTATATGTGGGTTTTGGGGACCTGAGGCTGATCAAAGTTGGAGAGACATTTACAAAACTATGAGTCCCCAGAATCATATGAGTCCAAATCTCTACCCTATTTCCACACTTTGTATGAGAGATGCATTATGAATATTCTGCTATCAAGGTATCAGTTTCCTTTCTAACCTATACTGAGAGGTTTGACTGCTAGTTCAGTGGAGAGAGCATGACTTGGGGGGAAAAAAAGATTTTTTTCTCCCACTTTTTACCAGCTGGACAAGTAGCTTAGCCCCTTTGATTTTAGTTTCCTTTCATTTGTAAACTTAAAAATGTATTTGGTAACATCTCAGTCATCTAGTATACAATTCTGTAGAATATAAAACAACCTGAATAATTAAGGTCCATAGCACATTATTGTTCTGCTACAATTAAAGGAATTTCTCAGAGAATCCTGACCTGTGGCAAAAATCATGACAAGGATAACAGAGTCTGTGTAAGCCGGCCAGCAGGAATGCCCTTCACTCGTTTCTGAACCATTCTGCAGCCATAGAAAATAAATGGAAGGGAAGAATATTATACAATTCACAGATGACTCTGGTAAGGGTGAAAGAATGACACTTTGAAATACTAAAGGATGAAGAAGGAGAGGGATAAAATGGAAAAACATACCCTGAAATGTATTATTTCTACAAAGCAAATGCCAGGGAGTATCACACAGTGTATGTAATACTGGGAAATAATGCAAGAAGATACATCTCAGTAAGTTTTAAACCCAGTGTATACAACTGCTCCTAGATAGCACCCTTTGTGCACTTGAGATGTAATGATTGTTCTGACCATGCTTACCAATGCTCCCCTCGGGGAGTAAGGTTCATGTATTCTGCTGCTGCTGCTGCTAAGTCGCTTCAGTCATGTCCGACTCTGTGTGACCTCATAGATGGCAGCCCACCAGGTTCCACCGTCCCTGGGATTCTCCAGGCAAGATCATGTATTCTAGTTTATCTCAAAGGAAATGAAGACCACAACCCAAAGTACTACTATACTGAGGTCTAATCGTCTTTGCACCATGAAAAATATAATTTAATTAGCTTTGTTAATTACCATCTTATATTCTCATTTTTGGTTTCCCAGGTGGCACCAGGGGTAAAAACCCACTTACCAATGCAGGAGACGTAAGAGATGTGGGTTCAGTCCTTAGGTTAGGAAGATTCCCTGGAGAAGGAAATGGCAGCCCACTCCAACATTCTCACCTGCGGAATCCCATGGATAGAGGAGCCTGGAAGTCTACAGTCCATAGGGTTACAGGGAGTCAAACACAACTTAAGTGACTTAGCACGTGTGCATTCTTACTTTGTAGGCTGCTCTTTTAGCTTAGTTAAAATAGTAGCACCCCAGTGTCAGAAGGCTCCTCTTGGGAGACAGCAGACATGCCCAGACTTTTTTGATGAGTCAGTAACTCCAGAAGCCAAGCTTGGAATGCCCTGTGTATAAGAACTCTGCACATCATTTGTAACCTCGTTTCCTACAAGTTGTGGTAGCCATTTCTAACCAACACATGTATTTACAGTCTCAACTCATAGCAGGAAAGCTTGATCAGATTCAGAAATCTCATAAATGTATTTGGCAAGGCAGGCATTACTTTCAGATATTTCTATGTTCTGGTCTATCAATTAAATGAATTTTTTATATTTAATGCAGACTCAACTAATTCAACTTTTTCAGGCTATCGAACAGGAATGTAAAGCCCCATTTCTTTAAAGGGCTGGAAGAAAGCACCCGTTATCAACCAAAATACCCTTTTAGTTAAAGTGATACCTAAACTTTACCAGATTACTGAATTGAGACCATTTCATAGGAATTTTATTCTACTCCATTTATTTAATGCAGTATCCAAAATGTTGTACACTCCTTGACTGCCTGGTAGGAAGATAGGATAGGTATACATTTATTCAAAACTCAAAATCACCATGGATTCATTAATAGTCCTTCTCATTGTAAAATGGTACTTCCTGCAAACACTTCAGATGGACTATCAATCTACTCAATTTACATTTATGAGTGTCCTTCATGTGTCCATCCACAGTGCTATGCAGACTTAATATAAAAGAAGATACAATAAATATTTAAAAGGCTAAATCAAACAAATAAGTTTTTTTTTTTGAACCTTACAAATCAACAGTAATTTTAAAGTTCTCATGCATAAAAGAATAGATTTCCTGGCTGAAGAACAGGGTGTAGAAGAACTTGTGATCTATTAGAATCATATTGCAAAGTGGCAGGTAGAGGTCAGTGCTTGTAAATGGTGACAGAAATGCTTCCAGAATCAGAAAATCTCTATGTGACAAGTGTGTACTGGGTTGGTACAAAAATGAAATCATATGGCTAGTAAAACACACATACACGCACACACATACATGCACACAAATGCACACGCAAGTTTATAGTAAACCAGAAGTCAAAACTGTGATTTTTAAAGCAAAGAAAATCACCTCTTCAAGGTTACCAGCATGGTTTATATTTTAAACATTTATACTAGAGAACCAACCAGTAGCAACCCAATTTTATCTGTACTAAATTCAGGGAAATTTGAAGACATCCATGCCTGAATATCACACAGACAATTATGCAAACATCAAGCCACTTCATAGGTCTGTAGGGACTGGAAAGAATATCTGAGTGCTGTCTGCATGCATATGACACCACAGGCCACAGCACTGAATAATGTTATTTGCTAAAAATATCTAAATATAAAGCAAAATAGGATTGCAAACAAGCCCCAGGGGAATCAGAAAGTAACTTGGCAAGCACAAATCATTTCCAAAAGGAGCAAATTGAAAGGACAATAAGGGGATAAAGAAATGATCCAAAGCGTCTCGTGTTAATTTTAGAAAATTCAAAACCATAGAGTTCTGTCAAGGAATGACACAGTCAGCGGTATACAGACTAGACGGAGAGCCTTAAACAAGCATTCCACCAACAGAATGCTTGCGGACTATGTATTCTAGTCTAAGTATCAGGACCAGGAGAGTGCACATTTAACATGAGATGCTAAAGTGACATCATAGCAGTCATTCAAGGCTTATTGTCTTTGTCTAATGATGAAATTTCTAAGGTGTTGTTGATTTTTAAAAGAAAAAGATACTGTATTGGTGTTTTTCTTTCTAGCTTACTTCACTCTGTATAATAGGCTTCAGTTTCATCCACCTCATTAGAACAGATGCACGATACTGGATGCTTGGGGCTGGTGCACTGGGACGACCCAGAGGGATGGTATGGGGAGGGAGGAGGGAGGAGGGTTCAGGATGGGGAACATGTGTATACCTGTGGTGGATTCATGTTGATATTTGGCAAAACCAATACAATATTGTAAAGTTAAAAAATAAAATAAAATAATGTTTAAAAAAAGAAAAAGAAAGAAAAAAGTATTAAGCTTTCTAAATCTATTGAATTTATTTTGCCTCTAGATCATAGAAACCTTATCAATGCCCCATTTTAAAATTTAGTGAAGAATATAGGATTCTTAAGCGAAGAAAAGTGATGTAACTGTGGTACTGTCATTATTATTATCCAATACTGTAAAGATTTGGTAAGTTATTTTCCCATGTGCAAACCACTCACCATATTTTTTACATTCTATCTAATACTCATGATTTGTCTCTCTCATAATCCTAATTGTCAAAATTTCCATGTCCTAAAAAAAAAAAAAAAAGAAAGAAAAAAATGCACCAAATGGAGTTAAAAAGCCAAGGAGAATTTATTTAAGGCTATTACAATAAGGGAGAGAGATTGAACATAACCTCTCTGAAACAAAAGTCAAGAGGATTTTTAATGTTAGGTGATCCATGACTAGATTCTCCATGTTAGCTGATTTTCAATTATTCTATTGAAATTAGGTTCCCTACTCCCATTCCATAGAAACAGAGAGATGAACTCTATCTTCCTCAATGATTACATGATTACATTTCAAAAGGATGGCTCCTGGTCCTTGTAAAATATAACCCGGAGCTGTAAAATGGTCAGGAAGCTGGGAAAAAGTTTATATCTCAAAGGGGAGAGAAAGAATTTCTAATTTCAAGGTGTCTGAGGTCAATATCCTAAGAAAAGGAAGAGTCAGGAAGAAACCTGTCTAAGGGTAAGTCAAACTGAAAGGAGCATGAAGCCATACTGGTCAGCCATATGTATCTCTTAACTGCCCAGAAGCATCTGTCCTAGAGAGACAGCACCTGGAAATATTCCAAACTGATTTCAATTAACAAAATAAGGATATCAATTTCCACAGCAGACTAAAACAACTACCATTACATCATAGGATAATAGAAAATTATGGTTATGTGCACAAATGTGCTCAGTATAATAAAACAAAATCATATTTAATACCATCAACATGATGATGAAAAATGAATGAGCCTCATGTTCCTAAAATCATCATATGGAATGAATGGTGCTAATATATGTATTTTCACATTTTAATAAGAGTGTGATTCTTCTATAGTCAACACCAATGGATGTAATATTTTATAATTTTAAGCTTCTCAACATTTTTCTATTTAGAAGAGTGAATACAGTTCTGCAAAGACATGATACAATTACATGTCTATATTAAATAAAAGAAACTAATTCTTGGACATAATTAGCTTTAAATGAATACTTCCATACCAGTGGGCAAAGTGAAACCCATACGATTCATTTTCTTTGACCTGGGTCCTTTGTAGTAAAATATTCACGTCTATATGCTCTGTGGAGTTCGACGGAACACACTGAAATTAACATACCTTGTTGACACTGTTTGATGATTACCACATTAGAAATTCAAGCAAAATAACAGACAGAGGTCTTTCATAATAAATAAACCCTGTCACTATGGGCAAACTCATATCCTTTATAGTTTTTCCTGTAAGCTGGCTTACTGGCTGTTCAGTCTCTCTTAGGGAGAGGAATCCAGGCTCCTTCCCAGAGGAAACCGTATTCAATTGTCAACAGCTTTGTTTAATATCCTCTGGAAAGAAAAACTAAAACTTGTTGGGAGCTTTTTCTACACTCACTGCAGGTAGTTAACAGTTTGGTTAAAAATAATTAAGACAATTTGTTAATATGAAACTTAAACTCCTTCAGAAAGAACACTAAGCTCACAGGATAAAAAAAATTGCCTAAGTGGAAAGTTCTTGGGGGAGGCTTGGAGCCAGACCCAGCATGGGATGTTTTATTTTCTACTGAAAGTCTTCACACTTCTGCAAAATTGTTGGAAGTCAGTACCTCCGTGGGTAGTATTGCTTATTCTTTCCTGCTTGTAACTTGTCCCTACCGGGAGTACTCTAGTTGCTCCTAAGCAGATACCCTACAGCTAGCTCAGAGCGCTAACAGAATGCAGAGTGAACTGAATAGAGTGTGACAGATGCCTCCAGAAGGGGCAGCCAAGGTAGGAGCAAAAGACAAAGAATAACTGAGATATATGCTGCTCTTGACTCGATAAAGATGGAATTAAGCCTCATTCACAGGATAAAGGAGAAGCCCATTCAATTCTGTTATTCCAATTTTTACATCTGAATCATTTGAAGTAAATTGCTTAGTTTTCATCAATCATAAATGTTTGTCAGTAAAAGGTAAAGTGTTTTTGCTTTCCAAATGTTACATTAGTTAACAATGACACAATGTCTTTTTGTTGCAGCTAGAAATCTAGTTTAGTCTCAAGCTTCGATTTTCATGTGTACAGATACATGTATATATACTAAATTTATGCATTCATTTTGCCACTCAATATATATTTATTGACTGCCTTTGCTTGATCAGCCACACTGATATTGCAGTAGGTAAGGCAGAAATCCACATCGTCTTGTCTATCCAGCCATTGAGTTAGTGAAATTTGCTAGTCGAGTCCAACTCTTTGCAACCCTATGGACTATATAGACCATGCAATTCTCCAGGCCAGAATACTGGACTGGGTAGCCTTTTCCTTCTCCAGGGATTAGAGCCATTAAAGTAAAACAATGAAATAATTATATGAAGGTGATTATTTTAAATCTCTTGATCTCAGCTTTAAGAAATTTGATTTTTGGTTCCAAGTTTTCAATTATTATTTTTTGCCAAACTGTTATGTAATTGGTTCATAGGCAAGCAAGGAATATCTTACAAATCTTCAAAATGGAGAGGTACTAATATTTATCAGTAGGACAATATGCCTTTTGTGTCTATTTGTCCACATTCATACACATGCAATACATATTATAACCATCTAAAATATGTCTGTAGAGTAAAAGCAACCAATTTCTGTTAACTTAAAAAACCAACAAGGCTTTTAATATCATGTATAAATTATAGCTATAAAGTCTATAAAATGCAATTTATAATATGTATATAGAGATATAATCATATCCGATGATAACAATTAAGTTAATATTGTATTTTCAGAAGTATTTCTAATATGAGTTATATTTATAACCAAAAAAGGCAAATTACCTAGTTTTAAAATACAATAAAAATGTAGTTATACTTCATTAATTTTTAAAGATGATTTTATATCCTTCTATTCTGACAAATTATGAATCAATTTTAAAAGCTCTGTGTTTGTCTTAGAATCCTCCTACACATTAAAAAAAATCTTCATCATTGAATTTGATTTAGAGAATGCATATGAAGAAAAAGAAAACACATTGAAAAATATTTCTCTTTTATGACTATGTTTTATATGTCCCAGCTCAGTACACATTAATTTTGAAAGCCAGGAAAAAAAGTGGCAGAGATTTTAAATAAATAAATTTGGCTGAAACATTACAGAGCAAAGCAAAAGCATAAAGTACTTGGGATAACAGTTATAGCCATTCCTCAAATGAGTGGCATCTGCATATCTGAGGTTGTTGATATTTCTCATGGCAGTGTTGATTCCAACTCAATTAAAAGACCCTTGTTCCTTTGAAGAAAACCTCTGACAAACCTAGACAGCATATTAAAAAAAATAGAGACATCACTTTGCTGACAAAGGTCCATATAGTCAAAGCTATGTTTTTTCCTGTAGTCATGTATGAAAAAAAGAAGGCTGGGATGCAAAAAAATTGATGCTTTTGAAATGTGGTGTTGGAGAAGACTCTTGAGAGGCCCTTAGACAGCAAATAGATCAAATTAGTCGATCCTAAAGGAAATCAACCCTGAATAATCATTGGAAGAGCTGATGCTGAAGCTGACACTGCAATACTTTGGCCACCTAATGTGAACAGTTGAATCACTGGAAAAGACCCTGATCCTGGGGAAAGAGTGTGAGCAAGAGAAGGGGATGAAAGAGGATAAGATGGTTGGATGGCATCACTGACTCAATGGACATGAGTTTGAGCAAACCCTGTGTGATAGTAAAGGACAGAGAAACCTGGTGTGCTGCAGTTAATGAGGCCACAAAGAGTCAGACGTGATTTAACGACTGAACAACAAATAAGTAGGTAAAGGCACAATGTGAAACACTGCTGAGATTTCTAAATAGATGTTTCACCCAAGACTCCCAAACTAAATGAGACTACCCTCTGTGGATCTAGTAATTATAGAAAATTCTGAAGATAAAATGAACAAAGGATGCTTTATATTTTCAGTCAAGATTAAAACAAACAAAAAAGCTAGATTTGCACTATTCCATAATCCAGTTACCTTTAAAGTAAGTAGTTTCAGTGTTTTAAAACTTACTTCTTCCTAACCTTCGATTCACACTTCAGATTAACTTTTACTTCTTTTGCATTTAATATTAGTACTCTAACAAAATAAATTTCCTGGTTATTCTACCAAATTGAAAACTATTTATTGAATACCTACTGAGTACAAAGTATTTGAGAAGAAAACATTTGAGAAGCAAAACACTCTATGACACAAATCACAGCAAGATCTCTATGACCCACCTCCTAGAAATGAAAATAAAAGCAAAGAATAAAGAAATAAGACCTAATTAAACTTAAAAGATTTTTGTATAACAAAGGAAACTATAAACAAGATGAAAAGACAACCCTTAGAATGGAAGAAAATAATAGCAAATGAAGCAATTGACAAAGGATTAATTTCCAAAGTATATTACACTTCATGCAACTCATTTTCAGAAAAATAAACAACCCAGTAAAAAAGTGGGCAGAAGACCTAAACAGATATTTCTCCAAAGAATACATACAGATGGCTACTAAACACATGAAAAGATGATCAACATTGTTCATTGTTAGAGAAATGCGGATCAAAACTACCATGAGATATCACCTCACACTGGTCAGAATGGCTATCATCGAAAAAACCTACAAATAATAAATGCCAGAGAGGGTGTGGAGAAGAGGGAACCCTCTTGAACTGTTGATGGGAATGTAAATTGATACAGCCACTAGGGAGGACAGTGTGGAGATTCCTTTAAAGAAAAGAATAAACCTATCATGTGATGCAACAATCCTATTACTAGGCATATAATCCATAATTGAAAAATACATATGTACCTCAATGTTCATTGTAGGACTATTTGCAATTGCTAGGATATGAAGCAACCTAGATGGCTATTGACAGATGAAAGCCTAAAAAAGCTGTGGTACATATAGACAGTGGAATGGTGGCTCAGAGGTTAAAGCATCTGCCTCCAATGCAGGAGACCCAGGTTCGATCCCTGGGTCGGGAAGATCCCCTGGAGAAGAAAATGGCAACCCATTCCAATATTCTTGCCTGGACAATCCCATGGACGGAGAAGTCTGGTAGGCTATAGTTCACGGGGTCTCAAAGAGTTGGACAAGACTGAGTGACTTCATTTTCACTTTCTATTGCTCAGCCATAAAAAGGAAAGCATTTGAATCATTTATAATGAGGTGAATGAACTTAGAGCCTATTGTACAGTAAAGCAAGTCAGAAAGAGAAAAACAAATATATATTAACACATTTTTATGGAATCTAGAAAGATGGTACTTATGAACTTATTTGCAGGGCAGCAATGGAGACACAGAAACAGGACAGACACAGTAGGAAAGGAGAGGGTGGATAAACTAAGAGAGTAGCATAGAAACTTATATATCACCATATGTAGGAGAAGGCAATGGCAACCCACTCCAGTACTCTTGCCTGGAAAATCCCATGGACGGAGGAGCCTGGTGGGCTACAGTCCATGGGGTCGCTAGGAGTCGGACACGACTGAGCAACTTCACTTTCACTTTTCACTTTCATGCATTGGAGAAGGAAATGGCAACCCACTCCAGTACTCTTGCCTGGAGAATCCCAGAGACGGAGGAGCCTGGTAGGCTGCCGTTTATGGGGTCGCACAGAGTCGGAAACGACTGAAGTGACTTAGCAGCAGCAGACTAGATAGCCAACGGGAATTTGCTGTATGACTCAGGGAGCTCACACTGGTGCTTTGTGACAACCTGCGGGGGTAGGATAGGGTGGGATGTGGGAGGGAGGCCCAAGGGAGAGAGGAAATACATATATCTATGGTTGATTCATCAACATGATGAATCATGATGTATGGCAGGAATCAACAAAATATTATAAGGCAATTCTCTTTAAATTAAAAATAAATTCATTAAAAAAATAAAATGAAGAATAGCGCAAATTCACCAAATTTTGATTCTTTCTGGAAAGATTAAAGAAGTACAAATATATATGCATCAGAATCAAACACAATGTGTATAGGATCATAACACTGAGCAACAATAGCTATTATTAATTAATTAGTAGCTATTATTTTATAACTGTTTATTGCACATACTACTGTTTTACTTAATGCTGAATGATAATAAAAAATTGAAAGAATTAGTTTCTATCCTTTAAAATGCAAATCACAGAACATCTTAAATGTATAACTTAAGGAATCACTTAAACTAACTTCTCACTGTCCTATGAAGAAATTGATGAGTCCACAATGCAGAAAACAGACTGCATATTCAAAGAATATGACTTTAAAAACAAGCACAAAACAGGAACATGAAATATTTCATTAAAAGGAAAAGATCCTGAAAATTGAAACAAAAAAATGAGTTCCTGTTGTTCAGTCGCT
The DNA here is from genome assembly GCF_029407905.1 of Bubalus kerabau. Lineage (NCBI taxonomy): Eukaryota > Metazoa > Chordata > Mammalia > Artiodactyla > Bovidae > Bubalus > Bubalus kerabau. Next base: position 4,480,695 of record NC_073635.1, on the reverse strand, counting down.
AAGTTGTGTCTGAGTCTTTGCAACCCCATGGACTGCAGCACGCCAGGCTTCTCTGCCCTTCACTATCTCCCAGAGCTTGCTCAAACTCATGTCCATCGAGTCAGTGATGCCATCCAACCATCTCATCCTCTGCCTTCCCCTTCTCCTCTTGCCCTCAATCTTTCCCAGCATCAGGGTCTTTTCCAACGAATGAATCAGCTCTTCCCATCAGGTGGCCAAAAGACTGGATCTTCAGCTTCAACATCAGTCCTTCCAATGAATAGTCAGGGTTGATTTCCTTTAGGACTGACTAGTGTGACTAGGGGTGTGATTAATAAGGAATATCTTTGAAAAAAAATTAGTTGAGGTCGTACATAACATCTCAAACACTGCATGAGAGGTGAGACACTACCGCATATATTTGTGATCCCCCAAGTTGTGGCTCTGAAGTGGAGCACAAATAATTATATAAAGGATCTCACAAATATTTCTATTTTCATATAGAATAGGTGAAAATTTCCAAGAACAAAACAAAGGTTTTGCATTAATCTATACAAGGAAATTAGTGAATGTGCAAGACATCTTACCAAAAATATAAAGCCAATCATACAACTGATAACAAAAACACTAAAATCCATTAGATAAAGAAAAATTCATTTCACAACAGGGGAAAACAAATGCTTAATGTATATATTATGAAATATTCAATCTCACTATTGATCAAAAATTGTTAATGGTAATGGAAACAATGAAGAATCATTTATTTATATACTGCAGTAACAATGAAATTTAATGATATTCAGTCTCATAAGAGTTTATGACACTAGTAATCATTCAGTGAAGTATAGTTTTAGAGAATTTCTGTGGAAACCAAAGTAATACCTTTTATCAAAAATTTAAACTGTATCTTAAAAACCATCTTAGAAATTATTTTAAGAAATGATTTAAAATTTTAAACATAAAGATAATATTGTGATTTTAATCAATATAAATTTGGAAACAACATAAAAAATAAAACTAAAATATTATGAATCAACTATTCAATAAAATATTATGCCCTGATTAAATACTGTATTTACACATTTAAAAATGTATATAGCTATTGTCTCTACCTAGTGGGATTATGAATGAATACTTCCTTCCTCCTTATATTTCTGTACCTTACAAAAACTCTTAATTGAATGTGTTCCTTATAGGATGGAAAGAGTTTGCTGACTTTATTTAGCTAATTAGTGTTAGTCACTCAGTCATGTTTGACTCTTTGTACCCCCATCCAGGTACAAATCGTCCAGGATCCTCTGTCCATGGAATTCTCCAGACAAGAATACAGGGGTTGTCAGCCATTCCATTCTCCAGGGAATCTTCTCAACCCAGGGACCAAACATGGGTCTCCAGTATTGCAGGCAAATTCTTCACTGTTGAAGCCACTAGGAAAGACCTTGCTAACTTTGGTAAACAAAACATTTGTGAAGTGAAATCAAGTGCATTATTAATAGGGAGGTGGAAGAACAGAAGATAAAATGTGGCAAGGTGTATCCAAGGTGTCCTCAAGTCTCACTGTAATAGCCAACATTGAAGACTCCTGTCTGTGGGTCTACATTACGAAGGAGTTACTGGCTTCTGTTAACTGTTTCATGGTAACTAAGGTCCTAAATTGGAAAACTCAGCAGTGTCCAAAGGACTGGAAAAGGTCAGCTTTCATTCCAATCCCAAAGAAAGGCAATTCCAAAGAATGTGCAAACTACCACACAATTGCACTCATCTCACACACTGGTAAAATAATGCTCAAAATTCTCGAAGCCAGGCTTCAGCAATATGTGAACCATGAACTTCCAGATGTTCAAGCTGGTTTTAGAAAAGGCACAGGACCCAGAGATCAAATTGCCAACATCTACTGGATCATCGAAAAAAGAAGAGTTCCAGCAAAACATCTATTTCTGCTTTATTGACTATGCCAAAGCCTTTGACTGTGTGGATCACAATAAACTGTGGAAAATCCTGAAAAAGATGGGAATACCAGACCACCTGACCTGCCTCTTGAGAAACCTATATGCAGGTCAGGAAGCAACAGTTAGAACTGGACATGGAACAACAGACTGGTTCCAAATAGGAAAAGGAGTACGTCAAGGCTGTATATTGTCACCCTGCTTATTTAACTTATATGAAGAGTACATCATGAGAAACACTGAGCTGGAAGAAGCACAAGCTGGGATCAAGATTGCTGGGAGAAATATCAATAACCTCAGATACACAGATGACACCACCCTTATGGCAGAAAGTGAAGAGGAACTCAAAAGCCTCTTGATGAAAGTGAAAGTGGAGAGTGAAAAAGTTGGCTTAAAGCTCAACATTCAGAAAACGAAGATCATGGCATCCGGTCCCATCACTTCATGGGAAATAGATGGGGAAACAGTGGAAACAGTGTCAGACTTTATTTTCCTGGGCTCCAAAATCACTGCAGATGGTGACTGCAGCCATGAAATTAAAAGATGCTTACTCCTTGGAAGGAAAGTTATGACCAACCTAGATAGCATATTAAAAAGCAGAGAATCTCTTTGCCAACAAAGGTCTGTCTAGTCAAGGCTATGTTTTTTCCAGTGGTCATGTATGGATGTGAGAGTTGGACTGTGAAGAAAGCTGAGCGCTGAAGAATTGATGGTTTTGAGCTGTGCTGTTAGAGAAGACTCTTGAGAGTCCCTTGGACTCCAAGAAGATCCAACCAGTCCATCCTAAAGCAGATCAGTCCTGAGTGTTCATTGGAAGGACTGATGCTGAGGCTGAAACTCCAGTACGTTGGCCACCTCATTCAAAGAGTTGACTCATTGGAAAAGACCCTGATGCTGGGAGGGATTGGAGGCAGGAGGAAAAGGGGACAACAAAGGATGAGATGGCTGGATGGTGTCACCAACTCGATGCACATGAGTTTGGATGAACTCCTGGAGTTGGTGATGGACAGGGAGGCCTGGTGTGCTGTGATTCATCGGGTCACAAAGAGTCAGACATGACTGAGTGACTGAACTGAATTGAACTGAACTGCAGGTCCTAAAAAGAGGTAACTGAGTCAGTGTAAAATACCATTGTATCACTCTCAAAGCCCCATCTAAAATCTCAGCAACATTCACCTGCATTTACTTTCAGAAGTAAGAGCTCATTATAGCACTTTAGAATAGGCCACACACATTTTTTGAGTTTCTGTGTTTGAAAAAAAAACAAAAAGGATATGTGTAGGCAATGGGATAACGTCCGCTCATTATTCAAAACTTTAAGCTCTTACTCCTATAGGGCTTAAGGCTATTGGATGTATATTAATAGTCTCCAGTGTCTGTTTGAAAGAAATATTACCATCTCATTTACAATAGGTATTTTCCTTGTAAATATTTTATATTGTAAAGCTAATTATAGCTTCCAATTTTGGCCGATAGCTAAAATTGTAGACACAGTTATCTGAAAATTTCACTTGTATTTTGTTGATTCACAAAATCTATCTTTGTTTAAAAGTACAGAGTGATTTTAAACAAATTCCTTGTCATTTAAGTAAGTTTTATCTCTCAAAGCAATCAAGAGATCATGGGAGCATCAGCAATTGGGCCCTTTACTTTCAGGAAATAGTCAAGATAAATTTAAATATATATATGTGACTTGTGTCACTAGCATTATGAATATCTGCCATGTCTCTAAACATGTGGAAACAATGTTCATTTCCTTTTACAATTTCTTTTTAGCCTCCTCAGTTTAAGCTGACATTAGCATTTGATGGTAATGTTGTCACCAAAATGTCAAAGATCAACCAACCTCCTGACACTGCTCCACAACAATAAGCGGTATCAATCTGGAAAAATACTGAAATCCTAGCCATCAAGTGGCTTAGTGCCTACTTTGCAATGTGTGTTTTCAGGTTTGTCTCAAAAAAATACCTAGTAAAATTTTTCAGTGTTCTTCTTTTCTTCCCGCAAAGCAATATGAGCAGTAATTGACTAAAATATTTGGATATACATTGGCCAAACTTTACTCTGTGGCCAATTAAGAGTAATTGATGATCACCTTTCTATATCTTTCTCCATAAACCTAATCAGAATATAACCAATATGCATTGTTACTTCATTGGTATCAATCTCTTCAGAGTCATATTTCTTCTGTACAATGTCATGCCTTTTTTTGACAATTTTTTTATCTCAAATAAAATTACATATTAAACATTTCTTTAAAAGCATTTTTTAAATTACTTTGACTGTTAGTGTATTCTTTATATATTCAACTTTAGTCTGCGTGCTGAGTCACTTCAGTCATGTCTGACTCTTTGTGACCCTATGGACTGTAACCCACCAGGCTCCTTGGTCCATGGGATTCTCCAGGCAAAAATGCTGGAGTGGGTTACCATGCTCTCCTCCAAGGGATCTTCCCAATCCATGGATTTAACCTGAATCTCTTGTGACTCTTGTATTGGCAGGCATGTCTTTAACACTGGTGCCGCCTGGGAAGCCCACTCAATGAACATTTATAAATATTTCAATTCTCTAAGGTCATTGTAGTGAGGAGTAAAAGGATGCAAAAAAGGAATGAGGGAAGTCCCCTTCATTGACAAACTCATAATGGGGTCATGCAGATTACAGTGCAATGAGTTCCATAAAAAGGATGTTCCCAGAGTGTTATGGGAGCATATATCCTGAGGATGTCAAGAGTACTTCCCCAGAGCAGGGAGAGCACCAGTTTGCTTTGGAAGATGAGTAGGAATTTCCTAGAGGGAAAGAAGAAGAAAGTGAAAGAGGAGATCTTCAGAGGAAAGACTTTAAAAGAATACATTAGGTTGGAGAAAAGCTAAAATCTAAGTACGGTTGGAACTTAGAAAATTTGCTTGATATTAATTGATACAATTGATCTACACATGAACATAGGCAGATGGTCAATACCAAAATCAGACTGATTACATTCTTTGCAGCAGAAGATAAACAAGCTCTAACAGTAGAGCAAAAATAAAACCAGCAGCTGATTGTGGCTCAATCATGAGCTCCCTATGGCAAAATTCAGACTTGGGAGAACAAGTAGGCCAAAAAATCAAATCACTTATGATTATAAAGTGGAAGTGATAAATAGATTCAAGGGATTCATTCTGATAGACAGAGTGCCTGAAGAACTACAGACAGAATTCCATAACATTGTGCAGGAGGTGATGATCAAAATCACTTCCAAGAAAAAGAAAGGCAACAAGGTAAATGGTTATCTGAGGAGGCCCTACAAATAGCTGAGAAAAGAAGTGATGTGAAAGGCAAAGGAGAAAAGGAAAGATATACCCATCTGAATGCAGAGTTCCATAGAATAGTGAGGAGGGATAAGAAAGCCTTCCTCAGTGATCAATGCAAAGAAACTGAGGGAGCAAAAGAGTATGAGAAAGACTAGAGATCTCTTGAAGAAAATTAAAGATATCAAGGGAACATTTTGTGCAAAGATGGTCACAATAAAGGACAGAAATGTTAAGAAGCAGAAGATGTTAAGAAGTGGCAAGAATACACAGAATTGTACCAAAAAATGTCTTAATCACCTGGATAACCATGATGGTGCGGTCACTCACCTTGAGCAAGACATCCTGGAGTGTTAAGTCAAGAGGGCCTTGGGAAACATTACTATGAACAAAATTAATGGAAGTGATGGAATTCTAGCTGAGCTGTTTCAATTCTTAAAAGATGATGCTGTTAAAGTGCTGCACTCAATATGCCAGCAAATTTGAAAAACTCAGCAGTGGTCACAGGACTGGAAAAGTTCAGCCTTCATTCCAATCCCAAAGAAGGGCATCACTTTGCAGTGATTTCTGGAGTGAAGCAAAAGCTGAAGCTAAGATTTCTTGGAGAAATGCCAACAAATTCAGATAAGCAGATGACACCATTCTGATGACACAATTCTAATAGCAGAAAATGAAGAACTAAAGAGCATCTTGAAAGAGGTGAAAGAGAAGACTGAAAAAGCTGGCAGAAAACCCCACATTCAAAAAACTAAGTTCATGGCATCCAGTCCCATCACTTCATGGCAAATAGATGGGGAAACAGTGACAGACTTTACTTTCTTGGACTCCAGAATCACTGCAAAGGATAAGAAAAGCTATGACAAACCTAGATAGTGTATTAAAATGCAGAGAAATCACTTTGCCAGCAAGGGTTCATATAGTTTCCAATAGTCATGGATGGATGTGAAAGTTGGACCATAAAGAACGCTGAATGCCAAAGAATTGATGCTTTTGACCTATAGTGTTGGAGAAGACTCTTGAGAGTCTCTTGAACTGCAAGGAGACCAAACTAGTCAATCCTAAAGGAAACAACCTTGAATACTCATTGGAAGAACTGATGGCTGAAGCTGACTTTGGCCACCTAATGCGAAGAGCTGACTCACTGGAAAAGACCATGATGCTGGGAAAGATTGAGAGCAGAAGGGAATGACAGAAGATGAGATGGTTGGATGGTATCACAGAAACAATGGACAACAGTTTGAAATAACTCCAGGAGATACTAAAGAATAGGGAAACCTGGCATGCTGCAGTCCATGGGATTGCAAAGAGTAGGACACAACTGAGTGACTGAACAATAACAATGGTTGGAACTTAGAAAAGTTGCTTGATATTAATCAACACAATTGCCTTTATATAGGAATTATTATTGCTTCATTTTTTTGAAAGTGAAGCTTTTTGATCATACTAAGGCTTCCTCAAACTGCTTCAAGAGAAACTCTTTCCTTCCTTTAGTGCCTTACATGCACATATTTCTTTGGAAATCCTCCAGTTCACTAAGCTTCTTCTCTTCCCTTTCATTTTGGTTGGAACTTTGCTCCCCTGGTTCTTCACATGCTTGGCTCCCTCTCATCATGGGATCTCCAATTACATGTCCCTGAAGTAGCAACAAATTATTCTTTCTCAGGTAACCATACTTTTTTTTTCATCATAACAACCATCACTTTTTGAGGTTATCTTTTCTATTTCTTATTTGCTCATTATCTGTCAGTTGTTACATAGATATAAAATTTGTAAAGCCAAAATAGTAATTTAGGATTCAACACTAAAACCATCCCATATAAAGAAAAGGCAAGCATATAGTAGGCATTATATGAATATGTTTACATTTAAAAATTGCAAATGGAAAAGCAGATGGAATGTATAAGCTAAGAAAAATCAATCAAATAATGAGCACATTTAATATGTTAGCATCAAAATTGCATTCTCCCCCTATGACTTTTTAAGATTGGACTTTATCAAAGAGCCTATAGTAAAAGAGAATGGAGGGACTTTGCAGGAAGAAAAATGGAAGTCTTATGTTTTGCAAATGCAGTTCAGAGTTATTAATATCTATGTATTAAAAGTTATTTCCCCCTCACTTATATTCAAAGGTGGGTGAACCCTGGTGATGTTGCATTTATATTAACTTTACTTATAGCACCAAATATTTCAAGATTCAAATGAGAAATGAGTATAAAAATATCATAAGATGTAAAATATTGCATTTCCTGCCTTCTAGTAGTGAGAGAACAGAGAAGGCGATGGCATCCCACTCCAGTACTTTGCCTGGAAAATTTCATAGATGGAGGAGCCTGGTAGGCTGCAGTCCATGGGGTCGCTAGGAGTTGGATGTGACTGAGCGACTTCACTTTCACTTTTCACTTTCCTGCATTGGAGAAGGAAATGGCAACCCACCCCAGTGTTCTTGCCTGGAGAATCCCAGGGATGGGGGAGCCTGGTGGCTGCCGTCTATGGGGTCACACAGAGTCGGACACAACTGAAGAGACTTAGCAGTAGCAGCAGTAGTGAAAGAAATAAAATATAGATTCTTGTGGGGTAGAAAGGAAACAAATTAAGATACCAATTAAATAGATTTCTACTGTTATATTTTCCATTACCATCTGGCTCTATGAATTTCATCAGGGAAACAATAAGTAACAGAAGTATAAGAAATATATCTTTTGTTGATCTTCAGAAAAGTGATTGTATCATGATGAAAATAGTGTTCTTTTTTAAATGTCACACATAATCATGCATAACTGAAGTAAATGAGCTAGTGAACGGGCTGGCATTAATAATTATACTGACATGCCTGCAATATCAAGTATTGACTAATAAAATGATAGATAGTTTTTAGATAATTAATTTAAAATTATGAAAGGACTTTAAACAAATGTGACTTGTATCTTTTATAATGCTTAATTAAGTACTTGTTAATGTAGCAATAATTTATTTCATAAATAAAACCATGAATACATTTGCAAAGTAAAATAATTTCAATAAGAATATTAGTATCATCAGGCTTTAGATGTCAATCATTTTTAAAAGTATGGTTTATTTTTGTGGACATTATTACACTTTATATATGATTTATTACTTCCTTTAAGCTACAGAATTAATTAAGCTTCTAGTCTTGTTGCATATTTACAAATCACTTTCTGGAGCTCTGTCAGTAAATATTTTGAAACAAATAAAAAATGTGGAAAACATTTTTAAGGTAGAAGACAACAGCAAAAGGGGAAATAAGCACAACCAAGAGGAGCATAAGCAGACATCACTATTAAAAATAATATGTTATCTTTGTTGAGATATTGGGACTGACAAAGGGAAAGACTGAAGAAATAAGAATATGACTTTTAGTTAATACTAATGTATCAATATTGCCTCAACTGTGAGAAATGAACCTTACTAACTAAATAAAAATGTTAATAATGGAGAAAATGTGGAATAGGGCGTACACGAACTCTGTGTTATATTTACAATAATTTTGTAAATCTATAGCTATTCTAAAGTGAAAAGTTTATTTAAACTATATTCATGAATTTAAAAGCATTATTATCTATCTTCTCATTAACAGATCAAAAATATTTGGTGAGAGACAGACTAGCAACTTTCAATCTTCATTCTATTCTTCTTAACAAAATTTTTCTTTACAAATAAAGAACATTGAAATTGTTTTCCCAATGAGTAGTAGGTGTATGGATAAGAATTTTGAAATCTATTATTGAACTTTTAATCTCAGAGAGTAACTGATAATGAAACATACATGTGACACATAGTGCATTACATGTATTTTTAGGAAGACCCTCTATTTCCTTTGTTGAGTTATATATCATAGGATTTACTGAACCCTGGCTTCAAATGATTAGATAGGTATGGAAATCTGATCAAGGAAAAGCCATCCATATTCTGCCCAATGAATAGGGTAGTGACCTAATTCAACAATGTAAGCAGAGCCAAACAGATCTCCCTTTTCAGGAATAATTGACTATGAAGTGAAGACAACATTTGCATTTCCAGTTGAGGCAAAAATAATGCACCCTAAGCTGTCACAACGCAGCAGAACCCGGGTGATCATCTTGGGATATAGGGGAGAAAAGCAATCAAAAAAACCTAAATGCAAAAAGAGGTGAATAAAATAGATGCAAGAAACATGCGGACATCCACAGGAGATGAGGAATAGAGGAGAAAAAGAGAAGAAGAAGAAAAAAAAATAAGAAGCAGAGTCTGCCTTTGAGAGAATGGCAACAGTTCTCTCTGTGCTTCTGTTTTGGACGCATTGAGGACTGGTTGTATTTTTATTTCTGTCTTTGTCTCATTTGCTTAAAATATATCCCTCTTTCTTAGATTAAATAGAGGTCATTCTTGTGAAACTATCATCAAAAGAACCCATTTAAGACAGACACCAGGTTTATAATAGTCACTATGCCTGCCTGTTGGAGTCCCTCTTTACCTATGATACTTCTTTATTTCCAACATCACCAGCTGGTTTTTGGGTTCTTTTAGAAACAAAAATTGCCGGCATTTGATCAGAACCTTTAAGATAAGCTTTGGGTTTAAATGTGTAACATTGCAGTTTTCAAAAATTGCATTACCCTCTGAACTATTTTTAAATAATCTTGTCAAAAGATGACTTTGTCATCACTGTATATATTAGTGTCAAAGTTAAAATTAAAAAGGCATTGGCCTTTATAGTTATTCCTCATCAATAAGCTAATTATTTATCATTTTTTATTGAGCTTATATATAGATGTTACATCTAAGACATTGAGAGACAGAAAAATCCTAGATCATCAGAGAATAAATATTACTAAATGCTACTATAATATTGTACATATCACATCTCTTTCTGTAATTGTATCACTTTTCTTTTCTTTTGACAAACCTCTAAATTTCATGAGGTCAATAATGTTTTGTTTACCATTATATCTTCAGAACCTAGAACAGTAATTGGTACATGGTTGCTGAAAAAAATATTGAATGAATAAAAAAAAAGCAGAAAGACAGTCATTTCTTTAGCCAACCACACCAAGAACAAAAACCATAAATAAACACTAAAAAGGTGTCAGAAAACAATGGAATAATTACTGTAAAATGAGGAGAAAAATAATTTTATTATTTACCTCATGAAATCATATTTCAAGAATGAGAAAAATATATATACTTTTCTTAATGTATATATTCTGTTGAAGTATAGTTGACTTACAATGTTTCAGAAGCACAATGAGGTGATTTAGTTATACGTATACATATAAATATTTGTGAAATTATTTTCCACTATAGCTTATTTCAAGATATTGATTATAGTTCACTATGCTATACAGTAAATCTTTGTTTCTTGTTGCATATCTATTAATTAGAAATCTAGCATTCTATTCATACTTAGGAGAAGGCAATGGCAACCCACTCCTGTACTGTTGCCCAGAAAATCCCATGGATGGAAGAGCCTGGTAGGCTGCAGTCCATGGGATCGCTAAGAGTCAGACATGACTGAGTGACTTCACTTTCACTTTTCACTTTCATGCATTGGAGAAGGAAATGGCAACCCACTCCAGTGTTCTTGCCTGGGGAATCCCATGGATGGAGAAGCCTGGTAGGCTGCAGTCCATGGAGTCGCACAGAGTCAGACACGACTGAAGCGACTTAGCAGCAGCAGTATTCATACTTAGTCAAGTGGAATCAAAATGAAAGAAAATTTTATTAGCCAAAATTTCATAAGTTTTCTAAAATATATATATGATATGTTATTTATATGTATTAATCAAAACAAAGTTTGCAAAACATGGAAACAATATGAAGAAGCTCCAAAAAGATGTGTTTCAGGAATAAGAAAAATTATCTCTAAATAAAATCTGAGGGGTAAGAAAGAATACTGAGGGGAAAGAAGTGATAGACTTGGATATAAATCTAAGTCAGCATTAGCATTTTATAATTTGTAAGATCTTAAAACAAGAGAAATAAATGCAGGGAAATAGCACATAATGAGTAAAGCATTAAGTCAATCAGTCATGTTCTGCTCTTTTTGATTCTACGGACAAAAAAAAAGAGAGTAGCCTGCCAGGCTCCTCTGTCCATTGAATTCTCCAGGCAAGAATTATTCCGAGTCTTTTCAATTTTTCAGAGTAATATAAAAATATGGATTACTAGTCCCTGATATCAGTCCCTAATAAATCTCTATACTTGTTAAAGTTTGAGAGATTCAAAATAATAAATAGAAAAATAGACACAAAATAAGTTTATTAGATAGGAATCTAATCACAATAAATATTAATATATTAATAATATGCCAAAATGGCCCCTCAATTGCAAAAACTGCAGCTATGTACCATTCATGAGAGGCAACCTAGAATAGTAAAGCTATTACTTTTATTATAATAAAAGTAACAGATATGCCACTTGAAACAGAAAATGCTAGTAGGGAATACTAAATAGTTTGTTTCAGTTTGTCTTAGTAACTGAATGCTGATTTTCTTCCGAATGGCAGTTTGTCAGTCTTAGAACTGCATTTTCCCTGCTCCCTTGCAGTAAACTATAACCAATGAAGCTTAAGTGGTGGCTTCGAGGAAATCTCTTGACTCAAGATACCCTCAGTTGGGAGGAAGACTCATTCTGCACTCCTCTCATTTCCCCTCTCTGCCGCCTGGGGTGTGGATATGAGGTGAAGGTGAAAATTAGAGCACTGTGATAAATACGGCATAAGAGAAAGAGATATGGCACAGTTTCATGGTAACTGTGACTCTGTCATTTCAGTTGGGGGTTGTTTATCTCCAGACTTCATTTTTGTAGGAGAAAAAAGAAATCTTGCAGTTCACGTTGGGTTACATGCAATTGTACTAAATCTTAAGTGACATATCACAGAAATAATAATCAAAGGAGTGCTGATGTGACTAATTGTGATCAGATGAGTCTGACTACTCCATTCAAGCAAAATAAATCACTCCCTCAATAGTGACTTAAAACATTTTATTTTTATATTCTGTGGGTCAGTAATCCAAACAGTGCACAGGACAGCCTGCTTCTGAGTTTTAACATCTGGGCCCCTGGTTGGAAATTTTGAAAGTCTGGGGCTGATCCAATGTAAAGTGTAAGAATCATCTGGAAGAGCCTTTCTTCCAAGATTTGCTATTCACCAGCTACCACCTTAGACCTGACCTCCAGATGGTCTCCTACATGGTCTTCTTGGTGTTCCTCACAGCATGGCAGACAAGAGGAAGTATCACTGCCTTTATAAACTAGGCTTGGAAGGCACATAGTATTATTACTACTTCCTCCCTAACAACAAATTTCCCAAATTCAGGAGGAGGGAACAAACACGTACCTTCAAAGGAGGGAGTGTCAAAGTCACACTGTGAGAGAGACATGAGGGTTGGAAGATATTGTTGCAGCGGGATCGTTTTGATGTTTGGCAAAACTAATACAGTGTTTCAGGTTTAAAAATAAAATAAAATTAAAAAAAAGAAAGTAGATAAGTAGAATCATGATGTAGTCATGAAATATTCAAGTTATAAAAAAGACACAATACTTCAAATCTCTTTATTTATTTTTTTTATTTTATTTTTTTAATTTTATTTTATTTTTAAACTTTACATAACTGTATTAGTTTTGCCAAATATCAAAATGAATCCGCCACAGGTATACATGTGTTCCCCATCCTGAACCCTCCTCCCTCCTCCCTCCCCATTCCATCCCTCTGGGTCGTCCCAGTGCACCAGCCCCAAGCATCCAGTATCATGCATACATATGGACACCTTATCTTTGACAAAGGAGGCAAGAATATACAATGGATTAAAGACAATCTCTTTAACAAGTGGTGCTGGGAACTCTGGTCAACCACTTGTAAAAGAATGAAACTAGAACACTTTCTAACACCATACACAAAAATAAACTCAAAATGGATTAAAGATCTAAATGTAAGACCAGAAACTATAAAACTCCTAGAGGAGAACATAGTCAAATCTCTTTAAAATGAACAATATAGCTTTAACAATGAAGAAGAAAAACTGATGTAACAGAAAAATGGACAAATCCAATCCACAAATTTATAAACCTCTGTCAGTAAACTATAAATCAGATCAAAAAATAAATCAGTTAGAATATTAGAGATTTGAGTAACACGATTAAGAAGCTTTAAAAAATGTATGCAAATAGAACATTGCACAATATCGGGGAATGAACGTTCTTCTCAAAGATATAAAAGACGGAATATACACTTGGCCAGAAAACAAAAAAAAATTAAATAGATGTGTTTACTGCAGATCATACTCTTAGTTCAAAAGTAATTCAGACTGAGAAAATAACAAACAGAGAAAGTCATCAGGTTATGTTAAAAATACAATTCAAAAGAATTGGTGGGTTAACCTAGATGTCCATCAGCAGATGAATGGATAAGAAAGCTGTGGTACATATACACAATGGAGTATTATTCAGCCATTAAAAAGAATACATTTGAATCAGTTCTAATGAGGTGGATGAAACTGGAGCCTATTATACAGAATGAAGTAAGCCAGAAAGAAAAACACCAATACAGTATACTAACGCATATATATGGAATTTAGAAAGATGGTAACAATAACCCTGTGTACGAGACAGCAAAAGAGACACTGATGTATAGAACAGTCTTATGGACTCTGTGGGAGAGGGAGAGGGTGGGAAGATTTGGGAGAATGGCATTGAAACATGTAAAATATCATGTATGAAATGAGTTGCCAGTCCAGGTTCGATGCACGAAACTGGATGCTTGGGGCTGGTGCACTGGGACGACCCAGAGGGATGGAATGGGGAGGGAGGAGGGAGGAGGGTTCAGGATGGGGAACACATGTATACCTGTGGCGGATTCATTTTGATATTTGGCAAAACTAATACAGTTATGTAAATTTAAAAAAAAAAAAAAGAATTGGTGGGTTAAGAAAAGCATTCTATGGATTTTTTTTTTTAATTAGGAATGAAAATTTTTAAAAACTACATCATAATTTGGAGATTCAGCTAAGATTCAATGTTACACTTAGAACCTTTTGGTAATTAAAAGAAAGAATACAAATCAAGTAATTAAATCATCTAACAGATATTATAGGACAACAAAATAAAAACACAGAACTGAAATAATGTGAGAAGTAATTAGTAAATTATGACATTATTATAGCAAAACAAATTTAACAAAGCACTTGAGTTGTAAAAGTCTAATAGAATTGTCAAATCTATGCCAAGATTAATACAGAAGCAGAATTGAAAAGGGGTGTGTGTGTGTGTGTGTGTGTGCAAGAGAGAGGGACAAAGAGAGAGAAAAGAAGGGAGAGAGGGAGAGAATGAGGGCATGCAGAAGAGCATTAAAGAATGCAAAAAGATCTATATCTATAGATGTAGCAGAGATCAAACAGTAAATAAGAGATTTCAATTTTATATCACAAATTTAGCAGAAGTTAAACAAAATGAACCTATGCTTATAAATAAAGTAGAAAAATAAACCCTGGATAATTCCATAAAAAAAATAAAGTATTTGATAAAGATTCTATAAAAATCTTCAAGTTCAGATATAAAGTATTATTGAAAAACCTTAAATAATACATAAATGGTAATATATCACTCTTTCTCAAATATGTTAATAGATTCAATGAATTTCTTATTCCAATAATATTTATATTTGTTTTGTGGTTTATTTTTTGGTTTGGGATAACTTGACATGTTAATTCTAAATGTTAATAGCAGAAAAATAAAAAAAGGCAAATATAACCAAGAGCCTTATGAAAAAGAAAAACACATTGGACAAATCTGAATTAATAGTTAATAAGATTTATATGAGTCAGGATAGTAAAGCCAGTCATATTTGGTACAAAAAAGACCAAGCAATGGGGTAGACAAAATACATTACAGATCACTGTTGAAGAATGGGCTATCCAATTGTTGTTGGAAAAGCTGGCTATTCACATGAGAAGAACTATAATCCCTACCTTATCAGTTCAGTTCAGTCGCTCAGTCGTGTCCGACTCTTTGTGACCCCATGAATCGCAGCACGCCAGGCCTCCCTGTCCATCAACAACTCCTGGAGTTCACTCAGACTCACGTCCATCGAGTTGGTGATGCCATCCAGCCATCTCATCCTCTGTCATCCCCTTCTCCTCCTGCCCCCAATCCCTCCCAGCATCACAGTCTTTTCCAGTGAGGCAACTCTTTGCATAAGGTGGCCAAAGTACTGGAGTTTCAGCTTTAGCATCATTCCTTCCAAAGAACACCCTGGGCTGATCTCCTTTAGAATGGACTGGTTAGCTCTCCTTGCAGTCCAAGGGACTCTCAAGAGTCTTCTCCAACACCACAGCTCAAAACCATCAATTCTTCAGTGCTCAGCCTTCTTCACAGTCCAACTCTCACATCCATACATGACCACAGGAAAAACCATAGCCTTGACTAGACGGACCTTTGTTGGCAAAGTAATGTCTCTGCTTTTGAATATGCTATCTAGGTTGGTCATAACTTTCCTTCCAAGGAGCAAGCGTCTTTTAATTTCATGGCTGCAATCACCATCTGCAGTGATTTTGGAGCCCCAAAAATAAAGTCTGACACTGTTTCCACTGTTTCCCCATCTATTTCCCATGAAGTGATGGGACCGGATGCCATGATCTTCATTTTCTGAATGTTGAGCTTTAGGCCAGCTTTTTCACTCTCCTCTTTCACTTTCATCAAGAGGCTTTTTAGTTCCTCTTCACTTTCTGCCATAAGGGTGGTATTATCTGCAAATCTGAAGTTATTGATATTTCTCCCGGCAATCTTGCTTCCAACTTGTGCTTCTTCCAGCCCAGCGTTTCTCATGATGTACTCTGCTTAGAAGTTAAATAAGCAGGGTGACAATATACAGCCTTGACGTACTCCTTTTCCTATTCGGAACCAGCCTGTTGTTCCATGTTCAGTTCTAGCTGTTGCTTCCTGACCTGCATATAGGTTTCTCAAGAGGCAGGTCAGGTGGTCTGGTATTCCCATCTTTTTCAGGATTTTCCACAGTTTATTGTGATCCACACAGTCAAAGGCTTTGGCATAATCAATAAAGCAGAAATAGATGTTTTTCTGGAACTCTCTTGCTTTTTCAATGATCCAGCAGATGTTGGCAATTTGATCTCTGGTTCCTCTGCCTTTTCTAAAACCAGCTTGAACATCTGGAAGTTCACAGTTCACGTATTGCTGAAGCGTGGCTTGGAGAATTTTGAGCATTCCTTTACTAGCTTGTGAGATGAGTGCAATTGTGCGGTAGTTTGAGCATTCTTTGGCATTGCCTTTCTTTGGGATTGGAATGAAAACTGACCTTTTCCAGTCCTGTGGCCACTGCTGAGTTTTCCAAATTTGTTGGCATATTGCTGGCCTACCTTATACCATTCTCAAAATTTAATTTCCAAATATGATATAAGGAAACCATATAATAACAGAATATAAAATAATTTCCAAGACTTGAAAGTATAAATCACAAACAAAAACATTGATAAAGCTTAAGCTAAATTGAGAGCTCAATTAATTAAAAATTAGAGAAAAGGGACACTGAAAAGAAAAGCCACAAACTGATACTTTTGTAAGATTTATATGAAAGAATATTATAAAGAATAAAGAACTCCTATAGTAGGATAAAGACAAATAAAATAAAAAAGGGCAAAAGTCTTGACATTCTTTGAGCAAAATAAATGGCCTTCAAGTGTTTGAAAATATGATGACCCTCATTTGTGGACAGGAGTATACAAAGTAAAACCACAATGAGATATAATTATCTATAAAAAAAATTTATAAAAACAAAAGCACACCCAACTTTAGAAAAGATGCAGAACACAGGAATTTTCATCCAGAATTTTTCATTTTCTGTTGGTAGTAGCATAAATTCATACAATATTCTTTGAAAACAGTTCAATATTACAATAAATGCATTGAGACATCGGCATACCTGATGAATCAACAATTCCATTCACATGTGTGTACCAAGAAATAGATACAGAAATATTTGTATTAATATTGCTTAAAATAGGAAAAACAAAGAGGAAATATAGAAAAAAGAATGACAGTATGGAAGGGACAAAAGAAAAGAAAAATAAAGGAAAAAAACATAGAATATTCTAAAATTCCATTAACAGTGAAATGGATAAGTAAAAATCATAACAAGCTTCATGTAATAAATGTTACAGAACTAGAATGACACACGTTAACATGTTTAGATTACACAAGCTAAAAATGGTTTGAAAAAGCAAGTTATATCTCAGCTTGATTTGCATTTGGGAAATAATAAAAACACTATTTATGCTGGAGATGCCTGGGTGCAAGGCAAGAAATACATTGGGAAGGAGAATACAGAGGCTTCACAGTATCAGTAGTGTACATGTTATTCAATTTTTTTATTATTCTTTAAGCTTGACAATTTTACATCATCTTGTTATAAAAATTATAATTAACTCAAGGCATCAATAATTTTATCAATGTGATAGCTTACAAAAGGATTCAATAATTACAAACCCACATGCTTACACTATGCTATTCAGGTTCTTGATGGGTTTTCAAATGGTATAGAGCTAATAGTAGTTGAAATTAAAGCAACCATATGATTTTCTGTCTGTTTTCTGATAACTTTGTATTCCTTTAAGCCAGTGGCCCCCCAATCTTTTTGGCACCAGGGACCAATTTGATGGAAGACAATTTTTCCATGGACCAGGAGTGGGGGTCCAACTAATTCAAGTGCATTACAGCTGTCGTGCACTTTATTTCTAATCTAAGGCTACTGCTGATCTAACAGAAGGTACCGGTTTGTGGTCCAGAAGTTGGGGACCCCTGCTCTAAACTGAAAAGTATATACACAAATTATATTAAATATGGACATAACTATACACATACATACATGTGAACATTTAAAAATAGCTAGGATAGACAATTTCAAAATAAGATAAATTATAAAATATTTTAAAGGTTATATAATTATAAAATATTTTAAAGGTTATGTAATTATAAAATATATAAAATGAAGCAAATGTATACTTTCAATCAAATTTTAGTCAACCAAATATGCATATAAAACCTATTCAATACTACTTTGGCTAGAACAATCTGTCTGTGAGATTATTAAATTCTTATATCCTAGGAATAAGCACTATACTACAAATGGACAGAGGAGCCTTGTGGGCTACACTCATGGGCTACACTCATGGGCTACACTCGTGGGCTACACTCGTGGGCTACACTGGGTTGCAAAGCACTGGACATGACTGAGTGACTAAGCACACACACACGCACACACCTTACTCATAGACTATAAATCTTTTGTCTTCAAAAAGCATGATTTTTGTTTATGAGATAATGAGAAGAAATTGCCTTTTCTTCATTTATATTAACCTTTTTATCTGGAGGATGCAAAGTAGAGTTAGTATGAATAATATAAATTGTTGGAAAGATGAAAATGAAGCAGATAATAAAGTAGAACTAGCTATTTTTGCACTTTAGCCATAGAGGAAGTGAAGATGAGTACCTTGTGAGTCTATCAGCTAAGCAAGTTGGAGCTGATGGGTGACTGATGGGGCTGACATAACCAGGTCGGAATGCTCTGCTAGGCTCTTCCAAGCCATAACAAGAAATTAGCACAGACAGAGCCATATGTCTCTGTATGGTGGTGGTAAGGGTTCAAGAAATAGCCCACAGCAATCAGGGTATGGAATCCTTTTATTTTACTGCAATTGGATATTCTAAAAATGGTAACCCAAATCTTTTTCAATTGAAAATATCCAGAACCAGAATTAAACTAGAAAATAAGTAACTGCTATTCTCCATCAAAACTTCAAAAAATTGAATACTTTGGAATACTGGCAAAGATATCAATCTATTAATCTATTATGAATATATTCAATCTATTATGAATACTTTAGGTATTAGCACTATGAAACAGCAGTCTAAAATATAAGGATTTCAAGGATATATAGGTATACCCTATGCAATTTGCAAGACATCTTCTCATGTTAATTTGTGAATTTCTGTGGTGGCATACTTTTTTTAAAACCAGCATTTGTTAAATTAACTTGGACAGTTTTTTTTTTTTTTCCCCTCTATAATACTAACATGTTATAGAAACAGTGTTTTGCTCAATCTACTTAAGTAACGGCTTATAATCAAAGGCTTATAGAATAACTGCGGCATAGAGTAGTCTGTGCAAGTCTAAGTTTTGGAATTTGATTTCTAAATCTGAAACTTTAAGAAAGAAAAATGATGAAAGAGACTAAGTGTCATTAAAAATTTCAAATTTAGTTTTCTTAAAAATTTAAAAAATTTTGAATTTAAGTAGAAAAGTATATGCATACATATAAATATTCTACTTTAAATATTCTTGAAGTGAAGTTGGATATTTTGTGGAAAAATATATACATGTATTTATTACTGGAGATGAAAATGGTAGCCCACTCCAGCATTCTTACCATTAAAGAAGGAGACTGGTGGGCTAGAGTCCATGGGGTTACAAAGAGTTGGACACGACTGAGTGACTGAACACATACAACACAGAAATATTGAAAGAAAGTTAAGTGGTCTTTGTCCTTATTAGCTCTGTTCCACTATAGTGGGGGAGATAAATTTAAGAAAGCATAAAATTTAGACTCTAAAATTCAGTTCATATATTAAAACCTTGCCATAATGTGATAAGTACAGTCAAAATGTATATAAATAATCTGCCACTCCACCAGGAGGTAAGAATTTAGCAGCTCTCTCCCTATGCATATCTGTAAAGGAGCAAGAAAGGGGCTGGCTAAAGAACAGGAAAAAAGTATGACTTCATTATGTCTGTATTATGGTTGTATGGTCCTTTTTTTTTTTTTTCTATATTATGTAGGAAATAAACAAACATGAGGCTTATATTGGGAACTGAAGAATCAAGGACTACTTAGGTACAGTATGGTTAAGGAAATCCTGGCTGTAAAGGACACATTTTCTGAGATGTAAAGGAAGAGAAAAATCTAGTCATGTGTTGATAGTTGGTAAGAAGCATCTTAGGCAGAGAAAAACACCCCTCAAGGCTAGACAAAACTTGGCATATTAGAAAAAGTGAATATAGCACCAGAGTATCCATAGAGCCATGACTTTGAAGAAGGGAGGTCCAGATATTCATCTCCTGGAAGAGTACAGAAAGAAGTTCAGATTGTATTCTAAGTACAATGGGAAGCCATTGAAGGATTTTAAGCAGTTGAATAACATAATCCAAAGGACATTTTTACAACAAACAGAAACTTGAGATGAGAGCAGTGAGTATGGAATCAAAGGTACTACTCCATAGGCTGTTGAAGAAATCCAGGTAAAAACATGCCTTGATTGGCATGAGGTCCTCTGCTGTGAGGTAAAGAGGAGGTGCATAAGGGAGACTAGAGTTGTAGGAGCAGGAAGAATGAAACCATCTGTAAGAGTTGGAAAGCAAGCTCACTAGAAAACTGAAGTAAAGAAATTCCAAGAACAGTAATTTAATTGAAACAAAGCAGCTGAGTGCTGCCCTGTTCTCCGTCAATGTTTAGCTATTGAGGTGAAGTTATTGAAGTTGAAATATCAGAGCTCATCCATGTTTGGAGTTTGTTAGTACTATAAGAAGAAAAAAAGGATATCCTCCTTCTAAGAGGATAATTGCCGAGAAGGCAATGGCACCCCACTCCAGTACTCTTGCCTGGAAAATCCCATGGATGGAGGAGCCTGGTAGGCTGCAGTCCATGGGGTCGCTAAGAGTCGGACACGACTAAAGTGACTTAGCAGCAGCAGCAGCAAGAGGATAATTGAAATAACATATCATATATTCTAGGTGGGCAAGAAAGGAAGAGAAACAAGAGGGAACAATAGAGAAAAATGGTGATAATGAAAAAGGAAATAATATTGTACACCCTCACACCCAGAGATTCATGAAGTTGTAAAAGAAGAAAAGATCTTCTCCTTGAGAGAATTGTAAAGAAATATCTTCAAGTTTTAATTAAGGCAAAAAATGTGGAGGAATTCATCTAGTATATATATAGTCAAGGATGTATAGTCACAGAGCTAATGTTCCAGAGGTGGGAAATGAATAGGGATTAGGTCTAGTTCAGAGATGTACAGGGCAATGTGGGAGTGATTATCACTGTAAAAAGGGATGGCCAAGAAGGGAAGATGTGAATAATTATTGTAATCACCAAGATAAGCGCGGACAGGCAGACCTACCGCTGTGCTCACAAATGCTTATGCCTGTTTATGCGATGGCATCTCTGTGATGTTTATTCATGCTCATGGGATGCTGCCAACTTCCTCAGGGGCCTCCATGTGTGATAATAGATGTTCTAAGCTGCACTTCCCTGTGGCTAGGCATAAGGTCCTAGCGAGCTGACTAGAGACTCCCTAGCAGCTTTTCTTGGAGGTTTGGAACATCATGTTTCTGAGGCTTCTCAAAGTTTCAGCTCTCAAAACTTCCTGTATTCTAACAGCTTCCTTTAATAGAAGGCTATGACTACAATCTAATTGGAACTATGATTTACCAACTAAAAGTAATTTGCAGATTACCCATGCATTGGTTCTTAAACTTGACTTATATCAGAATCACTTTTGCAAATTCTTTTGGAAAATATGAATCTTGCATTCCATTTAACAATTCATCATCATTTTTGGAGATTAATATATTTATATTTAATCAATACTTTATAAAAAATATAAAATATTGTATTGATACAATATAATACACCTGCTGCTGAGTCGCTTCAGTCGTGTCCGACTCTGTGCGACCCCATAGACGGCAGCCCACCAGGCTCCCCGTCCCTGGGATTCTCCAGGCAAGAACACTGGAGTGGGTTGCCATTTCCTTCTCCAATGCATGAAAGTGAAAAGTGAAAGTGAAGTCTCTCAGTCGTGTCTGACCCACAGAGACCCCATGGACTGCAGCCTACCAGGCTCCTCTGTCCATGGGATTTTCCAGGCAAGAGTACTGGAGTGGGGTACCATTGCCTTCTCCGATAATACACCTAATATCTCCCTATAATTGTTATACAGCTAGGTCTACACTGGCCAACAATGGGAATGTCCAGCTAGATGGAATTTTGTTTTAATTTTTATTTTATATTGGAGTATAGTTGATTTACAATATTTTGCTAGTTTCCAATATACAGCAAAATGTTTTAGTTATACATATACATATATATTTTTTTCAGAGTCTTTTCTCACATAGATTATTACAGAGCATTTATTGAGTAGAGTTCCCTGTGCTATACAGTAGGTCCTTGTGGGTTATCTATTTTATATACAGTAGTGTGTATATGTTAATCCCAGCTAGGTGAAATTTAAAATAACCTTCCATGATCTGGCTACTTCTATAATCAATCAATGCATCTACGTTGACTTTCATGGGGAAAAAAAAAAGTGTATTTTGATTTCACTAAACAGGGATTTAGAATTCTTAGTATAGGAAGTAACTGACAGTTCGGCATTCACATTGAGACACCAAGTATTCCTAGACCCTGTTCACAGGGTACGTTGATGGTCCTCACGCACACATTGTATTGGCTAACCAATTTGTGTGCATGCTTTCTCCTACTAAGTTTAATTTCATCAAAGATAAGAAAGCGGTTGCTCTTAACTTTGTATATTCAATATTTAGCACAGTCCCTCCTATGCACATTATTTGTTTAATGCTTCAATAAACTCAATTGTAAGATCTCAGAGTTAAGTGGAAATACATGCATACAATTACAGTATAATTGGTAAGTACACACTGGAAATCCGTATGAGATATTCTGCCAACACGAGAAGGAATCCCCAACTTAGGTTTGAATGCAGGGTTCAATACAAGAGAAGACGTCACAAAAGGTGTGAAGAAATGAAATCAATGTTTGAAAATTCTTAAAGTCAATTTTTAAAATGTTCATATGAAAGTAGAGAAATGTGTTCAAGATAGGCATCTATTTAAAGCAGGGAAATGGTAAAAGTGATGTATTAAAGAAGTATAAACTGCTGCTAGTTATAGCTTAGAGAGAGCCAGATTATACGGTGTGGTACTATGCTTAGGGTAGATTCTAAATTTTTTAATCTTTTTTTCCCCCAGTTTTCTGAAAATGAGCAATTGACTCTATCTACTAGATCCTCTGCAGAATATTTACCCTGAAACATAAGACCTCTTGATAGAAAAACAATGGAATTTGAAAATAGCAGAAATGAGCTTGAGCCCTGATTCCTCCACTCATCAGCTTTTGTTGCTACAAATTGAGTCCTTAAGTTTTTTGAGACCCAGTTTCTGTAAAATGAAGATAATGAGTCCAGCTTCACCATGGAGTTTTTGTGAAGATAAGATGGAGAAAATGTTTGGAATATGATTAATAAACTGAAAAATGCTTCATAAAAATAAAATTCTCTTTTTTTTATTTTGTCTCATTCTGTGTCTGTCTCTTATGATACCTTGTCATTTTTCCTAGAAGAATTCTTCAGAGCACATGCAATCATAATTTGCTGATAATTATCCAAATTAATATCTAATTATTTTATTCAAGTGTTTAATTCAAATAATTTTAAATTAAACATGCATGATCTCAAGAACAACTAGTATGGGCTACGTTTTCTTCGGTCACTGATTTCATAACCAAATGATTATATTTTTAAAGTACATTTAATAATACTTCATATATCCACTTTTTTGTTGTTGTTAATTTCCACTTTCTGCCCCAAGGGGAAAAAAAGATTTTTAATCTTTTCTCCTAGGGACTTGAAACTTCAGGGAGAAATATGTATGTTTAAGTTGGTGAGAGAGTAATAATAATCCTTGCCATAATAATCCTTATTATCCATGAGAAAATAGCCATCATTTCTAAGTATTAATTTGTTCTTTCTACACATTATTTTTAAGGCTTCCTGTCTGCCAGGCATTATGCTAAATACAAGGGACACAGTAGTAGCACAATAGACATACTCATGCCTTCGGGAAGCCCACAACAGATTGAAAAAGACATATAACGAGAAAAACTGCAATAAAGTAAGATGAATGAGCATGGCAACACAAAGAAAACTACATACATGTAGATCCTGATACTTAAAACTTAGAATCAAGGAGATCCATAGTGAAAAAAGCAAGAAGTCAAGACTCAAGAACCTAACTGGGTATCAAAGTCAACTACTTAGGAGTTCATGGCATGTTACTTGTTATTTAAATGCTAATTCTTACAGTATTTGTATTTAAACTATTTACTCTTGCTTAATTTTTTTCTAATTGGGCTGTCCTTATGTTCCTTTAATGTATACAGGACCTAATTGGAGTGACGGTAATAGACAAGCAGATGATTTTGTTGGCATAAACAAAGCAAAAATAGATTTAAAAAAATGGAAACTGCTTCCTTGAAGGAACTCAAGACTATTACTCCAATATAATAAATTAATTATTCGTAATTTAAGAGATAAAGGGTAAAATTGTCATTTCTTTGTTATGACCTTCAAATAATGAATGAGGAATTTATAGAATTAAGCTTCAGCAATGAAATGCTTATATGATATAAAATCTCACACGCCCTTCCAATAATAATGCATCATCATAGCATGGTCTACTTCAGAGCTGTGTGGCTATGAGATAAATCTTAGAGCATAGGTATCCACAAGTGAGCCAAAGTCAAACTCAGAAAGATAGTTTTGACAACTCTATAAAACCCTTGAAAGGTTATTTTCTAGAGATTGTTAGGATGATTAGTTCTTGTAATGCCACATGTTACAAGAAACATGGTAAAATTTGGTTTTGCTTCCTATAATTTAAATTATTATTTATCAGAAACAAAGTAAATTTCCCAGTGGTTCTCCAAAAAACCAAATTGTTTCTCAAGAAGTGGCTTTCTTTTGTTTCACTCTTGCCCACAGCATAAAGGGACTTTTCTAATCAACATTAATGGAGCCACGTAACAGATTCTTTTCTGGTATTTATATTTAATTAGATACAAAGACCAGTGGCTGGCACATAGTATATTACTAGTGAATATATATTGAACAAATACATAAATATTCACAGAGCTACCTTTAAAAAAATTAGTCTAGAAAAACAATGGCAAAAGCATATACTGAGAGTGGAAAAAAAAAATGATGTTACAGGAGCAGGCAGAAAAGTTAAATAAAGTTTGATCTATTCTCACAAATAGGATTTTTTAAACCAGCATCATACTACTGTACTTCCTTTAGTAAGGAAAAAATGGCAAGGCTTTGCCTTGTCTCAGTGTGCTACAGAAATGACAACGAGCTCTTGCTACAAACTACAAACAAAAGGATTCAGGATATATTACTGAGGCAGTGCCAAGCCAACCACTGTCTCTATCCATGAAAGGTATATGACTAAATATGAAATGGATTTTTGAAATAAGGGCCATATCTTATCCAAATAATTACTGTATTAAAACCTCTGTCACTTTGGTGGAGGGTTGACAGGTGAAATCTCTTACTGATGACGGTCTTACCGTATTACAGTTCTTCTACAGCACAGTTCTCCCTTTGTTCCCTAACTTGATAAAGCTGAACAGCAGAATGTTAACACAAGCCTCAGAAGTTCAATGTCTACCTTATATAATGTGTTTGATGTATTAGCAGAGCCCTGCTTCATTAGAATTGATCATAATTTCTTTTAATTCATTCTTTTAAAAAAATCTACAATCTCTAGCCCATTTCAAGCACTTTATATACTTTTCACTTTCTCATTTTTACTTTTATAATTTCTTACTGTGAATTTTTTTCTTAATTAGAATCCTAAAAAAATCTACCTAAAAGAAGAGATACCCATACAATATGACGACATTGTATGGCAATTTACATCACCTGTATTTCTGTTACAAAACATCAGAACATAAGGGCAAATGGCTGAATTGGATTACACTCAAAGTTATGCTGGAAAATCACTAAGTCCATCATCATTACTAGTGGTAGAGTTAGAAAGGCAATTGGAATTTAGAAATGTATTTTTAAAATGAATTTAGAAATGTATTTTTTAAATGGTGCATAGGAAAAATGCACAATGTGCTAGATATTGAATTTTCCCTGACTTGGGAAAGTTGTAATCGTTTCTAATTTTCTTTTACGTGATATATGACCATCTGAGAGCAAGTAAATAGAAATTTCTAAATGTCAATGTATAAAATATTTCATAAACAAGAGACACAGCCAGGAAGTCTGTCTTATTTCTGGAAATGTTCCCTACGCTCTAAAGTTGACAAGGCAGAGTCCCATCACAACACTAATTGCAGCCTTCAGAATGGAAGAATATTTCATAGGAATTAAGACTTTCTGAATTTAAAGAAATAGGATCTACACAAGCTTATCTGTTTTTATGGTAAATTGTTAAATAATAAATGAAATCGAGTGATTTAGATGGTGGTTACTGGACACACACAGGTTTTCACAAACAACTTGCCAATACTTCTGCCTTGTTTGTCCCCAAATACTTAGACCTTCTTAATCCTACTTTGCCCTGTGGCAAAGGGAAAGCTGGAGGTTCTGTCAGAGCAGAGGTGCACGTTAGAGAGGCAGGGCTCCCTAACAAACAAGAAGCAAAGGAAAATTGAAGTCCAGTCCAGAGCGCAGGTGTTGGGACGCTTTCAGAGGGCAACAACCAGACTTGAAGCAAAAGGTTTCCAGCGGAGGATGGATTCAAGGCACAGGCAGCTTCTCCCACTAAAGGGTAAGAAAGACTCCCTGAAACAGCAATGGACAGAGCAGAGAAGGTCTTTTTATGGTTACTGCAGCAGCAAACTACACAGGAGCCAGGACAGGCATGGACTGGAAACAAAAAAAAGGTTTTCCCACTAATACGCATATGGGAAAGAAGAGAGTTTTCAGAGAACTATGATTTGTGATGGCACGGGTGCTAGAAGTGTGGAGAAGTTGTAAGAACATGAACAGAATTGCAGTAGACATTCATCCTCTGCTATCTTGCAAAGTAGAGTTGAGAAGGTCTAAGTATCGATTAATCTTGGACTCTAGCTAGGTCAGGACTTTTCACAGGTGAAATGAGCTTTCTGCAACCTTAGCTGGAATACAATAATAAAACAATAATTTCCTGGTCTCCCTCAGATAGGAAAACCAACAATATTCCATCTCTCATTTCTCTCATCAGTCTCACCAATTCTGAAGAGATTAGAATGTTCAGTCAAGTATGGCTTGTAGCAGCATACCACACCTTTCAGTTCAGTTGCTCAGCCGTGTCTGCCACTATGGGACCCCATGGAAGGCAGCACACCAGACCTCCCTTCCCATCACCAACTCGCAGAGCTTGCTCAAACTCGTGAGCATTGAGTCAGTGATATCATCCAACCATCTTATCCTCTGTCATCCCCTGCTCCTCCTGTCTTCATTCTTTCCCAGCATCAGGCTCTTTTCAAATGAGTCAGTTCTTCGCATCAAGTGGCCAAAGTACTGGAGTTTCAGCTTCAGCATCAGTCCTTCCAATGAATATTCAGGACTGATTTCCTTTAGGATGGACTGGTTGGATCGCCTTGCGATCCAAGAGACTCTCAAGAATCTTTTTCAACACCACAGTTCAAAAGCATCAAATCTTCGGCACTCAGCATTCTTTATAGTTGAACTCTCACATCTCTCACATACATGATTACTGGAAAAACCATAACCTTGACTAGACGGACCTTTGTTGGCAAAGTAATGTCTCTGCTTTTTCATATGTTGTCTAGGTGGTCATAACTTTTCTTCCAAAGAGTAAGTGCCTTTTCATTTCATGGCTGCAATCACCATCTGCAGTGATTTTGGAACCCAAAAAAATAAAATCTGACAAGTTTCCTTGTTTTCCCATCTGTTTGCCATGAAGTGATGGGACCAGATGCCATGATCTTACTTTAACTTTTTCACTGTCCTTTTTCACTTTCATCAAGACGCTCTTTAGTTCTTCTGTCCTTTAGGTTATAAGGGTGGTTGCCATCTGCATATCTGAGGTTATTGATATTTCTCCCAGCAATCTTGATTCCAGCTTGTGTTTCATCCAGCCCAGCATTTCTCATGATGTACTCTTCATATAAGTTAAATAAGCAGGGTGAAAATCTACAGACTTGAAGTACTCCTTTCCTATTTGGAATCAGTCTCCTGTTCTGTGTCCAGTTCTAACTGTTGCTTCCTGACCTGCATACAGATTTCTCAAGAGGCAGGTCAGGTGGTCTGACACTCCCATCTCTTTCAGAATTTTCCACAATTTGTAGTGATCCACACAGTTAAAGGCTTTGGCATTTCCAATAAAGCAGAAACAGATGTGTTTTTTTTGGAATTCTCTCTTGCTTTATCTATGATCCAACGGAAGTTGGCAATTTGAGCTCTGTTTCCTCTGCCTTTTCTAAAACTAGCTTGAACATCTGAAAGTTTATGGTTCACGTATTGTTGAAGCCTGGCTTGGAGAATTTTGAGCATTATTTTGCTAGCGTGTGAGATGAGTGCAATTGTGCAGTAGTTTGAGCACTCTTTGGCATTGCCTTTCTTTGGGATTGGAATGAAAACTGACCTTTTCCAGTCCTGTGGCCACTGCTGAGTTTTCTGGATGTGCTGGCATATCGAGTGCAACACTTTCACAACATCATCTTTCAGGATTTGAAATAGCTCAACTGGAATAGCATCACCTCCACTAGCTTTGTTCATAGTGATGCTTCCTAAGGTCCACTTGACTTCACATTTCAGGATGTCTGGCTCTAGGTAAGTGATCATACCATTGTGATTATCTGTGTCATGAAGATCTTTTTTGTACAGTTCTTCTGTGTATTCTTGCCACCTCTTCTTAATATCTTCTGCTTCTGTTAGGTCCATACCATTTCTGTCCTTTATCGAGCCCATCTTTGCATGAAATTTTCCCTTGGTATCTCTAATTTTCTTGAAGAGATCTCTAGTCTTTTCCATTCTATTGTTTTCCTCTATTTCTTTGCACTGATAACTGAGGAAGGTTTTCTTATTTCTCCTTGCTATTCTTTTGAACTCTGCATTCAAATGGGTATATCTTTCCTTTTCTCCTTACTTTTCACTTCTCTTCTTTTCTCAGCTATTTGTAAGGCCTCCTCAGATAACTATTTTGACTTTTTGCATTTCTTTTTCTTGGGAATAGTCTTGATCCCTGTCTCCTGTACAATGTCACAAACCTCCATCCATAGCTCTTCAGACAGTCTTTCTATCAGATCTAGTCCCTTAAATCTATTTCTCACTTCCACTGTATAATTATAAGGGATTTGATTTAGGTCATACCTGAATACTCTAGTGGTTTTCCCCACTTTCTTCAATTTAAGTCTGAATTTGGCAATAAGGAGTTTATGATCTGAGCCACAGTCAGCTCCCAGTCTTATTTTTGCTGACTGTATAGAGCTTCTCCATGTTTGGCTGCAAAGAATATAATCAATCTGATTTCAGTGTTGACTATCTAGTGATACCAATGTATAGAGTCTTTTCTTGTGTTGTTGGAAGAGGGTGTTTTCTATGCCCAGAAAGTTCTCTTGGCAAAACTCTACTAATCTTTGCCCTGCTTCATTTTGTACTCCAAGGCCAATTTTGCCTGTTCCTCCAGATGTTTCTTGACTTCCTACTTTCACATTCCAGTCCCCTATATTGAAAAGGACATCTTTTAAGGGTGTTAGTTCTAGAAGGTCTTGTAGGTCTTCATAGAACCATTCAACTTCAGCTTCTTCAGCATTACCGGTCAGGGCATAGACTTGGATTACCGTGATATTGAATGGCTTGCCTTGGATACAAACAGAGATCATTCTGTTGCTTTTGAGATTGTATCCAAGTACTGCATTTTGGACTCTTTTGTTGACTATGATGGCTACTCCATTTCTTCTAAGGGATTCTTGCCCTCAGTAGTAGATATAATGGTCATCTGAGTTAAATTCACCCATTCCAGTCCATTTTAGTTTGCTGATTCCTAGAATGTCAACGTTCATTCTTGCCATCTCCTTTTTGACCACTTCCAATTTGCCTTGATTCATGGACATAACATTCCAGATTCCTATGCAATATCGCTTTTTACAGCATCAGACCTTGCTTCCATCACCAGTCACATCCATAACTGGGTGTTGTTTTTGCTTTGGCTCCATCTCTTCATTCTTTTTGGGGTTACTTCTCCACTGATCTCCAGTAGAATATTGGGCACCTACTGACCTGGGGAGTTCATCTTTCAGTGTCCTATCTTTTTGCCTTTTCATAGTGTTCATGGTGTTCTCAAGGCAAGAATACTGAAGTGGTTTGCCATTCCCTTCTCCAGTGGACCACATTCTGTCAGAACTCTCCACCAAAGACCCATCGTTCTTGGGTGGCCTAACACAGCATGGGTCATAGCTTCATTGAGTTAAACAAGGTTGTGGGCCATGTGATCAGATTGGTTAGTTTTCTGTGACTATGGTTTTCAGTCTATCTGCCTCTGATGGAGAAGGATAAGAGGCTTATGGAAGCTTCCTGATTTGAGAGACTGACTGAGGGGGATACTGGGTCTTGTTCTGATGGGCAGGGCCATGCTCAGTAAATCTGTAATCCAATTTTCTGTTGATGGGTGGATCTGTGTTCCCTCCCTGCTATTTACCTGGGGCCAGACTATGGTGGAGGTAAGGAAGATAATGGTAACCTCCTTCAAAAGAGAAACCTCATTAAGATGGCAGGTGCTGGAGCAGCTATGAGGAGATCCCCTATGCCAAGGACAAAGGAGAAGCCCCAGCAAGACAGTAGGAGGGGTGAATTCAAGTTTAGACTCAAACCCCATTCCCACCAGAGATGCCTAGAAGACTCAAACAAATCTTGTGTCCACAGGACCCTGGGACCCCACAGAGACTGAGACAGAACTGTGTTTGAGCATCTCCTGTGGAGGTACAGCTCAGAACTGCCTGTGGCAGGGGCAGGGACAGGGGCTGAGGGTGCAGCAGACCTGGGTATGGCATAAGCCCTCTTGGAGGAGGTCACCATTAACCCCACTATACAGCTACCAGAACTTACACATGACTGGGAAATAGACTCTTGGAGGGCATAAACAGAGACTTGTGTGCACCAGGACCCAAGAGAAAGGAGCAGTGACCCACAATAGACTGCCCCAGACTTGCCTGTGAGTGTCCAGGAGTCTCCAAGTGGAGGCATGGGTGGTGGTAGCCTGCTGCAGGGTTAGGGGCACTGAGTGTAGCAGTACCGCACCCATATGCCTGCTGAAATCCATTCTAAATGGGTCTCCCACATTACACTTTCGAAAGCTACCTGGTCCAATACCCATTTTCCTAAATTCATCAGTCTCAAAATTAACACACACTTCCTTCCACTATGTGTCTAGAAAGTGTTTGTCAGGTGATAGTATGGGCTTGAATTTGTTGTAAGGCATTCTACTATATACAGCTACTGAAATATGACTCCTGGCCCTGAGAAAGCAAATAGCCCCAGAAGCCACAGCTCTCAGACTCCCAGAAAGTCATCACTGAGCAGTGTTTTGTGACCAACATTGAAACACTGCTTTAATACCTAGGGCTCATTTCTGGTACATCCTCTTTTCTGTCATACGCAAAGAGCTGTCTGTGCTGTCTGCCTCTGTGGGTGAACTGTGCTTAGGTGCTACACAGGACTCACTATAATGCTTTTATTCATTCTGTACAATCTTTCAAACTCAGAGTCCCCACTCCACTAGAAAATCTCCAATCAGCGATGACTTCAGTATCTACATTTGCTTCTTCAGAATAGTTTACAAAGTAGTTGTCTCCAGTTTCAGTGGCTAAAATAAATCTGTGTTGAGGATTCTACTTATCCAAGGACTTTAGCAGTTTGAGTTGAATTGCCTTAAATGGCAAATAAAAATTTTTGTTCAAAAACTCTGATGTGGATGGAATACCATTGTTTATAAAAAACCAAAAGCTTTTTCTTTTTGGTTTTTTAATCAATTTAAATCTGACTCCAGAGTATTGCTCCAGCTCCTGAATCCCTTTCACTAAGGTTGAAGGGGAAACCAGAAGGCCTGATTGGTACCCAGGAAATAAAGAGAAAGTCTTGAACCTTCGCTCTCTTATGGATGCTGAGTCTACCAGTTGTTGAAAGCTCAGTGGTAATGCTGAGTCTATGTGAAGTACCTAATATTTCTTTCGATAACTCATTACATTTATAGAATAAAATTCACACAAAATGAAAATCATATTATTGATATTGTCATGCACATTTTTCTGGTTATGTTTCTTCAAACTTCTTTGAAATAAGAAATTGTACTCATACAAGAAATATTTCTTGCTTATGTTTTCCACTGCCCCAAAGTTTCTGGTAAATTATTATATACATATTAGGTGCTAGATATTATTTTTATCAATAAAAAATAATATTGAATTAAACACTAGTAAATTTCAACTCTAGACACTTTCCATTGGTTGACACTGACTGAACCCATATTATGACACACTGCAATCCAGTGAAGCCTCATTGTTTCCCCCGGGAGTAAAAGTCTTATGTCCCAGACTGTTTTCATTCACTCACAAAATAATTTATGCCATAGGGTAACTGTGTCTGCATGAGTGTGTGCATTCACCTATTTACAAATTGCTGTGATACACAGAGGGCAAAGTAATACATAACATGGAACTTACATTCTTCCTGTGGGTTTGAAACCTGTCTCTACCATCTATTAGCCTTGTAAACTTGGTTATCTTCACTTCACTAAGCTCTAGCTTGGAAAGCTTCAAAATAGTAATAATACCTATTCCATGAGATTCTGGTCAGGGGTAAGTAAGAGAAATGCATATAAAGTACTTAGTGGGGTATATGACGCATATCAAGTGCCTAATGGACATTAGTTTAACATATCTAACACGTCTTATAGGAAAACGGCTTTTAATTGTTTGACAGCACAGTACATAATATAATTAAATAACAAGCAAATACATTGATAAACTAAATACATTCTTGTCTAATTATATTTCTCTTACCATGTGCAATGAACTCTGGTATATATGTATATATATATATTTTTTTCCACACTATTCTATACTTGCTTCTATTATTTTTTTTTAATGCCAAGCAGGGCCCACTAAAATGATATCATAATCCTCTAAAATAATCCTCTCTGAAATGGAGAGAAAGAAATAACATTCTAAAATGAATAATCAGTCGTGTCCGACTCTCCGCGACCCCATGGACTGCAGCCCACCAGGCTCCTCCGTCCATGGGATTTTCCAGGCAGGAATACTGGAGTGGGGTGTCATTGCCTTCTCCAATCATACTCATATTAAAGATTTTTGTTTTTAAATACATACCATAGTATAAATTGTGATAGTTTGGGTTCTGATAAATTTCAGGTTTTGTTTGTACTGGTGGAGTTAAAATGCAGTGTTTGGGAAGGGAATTTCAATGTCTGGAAGCAGATATTGCAAAAATGTACCTTTTTTGTGAATGACACCCAAAGATTTTGTAGAGACAGGAATATTACAAAAACTAAAGGAAATAAAAATGTAGAGAGAACATTTTTCTGTGCTAAAATACATAACACTTGGTTGGAACAACATTGAACAGAGTATTTGAAATAAAAATTGCCTTAGAAAATCCAGAATGTTTACCGGAATGATATAAGCTGTTTACCAAAATCATATAAAAGCATTTAGTACTTAAATTGTATATTCATGTTTTAAGACACCACACTGATCTCTAGTACATTAATATTCTGGACACTGCAAATGTGCTAATACAAAGTCATGTAAATGTGCAGGTCAAGGAGTTCATTTGGTATTTCTCTGGGCATTAGCACAAAGATACTTGCTCTTTTCAATATAGTCTGTAATTCATATAAGTATTACATTTTCAGCTTTCAGTTAGGCTTTCAAATCTTAGTAATTTGATGAATTTTCTTACCATCATGTCCTGTATTTAATAATTTAGTCCCTGACTCCACTCTTTGATTTTATGGGATGTTATCATGACTTACTCACTGAATTTTAATATGCTTTTTTCATATTTATGTACATATGGATCTTTCAAAAATTTAGCATTTAACTATAGATATTACATGAGTTAGAAATGTTTCTAATCCTTTACTGTAAAAACTAAGTATTCATGTAGTTAGATGAAAAGTATGAATTGTAATTCTCATTTATTTATGAATAAAATAGCCTCAAAGTTTCTTCTCATTTTTATCCTGAAAAAAAAAGCATGTTCAAAAGCTTAATGTCCTTGGTGAGCATTTATTTTTATTTCAAAATAAAGTGCGAATGTAAAGTTATATCATTAAATTTCAATTTCCCCAATGGAAAGAACCTTGGAGAAAAAAAAAATCCCAATTTAAAAACTCTTACCACCCTTTACTTTCCACATATCTCTTTTCCTAAGAAGCAACTCAGCTTAAAAGGACTAGTGATAGAAGTTTGCTTTTGTAAAAATGGACAGAAGATATAATACAAATAAAATGAATGCTGAACTTTTGAATATATTTCATAAAACCTTTATATAAGCCCTTTCCAAAGGTTTATAATGCATATAATTAAGAATTATTTCATTCTCCTAGAGTTCTAAGGAAGGAAGCTGGGGTTGAGATCTGGTTACCAGGAGAAATGAGGATTTCTTTGGAGTATCAGAAAACCTATGACTTTTTTTGTTTTTATAAAACGATATCAATTAGCATATAAACAACTTCTGATTCACTTGATTGCTAAAGACATTTCATAGTAAGATTGTAAGATAAAAATAAATGTTTCATATTTAATTGAAATTATACTCTTTAGCAGATTGATTTCTCTTAGACTAAGATACTAAATAAACAAAATAATAAAATAAAGCTCGAGATTCCAGCCAAGATGGAGTGACCCCATTCCTCTCTTTTACTAAAACCCAAATCCCCTGTACATAGCACAATAAATAAGCATAGGAAAACGCTGTAAAGTAGAAAGAAGAAGGCAAACTTCCTAGGAACCTCAGAGCTGGAAGAATGACATGGTATTGAATTCCTGGGGGACCTTATTGCCTTTTGTATATCTCTGACTGAGCGCTACAGAAACTGGCATCCCAAGTCTGTCAAAAGGCCTCAACGAAAGTAAGCATCATGAAAATCCTTCTCGCTCTAGGCAAAGGGTAGCCTAATATACCTAATACACACACCCCACAACCCCAGTTTCAGCAGGGCCAAATGGGACCCGATTTTCCACCCACTCCTCACTCTTTGCAAATCCATGGGCTGTGGCCCACCAGGCTCCTCTGTCTGTGGGACTTTTTCAGGCAAGAATACTGGAATGTGTTGCCATTCCTTTCTTCAGAGTATCTTCCCTACCCAGGGATCAAACACAGATCTTCATTGCAGGCAGATATTTTTAACATGAGAGCCACCAAGGAAGCCCATAAATCAGGCAGTGTACTTTTACTAGGTAGGGTTGGCCAAACAGAGCACTGTTTCTCCACATTGTTTAGGTATATAAACTTTTAGTGATTGATTGGTTATTACATATTGTTTGGAAACTTCATAGTTTCTACTAACTGAATTAACCAAATGAAGCTATTATTTCTGAATAGAAAACTAGCATACACAATCTGTTGCATTTAAACCCAAGTTTTTATCCTGAAGAATTCTGAGTAATAAAGTTTCTAATTTTTATTGTCTTGAAATTAAATCACATGACATTGAGCATGACATAACTCAATAATAATCCCCCTAAATTTCTGCATCCATAGGAACATTTAATGGTGTTGTTTGAAAATGTCATAGCTATGTGAAATAGGGGATTGGATTTCATTTACATTGCAAGTAACAGATTAAAATACCCCTCTCCTTGCCCCAATACATTCACCAGACAAATATTTTTATATTGAGTATACACTATATAGGGCTTTCCAGGTGGCGCTGCTGCCGCTGCTGCTAAGTCGCTTCAGTCATGTCCGACTCTGTGCGACCCCACAGATGGCAGCCCACCAGGCTCCCCCATCCCTGGGATTCTCCAGGCAAGGTGCTAGTGATTAAAAAAAAAAAAAAGAAAAAACCTGCCAACAGTGGAGACATAAGAGATGTGGGTTTGATTCCTGAGTCAGGAAGATCCCCTGGAGGAGGGCATGCAACCCACTCCAGTATTCTTGCCTGAAGAATCCCATGGACAGAGGAGCCTGGCGGGCCACAATCCATAGGGTCACCAGAGTTGGACATGACTGAAGTGACTAAGCATGCACGCACACAGTATGTAAAAGAAGTGTCTCATTTGCTAAGGATACAACAGTGAACAAAGCAAAATGAACTTTCTGTCTCACAGAACTTATTTTTAAGAAAGAACACAAAAAAATAGCCAAGAAAATAAACAAATTACCTAGTATATGAAATGTTGTTGAGTACCATGGAGAAAATAAACACACTATACAACATAGAAAATAAATATGAGATTTTGAGGACGAGAGATGTTTTCATATAAGGAAGACTTCACTCAAAGTGTATCATTTGAGTAAAAAGTTAAGTGAAATGGGAAGTCACCTTTGTAGCTATTTAGAAGACGGCTCTGAAAAGAAATCATGCCTAATACAACTAAGGAACAGAGACTAGAGTACTGATGGAGTGAGGAGTAAAAGGTAAGAGTGGGAAGCTATGGGTAAACATAATATAGATTATTCTAGGGATTTTGACTTTAATCCTGATTGGCAATAGAAGAGTTAAAATATTGAACATGGCTTCACTTATTAGTAAGATCACTTTGGCCACTTTGTTGAGAAGTCTTGTAGCTGGTGGGAATTCATTGAAGGCAGAGTCAATTAGTGCTGATAGAGTTTAGAATTTGAGAGAAAGTAAAGAGTCTAGGTCAAATCGAGATATCTTTGCCTAAAAATGTGGCTTATGGAGCTTCCATTTACTGAAATGAGGAGTACTGTGACAGGAGAAAGTTTGTTTTTGTTTGTTTGTTCTAGTGATAGAACTGATTGGAAAGGAGGTTTCAGAAGTGATGAAGAGGAATGAGCCATAGAAGCAGAAGAAATAACTGGAAGGGTAGAAGACAAGCAAAATGAGTGTAATTATCTGCAAGTCAAATGAAGAAAGTGTTTTAGGGAAGAGGATTGACAGTTTAATGCTTCTGGAATGTTAAGTAAAATAAGAAATGATCAACAATGTGGACATCACTGGTGATCTTGACATGGAGTATTGGAGATGAAAGACTAATATATGTTTAAGAGGAAATTGGTAAAGAGCAATAGGAGATAGCAAAAATAGAAAAATTATCTTAGGGAGAAAAGGAGTGTCAACAACATAAATATTAAAGAAAACACCAGCTCATCTCAGGTTTGTACAACCCTTCATGCATACCAGGATAAATGCCTCATAAATTTTGTTTAAATGAATCCCTATAACAAACCTATATAATAAATATTATATATCCATATTTCATGGATGAGAAACTAAAGTATATTGAGATTAGAAAACTTGCTTAAGAGCACAGAGATCTCACTCTTAAGCATATGTTATGCTAACAATGACGTAGTGGAACTGTATCATTTAAAATAGTTTTGCTTGTCTCGTGGACTTGCTGCTGCTGCTACTGCTGCTAAGTCGCTTCAGTCATGTCTGACTCTGTGAGACCCCATGGATGGCAGCCCATCAGGCTCCCCCGTCCCTGGGATTCTCCAAGCAAGAACATTGGAGTGGGTTGCCATTTCCTTCTCCAATGCATGAAAGTGAAAAGTGAAAGTGAAGTTGCTCAGTCGTGTCCGACTCTAGCGATCCCATGGACTGCAGCCTACCAGGCTCCACCGTCCATGGGATTTTCCAGGCAAAAGTACTAGAGTGGGGTGCCATTGCCTTCTCTGCTCATGGACTTATACACACGCAAAAATGCATCAACATATTTCACACTGCAAGAAGTTGAGAGTTGTGTGACTATCGGTATGAATAATTTATCAATACAATATGAGAGGTCCTGTTCTTTGCAGAAAGACTTCAGAGCTCCAAGAAGAACATTTTCATATGGCAACATGTAAAAGTTGGAAGGAAGGGCAACTTTTCTTCTCTTAGGAAGAAATAGTTTATAGAGGAAGAAAATTTTCCTAGAATTTGTACCTTTTTAACTAACACTAAGTAAATTTCCAGAGGCCTTGCTGTCATGGGTCCTAGGGAAATGAACACTCACCCTCTTTGGTCTCGTAATGGGAGTTCAGCTACAAGGGAGAAAGGAGTTGAGAACATCCATTGGATAAAAAAGCAAAGATCTATTAGAAAGAAATCTCAGGACAGAGTGAGTCATCTTATATCATGCAGCTGTACTTGTTGAATAAAGTGACAACTATATTTTGAAATAATATTTGAAAGTCAAGAAAAGTCTCTAAACTTAATATGAAATTTGTACATTTGTTTCACTAAACAAGAGGTCTGAAATCTCTCAAAGTAGATAAGTGTCATTTGTAATGTAGGTGTTAAATTAAGAATAAATGAAAAAAATATTGTTCATGAATTGCAAAACTTAATATTGTTAAAATGCCACCAAAACAATAAATAGATTCAATAGAGCAGTTATTAAAATCTGTGTCATTTTTAAATAAATAGAAAAAAATCTAAAATTCATATTGTAGGTTGAAAGATTCATGTAATCAAGACAATCTTGAGAAAGGAAAACAAAGATGGAAGTCTAACACTTCCTGCTTTTAAAACATATAAAAAAAACTATGGTAATCAAAATGGCATGGTTTTGGAATAAAAACATTTATAGAGAGAGACCAATGGAGCAGAATAGAGACCAGAAATAAATCCTTGCATATGTGATCTAATAATCTTCAACAAGGGTATCAAGACCACATAATGGGGAAAGAACCATATCTTCAACAAATGATATTGGGAAACTGAATATCCACATGAGAAATAAAGAAGCTGAACCATTGCCTTACACTACAACACAATTTAACTCAAAATAGGTTTAGTTCAGTGCAGTTCAGTCGCTCAGTCATATCTAACTCTTTGTGATCCCATGGACTGCACCACACCAGGCCTCCCTGTCCATCACCAACTCCACGAGGTTACTCAAACTCATATCCATTGAGTCGGTGATGCCATCCAACCATCTCATCCTCTGTTGTCCCCTTCTCCTCCTGCCCTCAATCTTTCCCATCATCAGGTTCTTTTCAAATGAGTGAGTTCTTTGCATCAGGTGGACAAAGTATTGGAGTTTTAGCTTCAGCATCAGTCCTTCCAATAAATATTCAGGACTGATCTCCTTTAGGATGAATTGGTTGGATCTCCTTGCAGTCCAAGGGACTCGCAAGAGTCTTCTCCAACACCACGGTTCAAAAGCATCAATTCTTTGGTGCTCAGCTTTCTTCACAGTTCAACTCTCACATCCGTACATGACTACTGGAAAAACCTTAGCTTTGACTAGATGGACCTTTGTTGGCAAAGTAATGTCCCTGCTTTTTAATATGCTGTCTACGTTGGTCATAACTTCTCTTCCAAGGAGTAACAGTCTTTTAATTTTGTGGCTGCAGTCACCATCTGCGGTGATTTTGGAGCCGAAGAAAATGAAGTCTGTCACTGTTTCCATTGTTTACCCATCTACTTGCCATGAAGTGATTAGACCAGATGCCATGATCTTAGTTTTCTGAATGTTGAGTTTTAAGCCAACATTAAAGACATATAAAGTTTAAAGACACAAAATTCTGGAAGAAAACATAGGAGAAAAGCTTCATTACATGGCATTTGGCAAATATTTCTTGTATATGACAACAAAAACATAGGTAGTGAAAACAAAACTATGTCAAAGTTAAAAACTTGCACAGAAGGAAAACACTCAACAGAGTGAAAAAGCAACCTATGAAATGGAGAAAATAATTGCAATGGATATATCTGATAAAAATTATCAAGACTTTAGTTAAGTGTATTTATAACCACTCTCTAAATGCAATTCGTTTAAATCATCCTGAAACCACCCCTCCCCCCCATCCTGGTCCATGGAAAAATTGTCTTTCATGAAACCAGTCCCTGATGCCAAAAAGCTGGGGACCATGGCTTTAAGACCAGTGTTTCCTTGTTGACTTTCTGTCTGTATTTTCTTCCCATTTATATAAGTGGAGTGTTAAAGTTCCCTACAATTATTGTGTTACAGTCAATTTCTCCCTTTAGATATGTTGCTATTTATGTATGTAGGTGCTAATATATTGGGTTCATAGTGCAATAAGTTTACAAGGGCCATATAAGAATAACCCATATTCCCCTTGGGTTGATCCCTTGATCATTACATAATGTTCATATGTCTCTTGTTGCAGTTTTTGTTTGATTTTGCACGATGGAAGTATTGCTGCCCCAGCTTTCTTTTGATTTCCTGCACAG
This sequence comes from Bubalus kerabau, assembly GCF_029407905.1. NCBI lineage: Eukaryota > Metazoa > Chordata > Mammalia > Artiodactyla > Bovidae > Bubalus > Bubalus kerabau. The sequence continues at coordinate 4,440,268 of NC_073635.1, read as the reverse complement.
AATGCCTTTATTTGTCCTCTCATTTTCAATGTATGTGTATATCTTTAGATCTGAAGTGAGTCTTTTGTAGGCAGCATAAATAGATTTTATTTTTGTATCCATTCAGCCACTCTATGTCATTTGATTAGACCATTTAGTCTACTTGCATTTAAATTGATTATTGATAACTGTGTACTTATTGTCATTGTGCTCATTGCTTTTAGGTTTTTGTTTTTTAGTCTTTTACTTCCTTCTTCTGGGGCTATTGCCCCTTGTCATTTGATGACTGTAGTGTTATTTTTGAATTTCTTTCTTTTGTGTATCTGTGTATTTATTATAGATTCTTGGCTTGGGGTTACCTGAATTTGTATATCACTATCTATATGTAAATATACATGTAATTATTTTAAGTTGTTAATGTCTTAAATTCAAACACATTTGAACAATCCTACATTTTTATCTCCCATCACATTTACTGTTTTTGACTTTGAATTTTACATCTTTTTGTTTTGTGTATCCCTTAACTTCTTACTCTGTTTATAAATGACTTTACCACTTATTTGTTTTAATCTTCTACTAGCATTATAAATGATTAATTCACTATCTTTTCTGTTTATTTGCTGTTACCAGTGGGATTTTTTTTTCCTTTTGTGATTTTGATATTTCTGATTTCAGTCTCTTTTCTTTTTAACTTAGGACAATCCCTTTAATATTTCCTGTAAAACTGGTTTAGTGAACTCTTTTATTTTTTACTTGTCTGTAAAACTTTTTGATTTTTATTCCTTTAAATCCTGCCAGGTAGAATATTCTTGGTTGTAAGCTTTTTCCCTCTCATAACATTAAATATATTATGCCACTGTTTTCTGGTCTGTAGAGTTTCTACTGAAAAGTCAGTGATAGACTTCTGGGAGCCTCTGTCTTTGAAACTTGTTGTTTTTTCCCTTGCTGGCTTTAATATACTTTCTTTGTCTTCAATTTTTGCCATTTTAATTACAATGTGTCTGTTTAGGCCTGTTGGAGTTGATCCTGTTCTGGATTCTCTGTACTTCCTAGAACTGCATGTCTGTTTCCTTTCCCAGGTTAAGGATGTTTTCAGATATTATGTTATCAAATATGTTCTCTCTCACTTTCTCTTTCTTTTCTCCTTCTGGGATCCCTACCATGCAAACATTAGTATATTTGATGCTGTCTCAGAGATTTCTTAAACTGTCCTCATTCTTAAAATGTGTTTCTGTTCAGCTTGAGTAATTTCTCTCACTTTTTCTTTCAGTTCTCTGATCCATTCCTCTGTATTATCTAATCTACTGTTGATCTCTTCCAGTATATTTTTTTTATTTCAGTTATTATATTTTTCTGCTTTGTTTGGTTATCCGTTATAGTTACTAACTCTGTTAAACTATGTTCATCCTTTCTTCTTCTGACTTCTTTAAGCATCTTTATGATCACTACCTTAAACTCTTCTCAGCTTCTCCACTTCACTTGTGCTTCTTTTTTATTTTCTTTTTCCTTCCTTTGGAACATATTCCTCTGTCACTTCATTTTGCCATTTTTGTTGTTTTTAATTTCTACATTAAATTGGTTATGGTTATTAAATTAAATTACATGGTCTTTTGTAGTAGAAGTGGTCTTTGTATGTTGGGACATATCCTTTATGTCCCAGCAATGCACTGCCCTCCGGCCACCTAGAGCTATATTCTCTAGGGTTTCCCCTGTGTAAGCTGCGTGGGTCCTTCTGTTGTAGCAGGCTGATTACTCTTGGTGATCTGGTATGCTTGGCTGGCCCCTGGTCAGGTTGGTTCCGAGGCCCTGCTTTATGTGGAGGCTGCTGGCCACTGGTGGGTGTGGCCAGCTTTGGAGTTACCTGGTTTTAGGCCTGTGGGTCCTAGATCTAGGGTCAAGCTGTTGTGAACAGGTCAGTTCCTTCCACGGCTGAAACACTGAGGGTATCCCAAAGTTGTTGTCAGCCTGCTGGTGAGTTGGGCAAAATCCTGGGGCAACTGGCTGAGGGGCACAGAGTGCCTTGGATCTGGTGTCAGCCTGATAGTGAGCAGAGCCAGGGACCAAGTGGTTCTAGAGCTAGTACTGGCTTGCTGATGAGTGGGCCTTGCTGATGAGTGGGCTGAGTCCCGGCCCAGCTAGCCGCTTGGCCTCTGGATTTTCAGGACTGATGTGCAGCATCAGGTGCTGGTGCTTACAAGCTAGAGGATTTTAGACTTTAGGATTTTAAAAAGGTTCTTGCCTGCGCAAATTTCCTTTTAATAGGACAAGGACTCAGAAATGGTTGCTGTTAGGACATATGTCCCCAGTGTGAGCTCCAACTGCTTCTTGTCTTTCTGGGTGGCTTTGCAAGATCAGCAAGTTGATCTGACACAGGCTCCTTTCAAATTACTGTTTTTGTCCTGTGTTTCAAAGTTCATGAGATTTTGTGTGAGCGTTCTAAGGGTGGACTCTCTATTTCCCAACAGCCCTCTGTCTCTGAAAGTAAGCAATCCCTGCTGGCCTTCAAAGCCAGATGTCTTCCTGATGTAGGGCTCCTGGGTTGAGAAGCTAGATATGGGACTTGGATCCCTCACTGCTTCAGGAGAACCTCTGTAGTTATAAATTTGTAGTTATCCTCTCCTTTGTAGGTTGTCCATCTGGGGATATGGCACTTAACTCTCCCATGTCTTTGCCCTTCCTATCTGTCTCATTGTGGTTCCTTCTTTAGAGTAGAGAATCTTTTTGGCTAGTATTTAGGTCATTCTCATCAGTCATCAGTACTTTCTCTGGAAATAGATGAAATTTTGATGTGTTCATGGGAGGAGGGAGCTCTAAGTCTTCCTACTCTGCCATATTGGTCACACCTCGCCAAAAATCTTATCTTTCTGTTTACATTTTCCTTTGACCTCGTCCCTTCAAGAAATGTGACTTACTTCCCCCAGGACATATGTGTAATAAAATTCTCTATTTCAGTTTACCTTGTGGTCTGTTTTTGAACCACTCCTTGCCATCTTTCACCCTGTTCTCCACTTAACAAGTGTGAATTTGACAGATTTTTACTAATGGTTCATAGCTAGAATATTAAAGAACTTTTGCAGTTTAAAAACAAAAATCAATCAATCGCCTGATTTTTAAATGGACAAAGAGGTGCATTTTTCCAAAGAAGATATACAAATTATCAACAGGCATAGGAAATGATACACAAATTATCAGGGAAATGCAAACCAAAATAAGTCATCACCTCATACCTCTTAAGATGAACACTATTAGACAACAACAACAACAAAAGGCAGAAAATAACAAATGCTGGCAAGGATGTAGAGAAATTAGAACTCTTCTGGACTTGATGTAACATGGTGCAGCCACTATGAAAAGTTTCCTCAAAAATAAGTAAATAAAACTACCATATAGCCATTCTATTTCTTGGTATGAAAGTGAAGTGAAAGTGTTACTCGCTCAGTCAGGTCCGACTGTTTGCCACCCCATGGACTGTAGCCCGCCAGGCTCCTCTGTCCACAGAATTCTCCAGGCAAGGATACTGGAGTGAGTTGCCATGCCCTTCTCCAGGGAATCTTCCTGACCCAGGGATCGAACCCAGGGATCCTGCCTTGCAGGCAGATTCTTTACCATCTGAGCAACCAGGGAAGCCAAATGGATAAGACTGTGAATTTTATATTATCATTCTGTGGGTAAAGAATCTGCCTGCAATTCAGGCGACATCTGAAATGCGGGTTCGATCGCTTGGCTGGGAAGATCCCCTGGGAAAGAAATTGCAACACACTCCAGTATTCTTGCCTGGAATAGTCCATGGACAGAGGAGCCTGACAGGCTGCAGTCCACGGGATTGTGAAGAGATGGACTCAACTGAATGCTCACACACACACCACAAGAACAAATAAATACTGTTTAGCCAGGAGTAAGTATGTTTTTCCATTTCATGCCTTAACTGTGACCTGAAATTGCTGAGCTATAATAAAAGTTTACATTTACTGAATAATTTACCAGTGTTGACTGCAAAGAAGGAGCCCGGTATAGACTGTTTATAATTCTGTTCTACCAATGAGAAAATCAAGGTTTAGAGGATTATTTTGCCTGAAGTTACGTGTCTCATAAAAGTTACATTATCATTCAAATTAAGCATGTCTGATTCTAAATAAGCACTGAAGTATAGGGTCTACTTTGCTGTTTTTGTTGTTTGGGTATTTTAGCTAACCTGGAAAACCCCACAAGATGACCACTTTGCAGCATGGACTTCCTTGGTCTAGTAAACTTTAGCAATTTTGCCAAACTTATTAAGGTTATAACTGTATATCCATTCATTTTATTTACAGCTTATAATATGTACATACCTGTGGGAGAAATATGGATCTTCATAGCAGCAGTATGTTCTGAAATATCCTTCCTTTAATATAGTTGATCTCATTTGACCTTGTCAGGAAGGAAAACTTTCCTCTATACTTCAAGTTCCTTCTGACTGGTTGAAGAATTAAACTGACATGAGACAGATTAACAGGAGAATATCAAACAATTTTTCATGTTTGGGAACTTCATGTAAATGAGAGGTTTAAAGACAGTAGGGCAAAATGAGGTATAGAAGGCATTCTAAGCCAAACAATGGGGTGGGAACCTGGGGCTTTCAAGGACAGAATGATCATTCACAGGAAAAAAAAAGAAGAACAAATGTTTGATAACTAGCTTTTGGACTTGCAATAAAGATGGGACCGCTTAGATAATATGTATCTCTGGCAATAACTCTTTCTTGGGAAAAATCCCTGGTTTAAATTATTTTAGCTAGTTAATGGAGGGGCAGCAGTTTTCTCTTGAACCTGAAGGATCTCAATTGCCTTTAGCTTAAAATGATCACCATGTAAAAGTGACACATTTTGAGACTTGCTACAAGTCCCTACAACCTTTGGTACAACTCTTTCTCACATGGTGTAGTTTGAGAAGACATGAATGATCTCATTTTGTTGATGAAGAAACTGAAGTTAAGAGAATTTGAAGTAACTGAGTTTATCAAGGTGAATTTTTTGTTAAAAGCAGAATCAAGAATAAAATTCACAACTTCCCTTTCTTTGTCCAGGCTCTTCCCAAAAAGGATGCTACCAGCTACCAGCTATAATGCACAACTTTGTGCATTATAAAAAGAGGCTAAATGTTTCTGTAACATTTCACATGAATTTCAAACATGAAGCACAAGCTTTGAAAAAAATTCTAGCCATGGGCTGCTTATGAAGCCACTTCTTTTCTTCTAGGAGGTTCTTTCTCACATTCAGTAATAGCACTTGGATTTAAAAAAAAAAATTATAAGCCTTCCTTTAAATATTTAAATGCAAAGCTCTAGCCAGTGTCATTTATACACTCAATGAAAATAGAAATTACCACTGAAATCTGTATGAAAACAAAGCATACTCTTTTATCAAGCCATTCATGATACACTGCTTCCCTCATTCCTTTGAATGTCCTAGATTTAATTTTGTTTACTTATAATCAACTGTTGTTGTACATTCTCTCTCCCCCTGCCTCTTTCTCTCTCTCTCCCCTCAACTGCAGTATTGGTGTTTCCGTGTAAATGAGACCCTGAATCCTGTTCGCTTCTTGCTGCCTTAGCTCTGCTTAGTGATTTATTGTTCCCAGACAGTTCTGATTCTCGTGGCCTTCTAACATAGTAGATGTGCTTCCTCAGCTGTTTACATGATTCACTGACAGTATTATGTGTACTGCAAGCCAACTAAAAGGGGGCTTTAACTTCTTAGCTTCTTCTAATCATTCTGATTTGTACTGGTTTAAAGTCAATTGAACAGAGGCAGACAGAAGATCCGTCTCAACTTGTCTTTCTTTTAAGATTGATCTTTTCTTCCTGTGTCTTACAAGAACAATATTCATTTTATTCTTTTAATATATAAATAATTCACTACTTTACTTCTTTTGCACTGTATATAATCTTTCTTTTCCCTTCAATTTCTATTCTCTTAGTCCTTTTAAAATTAGATTTTGAAAAATATCCATGGGTTTAATGGAAGTGCAGATCTTATTGGAGATATAGGCATGCCTTTTCTCTCTATCTCAGTTACATTCTTTAAATATTATTTATGGAATCACAATATACAGAGAACGTGATGATTATGGCCATCAGCTGCTACAAAGAAGGAAAGATTCAAATTCAATCTGAGTCTACTTAAGCCAATTACATTTTAGTTGGTAGAACCAAGACATAGAAGTTTGAGAAGAAACTGGGAGAGGGAAATGGAGGTAGAAGTTAAAAATGTATGTTTGTGAGAATGAATTTTTGGTTATCATTCATCCAAACTTCAGAAAATGTGTGCCTGTGTGATATAAGTAAACACTGTTTTTTATTTTTGATTTGTTTTTGACTAATATTTTGCGATTGTTCTCTAGTTCTTCATTTTCCTTAACTTGATTATAAATAAAGGCTTAAAGAACCTTGCATGTGGACAGCATCATATGTATAGTAATAACCCAGTGACTGAAGAGAAAGCATATGATTTAATAAATGGTTGTATGTATTTCTTAATTTCTTTAAAAAATTTATGGTGTTATTTAGTTTCAAAATATAGTGAGTATACCACATGAGTCTTTGAAGTGTTTCCCGTTCAAAAAAATTTAAACTTGAGAAAATTTTTCTCATTCAAGAATATAAACAAGTACTACTAATAACTTGTTTTATATCAAGTTAACTTTTATCTTCTTTTTAATAGTATATTAACATATTATCCTCTAAAGATAGTCTTAAATATATATTGCAGATTAAATATTCCTAGAAAAGTAATTGCAATTTGGAATAATGATACTAGCATCTTATTTTCCATTGGAGCAAAATTATAACAGAAAGTCACATTGCTAATTCCAAGTGGGCTGGATGTCCATTTTTTTTTAAATTTTATTTTATTTTTAAACTTTACATAATTGTATTAGTTTTGCCAAATATCAAAATGAATCCACCACAGGTATACATGTGTTCCCCATCCTGAACCCTCCTCCCTCCTCCCTCCCCATTTCATCCCTCTGGGTCGTCCCAGTGCACCAGCCCCAAGCATCCAGTATCGTGCATCGAACCTGGCCTGGCAACTCGTTTAGAAGTAGTCACAAATATCACATTTAATCACATTTAATCAGATGGTATACCCACATAATCTGAGGTTACTAAAGGATATATAGGGCTTCCCTTGTGGCTCAGCTGGTAAAGAATCCGCCTGCAATGTGGGAGACCTGGGTTTGATCCCTGGGTTGGGAAGATCCCCTGGAGAAGGGAAAGGCTACCCCCTCCAGTATTCTTGCCTGGAGAACTCCATGGACTGTACCCCCTGGGATTGCAAAGAGTCAGACACAACTGAGTGACTTTCATTTCCAAGGATATATAGCTTGAGAAAGGAGAACAGGAACACAAACCATTATGTAAAATTGAGTTTAATGTAACAGAGCACAGCAGAATGCTTAACAAAAGATTTGGGGTGATGGACTGTATGGTGGAGTGGATGAAGGTGCCTCAGAGGCACAGACTCAGGCCACCACACTGGGGATCCAGAGCCACAGCACCTCAAGGGTCTGACCCCAGACCCTCTGCCCAGCATCCTTTATGCTCCTGGAAACACTGCTCAGGGCCAAAGGAGCAGAGACTGAGTCCTCCAAAAGCCCCATTAGCAAATCCAGGGGGCTGATCCTCAGGCAGGATGTGAGTACCTCCAGGAGCCTGTGCCATCCCATCACAGTCTGTCCTCTTCCTTAACCTGGCCTCACAGGGCTTCTCCCTCCCTCACCTTTCCCTCAGACCTCTGGTTTCACTGAATTATGTGTTTAACATCTCTCCTTAAGTAAAAGCATTCTTCCCTGAAGACACTGCTAGCCTGGAAACACTCACAGGTAGAAGCTGTCTTAGGTGGGCTGCCTGTTCATCTACCTTTCTGTCTTGTTCATGGTCACGGGTCCTTACAGCCCTTGCAGTTGTATGACCACGTGGCTGCATTCAGGTCAATTCATGTAGGAAAAGCACTGAGTGTTGCCTTCAAACCAAACCGTTCAAAACCTCCTGTTTACTCTTTCAAAGGACCATCCCTTTCTTTCTGAATGCAATAGAGACTGCTCCAAGGAAGCCTTGGAAACTGCCTGGTAAGATGATAATAGAGCCATAGCTGGAAGGAACTCAGGTTCCTGAATATCTCTTGTAGGAAAGTTGGTCATTAGAGGTGATGACTGGGTTAGTTACGTGTATATGCATAAATTTTTTTTATGTTAAGCCATGAAGTTCTGGATGCTTTTCTGTTACAGCAACTAGCAGGGCACTAGTGAATACATTGTTCATTTACCCATATCATTTGCCTGAGGACTATGAGAAGCTTTTTGTACGCTCTTAAAAAAAAAAAATTCATAATGCCTTTGGTTTTTACCTTTCCATCTCTAGTAAGTTTCACCTCATATCCTCTTCAGTCTCTTTTTTTCATGGTCCCAGCTAGAATTTATCATTACTCAGAACTTAGAACTTTAACCTCTGAGATTCTAACATTCCATTTCCTATCACAGCTCCCAGTTAGCTCAGTTAGTTATTCAGTGATTCTTACTTCTTTGCTTGCTGTCTTCATACCCTACTCATCTTTCGATTCCTCTATTTCCTCGTCCACTCTTTGAACTGCCCCCCCCCCACTATCCACCTTGGATTACTGTTCCAGCATGTCCATCACCTTCTTCTCAGTATTGACAGCTCCATTTGCCTATTGGCTCTCCTCAGCAGATTAGTGACACTCGCCTGCATGAATTGGTACCTTTATCAATTCAAGGTCCCTGATGTTAACTAAGCTCTCAATGTGCCTGAAAATAATAATGTTTTCCTAATCAATTTCTTCTCCTATTCTCCCCAGCAGTTATTTCAAACCTTCTACATCTCCTTCAAATCTATAATACTGCCACTATGCCTCTCTCCTAGCCAGTGGTCTATTTTTCACTTCGCAGAGGAAACAGAAATTACTGAAAGGAATTCAGTGAAAACTTCCTGCTATGAGACTTACACTTAATCCACATCTCGTCATAATGGAAAATACGTATTTTAATATAGCTAACCTTTCACCTGCGATTGGTATCTCTAAGAGTTGCTGGATAAAATATAGGATTCCCAATCAAATTTGAATTTCAGATGATTTTTCTTTTAGTATAACTAAGTCTCTGGAGTTATTTGTTATATACTTATACTTAAAAAAGTATTTATTGTTTATCTGAAATCCAAATTTTTTTAGACACCCTGACATTTTGTTTTACTTTTTTTACTAAGTATGACAACCTGATTTATTTTATTTCTATCCTTTATCAACTTAATAAATATTGTAGTCTCTTTTGTGTCTTCAGTATGCCGTGTTTACTGCCCATTCCCTCAAGAACACTGAGCATACAAACTCATCTTCCAAACTCAATTATTCTCTATCTACCCCATGTTTTTCTCAATGATTCCTTATTTCTCTCCTGCCCTTTACAGCCTTTTGAAAGTCATGTATACACACTGTTCCCTCTTCCTTACTTGACATTCAGAAATCTGTCCTTAATCTTTACCAATCTACTGAACTTCCTCTTATCAAAGTTAATATTAATTTTGCTAGATCAAGTGGACATAGTCTTTACCTTACTTGACCTTGAAGTCACATTTGACACTAGTGCTCCTTATGCCTTAGATTTTTTCTTGGACGCTCATGACTGTGGAGTCTGTTTTTCTTGTTTCTGTGCCTCCGAATCCCTTTCCTAGTTCATGTTCAGGTTTCTCTCCTCTGTCCAGCCTTAAAAGGCCAGTGTTACCAGGTCATCTACTTTGTTTTAAGTCCACACTCCTTGCAATCTCCGTAGAAAAGCATCTATCCCCAAGGCTTCCATCCTCATTTTTAGCATAGCTGGATCCCAGATTTTTCTCTTAATATTCAGAAGTGTGTTTTCCAATGTCTTTTAGGCATTTTTATTTAGATATGACAGAAAAGTGAAATGCTAATAAATTGCTTCTCAATTATCAAAAAAAAAAAAATATATATATATATATATATATATATGGTTAAAGCTAAACTTATCATCTCTACCTCCAAAATGTGTCCTCTCTCATTGGAAGGCAAGAAGGAACAGTTTCACTTCTGGATCCCCTCCCTGCCACCCTTCAGATCTCCAACTCATTAAACACAAAGCATTAAGAAATGTTATCTACTACACATGTTTCAAACCAAGCTGCTTGCCATTACTCCTGCTGTCTCTCCTCTTGGACATGCAACTTTGCTTTGGGTCCAGCTCCTCAAGTCAACCATGCATAGTCTTCATCCCCCGCTGCTGTGGATCCAGGGTGTTGGGGTTGGCTCTTCTTTCCTGCCTGCTTCCTTTCATCTTCTCCTTAATGGGTAATGAGGAAGGTAGACATTAATGGCTAAAAAAATCATGTTGCCACTCCACAAAAGAAAGAAAGAAAGTGAAGTCACTCAGTCATGTGCCACTCTTTGTGACCCCGAGGACTGTAGCCCTCCTTCCATGGAATTTTCCAGGCAAGAGTACTGGAATAGATTGCCATTTCCATCTCCAAATTGCCATTACCACTTCATAGTTTGGTCTGAAGGGCCCTCTGGCTTCACTGTCCCACCAGCACTCTATTCTCACCAAGAGCGAGAGATGTTTTCCTTTTGGACCAGAAAAATGCAACATTGTAAGTTTACCTTCTCCCCACCTTTCACCAGAAAGTAGTTTTTGTGACACACTCTTCTAATAAGCACAGCCCAAACCCAGCTGCACTTCATCATTTGGCAGGCTCTTACTTAACAATTATCAAAAACAGAACCCTCTTCCAGTAGTCTGCTAAGTTACAGTAACTTGAAGGCCTTTGCAATTCTAAGGCTCCTAACTCTGCATCTAAGTGGTGCCACATTAACATTCTTTCCCAGAGTTAAAGCATCCACCAACCAATATGATCCTTGTGTTCAGCTCCGTATGGAGTGCCACACCTCACTCCCATCCAAGACATTATCCTAACTCAAAGTGTAAGTGTAGCATCATTTAGAACTTCACCCAAACTTCAGCAAATGAGCTAAGAAACCAGGCATCACCATCTTGAAAAACTATTCATAGTTATTCATATTATTTTAGGGGTTCCATTCTGGAGGGAATGTTTCTAGCCTATCTAGTAAGGTTCTGACAAATATCTCCAGCCTCTTAGAGAAGACATGGGCTACTCACTGCCCTTATTGTGTAGGTTACTGACAGTACCCTCTGTGGCCATATAGCAAAACATCTCAATTGCTCTGAATGGTTCTAAGCACCCAAAATGAACCCACAAAACCCACAAAAACTCACAATAGCCATCTCCAAAGTAGAGGTCTTTTTATTCTAGGTGGGGAGACTAGGAAATCCTTTGCTAAAATCTGCTTTGAAGAACAAGGTCTCTTAAACCCACACCATATATTTAATATTGCTTCCTGTACCTTGGGGGGAAAATGAAAATATAAAATTATCAGATTAAACTCTGGTACTCAAGTGAACTCCCAGAAAATCTTTGTATACCTATCCCAGAAAGATGAACATCATATAATTAAATTAAGTGAAACATGTGAAGCTTATAAAGTTTGTATAAGAATTTGTTGGAGAAATGTGTGACCGATTTTGTTTAGTGTTGCCATTAAAAAATAAGACACCTGACTTTGAAACTGACTGAAATGATCTAATAAGAAAATGATTATGTGCCTTCACCATCAACCCTTAGATCTAGCAGAGAATATTCACAATGTCCAGGGTACAGAGGACTCACTGGTCGCTAGCTTTCTGTTTAAAAGTTAGGCCAACCTTGGAGAAAGTTATTCATTATTTTGTCAAATATGAAACAGATGTGCATAATAATGAGTTAAATGATCCATAGCTACAAAGATATTGCATATACTTTGACTATACAGTTCTAAAACAATATTTACAGGGTTTATCTAGTCTTTCTTGCCTTTAACTATACCTATTAGGTAGTGTTTTTGCTTTGGCTGCATTCTTCATTCTTTCTGGAGTTATTTCTCCACTGATCTCCAGTAGCATATTGGGCACCTACTGACCTGGGGAGTTTCTCTTTCAGTATCCTATCATTTTGCCTTTTCATACTGTTCATGGGGTTCTCAAGGCAAGAATACTGAAATGGTTTGCCATTCCCTTCTCCAGTAGACCACATTCTGTCAAATCTCTCCACCATGACCTGCCCGTCTTGGGTTGCCCCACGGGCATGGCTTAGTTTCATTGACTTAGACAAGGCTGTGGTCCTAGTGTGATTAGATTGACTAGTTTTCTGTGAGTATGGTTTCAGTGTGTTTGCCCTCTAATGCCCTCTTGCAACACCTACCATCTTACTTGGGTTTCTTTTACCTTGGGTGTGGGGTATCTCTTCACGGCTGCTCCAGCAAAGTGCAGCCATTACTCCTTACCTTGGACGAGGGGTATCTCCTCACCGCCGCCCTTCCTGACCTTCACATCCTGGAAAGTGAAGCCAAGTGGGCCTTAGAAAGCATCACTACGAACAAAGCTAGTGGAGTTGATGGAATTCCAGTTGAGCTATTCCAAATCCTGAAAGATGATGCTGTGAAAGTGCGTCACTCAATATGCCAGCAAATTTGGAAAACTCAGCAGTGGCCACTGGACTGGAAAAGGTCAGTTTTCAGTCCAATCCCAAAGAAAGGCAATGCCAAAGAATGCTCAAACTACTGCACAATTGCACTCATCTCACACGCTAGTAAAGTAATGCTCAAAATTCTCCAAGCCAGGCTTCAGCAATATGTGAACCATGAACTTCCTGATGTTCAAGCTGGTTTTAGAAAAGGCAGAGGAACCCGAGATCAAATTGCCAACATCTGCTGGATCATCAAAAAAGCAAGAGAGTTCCAGAAAAACATCTATTTCTGCTTTCTTGACTATGCCAAAGCCTTTGACTGTGTGGATCACAATAAACTGTGGAAAATTCTGAAAGAGATGGGAATACCAGACCACCTGATCTGCCTCTTGAGAAATTTGTATGCAGGTCAGGAAGCAACAGTTAGAACTGGACATGGAACAACATGGTTCCAAATAGGAAAAGGAGTATGTCAAGGCTGTATATTGTCACCCTGTTTATTTAACTTCTATGCAGAGTACATCATGAGAAACGCTGGACTGGAAGAAACACAAGCTGGAATCAAGATTGCCGGGAGAAATATCAATAACCTCAGATATGCAGATGACACCACCCTTATGGCAGAAAGTGAAGAGGAACTCAAAAACCTCTTGATGAAAGTGAAAGAGGAGAGTGAAAATGTTGGCTTAAAGCTGAACATTCAGAAAATGAAGATCATGGCATCCAGTCCCATCACTTCATGGGACATAGATGGGGAAACAGTGGAAACAGTGTCAGACTTTATTTTTCTGGGCTCCAAAATCACTACAGATGGTGACTGCAGCCATGAAATTAAAAGACGCTTACTCCTTGGAAGGAAAGTTATGACCAACCTAGATAGCATATTCAAAAGCAGAGACATTACTTTGCCAACAAAGGTCTGTCTAATAGAGGCTATGGTTTTTCTTGTGGTCATGTATGGATGTGAGAGTTGGACTGTGAAGAAGGCTGAGCACCGACGAATTGATGCTTTTGAACTGTGGTGTTGGAGAAGACTCTTGAGAGTCCCTTGGACTGCAAGGAGATCCAACCAGTCCATTCTGAAGGAGATCATCCCTGGGATTTCTTTGGAAGGAATGATGCTAAAGTTGAAACTCCAGTACTTTGGCCACCTCATATGAGGAGTTAACTCATTGGAAAAGACTCTGATGCTGGGAGGGATTGGGGGGCAGGAGGAGAAGGGGACGACAGAGGATGAGATGGCTGGATGGCATCACTGACTCAATGGACGTGAGTCTGAGTGAACTCCGGGAGTTGGTGATGGACAGGGAGGCCTGGCATGCTGCGATTCATGGGGTTGCAAAGAGTCAGACACGACTGAGCGACTGATCTGATCTGATCTGATCTGATTAGGTAGTGTTTTCTGCTGCCTGCATTGGTAGATAGAAATAATCTTCTCATTTGAGGCAAAAGACAGACATTCTAAGAGCTTTAGAATGTGGTCGCTCCCATTACCTCATCACCATGCATTTCATTATAGGATTTTTTTGGGGAGATATGTTTAAGGCGGAGCCAGTTGTCTTCATAGCCAGTTTGCAGGACACTGCAATATTTATAAAGCTTCTCAACCTTGGCACTACTGAACGTGTTCCCGGAGGTGGAAGGGCTCTGGTCTGTGCACCGTAGGATGTTTAGCAGCATCTCTGACCTCTGCCTACCAGATGCCAATGACCACAAAGAAACGTCTCTAATTTATCCAGAGAACAAATAGATGACAAAGAAGCCCACAGAAAGATGTTCAATATCATTATACATCAGAGAAATGCAAATAAAATCTACAAAAAGATATCACACCACACGAATTAGAATGATCATCATCAAAAATTCTACAGACAGTAAATGCTGGAGAGGGTGTGGAGAAAAGGTAACCCTCCTATACTGTTGGTAGGAATGTCAATGGATATGCCACTGTGGAGAACAGTATTGAAGTTCTTTAAAAATCTAAAAATAGAGCTCCCATATGATCCTGCAATCCCACTCTTGGGCATATACCCAGAGAAAACCATAATTTGAAAAGATACATGTAATATTATTCAGCCATAAAAAAGAACAAAATAATGTGATTTGCAGGGACATGGATGAACCTAGAAGTCATCATTTGAAATGAAGTCAGGCAAAGTCAAATATCACATGATATCAATTATATGTGTAATATAAAAAAACATGGTACAAATGAACTTATTTACAAAACAGAAATAGAGTCACAGATGTAGAAAACAAACTTTTGGTTACCAAGGGAGATGTGGGGGAGGGATAAACTGGGAGATGGGGATTGACATATGTACACTACTCTACAGATGGCGTTAGTGGTAAATAACTTACCTGCCAATACAGGAGACATAGGGATGTGGGTTCAATTCCTGAGTCAGGAAGATCCCCTGGAGAAGGGCATGGCAACCCACACTAGTATTCTTGCCTGTAGAATCCCAAGGGCAGAGGAGCCTGGCAGGCTACAGTTCATAGTGTTGCAGAGTCAGACATGACAGAAGTGACTTTGCACACATGCATACTTAAAACATGTAACTAATAAAAGCTTACTGTATAGCACAGAGAACTCTACTCCATATTCTGTAATGACCCACCTGGGAAAAGAATCTAAAAAAGAATGGATATATGTAAAATGGTTAACTGATTTCTCTAAAACAAAACTAACATAACATTCTAAATCACCTATACTTCAATACACATTAGTTAAATTATTCTAAAAATGTCTCCAGGCATTCACAATTGCCCAGTTTGTGATACAGGGGAAAAGCCATCCCAGTTCGAAAATCACTGTTTTATACAATATCTCATTAACTCCTGATAATAACCTATAATTCTCAAGACATAACGATTGTCTTGCATCTCAGAAAGGTCATATCCTTACTTGAAGGACCTACCTCTTCCCGTCCTCTACTACCTGTGCCTCCAAACTAATACAGGGGGCGGTTTCCCCTCTTTTCCCTCAATCTCCTTAAGGCATAGAAGAATGCCACTGAAGGGCTTTGGTTCCACAAGCCGGGCTGCTGTCACTTGTTTAGCCTATCATGCTCTTGGCCTTTCTAGACAGCAAACAATACCTCAAGTTCTCTAACAATACCTATAAAGGTATCCACTTATTGACAGCAGGGCCAATAGCATGTATATTCTCTGCTCATTCCCAAAAAACAACAAATACTGATGACAGTCACCAAGATTTACCACCCAGCAATATGTCCAATCTGAGGTTGATAAGGGAACATTTAGTGCAATCATCTTAGTCAACACTTCAAATTCTACCCACCAAGCTCTTGAAAGTGTCTGGGACAGCCCATCTCAACACTAGTTTAATGCGTGGTGTATCCCAGCTCTCTGTCAAATTGTCTACGACTATTGAAAATTCTGAGTTTCTTTTGTTCCCACCAGCCTTCTGGTATCATTCTGTCTCCAGTCTTTTCAGACAGGTATTACTGTTTGTTGGAGTTAGTAAATTAAATTCAGAAGCATTTGCTAGTTATTTCAGAAGAATTCAGAATGTCTGCTTAGTAAAACTCCTACCCAACTCCTGTTCGATAAATTACTTCAGAGACTTGTGAACTACACCATAATCCACAGTTAGAAATGAGCCTCAGCACTGTTTTCTCACTGTGGTTAAAACTTTAAAGAGCCATTTCTCATGTTCTTATAAATTCCTTTCAAAAATGATTATATCAACCTTACCACTTCTCCCAGCACACCTCACTCCTAAGTACTTTTCTATCAACATCCCTGAAAGGTGATGAGATTTATAGACAGGCTAAAAAAAAGTATTCAAACTTCAAAAATAATAATAAAATTTAAAAATAGTCCATGACAGATAAAGAGTATCTTGTTATCATCCTTAAAACTAGGTACCCGGTAATATTCTTAAAAGCCAATACTGAAAACTGCTATCTCTCTACAAGACTGCAAGAACATCTGGATTCCAGCTGTGTGTTTAGTGACTGAAATTCCGACTACATAATAATCTTTCTAGATTTTTTGAATAGTGCCCTGAATAGTGGTAAACTTGAGAATTCAATATAATTTTACTTGTTAGCATTTATTGTCTCTGGTCCTTAAACCCTTTGATAGAGTGATCCTCCTTGAATGTCTTGAATATCGCCAGCTACATTCACTCTGTTCTCATTGTTATCATATCCCATTAATGGAGAAAGAACGAATGATTCCTAGTATATATCCCTTACTTCAATTTTCCCTATCATTTCTTCAATGCTAGGAAATCAGAGAAGTCAATGTTGTATAAACTTAATTCCAAAAAATCTCTTTTCTATCATGAGCCTGACAAGTGGAACCAATTGAAAATTGACTACCTATGTCATCTTACTTCTATTTGATAATGTACATTAACCTAGAGTTCCGGTATGGGGACTTTAAACAGTGCTTTATCCCCATCCAAGTTGGAAATAAGACTTAATCAGTTCACTGATTTCAATTGAGTTTCTGCAGTCTTGACAGATATCATAAAGGAACATGTATGACATGATATCCATGTCATGACTAAAATATTATAGTGATCATGGTCCCACTCGTTGACATTTCACCAATTCAAACAAATGTTCTGTTAAAGTAACCCCCTGGCCTTTAATATCAGAAAAAGTGAAAAGTGTCAGGCACTCAGTCATGTTTGACTGTTCGCTACCCAGTGAACTATAGTCCACCAGGCTCTTCTGTCAATGGAATGTTCCAGTCAAGAATCCTGGAGTGGGTAGCCATTCCCTTCTCTAGGGATCTTCCAGACGGAGGGATCGAAGCCAGGTCTCCTACATTTCAGGTGGATTCTTTACTGCCTGAGCCACCAGGGAAGCCCTTAAAATCAGACTGCATAGTCAGTTATCAAAAAGGACTTTCCTGCATAGAATCCAGAAGGATAAAAAGGAAGTATTTATTTAGGGCTCAGACTATTATACTTTTTATGAAATCCACTCAAGGGTAGACTCAGGAGTACCTACTTCATCTTATCACATCAACATCTGCCTCTGCTTCTGATTTTCAAGATACAAGTAGGACTGGATCCTTCTATGGTAGCCCACATGGCAACTCATATTGAGATCTCAGGGAGACCCACTTGCCCAGACTCCATGCACTTCCTCTATCATTTCTTTCTTTTCCTTTTTTTTTCTCCTACAATCCAGTCAATCCAAAAATACTTCTTGTTATACAACTTAACCATTACCACTTTAGAACAAAACCATCATCTTCTCTCACTGAACTGCCATGATAGCCTTCTAATTTGTCTCCCTACAATCATTAGTGTCTCCTTATTATTTATTTGTCACATGGAGGCCAGATTGTTTTTTATATGAATCATATTTTTCCCCTCTAAAAACCATCTGTTAGCTTCTAGTCATACTCCAAACTCTGCCAAAGCCTCAAACGGCCTCCATGATCTGTGATCCAGTCTCTCTCCTACACTTTGCCTCTTCAATGGATTGTGTGCGCTGTGCTTAGTAGCTCAGTCATGCCCAACCCTTTGTGACCCCTTAAACTATAGACCACCAGGCTCCTTTGTCCATGGGGATTCTCCAGGCAAGAATACTGGAGCGGGTTGTCATGCCCTCCTCCAGGGGATCTTTCCAACCCAAGGATCAAACTCAGGTCTTCCATATTGCAGGTAGATTCTTTACCATTTGAGCCACAAAGGAAGCCCAAGAATACTGGAGTGGGTAGCCTATCCCCTCTCCAGGGGATCTTTCCAACCCAGGAATCAAATTGGGATCTCATGCATTGCAGCTGAGATACCAGGGAAGCCCCTTGAATGGAATACACAGGCACTTCATAAAGTACCAATTGCTTGGTCCTCATATTCGTCAACTTCTTTCCTCTGAAGTTTAAATAGGTGACTCCTCATCCCATGGACGGAGGAGCCTGGAAGGCTACAGTCCATGGGGTCACTGAGGGTCAGACACAACTGAGCGACTTCACTTTGACTTTTCACTTTCATGCACTGGAGAAAGAAATGGCAACCCACTCCAGTGTTCTTGCTTGGAGAGTCCCAGGGATGGGGGAGCCTGGTGGGCTGCCGTCTATGGGGTCACACAGAGTCTGACACAACTGAAGTGACTTAGCAGCAGCAGCAGCATCATTCAGGTCTCTGTGAAGTCATCTTCTTCTCAGAAAGGTATCCTAGTAACTCTATCAAAATGAACACTCCCAGTGAGAATAGTGTTTGCTGTGGGTTTGTCAAATATGGCCTTTGTTATGTTGTGGTAGGTTCCTTGAATACCAATTTTCTGGAGGTTCTTTTGTTTGTTTGTTTTTTGTACATCATAAATAGGTGTTTAATTTTGTTGAAAGCTTTCTCTGCATCTGTTGAGATAATCATATGGTTTTTATCTTTCAAATTGTTAATACGATGTATCACATTGATTCATTTGAGCATATTGAAGAATCCTTGCATCCCTGGGATAAACTCTATGTAGTCATAGTGTATGATCATTTTGATATGTTGTTGGTGTCTGTTTGCTAAGATTTTGTTGAGGATTTGGGTTTTGGTATGAGGGTGACGGTGGCCTTGTAAAATGATTTTGGAAGTTTTCCTTCCTCTGCAACTTTTTGGAAGAGTTTGAGCGGGATAGGTGAGTTTGGAAGAGTTTGAACGGGATAGGAAGAGTTTGAGTGGGATAGCTCATCTCTAAACTCTTGGTAGAATTTGCCTGTGAAGCCATCTGACTCGACTTTTGCTTACTGGAAGGTGTTTGACTCCAGTTTCAATTTCAGTGCTTGTGATTAGTCTGTTCATATTTTATATTTCTTCCTGGTTCAGTTTTGGAAGGCTATACTTTTCTAAGAACTTGTCCATTTCTTCCAGGTTGTTCAGTTTATTGGCGTATAGTTCCTTGTAGCAGTCTTTTAAGATCCTGTATTTTTCTGCATTTATTTGTCTGCTCTAACTTCTTTTTCACTTCTAATTTTATAGATTTCAGTCTTCTCCCTTTTTTTCTTGATGAGTCTAGCTAAAGGTTTGTCACTTTTATTTATTTTCTCAAAGAACCAGCTTTTGGTTTTATTGATCTTTGCTATTGTTTCTATCATTTTTGTAAATTTGTTTCTGCTCTGATCTTTATGATTTCTTTCTATCCACTAACTTTGGTATTTTTCTTTTTCTTTTCTCCTAGTTGCTTTAGGTGTAAGATTAGTTTATTTGTAAGATTGTTTATTTGATGTTTTGCTCATTTCTTGAGGTAGACATGTATTGCTATAAACGTCTCTCTTCCACTGCTTTTACTACATCCCACTGGTTTTGAGTCATCTTGTTTCAATTGTCATTTGTTTCAAGATATTTTTTTTTTATTCCTTAAGTGACCTTTTGGCTATTTAGAAGCATATTATTTACTCTCCATGTGTTTATGTTTTTTAACATCCCCCACCCCATATGTTTGATATCTAACCTTATAACTCTATGGTCAGAAAAAATGCTTACTGAACTTTCAATTTACTTAAATTAACCAAGATTCAGTTCAGTTCAGCTCAGTTGCTCAGTTGTGTCCGACTCTTTGTGACCCCATGAATCGCAGCATGCCAGGCCTCCCTGCCCGTCACCAACTCCCGGAGTTCACTCAAACTCACATCCATCAAGTCGGTGATGCCATCCAGCCATCTCATCCTCTATTGTCCCCTTCTCCTCCTGCCCAGAATTCCTCCCAGCATCAGGTTCTTTTCCAATGAGTCAACTGTTTGCACAAGGTGGCCAAAGTACTGGAGTTTCAACTTTAGCGTCAGTCCTTCCAATGAACACCCACGACTGATCTCCTTTAGGATGGACTAGTTGGACCTCGCTGCAGTCCAAGGGACTCTCAAGAGTCTTCTCCAACACCACAGTTCAAAAGCATCAATTCTTTGGCGCTCAGCTTTCTTCACAGTCCAACTCTCACATCCATACATGACCACTGGAAAAACCATAGCCTCTACTAGACAGACCTTTGTTGGCAAAGTAATGTCCCTGCTTTTGAATATGCTATCTAGGTTGGTCATAACTTTCCTTCCAAGGAGTAAGCATCTTTTAATTTCATGGCTGCAGTCACCATCTGCAGTGATTTTGGATCCCAAAAAAATAAAGACTGACACTGTTTCCACTGTTTCCCCATCTCTTTCCCATGAAGTGATGGGACCGGATGCCATGATCTTCATTTTCTGAATGTTGAGCTTTAAGCCAACTTTTTCACTCTCCTCTTTCACTTTCATCAAGAGGCTTTTTAGTTCCTCTTCACTTTCTGCCATAAGGGTGGTATCATCTGAGGTTATTCGTATTTCTTCTGGCAATCTTGATTCCAGCTTGTGCTTCTTCCAGTCCAGCATTTCTCATGATGTACTCTGCATAGAAGTTAAATAAGCAGGGTGACAATATACAGCCTTGACGAACTCCTTTTCCTATTTGGAACCAGTCTGGTGTTCCATGTGCAGTTCTAACTGTTGCTTCCTGACCTGCATACAGGTTTCTCAAGAGGCAGGTCAGGTGGTCTGGTATTCCCATCTCTCAGAATGTTCCACAGTTTATTGTGATCCACACAGTCAAAGGCTTTGGCATAGTCAATAAAGCAGAAATAGATGTTTTTCTGGAACTCTCTTGCTTTTTTGATGATCCAGCAGATGTTGCCAATTTGATCTTTGGTTCCTCTCCTTTTCTAAAACCAGCTTGAACATCTAGAAGTTTATGGTTCCAGTATTGCTGAAGTGTGGCTTGGAGAACTTTGAGCATTATTTTACTAGCATGTGAGAAAAGTTACTCAGTCATAAAAAGGAATTAATTTGAGTCAATTCTAATGTGGCAGATGAACATAGAACTTGTTACAGAGAGTTAAGTAAGTAAGAAAGAGAAAAAACAAATATTGTATATATACACATAAAAATGGAATCTAGAAAAATGGTACCGATGAACTTATTTGCAGAGAAAGAATGGAGATGCAACTGTAGAGAATGGACATGTGGACATATTGGGGGAAGAAGAGGGTAGCACTGACATAGATACTCTATCATGTGTAAAACAGAAAACTAGTGGGAAGCTGTTACATAACAATGAGAGCCCAGCCTGGGGTTTAGTGATGACATGGAGGGATGGGATCAGAGGGGGAGGAAGGCTCAAAACTGAGACACTTTCCATCAGAGAAATTACCACTTTCTAAATTGTCTAACATGTGTTAACTCCTTATAGAGCAAATACTCTGTGGTTTGTCAGTGTATCTCCAGCAACAGAATGCTGTCTAGAATGTGGTAGGAGTTCCATAAATATTCAATGAATGAGGCAGTGCCTTCCTCCAATTCCTCATTCTTGCCTTGACTTAGCCACTTAAGCACAGATGATCAATTATTCTAATCTCCATGTTTTTTTGTTTGTTTGCTTGCTTTTCTGTGCATCTGTGTTTTTTCCTGGATAGCTGGAAGATCTTAGATACAGGAAAGGGAAGAAGTAAAGGAAGGAAGGAAATTCCAGTTAGAAAGCTCAGAGTCTAATTAGGCTATGTACACAAGAAGACGGTAAGCCTCTTAAGTTGCTCGTTCAGTCATGTCCGACTCTTTGTGACCCTGTGGACTGTAGCCCACGAGGCTCCATATCTTTAATACTTTGTTATACACACACACACACACACACAAAAAAAACTATTAGTCTCCATTATCTAATCTTAATTGCACTACAGAAAGTTCCCATAAGTTGTATTGCTTGTTCAGTTGGAGTCAAAAAAAGAAGATGGAGATTATCCTCTATGTCCAGATCCCAGGGCTCCACGCTCTAAAGAAAGTGAAAGTGAAAGTCGCTCAGTTGGGTCTAACTCTTTGCTACCCCATGGACCACAGCCTGCCAGGCTCCTCTGTCCATGGGATTCTCCAGGCAAGAATACTGCAGTGGGCTGACATTCTCTTCTCCAGAGGATCTTCCTGACCCAGGTATTGAACTCAGGCCTCCTGCATCGCAGGCAGATTCCCTACCATTTGAGCAACCACGGAAGCCTGTTACAAGCGTCACCTCAAATTAAGCCCTTTAATTTAAATAACACCTCTACCACAGTAGATTATGTCTCCAGGCTTATTAATTTCTCAAATACCCATGAGTAGTCAGAAAATCTTTGGGTTTAATAGGACTGGGATTTTTCCAGGTTAGTAAGCAGAAAGAGAGGAAATCAAAACTGAGTTGAAAAGGGAAGAGCTAAGACAGGGTGTATAGGTAGTGGGAAAATTATAGGGTCAGTCTGATAATCAGAATTGATTGGGAAACAGCAGAGGTGTGAGTCTTAGCGTGGGCTTCCCAGGTAGTACTAGTGGTAAAGAACTCACCTGAAAATGCAGGAGACATGAGACATAGGTCAGGAAGATTCCCTGGAGAAGGGCATGGCAACCCACTCAAGTATTCTTGCCTAGAGAATCCCAGGGACAGAAGGAGCTTTGCAGGCTACAGCTCAGACTTGTGCAGAGTTGGACATGACAAGCGACAGCACACGCACCACAGTCTTAGAGTGGGCTGTCAAAGAGTGAACTGCGCAAAATCACAATGTTAAAAGTGTTATAGTTTTGATAATAATAAAGTCTAGGCTATAACCATGGGAAGGAAGATAACTATTTCACTTCCAGATGCTGTTGTGTATACATACACCTATGTATCAAAACTACTAAAAATAAAGAAATACCGGTGGGGAAGCAGTGACCTTAGGAGAAAGATAGATTCAAACCACAGAAAGGGCTAAATACAATGCTTAGAGAAGAAATTGTATACATAGGTGTTATGGGATAAGCTGTGTTCCCCAGCAATTTTACAGATTGATGTCCTAAAACTTAGCATCTCAAAATGTGACCATATTTTAAGATATAGCTTTAAATAGGCACTTAACTTTAAAATGATGATTGTGCTGGGCCCTAATTGACCGTGACTGGTGTCCTCATAAGAAAAGGAAATTTGGACACAGAGAGTTACAGACAGAAGATCATGTGAAGACACAAGTGAGAAAATGGCCAACTACAAGCCATTTTCTTCATAGGAAACCAACCTTGCCAGTACCTTGATCTCAGAATTCCAGCCTCAAGAATTACAAAAAACATTTCTGTTGTTTAAGTCACCAATCTGGGTTGCTTGCTATGATAACCCTAGCAAACTGTACAATAGAGGATTTTGCTATCAATATTAGTCCAGGGAACATAGTTAAAGAGTTTGATGAGTTGAGATGGAGAGTGATGAGATATTGAATCAAATTAGAAGATGTTCAGAAAAAAAAAAAAAAAGCCTAGTGATACTGAATGAACTGGAAGACTTGAATTTCTTAGGCTGACAGAAGAGAAGCAATATACAATATAAAGGGATCAAATCCAAGGTTCATTTATGGAAAGAAACATACTTAAATCTAAATTATTTGCATCTTAGAAGTAACGTTTTAGATAGTCAATAGTGGAGATGCAAGAAGTGTTAAGGATATGTGGACTTTCATTACCATGCAATTATTAATTCATAATACAATGAAAAAGAAGGATTTCTGGTACAAAGAGAAACTAATATTTTGCAGAAAAAGCAAGAGAATTCCAGAAAAACATTTACTTTTGCTCCATTGACTATGCTAAAGCCTTTGACTGTGTGGATCAAAACAAACTGTGGAAAATTCTTAGAGATGAGAATACTAAACCTCACCTTCCTCCTGAGAAACATGTATGCAGGTCAAAAACAAGTTTAAATTAGACATGGAACAATGGACTGGTTCCAAATTGGGAAAAGAGTACATAAATCTGTATACTGTCACCCTGCTTATTTAACCTATATTTAGATAACTTATTTAACTTATATATAATTAACTTAATAATTTAACTTATTTAACTTATATACAGCATTTCCCACGATGGGAAAGGCTGGGATGGACAAAGCACAAACTGAAATCAAGATTGCAGGAAGAAATATCAATAACCTCAAATACATAGATGACACCACCCATATGGCAGAAAGCAAAGAGGAATTAAAGAGTCTTTTGATGAAAGTGAAAGAAGAGAGTGAAAAAGCTGGCTTAAAAAAATATTAAAAGAACAAAGATCATGGCATCTGGTCCCATCACTTCATGGCAACAGATGTGGAAACAATGGAAACAGTGGGGGACTTTATTTTCTTGGGCTCCAAAACCATTGCAGATGGTGGCTGTGGCCATGAAGTTAAAAGACGTTTGTTCCTTGGAAGAAAAGCTATGACCAACCTAGACAGCATATTCAAAAGCAGACACATTACTTTGCCAACAAAGTCCACCTAGTCAAAGCTATGGTTTTTCCAGTAGTAATGTATGGATGTGAGAGTCAGACCATAAAGAAAACTGATGCTGAAGAACTGATGCCTTTGAACTGTGGTGTTGGAGAAGACACTTGAGAGTCCCTTGGACTTCAAGGAGATCCAGCCAGTCCAACCTAAAGGAAATCAGTCCTAAATAGTCATTGGAAGGACTGATGCTGAAGCCGAAGCTTTGGTACTTTGGCCACCTGATGAGAAGTGACTCATTAGAAAAGACCCTGATACTGAGAAATATTGAAGAGAGGAGGTAAAGAGAACAACAGAGGATTAGATGATTGGATGGCATCACTGGCTCAATGGACATGAGCTCGAGCAATCTCCATGAGTTGGTCACAAACAGGGAAGCCTGGAGTGCTGCAGTCCACAGTGTGGCAAGGAGTCAGATAGGACTGAGTGACTGAACTGAACTGAGGGCTGCACACCTGACAAAAACAAATAAGTAAAACGATAGAAAGCCTGGCAGACAGTTCCGCACTCATAGTGAACCCTTAATAAATGCTCACTGAAGGGAAAAACACTGAATTAATGCCACAAGGAAACAGCCAGATTAAACAATGAAGAATAACTTGTAGTGAAAAAATAACAGAAAGGTTAAGTTACTTACTGATTACATTCCATTACAAAGAACTGCATATAGAATCTCTTTAGAAAGCAATGCAACATAGGAAAATAAAGTCATTAGAAATCACAGACCCACTTTTTAGATAATGAGACCCAGCTTTATAATTGTGAGCCACATTTTCTGCAATTTCCCGAGGGAATTTCTTTTTAGCTGAGTTTATTGGCAAATACTTGACAACTCA
Source organism: Bubalus kerabau (assembly GCF_029407905.1). Lineage (NCBI taxonomy): Eukaryota > Metazoa > Chordata > Mammalia > Artiodactyla > Bovidae > Bubalus > Bubalus kerabau. The sequence continues at coordinate 4,414,617 of NC_073635.1, read as the reverse complement.
TGTATTAACAAGCAACAAAGTACAACCAATCAATAAACTGTGAAATGACAAATATTAGCAATTAATATTGAGTATAAACTATGGCCACGTCAGAAGGTAAATAGTCTCAAGTGTTGCTGTTTTACTTTAAGTGCTTATAACCTGTCCAGATTTTATTGTTGCACTCAAAATAAAGTGAGTCTCAGTATAGATAACCAAGTATTAATTACTGCTTAGTACCTTGACCAGTGTACAACACTGTCAACAAAATAATCAACCTAAGAAAGAAGTGAAATTTTTTATTTGAGTCAAATTGAGGTTTATAACCCAGGAACAACATCTGAGAAAGTTCTAAGACTTGTTCCACTTATTAAAAGGCAGCACAAGTGATCAGTCACTTAGTCATATCCGACTCTTGGTGACTCCCTGAACTGTAGACCACCAGCCTCCTCTCTCCATGGGTTTTTCCAGGCAAGAATACTGGAAAATACTGGAAGTGGGTTGCCATTAGAAGGCAAAGCACAGTTATATAAGTTTTTTGAGACAGACGGCTGTACATGAAATATTTTTAGTAGTTTATACAATCCAGATCTGCAAGTACAAAGTGGTGGGCTATGGTGACCCCCTTACAAGAGCAGGAAGGAATGTCATCTTCCAAGGAATTGTCTTGTTGATGCTATGAGAATATGGCTTTTTATGACTGAGCATGTGTTTCTGCTGTCAGGCAGGTTTGGTTGAGGCATAATGCCAGATACACAATACACAGTAGAGGGAGTTCAGTTCAGTTCACTTTCTTCTCAGTCATGTCTGACTCATTACAACCCCATGGACTGCACCATTCCAGGTTTCCCTGTCCATCACCAACTCCCAGAGCTTGCTCAAACTCATGTCCATCAAGCTGGTGATACCATCCAACCATATCATCCTCCGTCATCCCCTTCTCCTCCCATCTTCAATCTTTCCCAGCACCAGGGTCTTTTCCAGTGAGTCAGTGCTTTGCATCCGGAGAAGGCAATGGTACCCCACTCCAGTACTCTTTCCTGGAAAATCCCATGGATGGAGCAGCCTGGTAGGCTACAGTCCCTGGGGTCGTGAAGAGTCGGATACAACTGAGCGACTTCACTTTCACTTTTCACTTCCATGCATTGGAGAAGGAAATGGTAAACCACTCCAGTATTCTTGCCTGGAGAATCCGAGGGTTGGGGGAGCCTGGTGGGCTGCCACCTGTGGGGTCGCACAGAGTCAGACATGACTGAAGCGACTTAGCAGCAGCAGCAGCAGCAGCAGTTCTTTGCATCAGGTGGCCAAAGTACTGGAGTTTCAGCTTCAGCATCAGTCCTTCCAATGAATATTCAGGACCGTTGGATCTCCTTGCAGTCCAAGGGACTCTCAAGAGTCTTCTCCAACATCACAGTTCAAAAGCATCAATTCTTTGGTTCTCAGATTCTTTTTATAGTCCAACTCGCACATCCATACATGACTACCGGAAAACCATAGCTTTGACTAGACAGACTTTTTCAGCAAAGTAATGTCTATACTTTTTAATATGCTGTCTAGGTTGGTCATAACTTTTCTTCTAAGAAATAAGCATCTTTTAATTGCAAGACTGCAGTTACCATCTGCAGTGATTTTGGAGCTCAAGAAAATAAAGTTTGTCACTGTTTCCATTGTTACCCCATCTATTTGCCATGAAGTGATGGGACCAGATGCCATGATCTTAGTTTTTTGAATGTTGAGTTTTAAGCCAGCTTTTTCACTCTCCTCTTTCACTTTCATCAAAGGACTCTTTGATTCCTCTTCACTTCCTGCCATAACGGTGGTATCATCCTCCTATCTGAGGTTATTGATATTCTCCTGGCAAACTTGATTCCAGCTTGTGCTTCAATCAGGTCAACATTTAGCATGATTTCTGCAAATAAGTTAAATAAGCAGGGTACAATATACAGCCTTGACACACTCCTTTCCCAATTTGTAACCAGTCCGTTGTTCCATGTCTGGTTCTAACTCGTCCAAGCCGAGCTTCAACAGTATGTTAATAGTGGAGGCCAAATGGCAGAGAACATATTTTATTTTTAATTTTTCTAATCTTATCACAAAATATAAATTTTATTTTACAACATCATCATCCTTCTGACATAGCAACTTTTCAATCACTAAAAAAATTGACAACACTTTCTGGGAGTTGAATGCAATTCTGTACGCTCCTACTTGAATGTATTATGTCTCTTTTGTTTGCTGTACATATACAGCTTGTACTTGTGCTGCTTTATTGTTGAGGGCAAATCCTCATCTTTTTCTCCCTTTCTTGCTATACATGAAATAAGCATTATATAAATTTCCTCTGTGAATGCACCAAATTTGTAAAAGAGAGGTGAAGTTGTCCTTAAGTTTTCTAGATGATTTTTATGAATAAGTGGTCATCAAAAATGAGACCTATGGCTGATTCATGTTGAGGTTTGATGGAAAACAGCAAAATTCTGTAAAGCAATTATCCTTCAATAAAAAATAAATTAAAAAAAAGATGCGACCAGGAAAAAAGGAGAAGTTATATTAACAAATGTAGTTTAAAAAACAAAAAGAAACCCTACCCAGTTGCATCTGGCAGCTATAGTGATTAAGCAATGTAAAAATTATTGGAATTAAAACTGCTAATAGAAAACAAAGACAGCTCAATTGTCTGAATCTGAAGTTAGTAATTTACAGTAGTGATTATAAAATAAATACATACATAAAATTACTTTAAATTTCACAGGAGGATCTTGGAGAATAAGGATGAGCTATACAGACCTCCATCACATTTGAACTTTGTATTTTAAATTAACTAAATTCTTCATCTGTAAAGCATGGAAAGTAATAAATCTGATTTATAATTTTGTTGAAATCACATAGGTTGGCATACAAGGAAATTTTAGAACAAAGCCTCAGCTTGTCATAATACTCATCAAGTACTAGTAGTATTAGTTGTTATTGTGATTGTGCTATTGTAGGAGACTATATGCTTCTGCAAAACGTGGCTCTTTGTCTTAAGGATTGTTTTGGCCTTATTATTTTGAAAAACAGTAGAAACAGAAGCTCTGGGAACAGTAAGCTACCCTTTTGTAATGGAAATTTACATTTATAAAGAATTTCTCCATCTTGGGGCTTCCCTGGTGGCTCAATGGTAAAGAATCTGCCTGCTAATGCAAGAGAAGGGGGTTTGATTTCTACTGTCAGGATGATCCCCCCGGAGAAGGAAATGACAACCCACTCCAAGTATTCTTCTCTGGAAAATTCCATGAAAAGAGGAGCCTGGCAGGCAACAGAACATGGGGTCACAAAAGAGTCAGACACGACTTAGTGACTAAACAACAACAACTCTCACTGTACCTGGAAGAGAAGGACGACTCTAAATCATGAGCAATTTCTATCAATGGAGAAGGCATAGACTCAAATCTTTTCCTTCTTACTGAACTATTTTTGATAGTCATCCCAGGACTTGCCTCCTCTGCACTTTTCTATGCTTTAATTAAAGATTATAGTTGAGTTCAGGTTCTAGCCACCTCTTTGAGTTTACTTATTCCTGAGTTTCTCCCATATAAACATATTAATGTATTTCTTTTTTTACTAATTAATCTATCTTTTATCACAGGATTCTCAATTAAGAACCTAAAAGAATAAAAGGAATTTTTTCCCTCTCCTCACACCATTATTGTAAACAATTTCCTTAATATTTATTGAGCCTCCACTATGTAAAAGTGATTATAATAAAAACAATTTATGAATCTTCAGAGTGACAATCAATTTTAAAAGTTCAGGTTGAAATTTTATCACCTAATTCTTTCCCGTCCACTATCTACACAAATCCAGTCTAACCACCTGAATGCAAAGTTATACTCCTCAGTGATTTAAATTATGCCATTATTCCATTGCCCATTTTTTATCACAGATTTAAGCTCTTTAGTGCTATGAAACCTGCAGACACAGAGGTTCATGATTTATGTATGTATTTGATAGCCTCACCCCTGACTTCCTAGCCTCAAATCTAGACTCTTAAACTGCCTACTTAACTCTGTTAACTGTTTTTAATCTTGCATATTAGAGAAGCCATTCATATGTTCTTAAGCATTATCATCTTGGCACTTTAATAGAAATATATCTTTACATTTAAAAAAATGAAACATAACAGTGAATAAAAGCAGTCCTTTATTCACACAGTGTATGCTAATGTTGACCCAACTGCTCTTGGCTTTTCAAAGGACTCTTGTGACTTCCTGGAATTTCCTGAACTCATCACTTTGATGACCATGGCTATTTTAACTTCATTGCTCTCCCAATTGCAAAGGAGCTTTGACATTTGGATTTTGTGTTCTTCTAATGACAATTGCAATTAAAGCTTTCCCACATCAATAAGCTAAGTTTCTAAGGCCATTTCAAAGGGTGAATTCAATATTCAAATTGCATGATGCTTATTGATTTGGGTGCTACTATTTGTGTGACTGGAAACGTACTCATTAGAAATATTCTTGACATTATTGATAAAAAATAGTGAAAAGAACTAATTTCACTCAAGTAGTCTGTGTTCATATAATGAGAACATAGCTGAAGCCCAGATAATTCATTGATTAGCACTGGACATTCACAGAGAAAACTGTCAACTCTCAGGCCTGACAAACAGTGCTTATATTGAAAGGATGAGTATCTAAACTGCATTTACAGATTACTGAAAGTGCAGTTTAATTACTTCAGAGTCATTTATAAAAGGTCTCCCAAGAAACTGTGGGTTTAGACAGCTTAGAAGTAGAAGCTTCCTCTTTAGCCCATGACCCCTAGTAGATTCAGGAGCACTTGACACCCACCCTAGGTTCACAGGGTACAAGTAAGGGCTTCCTTTGCAAGTCCTACAGACACCTGCTGACACAATATATTTTTACTAGCTAGAAAAACAGAATAAATAAATAAATAAATAAAGTAAAACAAATCTGCCCAGAGCAATTCAGAGATGTTTGTTTCATTCACACTTGCGTTGAGATTATACTATCCATAAACAGTAGGTTAAAGGATAATTATAATTATCTGCATAGTGTGCCATTAAAATTGTTCTCTTTGCCAAAAAATCGACTTATTTGGTTTCCAGCCTTTTTAAATCATGTGTTCACTGCATACCTAAAAAAAAATGAATAAATAAAAAGTCATTTCAACTTATTCAGTAATCAGCTGAAGAACAAATTGAACATTTATCTTGGCTAACATTCCTTCCCAGGCTTAGTGTTTTTAATAAGCCAAAATAAATAACTTTTAAATTTATTTTTACATATATTTATGTAAGGAAAAAGAATACAAATAATCAGAATCATTTGGAAAATAAATGTAGCTCACATTTCAGGAATCCTTTTCCTTGAATAAAAAAAGGAAATCAAGTACATAGCTTTAGACCCTGTTTTGAGCTTAATGCAGATGTGCTAGGAAAAAATAGTAAATACACTCTTTATATTTAAAAAATAGAAAGGAAATAAATATATAAAAGAAGGGAAAGATGTATATGTATATTCCTGTCATCTCATACTAGGCAGAAGCAAGAAAGAAGCTAATTTTTGGTGATGCTGTCTGTTCTCACTAACAAATTGCACAAAATAGTTGAAGACACATCAATGTGCAATGACCATTGCTGCTTTAATGTTGTTAAAATGTAGTACATCTGTATAATGTAACAATGTACTTTATAAAATTGTCTTCCTATATTACCGTTAACTCTATTGTATAGACAGAAACATGAAGATATCAGAAGGTTTCAATGACTAACTTAAGGTAGCCTGGCCAGTTGTTGGCAGAAAGGGTACCACTAGCAATAGAAACTGTCACAGCCGTATACAGCAATTCCATTGTACAGATGTAGCAAATAGGAAAGTGTGTATATAGAAAAGAGACTACATAGAATGGACAAGCAATTGTAAACAGAATATACAATTTTTGACTGATTTTTTTTCTGTGTGTGTGTGTGCGCGTGGAGACAGAGAGTATCAATTAGAGTAATAATTGTGTTTCTTATTCTAGAAACCCAATGAGGAAAAAATGGCCATCAGTATAATAAAATTAACAGCAAAAGGAGTTGCTTCATAAGTTGAATGGTAATTGACATGAAATGATGTATACAGTTTTGTTTGATATTTGCATCTGCTGTATGCAAAGATTGCTTTATCTAGGGGATAGTGGACCTTTTTCAATGAATGCTTTGAGAAGCAAATAATATGAAAAAACATTCACTTCCAAATAAACAATAAACTGTCTTCTAGATAATATCAAAACATAATCCTTTCTATAAATATTTGAACTCATATATATGAAGAGTTTTATATATGTTACTGAATATGGAATATTATTATATGAATATTATGAATATTATTTCTTGTCTTTCACTCTAATTCTTTTTATTACAAACAGATTTCTGCATATCATCTTTCTAGTTAGAAAAGTTAGAAAAAAATTTACTTTCCTTAGGACAGTTTTTTCAAAATAGCATTGTTTATCCATATAGTAATTTATTTAATAATATTTCCTGAGTGCTTACCATATGACCAGCACTGTGTCGGTTCCAGGTGTCAGGCAGTTAGAATAGGAAAAAGGAGTCCAGAATGGTGGTGGCTAAATGAGAAAGAAGGGAAAAGCCCATGAAAATGGAACAAAGGAAGGTCCCAGGACCAGGGCGAGGACCTCAGGTGAAACCAACAGCCCTCCTGGCTAGCAGGACAGGCTTAGGCGGAGGAGAAAAAGCATATAAAAAGAGGAGTCAGAATTGAGCCTCAGGGCTCTCTTCTCTTTCGCATCTTTTGGGTCAGCCCACCCTCACACCTCGAGGAGGTATTTTCCTTTGCTTGTCAAATAAAACTGAGCTGTAACACTTGTTGGTCTGGCATTTCAAATTTTTGCTGCGGTGAGACAGAACCAAGGAAATTACAAACTCCCCCAACACAGGAATATCAGGATCTAGAACATACCTTCCCCACTCAAAGCAGCTGCCTGGAGGAGACAGACAGGCAAACTCAAGGTAGCCCTGTAGTGTGATGCTTAGAATAACTGAGAGAATACAGCCTGCAAAGAACAGAGACTAGAGAGACCTGGGGAGACGTCCCCAGAGAATGACATCTCAGCTTTGGATCCTCCTGAACAAGCAGGATGCAGTCAAATAAAATGCAGCATGTAGGTAATGAGAGGGGTAAGTATGGCAATTTTAAGCTTCTACAAGCTATTCTTAAGAGGCAAATTCAAAAATATTGTGTGCAGAGTGGCTAGATTGGGAGAGCCTTAAGTAGCATACTTTGACTGATACATTGGGTATATAACAAATATAAAACAAGACTGAAATGCAATAGGAAGGTCAAAAGAAGACATTTGCATTATATGAAGAGAATTATTTATATGAGAGTGTTTGTATGTGTAAGATTCTATTCAATATCTACCTTTTTTGCCCTAAAAAGATTTATGTCAGTTATTTTGCACTTTGGATTTCATTTTGAAGCATCTTCTAAGATTATCAAAAATGAGAATCATGAATGGAGAGAGAATCTCTTATTGGTCAGAAATATATTTCCTTTGCTTACCTTCTCTACCTCTCTCCTACCCCAAATGAGTGTTCCATAAAATTATCTTCATCACTTTCATCAAGAAGTGTAGTTTTATCTTCATAAATGATGATAACAAATGTATGTCATAAAGAATAGGGATTGATAATCTTTGTAATGCTATCTATGCTAATGTAACTACAAATGCTATTCACATTCCTTGTATGTCACAACAGAAAATGCATAATGCAGGTAGAACATTGAAAGTATAGTTACAAGTAATCCTATTCAACAAAACAGTTGATATTCTATTGTCGATAGAATATTTCTAAGCTGTTTGCTTGAATAATGTGTAAGGTAAAGCATTTGACAAGTTAATTATACATTGCTTTAAAAAGTATTTCCTAGGATTTTACTTGGAATTGGTTGTGTTTTAATCCCTTTGATTCTTCCTTTGCTCTTTTATCATAGAACCAGAAAAACAGCTTTTTAAGATTCTACCTGCAAGAGAAGGTGTCTCATCAGGCCCGTCTCCCTTTATTTTCAAACGTCTACTCACTTCCTTTCCTTTTTCCTCCCAAGGCAGGATTCATTCCTGAGGGGAGTGGTCAATGCTTGAGACATTATTTGGGAGCCTGTTTTACTAACACTTTAGAAGTCACGAGTCAAATGCAGTTTTCATATTATAGTGTTCAGATTATATCCAAGCAAGTTTTCTATCCAGACAGCGGCTTTGTTTTGACCATCTTCCTCTCACACTTTATGTTTTTTTAGTTTATTAAGGTATAGTTATTTACAATATTAGTTTCAAGTGTACAACACAGTGATTCAAAAGTTGTGTAGATAATATTCCTTTCAAATTGTTATAAAAGTTAGCTGTGTTCCCTGAGCTGTCCAATGTACTTTTCTCGCTTATTTTATATGTAGCAGTTTGTACTTTTTAAACCCCTGTCCCTATCTTCCCCTCTTCCTCTCCATCTTTCTTATGACTAACAATGGGGTATATGCATGCTAAGTTGCCTCAGTCGTGTCTGACTCTGCAACTCCATGGACTGTAGCCCACCAGGCTCCTCTGTCCATGGGATTCTCCAGGAAAGAATACTGGAGTGGGTTACCATGCCCTGATCTTCCTGACCCAGGGATTGAACCTGCATCTCCTGTGATTCCTACTGCAGGCAGATTCTTACCAGTGAGCTGCAAAGGACCTGGACACAATCCCACTCATTTTAGATTCAAGGAAGGGAGATGGAAAAGCAAGTCTGGTTTTGTTCTCCTGGCTTAAGCAGTGTTCTCCAATTTAACTTTATCACAGTTCTAACTCGGAAGTTGTTAGAGATTTGCCCAGCTACAGCAGCACGTTGTTTCCCATTCAAATTGGACTTCTAGTAAGTATTATGCTGTCAGACAGAAACCCAGGAGTAGAGGAATCCTTGTGTCAAAACCATTGAAAGACTAGTTATCATACAATAGACCACATAACACATACTTCAAGCTGTTTTCCTAGAAATTGAAAGGTATTTTCCTTTATCTGTGATCATTATGAAGAAATGTATCCACAAACTCATTTATCAATATGTATTAAATATCTACTATACCTTTATATTCCTCCTATTCTTATCAATTCACTATATTCTAGACTAATATTTTCAAAATCTAGTTGACATTTCAACTTCTATAAATACTAAGTAGCTGTATTAGTTTTGCCAAATATCAAAATGAATCCGCCACAGGTATACATGTGTTATGTAAAGTTTAAAAATAAAATAAAATTAAAATAAATAAATAAATAAATACTAAGTAGCATAAAGATACCAAAACCAAAAAGAGCTGTCTTTCCAAAAACCTTCCCTACATTAGTCTTTTTTAATTTAACCCTTCCTCACCCCCAGCCCTCATCTGATTCATTGCAAGTTGCTCTTAACTTCAGCTCCAAAATAAACTTTGAATCTAACCACTTATTTTCTATTTCATTGTTGGCACATTACTCCAGGGCCTCCCTCATTACTTCTCTTCTTAAAGACTGCAGTTGCCTCCCAATTGATCTTCTTGCTTCATTAGAATTAATTCAGCATTTTACTGATTAGAACTCTGCAATGTCTACCAGTACTCTGAGAATAAATTCAAACTCAATATCTTAGCCTTAAAGAGCCTCATTCAACTGGCCCCCAATCTTATGTCTTAGACTTTCCCTTCCTCCATGATTTCTGTGCCACAGACACACTGACTTATTTTAATCATCAGCCACCTTTTGGCCTCTGCACTAGCTCTTTTCTCCAATAAATTTCTTGCCATCATGTTTTCTGTCTTCATGAATTGAAAATTATTTTATTTATTTTATAAATATATAATCATGAAGAAAACTGTAAATCATAATCAGTATTGTAAATCACTTTTGTTAATAAGATAAATGTTATTTTTTTATTTTTAAAAAATGTGTGGCTAAGTAAAAATAGCAGATATTATTTGAAATGTTTTATATTATCTTATAAATATGTTTAGGTAGTATCAGTTCAGTTCAGTTCAGTCGCTCAGTCGTGTCTGACTCTTTGTGACCCCATGAATCGCAGCACGCCAGGCCTCCCTGTCCATCACCAACTCCCGGAGTTCACTCAAAACTCACGTCCATCGAGTTAGTGATGCCATCCAGCCATCTCATCCTCTGTTATCCCCTTCTCCTCCTGCCCCCAATCCCTCCCAGCATCAGAGTCTTTTCCAATGAGTCAACTCTTCACATGAGGTGGCCAGAGTACTGGAGTTTCAGCTTTAGCATCATTCCTTCCAAAGAAATCCCAGGGCTGATCTCCTTCAGAATGGACTGGTTGGATCTCCTTGCAGTCCCAGGGAATCTCAGGAGTCTTCTCCAACACCACAGTTTAAAAGCATCAATTCTTCAGTGCTCAGCTTTCTTCACAGTCCAACTCTCATATCCATACATGACCACTGGAAAAACCATAGCCTTGACTAGATGGACCTTTGTTGGCAAAGTAATGTCTCTGCTTTTCAATATGTATCTAGGTTGGTCATAACTTTTCAGTTTGCTCTAAATATCATCTTCCATTAATTTTGAAATTTGTATACTAGAAACCATTTTTAACAACCTCTAATATCTGCTTTACTTTTCTCTCTTAACTATTTCTTAAAACATTGCTATTTAAACTCCCACGTGCATATTTCAGAGTCAAGATAGCACTTATGCTTTTCTTATTGATTTGATAGTCATTTATTTTTCTATTATACAATGATTATAAAATGTAACAAAAGTGATTTACAAAATCAACTTATGATTTATGGTTTTCTTTGTGACTATATTTTTTAATGATCACTTTTTTAAGTTGCAAATTATTTGAAAAGTTCTAGTGTGGGTTCAAAAGCACATATAAACACATATAGTTATATGGTATCTTACCCAGGGTTTTGAATCTAGCATTAGTGTATAACACAAAAAATTATAAGAATTAGTATTGTTTGAAAATTCTTTAAGAATGTTTTAGTTTGGTGACCTGTAGAACCATACTGGAACAGACTAATAGATCTTTTGAACAATACAGAATGAAGTCATTGATTTGCATCTAAAGGGCAACTTTTATTTTTAAAAATGTGTATCTAAGTAAACAGTGGAAGATTTTATTTTCTTGGGTCCCAAAATCACTGAAAACAGTGACTGCAGCCACAAAATTAAAAGATGCTTGCTCATTCAAAGAAAAGCTATACCAAACCTAAACAGTGTATTACAAAGCAGAGGCATCACTTTGCAGACAGAAAGCTGTATAGTCAAAGCTATGATTTTTCCCGTAGTCATGTATGGATGTGAGAGTTGGATCATAAAGAAGGCTGACTGCTGAAGAATTGATGCTTTTAAATTATGGTGTTGGAAAAGACTTTTGAGAGTCTCCTGGACAGCCAGGAGATCAAACCAGTTAATCCTAAAGGAAATCAACCCTGAATATTCATTGGAAGGACTGACAGCTGAAGCTGAAGCTCCAATACTTTGGCCAACTGATGCAAAGAGCCAACTCATTGGGAAAAACCCAGATGCTGGGAAAGATTAAAAGCAGGAGGAGAAGGGGACAACAGAGCATGAGATGGTTGGATGGAATCACTCACTCAATGGACATGAGTTTGAGCAAACTCCAAGAGATAGTGAAGGACAAGAAAGACTGGTTGTTGCAGTCCATGGGACTGCAAAGAGTCAGACGTGACATAGCAGTAAACAACAACATCTAAGTAACACAAAAATATTTACTCTGGTAACATATGATGTGAGAAGAAATGGAAATATTTTCATTGATAAGAAACTGAGAAGATTCACTTATTCTATTTAATTTGTTATTTTGATCTCTCTGTCTCTTTCCTGCTCTGTTTCAGTCTGTGTCTCTGTTTCTCTCTGTCTCTACCAGCCTTCATTTTCAGATGGCTCTCCAGCAGGTCCCAGATGTGTATAAATTCAGATGTGTGTTCCTCAGACTCCAGAACAACCAAACATAGAGCTCAGGAAGCCCTCAGTAGGCTACTTTTGTGCTGGATGTTTGGGTGGATGAATCCAAGCATGTGACTTCTAAACAGCCATTTCTCACCTCAGGTCACAACAACTCAGAAGCTCTCCTGGGCAAGAGCCCTGTTGAATTTTCAAAGTTGGATGCTTTGAGGGTTTCTCTGTCTGGTGTAGGTCTTAAAAGTTGAAGCCCAGTTGTGGGGTTCAAACTCTTTGTTCCTTAGGAGAAGCTCTGGGTTTTGAGTTTCTTCAAATTATTAATATAGTTGTATTTATATATGGGCTTCCTTGTTAGCTCAGATGGTAAAGCATCTGCCTACATGCAGGAGACCCAGGTTTGATCCCTGGGTTGGGAAGATCCCCTGAAGAAGGGAATGGAAACCCACTCCAGTATTCTTGCCTGGAGAATCCCATGGTCAGACCACGGAGTCTCAAATAATCCGAGAGGACTGAGCAAGTAATGCTTTCACTTCCACTTTCATACATATAGAGACAGAGAGCAAGCATATTTCCCATTCAAGACTCTTTGTCTTATTTTTGCTTTGCTTGATATAAAAATTTATACTTTTGTCAATTTATTTGAACTTGACAAGTGTATCTGTGTAAACCTCTTTCAGTTTTTTTTTTTTTTTTTTTTTTTTTTGGTTAGGCAGTCCTTATGATCAGCTTCTTTATGAGAAAAACGGGGTTCCAACTCATGATGTTCATTCATGTAAGAGGACCCTGCACTTCCTCCTACAAACACACTGAATGCACAGCTACAGATGGAACAACTTCCTCTGAAAATTGCACTTTGAGAGATAAAAACCCCACATTGACACAGTGTAGAAGAGGCTGGAACCCAGTTTCACCATAAACCCCACCTCAGCTCAGTGAAACACATTTAGGAGGAAACTCAAAATCCCGAGCTTTTCCATGAAGAGCGAATGGTTTGAGCACCGCACTGGGCATTCTCACATTTAAAGATCTGTATCTGAGCGATGAACCGCTGACACATCTAAATGTGAAAATCTAGCAGGGCTCTTGCCCATGAGACCCATGGAGTTGTTGCAATCCGACCTTAGAAACGGCTCTTTAGGGTTCGCATGTTTGGAATCACCCATCCCAAGTAGAGAGGCACCCTGTTGAGGGGCACCTGTGCTGAGACTGTCTCAGCGTGTCAGCCTGAGGGGCAGGCATCCTGTTTGACACATATTTGGGGGCCTGCTGGGCAGTTGTTGGAACATGGAGGGTTGCAGGGACATCTCTGTGCTCTCCCTCCGCCATGCTCCTGGGTGCCAGTACCCCTTTCAGGGAAGATTGTATCCATGTCTAGCATCCTGGTTCTTACTTCCGGTGCTGCGGGTTTTTGCAGCGCCGACCCAGCAGGTTCCCCTTGATCATCTGGCTCTGGCAACCAGGGGCCCATGGGACTGTAGCAATCAGAAAAATATTAATAGTTCTTAGCAGGCAGACACCCCGGGGCACTGTACAGACAGCAACTGACTAAAATACACTCCCTGTCATTCTGTGGAAAAAGCCTATTTGCTTGTTCTAAAGCTTCAGCATGAGAGACAGACTTCAGGTTTTGCTCACTTCTAAAGACCTGGGATTTCTTTGGAACGACTGATGCTAAAGCTGAAACTCCAGTACTTTGGCCACCTCATGCGAAGAGTTGACTCATTGGAAAAGAACCTGATGCTGGGAGGGATTGGGGGCAGGAGGAGAAGGGGACGACAGAGGATGAGATGGCTGGATGGCATCACTGACTTGATGGACATGAGTCTGGGTGAACTCCGGGAGTTGGCGATGGACAGGGAGGCCTGGTGTGTTGCGATTCATGGGGTCGCAAAGAGTCAGACACGACTGAGTGACTGAACTGAACTGAAAAGACCTATATATATATCACATCTAAAGGGCTTCTCTTGTGGTTCAGCTGGTAAAGAATCTGCCTGCAATGTGGGAGACTGGGTTCGATCCCTGAGTTGGGAAGATCCCCTTGAGAAGGGAAAGGTTACCCCTTCCAGTATTCTGGCCTGGAGAATTCCATGGACTGTATGGTCCATGGGGTTGCAAAGAATTGGACAAGACTGAGTGACTTTCATTTTCACTTCACAAAAGACTATACACCTGCTCTTGGGGCCTGTAAGCCACTGCACACCATCTAAGCACTGTCCCTCTGCCTCACCCCAGCTCGCCAGAATCTCACAGACAGGAGCTTACGCAGCAGCCCCAAGATTTTGACGGCCAGCCAGGGGACTCTCTAAATCTCCTTGGCACTGGCAGCCAATGGAGATTAAATGGTCCCACATACGGTATATATTTGCATACTCTAAAAGCTACTCCCTGAGGGTGCAGGTTCCAATTAGCCTGAATCTATATGTTTACTGAGATTCTCCCATTTGAGACATTCACATGTCTTGGCACAGCCTCAACTACTGGGAGCCATTAAGAATAGAGTAAGCTGTTTGGACAACCACAGAGGTTTAAGAGACAACCAAGACCTAGGGTGGGTTGAACAATGCATTTCATCTCCTACAGGAAGCTGCTTCTTCAAGACTAGGAGGAGTGGCTATTTTGTCTAATGTACAGAAACTGACACACAGAGTCAAGCAAAATGATGAAACAGGAAAATATGTTTGGAACAAAAGTAAAGATAAAGTCTTAAGGGGAAAAAGTAATGAAATGGAGATTAGTAATTTACCTGATAAACAGTTCAAAGTAATGGTCATAAGGATTTTCAGGAACTCAGGAGAAGAATGGATGAACACAGTGAGGACTCCCACAATGAGATGGAAAATATAAGCAAGTACTAAACTGAAGTCACAAAACTGAAGACAAGAATGGCTGTCACCTTGGCCATGACACTTTCCTACCTGTGTTCCAGGTGGTATTTCTCATTCATTGGATTTTTTCAGTCATAACCCAACTACTTTCTATCCTCCAAAAAAAACTTAAAATTACTTTGTCTTCATGGTCCTTCACTGTGCTTTCCAGAATTAGAAATTAACCTGTTTCTAGTACCTTTGTTGTCTTTCAGTTAAGTTTGGAGATGAGAAAAAACTTTGCACTTAGTCTATCATCTTGAACCGAAAGTTTAATAATTTCTGGAATACTCTGTCTTCCCCTTCTTCCTCCTTGGTCTAACAAAATTTTTCAAGGGCTGTTTTTCAAAGGCCATATTTTGTGCCATCTCTAGCTGCTTCCTCAATAGGACTTCTCATTCACTGCACCAGCTCTGGTGTTCTTACACATCCTTTCTCATGGCTCATATATAATATCTTCTTCCCTCAGTTGTTTTTGAAGTTATAATTTCTATTCACAGTTTTCAGGACCTATTAGATGCTATTAGGACCTGCCACAAAATTTTGTAGAGAGTAGATATTCAATAGATAGTGATATAAAAGAAAAATTTCAAATTTTAAGCATAAAAGACCCTTGATGATTATATAATTCAATATGCTTTCTTTGTGGATGGCATAACAAGATCACACTAGAATCCACACTGACAGAAAGTGCCCAGGGTCCTTTGTATTAGGTGATGAACTCACAGACTTTTGAACTTAGAGGCAAATAAAGAGTTACTCAACACTCAGAGTAGATATTTATACCTTAGTTGATGGCCTGACATGCAGCTACCTGGTGAATACTTTTTGTGATTTTAAAAATGCTCACTTTTTTTTTTTTACAAAGCATTATATCATTTTTAAACAGATATAAATATAGAGTGTTTTTACCTTAACTAAGTAATTCATGCTTAACTAAATTTTCCTGTCATTAAAAACTCAATTCTGATCTGTTATTTCAGCTCAGTTCCTTTTCCACATGACATTCTTTCAATTGTGTACAACAATAAAATTACATGTATGTCAGAGATTGAAAATGTCAGCACATCATTGGGGTATAGGGCTGTCACTCCCCCATACCTTGATCATGCAATTCAAAACAATTTTCTTGTTGAATCTAGATCTAACTTTAGAGTTCTTTACTAAGTTTTGTGGGCAACTTCTGCCTATGGATGATCAGTGGCACCTATAATAAATTGTATACTTGTTGAAAATATTCACAGTCTCTCTCTGGGATGCTGACCTTACTTCCCCCTTACCTGTAGGATATAACTTTGAAACACATATTTGACTTAGTTTGGCCAATAAAATCTGCATGGAATTGAATATGTTGCTTGTAAGCAGAAACTTCAAGAAGCAATTGTAATTCACATTTTTCCAGGCCTCCTTTCACTTTGCTGTGGGGGTGTCTATGTTAGTGAAGCCCTTGCAATAAAAAAACCATATCAAGAAAAATTACAACATGAGCAAGAAATAAGCCTTTGTGTTGTTAGTCACCGACATGTGGTTGTTGTTTATAACTACAGCAAAGCCTATTCTCTCCTGAAGCACTGTGAATGAATTCACTCATTTAATCATTTATCAAATAGGTTTTCATCTCCAATCATTATTAGATTCTGGGAACACAGCACTAAAAAAGACATATAAGTTCTGTGTAGAACTTACATTAAAAAAAGAAACCTATTTTTAATGTTTTTAACACAACAAAGAATTAGAGATTGAGATAAATGCGATGGATGGAACTGATTATATATTATGATCGAGAGAAGAGGAGTGGACAGATAGAGATTGAAATAGATACTGTGTTTAAAAGCCCTCTTGTAAGGAGACAGAATTTATACCAAAGTTTGAAAAATATGACAATTAACAAAGTATGAGAGATTTCAAATAAAGTAAGAATGGATCAAGTGTAGTGATAATATGATCAAAAAGCTAAAGGGAAAAAAAGAACATGATGTATGTCAAAAATTGAAAGGAAGTCAGTGTGAACCGAAGACTGTTGAACAGTTAATAGCAATGAGTTCTGAAAGCAATGAGTCAACTGTAAGACTGTAGACAAAGGTGTGGTGTGCACATATGAAAGGTCACTCTGCCTACTCTACCGGGGTGGAAGGAGAAGAAAGTGCTAAGAGACCTTTGAGGTAATCATGGGAAACAATATGGGGACGTGGACTAGGACAAGAGCCATGAAGATTGTGGCCATATGCAAAATTTAATATGAGAATGGAATCAGCTGGAATTGCCAATGGAGTAGGATAAAATTTGAGATTAAGGACAGAATAAAGAGTAACCTTGGTGTGCCATTTCCTGAAAGAATGGCATAAGTACAGGCTTTTTAAAGATATTATGGTGAGTGGAAATGGAGAATTCAAAGTTGGGCCCAATAAGTTTTTGTTTTGCTCTGAAATGTTTAAATGGATGTCAGGTAGACCACAGGACATATGACTGAAGTTCAAGGGTAATATCCATGCTGGAAATATAAATTTGTGAATTATTACAATACAAATGCCATTTAAAGGCATAGATATGAATATAATTTCTTAGCAAAAACATATATAGACAGAAAAATGAGAACCCAGTATTGAGCCCTGCACAACATCAGTCCACCAGGAATTTAGTAAGGAGCAATGCCAATGAAGAGGACTGAAAAGAATCCATTTTGAGAAAGAGGAGAATGCATGAAAATGATTTAACAGGAATTATTAAGTCTTTCCAAAATAGAGTGATTTGTCACATCTACCAAATGCTGTTGAGACACCAAGTGAGTTAGAGAAAAATAGTATTTATTAAATTTGGTAACATGAGAGACTCTTAGAGATTTTGAAATAGTCAGTGAAGGAAGAATCTGGACCAAGAAAGGTAGTACATGAGTTGCAGTCAAAGAGGTGTGTGTGCCTCTCTTTAGCAAATTGAAGCTTATTGAAAAGGAGAGAAGAAATAGGAAAATTCCTGGAAAGTGTCACATATCTGTGGAGGATGTTTAAAGAATGTGAGGCACCAAAGCTTGTTTCATCTTTATGGAAATAATCTATATTAGGAAAGAGATTTATGACATACTAGAAAAAAATCATAGCCATAGGCATGAATTCCTTGAGATGATGGAAATGGACAGAACCCAGAGCACATGTGAAGACATTGGACTTTAATGAGAGGTCAATTCATTCCTTCATCTTTACTGACTGTGGCAGACAATGGTGCTTCAGGGGCAGACAACTCTACAGACTGAGTGATGGAGAGAGAGCCACTGTGAGATCCCCTCAGTGAAGTGAGGGTAAATCAGGAGTAAGGAGAGGGCGAGAGACCTTAGTAATATATGAGCAGGAACGAAATAGTTAAGCAGGAATATCAAGCTGATAAAGAAAACATAGCAGACTCAATGATGATTGATTTCAAGTGTGGCTGGTCAGTGTGGTTGTAGGCTAAGACAAATACTGTGGTTTATCCAGGGTTTCAGTTTGGCTTCAGAGTATGACTGGCAGCAATAGGATTAAGCAATTATATTTAGACTAACACTACACCTTCTAAACTAGAGAACACGGAAATGAAGAGACAAGGCTGACAGGTTGTAAGCTGTGGGGTAAAAGGATGAGATATCTCAATGGGGTCAAAGGATTATCAGTGCAGAGGCATTTGGGTAAGTGAGTTGGAATGTTAGGAGGTAACGGGCAGAGTGAAGGAAGCAATTTCTAGTGACAACTGTGTGGTGTCCTGCTCTTAACTATTCCCTGCTTCATCTTTTAATGCAACTGTGATTCATTTAGTAATCCCTGTTTCATAATATTCTTTCTTCTTTGCCTCCACTGCTTTAGCTATTTTTATCCTATTGCACTGTATGCATTTTTGTCAGTAACTTATAACTTTGTGTGGAACAAAGCAAGGCGTTAATTAATTAATTTGAATATTTCAAAATCCTTCTTTCATAGCATGGTTTCTAGAGCTGTTGCCATCTCAGTTCCTCTTCTCTGAATGGATTCCATTTTTTCAAAACTCTTAATAAAATGAAATACCAAGATTGAAGAATGATCACTTAGAAATAGATTAAAAGTGTCATTGTCAATGATGGGATGAATTAAGACAGAGACCCAAGCTTCATGTCTCCTGATCCAGTATGTGTGTCTCTTGATCTGTACAGTGAACTAAGAATAATTGAAGCTATTTACTGAGCAATGGCTTCCCAGGTGGCACTAGTGGTAAAGAGCCTGCCTGCTAGTGAAAGAGACATAAGTACACCCGTTTCATTCCTGGAAGATCCCCTGGAGTAGAAATGGCAACCCATTTCAGTATTCTTGCCTGAAGAATCCCACGGACAGAGGACCCTGGGGGGCTACGGTCCATAGAATCGCAGAGTCGACTTAGCCCACATAAGCTGGGTCATAATCTTTTTCCACAATGATATTTAATACTTGACACTGTGCATTTCACTATTTCTTACAAATAAACATGAGAAAGATATTGACCCATTTTAGAGAAAGAAAACTGAGGCTTAGGAAAATTAACCTGTACAATGTCACACAGCTAAGTTGTAGTGGAGACCATATAAAACATCAAAGAGTCTGAAACCACAGTCCATTTTTTTTTCCTTTGTTTTAAATGCATTGTATTCAAGCAAGCTCAGGTTGTATTTTCTGGTTTTAACAACCACTCATATTTAAATCGAATTTATAATAAATTAAAATGCCTTGGTAGTCTTCACATACTATTAGTTTTTTTTTCTTCTTGCACAATGCCAGAAACATAATAGTTACCTAATAAATATTTAATTCGCTGAATTAGTTTTTGGTTCAATCAGTAAACTGAATAAACTCTGCCTCACATATCTTCTTTCCAATAATTAATTAAAACATTGATTAGAATAGAATTGAAGACAGAGTCTTGGAGAAACTTCTTTCCATCATTCTTCTAGCATGAATGTTTAACCAACTACGTCAATTTAAAATTCATCTAATATGCTATCTCTAACATACATTCTTTGTCTTGTCTACAAAAATAATCTGAGAAGCTGCCAAAAATAATAATAAAATTGAATGTTTCCCCATCATATTTACTTGATCCCTCTGCCCCCAAAAGGTTATTTAAAAGACAGTAAAGAACCTGCCCACAATTCAGGAGACCCAGGTTTGATTCCTGGGTGGGGAAGATACCCTGGAGAAGGGAATGGCCACCTACTCCAGTACTCTTGCCTGGAAAATCCCATGGACAGAGGAGCCTGGTGAGCTACAGTCCATGGGGTCTCAAGGACTAGGACATGACTGAGTGACTAACACTTATTCTTAGTGAACCTATGCTGGTTTCTAATGATCATTGCTAGCTCTTCTGAGAATACACAATCCATCTTGGTAATTAGTGGTCCAATTTTATGTGTATTTTGTTTAGAAATAATTCTTTGCCCTTTTTTTGTTGTTTTTTTTCCCTTAATAGCATTTGTGGGTAATATCTGTCTGTCAATATATTTAATCTCTTTTTGTTTTCTTTTCGGTCCTTTTGTGTGTGTGTGTGTGTGTGTGTGGCAGAAAACTCTTCCAACACTAATTGAATTCAGTATTACTTTTTGTTTCCTTTTTCCATAGATGACAAAGAGCTCTGTGCATGTGTCTGGAACAGAGCAATATAGGTAGCATGATTTGTGGGTGCCAGTAAGGCCTTGATACTACATGCATTCTCTGAACAGATTTGCATACAATGAATGGTAGCCCTTATCTTGACAGTAAACATTTTCTGTTTGACCTTGTACTATATGGAGTCCATAGAGTAGAATTTCTAAAACTTTGGAAATGAGAAACAGTAGATAGTATTTGGAGACTTGGCCCCTAAAACAAACACATAATCATGTATGTACATAATTATCTTCAAAAGAGTTGATGAGGAAAATTTTGCTGTAACGTAACCAAAGGCACTAGTATATTTCAAGAAGGACGATATCACAGTGCTGTGGATGAGGGTAGGGTGGGATTGTTCAGTAAGAAAGCAAAGAATAAGGAAGTTAATAAAGAATAAAGGAAAGTATAGCTTGTGAGACCTTGAGGCTCTGTTCAACAGAGATTCTTTTCCAACAGACTTTAGATCTCTAGCCCTACTGGCAAAATCATCCCCATTTGAATTATCAAGTTATCTTAGTTCTACTAGTAAGCATTTCATTAATCCATTTCCTTTTCTTCAATTCCTTAATCATAATGGAGTTTTCTACATCAGGCTTAATCCTATATTATATATTGCTTGTTAATAGGGAGAAAATATGTTCATCATGCAAACATAAACATTCCCATTCCTGGAAAGTCATTTTTCAGTGTAAACTAAAACTTTGATATTGGGCTAGAGAAATATATCTTTACTAACCCATTTCATCTCACCAGAGATATTGCTAGACTGGGAAGTGTAGTGTAGCTGTGGGCCTAGTAAAATGAAATGTTTTGCTGATCTCAGCAGTGCATCTAGAAGAGTTTTGTAATTTATCTTTCATCTATAGGATATGAGAGGAAGCAGTATGTCACCTACGGTGCTGGGAAGATGAAATAGGTGCTCATTCCCCACATCCTCTCTTCCTCTGCCAGCAACCTGAGGAACCATATGTTCCAGGCAGTGAAGCTATAAATGTGAAAAGGTGGGCAAAGTTCAAGTTCTAGTAGTCCACAAGTGCCTCACTAAGAAAGCTAGACAGGCAACTACTGAAAGTTACAAGCAGAGAGGTGAAGTATGAGAGTATCAACTAAGAAGCAGTTTCCTTTTATGACCAATAGACTGAAAATTAAGAGTACAGAGTAATGTTATATTTTTGAGTTGTACAAATGAGAGTACAGTGGCTTGCACTATTATGTACAATGGAACACAGAAGGAATTAGTGGTCCTGTCTCAGTTTTGTTCAGAGTTATCAGTTTTTATTTTCAATTGTATCCTTGTTTTAGTCTAGTCAATCAGAATTTTCAAGTTATTTTCAAAGACAGTGTCAAAGGTAGTAATTGAACCATTTTGTTTATTCCAAACTTAGTGTCTGTCTACAATGAGGGACACCCGGGTTCAATTCCTGGGTCAGGAAGATCCCCTAGAGATGGAAATGGCAACCCACTCCAGTACTATTGCCTGGAAAATCCCGTGGATGGAGGAGCCTGGTGGGCTACAGTCCACGGGGTCGCAAAAAGTCAGACATGACTAAATGACTTCATTTCACCCCACTAGCAGTCTTTTAAAAAAAAAAACAAAAACGTAACTCTACATTTTATTTGGTGAAAACATGACACATATTTTCTTATGTCAATGGCATTTAATGGTTGTATTTTAAAATTCCAGAGATCAAGAACTATATTCATCTATTTGCTTTCCATCATTTTGCCCAACCACATCCATAAGGTCAACGCAAAACCAAGATCAAGGTCTCATGCATTTGAGCCTTTACTAAACATCACCTTCACTTTTCACAAGAATTCAGTCAGCTCCAGCACTGGCAAAAATATGTAAAACAATAAAACTGTTCTATGAACAAAAATGTCAGCTTTCAATCAGCTAGTCTTGGTTGACATAATCTTAGGTTCAAAAATTTTGTATGTAGAATTTACTACATCTTATAGTTTAAGCTTCAGTCACCTTCCTCTAGTTCTTCACCCAGTTCAGCATAACTTTGAAATTAGACCCATTCTTCACCATCATTCCTCAAGGATATCTCCCTTGACCTTCCAGATCAGACCAACACTCCCCTTGTATGTGATAGCTAGGATCCAGTCACTATCCTTTTGGAGTTTTCCATTTTTTGTGATTCTTTAATCACTATTTGTTTCCACTGCCTGACTATATGTGCCTTTATTTTTTCTCACACAAGTATCTCTCTGTATTTATCAGCATTGTCAGCACTTGAAGGAATTCATTTAAAATGTGTTATATGAATAAATAAAACATTTTTCTCTTTGTTTCCTAAGTCATTATACTGTATTATCTCAAGCTTATCCTGTTTCCCCTGTTTCCTCTTTCAATTTTCATTGATATATGTTTGTTTGTTTGTTTTTGCTTTTATGCTTTCAGCTGTTTTTACTAGAAAAAATGTTCTGTTTAAGTACTATTTAAATAATCCAAAGGAATTCTATCCAAAAAATCCCAACATTCTTGTCATTTTTTTTTAACTCCTATTAAACTCAAGGGATCATTTAATTTCATTTAAAAAGATGGTACAACAGCCTCTAGGGCTCTACACTCAGCAAGTTATACCAAAGTGACTTAAGCCATATTTTTATTCTCTTCTTCCCTTCAGGAATCTTCAAGACAAGCAGTCAATTTAGCCCCATTTTATTCTTAAAAAAGACCTTAGTGTTCTTGACAGGTGTCAGATTGCAAGTCCTTAGGGACAAATGTTTCCTATTTGCCATTAGAGCATTTATAACACAGACAGTTGTACATGGTTTTTCTTTCTCTTCCCCTGTTCCTTACCTTATCCACAGACCACAACCCTGACCCTCAGAGAGCAACTCCAGATGTAGGAGAGTAATTCAGTCTCCTGGCTATTAAATCACTGTCTCTTTAGCTCACTTTCTCTACAAAAGTGGCAGCAAACACAACTTGTGATATTTCTTGTGTGGTGTTATACTTCATTCCCTATAATGTGGATGAAAATATTAAACACTTTATACAAAAATTACTAAATAAGCATACAGTCAGAACACCTTCAACCTTTTTTGTTGTTGTTGTCATTCACATCATCAGTTCAGGGCGGTCGCTCGGTCATGTCTGACTCTGTGTGACACCAGGCCTCCCTGTGCAACACCAGCTCCTGGAGCTTGCTCAGACTCATGTCCATTGGATCAGTGATGCCATCCAACCATCTCATCCTCTGTTGTCCCCTTCTCCTCCTGCCTTCAATCTTTTCCAACATCAGGGTCTTTTCAAATGAGTCAGCTCTTTGCATCAGGTAGCCAAAATACTGGAGTTTCAGCTTCAACATCAGTTCTTCCAATGAACATTCAGGACTGATCTCCTCTAGCATGGACTGGTTGGATCTCCTTGCAGTTCAAGGGATTCTCAAGAGTCTTCTCCAACACCACAGTTCAAAATCATCAATTCTTCTGCGCTCAGCTTTCTTTATAGTGCAACTCTCACATTCAGACATGACTACTGGAAAAACCATAGCCTTGACTAGATGGGCCTTTGTTGACAAAGTAATGTCTCTGCTTTTTAATATGCTGTCTAGGTTGGTCATAACTTTCCTTCCAAGGAGTAAGCATCTTTTAATTTCATGGCTGCAATCACCATCTGCAGTGATTTTGGAGCCCCCAAAAATAAAGTCTGACACTGTTTCCCCATTTATTTCCCATGAAGTGATGGAACCGGACGCCATGATCTTAGTTTGCTGAATGTTGAGCTTTAAATCAACTTTTTCTATCTCCTCTTTCACTTTCATCAGGAGGCTCTTTAGTTCTTCTTCACTTTCTGCCATAAAGGTGTTATCTACATATCTGAGGTGTTAGTGTTATTGATATTTCTCCAGGCAATCTTGATTCCAGCTTGTGCTTCATCCAGTCCAGCTTTTCTCATGATGTACTCTGCATAGAAGTTAAATAAGCAGGGTGACAATATACAGCCTTGACGTAATCCTTTTCCTATTTGGAACCAGTCTGTTGTTCTATGTCCAGTTCTAACTGTTGCTTCCTGACCTGCATACAGGTTCCTCAAGAGGCAGGTCAGGTGGTCTGGTATTCCCATCCCTTTCAGAATGTTCCACAGTTTATTGTAATCCACAGAGTCAAAGGCTTTGGCATAGTCAATAAAGCAGAAATAGATGTTTTTCTGGAACTCTCTTGCTTTTTCCATGATCCAGTGGATGTTGGCAATTTGATCTCGGGTTCCTCTGCCTTTTCTAAAACCAGCTTGAACATCTGGAAATTCATGGTTCATGAATTGCTGAATCCTGGCTTGGAGAATTTTGAGCATTACTTTACTAGCATGTGAGATAAGTACAAATGTAAAGTAGTTTGAACATTCTTGGGCATTGCCTTTCTTTGGGATTGGAATGAAAACTGACCTTTTCCAGTCCTGTGGCCACTGCTGAGTTTTCCAAATTTGCTGGCATATTGAGTGCAGCACTTTCACAGCATCATCTTTTAGAATTTGAAATAGCTCAACTGGAATTCCATCACCTCCACTAGCTTTGTTCATAGTCATACTTCCTAAGGCCCACTTGACTTCACATTCCAGATGTCTGGCTCTAGGTGAGTGATCACACCATCATGATTATCTGGGTCATGAAGATCTTTTTTGTAAAGTTCTTCTGTGTACGGCCATAAACATAAAATAGAGTGATCTCCAAAGCCTTTCCTCCCAAAATGTTTTCATGTTTTGGAATTGGCAGTCATTCTTCAGAATCTTCTGAGGAAATTCAATAGCCTTTTCATAAATTTCAAGAAAAAAAAAAAACCTTAAAGCTAAAGTTAGTCTCAAGCTTAGCAAACATCCTAGGAAGACTAGCTGGTGATTATCTCTTCATACAGGAGGTTGCCTGACACCCATTGATGAGGACAATATCATCAGATTTAAAGATGCTATCTTTTTATCAACATGGAGATCAGTCTTCCACTTAAATCCCAGAAAGTTTCCAGCATTATGAGAGAGGTGACAATTCAGCATTGGTGCCTGGTCAGCAAGAGTCAGGCCTGGGTGGTTCAGGATGAGGACTGCTAAAGCCAGCACCCGCCATGGGGGTTGTTATTCCCTCCACCAGCCACGTGCTGCAGTACACGACTGTGAATCCAATTAATCACTTGGACATCCACCTCATTACCATGCAGAGCTTCATTTAGAATCTAAATTCACACTGATAGACTTTTCTTCAGTTCTAACATTGAATGGAACCAGGATGCTCTACCCTCCCTGGTCCTAGAAGATCCTAATCTGACTCCCATTACAGCACCGATATCACTAGTCTCATAGGCATCCCGGAAGGGCAGATTCGTTCTTAAATTGCATGAGGTTGTGACAGGATAGAATCTAATTTTTAAAGCAATATAGTTCCAGAAACAGTGCGGATGATTTTGTATTCCTGTTCCAAGCATTTTAAAGCTTGGATCCCAGCAACTTGTCACCATTCCAACCAAAAACTGGCACAAAATGCATCTGACTTTCCGTTGTAGACCATTTCCTCAATGTAGTTACTGACATCTTTATTCATGTCCTCGTATCTCCTCGGGGCATATGGAGGGAGTCAGTACAATATATTAAAGAAAGAAAACACTAACACTGTGTGTGAAAGGAAGAATATTTTCACAGGCACAGGTCTGACCACATGTTTAGGTAGAAATTTCACATACGCCATCATCCTCAGCATAATCAGGATAGATCTCCGAACTGTGCTTTAAGCAGGTTTTTAACAAAGACATTAAGTACTAGGACCTCAGTGATAGCCACATCGGAGGTGCTGATCTCAAATTTCCCCAGAAGTGTATCAAGCATATGTATCAAGCATATGTTTACTTCTTCCCAAAACCTAAGTATATACAAAGGATTTCTTTCTCATCTCAGAGGCCTCCCTCTCAAACTCCTCACTTGTCCTCTTATTAACTTCATCACTTTTGTAGATCAACGATCCCTAGTGTCATACATATTCTACATATTCCTGATGATCACAGTTTGATGTACTTTTCCTTTCTCATCTTGGTTTGGGTTTAACATGGTGTCTGAATTGCGAGTGAGGGCACATTGTGAAAGTTTCATTTATACTGCATGTTAGATAACACAGCTGTAAAGCAGCTGTTCTGTTGAAAATTTTTCTATTATTGCTTATTAAAGTTACTCTCAGAATCAGCTTCTCTATAATGTGTACATTTCTATTAGAAAATTAAACATTTAAAAACAACCTCCACAGCATATATCAATGCTTAGATATCACCCCTGGTATTGGTCTAGAACAATCTCAAATCTTGTGAATAAGTAAATACTGAGTAAAAGTAAATAAGTTGCAAATATTAATTGAGACATATCCTATGCTTCAGGTGAGCTACCAGGCACTGGAGATGCAGAGGTGAGTAAGGCATTTCACTCCAGTGAGACTCAGTTTTTAGCTTCCTTCATGCATTACAGTGGCCCCAATACCGTTTTTCTCTACAGTGGATGCTAACACAAAAGAATTGATGAACATTAACAAAAGAGACAAATGGCAAAACTATTTGAAGTCTTCTTTCTTGGGCTGACTCTGATTAGGTAATGAATGAGACCTTACTACAACCACTGATTTCCTCTGATTAAAATACTATGCACTGTAATGACATATTGCGGAGGGAACAACCTTTTCACGCTCACTACTCTCTTGTTGAGTTATCATTCAGTATTGGGTAGAGAAGCAGCTAAATGTACAAAGTTTAGGGTCAAGTGAAAATTACCCAAAGCTTTATGGGTGATTAGGTTGGGTTATATTAGGCAAGGGACTATTCATTAGTTACAATGCAAGCACTCTGTGGTTACTAGACATTTACATCCCGGCACGATTCCTAGTTCAATCCATAATTACCTATTCATCAGATGATCACTTTTGCAGCCAGGTGATGAAGAAACCTTCACGAAACACTGTTCTGTCACCCTGGAAATGTGGTGACTAACAGCAAGAGCACAGCTTCCTTATCTCTGAAGAGAAGAAGGGTTTTCTTTGAAATTTCCCTTCTTCCAGAGAGAACTTGATGTATCATTTGAGTAAGACTTCTTCTGCATGTGTTTTAAGGGAGTTTATAAGAGATCTGCTCTAAAATAATCCTGGTAATCGCACCATTACAGATTAATTTCCTCAAGTATCAGATGCCTTTCAAATTAAAGATACAAGGTAAAACCCAAATTCTTCCAGGAAGGCAGTCTTTTAAATTGATGTAGCTTATAGTTAGAGTATCTAACTTTAAGAAGGGTGAACAGTTTGCCCATGACAGTCTTGGTTTGCACCCTTTGTCAAGGCATAGCATTTAATGGTGCCTTATTTACTCTCATTCTGGGTTAGAGGATGACAATGATATAATTAAATAAATTGATATAGGCCAGGTTTTGTGGTTTCAAATGTTAATAATACAAACAACACTGGCTAATTTGAATTTAACACAAGAACATATCATTGGTTGAATAAAGACCAAATATTCAACTATATCTGCCAGAAATCAGGCAGAGCTTCTAGTCAGCTATTGTTGATGTTCAGTCACCAAGTTGTGTCCAACTATTTGTGACCACACAGGCTGCAGCATGCTGGGCTTCCCTGTCCTTCTCTGTCTCCTAGAGTTTCCTCAAACTCAAGATCATTGAGTCAGTGATGCCATCCAACCATCTTATTCTCTGTTGTCCCCTTCTCCTCCCGCCTTCAATCTTTCCCAGCATCAGAGTCTCTTCCAATGAGTCAGCTCTTTGCATCAGGTAATCCAAGTATTGGAGTTTCAGCTTCAGCATCAGTCCTTCCAATGAATATTCAGAGTTGATTTCCTTTAGGATTGACTGGTTTAAACTCTTTGGTGTTCAAGAAACTCTCAAAAGTCCTCTCCAGCACCACAATTCAAAAGCATCAATTCTTTGACACTCAACCTTCTTTATGATCCAATTCTCACAACTCTTTTAGTCTTTTTAACCAAACCTGAGTTTGTGGGTAGACTAACCAAATCAGAAAAAGCATTCGGAGGATAATAGAGTTTTTAAAAATTAATCAAAATTTCTCTTCCTTTTGACTTACTTCTGATGTGTTGAATTTATTATGATGTGACAACATGTGTCTTATAAGGATGTAAACAGACATCAGTTAAGTGGGAGAAACAACCCCAGACCAATAAATTTCTCCTTCCTCATGTTGCCTAGAAACTACTTTACAAGTCTAATCAGGAAGCAAAGTTTAGACACCCTAAATTTGTTGATAGATTATTCAGATCTATAAAGCACTAGAATAATGTAATAGTAAATATTTCTGGAAATTTTATGTTAATTTATCCATTAAACATTCATTTCCCTAATATACGAGGATTACCCTAATGCTGTTGCTAGTACACTCATTTATTAGGCATATGTGGTAACCTTGTAAAATGGGAAGAATGCTATGGTTTGAAACTTTATGTAATCCTTAGCTAAAAGGTGTTTGTCTGTGAATGTGAAGCTGCAGCTTGATTTTTAAGTGCAGAATGTTATTTTCATAAATTAATGACCACTTTATTGAAGATGATGGAAATATTTAATTTCCTATAGAAGTTTGTAAAAGGGATCAAAAACCATTGATGATACTTTGGAAGGAAAACAAGCTCAGTTCATAGATAGTAACAAAAAACTTGTTCTGTGCTATACCAAATGTGTTGATGGAAAAATAATCATTAAACTCTTGCTATTTAAACTCTTAATAATTGTTTGCTTTATAATACAATTATTAAAATACCTGTGTACAATATTAAAATACACATTATCTAACACTCCAATAAAGAGGGCTTGATTTCTGTTTCATAAGGAAACATACATCTCTCTCAGAATAATAATTTATTGAAGTTTCAACAAATGCACATTCATGCAATACACTCAGAAAACAAGGTGAAAATAAGACAGTATTAATCCCCAATAATTGGAATAGTGACTTGGGAATTGAACAGCCTTCATTCTGCTTACTAATTCTTTATGCAACCATATGCTGGCAGCTGAAACACTGCTAACCTTAAATTCTAAATTAGTAATGTGTCTGTAATATGTCTTTTATTAATACTGAATCTTGTTCCACCATTAAATATGGCTTAACTTTAATAGGGCTAAGACAAAAAGAAAAATGCCATGTGTGGACTTGATATTCCATATACAGTTTAAGAAACAACATATCTTTCAGAAAAGCATTTTTCTCTGGGAGGCCTGTTTGACTATGCTTAGACATTCTCTTGTCCTCTCTAGATGTTCTTCTTCACCTCTGTATTTCTTGATTGATGATAAAAATGAACTCCAGAGACATGTCAAGAATGATCCCCATATAGATTTTGCACTGTAAAATAAACGCCTAATCACAGCAGGATTATTTGTAAGTGATCCATCCTAATAGAAGGAAAACATAGCAGAGTCTATCTATCCTGCCACTAAAAGTTCTTCAGAACATGAATGATTGCTAATTGTATGCCAAAAAAAAAAAAATCTGAGAGTAGAATTGACTCCATTCAAAGTGGGAATTGATGAGCTCAATGCCAATGAAATGTACACACTTCACAGTTTATTAAACTGTTCACCTGAAAAAAATGTCAATATCAACATATTAGCCAAAACAGGACTTCAGCATTTGTGATTATTATATTACATCCAATATGTCGTATATTTTTTCTATTTCAAATGATATAATGATTTTACTCAACATTAAATGATATAATCTTACAATTTTCAGTTAAGAGTATAGAGATGCACTTAAATATGAAGTTAAACCTAAGCAAAGACATAGCATTTATTAATTTGCATTACCACCAGGTCACTAACCAACTTGAACTAGTTGCTAGCGTTAGACTAAAATGAATTATTCTTAAATAACTGGAGAAAATAACTTATAAATTTTTTATATATAGCTGCAATGTCAAAGCACACAAACTGAAATGGGTATAGTGATGATTACAGATAGAAAGAGAAACAGCATAATTTGCATATATTCTATGTGTTTTAAAAGTCTTATTAGTATTGTTTTTTTTTTTCTGTATGAGTGGAAGTATTTCAAGTTTTCACAGAACTTCACTATTTTTTTTCAATGAAAAGCTAAAGAACAAAATCACATACTTTTTAAGATAATAGAGCAGAAGTATTCACAATATTTTATACTTATTGTGTATGTCATTAGTTAAAATTCTTAAAAGCAGAAGTTGGGATTTAAGAATTCTGTTTCCATGCCCTGCCACAAATCACTAGAACATTCTGTTCTGTAGATAACAGGATGATTGTATTGTCTAATTACACCATGTGTAATTAGGCTGACTATTTGGTGAGTGGTCATGAATTCAAACAGAAACACTCCAACAGTGAATCCAAACAAAAATTTCCAACCAAACACCCTTCAGTTAAAACATACCATTCCAGACTCCAGTATCTATTTCAGAACTTTCTTCACTGTCAATTTCCAAATCGTTTAATAGCTGATCTTATTAAGAAATGCTTTATCCTTTTCATTTATTTCTTGGCCAACATATGCATGAGATTCTAAATCCCATAATTACACACATAGGATCCTCAAGAAGGATAAAATACAGTCAGAATTCATTCCAAGGATGCCACTAATGCATAACAGAGAGAACTAATAGGTACAGCTCAGAAAACTAAGCAATAATTACTCTTATGAATTATATTATATGAATAAAATATAGGTGTATGAGTAATCATATATGCATGTATATATATAATTAGTAGATTTATAGTGACTTTCACAGAGAACATGTGATTTAAGTTTTAAGGAAAACACATTGTATGACAAAAGTACTTGTAAAGTCTAATAATGTACCAAACATACAAGTAATTTTTCTCTTGTTGGTACAGCATCTAGATATACCAAAAATAAATTAACAAAAAGTAGAAGATAAAATGCTTTTTCCTCTTCTTTTGTTTGTTTTTATTCCTGTTTTTCTGCAAAACTGGACCCCTCCCTATATGTACACTACTTCTAATATAGCCAAGACTTCCCTCTTGTGGCTGGTTGATGTCAATATATAACTCCTTTATCTCTTAACTGACCAATTTCTTAAATTGTTTTAGCATGAAACTGAAAAGAACCGAATCACAAAGTTTAAGATTCAAGAAATCAAAGATAAGTAACATCTAATTAGAATAAGCTTCTCAGGTTCTCTGAAATACTCAGTTTAAAATAATCCAATTGAATTCCCAGAATTCCTTCTAATAGTTGATTTAAAACCTTTGTGTTTCTCAGTGTGCATATTCTTTTGCTTCTGGCTCGCATTTCTAAGGATATTACTTTTGGTGTCTGAAATAAAATATTTACTGTGTTCTTTAGACTACTTTTTTTCAGCCCTACTCAAAGTGAAGAAAAAAAGAAAACACTGTCTTTTTAATTAATATTTTTGCCTTGAAAACACAAAAATCTGATTTCCAGAAATTTAGAATGTATTGGGTGGGAATAAGAAATAAGAAGAAAAATGTTAACCTTTAATTCATTAGCATCTTTGAGTTAAAATAACAACACTTGCAAACCCACAAAGTGCTAACATTCAAAAAAAAAATAAAACACTAAAGTCAGATGAAGAGAAATTGAAGACCCACTTAATGTGATCTGCTTAACTATTCATGTCTCAATTAATACTTGTATAACCCTCTGATTATGTTACAAACTTCCATTTTGTAGCTGAAGAAATTTCTATTTTGATAATTTCCATGAATAAGCCCCAACCTGGACTGTTACATTGTTCAAAAATTAACTCTTGTGTTTGTATTAATAAAAAATTTTTCTCATTTTCATGCCTTTGTTTTTTTCCATCTAAACTTCACTTTCAACTAAAAATGAAGACTAATGAGATAAAGAGGCTAAATAGTTGGATCAAAATCACAGACAGAAATTATGGTTCCAGTTATGAAATAAATCACATGGGTTCTTTACCTCAAAGGAAAAATATTAAAGATATATCTTCCTTTGGGGCAATAGGCTTTATCTCATTCTAGCTAAGATGTCTATTTCTTGGATGCTATGAGAAAACACTTATGCAGAGTGAAGTAAAAATAACAGAGGTGCTTTAGCAGAAGTGTTTGCTATGAGTTTCAAAAGCAGTCTGTTTTATGATAAGAGGGAATACAAAATTCTAAAAAAAATAAAATTGCAAAGAACTGCAAGTAATATATTTGAACATTTCTATAAAACTGAAACTTAGGGATAGACACAATCCACCAAAAAGACTTTTGAATTATTAACTAGCTTGTCAGCATTTGCTATTTCAGTGCAAGCTGGAAGGTGGGTTGCTGTGCCTCCTCTTTGATAGGTTTTAAGAAAAATCACTTTAATGGCAGAATATCTTTGAGGCACGGTTTATACACGGTTTATACCATTGCCCATCAAATGTGATGAATTCCAAAACATGATTATGACACTTTAGAGGACATTTCCTTTAAAGAATTGCTTTTTTAAAAGGCAGATTTGAAAATAACATAAAAATGAAATGTTTCTTCTGAGTGAAAAAATATCCTACAGGAATTAATATATTAAAAAAAATAACTGCTTTAGAATCACCTGGAAAATTATAATATATCATCATTGATCTCAAGTTTCTTTTCAGCAATCTGTTTCCAGTGATTCATAAGGAAAGTCACTCTAGGAATGAATAACATGTAGGAGGAATTAAAACCTACCTTATTTGAAATATTATTTTTTCCTATACTTAAATGAGCAGGAAGTAATCTGAGAAAGACTTCTCACTAATGTTGATAGAGATTTTAAGTTAGCACTTAACATGAAGACTTCCTTCAGAGCTGAGCATGCTTTTTGAGCTTCAAATTATTTGAGTTATCTTTAACTCCATCAGAAATAAAGCATAAAATGGTAAAGTTTGCTATATCTGAGAAAAACCATTTGTCTTAATTCAGTGTCATGGAGAATCTTTCAGAGAAATATCAAGGATTGTCAAATGCTGCTAAACCAATGGACCGTATTAGATTTATACCATGATGCATACTTCTGTTGAAAGCAATATTGTATTACTGGAGAATGCAATAGACTTGGTTATGGAAGACAAATCTGGTTATACATTTGTCATAAGGTATGCACTCATAAGTTCTCTATTCATTTCAATTGTCACAAAGTACCACATGCATCTTAACTAAACTCTCAATGGTTTTAAAAGAGAGAGAGAGAGGTCTAATGCACATCATAATAATAAAGACACTCTTTTAAAAATTAGGTCTTGTCTGCAAGGGCTTAACTAGACATTAGATCAGGAAATACCTGAGTTATTACTACATTAGTAACAAATTAATACATTCAACTATCAGTTGAAAACTCTGTTGTGGCCGGAAAAGTGTCTTTGTTTGAGTGTTTTGTCATACTTGGCAACTATATTTCAAGTCTTGGTTATCCTCCAAGTTATATTTTTTATAATTAAGTCATTCAGATGTATAACACAAATTATTGGGTCTGTCCTGCCTTCAATAGCTTAATCCATTTTTTGAAAGAAACAGAATAATCTTAGAAAAAAAATACTCTACCAAAAAATTAAAACTTAAAGTAAACAAACTCAAAAAGCAAACAGCTATGAAAAATAAATCAAAGAAGCTTTCATAAATAAATTTATGAAATTGTAATAAATGAATTTTAGGAAAATTAATAATTCAGCAAATATATGCATTTTATTTTCAAAATTTATTCAAATAAATTGTGTCATTTGTTTTTGCTGTTGGTTAGTCACTAAGTTGTGTCCGACTCTTCTGCAACCATATGAACTGTAGCCTGCCAGTCTCCTCTGTCCATAGAATTTCTTGGGCAAGAATACTGGAGTGGGTAGCCATTTCCTTCTCCAGGGGATTTTCCCAACTGAGGGATGGAATTCATCTCTCCTGCACTGGCAGGCGGATACTTTACCATTGAGCCACCTGTGAAGTCATTTGTTTTTAACAACTCTTTAAGCTCAAATTTATTATGTACTTTTAAAATAAATTAAATTTGTAAACTCTTATAAGCTTAGACATCAGTGGGGGGCAATGGAATAAGATTCTAGACTGATAGCTTTGCATTTGATAAAAAGTATGAAACCAGCCATGTGTTCCTGCACAAGTGTACGACATCATTAAAAAATACCAACACTGTGCCTTTAAAGACTATGATGCATAAAATGACATTGATGAAACCAGAAATGCTTCTTCTGAAGAAAAGAAAACTTGCAGAAGATAGAATGGCTGTTTTGCAGTATAGAGTTATTTCTTTTTTTTTTTCTTTCTTTCTTTTTTGTACATAGGGATGAATGGTGGTCATGAGGAGCCAGTGACACGGAAGCCTATGGGTGTGCAAATAATAATACCTAACAATGTTCTGTAGTGGGGAGAGCTCGCAATCTCTGGAAGTATTCAGAGTTTAAGTGTCTGGGAGGAACACAGAGAAAGGATTTCTAAACTGGAGTTCTAGAGTCCGAGTCTTGAGCTTGCAATTCTTGTTCTATCACTGGGGCACTGAACTTGAGCATTGTGAATAACGAAAGTAGTTACATCATAAATTTGTTGAGGATTAAATGAAGAGATGAAAATCCCTTAAGGTGGTAGGTTTCCAAATATAGCATGAGAAGACATCCTTAAATTTTACATATTATAATTTCACACATGCATAAACTCCCTTCTGTTTATAAGGCATTTATAGATCAACTCCTAATCATTAAACATAAAGTGCCACCTAAAGTGTAAAGAAAAATAAGACAGTCTCCTAATTTTGAGGAGCTCATCGTTCTCAAATTAAACAAAATGCCAAATCATATCAAAATGGCCTGACAGGTACTAACCAGAAAGTGTGGGAGCACAGAAAGAGCAGGCACTGGGCTCACCTGAATTTCTAAGCAGCAGACAGGAAGCCATAGAAGGATTCACAGCTTACAGCTCCTTTCTATTCTGGGTATTTCTGAAATACTTGAATAATTTCTACAAGTAGCTATTCTCATCATTACTTGAAACTTCATATGTTACTGTTAGAAAGTAGACTGGTATTCAGTATTTACTTCAAAATGTATGTATAAAAAGGGCTGGAAATGAATTGAGAGCAGGACTACAGCATTTATCTGAAAGCTATCGTTGCCCTTAATTTGAGAGAAGTGATGGAAACCAAGAAGATCATAAACCTCACAAGCCACTCTTTAGTACTACTACCGCTGGATTTATATTATGAAACACATCCTTATCATTTTTGGTATTTCTTAAAATA
Organism: Bubalus kerabau; assembly: GCF_029407905.1. Taxonomy (NCBI): domain Eukaryota; kingdom Metazoa; phylum Chordata; class Mammalia; order Artiodactyla; family Bovidae; genus Bubalus; species Bubalus kerabau. Next base: position 4,378,968 of record NC_073635.1, on the reverse strand, counting down.
TCTTTTTATTAAAACCTAAATTCAAAAAACTGTAATTTTGACAAAACTACCTTTCTCTCTCTAGAGTACACAATTTAACATAACCAGATTTTCTTTCTGCTTGGAGAAGCTTCTCCACTGGCTGCATATTTCAAGGTCTTTTCCATTCTTCAAATACCCATTGAATTCTACATTATTCTTCTTACCCAATGATTCTTCTTAATACATGGGCATTTTCTTTTATGTAATACCATACAAATATCATTCTTATATTCTACCATAATTTGTGTTAACATAGATTTTTTCTGTTTTCTTATTTTTATGAGTCTTACTGATTGATGAATCATCACTCACAACCCCTAAAACTGTACTTTGCTCCATAAATGTTTGCTAAATAGTGAAATTGAGCAGCCCATTAGACAGCCCTTACCTGTTTAATCCTAAAAGGGGTAAAGAAGTAGTTGTAGCAAATATTAATAATTTTACATAATTGTAGTTTTAAGAACTCTCACAATATAATTTGCTCTCAAATAATGTGGTTCAGAAAAATAACTAGTCATATATTCTTATCAAACTCTTTTGTTATATGATTGCTAAATTGCAACTCAGTAGCCAGTATCCTCTACTTCAGTCTTGTCCTTTGATAAAGCTTTATGAATTATGTGAATCATAGAAAATAAAGGAGCAAGTTGAGCATTATCTAAATCATAGAGCTACTGCTGCTGCTGCTGCTAAGTCGCTTCAGTCGTGTCTGACCCTGCGTGACCCCACAGACAGCAGCCCACCAGGCTCCCCCGTCCCTGGGATTCTCCAGGCAAGAACACTGGAGTGGGTTGCCATTTCCTTCTCCAATGCATGAAAGTGAAAAGTGAAAGTGAAGTCACTCAGTCATGTCTGACTCTTAGCAACCCCATGGACTGCAGCCTACCAGGCTTCTCCGTCCATGGGATTTTCCAGGCAAGAGCACAGGAGTGGGGTGCCATTGCCTTCTCCTATAGAGCTAGTAAATAAAAGCAATTCATTGGTATATGATTTTGTGCCAACATTTCATTATGTCTCTCAGGTTATTCTAATACACTTTAGAGACAATCAATCCTTTCCTTACAGCATCAATAGGTCCTAAGAAAAAGGTTACATACAAATTTTAAAGTGATAAAGCTAATAGAAAGGGATGAGTGAAACAAGTATTTCTTAAAAATTGCATGCAAAAAACTGTTTAAAAAACTATTTCCCTCAAAGAAATTTTCCAGTTTTGATATTTGCATGATTGAATGTCTATCTGTAATTCCTGCAGAGAATGACTATAAATATGATGGGAATTTTGTGATGAGCCTTAGAACTTCAATACTTTAGTTGGCTTTAGGGTAAAGACAGCCAGTGTGTTAGAATAGTATAGAAGTTTATTAACAAATCTATTTGTTCTAAGCCAGTAACTATACCATTGTTTCTTACTTTCGCCTTCCTTGCCTGGACTCCTTTAGGCTTTCTCAATTTTTTATTCTATTTTAGTTTAATAATGTTCACCTAAAGCAACACTTACTTAAGTGAGTGGCATGAAAGAGTAGTGCCATGATATTCTATAACAAAATGGAACCATTGTCATATAAGCCTGGAAAATACTACAAAACCCATTACCATTTAGCAATTCAATGTGCACATTGATATATTAAGGCCCAATAAATCATACAGTAAAGAAATCTCTTTAACTTGGTTGCCAACATTTTTTGACATTTACCATGTGACTCATTAGAAGTAATAAAGAATTGATAATGCACCATTGACTGTATTGATAATTATACTGATAATGCACCAATGATAAATTCTTTGCAGCCAAAGATGGAGAAGCTCTATACAGTCAGCAAAAATAAGACCAGGAGCTGACTGTGACTCAGATCATGAAGTCCATATTGCCAAATTCAGACTTAAACTGAAAAAAGTAGGGAAAACCAGTAGACCATTCAGGTATGGCCTAAATCAGATCCCTTATGACTATACAGTGGAAGAGACAAATAGATTCAAGAGATTAGATCTGATAGACAGAGTGCCTGAAGAACTATGGACAGAGGTTCATGACATTGTATAGGAGACAGGGGGCAAGACCATCCCCAAGAAAAAGAAATACAAAAAGGCAAAATGGTTGTCTGAGGAGCCCTTACAAATAGTTGTGAAAAGAAGAGAAGCTAAAGGCAAAGGAGAAAAGGAAAGATATAACCATTTGAATGCAGAGTTCCAGAGAATAGCAAGGAGAGATAAGAAAGCCTTCCTTGGTGATCAGTGCAAAGAAACAGAGGAAAACAATAGAATGGGAAAGACTATAGATCTCTTCAAGAAAATTAGAGATCCCAAGGGAACATTTCATGTAAAGATGGGCTCTATAAAGGACAGAAATGGTATGCAACTAACAGAAGCAGAAGATATTAAGAAGAGGTGGCAAGAATACACAGAAGAACTATACAAAAAGAGATCTTCATGACCCAGATAATCGCGATGGTGTCATCACTCACCTATAGCCAGACATTCTGGAATGCAAAGTCAAGTTGATCTTAGGAAGCATCACTATGAACAAAGCTAGTGGAGGTGATGGAATTCCAGTTGAGCCATTTCAAATCCTAAAAGATGATGCTGTGAAAGTGCTGCACTCAATATGCCAGCAAATTTGGAAAGCTCAGCAGGGGCCAGAGGACTGGAAAAGGTCAGTTTTCATTCCAATCCCATAGAAGGGCAATGCCAAAGATGCTCAAACTACTGTACAACTGCACTCATCTCACACCCTAGTAAAGTAATGCTCAAAATTGTCCAAGCCAGGCTTCAACAGTACATGAACTGTGAACTACCAATGTTCAAGCTAGCTTTAGAAAAGGCAGAGGAACCAGAGATCAAAATGCCAACATCCAATGGATCATCAAAAAAGCAAGAGAGTCCCAGAAAAACATCTACTTCTGTTTTACTGTCTACGCAAAAGCCTTTGACTGTGTGGATTACAACAAACTGTGGAAAATTCCTAAAGAGAGGTGAATGCCAGACCACCTGACCTGCCTGCTGAGAAATCTGTATGCAGGTCAAGAAGCAGCAGTTAGAACTGGACATGGAACAACAGACTGGTTCCAAATGGGGAAAGGAGTGTGTCAAGGCTGTATATTGTTACCCTGCTTATTTAACTTATATGCAGAGTACATCACGAGAAACGCTGGGCTGGAGGAAGCACAAGTTGAAATCAAGTTTGTTGGGAGACATATCAGTAACCTCAGATATGCCGTAACCTCAGATGACATCACCCTTATTACAGAAAGCAAAGAACTAAAGAGCCTCTTGATGAAAGTGAAAGAGGAGAATGAAAAACTTGGCTGAAAGCTCAACATTCAGAAAACTAAGATCATGGCATCTGGTCCCTCAGTTCATGGCAAATAGATGGGGAAATAGTGGAAACAGTGACAGACTTTATTTTCTTGGGCTCCAAAATCACTGCAGATGGTGACTGCAACCATGAAAATAAAAGATGCTTGCTCCTTGGTGGAAAAGCTATAACCAACCTAGACAGTATATTGTAAAGTGAAGACATTACTTTGCCAACAAAGTCTGTCTAGTCAAATCTATGGTTTTTCCAGTAGTCATGTATGGATGTGAGAGTTGGACTATAAAGAAAGCTGAAGGCCAAAGATGCTTTTGAACTGTGGTGTTGGAGAAGACTCTTGAGAGTCCCTTGGACTGCAAAGAGATCCAACCAGTCCACCCTAAAGGAAATCAGTCCTGAATATTCATTGGAAGGATTGATGCTGAAGCTGAAACTCCAATACTTTGGCCACCTGATGCAAGGAACTGACTCATTGGAAAAGATCCTGATACTGGGAAAGATTGAAGCTGGAGAAGGGGATGACAGAGGATGAGATGGTTGGATGGCATCACCAACTTGATGGACATGAGCTTGAGTAAGCTCTGGGAGTTGGTGATGGACAGGGAAGCCTGCATGCTGCAGTCCATGGGTTGCAAAGAGTTGGACACCACTGAGCAACTGACCTGAACTGAACTGAATGCACCATGGATCACATTAAGCACTTTACTTTCATGATATCATAAATTCCATAGCCATTCTAAGAAACATATGTTATTACACAGGCTTGTAGATGAGAAAATATTGTTTTACTAAAATAGAGAATTGTCTGAGATTGATAAAAGTGCTAAGACTGAGGACTGATCTGACTCAAGAATCCATGTATGTACCCACCTTTCTCTTCCATCCCAATATAATTGCATGACTTTATAAAACTATTTTAGATTTGATGGGGAAAAGGGAATATAATGAAGATAATAGAGAAGTTCCTGTTCAAAATATGCTTTTGCTGTGAAAAATGCTATTTGAAGGTAAAGCCTGGTAGCAGTTTAACAAAGTTGTGTCATTGTAAACAGAAATCTCATAGAACTCAAAAGTTCTTTTCTATCCTAGATGCACAGTTCTCTGGGCTATATCAACAATCTTTAATAAGCTTTTTACCATCACATTTTGTCTTAGCTGCTTAATATCTGTTTCATTCTTTCTTTTCTTTTACTCATTTGTACCTTGCAGTTATGGTATTTTGTTTACAGTTCATATTTACAAAGTGTTGAAGTAATGTTTCAGTTTAAAGGTCAAACAGTCTTCCCTCATACTTCTGCTTAATATGTGTTTTCTTAAGATTCAAATAAGCTCAACAATTAAAAAAAAACTAAATGAGTGATTCAGTTCAATTCAGTTCAGTTGCTCAGTTGTGTCCGACTCTTTGTGACCCCATGGAATGTAGCATGCCAGGCAACCCTGTCCATCAACAACTCCCAGAGTTTACTCAAACTCATGTTCATTGAGTCAGTGGTGCTATCTAACCATCTTGTCCTCTGCTGTCCCCTTCTCCTCCTGCCCTCAATCCTTCCCAGCATCAGACTCTTTTCCAATGAGTCAGCTCTTGGCATCAGGTGGCCAAAGTATTGGAGTTACAGCTTCAACATCAGTCCTTCCAATGAATATTCAGGACTGATTTCCTTTAGGATGGACTGATCGGATCTCCCTGCAGTCTGAGGGACTCTCAAGAATCTTCTCCAACACCACAGCTCAAACACATCAAATGAGTGATTACATATGCAATTAATTTACGTAATAAATTACTTGGTTTTAAAGACACTTAAGGATTAGGGTACCTTCAGCAAGCTCTTACTCAGTGTTGGATAATATACCAAGCACACGATAAAAACTAAAGTGAGATGTGAATTCTGTCTTCAAGGAGCAAGGAATCTAGTGGTGAAAATAGTTACATAGCAAATAAAATTCTATTACTCTAATACAGAGAGTGAGAAGTAGAGTGAATTCAGTGCACATGGAGAATTATGGAAACCCAGAAAAAAATCTCTCCCTGATTTTTGAAAGGTCAATGGATTAACAAAATGATTGTGATGAAGAATGGGGTTCCAACAGAACTGCATTCTGTAATCACTGATATGAAAAACAGAAATGTGTGTATGTGTGTGTGTGTGTGTATGTGTGTGTCTAAGTGCCTCTGAATAAATGCCTCATGACTGTCAGGGCATGACATAGAAATGATGAAATGGCACCACAAGAAATTGCACAGGCAGATGCAGATCAAGCTATGTAGGTCTGTTATATAAATAAATATATGAAATACACTGAAAATTTTATGCAGAGAACTGACATGGTTAGATTTGCATTCTTGATAGATTACAATGCCTTTAATCTGGGGAACAAATTTTCATGAAACATAACCAATGATGAGAACAAATTGGACTTTATCATGATTATTGAGGTAGGAGATGATGAGGACTTGAGTAAAAGAAATGGTAATAAAGATGGAGTTGAACAGATCAATTCATGCAAACATAAGATGGTAGATGGATTGCTTTTGATATGTGTGTGGGAAGGTGTCATCACTCGAATGTTTGTGTTCTCCCAAAATTTCAGTGTGTTGGTATTTGGAGATAGAGCTATTGGGAGACAATTATGTTCAGAAGAGGTCAAGTAGGTGGTACCCCATGTTGGGGCTAGTGCCATTATAAGAGGAGCGTGCTCTCTCTCTCTCTCCCTCCCTCCCTCTCTGTCTCCATCACATGAGGACACAGTGAGAGTGGTCATCTGCAAGCCTGGAAAAGAGAGATCTCTATGAAAAACAAATGTCTGTTGCCTAAGCTAGCTAGCCTTTGGTATTTTTTATAGCAGCCTGAGGTGATTAAGACAGAGAATGGGACTAGAAGTTCTTAAACTCAACTCCCCCATATCTACACTGTGTGCAGGGCTGAATGACAGAGGCACAAACTAAAATTGAGAAAATAGGAGGAGTATTATGTCTGAAGGAAGGATAATTGGTTTTGATGTGTACATACTGAATTTGAGGCAAGGATGTCTAATAAGAAATTTTATATATATAAGAGGTGATGAGGGGCTTCCCTGATAGCTCAACTGGTAAAGAATCTGCCTGCAATGCAGGAGACCCTGGTTTGATTCCTGGGTCGGGAAGATCCACTGGAGAAGGGACAGGCTACCCACCCCAGTACTCTTGGGCTTCCCTTGTGGCTCAGCTGGTAAAGAATCTACCAGCTGAGCCCTGGGTTCAATTCCTGAGTTGGGAATATCCCCTGGAGAAAGGAAAGGCTACCCATTCCAATGTTCTGGCTTGGAGAATTCCATGGACTGTATAGTCCATGGGGTCACAAAGAGATGGACATGACTGAGTGACTTTCACTCACTCACTCAAGAGGTGATGAAAACATGACCAAAAGGAGGGAAAGAGCAAAAGCTACTGTAAGATATAAGTATGCACAGATGTTCCTCAAATACCTCCAAAGAGCTTCTCCCTGTCTATATATCACATAAGGTAAGATAAAAGGTAATTTTGCCTTAAGTTAAGTGAAAAATGTCAGATATTTTGCATACTCAGCTTCCTCTTCTTGTGAAGTTTAATTTCCTTTGGCAATACTTTATTTTCTTGACGGATGAAGGCCATTTTGGAGACATGTTAATTGAACATAAGTAAGAAACTAAAAGAATTCCATACTGATTTCCCAAAAGCAATTGGGAGACAAGGAAGTAAAATTATCTAAAGAGAAGATAATACGATTTCTGGGGATAGAGTAAGAATATTTCTATTACAAGAAAATAAAATTCAACTCAATTTAAGAAAAATAAGAATTATTTGGCTCGCATGACAAAATGTTCAGTGATATCTGGCTTCAGGCATAGCTTGATCCAGGGTCTCCAACAGTGTCATCAAAGCTCAAATACTACTCTCTTTCCCTGCTCTCCTTTTCTCTGAAGGGTCTTGTTCTCTTGTTACTTCTGTCTATGGTCGGGTTCCTAGTAGCTCTTTGTTTATATCATCCTAAGAATTTTATTAGGAAAAAAAGTCTATTTATTTTGAGCTCAAAAGAAAATCCCAGAATTAAGTCTTATTGGCCAGACTTGAGGCATATGTTTATCCCAGAACCATTATCTCCAGTGGGGATAGAGTGTGTAGATTGGCTCAGCCTGAATTGTTTGCCCACAGAGGGTGCTGGCTTGGGAGAAGAAGATACAGCACCACTGAAATGGGAGGAAATCTCCAACCGAAAGTCAGGTTCTGACTTAAGAGAGAAGAATGGAACCTGGCATGGCAGAGTCAACAGCTATTCACCACAGAGCCTCACCACAAAAATAACTAGCTTGGAAGGAAGAAAGGTGTGCCTCTGTGTTGGGTTTGTGAACATCCAGCTGTGTGTCCACACTCACAGTGACAAGAGTCTACAGCAGGCTACTCCATCCTAGTTTTTTTTCATTTGAAAGATTCCTCCTTTTCACTCACTGGATTTAAAAAGCTGGAGAAGACTCTCACCGGGTCCTTGCTCCTAATAATTGTATTAGCTCTTAAGAAGACATCTGAGACATCTCTGGGTAACTTGAGTCCTGTCATACCCTCTCACTCTCATTCGAAGCAAATAATGCTGTGTCCAATTTAGCATCAGAAAAACCTGATCTGAATTCATTCCCTAAATATTGACACATCATAGGAAATGTACAAATGACAGCTCATCAAAATGTGTCCAGAACGGTCAGGGACCACATAATGATCAAGATAATATGAAATTTAAAACCATTTTCCTGTTGCCTTCTTTCCTTCACTAAGTCAATACACTCATTTTCCCACTCCCTCCCTCCTTTCCTGCTGTCTGCTTCCATTAAATTAACAAAAAGACAGTTATCAATCATGCACAATTCAATGTGGATGGCGCTCGAGTGGCAGCCTTGCTCCTTGTCCTTCTGCAAACTGCTGAGAGTCAGAGGGATTGTGAAACTGATTTTCTATATGGCTCCAGAGAGCTGAAACTCATTTTTCCACTCTGGAAAAATAGAACTGGAAGAATAGTATTGATTTGTGCTTCATTTAAATACAAACATGTGATATGTCAGTTAAATTATATGCCAAATACATACTAAGTATCTAAATAGTCTACAAAATTTATAAAATCATTTAATTTATTAAATATCAAAATCTCAAACAAATTACTTTTAAACAGTACTTTATAAGAAAGAAAAAGTTGAGCACTTTTTAAATGACATACTAACAAGTTAGAAGCCACACTGGACACTCAATGGAAATGTGTTTTTGAATAGTTGTACATAGCATATTTAGAGTAAATACAGAAAATGAATGCATGCTCGGTGAAGGCAATTAGAACCAAATCTGTTCCCAGCAAGCAGTTTAGTGTCTGACATAGTAGGTTCTGCATAAATATTTGTTGAATGATCAAATGAAAGAGAATTCCATTATATAAGATCTGGAAACAGAAATTGTACATACAGTAACTAATGCAAAAGGTCTTTGGAGAAAACAGACTAAAAAAACAAAAAAAGGGGGGAAATCATCATAATCAAGGTTCTATACTACTAGAGTAAAAATCTTTGAGAGAAAACGTAAATTGCTTCCTGACAGCTTCTGTAATGCTAATAGAATCTTTAGACTCCATTGTTGCACTGATGATTCACCTGTAAGAAGCAAGCACACTTTTTTTTCCCCTCATTATCAGCCCATTTCTGGTCTGATTTGCTTTAGATGATTTAGACTCTGCTGCATCTGAACTGTGACTTTGCTTATCAGAAAAGAGAATGAAAAATGAACAAAAGAAGGGGAGGAGGATTATAAGAAGGAAAAAAAAAAAACCACACGAGTGTAAAAGTATCTCAGTGTCCTGCCCAGTGTTTATGATTTAGGTTGAAATGTTAAGTATTTAAGGACTTTTCCCTGCATCTGACTCCTGCAAAATCTACTATCTGGCATCCAAAGGATGTTACTTTATGGTGTGTGAAACAAAACCTGTTTTGTTTTAGTTTGCTTTTCAAACTGTCTGCAGTCCATAGCAACAGAGTTAGGGAATCCAGCTACATTACAGTATTCTTTTGCCATTCCTCACTGCAACCACTCCTTGTGGCCACAACTGAAGTTTGTCAGTTTAAGTCCGAAGTATATCTCTTGCCCATTAGCAGGCAGCTTTGACAATTTTTAAATAATATTAAGGCATTCGGGAGCCCAGGAAGGCCAGAGAGAAAGCATTAAGCCAAGTGTCCATTTCCCTAGAGAGCTGCCACTCTGTCGCTGCCACGGGGCACAAATGAAGCTGTGATGACCTGTGGGCAATATATGAATTCAGAACCAGCCACAGCATTTCATTTCAAAAGCTAAAGCTCTCATATTTACTTTACCCAGTGATAAGACCAGATGTCGGGTTTGTTATTGCAAGCCTCAGTATGTGGAGTGTGGGTTTACACTCAAACACCTGTAAGTGATCCTTTTTAAGACTAGTTTGATAGCAAACAAAGAGCCTGAATTAATATAAATCTTATTACAAGTAAAATGAAAATGGATCCCCCATCTTGATTTGCATTACTGTTTTGTTTTTATGGTTTCCCTCTCTGGAGAACTAAGTCTGAGATACTATGCACAGAAGGATGATATGGTAACCTGGTCAATCCAGCAATATTGCTTTATTTGCAGGCAGCTATACAGTTGGCTGCTATGTTAATGCAATTTTTTTTAATTGTTTAGTGCAGACCAACAAAGGATCACACTAATTTTCCCAGTTTAAAAGCGTTAATTTCATTCCCCCATTTCTGAGTTCTGTTCTTTTCTCACTTTTCCGTGATTATATAGCCTATCTGTATAGGTTTATAATGCATGCAGAGCATTTCCTTGTGTGGAAGCTTTCTGGCAGTGATAGAATAGCAAAATCCACCTTTCATTTTAATGTTTATTAACTTCTTTAGTCTTTCTCTCCAGGAAAGAACCTGAAAAGTCTAGGTAGAAGTGTCAATTTTAAGAGAAAGCAAGCTTACTCTTAAATAATAAAAACTGCTGAATGTGAGCTATATTTTAAAAATTCATCAAAAAGGCATCACTTCCTTTAATGCATCAAATTTTATTAATTAAAATTGCCTTCCCTCGTCTTTCTGCACATTAGCATTTTTGATAGCTGGTTAGTAAACATAAGCATCGTAATGGGTTCTTCTAAGATGATTTTTCAGGCTCTTTAGAGAGCTACTCTGACTTATCTATATTGGAAACATCTACATTGGAAACATTACACTTGCAAAAACTACACTATCTGTAAGGTAGTTCAAATGTGGTTTTGTCACCATTTTGCCTAGTAATAAGTGAGGGAGGGAGAATAAAAGATTAGAATTCACTTCATTAATGCAAGATCCATCTTCTTAACAAAGTTCAAGTATACAGCGCAGAACTGTTAATTCTCATGACCATGCTGTACTTTAGATCCAGAAAGCATTCATCTTGCCTAAATGAAGCTTTGTGCCCTTTAACCAGCACCTCCCCATCGCACCTCCCTCTGTCCCCCAGCAACCACCATTCTAGTCTCTGCTTTTATACTTTTGACTGTTTTATTTTATATTGTTTTATTGAGATATAATTGATATATGACATTGTATTAGTCTGGGGAAGCCCATAATGATTTGAAAAGTATATATATTGTGAAATGATTATCATAAATTTAGTTAGCATTACCTCACATAGTTACAATATTCTTCTTGTGATGAAACCTTTTAAGATATTTTTCTCCTGAAACTTTCAAATATACAGTAAAGTACTGTCAAATATATTTAACAATAATAACCATGCTGTCTGTTACATCACCAGGACTTATTGGTCTTATAACTGGAAGCTTTTACCTTCTAACCACCTTCCCCAATTTTACAAGCCCTCACTCACCAGCCTTTGGGAGCTACCAATCTCTTTGCTTTCGAGTTTCTACACATAAGTGAGATCATACGGTATTTATCTCTCTCTGACTTATTTTGCTTACCATGATACCCTCAAGACTTCTCCATGTTTTTGCAAATGAGACCTTCTGATATACTTTCTACTGCATAAGCATGTACTCAGTACAGGATAGCTAATAATGAAAGACGGGACAACAAAAAATCACTTTATCAATTATTACTTTTTCCTTTCTACATTTTTAAGGATACAATAAACTGCACTGTACCATCTGCTGAGGAATATTAGTCTATGGAAAAAAAGGGTTAATGTGGAAACAGTCAGTGATACATCTACTCACTTTAGTCCAAAAGGAACTGCATGCTAAGCTTTCTTGGTTGTCTTCACAGGTAAAAAAGCATGGAGCTCCTGGCAAATTTATATCGTGAGGGGCAATAATGATTTTGATGTTGAAAGTAAATGCTTTACTTATCATGATTGGTGTGCATGTTTTTAACCTCAAGCTCTTCTTAAGGTAATTTCTCCATCAGAATTTTAAAAAGCAGGTGTAAGCTTAGAAATGAAGACAAATCCACAGAATGAAAGCAGTCAGTACCAGTGCAAGGTCCTATGTCCGCATCCTGTAACTACATGTTGTCAAGAACTGCTGCTGCTACTGCTGCTGCTAAGTTGCTTCAGTCGTGTCGGACTCTGTGCGACCCCATAGACGGCATCTCACCAGGCTCCCCTGTCCCTGGGATTCTCCAGGCAAGAACACTGGAGTGGGTTGCCATTTCCTTCTCCAACACATGAAAGTGAAAAATGAAAGTGAAGCTGCTCAGTCGTGTCCGACTCTTAGCGACCCCATGGACTGCAGCCTACCAGGCTCCTCCGTCCATGGGATTTTCTAGGCAAGAGTACTGGAGCAGGGTGCCATTGCCTTCTCTGTGTCAAGAACTAGTCAAGTACAATTAAGGCAAAACAATAATAATAATAATAATATAATCAAGCATACTAATTAGTAGTGTAGCAATGAGGTTAGCATTCAAATTTGACCCTGAAATATATAAATAAACTGAAAGAATGCAAGAAATAGGAGGTCATTCACTTATTCATATTGGAGCAAAGTAGGGAAAAGTGGGAATGTGCTAATTGGAAGGAATAATCCCAGGGTTGTAAGTATACTTAATACTCATCCATACCACCACTCATCTCCCAACCTTAACCTTGTTACTAGATTCACAGAAAGGAATCAGTTATTTCTAAAAATGAATTTTTCAAACTCTACAAAGCATATAAAAAAAGGAGTATATTATTTATTCTGACTTGGAGCTGAGTGGATTAATTCAACCATCTTTTGTAAATGTGTTTTTATGTTACATCAAAGCTAAATGACTCTCTGCTGTTGGCAATGCGTTACCTGGGTCTCAGTTCTTCCTTTGACTGGGAGAGTGATGATGAGCACATCGTTAAATGTCCCCAAGCCCCAGTATCCTTATCTACATATTGAAGAAATAAGATACATGTACTTGTCAAAGAGAAGTGCTACAGAAATCAAAGGCAAAGCACTTTATTAGCCATTAACAAATTGGTTAAGAGCAGACTCTGAATTGACTTGCCTCAATTCTTATCCTGGCTTTATGCTTACAAGCTGTAGAGACACAGGCTAGTGATTCCACCTTTCTGTACGTCAGTTTCCTCTCCAGTAAAATGAGGATGACAATACTACTTACCTCATAGAGTTGTCAGAATTGAAAGGGTTAATTAAGGTAAAGAAATTTGTGTCTGGCATATACTGCTATCTAAGCACTTGTTGTTATTGCTATAGATATAATGTTGAGAATTCTAACAGATTCTTCTCATACACAACATAAACTGTTTACACTGAAGTTTTAGCACATATTTGAGTTGGTGGAAAAAGAGCTTGAAGAAAATGATTCAGCACATAAAGAGTGAAAATGATCTCCCCAAAGCTAAGGCAATCATCAAAAATTCCCTGGGCTTTCATTACCCTAAACTGTCAATTTATTGTATTTCAGTGCCCCATAATGATGGTGGTCATTATGTCTTGCTAAAAATGTAACTGCATTACATCAAACACTTTTCAAAGTTAATACAAGAATCTAAGTTATACACACTCACACATATATGTAGCTTTAGAGCAAGTATTTAGCTTCGAAAATAATTGCATATCATTTTTCAACAAAATAAGGAAAGATAGTTGACTAGAAAGATGATAAATGCATAGATATGTAATCAGAATTTTGTTGCTGAGAAAATATATTTTGAAGTCTCAGTTTGGAATGTAAGATATCGGGGATATTGGTTCAATGGTCAGTGGTTTCCTAGCAGGAGGTCACTGACTCACAGGGGAAGACCAGGTCATGTTACCACCTGAGAAGGAGGAAATTCCCACCTCTCAGCCTAGGCTGAGATAAATCCTGAGCTAGGTACAATCCTCCCCCCACTTCCTCAGATACAGCTTCAGTCTGTGTGATGTTGTTGCAGGTTTCCATGGAGTGTATCTGTACCTGAAACTGATTGAAAAGATTTCACATTGTACAGCCCCTCCTCTGAGTTGCTTCTCTTCCCACACCCATCAACTGCCAGGCCAGCTTCTTATTTGTGTGTTTTTGGTCTTTTTTAGAACCTGATATACATACCTTTGATGGTTCAGATAATAAAGATTCTGCTTACAAGGCAGAAGACTGGGGTTCAATTCCTGGGTGGGGAACATCCCATGGAGAAGGGAATGGCAACCCACTCCAGTATTCTTGGAGAGTTCCATGGACAGAGGAGCCTGGTGGGCTATAGTCCATGAGGTCACAAAGAGTCGGGTACGACTGAGTGACTAACACACACAATCACGAATAATAGCTAATAGATGGTCAAAAATTCTAAATTTATATCCATTTTATTTTAATGATTACTTGATAGTTTGTATGCAATACCAAGGAAAATAAAAATTTATCCACAAAATTAACTTTTAGTGGCTCAAGCAACAATAGCTGTTAGGAAAACTACTCATAAAAGAAGAGCCAAGCCAAGTGATTTTAAGGAGACATGCAATCATTTTCTACTATAAATCAGGAAAATTGAAAAGTAACAGACTGTTTAGATTTACAAATGAAAAAAAATTGCGTATGGATATTTTCATACATATTCAGAGTGTTATCTGCATTCACAAAAACACAACACAAATTCATTTCACACATAAAAAAGTATGAAATGTGAAATGTTAGGGCATCATTTAATCCATAGGTATATGCGTGTATGACAAGGAGGCTCATTTTATTTCTTCTCTAATAAGAAGGACACTACAGTAGAAAATATGGAAATTTCTAACATAGTATATTCATACATCTAGACTATCTCAAGAGGACAGTCTTTCTTTGTTTTTGAGGTCATCATAAAACTCAGTGACCTGTGAAGATAAGAAATTACTGGATCTGTTGCTCTTGCAGCCATGAATCTGGCTGAATCTCAGTGATGGCATAAAGGGACAAAGTATACATTTTAAAAAATTGTGCACCCTAGACATTTTCCATAGCCACATTTTCACTGTGTCAACCAACAGGGTTGTCTTGGCCATAACACTCATATCATGGAAAACGATGAATTTTATATTCTAAAGACTTGGCTATAGAACAAGAACGAACTGACTATGCCTGCTGACTCAAAGTAATCCACACTCAAGTGGTAAATTATAGGATGAATGATCAAAATAAGTAATTTACTTTTGATGCTAGGGAACAACCACATATACTATAAAGCACAGACACATCATTTAGTGAGTTGCAAATATTAAGCTTTGAAAAGTTATCCTTTTCATTATCCTAAGGACTGTATTGGGTTTCCCTTGTGGCCCAGAGGTAACGAATCCACCAGTAACACAGGAGCCACAGAAGACGTGGGTTTGATTCCTGGGTCAGGAAGATCCCCTGAAGGAGGGCAGGGCAACTCACTCCAGTATTCTTTCCTGCAGTATCACATGGTCAGAGGAGGCTGGTAGGCTATCGTCCATAGGGTTGCAAAGAGACAGGCATGACTGAAGTGACTCAGCACACACTCAAGGACTGTATTACAACAGAAAATTTTTAAATTGGTACGTGATATTTGAGTTTATTATTGGGCAAGTTTGAGTAGCACCAACTGGAAGACAAGAGACTCAAAGCTGACTCCAACGCTAGCAGTGACTCAGTCAGTATGACTATGAACCTCACAGCTCAAGGCCCTTGATTGCTTATAGCAAAAAGAGGGGACTGGACAAAAGATCTGGATTCTGACCTAGTCTCTGAGACTAGACAAGATATTAAATGCTGAGTTTTCAAATCTCAAATTTTTTATCATATTTCAAACTGCTCAAAAGGTGTTTATACAAAGAAAAGGAAGGAAAAAAAAAGAAAAAATGGGGAAAATAATTCTATTCATATTCCTAGGAATAAATCAGAAAATTTGAGAATGAGGAGAAGAACATAAAAAAATTGCAAGTTTTGTTTATTCCATCCACTCATCAGATCAGATCAGATCAGTTGCTCAGTAGTGTCCGACTCTTTGTGACCCCATGAATCACAGCACGCCAGGCCTCCCTGTTCATCATCAACTCCCAGAGTTCACTCAGACCCACGTCCATTGAGTCAGTGATGCCATCCAGCCATCTCATCTTCTATCGTCCCCTTCTCCTCCTGCCCCCAATCCCTCCCA
Source organism: Bubalus kerabau (assembly GCF_029407905.1). NCBI lineage: Eukaryota > Metazoa > Chordata > Mammalia > Artiodactyla > Bovidae > Bubalus > Bubalus kerabau. The sequence continues at coordinate 4,363,069 of NC_073635.1, read as the reverse complement.
GCATCAGAGTCTTTTCCAATGAGTCACCTCTTCGCATGAGGTGGCCAAAGTACTGGAGTTTCAGCTTTAGCATCATTCCTTCCAAAGAAATCCCAGGGCTGATCTCCTTCAGAATGGACTGGTTGAATCTCCTTGCAGTCCAAGGGACTCTCAAGAGTCTTCTCCAACACCACAGTTCAAAAGCATCAATTCTTCAGCACTCAGCTTTCTTCACAGTCCAACTCTCACATCAACACATGACCACTGGAAAAACCATAGCCTTGACTAGACGAACTTTGTTGGCAAGTAATGTCTCTGCTTTTGAATATGCTATCTAGGTTGGTCATAACTTTCCTTCCAAGGAGTAAGCGTCTTTTAATTTCATGGCTACAGTCACCATCTGTAGTGATTTTGGGGCCCAGAAAAATAAAGTTTGACACTGTTTCCACTGTTTCCCCATCTATTTCCCATGAAGTGGTGGGACCGGATGCCATGATCTTCGTTTTCTGAATGTTCAGCTTTAAGCCAACTTTTTCACTCTCCACTTTCACTTTCATCAAGAGGCTTTTTAGTTCCTCTTCACTTTCTGCCATAAGGCTGGTGTCATCTGCATATCTGAGGTTATTGATATTTCCCCCGGCATTCTTGATTCCAGCTTGTGTTTCTTCCAGTCCAGCGTTTCTCATGATGTACTCTGCATAGAAGTTAAATAAACAGGGTGACAATATACAGCCTTGACGTATTCCTTTTCCTATTTGGAACCAGTCTGTTGTTCCATGTCCAGTTCTAACTGTTGCTTCCTGACCTTCATACAGATTTCTCAAGAGGCAAATCAGGTGTTCTGGTATTCCCATCTCTTTCAGAATTTTCCACAGTTTATTGTGATCCACACAGCCAAAGGCTTTGGCTTAGTCAATAAAGCAGAAATAGATGTTTTTCTGGAACTCTCTTGCTTTTTCCATGATCCAGTGGATGATGGCAATTTGATCTCTGGTTCCTCTGCCTTTTCTAAAACCAGCTTGAACATTAGGAAGTTCACGGTTCAGATATTGCTGAAGCCTGGCTTGGAGAATTTTGAGCATTACTTTACTAGTGTGTAAGATGAGTGCAATTGTGCAGTAGTTTGAGCATTCTTTGGCATTGCCTTTCTTTGGGATTGGAATGAAAACTGACCTTTTCCAGTCCTTTGGCCACTGCTGAGTTTTCCAAATTTGCTGGCATATTGAGTGCAGCACTTTCACAGCATCATCTTTCAGGATTTGGAATAGCTCAACTGGAATTCCATCACCTCCACTAGCTTTGTTCGTAGTAATGCTTTCTAAGGCCCACTTAACTTCACATTCCAGGATGTCTGGCTCTAGGTCAGTGACCACACCATCGTGGTTATCTGGGTCGTGAAGATCTTTTTTGTACAGTTCTTCTGTGTATTCTTGCCATCTCTTCTTAATATCTTCTGCTTCTGTTAGGTCCATACCATTTCTGTCATTTATCAAACCCATCCTTGCATGAAATATTCCTCTGGTATCTCTGATTTTCTTGAAGAGATTCTAGTCTTTCCCATTCTGTTGTTTTCCTCTATTTCTTTGCATTGATCACTGAGGAAGGCCATCCACTCATACAAATACACATTTCCCTTCCCCACCAATTTGTGAAGCAATATGGCTCAAATAGCTGTATAATTATATGACAAAACACAATCCTCTTAAAAAGGGGATCACCATCAAGTCTTTCTTCAAGCTGATACTCAATGATGATGGTCCAAAACTACTCCCAACAAAAAGAAGAGTTGAGCCAGAGGAAAACAACCTCACCACCTCTGCCTTTGCATACACACCACAAGCCTCAGAGATGCCCCCAGTGCCCTCACAGTGTAACAGTGTTCAAACTCATCTTTCCTCTAGGCACCAACTTCTGACTTACATGAAAACCAGAAAGTAGACAATTCTTTAGAAAGCTGAAACCTCTTGATTCGTTATGTCTAGATAAGTCTTGATGTATGATATAAACCAGTTTAACATGGTGCTTAAGGGAGAAATTATGGTTGGGCTTTAGAATGCTAAGCAGCATTCTTGGGAATCTGTGCCCAGCTGTTTTCAAAAGTGTACTCTGTGAACTCATAACACCCTCAGAAAAGCTGATCATCACTCTCCAGGTATCTGGGACAACCAGGAAGGGAACAAAAGCCTGAATGTAGAAGTCATTTTTCTTTTTTTGGTCTTTTATGCATGCAAAATGTGTTTCTGGTCATGAAAGAGGTAACAGTTCTCTTTATCCTTCAAACTTACCTGAAGCACTTTCGTTTTTTAAGTGTTTATTGGAGTATGATTGCTTTATAATATTGTGTTATATGCATTATGTATATGTTACATGTGTACAGCAAAGTGAATCAGCCATAGGTATACATATATCCCTCTCTTTGAGAATTCCTTCCCATTTAAGGAACCGCAGAGCATTGTATACACTTTAGAACTTTTTATATTAAAAATCTGATTTCTTCCTGTATCTGTGGATATCCTTTTCTTGGATCATAGCCTTGTCATGGTTAAGGGCCCTGCGTAACTCAGTGAAGCTATCAACCATGCCGTGCAGCCATGCCATGCAAAACTGACAGGTCATAGTGAAGAGTACTAATAAAACATGGCCCACTCGAGGAGGAAATGGCAGCGTTCCACTATTCTTGACTGCAGAACCCCATGGACAGTATGAAAAGGCAAAAAGTTATGGCACTGGAAGATGAATGCCCAGGTCAGAAGGTATCCAATATGCTACTGGGGAAAGGCAGAGGGCAATTACTAACAGCTCCAAAAAGGATGAAGTGGCTGGACCAAAGCAGAAATAGTGCTCAGCTGTAGATGTGACAGTTGGAGAAAGTAAAATCCAATGCAATATTGCATAAAAACAATATTGCATAGAAACCTGAAATGTTAGGTCCATGAATCAAGGTAAATTGGATGTGGTCAAGCAGGGGATGGCAACAGTGAACATAGACATCTTAGGAATCAGTGAACTAAAATGGAGAGGAATGGTTGAATTTAATTCAAATGATGATTATATATACTACTGTTTGCAAGAGTCCCTTACAAGAAATGGAGTAGCCCTCACAGCCAACAAAAGAGTCCAAATGCTGTACTTGGGTGCAATGTCCAAAACAACTGAATGATCTCTGTTCATTTCCAAGGCAAACCACTCAATATCACAGTAATCCAAGTCTATCCCCCAAACACTGATGCCAAAAAAGATGAAGTTTACCGGTTCTATGAAGACTTACAACAGCTTCTAGAACTAACACCATAAAATGATGCCCTTGACATCATAGGGGATTGGAATGCAAAAGTAGGAAATCAAGAGACATCCAGAATAACAGGCAAGCTTGGCTTTGGAGTACAAAATTAAGCAGGGTGAAGGCTAACAGAGTTTTGTCAAGAGAATACACTGGTCATAGAAAACACTGTGTTCCAATAACCCAGGAGACAACTCTACATATGGATATCATTACATGATCAACACAGAAATCAGATTTATTATATTATTTGCAAGCAAAGATGGAGAAGCTCCATGTAGTCAATAAAAATAAGACTTGGAACTGACTGTGGCTTAGATCATGAGCTCCTATTGCAAAATTCAGGCTTAAATTGAAGAAAGTAGGGAAAGCCATTAAATCATTCAGGTATGATCTAAATCAAATCCCTTATAATTATACAGTGGAGGTGATGAACAAATACAGGGGGTTAGGTATTTTAGATAGAGGGCTTGGAGAACCATGAATGCAGGTTTGTAACAATATATAGGAGGCAGTGACCAAAACCAATCCATAGAAAAAGTAATGCAAGATGGCCAACTAGTTGTCTGAGGAGGCTTTATAAATAGCTGAGAAAAGAAGAGGTACAAAAGGCAAGGGAGAAAGGGAAATATACACCCAACTGAATGCAAAGTTCCAGAAAATAGAAAAGAGATAAGAAGGCCTTCTTAAATGAGCAATGCAAAGAAACAGAGGAAAATAATGGAATGGGAAATACTAGAGATCTCTTCAAGGAAATATTTCATGCAAAAATGGACACAGTAAGGGACAGAACTAGTAAAGACCTAAAAGAAACAGAAGATATTAAAAAGAGGTGGCAAGAAAACACAGAAGAACTATACAAAGAAGCTTGTAATGACCTGGATAACCATAATGGTGTGGTCACTCAGGTCAGTTCAGTTCAGTTCAGTAGCTCAGTCATGTTCAACTTTTCGTGACCCCACAGACTGTAGAATGCCAGGCCTCCCTGTCCATCACCAACTCCCGGAGTTTGCTCAAACTCATGTTCATTGAGTCGGTGATGCCACCCAACCATCTCATTCTCTGTCATCCCCTTCTCCTCCTGCCTTCAATCTTTCCCAGCATCAGGTTCTTTTCCAATGAGTTAGTTCTTTGCATCAGGTGGCCAAAGTATTGGAGTTTCAGCTTCAGCATCAGTCCTTCCAATGAATATTCAGGACTGATTTCCTTTAGGATTGACTGGTTTGATCTCCTTGCAGTCCAAAAGACTCTCAGGAGTCTTCTCCAACACCACAGTTCAAAAACATCAATTCTTCAGTGCTCAGCTTTCTTTACAGTCCAAATATACAACTATTCATACATGACTACCAGAAAAATCTACTAGCTTTGACTAGACAGACTTTTGTTGGCAGAGTAATGTCTCTGCCTTTTAATGTTGCCAAGACATCTTGGAGTGTGAAGTTAAGTGAGTATTAGGAAGCATTGCTAGGATCAAAGCTAGTAAAAGTGATGGAATTCAATCCAAGCTATGTAAACTCCTAAATGATAATGCTGTTAAAGTGCTGCACTCAATGTGTCAGCAAATTTAAAAAACTCAGCAGGTGCCACAGGATGGGAAAAAGTCAGTTTCCATTTTAATCCCAAAGAAGGGCAATGCCAAAAAATGTAAAGATTTCTGTATAATTTCATTCATTTCACATGCTAGCAAGCTTACACACAAAATCCTTCAATCTAGGCTTCAGCAGTACATGAACTGAGAACTTCTAGATGTACAAGCTGAGTTTTGAAGAGGCAGAGGAACCAGAGATTGAATTGCTGACATTTCCTGTATCATGGATAAAGCAAGGAAAAAAAATTTTGTTTTAAAAATCTACTTCTTCAGCTTCATAGACTGGAATAAAGCCAAAGGTTTTACTTTGACTGTGTGGATCACATCAAAGTGTGGAAAATACTTAAGAGATGGGAGTATCAGACCTCCTAAAGTGTCTCTTGAAAAACCTGTGTGCAGGTCAAGAAGCAACAGTTAGAATTGGACATGGAACAACTGACTGGTTCCAAATTGGGGAAAGAGTATCAAAGCTGTGTATTAACACCCTACTTATTTAACTTATATGTAGAGTACAGCACTGAAACTCTGGCCTGGATGAATCACAAACTAGAATCAAGATTGCTGGGAAAATCAACAACCTTAATGGCACCTTAATGGCAGAAAGTGAAGAAGAACTAAAGACCCTCTTGATGAGGGTAAAATAAGAGAGTGAAAAAGCTGACTTAAAACTCAGCATTCAATAAACTAAGATCATGGCATCTGGTCCCATCACTTCATGATAAACAGAAGTGAAGAAAGTGGAGACAGTGACAGATTTTCTTTTTTGGAGCTCCAAAATCACTGAGGTGACTGCTGCCATGAAAATAAAGGATGCTTGCTCGTTGGAAGGGCAGCTATGACAAGACTGCTGCTGCTAAGTCGTGTCTGACTCTGTGAGACCCCATAGAGGGCAGCCCACCAGGCTCCCCCATCCCTGGGATTCTCCAGGCAAGAACACTGGAGTGGGTTGCCATTTCCTTCTCCAATGCAGGAAAGTGAAAAGTGAAAGTGAAGTCGCTCAGTCGTGTCCGACTCCTAGCGACCCCATGGACTGCAGCCTACCAGGCTCCTCCATCCATGGGATTTTCCAGGCAAGAGTACTGGAGTGGGGTGCCATTGCTTCTCTGATGACAAGACTAGATAGCATAATAAAAAGCAGAGACATCACGTTGTTGATGAAGGGCCATATAGTCAAAGCTATAGTTTTTCCACTAGTCATGTACGGATGTGAGAGTTAGATAATAAAGAAGGTTAAGCACCTTGATGCTTTCAAATTGTGGTTATGGAGAAGGCTCTTGAAAGTTCCTTGGACTGCAAAGAGATCAATCCGATCAATCTTAAAGGAAATTAACACTGAATATTCATTGGAAGGACTGATGCTGAAGCTGAAGCTCCAGTACTTTGGCCACCTGATGGGAAGAACCAGATCATTGGAAAAGACCCTGATGCTGGGAAAGATTAAAAGCAAAAGGAGAAGAGGGCGGCAGAGGATGAGATAGTTAGTATCACCATTCAATGGACATGAACATGAGCCAACTCCAGGAGATAGTGGAGCCTGGCGTGCTGCAGCCCATGGTGTCGCAAATAGTCAGGCAGGACTCGGGGACTGAACAAGAGCAACAATATCCTTGTGCATAAAATGCATGGGTGAGGTCTTAATACCCTTTGTACTGAAAACAAGTCTTTTCAGATATAACAGTGAGCACCCTGTTCCTTCTCTACCCATATTCTTTTTACTGCTGTCTGCATTAAATTCCAACTATATTTTTTGAAAGCCAAATTTATTTTCAGTATTAATAATCTGAAAAGTCACCCTTATCCAGCCTCAAACTGGCCTTTTGTCTCATTCTATAAGGTTATTCACTTTTCACTATCCTTTGGAATTCTCACATAGAGAGAAGCAGAATTATTAGGTTTTAAATACTAATGTGAATTAATTTATTTACTGAAAGAGGCTAAAATAGAGAGATTTGTAAAATAATGGTAGATGGAAAATTTTCCTGAACTGATATGATTCTCATTAAGAATCTAATGCTTGTTCTGGAATACATTGGTTTATTACTTTCCAAATACATTTGCCTTTTTTTTTTTTTTTTGTAGACACAAGCTTAGAATCAAACACTCTATAATTGACTATTTAGGAATGTTTTCTATTGAATCATTGACCTTGGTGGTCTGTCACAACTTGCGAAAGTGATCCACAAAACTCCTATGCCACCACTGAAAGATCATAGGAATACTTACCTTTCGTGCCTGTGCTCAGAATGGTATTTGACGAACACAAAATCTTTAAAGATTGTTGGATACATTTACAATTTAAAGTCAAACTGAAGCTTTTGGGTGGTTTTTTTATTGTTGTTGTTTATTTTTTGGATTTTTCCTTCATTTTTTTCACATTTCATCCAACACTCTGAGGAAAAGTTATTTTTGCATTCACAGACACTTAACAGAGTTGAATATACTGTAATATGTTATTTTCCAGATATAGTAAATGCTGAGGTTTGTTTTTCTAATCTATTTATTTCTTTTTCTTATCTCACAAAAACAGCTTTCATCTAAAGAATTTGGTTATGTTACATTGTTAGCATAAAGCAAAACCATTCTGAAGGATGTACTCATCCTTGATTTTAATACCAGTAGAAAAGGGTTTTTTCAAAGGTGATAACACACACCTATTGAAATAATGTTATTTTCCAGACACACTTTCCCTCTCCCTGTTTTCCCTTTGAACAGTGTGCACATATTTTTTAAGTGTAGCTGTAGAATCACAAGGTCTGAGTGCCAGAAAGCATCCTGAAGGTTTGTCACACGAACTGCATCTTGTGACACAGCGAAGGATAGCCTGTGCCCATGAAAACAATTTTTCTCTACACTCTACTAGTAATTGGGCTGTATGGGGAACAATCAGACAAATGTTATCAAAAGAAATTAAATTTTTGACATGTTCCTGTCCTAAAGGCTCCTTTCTCTTTTATATCTTGCAAACAAATTGTTACAGATCGTCATTTTTACTGATTTTCAATAGAACACAGAATGAGACAGGTCAATGCCAGCATGGCAAGACATATGTTAAAGAAAGGGTAAAAGCCAAGAGAATATTTGTTAAAGGATTATTTCTGTTGAGTTTTTGAAGCAGTGAATATCAAATAATCCATTCAACCTCTGATCAAAAGCCAAGTAAGAACTATCTTTAGATAGGTTGACACAAAGGAGTTGGGATTTGTGAGTTTCCAACTTTGAGGCAGATAAGGAAAGATGAAGAATGGTACTGAGGGAGGGCAAATCCGTGGGCCTCCACCCCTGAAGACTTAAAGCTCTTCCATCTCTCCGTCATCACCGTGACAGACATGGTGGGGTGTCTCTGCCCCTCAGCTCACCCTGGACACCCTGATCAGGCTGAAGCCTGCCCTTGTGAAAATTCTCCCCCGACACCTTAATATTGCCTTCGATTTTTCCATTTGGGGGGAAAAATGAGTGAAGAATGGGGTATGGGGAAGTAAAGAGAGAGACATTAATGTGACGATGGAGAGAGAATACCGTATTATTTCTGGCAACAGTCCACTTAGAGTCCTCAGGTCATCCTCAGCTTTTTTTAATCCATTCTTTGTGGAATTTTTCATTTGGTTCTTTGTGTTTTACTTCTTAATTTGATTCTATTGATTTTTCCTCACTCATCATTACTATACATCAGATTGATGACTCCTGACCAGTTCTTAACAGAAATTACCAGAGGAGCCCTTGTAAATACCTTAAATGAAAAAGAAAAAGCATAATTACTTGTGTGGCAAATATTTCCTTATTGCTATTCATCAATTTATCTTTAGAAAATGTTGGCAACTGACTTGCCAATAGATGTGTCTTAAAAGCTTCCCTTAACCATCTACCCCACTAATTCTCTGCTGTTGACCATACTCCTTGAATCTGGAGGTAGCGACATCAGTGCAAGTTTAATTGTTTATCTTGGCTTCTATTTCATATTCCCAGTCTCATCAGTTCTACTTGGCTCTCTTCTCATCTGTCCCTAGTTCTCTGTCTTCCTTTCAGACTTCCAGCTAAGTATCTTATTCTAGGCATCAAATGGCAAATTCTTTTTTTTCTATTTCTTTAGCAATAGGTTGATTCTCATCTCCATTCTGTTTCTCGAATGACATTATAAATGTGCCTGCCTTGACAGAATGAATAGAAAACCATCTCTGATTCTTCCCTGCCCTAGTCTGCCTGGACAGACTACACTAGATGACAATTTCCAACCTTGGTCATTTATCAACCCATTAACAGATCTCTGATGTGTCACTAAAGAATCTATCAGGAGACAGACCTGGAAATGCAAACAGGAAAAACTGTACAATTACTGGTTCTACCCGAGTATATCCTTGGCACACTGCTTTTATATCCCTTCAGGGGGAGCAGTTAGAATTCACAAATAGTGACTTAATATTTTAATGCACTTCTGTTTCCTTACAGATTTTTGTGCCAAGAGGCATTTGGGGGACAAGAAAAAGAACAAATTGCTTACTGTACTAATGGGAAAAGCTTTGGCTCTAAATAGTATTTACAGTATTAAAATTAATGATTAGCCATCAAGTTGATATAGAGAATATGAAAATAGATGCAAACCCTCTTTCAGAAGCATACAGATCTAAACACCTGCTGCCTTCAGAGCAATGGCTACCCTGTGCGACAGGTTTAGAGCCCGTGTCCCTCCCCGCAGCCTCAGCGAGGCTGCTGACTGTCAGTATTAAGGCTGATGCCCCACCTCCAACCATTTTGCCTTTCATCACCTAAAGCTCTCAGCCAGAAAGTGGTGACAGAGGCGGCCTGCGTTGTATGTCAACAGATTATCAGGATGGTTAGTAATATTCCCTTGCTAGGAGCCTTTTTAAATCCCTGCATTGGCAATCCTAAAGCTCTGTTGATTTTTGTTCCTTGCTGATAAGGCTTTTAATGGCCAAAGCCTGATATATTTTTAGGTCTTTTGTCACCACGGGTCTCCTGTCACTCACTGAGGTTGAAATCAGCAGGTTATTAGTTTGTCCAATGTATAATCTCAAGTCCCATGGAACAAGAGTTTGCAGCAAGTAGGCCCCCTGACTCGGAAATTTACTTTTGATTTTTATTCATAGAGCACTGTCATTCCTGCCTTTAAAACTAAAGTGAAAACATATCTGTCTGGAGCTGTGCTTAGGACTCTCTTAAGGAAAATGTGTTTTAAAGCATCCTGCTATGTTTCATTAAAATGATATATAGATCTATTTGCTTAACACATCAAAATATAGCTCAAATATTTTTAAATTACTGGATGATTCTTTTTTTCCCTGTAAGAGAGGTAATTAGAATCTCTTTTTAATTTAGATTGTGGCACTTTTTAAAAAATAGAGGGTAACAAATCATCACATGGGAAACTAAATTAAATATAGGGAGAAAAAACCTTCAGCATACCAAGAAATATTGGGCCCATGTCCTTTAAAAGATACATTATGGAAAGAATCCCTTGTTTACCAGTGAATGTTCTTTAACTGGAGGGTTTTGTTAACGGAAATAAATCCATCTGCAGTCTCTCATTTGTAACCGCAGCTCCCCTGTTTAAGAAGAATACAACAAAAGGGAAAGACAGCAGGAAAGGGAACTTTGGAAAGATTTCACTGGAGTAGTTTAGTGGGGAAGGAGCAGTTGTAAACATCCAGGTGGAGTAAAGGAAACGCAGGAAGCAGTCAGCCAGGCAAAGTAAACACGCGGTGAGTTTGACGCAGGAGATGAGCACATGGCAAATCTCAGTTTCCGTCAGAGTGCAAAAGACATATCCTGTTAAGGACGTGACTTTTGTTTAAAAAGTGTGTGTATTAGTGGCTCAGTTGTGTCTGACTCTTTGCAACTCCATGGACTGTAGCCCGCCAGGCTCCTCTGTCCATGGAACTCCCCAAGCAAGAATACTGGAGTGGGTTGCCATTTCCTTCCCCAAGGGATCTTCCTGACCCAGGGGTCAAACCCAGGTGTCTCAGACTGGAGGCAGTTTCTTTACCATCTGAGCCACCAGGGAAGCCCTTTACTTTTTTTAATTTTTAAGTTACAAAATATTAAATTGCAAAAAAAAAAAAAAAAAGGGTAGGGTGACACATTCTCAATAGTCTGTTTTAGGAAGACATTTCAAATCCAGGCTTGCCCCCGGGATAGAAGGTGGCATAGTGGGCAGGATATGTTTGAAATAAAGGGGTCATTGTGCTGAAATAAAGTGAAAAAAATCCATGTGGAGAAGGATGTGTTAACACAAGGCACAGTGTGGTTTTAGGATAAATAGCTCTGTTGGATGAAAGAGCCCTTTAAATAAAAAGCGCAAAGATTTAAAGATACCAACAATGAAAAGTGATGAGGATTATACACAAAAACTTCCTGGAAAAGTAAGCCAGATATAGCCTTCATCACAGGATCCTATCCAACTGTACATCTTCCTGTTGTAAAAATATACACTCCCTTTCACTAAATCTTAGTTACTTTCTCCTGAAGAACCTGCTTGTTTCCCAATGGACAGCTCCCTCACAGCTACTTCACTTTCAAGAACTAAAACTTATCCATTTCATCAAAAGCTGAAGAGTCACAAAGGGAGGCGTATATTGAAGCAGCCCTGACACCTGGAAAGGCGCGGGGCACAGGGCGTCCTCAGCCGAGCAGTGAATTAAATGGTGGGTGGGCGGCGGCAGAGCCCATCCAATGCCCTCGTCAGCCTTCCCGTTCTCTCCACGGAGTTCACTACGATTTTCAAGAGAATAAAATAATATGGAAGTTTGGGATGCTGTACAAACAGCACGTTTTTACCCCTCAGCATTTGTCTCTGAAGCTCAGCGCTACATGTTTCCTAATGGTTGCTCTTCCCTGAGCAATTCTACCATGGGCTTGTCATTTCCACTATAGCAACATAGCGTTACTAATGAAAACTTAAGGCAATGGCACCCTACTTCAGTACTCTTGCTTGGAAAATCCCATGGACGGAGGAGCCTGGTAGCCTGCAGACCATGGGGTCGCGAAGAGTCGGACACGACAGAGCGACTTCACTTTCACTTTTCCCTTTCATGCACTGGAGAAGGAAATGGCAATTCACTCCAGTGTTCTTGCCTGGAGAATCCCAGGGACGGGGGAGCCTGGTGGGCCGCCGTCTATGGGGTCGCACAGAGTCGGACATGACTGAAGCGACTTAGCAGCAGCAACATTCATTATTTAGTGTTGCTTCTCTCTGACCTTCCCTCAGTTTTTGACAAAAGTTTACTATTACACAGAAAACCTCTTTTCTGCAAGCACCTACTATTTTGTCCTATCTCCATATGTACTTCCTTAGCGTTTCCTTTGTTACTGTTATTAGAAAGGCAATACTTACAAAAGAAATACTGAGAAAGTGACAAGGGAGGTAGGAGACAAAATACTTATGATTAACATGTGTTATTTTAATATAATTTATTTATACCTCTGCCTTGCAAATAATGCACTATGTATATAATGGCCACTTTATAGCTCTTTGAAATGCATAACAAATAAGACACATAGATATGCCATGGAAATACTTAAAAACTAATTATAATAAAAGTATATAATGTGAAATACTTGAGAACTATCCAAAGGAAGATATTATGAGATTGAAATGTGTAGCACACAAATGGTATGCATCAGTATTCAAATTGTATAATATCAGGACATCATGAAAACAGGTTTATCGGTAATGGTATCCCAGATGAAATAAAATTTGAACCATATTTTTCCAGAAAATGATGTAAATAGATGAAAATAAGCAAGGACTTTCAGCTGATGAGAAGGTCTTGTGTAAACAGAGTCACTAGTTTACTCGAAATTTAGAGGTAGAAACAGATGATCTAACAGTTCCTAAGCCCATTAAATATTTTGAATATGATTTTTCAGCATATCAAATTTAACCAGATTGAATATTTGAGTCCCATTCCAGTGAACAACTTTAAATGAAGGATTTGCTTTTTAATGAAGCATTTGCATTTAATCATAAATTTGGAATGCAGCATTTTAACTTGGTTATTTCTATTGGAATTAGTTCTTTCTGGACTTTATACTTATTCTTTAGTAAACACACTGTTTCCCAAAATATATTTAAAAAATAAAAGATTAGAGAAATAGTTATTTATAGAGAAACCTGGGAAATATAGTACTTATAGTAGCAAATCCATAGTTATGTAATAAAAATTTCCAAAATTTTATCACTGAAGCATGTGCAACAGCTCCAGAAGACTATTTTTAAAAGAAAGACAGAAACAAATTTTAGAAAAGTGATTCACAAGACTGCAGTTATTGACAGAGAAAAGCTGAAGTACCAAGTAATAGATGAGTCAAAAGCAAATTTAGTAGTAGTACATCAAAGAATGTTTTAAAAATTCATCATCTGGGGAGAATTATAATCTACTCTAGCTATAATAAGTAAAAAAGAAGAAAATATGTCTATTTAGAATGAAACTTGAATTAACAAAAATCTTCAATAATTTTTTAATTTTATTTTATTTTTAAACTTTACATAATTGTATTAGTTTTGCCAAATATCAAAATGAATCCACCACAGGTATACATGTGTTCCCCATCCTGAACCCTCCTCCCTCCTCCCTCCCCATTCCATCCCTCTGGGTCATCCCAGTGCACCAGCCCCAAGCATCCAGTATCCTGCATCGAACCTGGACTGGCAACTCGTTTCATACATGATATTTTACATGTGTCAATGCCATTCTCCCAAATCTTCCCACCCTCTCCCTCTCCCACAGAGTCCATAAGACTGTTCTATACATCAGTGTCTCTTTTGCTGTCTCGTACACAGGGTTATTGTTAAAACTATCTGCCTCTTCTTTAATTACAGCTTTATTGAGGGTACAAGTCACCCTTCTGAATTGTACGAGTCAGTACTTTTTGTGTATTCAGTCATACAATCATCACTATCTAATCTTAGAACATTTTCATCATCTCCAAAAGAAACCCCATACCTGTTAGCAGTCACTCTCCATTTTCTCCCAATTCCCCAATTCCCTAGGCAACCCTTAAATCTACTTGCAACCTCTATGGAGTTCAATATTTTAAACAATTCATATAAATGGAATTATGCAATGCATGGTCTTTAGTGACTGTTTTTTTGTATTTTTTTTCCATTTACCATGTTTTCAAGTTTCATGCATGACACTGGATGTAGGTAGCCTTTCCCTTCTCCAGGGTATCTTCCCAACCCAAGGATATAACCCACGACTCCCACATTGCAGATGGATTCTTTACCAGCTGAGCCACAAGAGAAGCCCCATGCATGATATAGTATATATCAATACTTCATTTTTTATTTAACTGCCAAATAATATTCCATTGTATGGTCACCATAGATTGATTATCCATTGATCAGTTGATGAGCATTTGAGTTGTTGCCACTTTTGACTATTAGGATGTTGTTTTAAACATATGTGTACAAGTTTTAGTGTGGATACATTTTCATTCCTCTTGTATACATACCTAGGAGTTGAATTGTCTTGTCTCCTCTTGAGTAATAAAATAATAAACAAATATCATGGCATATTTTAACTAAAAACAAAATACAAAACAAAAAGAAGCTTTCAATGCAGGTTGTGGCTAATACAATGCCCTCCAGTGTTCTAGTTTTGTAATATTGTACAATTAAAACTGATAGAATTGTAATCTGAAGTCAGTCTAGGAGCAGGAGATTGTCAGCAAGATACTGGACTATTTGTTTACCGCAGTATACTTAGTCAAGCAGAAAATTGGAGCAGCTTAAAAAAATTCACAGCAGTAAGGTTGAAACCAAAAAGTAATTAAAATTAACCCATTCAAAAATATAATCAAAGTTTAATGGGCTTTTTTCTTTAAAATTGTGGTTCAATGAAAAATTTATTTAATGATGAAATTATTCAAATAAGATTTAAGCAAATTTAGACTGACAGAATAGTATTCATGTCAGCAGTAGTTGTGCTCTAAGAGAAGTATCTGCTGCTAAGTCGCTTCAGTTGTGTCCGACTCTGTGCAACCCCATAGACACAGCAGCCCACCAGGCTCCCCTGTCCCTGAGATTCTCCAGGCAAGAACACTGGAGTGGGTTGCCATTTCCCTCTCCAATGCATGAAAGTGGAAAGTGAAAGTGAAGTCGCTCAGTCGTGTCCAACTCTTCGAGACCCCATGGACTGCATCCTACCAGGCTCCTCCGTCCATGGGATTTTCCAGGCAAGAGTAGTGGAGTGGGGTGCCGTTGCCTTCTCCAGAGAAGTATCTAACCCTGAGTAAATAGAATCTGATGACTCCAGTGGACTCAAAGTAAGACATATGAGACGAAATGTATTCCGCTTTGTTGTTGTCAGATGGAAATTTGTCAGAATACAATATTTTCGAGTGATGTATGGGACCAAATATGAAATGATTATTCATCCTATTGTATGATATTTGAAAAAGGACTCATTCTATCCATTTTAAATTCAATATTATACAGGATTTATTTTTGCACTTATTTTAAAAATACAAATTGTGTATATTTAAGGTCAACCATCTCCTAATATATTACCTTTTTTTTGACTTGTGGTGAGAAGACATGAGATCTACTCTCTTAGCAGATTTTCAGTGTACAATACAGTATTAACTACAGATACCATACTGGTAATTAGATCTCTAGAACTTCTTCATCTTACATAATTGAAACTTTGTACCTCTTGACCCCATCCTCCCACCACCCTGCCCCTGGTGGTGACTATGGCAAGAGAGTAATTCATAGGTTAAAACTATAAATTTTGGGGGGCATATTAAAGATTAATTTTGAAGGGTCTTATTCTGTCTCTGACAAAATATTTAGTGGTATTTGTTGTTTGATTTTATTAGCCTGGCTTCCGAGCAAGGTCATTGGTTGATGCCTTCCTGTATGCAGAAGACACTTTGAGGATTCACTTAGGACTTCCAACAAAAGAAAAACTGCAGATTCAAATATGACTTACCTATTAACATGCAAAGAAGCCTATGCCTCTCACCTTTAAACTTTGCCTCTTTTTTTCTTTTCATTAGTGATTCTCAACTTTTTCCCAGTCAAATCATCTGAAAGTTATAAAGATATGATGTCTATCTCATCTGTGAATATTCTCATTTAATTGGTCGGAGATGCGGCCTGGGCATTAGAATTTTCAAGAATTACTAGGATGATGCTAATGTACAACCCATGGTTGAAAATCACTGTCTTTGCTAAACCTGCTGCTACTAAGTCACTTCAGTTGTGTCTGACTCTGTGCAACCCCATAGAGGGCAGCCCACCAGGCTCCCCCATCCCTGGGGTTCTCCAGGCAAGAACACTGGAGTGGGTTGCCATTTCCTTCTCCAATGCATGAAAGTGAAAAGTGAAAGTGAAGTTGCTCAGTCGTGTCCGACTCTTAGTGACCCCATGGACTGCAGCCTACCAGGCTCCTCCGTCCATGGGATTTTCCAGGCAAGAGTACTGGAGTGGGGTGCCATTGTTCCTCTACCTTCAAAGCTAAATACTACAAACAACATTACCCATGAAATTGTCTTACAAAGTCATGAGCTTGAAAGGGCCTCTGACACTGCCAAAGTGTGCTCCTCTAACTCTCTGATTTATGTTCTACCAAAGCTTGTTTTTGAAACTCCACTTGATTCTACCAAAACTTGTTTATAAAACTGCACATAAACCCAGTACATGTCAAGTCATGTTTTAGTTCTTTATTTCTAGATAAAATGAATCAATTAAGACTGAATCTTCCAGCTAACAAATGTTAAATTCTATAATGTCACACCCATGTAATAATGAACAAGTGGCTCCTCCTTAACTTCTTCTTTCAATGTATCCATGCAATCTCATCAAATTTACACTCTGTCATCCCATGACATCCTATCCTGGCTTCCAGGGAATAGATTATCTGTTCCCTTGGTGTTTTTAACTAAGACTTGTCCAAAGATCCTTCCCCAATATTTATTTAATGCCTCCCTTCTAGTAACTCCTTGTATCTCTCTTTCTCATCTCATTAAATCCATTGGGTGCTTACTCTCATGTCACCCATCTCTCAGTAGTGTTGAATATTTACCTTTTTGAAAAATGTCCTCCTCTTGACTTCTATGACACAGCATTCTCTTCTTTAACCCCCTTCTTCTCCAGGCTTTGTCTGAGCCCATGCCTACTAGCAAACCTGTGCCTATTGGCATTATTCAATCCCCAAACGCCAGCACCTTCCTCTTGTGACAGCATTCTGTCCTTATGCCCACAACTTCAATTTCCACCTATGTACATGTGATTCCAATCTTATATTGAGATTGATGAGATCTTTCTATTCACACATTTTCTGTTTTCATCTTTGACTCTCTAACATTTCAAGAGCTGGGAAAGGTATAGATTTTATTTCCTTTGCAAGCTAACAACTTGGTTGGCTGCAGCTTTATGGATACTGAAATAAGATACAGGACTCCTGGATCAGACATTGAAGGTTTTATTATAACAGAAGTAGTAGTTAAAGGGCCAACAAATTTGGGCCAGTTTCTCTGGGCTCAGTTCCTGAAGAGGGATTAAAAAAAAAAAAAAAAGAGCAGATGACATTTACATAAACAGTGAGTTGTTTTAAAAGAAAGTCGAGGCCACGGACCCAACATAGTATGGCCAAGCAGCTGACCTGTCTATCTTGCCTGGGATTGAACATGACCTGATAGGTACATTTCCATCACTTTGACCCAAATTCAGTGGCCTATGTGACAATCATAAGCCTTGTAATCTGAAGAGGTCAGCAAGAATGGGATGACATGCTCAGTGTTCATAGAGGATGACCTTCTAAGACAAGGTGACTTAAATTCTCTATAACCCAGAACATTGGATTTTGCTCAGTTTTATCAAACTCATGCTTTTTTCTTCCATTGCGGGAGCTTTGAGAGGTGGAATTCTTTCTATGCCAGAAGCTCTATTTCCACTGTGGAAAAAGGAAATGAATTCAAAGTAATTTTTATTTCTCTGAATATTGTAGTAATAAAATGGAAAAGTGCCTGCATTTTTCTCTTCTG
Source organism: Bubalus kerabau (assembly GCF_029407905.1). Taxonomy (NCBI): domain Eukaryota; kingdom Metazoa; phylum Chordata; class Mammalia; order Artiodactyla; family Bovidae; genus Bubalus; species Bubalus kerabau. The sequence continues at coordinate 4,345,217 of NC_073635.1, read as the reverse complement.
TGAAAATGCCAAACATATAGACCTTTTGGTCACCAGATTAAATGCTCATCTTGAAAATATATTATGCTGTTTAGTGTCATATTGACATCCAATTAATGATCTTTATGACATTTTATAAGTGGCTTCCCTGGTGATTCAGACATTAAAGAATCTGCCTGCAATGTAGTAGACCCGGGTTCAATCCCTGGGTTGGAAAGATCCTCTGGAGAAAGAAATGGCAACCCACTCCAGTATTCTTGCCTGGAGAATTCCATGGACAGAGGAGCCTGCCAGGTTACAGTCCTTGAGGTCGCAAGGAGTTAGACACAACTGAGCAACTAACACTTTCTCTTTCATGACATTTTGTATCTTTAATTTTTTAGTGCAAATTTTTTTAAAATAAGAATCAAAAATAAATTAATAAAATGAAAACAAAGAGCTGAGAACAAGAAGACAAAAGAGTAATGTAGTGGGGAGAAAGCAAACCATGCAGGAGATGCTAAAGATGCAGGTTCAATCCCTGGGTCTGGAAGATCCCCTGGAGTACGAAATGGCAGCTCACTCCAGTATCCTTGCCTGGAGAATCCCATGGATGGAGGAGCCTGGTAGGTTACAATCCATAGGGTCACAAAGAGCTGAACATAACTGAGCACAGCACAACAGTCATCTAAGTAGCTGAGATAAAAATTGGCTATTGATTTAAATGCAATCCATAACCTTTACATATTTGGTACCCTAGCAGTATGAAAATAACCTAGCCAATTGTTCCAAAATCTTTATCTATTTCCCAAATTTCCCAAATTGTTCATGCATGTTCCTCACACTGTTTTATAAACATATCCTCAATGAATGGCCTAAAAACAGTGTGAGGCGCATCCTGTAATTTTCTCTTTCCTAAAGAAAATCGTTCTGTTTCTGAAGTTCCTCTGTGGTATTTCACAGGATAGCTATGCTTTACCCCAGGCTAAGCTGTGGAAATGGATTGTGAGCTTTTCCAACCTACTGTGCCTCTTTCTACCCCCTGCCTTAAATACAGACCCCTGCATGAGACTGTACTGAGGCAAGAAATGATGTGTAATTAGTATACTTAGAAAGATGTAAGTCAAGGCAGCTGAAAGGAATCCCCTCTAATAATTCCTTTGAATCTATGCAAACTCACTCAACAGTTCCCATTTACAATGTGTCTACCCACCATCTTGCACATGCCTTAACATCTTGTTTGCTGACAATTTGTTTAGAAGCATTCTAGAAAGTTTATTTAATGGTATAGTTCTTTTCATTTTCACTCACAGGTTTGTGATTTTTCACTGAGCTCTAAGAATTTCAGTAAATGATATATTTTGCTGTGTAAAATGCCCCTTTAATTTAATATTTGCTGTCAATTGCACATTTAAAAATAGCTCCCCTACTTTTATATTTGTACTTCAGCTGCTTTTGCCAGCTCCCATTTTACCTTTTTCTCTATATCGAAATTGATATTGCCACCCCCCAGAGCATAACATGGCTTTACTAGCATTAAGACATAATTAAGATACTGAATTCAGCGTTTCCTTGGCTTTCTAATATTGGCTCTTTAAAATATAAATTTAGTTATGAAGCTCTGCCCCTGAGGGGAAATATCAGTGACAACCTAATCAGTTTCTGGCAGTTAAATTTCAAATAACAGTGGGGTTTCTATAGTGGTTCTGGGCAATTTTTCTCTGCTGCCAGTCAAGGATCTTCCTTTAGACGCATCTTTCATCAAATCCATGAAGGGGCAGACTGTTGATTGACAATAGATGACGCGATTCATTGATATGATGCCAGATCCACGTACAAACAGCAAGGAATTTGATTAGTGACTTCATAATGGCTGAATTCTAATATTTGAACATTCTAACATATGCTTAACTAGAAGCATAAATGCATACTTCTTACCTAATGCTGAGCATATTTTGGCATTTAAAATAAGATGTGTTAATGATGAGGATCCAAGTTTAGGAAAAAGGTTAATAAAGATAAAAGGATGACTTGAATTTAGATAGGGAGGATTTAGTAATTCAAGTTACCGCAGCTGTGGTCATGTTAAAGATCAGCAGTGAGACTTCATCATCATAAGGTCCTGACATCCTTGGCCATAAAACTCACGCATGAGTGCGTGCTAAATTGCTTGAGTTGTGTGTGACTCTTTGTGACCCTATGGATTGTTGTCCACCAGACTCCGTCCATGAAATTCTTCAGGCAGAAATATGAGGGTGGACTGCCATGCCCTCCTCCAAGGGATCTTTCCCATCCAGGGATCAAACCCAGGTCTCCTACAACTTCTGCACCACAGCTGAATTCTTTACCGCTCAGCCACTGGGAAGCCCCACAAAGTTTGTACTTACTGATAATACAGCTGTGCTCGCTTTAGAAATGAGAGAAAAGGAAGAGCGTCTGAGATCCACTGCTTCCTTTACAGCAATATCAGTTACTCCACAACAACATGAGGGCTAGGATGATTCACAGAAAAGAGATCTTTTTCTTAATTAGTGAATATGTCCCACATTAAAGCCACATTTTGCCATATGTATGTAGCGAGGGTTCATTAATGCAGAGCTGCTGCTGCTGCTAAGTCGCTTCAGTCTTGTCCTGTGCGACCCCATAGACGGCAGCCCACCAGGCGCCGCCGTCCCTGGGATTCTCCAGGCAAGAACACTGGAGTGGGTCGCCATTTCCTTCTCCAATGAATGAAAGTGAAAAGGGAAAAATGAAGTCTCTCAGTCATGTCCGTTTCTTCGCGACCCCATGGACTGCAGCTTAACAGGCTCCTCTGTCCGTGGGATTTTCCAGGCAAGAGCTATGCTAAGTCACTTCAGTCATGTACGACTCTGTGTGACCCCATAGACGGCAGCCCACCAGGCTCCCCCATCCCTGGGATTCTCCAGGCAAGAACACTGGAGTGGGTTGCCATTTCCTTCTCCAGTGCATGAAAGTGAAAAGTGAAAGTGAAGTCGCTCAGTCGTGTCCGACCCTCAGCGATGCCATGGACTGCAGCCCTCCAGGCTCCTCCATCCATGGGATTTTCCAGGCAAGAGTACTGGAGTGGGGTGCCATTGCCTTAGTGCTCTAGTCAAGACAGAAGTTCTGCTCCTGAAAGCCCCCAAGCGGCGGCACCAGTGTACATCTCCCCAGTTGTTAACAGTTGAGTGTGTTGGCAGGACCCATGAGCATTTCATTACACTTTTTCTTCTCCCTTCCCACTTGCTGCCCTTAACCCATGAGGGGAACAGGGTTCAGCACTGTCTATAACGAATCCTTTTTCCTATTGTACATATTATTTTATGAGAGACAGTGAAAGAACAGAATTATATTTCCCAAGTCTCCATATCCATACAATTTGAGACAAATGTTTTCCTATACTATGAGAATGAACCAATGGTAGCATTTCAACAGTGATAATTTAGAGGCAACAATAGATAAACTTTATTTTGTATTATATAGGGTTTGGAGTCCTATTTTAATTTGACATCTTCTAAACTTGGTTTCCAATACCAAAATTTTACTTGCTTTATAATCATTTTGTAAATCTATAGACTTAAAGAAGTTACAAAAACCAGTTTTTATTCAATCCTTGTTGAGCAGTAAATATCAGCAACATATTGTTATGCATATTTGACTCCTGAATTTTATTTTTATTAAAGGATAATTAAGAATACTACACTTTAATCAAGTTAAATTAATTGTATTGTGAAATAAAATTGATGACATTTCAAAAAAATGAAGAAATGATCCAAACAAGTATAAATTAAGTGTATTTGTTGAGATTCAACATGTATCTGTAAGCATGTATATGTTTTTAATATATTTACTATATAATTTTCCTCTATAACATTCTACATCTAATCTATCTTTCTATAAAATAATGAATAAATACAATAAATTTTCTGCAGGAACACTGTGCCTTTCATATCAATAAGTCACTAAATATAGTTGACCATATGTTTTATTTATCAGACACTTAATCTACATATTTTCTTAACTGTTGAAAATGAATCATGAATTATATTGGCTGTTTTATACATTATATTCTGTAATATTTAGCAACTTAAGTAATTCAATTTCCCCACAGCTATAATAGGAATGATCTTAACAAAATAATTCTGTGTAATACTGTATTATACTTTGTACTGTTAACTGTAATTCAAAGTCATTCCACTATGCCCCCAAATTTATATAGACCTTTTGTGAAACAGGGGGCTTCCCTGGTGGCTCAGACAGTAAGGAATTTGCCTGCAATGCAGGAAACCCAGGTTCTATCCCTGGGTGGTAAAGATCCCCTGGAGAAGAGAATGGCTACCCACTCCACAAGTCTTGCCTGGAGAATCCCATAGACAGAGAGACTGGTGGGCTACAGCCTGTGGGGTCACAAAGAGTCAGACACGACTGAGTAACTAAGTAACACTTTGTGAAACAGCTAAATTTGGTTTGTTCTTCTTGACCTTTCTCCAGGAATCTATGAGGCTGGAATAGGGACAGTTTTGAATCAGAGCCATCAAGCTGGACTCAGAATAGTGAACTCTTCCAGTTTCAGAAATTTCTGAAGGTAGATTAATCCTGCCTGGAACTCTCCTTCCCTAGATGCATTCTTCACAAAGAGATTATTCAGTACCCCTTGAAAAAAAAAATCCATCAGCCTCAGCTCCTTTGGGGTACTAGGTGATTAAGCATTACTGCAAGACCTTGAGAAAATCACCTTAAATTTGAGCTCATTTTAAAAAATGAAATAATAATATTATTATGTGGTTATAACCATATTAATATATGATTAATAGTATATAATAATATTATATGATTATACCTTCCAATTATATTCAATTAAATATATCTTTTATATTATATACAAGATTGCATCAAGCATGAATACTATGGTTATTTAACAAATGTTCTTTGATCATCATCCTCATGTGCCTATGAATGTTCTCATTTCAGGAGACCTAAAAGAGAAAAAGTCCCTAAATTGTGGAGCTTATTTCTACTCTAGTCAGCATATTCCTGCACCCAAAACAATTTTTTCATTTTCTCCAGACTCTCTCTAATTAGGCATTTAGTCACTATAATCTGTGCAGAAAACTTTGTGCTCGCTGTAACCAGGATTTCTTAATAGTCCCTCTTGGGTAGAAAAGCTAACTTCAGACTTCACTTTGAAGTACCTGAGCAAAATAAGAATATGTAAAAAATCAAACCATAAATGTTTATGAAACAATCACCATCAGTATAAAAGGAAGCCATGCCCAATCTGTTTGAACTGCAGAGTAATATGTTTACGTTATCATTCAGCAACAACCAAAATCTCATATGTCAAAACATCATCAAATAAAATCCCCAGATACATATCAGCCTGAATTCACAGAACTACATTATAGTGGAATGACACTCAGATCCATTTTATACATATTTTTAATATTTCAAAGAAGAATATAAGAACGTTATTAGCCTAGTAAATTGTAAGTGATGGAGCAGCAGTCTTGTTCCCACTTACCATACCTTATCCATCTTCTGCTCACTGACAGCTTCCACTTTGGAATGGCTGCTTATGAATTACTCTGAAGCAACGAATCTGTCTCATTCAAAGATGCTCTTCTAGCCTTCCTTCCCTAGTGATGAAGTATGTCTCTGCCCCCTGGACCTTTTTGGAAAATTATAATTTTTTCCCATATTTTCTGCTATTATTTCTTTCATTCATGTGAGAGTGGGAGAACAAGTAAGCAATTCCATGTTTCTGTCAAAGGACACTTCATAGATTATGATGTAACATTAATAGTCTAGAGACACTAAATTACTTGTGTCACCAGGAAGCCTCCCCGAAGTTCTTGGTGGTAACTTCCATGGCTTACTAGGTAGTTACTAGGTGTCAGTGGAAAACTGAGATAGGAAACATAGGCTTAAAAAGGAATAAAGATTATTTTACTCTTTGAAGGTAACGTATAAACACATATATAGTATCTAAAGAAATTTGAAAAACTTATACATGAAAAAAGTGATTTGCACTAAAACCTATTTTTTTGGTATATATAGTGAAGATAATTTTATTATTCTGTAGGGAAAAAAAAAAGAAAGGGAGATAGAGTGCTAATATGCAAGAACGCTTATTATATGCCATGCATTTTACAGAGTATTTATTTTATTCCTCAATATATATTTATAGTATATATACTATATGATGTTTATATATATACTATATGATGTTTACATATTAAGAAATGAAGATCCAAATGGGAAATGTATCTCTTTATGTCTTATAGTTAGCACGCGGTAAAGACGGAAGACTATGCCGTTGCCTCAGGCTATCAGCCCTTGTAAGACAAAGTATATCCTGTATGTGTGATGCAGTCCACACCAGCTTAAAGCAGTGAAAAGAAAAGATGCACATAGTCAAATTCTGCACATAAACTTTGGGAGGAAAAAAAAAAACCTTCATATGATGTGTGAGAGGGAGAAAATGTCATGCATGCACGCCAAGTCATTTCTGTTGTGTCTGACTCTTTGTGACTCTACCGGCTATAGCCTGCCAAGTTCCCCTGTCCATGGTATTCTTCAGGCAAGAATATAGGAGTGGGTTGCAATGCCCTCCTCCATGGAATCTTCCCAATGCAGGGATTGAACCCTGATCTCGTAGATCTCCTGCATTGACAGGTGGGTCCTTTACCACTACCGCCACCTTGGGAGTGAAAATGCCTTATTTCCCTTTAAAGAAAGTAGTGTTGGTCTCAGGCTGCAAAAGTCCTGAAGTGCAGGGACAAAGGTGTTCATTCAGCCAATGGATTGGTGAGGCAGATTTGCAGCAACTTACCAACACTATGTTAAGAGAAGCCACTTTCCATATTTGGAAGTTTTCCATAAGACATGAAACATTGTCACTTTAATGACACACACACCCTAGAATTGATCATACTTCTGCAATTGTTTTAAACATTAGCTAGTTGAAACCACTTCAGAAAGTATAGCTTTTACTCAGGAAAAAAAAAAAAAAGTGCTGAAACTCAGAATGAAATAGGTGTGAAATCCTCACCAGCAACAAGTGAAGGAAACACATTCCCTTAAGTCCTGAGTTGATGGACTTCAAGTAGGAATGTTGTCTCAGTGTTTTCAGAAAATAAGCTCCAAGACCCCTCACAAATGAATTCTTAAATCAAGTAAGGAAGGAAAATGAGACAAAGTCAGCATCTGGCTCCCAAATAGCAGTAATAGTAGATTTATAAATCAGATAATTTTGCCAAGACAGTTGCTTCTTATTTTGAAAATTCAACAAATGCACCTCTGTGAACATTGAAATCTTAGCAGAATTTTGCAAGTTGTATTTTTAAAATATAATTCTAAAGGAGAGTTTTGAAATATTTTGAGCACTTAATTCATTGTATAGGCTACCTATGTGTTTTTAAAGATAATATTTAAATTATAATTTACAATGAGTGTGTCAGTATGCCAAGTGGTGCCCGTTGGTTTTTATTTCTAGCAAATCTTCACAGGAGTATGTTTAATGACTCTGCTCATAAAAAAGGCTCCTTCATGTCTGATAGAGTACTATTACTCTGAATGAAGAGATTCCTGAGGTAATTAAACTGTCCACATTTGCACTAAGTGCCTATTAAAACTGCTTTAGTCTTTGAAAACTACCTTTTGTTGCTGCTATTGTGGATTTTGTTGTTATAGTGGTGGTTGTAATTGTTGTTCACTGAAAAAAACAAGTTCTTTCCAACAGAAAGACATGAAGAAAGAGATGGACTTTAGTGGGGGATGGACTTAGGCTTTTTGTGTGAATATTGCTCTCACTTCTCCTACTATTTTCCTTTTATTTATTGAAATGGCTCAGCAAGGGGAGCACAGCAAGGGGAAAACAAAAGGAATGAAAATTCATTTAAGTACTCTCTTTTATTTATGTTAACATTTCATCATACCCTGTTTAACAATTTACTAAATGTTTATTATGCACAGTGTTGCATTCTCAAGAGAATAAATAAGTTTCTGTCAGCACTTCTTTTATGAAATCCTATTTTGGTTGTGGATTTTAAAAATTCATAATAAACATTTCCTTCAGGAAGAAGCCAAGAAAGGAAATGCTTTGACACTGTTGATAAGTGAGCTTGTAACTAAAGAAACAGAAAGTAAACATGTACATAAATAGTCACTTTGTGGATGTGTGGGGAGAGGAGTGGCGGAGTGAAGAGAGAGAGAAGAGACATAAGAGAGGGAGAGAGAGGAGACAGTGACTAACCCTGGGTCGTTGGGTCTTCTGCGCAGTTTCAGCATCAACGCTCCCACAGTGATGTCATCAGTTATATCCACAGGGCCTCCTTTAGGGTCTTCTAGTACGTGTGGCTCATCCTTCTGGACAGACAACTAAGTGGCCTTCTCAGTCCTCCTCAGCTTCACGGACCCTGAGGAATGCAGGCTTCACAGTGCCTTCAGGGCTCCTCACGTCAGGTCCATGTAGAATGTACTTCAGACCACACCAAATATACTTTCAAACTCTGGTGGCAGGCTATCCATTTCTTTTGTGTATCTTTGTAACAAGTACCCAGACTACAAATTTATATTGTTTATAGAGATTATGTGACTAAAATTACTTTTGCTTTTACCTCTAAAGCCAAATTTCCCCATACCATCTATTAAATAGACTATCTCTTTAATATTCATTTATTCATTCGTTTATTTAATGAATACTCTCTAGTTTCCGACTCTGGTTCAGTAACCTTGCCAGAAGCTAAGAATATAGCAGAGAACAAGATATGGTTCCTGCCTCAAAAAGGTGAAAATTTATTGGGGGAAAATAGACAAAAATAAGCATAGAAAAAATTAAAATAGTTATTAACTACTTGCACGATGATAAGAGATGAACTAAACTAAAAAGATGCTGTGTCAGAGAATAAGGTGAGTCTGACATCATTAGTGCAGCCCAAACAAAGAGGCTAAGGTTGTATTTGTTTGGATGCCACCCCAAAGGCTTTTCAGTCCAGATGTTCAGGGAGCTAAACTGAAATTTACTGGACAGAGGCCATTACCAAAGGATGGGCATGCATTCTTTTAAAACTTAAGGCTATTCTGGATCCAGTAGTCAAGTACAGAAAAATGAGATTATATGACTGTGGTCAACACCGAAATCAGACTGATTATATTCTTTGTAGCCAAAGAAGGAGAAGCTCTATACAGTTGCAAAAACAAGACCAGAGGCTGACTGTGGCTCAGATCATGAACTCCTTATTGTAAAATTCAGACTTAAATTGAAGAAAGTAGGGAAAATAAGTAGACCATTCAGGTATGACCTAAATTAGATCCCTTATGACTATACAGTGGAAGTGAGAAATATATTTAAGGGACTGGATCTGATAGACAGAGTGCCTGAAGAACTATGGATGGAGGTTTGTGACATTGTACAAAAGACAGGGATCAAGACCATCCCCAAGAAAAGAAATGCAAAAAAGCAAAATGGCTGTCTGAGGAGGCCTTACAAACAGCTGTGAAGAGAAGAGAAGTGAAAAGCAAAGGAGAAAAGGAAAGATGTACCTATTTGAATGCAAAGTTCCAGAGAATACCAAGGAGAGATAAGAAAGCCTTCCTCAGTGATCAGTGCAAAGAAATGGAGGAAAAAAATAGAATGGGAAAGACTAGAGATCTCTTCAGGAAAACTAGATACCAAGGGAACATTTCATGCAAAGATGGGCTCGATAAAGGACAGAAATGGTATGGACCTAACAGAAGCACAAGATATTAAGAAGTGGCAAGAATACACAAAAGAACTATACAAAAAAGATATTAATGACCCAGATAATCATGATGGTGTGATCACTCACCTAGAGCCAGACATCCTGGAACGTGAAGTCAAGTGGGCCTTAGGAAGCATCACTACAAAGCTAGTGGAGGTGATGGATTTCCAGTTGAGCTATTTCAAATTCTAAAAGATGATGCTGTGAAAGTGCTGCACTCAATATGCCCGCAAATTTGGAAAACTCATCAGGGGCCAGAGGACTGGAAAAGGTCAGTTTTCATTCCAATCCCAAGGAAAGGCTATCACAAATAATGCTCAAACTACTGCACAATTGCTCTCATCTCACACGTTAGTAAAATGATGCTCAAAATTCTCCAAGCCAGGCTTCAACAATACTTGAACCATGAATTACCAAATATTCAAGCTGGTTTTAGAAAAGGCAGAGGAACCAGAGATCAAATTGCCAACATCTGCTGGATCATCAAAAAAGCAAGAGAATTCCAGAAAAGCATCTATTTCTGCTTTATTGACTATGCCAAAGCCTGTGACTGTGTAGATCACAATAAACTGTGGAAAATTCTGAAAGAGATGGGAATACCAGACCACTTGACCTGCCTCTTGAGAAATCTGTATGCAAGTCAAGAAGCAACAGTTAGAACTGGACATGGAACAACAGCCTGGTTCCAAATAGGAAAAGGAGTACGTCAAGGCTGTATATTGTCACCTTGGTTATTTAACTTCTAAGCAGAGTACATCATGAGAAACGCTGGACTGGATTAAGCACAAACTCGAATCAAGATTGCCGGGAGAAATATCAACCTCAGATATGCAGAAGATACCACCCTTATGGCAGAAAGCAAAGAAGAACTAAAGAGCCTCTTGATGAAAGAGAAAGAGGAGAGAGAAAAACTTGGCTTAAAACAACATTCAGCAAACTAAGATCATGGCATCCAGTCCCATCACTTCATGGCACATAGATGGGGAAACAGTGGAAACAATGGCAGACTTTATTTTCTTGGGCTCAAAATCACTGCAGATGGTGACTGCAGCCATGAAATTAAGAGATGCTTACTCCTTAGAAGGAAAGTTGTGACCAACTTAGACAGCATATTAAAAAGCAGAGACATTACTTTGCCAACAAGTGTCCATCTAGTCAAGGTTATGGTGCTTCTAGTAGTCATGTATGGATGTGAGAGTTGAACTATAAAGAAAGCTGAGCACTGAAGAATTGATGCTTTTGAACTTTGGTGTTGGAGAAGACTCTTGAGAGTCCCTAGGACTGCAAGGAGATCCAACCAGTCCATCCTAAAGGAGATCAGTCCTCGGTGTTCATTGGAAGGACTGATGTTGAAGCTGAAACTCCAGTACTTTGGCCACCTGATGCAAAGAGCTGACTCACTTGAAAAGACCCTGATGCTGGGGAAGATTTAAAGCAGGAGGAGAAGGGGATGACAGAGGATGAGATGGTTGGATAACATCACTGACTCGATGGACATGAGTTTGGGTAAGCTCCGGGAGTTGGTGATGGACAGGGAGGCCATGTGTGCTTTGGTCCATGGGGTCGTAAAGAGTCAGACATGACTGAGCGACTGAACTGAACTGATGACTGTTCTTATTGCCACTCCTGATTTAGAGACAGGGTTTTCTCACATGCCAAGACCTACTAAGCTAGTTTGAGCTGAGATAAGCTCTTCAGATCACTACTGATGTGCTTGACCTCAGCTTGGGCCGCACTGCTGTCCATTCCAGAGAAGACCTAGCAGCACAGAAGGAGGTCACAATCAGTGTTTCCAAAATAATAAAGATATATCCATCCATCCCAATTATTTCACTCATTTGCCCTGGAGAAGGAATGTCAGGCTTTGTTTAGTAGGTTGTTTGTAATCTGAAGTTCTCTGTCAATTTGTCCCACCTTTCAGAGAGTAGCATTGAAACATATACATTACCGTATGTAAAATTAGATCATCAGTGGAAATTTACTGTTATGATGTGGGCAGCTCAAATCAGGTGCTGTGGGATATCAGGGTGCAGGATAGTGTGAGAGGTAAGAAGCAGGTTCAAGAGGGAGGGAGGGACATACTTTTACCTGTGGCTGATTCATGTTGATGTATGGCAGAAACCAACACAATAGAGTAAAGCAATTGTCCTCCAATAAAAAAAATAAAAATACAAAAAAAATTTGAAGTGCTTAATCTAGGCCAAAATTTAATCAATATGGACAAGCAATAGAAGGAATTATTGTCTGGGTAAACAATCTCATAATAGAAATCCTGTATTTTTCTTCATTTCCATGCTATAGAGAACCTGATGAGTTTTGATCCCTACTCCCCTCCAAACTCACACGTTTTAAACAGGTACATGACATTCCAAGGCTTAATTGAACAATTGTTACTTAATGATTGAGTAATATTGCTCAAGATATTGCCACATATTAAAGATCTTTAATAATTCCATTTGATAATGGGACCATTAGTGGAATCAACATAACATAAGCAGTAAGAAAAATATAGAGACTGAGTGTTTACTAAGAGCTTTTTGTCCCATTGCAAGCCCATATATTAATTTGGAAAGAAAATATCTGTACATTATTCAGGTTTTGCATTCAGAAACATGATATAGCTCTTTGTTTACTTAAATATTTTATCTAACTCAGTAAAGTTTTATAAGCTTCTTCCTGTCAGTCTTACCCATTTTCTTGCTAGGATTATTTTTAAATAATATATAAGTTTTTGTTGTTGAGCATAAACAGTGCTTCCTGTTCATCTTCTAATGGTCGCCTCTGGTTGATAGCAGTTGATGTTTGCGTATTTATCTTACATGTGCTCATCACTAAGTCCATACAATCTTGACAGTCTCTTAACTGGTTCACAAAAGGTCTGTCAAAGTTCATTAATAGTAGTTTAGATCTCCATTTTTACCAACTAGGTATTTCAAGGTATTTTTAATATCTGAATAGTTTATTTAAAGTTTTAGCATTACTTTTGAGTTTTAGAGAACATAGACTCCTCAAATTTTAGAGAACACAGACTCTCCTCATTGAGAAGAGTACGGAAATTATTTTTGAGCCATCATAAGAATAAATTTTGTATATCTGTCCCCTGAGGCTTTAAACATCTGTTTTTTTATTCCCTCTATTCTGTCTTTTGCAGCATGGTATATTTCTTTATCAGTTTAAAGTTTCAGGGCTATACAGTAACTCCCCTTATGTTACATAATGCTGCTGCTGCTAAGTCACTTCAGTCGTGTCCGCCTCTCTGCGACCCGATAGACAGCAGCCCACCAGGCTCCCCCGTCCCTGGGATTCTCCAGGCAAGAACACTGGAATGGGTTGCCATTTCCTTCTCCAATGCATGAAAGTGAAAAGTGTAAGTGAAGTCGCTCAGTTGTGTCTGACCCTCAGCGACCCCATGGACTGCAGCCTACCAGTCTAATCCATCCATGGAATTTTCCAGGCAAGAGTACTGGAATGGGGTGCCATTGCCTTCTCCATATGTTACACGAAAGTCGTCAAAATTTGAACTTTCAAAATGCGAAAGTGCATTCACATGTCCAATCCCTAAATTAGTTCACATGTCTGTCATACTTTGTCACATTCGTGCATTCTGTACAAGTGATGGTGCTTTTGTGTACTTTACTATATAGCACTATGTAGAGTACAGTAGTACAGTATCTTTATTTCAAGCCCAGGATGTCTAGAAGCAAGCATAAAATAGAGGTCTGCACATGAAGGTTGTAACAGCCATTCAGAATGCAATCTAGTGCTGCCTTGTCATCTATAACGATTAAAAAATAAAAATAATAAAACTACTACCCAGACATTACTAGCTTGTTTTTTTAAGAAAGTAGATAGAATTGAGTTCAGGAAGGAAGCAGAACCTGTGCCATCAGCATCAGGCAAGAGTGACACTGTGGCTGGCCCCCGTCTCCCATTGCTGAGCATCCTTCAGCTCTACCATCTCCATCATCTCTACCATCAACATCAGGCGGGAGTGACACTGCAGCTCGCCCCCCATTTCTCATCGCTGAGCATCCTTCAGCTCTACTGTCTCCCACTCTCTCTACCTCTTCAGTCAGTAGCTTTCTTTGCCTGTTCACTCGATCCAACCTCTGTATGCCACTTTTTGCACTATAGTACTGTGCTTTTCAAGGTATTATACTGTAAGATTATTTGTGTGTGTGTGTCTTTTTAAAAATGTATCATTTCTGTACAAAGTATTATAAACCTATTACAGTACAGCGCTATATAGCCAATTGTGCTAATAGTGCTTTGTTGCTCAGTCGTGTCCAAATCTTTAGCACCCCATGAACTGCAGCCCCCAGACTCCTCTGTCCATGGGATTCTCCAGGCAGGAATACTGGAGTGGGCTGCCATTGCCTTCCCCAGGGCTAGCAGTGCACCTAGACTAATTTGTTGAACTTATGAATAACCTGGACTTAACAAATGTGCTCTCCGAATGAAACTTGTTCATACGTAGGCATTTTACTGTAGAGATAAACAATTCAAGAACTGTAGAAACTACGCTTTCACTTACATATCTTTGACTGTCAATACCAAAATCAAGATGCCCCTTTCAGTCCATCACCTTGAATTTCTTCTCACCCCTTTCCTCACTTCCTAGCTACCATCACTCTTAGTCACAAGATATTATTTTAAAGATATTTATATAAAACTATAATATTTATACCAATTATTTATACTGGACAAAATGTTTAATCACAAGTAATTTATATTACAAGCCTTTTTATGTTTCTCTATTTTAAAGTTTTACTTTTGTTTCTTCTCTTAAAATCTGGAAGTTATTATTTTAATTTCCAGAGTCTTTGCATAATTGAGAATTTTCTTTGAGCAAGAAATGAGTAGAGTGATTTACTTACAATAAGTAAAAGATTCTAGCAACAAACATTGATAAAAATGGTCAAGTACTAGCCAATCTTCATTCAGAATTGTACAGTATATAGTGCATTTTAAATTATTAGACTTAATTGAGCTCGGCATAAATATCTAATAATAGACAGAAGCCCTGGAACAAAATTCTCAGACTAAATGCTGTATAAAATCTATAAAAGTATAGGAATGCCCTTGACTAGAGATTTTTTATGAGGAACAAATGAAACATTTAACCGACTCCAGTCTTCCCCTCTTTTGAGTCAAACACCTGTGGTTTCATCTGCTAAATCTTTACTCAGGGTGATAGGTGAATAAAGACTTTCTTCTTTTTGTACTTAAACATCTTCAGAAACATAAAGGTCATTTTTTGTACCCTAAGTTAGGTCACATACAAGTAAAGACTCTCCTGACATGTAGCCCCACCCACCACCCAGGTACATAATGCCATACTTTGATTTTTGTCTGACTTTGTTCCCTTGGCTTTGGTATATGGTTCTGCCTCTGTGATTTGGGCCACCCAGGAACTTGTCACTGACAGAGACTCTTTATAACTGTGATTCCCACTTCTCTCAACAATTACATCCTACAAGAGGTCAAAATGAATATTCCAAAGGACTTACACAGGCTGCCTGCCTACATCGTCAGCCATGTGAGTCCCAGTTGTTACACTTTCTCAAAGCAGCACTTCTCTGGGGAATATTCAGGGCTGTTATTTTTCACTTTCTTAGCAACGAGGCAAACTAGGGAGGAGGTATCTTTCCTTTCATTTCACCTCTAGGTCTGTTTTGCTTGCTGTGCAGTTAGAACAAGAGAAAGCACCTTAAAAAATGTATCTTTGATAATACAACTAGTCTCTAAATAAAGCACTCCTCATATTGTTCAAAAACACAATTTGTAGAAAGGGGAGCTTCTGTGGGAGAAATGAAGTGGGGAAGCTTTTTCTTTCTGAAGCAATACTTTCTTCTGCATTTTCTCACCAGTCCCTCTTCTCTCTCTGTTACTTTAGATAAATCCAGTGCAGATGTCCATTTTGCAGGAGCCCTCCCTTATTGAAGGTAGAATCAAGAGCAAGGAGACATGATATGGGCAGTTTGAGTTTTACTTTAAGCATTGAATTAGAATTGCCAGATTCAGGATGCCAAACACAGGATGTCTAGTTAAATTTTAATTTCAAGTAAACTATAAATGCTATTTAATTATAAGTATGTTCCAAATATTGTAAGGTACATACTTAATACTTAAAGATCATACACTTTTTAATCTGAAATTCAGGTGTTTTTTTTTCTGTATTTTTCCTATGTTTTTTATTTTCTTACACTGCCAACTTCAGATTGGACCAAAGGGCAAGAGTGATATGTTACTTATGGGATATTATACTGGGAGGATAGGAAATGGTATAGAGACCTATAACCAATTTCCAAGCTTTGGTTAAAGACTGTGTAGTTGCACTTAGGAATGTACACCTTTTAAATGCCCACAGAGTCTGTTGAGGTGGTCAGGGGAGGAGTGATTTACAGCAGTCTTGAGGAGGCTTGGGAGATTAGAATCCAGATGAAATCTCAATAGTAAAAATGATACTAACAATCCCCTGCTCACTCTGATTTTGCTTTAGAAAATCAATCTTGTCCATGGGTTTAAGAATTAAAGTGTCTGTTATCACCCAAGCTCCATAAGTCTCAAAGTATAACCAGTAATGTGTGTTAACATAGTTTCAGCAGGGTTATGAAACAGTTTTTAGTTTTAAAGAGAATATCTTAGAAGAAAATAGAAATAGCATGCTCTTCACAGGACACAAAGTCACAGTGTTCTCTCTCCTCTTTTTGAATGTCTTCCATCTCACTCTCTTAAAGGAGATAATCTCTTATCTCTCAGGTTCTGGATTATCCACTGTAGATAGCCTTCTACGGGTCCCCTCCCTCTTCCAGTTACATGTCTCTCTCTCACTAGATTGAAAATTCTCTGAGGAGAAGGACCATTTTTTATTCATCCCTGTGTCTTAAGACCCTAGCAACCAGTGAAGAAATTTTTTTGAATGAATAAAGAAGTAAAATCTGCAATAACATTGTTGTGATAACAGGAACAACTCAACAGATTTTGAAGTAAAGAGTTTCATGAAATAATTCCAAAATGCACTATCACCAATTTTTAAACAAATATCAGAAAACCATTAAATTAAGATCAGATTTAAGAAGAATTAGGTCATAATAAACTTCAAATGCTTGAGCCTCATGCTAGAAAATGCAGTGTATTTAAAGTGAAGAAAGTACTTTGGTTTCAATGTGGACGTTTCATTTGCTGCCATCTTGCTCAATCCTCCTTCTCGGGAATGCAATATATTAAACATAGGCATGTTTGACATACTTATCAAATATACTTTCTCAATTTAGAAATAAAATAAAACAATTAAACTATATCCCTCTGCATGATTTGTCTCTTTTCAATTTGAATGATTGTTTATAGCTACTGGCAAGTTAAAGTGCCACTACATTTTAGAAAATCAAGCAGTTTAAAAATCTTTAAAATATTCATAGCATTTAACTCAAAACCTCCATTTCTACAAATTCATTCAAATATGAAAGCAATTTTATCTCCAAAGAAACACATCAATTGGTTATATGTTGCAACAAAATATATGAAACAACATAGCAAGCCAGCAAGCAGAAAATGGTTAAATTAAGTTTTAACACCTATGTTCAATTGGAAATTATTTAGCTATTTAAAATAATGCTTAGAAAAACATGTTACACATGAAACTATTTGTAATATTGCATAATTAAAATCAAATGTAACCAAAATGTGATTTATGCAAAGATTAACAGGAAAAGTAATTAGAGGAAATAGAACAAAATGATAAACATTTTAAAAAATGGTTCTTGACTCACCAGTCATCTTTCTAAGTATTTTAAATATGTTAACTCATTTAAGCCCTTTAACAACCCCATGAGATAAGTACCATTATTACTGCCATTTTACAAATGAGGATGTAAGTCACAAGGGTGTTAAATAACTCGCTTAAGTCACACAGCTAATCAGTACAAGAGAGAATATTCAAACCCAGATCATCCAGGGCCATAGCCCATGCTCACTGACACAGCTGTAATTATGTATCCAGGTTGGCATTTATCACTTTTTTTTCATTTCATCTATGTTGTGTCACTTTTCATGGAAAATAATTATACATAGAAATACATTATCCTCTACTGAATAACAATATCTAATTTTAAATGGATGAAATTCAATAAATCAGAACTTCAAGACATTAAGATGAGTGGTGCTATTTCATCCGAACTTGAACTTCCTTGTCCCCTCTTACAAAGCAGTCTTTGGTACCCAGACATCTAAGTGCTGAGCAATGAGGTCCAAAATGATGTCTAATTCTCCTCTCTATGGCAGATAGCATACCAGGGTATCACTTAACTGCAATACCAGGAGGGTAACTGAAAAAGATGAGATCACACTAAAGCCATTAGTCTCAAAGCATAGGTGGAGATCAGCCAAGTGAAAAGGAAACAGGTGTCTAAGTTAGATGGCAAGAGATACAATTAGCAGTTCCCTAGATTTGCACCGGAGCCTCCTGAGGCTCATGTAACTATTCCCAGCAGGTGTGCATGCTGATCCCTGAGAGAGCAAGCTGCGCCAAGGGACCTCAGGATAGCAGCTCTTGGCTGGAAGCAAAGTTGCTACCCCAGGGAGGACAGGGATGTGACAATGCTCCCACACCTCCCTGAAGAGCGCTGCTCCATTTCCCTTGGCCATGGTCTCTGCAAGGCATGCTGTAAACACGTCCTGGAAAAGTATCAGTTCTACTGTCATTTCCATCCTAGCATGGCACTTCAGTGGCCTTGATTCAAGCCATAGCAAGTTCAAAACCCTCACACTGAAACACAAACCTAGGAACACTTTATTCCAGAATCTCTGTTACAGTGATTGAAATCGCAAATGTGAGCGCTCCCTTATATAATACACCTTTTCTTCCTTTATTGTTATCTAACACACTCTGGCATCATCCAATCAAAATTATAAGAGACAAATAAGGTTTATCCTCTTTGATGAGATAAGCAGACTTCACAATCTCATTCCAGACAAGAATGGCTTTAAAGTGTCCAATCAGGTGAGTTATCAAGACACCTTGTTTTCTATCTCACTTATGTTTCAGAAGCACTTCTAACTCCATTCCATTTTTTTTTTTTTAATAATTGAGTATTACCAAGAAGAAAGGATATCTGAACTAAGGTGTTAGAAGTAAAACAGTGCAATTCAGTGTGTATCTTCAACACGTAAGCTAAGTGCTATCACAGTATTAACTTGCTAGAAGGAAATATCCCTCTTGGAAATAATTGCCATATCATGTTCTCTAACCATGAAGTTTCCTTCACTTAATATTTTCTTAGAGCAAATAATGTGTATACATTGCCACACATTCTAATCTGATTTGCTCTTGGTAACAGCTTGAAACAAGTATGTTTTATTTTACTCAATAAGTGATTTATCAAGTGCTATAGGACCAGTATTGAGATCGCTCTCACAAACAATTACAATTCCAAACATGTTTCTTCACCTTGCCCATTAGATGGGTATATTGCAATTAGTGGATATTATATATGCATATCTTTAAGAGTTTTGTTTCATGTGCTGAAACAGATTTTAGGGTTGTTGTGTTTTATACACCTAAACAGATTTTAGGGTTGTAAACCTTCTCTTTAAGTGTCTTTTTGCTTTAGAAATTAGGCCTAAGCTGACACTATTTGCTCACACTAATGCCCTATACAAACACAAATGCAGGTAGGGTGTTCTAAATGACATTTGTACTAAATCTTTATAACTGCTGCAGTCTGTTGAATTAACTATGTGTCAACACTGCACCCACTTGGCTAGATTCTCAATGCGTGGCAGTTATGGATGTGGCCAAACTATGCTCTTCTGGAAAGTTTCCGTCTTTATAAGCTTAACATCTTATCTGAGTTTATTCTACTTCACAAGTTGATTGTAGCATTCATGAAAGATACTGCTATGGATACTGACAATATTCAAGCCATGTCTTTCTTAATGGCACTTTTCAGTTAGTGTTTAATACACTCTGCTAACACAGCTGGCACTGGGAAAGGAGGGCATCACGATGCTTGGATTCTAGTCCTACAGTGTCTACTAACAGTCAGGAGCCCTGTATAAGCCTTTTAACTTTTCCGGAGTCAGTTTACCAATGTCTAAACTACCTTGTGGTTCTCAAATCCCATGAACACTTATATCTCTTCTAAAGCAAAATCTGGGTTTCTATTTTTCATCCAATAAGTAATTTTAACCCCCATTTCTCTGCAAGCAATGCAAAATGTATAGTTTTACCACACACTTCTTTCACGGAGATTACACATGCAGATGCCAACACATACACAAAATGTAAGAAATTAAAGACTGTGATTCATACCAAAGAAATGTAAAACATTCTCTAGCATTTCAAGGAAAGAGTAGCAGACTGCTTCTTACAGACAACAAATATTAATAAACATCTATCAGATGACAGATAATGTAAGCCTTAGATTTCAAGGGGAAAAAAGCAGACCTGATTCTAATATTTATCCAGCCCAATGCAAGAATATAAAAATAGAGGTCTCAATATCACATGTTTGAAAATTTAAAAATTGGACTAACAAACTATTAAATAAAGTATATTTCATCATCCTACCTTGATGAGCTTCCCAGGTGGTGCTAGCGGTAATGAAACCGCCTACCCATGCAGGAGACACAAGAGATGTGGTTTCAATCCCTGGGTCAGGAAGGTCCCTTGAGTATGAAATGACAAACCAGTCCAGTATTCTTGCCTGGAAAATTCCATTCAATGGACAGAGGAGCCTCACAGGCTACAGTACACGGGGTCGCAGAGTCAGGCATGACTGAGCACACACACACAGCCCTTGATGAGCGTAATTTCACAGCAAGCTAGAAGACTGGATTCATGTTTGTAATTCTCAGACTTCCTTGCCCACTACTGCTCCATCTTCCTTCTTTGTTTTCCCACCTCTGATTTTACTCCATTTCCCTGTAGGTCCTCATGTGTGCTTGTGAGAACACGCCAGTCTGTGTATTCAAGATCTTTCAGTGAAGGCTAAAGCTCCCACTGAAAAGCTGAAGAGGGTTTTAACAGGCAGAATTAAAAACACTCCAGGTAGAAAAACATAATTATTAAAACCTTTGGTAGAACAAAGTATCCAGGCTTGGTTGCAAAATATTTGAATTGTTCAGTTTTGTTAGAGTTTAAGCTAAAGGAAAATATTAATGCTAAACCCACAAAAATAAGCCTAGATCATAATGACAAAGACTAAAAAGTTTGAACTTTATTTGGTAAGCAAAGAGAGATTTGAAGGTTATTGAGCAGGGGTGACATAATCAAAGCTGTACTCTAGGAAGATTAATTTGGCAGCCAAATGCAGAATGAGTAGATTAGAAGCAAGACTGGAGGCAGGGAGAAGAGTTATAGCAGTAGTTTAGGTAAGCAGTAATAAGACTGTTAACTAGGGCTGGGGTAATGTACAGGAAGAAAGGGCGCTGTGAGGCAGTAGGGAGAAGAAATTGACAGCCCCTGATGAATCATTTGTAATGGGAGGAAGGAGAGAGATAAATCAAAGAACACTCATAGATCTTGAGCTTCTGTGACTAAAAATGAATATTGGAAATCATCAGCAAGAAATCAGAGGGAGGAGCTAAACTGTAGGGTGAACGTGAGGAGTGGCACTGGTGTATGTTGTGTTAGCTGCTTTAGCAAACCTCCCCCCAGGCGAAAATGCTACTGCGAATTTAGAATTGCAGGACTAGGGTTTGAGGGGAAAAATCAGAAAATTACACAGAGGTAAAACTACTAAGTCAACTTATTTCAAATATAAACCATTCTTTATGCAATTTCATTATCCCCATATCTTGAAAACTTTCTCTGGTTCATGAGTTAGCTCCTTGGTTTTTCAAGTTGATAAAACGATGTGTGTCTTCTGAAAACATGGTTAATAGTTAAAGTGGGCCAGTTAATCCACTTTGGCAAGATCTATTTTATAATCTGGGCTTCCCAGGTGGCACCAGAACTCACCTGCCAATGCAGGAGATGGAAGAGATGCAGATTCAGTCTCTGGGTTGGGAAAATCCCTTGGAGGAGGACAAGGCAACCTACTCCAGTATTCTTGCCTGGAGTATCCCACGGACAGAGCAGCCTGGTGGGCTACAGTCAATGGGATCACAAAGAGTCAGACATGACTGAGCAACTAAGCATACAGCACAGCTGATACCAGTCCAGGTTTATTCCCAGCATAAATCATTGGTCAGTATCACAATGTTTAGTTCTGTGAATATTGACTTTGTTCAGATTTAGACTTTCTGCCTTTGTCTAACTTAATGCTTACAAACAATGAGTCTGCCCCTGGGTGACATATTTTTCTAATCCACTACTTTGTGCCAGATGCTCTTTCTGGCTCTCAGCTGACACAACTATTGATGGACTATAAAGAGCATATGCCTCTGTTCTCACTCGTATTAGACACTACTGTATATACAAACACCAACACACACACACACACACACATACACACACACACACACACAGCTCATGATTTCAAGCAACAATAAAGATGAGTTAACAAGGCTAATGCTTTACTTTCTGTGTCTGCTAATAACATTCTCTGATGCATCCTCTTCACTTTTCCCTAATGCTTCTCAATATTTCAGTCCGTGGTGAAAGATCTTAAGTAATTGCCAGTAGTGCAAGGACTGGGAAAGAAGCCCTCCTCTGATAAGAAAATATCAATCTTTGGGAAAACAGAAGCAGGAACAAGCAACTATCCCAAACATGTTTTCGGGGGGTGGGGGGGGGGGAGGGCAAAATATGCAAGGAGTGGTATTAGGTTATTGCAATGATTCCCTTTGCTTACCTCTATGTTAGACAAAATGTACCAAAGCTTTTACCTCTATCAATATCTCAATTTTCAGAGTTGATAACAAGTCCTATATCTAAATATGTAAATACCTAAATATGTAATAAGTCTCCTTTTTAACATGTACCTTCAACCCAGATAGCATGGAGAAATGTACAGTTAATAAATTATTCCTCAAAGTATTAAATGGTTAATGTAGACTTTATGTTTGTAATGTAAGTATATATATGTTTGTAAAGAAAATATATTACATTTCAGTGATGGCTTTCAGATAATAAAATTATCAAGCCTCTGAATGAAACTGTATGACTAATAAAAGAACATTTTGCAAAGCAAAGTATGCAAGAGAGACAAATATAGCCAAAACTATAAGTAATATAAATAACCACATTTACTAATGGGTTTTAGGTCAGCTGACTGCCTCTAGTCTCCCACAGCCAACCAGGGTTTGGACAGGAGCCACACATTCTCTTCATTGTTGCTGGAAGAACTATTCTGGAGTTTGGGTCAATCTGCTGCTACTGCTGCTGCTGCTAAGTCGCTTCAGTCATGTCCGACTGTGAGACCCTATAGACGGAAGCCCACCAGGCTCCCCTGCCCCTGGGATTCTCCAGGCAAGAACACTGGAGTGGGTTGCCATTTCCTTCTCCAATGCATGTAAGTGAAAAGTGAAAAGGAAGTCGCTCAGTCGTGTCCGACTCTTAGCAACCCCATGGACTACAGCCTACCAGGCTCCTCCATCCATGGGATTTTCCAGGCAAGAGTACTGGAGTGGGGTGCCAATTGACCTACTTCTTCCATACCTTGCAATTTTTCCCTTGTTCATTTCCTTATCTTTTCAATCAGTTACCAGCCAATCCCTGTTCTCTTCATCTGTCTTCACCTATTAAAGTCCTCAACAGGCTATATTTACTTCTCTAATGTCCCTAACTTTTCAGGATTTCCTTGGTCCTAAGTCTTAAATACATATAAATGTAACCATAGTTACATGTTAGTTAGTTCTGTAACTAATAGTTACATGTTAGCTAGTTCTAGAACTAACACCCAAAAAAGATGTCCTTTTCATTATAGGGGACTGGAATACGAAATTAGGAAGTCAAGAGCTACCTCAAGTAACAGGTAAATTTGGCCTTGGAGTAGAAAACAAAGCAGATAAAAGGCTAACAGAGTTTTGCCAAGAGAATGCACTGGTCATAGAAAACACCCTCTTCCAACAACACAAGAAAAGACTCTACACATGGACATCACCAAACTCAGATTAATTATTTTCTTTGCAGCCAAAGATGGAGGAGCTCTATACAGTCAGCAAAACAAGAACAGGAGCTGACTATGGTTCAGATCACCATCTCCTTATTACCAAATTCAGACTTAAATTGAAGAAAGTAGGGAAGACCGCTAGACCATTCAGGTATGACTTAAAACAAATCCCTTATGATTATACAGTGGAAGTGACAAATAGATTCAAGGGATTAGATCTGATAGACAGAGTGCCTGAGGAATTATGGACAGAGATTCATGACATTGTATAGGAGGCAGTGATCAAGACCATCTCCAATAAAAAGAAAGGCAAAAAGGCAAAATTATTGTCCAAGGAGACCTCAAAAATATCTGAGAAAAGAAGAGAAGATAAAGGCAAAGGAGAAAAGGAAAGGTATACCCATTTGAATGCAGAATTCTAAGAAGAGATAAGAAAGCCTTCCTCAGTGATCAGTGCTAAGAAACAGAGGAAAACAATACACTGGGAAAGACTAGAAATCTCTTCAAGAATGTTAGAGATACCAAGGGCCCATTTCATGCAAAGATGGGCACAATAAAGGACAGAAATGGTATGGACCTAACAGAAACAGAAGATATTAAGAAGAGTTGGCAAGAATACAGAGAAAAACTATACAAAAAAGATCTTCATGATCCAGATAACCACAGTGGTGTGATCACTCACCTAGGGCCAAAAATCCTGGAATATGAAGTCAAGTGGGCCTTAGGAAACATCTCTGTAAAAAAAGCTAGTGGAGGTGATGGAATTCCACCATTGAGCTATTGCAAATCCTAAAAGATGATGCTGTGAAAGTGCAGCACTCAATATGCCAACGAATATGAAAAGTTCAGCAGTGGCCACAGGACTGGAAAAGGTCAGTTTTCACTCTAATCCCAAAGAAAAGTGAAAGTGAAGTCACTCAGTTATGGTCAACTCTTTGTGACCCCATGAAGTAACCTAACCCTAACCCTAACCCTAGGGATCCTCTGTCCCTGGGATTTTCCAGGCAAGAGTACTGTAGTGGGTTGCCATTTCCTTCTCCAAATCCCGAAGAAAGGCAATGCCAAAGAATGCTAAAACTATCACACAATTACACTCATCTCACACGCTAGCAAAGTAATGCGCAAAATTCTCCAAGCCAGGCTTCAACAATACGTGAACCGTGAACTTCCAGATGTTCAAGCTGGTTTTAGAAAAGACAGAGGAGCCAGAGATCACATTGCCAACATCCACTGGATCACAGAAAAAGCAAGAGAGTTCCAGAAAAAAACATCTACTTTTGCTTTATGAACTATGCCAAAGCCTTTGTGTGGATCACAACAATCTGTGGAAAATTCTGAAAGAGATGGGAATATCAGACCACCTGACCTGTCTCCTGAGAAATCTGTATGCAGGTCAAGAAGCAACTGTTAGAACTGCATATGAGTATACTAACGCATATATATGGAATTTAGAAAGATGGTAACAATAACCCTGTGTACGAGACAGCAAAAGAGACACTGATGTATAGAACAGTCTTATGGACTCTGTGGGAGAGGGAGAGGGTGGGAAGATTTGGGAGAATGGCATTGAAACATGTAAATATCATGTATGAAATGAGTTGCCAGTCCAGGTTCGATGCACGATACTGGATGCTTGGGGCTGGTGCACTGGGACGACCCAGAGGGATGGAATGGGGAGGGAGGAGGGAGGAGGGTTCAGGATGGGGAACACATGTATACCTGTGGCGGATTCATTTTGATATTTGGCAAATCTAATACAGTTATGTAAAGTTTAAAAATAAAATTAAAAAAAAAAAATAAATAAATAAATAAATAAAATTAAAAAAAAAAAAAAAAAAAAAAGAACTGCATATGAAACAACAGACTGGTTACAAATCAGGAAAGGAGTATGTCAAGGCTGTATATTGTTACCCTGCTTATTTAACTTATATGCAGAGTACATCATACCAAATTCTGGGCTGGATGAAGCACAAGCTGGAATCAAGATTGCCAGGAGAAATATTAATAACCTCCAATACACAGATGACAGGACCCTTATGGCAGAAAGGGAAGAACTGAAGAGTCATTGGTGAAAGTGAAAGAGGAGAGTGAAAAACTTGGCTTAAAACTCAACATTCATAAAAAGATCATGGCATCCAGTCCCATCACTTCATGGCAAATAGATGGGGAAACAGTGGAAACAGTGAGACACTTTATTTTGGGGTCTCCAAAATCACTGCAGATGGTGACTTCAGCCATGAAATTAAAAGACCCTTTCTCCTTGAAATAAAGCTATGACCAACCTAGACAGCATATTAAAAAGCAGAGACATTACTTTGCCAACAATGGTCCATCTAGTTAAAATGGTTTTTCCAGGAGTCATGTATGGATGCAAGAGTTGGACTATAAAGAAAGCTGAGTGCCGAAGAATTAATGCTTTTGAACTGTGGTGTTGGAGAAGACTCTTGAGAGTCCCTTGGACTGCAAGGAGATCCAACCAGTCCATCCTAAAGGAAATCAGTCCTGAATATTCATCAGAAGGACTGATGCTAAAGCTAAAGCTCCAATACTTTAGCCACCTGATGCAAAGAGCTGAAAAGACCCTGATGCTGGGAAAGATTGAAGGCAGGAGGAGATGGGGATGACAGAGGATGAGATGGTTGGATGGCATCACTGACTCAACGGACATGAGTTTGAGTAAATTCTGGGAATTGGTATTGGACAGGGAAGCCTGGCATGCTGCAGTCCATGGGGTCACAAAGAGTTGGACATGACTGAGTGATTGAACTGAACTAACCATAAGCACGATACTGTTTTAAAAGGGCAAGCAATTGTCAAAGGGACAAACAAACATTAGTGTTGTCAAAGGATGTTTAACCTCCTTTGAAAACTAACAGAGTCCTAAAATTAAATATCTAGATTGTTAGGAAGAATAAAAGACCAGCAGAAAGATAACTTAGACAATGTATAAGAATTAAGTCTGAATTGTGGAATTTAACTAATAAGTGGCACTATTGCTACTGGAGAAAAGTGAATAGAAACCTTTTCAAGATGCAATGTTATTTTAATATTTCTTTCCTCCACTTAACATATTACTATGTACTATACATTGTATATATATTATATATTATGTAATATTCATTTTCTTTTTTTTCCTGTGCTAGATTACATTAGGTAATAGTTTTGTCTCCTATTTTCTAAACAAAGAAGAAGAAATATTTAGAACACTGCATCAGTAGGTACTAAATGGAAGTTTTCTAAATTAAATTCTTTATCAGACTGTTAAGTATTTTTGAAGATGCCGCAATGACTCATCAGCAGAATATTAGCACTAATACTAGACTGCTAATATTCTGCTACTAGATTTGGGACCAGAGAAGGCAATGGCAACCCACTCCAGTACTCTTGCCTGGAAAATTCCATGGACGGAGGAACCTGGTGGGCTGCAGTCCATGGGGGTCGCTAAGAGTCAGGCACGACTGAGCGACTTCCCTTTCACTTTTCACTTTCATGCATTGGAGAAGGAAATGGCAACCCACTCCAGTGTTCTTGCCTGGAGAATCCCAGGGACGGGGGAGCCTGGTGGGCTGCCATCTATGGGGTCGCACAGAGTCGGACACGACTGAAGTGACTTAGCAGCAGCAGATTTGGGACCATCACTTAAAGTATTAAGGAGGCAAGAAGGATTAAAATGTTGAGTTCAGACAAGTCAGTAGAATCATGGTTAAGTGAAAGGGACTGAGTTTTGGTTTTTGTTTTTTTTTTACTAGAACTTACTAAGCAAAAGAAAACAAAATGGGCCTAGGCAGTAGCTAATGTTTGATGAAAGAAAGAAGCCAAGGTGGTGAGAAAAGCTTCATTCACATGTAGACTCATAGGGAAGGGGAAGACCAGGCTAAGTACATGAGCCATTGATTGGCTTACAAGTAAGCTAAAAAATACGCTGTGACAACACTGGATGTCCCTGCAGAGGAGTGGACAGAGGTCCACAAATTTAAACATGGAAAAATTGCATGTTAGCTAGTGGGACAACTCGGGAACCTCCAGGAAACCCTCTGATTGGGGGGAAATAAGTCATTATCTGCTTGAAAGAATGATTCTTCAAGGAGATTCTCATAAAGGTCCTAAAAATCTTGAAAATAGAGTAATTAACAGAAATGTCCTCAAGCATTAAAATTAAAAGAACCATAGATTTAGCTCCACTGACATAGATATACAAGAAGTTTCAGGCATAGAACAGCAAGGTTTCTTGTTCATTTGAAGGGGATAAAATAAAAAAAAAAAAATCACATCAGAAGACTCATGAAATAAAAATGTAGATTCTAAGTAAAGGCAACACAACTTTACATCCAGGACTCAAAGTTTCATGTACCTAGTCTCAATGAGGTGGCACGTTAATGCTATCTGCTGAGTGTCCTACTCTGGTTGAGTTTTGCAGGTTTCATTTTTAATTGTGAATTTCCTCCTGCTGATGGCACTAAGGCAGAATGTAACATTTTCTAAAGTCTCTTCCTATGGGTGAATATTTTAAAGCTATGTCTGTGTTATAAAAAAGGTACAGGAGATTTTTGCCAGTTTATAGAAATACTTTAGCAACCATATCATACCTATAAGCATTATTAATGTCAATAGAAAGACAGTGAACTTGATAACGTACAGTTCAGTTTAGTTCAGTTCAGTCACTCAGTCATGTCCAACTCTTTGCAACCCCATGAATTGCAGCACGCCAGGCCTCCTTGTCCATCACCAACTCCTGGAGTTCACTCAAACTCACATCCATCGAGTTGGTGATGCCATCCAGCCATCTCATCCTCTGTCATCCCCTTCTCCTCCTGCCCCCAATCCCTCCCAGCATCAGAGTCTTTTCCAATGAGTCAACTCTTTGCATGAGGTGGCCAAAGTACTGGAGTTTCAGCTTTAGCATCATTACTTCCAAACAACACTCAGGACTGATCTCCTTTAAAATGGACTGGTTGGATCTCGTTGCAGTCCAAGAGACTCTCAAGAGTCTTCTCCAATACTACAGTTCAAAAGCATCAGTTTTTCAGTGCTCAGCTTTCTTCACAGTCCAACTCTCACATCCATACATGACTACTGGAAAAACCATAGCCTTGACTAGACAGACCTTTGTTGGCAAAGTAATGTCTCTGATTTTGCAGCCTTGCTAATTCAATGAAACTAAGCCATGCCATGTGGGGCCACCCAAGATGGGTGGATCACAGTGGAGAGGTCTGACAGAATGGGGTCCACTGGAAAAGGGAATGGCAAACCACTTCAGTATTTTTTCCTTGAGAACCCCATGAACAGTAGGAAAAGGGAAAATGATAGGATACTGAAAGAGGAACTCCTCAGGTCGGTAGGTGCCCAATATGCTACTGGAGATCAGTGGAGATATAACTCCAGAAAGAATGAAGGGATGAAGCCAAAGCAAAAAAAAATACCCAGTAGTGGATATGACTGGTGATAGAAGTAAGGTCTGATGCTGTAAAGAGCAATATTACATAGGAACCTGGAATGTTAGGTCCATGAATCAAGGCAAATTGGAAGTGGTCAAACAAGAGATGGCAAGAGTGAATGTTGACATTCTAGGAACCGGCAAACTGAAATGGACTGGAATGTGTGAATTTAACTCAGATAATGTACATATATCTGCTAAATCTGTTGGAGCAGAATAGACAATAAAAAGGAAGTCAAGTACAGTATGGAAAATCAGCATGGGGCCAACAAGGTTGAAAAAAATATTAGAATGCTTTGCTTTTGAAATTATACATCAATGGCCTGTAGGATACTGTAGGATACTAAAAATCAGCAAAACAGTATATATACTGAAAATTCTATTTTAGAGAAAAAACTTTTATTTACTTGAATAAAAATTTAATTATTTCTTTTTTATATTTATTCATGCTTTTATTTATAATCTAACAAAAAGATGAAATACAACTGTAATTGCTAGAATATGTAACAGGTAGACATTAAGGTGGAATTTTGTTTCCAAGCTACTATGAGCACAAATCTTTATTCTTAATAGGTTTAATAAATATTACAGTAAATAGCACAATAATAGTAGGAGAGAGATTTAACACCCCACTCACACCAATGGACAGATCATGAAAACAGAAAATTAATAAGGAAAACACAAGTCTTAAATGATACATTAGATGAGATGGATCTCATTGATATCTTCAGGACATTCCATCCAAATACAGAAGAATACAACTTCTTCTCAAGTTCACATGGAACAGTCTCTAAGATAGACCATCTTGGGTCACAAATCAAACCTCAGTAAATTTTAGAAAATTGAAATTATATCAAGCATCTTCTCCAACCACAAGGCTAAGAGACTAGATATCAATTAGAATAAAAAAAAAAAAAAAACCTGTAAGAAACACAAACACAAGGAAATTAAACAACACGTTTCTAAATAACCAAGAGTTTACTGAAAAAATCAAAAGGGAAATCAAAAATTATATAGAAACAAATGACAATGAAAATACAGCAACTCAAAACCTATGGGATGCAGCAAAAGCAGTTCTAAGAGGGGAGTTTATAGCAATACAATCCTACCTCAAGAAACAAGAAAAACATTCAATAGACAACCTAACTTTACACCTAAAGCAACTGGAAAAAGAAGAAAAAAAAATTAGTAGAAGGAAAGAAATCATAAAGATCCAAGCAGAAATAAATGAAAAAGAAGTGAAAGAAACAATAGTAAAAATTAATAAAACTAAAAGCTGGTTATTTGAGAAGAGAAACAAAATTGAGAAACCCTTAGCCAGACTAATCAAGAAAAAAATAGAGAAGAATCAAATCAACAAAATTAGAAATGAAAAAGGAGAGGTTACAACAGACAATGCAGAAATACAAAGGATTATAAGAAACTATTATGAACAACTATATGGCAATAAAATAGATAACCTGAAAGAAACAGACAGATTCTTAGAAAAGTTCAATCTTCCAAGACTGAACCAGGAACAAATAGAAATTATGAACAACCCAATTACAAGCACTGAAATTCGAAGCTGTGATCAAAAATCTCCCGAAAAACAAAAGCCCAGGACCACATGGCTTCACAGGAGAATTCTATCAAGCATTTAGAGAAAACGTAATGCCTATCCTTCTACATCTATCCTTCTAAAACTCTTTCAAAAACTTGCAAAGGAAGGAACACTTTCAAACTCATTCTACGAGGCGACCATCACCCTGATACCAAAACCAGACAAAGACAACACAAAAAAAGAAAACTATAGGCCAATATCACTGATGAACATAGATGCAAAAATCCTCAACAAAATTTTAGCAAACATAATTCAGCAACACATCAAAAAGCTCATATATCATGATCAAGTTGGATGTATTCCAGGGATGCAATATATTGATTCCAGGGATTCTTCAATATTGAAATCAATCCATGTGATATACCATATTAACAAATTAAAAGATAAAAACCATATGATCATCTCAATAGATGATACTAAGAATAAATACTAGGAATAAAATACCAGGAATAAAATACTAGGAATAAAACCACCATATGACCCAGCAATCCCACTCCTAGGCATATACCCTGAAGAAACCAAAATCAAAAGAGACACATGTATCTCATTGTTCCTTGCAGCACTATTTACAATAGGTAGAACATGGAAGAAACCTTGATGTCCACTGACAGATGAATGGATAAAGAAGCTGTGGTATATATACACAATGGACTATTACTCAGCCAAAAAAGGAGAACATTTGAGTTAGTTCTAATGAGATGAACCTAGAACCTATTATAGAGTGAAGTGAATCAGAAAGAGAGAAATAAATACCATAGTCTAACATATATATATGGAATAAAAAAAATGGTATTGAAGAACTTACTTATAGGTCAGCAATGGAGAAACAGACATAGAGAATAGATTATGGACATGTGGAAAGGGGAGGAGATGGTGAGAGATGTATGGAAAGAGTAACATGGAAACTTACATTACCATACGTAAAATAGATAGCCAACGGGAATTTGCTGTATGGCTCAGGAAACTCAAACAGGGGCTCTGTATCAGCCTAAAGGGGTGGCATAGGGAGGGAGATGGGAGGGAGGTTCAAAAGGGAGGGGATATATATATACCTATGGCTGATTCATGTTGAGGTTTGACAGAAAGCAGCAAAATTCTGTAAAACAATTATATTTCAATTAAAAAAAAAAGAAAAGAAATCTGGCATTTATTACTAAAA
The DNA here is from genome assembly GCF_029407905.1 of Bubalus kerabau. Taxonomy (NCBI): domain Eukaryota; kingdom Metazoa; phylum Chordata; class Mammalia; order Artiodactyla; family Bovidae; genus Bubalus; species Bubalus kerabau. Next base: position 4,313,266 of record NC_073635.1, on the reverse strand, counting down.
AATAAAGACAAGCTCCTGACAGGAAACTTTCTGGAACTAGATTGGCAACACATTGATGCTAGAGAGATCAACTTGAATGAGTATTTCAAAGGCAAAACAATTTTCAGGAAGCAGTCTGCCAGCAAGGGAGAGCAAAAGGAAGAAATTCTGCATTATTGGCAACCCTATAACTTCTGTTCTGCTTGGGCCAGCTAAATATGAGACAAAAGTTTTACTTAATGCTGCCACAAAGGAAACATTTTTATGAATCAAAATACCTCGTAGTGTGAAACATGACTCTACCTTGACCCCCATGTCATTCTCCTGCAAATACTTATCCCAGAATTTACCTCAAACAAATATATATATTATATATATAATTGTAATTATATAATATATATTAACAATAATATATAATAATATAATATTATATATACTATATAATATAATAATAATATACATATTGTATATTATAAAATATAACATAATATATAATATAATATATATTATAATATGATTATATAATATACAATATATAAATATATAATTTATAAATATATAATAATGTTTATATTCATATTTTATAAATATTTGTATTCATAAAATTAATTAATATTTTATAAAATTATAAATTTATAATATATAAATATATAATTATATATTAAAATATATTATATATTATATATTGTAATATATAATACAAAATATATAAAAACATATAATTTTATAATATAATACAAAATATATAATTTTAATATATATGCATATATATAATATATTATATATAATATATGTTATACATATATTTATATATATCTAATATATAAATATATATAATATATTATTTACATATATCATATTTATATGTATATATTTATTATATATATAATTTTATATGCATATTATATTAAATATAATATGTATATAACGTATATATACATATTATATTTAATATAATATGTATATAAATTATATAAATAATATAATATGTATATAAATTATATAAATACTATGCTATGCTAAGTCACTTCAGTCATGTCCGACTCTGTGCGACCACTTAGACCACTTAGACGGCAGCCCACCAGGCTCCCCCGTCCCTGGGATTCTCCAGGCAAGAACACTGAAGTGGGTTGCCATTTCCTTCTCCAATGCATGAAAGTGAAAAGAGAAAGTGAAGTCGCTCAGTCGTGTCCAACTCTTAGTGACCCCATGGACTGCAGCCTACCAGGCTCCTCCGTCCATGGGATTTTCCAGGCAAGAGTATTGGAGTGGGGTGCCATTGCCTTCTCCGAAATTATATAAATAATTTTATATAAATGTATATAAATATATTATATATATAATTAATTTTAAAATGTATATAAATATATTATATATATCATATATATCAGATCAGATCAGATCAGTTGCTCAGTCGTGTCCGACTCTTTGCGACCCCATGGATCGCAGCACTCCAGGCCTGCCTGTCCATCACCAACTCCCAGAGTTCACTCAGATTCACGTCCATCGAGTCAGTGATGCCATCCAGCCATCTCATCCTCTGTCATCCCCTTCTCCTCCTGCCCCCAATCCCTCCCAGCATCAGAGTCTTTTCCAATGAGTCAACTCTTCACATGAGGTGGCCAAAGTACTGGAGTTTCAGCTTTAGCATCATTCCTTCCAAAGAAATCCCAGGGCTGATCTCCTTCAGAATGGACTGGTTGGATCTCCTTGCAGTCCAAGGGACTCTCAAGAGTCTTCTCCAACACCACAGTTCAAAAGCATCAATTCTTTGGGGCTCAGCTTTCTTCACAGTCCAACTCTCACATCCATACATGACCACAGGAAAAACCATAGCCTTGACTAGACGAACCTTTGTTGGCAAAGTAATGTCTCTGCTTTTGAATATGCTATCTAGGTTGGTCATAACTTTCCTTCCAAGGAGTAAGCATATTTTAATTTCATGGCTGCAGTCACCATCTGTAGTGATTTTGGAGCCCAGAAAAATAAAGTCTGACACTGTTTCCACTGTTTCCCCATCTATTTATATAATATATATTATATATAATATATATAATATAATATAATTATATGTAATTATATTATAATTATTTTATATAATATATACATTATATATATTATATATATATAATTAATTTTAAAATGAAACAGCCCCAGAATCTGGCTAAGCTGATTAGTAGGACATTTATCCTGTATAAGGCCAACTTATAAAAATTAGGAGAGGTCCCTGCTTTGTCTAATGTGCAGGCTCCAACATACAGAACCAAGGAAAATGAAGAATCAGGCAAAGTTCCAAACAAAGGCACAGAATAAATCTCCAGAAACTGAATCTAATGATATGGAGTTATGTAATTTACCTCACAGAAAATTCAAAATAATTTTCATAGAGATGGTCACTGAAGTCAAGATTAATTCATGAACAAAGTGAGACTTTTGGCAAAGACATAGAAAATATATTAAAAAGGACCAAACAGAAACTTCAATGCTAAAAAATTCAATAATTGAATTGAAAATTTCACTAGAGAAGTTCAATAGCAGACTAAATCAGGCAGAAGAAAGGACTATCAAACTTAAGGACAAGACACTGGAAAAAATTCAAGGAGTAAAAATTTCAAAAAAAAGAAAAGAATAAAAAAACTTAAAAGAACTTACAAGATACCATTAAACAGAAATGCATACATTATCAGAGCCTCTGAAGGAATAAAACAACAGAAAAAAAAAAATCAGAAGGATCATTCTTAAAAAATCACTGAAAATTTTCCAAATCTGAGTAAGAAAATAGACATTCAGTTCCACGCTAAAGGACTTAAAATGTCATGAATTGGGGGGGAAAAAAAAAATCATTGTCAAAAGTCAAAGTGAAGGGAAAATTTTTGATACTTGTTACATACAAATTAGGTTCCCATAAAACAACTAGCAAAATGGCAACCCACTCCAGTAGTCTTGCCTGGAGAATCCCATGGACGGAGGAGCCTGATGGGCTACAGTCCATGGGGTCACAAAGAGTCAGACACAAATGAGCAACTTCACTTTCACTTTCACTTTCACAAAAACAACTAGCAGATATTTCAGTAGAAATCTTGCCAACCAGAAAGGAGTAAGATGATGTATACAAAGATGTATACTAAAAAAAAAAAAAAAAGAGGTGATGTATACTAAAATAAAAACCACTAAACCACTAAAGAAGAACACTGTAATTGACAAAACTGCTTTTTAAAGATTCAAGAGACTTTCCCAGGAAAACAAAAACTAAGGGAATTCATCAACAGTAGGTAAACCTTATAAGAAATGCTAAAGGAAGTTCTCCAAGTTGAAATATAAGGGCACTAAATAGCAGCATAATAGCATAAAAAAGTATAAGATTGTTGAATATTGGATTTTCTTAATGTGGTTTTCATAGGGCAGGGCTGGCTAGTTGCAAAAACTGATGAAAGAGATTTTTTTTTTTTTTCTGGTACACCACACAGCTTGCAGGATCTGAGTTCCCTGAACAGGGATTGAACATGCTCCCAGACAGTGATCCATGAGTCCTAAATACTGGACTGAAGGGAAGTTTCCAAAAGAGATATTTTTATTTTATTGCTGTTTTAATTTGCATCTAAGAATTATAGGTAGAGGTAAACATATAGACAAAAATATTGCATTACTGTAATAGTATTGGATATATCACTTTTAATTCTAGTATAAAAATTAAACAACAAAGGCATTAAAAATAACCAACTAAAATGTATGCTAAATGCATTACAGAATATAATAGGTATTATATTCTACAGAATATGCTGCTGCTAAGTCGCTTCAGTCGTGTCCAACTCTGTGCGACCCCATAGACGGCAGCCCACCAGGCTCCCCCGTCCCTGGGATTCTCCAGGCAAGAATACTGGAGTGGGTTGCCATTTCCTTCTCCAATGCATAAAGTGAAAAATGAAAGTGAAGTCGCTCAGTCATGTCCGACTCTTAGCGACCCCATGGACAGCAGCCTACCAGGCTCCTCCATCCACGGGATTTTCCAGGCAAGAGTACTGGAGTGGGGTGCCATTGCCTTCTCCGTTTACAGAATATAGATAGATATAAATCCTAGCACAATAATATAGAGAGGGAAGTATAAAAAAAATTGAAAAAAAAAAAAGAGAGGGAAGTAAATTAAAGTGCGAATTTTTGCATGTAATTGAAATTAAGTTGTTATCAGTTTAAAATACACTGTTTTGACTGTAAGATACTTTCATAAATCCAAAGGTAACCACATACATACACACACACACACAAACACGTGTAGAAGTTACACAAAAGAAAAAGGGAAAAGAATCAAGGTAATAATTTTAAAAATTCAACAGAACACTAAATATTGAAGCAAGACAAGAAAAGATAAACTCAACAACTACAAAACTAACAGAAAGGAAAAATAAGAATACTAAATCTGTCTCTATCAATAATTACTTAAATTTAACTGGATTTAACTCATCAATTAGAACACACAGAGTAGTTGAATAGATTTTTTAAAAATGACAAAAAATATATGCTATACTTTCTTTAGTCTTAAGGACTCAAATATTCTGAAAGTAAAGGGATAGAAAAAGATATTGCATGCAAATGGTAATCAACAGGGAGAAGGGATAGTTATACTTACTTCAGAAGAAAATAGTTTTTAAATCATACTATCTCATGAGACAAAGAAGGACATTGTATAGTGATGACTGGGTAAATCCACCAGGAAGATATAACAATTAAAAAATGCATATATACCCAAGCTTTTTATATTTATACAAAGGAAACATTAACAGAACCGAAGGGAGAAATAGATAGCAATATAATAAAAGTAAAAGACTTTAATATCTCACTTTCAATAATTGATAGAATATACACATAGCTAATTAAGAAGGAGACAGAGAATTTAAAAACACTATAGACCAACTAAACCTTATAGACATAGACACACTATATCACCCAACAGCAGCATAATGCACATTCTTCTTTAGACTGCACAAAAATTTCTCCAAGGTAGATCACAAGTTAGGTCACAAAAGAAATATTAATGAATTGTAATATATTGAAATCATATCAATATCTTTATTGAGCACACTAGTGAAACTAGAAATCATTATCAGAAGCAAAATTGAACTCACAAATACATGAAAATTTATAATATATTTTGGAATAATTATTGGATCAAAATTGAAATCAGAAAATATCTCAAAATAAGTAAAAATTAAAACACTTTAATCAAAATTTATAGAATATAGTAAAACCTATACTAAGAAGGAAATTTATTATAATAAATGTTTATTTAAAAAATAAGGAAAATCTCAAACAACTAAACTTAAAATTTCAAGGAGCTAGGGAAGAAGAACAAAGTAAGCCCAAAGTTAGTATAGGGAAGGAAATAACAAAGATTAGAGAAGAAATAAGCAAAATAGAAAGTTAAAATAGAAAATTTAATAAAATGGAGTTTTTTTAATATAAACAAAACTGCAAAACTCCTAACTAAAGTATCTAAAAAAATGAAGACTCAAATAAAGTCAGAAATAAAAGCAATGATGTTACAGTTGATGCCACAGAAATAGAAAGGATCATAAGATACTATTATAAACAATTGTTCGCCAACAATCTGTATAACCTATAAGAATGGGTAACTTCTGAGAAACATACAGTCAACCAGTGATAACTCATGAAGAAACAGAAAGTTTAAACAGACCTGTAACTAGTATGGAGATTGAGTGATGAATCAACCCTCACCTACCCACCCCCAACAATGATAAGTCCAGGACCAAATGGCTTTACTAGTAGGTTCTGCCAAACATTTAAAGAAGAATTAAAGCCAATCATTATCAAAATCTTTCAAAAATTAAACAGGAGAGAACATTTTCAAGTGTGTTTTATGAAGTCAGCATTACCCTGATTCCTAAGCCAAAGACATAATGAGAAAAGAAAATTACAGACCAATTTCTCTGATGAATATAGGTGTAAAAGTCCTCAACAAAGTATTAGCAAACAAGATCCAAAAAGACACTGAAAAGATCATGTATGATAACCAAGTGGGATTAATCCCTGAGATTCAAGATTATTCAATATATGAAAATCAATAAATGTGATACCCACTGTTAATAGAATAAAGAATTAAAATCACATCATCTCAATAGATACAGTAAAAACATCTGACAAAAATCAACACCTGTTCATAAAAGAAAGTATAGAAGAAATGTACCTCAACTTAATAAAGGTTATGTAGGAAAAGTAAAAAATTAGCATCATAGTCAATGGAAAAAAAAACTGAAAGATTTCCGTTTAAGATCTAGACCAAGGCAAGGACGCCACTAACACACTTCTCTTCAGTATAGTCCTGGAAGTCCTACTCACTGCAGTTAGGCAAGAATAGGAAATAAAATGTATCCAAACTGGAAAGGAACAAGTAAAATCTCCCCTTTTGGCAGATGCTATGATCTTATATAAAGAAAACTCTAAAGACTTCATTAAAAAACTGTTAGAACTAATAAAAAATTTTAATATAGACGCAAGATAAAAAATTAACATATAAAAATGAATTGTAATTCTTTCTGTTAGCAATTAACTACCTGAAAATGAAACAACATGGAGGACATTGCATGATTCCACTTGTGTGTGATACCTAAAATCGTGAAAATCATAGATCAAAGAGTGAAATGATAGTTGCTAGGGGCCCCAGCTCCAGTGTTCTTGCCTGGAAAATCCCCATGGACAGAGAAGCCTGGCGGACAACAGTCCATGAGGTCTCAAAGAGTCGGACATGACTGATCAACTAAGCACAGACACACGGGGGCTAGGGAGAGGGTGAAATAGAGAGTTACTAATCATCCTGAAAGATGATGCTGTAAAAGTGCTGCACTCAATATGCCAGTAAATTTGGAAAACTCAGCAGTGGCCACAGGACTGGAAAAGGTCAGTTTTCATTCCAATCCCAAAGAAAGGCAATGCCAAAGAATGCTCAAACTACCACACAATTGCACTCATCTCACACGCTAGTAAAGTAATGCTCAAAATTGTCCAAGCCAAACTTCAGCAATACATGAAACATGAACTTCCAGACATTCAAGCTGGTTTTAGAAAAGGCAGAGGAACCAGAGATCAAATTGCCAATATCCTCTGGATCATCAAAAAAGCAAGAGAGTTCCAGAAAAACATCTACTTCTGCTTTATCGACTATGCGAAAGCCTTGACTGTGTGGATCACAATAAACTGTGGAAAATTCTTCAAGAGATGAGAATACCAGACCACCTGACCTGCTTCTTGAGGAACCTGTATGCAGGTCAGGAAGCAACAGTTAGAACCGGACATGGAACAACAGACTGGTTCCAAATAGGAAAAGGAGTACGTCAAGGCTGTATATTGTCACCCTGCTTATTTAACTTATATGCAGAGTATATCATGAGAAACGCTGGGCTGGAGGAAGCACAAGCTGGAACCAAGATTGCCAGGAGAAATATCAATAACCTCATATATGCAGATGACACCACCCTTATGGCAGAAAGTGAAGAGGAACTAATAAGCCTCTTGATGAAAGTGAAAGAGGAGAGTGAAAAAGTCGGCTTAAAGCTCAACATCGAGAAAATGAAGATCATGGCATCCGGTCCCATCACTTCATGGGAAATAGATGGGAAAACAGTGGAAACAGTGTCAGACTTTATTTTTCTGGGCTCCAAAATCACTGCAGATGGTGATTGCAGCCATGAAATTAAGAGATGCTTACTCCTTGGAAGGAAAGTTATGACCAACCTAGATAGCATATTGAAAAGCAGAGACATTACTTTGCCAGCAAAGGTCCGTCTACTCAAGGCTATTGTTTTTCCAGTAGTCATGTATGGATGTGAGAGTTGGACTGTGAAGAAAGCTGAGCGCCAAAGAGTTGAGGCTTTTGAACTGTGGTGTTGGAGAAGACTCTTGAGAGTCCCATGAACTGCAAGGAGATCCAACCAGTCCATTCTAAAGGAGATCAGTCCTGGGTGTTCTTTGGAAGGACGGATGCTAAAGCTGAAGCTCCAATACTTTGGACACTTCATGCAAAGAGTTGACTCATTGGAAAAGACTCTGATGCTGGGAGGCATTGGGGGGCAGGAGGAGAAGGGTACGACAGAGAATGAGATGGCTGGATGGCATCACTGACTCGATGGACATGAGTTTGAGTGATCTCCGGGAGTTGGTGATGGACAGGGAGGCCTGGCATGCTGTGATTCATGGGGTCGCAAAGAGTCGGACACGACTGAGTGACTGAACTGAACTGAACTGAATCAAGGAGCATACAGTTTCAGTTTAGCAGGAGTTGCTATACAACACTGTATCTATAGTAAACAGTAATGTACACTTAAACTTTTGCTGATAGGGATGATCTTATATTCAATTTTCTTTACCACAGTAAAATTAAATTTGAAAAAATAAATAAGTAAAAACTGGTTCAGCATCCCAGTATGGCTCTTTCAGCATCAACTCTAGAGAAGCATTTATAGCATCCTATACCTTACCATGTTAATTTTCTATTGCTGTATTTAAAGTCAGCACAAACACTGTTACTTAAAACAGTATTCATTTATTATATCACAGTCTTAAGTGCAGGTAAATTCAGCTAGATACTCTGCATAGGGCTGAATGGTGTTGACTGGGTAAGTGCCGGGGTCCAGCCCCGGCTGATCCAGGGTATTCGAAGGAGAGACGGCTAGGCGACCTATTCAAATGTTAATTAGAGATAATAAAGAGGAATAGAATGAGGATAGCTCAGTAGGAAAATTCAGTGGAGAAAAGAAGCTGAGTGGCTTGGTTTACGCGGAAAATCAATATAACCCGTGACACCAGGTTAGCTCTGACCACGGAGGCCGCAGGCGCCCTCTCGAATAGCAGAAGGTGCCCCACCTTAGACACCTTCTCGAGTGGGTCTTAGAAGCCCAGGCAAATAAATGGTCGCAGAGGACATCCACGCTCCAGATGGACACTCAGCTGGAAGTTAAAGGGAAGAATGACATGGGGAGACCAAGCGTTGGTGAGCAAGGCCCATAGCTTTATTTTCAACAGGGGCTTTTATACCCTAAGTTACACATAGAGGACAATAGGGGATGCAAAATCAGCAGTCTTTGATGCTTATCAAAAACCAGGGTTTCTTTCCTGCAGATTTATCGTATACAAATGGTTTAGGTGATTTACATCATCTTCTGGCCAGAGGCCTATTAACATTTTATGACTCTTGACAAGGACTTATCAACAAAGACTTATTTTCTCTAAGAGTAATTATTTTAAGGTTTGGCGCCATCTTCCGAAGATAAGATTACGTTCCTATAGGGTGGATGTGTAATGGGTTTACAAAGGAAAGAATTTACTACCTTAAGGGTCTAAAGTTACTAACACCAGGCCACTACTTATTTTTTCTACATACCAACTATATTAATTAATGCACATTCAAGGATACAATTCAAGGGATGTGAAAACTTGGCAACAAACATTGGCTCATCAATGAAATCTTTTACTAGTTTTATTCTGACAGTTTCTAATTCTCTGAGAGGCTCTAAGCTTATTTGAATATCTTAAGCTTCCCGTGCCTCTGGAGGCTGGGAGACTGTAAACAATCGTATGCATAGCTGTAGGTGTCCGGGTAAACTTGTCAGGCGAGTTAGAGAGCCATCTGAGGGGTTTGGATTTAAACACTACTAATTGCCCAGGAACTTTATTAATTGGAGCTGTAAGTTAACTCTTTGACAGAGAGAGTGAGATGGTGGTGGGGGACAGCCCCCAGTAAAGTCAGAGGTGAGAGCACAAAGCAATAAAGTAGGCAGACTCTGGTTTTTTGGGGGGTAGATGCTCGAGAATATCCGGGGGCACTCCTGAGGCTCAATCCCGCCTTTGCGTATGCCGAGCCCCCTTCCTCATGACCTTTGTCACGAGTGGAATGTCTCTCGCCGGCTCCCGGCAGGTAAGATTTTTTTCTGAAGTCTCAGGGGAAGAATTCACTTGTAAAAGCATCCAGATTGTTGACAGAATTTATTTTCTTGCAGTTATCATTCTGAGGTATCCTTTCCTTTCTGGCTACCAACCAGAGTCCACCCATATGTCCTAGGGGCTGATCACATTCCCTCACTAAGGACCCTCTTCATCTTCAAGCTAGTAAAATAACATCAAATCCTACTCATGCTTTGAATATCTCTGACTTCCTCTTTTGCCACTAGACAGAAAATGCTCTGCTTATAAGGGCTACTGTGATTAGATTAGGCCCATCTGGACAATTTCCATTTTAAAGGTCAATGTGCCTTTGTTTTAGGTTGAATTATGTTCCCCCCAAAAGATATGTCGAAGTCCTAATCCCCAGAACCTCACAATGTGATTTTATTTGGAAATATGGGCTTTAAAAGGTAATCAAATTTAAAATGAGGTTAAGGTGGGCCTTAATGTCATACTGAAAGGGGAATCTGGACAATGTCATATTAAAAAGGGGAATCTGGACCCAGAGGCAGATGCTCACAGAGGAAACATGGAATGAAGACACATAAGAAGAACTCCAGATGAAGTCAGAAATAGAAATCAAACTGAGGCAGCTACAAGCCAAGGAACACCAGTTATTTCCCATCACCAACACCAGTACCAGCAACAACAAACAACTGAACTTAAAATGAGCAGCTAATTCCTATGTCTATGAAAACATTCAGAACAGAAAAATAGTAAAGTTCCAAGTCTGTCATAAGAAACTAACATTAAAGCCCAGTTCTAAAGCTGTTAAATATACCACCCAAAAAAGAAAACAATAATCATATATTTACAAACTAAAATAAAATGTTAGTACATTAAATGTAAATGAATTTTAAAAATTAATAAAACAACATAGTAACACAGAATATATGGAAAGTTATACTAGAAAATCTATTAATAAACATTTTGGCATTGTCCTTGGTGGGTCAGATGGTAAACAATCTGCCTGCAATGCAGGAGACCTGGGTTCTATCCCTGGGTTGGGAAGATCCTTTGGTGAAGGGAATGGCAACCTACTCCAGTATTCTTGCCTGGAGAATTCCATGGACAGAGGAACCTGGTGAACTGCAGTCCATGAGGTTGAAGAGCTGAACACCACTGAATGATTAACACACATATTAAAATTGGGATTATCAATGCCATCATTCACTATTTTAAGAGCAGTTTTAGAAAGCACAATAAAACTTGAAAAATAAATGATCAATGTGCTTATTAAAAAGAAAGGAACCTAACTTTCATTATCTTTAATGAGTTCAGGTAAATTAAAAGCCCAACAAGCTCATAAAAGCATAAATAGATTTACAAAATTTTTGAACTGCAAATTAAAATAACACAAAAATTGAAAAAGAAAAAAATTTCAAAGATAGAATAGAAAAAGTATTTTCTGAAATAAAGGAGAAATTTAATGTACACATCAAAGGAAATCTTGGAAATATATATGCCTAACAGTCAACATTTGGAGAAGGCAATGGCAACCCACTCCAGTGTTCTTGCCTGGAGAATCCCAGGGTCGGGGGATCCTGGTGGGCTGCGATCTATGGCGTTGCATAGAGTTGGACATGACTGAAGCGACTTAGCAGCAGCTGCAGCAGCAGCAGCAGCAATCAACATTAAGACATAGTCTAGCAATATTATTGGATTTAATACACTAAATAAAGAAGTCACCTGTAGGAGGAAAAAATAAATTAAAAATGAAACAATAATCGAGTAGACAAAAAAAGGACATAAGAGAATTAATAACGTAAAAGACAACAGTATACATATATATCTGTTTATGAATATGTATATATATATAGTATATTCTAAAAGCAGGGTAATGTCTGATCATTTGAAAATATACAAAAATTTAGTGAAGCTAAAAACTTAAATTTTGAAATATAGTTACTTCGTCTAGTTTTTGAAATATGAACATCTAAAAAAATTAAGCCTACCCTACTTCATTTAAAAAAAAAACGACCTACAAATGCTATGAGGTACATTCACCCTAACTGCAGCAAACTCAGTATAACTACTTATTTTTGGACCACAGGTGTATTTCTGGTGGTCTGTGGCTGTTGGATTTTACCATCTGCCTCAAAGAAGTTGTTAAAAAGATTTATGTACATTCTTAATATGGAATAGTCTGCAATTTTAATAACATGGACAGATCTCTGAGACATATTTTTATATGAAAAGGCAAGTCGCAGAGCTATTTGGAAAGTATGTTTCAATTCATATTTTAAAAATAATTACATATGTAAAAGAATTCGTGAAAGTAAATACATTGGAAATGTACCCAAATTTGAATATCAAATTTTCCAGGGGGGGAATAAGAGTAGGAAGACTTGAATAAAATTTAGATGTTTTATTCCATATTATTTCTGAAATGTTTGGATCTTTCAATGTAAGTATTTTCATTTATTCTGTATTTAAAAATCAAAATATATTTTTGAAAGGATTATCTGACAGAAACCTAAATTAATCATCTCTAAGAGCCAACTACTTTGGTAATTATGCAATTTTTCTGGTTTATTATTATTATTGCAAAAGCAGAGTAAGCAATAGTCTATATTGCTCTAGACTATAAAGCAATGGAACTGCTATGGAAAGGGAAGATACCAAAAGTATTTAACTGATCTACAAACTGATGGCTGAAAGAATATCTGCCTTTGGTTTAAACTTACAATTTTATTAAAATGTGTAATGCCCTAAGTATATAACACTTTAAGTAATCGTTAATTATATTTAAAAGTGAGTGATTTGGAGTTCTTTCCTTAGGAGGACACTGGGAAAATTTGAAATAGAGAGTAAGGACATCTAAAGAAAAGGAAGAAGCGTTTCAAGTCCCCAAAATGCAAAAATAAGCTCAGGTAATTGACAAAAATACCTAGGGTATGAATTGTAAGTTAACACAAAAGACAGGTCTTCTTCATTAAAATATCAATAGAAGGAATATGAGGGCAGTTAAAGGCAGAAAAGTGTGTTAAACTCACTAACTGGTTTTAATATTTTAAAATATAAACAAAAATTTGTATTTGCATGCTTATGTCAAAAAAGGCACACATAAGGAAGAAGAGTGATAGAAACACTGATGTAACAGACTTCAATAGGACTCTGAGGCCCAGGGCCAGTGCTTCACCTCCACTTAATACATTCCTAATTGCTGGTTAATATTTTCCAAACCATTTAGATTCCAAAAGGGACAAGCAACTAAAGACTGGATATTTAAAACATCCCAGGAAAGACTGACCCAAGCATTGATATCTTATTCTCCATAACAACAACAACAACAAAAATGTTACAAAGGTAGGATGTTAAATATAAATCTAACACAAACTGGACCAAGAAGTAATTATGCAAAAATTTTCTCTTAATGTAAAATGATAAAGCCTGTTCAGGCCATCCAAACAAAAAATAATGATAGTCATAACAGTGTTACAAGGTATTACAAGTGATTCACCTAAGTATTGCCCTACTGATACATTTTCATTTTTTTAGGGACATGAGATATACTTTTTTAAAAGCAGATTTTAAGAATTTCTTGAGGAGAGGGAATTGTGTCTAATAAAAACAGAGAATTTTCCCTAACACATTCTTACTTTATAAAATAATGTGTCTGGAGAAATATTAACATATTCTGCTTTGCAAGGAAGGTGAATAGGTAATTTAAACACCAAATAAGGAAGATTACCAGATAACCTTTTCAGATCCCTTTCAACCCACATTGTCTATGAATCCAAACCAAACCAGGCTGCAGTTAAAATGCAGGCATTGAATCAAAATCATTTATTAGTATCAGGTATCCCTTATAAGCTGAATTTTAGGTTTATATCCCCATTTATGCAATTTAATCAAGAATGAGATTCTGTTTTGAATAAAAAAAAATACTAAAAAACCTATTGAAAAACAAGTGGCTTTATTCAGGAGGGATAATTCACAAGTGGGTAATAAAAAATCTCTTTAATATAGCCTCATTACCGGATTCCATAGCCATCCAGACGAAGCGCCTCCATCTCATATTACTCATTCACTCTTACTTGCTAATTTATATGATGCTCAACTTCTCCAGCAAATAGTTGTTATTAAAAACTCAATGGCATCTGTTGACAGGTCACTGGCTTTATAAAATAAATTAATACATGTATTTTTGACTATTGTCCCTGGCTTATTTTTATAACTCTTTATTTTAAAACAAATCAAGTTTTCAGAAATTATGTTGACTAATACGAGTCCAATATAGCTTCTACTCAGATTCAACAGCTTTACAATTTACCCCATTTCTTGCTTTATCATGCTCTTTATGAAGTGAAGTGAGAGTCATTCAGTTACATCTGAATGTTTACGACCTCATGGACTAAACAGTCCATGGAATTCTCCAGGCCAAAATACTGGAGTGGGTAGCCTTTCCCTTCTCTGGGGGATCTTCCCAACCCATAAACTCACCAACATATGCACACAGGCACACACACACACACACACACAAAGACACACACAATTTTCTTTTCTTATATGATTTGAAAGTTCATTGAGGGTATCTATCACCTTTATTCCTAAATACTTCAGCATATATCAATATTTTCCAAAAGCAAGACACTCTCTTACATAACCATAGTATAATTGTCAAAATCAGAAAATACTGTTATATGAAGTTTGTATTCAAATTTGTCACTGATCCAATTCAGATTATTCATCATATTTAATTGACACATCTGCTTGAACTTTAAATTAGAAGAATTCCTCCACTTTTGTCTTTCTTAACTTTGGTAATTTCACAGGATATAAGCTAGCAATTTTATAGAATATTTCTCAAATTTTTGGTCTGATATCTCCTTAAGTCTAGATTTAGCTCATTCATTCCTAAAAGTAATACCACAGTGTACCATGTTAGGAAGCATCTGATATTCGTTTTTTCACATGTTCATGATATTAACTTTGATCGACTGGTTGACATGGTGTCCACAAGATTTTTCTGCTGTAACATTATTAGCTTTTCCTCTTGTAATCAATAACTAATTTGAGTGTAGGTCATGGTTTGATACAATGAAAATATTGTGTCTCTTCTCAAATTTTCACCTATTTACTATGGCATTCATTGATTTTCTAACTCTGTCCGTCTCATAATTATTAGTTGACTTTCTATAGCAAAGAATAGCTTTTCCTTGAACTTATTCATTCTAAATTTATTCACTTACTTACTGTATTAATATGAGTTCATAGATTCTTATTTTCATCATTACTATCATTACTGACTCTACAATTTTATCAATTTATCTGCATTTAATTGCTAATTCATAAACATCAACGCTTCCATTGATACTTGCTTTGGTATCATTTTTTACTTTGGTGCTTAATTCCTGTATTTAGTTAGTGACAGCCTTTGGAGTTGACTCCAGTGTCCCTTTGATATGTCACCATATTTTTCGTGCAAGATAATGTTCTAGGATCAGTTTGTATTTCCCCCATTCCAGCCCTAGTATTCCTGAAGAAGAGAATGGCAACCCACTCCAGTATTCTTCCTGCCTGGAGAATCCCATGGTCAGAGGAGCCTGGCGGCTACAGTCCATGGGGTTGCAAAGAGCTGGACATGACTAAATGCCTAACACTTGCCCTGGAATTAGTTTTTTCATCAAGAAGACTTGAAACTTTTATTGGTAAATAGCACTTAGAAACCAAAATCTGGTCATTGGGTGAGCTTAGTTACTGGTATTTCATTACTTTTAGGCTATCCCAGCAGACAGGGATACTCTTTCTTGCAGGAGGGAATGTACATTCAGAAAAATACATGTCTTAAATCTATAACTGAGTGAGTTTTGACAAATAAACACTCTAATTTAATTGCCATACTCTCATAGGATACGGAAAATGTCCATTACCCCCCAAAAGTTCCTTAGTACTCTACATATACAATTCTTCTCTCCCAATAGGCAACATAAATTGTTTTTGTCTGCTATGGAAATTCATGCAAATGGAATAATACTTTATGTACTACTTTGTGTCTAGTATTTTTTGCTCATCATAATATGTGTGCGATTCATGCATATTATTGTACTTAATCAGCTATCATTGTTGTTTGGTCATTAAGTTGTGTCCAACTCTTTTGCAATCCCATGGACTGTAGCCTGCCAGGCTCCTCTTCCATGGGATTTCCCAGGGAAGAATACTAGAGTCGGTTATCATTTCTTTCCCCAGGAGATCTTCCTGACCCAGGGATCAAACCCAGGTCTCCTATTTTGCAGGTGTATTCTTTACTGTCTGCGCCACCAGGGAAGCCCCATAATGTCAAATACATGTTCTTAAAAATTACCATGCTATGGAATATTGTGCAAAAAAAAAACACAGGGCTTGTGGGGGAAATGAGATTAAGGGCACAACACTCAATACCAAAACTCAATACAGTTGTCAATAAAACAACAACAACAACTTTTATGAAATCAGTTATGCTGTTTTTTTACACATTCTCAGGTGGCTCAGTGGTAAAGAATCTGCCTGCAATGCAGGAGATGCAAGTTTGATCCTTGGGTCAGGAAGATCCCCTGAAGAAGGAAATGGCAATCCACTCCAGTATTCTTGCCTGGGAAATACAATGGACAATGGTGCCTGGTGGGCTACAGTCCATGGGGTTGCAAAGAGACAGGCATGACTTACCAACTGAACAACAATACATGACTAAGAGTATGAAAAAGGAGAACTCATAGGCATATCTCTATCTCCAAGTTCAGTAACACATTTGCCCTTGAGATTACGCTAAGTCACGAGATTTGAGTATTTTATTTATGCCATGATGACTAGAGGGTCCCCTGTCATTGGTTTGATCAGGATAGATTCTCAAAAATGTTTAAGTACATTAATGTGAGAAATTGTTATTATTGAAGATTTGTTTGTTGATTGGTTGATTAATAACTAACCATGTTGGTGGTCTGGGGGGTAATCATCATGTAACTTACTTTAGAATACACTGCTATTTATAAAAATAAACAAAAAAAGGAAAGTACTTAAACATCCAACAAATTTAGACTGAATAAAAATATCTTAGAAGAAAATTTGGGAGACTCTATTTACAACCTAGAGATTGAAAAGATCTTCCCAAACTAAGAAAAAAGAATATTATAAAATGTTTTTATGCAAAATATATTAAAACTTCTAGACGTATAACAGTTTGGAAAAAAATTGCAATGCAAATGATAGATAAAAGACTATCTGGAATGCATAAAGATATTTTGCAGAATGGTTACAAACAGCTTAACAACCTAAAACATACAAATGAAAAAGATATGAGTAGACAATTCACAGAAGAGCAAATTCAAGTTGCTGATAAACATATGAAAAAATGCTCAGTGTTTATAGATGTCAGGAAAATATGAATCAAATTAAAAAGCACTTAATGCTGAAAGGAACTCTCATACATTGTTGCAGCAATTTTGGAAAGCAATCCTGAAACACCTGCTAAATTCAAAATGTACTTGCCCTTCATTCCAAGAATCTAATTCCTGTCTCTGTGTGTGTATGTGTGTGTGTGTGTTTCTCATATTACTAAAAGCACCAGTAAGTAAGGATAGATATACAAAAAGGTCCATCACAATACAGTTTTATAAAAGAAAAAAAATTTTGAAGTTCTGTTTTGTAAACTCAGAACATTCCCTAATGCCGTAAAAATCAGGGGTTTAGTCATGACATTCTAGATTCAAAGTCTTACTCAGTTGATGCACTACATAAAGCAGACCCAATACATAAAGTAAAGCCAATCCATAAAGCAGACGACATCAGATAATTCACTGCATAGGCTGAAGCCAAGTAGGGGAGGAAGAGCAAGGCAGTGATATTCTGCAACTTAAAGTGGGCTGTGAGGAGTTCTATTTGAAATTCAGACCTCTATTTGATCACCCTGTACAATGACCTAAATGCATTTCCTCTATATCTATAATGTCCTTATATCTTAAACTCCTTTTAGACAGGTGCTGAGTCCCTTTCCCCACACATGGCCAATCAGAGTGCTTGCTGCTGTATATTATGTGATATCAATAAATATGGCTTATTTGTTGAGCTGAGGAACTTTATAGTGTGTTATTGTCTGAGATGTTCAGCTTAAAAATATGTTTGATACTCTTTCAAACTGTATGAGTAATGATTGTAATCAATTTTGGTGTGAACTCCTCAAATGCACTTAGGTATCAGCCCTGGGATTTCTTTGGAAGGAATGATGCTAAAGCTGAAACTCCAGTACTTGGGCCACCTCATGAGAAGAGTTGACTCATTGGAAAAGACTCTGATGCTGGAAGGGATTGGGGGCAGGAGGAGAAGGGAATGACAGAGGATGAGATGGCTGGATGGCATAACTGACTCGATGGACATGAGTCTGAGTGAACTCCGGGAGTTGGTGATGGACAGGGAGGCCTGGCGTGCTGCAATTCATGGGGTCGCAAAGAGTCAGACACAACTGAGTGACTGAACTGAACTGAACTGATCTGAATATAGACAATTTTACATTATAAATAGGAAAACAGATCAGAAGTCTTTGTGAAATTATAAAAGGATATCACTTAATGATGTTCTAGGATAAATGTTTCTTTTTTAATCTCAAAAAGTTTTTATTTTTCAAATAATTGAATTTTTGTGTTTTACCCATTATTAGGTCAATAAAGAATAACAATATTTAAAAAATGCAGTTCTTTGAAAAACCTTCACAAAAAAAAAAAAGCATTAAATAAAAAGACTTTAGCCAAACATACTGACAAGATTATAGTAGCTCTCATATTCTAAGTTGCATTTACTCTGTAATTACCTAGGAAAAGGTGCAGAAGTATAATTCACTGATGTCGCAGAATAGCAAACAAAAAGATATGTGATGAAACCATGGACTAGGAGGTAAAATTAGTCACTGCTATTCTTGTTCTTTCTGATGCTACCAACATCATCCAAAGCAAAGGCAGAATGCCACTCACAGCTTTGTTCTTCCTGTGCCCTTTCCAGCAACACCTTTTCCCTCACATGTTCTGCAGAACAATTATTCATCTCTTCCTAATAGGATAAAGAATGCATGTTAATTCATTGCAAACCTTAGACAGAGTTAGCACACCAAAAAGTCTGACATTTGTGTAGTATCATGCAACACTCTGCAGTGCAAGACAAAAACTTGGGAAAAAAGAGAAAACTTGAAATTAATTAACTGGTGATTTTATACCTTAGAATAATTAATATTGAGTTCAAGTTAAACCATCACCCATAAAGGTTCTCATTCTTTCATGATTTTATCATCACATATTACATTTTAGTTAATTACTGATTCTGGAAAATATAAGGAGGTTCAGTGAATACCTTCTTGATGGCTTTCATGTTTAAATGAGACTGTATTTAAAATTTTTTAATGAAAAAATCCAACTCAAGACAGTTTTCAAATATTTCAGACACTCATAAATGTCACACAAGTCAATAATTTTGACTCTGAATCTGTTGCTTCATTTATGAAATGAAGAAAACAACATTCATACCATAGCATTATTAGAAATATTGAATATAATTGTACATGTAAAATATCAAACTCAGCATTTAAACCTAATAAGTAATCATCAGGTTTGATTCTTTTCATTTCCTTTAGTTCAGGCAGGCTGAGTACTGTATTGAATATAGTAATAAAAGACTGTAGGCTGCCAGGCTCCTCTGTCCATGGGATTTTCCAGGCAAGAATACTGGATTGGGTTGCCATTTCCTTCTCCAGGGGATCTTCCCTACCCAGGTATCGAACCCGGGTCTCCCACACTGCAGGCAGACTCTTTACCATCTGAGCCACCAGGGAAGCCCCAAAAATGTTAATAAAAAATATAAAAACAATATTATAAATATATCTGCACAAAATAGGCATAGAAATATTTACAAAAATAACATCCTTAACCATTGAAACTTGGAAGAATCTCACATGGGTATACACATAAGAAATCTAGATTGCCCTCTGTGGGCTACCTGTTTGCTCAGATCCAAAGCAGTAGATGAGGAAAAATGCTATAATTTTTATTTCACAAGGATAGAACCCACAAGGATGGAAAATAAAGGCAACTGGCTAGGAAACCAAGCATTTATTTATGTATTTTTAAACTTTTTATTTTGTATTGGAACACAGCAGATAACAAACAATATTGTGATAGTTTCAGGTGAATAGCAAAGGTACTCAGCCATACATCTACATGTATTCAGATCAGATCAGATCAGATCAGTCGCTCAGTCGTGTCTGACTCTTTGCGACCCCATGAATCGCAGTACGCCAGGCCTCCCTGTCCATCATTCATTCTCCCCCAAACTCCCTTTCCTTCCAGGCTGCCACATAACATTGAAAAGAATTCCATGTGCTATACAGTAGGTCCTTGTTGGTTATCTATTTTATATATATCCGTGTGTACATGTTCATCCCATACTCCCTAACTGTCCCTTCCCCTTAAACTTCCCCCTTGCTGCCAGGCAACCATAAGCTCATTCTCAAAGTGGAAACCAAGCATTTAGATGATAACATTGATGTTTATTATCAAATATGTATTCCAAGCTCTTTCCTTCTTTATCAAAATATTTAATAATAGGAGGGAAAGGGTGGAAAGATATATGGAAGTTATAGTTTTTGTGTTAAGAATTTCTAGAGTTTCAACAAAAAAATCCAGATATGCTAGGTAAAATAAACTAATGAAAGACACTTTGGTGAATTTTTACGTCATTATTAAGCTACATTATATTATATGTTCGTAATTTTCTTGAGATATGGATTTGTAGAAAAACATAATGGAAGCTATGAAACCTCCCGCTTAAAATGAAAAGAACATCATACAGATCCAGTGGGTGTTTATTTATTTGTCTATGCAGGGTCTTAGCTGTGGTATGCAGGGTCTTAGCTGCTTCATGCAGGATCTTACATTGTGGTACATGGGCTCTCTAGTTGTGGCCCATGGGCTTCAGAGAGCATGGCTCAGTACTTGCAGCTTATGGGTTTAGTTGCTCTGTGCCATGTGGGATCTTCGTTTCCAAACCAGGGATTGAACCTGCGTTCCTTGCTTTGGAAGGTGGATTCTTAGCCACTGGACCAGAAGAGAAATCCCCTGACTGATGAATTTTTAATGTATAGGAAGTAACTCAACCACTGATGTTTTCATCATGGGATTAAAAGTTTTATTTCAAATCCTAATTCTCATACTCAGAACCTCTGAGGCCTATGAAATGCAGATTTTTTATAACAATTTTTCATTTAAAAATTACAGTTACCTCCAAATAAGTATCAGTAAATTTTTAAAAAGTTGTTGCTGATTGAATAAATGAATGAATGAACACATACGTAATTTTATTTCCACTGACTCAAGGTTCAAATAATTGTCTTGTTCTGTGGACTATAATAAAAACAATTTTAAAATCACTATCCAAAACAGTACTTTGAAAGGAATAGCAACAAAACATTGTGACCTTTATCAAATTTGTCTTTTATAACCTTTGAGTGAATGCATAAGTGACAACCAAACACTTCCTATAAATAGTGATACAAGGAAGCGACATTTCTCATAGACAGCGGTAGTGCAAGCATAGTCTGGCATCAACAGAGGAACAACATCTGATTTTTACACTACAAGAAGAAGAATGAGTCCAGACTAAAACAAACTGAGCATATTGTCCTAGCTCTGTTCAGTATGGTATTCAACAATTCTTTAATGAAAAGATACTACAAGTTTTAAACCAACCCTCCCCGCTCCATATACACAGAGGTAGATATAGGCATAGACACAGAGTTACACATATACTTGTACGGCACACACACACATAACTATGCCATAGTCCATCAAAAGTCACTCTTCATTCCTCTGGGAACCATTTTTAAAAGAGAGAACTAACTGAAGGATGTAAGAAGAACAGTGAGCTAAAGTGAGCAGTGGAGGAAATGAAGAGGTTATTTTAAATAACTTCAAAAGGAAAGTTTAGTAGAAAGAAAATTTTAATAAAACTTTAAAAGAAAAAGAAAATGTGAGGGAAAATTGGACTTAGGAACTTTGGCTCTTGCTAAAAACACTGCAGGAATAACCATGTATATAAGGAATGACAGCATCTGGATACAGAGGGTGTCTAAGCAGTGTTTGAGTAGGATAACCCTACACACTGAGGAAGGACTTGCAAGATCCATATTGGGAATATGCAACAGGCTTTCAGTCTGCATAGTTCAATTCAGTCGCTCAGTCGTGTCCGACTCTTTCTGACCCTATGAACTACAACATGCCAGGCCTCCCTGTCCATCACCAACTCCCAGAGTCCACCCAAACCCATGTCCATTGACTTGGTGCTGCCATCCAACCATCTCATCCTCTGTCATCCCCTTCTCCTTTTTGTCTTCAATCTTTCCCAGCATCAGGCTCTTTTTCAATGAGTCAGCTCTTCACATCAGGTGGCCAAAGTATTGGAGTTTCAGCTTCAAAATCAGTCCTGCCAATGAACACCCAAGACTGATCTGCTTTAGGATGGACTGGTTGGATCTCCTTGCAGTCCAAGGGACTCTCAAGAGTCTTCATCAACAACACAGTTCAAAAGCATCATTTCCTCTACACTCAGCTTTCTTTATAATCCAACTCTCACATCCATACATGACCACAGGAAAAACCATAGCCTTGACTAGATGCACCTTTGTTGACAAAGTAATGTCTCTGCTTTCGAATATGCTGTCTAGGTTGGTCATAACTTTCCTTCCAAAGAGTAAGCATCTTTTAATTTCATGGCTGCAATCACCATCTGCAGTGATTTTGAAGCCCAGAAAAATAAAGTCTGACACTGTTTTCCCATCTATTTCCCATGAAGTGATGGAACCAGATGCCATGATCTTAGTTTTCTGAATGCTGAGTTGTAAGCCAACTTTTTCACTCTCCTCTTTCACTTTCATCAAGAGGCTTTTGAGTTCCTCTTCACTTTCTGCCATAAGGGTGGTGTCATCTGCATATCTGAGGTTATTGATATTTCTCCCAGCAATCTTGATTCCAGCTTGTACTTCCTCCAGCCCAGGGTTTCTCATGATGTACTCTGCATAGAAGTTAAATAAGCAGGGTGACAATATACAGCCTTGACGTACTCCTTTTCCTATTTGGAACCAGTCATTGTTCCATGTACAGTTCTAACTGTTGCTTCCTGACCTGCATACAAGTTTCTCAAGAGGCAGATCAGGTGGTCTGGTATTCCCATCTCTTTCAGAATTTCCCAAACTTTATTGTGATCCACACAGTCAAAGGCTTTGGCATAGTCAATAAAGCAGAAATAGATGTTTTTTCTGGAACTCTCTTGCTTTTTCGATGATCCAGAGGATGTTGGCAATTTGATCTCTGGTTCCTCTGCCTTTTCTAAAACCAGCTTGAACGTCAGGAAGTTCACGGTTCACATATTGCTGAAGCCTGGCTTGGAGAATTTTAAGCCTTATTTTACTAGTGTGTAAGATGACTGCAATTGTGCAGTAGTTTGAGCATTTTTTGGCATTGCCTTTCTTTGGGATTGGAATGAAAGCTGACCTTTTCCAGTCCTGTGGCCACTGCTGAGTTTTCCAAATTTGCTGACATATTGAGTGCAGCACTTTTACAGTATCATCTTTCAGGATTTGAAATAACTCAACTGGAATTCCATCACCTCCACTAGCTTTGTTCATAGTGATGTCTCCTAAGGCCCACTTGACTTCACATTCTAGGATGTCTGGCTCTGGGTGAGTGATCATACCATTGTGATTATCTGGGTCGAAAAGATCTTTTTTGTACAGTTCTGTGTATTCTTGCCATCTCTTCTTAATACCTTCTGCTTCTGTTAGGTCCCTACCATTTCAGTCTGCATAAGAAAGAAAAATAAATTATAAACATCTCATTAATATAGAAGAGAAAGATCTCAAAGACTTTCTAGCAAATGAAGAATGAATGGTACACCAAGAAATATAAAATTGGCTATTTATATACTTTATTAGGTAAAACATTTTTCATAAGATAAAAATAATACATATTTCCCTGTTGACTCTAACCTCTCCTTAATGTTTTAAATTCCTCAGTCCCCACAAGCAGCAGTTGGAGTAGAGGCTACGAAAATAATTGTTGGCTGCTAATAATTGATTGTCTGGTCTGGTGAATATTGTCTGGATATATATTTAAAGATTCTGGAGCTTAAGATGGGTAAAATCATGGACACAAATGGTTGCACTCTAATTAAGAAGAAAAGAAATGAACGGCCACAGAGAATGGGGATCCAAGCTGTCAAGAGGGCAAGAATTGGTTTGAGCCAATATATAATGCAGGAGAAGGGGACAACAGGATGAGATGGCTGGATGGCATCATCAACTCCATAGACATGAGTTTGAGTAAACTCTGGGAGTTGGTGATAGACAGAGAGGCCTGGCGTGCTGCAGTCCATGGAGTCGCAAAGAGTCGGACACAACTGAGGGACTGAACTGAACTGAACTGAATATGTAAGCCACACTTAAGAACTGCAGTCAGGTATGTTTCCACTGCCCTTTAGCAAAGGGATCACAGCCTGTGAAGCCAGAACATGGTCCCTAGAACTATCTTGCTTCCCAGCCAGTGAAGCCAGAACATGGTCTCTAGATCTATCACCCCACCACAGCCGGAGCCATCACCCCGCCGCAGCCGGAGCCATCACCCCGCCGCAGCAGGAGCCATCACCCCGCCGCAGCAGGAGCCATCACCCCGCCGCAGCCGGAGCCATCACCCCGCCACAGCAGGAATCATCACCCCGCCACAGCAGGAATCATCACCCCGCCACAGCAGGAATCATCACCCCGCCACAGCCGGAGCCATCACCCCGCCGCAGCCGGAGCCATCACCCCGCCACAGCAGGAATCATCACCCCGCCACAGCAGGAATCATCACCCCGCCACAGCCGGAGCCATCACCCCACCACAGCCGGAGCCATCACCCCACCACAGCCGGAGCCATCACCCCACCACAGCCGGAATCATCACCCCGCCACAGCAGGAATCATCACCCCGCCACAGCCGGAGCCATCACCCCGCCACAGCCGGAGCCATCACCCCACCGCAGCCGGAATCATCACCCCACCGCAGCCGGAGCCATCACCCCACCGCAGCAGGAAGCATCACCCCACCACAGCCGAGCCATCACCCCACCACAGCCGGAATCATCACCCCACCACAGCCGGAGCCATCACCCCACCACAGCAGGAATCATCACCCCACCACAGCTGGAGCCATCACCCCACCACAGCCGGAATCATCACCCCACCACAGCCGGAGCCATCACCCCACCACAGCAGGAATCATCACCCCGCCACAGCTGGAGCCATCACCCCGCCGCAGCAGGAATCATCACCCCACCGCAGCAGGAATCATCACCCCACCACAGCCGGAGCCATCACCCCACCATAGCAGGAATCATCACCCCACCGCAGCAGGAATCATCACCCCACCGCAGCAGGAATCATCACCCCACCGCAGCAGGAAGCATCACCCCACCGCAGCAGGAATCATCACCCCACCGCAGCAGGAATCATCACCCCACCGCAGCAGGAATCATCACCCCACCGCAGCAGGAAGCATCACCCCACCGCAGCAGGAATCATCACCCCACCGCAGCAGGAAGCATCACCCCGCCACAGCCGGAGCCATCACCCCGCCACAGCAGGAATCATCACCCCGCCACAGCTGGAGCCATCACCCCACCGCAGCCGGAGCCATCACCCCACCACAGCAGGAAGCATCACCCCACCACAGCCGGAGGCATCACCCCACTGTAGCCGGAGCCATCACCCCACCACAGCCGGAGCCACCACCCCACCGCAGCTGGAACTGGACACCTCTTCAGCCTTGCTTGCTTAAGGATGGCAGCAGTGCAGGCCCACACAGCCCTGCTTGATGCTCCGTGTGTCTGAGCTCAGGTACGTCTAAGTTGTTGAATCTAGAGCCTAAGCTTTCATCCCAGCTGCCACAGAGGCAGAAATGATGAGACTGACTACTGATGTAGGGAATTAACAAAATACAGTGAGTGTGATTAAAAGATGCTACGTGACAAAATATGGTAAAAATTGAGCTCACCTCACAGAACACTGCTCTCACAAGCCTTAACTCTGCCCAGTTGCAACTCTCTAAAAAGTGTTATGTGGAAACAGAAGCAAGCCACTCTAAAATGCATAATTCCTTAGTGATAAGACTTCACTTAAGTCTTCTTGGCAGCACTTTTATTTCACCCTGTTACAGTGGCTCTTTTTCTCTGTGCTTAAATATGCTATTTTCTCCCTCTTCAATTAATTAGTAATTAATCCTTCATTTGACTAATCTACTTTTCCACTATTCTCTATATCTCTTTCATCAACTGTATTTGTTTTTTTAATTCTACTACTGCTGTAGTCAATCCCCGATTCTAATAGCTTTTTGACTCCTGTCTCCATCATTTCATAGCAGCTGCATGAGTGCAAGTCACTCAGTCATGTCTGACTCTTTGCAACCTGATGGACTATAACCCACCAGGCTCTTCTGTCCATGGAGATTCCCCAGGCAAGAATAGTTGAGTGGGTTTCCATTTCCTTCTCCTGGATCTTCCCAAGCCAGAGATAGAACCTGCATCTCTTATGTCTCCTGTATTGGCAGGCAGGCTCTTTACCACTAGTGCCACCTGGAAAATCCCTCCGTGGTAGCTGCACTTAGTCATTCAGTCATATCTGACTCTTTGCAACCCCATGGACTGTAGCCCACCAGGCTCCTCTGTCTATGGGATTCTCCAGGCAAGAATACTGGAGTGGGCTCTCATGTCCTCCTCCAGGGGATCTGCCCAACACATGGATCAAACCCAGGTCTCTCACATTGCAGGCAGATTCTTTACCATGTGAGTCACCAGGGAAGCCCCTACACTACTGAAAACCACAAGCCATACTTCCTTAAGTCCCATGGGCTTCTGGTCCACAGCCTCCTCAACTTCTCTGAAGCATGGGCATCATAGATCTTCTGGAAGCTCTTCCTGCATTCCTTTTCCAGAACTCTTCCTATTTTCCTTCACTTGATCTGTCATCCATTTTTGCATCTCTATTACCTCATGGTATCCACTCCTAAAGTTCTGTCTTCAAACCTATTTTTCCTCTTATGATCTTCCTCAATGAGGTCACTGACACACTATTTCATATTCACTTGTTCATCTAACCCCCTCATTTATTCAACATGTATTAATTGATTGACTACTGGGCAGAAGGCACTCTGCTAGGACCTGGTGATCAAAAAAGTCAGTAAGACACAGGCCCCACCCTCAGGTTACTTAGGGTCCTTCAGGAAAAATCATGGAACAGAGACGTGTCATAAAATCAAGCAGAAAGTGCACAGAGATAGCCATGCACAGCTCTGACATCATCAAAGAGATGGGAAGGGACTGCAGACCAAGGCAGTAGCTGATTGCCTGGAGGAAGTGACAGTGTCACTTTCTAAGTATGTCTTCCCTTTTTGTCTCCATCTCTGCCCTTGTACAGCTTGGGTCCACCTTTATCCCTCTTTGCTGGATACTTGCCCCTCAATGCCATTGAAGAAACTGTATTTAAATTCAAACATTTCATTCTCACACCACCATTAATTTCCCCCTTTGTTTTCTAATTCACAGTGATAGCATCAATGTTTCTTTATCCAGAACAGCTCCAAACCTGTGAGTCTTCATGGACTTGTCCCTCTGCCTCCCTCCAAACATCTGCTTTTTCACAAAATTCTGTTGAATCCTTCTTAAAAACAAGTATAGTACCAGGGAGTAGTTAGCAACATACAGTGAAGTCGTACAGTCATGCCCGACTCTTTGCGACCCCATGGATAGTAGCCTGCACCAAGCTCCTCCGTCCATGAGATTTTCAAGGCAAGAGTATTGGAGTGGGTTGCCATTTCCTTCTCCAGGGAATCTTCCCAACCCAGGGATCGAACTCAGGTCTCTCACATTGTAGACAGACGCTTTACCGTCTGAGCCACCAGGCAAGTCCACTAGCAACATAGGCTGAGTTCAAATAAAAAGAAAAAGTCACTTAAGTCTGCAGCTGTGGGCAGATTATTTTTGTGTCTCAGGTTCCTCGTCTTTAAAATGGGGATAATAGTTCTTACATCACAGGGTTGTTGTAAAAAGTAAATGAGATGATTTCCTGGAACATATCAACTATGGATCACACATCATCTATTGTTACTCATAATTTCCATGTTGTCCATATCTACTTTTTCCTTCCTAGTGTCTTAATCCTGCCTCTGATTTAAGACCATTCACGTCTGGGTAGGCATCTTATTGAATGAATTGGACGTTGGGCAAACTTATGAAGTCACTTCATTCTTTTTTTTTTCTTTAACTGTCTCCTCACCTGTAGAGTGATTCAATCCTTGCCTGTTGATATATTTCAGTCAGATTGACTAGCGTTTCAAATGTTCACGAGAACACTTCATTCTGGTACTAATAACTAGTTTGATGTAATAATCAAAATTCCAAGCTTACTTCATCTGGAGCTTCTCCCATCACCAACTGGACAGCACTTCAAATCTGTAAACCTGCCAAGTGGGGCTGAAGTTTGGCGGACTTCATTTGTTCTGTACTCCGCCGGCTCCCCGCTCAACCTGCAAGTTACTGCTGCTGACACCTCCAGCGTTAGACCCGGGGAAGGAAGGAGTAGGGGGTAGAACTTCCGTGGTCCGTGTTTGGATTCTCTGACTTGAAATAGGGCATTCAAAACGGATCCATTCTCTCGGGGGATCATTCAGCTCTGCCGTGTGACTTTGGTGAGTGGCTCCCCGGGGAAGCCTGGCATAATGCGCTCCTTCAGTCCTTGGGCCTCACGCGGCACCACTGCTCCACTGGTCACTTCCCACTGCACACCCAGACCTCAGGCACGCCCACGGTCTCAGGCCAACATCCTCCCACAGGCCCACCCAGTTCAGGGAAAGCCCCGCAACCCTCCACGTGCCGCGGCTTCATGCTCATTTCCAGAGCATATGGGACTCAAGAGAGACAGATCTCTCTATCTCGCTCCTGCTATTCTCCCCCTCCTTGCTCCCTCCCCCAAAAGTCTGCTGTCTTAGACTGACAGCCACGATTTCTCATCCTAAAATTTATCAGATAGATGTAAAAGCATTCATTCCCTTGGAGTCCTCAAACCCCCGATGATACATATCAAGCCATCCAAAATGTTCCCTTGAAGCTCTACAGGCTGGGTTTAAGCCGCAATGGAAGCATTTCAGATGAAAGAGGAAATGCTCTGAGTTCTAACAGTGCTTCCAAAAGAACTGGATGTGTTTGCTCCGCTGCTCTACTGAGCAGTCCTAGACCTGCTTTATCTATCCCTGAGACAGGTGATGAGCCTCACAAGGCAGTCTGGGGAGAATTCCTGGGCAAGAATTCCTGGGCAATTCCTGGCTATAACCAAGTCCTACAGGCACTTGGCATCCTTGTTCTCAGTCTTAGGACTTAATGGCGAAAGTGAAACAGAACAAGCTCCATTTTCACATCCTGGTCCCCAGCATTAGTCTATTCTATACTCCTCTCTATCTAGAATTTTGTCCCCATCAACCAGGTGGGTCTCCCTCAAGCACTGCTTTATTAAGCCCCCCAAGCTTAAAAACTACCATTGAATCCCACCACCCATTGAGGACTTCCGCTACTCCTATTTGGGCTACAAACTTTCTCATGTTTGGCTCATCTGTAATACTTAAAAATAAGATCCTTTCCTAAGGGGCTCTTGAATCATTATCATTGCTTTTTAATAAATAAGAGAGACACGCTATTAACAATTAATTAGAATAAATGAAAGGGGACTCTCCCTGCCTAGATGAAAGCAAATGGTTCATGTTTAGGGAGGACTTACTAAAGTACTTCAAACTGTAAGATAGGCAATCAAAAAAAGGCAGAAATGTTTTCTTCAAACTGTGACCAGATATCATTAAGAACTTATCTGCAGATTAGAAGTGCTCATAATGAACAGGATTCAGCCCTGAATAAATTAATGCATATTTATATATTATCTTAGTCATAAAAAGAATCTTTGGTAGCACATCTGTAGATTAGAAAACTAGAATGATATGTAATTTAGACTAGCTATTTTCTTATATTAAAAAACACTGTAATTTTTTTCAATACCAAAAGAAAATTTTAGACACCAACTCTTCGTATATTACACTTGTTAAAAGCACCATGCAAATGATAATTTTAAATATTGTCCATACAGAGAATGTTCTACTAAAAAAACAGTAATATAATAAAGCATTCAGAAAAATTGAAGAATTGAGAAGCATTTTAATCAATTAATAGATTTCAAATTAGATAAGACAGTAAAAGTTTCCTTTTGTGGGAGGAGACTGACAAAATGGAACAATTCAGAGAAAACAAGGGAAAAAAAGATGCCTATATGCTTGGTTCCAATAAAACCTTAAAATGCAAAAGTCTGAAGTTAGCTAGAAACAGATGAATTGTGATTCTTATTTTTGATGAGTCATAATGTTCAAGAGGAGGGGTATATGAATATAGGATGAGGTTGTTCTAATTCACAGAGGACTTTTAATATATTACTTATATCTTCTTTTCCACTTGAAGAAAGAAATGATCTGACCTCTAAGAGGCACATTTTCAATAAATTCCATAAAACAGCAGGAGAGAATGCAGATTGAAAATGCAGTTCCAGCATCTTGCACTTTAAAAAGCTTTTAAGGCCTGTCTCATGCATTTATCTTTTAACAAAGATGAATGCACAAGACACCTCGTATTCTACTCTTCTTGGTAAGGTAGTGATAATGTTAAATCAATGGCACAATGATCAAAAATGAGAACAGGATCGATATTCTGATCAATTGAATTGCTTTAGATATTAAAAAGCAATTATTCCAGAACAAGTCTACATTGGCAAAAATAAGGGTATGTCTGCCTTGTCTAATCATTTCCACTTTAAATATTGACAAACTCAGTTCACAAAGAAAATAACAAATTTTGAAGAATTGTATTGAGCACAAAGTCAGACAAAAATGTGTCTGGTGCAGATAAAAATACAATTATATCCTTTTACCATGTCTCTGAAAGGGGAGCTTTCCCCTCCCCCATCAAATTTCATAATAAATTTCTAATTTATTATTATGTTTTTTAATAAAAAGCATGCATTTGAGTAGAAAAAAGGAAAGCAGGAAGGGGTTGTACCCTCAGCTGCAGATATAAATCAGAGCTGCTAGGCGGTCATCACAAGGCATCGATTTATAGCTGCAGGTGAGAGGCATAGTAGGTAGAATTAGAATTGGTTCCTGACCTTAAAGAACTTACTTTCTGTTTAGAAAGCCAAACCTAAACATATGAAACAGTGTGAGAAGACTTATGAGCAAAATAATGTAATGAGAGCTAACCTTTATTGGCAGCTTCCAATGAGCCAGATCCAGCTGTAAGCACTTTGTATGTTGCAGTGGATTCTGTGGGTGAGCTGCCCAGAACTGCATCAGTGGCAGATACACCCAACACTTAGCTGCCATCTGCCTTGGCTGCAAACTCCTCAAAGCGTACTGTTCCCCCCAAAAGTGCTCTCCTTAGAAAGGAAGCCAATGAGTCTAGGCGTTTATGCACAGCCCCTTCCCTGTACCAATCAGCAGCCAATGGCTGACACAGTTAAGGCCACCTTCATTCAAGGTAGGGCCAACTCTGTGGTCTCATTTGTAGTTCATGACTGTCAGTGGGATCAGTCTGGCATTATAGTCTTCTGCTGAGAACCCTGCTTTGCCTGCTTTTTCCTCCTGTTCCTTCCTCCTATCCTCTCTCCTTTCTTTGGGATCTTTCTCTCTCTCTCAACAAATCATTTGTGCAGTAAGCTTTGCCTGTAGCTCTGTTTCTCAAAACTCAGACCTAAGACACAGAAGGCTAAGACTCATTCAATTTTCTCAACAGCCTTATAGGGAAATTACTAGTAATACACCCATTTCATGAATGGGAAAACTGAGGCACAGAGAGGTTAAGAGCATGGATGAGGTACCCAGCTCGCTTACCCAAATGATAAATCTTGACTTTGATCCTAGGCACTGCTGGCTCGACAGATTGAAAAATCATTGGTTAAAACTCTTCATTTCATGCTATGAATGTTTGCCAAGTGAAGATGTCCCTATGAGTGGCAGAAAGAATTCAGGATTTAAAATAAAGAGACTGATTTTAATGTAAGTGCTTTAACTTCCTGGCCTTATGATTTCTGAGTCCATCACTTGACTTTATAGTACATATTTGTAAAACAGGAGTAGTAATACGAAGCTATTGAGAAGACCAGATGAGATCAAATGTGTGAAGTACGTGGCCTAGAGAAGCCTTCAAGAATGGTAGTAAAATTTTAAATCTGAGAATATCAACATTGCTTTGAAAGCATGCAGCACTTTATAAGTAATAAAATTTTTTATTTAATATCACCTTAGTCGTCACCATAGTCTCATGGCAAATATATTATTGAATCTAATTTGATTATAAAAAATTGGCACTTGGGAAATTTTCAAAGTTATTTGACAGAACCAAAACCCACATTTAAGATATCTGAATACAATTCCAGTATCTTTATCTTTATACTACAGTTTCTTAAAATAATAAATTATAATTTGAAGATACTCTAATGATTACTAGAAAATATCATTTTATTCTTCTCTTGCCATCTGAAAGAAATACCAACATTTTAAAAAACAGTGAGTGCTATTATGCCTACAGGAATTAACAAAAGTAAGAAAATATGTAAGTGAGGTCAGGGAGACAGTTTCAGAAGACTCTCTATGAAGGACAGGACATTTGAGCTCAATTTTTATTTCTTCAATGGGGAAATATTTGTTGAGTAACTTTTGTATTTCAAGCATTTTTCTTTAGAAAGACAAAGACAGATGTTGGTAAAGAAACAAGATAAGTAGAAGCAGGGTCAGAAAGGAAAGAGCATCTTCAAGAAAATAGGAGTAATATATCTCAGGAATCTAAGAAAGACTCATGAATCATACAACTGGAAAGTTCATTTGGAACAGATGGTTGGGGACAGAGAAATTCCAAGTTAGGGTTTAGAAGTTGAAGGAGAGCCATTGAAAGCCATTGAGAGCTGTTGAGCACTGTGGGTAGTTGTGACATTATTCCAGTTTTACTTCAGGATCTATAACAGTGGGATGATGGATTTGAGAAAGCAGAAGGTGGAAAGAAGAAATATTGAAACCCTAGCAAAAGGTTAAAGGAAAAGATGTTAAGCTTTCAGAGGTCAAAGTAACAGGATTTGTTGATTAATCAGCTGCAAGGGGATGATAAAAAAAAGAAAGTCCAAAACAACTTTGTAAACATTTCATTTTCATAACATACTGAAACAAGAAAAGATCTAACCCAAGACCTTGCCCTTTTTCAAATTCTAGCTCTCCCAGTGAATTGCTAGCTAAATAAACATATGTAAGTTCCTTTTCCTTTTTCTGTGACTATATCTGCATTATGGGGTGAATAATTGTACCCACTTCCTCAGATTGGTGCAAACAGTAAATGAATTCTAACAAATGCACCTGCTGCAAAGGGGCTCTCAGAAAACTTTCCATTATCATGACACACTCTGACAAAAAGAAAAATGCTATAAGACATGATTTGCAAGAGTTTGGCATGAAAGGCTGCTACTGTCAGAAGAATTGGGTTTGTTTCCCAGCATTGTCTTTTAGTTTTGGATTTTTTTCCCTATCGTTCTTTTCCTTGATTTTTATGACTGCCCCAGAAGGAGAAAAAGACTAGTCTTTTTAAATTCCAAAATAAAAATGCCATATAAATAGGTCACCACTAAAAAGAATAATTAAATCATCCATTCATGTACTAGTCCAACAGACACATAAACCCATGACCTCAGAAACTCACACAATGAAGTTTTTCCCCGTGCACAATTTTCTCATGCTGCAAAGCATTGTAAACCAACTAAATTGGTGGAGAATTGGAAAAATAAAAATTAAAAGTATGAAATTCTAATGTTCTTAGTGAAAATTTAGAGTAATTGACACAATTCAAAAGAATCAGGAATATCTGAATAATATACTATGCAAAGTTAAAACATATTTTTTTGTGTGACCACCAATTGTTCCTTTCTAATGACATGATGAAATCAATAGGTCTTTGGTCTTCTGAAACTTTCCTAGTTTTCATTATCTGTAGATGATTCTCAGGAACATCTTAAGACAATGAGCATCCTTTCTGGTACTCATGTTTAAATACCATGGAAGAAGTCTCTACATACCCATCCCCATTTATATATTCTATTAGCACCTATTGTTGATCCTTCATTTTTAAAAAGATCCTCATTTTTAGAGCAGCTTTAGGTTCCCAGGAATCCTGAGCAGCAGCAGGACAGAGATTTCCCATACACTTTCTGCCCCCACACATAAATAGTACCCCCATTATCAACACCCATTCCCCACTACTACACTGGCAACAGCTGATGAACTTACACTGATGCATGTTTATCACTGGAGTTCACAGGTTACCTTAGAATTCATTCCTGAAGCTGTCCATTCTATGAGTTTGGACAGCTTCACTAGAACATGTATCTCTCATTATAGCATCCACAGAATAGTTTTATTTACCTGTGTGCTCCTGATTCTTCATTTTCTCGAT
The DNA here is from genome assembly GCF_029407905.1 of Bubalus kerabau. Classification (NCBI taxonomy): domain Eukaryota; kingdom Metazoa; phylum Chordata; class Mammalia; order Artiodactyla; family Bovidae; genus Bubalus; species Bubalus kerabau. The sequence goes on along the minus strand of NC_073635.1, from coordinate 4,278,776 downwards.
TTTCATTTTAGTCAGGGTTACTGCAGCTATTCCAGGAAAACTACTCCCTGAATTCATAGAAACAGTTTTAAAAGTAATGTACTTAAGATGAGGTTAAAGAAAGTGAAAGTGTTAGTTGCTCAGTCATGTCCTATTCTTTGCAACCCCATGGTTACTCTTTGTAACTCACCATGGCTCCTCTGTCCATGGGATTCTCCAGGCAAGAACACGGACACGAGTGGGCTGCCATGTCATCCTCCAGGGGATCTTCCTGACCCAGCATCAAACCCAGGTCTCCTGCATTGCAGGCAGATTCTTTACCATCTAACCCACCAGGAAAGCCCCAAGATAAGGCTAAAGAATGATCTAATAAAATCTGTTTCCTGTTTTTTGAGATTTGTATGTGGTATATATTATTTTTCTGCACTTTTCTCATTTAATATAAATTAATTAAATTTAGCCTAAATATAGTGATCCTCATGTATGTACTGCATAACAGAATCTTTTTCATACAGTGGGAGAATTGTGCTTAGTAAGTAAACTCCCAGTCTTAACTGAGGCTTCATGTTTTCTATAAGATGCCAAAGAAATTTTCAAGCAGATATTCAGTACTAACTAAAAAGGGAAACTGTTATAAATTTGATCACTTAAGTGAGACACTGAAAAAGAAACTATAACATAAAACATTGTGATGTCTCATCCAATACTTATCATCTTCGCCCCAAAGTTTGCAAAAAAATGTCTCCAGACATTGCCAAAATTTTACTAAAGAACAGAATTGCCCTTGGTTTAGAACCATTTCAGATAAATAAGACAAGCATTAACGTTTCCGATATTCCTCTTAGTTTAGGAAGGAATGGGTGACCCAGTTCTAATCAATGAGATGTAAGGAAAATATGATGAAAAAATTTTGGAAACGAATGTCCTCCCTTGGGAAAGCCCCCTTTTTTTCTGGTTTTGTCACTGTCTTCCTTAGAGTTGAGGCTGCCATGCTTTGAGCATGAGAAGAAAGTCAGAAGCATAGCCGGTCTGCTGATTCAGAACCCTAGTGTTGTGCCGCTGTTTCTCAAAGCCAGCAACTGCCTGTGGACAGACTTCCTACCGTGAGAGAACAAAAGTTCTCTATTACTCTGCACATTTTCACTTCAGTTCAGTCGCTCAGTCGTGTCCGACTCTTTGCAACCCCATGAATCGCAGCACGCCAGGCCTGCCTGTCCATCACCAACTCCCGGAATTCACCCATATTCACGTCCATCGAGTCAGTGATGCCATCCAGCCATCTCATCCTCTGTCATCCCCTTCTCCTCCTGCCCCCAATTCCTCCCAGCATCAGAGTCTTTTCCAATGAGTCAACTCTTCACATGAGGTGGCCAAAGTACTGGAGTTTCAGCTTTAGTATCATTCCTTCCAAAGAAATCCCAGGGCTGATCTCCTTCAGAATGGACTGGTTGGATCTCCTTCGGTCCAAGGGACTCTCAAGAGTCTTCTCCAACACCATAGTTCAAAAGCATCAATTCTTTGGAGCTCAGCTTTCTTCATAGTCCAAATCTCAGATCCATACATGACCACTGGAAAAACCATAGCCTTGACTAGACAGACCTTTGTTGGCAAAGTAATGTCTCTGCTTTTGAATATGCTATCTAGGTTGGTCATAACTTTTCTTCCAAGGAGTAAGCGTCTTTTAATTTCATTTTAGTTAGGTGCTATTGTTCTTGCAACTGAAGACATTCTCACTACATGCCTTAAACAAACATCTCATTGTCTTCAAAACTCCATTTTCATTATTTTTAAATGTGTATATTGCTGGTAACTTGCAGGAATTGTTGAGATAATTTTATAAAAATGTGCATAAAGTAGGTATGTCTGGCACAGAAATGCCAGGCAGTGGTAGCTGGCATTAATAATGATTCAGGAAATGGTAGCTATTGTCATTTGTCATTTGACATGGCATTGATGCTTTTGAACTCTGGTGCTGGAGAAGACTCTTGAGAGTCCCTTGGGCAGCAAGGAGATCAAACCAGTCAATTCTAAAGTAAATCTACCCTGAATATTCATTGGAAAGACTGATGCTGAAGCTAAAGCTCCAATACTTTGACCACCTGATGTGAAGAGCCAACTCATTGGAAAAGACCCTGATGCTGCGAAAGACTGAAGGGAAGAGAAGGGAGTGACAGAGGATGAAGTGGTTGGATGGCATCACTGACTCAATGGACCTGAGTTTGAACAAACTCCTGGAGATAGTAAAGGATAGGGAGGCCAGGCGTGCTGCAGTCCGTGGGGTCCCAAAGTGTTGGACATGACTTAGTGACTGAGCAACAGCAGCAACAACATGGCATTACTTGACAATTAATGACATCCTTTTAATTCCTCCTCCTTCTTGCTCAATAATACTCCAGATAAGACATCCTAGGACCTCACTCTAGACTGAACCCAGATGTAAGACCCCACTGTAGGCTGAACCAAGTCCTGAAATGGCAGTTCCTAGTTGGAGTTCAAAGATAGCCTTCTGAAGATGGACTTCCTGAAGTAGTGTTCAAAATACGTACGTGTGATATAAACATGAACTCAGGAGAGTCTATTGCTTTTATCAGCCTTTCAGGGGACTCCAAAGAGGTTAACTCAAAAATGGATTGACCATGAACCCTGAGGAGCTTCTTGGTAAGATTACTGTAGGTAGTCAATGTACATCCTCTGCTTTTGAAGAAAAAATGCTTCAGGAAGTTCAGTGGGAAAAGAAAATATGCTTATTATTAATACAAAGTTACAACCTGGGTGACCTGATAGACAGGAAAAGGCAGGCCCTACAAACAGAGAAATAATGTTAGCTTTTAAAATAATACAGAAAACGCCTCTTCAAGAACTCCCCCTCAAATATGGATTGCCACAGAAAAGCTGATTTCTTTAATGAATCTCAATTCCCTATTTAAATGATAAATTGGGAGGTGAATGCAAGATTCTCTCCTCCCAAATAGAATATATTTGACCCTCCTTGAAAAAGAAAATAAGAATGCTTGATTCTATAAAATAAGAACAAATCTAATTCGGAGTGAATTTGTCAAGAAAAAGTCATGTTTTCCTACCTAATGCACACACTTTTTTTTTTCCTGGCCTGATTGTTATATATCTAAGGATTTAAGATAATTGATCACAAGCTTTAGATTTCCTTCAAAATATTATAAATAACTCATCTTAAAAGTGAGCCTTCCTTTGAAGAATTGATCATTCTTCCTTTCATAAATCTGCCTTTGGGAAAAATACACTTTTCTTCAGAAGAAGCTATAGAAAGAAATGATCAAAATTAGAGAATGAGAGAGGAAACTAGAAATGGGGCTGGATGATGAAGAGAAAAGCCAGTGATCTATTATGGGAAATGAGTCCAGTCTCATGCAGCACCTGTGAATTAGCTGTCCCATTGCAACAAATGATGCCTTGATAGGGTTAATTTACCATACAGGGATAAAAAAAAGTTACATCTAAAAATATTTTACATAAGAATTCAAAAATAAACTTGATTTCTGGATGAGACTAAATACATTCACAGATATATTATTACAAAGAGCCAGTTTGAAAAGCTAAGTGGAATACAGAAACTTCTGTGTTCTTTTTCGGGATTTAATTCAGTTATCTGGCGTGTACCTTTGCTACACACTGCATTGCCTGCAACAATGCGACAGCCTGTTCCCTGCACCAGCTCCCTGAACGAGACTTGTAAAAATCCCCATAATATCACTGAAGGTCATTGTCAAGTAGCAGAGATTCTAACTTTTTTTAGATTTGCAAGCAGAGATACCTCAGGAATATTAACCAACTCAGTCCTTCAACAACAATTATCCTTATTAAATAAAATCTGTATCAGCTGAATCTTCAGCACAAAAGAAATTAGAACTGCTATGGCAAATCTGCAGTGTAAATCCATGGCAGTAACTGATTTTCGCAAGAGAATATTAATCAAGAAAAGTTTTAATTTTATCAACTCTACTAATGAAAAGACATTTTCTGTTACATATCACACAAAGCCTGATGGGGTGAAGAAGTGCAAGTCTTAAGCCTCTAGATTTTAGCTGATGTATTACTTCTCCAAATTCACAATGCTTTTGAAGTGCCTTGGATCTTAAATCAAGGAACTTGCACTACAAAGAGAGCCACAGTGAAATTAACTTTTTCCTATCCTTGTAGACTCTATTATTTTTCTTGTCTTACCACCTTCACATGACAGATGTGTAATACCCAGGGAGGCAGACATTTTATATAAAGACCTTAATGGCTAATTTAGTGAGCAAACAAACTGTGACACAAATCTCCTGCTCCTTTAACCCATCATTGGCAACCTTGATCAAGCTAGTCTGTTTCTAAGCTAAGAACATAGCAGTTTCATCCTTTTTCTTGTAGTTGTATTATTTTCTTTAATGTTTATGCTTAAAAAAACAGCAGAATATGTCTATTGTCAACACTGTTTAAAAATAAATCAAATCTCAAGATAACAGATACTCTCTTCCTCTACAGTTGTGGCATGTTTCTCTTTTTTAAAAAATTGAAGTATAATTGATTTACAAGGTTTTGTTAGCTTCATGTGCACAGCAAAGTGATCCAGTTATGCATACATACTATTTTTCATATTCTTTTCCATTACTATTTATTATAAGATATTGCATATATTTCCCTGTGTTATACAGAAGGTCTTTGTTATTTATCTATATTATATATAGCAGTTTGTATCTGCTAATCCCAAACTCTTGATTTATCCCTCTCCTAGCCCCTCCCCCTTTCATAACTATCAGTTTGTTCCCTGCGTTTGTGAGTCTGGCACGTTTCTCAGCCTCAGTAAGCACCAGGTTTTCTGTACGTTAGTACCTGTTAAATGGGAATCCTAAACTGCCCACCTCACAGGCTTAGTTTATTAGAGAAGACAGTTTATATAAATCAGTCAGCATGTGTGTCTGACATACAGCAAGTGCACAATGCACAATAGTTTTTATTGTTGTTTTTTCCTTGACCAGAGTTTTTGAGGGGGAAAATGCTTATCTTCACAATTTTCCACTGTGATCACAGTTTTTATTTACACATTTTGAAAAATGAACAAATAAGGAGGAAGAAGTAAATTGCATCTACATGTGTTTACTGAGATTTCTGTCTGTACTGAAGTTCACAGAAGGACAATTCAGAAAGTGTTAAAGTGCTTTTCACTGCTTCTAATACCCTGAAGGGCCAAACAGGTGTGATATTAAGGATTGCTTCTCAATGTTTGTGCAAAACTTTCTTGCCACGTCCTTATCTCCATCACTCCCAACCACTAGTTAGGGGAGGATTTGGAAAAGTGGTTGATAAATGCAAGTTCTGATGTTTGAAGGAGCCCTCTGGAAACCTCCAGAAGCAATACCAGATTGACACGGTAATGCAAGGAATGAAGTAAATGGAGGGAGAGGACAGGGTGGTCAGTGAATTTAAAAAAGAGAGAATAAGGGAGTCCATGAATGTTAACTGGAAGGACTGATGCTGAAGCTGAAGCTCCAATACTGATGTGAAGAGCCTACTCATTGGAAAAGATCCTGATGCTGGGAAAGACTGAAGTCAGGAGAAGGGGATGACAAAAGATGAGATGGTTGTATGGCATCACCAACTCGATAGACAAGGGTTTGAGCAAACTTCAGGAGATGGTGAAGGACAAGGAAACGTGGAGTGCTGCCGTCCATGAGGTTGCAAACAGGTGGACACAACTGAGGGACTGAACAACATGGGGAGCCCAGGATACAAGTACTCAGTTCAGTTCAGTCGCTCAGTCGTGTCCGACTCTTTGCGACCCCATGGACTACAAGTGCTCAACATATACTTAATGAACATTTATTATATGCCAACTATTTTAACAGGCATAATATATCTATAATGAGAGAGAGGATGATCAAGTGTATGTAGGCAGAATGCAACATTTATCCTTGAGAAGATCCAAACAGACTCAGATATAAATATAATTGCATGTATTTATAATAATATAATGTTAAACTACATGGTGTGGATAAAAAAGGGTTTTGCCAATGTATTAAGAGATATGAAATATACAAAATAGCAATCACATTACCTGGGGGAGTGCAAAAGAATGATATTTGACCAAAATATTAAAGGCTAGGTATTACTTAGTTTATGGGCTTCCATAGGCAGCTCAACAGTAAAAATAAATAAATAAATAAATCTACTTGCAATGCAGGACATGCAGGTTTGATCCTTGGGTTGGGAAGATTGCTTGGAGAAGGAAATGGCAGCCCACTCCAGTATTCTTGCCTGGAAATTTCCAAGGGCAGAGCAGCCTGACCTGGCAGGCTACAGTCCATGGGGTTGCAAAGAGTTGGACATGCCTGAGTAAGTAAACAATTGCTTAGTTTAGTAAACAAGGAAGGAAGAGAGATTTCAGTGAGAGGTTGTAAGATGGATGTGAGAGAGATTGAAAATCAAGTTGAAAAGTCAATGTGAGGCCTCAAATTTTGAAGCCTTCTATTTCAGGTCAAACAAACTGTGGAAAATTCTTTAAGAGATGGCCCACCACCTTACCTGTCTCCTGAGAAACCTGTATGTAGATCAAGAAGCAACACTTTGAACCAGACCTGGAACAATGGACTGGTTCCAAATTCGGAAAGGAGTACATCAAGGTTGTATATTGCCACCCTGCTTATTTAACTTACATGCAGAGTACATCATGAGAAGTGCCAGGCTAAATGAAGCACAAGCTGGGATCAAGATTGCTGGGAGAAAGCAATAACCTCAGATATGCAGATGATACCACCCTTATGGCAGAAAGCTAAGAGGAACTAAAGAGCCTCTTGATGAAAGTGAAAGAGGAGAGTGAAAAAGCTGGCCTGAAACTCAACATTCAGGAAACTAAGATCATGGCATCTGGTCCCATCACTTCATGGCAAATACATATGGAAACAATGGAAATAGTGACAGACTTTATTTTCTTGGGCTCCAAAATCACTGCAGATGCTGACTGCAGCCATAAAATTAAAAGATGCTTGCTCCTTGGAAGAAAAGCTATGACAAACCTAGACAGCTTATTGAAAAGCAGAGACATTACTTTACCAACAAAGGTCCCTCTAGTCAAAGCTATGGTTTTTGCAGTAGTCATCTATGGATGTGAGAGTTGGACCATAAAGGCTGAATGCCAAAGAATTGATGCTTTTGACCTGTGATGTTTGAGAAGACTCTTGAGAGTCCCTTGGACTGCAAGTAGATCAAACCAGTCAATCCTAAAGGAAATTAATCCTGAATATTCATTGGAAGGACTGAAACTGAAGCTCCAATACTTTGGCCACCTAATGCAAAGAAGTGACTCATTGGAAAAGACCCTGATGCTGGGAAAGATTGAATACAGGAGGAGAAGGGGATGACACAGGATGAGATGGTTGAATGGCATCACTGATTCAATGGACATGAGTCTGAGCAAGCTCCAGGAGATGGTGAAGGACAGGGAGGCCTGGTGTTCTGCAGTCCATGGGGTCACAAAGAGTTGGACACGACTGAATGACTACAACAACAATCTCATGTCAATGTGTCAGGCCTTCATCTGTAAGCAATGGAGCATGATTGTAGATCTCTTAGCAAAGAAGTGACGTGGATGTAGACTTGCTTTAGGAGCATCAGTGTGATTTCCTATCATCCTTGTGCTCAAAAATCCCACAGCCTCTGTATGTGATACACAGGTGGTTACACTGTGATGTTCAGTTATTTAAAGACTTAAACACTGCTTGAGGAAGTGAAATACACCAAAGGGACATGGCAAGGGACCTACAAAATCACAGACTGAAATCAACATTAGGAACCTTTATGTCTGGCAATGACCACCAGTGCTGAAATCAAAAATAACTGTCATTAGATTCTGTCAGTCACTGGAACTACACCATCTTAAAGAGAGGCTGCTGTAAGTCATAATGATGAACACCCCTGCCAGTATCTTTGGGAACTGCCAATAAGGAGAGAAACTGCCTACTTTTTGTTTCTTTGAACTGCTGAAGAACCTGTCATTACCCGTTGATGGGCATCATCACAGATCAGCAGATATTTCTGTTTTATTGGCTTGGGGTTAATTAAGAGAATAATAATTTGTGGGATAACCTTATAATAAAATAATCTTATGATTCTAAAAAAAAGAAGAAAATGCTCAGGCAGCTGTTGAAGGAATGATCGGGACACCAATTTAGACAAGTGAGCACCTAGAATGCGACCAAATTGGTCCAACAGAGAACAATGCTGAATTGAGAACAGGTGGATAACTGAAAGCTATATAGGATGGAAAAAATGTGTTCAATGAAGATTCAGAGTCAGGCTCAAACTAATGATGAGAGCAAAACCAAATTAGCCAGTTAAACATACAGACATCTAAATGAGACACACATAAAATAATTCACTGAGGCTTTTCCAAAGGTAGAATGTGCTGTCTTATATAAAGTAGCTTGAAAGCACATACTGCTTACACCCTTTGTTTTTGATTCATTCTTTCAGGACTTGTGAACTTCATGCTGTTAGGTAAAACTGACAGTCCCCATCTCTCATCCTGCACCAAGCACTGTATAAAGAGCTTCATAAATATTAATGACTGGACCACAAGGCACCCAGAAGTTGGTCAGACAGTATTCTGGGTCTTTCTGGATAAGATTAACATATGAATCTGAAGACTGAGTGAAGCAGACTGCCCTCTTTAAAGTCTGTGGCCCTCATCCAATCAACTGAAGGCCTGAGTGGAACAGAAATGCTGAGGAAGAGGGAACCTCTCCTGCCTGATTGCTGGAGCTGGGACATTCATTTTCTGCCCTCAGACGGGAACTCACACCCTTAGCATCCCTGGTTCTCAGGCCTTTGAACACAAATGAAACTACAGTTCTGGGTCTTCTGGGTCTCCGACTCGTTGACTGCAGATCTTGAGGTTCCTCAAGCTCCATGATTACGTTAAGCAATTCCTTATAATAAATGTCTTGGTTCTGTTTCTTTGGAGAACTGTCAACTAATGTAATTTATTTACTCCTTGTAAAATTATTTTAAGGAAAGTCCAGTCATCCTGATTTTAGGATGAAAAAAGTAAAACACAGAAGGATTAAGTAACATGATATCATCCTAGAGCTAAACACATAAAGGATAGAGTACGTCTGGGAGTGAGTTCCAATCACTTAGAAGGTAATTACCACCACTGCCTTGATATTCAAAAGGCCCGTGTTGACTCTAATTGGCCACTTTTTACCTATTTAACCTTGAGCAATTTACTCAAGTTTCCCAAACTTCACTTTCTGTTTCCTAAAGCTGGTAGACAACCAAGAAAACAAAGCACACAGAGAGTTGTGCACTTTTTTTAGTCCTCTTTATAGATGACAAAGCTTCCCTCATGGCTCAGATGGTAAAGTGTCTGCCTGCATTGTGGGAGACCTGGGTTCGATCCCTGGGTTGGGAAGATCTCCTGGAGAAGGCAATGGCAACCCACTCCAGTATTCTTGCCTGGAGAATCCCACGGACAGAGGAGCCTGGTAGGCTACAGTCCACGGGGTTGCAAAGAGTCCGACACAACTGAGCGACTTCACTTTCACTTTATAGATGACGAAAGTGAAGCACAGAAAAGATGAGTACAATTGGCCCTTGAACTCAGGGGTTTCAACTGCACAGGCCCACTTTCATGGGGACTTTCTTCAATAGTAAGTACTGATACTCGTGGATATGGAGGGCCAGCTATAAGTTATATTTGGACTTCCAACTGCATGGAGGGTCAGTGCCCCTAACCCTCACATGGTTCAAGGGTCAGTGTAATTTTTTCAGAGTCTCACAGCTGAAAAGTAGACACCCTGGAGTATAAAAAGAGTTATTCCAGTAATCAAGAAATAGAACTTCAGGCTAATGAATATCATGATAATGATGATATTCAGACAGAGTGAGGTAGGGCCCTGTTTGTGAACCATCGTACCCTGTTAATAGATAATATATACATATTAAAAGATCATTTCTTCTTCAATCTCTTTAACCAGGATTTCATTTTTATCTTTGGATAATAAAAATTGATGTATCTCCATGTCTCTACTCTTATCCCAAAGCTGTAGCATTTTCTTAAATTGTTCATGTTAGGCCAGTAAATATGCCTGGGTTTCTACATTTTTTTTCTGTTTGGTATTCCAGTTTTTAAAGCTAACCCCAAGCTCCCAGTGACTCTTAGGTCTCCTGCATTGGTAGACAGGATCTTTACCATTAGCATCACCTGGGAAGCCCCTAATTGGCTTTGGATCACCATTAATCACTTACCCACTTTGACTTCAAGGTAAGCTGAAGGGATGGCAAGAATTAACCTATACAGAATAAAGTGTGGGACCTGACCAAAGACGTGAGATACAAGGCAAGTTGCAGGCCAGAAGAGCTGAATTTTACAACTGACACGGAAAGTCAATGCCGCAATAGAGGTCTGGGGAATGCAACATGGGGGAAATTCTTGCAATGTATTAAGGACAGACAATAGGACTAGGACCCAGCAGATTGGCTCAGCAAGCTGTCTGGGGGCTGAAAATGAACTCTGAAAGTGGATGGAAAAGCTGGAATACTTACTGCTTTCAAAAATAATTTGTGGAAATTTCAGCCAATTTGTGGAAACAGTCTGACACTTCTCAGCTAATTTAGGGTATAAGAGAGAGAAACTAATTCTGAATCTTTCTTGGCCTATGCTTGCAACTTCAGATTTGCTAGTCTGTTCATTTCCATGTAGAGACAATAAAAAGGGAGAAAAACCTGGACATTTCTGGATATACATTTGAACTATTAAATTTGGAAAAGACAAGATAGAGGGTGATTCTTGCTAGCTCCAAATTTCTTGTATGCATGCACACAAATACAGTCACAAACTCATTCACATATTCACAGTATCTCTCGCTCACTCTAACACACAAATACATACACATACACTCACACCCTTTCTAGATGTTTATCTTGTTTCAAATCAAGTGTGAGGTTATTGGATCTTGTCCCCGACTTCTCCTTCCAGCTGTCCACCTCAAAGATAAATCGCTTATCTTACTATAAATTCTATCAGAAGAATCTTTTCTGCTGTTATTAGAATTGTGATTGAAAAAAAATTATGACAGACATAGTATCTCAGTGTTTATCAAAGCAATTGACAAAGATTCTCATGTAGAATGGAAATTAAGGAGGGATGTAATAGTAAATGCTCTGTAAAAGAAAAAAAAAAGAAAATGAATTAGTAACTGGTTTGATACCATATTTAAAAATAATTACAAAGAACATCATTCAGCTTGGGAATCTGACAGAACTGTGTATAAACTGTGCTGGTTTTACCTTTTTGTAGCCATGGACAACTTCATTCTTCAAAGCTTTTATTTCCTTAACTCTATAATATGTCTTAAAAACAACAGCAACAGTAACATTCTTTATAAGGTGGGTCTGAAGATTAAATGACAGTTTATTAAGAGTTCTTAGCATAGTGATCTATCTTTCTTGGCTCAATTAAAAAAAAAAAAAAACACAAAGCTCTTTAGAGTTGTGCTTCTCAAAGATAAAATGTATCATCTTGAAAGGATGTCCACTGGATGATATAGATAATAATCAAATATCAAAGAGTCAAATGTTGTTGGAGGAAACAACACTTAGATCCATCAGTCTATGATCTTATCCCCAAATTATCAGACAGTTGGGGTTAGAAGGATCTTTCAGCAGATGGCAGGTGTCATGTTACTGGGGCTGAAGAGTCTAGGAGTGTTGCACAATGGAGCTGTTAGAAAGTGTTTCACTGAAGTAATAAACAACTCTACTGAAACAGGCTCAGTTAAACAAATATAATTATTTTAACCATAACAATCCAAAAATACATTAGGGTTAGTGCTTTAGAGATATTATCCAGGAAATTTCTTATTTCATCTTCCATTCCACCCTAAGTGTTTTCCTCATAGTTCTAAAATGGCTGCCAGCAACAACCGAGGATGCATGTTTTCTGTTTCATAGGTTTTTCGCTCCAAACTCTCCTTTCAGTACAGTTGGGTCATTTAAGATATAAGCTCAAGCTTACCTCCAGAGGTAAGGCACTGGTTGGCTTACATCGGTTTGGATGCACAATTGGATGAGTGAATGGAATCAGCTTTGCAGGAAGCACCTCCTTGGCCGGATGCCGTGGTGAAGCCAGGGGCTGAGGCTGCTCGCAGCTGATCTGGTTCTCAGGCTGTCACCCGGCCCCCTTTGGCGCCGACACGCCTAAGAAAGCTGGAGCAACGAACAGGCCCGCGGCAGTTCCTGTGGCTGCGGGATGGTGGGCACAGGATGCGGGTTGCAGAGCGCGGGAGAGACGCGGGCCGGTGGGCTAAAAGCCAGAGCAGGGAGCCAGAGAGACCACTTTCCCCTCAGGTCCTGCGGCAGTCGATCGTAAAGGCCGTGTCACCATAGCCATCCATGCCAAAGCTGGTTCCAAACAAAATGCCCGTGACAGACATGACAACCGAGGCTGTGAGTGTAGACATCACAGCGCCTCCGACCGAGGGAGAGGCCAACGCAGAGCTGTACCGATGTCTTTCCAAAGTCTTAGAACTCGGGAAGAGTGATGTGGTTTTGGATAAGGGCGGTAAATCTCGTGAAAAAGTGCTGAGGCTTTTGGTCTCCACACCTCCAGAAGAGATCTTGGAGAAACTGAAAAAGCAAGTTGAAAATAAATAAAAGCAAGACACGAAAAGTACGTCTTTGAGAAACTTTTTTTTTATTGCTAATAAAGGAGAGACTGTTAAAATATACTTAAATACACAGAATGGGCAGATAAATTTAATAAGAACAGGACTCAAAAAAGAAGTATGAAGATTAAAAGTACTGGACATGGAACTTAGGTTCTCAAATCCCTGTTCCCAAATAGCTTGGGACATGTTACCCTGATTTTACAGAATTACAAAGTACAGAGCCAGAAAGGATATTTAGGATGGCCTGATTCAGCCCCTTTCATTTTGTGATGAGGCTTCTGACTTCAGAAGTTGAGAGTATTCAGGATCACTCGGTGCAAGATGGCAACTAGAACTTGGATCCCTTGGCTCCTCGCTGAATGCACTTTATCCTGGTTGTAAATTAAAATGGTAATATTTCCACAGCATTACTGGAATCCTGGGGACTACCTTCTAATCCAGTTTAAAAGTGACTGAGGAAACCTGTCACACTGCTTCATAGTGTCACTTTATATTTTAAAATGCTTATGTAAATGGCTTCCCTGGTAGCTCAGCTGGTAAAGAATCCACCTATTATGCAGGAGACCCTGGTTCAATTCCTGGGTCAGAAAGATCCACTGGAGAAGGGATAGGCTACCCAGTCCAGTATTCTTGGGCTTCCCTGGTAGCTCAGCTGGTAAGGAATGTGCCTGCAGTGTGGGAGACCTGGGTTCAATCCCCGGGTTGGTAAGATCCCCTGGAGAAGGGAACAGGTACCCACTCCAGTATTCTGGCCTAGAGAATTCCATGGATTGTATACTCCACGGGATCACACAGAGTTGGACACGACAGAGCGACTTTTACTTCACTTCACTTTGCAAGAAGCACATAACTATAAAACACAAAGGTCAAGATCTGAAGCAAACAGATGATTTTACAAAGGAATAAGAAATTAGTGACATCCAGCTAGGCAACATGGCTCATGTAGGTAATAGCTTTAGAAACAACAGGCTGAGTAAGATGCATACCCTAAAACTAAGTAATCTGCAGAATAAGAAAAAAAGTAAGGAAAGAGTTTGGTCATGCTTAGAAGGATACAGGATATAGAAGTAGATGGCAGTCTCAACATGTTTATATAATTATTTTCAGCCCTGAGGCTCCTCATAAAACAGTGAAAAATTATGAATAAATGTAAAGAAATAATGCAGCTTAATAATGACAGGCACATATTGTGCACTAAATATTTTTTAGTACACATTGAATAATTGAAATAGGAAGCATTTTTTTCTGAGCACTCACTTAAATATCTTGTATGCCTTATTTTATCTTTAGAAATTTCCCATTGAATAAAGAATGAACAAATGTATTAGTGAAAGAATATACAGAGGAAATACTACAAATCATACCTCATTTAAGTTTCACCTTTCTATAAGATTGGTTTCAAGAGGTTGTTAAAGATAAACTGGAACATGAAATTGGTGATGAAGTAGTCAAGCAAAACTTCTGAGAGAAAACAATGTTGAAACACAGATAGGGACTTACAGCAATTTGTGGTAATTTGAAGATATAATCCGTAATAATACTCTGCTGCTGCTGCTAAGTCACTTCAGTCGTGTCCGACTCTGTGTGACCCCATAGACGGCAGCCCACCAGGCTCCCCAGTCCCTGGGATTCTCCAGGCAAAAACACTGGAGTGGGTTGCCATTTCCTTCTCCAATAATAGTCTAGAATATTTTTATTATGCTCCCACAAAAGGGAAACATTCAGATCAGTTTGTATGATGGTTAAAACAAAAGAATGAGAATATCCGCTTAAAAGAAAAGCTTCATTTAAATATATAAGTATTTTTTGCCTTGGAAAAGTCGACAAGATTTTATAGTGAGACCTTAACAGTTTTTAATGGCCAGGTCCTTTTCTTGATTTGGACTTGAACCTATCATATTATACATGTATTATACCAAATTTGGTAAAAAGTAGAATATCAATGGAAGACATATGTGCATAAGATCGAACTCACAGCCTCTGCTCTTCTGGCTCTGAGGCCCTCTTACCTTTTCTTGCCAAATTCTTTCGGCTCTCTGTCAACGTCCACTGGCAGTTTGACAAAGCGCTGGTTCTGCAGAACCCATAGCAAGAGGTGCAACAGCTCCCAGTGCAGATTTCTGACAGATTTTCTTCCCCTGCAGTACTAAGGTTTGTACTACATTTTGTGCAGAGGGGCATAAATTAGTTAATGTTTCTAGAGAATTTTGAAGATGAAGAGAGTAAGGACCTGTAAGGTAATGAGAAGGGACTAAGGGTCTTTGCTATAATGATCAAGATAGGCACAGAAGCACATTAAGCTCAATTCACAGGCACATTAACGTGTTATAGAGATGATCAGGATGCCTGAAAATGACAAAACATTATATTTGCCCTCACATTTGTCAGTATTTGATGAAACAGACAAATCAATTTTCTGGAAAAAAATAGAAATTTATCGTAGTCGTAGTTTACCTGAGTCATGGATAAAATGGCAACAAGGACTTTGCATGTGTTGATAACCATATGGGTAGACACTTGAGAACTGCACAGCACAATCTCAATTCTAAATTTAAAATTATTTTACTAAAATGGGCATTGGCCATCTTGTATATTTCCTTCTTTTCATTGATGAGACTTCACTTAACCCAATATTCGCAAGAAAAGACTTAATTCCTAAGAAATTTTTAAGGCACAGATTAAAAATACCAATTCTTCTCGACTACTCAAAGTACTGAATCAAGCTTTCCAGGGATAGATAGATCTATAGCATTCATATTTTTAACAGGAGTTCCAACTGCTTCTGTTTTCTAGTTGGGATTGGAAACCACTGTTATTAGCTAATATCTACATTCCTAAAAGGGTTTCTTCTTTCTGACAGCAGGTAATGCTTTCACTCAAGCAAAATGTTAATTACACTTATCTTATTGCTAAGATTTAGATTAAATTAACTCAAACTGTAGGAAATCCAAATTTGTAAAAATTTTGGAACTTATGTTTCCCCTTTTCAACTCTGATTAAGTTCAGCTTTTGTAAAAACCTTTTTCTTCTTCGTGCCTTTGGTTATTTCCCTATTTCTATCTTCACTTGCCACAAGTGTTTGCTGATATTAGATCAGGAAATTCCACCTATATCTTCAGTACAACCCTACCTTTTGAATGCTACAATAGCCCTCATCTGGCTCTGGCAGCACCCTAACTTCTTGCTTTTAACTACTTTAAATTCAGACAAAAGACTTAACTCAGGCCTTTGAGGATATTCTGTCTGTTCATTGAATTCTGTTTTCACCTTGTCTACTTTTTACTGTTTCATCTCATTTTCCTCTAAAGTACTATCTGTCAATGTATCTTTGTTTTATTTATTTTCATGCACCATTTTCTTCTTCCCTTTTCAAACGTGAAGCAGGAGATGCCAACATCAGACAAGCAGTCAGGTTCATTGCTAACATATGCCAGAATAGTACAATCAACCCGAATCAAAACTGGACCCCTGTTGCAAGATAGCGTCACCTCATTTCCCGAACAATTCAGGTATATCATGATAGAAGTAAAAGTGCATAAGATCTAGGATGAGAAACTGTATTTAATCCCTGTTTAGACCCTTGTTAACTGTGGCCTCAATCAGGAAGTTAACTCCCTGACTCTGTGAAATGAAGACAGTGATCATGGCTCTACTAGCTTCATGGGATAGTTGTCAGGATCAGATAAAATCATGGATCTAAAAGTGTCTTGAAAACTGCCAAGTAACTGATGCTCATTTGAGAAAAAGTCTGTAAACTAAAAACTCTTTTCAGTGTAACTAGTCACTTATCTCTGAATAAAGGAAGGACCAAGAGGAAAGTGTAGAGAAGGGTGGCATTTCAGTGGACTAGAGGCAAGACTGTAGGAGGATCAAGATGAAGCCAACACAACAGGGCATGTGGCGCAGAGTAGAAAGAGAAATATACAGGATCATCTGAGTCACCGGAGCTGGCTTGGTGGTGGTGATTTAGTCACTGAGTTGTGTCCAACTCTTGCAACCCCATGGACTGTAGCCTACCAGGCTTCTCTGTCCATGGGATTCTCCAGGCAAGGGCACTGGAGTGGGTTCCTATTTCCTTCTCCAGGGGATCTTCCTAACTCAGGAGTTGAACCCCAGTCTCCTGCATTGCAGGCAGATTCTTTACCAAGTGAGCTATGAAGATCTGGCTTAGACTTACATTAACCTTGCCTCAGAAATTTTCAGAAAAGTGAGCCAGAACATTCTTTGTTTTAATGCTGGTTTATATCTCAAAGAGTCAGACCTGATTAAATGCATCTGTTAATTGTGGGTGCAAAGGTATCATGCCAGGTTCTAGGATTTAGAAAGATGAATCCAAATGATTTGATTTGAGAGAATTATGCTTGATAAAAGCATATTTAAAAATTTCATATATGTTCAGACAACTCTTTTTTAGAAAGGATTATCCTTTAGAATCCTATAGAACTGGGTCCCTTGACAGCATATCCTTTAGAAGAGAAGTGTGGGTCTCAGATAAAGCTATTCCATTGTTGACCATTGCTAAACATCTACCCAATTTTTCACCTTGTGCTTTGTGGAGAAATTCTCACCTTACTGGGAAAATATTTGAGAACAATGTAAGTCTTTGTCAGCAGTATTGATCTACAGTTAAGCTTTGATTCTATAGACGGGAATCACTATGGGCCAAACTATGTGATCTCAGCACAGATCTCAGGCTGTGAAGGTTCCTTCAAAGTGTGAACCATAATACCACTGTGAGAATCAGAGCAGGTAGGAACAGACTCTCTACATCAAATTCCAATCAAAAGCCAAGAAAAAGACTTGTGTCCTAGCCTTCCTTCTTTTTAATTTATTTCAAAATAATTTGATACAGCTTTCAAATGATCTGAGTGAATATCTTCCTGCCACAGGAAATGAGAAGACAAGCACCTACTTCTGTACTGATGACTTGGATTTCTCATTAGGTTTGAGCAGCTGCCTTAATAAGCTACTAGCCTGCTGGCTAAATACTGTCGGTTTAATATCTACTGTGCTAAAATCAAAATTATTTTAGACAGACACTCCAGACATGCAGATAAAAAATATGAGTGAAGTTCATCTAACAGGATTATTAATTTAGCTATATGGGCTGGTGGTAGGAGTGATATAACTTGTAGTTAGCAATTCAAGAAACTCGTAAACACTAATTTACTACATCTTTGCTGGGAAAAAAAAAAGATTCCAAGTGCCAGAGTCTGTGCTTGGAAGAATCTGAGGTCGCTTAATGATTAAGATTCAGCCCTGGCCTTAAGAAACTTCTATGCTAATATAGAATGCCAAAATCATATAAGTTCTGTAGAGTCATACTATAGTATAAGACTAAGGAGAGAAAAAAGTCAATTGCTGAACATTTGCTTTGATCATGAGTAAGCCAAATTGTATGCCTTAGTTTATTATGATGTCCAAGTTCAACAGGTATCTTTCACTAACATGAATCTGACTTTTAATTTTAGGAATTTTCTTTGTATATGTTTCTTATTTCAAGTGTCTTCAAATCTCTTTGATGCTATTTTAAATATTATGAAAAATGGATATTTTGCATTTCTGCTTAATAATATAATTTACATAATAAGGTCACCTCTTGCCTAGCTTCCAACCCTTTTAGTAAAAACTGAAGGAACAACAAACTTGTTAAAAACAAGGAAAAAGGCAAAAAATGCAGATCACCTCATGAATGGAGAAGAACCAGTCATCAAGTTTAGTATGAAATCACTTGGGACGGTGGTATTTGACAGAATTTCTGACGGTATTTCTATATGATATTCAACAACTGTACCCATAGGTGGGGGCTTCCCCAGTGACTCAGTGGTAAAGAATCCGCCTGTAATGCAGGAGCCTTAGGAGATGCAGGTTCCATCCCTGGGTCTCGAAGATCCCCTGGAAGAGGAAATGTCAACCCACTCTAGTATTCTTGCATGAAGAACCCTATGGACAGAGGAGTCTGGCAGGGTGCAGTCCATGGGGTCACAAAGAGTGGGACACAACTCAAGTGACTCAGCATGTGTGCATGCCCCCATAGGTAGACTCATAAATAGCTGAACAGAGTTGACTCATGTTCTATCTGGAAGTCAGCCTCTAAGGATAAGACCAAGAACCTATCCTTAGTCTTGTCCTGTACAGGGCTTTAATCACAGGTCAGATAAAACCATAGAAGACAAATTTAGTATATTTTCAGGATGCAATAATCTTAGTGGGATGGCTAAATTTTTGGATATCAGAAACATGGCATTTGAACTTTTCATTTAAATTTTACATAGCCCTGTTTGGTTCAACAGTAATATATAAAATTTCAGGCTGGAGGAGAGTGCAATTGGTTGCCATTTGGGCAAAAATGTAAGAGGTTTAAGTAAACTGAAATCAATAGGAATCATCCCCAAATGAAGAACAAGGTTACAGTGTGAGCCTTTTATGCCTGTAGTTCATGGAGTTAACAGTGAGCAGGGAATGGGGAATGGATGGTAATGGGTCCAAAAACACATGTCTATGAGAGTGCCATGAATGTGGAATAGTTAGCTTGGAGAGATGAGTGAGTGATTGAAATCTATAAGTATTCTAAAGTCTGTTGTGTATAAAGTGAAGCAAATATTCTGAACATTATCAGAGGTTAAAACTAGAGTCTGTGAATAAAGTTATAGAAAGGCAGATTATATCTCCATTTTAAAATACTTTTAAAGAATAGAGACTGGTAAATGAATTTCCTTATAAGAAGTGTGTATTGGGGAAACTTTGATAAAATGCTGAATGACCATTTGTCAGGAAGTTGTGAAAAAATTTCTTGTGACAGAAGTAAGACTTCATGACCCTTATTTTTTTTTCTTTTAACCCTAAGAGTTCTTGGTTCTATATTTTGTATATTTCTTGGTATATCCCAGGCATCATATAAATAGCTGCCTACCAATCTTATTATCTGAAGTACTAATAAGTATGTCTTTTTTTAAGGGACAGACCTTCAGATCTTAGGTCCCTATTCCTACATAGTATTTCTTTCTGTTGCCTAGGAAGGGGTTAATTATGCTGGAAATACAAGATCAAAGAAGTTTTTTTTAGCAGCTGATAGAACTTCCCTGTAACAAAAACAAGACAAAAATATCTTAAAAAATTGGTGTTTTCTGTCTGTAATAATTTGAGTAAGAGATGCTCATGCTTAGAGTAGGGACTTCAGTTCAGTTCAGTTCAGTCGCTTAGTCGTGTCCGACTCTGTGACCCCATCGACTGCAGCACGCCAGGCCTCCCTGTCCATCACCAACTCCTGGAGATTACTCAAACTCATGTCCATTGAGTTGCTGATGCCATCCAACCATCTCATCATCTGCCATCCCCTTCTCCTGCCTTCAATCTTTCCAGGCATCAGGGTCCTTTTCAGTGAATCAGCTCTTCAAATCAGATGGCCAAAGTACTGGAGTTTCAGCTTCAACATCAGTCCTTCCAATGAACATTTAGGACTGATTTCCTTTAGGATAGACTGGTTGGATCTCCTTACGGAGAGTCTCCATGGGACTCTCAAGAGTCTTCTCCACCACCACAGTTCAAAAGCATCAAGTCTTCAGTGCTCAGCTTTCTTTATAGTCAAACTTGCACATCCATACATGACTACTGGAAAAACCATAGCCTTGACTACATGGACCTCTGTTGGCAAAGTAATGTCTCTGCTTTTTAATATGCTATCTAGGTTGCTCATAAATTTTCTTCCAAGGAGTGTCTTTTTATTTCATGGCTGCAGTCACCATCTGTAGTGATTCTGGGGCCCCAAAAAATAAAGTTAATCACTGTTTCCCCATCTATTTGCCATGAAGTGATGGGACCGGATGCCATGATCTTTGTTTTCTGAATGTTGAGTTGTAAGCCAACTTTTTCACTCTCCTCTTTCACTTTCATCAAGAGGCTTTTTAGTTCCTCTTCACTTTCTGCCATAAGGGTGGTGTCATCTGCATATCTGAGGTTATTGATATTTCTCCCAGCAATCTTGATTCCAGCTTGTGCTTCTTCCAGCCCAGCATTTCTCATGATGTACTCTGCATAGAAGTTAAATAAGCAGTGTGACAATATACAGCCTTGACGAACTCCTTTTCCTATTTGGAACCAGTCTGTTGTTCCATGTCCAGTTCTAACTGTTTCTTCCTGACCTGCATATAGGTTTCTCAAGAGACAGGTTAGGTGGTCTGGTATTCCCATCTCTTTCAGAATTTTCCACAGTTTATTGTGATCCACACAGTCAAAGGCTTTGATATAGTCAATAAAGCAGAAATAGATGTTTTTCTGGAACTCTCCTGCTTTTTTGATGATCCAGAGGATGTTGGCAATTTGATCTCTGGTTCCTCTGCCTTTAAGTTCACAGTTCATGTGTTGTTGAAGCCTGGCTTGGAGAATTTTGAGCATTACTTTACTAGTGTGTGAGATGAGTGCAACTGTGCAATAGTCTGAGCATTCTTTGGCATTGTCTTTCTTAGGGATTGGAATGAAAGCTGACCTTTTCCAGTCCTGTGGCCACTGCTGAGTTTTCCAAATTTGCTGGCATATTGATTATAGCACTTTTACAGCATCATCTTTTAGGATTTGAAATAGCTCAACTGGAATTCCATCCCTTCCACTAGCTTTGTTTGTAGTGATGCTTCCTAAGGCCCACTGGACTTCACATTCCAGGATGTCTGGCTTTAGGTGAGAGCCAGAATAGGGACTTAAAGAGTCCTTTTTCCAAATTAATAAGAATGTTGGAGGACAATAGCTTTTCAATAGTCTCTTTGATATTTACCCTAACTGAAAGCTATGTTGACAGCAAATTCTTTGCTATAAAGCAATCCATACTTTGGATAAAATATTTTTAATTCACTTCTAGGATTATTTGCCTAAACAAAGGATCTGGAATCTTCAATATTTTATCAATTTTTACTGTTAATTCCAAAATCTGTGTTCTATGTTCTGGAATGCTTTCTTCCCAATTGTTCTCCATTAGGCAAACTCGTACTCGTATTTCAATATCCCTCTCAATTTTCCTATCTCCTATGAAGTTTTGGAAATATTTATTGTTCTCACCAATAATTTCCTTTATATCTTTATTGTAGCTTTTATTTCATGGCCCAAAATACTTACCAGTGTAAATTTATAGAATCATTTTCATAAATACAAATAAAATTCTTGTGGACACAGAAGAGGGCTGATTCTACAGGTTTTCTGAGATACTTTTCAAAGTGATTCAAGGCACAAAATGTACACTACTGTGAATACATACATATTTCATATTTTGCTCCTCTAATACAGCCCATCAACAATTTGGCTTCATCACTTCAAAACTAAATGTATTGAAAGGAGATTTTGCTTCTTACCTGAAAAACTGCAGAATCTATAAACATCATGTAGATAATGAATCCAAAATGTGGAAATACAAATATAAGCATTTTATTTTAAAAAGCAAGCAGATAAGATTATTATAGCTTTTATTATTTATTTTAGTCTCCACATCTAGACTAAGAATAATTTCTAAAATTAAATTTCATTTTGTTCATTTGTGTTCCTTCTCTTTGGAACCAACTAGGGTATTTGGGAAAAACAGAAAACCATGAGGAGAGATGGCTGAAGCAATACATACAATGAACAGATAAAGTGATTAAGAAAAGCTCATGTATAGGAATTATGACCTTAAAATGATGGCAGATTTATCATTACATTGCATAAGTGTATACCCATGAGAAATATGGTCTTCCCTGGTGGCTCAGTGGTAAAGAATCCATAGGAGATGTGGGTTTGATCCCTGAATCAAGAAGATCCCCTAGAGAAAGAAGTGGAAACCCACTCCTGTATTCTTGCCTGGAAAAGCCAATGGACAGAGAAGCCTGGCAGACCACAGTCAACGGGGTTGCAAAAGAGTTGGACATGACTTAGGGGCTAAACAGCAACAACAAAGGAAGTATTAGAATTTCTGTGAAGGAAACCAAGGTACAATGTTGTGGCATTATCTAGTGTCACTTATAGCAATAGACATTAAGTATACATTATCACCTAATTTGTATGATTCTTGGGAGGATGTTCACCTAGGAAAATTGTACAGATAATAAAATTCAATTTGTTTTATATGTCAAGTTTTTATTCTTTTTCCTTAAAAGAAGATTGTTGTTGTTCATTGGCTAAGTCATGTCTGACTCTTTGCAACCCCATGAACTGCTGCATGCCAAGCTTCCCTGTCCTTCACCATCTCCCTGAGTTTGCTCAAATTCATATCCATTGAGTTGGTGATGCCATCCAACCATCTCACCCACTGATGCTGCCTTTCATCTTGCCTTCAATCTTTCCCAGCATCAGGGTCTTTTCCAGTGAGTCAGTTCTTCACATCAGGTGGCTAAAGTACTGAAGCTTCAGCTTCAGCATCAGTCCTTCCAATGAATATCCAGGGCTGATTTTCTTTAGGATGGGCTGGTTTGATCTCCTTGCTCTCCAAGGGATTCTCAAGCCTCCTCCAGCACCACAGTTCAAAAGCATTGATTCTTTGGTGCTCAGCCTTCTTTATGGTCTAACTCTCACATCCATACATGACTACTGTAAAAAAAAAAAATCTTACAAAATTCAATAATTCTTAATTTCTTTATGCCAAAGATACTGTTCATATGTGCATATCAGCTCTTATATATAGTAGAACCACAGCAATTTGCTGAATGCATTATTATTATATGTCCTGTCATTCTCCTTCTGTTATTAAAATGTTTTGTTAATCACTTTCAAATTACTAGATTCATAGATAAAATATTAAATAGGCAATATGATTATAATTTCATGTGTGAAAACAAAATCCCCAAATTCTAAATTATGTTCTTTTTGATACACCAAATTGGAGCTTTGGTCAGAATATTTCTTGATAGTCTGTAGTCCCTATTATTCACATTTTAGTCATTACTGCTTCTTTTTGTGTTTGATATTGGTCAGATTTTGATTTCTAGATTATTAGAGCATGATTGTTAAAAATACCTATTCAATATCAAGTCCCTAAATGAGGAGAAGGTATAGTTTTTCAGAGAAAATCTCCTGATTTTTATACAAAGTGAAGCTGATAGGTAACAATACAACTAAAAGTTTTAAGTCCTTATATCTTTATTTTGGAAAAAAAACAATATTTGCTTTGAATGAATTCTAATAAATATTAATGTATTTGAGCACTTATAAATTCAATGCAAAAACAAATCCTATACCAACAGGTCAACAATGTTTCTGTGACATTATTTATTAAAATTTCACAACTTTTGCTGCAAAAATGAGCAGTATTTCCTGATGAGAATATTATCTGTGGAACTATGCTATGGTGGTACATATATTTTTTCTCAATAAAAATTTTGTCTAAGCAGCATAATGCTGTCATTTAAAATGTAAACAGTAGGTACTGTGTGAGACTACCTGTTGAATTGGACAAAACCTGATTCAAGAGTATTTTAATCAGTGAAATTTATGGAGCGGCAGTATAACACCCTTATGGCACCAATGCATTTGGTGTTGTTCAGGCAGTGGTACTGTCATATGCTTGCTGATTACTGAAGTGAGAGGTATGCCACATGTTATGTGTTACTTTCTCAGCAGCTGAAGAACACTCTAACTGTTATAACAGAGATGAAATTCCAGGTCTCCTGAGCAAGTCACATGACTCTCACTTTCCTAACACTTACAACATATGTCAACAATGGATTTCAACTTCAAAATGGGTTTCAACTCAAACTTCAAATACACTTTATAATTTTGTTTATACATTTAAGCCATAAGGTGCTATAAAACAAATCATGGGAACTTGTGCTTATTAAGATTACAGAGACGAATCCTAGATAAAGGAACGTGTACATGGACGATCCAAAGAACATGTCTCTATTATAGGTTTAAAGTCTGTGTTGAAGAACAAAGTGTTCACATGTAAGTTTTCTATATTTTAATATGTTACATGTGCCTTTGTTCCTATATGTTTGCGCTGTGTTTAAGGATTCTAGTATTTGAAGATGAGACCTTGTGGCTTGAAATTTTTTGTCAACTTCTTGCAATATAAACTACAGAGCAGAGAAATTGATGACACAATTAACAATAAGAAGTATGTTCTTAATTAAATGACTTTAAATATACCAAATGCCATGCATTCCTCATCTACTAAATCCTTATAAAAATTCCGTAAGGTCTGTCTTGCTATCTCTTAGTTACATATAAGGAAACTGAGACCTCGAGTGTTTGAGTGACTTGCTTGATGGCACATGGGGTTGTAAAGTAATTAGAACCATTTTTGCTTTCTCCTCTGTCACACAGCTATGCTGTTAGCATAGCTTTGCATAGTGCTTTGCCTGAAAGTCATGTAACAATGGTGTGTGAAAGAGTATTCCATTCTAATGCTGCTTAACATTGATTTAAAGAGGAAAATCAAATATTCCCAATTCTTTTATGCAATTGCAAATGTGTAAGATTGTTTATTTCATATTTATTGACACAGCAATAATTTAAAAAATAAAACAGTAAAAAAGATGACAGTGAAAAGTTAATCCTGGGACTATAACCATCTTTGTCTAGCTTTCAAGTCTTTTGAACACTTTGACAATGATCAAATGACACTCCACAACTAAACTGGCAGTACCTTTCCTAGATGATCTTGTTAACACGCTCCTGAAGGGCATCCTGACCTGTGTTGCTCCAACTGTCCAGAAAACATCAATTTTCTACCTTGATTTTGTCTGATTATTGACAATTTTCTCTGTGAGGGAGTATTTGGATGATGAGACAAAACTCAATGTGATTGGCCAGGTTAACAAAGTGAGAGCGTCCCAGTCAGTTAGCATGAAGCTCATTAGTATTGTCTCCCTTGTGATTCATGAAAAGATATCCTGAGACAGAGGAAAGAATGTTCATACAAGGTTGAAAACATTCCCTTGTTTGGTCTTACTAACATCAAACCTGTAGTATTTGATAATAAGAATCTAAAAATTTTCTTTCCTTACCTCCATTACCAAGTCCTTTTCTAAAGTTTTCCATATCTTTTCCCATTTGGAAGTTAGCAGATTTATCAACCAATATAGTATAATTATTTAATAGCTTAAATCTCTTTTGGCCATAAATTGCTTATCCACAGAAAAATGAGCAGCCATAAAAATCTTGGAAAGATAATTTCAAAGGCATAAGCTTAAAATTTATTTTAGGATATGATTACTTATTTGTCAGGAACACAGAAAGCAGTATTCATAATTTAAGAAGATAACTAGTAGAAAATACTGTCATTTGATAACAGTAGAAAGTGTTTATTTCATTATAAATATTCTAACTTTGGCAAAGACCTTGGTCTTAAAATAGTATTAGTTTGGAAAATGGCCAAGAATATATTTTAAAACCACAGGAATATAAAACCTAAAAATAGATATTAGTGCTTAATGTAGACTAATACTTGACTACACAAACTAGTAAACTATGTCTCTGAAATAAAATATCATTATTCATGAAATGGCTGTATCAGTTAACTCAGAGTACTGACAGATAGATGGCACTCTATAAATTCTTAAAAACTGTGAATTTCTATTGGTAATTAATACCAAGTTTATTCTGCTTACAAACAGAAAACACTAAAAATGGCATAATCTTAGGTGCAAAAATCATTATTTTTCTTCAGAAATGCAATTATGAATCAACTTATAATTTTCACCAAAAATTTCTATGGGTAAAATATATGCTTATTTTACTACCTAAAAGGATTCTGGGAATTTTAGATAACTGGAAAAGAAGGATGTGTGGCTTAAAAGAGGTCTTCTTAAGACCTGTTACATAGAAAATATTCTCCAAGTAATTTTCTGATTTCCAAATTATATCTAAAAATTTTAATGAAACTTCTTTCTCTCAACTTCAAGTTTCATCTGTTAGATTGAATGCTGAATCAAGAATCAGAATGTCTGCATTTTCATGATGTTTGCTTTTTTAAATCTTCTTATAAGATTAAATCTTTTGTTGTATTATTACAAAGTGATAAAATTTATGAGAATTTTTAAATACTAATTTATAAAATTATATGTTGAATTTTAAAAAATCTTTGTAAATAAATAAAGCTTATATTTTTGTTTCAATATGTTAATTATTTCAGAAGTAATATTTTGGAGATGGTAAATTTGATTTTAGGGACATATTTTGACAGGGTGTCTCAAGAAATAATACTTGAAAAATAAACATTAGTTTACATGTTGACATTAGCACATGAACTGAAAGCTGTTTGAAAGGTTATTAAAGAGTAGTGACAAATAGAGTTTATTGAGTTGATTGGAAGAATCTTGTATGTGTCGCTGGGACTGATATTAGGCTCTTTTAACAGCTTCATCAAGGATCAGGAGGAAAGAAGAGACAAAATGTTAATTAAATCCTTGGAGCCATTTAATCCAAGAATCAATCTATAAAAAGTGTCACCCCAAAGAACTTAGTTCAAATATGCTCAGAAATACTTGAAACCAAAAATTAAGGACAAAAAGCATTAATAGAATAATGCTTAACATTCTACTACATACCATTATGGGCTTCCTTGGCGGCTCAGTGGTAAAGAATCCACCAGCAATACAGGAGACGCAGGAGATGTGGGTTCAGTCTCTGAGTGGTGAAGATTCCCTGGAAGACGACATGGCAATCCACTCCAGTATTCTTGCTGGGAAAATCCCATGGACAGAGGAGCCTGCCTGGCTACAGTCCATGGGATTGCAGAGTCACACAACTGAGTGACTACTAACACTTTCACTGATAACATGACCAGTTTTCTAGTTTCTGTGGCATGGGTTTTCCCTTCTTTTCACCAGCCATTCATCTTCTTCTCACCCCAGGACCTGGAAAGTTTTGTTTCTGAATTCCCAAATTCTGCTTCATGCTGACACCTTTGACACTGTTTACCTGGCTTCCTGTCTGCTTCCCTGAGTCAATATACTTAGCTACTCCAGCATTGAATATGTCAATGCTGTACCTTCTTGCTTGTGGAAATACTCTATTATTCAATCTTTCTAAAAGGAGCAGTTTGCTACCACAAATGATGAGTAATGTAAACATAGCTGTAATTAATAAACAAGTACTCAGAGAAACAAAATGCTTCTCTAATTTTAATACAAAGATAGCAGTGTGACGTTTATTTCACAATTATCATTAATAGTACATATGAATTTAAAATAGAATATTCCACATTAAAGGAAAGCAATTCTAAATGAATGTAGCATATTTATTTGCTATTAGACAAATCTTGTTTGCTAATTTCATTGCTTTTTATTGTTTTAATCTAAACTAATATTTTAATGCTCTAGATATTTCTGTTTGGGGAAATTTTTCTATCATATTCAGGGTTTTTAAATAATAATTGGAATTTTGCACTTAGTAAAATGCTAAGTATCAGTGCTATTCTTAAAATGATGATTTAGTAGTAGTAATTCTGCTTGCTGGAAAATAAAGCCAAAGAAACTGAAACTGAAAGTCACTCAGTCGTGTCCAGCTCTCTGTGACTCCGTGGACTACACAGTCCGTGGAATTCTCCAGGCCATAATACTGGAGTGGGTAGCCTTTCCCTTCTCCAGGGGAACTTCCCAACCCAAGGATCAAACCCAGGTTTCCCGCATTGCAGGCAAACACTTTACCCTCTGAGCTACCAGGGAAGCCCACACCTAAAACTAAAGATCTCTTTATTTCCTTACATTCAATTATCTTAAATTTATTTCTCTAACAGTGATGAATATACTAAACTCAGCTCACCATTGTTAACTTTAACCTAGCTTTTGCTTTATGAGACAGTCTTCACATTTTTTGTTTTAAAGATTATTTGACCTATTATAACTCTTCTCTCTGGGTCTCTCTGATCCAACACTTTTAATGGTTCATCCTGTGTCTCCATATCATCCTTCTCCTGTCTCTGTCAGAGCTTCCTCTGACTTGCCTGCCTCTTAAAAGCTGATTTTCTAAGGATTTCTTCTTTTGCCCTTTAATTGCCTTAATCTATGCATACTTTGTTGGCAAAGTAAATTACTTTGCCAACAAAGGTCCGTCTAGTCAAGGTTATGGTTTTTCCAGTGGTCATGTATGGATGTGAGAGCTGGACTGTGAAGAAAGCTGAGCGCTGAAGAATTGATGCTTTTGAACTGTGGTGTTGGAGAAGACTCTTGAGAGTCCCTTGGACTGCAAGGAGATCCAACCAGTCCATTCTGAAGGAGATCAGCCCTGGGATTTCTTTGGAGGGAATGATGCTGAAGCGGAAACTCCAGTACTTTGGCCACCTCATGTGAAGAGTTGACTCATTGGAAAAGACTCTGATGCTGGGAGGGATTGGGGGCAGGAGGAGAAGGGGACGACAGAGGATGAGATGGCTGGATGGCATCACTGACTCGATGGACGTGAGTCTGAGTGAACTCTGGGAGTTGGTGATGGACAGGGAGGCCTGGCGTGCTGCGATTTATGGGGTCGCAAACAGTCGGACATGACTGAGCGACTGAACTGAACTGAGCTGATGCATACTTTATAAAGTTTATATATTCCCCATAAGCTGATTGCTCTGAAAGTTTTAACTATCTCAGATTTCTCTTCTAAGTTTAGGCTTTTTCATTCCAGTTATAGTATCTTCATTCATAATCACTAAAAACTGGAAATAACACAAATATCTATCAACTAATGAATAAATACACAAATTTTAATTTAAATATACAATGGAACACTACTCAGCACTAAATAGATAATTAAGTAAAAAGAAAAAATACTGATAATATGAAATAAACATCCCATGTATCTCAAAAGTATGATACTAAGCAAAAGCAATGAGACACAAAAAGTTATCTGCTGTATGATTCTATTTGAATAATGTTCTAGAAATATTCTTAGGAACAAAAATTAGTTTAGTATTTATCAGATGAAGGAGATATATGAGAAATATTTACTGCAAAATGGACTTATAGTGGTGAATGTATTTTTTAATTTGATTTTGGTGGACATTGTATGACCGTATATATTTGTCAAGACTTATAGAACTATACTTCCCCAAAAGAGTTGATTTTCTTTCATGTAGATTTTAACAACCCTGATATTGGAAACAAAATACCAAATGAATTCAGATGCATTGTTTTCTTATCTAATATTTTCCTATTTCCTGCTTTAAATGTCAATTTATATCAATTACCCATTTACATAAGGAGAAATCTAAAGTTGCTTTTCTCTCGTCCTAACATTCCACACCTAGTTCACTATCAAATCCAGTCAATCTAAATCTCAGAAATAAGTCTTCAAATGCCTCCCTTCCTTATAGCAAGTGGCCAAGTGTAGACTCTCATCTTCTCTTAGTTAACGAAAGCAAAAATTTATTGAAGTTACCCCTGTAACAACAAGACTCCTCATTTCCCCTTTTAGCACAAAGATTCATTCTTATATTGCCAGAACTTGGCGCAATTCACACTCTTTTCTTTTTCCTGATAAAATCTTAAATTTTTTATACCTACATTTATTAAAATCCTGAATGCACATGCAACATTTCTGAAGCAGAACAAATTATTGTTATATACTTACAACACATAATAAATATGTAGTTCTCTTGTGTCCCAATTTTTACTTCTGGGAAATATGGTTAAAGCTAGATACATATAGGGCATCTTTATGTAGAACTTAAATAACATAAATCTGGACATTTATGAGAGAGAAAGAGAGAGAGAAATGCTGCTTCCCATCCTGGGAGAGTTTCCTGAGAAATGTGAGGGAAAGGAGCCTGAGTTCTAACCCTTTGGAGTATAAATAAATTCTTCAGGGGAAAGGTAAGACCCTATATCCAAAACTCAGAGATATTGCCACAGTCCCACCTCTCATCCTCTCTTACAGTATAAATACATGCCTCCAAAAAGATTGGTATTGTTGGATGGTTTCTTACTCAGTCATAATTTAATTTCAGATTTGTCTTTTAGTTCAGATCCCAAGTTTCAGTAAGATTTTCTCAGAAAGCCCTGGCTGTGCAGAAACACAAGAATATTGTCTCTCCAGTCCCACACACTTCCTCTCTTGCTCTCTAACTCCCAGAGTAGGATTAGCAAACTCCTCTGAATCCTCTCACTTCTCTCTAAATAATCGCTACACCTCCTTGCCTTAACCTTGAGGTCACCTTGATATCCTTTGAGGTCACTGTTTCCCCTTTAGCCCTTTCAAGTAGAGGATGTTCCTCTTCTCAGGGTCAGCAAGGAGTCTAGAGTCGGTGTCCTTCTTGTTCTCCTGCTTCTTCCAGACCATCTCTCCCCTTTCTGCCTGCGAAGCTCTGCTCGTTGAAGCGCAAGCCACGTTAGTCATTTTACCAGTTTTCCACTGTAATTCTGCCATCTCCTGACATATCAGCTCTTCTCTTCATTCAGTTAAAAGCTTAGCCTTTCTTCCCATAGCCACTTCCGCTGTTGCTTTCTAACAAGTAACAGCCAAACCCCCTGTTTAGGGAACAAAGAAGCAAGAGTAAAGAATCAAGATCTAACATAAATCTCAAAACGACTCACTGCCAATGTTCCCACCATGGCCCAAGCGCCATCCATAATTCTCTTGGAATTCTGAAATACTTCCATACTGATCTTTCACTCCTGCCCCCTCCAGTCATTCTCCACACCGAAGCTAAAATGCCATTTATCACACTCCTGGAAACACTTCTGCAGCTGCACCGCTCACTTAGAACTTAGTATAAGCCTGTCCCCATGAGCCAAACCTGTGTGACCTGGCCCCGTCACCCTTCCACCTCAGGGCATGACTCTTGCTCTCTGAATCTGCAACTCAAGCTCACTGGGCCACAGGCTACAATACCCTTTCAGTTCTTAGAGTACAGTTATTTCCTACCCGTGGGTTATCTTTGGTCCCAACTGTTCTCTCTGAACACACATTTCCTTTGGATTTTCATCCTTCTGTTATAAGATTAGATATTTCCTCTTCCCAAAGGCTTTCCATTATAAAGTTTCCACCTCTCCCTATAATCTCAATTATAGGACTCTCTTTCATTGCACTTATTATTACATAAAATGTCTTTTTTATAGTTTCACTTATGTCTTATTTATCTCTTCATCAGAATACAAACCCCATGAAGGCATATATAAAACTATGCCATGGTCATGCAGGAGCTGTATATTAATTGGAATATGGTGATCCTCAACAAATATCTGTGGAATGAACAAGGGGTCTCTACTTTCTCAAACCCATTTCCATTCAGCCAATAGAAGGATCATATTTTTTAATTTTTATTTTATATTGGAGTATAGTTGATGAACAATGTAGTGTTAGTTTCAGGGATACAGCAAAGCACTTTTGGTCCCTAAAGTTCAATAATTGTTTATCCTTTCCACATCTCAAAGGTAAAGCTCATTTTCACTTATTTCAAAAATTCTTAACTATATAAGAAGCAAGATACCCTGCTTGCCAGATGTATGATCAATATCTTCCAGATGTTATAGAGGCAAAGGGAATTTAAATGAACCCCACAAGTAATTCTGAAGCTTTGACTCTTACTTCTATTCCCACACTCTTCTATTAGTTGAAAATCAGGAATTTTAGGCAAAAATTTGACTTTGTTACTTCCCTGTTGAAAACCTGTAAACAGTTCCTTAAGCTGTCACACATGGCTATCAACGGTCTGATCTATGTTTATGTCACGAACTTCAACTCAGTAATTCCTGTCTCATCCTGTAACCTACAGCATTACAGAAGTCTTATGTGTGTGTGTTATATATATACACATATCTTCAGTAATTTAATGGTTTGAGTAGTTGAACTTAACAATCATTTGCTCTCCACATAATTTTGTTGTTTCCCACAATGTCATGGTAAGAGTATTTTATTCATTGATCTATAGATCACTTACAAACCACCCTAAAACAACCAATTTCTCAGTTACTTTCCCTATCCCCCACCTCACTTCATTGCACGTGAAGATTATGTTGTTCCTTGGGGATGTGAGTAGGGGAAAGAATGGGTATTTGGAAAAACTCTGCTAGTAATTCTTTATTCCTCCGCCTTACTTAAAAATCATCAATATAGACCCAATCTTAATGAACATATATATTGGGACAAAATAGAAAAAGCAAAAAAAAAAAAAAAAAAGAAATCATTTTGCATCAGGATTTGGATTTAGTAATTAATTTTATCTGGCCAGGTAAATTTTCCTTCCAAACTAGTTTATCTTAAGTAGCCAACCCTCTGTTTCATATCATCTGTCAAGAATAATTTATTAATTAGACAAATATTTATAGAATGCCTTTAATGTGATAGCCATAATGTTATGTGCTGGTGATACAAATGTTGAGCAAAAAGTACACAGTCTCTATACTCAGTGAGTCTGAGTTCTAGGAGTTATGTGTTAACCAAATAATCACAGTGATGATGTATGGCTATGAATTGAGATAGATGTACTGAGGGAAATAATCACAATTCTGTGAGGAAATATATCATATATATCTGATTTATACTGGAAAGCAAGTGAAGCTTCCTGAGAGATAATTAGCTATCATATTAAGAATGAATGAGTTAACACACAAAGAAGCCAGAGGAAAGAAGTGTTCCTGAGAGAGAAGAACAGTGTATATAAAACCCTGTGGTGGAAATGAGCAGAGAGATACTCAAGGGCAATGTAGTGAAAAGCAGGGACCAAGGTGGGGGACTAGAGACTGCAGGGGTAGCAAGAAGTCAACCACAGAGGCCTTGCTGGCTACTATAAGAATGTTGTCTTTATTTTTTTTCTAAGATCAGTGATTTCTGATTTAAATTTTTTAAGCTTGATGAGGATCTCTAGGACTACTATTTTAGAAATACTGGTTGCAGGACTTCCCTGGTGGCACAGTGGATAAGAATCTTCCTGCCAATTATGGGACAGTTTCCATCCCTGGTCCAGGGATATTTCACATGTGCTAATTCCACATGAGCAATTAAGCCCATGTGCCACAGCTTCTGAAACCCGTGCACTAGAGCCTATGCTCCCAGCCAAAGGAGCCACCGTGATGAGGAGTCAGCACACCACAATGAAGAGTAGCCCCCTCTCGCTCCAACTGGAGAAAGCTTGCAGAAAGCAACGAAGATCCAGTGCTACCAAAAATTAATTAAAATAATAAATAAAATATTGTTTACAATAAAAAGAATATAACACAGGAACAAGTCCACTGTTATGAGTCAATTCTGTATTCTAGGCTGTGATGGATAATTTAATATGTCAACTTGTCTAGGTTATGGGGCACCCAGATAGCTGGTAAAGCATTATTTCTAAGGGTGTTTGTAAGGATATTTCTGGATGAGATTAGCACTTGAGTTAGCAGGTTGAGCATAAATAATATTTCTCACCAATGTGGCTGAGTGTTGTGCAATCTATTGAGGGACTGAATAGAATACAAAGACAGAAGGCTTTGCTTAAACTGAGACCGTTTTTTTTTGTTTGTTTGTTTGTTTGTTTTGCTTGTTTAAATAAGAGATTTAAATATGTTTAGATGCCTATATGAAACTACAGATTGATAGTGATTGATAGTGAGGTATTAAATGCTAGTGTGTCCAAGTATACACACATGTGTATGTATGTATACACACATGTGTATTCATATATATATATATGAATACACGTGTGTGTATACATATATATATATGCATATGTGACACAGAGAGAAAGAAGGAAAGAAGATGAGAGGTGAGAGGAAAAAACTGGAAGAGGGGAAAGAGGAAAGGAGAGGAGAAGGGAGCAGAAGAGAGCAGAGGGGAAGAGAGAGGAAAGGAAGAATGAATACTGATAGTGAAAAGGTCCTGAGAAGATAGGATGACAAAAGAGGACCAAAGCACACAGAGAGTCCAGCCTAAGAGAGTCATTGAGAGGACTTCTCTGTTATAGAAGTGAAGAATTAGAGGTTGGGAGCAAACGAAGGTAGGCTGGGTGAAGTGGACACATGAAGGTAGACTAAGCAGAGCAGGGCACTTAGAGACTGGATTTCTGCATGCTTTGTAAAGTAAGAAAGCAGACTTGTGGACACAGGGAGAAAAAAGAAGAGGGAGGGATGAATGGAGAGGAGCATGGAAACATGTAGACTGCCGTATGTAAAACAGATACCCAGTGGGAATTTGCTGTACGACTCAGGGAGCTCAAACCGGTGCTCTGTGGCAATCTAGAGGGATGGATGGGGTGGCGGACAGGAGGGAGGTTCAAGAGGGAAGGGTCGTCTGTGTGCCTATGGCTGCTTCATGTTGATGTGTGGCAGAAGCCAGCACAATAGTGTAAAGCAATTATCCTTCAAGCAAAACTAAAATTTAAAAAAGAGACAGAAAAGATGGAAAAAAAAAGTCTTAGTTGTAACAGTACTCTATAAACTTTGTGGGCTTCCCAGGTGGCACTCGTGGTAAAGAATTCACCTGCCAAAGCAGAAGACATAAGAGACGTGGTTCCATCCGTAGATCAGAAAAACCCCTGGATGAGGGCATGGCAACCCAGTCTAGCATTCTTGTCTGAAGAATCTCTATGGACAGAAGAGCCTGGTGTGCTATAATCCATGTGGTTGCAAAGAGTCAGACATGACTGAAGCAACTTAGCATGCACACATTAACTTTGTAATTTTACCCCCAAAAGACCCATTAAAATGAATAAAGTTTTATCTTCATTGAAAAAAAAAAAAAAAGAAAAGGTATCTATTGAGAAAGCAAGAGGAAATGTGAGAATTATGAGGTCTGATGATAGTGGGGAAGACTTGAAACAGTTTTATTGAGATTAGAAGAACCCAAAGTAACTGATGGCTAATAAATTTCTAGGCAAGATTAAGAGCCAAACTGAGGTTGGTGATCATGAGTTTATACTGATGGTAACTTTCTCTGTGATGCCTGCCTCCAAGGCCCAGATACTCAGATAGGCATGAAGACAGATGATAGTAGAGTTTAACCTAGTTTAGAATTTTTCAGGGGAGGCAAGAAAATGAAAGATGACTAAGGATACTTATGATAATAGCAAAATTATTGCTAAAAGTTTCATTCAAGATAAAGAAGATGTGGTGTATATAAATACACACACACACACACACACACAATGGAATATAACTCAGCCATAAAAAAAGAATGAAATAATGCCATTTGCAGCAACATGGATAGACTTAGAAATTTTCATATTAAGTGAAATAAGTCAGACAGAGAAAGACAAATTTGCCTGATATAACTTATATGTGGAATCTGAAAAAATGATACAAATTAACTTATTTACAAAACAGAAATAGACTCATAGATATGGTGGGAGAGAGGCAAAATAGAGTTTGGTATTAACATATACACCCTACTATATAAAATAGATAGCTAACAAGGACTTATAGCAAAACAGCCTATATTCCGTATCTTGTAATAATCTGTAAGGGAAAAGAATTTGAAAAAGAAAAAAAATATATATATATTCAACTATCACTTTTCTGTCCTCCTGAAGCCATGAAACTATCAGAACATTGCTAATAGGCTATACTCCAATATAAAATAAAAATGTAAAAGTAGAAGGGTTCTAATGAGGTGGATGAAACTGGAGCCTATTATACAGAGCGAAGTAAGCCAGAAAGAAAAACACCAATACAGTATACTAATGCATATATATGGAATTTAGAAATATGGTAATGATAACCCTGTATGCGAGACAGCAAAAGAGACACAGATGTATAGAACAGTCTTTTGGACTCTGTGGGAGAGGGAGAGGGTGGGATGATTTGGGGGAATGTCATGGAAACATGTATAATATCATATAAGAAACAAATTGCCAGTCCAGGTTCGATACAGGATCCTTGGGGCTGATGCACTGGGATGACCTGGAAGGATGGTACGGGGAGGGCAGTGGGAGGGGGGCTCAGGATAGGGAACATGTGTACACCAGTGGCAGAATCATGTTGATGTGTGGCAGAACCAATACAATATTGTAAAGTAATTAGCCTCCAATTAAAATACATAAATTTAAATTTAAAAAAATAAAAGTAGAAGAAGAAAAACAAAGAAAGTGAAGAAAGGAGATTGAGGAAAATTAAATGTCAGTTGATTGTGGAGGATCTAATATGGAAATATGGCAACTGAGAAAATAGTGATGTGTAGACTAGAAAGAGAAGAAGTGATACTAAATTGGGGAATTTGATTAGTGATTTTGGAAGTAGAGCAATTTCAGATGATAACAAGGTACAAGGTAAGACTATTGGATGGCACATCTGAAGTAAACCAAATGTTCTTATCACTGGAGACACAGAGGTGAAGAAAATGAGCAGTCTTATTGAATGGGGTGTCTATATGAGTGACAGAATCAGTCAGAACAATGGCAGGACTTAGAATGAGAGGAAGACTATGACCCAAAAAAACTCATTAAAGCGTCTACTTAATGAGAAAGAGTGACAGAGTTTGGTGAATGACAGTGTGAGGCAAGGGAGAAGGTTAAATGGTGTGAATTTGAGAAGAGCAGAGCGTTCTAGAAATCATAGTGAGATAAGTGTATTGATATGCAGATAGCAAGAGACAAAAACCCTAATCCTACAGCTGACTCTGGGTTTCAAATTTGGGGAGAATACACAACTATCCTTTGAAAAAACTAAAGAGGAGAATGTAGCGTGGGAGGAGCACTCTCTTTTCTAAGATGAGGAAGAAGATAAAGACATAAAGGGATGATAACTATGAAACAATATTTCCTGGGGCATAAAGGAAAAGGAGAGATGGAACCAAGAGCCAAGAATTCCAAATTAGCATTCTGGGGACTCTAGTGAGAAGCGAAGCTTGGTATAACTTTGGTCAGTTATTGATGAAAACTGTGTTAGAAGAATGATGATTTCACTTTTTAAAGGCTTTGGGATAAGCACTAACCCTGAACCTAACGCCCAGAGTGGGTAAACCTCTTTTTCACCTGGTGATTCTACTACCGGTGACTGCTGGCAGCAAACCCAGAAATGATGGAAATTCTAAGTCAAATTTGGAAATTAAAGAAATCCTAATAACTCCAAACTGCATCCACTGAATGTGGCTGCACATTGCCTCTAAGAGAGGTGTCCTGGAATGGTTCAATGTGATAGTTAAGTTCTAAAACTGTGAAGACTGGGAAGGCTGCATAAGATGCACAAAACTGATTCTTTTTTTAAAAAAAGAAGAAACAATTAGGATGTAATAAGCTGTCAATTTCAAATATTGCTCTCAAGAGAAATACAGCAAAAATAACAAAGACTTGGATACATACATCTTTAATTTTCAAAGAGATTTAAACTTGCATTTTTTTTTTCTTTTGAAAATTTGTCTACACTGTATAGCATGGGGAATTATATTCAATATCTGCTAATAAACCCCTCCAGTGTCTTCCTACTCCACCATTTTGGCCACCTCCCACAAAAGAGGCTTTTTTAATGACTTTGAAGAAATAAGCTATTGTAAGCTGCCTATAAACAAGGTCACATAACAGACTACTTGAAATGGCCTCTAGGAGCTGAGGCCCTCAGTTCCATAAAACCTCAAGAGATTGGATTCTACCAACAACTTGAATAAACCTGTAAGAAGACCCTGTGCTCCAGATGAGACTGCAGCCCTGAGGACACTTCGTGAGGCTGTCGATGGCCATACCCAGATGGAAATAGTGAAACAGTTTAGAGGTACTATTTTACATCATTAAATTTGTTATGCAGTGATAAAAAACCAACAGATTTTTGTTTTAGAAAATTGATTTCAAATGGTTTGCAATTATTCTGTTGGATTAGAGAAAGCTGAAGCAAACCTTGAGACTTCATCAAAGTTTTTTTTTCTCTCTCAATGCTACTGAAAGCTTTTCCTATTGTAGCATAAACTCTGTGTTTGCTTGTGCTCACCCCCTAATGACTTTGGGAGTAAATTCAGCTATCCAGATATGTGATTTTTCATGCTATAAAAAACTGTAAGATGTATTAATAGAAAAATCTAAGAAATCCTAAAAGCAAATGAAGTCAATAGCACAATAAATTTTAAAGAAATAAGAACCAAAAAAAGAGGAAAGATGTCATGCGGTCCTAAAATAAAACAGAATGTCAGAAATAACAACAGATTAAAAAGTTAAACAGTAATACTGGCAAATCATGATATTTGAAAGCTACAAATAAAATATCTCCAAAGCCAAATGCAAATTCCAAGAAGTCAGAGTACACAGGACTCTTAAGGAAAAAGACACTTTCCAAGTGCTAAATGGTCCTAATGTATTGTCAGTGGTGTCAACAGCATTGTAACATTTACAACTATTTGCTATGTGCCAGGGACTCATTTTACTAAATTCATTCTATCAGGATTATATAATATAGCTGTCATTGCTCTCATTTGATAAATGAGGAAATAAGTCTTAAACAATATATAATATTTTCAGGATCATATCTGTAGTAAGTATTAGAATGGAGCTTCCCATGTGGCTCAGTGGTAAAGAATCTACTTGCCAATGCAGGAGACACAGGTTTGATCCCTGGGTCAGGAAGATCCCCTAGAGGAGGAAATGGAAAGGAAGAGAAAAAAGAAAACCATTGAATAAAAAAAACACTAAAATGTCTAAATAGAATAGCATCAAATAACACTGAGGAATAAACACATGGATGAATACAAGGATGGACAAATGATAGAAAACAAAACAAAACAAAAAAAATCCCAAATATGTCTGGTAAATCAAATATATGACAATGTAATATTTCATATGGTTGACAACAGTTTTATTAATAAATCAAAAGAATTACTATTACTGAGATGTTATTGGAATTAGAATCTGATTTCTACTTCATTCTCAATGCAAAATAAATCCCAATGGATTAAATATATAACACATAAATAAATAATGTTATTTATATTGTCTGTTTATGTTTACATTTATTCATAATTCTGTGTGGCATACTAGCCACTCTAACATGAGAACAAAGCCAGAATTAAATCAATATAGGTTATTATAATAAATTAAAATAACTTTTATGTGTGAAAAAATGCCAAAATCAAACTACAATTAATGATTAGAAAATTAATATGAAAGCTCTTAGCATTGTACCTAGTACCAAGAAGGTGCTCAATAAATATTTATTGAATACATGGATTCATTTGACAAAAACATACATTCCTTTTCTATAAAGTGCATTTCTAAATCTATAGGTAATACAGATATCATGAAAGAAGCAAAGATAATAAGCTAAAAACTTACCAAAAAGATAAGTGACCTTACAGTAAATATGCAAAACATATACGAGGATTAAATATTTATCAGGAAAAAAATAAACTAAAACAATAGTGATATAGTACTTCTACCTTTTCCTGATACTGACAGTCAA
This sequence comes from Bubalus kerabau, assembly GCF_029407905.1. Lineage (NCBI taxonomy): Eukaryota > Metazoa > Chordata > Mammalia > Artiodactyla > Bovidae > Bubalus > Bubalus kerabau. The sequence goes on along the minus strand of NC_073635.1, from coordinate 4,238,878 downwards.
AAAAGACCCTTCCTCGTGGGCGCTGGTTCTTGATAAGGACATGAAGAATCTAAGGTCTGACCTATGGCAAAAACAAGTTAATTGAAGAAAGAACACCTCAAGGGAGAGGTGGGCCAAGCCAACAGAGGCTCTGGTGCCAGAATGATGAGGTACAGGGCTTTTAAAGACAAGACTGTTACATATTCATTTAGGCTGGTGTGAACTATGCCAAAGCCTTTGACTGTGTGGATCACAATAAACTGTGGAACATTCTGAAAGAGATGGGAATACCAGACCACCTGGCCTGCCTCTTGAGAAACCTCTATGCAGATCAGGAAGAAACAGTTAGAACTGGACATGGAACAACAGACCGGTTCCAAATAGGAAAAGGAGTACATCAAGGCTGTGTATTGTCACCCTGCTTATTTAACTTATATGCAGAATACATCATGAGAAACGCTGGGCTGGGAGAAGCACAAGCTGGAATCAAGATTTCCAGGAGAAATATCAATAACCTCAGATATGCAGATGACACCACCCTTATGGCAGAAAGTGAAGAAGATCTAAAGAGCTTCTTGATGAAAGTGAAAGAGGAGAATAAAAAAGTTGGCTTAAAGCTCAACATTCACCAAACTAAGATCATGGCATCCGGTCCTATCACTTCATTGCAAATAGATGGGGAATAAGTATAAACAGTGGCTGACTTTATTTTTCTGGGCTCCAAAATCACTGCAGATGGTGATTGCAGCCATGAAATTAAAAGGCGCTTACTTCTTGGAAGGAAACTTAAGACCAACCTAGACAGCATATTAAAAAGAGAGACATTACTTTGTCACCAAAGGTCCGTCTAGTCAAGGCTATGCTTTTTCCAGTGGTCATGTATGGATGTGAGAGTTGGATTATAAAGAAAGCTGAGTGCAGAAGAATTGATGCTTTTGAACTGTGGTGTTGGAGAAGACTCTTGAGAGTCTCTTGGACTGCAAGGAGATCCAACCAGCCCATCTTAAAGCAGATCACTCCTGGGTGTTCATTGGAAGGACTGATGTTGAAGCTGAAACTCCAATACTTTGGCCACCTGATGTGAAGAACTGACTCATTTGAAAAGACCCTGATGCTGGGAAAGATTGGGGGCAGGAGGAGAAGGGGATGACAGAGGATGAAATGGTTGGATGGCATCACCAACACAATGGACATGGGTTTGGGTGGACTCTGGGAGTTGGTGATGGACAAGGAGGCCTGGCATGCTGCAGTTCATGGGGTTGCAAAGAGTCAGACACAACTGAGCGACTGAACTGAACTGAATTGACAGTTTTGATTGACAGTTGCAAGTTACATAACAATAGGCTCTATTACTCATGTTTTTCCCATAATTCAGTCTGTTATAATCAGATGAGTATAAGTATAGAATATTTATAAACCCTTAATAGGCCCCCAGAAGCCTAAGGTCACTTGAAGGCAAAGCTGTGCATCAAGGGCACATGTCTGGCATTGGAAAAGTCTCTGTGGGCTATTTCATAGCATATCTGTATGAAGGTCAAGAAGCAACAGTGAGAACTGGACATGGAACAGCAGACTGGTTCCAAATCAGGAAAGGAGTACATCAAGGCTGTATATTGTCACCCTGCTTATTTAATGTATATGCAGAGTACATCATGGGAAATGCCAGGCTGGATGAAGCACAAGCTGGAATCAAGATTGCCAGGATAAATGTCAATAACATCAGATATGCAGATGACACCTTATGACAGAAAGCGAAGAAGAACTAAAGAGCCTCTTGATGAAAGTGAAAGAGGAGAGTAAAAAGTTGGCATCCAGTCCCATCACTTTATGGAAAATACTTGGGGAAACAATGGAAATAGTGAAAGACTTTATTTTGGGGGGCTCAAAAATCAATGTAGATAGTCCCTGCAGCCCTGTAATTAAAGACGCTTGCTCCTTAGAAGAAAAGCTATGACCAACCTAGGCAGCATATTAAAAAGCAAAGACATTATTTTGCCAACAAAGGTCTGTCTAGTCAAGGCTATGGTTTTTTCAGTAGTCATGTATGGATGTGAGAGTTGGACTATAAAGAAATCTGAATGCTGAAGAATTGATGCGTTTGAACTGTGGTGTTGGAGAAGACTCTTGAGAGTCCCTTGGACAGGAAGGAGATACAACCAGTCCATCTTAAAGGAAATCAGTCCTGAACATTCATTGGAAAGACTGATGCTGAAACTGAAATTCCAACACTTTGGCCACCTGATGCGAAGAACTGACTCATTTGAAAAAACCCTGATGCTGGGAAATATTGAAGACAGGAGGAGAAGGGGACAACAGAGGGTGAGATGGCTGGATGGCATCACTGACTCAATGGACATGAGTTTGAGTGAACTCGGGGAGATGGTGATGGACAGGGAAGCCTGGCGTGCTGCAGTCCATGGGGTCGCAACAAGTCGGACATGACTGAGGGACTGAACTGAACTGATCTATGTGCACTCCTGGGCCACATTGGGGTGGATTTTCTCATGCCTAAATTCCTACCTACCATACCTATCAAATTGTCCAAAAATGCCTAATGATCGTGAGGGTGCATGTCACAGGCACTTTCAGACACAGTTGGTTAGAATAAAAATGTATAAAAGTTTTCTGTAGAGATGCTGGCTGTGTCCTAGGTCCCTTCAGTTGTGTCTGACTCTGCAAACCTATGTGCTGTAACCCACCAGGCTCCTCTGTCCATGGGATTCTCCAGGCAAGAATCCTTAAGCAGATTGCCATGCCCTCTTCCAAGTGATCTTCCTGACCCAGGGGTTGATCCCACGTCTCATGTCTTCTGCACTGGCATGAGGATTCTTTATCACTAGCTCCACCTGGGAAGCCCCAGAGATTTGCATGGTATGTATCAAAATTTAAATATGCCATCCCTTCAGAATCTAGCAATTTTTCTTTGCAAATATTTGCCAGATTGGACAGATGATGATATATGCAGAAATAGATGGATGGATAGATGTAAATATAGATACATATATACAAACATACATATATACATAGGTCTGATGAAGATATAACAATTTTAAAATTAAAAAATTAAGTTAAATTTTAAAATTAAAATTAGTATCACCAAGCTGAGTTGAGTTTTCCATAAATAAAACCTCAGAGTGCCTGGCACAGCTTCTATATGTCATGAGGTGATGAGTGAAAGAAAGTGCATTTAGATCAGTTTGCATATCAGGATGCCCATGGTCAATGGGATCCCAGGCATTTTCCTAGCAGAGACAGTCTTCAACTCTCTGCAGCATTAGCAATCATGAAATGAGTATGCCCAGTCTCTGGGAATTAAAAATTGTAGGTCAAGTTGTAGACACCCAGGGATTCTACATAATGTTGGGCTCCATAATGTCTGTGAGCCTGAAATGGGAGCACTCAGGTTCAGTATATGTGTCCTGAGGTTCCCTATTTCCTTGGGCTCTACCTAGGACTTACCATCTGTCTCTGCTTTGATTTCTCTAATAACTGACTCTCTCACAAAAGGGAAGGATTTCATCAGGCTCCTAAAGAACCCTGAATCTTTCTGTAGGGTGAACCGCTTGGTTGTCATGATCTGGACTCTGTCACTGTGGAGCATCAGTTCAGTTCAGTTCAGTCACTCAGTCGTGTCCAACTCTTTGCCACCCCATGAATCGCAGCATGCCAGGCCTGTCTGTCCATGACCAACTCCAGGAGTTCACTCAGACTCATGTCCATCGAGTCAGTGATGCCATCCAGCCATCTCATCCTCTGTCATCCCCCTCAGCTCCTGCCCCCAATCCCTCCCAGCATCAGAGTCTTTTCCAATGAGTCAACTCTTCGCATGAGGTGGCCAAAGTACTGGAGTTTCAGCTTTAGCATCAGTCCTTCCAAAGAAATCCCAGGGCTGATCTCCTTCAGAATGGACTGGTTGGATCTCCTTGCAGTCCAAGGGACTCTCAAGAGTCTTCTCCAACACCACAGTTCAAAAGCATCAATTCTTCAGCGCTCAGCCTTCTTCACAGTCCAACTCTCACATCCATACATGACCACAGGAAAAACCTAGGCCTTGACTAGACGAACCTTTGTTGGCAAAGTAATGTCTCTGCTTTTGAATATGCTATCTAGGTTGGTCATAACTTTCCTTCCAAGGAGTAAGCATCTTTTAATTTCATGGCTGCAGTCACCATCTGCAGTGATTTTGGAGCTCCAAAAAATAAAGTCTGATACTGTTTCCCCATCTATTTCCCATGAAGTGATGGGACCAGAGGCCATGATCTTCGTTTTCTGAATAGTGAGCTTTAAGCCAACTATTTCACTCTACTCTTTCACTTTCATCAAGAGGCTTTTTAGTTCCTCTTCACTTTCTGCCATAAGGGTGGTGTCATCTGCATATCTGAGGTTATTGATATTTCTCCCGGCAATCTTGATTCCAGCTTGTGTTTCCTCCAGTCCAGCGTTTCTCATGATGTACTCTGCATATAAGTTAAATAAGCAAGGTGACAATATACAGCCTTGACGTACTCCTTTTCCTATTTGGAACCAGTCTGTTGTTCCATGTTCAGTTCTAACTGTTGCTTCCTGACCTGCATACAGATTTCTCAAGAGGCAGGTCAGGTGGTCTGGTATTCCCATCTCTTTCAGAATGTTCCACAGTTTATTGTGATCCACACAATCAAAGGCTTTGGCATAGTCAATAAAGCAGAAGTAGACGTTTTTCCAGAACTCTCTTGCTTTTTCCATGATCCAGCAGATGTTGGCAATTTGATCTCTGGTTCCTCTGCCTTTTCTAAAACCAGCTTGAACATCAGGAAGTTCACGGTTCACACATTTCTGAAGCCTGGCTTGGAGAATTTTGAGCATTACTTTACTAGCATGTGAGATGAGTGCAATTGTGCGGTAGTTTGAGCATTCTTTGGCATTGCCTTTCTTTGGGATTGGAATGAAAACTGACCCTTTCCAGTCCTGTGGCCATGGCTGAGTTTTCCAAATTTGCTGGCATGTTGAGTGCAGCACTTTCACATAATCATCTTTCAGGATTTGAAATAGCTCAACTGGAATTCCATCACCTCCACTAGCTTAGTTTGTAGTGATGCTTCCTAAGGCCCACTTGACTTCACATTCCAGAATGTCTGGCTCTAGGTCAGTGATCACACCATTGTGATTATCTGGGTCGTAAGATCTTTTTTGTACAGTTCTTCTGTATTCTTGCCACCTCTTCTTAATATCTTCTGCTTCTGTTAGGTCCATACCATTTCTGTCCTTTATCGAACCCATCTTTGCATGAAATGATCCCTTGGTATCTAATTTTCTTGAAGAGATCTCTAGTCTTTCCCATTCTGTTGTTTTCCTCTATTTCTTTGCATTGATCGCTGAGGAAGGCTTTCTTATCTCTTCTTGCTATTCTTTGGATCTCTGCATTCAGATGCTTATATCTTTCCTTTTCTCCTTTGCTTTTTGCTTCTCTTCCTTTCACAGCTATTTGTAAGGCCTCCCCAGACAGCCATTTTGCTTTTTTGCATTTCTTTTCCATGGGGATGGTCTTGATCCCTGTCTTCTGTACAATGTCATGAACCTCCATCCATAGTTCATCAGGCACTCTGTCTGTCAGATCTAGGCCCTTAAATCTATTTCTCACTTCCACTGTATAATCACAAGGGATTTGATTTAGGTTATACCTGAATGGCCTAGTGGTTTTCCCTACTTTCTTCAATTTAAGTCTGAATTTGGTAATAAGGAGTTCATGATCTGAGCCACAGTCAGCTCCTGGTCTTGTTTTTGTTGACTGTATAGAGCTTCTCCATCTTTGGCTGCAAAGAACATAATCAATCTGATTTAGGTGTTGACCATCTGGTGATGTCCATGTGCAAAGTCTTCTCTAGTGTTATTGGAAGAGGGTGTTTGCTATGACCAGTGGGTTTTCTTGGCAAAACTCTATTAGTCTTTGCCCTGCTTCATTCCATATTCCAAGGCCACATTTGCCCATTACTCCAGATGTTTCTTGACTTCCTACTTTTGCATTTCAGTCCCCTATAATGAAAAGGACATCTTTTTTGTGTGTTAGTTCTAAAAGGTCTTGTAGGTCTTCATAGAACCGTTCAACTTCAGCTTCTTCAGTGTTACTGGTTGGGGCATAGACTTGGATTACTGTGATATTGAATGGTTTGCCTTGGAAATGAACAGAGATCATTCCATTGTTTTTGAGATTGCATCCAAGTACTGCATTTCGGACTCTTTTGTTGACCATAATGGCTACTCCATTTCTTCTGAGGGATTCCTGCCCACAATAGTAGATATAATGGTCATCTGAGTTAAATTCACCCATTCCAGTCCATTTGAGTTCGCTGATTCCTAGAATGTCAATGTTCACTCTTGCCATCTCTTGTTTGACCACTTCCAATTTGACATTGACACCTGACATTCCAGGTTCCTATGCAATATTGCTCTTTACAGCATCAGACCTTGCTTCTATCACCAGTCATATCCACAGCTGGGTATTGTTTTTGCTTTGGCTCCATCCCTTCATTCTTTCTGGAGTTATTTCTCCACTGATCTCCAGTAGCATATTGGTCACCCACTGACCTGGGGAGTTCCTCTTTCAGTATGCTATAATTTTGCCTTTTCATACTGTTCATGGGGTTCTCAAGGCAAGAATACTGAAGTGGTTTGCCATTCCCTTCTCCAGTGGGCCACATTCTGTCAGATCTCTCCACCATGACCCGCCCCTCTTGGGTTGCCCCATGGGTATGGCTTAGTTTCATCGAGTTAGACAAGGCTGTGGTCCTAGTGTGATGAGATTGACTAGTTTTCTGTGAGTATGATTTCAGTGTGTCTGTCCTTTGATGCCCTCTTGCGACACCTACCGTCTTACTTGGGTTTCTCTTACCTTGGGCGTGGGGTATCTCTTCACGGCTGCTCCAGCAATGTGCAGCCGCTGCTCCTTACCTTGGACGAGGGGTATCTCCTCACCGCTGCCCTTCCTGACCTTCAATGTGGGATAGCTCCTCTAGGCCCTCCTGCACCCGCACAGCCACCGCTCCTTGGACGTGGGCTTGGGTAGCTCTTCTCGGCCGTTCCTGAGCCGTCGCAGTCTGGCACTCCCAGCCGCTGCCCCTGACCTCGTATGTGGGGTAACTCCTCTTGGCCACTGCCCTTCGGGCATGGGGTCCTCCCGGCTTCTGCCCCTGACCTCTGACGTGGGGTAGCTCCTCTCGGCTGCGCTTAAGTGCGCCGGTCGCAGCCGCCCGCGCTTAAGTGCGCTGGTGAAGCCGACCGCGCATGGTACTCAGATAATCCTGTGGCCCTTTTTAACTCCTTCTGAGGACATGATTTTCAGACTCAAGGGTCAGAGAGCTCCTAATAGGACTGACCACTCTCAGAAGGGAGACATATTTTATGCAGTTTTCCAACTTCAGTTTATCCTGAAAATTACCAGGACTGTTTACTAGCTCAAATGCAGAGTTTTAATTTGTATCTCTCCTATGCCACACTTTGATATGCTTTTTATATCTTCTAAAGGCGTACTTTCAAAAACATAGTATTGTTTATTATGCTATCACACTAGATGCTTAACTCACAAATGTGATACTGAGTAAATATTTGTTTTGGATTAACAGCAAGGAGATCAAACCAGTCAATCCTAAAGGAAATCAGTCCTGAGTATTCATTGGAAGGACTGATGCTGAAACTGAAACTCCAATACTTTGGCCACCTGATGTGAAGAGCTAACTCATTAGAAAAGACCCTGATGCTGGGAAAGATTGAAGGCAGGAGGAGAAGGGGGATGACAGAGGACAAGATGGTTTGATGGCATCACCAACTCAATGGACATGAGTTTGAGCAAGCTCCGGAAGATGGTGAAGGACAGGGAAGTCTGGCGTGCTGCAGTCCATAGGGTCACAAAGAGTTGGACATGACTGAGAGACTGAACAACAATAAATAGATATTAATTTGGCAGTAATACAGGAAACATAAAGGTACTCAGATTTTAAATATCATATAGCTCTTTATTTTAACCCTAAACATGTGCTCAGTTACTTTAGTCATGTCCAACTCTTTGCCACCCCATGGACTGTAGCCTGCCACACTCCTCTGTCCATGGGATTCTCCAGGCAAGAATATTGGAGTGGGTTGCCATCCCCTCCTCCAGGGGATCTTTCTGACCCAAGATTCAAACCAGCATCTCCTGCATTGTAGGAGGATTTTTTTTACCATCGGGGATGGAGCCACCAGGGAAGCTCAACCCTAAACATATAAAATCTTAAATTTATATATAGTATTTCTAGAATGCCAAATTTCTTAGTATTTGAGCTCATATATTCTGTTTTTGTCTGACTATAGGTATACTTGAATTAGTTATTTTACAGAGTTGTTGTGCTTAAAATTTTCTCCAAATCTTTCTGTAAATCCCCTAGAAGGCATTAATGTCATCTTAGCAGATATATACCTACTAATCTACCAAAAGTAAGAGCATTTCACACCATAAGTAAGCATTTGTAAGCATTGTTGTTGTTCAGTTGCTAAGTCGTGTCCAACTCTTGTGACCCCTTGAAGTATAGCCCTGCAGGCTCCTCTGTCCATGGAATTTCCTAGGCAAGAATAGCGGGGTGGGTTACCATTCCTTTTTCCAGGGGATCTTCCTGACCCTGGGATAGAAACCAGGTCTCCTGTATTACAGGCGGATTCTTTACCAAAGAAGCCACCAGAGAAGCCCCTGTTTGTAAACATGCAGATAACTGACTAAAACATTCAGTTATAAGATGTTTTGAATCAAGGTTTACCTTTGGAATTAAGGAAACTGATACTCAGCCAGCAGAGGTCATTCATCTGGTGAACAGAAGAATGCCCTTGATTACAAACCAGGCAGTTAATGTGCCTTGTTTAAAAAACCTGTGCCTTCAGAGACAGTGAAGTTTGCTGCTGTTTTGAATTTCTAAACGAAGTCCTGATTTCCAGTTAAGGCGGGTCTTGCTGACAAGTCCCCGGGTTTCACAGTCATGCCTCACAGCTTGAGTTTTGCTTCACTGTGTCCTTCCGCCCACACACTTGAAGGCTCCCTCCTCCACTTGCCATCAGGCAGCTGCTAAAGCATCCAGCTGTCACCCATCTCTCACACACGTCCCGTCCAGAGGAGTCCCTACTGCAGCATTCCAGAAGTAGTCTGTTCTGAGGCACTGACGGCACTCAACACCCAACAGGAAATAACAAGTTCAAGGGGAGACACTAAGAATCTGTGAGTTGTTAGAAACGCCAGAATGGTATTTGGAAAGAATTTAGCAAAGATAGGCCAGAAAAGTGGCTAATGACTAGTTAGCTACACCTAACATATTGATATCCCCAGAAAAGGGTAATAAACCAAAGACATGGAATGACTGAATGAAGAGAGAAAGGTCAGTTCATGTATGGAGGGAGCACTTTAATTACTGAATACAGAAATATTTCAAATTCTACAAAGGAAAAATTTTGAATAACAACATGAAATGGTAACATTTCATCATAATTCAGATATGTGAAAAAGTATTTAAACAATTATATTGTTGCAAAGGTTTCCCAGGTGGCTCTAGGTAAAAAGTAAACCTGAAAGAAATGTGGTGATGGGTAACCCAGGCGCTATCTTTCAGAATGCCTTGGAAGTCTTAATATCCATTGCCCTGACTGTGCTGTGCTGTGCTTAGTTGCTCAGTCGTGTCCAACTCTCTGTGACCCCATGGACTGTAGTCCACCAGGCTCCTCTATCCATAGGAATTCTCCAGGAAAGAATACTGGAGTGAGTTGCCATACCCTCCTCCAAGGGATCGTCCCAATCCAGCAATTGAACCTGGGTCTCCTGTATTGCAGACAGATTCTTTACCATCTGAGCTACCAGGGAAACCTAATGCCATCACTGCTGCTGCTAAGTCACTTCAGTCGTGTCCGACTCTGTGCAACCCCATAGACGGCAGCCCAACAGGCTCCCCCATCCCTGGGATTCTCCAGGCAAGAACACTGGAGTGGGTTGCCATTTCCTTCTCTAATGCATAAAAGTGAAAAGTGAAAGTGAAGTCGCTCAGTCGTGTCCGACTCTTAGCGACCCCATGGACTGCAGCCTTCCAGGCTCCTCCATCCATGGGATTTTCCAGGCAAGAGTACTGGAGTGGGGTGCCATTGCCTTCTCCATCACTAACACCTCACAAAAATGTCCTGTGCTTTAAAGAGGAGAGGGGCTTATTTGATATAGTGTTTATTCCCCTTGATATTGAAAGGAACTGACAGAGTGAATTTGTACATGGAAGGGCAAAGGGAATAAAATAAAAATCCAAGGCTATTAGTCAAAAAAAATGAAGGAAAAAAAAAAAGTAAATTCTTCTAGGCAAAGTGATTAAAAGCATGACACTGAAAGGTCCAAAGGGAATAAATGTTTCAAACAAGGCTGGAGTGTTAAAATATACATCTTGAAGGATTTGACACCTAAATTTCTGAAGGGCTTGAATGATTTTCAGCAGACCTCTGGCTAAAAATTTGTAATGAGAACTTCTCAGAAGAAATACCAAGGGAAGAGAATCCACTGTTAATAAAAAAGGAATTTATATTTCATTGTCATTAATTCACATTAATTCACATTTGTTTAATTTTCTTAAATGAGGAGTATGACTTATGACAAAGAAATAAGGGAAAATAATAGTTTGTATCTACTAAGTAGAACATTTCTGATCATTTTACAAACATTGCCTTATAAAATTTCTTTACAACTAAGTGACATTCAAGAAAGAGCACAGCATAACAACAAATAGGTAATAAGAAAAAAAGCAGAACTATCTGTCTAGAGTGCTGTATGTGATAGACAGTAAATACTCATAATTTGAAAACCACAGAAGCAGTATAAATCAGGGATGTTCCCACAAGTGTAGAGGACACAGTCAGATTACCTAACAAGGAGATCCAAGAAGACAAGCATAGCAAACAGGGGCTTCCCAGTGCTAAAGAACTCACCTGCCAATGCAGGAGAGGTAAGAGAGGGAGGGTGGATCCCTGGGTGGGGAAGATCTTCTGGAGGAGGTCTTGGCAATGCACTCCAGGATTCTTGCCTGGAGAATCCCAAGGACAGAGGAGCCTGGGAGGCTATGGTTCATGGGGTCACATGGAGTCAGATATTACTGAAGGGACTTGGCTTACAAGCATAATAAGCCACCTTCCCAAACTATGCCTGGGCTTCCCTGGTGGCTCAGCCAGCAAAGAATCCACCTGTAATGCTCAAAGGGTAAAATGTCTGCCTGCAATGCAGGAGACCTGGGTTGGATCCCTGGGTTGGGAAGATCCCCTGGAAAAGGGAAAGGCTACCCACTCTAGTATTCTGGCCTGGAAAGTTCCATGGACTGTATAGTCCATGGGGTCACAAAGAGTTGGACATGATTGAGCGACTTTCATCATGCGCCAAACTATGTCTACCACGAGATATAGTGTTTGAAATACAGCTAATAATATTTTTTACTATTTTAAAGGAATATTGATTTTAGTAATATTCTACTTTTTAAAAAATCTGAGCAAGAGCATTTAATGACAAAATGAAAACAAAAAGTCCTGTACCTCAGAAGGATGGGGTGTCAGAAAGCAGAGTAAAGATGGACTGACTGACTACTCTTCATCTTACCAGGACAGCAGGGCCTCTATTGTATGGTATCTGTGGGCAAAATGGAAGGGTAAAAAATAGAAGGATGAAGGTAAACACATACCTCCTGAGGTAGAAACACTAATTCCATCATATTTAACATGACTTTGTACCGTATTGAAGACATCCTTCAAAACAGAATTTACAATCTAGTCTTTTGAGATCTTGTGAAATCATCAACATTCTACTGATGGGAAACAGATAGTTAATTACTGAGTTCATAAACTGGATGGTTATATAGCTAAGACCAGTAGGTCATTTCCTCAGGTTCAATGGATTCATAATACATCTCACAGTCTGTTGTTATTCTAATTTTCTCTCCGTTAGATAAACCTAGTAAGATCAGTTATGTCACCAGTGTTATAATTAGACCATATCGTGAGTTGTGTCTGCTCTACTGAACTGGTATCCAAAGGTGTATTATAATTCAGTTATTTGGAGTGGAACAGTGCATTGGTAATTCTTGAAAATGTTGTCTCAAAGTGGTGATGTTTTTCATTTTACTTCTAAGGATACTGATGTCATTGGAGCTAGTTTCAGTAGACTTTTACTTTTAAATTTACAAATGTATTGCTTACCAAAACATGATAACCACTGATTAAAAGTTTCAATGATAAAATACTAGAAAAGTAGGAAGTAAGTGGCAGTTCTAACTATTTGACTTATAGGTAGCTTCACTGCCTATCATGAAGTCGTCATTCAACTTTAGTTGTGACTTAAAAGTCTGTTTTTCCCCACCTGTTCAAGTTGATATCAGAAATAATAAAACAGATGATCCAGTTGGACCTAAATGTCTCAGGTCTGGGCTGTGGCATATAATGTTGTCTGGGGATTGTCAGACCCTGAGCTGTCATGAGCTTTAGGGTGACACTTGGGTATGTAGGATAACCATAGGAAATCTTGATGTGGAAACCACTTTGAGAAAGAAACCCAGAGTTCATTGTAGCAGTCCAGTACTGAAAGAATGATACAGAATATAGTCATTTTTCAGCACACTGGCCACAAAGTGAAGTCCTAAAAATGACAAAGTGGTTTGGCCCAGGTTTACATCCAAACTATATCCAACATAATTGAAATTCTTTCATTTGTAACACATCCATGAATTCAATTTTTCATCAGCCTCCACAGGTGAATATTATTATGCCATGCTTGCTTCATCCCACCTTTCCCAATATTTGAACGATTAACTTCTTAAAACAAAATTAAGAAATTTTGCTTAAACAATAACAGCTACAAAAAAAAAAAAAAATAGATTACACAGATGTCAGAGGTATAATGAAGAGAATACAAATATACAGTGATAATTTCTGGGAATGCTTGACCTCCAAATTAATTTACCACTCTGAGAGCTAGCGATGTTGCTTTCTGCAGCCCTGAAAAATTGGATACCTTGGTTAACATTTTGAGTCTGTGTTCAATTTCCCATAATTTCCTAGGATTCCACCACACTGAAGATGCAGTAATTCCCTTCACTGTCACCGCAAAACTAATCTCTCGCCTTGGTCCTCTGTGGTAGTTTAGTTTGCTTCCTGGATTCCTACATTAAGCCATGGATCTCAAAGTGGGTGTGTTTGTCTTTATTCCTTCAAGAGATGCATGTTGCCAAAACAATCTGTGTACAGATCAGAGGGAGAAGTTATTTCTATTGACTGGAAGTGGAAATCAGCATCTAATTTTTACTTCCTATAACTCTAATCTTGGTATTATCAGAGTCCTCTGATAACTTTGCTGACCTGTTCTCCACCATGGCTCTATATCTCTTACATCAAAATTTTGTTTCGTGTTCATTTGTTTATTCAACAATTATTCACTGAGTGGTAAAATATGCTTTTTTTTTTTTTTTTAATGCTGAAAAACAAAAGACATCAAGACAATACAGTTCCTGTCCAAGGAACTCAAAAACTTTCAGAATCTTCAGTTTTAATGATGTGTTCACTTTATATCCCAAGAGATTAAAGTCACTCTTAGTTAGAACTCTCCACACATTTATCACTAAAGCCATTCAGTGCTCTTAGAAGATGAAGTAGTTTGCTACAATATAGACTGCTGATCTTATTGGGGGCAAAAAGTGTTGAAATGAAATTAAGTAATCTCAGTTCAAATTTCATCCCTGCCATTTTCCGGCTATGTGACTTGAACAGGTCTCAGTTAAGTGGTTATTCCTAAGTATGAGTGTTCTTACACATGCAATTGTTATAACTATGCCCTACTTTCAGGACCATGTGAAGACTGTTTCAAATACCTCAAGGGAAAAAATAACACAGTTACTGCTCCATACTAAGCACTTGTGAGTAGGAAATGGCAACCCACTCCAACATCTTTGCCCAGAAAATCCCATGGACAGAAGAACCTGGCGGGCTACAGTCTATAGTGTCCAAAAGAGTTGGACATGACTGAGCAACTGAGCACACATAGTAAGCACTTGGTAAACATTACTTTAGTCAAGTTATGATCAAATCAGCCTAGTAAATGTCAATCATGCAATAACTTCTTACCTGTTTATTTTGAAATAACTTCATTGGAAAGTGAAAGTGAAAGTGAAGTCGCTCAGTCGTGTCCGACTCTTTGCGACCCCATGGACTGTACCAGGCTCCTCCGTCCATGGGATTCTCAAGGCAAGAATACTGGAGTGGGTTGCCATTTCCTTCTCCAGGGGATCTTCCCAACCCAGGGATTGAACCTGGGTCTCCCGCCTTGCAGGCAGATGCTTTAACCTCTGACCCACCAGGAAAGCCAACTTCATTGGAAGGAATGATGCAAAAGCTGAACTCCAGTACTTTGGCCACCTAATGCAATGGACCTGATGGAAAAGACCCTGATGCTGGGAAAGATTGAAGGCAGGAGGAGAAGGAGGCGACAGAGGATGAGACGGTGGGATAGCATCACTGACTCAGTGGACATGAGTTTGAGCAAACTCTGGGAAAGAGTGAAGGACAGGTAAGTCTGGCAGGCTTCAGTTCATGGGTCACAAAAAGTCAGACACTACTTAATGACTGAACAACAACAAAAAGGCCAATAAGTTGCAAAAACTGTACAAAAAATCTTCACATACACTCCACTATGATATTGAAAATTATATATGTATTTTAATATAAATAATATTTCATAATATTTTTCTGAAACATTTGATATTAAATATGTATTTTCTAAGAATAATAGCATTTTCTTATATTACCACAGTAGAATTATCAAACTCAGAAACTAACATTGATAAAATATTATCACCATAGACTCCTGAGAGTCCCTTGAACTGCAAGGAGATCAAACCAGTCAATTCTAAAGGAAATCAACCCAGAATATTCATTGGAAGGATTGATGCTGAAGCTGAAACTCCAGTAGTTTGGCCACTTATGCGAAGAGCCAACTCCTTGGAAAAGACTCTGATGCTAAGATTGAAGGCAAAAGGGGAAGAAGGTGGCAGAGGATGAGATGGTTAGATAGCATCATCAACTCAATAGACATGAATTTGAGCAAACTCCAGGAGATAGTGGAGGACAGAGGAGACTGGCATGCTGCAGTCCATGGGGTTGCAAAGAATTGGACACGACTTGGTGACTAAACAACAACAAGAACAAATCTACAGACCTTACTCAATTCTCACCACTTGTCCCACTAATGGCCCTCATGGCAAAAGAAAAAAGAAATTATGGTTCAAAATCCAATTCAGAATGATACATTTAATTTAGCTATCAGGCCACTTTAGTTTTCTTCAGTCTGGAAAAATTTATATATATATTTCTTTGTCTTTCTTAACCTGGACACTAAGGGAAAAAAAAGGCCACCCCAGCCACATGGGGATTCTTTAGGTCACCTGTACTTCTTATCAACTAGATACAAATCTGGGGGCTTCTGTGCCCTGTTTTGGGTTTGGTACATCACTAGAATGACTCACAGAACTCTCTTCTTGCTATATCCCTGACCCACTATATACCCTACATAAGAACCCTTATTTATGTTAGACTCAATGTATACATCTCCTTTTAATGATCCTTTCTTTGACCCTGGACAGAATTCATCATCTGTGCTACTTTTGAATCTAGTCATAAGGCCTTCTCTTAGGTATTTTGTTGAAATTTTAGTTTAATTGTATGTATCCTTTAATAAATTCTCACCTCCTTGAAAGAAGAAGAAGATATAGGCCAGTGATCTTGTAGAATGCTCTTTAATTTTGGTTTCCCCAAGATTTCCTCATAATTAGATTCAGTTTACACCTTTTTGGGTGATATTACAGAGTGATACACAGAGTGATATCACATTCTCCTCTTTGCAAGATATCAAAAGGCACATGAAGTCAACCTGTTCCATAAATGGTGATGCTACCTTTGATGATGTAATAGGCATCTCCCTTTGTAATCAATAAGTGTCGTATAAAGAGATTTTGTGACTCTGTAATTGCCCTGTTACTCAGTACATTTATATCCACTAGTTTTACCTTATAAGTAGTATACATTGTACCATTGCCAAATGGTGATTTTCTGATTCCTTCTACATTTATTTGATCAAATGGTAGCAGCAGTCATTATTAATTGTAAACAAACTAATATTTATTTATTTAGTTAAAATAAAAAGCACTGATTTAAACATTAAAGGATAGTTCATGTATATAAACATATGTATATATATGTATATATACATCTACATATATATATGTATATATACATCTTTTTACTGGGTAATAATAATCAAAACAACGTCTGATTGAAACATAATTCTAAAACTGCATTAAAACTTTAGAACAAAAAACACTTAATCCTAACAAAACTGACAGTCTCTAATAGGAAGCAGGAGACAAAACTGCCAAGAACACAGTCAAAAAACAGTGTCTGACTATACCTGAGAAATAAGAGTATATCTAGATATATTCACTAAGATGTCTTAATGGTTTGATTCTTCTTTCTTTTTAAAGTCACCCTGCTGCTACTGCTGCTGCTGCTGTCGGTTCAGTCGTGTCCAACTCTGTGCGACCCCAGAGACGGCAGCCCACCAGGCTTCCCCGTCCCCGGGATTCTCCAGGCAAGAACACTGGAGTGGGTTGCCATTTCCTTCTCCAATGCATGAAAGTGTAAAGTGAAAGTGAAGTCGCTCAGTCGTTCCCGACTCTTAGCGACCCCATGGACTGCAGCCTACCAGGCTCCTCTGTCCATGGATTTTCCAGGCAAGAGTAGTGGAGTGGGGTGCCATTGCCTTCTCCAAAAGTCTCCCTACTTCTGAAAAAATCTTTATCTTTATTTTTTTTAATTTAATTTTATTTTTAAACTTGACATAATTGTATTAGTTTTGCCAAATATCAAAGTGAATCCGCCACAGGCACACATGTGCTCCCCATATCTTTATTGTGAAGTTCAAAACAAAATTGAAGAAACCACTTTAAAATTTTATAATTAGATTTGTTATTGGCAGAATGGTAGAGAAATATTAGAGAACACTCTTTCTCGCTAAAAAAAAAAGATGTGGAGAAATTTCTTCAAAGGTGATTTTCTAAATGCTTGGGAGTTCAGTTTAAAAAAAAAAAAAAAAAAAAAACCAAACACTGTTTATAATTTTTTCATCAGGGCCACCATATTTTGACTTTTATAGTAACACTTTACTTCTAATTCCCAACACAAATTTTCTGAACAGCACAATAGAGTCATAAGAAAATGCAAAGTGTAGTATGTATGCTGGAGAAGGCAATGGCACCCCACTCCAGTACTCTTGCCTGGAAAATCCTGTGGACGGAGGAGCCTGGTAGGCTGCAGTCCATGGGGTCGCACAGAGTCGGACACGACTGAAGCGACTTAGCAGCAGCAGCAGTATGTATGCAGGATTCTCCAGAGAAACAGAATCAATAATAGATATATATTTGGAGAAAGAGAGAGAGAGGGAGATTGATTCATCATAGGAGCTGACTCATGAAGTTATGGTGGCCAAGAAGTGCTACAATCTGCCCTCTGCAAGCTGGAGAACCAGGAAATATAATTCAGTACATGTCCAAAGGCCAAAGAACCAGGAATGTCAATAGCTGAGGGCAGGAACAGATGGAGGTCCCAGCTCAAGCAAAGAGAAAGTCAATTCATCCTTCTTCCATTTTTTTTTTTTTTTTTTTTTTGCTCTATTCATCCTTTCAGCCTACCGGATGTTTGTCTACACTGGGAGGGTGAATCTCCATACTCAGTCTACTGAATCAAATGTTCATCTCTTCCAAAGCACAGACAAACCCAGAAATAATGTTTTACCAGCAATCTGGGCATCACTTAGGCCAGTCAATTTGGCACATAAAATTGACCAGCACATACTATTTTATGATAATGGAAAATATATTTACTTTTTGGTTGTATAGCAAAATTTTACTGTTATGGATGGATTGAGAAATTAACAGAAAGTTTTATTTCATAGTAATTGTTGATAAATTAAATTTACAGCTTTAAAATACTTAAACTATTTTTTCCTGATAAATGTATCTTGTTGCCTGTACAGATTAGAGATGATTTGGATAAGTATATTGAGTAAAGCTCTATTAATCTAATAATCAGGAGACCTGGCACCCAGATTCAACTCAATACTAATTAGCTATGTGATCTTGGATAAGTGAATAACCATCGCTTACCCTGATTATCTATAAAAAGAAAGAGGTGGATAAATGTGATCTCTTGAGGGTTTTTTAGACCTAAAATTATTTCATTCTAAAGAAAAACTGTTGTGATTCTGATTATATTTCTAATAGACACATTGTATTCAAATTATGTTGTTCTATTTTGTATGTATATCAAACCACTTGCTCCTTATATATATATTTAACTTAACTTTCTATGTCTGTTATTTTTAATAGATTGGTTGTATATAACTTCAGCTTAAAATATTATTAACTCTGCATTGGTCATGGTCCAAAATAAAGTATCACAAATTCAAATTAACAACATCCAAGGATGAAATTCTACTGTGCATGCTTTTCTTTGTGTTAGTAAGCATTTGTGTTATTCAACTAAATCTTTCCCGCTTTCTTTTTTCACCAAACTATCTCAGATCATAATGTCACTCCCGTGAAAATTCGCTTTCATACAGGGACTTCAGAAACATTCTAATCTGACTGATAATTCCCTCAATATCAAAGAATGCAATCTGGGGAATATTTTGTTCTCATATGAGTTTGGTTGATGTGAACCAACCCCTTCAAGTTCTGATGTTTCTTGAATACTGGCAAAAATCCAATTCTATACTATGGGATCAAGCAAACCCTCATGGCTGGGCCTGATAAATTTACCCAGAGTTCTTGATGACATATGATGGTAGATGTCCAATAATAGTAGAGTTTGGTTCAGTGATAACCCCACCTCACCCTAAGTTTCTGTTGGATTGTGTTATTTCCTTCAACTACCTTGGGCATTTTGCAAGCTTCAAGTCAACTATCAAAGCTGTTTAGGTAAAAATGAGCTCTAGTACTTTTAGACCTAATTCTTGGAGACTTACCTGATAGAAAAATAGCGTTAAATAAGAGCCACTGATCTTAAAATTTAACCTTTCCCATTTAAATATTAAGAAAATGTGAGAAAGATATACTCATAATGGCTAACATCTAATTCCAGTTCCAGGAATTAAACTGAATGATGGAACAACTCCAGCTCAAATTATTAAGTTGTATCTAATATCCAGGCTTATCTAACAATGAATATGCCTAACACCAGAACCTGGCAGCAAAAGCTGCCAGAGATAACTCTGCACATAGACTGAAGAACTGGTTCACCCCAAATGATGGAATTTTCCATTTAGAGAAGTTCTGCATCTAATTTTCAGTTAGCCTTTTCAGAATAAATAGAAATCTTCATTCTTGACCAAACTTTTCCTGCCATGATACGTGCATTACCTACTTTAGTTTATTCTATATTCTGCACCTGTGCATCCAAGGAATCAGTTCAGTTCAGTTCAGTCCCTCAGTTGTGTCCAGCTCTTTGCAACCCCACAGACTGCAGCATACCAGGCCTCCCTGTCCATCACCAATGCCCAGAGTTTACTCAAACTCATGTCCATTGAGTCGGTGATGCCATCCAACCATCTCATCCTCTGTCATTCCCTTCTTCTCCCACCTTCAATCTTTCCCAGCATCAGGTGGTCAAAGTATTGGAGTTTTAGCATCAACATCAGTCCTTCCAATGAATATTCGGGACTGATTTCCTTTAGGATGGACTAGCTGGATCTCCTTGCAGTCCAAGGGACTCTCAAGAGTCTTCTCCAACACCACAGTTCAAAAGTATCAATTCTTTGGCACTCAGCTTTCTTTATAGTCCAACTCTCACATCCATAGATGACTACTGCAAAAACCATAGCTTTGACTAGATGGACCTTTGTTGGCAAAGTAATGTCTCTGCTTTTTAATCTGCTGTCTAGGTTGGTCATTGGAGAAGGCAATGGCATCACACTCCAGTACTCTTTCCTGGAAAATCCCATGGATGGAGAAGCCTGGTAGGCTGCAGTCCATGGGG
Organism: Bubalus kerabau; assembly: GCF_029407905.1. Lineage (NCBI taxonomy): Eukaryota > Metazoa > Chordata > Mammalia > Artiodactyla > Bovidae > Bubalus > Bubalus kerabau. Next base: position 4,218,817 of record NC_073635.1, on the reverse strand, counting down.
TTGCTAGAGTCGGACACTTCACTTTCACTTTTCACTTTCATGCAAGGGAGAAGGAAATGGCAACCCACTCCATTGTTCTTGCCTGGAGAATCCCAGGGACGGGAAGCCTGGTGGGCTGCCATCTATGGGGTCGCACAGAGTCGGACACGACTGAAGTGACGCAGCAGGTTAGTCATAGCTTTTCTTTCAAGGAGCAAGCGTCTTTTAATTTCATGGCTGCAGTCACCAGCTGCAGTGATTTTGGAGCCTAAAAAAAATAAAGCCTCTCACTGTTTCCCCATGTATTTGCCATGAAGTGATGGGACCAGATGCCATGATCTTAGTTTTCTGAATGTTGAGCTTTAAGCCAAATCTTTCACTCTCCTCTTTCACTTTCATCAAGAGGCTCTTTAGTTCTTCTTCACTTTCTGCCATAAGGGTGGTGCCATCTGCATATCTGAGTTTATTGATATTTCTCCTGGCAATCTTGATTTTAGCTTGTGCTTCATCCAGCTCAGCATTTCTCATGATGTACACTACATATAAGTTAAATAAGCAGGGTGACAATATACAGCCTTGACATACTCCCTTCCTGATTTGGAACCAGTCTATTGTTCCATATCCAGTCCTAACTGTTGCTTCTTGACCTGCATACAGGTTTCTCAGGAGGCAAGTCAGGTGGTCTGGTATTCCCATCTCTTTCAGAATTTTTCAGTTTGTTGTGATCCACACAGTCAAAGGTTTTGGTATAATCAATAAACCAGAAGTAGATGTTTTTCTGGAAGTCTCTCACTTTTTCAATGACCCAGTGAATGTTGGCAATTTGATCTCTGGTTCCTCTGCCTTTTCTAAACCCAATTTGAACATCTGGGAGTTCATGGTTCACGTACCGTTGAAGCCTGGCTTGGAGAATTTTGAGCATTACTTTGCTAGCATGTGAGATGAGTGCAAGTAATAACAATCACTTATCTGGAAGCAGGGTCTTTGTCATATATTACCAAAAAGAACAGGGACGTGTTAGTAGTTTTGTGGTCACTAAGTATTGAGAATCCATGGACTGTAGCCTTCCAGGCTTCTCTTCCAATGGATTTTCCAGGCAAGAATACTGGAGTGGGTTGCCATTCCCTTCTCCAGGGGATCTCCCTGTCCCAGAGATCAAATTCACACCTCCTGCATTGCAGGCATATTATTTACTACTGAGCCCCCAGGGAAGCCCTGTTGATCGTTTAATTCATGTTAAATGTGTCCTCTGTAGTCATCTTGTTGATGTGGTATGCTCTCATCTAATTGCAAACATATTTGTTCATTCTTTTTTTTTTTTTTTTTTTTGCCTATTTCTCTGGATGCTGCCCATCTCCAGTATGATAGATCTATTGCTATTTTAAGGAGAGCACAAGTGTATGCTCACATGCCAAGTATATACTTATATACATTAATAGATAGATAGATGAGAGATAGATAAATAGACATATATCATTCATATTCATTTTGTCCTATGCTTTGCCCTTTCTCCTAAGTGCTTTTGTCCCCTTAAAACAGATTAAGGCAACTATCAAATGCTTAGCACTGTATCTTCCTAAATCCTAGATTTCCTTGTCCTAAACCATAACAGCTTGCTCTTTTAAAAGATACAAAGTTCTACAACTTTCTTACTTGGAGGTTAACCGGGTTGAAACTTGGACTTGAGATTTTTTTCCCAAATCGTTTCCCCCTGGTTCCCTGTACTCTACTTTCTTGTCACTAGTACCAAGACCCAGGACAGACATTTGCTGAGTGCCTTTGTTTGCCAGGCGCTTTGCAATCTCATCTCAGTTAGTATTTCTATCAAGCATAGCAGGCAGTGAAAATCATCCATATTTTACATGCAGAGGCAGTGAAGATGAAAGAACTGTAGCTGTCCAATGTATCACAGCTAATCGATGGCAGATTCTGATCTGTCTGACTTAAACGTCCATGCCCTTCCACTGTAACAGACTCACAATGAGAAGGGTGTCTGCATGCTTTAGGTCTACCTGAGGTGCTTCACAAACGTCAGCGCCAGCAGTATCCCAAGATTTCAGTAGTCAGTTTAAGATTTAATCATCTTTAAACCTGATGCATATTTTATGCAAATAATAACTATATAGTGTGTGTGTGTGTAAAAACCATGCCTTGATTTTTTTTTAATTTTATTTTATTTTTAAACTTTACAATATTGTATGGGTTTTGCCAAATATCGAAATGAATCCGCCACAGGTATACATGTGTTCCCCATCCTGAACCCTCCTCGCTCCCCATGCCTTGAATTTTTAAGATGTCCCTTTTAGTTCTTATTTTTGAAAAGCATTGTCATAGAGGAGGTTTGACGGACTGTAGCTGCACTTATTACATGCCAGTCGAATTAGCACAGTACACAAGCAACTTTGTTTTTTGGGATGGCTCTGGGAATTGCCTTTTGATTTGGGGATTGCCATTTACTCCTGCCTGGAAAGAAAGACTGATGGCTGAGGTGGCTGTGGATAGACAATGACCTCATTAATCACTGTGATGGAGATACGCGTTGTTCCTTACAGTGAGTCATTATAGAGCGCATTGAATAATAAACGCTGACAGCTAGCTAGTAGTGAGTGAAGACTGACAGATGGTCAATAAATTCAGAACTGGCATATTTTTGTAAATTGATTGTAGATTTGAAGGCTTGCAGTGCCTTTCACCACAACTTTAAATCACTATACTTGTCTTCCAGATTAAACAATTAAAATTTAAACATGGAAAGTCCTAATATTGGAGAATGGGGAACTTCCTACTGTCTTATGTCACTGAAATTTACCAAATTATTTTTACTAGAAGAAAGTCATTTTTAGTGTCTCTGGAAAAAAAAAAGAAAACAATAACTAAAGAGCAGATACTTTTGTATGAAGGCCATGAAAAGTTTATGTAAAATAAAAATATAGCAACAGAATCCATAACAAAATTTTCCCACTAGGAACTATTATTTCCAATGTAAATATGCAAAATTAATACATGAAAACAAATGAAAACCTTGAATAAAGTGTTATCCTTTATAAAATTCATTTCACAAGTCTAGATATTCTGCCATGTAAGATGTAGTTACTATAGGTGATATAGTTCTCTCTTCCAATAACTTTCAAAATTGCATGGGTCTTTTCTAGTGATTTTGGAAGATTTATAAAAGACATGACAATTTCAAAGCCCAGGGTGGTACTTTCAGTGAAAGCCACAAGCCTGTCTTCTGTGCCTGTTGTGTTCGGACAGCTGCACAGTCATTTTCCTGTGATAGCTTTTCTGTACGGAGCATAGATTATCTAAAAAAAAAAAGCTGTTCTCAAGAATGAGAAGAAAATGTTCATTCAGTACATTTCATTAGTGACAAGCTTACATTAAGGCAATGGCACCCCACTCCAGTACTCTTGCTTGGAAAATCCCATGGATGGAGGAGCCTATTAGGCTGCAATCCATGGGGTCGCTAGGAGTCAGACACGACTGGACGACTTCACTTTCACTTTTCACTTTCATGCATTGGAGAAGGAAATGGCAACCCACTCCAGTGTTCTTGCCTGGAGAATCCCGGGGACAGGGGAGCCTGGTGGGCTGCCATCTATGGGGTCGCACAGAGCCGGACACGACTGAAGTGACTTAGCATAGCATATGTTTATTTACGACAACAATAACAACATCATAAAAAAAAAATCCAGAACATAACTTTCCTCCGGGTGTTCTACTTGCCCCTCTAGACATACGTTGCCCCTTGTCTGTTGGGGATTGAATTGCATCCCCTGCAAAACATGTTGACATCCTAATCTCCAGTATTTGTCAATGTGGTCTTTACAGATGTGATGAAAGTTAATATGAGGTCATGTTGCGTGAGAGTGGCCCTAATACAATATGACTGGTGTCTTTATAAGAAGAGGACACAAACACATGACAGAGCATCATGTGGCGACAGAGGCAAACACTGAAGCAGCTGCCAGCCAAGGAACAGCAAGGATTGCTGGCCATCACCAGAACCTGAGAAGAGACAAGGAAGGATTCTCCTCTCTAGGCTTCAAGGAGAGCATGAAGTGAAGTGAAGTGAAGTGAAGTCACTCAGTCGTGTCCGACTCTTTGCGACCCCATGGACTGTAGCTTATCAAGCTCCTCCATCCATGGGATTTTCCAGGCAAGAGTGCTGGAGTGGATTGCCATTTCCTTCTCCAGGAGATCTTCCTGACCCAGGAATCGAACCTAGGTCTCCCGCATTGAAGGCAGACGCTTTACTGTCTGAGCCACCAGGGAAGCCACGCTTTCTGACTTCTACAGAACTGCAAGATAATATTTTTGAATGCAGCCCTGCCCATCAACAGAAAATTAGATTAAAGATTTACTGAACATAGCCCCATCCATCAGAACAAAAACCAGTTTCCCCCTCAGGCAGTCTCCTGCATCAGGAAGTCTCCATAAGCCTCTTTCCTTATTCATTAGAGGGTAGACAGAATGAAAACCAAAATCACAGGAAACTAACCAATCTGATCACATGGACCACAACCTTGTCTAACTCAGTGAAACTATGAGCCATGCTGTGTAGGGCCACCCAAGATGGATGGGTCATGGTGGAGAGTTCTGACAAAATATGGTACACTGGAGAAAGGAATGGCAAACCACTTCAGTATTCCTGCCTTGAGAACCCCATGAACAGTATGAAAAGGAAAAAAGATAGGACACTGAAAGATGAACTCCCCAGGTCAGTAGGTGCCCAGTATGCTATTGGACATCAGTGGAGAAATAGCTCCAGAAAAAATGAAGGGATGGAGCCAAAGCAAAAACAACACCCACCTGTGGATGTGACTGGTGATGGAAGTAACTCCAATGCTGTAAAGATCAATACAGCATAGGAACTTGGAATGTTAGGTTCATGAACCTAGGCAAATTGGAAGTGGTCAAACAAGAGATGGCAAGAGTGAACATAGACGTTATAGGAATCACCAAAGAAAAAAGGACTGGAATGGGGGAATTTAACTCAGATAACCTTTATACTACTATGTACATGAGTCCCTTAGAAGAAATGGAGTAGCCATCATGGTCAACAAGAGAGTCCAATATGCAGTACTTGGATGCAATCTCAAAAATGACAGAATGATTTCTGTTTGTTTCCAAGGGGAAAAATTCAATATCACAGTAATCCAAATCTATTCCCTGACCAGTAATGCTGAAGAAGCTGAAGTTGAATGGTTCTATGAAAACCTACCATACCTTCTAGAACTAATACCCCCAAAAGATATCCTTTTCATTATAGGGAACTGGAATGCAAAAGTAGGAAGTCAAAAGATACCTGGAGTAACAGGCAAATCTAGACTTGGAGTACAGAATGAAGGAGGTAAAAGGCTAACAGAGTTTTGCCAAAGGAACACAATGGACACAGCAAACACCCTCTTGCAACAACACAAGAGAAGACTCTACACATGGACATCACCAGATGGTCAACACCGAACTTAGATTGAATATATTCTTTGCAGCCAAAGGTGGAGAAGCTCTATATAGTCAGCAAAAACAAGACTGGGAGCGGACTGTGGCTCAGATCATGAACTCCTTATTGCCAAACTCAGACTGAAATTGAAGAAAGTAGGGAAAACCACTAGACCATCCAGGTCTGACATAAATCATATCTCTTACAATTATACAGTGGAAGTGACAAATAGATTCTAAGGGATTAGATCTGATAGACAGAGTGCCTGAAGAACTATGGACAGAGGTTTGTGACATTGTACAGGAGGCAGTGATCAAGACCATCCCCAAGAAAAAGAAATGCAAAAAGGCAAAATGGTTGTCTGAGGAAGCCTTAAAAATAGTTGAGAAAAGAAGAGAAGCCAAAGGCAAAGGAGAAAAGAAAAGATATACCTATCTGAATGCAGAGTTCCAAAGAGTAGCACGGAGAGGTAAGAAAGCCTTCCTCAATGATCCATGCAAAGAAATAGAGGAAAAAAATAGAATGGGAAAGACTAGAGATCTCACCGACTCAATGGATATAAGTTTGGGTAAATTCCAGGAGCTGGTTATGGACAGGGAGGCCTGGAGTGCTGCAGTCCATGGGGTCACAAAGAGTTGGACAAAACTGAATGACTGAACTGAATTGAACTGAGAGATCTTTTCAAGAAAATTAGAGATACTGAGGGAATATTTCATGCAAAGATGGGCACAATAAAGGAAATAAATGGTATGGACCTAAAAGAAGCAGAAATTAAGAAGTGGTGGCAAGAATATACAGAAGAACTATACAAAAAAGATCTTCATGATTCAGATAACCATGATGATGTGACCACTCACCTAGAGCCAGACATCCTGGAATGGGAAGGCAAGTGGGCCTTAGGAAGCATCACTACAAGCAAAGCTAGTGGAGGTGATGGAATTCCAGTTAAGCTATTACAAATCCTAAAAGATGATGCTGTGAAAGTGCTGCACTCAATATGTCAGCAAATTTGGAAAACTCAACAGTGCCCACAGGACTGGAAAAGGTCAGTTTTCATTCCAATCCGAAAGAAAGGCAATGCCAAATAATGCTCAAACAACTGCACAATTTCATCTCACATACTAACAAAGTAATGCTCAAAATTCTCCAAGCTAGGCTTCAACAGTACGTGAATGGTGAACTTCCAGATGTTCAAGCTGGTTTTAGAAAAGGCAGAGGAACCAGAGATCACATTGCCAACATCCACTGGATCACAGAAAAAGCTAGAGAGTCCCAGAAAAGCATCTACTTCTGCTTCGTTGACTACACCAAAGTCTTTGACTGTGTGGATCACAACAAACTGAAAAATTCTTCAAGAGATGGGAATACCAGGCCACCTGACCTGCCTCCTGAGTAATCTGTATGCAGGTCAAGAAGCAACAGTTAGAACTGGACTTGGAACAACAGACTGGTTCCAAACCAGGAAAGGAGTATGTCAAGGTTGTATATTGTCACCCAGCTTATTTAACTTATATGCAGAGTACATCATGAGAAATACTGGGCTGGATGAAGCACAAGTTGGAATGAAGATTACTAGGAGAAATATCGACCACCCTTATCACAGAAAGAGAAAAAGAACTAAAGAGCTTCTTGATGAATGTGAAAGAGGAGAGTGAAAAAGTTGGCTTAAAGCTCAACATTCAGAAAACTATGATCATGGCATCCAGTCCCATCAATTCAAAGCAAATAGATGGGGAAACAGTGGAAACAGTGAGAGACTTTATTTTTTTAGGCTCCAAAATCACTGCAGATGGTGACTGCAACCATGAAATGAAAAGACACTTGCTGCTTGGAAGAAAAGCTATGACAAACCTGGACAGTATATTCAAAAGCAGAGACATTACTTTGCCAAAAATTGTCCATCCAGTCAATGTCATGGTTTTTCCAGTAGTCATGTATGGATGTGAGAGTTGGACTATAAAGAAAACTGAGAGCCAAAGAATTGATGCTTTTGAACTGTGGTGTTGGAGAAGACTCTTGAGAGTCCCTTGGACTGCAAGGAGATCCAACCAGTCCATCCTAAAGGAAATCAGTCCTGAATATTCATTGGGAGGATTCGTGCTGAAGCTGAAATTCAAATACTTTGGCCACCTGATGCAAAAAAACCGACTCATTAAAAAAGATCCTGATGCTGAGAAAGATTGAAGGTAGGAGGCGAAGGGGACAACAGAGGATGAGATGGTTGGATGGCATCACTGACTCAATTCTGAATGTTCATTGGAAGGGCTGATGTTGAGATGAAACTCCAATACTTTGCCCACCTGATGTGAAGAGCTGACTCATTTAAAAAGACCCTGATGCTGGGAAAGACTGAAGGCGAGAGGAGAATTGGACAACAGGATGAAGGGTTTGGATGACATCACCGACTCAATGGACATGAGTTTGAGTAAACTCCGGGAGTTGGTAATGTACATGGAGGCCTGGTGTGCTGCAGTCCATGGGGTCACAAAGAGCCGAACATGACTGAGCGACTGAACTGAACTGAACTGAAATCACCCAGTTTGCAGCCCTTTGCAGCCTTAAGAAACATATGAACTGCCCATCCCGCTTTGTGTCCATCCAGGCTGCAGCAGTGAGCTTCCCCTCACAACTGATTCAGTTAGGCCAAAATAAAAGTCTAGCAGGTAATTCAGGGGCAGTCAAAATGTGAGGACAGGTATTCATTCCTAACTCCTCTCCTTGCTGCTAGTTGCTTTGACACGGCCATTTCTCCCCTAAAGACCATAGTTATCCACCTGCACACACTTGTGCTTTCTGGGTGTGGAACTGCCCTATATCCTTTCCCTTTCAGGCACCTGGTTGGTAGCAGTTTACAGCTTATACCATCCATCTGTATACCAGAACACTTCAATCATATCTGACTCTTTGCGACCCTATGGACTATAACCAACCTGTAGGGTTTCTCTGTCCATGAGATTCTCCTGGAAAGAATCCTGAAGTGGGTATCTTCCTGACTCTCTCTCCTCCAGGGGATCTTCCTGATCTAGAGATCAAACCTACATCTCTATGTCGCCTGCATTGGCAGGTGGCTTCTTTACTACTAGCCCCTATACCATCCATTCTAAGCACCTATTGCTACATGAGAAATTGGGTTATGGTTGGGTTAAGTGTTGGTGGTTTAAGACAATGTACATTTATCATCAGAAAGTTTCTATGGGTCAGGAATCAGGCATCTGAACCTCTGCTTCAGTGTCTCCCCGAAGGCCGAGATCAAGATGTTGACTAAGGCTGGAGCTCATCTGAAAGCTCAACTAAGGAAAGATCTACCTCAAATTCATTTACATTGTTGTTGGCTGCCTTTGGTTTCTTTTAAACCAATGCTCTATCAGCCTGGGTTTCTTGCTGGTTATTGACCAGAGACCATCCTCAGTTACTTGGGATGTGGGCCTCCCCAACATGACTACTTGCCTCATCAAACCTGGCAAAGGAAAGTGTTTGCTAGCAACAGAGAAACCAGAATCTTTTGTAATTTAATCATAAACATGGCATACCTTCAAAGTCAAGATAATATATGGATGATAAACAATTTAAGAAAAAGGAGGAGATTACATAAGGCAGTACTCACACAAAGGTGGGAACATTGGGGATCATCTTAGGACCTGATGACCACATCTCTTGTTTTGTTCCTTAAATGCTGCCACACCTTTGTAAATGGTTCCCTCTGGCTGTGTCATCTGTTTCTTTCCTCAATGCTGACTGATATGAAGGGTGATAAAGGGAATTTAATCACTCTTCTCTTACCCACTGTGACATATTACTGTTCATTCTGAATATGTGCTGGTTTCCAAGATTCACCAAAACTTAGGAAAGCTATGTAGATTTGAGACTAACAAGGGAAATCAGTGTCTCACATTCTCAACATATGCAGTCATCCAGACCACCTGTAAATTTAACATTTCATCTGAAGTATGGAATAAAACTTCTGGACTGATTTACATGCATGTCAGATTAGATCAAAGAAAAACTAGTTCATGAGAAATTATGGAAGATCAAAGACCAGGGAAAACTCAGCAAGTGCATAAGAAAAGTGTGTAGGGAGAACAACTGAAAAATGTAGTAATGAAATCAACATTAAATGTGATCATGGAGGGGACAGAATCAGAGTTGGAGGGACAATATCTAATGTGACTTGCAAGTGATAAATAAAGACTGTAAACAAGTAGAGGGTCAAGAAAGGAAGAGATGAGAATGTCCAGAAAAACCATGAAACAGACGCAGCTGCCAGAACAAAAGGAAAAGAAGCCATTGCATTTGGAGCAAGAGAAGCTGGGTTAAAGACTCTCACATACACATAAGCGCTGTGCAGAAAAAGCATGCATATTAGGAATTCTCTTTTTAAGAAAATAAGAGAAAGTCTAGCTTAATTTTCCTTTTGCCCCCTTTTCATTTTAATTATCAAGTAATAAAATATTGCAAACATAACTTCAAGGAAATAATACCAAACCAGAATCAGAGACTATAGACCCATTTGCTCAAACACAAACATCAACTTACCATGAGATACAGAGCATTTCACTTAATCATTTTTCACTTTCATTTCCCCATCTATAAAATGGGATAATAATTGCTACCTTACTTACATCACAAGAATGTTGTGAAGGTTAGCAGATAAGATCATGAATGTAAGGTATTTTGAAAAGCAAAGAGCCTCAAATAAGTGTTATTTAAAATGCTTTTTTAATTTAAAAAGTATTAATTTTAATTTAAAAATATTAAATAATACTTTTTAATACTTTTCAAAACTCAATCATGTGGCACATACTTATGACAGTGATAGGTCTCAGCAAAGCATCTGTTCACAGGCATCTCTAAATTTTGTCATTAAAATTTTAAAAGCACAAAATTTCTTTACTTTGCTTACGATTGGGCTATTTGGTAACTACTGAACTAAAACATATAATATATAAAAATATATCAACTTAATAGCACTAGAGAATTTTTCCCTAAGATATAATTCAGTAATTCATGTCAGCTCAATACTGTGAAAAATGAGGATAATGTTTTCTAATATTTCCTGACATAGTTTTCTTCACAGTAATAAGATATCTCCCTAGGAAATGTTTGGAGAAGGCGATGGCACCCCACTCCAGTACTCTTGCCTGGAAAATCCCATGGATGGAGGAGCCTGTAGGCTGCAGTCCATGCGGTCACTAAGAGTTGGACACGACTGAGCGACTTCCCTTTCACTTTTCACTTTCATGCATTGGAGAAGGAAATGGCAACCCACTCCAGTGTTCTTGCCTGGAGAATCCCAGGGACGGGGGAGCCTGGTGGGCTGCCATCTATGAGGTCACACAGAGTCAGACACAACTGAAGAGACTTAGCAGCAGCAGCAGCTAGGAAATGTTATCTTGGAGTGAGAACCAGATGATATAGGAAACATTCCTGTAGACAAAAGAAAAGGAAGGGAGGGAGGAACAGGAGCTTTACCAAGGGTAGAAGATAAAAAGAGACTAAAAGAAAATGTTAATGCTTGTTTTCTGCTCTCCTAGCATATGCGGGTAGAAAGGAGGTGTGGTAAAAAGACACTGGGCAGTTTAGGAGGAAACTAATCTGACAAAATCAGGTCCTATAAGAGACTGAATGCCCTAATGGAAAGAAATATCTCCCACCAATATGAACTGAGCGCTGCACAGAAGTGATGGCAGTATGTGCATAGGGAAAGGAAGACCTGGGGTCAGGGTCACAGACTGCCCGAGCTGCTGTGAGATACGATGCACCAACAGGGGACACTGAAAGCCTCTGGGAAGGAAAAGCTAGCCTGCCTACCACGCGGCATTGTGTTTGTACAGATCATGATGAATCTATGTTGGAGGCTGGGATGAAAAGTGTAAAGCCAAGGACAGAGGATTTGGTTGGGACTAAGAGGATTCATAGAAGCAAAGAAAGCCAAAGAGAAGCCAGCTCACCCCAGGAGGTACTCCAAGTGTCACCAAGTTTCCCAGCTCTGCTCAAAATGATGGTTGGAAGCCCCATGGCTGACAGGGAAATCAAAAGGCCGCAGAAGGGCCCATGCTTAGATGGAGCTCTCTACCCACACGCTGAGAAAGGCTGCAGAAATCTCCCTCTCCAGCCTATGTTGCACTCTGGAATATTCCCCAAGGAAAAAAAGCTCTGAAACTGGGTGGAGCTCTGTTTTGGCTTAATATAGATTCGAAAGGAAAAGCGTTTAAGCTAGATGGCATTCACATACGTTTACTTAGTAAGTTCACATTTTATCTAACACTCAATGGATGGTGCTTTAAAACAAAGTTCAAGTAAGTTATGGATATATTTGTGTACATCTGGCTATTTATGTATAAATTCCAACTTTTCTGAGTTTCTAAACATGCTTCAAATATACATTTTAAAAGAAGTATACCATTTCAGATCCACAAAGATCTGATCAGATCACTCAGCAGGAGTAAACATAATTTGCATTAATATGTGTCTTACTGTGGAATGACAGATTCTAAAGTGACTTTATATGTGTGCCATGGTACATTATATGTGACAAGTGCCCAATGGTACAGGGCAAGTGTCCTCAGGCAATAGTGCCCTCTTCTTTGGGATGAGATATGAATCCTATAAACCAAAGTGCAGTGGGAGCGCAGCCCACGATTATTTATTTTATAGCTCACAGGCTTTCTGTACAAGGTATTCATAAGCTAAATAGAAATTTTGAATTGGAATTCTAAGTCTGCCTGAAGAAGTGCATGTTACAACAATATAAATAAGGAATAGTTTATATGACTTGGCTTATTTTCATTCCATTCAAAAAAAAATTCTTTATGGGATATGTAAATATCAGAAACATTTGAAATACTGAGCAGATTTTTAAAACTCTGAAGCAAGGGAGAGGAGACCATATATTGAAAATGGGAAACAAATGCCCAGTTCTGAAAAGGCATATTAGTAACCTCATTATTCAGATACTTGCTATTTAAAACATCTTATCTTCAGAATCTCATAAAAAACAGTTAATAACATCCTATTTTTCAGGAAAAAAAGTGTGTTTAAAGTTTTAGAAAATGTCTTAAAGCTAACTTAGCATATGTGTCTCTGCAGACAATACCAAAAAAACAATAAACCACACACAAAAAAAGATGTTTTGACTTCCTTATTAAACAGTGGCTTCCATGCATGAGGTCAAATAATTATTCTGGCTGACTTTTTCCTTTAATCAACAATTTCAAGTATAGTCTTATTGACATTAATCATAAAATTTCCCAGTTTATTCAACCAAAGGTAAGAATCCTAGGGATTCCTTGTTGATATATGAAACATTTCACAATAGTAACCATCTGTACCCTCCCTCAAGCAGCTTCATATTTTCCAAAGAGCCAGTCATAATTACTAGATTTTTGAAAAGTGGACCAGCAGCAATGAATCTTAGATATATGTTGGGTTAGAGATCTCTATGAGATGAAATTTTTTTATTTCAAAAATACCCCACTTTATACAGTTCTGTTTCTTATATGAAGAGATGGATTATGGCCTAATATGCACCCAGAATATCTACCTACAAATTCTCTGTGACCGAGACTGAGGTTTAAGGCCCACTTTTTTTTTTTTTAATTACTCAATCCATTTGGGCTTCCCTGGTAATTAAGACAGTAAAGAATCTGCCTGCAATACAGCAGGCCCAGTTGATCCTGGGTTGGGAACATCCCCTGAAGTAGAGAATGGCTACCCACTGTAGTATTTTTGCCTGGAAAATTCCATGAATAGAGGAGCCTGGTGGGCTACAGTCCATGGGGTCACAAAGAGTCAGACACCACCGAGAGACTAACACTTTCACTTTCACTCAACCCACCCATTTTCCACCTGAGAGTTTTTGAGACATCCAGCACCTACCTTTTGGGGCAACCTCTGAAATTAGTGACTTAATTGCTTTTTTGATTTTCAGTTTCAAAAGCCAGATATTAAATTAAGGTGGAACTTCAGCTGCCAGTATGCTTTAGTAGATTCTGCATCCTTGAAAGCATTGCTAATAATTTGTAATGTAAGTTTATAAAAGTAAAGTTATTTTTAGTTTGTAATTATATATATGATGTGTGTGTGTATGCACGTATGCGCATGCACGCTTAGTCATGTCCAACTCTTTGCAATCCCATGGACTGTAAACTGTCAGCCTCCTCTGTCCATGGAATTCTCCAGGCAAGAATACCAGAATGTGCTATTTTCTACTCCAGGAGATCTTTCTAAAGCAAGCATTGAAACTTCATCTCTTGGATCTCCTCCATTGGCACATTGGCAGGTGGATTCTTTATCAACTGCACTACTGGGAAGTATATATATATGTGTGTGTGTATATTTATATATATAATGTACAAAAAGTAAGAGAGTTTGAACTTATCTGAGTCTATAGCAACCAATGTGCTTACTTTTGAAATGATTGCTAGCACTGAATGAATTTTTAAAGAGTTAGTAGGTTGGTAGAGAACATGTAGCTGAATTTGACTTTGGTAAAAAAGTTGATTCAAAAATAAATGATCATCTTGTATATTGCCTCCTTTGCTATGCAAAAGCTTTTAAGTTTAATTAGATCTCACTTGTTTATTTTCATTTAATTTCCAAAATACACAAGCAGCTCATACAAGTCATGCAGCTCATACCAGGAAAATAAATAGCCCAATCAAAAAATGGGGAAAAGACCCAAACAGACATTTCTCCAAAGACATACACATGGTTAGCAAATACATGAAAAGATGCTCAACATCACTCATTAGAGAAATGTAAATCAAAAACTAATAATGAGATATCATTTCACACTGGTCAGAATGGCCATCATAAAATAGACTACAAACAAATGCTGAAGAGGGTATGGAGGAAAGGGAATACTCGTGTACTGTTGGTGGGAATGTAAATTAAACAAACCCCTATGGAAGACAATATGGGGATTTCTTTTAAAAAACTAGGATTCAAATCAGCATATGACCCAGCAATCCCACTCCTAGACATGTACCCTGAGGAAACCAAAATTGAAAAAGACACATGTACCCCAGTGTTCACTGCAGCACTGTTTACAATCGCTAGAACATGGAAGCAACCTAGATGTCCACAGACAGATGAATGGATAAAGCAGCTGTGGGACATATATACAACGGAATATTACTCAGCCATAAAAAGGAATGCATTTGAGTCAGTTCTAATGAGGTGGATGAATCTAGAGCTTATTATATAGAGTGAACTAAGTCATAAAGAGAAAAACAAATACAGTTTACTAACTCATATATACAGAATCTAGAAAGATGATACTGAAGAAATTATTTGCAGGGCAACAATGGAGATACAGACATAAAGAACAGATTTATGACCAAGGAAGGAGAGGGTGGGATCTATGGAGAGAGTAACATGGAAACTTACATTACCATATGCAAAATAGATGGCCAATGGAGATTTGCTGTAGGTCTCAGGGAACTCAAACTGGGGCTCTGTATCAACCTAGAAGGGTGGGGGGTGGGGGAGATAGGAGGGAGACTCAGGAGGGAGAGACATACGTATATCTATGGCTGGTTCATGTTGATGTTTGGCAGAATTCAACAAAATTCTGTAAAGCAAATATCTTTCAATTAAAAAATGAATAAATTTAAAAGAAAAAAAGTAAATAACTGGTCATGCTTACCTTATACAATTGCTTACACTTCTGGCTACTTCCGGCTTCTGTTTTGAATCTCAAGTTGCTTAGAAAGTAGCCAAAATATTAATATGTTAGAAGTGCCCAAAATATAGTGGAAGTAAATTTTCAGCAACTTTGGGATAATCTATTTCCTGGCTGGATATTTTAAATATTTTAATTTTTCTAAAAATTCATGTATGGTAAGTCACATTCATACCCTAAAATTTATAGTCCCTGAGTAGCAATAATTCCTGCTTATGCCACTGACTTACAACCTTGACAACTCCTTCCTTATTTATTTATTTTTTACTGTCATGAAACTTAACTCTGCAGGATCTAGCAGAAAGGCAATCCCCCCTTGTTATTTTCTCCTCCACACTTAGAATTCTCAAACGAGGTTGATTAAAGAATTGGTATGGATGTGGCTTATCACACAAGATACTGCTGGCTGCCTAGCAAGAAAACTGAA
This sequence comes from Bubalus kerabau, assembly GCF_029407905.1. Lineage (NCBI taxonomy): Eukaryota > Metazoa > Chordata > Mammalia > Artiodactyla > Bovidae > Bubalus > Bubalus kerabau. Next base: position 4,203,286 of record NC_073635.1, on the reverse strand, counting down.
ATATGACAAAACATCAAAGGTGTGATTAAACATAGAATTGAAATGAGAACATACTCGCTGATCCTCTTGAAAATCATATTCAGCTATGCAACATTATCAGAAAAGTACAGGCAAAATACCTCTAAAAAATCATTTTGTTATAGCTCATTTAATTCTAAAAAGTTTTGTTTTTTTTTTCCATTGAAGAGCAGGCTCCCTTAAGGGTCATTTCTTTATGTTTAAGGTTGGTGACCCTATGAGTGTACAGATGACTTTTAGAGAGTGAAAAGGAAAAGACCATGTAAATGCATTCTGTTTTATTATTATAAATATCAGTTATCAAGTAATTGATATTTTTATAAATAATTGATATTTTCTATAAATTGAAAAATTTATAGAAAAATATTTTCTATAAATATCTATATTTCTAAATGGATTCTTTTTCAATTATAACTTCATCATTTAGAACTTTTAGGGTTACATAAAAGTACGGAAAAAATGCCTGCTTATCAGGAATCCTGTTTTATGTTATTAGAATTGTCTTAACCATCGAGACATAATAGAGTAGAAGTCAGTTGGTTAGAATTGGACTTTTCATTTAATAAATTAACCTCATGTCCCTTGGGAATTTTTTTTTATTCTTTGTTCTTTCTATATATTAAATAAATGTAAAAGTAGCCACCACTTTCAATAAAATATGGTGCATATCTTAATTGCTTAACGTGAAGGAATTTTGAGATCACAGAAAGTTCTAGGGAAGTATCATGTATGATGTCAGCTTATCACTCCAAAGTTAATACATGTTCGTCTTTTGTTGTATCCCAGTAGCTGTTTAACATAAAGATCTAAAGCAGTAGTTCTCAAACTTCATGGAATCACATGGAAAGATTGTTAAAAAACAGGATTCTGGGCCTCACCCTTAGTTTCTGATTCAGGAGGACTAAGATGGCATCTTAGAATATGCATTTCTAACAAATTCCCAGGTGATACTACCAGTCCAGTCACTCCACTTGAAGAACTCCTAATCTAAAGAATAGCTTTGTTCTGTGAACACACATAAAATGGTAACTATAAACTATATTAATGTGACTGTAGAATACAATAAACTTCCAAATGCATTTCTCTCTTTTCATTTCAACATCAGTTTTTGAAAGTTTTGCTAAAAACGTGGTCTGTACCATGACAAAAAAATCATCCAACCTGGATTGCTTAGGTGAATTACATCCTTAACAGGAGAAATGACTGGCTAGACAGCTTCATTAGACCATTGTACCATAAACTGTTTTTCTCGGCACACAATAGTTAGTAGTCTAGCTAACTCAATAAAAACAATATTAATACTGTTACATTACCCAGCGATCACATTGCCATTGGCGTCAGCTTCTGTGAAAGGTATTCCTAAATTGGAAGTTAGCCAAATTACTTCAGACAATCTCAACTTACAGCACAATGTAATTTGGAAATGGCCATATGGCAATAAATATGGCTGCAAAATATTTCACAAGCCCTTGCTCAGCCTTCTTGGGTGATAGAACAGAGTATCTAGAGGTTGCCTTAATGATAATTCATATATATGTGTGTGTGTGAGTGTATGTTAAAAATATTACCATAATCTTTGGCTCTACAGCCACAGAAAAATAAACATTCTTTCCTTCTGAAATTGAATAAACAAACATTTTGTCACTATAGTCACTTTTAATACACAAATCCTTGTCTCTGCTCAGTAAGAAGCGGTGGAAATGAGCAACAGGATTACAAGCAGGAATTTTTTTATTGTGTAACTGGTCATGCTTTCTTCCACAAAAGAGTAAAAATTGCACCATTTTTGTGTACTTGATGAAACAAAAGAACTAACAATGACAACATTAAAGCAGAAATATTTAAAACCTGATGGAATCTGGAGTGAGGTCAGTTCCCATTTCTCCCTCTGCTGTATATATCAGTTAGGAGACTATGGAGGACTTCTCATAATAAGTACTAGCTTTTCTATTCTCTTGCCTTTTAACATTATCCTTCAAGTACAGCTACCTTCTCAGACAATCAACGTGACTTTCTATGACTTCTCAGTAAATGAAGCTCACTCCACTAACCCAAGGGTACTGTCAATCTAAAATATCTATATGAAAGCTTGAATTGCACATTTTATGATCAGCCAACTGTACTTAGGCAGTGGCCATACTTAGAAGAGAGCCATGTTCTTATCTTTTAAAATCATATTCTACTGTACCTTCTCACCAATATTAGAAACCTATCATTTTGCATACTAAATGCAACATTACTAAAATGCAACAGAATGAATTGATAGCTCTATTTCTACCAAAAGAAACTTCAAGATTGTTATTTCTTTCAGACAGAAATCTCAAGTAAATAGCATTAAAGATTTTTAAAGTGTCTCCATAGACATGTGGCTGAAGAATATGAGATTAGCAAATCTATATCCCATGCGACTGGCCCTATGCTAATTCTGGCAAGTGTTTCTCTTTATTAAGACATTTCTTTTCCCAGTGTGTTTATATCAGAGATTGTCTACTTTTTCAGGGTATTGGGGATAAGAAAACTATCATCTGACTGCTTTCAGCCCTTTCTAAAAGACATGCTAGATCTTACTATTCATTCTTCAACAATTTACCTATCCTGTGTGAATGAGGGAGTTTGTCAGATAGTTTTCCAAAGATAGATTATTCTGCCTTAATAAGATTGGATGGTCATTAAGTCAGACGGTGGTATTTTGTGTTTTCTTCTTTACCTAAATCAATTTTTAATTATCTAACCTCACATAACAAGTGGGGCCTAAAAAGAAGCTAAATCATTGGCAAAGCAGGCCTCAGTATGGCTATATTGTGTTTTCTACCATCTTAAATGTGAAATAGAGCTGACCACCTTGGTTGAAAATACGAACTCAAAATTCCCTCAGGCTAGACTACTGCCCCCACTGTAACTGAGCTGCTATTTCTTGCCTGTCACAACTCTGACCTTAGAAAGCTTCCCTTTGGTAAAAATGAAAGCCCAAGAGTACAGAGAGTTTTTCAACAATGTCATGAGTATAACACATGTATGAGATATTAGGTGAGATTAGGTGGTCACAATAAAATTTTGATATAATAAAATTCATACTAAATTTAAAGCAGGAGACCAACCTGGATTTGTGACTTGGATCCATTCTTTGCTATTTGTGGAAGTCTCCCAACTTATGTGAGCTTGAGTCCTCATATCATAAAAAGAGGAGGGTGAGCATAATAATACCTTCTTCATAACACTATTTCGAGCATCTAAACTTATATATTTTAAAATACTTTTGAACTACAAAAAATCTACATAAATGTTAGGTTTTTTTAGCTCCACTCTCCCCAGCTCAGTTTCCCTTTGTTTTCTAAGAGGATCAATCCTCCAGAAAATCTTGAAATTCAACTTATAACTTCAATGACCACCAATGTCTTGCTGACACCCATATTTCCACTTTTTGTTTGAAATTCTACCCCACTGCAAACCTGCTGGCCACCACCACCTCTACTCATGAGTCATTCTAGAGCCATTCTTTGCTTCCCCAAGCTCCACAAGTCAAAATCAGAAATACACTCTTCTGCTTCTTAAAATCTGCCAACTTTCTTACATTCCCCTTCTTAGAGACTGGAACTTGGTGACCACTATTATCAGCTTTCTCTTTACTATCTTTATCCAGCTGGTCACCAACCTTGCTAATTCTATGTCATTAATACTGCTTGGTGCCATATTTTTATATCAATCACTATTCAAATTGTTAAGGTTTAAAATGTCATCTCTTGCTTCCTGAATTGAGGGGAGTATTAATATTTCTAACAGTTTTTTTTTTTAATTTTAGTCTCCTCACTACACTTAACCTTATCCCTCAACAGTGCTGCCAAAATGCTTTCATTAAACACATGGTCTGCTTGAAATCCCTCATTAATCTGCAACCCTCTTGAGAGTGAAATCAGAATTCCTCCATGAAGACTTCCCAGATCTAGATTCCTTCTGGAGCCATCTCCCCTCCAGCCCCTCATCATTCACACCCTAATTCTCGATCATGGTACAACTGGAAGTTCTCTAAAGGTGCCTCAAGTTCCACCAAGTGTTTCCTTTTCACAGACCTCTCTGACTCCCTGAAAGTATGTTTTTCTTCACCTCTCATTCTTGAAGGATTATTAGGTCCACACTCTTTCCAGAAACTCTGCCTCAGACTGAGCTTAAGGCCTCCCTGTGCTGCCAGACCACCTTTGTCATTCATAATACACTAACAATTTATAATTATTGCTTGTCCTTTGTCTCAATTAAAATGTAAGTATAAATTTTTGTTTTAATATCTAAATTGTCAGTGTCATTTTTGCCCAGAATACTATAGATGTTCAAGAAACGATTGCTGAAGAAGCACATTTTTCCTAGGCATTTGTTTTCTTATTCTTTGAGTTGTTGAAAAGTCACTCAAATATTTCAAACAACTGAGCTAATGATGTCTCTTTGAATAGCCTCAATACTACCATACCACCTACTTGCTTTCATATATCCCTAAACAAAACTTTGTCATTAAGATCTCATATATGTAAAAGGCTAGAAATTTCAATCCTAGGGAAATAAGTTGCATTTTTTATCCAATTCTATCACAGGGATTCCAATTATAGGGCTACTCTCTGATTTCCAGAACATAGAAATAAAAATTACCAAATAACCTAGTCTCATTACGAGCAGCACTAAAGGTTGGGAAGGTCTTTCTTTGAAGAAAGATGACTCAATGTATTAAAACAAATCTGATATTGGAGATTTCTTCAATGCTTAAGGACTTTTATCTTTTATCCATTAATCTTATAAGTGTAAATGTGATAAATTTAAAATGCTATAAGTCTTCTCACTTAAAAAAATATGTTCCATACTAAATATGCCTAGGTTGTTTCACATATTTTCAGAATTTCTATAGTTAAAAAAAAAAAAGTAATTTTTGTTTTGTTTTCTTTTGGTTAGTATTGTAAATGGTGCTAATTTATAAATAATCGTTTCAGAAAAATGAGAATGTTGTCATCAGGAAGATGCTTTTTAAAAGTGACTCCTTTATTTCATAAAATGTTGTATAAAAGAAATAAAAAGGAAGCCAGATTGTATGGAATATTCTTCTTCATTGTCATAAACATGTCCATCATTAAAGAAACAGAAAGCACAATGTAATTAAAGTGGTCCACAAGTTACTTTATAATTAACATAAACTTGAGATCAAGACTTAAATTTACTGATTGTTTTCTTTATGTTTCTTCCTCTTTTTCATCCTGTGACCACACCTACTTTACACTAACGAGATTATCCTACCAAATTCTGTCCCCTCCTATAAAAACAAATATTTGCATGCTAGAAATCTTGTAATTCAATTTCTTTCTTTAAAGACATTTTGGAAAAGAGTTCCTTTTCCTTTTTTCTACCTTTAGAAAAATGAAATGTTTCAAATGAATAATTTCACTAACATCGCATGTTCAGTTTTGTGTCCTTGTACTAAGCTAAATGCTGTAATAACTTTTATTTTGTAGCTCTAAAAGATAATATGGAATATTCCAAAGTTTTTTCAGTGATATCTTTTAGCGAAAATACAATTTACTGGGTTTTAGTAAAATTCTTTCCAAAGATCCTTTGGCACTCCTGTCACTAGCCTTTTTTTTACCAAATTCCCTGCTAGTTAAGCAATAAGCCAACTGTAAGGCAGAAAATTGCTCATGTGATAAAATAATCACCTAAAAGGTGTTGCTGTGGTGACCCAAGGACGAAAGAGCAGATAAAACCAAGGAGGGTCTTGGAACGCAGGAACAGAAAAACCAGACCCTGTTCATCCTTCCCTCCCCCAGGTTGTAACTATTAATGGATTTCAGGTCTTCCTGAGCAGTATAACCTGTCTCCCCTCCTACTCCATAGTGAGTGAAGTCGCTCAGTCGTCTCCAACTCTTTGTGACCCCATGGACTGTAGCCCACCGGGTTCCTCCATCCATGGGATATTCCAGGCAAGAATACTGGAGTGGGTTGCCATTTCCTTCTCCAGGAGATCTTCCTGACCCAAGGATTGAACCCGGGTCTCCCGCATTGTAGGCAGACACTTTACCATCTGAACCACCACCTATCCTACCCCATAGGGAGAAAATATTTGCCTTACTCCTCTCCACCCAACTCAGTATACGTGCCTCACCCATTCAGCAAATGACATGCAAGATCCCTATCCCACTTCTTGTACCCTGATAAAAGTGGACTAAGGACCCCTTTTTAACGTCCTTCTCCCTCAAGCTGGCCTGCTGTTCTAATAGCATATCCCACTCCTAATAAACTTTATTTCCCTTTCATTCTGCTTCATGCCTGGAAATTCTTTTCCAACCCTCTCCCGGACCACAACATTTTTGGTGGCCCATATGAGGAGCTTGGGGCCTCTTCCCCACCTCCTCGCGTCTCCTTTCTCATAGGGACCCTCTGCAAACAGGCGAGTGCTATGGAAGCAACTGAGGAACTCTGGCCAGGGTCACCCTCCGGTGTGTTCCAAAGGCCCCACTGCTCACCATGCCTCAGTAGCTGCTGCCTGAATGGGTGAGGGTCTCTCCTTAGTCTTCTTTCCAACTGAAGATTAGGCCAAGCAATATTGTGTGGGCATGGGTCAGGCACTTAAAAGCCTTTAGGGCGCTGGCCACATGAAGAACCCCGTGAGAGGATAAGGGGGCCACAGAATGGATCAGGCCACAAGGGCATCCGCCCCCAGCAAGACAATGTCCGTGCGCTGTGTCAGGCACATAATGGTTGGAGCAAAGCAGAGACCATCATCCCCTGGCCACCGCCTCCCCAATAGGATTATAAGGCATGTTCCTCAGCTTTCTTCCCTGTCACATTCACTTCTTTCCCTTTTGTTCTGGATTGATTTACAGGAGCCTAGGTGTTGCCTCTGAGCCATCCCAAGAGTTCCTTCCATGTTTCAGGGAATCACCAAATGGTGAATCACCCAGTTGCTCCTGGGAATCTCGGTCCTTCTCTGCCCGCGGTCACATGGTGCCTTAGCTGCCCGGTTCTCAGGGGTCACCTCTCACTATCAGACACAACTGTTGGGATGGTTGGCCATTTTTGTGCCGTTAGTCACACAGAGAGATCACTGGGGCAAAAGGGACGCCTTTCTGTCAGCCGGCGACTCTCAGTACCCCCATTCTATGGCAGGTAAGCTAAGAGTGGTCTAGTATGTCCTGGGAGCCTCTCTCAGAACTCACCCCTTGCTACATTCTCAGAAACTGGAAGATTTTGAACCTCCAAAAGGCCTGGCCCCAATACAAACTGGGGGACACTGCCCCCCCCAAATGGCCTCTGAATGGCACACTAGCTTTTGCCAAAAGCAGGGAAAGGACTCAGAATTTCCATACGTTCAGTCCTTCATGGCTCTCAGTCAGAATCCAGGTTTGAGGGACTCATGCCTCATGTCTTTCTGTTGCCTCCCTATCTCCTGTCCCCCTTTGTCTCTCTCCATCAGATTTCCTAGACAACCCCTACTTGACCTTTCATATCCAGATGATCTATAGGAAAGGATTCTGAAGTTCCCTTTGGTCCAGGTCTTACTCCGATATTCAAAAGTCTGAAGGATCAAAAACTCTCTTCTATGCTTATCTCTCAGTTGGGGAGGGAGCCAAGTTTCCCCCACTCCTGAGCATGCTAAAGAATTCCCTTCTAAATCCTCCTGTTTCTCAGGGTAGGGAGGGACCAAGCTTTCTATACGCCTGCAAATTCCCAAACTCTTCAGATTCTTCTGATGGAACAAAGACCTCACTTCCCACCAGAGGGACAATTCAAGATTTTTAATCAGCTGATCTTCCCTGATATCTGAGTCAATTTGAGCACTATTTGGTCTATAATTTAGGTATAAAACTATGACTACAGAAAGGAAAGATGACTTTTTGCCACAGGGTAGCCATGACATTCTTTAGACTCCAGAGAAAACTGGTTAAAATGAAATTTTTTTCTTGAAAACTGCAAAACCAGTTCTTTTTGCAAATGCAATGAAAAACAAGTAGCTTGTTAAAAGCCCTGCCTAGGGAAAAGCTTGAAGTTAACCCTTTCCATGTTCTTGAAATACACAGCCCACTTTGCCTGAGACCTCAGCTTTGGGCAAATCAGAACTTCAAGCAAAAAAAAAAAAAAAGGTGGGGGGGAGGGGGGTGTCAAAGACACATGTTCAATCTCAAGCAAAAAACTATGAGATCTATGTCTGTCTGTCTGAATTTATGTATGTCTCAGTGTGATTCTTTTTGGGTTTTTTTTTGTTTTTTGTTTTTTACTTTTTTTTTTTTAATTTTATATAATTGTATTAGTTTTGCCAAATATCAAAATGAATCCGCCACAGGTATACATGTGTTCCCTATCCTGAACCCTCCTCCCTCCTCCCTCCCCACACCATCCTCCTGGGTCGTCCCAGTGCACCAGCCCCAAGCATCCAGTATCGTGCATCGATCCTGGACTGGCAACTCGTTTCATACATGATATTTTACATGTTTCAATGCCATTCTCCCAAATCTTCCCACCCTCTCCCTCTCCCACAGAGTCCATAAGACTATTCTATACATCATTGCTGAAGTTGTAAATGAGTTCTAATTGGCCTAAAGAAAAGTAAGCACTTATAAATCAGACAATTCTAAATACAAGAGAAATTAACCTATATGAATATCATATTCATGTGAACTGGGAAATAGTCAATATTAAATATATAGTATTAATGCTTGTTTGCTAATCTAATATAGACATGTCTAAGAGTCATTAAGTATGGTATTTTAATTGTGCCTAGGTTTATTATAAGTTGCTGCTACTGCTAAGTCGCTTCAGTCGTGTCCAACTCTGTGCGACCCCATAGACGGAAGCCCACCAGGCTCCCATCCCTGGGATTCTCCAGGCAAGAACACTGGAGTGGGTTGCCATTTCCTTCTCCAAGGAACTTATTATAACTTATTATAAGTTAAATGTTGTTATATTTTTATATCCATTACAAGTTTGTCAACAAGGAAAGTACCTCGAGTGAAGAAACTTCAAAAAAATGTAAATGAGATATGAGCTTTGGGATAAACTTTATTAAGAATGGAGTATTACTCAGCCATTAAAAAGAATACATTTGAATCAGTTCTAATGAGGTGGATGAAACTGGAACGCATTATACAGAGTGAAGTAAGCCAGAAAGAAAAACACCAATACAGTATACTAACACATATATATGGAATTTAGAAAGATGGTAACAATAACCCTGTGTACGAGACAGCAAAAGAGACACTGATGTATAGATCAGTCTTCTGGACTCTGTGGGAGAGGGAGAGGGTGGGGGGTTTTGGGAGAATGGCATTGAAACATGTATAATATCATGTATGAAACGAGTCACCAGTCCAGGTTTGATGCACGATACTGGATGCTTGGGGCTGGTGCACTGGGACGACCCAGAGGGAGGGTATGGGGAGGGAGGAGGGAGGAGGGTTCAGGATGGGGAACACATGTATACCTGTGGTGGATTCATTTCGATGTTTGGCAAAACTAATACAATATTGTAAAGTTTAAAAATAAAATAAAATTAAAAAAAAAGAAAAATCTAAAAAAAAAATAATAATCATACTTTATAAATGTCTGTCTAAAACAGTCTCTCTAGATTTTGGTAAACTGAATTTCTAGGGTAGTGCTTAACTAAGTGATGGAAGTTTATTGAATAGCTAGGACATCTCCAAATAAAATAAGATTGTGAAACATTCACTACTTAACACTAACTTCCTCTTACACAGAAACTAAAGAGATTTTGGACTACTAATGAACAATATTTGATGACATCCTGAGATATTCTCTAGAATATTTTTTTAGAAATTGTACTGGCATTTATGTTCACCAATCTATAGAATGCTAATATAAAGGCCAGTTCTTGGTTGCTTAAGGAAAATATGATGTGTGTTTTCAGTAAAGAAGGTATGAGGAATGAAATTACATTTTACGAAGAGAAAAGGAAGTAGGTCTGACTTACAGGTGGCTATTTCAGGATGGAAAAACAAAGTAATGGATACAGAAAGTGATAAGAAGGTGTGATGGAAAATGCCCCCCAAGGGAAGAGTTTTGTGCATAAATACAAGCTTTCTTGAGATACTGAACTGCTTTTGATAATGGATTTTAAGTTTCTTTACCTCTGAAGTAATGTGTTCTATGTTTACCTTTGAAATCTTCTTTGTTACTTTGGCTAAGTGAATATATAGTTTCACAATGATTTTTTTTTTCTTTTTTTTTTTTTTAATTTTATTTTATTTTTAAACTTTACATAACTGTATTAGTTTTGCCAAATATCAAAATGAATCTGCCACAGGTATACATGTGTTCCCCATCCTGAACCCTCCTCCCTCCTCCCTCCCCATTCCATCCCTCTGGGTCGTCCCAGTGCACCAGCCCCAAGCATTCAGTATCGTGCATCGAACCTGGACTGGCAACTCATTTCATACATGATATTTCACATGTTTCAATGCCATTCTCCCAAATCTTCCCACCCTCTCCCTCTCCCACAGAGTCCATAAGACTGTTCTATACATCAGTGTCTCTTTTTATATGATTGTATCTGACTGAGTGTTATAAACCCTTTTGACATTTATCAATGAAACTTCCTAAATAACTTGACTTCTAGCTAACTTTGAGATATTTCAGACGGCCCCTGAGACATCCCAAAGAGCTATTAAACTACCTGGGTTCATTGGACATGTTAAATTACATGGGAAGTACTGTTGAAGGAGTGATAAATCTTCTTAGGTTATAATGTATGGTTGATGTTACTAATATAGATATCCTAAAATTATATGGAATTCATATAGATCTGATATGCCCTGATAAAATGTTGTCAGTTATAATTCTAGTTATCATGTTATAGTGTTACAAGTCACAGCAATGACCAGGTTACTTTGTCAGTTGCAGTTTAATAAGATTTTAAATATGCCTTCTATGGTTTCACTCTGATACAATTGCAAGAATGCTGCTACTTCAAGATTTATGGAAAAGACTTTTCTAAAATTAAGTGATAAACAAATTTTGTTTGTTTGTTATCTGGTAAACTGACAACAGACTGGAATTTAGTCTACTCGCTATGTTAAGAGAACAAAGCTTTCTTAGAATGAAGCTTTCCATAACAGATTATGAATTTTTTTGCCTTTAAGGGATTCTTATTTGTTTTTAAAATCTTTTGTTACTTTGGTAAAGTAAATAAGCATTATTTAAGATTATGGTACATGTAAAACTCATTCTGCTTCTACAAAAAAATAACCCCTCACTGTTAGATTTTTGCTATTCTGATGCCCTTCAAACATGGCAACAGTCTACTCCTAAATTGGGGAATTAAAAATGCGTGAACAATAACTGTAAATCAGAGCCAGGGCTATGGAAATCCACGACGGCTGCTTGGCTTTTCCTGGCTCCCTGACAACCTCATTTTTGTTTGATGGGTTAAAGCCTTCCCTGTCTATAGGGTTAATGCCCTCATAATGAAAAAATCATGTTTCACTGAAGTTTTGTTAATTGTTAAACTAAGTTTCTAGTTTTGTTAATTAAGGTCTGAAAGTGAAAGTGAAGTCACTCAGTCGTGTCTGATTCTTTGTGACTCCATAGACTGTAGTCTATCAGGCTCCTCCGTCCATGGGATTTTCCTGGCAAGAGTTGCTGGAGTGGATTGCCATTTCCTTCTCCAGGGGATCTTCCCGACCCAGGAATGGAACACGGGTCTCCCGCATTGCAGGCAGACGCTTTACCATCTGAGCCACCAGGGAAGCCCCAATTAAGGTCTAGTGTTTACTAAGACTCACTTCTGAGATACTTCCTTGTTGTTATGTTATATTGCTAAAAGATTAAGTTATTAAAAAGGACACTATAAGTTTGTTTCTAAAGCTTATCTCAGTAAGCAATCTTCAGATAAAGATCAGATGTTCCATGATGTACAACCAGGAGATTAACACCAGGGTATAGTCATTTAACAAATGAAGTCAGATGACCTGCCGTATACTGGGCTATACCTAATGAAAGTTCTTGACTTAAATTCTTGCTTGGACCTTACTAATAAATGCTAGCTGTATTATTTTCTATGTCGCTTGTTTCAGAAGATTGTTTCTTATGTTACCAAATGTGTAACTGAGCATGTGATAAGCTGCTGATATGCAGTTCCGTATGAGAACATTGATTTTAATAATGCAACTCTAGATATGGGAAGAAGCAACAAGAGGGATTATTTTCCGGGACCAAGAGGCTAGTAAGACAGGCATGGTTCAGAGACTTTTGCTGCTTGCAAGGACTGGTCTAGTAAGAGCACATTGAGTGGCCTGTCAATGAAATCTTCAGTAGACTTGGGAATGAGCCTTCCCTGCATCACGGGACACAATAGCAATGAAATGTCCCAAAGCATGGTCAAATATGGGGCTATGAAGTGACCCTGATGGCTGGAAGTTGGCATTTGCCAGCTGCCTCTACAAAGATTACATCATAACCAATGCAAGCTGCTGACCTTCAACACCCCCTGAAAGCAGTTCAGGGTAGAGATCAGAGATAAAGCATTCTGTGAAAACCCAGAAGAACCAGCCTTCAGATAGTCAGATGTTTGCAGGTAAAGATTTTATGAGCCCAAATTCTTGCATCTTCTCATACCTAGAGAAACACTAACGTCAGCGTCACAAACCAATGTCTGATCCTGGTTCTCTTGGCTTACCCATGAGCAACTTTCCTACTTCTATTAATCTTTGGTCCATGTACTTTTAACTTTCTTGTTAAGTTTGTTTCTTCTAGAATACAACAAATCTCCAAGTGGTAGTACAAAAAGAATATTCTGTGACCAACACCCAGACGATGCTGAAACAAGTCACCTTTTATTTCATGGACTCTCATCTCCCTCTGTAAATGCACCCTGAGAGAGTAGGCCAAGGAAGCCAGAGCCCCATGATGCCCCTGTACAGCCTGAAGAAGTGAGAGTTGCCATCGCCCTTTACCTTTGAGACTGGGCTTCCAAATGCCTAAGAAGGGAAATGGGTAGATAGTTAGACATGTGCAGGGTATCAAAAGGGGCCAAAGAATTGGCCCTAAAATTAAAGAGAGGGAAGAATATGGTGACCCAAGGACGAAAGAGCAGATAAAACCAAAGAGAGTCTAAGAGTGCAAGAACGGAAAAACCCAGACCCTGATTGTCCTTCCCTCCCGCATGTTGTACCTATTAATAGATTTCAGGTCTTCCTGAGCAGTATAAATTGTCTCCCTTCCTACCCCATAGGTAAAAGATATTTGCCTTACTCTTCTTCCCCTCACATAATATATGGGCCTCATCCAATTGGCAAAAGACCCGCAAGACCCCTATCCCGCTCCTTGTACCCTGGGTATAAAAGTAGACTCAGGTCAGTTCACTAGCTCAGTTGTGTCCTACTCTTGGCGACCCCATGAACCGCAGCATGCCAGGCCTCCCTGTCCATCACCAACTCCCAGAGACTACCCAACCCATGTCCATTGAGTCTGTGATGCCATTAAACTGTCTCATTCTCTGCCATCCCCTTCTCTTCCTGCCCTCAATCGTTCCTAGCATCAGGGTCTTTTCAAATGAGTCAGCTCTTCGCATCAGGTGGCCAAAGTATTGGTGTTTCAACTTCAACATCACTCTTTACAATGAACACCCAGGGCTGCTTTCCTGTAGGATGGACTGGTTGGATCTCCTTGCAGGCCAAGAGATTCTCAAGAGTCTTTTCCAACACCACAGTTCAAAAGCATCAATTCTTCGGTGCTCAGCTTTCTTCACAGTCCAACTCTCACATCCATACATGACCACTGGAAAAACTATAGCCTTGACTAGACAGACCTTTGTTGGCAAAGTAATATCTCTGCTTTTTAATATGCTCTCTAGGTTGCTCATAACTTTCCTTCCAAGGAGTAAGCGTCTTTTAATTTCATGGCTGCAATCACCATCTGCAGTGATTTTGAAGCTCAAAAAAATAAAAGTCTGACACCATTTCCCCTGTTTCCCCATCTATTTGCCATGAAGTGATGGGACCAGATGCCATGATCTTCGTTTTCTGAATGTTGAGCTTTAAGCCAACTTTTTCACTCTCCACTTTTGCTTTCATCAAGAGGCTCTTTAGTTCTTCTTCACTTTCTGCCATAAGGGTGGTGTCATCTGCATATCTGAGGTTATTGATATTTCTCCCGGAAATCTTCATTCCAGCTTGTGCTTCCTCCACCCCAGCATTTCTCATGATGTACTCTGCATACAAGTTAAATAAGCAGGGTGACAATATACAGCCTTGACGTACTCCTTTTCCTATTTGGAACCAGTCTGTTGTTCCATGTGCAGCTTTAACAGTTGCTTCCTGTCCTGCATACAGGTTTCTCAAGAAGCAGATTAGGTGAGCTGATATTTCCATCTCCTTGAGAATTTTCCACAGTTTATTTTGATACACACAGTCAAAGGTTTTGGCGTAGTCAACAAAGCAGAAATAGATGTTTTCTGGAACTCTCTTGCTTTTTCGATGATCCAGTGGATGTTGGCAATTTGATCTCTGGTTCCTCTGCCTTTTCTCAAACCAGCTTGAACATCTGGAAGTTCACGGTTCATGTATTGCTGAAGCCTGGCTTGGAGAAATGTGAGCTTTACTTTACTAGCATGTGAGATGAGTGCAACTGTGCAGTAGTTTGAGCATTTGTGGACTAAGGACCCCTGTTCAATGTGCATTCTCTATTGAGCTGGCCTGTTGTTCTAACAGCGTCTCTCACTCTAATAAACTTCATTTCCCTCTCATTCTGTCTCATGTCTGGAAATTCTTTTCCAACCTGCACCTGGACCATGACAGTTGTGATTAATAATTGCTAATTAATTATTAATAATTACCTAAATGCTTTCTGATTAATAAGTATAAATTAATAATAAAATTGTCCCTTGAAGTGAGTTGTTGGTGAATACTCAGAAACCTCTGTCTCCTGCTTCTCAGTTAAAGATGTAATTATCTCAACAACACAGCCTTGTCTAACTTATTGAAACTTAGCCATGTGTGGGGGGCCACCCAAGATGGATGGGTCATGGTGGAGAAGTCTGACAGAATGTGGTCCACTGAACAAGGGAATGGCAAACCACTTCAGTATTCTTGCCATGAGAACCCCATGAACAGTATGAAATGGCAAAATGATAGGGTACTTAAAGATGAACTCCCCAGGTCGGTAGGTGCCCAGTATGCTACTGGTGATCAGTGGAAAAATAACTCCAGAAAGAATGAAGGGATGCAGCCAAAGCAAAAACAACACCCAGTTGTGGATGGGACTGGTGATACAAGCAAGGTCTGATACTGTAAAGAGCAATATTGCATAGGAACCTGGGATATCAGGTCCATGCATCAAGGCAAATTGGAAGTGGTCAAACAGGAGATGGCAAGAGTGAACATCGACATTCTAGGAATCAGTGAACTAAAATGGACTGGAATGAGTGAATTTAACTCAGATGACCATTATATCTACCACTGTGGGCAGGAATCCCTTAGAATAAATGGAGTAGTCATCATGGTCAACAAAAGAGTGGGAAATGCAGTATTTGGATGCAATCTCAAAAACGACAGAATGATCTCTGTTTGTTTCCAAGGCAAACTGTTCAATATCATGGTAATCCAAGTCTATTCCCTGACCAGTAATGCTGAAGAAGCTGAAGTGGAACAGTTATATGAAGACCTACAAGACCTTCTAGAACTAATACCCTAAAAAGATGTCCTTTTCCTTATAGAGGACTGAAATGCAAAAGTAGGAAGTCAAGAACCACCTGGAGTACCAGGCAAATTTGGCCTTGGAATATGGAATGAAGCAGGGCAAAGGCTAACAGAGTTTTGCCAAAGGAACGCAATGGGAACAGCAAACACCCTCTTGCAACAACACAAGAGAAGACTCTACACATGGACATCACCAGATGGTCAACACTGAAATCAGATTGGTTATATTCTTTGCAGCCAAAGATGGAGAAGCTCTATACAGTCAGCAAAAACAAGACCAGGAGCTGACTATGGTTCAGATCATGACTCCTTATTGCCTAATTCAGACTTAAATTGAAGAAAGTAGGGAAAACCACTAGACTATTCAGGTATGACCTAAATCAAATCTCTTATGATTATACAGTGGAAGTGAGAAATAGATTTAAGGAACTAGATCTGACAGACAGAGTGCCTGATTAACTATGGAATGAGGTTCATGACATTGTACAAGAGACAGGAATCAAGACCATCCCCAAGAAAAAGAAATGCAAAAAAAAAAAAAAAAACAGCTGTCTGAGGAGGCCTTACAAATAGCTGTGAAAAGAAGAGAAGAGAAAAGGAAAGATATAAGCATCTGAATGTAGAGTTCCAAAGAATAGCAAGGAGAGATAAGAAAGCCTTCCTCAGTGATCAATGCAAAGAAATAGAGGAAAACAACAGAATGGGAAAGACTAGAGAGCTCTTCAAGAGAATTAGAGATACCAAGGGAACATTTCATGCAAAGATGGGCTCAATAAAGGACAAAAATGGTATGGACCTAACAGAAGCAGAAGATATTAAGAGGTGGCAAGAATATACAGAAGAACTATACAAAAAAGATCTTCACGACCCAGATAATCACGATGGTGTGATCACTCACACTGACCTAGAGCCAGACATCCTGGAATGTGAAGCCAAGTGGGCTTTAGGAAGCATCACTTCAAACAACGTTAGTGGAGGTGATGAAATTCCAGTTGAATTATTTCAGATCATGAAAGATGATGCTGTGAAAGTGCTGCACTCAATATGTCAGCAAATTTGGAAAACTCAGCAGTGGCCACAGGACTGGAAAAGGTCAGTTTTCTTTCCAATCCCAAAGAAAGGCAATGCCAAAGAATGCTCAAACTACCGCACAATTGCACTCATCTCACATGCTAGTAAAGTAATGCTCAAAATTCTCCAAGCCAGGCTTCAGCAATACATGAACCGTGAGCTTCCAGATGTTCAAGCTGGTTTTAGAAAAGTCAGAGAAACCAGAGATCAAATTGCCAACATCTGTTGGATCATCAAAAAAGCAAGAGAGTTCTGAAAACATCTATTTCTTCTTTATTGACTATGCCAAAGCCTTTGACTGTGTGGATCACAATAAACTGTAGAAAATTCTGAAGGAGATGGAAATACCAGATCGCCTCACCTGCCTCTTGAGAAACCTGTATGCAGGACAGGAAGCAACAGTTAGAACTGGACATGGAACAACAGACTGGTTCCAAAATAGGAAAAGGAATATGTCAAGGCTGTGTATTGTCACTCTGCTTATTTAACTTATATACAGAGTTCAACAGGAGAAACGCTGGGCTGGATGAAACACAAACTGGAATCAAGATTGACAGGAGAAATATCAATAACCTCAGATATGCAGATGACACCACCCTTATGGCGGAAAGTGAAGCAGAACTAAACAGCCTCTTGATAGTGAAAGAGGAGAGTGAAAAAGTTGGCTTAAAGCTCAACATTCAAAAAACTAAGATCATGGCATCCAGTCCTATTACTTCATGGCAAATTGATGGGGAAACACTGGCTGACTTTATTTTGGGGGGCTCCAAAATCACTGCAGATGGTGATTGCAGCCATGAAATTTAAAGATGCTTACTCCTTGGAAAGAAAGTTATGACCAA
The DNA here is from genome assembly GCF_029407905.1 of Bubalus kerabau. NCBI lineage: Eukaryota > Metazoa > Chordata > Mammalia > Artiodactyla > Bovidae > Bubalus > Bubalus kerabau. Next base: position 4,185,678 of record NC_073635.1, on the reverse strand, counting down.
CCTAGAGAGCATATTAAAAAGCAGAGACGTTACTTTGCCACCAAAGATCCATCTAGTCAAGGCTATGGTTTTTCCAGTGATCATGTATGGATGTGACAGTTGGACTATAAAGAAAGCTGAGCACTGAAGAATTGATGCTTTTGAACTGTGGTGTTGGAAAGACTCTTTAGAGTCCCTTGAACTGCAAGGAGATCCTACCAGTCCATCCTAAAGCAGATCAGTCTTTGGTGTTCATTGGAAGGACTAAAGTTGAAGCTGAAACTCCAATATTTTGGCCACCTGATGCGAAGAGCTCACTCAGTTGAAAAAAACCCTGATGCTAGAAAAGATTGAGGGCAGGAGGAGAAGGGGATGACAGAGGATGAGGTGGTTGGAGGGCATAACCCACTCAATGGACACGGGTTTGGGTGGATTCCAGGAGTTGGTGATGGACAGGGAGGTCTGGTGTGCTGAGATTCATGGTGTCACAAAGAGTCAGATACGACTGAGCAACTGATCTGAACTATCTCAACAACACTTCAAATACACAAAATTGAGAAAGAGGTCAGAACGAATACCTTTTAATGTTATTTTTTAATAAAAGTTGTATACCAGCACATTATTAATAAAAATAAGAGCAATATTCACAAAATAAACCTCTACAATATACTTAAGAAGGAGAAGAGAGCAACAGAGGATAAGATGGTTGGATGGCATCACTGATTCAAAGGACATGAACTTGGGCAAACTCCAGGAGATGGGGAGGGACAGGGAAGCCTGGCGTGCTGCAGCCCATGAGTTCACAAAGAGTCAGACACAATTTGGCAACTGAACAACAACAATGTAAACTTAAACACTTTTGCTTTTATACTGGCAATTGTTTATATACAAACTAATTCGCTATCTTCATACATTCAAGTGTTAGTGTTCATGCACAAAGCTTACATTAATTGAAATTTTAATTTGCTGTATTTGATAATGTGGATCTTTGGAGTTTCTGCGATATGCATTAATATTACCATAAGCATAGAACATGACCTCACAGCAATCTTGCAACACATCTCTATGATGGCAAGAGGAAAGATAGTATAATTCAGAAATGAAAAAAAAGGAAGAAGAAAAAGAGTTGCCTCAATTGTTTAAATCTCTTTGAAGAGAAAGGCTAAACCTATCCATTGCTTTTAAAGTAAATTGATTTGCAGGTAGAGAGAAAAATCATGACATATAATATAAACAGATGTCTAATTTCAATGACAGTGGCATTACAAGCCCTCAAATACCTGCATATTTTTTGGACTGGAATAAAGGGCATGGCGTTACACTTAAAAACTGGATCTCTCTTAATATAATTATTTATCAGAAATTAATTAAATTACAAGAGAAGTAAAACTGTTTACAGAATAGGTCTGATCTAAGATCAGTTTCTGAATGTTTTAAAAATGCTTATTTTATGAATCAAAGAAAGGAAAAACAAATATATTAGGAGTTTATCTAAAAATTCTTGAAAAACAATCATCATTTTCTAATAATGATCAACACTTATCAGGCATGCTCTTATTGCTTTACTGATGAATTGACACATTCAGAATCTTCTTAAAATATACAAGAAAAACCCGCAATATTACATATTTTACATAATATTGCATATTTGCATAATATTATAATATATTACATCTTTTCAGGGAAACATTCCTTGACCATCACATCTAAAATATCCACCCCACTACCACATAGTCTCACCTCATTCTTGTACTTCTTTCCTTTTTCTTACCACTATTTAAATTTTCTTCTTTTTTTACTCATTTATCCATCTCTTTTCCTCCAGGAGCTCACATGGTATAAATGTTGGACCACGTCTAACTTGGTAAATTTTGTATTCCAATAGCCTAGTATGTGCATGGCATAGTAGAAACACAATTAATTATTTAAATTCTTTTCAAATATTACTCAGCTATTAAAAAGAATGATAATAATACATTTACAGCAACATGGATGAACCTAGAGATTGTCATACTAAGTGAAGTAAGTCAGATAAAGAGAAATATTGTATGACATCTCTTATACTTGGAATCTAAAAAGAAATGATATAAATGAAGTTACAAAACATAAGGAGACTCACAGACATAGAGAATGAACTTATGGTTGCCAGGAGGAAGGATGGGGGGAAGGGATAGTTAGGTAGTTTGGGATGAATATTTGCACACTGCTATATTTAAAATGAATAACTAGTAAAGACCTACTATGTAGCAAATGGTAATTGCAGCCATGAAATTAAAAGATGCTTACTCCTTGGAAGGAAAGTTATGACCAACCTAGAGAGTATATTGAAAAGCAGAGATATTACTTTGCCAACAAAGGTCTGTCTAGTCAAGGCTATGGTTTTTCCAGTGGCCACATATGAATATGATAGTTAGACTGTGAAGAAAGCTGAGTGCTGAAGAATTGATGCTTTTGAACTACGATGTTGGAGAAGACTCTTGAGAGTCTCTTGGACTGCAAGAGGATCCAACCAGTCCATCCTAAAGGAGATCAGTCCTGGGTGTTTATTGGAAGGACTGATGTTGAAGCTGAAACTCCAATACTTTGGCCACCTCATGTGAAGAGTTGACTCATTGGAAAAGACCCTGATGCTGGGAGGGATTGGGGGCAGGAGGAGAAGGGGACGGCAGAGGATGAGATGCCTGGATGGCATCACTGACTCGATGAACGTGAGTCTGGGTGAACTCCGGGAGTTGGTGATGGACAGGGAGGCCTGGCGTGCTGCGATTCATGGGGTGGCAAAGAGTCGGACACGACCGAGCGACTGAACTGAACTGAACTGAATTGAGCGACTGAACTGAACTGATATAGCACATGGAACTCAGTTGAATTTTATGTGGCAGCCTGGATGCCAGGGGAATTTGGAGGAGGGGGTGTGTGTGTGTGTGTGTTTCAGTGACTCATTTGTGTCTGACTCTGCAATCCCAAAAACTCCAGCCTGCCAGGCTCCTCTGTCCATGGAATTCTCCAGGCAAGAATACTGAAGTGGGTTGCCTTCCCTTCTCCAGGGGATCTTCCCAACACAGAGGTCAAACTCAGGACTCCTGCACTGCAGGCAGATTCTTTACTGTCTGAGCCACCAGGGAAGCCCTTATAGGAGAATGGATACATGTATATGTATGGCTGAGTCCCTTCACTGTTCACCTGAGTCTATCACAGCATTGTTGATTGACTATCAGTTCAGTTCAGTCGCTCAGTAGTGTCTGACTCTTTGTGACCCCATGAATCACAGCACTCCAGGCCTCCCTGTCCATCACCAACTCCCGGAGTTCACTCAAACTCATGTCCATTGAGTTGGTGACACCATCCAGCCATCTCATCCTCTGTCGTCCCCTTCTCCTCCTGCCCCCAATCCCTCCCAGCATCAGGGTCTTTTCCAATGAGTCAACTCTTCACATGAGGTGGCCAAAGTATTGGAGTTTCAGCTTCAGCATCAGTCCCTCCAATCAACACCCAGGACTGATCTCCTTTAGGATGGACTGGTTGGCTCTCCTTGCAGTCCAAGGGACTCTCAAGAGTCTTCTCCAATACCACAGTTCAAAAGCATCAATTCTTCAGCACTCAGCTTTCTTCACAGTCCAACTCTCACATCCATACATGACCACTAGAAAAACCATAGCCTTGACTAGACAGACCTTTGTTGGCAAAGTAATATCTCTGCTTTTCAATATGCTCTCTAGGTTGGTCATAACTTTCTTTCCAAGGAGTAAACATCTTTTAATTTCATGGCTGCAATCACCATCTGCAGTGATTTTGGAGTCCAAAAAAATAAAGTCTAACACTGTTTCCACTCTTTCCCCATCTATCTGCCATGAATTGATGGGACCAGATGCCATGATCTGAGTTTTCTGAATGTTGAGCTTTAAGCCAACTTTTTCACTCTCCTCTTTCACTTTCATCAAGAGGCTTTTTAGTTCCTCTTCACTTTCTGCCATAAGGGTGGTGTCATCTGCATATTTGAGGTTATTGATATTTCTCCCAGCAATATTGATTCCAACTTGTATTTCCTCCAGCCCAGCATTTCTCATGATGTAATCTGCATATAAGTTAAATAAGCAGGGTCACAATATACAGCCTTGATGTACTTCTTTTCCTATTTGGAACCAGTCTGTTGTTCCATGTCCAGTTCTAACTGTTTCTTCCTGACCTGCATATAGGTTTCTCAAGAGGCAGGTCAGGTGGTCTGGTAGTCCCATCTCTTTCAGAATTTTCTTATACCTCAATACAAAATAAAGTTTTTTAAAAATTAAAAAATAATTTTTCATATTAACTGAATTAATTCTTTTCACTGATATAACATTTTTCATTCGTTAAAACATCATGTTGCATAAAATCAAATGTCTTCATGTCTTAATGTTGACTCTGTAATAAAACAAGGATCCTTGAGTTCTTTTCTTTCTATGCATTTTTCTTTTATGAAGAGTCCTCCATGGTGCCTGGGATGAAAGTCACTGGCTGCAACAGGGTCTCATGTGAGCTCCAGGTCCCTCCCAGCAACTGGTGGCCAACCTGACCACTGGGGAGAGGCACATGGTGCTGTTATACATGGGAAGGTAGCTTGCAAACTTCTACAATCAGCACAGAGAAATGGCTAGGGCTGCTCGCTCCAGATTACTTTGTAATGACTGTTTCTTCCCTCCTGATCTTTAGACCCACAAAGAAACATGGAGGAAAAAAGAGAGCAGAGGAAAGGAGAGAAAACACAGCTGAGGAAAAAGGGTGTGGTAGCTCTTCCTAAGCCTTCAATTGCCAAGGTTACTTTTGGCAGAGAGAAAAAGAAAATGGGCCAGACTGTGCCTGCTAGAAGCTGTTGTACTTCTGCCCAGACTGTGGGGAAAATGACTGGATTAAATAAAAATGTCAGCGATAACAAAAAGGGAAATCATCCCAAAAGTTTTCCTTGCCTGAAGGATGAACTGCTTGAGGCACTGACCTCCCTGCCTGTCTCAGTGAGGTCAAGAAACTGACTCTCACTCCTACAATTATGATTAATGATGCTCTCGCAGCTGATACATTTCTAACTGCTGTCTCTGGAGCTCAGTGAGACTCAGTTGCCGGGTGGTGTGTTGAGTCATTGCTCTGGCAAAAGATCTATTTGTAGAGCTACAGGCTTAGTTTTCAACAAGCCATCCTCTTGATTCTTTGCTGTGACATCCTATCATGAAAGAACAGAAAGCCCAGTACAAAGAATGATGGCTAAGAAGGATAAAATATTAAATTAATTTAAAAAAAGCTTTTGTACTGAATGGCAAAATGCAGCATAATGAATAATTAAACAATTAATAATATAATCCTCTTAAAAGCACAGAACCACTATGCAAGAAGATTAAGTGTTTAACAGTTTCCAGTATAATGCGAATGGTAAGGATGAGCCCCCCCCCCCTTTTTTTTTCACTTTTTAGGGTAATATAATTGAAAGCACATTTCCAGATTTTAATTAAATACTATTAGCTTTTCAATAATAAGTCAGCAACAACAGTGCCATAATATGGAAGGATTATCAAATACAAAGGTAAGTACACAATAGCAAGAAGCTAACATTTCTTGGTTCCTTTTAAATATAAAAAAAGTTTTCTTGAAAGGGTGCAGGCTATTTGTAAGCTGCTGTAGTGCGCATCACCAAACATCAAGTTGAACACTAATCTGTGATAATGACTCTAAGATTGGGATTTAGATTGACATATTTCAGTGACAGTCCCATCATGGAAAAAGGACTGGAAAAACAACAAAGATTAGTTGTAGAGCTATAAAACAAGTCATTGATGTATTTAAATTTCATTTTGCTCTTACATTCTCAAAACTGCAATGAATACTCTCCATTACCTAGCACTGTGTTCCTATGAGCATATTTGTTTATTGTTTCTCAAAATATCAAAAGCATGGGTTATCTTAGCTCAGTTTCCCCAGAAGAAGTGCAAAAGAGAAAGATTCACTTGCAAGTGATTCATTAAAGAATTTCTTCCAGGAGATACAGAGAGGCAGCTAGAGAGGAAGTCAAACAATGTGGTTTTTAAATGAACCCCCACCTTATCCAGAGTCTGCTGGGAGCTCTGGAGCATACATTACACCACAGAGTTTGCCTTGGCCTCTGGCTAAGTGATTCCTGCAGCTGAAGTTTGAAAGCTCTAAAGAAGGAGCAAAACATACAGAAGTGGCCCTGGTCAGTCCAGCGCTCTAGGTGGAACACCAGGAGTATCTGTACCTAGCTGTAGTAAAGAAATGTTTTTGCTTATAATTATCCATGGACTAGTTGAACTTATAGTTAACTACACTCTGAATTTAAAATGCTGGCTAGGTCAAGCCTTGATTCCTATATTCCACATGCCTCCACCCGCCATGGCTAACTTCTGCATGAACACATATCTCTGGATCTATTCAGGCTTCAAGCAAAAGGGATTTTTGAAAGCAGTTGTATTTTTCCTGACATTGTAGAATTTGGCCCCATTCTGAGAACTGAGCTATATTCCTAAAACTCAGGCTTAATGTTTGCCCTTTGTTTAGTGTGTATTTCATAGATTTCAGTCCTACAAAGAAGAGAGTTTCACTGCTACCATTTCTTCTCTGAACTCTGACCCTAGACTCCAGACTTCGGATGATACCACTTCCTATTTGGTTCCTTTCCATAAAGTCCTAGTGGATTTGGTCCACATATAAGTTTTCAAGAGCACAGCATCCAAAATCGTTGCTGCTCTGCAGGGCATGGTTTCCAGCTTTCAGGTCCAAATTCCCTTCCTCCTGTATCTGCAGCTGAAACTATAGGTTAGTCTCTTGCAGATGCCACATTCTCCTTGTCTCCCATCAGTCAGCAGATACCTGGGCCGTAAAAGCTACATCTTAGAAGATAATGCCACTTAGGTTCTAAAGAAACTCGATTTTTAAAAGAGTAAGTTGTTGAAGTCATTCAGGAAGCAATTACAGGAGAGGAAGGTCTGAATGAAAAAAAAAATTTCATTAAAGTACTCCAGTATAAAAGGATATTTTAGAAGCTTGGACAAAAGTTTTTTTCTATAGCGCAAAAAGCTTCACTCTAGGAATAATTCTTCAGACTACACTAGACTTAAGCAACAAGCTGACCTGAAAATGAAGAACGATATTCAGAACGCATGCAAATCTTAACCACAGAGCATAATGACTATTACAATTATATAATCTTGAGGGTGTGGATATGCAAACAATAGCTAAGAACTAAGCAAAGTCAAGTAAACTAGCCACAGTTAATTTAAGAAAGAGTGTTTAATATTCATAACTCAGTTAACCAGTTGTACTTAGCTTATGAATAGTGAAAGAAAAAAAGGGTTAGTTGCTCAGTCATGTTTGACTTTTTGTGACCCCATAGACTGTAGCCAGCCAGGCTCCTCCGACTATGGAATTCTCTAGGCAAGAATACTGGAGTTGGTGTCCATTCCCTTCTCCAGGGGATCTTCCCAATCCAGGGATTGAACCTGGGTCTCCTGCATTTCAGGCAGATTCTTTACCAGCTGAGCCACCAGGGAATCCCCATTAATGAAGGGACAATTAAATATTGTATTATTAATATAAATACATTTTAACATGCGTAATTCAAGGAATAGCTTAGGAACTCTTTGAATTTATTTTCAAAAAGCTCATCCTAAAGTAGGATTCATAGAGCTTACATTACCCAACTCTTCCATGTGGAGTACAGAGTCTGAGACCACTGAGTTAAGGCAAAATTAGACCTTAAGTAAGTGTTTGAAATCCAAAAATTGGTGAGCAAGATGAAAAAACATGATCATTAAGGCAAAAAAAGAATCAGAAGCGTAGGACCAGATGCTTGAGAAGACCAGTTTGATGGAAAGTCACAGACTCTATGGGGATAAATTAGGCAACAAACCCAGTGGGAACAGAGGAGACAGAAGTAAAGCCAGGAGTTTCACAACTGATTAACATCTTTACATCTGGAGCTCTCCTCAGAGCTCATTTCCCTCAAGGACACGTCCCTTGGTTTTGAGGCTGTTACTCCCTGAGACCAACCTCCATGTGATAGTTCTTAAACTTTAAATCAGAAAATCTGCATCTTAAATCCAGTTCTGATGTTGTCAGCTGCATAAACCAGGATGAAATATTTATAGTATTTGAATTATAATGGGAAATAGAATATCCCACTCTTAGAGCTATTGTGAGGATTAAATAAAATAATGGAGATCAAGGCACATGGTTGGCTATTCCTGAGTGCTGGTCCCCCGCTGACCACTCACCCTTACACCACCTCTGGAGCCCTCTGAGTAGAAAGTATCTGGGTTTCATGTAGCAGTGACAGGAGAAAACAGACATGATGAGAGGTGTAGGGTGTAAAGCCAGGTGGACCTGCCTTTCTTCCTAACTTAGCAGGTACTCCAACCAGCGCCAACACCAGCAGAGTCTAATACCACTCATGAACACTGAACACAGAGAGGTCAAGCAAAAGAAGGTTTCCTCCAAGATCCCATCCCTTCTCCTGCAAATCTTCCCAAACCAGGATTCGAACTGAGGTCTCCTGCATTGCAGGTGGATTCTTTACCAACTGAGGTATCAAGGGAGCCTTCCTCCAAGGTCATATAAGGCAAAACCCATGATATAGTGGTACAGATTTGGAAAAGAAGAGAAGGAGGTAAAGAAAGCAACAAAGTCAATGAAGAAGTTAATTTATATATACATATATATATATAATATATAAATTAGTATATACATTTGGAAAACAAAACATCTATTAAGTAGCAGAGACTGTGCTGAATATTTTACATTTTATTTGATCTTTACAACTCATGTAAAGTATTAATATGATCTTTTATAGATGAGAATATTGAGTTTCACAGAGGTAAAATGACATGTCCAAATGACATAATGAACAACTGACAATAAAAACTCTGTCTATACCCATATCCCATATCTCATCTGTGCTTCACTGTGATCCTTCTTTGGACAGGTAGATGGGGCTGAAATATTGTAAGGATAGTTTTTTAACTTTAGAGAACAGTTTGTGTGTTTATTTTTAATGGATGATAGTAGATTTAAATCACTCTGTTATTTAGATTCCACTGGATATGTTCAGAAAACTGACAGAATGCATTTTAAAATGTCATAATTTAAAATATACTGAAAATCAGATTATTTACAATTGTTTAACCTTGTCATGTGAAATTGTTAGATGTCAACTTAAAAATGTACAAGAAGGTACATAATTTTTTCAAAAGAGAATGCTTTCAAATTTTGAAAACCACTTCTCTAGCACAGAAGTTCTTAGCACGGGATGGACAGCAGGAGTTTAAAGTAGTGGTTGTAGATGCAGACTTAGGAGTCAGTCTTGCTGATTGAGTGACTTGGACAAGTGACTTAAATTCAGTCCAGGCAATTTATTTGAAATGGAGATAGTAGAAACACTCTGTCTCAATGTTTGCCAAACAGTAGTATACACCAGAATGACCTGGAGCTCTTATAAAAAAAAGTAAATTGCTCAGTCCCCAACTCCAGAGTAGCTGATCCTGAAGGTTTGAGCTGAGGCCCCAGATTTTCCATTTCTAACACGTTTCTGGGTAGTGCTGATTCTACTGGTCCAGGAACCACACTTTGAGAAACTTCAGCTTGTCTCATAAGGTCATTGTGAGGATTTGAGGAGTTAATATTTATAAAACGTGCTTGGAACCACACTATTACTACTTAATAGGTGTTGATACATATTAATTAACCAGTATTGTCTGTTTGGATTAGAGTCACTGTAATGGAAAATTCTACTCCAGTGGGTTAAATAGAAAGAAGTGGATATATTTTGTTTAACAAGAAATTCTGAGGAAAAACATCCATGACTGTCTCTGAAATCAAACAGGCCCCTGTGGAGTTGCTGGACGTGGAAGCCTTTCCATGTCCCCCATTTCTTGTGGGGAACAGGCTACAGTGCCCATCACCTTCTCTGAGCGCCAATGGACATATTTCAAACTGTTGCTAATCTGGGAAGGGAAAGGATGTGAAGACAAGGGAGGGACAGTCAGGAAACAATAGTGCATTCTTGGGTCAGTTTCCTGGTTTTGCCTCAAGGGACACTCATAACATGCTTTTAAGCTCTTTATAGAATTAAATCTCAAAATGCAGAAGTTGTCAGCATCCTTCATTCCAGAGACCACCTAAGGACAGATTAAAGGAGCATGAGAAGTTCATCAAGAAGATTACCTGACACCAGATTAGGGGAATACAGGCAAATACACACAGTCTAATCTTGCCAGTGACCCCACCATTGAATTACTGCTATAAAAATTTCCACTTCATCCTCCCAGGTTGGGACACAAATTTTTCAAGGGCAGAGGCCCACTGTGTCCCCCTTTTCCTGTCAAAGCAATAAAGCTATTGTTCTCTACTTCCCCAAAACTCTGTCTCCAAGATTCAATTCAGCACCGATGCACAGAAGCTAAGGGTTTTGGCATCACCACCGCTGCTGAAAAACATCATCAAGCTCCCTGTCTCCTTGCTCCATGGTTTTCATCATCATGGATACATACTAGTTGCTTCTCCTCCAGGAATCTTGTCTAGAGAAGCCAGGCTACTTCTCAGGTCTGCATTTGCATCTGGGAAATCTTTCCCACTCCCTGTCTACCTTAGACAACTCTGACATTTGCTACTTCATTGTCTCATTTCCTGATCTCTTTTCTTAGGCAGAATAGAATAAATTACTGGTTTATTACAAAGGATATTAAAGGAAATGAATGAACAACTAGATAAAGAGTTACATAAGATAAAGTCTGGAAAGGTCTCAAGCACAGGAGCCTCTGTCCCCACGAGTTTCGGATGCACCACCCTCCCAGCAAGTGACGACACTCTCCTCGCTAACCTGCAATGCAGAAGCTTCCATATGAGGACTTTGATATGGCTCTTGCACTAACTGTATCCTGCTACAAGAGACCACAGATTTATCCTTGAATTTGTATTGAAGATGTGTAAGTGCCTCCAAGCTTAGCTATGTAATGATTTATAATGAACACAACAATGAACCAGTTGGATGTTGGAGAATATGTAAGAAAACTATCCTAGATGTCATACATATGCATGTGATGAGTACTTAAGCATCATAGAAATTCTCTGGATTTAGAAAATTTATTTATTCCTAGAGTAGGAAAACAGAGAAGGCAATGGCACCCCACTCCAGTACTCTTGCCTGGAAAATCCCATGGACGGAGGAGCCTGGTAGGCTGCAGTCCATGGGGTCACTAAGAGTCGAACACGACTGAGCGACTTCCCTTCCACTTTTCACTTTCATGCATTGGAGAAGGAAATGGCAACCCACTCCAGTATTCTTGCCTGGAGAACCCCAGGGACAGGGGAGCCTGGTGGGCTGCCCTCTATGGGGTCGCACAGAGTCGGACACGACTGAAGTGATTTAGTAGTAGTAGAGTAGGAAAAGCACTAAAAAAAAAAAAAAAAAAGGAGTGGATAAAGAGAAACCAAGTCCCCCTAAAACCAAGTTTCCCTGCTGAGTTTAGATAAACTTCTCTAGTCAATATTTTATTCACTTTCTTGTCCCATCCTTGTCACCCCCAGGATTGAGGAATATCAAGAAAAGGGGGACCCCACCAGGTACAAAAATCCATCTTTGTCTCAGTTCCTTGTCTGTAGAAAAGGGCTTTAGTCTCCCAGGCCTTCCCTGAGCTCCAAAAAGCAGACTGAAACAGTTACTAATTAGAGAAGTGATGGAATTGCAGAAACAAAGAAAAAGCAGTGAAGCAAGTTAGTCTGAATAGTTCAGTGAGAATACAGAGTCCTAGTCGCTCCTCAGGGGATTTATCTGGCAATCTGACTCACAGCTTTGAGTTGTTCCTGCAGAGCAGGTGGAAAACAGTGAAGATAAGCTGAGCACAAGCAGTAGACCCCAGACTGGTTGAAACCAGAGGTTTAATGATTAAGATCCCAAAATATTACCCTGTTGCTTCATCATCAATCAGAAGGTCCATGAACTGCAACCGTCACCTCACTCCAAATGTTGCTTTTCAAATCCCTCCCCTGAAAGCCACCAGGGAGTTTGAATCTTTTGAGCATGAGATGCCCGATCTTCTTGCTCTGCTAAGTCACTTCAGTCGTGTCCAACCCTGTGCTACCCCACAGACGGCAGGCCACCAGGCTCCCCCGTCCCTGGGATTCTCCAGGCAAGAACACTGGAGTGGGTTGCCATTTCCTTCTCCAATGCAGGAAAGTGAAAAGTGAAAGGGAAGTCGCTCAGTCGTGTCCGACTCTTAGCGACCCTGTGCTCTGCAGCCTACCAGGCTCCTCCATCCATGGGATTTTCCAGGCAAGAGTACTGGAGTGGGGTGCCATTGCCTTCTCCGCTCAGTGCCCTGCAAATAAAAGTTGTAGTTTTCTTCGCCAAGTGGTGTCTATAGTTTGATTTTGCTGCATGATGGGGGAGTGGACTCCTGTTCTGTTCAGTAACAAAAGTAATTTACAAAATTTCCAACCATGTTATTTTACCACAACGTCTGGCATATAATGTTGACATCCTCTATCCCTATCCAAAGTTTTCAATACAGTCTCAGTTTCTTTATATGTCTTAAGGGAAAGCAACTTCAATTTCTCATGATAACCAGTGGAGAAATCTGATTTACTTTTAAGGAACTGTTTTTCCAACCAGGTTGGCTAGCATTCATCTACACACTAATGAAACATAAAAGTTCAGTTCTCAATATTTCACTACCCCAAGTTGACATTTGAAACCACTTTAAAGGCAAAGGCTATCATATTTGAATCTGAAGAAAATTGAAACAGGTGTGAAAAGGCTAAGCCCTCAGAGCCTCTTTTCTTAAGAAAATTAGCATTCTTCCTAACGTTCACTCTGTAAAATGAATGGCAGAGGAGTGTTGTGAAATGAAATCTGTACATCAGATGCTATCAAGAGCTTTGAAGCCTTTCTAGATAAGCCAAATTTGAATGAGACAAGTGGAAGAACCCAAATATCTGTTATTACATCTGGATTATCCCAGGCTTCCTAAATTTCAACCAAAGTCAGAAAAACCAGGAAATATTACCAATAAAAGATGTGACTATTTTTGCCAGGTAAAACTGATTAAATTCTTTCCCTGAGGAAAGACTGATATTGCGAGAAAGCTAACACTTTGAAGCAAGTACCATAAATAACAAATTTATTCAAGTAGCACTCTTCATTGGAAACTCTATTTGGTCTGTTTGCATCCGTGCGCACGTGTGGGTGCACTCATGCATGGACCCCTGAAAGCCAAACCACGAAGCACAGCAAGGCAGAGGATCAGTCCAGAAGGCAGGCAGCCATGGGAGGCGCACCCGGAGGAGAGCAGCCCATTGTTTCTCTCAATCCAGCTGCTGCTGCTGCTAAGTCGCTTCAGTCATGTCCAACTCTGTGCGACCCCATAGACTGCAGTCCACCAGGCTCCCCCGTCCCTGGGATTCTCCAGGCAAGAACACTGGAGTGGGTTGCCATTTCCTTCTCCAGTGCATGAAAGTGAAAAGTGAAAGTGAAGTCGCTCAGTCGTGTCCGACTCTTTGCGACCCCATGGACTGCAGCCTACCAGGCTCCTCCGTCCATGGGATTTTCCAGGCAAGAGTACTGGAGTGGAGTGCCATTGCCTTCTCCTAATCCAGCTGCTACTCCCTTCCCAAACCTAAACACAACACTCACTCAATGGCTGCTGAACTCCCTTTTAAATAGCAGTGTAGATACCTCAATCTCAGCTAAAATCTAATTTTATGCTCATTTCACTTTGTTGAAGAGTTTTTTTCCTTCTATGCTTCATTTTTTTCTTAAACAATTGCCAAATTGCCAAATTCTGACCAGCTTGTCAGAAAGGAAAGGAATTTATATTTCATGTGAAATTAATCTAATCAGCAGACTATTTACAAGAAGACCAAGCCAGGCTAGTTTACAAATGAGCAATACCTGAAGGCAAGAAATTTTAATCTCATTACAATATGACCTTCCAAAGCCCAGGACACAATTATTTAATTCTCTTTGTTAATTCATCATGTTTAAAGTTTACTGTGTCTTATGGTTTTCAGGGGGAAAAAAAGAAGCTGAAAATCACCTTATTCCAATAAAAGAGGAAGCAGGAGGTAAACCAATAATAACCTTTAATACTGTGATGAAAATAGCCTTCATAAAACAAGGATAAACAACATTGCAGTCTAATTTACCTCTGCATAAAATGAAAGCTAGAATTCAATGTGCAATAAAATATTAGTATCTTTACTGCCAGCATAATCTTAACTAATCATTTCTTATGTTATTTCTGTAGTTACAGAAAGTCATCTGCATGAAATGTGACTGAATGAGGCTAGCCCAACAACGGAAATGACACTATTGTGGTTTTCCTCTCTTTCTGATCAAAAAATGTATTTTTTTTTCTCACTAATGTTCTCATGCATTCCTAAACTAGTCCCAAACAGGATCACCCTCTACCCTTTCCAGAATGTCACCAACCCAAACAGTTACTTATTAACAATCCACTTTTTTGTGATACAAAACACATTCTTCAGGGGCACTGTAATTATCCAAAATGAGCTTTAGTACTGCAAATTACTTCAGCACCCCTATGATTTATCTGTAGTAAACACACTTTGTAATATTTATATTCCCATTAAAACTGCTACCAATAATGAATCGACAGCACGGAAATATTTATATGATACAATGTGGACAAATACCAGATGCCCCAATAATAGTTATATTCCTTGCTCTTCCTATCATGTTTGGAAAACCAAACCTTGGCATTTTGCCATGTTTATGAAAATACTTCTGAAAATGGCTCAGCACACTGCACTTCACATTTGCAACCATTTCCTTTAAAAAGATGGCATTCGTCTGTACTTATGAGGTCTGGGTTATTGCATTTTCACATTATGCATCATTACTCCGAGTAGGTGTCTTATCAGCAGCTCCAGTTGCTGTAGAGAAGATTGGAATTAAACACTGGAAGCTTTTTATTTATTTTACATGCTTTATTCCTACAAGATTTTCTGCATATAAGCTTCTTTGTTCAGCTGAGAATTGGCTACATTGCCAAGGCATTGTAAAATTTACATCTTGCTTTTTCTCCTATATTCTTTCCAAAATTGGATTGAAAACAAAGTATAGTTTTTAATTAAAGCTCTGACCAACAATAGACATTTTTTATCCTAAGCACTGGCATTTCTGATCATTGGTGACGTTTTATAAAAGCCTAATAGGAGATGCTCACAACTTAAATGTAATCAGCCTTCAAGCAGTTTAGGTGTCAGCCAAAACCTATGGTATTCCTGACAATATTCGTTTAAAGATAGCCATCACCAAAGTTTATCTAACTGAGATCAATGAGGCCATGAAGAAATCTGAAGGAAATTTATCTTTTCCTTTTAACACTGTGTAATTCAGAGTGATTTTCCTGCTGATTTTAACAGAGAGAAACTGAAAAAGAAAAGTTTCAGCTCTTTTTCAAGCATTTTCAGAATAGACTTTGATTACCACTTTATTACTTATTTCAAACTAGGATGACCTATTTTGTCTTGATGTGGAGTCCAAAAGTCATCTTTTGGGCCTCCAAAAAGTCTTAATGGCCTAAGTGTCTCCATTCAGGCCAATAGCCTGGTCATTTGAGCACAGATTTCAGAAAGCCAAAGATCATAGTAGACATTGTTATCCGATTTGAAGCTAAGCTAGTTAAGAAAGAATGAGGTCCATTTTCCCTTCTGTAAAATAAAATAAGTAAACACTTCTGTGATATGGGAAAAACCTATACTTCTCTTTGAAACTATCTGGCCTTTGACCTCCCTGGGCCGTCTGCCTTCTGCATCCAACATTTAGACATTAAAATTCCTCAGGTCTCAGTCCTAGCTCTTTTCTCTCATCCTTCTTTCCCCTGAAGTGATTTCATCCATTTTCAGAGCTTTAAAAACCCTTAATGCTGATGACACCTAAATTTTTAAGTTCAGCCCATGGCTTCACTGAAATCCAGGTGTCTATACCCACATGCTCACTTGACATCTTAACCCTAACATTTCACAAACATCCCAAGCTTAACCCATCCAAAATTGAAATATCAAATTTCTCATTTACTGTACCTTTTCCCTGGCTCAATTAATAAATACTATCACATTTTACTTCATTGCCCTAGAAAAAAAGTTAATAAAATAGGATGCATTAACATTAATAAATTCTGTCCAGTCTAACTCCAAAGTATGTTTAAAATCGGTACAATTATCTTTATTTCTATTCCCACCAATTTGTTCAAACACATCACTGCTCATAAGACACTTTCAAGTCCATCATCTACCAGTTCCTACTCTGCTCAATAGCAAAAATAATCTTTTACAAAATATAATGAACTTCTTGTCAACCTACTTCATTCCTCCAACTGATTCCAAAACATTACAACTAAAAGGCAAACTCATTGCCAAGACCTATGGATTCCTTTTTGATCCCCTATCTTATCAAATTTCACTTTCTTCTTTACTCCATATATTTCACCACACAAGCCATCTGTCTCTCCCAAAGCAAATAGCCATCCAACAAATACACTGAGGCTAAACTCTATCCTCTATCTGGAATACTGTAATTTATCCTCTATTCTTAGGGACCAGGGCTTCCCAGGTGGCACTAGTGGTAAAGAACCTGTCTGCCAATGCAAGAGACATATGAGACGAGGGTTCTACCCCTTGGTGCGGAAGATCCCCTGGAGGAGGGCCTGGCAACCCACTCCAGTATTCTCGCCTGGAGAATCCCATGGACAGAGGAGCCTGGGGGTACAGTCCATAGGGTTGCACAGAGTCAGACACGACTGAAGGGACTTAGCATGGACACACTTGGATACTATGGCTCCTCTGAGCTCCTCAACCTGAATTCAGATCCCTCTCAGTTTATTCTTTCTCACAGTTTATCTTTTATAGCAGTTATGACAACAATAGGGCTTACATTTATTGTCTTGACTTTTTCATTTATTATTTTAAAGTTTCCTGGATTTATTGTCCATTGCTCTATCCCTAACCCCTGATGTGACAATGATCATGCACATTTTTTTTGTTTGGTTTTGATTCCTTTAGCTTGATTCCTGAAATATGAAGAAGTTATTGGCAATCCCTGATGGTCACCAAAAAGTTCTATTCTTTCAGTGAAGAAACGGTCTAAGGGAGAGCAACAAAGGCATTTTCATCAGGCAGAACAAAACTGCTGTTATAAAACAAAGTTGAGGTACAAGAGGATATGAAGAACAAATAAAGGGGTAAAATTATAAGCCTCTCTACATAAATATTGTGCACACATGCACTCAATCGTGTCCAACTCTCAGCAGCCCCATAGACTGCAGCCCACCAGGCTCCTCTGTCCGTGGAATTTTCCAGACAAGAATACTGGAGTGGATTGCCATTTTCTTCTCCAGGAGAGCTTCCTAATCCAGAGACCCAACCCGCATCTCTTATGCCTCCAGGATCAGCAGGTGGGTTCTTTACCACTAGCGCCACCTGGGAAACCCCATATTCACTGCAAAAAACAATAAATGTAAGAAATAAAAAAGATAAAGAATTAGATACATGGCAAATGTATCAAATACTAAATTAAAGTAAAGAAACTAATAACAATTTAAAAATCACCTAGAAAACTAAGAATTTAAAATAAGTATACAATCAATAATATGATCTCAAAATGTACAAGGTTATTAAAAAACAAAACTACAATCAATAAAAAAAAATCAATAAAAAAAAAAAAACTACAGGGAGAAAGCCAAAATACAGTCATTTGGAGACAGCACATATAAACTCAAGATATATAGAAAAAAGTTGACTCAATGGATCTAAGAGAACCCTATACTGTCCTTAAATTCTTCTAAGAAAAGTATAACGATTATAAAAATTGAAAATTATTTCATGCCATAAAGCCAGTAAACATGATAGTAGTCATAAGGTATATGTTCTTTGACAACTATGAATAATTAAAATATAAATAAAAAAATCTTTATATGTTTAGACATTATAAAAGGAAATCAAGAGAAATGAGGAAATACACTGAACTTACTGAAAATGAAAATATGACATATCGATCTTTGAAAAGTACAGTGTGTTAAAGGAAATGCATTTTAATAGAAATTAAAAATTTAAATATACATATGAGATGACTGACAAAGAAACAATAAAGAGGGACAATTTAGTCAGGAATAAAATTAGGGAAAGGGTGCAAATAAGATCCTACAGATATTAAAAAGATAACAAACACATTTATTCCAACAAATTTGGAATTCAGTAAAAACTTCCTTGAAAATTCCTAGAAATTCTTACAAATTTTCCAAGAAATAAACAACTGAGATGAAGATAAATAAACTGGACCCAGTAACAAAACTTTCTTCAATACACACTCCAGGCCCAAGTGACCTTACTAACAAGTTCAAGGAGAAATTAATTTCAACCCTCCACACTTCCAGAGAACAGAAAAAATAGGATAAACTTTAATTAATTGCATCAGGCTGGTATTTCCTTGATACCAAAACTTTCTGAGGAAAGTATGAGAGAAAAATATAGTACAAACTCATTTTGAACATAGGTGCAAAAATCATTAAAAGTCTGTTGACAAATTGAAACCAGGAATTGGCTAAAACAGGATAATTCATCTTAATCAAGTTGGTTGTACCTGAAAGCAAGGTTAGTTTAACTTTAGAAAAGCAGTGTAATTGGCCACGTTAACAGATAAAAGGGGGAAAAAATGTTCAAAGAAAAAAAAAGAAAGAAAGAAGAAAATGACTAGGTCATTACATACCATATTGCCATATAACTGATGGTGAATTCTGAACCATGCAAAGAGGAAGAGAAAAAGAACTCCACGCAGATGGGAAAGGCCTCAGGAAAGAGCTTAACACGTAAGGGGAGCTGACAGGAGTCAGAAAGGCTAAGCTCTGAGGGACAAAGGATAGAATTGGCAGAGGATATCAGCAGGTGAGAAGAGAAATGGAAAAGGAAGAATTTTCTGAGAAAATTCTAACATGGAAAAGGTGGAGGAGCAAATGCCGAGAAACTGAGAAGGAATTAAGAGGAAGACCGGAGGTGTAGTTACTGCATCATCGCAGCCAAGTGAAAATGTGTTTCAAGAAGAGACTGACCAACTGTGTCCAACAGTACCGAAAAGGCAAGATTAGAACCGAAGCGCATCAATTAGATTTAACAACATTCATGCATTCATGTCCTGAGCGAAAGAAGTAAAGTCTCTAAAACATCTTTGGACTTTAGATGAATGAAAAACAGGTTTTAGCAGAAGGAAGGAAGTAGGAAGTGAAAGTCACTCAGTCATGTCTGACTCTTTGCAACAGTCCATGGAATTCTCCAGGCAAGAATACTGGAGTGGGTAGCCTTTCCCTTCCCCAGGGGATCTTCCCAACCCAGGGATCGAACCCAGGTCTCCCACATTGCTGGTGGATTCTTTACCAGCTAAGCCACAAGGAAAGCAGAAGATAGGCTTTAATCTCTCTCCAGTGTTGTGGCTCAATTCTTGAGAGAAATAATTTCTTGTTTTTAAGTTATTTCTTTATTTTGTTTTCAACTGTGCTGGTTCTTCCTTGGTGCATGTGAGTTTTCTCTAGCAGCAGCGAGCGGGGGCTGCTCTCTAGTTGAAGTGCCTGACCTGCTCATTGTGGTGGCTTCTCTTGTTGTAGAGCGCAGGCTCTAGGGTGTGGGGCTTCAGAAGTTGAGTTGCATGGGCTCAGCAGTTGCAGCTCCTGGGCTCCAGAGCACTGGCTCAATAGCTGTGGCACACAGGCTTAGTGGCCACGCGGCATGTGGGATCTTTCCGGACCAGGGATAAAACCCATGTCTCCTGCACTGGCAGGCGGATTCTTTACCACTGAGCCACCAGGAAAACCCGAGAAAAATATTCTCTAAAATTTATTTCTCTGAAAATGGATTGTATAAAAGGATCATAATTTCTTATATATATTACCAATTATTCATGTTTTCCTTTGACAGCAAAGTAATACTCCTTTACTAGATGTTTGATTCTGGGCAACTTATTTATCTGTCTGGAGTTCAGATTCCTCTGCTATGTAGGGGACATTTTACCTACAGTACATAATTTTTGCTAAGTTTAAGGATAATGTGCAACCAATGGTTGAAGCTTCCCTGATGGCTCAGACGGTAAAGCATCTGCCTGCAATGTGGAAGACCCAGGTTCAATCCCTGGGTTAGGAAGATCCCCTGAAGAAAGAAATGGCAACCCACTCCAGCACCCTTGCCTGGAAAATCCCATGGACAGAGAAGCCTGGTAGGCTACAGTCCATAGGGTCACAAAGAGTCGGACACGACTGAGTGGCTTAGCTTCACTAATGGTTGACTTAAAGCAGATATTGCTGTATAGCTTGGATTCTCCTTCTCCATCAGTGGGACTCCTTTCTCTAACCACCATGCACCATTCCCCCTCTGTAAACCATCAGGAGGAACTGAGTCAAAGGATTTCCCCTTCAGCCATCACACACTTACCCATGGGGTCACACAACCAGTTTCACATAGGATCAGGATTTGACTGAGAAGCAGTCTGCTGCATGACATGGGCTTCCCGAAATAACCAGTGCTCAATAAAATATCTTTTTAAAAGTGCAAGCAAGTAACTCACTTCTCCTAAAAGAAGATCCCTTAAAACAAACTGCAACTCCGTGAAACTCATGAAATTCTATTTCCTGAGATTAACATTCAACAGATGCATGATGTGCCATAAACATTGTTTAGAATATTACAGTTATTTTAGCTTATTCTTTTTAGAATAAATCACATTCCCAGAAGCACATTTATAGAAGACTGGTGAAGACAATGCCATGTTTAATAAATAGAACTGTTGTTTTTGCTCTTGACAGTGAACACTTATTAAACACCCACTAGGTACTGGAACTAATGGAAATGAATATGAATTAACACATTTCTTCTCTAAAAAGACATCTTTTCAGCAACTTGATCTTTTTTCTAGTATTTGGGCATAGACAAGGAAAACTGTATCTCATAAGAGAGCAATCAGTTATCAAAAGTAATTTTTGCAACAGCCAATATTTTTAGGCTATATGAACACACACCACACACACACATAGACAAACACACACACAATAAAAATATCTGAAACAGGCAATCTTCTATTATTCTAAATGTGCTCCCTGACTGAGACCTGGTATGCCAGCCTGAAGCAAATTATTGTAGCCTAGCTATTAGCTCCTAAAAATAGGGAATTATAATGGAAACACTTGGAGGCTGAAGACTAGGCAAAACTGCTGTCTCAATAGCAGTCCGGCATGAGATATGCTTGCCCACATTGCTATGTAATGGTTGGATGGTGGTATGCGACAGCCATTACTGACTCGCATCAATCTCAACTTCTGGTTTGATTTTTTCTTTTATTGTAGGCCTCATTTATTTATTTACTTATGAACAAGATTCTTTTTTCTGTTTCTTTCTCTTTTCCCCTCTCTAGCAAACTTCTCAGATTCTTTTGAGAGACTGTTCCTTTGAGGCCGTACCAAAGAAAAGGGTGGCAGCATTTGTTGAAGCATAACCTACAAGTAAAAGTTGCTAAAGTGATCTGAAATGAAAAGGCCAGGACTGTGATCCTCAGCAATTTTGCAGTCCTTGTTGAGTGACCATACAGGTGAGTGCATATTTCCTACTGCCATCTACTAGGTTCTGATCATTTTGCAGAAGTCTAAAACTACTTTCTTTGAGCCTATGCTGGGTCTCTAGGACATTGCCATCTGAATTTGTGTTGTAAGTCAGCTACTTGCTATCTTGTAATTAGGTGTGTTAGTAGAATTTGTGTATCTATTAGACTTGCCTAAGACTTTAAGTAGATCATTGTTAAATGACTTTTAATATTGTTTAAAAAATTAGTAAAAATAAATAAATAAAATAGCTCTTTTAGCCTACAGACTTCATACAGCTACAGATGTATAACTGCAAAATTCATTTGAAACCATGAAGTGAGAAGAAGGAACTGAGTAATCCAAAATGTACTTCTATTTTAAATTCATGTGTAGTATTCACACAGTAAAGTATATAAGCAATAAATGTTTGACAAATGGATACACTCACTTTTGTGACCCACAAGTCTATTATAATAAGAAGTATTAATATTTCTATCATCTCAGAAAATTCCTGCATCCCTCTTGCCACTCAATCCTCCCTAAATCTATCACCTCTAGGGGCAACCACTGTTCTAATATATATCTCAATTTCACCTGTGATAAAAGTGCTCTAAAATATATGAATAAGTACTTTTATAACCGAATTCTTTCATTCAGTTTTCAAAACAACCCATGTTTTTACATGTACAAGTGGTTTTTTCATGTTACTGTTAAGTAGCATTTTATTGTAAAGAAACTCAAATATTTGAATAAATTCAACATTCAAATAAATTCAAAATATTAGCCACTAAGTTGTTGATGAAAATTTGGGCTATTTCTAGTTTGTTGTTGCTGTTGTTCGGTTGCTCAGTCGTGTCCAACTCTTTGATGCATGCCACGCTTCCCTGTCCTTACTATCTCCAGGAGTTTGCTCAAATTCATGGCCATTGAGTTGATGATGCCACCTAACGATCTCATCCTGTGTCACCCTCTTATTCTGTGTTCAATCTTTCCCAGCATCAGGGTCGTTTCCAATGAGTCCCCTCTTGCAATCATGTGGCCAACATATTGGAGCTTCAGCTTTAGCATCAGTCCTTCCAATGAACATTCAGGGTTTATTTCCTTTAGGATTGACTGGTTTGATCTCCTTGCAGTCCAGGGGATTCTCAAGAGTCTCCTCAACACCACAGTTAAAAAGTCTTCAGTGCTCAGACTTCTTTATGGTCCAACTGTCACATCAGCACATGATTACTGGAAAAATCATAGTTTGACTAGATGGACCTTTGTCAGCAAAATGTTGTTTATGCTTTTTAGCATACTGTTTAAGTTGCCATAGCTTTCTTCCTAAGAGCAAGCCTCTTTTAATTTCATGGTTGCAGTCATTATCCGCAGTGATTTTGAAACCCAAGGATATAAAGTTTGTTGCTCTTTCCACTTTTTCCCCATTTATTTGACATAAAATGATGGGACTGGATACCATGATCTTCATTTTTTGAATGTTGAGTTTAACTCAGATTTTTCACTCTCCCCTTTCACCTTCATTAACAAGCTCTTTAGTTCCTCTTTCCTTTCTGCCATTAGGGTGGTGTCATCTGCATATCCAAGGTTATTGATATTTCTCTTGAGAATATTGAATCCAGCTTTTGATTTATCCAGCCCAGTAGTTCACATAATGTACTCTGCATATAAGTTAAACAATCGGGTGACAATATATAGCCTTGATGTACTATTTTTCCAATTTTGAACCAGTCCATTGTTCCATGTCTGGTTCTAACTGCTGTTTCTTGACCTGCATGGAAGTATTTCAGAAGGCAGATAGGGTGGTCTGGTATTCCCATGTCTTGAAGAATTTCCCACAGCTTGCTGTGATCCACATCAGTTCAGTTCAGTTGCTCAGCCATGTCTGACTCTGCGACCCCATGAACCACAGCACGCCAGGCCTCCCTGTCTATCACCAACTCCCGGAGTTCACCCAAACTCATGTCCATTGAGTCAGTGATGCCATCCAACCATTTCATCCTCTGTCGTCCCCTTCTCCTCCTGCCCTCAATCTTTCCCAGCATCAGGGTCTTTTCAAATGAGTCAGCTCTTTGCACAGGAGGCCAAAGTATTGGCGTTTCAGCTTCAAAATCAGGCCTTTCAGTGAACACCCAGGACTGATCTGCTTTACGACAGACTGGGGGTTGGATCTCCTTGCAGTCCAAGGCACTCTTAAGAGTTTTCTCCATCACCACAGTTCAAAATCATCAATTCTTCAGTGATCAGCTTTCTTTATAGTCCAACTCTTACATCCATATATGACTACTGGAAAAATCATAGCTTTGACTAGAAAGACCTTTATTGACAAAGTAATGTCTCCGCGTTTTAATATACTGTCTAGGTTGTTCATAACTTTCCAAGGAGTAAGCATCTTTTAATTTCATGGCTTCAATCACCATCTGCAGTGATTTTGGAGCTCAAAAAAATAGTCTGCCACTGTTTCCACTGTTTCCCCATCTATTTGCCATGAAGTGATGGGACCAGATGCCATGATCTTAGTTTTCTGAATGTTGAGCTTTAATCCAACTTTTTCACTCTCCACTTTCACTTACATCAAGAGGCTTTTTAGTTCTTCTTCACTTTCTGCCATAACGGTGGTGTCATCTGCATATCTGAGGTTATTGATATTTCTCCCGGCAATCTTGATTCCAGTTTGTGCTTCCTCCACCCCAACATTTCTCATGATGTACCCTGCATATAAGTTAAATAAGCAATACATGAACCGTGAACTTCCTGATTTTCAAGTTGGTTTTAGAAAAGGAAGAGGAACCAGAGATCAAATTGCCAACATCTGCTGGATCATGGAAAAAGCAAGAGAGTTCCAGAAAAACATCTATTTCTGCTTTATTGACTATGCCAAAGCCTTTGACTGTGTGGATCACTATAAACTGTGGAAAATTCTGAAAGAAATGGGAATACCAGACCACCTGATCTGCCTCTTGAGAAATCTGTATGCAGGTCAGGAAGCAACAGTTAGAACTGCACATGGAACAACAGACTGGTTCCAAAGAGGAAAAGGAGTACCTCAAGGCTGTATATTGTCACCCTGTTTATTTAACTTCTATGCAGAGTACATCATGAGAAACGCTGGACTGGGAGAAACACAAGCTGGAATCAAGATTGCCGGGAGAAATATCAATAACCTCAAGTATGCAGATGACACCACCCTTATGGTAGAAAGTGAAGAGGAACTAAAAAGCCTCTTGATGAAAGTGAGAGTGGAGAGTGAAAAAGTTGGCTTAAAGCTCAACATTCAGAAAAGGAAAATCATGGCATCCGGTCCCATCACTTCATGGGAAATAGACGGGGAAACAGTGGAAACAGTGTCAGACTTTATTTTTCTGGGCTCCAAAATCACTGCAGATGGTGACTGCAGCCATGAAATTAAAAGACACTTACTCCTTGGAAGGAAAGTTATGACCAACCTAGATAGCATATTGAAAAGCAGAGACATTACTTTGCCAACAAAGTTCGTCTAGTCAAGGCTATGGTTTTTCCAGTGGTCATGTGTGGATGTGAGAGTTGGACTGTGAAGAAAGCTGAGTGCTGAAGAATTGATGCTTTTGAACTGTGGTGTTGGAGAAGATCTTGAGAGTCCCTTGGACTGCAAGGAGATCCAACCAGTCCATTCTGAAGGAGATCAGCCCTGGGATTTCTTTGGAAGGAATGATGCTAAAGCTGAAACTCCAGTACTTTGGCTACCTCATGTGAAGAGTTGACTCATTGGAAAAGACTCTGATGCTGGGAGGGGTTGGGGGCAGGAGGAGAAGGGGATGACAGAGGATGAGATGGCTGGATGGCATCACTGACTCGATGGACGTGAGTCTGAGTGAACTCCAGGAGTTGGTGATGGACAGGGAGGCCTGGCGTGCTGTGATTCATGGGGTTGCAAAGAGTCAGACACGACTGAGTGACTGAACTGAACTGAAGGAGGGTGACAACAGCCTTGATGTATTCTTTTTCTTATTTGGAACCAATCTTGTTATTCCATGTCCAGTTCTAACTGTTGTTTCCTGACCTGCATACAGGTTTCTCAAGAGGCAGGTCAGGTGGTCTGGTGTTCCCATCTTTTTCAGAATTTTTCCACAGTTGATTGTGATCCACACAGTCAAAGGCTTTGGCATAGTCAATAAAGCAGAAATAGATGTTTTTCTGGAACTCTCTTTCTCTTTCGATGATCCAGAAGATGTTGGCAATTTGATCCCTGGTTCCTCTGCCTTTTCTAAAACCAGCTTGAACATCTGAAAGTTCACGGTTCATGTATTGCTGAAGCCTGGCTTGGAGAATTTTGAGCATTACTTTTCTAGCATGTGAGATGAGTACAATTGTGCCGTAGTTTGAGCATTCTTTGGCATTGCCTTTCTTTGGGATTGGAATGAAAACTGACCTTTTCCAGTCCTGTGACCACCTCTGAGTTTTCCAAATTTGCTGGCATATTGAATGCAGCACTTTCACAGCATCGTCTTTCAGGATTTGAAATAACTCAACTGGAATTCCATCACTTCCTCTAGCTTTGTTTATAGTGATGCTTTTTAAGGCCCACTTGACTTCACATTCCAGGAAGGTGAGTGATCACACCATCATGATTATCTTGGTCATGAAGATCTTTTTTGTATAGTTCTTCTGTGTATTCTTGCCGCCTCTTGTTAATATCTTCTGCTTCTGTTAGGTTCATACCATTTCTGTCTTTTATTGTAAAGGCTTTAGTGCAGTTGATAAAACAGAAGTAAATTTTTTTTTTCTGGAATTCTCTTGCTTTTTCTATGATCCAACAGATGTTGGCAATTTGATCTCTGCTTTCTCTGCCTTTTCTAAACTCAGCCTATACATTTGAAAGTTCTCAGTTCCATTACTGTTGAAGCCTAGCTTGAAGGATTTTAAGGATTACCTTGTTAGCATGTGAAAAGAGTGCAGTTGCACAGTAGTTTGAACATTCTTTGGCATTGCCCTTCTTTGGGATTGGAATTAAACCTAATATTTTCCTGTCCTGTGAACACTGCTGAGTTTTCCAACTTTACTGGCATATTGAGTGCAGCAGTTTAACAGCACCATCTTTTAGGATTTGAAATGGCTCAGTTGGAATTCCATTACTTCCAACTATCTTTTTTCGCAGTGATGCTTCCTAAGGCCAGCTTGACTTCACACTCCAGGATGTCTGGCTCTAGGTGAGTGATCACACCATTGTGGTTATCCAGGTCATTAAGTACATTAAGTACAGTTCTTCTGTTTATTCTTGCCACCTCTTCTTAATCTCTTCTGTATCTTTAGGTCCTTACCACTCTGTCCTTTATTGTGACCATCTTTGCATGAATTGTTCCATTGATCTCTCTAATTTTCTTGAGGAGGTCTCTAGTCTTTCCCATTTTATTGTTTTCATCTATTTCTTTGCATTGTTCACTTAAGAGGTAAAATATCTCTCCTTGCTATTTTGGGGGACTTTTTGATGGGTATATCTTTCCCTGTCTCCTTTACCTTTTGCTTCTCTTCTTTTCTCAGTTATTTAAACCTGCTATACATATCTTTTATCTTATAGATATACTGTGGCACAGTCAATAAAGAATCTGCCTGCAATACAGAAGACCTGAGTTCGATCCCTGGCTTGGAAAGATCCCCTGGTGAAGGGAGGGCATGGCAACCCACACCAGTATTTTTGCCTGGGAAATCTCATGGACAGAGGAGCCTGGCAGGCTACAGTGCATTGGGTCACAAAGAGTCAGACACTACTAAGCAACTAACACTTTCACTTTCTTTTCATAGATATTCATATATATAAGACTTTTTTCGATGTTTGCTTTTATTTCTCTTGGATGCATACTTAGGAGTGGAAAGGGCTTCCCTGGTGCTTCTGACAGTAAAGAATCTGTGCATCTGCTTACAATGGGGAAGAGCTGACTTTCATCCTTGGGTCGGAAAGAACCCCTGGAGAAAAGAATGGCAGCCCACTCCTGCATTTTTGCCTGGAGAATTCCATGGACAGAGGAGCTTAGCAAGCTACAGTCCATAGGGTCGCAAAGAGTTGGACAGGACTGAGCAACTAACACTTTCACACTGAATGCAATTATAACTTTAAAATATCCTGCCAAGTGGTTTTCAAATTAGTTGTATCATTTTACACACCTATTTACAATGTGTTAGAGTTCCAATTGCTATAAATCTTTGTTAGTATATAGTCATTTCAGCTTTTTAAAATTTAGTGTTTCTAGTAAATATGTATGTCAACTCTCTGTGGATTGAATTTTCATAAGTCTAATGATGTGAAAATTTTTTTCACATCCTATTTGCTTATCTTTCTTTGTAAATGGCTGTTCAGGGCTTTCACCCTTTTACTAAAAAGAACATTTTTCTTTTTTTCTTAAATTGGTTTATAGAAGTTCTTTAGAAAGTCAGATTAAGTCCATTTCATTGCAAATATGTTTAACCAGTCTTTTGATGAGCAGAAATTTTTAATATTTATGAGGTAAAATTGATCAATTTTTAATTTGTTATTGCATTTTAGTTTCATATTTCCATTTTTTAATTTCTATTTCTATACCAGGATTTCCCATCTGTGTATTCATCTTGTTCATTCTTTCCTTTAAAATGTTACACATATTTAAATTGCTATTTTAGCCTGCCTGCTAGTTCCAACATCTCTGTAATCTCTGGATCTGTCTCTACTGTCCTTTTTTCCCCTCATTATGGAACACATAATTTCTTGCTTCTTTGCCTATGTAGTAACATTTTATTTTAAGCTAAACATGGATGGATGCTATGTTGTTGAGAGTAAGGGACTTTTTTACTATTTTTAATAAGCAGATAGACAAGATGGCAGAGGATCAGGCAGATATAGAGCACATCTCTCTCCACAGCTGCCTCAAGAATACATCTTCAGACACAGATCTCACAGAGCACAAGCTCAGACCTGGCATGAGTCCTTAACCACCAGAAAGGAATACATAGATACACATAAAACCCTGTAGGACAAAGGAAGGAAGGAAGGAAAAAAGAAGAAAAGAGTGAGTGGGACCAGACCTGCACCCACAGGATGTGGGAGCTGAAGCAGGGATGGGTTCTCTACATCAGGACAACATGCTGGGACAGAAAGGAAGCTTTTGAGGCTGTCAGAGAGTGAAGCAGCTCATCTGTGACTGTCTGAATGGAGTGAGAACCACACAGACAGTCTGTGCCACAGCCCAATGTGCCCCAGACAGGGACGTAAGTCCACGGGAATGTGTGGCATCTGGGAGCTGAAGTGTAGTGATTGGAGAGCAATCCCAGGGTGAGGACTGCTACTGACTATAGAGAGATAACTCGAGGGGATGAAAGAGAGGAGCTAGTGGTGGGGAATGCCTTTGGGGGAAAGTCAGGTGGCCATAGGACTTCCCTTGTGGCTCAGATGATCAAAAATCTGCCTGCAATGTGGGGGACTGTGATCAAAAATATCCCAACAAAAAAAAGCACAATGCAAGATGATGTCAGAGGTGAATCCTATCTATCAAAAGTTTAGACAAGAGCTAATGCCTATCCTTCACAAACTTTTCCAAAAATTACTCATTCTATAAGGCCACCATCACCTTGATATAAAAACCAGATAAGGGGAAAAAAGAAAGAAAGAAAATTATAGGCCAGTATCACTGATGAACATAAATGCAAAAATCCTCAAAAATCCTAACAAACAGAATCCAACAACACATTAAAAGGATCACACATCATGATCAAGTTGGGTTTACCCAAGGGATGCTAGGATTCTTTAATATACACAAATCAATCAATGTTATATACCATGTTAACAAACTAAAAGATATAAATCATGTGATAAACTTAATAGAAGCATAAAAAACTTTTGACAAATTCAGCATCCATTCATGATAGAAACTCTTCAGGAAATGGGCCTAAAAGGAACCTACCTCAACACAGTAAAGGCTATATACAAGAAACCCAGAGTAAACATTATTCTCAATGGTAAAAAAATTAAAGCATCCCTTTCAAGATCAGGAACAAGACAAGGGTGTCCACTCTCACTGCTATTATTCAATATACTTTTGGAAGTACTAGCTGTGGCAATCAGAGAAGAAAAAGAAATAAAAGAAATATATATTGGAAAATAAGTAAAATTCTCACTGTTTATGGAAGACATGATTACTATGTATAGTAATACATAGGAAACCCTAAAGATACTTTACTATTTAATAAAATCAGATGATGCAAAATCAATACAGAAATCCCTTGCATTCCTGTATACTAACAATGAAAAATCAGAAAGAAAAATTAAGGAATAAATCCCATTCACCATTGCAACAAAAAGAATAAAATACCTAGGAATAAATCTACCTAAAGAGACAACAGAGCTTTACACATAAAACTATGAAAGTGAAAGTGAAGTCACTTAGTTGTGTCCAACTCTTTGAAACCCCAAGGGCTGTAGCCTACAACAGGCTTCTCCACCCATGGGATTTTCCAGGCAAGAGTACCAGAGTGGGTTGCCTGACTGGGGATCTTCCTGACCCAGGGATCGAACCCAAGTCTTCCATATTGCAGGCAGATGCTTTACCCTCTAAGCCACAGAAAACTATAAGATATTGATGAAAGAAATCAAAGATGACATAAACAGATGAAGAGCCATATCATACTCCTCGATTGGTAGAATCGATATTATGAAAATGGCTATAATACCTAAAGCAGTCTACAGATTCAATTCAATCTCTATCAAATTACCAATGGTGTTTTTCACAGAACTAGAACAAAAAATTTCACAATTTGTATGGGAACACAAAAAACCCCAAATAATCAAATCAATCTTCAGAAAGGAGGATGGAGCTGGAGGAATCAACCTTCCTCTCTTTAGCCTATAGTACAGAGCTACAGTCATCAAAAAAGTATGATATACTGACAAAAACATAAATACAGACCAATGGAACAAGATAGGAAGCCCAGAGGTAAACCCATACACCTATGGGCACCTTATATTTGACAGACGAGGCAAGACTGTACCATGGAGAAAAGATAGTCTCTTCAATAAGTGGTGCTAGGAAAACTGAAAAGCTACATGTAAAAGAATGAAGTTAGAACACTTCCTAACACGATACACAAAGGTAAGCTCAAAATAGATTAAATACGTACATGTAAGACCAAAAACTATAAAACTCTTACAGGAACACTTTTTAACATAAATCATAGCAAGATCCTCTTTCACCCATCTCCTAGAGTAACAGAAATAAAAACAAAAATAAAGAAATGAAATCTAATTAAACTTAAAAGCTTTTACATGCCAAAGAAACCAAAGAAGATGAAAAGACAGCCCTTAGAATGGGAGAAAATAATTGCAAGTAAAGCAACTGACAAAGGATTAATCTCCAAAATATATAAGCAGCTCAAGTAGCTTAATATCAGAAAAGCAAACCAAGCAAAAAATGAGCAGAAGACCTAAATAGACATTTCTCCAAAGAAGACATATAGGTGGCTAACAGACACATGAAAAAATGCTCAACAAAACTTATTATTAGAGAAATGCAGATCAAAATGACAATGAGATATCACCTCACACCAATCAGAACGACCATCGTCAAAAAATGTACTTAAATGCTGGAGAGGATACGGAGAAAAGGAAACCCTTTTGCATTGCTGCTGGAAATGTAAAAAATGCTGGGAATGTAAACTGATAGAGCCACTATTGAGAACAGTATGGAGATTTCCTTAAAAATTAAGAATAAAACTACCATGCATGTATGCTTGCTCAGTCATGTCCAACTCTTTGCGACCCATGGACTGTAGCTTGCCAGGCTCCTTGGTCCTTGGAATTTTCCAGGCAAGAATATTGGAGTAGGTTGCCATATCACTCAGCAGTCCCACCTCTGGACATATAACCTAGAAAACCACAATTCTAACCAACACAAATATCCCAATGTTCATTGCACTACTATTTATGAGAGTCTGGACATGGAGACAACATAGGTATCCACTGACAGATAAATGGATAAAAAAAGTAGTGGTATATATATAGAATAGAATATTACTCAGACATAAAAAAGAACAGATTTGAGTCAGTCCTAGTGAGGTAGATGAACCTTGAGCCTGTTATACAGAATGAAGTAATTCAGAAGGAGAAAATCAAGTATTGTATCAGTTCAGTTCAGTCGCTCAATCGTGTCCGACTCTTTGCGACCCCATGAAGCACAGCATGCCAGGCCTCCCTGTCCATCACCAACTCCCGGAGTTCACTCAGACTCACGTCCATTGAGTCAGTGATACCACCCAGCCATCTCATCCTCTGTCGTCCCCTTCTCCTCCTGCCCCCAGTCCCTCCCAGCATCAGTCTTTTCCACTGAGTCAACTCTTCGCATGAGGTGGCCCAAGTATGGAGTTTCAGCTTTAGCACCATTCCTTCCAAAGAAATCCCAGGGCTGATCTCCTTCAGAATGGACTGGTTGGATATCCTTGCGGTCCAAGGGACTCTCAAGAGTCTTCTCCAACACCACAGTTCAAAAGCATCAATTCTTCGGTGTTCAGCCTTCTTCACAGTCCAACTCTCACATCCATACATGACCACTGGAAAAACCATAGCCTTGACTAGATGGACCTTTGTTGGCAAAGTAATGTCTCTGCTTTTCAATATGCTATCTAGGTTGGTCATAACTTTCCTTCCAAGGAGTAAGTGTCTTTTAATTTCATGGCTGCAGTCACCATCTGCAGTGATTTTGGAGCACCAAAAAATAAAGTCTGACACTGTTTCCCCTGTTTCCCCATCTATTTCCCATGAAGTGATGGGACCGGATGCCATGATCTTTGTTTTCTCAATGTTGAGCTTTAAGTCAACTTTTTCACTCTCCACTTTCATCAAGAGGCTTTTTAGTTGTTCTTCACTTTCTACCATAAGGGTGGTGTCATCTGCATATCTGAGGTTATTGATATTTCTCCCGGCAATCTTGATTCCAGCTTGTGTTTCTTCAAGTCCAGCGTTTCTCATGATGTACTCTGCATATAAGGTAAATAAGCAGGGTGACAATATAGAGCCTTGCCACACTCCTTTTCCTATTTGGAACCAGTCTGTTGTTCCACGTCCAGTTCTAACTGTTGCTTCCTGACCTGCATACAGATAACACATATATACCAAATCTAGAAAAATGGTATCAATGAATCTATTTGTAGCAGTAGAGATGCAGATATAGAGAACAGATTTGTGGATACAGTGGGGGAAGGAGAGAGTGGGACAAATTGAGAGAGTAGCACTGAAATATGTACATTACCATATATAAAATAGAGAGACAGTGGGAATTTGTTGTATGACACGGGGAGCTCATCCCAGTGCTCTGTGACAACCTAAAGGGTTGGAATGGTGTGGGAGATGGAAGGGAGGTTCAAGAGAGAGAGGACATATGTATACCTATGGCTGATTCATGTTGGTGTATCACAGAAACCAACACAACTTTGTAAAGCAATTATCCTCCAGTTAAAAATAAATACAAATTTTAAAAGCATAAAGCATTACTTTGGCAGAAAATAAATTGAATAGTGGATCACTTTGATTATTAAGGTCGGTTTGTGTTATTTTTGTTCTAAGTCTAGAGTTGCCCTACTCCTAATATATAAAGTTTCAGAGATCTGCATCGAATGCCATGGTGCTTAGCAAGGGTCCGCTGCTGCTGCTGCTGCTGCTAAGTCGCTTCAGTCGTGTCTGACTCTGTGCAACCCGAAGACGGCAGCCCACCAGGCTCCCCCGTCCATGGGATTTTCCAGGTAGGAGTACTGGAGTGGGTTGCCATTGCCTTCTCTGTAGCAACGGTCTAGCTAGTCACAACTCCTAATGCTCTCAGAAATACGTGTCCTCCACAGTCTATATTTCCTTTCACAGTTCCCCAGCTTTTCCTGTGCAGCCACAGCTTAATATTTGGTGAAAAACTTTAAAATGATTCCTTGGCTGATTTCTTTCTTTGCGCAGCTCCTTTCTCTAGGGTACTTGTTTGTATAAACTTCAACCCATTTAGGGGTTCCAAATTTCAATTTCTGCCTTCTAGATTCAGGAAGACCACCATGCTCTGATTGGGATCTGCCTTCCTTTTTTATAATCTGTAAACTGCCTCCTAGAGATAGCAATGGTGATTATGGGGTTCACTTGGTGTTTCTTTCCTCTCAGAAGTCACAGTCCTGGGTTGGCTCCTGTTGAAAGTCTAAAATAATTGCTTCGTATATTGTTTTGTTTGATTACAGTTTATATTGAGTGGGCTAGCCAGTGCCACTTAATGTCTTGTTATAGTAGGAGTCCCCCAAGATCTGTTATTTATGAAAGTTAATGTGCATTGTTAACATAAAATGTGGATACTACTGAGTAAAAGGTTAAGACTATATAAGGATTTCAATGTTTTTTATAAAAACTTAAAAAAGTCCCTGCTTCCATGAGATTAAATTCCCCAGTTTCATCAAGCCTAATGCATAACAGATTATATCTGATTTATGCCCCAGGCTAAGTGAATTTTCAAGTGAAGTGAAGTGAAAGTCATTCAATCATGTCTGACTCTGCAACCCCATGGACTATACAGTCCGTGGACTTCTCCAGGCTGGAATACTGGAGTGGGTAGCCTTTCCCTTCTCCAGGGGATCTTTCCAACCCAGGGATCAAACCCAGGTCTCCTGCATTGCAGGCGGATTCTTTACCAGGTGAATTCTTTACCAGCTAAGCAACAAGCGAAGTCCAAGAATACCAGACTGGGTAGCCTATCCTTTCTCCAGCAGATCTTCTTGACCCAGGAATCGAACTAGTGTCTCCTGAATTGCAGGCAGATTCTTTACCAACTGAGCTATTGGGGAAACCCAAATTTTTAAGCATAATACAATCAACTTAAAAAACAATAGCAGTTAAGTATAAGATACACTGTATATGTATACATTCTTAAGAAAAAAATCATATAAAATGTGATTTTTGGAAATCAGATCTGAGATGAGATATTAAAAATCAAAATGAGATATCAAATATCAAAAATCATGAAGTTGAAGGTAGATTTTCTAGACTTTTGACTCTGGATAGCTTAAACTAGATATATGTCAAATTTTCCTTCACTGATCTCAACCTATTTCACATCTTACCTCTGTATGTACTTGCCCCTAATCTTTAACATGCACACACAGACACACATATATGGCCCATTTCTGCCCTTGCCAAGGATATAGATAGGCAATGCACATAACACAATTTGAATAAGCATTACATCTATGATCATGTTTGTCACTATTTCATCATGGCTTACTGTCAGCTCTTCATATATATATATGGAGAGAGAGATGCCAGATAGATAATAGGTAAATAGATAGTCTCAGGACACAATTATCCTTCTGGATTTTGATGTTTTATGAAATTTCAAGCTCATTTTAAATAAATAATCAGATCTTAAATTTCCATGAGTGCTGAGAGGGGTGAATTTGTGACCAAAGTTTCATTCACTAACAAGTATATAGAAATGTATTTTTGTTGCTGATACAGAGCAAATTTCCCTTCTCTCCCTACAGACTCTGGTGCCAGAGGAGGTAGACATAGGTTACAAAAGCATGTAAGCTTACTGGTGCTAAGTCTCTTGAGTTGTGTCCAACGCTTTGTGACCCTATGGACTGTAGCCCTCCAGGCTCCTCTGTCTATATGATTCTCCTGGCAAGAACACTGGAGTGGGTTGCTGTGCCCTTCTCCACAGGGGATCTTCCCAACCCAGGGATTGAACCCCCATCTCTTACAGCTCCTGCATTGGCAGGCAGGTTCTTTACCAGTAGAGTCACCTGGGACAAAAAATAATAATAATAATAATAAAACTGGATGATGCTCTGGGAATGGCACCCCACTCCAGTACTCTTGCCTGGGAAACCCCATGGGTGGGGGAGCATAGTAGGCTACAGTGCATGGGGTCGCAAAGAGTCGGACACGACTGAGCAACTTCACTTTCACTTTTCACTTTCAACTTAAATTCTAAAATGCTTTTAATAAGAAACCTTCAAAGGAAGAAAAGAACAGGCTAAAGGATAGGCAAAAGCCGAAGAGCAGCAGAGTAGGGCTCAAGGAAAGATCAGGAGTGAGGGATCCCTTCATCCAGTTACAAATCAAAATGGCCTGTTGGGAGGCAGACCTTTACGTGCACAGTAATGATCTAAATATATGTGCATCCGTGAGGGAAAATGGGCAGTGGACATCTCTCCTTACTTTTTAAATATAGCTAATCCTTAGTAATGTAAGGCTGATCACCCCACTTCAAATTGCTAGAATAAATCCCTTGCCTTTTCTTTTTCAGTTTGCAGTGTTCATTTCAGGCTGTTGTTATTGTTGTTCAGTTGCTCAGTCATGTCCAACTCTTTGTGACCCCATGGACTGCATCGCACCAGACTTCCCTGTCCATCCCCAACTCCCGGAGCTTGCTCAAACTCACGTCCATTGAGTTGGTGATGCCATCCAACCATCTCATCCTCTGTCATCCCCTTCCCCTCCTGCCTTCAATCTTTTCCAGCATCAGGATATTTTCCAATGAGTCAGGTCTTCACATCAGGTGGCCAAAGTACTAGAGCTTCAGCTTCAGCATCAGTCCTTCCAATGATATTCAGAGTTGATTTCCTTTAGAATTAACTAGTTTGATCTCCTTGTAGTCAAAGGGACACTCAAGAATCTTCTCCAACACCACAGTTTAATAGTATAAATTCTTTGGCACTCAGCCTTCTTTATGGGCCACCTCTTGTAACTGTGCACGACTACTGGAAAAACCAAAGCTTTGACTAGATGGACCTTTGTCAGCAAAATAATGTCTCTACTTTACACTGTCTAGGTTTGTCATAGTTTTTCTTCCAAGGAGCAAACATCTTTTAATTCCATGGCTGCAGTCACCATCTGCAGTGATTTTGGAGCCCAAAAAGGAAAGTCTGTCACTGTTTCCATTGTTTCCTCAACTATTTGCCATGAAGTGATGGGACCAGATGCCATGATTATATTTAGTTAACTCTTATTATACATAGTTAACCCTTAGTAATGTAAGGCTGACCACCTCACTTCAAATTGCCAGATTAAATCCCTTGCCTTTTCTTTTTCAGTCTGCAAGGTTTATTTCGGGTGATATACAGATATCCACTCCAGTTCTTGGCCCATGCTCTGTCCACAGTGCTTCCTGATGGTCTTTTATACTGTCCAAGCAAGGTAAACAAATAAAACTGTACATATACATGCCCATATGTCACACTAAAAAACTGTGTGGAAACAATTTTTATTATAACAATATCATAATATATTTATTATAACAATATAATAATAATATAATTTTATTATTTATTTAATTATAATTAAATAACAAGGAAAATATTAATAACTAAAGTGAAAGTAAAGTGTTAGTTGCTCAGCCGTGTCTAACTCTTTGTGACCCCATGGACACATCATGTCATTTTCCAGGCAAGAATATTGGAGTAGGTTGCCATTCCCCTCTCCAGGGGATCTTTCTGGCTCAGGGATCAAAACCTGAACTTCTGCATTGCAAGTGTATTCTTTACCATCTGAACCACCATGAAGTCCTAAATGAGGGCTAAGAGAATTTAAATAATCTCTTTCTATTCACAGAACAAGCAAGTGGCAAAGACAGTGCTCAGACCTGGGTCTTTCTGTTATGCAAGGTCGTATTCTTCCCACTGGCTTTACTCTTTTCCCTCAGGTCCTAAATATTTTGGAAGGGGAGTAGGTGGGTAGGTGATCTTTTCCAAAACTAAACATTGGCTTATGATTGTAGAAAATTTCATACGTAACATGAGACAATGTCACACTTGTTATTCTGTAATAGCCTTTAGTCAAAATGATAAAATCAAATGGAATTAAAGGCTAAGTCTTATTATAGCAATAAAATATCTAGTGCTTTATCTAGTATCTGGTTCCTTGTTAACAAGTGTCCAAAACCATATAGAGTTTTTTTAAACAGTGATCCCAAACTCACCCTTATTAGGATGCATAGAAAGTTAAGAATTGATTATTTATTTAAAGAGACCTTGAAAGAATTCCAAAAACATCAAAATTCAGAAGGCTATGACTTATCACTGGGAAGGCAGTATTGTCTAAGAGTTGCCATTGACCTGCTTCGTACTGAGGGGACCAGAATCTTGATGGTAATATTCACCTAGGGTGCAATCATAGCTGCTGCTGGCCAGTATGCACCGTTATGGCAGTACTGATGGTTAAACTATTTAAACACTCCCCTACTCATTGGTACATATCAGTTGCAATAGCAGTAACATGAATTAATGATATAAATTCCAGCACATCTGGTTGATTTTAGAAATTCAATACACACTTCATTACCAAGACATTTTTTTTCCCCCTAGATCAGTATCTGTGCAGGGACGTGAGGGCCTGCTCCAAAATCCTACCACTTATTTTAAATATCAGGGAGTTAGTTGTATTATGGTAAAAATATTTGGGGGTGGATGTTTCATGTTTTTCATATGTTGATCAGTCTTACAAAAGACTGACCACAAGAGGAAACAGAAGTAGAGACTCAGGAAGAAATGAAGTTTATTGTACTCTAGATCCTAGAGACAGAAGGCTTTGCATGTCATGCAGGGCCACATGGAAAAGCACCAGAGTAGAGAAGAGGGAGAAAATAGGAGTGAGGGGAAGGTTTAGACTAGAAACTTTATTGAGGTTTCTGTGGGAAAGGCAAGGCAAGGCAGAGTGAATAGTTAGGACTGGCTGGCTGGTTTGAGTATTTCCTCAGGGTGCTTAGGGCTACAGGGGCGGTCCCTAATTTCCTGGCACCTGACCCTGGGAGGATTAAGACAGAAGGATATTGCCTCCTGGGGTGCCAGAGCCAAAGAAAGTGGGTGCTGTGGATTTATTAGTTTGCATATCAGCCTGCATTTAGCTGGGCCCTTTGCTGGCTATGAGAATTGGTTTGCCTCTGGAGAGGCAGTCTTTTCCTACCCAGAAAGTTTTTTTTTTTTTAAGAAGTCAAAACACCATAATGTACAAAAAATTAAATATGGACTTCACTAGTGGCTCAGCAGGTAAAGAATCCGCCTGCAATGCTGGAGACCTGGGTTTGATCCCTGGGTTGGGAAGATCCTCTGGAGAAGGGAAAGGCAACCCACTCCAGTATTCTGGCCTGGAGAATTCCGTGGGCTGTATAGTCAGTCCATGGGGTTACAAAGAGTTGGACGTAACTGAGTGAATTTCATTTCACTTCATATATATATGAAATACATATATATATTTTTTTACAATACAGTGAAAAAGAAGGCTACTCAGCCAAACTAAGGAGAACTTGTTTCACGAATCTCCACAAGAAATGGCTGCCCATAACTTTCCAAGAGGAGAAGCAGTGCTATGTTCAGGGGTGAATGGAGAGTCCGCTGGGGCTGCTGTCAAATGCAGGTGCTGCAGTGGGTCTTCCAGTGGAGTTTTTAAAAAGTGCTGCATTTTTGATAACTTATTTTCTATGGGGTAGTGGCCATCCTTTTGAGTTATCAAAGGTCAAGTTAGGGGCTACCCAAAAAACTGTCTAAAACACATTTGCTAGTTGGAAGAACAAACACACCAGGGAGTGACAGTGAATCTCAGATGTCACACTCTCCTAATTTGTCTCAGATCATCCCCGTAACTGAACTCATATTCAACAGCTTGTGATTGGAAAGCCAATACTTCAGAGGTAGCAAGGAAAGTCTGCCTTAATCAGAAGGCCAGTAATCTGGAGAGAAGGAAGACTCATGTCCTCAAAAGCAACTCCAAAGATGCTGATCAGCCATAACAGTTTTTAAGAGGAAAGGGGGAAAGAATCTCAGTGCATAATCAAGGCAGGAGATCAAGTTCTACATCTATTTTCCATTGTGCCCAGGCTGGATGACTCCCCATGGGCTTTCTTCATATGTTACCTCATCCATGTGGTCTGCCAGCAGGATTGCTAAGGAGGCTTCTGGGGGTAGAGTGATAGTCATTTACTTAATTCTTCATTCTTACTTCTTTTAATCTAGGGAAAGAATTGACAGATTAGTCAAGGCACTGTGTGCCTTTAGGAGAGCAGAAGTCAACAGTCAGGTTAAGTGTTACCTAGTGATCTCATTTTCATAATTAAGGTTTAAAGGAAACAGGACCAGGTAAACAGGAAAGGGACAAAAACTTCTCACACCCTCACTGCTCTTCCTCTCCATGCCTGCGAGTTCCTTTATTTCTGGGAATATTCCAAGCCTGCGTGTCTTCTGGCAAAATGAGCCCTCCACCCTGACCACTGGTAGCTACCGTTTGTACTCTTCTCCCTTCCTCTTTTCACCTTATATTTGTGTCTCAGTTAAATAACTTGCCATCCATCAGTTACCACCTCACCTGCTGGAACTAGCTTCTGATTTACCCACACCATCTACAGTTCTCTCACGCTCCTGGGGCGGGAGGGAGGAAAAAAGCCCAGAATCCTGGCTCTAAAACCCCAGGGTAAACCTGTCTCCCAGCCCCTTCTTGCTTGTCCATTCCGTTTCCTCTCTCTTTCCCTCTGGCTTGTGGTATTTGAGCACTGGTTATTTGATTAACCCACAGAGAGAGAAAGGAGACTAAACAATGAGGGACAGAGACTTTAAGAGCATTGTGGGGAGCAAAAGCTAACTTAGGGAGGCAGCCTCCACATTTCTGAAATGATTCACAGTCACTGCATGATCAGATAACTAAATGGGAGAATCACTACCCCAGACTGAGGCATGTTATCATTTAGCTAGCAACGTTATAAACAGATGATCATGTCACCAATTACTGACTCCAAGACTACTTCTGGTGTGTTTGCTTTGTCTGACAGTTGCCTCTAACCTCTGTGCTCTTGGTCTTGCAGCTATACCTTTGACAACAATTAGAGGAACATTTTCAACTCCATTGATGGAAGCAATCAGTTTCTAATTAGAAATCATGTTGAGAATCTATTTAGTGAGCTGCTGTGTTCTTGTCACTTGTTGAAGACACATTTATCCCCTACCCATTTGCTATTTCTAGCTCTTTGTTCCTTAATGGCAAAGCCCTAAAGCTCTGAGGTTGAAGAATCTTAATATACTTAATTTTCTGTTTTTTTCTGGAAGCTACTACAGACCTAAAAGAAAATCTACTGGAGGGTGCCTGGAAATATGCTTCTCTCGGATAAAAGTATATCTGCTAAGACACAAGCATCACTCTTTCCCACCACAATATTCAACCTTGCTTCCTATATTTGATACAAACTCCTGGAGATAGTGAAAGACAGGGAAGACTGGTGTGCTGTAGTCCATATGGTCACAAAGAGTCAGACATACTCAACAATTGAATGAGTATTTCTTGCCATGAAAATCCCATGGACAGAGAAACCTGGCAGGCTATAGTCCATGGGGTTGTAAAGAGTTGAACATGACTGAGTGACTGAGCAGGAGAAAAGGAGCCTGAGGACTGAGGCTTAAAGATGCTATAGCTTTTTAAGCCAGGAAGTCAGACCAATGATGAGCTATATAGACAACTAACAGAAACACAGAAGAGCCCTGATCTTTAGCTGCTTAAGTGTCAGTTGCTCAGTCATATCTGACTCTTTGTGACTCCATGGACTGTAGCCTGCCACTCCTCTATTCATGGCATTCTCAACCAACCAGAAATTAGCTACCTACAGACTTCTTGTTATGCAAAACTATAAATTTCCTTTGTCTTCAATGCTCTTGTTGTTTTTTTTTTCCTGGTGTGTTGTTATTTGTAAATCAAAAGTGAAAGTGAAAGTGTTAGTTGCTCAGTTATGTCCAACTCTTTGCCACTCCATGGACTGCAGCCCACCAGGCTTCTCTGTCCATAAGATTTCCCATGCAAGAATATGAAGTGGGTTGCCATTTCCTTCTCCAGGGGATTTTCCCCAGCCAGGGATTGAACCTGGGTCTCCTACATTGCAGGCAGATTCTTTACCATCTGAGCCACCAGGGAAGTCCCACTCGTAGAGGAAGATATTCAAATTTAAACTTGAAAGTATCCAATTAGAACGTGTGGGATGGTGAAGCATCTTGTCTCCATGCATTCTGTTATTAGCCTCTCTGGCTAAACCATCAACAAGAGAAAACAATTGCCCCAAAGTTAGTTGTGGAATTTTAAAGGCTCATGAAAATTCTACCTTATCCGCATTCTTTCCTACCATGTTGCTCCCAGAAAGTCATTGAGCTTATGCTCAAACTTTCTCAAAACAGAAAGCTCATTATCTCATGCTGCTGCTAAGTCGCTTCAGTCGTGTCAGACTTTGTGCAACCCCATAGACAGCAGCCCACCAGGCTCCCCCATCCCTGGGATTCTCCAGGCAAGAACACTGGAGTAGATTGCCATTTCCTTCTCTAATGCATAAAAGTGAAAAGTGAAAGTGAAGTTGCTCAGTCGTCTCCGACTCTTAGCAACCCCGTGGACTGCAGCCCACCAGGCTCCTCCGTCCATGGGATTTTCCAGGCAAGAGTACTGGAGTGGGGTGCCATTGCCTTCTCCATAAAGCACCTCAATTCTCCCCTTCACTTTTATTCAACTTTCCTACCATACCATAGAGTAGTACACTATAAGAGAAACAGAGGAATCTGGTGACATTGATTCTTTCATTAATGCACACTTGAAAAATGTGTGCTTGCCTAGTGGTGCATTGGTTAAGACTCCACACTCCTGATGCAGGCAGCCTGGGTTCAGTCACTGGAGAGGGAACTAGATTCCACATACTTCAACTAAGAGTTCTGTCAACTAAAAAAATATAGTCACAGCGTGAAAGTAGAGAGTTATGTTTATTCAGTGGGAATTCTTAAGACATTAAGCCCCTGAGGCAGCATCTCAAGTAGCCCTGAGAGCCTGCTCCAAGGAACCTGGGAAGGAGCAGGTTATACAGAAGTTTGCAATGAAGGGGTCAGATAATCTGAACATCAAAGATTATCGTTAATTAAGGAAAACCAGATATCTCAAGTTAAGGAATTCAGCTCTCTTTTATGTATGGAAAGATGCAAGCATCTGGGCTCACTGAAACCATTCCTTTCATATGCATCTCAGCTACCTGGGGCCAGGATCCTGCTTCTTGCTTTTCATTACATCCGTGGTCATGTAGGGAGTGGAGGCTGCTGACAGCTGCTGGGTAGCCGGCGTCGGTCTCCCTTTTGGGGCCCCTCCAGGTGCAGAAGTTCATATTTGCAGGTTTGAAATCACTAATGGCTGTTTATTGATATGACAGGAGATATTGCATTTCACAGTCTTCATGATGAAAAATGAAAAATCCCACATGCCACAATGAAGATTGACGATCCCATGTGCTGCTACTAAGATCCAGCGCAGTCCAATAAATAAATAAATATTTTTAAAAATGAAAAATAAACTGGTCTACAATGAAATCAGTTGAGACTTGGTTTCCCTATTGAATAATTTTGTATTTTTCTTTTACTTTTATAAGTCATTAATTTATTTTAATTGATTTAAAAGTAAGAAAGTGAACCATTAGATAGTAAATATAACAACTAACACAATTAATGTTATTAGTAAACCAGCCATGTGGCACTCAAATTGTTAATTAAGGGAATGCAACTGACTTCACTTTCACTTTTCACTTTCATGCATTGGAGAAGGAAATGGCGACCCACTCCGGTGTTCTTGCCTGAAGAATCCCAGGGACAGGGGAGCCTGGTGGGCTACCGTCTATGGGGTCGCACAGAGTCGGACACAACTGAAGTGACTTAGCATAGCACAAGCATAGAAGACAAAATGAAAGCAAAAATAATTTATAAAGCCTAATAAAAACCACTAAGAAGAAATTAGAAATAGACTGCTATAAAAATATCAAGGAAGAAATCTGAAGGGGGAAAAACTAGCTACATATTTTAAAATGTATATAACTAATGTAAAATTAAACACAAATATTTGTCAAAGTCTTTGTTCAAAACTTGGCTTCTCCCAGCAATTTATGGTTTTAGAGGATTCATGCATTTATTTATTTTTCAAATGTTTTCCAATTTATTCTGACTCTAAAACTAATTAGAAGTTTAAAATAAAATTCACTGAAAGAATTTCCTTGGTTATGAATTTTATTTTAATATTTGTTGAAAAGGTCATTAGAATATGTTCAGTGATTGATGAGCTGATTTGGAATTTCTTGTATGTCTGTAATGTCATATTGAGATATTGCATTAGACTAAGATTCCAAAAATTTTTAACAAAACTTAATAGAACTATTATAGCATTATACCATCCAGTATGAAATGGCAAAATTACAGTGTATCTTTAGGCCATAGACATGAACCATACTGTATGAAAATAGAAAACAAGCTCAAGAATTGTATAGTATAGTCATTGATCTTACAAAAGCATCTGTCTGCCAGAGCAAAGCCGAACCCTGCACACCAAAACAGCTTATAGTTATCTTGTGCTCTCTCAATCTTCTAAGACACATGCACCTATCTTTTAAGTCTGAAATAAGATTGTGTCATTCTAGACTATAAAATTATCTCTGAAATACATGTGAATTACCTGCTTTGGCAAAGCAATAAACAAGATAACTTGTGTTGCATTTTTCTTTGATTCTTTGCATTTTATACAAAACATCAATTGAATGGGGGTAGGAGGAATCAAACAACATATTCTAGGTCAAATATCATTAATAAAAGTTTATTTTCTCAATAGAGTTGTACATGTAAACAAAGGCTTGGAATTCCACCAGTGTCTTGTAAGTACCACAAAATATATTAAGCCATCTGTTTTTCTTCATCTTTTTAGAACTAAAATTTCAAAGCTGAAATTTG
Organism: Bubalus kerabau; assembly: GCF_029407905.1. NCBI lineage: Eukaryota > Metazoa > Chordata > Mammalia > Artiodactyla > Bovidae > Bubalus > Bubalus kerabau. Next base: position 4,141,366 of record NC_073635.1, on the reverse strand, counting down.
CCTCTAAAGTCCTCCAATTGCAAGGCACCTATTACCACGCAGAGATTTAGTGTGTCTAGTTTGTTTCATGACCTCACAGTTTGCTTACAAAGAGATTCACTGCTTTGTCACAGATAGCGTTGTTAGCTTAGAATTTCCAAAAGTAACCTCTGTGTTGCCTGCTATTATTCCAATCAAAATTATTACTCCCTGAAAAATACAAAGCAGAATGCTAGATATTACATGTTATGTATTTTTTGTTTGTTTTTTTTGTTTTCTTGACCGTACCATGAAAACAAAAAGTCAAATTTGTGGCCAAGTACTGCCCAAACCAAATTTGAAAAATGTCACCTCCAGGAACATCACTTTTCTCTGGTTGATATCCCTTTATACTCTAATTTGAAAGTCAAATGAGCATTTCTAGGCAAAAGAAATAAGAGCTAGGGTGTGCCAGTGGGTTTATTTTTAATTGGAAAAAGAACTCCTCTTTCTTAAAAGTCAGGTAATGATTTCAGTGTGTTTCTAAGCAAGACCTGAATAAAATATTAGATCATCATGCTCAAAAGCTATTAGTGGTTTTCTAATCTAATACACAGGGAGGTAGTTTTGAAAGTAATTGGAGTTTTCTTTATTTGCAGCTGTAGAACTTGTGGGAAATTTACCAAATATACCATTTTTTTTTTTAATTCTCATCAGGCCGAGTTTCAAGTTCTTTACAAGTGAATAGAAAAATATATAAATATAACACATTGAAAGGTTCTGTAGAAATAAATGCATAGTATTCATAAGATAAAATCTAGACCTGCAGAGAGGAGAGATATGTCTTTTTTCTCTGTTTCACTTTTAAGCTACTAGTAATAGTCTGTTGTCCTGGGACAGGATCTTGTCATCATTTTTATATTTCTAGTGAGGGAGGAAAGGAACAGACTGAGCTGACTTCATCTTGAAAAAGAAGGAAACACTATCTTGCACTTTCAGTGAGCTTTGGACTATGTGCCTGGACGCCATGGGGATAGCATAGCTACAGCAAACTAGCCTCCCAGACTGATACACACCAGATTGCATACCAAGACTTCCTGTCATCAAAACGAATGTAATAATTCCCCATGTAGTCAATCACCTTTGTAATCTTTATGGCATCCATTGGTGCAGGCTACAGTGTATAACCGGGAGAAGGCAGTGGCAACCCACTCCAGTACTCTTGCCTGGAAAATCCCATGGACGGAAGAGCCTGGTAGGCTGCAGTCCATGGGGTCGCTAGATTGGACACAACTGAGCGACTTCACTTTCAGTTTTCACTTTCATGCATTGGAGAAAGAAATGGCAACCCACTCCAGTGTTCTTGCCTGGAGAATCCCAGGGACGGGAGAGCCTGGTGGGCTGCCGTCTATGGGGTCACACAGAGTCGGACACGACTGAAGCGACTTAGCACAGTGTATAACCAGCTGACCCTTCTGATTATGAATCATGGCTGTAACCCGATTGTATCTCCCTTTAACACTTTCCAGGCTAGGTTTAAGGAATTAAGGGATGTGGACTTGAGCAGTACACTTAAGGTATATAAGATTTTCGCAAAAGTCAGTCAGGGTCCTTGGCTAAGAGGAAACTCTGCCTTGGGCCCACTGGTGTAATAAACTGCACTCCACCATCTGCATTGTTCTTCTGAGTGAGTTTGTTTCCTGGAACACGTGGCTACGACACTAGAGCCAAACTCAAAGAGTAGAATCCAATATGTTCTCAGAAAAAGAGATTTCAGTTGAATTAATCAATGGAAGCAATGATTTGGAATAAAACTTAAATCTCGACTTTTTCAATACTGACCAAAAGTCTTCCTTAACCATGTGATTTTCTTGTGCATAATACAAAGCAAATGCTTGCATGGGAAATTACTAAACGTGGAGAAATGGATAACATTTATTTAGAGAAACCGTTGTCTGACTTAACCTAGAAAGCACAAACAATTGAGCCATGTTGTGTGACAGAGTAAGGCACTGTTTCTTTTCTCTGAAATCTTAGTACTAACTGCAGAATTTCCTTGGGTATGGAGAAGGCAGAGTATGTTGGGTTCATGTTTTCAATTGATAACTTTTGTTATAACTTTTAGTTGATAACTGTGTTGAATTTTAGCATGTATAAAGAAAATCAGACAAAATGCCAAAATATATAAAATCCCAACCATTGTAACCTTAGAAACAGGTCTCTGATTCCCCCAAAATAAGCCCTTTCAAGAATATAAACCCAACAGGGTTCTGAAACTATATTTTGCATAGTAGAGACTCAATTAGGGGAGAATCACTGGGATTTACTTCTATTAGCATACAAAAACTCCATTTAAGGGATATTTAATGATGACAAAAGAATTGCTTCCCCACTGCATCTTTAAAAGGGCACTGGCACCATATTTCTTGTCTTGCCGATAGTCAATTTTTTCTTCCTGCTGTTCATCCATTCCTCACTTTTGAAGACTAAGTATCTTCTTTTTCTTTTAAGAAAATATTTAAATAAATACTAATCAATTGACCTAGAGAAAAATTAAAATGATTACCATTTTAAATATCATAAATATAATGTAAAAAATAAGAATTTGATACATTTTCAATATAACACTGATGTATTTTTCTACACTAGCAAGATGCATTAAAACATGTTCTCCTTATGAGATTTCAAATTCATTACCAGACAGTTATGTTTTCACTTTAGTCTTAAAGGCAGAGCTGACAGTGCTCTGAATAAAAATGAAAAGTAAATTCCACATCAGAAAAATCTAGTAGCTGTGAGCCCTTGTTCCATGGGACTTGAGGTTATACATTGGGCAAACTAATAGCCTGCTGATTCAGCCCAAGGGAATGACAAGGTGGTTAGAGTATGAGAAAAAAAAAAAGCTAAAAACATATCAGGGTCTGGCTACCAAGAGACTTATTAGCCAGATATAAAAATCATATAAAACTTTTGAATACTCAATGTTGAGATTTTAAAGAACCTATAAAGGGAATATTATTAGTCTTCCTGTTCACCTATTAAAATAAAATAGAGGCTGCAACTTTCTTCCTCTTCTCGGTAACAGCAGTGTGAGAATCACTTTGGATGAGGCGAGCATTCAGATCCTTAGTCTCTGAACAATTCTTCATTCATCACCATGTGACTCATTCAGTTAAAAGTAAGATTATGTCTGAATTTCAGAACTAGAAAAACTATAGTTCTGAATTTCAGAACTATAAATGCTTAATTTTATATTTGAGTAAAGTGAATCAATGTAGTAAGTTAGGCATTCATAAGTAGAACTCAAATCTGATTTTTCATCAACAATTTTTGTTCTTTTTTTTTGTTTCCCTCCCCATCCATCACACTTACCAATATTTTTGTTTTGTGAACCAAAGTCAGTGGCTTTCAAACTTTTTGAGATAAAGTGAGAAATATATTTTACATCATTACTACACACATGCTCACACACAGAACTGACAAAAGTTTCTTGACACAATATTTATTACATATGATACACCAGAATTCTTAGTTCCTTTCTATCATATTATGACATGGCTTCCCTTGTGGCTCAAACAGTAGAAGAATCTACCTTGCAAAGCAGGAAACACAAGTTCAGTTCCTGGGTCAGGAAGATCCCCTGGAGAAGGAAATGACTACCCGATCCAGTATTCTTGCCTGGAGAATTCTATGGGCGGAGGAACCTGGCAGACCACAGTCCTTGGAGTAGCAAAGAGTTAGACATGACTGAGAGACTAATGCTTTCACTTTCATTATTAATAGAATAGCATTTCTTAATGGTGATCAAGACCCAATAAAATAATTATTTCACTGTTCACTAATGGTCAGGACAAACATTTTGAAACAGTAACTGCAGTCTACGTTTCCTGTTTTGCTGTCTTCAAAGAGACAAAAGAACTTCACTTGTAACTTGAGGAATCGATGCCACCAATGTTACAGGCACTGGTATAGCGCACTTGCCCCCCACATGGGGAAGACCCTCAACAGAAGTGACTGCGCTGAGCTCACTCACCGCGCTCCCTCTCTCACATCAGCATTCACCCGATACTGCTGGTTCCAGTAACCCTCTGGCCCTTCCAGTCGGGAAGAGGATGACCTCTGGAGAAAGCTTTGTTCCCTGTAACTGCTGCCACCTCCTCAACTCCCTTTTCCTGGGCAGAAACATTTGCATTCCAGCCACATATGACAGAGAAAATCAGAGCAGTGTTTACTGTAATTTCTTATCCTCTCACAAGTGAACTGGGCTTCCCACATTTTGTTGGATAATTCTATTTCAATTATCATTGAATTGAAGCCAGTGTCTTTCTTTTGTTCAGGTGCCCCATTCCATGAATCTTGGAAAAGTCATTCTTCCATCTAATCCCCCTCTGTAAAGAGACGAGGGGCACCCCATGAAATATTCACAAGTCTTTGACTGTCTTGGTAGTCATTTGCCACCTCCTTACCCCACCATGCTCCCTACACTTCCTCCTGCACATTCCCATTCTCTGTCTCTCACACACCTGTATTCCATCTGCCTCAGAGAAAACACACACATCCCCATGGGGTATGAATTTGCGCCAGCTGACATGGTCTTCAGGTGACACAGTACGTTCACTCCCACTGGCTCCCCATCTCCATCTGCCGCCCGCCATGAGCCCGTCCGGAGGTCAGATGACCTTTCCATATACAGTTCTTTCTATGGGCTACTTCTGTGATGCTCTTCACTTGTTTCCAACCAAAGCTTAAGCAGAAGCCTAATGTGAGAGTGAGGGAGAGGAGGAATCCTGGGCTAAGAGACGCTGAATGAACAGATGGGCTTCGTGTCTCATTGGCCTTCCACCCTCAGTGCTGCGGCCTCCAGCCCCACCAGGCCCTCTCAGCTCCGTGTGTACTCAGTGCTCAGTCACTCAGTCGTGTTGACTCTTTGAGACCCCATTGACTGTAGCCTGCCAGGGTCCTCTGTTCATGGAATTTTCCAGGCAAGAATACTGGAGTGAGTTACCATTTCCAGCTCCAAAGGAACTCTCAGCTCCTTGGTACAGGTTAAAACACCTGAGGGCTCTCTCCAATGTTCTCGGAGGCTATTAGAAAAAAAAAATATGCAATATTCTGATTATCTGAAATGGGTCTAGAAAGGAGAAAACGAAAGGAAGAGAAATAAAGGGAAATGAATTTCTCACTAGGTGTTGATAGGAAGATCTGAAAACAAAGCTATGCTGAAGTCTTTACAAATATCATTGGGTGTTTGTTTTTATCCTCATATTAGCTTGTTTTTTGTTAGTAGTCACTCAAGTAGTGAAAGGATCTTCGGAAAGAGTACTTTATTATGACAAATCTCACTCATGGTTAAGCCATCTCCACAACCCTGAAGCAGTCATAAGCCCTAAAAAGAACAAGACAAATTAAATTAAAATGGATAAACACACATTGGACCATGGTGCCCCTTGGCAAACAAGGCATCCTATCCTCCTTAGCTGAAATTATTTTTCAAGCAGTAACTGAGGAGACTGCTGTGGGGCTCTCTCTGCTCTGCAGAGCAGTTGTGGAGATGGCAGATGCCATCCAGCCTCTGAATGGTCAGAGAGGAATTGCTGCTTCTTCATATTTGACCTTGTGAATTGACATCAAATGTAACTGTAAAATAAAATCCATTGGTCTCAAAGCTTCCCTACTGTTCCAATCATCCAGATCATCCAGCTGCTAATTTTAGATACTCTAGACTTAAAGTTACACAGCACCATAGCTTCCTCCCAGAGTCAAAAGAATCCAGTTGTTTAGTAATCAGTGAAGACTTAACAATTGCTGTAAAAACTACATAAGCAAAAGTGTGGGGCAAAAATGTTTCTTGCAAATGTTCTTATCTCCCCTATATGCTTTTAGTGAAATGTGGATGATAATGTTTGATACAACCGATAATGTCAAGCCATTACCAGGATGGGTTCTTCTTACTGAATGTGGACTAAAGGTTAAACAGTGAGAAATCAGGCAAGTCTTCTTGGCCAATGTCTTCAACAATCTGTTTCAGAAGGCCTTCAGTTATCTGTGTCCTACTTTAGCCCCACCATTTGTCTGAGGGTGATGAGGCACAGTTGTGACAGTTTAGATAAGGTGGTTGTCTGCCCGTTCCCTAACTCAACTGAGGCAAAAAAACAGAAACAATAATGTCTGTCAATCTAAGGTGCTGCAAATAAGTGACACAGAGGCAGCTGTGCCCAGGCAGCAGAGATTTAATTTAGGGCTAGGAGCTCTTGGAGGAATGCTGATCAGTCTCCCAGAATCATAAATTGTTTTCTCTAGAATGATCCAGCCAAAGAATTTGAGCTTTTAACCATGGCTTCTTTGTCCCCCTGCCCAGTAAGGAAAGTGCTTTGGACTTGTTACAGCAGCAAATTGGTATGTGCTAAACACCTTTAAAGACTTTTAAGTATCAGAATCACTTCCACAAGACCAGCTACATTTTAAAGCCAAAGCTTTTATGCAAACACTTCAGAATGTGTGTGTTTAGTGTGGCAAACATAATGCAATCACTTCATTTGAGAACAGCAGTGTCATTTCTCTCCTTTAAAATGTGTGCTTTATGCATAGCCAGCTCACAAGAATATTTGTGAACGCCTTGCTTCCTGAGCAATGACTTACTGAAAAGTAGACAATTGATGTCTCCTTGCTTGTGGCATTTGTGGCTATATCTGAGTTCCTGAGCTGAGCAATGGTTGCATTCTGTGTAGCGTAATAACAATGCAGATCAGAAGAGAGCAACGACTTAGAAACAATCCTCACATTGGTCTCCAATGACACAAATTCATTTCCTACAGGTATTAACCTGGGAGAGGGGCAATGAGGGGTGCAGTGGCTTGAAGCAGGATCGCTTTCTTTGTCTTCTTCTCTGAAGAAAGAATTCAACAGACAGAAATTGTGAAGCAGAAAAAGCATTTATTAGAAGCAAAGTATGTGTGGAAGAACACATAGGCGAACACTTGGAATGAGTTGGACCCAGTGGGGATGGCTCAGATTGTGTATATGGGGGCAGTCTTTTGATCTCTGGCCAATTACCTTGCTTGTGCCCATATTAGGCTTCAGGGTTCTCTCTGGTGGGTGCATGCACATCCCTTAGGCAAGACAGATTCCAGTATGAAGGTTTCTGGGAGATTGGCGGACATATTATGGGTTGACAGATCCTCCTTTCTTTAGCCCCTCCCTAGACTGAGGATATTCTCTGTGCATTTTGTCAAGCTGGGAAATCCCCTTAACCAAAGAATTAGAATAATGCAGTTGATTTGTCCTCCACCCAATCACAGTTATCTCAAAGTGGAAGCAGGAGACTAGTTGCAGCTTAGCCCGGGGTCCAGCTGTCTCCTACCTCAGTACGATTCAGCATCAAGCTAGAATGTAAAGACATTTATTCATTCAAAGAAAGCATAGGCTTTTTCTTTGTTATTTAGTTATATCACCAACTGTGTTCCTTGGAAGGAAAGCTATGATAAACCTAGACAGCATATTAAAAAGCACAGACATCAACTTGCCAAAGGTTCATATAGTCAAAGCTATGGTTTTGCTGCTAGTCATGTACATATGTGAGAGTTGGACCATGAAGAAGGCTGAGTACCAAAGAACTGATGCTTCCAAATTATGGTGCTGGAAAAGACTCTTGAGAGTCCCTTAAACTGAAAGGGGATCAAACCAGTTAATTCTAAAAGAAATCAACCCTGAACATTCATTGGAAGGACTGATGCTGAAGCTCCAATACTTTGGTCACCTGATGTGAAGATCTGACTCATTGGAAAAGACCCTGATGCTGGGAGGTATTGAGGGCAGGAGGATAAGGAGGCAACAGCGGATGAGATGATTAGATGTTATAACTGATGCAATGGACATGAGTTTGAGCAAACTCCTGGTGATACTGAAGGACCGGGAAATCTGTTATGTTGTAGTCCATGGGGTCACAAATAGTCAGACACAACTTAGTGGGTGAACAGCACCACCAACTGCAAGATGGATTTCTCTTAGACAGAGTGAAAATCAGAGACACTGATGTAATTTGTCTGAAAAAGTTACCCTGGAAATGCCAACTACAGAGTTCTCAACTTTCTACTCAATATTTGATGTAAATAAATGATGAGGAATTCCATGAATCATTTTCACTTAATTAATCCTTAAAACTAATAGAGAAAATTTAGTTTACCAGGATTCTTTTTAGGAAAAACTGTGTATTTATTGGAAGAAATAGTTTGATAAGTATTAATAACTTGGGTTGAGAGTGATACCACTGGGCAAGTTCAGATAACAAAAGTTACAAAAGTCCAGGATGAGAATTCATAACACAGCTGAAGAGGGGAAGGAGGTGGACCAGGAAGGAAGGGAAAAGAAAGAATATGGAGAGTACAGAAAAAGGACTGAGGTAGTGGATTCTATGAATAACAATGAGTGACCACAGCATTTTTAAGCAAACTTGACAAAAATCATAAAAGGTTTGGTGTGAGTGGATTTTCTTTTTGAAAATGACATGAGAAGCTGGATTCTACCTTTTGAACTAATTCTGAACAAAATGTAAGTGCTAAGTCTGGACTCAGTAGATGACTTGTGAAATGTGATATGATTTGTTGACTCTGTGCCCAGGAAACCAACAGGAATATTTTACCAAACTTGAAATCCTAAAATACAAGAGCTCATGTCTTACACATACACACCACACATCCCCCAAAAGTAAAACCAAGATAAAGAACTCAATGTAAAAAATTGCTTCAATAAAAGTTCATAAGAAATCAATAAAAAATTTTCCTGATCACCAGATGCTGCTGTTAAGATGCTTCAGTCTTGTCCAACTCCTTGTGAGCCTATGGACCATAGCCCACCAGGCTCCTGTCCATGGGATTCTCCAGGCAAGAATACTGCAGTATGTTGCCATGCCTTCCGCAGGGGATCTTCCTGACCCAGGGATCAAACCTGCATATCATGCATCTCCAGCAATGGCAGGCAGGTTCTTTACCGTTAGCACCACCTGGTAAGCCCAGGTGAAGAGAAAATATTCTGCAAATTAAGGTGAAAGGAAAGATATTATTAAGATATTTGAGATATATATATATATATATCAAATATTTTAAAGGTTTAAAGGTAAAAAGTTAATTGGCAAAGATCACTATGAGTATGAAAAAAATTTTTAAATAATATAAATTATTCTATAGATCAATATGATATATGTTAACATTTTAATATAAAGATGAGCAAAAAAATCAACAATTCTAGAGTACAGAAAAAGAAAGCAAGAGTACTCAATGAGTGTGTGAGTTCTGGACTCCTCAATGTGGTGAGAATGTCATGGGATGAGAATCTCCTAAACTGCTTGGTAGGCCCATAAGTTGGTCTAGCTTTTTGTAAAGGCATAGACATTCATCAGTTCAGTTCAGTCACTCAGTCATGTCTGAATCTTTGCAACTCCACGGACTGCAGCACTCCAGGCTTCCCTGTCCATCACCAACCCCTGGAACTTGTTCAAACTCATGTCCATCGAGTTGATGATGTCATCCAACCATCTCATCCTCTGTCATCCCCTTCTCCTCCTGCCTTCAGTCTTGCCCAGCAACAGGGTCTTTCACACCATTTCACTTTCATCAAGAAGCTCTTTAGCTCCTCTTTGGTTTCTGCCATAAGGGTGGTGTCATCTGCATATCTGAGCTGATTGATATTTCTCCTGGCAATCTTGATTCCAGCTTGTGCTTCATCCAGTCAGGCATTTCACATAATATACTCTGCATAGAAATTGAATAAGCAGGATGACAATATACAGACTTAATGTACTCATTTCCCAATTTGGAACCAGTCCATTTTTCCATGTCTTATTCTAATTGATGCTTCTTGACCTGAAAACAGATTTCTCAGGAAGAAGGTAAGGTGGTCTGGTATTCCTATCTCTTTAAGAGTTTTCCACAGTTTGTTGTGATCCACACATTGACTTTAGCATAGTCAATGAAGCCAAAGTAGACATTAATAGTCTCCTAGTAAGCCAGTTCCTGTGACTCTGTCCCACTGAAATGATTAGAAATATGAATACATTTTAGTATAAATATACCAGATATTGTATTGTTTATTATAATAAAAATTTCTAATTATTCCAAGTGTCCAGAAATAGTTAATGATGCCACATACTCATGATGGAACATTATGCAGCCATTCAAATAGTGGTGTTTTCAAAGTATGATCAATGACATGATAAAGTCCCATAATAAACAGTGAGGAGAAAAAAGGTCAAATACAAAATTACATGTACATTAGAATTCCTATGGTCTCTCTCTATTTCTCCCTGTGTATATTTAAATAAAGAAAGTAGACAAGGGTATATAAACCTGGTGCGGATTTTTAAAGTAAGAGGTTTTCCTTTGCTTTTTCATACTTTTGAATATTTTTCAAATTTTCAAAACAAGAGTTTATTTCTTTTGTGATTTTTACTTTTGATCATTCTTTTACCAATAACAGAACACTGCCCTATTAAAGCACAGAATAAATAGGAAAAATACAATCTAAAATAAAGAGTTGCTAAAGTTGTGATGAACCTAAAGAATGAAAACCTTTTTGGTTTCCTGTAGAACAACCGTGCAAATGGGCTGTGTGTGGCTGAAGATGGCTATTGTATATATGGTTGCATTAGAATAGAAACCCCACAAAGTTAAAAAACGTCATCATTAAGTATGAGAGTGGTTTATGAAATATATGCAGCTAATAACCACCATACATGTGTATATGTTTGTGCTTGGTAGAAAGTATACTATTGGCTTTTAAGTGAATTGATCACGACAAAATTATATTCGAGCTTCTTTGCAAGTTCTGAGTTCATTTGTGATTATCTTATATTTGAAGCCCGGTTAATTTTAACTGATGGGGATCCTATCTTCACAGGCTGTGCTTTTGCAGTTTCTGAAGCCCTGAAAGCCTAGGGCTGTATACATATAGAGTATACTACTGGCATAGTCAGTACCCCAGGCAGAATAAGCTGGGGTCACAATCATTGGGATTGACATCATTTCCAACTGAGCCAGCAGAGTCAAGTCTTCCAGCCTCCAAAAAGGTTAAGTTGCCTCTAAATCTATTATTTCCTACCTCTGTTTTACTCAGCGCATTCCCTCAAAGTTCTTCACAATTCTATTTAGAATATCAATTTTGTATCATGTTAAGATCTCAACTCTCACTCTTAATTTTCCCATCAGCAAGAACGTGGGCTGAATTTTTCCTCCCTAAAAATCAATACAAAAAACAGTAAATGCAAAATCCTCTACTGACTTCACATGCCTTCCAGCAAACATGGGATCTCTTTCGCCCGTTTCCAACAAAGCATTTCAACAAACTTGTCTATAGTTTCTATCTACATTTCATTTTCTCCCAATCATTCCTCTGTTAAATGACTTTCATGTGGCTAAATCCAAGGAATATTTTTTAGTAGCTTATCTTACTATATATGTCTTTAATATATATCTTTGCTTCTCCCTTATCCTCCTCCCTTTTCAGGAAACACGCCTGGCCTTCAGCTTCCATGATTTTGGACTAAATTTTCTAAATTGAGCAATTCCTGCTGTCTCCTCTATATGATCAAACTTGTCTGCCAGATCCTTATATGTTGGCTTGGATCTCAATTCTTTGCTTTTTATATATAACAATCTGCCCTCCTCACCTGGGTGATTTAATTCATGCTGATGGCTTTAATTATTGCCCAGTAAGAATTTTACCAGTTTTTATCTCAACCTCTAGCCATTTCTTTGAGCTCCTATTTTAACAGGATGTTTAAAAGATGCCTCAGAAATGCACCAGATTCATAATCTATCATGCCCACACCACTCACCACCACCTATTATGTTTTCTATCTCACTGAATGCTACCACCACTAAACTGCACACACCATATATTTAAACACAATTCATAATACGGCTTTCATTTTTCCTTAACCAGCCCAATACCCAGTCTGGCTGACCTTCACCTCCTAAAATGCATTCATTTCTTCCCAGCTCTGCCACAGTTTGCCAGGTCTCTCTGCCCCACACCCTTGCCTCCCCTCCAACCTGCTCTCCTTTCTGCAACCAAAATTATATTTTCAGAACACAAGTTTGATCATGTCATCATCTGCTAGAAACCCTGAAAGAGATTTCCATTAGTTTGTTAAATATCTTTAATGTGTTCCAAAACATCATAGCTCTTGCCTCTCTCTCCACTTCCGCTGTCACCATCTCTATAAGTTTTCTGTACTCAAGAATTGTTAACCTTCTTCTAATATCTTAGATGATATGTTCCCCATTCCAGAGTATATGCTGTTTCAACCCCAAGCTGAAATGCCTTTCCAGGACATCGATTGCAATTATTTAACTTTTGCTCAACTCATATCTTACTCATATTTCACTTACTTTCATATATCACCTATGTTACCTTTAAAAACTACATCTCCTCCAGCACAGACCAAGTCTCACAACACCCTCACTTTTCTTTCAGGGTATTTGTCACAGATGTGATTTTAAATTATAGCTATAATCATTTTATTGCCTAAATATATATTATGAGTGAATGTATAAATAATTAATCAATTAATATGTACTAGGTACTGGGGTGGCAACAGAGATTTTAAGATAAATGAATTCATATTCCTGCTCTCCTTGCTGATGGGAAAGAAATCTAGGCAAATAATTAAAGTTATAATGCAGCATGATAAGTATTACAATAAAACTTGTACCACACAAGTTTGTGGAGAGGAAGATCCAATTAATTTTGTGTGGAAGGGACAGAGCAGACAGGCTTCAAAGAAAAGCTGACATCTGCTCTGGACTTTGAAGGATGATCTGAAGTCAGCAAGGTAAAGACATTGAGAAAAAGAGATCCTAGGCATATAGAACAATATGAACAAAGTCTAAAAGGAACTGGCATGCATGTCAGGTACAAGTGACTGGGCATGAATGTTACATTGTGGCTGGAACATATGGCCTTTGGAACAGAGTGATGCAAGATAAGGCAAACAGGTTGTTGTTGCTGTTTAGTCTCTAAGTTGTGTGGACTCTCTGTGACACCACAGGCTTCCCTGTCTTTCACCTTCTCCTTGAGTTTGCTCAAATTCATGTTCATTGGGTCGGTGATGCTATCCAACCATCTCGTCCTCTGTCATCCCCTTCTTCTCCTTCCCTCAGCATCTTCCAGCATCAGGGTCTTTTCCAATGAGCCAGTTCTTCACATCAGGTGGCCGAAATGTTGGAGCTTCAGTTTCAGCATCAGTCCTTCCAACGAATATTCAGGGTTGATTTCCTTTAGAAACTGTTTGATCTCCTCGCAATCCAAGGGAGTCTCAAGAGTCTTCTCGAGCACCACAATTTAAAAGCATCAATTCTTTGGCTCTCAGCCTTCTCTATGGTCCAACTCTCATATCAGTACATGACTACTAGAAAAACCATAGCTTTGACTAGACAGATCTTTGCCAGCAAAATGATATCTCTCGTTTTTAATATGTTGTCTAAGTTTGTCATTACTTTGCCAACAAAGGTCCGTCTAGTCAAGGTTATGGTTTTTCCTTTGGTCATGTATGGATGTGAGAGTTGGACTATGAAGAAAGCTGAGCACCGAAGAATTGATGCTTTTGAACTGTGGTGTTGGAGAAGACTCTTGAGAGTCCCTTGGACTGCAAGGAGATCCAACCAGTCCATTCTGAAGGAGATCAGCCCTGGGATTTCTTTGGAAGGAATGATGCTAAAGCTGAAACTCCAGTACTTTGGCCACCTCAGGCGAAGAGTTGGCTCATTGGAAAAGACTCTGATGCTGGGAGGGATTGGGGGCAGGAGGAGAAGGGGACGACAGAGGATGAGATGGCTGGATGGCATCACTGACTCGATGGACGTGAGTCTGAGTGAACTCTGGGAGTTGGTGATGGACAGGGAGGCCTGGCGTGCTGCAGTTCATGGAGTTGCAAGGAGTTGGACACGACTGAATGACTGAACTGAACTGAACTGAAGTTTGTCATAGTTTTTCTTCCAAGGAGCAAGTGTCTTTTAATTTCATGGCTGCAGTCACTGTCTGCAATGATTTTGGAGCCCAAGAAAATAAAACCTGCCATTGTTTCCACTATTTCCCCATCTATTTTCCATGAAGTGATGGGATGGATGCCAAGATCTAAGTTTTTTGCATGTTGAGTTTTAAGCCAACTTTTTCACTCTCCTCTTTCACCATCACCAAGAAGCTCTTAAGTTTCTCTTTGCCTTTGGCCACTACAGTGGCATTGTCTGCCTATCTGAGGCTATTTATATCTTGATTCCAGCTTGTGATTCATCCAGCCTGGCACTTCACAAGATATATTCTGCATATAAGTTAAATAAGCAGGATGACAACATACAGCCTTGACGTACTCATTTCCCAATTTGGAACCAGTCCATTGTTCCATGTCCAGTTCTAACTGTTGCTTTTTGTGCTGCATACAGGTTTCTCAAGCAGCAGGTAAAGTGGTCTGGTATTCCCATCTCTAAGAATTTTCTACAGTTTGTTGTTATCCACACAGTCAAAAGCTTCAGCATAGTCAATGAAGTAGATGTTTTTCTGAAATTCCCTTGCTTACTCTATGATCTAACAAATGTTGAGAATTTGATCTCTGCCTTTTGTAAATCCAGTTTGTACATCTGGAAGTTCACATACTGCTGAAGTCTAGTTTGAAGGATTTTGAGCATTACCTTGCTAGCATGAGAAATGAGTAAAATTGTACAGTAATTTAAACACTCTTCACAATTGTCTTTCTTTGGGATTGGAATGAAAACTGACCTTGTCCAGTCCTGTGGCCACAACTGAGTTTCCAAATTTGCTGGCATACTGAGTGCAGCACATTAACAGCATCATCTTTTAGAATTTTAAATAGCTCAGCTGGAAGTCCATCACCCCCACTAGGCCCACTTGACTTCATCCTCCAGGATGTCTGGCTCCAGGTTAATGATCACACCATGACAGTTATCCAGGTCATTAAGACCTTTTTTGTATAGTTCCACTGTGTATTCTTGCACCTTTTCTTGAGCTCTTCTACTTCTCTTAGGTCCTTACCATTTCTGTCCTTTATTGCACCCATCCTTGCATGAAATATTCTTTTGATATCTCCAATTTTCTTGAAGAGATCTCTAGTATTTCCCATTCTATTGTTTTCCTCTATCACTTTGCATTTTTTACTTAGGAAGGTTTTCTTATCTCTCTTTGCTGTTCTCTGGAACTCTGCATTTATTTGGGTATATCTTTACCTTTCTCCCTTGCCTTTCAATTCTCTCCTTTCCTCAGCTATTTGCAAAGCCTCCTCAGACAACCACTGTGCCTTCTTGCATTTCTTCTTTTGGGGAATGGGTTTGGTCACCCACTCCTATACAATAGTATAAACCTTCATCCATAGTTCTTCATAGTAGGATAGGATAAAACTGCAAAGGATATGAAATACTATGCAAAGGACTTTAGACTTCACTTTTTCTGAATGTAATTGGATCTCCTTCCCTCTCTTTCTCTTTCTAATGATTCAAGGTGTTTCCAAAAGATAATGAGTGGTAATATGGGCAGTGAAGTGGAAAAGGGTGCTATATGAGAGGCCAAGAGACCAATACTACACGATGAAGTTATAATTGCAAGCATGCCAAGTCGCTCAGTCATGTCCAACTCTTTGAGACCCCATGGACTGTAGCCCACCAGGCTTCTCTGTCCATGGGATTCTCCAGGAAAGAATACTGATGTGGGTTATTGCCATGCCCTCCTCCAGGGGATCTTCCAGAGCCTAAGATTGAACCACGTCTCTTACATCTCCAGCATTGGCAGGTGGGTTCTTTACCCCTAGTGCCAATTAGAGCAATAGCAAATAATGTAGAGAGAGTTCTGAAGGTGAGGTAAACATGATCTGGTGACCAACTGAAATGCACTCCAGGGACATGGTGAAATAAAGAGAGAGTCAAAGATGCCAGCTGGGCAACTAAGTGCATTATGAGAGCACTTACTGACGCCGCAGTCACATTAGGAGGAAAAAGTGTTTGTGGAGATGAGTGCCATGGTTTTTTGTGTTTTTAGAGCATACAATCTAATAAACAAGAGACATTATCATAGTCTACGTCATGATATGAATATGCAGGAAAATCTTGTTTTTCTTAGCAGCTGGAAAGAACATCTTAAGGGGAGTCTATCATTTATTCATGAAATGTTTTGATAAGTCCACTTAGAGTCAGGGCTAATTAAGATTTTCAGGCCTGAGAATCAAGTACATGGAGTTTTGATCTAACAGAGGAAGAATGCATAAAGAAATATGGATAATTTGGAGGGTTGGGGAAAGATTGAAAAAGAGGGAAACACAGTATCAGGCATCACAGGAGATGGCCAGTGGATATTTGCATTAGAAATGCTTGTAATATGTGTTGGTAGAGAAGATTTTCTCAGTTTCTCCTACAAATTCTTCAATAAAGTTCTCATTTCTGACTAATGCCTTGTGAAAGGTGTTTTATTGGGGAAGAATGTAAAGGTCATTTCATGCATAGAGAAATCAGAGGATTTCAATGCAATTTAAGAAAAACCTATACCACTACTCTAGAAGGTGGAGCAAAGCAACCCAGAAGGGATTAATCTCCAAAATACACAAACAGCTCATACAACTCAATACAAAAAAAAAAAAAAAAAAAAGACAACCCAATCAATGAATGGGCAGGAGATCTAAATGGACATTTCTCCAGAGAAGACATACAGATGGCCAAAAAGCAGATGAAAAGATGCTCAACATTGCTCATTATTAGAGAAATGGAAATCAAAGCTACAGCAAGGTATCACCTCACATCAATCAGAATAGCCACCATCAAAAAGAGCTACAAACAATATATGTTGGAGAGGGTGTGGAGAAAAGGGAACCTTCCTACACTGCTGGTGGGAATGTAAATTAGTGCAGCCACTATGGAGAATGGCATGGAGGCTCTTTAAAAAACATAAAGTAGAACTACTATATGAGCCAGCTGTCCCATTCTTGGGCATATACCCAGAGAAAATAATAATTCAAAAATATATATACATCTCAATGTTCATTGCAACCTATTTCCATTCCAGGACAGGGAAGCAACATAAATGTTCATTAATAGAAGAAGGATAAAGAAGATGTGATACATATATACAAATGCATATTACTCAGCAATGAAGAAGAACAAAATAATGCCATTTGCAGCCACATGCATGGACCTAGAGATTGTCATACTGAGTGAAGTAAGTCAGACACAGAACAACAAACATCATATGATATTATTAATATATGGAATCAAAAAAGGGTGCAAATGAACTTATTTACAAAATGCATGTAGAGTCACAGATATAGGAAACAAACTTATGGTTACCAGAGGATAAAGAAAGGGGCATATCAAGGATGTATATTGTCACATTGTTTTTTTTTTAATTTATATTCAGAGTTTATTATGCAAAATGCTGAACTGGATGAATCACAAGCTGGAATCAAGATTGCCAAAAGAAATATCAACAGCTTCAGATAAGCAGATGATACCACTCTAAGGCAGAAAGCAAAGAGAAACTAAAGAGCCCTTTGAGGAAGGTGTAATAAGAGAGTAAAAAACTGGCTTAAAACTCAGCATTCAAAAAACTAAGATCATGGCATCTGGTCCCATCACTTCATGACAAATAGATGGGGAAAAAGTGGAAACAACGACAGCTTTTATTTTCTTGGGCTCCAAAATCATTGCAGATGGTGACTGCAGTCATGAAATTAAAAGATGCTTGCCTTGGAAGGAAAGCTATGACAAACTTAGGCAGCATATTAAAAATCAGAGACATTACTTTGCCAGCAAATGTTCGTATAGGCACAGCTATGGTTTTTCCAGTAGTCAGGTACAAACATGAGAACTGGACCATAAAGAAGGCTGAGTGCCAAAGAATTGATGCTTTTAAATTGTGGTGCAGGAGAAGGCTCTTGAGAGTCCCTTCAACTGCAAGGAGAGCAGAACAGTCAAGTCTAAAGGAAATCAACCCTGAAGGACTGATGCTGAAGCTGAAGCTCCAATACTTTGGCCACCTGATGCTAAGAGCTGACTCATTGGATAAGATCCTGAAGCTGGGAAAGATTGAGGGCAGGAGGAGAAGAGGGTGACAGAGGATGAAGTGGACATGAGTTTGAGCAAACTGCTGGAGATGGTAAAAGACAGGAAAACCTGGCATACTGCAGTCTGTGGGGTTACAAAGAGTAAAATATGACTTAGTGACTAAACAATGAGGTAGGAAGGAAAATTGGGAGATTGGGTCTGATATATATACACTATTATACATAAAATATATAAGTAATGAGAACCTGCTATATAGCACAAGGAAATCTACTCAGTGCTCTGTAATGGCCTATATGGGAAAAGAATCTTAAAAAGTAAAAATAAAAAGTGGACAGATATATGTATATAATTGATTCACTACTGTACAACTGAAACGAAGACAACATCATAAACTAATTATTGGAGAAGGCAATGGCAGCCCACTCCAGTACTCTTGCCTGGAAAATCCCATGGATGGAGGAGCCTGGAAGGCTGCAGTCCATGGGGTCACTAGAGTCGGACACGACTGAGCGACTTCACTTTCACTTTTCACTTTCATGCATTGGAGAAGGAAATGGCAACCCACTCCAGTGTTCTTGCCTGGAGAATCCCAGGGACGGGGGAACCTGGTGGGCTGCCGTCTATGGGGTCGCACAGAGTTGGACATGACTGAAGCGACTTAGCAGCAGCAGCAGCAGCAGCAGCAGTACATAGAGGAACAGAATAACATAGGATATTTCCTGAGATGGAAGAGGACATTCCACAGAAAGGAACAAAGCGTGACCAAAGGCACAGAGACATAAAATTGCAAGTAATCTAGGATGATTGTGGTGTAAAGGGTAAAAGAAAGAGGGGGGTACTGGGAAATTTTTGAAACAATTTTAAACCAAAATTTTCTGTTCAAAATAGAGTCTTTTTTAAATTATTCCCAACAGTATTTGGGAACAGATTTATGCTACTTCCTATGTAGTCATATTAAATATTTTTAAATGAATACTTATAAAAAAGTGTAAGAAAAAAACAATGACCACATACAAGGCACACACAAGTTAACCATTCTTCACCATTCTATCATTTAAAAAAGTTTTGAACAAGCTAAATCTCTTATATATACACCACTAAAGAAGTGTTTTAAATGAGGCTAAAAAGGAATAACCATGTACATGGGCTGAGCGTACCTACCCTCCTGGCATTCACACCACTGATTATTTCCTGTAACGGTCCCATATAAAAAGGTATATTCTTGGTAAAAATCAAAGCTTAGTAATCAAAGTGAAGGCTCCATCTCTAGTTAAAGAAGAATCTGCAGAATCTGTAGTAAAAGTGCTCATGAATGTGGATTTCCTTTCCCTTCACTCAGAGTGGCTATATGCTTAACATGACTTTCTCCTCAGGGCCAAAGTGCAGTCTCCTTCCAATTACAGGGTAGGTAAGTAATTATCTGTGACTAATTCTGCAAAGCTCTCATAAAAGATATAAGGTTTAGCATCATTACATTTCCAGTGTTCTTTAATAATTATTAAAACAAAGGACTATACCTATTGTAGATGGCTCAGTGGACCTTGTGTTTCCTTCCTCTGCATCTGTAATGAATTGAATAGATTTTGTATTTTCAACAAATCAATTGTCTATTCCCTAATCTACATTATTGTTCTCATAGAAAAGATGAAACACTTTCTCTTCCAGGCAGAAGTGTGCGATCACATTTAATTAAGTACAGGGTTTATGTAAACTATTCATTGACATGAAACAGAAACATATCACTCAATAGCAAAGCTAAATTAGTCAAAAAATTCATTAAACTTTTTTTCTCTCAACTTAATTTTAAAGCCCAAGATTATTAGTAAACCTATGAATATGGCTCTTTCTGCATACATAACATATTTAAGGAAAAGCACTGCTCCTTCCACAAATCTCTCAAAAAAATCTCTTTAACTCTTTTTCAAAGCATCAAGGAATATGATGTCAATTTTTCATCTTTTCTCTAGCATGTTACAGGACTTCTTGGCTGTTGTATACATTTTGACAGTTCTAACATACTGAATCTAGAGCCATCCAAAAATCCTTAGTGAAAGTGAACAGTGATTGTGTAGGAGGATTTTTCTCACATTTCTATTTGGACCTCCACTAGCTCACAAAACATAAGTTGGGTCTGAGAATTCTTTTATTAACATTATTTAACCATGTTAAAGACACTCCTTTCAGAAAAAAATTTACTCCAACCACATGAACTCTCTGGGAAATCACTTAGTTAACCTGTGAGACCAGGTTAATCATGGTTTAAGTGCCTGTGGCTTTGTTTAAAATCTGCATCACTGAAAACAATTCACAAGTCACACAGTTAAGCTTACAATTGTCATGAGGCTGGCTGCCTCAAATACCTGGGAAATACACACAAAGCTCATAGCTCTCACCAACCCTAAATTTATCCCACTGGGTATAACCAGATCACTACAAAGACCGCATTAAAAAATAATATTAGAAAACCTTCTTGAGAGATGATTAGTTATCCCTGCTACTATTTTTCATTCTTTTAATAAATTTATTTTCATGACCACGTCAAAATTTATGGCTTCCAAGCAAAAAATATACCTAAAGCTAATCAGTCATGCTATGTTCAAAAAAACTATAGTCCTGGTTCACGATGAGGTTGCATTAGTTCAGCAAATCTATCCAAGCACACAAATCTAGAAGCTGTTTTGATGCTGTGCCCTATTTCTCAGTAGTAATATGTCAGTTCTCATTAGGTAAACAATAAAGTGTATTGCAAGACCTTTAAAGTCAGCAAGCATTTTGACATAACCTGATATCAGGATGAACAGCTGTTGTAAAGTGATTCTTAAGGAAAGTACAGATGCAGTCAACAACTACTGAACAAGAAAAAGAGAATTAAAAGTTTTTTTTTTAAATTAGCAGACATAAATTTTGCTGCAACTATGGGTAGTTAGTTAACTATTCAATTTCCACAGATACTAGCAAATCTCTGAGTGTAATCACCCACATTTTAATAGTTAAAGTTCCTTAAAATTCTCCTCCCACCACCTTCAGTAGTTTTTTCAGTCGTGGAAAAAGCAGAGAAAATATTGGCATACATTTTATTTATCACACCAAAAGTAAAATTGTGAAAGTAAATAAATAAAAATGAAAACAGAGCCAGACACAAAAAATTTCAGCTTCTGAAGCATTATGTTTTTTGAAAAAGGCTTTCTATGCTACTGCCCTTAACCCTTCATGTTCTCAATCATATTTAAATATGTGTAGCAAAAGACAGCTAAGTCACACAAAGTGTTAGAGAAACTGTCCCACAAAAGGAAAGAGTAGAGTACTAAATGAGAATAAACAGAGAAAACAAGGAAACATTATATGTTATCTTCATAAAAACACCTGTGTTAATTAATCTTCAGTAAACATCAATATTTGCATTATTTTTAAATGTACACAGTGTAAAATAACAGATTATAATCCTAAAAATTATACTAAAATTAACCATCAGGAAATTAATTCCTGCAATCAAGAAACCTTGTGGCTAGTTTTTAAATTAGCGACAGGCTTCTTACTGACAAAAGTTTTTATTTATACTAAACAGACAGCTACCCCTACTAAGACAGTCTCTTATTTATTCAGGAAGAATTTTTGAAAGCCCACTATGTGTCAGAATCTGTACCAGTCATTCTTATCAAAAGAAATGTCAATAGATACATATCTTTTTATTTTTTGTAAGATTAGGTTTTGCATATATATGATATACACCAGAAACAGCACTTGCTGAGATGGGCATATGATGTGTGGATTTATTCACTGTGAATAAGAAGTGAGAAGACTAGAGAAATATCAGCCTGGCACCAAGAATCAAGATGGACTGCACGGGCCACAGAGAAACACGGCAGCACAACCTGGAAAGGAAGCCGCCCATAGGGAGCAACACCATGATGGAAAGAGCAGAGGAAAGTATGCTCATAACCATGAAATGTCACCATACTTCCAGCTGTGAAAGGACTGCTGTTATGGCTGTTTTTAAAAATGTTGCTTTAGGTTTTTCACCCTTTTGTGTGTGCTGCCAAAATTATAATATTAGAAAGCTGAGCTGAACTCAAATCGACTGAGCATCATTATAGTCATCAGGTGTTTGTACTTCTTCAGCAACCACTAATAACTCTCAAAATATTCTCAATGAATATGGCTATTGACAGTTGGAATTGTCTGGCTCTCCTTTCCCCCCAGAAATTGCCCACCCCACTTTATGCCCCATGCATGTCTTTCATAGCATGTAACGTGTTTATGCACTTCTTCATAAGTCTGTCTTGTTTAACATGCCATGATCATCTGGAGAGTAACATCCTTGTCTTATGCAACTTGTTACCCACTATGCATGGCACATAATACGATTTCCTACCAAAAAAATAAATAAATAAAAAATTTGTATTTGAATGTGTTAAGTAATTCAGGCCAGAAAAGCAAATAAAACCAGTATTATTAATATCAATATTTTATTTTGGAAAGATCAAACTTTGATTTTAAAATGTGATATTTCTCATTAGTATTGCTATGATCCTGTTGACTCACATTGCAAAGGCTATATCTTTAAATTCTGCCTACATAATTAACCCTCAGCATGATGCAGAAGTCACTCAACCTCTCTATCCCTTAGCAGTAAAAAATATTCTAACTTACCTTACAGTAAGGTTGGGAGAAACCAACTATGAAGCAAATTATAATACAAAGTCTATAAAAAGATTAATGAGAAGGATTCTGATTTGTACAAAGTGGTTATAATTAAACAAAGTTATTCTGGATTCAACAGGAACTTAAAACAGAAACACAGCAGCTATAGAAATAATGTCAGAGTTATTTCAATTTATCCTATTTATCTTAACAGTATTATATCCGGATCATAGTTGATATTTATTCTCCTAGTTCCTGAATACATTTCTGAGATTACCTAAGATGCCTTATGTTGTAATAATTAATAAACCATTGAAGTTATTAAGCTCACTATTTATTTTAAAATCCATAACTCTGAAACAAGGCAATGAATGTATAAGCTAATGAAATATTAAAGTGGGATATATTTGGAAAGATATAAAAATCCAAGGATCTTTTGGTGCAAATATCAAGCTTCCATAAAAATAGTGCACTGAATATCACGTTCCCTTTACCTAAACTCATCATTTTAACATTTTGCCCACAAGTGCTCTGTCTACACACACACAACACACACACACACACACACACACTTATTTTAGTTTTTGCTGAACCACTTTAAACTGAACATATTATAATATTCATCTCTAAATACTAAATAGTCCACCTTGTATCATTTAAGAAACAGGAAACAAGAACATCCTCCTACATAGCCACAATGCCCTTATCACACTCAAGAAATAAACCACTGATGCAGCATTTGTTAATACAGTGTTTCTTAAGTTACTTAGGGAGAAGGATCAGTATTCCCTATTTCCAATCAATTGAGAAATTATAGTTTAATGAAATAAAATAACAAAGAATTACTAAAAAATGAGCAAGCACCTGTGTATCACAAAAATGTCTAGTTACTATAGAAATTTCTAATTGCCTACTCAATTCTGTATGTATGTCCTTGTTGAACAATAAATATCAGCTCACGGATTAGCATCCCCTTAAGAATCATGCTTTGAACGACCTTGTTATGATACTGAGCAGATATTCAAATGTCCCAAATTACTAATCCCTAACCCACCAGGTACATCTGTGATGTGACCCAGACAAAAATCAACTTTAATGCGTCAAGTTTGGTTTTAAGAAATCTATTCTGAGGTAGGTTTATATCTTTTGTCTGGTACATCCCAGAGAAGTGTGAAGTAGCTTTCTGTAGGCTCTGATTTGGCTCTCTCTACCCTATTGCTGTGCACCTGCTAAGTAAGTGCTTAGTGAGAGGGGTTGGGTAGTTTGAATAGAAAGATTTCATGGTTTTGTGTCATGCTAGGTGGTATTGGAGGGTCACAACCTTCTACTTTGGGATTTCTTAGCAGAATGCCTGCTGATGCTGTTACAAAGAAATGCCTAATAACTTTTCAGATAATTCAGCAATAGTAAGAGCTAACATTTATTGAAAATGTTAGGTAGAAAACTGTACTTGTGTGTCTAATTTATTTAACCAAGTCTTTGGTTGGAGATGAGTCAATCAAGGCTTGGAGACATTAAGTAACTTGCAAATGATATACAGATGGTAAGAAACAAAGCCAGACTCTGATTCCAATTTAGGCATATAACAGATCCCATTCTCCTAAACAATACTGAAATGCTCACATTAGTAGGCATTTACAGGGACATCATTCAGTGATATGTAGAAAATGCTTTTCCAGATAATCGCTAAGGTAGCTGTCAGGGTTGACATTTATGAGTCTAACCAGTCATAATATGCAAAATATCAAGCAACTGGTCAGAGAGGATACCTAACTAGTCTGAAAGGAAGCCAGCACACTCTGGTTTCTCAAAGGATGTTTATCAGAAGGTGACTTACAATAGTCCAAACTTGGAAAATAATCTCCATCAGCATGGGACTAGTCACGTAAGTTGTGGTGTAACCATATAGTGACATCTACCATTTTTACAAATAGGATGACAAAGTTGTGCTCTTGTTGAATTGAAGAAATGCCCAGGGAATATCAAAAAGCAATAAAGGCAGTTTACAAAATTAAAAAAAAAAATCACCTGTCTTTGTTGTTGTTCTTCAGCTGCCAAGTTATGTCCGACTCTTTGCGATCCCATGGGCTGCAGCACAACAGGCCTCCCTGGAGTTGGCCCAAGTTCATGTCCATGGAATCAGTGATAGCATCCAACCATCCCATCCTCTGTTGCCCTCTTCTTCTTCCTTCAATCTTTTCCAGCACCAGAGTCTTTTCCAATGAGTCAGCTCTTTGCATCAGGTGACCAAAGTATTGAGCTTTAGCTTAAGCATCAGTGGCCTCAATGATTTATTCAGAGTTGATTTTGTTGTCCAAGGGACTCTCAAGGGTCTTCTCCAGCACCACAGTTTTAAAGCATTAATTCTTCAGTGTTCAGCCCTCTTTATGGTCCACCTCTCATATCTGTGCATGACTACTGGAAAAACCATAGCTTTGACTAGACATGCTTTTGTCAGCAAAGTGATGTCATACCTGAATGGCCTAGTGGTTTTCCACTACGGGTAAGTTCAGGAAGAGCTAGAGGGCTCTAGGAAATATAACCTCCAGTACTAAAGGGCACACACGAAATCTTACATGCTCTGTGACCAAGTTAGAAGCAATCATTTGAAAGGAGCCAGAGTCAGAAACACCTGCCCATCTTGGAGAGTCTCCCATAGAAGCAAGAAACAATTTAAGCTCACCTTGAGGATGGAGATTCTAGCAGGAGCCATTTGGGTGAGCTCCTTCTACCACAAGTAAACTGGTGTATTTTGAAATCCTCCTTCTAGCTTATTAGCTCCAGAACATGGCCCTACCCACCGTCTATTGGCACTAGCTCTGGGATGCCTAATGTTAAGCAACTACTTGGACAGTGACACACCCCACCCACCAGTAGGCTTGTTGCCCGAAGTCAACTTGAACCCATCTCCACCTCAGGGCCTGGCTCTGTCCATCAGACAGTCCAGGATACCCATAGCACTAGCACGAGCTGCAGTACCTCCCAGGAATTTGCAGCCAGAGGCCCTGGAATCAGGATCACCCACCAGAGAGTAGACACCAGCCTCAAGAACCCTAAGTCTCAGCTCCACACACCAGGAGGTGGTCACTACTTCTGAGATATCTTGGACTCCTCAGCCACCTATTCCAGGGATCTACCACTACTCACTAGTGAACCAACAGATTACAAACACCCCCAAATCCTTCAAGCAGGCCTAGTCAGCAACTGGTTCCATCCACCAGCAAGCCAGAATTAGATTAGGGATGCCCAGCCCCACAACACCCAACTCCAGAAGATAACTCAGCCCACTAGTGGGCCAACATTATCCTCATGGGGTCCTGCAGCCACCAGGCTTGTTATTCAGCCCTGGTTACAATCAGCCAGCAGCTTCTGCAGAAGGCAAGGCCTGGCACCAACCTGACCAGGGGATCAGTCACACCTACAAGACCACCCATAGTAGTTACCCCAACACAACAGAAGGACGTATGCAGCCCACAGAGGAGGAACTCCAGAACATATAGCTCTGGTGACCAGAGTGGAGAGAGCTGGGGGCACAGGAGGTCTCTGGAAAAAAATTCTCCAAGGCCAGGAAGCGTAACAAATGCATACAAGTAAAAACGTCCAGAAGAAGCAAGACCAGGAATCTCATGGCCTCCAGAATGAAAACAAAAATCAGAGGAAACTCACCAAAATAGTCACATGGATCATAGCCTTGTGTAACTTAATGAAATGATGAGCCATGCTGTGCAGGCTCAATTACCAAGATGGATGGGTAATGGTGGAGACTTTAGCAAAATGTGGTCCACTGAAGAAGGGAATGGAAAAGCACTTCATCATTCCTGCCTTGAGAATGCCATGAACACATGAACAATATGAGAAAGCAAAAAGGTATGAAGCTGGAAGATGAGTCCACCCCTGCCCCAGATCCATAGGTGACCAACATGCTACTGTGGCAGAGTGGTAAAAAGGCTCCAGAAAGAATGAAGGGGCTGAACCAAAGTAGAAATGAAGCCCAGTTGGGGATGTGTCTGGTGGTGAAAGTAAAGTTCAATGCTGTAAAACACAATATTGCACAGGAACCTGGAATGTTAGATCCATGAATCAAGGTAGATTGGAAGTGGTCAACCAAGAGTTGGTAAGAGTGAAAAAAAATCAACATTTTAGGAATCAGTGAACTAAAATGAATGGGAATCAGATCAGATCAGATCAGATCAGCCGCTCAGTCGTGTCTGACTCTTTGAGACCCCATGAATCACAGCACGCCAGGCCTCCCTGTCCATCACCAACTCCTGGAGTTCACTGAGATTCACATCCATTGAGTCAGTGATGCCATCCAGCCATCTCATCCTCTGTCCCCCTTCTCCTCCTGCCCCCAATCCCTCCCAGCATCAGAGTCTTTTCCAATGAGTCAACTCTTCGCATGAGGTGGCCAAAGTACTGGACTTTCAGCTTTAGCATCATTCCTTCCAAAGAAATCCCAGGGCTGATCTCCTTCAGAATGGACTGGTTGGATCTCTTCTCCAACACCACAGTTCAAAAGCATCAGTTCTTCGGCGCTCAGCCTTCTTCCGCGCTCAGCCTTCTTCACAGTCCAACTCTCACATCCATACATGACCACAGGAAAAACCATAGCCTTGACTAGACGAACCTTTGTTGGCAAAGTAATGTCTCTGCTTTTGAATATGCTATCTAGATTGGTCATAACTTGGGTGAATTTAATTCATATGACCATTATATCTACTACTGTGGGCAAGAATCCCTTAGAAGGAAAGGAGTAGCCCTCATAGTCAACAAAAGAGTCCAAAAAGACCGTACTTGGGTACAATCTCAAAAATGATGGAATGACCTCAGTTCCTTTTCAAAGCAAACCATTCAGCTTCACAGTATTCTAAATCTATGCCCCAACAACTTATGTTGAAGAAGATGAAAATGAATGGTTCCATGAAGACCTACAAGACCTTCTAGAACTAACACCAAAAAAAAGATGTCCTTTTCATAATAGGGGATTGGAATGCAAAAGTAGGAAATCAAGAGATACATGGAGTAACAGGCAAGTTTGGCCTTGGAGTATAAGATGAAACAGAGAAAAGGCTAACAGAGTTTCACAAAGAGAACACACTGGTCATAGCAAGCATGCTTTTCCATCAACCCAAGAGATGACTCTACACATGGATATTACCAGATGATCAATAATGAAATCAGACTGATTATGTTTTTTGCAGCCAAAGATGGAGAAGTTCTATACAGTCAGCAAAAGCATGTCCTGGAGCTGACTGTGGTCATATTTTGAGTTCCTGATTGTAAAATTCAGACTTAAAGAAAGTAGAGAAAGCCACTAGGCCATTTAAGTATGACATCACTTTGCCAACAAAAGTCTGTATAGTCAAAGCTATGGTTTTTCCAGCAGTCATGCACACATGTGAGAGGTGGACCATAAAGAAGACTGAGTACCAAAGAACTGATGCTTTCAAACTGTGGTGTTGGAAAAGACTCAGAGAGTCCCTTGGTCAGCAAGGAGATCCAACGAGTCAATCCTAAAGGAAATCAACCCTGAATACTCATTGGAAAGGCTGATGCTGAAGCTGAAGTTCCAATACTTTGGCTACCGAATGTGAAGAATGGACTCATTGGAAAAGACCCTGATGCTGGGAAAGATTGAAGGCGGGAGGAGAAAGGGGCAACAGAAGATGAGATAGCTGGATGGCACCACTGACTCAATGGACATGAGTTTGAGCAAGCTCTGAAAAAGATAGTGAAGGACAGGGAAGGCTGCAATGCTGCAGTTCATGGGATTGCAAGGAGTCAGGCATGACTAGTATTGTTAAACATTTTCATGTGCATATTTGCCATTTATATGTTTTCTTTGGCGAAGTGTTCTGTTCTTTTGCCCACTTTCTGATTGAATTTTTTGCTTTTTTACTTTTGAATTTAGAGAGTATCATATACATTCTTAAAGTGAATAACTTACCAAACACATAATTTGAAAGTATTTTCTCCCATTTTGTGGCCTGTCTTTTTATTGTCTAAATGGGGTCTTTCACAGAAGAAAGGTTTTTAATTTTGATGAGGTTTCATTTATTAGTTTCTTTTATAGATCATGCCTTTCATCTCTTATCTGAGAACTAGTCAACCAACACTATAAAGATTTTCAATATAATGTCTTCTAAAAGTTTTATAGTTTTATCTTTCACATTTAAATCATGAGTCCATTTTGAGTTCAGTTTTATTGAGTATTTGCATATTGACATCCAATTATTCCAGCATCATTTGTTAAAGAGACTACCCTTTCTCCATTTAATTACTTTGCAGCTTTCTCAGAAACTGTAACTTCAATTTAACATAAATAAGCTTAATAATCCTTCAATTTAAAATTATAAGTCCAGAGCAAGTATGTGTTATATTATAATATCTAAGACAACTTTAGTTTGTTAGATTTATAAGACTATTTTCAGAGTGAGGAGGATCTTTTATTTACCTTTTTTTCTTTTGTTTTATTCAGTTTTAGTGAGATACATCATGTTCTATTGACAAATAGGAATTATATATATGTAAGGAGTACAGCTTAATTTGAAGTTCTCCAAAGATTTTATTTGTTATATAACTGACTAAAAAAAAATTGATCATATTTAATGTATAATCTTAAACTTATTAAAATTTACTTTAAAAATGTTATTTTATTATATTTATATTTATAAAATATTATTATATATTATAATATTTATATTTATAAAAATATTATTATATATTATTATATTTATATTTATAAGAATATATAATATAATTTATATAAAAATATATTATTACATATAATACATTCTCTATATATTTATATAATTTATATAAATTTACATAATTTATAAATATATATGTAATAAAATACATAAATATACATAATTTGTAAAATTATATGTTAAAAATATATAATTTACATAATATGTTATATATAATATAAGATATATTATATTATATAATATATGTTATATATATTTATATTATATATAATATTATATAATATAATATTATATATATATTATACATTAATATATATAATATAATATATATTATAATACATAGTATAAAATATTATATAATATATATTATATTTTATAGATTATATATTATATAATATTATATATTAAATATATTTTATACATTATATATCATATACATTATATATAAATATATATAATATATTATATATAGTATGTTACATTATATTATATTGTATTATAATGTAATATAATTATAAATAATTATAATGTATAATTATAAATTTATTTATATATTATACATTATATATTATACATTATTTATATTATATATAATACTATGCATTATATATTATTTATATATTATATTATTAGAATAATAATAAATACTTATAAAACTATAATATATAATATATATATTATGTAATATATAATATATACTATATTACATTTTATTATATATATTATATTATATATATAATACAATGTTATATATTATATATAATTATCTTATATTTACTATATAATATATACTATATATTATGTATAATTATATTTTATTATATCGTATATATTATATTCTATAATATATATTATATATTATATTATATTGTTATATATTATATTGTTATATTATATATATTATTATCTTATATATTATATTATTATATTATATGATATATATTATTATCTAATATATATTATACACCTTATCTATATTAACATATAGGATTATATAATATTAAATATATTATATTATATATTAATATATACTATATATTTTTTATAATATATATTATATATATACTAAATTATATATATATAATGTATTATATTATATATTATGCAATATATAATATATATGTTATTATATAATATATATTATTATATTATATATAATGTATATGCATATTTTTTATATATAACATATAATATATATTATATGTTATATATATTATGTATACTATATATTATATATTTATAATATATATTTTATATATAATATATTGTGTATATAATATATATTATATATTATATTATATACATAAAATATATTATACATATTATTATATTATATATTTTTATTATGTTATTATATATATTATATAATATATTTATAATATATATAATATATATAATTAACAGATGCTTACTCCTTGGAAGGAAAGCTATGACCAACCTAGATAGCATATTCAAAAGCAGAGACATTACTTTGCCAACAAAGCTTTGTCTAGTCAAGGCTATGGTTTTTCCTGCGGTCATGTATGGATGTGAGAGTTGGACTGTGAAGAAGGCTGAGTGCTGAAGAATTGATGCTTTTGAACTGTGGTGTTGGAGAAGACTCTTGAGAATCCCTTGGACTGCAAGGAGATCCAACCAGTCCATTCTGAAGGAGATCAGCCCTGGGATTTCTTTGGAAAGAATGATGCTAAAGCTGAAACTGCAGTACTTTGGCCACCTCATGCGAAGAGTTGACTCATTGAAAAAGACTCTGCTGCTTGGAGGGATTGGGAGCAAGAAGAGAAGGGGGACAGAGGATGATATGGCTGGATGGCATCACTGACTCAATGGACGTGAGTCTCAGTGAACTCCGGAAGTTGGTGATGGACAGGGAGGCCTGGTGTGCTGCAATTCATGGGGTCCCAAAGAGTCAGACACGACTGAACGACTGATCTGATCTGATTATAATATATAAATATATTTATTTATTATAAATATATTCATATTATATATATTTATATATAAATATATATAATATATATGAATATATATCAATTGTACACATTGCATATATAATATAATTATTATATTATAAATATTATATAATAATATTAATAATATATAATAATAATATATAATTATTATATATTATTCCTCAAGTTGCGAGGGGCTCGGCAAGATTCGTCTCGAGTCACTGCCTGCGAATAGGGCCTTGTCTAGAGTTCAGTTGGGAAACTCAGTGTTCCTCTCCGGCAGCGACAGGGATCTCGGGCTTCCTATCAAGGTTCAATAAGTGTATCAGGCCTCGTCTGGTGTTGAGGGGTGGAACTCTGCATTCCGCTTGAGTTGTCAAAGGGATGTCAGGCCTCTAGTGGAGTTCAGGCGGGGATTTGGGCTTTTTCAAGAGGATAGGCAGGGCCGACAGGCCTCCCATCCTGTTGTGAGGGGATACTCGGTGTCCCATTGGAGCCGGTGCAGGGGAATCAGGACTTATCTGGAGCTGAGGGGAAACTCGGCATCCTTTTTCCTTGCAGCAGGATCCGCGGGGTTCCACTCGAGATTCAATTAGTGACACAGGCCTCCTCTTGTGGTGTGAGGGGAAGTTGGGATTGCTCTTGAGTTGAAGCAGGGAATGGGCCATCAATTCCAGATGAGATGGCACACACGGGGCTCTTCTGGAGTTGTGGCGGGAACCTCGGCTTTCATCTTGAGTTGTGACGGGGCTCTCTGGGCCCCCTTGAGTTGCATGAAGGGAGTCAAGCCTCCTCTCGAGTTTTGAGAGGGAACTCGGGATTGCACTGGAGGCGCTGCAGGAGAAAAGGGCCTCATCTCGCGTTGACAGGGGAATCTCCTGGTTTGTCTCGAGTTGCGGCGGGAGGCTTGGGGTTCCTCTGCAGGTACCACCGGGAGCTCAGGGAGCCTCTCGTGTTGCCTCAGGGAAGTCAAGTCTCCATCCAAGTTGCAAGGCCAGCGCAGGAGTGCTCTAGAGTCATGGCAGGGGAATCAGGCCTCAATTCGCATGGAAAGGGGAATCTCAAGGTGTTTCTCGAGTTGCGACAGGGAATGTGGGTTCCCTCGAGTTGCCACGGGGACCTGAGGGAGCCTCTCATGTTGTCTCTGGGAAGTCAGGAATCCTTTCGAGTTGTGAGGGGCCTCTCGGGATTCCTCTCGAGTTGGTGCAGGCGACAAGGGCCTCATGTCGAGTAGAGGCGGGAAACTCAGGTTTCCTCTCCATCTCTGACAGGGATCTCGGGGTCCCTATGGAGATTCCCTTGGGGAGTCAGACATCGTTTCGTGTCGGGGCATGGAACTCCGCTTCCTTCTCGAGGTGGAAAAGGGGTGTTAAGACTCCTGTCGAGTTGAGGTAGGGATTGGGGGTATTTCTAGAGGTGCCACGGGGCTCTGAGGCTTCCCTTCGTGTCATAAGTTGATCCTCCGTGTGACATTCGAGTAGTTGCAGGGGAATGAGACCTTATCTCGAGTGGATGGGGACATCGGGGTCTTTTTGAACAGTAGCACAACCCCTGGAGTTCGTCTCGAGTTTCAAGGTGATACCGGCCTCCTCCTGAGGTGCGATGGAAATGTCGGGATTCCTTTGCAGAGGAAGCAGGGGATTGGACCCTCATCTCCAGATGAGGAGGGGAAACCAGGGCTCTTCTTGAGTTGTGGCGGAAACTCAGTGTTCCTCTCAAGTGGAGACGGGTATGTTGGGATGCTTCTTGAGTTGCCTAAAGGGTGTCAAGTACCCTTTCGAGGCTCTAGAGGGAAAGTGGGATTTCTCTCGAGACTGCAGCTGAAAGGGGCCTCATCTCGCCTTGAGGGGAGACTCTCCTAGGTTTCTTGAGTTGCGGCAAGACACTTGGAGTTCCTCTCGAATTGCAACGGTGACCTCAGGGACCTGCTCATGTGGCCTCAGGAATGTCAAGTCTCCATTCAAGTTGTGAGGGGCCTCTCAGGATTCCTCTCCAGTCGGTGCAGGGGCATAGGGCCTCATCCTGAGTTGAGGCTGGAACCTCAGTGTGCCTCTTCAGTTCTGACATGGATCTCAGGGTTCCTATGGAGTTTCAACAGGGGAGTCAGGCCTCGTCTCATGTGGAGACATGGAACTCCGCTTCCCTCTCAAGGTGTAAAAGAGGTGTCAGGCTTCCTGTCGAGTGGACACAGGATTCTGCGGCTTTTTCTAGAGGTGCCACAGGGCTGTCACCCCTCCCTTCGTGTTTTGAGTCGATCCTCGGGGTTCCAGTCGAGTCAGTGTAGGGGAATCATGCTTACCTGGAGTGGATGGAGAAATCGGGGTATTTTCGAATTGAGGCACGACTTCTGAGGATGCGCTCGAGTTTCAAGGGGAGACCAGCATCCTCCTGAGAGCCTACAGCAATGTTGAATTCCTTTTCCGACCAAGCAGGGGAATCAACCCTCATCTCGATTAGAGTAGGGGGAAAACGGGGCTCTTCTTGAGTTGTGGCATGAAACTTGGGGTTCCTCTCTAGTGGGGACAGGTATCTCGGGCAACGTCCTGAGTTGTATCAAGGGTGTCAAGTACTCTTTCGCATATCAATAGGGAACGTGGGGTTTCTCTAGAGACACTGCTCTGGAAAAGGGTCTCATCTCACATTGAGGGAAGAATATCGTAGTTGTTCATGGGTTGCATTGGGAAGCGTGGGGTATGTCTAGAATTGCAATATATGTATATATATGTATTATATATATTACTATATAATAATTAATAATATTAATAATTATTGTTAATACTGATAATTATACTATTATTATATATTATATGTAATATTATATATTACATATACTATATATAATATAATAATATATTATATATTATAATTATAATATATATTATATATTTCATATATAATTATATATAATTATAATATATTATTATATTATATATTAATATATCATATATATTATATATCATATGTATTATGTATATTAATATATTTTCTGCTAATTATATATTACATATATTATATTATGATTAATTATATTATATAGTATATTAATTAATATATTAATATGATATATTTATATCTTAATATACATTATATATCATATATATTATATATTATGTATATTAATATAATTTATGCTAATTATATATTATATATATGATTATATATATTATATATTATTATATAATATATATTCTATATAATATATTATATAATATTATATAGTTTATATATATTTTATAATATAATATGTATAATATATTACATATACTAATATATAATATATAATATTATATTATTATAATTATTATATTATAATATAATATTATACAATATATTATATATATTACATATAATGTATATATGTATATATAGTTATATTTAATAAATGTATATCATATATATTTTTATATATCATATATATCAGTTATATATATCATTATTATACATATTATATTATAATATGTATTATTATACATATTATAATATAATATGTATAATACATTACATATATTAATATATAATATAATATTATTATAATTATATTATTATTATATTATAATATAATATTACATAATATATATTATATATAATGTATATATATGTATATATTTATATTTAATAAATATATATAAGGTATATAATATATATACAAATATAGTACTCTTGCCTGGAAAATCCCATGGGCAGAGGAGCCTGGTAGGCTGCAGTCCATGGGGTCGCTGAGGGTCGGACAGGACTGAGTGACTTCACTTTCACTTTTCACTTTCATGCATTGGAGAAGGAAATGGCAACCCACTCCAATGTTCTTGCCTGGAGAATCCCAGGGATGGGGGAGCCTGGTGGGCTGCCGTCTATGGGGTCGCACAGAGTCGGACACGACTGAAGCGACTTAGCAGCAGCAGCAGCATATATAAATATATAAATACATTTAATATATAGCATTCTTCAATGATCAATGCAAAGAAATAGAGGAAAGCAACAGAATGGGAAAGACTAGGTATCTCTTTAAGAAAACCAGAGATACCAAAGAAACAGTTCATGCAAACATGGGCTCGATAAAGGACAGAAATGGTATGGACCTAACAGAAGCAGAAGATATTAAGAAGAGGTGGCAAGAATACATAGAAGAACTTTACAAAAAAGATCTTCACGACGCAGATAATCACGATGGTGTGATCACTGACCTAGAGCCAGACGTCCTGGAATGTGAAGTCAAGTGGGCCTTAGAAAGCATCACTATGAACAAAGCTGGAGGTGATGGAATTCCAGTTGAGCTATTCCAAATCCTGAAAGATGATGCTGTGAAAGTGCTGCACTCAATATGCCAGCAAATTTGGAAAACTCAGCAGTGGCCACAGGACTGGAAAAGGTCAGTTTTCATTCCAATCCCAAAGAAAGGCAATGCCAAAGAATGCTCAAACTACCACACAATTGCACTCATCTCACACGCTAGGAAACTAATGCTCAAAATTTTCCAAGCCAGGCTTCAGCAATATGTGAACCATGAACTTCCTGATGTTCAAGCTGGTTTTAGAAAAGGCAGAGGAACCAGAGATCAAATTGCCGACATACGCTGAATCATGGAAAAAGCAAGAGAGTTCCAGAAAAACATCTATTTCTGCTTTATTGACTATGCCAAAGCCTTTGACTGTGTGGATCACAATAAACTGTGGAAAATTCTTCAAGAGATGGGAATACCAGACCACCTGATCTGCCTCTTGAGAAATTTGTATGCAGGTCAGGAAGCAACAGTTAGAACTGAACATGGAACAACAGACTGGTTCCAAATAGGAAAAGGA
Source organism: Bubalus kerabau (assembly GCF_029407905.1). Lineage (NCBI taxonomy): Eukaryota > Metazoa > Chordata > Mammalia > Artiodactyla > Bovidae > Bubalus > Bubalus kerabau. The sequence continues at coordinate 4,105,259 of NC_073635.1, read as the reverse complement.
GTTCATCAAGGCTGTATATTGTCACCCTGTTTATTTAACTTATATGCAGAGTACATCATGAGAAACGCTGGACTGGAAGAAACACAAGCTGGAATCAAGATAGCCGGGAGAAATATCAATAACCTCAGATAGTGAAGAGGAACTCAAAAGCCTCTTGATGAAAGTGAAAGTGGATAGTGAAAAAGTTAGCTTAAAGCTGAACATTCAGAAAACTAAGATCATGGCATCCAGTCCCATCACTTCGTGGGAAATAGATAGGGAAACAGTGGAAACAGTGTCAGATTTTATTTTTCTGGGCTCCAAAATCACTGCAGATGGTGACTGCAACCATGAAATTAAAAGGCGCTTACTCCTTGAAATGAAAGTTATGACCAACCTAGATAGCATATTCAAAAGCAGAGACATTACTTTGCCAACAAAGGTCCGTCTAGTCAAGGCTATGGTTTTTCCTCTGGTCATGTATGGATGTGAGAGTTGGATGGTGAAGAAGGCTGAGTGCCGAAGAATTGATGCTTTTAAACTGGTGTTGGAGAAGACTCTTGAGAGTCCCTTGGACTGTAAGGAGATCCAACCAGTCCATTCTGAAGGAGATCAGCCCTGGGATTTCTTTGGAAGGAATGATGCTAAAGCTGAAACTCCAGTACTTTGGCCACCTCATGAGAAGAGTTGACTCATTGGAAATGACTGTGATCCTGGGAGGGATTGGGGGCAGTAGGAGAAGGGGATGACAGAGGATGGCATCACTGACTCAATGGACGTGAGTCTGAGTGAACTCCGGGTGTTGGTGATGGACAGGGAGGCCTGGTGTGCTGTGATTCATGGGGTCGCAAAGAGTCGGACATGATTGAGCAACTGAAGTGAACTGAACAAAAATAAAAAAAGCCAACCGTAAAAGATTACATGCAGCAAGCTTTCATTTATGTAACATTATCAAAATGACAACATTATAGAGATGGAGAACAGATTAGTGCTTGCCAAGAGTTAGGGACCAGCATCATGAGTAGATAGATGATACCGAAGCAGCATGGAGAATCCTAAGAAAGATGGAACTGTCTGTATCTTGACATGGTGGTAGCCACACAAATTAACATGTGATACAACTGCATAGAACGATATTCTGCTAAGTCACTTCAGTCGCGTCGGACTCTGTGCGACCCCGTAGACGGCAGCCCACCACGCTCCCCCGTCCCTGGGATTCTCCAGGCAAGAACACTGGAGTGGATTGCCATTTCCTTCTCCAATGCAGGTAAGTAAAAAGTGAAAAGTGAAATTGAAGTCGCTCAGTCGTGTCCGACTCCTAGCGACCCCATGAACTACAGCCTACCAGGCTCCTCCGTCCATGGGATTTTCCAGGCAAGAGTACTGGCCTTCTCTGAGAACTATATACACACATATGCAAGTAAGTGTATATAAAATGTGAAATTTGAGTAAAGCTGAAGGATTGTACCAAAGCCAGTACCTTGTGGTCTTACTGAACTCCAGATTTGCAAGAGGAGCCTGGTGGGCTACAATCCATGGTGTAGGAAAGAGTCAGATATGACTGAGCAACTGAGCACATACACACAAGACTGAAAGAAATCAGATGAAGCATACCCAGCATCCTCTGTATTATTCCTTAGAACTGCATGTGAATCTGCAATTAAAGTTTTAAGAATATAATTGAAAAGAAAAGTAAATCTCTGAATAGTCCCTTCTGTGTACACACACAAGCACATAAAATCCCTTATGGGAATCAAAACAAAAAGAAAAAAAAAAAACTTACACCAGCATAAAGATATACAGAAATTATTCAGAACAAGGGATGAAAATATATTGTGCATTTAATATATTGCACAGGTACTGCTGTCACTGTTACTATTACTTCTATAAATGTTGTCATGAATTTCATATTTTGAACTGGCATTTGCTCTCATGCCTGATACTCTTCCTTCAGATGTATTCATGGCTAGCTTCCTCACTTTCTTTAGATAAGAGAATTTTTACCACAGTAAACATCACTTCTTTGACTAACCTATATCAAATAATGCTGCCCTTTCTTTCTCCCCTTTATTGTTCCCCACTCCATCTCCTTTCCCTGATTGATTTTTCTTCTTAGCACTTGTAATCAAATTAAATTTTGTATATATGTGTGTGTGTGTTTACTGTTTATTTTCAAATCACCCCTCCCCCTACAGAAAGCAAGCTGCAAGAACAGGGCTTCATCTGGTTTTCCTTACTTTTGCTTACAAAATGCTGCTGCTGCTGCTAAGTCGCGTCAGTCGTGTCCGACTCTGTGCGACCCCACAGAAGGCAGCCCACCAGGCTCCCCCGTCCCTGGGATTCTCCAGGCAAGAACACTGGAGTGGGTTGCCATTTCCTTCTCCAATGCATGAAAGTGAAAAGTGAAAGTGAAGTCGCTCAGTCATGTCTGACTCTTAGCGACCCCATGGACTGCAGCCTACCAGGCTCCTCTGCCCATGGGATTTTCCAGGCGAGAGTACTGGAGTGAGTTGCCTTTGCCTTCTCCAAAGTGCATGATATGGTAAAGGCTCAGGAACCACTTCTTATATACACACATGCAATAAATGATGAGTAAGTGTTAGTATTGCTGCTGCTGCTGCTTAGTCACCTCAGTCGTGTCTGACTCTGTGCGACCCCATAGATGGCAGCCCACCAGGCTCCCCCATCCCTGAGATTCTCCAGGCAAGAACACTGGAGTGGGTTGCCATTTCCTTCTCCAACGCATGAAAGTGAAAAGTGAAAGTGAAGTCGCTCAGTCGTGTCCGCCTCTTAGCGACCCCATGGACTGCAGCCTACCAGGCTCCTCCGTCCATGGGATTTTCCAGGCAAGAGTACCAGAGTGAGGTGCCATTGCCTTCTCCGAGCGTTGGTATTAGGTATGCAAAATTAGTTTTTCTGTTTTTAAGTAACAGCTTCTGGTGCATGAGAATTCTAGAGAAGGTATCTTAGAACTTTCTTACCAAATTTTTATTAAAATTACTCATAAAGCTATTTGAAGAAAGCCTTCTATGCAGGTCAATGACAAAAAAAAATCAAGAAAATGCTACATTTTTCTAGAGTTTGATACAATTTTCCTTATGTCTTATTCATGAGATAGGATCCCTTTTGGAATCTGCTCTCTAAATGTAACTTCTCTACTTCCACTAGCTTTTCAAGTTAACTGGTTCTTGGACTTCTACCTCTTAGGATAGAAACTCAGTTGCTTTAGACCAGATTTACATTTTGTCCTCAGGCTCCATATAAAGTCTCTTACTTGAAGCTTCTTTTTGCCTCTTAATGCAGGAATTTGGAATTCATCAAGCTGCACAAGTTTAAGCTCTCCCATCGTTTCCTCCCAGGATAACCATGAGTCTCTTTATATTTCCTAAAAAGAGGAAGTGGCACTTTAAAAATATCTACTAGACACCAGGTTTGTTTCATAACTTCCCTTCTGTTTGAGCTCTTAAAGGAACATCTTTTCCACCCAGATCCACTGGGAAATGGTTTACAGCAACTCTCCCAATGAATCTGTGTGTTTGACTCTATATTCAAAGATATTCAAAGATGAGTTAGTAGGGGGAAAAAGTTGCATAAGACCTATGGAGGTAAACATGATTAATTGAGTATTCTTAAAATGGTACATATGTGTCAGGATATTAGAAGTTACCAGATAGCAAAGTGAAAGTACAACTGTCAATCCAAAGTATGCCAGATACATAAAGGGCTGCAGGAAAACCTATTCCATGACTCCTAGAAAACTTAATCTTAGAGAAAGCTGTCAGATAAGGATGTGAAGAGACTGATAGGAATACTGTAAAATATAAGACACCCAAGATAATGTAAATTCTATGCTGGGTTGCTGGAAGTTGGGCAGCAGCATATCAGGCACAGGAGTGGCCAAGAGGAGATACCCCACATCCAAGGAGCTGCAGCTTCAAGGGTGCAGGAGGGCGGAGAGGAGCTACTCCAGTTCAAGGTCAGGAGGAGTGACTCGCTAAAGAGCAGTGGCTGCACTTTGCTTGAGCAGCCATGAAGAGATGCCCCAAGTCCAAGGTAAGAGAAACCCAAGTAAGATGGTAGGTGTTGTGAGAGAGCATCAGAGGGCAGACACACTGAAACCATAATCACAGAAAACTAGCCAATCTGATCACACAGACCACAGCCTTGTCTAACTCAGTGAAATTAAGCCATGCCATATGGGGCCACCCAAGATGGAAAGGTCTGACAGAGATGTGTCAGGAGAGGTCTGACAGAATGTGGTCCACTGGAGAAGGGAATGGCAAACGATTTCAGTATTCTTGCCTTGAGAACCCCATGAACAATGTGAAAAGGACAAAAGATAGGACACTGAAAGATGAACTCCCCAGGTCAGTAGGTGCCCAGTATGCTACTGGAGATCAGTGGAGAGAAATAACTCCAGAAAGAATGAAGGGATGGAGCCAAAGCAAAAACAATATGCAGCCGTGGGATGTGATTGGTGATAGAAGCAAGGTCCAGTGCTGTAAAGAGCAATATTGCATAGGAACCTGGAATGTTAGGTCCGTGAATTGAGGCAAATTGGAAGTGGTCAAACAGGAGATGGCAAGAGTGAACGTCAACATTCCAGGAATCAGCGAACTAAGATGGATTGAAATGGTTGAATTTGACTCAGATGACCATTATATCTACTATTGTGGACAGGAATCCCTTAGAAGAAATGGAGTAGCCATCATGGTCAACAAAAGAGTCCGAAATGCAATACATGGATGAAGTCTCAAAAACGACAGAATGATCTCTGTTCGTTTCCAAGGCAAGCTATTCAATATCATGGTAATCCAATCCTATGCCCCAACCAGTAATGCTGAAGAAGCTGAAGTTGAAGGGGTCTATGAAGACCTACAAGACCTTTTAGAACTAACACCCCAAAAAAGATGTCCTTTTCATTATAGGGGACTGGAATGTAAAAGTAGGAAGTCAAGAAACACCTGGAGTAACAAATTTGGCCTTGGAGTATGGAATGAAGCAGGGCAAGGCTAATAGAGTTTTTCAAAGAGAACGCACTGGTCATAGCAAACACCCTCTTCAAACAACACAACAGAAGACTACACATGGACATCACCAGATGGTCAACAAGAAATCAGACTGATTAATTCTTTGTAGCCAAAGATGGAGAAGCTCTATACAGTCAGCAAAAATAAGACCGGGAGCTGACTGTGGCTCAGATCATGAACTCCTTATTGCCAAATTCAGACTTAAATTGAAGAAAGTAGGGAAAACCACTAGACCATTCAGGTATGACCTAAATCAAATCCCTTAAACAGTGGAAGTGAGAAATAGATTTAAGGGCCTAGATCTGATAGATAGAGTGCCTGATGAACTATGCATGGAGGTTCGTGACATTGCACAGGAGACAGGGATCAAAACCATCCCCATGGAAAAGAAATGCAAAAAAGCAAAATGGCTGTCTAAGGAGGCCTTACAAATAGCTGCGAAAAGAAAGGAAGCAAAAAGCAAAGGAGAAAAGGAAAGATATAAGCATCTGAATGCAGAGTTCCAAGAATAGCAAGGAGAGATAAGAAAGCCTTCCTCAGCAATCAATGCAAAGAAATAGAGGTAAACAACTGAATGGAAAATACTAGAGATCTCTTCAAGAAAATTAGAGATACCAAGGGAACATTTCATGCAAAGATGGGCTCGATAAAGGACAGAAATGGAATGGACCTATTAGAAGCAGAAGATATTAAGAAGAGGTGGCAAGAATACACAGAAGAACTGTAAAAAAGAGATCATCACGACCAAGATAATCTAGATGTTGTGATCACTGACCTAGAGCCAGACATTCTGGAATATGAAGTCAAGTGGGTCTTAGGAAGCATCACTATGAACAAAGCTAGTGGAGGTGATGGAATACCAGTTGAGCTATTTCAAATCCTGAAAGATGATGCTGTGAAAGTGCTGCACTCAATATGCCAGCAAATTTGGAAAACTCAGCAGTGGCCACAGGACTGGAAAAGGTCAGCTTGCATTCCAGTCCCAAAGAAAGGCAATGCCAAAGAATGCTCAAACTACCACACAATTGCACTCATCTCACACACTAGTAAAGTAATGCTCAAAATTCTCCAAGCCAGGCTTCAGCAATATGTGAACCATGAACTTGCAGATGTTCAAGCGGGTTTTAGAAAAGGTAGAGGAACCAGAAATCAAATTGCCAATATCTGATGGATCATCGAAAAAGCAAGAGAGTTCCAGAAAAACATCTATTTCTGCTTTATTGACTATGCCAAATCCTTTGATTGTGTGGATCACAATCAACTGTGGAAAATTCTGAAAGAGATGGGAATATCAGACCACCTGACCTGCCTCTTGAGAAACCTGTATGCAGGTCAGGAAGCAACAGTTGGACATGGTACAACAGACTGGTTCCAAATAGGAAAAGGATATACATATAGGATATACAATACACATCAAGGCTGTATATTGTCACCCTGCTTATTTAACTTATATGCAAAGTACATCATGAGAAACGCTGGGCTGGAAGAAGCACAAGCTAGAAACAAGATTGCCAGGAGAAATATCAATAACCTCAGATATGCAGATATGCACCCTTATGGCGGAAAGTAAAGAGGAACTAAAAAGCCTCTTGAGGAAAGTGAAAAAGGAGAGTGAAAAAGTTGGCTTAAAGCTCAACATTCAGAAAACGAAGATCATGGCATCCGCTCCCACCACTTCATGGGAAATAGATGGGGAAACAGTGGAAACAGTGTCAGACTTTATTTTGGGGGGGCTCCAAAATCACTGCAGATGGTGATTGCAGCCATGAAATTAAAAGACACTTACTCCTTGGAAGGAAAGTTATGACCAACCTAGATAGCATATTCAAAAGCAGAGACATTACTTTGCCAACAAAGGTCCATCTAGTCAAGGCTATTGTTTTTCCAGTGGTCATGTATAGATGTGAGAGTTGGACTGTGAAGAAAGCTGAGCGCCGAAGAATTGATGCTTTTGAACTGTCATGTTGGAGAAGACTCTTGAGTGTCCCTTGGACTGCAAGGAGATCCAACAAGTCCATTCTGAAGGAGATCAGGCCTGGGTGTTTATTGGAAGGACTGATGCTGAAGCTGAAACTCCAGTACTTTGGGCACCTCATGTGAAGAGTTGACTCATTGGAAAAGACTCTGATGCTGGGAGGGATTGGGAGCAGGAGGAGAAGGGGACAACAGAGGATGAGACAACTGGATGGCATCACCAACTCAATGGACATGAGTTTTGGTAAATTCTGGGAGTTGGTGATGGACAGGGAGGCCTGGTGTGCTGCGATTCGTGGGGTCGCAAAGAGTCAGACACAACTGAGCAACTCAACTGAACTGAACTGATGCTACTACTCGGAGGCTCCACCCTCAACCTCACTCTACATTCTCAAAATGCCTAGAAGGTGATGTGAAGGTGAGTAGTACATGAATGACTCTTGATCCATTGTGAAAATGTAGGGTCAGTTTTATAAGGTAAGTTTCACTATCTTTATCCTGACCAAAAAGCATAGATTTTATTAGATGTAACAGCACAATTTTACAGTTTACAGATTTGCATTCTGGAAGCAAACTTTTATAATACCATGTGAATTTTATTATGCATGGAGGCAACTCTCCTCCATGTCTAGTAGTAAGAGATGATGGTCCTCAACAGGACTAGTCAAGGTGCTGGGGAGTGTATTCCAACAGGTGAGAGTCTTTGAGGTCCAGGACCTGACTCATGCACACTGCGAACTGGTGACCGACTCTCACCTAGGCAACGTAGAGGGTTGGAGAAGGGCCCGCTTAACTCACTGGGTGGCAGAGTGCTGGAAGTGGACTATCTCCCTGAGTTCTTCAGAACAGGAGAAATGAGCTTTGTCTCAGAATCAGATGTGGGCCATGTGGGAGAAAAGTCTGGCATATGTTCAATTACCTTTGGTCTTTATTTTTTTTTTAATTTATTTATTTTCAATTGAAGGATAATTGCCTTAAGGTATTGCGTTGGTTTTCACCAAACATCAGCATGAATCAGCCATCGGTTTACCCATGTCCCCTCCCACTTGAATAGTGCTCCCTGAGGATCCATGGAGACTACAGCTGAAAGGTACAGCAAGAGCAAAAGTCAGAGATCAGGTGAGCTAAAACTGAATCATTAGGCACCACAGGAGTGAGATGCACCCTCCAGATGACTGCAGAAGAGGGCACAGCAGTCAGCCTCTTAGCTGAGTACCCATGAAACACACCACAGGAAAAGAAAGACGACATGGACAACCTGCCATGGCCAACGACCTAAGTCACTAAACAAAGCAAGGCTGTCCTATCCTCTGAATCTCTTCCCCACTTAACTGAAGACACTGAAATCGCAGCAAGTGGGCTCAGACGGAGGATCACCTTCCTGTTACAGGCCTCTAGCCCTAAGCAGGCCTAAGCCAGGGGAAAACCAAGCTACAAAAGTGAGGAATTCCAATTATTGTACAGGACTACCCATTTCAATTACTTAAATGAGACAATATTTGTAACTTAAAATCTCTGCTGTTGTGCATTATCCACGACTCTGACTATTATCATGGTCTGCAGGAGTCTTCTTCCAGGGAAGGAAAAGATAACTGTGGCTGAATGGGCAAGACAGGAAAATAAAATTGCATCTTAATGCAGTTCAATACAGTGGCCACACAAACATGATTTCATTTACTCCTCACAGCCTCTTCAAAAGTTAAGCATGTGAACTTGTACAGCTGGGCAGGGCTGCATGCTCAGAAGGGCTCTGAGCTTGGTTTAATGCGCGGTTGTTGTTGTCTTGAAATTTTTACTAATTTTGAAACAAGGAGCACCACATTTTGACTTTTTACTGAACCCTACAAATTATGTAGTTTGTTCTGCGAAGAGCTTTTGGGAATCTGACCATACTGAATTTTTTGACCTAGATTCGAAGTATATGGTGTTAACTTCTTACAACTTTTTATGCTGTGCATATTTATGCAATTTTCTCTGTCTGTTTTATATTAATATAAAATTTTAAAAATAAATCCTTCCCCAGGAATAGATTTACTCCAGGAAATAAAAAAAAAAAAATTAACTTCTGGCTTATGTTCTCAATGAAATATAAAGGCATGATTCTATCAAATGGACTTCCCTGGTGGCTCAGACAGTAAAGCGTCTGCCTACAATGTGGGAGACCTGGATTCAATTCCTGTGTTGGGAAGATCCACTGAAGAAGGAAATGGCAACCCACTCCAGTATTCTTGCCTGGAAAATCTCATGGGCAGAGGAGCCTGGTAGGCTACAGTACACGGGGTCACAAACAGTGGGACATGACTGACTGAATTCACTTTCACTTTTTTCTATCAAATAGACAAAAATAAGAAAGTTAATCTAAATTTAAGAACGGAAATAAAATCTCTACTGGAAGTACTAAATAGCAGATTTGACTTAATAGAAAAATAAATTTTGAAGAAGACAAGATAAGCTTGAGATAGAATCATAAAATTCAGAATAAAGACCTAGGAAAGTAAAAGAAGACAACAGAAATGGAAGTAAGATGACAGAGACTCAAATTACAAACTATGATCATCTTTAAAGGAAAAAAGTGGATCAAAATCAACTGTAATAAAAAAAAAATAATCTCTCCATATTATAAAAGGACCTGACACCAATAGAAATAAAGAAGTGTCACTGTGTTCATGGCAGATTTAATAGGCAATGTGTTTCCTGTTAACTTTATTCTTTGAATTCCAAGAAAATAAAAGTCATCTTGAAATCTTCTAAACTTAAAAAAGTTAATTTTCCAAGAATTAATGTATAATCAGTAAAGTTTCTATTTTTGTTTCTCTGCAGAAAACAGTAGAGAAATGCCTTTGGGTTTTAGTAGTAAAGTTATAGAGAGGTGATGGCACAAAAAATATGGTAACCAGTCAATTTGCTAGTCATGGTTGAGAGCAAAATGACAAACTCAGATATGTCTATGAAAAAGATTGCTTAAGATGTTAATTCGTCCACTGGAAAATGAAAATGAATCAAATTTAAAACTCTATCATTGGGAAGTCATAGTAGAATGGTAAAGAACTAGCAATAAGCCCTGAAAATTGCCAGAGAAAAAAACTTCAGAAATCACTAAACAGTAAAGGAGAAAGATTGATGCCTAAAATAATTTGCATAACTATGGTAACTAACATAGGGCACAAATGACAAAATATACTTTAATAAAAGCATTTATTTACCTTAAACAACAGGGCCTACAACCCCAGATTAAACTAACAAAAAGTATATAAAGAGGGAAAAGAGCATATATTCTTCTTACTTTTCCATAAAATGGAGTTAATTGTAATATTTAGTTTTTATAATATCACAAACACAACTTCAATAAATCTATAAAAATTGCTAACCTTACCACTAATAAAATTAAAATCAAGTTCTCCATTTTCCAAATTATTATAAAACATAAGAGCATACAGAATATCTTCTATTCCACCAGGGAAGCCCTATCCAATAGAACACACACAAAGGAAGAAACAAACAACTTGGCTAAAAGAGGCATAAAATTAACAAAAGTCAAAACCATGAAAACAATTAGAATCAATTACAATAAAGGTAAATTCAGATGAATCATGTGGTTCAAACAAGATTATCCCCCTGGTCTTGGAATAGCTCTAAGTGGCTATTACTTCACAGGAAACACAGTATAAAATACATTGCTATCTACAAAAAATTTAAAAATCAAAAGAATAATACTACAGCCCAGTCTTCTTGATGAACACAGATTCTAAAATTGTAAATGAAGTAGCAGGAACAGGAAACACTCCATGGTCCTAGCTTGTTTCCTCTCTGTTTTGATAGTTCAGGGAGAGCTGGCACAGGAGACCTGAATCCCCTCAAAGAAAGGAAAGGCAGCCTCAACTTTCCAGGGGTCCTCTTTTCTAAAAAGACCCCTTCTAGGCCTGGGAGCATCCATTCTTGCATACTCACATAGATGATCCCTGGCCGTCTTCATGAATATATAGGGCAAGACTAAGGCTCCCTCTACAGACAGAGGAGCCTCCATATACCAAGAGCCTGCTGTGTGTGTGTGTGTGTGTGTGTGTGTGTGTGTGTGTGTGCTCAGTCATGTTCAACTCTTTGTGACCCCATGGACTAGTCCACCAGGTTCCTCTCTCTGTCCAGGGAATTTTCCAAGCAAGAAAACTGGAGCGGGTGGCCTTTTCCTTGTGCAGGGGATCTTCCTAGCTCAGCGATCAAACCCACATCGCTTGCATCTCCTGCATTGGCAGGTAGGCTCTTTACTACTGTGCCACCTGGGAAGCACATTTTTGTTCAATTGCTCAGTCGTGTCTGACTCTGCTACCCCATGAACTGCAGCACACCAGGCCTCCCTGTCCTTCACTACCTCCCTTCCCTAAACTGTGGGACAGTGAGATTCTGGGTTATCTGTCTGTGTGACACTGTTCTCTGCTAGGCAATTTCCTCCATATTAAATCTACTCTACATTGTTAATGATGTTGTCCAGGTGTTTTTGTACAACAGGAATAGAAGTCAACAATTTATTATGCCAAAGGACATTCACTCGACTAATGAAAAGCAGATTGTTTATAAAATTTATTAACATCCTGTGCTGTGCTTAGTTGCTCAGTCGTGTCTTACTCTTTGCTATCCCGTGGACTGTAGCCCACCAGGCTCCTCTCTCCATTGGGATTCTCCAGGCAAGAATACTGGAGTGGGTTGCCATGCCCTCCTCCAGGGGATCTTCCCAACCCAGGGATCAAACCCAGGTCTCCTACATTGCAGGTGGATTCTTTACCATCTGAGCCATCCTATGTAACATAAAAAAGATAAATAACAAAAACTTGTATTACCTCCTTAATGGGATGGCAACAAAGCAAATGGTAAAATATGCCCATTTCTAATTATAACCCTTTAAAAAAGACAAAAAGATTGGATTTAGAGAGTTTATTTCAAAACAACACAGCATCATGCTCAATGAGGAAAGAACTAACATCTTTTCCTTTCAAATCACTAGCAAAGGAAAGATTTCTATTAATTCAAAAATAGTGATAATTCAGAAATTCTTATCAATTTCACAATTTATAAACCAAAAAAAAACCCAAAATCATAATAAAAAGGCAGAAAAAAATTTATGATGATTTGTAGAAATTAACATGCAGAAGCTCTAGAAAACTAACTAACTGAAAAACAGAATTCATAGATCAATTCAGCAAAGTGGAAGAGTAAGAATTAGATATGAAAAACATCAATTCCAATTCTATATACCAAATTCAAGAATTCCCATCAGAGATAGCAAAAATTAAGTAAGAATTATCCAAATGAGAAAAATGAGTGGTCTAGAGATAAAACTTTAAAAATATATATTTATATTTAAGACAAAAAACTCTATCAATTTTTTATACCACTCAATAGTGTCAAGATTTTAAATATTCCAAAATTAATCTATAGGTTTAATGTGACTAGAGTAAAATTATAACAGGATCCATTTTCAATACTGAGGAAATAATTTAAACCCCATCTGTTAGAATATCTGGTAACATCTTTGAAATCTTTCAAAAAAAAAATAGTAAACCATATATTTAAAACAAATTGTACAATTATGGTAATTAAAACATTGGCTTACTTTAATATATTGATAAGCATACAGATTTTGCAACAGATAAGGTGACTGAAAAGAAATTATATTTGCATGTATGATAAAAGAAGCATCACAAGCCAAGGAATAATGAGAGGATCATTCAATAACTGGGCCTTGGGGGAGTGGGATTCATGCATTTCTTCAGTTTTTACCATGCAACATAATTCCCTTCTGATGAATCAAAAAATTGACTTAGTAAAGAAGATCAGAGAAAACTGATATGAATACTTATCCATTTTTGAAGCGAGACTGATTTTCTAGTTAAACAAACATAAAAAGAGGAAATAATCCTATATTTAACTCAATAAAATAAAAACTCTTTCATGTGAAAAAGTTAATAAGATCTAGAAGGTAAATAAAAGATTGGGCTCAAATTTACAAAGAGGTAATAAACAGAGAGGCGATATCTTTATAAACCTCACTACTGTTTTAATTTCCTTTTATTTAATAACTACTGAGATCAGCACTTTCTTACATGTTTACTTAATAGCTGTAATTCTACCCTCTGTCTCACCTGTTTGTATCACTTTATCATGTGTCTGTTAGAGAGTCTTAATATTTTTCTCATCATTTCACATTTGGGAAAAAGATTTTTAATAAATAAAGCAAAACAGCTAATGCTTTTAACACACTGAATCAGACAAACAACAAGCCCCCTAGTTATCAAAGAAATGTAAGCCAAAGCTATAGTGAAATATGTTTACTTGCTAAATTAGCAAACTTTTTGAAAAGATGACCCCAAAACTGGCTTAGATAAACTGGAATTTTTTCTTATTTGAATTTGGTAACAGTGGAAGTTTGAAATTATGATTTGGAGAGCAACTTATAATTGTAGGCATTATTTCTAAATTATTATAAAAAATGTTAATGATAGTAAGCTTATGTCCTAAAACAAGTAAACAAACAATTCTAAAATATGGGGAAAGCTATTTAAAATTTTTCTAAATAGCCTGTAGATCCAGCAGCCCAGGAATGAGAAAGCAAATTGCAGCACTCATACAGGGAACTCAGTATTATCATTAAAATGATGATTATGAAGATTGCATAACAGCATGGAAATACTTATGATGATTTTATCATAGGAAAACATAAAAGCAAAATACAAAATTATGAGAAAAGTAGCAAAAGAGGGGGGAAAGGAAAGAAATGCACTAAATCAAAAACTTAGTCATTTTTTTTTAATGATCTCTGTTCATTTCCAAGGCAAACCATTCAATATCAAAGTAATCCAAGTCTATGCCCCAACCAGTAACGCTGAAGAAGCTGAAGTTGAACGGTTCTATGAAGACCTACAAGACCTTTTAGAACTAACACCCAAAAAAGATGTCCTTTTCATTATAGGGGACTAGAATGCAAAAGTAGGAAGTCAAGAAACACCTGGAGTAACAGACAAATTTGGCCTTGGAATACGGAATGAAGCAGAGCAAAGATTAATAGAGTTTTGCCAAGAAAATGCACTGGTCATAACAAACACCCTCTTCCAACAACACAAAAGAAGACTCTATACGTGGACATCACCAGATGGTCAACACCGAAATGAGATTGATTATATTATTTGCAGTCAAAGATGGAGAAGCTCTACACAGTCAGCACAAACAAGACCAGGAGCTGACTGTGGCTCAGACCGTGAACTCCTTATTGCCAAATTCAGACTTAAATTGAAGAAAGTAGGGAAAACCACTAGACCATTCAGGTATGACCTAAATCAAATCCCTTAAACAGTGGAAGTGAGAAATAGATTTAAGGGCCTAGATCTGATAGATAGAGTGCCTAATGAACTACGGAATGAGTTCATGACATTGTACAGGAGACAGTGATCAAGACCATTCCCATAGAAAAGAAATGCAAAAAAGCAAAATGGCTGTCTATGGAGGCCTTACAAATAGCTGTGAAAAGAAGAGAAGCAAAAAGCAAAGGAGAAAAGGAAAGATATAAACATCTGAATGCAGAGTTCCAAATACTAGCAAGAGATAAGAAAGCCTTCTTCAGTGATCAATGCAAAGAAACATAGGAAAACAACAGAATGGGAAAGACTAGGGATCTCTTCAAGAAAATCAGAGATACCAAAGGAACATTTCATGCAAAGATGAGCTCGATAAAGGACAGAAATGGTATGGACCTAACAGAAGAAGAAGAGATGGCAAGAAAACACAGAAGAACTTTACGAAAAAGATCTTCATGACCCAGATAATCACGATGGTGTGATCACTGACCTAGAGCCAGACGTCCTGGAATGTGAAGTCAAGTGGGCCTTAGGAAGCATCACTATGAACAAAGCTAGTGGAGGTGATGGAATACCAGTTGAGCCATTCCAAATCCTGAAAGATGATGCTGTGAAAGTGCTGCACTCAATATGCCAGCAAATTTGGAAAACTCAGCAGTGGCCACAGGACTGGAAAAGGTCAGTTTTCATTCCAATCCCAAAGAAAGGCAATGCCAAAGAATGCTCAAACTACTGCACAATTGTACTCATCTCACACGCTAGGAAAGTAATGCTCAAAATTTTCCAAGCCAGGCTTCAGCAATATGTGAACCATGAACTTCCTGATGTTCAAGCTGGTTTTAGAAAAGGCAGAGGAACCAGGGATCAAATTGCCAACATCTGCTAGATCATAGAAAAAGCAAAAGAGTTCCAGAAAAACATATATTTCTGCTTTATTGACTATGCCAAAGCCTTTGACTGTGTGGATCACAATAAACTGTGGAAAATTCTTCAAGAGATGGGAATACCAGACCACCTGATCTGCCCCTTGAGAAACTTGTATGCAGGTCAGGAAGCAACAGTTAGAACTAGACATGGAACAACAGACTGGTTCCAAATAGGAAAAGGAGCACGTAAAGGCTGTATATTGTCACCCTGTTTATTTAACTTATATGCAGAGTACATCATGAGAAACGCTGGACTGGAAGAGGCACAAGCTGGAATCAAGATTGCTGGGAGAAATATCAATAACCTCAGATATGCAGATGACACCACCCTTATGGCAGAAAGTGAAGAGGAATTCAAAAGCCTCTTGATGAAAGTGAAAGAGGAGAGTGAAAAAGTTGGCTTAAAGCTCAACATTCAGAAAATGAAGATCATGGCATCCGGTCCCACCACTTCATGGAAAATAGATAGGGAAACAGTGGAAACGGTGTCAGACTTTATTTTTCTGGGCCCCAAAATCACTACAGATGGTTACTGCAGCCATGAAATTAAAAGACGCTTACTCCTTGGAAGGAAAGTTATGACCAACCTAGATAGCATATTCAAAAGCAGAGACATTACTTTGCCAACAAAGGTTCGTCTAGTCAAGGCTATGGTTTTTCCTGTGGTCATGTATGGATGTGAGAGTTGGACTGTGAAGAAGGCTGAGCACCGAAGAACTGATGCTTTTGAACTGTGGTGTTGGAGAAGACTCTTGAGAGTCCCTTAGACTGCAAGGAGATCCAACCAGTCCATTCCGAAGGAGATCAGCCCTGGGATTTCTTTGGAAGGAATGATGCTAAAGCTGAAACTCCAGTACTTTGGCCACCTCATGCAAAGAGTTGACTCATTGGAAAAGACTCTGATGCTGGGAGGGATTGGGGGCAGGAGGAGAAGGGGACAACAGAGGATGAGATGGCTGGATGGCATCACTGACTCAATGGACGTGAGTCTGAGTGAACTCCGGGTGTTGGTGATGGACAGGGAGGCCTGGCGCGCTGGGATTCATGGAGTCGCAAAGAGTCGACATGACTGAGCGACTGATCTGATCTGAAAATGAAGTCCAATTCCTTTGAGTTAAAAATTTACAATCACTACTTAGTAATTAAAACTATTCAGTTATAGTGAACTGATTACACCCCATTCCTCATTCAAAAATAAAACACCCCTTAATCCCACCCCAGGTGGGGCTGGAACTTGAGGCCTGGGGAAGAAGGGCTTCTCATCTCTGTTTCCTTCTCCCCCTCCCTAGATTGGAACCCTAGAATGAGACTCCTTGGCTATTGGCTTCTCCTCACCCTCTGAAGTGGTCCTTTTAGGCAGAATTTCTTTTTAATAGATTTGATTTCTTAGAGAAGTTTTAGACACATAACACAACTGGGCGGAAGACACAGAGATTTCCCACTTACTCCCTGATCCCACATTTGCATAGCATCCCCTAGGTCAGCATCCCTCACCAGATGGTGCATTTGTTACAACTGGTGGTCTTACATTGACACGCCATCATCACCCAGAGCCCACAGCTTACTTTTGGTGGTACCCATTCTAAGGGTCTGGGCAAACATATAATGATAAATGTCCATCATTATAGTATCACACAGAGTAGTTTCACTGCCCTGAAACTCTTTTGTGCTCCACCTATTCACCCCTGAGTCCTAATTAGACTTTTTTTTTCTTCTTCTTCTTCTTTGGCCATGCTGTGCACAAGGCTTGCAGGATCTTAGTTCCCCTACCCGGGATTGAACCTGGACCAAAGATGTGAAAGCACAGAGTTGAAATCGTGGACCCCTGGGGAACTGCCAAATTAGGCAGAATTTCTTCTTTGTGGTCCGCAGGAAATGCATCCTCATCGTTCGTCCGTGGAGATTGTAGTAACCAAGAGTGGCCCTCCACTCCCTCTGCCTTGCTCTTGGACTTGAAGCATGAATGGAAGGAACCCACCAAGAGCACCCTGAGCTGCTGGAAGCCCACCCTTCCTGCCTGGAGAAGAGGAAGCAGCACCCAACTCCTTCCGAGGAGGCTGGAGCTACGCATGCAGTGTAGCTCCTCTCTCCAGAAAGACTGTGTTACTTTTCTAACTGGAGTGTTTAATTTGCAGCGTTGTGTTGGTTTCTGCCATACAACACCATGAAGCAGGCATGGATGTGCATACGTTCCTTCCCCCATGAGCTTCCCTCCCTCGCACGCACCCCCGTCGCATCCCTCTAGGTCATTGCAGAGCACCAGGCTGAGCTCCCTGTGTGATACAGCAACTTCCCACTAGCTGTCTGTTTCACACCTGATAGTGTTTATATGGCAATGCTATGCTCTCAATTCGTCCCTTCTTCAGAGAGCTGTGGATAGGATTCTTGGACCACCACTCTGAGTATTCCTCTGTAATCGGGTCCTTTAATTTTAACTCAGTCGTGTCCAACTCTTTACTACCCCATGGACTGCAGCCCTCCGGGCTCCTCTGTCCCTGGGGATTCTCCAGGCAAGAACACTGGAGTGGGTTGCCATGCCCTCCTCCAGGGGATCTGCCCGACCCAGGGATCAAACCCTGGTCTCCAGCATCGCAGGTGGAGTCTTTACCGACTGAGCCACCAGGGAAGCCCCTTTAATTAACAATTTTAACAAGCTGTCTCAAGTATAAAAAGCACAGAGAAGCTTGATAGGTCTTAAATGTCACTTCAGTTTATTTAGGTGATTAAAAAATAAATATATAAATAATACAATAAAAAGGAAAGATAACCAGAAATTGAAACTTGGATATCTTTTGGAACCCCTATTTTAACATTTTTATGCCTTGGTCAGTGTCCTCCCTGAGCTGCTATTCCTTTATCTGAAATTGGAATAATAAATAATAGCTCTTTTCCTTCTTCAACAGTGTGTTATCATTAAGAGTAAATTGTTTACTACAAACATTATATCAACATAAGCTAGTCTTATTATAACAATTGGATATTTCATAAAGAGAAATATTCTGGTGTATTCTGTTTTCTTCTTAATACGTGCGATTGTTATGCTCTTCTAAGTGGCGGAATGATCAGTAGGGGAAATAATGAGAAGTGAATACCTAAGTCAAAATTTACCATTACAGCTGATGCTTTGAGACTTATCAGAATATCCAGAAGCATTAACAAAAATACAAAACAAAACAAATTATCTGTTAGAATCTGAAGAAAAAAAAAAAAAAAGACAATTTGTGAGAGATAGGTATTTTTTTTTCTTTTTTAAACCAAAATTAGCAAAACTAAGATGTAACATATCTGGAAACAAAAGCACATCAAAGCTTTTCTTTTAATGAGCACAAAAGACATATTGCTGAGGTTAGATACTTTAAAATGAGTGAAATGAGTTTAGTGTTGAAAGAAGCTTTTTGTTGAAGATTACTGCTTTTATTCAGATTCAGATGAAATTGTTTATTTTTGTTAGACAATGAATTTCTTCCTTAAGAGTAATTTCGCTGTAAAGTAATTTTTATCTGTGGCAATTTATATCTAATGTTAGGAGAGAGTGATAATAGAGGTAATTCATTCTAGGTTTTTCTGGGGTGGTCGCCTCAAATGGGAATCCTTGAAAGCTGGATACAGCACTGGGGTAGCTGAAGGCAGACAGACTAAAAGCTTGGGCCTTCTGCGCACACCTCCACCCTTCTGTCTCCCTACCTCCTTCTCTCTCCCTCTGCTCCCTAATAGACCTCCTCTAGGTATGGACATAAGCATTGCAGTAAGTGTTAAGGTGTGTAACTCTTCCCCAAGGAAGAACTTCCATTCTAAGGAGTCTTCAATTCATTGGAGAGCAAAGATTTAAGGGGCAAAGTGGCCTCTGGAGCGCCTTTCCTGCCAAAATCTTACTGTCCCCAACCCCCACCTCCCCTTAACACACAGGCCCTCCAGTTCAGCAAATAGACTTGGCTGTCTACAGCATTCACTCACACAGAATTAAGCATTCATGCATACCATTATCAGTTTTAAAATGTGCTTTGCTTGTATTCATGTGAGATCACTTCAGCTGTGCTCTGACTCTGTGGGACTCCATGGACTATAACCCACCAGAGTAACCCACCAGAGTCCTCTGTCCATGGGATTCTCCAGGCAAGAATACATGGGTTTCCATGCACTCTCCAGGGAATCTTCCCAAATCTCAGATTACCCAAATACCCTATGGCAGGCAGATTCTTTACCTCTGAGCTGCCAGGGAAGCCCTGATAATGGCATATGCCCCAATACTTCTTAATATTTCCTAATAATGGTAAAATTATATTACATATAATATGTGTTGCTAAGTCACTTCAGTTGTGTCCAACTCTGTGCGACCCCATAGATGGCAGCCCACCAGGCTCCACCGTCCCTGGGATTCTCCAGGCAAGAACACTGGAGTGGGTTGCCATTTCCTTCTCGAATGCATGAAAGTGAAAAGTGAAAGGGAAGTCGCTCAGTCGTGTCCAACTCTTAGCGACCCCATGGACTGCAGCCCACCAGGCTTCTCCATCCATGGGATTTTCCAGGCAACCGTACTGGAGTGGGGTGCCATTGCCTTCATACACACATATACATGCATATCTTTGACAGATAAATATATCTTCAGATAAATATTAATATAGTAATTTTGAAGTGAAGTGAAAGTCGCTCAGTCATGTCCGACTCTTTGCGACCCCATGGACTATACAGTCCATGGAATTCTCCAGTCCAGAATACTGGAGTGGACAGCCTTGCCCTTCTCTAGGATATCTTCCCAACCCAAGGATCAAACCCAGGTCTCCTGCACTGCAGGCAGATTCTTTACCAACTGAGCTATCAGGGAAACCCAATAATTTTGAAATGGGAGTTAAATAACATTGACTGTGTGGATCACAATAAACTATGGAAAATTCTGAAAGAGATGGGAATACCAGACCACCTGAACTGCCTCTTGAGAAATCTGTATGCAGGTCAGGAAGCAACAGTTAGAACTGGACATGGAACAACAGACTGGTTCCAAATAGGAAAAGGAGTACGTCAAGGCTGTATATTGTCACCCTGCTTATTTAACTTATATGCAGAGTACATCATGAGAAACGCTGGGCTGGAAGAAGCACAAGCTGGAATCAAGATTGCCGGGAGAAATATCAATAACCTCAGATATGCAGATGACACCACCCTTATGGCAGAAAGTGAAGAGGAACTCAAAAGCCTCTTGATGAAAGTGAAAGTGGAGAGTGAAAAAGTTGGCTTAAAGCTCAACATTCAGAAAATGAAGATCATGGCATCCGGTCCCAACAATTCATGGGAAATAGATGGGGAAACAGTGGAAACAGTGTCAGACTTTATTTTTGGGGGCCCCAAAATCACTACAGATGGTGACTGCAGCCATGAAATTAAAAGATGCTTACTCCTTGGAAGGAAAGTTATGACCAACCTAGATAGCATATTCAAAAGCAGAGACATTACTTTGCCAACAAAGGTTCGTCTAGTCAAGGCTATGGTATTTCCTGTGGTCATGTATGGATGTGAGAGTTGGACTGTGAAGAAGGCTGAGCGCCGAAGAACTGATGCTTTTGAACTGTGGTGCTGGAGAAGACTCTTGAGAGTCCCTTAGACTGCAAGGAGATCCAACCAGTCCATTCTGAAAGACACCGGTCCTGGGATTTCTTTGGAAGGAATGATGCTAAAGCTGAAACTCCAGTACTTTGACCACCTCATGCAAAGAGTTGACTCATTGGAAAAGACTCTGATGCTGGGAGGGATTGGGGGCAGGAGGAGAAGGGGACGACAGAGGATGAGATGGCTGGATGGCATCACTGACTCGATGGACGTGAGTCTGGGTGAACTCCGGGAGTTGGTGATGGACAGGGAGGCCTGGCGTGCTGCGATTCATGGGGTCACAAAGAGTCAGACACGACTGAGCGACTGAACTGAACTGTATCAAGCATGATAGTTCAAAGGAACACGGAAAAGTTTACATTGGTGGTTTTGACAGAATTATACAATTTTAATGTAAGAAGCCTTTCAAAACTGTCCTCGTGTCTTGCACATGAGGAAACTGAATGGTGAATATCAGAACAAGAGGTAAGGTCTCTTCATTCCTGGCCCTTCACCTCTATGTGTATGTTTTACACAAGATCCTTCAACTCTTAGGTTTTGTTATGAATCATATTGAGAAATGCTTGTTGGAACTGTCAACCTGAGACCTGACTGGGCCTTTGTAACTCTCTTAAGAATCAAGAGAGAGGAAAAAGGGGAGTGAAGCTGCCGGCCCCTTCCCCCTGCTGACTCACTCCCCAGAGTGAAACTGCTCACAACGCCTCCACCTGTCACTGCTGTGGGAGTCCGGGCTCAAACTTCCGCCGTGAATGAGGGGACTGCATATTCCCGGCAAGGCGTAGCAGTAACTGCTCCTGCCGTCGCAGCCGCCTGATTGCTGGGAGGGCGTCACTGCTTGCTCCCCGCCCCTCACCCACTGTATGCCACACACCTTTTCTACATGTAAGCATGTAGGCCTCGGCCCCGCGCTTTGGAATTGCCCAAACACGGGTGTTCAGCTTCTCCACAGAAAAAACAAACCTCAGTTTCTCAGCAGTGCTCCCACCGCCATTTCCCATCCCAACGTCGCGATTTCCACCTCACAGGGGATCACGGTGATTGCTATCCTACCCAGGGACTGAGACACTCCTGGTACTTCTGGCCTGAGATGCCCCCTAAGCAGCAAACTTTGGGCCCTGAGGGAGATTCTCCTTGGAGAAGGCCACATCTCCAGGGCCATTTGATCTTCCCTCTGGGTATGGGAAACATGGCCCAGTACAGAACAGAGATCCTATGAAGGATCATTGCACTGAGGTGACTGGAATTCAACTCAGAATTCTATACTTTCTCTTCCCCCCCGACACACTCTCCTCCCCTTCCTTTCCCTACCCACCTTCCACTCAGCCCTGGAGCCCAGAGAATACTCTAAGGGATGAATATTTACAAATCTCTTTGCTCAAATAAGTTCTTTAAGAATAAGACCATGGAGGGGATTATCTCAATTACAAAAAAAAAAAACACTATTTCTAAGTAAACAATCCAAATGTCCTTCAATGGGTGAATGATTTAAAAACGTGGCCCACAATACCATGAAATACTACTACTCAGCAATAAAAAAGAATGAACATAGGCACAATAACCTGGTTGATCTCAAAGGAATAACGCTAATTTTAAAAGTCAACCACATAGTCTTATGTACTGTATGATTCCACTTACACAACGTACTTGAAATCACAAAAAATAAAGATGGAGAAAAGCCTAGAGTTTTCCAAGAGTTCGGGGAGGATGCGGAAGTCTAGTGATTTTGGCTATAAAAAGGTAGCTCAGGAGAGCCTTGTGATGTGAATATTCTGTATCCTGACAGTGGTGGTGGTTGCCCAAATCTACAAATGTGATAAAAATTGCAGAGAACTAAATACACAGATAGGTACGCACATGAGTGCATGTAAAACTGATGAAATCTGAATTAGTTCTGTAAATTATGTCAATGTCAGTTTCCTGACTGTGATATTGTACTATTGTTATGCAACAGTTATGTTATGCTTTGGGGGAAACTGAGTGAAAGAGCCATGGAATCACTGTATTTTGCACAACTGCATGTGAATCTGCAGTTGTCTCAAAAAGGTTTAAAAAATAAAAAATGCTAAGAGAATTCCCTGAGGCTCCTATAATTAAATTATTCTGCCTTTGGACTTTTCTTATTAAAATTACACCTATGAAAAATCTCCAAATTAAAAAAGTGGATTGGTAAAAATACATCTTAAAGTTATTCAAAATTTCTAATGAGGTAGATGAAACTGGAGCCTATTATACAGAGCGAAGTAAGCCAGAAAGAAAAACACCAATACAGTATACTAACGCATATATATGGAATTTAGAAAGATGGTAACAATAACCCTATATACGAGACAGCAAAAGAGATACTGATGTATAGAACAGTCTTTTGGACTCTGTGGGAGAGGGAGGGGGGATGATTTGGGAGAATGGCATTAAAACATGTATAATATCGTATAAGAAATGAATCGCCAGTCCAGGTTCGATGCAGGATACAGGAAGCTTGGGGCTGGTGCACTGGGATGACCCAAAGGGATGATATGGGGAGGGAGGTGGGAGAGGGGTTCAGGATGGGGAACACGTGTACACCCATGGCAGATGCATGTTGATGTATGGCAAAACCAATACAATATTGTAAAGTAAAAATAATAATAATAATAAAATAAACAAACAAACAAAAAAACAAAGCTGCTATGAATGTTAAATATATATATATATATATATAAGTGTAGAAGTGATAGACAAATAGGTGACTTTGTCAACTATATTTTTCTTTTAAAAAAGAAAGGAGTAAAATCAGGCATTCATTGACAGTACTTGCAATACACAGACTGAGTTTTGTTAGCTATTGTTGACTTTTCTGATTTCCGGTCACCAAATCCAAAAATAGCTTGTCCTAGACTTCTGACATCTATCATCTAGGTGTTGTCTAAGATCAATTCTGCTTGGGAAGTTCACACACACACACTAAATAAATAAAGTCAGCCAGAAATTAGGAGGAAATGGGAGCAGGAAACAGATTTTGTTTGTAGATATCTTTCTTGCTCTTCCCACCTGATTTACTTTTAATGCCAGATATTTCTTCTTTGGTCTTCACTTCCCCAAGTTATTTACCAGATTCTAAGCCAGAGTTGTGTAAGTCATCAGGGGAGAAAATGCTGACTACTAAAGTTTACCTGAGCAGCATCAACCAGGCTGAAGCAATGTATACCCTGGTCCTGTGAATATTCTAGAGAGTCTGGCATTTGTCTTAGTGCTGTTTGCTGGATAACTTCTATTCCCTTGCTGCTGTGATGTTCTACATTATTAAACATTCACCCTTTTGTTTACAAGTTTTTCATCGCATCTATGACAGTGGCAAAAAAATCTCTTTATGTCCCTGTCTCCTGCAAGTCCCTCATTCAAGCAGTCATAGACAGGCTGGTGCCGTGAAATCCTCAAAGCCCCTGCTGCCAACATCACATTGACAATAATAAAATGTTTACATCACTGTTTAAAAAGAGGAGGATCTGTGATGTTAGTTTCAAAAAAAAAATCACCGAGCTAATTGATCAACTTTCAATTGGTAGAATTTAAAATGTCTACTCTGTTGATATTTGGCAAAACTAATACAATTATGTAAAGTTTAAAAATAAAATAAAATTAAAAAAAATAAATAAAATGTCTACTCTGGTAAAAAACAGGGTTTACCAAACTGCTGGAGCTGAAGAATCAATTTGCAGGCTGATACCACTTTAAAATTCAATAAAATAAATGATTAGAAAAGCAAAGAGAAAAAAGTTAAAGATGTAAAAATACAGCCTCAGAATATTATTACTAATATTTTTTAATGTGAACCATTCTTAAGTCTCTATTGAATTTGTTACAATATTGCTTCTGTTTTATGTTTTGGTTTTTAGACTGCAAGGCATGTGGGTCTTACCTCCCCAAACAGGTAACCCCTTCATTGTAACTCCCCAACTTGTAACCCCTACATTGAGAGGTGAAGTCTCAACCACAGACTGTCAGTCCCCAGTTATTACTAAATTAGCATAGAATTACTCTATCAAACTGCCATAGAAATTCTAAACACTTAGCCTTCAATTTCTGTACTAATTTCAGTATAAATATTTCATAAGCCAGCATTTTGAGTAACACTGAACTAAAGGACATTCTGTCATCCGGTCACCCTTCCTCACTTCTTTAAACCTTTTCAATACTCACATTTAGACCACTCCTCTCCACTTTCTTTCCTCTGCTGCTGCTGGCAAAGAAAAACAATTAGAAAAAGCCCTCAAGTCTACATAATCCTCCACATATGTGTATTGTCTCACTTAATAAAAAAAAAAAGGCAGGTCCAGCTTAATGTCTGACTTTTATTCTCTCAATGGCTAAAAGGACCATGCAAAGGAGAAATTATTTCAGGGAACCCAAGTAAGTCCACTTGTAAGTTGCAGGAGCAAACATCGAATCTGGAATTTTTTTCAAAAACCTGAATGTTTTCTGCACAGTTTCCATTTTCTTTTATAATGTTCTAAAAAACATTATTGTGCTGCATAAGTCAATGTGATGTATAGTTATCTGCATAGTCTAGCATAAAGAGTTCAGTAGTTTTTTAGAGTTCCTTCCATTACTATTTAACTGTTCATTTATGTATTTCTTTACTCCCCCAAAGAGAACATACTCTCTTTGAAGGCAGAGATTTCACCTATTAACTTTTCATATCTTCCACAGCATCTAACACAAGACATAAATCAACATTCTGCAAATATAAAATAAGGAAACAAGTATTAGTCTCTTATTGTTAGTTGAAAACTTATATATGCAAATTTTCAGAGAAAACTGAAATACTTCAAAACAAAAGCAATATTTTAAATATAGAAAGAAAAATAAGACAACATAATTTTAATTCTCTTTGATAATTAAAAAGGCTTTCCAACATCTTAGAAATCAGTTTTTGTTGGCTTGGCAAAGTATATGTACCAGAGTAATTATAGTTATTTGCTTTTTCCTTAATTTGGGCCCTTGTAGTTATTTTACAAAGCCTTTTGGAGGACCCTGAAGACAGGGCTGAATTGCCCCTGGTTAATAAGGACACTTAGTTAATAACAAGAATACTCCAGCTGTTAGACTAACCTCAAGAAGCAACTGATGACCCAAGTTGGATCATTTTCCAATATACACTGTCATCTTGGCCTTGCTTCTAAGTTGACAGAATCTCTACATCTGCTTTAAAAGCTTTCTACTTTTTATTTTACCAAAGCCTCTTTAAACATTGCCTATGCGTACTGAGGCTTTTTCAAACAAATCAGAGATTTTTATATCTCTAAAGCAGCTATGAGGACTTTATGTTTTCACAAAGGGAATAAAAGATGGAGGTGGTAAAGAGTGGTATATGGGAGCCTTTGTACTTGTAACTAAAATGTCTTAATGAACTTATTGATGCATACAAAATAAAGGGAAATGGTTAAAAAAAATACAAAAAATTATTTACTATCTTGACCAGTGAAGTTATGTCAATGAATTTTTCTACTTCTATGGAGAAGAAAATTAAAAATAATTAACATAATTAAAATGATAATCCTCTAAAATCTCACACATTATAAAACTATGTATTAGCTTCCTAATTTAGGTTCTAGACAAAATTTTAATGGAACAGGTTGATATATATTTAATTATATAATTTTAATTTTTTTTCTAATATTCTAAGCAAGCTTGAAAGTGACAAATAATATCTAAAAGATAATAAATAAGATTGCAAAATTTATAATGAATCTATTACATCTTATAATAGCTTCTTCATTTATAGTACTGAATAATCACATGGAACATACATTTCTAAGAAAAACATGCTATTTTACTAGATATTTATTTGCATAGTAGGTATTTAATTACTATTTCCAACATACCAATATTATTATGTATCAGCAATAAATTACCATTACATTTTATGTTCTCGATAAGGATGAAAAACTCCTCATGATATGACATTTATGTTCAAGAAAAGTAAACATTTAAATTGATAACAAAATATAAGAAATTCAAGAAAAGTAAACATTAAAATTGCTGTATGTTCAAGAAAGGGAGAAGGCAATGGCACCCCACTCCAGTACTCTTGCCTGGAAAATCCCATGGACAGAGGAGCCTGATAGGCTGCAGTCCTTGGCATCGCTGCATCGGACACGACTGAGTGACTTCACTTTAATTTTTCACTTTCATGCATGGGGGAGGAAATGGCAACCCACTCCAGTGTTCTTGCCTAGAGAATCCCAGGGAAGGGGGAGCCTGTTGGGCTGACATCTATGGGGTCACACAGAGTCGGACAAGACTGAAGCGACTTAGCAGCAGCAGCATGTTCAAGAAAAGTAAACATTTAAATTGATAACAAAATATAAGAAATTCTTTAAATGTCCCAAACTGTTCACCGACCATAACATGGTTTGACAGTCCTTTATAGTTCCACATGTACCGTAGCTCTTTCCAGAGATAAATGAAACATTATCCTACTCTATTTCTTATTATATTAAAGGTATATACCCTGTGGCTAAATGATATCAATGAATTCTCATGAGCATTTATCAAATGAATGAATGAGTGAATATGTGAATGAAGGACTGACTAAAAATACAAATACCACTATGCTTAACTAAGACTGAATAGAGCGTTATGTTGCTTTTTTATTTCTTGAGATGTCATTCTGTATCCAGCATGATGATATCCAAATATTTCCAGCATTAAATAAGAATGTATTATTTTTATTAAGACAACATGATTAACATTCCATCCAAAAAATGTCATAAAGAATTTGCATTTGTTCATTTTAAATTAGTAATGCTCAGCAGAATTCTCCATTTTTCACCTCAAGTGCCTGCTCAGTTGAAAGGATTTTCAATTTTTTCCATTGTTGTTCAGTCACTAAGTCATGTCCAACTCTTTGTGACTCCATGAACTGCAGCATACCAGGCTTCCCTGTCCTTCACTACCTCCCAGAGTTTGCATAAGCTCATGTCTATTGAGTCAGTGATGTCGTCCAACCATCTCATCCTCTGTCACCCCCTTCCCCTTCTGCCTTCAGCCTTTCCCTGCATCAGGGTCTTTTCCAATGAGTCGGGTCTTTGCATTAGATGGCCAAAATATTGGAGCTTCAGCTTCAGCGTCAGTCCTTCCAATGAATGTTCAGGGCTGATTTCTTTTAGGATTGACTGGTTTGATCTCCTTGCTGTTCAAGGGATTCTTACGAGTCTTCTCCAACACCACAGTTGAAAAGCAGCAATCCTTTGGTGCTCAGCCTTCTTTATGGTCCAACTCTCACATCTGTACATGACTACTGGAAAAAATATAACTTTGACTGTACAGACTTTTGTCAGCAAAGTGATGTCTCTGCTTTTTAATATGCTGTCTGAGTTTGTCATACCTTTTCTTTCAAGGAGCATCTTTTAATTTAGTGGCTGTAATCACCATCTGCAGTGATTTTGAAGCCCTCAAAATAAAATCTGTCCCTGTTTCCATTTTTCCCCATCTATTTGCCATGAAGTGATGGGACAGGATGCCATGATCTTGATTTTTTGAATGTTGAGTTTTAAGCCAGGTTTTTCACTCTCTTCTTTCATCCTCATCAATAGGCTCTTTAGTTCCTCTTCACTTTCTGCCATTGGAATGGTATCATATGCATATCTGAGTTGTTGATATTTCTCCTGGCAATTCTTGATTTCAGCTTGTGAGTCATCCAGCCCAGCATTTTGCATGATTTAATCTTCATTATGTACCATCTCATTGGACCTGACCTTGTGCAAACTCTAGGAGATTGTGAAGGACATGGAAGCCTGGCATGCTGCAGTCCATGGGGTCACAAAGAGTCGGACATAGCTGAGTGACTGAACAACAACTCTGCATATAAGTTAAATAAGCAGGATGATAATATACAACCTTGACATACTCATTTCCCAATTTGGAACCAGTCCATTGTTCCAAGTTCGGTTCTTACTGTTGCTTCTTGACCAACATACAGATTTCTCAGGAGAAAGGCTAGGTGGTCTGGTATTCCTATATCTTTAAGAATTATCTACAGTTTGTCATGATCCACAGAGTCAACAGCCTTAGCATAGTCAACAAAGCAGAAGTAGATGTTTTTCTGGAATTTCTTAGCTTTTTCTATGATTTCTTCTATAGGCTTTCATAAATATCACCTGTTATGCAATGAGTCTATTATTACCTCTTCATTTTACACATTATAGTTTGAAAGTCTGTGTTTAATAAACAACAACAAACAGGCAAAACAAAATAGCACAAGCCAATGGATGTACAAGATGGAAGCCTGAATTCCTCCAAGGTCATAACAGAAAATAAAAACCGGGAAGAGAACATGGGCCTTGTCATCCTTGGTGTGAGCACAGAGGGTAGCATTGAACAGTGTGGCTTCTTCTCTGGGACTGCCTGAGTCTGGATCCCAGCTTTGTTTCAAAGGACCAATAACCTCTCTGTGCTTCAGTATTTTCATAAGTGCAAGGTGGACATTATAGCATCTACCCCGTAAGCTTACCAAGAGAAACAAGAACATGCCTACAATAAGTATTCAGTCAACATTTGCTGTTTCTGTTATTATGGGAAAACCATATTCTTTCTGGGAAATAGACAATATTTTAAAATTACATGTATTTCTCCAGTATCATTTGCCCTAAAATTGATCCGTGAATTAAGTAATTTTTTTCTTTTCTAACTGTAATGTAGATTATAATTTTGAATTTAATTCTTGCCCTAGCATTAGTTTCGGCCTGTTTATGCAGGGTGAGGGGGAAGGACTGTCCCTAATGAAGATCTGTTCCTTGACAAACAGTCATTTATTCCAGATGGCATGAAGCTGGCGAGACCCCCTTTCGTTTGCCCTTGGCTCCCTCCTGCCAGCCCCCCTCCTCCGTCTCCCCTTCATGCAGGCTTTTCCTGTCCTCAAGATGTTACTTCAATATAAAATGTGGTGAAAACTAATTGTCACTAAAGGATTCAAGGTAAGTGACACGTTCCATGACGCTTGCATTTTAAAAGAGGCCTTTCTGTAATAGTCATGCTTAGTATACTGTGTAAGTAAGCCTCAACTAGTGAAATTTCAGTCACTGTGTTATCAGCTCTAATACAAAGGTAATCTGAGAGTATATAGGAGCAAGTACACATTTGATGAAAAGCAAGAGAAGTGAACCTAAAAATGATGGCCTGGTAAGTCTAATATCAACAGTAAAATAATAAAACAGGCCCAAAGAGAGAAAATTTATCAAAATCTGGAGGATGATGGAATCATGAGCAATAAGCAGGGTTTTATAAAGAGCAAATCATGCCTGACACAGTCAATAGCTCTTTTCAGCAGAGTGACAAAATTAGAGGATGAAGGGAATCAGGTAAATGTTGCCTATTTGCACTATCACAATGCATTTTAAATGGTCCCTGTGAATTTTAAATTCAACTGTAGATAAAACTGATTCAGTTCTGAATGCCTTCTAAAAAGGCCTGAAAAAAACCCATAAAATGTCATAGATAATGACAATGGGGGCCATTGAGGGATGCTGGAGTTAATAAAGCTCATTCACTGCATTTCCCATACTGATGAAAGGGAAAAGGGTATCAAAATTGTGCATAGCATTCTTGGTGAATAGCAGATTTCATGGAACACAATTAGACAGATTTTAAAATACAATGGATAATCTAAAAGGATCCTAAGTGACATCCAAGAAACAGCTATGTCTGTTCTGAAATAAAACAGACTGAGCTAATTGGGAAGCCCCCAGGATGAAGAATCAAGAAATCCTGGGTTGTGTCTTTCTACCTTCTCCAAGTGCAGCTTCACTGACTTGTTTACTGTCTGGGCTTCCTTCCCCAACCCTGATTTCGGGATTAAATAGGATACAGCAGGAACCCGATGGTGCCCACTGAGCACACTGAGTCTTTGTCCAGAACTTGACGAGACAAATTTATAGAGACTTCCTCAAGTCTGACACCCCTGTTCTCAGTTAAGAACAAACACAGCCTTGGCCCAGAGATGCTCTCCTGGCCCACAGTCTGAACAGAGAGGAAGAGAGGAGTCATAAATAGCTACAGAGCCATGAAATAATGAGGAATAATACAGTGTGTACAAAGTTTTACAGTAACTCAAATAAAATAATGAGACTAACAGAGGAAACTGGGTGAGCTTTCAAAGAAACAACGTTTGAACCGGGCCTGGAAGGTCAGGCGGAGCAGGGGTGGGACTAAAGTAAATGCCCCATAAAGGCATAAAGCAAGTGCAGGAATTCTCCTCGTGGATATCAAGAGAAGGATGATTGCTCCATCTAGCACAGAACTCTGCTTTGAAGAGCAGACAGAAGGACCCATATGACAGAATTTTGTAAAAAGATTACAAAATACAAAAAAAAAAAAGTTTAAATATATTATGAGCAGTTGAAAATTGCTTTGAAATATTACCCAGTAGGAAAAAGTTAGGTGAGGCTTAAGCCCAACACTACCCTAAACATGGCAGCATTAGGGTCTCCCAGCTCTAGCCACCTCTCCAACTGTTTCAAAATCCTGAGTACGGCAGGGAGAGGCCTCCTGCAGAGCAGAGCTGAGTTTTGTTCCTGGTACGTGTCCTCCAAAACGGAGCATGACTCACATGTGTGGAGTAGGAAACCACCCACAGATCAGCATGGATTCACAGGCGGCAGCTGCCACCATCCTCCTCTGCAGTTATGTTCCCTGTGGAAAAGGGGAATCGGTGCTCCCACCATCTAAGCGTAAAGGCTCCAACGGCTTCTCCATGTGCTGTGAACCCACAGTAACTCATGTTGCTTGTACTCGTCTTTTCATTTCCTTTCACGCTGGCACCAGTAAATCTACCATCTCAGCTGAA
This sequence comes from Bubalus kerabau, assembly GCF_029407905.1. NCBI lineage: Eukaryota > Metazoa > Chordata > Mammalia > Artiodactyla > Bovidae > Bubalus > Bubalus kerabau. The sequence continues at coordinate 4,073,584 of NC_073635.1, read as the reverse complement.
CCATTACAAGGTCCCTGACCTGGGTCCTGCAAGCCTCTCTCCCTCCTCAAACGCATCTTCCACACCAACTTGGCATATAAAAAGTGCTTTAATCCTGATATATTCAGATTCAAAATTCAACAGCAATTCCCAATAGCTTACATCAGTGATCCTCAAAGTTTATGTGCATAAATACCATGTGTGATATTTGCTTAAAATGAAGATTCCAGTATGTTCCTTCTTTTTCGTATCCAATAGTGATTGGGCCCTAGAGCCTTCATTTTTAGTGAACAAAAACTTAATATATGAGGTTTTAATTGCTTATTTTTTAAATTAAATTACAGTTATTGTGTTAGTTTCAGGTATACAGCCAAATGATTCAAGCATATATATAGTCATATGTATATATTCTTTTTTCAATCATTTTTCATTATAGGTTATTGCAAGATATTGAATATAGTTCCCCATGCTATACAATAGGTCCTTGTGATTCATCTACTTTGTATATGGTAGTTTGTATCTGCTAATCCCAGACTCCTAATTTATCCCTCCCTCCTTCTTCCTCTTTGGTAACCATAAATGTGCTTTCTACATCTGTGGGTCTGTTGCTGTTTCTTAAATAAGTTCACTTGCATCTTTTTTTTTTTTTTAGATTCCACATAGAAATGATATCATATATTTGTCTTCCTCTGTCTGACTTATAAGTCTCTCACTTAGTATGGTAATATCTAGTTCCACCATGGTGTCAATTTTATTATTATGTGCTTTAAAGACATACCTACAAGAGAGATCAGCTCTTCTTGATCTCTGGACCTGAACTTTAAATACCTGTTACCAACTGTTATTTACAGTCTTTTAAACATAATCACTTCATTTAGGCATGATTACAAAACTGGGAATATAATATACAATTTATGTGTGTTTATAACACGTATCTATCTATCCCTTTATCTATCTAAACACACAGTATGATATGAATAAAGTACAAGCTGAAATGCCTTTCTGCTCCCCAAGGGGCTACTAACTGGTCCAAAGATATCTGTTGAAATGGCTCACAGTTAAAAATAAAAGATGCTAAACTCCATATAGTCATGTTCAAAGGAAGCTTGATTCATGGGCTTAAAATCTCACAGTGTAATAAGTCTCCAAAATTAACTCTTCCTGCCAGGAAGGGAGGGCTGTCTTCCTGAGAAGAGTTAAGTCATAAGACAGCTATTTCTTCCCCTTTTTCCACATACTGAGGTTGGCAGTGGCAGAACATTGAACTTATTTCTCCCACAATGATGCCCATGCAGCAATCCCCAAACTGGAGACCTAGCCCTGCCTTCTGTTTGAAAGTGACCAGTGGCAAATGTACTCCATTTGGCTGAGTAATTTTCAGAAGAAAGAGTGAACTGAGAGACACGTTATATGGAAATAGTTTACATGCCCAGAAATTAGCACTTAGGGGTCATACATGTGACATGGTCAAAAGAATGACATGTTAGGTCATTGGGACCTATCTCAACTTTCCAGGCACAGCTGGAGTGAAAAGAGCCTAAAAGAAAGGTTTTTCAGGGACCATGCCATTCGTGGAAAAAAGGGAGAAGGAGGCTGTATATCACTGGGGTCATCAGACCAAGAAATAAACCAACAAGGTCCCCAAGGAACCACCAATGAACCTCATGAAAGGTCTTGCCTTTGGGGGCCCACAGTCCAGAAAGAACCAAAGGCCACACTGGTTAGACAGTTGTAAGACAATTACAGAAAAGGACTCTCTCCTCCTGAGGTCACTCACAGAGCCTGGGCTGAAAGAGACTTGATACTCTCGTAGACCATAAGCTTTAACAATTTAAAATCAGCTTCTCCACAGTTTATAGAGCCTATACTTTGTCTCCTGGAGAGAAGTTATTGAACTGAGGAGTTCACAATACTAAATTGACTGACCCAAACCGGAAGTCTTAGAGTGTTATAGGATAAGAGTATCATTTATCAGAAGGGATCAATGTATATGTAAAACTGATTTTTTTTTTACAGCAAAGTTTCACTTTGCTATAAACCTGAGACTAACACAATATTGTAAATCAATTACACTCCAATAAGAATTAAAAAAAAAAAAAGAATGCATGGAAATAAAGCCAACTGGCTACTTTAAGTCTGAACATAAATATCAGTTTTTGGTATTCTACTTTGAAAAAAAATGACCATAAACATAATATAAAATTAAAATAAAACAAATGTAATTCCAATATATGTATTACTAAGTCTTTTCACTTTTGAATTTCTCTAAGTGCAGCATGGTGCAAAGAAAAAAGCTCTGGATTGCAACCAAAGACTTGAAGTCGAGGACCCACCAAAACATTTTTCAAAACTAGGTGAGTGCTATAAGCATCATGAGCTATAGCTATTTATCTGTGAATTAGGCGCAGTAATTATTGTAGTACCTACCCAAAACAGGTTTGAAACAAATGAGATATGTAATATTATTATCCATAGTACTTTTCAAATTCACTATTTAAATCTTAATATTTGGTAGATATATTTAAAATGAAAACTCCATCTAACATCAAATCTCATTTTACTCCTTGAAAGTTTTTGCCAAGTTGATCTCTTTCACAATATTTTAGGGTATTTATCTAACATTTAATTCTAAAATCTCTTATCCAAATGAGAGAATTGAACTATAAGTTTTCTAAGTTTCCATTCAGCTCTTAAGAATTTTGTGATTCTATCTTTTCCTTTTGCTCTTAGAACACATTTTATTAGAACTATTAATAAGTATGAACATAGTCTAATTTCAGTTTTCCATTAGGGTAATGAGGAACAAAAAAAATAAAATGAAAACAAGAATCTAGAAAGGGGAAAAATAAGAGGGCAAAAATTTGAAGAGAAGCCATCTGAAAAATCAGCTAAAGAAGTAACCAAGAGCTACCTTTCTGTTCATCTTAATACAGTGTTCTATAAGACATACCTTACATACTTACTGGTTACTGGGTTTTTAAAAAAAATGATTATAGTTGAAGGTTAAATGCTCATGAATAATTAGACAGGAGGTAATTGTCATTTCCTGTGTTGCTGCTACTGCTAAGTCGCTTCAGTCGTGTCAGACTCTGTGCGACCCCATAGACAGCAGCCCACCAGGCTCCCCCTTCCCTGGGATTCTCCAGGCAAGAACACTGGAGTGGGTTGCCATTTCCTTCTCCAATGCATGAAAGGGAAAAGGGAAAGTGAAGTTGCTCAGTCCTGTCCGACTCTTAGCGACCCCATGGACTGCAGCCTACCAGGCTCCTCCGTCCATGGGATTTTCCAGGCAAGAGTACTGGAGCAGCAGCAGCAGCATAGGAAGTGACAGTTACCTCCTGTCTAATTATTCATGAACATTTAAGCTTCAACTATAACCATTTTTTAGATATATGAAGGAATCACCAGCCGGAGATAAGAGAGTTAAAGAACTTCACATTGTCTTTTGTGAATTTGAACTGTCTAGAGGGAAATGGTTTCTAGGAGTGAGTGCTTTTGCAATGTGGAGTCACGGCATGAGGCATTCTCCACGTTTCCCTTTTCCAGCGGAGTGAGCTGAAACATCGCCGGAACAAATCCTGACAGCAGTCTGATCCCGCGTTTGTGGTGCTCCATTCCCACCAAGCTCCTGTCCCTTGGTTCAAGGACAGATAATGGGTTATAAGCACCTAGTATTGCAAGGGTCTTGATTCTGCCCACAACTACTAAATTACCTATGCATACAACCCAAATATTGACGGTAAATAACTTGTAAAGGAAACATGGTAATGCAGAGAATTCTAAAGTAATCAGGCAGGAAGCAAGAGAAGCCAAAGAGAGACTTTCATATCAGAAACCTGTTCACTTTTCCTGCTGAGGCTAAAGTAACCACGAATCATTTTAATTAATCTGCCATAAAATGTCACAGCCTAAATGAGTTCAAAGGATTTCAATTCAATCCATAGTGCATCACAAATACCCGAGTCAATGCTGCAGCCTTAAATCTGAGAGACACGCAGATAAGAAGACAGGTGTATGCATAAAAGAATAAAGTATAGTAGAAACCAATTACAGCAGAGTCGTTTTTCTTCCATAAGAAAAAATTTTTATTATAAAAAGAAAAATTACTACAATGAAGGGAACTGATTTCTCTAATGATTGAAGTATCTACATACTTTCTTGATGAAATGAATTTCACTCAGGGTGAATTATAAATAAGTTGTCCAGCTTGCCATGAATATTATAGTTCTAAAAAAATGTATGTACCACCTGCACTGAAAGATATATTCACCACCTCATGTCCTAAACAATGTGATGTAATTAATGGGGCAGTTATAATTAATATGATGCTTTCATATCTAAGATTAAATATACAGATGGTGACAAAAGTCTAGGGTACATCTGGTTCCAAATAAGAGCCTGACAAAGGCTCTCTTGCTTGATTTATTACTTAAATATTTGACAGGGTATAGAGATCTAATATGTAATTTTGCAGGTGAACATCACCACCCAGTTAATCCTACTGTGGATATCTTTATATTTCAGATCTGTGGTATTCTTTCTATTCGAAGCAGATTGCTTTTTGTGGCAGCTGAATACTTAAGAAGAGCAAAGATGTATTATTAGCAAAAATCTGGCTTATTATTCAATTATCAATGGCTGGTTGAACTCTCAAAGTAGACTAAGTATGGCTTTGATAAATATGCAGAAGTTTTCAAAATGATCTAAAATAGTAATATCACAAAACAAAGCTTTTCAGGACTTTTTTTATTATTATTATTTCTAAGGTATCTTTCTGTCTCATTCAAAATAACTAAGACCATATTGTACCAAAGTGAACTTCAGGAGTTTGTTGATATTTTAGGAGTGCTCATGTGTTTAAAAAAAAAAAAAAAAGATGAGGGGAGGATGAATTTATTCCTTTTAATTAAAGAAATGTGCTAGACAATACACTGGTAGCTACTACTTAACACAACAATGTGGTTTATTATTATTACTATGAACTCAACATTAGCTGCATAACTGGAAAAATTCTAACTTTTCTAACTTCAGATGTGGTCACAATGATAATAATATTTCATAATATTGTATAATTATTAAATAAATATGCCAAAAACCTAGTGTAGTTGTGGAGACTAGGCAAGTATTTATTATATTGGGGTTTTTTTTCCTGCTTTGAGTAACATTTCCTTCCTTTCTTTCTTCATCCCCTAATCTTTATTTTCTCGCTTCGTTCCTGACAATAATTTTTAGACTTTCAGAAGGGCAAGAAAATTTATAGAAATTTAAGTACCTTCCATTTGTCTCATTATATCAATTTCTTTCATCCCTCTGGAATAAGTGTTTTCATAAGCACTAATATTTGTGTTGTATTTGCCCTTACTTGCCTAATTTTTCAACTTGACAATAAACTCTTGAAGAGAAAGAGCATATATTTACATGTTCCCATGCTTTGACCCTGGTTCATTTAGAAGACAATAAACTAATAATAAGATTTTTTTTTCTATTTTAAATTTTCTTTTATTTCCTTTAGTCTACATATTTTCTTTTTTTATATATATTTTATTTTATTTTTAAACTTTACATAATTGTATTAGTTTTGCCACATATCAAAATAAGATTTCTTGAAAAAAAAATCAATATTGGGAATATTCAATGAGATCCCTGTCCATAAATACAGAACACAAAAAATATGATTACGTAATTCTGTACAGATTAAAAAATGCATCCATGTACATACCCCATTCTTTTAATGCATACAACAATGTTGAGGTATATGTTAGCATGGCAAAAAAGTAAAATGTCCTGTTTTCAAAACTCTGTCATTACCAGTCACCTCACCTAAGGCAGTGACTCTGAGCCTGTCTTATCTTCAAACAAAATTAATATCCACCCTGCCTCCCTGGTAGGGTCATAGTTAGAATCAAATGAGAGACTGTACACCTAGATATATATGAACTGTAAACATATACATGTCAGTGAAAGTGTTAGATGCTCAGTCATGTCCTGTCTTTGTGACCTTATGGATTGCAACCCACCAGGCTCCTCTGTCCACAGAATTCTCCAGGCAAGAATACTGGAGTGGGTTGCCATTTCCTTCTCCAGGGGATCTTCCCAACCCAGGGATCGAACCCAGGTAGCCTGCATTGTAGGCAGATTCTGAGCCACCAGGGAAGCCCCAATACATGTACGAAGTATCTACAAATTCTAACCTGAAAGGTAGGTTATAAATTATTAGTTGTGAGTTATCCTCTTCATATAACAATTAAAAAAAGAACCCTGAAGACCAAAAGGCCATATTTTGTACAGAGAAATCTGTAGGTAAGATTGAAATAATGGGAGCAGTTAAAGAAGAATGCCTGTCAGAAGTCACGAAGCATCTGAACCCTGAAATCTGGTAGAACCTGGATGGGAAACGAGTGAAAGGGAGAATGTGGCTGGCAAGAACGTTTGAAGACAGGCTTGACATAGAGCACAAGCAGATTACTTGGGGAATTGTAAGCTTGTCCCTGTTGGAACTGCGTACTGATATAGGGAAATAATAGATGAACCTGGAGAGCTAAGAAGTCAGGGTGTGGAAGGTTATTAACATGCATAAACAATGGAAGGAAGGAAGGAAGGGAAGTTACTGTAGTCTATTCAGAAATGAATATCAAAAAAAAAAAAAAAAAAGAGCTTAAGGAGTAAGCTCCTAAGGGTGGGAAGGGGGAGAAGTGATGAATTCAATGCCATAAGTAAGGACCATGGAATTAGTAGAAGTCTCAGATATATACAACATGGTCTTAGAACACACAAGTGAAACATGCTTAATTGACCAGATGCATGGTGGTATGTCTATGAGTCCCTGGGGTGTTTAGGTCTCAGGAGGAAGCCCACCCTGTCAAACCCTTGTCTGGCATGAATAAGTAAATGTGAGTATAGCATTATAGAAGGGGAATTCAAAGAGTATTTGAGAATACAGCTTTGGAAAATCAAAGTCTTATTTATATTTAAATAGTATGAACGTCATAATATTAAATCTGAATATGAGACCCAATATATAATGTTTAATCCCTATAAAGTAATTTGCTATAAAGAGTGTGAAGTGGTACACATAAGAATAATGACCAATAGTAGGATAGCAACATTTTGCATTACCTCTAAAATCATTACTAGAGAATTACTAGATCCTTAATTAAGGGGAGAGGATGCCAAAGAATTCCCCAAAAGCTTTTGAAGGAAGCTGATTAACTGGGATTCTAATACCTAAATGAGAAATAAACACACATAAAGAGAATATAGTGGTTAACTTAATATGCCAACTTGTCTGGGCCTTGGTGCACAGATATTTGGTAGAACATTATTTTGAGTGTTTATGTGAGAGTGCTTTGGGATGAGATTAACATTTAAATTAGTGGACTTTGACTAAAGCAGACTGCCCTCCGTGATATGGTTAGGCCTCATCTGGTCAGTTGAAGGACAGAATAGAACAAAAGAATGACCTACACCAAGCAAGAGGAACTTTGAAGTTGAACTGGAGCATTAGCTTTTTCCTGGATCTCCAGGCTGGCAAGCTAATCTCCAGACTTAACTTGCTAATCTCCATACCTGCACAAGCCAGTTCCTTAAAATAAATCTCTTTCATAGATAGATATAGATATATCCAGCCAATTGATTATGTTTCTCTGGAGAACCCTGATTAACAGAGAGAGCGATGCACACATAAGAGCAACATGACACCAGTACTGAATACGCGGTGAGATATGTGAGCACTCCATAAGGTGGATATATGCAAATACTCAATAATGTTGTCTGTAAACAAAACTGAAATTCTGAGTCGAGACTAATTTTAAGTTCTGAAATATTTTGTATCAGATCAGATCAGTCGCTCAGTCGTGTCTGACTCTTTGCGACCCCATGAATGACAGCACACCAGGCCTCCCTGTCCATCACCAACTCCCGGAGTTCACTCAGACTCATGTCCATCGAGTCAGTGATGCCATCCGGGATCTCATCCTCTGTCGTCCCCTTCTCCTCTTGCCCCCAATCCCTCCCAGCATCAGAGTCTTTTCCAAGGACTCAACTCTTTGCATGAGGTGGCCAAAGTACTGGAGTTACAGCTTTAGTATCATTCCTTCCAAAGAAATCCCAGGGCTGATCTCCTTCAGAATGGACTGCTTGGATCTCCTCGCAGTCCAAGGGACTCTCAAGAGTCTTCTCCAACACCACAGTTCAAAAGCATCAATTCTTCGGCACTCAGCCTTCTTCACAGTCCAACTCTCACATCCATACATGACCACAGGAAAAACAATAGCCTTGACTAGACGAACATTTGTTGTCAAAGTAATGTCTCTGCTTTTGAATATGCTATCTAGGTTGGTCATAACTTTCCTTCCAAGGAGTAAGCGTCTTTTAATTTCATGGCTGCAGTCACCATCTGCAGTGATTTTGGAGCCCAGAAAAATAAAGTCTGACACTGTTTCCACTGTTTCCCCATCTATTTCCCATGAAGTGATGGGACCGGATGCCATGATCTTCGTTTTCTGAATGTTGAGCTTAAAGCCAACTTTTTCACTCTCCACTTTCACTTTCATCAAGAGGCTTTTGAGTTCCTCTTCACTTTCTGCCATAAGGGTGGTGTCATCTGCATATCTGAGGTTATTGATAGTTCTCCCGCCATCTGAATGCAGAGTCCCAAAGAATAGCAAGAAGAGATAAGAAAGCCTTCTTCAGCGATCAATGCAAAGAAACAGAGGAAAGCAACAGAATGGGAAAGACTAGGGATCTCTTCAAGAAAATCAGAGATACCAAAGGAACATTTCATGCAAAGATAGGCTCGATAAAGGACAGAAATGGTATGGACCTAAGAGAAGCAGAAGATATTAAGAAGAGGTGGCAAGAATACACGGAAGAACTGTACAAAAAAGATCTTCATGACCCAGATAATCACGATGGTGTGATCACTGACCTAGAGCCAGACATCCTGACATGTGAAGTCAAGTGGGCCTTAGAAAGCATCACTATGAACAAAGCTAGTGGAGGTGATAGAATTCCAGTTGAGCTATTCCAAATCCTGAAAGATGATGCTGTGAAAGTGCTGCATTCAATATGCCAGCAAATTTGGAAAACTCAGCAGTGGCCACAGGACTGGAAAAGGTCAGTTTTTACTCCAATCCCAAAGAAAGGCAATGCCAAAGAATGCTCAAACTACTGCACAATTGCACTCATCTCACATGCTAGTAAAGTAATGCTCAAAATTCTCCAAGACAGGCTTCAGTAATATGTGAACCGTGAACTTCCTGATGTTCAAGCTGGCTTACAAAAGGCAGAGGAACCAGAGATCAAATTGCCAACATAGGCTGAATCATGGAAAAAGCAAGAGAGTTCCAGAAAAACATCTATTTCTGCTTTATTGACTATGCCAAAGCCTTTGACTGTGTGGATCACAATAAATTATGGGAAATTCTGAAAGAGATGGAAATACCAGACCACCTGATCTGCCTCTTGAGAAATCTGTATGCAGGTCAGGAAGCAACAGTTAGAACTGAACATGGAACAACAGACTGGTTCCAAATAGAAAAGGAGTACCTCAAGGCTGTATATCGTCACCCTGTTTAACTTATATGCAGAGTACATCATGAGAAACGCTGGACTGGAAGAAACACAAGCTGGAATCAAGATGGTGGGAGAACTATCAATAACCTCAGATATGCAGATGACACCACCCTTATGGCAGAAAGTGAAGAGGAACTCAAAAGCCTCTTGATGAAAGTGAAAGTGGAGAGTGAAAAAGTTGGCTTTAAGCTCAACATTCAGAAAACGAAGATCATGGCATCCGGTCCCATCACTTCATGGGAAATAGATGGGGAAACAGTGGAAACAGTGTCAGACTTTATTTTTCTGGGCTCCAAAATCACTGCAGATGGTGACTGCAGCCATGAAATTAAAAGACGCTTACTCCTTGGAAGGAAAGTTATGACCAACCTAGATAGCATATTCAAAAGCAGAGACATTACTTTGACAACAAATGTTCGTCTAGTCAAGGCTATTGTTTTTCCTGTGGTCATGTATGGATGTGAGAGTTGGACTGTGAAGAAGGCTGAGCGCTGAAGAATTGATGCTTTTGAACTGTGGTGTTGGAGAAGACTCTTGAGAGTCCCTTGGACTGCGAGGAGATCCAAGCAGTCCATTCTGAAGGAGATCAGCCCTGGGATTTCTTTGGAAGGAATGATGCTAAAGCTGAAACTCCAGTACTTTGGCCACCTCATGCGAAGAGTTGACTCATTGGAAAAGACTGATTCTGGGAGGGATTGGGGGCAGGAGGAGAAGGGGACGACAGAGGATGAGATGGCTGGATGGCATCACTGACTCGGTGGATGTGAGTCTCAGTGAACTCCAGGAGTTGGTGATGGACAGGGAGGCCTGGCATGCTGTCATTCATGGGGTCACAAAGAGTCAGACACGACTGAGCGACTGATCTGATCTGATCTGATCTGATTCAGATGTTTATATCTTTCCTTTTCTCCTTTGCTTTTCGCTTCTCTTCTTTTCACAACTATTTGTAAGGCCTCCCCATACAGCCATTTTGCTTTTTTCATTTCTTTTCCATGGGGATGGTCTTGATCCCTGTCTCCTGTACAATGTCACAAACCTCATTCTATAGTTCATCAGGCACTCTATCTATCAGATCTAGGCCCTTAAATCTATTTCTCAGTTCCACTGTATAATCATAAGGGATTTCATTTAGGTCATACCTGAATGGTCTAGTGGTTTCCCCTACTTTCTTCAATTTCAGTCTTAATTTGAATAAGGAGTTCATGGTCTGAGCCACAGTCAGCTTCTGGTCTTGTTTTTGCTGACTGCATAGAGCTTCTCCATTTTTGGCTGCAAAGAATATAATCAATTTCATTTCGGTGTTGACCATCTGGTGATGTTCATGTGTAGAGTCTTCTCTTGTGTTGTTGGAAGAGGGTGTTTATTATGACCAGTGCATTTTCTTGGCAAAACTCTATTAGTCTTTGCCCTGCTTCATTCCGTATTCCAAGGCCAAATTTGCCTGTTACTCCAGGTGTTTCTTGACTTCCTACTTTTGCATTCCAGTCCCCTATAATGAAAAGGACATCTTTTTGGGGTGTTAGTTCTAAAAGGCCTTGTAGGTCTTCATAGAACCATTCAACTTCAGCTTCTTCAGTGTTACTGGTTGAGGCATAGACTTGGATCACTGTGATATTGAATGGTTTGCCTTGGAAACAAACAGATTATTCTGTCATTTTTGAGATTGCATCCAAGTACTGCATTTCAGACTCTTTTGTTGACCATGATGGCTACTCCATTTCTTCTGAGGGATTCCTGCCCGCAGTAGTAGATATAATGGTCATCTGAGTTAAATTCACCCATTCCAGTCCATTTCAGTTCGCTGATTCCTAGAATGTTGACATTCACTCTTGCCATCTCTTGTTTGACCACTTTCATTTGCCTTGATTCATGGACCTGACATTCCAGGTTCCTATGCAATATTGCTCTTTACAGCATTGGACCTTGCTTCTATCACCAGTCACATCCACAACTGGGTATTCTTTTTGCTTTGGCTTCATCCCATCATTCTTTCTGGAGTTATTTCTCCACTGATCTCCAGTAGCATATTGGGCACCTACTGACCTGGGGAGTTCCTCTCTCAGTATCCTATCATTTTGCCTTTTCCTACTGTTCATGGGGTTCTCAAGGCAAGAATACTGAAGTGGTTTGCCATTCCCTTCTCCAGTGGACCACATTCTGTCAGATCTCTCCACCATGACCCACCCATCTTGGGTTGCCCCATGGGCATGGCTTAGTTTCATTGAGTTAGAAAAGGCTGTGGTCCTAGTGTGATTACATTGACTAGTTTTCTGTGAGTATGGTTTCAGTGTGTCTGCCCTCTGATGCCCTCTTGCAACACCTACCGTCTTACTTGGGCTTCTCTTACCTTGGACATGGGGTATCTCTTCACGGCTGCTCCAGCAAAGCACAGCCATTACTCCTTACCTTGGACAAGGGGTATCTCCTCACCACCACCCTTCCTGACCTTCAACATGGGATAGCTCCTCTAGGCCTTCCTGCGCCCACGCAGCCATGGCTCCTTGTACATGGGGTTGGTCCTCCCAGCCACTGCCCCTGGCCTCAGGCTTAGGGGCATGGGGTAGCTCCTCCCGGCAGCGGCTCCTGACCTCAGACGTGGGGTAACTCATCTCATCACCACCCCTGACCTCGGACGCTGGGTATCTCCTCTCTGCCACCCCCCCCCCCGACCTTGGACGCGGGGTAGCTCCTCTCGGCCATTCCTACACCGTCACAGTCTGGTACTCTTGGCCACTGCTCCTGACCTCGGACATGGGGTAACTCCTCTTGGCCGCCGCCCTTCGGGCATGGGGTCCTCCCGGCTTCTGCCCCTGACCTCGGACGTGGGGTGGCTCCTCTTGGCCGCGAGCTGCCTGCGCTTAGCAGCGCCGGTCGCAGCAGCCTGCGCTTAGTGTGCTGGTCAAACAGTATAATGTCTAGCAAAAATCAGATATTCTCTTATTTTTTTATGTTATAACCTGTCGTAGAACATATTAGGAAGTAAGAAAGGTATTCCATTTCTGGAGTAAATCAAGGTAATTTTTAGATATTTAGGAGCTCTCTCTTACTACTTTTAAGTTAATAGCTTATATGAAAACAAATATTTGAAATTTTAATTAATAGAAGTCTCATTTTCATAAAGCTTTACAGTTTACAAAACACAAATGAATATTATGTATATTTATTGATATATACTAACAGATGTTTGTGAGACTTTTTCATAAACTGTAAAGTACAGATGCAAATATAAAATATTGATAGCTATGTTATAGTCATTTTGTTAAACAATTTTAACTTGTTCATGTATGTCCTTTAAATAGCTTTATTTTTCTCCTGTCATTGTGAAATTTAAGGATATCTTATGCTTAAATCTAAGATCCCAAAGATTTGGTGTCACATTCAGCCATAAAAGCATAACCTAGAGTAGTTTAAAACTCCAATCTCATATGTCCCTCTTCCCTCCAAACCAGCCATCAGCCTCTGAGTTGGGGTGAGAATGATCTGCTTTTTGTGCCCTCTGCTGCTCTTTCTTGTCTTAGCTTCTCTCAGGAAGAAGATATATTATAGATAGATGGAAGGGAAAAGGACTAGAGTTTCTTCACGGGGCTGTAATCCTACTTAGCTGTCACTGTACTGCAGCTAACACTGATCCCAAGGCCCTCACTGTGGAAGTATTCACTGCTAACTCTCCCAGCACCACTTACCTACTGAATACTTTCTTGAAATATATGAGCAAGCTATAGCATGGAGTTTTCTAAACTCCCTCAACTTCTACCAGGGGATCAAACCATAAGCAGTCATCATGGGGACCCTTAGCCTCATGACCAATCAACTCTCTTGATTAGGATAACAGCTCAAATAGGCATGTAGGCAAATTTGCAAATCCACTGCCTAATTAGAATCCCTGTGATGGAATACATGCTAATTAACAGCAGATGCAGCATTGGTTTCTTGGATGTGACTCCAAAAGCACAGGGTACCAAAAGAAAATGTAGACAAACTGATTTTATGAAAGTTTAAAATTTTTGTACATCAAAAGACACTATCCACAAGTAAAAAGTCAACACACAGAATGAAAAAAAAAAAAAACACTTCCAAATCATATATGGATAAAGGATTAATATCCAGAATATATAAAGAACTCCAAAAACTAAATACAACCCAATTCAAAAATGGGTAAAGGACTTCAGTAGACATTTCCCCAAAGAATATATACAGATAGTCAAAAAGCACGTGAAGAGATGCTTTATATCACTAAACATTAGAGAAATACAAATTAAAACTACAATATATACTATCTCATAACTGTCAGGTTAGCTATTATCAAAAAAAAAAAAAGATAAAACAACACGTGTGAAGTGAAGAAATTGGAAGCCTTGTGCACTATTGATGGGAATGCAAAATGGTGCAAACTGTTGTGAAAACAGGTTGGATTTTCCTCAAAAAGTTAAAAATAGAAATATCATGTGACCCAGAAATCTCAATTTTGGGTATATATCCAAAGAACTGAAAGTAGGATCTTAAAGAGATATTTGTGCATCCCTGTTCATAGCGGCGCTATTCACTGTAGGTAGAACACAGAGGCAATCCAAAAATCCATCAACATATTAATGTATACAAAAAAAATGTTGTATACACATACAAAGAAATAGTATTCTGCCTTAACAAGGAAGGAAATTCTGCAATTTGCTGCAACATGGATAAAACTCGAGGACTTTATGCTAAGTGAAATCAGCCAGTCACACAAAGACACAGATTGTCTGACTTCACTCATATAAGGTAGTTTAGGTAACAGGAATCAGAAAAGTACAGTGATGACTTCCAGGAACTGAAGGGAAGAGAGAATACGAGCAATAATTGTTTAATAGGTGAGTTTGCTTCATAAGATGAAAAGAGTTCTAGGGATGAATAGCAGTGATCATTGCACAACAAAGTGAATGTATGTAATACCACTGAACTGTACTTTAAAATGGTTAAGATGGCAAATATTATGTTACATATTTTAACGCAATAAAAAAGTAAATAAAAGAGATGGGGGGAGGATTCCACCTGATATTAGAGAAAACTGAAGTCACACTGAGAGGGATATGGATACAAGAGGTGGGAGGGCCTGAGGGACTCGGTCTATTTAGCAAGCTTTTGGTTACATGGGAATCACCTCAGGCCAGAAAGGAGAGAAAAGTCCTGGCTGAGGAACAGGGCACACAGACTTTGTTCCCCAGGCCTCTGCTTAAAGAGGTAAAAGTTCAGGAGACACTGTATTGCCAGTCCTTGGGAGATTCAGAGCTTGTGGAAAGTGGCTTCTATTTTGGTGTCTGGTTTTGAAAAATGTATTTCATTCACATTTCTTGAGCTCCAACTGTGGAATATAGTTGCTAGTTCTGAGGTCACTTCATATCCTATTATTACAGCATCATTATAGCATTTAATCTGATTGGGTAGATAAAGCTATAATTTAACTTTATTTATCAGATTGACCTTTGGAAAGATTAAGGACCAGAACTCCAAGACGCTCAGCTGGGAAGGGGCTGAGGTCCCAACCTTACCTAAGTGTTCTGATTCCAAGGCTTCTTATTTTCCATTTTGAGGGGTTTGATATTGCCAATCAGGTTGAGAGGACGAACTAGAAAAATCTTTTTTGAAAGTTACCTGTACATAGCCCTTAACATAGATTGAAAAATACTCAATTTTCCACTTAAAAAATGGGTGAAGGAGTTGAAGAGAATTATGAACAGAGCTAATAATGGTCCTCTCCCACAAGCCAGTATTGGTGATGCCTTTGCTCTGAATCCGATGCTTTTCCCATGACACAGCCCTGCCTTTTGTAGTGGGTAGTGCTGTGTCCTCTAAAAAGATGCACTGATTCCTAACCTGCAGTACCTGTGAATGTGACCTTATTTGGAAATAAGATCTTTACAGATGTAATCAAGTTAAGGATAAGGGTGGACATTAATCTGAATAAGTGTCTTTAAAAGATGGGGGAATTTTTGGACACAGACACACAGGGAAGAATATCATTTGACAACCAAGGCAGAGATTGGTGTGGTCTATCTATAAGCCTAGGAAAGCAGAAGATTGACAGCAACCACCAGAAGCTAGAAAGAGGTTTAAAAAAAAAAAACCTGATCACCTTCTAGAATCTTCAGAGAAAGCATAACCCAGATACCTTGACTTCATACTTCTAGCTTCCAGAACTATGAGACAATACATTCCTGTTGTTTGAAGTTACCCAGCTTGCTGTAATTTGTTATAGCAGCCCATACACTTTTCAACTTCTCCCAAATTTTTACGAATTTCTTTCATGATAAATACCCTAGTGCACACCTTGTATAAGTTAATGAAGAGAAGAAGAATCACAGGCAAGTCAGTATTTAATATTTCTTAGAATGAAGAAGGGAGGAGTGAGAAAGAACAGAGAACTTTTGCTTTAAAATATGTATTTTTCTCTCTAGTTCTCGCAAGGTCAGCCGGCTAACCAAAACAGCCACGTGAAGCTAATCTCAGAGTTCCCAGAATAATTTTATTTGAGCTTTACCTTACCAGGCAATGGACTATTTCATCTCCTTGGACTGTTATGAAAGGCAAGTCTCACAGTGTTCCTTTCACTGCTCTGCTTGGAAATCCAAAACCTGTTCATCCTAAAAGAAACCAAACTGAGAGTGCCAAGGGATGCGATAGCAAAACATATTTCATACACTGTTGAGAAAAAAATATCCAGAGAAGAAAAATGAAGAAAATAAAATAGCTTGTTTATCTGAAAACCATGTTTTTTCATGCTAAGTACCATGTTTATGGAGCCAATACATCATGTCCACCAATAAGTGGAAGTGAAGCATGTTTCTTCCACACATTGTTTGACACGGCAAGTGAGTATTTTATTGGCATTGGGTAATTTAAACTCACACAGTGGTGTCTGGAGTCCATTAGCAGTATACCATGCAAAGACTAGATTGTTCAGCAATTTGGGTACTAGAGAGAAACAATCCAATATAATTCAGGAGAGAGGCAAGGGCAAAAAGTGTGGGAACGCTTCAGTCGTGTCCAATTCTGTGAGACCCCATGGACTCTAGTCCCCCAGGATCCTCTGTCTATGGGATTCTCCAGGTAAGAAGATTGGAGTGAGTTGCCATGCCCTCCTCCGGAGGATCTTCCCGACCCAGGGTTAGAACCTCATCTCTTAAATCTCCTGCATTGGCAAGCAGGGTCTTCCCCACTAGCGCCACCTGGAAAGCCCCTGGGGAAGTTGTTTTCTATCAGACAAACACAGGTGGATAAAACATAAACAGCCTAGCATCCAGTTTGCTAACTACTAGTTTATATGGCAGAGTTGCAGCCAATGATCTGGAAATGCTAATTGAACCACACATGCAGAGCTGATACCTCCTCACCTCATCTTTTGCATTCATTTTTTCTTACTTTTTCTCTCTCTCTCCTATCACAGATAGCATGTCAAGGTACACACACACACACATACATGCCCCCAGACAAACATCCACATACATATTTATTGCTATGAGAAACAAGCTGAATTGTGGTTTAAATTGTTGTATCTGTAGTTAGACAACCTAGATTTGTATCCTAGGTCTGCCATTTACTGTTACTGCTGAAGAGATTATATAGTTCAAATCTCATTGTGAACTCTTGTGACAAGCATCAAAAGAGATACTGCACACAAAATGCAGACTGAGGCACAGAGTAGGTGGTCAATAAATGTCAGATATCATCAGCAGTAGCATCATTATCATCATCACTATTATAAACATGCATACTCTTGGTTATCAGTGTATATCTGTACAACCAAAAGCATGTATAGGTTTGTTTATAAATTTAGAAGCCTGTGAGCTTAAGAAGGTTTCAAGTTTGAGAAAATTACATTAATTTCTCCTTTTAAAATATTGTGAAGATAACATCAAATGCTGGCAAGAACATGGAACAATAGGACTTTCATTCATTGAATGAAAAGTGGTACAGCCATTTTGGAAGACACTTTGGTAGTTTCTTATAAATCTAAACATACTCTTACCATATGATCCAGCAATTGCCCTGCTTGGTATTTATTGAAAGAATTGAAAACTTCTGTTCACACAAAACCGTGTACCTGAATGTTTATAGCACCTTTATTCACAAATAAAGGTGAAACTTGGAAGCAACCAAGTTGCCCTTCAATAGGCAAATGGATAAATAAATTGTGGTCCATCCAGACCATGGACTATTACTCAGCATTAAAAAGAAATTAGCTATAAGCATAAAAAGACATGAAGGAAACATATGCATATCACTAAGTGAAAGAAGCTAGTCTGAAAAGGCTACATACAACTATGTATGTTGTATGGAGACAGTAAAAAGATATTCATTGTGGGAGGGTGGGGGAGAAGGAGATGGATAAATAGGCAGAGTGCAGAGAATTTTTAGAGCAATGGAACTATTCTGTATGGTACTACAATGGTGGATACATGTCATTGTATATTTGTCAAACCCATAGTATGTCCAGCTCCAAAATGAACCCTAAGGTAAGCTATAAACTCTGGGTGATCATAAAGTATCATTGTAGGTTTATCAATTATATATTGCAAATAATGCATTCTGGTGAGGGATGTCAGTAATGAAGGAACCTACATGTCTAGGTCAGGGAGTATATGGGAAATTTCTATACTTTCCATTCAATTTTGCTCCAAACCTAAAACTGCTCTAAAAAAATAAAATCCTAAAAAATATATTAAGAAATAGAACTCCACAAAATGACCTGAAACTCAAGCTCAAATGAAAAGGGAACCCTCTTACACTGTTGGTGGGAATGCAAACTAGTACAGCCACTATGGAGAACAGTGTGGAGATTCCTTAAAAAACTGGAAATAGACATGCCTTATGATCCAGCAATCCCACTGCTGGGCATACACACTGAGAAAACCAGAAGGGAAAGAGACACGAGTACCCCAATGTTCATCGCAACACTGTTTATAATAGCCAGGACATGGAAGCAACCTAGATGTCCATCAGCAGATGAATGGATAAGAAAGCTGTGGTACATATACACAATGGAGTATTATTCAGCCATTAAAAAGAATACATTTGAATCAGTTCTAATGAGGTGGATGAAACTGGAGCCTATTATACAGAGTGAAGTAAGCCAGAAAGAAAAACACCAATACAGTATACTAACGCATATATATGGAATTTAGAAAGATGGTAACAATAACCCTGTGTACGAGACAGCAAAACAGACACTGATGTATAGAACAGTCTTATGGACTCTGTGGGAGAGGGAGAGGGTGGGAAGATTTGGGAGAATGGCATTGAAACATGTAAAATATCATGTATGAAACGAGTCGCCAGTCCAGGTTCGATGCACGATACTGCATGCTTGGGGCTGGTGCACTGGGACGACCCAGAGGGATGGAATGGGGAGGGAGGAGGGAGGAGGGTTCAGGATGGGGAACACATGTATACCTGTGGTGGATTCATTTTGATATTTGGCAAATCTAATACAGTTATGTAAAGTTTAAAAATAAAATAAAATTAAAAAAAAAAATGTTTAGTTTTTACTCATGGCTTCCCTCAGAAGCCTCTTTACTGCAGCTCAGACAGTAAAGAATCCACCTGCAATGCAGGAGACCCAGGTTCAACCCCTGGGTCAGGAAGATCCCCTGAAGAAGGGAATGACTACCCACTCTAGTATTTTTCCCTGGAGAAGTGCATGGACAGAGGAGCCTGGCAGAGTACAATCCAGGGGGTCCCAAAGAGCCGGACATGACTGAGTGACTAACACTTTTACTTTTCATGATTTATTAGTGAATGAATAAGAAGCAGGATCAGTAAAGAAAATGGGCACATGGGGCCAAGTCTGGGGAAAGCAGGTGTGAACTTCCAGAAATTCTACCCCAATGCTATTGTATAATACAAGACATGCCTATTCCTTCAGCTACAAACTACAGCAACACATATGAAGTGCTGTATGTCCAGGAAGGTTTATTGGAGTCTAGGACTCAAACAATCAAATGTCCAATTAATTTAATTAATAAAGTTTACTCAATATTGATAGATTTTGTCAGCTAGTCAACCTAGAACAGCTTTGTCTCATCTATGCATTTATGGAGTATCTGAATCACTCCATTAAGGAAGAGATAACATGATTAAAGGCAAAAAGTAACTAAAGCCAAAGATGTTGAGGAAGAGTAACAAATAGGTCAATTTGTCTGAGTCACCAAGTCATAGCATAAAACACAATAAATGAAAATGAAAGTCGCTCAGTCGTGTCTGACTCTTTGTGACCCCATGGACTATAGAGTCCATGGAATTCTCCAGGCTAGGATACTGGAGTGGGTAGCCATTCCTCTCCCCAGGGGATCTTCTGAACCCAGGAATTGAACCCAGGTCTCCCACATTGCAGGCAGATTCTTTACCAGCTGAGCCACAAGGGAAGCCCAAAGCATATAGATCTGAGACAAATCTCAACTTCCACTATTTGACCTGCAGTACAGACATTAGACTCCTCAGAGGCTCAGTGTTGGGTTGAATATTCATTTCTCCTATAGGCAAATGTTTAAGTGAGTCACTGTATGTCAAAGTGCTTTCTAAGATTCTTCAAATTAGTAAATAAAAATAGACTTTTTAAATTAAATCCATTATAAGAAATCATCTTAATATGCAGTTTAAAAGTAAATAAATAACACCTACTTGTTTATTTTTGTTTCTATATCTGTTACTCTACAAGGTGGGTCATAAAGGATCTTGCTGTGATTTATGTCAAGAGCATTCTGCATGTTTTCCTCTAAGAGTTTTATAGTTTCTGGTCTTAAATTTAGGTCTTTAATCCATTTTATAATGAATTATATCTGTGAATGGTGTTAGGAAGTTTTCTAGTTTCTTTTTTCTTACATATAGCTTTTCTGTGAGTTTAGAGATCTCTTCAAGAAAATTAGAGATACCAAAGGAACATTTCATGCAAAAATGGGCTCGATAAAGAACAGAAATGCTATGGACCTAACAGAAGCAGAAGATATTAAGAAGAGATGGCAAGAATACACAGAAGAACTGTGCAAAAAAGTTCACAACCCAGATAATCACGATGGTGTGATCACTGACCTAGAGCCAGACGTCCTGAAATGTGCAGTCAAGTGGGCCTTAGAAAGCATCACTATAAACAAAGCTAGTGGAGGCAATGGAATTCCAGTTGAGCTATTCCAAATCCTGAAAGATGATGCTGTGAAAGTGCTGCACTCAATATGCCAGCAAATTTGGAAAATTCAGCAGTGGCCACAGGACTGGAAAAGGTCAGCTTTCATTCCAATCCCAAAAAAGGCAATGTCAAAGAATGCTCAAACTACCACACAATTGCACTCATCTCACACGCTAGTAAAGTAATGCTCAAAATTTTCCAAGCCAGGATTCAGAAATACATGAACCGTGAACTTTTCCAGATGTTCAGTCTGGTTTTAGGAAAGGCAGAGGAACCAACATCCCCTGGATCATCAAAAAAGCAAGAGAGTTCCAGAAAAACATCTACTTCTGCTTTATTGACTATGTCAAAGCCTTTGACTTTGTGGATCACAATAAACTGTGGAAAATTCTGAAAGAGATGGGAATACCAGACCACCTGACCTGCCTCTTGAGAAACCTATATGCAGGTCAGGAAGCAACAGTTAGAACTGGACGTGGAACAACAGACTGGTTCCAGATAGGAAAATGATATACATATAGGATATACAATATACATCAAGGCTGTATATTGTCACCTTGCTTATTTAACTTCTATGTAGAGTACATCATGAGAAACGCTGGACTGGAAGAAGCACAAGCTGGAATCAAGATTGCCAGGAGAAATATCAATAACCTCAGATATGCAGATGACACCACCCTTATGGCAGAAAGTGAAGAGGAACTAAAAAGCCTCTTGATGAAATTGAAAGAAGAGAGTGAAAAGTTGGCTTAAAGCTCGACATTCAGAAAATAAAGATTATGGCATCTGGTCCCATCACTTCGTGGGAAATAGATGAGGAAACAGTGGAAACAGTGTCAGACTTTATTTTTCTGGGCTCCAAAATCACTGCAGGTGATGATTGCAGCCATGAAATTAAAAGATGCTTACTCCTTGGAAGGAAAGTTATGACCAACCTAGATAGTATATTGAAAAGTAGAGATATTACTTTGCCAACAAAGGTCCATCTAGTCAAGACTATGGTTTTTCCTGTGGTCATGTATGGATGTGAGAGTTGGACTGTGAAGAAAGCTGAGCACCGAAGAATTGATGCTTTTGTACTGTGGTGTTGGAGAAGACTCTTGAGAGTCCCTTGGACTGCAAGGAGATCCAACCAGTCCATTCTAAAGGAGATCAGTCCTGGGTGTTCATTGGAAGGACTGATGCTGAAGCTGAAACTCCAATATTTTGGCCACCTGATGTGAAGAGTTGACTCACTGGAAAAGACCCTGATGCTGGGAGGGATTGGGGGCAGGAGGAGAAGGGGACGGCAGAGGATGAGATGGCTGGATGGCATCACCGACTCGATGGACATGAGTTTGAGTGAACTCCGGGAGTTGGTGATGGACAGTGAGGCCTGGCGTGCTGTGATTCATGGGGTCGCAAAAAGTCGGACACAACTGAGCGATGGAAATGAACTGAACTGAACTTTCTGTGAGTTTATATCTGTGAATAGTTTTAGGAAGTTTTCTAATTTCTTTTTTTTTTTTCACATGTAGGTTCTCAGTTTTCCCAGCATTACTTATTGAAGTTTATATCTGTGAATAGTGTTTCGAAGTTTTCTAGTGTTGTTTTTTTTGTGTTTTTTTTTGTTTTGTTTTTTTACATGAAGCTTTTCAGTTTTTCCAGCACTACTTATTGAAGAGACTATCTTTGCCCCATTGTATATTTTGCCTTTTCTGTCAAAGATAAGGTGCCCATAACTCTGGGTTTATCTCTGGTTTTCTATCTTGTTCCATTGGTCTATATTTCTGTTTTGTGCAAGTACCATACAGTGTTAATAATTGTGGCTTTATAGTATAGTCTGAGGTCAGGAAGGCTGATTCCTCCAGCTCCATTCTCTTTCTCAAGATTGCTTCAGTTATTCAGGGTCTTTTGTATTTCCATATGAATTGTGAAATTTTTTATTCAAGTTCTGTGAAAAATGCCAATGGTAGTATGACAAGGATTGCATCGAATCTGTAGATTACTTTGGGTATTATAGTCATTTTCACAGTATTGATTCTTCCAACCCAAGACTATCTCTCCATGTTTATACTGTCTTTGATTTCTTCCATCACTATCTTATAATTTTCTGTATACAGTTCTTTTGTCTCCTTAGGTAGGCTTATTCCTAGATATTTTCATTCTTTTCATTGCAATGTAAATGGGATTAATTCCTTAATTTCTCTTTCTGATTTTTCATTGTTAGTCTATAAGAATGCAAGTAATTTCTGTGTAATGATTTTGTGTCCTGCAACTATACTAAATTCACTGATTAGTGATAGTTATTTTCTGGTAGTATCTGTAGGGTTTTCTATGTATAGTATATCATGTCATCTGCAAACAGAGTTTTACCTTTTCTTTTTCAATCTGGATTCCACTTATTTCTCTTTCTTCTCTGATTGCCGTAGATAGGACTTCCAAAACTATGTTGCACAGCAGTGGCAAAAGTGGGCAACCTTGCCTTATTCCTGATCTTAAAGGGAATGCTTTCAGTTTTTCACCATTTGAGAATAATATCTGTTGTGGATTTATCACATATAGCCTTTATCATGTTGAGGTAGTTTCCTTCTATGCATCTATGCCCATGTTTTAAAGAGTTTTTATCATAAATGGGTGCTGACTTTTGTCAAAAGATTTTACTATGTCCATTGAAATTACCATACAGTTCTTTATCTTTAGATTTGTTAATATGATGAACCACATTGATTGATTTGTGTATATTGAAGAATCCTTGCATCCCTGGGATAAACCCAACTTGATCATGGTATATGATCTTTTTATTGGTTGTTGTATTCTGTTTGCTAGAATTTTGTTGAGAATTTTTACATTCATGTTAGCCTGTAATTTTCTTTTTTTGTGATATATTTGTCTGTTTTTGACATCAAGGTGATGGTTGCCTCATAGAATGAGTTTGGAAGTGAACAGAGAAGTTAGGACATGGAAGCAACCTAGATGTCTATTGACAGGTGAGTGGATAAAGAAGCTGTGGTTTATATATATAATGGAATTTACTCAGCCATAAAGAACACACTCGAGTCAGTGCTAATGAAATGGATGAAACTAGAGCCTATTATGCAGAGTGAAGTAAGTCAGAAACAGAAAAACAAGCATTGTATATTAATGCATCTATATGGAATCTAGAAAGATGGTGCTGATGAACTTGTTTGCAGGGCAGCAATGGAGACACACACACGGAGAACAGACTGATGGACACGGGTTGGGTGAATGGAGAGAGTAGGATGGAAATGTACACGACCATAGATGGAACAGACAGCCAAGGGGAGTGTACTGTGTGACTCAGGGAACTCAAACAGGGCTCTGTGACAGCTTAGAGGAGTAGGAGGGGTGGGAGGTGGGGGAGAGGCTCAAGGGGAAGGGTACCATATACATACCTACGGTTGATTCATGTTAATATATGGCAGAGAACAACACCATACTATAAAGCAATTATACTTAAATTAAAAATAAATAAACTTTAAAAAATAAATACATACAAGTAGAAATGCCAGTCTAGAGAAGTTGGATTCTCCACTCCAGCCCATGGAAAACCAGAAAAGAAATTTTAAGAAATGAGATCATCAGAATGTTTCAATGGTTGCTCTTGCAGCTATGTATGCCTTATTTTTATTAGGTCATCTTTTTATTCTTGCAACATAGATGAAATCACAATATATTCTATAGAATATATTTTTGCTCCTTAGAACTTACTATAACAAATATGCATTAAAAAGCAACTTGTGACATTTGTAAACATGATTCCCTGACTATCACCTGGCTTTACATTGCCACAAATGAAAACACTTAAAAAAGAAGATTCTAAAAACCTATCAGAAATGGATTTTTGTTTCATGTAATCATGTTTGGTTCTGCTTTTAAAGAAACATGACAGGTTTTCTTCTGATATAATTGCACTGGATTTGCTTTCTACCGTACTCTGTCAATATGCTGCTGCTGCTAAGTCGCTTCAGTCGTGTCCGACCCCATAGATGGCAGCCCACCAGGCTCCCCTGTCCCTGGGAGTCTCCAGGCAAGAACACTGGAGTGGGTTGCCATTTCTTTCTCCAATGCATGCAAGTGAAAAGTGAAAGTGAAGTCGCTATCGTAGGCCATATTATTGTTCAAAATACTTGCTGCCTCATCCAACTCTATGACTTGATTGAAGATTTGTTGCTCAGTTTATCTCTGTGATTTTCTTTGACCAATAAAATGTGAGTGGAAGTGACACATCACTTCCAAATGGAAATTATAAAACCTTTCACATGGTTTCATACCATTTTCTTATTTCTGAATACCAAGGGAGAATGAAATAATAAAAGTTTCTATACTCTTAAGAAAAAGACTGTCCTGAACCCATGGAATGAGGTAAATACCAAAATTCTTTTAAATTGTTTAATTGATCAATGGCAGTTCTACAGTCATAGTAGCAATCACAACTGCTTAGGAACACCAGCAAACAGTGACAGAATTTTGCTTCTAAAAAAGTCATCCAGTGGGGAATGGACTTACAAAAGAAACATTCTCTGAATGTCAGTTAGTCAACAACAGTTTCACTGTAGTATCCATGCTCCTACAGCTGATGCAGGCAGAATCCCATCCCCAAATTCCATTCTTGCAAAAGTTCTGAAAAAAATCAGTTCTCCACTCTGCTTGAAGAGTACGTGCCTGATTGCTCGCTCACTTAAGGAACAAATTTAATGTTAAGATTTTTGCTTTAGATGATGGTCTTATCCTTTGATGGCTTCCCTGGTGGCTCAGATGGTAAAGAATCGACCTGCAATGTGAGAGCTGCTGCTGCTAAGTCGCTTCAGTCGTGTCCGACTCTGCAACCCCATAGACAGCAGCCCACCAGGCTCCCCCATCCCTGGGATTCTCCAGGCAAGAACACTGGAGTGGGTTGCCATTTCCTTCTCCAATGCATGAAAGTAAAAAGTAAAAGTGAAGTCACTCAGTCGTATCCGACTCTTAGCGACTGCAGCCTACCAGGCTCCTCTGTCCATGAGATTTTCCAGGCAAGAGTACTGGAGTGGGGTACCATTGCCTTCTCTGGCAATGTGGGAGACCTGGGTTCGATCCCTGGGTTGGGAAGATCCCCTGGAGGAGAGCATGGCAACCCACTCCAGTATTCTTGCCTGTAGAATTCCC
This sequence comes from Bubalus kerabau, assembly GCF_029407905.1. NCBI lineage: Eukaryota > Metazoa > Chordata > Mammalia > Artiodactyla > Bovidae > Bubalus > Bubalus kerabau. Next base: position 4,047,732 of record NC_073635.1, on the reverse strand, counting down.
ATGGACAGATAAGCCTGGTGGGCTACAGAGTCAGATGCGGCTGAGCAACTAAGCACTTACCCTTTGACACATGAAAAAAAAAAAATGACTAGATATGGGCTAATCTGTCAGTTTGCATCCTTCAATGAAGAGCAGAGCCATGGTCAACCCATAAAGCACATAAAATATTAGTGAGAACTCTTATCTGTGTAAGCCCCTGAGATTTTCAGGTAGTTTGTAAATATAGAATAACTTAGATTACACTGAATTATATGGTCTGTAAATTTAAGTTATGACCATAAGACATTACACAAAGAAGACAAAGTCATAATTTACATCTCCCCCTCCAGTGAAAGATGAGTTTTCCTCTTTGGAACTAGATTTCTCTCTTCTAATGTAACCATGATAGTTATGTTAAAAGCTTCATTATATTATTTCACTTAAAAATTATTTCTTCTGCCAAATATATGATTTTAAAAGATTTCTATTGTGCAGAAAGACTTGGCCAAAACAATAACAACATGAGTAAAAATTATAAAACAATAAAAAATTTAACAAAAGAAATATTATATTTCATTGCACTTTATCCAGCCATAAATATTCAATTATTAAGCAATTCCTCCTACAAGATTCTTTACTCAATTTTAAAATGAAAACAAATACAAAAATTAAAGTTGTCTTTAAAACATGCTAAACTTTACTAGAATATATATTACAAAGGGAAATAGTATGTCTAAATTTGTATCTTATTTGATACATAATTTTTAAAAATTTTATTATTTTTAAATTACCTCATGTAGTTTACTTTGAAGGACAGTTAATCATAAGAATGTGGTTATCATGGAAACCCAGTGAATCATTTAACAAGTATGTGATGAGAACATATTAAATGTGAAGTATAGATTTAAATGCTGTTGGTGTTCAAAATCTAAAAGTAAACAGAATTTACCTTCAGGTCTAGAAATAGAAAAGAGAAAATATAATGTATAATCATAATATAATGTCAGATTGATAAATCATATATCAGAAAGATATAAATGAAATGATATGCAAGGTCTAAAGGATGAGAAACTACAATTGAAGAAAATCATGGAAGGGTTATGGAACTGGTGCATTTAAACTGGGCCTGAAAATATAGGTAGGAAAGACACAAATGAGCCTGGATCTAATCCATATAAGCAAAAAAGAATCACTTCTCTCTTCAGTATTTCCCTGATCTAGCAGGACAGAGCTCTTCTTCCAGTATCAGGACTCATCGCCTTCCTGACATGTATGTACCATCAATACCCTCTGAGATCTGGCAGGAGGGAGAGACGTTATGTTTTAGGCTCTACTCTTGAATTTTCCCCACTCACTTAAGCAGCGTAATTTAACCCAACACTTCTTTTAACAAATCTTAGTGAAGCAGAGATTTCAAACCATACAGGTCATTGGAAATTAATTCAGGGTCTATGCATCTTTCTGAATTGTTGGCCTATGAAGGCCCAGCCTTGTCAATACCTTGAGTCAGAATCTTTCTCAGAGTCGACTACCTTTCTAGATTTTATTTCTTCTATATAGGTCAGAACTTTAATCTGAAGCACTGAACCTCAGCCCAAGATTAATAGTGGTAAAAATTGTTAGCTAATGAGATTTGATGGAGCAGAGGACTGATAAGGCTTGATTATAGGCCTCATAATTTACAGGGAAAACTTCATTAGTCAACATTTTTTCTGACACTCCCTTTCTACTAATAGTCAAAATATAGTTCTGTAGCCCTTTCCTACAACTGCTTTTCTCACCTGAGAAATTCTGGGACAAAGGGGCTTAAAAAATGTAAATCTTTCACCCCAAATCTTACCTATGAAAGTGGGCAGCAACATGATTTGGGGAAGTTTCCTGAAGTCATGATAAAATTTATAGCAGAACAAAAGCCACCTGGACCTGTTATTTATTTTGCAAAGCAAAGTAAGATGTTTTTTAAAAACTCATATTCAATTTTATTAAGCAATATTAAAAAGCAATAGCACTTCCAGGATACACAAGAATATAGTGCACATATCATTTATATGCAGTTGTGCATAAATCATCCCTCTTTATTTCAGATGAATAGAATTGGAATCTCATGGCACTTGCAGAAAATACCCACTTAACTCTCAAGAATAACCCTATAAAAGAATGCTTATCAAATTCCCCAGAATAAAAATCAGGACTAAGTATGAAGGCTTTGCCATTTTACAGTCATTCTTCAACCCATGACTTAGTGAAGTTAATATCATTGCTGTCGTTATGACTTAAAATAAATGGAATAATGGCCTCTTTCTGGGGGTGGGGGTGGGAGCAGTAAATTCACTGACAAGCCCATGAAACTGAAGTTTCAATGTTTAAAAAAAAAACAAGTTCCCTGGCTAAAAATGTAGTCATCAGCAGCCACTTTCTAAAAAGAAAATAAAAACAAAACAGCCGTTAAACTCCCTATCTGAATTTCACCAGTGGGCCAAACTAGAGGAAAAGTACTGGGCAATGATTCAGAGGACCTTAGCTCCAGACTGAGTTTACTAGCTGACATGAGGTGACTTTCTGTTCCTTGGTTTCTTCACCTGAAAATGAGAATCATATCTAGGATTTTTCCAACATCAGGTTTAAAAACAGCAAGTAGAATCCTAGAATTTTCCAAACATCAATTTCCAAAAACACATGCAGAAGCAATCTGTAAACTATAAAAGGTAAGAGATCACTATTTCCCCACTTATCAAGTCCCTGTGACCTTGAGTTCCTGTACACAGGGCTCATCATTTGATCCCTTGGATATTTATGTCCAGACCCTCTTGGCCTTGACTTTCTTGGTACTGCTAGATGGGTCCCTACCCTCTCTTTTCTCATTCTTCCCGCCTGTAAATCTGAGTTGATCTCCACTAGTCACAAATATCTGTGAAACACATAAATGTTTCAAAAGTTCTCTGAGAGACTCAGAGGAAGAAAACAAAACAGACTGAAAATTCAAAGTTCTAGTAAGATTTTCATGACACTCAAGTATTACCGCATCTCTCTGGAATTTGTAGGTCTTTTCTATCTTTAGGACAAAGTAGAATAAATTGGATGAGGGTTACTGGATCTTTGAGACCAGCTCCAGGCAGCCAGGTATGCACACAGACTGTGGCCAAAGCTGAATATAGAGCCTCAGAATTTCATAATGAAACTGTTGGATGAGGCTATTTTTCCTACATACATAATGAATAAATTATCTCAGGCTTCCAGACTCTTTTGAAACTAGACATATGTCACTTCAAATTGAGGTAAGCAATTTCTGAAAAAACTGACAATCTGCACCACCAACAAAAAAAAAAGTTCAGACTGTTTTCTTCTGCAGCCAGGTACATTTAACTATGTGGAGAGAAGGGGAACTAATCTATGTTTCAATTAGTTCCCAGTGACTCCAGTGAGCTTTGATGGATTAATCAAATTCTGGCTTTTGGGGGGAAAGATTTACTTAAAATCAAATTGATCTGTTGTTCTCATATTATCACTGCTAAATCTATATTTACTCTGCTTTAGGGCTTCTGAAGAGTAATAAATTGTCACCTCTCCTGCAGTCTGCCCAAGTCTCAAGTCACATGTGAAATGAGTTTAATATTTAGAGCCCCTTTCAAAAGTACTGTTGCTTGGAGACACTCCATCGTAAACTTTCCAACAACAGACAACACCATGGTGGAGGCAAGATTTCACAAAGGCAAAGTCAGGTTGTAATTTTTAATTTTTCTTGACATTTGAGGACAAGGAAGATGCTTTCACCAAACAAAAGCAAAATTCAAATAAAAGAGCATGAGAGGTGAGTGGGCTGTGCGTGTACAGTATGTGTGTGTGTGTGTTGGCTGGCGGGGGTGGAAAGAAGCAAAAAGAAAGTTGCTCAGTCTTGTCCGACTCTTTGCGACCCCATGGACTGTAGCCTACCAGGCTCTTCCGTCCATGGGATTTTCCAGGCAAGAATACTGGAGTGGGTTGCCATTTCCTTCTCCAGGGGATCTTCCCGACCCAGGGATTGAACCCGGGTCTCCCACATTGTAGGCAAATGCTTTACCATCTAAGCTACCAGGGAGGTCCTGTGGGGGTGGGGAGGGCAGCTAATTGCTAGTCCACTATGGTTTCCACTTGGTGAACCATTCTTCCTAGGCTCTGGCATTCTGTTCATTAGATGAACACCGACAACAGGCAAACCATTCAACCTCACAGTAATCCAAGTCTAGCCCCAACCACTAATGCTGAAGAAGCTGAAGTTGAACGGTTCTATCAAGACCTTCTAGAACTAACACCCAAAAAAGATGCCATTTTCATCACAAGGGACTAGAATGCAAAAGTAGGAACTCAAGAGATAATTGGAATAACAGGAAAGTTTGGCCTTGGAGTACACAATGAAGCAGGGCAAAAGATAATAGAGTTTTGTCAACAGAACACACTGGTCATAGCAAACACCCTCTTCCAACAACACAGAAGAAGACTCTGCACATGGACATCACCAGATGGTCAATATCAGACTCAGATTGATTATATTCTTTGCAGCCAAAGAAGGAGAAGTTCTATACAGTCAGCAAAAACAAGACTGGAAGCTGACTGTAGCTCAGATCATGAATTCCTTATTGCCAAACTCAGACTTAAATTGAAGAAAGTAGGGAAAACCACAAGAGCATTTAGGTCTGACCTAAATCAAATCCCTTACGATATACAGTGGAAGTGACAAATAGATTCACGGGATTAGATCTGAATGACAGAGTGCCTGAAGAACTTTGGACAGAAGTTCATTACATTGTACAGGAGGCAATGATCAAACCCATGCCAAAGAAAAAGAAGGGCAAATGACTGAGAAAAGAAGAGAAATGAAAGGCAAAGAAGAAAAGGAAAGATATAGCCATTTGAATGCAGAGTTCCAAAGAATAGCAAGGAGAGATAAGAAAGGTTTCCAACGTGAACAATGCAAAGAAATAGAGGAAAACAATAGAATGGCAAAGACTGGAGATCTCTTCAGGAAACTGAGAGATACAAAGGGAACATTTCATGCAAAGATGGGCTCAATAAAGGACAGAAATGGTATGGACCTGACAGAAGCAGAAGATATTAAGAAGAGGTGGCAAGAATACACAGGAGAACTATACTAAAAAGATCTTAATGACCCAGATAACCATGATGGTGTAATCACTCACCAAGAGCCAGACATCCTGGAGTATGAAGTCAAGTGGGCCTTACAAAGTATCACTATGAACAAAGCTAGTGGAAGTGATGGAAGTCTAGCTGAGCTATTTTAAATCCTAAAAGATGATGCTGTTAAAGTGTTGCACTCAACATGCCAACAAATTTGGAAAACTTAGCAGTGGCCACAGGACTGGAAAAGGTCAGTTTTCATTCCAGTCTCAAAGAAAGGCAATGCCAAAGAATATTCAAACTGCTGCTGCTGCTAAGTCACTTCAGTCGTGTCCGACTCTGTGCAACCCCATAGACAGCAGCCCACCAGGCTCCTCCGTCCCTGGGATTCTCCAGGCAAGAGCACTGGAGTGGGTTGCCATTTCCTTCTCCAATGCATGAAAGTCAAAAGTGAAAGTGAAGTCACTCAGTCGTGTCCGACTCTTCGCGACCCCATGGACTACAGCCTACCAGGCTCCTCCGTCCATGGGATTCTCCAGGCAAGAGTACTGGAGTGGGGCGCCATTGCCTTCTCCAAATATTCAAACTACATGCTAGAAAAGTAATTTTCAAACTTCTCCAAGCTAGGCTTCAACAATATGTGAACCTAGAACTTCCAGATGTTCAAGGTGGATTTAGAAAAGGCAGAGGAACCAGAGATGAAATTGCCAATTTCCATTGGATCATAGAAAAAGCAAGAGAGTTCCAGAGAAACATCTGCTTCATTGACTTCACCAAAGCCTTTGATCATGTGGGTCACAACAAACTGTGGAAAATTTTTCAAGAGATGGGAATACCAGACCATATTACCTGCCTTCTATGCAGATCAAGGAGCAACAGTTAGAACCAGACATGAAATAATGGACTGGTTCCAAATTGGGAAAAGAGTGCGTTGAGGCTGTATATCATCACCCTGCATATTTCACTTATATGGAAAGTGGTACATCATGTGAAATTCAGGGCTGGATGAATCACAAGCTGGAATCAAGATTGCTGGGAGAAATACCAATAACCTCAGATAAGCAGATGACACCAACCTAAGGCAGAAAGCGAAGAGGAACTAAAGAGCCACTTGAAAGTGAAATAGGAGAGTAAAAAGCTGGCTTAAATCTCAACATTCAAAAAACTAAAATCATGGCATCTGGTCCCATCACATCATCACAAATAGTTGGGGAAAAAATGGACAGTAGTGACAGACTTTCTTTTCTTGTGCTCCAAAATCACTGGAGACAGTGACTGCAGCCATGAAATTAAAATACACTTGCTCCTTGGAAGAAAAGCTATGACCAAATTAGACAGCAAATTAAAAAGCAATGACAAAAATAAATAAATAAAAATAAAAAGCAACAACATTACTTTGCCAACAATGGTCTGTCTAGTCAAAGCTATGGTTTTTCCAGTAGTCATGTATAGATGTGAGAGTTGGATTATAAAGAAAGCTGAGTGCCAAAGAACTGATGCTTTGAGCTGTGATATTGGAGAAGACGCTTGATAGTCCCTTGGACAGCAAGGAGATCCAACTAGTCCATCCTAAAGGAAATCAGTCCAAATATTCATTGAAAGGACTGATGCTGAATCTCCAATATTTTGGTCTCCTAATGGGAAAAACTGACTCACTGGAAAAGACCCTGATGATGGGCAAGATTGGAGGCAGGAGGAGAAGGGGACGACAGAGGATGAGATGTTGGATGGCATAACTGTCTCAGTGGACATGAGCTTGAGCAAGCTCTGGGAGTTGGTGATGGACAAGGAAGCCTGGCATGTTGCAGTCCACAGGATTGCAAAGAATTGAACTTGACTGAGTGAACTGAACTGAAGTGACAACAGCCTCCATTTTGGGCATACAGTCTGTGGGTATTAATTAGAAAAGCCTGCACATCACTATTTCCTTATCATCCTCAGGAACTGTTGTTCTTTGTCCTTCATGGGACAGAGATGATAAAAACTTCAAGGCTCTGAAGTTTAAATACATACTCATGCATTCAAAAAGCATCCAGGTGGCACTTCTTGCCAAGAGAGCTAGACTGCTAATTTGACACATCAAATGAGCCTTTTGAACTGCAAAGGGTTAACCCAGCCTGCCAGCCAAGCTGGGGGAGAGGAGCTGACTCCCAGATGCCAGTGCTAGCAAAATTAATCCTGGAGCTTAGCATCTGGATGCTTCACCTGCCAGGCAGGCCCCAGTAGGTCTTTTTTGTCACTGGACCAGATTAAAAGAGAATGATGAGCAGAAGAGGTTCTGCACCACCAGGGACAAAAAGGCAAATGGAAAAAAGCCATCCTCTGCCAACAGCAAGGCTCCCCACCGCCTCCAGGTACTAATGTCCTGGAAACACTGGACAGGAGCGTGTGTTACCTTGTCCAGACACCACCTGAGCTGTCTGGCTGCTGGAGGAAGGCTCAGGAACATCAGAAACCACAGGGTAGGCCAGGCTGAACCAGTCCCAGGACCTTCAGGGTGCCACCTGTCAAGTTCTCACCTGAGCAGACAGGATTTTTAAGTATGTTCTTTGATTTCAGGCTCCTGGCAACATTTGTCAGGACACCCAGCCCCCATCTCCACCTGGCATTTTTTTCCTGCTTAGTTTGCTTTGCACTCAACAGAAAATTAAACTTTCTCAAACCCGTATGCCTTCTTGATCTTCTCAATCTTAGGAAATTTTTTTTAAACTCCAAACTTTTCTTGTCTTCATAGGTATTTGTTTTTTACATTTTCCAAGTCTAGCATTTTTAATGTTGTTTTAAACATTAGAAACACAATTACAGTGTTGGGAAAATGGTCAGTGCCAGAAAAACACTCCTTTCCATGTATCTAGATGAATCTGATGGGACAGCAAAGGGCTTAGAAACACAGGAGGGAGGGCCAGGAGGACAGAGCTGATTTGCAGGGCAAGAACCTCAAAGAAATAATGAGGCCCCAGGAGAGGGCAGCTCTGATGTAGGGGATTGAATCCTTCTCCAAGACTTTTCATAAGATGTGTTTTTCTTTCCGCTGCCAGATAAAGGTCTGTGTGGGGTAGAGGGGAAGAAAGAAGGGAGGCGAAGCATTTGATGAAAAATAGAGGATGATTCAGTGCTTGGCTTACCGGTCAGGTAAAGTCTCCTTCAAAGGTGCCACGAGCAACTTAAATAGGAGAAGTGTCTGGGAATTAAAGAATAAAGCAAGATGGAGACGTGCATTTTCAAAGATCATTACGGGGGACAATATTGTTTCTGTTGAGCAGACGCAGCTCAAAGTGGATGGAAAGACATCGCTTAAGATGAGTACAGTAGACCTCTGAACATGAAGACATAGTTCTAAGTTTCTGAGCTACTACTTTTACAAACGAACTATGTCATCTCCCAAGTAAATAGCTTGAATTAGTGTGTGTCCTCTGAAAAAGAATAGTCGGTAAGCCAAATCTCTAATGTTCAATTTGTTCTTATAGCAAGATAAAATAATTATTTCCAAATGTGAACATCAAAATGCTAATGGTTAATTGAATCTAACGGTAATTTGACTTTTCTATAGAGGTGATTTTTTTAAAAAATCAACCTGTTTTATAAGGAAATAACACCCTCTGCAACTTCTTCACTCAGCTTCATGAATGTATGTGATTCTCTTACTGTTTTCAAAACTATATCTCTCAGTTTGCCCAGTACAGTCCTGGCTTTTTCTTGTTATCTAGGTGAAATCTTTAACAGCACCCCTTTTATTCTGTTTTGGTTTGGATGATAAATTATATTGTCTCCTTAGGACGACAATGTTCTCAGGTAACAGGTTGAGGCCATCGGATGTGGAGACTGAAGGGTGGCCTGCACAGCGATCCTAGGGTGGGGCATGGACCTCAGCCCGTGTTGGAGAGCTGACACTGAGCTCAGCTGTAGCTAGGATGCCAGTGACTGCTAGGAACGGCGCATCCCTTCACATGAAGTCAAGTCTGGTCAAATGCTCAGAGAACTCTGAGAACAGCTGAATTAGGCAGAATTAAATAAATGATCAGTGTCCAATTTGGGGCCTGATTGTAAAGAGATGCAAACACCCCAAATCCAGAACTGTGACAACAGAGATCTGTGAGAAGTCATCCATGAGGAAAGGATCCATCCATAAGGGTCGGTAGCTCTTCAGCCAGGAGCACGCTTCCCGAGATGCTGGCCTTAGAACACCTGGCATTTGTTTCATTAAAGCAATCAGTAAATTTTGTCTTGTGATGTGTTCAGTCACTTAGCATGGTCTAATTCTTTGAGACCCTATGGACTGTAGCCTCCAGGCTCCTCTGTCCATGGGATTTCCCAGGAAAGAATATAGTAGTGGGTAACCAATTCCTTCTCCAGGGTATCTTCCAGACCCAGGGATCTAAACTGCATCTCCTGCATTGCAGGTGGATTATTTACCACTGAGCCACCCTGAAAGCTCCCCCATTATAATGAAGAATGCCTAGATGTTTAAAACTGAAGTAAAGGAAGGAAAAACAAGACATTCACAATAAATGCCATTTACACTAGTGAGATGAGCAATGTGTAATAAGTGTAAAATAATGCAATAAGTATACACTAATTTAAATAATGCAGATTAGAAAAAGTGATAAATAATCAAGAGCAATTTCAGGGCATTAACACTACTCTATATACAGTTGTAAAAGCCTCAATTTATTTACTTCTAGATTCTAAAGAACTTATCTGAAAATCAAGAAGAAAAAATTCTGATTACAATTGTATGAAAGTAGATATTCACTCAATGTACAAATATTTATTAACATAATACCATCCACAATTCTTTAATTGGGGCTCAAACAAATAACATCGGGGATATTTAAGCCTTGCAGAAAATATAAAACATACATGCATTTGTAAGCAACTAACATTTCAAGGTTGTATAAGGCTTTTCCACACCCTTTATTTCATTTGATCTGCTGGACAGTATATTTTACAGGTGAACTAAACCAAATTCATAGATGTTAAGTGAGTGATTCAAGAAAGTAAGTAAGAAAGTAAAAAACAACAACAAAAAACATAGTTCCTAGCTAAATTTTCTTTGACAATAGTTCTATTTCTTACAGCATCAGCTGCACTCAGGAAAAGAATATGACACAAGATTTCAGTACAGCAGGAGGTAGACAAATAAATGAATAAGGATTCTAGTCACATACCATGATAATTTAGAAAAAGTTCTTGACTTTCTATTTCTTCCTTTGTGAAATAGATTATTGTTGCTTTTTAGTGACTAAGTCATGTTCTATTCTTTTGCAACTCCATGAAGAATATAGCCCACCAGGCTGCTCTGTCCATGGGATTTCCCAGGCAAGAATAGTGGAGTGGGTTGCCATTTCCTTCTCCAGGGGATCTTCCCAACCCAGAGATCAAGCCATGTCTCCTGCATGATTCTTTACCACTGAGCCACCTGGGAAGTCCATGAAATAGATCAAATAGTTAAAATACTCCATGACTTACACCCTTCATAGTATCCCATAATGAAATACTCTTGAAAGCTCCATAAGGGATGCAAAATTTTATTCCCATTAGAAACTAGAAATAATTAATGACTCCATCAGTTATTTTAACTAAGCAAGGCATTTTTCCAAGGAAGAATTTTAGATTGGGGGCAGGAGTATGTAGGAGATGCCTGTACTGGTATGGTCACATGAGTTGGTAAATTTTTGAAATACTTCTCAACTGACTGATTAATTGCCATTTGCTCAAGTCCCTTGAGTGCCTTGCCTCTCCCCTGGCAACCTCAAGATCTCCCCATGAATCAGAAAGTAAAGGATTAACAGCAGGAGATTCATGTTTCAGTACTAAGGCCAGTACCAGCCTTACTGATCCTTGACCTCTGTCCTAACCTCATTGGAGACACTCCTGACCAATAAAGGTAAAACTCCAGCTATGTGTTTGCAGCTTGCTTTCTCATGTGACCAGAGTCATGTTACCAACCTGTGTCCCTGTGATTAATGCTCATGTGAAAATAATATCACTCTTTCTACTCACTACAAGATAATAATTCCCAGAAATATATAAAAAAATGTGGTTGGGATAGGATGTTTATCAAAATGTGATGTTTGACCTCAAGGGACATTAGTGCAGCTATAGAGAAGGTCTAAGCTTGAGAGATCTGGGAGCAGTGTGGGAAGGTTCTTGATTATTTATTCAGCATCTTGGACAAGGGAATAACTAAAGAGTGCTTCAATTATCCAAAACTTGATTCCACAACACATAGCAATATATTGTGGTTGGACCAGGAAATGATCTCTCCCAAGTCACGTGATCCATATTACAGAAAGACCATCTAAACACCAGGAATTTCAGAGACTCTTAACATCAAAAACCCTCCCTTCCAGTTTAAAGCCTGAGACAGCTCCAACAGCTGTCACATGGCTAGTGAGGTTAACCCAGAGAAACCACCAAAACTGTTTGCTGGCAAATATCATGGTAGGATATACTCTGCTGATTTGGAGGGAAAAAAACAATAAAACCAAAGAAAAAATAGGCATAATTCTTATGGAAATAGTCTACACTTTAAAAATGAAAACATAAGTACTAAAAATACAAAAGAAAAACATAACTTTTGAGAAAAATCTATTATAGGAAATGGTCAAAGAAAAATGGCTTAATGTTTTTCAGAAATCTTATTTTCATTCCAAATGATATTGAAGAAAACATGAACTATGAAATAATATAATGTTAACATTTAGATAGAAAGGGAACTGACTATATCAAGGAGTTAGATTTTTTAAAAAGAAGGACACACTGCAATGATTAAAAAAATGCAATAAAATTAAATCATCCATTTAAAATGTCTTTATGAAGAGCAAGGCAATCTCAGGAAAAAAGATGAGCAAGATATTAGAAGCAATATTATTGAAAACTAAAGCCATTGAACAAGCAACAAATTTAAGAAGCACTTCAAGAATGCAGAAGGTGTTGGTTCATAGACTGGCTCCCATACAGGAAAGGCAAGCAGAGACCAAAGTAAGATGCAGCCACTGCAGATTGGTAGGTGGAAGGTTTAATGAGCAAAGGCACTCACACATGAGGTTCAGACAGCCACGGGGCAAGCAGACCTCCACGCCCCCCACCAATCTTAAAAGTTTATATAAAGGCTTTAACTGGGTTCAGTGAGGCACACTGTTCAGATGATCTCAGCACCACACTGCTCTCTCAAGGCTGGGTCCTTGAAACAGCTCCCAGTGTGGATATGGGGGGTAGAATGTGCATGCCAAGGACCAGGAAGCAGGGAGGAATCTCTGATTGGCCAGGGCCAGCTCAAGGGTCAAAAGGCAAGTCATGTGCTTGTCTCAGAAGGACAAGAAAAGAAATTATATGATTAAAGGTGATTAAGGCAGAAGACAGAAAGTAAAGATATAAGAAATGAATAATGGATTTCCTGAAAAGAAACCAACAAATATGACATAATAAATAATAAATGATATAAAACAATAGGGTTCCCTAATAAAGTAAAACATTCTTATCTTCCTCCCAATAGATTAAAGTGTTCCTATTGTTTCCCTAATTTATATGGTATGTGTGAGTTGCTCAGTCAGGTCTGACTCTTTGTGACCCCATGGACTGTAGCCCAGCAGGCTCCTCTGTCCATGGGATTTTCCCTGGCAAGAATACTGGAATGGGTAGCCACTTCCTTCTCCAGGGGATCTTCCCAACCCAGGGATTGAACCTGAATCTCCCACATTGCCGGAGGATTCTTTACCATCTTAGCCACCAGGAAAGCCCTGAGGGCATGGATTAAAACTTCTTACCTTTTTCTTACCATACTCTGGTGAAGCTGTGAATTTCAAGGGAAAATAAGAGCAAATCATGCAACTTTGAAGCTGGGGCAGGACACACAGGAGAAAACTCTCTCAGAAGAAAACCTCTCTCGGAAGGAAATATCTGAAGCTGTCCCTAGGCTTCTCTATAGCACCAAAAGCCAATTTTAAAAAGACACAAAACAACTTAAGATGTTTTGAGAAAGAAAAGAGTTGCCACAAAACCTGTACTCAACCAAGTTATCATTCCAGTATGAAAGGAGAAAAATATTCTTAGTAACACACAGGCTCACAAAGGCTGTCTGCCAGAGTGCTTCCACAAAATGTTAATAGTTCAAAAGATCAATCAAAAAGAATGCTGAGCATCTGTTGATGGGCACTTAGATTGCTTCTATATCTCGGCAATTGTAAATAATGCTGCGATGAACATTGTGGTGCATATGTCTTTTTGAATTAATGCTTTCATTTTCTTTGAATATACGCCCAGGAGTGAAATTGCTATATCATACGGTAGTTCTATTTTTAATTTTTGAGGAAACTCCATATTATTGGCTATACCAATTTACATTCCCACAAAACAGCATATTAGGGTTCCCTTTTCTCTACATTGTTATCAACATTTATTATTTGTTGCCTTTTGGGTGATAGCCAGTTTGACAGATATGAGGAGAAACCTCATTGTGTACATGTATACAGTAGAATATTAGCCATAAAAAAGAATGATATTTTGCCATTTGCAACAACATGAATGGAATCAAAGTGTGTTATGCTTTAGTGAGATAAGTCAAAGAGAGAAAGACAAATGCTATATGTTTTCACTTCTGTGTGGAATATAAAAAATAACACAAAATAGAAACAGACTCATAGATACAGAGAACTAACTAGTGGGAGAGGAGTGAGCGGATGGGACAAGATAAAAGTAGGGCATTAAGAGGTACAAACTACTATATAAGATACAATGCACAGCACAGAAAATATATATATATATATATATATATATATATATATGTATATTGCAATAACTTTAAATAGAATATAATCTATAAAAACATCTAATCACTATGCTGCAAACCTGAAACTAATTTAACATTCTAAAACAATTATGTACTGTGCTTAGTTTCTCAGTTGTGTCTCTTTGTGACCCTATGGACTGATAGCCTGCCAGGCTCCTCTGTCCATGGGGATTCTCCAAGCAAGAATACTGGAGTGAGTTGCCATGCCCTCCTCCAGGGGATCTAGCAACCTAGTGATTGAACCCAGGTCTCCTGCATTGCAGGTGAATTCTTTACTGTCTGAGCCACCAGGGAGCCCAAAATCAATTATATTTCAATTTAAAAGTAGAAAAAAAATGCTAAGAATTCAGCCTGTGGCATAGGAAGGCACTAAACTCACTTAAATGTAATAACAATTGTGAAACAAACAAAAAAGAAAATTATTTAGAAAGAATGTCAATATATACTAAATTAATAATTTATTATAAATGATATTAATATCATGGTCATGGTGGAGAGGTCTGACAAAACATGGTCTGTTGGAGAAGGGAATGGTAAACCACTTCAGTATTCTTGCCTTGAGAACCCCAAAAGCAGTATGAAAGGCAAAAAGATATAACAGTGAAAGATGAAATCCCAGGTCAGTAAGTGACCAATATGCTACTGGAAAAAGAGTGGAGAAATATTCCAGACAGAATAAAGAGATGGAACCAAAGGGAAAACAATGCCCAGTTGTGGATGTGACTGGTGATAGAAGTAAAGTCTGATGCTCTAAGAACAATACTGGACAGACAGTAACCTGGAATGTTAGGTCCATGAATCAAGGCAAATTGGAAGTGGTCAAACAGGAGATGGCAAGAGTGAACATCAACATTTTAGGAATCAATGAACTGAAATGGACTGGAATGGGTGAATTTAATTCAGATGACCCTTATATCTACTACTGTAGGCAAGAATCCCTTAGAAGAAATAGAGGAGCCCTCATAGTCAACAAGAGTCCAAAATGCAGTACTTGGGTGCAATTTCAAAAATGACAGAACAATCTCTGTTCGTTTCCAAGTCAAACCGTACAATATCACAGTAATCCAAATCTATGCCCTGACCAGTAATGCTAAAGAAGCTGAAGTTGAATGGTTCTATGAAGAGCTACAAGACCTTCTAGAACTAAAAAGCAAAAAAGATGTCCTTTTCATCATAAGGGACTGAAATGCAAAAGAACTCAAGAGATACCTGGAGTAACAGGCAAATTGTGCCTTGGAGCACAAAATGAAGCAGGGCAAAGGCTAGCAGAATTTTACCAAGAGAATGCACTGGTCATAGCAAACACCTTGCAGCAACACAAGAGATGACTCTACACACAGACATCACCAGATGGTCAGCACCAAACTCAAACTGATTATATTCTTTGCAGCCAAAAATGGAGAAGCTCTATACAGTCAGCAAAAACAAGACTCAGAGCTGACTGTGGCTCAGATCATGAACTCCTTATTGCCAAATTCAGGCTTAAATTGAAGAAAGTAGGGGAAACCACTAGACCATTCAGGTATGACCTAAATCAAATCCCTTATGATTATACAGTGGAAGTGACAAATAGATTCAAGGGATTAGGTCTGACACAGTGCTTGAAGAACTATGGATGGAAGCTTGTAACATTGTATAGGAGGCAGTGATCAAGACCATCCCCCCAAAAGAAAGAAATGCAAAAAGATTGTCTGAGAAGGTCTTACAAATAGCTGAGCAAAGAAGTGAAAGGCAAAGGAGAAAAGGAAAGATATACCCATTAGAATGCAGAGTTCCAAAGAATAGCAAAAAGAGATAAGAAAACCTTCCTTAGTGAACACTGCAAAGAAATAGAGGAAAACAATAGGATGGGAAAACTTTTCAAGAAAATTAGAGATACCAAGGGAACATTTCATGCAAAGATGGGCTCAATAAAAGACAGAGATGGTAGGGGCCTAGCAGAAGCAGAAGATATTAAGAAGAGGTGGCAAGAATACATGGAAGAACTATACAAAAAAGTCTTCATGATCCAGATAACCAGGATGGTGTGATCACTCACCTAGAGCCAGACATCCTGGGGTGCAAAGTCAAGTGGGCCTTAGGAAGCATCACTACGAACAAAGCTAGTGGAAGTGATGAAATTCTAGCTGAGCTATTTCAAATCGTAAAAGATGATGCTATTCAAGTGCTGCACTCAATGTACTAGCAAATTGGAAAACTCAGCAGTGGCCATAGGACTGGCCAGTTTTCATTCCAATCCCAAAGAAAGGCAATGCCAAAGAATGTTCCAACTACCACATAATTGTACTCATCTCACATGCTGGCAAAGTAATGCTCAAAATTCTTCAAGTGATGCTCTAACAGTACGTGAACCTAGAACTTCCAGATGTTCAAGCTGGATTTAGAAAAGGCAGAGACCAGAGATCTAATTGCTAGCATTCATCAGATCATAGAAAAAGCAAGAGAATTCCAGAAAAATATTTACTTCTGCCATATTGACTACACCAAAACCTTTGACTGTGTGGATCACAACAAACTGGAAAATTCTTCAAGAGATGGGAATAGCTGACCACATTACCTGCCTCCTGAGAAGTCTGTATGCAGGTCAAGAAACAACAGTTATAATCAGACATGGAACAACAGACTGGTTCCAAAATGAAAAGGAGTACATCAAGGCTGTATATTGTCACCCTGCTTATTCAACTTATATGCACTGTACATCATGTGAAATCCTGGGCTGGGGAAATCACAAGCTGGAATCAAGATTGCTGGGAGAAATATCAATAACCTCAGACACATAGATGACACGACCCTTATGGCAGAAAGTGAAAAGGAACTAAAGAGCCTCTTGATGAAACTGAAAGAGAAGAGCAAAAATGCTGGCTCAAAGCTCAACATTAAAAAAACTAAGATCATGGCATCTGATCCCATCCCTTTATGGCATATAGATGGGGGGAAAATGGAAACAGTGACAGACTTTACTTTTTAGGGCTCCAAAATCACTGCAGATGGTGGCTGCAGCCTCAAAATTAAAATACATTTGCTCCTTGGAAGAAATGCTATGACAAACCTAGACAGCATATTAAAAAGCAGACACATGACTTTGCCAACAAAGGTCCATCTAGTCAAAGCTATGGTTTTTCCAGTAGTCATGTATGGACATGAGAGTTGGACCATAAAGAAAGCTGAGCACTGAAAAATTGATGCTTTTGAACTGTGGTGTTGGAAAGGACTCTTGAGAGTCCCTTGGACTGCAAGGAGATCAAACCAGTCAATCCTAAAGGAAATCAGTCTTGAGTATTCTTCAGAAGGACTGATGTTGAAGCTGAAACTCCAATACTTTGACCACCTGATGCAAAGAACTGACTCATTCGAGAAGACCCTGATGCTGGGAAAGATTGAAGGCAGGAGGAGAAGGGGATGACAGAGGATGAGATGGTTGGATGGCACCACCGACTCCATGGATATGAGTTCGAGCAAGCTCTGAGAGTGGATGATGGACAGAGAAGCCTGGTGTGCTACAGTCCATGGGGTCGCAAGGAGACATATACAACTGAGTGGCTGAACTGACTGACTGAAAAATATCATTTAGAAATTTCATATCATAAGAAAAAAACATATGAAATGGAGTGAATAAAAGGGGGTACTTGGTGGAACAGGTGGGTGGCAACAATTTCTGGTGCATTCATGACATTGATAATCAGCCATTTTTTAATTTTGCAGCTACCCTCTAAAATGTTGTTTTCAAAGATATTTTTCTTCCCAATTGTCAAGCAACAAAATTTAAAATGAACACATTTCACAAGACAAAAAGAGCAAACAGAAAAATTCTGAGGGGCAAAATATACAAAACAATATAACACAAAATACAGAAATCTCCAAACAAAATGACAAAGTAAAATCAAACAATATTTATAGTAACAAACACTTCTGCTAAAAGATAACTGCTAGATTTATCTTTAAAACAAAAGCTAAGAATAATAGTCCTCTCTAAAGCAAAATAACAGAAATCCTAAAAGTAATTATGTGGCAAAATGCAGCAGTTAAATCCAAGAAAATAGAAATAACCCAAGTATATTAATAACAGAAAAAGAGCCTTCAACAAAAATTGAAATATGTATAATCTTATTTTTTATAAGATACAGTTTATAAGTATTTATAGTTATGATACTGGAGTCATGGAAAACTTATACTTTATAGTATTAAGATCAGCCACTCACTCACGTCTGACATTTTGCGACTCCATGGACTATAGTCCTCCAGGCTCCTCTGTCCCTGGGATTCTCCAGCCAAGAATACTGGAATGGGCAACTATTCCCTTCTCCAGGGGCTCTTCCTGATCCAGGAATTGAAACCGGATCTCCCAATTGCAGGTGAATTTTTTATCATTTGAGCCACCAGGGAATTATACTTTATAATTTAATTTAAAATACATGAAAAAACTGTTAAAATATAAGAAATAAAAAAAAAAACACAATATGAGGTAGAGATTTGAGTGCAATATTCATAGTCTTTGGTAAAAAAAAAAATAAGATGAAAAATAATATGAAAAAATCTAAATACTTTTATTTATATTGAACTTCATTTGAAAAATATAAAAACCTAAACTTTTTTCTCAAGTCTAAACAGAACTTTTGCAAAAATTTTTCTCCTATAAGGCCATTTCAAAAAATCTAAATAAATTTAAAACCCCAGAAATTCCATGATACAGTCTTTGATACAAAATTGCTGCTAAGTCACTTTAGTCATGTCCTACTCTGTGTGACCCCATAGACGGCAGCCCACCAGGCTCCCCCGTCCCTGGGATTCTCCAGGCAAGAACACTGGAGTGGGTTGCCATTTCCTTCTCCAATGCATGAAAGTGAAAAGTGAAAGTGAAGTTGCTCAGTCATGTCCAACCCTTAGCGTGGACTGCAGCCTACCAGGCTCCTCTGTCCATGGGATTTTCCAGGCAAGAGAACTGGAGTGGGGTGCCATTGCCTTCTCCTGAAACAAAATTAAAAAGCCTATAAAGTAATATCAAAATATTAAACAAAAAATTCAAATGTTTGAAAAAATTATTAACTTCATAGATTACTGGTATTAAAAATAAAAATAACAGAAAATTTTAAAGTAACATTATGATAAAACTGCATACAAATATCTGGGAAGTAGCCAAAGTTATGCAAAAGACTATTCTTCTCATTCCTAAATACTTTTATTATAAAAAAAAAAAATAAAGAAGAAAGGAGAAAAATGCTAACTAAATTGTTAATTCTATAAGTTGGAAAGAAAGCACAACAAAACAACTTTAGGAAAAGCAGAAGAAACAAATTATAAGTGCAGAGAAATTAACATTTTAATGTGAAAGTTAAAAAGTAGGATTATTCTAAGTCTCCCTTTGAAAATAAAAGGATGCAGTCAAAGTAACTATTCTCCAAAAAATAATGATTCTCAAAAAAGAAATCCTAATACACAGGTACAGTATAGAGGTGGTTAAAACTAATGCTGTGTATTTCACGATGTTAAATATAATATCAATAATATATAATTTTATACAATATAACATATTATATAATAATGCTATGTGTTAGCTTATGCTAAAATTTTGTTAACATCAATGAAATATATGTTTTTCTCTAGGAAATTTAATTAGCAAAATTGACTCAGAAGAGGTAGTAATCCTGGAAGGAATTTAAAAGTTACTCAATCACTCAACAAAAATGTGCCAAATTAAAACAAGGTATCATACCATATAAATCCCTCTGGAAAGCAAAAGCAATTAGGTTTATTTTATAATTTTTTGCATAACCTTAATGCCTAAGTATGAAAATAGGCAAAGAAAGAATTCAGGCCCACTTCACATATACATGCACATTTGAAAATTTTAGATAAATCTTGGTATTACATGTTCCATTTTAAAAATTATTCCCCACAAGTGCATACAAGTCATGCATGCAAGATGTGACAGGCACAGAGAACATAGAACAGCCAGTTCTGCGGATGGGGCCCCAGGAGGGTTTACACAGGAAGGACCATTGAAAGAGGCTTTACAAACGAGCTGATTTTACCAAGATGAGACGATGCAGCTTATCCAGGGTAGGAAAAGCCCTGGATAAAGGCAGCGAGGCTTACAGGCAGGTCAGAGAGGGCTCAGTTTGGAGAGGGGGCCAGGGACAGAGCGCAAGGCTGGAAAAGGAAAGGCGCGAGCACTCTTCCTGGTCAGGGACCGCAGGCCGTGTTGCCTTGGCTGAGGGAAGCCGGGCCTGAGGAGGTCCCACTGCCCCCTCGCCTTCGCATACACAGCCTCCCCGACCCTGCTCTGTCTTCTCGAGCTTTCTTTCCTTGTGGGGAGGGGCAGAGAGGGAGTCAACAAATCTCCTGCTCCTACAGGTGTGTGTGTGCTCAGTCATTCCTACAGGAAAAGTAAGTAAAAGACACCCTATCTGTGTAAGCCACTGATATCGTCTTCAGAAGGAAATGACTAAACATTTTGTTCTTGTCTTTACTCTGCGCACTTGAAACCCGAAAGGTCGGAGGTTAACTTGGATCATTATCCTGCTTGACCAGAAGATATTTGTGCCATTTGGTAATGCCTTTTAATACCTCCTCAAGGTTTGTATTCTTCTCTTCCTCCTCTTCAAAGTCTCCCACGTATTTTTTAAGACAAGACTTGGCCCCTAGAGACTCCCTTCCAACCATTGTTTGGAGTCAAAATAATCGCAATAAATGATATCTCTCTTTGCTGGTAAACTTTCAAAAACAAAAAAATTGCTCACCATGACAGCAAGATTGATTGATTAGCCAGATAGTTAGACTTCTTGCAAGAATGCAACCAAAGTTTACTTCATGTTAAGAAATCTCTTAAATATCAAATAATTGCAAGGAAGGAAAATAGTTATCAAGAAATTGTCTTAATATATACTAAAAGAAATTAAGAAATTATCTTAATATATACTAACTTAATATTACTAAAATTTTGCATGTATACCAACGTACTAACAAAAATTCTCCCCTCCTCCCCAAAAAAGTCCCCAGATCCAGGAAATCTTCAAAAGACCACAGCAAGAAGTTCAAAAATCTTGAGTATAAATTTGCTATACTGTGTCACTATATATATGGCTGCATTTTGAACTCAGACCCAGTTGAGAACTACAGAACCACTCTATGGTGTCTGTGAGGTGAGGCTGCTGTTCACTGTTCAGTCGCTAAGTCGTGTCTGACTCTTTGTGATCCTGTGGACTGCAGCACGCCTGTCTCCCCTTCCTTCACTGTCTCCCGGAACTTGCTCAAACTCATGTCCATTGAGCCGGTGATGCCATCCAATCATCTCATCCTCTGTTGCCCTCTTCTCCCCCTGCCCTCAATCTTTCCCAGCATCAGGGTCTTTTCCAATAAGTCAGCTCTCCGCATTAGGCGGCCAAATTATTGGAGCTTCAACATCAGTCCTTCCAATGAAATTCAGGGTTGATTTCTTTTAGGATTGAGGTTTCTTGACAAACCACAGTCCTCATCCATGTCCACAGAGAAACCTATTCTTATGAAAATTTATTGTGATAGTACTGTGGTTTGCTACCTAGATTCTACTTCAGGGAATAATTCATTGCCCAGACAGACGCTAGGAGTGCTAGCAGCAGACAGTCTTCAGCTCTCAGCCTGTTCGGAATTAACTCAAACCCAGAGAACTGCCTAACCCCAGGTCACACCTTCTCTAGGTTGGCCAGTATTCACTGCAGGAGTATAAAATGCTGGCCATCTTGACCCAAGTCAGGACTACTCTGAAAGGTCACTCTTGCTCTGGAGCTCCTTGAAAGTGTGTTGCAGCTCATCCTCGTCCTCTGCCCAACACTGCTTTCCTCCCTTGCATTTCACAGGTGTTCATCCCAAAGGCACTCCTTCATAAACATCCTGCAAGCTAAACTCCATTTCCAAGCCTACTTCCTAGGAAATGCAACCTATGACTTTATGACTTATAATCACGTCATTTTACTTAGTGCCTGGCCCTAGTACTGCATTTCAGACACTTTTGTTCATTATGAGGGCTACTCCATTTCTTCTAAGGGATTCCTGCCCACAGTAGTAGATATAATGGTCATTTGAATGAAATTCACCCATTTTCATCCATTTTAGTTGAGTTCAGTTCAGTCGCTCAGTCGTGTCCGACTCTTTGTGACCCCATGGACTGCATTACACCAGGCTTCTCTGTCCATCACGAACTCCCAGAGCTTACTCAAACTCAAGTCCATCGAGTTGGTGATGCCATCCAACTATCTCATCTTCTGTTGACCCCTTCTCCTCCTGCCTTCAATCTTTCCCAGCATCAGGGTCTTTTTCAATGAGTCAGGTCTTCATATAATTTTAGTTCACTGATTCCTAAAATGTCAATGTTCACTCTTGCCTAACACCTGGGCCAGACATTAAATCTTGAGCCAGGGACTTAGAAATGTGTCTAGACCATCACCCTGGGTTGCTATCTCAGGTTCTATTTCTGAGGCTGTGAGCCTCAGTTTATCATTTGTAAAATATAGAAATCTAGGAGATTGCTAGGCTCTTTTTCAATTCAAATGCCATAAGATGGGATTTTCAAATGTGATTTAAGGCTTTCAAATATATGTACCATTATGTCATTCAAATAATTTTCTAAACAACATAATACTATAATCACTTGGTAAAAATAAATTGTCAGAGAGTTTGAGTTTGGACCTAGAATAGCTATTTGGAGGCCAAACAAATTAGGAGAGATAATGAACATCATCTTCATTCACTCATTTGCCAACTTATTTCTTCATCAGCCACCTACTATGCTCTAGGCATTGTTCTATGTTGCTGTTCTTGAGAGCTCACAATTTAATGAAGAAAATGGATACTTAAATAATATAACAATAATCTACTATATTCAGTAATAAAAGGCAATGAGTTCTGTAGGGCCATAGAGGAACACACTCAACTCAATCTGAAGGGCATAGGAATGGCTCACCAGAGGGGTTGACAGTCCCTGGCATTAAAAGTCATCCAGAAAAAGGAAGCAGTATCCATAAAGATGTGTTCTCAACAATCAGCATGATGTTTGGAGAATGCTATCAGTAACTAACTAAGTGTCTCAAGGAATGATCAGGGCAAAGTGAGAAAGACTTAGTGAATCAGTTTAAGGATCCTGTAGAACAGGGGCAGCTGTGCTTCCTAGCATTACCCTCCCCGCCCCCACGTGCTCAAGATTCAGCTTCTCCAGGTGACCTGAACCAACAAGCCAAGTTGATTGCGTTGATTTGCAGATGAAACCTACAAATTACAAGACAAACAGGGGGTGCCAATGTATAATGGTATCCCTGGGACAGCCTCACTTTCACCTGTTATCGCTCAGTCGTGTCCAACTCTTTGCGACCCCATGGACTGTAGCCTGTCAGGCTCCTCCGTCCATGGGATTTTCCAGGCAAGAGTGCTGGAGTGGATTGCCATTTCCTTCTCCAGGGCATCTTCCCGACCCAGGAATCGAACCCGGGTCTCCCACATTGCAGGCAGATGCTTTACCGTCTGAGCCAGCAGGTAAGCCCGTTATCTCAGCATAGTTCAGTGATAATTTCACCGTTCACTCTCAGAAGTGTTCCTGTCTGGGGGATAGATTATTACAGTCACTCTCATTCCACATGGGTATGCTGCAGGTAACCCAGGGACCGCAGAGGACTGTAAGGAGTAAAGGGTGGTCTAAAGGCTGAGGCTCTGGCCCTCCCCCTGACTCAGTTGGATCAGAGTCACACATTGGAGATTTCTTCTACAGAAAAGTTCAGATGCTTGAAAATGAAAAGGGAAAATAAGTGAATGGTTTTTAATATGTTTTTAACTTGGTCAGATGGATACATGACCTTGAGAGGAATAGATAGATCATTTGGTAGCTGTGTAAACCATGAAGAAATGGGCATCCCAAATAGGAATCTGTTCCGCTGCCCAATAGAGGAGTAGTGAAGGCCCTAAACGAGATAAGGAAACAATGGGAAATAGTCAAGAAATCTTAACTTGTGGCAAGTAACTTTACAAGAATAGAGTGAAAGATGTGGGTAAGTTATGAAGGATTTCCCATGTGTACATAAACCACTAAAGAAGAAACCCTGTGAATGTTCCATTATTTAATCTCTTAGGAAAATCTCCAAAGGGCAAAAAGATCATTCAATGAAAAAGAACAAATCTCTTGCCAACATACACAATAACAACAGCACTTTATTTCACTTATAAAAATGTTATATTTCATTAAACTTTGCCAAGCATTTTTAGATTGTCAAATTAAACCCCCCAAATAAAATTATAACACTGAGATAGAGAATCGTAAGTGGCATAGTAGTAAAGAATTCACCTGCCAATGCAGGAGACACAAGAGATGTGGGTTTGATCCCTTGATCTGGAAGATCCCCTGGAGTAGGAAATGGCAATCCATTGCAGTATTCTTGCATGGAGAATCCCATGGACAGAGGAGCCTGGTGGGCTACAGTCCAGGGTCTCAAAGAGTTAGAACGACTGAGCACTCACATACAGTGATGTCAAATTTTACTGGTATATAGAAGTGTTTAATCATAATTCTAAACCAGGATTAACTCGGGATTTGGGGAAGTAAAGATAAAATTTTGAGAGTTACCTTAAAAAAGAAGAATAGAAAATTGGGTATAAATTTACATTTTGATTAGGAAAAATACAAATTACAAGTTTTAAAAATATGAAAACATCACAAACAAAGCCTAGAAAATATAAAGTATTTGTTAATTACTTGTTCAACATCTTTCTCTATACTTTTCCCATATAGTTGGCTATATCCTCTTTGATCATCTCTTCATCAGATAAGATTTTATATCATTTTCTGTAGCAGGGTTTCTCAGATTCGACCATCTTGTCACTGTTAACATTTTGAGCTGGGTAATTCTTGGTTGCGAGCAGGTGGAGGAAAGAGGGGAGACGATATCCTATGCATTGTAGGAATTTTTGCAGCATCTCTGGCCTCTACCCACTAGATGCCAGTAGCATCCCCCAGTTGTGACCATCACAAATGTTTTCCAGGCATTGTCAAATATTCCCTGGGGGGAACAATCACACCCAGTTAAGAATCACGGTTTTGCAGAAAGAAGAGAATGATAGTGTCATAGTCGACTCAGGCTGCCATAACAAAATATTATAGACTGAGTGGCTTAAACAACAGAAATTTATTTTCTCCCAATCCTGGAGGTTAGAAAGGCCAAGATCCTGGCAGGTTCAGTGTCTGGTGAGGACCCTCTATAGTTAGCCATGTTCTCACTGAGTCATCGCATGGCAGAAAGTGAGAGAGAGAGAGAGGGCAGGAGAAAGCGATCTCTTCTCATGATGTCACTAACCCATCAACTCATTGTTTTTGCCTTGAAAGTGAAAGTGAAGTCGTTCAGTCATGCCTGACTCTTTGCGACCCCATGGACTGTAGCCCGCCAGGTTCCTCTGTCCATGGGGTTCTGCAGGCAAGAACACTGGAGTGGGCTGCCATTTCCTTCTCCTCTTCCCAACCCAGGGATCAAACCTGGGTCTCCTGGGTTGGAGACAGATGCTTTACCATCTGAGCCACCTTTACTTTATCTTAATTATTTTCTTGTAGACCCCTTCTCCAAATACAGTTACATTGAAGGTTGGGGCCTTAACACATGGAATTGGGGGGAAACACAATTCAATCCATAGCAGGTAAATAATTAAGCCTTTAGTATGGTTAGTCAAAACTGTTTCAGTATTTTGGATAAGTTTCTATAAGTTTTATAACTTTATTGGTAATATGTACATTTTTATAATTGCTGTCAAATTTGAGAACATACCAAGTTTCTTTCATAAACGGCCTATGAGATTCTGGACATTTCAAGTTTTCTGACACTTGTTTGCCAGTTTTTCACAAATGTCCTCATTGCAGTGGTAGTGGTATATTATGGATTTTATTATAATGTTGTCAGTGTTAGAGTTTCATGTCACATTAGCAGGAAATTAATAAGAAATATGCATAGGTTTAGTTGGGCAAAGGTATTTCAGAGAAAGGAAGGAGCATAAACAAAGGTCTCTCCCAGCAATGACAGAGTCTGCGTAACAGAAAGGCAGCAACCTAGGATGAGAACATTAGAGAAAATACTCCAGAGTCAGGAGGAGAGGCAGAAATATTGTCAGACACTGGCCAGATGAGAACAGATGACCACGGGTTGAAGTTTGGGTTAATGAATCAAACATCGGCTGATGTACCACTAAGGACATAAAAACAGTATCATGTGAAAATCATGAGCATCAGAGTCTGCCAAACCTCTATTTAAGCAAAGATCTGACCCAAGCTAGCCTGGGAAATCTTTCATTGCATCAGTTCATGTCTTCTGATGAGATGGAATTAGGCATGCAAGAGACTGAGGGGAATGTCCTCGAAAGATAAACAAGAGTGTGACCACAACAAGGCCGTGCTGTAGAGCACAGGGAGCTCTGCTCAGTGTTATGTGGCAGTCCGGATGGGAGGGGAGTTTGGGGGAGAATGGATACATGTATATGTAGGGCTAAGTCCCTTTGCTGTTCATCAGAAACTATCACAACATTGTGAATTGGTTATACGCCAATATAAAATAAAAAGTTTTAAAAAAAAAGAGAGAGCATGACCAGAAGATAAAGAGAAACTTGCAAATGTGATGAAGATTTGACACCTGTGAGAGGAAAGAGAAAAGGAAGGAAAACTGGGTGGGAGAACCCTAAGACTGCTGTGCTGTCTTAAGAAAATCCATATTCCAGGGCAAACACCACCCATTTTGTGCCAGGCAGGAATGGCCTGGCTCTGGAACTCTGGCCATGCTCAGTCACTGGCTGCATTGGCTGAGAGAGGCCTAGGGTGAGTATGGCCTCGGTGTGAGGTCATGATGGATCTGAGGGTGTGGGGACTGCAGGAAGCATGCTGAGATACTCTCTCGCTATGGAGGTCTGAGCTGCACACCTACAACCCTGCCCCACTAGCCATGGCTTACTTCTGAAGTAATTCCTAAACACATAAATCCATTCCAATATACTCAAACTAAATATATCTTGCATTCTATTTGGCCAAATACAAAAAAATCTGTTCAGGCCTACCTCAGTGCCACCAGTAATGAGTGGAATTATGACAGAGAAGAAATCGGAGTGAAAAGACACAGTGGTCTTCACTGATTGAAGTCAAACTAACTACTTTTGCAAATCATTTGTCCAGGCAAACTCATTGCAGAAGCCTCAGCCTGGGCGTCAGAAGGAGCCCATGCAAATGAAGACCCAGGAATTTAGGATTCTTTAGCCTCACATAAATTTACTCTGCTTCTAGAGGTGGTGATGATTCTTTGTGCTGGACTCGCATAAACATCAAGGCCCAGTCCCACTCCTAATTCCCCAGAGCTCTCAACTAAGCTAAACTAGTATGGAGTGAGTATGTCTGGACGAGCAGAAGAGCTGCTCCCTTCTGGAATACAAACTCACCAAGTCCAGTGGGGTCAGGCAACTCTCATTTTTCAACTCAGGCCAGAGTCAATATTTACTGGAGTCAATATTCAAGGGAGAAGGGCAGGTACACTCGGGGTGAGGACGTTCAAGGTGGGGGCAGCTCTCATTACAACGTACAGCAAAGGTTTGAGTAAGAGAAGACATATAGGACAATGTAAAACAAAAGCAGACCAAAAGTGGGATCCAAGCCAGGTCAAGGAGCTGGCAGCATCCAAAGAGAGACCCGGAGCCCTCATCAGCAGTCAGGGCTGGCCTCTCGAGTTAGGGGACCAGTACCAGACCTCCTGTTCGGTGGACGGACTAAGTAGGTGTGCAGTGAGGGTGGGCGGCTAGATCATCGATCCACTAGCCCCACATATCACTGGCAAGGAGGCAGCTGCTGGAACCTTGCCACAGCTTCCCTGTCACCTCAGGGACTGAGCAAGGGGAGACAGGCCCTTATTACCC
This sequence comes from Bubalus kerabau, assembly GCF_029407905.1. Lineage (NCBI taxonomy): Eukaryota > Metazoa > Chordata > Mammalia > Artiodactyla > Bovidae > Bubalus > Bubalus kerabau. The sequence goes on along the minus strand of NC_073635.1, from coordinate 4,019,960 downwards.
ACATGTAGCAGAGTAGAGCGAGGAGACAGGCAATGAATGGGGAATTACATCCGTGCTGTGCGAGACTCTTTAGAAGGCATCCAAGCCTCAGAGCTCTAAATGTGCTTCTCACCATCGCCAGGCTGTCAGGATACAAAGCTAATAAAAGGAAATCCTGGCCAAGATAAGACCCTCAGAGGCACACAGAAATACTTTCCAAAGGAGAATAAAAACAGCAATCGTGTGTGCAGGGGCATGTGCACTTTATCGGTACAAAATGAGATGCAAGCAAGTCAGAAAACAATCCTGGTGGGGAAATCAAGGGAAACAGCAAAATAACAAGAAAGACGTGGCAAAGAGTTCCTCAGGAGTGTCACAAACAAGTGGCCCTTTGCAATTACGGCATTTGTATAAAATCCAGGTGTAAACAGCAAAGTTGGCACATCCTTAAGTTTAAAAAATCTCTTTCTTAAACAGAGCTAATTTGTGTCCCAAGTTCCTGGTTATTGGTCTCATGTTTCCCCTAAAAAACAATTTAGAACCTCTGAGTGGGCAGTAGGAACTGGGGATTCTCTCCAGTTATAAATTATTTATCACCTTACTCTGCTCTCTTTAACTTCATTGGGATGCTTCCAGATTGACAAAGAAACCTATTTACTGTTAATTGATCAGCACTCTAAATTCATTGAGATTGAAGTAGAAACAGGCATCTCAGGTATTTCAGCTGAGATTAGCTGTATCACATCACAAAAGAGGAGGCAGGATGTGGCTACAGCGGGTTCTCCTAGATGACAGTGGACTTCCAATTTTAAGTGCACATGCTTCAAAATTCAATACGACAGTCTGAGTTTGTCTGAAAGTCAAGCTAAAGTGCAGAGCTTCATCTTTGCAGCACAAATGATGGTCAATGGGAATTAAGTCGGGAGAAGAAAAAAGAATCCTTATTTCTTCCACTGCATGTTAAAACCTACTAAAAATAGGTAAAAACTCTTGATACCATATCTGTTGATAGCATAAAAAAAGGTTTTCCTTTTTCACTCAGTTCTAGTTTCCCAAATATAATAAGCATTAAATTTTAAAGCAAATGAAATAAATGCAGCAGAATCTAGTGTTATATGGGCACAGAGAAAATTTCTATGCAAAGAAATGAGCTCTAAGGAGTTGCATTTTATTTCACAATATTTTTGCCAGAAATGACTTGTTTATAATATTATTCATTCAGTTGTAAGGTTCTAATGTATAAATTACATTCCCCAAAGTTGAGAATATTTCTTATCAAAGCCAGAGTTAATTATACTAAAGCCAGAGGTTAGTGGTGCAAAAACAATCAAAGAAAAAGTAGTTAAAATTCTTATACTTAAGAACTTTGAACCCATCTACAAGAATGAAACATTATATCACAAATATTAACATCAATTTATTTGTTCAACAAATGCAAATTGATTTACTAATTCAAATCAAACATTATTCTAAGCAAATCTGAGAAGTCTCTGTCCTCATAGACAATATATATGGAACATAGGATAGAGAGTATTGTGAAAAGAAAAATGAGCAAAAATATACAATGTTATGGATGATGAATATTGTAGAGAGAACTGAAGGATGGAAAGAGTGTTGCCATTTTATAATGAGTGGTCAAGATAGACTTTCTGACAAGGTGATATTTTAGCAGAAATGTCAAAAAAAAGCATGGAATAACAAAATAACCTATGTGCCTGTCTGGTAGAAGAGAGTTTCATGCAGAAAGAATGCAAATGCTTGCAGGTTTGAGGAAATAAAATGTGACCAGGGAGGCTAGAACAAAGGAGGCCTGGGAGATCACAGCCCATCATGCTGATCATCACATCAGAGCTCAGATCAAGCTGGGTGATGGAGGCTGCCGTACAGGCTTTGGATCCTACATTGTCGATGGACAAATGCAGCTCATCAGCAGATGGTAAGCGCAGGCAGATACAGAAGTGTAGGCAGAAGGACCACATAGGACATGGTTGAAGCACTTCAGGTAAAAGATGTGGAGGGAGGTCACAGTGGAGGGTGTCGTTCTGTTGTTGGTCAGTCACCAGTCGTGTCTGACTCTTTGTGACCCCATGGACTGCCACATACCAGGCCTCCCTGTCCATCACCACCTCCCAGAGTTTACTCAGACTCATGTCCATTGAGTTGGTGATGCCATCCAACCATCTCATCCTCTGTCGTCCCCTTCTCCTCCTGCCTCCAATCTCTCCCAGCATCAGGGACCTTACCATTGAGTCAGCTCTTCACATCAGGTGGCCAAAGTATTGGAGCTTCAACTACAGCATCAGTCCTTCCAATGAATATTCAGGACTGATTTCCTTGAAGATGGACTGGTTGGATCTCTTCACAGTCCAAGGGACTCTCAAGAGTCTTCTCCAATACCACAATTCAAGAGCATCAATTCTTTGCTTCTCAGCTTTCTTTATGGTCCAACTCTCACAACCATACATGACTACTGGAAAAACCATAGCTTTGACTAGACGGACCTTTGTTACAGAGTAATCTCCTTGCTTTTTAATATGCTGTCAAGGTTTGTCATAGCATTTCTTCCAATTAGGAGTTGTCTTTTAATTTCATGGCTTCAGTCACCATCCTCAGTGACTTGGAGCCCACAGTCACAGAAAACTAACCAAACTGGTCACATGGATCACAGCCTTGTCTAACTCAACATAATTATAAGCCATGCCATATAGGGCCACCCAAGATGGATGAGTCATGGTGGAGAGTTCTAACAAAATGTGGTCCACTGGAGAAGGGAATGGCAAACCACTTCAGCATTCTTGCCTTGAGAACCCCAAAAACAGTATGAAAAGGTAAAAATATAAGACACTGAAAGAAGAACTCCCCAGGTTGGTAGGTGTCCAATCTGTTACTGGAGATCAGTGGAGAAGTAGCTCCAGAAAGAATGAAGAGATGGACCCAAAGCAGAAACAATGCCCAACTGGGGATGAATCTCATGGTGAAAGTAAAATCTGCTGCATAGGAACCTGGATTCATAGGTCCATGAATCAAGGCAAATTGGAAGTGGTTAAATAGGAGATGCAAGAGTGACCATCAACATTTTAGGAATCAGCTAACTAAAATGGACCAGAATGGGTGAATTTGATTCAGATGGCCATTATATCTAATACTGTGGGCAAGAATCCCTTAGAAGAAGTGGGGCCCTCATAATCAACAGAAGGTCCTAAATGCAGTACTTGAGTGACTTGGGTGCAGTCTCAAAAATGGCATAATGATCTCTGCTTGTTTCCAAGGCAAACCATTCAACATCACAGTAATCCAAACCTATGCCTCAACAACTAATGCTGAAAAAGATGAAGACAAACAGTTCCATGATGACCTACAAGACTTTCTAGAACTAACACCAAAAAAAGATGTCTTTTTCACCGTAAGGGACTGGAATGCAAAAGTAGGAAGTCAAGAAATACCTGGGGTAACAGGTAAATTTCACCTTGGAGTACGAAATGAAGCAGGGCAAAAGCTAAAAGAGTTTTGCCAAGAGAACGCACTGGTCATAGCAAACACCTTCTTCCAGCAACACAAGAGATGACTCTACACACAGAGATCACCAGATGGTCAATACTGAAATCAGATTGATTATATTTTTGCAGCCAAATATGGAAAAGCTCTATACAGTCAGCAAAAACAAGACCGGGAGCTGACTGTGGCTCAGATCATGAACTCCTTATTGCCAAATTCAGATTTAAATTGAAGAAAGTAGTGAAAACCACTAGACCATTCAGGTCTAACCTAAATCATATCCCTTATGATTATACAGTGAAAGTGACAAATAGATTCAAGGGATTAGATATGATAGACAGAGTGCCTGAAGAACTATGGACAGAGGCTCATAACACTGTATAAGAGGCAGTGATCAAAACCATCCCCAAGAAAAAGAAATGCAAAAAGATTGTCTGAGGAGGCCTTACAAATAGCTGAGAAAAGAGAACAAAAGGCAAAGGAGAAAAGGAAAGATATAACCATTTAAATGCAGAGTTCCAAAGAATAGCAAGGATAGATAAAAAAGCCTTCCTCAGTGAACAGTGTGAAGAAACAGAGGAAAACAATAGAATGGGAAAGACTAGAGATCGCTTCACAAAAACTGAAAATACCAAGGGAGCATTTCATGCAAAATGGGCACGATAAAGGACAGAAATCATATGGACCTAAGAGAAGCAGAAGATATTAAGAAGAGGTGGCACGAATACACATAAAAACTATGCAAAAAAGATCTTAATGACCTGGATAACTCAATGGTGTGATCACTCACCTAGAGCCAGACATCCTGAGTGCAAAATCAAGACAGCCTTGATTTTGAACTTGATTTTGTTCTCTATAAACAAAGCTCGTGGAGGTGATAGAATTCCAGTTGAGCTATTTCAAATCCTAAAAGATGATGCTGTTCCAGTGCTGCACTCAGTATGCCAGTGGACGGTGTGACAGTTTATGGAGGGACCAGTTGATGTGCTAATACATCCTGCTGCTGGTTTCCATAGGGAAAGAGGAGTTGAGGATGGCCGAGGTTTATGTCCTGGAGTTTCCACTTATTGAGAAAAGGAAGAACATGGACTGATTTGAGACACTGAAACTGAGTTCTCTTCTGATCATATTGAAACTTAGATGACAGACATCTGAGAGGAGATGCGTGTCTTTCCATAGTCATTCTACTGAGAATAATCAATATTGCCACTAGTAAGGATTGAATCATGGATTTAAAAAGAAAATTCTCAAGAGGAGATACCAGAGACACCAAAAGACTCTTGAACAGAAAAAGCTAAAATGCCATTAGCTGAATGAGCTTAAGGTATCAGACAACCTATCAGAGACTGGGAGGTCTCTCATCTATAAGAAAAAGAAATATGACTAAATTCCACAAGTGAATGACTCAGCATTTCCAAATTCAAAGAGGAAACAAATCCTCCCAAACCACTGCTCACAAACAGAGCCCTCATGTCCACCCCTGGGGCGGTGGCAGATCATTTTTTTAGATGAGGACAATTTCCTGTTTTGGGACTCAGGACTTGTTTGAAGACTTAGGAGCTAAAATTCAGACTGGCTTGCCTTTTGAAGAGGCTGCAAAATGAAGACAGAGAAATGTACAAGGAACACCAGCACGTTCCATCTGACTGTTCTGGCTGGAAACTGGTAATGCTGCTCAGATCTCTAGAATGCCACACAAACGTCCTCATCTAGAAAAGAAACCAAGTAACACCACTCTCACACAGTGGCTATGAAGACGTAAGAAATAAAGGATTGAACACCACATAATACGGTATAGATTTGCACTACACCATCTGATTCAGAGCCTCCTGGGTGGCTCAGTGGTAAAGAACCTGCCTACCAATGTAGGAGACACAGGAGACCCAAGTTCGATCCCTGAGTCGGGAAGATCCCCTGGCGTAAGAAATGGCAACTCACCTCAGCTTTCTGGCTTGGAAAATCCCACAGACAGAGAAGTATGGTGGACTACAATCTATAGAGTCACAAACAGTCAGACAAAACTGAGCACACACATATATGATTTAGAATGTACTGTAATTCCTATGTATTACAATATCTCCACCACTCACTCCACAGCTTGAGGGGAGCCGGACAAGAACCAAGCCCATTGGTGTCAGGATCTGATTAGTCCTGTAGCCGAATGAGTGAGAGCTCGCAACAACATGAATTAATTTACACAGTGGGGAGGCTGAGAAAACTACACTTTTAGCATCTACTATATGCAAGGCATTTTGTAAACATTGCTCAAATTAATCTCCCTAACAAACATACCAGGTAAATATTTTCATCCTATTTTGTAAATAAGGAATCTGAGGCTCTGAAAGGTTAAGTGATTCAAGCAACTCCCACAAGATCATGCAACCAGTAATTGCTTCTCAGACACACTTGATTCTGCAGCCTCTTTCCCTGCATGACTTCTCTCCCTTGAGGCTGCTTCCCACCCTGCCTCAGTGGCCTGGCGAGGTTTTGAAATATGATGATGGGAACAGGTCTTCAGACTAAGAATAGACTGTGAACGTGACCTGTCTAGACGTATGCCTGCCCATGCCGGTCTCCTCTCTGAATCCCACCTACCACTGTGCTCTGTCTGCACTTCAGTTTTTATGATCAAAGGCCCTCTTTAAATCAATGTTATTTCTGATCAGTCATCTAGCCATGCTTCCAGACAGCACCTTGGTCTGCAAATCTACCTGTAATCCTCTTTGACTACTGTTATTCAACTTTGAAGAAATCTACCAGTTTTCTTCAAGTTTCCCCTCTCAGCCAGTCCTTGGATTTAATCTAGTACCAAGATCTTTTGCTTCTACATAGAAATTATCTCTTGAACCTTCCCACTTTTGATTATTCCCATAACCATCCTTCTCCTCCAGCTCACCTATCACCTCTCATCTGAATGTCTACAATAGCCCCCAACGATCTCCCCAGCTTCTCTCTTTTCCAAGACCTATCTCTTCTCATAGAAAAGTAAGATTTTTAAAGTAGCCACAGATTCTATTCTTCCCCTCAACCAACCAGATAACATCTGTAGCTTCTCACTGCACTCTGGGAAGCTGCAGATGTTATTTGGTGGGTTTCCTGGTAGTCCAGTGGTTAAGAATTCACCTGCCAATGCAGGGGACACTGGTTTGATCCCTGGTGGGGAAAGATCCCACATGCCACAGGACAACTAAGCCAGTGTACCTAACTACTGAGCCTGTACTCCAGAGCCCTGGACCACAATGACTGAGCCCACGAAGTTACAGCCTCGTGCTACACAAGAGAAGTCACTGCATTGAGAAGGCCACGCACCACAGCAGAATATCCCCTGAAAGAAAGTGAAAGTGAAGTTGCTCAGTCATGTCCAACTCTTTGCGACCCCATGGACTGCAGCCTACCAGGCTCCTCCATCCATGGAATTTTCCAGGCAAGAATACTGGAGTGGGTTGCCATTTCCTTCTCCAGGGGATCTTCCTGACCCAGGAATCAAACCCAGGTCTTCCACATTGCAGGCAGATGCTTTACCATCTGAGCCACTTGGGGAGCCCCAAATATCCCCTGCTTACAAAGATCCAACACAGCCAAAAATTAAAAAAAAAAGTCAACTTTAGGTGGTGCATACTACCCCCAAGTCTGCATACCCCGCCTCTCGCTCTCACCTCTGCTCCCGGCCCGGCCATGGCGTCTCCTCTCATTTCCAAGAGAAACAGCTCTTACTCTCTGAGGTGTGGGCAGCCCTCTCCTCCTCAAGTGCCCGCCCCCTGCTCCTCCCTCCGGTTTCAGGATGACTGTGGACTGTCTGTCTCCACACTCCCTTCCATGGCTTTATAACAATTCACAGTTGGTAACTGCAGGCAAGTGCCTGCCAAGAGAAAAGAAAAGAGCCTTCCAGGCAGAGGTAAGAGCAAAGGCCAGTGTGTGCAAAGGTTCTGATCAGACATGGGAAAGGGTCGCGTGTGTTTAAGGAACTGAAATTAGGGTTTCCCTGGTGGTTCAGAGGTTAAAGTGTCTGCCCGCAATGCGGGAGACCTGGGTTCAATCCCTGGGTCGGGAAGATCCCCTGGAGAAGGAAATGTCAACCCACTCCAGTATTCTTGCCTGGAAAATCCCATGGATGGAGGAGCCTGTCCAGCTATTTAGTAGCCGACTTAGCAACTACATAAATAATAATAATAAATAACAATGGACTATGTGACATACTTTTGAACTGTGGTGTTGGAGAAGACTCGTGAGTGTCCCTTGGACTGCAAGGAGATCAAACCAGTCAATCCTAAAGGAAATCAGCCCTGAATATCCATTGGAAGGACTGATGCTGAAGCTGAAGCTCAAATACTCTGGCCACCTAATGTGAAGAACTGACTCATTGGAAAAGGCCCTGATGCTGGGAAAGATTGAAGGCAGGAGGAGAAGGGACAACAAAGGATGAGATGGTTGGATGGCATCACCAACTCAATGGACAGGAGTTTTAGTAAACTACGGGAGTTGGTGATGGACAGGGAAACCTGGCGTGCTGCAGTCCATGGGGTCACAAAGAGTCAGACTTGACTGAGCAACTGAACAGAACTGAACTGAACTGAATGTGAAGTATTATAAAGTTACATATTAATAGTAAAAGGTTTGAATGTATAAACCCATAATACAGAGTGAAGGATTAGAACCATGATACAGTCTACTACAGAATTCATAAAATTAGTCTCTGAGTTCAAGGAGCAATCTTGAATCTAGTTACTTAAAGACAAAATAAATAAAGAAATTCTTTTAAAATTAATTTAGTGACGCTTATTTTGAGATGTAAGTTTACATATAGACTTAAAGATAAGTATAAACAACTGTTTTAAGAATATTATTAAATAGAATGTGTCAAAAGTAGAAGCTGGCAGTTCCAAAATTCCTGTATCCAAAGAAAAAATGATTAACAGTGAGTCATTTTTAAACCTGTCAAATCAGTAGTCATTAGCTACTAAAATTTATCGTAAGGTGTTAGTTTACAGATCTCGCCAATATAAAGATATAAAAGCCAATGCAAAAATAAGATTCTAGTTAATATATGGGCTCAAAGAAAGTGTTCAAATTCATGAGGGTAGAAACAAGAAATATCTTGATAAAGTTACTCATATTGTAGTGTTGCTGAGAAAATAAGAAAACCACAATTTATAAAACATGGTCAAATATCTTGGGTAAAAATGTTAAATGCTAGAAATAAAGTAGGAAAAAAAACATATACAAAATCACTTAAACATTTTCTTTACCTCAGAGATATTACTGCTTCAAATATTAAAAAAAAATTAGTTCTAAATTCTTAAGAGGTTGGGATCATTATGTCACTTAACAACACTGGTTCACTTTAGAAGTACACAGACCAATGCCAAGATGAAGAAATCAGTCCACTTCCAATTCTTCCCACTTCTTGATTTTTTTAAATTTTATTTGACTATTTCATTGTGGTTTATAACATTTACATTTTCCTACCATCCCACCCACTGGCTCAAACAGGCACAATGACCCTCTTACTATTCCTTGTCCCTGCTCTGATCATCCCTGCCTTGGGTTCCTTCTATTATTACTTATCTCTTCCTCTTTCTGCCACACTCCTTCTCCAAACATTTGCCAGGCTGGCATCGTCTTAGCAGTCAGGTCACACACAGTTCAAATGCCACCCTCTCAGAGAGGCTTCTCTGACCACTGACCCTCCAAATATTCAACGTATCACTGTGTTTAATTTTCTTTAGAGCATTTATCACTATCAGAAACTCCCTTGTTCTGCACTTTATTTTCTGTCTTCCCCCACAACTGTGTAAACTCCATGATGACAGGAAAGCTGTGTTTACCACTGCTATTCAGGACTGTGACACCTTTGAGGAAACGAAGACTTGTGTCATATCCCAGCAGATCCTCTAATCTCAAGCTGGGCATGAAGCATCTTATAGCTTCGTTTAATGTTTTGCAGTTGAAAGTTGTTTCTTTTACTTTTTTTTATTTTTTAGCAAAATTTGACCTGAAATGCCAAGAGACTCTGTATAAACTTCATTTACTCCACTTGCTCTAAATAAATATTAACACATTTTACTGGGAATTATTAATGTGTTTGAATAGTGGATAATATCCCAGACCCTGCTTTGTTAGCTTCAGTTATTGTTTGGAAGTTGCTTGGAACTTGCTTCTTTAGAAGTTGCTGGATTGGAATTGAATTGGATCAATTTGGAAGTTGCTTCTTTATCCTCATTGAACTGAGGACAGTTTTTGAAGAATTAAACACTATTTTTCTTTTTATTGCTATTCCAGGTATTGATCATTCCAAGAGAGGAAACTTAACTAAAATCCTTCCACACCAATATTACCAGTTTGAATTCTGCAAACACCTTGCTGCAGTCCACGGGGCAAAAAAGAGTCAAACATGACTTAGTGACTTAACAACACCAAAACACTGTAAATATTTTAATTTTCCTCTTAAATCTGTTTGTATGAGACCAAATTTAAAAGGAAGAGATGATGATGGATGCTAAGTAATGAGAACCACTACTGACATCATGAGCTGCAGGTGCCTTTGGGAGTCTGATAAAAATATTTAAAAGATGAACAGGCAGACCTTTATAGTCAGGCTATTAAATGCAGTCCCCTGAAAACCTCTTCATGGACTCCTTTGAGAACCACAGACTACGCATATGGAACCCTGACTGCATGTTAATTTCATGTCAGATTGCTCCACATTAACATTTGAACTTCTCAATATACCCATAATAAATTTTTCAATAATCTGAATTACTCAAGCCAAAATAAATCCTGCCACATCCCATCAGGTATCATCCATTTAATTAATAATGTTAATGTTGACAAGTGTTAAGATTACTGCCTGGAACATAAGGGCACTATATTGTTTGATAAATATATAAGACAAGAAAAATTGTTTTGAAATAACTCCCATTTCCCTCAGTTGTTCAAAATATATTACTGTTGCATGGCATTATTACAGTGAAACAAAATACATGTCTTGGAAATTATATTTCAAATGTGTAACACTACCTGTGGTCATGTATGGATGAGAGAGTTGGACTGTGAAGAAGGCTGAGCACCAAAGAATTGATGCTTTTGAACTGATGTTGGAGAAGACTCTTGAGAGTCCCTTGGGCTGCAAGGAGATCCAACCAGTCCATTCTGAAGGAGATCAGCCCTGAGATTTCTTTGGAAGGAATGATGCTAAAGCTGAAACTCCAGTACTTTGGCCACCTCATGCAAAGAGCTGACTCATGGGAAAAGACTCTGATGCTGGGAGGGATTGGGGGCAAGAGGAGAAGGGGACGACAGAGGATGAGATGGCTTGATGGCATCACTGACTCAATGGATGTGAGTCTCAGTGAACTCCAGGAGTTGGTGATGGACAGGGAGGCCTGGCGTGCTGCGATTCATGGGGTTGCAAAGAGTCGGACACGACTGAGCGAGTGCTCTGATCTGATCTGATGATAAAAAGAGCATGAACATTTTTTATCATAAGTTGACCCAAAGCTTTGCTCTTGGAGTACAAATGAGTCAGGGCAAAGGCTAACAGAGTTTTGCCAAGAGAACACACTGATCATAGCAAACACCCTCTTCCAACAACACAAGAAACAACCTTACATATGGACATCACCAGATGGTCAACACCAAAATCAGGTTGATTACATTCTTTGCACCTGAAAATGGAGAAGCTCTATACAGTCAGCAAAACAAGACTGGGAGCTGACTGTGGCCCAGATCATGAACACTTTATTACAAAATTCAGGCTTAGATTGAAGAAAGTAAGGAAAACTACTAGACCATTCAGGTATGACCTAAATCAAATCCCTTATGATTATACAGTGGAAGGGATTAGATCTGATAGACAGAGTGCCTGATGAACTATGGACGGAGGCTCGTGACATTGTATAGGAGGCAGGGATCAAGCCCATTCCCAAGAAAAAGAAATGCAAAAGGGCAAAATGGTTGTTGGAAGACATCTTACAAATAGCTGAGAAAAGAAGAGAAGCTAAAGGCAAAGGAAAAAGGGAAAGCTATACCAATCTGAATGCAGAGTTCCAAAGAAGAACAGGAAAGAGAAGAAAGCCTTCCTCAGTAAGCAATGCAAAGAAATAGAGGAAAACAATAAAATGGGAAAGACTAGAGGCCACTTCAAGAAAATTAGAGATACCAAGGGAACATTTCATGCAAAGATGGAGACAATAAAGGACAGAAATGGTATGGATCTAACAGAAGCAGAATATATTAGAAGCAGAAGAGGTGACAAGAATACAGAGTTCAGTTCAATTCAGTCGCTCAGTCCTGTCCAACTTTGCAACCACAAGGACTGCAGCCAGGCTTTCTGGTCCATCACCACCTCCCAGAGCTTGCTCAATCTCGTGTCGGTGATGCCATCCAACCATGTCATCCTCTGTTGTCCCCTTCTCCTCCTGCCTTCAATCTTTCCCACCATCAGGGTCTTTTCCAGTTCTTCACATCAGGTGGCCAAAGTATTGGAGCTTCAGCTTCAGCATCAGTCCTTCCAATGAATACTCAGGACTGATTTCCTTTAGGATGGACTGGTTTGATCTCCTTGCAGTCCAAGGGACTCTCACGAGTCTTCTCCAACACCACAGTTTAAAAGCATCAATTCTTTGGCTCTCAGCTTTCTTTAGAGTCCAACTCTCACATCTATACATGACTACTGGAAAAGAATACACAGAACTATACAAAAAAGATCTTCATGACTCAGATAACCACAATGGTGTGATCACTCACCTAGAGCCAGACATCCTGGACTGTGAAGTCAAGTGGGCCTTAGGAAGCATCACTACAAACAGAGTTACTGGAGGTGTTGGAATTCCAGTTGAGCTATTTCGAATACTAAAAGATGATGCTGTTAAAGTGCTGTACTCAATATGCCAGAAAATTTGGAAAACTCAACAGTGGCCACAGGACTGGAGAAGGTTAGTTTTCATTCCAATCCCAAAGAAAGGCAATGCCAAAGAATGCACAAACTACTGCACAATTGCACTGATCTCACACACTAGCAAAGTAATGCTCAAAATTCTCCAAGTGAGGCTTCAACAGTAAGTGAACTGAGAACTTCCAGATGTTCAAGCTGGATTTTGAAAAGGCAGAGGAACCAGAGACCAAATTGCCAACATCCATTGGATCATAGAAAAAGCAAGAGTTCTGGAAAAACATCTACTTCTGCCGTATTGACTACACCAAAGCCTTTGACTGTGTGGATCACAAAAAACTGTGGAAAATTCTTAAAGAGATGGGAATACCAGGCCACCTTACCTGACTCCTGAGAAATCTGTATGCAGGTCAGGAAGCAACAGTTAGAACTGGATATGGAACAGCAGACTGGTTCCAAATAGGAAAAGGAGTACGTCAAGACTGCATATTGTCACCCTGTTTATTTAACTTATATGCAGAGTACATCATGAGAAATGCTGGACTAAATGAAGCACAAGCTGGAAACAAGTTTGCTGGGACTGATATCAACAACCTTGGAAATGTAGATGAGACTATCCTTATGGCAGACAGTGAAGAACTAAAGAGCCTCTTGATTAAAATGAAAGAGGAGAGTGAAAAAGCTGGCTTAAAACTCGACATTCAGAGAACTAAGATCCTGGCACCCGGTCCCATCACTTCATGGCAAATAGATGGGGAAACTATTGAAATAGTGACAAACTTTGATTTTCTTGGGCTCCAAAATCACTGCATATGGTGACTGCAGCCATGAAATTAAAATACACTTGCTCCTTGAAGAAAAGCTATGACAAGCCTAGACAGCATATTAAAAATCAGAGCCATTACTTTGCTGTCAAAGGTCCATCTAGTCAAAGCTATGGTTTTTCCAGTGGTCGTGTATGGATGTGAGAGTTGGACTATAAAGAAAGCTGAGCACCAAAGAATTGATGCTTTTGAACTGTGGTGTTGGAGAAGACTCTTGAGAGTCCCTTGGACTGCAAGGCGTTCCAACCAGTCCATCCTAAAGGATATCAGTCCTGAATATTCACTGGAAGGACTGATGCTGAAGCTGAAACTCCAACACTTCGGCCACCTGATGCAAAGAACTGACTCATTGGAAAAGATCCTAATGCTGGGAAAGATTGAAGGCAGGAAGAGAAGGGTATGACAGAGGATGAGATGGTTGGATGGCATCACCGACTCAATGGACATGAGTTTGAGTAAACTCCGGGAGTTGGTGTTGGACAGGGAAACCTGGCGTGCAGCAGTCCCTAAGGTGCAAAGATTCGGACATGACTGAGCGATTGAAGTGTCCAAAAGCTGTGGGAGATTTTGTAGCTGTAACAGGAAGAAACGACACAGGAGAAACTCAAGCAGCAACTGCCTAAATGTTTCCAAATTGCTTCCAGGACCACAGGAGTGTGAATTTCTTATTTCTCCTAGTCTAGGATTTTTTATTTCTCAGCTTTTCTCTCAGGCAGTCATGGTGATACTGAGTTCCAGAAATTCCAGAGTTGGATGTAGAATATTGACGTGATAAGAGTGAGTTGACAGCCCGGAACCAGCAGTCCCTGGAGGCCCTCTTGTGCATGCAATACCATTCATCTATTTCTCTAAAAGTCGTATTCTGTCTATCAATTACATATTTTGTAGGACCAAACCTCCCAATTACTGCCATACTTGAACCATAGTAAACGTAATGAGGTATCCGCCTCTTTAAAAATGTGTACATCTTGATCCTAATTATAATGTCAGTATCATAAGGTAAATGTCTTATTGCCAAGGCAACCAAGAATGGGATATCTTGCATCAATGGGGCAACTTTGATTAAGAAATTGAACTCCATTTGGTCCGAGTACTTCTTGGTATTGATGCCCTCACACTTAGTTTAAGGAACTGCAAATCCTTCTGCAGTGAAGCCATTCCCTCCTACTCTTATCTTCACTCCTCAAGCCTGGATGACCTCCACAGATTTATTCCTCTGACCCACACTGCTTCAACATCTGTCCACTTTTAAGAGAAATTTCTAAAATTTTATCTCCTTACTAAAAAAAAAAAAAAAAAAAAAAAAAATGAAGCCCAGTGTTGAGTTTTATTGTTAAAACATTGCTTGGTTCACCTTTTTTCACTTTATATAATTGCTATTAGAATATAGTAGTTTTGAAGAATAATAACACTCTTCTTTATTATAATTCTTACACAAAACCATATACAATGCCAAAACTTACAATTTCTTGTTAATCTAGACAGTGACATTCCCCTAACCTAAAACAATCCCTGAATACAAAAGCACATCTTTTGACCACTGTGGATGTCTTTGTTCTTTTTCTTCATTCAGTTTTTCCCCACAGGCAAAATAAATCCTGAAGTTTCTCCCGAGATGGGCCAGTGTATTCTCAGGTGGCAGCTCAAATGTTGACCATAGCACCAAGCCAAAGGGGCCTTGTCTATACACATCCCTAGGTCATGGAGCTTCTATGTCTCTATGTGCTTATACAATCCCTTTGACTGTCAGCCACTTGGGGTTACTTTATTAACATGCAGTAGGGATATAAAAGGGATTTTAAACTGCCAGATGCACTAGAACTAGACTGTATCCCAGTCCAATTAACTCCCCCATGAGCCCAGCTTCGTACATAATATTTGACCTGTGTAATCCACGTGGCATTCTGAAATATTGAAAACATCTCTACCAGAGGTGTCCCCACTACTAGCAGAGCACAGAAATAATGCAAAAGAAGCCACCATTTTTAGCTATACAAAACTGAGCAGTGACCACACACCCCACCTACCACATGCAAATGCACTGTCTATATTCAAAAATAACCTATCAGTTCAGTTCAGTTCAGTTCAGTCACTCAGTCGTGTCCAACTCTTTGCAACCCCATGAATCGCAGCATGCCAGGCCTCCCTGTCCATCACCGCTTCTATCCTATACAACCTGGCAAAACAATAGAGCTAAGGTGCTGTCTAAATTTTTAAATGATCCATCCTACTCTTTTTTTTTTCTTCAAATAAATTGTTTGCTATCATATTTATTCAATCATCACAGAAAACTAAGGGAAGTATAAATGTAGCCAGCCATGACAAATAGGGCTTCCCAGGTGGCTCAGTGGTAAAGAATCTGCCTGCCAATCCAGCAGACACAGGAGACACAGATTTGATCCCAGGACCGGGAAGATCCCCTGGAGAAGGAAATGGCAGCCCACTCCAGTATTCTTGCCTGGGAAATCTCATGCACAAGGGAGGGTGGTGGGCTACAGTCCATGGGGTCGTAAAGAACTGGACACCACTGAAGAGCTGAGCACACATAGTAAAGAAATACCCAACAGCTAATGTAGCTTATGTATTAAGATGTGGGTTATATCAAGGCAGGTTATTTCTGTAGGGACTTCATTCCCACAAATCCTCAAGCACGTAGGGTGTTCCATACCAGATTGCTCAGTCAGACATTCTGCCTCTGAATTCCAGGTGTGCTCAGTTTGGCATCTGTTACTTCACAAACGCATCAGACTTGAACAGCAAACCATATGGCTTCCCTTACTGGACTGACTTTTTATCACAAATATTCACCAATTACCATTACAGAGGCTCTGCCCTCTGAAAATGCCCAGAGTGAATGGTTCTGGGTTGGTGTGAAGATATAACTCAACCTGAGTTTACAGCAGCCCTGAGTGTACTGTCTGGGGCTTCCCAGCTGACCTTGATCTATGGTATCTGGATAACAAATGTGCACATTTAGAATATTTTGTTCGGTTACAGCTCTGTGCTGGGAATCAAACTAGTTACAAATAGCCCCAAGTCCAAATACAGTAGTGCCATGCAGTAATGGTGTCATTATCAGACAATAATTCTATGCCTATCACTGACTCCTACTAGCAATAAAGATGGTAGCCAGCAGCAAAGCAGCCGCTCACAGACACTAGCAAGGGGACAGCAAATGACACTTGGGTCCATGATTCTATCCTCAGTTAGCTCTGTGTGTGAATGTGAGTCTGTATCCATGTGTGCCTGCATGTGTGTGTTTCTGCATGTGTGTGTGTCTTTATGAAAGTCTTAATGACACAACTTGAATGCACGTGTCCAGTCATTAATTCACTGTCAAAGAAAAATTAAGTAAAACAAAAAGGGAATGTTCATTTTTCAGAATTATTTGTGGGCACTGCTACATGACAAGTTATCATCAAGGGTGCTTTCACTGAACAGCACTTCTTTTTATGACATAGCCATGGACCTCCAAACATTCCCTCAGGAAGAGATGTTTTTGGAGAAGGGAACTCTCTGAAACCTAAAAATATGAAAATGCTTCTGCATAGTTCTTCAAGCAAGAGAAAGGTGTCCAGAGTAGAAGATCAACTTGAAATTCCCAAACAAGGAAAAAAACTAAACATTTTTTGACCCCCACATATTTACAGCACCTGAAGAAAGACCTAACAGTTACGATTGTTATTACATCTCTTTCATCAAGGACTTCTCATAATCACTGCTTGAGGCAATCTCGGATTATCAGGGCTTTATTATGCAAGGGAAACAAAAGTTCATGCTGCCCTACTGGCATTTTTATCATTCTTTATTTACTTTATGAATCATAGAATGGTGACAGAGCAAACATGTAAAAGATGGCCATAAATCAACACTTTTAACAGCATTCAAAATCAGTCTAATTTTAAAATAATTTTAAAAGGTTACAAGCATTTAATACAAAGAGAAACAACAGATTGAGACTGGCAAGTTCAAAACTGGAACAAGAGCTAACACTGCTAAAAAATGTTGAGTCAGTTCAGTTCAGTCGCTCAGTCATGTCCGACTCTGCGACCCCATGTATCGCACGCAGCACGCCAGGCCTCCCAGTCCATCACCAACTCCCGGAGTTCATCCAAACTCATGTCCATTGAGTCGGTGATGCCATCCAGCCATCTCATCCTTTGTCGTCCCCTTCTCCTCCTGCCCCCAATCCCTCCCAGCATCAGGGTCTTCTCCAATGAGTCAACTCTTCACATGAGGTGGCCAAAGTATTGAAGTTTCAGCTTTAGCATCAGTCCTTCCAATGAACATCCATGACTGATCTCCTTCAGAATGGACTGGTTGGATCTCCTTGCAGTCCAAGGGACTCTCAAGAGTCTTCTCCAACACAATTCAAAAGCATCAATTCTTCAGTACTCAGCTTTCTTTACAGTCCAACTCACATCCGTATATGACCACAGGAAAAACAATAGCCTTGACTAGACGGACCTTTGTTGGCAAAGTAATGTCTCTGCTTTTTAATATGCTATCTACATTGGTCATAACTTTCCTTCCAAGGAGTAAGCGTCTTTTAATTTCATGGCTGAAGTCACCATCTGCAGTGATTTTGGAGCCCCCCAAAATAGTCTGACACTGTTTCCACTGTTTCCCCATCTATTTCTCATGAAGTGATGGGACCAGATGCCATGATCTTCATTTTCTGAATGTTGAGCTTTAAGCCAACTTTGTCACTCTCCTCTTTCACTTTCATCAAGAGGCTTTTTAGTTCCTCTTCACTTTCCGCCATAAGGGTGGTGTCATCTGCATATCTGAGGTTATTAGTGTGCTGTTAATCTAAGATTCCAAGGGCTTTGATTGGCATTGCAAGCTAAGTGCTAATCGAAGCAACAGATAACATAGGACCAAAGTTTGCTCAGATTTCTTGGCTCTCCCTGCTTCTCTTTACTTCCTAGTGTGAGGCTGGCTGTATTTCAGTGTTATTTACTTACTTGTTACCAACTTAGGCAATGAATTATACAGTCAGGAGCATCACATGCTTTCTTTCTTTTGGCCAATTGTATTGATTTAGTTCTTTCTCAGTGGCAGATAAATTCAGCTTACGTAGCAGCAATTATCCAGAGGGAACAGTAATAAGATCCAGAAGATATAAGGAGCTTGCTTTAAGCCTCCTGGACCACCCTTAAAACCTGACTTTGAGACTATCTTTTATTTGTGCAAGACAAAAGTCTCACCAGCCTCACCTCGTTAATCTTGAATGTAATGTCACAATTTACAGTCTAGAGGTATAACCTTAATAAGCACAGATCCTACCTTTACCAGAGCTTGATTTGAATCTTTTTTTAAAAAATAATAGCCACTTATGTTTGAGGATCAAAGCCTTGACAGAGATTCATGACTCTCACCCAGGTAAAGGTATAAGAAGCAGCAGTGTCTGGACTCCTGAAACTGGAACTCCACCACAGGGAGAACATACAAGATCGCTTTGTGACAAGCTGAGAAGGTCTCAGTTTTAATTGGTTCCATTTCCCTGTACTACCTCCTGCCAAGTTACTAATCATCATAAATTATGCAGGAATAGACTGAACAGAATAGAACAGACCAGACTTCGGCCATGTAGTAACCAAAATAATGAGCTAACCAAGTAAAAAAGGGAGGAATGTGTTACTATGTCCTTAATAATATTATTAGCTATCAGGTCATTAGAATTTAATAAATAAAATTTTATACCATCTTACTATTGCCCCATTCCAAAAGTTCTAAATTTACCATTTATTTACCTGAGCAGACCAATTTTCTATTCACCTGGCATGGTTAAGAATTCTTTCTAGCAAAGAATTGGAGAATCAGCATTCTACTGCTTCCAACACAGTTGACTCTCCTGTTTCCAAATTAGGAGATATTCTCTCACATAGGCATTTGAACTCCATGAAATTGATATAATACCATACATCTCTGGCATTCTCAATGGATATATACTCAGAACTCTATGATCCTCAAAATTACAAACTGCATTAATTAATTGAGGTACAGCTGAGAAACCGGTTAGGTTTCCTAACCAGTAAATTGAATTTATCCAATTTCAACACTAGCAGCCATGGCCATGTGACTCAAATTCACCTTGCTGTTTTCAAGGGGTATGTCATTTAATGTCTCTAGGAAGTAGGTATGTTTTTCCTTATTTCAACTATAGACATTTAGATCCTTCAAGGAATGTCAAAAGGATAAATGCTAAATTTACTAATGCCAACAATTGCAAAAGTCCTAAACTAAGTGTTTTTTGCTTTTGATGAGAGTAAATAAATTTTTAATATTAAAGCAATAATAAAGCTGATTTATGCTTAATTAAGTGTTGAGTAAAGTTTTACAGATTTCCATTGAATACTAAAGCGCAACCCTTACTTTTTAACATATTCATGCATGTAAATCCATGTTGTATTTTTCTACAATGCTTTGGGAGCTTTTAAGATAATCTGCAAAGTAAGAAGTAGATAAGTTTCAACTATAAGTTACAGTGAAGTAGAATGCAGTGGTTTATTGGGTAACACTTAATTTTACCTACAGATATGTAGTTAAAGAATACAAAGAGAAAATAAAGTGATGATCTTAAAATATATATATAAAGAAAGCAAGAATTTCTGTAAAATATGTGGTAACAAAGTGATCAGAAAAAAAAAATGGATTTATCAAAGATAAAAGATAAAGAGTAGGACCCAAAAATTAATGCCCTTAAAATTTCAACCTTTCAAATGATTGAATAACTGGGCTGCTGTTGTTGGGAATCCAGCTCTTCAAATAAGGTGATTCAGTCTTCAACAAGAAATGAGAGCTGAAGCCTTTAGAAACTGCTTAATATTCACAAAATTCTGAGGTCAACAGTAGATCCCATGTAAGACTGTTAGCTGTACTCTAGTAGCTTTTCTCTTCTTCTTTGTTAACATTTCCTTCTTCCAAATTTTTTTCCAGATACCTGCCTGCCCAGAACACTTCAGCCCTCTGGCCTCCCTTACAGGTCAATGTGACCACAGGCCAAAGTTTACACAATGGTAGACAAACAAAAGTCAAATGGCAGTTTCCAAATGCTCTTGCAAAGAGCCACGTAGTGACACTTTTGCCCTGTTTTTCTTTCTTTCTTTTTTATGTTTTCTGGAATGTTATTTTGATCATAAAACCTGGACTACCCCTTCTGGACCATAAGTGACCTTGAGAATGAAAGACACCAATGACAGAACAAGTCAGAAAAATATCTGTATCCTGGTAAAATGCCAGCCTTGAACCTGTTCCAGTGACTCATTCTGGTTAGAACCTGACTTGCTCTGGCCACGTTTATCTGTTGGGTGAAGTTAACAAGGGGAGGCTCTCTGTTCACTCAGGGCCCAGTCTCTTGGCTCTGTTCATCCACAAACAATGGACATTTATTCTCAACCTTCAGGCTCCAAAGAAATAATGAGGTAGGTCAGGCTCCCTCATCCTGCTCCTGCGAGTGGAGAGACTAATGCAAGACAGGGTGGGTGGAACAGAAAGAACCATTTCAGGCTCAGGGCCAAGCCCATTTCTAAAATTTAGCTGAACTGTGCATAAATAGGGCAATCAGTTTAATCCCTATCCTACCCTGTTGTGACATCAACAAATCAGTTTAGGCCTTGAGGAGAAAAGGGATATTAATGAGGCCACCCCACCAATGACATTCTGTGCTTCTTCTCAGTGTTTAAAGTCAAATCAGGAATGTAAGTGGCCCTTAATTCTCCAGTTCTGTATGTGCGTCCATTTTAAGTAACTATGATTATAAAATTTTCATAGAAATCATATATTATTTTTATTTTTAAAGATATATCCAATAAAACAACACACAAAAAGCATCACCACTCTATATTTTAGTGATCTGAGCTTGAAACAAATAGCATCACAATATTGTACCAGTTTCACTCCACTGAGCATGTCTTCAGCAATGGCAATAGGGAGGCAGTGCCCAGAGAAACAAGAGTAAACTCCAGGTGTAGCGAAGTTTATTTATGGAATAAATTTGTGGAATCTTAGATATTCCTAAGAAACATGTCAGGAAATAAGTCTTACACAGTTGAGAGCAGTTAGATGTCATCTTATCCCAGTAGATGGCAGATAAGGAGGTTTGTACTTTGCAGCAGTATCATGCCAAGCTATATAGGAGCCTGAGGCAAAAGCAAAAGATCAGTTGTCCTGGGGCTACCTTTATTTTAAATTTTGATATTTTATTCCTCATGGATTTTTTGGTACTACTTTTGGTTTAAATATTTTCTTGAAACATTATCTCTATTGTTCCTCCTTACATTTGGCACCCAAAACAAAAGGGTATGAGGATACATAAAAGGGTCTTGGGGTCTCGTCCCAGTCCTGGCCATGCATTTGAGTCCAGCCCTGGCTATCTGCATGAATTCTGCCAAGTTCATGTGCATTTCTGGACCTCAGAGCACCTGAGATGTGTCACCAGATGATGCTTCCTCGCTTCACATTATTATCTGACAGTTGAGAAAAGCAGTGCCATGTACGATGCCTGAAGAGCTGGCATTAAACAACATCAAAGCAGCCTTGCTGTTGTCCTCAAAAATGCAAGCCCCAACCTGCATGGGGCAGGCTCATAACAGAGCTGGTCCCATCATCCCTGAGGTGGGAGCCACTTCGACATGCCAAAGAGCTCCAAATGGGGTAAATAATCAGCTGTGAACCCTTTAGGAGGAGTTTTCTTCTTTTTTAAAAGGACCATGCACAAAACTATGAAAACCTGCAGATATTCAATAAGAACCAGCATCTGTGCTTTGCCTGCTTCCAATTACACAGCATTATCCTAGTGCCAGACTGGGGCTGCTGACACGCACTGATGCTTAAAGCACAGCCATAGCAAAAGCTGGACTGACATTCTTCTTTGCCTCTAGCAATTGCTCAATGTTCTGTTTTATTTTATTTGGCTTTTGGTTGGCTGCACTACAAGCCCAGCCTGCAGCGACAGCAAATACAGTTCCTTCCAGCTGACTCACAAGACTTCTCCAGCGGTCCTCACACCCTCTGCCTGGTTGGGGACAAAGATGGGGCAAACTCCTTCCAAGGGGCCACACACAGACACATACTGAAAGGCACATTCCTCCTCCCAGGATGAGTGCCATCTGCAATGTTGAGATTGTCAGCAAAGAACAATGGGAATCTTTAGGGATAAAAGCATTACCTAAATGCAAGATTTTGTCAGGTAATGACCTCACGATTTTCAAAGTATCTCACAATTGCTGTCTGGTGGTGATTTTAGGGTAGGGAGCTGTGTGATTCTTGGAAAGGTCCAGATTAGGCCTGGGAGGGAGGTAAGGTGTCTGGCTGGACTGACATGTAATGAAAGATTATAAAAACCCAGTTTCTCCGGTCTGACAATGAGCATGGTTAGAAAGGAACTTAATTGCACCATTTAAGATTAGGAAAGGTACAGGGGGAACAAAGTTATCAATTCCAAGCTTAAAATGCCATCGCACAATATGAGAATAAGTACTCATATGAATGGCGCAGCAAGAAAATTTAAAAACCAATAAAATGAAATACTTCTGCACACAGTAGAATTCAGTGCTGCAGGAGATCAGAGAGTCAAATGCAGTAGCTGTATTTTAAAAGGAAGCTGAATAATTTTATGACCACTATAAAAGAGGAGACATGCTTAAATTGCTGCAGGAGGTTAGAAATGAGGAAAAACTTCATAACTATAAAAGTAGTAAGACCCGGGTGTGGGCTTAGTCAAAGTATTTTGGTTTGCCACATTTTCTTTAGCTTTACCAGAATCTGTCACTCCTGTTAGACCAACAGGAACCTGTTCAGCCTCTAAACCCATGCTCTTCTGTTTTCTTCTGGGTGGCCCACCATCCTCTGTCTTCCTCACTTATAGCATCACCAAGGCATTTATTACAGACTCCCTGGTGATTTTTCCTCAGAAACGCATCCACCAAAGTGACCGGCCAGATGCTGTTTACTTTGCACACAGATTCCTGAAACCTACTTTATGCCCTCAGTCTCTCCTCCACTTCAAATCACATTATAGCCCCGAGGAGATATTGGGAGCAGACTCCAGACTACACCCAGAAATTCCATTAGATTTCAGAGCAGTTGCCTTAACCTCCTACACACCACAGACCACAATAATCTATCAGACCATGCTGGTTTAACCACCTCCTACCTCTCCCCAGGAGCCAACAATGGGCTTCTAGATATATTAGGATTTTCATTCTGTTGATTGTCTTTTGCGTCATTTCTTGGAGGTTGGCACCCTGAAATGATCTTTGTATTGGTGTAGCACTTCATATTTTTGTATCTGTATCACTTAATAATCATAGGAACTCACTATAAAAGTCAGGGTAGGGCAGATATTAACATAGACCATTGATAAATGAGGAACCAAGTTTCATTTCTGCTCAAGAGCTTTTATTTTCTGATTCCTGGTCCTTTTCAATACAAAAGATAATTTACTGTAGCTAAGCAATTGGTCATTTTACTCACAAATCTCCCTCCTTCCTCTGCCAACTTACTTAAATGTTCTACCACACCTAGAATCATCTAGTGTTTCTTTCTAATAGTTTTATTTCCTAGAATGCTATTTATTTCATAAAAACAACCTTCACTCACTTAGAATGATTTCATAGCCCAAGCAGTTATCCCTAATACACACATTTCTCAGGATTCTTTCCCTAGTCTGCTGAAAAATCATGTTTGCATCCATAAAATACCAAGATACAGATAAGGTGAATAAAATCCATGATGTTTGTCATTTTATATGCCTCACAAATTCAGACCATCTTCCATTTGAGTGTTCATATTTTCTTTCATTTATTCAATAAATATTTGAGCATCTTCTTTATGCAAAACACTGTGGATATGTAGCAGAGAATAAAACAGAACAGCATTCCTGCCTTTACTGAGTGTAGAGTTTAGTGAGAGAGACAGAAAACAAAGTAACTAAGAAATTTATAGACGTGTTAGAGTCTAAAAAAATGCAAATTTAGTAAAGGAGGAGAAAAGTGTCAGGATGGAGGCAAAGAGATAAAGAGGGTATATAAGTCCTCTCTGAAAAGATGACTTTTGAGTGAAAATGAGTGAAGCAAAAGAGATGCCTATGTGACTGTATGCTGTTGTTCATTTGCTCAGTCGTGTCCACCTCTTTGCGACCCAATGAACTGCAGCATACCAGGCTTCCCTGTCTTTCACCATCTCCAGGATGCTTGCTCAAACTCATGTCCATCGAGTCCATGATGCCATTCAATCATCTTGTTCTCTGTCGTCCCCTTCTCCTCCCGCCTTCAATCTTCCCCAGCATCAGGGTCTTTTCCAATGAATCAGTTCTTCGCATCAGGTGGCCAAAGTATTGGAGTTTCAGCTTCAACATCAGTCTTTCCAGCGAATATTCAGGACTGATTTCCTTTAGGATTGACTGGTTTGATCTTGCAGTCCAAGGGACTCTCAAGAGTCTTCTCCAACACCACAGTTTAAAAGATTTGATCCTTTGGTGCTTAGCCTTTTTATGGTCCAACTGTCACATCCATGAGTACTCGTAAAACCATAGCTTTGACTAGATGGACTTTTGTCGGCAAAGTAATGCCTCTGCTTTTTAATATGCTGTCTAGGTTGGTCATAGTTTTTCTTCCAAGAAGCAACCATTTTTTAATTTTGTGACTGCAGTCACCATCTGCAGTGATTTTGGAGCCCAAGAAAAGAAAGTCTGTCACTGCTTCCACTGTCTCTGTTTATTTGCCATGAAGTGATGGAACCAGATGCCATGATCTTAGTGTTTTGAATGTTGAGTTGAGTTTTAATCCAGCTTTTTGACTCTCCTCTTTCTCTTTCATCAAAAGGCTCTAGTTCTTCTTCACTTTCTGCCATAAGGGTGGTGTCATCTGCATATCTAAGGTTATTGATATTTCTCCCAACAATCTTGATTCCAGCTTGTGCTTCATCCAGCCCAGTATTTCTCTTGATGTACTCTGCATATAAGTTAAATAAGCAGGGAGACAATATACAGCCTTGATGTATTCCTTTCCCAATTTGAAACCAGTCTGTTGTTCTATGTCCAGTTCTAACTGTTGCTTCTTGACCTGCATATGAGTTTCTCAGGAGGCAGACAAGGTGGTCTGGTATTCCTGTCTCTTCAAGAATTTTTCACAGTGACTATATAAAGGAAGGGCATTTCATATAAAAGAACAGCAAATGCAAAGGCTCTGAGGGACAGCTTTGGCTATGTGCTTCAAGGATCAACAAAGAAGCTTGTGTGGTCAGAGTGGAATTAAGGAGGACAACAGTGGTAGAACCTAAGGTCAGAGAGACACCAGACACTTAGATAGTAATACAGGGCCTGGTAGGAGGTGGAGACCATGTGAGAAGAGAATGATATGAACTAAGTTATATTTTACACTGTGTCTATCTGATTCATTGAAAAGAGGCAAGAACAGAAGCAGGAAGATTAGTTAGGAATCTTTTGCATTAATCCAGACACTTGACTCAAGAGTTACAGTGAGAATGGTAAGAATGAGACAAATTCAGGATATATTTTGAAGGGTAGAATCAGTTTGATTTATGACAAATTATATGTAGAGTGCCAGAGAATGAAGAGGCAAGGATAACATGAAGATTTGGGCTAGAACAATAGAAAGATGAATTTTGTATTATGAAAATATGGACAACAACCGTTAAGACAGATTTGGAGGTAGGGAATATGAGCAGATCTTCTTGGAAAATATTAAGTTGTGGTGCCTATTAGACATTCCTGTGGAACCTCAAGTAAGCACTGTGTGTGCGAAATATTTGGATGCATTTGGATTTTTAAGTTCAGAGATGGAGTACATGGGGAGACTTAAACATAGGCATTGATAAGCATGTAGATAGATGGTGAAGATATACCTAGAAATGAAACAGTATGAGATCCCCTGGGGAGTGGGAGAGAAGGAATCAAAAAGAGAAAAATTTAAGGAGTGGGACCTGCACATTTCAACATGTAGTAATTGGACAGATGGAGATGGTAAAGACATAACTAGAAAAGTAAAAGGAAAGTAGGTAAATGTGCATCTCAGAAGTCAAGTGAGGAAAGTATTTCAAGGACGGAGTGATAATCTGTGTCAAATGCTTATGAGAGGTTAAGTGAGATATAAGAAATAATCTTTAGATTCAGCAAAAAGGAAATCACTGGTGACCTTGATGAGAACAGTTTCACTGGTGTAGTAAGGAGTAATGGATGATTTAAGTGGGTTCAAAGGAGAAAGGAGAAGAGTAATCGGAAGCAGAAAGCCAGCAAACACAGATAATTCTTTCAAGGAATAATGGGATCATAGTTAAAGACGGAATTAGGGACATGAGAGGTTATTATTATCTTTGATATTAGAAAAATAAGGACACAGTTATAATCTAATTGAAATAATCCAATTTAATGGGGTTTGGTGAGCTACAGAAGAAGTGTTGTCTCTAAGGAAGGAAGGCAGGTTGGGGTGAAGTCCCTCATGGAGTATTTGCCTTAGCCAGGAATATCAACCTCCCTTACAGCAAAGAAGACAAAGTAGATTTGAGCTAAGGGTGGGTGATTAGAGCATGTGGAAATTTCTTCTGATTGCTCTGAAGCAGTATTATTAGGCAAGAGTTAGAATGAGACAGGGGTTTGCAGGAGGATTGAAACCGAGGAAGTACATAGCACAAACCTTGGAGACTGAGAGAATGGATGGATTGGCAGGATAAGCTGTGCCGTGAAAGTAATGATCATGTGTTACAAGTGAAACCAGTCATTGCAAGGGTGCATTTTGTCTCACTTATACTGGCTGCCTGGACTCAATCACGGAAGCACTCAGAAAGCTTTTCTCACCAAGGTTGTTATTTAGCCAAGTATAACAAAGGGAGTGGGGACCAGGGAGTTGAGAGTACAGTAGGTCCTCCACAGGCATGAGCACCACATTCAGAGAGATTCAATCAACTGGAGATTGAATTTTTTTTCTTTTTTTAAATTTCAAAAAGTTCCAAAAAGCAAAATTTGAATTTACTACACACTAACAACTATTTACATAGCATTTACATTATATTTGATATTACAAGCAAACTATACCATTATTTAAAGTATCTGGGAGGATGTGTGCAGATTATATGGAAATACCCTCTTATATATGGGACTTGAGCATCTCCAGATTTTGCTATCTCTGGAGGGATAGGAGAGAGGGAAGGGTTCCTGTAACCAATCCCCTGTGGATACTGGATTCTTAGGGAAGACTGTATTTGAAAATAAGTGAATGAGTATAATTATTGGCCATAAATTTTATTTTTTTTTTAATTTTATTTTTAAACTTTACAATATTGTATTGGTTTTGCCAAATATCAAAATGAATCCGCCACAGGTATACATGTGTTCCCCATCCTGAACCCTTCTCCCTCCTCCCTCCCCATACCCTCCCTCTGGGTCGTCCCAGTGCACCAGCCCCAAGCATCCAGTATCGTGCATCGAACCTGGACTGGCGACTCGTTTCATACATGATAGTATACATGTTTCAATGCCATTCTCCCAAATCTTCCCTCCCTCTCCCTCTCCCACAGAGTCCATAAGACTGTTCTATATATCAGTGTCTGTTTTGCTGTCTCGTATACAGGGTTATTGTTACCATCTTTCTGAATTCCATATATATGTGTTAGTATACTGTATTGGTGTTTTTCTTTCTGGCTTACTTCACTCTGTATAATAGGTTCTAGTTTCATCCACCTCATTAGAACTGATTCCAATGAATTCTTTTTAATGGCTGAGTAATACTCCATTGTGTATATGTACCACTGCTTTCTTATCCATTCATCTGCTGATGGACATCTAGGTTGCTTCCATGTCCTGGCTATTGTAAACAGTGCTGCGATGAACATTGGGGTACACGTGTCTCTTTCCTTTCTGGTTTCCTCAGTGTGTATGCCCAGCAGTGGGATTGCTGGATCATAAGGCAGTTCTATTTCCAGTTTTTTAAGGAATCTCCACACTGTTCTCCATAGTGGCTGTACTAGTTTGCATTCCCACCAACAGTGTAAGAGGGTTCCCTTTTCTCCACACCCTCTCCAGCATTTATTGCTTGTAGACTTTTGGATTGCAGCCATTCTGACTGGCGTGAAATGGTACCTCATTGTGGTTTTGATTTGCATTTCTCTGATAATGAGTGATGTTGAGCATCTTTTCATGTGTTTGTAAGCCATCTGTATGTCTTCTTTGGAGAAATGTCTATTTAGTTCTTTGGCCCATTTTTTGATTGGGTCATTTATTTTTCTGGAATTGAGCTGTAGGAGTTGCTTGTATATTTTTGAGATTAGTTGTTTGTCAGTTGCTTCATTTGCTATTATTTTCTCCCATTCTGAAGGCTGTCTTTTCACCTTGCTAATAGTTTCCTTTGATGTGCAGAAGCTTTTAAGTTTAATTAGGTCCCATTTGTTTATTTTTGCTTTTATTTCCAATATTCTGGGAGGTGGGTCATAGAGGATCCTGCTGTGATGTATGTCGGAGATTTTAAACTAAATAAGAGGTTAGGAGAGGAGGTCAGGGATCTAGAGAAAGTGAGAAGGTAGCAGGATCGTGAGGGGTGGGGGCAGTGAAAATACTCGCACTTGAGGTAACTGAGGAAGCAAACTTGGAAGAAGGGATGGGGAAATAATCAGTTAATGGGATGTTTGAAATTGTGGTAACATGCATTTGGATAAGGAAAAAATCAAGGTTATAGCCACAGGACTCATTGGCTGATGTCCAGTGGAGGCTAAGAAACTGTAAGTGCAGAGGACTAACTGGAAAGATGGCATGTATGCGTGGACTTTGAGTCACTAAGCATGTGACAAGTGGTACTGGAGTGAGGAACAGTAAGATAAATCCTCAAAGGATACAGCATACTAGCCAAAGGGATGGATGGATGGGGCAGTGGAAGGTGGCAACAAAAGATATAACAGATGACACTCTAGTCTGATGACAGGAGAGTAACAGTTCAGTCTCTTCAAGGAAGAGGAGAATGGAAAGAATTATTTGGAAGTGGTCAAAAGTAAATGGTCTAATCCATCTCATTCTTTTCCACAAGGAATGTAAGAGACAAATGTTATATTTGGTGGCTCTTCCAGGAAAGTAAGGCAGGTTTTAGTTAAATGATAAAAGTGAAAAGAACTCTGACAGAACAGGTTGAAAACAGATGTTTTTGCCAGTTGACCCCTTGTTTCAGAAAAGTGAACATGGCTCAGGAGTGAGGAAATAAGAATGAGTCTGGGATGAGTTCCTGGGCTTCTGCTGGTACCTACCTGAGCAGGAGTGAAATGCATGGTAAGGTCAGTCGTCATGGCCCCAAGGCTGTGAGCTATCTTCTCATGTGTTCAGTCGCTCAGCCATGTCCAATTGTTTGCAACAGTCCCATGGACTGGCATGCACCAGGTTCCGCTGTCCATGGAATTTTCCAGGCAAGAACATTGGAGTGTGTTGCCATTTCTTCCTCCAGGGGATCCTCCTGACCCAAGGATTGAACCCACCTCTCCTGCATCTCCTGCATTGGCAGCAGATTATTTACCACCATGCCACCTGGGAAGTCCAGTCCTTATGAGAGAGCTCTCATTTCAGTGAGTGAGCTCTTGTTCAGGAACTTTAAGAGTTCTAGACTCCTAATTTTGGAAACATGGCAGTTGCAGAAGGGCAATCTTATTCCTAAGGCACATCTCCTGAACCCTGCTGCCGCGGCCTGCAGAGAAATGGCTGTCCCTGGTGCTCTGGCCCTCCCTGACTCCCGTCAGTAGTCTCCAAGGCTGACGAGACTGGAAAGGCAGCAGTCAGCCCTCCTCTTGGCGCCTCCCTCCCAGCACAGCGGTAGCCTAAGTCATCTACAGATAGTGAAACAGCTCAGTTGGCTTGTGAAGAATTTTAAAGAAAACCCTAACCATACTTCCATATATATTCATTTTATTAGAGTACATACATATATTTCATTCATTAGAGTATATGAAATATTCACACACAAAAAAAATCTGGAAGGAGGAAATATTGGAAGCCTACAGCTTCAAAAGAAAACTAGCTGGTCTCCTTTGGTTATTAATTCCTTTTTCTGAGTGTTAACACATCAAGTTTAGCCTGAAGAAATGCAGAGTTGGTACTAAATTCTATATGTTTTCCAGATAGCATTACTAAAGAAAATACATGATAACCAATTAAATAATAGGGCTTCCCAGGTGGCACTAGTGGTTAAAAACCCCTGCCAGGGCAGAAGACATAAGAGACTCTGATTCAGTCCCTGGGTTGGGAAGATCCCCTGGAGGAGGGCATGGTGACCCACTCCAGTATTCTTGCCTGGAGAATCCCATGGACAAAGCCTCGTGGGCTACAGTCCATAGGGTCATACCAAGTTGGACACAACTGAAGCGACTTTGCTCACACACACAATTAAATAGTAAATTTTAAAAGTATAAGTGTGCCCCATGTCATTTTTCTCTTTATTGTATTTATACTTGCTATATTTGACAAGCTTTTTCCTAAGGGAATTTTAGGAAATTAATAGGTATGTTCAGATGGCTAACAGTGGTCTGTCTTAGAGTAACAAGCCCTGAATGCATATGCTTCAGAAATAGTGAAAGGTTTTAAAGCCTTCTTCTCCCAAGTTATCCATTCTAGCTTTCCTGTGTCACCAGCTGAGTTTGAAAGGATACAGCTAAAGCTGAAATAAGCCAATAGTCACCTAAGGTGTTCTCGCTCTGTTTTCCCAATTCATTACTATTGTTGCTCTTCAGTCAATGAGTCGTGTCTGACTCTCTCTGACCCCATGGACTGCAGTACGCTAGGTGCCTCTGTTTGCCCAATACACCCATTATTTCCAACGGCTTCACAATTTCAAGGGATGGCTTAGAGAATGAAGACAAAAACAGTACAAGAGATTGGATCTGGTAACCATTAAAAGGTGGTTTCAACGAGATTCCACAGTAATGGGACAAAAAGAAGACACTCTCAGGGATGGTGCCCAAAACAACACCCCCATCCTATCATAGGCCTTTCACAGCACTAGCCTTCCCTGTGGAGTTTCTGCATAAACCTGGATAAATAAATATTCTACATATTTTCACCCTAACAAATTTTAAAGAAAAAAATAGAAGATGGAAAAAAATCTTTTCCATTGAAATATTTCAAAATTCCTAATTTAAATGTAAAGAATTTAGAATACTACATTGTTTGCCACTTCTGTTCTACTTACTTACAGCAAAGATGATGTTCCTTAATTACTGAAGGTCAACAGTCACCAGAGCATACCCTGTGTTATACAACCAAAAGTGAAAGCCATTTGGGAGGCTGAAACAGAAAGAAATGCATTATATTAAAATCTACTATCAATCCAGAAGGCAGGAGCCAGATGGATAAATCAGACAGACTTCAAATAATCACTCTATATGAACCTGCAAATTTAGCCACATCCCTATCTCAAAAGCTAACACATTTCATGATCTTTCTCATATTTAAATCTAGATAAGTGAATTTCCAATATCCTTTGAGGATGCAGCTGTTGTTTAACACTGTGATTTCATATTTATACAGCTCCTCTCATCATAGGATCTTAGACCATTTTACCAGCATAATTCAGTATTAATAACCATAAAAAAACAATAATTTCAGCTACAGTATTCTACTGGGCAACTAGTCAGTAACACATTTATTTTCCTGGGCATTTGGAAGTCCCTGTTTTAACCTCAAGGAGAAAATACCACCAAATCTTCTGATCCCCCAGAGGAAAATAAAAAACAACCAACGCCAGCCAACAGGACAAAAGAGTGATGTTTCAAAACAAACTCCATTTTCAGGAACATCTAGAAAACCCTTTATGTGTTTCAGGAAAGAGGAGATCAGTTTGGTAATGTGGTGAAAATTTTTGACAACATTTATATAGGAAAAGAAACCAAGATTTTTACACAGATTAGACTAGTTGGATAAATTTATATTTTTTAATTAATGTGACAACTCCACCAAAATAGAAAGAACTACAAGCAAGAAAATAAGCAAGTGTACTTATTCTGTCTTATAACCAAGAATACCATCTTGTGTGTGTGAAAATTAACTGTAAAACTTGGCAGATTCTCACCAGATGCAGAGAATGATTTTTAAGCAGTTCAAATAACTAGGATAACTAGGCCTCATTCATCCACATCAAACTTGCTCCCCACAAGTGGATGTCATTCACTCAAATTGGGTCATGAACTGAAGAAGTAGCATGCTGGGAAGACAGACTGAACCCTGGACATCATTATACACTGTGGGATTACCAAGTAGCTCCAGAAAGAAGTTGTATTTCCATGTCACAGTGATCCGAGATGGATTTAGGACAAGACAAGGAAAGTAATAAGGATGTCTGTGAATGTCATGAATTCTACTAAATCAGTTAGTTGCTAAGATATAGAAGATTTTCCCTACCCTCTTCCTCACCCCAGTGCTACAAAGGCCATGAAGTTAACAAGCGCAAGGGACTGGAGTGCTCTGCCAGTGCTCAGCTGCTGCAGGGGACTCCCAAATGGAAAATTACTCTGATTGTGGCCGAACAATTTGAGAAGGCAAGTGCCATCCACAATACTGAACCTCTCCGCTAAAGCTCAGAAAAAGGCCTAAGTGTTTATCCCATCCTAAAGACACAATTAGCTCAAGTTTTTATCTCCACATCTGAAGAGCTTACGTCAGCCTAGTGCTGCAGGAGCATTTCTGGTGGAGAAAGGAAGGATGGAGTCCCACACCGGGTTGGTTCCTTTTTTCTTCCACTAACTGGCTTTTTGAATAAGCAGCAATTAATCACCCTCCTCTGCCTACAAAGACAAAATTAGAGCTTTGTATTCTAACTCTATTTGATGAGTATTTAGGGTAAAGAAATAGCAACGTGGTCAGCTCCTTCAGAATCAAAATAATAGCTTATGCAGAGTGTCATGAATAAGCAATTTTTTTATCTCCACAAGAATTTTTTCAGCACAAAGTATTTAAAAAAAAAATGGAAAGTTGTTGAATCATCTTTGGAGGGGTATAAAGCACAAATTAATACATTGCTAGTGATCTCAACAAACAAGTGCAAAGAACATTCAACCAAAAGGGTGTTGCCCATTAATGTTACTATAAGAGGCTACACTTGATCTTTCACTACTCTGTATTCTTTCACTGAACTCTCTAAATATTTGTCCTTTGAAGCAAAATCCGATTTTTTCAAATTTTCAAAATTTGTATGGAAACTCATCTCATCTGATGAATAAGAGCCCCTAAACTGACCACATTGAAAAACAATATTCCTTGGTGAGCATCATGTTTATCACATTCACTCAGACTGAGAAATTTCCCTGTATAAGACTCCAAGATGGAAAGGTACAAATAAGAATACTTGTGTAACCTAACCACCCTACCCATTAAGGAGCTTAAAGTCTACTGGGGAGAGAAAAGCAGATACCTGGGCAATTGCAGAATACCTCAAAGGATTTACAGAGTGATCTAAGAGCACCTAAAAAGGAATTATTAATGAGAAGATTGGCTGAGAATGTTGAATTTAATCTGGGCCTTGGGAGATGAGTAAATCTGTAACAGAAGAAATCAGTGATGGATGGAAAGGAAGTTCTAGTGAAAAAAAAATATGAGAGCAAAGTAACAACAGACAAGAAAGTTTAGAGTGTGTTTATGATGCCACAATTATCCTGTTGTAAGTCAAGGCTTATGTGCAAAATAAGAGGCTCAAAAAGTAGAAAAGTGGTCATCAAAAAATGTACCACTGGATAGGACCTGAGAGAATATATGATTCTGCTCTCTTCTTTCATAGATGAAGAAACAAAAACTATCTAGTCTAAACTGTAAGTTCCCAAGGATCACTAGACCCAGCCAAAAGTCAACCCAAATCTGCCAAACAGTT
Source organism: Bubalus kerabau (assembly GCF_029407905.1). NCBI lineage: Eukaryota > Metazoa > Chordata > Mammalia > Artiodactyla > Bovidae > Bubalus > Bubalus kerabau. Next base: position 3,985,923 of record NC_073635.1, on the reverse strand, counting down.
TCCTCTGCACCACTCCACATGTAGGTTGGCATCACCTTGTGGAAGGCTGTGCTTGAAAGCAACAGTGAGTATGAAGTATTTGAGCAGGAGAATGATGTGATCAGATATGTATACAGTATAGGAAACTCTGAAAGCAGGTAGAAGAGACTGGAGAGAGAAATACTGATGAAAAATCTTCTGTAGCCATCAAAGTTGGAGAATAATCTGCACCAGATCTGTGATGACTGAAATAGAAAGGAAGCAGGGGATTCAAGTGTCATTTCAAGAATAAAATTGCTGCAACTTGGTGATGAGAGAGAGAAAAGAATTACAGATGATGAGAAAGCTTTAGGACTTGAGTAAAGCATAATATCCTATCACCTGAGAAAGGAAAAGGAGAAAAAAGAAAAGACTTAGAGGGATAAAACATTTAACTCTGTGTTCTCCAATCTTGGTGAAACATTCAATTGCTCATTAGAAACTAAGATCTAAGTCTCTGCTCAAGTTTCTGGCCCCTAGAGAATGCATGCAAAGATCAAAGACAGAAGAGGTTAAAACAGCATCTTTATTAATGACTGGTGAAGAACAACAGCAAAATGTTAAGTTTGGGGACACTGTACACTGGATATGTACAAAAAGAACTTTTATTTTTTACCCAAGTCAATTGTTTGGCATGAAGAGTAATTTGTCTACAGGGCAAACCCTGAGTCAAATTCCCAGACAGCATTAGGAATTCAGTTTAGTTCAGTTGCTCAGTCGTATCCAACTCTTTGCTGCCCCATGGACTGCAGCACACCAGGCTTCCCTGCCCATCACCAACTCCTAGAGTTTACTCAAACTCATGTCCATTGAGTCAGTGATGCCATCCAACCATCTCATCCTCTGTCGTCCCCTTCTCCTCCTGCCTTCAATCTTTCCCAGCATCAGTGTTTTTTCAAATGAGTCAGTTCTTCACATCAGGTGGCCAAAGTATTGGAGTTTCAGCTTCAGCATCAGTCCTTCCAATAAATATTCAGGACTGATTTCCTTTAGGATGGACTGGTTGGATCTCCTTGCAGTCCAAAGGACTTGCAAGAGTCTTCTCCAACACCACAGTTCAAAAGCATCAATTCTTCAGTGGTCAGCTTTCTTTACAGTCCAACTCACACATCCATACATGACCACTGGAAAAACCATAGCTTTGACTAGACTGCGCAGCACTGGAGCGACTTTGAGAAGATACCCCCTGTCCAAAGGCAAAAGAAAAGCCCCAGAAAGACAGTTTTGAAATTGCTTTTAGAATCAAACCCCACACCTGCCTGAGATGCTCAGAAGGCTAAAATAAACCTTGTGCACACCAGGACCCAGAGAGCCCACAGAGACTGAGACAGAACTGTGTTTGACTGTTTCCTGTGAAGGTACCTGTCAGCAGTGGCCTGCTGCAGGGGCAGGGGCTCTGGGTGCAGCAGACCTGAGTGTTGCATAAGCCTCTTGCAATAGGTCACCATTAACCCCATCATAGAGCCAGCAGAACTTACACAGGACTGGGGAAACAGACTCTTGGAGGGCACAGGCAAACCTTGTGTGCAACAAGACCCAGGAGAAAGGAGCAGTGACCCCACAAGAGACGACCCAGACTTGCCCATGAGTGTCCAGGAGTCTCTGTCAGAGGTGTGGGGTGGAGGTGGCCTGCTGCCGGGTTGGGGGCACTGAGTGCCTCCTTTTGAAGGAGGTAGTCATTGTCTTCATTACCTCCATCATAGTTTGGCCTCAGGTCAAAGAATAGGTCAGGTCAAACTCTGCCCATCAACAGAAAATTGGATTAAAGATTTACTGAGCATGGCCCCACCCATCAGAACAAGACCCAGTTTTCCCCATAGTCAGTCTCGCCCATCAGGAAGTTTGCATAAGCCTTTAATCATTCTCCATCAGAGGGCAGTTCAGTTCAGTTCAGTTCAGTCACGCAGTCATGTCCGACTCTTTGTGAGCCCTTGAATTGCAGCACGCCAGGCCTCCCTGTCCATCACCAACTCCCGGAGTCCACTCAAACTCATGTCCATCAAGTCGGTGATGCCATCCAGCCATCTCATCCTCTGTCATCCCCTTCTCCTCCTGCCTCCAATACCTTCCAGCATCAGAGTCTTTTCCAATGAGTCAACTCTTCGCATCAGGTGGCCAAAGTACTGGAGTTTTAGCTTTAGCATCAATCCTTCCAATGAACACCCAGGACTGATCTCCTTCAGAATGGACTGGTTGGTTCTCCTTGCAGTCCAAGGGAGTCTCAAGAGTCTTCTCCAACACCACAGTTCAAAAGCATCAATTCTTTGGCGCTCAGCTTTCTTTACAGTCCAACTCTCACATCCATACATGACCACTGGAAAAACCATAGCCTTGACTAGATGGACCTTTGTTGGCAAAGTAGTGTCTCTGCTTTTGAATATGCTATCTAGGTTGGTCATAACTTTCCTTCCAAGGAGTAAGCGTCTTTTAATTTCATGGCTGCAATCACCATCTGCAGTGATTTTGGAGCCCCAAAAAATAAAGTCTGACACTTTCCACTGTTTCCCCATCTACTTGCCACGAAGTGATGGGACCAGATGCCATGATCTTCGTTTTCTGAATGTTGAGCTTTAAGCCAACTTTTTCACTCTCCTCTTTCACTTTAATCAAGAGGCTTTTTATTTCCTCTTCACTTTCTACAATAAGAGTGATGTCATCTGCATATCTGAAGTTATTGATATTTCTCCTGGCAATCTTGATTCCAGCTTGTGCTTTGTCGGGAGCCATGTTAGGCATTACTGACAAAATGGAGGCACGGCCCCAGCCCCCTCTCCTCATTCCGCAGGCATGGACCCAGGATGAAGGACTTGGCTCTTGTGAGTCTGCCTTGTTTCTTCCTTTCTTCGGTTTGAGTTGCCTGGAAAGAATGTTAAGGTGCTTATTGTTCTCGGGAGAAGCCTGAGAAAGCACAAAGCCTTCTGCAGTTGTGATTAGAAAATTATCTATAAACTAACCATTGCCATTTGTTCAAGGATTTTTACAAAGAATGTCCCAGGATGATCGCGTAGGCCGCACCTTGAGGCCATGGGAAGGATTTTTATCTGAGACCTGTTTGTGAGGGAAATGTTTATGGCAAAGGAAGTTTGCTGAGTTTAGGGTTTAGGAATAATTAAGAATAGTTAGAAGCCTTTTTAGGAGATAGTGAGCTTAAGATACTAGGGGAAAGCAGGATTTAGAAAGAAATAAACTGAGGAATGTGGTATGAAGCCCAGACATAAGCATGAGTTACAATGTAATCACAAGTAAACACGATTCTGAGAAAATCACTGAAGCAGGAACTCTGTTTGAAGGGCAACAATGAGACAATAACCTGGGTGAGGGGGAACTGAAAATGTCAAACCTCTGACCTAATGCTTTTGAAAAAGTATAAAAGAGAACATGATGCTTGAAATAAACATGTAGTCCCGTACCTCGAGTCAGAGGCTACATCATTTCCTGCCAACACCGCTCATCCCTTCAAGCTGATCCCCTGGCTGCTGGAGCTGGACTCCGGCAGTGCTTCTTCCAGCCCAGAGTTTCTCATGATGTACTCTGCATATAAGTTAAAAAAGCATGTATACCTGTGGCGGATTCATTTTGATATTTGGCAAATCTAATACAGTTATGTAAAGTTTAAAAATAAAATAAAATTAAAAAAAAAAAAGAAATTTCACCCGAAAAAAAAATAAAAAAAATAAAAAAAAATTAAAAAAAAAAAAAAGCAGGGTGACAACAGCCTTGACATACTCCTTTTCCTATTTGGAACCAGTCTGTTGTTCCATGTCCAGTTCTAACTGTTGCTTCCTGACCTGCATACAGATTTCTCAAGAGGCAGGTCAGGTGGTATGGTAGTCCCATCTCTTTCAGAATTTTCCACAGTTTATTGTGATCCACACAGTCAAAGGCTTTGGCATAGTCAATAAAGCAGAAATAGACATTTTTCTGGAACTCTCTTGCTTTTTCCATGATCCAGAGGATGTTGGCAATTTGATCTCTGGTTCATCTGCCTTTTCGAAAACCAGCTTGAACATCTGGAAGTTCACGGTTCATGTATTGCTGAATCCTGGCTTGGAGAATTTTGAGCATTACTTTACTAGCGTGTGAGATGAGTGCAATTGTGCGGTAGTCTGAGCATTCTTTGGCATTGCTCAATTCTTTGAGATTGGTGGCCACTGCTGAGTTTTCCAAATTTGCTGGCATATTGAGTGCAGCACTTTCACAGCATCATCTTTCAGGATTTGAAATAGCTCAACTGGAATTCCATCACCTCCATTAACTTTGTTCATAGTGATGCTTCCTAAGGCCCACTTGGCTTCACATTCCAGGATGTCTGGCTCTAGGTCAGTGATCAAACCATCGAGATTATCTGGGTCATGAAGATCTCTTTTGTACAGTTCTTCTGTGTATTCTTGCCACCTCTTAATATCTTCTGCTTCTGTTAGGTCCATACCATTTCTGTCCTTTATCAAGATCATCTTTGCATTAAATGTTCCCTTGGTATCTCTAATTTTCTTGAAGAGATCTCTAGGTTTTCCCATTCTGTTGTTTTCCTCTCTTTCTTTGCATTGATCGATGAGGAAGGCTTTCTTATCTCTTCTTGCTATTCTTTGGAACTCTGCATTCAGACGCTTATATCTTTCCTTTTCTCCTTTTCGCTTCTCTTCTTTTCACAACTATTTGTAAGGCCTCCCCAGACAGCCATTTTGCCTTTTTGCATTTCTTTTCCATGGTGGTGGTCTTGATCCCTGTCTCCTGTACAATGTCACAAACCTCCGTCCATAGTTCCTCAGACACTGTCTATCAGATATAGTCTCTTAAATCTATTTCTCACTTGCACTGTATAATCATAAGGGATTTGATTTAGGTCATACCTAAATGGTCTAGTGGTTTTACCTACTTTCTTCAATTTAAGTCTGAATTTGGCAATAAGGAGTTCATGATCTGAGCCACAGTCAGCTCCTGGTCTTGTTTTTGTTGACTGTATAGAGCTTCTCCATCTTTGGCTTCAAAGAATACAATCAGTCTGATTTCAGTGTTGACCATCTGGTGATATCCACGTGTAGAGTCTTCTCTTGTGTTGTTGGAAGAGGGTGTTTTCTATGACCAGTGCATTCTCTTGGCAAAACTCTATTAGCCTTTGCCCTGCTTTGTTCCGTACTCCAAGGCCAAATTTTCCTGTTACTCCAGGTGTTTCTTGACTTCCTACTTTTGCATTCCAGTCCCCTATAATGAAAAGGACATCTTTTTTGAGTGTTAGTTCTGAAAGGTCTTGTAGGTCTTCATAGAACCATTCAACTTCAGCTTCTTCAGCGTTACTGGTTGGGGCATAGGCTTGGATTACAGTGATATTGAATGGTTTGCCTTGGAAATGAACAGAGATCATTCTGTCATTTTTGAGATTGCATCCAAGTATTGCTTTTTGGACTCTTTTGTTGACCATGATGGCTACTCCATTTCTTCTGAGGGATTCCTGCCTACAGTAGTAGATATAATGATCATCTGAGTTAAATTCACCCATTCCAATCCATTTCAGTTCGCTGATTCCTAGAATGTCATTAACTCTTGCCATCTCCAGTTTGACCACTTCCAATTTGCCTTGATTCATGGACCTGACATTCCAGGTTCCTATGCAATATTACTCTTTACAGCATCGGACCTTGTTTCTATCACCAGTCACACCCACAACTAGGTATTGTTTTTGCTTTGGCTCCATCCCTTCATTCTTTCTAGAGTTATTTCTCCACTGATCTCCTGTAGCATATTAGGCACCTACTGACCTGGGGAGTTCCTCTTTCAGTATGCTATCATTTTGCCTTTTCATACTGTTCATGGGGTTCTCAAGGGAAGAATACTGAAGTGGTTTGCTATTCCCTTCTCCAGTGGACCACATTCTGTCAGACCTCTTCACCATGACCCACCCATCCTAGGTGGCCCCACAGGGCATGGCTTAGTTTCACTGAGTTAGACAAGGCTGTGGTCCATGTGATCAGATTATGTGATTCTGTGATTATGGTTTCAGTATGTCTGCCCTCTGATGCCCTCTGGCAACACCTACTGTCTTTCTTGGGTTTCTCTTACCTTGGATGAGGGGTATCTCCTCATGGCCGCCCCTCCTGACCTTGAACGTGCAGTAGCTCCTCTCAGCCCTCCTGTGCCTGTGCAGCCACCACTCTTTGGACATGGGGTTGCTCCTCTGGGCAGCCTCCCCTGACCAGAGGAAAGCAGACCGAATGAAAACCACAATCACAGAAAACTAGTCAAACTCATCACATGCACCACAGCCTTGTCTAACTCAGTGAAACTATGAGCCATGTAGGGCCACCCAAGATGGACTGGTCATGGTGGAGAGTTCTGACAAAACATGGTCCACTGGAGAAGGAAATGACAAACCACTTCAGTATTCTTGCCTTGAGAACCCCGTGAACAGTATGAAAAAGTGAAAAGATAGAACACTGAAAGATGAATTTCCATGTCAGTAGGTGCCCAATATGCTACTGGAGACGAATGGAAAAATAATTCCAGAAAGAATGAAGAGGCTGAGCCAAAGTGAAAACAATGTCCAGTTGTGGATGTGACTGGTGACGGAAGTAAAGTCCAATGCTGTAAAGAACAGTATTGCATAGAAACCTGGAATGTTAAGTCCATGAATCAAGGTAAATTGGAAGTGGTCAAACAGAGGATGGCAAGAGTGAACGTCGACATTAAGGGATACTTCAGCACTTACATGAAGATAGGCTGCAGACAAGACTCCCTTCCCGTAAGAGTCGACAAAGGAAAAGGAGATCTTCTGCCTGGTTCCTTATTTTGAGGACAGTAGCTTCATCCTCTAAGAAATGATTGTCCAATGAGCACCAAGCTCTAACCAAGCTGAATAACTCATCTTCCTCCTCAAAGCAAACTGAGAGAAGCAGAAGCTTCCTGCCAGCATGCCTCTGCAAATGCCAGATTTCCGACAGAGTAAAAAGAACAGAGAACTTCCTTGTTCTATGTCCTAAGGCAGAAACCTGAGAGTCACCTTCAACAATATTCCATTCTCCCAAAACAGTTGACTGATCCTTAAATCCAATCAGCTCTGCCTCCCGAACACAGCCCAACTCTGTCCTCACTTGCCCATCTACACTGGTACTGCTTTCATATCTCCCTTAGATCAGTACAGTAGCATCTCCCTAACAATGTCACAATCTGTGGCTTCACAACTTTACATTTCATTCTTTACAATACTGAGAGATACTAAAATGCAATATAGGGACTTCCCTGGTGATCCAATGGTTAAGACTCCTCGTTTCAAATGCAGGAGGCATGTGTTTGATCCCTGGTTGGGGAACTAAGATCCCACAGCACAGCCACAAAAAATAAATAAATAAATAAATGCAATGTAATTCTCTTTCCTCTCACTTAAAGCTCTCCATGTGCTCCAAGTCATTTGGATAATATCCAAATACTTGACAGTATTAAATTTGTTACAATTATTTGTTGTCAAATTCTTCTATCTTACTAAATTCTGGGTTCTTTTATTGCAAGAACCTTTTCTAATTTATTGCTTCAAAGCCTAGCAATGTGTTGAAGTGTTCAAAAATGTATTTTGACCTGTACAAAATCCTCCAATATTTGAGCCTGCCTATTTCTCTAACCATGTGTCCTATCTGTGACAGCTTTATCAGTTCCTGCCTACCTTTCACACAAGTTTTAATCTCAAGTATATCAAACTATTTGCTAGTAACTGAGCACTTTTTTGTGACAGAGGATGAGATGGTTGGATGGCATCACTGACTGAATGGACATGGGTTTGGGTGGACTCTGGGAGTTGGTGATGGACAGAGAGGCCTGGCGTGCGGCGGTTCATGGGTTCGCAAAGAGTTGGACACGACTGAGTGACCGAACTGAGCACTTTTTTGCTCTTTCTCCTCACATTTGCATATAGCCTTTGCCTCTTTCCTTTTGTTTCTCTTTTTCTCCTACATATATTCCTGCATATTATCTATATTTCAAAATATAAGCTTATGCCCCTTTCCTCTAAATAGATTTTCCTTTTAATCCTTTCTTCTCATTGCGCCACTGGGCCCAGAGTGAATAGAAAACTCTTCCCATAGCTATCTATGCATGTCTCTATCTCTTCATTTATCAAAATGTTTTTTAATGGTTATTTATCTTCTTCTTTTCCTATATAGATGAGAAAACAAAAAATACTGCAGGCCATATCAGTAAACAAAGAATGTTGCAGCCATCAAGCCATCACATTACAGCTGCCCAGATGGTGAGCCTTGAGGGGACTCAGGATGAGAAAACACTGGATACTGGCCACAGATAGCTGAGGTGCATATCAAAGGAATGCTTTCACTGAGCCCAGACTTCCATCTTCGGTATACATAGAAAAGCATTAAATTACTTAACTTGAGCTATTACTTTGCTGTACTTAACATTGCTCTTAAACTTTGGGTGTTCCAACTCTCTGGTCTTTGTTGCAAAAATTCCTACATATCCTGGATGCCCCAACCTTGTCTTTTTGGAGCAGTCTCAAGAGTTATCTGAGATGCTGTGTTTCAGGCTTAAAACCTGAAAGTGTTAGTCACTCAGTTGTGTCTGACTCTTTGTGACCCCATGGCTTATAGCCCATCAGGCTCCTTTGTCCATGGAATTCTCCAGGCAACAATACTGGAGTGGGTAACCATTCTCCACGGGATCTTCCCAACCCAGGGATCAAACATTCTCCAGGGGATCTTCCCAACCCAGGTCTCCTGCATTGCAGGCAGATTCTTTACCATCTGAGCCACCAGGAGTGTCCCAGGCTTAAGACCTCAGATCTGTCCACTGAATAAAACATAATTCTCAACTTTTTAACTGTGAAATTGGTTTAGTTGACAGACACTGTTTCCTGTAGAGAAGCTGAGATACAGGCACAGGTCTTCATGTGGATGATACATACAGAGATTTGGCAACTATAGAATGAAAGGAGGGAGGGATGGAAAGAAGAAATGAAAGGATAAAGCAAGGAAAGGAAAAAGATGTTCAGGATTTTACATATTCAGTTTTTCAATAGAACATTCTTCGGGAAGTGTCCAACAGATCGACAGGGTGGAGTGGAGAGAAGGCTGAACATCTATTCCTCTGTCTTCCTGATAAATACTTTGTTTTACCAAACCTTCAGAAACAATTCAGTTACTAAAGAGTTCATTCTAAATTGCATTTCAAGTTGTTAGGAGACAGTAAAAACAAATCTTTTAAGAAAAGCCAAGTTTTATTAAGTATTTAACTTTCTCCTAAGGCTTATGCAAGTCAGAAATGGTCTGCTATTCAATTAAATGGTGCAACTATAAAAAGTAAATAAGGTCAAATTTGCCTATATTTATGAATTATTTGACAATTCCTCTACTGGAAGAGTATCACATACCTCCAAATACTGTTTGATTGCTGCCTTCTCTCTGGGCTGTTGCATTTCATGGCCATGGTCAGAATCATGAAAAACAACATTCCAAAAACTAAACTATACTCCATTTTTTTCCTCTGATGAAAGACAAGGGTCCTTCAAAAAATTCTTACAGGAATAAACAAGAACACATGAAATACTTTAAAAATAAAACCATTACAGTTTAATAAGTTAAAGCTGGAGGAAAAGCTTAGGACAATAAGAGATATCTAGATCCATTTAAAGTACTATGCAAGTAAGTTGTAAGAAAACAAGAAACTTTATTCTGCAAAGTTCTGCTTTCAGCACTTCTGCTTCTTTGGAGAAGAAAGTAAAACAAAGAAAATTAAGATTCCTCTCAATGATTGTAAATATATAATGGGGCTGAAACTTCCATTCAACTTGTTTTGTCTTTTCCTTGTCTATTCTCATTTTCATGACAAACCTATCTGACTAGGGTTCTACATTCAGCCCATAAATGTTTGCTGGTGGTTTAGTCGCTAAGCCATGTCCGATTCTTTCGACCCCATGGACTGTAGCCAGCCAGGCTCCTCTGTCCATGGAATTCTCCAGGCAAGAATACTGAAGTGGGTTGCCATTTCCTTCTCCAGGGCATCTTCCCAACCCAGGGATCAAACCTGGGTTTCCTGCACTGCAGGCAGATTCTTTACCAACTGAGTTATGAAGGAAGCCCCATGGCTCATAAATGTTTATATATGCCTATTATATAAACACAGTTTAATTACCCTGAAGGTAATTTAAAGACCCAAAGACAAAATCAAGGCGTGATAAGGGCTAAACTGAGGAAGCAACTAAAAAGAAAACAATCTTGTCTGGGAGGGGCTAGAGTGAGGACTTCCAGATGGAGGTAACTGCTAAACTGGCATAATCAAGCAAAGAATAGTGGCTTGGCAATAGGGTAAAGGAATCAGAGGACAGAGTGGAAGTTTCCGTTTGAGGGAGCAACATCTGCAAAAGAAAAAAAAAAAAAAAACTTGTAAGGGATTTACCAATGTTTTAGCATCTGTAATTTATACTGTAAATGTGTATACTGTAAATTTATATTTAATGAAAGAAAAGACAGGAGATGAGATAAAAAAGAGACCAAAACAGCAAAATCATGAGAAGTCTGAAACGACAAGTAAAGGATTGGGATCTTATCCTGAGGACTGTGAGTTATACTGTTGCTGCTGCTAAGTCACTTCAGTTGTGTGTGACTCTGTGTGACCCCATAGATGGCAGCCCACCAGGCTCCCCCATCCCTGGGAGTCTCCAGGCAAGAACACTGGAGTGGGTTGCCATTTCCTTCTCCACTGCATGAAAGTGAAAAGTGAAAGAGAAGTCGCTCAGTTGTGTCTGACTCTTCGCAACCCCATGGACTGCAGCCCACCAGGCTCCTCCGTCTGTGGGATTTTCCAGGCAAGAGTACTGGAGTGGGGTGCCATCGCCTTCTCTGAGTTATACTAGAGAATTTTAATCACATCATCCGGGTTTTAAAGAGACCATAAGCTGTTAGTGTGGAGAAACACAAGCTTGGAGATAGTTTGGAGATAGTTTAAAGACTGATAACCTAGGTAAGAGGTGATGATGGCCCAACTCATGAGAGCAGTGATGTGTGATAGATGTGGAGACACTGGGATGGTCTTAGGGGCAAGGAGCTATAGCAGAATTTGATATGTAGGCTTGGGAAGTTAAAAAGGAAGAAATTGCTCTTTGGGTTTTTTATATCGTGTCTTTTTTTTTTCTTTTTTAACATGATCCATGAAAGTTTTGCCTGGGTCAAAGACCCCCGGAGAAGGGTTAGGCTACTCACTCCAGTATTCTTGGGCTTCCTTGGTGGCTCAGATGGTAAAGAATCCACCTGCTATACAGGAGACCTGGGTTCAGTTCCTGGGTTGGGAAGATCCCCTGGAGGAGGGCATGGCAACCCGCTTCAGTATTCTTGCCTAGAGAATCCCCAAGGACAGAGGATCCTGGCGGGCTACAACCTATGGGGTCGCAAAGAATTGGACACGACTGAGCGACTACACACAGCACATGAAATCTATGCACTGCACTGGTTGTTAAATACATATGAAGTCATGGAAGGCAGCTGTGTGGAATGCATTCCGTTGTTTACACTGATGAGTTAAGGATAGTGATAAGAAGAAATGAAACATCCTGCTCAATTAACAGAAATTTTGTCACTGCTCTAGGAAAATGGGATATTCAACATTATACTTAGGAAGATGAATGAAAATTATTTGAAAAGGTAAGGAGAACAAAGACTGAGGTTTGTGATCATGATTCTCCATAAAATTACTAAACCAGTCATAAGTGTTTCCATGAATCTGACGTGTTTCAGAATTTAGTTCTGTTTCAAAACAAAAGAAGTTTCTGTTCATATGATGATTATTTCATATGAGTTCACATCTCATGTTTCTTTTTTTTGAAGCTACAATTCAAACAAACCTCAAATCTAATCATGAAACTTCAGGGTTTTTTTCCCTCCAAAATCTGAGAATAGACTGAAATTCTTTTCACATTTGCATGAAATCTATATAGGAAATATAGTTCCCTATTAAGAGATTTCTCAACCAAAGATAAACGCAAGCAAATTTCAAAATGTTCCAAGGAACCGTCCAGTCTTTTTTTTTTTTTTTTTTTTTACTACTTTAGCCATGAGACAAATAGGAGGAAAGAAAAAGTACTGTGTGCCTTGACCAAACAGAGAGGAATAACAGTGAAAATCTAAACATACCTCTCTGATAGTCTCCTTTAAGGAAATAAAAGTAGACTTCTGAAAAGTTAGAAGTGCCATGAGGCACTAAAATGATCAGTTATATTACAAGGAGGGAGAGGAGGGAAGGAAACTGTTCATAAGCAAAAATCTTCCCCCAGCTCCACATAACAAACTAACCAACATAATACTCAAGAGAACCTTATTCTTTTACTGCTCCACTCTGAATGGTCAGAAGTACAAATCTAGTAAATGTATGTTGATAGGTTTGAGTCTGTGAAAAACAGTATCTTAGCATTACAACCCTTGGCAATAACCCAGCAAATATAGAACCAAACCAGAAATTTATCCAACCATTACAACAGAACCACACAGCAAAGATCAGAAATATTTTAAGTTCCTATTTCAGAGAAGGCAACGGCAACCCACTCCAGTACTCTTGCCTGGAAAATCCCATGGACGGAGGAGCCTGGTGGGCTGCAGTCTATGGGGTTGCTAAGAGTCGGACACAACAGAAGCGACTTAGCAGCAGCAGTAGTAGCTGAGTAGTATTTATTGCCACCACATCCCTAATGAAAGAAAGTGCCTTAAATTTTTGAGATGAAATTTTTTTTAATAAAAGTATTTTTAGAGATTTAAGAAATTAGACAAATTCCTACCTTGATCTAGCACCCCACCTTGGAAGGATAAAGGCCTTTATGTGGAAAAAGTATCTTGGCAGATGTGATTAAATGAAAGGTTTCAGATGGAAAGATGATCCTGGGTTATGGGGTTATCTGGGTAAGTCATAAATGCCATCACAGTGTCTCTGCAGACAGAGGCAGAAGGAGATTGAACTCAAAAGAGAAGGTGATGTAATCACAGAGGTGGAGAATGCAGTAATGCAGCCAGAAGCCAAGGAATCACTGAGTCACCAGGAGCTAGAAGAGGTCAGGAACAAGGCTACCCCAGAGCCTCCAGACCAAACTCCGCCTACATGCTGTTGTTCAGTCACTCAGTTATATCCGACTCTTTGCAACCCCATGGACTGCAGCATGCCAGGCTCCCCTGTTCTTCAGCATCTCCCAGAGTTTGCTCAAATTCATGTTCATTCAGTAGGTAATGTCATCCAACCATCTCGTCCTCTGTCATCCCCTTCTCCTGCCTTCAATCTTTCCCAGCATCAGGGTCTTTGCCAATGAATCAGCTCTTTGCATCAGGTGGCCAAAGTATTGGAGCTTCAACATCAGTGTTTCCAATGAGTATTTAGGGTTGATTACCTTTCGGATTGACTGGTTTGATCTCCTTGCAGTCCAAGGGACTCTCAAGAGTCTTCTCCAGCATCACAGTTAGAAAGCATCAATTCTTTGGTGCTCAGCCTTCCTTATGGCCCAGCTCTCACACCCATAGATGACTACTGGAAAAATCATACTTTTGACTATATAGATTGCTATTGGCAGATTGATGTCTCTGTGTTTTAATATGCTGTCTAGGTTTGTCATAGCTTTTCTTCTGAGGAGCAAGCATCTTTTAATTTCAAGAGTGCCGACATGGGTGATCCTGATTTCAGACTTCTGGCTTACAGAATGTTAAGAGAATAAATGTATCTTGTTTTAAGCCACCAGGTTTAATGTGACTTACTACAGCAGCCACAGGAAGCTGAAACAGACACCTTGACTATAGTGAGGGAGTGAGATGCATCTCATCTCTCACTTTTCCATTCATCAGTTCTCCTACACACTTCACTTGCAGCCTTGGGCATGTTACCTCATAAAAGAAGCAGAGCTTTGACTCGTATAACTGAAGATGGTCCCCAGGGTGTCCTTACACCAAAGGAAGTAGAAACTTCTGTGCCATCAGAACATCCAAGCCCCCCTCAGGAGCAGCGTCAGGTGGTGCGTACTCCATCCTTCTCAATGCACTTCCCGCTGCCAGTTATGCCTGGAACCATTCTGGTAACAAGTCAATTTGTATGACTCACTGATAAGGAGAAATCAGAGACCAAGTGTGGGCTGGTGGGAACACTCCTGGAGAAGGAGGCGCCCATCTCTGGCACAGCATTTACAAGCAGTGCGACTCTGGGCAAGTTGCTAACCTATTTCACAACGGTGTCATAGGGCAGCTTCACAGTGAATTTGGAAATGCCCTTTGGCCCACAGAAAATCCATTCTGCCTGTGAGATTTGTTATCTCCCAGAGCTACTCATTTGCATACCATGCAGCTGTGACAAGGCAACAAGCAACTACCTGCAGTAAGGACCCATGCAGAGTTCTCTTGCAAACTCAGATTCTCTGCAAGATCCACATAAAAGCATAAGAAAGGAGAGGGAGTCTCTTCCATTTGTTTCGGTCCTACTGATGAAATCCTATTTGACAGATTCTGATTCTGTTTAACAAACAGGTATATTGGCAAGCATTTATTTCCTTGAGCCCTGTGAGGCTGTTAGCAAATTATGTTCAGATGCTTTCAGATCCTCAGGAAAAGGGCACTATATAAATCCAGGGAACCATTATCTGAGAGAGACAGAGACTTTATCTTCTAGTCTTAATAAAGAACTAAGCGCAGGGCCTATCAGACTTGTGGTTCCGGCACCAAATTGACCCCTCTGGGATCTGGGAAAGTCTCAATCTCTTTCCTGCCTTATATAGCGGTGGTAATAAAAGAGCGTGCACTGAGGATTAACTAAAGTTCACATCCTGCCTTGAAGAGAAAAGTCTTTATTTAAGTGCTGAAAATTTATATTAGTGGGAGGGGAAAGACTGGAGAATGACAAAAAGAATGGAAAGCTAAAGAAAGTTATAATGAAAAATATAAATTGAAGCAGGTCTAAGGGGAAAATGAGAGATCAGATGCATCAAGATAGGGTATAGCAAAGATTGTCCCCCAAAATAGACTTTTCCTCCATCTGTGTTGGCTTGGGCAGGCTCCTCGAGTCCTAAGGCGAAGTGTATCCTTTAGATAACAAAAGAATAGCAATGCTAAATGGAGAAAAGAGAGAAAGCAGCAGTGGAGTACCAGGCAATGGGAAAAGGAAGCAGAAGACAAAGGACAGAAAGGTTAAGAGACGGTAAGGGACGTGATAAAACAAAGAACGGAATTCCTGGGCTCTGCAACAGGATCTAGGAGAGGAGGCCTTCGCTCTCCAATCCATTCTAAGCACAAAAGTTGCTCTGATCTTAGCAGAGTTGGCCCACACTGTCAACTTCCGGCTTCAGAAACAATGTGACCAAATCAACCAGAGATATAGTCCAGCCTCTTGGCATATGGCAAAAGGAAATGTTTTACTCACATTTAGAATTCCTAACATAAATACTCTGACCACGGAAGCTGTATTCGCACAGGAAAAAGCAATTTGGCAGAATTTTTTAAGAAGTTGAATACAATGAAATTGGTTTCCAGGCTCCTATAATCAAGAAAATGGTTAGTTTTTTTGTTTATCTGTTTGTTTTTAACAAAAGTTGCCTAAGCTTTACATACACACAGCTGACAATAGTGCTTACAAAAAGTAACATTTTCAGATTTACCTAAATTGTTAGAAGCAAAGGTATGACACTGCATTTTGATTTTGTAGTGGATAATTCCAAAACCATTTCATGGTTTTATAAAAATCTTGGCCAAATTCCATCAGAAAATAGTCACATCTCTCTTTGTGATGTGAAGGGGAGTAGGGAGGGCAGCTGGCAAAATTGGCCTGCACTGCAGCCCACAGCAAAGTCAACATTTCCCCAGCTCAGGAACGAGCAGATCTCAGATTATGTGACTGTTCCTCAGGCTCTGTTTTCTTCAACAGTACTCAGGTCTTTTACTCTATTTCAAATAATTAAACCATATCATCTATGTAGCTTTTTAAGGTATAATGATCTTAGTTCCTCAACAGCATCATTCATTTATTGGACAAAAGTACTGAATAGAATTCAGTTAAGGAATAACTAGCAGACTAGTTATTTCAATAAGGGATGATTTGTACAAAGAATGATTTGTACAGTGAATGATTAGGTAGGTGTTAAACACGGTTTTATCACAAGTAGTAACAGCAGAAGGACCTCCCCTGGGCCTAGAAAATGAGGGAAGATGTTGCAAATATTAAACTTTGAGTAGTATTATCCAACATGGGGGCCACTAGCCACATTTGGCTTTTGAGAGCTTGAAATATTGTTAATATGAATTGAGATGAACTGAAACTAGATTTCAAAGACAAAGTATGAAAAAAAGGAAGGTAAAGTATTTCATTAATTATTCTTACATTGATTATAGACAGAAATGATAATATTTTTCAATATCTTGGTTAAATAGCATACTTGTGTCACCTATTTATATTTACTTTTATGCCATGACTATAAGGAAACAAAATATTACAAATGACTTGCTTCCAGGCTTAGAAGTCTCCCTGGAGCTGGAGTCTTTTGAGAAGGGCTCCGCAGGTTGTTGTCAGTGTGTTTGAGGAACAGAGAGGGGGCTGGTTCTGGCAGCATAGAAATCTGCAAATCGGCGCCGACCGTAGGCGCTCACAGGAGCAGTAGGAACATGAGCAGAGGAGGTCTTTCCCTTCCCAACCTTGTCATTTACTTCTGTTGCCCCCAGTCGACAGAGCCTAAAAGGAACCCAACTCTAGGACAGAAATGTGATTTGCAGGTTCCCAGCCTCAGAGGCACAAAGCACAGCATAGAAATAGGAGTTTGGTGTGGAGAAGTAAATGGCTTAACAACCAGCATGACAGATATTCCTTGCTGTCAGGCCTGGTATTAGGGATGCAGCCATGAACTGAAGCCCCTGACTTCATACAGCTTCCATTCCAGTGAGATTAGCAGACAATAATAAAGACATTAAACAGGATGGTTTCAGAGTGATAGGTGTTACAGAAAGAAGAAAACAGGGTCATAGGTTGGACTTTCCTGATGACTCAGACGGTAAAGAATCTGCCTGCAATGAGGGAGACCCAGGTTCAATCCCTGGGTTGGGAAGATCCCCCTGGAGAAGGAAATGGCAACCCACTCTAGTATTCTTGCCTGGAGAATCCCATGGACAGGAGAGCCTGGTGGGCTATAGTCCACGGGGTCACAAAGGGTCATAGGTTAGAAGGTGTCAAAATGAAAGAATGAGTTGGGCACTGCTCCAGATAATGAGATTAGTAAAGGCCTCTCTGAGAAGATGACATTGGAACTAATGGAGGGATGGAGATGAAAGAGGAAGCATTCCAAGGCTGAAGGAATAAAATATGCATAATCTCTGAAAAAAGAATGATCTGGGATGGTAGCTGAAGCAAAGCTGCCAGGAGGAAAGATGGTAAGGGATGGTTGTGACTGGATTAGGTAGGGTCCCTGTAAATCGTGGTAAGTAATACAGGTTTTAACTTAATTGCTGTGGGAACCACTGCAGGATTTTAAGCAGGAAAATGGTATGGTTTGATTTACATTTGTAAAAGGTCATTCTGGCTGCTGTGAAGAGCAATGGACTCTAGAGGAGTCAGCATATGAGGGAGACCAGGAAGCTATGGCAATACCCAGGGAAAAGATGAGAATGATTCCCAAGGCTGCAGGGCAAGCAGTGGAGACTGTGAAAAAGTGCCTGTCTTCAAAATATGGGTTAGAGGTTGAGCCTACAGTACCCATTAAGATTGGGGTGATTCATGCAATTCATTTGAGTAAATTTTCCAAAGTGCTAAAACACACTTTAACCACTGAAATTTTTTACAAAAATTCTTGGTTTTCTTTCATGGAAACAATTTAAAATTGTACAAAACATTCCTTGAGCTTGTTCTATAGAAATCCCAACTGAATTTACAAACTGTTATTTTAACTCCAGGTCCTGGTCTCCATTTTTGTCTGCCATCTGACACAATCTCTGTCAATTTCTTGAGTTCCTCAACTCCAATTACTTAGACTCCATATGTTAAAACTCTGCTTGTTTTGAGGCAAGTCTTAATTAGGATGAAAAGATGATTTTCTAGCTAATCTAATCCACACACTGACTATGCCATTTAGGTAGAAACTGCACCTGCCTGGCTGAGGTCAGCACCTGCCACCCCAGTCTGTCCACAAAGCCTCTGTTCACAGAAGCCCTCATCTAGCCAAAATTACCCTAGCTTCTGAGACATCAGTCATAGTTAGCTGTTGTGACCCACCAAGGTCAAAATCAACCTGATCTCTATTTACGAAAGCCGAATAACCAGTCATTCAGAAAACCTTATCTCCATATTATTTTAACTCTCAATTTCCAGTTCTTGTCTATTTTTCAATGTTCCTAGCCAATTCATAAAGTTGCTAGGCTTTTTAAGGGGCCAATAAATGACCTTTTTTCATCTGTCAAGATGTGAGTGGAAGTTTCAACTAAAATTCACATTATCGTTTACTGATGAATCTAAACTAGAGCGAGTGGCTTGGATTTAAGGCTAAATAGCTTTCCTAATATGTCTTTCTGAATTAAACTTAATTTGCCATACAACAAACTCACCCCCTTCAATGAAATGGTGAAGGTGAAAATCAGATTAGAATTGGATGAAAAGTGAATAGAAGGTAAAGAGGTAGAGATAGAAAGTAAAGCTTGATCATTCACAAAGTTGGGCTCCTGAGAGGAATGGAGAAATGGAGCATAGTTGATGGGAATATCAGATCCCTGAAAGACTGCATTTTAAGAAGGAAAGTAGTGAGGCTGTTTACACGTATGTGGGAATAAGCAAGAGGGAAAGACCAAGGATGTAGGAAAGTGTGCATGTAGCAGGAAAGGTGACTGAGAGTCCCTGAGAGTCTGTGGGCGAGGCTCAGAGCCATGGTGGAGAGACCGCCCTCCATAGTAACAGGCGGGAACACAACAGACACGAGGTAAAGGAGCTTAGGTTTCTAGATTTAGCTGTGGGCAGATGGAGTTTTCATTCTATGTTTTCTATTTTCTGAATGAAAAATAAAGTGCTGTATTCAGCAAAGAATGAGAGGGTGGGAAGTGTGAAAGACAGAAGGTTTGAAATTAAAATCTTGTTGGGGAGCACAGTTACTTTAGAAACATTTCTGAGTGGTGGTGAAGGTCCATCCATGGCATCAGATCAGATCAGTTGCTCAGTCGTGTCCGACTCTTTGCGACCCTGTAAATCGCAGCACGCCGGGCCTCCCTGTCCATCACCAACTCTCCGCGTTCACTCAGACTCATGTCCATCGAGTCAGTGATGCCATCCAGCCATCTCATCCTTTGTCGTCCCCTTCTCCTCCTGCCCCCAATCCCTCCCAGCATCAGACTCTTTTCCAATGAGTCAACTCTTCGCATGAGGTGCCCAAAGTACTGGAGTTTCAGCTTTAGCATCATTCTTCCAAAGAAATCCCAGGGCTGATCTCCTTCAGAATGGACTGGTTGGATCTCCTTGCAGTCCAAGGGACTCTCAAGAGTCTTCTCCAACACCACAGTTCAAAAGCATCAATTCTTTGGCGCTCAGCCTTCTTCACAGTCCAACTTTCACATCCATACATGACCACAAGAAAAACCATAGCCTTGACTAGATGGACCTTTGTTGGCAAAGTAATGTCTCTGCTTTTGAATATCCTATCTAGGTTGGTCATAACTTTCCTTCCAAGGAGTAAGCGTCTTTTCATTTCATGGCTGCAGTCACCATCTGCAGTGATTTTGGAGCCCAGAAAAATAAAGTCTGACACTGTTTCCACTGTTTCCCATGAAGTGATGGGACCAGATGCCATGATCTTCATTTTCTGAATGTTGAGCTTTAAGCCAACTTTTTCACTCTCCTCTTTCAACTTCATCAAGAGGCTTCTTAGTTCCTCTTCACTTTCTGCCATAAGGGTGGTGTCATCTGCATATCTGAGGTTATTGATATTTCTCCCGGCAATCTTGATTCCAGCTTGTGTTTCTTCCAGTCCAGCGTTTCTCATGATGTACTCTGCATATAAGTTAAATAAACAGGGTGACAATATACAGCCTTGACGTACTCCTTTTCCTATTTGGAACCAGTCTGTTGTTCCATGTCCAGTTCTAACTGTTGCTTCCTGACCTGAATACAAATTTCTCAAGAGGCAGATCAGGTGGTCTGGTATTCCCATCTCTTTCAGAATTTTCCACAGTTTATTGTGATCCACACAGTCAAAGGCTTTGGCATAGTCAATAAAGCAGAAATAGATGTTTTTCTGGAACTCTCTTGCTTTTTCCATGATCCAGCGGATGTTGGCAATTTGATCTCTGGTTCCTCTTCCCTTTCTAAAACCAGCTTGAGCATCAGAAAGTTCATGGTTCACATATTGCTGAAGCCTGACTTGGAGAACTTTGAGCATTATGTGATGGTCCAAAGGGAAGCAGTCAGCTCAGACAGGTAACCTTCTCCAGCAATATTCCCCAGCTCATGGACCCCCAAGGAGAAGATAGGCACATGAATTCAAGTAAACAGAGTTACCGCAAGTCAAGGACAAGGAGAAATGGAGAGTCAGGGAGCTGAGGACATTTGCAAGAGTGTGATTATATTAAATTATTTAGCAATAATCTTTCAACTCCTAATACATGTCAAGGACTAGTCAATACCTGTGGTGGATTCATGTTGATATATGGCAAAACCAATACAATATAGTAAAGTTAAAAAATAAAATAAAATTTAAAAAAAATAAACTATTTACCATAAAAAAAAAAATATCCCACTGACTGACTGGTAGGTGTAGGTACAGGCCACTGCCTGGCTCTCCCAGAAGTGGGTGTGGTCTTCTTCTTTACCATTTTACTTCTCTTAATGCTTCTTAGGAAAAAAAGAAGGAAAAGAAAACAAAAACAATGACAAAGATATTATATAATTTAGCACATACTATGCTTCAGGTACTCTGCTGAAGATAATTCAAAAATTATCTTACAGCTCCTTATATCAATATTATCAGAAAATCACTATTATTAGCCCCATTTACAGATGAGGGAAAAGTGTATGAAGATATTAAGCAACATTTCCAGATAACCACCCTGCATTCTGAAATACTGGCTTTAGGGCCCTTTTCTTGTACAGGTTAAGTCCTCATAACATGGAGGGTAAAAATGAACACTTTTCATTAAATATTTTAAGTTTTCCATTTTTACTTTGATACATAAGAATGGATCATTTACTTGGAGATACTTTTAGAAGAAGTAAAAACTTTAAACTCTGTTATGAAATGGAGTAAAATTATTATTCCAAATCTTCTGATTTTAAAAATTGAGTGGTTTTGCCACACTAGTAATTGTTTAAAAACTCTACCTAGAGGTAAATAACTACTCTAGTCTACTTCCTTCCTAAAGTCTCTTGTGGGTGATACATGCTGAAGAAAATATTTATGCTTTACCTAATATTTTCTACTTAACAGAAACAATCTGAATTTCTAAATTTGGTCTGGAAAATAAACAGAACTATCCCTCTTTAATTCCTCTTCCTTCCTTCCTTGCTAATCAAACCAAAATAATTGTTCTGTCCTAGATAATGTTCAGTGAGTAACAGATACTATTTTTTTTTCCTATGCAAAGTCATACTTAAAGAGACTCCCCATCATATTCATCAAGAATCACAAAATTAGAGAGAAATTAAAGGAGTCAGGCTTTAAAACAAATGCTGTGTAGGGGTGAAAGTCACTCACATTTTAATGTGAAAAGTTTGACAGGGAAATAGGAAGTGTTCTCATATTATCTAGGAAAAACATAATTTCTAAAGCTGATTAATACAAAGTTCTTTTTGATGACTTCTATTTTTTAAGACTATGTCATATTTGAATATATTCTATCATCAGTATCTGGAAAGACAAATCCAGGTCAGACAAACATATAAAACGAATCATGCTTGTGAACTGCAGAACTGATTGGTCATGCATGACATTTAACAAAGTTTGCTAATAGCTATCATTTGTTGAAGATGTACTGCATTCTAATCCAGAGATTCTCAATCTTGATTACACATTAGAATCACTGGAGATTTTTTAAACTTTTGATTTTGAGCTAATTTTAGACTTACGGAAAGTTGCAAAACTAGTACAGTGGGTTCTCATGTATTCCTCACTGGCTCCCTCTGACATTAACTCCTTACTCAGGACAATGATTAGAGCCAAATTAGCATTGGCACAATACTAGTAACTAAATTACAGATCTTATTGGAATCTTAGGAGTTATTCCACTCATGTCTTTTTTTATTATTATTCAGGACTGCATTTCCCTGTATTTCTTCTTAGTTCTATCCAACTTGTGATTTTCTGTCTTCCCTTCTCTTTCACTACCTTGATCCTTTTGAAGAGTACTAATCAGTTATTTTGTAGACTTTCTTTCAACTTGGATTTTGCCTGGATCTGTTTTCTCATGATCAGAATAAAGTGATGATTTTTATAAGAATACCCAGAAGTGATGGATCCTTTCAACATGTTGTATTAAAGAGCTCATGATATCCATTGTCTTTTCCTGGTGATGCTAACTTGGATAACTTGGTTAAAGTCGTATCTATTGTATTTCCCCACAGTAAGGTTACTGTGTCTCCCTTAGTAGTTAACAAATACATTGACACTTTGAAACTTCACAAATCCTGTTTCTCCTCAGACATTTATCAATGAATTATAGCATCCATCAGCAGATATTTTCTACAACAATTATTACTATAATCTTTATCTAAAAATGAGTTTCTATTTCCTTAGTTCTTTCTGTATTTATTAACTGGAATTCCGTCTGATACTGAACCCCCACCACAGGTTAATTAAATGAAAATATACGAAGCATATTATTTGTGGCTATAATCAAATGCTAGTATCTGCGTTGGATATGAAGAAATGGATACTCGTAAAGACAACACCGGAGAAGGCAATGGCACCCCCACTCCAGTACTCTTGCCTGGAAAATCCCATGGATGGAGGAGCCTGGTAGGCTGCAGTCCATGGGGTCTCGAAGAGTCGGACATGACTGCACGACTTCACTTTCACTTTTCACTTTCATGCATTGGAGAAGGAAATGGCAACCCACTCCAGTGTTCTTGCCTGGAGAATCCCAGGGACAGGGGAGCCTGGTGGGCTGCTGTCTGTGGGGTCACATAGAGTTGGGCACGACTGAAGCGACATAGCAGCAAAGACAACACTTACATTTTTCCAGCCGGTAAGTAACTCTGATCTGCTGTCACCAAAATTCATGTTCTTTCCACTTTCCCATCTTCTTCCCTTTCAAGTTCACCTCAGTGTTTCTAATGTCCACATTTGTCCCATTTAAAGCCTGCTCTCTCTACTAACTCTAATCATCTGTAATTTTTCCTAGATCAGCCCAAGTTTAGACTCTTCTGTTTTTTTCCAAAAACCTTTTGACATTGACCTTCCTAAAGAGTAAGGAAGAGATGCCAACTACATCTTTTGCTTTCATCTAGACAATAGATCATTGCAGAACAATATGTGGGTAAAAAAAGAATATGTCATATACATATCAAATCTTTTCTGTTTTTAGGCTAATAGGCAACTTTTAAATAAGTATAATCCAAATATTCTCTAAAGGAATTCAACTCAGCAAGTACTTAAATTTGTGTGTGTAATGGTTAAGAGTGAGGTTTTTTCCTACACTGTTGGTGGGAATGTAAATTTGTGCAAGCACTATGGAAAACAGTATGGAAGTGCCACAAAAAAACTAAAAATACAGTTGCCATATAATCCAACAATCCTATTCCTTGGCATAACTCCAGACAAAACTATAATTCAAAAAGGTACACACCTCTATGTTCATAGCAGTACTATTTACAATAACCAAGACATATGTTGTTGTTGTTGAGTCACTCAGTCGTGCCCAACTCTTTGGAACCCCATGGACTGCAACACACCAGGCTTCCCTGTCCTTCACCATCTCCCAAAACAACTAATCTCCATTGAGTCGGTGATGCCATCCAACCATCTTGTCCTCTGTCATCCCCTTCTCCTCCTACCTTCAATCTTTCCCAGCTTCAGGGTCTTTTCCAGTGAGTTAGTTCTTCACATCAGTTAGCCAAAGTATCAGAGCTTCAGCTTCAGCAGCGGTGCTTCCAATGAATTTCAGGACTGATTTCCTTTAGGATTGACTGGGTTTATCTCCTTGCAGTCCAAGAGACTCTCAGGAGTTCTCTCCAATACCATAGTTCAAAAGTGTCAATCCTTTGGCCCTCAGCCTTCTTTATAGCCCAACTCTCACATCCATGCATGACTACTGGAAAAACCATAGCCTTGACTAGACAGACCTTTGTTGACAAAGTAATGTCTATGCTTTTTTTTTTTTTAATTTTATTTTATTTTTAAACTTTACATAATTGTATTAGTTTTGCCAAATATCAAAATGAATCCGCCACAGGTATACATGTGTTCCCCATCCTGAACCCTCCTCCCCCCTCCCTCCCCATTCCATCCCTCTGGGTCGTCCCAGTGCACCAGCCCCAAGCATCCAGTATCATGCATTGAACCTGGACTAGCAACTCGTTTCATACATGATATTTTACATGTTTCAGTGCCATTCTCCCAAATCTTCCCACCCTCTCCCTCTCCCACAGAGTCCATAAGACTGTTCTATACATCAGTGTCTCTTTTG
Organism: Bubalus kerabau; assembly: GCF_029407905.1. Classification (NCBI taxonomy): domain Eukaryota; kingdom Metazoa; phylum Chordata; class Mammalia; order Artiodactyla; family Bovidae; genus Bubalus; species Bubalus kerabau. The sequence continues at coordinate 3,961,318 of NC_073635.1, read as the reverse complement.
CTGTCTCGTACACAGGGTTATTGTTACCATCTTTCTAAATTCCATATATATGCATTAGTATACTGTATTGGTGTTTTTCTTTCTGGCTTACTTCACTCTGTATAATAGGCTCCAGTTTCATCCACCTCATTAGAACTGATTCAAATGTATTCTTTTTAATGGCTGAGTAATACTCCATTGTGTATATGTACCACAGCTTGCTTATCCATTCATCTGCTGATGGACATCTAGGTTGCTTCCATGTCCTGGCTATTATAAACAGTGCTGCGATGAACATTGGGGTGCACGTGTCTCTTTCCCTTCTGGTTTCCTCAGTGTGTATGCCCAGCAGTGGGATTGCTGGATCATAAGGCAGTTCTATTTCCAGTTTTTTAAGGAATCTCCACACTGTTCTCCATAGTGGCTGTACTAGTTTGCATTCCCACCAACAGTGTAAGAGGGTTCCCTTTTCTCCACACCCTCTCCAGCATTTATTACTTGTAGACTTTTGGATCGCAGCCATTCTGACTGATGTGAAATGGTACCTCATAGTGGTTTTGATTTGCATTTCTCTGATAATGAGTGATGTTGAGCATCTTTTCATGTGTTTGTTAGCCATCTGTATGTCTTCTTTGGAGAAATGTCTGTTTAGTTCTTTGGCCCATTTTTTGATTGGGTCATTTATTTTTCTGGAGTTGAGCTGTAGGAGTTGCTTGTATATTCTCAAGATTAGTTGTTTTATATATGCCCTATAGATTGGTTGTAGCTTTTCTTTCAAGCAACAATTGTCTTTTAATTTTATGCGTGCAGTCACCATCTGCAGTGATTTTGGAGCCCAAGCAAAGAAAGTCTGTCACAGTTTCAATTGTTTCCCCATCTATTTGACATGAAGTGATGGGATCAGATAACATGATCTCTTTTTGAATGTTGAGTTTTAAGCCAGCTTTTTCACTCTCTTCTTTCACCTTCATCAAGAAGCCCTTTAGTTCCTCTTCACTTTGTGCCATAAGAGTGGTGTCATCTGCATATCTGAGGTTGCTGATATTTCTCCCATCCAACTTTGATTCATCCAGTCCAACATTTCATATGATGTACTCTGCATAAAAGATAAATAAGGTGACAATATACAGCCTTGTTGTACTCCTTTCCCAGTTTGGAAGTGGTCAGTAGTTTCATGTCCAGTTCTGTTTCTTCTTGACCTACATACAAGTTCCTCAGAAAGCAAGTATGGTGGTGTGGTACCCCCATCTCTTTAAGAATTTTCCAGTTTGTTGTGTGATCCACACAGTCAAAAGCTTTGGTGTAGTAAATGAAGCAGAAATAGATGTTCTTCCGGAATCCCCTTGCTTTCTCTATGATTCAACAAACGTTGGCAATTTGATCTCTGGCTCCTCTGCCTCTTCAAAATCCAGCTTATACATCAAGAAGTTCTAGGTTCACATACTGCTGGAACCTAGCTTGAAGGATTTGAGTATAACCTTGCTAGTGTGTGTATAACCTTGCTATAACCTTGTACAAGCATACAGTAATTTGAACATTCTTTGGCAATTTCCTTCTTTTAGATTGGAACAAAAACTAACCTTTTCCAGTCCTGTGGCTACTGCTGAGTTTTCCATATTTGCTGACATATTGAGTGCAGCACTTTAACAGCATTATCTTTTAGGTTTTGAAATCACTCAGCTGGAATTCCATAACCTCCACTAGCTTTGTTTGTAGTAATGCTTTTTAAGGCCCACTTCACTTCACATTCCATGATGTCCAACTCTAGGTGAGTTCCCACATCATCGTGTTTATTCAAGTCATTAAAATTTTTCTTGTATACTTCTTCTGTGTGTTCTTACCATCTCTTATTAATCTCTTTTGCTTCTGTTGGGTCTTTACTGTTTCTGTCCTTTATTGTGCCCATCCTTGCATGAAATGCTCCCTTGATATATCCAGTTTTCTTGAAGAGATCTCTAGTCTTTCCCATTCTATTGTTTTCCTCTATTTCTTTGCATTGTTCATTTAAGAAGTCTTTCTTATGTCTCCTTGCTATTCTCTGGAACTCTGCTTTCAGTTGAGTATATCTTTTCTTTACCCTGTTGTCTTTCACTTCTCTTCTCTCCTCAGCTATTTGTAAAGCCTCCTCAGACAACCTCTCAGCCTTCTTGCATTTCTTTTTCTTTGGGATGGTTTTGGTCACTGCCTCCTGTACAGTGTTTTGAACTTCCGTCCATAGTTCTCCAGGCACTCTGTTTATCAGATTTAATTCCTTGAATGTATTTGCCATCTCCACTGTATAATCATAAGGGATTTGATTTTGTTCATGCCTGAGTAGCCTAGTGATTTTCCCTCCTTGCTTCAGTTTAAGCTTGAATTTTGCATAAGGAACTCATAATCTAACCACAGGCAGCTCCAGGTGTTGTTTTGCTGACTGTTTAGAGCTTCTCCATCTTTGGCTGAAAATAACATCATCAACCTGATTTTTGTATTGATCATATGGTGATGTCTATGTGTAGAGTCATCTCTTGGGTTGTTGGAAAAGTATGTCTGCTATGATCGGCATGTCCTCTTGACAAAACTCTGTTAGCCTTGGCTCTGCTTCATTCTGTACTCCAGGGCCAACCTTGCCTGTTACTCAACAGTATCTCTCAACATTCAACTTTTCAACCCAATCCCCTGTGATGAAAAGGAAATTCGCTCTAGCCAGTCTTGTAGGTCTTCATAGAACTGGCCAGCTTCAGCATCTTTGGCATCAATGGTTGGGGCATTGACTTGGATTACTCTGGTGTTGAATGGTCTGCCTTGGAAATGAATCGAGATCACTCTGTTGTTTTAGAGGTTGTACACAAATACTGCATTTTGGACTCTTTTGTTGTCTATGAGGGCTACTCCATTTCTTCTAAGAGATTTTTGCCCACACTAGTAGATACAATGGTCATCTGAATTAAATTCACCCTTTCCCAGCCACTTTAGTTTACTGATTCCTAAGATGTCGATGTTCAATCTTACCACATCCAATTTATTTGATTCATGGACCTAACATTCTAGATTCCTATGCAATATTGTTCCTTGAAGCATCAGGTTTTATTTTCACTACCAAACACATCTACGTCTGAGAGTCGTTTGGCCACATTGCAGGCAGATTCTTTACCATCTGAGTCACCAGAGAAACCCCAGTTATTAGATTACTGGATAAATGAATGAATACCTTGATAAATTTGAAAGACTGATTAGGAAGCTTAGATACTAAAGAAGGGTATGTCCCATTACTTACAGGTCCTTTCTGTTGATAAGAGAATTAAAAAAAAAATTATGGAGCAGGGCTGATTTTTCAGGTCTATAGAAGAAAACCTGGGTTCACCTACAAGCTGCACTTCTTGTCTCCTCTTCCTCACTACGGATTTAGCATCTTTTCTAAATACTTGTTCAACACATTGAAAAATAATAAGTTTTAAAAGGATGCCCAGTTATTAACCTGCTCAGGACATGTACAAATCTTTTAGACCTTGGCTACAAGTCACTGAAATCAGTCCTGAATAATCATTGGAAGGTCTGATGCTGAGGCTGAAGCTCCAATACTTTGGCCACCTCATGCAAAGAACTGTCTCATTGGAAAAGACCCTGATGCTGGGAAGGATTGAAGGCAGGAGGAGAAGGGGACAACAGAGGATGAGATGGTTGGATGGCATCATTGACTCAATGGACACGAGTTTGAGCAAGCTCCAGGAGTTGGTGATGGACAGGGAAGCCTGGTGTGCTGTAGTCCATGGGGTGGCAAAGAGTAGGACACAACTGAGTGACTGAACTGAAGAAAGAATAATGCAAGACTGTTACTGCCTTGGTCCTTATCACACACACTGCCTGAGTATGTGTGTGATACTCACACACTCTCCCTGCACACTGGAGATGTCAATGCATCTCTTCAGTGTCCTGCCGCTGAGGAATTTGGGCCTCTGGATTTGTGCAGGACTCTAGACTTCCCAGGTGGTGCTAGTGGTAACGAACCTGATTCCCAGTCAATGCAGGATACACAAGAGACCCTGGGTTTGATCCCTGGGTGGGGAAGATCCCCAGAGGAGGGCATGGCAACCCGCTCCAGTATTCTTGCCTGGAGAATCCCATGGACAGAGGCACCTGGTGGCCTATAGTCCATGAGGGTCACAAAAAGTCAGACACGGCTGAAGCAGCTTAGCACATATGTCACTGAAAATTGTATTTGTACAAAGAAAAAGCCATTGTTTGCACTACTATGAAAATGTGAAATAAGATGCCATTGGCAATGATTTGAAGTTGCTTTTCTCCCTTTCATGTTTAATAAGAGAGCCCTGGGAAATGTGCCTAGCTGAAAAATTTTATTTCCCAATCACAGCTGTAAATAGAAGTGGTCATTGAGATGTAAGGGATCTCCAGGGAAACTGCCTTGTCCCTTGCTCTTGTATTCACCCCTGCAATAAAAATATGATGATTGGAGCTCCAAGAGTTATCTTGTGATTTTTGAGGATGATGAACAAAGATATAAGGAAACCGGGTCTCTGATGATTTTCTAGAGCTTTCATAACAGTGTCTATCTCCAGACTTGATTTGTGTAAGAGAAAAACAAATTTCCAACCTGTTTAAGTGACTATAGGGCTTCCCTCATAGCTCAGTCAGTAAAGAATCTATCTGCAACACAGGAGACTCAGGTTTGATTATTGGGTCGGGAAGATCCCCTGGAGAAGCAAATGACAACCTGCTCCAGTATTCTTGCCGGGGAAATCCCATGGACAGAGGAGCCTGGTGGGCTACAGTTCATGGGGTTGCAAGAGTCGGACACAACTTAATGACTAAACCACCATAAGTGACTATAGTGAGGTCAGTAGCCAATACAATATCAGTGTTGCACCCCATCAGATGAAGTGTGTATGGCTGAAATGGTAGAATCTAAATATGTGTACTTTGGAGAAAGAAAGCAGTTAGAAGTTTTAATTGACAGTTGGAGTAATCATTAACAGAATGGGAAGAAACTATGGTGCGCAATTTAAATAGATGCTTATTAGGAGAGCACTGGTATCCAGTGTAGAGATAAATAGCTGAGCTGTGTCATAGCAAGTGTTTTTGTCAGTAATTGGCACATGTAGTATTGAAAGGAATTATAAATCACCTACTCCAATTATTAATACCTATCTGATGCTCAACTCTTATCTAGACATTTAGGTAAGAAGTCATCCAGCTTATGCTTGGCTACATCAAGTGATGAATAACTCTGCTTCCCACGCTAGCCCATTTTTATCTTTGGACAGTTCTGAAAGTTAGAATGCTGTTTCTTACATTGAGCTGAAAATCTGTTTTCCTTTAGCTCTCATCCACCCATCCCAGCATTCATCTTTAAAGCCATGTTCAGTATAACCAATCCCTATTCTAAATGATAAGCCTTCACTTATCACACTCTTCTTGAGACAGCTGTCCCTCTGAATTTTCATGCCACAAAATCATGCTGACCATGTTTCTGAACATATTGAAATCTACTTTCCCAGAATCCAGGGAATATGCAATGACTACTCTTTCCTTCCCTTGGAATCATATACCTTGAAAGGATATGGCCACGTCCTTGTAGTTATATAACAATTCCAATTTTGCCAAATACTGTCTCTTTGTTACTCAAATACAAGGTAATCATTATTCCCAGTTGCTTTCAATAACTCTGGGAGATACATTTTGAGACAAAAGCAAATACAGAAATTTTACTATTTGCTGAATGAGACTCCCATTATACATCTCCCCAATTTTTAAATTTCCCTTCTTACTATGTATCGTATGCATGCAACTTATTTGACTTACATCAGAAATAAGTCACTTTTTTCTTACAAGGGGCCATGTGACATTTGGTACATCTTCGTGGTAATATCACCCGTGATTTCACCCTTTCATACACACTCCAGTGATTTCCAATAAATTTCTGCTCTGTGGATTTTGGATTTCTCAGCAGGCATAAATGATATTGACGTGGAATACTGTTGTGAGTTTCTCCACTAAACAAAGTCTATTTCTACTCAATTGGATCAAACAGACCCCACATGCCAAACTTTGGTGATACCAAGAGGTTTTTACCATCTGTGTGGTAATATTTAATTCAGTTGGTTACCTTTTAAATTCAATTGATTACCTATTAAAATCAAATATATTGAGCTCACAAAATGTAATAATAGGCAAATTAAGTGTAACCTAAAATTTATTTCTGTTCATTTTAAAAAATGAAACTGAAGTTTGACCAACTAGCAATGGCATTGTAAATTTAATCTGGAATTAATCTATGGAACACCTAAGGGCAGACGTGCCATAAGTAATGTCTGCTGCTTTTCTCTGTTTCTACAACTGGTGTTATGTCAAAGAGGCAACATGAAAATAATCAGGAACTGCAGTTACCCTGTACCAGGGGAGCAGAACTCATTTTTCAGGCTAGATTTTTAAGAGTAAAACAGCCAGGTTCACAGTTTAGGAGAAACAGTTTCTCATTCACAATCTGTCTTCTAGTCAACCTATCCTATTACCAATATCAGGAAGGCCCAGAGATAAAATATAGTTAAAACTTTAAAGCCCTCAAACCAGGCTGGCTGTCAGAGAGGGGGAAGGTCAGAGGCTGACCTGCTGGAAGAAAGGAGAACTGCTGATGACCACAGTGGTGATATCAGTTTTTCACCAGATAAGTGTGAGCTGGGATGGGATCAGCAGAAGGCGAGTGTTGGGTTGGTTGAAGCTTATGCTGTGGACTTGAGAGACAGATGTGCCTAGAGAGAGTTAGGTTAAGTAACAGGTGAAGCAATGCATGCTCAAAGTGGAGATAAAGCCTCTGCAATCCCTGGGAATCATTCCATTCTCTATGAAATGTAGAAAAGATTTGTTTTTGAATCATATGCATCCGAAAAAATTATTTTCTTCTGGCCCCCTAAATTTCCTGCCCATAGCACAGGAGGGAAAGATGAGCTCTGTCTAAAAGCTTATTCATGTCCTTAATTGGCTTCCATTTTAATATGTATCTATTTTTCCTTCTCTTAAAAAATAAAGACATTAAGATATGTTAGTGGGATACCACTTGGGATTTTCATTCTTATGGCATATTAGAAATAATTATTTAAATTATGCAATTATTATGTGGATGGCAACTTATTATTAGCTTTCTGAGTTGGTATTGACATTTTACAGACAAAAGAGAAAGGATAGGTTTCTTCTGTCTTCACAGATGACGCAGCCTAGGAGAGAAGGTAAGACACACATAAATACCTAATACATAATCTGTACTGCAGCGTGTACCTCAAGAGAAAGCTAAAGAGTCCTAGAGTTCTAGGGAAAAAAAGGTTAAATCTGAGCTCAAGAACACAAGTAAAAAGGCTACTGAGGTTTGAATGTTCATGCTCCACTAAATTTGTATGTTGAAATCCTAATGCCCAGTGGGATGGCTTTAGAAGAAGGGGTCTCTGAGTGCAGAGGGGGTCCTTAGGTCATGGGGGTGGAGCCCTCACTTAAAAGGATTGTTGTTGTTCAGACCCTCAGTCGTGTCTGACTCTTCACAACCCCATGGACTGCAGCATGCCAGGCTTCCCCGTCCTTCATCTCCTGGAGCTTGCTCAAACCATGTCCATTGAGCCAGTGATGGCATCCAACCATCTCGTCCTCTGTCATCCCCTTCTCCTCCTGCCCTCAATCCTTCCCAGCACCAGGGTCTTTTCTAATGAATAGGCTCACTAGTGCTTTACAAAAGAGGCTCCAGTAAGATCCTTAGCCCCCTCTCCTATGTGAGAACAGAGCGAGAAGGCAGTCTATGAACCAGGGTCAGAATTTCACCAGAAGACAACCATGCGGGCAACTTGATTTTGGACTTTCCAGCTCCCAAAACTGTGAAAGATCAATTTTTGTCATTTATAAGCCATTCAGCCTCTGGTAGAGCAGCCCAAGCAGACTGAGACAGTAGCTAACGGCAGAGGACAGGACTCAAAGGTGAACACGGTGTATGTTGATCTCGGTGTACTGCCCCGATGTGGCCACTTCATTTCACTGTGCGTTAGTTTCTTCAGCCATTAAATGAGAAAGGAAAGCGGCTTTCTTGCCCAAAGTACTCATGCCCTCTGGAGACAGCTGAGAGATGAACACATCAATAGACAGATCCCAAACCAAGCAAAAACATCGCATTGTTCATGGAAAGCTTCACAGAGCTCAGAATAGAACAGAAGTGTCGTCGCTGCCCACCACTGCCGTCTTCCACACTTTACAGTCTTTAGGGAAGACCCACAAACTGAGACTTTATTGTCAGGCTGGAGTAAAACCAGATGTTCGCATCTAGCCAGTCTTAAAAGAAGGTTAATTTGCCTTAGCAAACTGTCAAATAACTTGTCATATCTAATTATTTTTCTCTACACACATCTTTCCCCACCCCCAGCATAAAATAAATAAACAGAAAAATAAGGTCTTCAGGACTGTGTGATAGCTGATCTTTCAAGGTGAATTTGTGGCTAGATAAATAAAAAGAAAAATAGAAACATGGATATTCCAGGATTTTTTTCTCTCTTTGAAGATCCTGCAAAGCAATAATGATGATGTAAATTCAAGGACAACTGTTTTATTCTGTATAAACTTGAATTAGTAAGTTGATCCTCTTCATCCAGCATATTATTAATGCACAGAGAGACAACATTTGCTAAGTTCATAAAGAAAAAAATTACATCAGTACAAGTAAGAGGTGTTAACAGAGTATAGGCAGTGAAAATGAATGAAACAAATCAAAATACAAAGAAAGTGATGGAGCCCCTATTGTAGTATGTAAATACACTGTTAAAATGATGATTGATATTATACTTCCTATTTCAAAGACTCCCTTTATATAACAAGTCTATTGTCAAGACTGATAACAAGAAAATACTTTCTCAAGAGCATACCTGCCCATAAATTATTCCTATAAAATTGTAGGCATGAGAGAGTTATCTGAAATAATGGTACATCTGAAAATGAGAGGTAAGGAGATGAATTTAAAGGAAGAAAATGACACTAAAATATATCACTTTAGAATGCTTTTTTACAAAGTATATTGCATAAAGGTGCTGCAAAATATTCAAAAAAGGGCATGCAAGATTATATTATTTAAATCTATATAGCACTCCGTGTTTTCCGGTTACATGTTTTCCAGAATTCTGCTTGAATTCCTAGCAGTGTTCTTCTATAGTTATCAGATTATATATTAGATAACTCTCTCCCTTTCTTTTTGTCTCTCTCAGTATTCTTCAATAGTGATCTGATTTAGTTCAGTTCACTTCAGTCACTCAGTAGTGTCTGACTCTTTGCGACCCTATGAACCACAGCACGCCAGGCCTCCCTGTCCATCACCAACTCCCGGAGCTTGCTCAAACTCATGTCCATTGAGTCAGTGATGCCATCCAACCATCTCATCCTCTGCCGTCCCCTTCTCCTCCTGCCCCCAATCCCTCCCAGCATCAGAGTTTTCTCCAATGAGTCAGTTTTTCACATCAAGTGACCAAAGTATTAGAGCTTCAGCTTCAGCATCAGCCCTTCCAATGAATATTCAGGACTGATTTCCTTTAGGATTGACTGGTTGGATCTCCTTGCAGTCCAAGGGAGTCTCAAGAGTCTTCTCAAACACCACGGTTCAAAGGCATCAATTCTTGGGCACTTAGTTTTCTTTCTGGTCCAACTCTCACAGCCACACATGACTACTGGAAAAACCACAGCTTGACTAGATGGACCTTTGTCAGCAAAGTAATGTCTCTGCTTTTTAATATGCTATCTAGATTGGCCATAGCATTTCTTCCAAGGAGCAAGCATCTTTTAACTTCATAGCTCCAGTCACCATATGCAGTGATTTTGAAGCCCAAAAAAATAAAGTCTCTCACTGTTTTCAATGGTTCTCCATCTTTCCATGTTTCCATGGAGTGATGGGACTGGATGCCATGATATTAGTTTCCTGAATCTTGAGTTTTAAGCTAGCTTTTTCACTCTCTTCTTTCACTTTCATCAAGAGGCTTTTTAGTTCTTCTTCACTTTCTGTCATAAGGGTAGTGTCATCTGCATATCTGAGGTTATTGATATTTCTCCTGGCAATCTTGATACCAGCTTGTGCTTCATCCAGCCCAGCGTTTCTCATGATGTACTCTGCATATAAATTAAATAAGCAGGGTGGCATATATAGCCTTAACATATTACTTTCCCAATATGAACCAGTCTGTTGTTCCATGTCCAGTTCAAACTGTTGCTTCCTGATCTGCATACAGGTTTCTCAAGAGGCAGGTCAGTTGGTCTGGTATTCCCATCTCTTTAAGAATTTTCCACAGTTTGTTGTGATCCACACAGTCAAAGGCTCTGGTATAGTCAATACGGCAGAAGTAGATGTTTTTCTGGAACCCTCTTGCTTTCCTATGATCCAATGGATGTTGATCTCTTGTTCCTCTGCCTTTTCTAAATCTGGCTTGAACATCTGGAAGTTCACAATTCATGCAATGTTGAAGCCTGACTTGGAGAATTTTGAGCATTGCTTGGCTGGCATGTGAGGTGAGTGCAATTGTGCAGTAGGTTGAACATTCTTTGGCATTTCCCTCTTTGGGGATTGGAATGAAAACTGACCTTTTCCAGTCCTGTGGCCACTGCTGAGTTTTCCAGATTTGCTGGCATATTAAGTGCAGCACTTTAATAACATCATCTTTTAAGATTTGAAATATCTCAACTGGAATTCCATCACCTCCACTACCTTTGTTCATAGTGATGCTTCCTAAAGCCCACTTGACTTCTCACTCCAGGATGTCTGGCTCTAGATGAGTTATCACACCATCATGGTTTTCAGAGTCATGAAGATCTTTTTGTATAGTTCTTTTGTGTATTCTTGTCACCTCTTCTTAATATCTTCTGCTTCTGTTAGGTCCATACCATTTCTGTCCTTTATTCTGCTGATCTTTGCATGAAATGTTCCCTTGGTATCTCTAATTTTCTTGAAGAGATCTTTAGTCTTTCCCATTCTATTGTTTTTCTCTATTTCTTTGCACCGGTCACTGAGGAAGGCTTTCTTATATCTCCTTGCTATTCTTGGGCCTCTGCATTCAAATGGGGGTATGTTTCCTTTGCCTTTCACTTCTCTTCTTTTCACAGCTATTTGTAAGGTCTCCTCAGACAACTGTTTTGCCTTTTTCCACTTCTTTTCCTTGGGGATGGTGTTAATCACTTGTTCCTGTACAATGTCACAAACCTCTGTCCATAGTTCTTCAGGCACTCTGTCTATCAGATCTAATCCCTTGAATCTATTTCTCACTTCCACTGTATAATCATAAGGGATTTGATTTAGGTCAGACCTGAATGGTCTAGTGGTTTCCCCTACTTTCTTCAATTTAAGTCTGGATTTTGCACTAAAGAGTTCATGATCTGAGCCACAGTCACCTCCCAGTCTTGTTTTTTCTGACTGTATAGAGCTTCTCCATCTTCACATGCAAAGTATATAATCAATCTGATTTTGGCATTGACCATCTGGTGATGTCCATGTGTAGAGTCTTCTCTTGTGTTGTTGGAAGAGAGTGTTTGCTATGACCAGTGTGTTCTCTAGGCAAAACTCTGTTAGCCTTTGCCCTGCTTCATTCTGTACTCCAAGGCCAAAGTTGCCTGTTACTGTAGGTATCTCTTGACTTCCTACTTCTGCATTCCAGTCCCCTATGATGAAAAGGACATCTTTTTTTGGTGTTAGTTCTAGAAGGTCTTGTAGGTCTTCATAGAACCATTCAGTTTTAGTTTCTTCAGCATTACTGATCAGGCACAGATTTGGATTACTCTGATATTGAATGGTTTGCCTGGGAAATGAACAGAGACCATTCTGTCATTTTTGAGATTTCACCCAAGTACTGCATTTCAGACTCTTTTCTATGAGGGTTACTCCATTTCTTCTAGGGGGTTCTTGCCCACAGAAGCAGACATAATGGTCATCTGAGTTAAATTAACCCATTCCAGTCCATTTTAGTTCACTGATGCCTAAAATGTTGATGTTCACTCTTGCCATCTCCTGTTTGACCACTTCCAATTTACCCCGATTCATGGACCTAACATTCCAGGTTCCTGTGCAATATTGTTCTTTATAGCATTGGACTTTACTTCCATCACCAGTCACATCCACAACTGGGTGTTGTTTTTGCTTTGGCTCCATCTCTTCATTATTTCTGGAGTAATTTCTCCATTGATCTCCAGTAGCATAGTGGGCACCTACTGAGCTTTTGAGTTCCTCTTTCAGTGTCATATCTTTTTGCCTTTTCATACTGTTCATGGGGTTCTCAAGGCAAGAATACTGAAGTGGTTTGCCATTGCCTTCTCCAGTTTTGTCAGAACCCTCCACCATGACCTGTTCATCTTGGGTGTCCCTACACCACATGGCTCATAGTTTCACTGAGTTAGACAAGGCTGTGGTCCATATAATCAGTTTGGTTAGTTTTCTATGATTTTGGTTTTCATTCTGTCTGCCCTCTGATGGATCAGGATGAGGCTTATGGAAGCTTCCTGATGGGAGAGACTGACTGTAAGAGAAACTGGGTCTTGTTCTGATGGGCAGGGCTGTGCTCAGTAAATCTTTAATCTAATTTTCTGTTGATTGGCGGTGCTGTGTCCCCTCCCTGTTGTTTGACCTGAGACCAAACTGTGGTGGAGGTAATGAAGAAAATGGCGACCTCCTTCAAAAGGTCCCATGCACAAACTGCCCCACTCAGTGCCCCGGACCCTGCAGCAGGCCACTGCTGACCCACACCTCCACCTGAGACTCCTGGACACTCATGGGCAAGTCTGGGGCAGTCTCTTGTGGGGTCACTGCTCCTTTCTCCTGGGTCCTGGTGCTCACAAGGCTTTGTTTGAGCCCTCTGAACGTCTCTGGCAGGTATGGGGTTTGATTCTAAACACGATTTTGCCCATCCTACCATCTTGCTGAAGCTTCTCCTTTGCCCATGGACATGGAGTATCTTTTTTTGGTGGGATCCAACATTCTCTGGTCAATAATTGTTCAGCAGCAATTTGCAATTTTGGAGTTCTCACAGGAGAATATGAGCGTATGTCCTCCTACTCCACTATCTTGCCAGAGTTACCTGATTATATACTAGGTTACTCTCTCTCTTTCTCTTCCTGTCTCTCCCTCTATCCTTCTAATGAAGAAATTAAGAAAGAAATCAGTCAAGTACACTGAGTCAAGTCATTTGCCTCAGCTCATTCTGACTAAAGACAAGCTTTTGGACATTGAATAAGAGAATTTTCAAATATGGTAAGAGGAATCATGTCTGATCAACTTATTAAAAATAGAGAAAAAAATAAGGCCCTTAATCAGGCCTAACATGATGTTTCTTGATACTTTGTAGGTTGCAAAGATGAGACAGGGAATTTAAAGTTATTTCAAGTAATAGGGATAGCTTCCAGCTTCCAGTTCAACGTGTAAAAAACTTGGAAGTTGTCACTCCCCTCCTCACAGCAAGGAAAGAGCTGAACAATCTGAAAACCAGCAACTCTTCTTAGATCCAGCAGAGAAATGAGATCGTGGAGTAAACCACAATACCTGAGCCTGGTGAAACAGGCAGATACAGAGAACTACAGCTTACTAGGAGAAGGAACTGCAGCTAGAGCCAGCATCCTTTAGAGATGCTTAAAGGGTAATTAACTGATTTCTGGAGAGTGAGTATGGACAAGGTTGAGAAGTAAAACCTGCTGGAGATCCAACCTTGGCGGTGTCCCCCCAGATTTTCTTGAGCAGCCTCCAGCAGCCCTACCAGGTTCTTACTGAGAAATCAGAGAAAAATCAGGAGTTTCTAGAAGAGGAGGAGGAGAGTAACCATTCTGAAATATTCTTAGAGCATATTTTTTTCTCCTTAACAAAGATTTCCCTTAAGGGAAACTGTTCTACCAGAGCCTAACTGACTTGGGTTTTGACAGAGTTTAACAGATCTGGAGGAAGGGAAACATCTCAATCCAATCCCTCCTAGGCAGGTAAACAAAATAAAACTGAGGTCTACACATAGGCAGGACCATGGAATGATCCCCTAATTCCCACTTGCACCTCATCAATAGCAGTCCTGAATAATAATGCGGAATTATAGTAAAAGATTACTGCATAGCTCAGACCTTATTTACAAAAGAGACTTTAGGGAAACCTGATTACAACAGTGAAGACAAAAGCTAGGAACTATAAGAAATGGCAACCCACTCCAGTATTCTTGCCTGGAAAATCCCATGGCCAGCGGAGCCTGGCAGGCTACAGTTTTTCCAGTAGTCGTGTATGGATGTGCGAGTTGGACTATAAAGAAAGCTGAGTGCCAAAGAATTGATGCCTTTGAACTGTGGTGTTGGAGAAGACTCTTGAGAGTTCCTTGGCCTGCAAGGAGATCCAACCAGTCCATCCTAAAGGAAATCAGTCCTGAATATTCATTGGAAGAACTGATGCTGAAGCTGAAACTCCAAAACTTTTGCCACCTGATGGGAAGAATTGATTCATTTGAAAGACCCTAATGCTGGGAAAGATTGAAGGCAGGAGGAGAAGGGGACGACAGAGGATGAGATCACTAGATGGCATTACCAACTCAATGGACATGAGTTTGAGTAAACTCTGGGAGTTAGCGATGGACAGGGAGGCCTGGCATGCTGCAGTCCATGGGGTCGCAAAGAGTCAGACATGAACTGTGCGACTGAATTGAACTGAACTGAATAGTTAAAGATTACTGCATAGCTCAGACCTTATGTACAAAGGAGACTTTAGGGAAACCTGAATACAACAGAGAAAATAAAAGCTAGGAACTACAAGAAATGGCAACTCACTCCAGTATTCTTGCCTGGAGAATCCCATGGACAACGAAGCTTGGCAGGCTACAATCCACGGAGTCACAAAAGAGTTGGACATGACTTTGCGACTAAACAACAAACAACAACAAAAAATAATTTTAGCCTCTAACATCTATAGCTACAATAGTGCACAGCTTAAAGTCTAACCAGATAAATATAAAACCTCATACTAGAGAGCTCATTACCTCAGCTCCTAATACCCAATATATCATGTCTGGCTTTCAGTTCAAAATTACGAAAAGACAGCATTATAAAAGACAGAAAAAAACACAGTCTGAACAGACAGCAAACCTTAGAAGAGGACTAAGATCTGGCAGATATTTTGGAATGGTCAGACCTAGAACTACCTATATCCTTAGGCTGCTAATGGAAAGGGAACAACGTGCAAGAACAGATGGGTAAAATAAGTAGAGACATGGAAACTCTAAGAGAGAATTAAAAGGAAATGCTAGAAATAAAAAAATACAGCAACAAAAATTAATGTCTTTGATCTGCTCATCAGTAGACTGACTGCAGCCAAGAATCAGTGAGCATGAAAATATGCCAATAGAAATGTCTCATATTGAAAAGCAAAGAAATTTTTTAAAACTGTGAGGGTGTGGGGGTGAGGAATGGAAAATGCAAGATCTGTGGGACAAATGAAAAGGCATAACATTTACCTAAAAGTGATTCTATAATGAGAAGAAAGAGACAAAAGAATGTAAGACATGTTTAACATGTTAATGAAATGATGAGGATTGGGGGAAAATTAGGAAGTGCAGGCAACCATCTTCAGCTGTCAAGGAAACAAGTTTCATAGAAAACTTGAATGCCTTCTTTTTCATCATGCCCACTCTCCCAGTCACTTCTCACAGATGACTTTTCTGCTGTGAATGGGTCTGGTCTGTTTTCTAACTACTTTCTTGCTTCTCTTCCTCCTGTTTTTTTTCACATGACTTCTACCATGGCATGTCTGCTGTGCATCTCTTAGTTTTGTGATTAATTTATTGTCTGTGTTCCTCTCTAGATGTCTCTATTCTACTCACTAAGAGAGAATCTGATTGGGTTAATAACCCTCCAGTGTTAGAATCTCTATGAGACAGGATTCCTTTATCAAATCACCTGTTAGGCTGCTGTGTGTGTGCTCAGTCAATCAGTCATGTCCAAGTCCTTGTGACCCCATGGCCTGTAACCCACCAGACTCCTCTGTCCATGGGATTTTGCCAGGCAAGAACACTGGAGATGGTTGCCATTTTCTTACTCTAGGGGATCTTTCCGATTCAGGGATTGAACTTCTGTCTCCTTCATCTCCTGCATTGGCAGGTGAATTCTTTACCACTGAGACACCAGGGAAGCCACAGTCAGGATTCTGGCCAACCTATAAAATGACTATATGCAGTTCAGGGGCTGATTACTAATCCAATCATCTCTGAGCTAAGCAAATGGATCACGTGATAAGAGGAATTAAGAACTAGAAGCTGCTTCTTAGTTTGTGTTTGGAAAGGACTATTGGCAAGTTAGTCTCTGAGTAGAATATGAATTTATTTGAATTACCTGGCACTTTGGCAGCATGTTGCAAAATGAAAACTTAAGCATCCCCCCCCAAAAAATGTTAACTTTGATTCAATATATCCTTTTCTCCTTGAGTTCTGGTTTATACCATGTTACATAGTCCCTACCGCCACCAATGGGGGGACAGGGAGTGCGAAAAGTAACTCTGCTGCTGACAGTTCCAAGGTAAATGCTGAGATCCAGAACCTGGAGCAGGCTGCTTCTATGACCCAAAGCACTCTGGTGACAGACCAGGGCAGACAGCTCCACAGACAGCACCCAGACTAATCTGATGTCCCCAGGAACAGCAGTGCACATCCGTGATGGTCTGATTCTTTGTTATTCCACTGTGTCACCTGTCGCTTATATTTTCATCCATCCTCTAACAAACAGGGCTGAAAGACACAGAGGAAATGTATGTGCTAAAACAGAGGGGTGTGTGCGTGAAGGTTTCCCCTCAAGAGCACAGTGTGCTTGAAAATTATTTTTCACTTACCTGATTTCAGTTTAGGCTATTAATTTTCTGAAGCAGAGGAAATCAATGTAGGAAGAGAGCAGTATTCTATTAGTGTTCACTTTTCACTGAAATTCAAGTTAAATATGTGCTTTCTCTTCACTAGTTTCCACAGGATTGTATTTAGCTGACTCCCCTGAATACATGTGATGCACAGCAGTGAGGGAGAGGCGCCAGCATCATTCTCTTTAGTTCTTGACTGTGTTTGACTTTTAAGGGCACTTTTCTTAGGGAGGGAAAGAGTGTTTTGCTCAACCTTCATGGAAGGGGTTGTGAGTGAGTTAAGCCTACAAAGAAGAAGATAAGAACGCTATTCCTGTTTAACTCTGGCCTCAGAATCAAAAGAATTGTCCTCCTGCATGACATCCTGTTTATTATCTTTGTCCTCTGTGCATGCTGCTTCTTGGAAAGAACTAGAGTGGTGTCTTATGCTTTCCTAGTACAGATCAGTATTTAAGAAATTGATATAAAATGTGCACAAGTACACTCTTCCCATTTTACCAGTTTTCTTTGATTCAACATACCTTAAAACCTGACTGTTGCATGACTGTAAACAGCATATTTCATCCTAATCTGTTTCTTATGATAGATTTTTAGGGGAGAAAGGATAACTTCTAAACATTATTTCTTCATAAATCCTTTGTCTTTATCAAGAAAAAAATGTTCACCGTGTCCCTATTCAATTTGCAAAAGAAAATACCACGGTGATTTATTCAGTCATCAAAGTGTATTAAGTACCCCCAAGACTCAAACAGCCTTTATTATATCTGTGGGAACTTAAGTTGGTCAGATACTATTCCTATTTTAAAGATGAAGAAACTAACTCACAGGGAGGTTAAATGATTTATCTAAACTAAAAAATGGAATATAACTGCAAAAATAAGGTTATTTTTAAACTCTGGATTTATGACTTTCAGCCAAATCATTTCACTTACACCTTCACACAACTGTTATAAATGTTACCATACATCAGGACCCATATAAGTATAAGATCTGTACTTTCTGTAACATGCATGACATGTATATTACAGAAATTCTATCTCATGTAGCATTACGCCAATTTTTTGTTTTTACCTGTCACATAAAATTTATGGTGAATTTATACTTAATTGAAAAAAAAATGGCCATCGTCAAAAAATCCACAAACAATAAATGCTGGATAGGATTTGAAAAAAAAGGGGAACCGTCTTGCACTGTTGGTAGGAATGTAAATTGAAGCAGCCACTATGGAGAACAATATGGAGATTTCGTAAAAAACTGGAAATAAAACTACCATATGACCTAGCAAGCCATAACTGAAAAGAACACACGTACCCCAATGTTCACTGAAGCACTATTTACAATAGCTAGGACATGGAAGCAACTTAGCTGTCCATCGACAGATGATTGTATATAGAAGTTGTGGTACATATATAAAATAAATATACTCAGGCATAAAAAGGAATGCATTTATGCTTTTGAGTCAGTTGAACTGAGGTGGATGAACCTAGCGCCAGTTACACAGTGAAGTAAGTCAGAGAAAAACAAATACCATATATATGAAAAATGGAACTGATGAACCTATTTTCAGGGTGAGAATAGAGACATAGACATAAAGAAAAGACTTGTGGACACAGAGGGGAAAGTAGAAAGTGAAAGTGAAGTCGCTCAGTCGTGTCCGACTCTTTGCGACCCCATGGACTGCAGCCTACCAGGCTCCTCCATCTGTGGGATTTTCCAGGCAAGAATACTGGAGGGGGTTGCCATTGCCTTCTCCAGGAGATCTTCCCCACCCAGGGATTGAACCCAGGTCTCCAGCATTGAAGGCAGATGCTTTACCGTCTGAGCCACCAGGGAAATCTGGGGAAGGCAGTTTATGGGACAAATTGAGAGAGTAGCATTGACATATATACACTACCACAGGCAAATAGATAGCTAGGAGGAAGTCGCCATATCACACGGGGATCTCAGCCCAGTGTTCTGTGACGTCTAGAGGGGTGGGGCGGGGACCGGGAGGGAGGTTCAGGAAGGAGGAGAAAATACGTATACCTATGGCTGATTCATGTTGTTGTACAGCAGAAACTAATACAACCTTGTAAAGCATTACCCTCCAATTAAAAATTTTTAATAAAAAGACAGGAAAAAACATTCATAGTCAACTTTATTTTTCATTAGCAAAAAACAAAAGATGACAGTTGGACAGGTTTACTTTGTTCCCTCTCCTAAGGGCCTCTTGTGCATGATTTAGCATTAATGAAGGGAGTGAGAAAAGTGAACTCCCTGTACCTGGACAGCAAACAAAGCCAGATGTGTACAGAAAGCTTAGTGTCCACAACACATAATAGTATATCTGAAGAGTAGTGAACTCCACATTCAAACAGAGGTTGGCAAATAAACCCAGAGTTCCTGAGAGCTTGATTTTTCCTTTTTAAAGACAAGTTAGTCAGATGGTTGGAAGCTGTCGTTGCCCACCCCAGCACAGAACAGTCACATATGCAAATATGGACATGATGCTTGAGGTCTCAGTGCAGATTAATTACTGCTGGCCGCCAGGAGCCATGAGTGAGCTATGCTGTTTCTGTGATAAACCCAACCCTCCCTCCCTCAGAGATAAAAGAAACACAGGCGTGAAAAGGCCAGAGCCTCAAACCATAGTTATTTCACCTTGAATAGACTTTCAAAATGAAGCCCTTTCATTTCGTTTTCTATATTAAACATTGAAAATGAAAAAGCAATTTCAAATCTTGTTTCTTCATTGGTGTATCACAAACTGCTAATTAGAAAAGATTTCTTTTACTAAATGATTATCTCTTATGTCTTTTTTAACACTTGAAAAGTTACAACTTCAGGAGAAGAGGAAAAAGCTTTAATTAAAGAATGAATTATTGAATATTCAGTTTTAATTGATGTTGCCCTGTGCTATTATTTTGCATGTTTATGGATGTTTTATGTGATTCTGTTATCAGAATAACTAAAGAGAGACACATTGACTATTGAGCCTAAAAAAGGGGGAGGGTTTCTGCCTGATCTCATTCAGTCATTTAAGTTCAGGAATCATCTGAAGCATGGTTTCCATGACAACAAGTCACTAATTGTGAACATAAAATAAAAACTCAACCTTCCCTGAATTTGGCAGTTACATGGATGATATCTAATTTTTTTTTAAGTAGTAAAATGGCACTTTTCTTTAGGCAATTCTTCGAGTCAATTTCCTGAAATGAAGAAGCCACTTCATTGTGGAGTTAACTCTAGTGTGGCAAAGGTGTGGGCTTAAAGCTGTCCAGATCGTCAGACAGTGACTGTTAGCACATAGATCTTGCTAGAGACATGGGAGAAGGTTGCAGTGAGTGAGGAATTTTTGCATCTTTGAGCTAAGAGAGTTGCTGGGTGGATGAATGAACCCAGAAAATGCTATCAAGCACTGGATTTGAACCTTCTTTAGACTGGGGACAGAAAAAAAAACAATTGAGGGGAAAAGAGTTAAAACCTAAAATCAGCTGCTTTTCATGGGGTTAGTCATCAACGCTCAATCACTAGCAAAAGCTTCTGGTTTCTCTGTCTGGCATATTAAAAAAAAAAAGTGAACCCTTCAGGGCTTGGAAACCTATTCAACTGACACAATGGCACCATTGAAAATTCATCGGTTGATGACCTGCGCATATCATTTGTAAAATTGCTTCAGTCTGAGTTACCTTTCACCAGCTCTGTAAGTCTACTCACTAGGTCACTAGAAGTGAGTAGAACTTGTGACAATTTCTGTTTCCATGACAATGAATGAACCAGTGAAAACGGGGAGGAGAAGAAAGATCTGTATTCTGTAGAATACTCTCAAATGTTTGCCTGTTTTCTTTTTTAGCCGTTTAGTTCTCGTGGCTCTGTTCCAGAACTCTTTAATTTGCCAGTTGCTGTTTTTCCTACACAGATTACAGGAGTAATTCATCAGTGAATGTTTCACTCAGTGGTCCCATCTAATGTAAGGAAACATAAAAATGATTTTTTTCCAATTCTGTGTTTTTGTTTGTTTAGAAAGAATGTAATAAGCTTTTTTCCTTTCTTTTTTCACAATCTAGCTTTAGTGTTCTTATTCGCTCTTATTTATTGACTATTACTTTACACAGACTACAACTGCAATTTGTAAGTTGTGGGATCTGCTTTAAAATGCCAATAAATCCCAAAAAGGCAATGATTTTTGAATTTATTGGACTAAAACCCAGAGGGGGATGTAAAGAGGAAAGGAACATTAAAATATGTAGACCCAATACATGCTACAATGAAACAAAGTGTTTAGGAAAAATTAAGAAAGCAACAGAGCCTTTCCTTTACTAAATTACCTTAAATTGGCTTACATATTTACATACAGTAGGATGTGTTTATGTTATTTCAGCTCTTATCCACTTCCTGAACTTAATGATAGCACTACTATTTCCTTGGGGAGAGAGGGAAAATTGATTCCAATGGTTTTAGTTTTTAAATGATGAAAACAACAAAAAGAACTCATGTTTGCACCAGGAAAAAAATAGATATGCAACTATTTCTTTCTGAGGTATGAAATAAGAAAAATATCCCCTGAAACCATGTATTTTCAATTTAGCTTTAGTTTGTATCTCAACAAGTAACTAAGCTCATTTTTAAAGCTAAATTCAAATAATAGGATTTCCCCTTGCCTTCCTTTTCAACTAAAACAAAGAAAATTAACCAGTCTTCAATTTTCAAGTGTTTATTCTGCCATTTTGTAGCCACAGATTTAAAGGACAATTATTTCTTTTCCAACTTCATTCATTTGCTCAGAGCAGGAAGAAATGTTACCCCTAAATGTTGTAGACTGCCAGCAATGAACAAACTAATCAGATTTCATCTTCATCTGAGACTAAATGGGCAAAGGTCCTTGAGATTCACAGAAAGTAAAGCATAAAACTATTTAACATTTATTATGCAAAGCTCTGCCAATCAGAAGTATTTTTTTCAAAAGTTCAATAAATATTAATGCAATAATATATTTTTCCGTGAAGAACTCTTCTTCAGGGTCATATTTGCTCTGAGAGCTTAATTTCTCTACCAAGAACAGAAAGAGCTCTCACATTGAAAAGAATATGGTAATTTTCTTTTCCTCCCTTTTTAACACATACACACAAAAATATTAATATTAGTGGATCTCAGAGAATGTGCATGATTGAAAATCAAAGTAATTGTCTTAATGAATAAACTCTAGTTGTTTTGCAGCAGATATCTATAAACTATTTAGAAAGAAAGCCATGCCATTCTGAAATCCATGTTAGCAGCCCTGAATTTATTCTTCTTGATTTAAAATAGTGAGGGCAACGGTGTCAGTTGACTGGATATGAACAAGGTGAAGTCTAATGACTACTTTTGTTCACCTGCCATATGTAACTCCTTCCACTCTTTATGGGCAATGTGCATGGTTCTGCTAGCAGTGTCATGCTTCCCTTGCGAGACCTCAGATCATAAAGCAGGTAGCTGGCATTCAGTTCACATTGATGTTGATAGTGTGAGACCCCTCAGCCAGCTGCTGTCTGGGAAATAAAGATGGCATGACCCACTCAAGAGACACCTGGCTCCACACCAACATGACCCAGAGCTGGTACAAACAGTGCAGGAGTCGGCTTGTTAACGCTAATATCTCCCGCGACATAGGAATAAACAGCCACTCTCTCAGTCCTGTAGATTGAAAGTGTCACAAAAATACTGTCGGGCTCAGTTGCTGATCATTAAAAATGAGTACAAATGAGAGGAATAATGACTTGTTGATCCACCAAGTCAAGTTGACATCCTTATACTATTCACAACTGTATAGATATCTTTCAGGTATTAGGAGGAGAGAGGTTGACAAAGAAAATTATCATGAGATTTCCTGACTTTTGGGTTAAAACTGGTTGATAACAAAGATGTAAATAATGTGTGTGTGTGTATATATATATATATATATATCTGAATCACTTTGCTATACACCTGAAACTAACACAACATTGCACATCAGCTAAATTTCTACAAAAAACTGGTCAATAACACTACTCCAATGATTTCTTCTCACAATGCACATTAAATGTTGTGCTCAACAACTATTTCATATGTAGCCTATGCTACAGAACATCTATTACTTAAAATTGTTCTTAACAGTGACAAGACACTACCTAAATATTCAGAACAGTGACATTTTCAAAGGCTTATTACTCTGTGTATGAACATAATACATATATAAATACATAGTGTTTATCATAAATGTGGTCACATTTAAAAAACAATGAAAAATGAAAAAAGATATTGAATATATATTCATATAACACTATAAGCGTTAATAAGGAAATATATATTTATAAATCTAACAGGTGTCTAATACTTTCAATCCATTCCTGGAAAATTATGTGAAATAGTTTTTTACTCATACCGCTTTTTAATCCACTGAGATGTCACTACTTAAGTACATTTTGTGGACAACATGTTAGTAGAGCCAGAAATACATTTGCAGTATGAAGACTATTCTTTTTATCTGTTTTTCAGCTTAATTTTTAATACCTATGATTTTAAAATATGCTTAATAGTAAACATTTAAAGCACATGTATACTTTTATTGTTGACATTTTTTCCATTCTTTCCCCAGAGGTGATGCTGAGAGGTATTGCTTCAAGCTTATCATGTTGAAGCAAATTAGATCTGACCAAGATTGCTGGCCCAGGATGCAACATCCCGCATGCCCAGAATCTAACCCCAGTGGCCAGCCAAGTCTCCCTTTGAGGTTTTGGGAGTGTAAGAGATTTATTCTATACATGTAGTTGACAGCTCAGGATCTCTGACCCAAGCCAAGAAAACATCTATTGAAGGATCTTTAGATAAATGAAAGTCATAGTCTTCTATTTATTGTATAAGCAAGGCTATCTCCCATCAGTAAATCATGCAAAATTTTCAACTGCATTGAAAGATCATTACTTTTAAAAGACCTTCAGTAAAGTACATTGCCACCAATTTAGTGTGCTGACAGTCATTCACTCAGTAGTATTCTTTACTTCTTCTTCCTATAGTAGATAAGGTGTGCACCAAAGATAAATAGAGGTAGAGTTAAAGAATCTAAAGATTATAAAGCAATATGGAAGACTAACCACAGAAAAGCAACCAGAATAATTGCATTGGAGGATTATAGAAGTGGGTTATCGGTGAGAGCACAGTAAGGTTTAACAACGAAATAATTAGGGAAAGGATGATGCATGCAAAGAAACAGTTGAACAAAGACAGAGAAGTGAAAATCAATCTATTATAGACAGACAACCACAAACAGCTCACTGTTAACTGAACACTCAGTGTAATGAGGCAGGTGGTAGAAATGAAGAGTGACCGACATACACGGGGGCACATCAAGGAGACCCCATAGTCATTAACTCCTTGCATGTTATTTTATCCCGATGACCTTTTGGGAGATGAAGATGGCATTTCTGATGAAAAATAATGACAATGACAGAAAATATTCAACAGGATGAATTGGGGATTTGTTTTGAAAGTAGAATTGTCAAACCTTGGGGATTATTTGGGAATCTCATGAAGAGATGAGAGACTGCAAAATTCTATATGATGCACAAATTCTACCTGGAGCAACTGGGTGGATGTCGGTGCCACCAAGCACGGGAAGAGAGCCAGCTTCGGGGGAAAGGGTTGAAACAAATGTGTCTGTGGGACATTCCTGTAAAGATGCCCACCTAGGAACCAGGTAGATGAGTCTGGAGTCCAGAACACAGACCTAGAATTGGGAACCACTGGTAAATAATGTATGCTGAAACCAGGAGACTGAAGGAGACTGCTCAAAGAAAATAAAAAGTGAAATATGTTACATATTCAGGATCCCAACCTGGGGCAGAATAATTATTTAAGAAATTTCCAAAAGAAAATGAGCCAAGAAAGGAAACAGAAAGGAGTTGACCAAAGGAGGAGGAGAATCCATAACATATTAATATTATGGAAGCCACAAAAGTGAAAAATGCAGCAGAGGGTTCCAGGAAGATAAGATGAAAAACTACAAATTAATCTCCTGTTCTGTCTCTCCCTATCTGAATACAAATCTACATCATTGGAAATAGAACTTAGATTAAGAAACATCTAGGAAAGGCCATGGTGAGCATACTCACATATTATTTAGAAGTTTGGTAAGTTGTTTTTGTTTTTTTTTTAATTCCTTTTATACCTTATCCTCAAAGTGCCACAAATTCTTTAGATAATATTCCTGAATTCATTCTTCACAACTAAACTTGTAATAAATATTAAGCAAAAGTCAGTTCAATGTTATTGTCATTGACAAGGACCAGGAGTGAAGATTCTGTTACCAATTATGGCTGGAAACTTTGGCTTTAATGTCAAGCTGAGAGTACAATGGATATTTTGTGAAAGATGAGAAGCCTCTGCATTAATTGAGTCCTAACAGAAAAGCATAACATTCTTCAATGCGGACAAGAAGAGCAAGTTTCACAATGGAAGGAAACTGGGTTGTAAAGCCACACAGAATGAACACAGAATGCCAAAGCCTTTGACTGTGTGGATCACAATAAACTGTGGAAAATTCTGAAAGAGATGATAATACCAGACCACCTGACCTGCCTCTTGAGAAACCTGTATTCAGGTCAGGAGGCAACAGTTAGAACTGGACATGGAACAACAAACTGGTTCCAAATAGGAAAAGGATAACGTCAAGGCTGTGTACTGTCACTCTGCTTATTTAACTTATATGCAGAGTACATCATGAGAAATGCTGGGCTGGAGGAATCACAAGCTGGAATCAAGATTGCTGGGAGAAATATCAATAACCTCAGATATGGAGATGACACCATCCTTATGGCAGAAAGTGAAGAAGAACTAAAGAGCCTTTTGATGAAAGTGAAAGAGGAGAGTAAAAAAATTGGCTTAAAGCTCAACATTCAAGAAAACTAAGATCATGGCATCTAGTCCCATTCAGTTCAGCTCAGCTCAGTCACTCAGTTGTGTCTGACTGTTTGCCACCCCATGAATCACAGCACTCCAGGCCTCCCTGTCCATCACCAACTCCCAGAGTTCACTCAGGCTCACATCCATCGAGTCAGTGATGCCATCCAGCCATCTCATCCTCTGTCGTCCCCTTCTCCTCCTGCCACCAATCCCTCCCAGCATCCGAGTCTTTTCCAATGAGTCAACTCTTCACATGAGGTGGCCAAAGTACTGGAGTTTCAGCTTTAGCATCATTCCTTCCAAAGAAATCCCAGGGCTGATCTCCTTCAGAATGGACTGTTGGATCTCCTTGCAGTCACACCACAGTTCAAAACCATCAATTCTTCTGCGCTCAGCTTTCTTCACAGTCCAAGTCTCACATCCATACATGACCACTGGAAAAACCATAGCCTTGACTAGACTGACCTTTGTTGGCAAAGTGATGTCTCTGCTTTTCAATACACTATCCAGGTTAGTCATAAATTTTCTTTCAAGGAGTAAGCGTCTTTTAATTTCATGGCTGCAGTCACCATCTGCAGTGATTTTGGAGCCCAAAAAAATAAAGTCTGACACTGTTTCCACTGTTTCCCCATCTATTTCCCATGAAGTGAGGGGACAGGATACCATGATATTTGTTTTCTGAATGTTGAGTTTTAAGCCAACTTTTTCACTCTCCTCTTTCACCTTCCTCAAGAGGCTTTTTAGTTCCTCTTCACTTTCTGCCATAAGGGTGGTGTCATCTGCATATCTGATGTTATTGATATTTCTCCCAGCAATCTTGATTCCAGCTTGTGTTTCTTCCAGTCCAACGTTTCTCATGATGTACTCTGCATAGAAGTTAAATAAGCAGGGTGACAATATACAGCCTTGATGTACTCCTTTTCCTATTTGGAACCAGTCTGTTATTCCATGTCCAGTTCTAACTGTTGCTTCCTGACCTGCATACAGATTTCTCAAGAGGCAGATCAGGTGTTCTGGTATTCCCATCTCTTTCAGAATTTTCCACAGTTTATTGTGATCCACACAGTCAAAGGCTTTGGCATAGTCAATAAAGCAGAAATAGATGTTTTTCTGGAACTCTCTTGCTTTTTCCATGATCCAGCGGATGTTGGCAATTTGGTCTCTGGTTCCTCTGCCTTATCTAAAACCAGCTTGAACATCTGGAACTTCATGGTTCACATATTGCTGAATCCTGGCTTGGAGAATTTTGAGCATTACTTTACTAGCATGTGAGATGAGTGCAATTGTGCGGTAGTTTGAGCATTCTTTGGCATTGCCTTTCTTTGGGATCAGAATGAAAACTGACCTTTTCCAGTCCTGTGGCCACTGCTGAGTTTTCCAAATTTGCTGACATATTGAGTGCAGCACTTTAACAGCATCATCTTTCAGGATTTGAAATAGCTCCACTGGAATTCCATCACCTCCACTAGCTTTGTTCATAGTGATGCTTTCTAAGGCCCACTTGACTTCATATTCCAGTCCCATTACTATGTGGCAAATAGATGGTGAAACAGTGGAAACCGTGACAGATTTTATTTTGTGGGACTCCAAAATCACTGCAGATGGTGATTGCAGCCATGAAATTAAAAGACGCTTACTCCTTGGAAGGAAAGTTATAACCAACCTAGACAGCATATTAAAAAGCAGAGACATTACTTTGGCAACAAAGGTCTGTCTAGTCAAGGCTATGGTTTTTCCAGTAGTCATGTATGGATGTGAGAGTTGGACTGTAAAGAAAGCTGAGCACCAAAGAATTGATGCTTTTGAACTGTGGTGTTGGAGAAGACTCTTGAGAGTCCCTTAGACTGTAAGGAGATCCAACCAGTCCATCCTAAAGGAAATCAGTCCTGGGTTTTCATTGGAAAGACTGATGTTGAAGCTGAAACTCCAATATTTGGCCACCTGATGCAAAGATCTGACTCATTTGAAAAGACCCTGATGCTGGGAAAGATTGAAGGCAGGAGGAGAAGGGGACGACAGAGGATGAGATGGTTGGATGGCATCACTAACTCAATGGACATGAGTTTGGGTAGGCTCCAGGAGTTGGTGATGGACAGGGAGGCCTGGCATGTACAGTTCATGGGGCAAAAAGTCAGACACGACTAAGCAACTGAACTGAATTGAATGAACATACTGCAGATTCCTGGATAGGGGACAGCAGAAACACAGTGGACATCTCGGCATTTTGTTGTCCATCTGTTGACATCTCGGCATTGTACACAGGAACAACTCATCAATTAAAGACAATAACTAACATGCCATCAAAGCTTTGTTGTCAGGCACTATCAGATTCTAGTAACAGCCCAGCCTTTCCCAGCTATGTGTCTTTGGTAAATACTTACGATCCTAAAGTCTACTTTCCTCATTTGTTCCTACCCTAGAATCTTGTTGTGAAAATACACATGCAAAGCATTAGTCTAGTACAGTAGTTCACAACATAGGGTGATTTTGCCCCACAGGGGACATCTGCAAACGTCTGGAGACATTTTTGGTTATCATGACTTAGGAGGGTTGGGCATTCACTGTCATCTAGTAGGTAAAAGTTTTTGGATGCTGTGAACATTCTTTAACACACAGGACAGCATCCAAGAATGAAGAATTATCTGATCCAAAAGGCCAACGTGCCAAGAATAGGAAACCCTGATCTAGCCATCATGCATACATTATAATAGTCCTTACACCGTGCTAGAAACTACTTAAGTGCTTGACATCATCTCAGCTAACCTCATTCAAACACCAGGAGATTAGTCCTAGTATCATCCCCTCTTTACAGATTAGGAAACTGACAGACAAAAAAGAAGTTCAGTAATGTAAACAGGGTCACGTAACTAGTAGTGATAGAACTAGGCTTTCATAAATGTTAACTCTTATTGTATTTCATAGAAAAGTGACATTCTTTCAGGTATTTTCAAATACTCAACTTTTGGCATCAGATAGCAAAGAGACTGGTATTTCAGCTTCCATGCAAACATTGACATAAACTCAGGCAAAACTGACATGTTGTATGCTTTGGCTCGCTTACTCAAGTTTTTCTTTAAATGAGGACAAAATGAAAATAGAGTAATGTTAAAAAGGAGGAAATGTAGTATTTCTTAAGAGCATCTTAAAAAGACAATTGCCAGACCTCCTTTTTGAGAAATCTTCTTAGTGTTAAAAATCAGTAAAACCTGACTTCAGTAACTGGCATTAGGGCTTCTCTAATGCTGAAGTCAATAGCTCCTCTTGTAGCGGTGTTACGGTTTAAGCACTGCTTCAGGCCTATGCAGAACTTGAATGTGGGATCAAAGAGATAAAAGTCACCTGACTCTATCACTTCACTTTATTGCTTGAAATTCCTAGGATGGTACATTTATGCAATTTTCAGTGATGTATCATTGATTGTTTTTAACAATTCTTTGCATCAGTGTGTTTTGGAAGGTATTTCTCTCCTTTTTAAACCTCCCTTTAGGGATGCTGAAATGTAAGCTGTTGAGTGTAGATGTGTGTGGACCTAAAACCCTGAAAGGCAACAAATACTGAAATGTTAGCACACATATAAATATTTTGACAATTGTAACAAAATAGTTACGGGATTCTGGCATCCTGAATTTTCAAGATAATTGCAAATGGAATGAAAACAATACAATATAACAGTACACTATAATACAGCATAGTGGCTAAAAGTGTGAGCTTTATTCTCAGATCAGTATTCAAGTCTCATCCTTTAATAATAACATGATCTTAAAAAATGACTTGACTACTCTGAATCTCAGTTACCTTTCCTACTGGAGAAGGAAACAGAAGGTTTGATCATAGAATGTTCTCCAAAAATAAAAACTATCATATGCCAAGCACTGTTTTAGACAGTAAGGGTACTATGATGAACTACCCTCAAGCAGCTTATAATTAAAAAATTAAAATGGAATATCATCTTGGCAATAATTGGTCCAAAGGAAACAATTCTGAATCAGCTGATTGTGATCAGACAAGCATAGGGGCCAATAAGGCCTCGGAGGGGGTGCCATTTGAGCAGAGATCTGGAGACTATGAATCAGTGATTCACGTGAATACCTGGGAAGGAGCGTCCTAAGCAAAGGCAAGAGCAAATGGAAGCATCCCCAGTCTGGAATACTCCAGTGAATTTGAGAAAAATCAAGGGGATCTGTGAGGCTGATGCTCATGGACTCATGAGTTGAATTTGAAAAGTAGCCAGGGATTATCTCTTGCAGGAACTGATAAGCTATAGTGGATTTTGGATTTTATTCTATGATGGGAAATCATTGGACATTTTTTGTAGGGGAGTATCACAATGCAATTTATGTTTTGAGAGGATTGCTATGGGTCTTATGCGAAGAACAGATTCTAGGAACCAGGGGTAGATGCTGGAAACCAAGAAAAAGCAATTGCAACAGTGAAGGCGTGGTGGTGACTTCAAATAGGAAGATGACACTTGGAAGCAGCCAAAAGGATTAGAATCATCATGTATTTGGAAATAGATGTAGCATAACTTCTGATAGATTGAATGTGAATTGTGAGAAAGAAACTAAAAGTGATTTCAAAGTTTGGGGTCTAAGTAACTGAATGAAAAAAGACTGGATAATGAACTGGTGAAAAGAAAGAGGAATTACACAGAGTTTAGTTAGAGATACTAATTTAGCATCCATGTGGGAATATTCAGTTGACCATTGGATGTACAAGTATTCAGGAAAGAGGTCAAGAATAGATCATGAAATTTGCTCATTATTAGAGTATAAATATATTTGAGCCAGGAGAACTGAGTAAAATCCCTATAGGAATATGCTGAAATTGTAAAGAAAAGAGATTCCAGGTCTAATCTCTATGGGTCTCCAATATTTAGAGGTCAAGAAAATGAGACAAATGAAGGAAAATTATAGAAGGAGAATTTCTTAGATCCAAGCAAATGAAATGCTTTAAGAAAAAGAAAATGACCTACTGTCATATGCTACAAATATAGTGAGTAAGATGAGGGAAGAATTGACCATTGTCAAGATAGAGGCCATCAGTGATCCTGGGAAGAAAGCGTTCAGTGGAGTGATGGGTATAACGCCTTATTTCATGGACTGAGATCAAGAAGAATGTGTGTTGGGGGCGGGGGAGGCGGGCGGGAGGGGTACAAATAGAGAAACGAAAAATAATTAACGCATGTTTGTGAAAATTAAATAAGAAAATACATGTGAAGCATTTAGCTCCAGGCTTGGTACATTACAAAGTGCCAGTTAATAGTCACCATCACTCTTTGGATAATTTTTATATAGTCATTCCCTATTACTTAAATATTAACAGTATACACAGTCAGAAATATATGTGTGTGTTCATACATTAATATTTTTGTTAAGCTGTTATATATATATATGAATAATTATATTTTTTCTCACAACATTCTGTAGAAAAAATCTATATTGTCATGTGAGTTTTTCCATTTCACAGCTGACAAAGCTTAGGTTCCAGTTTATGACTTACCCAAAGTCACATATAAAACTAAAAGTAAAACCAAGAACTAACAATGCTTGACTCTTTTTAACAATAAAGAATAAAAGTTCAGTTTATCACTGAAGAGGAAAACAAAAATATCAATGAGAATTAGACAACATAAATACAAACATATATCACTTTAGTGAGCTTTACTTAATTGTCCTTATCAAATATTGTTGTTTAAAAATTGAATATTTATGGAAAACTTGTATTAAGTCTATTGACATCATTTTCAAACAGATTTTACTCATGTCATGTATCTGTGTCACATTTTGGTAATTCTTGCAATATTTCAAACTACATTATTATTATATTTTGTTATGGTTATTCATGGTCAGTCATCTTTGATGTTACTGTTATAAAAAGATTACAGCTGACTGAAGGCTCAGAAGATGGTTAACATTTTCTAGCAATAAAACATTTTTAATGTATATACATTAGTTTTTTTTTAACATAATGGTATTACACATTAATTTACTACAATATAGCATAAACATAACTTTTACATGCACTGGAAAACCAAAAACTTCATATGACTTTCTTCATTTTGATCTTCACTTTATTGCAGTGGTCTGGAACCAAACTCATAATATCTCAAAGGTAAGTCTGTATCTGTCTTGAATAATGAACATCCAAAAGATATTTGTAATTCATAAATCATTTACATATGTTCTGTTAACCATCTTATACAATTTGTTCTTTGCAGATACGGTCAGATAATTCCATCAAGTGAGGAAATGTTCTGCCATAATGACAGATTAAAATGTTTTCTTCATAAAAATTACATAAGGGAAGGGTAGATAAAGGGCAAAGCATTTCTTCAAGTATACATTTAATCAATCAAAAAATATAGTGCAATTACCCATGCTGAGTAGTTGTCTAGGTACTAGGCATACATAAAGAGATAGAGCAAGCATGATTCCTGCTCCCTTGATATCTATAGTCTAGTGAAATGAATAATAATCAAAATTAAGAGACAGAGGAATATGTTCCAAATGAAAGAAATGATGACACCCAGAAAAACAAATAAACAATGCAGAGAAAAGCAGTCTATCCGATAAGGAGTTCAAAGGAATGATCATAAAGATGCTCAGTAAACTCAGGAGAAGAGTAGATGAATACAGTACAGTTTTAACAAAGAATTACAAACAAAGCTGAAGAATATAATTACTAAAATAAAAAACACACCAGAAGGAATAAACACTAGATTAGATGATGCAGGGTAATAGATTGGCAAACCAGAATACAAAGTGACAGAAAGCACCCAAATTGAACATAATAAGTAAAAACAAGTTTTAAAAATGAGGATAGTTAAAGAGAACTCTTGGACAATACCAAGCATACTAAACATTTTCATTAAAGACACCCTAGAAAGAGAAGAGAGAGAAGGAGTGGACAGAGAACTTATTTGAAGAAATAATAGCTAAAAATTTCCCTAACATAGGGAAAGAAACAGATGTTCAGGTTCAAGAATCACAAAGAGTCCCAAACAAGATCAATTCAAAGAGATACACAACAAGACACATTATAATTAAAATGGCAAAACTTAAAAATGGGACAAAATCTTAAAAGCAGAAAAAGAAAAGCAACTCGTCATGTACAAGGGAATTCCCATAAGACTATGAGCTGACTTTTCAATAGAAATTTATGCCAGAGAGGGTGGCATGATATTTTCAAAGTGGTGAAAGAAAAAAGAACCCTATAACTAAGAATATTATATTATCAAGGCTATGATTCAGAGTTGAAGGCTAGATAATGAGTTGTACACACAACAAAAGCTAAAAGAGTTCAGTATCACAAGGCAGCTTACAAGTAATGTTAAAAAGACACCTCTAAGAAGAAGAGATCACAGCTATAAATATTAAAATTATGAAAAGAAAAATCTTATTCAGTTCAGTTCAGTTCAGTTGCTCAGTTGTGTCCGACTCTTTGCGACCCCATGAATTGCAGCACGCCAGGCCTCCCTGTCCATCACCAACTCCCAGAGTTCGCCCAAACTCATGTCCATCGAGTCCGTGATGCCATCCAGCCATCTCATCCTCTGGCGTCCCCTTCTCCTCCTGCCCCAATCCCTCCCAGCATCAGGGTCTTTTCCAATGAGTCAACTCTTCGCATGAGGTGGCCAAAGTACTGGAGTTTCAGCTTTAGCATCATTCTTCCAAAGAAATCCCAGGGCTGATCTCCTTCAGAATGGACTGGTTGGATCTCCTTGCAGTCCAAGGGACTCTCAAGAGTCTTCTCCAACACCACAGTTCAAAAGCATCAATTCTTTGGCATTAGCAAAGGTAAGTATACATAAAGGTAGTAGATAAATTACTTGTAATACTAGTAGTAATGTTAAAAGACAAAAGTAGCAAAATTAATGATATCTATAACAAGCAATTAAGAGATACATGAAATAAAAAGACGTGAAACATGATTTCAGAAACATTAAACATGAGTGGGGATTAAAAATTTCAAGAATATGGGATTTTTATAATGTGTTTCAAACTCTATATTATCAACTTAATATATCAATAATATATGATGTTATATATAAACCACATGATAACATAAACCAACAACCTATAATATATGGGCACAGAAAAAAGGAAGAATCCAAACAGAGCACTAAAAATAGCTATCAAATTACAAAGGAAGAGAAAAAAACAATTACAAAACAACCAGGAAATAATCAACAAAATGCATTAAGTACATATCTATCAATAATAGAATTATTTCAAATGTAAATGAACTATATGGTCCAGTCAAAAGGCATAGAATAGCTAAATGGATTCAAAAAAACAAAAGACCATATATATGTTTAGCTTACAAGAAACTAACTTCAGATGGAAAAACACAAAAATTGAAATTGAGGGGATGAAAAATGGTATTCCATACAAATGGAAAGAAAAAGAAAGCCTAGGTAGGGACTTCCTGGAGGTCCCATGGTTAAGACTTTGCACTTCCACTGCAGGCAGCACAGGTTTGAACCCTGGTCTGGAAACTAAGATTACAGATGCCAAGTGACCAAAAACAGACAGACAGACAGAAAGAAAAAGAAAGCCATGGAAGCAAGAATTAAATCAGGCAAAATAGACTTCAAACCAAAGACTGTTGCAAGGACAAAGAAGGACATTACAAACTGATCAAGGAATCAATCCAAGAAGAAAATATAAAGATTGTAACTATGTATGAACCTAACAAAGATCACCTAAATATATAAGGAAAATATTATCACATGTAAAGGGAGAAATTGACAGTAACACAGTAATTGCAGGGCATTTAACACCTGACTTACTCAGATAATCCAGACAGAAATCAATAAGGAAACACGTATTAATACATTAAGCCAGATGTACTTGATAGATAGATGTTCCATTCAAAAGCAGCAAAATGCACATTCTTTTCAAGTGTACCTGGAACATTTCAAGGATAAATCACATGAGTGAAAGTCATTCAATTATCTCCGACTCTTTGCCACCCCAGGGACTATACAGTCTATGGACTTCCCCAGGCCAGAATACTGGAGTGGGTAGCCTTTCCTTTCTCCAGGGTATCATCCCTACCCAGGAATTGAACCAGGGTCTCCTTCATTGCAGGCAGATTCTTTACCAACTGAGCTATCAGAGAAGCATATAAATCACATACTAGGCCACAAAACAAGCCTCGGTAAATTTAAGAAGATTGGAATAATATTAAGCATCTTTTTCCAATGTAATGACACTAGAATTAACTACAAGTAAAAAATGCAAAAATCATATACACTTTGGAGGATAAACAATATGCTACTAAGCAACCAATTGTTAACTGAAAAACTCAAAAAGGATTTTTTTTTTAATATATGGAAACAGAAGTAGATGTAGATGGTTTTTCTAGTCATCATGTATGGATGTGAGAGTTGGACTATAAAGAAAGCTGAGCACCAAAGAATTGATGCTTTTAAACTGTGAGCTTGGAGAAGACACTTGAAAACCCCTTGGACTGCAAGGAGACCCAACCAGTCCATCCTAAAGGAAATCAGTCCTGAGTTCTCATTGGAAGGACTGATACTGAGGCTGAAATTCCAATACTTTAGCCACCTGATGTGAAGAACTGACTCATTGGAAAAGACCCTGATGCTGGGAAAGATTGAAGGCAGGAGGAGAAAGGGATGACAGAGGATGAAATGGTTGGATGGCATCACTGACTCAATGGACATGAGTTTGAGCAAACTCCAGAAGTTGGTGATGGACAGGGAGGCCTGACACACTGCAGTCCATGGGGTCACAAAGAGTCGGACATGACTGAGTGACCAAACTGAACTGAACTGATATGGAAACAAATGAAAATGATAGCACAACAATCCCAAATTAATGGGACACAGTGAAAACAATTCTAAGAGGGAAGTTTATAGTGACACAAGTTTACCTTACTTCAGGAAACAGAAAAATCTCAAATAAACAACCTAACCTTACATCTAAAGGAACTAGAAAAATAAGAACAAACAAAACCCAAAGTTAGTAGAATGAAAGAAGTCGGAGAAGAAATAAGTGAAGTAGTCTTAAAAAATAGAAAAAAGTCAATGAAACTAAAAGTTTGTTCTTTGAAAATAAACAAAATTGATAAAACTTTAGCCAGACTCATCAATAAAAAGAGTGCCCAAAGAAATAAAATCAAATGCAAAAGAGGAACAGTTTCAACCAACATCACAGAAATATAAAGGATTTTAAGAGATTGCTATGAGCAATTTTACATCAATAAAATTAACAACATAAACAAATCGAATAAATTTCTAGAAATGTGCAATCTCCCAAGATTGAATCAGGAAGTAAGAGAAAATATAAACATATTAGAAGTAATGAAATTTAATCAGTATTAATAATAAAAAATAAATGAATTTATTTCCCAACAAATTAAAGTCCAGAACCAGAAGGCATCACAGGTGAATTCTATCAAATATTCAAAGACAAATTAGCAACTTTCTTCAAATGATTCAAAAAAACTGATGAAGAAATATATTCTGTGGCCTTCTGAACTCAGTCTATAAGACCAGCACCACCCTGATACCAAAACCAGACACTGACAACACACACAAAAAAAAAGAGTAGTCAATATCATGGATACCAAAAAAAAAAGCAAAAATCCTCAACAAAATAGCAAACCAAATTTAATAATATAGATCAGGAACAAAAAAAGTATACCCACTGTCACCACTTTTCCTCAATATAGCTCTGGGAGTGCTAGCCACAGCAATCACACAAGAAAAAGAATTAGAGAAATACACATGGGAAAGGAAGACTAAAACTGTCACTATTTGCAGATTACATGACACTATGTATAGAAAGTCCTAAAGATGCCATCAAAAAGCTATTAGAACTAATGAATGAATTCAGCAAAGTTGTAGGATACAAAATGAATATATTAGAAATCTTTTGCATTTGCATACACTGAAAACAATCTATACATAAAAGAAATTAATAAAATAGTATTATTTACAATTGCCTCAAAAGAATAAAATACCTAGGAATAAATATAATCAAAGAAGTAAAAGATCTGTACTCAAAAAATTATAAGATATTTGATAAAAGAAATTGATTGCAGCAAAAATGATTGAAAAGATACATGGTGCTCATGAATTTGGAAGAATTAATATTGTTGAAATGACTATCTTACCAAGGTAACCTACATATTCAATGCAATCCCTATCAAAATACCAATGGTAATTCTCACAGAACTAGAACATATAATCCTAAAATGTGTATGAAAATACAAGAGATCCAAAATAGCCAAAACAATCTTGAGAAAGAACAAGCTGGCAATATCATGCTCCCTGATTTTAAACTATATTACAAAGCCAAAGTAATCAAAATAGTATGGTACTAGAACAAAAACAGACAAATAGATCAATGGGACAGATAGAGTCCAGATATGAACCCACACTTACATGGACAATTGTCCTACAACAAAGGAGGCAAGAATATAAAATGAAGAAAAGACAGCCTCTTCATTACATAGTGCTGGAAAATCCAAACAACTGCAAGAAAAAGAATGAAACTCAGCTATTTTCTCACAACATACACAAAAAGAAACTCAAAATGCATTAAAGGCTTAAACGTAAGGCCCAAATCCATAAAAATCCTAGAAGAAAACATAGTCAGTATGCTCTTGGACATCAGTCTTGGAAATATTTTGGAGGATCTGTCTCTTTAGGTAAGGGAACTGAGGCAAAATTAAACAACAGGACTACATCGAGCTAAAAAGCTTCTAAAAGCACAGTGAAAGAAACTATCAACAAAATGCAAAGGCAGCCTGCTGGATGGAAAAAGATATTGGCAAACAGTATGTCTGTTAAGAGTGGTCCCCTGTCTTTTTGGCAGCAGGAACTGGTTTTGTGGAAGACAATTTTTCCAGGGACTGGGCGGGGCAGGGGGAATATGGTTTCAGGATGATTCAAGAGCATTACATTTACTAGCACTTCATTTTTATTATTATTACACCAACTCTACCTCGGATCATCAGGCAGATACCAGAGGCTGGGGACCCCTCTGTTAAGGGGTTAATGTCCAAAATAAACAAAGAATGTATTCAATTCAAAATTTTAAAAAAAATAGGTGATTAAAAAATTGGCAGAAAAACTGAATAGACATTTTTCCAAAGAAGATATAGAGATGGTCAATAGGGACATCTAAAAAGATGCTCAAAATCACTAATCACCAGAGCTATGCAGATCAAAAGCACAGTGAGATAAAACCTCACACCTGCCAGAATGGCTAAGATCAAAAGATAACAAATAAAAAGTGTTGGTGAGGTGGTGTACAAAAGGGAATCCTTGTGCACCTCTTTAAATCGATGCATCCACTGTGGGAAAAAGTAGGTAGGTTTCTAAAATACTTAAACAGAACTACTATATGATCCAGAAATTTTGCTTTTAGGTATTTGTTGAAGAAAACAAAAACACTAATTCAAAAAGAAATATGCATCTAATGTTCACTCCAGTGTTATTTATGATACCCAATACAAGTGTTCCTTTCATGGATCACAACCTTGCTGTGATGAAGGGGCATGCATAACTCAGTGAAGCTATGAGCCATGCCATGTAGGACCACCCAAGACGGTTGAGGCATATTGCAGAGTTCTGATAAAATGGATCCACTGGAGAAGGGAATCATAAAACACTCCAGTATTCTTGCCTTGAGAACCCCATGGAAGTATGAAGAGGCAAAAAAAGGTATGACACCAGTAGATGAGTTCCCAGGTCAGAAGGTGTCCAATATGCTATGGGGGAAGAGCAGAGGGCGATTACTAATAGCTCCAGACAGAATGAAGCTGCTGGGCCAAAGAGGAAATAACACTATTGTGGATGTGTCTAGTGGTGAAAGTAAAGTACAATGCTGTAAAAACAATATTGCATAGGATCCTGGAATGTTAGGTCCATGAATCAAGGTAAATTGTACATAGTCAAGGAGAAGACAGCAAGAGTGAGCTTCGAGGTTTTAGGAATTAGTGAACTAAAATGGACAGGAATGGATGAGTTTAATTCAGATGACCATTATATCTCCTACTGTGGGCAAGAATCCCTTAGAAGAAATGGAGTCCAAAATGCAGTACTTGGGGTCAATTTCAAACAACAGAACATTTTCAGTTTATTTCCAAGGCAAACCATTCAACATCACAGTAATTCAAGTCTATGCCCCAACCACTAATGCTGAAAAAGTTGAAGCTGAATGGTTCTATGAAGACCTACAAGACATTCTATAACTGACACCAAAAAAGATAT
Organism: Bubalus kerabau; assembly: GCF_029407905.1. Classification (NCBI taxonomy): domain Eukaryota; kingdom Metazoa; phylum Chordata; class Mammalia; order Artiodactyla; family Bovidae; genus Bubalus; species Bubalus kerabau. Next base: position 3,922,346 of record NC_073635.1, on the reverse strand, counting down.
CCTATTCATCATAGGGGATTGAAATGTAAAAGTAGGATGTAAAGAGATACCCAGAATACCAGGCAAGTTTGGTCTTGGAATACAAAATGAAGTAGGGCAAAGGTTAACAGAGTTTTGTCAAGAAAACACACTAGTCATAAGCAAATACCCTTTTCCAACCACACAAGTGATAACTCTACACATGGACATCACCAGATGGTCAATATCCAAATTAGCTTGATTATATTTTTTGCAACTGAAGATGGAGACTCTCTAAACAGTCAGCAAAAGCAAGCTCTGAAGCTGATTGTGGCTCTAATCATGAGTTTCTTATTGCAAATTTCAGTCTTAAATTGAAGAAAGTAGGGAAAACCACTAGGTCATTCAGAGATGACCTAAATCAAATCCCTTATGATTATACACTGGAGGTGATGGATAGACATAAAGAACTAGATCTGGTATGCAGAGTACCCAAAGAACTATGCACAAAGATTCATCTCACTATATAGGAGGCAGAGACCAAAATCATCCCAAAGGAAAAGAAAGGCAAGAAGACAAAGAGGTTGTCTGAGGAGGCTTTACAAATAGCTGAGGAAAGAAGAGAAGCAAAAGGTAAGGGAGAAAGGGAAAGATATATTCAATTGAATGCAGAGTTTCAGAGAACAACAAAAAGAGACAAGAATGCCTCCTTAAATGAACAATAAAAGAAATAGAGGAAAACAATAGAGTGGGAAAGACTAAAGATCTCTTCAGGAAAATCAGAGATATCAAGGTTCACATTTCATGCAAGGATGGGCACAATGAAGGACAGAAATGGTAAGGACATAACAGAAGCAGAAGAAATTAAGAAGTGGAGGCAAGAATACACAGAAGAACTATATTAAAAAGGTCTTAATGACCTATATAATCATGATGATGTGGTCACTGAACTACAGCCAAACATCCTGGAATGTGAAGTCAAGTGCACCTTAGGAAACATCACTATGAACAAATCTAGTGGAAGTGATGGAACTCCAACTGAGCTATTTAAAATCCTAAAAGAAAATGCTGTTCAAGTGCTGCATTCAATATGTCAGCAAATTTGGAAAATTCAGCAGTGGCCACAGGACTGGAAAATGTCAGTTTTCATTTCCATCCCAAATAAGGGCAATGCCAAAGAATGTTTAAACTTCTGTACAATTGAGTCCACTTCACATACTAGTAAGGTTATGCTTAAAATCCTTCGATCTAAGCTCTGGCAGTATGTGAACTGAGAACTTCCAAATATACAACCTAAGTTTAGAAAAGGCAGAGGAACCAGAGATCAAATTGCCAACATCCGTTGGATCATAGAAAAAGCAAGGGAATTCCAGAAAAACTGCTTCATTGACTATGCTAAAGCCTTTGACTGTGTGAATCAAACTTGAAAATTCTTAAAGAGATGGGAGTATCAGACCACCTTACCTGCTTCCTGAGAAACCTGTATGCAGGTCAATAAGCAACACTTAGAACCACACATGGAACAATGAACTGGTTCAAAATTGGGAAAGGAATACGTCAAAGCTGTATATAGTCACTCTGTTTATTTTACTTCTATGCAGAGTACATCATATGAAATACTAGGCTGGATTATTCCACAAGCTGGAATCAAAATTTCCAGGAGAAATATCAATAGCCTCAGGTATGAAGATGATACCACTCTAAAGGCAAAATGTGAAGGGGAACTAAAGAGCCTCTTGATGAAGGTGAAAAAGGAGAGTGAAAAAGTTGGCTTGAAACTCAACATTCAAAATACTAAGATCATGGCATCCAGTCCCATCACTTCCTGGCAAATAGAAGGGAGAAAAGTGGAAACAGTAACAGATTTTATTTTCTTGGGCTCCAAAATCACAGCAGATGGTGAATGCAGCCATGAAATTAAAAGACGCTTACTCCTTGGAAAGAAGCTATGATAAACCTGGGCAGTGCATTAAAAAGCAGAGACATCACTTTGCTGACAAAGATTCATACAGTCAATGCTATGGTTTTCCAGGAGTCATGTACGAATGCAAGAGCTGGACCATAGAGAATGCTGAGTGCTGAAAAACTGATACTTTCAAACTGTAGTGCTGGAGAAGACTCTTGAGAGTCACTTGGACTGCAAGGAGATCAAACCTATGAATCCTAGAAGAAATCCACTCTGAGTATTCATTGGAAGGACTGATGCTGAAGCTGAAACTCCAATACTTTGGCACCTGATGTGAAGATACGACTCACTGGAAAAGACCCTGATACTGGGAAAGATTGAAGGCAAAATAAGAAGGGTTAGCAGAGGATGTGATGGTTAGATCAGATCAGATCAGATCAGATCAGTTGCTCAGTCGTGTCCAACTCTTCGCGACCCCATGAATCACAGCACGCCAGGCCTCCCTGTCCAACACCAGCTCCCAGAGTTCACTGAGACTCACGTCCATCGAGTCAATGATGCCATCCATCCATCTCATCCTCGCAGCCCCAAATCAATGGACATGAATCTGAGCAAACTCCAGGAGACAGTAAAGGACAGGGAAGCCTGACATGCTGCAGTCCATGGGGTGTCAGAGAGTCAGACATGACTTAATGACTGAACAACTGCAGCAACAATGTTACAAGTGTCTATTGATGGTGTACTAGATAAAGATATATATAGATATATAGATATCTATATATTTATAAAGGAGTTAAATATTTATATATATAATGGAAAAATAGTCATAAAATGAATGAAATCTTGCCATTTGTGACAACATGGATGGATCTATAGGGTATTTATTATTCCAAAAGAAGTATTTTACACAAAGACAAATGATCTCATTTATATGTGGAGTCTAATAAACAATATAAAATGAAAACAGATTTGTAGATACAAAGAACAAATAGTGGTTGCTAGAAGGAAGGAAAATAGAAAGTTGGGTGGATTAGTTGAAGGGGATTAAGAGTGGCAAAGCTCTAGTTATATAATAAATAACAGGTATATAATCTACAGCATAAGGACTATTGTGAATAATATTGTAATAACTTTGTATGGGTATAGATGGTTACCAGACTTATCATGGTTATCATGTTATAATGTATGCAAATGCTAAATCATTACTGAGTACACTGAAACTAATATATACATATCTACCATATATGTTAACATATATATATATGAAAATAACATATATGTATATATCAGCTATATTTCAAATTTAAAAAAGAAACACTTATTAAACCAACAGAAAACTTTTTACTAGTAAACAAGTTCCAGAAAATGATAAATAATATGTTCAAAGTTATAAAGGAACATCTCTGTTGATCTATAATTCTATACCCAATTAAACCATTGTACAAAAGGAAAGAAAATAAAGATACTTTGTATGAATGAAAACACAAAGCTAGAAAAAGTTTTCCCTTAAATTCGTAGGCCTTATATTACATATAAGAATACTGGATTGGAAACACTGGAACATTGCCAAAGCCTTGTCAAGCTGGGAATCAAGATCCATCCTGAACTCCTCAATATCTTTCACTCTTCACCCCATATATATTCACTTTTCAATACCTATGTATTGAAATCCTTAAAAATCTCTCATACCCATTCACTTCTCTCTATATTCACGGCCATCACTCCAGTCCAAGTAAGGTTATCTATTTCTACAATTACTGCAATCTTGTCTGTGCCTTTGATATTATTTCTCACTACATTCAATTCTGCACTAAGCCAAGGTGCTTCTTGTATTGGAAGACAAAAGAGAAAACAGATACATAACTGTGGCTGTTTTTGATACAGAGACTTTTTGTAAATTCCAGGGGAAATGTAAGATGAAGGGAAAACTGTATTGAGGTAGAAAATTTTTAATCATTTTGTTTATGGAATACTAAAGTCCCTGAGGTTAATTTGTACTGTGAGTGTGTGTGTGTGTGTGTGTGCATGTGTGTAAGTCACTTCAGTTGTGTCCAGCTCTTTGCAACCCTATGGACTATAGCCCACCAGGCTCCTCTGTCTATGGGATTCTCCAGGCAAGAATACTGGAGTGGGTTTCCATGCCCTCTTCCAAGGAATCTTTCCCACCCAGGGATAGAGTGCATGTCTCTTAAGTCTCCTGCATTGTCAGGCCGTTTCTTTCCCACTCGTGCTACCTGGAAAGCCCCAATTTGTACCATAATTACAAGTAAATAATATAATGAAATTTGGAAGTGCTTTTTGGGCAATAAGAATTTGTTGACTTGGTTGTTTCATTTTTAGTACAGTTAAGATTTATTTCTATCTCAAAGCTTTCAGCCAAAATTGATTCCTGGGGAAGGAGGGCTCTTCTCTCTAGCTGTGGAGGGCAAGTCTGATAGGAACTCAACCATAATGGTGATATATGACCTGAAGTTCACACCTTTTTCAACTCCCAGTGAAGGAGACGCCATAGCACAAGGAATCCTTACACATTTCTTGTCTGGCTTTGGTCTGGGAGTGACTCATTGATCAGGACTACTTGGGTCTCCCTCCCTAAAAGCAATGGGCCTGGGAAACACAGCTTTCTGTGTGTCCAGAATAGAGAACTGGATCATCTCTACAGAGTCGGTCTATTCACTCTATACCCCAGTCACTTTCTTTCCTATGTAGAGAATTTTCCCACCCACCCACTAAAGAAGACAACCCCGTTGCACACTAAACACAGAGCCAGGCTATTTCTTTTCTTATCCAGGTCACATGTGATCCTTTGATCTCATTCTGAGCAATAAAGACCAGTTTCTGTCACTTTATCAGATGACTAGCAAGGACAGCTCCCTGGCCCCTGGAGTGATCTGGTTAGAGCTGCATTGGGGCTGAACCTGAGTGGGCTGCTTTGTATCTGATGATATGAAAGAGGAACAGCTCCTGTGGGATCTGAAAGCAGAGGTGGTAAAGAATGATGTCTGTGTGGCCTTTACAAAAAAGCTTCCTGCCATTAAGAGAACATATGAAAAAACGGATGTGACTCCCACATCCAGAATCAGTTTCATCCACAAATGTGCACATAATGTGTGGTGATGTATACTGCTTTATGATCCTGGCGTGCTATGAGAATTGTGTTCAACCTCAAGGAGAGTATGGATCATGGCAGTGACTTGTTTCTGTTAAGGTGAGGGTATGTTAGATTGCCACCAGCCCAGCCAGACAAAGGAGTTACTCCTCTGTTTACTTTGGTTGGGATTCTCAGGATAGTTGGGACTCAGAAAAGGGAAGAAGTGGAGAAAGAGGCTGTGGAGTGAGAACAGAGGGCAGATTGTGTCAGTCTGTAAGGGTGGCAACAGCCAAGGGAAGAAGTCAGCAAGCCCCCTCCCCCACGACAGCTAATGACAAATTAGCTGACTTCCAGGTTTTCTTTTTCTCCTCTGTAATCCTCTTATGAAAGCCTCACATATTTAGCAAAGCATGCTAGTATTGCCTAGGGGAAGGAAATAAATAGATTGTATTTATTCCTGTGGTGCGGCAGCATGGGAGAGGCCCATGGCTCACAGGGCAGCGATGGAGAGGCCAGTAGTGTGTGTGAGGAGCCTCAAGCCGTGCTGAGGAGTGAGCAGCAGTAACGGGAAAAACAGAGCCCTCCTTTCTGGAGGTCCTCAGACAAAATTTTGTACTTGGAGCAGATGGAGTATTCTTCCCACAAATTTACGTTGTCAGTCACTAACACTCTTGTAGGTGCTGGGGGAGAGAGAACAGAACCACTACAGCCTACATCTCGTGGGGCAAGAGTACTCAAGCAAGACAATTGAAAAACACCCTCGTGCTTCCCAGGTGGCAAGTAGCAAAGAATCTGCCTGCCAATACAGGAGACGCAGGCTCAATCCCTGAGATAGGAAGGTTTCCTGGAGGAAGAAATGGCAGCCCACTCAGTATTCTTGCATGGAAAATTCCATGGAGAGAGGAGCCTGGTGGGCTACAGTCCGTAGGGTCACCAAGAGTCAGACACGACTAAGTCACTGAACACACACACACACACACACACAAGTTATGTCCTATGGTGGTAAGAGCTGTGCAGAAAATAGTGTGGTGATGGGATGGCAGGTGCTGGGGAAGGGTTCCGTGCCATTTAAGAGGAGACTGGGGGCCGTCTCCAAGAAGATGACATTTGAGCAGAGAGCTGAAGGAGGTTGTGATTGATCCATGCAGATGTCTGCAAGAGAATGTTCTAGGCAAAGGGAACAAGTGAAAAAGACAAGCCTGCAGTGTGCTTGATATTTTTGATAGCTTAGTAAAGAAAGAAGCTCCATATGTCCATGTGACTCACTGCTATCCCTACTGGTATATATTGGCATCAAATCTTATTTTCCACTGAGAAAGTCATTAAATTCATCAGAAATTGAGCATGATTGACCGGTTTTTCTTGAGGATTTAGTCAAGAAATGGAAGAAAAACTTAACATTTTAACTTTTATACCAGAGTTTTCTGATCTTCCATAGGGAAAATCTGGAAGCATTTGATTAACCTCTGGCAAGATATGTCCCTATTTGTTTTGGGGGTTTTGTTTTGTCCTCTTTTGTTTGGGGGATCACTTTGGAGAGTCAGGGGTTTGGGAGGTTTTTTGTTTTGTTCTGAGAAAGAGCAAAAAGACTAGACAACTCTAATAGTTTTTCAGAACAAAGTCAATTCGTGATTTGCCTTACTTGGAAGCCATGTTTCGCCACATTAATGTGATACATCTTTTTACTCAAGGTCTTCCATCACTGTCAGTGAGGCTACTGCAAGAATATGTGCATTTGGGTTAAGTTGCTCACTTCTGCAGGGAAGATTGAAGGTAAAGAACTATATAAATGTAGTGTTAATAAAGTGTTTCCACAGTCTAGAATTAAGAGTGACCAAGCTTTAATGTCTCTGCAAGCAGAAAGCTGCAGATACCTGGAAATGAAAGAAAGAAAGAAAAGGAGAAACGAAAGGAAGAAAGAAAGGGGGAAAATGTAGTGTGCTTTTGATATAAAAAAAAGCCAGTGATTACTTAAACATTTATTTTTATTTTGATGCCAAGAATTATGGAACACCCTGACTTCAAAGGCTGAGGTAGGAAGTGTAATCAACCCTCTCACAGTTCACCCTCAGGTAAGAGGGGACTTGTATGGGGAATTTCAGAGATCAGGTTTCCAAGCTGAGCAGCTGAATTCATGTAACATCATTTCCTTTGTCTTCAAATCAAAGAAGCTCCCTTTAAGAACTATGACACAGATGCTGTCCGTGGCAGGAAAATTACAATAAATTCATGCCTGATTTTTAAAGTCACCTAAATAAAAGTAACCCTTAAAAAACTTAGTTTCTTTCTTTCCCTTTCTTTCTCTTTCCTACCTTGTTTCTTTTCCTTTTCTTTCTTCTTTTTATGTTTACAGATATCTGCAGCTAGCTTGATTTCTCCTATCCTGTCTCTTCCTTTCTTTCTCTTTTGTGAATAAATCTTCGCTTTCTCATTAAGTTTAAAAGCATATTAAAATTTACCTTTAAAATCTACACAAGTTACAATTATGTTAACTTTTAGGAAATAACCATTTGTTGTTGGTATGAGAAAGCATGACTGAAAGATGCAGTTATTTGTAGAGACTGATTTTACATTCTGTCTCTGAAAAGAAATCAATTTTCCATTCAATAGACTACCTTGTATGCACTTCTTATGTATATGTGTGTTTACATGCAGTTTGCTAGGAACAAGTCTGTAGCTTTCATCAAATTCTCAAATGGCTTTCAAAGGAATACAAATTTAAAAAGCCAAGGCCCACTTCCTTAAACCAAACCCTAGCTCTACTCTGGGAACGGTTCTTCTATTCTCTCCAGAGTCTATTAAATTCCTCACATTTCACAAATCTCAGCACCAGAATATGATCGCCACTACCATTTCCAAACCACTCCTCACCAACCATCTTGTATCCTGTTTATCCTCATAGTATCACTGTCTTCCACCAACTTCCTTTTCTTTGTCCTTTATCTACGTATAAACTTCATAACCTAATTCTTGGTTTTCCTCTCCGCTCCAAGTTCTGCCAGCATTAACAGAAAGTTGAGCATATAGATGAACAATATATCCAAAACTATCCTCAAACATCTGTTTATTTTTATAATTTCAATGACCTTCCCCATCATTCTAAATCTGTCATCCCTTGAAATGTTCATGTCTGATTTTCTATACTTAAACCTCACAATCTAATAACCAAAACTCCTAATCTTCCAACTGTGAACTTAAAAGAATGCACAACACGAGAGTTGCAAGTTAAGTTTCATTTGGGGCAAAATGAGGACTGCAGCCCAGGAGACAGCACCTCAGATAGCTCTGAGAAACTGTTCCAAAAGAGGAAAGGGAGAAGGTCAGTATATATGTGATTTCAGTGAAGGGAGAATACAAGAAATCAGTTCAGTTCAGTTTAGCCGCTGTCATGTCCAACTCTGCAGCACGCCAGCCCTCCCTATCCATCACCAATTCCCAGAGCTTGCTCAAATTCATGTCCATTGAGTCGGTGATGCCATTCAATATATATAACCATCTCATGGTTTTATATATAACCATCTCCTCCTCTGTCATCCCCTTCTCCTCCTGCCTTCAATCTTTCCCAGCCTCAGAGACTTTTCCAATGAATCAGTTCTTCACATCAGGTGGCCAAAGGGTTAGAGTTTCACCTTCAGCATCAGTCCTTCCAATGAATATTCAGGACTGATTTCCTTTAGGATGGACTGGTTGGATCTCCTTGCAGTCCAAGGGACTCTCAACAGTCTTCTCCAACACCACAGTTCAAATCATCAATTCTTTAGCACTCAGCTTTCTTTATAGTACAACTCACATCCATACATGACTACTGGAAAAACCATAGCCTTGACTAGACAGACCTTTGTTGGCAAAGTAATGTCTCTGCTTTTTAATATGCTGTCTAGATTGGTCATAGCTTTTCTTCCAAAGAACAAACATCTTTTCATTTCATGGCTACAGTCACCATCTGCAGTGATTTTGGAGCCCAAAAAAATAAAGTCTGACACTGTTTCCACTGTTTCCCCATCTATTTCCCATGAAGTGACGGGACCAGATGCCGTGATCTTCGTTTTCTGAATGTTGAGCTTTAAGCCAGCTTTTAAACTCTCCTCTTTCATTTTCATCAAGAGGCTCTTTAATTCTTTGCCTTCTGCCATAAGGGTGGTGTCATCTGCATATCTGAGGTTATTGATATTTCTCCTGCCAATCTTGGTTGCCACTTGCGCTTCACCCAGGCTGGCATTTTGTATGATTTACTCTGCATATAAGTTAAATAAGCAGGGAGACAATATACAGCCTTTCCCAATTTGGAACCAGTCTGTTGTTCCATGTCCAGTTCTAACTGTTGCTTCTTGACCTGCATACAGATTTCTCAGGAGGCATACAAGCAATAAAACACATATCTTCCCAGAAGGTTTCTACTCGTCTCAGGACGGTTTTGCTAGTCACGAGTAACAGTTGTCACCGTGAAGGATTTTAGAGCTTTTCTAGATCAGAGGGGTTAGAAAATTTTGGGCTCATAAAATGGCTCCTGAAAATTTCTAGCTATATGAAGAAATGCCCTGCCAGTTTTTCCCCGAGCACAGAGTGCCTCATTTCTGCTTCTTCAGTGGTTGTTGAAAATCAGTATCTGCAGCAGCACATGATTTAATCCTTGTACAAGTAGATAGCAAGTGCCCATGGCAAGTGCCAGTTTGTAGTTGACAGTGATTCTTTCACTCAGCTATTTACCTAACACCTGTAGCTGCAAAGCAGCCCAATGGTTACAGCAAGAGCTCTGGAACAGACACTCTGGGCTTAAGAGCAGTTCTACTATGTATAAGAAGTATGAACATGAGCAAGTTTTTTAAGTTCTCTAAGCCTTTGTTTTTTCTTTTGGAAATAACAGTTGCTGTTGAGAAGATAATATAACCCATAACATTTAGCATGATGCATGATGCTACTGAGGAAGCAGACAATAAATCACAGTCCTGTTTGTTATTATTTGACCTTAGCAAGATCTCTAGTGACTTCCTTCCTGAAATCTCTTCTTTGTTAACTCATTTCTAAATTCACTTCCCTCCCTAAACAATGTAGTCTTTCACTTTAGACATTCTCCTGCCAATGTGTGCAATTCTTTTACCCCTCTCTGCCTCCACTGCCTTCACTGAACAAAACCCCAGCCCTAGATTGTCATCAAAAAATAAAAAATCCTACGACTTGGTATGCTGTATTGGGACCAGTATAAGTGTTCAATAAATTGTGAGTGAATTAATACTACCATAAATTCAAGGCCTTCAAAGACCCTCAGAGCTGCTCAGTAGACTTATTTCTTAGTCATCTCTTTCCTTTTTTTCAAAACAGTTTTTTCAAACATTCTCTACCCTTTTCTATCACACTGCCTGATTTCTCAGGAATTGTAATCTATGTATTTTCCTCTCTCTCCTGTGTCCTACTCTTTTGGACCTTCTTTGTAAGCCCTGAATTGCATATGAGTCTGTCTCCTGCCCAGATGCAAACAAAACCATACTTCAAAGTCAAATCCATTTTTCTTCTTCATATCCTCTCCAGTGTTAACCCATTTCTCTTTTTTTCCGATCAAATTTCTTGAAAGTGTTGTCTAAGATTGTCTGTACTTTCTCGCCTCCCATGTACTCCTCAAAATGATTTGTACCCTCACCAGACAATTGAAACTGTTCCTGCGAATGTTACTTGCTGCAATAGAAGCTTGACATTTTGGCATCAATTGACATTTTGACCTCTAGATATTTTCCTTTGAATGCTTTCTTCCCCTGAGGTTATATATATGTATACATATATATATATATATATATATATATATAGTAGCTTTATTGAGATGTAATTCACATACCATAAAGTTTACCCTTTTAAAGAAGACAAATCAATGGGTTTTAGTATATTCACAAAGTTGTGTGTTGATCACCATGATCTAATTTCAGAATATTTTATCACCTCCCAAAAGAGACCTTGTACCCAGTAACGGTCACTCCATATTTTCTCCTGCTCTGGCAAACATGAATCTACTTTCTGACTCCCAGATTTGCCTATTCTGTTCATTTCATATAATGAAATCATATAACCTATGGCTTTTTGTATTGGGCTTCTTTCACTTAGCACGTTTTGAAGGTTCATCTATATTGTAGCATGTATCAGAGCTTCATTTTGTGGTTGAATAACATCACATGAAGTTGTGGCATATGTGTTGTCATTAATTAATTAATTAATGTGCATTTAGATTGATTCCATTTTTTGGCTACTATGAACTTACATGTGCAAATTTTTTGAGTATATACCAAGAAGTGAAATTGTTGAGTTACACGGTCACTGGATATGTAACTCTTTGAGGAAATGTCAAGCAGTTTGCCAGAGTGTCTGCACCAGCAACGTAAGAGGGTTCTAATTTTCTCACATCATTGACAATGTTTGGTATTATCTATAATTTTTAATTATAGCCATTTTAGTTGGTGTGAAATGGTATCTCATTGTAGCTTGAGTTTGCATTTTCCTAATGAATAATGACATTGGGCATCTATTTTATTTGCTTCTGAGCCATTTGTTTATCTTCTTTGGAGAAATATCTATTTTCTCTTGGTGTCTATGAAATCATACTTTGCTAGTTTTCCACCCTGTTATGTAGGTTCCTTTTCATTTTGAATACTGGTATCTCATTATTTTGTGCCAGATCTTATCCTGAGGTGACCTCATCCATCCCAAGTATTCATTAAAATCTAAATATCAAATACGCCTACATCTCTACCTCTTGTTCAGCTTTTTCCTGAGGTCCAGATTTGGCTATCCAAGTATATTCTGGACATCTTCATCTGCGTAATCTAAAAACATCTCAAACTGAGCATGATTAAACTTAATCCATTGCTCTCCACCAACCCAAATCTGTCCTTCCCATGACCCAGCCATTAAACCCAAGCCAACATGCTAGCTATCTTCGTCTTCCCCTTTCACTAACCCATGCAAGTAAAATATCCAAGTCCACTTTGTTCTATTTCTTCAATTCTCTAAATAGGGTCCTCCACCATGTCCCTGTAATCAATGCCTTAGGTCAGACCTCTTCATTAAATATCGAATCACAGATTAGAGTGGAAAATACTACAGGCTGGCTCCCTTAACACCACTCCCTCATGTCCTGCCAACATGAACAGAGACTAGCATCCTTAAGGGCTCTATTTCCCAAGATACCTTCAATTTGGGTTTTCCATACTGATTTACCAAGCAGAATTATCTTCCAGGGTAAAAGAGAGAAGTAAGTATGATGAGATGGCAGTCACTCAGTTCTCCTGAAAGCACTGGCAAGGAAGCTAATTGGTTATCCTGCAGTGCTTTTCCTGGAGATCCTGAGATCCTTATGCATGGTTCTTAACCTGTGCTCTGTGCCAACATCATCTGGAGAGGTTTTTTTGTTTAATTTTTAATACTATGACTAGGCCCTGCTCCAGGGCAAGTAAATGCAGTCTCTGGAGGTGCAAACCCAGCATCAGTGGCTTTGTAAAGGTGATGCTAATGTGCAGCCAACTTAGGGAAAACTTACTCTGATGTCCAACTGGTCCCTAACTTCCTGGTGGCCAACTCCAACCCACAGAGCAGCCATAGCTCCTGATTCAGCAGTTTTCCTGAGAGTAGACAAGGCAGTGTGATTCTTGAATAGGAGTGGAGGTAGCAAACAGCAATTCTTTGGCCACCCAGCATGGGAATGTGAATTGTGCAATTGTTGCTTTAGGAGGCTCAGACTAGAGTCAGCTTTGCCAGTCCTTCCAACAAGTCTATAAGTTGCTTGCTAAGTCACTTCAGTTCAGTTCAGTCACTCAGTCATGTCCGACTCTTTGCAACCCCATGGACTGCAGCATGCCAGGCCTCCCTGTCCGTCACCAACTCCCAGATCTTACTCAAACTCATATCCATTGAGTAGGTGATGCCATCCAACAATCTCACCCTCTGTTGTCCCCTTCTCCTCCCACCTTCAATCTTTCCCAGCATCAGGGTCTTTTCTAATGAGTCAGTTCTTCATATCAGGTGGCCAAAGTATTGGAGTTTCAGCTTCAACATTAGTCCTTCCAATGAATGTTCAGGAACAGTTTGATCTTGCAGTCCAAGGGACTCTCAAGAGTTTTCCCTTGAGAAAGAAGTTTGAGCCAGTTCCAAAGCACCAATTTTTTGGCGCTCAGCTTTCTTTATAGTCCAACTCAGAAAAGTTATGACCAACCCAGACACATATTAAAAAGCAGAGACATTACTTTGCCAACAAAGGTCCATCTAGTCAAGGCTATGGTTTTCCCAGTAGTCATGTATGGATGTGAGAGTTGGACTATAAAGTCACTTCAGTCTTGTCCAGCTCTTTATAACCCCATGGACTAAAGCCTGCCAGGCTCATCTGTCCGTGGAATTTTCCAGGCAAGGATACTGGAGTGGGTTGCCATTTCCTCCTCCAGGGGATCTTCCCGACCTAGGGATTGAACCCACATCTCTTATGTCTCCTGCATTGGCAGGAGGATTTTTTACCACCAGCACCATCTGGGAAGCCCAAGTTGCTTAGTACCCTGTAGTAAGTCCCTTTATGGTGAAACTGGCAAGGAATTGTTCAGTTGTGTACTACTGAACCATACCCAATACAGATACCTAAAATTCAAGACAGACCACATCACATTCATGATTTAAATAATTTACTGTTCCATTCTGTTCTTATAGTAAATTTAATAAATTACAAGGTTTTTTGTGACCTGGCATCCGCTTTTTTTAAAGGCCCATTAGAAATATGTATTAAAAGTAATGTAGAAATGCATATCTTCATTGAGGAGCTTTCTTGTTGGCTCGGACATAAAGAATCCACCTGCAATGCAAGAGACCAGGGTTTGATCCCTGGGTCTGGAAGACCCCTGGAGAAGAAAATGGCAACCCACTCCACTTTTCTTGCCTGGAGCATCTCATGGACAGAAGAGCCTGGTGGGCTACAGACCATAGTGTTGCAAAGAGTTGGACACAACTGAAGCAACTTAGCATGCATAGTTGATTAACAATATTGTGTTAGTTTTAGATATACAGCAAAATGATTCAGTTTTACATATACATATATCTATTCTTTTTCAAATTCTTTTCCCATTTAAATTGTTACAAAATATTGAACAAAGTTCCCCATAGGTCCTGGTTGATTATACATTTTAAATATAGCAGTGTGTACATGTCCGTCCCAAATTCCCAATCTATCCCTCCCTCTCACTCTCCCTGCCTGCTAACCATAAGTTCATTCTCTAAGTCTGTGAGTCTGCCTCCATTTTGTAATTAAGTTCATTTGTATCATTTTTTAAAGATTCTGCCTATAAGTGATGTTATATGATATTTGTCTTTCTCTAACTTAATTCATTTAATATGATAATCACCAGGTCCATCCATGTTGCCACAAATAGCATTATTTCATTTTTTTGATGGCTGAGTAACATTCCATTATATATTTGTATCAGGTCTTCTTTATCCATCCACTGGTGAACATTTAGTTTATCATGTTTTGGCTATTGTAAACAGTGTTGCAATGAATATTGGGGTGCATGTATACTTTCAAACCAAGTGCTTCTTTGGATATATGTCCAGCAGTGGGATGGCTGTATTGTATGGTAGCTCTGCTTTCAGTTTAAGGGATACTGTTCTCCATAGTGGCTATACCAATTTACATTTCCACCAACAGTATTAGAGCCTCTATGCCAAACCCTCTCCAGTATTTATTGTTTGTAGATTTTTGATGATGACCATTCTGACTGGCATGAAATGATATCTCACTGTAGTTTTATTTACATTTCTCTAATAATTAATGACACAAATAGTCAGACATGACTTAGCAACTAAATAACAACCATAATTAGTGATGTTGAACGTATTTTCATGTGCCTCTTGACCATCTGTATGTCTTCTTTGGACAAGTGTCTATTTAGATCATCTGACCGATTTTTGATTGTTTGTTTTGATGATATTGAGCTGCATTCATTGTTTGCAAATTTTGGAGAATAATCCTTTATCGGTTGCATCATTTGCAAATATTGTCTGTGGGTTGTCTTTTGTTTTCCTTATGGTTGTTTACACAAAAGCTTTTAAGTTTAATTAGGCTCTATTTGTTTATTTTTGCTTTTATTTCCATTACTCTGGGAGACAAATCAAAAAGGAAATTGCAATTGAAGTCAGAGAGTTCTCTGCCTATGTTTTCTTTTAAAAGTTTTGCAGTATCCAGTCTTACATTCAGTTCCTTAATACGTTTGGTGTTAAAGAGTGTTCTAATTTCATTTTTTACATGTATTATAGCTATCCAATTTTCTCTGCACCATTTATTGAAGAGATTGTCTTCCCTCCATTGTATATTCTTACCTACTTTGTCATAGATTAGCTGACCAGAGATGCATCGATTTATCTTTGGGCTTTCTATTCTATTCCATGGATATATTTTCTGTTTTTGTCCCAGTGCCATCCTGTTTTGACTACCGTAGCTTTGTAGTAGAGTCTAAAGTCAGGAAGCCTGATTCCTCCAGCTCTGCTTTTCTTTCTCAAAATTACTTTGGCTATTTGAGGTCTTCCACACAAATAGCAAATTTTTTTCTAGTTCTTGAAAAATTCCATTGGTAATTTGGTAAAGATTGCAGTGAATCTGTAGATTGCCTTGGGTAGTATAGTCATTTTGACAATATTGATTCCTCCTATCAAATACATGGTATATCTTTCTACCGTTTGTGTTGTCTTCAATATCTCACACCACCTACTTATGGTTTTCTGATTAAAGGTCTTTTGTGCCCTTTGTTGCTGTGATTCAGCTGCTCAGTCATGTCTGAGTCTTTGAGACACTACGGACTGCAGCACACCAGGCTTCCCTGCCCTTCGTCATCTCCCGGAGTTTGCTCAAACTTATGTCCATTGAGTCGGTGATGCCATCCAACCATCTCATCCTCTGTCATCCCCTTCTGCTCCTGCTTTCAATCTTTCCCAGCATCAGGGTCTTTTCCAATGAGTCAGTTCTTTGCATCAGGTGGCCAGAGTATTGGAGTTTCAGCTTCAGCATCAGTCCTTCCAATGAATATTCAGGACTGATTTCCTTTAGGATTGACTGGTTAGATCTCTTTGCAGTTCAAGGGACTCTCAAGAGTCTCCTTCAACACCACAGTTCAAAAGCATCAATTCTTCGGTGCTCAGCCTTCTTTATGGTCCAACTCTCACATCCATACATGACTAATGGAAAAACCGTAGCACTGACTAGACAGAACTTTGTTGGCAAAGTAATGTCTCTCCTTAACAGACTGTCTAGGTTTGTCATAGCTTTTCTTCCAAGGACCAAGCATCTTTTAATTACATGGCTGCAGTCACCATCTGCAGTGATTTTGGCGCCCAAGAAAATTAAGTCTGTCTCTGTTTCCATTGTTTCCCCATGTATCTGCCATGAAGTGATGGGACCAGATGCCATGATTGTAGTTTTCTGAATGTTGAGTTCTAAACCAGCTTTTTCACTCTCCTCTTTAACCTTCATCAAGAGGCTCTTTAGTTCCTCTTCACTTTCTTTCACAAGAATGGTGTCATCTGCATATCTGAGGTTACTGATAGTTTTCCATGCAGTCTTGATTCCAGCTTGTGCTTCATCCAGCCTGGCATTTCACATGATGTACTCTGCATTTAAGTTAAATAAGCAGTCACTGATATTCCTTTCCCAATTTGAAAACAGTCCATTGTTCCATGTCCAGTTCTAAGTGTTGCTTCTTGTCCGGCATACAGATTTTTCAGGAGGCAGGTAAGTCTTGTATTCCCATCTCTTTAAGAATTTTCCACAGTTTACTGTGATCCACACAGTCAAAGGCTTTAGCATAGTCAATGAAGCAGAAGTAGATGTATTACTGGAATTCTATTGCTTTGCCTATGATTCAACAATGTGGGCAATTTGATTTCTGGTTCTTCTGCCTTTTCTAAATCCAGCTTGAACATCTGAACTGTTGAAACCTGACTTGGAGAATTTTGAGCATTACTTTTTTAGCATATGAAATGAGTGCAATTGTGCAATAATTTGAACAATCTTTGACATTGCCTTTCTTTAGAATTGGAATTAAAACTGACCTTTTCCTGTCCTGTGGCCACTGCTGAGTTTTCCATATTTTCTGGCATATTGAGTGCAACACTTTCACAGCATCATCTTTTAGTTTTATAAATAGCTCAGCTGAAATTCTATCACCTCCACTAGTTTCATTGGTAGTGATATCTCCTGAGGCCCACTTGACTTCGCATTCCAGAATGTCTGGCTCTAGGCGAGCCATTTGTGGTTATCTGGGTCATTAAAGTCTTTTTTATACAGTTCACCTCTTCTTAATGTCTTCTGCTTCTGTTAGGTCCATACTATTTCTGTCCTTTATTGAGCCCATCTTTGCATGGAATGTTCCCTTGGTATCTCTAATTTACTTGAAGAGATCTCTAGTCTTTCCCATTCTATTGTTTTCCTCTATTTCTTTGCATTGATCACTGAGGAAGGCTTTCTTATCTCTCCTTGTTATTCTTTGGAACTTTGCATTCAGATGGGTATATCTTTCCTTTTCTCCTTTGCCTTTTGCTTCCCTCCTTTTCTCAGTAGTTTGTAAGGCCTCCTCAGACAACTATTTTGCTTTCCTGCATTTTTTTTCCCTTGGGGATGGTGTTGATCACCACCTCGTGTACAATGTCACTAACCTCCATCCATAGTTTTTCAGGCACTCTGTCTATCAGATCTAATCCCTTGAATCCATTTGTCATTTCCACTGTATAATCATAAGGGATTTGATTAAGGTCTTACCTGAAAGGCATAATGGTTTTCCCTACTTTCTTCAATTTCAGTCTGAATTTGGCAATAAGGAGTTCATGATCTGAGCCACAGTCAGCTTCTGGTCTTGGTTTTGCTGACTGTATAGAGCTCTATTTTTCAGTGCAAAGAATATAACGAATCTGATTTCGGTGTTGACCATCTGGTGAGGTCCACGTGTAGAGGTGTCTCTTGTGTTGTTGGACAAGAGTGTTTGCTATGACCAGTGCATTCTCTTGGCAAAACTCTGTTAGCCTTTACCCTGCTTCATTTTGTACCCAAGGCCAAACTGTAAGGTTTCTCTTGGAAACCTTCTGTTACTAACCTTCTGTTACTCAGGTTTCCTGCTTTTGCATTCTAGTCCCCTACAATGAAAAGAACACATTTTTTTCATGTTAGTTCTAAAAGATCTTATAGGTCTTCATGGAACCATTTAATATCAGCTTCTTCCACATTAGTAGTTGGGGCATTGACTTGGATTACTGTAATATTATGTTTGCCTTGGAAACAAACAGAGATCATTCTGTTATTTTTGAGATTGCACCCAAATACTGCATTTCAGACTCTGTTGTTGACTACGAGGGCTACTGCAGTTCTTTAAGGGACTCTTCCCACAGTAGTAGTAGTATTTATAGTGGTCAACTGAACTAAATGGGCCCGTTCCAGTCCATTTTAGTTCGCTAATTCCTAAAATGTCAGTGTTCATTCTTGCCATTTCCTGTTTGATCACATCCAATTTACCTTTTTCATGGACCTGACATTCCAGGTTCCTGTGGAATATTGTTCTTTACAGCATTGGACTTTGCTTTCACAACCAGACACATCCACAGCTGGGCCTTGTTTCTGCTTTGGCTCAGCCTCTTTATTATTTCTGGAGCTATTTCTCTGCTCTTCTCCAGTGGCATATTGGGCCCCTACTGACCTGGAGAGTTCATCTTTCAGTGTCATTTTTTTTTTTTTTTTTTGCCTTTTTATACTGTTCATTTGTATCCTTAGGTAGGTACATTCCATAGTAATTAATTCTTTTGATTTGATGGTAAATGAAATTGTTTCTTTAATTTCTCTTGCTGATATTTTGTTATGGTATATAGAAATGCAACAATTTCTGCGTATGAATCTTGTTTCCTGCAGATTTATTGAATTCTTTGACAATCTCTAGTAGTTTTCTCGTAACAACCTTAAGATTTTCTGTATATAGTATCATGTTACCTTCAAACAGTGACAGTTTTGCTTCCTCCTTTCCAATTTGGATTTTTCTTCTTCTTCTCTGATTGCTATGGCAAGGACTTCCAAAAACTATGTTAAATAAAAGTGGTGAGAGTGGACACATTGTCTTGTTCCTGATTTTAGAGGAAACATTTTCAGCTTTTCATCGAGTACAAAGTTAGCTGTATGTATGTGTGTGCTCAGTTGTGTCCAACTCTTTGCAGTCCCGTGAACTGCAGCTCATCAAACTCCTCTGCCTATGGAATTTTCCAGGCAAAAATACTGGAGTGGGTTGCGATTTCTTCCTCCAGATGATGTTAGATGTAGGTTTGTCATATATGGCCTTTCCTATGTTGAGGTATGCTTCCTCTATGCTCACTTTCTGGAGAGCGTTATTATAAATGGGTGTTGAATTTTGTCAAAAACTTTTTCTCCATCTATTGAGATGATCATGTGGCTTTTATTTTTCAGTTTGTTGATGTGGTGTATCACATTGATAGATTTGTGGATATTGAAATATATTTGCATTCCTGGGATAAATCCCTCTTGATTGTGGTGTATGATTCTTTTAATGTGTTATTGGATTGGATTGCTAGTATATTGTTGAGGATTTTTGAATGTATGTTCATCACTGACATTGGCTTGTAGTTTTTCTTCTGGGGGTATCTTTTTCTGGTTATGGTACCAGAGTCATGGTGGCCTCATAGGATGAACTTGGGAGTGTTCCTTCCTCTGAAATTTTTTGAAGTAACTTTAGAAGAATAAGAGTTAACTCTTCATTAAATGTCTGATAGAATTTGTTTGTGAAGTCATCTAGTTCAGAACTTCTGTCTGTGGGGAGTTTTTAAATCATATTTTCAATTTTAATATTTGTGATCGGTATGCTTGTATTTTCTATTTCTTCCTTGTTCAGTCTTGGGAGATTGTACCTTTCTAAGAACTTGTCTGTTTCTTTCAAGTTGCCCATTTTATTGGCACATAATTGCTTGTAGTAGTCTCTGTTGATAATTCCAATTTCTGGTTTTGATTTTATATTTGTGTGCAGATAATTTTCTACCTTTATTATATTTTGCCTTTGATCGTGTACTTTTCCACTTACAATTTTCTTGTTTCTAGTTATAACCTTTTCTTTTCCACTTAGAAAAGTTCCTTTAGCATTTGTTGCAAAGCTGGTCTAGTGATGCCGAATTCTAATAGTTTTCGTGTGTCTATAAAACTTTTAATCTCTCTGCCAAATCTTAATGACAGCCTTGCATGGTAGGGTATTCTTTATTATGTTCTTCCCTTTCATCACTTTAAATATATTATGCCATTCCCTCCTGGCCTGCAGAGTTTCTGCTGAGAAATCAGCTGATAGCCTTATGGCCATTCCCTTGTACATTATTTGTTGTTTTTCTCTTGTTACCTTTAATATTTTTTTCTTTGTCTTTAATTCTTTTCAGTTTGATTCCTATGTGTCTCAGTATGTTCCTCCTTGGATTTATATTCTTTGGGACTCTCTGTGCTTCCTACACTTGGGTGACTGTTTCCTTTTCCATGTGAGTTTATCTCTTCAAATATTTGCTCAGATCCTTTTGCCCTCTCTTCTCCTTCTGAGACTCTTATAATGTGAATTTTGGTGCTTTAATGTTGTCCTAAAAGTCTCATTTCTTTCCATTCTTTTTTTCTTTTATTTGTTCCATAGCAATGATTTCCATCATTCTATCTTCCACCTCACTTATCTGTTCTTCTGCCTCAGTTGCTCTGTAATTGGTTCCTTCTAGTATATTTTTTATTTCAGTTATTGCATTGTTCACCTGTGTTTGTTTGTTCTTTAGCACTTCTAGGTCTTTTTTAAAACATTTCTTGCAACTTCTTGGTCCTTTCCTCCATTCTTTTTCTGAGATCCTGGATTATCTTCACTTTCTTTATCCTAAATTATTTTTTTCTAGTAAGTTGCCTATTTCCACTTCACTCTGTTTTTCCTCTGGGGTTTTATCTTGTTCTTTCATCTGGAACACATTTTTCTGCCATCTCATTTTATCTAAATTTCTGTGATTGCTGTTTTTGTTCCACAGGGTGCTGGACTATATTTCTTGTTTGCCCTCTAGTGGACAAAGCGATCTAAGAGGCTTATGCAAGCTTCCTTATGGGAAGGGATGGTTCCTGCCCAATTGTTGTTGGGGTTGGTTCTTGTCCCTCTAGTGGGCAGAGCTGTGCTCAGGAAGACTGGAAACCACTTGCCTGCTGATAGGTGGGGCAGCATTCCCATCCTTTCTGTTGTCTGGCCGGAGGCATCCCAGCACGGAGCCTAGAGGCTGCTGAGCGGGCCTGATGGTGTGTTCCAGGTGGGCTCATGCCAATGAGTGCTATCAAGAACTGCTGCTGCCAGTGTCTTCGACCCCGTCGTGAGCCACGGCAGCCCCTTACCTCTGCAGGAGACCCTCCAATATTAGCAAGTAGGTCTGGCACATTCTCTTATGGGGTCACTTTTTCCCCTGGGTCTTCGTGTGCATGAGACCTTGTGTGTGCCCTCCAAGAGTATAGTTTCCATTTCCCCCAGTCTTGTGAAATTCCTGTGATCACACCTTGCTGGCTTTCAAAGGCAGGTTCTCTGGTGTCTCCTCTCCTATTGCTGGATCCCCAGGCTGGAAAGCCTAATGTGGGGCTCATAAATCTCACTCCTTTGGGAGAACTTCTGTGGTATAATTGTTTTCTGGTTTGTGGCTTATTCACCTGGTAGATATGGAACTTGATTTTATCACAGTCTTGCCCCTCCTCTTGTTGTGACTTTGTCTTTGGATATAGTGTATCTTTTTTGGTAGATTTCAACTTTTTTTTTTTTTTTTTTTTTTTGCCAATGGTTATTCAGTGGTTAGTCATGACTTTGGTGTTCTCATAAGAAGGGGTGAGCTCATATCCTTTTACTCCACCATCTTGAGCTAATCTCCCCTCAGTGATTTCTTATACTTTATTCTTATTTCTCAAATTTTTTTTCAAAAAAACATATATTTGTCTATCAGAAAAAAATAAAGAGAGCTTCACTGTAGAAGAAAGAATTTTATGTTTACAAGAGAAAATAGAATCAGATACACCACCTTCCTTAGAGAACAATGCCTTTAAAAGTCAGGATTCTTTCTGGGTGACTTAATGGCCATGTGCTATCCATTAACAATTTCCTTTTGTGTAAGCCACTTTGGTCATTGCTATGGACTTTATGATGGCTAGAAGGTGAAAGGATATATTCCAATGATGTGAAGAAATTCAAATATCTTATGAAGTGTTTATTTGCTTTGCCTGCTGAGTAAAAGTAAAAGAATCCTAAACAAAGAAGAGAGATAAAAGCAGACCTAAGGAAATTAGGAGAAATCATCAATAATTCTGCTATCTTCTTCGGCTTCCTTTGTCTCTTGCATGAATAAGATTTGTCATAGCAAAAGGAAAAGCAATTTGGTATTGACTAATGCACATACTGATAAAAAAAAATCATCAAAACATGTTTCCATTTTCTAGCATGCACCAGAAGCCATGGGAAGAGCTTTAGTAATAGATAAATATCATTATAATCTCTTAGAGTATCTTATCTGGCTCTTTCAATAACCTTGTGTTATGGGAATTCCTGCCTCATCACTTTATAGGTAGGAAAACTGAGGTTCTGGGAAAATCAAGTTATCTTGCTCAGGTCAGCATAATTTATAAGTAGCAAACAAGGTTTCTTAGCCAGACTTTAGTATTCTCTTAAGTTCTTTTTATGAAACATTTAATTTTCTAAATCCTATTTTATTGTGGTATGAACACTTTAGATAACCTTTACCCTCAATGAATTTTAAGTGCACAGTATGTATCATTGACCATGGGTACAGTGTTGTACAGCAGAGCTCCAGAGCTTATTTTCACTTTGCTTACCTGAAACTTTATGCTCAATGATTAGTAACTTCACATTTTCCCCACCTCTAGCCCTTGGTACTCACTTTTCATTCTTCAAGTCTGTGAATTTTACTATTTTGGATACCTCATATAAGTGGAATCATGTCATATTTGTCTTTCTGTGACTGACATTTCACTGAGCATAATATCCTTAAGATTCACACAAGTTGTCACATATTGAAAAATATCCTTCTTTTGTAAGACTGAAATATACCACATTTCCTTTATTGATCATGTTTCCTTTATCCATTCATCAGTCAATGGACATTTAAATTGTTCCCACATCTTGGCTATTGTGAATAATGCTACAATGAACATGGGAGTGCTAATACCTCTTTAATACCTTTCTTTTGAATAAATACTCAGAAATAGGACTTCTGGATCAGATGGTAGTTCTATTTTTAACTTTTTGAGAAGCTTCAATACTTTTTCCAGAGTACTTACCAGAGGTGAAAGACTTGTGTATTGAAAATGACAAAATATTGACAAAATAATTTAAAGAAGACATAAATAGAAAGATATTCCACTTTCATGAATTGGAAGACTTAATATTGTTATCATGCCAATTCTAGCCAAAGAAATCTACAGATTCAACGTAGTCTCTATCAAAATTCCAATGGGACTTTTTACAAAAACAGGAAAAAAAAATTCTACTATGCATATGAAACCACAAAAGACCACAAGTTGCCAAATCTATGCTGAGAAAAAACAAAACTGGAAGCTTCACATTTTCTGCTTTCTAAATATATTGAAAAGTAATAGTCACGTGTGTTTTGAAAAGAAAATTCACAGAAATCATTCAGGTCTTAATGCCAGGTCTTCAAGCGTAAGGAAGGAGAAGAGGGGTGAGGGAAGAGAACAACATTTTCAAGGAGATTTTCAAGGGAGTGAGCGGTATGAGTGGTCCCCCTCATAGCTTCTTTAC
Organism: Bubalus kerabau; assembly: GCF_029407905.1. Lineage (NCBI taxonomy): Eukaryota > Metazoa > Chordata > Mammalia > Artiodactyla > Bovidae > Bubalus > Bubalus kerabau. Next base: position 3,898,582 of record NC_073635.1, on the reverse strand, counting down.
AAAAACAAATTTGAAGAAACTCTCCCTTTTGGGAAACAAATTTAGTGGTTAGCACAATGTGTGTGTGTGTGTGTGTGTGCTCATTCATTCTATGGAAACAGGAAAGAATCCCTTCCCTTCTGTTGGCTGCAGGAAAGACCATCCTAAACAAGGGGTCAGCAAGTGTGTCTGTGCTGTCTTCTTCTGCCTTCCAGAGTTTGGGGAGCTCACTACACTGCTCATTTTTAGTTGAGAAATTCAACTTATAGTAAATTTCTACTTTTAAAACATGAAACAATGCTAAAGTAAATAAGAAACATAAGGAAAAGGAAATTCTCACTTCTAACTTTTTCCCCACTCTACCACCTGCATTTTTTCTCTAAAGGTGACTCTGGGAAACAGTAGCATTTTTCCTATGTGGCTGAAATTCCTGCCCAGAATACAGCCTCCCTTCCTTACTTTCAGCAGTCAGTTTTAAAGACTGCTCAATTTTAAATACACACAATTACATCATATACATGGATGTTCATTGTAGCACTGTTGATGACCATAAAAAATTGAGGGAAAAGATGCCAATCAATAGGAGTGATAAATAAATCATGAAAGAGCCATACCCTGGAACAAAAACAACAATTAAAAATTAAAACTTGGACTTTGAACAGGAATGTTTAGAAACAGCCACCTAACAGCAGAAACCGAAGAGGAATTCAAGAGCCTCTTGAGGAAGGTGAAATAGAGTGAAAAAGCTGACTTAAAACTCAACATTCAAAAAACAAAGATCATGGCATCCAGTTCCATCACTTTATGGCAAATATATGGGGAAGCAATGGAAACAGTGACAGACTTTTATTTCTGGGGCTCCAAAATCACTGCAGATGGTGACTGAAATTAAGTTTCAGCCAAGAAATTAAAAGGGGCTTGTTTCTTGGAAGAAAAGCTATGACCAACCTAGATAGCATATTAAAGAGCAGAGACATTACTTTGTCAACAAAGGTCCATCTAGTTAAGGCTATGGTTTTTCCAGTAGTCATGAATGGATGTTAGAGTTGGACTATAAAGAAAGCTGAGCACTGAAGGATTGATGTTTTTGAACTGTGGTATTGGAGAAGACTCTTGAGAGTTCCTTGGGCTGCAAGGAGATCCAATCAGTCCATCCTAAAGGAAATCAGTCCTGAACATTGATTGGAAGGACGGATGCTAAAGCTGAAACTCTAATACTTTGGCTACCTGATGCAAAGAACTGACTCTTTAGAAAAAACCCTGATGCTGGGCAAGATTGAAGGCAGAGGAGAAGGGGACGACAGAGGACGAGATGGTTGGATGGCATCACCGACTCAATGGACATGAGTTTGAGCAAGCTCCAGGAGATAGTGAAGGACAGGGAAGCCTGGCATGCTGCAGACAATGGGGTTTCAAAGAGTCAGACATGACTGAGCAACTGAACAAAGAGCAACAACAACACCCCTCCTTATTAGGGTCCTGATTCCTGTCTAAGAGGGAATTTAGGTTGGGGAGAAAGCTTTTTTAGCCTAAATAGCTAATTACAGTGCTCTTCAACCCGAATCCTTACAGGGGACTGACAAAAGTGAAGTGGCAGTGCATCTGGCAATTTAAGAAGCAAATGACTCGTGTGAACTGAAGGAGGTTAACATGATTAAACTCTGCTAGTGAGAGATTTAAACTATTGTTGCTACTGCCTTGACTATTTTGCTACTGCTCCATCCAGGCATCCCACATATTCATGTTCTCTCTTGCTTCCTGCTTTCAGCTCAAAGGCTGATCTGAAATCAGTCATTTACAGCTTAGTGGGAGTGTGTTTCAGAGCCAATGCAGGCCTGGCTGAATTACTCAGGCACCTATTCCCAGAAGTTCCTGGGCTAGAGTATTTAAAATAATGGTGCAGTGGAATTGCTTTTTGCTGTTTTCACCATTTTTAACTTTTTCGTTACAAGTGCATTGTTTTATGCTACAGAGAGTCAGTTGTGTTTTTATGGACTGGGCTGACAAGATAAGGATAATTTTCTAATATTGTTCAGTGGGAAGCATGTGACCCAAATTTCAAAATTACTAACATTCACATTAGAAAGGGATCTGCTTCTAAATTTTGAACTACATGGATGCTACCTCAGAAATTAAAGGTGGTTAACCACCACAGAGCATTCTTGAAGAGACATTTTTGCCTTTGGAGCAGGGATCTGAGTGTCATTGCTGAAGGCAATGGGAAACCACTGAAGTCGTGAAGAAAAGTGACAAAAATAAAAGTGATACTTACAGAAAATCAATGTGTTAGTGGAGAGTGGACTGGAAAGGATGGCGGTAGAGGCAACCAGATTACAAAGCTCCTGTGTGTATAGTCACTAAAATGCACACTTTCCACACTTAGCCTCACTCATCATGACAACAATCTGCCATAGATATTTTGATATTTATTTTACAGATGAGAGAACTGAGGTTCAAGGAAATAAAGTAGCTCTCACAGTTTCACATTGCTATTAAATATCAGTGCCAATCTGAGAAAAAAGAGTATAGAGCAAATGTATAACCTCCTAGGACCTAGAATCAGTTACTTTGATGATTCTCTCCCTAAAGCAATGCTTCTAACTTGAGTGGGCACTGGAATCACTTGAACGATGTTTTAGAATACCAGCCCAGCATCCCACACCAGAAAGATTCTGATTCTCAGTCAGGTTTGTGAAGCTCTGTTGTCATCTTTGTGATCTTCTGGTCATTTTACTAAAAGAGAAACTAGCTGAAGAGATGGTTAATTTAGCATTAGACTTGTTAAATTTGAGATACTGGCAAGGACCCAGTAGACTCTTCGCATAATTTAGCTGGAGACATGAAACCAGAGCTGGGAAGCAATGTCAGGAGGCAGGAGGCAGATGCCCCACCCCTCCGCCCAGGGTAAAGCAATTGGAGATTTATTCCCTACTGACTGAAACTCCAAGAGGAGAATAGCAGGACAATTAAGAGAGGAGGCAGGCCCTGCCCAGACCACATTTTTCTAGTTCTCAAAGTCAGGAGAACTCCCTGACCACATATGAGTAGAAAAGCTCCTTGGAGGTCCAAGATGAGTGATGCTGACTAAAGCCAGGCTACCCACAGGCCTCTTTAGTAGAGTCCATCTTGGCCGAGTTGCGTCTGCACACATGGGAGGATGCTGAGATACACCAAACTACAGACTGTGAACCAGGCAAATCAAAATGATTGGCCAAATAAAACTTGTACGAAATACCCCATAAAGTAATTCAAACTGCAAAGCAGGCGCAACACAGGGACTTTCCTTCTGAGTCCGCCTGTATCTATCCACACATACTGTACTTTTTTCCTCTCACTAAATATTTTCCTTGGTTCACTGCTGTCTGTCTTTGTGGAAAATCCTTTCTGCAAAGCTGAAGGGCCAGGGCCATCGTCACTGACCTCTGGTCGAGTGGCTGGAGGCTGGGGCTTTCACCACCATGACCCAGCCCAGGATCTAGCTGGAAACCCAAGCCCTGCTCCAAGCCATGGCACGCTGAGGCCGCCTGAGAGCATCAGGACTCAGTTCAGTTCAGTTCAGTCGCTCAGTCGTGTCTGACTCTTTGCGACCCCATGAATCGCAGCACAGCAGGGCTCCCTGTCCATCACCAACTCCCAGAGTTCACCCAAACTCATGTCTATCGAGTCGGTGATACCATCCAGCCATCTCATCCTCTGTCATCCCCTTCTCCTCCCGCCCTCAATCCCTCCCAGCATCAGGGTCTTTTCCAGTGAGTCAACTCTTCGCATGAGGTGGCCAAAGTACTGGAGTTTCAGCTCCAGTATCAGTCCTTCCAATGAGCACCCAGGACTGATCTCCTTTAGGATGGACTGGTTGGATCTCCTTGCCATGCAAGGGACTCTCAAGAGTCTCCTCCAACATGACAGTTCAAAAGCATCAATTCTTCAGCATCAGCTTTCTTCACAGTCCAACTCTCACATCCATACATGACCACTGGAAAAACCATAGCCTTGACTAGATGGACCTTTGTTGGCAAAGCTTTTTAATATGCTATCTAGGTTGGTCATCAGGACTAGAAGCATACACTTGGGATTAATTTGCATGGAGGCAGTAACTGGTGTCACAAAAGGTCTCTGGGGAAGAAATGAAGGGGGAGGGACAGATGCTGAGGGCAGATATCCAATAAACACCCACAGAGATGGAAGGGGAGGAAGAAGGAACAGGGAGACACAACTGAAACATCCTTCTTTAAACAGAAGGAGAACCAGGAAGATTAAACTGCCTCAGGAGTCAAATAGGGGGAGTCCAATCCTAAATTCATTAAAGGCAATGGGCACTAAGGAAAATTCTGGATTTAATAATTGAAAAGTTACTGATAGACCCTGAGATTATTATTTGGGATAGAAAACAGATGACAGGGAGTTGATGAACTCAGTGAGAAATGGAAGGAAGCAGATATCAGGCTCAGGGAAGTCTGGTTATGAAACAAGGGAAGAAAAAATAATAGCATCTGGATCACGAAGCTTAGTGCAGGGTGTTCTAATTGCTATTGTCATTGGAGTATTTGGAGAACGTTGAGTAAGTGCAAATGCATAATATTAAATTTATGAAACAATTTACCCAAAGCCAGAAAAAGTATTCCCAGTACTAAACATGGCTTGGTTATGGTAACAACAAATGTTTATTGAATTGGATCTATTAAATTTGACAAAGAGGCTAAGAACAGGATTCAGTTTAAAGTTCAGAAATTAAGTTTGGGATCATGTTGGGATTAGACCAAAGAAGAGGTGTTCCCTGGGCTCTGGACATCAAGTTTAATGCTTCACAGATGTACACGTGTGACCATCTGCTTCAAAGGAGGGGAAGAAAAACAAGTCTACCATCTCACAAAACTGTTGCAAAAATTAAAGTATGTATGTGAAATATTAAAGTATGTATGTATGTATGTATGTATGTATATCTAACCTACGACAGTCATTATTCAAAAATTTGTTTTAATCCTATGCGATGTAACACAAGACTAATAAGAGCAGAGAAAGTCTTTAATTTGCAGCTTTAACCCCCATATGTAGAACAGTACCTATTATGTAGCAGATGCTTGCTCATTGCTTATCAATTGAACAATGGTCATTCCTTATATATAAAATAAGTTAAATCAATAGAAAACTCTGTGGAGTGATTTAGTCCTACTCCTTAAAATGTCAGGCTCTCCTTAGAGGAATTTAATTTAAAGGTTCTGAAAATAATATACAGTCACACATATGAAAGGGTGTTTTAAAATTGAGATGGTAGAATACACAAATCATTCCTTTAAAGATAACTTCAAGACCTATGTCCCTAGTCAATTGCCATTAATACTTGAAAATCAAGTCAAGCATTATCTCCTCCAAAAAGTCTGCCTTGACTACGCAGTCTCAGCTAAATACTGAGACTGGGTAAACACAACCCCACCACTGACCCACCACACCCAGACCTTGTGTAGGACAGTGGGAATATCTCTTTCACAGCACCCTTCCTGTTGCTTTGAAATGTCCTGGTGTCGTCCCACCAGTCTTTAAGTCCCTTTAGGTCAATTGGGTTGTCTTATTCTTCTAATGGCTGCTATTTGCTACCATAGTATCTGGCACGTAGTAGATGCTAAATAAGTTTTCATTGGAGTGAACTGAATTCATGATGACTTTCACAGATGGTATCAATTTTATAACCTAATTCATTCATGCATTAGCTTTCAGCCAGTTTTTCAGCTAATCCCTGTTCATACCTGGAAGGAATGATAACATATCATTTCATAAAGACTTTCAGGACCACTTTCAAGTTACCAAATGTCATTTTAAAGGAATTCTGATCAGTACTAGCTTAAATTAGATATCAGAAAATGCAATGCATACATAAGTGTTTGCAGTGTTTATATAAAGCTAAACTCAACAGTTTCGTCCGTTTCCTTTCCTTGAACTGCTGGGTAAAGCAAGTGCATTTCTATTAGAGCCAGTTTGTCTTGTGAGATTTTGCCAACAGGTGCTCCAGCTTCTTCATTCTATGTACGCTTTCCCTTTACTTGCTTGATTACTAAAACTAGAATTCTGTATTAAAGAATTTACTGTGATTGCTATAAAGACTGATCTTTACAAATAAGGCTTTGTGGGATTACATACAAAGTGAAAATTTAAGGACCAACTGTTCCCCAGCATTGTACAACATGTGGTCAGTTGACAGTGTCCTGACATTTTCTTACCTACTCCTTTGCTCAGTACTGAAATTCTGGTGGTGGTAAGGGTGGGGAGGGGAACAGGGAGAGATATTCCAGGGACGCATCTTTATATTCACAACTCTCAGTATGACAAACACATACAAAGTCCCACTCTAAGAAAATACAGTGTAATCTTTCCCTTCCACATATGACATGCCAGCCTACGTCCATATATTCCAGATAACTCTCTCTGATAAATATATACTTTGTGTTACCCATCTGTGCAACCGCCATACGGTTTTAAAGCCCCACAGTTCACAGAAAACTGTCTTAGAGAAACAAACAATGGAAAAAACATATAAATATCTGATTTATTTCTCTGAATAGGGACCTCCCCAGAAGAAAATATACTACAACATCTTCAAAGCATGTGGTTTATTTTTGAGAGAAGAGGGTGAGGGTGAAGGATGCATCATTTTTCTGCAGTTTTAAGTGGTATCTCTAGTGATATTTGCAAAAATATTTATGATTCTCATGAGTTTTAAAAAGTTGGCTTTGCTATGTACTAATTAATCTTGAACTCCCTAAATACTGCTTCACTCTTCTTTTCCCCAGAAATTCATAATATAGGCATGCGCACGCACACACATACACACAACACACTTTATTTCCCTGGCTAATTACAATTGTAATCATTATCTTCTGTCCTTTTCCCTCCCCCATATCTCTTGCCCCAACAGAGCATTCTTGCACATTTTATTTTGTCTTATCCTGCTGAACATCCCCAACTATTATTACTCTGCAGCAGCCCCTGCTGGTAAAATGCATCGTTCAGTTTATCTGTCCTTCCTCAGCTGTGTGTGTCAGGCTGGTACTAAATCCTCAACAGGCCATGCCATGGTCTAGCCATGGGCGACCTGCAGGCCTGGTGGGGCCTCAACAGGGCTGCCAAGCCTCTGCAGGGGAGCAACTGTGCCTTGTTTCCAGTGTGGAAAGAGCGCCAGAGGAACACATAATTTTCAGGAGGCTTTATTTCCCTTGTTTCTAGAGCACAGAAGGAAAAGGGGGTTTGAAACTGTTTGTGACTAAAATGATAAAAGAAAATCAATGCAGCAAAGCGTAGACTACCAGAAAATCTTTGGTTGAAGCACAAGTTGTGACATGATGTCAAAAACGCATTCTTTTCACAGAGAAGGCGTATTAAATTATGCGAGTGCTGACTGCTTCTCCAAGGACTGTTGATAGATGCTTAGGAGGGGAAAAATCTTCCTTCCTGGTTGACCTTAAAAACTGTCTTACTCCAGGCCTTAAATGTTTAAATGTGAATATAAAACACTTTTTCATTGATCCTAGAAAAAAAATATTCTCAACCTGTTCTCTTTGGTTGTGGCTCATCATCTGCCCATGCATAAAGACCTATGTATGTGTAGATGGGTAGATAGATGTATAGATATATTAATTCTCAGCTAAAGAGTAAATACATTTATCATTCAGAATGACAGAACTAGAGTGGAAAACACCCAGGTGATTGCAATTTGCTTTGCCATGCACCCATGAAAAGTCCCTGTAGTGGAAAGAAAATAGAGCAAGCAGGTTATGATAATAGAATATATCTATTTTTCCTCACATTTGTCACTATATTTAAGCCAATATTCCCAAACAGGGTAACATGTATACATTTGTAATATGGATACAATTCCCCCAGGACTTTGATTGTGGCAAAAGCTGTGGAACTAATCTACGAGCAGGTGAATCATGTCACAGAGCAAACAAGGCGTTGATTGGGAAAAATAGAAGAGAACAATGGGGGACAGGAAACAGGACACAGAAGACAAACCGATTTGAGAATCTGGAATATGTGGCTATTTTGGTATCAGGAAACCTATCTTTAAAAGGAAGGATGAATAAGCCTAGAACAGTGGGAGATGCATAATTTTAGTCTGCGATATCAACAGGAACAACATCCCTTCAAAGGGTCATCTTGGGGCTACTCTTAATTCAAATATGATGAATAGGGTAATTTTATTTCATAGCAAATAATACCACCAGGTGTGCCAGCTATCAAGATGCTGTTAACCCAGCCAGGCATCCCAAGCAAATCAGGTTGTGATATTTGCAGGCTTCTCCTGAACACTCTCACACAGGGTATCCAATGCCAGCAAAGCGTGATGGGTGAGAGTAGCATCTCCTTTAATGTAACAGAATCATCCCAGGGCTTTGTTTTTCTATCTGAAAACCAAAGTTGACCCCAAAGAGCCAGCCTTAAGCAACACAATCTAGGCTGATACAATAGGAACCTCTTAGGCAAAGCTTGGAGAAGGCAATGGCACCCCACTCCAGTACTCTTGCCTGGAAAATCCCATGGACGGATGAGCCTGGTAGGCTCCAGTCCATGGGGTCGCTGGGAGTCAGACACGACTGAGCGACTTCACTTTCACTTTTCACTTTCATGCATTGGAGAAGGAAATGGCAACCTACTCCAATGTTCTTGCCTGGAGAATCCCAGGGATGGGGGAGCCTGGTGGGCTGCAGTCTATGGGGTCACACAGAGTCGGACACGACTGAAGTGACTTAGCATAGCATAGGCAAAGCTGCTAAACAGTTGTACCTTTTAAAGTAAATAGACCCCCCCAAAAAAATCAAAACAAAACACTGTATGTTCCCTCAATGCAAAGGATGAAGTTTCTTTTTAAAAAAATATTTTTATTTATTTATTTGGCTCTGCCAGTCTTCACTGGGGCATGTGGGATCTAGTCCCCTGACCAGGGATCAAACCCAGGTCCCCTCCACTGGGAGTGTGGTGTCTTACCCACTGGGCCACCAGGGAAGTCTCAAAAGGTAAACTTTAAGTTGTGACAAAGGGCTTTTACTTAATATCAAACCTGACTTAAAGAATCAGTGTGTGGGGTCTTCTGTGTTGGCTCAGTGGTAAAGAATCCACCTACCAATACAGAAGACAAAGGTTCGATGCCTGGTCGGAGAGGATCGCACATGCCGTGGAGCGACTAAGCATGCGTGTCACAACCACTGAGCCCGTGCTCGGAGCCGGGAGCCACACTGATGAGCCCAGCAACCACAGCTACTGAAGCCCGCGAGTTCTCAGGCCCATGTTGCTCCGCAACAAGAGAAGCCCCCATGTGGAAGCCTGTGAACAACCGGAGAGCAGCATCTGCTCACTGCAACTCGAGAAAGCCTGCACACAGCAGCGGAGACCCAGCGCAGCCAAAAATCAATAAATAAGATTATTAAGAAAAAGCTGTTAAGTCATCTGACCTTTGTCTACTATTTGGCAGGCACCCACAAAAATGTTCCCCAAGCAATATCTCTATGGTAAAGCAATGCAAAAAAGTCACTAACATAATACCATATCTGGTAAAAGGAATGGTCTAGAATTTACTCGTTAATGAATCATCAAGAGGAGGAGTATATGTATATATACTTTTCTGCAAAAAAAAAAAAAGTAAGGCTTCATTATGCCAATGGGTATATGCTCCTTTGACAACCTTCTTGGCAGTGATTGTAAAAGCAGAAACTTGGGGGGAAATGTCATGAGGACCCAGCTTATTAAATTTTGTAAATCATAAGGCTTGTCTGCAAATGCAGAACACTGTAGCTCATTTAGCCATGGGCCTAGAATCTCTGCTCTTAGGACCATTAAACTGGTCCAGAGTTTAAGTTGCACAGTAAATTATACTCAAAAGAAACAGTCAGAGATTTTGCCTCTTGTTTTCTGTCTGTGAAGAGCAAACTGGCTGCACCACAGTGGCCCTGTGAGATGGTATCAGACTTTTACACGAATATGTCACGTACCGCACCTTGGTTGAGCCTACCTGAGAGGACTGCAGCGTTCTCCTGTGAATTTTAATACCAAAAATGGAGAGCCAAATTAAATTAGACTTTTCCTATTTGAAACATTTTCACAGCTGGAATAGATACAACCAATATTCTTTTTAGGTTATGCCAGCTTTTACAGTCACTTTCAACAAATAGCTATCATTAGAAATAGCAAGGACAATACAGTTGATCGTTTAAAAATAAAAGGTTGTCATTTTGATTTTTTTTTTCCTTACAAGAAATAATGAATTGCCTATAGCCACTCTGACTGAAACACCCCTTTAGCGGCTACAAATAAATGAGGCCATAAAGAAAGCATAGTCATATGTCAAAGAAACCTGATCCAATTAATCACTCTTTGTAGTAATTCTGTCACAAAACTTTCTAATGTTTTGTTTCTATTGAGATGTAAACCGTTAGCTGGTAATTTGCAGCCTACTCAGTTATTTAATATTATATTCATTTTTCAAAATGAAGGTTTCTTCTAAACAAGGCGAAAATTTTCAAAATTCCTAATGGCCAAGTTATAAATAGCTGATTATTTCATAAGTAGTGGGAAACAATTATTTTCTGAAATAGAGAGACTGTAGAAAAATGCTTTGGAGTATGTAATATAACATGAGTGTGTTTATATTTTTGAAAAAGGATTACATTCTTGGGGTAAACATTTAATTGGCTAAAATAAATACCATAATTGATGCCCATTACATGGATATAATCTGGGAGTATGTTTTTCGATAATTGTAGAAAGAAGACTGTGCTCCTCATCATCACTTCCAGAATGGAGCCCAACACACAGTAGACACTTATGAATGCTGGTTGTTGATAAGCAAGATTCCGCCCATCCGTCCTATAGACTTGGTAAACATAAAATTCTGATTCAGTTTTCCATGGCAAATTAGCTGAAACCAATCGTCCTTGGTGATTTATAGCCACAAAACCATCTTCAGGGCAAAAGAAAATTAGTGTCAATCATTTATTGAGTTCTTCCTACTGTCTCCTAAGATTCTGCAAACCTCGTACTCCATGATGCAATGCAAAAGAACACTGCTTGCTTAAATTCATTAAAAAAATTTTCCCACTTGGACATTTTTTTATGTTAAGACACAAAAATCTAGTTTGGAAGATGTGATTAAAATGTGGTTTGATCTCAATAGAAGAAGGAAAGGGCAAAAATCAATACTGTGGGAGCTAATAAAGACAAATGTTCTGTGATCCACCAGGGAAGAAATAATGGATGAAAAATTGAATATGATTCAGCAGTGTAACACTGTCACCCAAAGGCAAATGCTATATCGGATTGCATTAATAGACATATCATGTAAAACAAGCTAGGTAATTTTTCAACAGCAGTAGCTCTCAACATTATTGGTTAGGCCAAAATTAGAAGAGTGTCTGTTCTTTGGGGCTAATCATCACATGAAATATTGTATAGAGTTCACAGGAGAACAAAAGACACACACACACATACACAAAAATAAATGAATTGATACAGATTGATAGGTAGATAGATAAGCTATCAAACACAAAGTTTAGAAAACCAGGCTTACTTTCAAAGAACAAGAAAATTAAGTCAATGTTCAATTGAAAGCAAAGCTAAAATCAGCTAAGGGAGGACATAATTACCATGAAACCAAATGAATAAAGGGAACAAGATCAAAAAAAAAAAAGATAGGTAGTAGCTGCTTTTATTAGGCAGTGATACAACCACTAACAAAAAAATTCCAGTTGTTTCAGACAATGATTCAGATGAAACAGAAAGAAAAATCCCTAGCACATAGAGAGGCATGCAATGACTCAATGGTATGCCTGGGTCCCAGTCACCAGAAGTATTCGAAATAATCCAGTTATTCAACCATTCAAAAGTGATCTGACTAGTAAATGAAGACACCTTTAAACGTTTAGAGTTGTTCTGTGGTCTATATAAAGTGACATCTAGTCAGATTACTTTACCAAAAGAGCAAAATGGAAAGACAGCTGAGGAAGTTCAACCTAAAGTACACACTCCAGGGATTACTGAATCCCCACTTTGTCAAAAGTAATCTCAGAATAAAAAGATAAGGAAAATATTTAGCTAATTTTATTGAAAACTTACTATATACCAAGCACTGTCCTTTATTTTATATACTTATAAAATCTCATATAGTCACAAACAGTCTAAGAGCTATTTACTATTATTATCTCCATTTACAAATGAGAAACTGGGGTATAGGGAAATTAGATGACTTTGTCCACAAAGTCCCGCAGTCAGAATTTTGATCTTCAGCAGTGTAGCTGCAGGGCCTAGAGGGCTATCTGCCCCTCAGTTAACTTGGAATATACCACAGACTCAAAAGTAATAAGTGTTAATAGAATGGGCTGGGATGACACTTTCAATAGGTAATAACGGTTAGAGATCAAAGAAGTAACAAGAGGAATACATTTAAATCAGGAATAATAAAAAATTTACACTTAACTGATGACATTAAGATTAGAATGCACATTTTAAAAGGCTAAGGAATATTCTCTCTAGTCTCCCTAAAATTTTCTTTTAGTTTAGATTTTCTTTTAGTGATGATTTAGTAAGATTTCTTTTGAATGTAGAATATTACATTAAGTCCTCCCAAACTCTTTTATAGCATACAATTTACATAAATCATAACATTGCTTAGAAACATCACGCTAGAGGACTTCTAAGGGAATATTTAATTTCTGTCTAATATAGATTAATTTAATATTTAATTTCAGTCTAATATAGATTAATCTCATTAATAGAGGCAGCTGGCTACATAATCATATTCCCAAATTTTGCATCTCTTGGGCCCCATTGAAAGAATAGGCAGTTAAAAATGGGAATAGAAAAGCTATCTAGAACATACTTATGATTATGACAATTACCTAAATTGCATCACTTGTAATATAAGCAAACCCAATTTAGAAGCATTCTTCAAAAATATATTCATAACATAAGAAAGAAAGTCTAGCTCTACAGCAGACATTGTATTAATGTTGTTTTTTATAAAAATCCAATGATTATAACTAGCTTCCTCTTGCCTTGTGTTAATATCTTCCAGGTATTTCAATATACGTTGGTTATTATCCTTCTTTTCTTTTTTCTCCCCTTCCCTGAACTGGTCTCATTGAAAGCATACTTCAATTTTGGTCAAAACAATGAGTCTGCAGTTGATGCAAGACTTCTTCCTCCAATGCACATCTCCATTACCACCTTGAACATGTACGCAGTAGCACCAGTTCTTCTGAGGATCTCCCCACTGTGCTATTACTTTGTTCTTCACAACTAAGGGTCTTTAAAAGGCATTTAGAACAACATTGTCTTCTTTTGTAATGGGTTCATTCATCTGTCCATTGTGGATAAAATTGCACAACTGAGCATTCTCTTTCTGCTTAAGGAATTTTCTCATTAAAATTCCTATGTTGGTGATTAAAACTTTTTGTCCAATATAAATTTTAATTCTCACATATAGTAGTGGTAAATTTATGAACTGAACACTACAGTCAAAAATAACATGCTTTCTCTCGATCCTAAATCCTGAGACTTGTTTAAAAAAATCAGCAGCGTTCTTCATATAAAATGCTGCTTCTCCACTGTTCTTCATTGAATATTCACTAAGTGACAAAACATTGTTTATACCTATGTAAGTATAGGACAGATAGGATTGGTTCAAATATTGGTTCTATGACTTACTAGCTGTATAAACTAACAACTCTGCACCAATTTCTGTATGTTTAATAATGGTAATAACTTTGGGCTTCCCTAAAAGCTCAGTTGGTAAAGAATCCTCCTGCAATGCAGGAGACCCAGGTTCGATTCCTGGGTCAGGAAGATCCACTGGAGCAGGGTAGGCTACCATTCCAGTATTCTTGGGCTTCTCTTGTGGCTCAACTGGTAAAGAAGCCACCTGCAATGTGGGAGACCTGGGTTCGATCCCTGGGTTGGGAAGATCCCCTGGAGAAGGGAAAGACTACGCACTCCAGTATTCTGGCCTGGAGAATTCCATGGACTGTATAGTCCACGGGATTGCAAGGAGTCACAGACAACCGAACAACTTTCACTTCTATTTTCAATGGAAATAACTTTACTACTTTACTTAGAAATCCAAATCAAATTACCACAATATCTTGCACGTGGCAGATATATAATGAATGGTAGCTTTTAATATTATGTTTATAGCCTAATTACATATAAAAGTGCATTAGAAAGCCAAAGAGTTTTCCCAAAGGCAGCAGATTTTTGTACAGAAAATCTGGAAAAGAATTAGAAGGGTGTCTCACAATCTTCCATTTCTGTGGACCTACTTTGTGCCTCCAAAACTTCTAAAATGATCAAGTGGTTTTAAGAAGACAGATCCCCAGATCCCACTCTTCTTTCATCAGATAATCTCAGAATTTGTTTTGTGGACTGGGCCTCCTAATAAGGTTTTATTTTATTTAAAAAGTTTATTTTAGTAGAATAACCTAGGAAGCTATGTGAGATGTTCAGAATTCAAACTTTTTTTTTAATTCTTGAGTTGAAATACTAAACAATTTTTTTAAGTATATGAAAAAATCAACATTATTGCCAAATTCGGGGTCTCCAATGTTTGAAGGAAAAACATTTTATGTATTTTAAGAGCCAAAGATAAGCAAAATTCAATCAAGAGGTATAGCCATCTAAAAGAGGATTATAGAGTAATCCGACTTATGGTGTATGATTAGCTGTAGCTTTAAGTTATGAAGTCCCTGTCAAATAAAATATATAAGGATCAATCCACTTTATCCACATCACAGACAAAGAATCTGTTGCTTCCTGATCAGAACTTCTGATTGTTAATTACTGCAGCAAATTGAGAAGGCAACCAAAAATATCCCTCATGAACCACTCTAAACAATGAGGCAATAAAATTACATCCCCCAAAGGAAATGTTGTTCAAGCCATGTATACTTAGAATTAAATATAGAGTCTTCAAGATAATCATGTATGCTCTTTATTTATCCATTCATTCATTCTAAAGTATCTACTGCCTGTGTGCTAGAGCCAGGCACTCTTCTGAGAACTGTGGATACATTAATGAGCAAAATAGAAAAAGCCTCCCTGTGTAAATCTTGCTTCTCATCAGGGAATAAATATAATAAATGAGCAGCACTGATGATGCCAGTGCCCTGCTTACTTTTTCTCCACACTCATGGGTTGAAGGCTATTAATTGTGAATAAATAACTGCAAGTCTGCCTGAGCAGCAGGCGCACAGTCTTCTGACACTCCAGGAAGAGCAGAAATGAGCTTTGAAGTCCTGAAAAGAGCCCTCATCCAAAGACAGAAATGGTGCTGGGGGATACACACCCCGGCTCGTAACGTCTTGGCGAGAAGCATTTGAGCCTGAGTGGTCGACCACGATAATCTGCTCAATAACCTGCCTCTGCTTGACCAGCGTCCTTACACCCCTATCTGTTTTTCTTGGGGGTCACATCCCAAACAAACTACTTACACTCAAATTTTGCTCAGGTTGTGTTCTAGGCAACAATTACCTTGAAAAGTGAAAGTGAAGTCATTCAGTCGTGTCCGACTCTTAGCGACCCCGTGGACTGTAGCCCACCAGGCTCCTCCATCCATGGGATTCTCCAGGCAAGAATACTGGAGTGGGTTGCCATTTCCTTCTCCAGGGGACCTTCCCGACCCAGGGATCGAACCCAGGTCTCCCGCATTGCAGGCAGACGCTTTTAACCTCTGAGCCACAAAAAAGGGATACATGTTATAGAAAAGACAGAACATAGTAAGAAGGATCTAGAGTAAAAGCAAGATGGTGAAAGGTTTTTGGACAAAGACTTGGGGAGATGAAAGGGTAAACCATGGGAATATAGGGAAGAAGGTCCATGCAGAGGCCCTGGAGTAGGAGGATGGGTGCTGCCTTCAGGACTTTGGAGCCCACTGTGACTGCCGTGCAGCACGTGGAGGGGGGAGTAGAGTGTGGACTACGAGTGAGGGAACAGATGTGGGGAGGTATTTCAGATTCTACGAGGTCTTGTAAAGACTTTGGATGTGAGCCCAAGTGATAACGTGATATGAAAGATTTGAGGAGAGGAGTGACATAAAGTGACACATTCTAAAAGCTTCTCTTTAGTTACTATGTTGAGAAAAGACTGTAGGAGGTCAAAGATAGAAGCAGAGAGAACAGTTGGACATCTATTACAAAATTACACACAAGATGAATGGATATATAAACTGTGGTATTTACATACAATGAAATATTATTCGGCCATAAAAAGGCATGATACATGCTACACATGCACCTCAAAACTATTATGTTAAATTTAAAAATACTAGACACAAAAGGTCACATATTGCATGATTCCATTTATAAGAAATATCTAGATTAGGGAAATTCATGAAGATTCATAGTAGTTTCCAGGGCTTGGGGGGAAGATGACTTAGGAAGTAACTTCTTAATGGGTATGCCATTTTACTTTGAGATGATGAAGCTATTCTGGAACTAGATAAAGGGGGTGGTGAACAACACTGTGAATATGCCAAATGCCACTAAATTATTCCCTTTAAATGGTTAATTTTATGTTATGTGAATTTTATCTCAATTTTTAAAAAGTAAAAGGGGGAAATATATGCAAGAAATGATGATGGCTTGGACCAGAAGGCTAGTCTGGTCTAGTGAGGCTAGTGAGAATGGTATGATTCTGGACATATTTTGCAGGTAGAGTCTAGACAATTTCAGGACCAAATGTCAGTGTAAAGAGTCAGAGATGGCTCCAAATTTGTGGGCTTCAATAACTGTAAGGACAAAGTTGGCACTTATAGATATAGGAAGATTGTCACTGAAGCATGGATTGGGTAAAAGATCAAGAGTTCAGTTTTGAATATGTTAAGTTTAAGAGATTTATAGATAGTTTGAGATTTCTAGCATTATGGCAAAGCTCTAGAATCATATTCATTGTATTATTATGTTCACTGAGCAATGAGTCAGTGAACATTTGGTATTTTAAGAATGTGTTGCATTTAAGAGAACTTAGATTATTGAAATAATACATCAGGCTTGTAATTCCGAGTTAAAATGTATAACCAGAATTTAAATATATCGATGTTTCTAAGTGAAAATTTTGGGTTTTATGTATCAGATCATGAAAAAAAAAACTTTTTTATATTTGTAGTTTTATTAGATGCATAAGAAATGATAAAATTCTTGAGACTTGCCAGTCATATCATCAACACAGTTAAAAAGAAAATATTAAACCTACTAATGAAGTTTAAATGATTTAAAGGTGTAGGTGGCTCAGTGGTGAAGAACCCCCTACAATGCAGGAGAAGAGTGTCCGATCCCTGGGTTGGGAAAATCCCCTGGAGAAGGAATGGCAACCCAGTCCAATGTTCTTCCCTGGGAAATCCTATGGACAGAGAAGCCTGGCAGGCTACAGTCCATTGGGTCACAAAAGAGGCAGACGACTTAGCCAGTAAACAACAGCAACAACACACTTGCAAATAGACCCAACTGTTAATCAAACGCCTTTAAGAGTTATTATAGACTTTTAGAGCAAATTTTGTGAAACAAACCTAAAAGCTTAAGGAACAACTCAATTTTTCAATCTCTAACTTTAATAAATTGACTATTATCCCTTAAAAGCAAGTTAACTACTGAACATTTTTTTCTGTACCTGAAGGCATCAACAAATATACTTGTAATAGCTTGCTCTGATGAAAAATGAAGAAGTTGAGTGTCTACTCTCTAGTCAAGCAAATTTCTGAGGACCAAAGAAATTAAATGTACTACTTAAAATTTCCAAGCCTAGATTTCTGGTTATTCCTAATATTATTCAGGCCTAAAGGGAGTTGTGGTTTAATTGTGAGTTATTTTGGAAGCTTTGGCATTCTATGTTGCATGTCATCTTATTTAGGAAAATGTTTGGAAGCTCATCTTGTTAATGTACATGTTGTCTTCTATTACTGCTGTTGATTTAAACATTCAACACCGCATATCCAGAATTTCAATCCAGTGCACTTTGTGACACAATAGTCCTGCCCATAGGAGAGAATGAAGCTGCCCAAAATGTCCCAATATGTCACAGCCAAGGCAATAGCAAGTACTCAGCAAACAAAGGGAAGAAGTTACATATGGGCATGTGAAAGGTACTGAATTCAGTGTTTTCTAGCCCATTAACATATCCAGATAGAGATCACATCAGAAGTTAAAAATATTAAGAATAATTTGAGGATACATATGAAACTGTGCTGATTAATTTTTTAATTATTACATATAACTAATACAGAGCTCTATTGGATTACAGCTGTTTCTAAGTTTATAACAAGAGTTTCACTGTGCCTATTCTTTATGGACTTAATGACTGAAGGCAGCTGATGTTTTGAGTTGCTCTGATAGTAGAATTAATTTAGTTGGCTTTGATAACTGATTATTTATGAGGCTGACTAGAGGTGGAGTAGTAATATGAAAGTAGAAAATTAGTTTAAGCAGCTGAAATTTCTGGCCAAGCTTTCTGTATTAGTTTAACTCATTAGGTAATTCTTCATTCCTCTCCGAGATTTTATCTTTGGGGGACAGACTAGCAGAGAAAATTTAAAGAAAACAATTAAGAGTTAACCACAGAAGAGTGGAACATGGGATTTTGTAGAACTTAACTTTCACTTTCACTTTTCACTTTCATGCATTGGAGAAGGCAATGGCACCCCACTCCAGTACTCTTGCCTGGAAAATCCCATGGACAGAAGAGCCTGGTAGGCTGCAGTCTGTGGGGTCGCTAAGAGTCGGGCATGACTGAGTGACTTCCCTTTCACTTTTCACTTTCATGCATTGGAGAAGGAAATGGCAACCCACTCCAGTATTCCTGCCTGGAGAATCCCAGGGACAGAGGAGCCTAGTGGGCTGCCATCTATGGGGTCACACAGAGTCGGACACGACTGAAGCGACTTAGCAGCAGCAGCAGCAAGAGAAAAGCAAAGATAACCTATTGAAGAATAGCAGTCCTGTCATTTTTGTCCAATTCACTTGGCCTTATATTTAAATATTTTATTAGCTTATTTTAAAATCTTCAACTTTAATGTAAAAGTTTATTTAATTTTTTTTAAAAATTCTTGCACATTTTGCAAATTCCTTTTTTGCAAAATTGGGAAAAAGATAAGTATTTCAAAAAGAAAATAAAAACCTCCCATAAATTTACTACTCAGAGTCAATATTTTGTTGTATTTATTTCCAGGGTTTTTTGTGGGTTTTTTTTTTTTTTTTTTTGCATGTATATAATAAGGCTGGATGGCATCACTGACTCGATGGGCATGAGTTTGAGTGAACTCCCAGAGTTGGTGATGGATAGGGAGGCCTGGCGTGCTGTGATTCATGTGGTCACAAAGAGTCAGACACGACTGAGCGATTGAACTGAACTGAACTGAAAAAGCTTACTATTTTAATTTTGGATTATGTTTTTCATGTTAGTTTAGTATTCTTTTCTTTCATAGGTAACTTCATTTTGTGGACATTTTTTCAAACCTATAAAGATTCATGAAAAAAAGTTTTTAAATGTTTAGATAATATTTCATTGTATAAATATTTCTAACATTTAACCATTATACTATGCTTGAGTATTTAAGTTTTCTGAGTGTTTATTACTACATAACAACCAAATTAATATTTGAAAACCTTTGTCTACTAATAAAATAAAAGCTGACTAAAATATGTATTATAGGGAAGTTCCTAAAGAGTTAAAATATCATTTCTTATTTTTAAAAATCTGTTCTATCATCCTTCTCCTTAAAGATTCGATTGTATAATTTTAGTACTTAATACCTATTTTGATTTTCCTCTTTTTGCTCATAATTGACTATGCAATTACCTTGATCCTGTGGTTCTAATGTTCCTGAATTGTTGACATGCTAAATTTTCGTTTTTATCTCAGCTATATTCGAGAGATTTACTTCTGATCACTTGTATCAACATGTTCCTTTTTATGTTTTCCAATATATTTTTTTGAAATAGTGAGGACAGTTCAATGAGATATTCGAATAATTATACAAACATTGCTGTTAAACCTGTCAGCACCAAACATCGAAGATAAAATGGTAGCTGACATTTCATCTGTATATACCAGCAGCGATCAACTTCAGCTCCCCAATATAAGGGGGGGAAATGCTGGAGAAACACGAGGGCTTTCATAGGACCGGAAGGAACTCAGCACAGGAACAGACAGAAGGCAGCTGCACAGGTCCTTGTGACCGGAAAACGCTGCAAGTTTTGCCCTGGGATTGCTGTGACGAGAGTTTTAAAAATCTATTTCTTCTTCCATCATCACATTCAAGGCTCAATTCTCCTTGGAGAGTGTGTCTGACTGTGCAAGCTGCCCTTGACAGTCCTGGAGGTGAGGAGAAGGATCCGGAGTGAGCCAGCGCGTGATCTAACCTTAGGAGAGGGAATTCCTTGACGGGAGTCCCGATACTATTCAAGGATCTTGTTATTGTCCGCTGATGGTACACATGGAGAAGGAAATGGCAGCCCACTCCAGTGTTCTTGCCTGGAGAATCCCACGGACAGAGGAGCATGGCGGGATGTAGTCTGTGGGGTCGCACAGAGTCAGACACGACTGAGCACAGATCCCTCAAGATGCCTCACGTGTGTTTGTGTGCTCAGTCGTGTCTGACTCTCTGCGATCCCTCTGTCCATGGAACTTTCCAGGCAAGAACACTGGAGGGTGGTGCCATTTCCTACTTCAGGGGGTCTTCCCAACCCAGGGCTCGAACCGTGTCTCCTGCATCTCCTGCATTGCAGGTGGATTCTTTACATCTGAGCCACCAGAGAAGCCAGATGCTACTTATGCTAAGTGCTTAATAAATATTTGTTGAATCCAATAGAACTGAGTAGGCAAGAAAAAAAGAAGAGAGAAGGGAGGGAGGGAGGGAAAAGAAAAAAGAAAGGAAATGAGAACTAAACATAATCCGTGGTAAATATTTTCTTAATAAAGTTAAGAGCCAAGCTAGATGACACTTTTTCTTTTTAATTTGAATAAGGAGTGACTCTCAGCAATGTGATCAATTTTCCTAGATGGCTTGCATATGGACTTTGAAGGCAATTTTCAAAGGGAAGTTCTGAAATGATCTTAAACAATGGCAGTAATGCCGATGTAATAGAGAGCTTCCCTATGGGGACGTTTTAAAGGACTCATTTAGATGTCTGAGTCCTTCTAGGTAGGCTTTTAAAAAATTCATTTGTGATTACACATTGCATATTTTCCATAAACTAATTGGTTAAGGAAAGCAATATAAGGTAATAGGAAAACTGAGAGAGGCGCAGGAAGAGCGCCACTCTAAACATGGTAGGGTTAATAAGATTTGCAAGTCAAATACAGTTTGGGGACCTAAATGATTTTTTAAACACATTTGCAAGACCTGCTAAAAGCTATACTAATAGTGACTATATATCTAATATTGACTAGGTATAAGGCACTTTACATTAAATTATCTATAATACTCATAACATCCACCAAGCTAAATGGATATCTCTGCTCCAGTTTTACACGTAAGGAAATTGAGGGTCAGAAGAGTTGAGTTGTCCAAAGTCAGGCAATAAAGCAAAACAAAGCTGTGATTTGAACTAGTCTGTTCAGTACCGCACCCTGAGTGTGACATAAAGCAACACTCTCCAAAAGCAACCAAGCAGATGAGACAATATCCCTTTGTCCTCCTCAAAGGTACAAACTTATGACCATTTTTACTCCCTACATGTATCTCCAAAATACACTCATGCAAACTATTTAATATATTTCCTAAATGATGCTAGGGCTTTCCTCATAGCTCAGTTGGTAAAGAATCTGCCAGCAATCCAAGAGACCCCGGTTCAATTCCTGGGTCAGGAAGATCCCCTGGAGAAGGGACAGGCTACCCACTCCAGTATTCTTGGGCTTCCCTTGTGGCTCAGTTGGTAAAGAATCCACCTGCAATGCAGGAGACCTGGGTTCGATCCCTGGGTTTGGAGGATGCCCTGGAGAAGGGAAAGGCTATCCACTCAAGTGTTTTGGCCTGGAGAATTCCATGGACTGTACAGTTCATGGGATCACAAAGAGTTGGACACGACTGAGTGACTTTCACACACAAATGATGCTAAAGTCAAGCAAACATTTAATGTTATCAAACTCGTGTTTCCACTTTTGTTCTTTTCAACCCAATTTATGTTTCTGGTTTAAAAGTCTAATCATGTATTTAATGCGCTTTCCTGGTGGCTCAGATGGTAAAGCATCTGCCTGCAATGTGAGAGACCTGGGTTCGTTTTGTTTCCTGGGTCAGGAAGATCCCCTGGAGAAGAAAATGGCAATCCACTCCAGCACTCTTGCCTGGAAAATCCAATGGATGCAGGAGCCTGATTGGCTACAGTCCATGGCGTCACAAAGAGTCGGACACGACTGAGCAACTTCACTTTCACTTCCACTAACTTTTAAAATCAAAATGCCTGAAACCTTACCAAATAGATGGATAGTGATGAATGTTCTACTAAATGAATGGAACTTTAGCACATGATTTGCATTTGGACCAAATTCTTATTTTATGGGAAAAAAAAAAGTCTTGTTTTTTGTATGACCAAGGAATAGGTCTAGAGATATCCCTTTGTTAAGGATTCTTTGATGCCAGAGCATATCAGCATGAAAAAGTAATAAAAGAGAGCTCACACAGATCTAAAAAGTTTAGGAAAGAACAGCTACTTCATAATGAGTTTCCAGATCACAAAGTAGAAAAAAGAAATCCAACTATAAATCTATATTCAGAGTATGATGGAGGAAATAGGATATGAGGTAATTTTTGCCTTACCTTTTTGAGCAGCACAGATCTTATGAACAGAGGTGGAAGCTATTCAATAACATTTATTGCGAGGCCTCATTCAGTGCCTTCCACGGGTGGGCAGTCAATAAATCTTATCTGGAGATGATATTTATGCAATGATAATCAGTCTAGCTCAGCACGGCAATTTTGACGGGGAATATTGTCTGTGGTGAGGTTAAGCCTTGTGAAGTAAAATGATAAAAGGAAGGGCAAAGACCAGATGTGGAAAGTATTCAAAAAAGAAATTAAGGTTTATGCAATATTTGCATAAGCATTAGCAATTACAATTTAGAAAAGTAAATGCATTTTTAGAAAAATTTGAAACACATTTTGGTAAATGAAGGGAAAGCATTAAAATTAGACATGATTCTCCCCTCATCTCCAACTTCACCAACCAACACATATTTATTTGCTCATTCAAACACCAAAGACACAGAAGAAATCTGACTTTGTTTCAAGGCAGGGTGGGATCAATCATATAACAAGCCCTTTTATCTTTGTTCCTTGACTCTGCAAATTCTAAACTGACATGTTATAAACATGACCCTTATAGTTTTGCCACAAAATATCAAACTAAGTAATTTCATACACTAACTAAATGGTTTGGTTTAACTGTAAAAAATAACTTAAACATAGAAATTAGGTTGGTTTTAAGTTGAAAATATTTATTTTCTTTCAACGAAATAAAATGTATTATCTCATTGCAACACACACACACACACACACACACACACACATATACACACCAGGGCACTCTCAGTGGGCACTCAGGTGCTGATATGTGAGTTAGTCTTGTGTTTAGAAAAAAATATCCCAAGCAGACCTGACAGTTAATGTAGAAAAAAGAATCTATATTTTCCTTATGAACCATTTATTTTTACATAATTTTTGTATGGAATTTTAAAATAATATAAATTTCAATTATTCTTTTTTCTATTAGTAAAAAACCCTCACATTTGAGGAATGACTTATGGAAAGGAATAAAATGGGGAGTAGACTAAGAAAAAGGTTCCATGACAACACTTCTCTAAAGGTAGCATGCAGAGTTACTTCACTCCATTCACCATAAAGTTATCCAACATGTATGTTTTAGAAATTGCTAACAGCTAAAAAGTAATGTGTAAAGTTAAAAATATAAATAACCAGAGCTAAATATGTCACCTTAACAGTCTAATTTCTCAGTGAATATTTGTATGATCAGTAAGAAGCAGCTACATAGCAGACAGGACTCTCTGTGACGAACCCAAAAAGGAAACAGATAATTGACCACTGAAATCATTTCTGTGTTAGGGTCTAATGTTAATTTTCTTAGACTTGCCTACAGCCTTCTTCTTTTTTCCATTCCTAAACCCAGTCTGAAGCTCTATGGCTGGCATAATTCCCCGAGATTTCAGCAGCCAGCTAGAACAGTAACTTTTACCCGATCTTCTCTTATTGAAAAAATGGAGAAGAAGAAAACCCAGGCTGTTCAGTTAGCAGAGACTATCAAATATAAAAAACAAGAGGTTTCTTTTTCATAGTTGGAGGGGATATGTAAACAGGTCAGGCAAGGGAAGTGTAAGAGGCAAACTGGTCCCCAGGAACTGCCATCAGGCAAACAACCAGAAAGATAAACTGAGAATCAGAATGATTTCCTTTCTCCAGGGCTTCTCGTTTTCCACAAACTCCTCACTACATCCGTACTCCAACTTCATCTCTGACTTCTCTCTGTTATCACAATTCAAGTGAGCAAAGTTTACAATCAATCTCTACAAGACAGTTAAAGCCTTGGGAGCAAGTCACTCTGAAAACCTGGAGAAGACAAAACTCCAGAGTACACTGAAGCCAAATCAAATAAATTATGGATTTGTGCCAGTACATTTTGGAAACATATTGGACATCACACAGAGACACATACACTCACACACACAGACACACACACTCAGACGCACAAATTAACAAATTCTGACATAAACACGTGTACATATCCATTCATGTGTATGTGTATGTGTGTGAGAGAGAGACAGACAGTGAGACAGACAGAAGGAGAGAAACAGAGAGACAGAACTGTAACAAAACCCAGAAAGAATGTAAAGGAGATGAAAAAAAGGTTTTTCAATGTTCAAGTACTTAGAAATAACTAAATTAAAATATGTCCTCTTCAGGAGAGAAAGTTTCAGGTTAGAACTGGGGGAAAGTCTTTCGGAATAAGACTCTATATGAGCCTAGTTGAATTAGAGGTGGTCAAATAAATTAAGCACTAGTCAAATTTAAGAACATCAGCTAAGACAAGGTGCAGACAAATAAAGTGTTCAGCAAGAATTTATTAAATATCCACTCTTCATCCATTCAACACTCATAAATATTTATTAAGCACATACAACTTTCCAAATGTAAGCTTTGCTTTCAGTGAGTTCACAGATAATCTTGTCCACGTGGCCAATGGTGACACTTCTGGCAATCAGGCAACAGGGACCAGAAATTCAGGCTAAAGACAATGAAAAGAAGGATCAGGTACTTGACTAGACGAATGAAACCAAGAGAACCCGGAACCCCAGCCTGGTGGATCCGCCTCGCTTAGCAGAGATGTGTGTGTGTGTGTGTGTGTTTAGTTGCTTCAGTAGTGTCCAACTTCTTGTGACCTCATGGACTGTAGCCCACTAGGCTCCTCTGTCCATGGGATTCTCCAGGCAAGAATACTGGAGTGGGTTGCCGTTTCCTTCTCCATTTGATCTTCCCAACCCAGGGATCAACCCCTTGTGTCTCCTGTAGTACAAGCAGATTCTTTACCACTGAGCCTCCCGGGAAGCCCTAGCAGAGAGGTACTGAGTCTCAATTCAGAAAGGTTCTCATACCACAGATGGGAAAACTAAAGCTGACTCAAATCCTATACAGTCCTCTCTCTTTCCCCATCAGTCCCCACAGCACCTACTCTCACCCCTACCATCACTTCTGTCTTTGTACATTTCTGCTCAAACCCTCTAATTGTTCTAAATTTATTTATTTATTTTCAGGCGTGCTGGGTTTTTCATGGTGCACATGCTTTTCACTGCAGTGAGCAGAAGCTACTCTTTAGTTGCGATCTGCGGGCTTCTCCTTATAGTGGGTTCTCTCGTTGCGGAGCACGGGCTCTAGGGTGTGGGCTCAGTAGTTGTGGCATGGGGGCTTAGTTACCCTGTAGGAAGGGGGATGTGGGTTTCTGGACCAGGGATCGAACCTGTGTCCCCTGCATTGGCAGGCAGATTCTTAACCACTGGACCACCAGGAAAGTCCCCAAACCCCTGCATTTTAATACAAAAAGACCTCTTTTTTCAAAAAGACACACCCTCTTCACAGTTGAGAAAACCAATTTCAGATCTGCATGTGCAACACGCTCTTTCACACATGCTTCTACCAGAGCCTCCATGTGACAAGTGCCCACACATGCTAGGTATCACGCCAAGTGATCAACGTGAATTACTTGTATAACTCCCAGGAAGAAGCTACAGTGCTTATTACTCTCTCCCAGACAAGGAAACTGAGACCTGAAGAGTTAACTAACTTACACAATTCACAGCTATGCGTTGAATTGAGGTCCAAAGCCTTGAAACCTGCCTCCAAATCAATATTATCATGAATCAGATCACCTTTGCCTTAACAACTAATTCCTATCCCAGACAAACTCCTGCACTCCATTATTTAACTTGGATGTTGTTTTCTATTTTTTTAATTTATTTATTTTTTATTGAAGGATAATTGCTTTACAGAATTTTGCAGTTTTCTGTCAAACCTCAACATGAATCAGCCATAGGTATACATATATCCCCTCCCTTTTGAACCTCCCTCCCATCTCCCTCCCCATGCCACCCCTCTAGGCTGACACAGAGCCCCTGTTTGAGTTTCCTGAGTTATACAGCAAATTCCCGTTGGCTATTTTACATATTGTGATGTAAGTGTCCATGTTACTCTCTCCACATAGCTCAGCCTCTCCTCCCCTCTCTCCATGTCCATAGGTCTGTTCTCTATATCTGTTTCTCCACTGCTGCCCTGCATATGACTTCTTCAGTACCATCTTTCTAGATTCTGTATATATACATTAGCATACAATATTTATCTTTCTCTTTCTGACTTATTTCACTCTGTATAATAGGCTCTAGGTTTATCCACCTCATTAGAACTGACTCAAATGTGTTCCCCCTTATGGCTGAGTAATATTCCATTGTGTATATGTACCACAACTTCTTTATCCATTCATTTGTCCATTGACATCTAGGTTGCTTCCATGTTCTAGCTATTGTAAATAGTGCTGTAATGAATAATGGGATACATGTGTCTTTTTCAATTTTGGTTCCCTCAGTGTATATGCCTAGAAGTGGGATTTCTGGGTCACAAGGTGGCTTTATTCCTAATTTTTTAAGGAATATCCATACCATCTTCCATAGTGGCTGTATCAATTTACATTCCCACCAACAGTGAAAAAGTGTTCCCTTTTCTCCGCACCCTTGCCAGCATTTACTGTTTGTAGACTTTTTGATAATGGCCATTCTGACTGGTGTGAGGTGATGTCTCATTGTAGTTTTGATTTGCATTTCTCTAATAATGAACGATGTTGAGCATCTTTTCATGTGTTTGGTAGCCATCTGTATGTCTTCTTTGGAGAAATGTTTGTTTAGGTCTTTTTCCCACTTTTTAATTGGGTTGTTTCTTTTTCTGGTATTGAGTTGTATGAGCTGCTTGTATATTTTGAAAATTAATCCTTTGTCAGTTGTTTCATTTGTCATTATTTTCTCCCATTCTGGGGGTTGTCTTTTCACCTTGCTTATAGTTTCCTTTGCTGCACAAAAGCTTTTAAGTTTAATTAGGTCCCACTTGTTTACTTTTGTTTTTATTTCCCTTACTCTAGGAAGTGGATCATAGAGGATCTTGCTTTGATTTATATCATCAAGTGTTCTGCCTATGTTTTCCCCTAAGAGTTTTATAATTTCTGGTCTTACATTTAGGTCTTTAATCTATTTTGAGTTTATCTTTGTGTATGGTCTTAGGAAGTGTTCTAATTTCATTCTTTTACTTGTAGCTGTCCAGTTTTCCCAGCACCACTTATTGAAGAGGCTGTCTTTGCTGCATTGTATATTCTTGCCTCCTTTGTCAAAATAAGGTACCCAGAGGTGCATGGGTTTATTTTGGGGCTATCTTGCTCCATTGGTCTATATTTCTGTTTTTGTGCCAGTACCATACTGTCTTGATGACTGTAGCTTTGTAGTATAATCTGAAATCAGGAAGGTCAATTCCTCCAGCTCCATTCTTCTTTCTCAAGACTACTTGGACTATTTGGGGTCTTTTGTGTTTCCATATAAATTGTGAAATTTTTGTTCTAGTTCTGTGAAAATTGTCATTGGTATTTTGATAGGGATTGCATTGAATCTGTAGATTGCATTTGGTAGTATAGTCATTTTCACAATATTGATTCTTCCTACCCAGGAACATGGAATATCTCTCCATCTATTTTGTCATCTTTGATTTCTTTCATCAGTGTCTGATAATTTTCTATATATTCTTTTCTGATATGGATTCCTTTTATTTCTTTTTCTTCTTTGATTGCTGTAGCTAGGACTTCCAAAACTATGTTGAACAATAGTGGTGAAAGTGGACACCCTTGTCTTGTTCCTGATCTTAGCAGTGATGCTTTCAGTTTTTCACCATTGAGAACAATGTTTGCTGTGTGCTTATCATATATGACTTTTACTATGTTGAGGTCACTTCCTCTATGTCCATTTTTTGAAGAGTTTTAATTATAAATGGGTGCTAAATTTTGTCAAAGGCTTTTTCTGCATCTACTGAGATTATCATATGGTTTTTATCTTTCAGTTTGCTAATGTGGGGTATCACATTGGTTGATTTGCATATATGGATGTCTTCTATACCCTCGAAATAGTTCATCACTCCTCTGTCACAACACTTCTCACTCTCACCTCATTGCTCCATTTACTTGACTGTCTTTTCTCCAGTGTATAGAATAAGCCCATGGATCCCTGACACTTGCAGAATTTAGCCCAAGGCCTGGTATCTGGAAGGTAAACAATAAAAATTGTTGACTCATTCAGGAATAAATAATTGTTACATGGTTAAGAAATCACCAGAACTGGAAAGATTGAAATACTGGTCCATCTAATTTCCAAATCACTCTTCTTTCAATGTACATACTGGCTCCAGCTAATTGTGGATAAATTGAAAACAAAATTGTCCATTCTGTCATCCTTGAGTTAGAATAGTGGGAGTCAGTCAGTTCAGTTGCTCAGTCATGTCCAACTGTTTGCAACCCCATGGACTGCAGCACCCTAGGCTTCCCTGTCCATCGTCAACTCCCAGAGCATACTCAAACTCATGTCCATCGAGTCAGTGACACCTTCCAATCATCTCACCCTCTGTCATCCCTTTTTCCTCCTGCCTTCAATCTTTCCCAGCATCAGGGTCTTTTCCAACGAGTCAGTTATTCACATAAGGCAACCAAAGTACTGGATTTTCAGCTTCAGCATCAGTCCTTCCAATGAATATTCAGTACTGATTTCCTTTAGCATTGACTGGTTTGATCACCTTGCTGTCCAAGTGACTCTCAAGAGTCTACTCCAACGCCACAGTTCAAAAGCATCAATTCTTCAGTGCTCAGCTTTTTTTATACTCCAACTCTCACATCCATACATAACTA
This sequence comes from Bubalus kerabau, assembly GCF_029407905.1. Lineage (NCBI taxonomy): Eukaryota > Metazoa > Chordata > Mammalia > Artiodactyla > Bovidae > Bubalus > Bubalus kerabau. The sequence goes on along the minus strand of NC_073635.1, from coordinate 3,869,150 downwards.
CTGGAAAAACCTAGCTTTGACTAGATGGACCTTTGCTGGCAAAGTAATGTCTCCGCTTTTTAATATGCTGTCTAGGTTGGTCATAGCATTTCTTCCAAGGAGGAAGTGTATTCTAATTTCATAGCTGCAGTTACCATCTGCAGTGATTTTGGAGCCCACGAAATAAAGTCTGTCACTGTTTCCTTTGTTTCCCCATCTATTTGTCATGAAGTGGTGAGACCAGATGCCATGATCTTAGTTTTCTGAATGTTGAGTTTTAAGCCAGATTTTTCACTCTCCTCTTTCACTTTCATCAAGAGGCCCTTAGTTCTTCTTCGCTTTCTGCCATAAGGGTGGTGTCATCTGTATATCTGAGATAATTGATATTTCTTCCTGCAATGTTGAATCCAGCTGGCACTTATCCAGCCCAGGATTTCTCATGATGTACTCTGCATATAAGTTAAATAAGCAGAATGACAATATACAGCTTTGATGTACTCCTTTTCCAATTTGGAAACAGTCTGTTGTTCCATGTTCATTTATGACTGCTGCTTCTTGACCTGCATACAGATTTCTCAGGAGGCAGGTAAGGTGGTCGGGTATTCCCATCTCTTTAAGAATTTTCCACAGTTTGTTGTGATCCACACAGTTAAAGTTGTTGGCATAGTCAATAAAGCAGAAATAGATGTTTTTCTGGAACTCTCAGGCTTTTTCAATGGTCCAACAGATATTGGCAATTTGATCTCTGATTCCTCTGCCTTTTCTAAATCCAGCTTGAACAACTGGAAGTCCACAATTCACATACTGTTGAAGCCTCACTTGGAGAACTTTGAGCGTTACTTTGCTAGCCTGTAAGATGAGTGCAATTGTTCAGTAGTTTGAACATTCTTTGGCATTTGCTTTCCTTACCTTGACCTTTTCCAATCCTGTGGCCACTGTTGAGTTTTCCATATTTGCTGGCATATTGAGTGCAGCACTTTCACAGCATCATCTTTTAGGCTTTGAAATACCTCAACTGGAATTCCATCAGCTCCACTAGCTTTGTTCATCGTGAGGCTTCCTAAGGCCCACTTGACTTTGCATTCCAGGATGTCTGGCTCTAGTCCAGTGTTCACACCATCATGGTTATCTGAGCCATAAAGGTCTTTTTTCTTCTGTATGTTCTTGCAACCTCTTCTTAATATCTTCTGCTTCTGTTAGGTCCATACCATTACTGTCCTTTATTGAGCCCATCTTTGCATGAAATGTTCCCTTGGTATCTCTACTTTGCTGGAGGAGGTCTCTAGTCTTTCCCATTCTATTGTTTTCCTCTATTCCTTTGCACTGATCACTAAGGAAGGCTTTCTTATCTCCCCTCTCCTTTGGAACTCTTCATTCAATGGATATATCTTTCTTTTTCTCCCTTGCCTTTAGCTTCTCTTCTTTTCTCAGCTATTTGTAAGTCTTCATCAGACAACCATTTTGCCTTTTTGCATTTCTTTTTCTTGGGGATGGTGTTGATCACTGCCTCCTGTACAATGTCACAATTCTCCATCCATAGTTCTTCAGGCACTCTATCAGATCTAATCCGTCGAATCTATTTCTCACTTCCACTGTATAACCATAACGGATTTGATTTAGGTCATACCTGAATTATCTAGTGGTTTTCCCTACTTTCTTCAATTTAAGTCTGAATTTCAAATTCAAATTTTAAATAAGACTTCAAATTAAGTCTCATCCAGCATTAAAATCTACTGTTTCTTAAATCTGGCACAAAATAGGAGCTCAGTAAAAGTTTATTAAATAAATAAACCTGGTCCTGGCATATGGGTAGCTGCTGGCTCCTCACATAGTTTGACAGTTAGCAACCTATAAAGTGTGTTTTACTCATATTGTGATTCATAGGCCAGTAGAATTGGCATCAGCAGGAAATGTGTCAGAAACACAGAATCCCAGGCCCCACCCCAGACCTACTAAACCATAATTTGCACTTTATCAAGATACCCAAGTGCCCAGTGTACATGGTAAAGTTTCAGAAACACTACTCTAGAATATACAATGTGTATGGAGAGGTGGATCCCACTCAAGGGATTTGCAATTTAAGTTACAGAGAAAAGTTCTCCCGGTCATAAAATACAGTAGAGTAGCACCATGAAAAAACATTAATGCAAAGGAAGAACAGCATTGTTATAAATCAAAAATCATAAGTGAAGTGAGGTCACTCAGTCGTGTCCGACTCTTTGTGACCTCATGGACTGTAACCTACAAGGCTCCTCTGTCCATGGGATTTTCCAGGCAAGAATATTGGAGTGGGTTGCCATTTCCTTCTCCAGGGGATCTTCCCAACCCAGGGATCAAACCCTGGTCACCCACATTGCAGGCAGACACTTTACCATCTTAGCCACTAGGGAAGCCCAAAAATCACAGAGAACATAATGCAGTATTTCAAGGAGGCCTTCTTAGGCAGAGGACACAGAGCCCTCCATACAGATGCTGTGTTTAAAAGACTGGTAGTGAGCGCCCTGCCTGGCATACATGCCTTTAAATCATAATGAAGACAGGCCTCAGAAAACCCATGTTGCTGGCTTCATATCACAACTCAAGATGAACATTTGTATAATGGATATGAGTCAGGATCTGGAAGTAAACAGCCTACGGTCAAATCCCACCTCAATCACCAACCAGCTCGGTGATCTTGACATTGGAAACGCTGTTTAAATCTCCATTCCTTTTTGGAAAATGAGACAATACAGGTACCTAACTCAGAAAGTTGCAATGAGCATGGATGAAACAATCCCTGAAAAGCACTTAGCGGGACGTCTGGCACAAATAAGCACCCAATGAAAACAATATGTAGCTACATAAATGTAATCATTATTGAAATATGTAGGCAGCTGGCTTAGTTTGGCATGGCTCCCCTGTCCTGACAGGCTGATGGGTGGCCTGGGCTGTCCCATCGCTGCTTCTACCTTCCCACCCCCAAGTGCGGCTATTCGTCTCCTGGTCAGGGATCAAGAACTGGGGCATAGCTGACCTTCTTAAGCTTATGTGAAAATACTATGTGTAGAAATATTTGTGCATGTTTCTTTGAAAACGTTCATAGCTTTTATGAGATTTTCAAAGGCATTGATGGCCTCAGAAATGAGTATTCTAAATGAGGTGGGATGGCACGTCAAAATTGGGTAGCAACCACAGACTTGAATTTGATCCTGACTTCACGAGCTGGGTGACTTTTTTAAAGGTATCTTCTCATCTTTAAAGTGCAGATAATAACCCCACCTTAATGACATCATTTCCTGTGAGACACTGTGTCAGAGTCTACTGAGATGCTGTATGAATTGGTACTCCAGTTGTAAAAGGTGTTAGTGACAGACGTTATTATTAGTGATTTTTCCAACATCTTCCACTCCAAGGAAACATGCTCTCAGGGAACATCCCCCTTCAAGAGCCACCAGTCAGGTAAGCTTGGTAGGGAGTTTGAGTGCTCACAACCTGCACCCCTGGGATGTTTACAGGGATGCGGATGGCTGAGTGGAGAGAGGTAGAAGCAGCAGCAGAGGAGTGGCTCAAAGAACTGTTGCTTGGGTGGGAGGAGGGGATTGGGGCATCTGGCTTGGCTGTGGGGGGTTGCGATAGTCACATCTCTGGACAGGTGTCAGGCAGACAGGCCCAGGCGGGGCTTCCAGCCAGAGGTATTTTCTCTTCGGCAACCACATCTCCAGGCAGCCTTGCTATGACATTTCCATTTATCAACAGCAAAAGTGAGTGGAATAGAGAATCCAGGAGTCAAAAGACTCTACTTCTTTCATTAGAAGAGGTCCAAACAAAGCAGTATAGAGAAAGGAAGGGAAAACAAGCTCCATGAGTCTATCAGGACGTCAGCCTGGCTTTGAACCTAGACATTTCCACACTGTAACCAAGTGGGTTGTCAGGAAGCCATGAGTGTATGGCTGAGGTGCAAGTGAAAATGAGACTGCAAGGGGTGTGATAACACTCTACATCCCAACACTTTCATCTCAGAGGACTCTGGTGCAGCAAATGCATTTGCCAGCAGCTTCCCTGCCTTGCAGGCGGGAATCTAGCTGGAAGACCGCAAAACAGAAACTGTCCAGAAGTTAGATTCTGCATACATGCCAGAGGGACAAGAGGGGGCCAGCCCTGTGCCAAGCACAAAGATGACTGCAGAGTCTTTAAGGACATGTTATAGTCTTAATCTTGTTCTTAAACAACTCATCCCAATCAACCAGTCTTTCCCAGCTACCATTCCTTCTGAATTTCAAAAAGGAAAATGTAGGCTTTCTGTGTCTTCCCCTGAATGCTGTCAAATCAGAAATATGGATATTAAATCAGTTCCTGAAGAAATGACATCGGAGAGCTATTTAAAACTTCAGATTCTTGATAATATGGAAAAATAGATGATGTTGGGTGTTTTCTGTCTGCAGGATTGAATCATGTTTATGTCAGCCCATGTCCATGTAGAGCTGATGTCTATGTTCTGGTGTTTTGTTTGCACTTCTTCTCTCTGAGTTTTACTGCTTGAACAGTGGTAGTAATGAGAAAAAACATATTTGTCTCTCCTAACTGTCAGAGATGACACAGAGAAGCAAAAGGAATGTGGGTGGTGCTGTTTTGTTTCTAATTAATAAGGGTTTTTCAAGCATTTGTGTATAAAAAAGAAGTTGACTTTCAAAAGGTTGAAATCCATTGCCCTTTTCAATGTTTTCCTTTAAGAGAAAAAAAAGGTAAATTTTTATGTAAAAGAAATACTGTGTGTGCAATTCAATGAAATGATAGGGATGGCTAGAAATAAAATATGAAAAAAATTAAATCACCCAAGTACCATAAAGCAATGCACAGCTGAAGGTACCTTATTACTTTATATTATACCTTCTCATTCTGAATAACTACTGTTATATAATATGAATCATTGATGTTTAATAATAGAAATAACCACAGTCAGATACCAAATCAAGGAGAAAAGATCTGCACTTTGAAAAAAAGAACTCTCTTAATGTACATGCCACATAAATGTTCAGGGCTTGAGCTCTGAAAGGAATCCTGTGGTGGGAAGCTATTGAGAAAAGCAGTTCTGAACTAAAGAAGTGGGGGCGGGGGCCGATCCAGTTCCAAGTCTGGCTCTTGCTCAGTTGAAGTAAGTGACACTATGAGAGCACATCTAGCCCAGCTGTGTGTGTGTGTGTGTGTGTGTGAATACCACCACACACTGACACCCTCTCTGGTTGCCTAGTAGCAGCTGGCAGAATTCAATATGCAATGTGTCCATCCATCAGAAATACCTGCTGAAGTGTCTAATGAGAAGAGAGCTCTGTATTACTCATCTTAAGGGAATAAAAAATAACTAGACTTTATGACTCAAAGACACAAAGCAAAACATAGGAATATCGCTATGAACATCTCTCTACAGGATAGCGTAGCAACAAATGGAAGGTATTCATATTGCAAAATATATCACATTAACAGTGCAAAGTCAGGAAGTAAAAGGGATGTCCAATACAGTGTTTAATAATCATCATAAAAAGAAGAGAATATACTCCTGATGCAGTTGTTGGTTCAAACATTTATGTTTTCCTGAAAGAGCAGAGTTTTTAGAAGACAAGAAATGGAAATGTATGAGAATTCACAGGTGAATGGAATATATTGGTCAAAGTTACTATATCCAGAATTTAATCAGTCACAAGTAGTAACCAAAAAAAAAGTTATAGACAGCAATTCAAAGCAATGGGATTTTCTTGTTTCATGTAACAAAAAGCCTAGAGGTAGGCAGCTGCTGGTATTAGTCCTGCAATTTCAGAAGATAAAAGCTGGAATTTCTGTGATTTGGGGGATCTTCTCCAGCTATCACCAGATGGCTGCTGCTGTTCCAGTCATCATAACTTCATTCACGGCAACAACAACAAGGCCAACAAGAATGAAAGGATGAAAGCATGACAGAGGATGGGAGGGGAGGAAAGAAGGACTGATTAATACTTATGGTGTATGCAATATATGTCACTTCTACTAGGAAGAAGTAAAAGTTTTCCCTGACTCCCTTCTGGACTTCTGTTTGTATTTTATTGGGTAGCACTGTTTCTCAGAACTACAAAAGGATTATGACAAGGTGAGTCTTGAGTTTTTCCAGTCTCCAGAATGGCTGGCAGAAAGAGTTGAGGAATGTCTAATGATCTACCAAAATTTGATGCCTGCCATAACTGGACAGACAAATGAGGGAACACACAGGTGATGGAGATTCACTTGAGGGACTGAAACCATCTAGATGGCATTTTGAGAGATTTTACAAAGCCCTCCAAAAAAGCTCAAAAGTAAATTGTGGGTAGAAATAACATCTAGCATATCTTGCTTACAAAAACATTCACACCCTCGTAATATACTTTCACACTTTTATGCACTGGAAAATTTCTACCCATGACAGAAGAGCGGCCATCTCTGAAACAGGATATGGCAATAATTTGCCAGGCTGCACACAGGAATTCTACAACACAGGTTAAGCAAGCAAAGAGAAACCACTTTCCCCAGAACAAAACTACAAAAAGAGTTGTAATACTAGAATATATCTACTTAAAGAATCTCCCACGGAAGTTCCACATTTCACCTTCTCTCTCCTCCAATCTGTTATCAGACAGGTGACATCTGTCTTTTGTAATGCCCAAGCACTTTGTTTGGGGATGTTTTATTTGCTTTCAGGCACATCCTGCTGGGAACCTATGTCCTATACCTGAAATGAGGGGGAATTGTAGGGGGTTTTGCTCTCTGTTTGCTCCATGTCAGTGAAGTCTTTGTGCGTTCGAAATTTTGAGACTCCTCACAACCTGTGATTTAAAGTATTCCTATCCCAGTTTGAAAGGTGGGTAGCCTGAAGATTAGAGGAGTTAGCTGACTGAGAAGGAATATCATGAAGGAGCGGCCTTAGCACCAAACCAAGCCTGTCAGACCGTAGACCCCGCTGCAGTTTCTCCTGAGCACCTGTGACTCCAGAAGTCTAAAAGACTATCCCAGAACTACAGCAACTAGCAAAACTGATGGATTATGTTAGATGTTGAATAAGTGGACGAAACCAATTCTACTGTGGCCTCAAGATCAGATCAGATCAGATCAGTCGCTCAGTTATGTCCGACTCTTTGCCACCCCATGAATCGCAGCACGCCAGGCCTCCCTGTCCATCACCAACTCCCAGAGTTCACTGAGACTCACATCCATCGAGTCAGTGATGCCATCCAGCCATCTCATCCTCTGTCGTCCCCTTCTCCTCTTGCCCCCAATCCCTCCCAGCATCAGAGTCTTTTCCAATGAGTCAACTCTTCGCATGAGGTGGCCAAAGTACTGGAGTTTCAGCTTTAGCATCATTCCTTCCAAAGAAATCCCAGGGCTGATCTCCTTCAGAATGGACTGGTTGGATCTCCTTACAGTCCAAGGGACTCTCAAGAGTCTTCTCCAACACCACAGTTCAAAAGCATCAATTCTTCAGTGCTCAGCCTTCTTCACAGTCCAACTCTCACATCCATACATGACCACAGGAAAAACCATAGCCTTGACTAGACGAACCTTGGTTGGCAAAGTAATGTCTCTGCTTTTGAATATGCTATCTAGGTTGGTCATAACTTTCCTCCAAGGAGTAAGCGTCTTTTAATTCATGGCTGCAGTCACCATCTGCAGTGATTTTGGAGCCCAGAAAAAAGAGTCTGACACTGTTTCCACTATTTCCCCATCTATTACCCATGAAGTGATGGGACCGGATGCCACGATCTTCGTTTTCTGAATGTTGAGCTTTAAGCCAACTTTTTCACTCTCCTCTTTCACTTTCATCAAGAGGCTTTTGAGTTCCTTTTCACTTTCTGCCATAAGGGTGGTGTCATCTGCATATCTGAGGTTATTGATATTTCTCCCGGCAATCTTGATTCCAGCTTGTGTTTCTTCCAGTCCAGCATTTCTCATGATGTACTCTGCATATAAGTTAAATAAACAGGGTGACAATATACAGCCTTAATGTACTCCTTTTCCTATTTGGAACCAGTCTATTGTTCCATGTCCCGTTCTAACTGTTGCTTCCTGATCTGCATACAAATTTCTCAAGAGGCAGATCAGGTGGTCTGGTATTCCCATGTCTTTCAGAATTTTCCACAGTTTATTGTGATCCACACAGTCAAAGGCTTTGGCATAGTCAATAAAGCAGAAATAGATGTTTTTCTGGAACTCTCTTGCTTTTTCCATGATCCAGCAGATGTTGGCAATTTGATCTCTGGTTCCTCTGCCTTTTCTAAAACCAGCTTGAACATTAGGAAGTTCACGGTTCACGTATTGCTGAAGCTTGGCTTGGAGAATTTTGAGCATTACTTTACTAGCATGTGAGATGAGTGCAATTGTGCGGTACTTTGAGCATTCTTTGGCATTGCCTTTCTCTGGGATTGGAATGAAAACTGACCTTTTCCAGTCCTGTGGCCACTGTTGAGTTTTCCAAATTTGCTGGCCTTTTGAGTGCAGCACTTTCACAGCATCATCTTTCAGGATTTGGACTAGCTCAACTGGAATTCCATCACCTCCACTAGCTTTGTTCATAGTGATGCTTTCTAAGGCCCACTTGACTTCACATTCCAGGATGTCTGGCTCTAGGTCAGTGATCACACCATCGTGATTATCTGGGTTGTGAAGCTCTTTTTTGTACAGTTCTTCTGTGTATTCTTGCCATCTCTTCTTAATATCTTCTGCTTCTGTTAGGTCCATACCATTTCTGTCCTTTATCAAGCCCATCTTTGCATAAAATGTTCCTTTGGTATCTCTGATTTTCTTGAAGAGACCCCTAGTCTTTCCCATTCTGTTGTTTTCCTCTATTTCTTTGCATTGATCACTGAAGAAGGCTTTCTTATCTCTTCTTGCTATTCTTTGGAACTCTGCATTCAGATGTTTATATCTTTCCTTTTCTCCTTTGCTTTTTGCTTCTCTTCTTTTCACAGCTATTTGTAAGGCCTCCCCAGACAGCCATTTTGCTTTTTTGCATTTCTTTTCCATGGGGATGGTCTTGATCCCTGTCTCCTGTACAATGTCACGAACCTCATTCCATAGTTCATCAGGCACCCTATCTATCAGATCTAGTGCCTTAAATCTATTTCTCACTTCCACTGTATAATCATAAGGGATTTGATTTAGGTCATACCTGAATGGTCTAGTGGTTTCCCCTACTTTCTTCAATTTCAGTCTGATTTTGGCAATAAGGAGTTCATGGTCTGAGCCACAGTCAGCTTCTGGTCTTGTTTTTGCTGACTGTATAGAACTTCTCCATCTTTGGCTGCAAAGAATATAATCAATCTGATTTCGGTGTTGACCATCTGGTGATGTCCATGTATAGAGTCTTCTCTTGTGTTGTTGGAAGAAGGTGTTTGTTATGACCAGTGCAGTTTCTTGGGAAAACTCTATTAGTCTTTGCCCTGCTTCATTCCGTATTCCAAGGCCAAATTTGCCTGTTACTCCAGGTGTTTCCTGACTTCCTACTTTTGCATTCCAGTCCCCTATAATGAAAAGGACATCTTTTTTGGGTGTTAGTTCTAAAAGGTCTTGTAGGTCTTCATAGAACCATTCAACTTCAGCTTCTTCAGCATAACTGGTTGGGGCATAGACTTGGATTACTGTGATATTGAATGGTTTGCCTTGGAAACAAACAGAGATCATTCTGTCGTTTTTGAGATTTCACCCAAGTACTGCATTTCATACTCTTTTGTTGACCATGATGGCCACTCCATTTCTTCTGAGGGATTCCTGCCCTCAGTAGTAGATATAATGGTCATCTGAGTTAAATTCACCCATTCCAGTCCATTTGAGCTCGCTGATTCCTAGAATGTTGACATTCACTCTTGCCATCTCTTATTTGACCACTTCCAATTTGCCTTGATTTGTGGACCTGACATTCCAGGTTCCTATGCAATATTGTTCTTTACAGCATTGGACCTTGCTTCTATCACCAGTCACATCCACAGCTGGGTATTCTTTTTGCTTTGGCTCCATCCCTTCATTCTTTCTGGAGTTAGTTCTCCACTGATCTCCAGTAGTATATTGGGCACCTACTGACCTGGGGAGTTCCTCTTTCAGTATCCTATCATTTTGCCTTTTCCTACTGTTCATGTGGTTCTCAAGGCAAGAATACTGAAGTGGTTTGCCATTCCCTTCTCCAGTGGACCACATTCTGTCAGATCTCTCCACCATGACCCGCCCATATTGGGTTGCCCCACGGGCATGGCTTAGTTTCATTGTGTTAGACAAGGCTGTGGTCCTAGTGTGATTAGATTGACTAGTTTTCTGTGAGTATGGTTTCAGTGTGTTTGCCTTCTGATGCCGTCTTGCAACACCTACTGCCTTACTTGGGTTTCTCTTACCTTGGGCATGGGGTATCTCTTCACAGCTGCTCCAGCAAAGCGCAGCCATTGCTCCTTACCTTGGACGAGGGGTATCTCCTCACTGCCACCCTTCCTGACCTTCAACGTGGGATAGCCTCTCTAGGCCCTCCTGTGCCCGCGCAGCCATGGCTCCTTGGACGTGGGGTTGGTCCTCCCTGCCACCACCCCTGGCCTCAGGCTTAGGGGCGTGGGGTAGCTCCTCCCGGCCACCACCCGTGACCTCGGATGTGGGGTAACTCCTCTTGGCCGCTGCCCTTCGGGCATGGGGTCCTTCCAGCTTCTAAGGAGAGAGTAAAAATGAATGAAATCTTTTCCGACTTTGAGAACACCAAGCCAGTATGAATCAAGCCATTGTGGTCATCTGCAAACCATTGTGTGCTTCACAGAAAGTAACCAGGCTCTACTATGGACAAACCCAGCCATGCTAGGGAAGTCCCTGACTATTGGCAGGGCATGAGTTAACAGGATCCCATGGAAAGACTGGGGGCTTTAAATAATACAGCCCTGAATGCAGCACCTCACTCTCTGCATCACCAGTCAACAACCACATTTAGTAGCTGAGTTCTCAGTCTTTGTCTCCTCTTCTGTGCAGTAGGCTTCCCAATGAGAGTAGGCTTCCCAGTTGAGATAATATGTGCAAAGCACCTTAACAGTGCTTAATGCAGACAGCTGATACTCTAGAAGGAGAGCAGGCTTGAATGCTTGAGTCCTCCGGTAGCACCATGGTCTCCACACGGTTTATCCACAGGCTGAGGACCTTTCAAGGTGAGATCTCAAAGTGGGATGAGGGAAACTGAGTCAGCAGGACAGTTCTCTGCACCTGGCCAGCCCAGGACAGCACAGTGCAGGGCTCAGTGCTACCTGAACAGCACACTACCACGGTGTCAGGAGAGTCTGAGCCCAGAACGTGGTAGAAAGAGCAAAAGATTAAGGCTGTTGAGAGGAGGAGAGGTGAAAGGGAGACTCAAGGGAATATGCTGCTGCTGCTACGTTGCTTCAGTCATGTCCAACTCTGTGCGACCCCATAGATGGCAGCCCACCAGGCTCCCCCATCCCTGGGATTCTCCAGGCAAGAACACTGGAGTGGGTTGCCATTTCCTTCTCCAATGCATGAAAGTGAAAAGTGAAAGGGAAATCGCTCAGTCATGCCCGACTCCTAGCGACCCCATGGACTGCAGCCTACCAGGCTCCTCTGTCCATGGGATTTTCCAGGCAAGAGTACTGCAGTGGGTTGCCATTATCTTCTCCGGGAACATAAGTCTTGCTAACTGAATTGACCTTTTCCAAGTTACCTTGGTTTGGCTTCCTCACCTGTAAAATGGGGTTAATGTTAATAATATCGTCCTCATAGAGATGTTTTGAGCATAAAGTGAGTTAGTAAATGTAAAGAAGCACTTAGAACAGTATGCTAAAAAAGAACAAAATAGATAAGCCAGGAAGATCAAATGCTCCCCAATCGAAGAAGATGAGGTGTTAAGATATTTTTAAAGCCTTAGAATCATACAAAGTTATGTTACTCTCAATAACAGAGTGGGGTGGAGTGGAATTGTTAGTGTGAACTACGAAATGGGTGAACAAGCCGTGGAAACCTGGCAGTTGAAAGCCAGAGATGCTTTAGGATGGATTTAGGGGTAAAGCCAGCTTTTGGAGGGGGTTATTTGGGGTTTTGTTTGTTTGTTTAATTAATTTATTTATTTTAATTGGAGGCTAATTACTTTACAATGTTGTGGTGGTTTTTGCCATACATTGACATGAGTCAGCTATGGGTGTACATGTGTTCCCTATCCTGAAACCCCCCTCCCCACATCCCATCCCTCAGGGTCATCCCAGTGCACCAGCCCCAAGCACCCTGTCTCATGCATTGAACCTGGACTGGTGATTTGTTTCACATATGATAATATACACTTTTCAGTGCTATTCTCTCAAACCATCCCACTCTCGCCTGGAGGGGGTTATTTTGGAGCAGGGTTTCTTAACCTTGTCACGACTGATGTTTGGGCTAAATAATTCTTTGTTGTTGGGCTGTTCTGAGCATTGCAGAATGTTTGGCAGTATCTCTGGCCTCTACTCACTGGATGCCTGTAGCCCTCCCACCTCCAAGTCTTGGCAATCAAAAATGTCTCCACACTTCACCACCTGCCCTTGGGGTGTAGGGAACAGAGAAAGGAAGGGGCTGCAAAAATCACTCAGTTGAAAAACACTGCTTTCCAATGCAGAGACCAGGCAGGGTATGTTTCAAACCACAAAGAAACAAAATATATAAATAGTTTCAATTTCTTGTCATGTCAAGCTTTTCTTTTTCATATCAATATAGAGGGAAAATGCCAAAATTGCAAATGGTAAACAGGAAAAGGAAAAATAGCAATGACTGTCAACTTGAAAGGAGGGGAATCAGCAATTCTTTGTTGCTGTTTTTCTGTGCAGTAGTGCAAGTAAAGACAACTGGGGGGAAACCTTGAACTGTACTTTTATTTAATTTCAGAATATGACCAAATTAATAATAAATAGTAATAATCTCTATTTACGGAATAGAAAAATTCATATTAGCTTGAAAGCAAATTTCCAACGAAGAATTTTGAAAAAACTCAGTTGGCTTACAGTAGTGTGGAGAGCAAGAAGAAATGAATACGACAAGAAGTCCCTGATACCTTCAGCTTATCTTTTGTTTTTTCAGATGTGATGCATTTGGAGTCTTTCAATTGTTCTTACCTCCTGGTTTGCTTTCAGTATGAAAGCTTTAGAATTCAGTCATGAAATACTGCACCCCAGTTGCTCCTGTTTTTAAACAGTTTCTGCAGAGTTGATATTAGTATAGTTTAATGTTTTACGCATAAGTTCAAAAAATAAATAATTCAACCCCATATCTTCACTTAGTCACATATTAAAGAAATATAATTTATAATAAACATCTGCTTTCCAGTAATAGTGTAACAGACAGCAAGGAAAATTGGGTGTGAGAAATGACATACACACATGCATATATGTAATTAAACCTTAAAAGAATAGCTAAGTGATTTTTTTTCTTTTAATATCAGCCTAGGAATTAATAACATTCAAGTCAGTGTCAGCTCTTATAAAAGCCCCATCTTAACTATATGGCCTAGCCCAGTGATAACACCTGTTAAGGTCTCTTTCTAGACAGTGCTCAGAAGTACATGCGAGGGTGCTACATGGAAACAAAACAACTGGTCAGCTCAGACGGAGGGAAATCAATACAATTGATTATTTGGCATTGTGAGCACACTCTCCAAAAACGGTGATCACGTTTAATTTTCACTTTCCAATTGTTTGCTTTAAATTGCTTTGATAAGAACTTACAGGAAATTACTACAGCAATTGCCGTGTTATCTTTATACCAAAATATATGATGCTTATATTTTCTTCTGTCTCTTATCAAATATGCCCCTGAAGAAATAATGGATATTTGAAAAAGTAATTGCTGGACTTTCTGGAAAATTCCCCAAAGATAAGGACTTTAATTTTAAAAATATCCATAGGTTAAAACCAATAAACCCTGGTGTAGAGCATGTTGCAAATGAGGTCAGACTCTTGAGTTAATTCTGAAATAAGCTGTTTTATTTTGGTTTTGTTCCATGACTATAGATTGCAGCTTCCACCCACGTCAGCCAAATCAAAAACACAGATGTTAGTCCAAGACTGCTCTCTTGGATTAATGAATTAATTCAAGCCCATGACCATTACTGGAAAAACAACTCAAAATATACCTACCCTAAAACATGACCCAGGAATGGGGAAAAAACCAACCCACAGGCCTTGTTCTTATGATTAATCAATAATGCTGCTGTTGTTTGAGTGGGGTTGAGGGGAAGCAATATAGTTGCCATTTTAAATTACAATAAAGGAAGGAAAATTCTACATGTGGCTCTAACTCAACCTCAGATTACTAGTTATAAAGTATCTTTTTCGGTTCAGTCCTGTGGACCCTGTTGTGATCTATGTCCACCAGTATCCACTTTCCCTGGAATTTTCCAGGCAAGAATACTGAAGTGGGTTGCCATGCCCTCCTGAAGGGATCTTCCCCACCCGGGGATCGAACCTGTGTCTCCTGAATCTCCTGCTTTGCAGGCAGATTCATCACTGAGCCACAAAATACCTCTGCCTCCCTATAAATCAGGAAGGCCAATCAGAACACATGGCTTATAGAGTCACAGTTAAGTTATAGCCAGCCTCAGTCAATTGTTTAAAGCCTTTATTAAACAGGATTTGAAATGCCATTTGTTGAGTGATGACTCAGATTATAGAGTTCCAAATGGAAAGAAAGTTATAACAGTGTAGGGAGGTAGAGCATCCATATTCTATAGAATGAAGTTCCAAATGACCCACAAAACCTTTATTGAAAAACAGTGAAAATCAATATTTCATTCTATACAATAAACATACTATAACCACAGATATCTGGCACCCAAACACTTGAGTCTTAAAGCAAACTGACAATACATAATATTTTGAATGCTGCAAAGAGATGATGATAAAAACAGAAAAGAAGCTTTTAGTGTTGATTAGGAAGTATCTTGGAAATGACTTCATCTGTTGGTAATTTTGCAAAAACAAAAAAAGCCAGCCATAGTATCTCACCTTAGAGGTCGTGCAAGTTGTTCATTCACCACATTACTTTTATGAAAATGAGACTAAATAACAAGAACATATGTTGGTATTAGGGATTCCTTTTTAAAAACAATCTTATCATCCATACAGTTTCAACCCACTTTCCCAACTTACTGCATTCACATCTTTAATGTTCACCATAATTGATGTTTAAAATATTTAACTCAAGGCACTGTAAGAGTCTGAAAAGTCAATTTGTGTTTAATATGCCTTGTTTATTAAAGTATAAAATTAGAAAATACATTTTCAAAAACGTGTTCAGAAGGTATGATTGCAGCAAAGAAACAGAAGTTGGGATGATAGAGACATAATCAGATGGCTTATATTCAGCCATGCCAGAAAACTGAACAGTGACCAAATATTTATAGTTCTGTGCAGAGCTCTTTTCAGTCAAGCTGCTTAAATTTGCTCTCCATCAATGATTCCCCACCTCAGTGTGCAGGAGGAGAGAGGATGTGGGGGCAGGGTAGGGACTAATGAGCAGGACGTGTCAAATGCCCAACTGCATGCTGCTGCTGCTGCTGCTGCTGCTGCGTCACTTCAGTCGTGTCTGACTCTGTGTGACCCCATAGACAGCAGCCCACCAGGCTCCCCTGTCCCCGGGATTCTCCAGGCAAGAACACTGGAGTGGGGTGCCATTTGCTTCTCCAATGCATGAAAGTGAAAAGTGAAAGTGAAGTCGCTCAGTTGTGTCCGACTCTTAGTGACCCCTTGGACTGCAGCCCACCAGGCTCCTCCGTCCATGGGATTTTCCAGGCAAGAGTACTGGGGTGGGGTGCCATCGCCTTCTCCAGCTCATAGCTCCTCTCAAATATATCTGACTCTAAGGCAGAGGGGATCTTGTGTAGACCTGTGTAATGAGTAACCCAGGTGATTCTGCTGTAGGCAGCCCATGAATGAAGCTTACATTAAGAAATGCTGTTTGATTTGCATTTCTCTGATAATGAGTGATGTTAAGCATCTTTTCATGTGTTTGTTAGCCATCTGTATGTCTGCTTTGGAGAAATGTCTGTTTAGTTCTTTGGCCCATTTTTTGATTGGGTCATTTATTTTTCTGAAATTGAGCTGCAGGAGTTGCTTGTATATTTTTGAGGTTTGAGTTGTTTGTTAGTTGCTTCATTTGCTATTATTTTCTCCCATTCTGAAGGCTGTCTTTTCACCTTGCTTATAGTTTCTTTTGTTGTGCAGAAGCCAGTCCAGGTTCGATGCAGGATACAGGAAGCTTGGGGCTGATGCACTGGGATGACCCAGAGGGATGGTATAGGGAGGGAGGCAGGAGGGGGGTTCAGGATGGGGAACACGGGTGTACACCCGTGGCGGATGCATGTTGATGTATGGCAAAACCAATACAATATTGTAATGTAAAAAATAAATAAATAAATAAATAAATAAAAAAGAAATGCTGTTTAGACTTCCCTGGTAGTCTAGTGGTTAAGACTCTGAGCTTCTGCTGCAAGGGGGAGGGGTTTGATCCGTGTTTGGGGAATTAAGATGCTGCAGGCTGCATGGCCAAAAGAGACAAAGATCCAAAAGAGAAAGAAATGCTGCAGCATTCTGCCTGACACTCAAGAAGCCTTGCTTACATCCTTAATAACTCTCTACCAAACACTCTCAGGAATGCACTTTCCCCTTAAAAGATTCCTCCTTATTTCTTATCATTTCCTCGGGGTATCTTTCCAGTCTCTGCTTCTCGAATCTCCTTGAATCTCTCCCTGCCTCATTTCCTTCAGCTGGACTTGATAGTTTGGACTGTCCTTTACTTGCTGAAACTGAGCTTGCCTGATCTGAAGATTCTAGTTCCCCTGAAAATGTAATTTTCTGCAAGGTACAGACAGTTCTGTTCTTCTTCAGTATAGCTGCTAAGACAAATTTATGACATTATTATTCTGAAAAAGGGAGAATGGTATAAGACAAACAACCTGGGGGCTGGAGTCAAGTGACTTCGGTTTGCATATTGATGCTTCTAATTCTGACTCAGGATATTGGGAAAGTCATTTTATGCTCTGACCTCGTCTCCTCATCTGTAAAATAAATCAAATAATGCCTACCTCTTAGGACATTAGTTTGGGTTAAATGAGATACAGTCTGTAAAAACTCCTTTGGAGATTATAATTTCCTATATAGGGCTTCCATCATAGTTCAGTTGGTAAAGAATCCACCTGCAATGCAGGAGACCCCAGTTCGATTCTTGGGTTGGGAAGATCCGCTGGAGAAGGGATAGGCTACCCACTCCAGTATTCTGACTCCAGTATTCTGGCCTGGAGAATTCCAGGGACTATACAATCCATGGAGCCACAAAGAGTCGGACATAATTGAGCAACTTTCACTTTCACATATAGATATTGGAGTATTAGATAAAATTTGAGATATTTTTGCAAAGCAAGAGAAAAACCGGCCTATGATAATTTTGAAATCTTCATCTCATGTGAAACAAAATATAGAACGTCTAGCTTCTTTTTCATGAAGCGTAAAAAGCGTAAGTGTTAAGTGTTAGTTGCTCAGTCATGTCCAACTCTTTGTGACCTCTTGAGTCGCAGCTTGCCCAGCACCTATGTCCTTGGAATATTCCAGGCAAGAATACTGGAGTGGGTTGTATAATAATTTAGTTCTTTAGACATCAATAATGCTAATCCTTTAGCAACTCAGAGATCAACTGTTCTGGATATGCTTCCTTTTTCCCCCCTGCCTTTCTTCCTCTGTGCTCAGAATGTGGTCCATGCCCACCACGCTCCTGGGCTCTCTTGCTGGCCGCCTTCTGAGCAAGGCTGGCCAACAGAGAGACGCAGGAGATGGTTGGCGGGAGAAGAAGCTGGCATGTTTCTTCCACATGCATTCTGTTTTCTACAGTGGCAACTGTGTCCATTCATTCTGACAGCAACCCTCTCCCTCCACAGTTTCAGGGCTCACTGGGGTCTGGTTTACGTACTTGCTTTCCTCAGCCTCTCAGTCAGGGCGAGGTAATGACTTCCTGCTTCAGTCCTGAGTGGACCACCTGCTCATCCTTCATTCGTTCTCATTTGATCTCAGCCTGCACATTCCTTTAAGTATTCCTTTTATTAAAGTTTTCTCATTTGAACCATCAGTAATGAATTCTGCAGGGACCCTGATTGATACACCAATGTAGTCGTAAGCCAACTACATGCTGAAATTTTTGAAGGACATGGATTTAAGTTCAGTTTTATGATCAGGGTTTTTTGTTATTGTGGATTATTTTCCATCTTATTCTTAGTCATAAACAGACATTACTGTTAATATTGAATTGTTTGCCTGGGGCAACATGATAAAAATGTTATTGCCCTAAAGCTAAATAGAAGCAAATTCTCTCTCCTAAGAATCTCTCTGAAGTTTCTTGTTATCATGGGGTACTCTGGCTTTGGAGTGTTTTTATTTTGTTTCTTTGTTGTGTTTAAAGACACATGGAAGTTTTCCAGTGGAGGGGAGGTATTGTTTCCTATTACTAAGGTGGGGTGAGAGATGCTTTCTTCTTTTTAAATAAATGTTTGCAGGTTTTTTAAATGGATTAAGGTCCTTCAATATTTTTATGAGGAAAAAATTTAATGAAGAAGTTATTAACACTGGAAAATAGGCTTTCTCAATTACAGAGTAACTTTTTCCCAGTGGTTTTCTTAATATTTATATATTAACATTATAATGACTCAATAGAAATTATACAACTTGGAGCCATTATTGTGAAAAAAAAGAGCCACTAAAATAATATCTCCATCTTACAGACAGACTCAACACGTGGTAATGGCTCACAGGAAGCCAAATTCAAATTCAGGAGAGGCATGAAGCTGTGTCATGGTCTACCAGGCCGGGTAAGGAATATGCATTTCATAAAGGAGCCAAGTAAACAGTTACAAAAACAGGAAAAGTTTTTGTAGACTCAGTGTGTGCACAGGCAATTATTAAAATATGGATTATGGAAGACTCTTTTTTTCCTTTTCTCCAGGTTTACCCTTTTAATAAGAACAAAAGTAAATCAAACGTGTATGCACAAAGACACAGAATATATTTTAATAACTTTGGGGACTCTGTTTTAATCGACTAAAAGGATCTATTTCAGAGTAGAGAAACGACATCTTGAGACCCCTTCATTCTATCTGGGTGTTACAGCTGAGATGGGCCTGTGTCAAGCAAGCTAAGAACAATATGTGCTGTTCTGATTCCTGAATATTAGAGGTGCAGCAATAACAAGCTTGCAGAGCTTCAAGGAGCAGAAGCGATTTCAACCTTAATAACCCCCATGGCATTTTTCAATTTTCCAGGCTGCCAGTCAAATGAATGCATGTCTGGGGCAGAGAGGAGACAAGAAAGGGGAAAGATTAACCTCTGAGATCCATGATATAAACTCCATTGGCTAAAACTGGTCATGTGTTCGAAAACAAACACAGATAGCAATAACTCTCTCTATACCCTGAGCTCAGATGTTAGAAGAAAGGTTCTAGGAGAGAAACTGGGATCTTCGGGATTGCCTGGCTGAAATAATCTTGGAATATTAATCATTCTTAGTTTCTTCTTCCTCTAGATTGAAAGCAGCTCAGCAGTCTCCTCCTAATCTTCAAGCTAATTAGTTCAAGAGATAATTCTTTAAAAACCATAAACTGAAAGAAAAAAAAGAAAAAAAACCATAAACTGTCTTTTCAAATGAGAAAAGTTTGCAGAAAAGGCAGACCTGCCCCTGCCCAAACTGCTGGATCTCACCAAAGTGAGAAAACAGAATTCTTGGTATGGCACCTTCCCCATACATGGCCCTTCCCCCGGCTTCCTTTCTCTGTAGGGAAATTAGAAACTCCCTCAGGAGGTGAAGATCTTGTAATTACAGGTACTCTAAGAAAGCTAAGATTGCTTCTATTGCCAAAAGAGCAAAATACAGATTATCTGCAGAACAAACTTGATCCAAAGAAGGAGCCGTTGTGCAGATGTCTCACCACATCTTGACTTACTTACATTTTCTGGTATGGAACACTTTCAAATCTTTCCACGTGTATCTTGAAGCTCTGCCTTTACTTTCAGTGCTCCTCCCAGAACCTTTGGGCAAGCACTGGGCATTCTGAAAATAAGACAAGGAACCACCCATTTCTGGAGTAAGGTCCTGGCAAGTAAGAGGAAAAACCCTGAGGAAGAGCCTGTTGATTCTGTCAGAAATCACAGGTCCCAGTCCTCAAGCCTGGGACAGTGTCCCCACACTCCTGCAAGTCTGAGTTCCCCTGATCTGATCCTTTTTCATTAGTTCATCTATTTGTCTATTAATTTATTCATCTGTGAAATATGTCTGATGAATATGCACATCACCAAAGAGAGTCTGTCCCACCTTCATCTAATTCTTGTCAAATGATTGTAACAGTGTCCCACCTGGCCTCTTTTGCCCACCCAGTTACCCTTCTAATCCATCCACACTGCCCCCATACCAGTGATATTTTCAAACGCAGCTCTGCTGTGTCATCCGCTGTCTAAAACCATCACAGCCTTATACTCACTGCAAGATAAAAACCAACACTCTTAAGATGGTGCACAAGGTCCCTGGGACTTTCCATCTTTCTTTCTTCCTTAAATAATCTTTTAATTTGGAATAATCTTAGATATGCAGAAAAGTTGAATAGGTAGTGGAGAGTTTCCATACATAGCCCCCTCAGTTTCACTTCCCTCTAATGTCACCATCTTCTGTTACTGTGATGTGTTTCTCAAAAATTAGAAACTGACATTAGTATGTTACTATCAACTAAACTCCATACATTATTTAGATTTCACCAGTTTTTCTACTAATGTCATTTTTCTGTTCCTGGCTCCAATCACCCCACCCTTCTTCTATGTGCTTGCCCCACATACGGCCTTTACCCATGTCACTGCATCACTTAAAACCTTCTCTTACCCTCACTCTCTCCCCAGCCCACTTCACTATGTGCTTTCTGTCCACTGTTCAGATCCCAGTTCAGAAGTCACCTCCTCAGAGAAATCTCTCTGAAGTCTGGGTCTCGGGCTGGTTTCTGTGTATGTATCTTTATACAACCACATGTCCTCCCTTTATAACACTTTCTCTTTAATGTGATTACTTATTTTTGTCCCTATTTGTCACAAGACTCTAAAGACCATGAAAGCAGAAAGTGGGTCTGTTTTTCTTAATCTTTATATCTTCCTAGATTTAGCATGGTACGTGGCATATCATATGTATTCAAAGGATATGTTGAATTAATAAATGAATAAATGACTGAAAGAGAAAAGTTAAGTGATAATAGGAGGAAACACGTTACAGAACATCGAAATGAGTAACCCAGACAATACAGATGATCACAGAGCTTCAAAAGAGCGAAAGAGCTAAGTGAGTTCATTTTAAGCAAGGAAATGGTATGATTGGTGTGACATGTTATAAAAATAATAGAGCAATAGGGGGGATGGATTGATTAAGAAGAAGCCAGAAAGTTAAAAAAAAAAAAAAAAAAGTTAATAATCTAGCTAAGAAACACTGAGATCTCAAACTAAGACAGAAGTATGCTGCTGCTGCTGCTGCTAAGTCACTTCAGTCATGTCCGACTCTGTGCGACCCCTTAGACGGCAGCCCACCAGGCTCCCCTGTCCCTGGGATTCTCCAGGCAAGAACACTGGAGTGGGTTGCCATTTTCTTCTCCAAGACAGACGTATAGAGAAAGGAAATACTGAGGAGGTCAACTCAACAAGCACTTGGCAGTAACATATATTAGAATAAGAAATCCCCAGGGGATTAAACAGCTACAAAAATTAGTTGAGTGAAAAAAAGGCATGGATATTTGGAATACAGTGATAATACTTCCAGGTTGAAATAAACGGCTCATGATGGAAGCAATGGAATAAAAACTTGGATAGATAAATTCTGCTTTTGAAAAAGTCAAGGAGATTGGACTTTATTCTATTAGTAATGAGTCATTAAGCAACAGTGGCATGATGAAAAGGAGATATAGGATGAAGAGAATTTAGACAACGGCAGGTTCATTGAGAAACTGATGAAGAAACCTAAGCACGTGCTTTAGAGTGTCAGCATTAGAAATAAAGAGGAAGTGACATACCCACCACATTCTATGAAAGAAGACCGATTTACAGGTGCCTAAATCAGCGTCCAGGTACTATAGGCACAGAGTGTTTTATTCTGAATAGCTTCATTTGACTTACTCTTCTTTCTAGAGAAAGCATCCTGGAAGACTAGTAGGCTTTACATATCCATAAATATTCATTGAAAACCCTTCATATGACAAGTACATGGAGCATACAAAAAACGTACATATGTAATCCTCCCTTGGACTTTCAGTTTTACTCCTGCTTTCAGGAGAAATGCACTCATGTGATATACATCTGTGGTCACGATCCTCCACGACGACCCCCGAGATCTCCAGCTCCGCCCAGTTCACACGCTGCGTAGGCCCCTCCCTGTCGCACTGGGGATGGACTGGGAAACCAGTGACCACGGCAGAACTGACAGCTTAGCATTTCCCAGAGGACACATAAAAAGCGGCATCTTCCGTTTTGGCTTTCTCTCCTTCCTCAGATCACTCATTCTGGGAGAAACCAGCTGCTGCGTCATGAGTGCGTTCAGGCCACCTGTAAAGAAGTACCTGGAGTAGAACGGAAGCCCCCGGACAACAGCCAGCGAGGAACTGAGGCCCGCCAAAGTGAGCTTAGAACTGGATTGTCTGGTTCCAGTCAAGCCCTGCACAGCCGCTGCTGCCAACAGCCTACCTGCAGTTGGAGACTGTGAGCCTAAACCCCTCCCCGCTTAAGCAGCTCCCTGCTTCCTGCCCCTGAGAAGCTGTGAGAGAGAATAAATGTTTGTTGTTGCAAGCTGCTAAATTTGGGGGTAATTTATTACACAGCAATAGATAACCAAAGCAACTTTATACTACTGAACATTGAAAACTAAGCAAGGGAATCATGTTTCCATTTTTGTCCTAGCTGCTAAGAGATATAAGCTAAATGTTATTTCTGATTGTGGTTGCTTTTCTCAGTCAATACTTGTTGATTTATCTTCTTTTCACCTCCTTTTAGTTTTTGTTTCCCATCCTCTGTCCATTGGTTTTTATTTTATCCTTCTTACTCATTTATTGTAAGGCTTCTAAAATCTTTTTGGATATAGATGCATGGTAAAACAGCAAAGAACAGTAGATATTAAGGTAGGGTTCCAAGCACTATCAGAGGGATCACAATCTCATTGGAGTGAAAAGTGATCGAGCAATGTGGCACAGTATATTACTAATGTTCAACCAAAGATTGCTGTTAGAATTCAAAGAAAGGGGATACCAGGAAAGTTGTATTTTCAGTCAAGTTCCAGGAGCAGACTTTGAGATAGGATGTGCATTATGAAAAAGCTCTCAAAATAAACTGCTAAGGAAATGAGGAAAGTAAGACAGGGAAGAAGAAGCTATTTCAAAGTCTCATGGAAGATAACTCCAACCACGTCCTGCATGAGAAGGCTGGAACGTGAGAACACTTCAGAAGGAGGCCTGAGCTCCCATGCTTCTCTACCGGTCACACACCGGCCCAGGGCCTCTGAAAGACAGGGACGCTCCCAGCACACCCACTCTTAGGGCTTGAACATGCAGGCAAAGGCACTGCAGCAGCTTGAGGGAAGTCCTCTAGAGACCCAGAAGCTGTCAGTGGTCCGAAGAAAGAGCACGCTGAAACCAAATGAGGACACAGAAACGTTGAAGCGATCTGAGAGCAACTGCCTAGAGGATCGAGGTCTGCTCTATTAGGGAAAATTCCATTCAAGGAGTGGCTCATGACCTGTAAGGAACCTCATGGAATACACTGAATTGGGATAGACATGAAGGAGAAAGTATTACAGAATCTAAGTGGTAAAATACTTGCTTGGCGACTCAGATGGTAAAGAATCCACTTGCAGTGTGCGGCGGGGGGGGATCAAAGTTCCATCCCTGAGTCGAAAAGATCTCCTGGAGAAGGGAATGGCTACGCACTCCAGTATTCTTGCCCGAGAATTCCATAGACAGAGGAGTTTGGTGGGCTACAGTTCAGTGGGTTGCAAAGAGTTGGATCTAAGTATGACAGCTAATCCCAATGACAAAGGAGGCAAAACCTCTCAGGCATTCTAGAATGATTTGGTATTATAACTTAGACTCTTTATTTATTTTTCACCCTATTTTTAATTCCAAGGCGGGATCTTAGGCCTATCTCTTATTTAGGTTATTAAAATACAATCATTTTCTTTAGCAAAAAGGTAGTGAGAGGTTTAAAAAAAAATCTCATGCTTCTTCTAAACCTTAGCAATGCTATATTTTCACCCATTCTGTTTCTAAAATACAAATACAGAACAAAGCTCTAAGCTAAATCTTAAATAAAAAGAAAGCCTGGTGGAAGAGAATGAGACTCCCTAAAGTGTTTTAAGACTCCCTCTTCTATTATTATCATTATCCCTGGGCTGCTGAAATTTGGAAACCATTTCAAATACAAGCTGTTTAATAATATGTCTCTCTCTCTCTCTCTCTTTTTTTTTTTTTTTCAGAATGTATTACCAACCAGTAAAGTGCTGCAATAGCTTTCCCTTCTATATACACTCTAGGATATAGTCTAACTTTATCTGGAGTTGGCCATGAAGGCATAAATCATTAAGCCCCTGCTTGCCTGATCAAGAGCTTATCTTTCAGAAAAATCAGGCATCCAGGGGCTGCTGTTCACAGAAGCTCTATTTTCTGGCTCTCCATCAGGATTGCAGACATTTCTCCCCAAGGATTCATCAACTGCCAAACAAAGAGGAAGGCAGGTCAATGATACCAATATCTGCAGCTTCAGCAGCTTCTAAAGCTCCCAACCAGAAAAAAATAAATAAATAAATAAAACAAAGAGAAAGAATGAAAAAAACACAGATGCAAAGGAACTATAACAAATGGTCTTAAAATTCATAGGTTGCATTGTGGAAAGGAGACTCTCAGAACCCTACAACAAGCATCTGATGCTCTAATGATGGACTACCAACCAGCCTAAGGGGATACTGGCCATGATTGTTTTATGAGCTAAAGTCCAGTTTTGTGTGCCATTCGGTCATTTTGACAAAAGAAATTCTTCATGACACCTTTTGTCATGTTATCATGACTTAAATGTGGATGAGCCGTACTGAAAGCGTCAAATCTACAGGATGTAGGCACTGCCTTCTGGTTGAATATTTCTCTTTCAATTTGTTCCCAGATACCCTTGCACTTTTGCAACCCCAATTTTTACCACAAAACGTTAGGATCCTGCCCAAAACAGGAACTACTGTATTGAGAGTTGCTACTTTTTTTACAGGTGAGAGAGCTGAGACTGAGAGAGGTCAGACAAGCCTGCTCAAGGCCAGTCAAAGCCTGCAGTCACCTGTGTCTCCATCCAAAGCTCTTCCAGCTACACCACAGTTCAACTAAGAAGGTGATAGACAAATTTAAACTGCAAAGTGGTTCTGTGTAAGATGTAAAGAATCTTTTGAAGGTGAGACATAAGGCAATGAAACTTAGATCAGTTCAGTTCAGTTCAGTCGCTCAGTGGTGTCCGACTCTTTGCGACCCCATGGACTGCAGCACACCAGGCCTCCCTGTCCATCACCAACCCCCGGAGTTTACCCAAACTCATCCATTGAGTTGGTGATGCCATCCAACCATCGCAGATGAGAGGAAAAGTAAACCCTATCACTTCAGCTCCAAATGACAGAATGCCATGGTCAAGGCCGGTCAGGGCTGGATGGAAGAAGAACCACAACCAGCTGGGGCTGGAGGCAGAAAGTATAGCAAGTGGGGTGGCTGAGCTAGGTTTCTCAAGCCTCCTGTGGATCAGTGAATTTGAATAAACAGGTTCCAGGACATAGGGGCTGCCCTCGTGCCATCTGGCTCTTGGGAAATTAAGGTAGGTGCCTAATAGCCAGGGAAAGCTACCATTTTTCCAGTGGTTATGTAAAGATGTGAGAGCTGGACCATAAAGAAGGCTGAGTGCCAAAGAACTGATACTTTCAAATTGTGATGCTGGAAAAGACTCATGAGAGTCCCTTGGACTCCACGGAGATCAAACCAGTTGATCCTAACGGGAATAAATCCTGATTATTCATTGGAAAGACTGAGGCTGAAACTGAAGCCCCAATAATTTGGCCACCTGATATGAAGAGCTGACTCACTGAAAAAGATCCTAATGCAGGGAAAGATTGAGGGCAGGAGGAGAAGGGGACGACAGAGGATGAGATGGCTGGATGGCATCACTGACTCAATAGACATGAGTTTGAGCAAGCTCTGGGAAACAGTGAAGGACAGGGAAGGCTAGGTGCTGCAGTTTATGCAGTTGCAAGGAATCGGACATGACTTAGCAACTGAACAACAATAATAATCCTGGAGTGTGGGAGCTCCATAAGGGAAATAGAATGCGGACTTTACCAATTGTTCTGAGAAGGGAAAGTTGGGTGAGCAAACCATCTCTGAAATATTTGTTACAAGTGGTAATTAAAAAAAGTATTATCCTGCGTCAAAACCACAGGTACCCACAGAAGCAGCTGTGAATAAATAAAAACAACGACACCATCAAGAATCAAAAAGCCTGGGGTTGAGTCTCTGTCACTCATTTGTTATGTGGCCTTAGACAATTTATTTAACTTCCTCTGTACCTCAGGCTCTTCATCTGTGCATTGAGAATTCACATAATTCACCTCATAGGACTGTGGTAGAGATCAAATATAATAATGTATATTTAACAAATATACATATTTCATGCTTACATAAAATATATACTTGTTAACAAATTAATTTTCACCCTAGTCACAGATATTATGTAAATGGAATGGTATCAAAATATTTTTAAAGGACCATAGTCTTATCGCTACATATACGCACAATCCTTCTAGCTCTCAGGGAGTGTCTTTTTACTACCAAGTAGACAGAGCTATAAATTGTAGATTCTTGATATGATAGATCAGGATAACTCCTTCCAATGTGTTGTGTTCTATTGCCTCAAAGTAATAAACTGCCAAGACAATATCATGCATCATATTACTGGCAGATTATTCAGTGAAATGCCCAAGGAAAGCAACTTGCACCTCACAGACAGATGCTAGGTTTCGTCCTTTGTTAACTCATCCTTCTTTGTAAAGTCCTGAGCTTCACAGAGTAAGAAAAACTTAAAATAATCAGAAAAAGACATGATTCATGAAAACACTCCAAGTTCTTGGAAACACAAAACTTTAAAGTTATCAGGAGTAAAAGCAAGATAAAAATAAATCAATTTGAACTTAGAAGGACTACTTTGGGGGCAAAGATTTATAAGGGGTATCAAGGAGTGGGAGTCTGACTGTAAAACATTCAGAGTTCTTTTCCAGACTTCAGAAGTTCTCAATGATTCTCAGTTCCTTTTTTTCAGGAAGCACCCTGCTTTTGATATCAAAAAAAGAGACTCAAATTGGCCCATAACTGAGTCTTTCTCATTAAAATCCCTTCCCTCATCAGAAAGGGCGGTAGAGCAGACCCCCAAGGAAGGAAAAGGTCTGTCAGTTAAAACCCTTGTTCACATTCTCTCAAATGCTGAAAAGGGTTTTCCAGGAAGACCTCAAACGTTTCCAAGAGACAGAGCTTTTCTTTTGTGTCTTTTCTTCACAGAAACAAGACTGGTGAATTACTCTATTTTTTCAAAGCACCATAGTGTGTACACTTTTTAAATGCTTATAAAGCAATAGTCTGCATAGCACAGTTCCCAAAGAATTGATACTAATGAAGTCCATCCCAAACATCAATTTCCACTCATTACTTACAAATCCCAAATATTTAAGAGTATCCACTTACAGATGCATAAAAGTTGTCATCATGTGTTTACTTGCCTACTCTGTAACCTTGAAACTCCTGGAAACCTTCCAGGACCCTAGTCCAAGTGCATATACTCTCTTACCACTCAGCTGTTTACTCCTCCTATATCAGTGGCCAGATAATAGGAAAGAACAAATCTGACTCCATATTACATCCATTTCTTTTACTTTAATCTTTGTACTATATTGCTTTTACTTTAAGAATATTGCCTATATCCTAAAATATACAGGATAGCCCATTCTCAAGCTTCTGACCTTTAAGGGTATGACACTTTTGCATTCATATAGAGATAAAAAATTGCAAAATAGAGAATAGCTTTTGTCTTAGTGCAGGTTTACAGGAACCTCATGACCTGACCTACTTGGACAGCTGCAAGAACAAAGAATTCTGACACTAAGAAGTTTGCAATAACAAACCAAACAAACAAACACCATCTCTCTTTAGCATAGAAGAAGCCTGAGTTCTGATTTGGGTAAGATGATTCTCTAGGACACTAGGTGGTCATCTTCTCAGACTTCCAGCTTTCCAAATAAAGTCACTATTCCTTGCCCCAACACCTCATTTCCTGATTGACTGGCCTGTCGTGGGGCCAGCAGAATGAGCTTGAACTGAGTAATAGTCACACATTCACTTCTGGTGACACATCCAGTCACTGCTGAGGGGCATTAGACTAGCACGCTTGGCTTAGACAAGTCGGGACTTTTTGCTGAATCGTGTGAAGGGGTTGGCAGGGCACACATTAAGTCTAAAATGGCCATTGGGTAGGAACCCAGCAGGGTCTGTTAGCAGTGTGTCATGAGTACTGCACTTAGCATGTTAATACAGGTTTTATTTAATCATCAAATACCCATGAGGTATTTACTACTATTCTCATTTTATACATGAGATGACAGTTGTGGGAAGAATCAGTAATATTCCTAAAAGATTAGTGATATGCCCCAATGTCACATCATTTTTCATAGTGGAGCCAGAAACTATACCTAACTTTGTCTGATTCCAAAACCTTTGCAATTACCTGGTGTGCTGAACTTTGCAGTAAAACCTTCAGCAGATATGGTTTTTGTTGGATCATCATCATGAGTTGCTGTTGAATCATTGATTTGATTTCTTTGGAAGCTCTTAGCAAATAACAGGTGAAAGATACTGATCTTGGACACTTTTCAGTGAGTGTGTGTTAGTCACTCAGTTGTGTCAGACTCTCTGCAACCCAGTGGACTGTAGCCCGCCAGGCTCCTCTGTCCACAAAATTCTCAAGGCAAGAATACTGAAGACTCCCTTCTCCAGAGAATCTTCCTGAATCAAGGATCAAACCTGGAGTCTCCTGCATTGCAGGTGGTTTCTTTGCCATCTGAGCCACCAGGGGCGTCCCAGACTCTTTTAGTTACTCCCAAACCAATTCAGTCAGATTCACCTATACTGAGACTGTTCAACAAAATGCCTATATGAAAAAACAAAGAGAACTACAGCCTTGCCATGAGACACTGAGAATAGTAGAGTTATTAGGAGGAAATACCAAAATATCATTGATTCGCAGGAGAAAATGTTCCTGTTCTGATCCTTGCATGCTAATACTACAGATGGACCCAGCTTAGCTGAGGCATGCTCTGTGCTTCAGCTGTTTACTTAAGCAGCACCAGGGTTCTCAGAAATAGTTGCTATGCCAACCAGCCCCAGGACTATATATACATTCATGACCAGGGCTTATTCTTTGGGCTTTGTTACCTCTCTTTCAAAAGTTTGAATTGCTTATTGCTAAACTGCTTGCATTCATGCATTACTGCCTCTGATAGTCAGAGAGCTTCCTTTTCTCCAGCAGGAGAAAAGCCCAAGCAGAGGTTTGTAGCCTGTGTAGAGCAACCTTCTGACGTCACAATTTTACAGTCAGGGACCAGACTGCTCTTTTTCCCCAGGTCTCTGAAGATTTGGTATTTAGATGATAAAGGGCAGTGCCTTTGGTCATCTATTATTAACAGTCACATGTATGCATTGCCATGGAGGCTCTCAGAGGGGGAATAAAATGTGCTTTGAGGTGCCATGATTATCATGCTTTTTTAATTTCTTTGCCACATTTTTAATGGGGCATATTTCAGAACAGCATTAGCCAACAAATTTGTCCAATCAATCCAGCTCAGGTCTCCTGCTACAGCTGTATTTAAATAAACCTGTAATGCTGAAAGCTGAAAAGAGAAAGCTCTTTAATTACCTTTTCTCCTGTTTATGTTACTTTGATGGCTTTTGTTCAAATGCCTCTGAATTTTCAATCTGTTTATTTTCTAATTATTGGATGACTACATGCAGCACTACCATTTCAATTAGATTCTGATGGCTGATAAAGCCATTGTTGACAGGGAGTGCACAAATGAATTTGCGTAAACCAGATTAGTGATGTTTGTGTTGCTGCATTTAAATAAAACCAAATATCCTGGTAGCAATGTGATCAAATGTAGAAAAATTTTTGTAAAGAAAGAAAAAGCAGTTCTGTGAGAAATCAGGTTTTCAACAGAGAAGCTGTTTCCTGTTAAGACATCATTTTAAATCCCCAAGTATGCTGCCAGTTCTTCAAACAGATTACAAACCCAAAAAACAATCATATAATCTCTTCTAACAAGACATTTGCAACTAGATAGATTGCTTTAAAGGAGAAAGAAGTAGAAAGAAAGTCAAGATCTAACTACTGATAATGCATGCTAAATCCATTTGAATTGATAAGGTAGAGAAAGCATGGTGATAAAGCTTAAGGGGTGAAGACTTGATGTTCTGCCCAAGAGATCAATACTTCTGGAAGAAGAAAACTTGGAAACATTTCCATCTCCAGTTTACAACTGAAATATACATGGCAGATGAGGCAAAGAAGAAACAGACAGGCTATTATTTCCCTGGAACCCACCCTGCTCCAGTGGGGCTCAGGCTTGCTTTGTTACTGATGTAACAACTGTGCGAATGAGAATCTTGAAGTGTTAAAATATTTGCAAAAAGGAATGAAAATCGGCTGTTTCTCTCAAGTCATTAAAGCAAAGCCAGAGAGCCTAAATAAAACAGAACCATGTGTCAAACTGAACAGAAACTAACATCAGTGCTGAGCGAGTCACCAGCCATCCCAGCGCTCAGCTCCGTGTCGTGATACAGCCTCCCAGCTTGGAACTCATCGCCCACCCGGCTGGTCGAGGGCAGAGCTGGAGTAAGGACCCCGGAGTGACTCCCATGACTGTGCTCTTACCATCTGGTGATGGCTGGTGATCTAATTTGATTTCATCTTATATTCGCTTGCTGAGCTGTGCTGTGCTGAGTCACTCAGTTGTGTCTGCTTCCTTGAGACTTATCTGCTATTTTCTTTGCCCTCTTCATTGAGCAGATGCTGAGGTGTTCACCAAGAAAACTCAGCAGAGTTGGAAGTGAGCAAGAAGCACTGCCCACCCTGTACGTGTTCACAAACAAAGCCTGGTGTTAGATCTTGGGGACAACAAAGCCCAGAGTGGTTGGCTATGCTTCTCACCTTTCAATCATACATTTTGATATAACAGAGTAAAACCAGCTAACAGGGGCTTCCCTGGTGGCTCAATGGTAAAGCATTGGCTTGCAATGTAGGAAACGCTGGTTCAGTCTTTCAGTTGGGAAGATTCCCTAGAGAAGGAAACGGCAACCCACTCCAGTATTCTTGGCTGGGAAAACCCATGGATAGAGGAGCCTGGTGGGCTACAGTCCATGGGGTTGCAAGAGTTGGACACAACTTAGGGACTAAACCACCACCACCACCACCAGCTAAGAACTAGATAGAGTTTTCTCTATGTGAGGCACTTTCCTAAGCCCTTTACAGACAGCTCATCTAATCATCATCACAAACGTTAGGGGCTCATTTCCACCACCCCCCTCTCACAGATAGGGAACAAGGGACAGAAAGAACTCTCATCTGCTTAGTAAAAGAGCTGGATTCTGACCTAGGCAATCTTGCTCCAGAGTCCACACTGAGCCCGAGTGGGCAGCACGTGATCCTGCATCATGCACGTGTAAGTAGTACTTACATCTAATTGTATATCTCTGGCCAGTGGAACAGTGAAACAAAATTGCTTTTCTATGACTTGTTTTTCATGACTATTGCTGCTGATAGTTGGCCTGATAAAAATGTGTTTCTAATTGTTATAAAATATAGAATTTACAACATTTCCCTATGCCAAATTTATAGATAATATATTTATACCCTGTTTCACAAGTAAATTGCCTATATACTTTCACACTAAAGGAAAGAACTCTCTGAAAGTAACATCCGCTTGTAATGTATCCTATACCTACTGTTCAAATGTGTAGAGCATTTCATTTGGTCCTCACAGCAAGTTCATGAAGTAACATAGGTGTTATTTTCTCACAGTGAAAAGCAAAGAACCACGCGTGGGGAAATCAAAGACAATAATCAATCAGATTAGTTCCAAAAAATACAAGAAGGAAAATGACGGATGTAGTGATTAATGAAGTTGGTTTGCCCATAACAACTGTTGAATAAGTCAGACAAACTGCTTAAGATACTAGGGAGGCTAGGCAGAGGTCTGTAAGCCCATTAAGACTATTGTGTTCTGAATACCATTCCATGGGCTGCGCGGGGGTTACATAAGGAGAAACCAAACTCTTTAACCTTCAAAGACTTATAATTTGAAGAGATATGCACTTAAGTCCATGTAAAGAAGAAAAATATTTAACACAGCTCCTTCTCTCTCTCTTTCTTTTTTTTAATACTTCACAGCTTTTGGGATCTTAGTTCCTCAATCATGTCCCCAGACCTGGAAGCACAGAGTCCTAACCACTGGACTGCCAGGGAATTCCCAACACAGCTCCATTTTATCTCCTGATAAAATACTTGAAAAAAGTGCCTGTGTGCTAATCAAATATCCAGATTATTTACAGGATTATTGTTAAATTGTTAAAGCTATTATTGAGGGAAGAATAAATAGCGCAGTGAAAGCACTGGGTAAGTTTCTCGAAAGGATGGAGAGGATTTAACGTTGACGGGTCGAATGAAGCTGTAGCCAGAGAAGCTGTTGTAACCCGCTTGCTGCTAGAAGTCAGGAGTCACTTTAATAAAAGTTTCTATTGTGTGAACTCAGAACTGAGATCTGAAATGCAGGTAATGATGGATCTCGAGGGTAGGTAGCATGTAGGAAGAGTAAGCACTGAACTCTCTTGATTTCTTGTTCGGCAGTAAGGTTGTGTTGCAGAAAAGGAGTTTTATGATGATAAAAATTCTATACTGTATTTCTAGTTTGAAGATTACTGCCTTTACCTGTTGTGATCTTAGTTGCACGTTTTTGACTGTTGTGCTGTGCTGAGTTGCTCATTGCTGACTCTTTGCGACCCCATGGATTGTAGCCCACCAGGCTTCTCCGTCCATGGGGATTCTCCAGGCAAGAATACTGGAGTGTATTGCTGTGCCTTCCTTCAAGGTATCTTCCCAACCCAGGGATTGAATCCAGGCCTCCCACATTGCAGATAGATTCTTTACCCTCTGAGACACCAGGGAAGCCCATGAATACTGGGATGGGTAACCTATCTCTTCTCTAGGGGATCTTTCCGACTCAGGAATCAAAGCAGGGTCTCCTGTATTGCAGGCTTGCAGAAGATTCTTTACCAACTGAGCTACCAGGGAAGCCCTTGATAGACATAGCTTATTCATCTCTCTTATTTGACCCCTCTCTCCTACCCTCCTATTCTCAATAAACTTTACACATTTATGATAATGAAGTAAAACAAATTCCAATGTACCAGGTCAAGGTGTACATGTGAAAGCTGACTGGGGAAAAGAAAGAGCCGATTCTTATCAGTGTGTTATGACAGAACCGGGCAGACATACCACACGTATCCAGGAGCTAGACCCAGGGATTATTTCAGAGGTCACACCAAAACAGCTGTATTTCTGCTTTTAATTCCAATTACATATGACAGTTTACCTCAACATAACCTACAGATAAATTCAGAACCTGAGAAGGTGTAAAATGTTACACATCTTGTCAGAATTTTGTTTACTACAAACCTTATAGTCTTACTGTTAAGCAGTGTATGGCCTTAAAACACTATGCCAATTTCTCTGAATGTCTATTTCTTTATCTGTAAGGGATGGCATTGAACTGGGAAGAGATGTAAACTCCCAAATCAGCTAAAACTGCGATTCTAGGCACTATGACATGCAGAAATGATCTTTCAACACATTGTGTTACCTTAGCATGCTTCAGCCAGCTCTTCTCTCATTGTGTGATAAAGAGATCCCCTCCAGAAAGCAATACTATTGTTTAATACTTGAACTCACAAACATTTATTTTTGCTGTATCATTACTAGCATTTTATTTATATTTTAATGTTTTTTCCTTGTCATCAAATATAGTTGTTTCTTCACATTGAATTCTCAGAAGGAAGAAAGATAGCTTATATTCTGTTTCAAGTCAGTTTCATCTTTTAAGGCTTGAAATACATGGCATTTTAAGTCTCACATGGATGTATTGATAATCAAACTTCAAAGTATCTAGGGAAAAATCAAGCCACCCCTTTCTTCTCGTCTACCCTTCTGTTAGAGGAAATGTAACAAAGGGAGGGGAGGAGAAACAAGGAAAATAGAAAAAACGCTTTTCAAGATTTTGAACTATCACAATCGAAATAAAGTGCTTACAAACGTCCTTCCCTGTAAACACAGGATGCTGAGAGTCTAGCCCGTCTTGGGAGCATGTTTCTTGCCCCTCCTGCTCCATGCCAATTGCTTTGTGCAGTTTCACCCCTGCTCTCCTCACCGTGATTGCCTCCCTCAGCTCTGTCTTCCTGGTGCTCTGCCTGCCCGCCGCACCTCTGCTCTGATTGCTCTGTCCCCCCGTGGCTCCCTCTAAGCTGCCCTGCTCCTCCGTTATCCTCTTCTACTTCAGTAACCCTTTCCGTGCTCTCCGTTTCTCCCCCTGCCCTCCAATCACTCTTATGATCTTTCTGCCCCACGAAGCTTTTGCTGTGATCACTTTCCTTGATTTTTCTCTGATTTCTTTGCCCTCTCTGGCTTTCTCTGCTTACTTTAGAACTCATAAAACCTTTAAAGGTTCAGAGATTAATTTCAGTTTGGATAAGCACCCAAACTTGTGAGTGCTTATGCCAATTCTTTACTAAAACTCTGGATCTAAAAATCTCACTGGGAAGGTCAGCATTATAAAAGTTCAAGTACTTGGAATTTTATCAAGAGAATAATTTCCCCTCAAATACTAGCCTTTCTGCTTCTAATTCTGGGTACAAAGAAAAGAAGATGGCCATTGTTCACTGTGCATGGTGAATCACCTTTCTTTGCACGTGGGCTCTATACAAGATTAGAAAACCCAGGAGGGTGCTGAGAAGGAACCCAAGCAAGCACTTTTTTAAATTCATTCAGTATAGGTTTATTAAATGCCTACTACATGCTGCTGCTGCTGCTGCTGCTGCTGCTAAGTCACTTCAGTCATATCCGACTCTGTGCGACCCCACAGACGGCAGCCCACCAGGCTCCCCCATCCCTGGGACCCTCCAGGCAAGAACACTGGAGTGGGTTGCCATTTCCTTCTCCAATGCATGAACGTGAAAAGTGAAAGTGAAGTCGCTCAGTCGTGTCTGACTCTTAGCGACCCCATGGACTGTAGCCCACCAGGCTCCTCTGTCCATGGGATTTTCCAGGCAAGAGCACTGGAGTGGGGTGCCATTGCCTTCTCCCTGCTACGTGCTAGAAGTGCACAAAGCTATACTTCAATCTCAATGAAATAATCATAGATTGACTTTCCATAAATACATTTTATAAACTGTGTATATTGTAACCATAAATTGTATAGGAAACGTAAAAACTATTATACCATGTCTCCCTACCACTCTTATTTCACTGTCCAGAATTTAAAAATTAGATATTGGTATTTACAGGCTTCCCTGATGACTCAGTGGTAAAGAATCTGCCTGCAATGCAGGAGACCCGGTTCGATCCCTGGGTTGGGAAGAAGCCCTAGAGAAGGAAATGGCAACGCACCCCAGTATTCTTGCCAGGGAAATCCCGTGGACAGAGGAACCCTGCAGCGTACAGCCCGTGGGGGGCTCAGGAGTCAGGCACAACTTAGTGACTAAACCATCACCACCATTGTTATTTACTTTCTGTTGAGGAAGGAATTGCTAGGTAGTCAGAGTAGGACTCTGAGACCTCGGTCTTATTTTCAGTAAACATCCTGCTCCGTTAACCTAAAACTATACCCTTTGTCCCAAATTCCTGGAAAGTGTCCTTGGTCTGATAAATGATCAGCACTCAGATCCAGGGAAGGGCAGTAATTCACTTCTGTTCCATATGCCTGAGGGAAAAACAACTGGTGATCGTTAATCTTAAACCCATACATCTGGTTGATTGTAAAATGAAAAAGGGTGGTGACTTAATCTGAGGATCAAAAGAAGCCATAAAGATATAAAATTAAGCATCTTGACCTTTAAATTGATGGGTTAAAAATGACATATTTTAAGGATAGGAGCCAACCAAAAATGTACAGATTAATATTAGTAAAGATATAAAGCTGCTGCAATCCCTGACTTTTGGGGGACTCTTCACCCCCTCACAGTGTCTATGCTGAGACCTTTGTACTTTCCTCCTCTCTAGTAAATCCTATTCACTTGCTACCATGAGCCTTTGTGTGTCCATGAAGTTCATTCTTAGGCTCCACAAAGAGGAACTTGGATTCCCATGTCACTGTTACCTTAAAATACGTATTTCCATTATCCCTATCACAGAGCAGCTTAGGTACTTTTAAATCTAAAGTTTTCCCTCATTCTGTTACCAAACAAAGTTTGTGTGCCTGACATACTTCTGCTGCTGCTAAGTCACTTCAGTTGTGTCCGACTCTGTGTGACCCCATAGACAGCAGCCCACCAGGCTCCCCTGTCCCTGAGATTCTCTAGGCAAGAACACTGGAGAGGGTTGCCATTTCCTTCTCCAATGCATGAAAATGAAAAGTGAAAGTGAAGTCGCTCAGTCGTGTCTTACTCTTTAGCGACCCCATGGACTGCAGCCCACCAGGCTCCTCCATCCATGGGATTTTCCAGGCAAGAGTACTGGACATACAATAAGTCCAAATAATCTGAAACATGGGAATTTAGAGCACAGGAAGGCTTGCTGCTGCTAAGTCGCTTCAGTCGTATCCGACTCTGTGCAATCCCATGGACGGCAGCCCATCAGGCTGCCCCATCCCTGGGATTCTCCAGGCAAGAACACTGGAGTGGGTTGCCATTTCCTTCTCCAATGCATGAAAGTGAAAGTGAAAGTGAAGTCGCTTAGTCGTGTCCGACTCTTAGCGATCCCATGGACTGCAGCCTACCAGGCTCCTCCATCCATGGGATTTTCCAGGCAAGAGTACTGGAGTGGGGTGCCATTGCCTTCTCCACAGGAAGGCTTACTGTAGGGCAAAGCACAGAGAACAAGTAGTTAATGCTCAAAAACACCTACCTCTCTGATGCTTTGTGAGGGAGAAGTTTTTACAGGCAAAATGTGGGGTATGGGGTGCAGAGTGTGTGACTTTCTTCTGATTGGCTGGTGGTGAGGTGATAGAGAAGTATCCCAGGAATCCTGTGCTCAGCCTGAAGTTATCATCCTCCACCTGGATGAGGGCCTTAGGTCTACAAGATAATTCAGAAGTGTTATTATATACTTCCCTGGGTATATATTATATACTCCCCTGGGTGGCATCAGAACCCAGCCCAAAGCAGCACTTTTTCTTGACTGCTCCTGCCTTGTCTCTGCATCCCCTCCCTTCTACGATTAATAACTATTTGAACCTGCCCTTTAGAAGTCATGGAAGATCAAGGAAGCCTATTTCCTACAAACAAGAAACGGGACATAGAAAGGATTTGACCCATAAGTTCCACAGGGTCCTGCTTGGTTTCAATTTCTTCCTTTCCTGGTCAAGTCCCTACCACAAAGAATGAAAAATGAATAGGATGAAATCATAATTATTTTGCTTGATGCCTCCATCCATTATGTAGTACAATTCTTTGTTTAGCTTTTATTTTTACATTTTGTAGAAAAGTTGGAAAACTGATTTTTTACAGCCAACATTAAGTCAGATAGCATAATCTGAAAATATCTGAAATGCTAAGCCAAAAAGTAAACTCTATCTTCTGTCCTACTAATATATGGGCATTTGCTCCTGTATCCCTTTGTTATAGGAGTCCCAAACTCATGAGTCACGTCTGTCAAAACATCTGTTTCACTTGCCTGTAAAATATTTGCAAAATCTGAACATGAATTCTATAGCAGACTGGTAACTGCCACTTTGCCATTCTCTCCAGTAATATCTAGTCATCTACTGCCCTATTTCACACATAACTCACCTAGTTCCATAGGCATTTGTATTTGTAATTCATAACTGAGTATAAAAAGAGAGGTGAGATGTGGAGGGACATGAACTTTTGATAATAAATAACTCAATACACCCTAACAACAGGTTTGCTTGAAATGTCGTGGGAAAATGTAAACTTTGATTAGGGCTCAGTCTCCCACAACTTCTTCATATGGGTTTCTTGATAAGTCCCAAAACAGCCTTATGCAGTGTTTGGGATGAGTGGGTCTGCAAAGAATTCTCTTTTAGTTGAAGCTGGCAGGAATAAGAACTTTCTTCCAAACATGGGGCTATTGCTTTCCATTGCTAACTTTGGTTTCAGGATCAGGAAAATAATGTTTATAGGAAATCCCTTAAGTAAAATTGCATAGGTTGTCAGGCTCTTTTATGATACAGTGAAGTAATGCCTGAGTATGTAGGGCGGTAAGATTACAATTTGTCCATATCCTTAATTCCAGCAGAATCTTACATAGAAAGTATCACTGACAACTGCAAGTTCCTTCAGAAAATCAAGGGGCCAGAAATAAGTTGAATTTACACTGGCTATGCTGCTTCTGAATTCACCCTGTGGAGCCACCTTGTTTAATTCTGTATCAGTATCAAATGGAGAAGGCAATGGCACCCCACTCCAGTACTCTTGCCTGGAAAATCCCATGGACAGAGGAGCCTGGTGGGCTGCAGTCCATGGGGTCACTAAGAGTCAGACACGACTGAGAGACTTCACTTTCACTTTTCACTTCCATGCATTGGAGAAGGAAATGGCAACCCACTCCAGTGTTCTTGCCTGGAGAGTCCCAGGGATGGGGCAGCCTGGTGGGCTGCCGTCTATGGGGTCGCACAGAGTCGGACACAACTGAAGCGACTTAGCAGCAGCAGCAGCATCAAAAGTATTGTTGCTACTATACTTCCTACTGTTTTGGAAGCAGTCAGAGTGTGGTATACAGGACAGGATTAACTTTGCCCAGATTTAGGTTTGGCCGTTGCCCTCAGCACTGGGAGGTAATTTCTAAACCTTAAGAATGTCCACTGATAAGAGTATCTTTGTTGGGGGTGAGGACAGGTTGCAGGGCCGTGCTAGATAGTCTACACTAACAAAATGACTTGTGGTGGGGAACCTTGTCCACGTGGTGTCAGCTCAACCTCTGGATGGGCTGGAGACTAAGGTCAGCCACAGGGACGGTCATCTGTCACATAACTGAGCCCCAACAACACTCTGGACGTTAAAGACCAGGTAAGTGTCCCTGTTGGCGAAGCACATGTGTCGAGACACAGTGTTGAGAAAAATAGGCCCTGTCCACACAGCCCCTCTGGGAGAGGACCACTGGACGCCCCAGCTCTTGTGTCCTGGATCCCCCTCTCTGCAGCTCTTCCCTCTGTTGACTGCATCTGCATCCTTCCCTGTGACAAACGCAGACCATGAATATCACAGCTATTCTGACTTCTCCAAGTCTTTCCAGTGAATTGTTGAACCTAAGGACAGTCTTACAGACCCCTGAAATTGCAGGTGGAGAAGGTTGAATGAGAATCTGAGAAGGTTGAATGAGAATCAGAATGAGAATCTGCAATACTTTAGAAATTCTGCAGTGACTTTCTCAGTGGTCCAGCCCTACAACGCCAACTGGTGTCAGAAGACAGAGCCCCTCAGACTTTCAGCCTTTATCTAGCTCACAGAAAAGCATCTAGGCATCCAAGCAAAGTAGCCTAAGCTTTCAAGCAACAATACATGGATTCTTCTTCCTTTTTCCAACTTAAGGCCCACAAAGAGAGAGAAAGGAAAGGCAGCCAACTCATCTTTTCTTCATTTTCAACACCTTATTCAATAAGTTTTCCTAAAGCTGCTTCTCAGTATCATCTCATTAAGGAAAAAGATAATTATGATATTAATGCCTTGCTTCCAATACTGAGTGAAGCCACAGGCATTTAACTTCACACTTCAAAGAAGTGGGTACCAATATAAACCTGACACCTATTATTCAAATGCAAATCTCAGAGTGAGACTGAAAACTCAGTTTCTTTTCATTTCTGACTACAAAGAGCAGATGGCATTTTCAGTGAACTGATCTCAAACTGCCTGTGGGACTGGGGGGAAAACACAGGGACGTGTATAGCTCCACCTTCGAAAGTAACGTATTATATTTGGAAAAATATACATCCAGACTAATTCCACCCCTGATACTAATAACATGCTGCCAAACACTGGAAAAGCTTTTCCCCTACCTATCACTTTCCTCCTTAGTATGAAGTTTCAAACCCTAGAGCAGAAACACAGAAAGCCTGCTGGTACACACCCAGGCTTTCCTCTCTCCGAGTATATCTTCTACACAATAATCACAGCCAATGTGGAACCCGGTACAGACACCAGGGCGCTATGGACGCCTACTCCTGCTACTAACTGAAGTAGTTATCGAGTACCTGTCACTGTGCTGAGCACAGTCGTTACCTCCTTCCATCCTCCCTACAGCCCTGGAGGGAGGAGATGCTACTCTTCTCATTTTATAGAGATGAGGAATCCAAAGTTTAGAGAGAGTCAAGGACCTCCGCAAGATCACAAATCTAGCAACTGCGAATATCAGCCTTCCAGCCCCACTCTGTCCACCTCAAAACAGTTTTTTAATTGATGCACATTCGGTGCTTTGGTTAATTAAGGATTCTGATTCTAGCAATTTATCTTCTGGATCCTCAATAGATTGCCAGTTTTCAAATAATTAAAGTATAGTAAAATATCCTCAAGTTTAAAAATACTCAAATTATGCAGAATATAATCAAATTGTTCTTGGATACTTCAGATGATCCTTTACGTACCGGTAACGTCTCAGGTGCATCAACCAGCAGAAGAATGATTGTGCTAATGAAGTGTAGGTCAGAAGAATAACATATAGGTCAGCTTCCACGTACATATAATCATTACCCTAATTCTCACAAATACTTTTGCAGAGTTCATGATGTAGCAATCTACTAACTTTTATTCAACACAAGTTAACAAATCTTCATCTAGTGCTTTCTGTGTGCCAAGTCCCAAGGTAAGCTCTGGGCACTCATAAGAGTGATATAGTGTCGGTTCTTAAGAAGGACACATTCTGAATTTGGGACAGTGTATTATCCTCCTTGCAAAAGAATTACCTTGGGGCTTGCAACAGAATTACCCTGACAATATTCAATTTAATTAACTATGAGGCTTCCCTGGTGGCTCAGACATAAAGCTTCTGTCTGCAATGCAGGAGACCTGGGTTCTGTCCCTGGGTTGGAAAGATCCCCTGGAGAAGGAAATGGCACCCCACTCCAGTACTCTTGCCTGGGAAATCCCATGGATAGAGGAGCCTGGTAGGCTGCAATCCATGGGGTTGTGAAGAGTCGGACACAACTGAGCGACTTCTCTATGAGTGGAATAGTAACAGCAGCAGATCTACATTTTTTAAAATGACAATTGGTATGTTCACTGATGTTATAAAGTGACTACTATTCTCTTTCTTCTCCTCTCCTTTATGTTATCTTTTTCAATGAGCTATAATTTTTACCTCACATGTCACCCAAGCTCTTTTCGAAACTTTCTCTCTCTCTTACACACACATACATATCTTAGTAAATAAATCATTTGTTGGCTGTGTTTATGGTATTATCTAGTATCTATCACTGCTGCAAAAATCCCTCTTATGACACTTGGGAGGGAAGAGAAGCAGGGAAAAAAAGCAGAAGGAAGAGAGGAAAGAAGCATAACCTTCCCTTTGGCAGATGTCTGGGAAAAGGAGACCCTTTATGAGATCACTGCATCAAAAGGAAGTAAGAAGTTTCCAGGCTGCCAGTCACGAAGCCACCAAAACTCACTTTTAATGAAAAAAGAAACTGTTAACTCCTGCACTGTTGTAAAATACTTACCAAAGACACCTTCCCTGCTAAGCGTCATTCATTTCAAGAGTGAAATGCTGTAACAGAGAAAAACGCCCAGGGCAACTGGGAACCGGGAAGTGTGTGTTTCAATCGTCCCTGTAGGGGAGGGAAAGCGTCTTTCCTTGACAGCTACCCCCACTTAACTACTGTGCAGTCAGCCCTCCCCCGCATCAGAGAAAATTCAGCCTTCCAGCGGATTCCCTGCCATCTGCCTGATGACTATCAGCCTGCACTCAACACACCTTGAATGCTTAACATCCTCAGCGATCCCAAGGGCTGCCTCTGGGGGGCAATTAGAAGATCCATGGGAAGAAAATCTTTACTTTGCCACTTGGCTTCTGTTTCCAAATTTAGTTGAAATTCTGGAAGACAACATTCAGCTAATTGTTCTTTCCTGATTTTTTTTCTTCACCTTCATGCTTTTGGGGTATCTGTAGCCAAGAGCCGCGGAAGCTGAGGGGCTGACAAATGGGCATCGGGAAGACTCGAGTCCCCAGAAAATCAGCAGAGGGTAGTAAAATGACAGGGGAGGGGAGGAAGGAGTGAAAACAGAACAGAAGAAGCTCGGGTTTTGGCCCCAGAGCTCCACCAGGTATGTGCCTATTTATTCACCCTGAAATCTAAGAGATTCCAGATGGAAACATTTTCATTTGTTTTTATTATCTCTTTACTTTATTGGGATTTAAGTGGTTAGTATTTGAAAGTTTCCTTGTATAGGGCTAAGAAAGAAGTTAAGACAATTACTCAGAATGAATGGAGGGAAGTGGTGGGGGGCTTTAACATTTACTCACTTAGATCTCTGGAGTACAAGACTCAGTAAAGTCAAGATCTGCTCTTCCAAAATGTATTCTCATGAGAAAGAAAAAAAAAAAAGACAATTTTTTTTTTTATTTTTTTTTTTTGTACAAAACACATGACTGGTCTTGAGTACAATCAAAACATGTCTCCCTCATCCATTCGGACCCTAGCAATACCCAAAGCTAAATGATGGCCCACCAGTTCCGTCCAGGGCCTGAAAACTTAGATAATTGCTTGGCATCTTCAAAGTTTGGAAAGGCGTGAAAAGTGGTGTGGCTGGTAGAAAAGAGTTTTTAATTCAGCCAGTATTGTCCTCCCTGCTACATTTTTGTCCCTGGGTAATTTCTGTCCAGTTCCCGTTGTTGCATGATTTCTATACATTTGAGCTAATAAACCCTTAAAACTCTTCAATTCAGATCCACGTTAAGATTCATAGCCTACTCGCTTTCCTAAGGCATCCACTTAAGGAGGTCATCAGCTCAAACATAAATAATGCCTATGAACAACTGCATTTTTCAATACCGTATTTAAAAATACACTAAAGCCGAAACAAAATCTTCCTAGTTAAAATAGGAAGTGGCCTGGTTTCAACCAAATATGTATTCAACCATTCAACCATACTGTACCTATATTCCAAGGACAGTTTTTTACCTTCTTAAAGACATTTTAAAATGCAGTGGACATTTCCTATAGTTA
The DNA here is from genome assembly GCF_029407905.1 of Bubalus kerabau. NCBI lineage: Eukaryota > Metazoa > Chordata > Mammalia > Artiodactyla > Bovidae > Bubalus > Bubalus kerabau. The sequence continues at coordinate 3,825,653 of NC_073635.1, read as the reverse complement.
CTTAACATGGTTTTCAATCACTTTCATGCAGAATTAAACTTAGATTGACTTTACAATCAATACTCAGTATCCTTTTTTCCTAGATTTTTTGGAGACGAGAAGTAGTTCTCTACATTGAAAATAAGAATTTTGTTGCATTAAGAATTTCTATTTTGAAGAGGCAGATATCTATATATGTGGAATCTAAAATCTGACATAAAAGAACCTATCAACAAAGCAGAAACAGACTCATAGACATAGATAACAGACTTGTAGTTGCCAACTGGCAGAAGGTTGGGAGAAAGATGGACTGGGAGGTTGAGGTTAGCAGATGTTAGCTCTTATATATGGAATGGATAAACAAGATCCTACTGTATAGCTCAGGGATATGTTCAATATTCCATGATACTGGAAATAGCATAACAAAAAGATTATAAAGAAGAATGAATGTATATGTGTGTGTGTGTGTGTGTGTATCTCCATATACATGCATAACTGAATCTCTTTGCTGTGCAGCATAAATTAACATTATAAAACAACTCTACTTCAATTTTTAAAAATTTAAAAACAAAAGAATTTCTACCTGTCAGAATCTAAATCAAAAGGAACAAGCATAATAGCTTTCTTTTAACTGAAAAGTGAGTGAAAGACCTCAAGAGTATGACTTACACATATCAACTCTCAGGTCAGACTCCTGGAACAGCAAATGGCCTGTTTCCAGCCTCTAGATCCCGGTTGCATTGTTTGAGATTCCCTCGTTAGTAGTTCCTAGAAGCTGGAAGTGAGTTCCAGAGATGTGACTGATGCTTTGAACTCAGTAGGTTTCTGCAGGATAACATTTTACACCAGGGTTCCAATTAGAACCTAAGGCTGATTACTTACATTTATAGACCTCCTGTCTAAATCCCAGCTTTCCTCATCACTTGATCGATGTTTCTTCACTAGATGATTGATTGTGGGAGCATTTTAGTGATTCTTCCTCAGAGATCTTCTTTCTATTGCTTTTGGGGAAGCTCCAATGGCTTTGCTTTAGCAAACAGAGAAGCTGGTAGTTCTGGAGCCTCCCTGCCTCCAGTTATAACCCGACAGAACCACTTACAGCAGTGCCATCTTGAGCAAGTTACTAACCGTCTCAAAGTCTTAGTTTCCTTATACATCAATGTAAATACTTAACAACACTGATCTTAAGGAGTCCCTTTGAAAATTAACTGTATAAAATATTATAACTGTATAAAATATTCTAAGAGTAACTGTATAAAATACTATATAAAGTTATATATAATATATAACTGTATCAATATTATAACTGCATAAATATATTTATAAAATACTATAAAATATATAGTACATACTATAGTAAGAACTCAAAATATGAGATATTATAAGCTTTTAAATTGTATTATTACATACATTATATATGCGTTTTATATATTATTAGGTTTTTCTGGTTCACTGGAGTCTCACTGGGGTTTAACACAAATTACAGCATAACCTAACACACCCTTGAAAATCTCCCTAAGGTAGTATGAGCACTTTTGAGTACAGAGCTTTGAAAAGACACAGCATTTATAGCAAATGTGGTCAGTGCCCTGTTGATATCCTCTTGTGTGTCTTAAATCACTTACTGCGTGCAAACACCTAGAACTCTCTGCCCAAGGAGTTTCCATCAGTCTGTGATCACACTGGAGAGTTGATGTCAGGTTGGACACTCTGGAGAGTTAATGTCACTCAGAATTTTCAATCAATGACAACCAAGGAAGTAATAGGTTAATGTCACTTTTTCCTTGGCCGTCAGTTGGAATAAATGAAATATGTTCACACTGACCTCCAGACTTCCCTTAAGGAACTGAGCTCCAGGCATCCTCAGAGATGGATGAAACTGCTCAGAAGACAGCTTTAATTGTCTTCATCTCCTTCTCTACTATCCCAGTATTTCCTGGGATGACCTCCCAAACACACCACTTACACCCAAATCCTTGTCTCTAAGTCAGCTCCTAGGAACTCAAGAAGAGCTCTGGATAAAACCATTATAGTCATGGCGGCTCAGACAGTAAAATGCGTCTGTCTACAATGCGGGAGACCCGGGTTCAAGCCCTGGGTTAGGAAGATACCCTGGAGAAGGAAATGGCAATCCACTCCAGTACTATTGCCTGGAAAATCCCATGGACAGAGGAGCCTGGTAGGCTACAGTCCATGGGGTCGCAAAGAGTCGGACATGACTGAGTAACTTCACTTTCACTTCACTTTCACTTTCATTCAATGAGTGTGGAAGTACTATGTTGTCTTTTGCTTGGTGGTTTAGTCACTTAGTCTTAGTCGGACTAAGTTGTGTCTGACTCTTGCAACCCCATGGACTATGGCCCGCCAGGCTCCTCTGTCCATGGGATTCTCCAGGCAAGAATATTGGAGTGGGCTGCCATTTCCTTCTTCAGGAGATCTTCCTGACCCAGGAATCAAACCCAGGTCCCCTGCATTACAGGCTGATTCTTTACCCACTGAGCTACAAGGGAAGCCCTGCTTCTTGGTTGAGGACCTAGCAAAGTATTATAACTGACTTGGTTTAGAGGCTGTACACTACCTGCATGTACTTATATTACTCACACGCATGTGTGCATTCTCGAGACTGTAGCGGGGCTCAACCATGTGGCTCTGCCTTCTCGCTCCAACTTCTAGAAGTTGCTCCATTTTTCTGAGAGAGTCATTTAGAATATGGATCTTAATTCTCCCTCTTCTCTTCCTTTCTTGAAAAACTGACCTCAAATTAGTAGCTGGGGCCAAACCAGATACGTAGCTTTACATTTCTGGGGAAAGAGGGAAGGCAGCCCAGGGGTATGAGAACTAGGCAGGACGAGGAGAGCTGAGCGGTCAGGAAGGTAGACTGGAGTGCATGTTGGAACCTGAGTGCTACGTGCATACCATAGAGATCAGGGTTTCTAAATAATATTTTCTACTAAACATACACACACACACATACACACACACACAGAAGTCACTCAGTCATGTCCGACTCTTTGCGACCCCATGGATTGTAGCCCACCAGGTTCCTCGGTCCATGGGATTTTCCAGGCATGAATACTGGAGCGGGTTGCTGTTTTCTTCTCCAATTTTCTACTAAAAGGAACTACTAAAGATCATCCTGGCTTCTCGATGATCTTGTGGCTGGAGAAAAGGAAGTCCTCCAGGAGTGATATGGCTGCATCAGAACTATACAGTGGTCATCTTAGCTCTTACTGGTCAAGTCCAGGGCATTTTGAGCATCAGTAGAAAATAATATCACAACAAATTATAACCATTGAAGAAAATACAAATCTGTGAGTTCATGCTGATCTCAACTAATGAATTAAATTTGATGAAAAACAAGGATATTTACAAAATCTTGAAGCATCTCCCACACAAAACACTTCTTAATTACAAAAGGAAAGAAGTAACATTACTGTGGAGAATCCTGGCAAACACCACCTAACTCAAGTGTTCAAATTTAATATCACTAATAACAGAACAAGTCAAAATTATGCACCACCCTGTGATAGGTTGCATAAGAAGTTTACTGCTGTGATATTCCTGCTGAAGACACATAACACAAAAAATAATCAGAAGGAAATATCAGTAAAACACAAAATAGAAGGACATTCTACAAAATATCTGACATTCACAAATGTTAAGGCCAATAAAAGTTGAGGAAGAACTGAAGAACTTTCCTAAACTGAAGGAGACTAAGAGATACAAAATCAACATAGTAGTCTAGCCTAGATTCTTTCCACAATGGACATTATGGGAAAACTTAAATGGGGTCTGAAAGTTAAGTGCTAACAATGTTAATTTTCTGATTTTGGTGGCTATGATTTGATTTTATTAGTAAACATTCTTATATATAGGAAATACATGCAGAAGTATCATGTAGACCACTTATTCATAAATGATAGAGAAAAATTATATATATTCACTATTCTTAAAATTTTTTTCTGTAAATTTGAAAATTTTTCTACTTTGGTAGACAGAGAAAATACCTATAGTTACCAATACTTAGAGAAAGTGAAACAAGTGAAAGCGAAAGTCTCTCAGTCATGGCCAACTCTTTGCAACCGCATGGCCAGAATACTGGGGTGGGTAGCCTTTCCCTTCCCCAGAAGATCTTCCCAACCCAGGGATCAAACCCAGTTCTCCCACATTGCAGGCAGATTCTTCACTAGCTGATTCCGCCCCAAAATATCAGTTAACCACTAGAAGACTCTAGTCTAGAAGCTCTACCAACAATATGCAGGTTTTGTCAGTTTTCAGTGCCTCATACCAAAGCATGAATGATCAACCAAAGATCACTAAACTCTTTAGAAAAGCTTACAACATGCCCAAACAAAGCAACAAGGGAAAAGTGATCCAGGCAAAAATATACATAGGAAAAGAGCATTGGTTTGTTTTTTTGAATAATACCTGTGGAGCCCTCACAAAGTCCACACACTAGAGGAGATGTTTTTTGAATGAGTTCCCCCATTTCCAACACAAGTTTTCAATTTCCCCATGTTCTTTTGCATACTCTCCCCAGATAGCTGAAATTTACTAAAGCTATCACTGATTGCTATTTTTAAGAGATTTGATAAAGCTGAAGATTACTCAAGTAGTAATTACCATCTAGGTAACCACTAGGTAATTTAGAACACCTAGGTAATTCAGAATCAGACAGACTCAGGTTCCAATCATAATCTGCAAGATTTCCTTCCTGTCTCTTCTCTCCTCATCTGCAAAATGGGGATAATATGGTTGTGAAGAGTAAATGAGATTATATCCACAGCTTTAACACATAAAAGGTATTCCTGCAATGATGCTATTGATGGGATTTTTATTATTCACCATTAGCTTCTCATAATCTCAAGATAAGTAGGTCTTTTTGGAAGAGGCCTCAAGCTCATCATGTGTCTCAATCATGTTCTGTCAAAGAACATCCATGACCCGTGTCTACTGACCACTCTACTCGTGACACCCATTCCACCAGTCGGTATCGATGACCCAATTTCCTAGTTATTACACTGTTGTCTCTCAGCATCAAACCCGACCTTGTGTACTCTGTTTGGCGTCACCAGGGCTGAGACTTGAAGACCTTTTCTCCTCCTTTGCCAGCAGCTCCACGTTATGCTCTCCCACAAGGGGATGCTAGAGGGAAGTTGTTCCTTCCTGTTTGCATCCTGCTTCCATTCTGATTTTCTGTTGTCACGTTACTTTTCTCTGCCATCTCACTCTAACAGCCCTTCTTCACCCTGACAGTTGGTTCCAGTATAGCTGTTGATTCCACTCTGCAACCCTCAAAGGACCAGCCTCAACACATGACTCAGGGGTAGCCATACAGACCCCCTCTCCAAGCCATTCAATGTCAGTAATCCCAACCTCCTCCCTCCTCCTGCAGTCTGGAGTTGCACTTACTGCTCCCTCTGGGCCTTTTGATTTCGGTAGTACCTATTAACAATAGGTGTCGAGCAATTCTTTAAATTCTTTTTATTAAAATAGTGGTTGCATTTTTTACCTCCTGTGTGGACTCAGAGTGGTAAACATGGGTTGTGCATCCTTCTTAGAGTTCCCTTTAGACTCCATCCCAAGGTCCCTTCTGGGAGTAATCTTGAGCCATAAGCTTAGTTCCACACCAACCTGTTCAGTGGAAGCGTTTCTCAAGTAACCTTGATCTCAGTGACTGTTCAGGCTAACCACACCTCTCTGTCAAGGTAACACTTACCACCCCTTCTAATCTTCCATTCATGTCCGCTGGTCCCTTAGACAAGGCGTGTGTGCTTTACCAGGCTGCCAGTCACTTCCCTTCTTACCTCCCACTAAGATCACCTGTAAAAGGTTCTTGACTCAGGCTAATAACACAGCTGACTGCTAAAACCAAAATTAGTAGACAGAGATAGACAAATTCATATGTACCATGTTTTTATTCTGCCTCTCTTCCATTTCTCTATCTCCAGGTCACTCCAAAGATGTCACCAGTATTTTCCTCAAACATCATTTTCATCTTGGCACTCCCTTCCTCAAGCAGGTATGATGACTCCCTATTGCCTTCCAGATCAAGAATAGACTCCTAAATTAGACCCTGGGTATCATTAGAATGCTTCAACAAATTAGACTGACTACAGTTTCTAGTCTTGAACTGACATTTCCATATTGGGGGTCTGATCATTTTTAAAAGAAAGAACTAGTCACAGTCTATAGGTATTCCCACTGGGTGAATAGGGTGCCCAGGAAGTGGGCACAGATTCAGCCAGTCTCAAAGCCAACACTCTGGAATATGGTGTACGGGGGAGAGGGCAGACAGGATGCCAAGTCTCCACAGTTCAGTTCAGTTCAGTCGCTCAGCCTTGTCCAACTCTTTGCGACCCCATGGACTGCAGCACACCAGTCCTCCCTGTCCATCACCAACTCCTGGATCCTACTCAAACTCATGTCCATTGAGTTGGTGATGCCTCCCAACCATCTCATCCTCTGTCATCCCCTTCTCCTCCTGCCTTCAATCTTTCCCAACATCAGGGTCTTTTCAAATGAGTCAGCTCTTTGCATCAGGTGGCCAAAGTATTGGAATTTCAGCTTCAACATCAGTCCTTCCACAGAATGTGATAAAGTCTCCATGCTGCTGCTATTGCTAAGTTGCTTCAGTCATGTCCAACTCTGCGCGACCACATAGATGGCAGCCCACCAGGTTCCCCCATCCCTGGGATTCTCCAGGCAAGAACACTGGAGTGGGTTGCCATTTGCTTCTCCAATAGGTGAAAGTGAAAAGTGAAGTGGCTCAGTTGTGTCCACCTGGTAGTGACCCCATGGACTGCAGCCTACATCCATGGGATTTTCTAGGAACGAGTACTGGAGTGCTTTGCCATTGCCTTCTCCGAAAGTTTCCATAGAATCTCCATAAAGTCCAAGAGGGAATCCCTCCAGAAATGGTGCAAGCCTCTTGGAAGAGCCTGAAGTTCTTCTGATCTCAGTCACATGCTCTTAGGGGCCAAAGCACATCTTCAGGAGTATTGGTGGTCCAGGAAATCTTTCCCTGACACTGGGAAGGCTGTTATGCCCCTTTATAGAAGGCCATTTGTGTACAGTAAATGAAGTTCTTTATCTACATTAAAAGAACTCGTATACTTTGCCTATCTCAGTGGGCATTTTCATTAGCTAAACATATCTATCAGATAAATTAATATAAAATGACTTTTTAAAAAATGCTTATTAAATATATATATGATGGTCATCTTACATAATAAGCTACAATCTTGAACTGATGAATGGTCACTTTTTAGGTTTTATTGCATTATATGTTACCTACAAGAAATATTATCTGTGCCTAATTCATAAGTCTAAAGATGTTGTTCAAGCTATATCTATACGATGCTAAGTAGCCAGCTAAAACTAAAAAATTCAGTCAAATGTCTACATTTCTGTTCTACATGATATCAAACACCTAGATATTTAAAGATACCTGGACAATTGACATGTCTTAGAGATCAGCCTAAGGAAGGACATGTAAAACGTATTCACACATTTTTAGTGTTCCTACTGAATTTTTACTTAGCTAATTATGATTTTGCTTTAATGTTAAATATTATGTTTGGGTTTTTCCTTAGAAGTTGACTTGTTACTAAATTATCCTTATTTTTGATGTGCCTGTTATGACTTTAAATATATTAGCTGTCATTCATTTCATTTCAACATTTCTTCTCAGTTACAGTCTTGCCATTTACTCTATTTTAGCTGTTTCATGATTAGGATATGGCATATTTCAACTTTTTCACTCTCTTTATTTCTCAAGGATTTATGTTCTTAGCTTGATTTCTTACTTAATATTACAAACTCCTCTGATTTCGGGAATCTATAAAAATACTGAGTGCAAAATGAGGGTTATAATCAAAGGAAAGCTTCTGTTAACCTGATTTCACCAAAAAATGAAGATCTGATGAGCAGGGTGGAGGTGGGTGGTACTGCCTATTTAAATCAGTGGCCCACATTGTAAGCTTCACATGTGCCACACACAAGATACTTTAAAATTTCTACTTCTTTCTGTGAAATAAAATATGTTTACTACACATGTATTACTGAAATGCAGTTTATTCGTACTTGACTGTGAAGAATATACTGCTGTTGATGACTTCTCTGGAGGTGGTAAATGTAAGTAGCAATATATTTATTTTTGTAAATGTCCTTTAGCCCACACTGCTGGCCAAACTTCAGGTTCAGCTTCATTTTACATGTTTCTTAAAGAAGAATTACTCTTACTTAAAAATAAATAAATTCTTAACAATCAGTAATAATTACTTCTATTTATATTTCCTTGGAACATATCATATATTGTATAACTGAATTCAAATACATTCTCAGATGACTAAAATGCCACTCATTTCAGAAGTCCTCTGGAACATGCCTCCCCCAAGAATACCAAGATGTAATTAAGATAAAATACAAACTCTTTTACCCTTATCGTCAAAGCCGTGCCTGATCTGTCAATTACTCATCAATTACTACTCCCTTGTTCATCAATAATATATCCCAGCCATACCAGTCTTCATTTTACATGCTATTCCCTCTACCAATAAGGGGGACTATAGCTTCCCTGATGGCTTCCCTTCCCTGATAGCTCAGTTGGTAAAGAATCCGCCTGCCATGCAGGAGACCCCGGTTCAATTCCTGGGTCAGGAAGAGCCATTGGAGAAGGGATAGGCTACCCACTCCAGTATTCTTGGGCTTCCTTTGTGGCTCAGCTGGTTAAGAATCTGCCTGCAATGCACAAGACCTGGGTTCATGCCGAGGTCCAGCCCCGGCTGATCCAGGGTATTCGAAGGAGAGACGGCTAGGCGACCTATTCAAATGTTAATTAGAGATAATAAAGAGTAATAGAATGAGGATAGCTCAGTAGGAAAATTCAGTGGAGAAAAGAAGCTGAGTGGCTTGGTTTACGCGGAAAATCAATATAACCTGTGACACCAGGTTAGCTCTGACCACGGAGGCCGCAGGCGCCCTCTCGAATAGCGGAAGGTGCCCCACCTTAGACACCTTCTCGAGTGGGTCTTAGAAGCCCAGGCAAATAAATGGTCGCAGAGGATATCCGCGCTCCAGATGGACACTCAGCTGGAAGTTAAAGGGAAGAATGACACGGGGAGACCAAGCGTTGGTGAGCAAGGCCCATAGCTTTATTTTCAACAGGGGCTGTTATACCCTAAGTTACACATAGAGGATAATAGGGGATGCAAAGTCAGCAGTCTTTGATGCTTATCAAAAACCAGGGTTTCTTTCCTGCAAATTTATCGTATACAAATGGTTTAGGTGATTTCCATCATCTTCTGGCCAGAGGCCTATTAACATTTTATGACTCTTGACAAGGACTTATCAACAAAGACTTATTTTCTCTAAGAGTAATTATTTTAAGGTTTGGTGCCATCTTCCGAAGATAAAATTGCATTCCTATAGGGCGGATGTGTAATGGGTTTACAAAGGAAAGAATTTACTGCCTTAAGGGTCTAAAGTTACTAACACCAAGGCCACTACTTATTTTTTCTACATACCAACTATATTAATTAATGCACATTCAAGGATACAATTCAGGGGATGTGGGAACTTGGCAACAAACATCGGCTCATCAATGAAATCTTTTACTAGTTTTATTCTGACAGTTTCTAATTCTCTGAGAGGCTCTAAGCTATTTGAATATCTTAAGCTTCCCGTGCCTCTCGAGGCTGGGAGACTGTAAACAATCGTATGCATAGCTGTAGGTGTCCGGGTAAATTTGTCAGGCGAGTTAGAGAGCCATCTGAGGGGTTTGGATTTAAACACTCCTAATTGCCCAGGAACTTTATTAATTGGAGCTATAAGTTAACTCTTTGACAGAGAGAGCGAGATGGTGGTGGGGGACAGCCCCCAGTAAAGTCAGAGGTGAGAGCACAAAGCAATAAAGTAGGCAGACTCTGGTTTTTTGGGGGTAGATGCTCGAGAATATCCGGGGGCACTCCTGAGGCTCAATCCCGCCTTTGCGTATGCCGAGCCTCCTTCCTCATGACCTTTGTCTCGAGTGGAATGTCTCTCGCCGGCTCCCGGCAGGTTCAATCCATGAGTTGGGAAGATCCCCTGGAGAAGGGAAAGGCTACCCACTCCAGTGTTCTGGCCTGGAGAATTCCATAGACTGTATAGTCCATGGAGTCCCAAAAAGTCAGACACGACTGAGTTACTTTCACTTTCACTGCCAATAAGGCTGTTCCTCCAAGTCTTTGCATGGCCAGTTCCTTCTCTTTTGTCACCCCTTACCTCAAGTGTTACGTCCTTGGAGAGGCTGTCTCTAAAATCCCAGGTGCTCTGGGCTCCATTGCCTTGGGTCATGACGTTATCTGCATCTAACATCAGGGATATCCTTACTGCTGCCTTCCGTAGGCTGAGTCCCCGGTTAACCTCACTATTATTATTAGCTTGCACCTTTTCATCCTTTCTGACCATCCAAGTCTGGTCCTTGGATTCTTTCCAGATTGCTGATTTGTTCTCTCACTCTCTGCTGGGAGAACCTGCCTAAAATCTTGAAACGTTTATCTATGGCCTTAGTGCTTGTCTTCCTCCCACCAACACCTTCTGTCTGAGAACTACATGTGGCTCCCTGTACCCTCTTGCCTTGTTTCCACAAAAAGGCCTTTCTAAAGCTTCTTTTCTTTAAGCTTCACTCACTAGATCAGAATTTTTGGCTTCAACCTATGAACTGATTGCACACTCACCTCCTTAAGAAACAGGCTGAGCATGAGGACTGTTCTCTTACTTCTCCAACATTCCTTGAGATGGTAAATTCCCTTGACTCTCTAGTTTTCCTTGATATTTTCAGGAACTTCATTTCTAGAAATAAATGGTTTCTTCTGAATTTTATCAGGATACCAAAACATGATTCATGCCGATTAATGCAGGCAAAGCATAGAGTGAAGTGGTCAGTTGCTTGAGTCTGGGTTCAAATCCTGGCTGTGCCACTTGCTAGCCATGTGAAACTGGAGGCATTTGTGATGATCTCTGAGCCTTACTCTCCTAAGCATAAAATGAGGGGAATAAAATGATCTTCCTGAAAATATTGTTGTTAGGATTCCGTAAGATAAAGCAAGTGTTAATATCTATGTCACACATGCTCACACACTACAGAGGTGCAGAATGATACAACCATATGGAGAGGAATTTGCAATATGTAACAAAACCTCATGTGTATTTTACCTTTTAGTCCACTGTTACACCTATAAGTACAGCTCTACAAGCAGAGTACAAGTAAGCACCAGGTTACTTGTCAAGGCTTTGATAGCAAAGTATTGAAAATATTTAACTGTGCCACCAGAGAAGGCTGACTAACACAACAGACACCATGCAGTTGTGAACAGAGTAAGAAGTACATCTATGAACTAATATGGAGAGATTTCTATGATATATTAAATGAAAAAGCAGAGGAAAAGGATATTATATATATAAAATCTTTACCATAAGACAGAAAACCACAAATATATGTATCTATACACACATATGGGTTTCCCTGGTGGCTCAGATGGTAAAGAATCTGCCTGCAATATGGAAGACCTCAGTTTGATCTCTGGGTTGGGAAGATTCCCTAGAGGAGGGCATGGCAACCCACTCCAGTATTCTTGCCTGGAGAATCCCCATGGTCAGAGGAGTCTGGCTGGCTACAGCCCATGGGGTCACAAAGAGTCCGACAGGATGAGCAACTAAACACAGCATAGTGCAGCATACACACATATATAGAGACACTCGTATAGACTCACACATATGTGCTATGTGTGCTGTGTGCTTAGTCACTCAGTCATGTCCAACTCTTTGCAACCCTATGGACAATAGCCCACAAGGTTTCTCTGTCAATGGGAATCTCCAGGCGAGAATACTGGAGTGGATTGCCATGCCCTCCTCCAGGACATCTTCCCAACTCAGGGATCAAACCCAGGTCTCCTGAATTGCAGGCATATTCTTTACCAGCTAAGCCACCAGGGAAGCCCATGAAAACTGGAGTGGGTAGCCTATCCTTTCTCCAGGGGATCTTCCCAGCCAAGTATGGAACCAGGGTTTCCTGCATTGCAGGCAGATTCTTTACCAGCTGAGCTACCAGGGAAGCCCATATCTATGCATATATATGAAATTAAAAGATGTTTGCTCCTTGGAGTAAAAGCTATGACAGACCTAGGCAGCATATTAAAAACCAAAGACATCACTTTGCCAACAAAGGTCCATATAGTCAAAGCTATGTTTTTTTTTGAGTAGTAACGTACAGATGTGAGAGTTTTACCATAAAGAAGGCTGAGTGCTGAAAAACTGATATTTTCAAACTGTGGTGCTGGAGAAGATTGCAGAGTCCCTTAGACAACAGAGAGATCAAACCAGTCAATCCTAAAATAAATCAACCTTGAATATTCACTGGAAGAACTGATACCAATGCTAAAGCTCCAATACTTTGGTCATCTGATGTGAAGAGCTGACTCATTGGAAATGACTTTGATGCTGGGAAAGATTGAAGGCAGGAGGAAAAGGGGACGACAGAGGGTGAGATGGTTGGATGGCATCACCAACTCAATGGACATGAGTTTGAGCAAATTCTGGGAGATGGTGAAGGGCAGGAAAGCCTGGCATGCTGCAGTTCATGGGATTGCGAAGAGTCAAACATGACCTATCAACTGCACAACAACAAAATTCATATATACATATATATATTCATATATAATTTATTTGCTTACTTTTGCAAAGTGAAATATAAGAAGAATAAGCCAGAAATTAATGAAAAAACTACTGAGAAATGGTAAGTAGAAATTGGGAAAAAGATAGAAATAGCAATAAAGACTTCTCTGAGTAGATTTTTTAATACAGTTTTGTCTTTTGAGCCAAGTAAATGTTTTACATATTCAAAAATTAAATTTAAATTAAAAAGGATTTACAAAAAGCAAATTCTAAAATTAAATATTAGCAGAAACAAATGAGCCTAACTGTACATCAATTTGATGACATAACCACACAAAAAAGCAGTAGGTCTTGAAATTTATTGTCTGACTATGTGTGTATGTGTATATATATGTATGTATGTATATATATATGAAATGGCAATCACTCTAGTCTTGCCTGGGAAATCCCATGGAGAAGGCTGGTGGGCTACAGTCCATGGGGTCACTAACTAAAAGTCAGACATGCTTAATTACTGAGTATGCACACATATATACATACATATATACATGTGTATATACATACACACATACACAATACTGTTGGTGGGGCTTTATCAGGTATATCCAAATTGTGGGACTTTCTACTGGGCATCTGTCTTGGAATCTTCAAAAAATATTGATTAACAAATTAGGCAAGGGGAACTGTACTAAGTGAATGGAGACCAAAGAGACAAGATAATGAAATATAATATGGGATCCTTTTTTGGACTTTGAATTCAACAACAAAAAATAGCTATAAAGGACATTATTGGGACAATTGGGAAAATTTGCCTATGGACTGTATGTTACAATATACCATCATATCAATGCTAAATTTCTTGGATATGACCATGATAGGGTGTTTTTGTTCTAAGAAAATACATGCTAAAGTAGTTAGAGATGAACTCTCATGATTCTACATGAACCTAACTTTTCAACTGTAGGCCAAAAAAAAGAGAGAGGGAAAGCAAATGTGCAAAATGTTCACATTATGCTTTCAACTATTCTGCAGGCTTGAAATTTTTCAAAATAAAAATTTGGGAGGTAACCTCCCAAACAAACAAACTAAAAAAGATCTGTGCCTGCCAGCTATTACTATCTCTGATTCTCCCAATATGGGAGACTGTGAAAAGGAAACCTGGAATAAATACATATGGCTGATAAATAAAAAAGAAATCGTGTACTGGGATCTATTTTCAGCCTACTGAAGCATGTCATTTGATACTTATTCATTTCCCATAAGATTTGCCCAAACAAATAAAATTGCCTCCAACTTTAAAAATGGAAGTAAGACTGTCTCCAAGCTTCCCTGGAAAGAAGCAGTTAAATCTTATCCTTATTTTACCTTCCTCTTATTTAGTGATGTGTCTCGGCGGAAACTCAAGGCAAGTATATCTCCAGCCAGCCTCTGGAAAAAACGCAGAAAACGCTGCCTCTCGCTCCCATGAGTTATGCTGGGGAACTTGCTGCTTTCCAGCCTGCCCATCTCAATTGGGCTGACAAAGCACCAGGCCAAGAAGCAGACCCCTAGGTAGCTGGGTCTATATTATTTCAGATTTTAAATACTGAAAGCAAGACAGAAAGCCTTTCTCCCAGATCAAGGAGTGGGAAGTATAATTTGCAATAGATTAAGCTTGCCGTATCTGGGGAGCATTTAAAGGTCTATAGGCCGTTCCTTTTAAATTCCCGGTACACAGTTGACCTAACAAAACACCTTTGCTATGCTATGCTAAGTCACTTCAGTCGTGTCCGACTCTGTGCGACCCCATAGACGGCAGCCCACCAGGCTCCCCCGTCCCTGGGATTCTCCAGGCAAGAACACTGGAGTGGGTTGCCATTTCCTTCTCTAATGCATGAAAGTGAAAAGTGAAAGTGAAGTCACTCAGTCGTGTCCAACTCTTAGCGACCCCATGGATTGCAGCCTAACAGGCTCCTCCGTCCATGGGATTTTCCAAAACACCTTTAGACACTCCTAAATTACATACTTTTGTTAGGTAGGTAGAATAGGGAAAAGGAGTCCAAAATGGCGGTGGCTAAAAGACAAGGAAGGTCAAAGGAAGGTCCGAGGACCAGAGTGAAAACTTCAGGCAGAACAAACAGCACTCCTGGCTAAGCCCAATTTGCATGGGGCAGGCCCAGATGGAGGAAAAAACATATAAAAGGAGGAGCCAAAGCGCTTTCTCACGGACTTTCTCTCCCACGTGCATGCGCTCTTTTCTCTCTCTCTCTCTCTCTCTCCCCTGCTATCTTCTAAATAAAATAGAGCTGTAACACTGATTTGCCTAAGAGCTGTAGCATGGTTTGTCCAAGACCCGAGAGCTGTGATGCACCTAGGGCTTTAATGTCCGTCACTCCAAATCTTTGTTGTGACGAGACAAAGAACCGAGGAACATAACACTCGTGTGACACTTTTAAAAAATCTTTTTCCCAGATATATATTTGCCCCACAAGATGATGAAATGACAATTTGCCGCTGGTCTTCTCTTTTCCTTTCTTTCAAGACTTAAAAGCCTGTGTTATTTCTATTGCAGGACTGTGTCCAGGCTTAGAGAGACACCCTTTGTAACTAGTTAAAAGCTCCAGAAGGTCTCTATTGAAACAAAATGTTGCTCATATCCCAATCTATCCCAGGAGGAATAAATCCCACAAAAGCACCTAAAGAAAACCGTTTTAAAGTTACTACTGTGTTACATTAGCTGACAAGGGAGAGATGATTACATTTATAGATTTGTTTTTTCCTTTTACAGAGGAAGTCTCTATGCAGCTGAAGAATTGTGTACTTTCACCACTGGAATTTGAATTCAGCTAATGAGAACTAACAGTAAAACGAAGATGCCTTGCAAGGCTCCTTGGTCTCAGCCCTGTACACTGGCCATAAAATTAGGCTGCCTCCCTTCCCTTTGGGGCTACAGCCCTGCTCTATAAATGCATTTCAAGACTCCATTTCACACCTATAAAAATATTAAACTTCCTTAAAGCATTCATCCTAAGCTAATTATGAAGCTGAAGCTATTAATACAAAGCAAATTATAAAATAATATCTTATATTTACATAGTGTTACATACCTCTGTGTTTGAGAGCACAGTCACAGACATAATCTCTTAATCCTGGAAACTCGTGAGGAAGATTGAGCAGTTCATCTTACCATTAGGCAGTTAAAGCAATGCAGCAAGACATCATGCTTGATGCTGAAACTTTATGTCTACCATTTATCAGAACTGAACAACTCCGACTTGAGAGAGAGAGCAAGCGGAAGAGAGAAGTGCCCGATTCTGTCACTGTCTAGCTGTGTGACCCAAAGGAAATGATCCAGCCTCTCTGAGCTTCAGTTTCCTCAGCTGCAAAGTAAGGGAAATAACTATATCTTAAAAATGGATAGGTAAATTTTTATGATGGTTAAATCCATTTTTTTTACCTTACACTCACAAATGATAACTATTTGGGACTTCCCTGATGGTCCAGTGGTTAAGACTCTGCATTGCTGTGCAAGGGACACGGGTTCAATCCCTTGTCAGGGAACTGAGATCCCACATGTCCTGAGGCAACTAAGCCTGTATGCCACAACTGAGAACCCACTTAACCAAATAAATACATAAATATATTTTTTAAATGATACCTATTTATGTACTAACTCATTCAATGACTATTTTAGTGTTTTCCTGAGGATCGTGTAGTACTGAGGATTGTACAGTAGTGTACTATTTATAACTGAGGAAAAAAAAAGCCACATATAAGTGAACTCACACATGTTCAAACCATGTTGCTCAAGAAAGTGTTAGTTGCTGAGTTGAGTCCAACTCCTTGTGACCAAATGGACTGTAGCCCTCCAGGCTCCTCTGTCCATGGAGTTCTCCAGGCAAAAATACTGGAGTGGATTGCCATGCCCTTCTCCAGAGGATCTTCCCAACCCAGGGATCAAACCCATGTCTCTTGCATGGCAGGCAGATTCTTTACCAGCTGAACCATGCTGAGTCCTCAAGGGTCAACAGTAATCTGTACTTCAAAGCAACAAAATACTTTAGTGTAAATGTGTAACTGCTTCGTTAGCATAGCTTCTTCATTTCCCATCAGCCCCTAGTCTCCATTTGGAGATAGTTCTAGAGATTTTCCAAACAGAATGAAGTCCAAAAGTGTTATTGATAATGCTGAGGCATCTGTAAAGGGCACACTGTGGCCAGGAGGGAAGACAGGCTTGGAATAAAACTGACACATGGCACACAGATTGGAGTGAGAGAAAGAATCAGACTCCTGATGACTGTACTGAACCTACAGGTCGAGACTTATCTGAAGCCCCCCTACCTTGGGATCTTCAGTAATGAACCGATACATAGAACCAATAAAATTCTATTTACTTCTTAAGCCAGTTGGAGTTTTGCCATCTATTTCTTTCCATCAAAAGATTTTAACTAATACAAGTGCTAGTGAAAGACTCAAAACAAAGAAGTAACATTTCATTAAAATATTACTTGTTGCAACTGGGAAAAGAATGTACAGGAAGAGGCCAGAAGTCAATGGAATAGCCTTTCATCAAATTCTAAGCAAAAAGGGAAGACAAAGAATGAGCTGTATATCTTGTTACACAAAAAAATTATTTGTACTTCCCTGGTGGTCTAGTGGTTAAGAATTCGTCTGCAATGCAGGGGGCATGGGTCTGATCCCCAGTCTGGGATGACTCCACGTGCCTTGAGGCACCTAAGCCCATGCACCACAACTACCAAATCCAGAGTACCCTAGAGCCTCTGCCCTGCAACAAGCGAACCCACCATAGTGACAAGCCTGAGCATGGCCAAGAAGAGTAGCCGCCACTCACCACAACTAGAGAAGGCCTGCACTCAGCAGTGAAGACCTCGTGCAGCCAACAATAAAATTAATTAATTAAAAAATCGTCAAGTAATATTTTTCAAGGTAAAAACAAGTTGCAAAACAGTATAATATAATCTTGTTTTAATTATTAAAACCTTCAGTATTTATATGTTTATGTGTCATTTCATATTTTGCTATTATATTCTGTCTGAATTTTTTAATTAGAATTCTTAGCTGTACAATTTAAAGAAAGAAAATTTAAGCCATAATGACCAGTGACTCAACAATGTGGTCTTGAATTGAAAGGATGAATTGGAAAGACATCTGGAAGTCAGTCTATCTAAAGCCATCCTTTTAAGAAAAGTTGTAGCCCCACCTCCTACATGATTCTTCTCTGGAATACCCCTGACCAGGATTATTTTTCTCCTTTAACTCCTAATCCCTGTCCAGGATTATTTTTCTTCTTTAACTCCTAATTCTTTCTTTGGATGTTCATTCAGTCTTTCCCACATTCTGCCTTGTACTGAAGATTACATTTTCATGAATGTATATCTCCAAATGGATATCATCTACGAGAATCTTGGTTTCTGTCATATTAACAGCTCCACCATGTCTAGCTCTGTGCTTTGTATATAGTAATTATTCACATATCTCCTGGTTTGCTGAGTGCTCTTTCCAGCGCACTACACCACCCACCTTGTTCCCTGTTCCCCAGTCAAACCCCAACCATTCCTCAACCCAACAGAGAAGCAGGCCTGGAACTCTCCTGAGAATGCTTTAGGAGATGCTGTCCTGCAGTTTTAGAACTCTCTCAGTTTCTATCAACAGTTTTCAAACTGCCTCTGTATCACTTTTGTGAGCCTCTTTCTATCTGGAGGGGCCAAGATTAAGAATCAAGGTAACTAAGAACCTGTGAGGCACAGATGGAAAAAGTAGGCTGGTGCAGGAAGATGACATCGAAGAAAACACATGAGTCAACTACAAAGTGGAACTTGCCAAGAGCAGTTGCCAGTGACTGAAAAAGCAGTTGCCAGTGACCGCTGCAGCGGCTGACCTTCAGCACTGCCTGAGAGGAGTCAGGGTGGAGCGTGAGGCAGGCTGTGCTCCAGGGAAACTGGTGGGAAAGGTCTTAAGATAATGAGACAGTTTCAGGAACTTCATAATCCCTATCCTTGCATCTTTTCATATCTAGAAAATCACTAAATCCCTTCATGTGACATCAGCTGTTCATGACTAGCAGAAAACATTTTGTAAAGGAGACATTGAACTTCCTCTTCCCCTTCAATTGATGGCATTGAACTTCCCTTCACCAAAATCTTACATATTGACCTTCCCCTACTACTTCTTTGGAGAAGTCTCTCAGACCTATCTAAGGTGATGTCTCCTGGGCTGCAGCCCTCATTTTGCCCCCAAATAAAACTTAACTCACAACACTCACATTGTGCATATTTTTAGTCAACACATGTCTGAAGGAAAATAGTTAAAGTTCATTCTCAAAAAAGTGGAATTGATAAAGCATCCATTTGAGAAAAGCAATAGGACAGAGGACATGACTAGAGGCTTTGCACCAGAAACCAGGATCCAGGTAAATAAACTGTCCTCAAATGACTAGAACAAACATTACAAACAGATCTGATCTGGTTGTGTTTTGTTGTCAAGGTCATTTACTCAATATATTCATTGAGTTTCTATATCTATGAAGCACTGTGATCAGTATTGAGACAGTAGTAAACAAGACAAGCATGATCTTGCCCTCATGAAGCTTTGGTTCTAGTGAAGGATAAAGACAAGTGAACTATTAATTGCAATACAGTATGAAGGTGCAATATTGGGAGGGCAACACTCACATTGTAGCGTGTGTCCTTGGACACTTACATTTTGCCCTGAAGGACATTTCATGAACTGCACCACTGGGAGGTGCTCTGGACAAGAAATATAATGGGCATTATGGACGGAATCTGTGGTGTTGGAGAAGACTCTTGAGAGTCCCTTGGCCTGCAAGGAGATTGAACCAGTCCATACTAAACAAAATCAACACTGCATATTTACTGGAAGAACTGATGCTAAAGCCGAATCCAATACTTTGGCCACCTGAGGAGAAGAGCTGACTCATTGAAAAAGACACTGATGCTGAGAAAGATAGAAGGCAGGAGGAGAAGGGGACAACAGAGGACAAGAAAATTGTAAAACTGGAATCCGAGTTCTTGTTAGCTGAGCCAAAGAATGAATTTCATGAATACTCAAACACTCACGTTAGCAACTGATAAGGATTTACTAAAGAGAAGGAAAGTACAAAGCCCTCAGCATAGACACAGAGGGGGAAAAGAGTCCCCCAAAAGGTAGAGTAGTTTTATATCTTTACCAGTAGTAATCTGTACATTTTTGTTTGGCTCTTGTCCTTAAAGTACATTATTATTATTAATTATTATTATTATTATTGCTGGATTTTACTTGTTTTTTTAAATATAAATTTATTTATTTTAATTGGAGGCTAATTACCTAACAATATTGTAGCGGTTTTGCCATATATTGACATGGATCTGCCACGGGTGTACATGTATTCCCCATCTTGAACTTCCCTCCCACTTCTCTCCCCATCCCATCCTTCTGGGTCATCCCAGTGCACCAGCCCCGAGCACCCTGTCTCATGCATTGAACCTGGACTGGTGATTCATTTCACATATGATAACATACATGTTCCAATGCCATCGTCCCAAATCATCTCACCCTAGCCCTCTCCCACAGAGTCCAAAAGACTGTTCTATACATCTGTGTCTCTTTTGCTGTCTCACATAAAGGGTTATTGTTACCACCTTTCTAAATTCCATATATATGCTTTAGTATACTGTATTGGTGTTTTTCTTTCTGGCTTACTTCACTCTGCATAATAGGCTCCAGTTTCATCCACCTCATTAGAACTGATTCAAATGTATTCTTTTTAATGGCTGAGTAATACTCCATTGTGTATATGTACCAAAGCTTTGTTATCCATTAGTCTGCTGATGGACATCTAGGTTGCTTCCATGCCCTGGCTATTATAAACAGTGCTGCAATGAACATTGGGGTACACGTGTCTCTTTCAATTCTGGTTTCCTCGGTGTGTATGCCCAGCAGTGGGATTGCTGGATCATAAGGCAGTTCTATTTCCAGTTTTTTAAGGAATCTCCACACTGTTTTCCATAGTGGCTGTACTAGTTTGCATTCCCACCAACAGTGTAAGAGGGTTCCCTTTTCTCCACACCCTCTCCAGCATTTATTGCCTGTAGACTTTTGGTTCACAGCCATTCTGACTGACGTGAAATGGTACCTCATTGTGGTTTTGATTTGCATTTCTCTGATAATGAGTGATGTTGAGCATCTTTTCATGTGTTTGTTAGCCATCTGTATGTCTTCTCTGGAGAAATGTCTGTTTAGTTCTTTGGCCCATTTTTTTGATTGGGTCATTTATTTTTCTGGAATTGAGCTGCAGGAGTTGCTTGTATATTTTTTAGATTAATTCTTTGTCAGTTGTTTTGTTTGCTATTATTTTCTCCCATTCTGAAGGCTGTCTTTTCACCTTGCTTATAGTTTCCTTCATTGTGCAAAAGCTTTTAAGTTTAATTAGGTCCCATTTGTTTATTTTTGTTTTTATTTCCAAAATTCTGGGAGGTGGGTCATAGAGGATCCTGCTGTGATTTATGTCGGAGAGTGTTTTGCCTATGTTTTCCTCTAGGAGTTTTATAGTTTCTGGTCTTACATTTAGATCTTTAATCCATTTTGAGTTTATTTTTGTGTATGGTGTTAGAAAGTGTTCTAGTTTCATTCTTTTACAAGTGGTTGACCAGTTTTCCCAGCATCACTTGTTAAAAGAGATTGTCTTTTCTCCATTGTATATTCTTGCCTCTTTTGACTTAGATAAGGTGTCCTTAGGTGCACGGGTTTATCTACGGGCTTTCTATTTTGTTCCATTGATCTATATTTCTGTCTTTGTGCCAGGACCATACTGTCTTGATGACTGTAGCTTTGTAGTAGAGCCTGAAGTCAAGCAGGTTGATTCCTCCAGTTCCTTTCTTCTTTCTCAAGATTGCTTTGGCTATTTGAGGTTTTCTGTATTTCCGTACAAATTGTGAAATTATTTGTTCTAGCTCTGTGAAGAATACCGTTGGTAGCTTGATAGGGATTGCATTCAATCTATAGATTGAGTTGGATAGTATACTCATTTTCACTATATTGATTCTTCCAATCTGTGAACATGGTATATTTCTCCATCTACTTGTGTCATCTTTGATTTCTTTCACCAGTGTTTTATAGTTTTCTATATATAGTTTTCTATATATAGTTTTCTATATATATATATATATATATAGTTTTCTATATATATTTGTTTCTTTAGGTAGATATATTCCTAAGTATTTTATTCTTTTCGTTGCAATGGTGAATGGAATTGTTTCCTTACTTTCTCTTTCTGTTTTCTCATTGTTAGTGTATAGGAATGCAAGGGACTTCTGTGTGTTAATTTTATATCCTGCAACTTTTCTATATTCATTGATTAGCTCTAGTAATTTTCTGGTGGAGTCTTTAGGGTTTTCTATGTAGAGTATCATATTGTCTGCAAACACTGAGAGTTTTACTTCTTATTTTCCAATCTGAATTCCTTTTATTTCTTTTTCTGCTCTGATTGCTGTGGCCAAAACTTCCAAAACTATGTTGAATAGTAGTGGTGAAAGTGGACACCCTTGTCTTGTTCCTGACTTTAGGAGAAATGCTTTCAATTTTTCACCATTGAGGATAATGTTTGCTGTGGGTTTGTCATATATAGCTTTTATTATGTTGAGGTTGTTCCTTCTATTCCTGCTTTCTGGAAGGTTTTTATCTTAAACGGATGTTGAATTTTGTCAAAGGCTTTCTCTGCATCTATTGAGATAATCATATGGTTTTTATCTTTCAATTTGTTAATGTGGTGTATTACATTAATTGATTTGTAGATATTGAAGTATCCTTGCATCCCTGAGATAGAGCCCACTTGGTCATGATGTATGATCTTTTTAATATGTTGTTGGATTCTGTCTGCTAGAATTTTGTTAAGGATGTTTGCATCTATGTTCATTAGTGATATTGGCCTATAGTTTTCTTTTTTGGTGGCATCTTTGTCTGGTTTTGGTATTAGGGTGATGGTGGCCTCATAGAATGAGTTTGGAAGTTTACGTTCCTCTGCAATTTTCTGGAAGAGTTTGAGTGGAATAGGTGTTAGCTCTTCTCTAAATTTTCGGTAGAATTCAGCTGTGAAGCCATCTGGTCCTGGACATTTGTTTGCTGGAAGATTTCTGATTACAGTTTCAATTTCCATGTTTGGGATAGGTCTGTTAAGATTTTCTGTTTCTTCCTGGTTCAGTTTTGGAAAGTTATACTTTTCTAAGAATTTGTCCATTTCTTCCAAGTTTTCCATTTTATTGGCATATAGTTGCTGATAGTAGTCTCTTATGATTCTTTGTATTTCTGTTTTGTCTGTTGTGATTTCTCCACTTTCATTTCTAATTTTGTTGATTTGATTTTTCTCCCTTTGTTTCTTGATGAGTCTGGCTAATGGTTTGTCAATTTTATTTATCTTCTCAAAGAACCACCTTTTAGCTTTGTTGATTTTTGCTATGGTCTCTTTTGCATTTATTTCTGCCCTAATTTTTAAGATTTTTTTTCCTTCTACTAACCCTGGGGTTCTTCATTTCTTCCTTTTCTAGTTGCTTTGGGTGTGCTGCTGCTGCTGCTAAGTCGCTTCAGTCGTGTCCGACTCTGCGCGACCCCATAGATGGCAGCCCACCAGGCCCCTCCATCCCTGGGATTCTCCAGGCAAGAACACTGGAGTGGGTTAGGTTATTTGACTTTTTTCTTGTTTCTTGAGGTATGCCTCTACTGCTATGAACCTTCCCCTTAGCACGGCTTTTACAGTGTCCCATAGGTTTGGGGTTGTTGTGTTTTCATTTTCATTCGTTTCTATGCATTTTTTTATTTCTTCTGTGATTTGTTCATTATTCAGCAGCATGTTGTTCAGCCTCCAGATGTTGGAATTTTTAATAGATTTCCTCCTGTAATTGACATCTAATCTTACTGCATTGTGGTCAGAAAAGATGCTTGGAATGATTTCAATTTTTTTTGGATTTACCAAAGCTAGATTTATGGCCCAGGATGTGATCTATCCTGGAGAAGGTTCCATGTGCACTTGAGAAAAAGGTGAAATTCATTGTTTGGGGGTGAAATGTCTTGTAGATATCAATTAGTTCTAACTGGTCTATTGTATCATTTAAAGTTGTGTTTCCTTGTTAATTTTCTGTTTAGTTGATCTATCCATAGGTGTGAGTGGGGTGTTAAAGTCTCCCACTATTATTGTATTATCGTTAATTTCCCCTTTCATACTTGTTAGCATTTGTCTTACATATTGTGGTTTTCCTATGTTGGGTGCATATATGTTTATAATTGTTATATCTTCTTCTTGGATTGATCCTTTGATCATTATGTAGTGTCCTTCTTTGTCTCTTTTCACAGCCTTTATTTTAAAGTCTATTTTATCTGATATGAGTATTGCTACTCATGCTTTCTTTTGGTCTCATTTGTGTGGATATCTTTTTCCAGCCCTTCTCTTTCAGTCTGTATGTGTCTCTTGTTTACAGGTGGGTCTCTTGTAGACAACATATATAGGGGTCTTGTTTTTGTATCCATTCAGCCAGTCTTTGTCTTTTGGTTGGGGCATTCAAACCATTTACATTGAAGGTTATTATTGATAAGTATGATCCCTTTGCCATTTACTTTGTTGTTTTGGGTTTGAGTTCACCTTTCTGTGTTTCCTGTCTAGAGAAGATCCTTTAGCATTTATTGGAGCTTTAGCTTGTCTGTAAAGCTTTTGATTTCTCCTTTCATATTTGAATGAGATCCTTGCTGGGTACAGTAATCTGGGCTGTAGGTTTTTCTCTTTCATCACTTTAAGTATGTACTGCCATTCCCTTCTGGCCTGAAGAGTTCCTATTGAAAGATCAGCTGTCATCCTTATGGGAATCCCCTTGAGTGTTATTTGTTGTTTTTCCCTTGCTGCTTTTAATATTTGTTCTTTGTGTTTGATCTTTGTTAATTTGATTAGTATGGTCTTGGGGTCTTTTGCCTTGGGTTTATCCTATTTGGGACTCTCTGGGTTTCTTGGACTTGGGTGACTATTTCCTTCCCCATTTTAGGGAGGTTTTCAAGTATTATCTCCTCAAGTATCTTCTCATGGCCTTTCTTTTTGTCTTTTTCTTCTGGGACTCCTATGATTCAAATGTTGGGGCATCTAACATTGTCCCAGAGGTCTCTGAGGTTGTCCTCATTTCTTTTAATTCTTTTTTCTTTTTTCCTCTCTGCTTCATTTATTTCTACCATTCTATCTTCTACCTCATTTATCCTATCTTCTGCCTCTGTTATTCTACTGTTGGTTCCCTCCAGAATGTTTTTGATCTCATTTATTGCTTGGTAGGCTGCAGTCCATGGGGTCGCTAGGAGTCAGACACGACTGAGCGACTTCACTTTCACTTTTCACTTTCATGCATTGGAGAAGGAAATGGCAACCCACTCCAGTGTTCTTGCCTGGAGAATCCCAGGGACTGGGGAGCCTGGTGGGCTGCCATCCATGGGGTCACACAGAGTCGGACACGACTGAAGCGACTTAGCAGCATTGCATTATTCATTATATATTGACTCTTTTCTATTTCTTCTAGGTCCTTGTTAAACCTTTCTTGTATCTTGTCAATCCTTGTCTCCAGGCTATATATCTGTAACTCCACTTTGATTTCAAGATTTTGGATCATTTTCACTATCATTACTTGGAATTCTTTATCATGTAGATTCCCTATCTCTTCCTCTTTTGTTTGGTTTGGTGGGCATTTATCATGTTCCTTTACCTGCTGAGTAAAGGATTTCTCTGCCTTTTCATCTTGTTTATATTGCTGTGTCTGGGGTGGCCTTTGCATATTCTGACAGTTTGTGGTTCCTCTTTATTGTGGAGGTTCTTCCCTGTGGGTGGGGTTGTACAGGTGGCTTGTCAAGGTTTCCTGGTTAGGGAAGCTTGTGTCAGTGTTCTGATGGGTGGAGCTGAATTTCTTCTCTCTGGGGTGCAATGAAGTGTCCAGTAGTGAGTTTTGCGATGTCAGTGGGTTTGGTGTGACTTTGAGCAGCCTGTATATTGCAGCTCAGGGCTATGTTCCTGTGTTGCTGGAGAATTTGCGTGGTATGTCTTGCTCTGGAACTTGTTGGCCCTTGGGTGGTGCTTGGTTTCAGTGTAGGTATGGAGGCTTTTGATGAGCTCTTATCAATTAATATTCCCTGGAGTCAGGAGTTCTCTGGTGTTCTCAGGTTTTGGACTTAAGCCTCCTGCCTCTGGTTTTCAGTCTTATTCTTACAGTAGCCTCACAACTTCTCCATCTCCTTTCAAAGACAATGGGCTGCCTTTCTGGGTGCCTAATGTCTTCTGCCAGCATTCAGTAGTTGTTTTGTCAAATTTGCTCAGTGTTCAAATGTTCTTTCAATGAATTTGTGGGGGAGAAAGTGGTCTCCCCATCCTATCCCTCCATCATCTTAGGACCACCCCGAAAGTACATTATTTTTAACCAATCAGTTTAAAGGTAAAAATGGTTTAACAACATCTTTATGGATCCTCTTGATCCTTGAAATAAGTTGCCACCATTTTTCCTGCCCCCTGGCTGTTTTAAATGGATCAGTTGGATGGGCTTAAGATTAGTGAAGTCACTCAGTCATGTCCGACTTTGTGATCCCATGGACTGGAGCCTACCAGACTCTTTGGTCCATGGGATTTTCCAGGCAAGAGTACAGGAGTGGGTTGCCATTTCCTTCTCCAGATTAATGATCACCAATTATTTTTCCCTCAGGTATATGGAACAGAAGTTAATTATTGCCCTTCCTTGCTGACTGCTTAGCAATTTCTACCTCAATTGGATGGAATCACTGACTCAATGGACATGAGTTTGAGCAAGCTCCAGGAGATGGTGAGGGATAAGAGACCGGGTGTGCAAAGTCCATGGGGTCACAAAGAGTCAACTGAGTGACGGAACAACAACAATGGACTGACTGCTTGTGTCTATCTGAAATTCAGGTAAAGCCCCAGCCCCCAAGGTACCTATATTTAGAGACAGAGTTTTTATGAATGTAATTAAGTTATTAAGGTAAAATGTTCAGTTCAGTTCAATTCAGCCACTCAGTCATGTCCAACTCTTGAGACCCCATGAACTGCAGCACTCCAGGCCTCCCTGTCCATCACCAACTCCCAGAGTTCACGCAGACTCACGTCCATTAAGTCAGTGATGCCATCCAGCCATCTCATCCTCTGTCGTCCCTTTCTCCTCCTGCCCCCAATCCCTCCCAGCATCAGACTCTTTTCCAATGAGTCAATTCTTCACATGAGGTGGCCAAAGTACTGGAGTTTCAGCTTTAGCATCATTCCTTCCAAAGAAATCCCAGGGCTGATCTCCTTCAGAATGGACTGGTTGGATCTCCTTGCAGTCTGAGGGATTCTCAAGAGTCTTCTCCAACACCACAGTTCAAAAGCATCAATTCTTCGGCACTCAGCCTTCTTCACAGTCCAACTCTCATATCCATACATGACCACAGGAAAAACCATAGCCTTGACTAGATGGAACATTGTTGGCAAAGTAATGTCTCTGCTTTTCAATATGCTATCTAGGTTGGTCATAACTTTTCTTCCAAAGAGTAAGCATCTTTTAATTTCATGGCTGCAGTCACCATCTGCAGTGATTTTGGAGCCCCCCAAAATAAAGTTTAACACTGTTTCCACTGTTTACCCATCTATTTCCCATGAAGTGATGGGACCAGATGCCATGATCTTAGTTTTCTGAATGTTGAGCTTTAAGCCTACTTTTTCACTCTCCTCTTTCACTTTGATCAAGAGGCTTTTGAGTTCCTCTTCACTTTCTGCCATAAGGGTGGTGTCATCTGCATAGCTGAGGTTATTGATATTTCTCCTGGCAATCTTGATTCCAGCTTGTGTTTCTTCCAGCCCAGCCTTTCTCATGATGTACTCTGCATATAAGTTAAATAAGCAGGGTGACAATATACAGCCTTGACGTACTCCTTTTCCTATTTGGAACCAGTCTGTTGTTCCATGTCCAGTTCTAACTGTTGCTTCCTGATCTGCATATGTTTCTCAAGAGGCAAGGTCTGGTATTCCCATGTCTTTCAGAATTTTCCACAGTTTATTGTGATCCACACAGTCAAAGGCTTTGGCATAGTCAATAAAACAGAACTAGATGTTTTTCTGGAACTCTCTTGCTTTTTCGATGATCCAATAGATGTTGGCAATTTGATCTCTGGTTCCTCCTCCTTTCGAAAACCAGCTTGAACATCTGGAAGTTCACAGTTCATGTATTGCTGAAGCCTGGCTTGGAGAATTTTGAGCATTACTTTACTAGCATGTGAGATGAGTGCAAGTGTGTGGTAGTTTGGGCATTCCTTGGCATTGCCTTTCTTTGGGATTGGAATGAAAACTGGCCTTTTCCAGTCCTGTGGCCACTGCTGAGTTTTCCAAATTTGCTGGCATATTGAGTACAGCACTTTCATAGCATCATAAGGTAAAATGAGGTCATTATTATAACCCAGGTGGCACAGTAATAAAGAATCTGCCTGCCAATGCAGGAGACAAAAGAGACAAGGGTTCCATCCCTGGGTCAGGAAGATCCCCTGGAGAAACAAATAGCAACCCACTCCAATATTCTTGCCTGGAGAATTCCACAGACAAAGGAGCCTTACAGGCTACAGCCCATGGGATCACAAAAGAGTCAGATATGACTGAGCACACACATACACATGGGTGGAGCCTTCATCTGATGGGATTAGTGTCCTTAGGGAAAGACACTTGAGTGGAGAGAGCTCATAATCTTGAAAGGGACTATCTACAAGCCAGGAAGAGAGATCCCACCAGAAACCAATCCTGCCAGACTTTTGTCTGGGACTTCCAGCCTCCAGAAAATTTCTGATTTTTAGCCACCTAGCTTGTGGTATTTTGTGACGTCAGCTCTAGCAGAGTAATTCAATGGGGAAATCACAGCTCATTATAGGAGCACCAAAGGGTTCATAGAGTCCTCCTAAGAGAAAATGAAATTTAATATTAGATCCCTAGAATGAGTACGAGTTAGCAAGTCAAAAGGAGAGATGGTAGGGGGGCTGGGGGACAGTGTTGTGTGGAAATGTTTCCCAGGCAAACAGAGAAGCACCTGCAGAGAGCAAGACACATTCACAGTCCACCCTAAGTGGGAAGGGTGTAGTCGAGAAAGGACTAGCAGGACACTGTCACACAGGTCTTTTATAAACGTTTGTAAGAA
This sequence comes from Bubalus kerabau, assembly GCF_029407905.1. Lineage (NCBI taxonomy): Eukaryota > Metazoa > Chordata > Mammalia > Artiodactyla > Bovidae > Bubalus > Bubalus kerabau. The sequence continues at coordinate 3,796,848 of NC_073635.1, read as the reverse complement.
GTTGGATTTTACCCACAGATCATAAAAATGCTATTGCATTCCTAATATCATAAAAATTAACAATAACTGGAATCTTTTGTTCTATGTAAAACAATTTGCAATCTGGAAGGAAATTTCACTTTTGCAGTTTTTCAATCATTTGCTCAGTACCACATGGTTGGCCTTCAGTGACATTTGTTTAATAAATGATGGATTTAGGCCTTTTTTGAGGATATCATGATGCTCATCTTACCATTGAATATACCCATGGTTCCAAATCAAAAGGTTTTTTTAATGACCTCTTATCAACATGATAAGGGGGTCTTTCTCTAAAGAGATTCATGTTAAAACTCTGCCTTAAAATTCAGCCTTACAGTTAGTCAGGTTGCCACCTAAAATTCAGCTCTTGCGTTATCAGACCAGCCAAACAGTATTGGATTTGTAAAAGTCAGGTTTTAACCATCCACTCTGGCCTCCAGAACAATTCTGTGTATTCTTGCTCCTTCTGTAAGCTGCCGATCCTTGGATAAGTGTGACCATTACAGTTTTACGTTTCTCATGCTTCTGGAAAACAATAGCTAAAACATCAGAGTATAAAATAATGTTTTGTTCTGGGGTCTGCCAAGCGTGTCAGGTCAAATTCTCCTTTATTGGCCTTCAAATTGTTTTTTGAACTCCCCTAATAATATTGTACCACATTTGGTCTTTGGGAAAACAGGCTTTGAAAACAAGTGTTGATGGACCCTGACTGCCTGCTCTTTAGCACGTGAGACAGGTACACTCTCATCTTGGGGTCCTTGGTCCTCCTCCAGTCCTTCCACAGCACAGTGAATTCACAAATGCTAGGAGTCCACTGCCTGCTAGATACACCTTAGTCTCAGCATTTGGGAAAGATGGCTAGCTCTCAGAAATCTTGAAAATATTGTTTTCATATTGCCCATTTTTTTAATATGTATCTGGTCCATAGGAAGAAGCTCAATATGATAAAACTAAGAATCAGAGCTATGAAATGAGGAACATCACAACCCAAGCCTCAAGTCAAAAATGTGAGCAAACCCCTAGTCCCACCTGGCACCACTGCTGACCGGACTGGCAGTAAGAAGTCATTTGGAGGAAAGGTGTTTCCGTGATCAATAATCTTTGAACATGCTATTCAGAAATACCAGGCTTACATCTCAACAAGAGTCTTCCTGAGAAAGCAAGGAGATATCCAAATTGCTTCAGAAACAGCTGTCATTCAACCCTGATGAAATGCTAGAGAAAGATTGGTGAGGGCAGCTTCCTGAATTCTTCAGCATTCTGTGTGAAGATGGCTCTGGCCAAGTCACTGGGTCCATTTCACATAGAAATGGTGTTACCTACCTTCCCTCCCTGAGTAAACGGCTCTCACCTCAGCACAGGGTTCTCTCTGCTGGAATTCTGATGGTGCTCTTTCTTTTGGAGCAGCTACCAGCCTCGCCATGAAATTAAAAGATGCTTACTCCTTGGAAAGAAAGTAATGACCAACCTAGATGGTATATTAAATAGCAGAGACATTACTGTGCCAACAAAGATCCATCTAGTCAAGGCTATGGTTTTTCCTGTGGTCAGGTATGGATGTGAGAGCTGGACTGTGAAGAAAGCTGAGTGCCGAAGAATTGATGCTTTTGAACTGTGGTGTTGGAGAAGACTCTTGAGAGTCCCTTGGGCTGTGAGGAGATCCAACCAGTCCATTCTAAAAGAGAATGGGTGTTCTTTGGAAGGAATGATGCTAAAGCTGAAACTCCAGTACTTTGGCCACCTCATGCAAAGATTGACTCATTGGAAAAGACTCTGATGCTGGGAGGGATTGGGGGCAGGAGGAGAAGGGGACGACAGAGGATGAGATGGCTGGATGGCATCACTGACTCAATGGAAGTGAGTTTGAGTGAACTCTGGGAGTTGGTGATGGACAGGGAGGCCTGGCATGCTGCAATTCATGGGGTCGCAAAGAGTCGTACATGACTGAGCAACTGAACTGAACTGAACTGAACCAGCCTAGCCACCACCAGTCAAGGACAGAATCTCTACTGGCCACCTTTTCATTTTCACTCATCCTTGTCTGCTTGTCTGTCTTGGGTCAGGCTCTCTGGAAACATACCCTGAGATGAGATTCGCACTCATGTTTATTTGAGGATGCAGTTAGGATTGACGCATCCACAGGAGTGAAGGATGGAAGTGATGGGAAAGGATGTGTGTTAGAGGAAGGCGATGCATTGGGAGATGGTCACACAGCGGTCCGTCCTACAGAGACCACTGAAGCTAGCATGGTCCCTCAGAGTTGTCCCAGTTGAGGCAAGGAGGCCAGGGCTTTGGATTTCTAAATTGGCAGGTTCTTAGAGCAGGAGTGCTCCAGGAAGGGGTCATGGTCTCAGGCAAGGTAGTTCCAGCAGACAAAAGTGATTCCTGGGGAGGCACTCAGCTGTGAGCCTTCAGCAGCAGCATCCCCAGAATCTGGGGCCCTGGTGCTGGAAGGGGCACATGGGTGGGGACCCACAGCATTCACTACACTCTCTCACCTGACAATCTGAAGGGCAGCAAGGGGCATATGGGTGGGGACCCACAGCATTCACTACACTCTCTCACCTGACAATCTGAAGGGCAGCAAGTGGTGGAGGGGGTCTGGCTTAGGGTGATGAAGTCATGTTTTCTCCCCTCTGCATTTCGATGGGCATCCCCTGTTCATTCTTCCTCCCTCCTAAACTCCGGTGGTACATTAGGGAAATGCCCCAAGGGGGTCTTGTTTCGACTTCTTCAAAGTATCAGACTAAGGCAGGCAGCTTAGGCCAAGGGGCTTGTGGTTTTAAGTTCTGCAGTGCTTACTGAAGTAAAGTCGCTGAGTCGTGTCCGACTCTTTGCAACCCCATGGACTATAGCCTACAAGGCTCCTCTGTCCGGGGAATTTTCCAGGCAAGAGTACTGGAGTGGGTTGCCATTTCCTTCTCCAGGGGATCTTCCCCACCCAGGGATCGAACCCAGGTATCCCACATTGAAGGCAGACACTTTACCATCTGAGCCACCAGGGAAATCTCTAAGTACTTAGATAGGTTTAAATATATTATGTAATGTTTTTTACAAATTCTAATGCTTCTAATTTCTCTTGCTAGCTTTTAACTGCAAAATGCACAGGACTTCAGCTACATTCTGGTCCAATCATTTTTTGTCCACCATCCAAGAAGCCTTACAGACATTGTTTCTATGGGAAAATGTATATTGAGTTCCAGCTACTCAGTTCAAAAGAAGTCTTGGAACATTGCCCAGGTGGAGAATGCCACCCAGGTAGTGGCTGAAATGAGCACGCCGCAATTGTCAAACCCTTCAAACACACGGAGACCAACCAGCCCATTAAAAACCAGAGTTGCTCAGACTGGGGCTGGAGGGCCAAAGTATTGTTCTCGTCAATTTCTCCCCAACAAATAAATGCAGTAACACGCATTCCAAGACAAGGGAGGCTGACTCAGGAGTTCGCTCACTGTCAAGGAATCGCACTTGATCACTGGGACAAGCACACCTTGTCCAAGCAGCTCAACTGTCATTACCAGTGTGGTCTAGTCCCTGCTCCCTCATCTCCAGCACTCTCCCGGTCCCCTGCAAAGGGGACCAGCTCTGAGACAGGATGCGGGCTGCAGAGGCAGCTGGGGAAGGCGGCAGCCTCCACCTGTGACTTGCTCCCTATGGGCTGGGTGCTTGAAATGTCCCTTAACTCTCCTTGGCTCTTTTACCTGTGAAACTGCAAACAGCTTTTTCCAGAAAGACTCAATGTTCACTCACTAATCAGAGAAAAACCCGCCCTCAAAGGAGACACAGAACTCAGCACAGTCTCTGAGGAGTGCCTTTCTTTCTTCCTCAATGTGTGGGTGCCTGCTAAGTCACTTCATGATTCTTTGCGAACCTAGGGACTGTAGTCCGCCAGGCTCCCCTGTCCAGGGATTCTCTAGGTGAGAACAGTGGAGTGGGTTGCAGTGCCCTCCTCCAGGGGATCTTCCTGGGGATCCTCCTCCAGGGAGTCTTCCTGGACTCAGGGGTTGAACCTGCATCTCTTATGTCTCCTGCATTGGCAGGTGGGTTCTTTACCATGAGTGCCACCTGGGAAGCCCTTCCTCCTCAAAGAGGGTCAAGATTTCTGCGGTTGGAAGCCCTCTGATTCCTTTGAGCAGTGTTCACAATCGCAGGTGCTCAGCAGGCAAGGCAGCACCATGAAGGAAAGCAAAATTGGGAGATGCTCGCAGAGCAAAGATGCAGGCTAAATAAGTACCATTCATCACCTCCCAACAGTCAAGGAGTTTCAGATCCTGTCAATTCATCCCATGTGAGGGAGATGATGTGATTTACAAGTTCAAGTGCCCCAGTGGTTTGATTTGCATAAGCAAAGACTTTGGGGGCATGGAAACAAAGGATCAGTGTGCAGGACACGAGTATATTAGCATAGAGCATTCTGATTTCCAGACAGCCCAGGCCAGGCAGACAACCCCCACCCTCCCCACGCGTGCTGATTTTACAGAATTTGACAATTTCTCATCTACGGTAAGGAGAGAGGGTAGGGAGTTGGGGTGTGGAATGAGGTTTGTGGAAAGCCTCTCTTCTTAAGCACAATAATTAGTCTTCCCTCCCTTCTCCCACCACCTCTTTCTCTTCTGACGTTCATTCCAAGGCAGAAATACTCCACCTGATAAAACTGGGAGAGGCGGTCATCACCATTTCAAACACTGGAAAGCACAGGTGGGAGCTCTACCCTCTTCAGTACACACAGACACACATACACACACACACACATGTATTTATTTGTATCCTGTTTTATCATTCATTCATGGAATGTTGATTCTGCTGTGCTGTGTTTAGTCACTCAGTTGTGCCTGACTCTTGGAGACCTCATGGACAGTAGCCCGCCAGGCTCCTCTGTCCATGGGGATTCTCCAGGCAAGAATATTGGAGAGGGTCAGTTAGGAAACTTGGAGTCTCAGGTTTAGTCCTGACTTTGCCACATTTGCTCTCTGGGCAGGTCACCTGTGTCCTCTGCATCCAAGTTTTCTCCTCTGTAAAATAGAGATGGACCAGAAAACCTCTAGGCCTCCTTCCATCCCTAACATGAAAGAAATGAGTAAGACAGCCCAGTGCATGGTCATAGCAGACAGGCTCAAGCACTGGCCTGTGAGGGCTGAAGACCATGGGGAGTGTCCCAGAAACTCCACCTTAAGCTTGCTGTCACCTGTCACTGTAAGAGTGTGTCACCTACCCTCCCTGAGCCAGTCTCTACTCCTTTGAAAGAAGACTGTCGACAAATGTGTCTTAGGGCTGTTGGGTGAGTTAAATATAGTACTTCTATGTGAAAAGCACTTTGCAAATTATAAATGCAATACACTGTTACTAATGTGTTAACTCAGATGAAATTGAAATTCCAAGTACTAACAGCAGGATGTTGTGAAGCAGCCCTTTAATCCATTGGTTTTCAGGGGAGTGGAGTTGGGAGTGATTTTACCCCCCAGAAGACATTTGGAGGGTCGTAGAGACCATTTTTTTTTTTTTGGTTACACCCAGGGACAGAGGACAGAGTCTGTTGGCATCTGCAGGACAGTGGCCAGAGGTACTGTTAAATGAGCATGGACCACCAACACTTAGATCCCAAAAGCGCCATGACAGTGCTCCAGCCAAAAGCAGTTTCCCTGAGAGATTTCATCACCAAGCTCTTAGCTGTAAGATTTCGGATGAAGCTTGTCTTATAACCAAAACGCACCATACTTGGAAGGGCAGAAAAATCATGAGCATGAAAATAACTCTGTAAAGGATGTACTTTTTTACTGGGGTCGGGGGAAGAGAGTCAAATCTCTGAAACACATTTATTATGTGTAATTTGGCAACAGGAGTTATAGAAAGAATATATGCAGATTGTACAAGGCATCAGTTAGACTGTGGGCTGAACTCTTTTGAGTCAGAATGTATTCCATCCTGTGCAAAAGAGTCACTCATTCTCTCTGGAAATCTGCCAATCTAAAGGTCTGCTGTGACAGACAATGTAAGGGTTTAAAATACTTGCTTTAATTGATATTTTTTTCAGTTACTGTTTAAAAAAATGTTTGGTCACTCGCCAGGTGTTAAGAATTTGAAGGGAGAGTAGTTCCACTGAATGTCTGTTGAGCATTTGTGCTGGAAACACTGCTTTCAACCCAGGCTGAACAGGGAACGTGATTCTGTTGGATCTTTAGTGGGTTGATAGTTTTAGTCTCCAACTGGTTCAACACCTCAGATGGAGAAAAATAAATTCTGAAACCAGAAACTTTTATTTCACATTTAAATAGCAATATTTTTGTCCCAAAGGAAAAAAAGGAAAAAAAATATAACTTTAAACACATTTGAATTATTTCTCACCATAATGACTTAAGGAGGATGGTACCATAAATGCAGGGAAAAAAATTATAAGGAATAAAAAAGCTTTGAAAATGAGATTAGAACTCACAACTCACAACTCACAACTCACAACTTTTAAGTTATTGAAGCTAATACCAACAATTCTGAAAATACAATAGTTACCCTCTCTACACCTACTCCTTAAACTTGACATTTTTGTGTTCCATGTTACTCCAATATGTTCCATGTTACTCCAATAAAAAACCTCTGAAAGGTTTTTTGGGTTTGTTTTTGTTTTTTGAATCACAGTTACTTGGTAGATGAGGGTGTTGCGGTGCTGACCCATTCCCTCTTGACCTGACATGATTAGACCAGATTTGAGGCCTTGGGCCTGGTGTTAAGGTCTCTGACTCCTGACACTTTGACGGAGCTGAGAGTTCTTTCTTTTCCCTCTTGAAATTGCGTGGGCCCTGGCACGGACCCTGTCCACTGAGATGAAGGGCCTGGCAGTGAAATCGAGTAGTGGAGGTGAAGCCCTTGTGGAACACACAGCAGAAGCTTCATGGCTTTGAGGCGAACGGAGGTCACTGCTCCTGGGAGCTCGGTGAGGAGGCACTGGCCACACCTTAGGAAGCCCTGGTTCCGTAGTGCGTCGGCCACTGTGGGCTCTTCACGAGGAGGCGGCTGATTAACGTATATGCAGGTAACACTCCAGAGTTTTCCTGTGTCTGAATATAAACTTGGCCCTTTTGAAATGGCATGAAATTGTCAAGTCACTGGGGTGCCATTTTTTAAATTCCTTCTACAATGAACTAAGTGGCACCTCCCAAGATTTACCCCATGTTCAAAAATTGTTCTTATAATTAAAGAATAGAATCTCCTGATAAAACTCTATAATTTAGGTCCCAGAAGAATCCAACTATTGGGGGCTTGCTTTTGTCCCTGTTCTTCCCCTAGGATCTAGGTGAACTCTGAAACTCTCTAATTAGCAGTTGATGATAAAAACTTTGTGAAAAAGCATTATTCTACTATTTCCTAACACACATGCACACATACACATTTTCTTTGTAGAACTCACTTTTGAGGTTTCTGGTTAAAGACAACCCCAGCTTCAAAAAGGCCTTTTGGTTTGAGGCAGCAAGAGAAGAGCTCAGGAGGTACCTCTCAGAACAGTCAGATTGTTTTCGTTCAAGACCGAGTATGGGAATGGCTGAAGGTGGAGGGAAGGAGGTTTATTCTCCACTGACGTGTGGATGTTCAAAGTGAAGACCTTCTCAGAGCTGCCTAGGTTGGGAAATAAGTGAAGTGAATGTGTTAGTCACTCAGTTCAGTTCAGTCGCTCAGTCGTGTCCAACTCTTTGCGACCCCATGAATCGCAGCACGCCAGGCCTCCCTGTCCATCACCAACTCCCGGAGTTCACTCAGACTTACATCCATCGATTCAGTGATGCCATCCAGCCATCTCATTCTCTGTCATCCCCTTCTCCTCCTGCCCCCAATCCCTCCCAGCATCAGACTCTTTTCCAATGAGTCAATTCTTCGCATGAGGTGGCCAAAGTACTGGAGTTTCAGCTTTAGCATCATTCCTTCCAAAGAAATCCCAGGGCTGATCTCCTTCAGAATGGACTGGTTGGATCTCCTTGCAGTCCAAGGGACTCTCAAGAGTCTTCTCCAACACCACAGTTCATAAGCATCAATTCTTCGGCACTCAGCCTTCTTCACAGTCCAACTCTCACATGCATACATAACCACAGGAAAAACCATAGCCTTGACTAGACAGACCTTTGTTGGCAAAGTAATGTCTCTGCTTTTGAATATGCTATCTAGGTTGGTCATAACTTTCCTTCCAAGGAGTAAGCATCTTTTAATTTCATGGCTGCAGTCATCATCTGCAGTGATTTTGGAGCCCAGAAAAATAAAGTCTGACACTGTTTCCTCTGTTTCCCCATCTATTTCCCATGATGTGATGGGACCGGATGCCATGATCTTCGTTTTCTGAATGTTCAGCTTTAAGCCAACTTTTTCACTCTCCACTTTCACTTTGATCAAGAGGCTTTTGAGTTCCTCTTCACTTTCTGCCATAAGGGTGGTGTCATCTGCATAGCTGAGGTTATTGATATTTCTCCCGGCAATCTTGATTCCAGCTTGTGTTTCTTCCAGCCCAGCCTTTCTCATGATGTACTCTGCATATAAGTTAAATAAACAGGGTGACAATATACAGCCTTGACGTACTCCTTTTCCTATTTGGAACCAGTCTGTTGTTCCATGTCCAGTTCTCACTGTTGCTTCCTGATCTGCATACAAATTTCTCAAGAGGCAGGTCAGGTGGTCTGGTGTTCCCATGTCTTTCAGAATTTTCCACAGTTTATTGTGATCCACACAGTCAAAGGCTTTGGCATAGTCAATAAAGCAGAAATAGATGTTTTTCTGGAACTCTCTTGCTTTTTCAATGATCCAGCAGATGTTGGCAATTTGATCTCTGGTTCCTCTGCCTTTTCTAAAAGCAGCTTGAACATCAAGAAGTTCATGGTTCACGTATTGCTGAAGCCTGGCTTGGAGAATTTGGACCATTACTTTACTAGCGTGTGAGATGAGTGCAATTGTGTGGTAGTTTGAGCATTCTTTGACATTGCCTTTCTTTGGGATTGGAATGAAAACTGACCTTTTCCAGTCCTGTGGCCACTGCTGAGTTTTCCAAATTTGCTGGCATATTGAGTGCAGCACTTTCACAGCATCATCTTTTAGAATTTGAAATAGCTCAACTGGAATTCCATCACCGTCACTAGCTTTGTTCGTAGTGATGTTTTCTAAGTTAGGGGATCTTAAATAAGCAGGGAGGAACTTTCCCTGAGAAAGCAGTACCATCCCTGGTAGGGCCACCTACACAGGCTAGTTTTGTTAGCACAATTGGAACAGAAGCGCCTCAGAACCAAGCCTCTGGGAGAACAATCACCTAGAATAACAAAGAGATACAGGGAGAAAACTCATCTTAGTGAAAATGATGTTTATTCAAAAATACTTCCAGAGGCTATCACACTTCAAAGAGTAAAGATACTTTTTTCTTTCTGTAACAAGGAAATTGAGCCAGTCACACTGTTAGAGCAGTAGTGGCAAAGGAGGCTCGGCCAGACCTAAGAGGCAGGCAGGAACGTATAAGACCCTTAGGTGCAGTTCGTGGTCTCTGCTGGAGAGTGAGGGATTCTGGGGAAAGAGGTGCAGCAAGCATCCCTACAGTGTCTGCCTCAGAACAGTAAGACAACGTCCTGAGATCAGAGCACACCGGCTTACCCTCGCCTAGGTTTTATATTGAAAATAATTACCAGTATACATCTGACACAGAAGTGCTTTAAAATAGAACGAAATGAGCTTGATAAATATGAAAGGGCAAGAAGGTATACCTAATTATTTCTATTCCCTTTGCTAATAACTTACCCTTTGTGGCTCCCTCTGTTTCTCAAATCTGAAGTTGTTATATGGATCAAAACAAAGTCAATTTTTTAAAAAGACTTTAAATAAATGACTTTACTTTTTAACTGTATTTAAATAAATAAAAAAGACTTTGAGTAAAGAAAGAAAAAGAGTCTGTTTAAAGAAATATATTCTGAGACACATTTGTTTAGTTTCCTCATTCCCTACCCTGATATTAAGCCAATGTTACACACACTCTCCTAGTGAAATGTTTAAGATAAAACAAGATTTAATAAATGTTTCCAGTTTATCTGAGAACAATCACCCTTCTCCCTCTGTCTCTTCATTCACTACATTTTTGCCCATAAGGAACACCATATCTGAACAATCCATTTTAGAAATAAACAAAGTTCTGTGGGTGGCTGATCTCAGATTGGGTCTGAGATTCATCTTCATATCAACACTAATCTGTGTTGTCTTCCAGTCCTGGCGCTTCCTCAACCTCCAGTGGAAGGCATTCCCCTGGCAAACAGAAGATCCATCTTTCAGTTGTCCCAGAAGGTTCTTTCTCAACATGAATGTTTCCATGAGTACTTTGTATCCTGTTGACTATAACCCTATTACCTCAATTGGGACCAGATGTTGTATGTTGTGAAAAACTAATATTCATCTCAAAAATTTCATTTAGATCATTGTATGTGAAAACTGAGAGGTAAATGCAGGGCTAAGGCAATAGAGTGCAAAAACATGGAAAAATTCTGAAATAGCTTATTCTTGCTATGCACTTTATCTTCTGGAAGTAAAAGCAGCAAACTTTGCCAAGAATTGATTAGGAATTAATTATAAAAGTCTCTGATCTAAATCAAATAATTTATAAAATGAAAATAGAATTATTTTCATATAATGAAAACTATACTTTCCTGGGTATATCTGTTTTATTACATAGTATTATATACATTCTTAATAGCACTCTATGCTCATCAACATCATTTACTTTATATACATTTTTAGTTCAACTCTACGTCTAATGACACAGGATTCCAAACACGCACAGTTTTAAGGAAAAATCCATCTTTGATAAACTGCCCAGTAGACACTAATAATGTCAAATATTTTTAAAAGCTTACCAAATAATGGTAGATTTTTTAGTTATCATTAAAGTTTTGAAACAGAATGCCTAATACATATTGACCAACCCAGAGAAATTGTTACAGGATTCCAGAACAGTGAGGTGCTATTAGGTGGTGCTCTTAGATGTTCACCAAAGGCTATTCATTACTCAAGGCCAGGAAATAATTTTGAGGCTGCTAAAGAAATGGAGTGTGACCATTATTCAAAAAGGATATTTGAATTCAGGTGTCAAAAATTTGATTGGCATTCGTTTTAGGATGTCCCACTTTTGCATTCCAATCCCCTATGATGAAAAGGACATCATTTTTTGGTGTTATTTCTTTTTTCGGTGTTAGTTCTTTTTTTAATGTTAGTTCAGATATGCAGATGATACCACTCTGATGGCAGAAAGTGAAGAGGAACTAAAGGGCCTCTTGATGAGGGTGAAAGAGGAGAGTGAAAAACTGGCTTAAAACTCAACATTCAAAAAAGAAAGATCATGGCATCTGGTCCCATCACTCCATGGCAAATAGATGGGGAAACAGTGACAGACTTTATTTTCTTGGGCTGCAAAATCACTGTGGATGATGACTGCAGCCATGAAACTAAAACATGCTTGCTCCTTAGAAGGAAAACTATGACAAACCTAGACAGCATATGAAGAAGGAAATGGCAGCCCACTCCAGTATTCTTGCCTGGAGAATCCTGTGGATGGAGGAGCCTGGTGGGCTGCTGTCCATAGGGTTGCACAGAGTTGGACACAACTGAGGCAACTTAGCATGCATGCATACATGCGTGCATTGGAGAAGGAAATGGCAGCCCACTCCAGTATTCTTGCCTGGAGAATCCTTTGGATGGAGGAGCCTGGTGGGCTGCTGTCCATAGGGTTGCACAGAGTCAGACACAACTGAAGCAACTTAGCATGCATGCATACATGTGTGCACTGGACAAGGAAATGGCAACCCACTCCAGTGTTCTTGCCTGGAGAATCCCAGGGATGGAGGAGCCTGGTGGGCTGCCATCTATGGGGTTGCATGGAGTCGGACATGACTGAAGCAACTTAGCAGCACTAGCAGCAGACAGCATATTAAAAAGCAGAGGTATCCCTTTGCCAACAAAGGTCTGTCTAGTCAAAGCTATGGTTTTTCCAGTAGTCACATATGGATGCGAGAGTTGGACCATAAAGAAGGCTGAGCACTGAAGAACTGATACTTTCAAATTGTAGTACTGGAGAAGACTCTTGAGAATTGTTTGGACTTCAAGGAGATCAAACCAGAAAATCCTAAAATAAATCAACCCTTAATATTTATTGGAAGGATTGATGCTGAAGCTCCAATACTTTGGCATCTGATGCAAAGGGCAGACTCTTTGGGAAAGACTCTGATTCTTGGAAAGAATGAAGGCAAAAGGAGAAGAGGGCAGCAGAGGATGAGATAGTTAGATAGCATCACTGACTCAATGGACATGAATTTGAGCAAACGCTAGGAGATAGGTGTTGCAAGAGGGCATCAGAGGGCAGACACACTGAAACCATACTCACAGAAAACTAGTCAATCTAATCATACTAGGACCACAGCCTTGTTTAACTCAATGAAACTAAGCCATGTCCGTGGGGCAACCCAAGATGGGTGGGTCATGGTGGAGATATTTGACAGAATGTGGTCAACTGGAGAATGGAATGGCAAACCACTTCAGTATTCTTGCCTTGAGACCCCATGAACAGTATGAAAAGGCAAAATGATAGGATACTGAAAGAGGAACTCCCCAGGTCAGTAGGTGCCCAATGTGCTACTGAAGATCAGTGGAGAAATAACTCCAGAAAGAATGAAGGGATGGAGCCAAAGCAAAAAGAATACCCAGCTGTGGATGTGACTGGTAATAGAAGCAAGGTCCGATACTATAAAGAGCAATATTGCATAGGAAGCTGGAATGTCAGGTCCATGAATCAAGGCAAATTGGAAGTGGTCAAACAGGAGATGGCAAGAGGGAATGTTGACATTCTAGGAATCAGCGAACTGAAATGGACTGGAATGGGTGAATTTAACTCAGATGACCTTTATATCTACTACTGCGGGCAGGAATCCCTCAGAAGAAATGGAGTAGCCATCATGGTCAACAAAAGAGTCTGAAATGCAGTACTTGGATGCAATCTCAAAAACGACAGAATGATCTCTGTTTGTTTCCAAGGCAAACCATTCAATATCACAGTAATCCAAGTCAATGACCCAACCTGTAATGCTGAAGAAGCTGAAGTTGAACGGTTCTATGAAGACCTACAAGACCTTTTAGAACTAACACCCAAAAAAGAAGTCCTTTTCATTATAGGGGACTGGAATGCAAAAGTAGGAAGTCAAGAAACACCTGGAGTAACAGGCAAATTTGGCCTTGGAATACGGAATGAAGCAGGGCAAAGACTAATAGAGTTTTCCCAAGAAACTGCACAGGTCATAACAAACACCCTCTTCCAACAACACAAGAGAAGACTCTATACATGGACATCACCAGATGGTCAACACCGAAATCAGATTGATTATATTCTTTGCAGCCAAAGATGGAGAAGCTCTATACAGTCAGCAAAAACAAGACTGGGAGCTGACTGTGGCCCAGAGCATGAACTCCTTATTGCCAAATTCAGACTGAAATTGAAGAAAGTAGGGAAAACCACTAGACCATTCAGGAATGACCTAAATCAAATCCTTTATGATTATACAGTGGAAGTGAGAAATAAATTTAAGGGCCTAGATCTGATAGATAGAGTGCCTGATGAACTATGGAATGAGGTTTGTGACATTGTACAGGAGACAGGGATCAAGACCATCCCCATGGAAAAGAAATGCAAAAAAGCAAAATGGCTCTCTGGGGAGGCCTTACAAATAGCTGTGAAAAGAAGAGAAGTGAAAAGCAAAGGAGAAAAGGAAAGATATAAACATCTGAATGCAGAGTTCCAAAGAATAGCAAGAAGAGATAAGAAAGCCTTCTTCAGCAATCAATGCAAAGAAATAGAGGAAAACAACAGAATGGGAAAGACTAGAGATCTCTTCAAGAAAATCAGAGATACCAAAGGAACATTTCATGCAAAGATGGGTTCAATAAAGGACAGAAATGGTATGGACCTAACAGAAGCAGAAGATATTAAGAAGAGATGGCAAGAATACACAGAAGAACTGTACAAAAGAGAGCTTCACGACCCAGATAATCATGATGGTGTGATCACTGACCTAGAGCCAGACATCCTGGAATGTGAAGTCAAGTGGGCTTTAGAAAGCATCACTACGAACAAAGCTAGTGGAGGTGATGGAATTCCAGTTGAGCTATTCCAAATCCTGAAAGATGATGCTGTGAAAGTGCTGCACTCAATATGCCAGCAAATTTGGAAAACTCAGCAGTGGCCCCAGGACTGGAAAAGGTCAGTTTTCATTCCAATCCCAGAGAAAGGCAATGCCAAAGAATGCTCAAACTACCGCACAATTGCACTCATCTCACATGCTAGTAAAGTAATGCTCAAAAGTCTCCAAGCCAAGCTTCAGCAATACGTGAACCATGAACTTCCTAATGTTCAAGCTGGTTTTAGAAAAGGCAGAGGAACCAGAGATCAAATTGCCAACATCGCTGGATCATGGAAAAAGCAAGAGAGTTCCAGAAAAACATCTATTTCTGCTTTATTGACTATGCCAAAGCCTTTGACTGTGTGGATCACAATAAACTGTGGAAAATTCTGAAAGAGATGGGAATACCAGACCACCTGACCTGCCTCTTGAGAAATCTGTCTGCAGGTCAGGAAGCAACAGTTAGAACTGGACATGGAACAACAGACTGGTTCCAAATAGGAAATGGAGTACATCAAGGCTGTATATTGTCACCCTGTTTATTTAACTTATATGCAGAGTACATCATGAGAAAGGCTGGGCTGGAAGAAACACAAGCTGGAATCAAGATTGCCGGGAGAAATATCAATAACCTCAGATATGCAGAAGACACCACCCTTATGGCAGAAAGTGAAGAGGAACTCAAAAGCCTCTTGATGAAAGTGAAAGTAGAGAGTGAAAAAGTTGGCTTAAAGCTGAACATTCAGAAAATGAAGATCATGGCATCCGGTCCCATCACATCATGGGGAATAGATAGGGAAACAGAGGAAACAGTGTCAGACTTTATTTTTCTGGGCTCCAAAATCACTGCAGATTGTGACTGCAGCCATGAAATTAAAAAAACGCTTGCTCCTTGGAAGGAAAGTTATGACCAACCTAGATAGCATATTCAAAAGCAGAGACATTACTTTGCCAACAAAGGTTTATCTAGTCAAGGCTATGGTTTTTCCTGTGGTCATGTATGGATGTGAGAGTTGGACTGTGAAGAAGGCTGAGTGCCGAAGAATTGATGCTTTTGAACTGTGGTGTTGGAGAAGACTCTTGAGAGTCCCTTGGACTGCAAGGAGATCCAACCAGTCCATTCTGAAGGAGATCAGCCCTGGGATTTCTTTGGAAGGAATGATGCTAAAGCTGAAACTCCAGTACTTTGGCCACCTCATGCGAAGAATTGACTCATTGGAAAAGAGTCTGATGCTGGGAGGGATTGGGGGCAGGAGGAGAAGGGGATGACAGAGGATGAGATGGCTGGATGGTATCACTGACTCTATGGACGTGAGTCTGAGTCAACACTGGGAGTTGGTGATGGACAGGGAGGCCTGGCATGCTGCAATCCATGGGATCTTAAAGAGTCGGACATGACTTAGTGACTGAACAACAGCAACAAAATTTTAGAATAATTGACAAGGGAAATGTCAACTATCTTGATATTTGAGCCCATATAAAAGGAATTTGAAATTTTGGATAGGCATAAAATCATCAAAGAAGACCTCAGCAACTCTTAGTTGGGCTGTCTCAGTTTAGCCATGCTGTTATCTCTTTGTGTGCATGTGTGCTAAGTCGCTTTAGTTGTGTCTGACTCTTTGTGACCCTATGGGCCATACGGCCCACAGGCTCCACTGTCCATGGGATTCTCCAGGTAAGAATACTGGAGTGGGTTGCTCTAGGGGATCTTCCCAACCCAGCAACTGAACCCTCATCTCTTACATCTACCTTCATTGACAGGCAGGTTCTTTACCACTATTACCACATGGGAAGCCCTATTACCACTATGGTATTGTAAAAATTCAAATAAATATTGAAAGTATTTTTCCTCACCTGTTTCTGTCTGGTAAAAGTATTCATGAAGAACTTAAGTATTGGAGCCATGCTTAAGTGGTAGAGAATTATGTGATAGAAGTTAATTATTAGAATTAATAGAACTAAGATATCTGATACAATTCCCTTTATTTAACAGATAAAATATTCAAATCTGGAGAAGCTAAATGCTTTTTCTAAGTACACATGAGGACTCGGTGGGAGACTGGTAAACTTGAGGGTGGGGGTCTCTGAAACTGCACTGCTGATGGGCATCCCACATCCACCACTTGGTGACTGTGTAATCATAGTTTTTCCCTTCATTAATCTTTCTTGGGTTTTATTTCAACTTCTTCCTTTGTAAAACAGACATAATAATAGTAGAGTGGAAGCCCTCTTATTTAGCATTACAAAGACAAATGTATCAAAATGTAAGCAATGATGTGTTAAGAAATACACACTAAATTGTTTATTCTTCATCTAAAGCATATTTATTTACCCACCTTTCATGTAGGGTCAAGGTCTTTTGAGTTCTTTTAACTGGTCTAATAATTAATTGACCAAGGCAGATTAACAAGAGAAAAAGACTAATTTAATTCATAGACACAGAGCTCTCATTGAAATAGGACCCCTGAAGTGAACAAAGTAGGCTGTATATTATTTTTTTACAAAGAAAAAAAGTATCTGTGAAAGAGGCTTGTGCTTGGGGAAGCAGACTAATGAAGAAGTAATAAAGCCTGTTTATATAGCTTTCTTAGCCTTGAATTCCCTAACTTTGTTGATAAGAAATCTCTCTATCCCCCTGGTATAGGAAGGACACTTTCACATGGAAGATTTATTTCCTACTTTCAGGGGAAATGTGGAGGGTAAGAGTGTTTTCTGTATCTTTTTTTTACCAACTGCTTCTCAAGTAACTTTAATTCTAAATAATCTCTATGCCATTGAGGTATGTGTTGGGGCAGCCTGCCCTTGGACCTAACACAGGAAATCGATAAATCCTTGTATGTAGATATCATTCTTTCTTCTCTACATTTTTTTTCCACATTGATATTCAAAATTGACTTTGGAAGAAAAAAACAAAATTAACTTTGATTCTCTGTTAAGTTATATTAATAAAAATTACTAGTGGATTACATTATATATCCAGTGTTAGTTACAAGAGTAAAGACTGGTGATTAATTCTAGAATCATGCTAAATACAGTCCCTGTAATATAATAAAAATGTTTTTATTTTTTAAGAGTTAGTCTATAATTTTCTCACAACTAAGATGCATATAGTTTGAGTCAGATACTGTATGCCACTGATTCTGATCTGCACACTTACCCACATTTTAATATCTTGAAGATCTGGATGCTTTCTTACTGCCCATGGCATGTCATAATTACTGCGGACCAGGTGGCAGCCATAACATACAATGTTGCTGCACGTTTACGCTCCTTAAACGTATCAACATCAAAATTCAGAAGTGACAGTAACTTGAAGAGAATCACAGAATCAATAGATCAGTCATTTGAGGAATCACTAGCAATCTCAGTGGCCCAGAGCACCATACAACGGTATGGAAAATTACAAGCACCAAAAACTCTGACTTGAAGTAATTCAAAAGAATTTGAAGTTTTAGGAACAATACTCAATTCCTTTCACTTATATTTTTGTTTTTTGCATATTCACAAGAAGGTTGTATGATCAAAACTACAGTGTAAAGTGTACAGTTCAGTTCAGTTCAGTTCAGCCGCTCAGTCGTGTCTGACTCTTTGCGACCCCATGAATCGCAGCACGCCAGGCCTCCCTGTCCATCACCAACTCAAGCACCAATCATATCCGACTCTGTGTGACCCCACAGACTGTGGCTCCTCTGTCCATGGGATTCTCCAGGCAAGGATACTGGAGTGGGTTGCCATTCCCCTCTCCAGAGATTCCCGATCCAGGGACTGAACTCGGGTCTCCTGCACTGCAGACAGATTCTTTACTGTCAGAGCCTATATGTTTAACAAATATAAAGAACTGTCATTGATATTATATAAAGATTAAAATGATCCTGACTATAATGCAATAACTAGTACCAGAGTAGCATTCTGATCATAAACAAGTGTAGTAATGGGTCAGATATAGGAGGCATTTGGGTTTCAGCACTGGATCACAAGCAGTTCAAGGCTGTGCTCCCTGAAAAAGGAACTCACAATGTGAGTCTCATTCATGATAACCCAGCTGTCTGACCGGGGACAAGTTAGGGTTTTTGTTGATTTTATTTTGCCCTCACCCAGAAGCATGCAGGGGTCTTTGCTCCCCAACCAGGGATCAAACCTGTGCCCCCTGCACTGGGAGCATGGTGTATTAACCACCGGACCACCAGAGGAATCTTGGGACAACTTCTTGACTACAGTGTGGTGAGCTGGAGTCCAAGGGGCAATCCATCTGTGCTAAGGAGGCAGAGATCAGAGTTGGAACAGCTGGAATATATAGGGCCAGGACCCCAGAAGCAGAAGATATACACAGTAGGGACTTTAAATGTTGGACAGAAGATTCCTCATATACCGCATGACCAAAGGCTGTGCTGTGCACGGTCAAACTGATATCACACAAGGCTTCCAGAAAGCAGCTGCTGCAGGGTTAAACCTGGAAAAGAGATAATAGTGGTCAAGCAGTGCTTGTTAAAATTTCACTAGCACTTTGGATATCCTCCAGGACAACAAAACACTGCCTTTTAGAAGTAAGACCTATGCCTTTTTCCTTACCTACCCAAATAAAACCTAAAACCAAACCCTGACAAGATCTCCTGGAAGACAAAGTGCAGAAATTGAGTCCCATCAAGTGAGAGGCTGAAAAACCCCTCCAAACATCTTTCCAAACATCTATCCTAACAAAGCAAATTACTAAGGCCAAGATTATAAAGTGAAAAGTGACCAGCCAGCAATTGAACTGCCCACTAAAATGAAATCAACATTTTCCAGAATCTCTACAATGTGCTATCAAAGATGACTACTGAATAACCAAATCCATAAAGAAACAAGAAAACATGAGTCATATTCAGCACAAAAAAAAAAGGAAAAAAAACCTGCCAAAATAATTCATCCCGCAGATTACTCATGCGTTGGATTTAACAAAGACTTTAAAGGAGCAACTGTAAATATGTTCAAAGAGCTAAAGAAAAGTTATTTGAAAAGTAAAATAAAGTATGGTTAGCCATAAATAAATAGATAGGAAATCTCAGAAGAGAAATAAAAATTGTAAATATAAATTGTACAACTTCAAGTAAAATGACTAAAATGAGAGAATGGAGGTTAACAGTATCTTAGAGCTGGCATGAGAAAGAATTAGTGATAGTGAAGATATACAAAAAGCAATAATTCAACCTGAAAAGCAGAGAGAAAATATTTAAGAAAAACGTACAGAGCTTCAAGAGGTCTTAATTATTGCAATTGGAAAATGATAGATAGACGATAGATACAGACAGAAGAAAGAAAGGATGCGAGGGAGGGAGTGAGGAAGGGCATGATTTGAAAAGAGAAATGGAGAAACAGACTTATCTCTATTTACAGACCATATAAGTTTCTCTACATAAAATTTCAAAGGAATCTACAAATTTTTTGAAATTGATTAATGAATTTATTAATAGCTAGCAAAAGTTTAACATATAAAAATCAATTACATGTCTATACCCCAGCAAAAAATTGGAAAATTGAATTAATTGAATAAATTTAATTTGAAAAGCACATGATCTCTATACTAAAAACTGCACAGCATTATGGACAGCCACTGCAGCAGACTAATTGGAGAGAAATATACAGTATTACAAGTCCAAGTTCATAAACTAGAAGGCTTGATATGGTGCACATTCTCCTCAAATTTGAATTACAGATTCAAGCAATTTTACTTAAAAGTCATAGTACTAGACATTAGTAAGCTCATTCTAAAATTGATATACAAATAAAAGGACCTAGAATAATGAAAAAATTTCAAAATCAAAGAACAAACTAGAATAATCACACCATCTCATTTTAAGACTTACTAAAAGTCACAATAGTCAAGACAAGGTGGTAATGATATAATGGCAGACAAACATCTCATGAAAATAAAATAGAGTCCAAAAACCTATATACATATGTGTGGCCAACTGATTTTTCCCAAAAGCCAAAATGTCATCAAATAGAGAAACATATTCACTTCATCAAGAGATGCTGAAACCAGTAGATATCTGTATGAAAAAAAAACAAAACAAAACAAAAAAAAAAGAATCTTGACCCCCTAACTCACAACATAAATAAAATTAATTTAATAAAATTCATACTTAAAAGTAAAAACAACAAAATTCCTAGAGGAAAATATAGGAGAAAATCTTTGTAAATTTAATATAGGCAATGATTTAGTAAACCAAATACAAGTAATGATTGACATGTTGGACTTCACCAAAATTAAAAATTCTGACAGAGGTAGATTAGAGTAAGGCAAGGGCAGCCAAATCATGCAAGTTCAGAGTCAGCTTCTGTCTTTTTTAAAAGTTTGATATTTTGCTTATCATGAGCTTTCTATATTGTTTAATTTTTAAAATATTAGATTAATTTTTTTTTTTATCTTGAGTACTTAGTTTCCAGCATCCCTTTAACTTCTGTGCCTGAGACAAATGGCTTGTTCTCCTCACCCTTGTCCAGGCCTTGATCCCGTCCTTCCTATGTTCTGAACTCTGTATCCTCAAGTCACTGGGACCCACAGGCCTTTGGTTTTCTCTCCCAGTTATGTAGTCAGAACACCCTTTCCAGTTCATTACCTGGGGCAGTTATAGAAAGCACCTCAGCTCCTTTTATTCTCCTGGAATCACTCTCCATTTCTCATCTTCCAGTGGGTGAGAATCATTTTTTACATGTTTTGTCTAGTTTTCTACTAGCTTAAGAAGGGAAGGTAATTCTGGTCCTGAGCTCCATTATACCTGAAGCAGAAGTACTTACAAGAGTTTTGAAATGTATTTTTATACTTAGTGTATGTATGTTTAAGTGAATATGGCAAGCTTCTCAATATACCTCAATTTATACTGGTTTAGAAGAGATAGTTATCCAAAAAAATGTTAAGTATTACTAATCTTTAATTTATATTAATATTTTGCAGGTGGCCTAGTGACCATTAATTTTTATAATGTTGCCTTTTATTAAGCCTAAAAATATGTGGTTATTACTTGCAAGAATGCTGTGGAAAGTACACCGAACTTAAGTTATAGACAACGTTGGAGTGTGTGACATATGACTGTTGGAAAGAACCAGAAGTTTCCAGATTCCTTGAATGACAATGAAGTTATTTCTGTCTCACATGTGAAGATGTAGTCCATCTGCATGAAGCAGGCTAGAGATACAAAAAATTTGTATTCTTGCCTCTATTGCTATGAAACTTTGAAGATGTCTTATCTTTACTTCCCAGTTCAGGAATAAAGAAATAAATTCCAGGAAGGTGGACTAGACTTAGAGGCACAGGTCGGTTGCTCTCAAACTGCTGGTCTCTGGAGATGAAGGTGGGAACTGCCAGAAGGACAAGGAAGCTTCAGGTTCCTGCCTATGAAATGAAGATCAGAGAGAGTGGGAGGTTAGAGGCATCAGCTCATATAATCCTCAGACGTGACAATGGAAAGAATAGCTTGTGACCCAGCAGCTGCTGCCCACCCACCCATTCAGTTCAGTTCAGTTCAGTTCAGTCACTCAGTCGTGTCCAACTCTTTGCGACCCCATGAATCGCAGCACGCCAGGCCTCCCTGTCCATTATCAACTCCCAGAGTTCACTCAAACTCATGTCCATCGAGTCAGTGATGCCATCCCGCCATCTCATCCTCTGTCATCCCCTTCTCCTCCTGCCCCCAATCCCTCCCAGCATCAGAGTCTTTTCCAATGAGTCAACTCTTCACATGAGGTGGCCAAAGTACTGGAGTTTCAGCTTTAGCATCATTCCTTCCAAAGAACACCCAGGACCGATCTCCTTTAGAATGGACTGGTTGGATCTCCTTGCAGTCCAAGGGACTCTCAAGAGTCTTCTCCAACACCACAGTTCAAAAGCATCAATTCTTCGGCGCTCAGCCTTCTTCACAGTCCAACTCTCACATCCATACATGACCACTGGAAAAACCATAGCCTTGACTAGACGGACCTTTATTGGCAAAGTAATATCTTTGCTTTTTAATACTCTGTCTAGGTTGGTCATAACTTTCCTTCCAAGGAGTAAGGGTCTTTTAATTTCATGACTGCAGTCACCATCTACAGTGATTTTGGAGCCGAAAAAAGTAAAGTCTGACACTGTTTCCACTGTTTCCCCATCTATTTCCCATGAAGTGATGGGACTGGATGCCATGATCTTCGTTTTCTGAATGTTGAGCTTTAAGCCAACTTTTTCACTCTCCTCTTTCACTTTCATCAAGAGGCTCTTTAGTTCTTCTTTACTTTCTGCCATAAGGGTGGTGTCATCTGCTTATCTGAGGTTATTGATATTTCTCCCGGCAATCTTGATTCCAGCTTGTGCTTCCTCCAGCCCAGCGTTTCTCATGATGTACTCTGCATATAAGTTAAATAAGCAGGGTGACAATATACAGCCTTGACGTACTCCTTTTCCTATTTGGAACCAGTCTGTTGTTCCATGTCCAGTTCTAACTGTTGCTTCCTGACCTGCATATAGGTTTCTCAAGAGGCAGGTCAGGTGCTCTGGTGTTCCCATGTCTGTCAGAATTTTCCACAGTTTATTGTGATCCACACAGTCAAAAGCTTTGGCATAGTCAATAAAGCAGAAATAGATGTTTTTCTGGAATTCTCTTGCTTTTTCAATGATCCAGCGGATGTTGGCAATTTGATCTCTGGTTCCTGTGCCTTTTCTAAAACCAGCTTGAACACTTTGTTGCTGCTGCTAAGTCGCTTCAGTCGTGTCTGACTCTTCCCGACCCCATAGACGGCAGCCGGTCAGGCTCCACCGTCCCTGGGATTCTCCAGGCAAGAACACTGGAGTGGGTTGCCATTTCCTTCTCCAATGCATGAAAGTAAAAAGTGAAAGTGAAGTTGCTTAGTCGTGTCCGACTCTTCACAACCCCATGGACTGCAGCCTACCAGGCTCCTCCATCCATGGGATTTTCCAGGCAAGAGTACTGGAGTGGGGTGCCATTGCCTTCTCCCAGGAGGCCTTAAATATTTCATCCAGAGGGAGAGGTCATTTCACTCTATTGTGATCAACAGCATACACTTACAATAGAGAGCAGTAACCATATAAAAACAACTAAGAAATTTGTACTCATAAATTTTCTCCCTGAGGAATAAGATATTATTTAAATTAGTTTAGATTAAGAAAGCTATCTTTTTACTTCCTCTTACTCACCAACCGTAGCACAGGCTTCAGCATCTTCAAGCGTTGCAGCAACATGCTTATTGTAACACAAATATGAAAGAAACTGCCACTCTGCAAGGTGTAAAAGACCCATTCATTCTTTCTTTTTTCTTTTTTTTTTTTCAGTAAATTTATTTCTTTAGATAATATTGGTTTGCATCAAGTCACATAGTATTTTTGCTTGGAAAAATAAAGTTGTTAATCTAATAGAAAGTTCCTAATTTCCCACTGATAGATTAACATTACTCTAATTAGATCTAACTAAATATATTTGGAGCATAATCTCAACTCTTATTTTCTTTTTACTTATTGAAAAATGCAAAATCTAATTATTTTTTAAACAGAATTTACACATCTTATAAAGGCCTTGACATATGGTTTGAGTCTGTTGATTCTCTTTGCTATACAGCAAAAACTAAGACAACATTGTAAAACAACTATACTCCAATAAAAATTAATTTAAAAAATAAAAAAATTTGCTAAATCATGGGTGACAGTGCTAACTGATTAGAAAGTGTTTGCAGTGAGGAAATTGGTGGCAGTAAACATGTTCCAATGGTCTTCTGAAAACACGCGATTGTTGAATTAAAGAGGCCCATTCATTCCTAAAATGGTTCCATGCTCTCCCTGCTGAGGCTGCCAGCCACCTGCCAGTTGTGATGTATTTCATGATATAGACCAAGGGAGCTGGACAAGGATCACAAATTAATTTCCTTCCCAACAAATGACAAAACATACCATGAAAGCAGTGACCACTGGGTCTTGTCTTCTACCCCAGAGAAAACAGTTTCTCCTCTTCGACAACTGCTTTAAACTTGGAACGAACTCAGCAGTTCTTCCCTCTATGGCCACAACTGTCTAAGCCAGGTCTGTAAACAGAATGTTTGGAAAAGACTGCACAGCGCCTCTGATCCAGACCTCCCAACTTAGACAAGCTAATCAACACCCAGGAAACTATATGACTTGCACAAAATCAGCATAAATCAAAGACATACAACTCACACACTTATCCAATTATGAGAGTCAGGGGTACATTTCTTACTTGCCTTTTCCTGTCTACACAGCTTAAAGGTAAGTTTGTTGTTGTTCAGTTGGTAAGTTGTGTCCAACTCTTTGCAACCCATGGACTGTAGCCCACCAGGTTCCTCTGTCCATGGGTTTTCCCAGGGAAGAATGCTGGAGTGGGTCACTGTTTCCTCCTCCAGTGGATGTTCCTGGACCAGGGATCAAACCTGTGTCTCCTGCATTGCAGGCAGATTCTTTACCACTCAGCCACCTGGGAAGCCCCAAAGATAAGTATATTTTTATCCAAATTATGAAACTACCTTGCAAATATGTGATCAGGCTTCTAAGAGAGCCAACTAAAAAATCTAATTTAGTAAACATAAAATTAAATAAATTGAATTTGTAAAAAGATCAAGCCAAGGAAAAAGCAGGTACTAATTCCACCGCAAAACACTTGAGTGTTTATAATGGACAAAGGTGGGCTAGGTTGTAAGGAGGCTAAGGGGGAATATGAAAGAAATTTAAGATAACCTTTAGCATCAGCTATATATTGCTGCCAAAACCAAACAAGACAGAAAATGAAGCTGAGCATGTTAAGAAAAATTTATCATTGTTTATCAATTTATCATCAAATATTTTGGGATTTAGGGGGCTGACCACGCAGTTCTTCCAATCTCAACTGGACTCTGTGTCTGCAGCAGGCTGGTGACTGGAACAGGGTACCCTGATGACCTGGAGCCTAAGTACGAAAGCCTGAAGTGACAGATGGCTGGGCCTCTCTCCACTTGCTCTTTCATCCTGGGCTTCTTCACTGCGGCCGAGCGCTGCAAAGGAGCAAAAGCTACAGTCTTCTTGAAACCCCCACAGCACTGATTCTATTATGCTCTGTGGGACAATAGGAGGAGAAAAAGTCCAGCTCAGATGTAAGTGAAGAGTATACATTCTAGTTGGTTATCTATTTTATATACAGTAGTGTGTAAGTGTTAGGAGAAGGCAATGGCAACCCACTCCAGTACTTTTGCCTGGAAAATCCCATGGATGGAGGAACCTGGTAGGCTGCAGTCCATGGGGTCGCACAGAGTCGGACACGACTGAAGTGACTTAGCAGCAGCAGCAATGTAAGTGTTAATCCCACACCCCTAATGCACCCTCCCTTCCCTTTTGGTAACCATAAGTTTGTTTTGTCTATGGGTTTATTTCTGTTTTGTATGTAAGTTCACTCATATTTTCTGAAGGTTCCACATATAAGTGATATCATATGATATTTGTCTTCATCTGTTTGGCTTGTGTCTGTGTGTGTGTGTTAGTCGCTCAGTCGTGTCCGACTCTTTGTGACCCCATGGACTGTAGCCCGCCAGGCTCTCTGTCCATGGGATTTTCCAGCAAAAATATTGAAGTGGGTTGCCATTTCCTTCTCCAGGCTGCTCGGCTTACTTCACTTAATATATGATAAGTTCTGAGTCCATTCATGTTACTGCAAATTGCACTATTTCATTCATTTTTATGGCTGAGTAATATTCAGTTGTATGTACACCACATCCTCTTTATCCATTCATCAATGGATATTTAGGGTGCTTCCATGTCTTGGCTATTGTAAATAGCATTTCAGTGAACATTGGGATGCATATATATTTTCAAATTATGGTTTTCTCTAGATGTATACTTAGAGTGGGATAGCAGGATCATATGATAGCTACAAGCCAGGCTTCAGCAGTACATGAACCGTGAACTTCCAGATGTTCAAGCTGGATTTAGAAAAGGCAGAGGAACCAGAGATCAAATTGCCAACATCCGCTGGATCAACGAAAAAGCAAAAGAGTTCCAGAAAAACATCTATTTCTGCTTTATTGACTATGCCAAAGCCTTTGACTGTGTGGATCACAATAAACTGTGGAAAATTCTGAAAGACATGGGAATACCAGACCACCTGACCTGCCTCTTGAGAAATCTGTATGCTGGTCAGGAAGCAACAGTTAGAACTGGACATGGAACAACAGACTGGTTCCAAATAGGGAAAGAAATATGTCAAGGCTGTATATTGTCACCCTGCTTATTTAACCTATACACAGAGTACATCATGGGAAACGCGGGGCTGGAGGAAGCACAAGCCGGAATCAAGATTGCCGGAAGAAATATCAATAACATCAGATAAGCAGATGACACCATCCTTATGGCAGAAAGCAAGGAAGAACTAAAGAGCCTCTTGATGAAAGTGAAAGAGGAGAGTGAAAAAGTTGGCCTAAAGCTCAACATTCAGAAAACAAAGATCATGGCATCTGGTCCCCATCACTTCATGGCAAATAAATGGAGAAACAGTGGAAACACTGGCAGACTTTGCTTTTTTTGGCTCCAAAATCACAGCAGATGATGATTGCAGCCATGAAGTTAAAAGATGCTTACTCCTTGGAAGAAAAGTTATGACCAACCTAGACAGTGTATTAAAAAGCAGAGACATTACTTTGCAGACAAATGTCCATGTAGTCAAAGCTATGGTTTTTCCAGTAGTCATGTATGGATGTGAGAGTTGGACTATAAAGAAAGCTGAACACCGAAGAATTGATGCTTTTGAACTGTGGTGTTGGAGAAGACTCTTAAGAGTCCCTTGGACTGCAAGGAGATCCAACCAGTCTATCCTAAAGGAAATCAGTCCTGAATATTCCTTGGAAGGACTGATGCTGAAGCTGAAACTCCAATACTTCAGCCACCTGATGTGAAGAAGTGACTCATTTGAAAAGGCCCTGATGCTTAGAAAGATTGAAGGCAGGAGGAGAAGGGGACGACAGAGGATGAGATGGTTGGATGTCATCACCGACTCAATGGACATGAGTTTGAGCAAGTTCAGGGAGTTGGTGATGGACAGGGAGGCCTGGCATGCTGCAGTCCATGGGGTCACAAAGAGTCAGACACGACTGAGCAACTGAACTGACTGAACTGAACTGATGTTTAGTTTGTTAAGGAAGCTCCATACCACTCTCCATAGGAGCTATACCAATTCACATTCCAAATAACAGTCTAGGAGGGTTCCCTACTCTCCATTCCCTCTCAGCATTTGCTGTTTGTAGTTTTGATTTACATTTCTCTAATAATTAGAGATGTTGTGCATCCTTTCATGTGCCTAATGGCCATCTATATGTCTTCTTTGGAGAAATATCTGTTTAATTCTTCTGCCCATTTTTTTATTGGGTTGATTTTTATTTTCTTGATACTGTACTGTATATTTGTACTTGTATATTCTGGAGATTAACTGCTTGTTGATGGCTGCTTGTTGATGGCATCATTTGAAAATATTTTCTCCCATTCTATAGGTTGTCTACAGTCATATAACCCTGAATGTGTCCAATATCATCTCATTTCAGAAGCTAAGGTGGGTCAGGCCTGGTTAGTACTTGGAAATTCAGTTCAGTTGCTCAGTCGTGTCCGAGTCTTTGCAACTTTATGGACTGCAGCACACCAGGCTTCCCTGTCCATCACTAACTCCCAGAGCTTGCTCAAACTCATATCCATTGAGTCAGTGATGCTACCCAACCATCTCATCCTCTGTCATCCCCTTCTTCTCCTGCCTTTAGTCTTTCCCAGCATCAGAGTCTTTTCAAATGAGTCAGTTCTTCACATCAGGTGGCCAAAGTATTGGAGTTTCAGCTTCAGCATCAGCCCTTCCAATGAATATTCAGGACTGATTTCCTTGAGGATGGACTTGTTGGATCTCCTTACTGTCCAAAGGACTCTGAAGAGTCTTCTCTAACACCACAGTTCAAAAGCATCAATTCTTTAGCACTCAGCTTTCTTTATGGTCTGATTCTCGCTAATACATGACTACTGGAAAAACCACAGCTTTAACTAGACAGACCTTTGTTGCCAAAGTAATGTCACTGCTTTTTAATATTCTGTCCAGGTTGGTTATAACTTTCCTTCCAAGGAGCAAGTGTATTGTAATTTCATGGCTGCAGTCACTGTCCGCAGTGATTTTGGGCCCAAGAAAATAAAGTCTCTCACTGTTTCCATTATTTCCCCATCTATTTGCCATAAAGTGATGGGACTGGATGCCATGATCTTAGTTTTTTGAATGTTGAGTTTTAAGTCAACTCTTTCACTCTCCTCTTTCACTTTCATCAAGAGGCTCTTTAGTTCTTCACCTTCTGCTGTAAGGGTGATGTCATCTGCATATCTGAGATTATTGATATTTCTCCCGGCAGTCTTGATTCCAGCTTGTGCTTCATCCATCCTGTCATTTCACATGATGTGCTCTGCATATACATTAAATAAGCAGGGTGACAGTAAACAACTTTGACGTACTCCGTTCCCAATTTGGAACCAGTCTGTTGGCCCATGTCTGGTTCTAACTGTTGCTTCTTGACCTGCATACAGATTTCCCAGAAGGCAAGTAAGGTGGTCTGGTATTCCCATCTCTTGAAGAGTTTTCCACAGTTTATTGTGATCCACACAGTCAAAGGCTTAGGTGGATTCATAAAGCAGAAATAGATGTTTTTTCTGGAACTCTCTTGCTTTTTCTGTGGTCCAATGGATGTTGGCAATTTGATCTCTGTTTCCTCTGCCTTTTCTAAATCCAGCTTGAACATCTGGAAGTTCATGGTTCACATACTGTTGAAGCCTGGAATGGAGAATTTTGAGCATTACTTTGCTAATGTGTGAGATGAGTGCAATTGTGTGGTAGTTTGAACATTCTTTGGCATTGCCTTTCTTTGGGATTGGAATGAAAACTGGAAGTACTTGGAAGGCTGAACTCTTGTTAATATCTGGAAAGAATCTGCTTCCTATTTCACCTGGGTTTTTGAAGGAATTCCGTTTCTAGCACTTGAAGAATTGAACCTTCATTCTCTTGCTGGCTGTCAACTGAGGGCCACTGAGCTCCTAGGAGCCTCTCTCTAGTCCTTCCTGGTAGGTCCCTGTATCTCAAAGTCAGCACAGTGCATGAAGTCTTCATCACACTTAGACCCTCTACCTTTTCCTTCTGCTGCATCTCACTGCCTCCTCTCCTGCCCCATCTCTCTGACTACAGCCAGAGAAGGGTCTAAGGGCTCATGTGATAAGATTGAGACCACCTGAGTAATACAGGATTCCTTCCTTATTTTAAAGGTCTGTAACTTTAATTATGGCTTCCCTGGTGGTTCAATGGTAAAGAATTCATCTGTCAATGCAGGAGACACAAGTTCAGCCTCTGGGTCACAAAGATCCCCTGGAAAAGGAAATGGCAACCCACTCCAGTATCCTTGCCTGGAGAATTCGATGGAGAGAGGAGCCTGGCGGGCTACAGTCCATGGGGTTGCAGTAGAGTCAGACACAACTATGTGACTAAGCAACAACAACTTTAATTATACTTGCCAAATTTTTATTGCCCCATAGTTTAACAAAACACATATTCCAGGAATTAGAAGATAGATATCTTTGTAGGCTATTCTGCCTACCACAGGTACAGAGGTCCAAGGAAAGTGAGACCATGAGGGTTAGGGCTAGCAAGTGTTCAGAGACGTGAAACAGGAGCTGGCTTTTAAGTGATGCAGGAGAGGTGCTCTTTTTGTTGCGGAAGAGGAAGTAAGTGCTCATGGGGGAGGCTATTCCAGTTAGTAACAAGAATTGCACAAGTAAAGACCCATGGAGAACTATAAGGCTTTTGTGGTAAACGACAATGAGGAGAAGGATGGGCTTGTGGAAGCAATTAGTGGGAAGATATGTTAGAATGCAGGTTAAATTTAGCTGGTGGGAAACCATTAATGCCACATAGAGGAATTTGTATTTTATGTTACAGGCAACAGGAAGTCATTACATTTTTTAGAGAGAAGTGAAAATTAAAATGATCTTCTGGAAAAAAAGAATGCCACCAATGTATAGCAAAGACAGGACTGAGGAGGGCAAGAAGACGGCAGAGTACATTAGGGGACTATGAATGTCACCCAACTGTGCTGCAATAAGGGGGGATGGGCTTCCCAGGAGGTGCTAGTGATAAAGACCCTGCCTGCCAATGCAGATGTGGGTTGGATCCCTGGGACAGGAAGATCCCCTGGACGAGGGCATGGCAACCCACTCCAGTATTCTTGCTGGAGAATCCCGTGGACAAGGAGCCTGGCAGGCTACAGTCCATAGGGTCACAAAGAGTTCAACACCACTGAAGTGACTTGGTAACCATGCCCTCAAGGCTAGATAGAAAGGAAGGGACCTTGGCAAGATATCTCCGGAAGAAGAAACAGCTGGACTCTCAGATTGATTAAAAGTTGCATGTAAGAGGAAATTGTAATCTCAGAAAAATGGTGAGGGGTGGGGGGAACCTACTACAAAGAGGAAACTGAGTGCAGCTAAGCACTAAGTGGGGTCCATGCTGGGGAGAACACTCTGCCCTCACAGGGAGGGCCTGGGCTCAGCGTCCTGCCCAGCCTTCCGGTCCCGCCGTTTTCCTGCAGGTTAAGAAAGGCCTGCCTGAGTCCCCCTGACTTCAAAAGCCACATCTCCAGGTGCAGGAAATCAGAGAGACTTTTCCCCTTGAAAAGTTCCTTTTAATATTTGGAGTTATTTTCCAAACAGTGCTTTAATTAGTGTTTTTAATTTCTGCACGTAATGAAAAATTTACAGCTCCATGGTTGCTTCTGAGAATTCTATGTATTTGTGGGAGAGATTTTTTCTTTCTTCCTGTTTTTATAATGCAAGATTTTTATAGACTCAAAATCCTCTGAACTTTAATCTTTGGGGGCATCTCTGCATCTCAGAATTGATGTATATAATAATAATAAAAAATATCCCTGCTGTACTAGAGGATGGATAAAGAGATCACTCTTGAAGGCACTTCTTAATAAACATTCTTTGGCAGGCCTGAGATTTACAGGGGCCATCATCAAAGCAGCCATGTAAATGGGGACATATTGACAACTTTCCCCCATAAAGGCAAAGCAAAAAGGATTTACACGCTTCAACCACAGCTCTCTGGGGAACTCAACGAGGGACTTATTTTGTTTCTCTTTTAATAGATCCTCTTGGGTACTTTATGGACCAGTTCTCTCATCTCAAGTGTCTGATCCCAAGACATAAATTAATTTTAGATGCACCTTTTATCCACCTTGTCTGCTAAGGCAATATTCACTATTTGTTTTGGTTGCCATGGAGATAATTGACTTCCTGCTGTGGCAGAAGTCTTGTTTGGGGGTATTAAAGGGGTTCGGGTCCAAGGATTCTTTAATTTCCACACAGTGAAGAAAGTCATTTCATCAATGGAGTATTTTTATACATCACCCACTTATAATTGGAATAATTTTTTTTATCACCTTATGAAATTCCCGTTTTTATTTTCCATCACTTCCTTTTTTAAGGTTTAACCTCTACTCTCCAAGGTGCTGACTAAAACCACAGCAAAGGGCAAACAGTCCATTTATTTCTGTTTTGTAAGATGGTTGGACATAGCCTCCCAGCAGAATATTATCTGAAAAAACAGCTGAAAAATCTGAGAAAATGGTGGATTATAGGACCCCATTCAGGCTACATCTTATTAAAGCAAGAAACACTTTGAATACCAATTCATAAAATCAATCTCCCAGTGACCCACTCAGGCTGCTGCAGATTGGGTCCCTCTAGAGTTTATGTACTAGCTCTGATATTTACAAAGGCAATTGTTGGATTCTCCTGTAAACCATTAGAACAGGCAGCCTGAAAGCCTTTTCAACTACTATAAGAAAAATTAAGAAATAGCTTTAAAACACTCTCTTTAAGGTAAACAATAAAATGATAAAATATAACATTTTACACATATTCCCTCTTACCATACACATTTTAACTGCTACTACAGATCATGAACATTTGCATAACAAATTATAAAAAGATCTTTAAAGGCATTGAAAAACATAAATACTAAAAACATACCATATTTGTTGCATTCCACAAAAATGATGTTTGAAAATCATATGAGTTATGGTATTTCTACACATATTTCTACACATGGTATTTTCTACACCCAAAAAATACCTTAACAATTATCCACAGGGCTAATATTTTTGCTAAAATAATTTTTTGTTATAGATCAAAATGCTATTACTGTAAGAAAAAAATTAAATCAATGATCAGGATGAGAATTCTTAGGAGCAGTAATAGTGAACAAAACTCTAAGAACCCACTTCACTTCTTTTAAGTGCACAGCACAAAATCAATTTGCTATGACCCTGAGAATCAGCCTTCTTCACCACATGACAACAAAAGAAATGGGGATGAAAATAAATTAAAGTAGGTTCTTAAAAGTCTTTTTTGCCTTCCAAAGGTTTCAGGGTCTCTTTGAGCTATGAAACTTTTAAAGGCAGCTCTCTGAATGTTTATCAATATTGTTATATATTCTTACAGTAATAGCTTTTAGGCTGACCCTAGAAACTCATGATTCACTTTCTGATTCCTCTTTCATTCTTATTATTGGCTTATTCCACAAATGTTTTCTGAGGGAGTATCATGAACATAGCACTGTGCTAGGCAAAGGAGGGGAAGAAAAACAGTGGACACAGTCTAGACATGCACTCGGTAAGGATAACACAAGGAAGATAATTGAGTGTACACGCCCAGAAGAAAAATTGTCAACAGCACCCAAAGTGGAGGGGCTGCTCCCCTACAGTGTTCCCATACGTAGACTCATATAAGGCTGCTGATTCTCTGAAAAGGGAGGACCTAGTAGTTCATCTGATTTACTGATGACAAAGCTATCCTTTAAAAAGGACTTGATAAAGGACAGAGGCTGGATATGCTACTCCAGATCTTTCTGATCCCTAATGCAAGCACTAAACCATTGACCTCTATGCTTCCTTAGTGAAAGTTTTATACTTGACTTCAGTGATGGCATTTGTGGGACCAGGAAGGTATTAGACATGTGTAGGAGAGGAAAAGTTATTTCAAAGGAAAAAGCATGTACATAGGGAGGCCAGGATGCATTGAGGCAGATAATAACTAAGTCTTCCAAGGCACTCATTTGCTGGCCCAACACTGTTCTGAGTCCATTCTATAGGTTAACTTGTTCCATCTTCACAGTGACACCCTCATTCTTCAAGGAGAGTAAGTACTATTCTCATTCCCTCTGTCTAAATGAGAAAGCTAGGCTGAGAGAGACCAAAGTCCTGTCCATAGTCAAAGCTCCTCCGTGGCGGAGAGGACCGGAGAGTCCCACCCAGAGCCGGGCCCACGCCCCAAGGCGTGCCCCGCAGCCCCGAGACGGCTGGGGGGACCCGGCGGGAGGGCCGGGAGCGCAGGAAGGGGAGCGCCGGCCAGGCCAAGGGGGCCACCCCCGCCGCCCTCTCTAGGCCCCGGGAAGTGACATTTTCCTTCCCTTTTTTCTCTTGAGCAGGGATAAGCTAAACTCAGCTTTGTGCCTCAGAAAGATAACCCTTAAACAAAGAGGAGCTTGGATTGAAGGGCATAAAATTTGGAGGGACTTTTCCTTCTACAAAAACATATTTATAAATAATCCTCCTCACACATACACGCCACACACAAATCTCACATAATCTATTGCACATACACACACATATTCCACATACACTAAACACATACACCAAACACACACATATACACACAAACACACATGACAGGCACACATATATGTACCACACAAACAGCATTCACACGTCACACATGTGCACATAAGAGCAAATACACACACACTTCATGGAACACATCCACTCGCCCACACGCACAGGCCGCACATAAACCACGCACATATACACACACATGCACAACACAAACACACTGATAACACGCTTACATTCATCCCCTGGCTTCTATTATGAAGTAAATAAGTTCAAAAGGGCAATGCTCACTAAGATTTCTTTACATCGCTTATTTTCTCTTCTCTGAACAAAGACTGGACATTGTCAGCAATCCTGAGCCTACAGCAAAGAAATGTTGCAAACCTCCTTTTCCTTCTATTTCGAATGACCTGCCATTGGTGTTCTCCAGATTAACTTGGATACTTTCTGAGCTCAGTAAGCATGCCGGGGCGAGCTACCCTGAAGGACCCCAAAATGGACCTCGGGCAGCACTCTCCTCAGCTATTGCTTATGTCTTAAATTAAGAAAAAAATATAAAACAGAGGGAGGGGACATGGGTGTACCTAGGGCTGATTCTTGTTGATGTTTGATGGAAAACAACAAAATTCTCTAAAGCAATTATCCTTCAATTAAAAATATATATAAATTTTAGAAAAGAAAAAAAACAGTTCATTTGGTTTCCTGAATTTTGTCTGGTTTTCTATTTAAAAATTGTCTTGTCTTAAGCCTGGACAAAATCAGTGTATAGAATAGGACAGTGACTCTAGCCTGCCAAGGGACCCTCCCCCACCCACGAAGATATGTGGACTAATTTTTGCAATTTTCTTAATGTCTAATTTTCTACATTTCTTGTATAATTAATCCACAAGTATAATATTCATCATTTAAAATAATAATATTTCCATATTTAAACAAAATAAAAGCATATTTTTACTCAAAATAACTGCCACCTAGATAGTAAACCATATTCCTATTGTGATTCATGCTTGTACACTTCTTTAAGCCTTCAGGAAATTCTGGGAAGCAAAATATTTTTCAGCACACACAATTTTGGTTTCACTTAGGGACCATGAAAAACACATCCTTTAGAACACACATAAGGCACTTACAGTAAATGTGGTCCATGAGATACGAAGCCTCTGTTTAGTCTGAATGGAAGATCACATTTTCATAGGTTAAGGTCAGATTACATCAGTTTCTTTCCAGTAAAAAAAAAAAAACAAAGGATAATAATAAAATGTTAATATATTTAAAACCTCTGAGACACAATATTGTGATATCTCAGGATAATTTACTGAAGTGAGACTGATAAGGTGCAGCAGCTGTAAATACCCAGAGTTGTGCTTAGGAGAAAAGGATTTCCAGAATAAACCATTTGCAGGGAAAATTCAATCTAGCATCCTTTATTTTGAGAACCTACATTTAGGGTGGAAGGAAAAAACCTCCAATATATATCAGTGCAGAATCTTCACCCTTTATTATAAGTACAGATAATTTGAGTTGCTGCAGTAATTTAGGATTTATGACCAATATATAACCCTAGGAAATCATTTCATTGAAAGAAACAACCAGAGTGATTTCTTTTTGTTTCTTCTCTCTCCTCCCTTTTTCCTCCTTGTCTGTCAACTGTCCATTATCCAGTGTCTACAACACTGCAACAAAAATATATTCAAGAAGCATTTCCTGAGCCCCCAGTCTGCTAGGTATGAATGAGACATAAAACTGCAGGAAACTTCATATTTGCCCTCAGTGAGCCTGAAGTCCAGCAGGAGAGTTAAGACACCTATGGGAATACCTGAAAACAAAAGCCCACTTACAAGGATGAGCAGGGCGGTACAAACTGCTCTAGCAGAGCTGAAGTCGAGATTTGCCAGACTATAGGCTAAAGAAGATATACGCCTGATGCCAACGATGGCAGATGAAATTCCCATTTCAGGGACATAAAGTTTAAGTCTGTTGAGGGACGTTTTGGCGGCAGCAGCAGATGTTTGAGGCCCTGTGCTAGAAACAGGGACACTTAATGACTACAGGTGGTTATCATACCTAAATGACAAACAGCAATAACAAAAAAAAAAAATCCAAAACAATCAGAGTGGCTTCTGCTAGATGGGCTGGCATATTTTCAAATACTGAAAAAAGGTTGCTCATCAATTATCTTTCAAGTTGATTTTCTTTTTTCTGTATGTTGGTGAAGTGCTTTAATGAACATCCACACCGTTTTAGCGGAGTTGGGAGTCAGTGCTTTTCAGAAAAGCAAGTGAGGTTGTTGCTAAAGGGCAGCTAAGTGTTTCTGCCTGAGGGCCACAGCAGTGGAATAAGAAACCTCCTCTGGGTCTGGGATAATAGCAACAACTATCAAAGCAAGAGGGTTTTGGTTCTTGGGGAGTTTTCCAAGTGGGATTTTATGGAAGACTCTATCAGAGCCCTTGAGGCTCTTTCTGAGTTCACAAACATCCCTCCTGCTCCCCTTGGCATCCGCAACCCGATTTTCCTGCACAGAATCATATCCAGAGCTATAACATAGAAGAGCCAAATCTGATCAGAGACATCCCTCTCTCCCCCACCAATGAGAAGAGCTCCACTATCAATATTTCTGCTGAAGTCTGAGCAGCCCAGAGCCTGTAGGTTAAGTAAACACATTATCAGAATCGCCAGCCTCCAGGAGAAATAGCACCCTGACATTTACAAAACACCTATCACATTCCAAAGCCTTACATACATTTTTTTTTTCTCTAAACAATAATTCTGTTAGAGAAATTAACAGAATTTCTCTAACAATAATTCTGTAGGGTTAACTACTGTTACTCCTTTTTCATAGGCCTCAAAGGCAAAGTAATCTGCCCAAGACAACATGTAGAGCAAGCGGTGAGACTTTCTGACCCCAGACCATTGCTCCTCTCTGTTCTGGGACTGGAAGGAAAATCCACAGGTGAATTATAAATTTCAGTTTTCAATTCAGTCCAGTTCAGTCACTCAGTCATGTCCAACTCTCTGTGACCCCATGGACTAATGCATGCCAGGTGTCCCTGTCCATCACCAACTCCCGGAGCTTGCTCAAACTCATGTCCATCGAGTCGGTGATGCCATCCAACCATCTCATCCTCTGTTGTCCCCTTCTCCTCCTGCCTTCAATCTTTCCCAGCATCAGGGTCTTTTCAAATGAATCAGTTCTTCACATCAGGTGGCCAAAGTATTGGAGTTCCAGCTTCAACATCAATCCTTCCAATGAATATTCAGGACTGATTTCCTTTAGCATTGACTGGTTTGATCTCCTTGTAATCCAAGGGACTCTCAAGAGTCTTCTCCACCCCACCATTCAAAAGCATCAATTCTTCGATGCTCAGCTTTCTTTATAGTCCAACTCTCACATCCATAAGTGACTATTGGAAAAA
Source organism: Bubalus kerabau (assembly GCF_029407905.1). Lineage (NCBI taxonomy): Eukaryota > Metazoa > Chordata > Mammalia > Artiodactyla > Bovidae > Bubalus > Bubalus kerabau. Next base: position 3,759,575 of record NC_073635.1, on the reverse strand, counting down.
CCATAGCTTTGACTAGATGGAACCTTTGTTGGTAAAGTAATGTCTTTGCTTTTTAAAATGCTGAACAAAAGGTTGGTCATAGCTTTTCTTCCAAGGAGCACGTGCCTTTTAGTTTCATAGCTGCAGTCACCATGTGCAGTGATTTTGGAGCCCAAGAAAATAAATTCTCTCACTGTTTCCATTGTTTCCCCATATATTTTCCATAAAGTGATGGGACTGGATGCCATGAGCTTAGTTTTCTGAATGTTGAACTTTAAGCCAACTTTTTCACTCTCCTCTTTCACTTTCATCAAAAGGCTTTTCTTCGCTTTCTGCATAAGCATGGTGTCATCTGCATATCTCAGGTTATTGATATTTCTCCTGGCAATCTTGATTCCAGCTTGATTCCAGCTTGCTTCATCCATCCTGGCATTTCATATGAGGTACTCTGCATATAAGTTAAATAAGCAGGGTGACAATATACAGCCTTGACTTACTCCTTTCCCAATTTAAAACCAGTCTGTTCCATGTCCAGTTCTAACTGTTGCTTCCTGACCTGCAAACAGGTTTCTCAGGAGGCAGGTCAGGTGGTTTGGTATTCCCATCTCTTTCAGAATTTTCCACAGTTTGTTGTGATCCGCACATTCAAAGGCTATGGGGTAAACTGACAAATCCCCGTTTAAGCAATGTAAAACCATGGTGATCCAGTATCACTGCATTGCGCCAACCCTGAGATAAATTGAACAAAACCCCTGGGGAGCCCAGACCACATTATTCTAGGTTAGAAGAAGCTGAGGAAGCAGCTAAGCCTGGGACATCGTAACCTTAACCAGATTAACGATTCCCTGCCCACGGGGTCAGTGTAATGGAGTCTTGCTTCTCCTTTCACAGGCATGAAATCCTCTCATAACCTCAAACTAGGGCTTGCTGACTGTCTCATTCACACATAGTGCCTACCAAAATATACTGGGTGGAAATTTGAACCCAGGCAGGTTACAGCTTATTGACTTTTCCTTATGAGCAGTTAGTCTAAAAACAGATTTCAAGCAAAATATGGACATTCAAAATTGCTGTGCCATCCTTTATGAAATAAATGCTATTTACCCCAGAATTACTGAAATCTCATCGACTTGAAATGGGCTGACCCCAAGACATAGGGATGAATAGAAATGAAGGATGAAAGAATCTGCCCTAAAGAACGATCATCTTATTCTCCTACCACCTGTGATCTGGAATGGACTAGATCCTAGATTAGGCAAATTTCCCAGCACCTCATAGGTAAGGTACTCTCACTTTACCTCTTCTTCTGTGCAGCACTTGTGTTCCGAGTAAGATGGGTGTTGAGGTGTATATGGAATGCAGGGAGATGACAAAGAAGAGGAGGCGATTAATCCTTTCAATCATTCATTTCACAAGTATCTGAGAACCGCACTTGTACAAGCTGGGGATATTGTTAAGCAAAACAGTCAACACTCCCTGCGCTTACGAAGATCACATTCTAGTGAAGGGAAAGATGACAAAAAGAACAAATAAATATGTAGCATGTTAGACAGTAAGTGCTAAGGAGGAAAAATAAATAGAGGGTCATAAAAAGTCTGGTGGTGCAATTTTACATGAAGTGACACGCTAACCTGGGATCGCATGTAATCCACGTAAAGACTCCCAATTGGTGGAACTATCCTAACCTGGTATAGTAGACTTAATATCAGTTATTAATCAGTTATCCGTGAGTTTCCTAAGGCTGCTTTAACAAAGAATTACAAACTGAGTCAATTAAACAACAGAAATGTACTGCTTCATGAGTCTGGAGGCTAGAAGTCTGGGATCCAAGTATCAGCAGGATTGCATCCTTCTGAAGACTGTGAGAGAGAATTGTTCCGGACCTCTCTCCTGGCCTCCTGGGCTCATCAATGGCGTCCTTCCTGTGGCTCCACACTGTCCTCCCTGTCAGCGTCTCTGTGTGTGTGTCTGTCTCTGTGTCCAAATTTACCCTTTTTCTGAGGACACCAGTTATACTGGATTCAAGCCCACCCTGATGATTTCACCTTAACTTGATGATCTGAAGATCCTGGGCTTCCCAGGGGCGCTAGTGGTAAAGAATAGCTTGCAGATGCAGGAGACCTGAGGGATGCAGGTTGGATCCTGGGGTGCAGAGCTGGACACTACTGGAGTGATTGAGCACATGTGCACAGGTCCTGGGGCTTAAAAATGTAATGTCTTGTTAGAGGGACACAGCCCCACCCAGAAAACTGGGTGAGTATGAAATGTAACATCTTCTTAGAGGGACGCAGTTCCACCCAGAAAACTGGGGGAGTGTGAAAGGTAACGCCTTCTTAGAGGGACACAGTTCCACCAGAGAACTCAGTGAGTCTGAAATGCTTTAAAAAAGAAAATGTAAAGTCCTGACAATAGCACTTGGAGAGAGGAACCATATAAGGGGCTGACGATACTCATCAGGGAATGGTAATGATGCCTGCTTCTATGTTTAATAAAGGCTAATTTCAGCCTACAAACATTTTTAATGAATTATTTAATGTAACTTGGCAAAAATATACCCATTGAACACAGATGTTGTCTTCTGTTGCTATTGGATTTGGCTATAGAATAAGAAACGAATTAGTGATCTCTTAGGGACTAGAGCAGCAGAAAATTGGACAGACAGCGGCCTCCCTCGCCCAATCACAGCAGCTGAGCACACACCGGGCTAGTACCTGTGCTAGCAGCAGCTCAGCACTGCCTCCCGGCTCCCTAATAAGCATATTTTCTTTTCACAAAGTGTATAAAATATCATCAAGCCAAATTTTCCCCTCTGCCAACAAGTTAGGGATAATGTGCACCATGTGAATCAAGCTGATCACATAAATTAAGCCTTTAAAGCACAATATCTGAGCATTTCCCAACTGAACATTACTTTTCTGTATAAATTAAAAATGTCTAAAAGGGGGTTTATTAGAAGGAAACTATCAAAGCTTTTCATGAACATGCTTTCTCTTTTGATCTATATAATTTTCAAAAAGTGTTAGACATATCATGATTTCTAGAACAACTGGAATTTTAAATATAAGAATCAGAAGGAAAAAATGCAAATAGAAAAGACATTTTTGAAGCCATGTGTATTTCGCTGCAATTAGCCATTAAGCAGAGGAAATGAATTTCAGTAAAACGCTTGCATTATCTAACACTTTATCAACCAGAAAGCTCCAGAAAAAAAGCATTTCTAATATCCCCCAACACAAATCTTCAATCTGTTAACCACAGGACTACAAGAAGGTTGTTATTTGCTTTCTTACTGGTTTAGGAGGAGAGAGAAAATTACATCTTTGCATCAGTGAGCTTTTTCAAACAATGGTGATTTACATGTCAATCTCCTGATTATTAAATATTATCTATGTGATTTCCATCCACATCCAATAGAAAAAATTTTAATAACAGATGATATTTTAGAAATACTATGTACTTTGAATTTACGTAGAGCCTTGGAGAAGATCAAAGTCCTTTCAAAGTATGCTTGTGGATCACTGAGCCAGAACAGCTCTGAAGTGGTCATTTATTTCCTAGCCCTATCTTCAAGCACGTCAATATTAAAATATCAAATATTAGCAGACTTTTAAGATTCTAGTCTTAAAGAACTCAGTCCATGTGAGACAAGTTAAGAGTGCCTCGTTGGGCTCAGGAAATTACCAAATAATACACACAGTGTTCTTAATATGTCCAGGTTGGTGACCATGAGCAGCAATGGAGAAATAGCTGCTGTCTGAGTGGAAACCAGGGAAAAATAAAGTTCATCTCCTTTGAAAGTTTAACCCATCAAGTTACTGGACCACAGAATATTCAAACGATACAAAGTCAAGTATGTTACTTTGCAAGGACTTCCATAACAAACCACAGAGTGGGTGGCTGAAACAACAGAAGTCTATTTTCTCACAGTTCTGGAGGCTGAAAGTTCAAGGTCAAGGTTCTGGCAGGGTTGGCTTCCTCTGAAGACCATGAAAGAAGAGCCTATTCTAATGCCTCTCCCCTGATTTGCAGATGGCCCCCTTCTCGTTATGTCCTCACGTGGTCCCTCCTTGCAGGCACACCCCTAGTGTCTCTCTTTCTCTCTCTGCGTCCAAGTCTTCTAAGGACATGAGCCAGATTTCAAAGGCCCATCCTAACACCTTCATTTTAATTTAACTACCTCTTTAAAGGTCTTATCTTCAGATAAAGTCATCTTTTGAGATATTGGGTAGTAGGACCTCAATGAATGAATTATGAAGTGAAATGACTCTGCCCATAACAGCAAAAGATGGGCATCATCTATTGAGCTCAGCCATCATGACTCCACTGGGCATAAAGCTTTGCATACTCTTCCCACTTGAAGGATGGATGCAGGCACCATCTTATTCAACTGCACAAGCTACAGCTGTGTGATCTGCCTGGCAAAAGAAGACTGAGCATAATATGGACTGTTAACGTAGCATCCCCCCTGCAGTGTGTGAGGCTGCCAGTCTCTCCCTTCTACTCTTGAAATGAAGAGGAAATGCAATGTGGATAATGAGAGTTAAGGCTTTAGAAACCTCAAACTAGAATACAGAGTCCATTGGGAGATTTCGAAACTTTGCCTAGCACAGTGTTTGGTACAATCAAGAGCTCCCTGAATTGTGTATCTCTAATAGGTTGCCCTCTATCATTCCCCTTGCTTATATCTTTCAGCAGTGACCCCTATCAAAACAGAGATAAATCACATTCACTAGATTTCCCCAGTTTTAGGCATCCATCATACTATTGACCCTGGAGCAACACAGGCATTAGGACCATTGACTTTCCACACACTAAAAAATCTGTACATAACTTATAGTTGGCCCCTCTGTATACACCTTTCCCCATATCCACAGTTCCACACCCGTGTACTCAACCAGCTACAGATCATGTAGTTCTGCAATATTTGCTACTGAAAAAGTCCATGACTAAGCGGACTCATGCACTTCAAACTGTGTTGTTCAAGTGTCAACTCTCATTAGAGCCTGCTGATGAGTGAATATACCTCCTCCTTTAGAGGCAGCTCCAGAGCTACCCCAGTAACAGGTCAAGCAAGTTGCATGCTTCCTAAATCACCACCTTTGGCTTTTCCAAGTGATCTGATTTAAATTGCCTGCCCATTCTTGCTAGGAGAAAGGCAGTTTAAGCTTATCACTCACAGGTTTTCACTTTTCTCCCCACTACTCTGTGTTGTCTCATTAACTAGTTGAAGGAGACAACTCTAAACAGGATGGACTTTCCATTGATCAGCTTTGCTTCTGGTTTGATTCATCTGAACACCAATCAAGGAAGGGCCTTCACAGGAGTGCAGCCAGCTGGCAGTAAGGGCTTACATGCTTTTTCACTTTCTACAGTACAGGGTAAATCTTGTTTCTTCTAACAAAATACCTGACATTTATTACATTTCTCACAAAATGTCCTAATTAGTAAGTGAACATGTGCTCACTTACAATGTAAGTTACAGGATTATGACTGAAAGGCAACCATGTCCACATGCATTTTTATTGCCACCATTGCCATGGTTCAGGGGCAAGTATCCACCTGCAATGCAGGAGACCCAGGAGATGTGGGTTCAATCCCTAGGGGAAGATACTCTGGAAGGGGAAATGGCGACCGACTCCAGTAGTATTGTCTGAGAAATCCCATGGACAGAGGAGCTTGCAGGGCTACAGTCCGTAGTGTTGCAAAAGAGTCGGACATGACTGAGCACAGCACGCGAACACATGCAGACGTAAAGTCTGTGTGACTTCTAGGTCCTGTTTCCTGCTCTTAGGACTGCTGAACTCCCTTCATTTGCTGAGATTTCCAGGGAAGAATCATTAGAGACCTCTCCCAACAGCAAGAGGAATCTCAGTACCAGCTCGGCTCCCCTGGCCCTCCTCTCTCCAGCTTCCTGGAAATGAAGGTTATTCCACTTTGTTGAAAGATCTACTCTCCCTGCCCTGCCCTGTGGGTTACAAGGGAGAGAAGAGAGAATAAGCAAAATCAAAGGTTGGGTGCTGTTTCCAGAAAGGCGTTCTCAGATTATAAATTATCTAAAGGGAAAATTTCACTCAACTGGTAGATTCGTTCAGCTCTGTGAAGCTGCAGATGTTGTAAAAGAACTCTTTCCTAAAGATCACCAAACCTTGAATTTTTCCTGCCAGAGAGGAGCTGATCGTCACAGATACCCGTGTTATTACCAGACATTAAGAAGGAAGGTGAACTCTGTTCTTTCCTCATAAAACACATTTTGTACCTTCCCTTCCTCTTTTCCACTGAACCCAGTATGGTTACAAGTACAAGCTATGACTCTGGAGATGGAAAAATCTGATACCGTCAGCACAAATGGAACAAAATGAAAAGGGAAAAAAACATACACCCATCTGGACTTCCATATGCTCTGTAGCCAGGAGGCTAATATAATTCCTTGAATGTTGGTTATAAAGCAATGTGCTATGGATAACTGCTATGCACTGAGCTTATTTAGACAAGTGTTCTTTCTACTCAATAAACCTTTGAAAGGATTAAAGTACAATCAGTCCCAATTATCTACCTATAAGTTCTTCCCTTCTACCAGAGCTTGGACCATACCCTACAACCGGTCCCTGTTTTCATCCTGGTCTGAGTCCCTGTCCACTGAACCAGGTGACAGGGTGTAAGGAGAGACATGAATTCAGGGAAGGTTGAGAAGTTGATCATGACAAGGCTGCTGGGCGCATGGCCAGGCAGAGAGCTGCTGACAAGATTTCCCTAACAAGATAGGAGCCAGGCTGCATATGGATTTTAACTCTGAGCAGCAGGAACTCTTCCGAATATGTGATGATTTTTTTAAAGCAATAATCCTGGTGCCAGTGTGGACATTGTGCACAAGAAGAGAAAAAAAGATGAAGGGACAACTCATCCGATGGGATTGCCATGGTCCAGCAGAGAAATTAGGAAGCCTAAATGAAGGCAACTCCAGGAGGCATGGAAGGGAAAAACCAAATTCAGTGTTGTTCTCAGAGTAATACCCTGGGAAAGCACACTCCCTTCTCGTCAAAGAAAGACAGCAAAAGTTAAACCCCTAATCCTTCGGGAATCTTTGCAGCCCCTGTTATAGAAAGAACAATATTAGGGAATCTTTTAGTGCCTGTTGAAAAATCTGAGAAAAAAAGTAGGGAGAACCTTAAAAATATAAAACTTATCTCTTTATATTATATGAGCAACAGTCATTAATGTTCTAATTTCTCATCTTAACCTAAAAATGACTTCATTATCATTTCAAAAAAATCATATTTTTTGTAAATTTTATCCTGTTATGCTGAATATAAAATTGCCCTTGGTTTTCGTTCCTTTTCATTTTGTACTGATGACACCTGATTTCCACCTACCTCCAAAAGCTCAGTAACAGCCTTCAATATACTTCATAATAAAATTAAATGGATTTCAACAATCTAGCTTAAATGTTTTTATGTCCTCTTTTATATACATCCTTTTGCGACCCCATGGGCTGTAACCTACCAGGCTCTTACGTCTATGGGATTTTCCAGGCAAGAATACTGGAGTGGGTTGCCATTTCCTTCTCCAGGTTTTATATACATCCTTTAAAGCTGGACTCTACACAGTGGGTTTTGTGTCAATCATTCTTTTAAAAAGGAGGGGATTTCTTAAAGATACTTTTCCCCCTAAAAATTTAACCTTCATGCAAAGAAAGTGGAGTCGCTCAGTCATGTCCAACTCTTTGCGACCACATGAACTGTAGCCTACCAGGATCTTCTGTCCATGGGATTTTCCAGGCAAGACTACTGGAGTGGGTTGCCATTTCATTCTCCAGGGGATCTTCCCAACCCAGGGACTGAACCCAGGTCTCCTGCATTGCAGACAGGCACTTTACCATCTGAGCCACCTCATGCCAAAATAGAGTCAAAGCTATTGTTACATGAAGGAAATGTAAAGAACCAACAATGCAGCATGGGCAAATGAATACTATCATAAAATAATTTACAAAGACAGCACTGTTCTAACCAAACTCTCTGTTGTTCTACACTTGGAATAATTGTGGGTTTCAACGATTTTACCTTTAGAAAGGATAGACCAGCTTAGAAAGGATAGGCTGGCTTAGCTGAACACTACTTTGTAGGTCAGCAGGTTCAAGGTCATCCCTTAGAAGCAGTTTCCCAAGCACTCTAGAGTGTGATGTGAATTAGATAACCATACCAACCTCATGCCCAGATGCTCAGGGACCCATGGCCAGGATACAGGAGAGTCCAGTCTTAGACATTAGAGGTGGGTGGGAAGACAGAATTGAGAGACATATTTCAAAACAAATAACAATTTCAAAAGGGGTGGGGGGAATCACCTCATGTCCTCACTGAAGCTTCTTGGGAAGCCTGGACACAAACTCACTTCATCAGAGAAGCAGATGTTTCTGATTTCTAAGCTTTTTTCTTGTTACGAAAATAAGCACAGGTTTAAAAAGAGCCGTGTTTGTGGGGCCACGACGTGGAACATGCATCCCTCAGGTACAGCAGCAGAAGCCCTCACCTGTTTTCTGATGGGCTGAGCAGAGAGACAAGCTCTCGGGAAGTAAACAAGCTTGTCAGTTCACTAAGAAAACAGCAGACCAGCTGTCACTCTATTGCACAACACTTAGTTTTTAATTTTATCCCAAAGACACAAAAGCAAGCATCCAATACCACCTCTCCTTTCTCCTAAGTAACACAACGGAACTAAGATTCTCCGAATCTAAAGAGAAAAATGTAATCAGAGTAACTAGAATAGGGAGAAAATTTTTAAATATATATATATATATGTATATATATATATACACTACATACACACATAAGGGAGAAGGAGGCAGCAGCCACTCACTCAGGACGGGATTTTCAGTGGATCTCCCCAATCATGCCTGGAGTCTTTCTAGGCAGCTTCCACTTTCACCAGTATAACCCACATTTCAAAAGCAAATTGGATACCTGCATGAACAAGCAGGCAGTTAGGCATCTAATTACTGTTTGCAATTCAATTACCTAATTACTGTGGGCAAGTGCAGGGTGTCTGTGAAAGCAAACAGTCCCACCCACAAATACTGCTGATTTGATTAAGGAGGCTTAGGGGCAAAGAACTATGTTCACTGCTAGTGCCTAATAGGCTCAATCATTTTCCCCCTGGGCCCAGGAAGGTCCTGGTTAAACACTCCTAGGAATGGAGTGGGGAAAGACCACCCAAGCGGACCTCACCAGCGTCTCCCCATGTCAGGCTGACACTAAGCTGGAACTCTACCTCACCACTCAAAGAGTGGTTCACAGAGCAGCACCATCAGCATCTTCTGGGAGCTTGTTCGGGAGACAGAACCTCGGGCTCCACCCCAGACCTGCTGAGTTACAAGCTGCATTATTTTACGATGCCCAGGTGATTCACACGTCCTGTGCGTTTAAGAAGCACCACTATAGATGGCTGCTCAGGAAGCAATGCTGCCCTTGACTCTCATTTTGCAGAGTTAGGTTGGGGAGTGGGGAGCAGTTGAGTGTTGTCCTAAGAAGCCTTCCTTTCAAATGAGATCCAGGATGGTAGAAGGAGGTGACCAGTCATTATTCAGCCACCATGAGCAAGCTTGAAGCTTCAAGAAAAATCCAAAAGTGGCAACTTTTCAGGAACAAAACCTGCAAATGCTAATACTGAAAGTTCTCAGCCCATGCCCTGGGAGGGAGCAAAGACCATGGAGCCCCTTCCTCCTCCCCAAAGGCTTTCACCCTTCACTCCATGAGCGTCCTCCCCTCATCTAGGAGCCATTTGATTGGTGACATCTGTCTTCATCTGGGACCACATGTTCAGCTGCAGAATCGTTCTGTGAATGTCCTCAAGCAGGACTTGGAGCCTAGTTAATCAGTGCCATCGGCCTCCCCAGACAGGCACCGAAGAGTGCTCTACCTTGAAGTCTCTGCCATCTCCACAGAGGCGGCCGCACTGACGTCTTGACCTGGGTGGTGCTGACAGTGTGGTTGCGCAGCCTCAGGAAGAGGCTTTCCACTCCCAGAGAGACTCCTGCAACCACCTCATCAATCTTGCTCACTCTGCATGGTCCTGGACCCTGAGAGCAAGCCGTTTCAGGTGAAATGGTGCAGTTTGTCTTCATGATCAAAAGGAAAAGCACTGCACAGGAACCAGACACCTGACCTGCCACTTACAGCTGGCAACCTCGGGTTCAGTCTCCTCATCTGGAAAATGAGAGGATGGACTGGGTGGTCTCCTTAATTCCCTTCCAGCTCCTACAGTAATTTGTCTTCATCCTCCCATACTTGGGCTCACAGCTTCTAAGTCTCCCTCCAGACGCCCCATGGAGCGCATGAGACCTTCCATTTCCCAGTGTGGTTTCTCAGCTCTCTCCCAGCTACACTTTCCTGCTATTAATTTCACCCCGTTCAGAGCTTCCTTCACTAACTGTTCCACTGGGCACCTTCCAGGAAGCAGTGCTCTGCAGTACTAGCAGCTAATTTAAACATGTGAATTTTCCCATGGAGTATTTGGACTTGAAAGGAGACCTCCTGCCTTAGCATAAAGAACTCAGTTTCTAATGATGAAATTTTAAACTTGCTCCCTTGATAAAGAAACTGTGGCGTTTCTACACATAGCCAAGCATTAGGCACGAGGTCACAAAACACAGTCTGGCTCTTTTCATTCCAGCAGCTGAGGCTCTGAGAGATGAGTTCACTTGCCCAAGGAGATACTGCCAGGATTAGAATGAACATTTCCTGAATCCCAACACAGTGAGAAGGTTCATCTTTTTTATTGTTACTGTTATTAAAGCATCTGCAATTCGAGGTATCAGCACTTACCCTGAGATCACTAAATTTGTCTCCCCAAATGTCAATGGAACACCAGATCTCAGAAAGGAAAAGGATGTCATTTTAGGACTTCTTCTGTAAAGGAAACAAGAAAGTATCTTTCACAATAATGCTTTACAGTAGTGATCCAAATGAAAGCTGCGTTCGTGCATGCTCAGTCGCTTCGGTCGTGTCTGACTCTGCAACTCCATGGACTGTAACCCACCAGGCTCCTCTGTCCATGGGATTCTCCAGGCAAGAATACTGGAGTGGGTAGTCATTCCCTTCTCCAGGGTATCTTGTCGATCCAGGGATCGAACCCACATCTCTCATGTGTCCTGTTTGGCAGTCAGGCTCTATACCACTAGCACCACCTGGGAATCCCAAAGGAAAGCTGCCGCTGCTAAGTCGCTTCAGTCATGTCCGACTCTGTGCGACCCCATAGATGGCAGCCCACCAGGCTCCCCGGTCCCTGGGATTTTCCAGGCAAGAACACTGGAGTGGGTTGCCATTTCCTTCTCCAATGCATGAAAGTGAAAAGTGAAAGTGAAGTCACTCAGTTGTGTCCGACTCTTAGCGACCCCATGGACTGCAGCCCACCAGGCTCCTCCATCCATGGGATTTTCCAGGCAAGAGTACTGGAGTGGGGTGTCATTGCCTTCTCCTAGTGGGCTCTTAAAATCAGTCATTCAATAACCCAGTGGGAAAAGGCAATGTTGCTGGAAGTACAGAGATTATCACAAGAGACCAAGACAGAGAAGAGGAGACAGTGAAACCTCAGGGACTCCAACTGTCATTCATTGGAGTTAATGACTTTGCATCTCTGTTTGATGTTGGATTGGATGATCTCAACATTTCTGTCATACTCTGAAAGTTTTTTTGAAAAGAGTGTAATAGGTAGAAATAATGAAATAATGTAATAGGTAGAAATAATGAATTGACCCCAAAATGAATATTAAAGTAAAAGTAAAATTAGTTGCTCAGTTGTGTCCGACTCTCTGCGACCCCATGGACTGTAGCCCACCAGGCTCCTCCTATGGAATTTTCCAGGCAAGAATACCATAGTGGGTTGCCATTTCCTTCTCCAGGGGATCTTCCCAACCCAGGGATGGAACCCAGGTCTCCAGCATTGCAGGCAGACTCTTTACTGTCTGAGCCACCAGGGAAGCCCAAAATGAACATTAGTAGAAATAAATAAATGATCTGACATGCTGTTGTTGTTCAGTTGCTCAGTCATTTCCGACTCTTTTCAACCCCTTGAACTACAGCACACTGGGCTTCCCTGTCATTCACCATCCCCCAGAGTTTGCTCAAACTCAAGTCCATTGAGTCAGTGATGCCATCCAACCATCTCATCCTCTGTCGTCCCCTTCTCCTCTTGCTTTCAATCTTTCCCGGCATCAGGGTCTTTTCCAATGAGTCAGTTCTTCATATCAAGTGGCCAAAGTATTGGGGTTTCAGCTTCAGCATCAGTCCTTCCAATGAACATTAGGGCTGGTTTCCTTTAAGATTGACTTGTTGGATCTCCTTCCTGTCCAAGGGACTCTCAACAGTCTTCTCCAGCACCACAGTTTGAAAGCATCAATTCTTTGGTGCTCAGTCTTCTTTATGGTCAGTCCAACTCTTACATCCATAGATCACTACTGGAAAAACCATGGCTTTGGCTAATCAGACTTTTGTCAGCAAAATAATGTCTCTGCTTTTTAACATGCTATCTAGGTTTGTCATAGCTTTTCTTCCAATGAACAAGCGTTCTTTTAATCTCCTGGCTGTAGTCACCATCTGACGTGTGGATCCATATAAATGGCTGTACAAGGACAGGATGAAGTGCAGCCTTTGCGTAGAAGCTCTGATTTTTTTAAAATCACTGATTTCAATCAATCTCATATGACTTAGAAAGGATTAATTTGAGTCCAAGCAGAATGAACATGTTTATTTTTACAAAAATTAAGAAAACTTGCAGTCTTATTCTGAGTGGTTATGCCACTTCTAGAGTTGCATTTCATTTTGATGCCGTATCTATGTGGATGCAGCATCATCCACATATGGATGTGGACAGGAGAAAGTAGCCAGAATGGTGAAGAGAGTCTGGACTTTGTTATGTGAGGAATGATAGAAAGATGCAGAATGTTTAGTCTGAGGAAAAAAAGGTTCTGCATGGCTTCATGACTACATGAAGGGCTGTTGTTTCAAAGAGGTGTTGGCACTATTCCGTGCAGCCCCAGCAAGTGGAGTTGGGGCCGGTGCAAAGGAGATGCAGAGCAGGAGGGCTCTGAGTGGTCAGGGGCATCCGAGCACAGAGCGGGCACTTCAGGGGGTCAATCACCAGAGTAGCCCAAGCGCTTCTGCTTGTTCTCCTTTGGAAAGCATCCAAGCATCAGATGAGTGAATGAACAAGGTGACCCTTTCCAGCTAAGAGTCTGTGAAATGGAGGGAGGAGCTGGACAAAAAGAGAGTAGGGATGAGCACACACCAGGTATTATTACTGCTTTAAATGAAGGGAGGAACAGGAAATCATTCATTTTCACAGAGGAGTGTTTTTAGTCTATTTCGCTAACATACATGGAAGGCACTTCTACAGCATTACAATAATTAAGGCACTCTTGATGTCACTGATACAGCAAGGTTATCACCTATTAGTAAGTTTTATTTTTCACTAATGAGATACAAATGTATTTTGTGTTTATAACTAGAAAACTCATTTTTTTTCCATACCTAATGTGTGAATTCACTCCACGTGCCATATTTAAAGTTGTCATATCTCATTAGCAAACTTTATTTTTACCTGACTGGTTGAAAACTCATCATGTTAATGGCAACTCTCGTTACTTTATGAAGAAGTGTCTATTTGCTCTGTATTCATGCTAAGTTTCTTTGTTGCTGCCAGTGTAACTATAATTTATTAAGATATGACTGTATTCAGTAGTGCCACCATCTGTGCTATTAATATGAAAGCAAAACAAAATCTGCTCCTTTTATCTTATAGCTACCACTGCCCCCACCCCCAAATCTAATGATCCCCTTGTTTTGACTCACCCTAGAGGCATGAATTGTTTCTTGATTTTAAAAGCCTCCATTTGGAGAGTGTTTGAAGTTCACCACTTCTTTATAGACACAGGAGAAATCACTAAAACTCTGACAAAACACATCACAGTCAAATGTGCAGATGTCTACAACTATTAATTAGCACAGATATTGGAATTATCAGAAAATACCATTCCTCTGCAGTTTGTATCACTATAGTCTATTTTGAAATTGTGCTATATTACCCCCCAATAAAATCCTGGAGACAGAGAAGAAAGAGATATCAATTCATTAAAAAGTGATAATTTTTAATAATTAAAAGAATAAACCACTAATCCTTTTTGAGAAAAGGAAAAAAGGGAGCAGTGATTTTTGGACAGCTAAGGGATAAAATAAGGCCCCTGAATGTTACCAAGAAAGGGAAAAGCACCTACCACAATGTTGGAGAAAGGACAAAGGGGATGTGAAGACACCAGAGGCCATTTTTACCTGCTTTTTAGTTCATCCTGGGTTATAATGAGGCCAGCAGCATATTGGGCACCTACTGACCTGCGGAGTTCATCTTTCAGTGTCCTATCATTTTGCCTTTTCATACTGTTCATGGGGTTCTCAAGGCAAGAATACTGAAGTGGTTTGCCATTCCCTTCTCCAGTGGACCACATTCTCTCCACCATGACTGGTCCGTCTTGGGTGGCCCTACATGGCATGGCTCATAGTTTCATTGAGTTAGACAAGGCTGTGGTCCATGTGATTAGATTGGTTAGTTTCTGTGATTGTGGTTTTAGTCTGTCTGCCCTCTGATGCCCTCTCTCAGCGCCTACCATCTTACTGGGATTTCTCTTACCTTGGACATGGGGTAGCTCCTCTTGGCCACTTGCCACGCCAGCACCCTGCAGCCACAGCTACTGACCTTGGATGTAGGGTATCTCCAATATGCTACTGGAGATCAGTGGAGAAATAACTCCAGAAAGAATGAAGAGATGGAGCCAAAGCAAAAACAACACCCAGTTGTGGATGTGACTGGTGATGGAAGCAAGGTCTGATGCTGTAAAGAGCAATATTGCATAGGAACCTGGAATGTTAGGTTCATGAATCAAGGCAAATTGGAAGTGGTCAAACAGGAGATGGCAAGAGTGAACTTCAACATTTTAGGAATCAGCGAAATAAAATGAACTGGAAAGGATGAATTTAACTCAGATGACCATTAGTATCTACTACTGTGGGCAGGAATCCCTTGGAAGAAATGGAGGAGCCATCATAGTCAACAAAAGAGTCCAAAATGCAATACTTAGATGCAATCTCAAAAATGACAGAATGATCTCTGTTTGTTTCCAAAGCAAATCATTCAATATCATGGTAATCCAAGTCTATGCCCTGACCAGTAATGCTGAAGAAGCTGAAAAATTCTGTGGAGACCTACAAGACCTTTTAGAGCTAATACCCAAAACAGATGTCCTTTTCATTATAGGGGACTGGAATGCAAAAGTAGGAAGTCAAGAAACACCTGAAGTAACAGGCAAATTTGGCCTTGGAGTACAGAATGAAGCAGGGAAAAGGCTAATAGAGTTTTGCCAAGAGAATGCACTGGTCATAGCAAACACCCTCTTCCAACAACACAAGAGAAGACTCTACACATGGACATTACCAGATGGTCAACACTGAAAGCAGATTGATTATATTCTTTGCAGGCAAAGATGTAGAAGCTCTATACAGTCAGCAAAAACAAGACTGGGAGCTGACTATGGCTCAGATCATGAATTCCTTATTGCCAAATTCAGACTGAAATTGAAGAAAGTAGGGAAAACCACTAGACCATTCAGGTATGACCTAAATCAAATCCCTTATGATTATACAGTGGAAGTGACAAATAGATTTAAGGGACTAGATCTGATAGACAGAGTGTCTGATGATCTATGGACATTCATGACATTGTACAGTAGACAGGAGTCAAGACCATCCCTAAGAAAAAGAAATGCCAAAAAGCAATATGGTTGTCTGAGGAGGCCTTACAAATAGCTGCGAAAAGAAGAGAAGCAAAAAGTAAAGGAAAAAAGAAAAGATATTCCCATTTGAATGCAGAGTTCCAAAGAATAGCAAGGCGAGATAAGAAAGTCTTCCTCAGTGATCAATGCAAAGAAATGGAGGAAAACAATAAAATGGGAAAGATTAGAGATCTCTTCAAGAAAATTAGAGATACCAAGGGAACATTTCATGCAAAGATAGGCACAATAAAGTACAGAAACAGTACAGACCTAACTGAAGCAGAAGATATTAAGAAGAGGTGGCAAGAATACACAGAAGAACTGTACAAAAAAGATCTTCATGACCCATTAACCACCATGGTGTGATCACTCACCTAAAGCCAGACATCCTGGAATGTGAAGTCAAGTGGGCCTTAGGAAGCATTACGATGAACAAACCTAGTGGAGGTGATGGAATTCCACTTGAGCGATTTCAAATCCTAAAAGATGATGCTGTGAAAGTGCTGCACTCAGTATGCCAGCAAATTTGGAAAACTCAGCAGTGGCCACAGGACTGGAAAATGTCAGTTTTCATTCCAATCCCTAAGAAAGATAATGCCAAAGAATGCTCAAACTACTGCACAATTGCGTTCATCTCACACACTAGTAAAGTAATGCTCAAAATTCTCCAAGCCAGGCTTCAGCAATATGTGAACTCTGAACTTCCAGATGTTCCAGCTTGTTTTAGAAAATGCAGAGGAACCAGAAATCAAATTGCCAACATCCACTGGATCATGGAAAAAGCGAAAGAGTTTCATAAAAACATCTATTTCTGCTTTATTGACTATGCCAAAGCCTTTTGGAGAAGGCAATGGCACCCCACTCCAGTACTCTTGCCTGGAAAATCCCATGGATGGAGGAGCCTGGTAGGCTGCTGTCCATGGGGTCACTAAGAGTTGGACATGATTGAGGGACTTCACTTTCCCTTTTCACTTTCATGCACTGGAGAAGGAAAAGGCAACCCACTCCAGTGTTCTTGCCTGGAGAACCCCAGGGACAGGGGAGCCTGGTGGGCTACCGTCTATGGGGTCACGCAGAGTCGGACATGACTGAAGTGACTTAGCAGCAGCAGCAGCCAAAGCCTTTGACTGTGTGGATCACAATGAACTGTGGAAAATTCTGAAAGAGATGGGAATACCAGACCACCTGACCTGCCTCTTGAGAAATCTGTATGCAGGTCAGGAAGCAACAGTTAGAACTGGACATGGAACAACAGACTGGTTCCAAATAGGAAAAGGAGTACGTCAAGGCTGTATATTGTCACCCTGTTAATTTAACTTATATGCAGAGTACATCATGAGAAATCCTGGACTGGATGAAGCACAAGCTGGAATGAGGATTGCTGGAAGAAATATCAATAACCTCAGATATGCAGATGACACCACCCTTACGGTAGAAAGTGAAGAAGAACTAAAGAGCCTCTTGATGAAAGTGAAAGAGGAGAGTGAAAAAGTTGCCTTAAAGCTCAACATTAAAAAAACTAAGATCGTGACATCTGGTTCCATCACTTCATGGCAAATAGATGGGGAAACAGTGGCTGACTTCATTTTGGGGGCCTCCAAAATCACTCCAGATGATGACTGCAGCCATGAAATTAAAAGACATTTACTCCTTGGAAGGAAAGTTATGACCAGCTTAGACAGCATATTAAACAGCAGAGACATTACTTTGCCAACAAAGGTCCGTCTAATCAAGGCTATGGTTTTTCCATAGTCGTGTATGGATGTGAGATTTGGACTATAAAGAAAGCTGAGCACTGGAGAATTGATGCTTTTGAATTGTGGTGTTGGAGAAGACTCTTGAGAGTCCCTTGGACTGCAAGGAGATCCAACCAGTCCATCCTAAAGGAAATCAGTCCTGAGTTTTCATTGGAAGGACTATGCTGAAGCTGAAACTCCAATACTTTCACCACCTGATGTGAAGAGCTGACTCATTTGAAAAGACCCTGATGCTAGGAAAGGTTGAAGGCAGGAGGAGAAGGGGACGACAGAGGATGAGATGGCTGGATGACATCACCGACTCAATGGAGATGGGTTTGGGTAAACTCTGAAAGTTTGTGATGGACAGGAAGGCCTGGCGTGCTGTGGTCCATGGGGTCGTGAAGAGTCAGACACAACTGAACTGAACTGAACTGAACTGAATGAAGCCAATTGCCAAAGTAAATCGTCATGTCAGCTCATATCTGGGCAGACTGACATAAGAGGGGCCCTGGGTCATCCCAGTGCAATCAGACCCTCTCCCTCATAAAGACCTTTATGCTGAAGAGCTACTCTGTCCCTCAGTAACCCTTCAGAGCCTCTCAAGAAACATTCTTCAAGAGATTATTCTTGGGGAGTTCAGTCCATTTAAATAACCTGGATTTTCAAGCTCATGACTTTCTCTTGATCACTACCATTTTTACCAAGTTTCTGGCACAAGGGAAGGAGCAAGAAAGCCCAAAGTGAAAGTGAAAGTCATCAGTCGTGTCTGACTCTTTCCTACCCCATGGACTATACAGCCCATGGATTCTCCAGGCCAGAATACTGGAGTGGGTAGCCTTTCCCTTCTTCAGGGGATCTTCCCAACCCAGGGATTGAACCCAGGTCTTGCACACTGCAGGCAGATTCTTTACCAGCTGAGCCACAAGGGAAGCCCAAGAATCTTGGAGCGGGTAGCCTATCCCTTCTCCAGCAGATCCTCCCGACCCAGGAATCAAACCAGGGTCTCCCGCATTGCAGGTGGATTCTTTACCAACTGAGCTATCAGGGAAGCCCCAAGAAAGCCCAAAGCCCACAGCAAATAGGACAGTCATGTTCCTAACCCTTGGAAGCCACTGACCCTCACTGGACCTCCTCCCCGCCAATCACGGCTGCCAGAGAAACACAGCCCCAGTCCAGGTCAGCCTGCTGTGGCAGCCCCGTGTCAGACAGTTAGTGGCCTCTGCGGAAATGAGGAAAGTTACTTCAAACTTTGCTCAGTGCTGTCTAGAGATGGGTAGAGGTGAAGGGGATTATTTTTATATTTTTTATTTCATTTGACTTACCAGACACAACTGAAAGTTATCAAAGTAAATATCACATTGGTCAATGCACAAAAGAAGAAATCAAGACAAGAAGAAATTCAGGCTTTTCATAGTTATTGGTGTCACTCAACTCTGGCTAGTAATTCAAAGGTCAGATGGTGATAAACAAAATTAAGATTAGAACCCCGGTGCCCAAACCCCTTATTGAAAGCTCTTCAGCCAAGTCAATTGCTGTCTTTCCAATACTATTTAATTCTCTTCAAAAAAATCTATCAATTCTGCATTAATTCCAGAAACTTCTAAACTCTGATGAATCAGTCAAGTCCACAGAAACTCAATATTTTTAGGTTAGACAGGTCAGTCAATAATTACATGATTTTTTTTACTGTAGATAATAATAGAAGTTTAAAGAAGATGCTGGAAGAACACAGTAGGAAAAAAACTTTTCATTTTGTCTGAGGATGTCAAATGTAATAATATTTGAACTAGTTCTTAAAATACAAGAGTTCCCAACGTAGAAAAGAGACAAGAAATGTCCTGAAAGGAAGCACAGGGTAAATAAAGGCAGAAAAATATACAGACCACAGGTATTCCGAAGGAATGATCAAGGAATCCGAGCTGCCACATGGGAGCTGGGCTGTCAAGGTGGCTGTCTGCTGTTTAGTCAGCCCCGAGCACCGAGAAGGACCCTCTACAGACAGTGAGTAATGACTGTTAGCAGCAGCCTGTTTGGAGCAGAGTGCCAGGTTGCAGACTGCACTCTACTGACACGCCAGCGTGAACTGAGAACAGCAAGGCCCCTTTTGCTTATATTATTATTAACCTTCTTCTCCCAAGCTGATATCACTTCACCTCCCCTTCTACATGGTCCTGGAGGCCTCCCATGAGCATAATTGAACATCCACAGCAAGTTCTCTATTTGCAGTGAATGGAGTCATTCATCCCGTTCCAGGATCTTCATTATAATTGCGTGATGTTCTCACTGTGGGCTGCCTTAGGACAGCCAGCTCAGGGCTGGCATGAGGCAGCGGCCGGTAGAGCCAGCTGCTAATATGTCCAGCTTTGATGCACAAAGTGAATGGGAGTTTAAAAAAAATTCGATGTCCATTATCATCGCGATTCATCTTCTTCCATCAGCACAAGGACTTCCCAATGATGCTGTCTGACTTTTGGGGAAAAGCTCTAGGGTCAAGCTGGAGGGACAGGGCTGTCACTGACAGTCAGGGCTCCTCTGAGGTCCCTGCTTCGGACACCGTGTTCCAAGCTCAGCCGAGCCAAAGTTGGCCTGCACAGGGCTAAGAAAGCTTCCATAAAACAGAACCTGAGGCCTCCTCCTCCCACTAAGAGAAGAAGGAAGCAGTGTAAATGACTGTCATTTTCTTTTTCTGTAGTACCAGAGCATGGAGAAATATCACATACATGAGGCAGGGGAAACGGGAGATCTTAATCCTGAGCTGCTGAATTCACAGAAGCTGAAAACCACAATAGGTAAGTTCACACCCAACACCACTTGGCATTTCATCTGGTATGTTCAAGAATCTTGGGAACAAGGACTTTGAAAATACAGCCATTTCATCTGCAGACAGGCACAGACTGCCTGAAACCTTGGGATGGAGCTATGGAGCTCTGAGTACCTGTGTCTGTGTGGATCCAATCAGAAAAGCAATGTATTGCTGGGATTTGACTTACAAAATTGAGGGAGCTGGTAAATAGTCTCTTAAAAGCCATTGTCTCTGCATCTAATGCTGGAGCTTGATGTCCAGAGGGCAGGAGGCCCAGAAGGGAAGGTGGATGTAAAGTGGGCAGAGAAGACGAGCTGGCACCGGGTGGAGACACGGGTGGCACCCCACTGTCCCCCACAGGAGAAAAATGAATCCTTCTTACAAGGTCGGACACACTCTTGGCTAGGAGTCAGAGAAACTGCAAAATGACCAGGGGAAGATGGAGCAGTCATAGACCAAGGGGTGGACAAGCAGGCGTGAACCTCTGTGCAGAGTGACAGAAGACCGGGTGACCCTGCTCAGCCTTCTGAGCACAAAAACTATCCAGTCATTGCAATGACAGTTGTGCCCCCTAAAGCTTGCACAAAAGTGTCTCTTGTGCCACCTTGATTAGATGCACACAAGGAGGAGGATTCTGCAACATGGTAGGCAGCCCGGTCAAGCCGAAATGCTGCACAGCAAGCACATACCTTTAGAACTGACTTTGGGACTCGAACTGAAGGTGGATGACGTGCAGGTGTTGTGTTATTTTCTTGGTGCTTATAATAACGTGTCACAACCTCGGCAGCTTGAAACAATAGAAATGTATTTTTTTGCAGTACTGGAGGCTAGAAATCCAGAACCACAGTGTCAGCAGTGCCATGTCTCCTCCAGAGGCTTTTCCACAGCCCAGAGAAGAACGCTTTCTTGCTTCTAGTTTCTGTGGTTGTCAGCAATCCTCCGTGTTCCTTGGCTCATGGCGCATGACTCTAGTTAAGCCTCTGTCTTCACTGAGGTCTTCACTGAGGTCCCAGGTTCTCTGTGTGGCTTCTCCTCTTCTCTCAGGGACACCAGTCGTGCTGGGTTTAGGGTGCACCCTAATTCAGTCTGACCCGATCAATTGTAAGGCCGCTAATTACATCTGTAGTTGGGCTTCCCTGGTGGCTCATATGGTAAAGAATCTGCCTGCAGTGTTGGAAACCTCAGTTCAATCTCGGGTCAGGAAGATCCCCTGGAGAAAGGGATGGCTACCCACTCCAGTATTCTTCTTGGAGAATTCCATGAGAGAGGACCCACCATAATTCAGTCTGTGGTGCATGCATGCTCAGTCGTGTCTGACTCTCTACAACTCTGTGGACTGTTGCTCGCCAGGGCCCTCTACCCATGGAATTTTCCATGCAAGAATACTGGAGTGGGTTGCCATGCTCCAGGGGATGTTCCCGACCTAGGGAGTGAACCCACATCTCTTGGCGTCTCCTGCATTGGCAGACGGATTCTCTACTTGGAACTTGATCGTAATGTAACTAATTATATCTGTAGAGACCTTCCTAAACTTTCAAATAAGGTCATATTCTAAGTTTCTGCATCGACATGAATTCTGTGGGGGACACTATTTAACATAGTACAGGTATCATAAGGGAAAATCTAGACCAGGAAATAAGTGGAAATTTTAAAACAGAGAATTCAACCCAAGAAGAGCAGCCTCATTCCAAAGGATCATGTGTTCAGAAATGCGTCAGGATCCCAGTGGGACCCTAAATCTGTGGACCTTGGAATTCAAACATATCTAGAAGGCTGGGAGACATGCATTTATTGTTATTTATTTCCTCATAGTATATACCTTAATCTTATTCAAATAAGAAAATCTAGGCTCAGATAGGTTAAATAATATAATAAATAATAATAAATAAATAAAAAATAATATGACCAAGTCTATACAATCAGAAAGGAGTAGGGTAGAATTTGAACTTAGAACTGCTAGCTTCCATAGGATATCTTCTATTATGGACATTTTATAACAATAAATAATACTGAGTGAATATTAACAAACTTTTCCAGACCATCTCTTACTGATTCTTCAATGTTTATATTAAGTATGACATCCTTTCTGCAGACTCCCCTGACTGCAGTTCTTCCACTGACCTCCCACATTTTGATCACAGTTCCAAGACTGCACTGATTCCATTGTTCTGAGGTTACCTATTTTCATACCTGTTTCCTTCTCCTGTGTGAGTACAATTTTTATCATTGCAGTATTCCTGCACCCAGCCCAGTGCCTGGCATATAATACGAGTTCCAACCCTAATTGATTGAAGTTTTTCAGAGAAGAAGCATCACTTTCTAAAAATTTCTGGGAATGTTGTGTCTATATCCTCCCCCGATATACTATTTTCAGACTTTTAGAGACTCTGAACTTCTCTCTTATGCCAAATAAAATACTTCTACTGCAATGCAAATTTTTATTTCTCTTCCTTTTTCTGAAAAGATACAACTAGTCTTGAAAACTTCAGAAAAAGTAGCAGGTAATTTTATGTGTCTATTTTTCTTTCTCTGGTTAATAATCTCACTTCCATAACCTAATTTTATGATATTTTTTGAAAACCTGTTACCTGTACTTATGAACACACATAAATGCTTTTCATTTCACTTTTGTTTTTAGGTCATTTCAGAACCTTTAGAAATCCACATTAATTCCAGCCATGCTTTGGTTCTATTTCTCTCATGTATCTTCTTGCTACTTTGTTCATATCTCTAGGAAAAAGCATCTGTGCAAGCTTTCTAGATCAAAGCAATCCTTCATCAGACTCACTCACTTCCCAGGGAAACACATCACCATGAAAACTGCCCCAAAGTAGAGGAAAAAGGCAAGGCGAGATTTACTCAGGACCACCACCTAATTTTAGACTCAGTGATTCCCCTGGGCCTTTCAGCAACTCAATTTTATTTTTATTTATCTAGTAGCCTTCAATTTGCTCTTTGTTATCCACAGCAGAGGTTACAAGTCAGATCCATTTATTGTAGCTCATAACCAACTCTCATTTCATTAAATATTTCAGTCCATACCTGGCCATCTCCTAGATCTTGGCAATCAACGTGTATACCACAGGCCAGCATCTCCCAAGAACTTGTCAGAAATGCAGCATGTCTGGTCCCTCCTCAGATCTACTGTGTCAGAATCTGCACTTTGACAAGCTCACCAGTTGATTCATACACAAAAATTTGTATTAATTTTTGAGACCTATATCCCTAGATAATTGGAGGTGACTGTGAGTTAGAGGTAATAAATGTAGATGGCATTAAAAAAAAAAAAAAACTATTCTGGAATCCCTGAATCCCTGGTTCTTCTGTATTTCTACCTATGTGATCTTTGGAAAAACACACAGCATTTCTGACCCCCAATTTCCTCAACTGCATATAAACACTGTAAAGTAATCCAAGAGCCAGTTGCATCAGAGTTGTAAGTGCTACTCTATAACTACTAAAGCAGAATTTTTCAGAAATTTACACTTTTAACAAGTTTCGAGGTGACTCTAATCACATGTTAATTTCAGAGGGTCACTGTTACCAATGCATGCAGAGAACTACCTTTTCAATCTTGACATCAATGCTGATGACATGCAGGCCAGTTCTAGTAATGCAGAGCACAGTGATTTAAATAATTCTGACTAAATTGGTGTCTAGACTGTGTTTCATCTTCCTTCTTTAGTCTCCATCACACAAGAAGTGGTAGTGTTTCCTCAAACTGACTCATCGCAGGAGGACTGCTTTATGGAAGAACTCAAAGACTGACAATCATTTGAAAACATTCTGGCAAGACAAAGGCATGTGGTCCCTAGAGAGTTATTATTATCAGTGGCTATTCACTGCTCTTATGATTTGTCTAAGAATACCAAAAAGGTTTCCAGGGAGATGTAGCTCCCTACTTTCTCCTTCGCAAGATGTTTCTACACCTGGCGGTTAAATAAGATGCCGAAAACCAAGCACTCCCTTCTCACTGCTGTGCAAGCTTTCTGGATCAAAGCAATCCTTTCAGCAGTCCTGTGCAATTAAGAAGTTAGAGAGCAAAAGGATGGAAATCAACAGTTGGTGAGCTCTCCTATATGCCAGGCACTATCCAGTACTAGTTATCCTATGGTCGCAGATACAGAAAAGAAAAAAAAAATATAACCTTAGTAGCCAGGGGTTTATTTACTGCATTTTACAGATAATGATGAAAATTGGCATTCGACACATTATACTTTATTTTCAGGCATACATTTGATTCTGAGCTTTATTAGCTCATTCACGCATGCTCAGTCACTCCTGTCCGGCTCTTTGTGACCACATGGAATGTAGTAGCCTGCCAGGCTCCATGGAATTTTCCTAGGTAAGAATGCTGAAGTGGGTTGCCATTTCCTACTCCAGGGGATCTTCCTGACCCAGGGATTGAACCTGCATCTCCTGCATTGGCAGGCAGATTCTCTACCACTGAGCCACCTGGGAAGCCCCAGTCAGCTCATTAGAAAAACCTAAGAACTAATAGTCCAGCAGTGCTTAACTGACAATTCATTCACCATCTAATCCCATTTATAGTTTTCAATCTCACAGCATCATTCAACTTAATTCATGAAATACTGTTTAGTGCTGGGTCTGCTCTCTGGGCCTTGACAGGCAGGGTGAGGGAGGGTTAATACCAAATGATGATAACACCTAGGAAGACTGCCTCACATCCTGCTCTAAGATGGGGTTGGTACAAACAAATGAGTTGAGACCACATAAATAAGGAACATGTATTCGGAGACGGACTCTGGAAACTTCCACTGGTAACTGGCTGAGGGGGACAGACAAGCACAGGAAGGATCTTAGCCTGCTGAGGTGGAGAGCTGAGCATCACAGAAGAAAGATCAGATAAGCGCAGGACAGACAGCAGGGCAGGTCAAAGTCTAGTCAAGCGAACAGGAGGGCCCCCATTTGGTGGCATCATAGCAGATATGCAGGGGAGACCTGGGAAGGCAGGATATATTGTGGAAAGCCTTGAATGTCAAGCCAAAGAGTGTGTCATATATTCAGGAGTTTTTGGAGCAGCAGAGCATTTGACAAAAGCTACGCTTTAAAAATCACCCTGCCAGCTCTGTGTAGGGTGCCTGGAGGAGAAAGAAAGATAGAGCTAAGAAAGGGGGCTGTGAAAGTGTTAGTAACTCAGTCGTGTCCAACTCTTTGCGACCCCATGAACTGTAGCCCACCAGGCTCCTCTGTCCATGGGATTCTCCAGGCAAGAAATACTGGAGTGGGTAGTAATTCCCTTCTCCAGGGTATCTTCCCAACCCAGGGATTGAACCCAGGTCTCCTGCATTGCAGGCAGATTCTTTACAGTCTAAGCCACCAGGAAAGCCCCTAGGAAGGGGCCTGTAGCCAAACAAAAGCCCCTGAGTGGGTGAGAGTAGAAAGCGCAGCTGATGGGAGAAACAGAATGTGTGCACCTCGCTGGGGACTGAGTGTCACCAGGAAGGCAGACAGCACTGAGCGGAGGCCACCTGTGACCCTTGACACCAGCTGGATGGCATTTGTATCCCAACTCACTCAGCTACCACATCTCTTTGAGTTTGAAAGCTTATTTGTAATGGGGCAAAATTAACTGTACAGAGCTGTGAGAGGAGGGACAGAGCAAACTTGTGAAATGTCTCATTCTGACTGCTCTTGATACCACGGCTTCCTCCTCTTCCCATCCTTTTTATTTAAAACATGAGGCATGTTGGGGGAGGATGGAGTTGGAGGTTGGGGTTAGCAGATGTAAGCTATTTTATATAGGGTAGATAAACAAGGTCTTACTGTATAGCACAAGGAACTATATTCAATATCCTATGATAAACCATAATAGAAAAGAATATTTAAAAGAACAACCCAATCAAAAAGTGGGAAAAAGACCTAAACAGACATTTGTCCAAAGAAGATATATAGATGGCTAATAAACACATGAAAAGATGCTCAAATTCACTCATTATTAGAGAAATGCAAATCAAAACCACAATGAGGTATCATCTCACACTGGTTCGAATGACCATCATCAAAAAGTCTACAAACAATAAATGCTGGAGAGGGTGTAGAGAAAATGGAACTTTCTTACACTATTGCATACTGGGAATGCAAACTAATACAGCCACTATGGACAACAGTGTGAAGATTCCCTAAAAAACTGGGAATAGAACTGCAATACAGCCCAGTAATCCCACTGCTGGGCATACACACCGAGGAATTGAAACCAGAATTGAAAGAAACATGTACCCCAATGTTCATCACAGCACTGTTTATAATAGCCAGGATGTGGAAGCAACCTAGATGTCCAACAGCAGATGAATGGTAAGAAAGCTGTGGTACATATACACAGTGGAATATTCCTCAACTATAAAAAGGAACGCATTTGAATCAGTTCTAATGAGGTGGATGAACCTGGAACCCATTATACAGAGTGAAATCAGAAAGAGAAAGACAAATACTGTATATTAACGCATATATATGGAACTTATAAAGGTGGTACCAATGATCCTACATGCAGGGCAGCAAAGGAGACACAGATGTAAAGAACAGACTTTTGGACTCAGCAAGAGAAGGTAAGGGTGGGATGATTTGAGAGAATAGCATTTAAACATGTCCATTACCATATGTAAAATAGATGACCAGTGCAAGTTTGATGCATGAAGCAGGGCACCCAAAGGTGGTGCTCTAGGACAACCCAGAGGGATGGGTGGGGAGGGAGGTGGGAGCGGGGGTCAGTATGGGGGACATGGTATACCAGTGGCCGATTCATGTTGATGTATGACAAAACCCATCACAATATTGTAAAGTAATTATTCTCCAATTAAAATAGGTTAATTAATTTTAAAAGAATGTATGTGTATGTATAGCTGTATCACTTTGCTGTACATCATAAACTAAATCAACTATATTTGAATTACAAAATGTAGACCCTCATAAATCTGCCATTTGACATGATCCACAAAGATTTCCATTCACAGTAAAGTCTGAGAAGAATTACCCTATGCTCCCAATCCAAGTTCCCCAGCTTTTCTCTGACTCTTTAGCTTTGACTCCCTGCTTCTTTCCTCTGCCTCCCATCCTCCAAGAAGAAATGGAGAAATGAAGGGAAAAAATACTGTAGAGCCTGGAAGAATGTC
Source organism: Bubalus kerabau (assembly GCF_029407905.1). Classification (NCBI taxonomy): domain Eukaryota; kingdom Metazoa; phylum Chordata; class Mammalia; order Artiodactyla; family Bovidae; genus Bubalus; species Bubalus kerabau. Next base: position 3,732,116 of record NC_073635.1, on the reverse strand, counting down.
CTCTGACTCTAATGTTATAACACTAATTTTTCTCTTTTGTTAAAACTGTCACTAGAAGGCATTTTAAAACATTTCTGAGAAGTAAGTTTCAAAAATGTTTGAAGAAAAATGACTTTTAAGGACAGATTTAGTTGACAGTTTTTCTGCTGTGTTTGTAGGAAGTGGGAACTGTCTCGCTATTTTATTGGCACACCTGCAGCAAAATTTTTAGATTGGCTGATAAAAGGAAAAGACAGGGCTCCACTGACAGCAGTAATCCAATTTTATAAGGTAACAAGCAGGACCTGTGGCTGAGAGAGGAGACCCTTTGATTTTGTGGATTAAGGATCAAGCTTAGTCCTGAACGCCTGTGCATTTGGCTACCATTCAAACCAAAGCTTTTAGGCTCTTGACATTGTGAAACAACAACACAGTAAAGGATCAAAGGACAGAGATTTCTTCACAAGTGAGGGTTAGTTCAGGCTCTGGCGATGTAGGTATTCTCTGCATAACATCTGCAAGCATGGGGAAACTGCTAAGCTGGTGAGCCAGAGGCTCAAGGCAGCAAAAACAGACATTCTGACACGAAGCAGAGACGACAGCACCATGATCTCCAAGCCTCAGGCTTGCAAAACTGTGTTCATGATGAGAACACAAAAGCCACAAAACAAAGAGCCCTGGATCAACACCTCAGAAATTCACCAACATGGATCCAGGACTCTTCACCAGAACAGTCCTCCAAATACTTTTCAGTAGTAATGGGAAAAACTTCTGGAATCTTCTAACCCTAATGAGAATTTGCAACCAATAAAACATCCCCTGATTTTATTTCAGTCTTAATAAGTGAGGACTCCATGGAATACAAAGTATATGCAGTTGAGTGGGTAGTCTATCACATTTAACATAATTTCATATTAGTGGCAGCACAATTACGACAGAGAATGAACAACTAGGAATGAGATAGTCCAAGTAAATTGAAAGCTACCTTTAAGTATTTGTGTGGTTGTCAATATTGATAATGTTAATTTACATTTATTAGGCAATGGACTGTTCTTACAAAATGTTACTGTAAGAGTAGTAGATAATTTCCACTCTACAGATGTTAAAGGGACTCCCTTAGTGACTCGGACAGTAAAGAATCCACCTGCAATGCCGGAGATCTAGGTTCAATCCCTGGGTCAGGAAGATGCCCTGGAGAAACGAATGGCCACCCACTCCAGTATTCTTGCCTGGAGAATTCCATGGACAGGGGAGACTGGCGAGCTATAGTCCATGGGATCACAAAGAGTCAGACACAACTGAGCAACTAACACTTCCCTTCAATTCAGATGTTAAAACTGAGACGAGAGAGGTTAATATCTTGTCCAACAATACACACAGCTAACAAAAGATGAACCTGCTTATTATATTTGTATCTTTCTGGCTCCCAACTTTTATCCACTAATTCATATTGTCTCCACTAAGTCATTTCACCTGTGCCTCACTTTCCTTACCTATAAGGAAGTCTTCATACAAGTCTTCATTTTATATGAAGACTATGCAGTATCCCATGTCCTTTTCTACCCTGACATCTTTGGTTCTCTGTGAGGCTAGGTTAGTCAATTTACATAATGCAAGACATTGTGATGGTTAATTTTATGTGTCAACTTGGCTAGGCTATGATATCCAGCTGGTTGGTCAAAACTAGTCCAGATAATGTAAAGAAGGTATTTTTTAGATGTGATTAACATTTATAACCAGTTGCCTTTAAGTAAAAGAGATTATCCTCAATAAGGTAAATGGGACTTATTCAGTCATTTGAAGGCCTTAAGAGAAAAACTGAGACTTTTCACAGAGAGAAAGTAATAATGCCCCAAGACTGTAGCATAGAAACTCTGCCTGAGCTTCTAGTCTTCTAACCTACCTTACGGAGAAGGCAATGGCACCCGACTCCAGTACTCTTGCCTGAAAAATCCCATGGATGGAGGAGCCTGATAGGCTGCAGTCCATGGGATCGCTGAGGGTCGGACATGACTGAGCGACTTCACTTTCACTTTTCACTTTCGTGCATTGGAGAAGGAAATGGCAACCCACTCCAGTGTTCTTGCCTGGAGAATCCCGGGCACGGGGGAGCCTGGTGGGCTGCCGTCTATGGTGTCGCACAGAGTCAGACACGACTGAAGTGACTTAGCAACCTACCTTACTGATTTTAGACTCAAGACTGCAATTCTTACCTGAGTTTTTAGTACAATAACCTGCCAAACAGATTTAAAACTTCCCCCCACAATCCTGTAAGACAGTTTCTTAAAAGAAAAAAATTATATACATAATTTTTATTATAATTATTTTTTCTCAAGGTTTTAATTCTCTGAAGAACCTTAACTAATATAAGTGATAGGAAATCCTTTGTAAATATTAAATACAGTGTTTTTCAATCATTTGGCCTAAATGAGAGTTCTAAACACAATCAAAAGCAGGTATATAGAAGAGTGACATCATTAATATGGAAGAATTGACCTGCCAGGAGATTGATTTTGAACTTCTCAGGCTTCAGAATTGCAAATAAATTCCTGTTGTGTATAAGCTACCCAGTCTGTGATATATTTTACTAACAGCCTGAGAAGACTAAGAGAAAAGACTAAAGAACTACAAGACAGAAAAAAACTAACAAAATAGCAATAAAAAGTCTTTTTCTATCAATAACTGCTTTAACTGTAAATGGATTATACTCTCCAATCAAAAGACATAGAACAGTTTAATTAACTTAAAAGCAACCAAAAAAAAAATCTAATTCTGTGCTGTTTACAAATTCTACATTTAAGGACACTCATGGGCTGAAAATGAAAGGATGGAAAACATATTATGTGCAAATGGTAACCAAAAGAAAGCAAGAGTGGGCATAATTATATCAGACAAAATAAACTTTAAGTTGAAAATTGTCTAAAGAGACAAAGATAAAACATAATACAATGATAAAAGATATATTATTATATCATTATACAATGATATATCTTCTTCACAAGAATATATAACAATATATTAACATAACATCAGAGATAACTCAACATCAGAGGTGGATATACCTAAATACATAAAACAAACATTGACAGAACTGAAGAGAGACATAGACAGCAGCTCAATAATAGTAGGAGCTGTCCATACCCCACTTTCAATAAGGGATAAAATATCCAAACAGAAGAATAATGAGGAAACAGACTTGAGCAACGCTGAAGGTCAAATGGGCCTAAAGGAATATATACAATGTTCCAACAAACAGCAACAAAATATATATTCTTCTCAACCACACATGGAGTGCTTCTAGAAGAGATCACATATTAGGTCACAAAACAAGTCTTAACAAACTTAAGAAGATTGAAATCATAGCAAATATCTTTCCAACCACAATGAAAACCAGTAACAGACAGGAAACTGGAAAATCTATAGTATGTGGAAATTAAGCAACACACTCTTATACATTGGGATAAAGAAGAAATCAAAAGGGAAATTTTAAAATATCTCAAAAAAAATGCAGCATAACAAAATTTATGGGATATGGCAAAAGAAGTACTAAGAAGGAAGTTTATAGGGATAAAGGTATGCAGTAAAAAAGAAACAACAATCTCAAATATGTAACCCAATTTTACAACTCAGATAATTATAAGAACAAACTAAGCCTAAAGTTGGCAGAAGGAGAGAAATACCAAAGACTAGAGCAGAAATGGAAAATAGAAAAACAACAGAAGTCAACACAGCTAAGAGTTGTTTTTAAAAAAAAAAAAAACAAAATTGACAAACTTTTAGCTAAACTGACTCAGAAAAAGAGAAGATTAGAATAAACAAAATCAGAAATGAAAGAAAAGATATAAACTGATGCCACAGAAATAAAAATGATGCTGAGACAACTATAAACAATTACATTCCAACAAATTGGATGACCTTGAAGAAATGGATAAATTTCTAGAAACATGCAATTTACCAAGACTGACTCATGAAGAAATAGAGAATCCAAGTACACTCATAACTAGTAAGAAGATTGAATCAGTAATCAAAGAAAAGTCCAAGACCAGATGACTTCACTGGTAAAGTCTACCAAATAAGTAAAGACAAATTAACACCAATTTTTTTCAAATTCTTCAAAATATTGAACACAGCATACCTAAACTCATTTAGCATGGGCAGCTAATGCTGATATTAAGCCAGAAAAGACACTTTTTGTTGTTATTCAGTCACTAAGTCAAATCAGAATCTTTGCAACCCAAAGACCAAATCTTTGCAACCCAATGACCAAATCTTTGCAACCCTATGACCAAATCTTTGCAACCCTATGGACTATAGCATCCCAGGCTTCCCTGTCCTTCACTGTGTCCCAGAGTTTACTCAAACTTATATCCATTGAGTTGGTGATGCCATCTGAGCATCTCATCCTCTGTCATCCCCTTCTCATCCTGCTCTTAATCTTTCCCAGCATCAGGATCTTTTCCAATAAGTCAGCTCTTCACATCAGGTGGCCAAAGTATTGGAGCTTCAGCTTCAGCATCAGTTCTACCAATGAATAGTCAAGGTTGATTTCCTTTAGAATTGACTGGTTTGATCTTCTTGCTGTCCAGAGGACTCTCAAGAGTCTTCTCTAGCACTACAAGTTGAAAGCATGTATTTTTCTATAGAAGAAGCAAGAACTACAATCCCACAGCCTCAAGCATGAAAACAATAATCACAGAAAACTAACCAAAATGAACACATGGAATACAGCTGTGTAACTCAAGGAAGCTATGAACCATGTTGTGCAGAGCCACCCAAGATGGATGGGTCATGGTGGAGAGTTCTGACAAAACACGGTTCACTGTAGATGGGAATGGCAAACTACTTCAGTATTCTTGCCTCAAGAACCCCATGAACAATACAAAAAGTCAAAAAGAAATGACACCAGAAGATGAGTCCTCCAGGTAGGAGGTGTCCAAAATACTACTGGGGAAGAGGAGAGAAATAATTCCAGAAAGAATGAAGAGCCTGGGCCAAAGTGGAAACAATGCTCAGTTGTGGATTTGACTGGTGGTGAAAGTAAAAATCTGATACTGTAAAGAACAATATTGCATAGGAACCTGGAATGATAGGTCCATGAGTCAAGGTAAATTGGATGTGGCCAAGCAGGAGATGGTAAGAATGAACATCAACATTTTAGGAAGCAGTGAACTAAAATGGATGAGAATGGGCAAATTTATTTCAGATGACCATTATATCTACTAGTGTGGGCAACAGCCCCTTAGGAGAAATGGAGTAGCTCTCATGGTCAACAAGAGTCCAAAATGCAGTATTTGGTTACAATCTCAAAAATGACAGAACAATCTTGATTGGTTTCCAAGGAAAACCATTCAACTTCACAGTAATCCAAATCTATGCCCCAACTACTAATGCCAAAGAAAAGACACTTTGAGGCCAATATTCTTAATGAATATATATATATTTTTTTAACCCTCAGCAAAATACTACCATACCAAATTCAACACACCTTAAAAGGATCATACATTATGACCAAGTAGAATTTATCCCTGGGATGTAAGTACGTTTCAATATATGGAAATGAATCAATGTGAAGGATACATCATATTAACAGAATGAAGACTAAAAATCACATGATTATCTTAATAGATATGGAAAAAACATTTGACAAGATCTGACACTCTTCATCCTAAAAAGCCTCAACAAACTAAGAATAGAAGGATTATACCTCAACATTATAAAAGGCCATCCATGAAAAATCCATAACTAACATTATACATAACAGAGAAAACCTCAAAGCTTTTCTTCTACCATCAGGAGCAAAACAAGGATGCCCACTCTCACTGTTTCTATTCAACATAGTACTAGAAGTCCTAGCCAGATGATCAGTAAAGAAAAACAAATAAAAGGCAGCCATATCAGAATAGAAGATGTAAAATCATCACTGTTCACAGATGTTGTTGTTGTTTTTCAGTCGCTAAGTCTTGTCTGACTTTTTTTCATAGATGAAATAATGTTACACATAGAAAATCCTAAAGATTACACACACACACACAAATTAGGACAAATAAATTAATACAGCAAACTGGTAAGCTACAAAATCAATAATCAATTATGTTTCTATACACTAGCAATAAATAATCCAAAAAGAAATTAGCAAAACTATTCTATTAACAATAACATCAAAATGAATAAAATACTTAGGACTAAACTTAACTAAGGACATGCAAAACCTGTACACTGAAAGCCACAAAACATTGCTGAAAGAAATTAAAGAAGACACAAATAAATTGAAAGGCCTCCCATATCCAATAATTGGAAGACTTAACATTATTAAAATGTCCATACTAACCTAAGTAGTAGTTGATCTACAGATTCAGTTCAATCTCTATCAAAACCCAAGGGTTTTTCCATGGAAATAGTGGGGGGCGGGGCGGGAGGAATCCTAAAATGCATATGGAACCACAAAAGACTCTAAATAGCCAAAACAATATTAAGAAAGAGTAAAGCTGAAGGCCTCACAATTTTTTATTTCAAAATATGTCACAAAACTACAGTGATTGAAACTGTATGGTACTAGCCTATAGACAGACATAGATGAATGGAACAGAATAGAGAATCTAGAAATAAACCCATACATATATGATCAGCTGATCTTCAACACTGGTGCCAAGAATATACAATATACAATTATTGTAGATAATAATATACAATGCATTATTTTTTTCAAAGGGTGTTGAGAAAAATGGATATTTAAACACAAAAGGATGAAAATGGATCTTTATTTCATACCTTACACAAAAACCAACACAAATGGATTAAAGACTTAAATGTAAGATCTAAAATTGTAAAATTCCTAGAAGAAAACATAAAGGCAAAGCTTCTTGATGTTGGTCTTGGCAATGGATATGACACCAAAAAGCACAGAAAACAAAATAAAATTAAATAAGTGGGACTATATCAAACACAAAACACAAAACTCTTCAAAGTAAAGAAAATAATCAAAAAGAGTAAAAGGCAATCTGTGTAATTGGAGAAAATTTTTGCAAACTCTATGTCTCCAAAAGGATTAATGACCAAAATATTTGAAGAACTCCTATAATTCACTAGAAAAGAAAACAAATAATTGGATTTAAAAATGGGCAAAAGGTTTAAATAGACATTTATCCATAAAAAGGCATACATATAACCAACAAGTGTATAAAAAGATATTCAATATCACTAATCAGAGAAATGCAAATCAAAACCACAATGAGATATCATTTCATACCTGTTAAGATGGCCATTATAAAAATAAATAAATAAGACATAAAATAACAAGTGTGGGTTAGTATATGGAGAATTTCTATTAGCAATTCCTGTTGCTAATAGGAATGTAAAATGGCACAGCCATGGTGGAGAACAGTATGGATGTTCTTCAAAGAGTGAAAAAGAGAACTACTATATGATTCAGTACCCACTTCTGGATATTTTATCCCACACACACAAAAAAACTGAAATCAGAATCTCCAAGAGATGCATTCACTCCCACGTTTATTACAGCATTGTTTATAATGACCAAGAAGTAGAAACAAGCTAGATGTCCACTGATGAATGAATGAAGATTATATGCATACAATGGAATATTATTCAGCCTTAAAAAGCAAGGACATCTTGTCATGCACTACAACATGAATGAAATTTGAAGACATTATGCTGATGAAAATAAGCAAATTCCAGAAGGGTAAAAACTGCATGATTCCATGCAGAAAGTAGAATGGTGGTTTCAGGGCTGGAGAAGAGGGAAACTGGAAGCTGCTGTTCAGTAAGTGTACCGTTTCAGTCAGGCAAGATAGAAAAACTCTAGTGATCTTCTGCACAACATTGTGCTTATAGTTACTGCAATACTGTAGTGTACAATCAAAAATTTAAGACATTAGATCTCGTGTGATTTTTATTACAATTTTTTTAAAGGTAGGTATATGTTAAAATTGAAAGTACAATCAAATTAGTGACAGGAATTATAAGAAGTGTAATTTTTGCCTCCAACCTATGGTCAGCCACAGTCAAACCATGTATAGTTTTTTAAAAATAAAATCCATAATTTTTCACAGAAACTCCCTCCACTGTCCTTAGAAATCCATCTTTAAAATCCTTAACTCTGTTCTGAGATATGCCATTTGTTTCTTGTCCTAAGTCTAAAAGTTTTATTCCATACTCACCCATGCCCTTAGCGTTCTCTTTATACTTTTTCTTTCTTGTACAATAAAAATGTTTAAATGGCTCTGAGACTTTACCATGCTATAAACCACTAACATTCCTTGGTATTGACCAGCAGATTGATGATCCTTAAACTTCATTATGAAACAACCAATTCAGTCAGCAAGATGGATATGTCATCAGATGTTATTCTCTTGGCTGTGCTTTCATTTTGTTACATAGCTCTTGCCTTTCAAAATGCATAAAATTAGTGTGGGTTTACCTGTGCTAGCCACATGTGGCTAGTTATATTTAAATTTAAATTATGTAAAATTATATAAAATTGAAAATTCTGTTTTCTAGTCATACTAGCCATGTTTCAAGTGCTCAGTAGCCACCTGTGGCTAACCATCGCTGCGTTAAGCAATGCAGATATACACAGGACATTTTTATTACTGCAGAAAGTTCTGTTGGACAGTGCTGTTCTAGATCCTTTTTCCACCCTCCAAAACCCCACCCCTAGTTGGCATATTAGCAGAACACTGAGCCTTTAAATAAATTTCACTTGTTTCATCTGAAAAGTGAGAATAACATTTCTCTGACTCAAGAAAGAGAGCTGACCCAGATTACTTTGAAGTTCCTTACTAGTGTGATAACCTCATTCCTGCAAATCCACCAAGACCTGACCCTTTGTCAAGAAAATAGCTCCATTATAATAATGCTTCTCTGGAAAAAATCAAAATTGAATTACATCATCTCAACTCACAGTCTCTTTGCCAAGAATGTAACCTACTTAAGTGTCAAAACTGCATTCCAACTTCACAGATTCCTTAATGGGTCCAATATGGCAGGTGGTACTTAAACTGTATCTTTTCACACCCCAAGAGGCCTTGAAAACACTGTGATAAGAGAACCAGCCTCTCCATGAAGGGTCACAGCATTCCTACAAGAAGGCATCTGGGAAGCAGAACATTCATTTAAAAATGCAAACTACATAGTCCTGTAAGTAATTAATTGGGGAACATAAGTTATACTTGAACTAAAATGGAACCTTTGATTACACTTAATGTCTGGTGGATGATTAATGTTTAAACTGCTTCTGTTTGCTAAACAAGGGATTTGTCTTTTCTTACCATCTGAAAAATCTTGTTTAAAACACTTAGATTCAGAGATGTGATCATTTCTTTGAAACTTAGTGGACTGTTAAATTGAATTCATGCTGTCCTTCCATGTTTCCAACCTATGCAAGAAACATGAAAATGGAAACTGATGGGCAAGGCCTGGACATGTTTCCACCACCACTGTGCTGATGCTTATTAATTCAAGTCAGCCCTATACAAAGATCTACCACCTGGGCCAAGATAAACAGGGAAAGCAAACTTTGCTGCTTGGGCAACTTCCCTTCCACATCCAAAACAGAAGTTTCCTAACTTGGAATATTATTCACTATAACTGCAAGCTTCACTGAGACCATTATTTTAATAAGTCCCAAGTCCCAGTGTCTATGGACTTGGAATGAAATTACGTCACCAATGAAGTTATTCCTTCTACCACTAGAAGAGGCCTGTGGCTGGCCTCAACACAATGACCAGAGCTCTATAAAAAGAAGCAGGACTTTGGATGCTAGAGTCAAGAACCCCTCTCTGGGATTTCCCTTTTTGTCCAGTGGTCAGGACTTGGTGCTCTCACTGCTCAGGACTCAGGTTCAATCCCTGGTCCGGGAAGCAAGATTTCACAAGCTGGGCAGCACTCCCAAAACCAAACAGCAACAAACAAAGACCCTCTCTCACCCCCAACTTTTAATAGTTGAGATGTGATTAATAAACATGGATGGTGGACTGTAAGTCCTAAAAAAATGGCCAGTGATGTCTGAAATGGATTGCAATAACACCCACCACCATTTGTTGTGGGGCCAATTTACACACATTCTTCCATTTAATATAAATAATCCTTCCTGTGGGTATGATTTACCCTATCTTGAGATGAGAAAAATGAGGCTTAAATTGGCTAAATATTGCTTGTGGTCAAGATAACAAAGTTAACATGTTACAGTATCAAAATTAGAGCCCAGGTCACTCTGATTCAAAAAGCTTGTTCATTAATATTGCCCAGCTACGAATGTCCTCCCATACTCTAGGCAAGGACCACCAATTCTCCAATCAAGCCCCTGAAAGTGAAAAAGTGACACATTTCATCATTCTTTGGGAAGGACAAAATAAAGCTAATTTTAGAAGTCGATTGAAAAAGGCTTAAGGTACTTCCTGTTAGACAGTCAACACAAGCAGCTCTCATTAGCACAAGGAAAAGCCAGTTTGTATGATAGGCAAAGGAAGCAGCCTCAGCTTTCTTTTGTGATTCTCAGCTGGGTTGCCCCTTTAAGAAGCTTAGCCCACGTAGTCACACTCATAGATCCTCCAAATCAAAACCTTTTTCAAAAACCACCCAGGAGAGATTCCTAATTACCAAGGAGTAAGACATATCGTCTCAGGAAAGAACATTGAAGAGGTTTCTCTGAAAGCCAGTGAGTTTCAACTTTTCAAGAGAAACCCATCTAGAGGGGTGATTTCACACAATTTGTGAGCTTTATTCAATTCCAGCAAACTTTTATTGGTACCTGCTCTATGTAGGAATTGTTCAAAATACTGCAGAAGAGGCAGAAACGTGTAGCATGAGATAGCTGTCCATCAGAGGTTCACAGTTCATAGGGAAGGACAGATACACACCTAATATGTATGGTCTGGCAGATAGTAGTAAGTTGCAAAATTGATCTCCGAACAAAATGCAAGAGGAGAGCAGGTCAGGGAAAGAATGATGCTAATGAGTGGGAAGGGTAGAGACAAGCTGAGAAGGGGTTGTAGAGAATGGGAGTTCTTTGGATAAAGAAAGGCAAGTAAGACATGGACAGGGGCTAACATCCCAAAAGCACCAAAGAGAGCACATATGCATCTGAGAAATAGGGACAGCCTGGGAAGGTCGAACAGTAGCGTGACTGCGGGGAGTTGGAACAGGAAGGGCAATCAGCCAGGTAAGATCCTGGAAGCCTAGTGCTCTGTCGTCATCGTCAGACTTCTCCTACAGACCCTTGCTGCTCAGAGTGCAGTTGAGGGGATTCCCTGGAGGTCCAGCGGTAGGACTTGGCACTCTCACTGCCCAGGGCCTGGGTTCAATCCATGGGTGGGAAACTAAGATCCTGCAAGTCATGTGGTGTTGCCAAAAAAAAAAAAAAAGAGTGTATTTGAGAGCCCAGCAGAAAATTGTTAGATGTTCAGAAGCCCAGGCCCCACCCTAGACAAATCACACCAGGATCTACAATTTTTTAAGACCCCCCAGGTGAATTTTTGCACATTAAGATTTGAGAAACACTGCCAAGGATTGTGGGGATCCATTGGAAGTTTCTAAAGAAGGGGAGTAGTCTGACCTTAGCTGTGTTTGGTGAATACAACTTTGTGAAGCAACGTGGAGGGCACACAAAATGGCCATTTGATGAGCAGTTATTCAGTGACCACATTCTTCACAAAAATACAACCAGTTGTCTTCTGGAATAATAATTATTAAATGGTACCCCAGTAGTCATAGCTCTATCACATTTCACTTTGATGTAACTCAGATATTAATTTTTTAAATGCCATTTATTCATCAAATGGGAAGATGAAGGGAAATCTGCCTGCTGCCAAAAGTAGACGTATTTTTCACTCTAATTAATAGATCTGGAATCTATGTAACCATGCTGTGTGATTTTAGATGGTTCAAACCCTTCTAATGCCACCTGAAATCTGACAGCCAAGGACCCTGTAATATGAGACAAAAACTAATCAGGCAAGCCCAATGCCCTAATTCCAGAATAGTCTGTAGCAACTCACACCCTCCCACATTCCCCAAACACTCATTTTGAGATATCCAGGATAACCTTCCTCATTTCCTGCCCAGACAGTTGTGGAGTGTTGTAATTCATTGTTAGACAGCTGCAGCCTTCCTCCTTGGAAAAGAATACTTCTTGTCAAGGCTGCAGTCAATCTCAAAGTTTTAGTTTGTTTCTTAAACAGTGATGTACCCACCAGATGTTGAAATAGCCTAGCCCTAGAAACCTCAAAGACAGGCCACAGCTAACATGTGCATCCCTGCTTAGAGGTCAGCACTGCAAACACCCTCCCTAGGTTACTTATAATCTCCTCTGCTTCAGCAAACAGTCTAAACCACTCCTGTTGGCAAATTCTGAAAATAACTCCTTACTAGCTGAGCAAACTTTAACCTTCCCCTACAAGCAGATAAGAAAATGCCACACAGCTAGAAGGCGAGGGGTAGCCAATTTTAATCCCCAACTGTCTCCTGCCTCCACAAAACAGCCCTGCTATCTTCTGATCTTTACTATGAAACTGCAGAGACGAGAGGAGAGAAAAAGCTGAAAGAAGATAAAATCTCTCCACTCCGCATGTGTGCATGTGCATGCGAGCACACAGTCATGTGGGAGGGGGACAAGGCACAACCACATAAAGACTGAAAATCACCTCTGATGACAACGAGGAGGCGGGACTTGGGAGACTCTGGGGAGCAGAGATGATTAGAGTGAGTAGGCATGTTGCGAGAGGGCTAAGAGGTTAGATTCTGTACTTAGATTATTTGGGAAATGTTGGACTTTGGTCAAGGGAGGTTCATTACTATGCCATGGTCTGTGATCTAGATATAACAGATGACAAGCAGGACAAGTAGGAGGGAAGCATTTATTCTCTAAAACCACTGTTTCTATGTTCATAATAACCTCTTGTTTGGCACTATTTTCATTTTTTAAGGCACCTTAGTGTTGGCAAAATGGGTCCAGAAGCAATTAGATCCCTCTAATTTCTTCTGTGAAATTGATGTTTAACAGCTATTTGGGGAGTTTCTCCCCAATAAAAATTCCATTTTTCCCCATTTCTATTTCAAGATCTCTAATAGTCATTAAATTTTGTTTGACAAGTAATGCCACAAGTAAAGGCACTTCTTAACTTCTTAAAATCAGTCACAAACTCTATTCCTTGTGGTAAGAGGAGACAGTCTTTGTTCATTGGCACAGCTCGGAAGTCCTCAGAAATCAGACTGCAAACGTCGGCTGGTCTGATGTAGTCAAAACCTCTCTGAAACCCTGTGAGCACCTCCTGCAGAGCAGGGGCTTTGCTAGGGAGAGGCTGCGAGAAGACAAATAAGGCATACAGCCTGTCTCACAAGCTTACATAATGTGAGGGAGGCAATCGAAGAAAGGGTCATTTTAATCCAGGTTTATTCTACAAATAAATATAGGGGTGGCTACCCATGAAGGGTCAGAAAAAGCTTCTTGACCTGTTAGGGGGAAATCTGTCCAAAAGTCAGTTCTTAGGAGTTCATTCTGATGGAGAATTTCAGTAGAGCTGGAAATGACCAGGCAGGGTTAATCAGCTCTGAGACCAAAAGACAAATATCATATAACATTAGCTGCATGTGGAATCTAAAAAAAAGAATGATACAAAGGAACTTATCTACAAAACAGAAACAGACAAAACAAACATGGTTACCAAAGGGGATAGCAGGGATGGAGGGGTGTGGGGGGGATAAATTAGGAGTTTAGGGTTAAAACATACACCCTACTATATATAAAATTGGCTTATCTGGTGATTCAGATGATAAAGAATCTACCTGCAATGCTGGAGACCCAGGTTCAATCCCTGGGTCAGGAAGATCCCCTGGAGAAGAGAACGGCAACCCACTCCAGTATTCTTGCCTGGAGAAGCCCATGGACAGGGGCGCCCGGTGGGCTACAGTCGCAAATAGTCAAACACAGCTGAGCAACTACCACTTTCACTAGTTAGTCGGGACGCATCACTGTCTAGTGGCTTAGAATGAGCAAGGCCCGCAGAGCTGGATGGACTGTCTGGATCTGAACCTGGCTCCCCATTTACCACATGCTAGACCTTTGACTCAACCTTTCTGTGCCACAGTTTCCTCATCCGGGAAATGGGGATAATCATAACATCTACCTGCCTCCTGAGAAACTTGTATGCGGGTCAGGAAGCAACAATTAGAATTGGACATAGAACAACAGGCTGGTTCCAAATAGGAAAAGGAGTACGTCAAGGCTGTATATTGTCACCCTGCTTATTTTTATATGCAGAGTACATCATGAGAAAGGCTGGGCTGGAAGAAGCACAAGCTGGAATCAAGATTGCCGGGAGAAATATCAATAACCTCAGATATGCAGATGACACCACCCTTATGGCAGAAAGTGAAGAGGAACTAAAGAGCTTCTTGATGAAAGTGAAAGAGGAGAGTGAAAAAGTTGGCTTAAAGCTCAACATTCAGAAAACGAAGATCATGGCATCCAGTCCCGTCACTTCATGGGAAATAAACAGGGAAACAGTGGCTGACTTTATTTTGGGGAGCTCCAAAATCACTGCAGATGGTGATTGCAGCCATGAAATTAAAAGACGCTTACTTCTTGGAAGGAAAGTTATGACCAACCTAGATAGCATATTCAAAAGCAGAGACATTACTTTGCCAACAAAGTCTAGTCAAGGCTATGGTTTTTCCAGTAGTCATGTATGGATATGAGTTGGACTGTGAAGAAAGCTGAGCACTGAAGAATTGATGCTTTTGAACTGTGGTGTTGGTGAAGACTCTTGAGAGTCCCTTGGACTGCAAGGAGATCTAAAGGAGATCAGTCCTGGGTGTTCATTGGAAGGACTGATGTTGAAGCTGAGACTCCAGTGCTTTGGCCACCTGATGTGAAGAGCTGACTCATTTGAAAAGACCCTGGTGCTGGGAAAGATTGAGAGCAGGAGGAGAAGGGGACAACAGGATGAGATGGTTGGATGGCATCACCGACTCAATGGACATGGTTTGGGTGGACTCTGGGAGTTGGTGATGGACAGGGAGGTCTGGCATGCTACGGTTCATGGGGTCGCAAAGAGTCAGACATGACTGAGCAACTAAACTGAACTGATAGCTTCTACATCCTAGGATTGTCATGAGGAGTAAGTGAGTTAATATTTGTATGGTCTTTAGAATAGTGCTTGGCCCTTAGTAAATGTTTTAAAAGGTTATGGTAAATAAAAGTCAATATCATGAGCCCCTTCTCCATTCAATATATACCAAGATAGGTGGTGAACCATAATTTATTCCAGATAATACCTGCTTTTCTATGGATGACATGACCTTTCTCTGGGGGGAAGAGACCATCTGTCTGAAGTAGCCTTGCTCTCTACTAAAACAGGTCTGCTAGGATTATATTCCAATCAGACAGCTCCATGTTCCCTTCCCACCACTGAGTGAATGGCATTCATTTTCCTAAGATACTGGTCATGGTGAAGTCCATCATCTCCCTCTCATAGGAAATATATAACCATCCAAAGATAAGAGGTGGCCTCATTGTATGGGAATAGAGATTCCAGGATAACAAATCCTTAAACTATAGTCCTATATTTTTTTATCACTCTTCTCTTAAATTCAACACTGAAATTAATGACATTAATTGGTTTTTTTGTCTAATCTCAGACTATAAAATTGATCATTTTAAATCTTCTGTTTTTCCTATTGGTCTCCACAAAAGTTAGCAAATAACCTACCTTCTCTAGAAGGAAATTCTTGTAAAAAATCTTTCTTAAAAATTTCACTTAGGCATCCCCATTATCCCCAGACTGACAGACTTCTACAAAACTAATTTCCCCGTGGTCTTATCAGAGGTCCGTACTGAAGCAGCAACCACATGGAAACTATTTATAAGCTGTATGAGGCAAGTAAATGCCAGGAAGCAAAATTGGCTGCCTTTAAGATTTTACACAGATATTCCAAGTCCCAGAGCTATTTCTTTTCCAAAATTTTAATAATTAGTCATTCTCTTAAGCTTCGACCCCAGAAAAAAGAAAAAGAAGAAAGAACAAAAACTCCCTTCGGAGGACTTTAGGACTGTATTAGCCTCCTTTGTCAGGAGGCTTAATAAGCTTCCCACTGAGAGGGTCAGGAGCCACAGCCACACACCTCCCGGGGCCAATGCAGATAAAAACTCAACTGACACTCACTGGAGTCCCTGACCTGCAAGTTCACACTCCCTGTGTGTCCAGACGGCCATTCTCCTGAGTGCAGGCTGACAATCCTGTCAAACAAGGCTACCACCAGCCTCATTTTCAATTGAGTAAAATCAGGATTTGAAGCCAGGTTTCTGAAGATCAGGCACAATGTCATGAACTTGGTCCCCTAATAAATCACCGTGGGCAAGAGGCCAAATGCTGTATGATGCTGCTGGCAAGATGAATTCTATTTCAGCCTCACTCATCCCCTTTCGCCTCAGCTTAAAACTTTCAAAGAAGTTTAATCAGAGTTTTCAAAACTCCATGTTTATCCTTTGTTTAAAAGCAATTTTTTTTGTTGTTCCTTTGGGAAATCATCTTACAGATGGCCTCAGGAGGAAAATTATATATTTGATATTTATTCTGAGGGCTGTGGGTTCTCACAGGAGCAGAGTTTAGAGCAAAAATCTTATGTGGATTTAGGAATTCTGAGTGAAGAAAGAACAAAAATTACATATCAAGCCATTTTTGAGAGAGCAAAAATTATATATCAAGTCGTTTTGAAGTATTTTTAACATTTTACATTTTCTGTCCAGAAATGCTGAAAGTAAATAATAATGCCTGAAAATTACAATTTACCTTCTGAATTTGGCTTCATTGGAGCAGGTAATACTTAAGAAAGCATTGCCAGTAAATATTGAAACATCACGGAAATATTGATGTCTTACCCTGTGCTCTTCTTAGCAATTTTTAAATGGGCCAAATGGTATAAATTGACCATTAAACCTGTAAAGTACAAATATTTCTTTCTGATCCTTAAAGTAGAGATGTGTACTCACAAAGAAAAATCAATTTGTCAACCTTGTGTGTACATGACATTTTTCATTTTCCCACTCGCTGAGAAGAAATGCAGACAACGCACACTATTGAATGAAGTGACATTCAGAGAACTGTGATTTTTTTCATCACTGCCTTAGTCACTCTTAAAATTTTTATTTTAAACATTACATGAATAATCATTTCCTACATATTTGAAATCCAACCAGCGAAATTCCTTGCAAGGAAGCAAAATTTTCACCTTCTCAAATCACCCTTTTATGCTTATTGTCAAAATGATACATGTAATGGCATCAAAAAGGCTGAACAAGTAGAAAACTCAGGCTCTTTGGGTGATATTTTACAAATGTATCCAAGTTTTCACTTGCCCTAAAGTCACTTTTTTTAAACCTTGAACTTGTTCTTTCCGGATCTAGCCCATCCTTAGTTTTATGACCACATGATTCTAACTGCTGAACTAGAAGAAGCTAATTTACAGTCTCACGTGGCTCAGTGGGAAAAGAATCTGCCTGTATTGCAGGAGATGCAGGAGACACAGGTTCGATCCCTGGGTCAGGAAGATCCCTGGAGTGGGGCATAGCAACCCACTCCAGTATTCTTGGCTGGAAAATCCCATGGACAGAGGAGCCTGGCAGGCTACTGCCTATAGGGTCATAAAGAGTCAGACACAACTGAAGCAACTGAGCACTCGTGCACACACATCATAAAAGCAACATGCTTACCTCTTGAAAGAGGTAGTTGATCGTTGATGGTATTGCCTTCTATATTTAGAATATTCTTAGTCATATCTTGCAATGTGAAAAATGATTTGGGGAGAACCCTGCTGTTTTGCCCACTGAGCACCTTTTCCTGAAGTACCTTCATTTTCCTGAGTAAACCCATTTCTCAGCTTCCCTGATGTGGGGCAACAACAGACACCCCAGCCATCGGGCTTCAAGCATGTCATACTCTGGGAAATGAAGGTCTTGTTCAAATCAGGCCAGACCCAGATAATTCTTTCATTTGTTTCTTGAAAAACAGTGCTGCAGGATTTGGCATCTTATTGCATTTTCTAGTTGAAAAAACAGACTCAGAAAGGTCAGAGGAGTTAGGTTCCCTTAGCTATCAAGAATTTGAGTCTAAGTTGTGAAATACATGTAAATCAGTGAAGTTAGAATACACTCTCTCTCACCATATACAAAAATAAACTCAAAATAGCTTAAAGACTTAAACATAAGACATGACACCATAAAACTTCTAAAAGAGAACATAGGCAAGACATTGTCTAACATAATCATATCAATGTTTTCTCAGGTCAGTCACCCAAGGCAATAGAAATAAAAACAAAAATAAACAAATGAAACCTAATCAAACTTACAAGTTTTTGCACAGCAAAAGAAACCATAAATGAAGCAAATAAATAAATAAATAAAATAACCTAAGGAATAGGAAAAAATATTTGCAAACAATGTGATTGGCAATGTTTTAATTTCCAAAATATGAAAATAGCTCATACAACTCAACAACAACAACAACAAAACCCAACCCCAAAATGGGAAGAAGACCTAAGTAGATATTCCTCCAAAGAAGAAATACAGATAACCAATTATATTAAAAGACACTTGCTCTTGGAAGGAAAGCTTTGACAAACCTGGGCAGCATATTAAAAAGCAAAGATATTACTTTGCTGACAAAGATCCTATTTGTATAGTCAAAGCTATAGTTTTTGCAGTAGTCATGTACAGACTTGAAAGTTGGACCGTAAAGAAGGATAAGCACTGATGAATTGATGCTTTTGAACTGTGGTGTTGCAGAAGACTCTTGAAAGTCCCTTAGTCTGCAAGGAGATCAAACCAATCCATCCTAAAGGAAAGAAGTCCAGAATATTCATTGGAAGGATGAATGCTGAAGCTGAAACTCCAATATTTTGTCCATCTGATGTGATGAGCTGATTCCTTAGAAAATACCTTGATGCTGGGAAAGATTGAAGGCAAAAGGAGAAGGGCTGGCAGAGGATGATTTGGTTAAATAGCATCACCAACTCAATGGACATGAGTTTGAGCAAACTCCAGGAGACAGTGAAGGACAGGGAAGCCTGGTGTGCTGCAGTCCACAGGGTCACAAGGATTCAGACATGACTCAGTGACTGAACAAAAACAGCAAGTCACACTGATGACACTGAGAGAAGAATATCATATGATAAACCAAAATGGGAAAGAATATTTCAAAAAGAATGTGTATATATATATAATATACATATATACATTATGTGTGTATATATATATAATATACATATATATGTGTATATTATATATATACATATATGTGTATATACATACATATACACATATATACATATGTGTATATATTATATATATATACATATATATGTGTAATATATATGTATATATGTATAATATATATATATATATTATATGCATGCGGCTTCCCAGGTGGCACTAATGGTAAAGAACCCACCTGCCAATGCAGGAGACATAAGAGACCCAGGTTCAATCCCTGGGTTGGGAAAATCCCCTGGAGGAGGGCATGAGAACCCACTCCAGCATTCTTGCCTGGAGAATCCCATGGACAGAGGAACCTGGTGGGCTATAGTCCCTAGGGTCACAAAGAGTCAGACACGACTGAAGCAACTTAGTATGCACACGTGCATATATATGTATAACTGAATCACTTTACTATACAGCAGTAGTTAACACATTATAAATCAACTATACTTCAATTTGGAAAAAAATAATTTGCATCTAATTGGTCTGCCCTCAAGGCTTGGATTCCATAAGGAGTTACCTTGCTGCTGCTTCAGACCACAAACAAAATATAATGGTGAGGGTTTGAAGCTTGTATTCAAATCCCACCTCCGCCCCTTCCCAGTTTGGAAAAGTGAAGTAAGGCTAGAGATGGACAAGGCCCAGAAGACCTTTGGTTGTAAATATTAGATAGTATGTAAAAAGCACTTGGCACAGCACTTCCTGTGTAGCAAAGTGTTCAATAAGAAAGGGGCTATCAGAGCACGGCAAGTCCCAAGCTGATTTAAGATACTCCACCTCATACTGCCTTCAAAACATCTGTAGAGTTAAAATGCAATAGTCTCAGCTAGTTTTTTAGTCAACCAGGGCTTTAAAAGCTTACTACAGCCAGGCACCTTGATGAGCACTTTCTACCCAACATCTTCACTGATTCTCACAATCATGCAATGAGCTAGAAATTAAACCTGTTTTATAGCTGAGAAGCCAAGAACTTGGAGTGGTTCTGTATACAGCCAGCTAGTTATATGGAGGAGTGGAGCTATAAACCCAGGCTTTTACTATAGTTCTGTGAACTACCCTTTGATTATCTCCATAGCAGGATATGTAGTCACCTGTCTAAATGTGCCTGATCTATTTTTTCTTTGCTACATTAAAAAGATGGAATGCAAGCATTTCTACTCACTTCCTAGAAAATGAGACAACTGAGACTTCCCTTCCTTCCAAGAAAGGGAAGAGGCACAGAAACAGCAGCCTCAAGCCCAAAAGTCAGCCTCACCAATGACAGGCTGAGGGCCTGGTTGAAAGGCAGAAGCAGAAGTGATGAAGAGCATCACTTGGAAGCCAGCCTGCCTCGGAGCAAACCCCACTTCCACTGCTGACAAGCTTTGTGACCTTTGACAGGGGCCTTAACCTCTATGCTACTCAAAGATGCCTCAGTTTTCCCTTCTGTAAAATGAAGGTAATATTAGCATCTACCTTATAGGGTTCTGAGGATGAACTGTTAAGCCACTAAAGAGTGTCTGGCCCAGAGTATATGCTTAGTAAGTGTGGGTTATTATTTATACAATATTTGCAAGCTTTGGAGTGGGCAGAGCTATGTCACCATGAGACCAAAATAGGCAACACACACACCCTCTGCTTGCACCAGCAGGTTCTCCTGTTGGGGCTCAAAGAAGTTCATTCCTGAAGAAGGAGGACATTTTCCCTCTACTCTTCCAGGTTCTTGGCTGAGAACTCCCGTGATAGAAGATTAGCAGGAGAAATGCAAGCACATATTTAATATCATGTATACTTCTTGTACTGGAGAAGGCAATGGCACCCCACTCCAGTACTCTTGCCTGGAAAATCCCATGGACAGAGGAGCCTGGTAGGCTGCAGTCCATGGGGTCGCTACAAGTTGGACACAACGGAGCGACTTCACTTTCACTTTTCACTTTAATGCATTGGAGGAGGAAATGGCAACCCACTCCAGAATTCTTGCCTGGAGAATCCCAAGGATGGGGGAGCCTGGTGGGCTGCCGTCTATGGGGTAACACAGAGTCGGGCACGACTGAAGCGACTTAGCAGCAGCAGCAGCAGCATACTTCTTGTACACTTGGGAGATATTCAGGGAAACTGAGCAACTCTCCAAAATGACCAAAGACACCACCTTAAAGACCATCTCCAGCTAAAGACAAAAGATGCTGGGGAATAGGGGGATGGCCAGGTATGGGTGTTTACCAGGTAAAGAGCAGTAAACAGGGGCGTGGTGTTTATGCCACTTTGATTCCATGCATTCCCCACTGATAAGAATTTCTAGAGATTTGACCATCCTTCTCCTGGTACAAGGAAAACACACTTAGAAATGCCCTTATGCATGTAAATATCTCTTACAAAAGGGTAACGGCTACTTAGTCTTCAGAGTTTCCCCATGGTCTGCTCTTTCTTTAAAATAATCAGCCTTAAATAATCTTTACACCAAAGAGGAGTATTTGGAGGTAAGAAATCCTGCCCCATCTCCGACCCAATGGTATACCTGCAATCTCCGAGCTGGAACAATTCTGCTCTGCCCCTTTCAAGTGCCATGTGGGCCCACTGGAATTCCAGGGTCAGAAAGGCTAGTAAAGTCAGAGCCCACATGACTCAGAACTGGAACTCCAGCTCCTGTCTTTCTCTCCCTTTCCCCCACTTCACTCTATTTTACTTAGTTCTTCATCTGTAAAATAAAACCACCACCCACCTCACAAGGCGTTATTAAGATATAAGTATTAACTGAGATAACAAATAAAAAGCAACTAGCATAGTGCCTGACACATATTAGGTCATTTAAATGATTCATTTCCTCCCTTCTTTCCTTAAGCACAGGACAGCACTTACTAAACACGAAGGGGCTAATAAAAGGTAAAATCCTAATGGGAAGCAGCAAACCAGCTCCGGCACTAAAACACTAGTGCCCATACTGTGTACACTGATTTATTCCTTCCCCAACTGTTTACTTCTCATGATGTTGACAGGTCAGAGAGAAAAACTTCAATGTAGGAATAAAATGAGGATGTGATCGTGATGATCATTAATAATGTCTAACTTCAGATACATTGGAAAAGTGCCTTCTGTTTCTTTAATAGAAACATCTATGCTTTTCTCTTTATGTCCCTAGAAAACTGAATAATAATTTATGCCTGTGTGTTGGGAGATTAGTCCTGCTGAAGTCACTTTGCATGCTCTCTTGCTAAGTCATATCTGACTCTTCATGACCCCGAGGCTTATAGACCACCAGACCACTGTCTATGGCTTTTCCAGGTAAGAATGCTGAAGTAGATTGCCATTTCCTTCGCCAAGGGATCTTCCTGACCCAGGGATTGAATCTGTGTCTCCTGCATTGCAGCTGAAGTCACTAAACTCATTTAAGTCCACACAGCAGAAGGAGACATTATGGAGGTCCTCTTTCATCGTGAAATGAGCATACATGTGACATTGACAGAAGTGAAGGAGATAAAATCACTGAGGAATAAAAGAGAAAAAGCACCAGCATCAAAAATAATCAGATTTTACATATTAGTGGATAGAGACCAGCCATCTGTTTACCACACCCGCCGTGTGCCAACCCGAGGAAGGTCATGAGGAAAACCGACAGAAGGGCCCCAGTGCATCAGAAACAGAGGCTCATGAAGGACCAGTTACACTGCAACACCTCACTCCTCAGCAGGACAGGTAATTTCTCACGCCAATCAGTCCACTGCTAGAGTGCTGAGGAGGAAAGAATGCCTGCTGCACACTTTCCTGTCTTTCCCCAGATTCTAAATTTTCACACAGAAATCATTTGCAAGCACATTCATCTCTAAGATTCAATGAATTCTCCCTCCCACCTCCCTTTGTTCCTTCAATCCTGGGGGGGATGCTCCAGGTAGACGGGAAACAGGGCCCAGAAGCATGGCAGCCTGAGTGTGTCCTGTTTCAGGAGGATGAGTGGTCCTCAGTCTCCTCCCATTAAACTTACTCATTCTATTGTGGGATAAAAATTTAAAGAGTCCTGGTTTCTTTGGAGTTCACTGCTCTCAGCACAGCCCTAGGACACAGAGCCTGTAAATGACTTGGTGGTATCCTCTCTCCTCTGAGTATATAATTTCAGCAATCAGGGCTAGCTATTGGTATTTTCATATCGTGATTTTTTTAGGCAGGATTCCTTGTTCCCAACCAGTAATATCAATCCCAATCTTGGTTACATCTCAAGAATCTATCTCAACGGTCACGTGCTGGTTAAATAGAGTGGATACAATATATGCATATCACTTTCTAATTAGTTCCCTTTTTTCCTCTTGATTATAAAATGTCATTGAAAGTATCCTTAAAGAAATAAATGGGAGATATGTGTGTGATGCTAAGTCACTTCAGTCATGTCCGACTCTGTGCGACCCCATAGACGGCAGCCCACCAGGCTCCCCTATCCCCGGGATTCTCCAGGCAAGAACACTGGAGTGGGTTGCCATTTCCTTCTCCAATGCTTGAAGGTGAAAAGTGAAAGTGAAGTCGCTCAGTCATGTCCAACTCTTCGCGACCACATGGACTGCAGCCTACCAGGCTCCTCCATCCATGGGATTTTCCAGGCAAGAGTACTGGAGTGGGGTGCCATTGCCTTCTCCGCAGATATGTGTGTAGTCCACACAAATATCTCTAGGTAGCTGGGTTTCACCCAAATGAACCCAGACACAGAAAATGTATCTGCATTAACTAATAAGAACAACTACTCTTTTCCTCTCTTATTGAAATGGGATTGCAGGCTAGGGAAGTCAGGGATGATTGATGTAGAGAATTTGGGGTTCAAACTGATACCAAGAGCACAAATGTTCCCAAAGCTGCCTCTAACCAATACGATAAATGTGGACACATCCCACTCCTGCCCGACCCTGAGCACAGGCAGTCCTGTGAATTTCAGATCACACAGCGACATCAGTTAGCGTTGCATGTTCCACAAACAGCACAGTCAGGAGAGCCTCCATGTGCCCAGGGCACATCCTGCAGCAGAATCAACCTGTGCTGGTAACAAGAACCATTCCAAAGGTAAGTCTTCAAAAAGGTGGCCTCTCCCCTGTCCTTCTGATTATGTGAGTGAAGTGAAAGTTTCTCCCGTATGTGGCAGAAAATCAAGGAAAAAATTACCACCATATCTCTTGCCAACATCGTCTCCTGGATGGGGTGAGATTTTGAAGGCAGAGGGAATGATCACCTGGCTCTCTGTATCTGGGGCAAACCAGTTTCTCCTTCCCTGTCGGATTCATGCTTTGGGATACCCAGTGCTGCCATGAGAAGTACTGGTGCACCAGACAGCCCAACACACAAGCAGCTCACGTAGGAATGGCTTTAGCTTGTAATCAGATGTAAGAATTGAAGGATCGTATTCTTTAAATACATGGGATACATTTTACCTTTCCAAATAAAAATTCTAACAAACAAAAAAGTCATAATCAAGAAAGAAGTGAGAACCCACCCAAATAATTTCTTCTGAATCATCTATCTGCTCCTTTTCTCTTTTCCCCACCTTCCCAGAGTCTGTTGTTGCCCACGAGGAAATATGAATGCTGAAGCAAGAAGAAAAGGAAAACAGAAACATATATTTGTGTAAACTTGTATTGATTCAACTAGGAAGAGACCCCACAGCTTTCAAGGTCTGGGTCACAAATCATTATGATCAGAAATGCTGATGTGCTAGGAATACATAAGGACTTTTGCTTGTTACCACGGCTCAGGCCTGTTGCAGAGCTAAAGTTGAGCTGACAAACATTAAATATAGTTTTGAGCCTCCGTTTATCAGGTGATATTTTGGGAAGGAGAGAACACGGTGGCCAGCCATGAGCCCAGGCTTGTATATTCTGCTCCCCCTGTAGTCACAGACAGATCCTCATTCGGGAAAATCAGAGGGAGGTCACATCACCTTTCCAGACATGAGAAAACTTTGTTCTTTCCCAGATGACCCAAAATGTTCTAATTATTGGTTATTCCCTCTGGTTGGTGATGCAGCCAGCAGGCACATAGAGTGCAGTGAACCCGCACACGCACAGCTGTTATCTTTGACTTGTGGCCAAAGCAAAAACTGGAACTGAATTTACCCAGACAAGTGTAAAGGCTTCTGTTTAAAGCAGCTATTTTCTAAGCTAGATAAACAGCTTTGAAATGGAGAAGAAATGAATTCTTTTCTAGAACATCTGAATCAAAGTGAGGTCAACATCTTGAAGACAAGATGTTAACATAGATTACCCACACAGGCGGCACAAGTCTCCGGGAGAAGAATCAGGCTGCTTCCATGCCTCCAGGCTGCCTGTGCATCTACCTGTTTCATCGACTCGCTTTTTGTGTTTGGAAACAACCTTCTGCATTTGGGAATGGAGGCTATGTTGAGTTAGCTAGCACATGACATAAAACAGCAAAGGACAGCAAACCACTGTGCTGGAAGCTTCCACGAGCTGGCAGGGGCATAAGCCAGTGGCCTCTTTTGCCAGTAGCCCAAGAGTCCTTGTCTGGCAGTCTGAGGGCAGGATGAAACACAGTAGTTTCACTCTGGGCTTGAGTCAGTGATTCTGCCCTGTGAATTTCCACCAAGAGATGACATTAACAAATACCTCGCTTTTTACAGTAAGCAAAAGGACTGGTAAGAAATAGCTGCTGGGAGAAGCAGGGAAAAATCACCTTCCCTGTTCCTTATACAAACTCCTTGTGCCTGTGCTAATCTGGCAATCCATCTTGCAATCACCAAGCAGAGCAGAGCAAGGCAGCAATTCGCACGGCAACAGTGCTCCTCAGAGCTTTTCATAGCGTGATGCCTATCGCGGCTGCTTATATTGGAGCAGCAGGTGGGTATAAAATAGCAGATTCTGATCCTACAGAAGCAGCATCCCAGGGTAGAAGAGGAGATGATTTTTTTCCAGTAGAGCAAATATGCATATCAATGTACCTGAATGGAGAGCAGGGTCCTGGTGAGCTGTCATCTGCAGCAAATTCATCTGTACTTCCATCTCAAGTGGTCTATTTTGGCAATAACAAGGCTCATGTAGCAAGGGTTTGAAAAGCCTACTTCTCGATCCCAATGGGGTTGCGGACCACGTCTGCAGTGCAGACAGCCCTCCACCTACTCTCAGCTTTTATGCGTTCCCCAGTTCCCTCTCTAAAATGGCACCAGTTCTCAAGGCGTTTCAGCACGACGCGGCCCAATGTCGTAAGGCACAACCAGGCATCGTGGCCTGTTCTCAAATGCTCTATCATGAAGGCAGTCAGCTGCATAATTGGTGTTGACTTCATAGCCAGTGGGCAGGGACAGTTATCAGAAGTCCATTGAACAAATGGATGGCATGTTTCAAACCTATGAGCATCAAACTTCTCCAAAAATAACAAGAAGTGACAGCTGAAGTCATGCTTAACAGAATTGGTTTTAAAATGTGAAATGGGTTTTAGAAGCAGCCCTGCCTTCACATTGGGTGTGAATGAGGCTTAGTGTGAAATATCACAGGAGGGGAAATCCCTGTCAAGGCCAAGACTCCTGCTTTGTTCTCTGCGGTTGACAAGTAGATATCTCTAGATGACACTTGAAAGGGCGACAGCATGTGGGCAGCAGATGGGTGGGTGGCCGAGGCTGTGTGAAACAGCTCCAAGAAAGCCTTCCTGCCAACCTCACAAGCGGCACATTAAGACCTCTCCTTGAAACAGTTCCAGACCTGTTGCTTCTCTGGTAATTTGTTCATCAGAAGTCAGCAACAGAAATTGTGCCTTCACCTTCCTTGGACTGCTGGTTGGTTGTCTGGCCTTTCACCCTTCTACCCAATTCATGGTTTTCTTAGAATTCTCCAACAATCAAGTCAGCAAGCATGCTCTGTGAAAAGGCAGGTGGCGAATACGTTAAAAGTTAGCAGGCTGTACAGTGTCTATCCTGGAGAAGGAAATGGCAACCCACTCCAGTATTCTTACCTGGAAAATTCCATGGGAAAAAAAGAGCCTGGTGGGCTACAGTTCATGGGGTTGCAAAGAATAGGACATGACTTGGCAACTGAGCACCCACATTCTCTATCACAGCTACTTACTCAGCCCTTGTAGCAGGAAGCCAGTTACAACACAGACTAGACACAAATGAGTGAGTGTGGCCCATTTACAATAAAACTTTATTTACAAAAATAATTTGGAATGGGAGGTTTAAGGAGGAGGGGATATGTGTATACATGTAGCTGACTCACACTGCTCTAGAGCACAGCACTGTAAGCAATCATAGTCCAATAAAAAAAATGATTGAGGGGGCCAGATTTAGCCCCCGCCATAGTTTGCAGACCACCTTCTCTAAGACACTGTTATCATAAACAAAACTGACCCTGGGAAATACCGTGAATTTTCTGTTTCTCACCCACATTTCGGTAACCTGTGATAGATTGTTAAGAGTTAATTCCCCAGGCCCCCCATCTGTTCAAGCCTCCCACTAGCCTTGTTTCTGAGCAGTCTCCTGCCATATTGACTGTTACAAGTTGAATTGTGTCTTTTCCAAACCTCAGTACCTAGAAGGTAATCATATTGGGAGATCAGGCCTCTAGAGGTGACTGAGTTAAAATGATTGTGTTAAGGTGGTGCCCTGATCCAAACTGATTGGTTTCCTTGTCTGAAGAAAGGACCCCAGGGGAGCACAGGCAGAGAAAAGACCAAGTGAAGAGGCCACCTGCAAGCCAAGGAGAGAGGCCTCAGAAGAGACCAAGCCTGCCAGCACCTTGACCTTGAAAGTGCAGGCTCCCAAACTGTGAGAACACATATTTCTGTCTTGAAAGCACCCAGTCTGTGGTGCTTTGTGGAGGCAGCCTGAACAGACTAATATGCTGACTCTGGGCCAAGCATGTGACTCCCTCAGGCCAGAGAGACAGGAAAATTACGACATAAGCAGAGACTGGAAAAGTGGCTCTTGCTGCTCTCGAGACCTCTGCCAGTGACACTGTGAGCAAGTCTGTGTTAATCTGCTGGATGGTCAGAAACACATGGCCAGGCCCGTCGTCACCCCAGCAAGCAAGTCAACCCCAGAGGCAGCCACCTCACTGACCAGCAGCTGCCCAGCCATGCAGGAGGATGCAGCTGACCCGAGCAGGAGGACCAAGGAGCTGACCCTGCTAACCACTGACGCACAGGCAATGGTTGGTGTTTGCAGCCACTAGGTTTGGGGGTAGTTTGTTACACAGACTAGATACCTGCTCTGTCATTAGCACCTTCCATGTCTTCTCTACCCCTTCACTCAGACTGGCCCCCTTGCTTCTGGCTCACCTGGGCTGCTGCAAAGTTGCACTTCCGTCTCCCTCCACAAGCCCCAGTGGTTCAGTCCATACTTATCCAGCCAGGACCCAGCTCTCTACTCACTGGCTGTATTCATTTCCTATTGCTGTGATGATAAAAACAAATGACCACACACTTAGAAGCTCACAGCCACACACTTTTATTATCTCACAGTTCTGTGGGTCAGAAGCTTGACATGGGCCTCCAGATTCAATCAAGGTGTCAGCAGAGCTGTGCTCATTTATTGGAGCCTCCAGGGGAGACTGTTTTCCAGCTCATTCAGACTGTTGGCAGAATTCAGTTCCTCACTGCTATAGGAATGACATCCTTGTGGCCTTGCTGACTGTCAGCTAAGGGCCATTCCCAGCTTCTGGAGGCCACCCACATGTCTTAGCTCCTGGCTCTCTTCCTCCATCGTCAAAGCCAGCAAGATGGGTTGAATCCCTCTCAGAGTTAGACTCCTGCATTTTCATCCATCACATTTCTCTGGAAAATTTCCCACTGGAAAATTTTTCCCAGCTGAAATTTCCCCAGCTGGAAAATTTCCACTCTTTAATATCCATGGGATGAGATTGGATCCACCCTGATAATCTGAGAAGGACATGGCAACCCACTTCAGTATTCTTGCCTGGAGAATCCCATGGACAGAGAAGCCTGGCAGGCTACAGTCCATAGAGTGGCAGTCGGACATGACTGAAGTGATTTAGCACATGTGCACCCAGATCATCCAGGATAATCTCCCATCTCCATAATTTTTATTGCATCTGCAATCACATTTTTATTACATCTGCAATCAATCACATCTGATTGTCCTAATCAAGATGGAGGAGTAGAAGGACATGCACTCATCTTCTCCTGTGAGAACTCCACAATTACAACTCACTGCTGAACAATCATCGACAGGAGAATGTTGGATCCCACAAAAAAAAGATACCCCACATACAAGGGCAAAGGAGAATCCCCAGGAAGATGGTAGGAGGGGTGAAATCGCATTTAGAGTCAAACCCCATACCTGCCAGAGATGCTCAGAAGGCTCAAACAAAACCTTGTGCACACCAGGAGACCCCACAGAGACTGAGCCAGACCTGCCTTTGAGTGTTTGAGTATCTCATGAGAAGGCACAGGTCAGCAGTGACCTGCCACAGGGGCAAGGACACTGGGTGCAGCAGTCATGAGTATGGCATAAGCCTTCTTCAGGAGGTCACCCTTAACCCACCATAGAGCCACCAGAACTTACACAAGCCAGTGGAAACAGACTCTTGGAGGGCACAAACAACCTTGTGTGCACCAGAACCCAGGAGTAAGGAGCAGTGACCCCACAAGAGACTGACCCAGACTTGCCCGTGAGTGTCCAGGAGTCTCCAGTGGAGGTGTGGGTCAGCAGTGGCCTGCTGCAGGGTTGGGGGCATTGAGTGGAGCAGTGCATGCACAGGACTTTAGAAAGTGAAAGTGAAGTCACTCAGTCGTGTCTGACTCTTTGCAACCCTATGGACTGTAGTCTACCAGGCTCCTCAGCCCATGGAATTTTCCAGGCAAGAGTACTGGAGTGGGTTGCCATTTCCTTCTCCAGGGGATCTTCCCAACCCAGGGATCAAACCCAGGTCTCCTGCACTGCAGGCAGATGCTTTACTGTCTGAGCCACCAGGGAAGCCCCAGGACTTTAGAAGAAGGACTCAATCATCTTCATTACCTCCACCATAGTTTGGTCTCAGGTCAAAAAACAAGGAGGGAACACAGCCCGGCCCATTAACAGAAAATTGGATTAAAGATTTACTGAGCATGGCCCCGCCCATCAGAACAAGACCTAATTTCTCCCACAGTCAGTCTCTCCCATCAGGAAGCTGCCATAAGCCTCTTATACCTATCTCTCAGTGTGCAGACAGAATGAAAACCACAATCAGAGAAAACTAGTCAAACTAATCCCATGGACCACAGCTTGTCTAACAATGAAACTATGAGCCATGCCAGGTAGGGCCAACCAGGACAGATGGGTCATGGTGGAAAGTTCTGACAAAATGTGGTCCGCTGAAGAAGGGAATGGCAAACTACTTCAGCATTCTTGCCTTGAGAACCCCATGAACAGTATGAAAGGGCAAAAAGATAAGACACTGAAAGATGAACTCCCCTGATTGGTAGGTGCCCAGTTTGCTACTGGACATCAGTGGAGAAATAACTCCAGAAAGAATGTAGAGACAGAGCCAAAGCAAAAACAACTCCCAGTTGTGGATGTGACTGGTGATGGAAGTAAAGTCTGATGCTGTAAAGAACAATATTGTATAGGAACCTGGAATGTTAGGTCCATGAATCAAGGTAAGCTGGAAGTGGTCAAACAGGAGATGGCAAGAGTGACCATCAATATTTTATGAATCAGTGAACTAAAATGAATTGGAATGGATGAATTCAACTCAGATAACCATTATATTTACTACCACAGGCAAGAATCCCTTAGAAGAAATGGAATAGCCCTCATAGTCAACAGAGGAGTCCAAAATGCAGTACTTGGGTACAGTCTCAAGAATGACAGAATGATCTCTGTTCCTTTCCAAGGCAAACCATTCAATATCACAGTAACCCAAGTCTATGCCCCAACTAGTTATGCTGAAGAAGCTGAAGTTGAATGGTTCTATGAAGACCTACAAGACCTTCTAGAACTAACACCAAAAAAAAGAAGAAGAAGAAGATGTCCTTTTCATTATAGGGGACTGGAATGCAAAAGTAGGAAGTCAAGAAATACCTGGTGTGATAGGCAAATTTGGCCTTGGAGTAGAAAATGAAGCAGGGAAGGTGTTAACAGAGTTTTGCCAAGAGGAAAACTGGTCATAGCAAATACCCTCTTCCAACAACACAAGAGAAGACTCTACACATGGACATCACCAGATTGTCAACACTGAAATCAGATTGATTATATTCTTTGCAACTGAAGATGGAGAAGCTCTATACAGTCAGCAGAAACAAGACCTAAAGCTGACTGTGGCTCAGATCATAGACTCCTTAGTGCAAAATTCAGACTTAAATTGAAGAAAGTAGGGAAGACCACTAGAGCATTCTGGTACGATCTAAATTAAATTCCTTATGATTATACAATGGAAATGACAAATAGATTCAAGGGATTCGATCTGATAGAGCGCCAGAAGAACTATAGATGGAGGTTTGTGACATTGTAGAGGAGGCAGTTATCAAGACCAACCCCAAGGAAAGGAAAGGAAAAAAGGCAATATGGTTGTCTGAGGAGGCCTTACAAATAGCTGAGAAAAGAAGAGAGGCTAAAGGCATAGGAGAAAAGGAAAGATATACCCATTTGAATGCAGAGATCCAAAGAATAGCAAGGAGAGATAAGAAAGATTTCCTCAGTGATCAATGCAAAGAAATAGAGGAAAACAATAGACTGGGAAAGTCTAGAGAGCTCTTCAAGAAAATTAGAGATACCAAGGGAACATTTCATGCAAAGATGGGCACAATAAAGACAGAAATGGTATGGACCTAATAGAAGCAGAAGATATTAAGAAGAGGTGGTACAATTAATGACTCAGATAGTTTCACTCACCTATAAGCCATGCTGGAATGAGACATGCTGGAATGCGAAGTCAAGTGGGTCTTAGGAAACATTACTACAAACAAAGCTAATGGAGGTAATGGAATTCCAGTTGAGCCATTTCAAACCCTAAAAGTCTATGCTGTTAAAGTGCTGCACTCAATATGGCAGCAAATTTGGAAAACTCAGCAGTGACCACAGGACTGAAAAAAGACAGTTTTCATTACAATCCCGAAGAAAGGCAATGCCAAAGAATGCTCAATTGCACTCATCTCACACACCAACAAAGTAATGCCCAAACTTCTCCAAGCCAGGCTTCCACATGAACCGTGAACTTCTAGACGTTCAAGCTGGATTTAGAAGAGGCAGAGGAACCAGAGATCAAATTGCCAACTTCTGTTGGATCATCAAAAAAGCAAGAGAGTTCCAGAAAAACATCTACTTCTGCTTTATTGACTATGCCAAAGCCTTTGACTGTGTGGATAACAACAGATTGTGGAAAATTCTGAAAGAGATGGAAATACCAGACCACCTGACCTGCCTCCTGATAAATCTGTATGCAGGTCAGGAAGCAACAGTTCAAACTGGATATGGAACAACAGACTGGTTCCAAGTAGAAAAAGGAGTATGTCAAGGCTGTATATTGTCACCCTGCTTATTTAACTTATATGCAGAGTACATCACTCAAAATGCCAGGCTGGATGAAGCACAAGCTGGAATCCAGATTGCCAGAAGAAGTATCAATAACCTCAGATATGCAGATGACACCACCCTTATGGCAGAAAGTGAAGAAGAACTAAAGAGCCTCTTGATGAAAGTAAAAGAGGAGAGTGAAAAAGTTGACTTAAAGCTCAACATTCAGAAAACTAAGATCATGGCATCCAGTCTCATTACTTCATGGGAAATAGATGGGGAAACAATGGAAACAGTGAGAAACTTTATTTTCTTGGGCTCCAAAATCACTGTAGATGGTGACTGCAGCCATGAAATTAAAACATGCTTGCTTCTTAGAAGAAAAGCTATGACCAACCTAGACAGCATATTCAAAAGCAGAGACATTACTTTGCCGACAAAGGTCTGTCTAGTCAAAGCTATGGTTTTTCCATAGTCATGTATAGATGTGAGAGTTGGACTATAAACAAAGCTGAGTGCCGAAGGATTGATGCTTTTGAATGTGGTGTTGGAGAAGACTCTTGAGAGTCTCTTGGATGGCAAGGAGATCCAACCTGTCAATCCTAAAGGAAATCAGTCCTGAATATTCATTGGAAGGACAGATGCTGAAGCTGAAACTCCAATACTTTGGCCACCTGATGTAAAGGACGGACTCATTGGAAAAGACCCTGATGCTGGGAAAGATTGAAGGCAAGAGGAGAAGGTGACGACAGAGGATGAGATGGTTGGATGGCATCACTGACTTGATAGACATGAGTTTGAGCAAGCTCCATGAGTTGGTGATGGACAGGGAGGCCTGGTGTGCTGCAGTCCATGGGGTCAGAAAGAGTCAGACACGACTGAGCAACTGAACTGACAATCACATCGGCAGAAATTTTTTTTTGTTCACATAGCATAGATTCTCACAGGTTCCAGGGGTTCAGATGTAGACATCTTGGACAAAAGTAGAGTCTGTTACTCTGCCCACCATGGGCAGCAACTTGTGGCAATGTAATCAGAGACAGTAGTTCTTACCAGCTCTCAGTTACAATGGGAACTTTTGAAAGGCTCACTCCAAACCCGGTGTGGTCACTTTCCCACTTAACCACCATCACTGCTACTCCATCGTTTATTTATTCTGGACTAGTTTTCACCCACATCTATGTACTCCTCCATGTCTGCAGCTCTTATCCATACTTTGTTGGAAATTAGGGTAGGTGGACTATGATTCCCTGAATATGAGGTTTCCAAGAATGGGGTCTGGATTCCCTCATGTCATTGTCTTGGGCAAGAAAGCTCTAACAGGAAGTCTTTTTTCTAGCCAACTATTTCAAACTCTACTAAACTTACATCAGAGATTGTGTGCAAGAAAAAATGCCCATGTTATAGGCAATGTCACAATTTCCTACCCCTCTCTACTTAAAATTTTGCAGACTGGTTTATTGCAGTTAATTAGAGCTAGCAGAATCCATTCTGTATCAGTTAGGATGACTTCAACTGCAAGTAAAAGAAACCCTGATTTAAACTGGCATACACAATATGAAAAATTACTACTTCACATTACAAAAAGCACAGACACAGATAAGACTTCAGGGTTAGTTAATTCTGTGGCTCAGAAGAATAATCAAGGTTCAAATTTTGTTCTCTCTCTCTTCACCCTGCCATTCTTGGTGTTGTCAAGCTGGAACAAGGTTTCTGCTGCACTTCCTGGCATCACATCCAATTACAATATCCAGAGGAAGGAGAGAGTGCCTCTTCTTGCATCTGTATCTTTGTTGTGAGGAAACATTTTTCTACAGTAGACTTCCCCCTGGTTTCATTAGCAGAACTGACGTCATTTTAAAGCAAGACAAGGGAAGGAGAACATACCACATCATCAAGCCCTTCCCCAAACACCCTTTCAAATAACAACTACTCCCCAACACCGTCTTCCTGCACTCCCCTTTGGCCCTGCTGAGGCCCCATTCTCCTTAGTTTTCATCACCATGTGTTTTGTTCTGTTGTTTGTGCATTTCTTTCCAAATATACTATGACATCAACTTCATTGTGTAAGGAATCTGAAACTTTCTTACTCAACTAAAATAAAGTTTGGCCCATAATCAAGACTTGGCCTCAATATTTGTTAAATAAACATGATACCCCTGGTACCAATCAGGCCCTTGGAACTGGAGGTACGATCTGCTACCTCTTTGGGCTGCAGTGGGGAAGACCAGCTTCTGAACAAAAGTGGGCTTATGTTAAGGGTAGATGGGGAGAGGGAATGTTAGATAGGCAACAGACAACCTCACTCTAAACCCCACTGGGTTTCTCACCATCACCGCCCACTAGTGGCCTGGAGAACCATGAAAAGAGACTTTGGTCACTGCGGCTCTCAGAGGGATTCTCTGGTTTCAGGTACTCTTCCGAGATGAACCCGACTCACAGAAGCTTCTCTTCACAGATCCATTCATCCTAGCATCACTCAGAGTAGAAGGGAAGGTTACTGAGGCTGTCAAGTCCACTGACCTTTATTTAACCCTTTGCTACTTTAATATTTGTAACACTTTATATAATTTACCCATGTAACTCTGAGGATACACATGTATTTTGGTGCCCATCTCTCTGCTTGTATATATCAAAGTCAAGGAATTTATACTGATGCTGATTTCGGGCCAACACCATGGATTTTGTTTTAGCCTTCCCTCTTTCTCCAATAATGAGAAACCTGGTTTATTGCCTACTTTTGTTGTTGTTCAGTCGCTAAATTGTTTCTGACTCTCTGCAACTCCATGGACTGCAACACACAGGGCTCCCTTATCGTTCACTGTCTCCTGAAATTTGCTCAAACTCATGTCCATTGAGTCAGTGATGCCATCCAACCATCTCTTCCTCTGTTTCTGCCTTCTCCTCCTGACCTCAGTCTTTCCCAGCATCAGGGTCTTTTCCAGTGACCTGACTCCTCACACCAGGTGGCCAGTATTGGAGCTTCAGCCTCAGCATCAGTCCTTCCAATGAATATTCAGGCTTGCTTCCCTTTATGATTGACTGGTTTGATCTCCTTGCTGTCCTAGGGACTCTCAAGAGTCTTCTCCAGCATGATAATTCAAAAGCATCAGTCTTCAGTGTTCAGCTTTCTTTACAGACCAACTGTCACATCCCTACATGCATACTGAAAAAAATCATAGCTATGACTTTACAAACCTGTGGAAGCAAAGTGATGTCTCTGCTTTATAATATGTTGTCTAGGCTTGCCATAGCTTTCTTTCCAAGGAGCAATCATCTTTTGATTTTATGGTTGCAGTCACTGTCTGCAGTGATTCTGGAGCCCAAGAAAATAAAATCTGTCACTGCTTCCACTTTTCCCCCTTCTATTTCCCATGAAATAATGGAACCAGATGCCTGACCTTAGTTTTTTGAATGTTGAGTTTTAAGCCAGCCTTTTCACTCTCTTCTTTCATACTCATCAAGAGGTTCTTTAGTCCTCTTCACTTTCTGCCATTAGAGTAGTGTCATCTGCATATCTGAAGTTGTTGATACTTCTCCTAGCAATCTTGATTATAGCTTGGGATTCATCTAACCCAGCATTTAGTGTAGTCAATGAAGCAGATATTTTTCTGGAATTTCCTCACTTTCTCTATGATCCAGTGAATACTGGCAAATATCTCTGGTTTCTCTGCCTTTTCTAAATCCAGATTGTACATCTGGAAGTTCTCAGTTCATGTACTGCTGGAGCCTAGCTTGAAGGATTTTGAGGATAACCTTACTAGCATGTGAAATGAGAGCAGTAATTTGAACATCTTTTGGCATTTAGGATTGGAAAGAAAACTGACCTTTTCCAGTCCTTGGCCACTACTGAGTTTTCCAAGTTTGCTGGCACACTGAGTACAGCACTTGAACAGCATCAGTTTTTAGAATTTTAAATAGCTCAGCTGGAATTCCATCAACCTCCACTAGCTTTGTTCATAGTAATGCTTCCTAAGGCCCATTTGACCTCACACTCCAGGATGACTGGCTCTAGGGAAATGACCACACCATCTTGGTTATCTGGGTTATTAAGACGTTTTTAGTATAGCTCTGTGTATTTTTATTCATCTTTTCTTTCTGTTTTTGTTAGATCCTTACCATTTCTGTCTTTTATCATGCCCACTCTTGCATGAAATATTCCCTTGATAACTCCAATTTTCCTGAAGAGATCTTTGGTCTTTCCTATTCTGTTGTTTTCTTCTACTTCTTTGTATTGTTTATTTAAGAAGACCTTTTTATCTCTCCTTGCTATTCTCTGAAACTCTGCATTCAGTTAAATATGTCTTTCTCTTTCTTGCTTGCCTTTCCATTCTCTTCTTTTCTCAGCTGTTTGTAAAGCCTCCTCAGACAACCACTTTGTCTTCTTGTCTTTCTTTTTCTTTGGGGTGATTTTGATCACTGTCTCCTGTACAATGTTATAAACCTCTGTCCATATTTCTTCAGGCACTCTGTCTATCAGATCTAATCCCTTGAATCTATTCACCTTCACTGTATAATCATAATGGATTTTATTTAGGTTTATACCTGAAAGGCCTAGTGGTTTCCCTACTTTCTTCAATTTAAGTCTGAATTTTGCAATAAGGAGCTGATGATCTGAGCCACAGTCAGCTCTAGGTCTTGTTTTTGTTGACTGTATAAAGCTTCTCCATCTTCAGTTGCAAAGAATATAATCATCCTGATTTCAATATTGACCGTTTGGTGATGTCCATGAGTAGAATGGTCTCTCATGTTCTTGGAAGAGGGTGTTTGCTATGACCAGTGTATTCTCTTGACAAAATTCTGTTAGCATTTGCTCTGCTTCATTCTGTACTCCAAGCCCAAAAATGCCTGTTACTCCAGTTATTGCTTGACTTCCTACTTTTGCATTCTAATCCCCTGTGATGAAACAGACATCTTTTTTTGGTGTTAGTTCTAGAAGGTCTTGTAGGTCTTCATAGAACCTTTCAACTTCAGCTTTTTTGGCATCAGTGTTTGGGGGATAGACTTGGATTACTGTGATGCTGAATGATTTGCCTTGGAAACAAATCAAGATCATTCTTTCATTTTTGAGATTGCACCCAAGTACTGCATTTTGGACTCTTTTGTTGACTATGAGGACTACTCCATTTCTATTAAGGGATTCTTGCCCACAGTAGTAAATATAATGGTCCTCTGAATTTAATTTGTCCATTCCCATCCATTTTAGTTCACTGATTCCTAAGATGCCGATGTTCACTCTTGCATCTCCTGCTTGAGCAATTTACAATTTACCTTGATTCATAGACCTAACATTCCAGGTTCCTATGCAATATTGTTCTTTACAGCACTGGACTTTACTTTCATCACCAGATACATCCACAACTGAGTGTCATTTTGTTTTGGCTCAGCTGCTTCATTCTTTCTGCAGCTATTCATAATTGCCCCCCACTCTTCCTCAGGAGCACAATGGACACCTTGAGACTTGGGGGGCTCATCTTCTGGTGTCATCTTTTTGCCTTTCATACTGCTTATGGGGTTCTCATGGCAAGAATACTGGAGTTGGTGCCATTCCCTCCTCCAGTGGGTCATGTTTTGTCAGAACTTTTTACTATGACTCATCAGCCTTGGGCATGGCTCTTGGCTTCATCAGTTCAGTTCAGTCGCTCAGTCATGTCCAACTCTTTGCAACCCCATGAATCGCAGCACACCAGGCCTCCCTGTCCATCACCAACTCCCGGAGTCCACTTAAACTCATGTCCATCGAGTCGGTGATGCCATCCAGCCATCTCATCCTCTGTCATCCCCTTCTCCTCCTGCCCCCAACCCCTCCAAGCATCAGAGTCTTTTCCAGTGAGTCAACTCTTTACATGAGGTGGCCAAAGTACTGGAGTTTCAGCTTTAGCATCAGTCCTTCCAATGAAGCCCCAGGACTGATCTCCTTTAGAATGGACTGGTTGGATCTCCTTGCAGTCCAAGGGACTCTCAAGAGCCTTCTCCAACACCACAGTTCAAAAGCGTCAATTCTTCTGTGCTCAGCTTTCTTCATAGTCTAACTCTCACATCCATACATCACCACAGGAAAAACTATAGCCTTGACTAGATGGACTTTTGTTGACAAAGTAATGTCTCTGCTTTTGAATATGCTATCTATGTTGGTCATAGCTTTCCTTCCAAGGAGTAAGTGTCTTTTAATATCATGGCTGCAATCACCATCTGCAGTGATTTTGGAGCTCAAAAAAATAAAGTCTGACGCTGTTTCCACTGTCTCCCCATCTATTTGCCATGAAGTGATGGGACCAGATGCCATGATCTTAGTTTTCTGAATGTTGAGCTTTAAGCCAACTTTTTCACTCTCCTCTTTCACTTTCATCAAGAGGCTTTTGAGTTCCTCTTCACTTTCTGCCATAAGGGTGGTGTCATCTACATCTCTGAGGTTAATGATATTTCTCCCTGCAATCTTGATTCCAGCTTGTGCTTCTTCCAGCCCAGCGTTTCTCATGATGTACTCTGCATAGAAGTTAAATAAACAGGGTGACGATATACAGCCTTGACGTATTCCTTTTCCTACTTGGAACCAGTCTGTTGTTCCATGTCCAGTTCTAACTGTTGCTTCTTGGCCTGCATATAGGTTTCTCAAGAGGCAGGTCAGGTGGTCTGGTATTCCCATGTCTTTCAGAATTTCCCATAGTTTATTGCGATCCACACAGTCAAAGGCTTTGGCATAGTCAATAAAGCAGAAATAGATGTTTTTCTGGAACTCTCTTGCTTTTTCCATGATCCAGAAGATGTTGGCAATTTGATCTCTGGTTCCTCTGCCTTTTCTAAAACCATCTTGAACATCTGGAAGTTCATGGTTCATGTATTGCTGAAGCCTGGCTTGGAGAATTTTGAGCATTACTTTACTAGCATGTGAGATGAGTGCAATTGTGTGGTAGTTTGAGCATTCTTTGGCATTGCCTTTCTTTGGGATTGGAATGAAAACTGACCTTTTCCAGTCCTGTGGCCACTGCTGAGTCTTCCAAATTTGCTGGCATATTGAGTGCAGCACTTTCACAACATCATCTTTCAGGATTTGAAATAGTTCATAGAGTTAAGTAAATACCTTCACTGCAGCAAGGCTGTGATCCGTGAAGAGGAGTGTCTACTTTATTATTTACCATGTAAGTGGATATGCAGTCTCATTTGTGCAACTGTCGGACACGACTGAGCGTCTTCACTTTCACTTTTCACTTTCATGCATTGGAGAAGGAAATGGCAACCCACTCCAGTGTTCGTGCCTGGAGAATCCCAGGGATGGGGGAGCCTGGTGCGCTGCCGTCTATGGGGTCGCACAGAGTCGGACACGACTGAAGGGACTTAGCAGCAGCAGTAGCAGCAGTACATAATCAAATGTTTCAGGATTTCTAACACAAACCCTGTGAGAAGCATATTCACTAACTAGATTACAGCATTTATATAGTGTTACTTTGTCTTTGGTCTTACAATATTCAGTCAAAATACTGTTTTGCTAATTTACTGAGGTTCACTCTTTTCTAGCAGCAGGCCTCTTGAGTGAAGGCTTATTCAAGCAATATGTGTCCCTTCTCATAGGCATGGGACTACTTTTTTCATATACAGATGACCTTAGAACATTGGGTTTTAACATCATGACCCCTTTTAAACACACTCTTAAGGTCCCACTTTTAGATCCTCAGCCTAAACAAGTGTCAGGTATATGTTGTTCTAGATCTTTAAATGTCTTCTTTATAAGATTAAACCTCTTAATTAAAGAAGGAGAATGGGCTTGAGTCCTGTGTATATTGCATTTATGCTTTATTATTTTTCTATACAATACTTTGGATGCCTGAGATGATCATTATAAATTTCTTTTTATTATTCTAAATTTGTATTATCCCCTTAAGTGGTATATTGGATTGCTACAGTTCACAACCTCCAGCCATAAAATACAAAGCAATAAAATCTTCTAATTAATGCACACATATGCAAAGTTTGTAATTAAATGCAAAGCTATAATTGGACCCAGTGCCCCATCTAACACGAAATAGCAATAGCAATGAACTAGAGTGGGGGAAAGAGCTGGAATATTCAGCACTGAAGTTGAATGATTATTTACAGTAACTTAAACAAAAAACATTATTCCAGATTTTAGAAGAAATAGCCATAAAACCAAGAAGGAGAAAATTTGTCTCAACTTATCATTACATAGGAGGATAAGATCTACTATACTCATGACACACCAAGGTGGGGGAAGACTGTAGCAAATTTATAGATGTGGTAGCTAAGAAAATAAGCTCATCTATAGACTATAATCTGCCCACATATACTCCTACATAAACACACACACACTTTCTCTCTCTTCCATTGGGAGCCTTAAATTCCCACTTCCTTTTGAGTTTTTGTCCTCCATATTTCTAAACATACATTATGCCTCTTGCTATTAATGCAGTTGCTCGTCTTTGACTACGTGTTAAGGATGTAGTCAATGATAATTTCAAATGACAATTTCAAAAGATCCACAAATACACTTTTCACAAATACCTTGTTTACAAATTTTAAAAAACTAAAAATAATGATTTAGGAGTTCTGAACTTTATATGAAATGAAAAAAAAACCCACACTATTGTATTAATCTGGGGCCCTAACAGACCAAAATGGCCTCCCCTTTAGCCTTCTGACTGAACACTAACTGACTGAACACCACCATCGCCACAGTTGCGAAGCAGTGTTCTGGAAATCATCTGTCGCTCCTCACTTTCCCTCTGCCTGAGGCACGGTAATCCATCAGTATGTCCTACTAGTTCTGTCTCCAAAATGCAGTGAGAGTTCTCTACTGCCACAGTCCTAATCCAGCCTATTTTTATTGATTAGCTGGGCCACTGAAATTATCCCTTAACTTTACCCAATAATCATTTTTCCCACCTTGGATCTATTCTCTATACTGCAGTGAGTGATCTTTCATAAATATTAACTTACTACTCCTCTCTAAAAGAATGGTAAAGGTTTTGTTTGTTTGTTTGTTTGTTTTTCCCCCTTCTGAGGGCTCATCTTGACCCACACTTCACCACATTCTCTGAATGCAGGCCCAAAACCATCCTTTGGTTCCTTTCTGCTCAGGGCCTTAACCCATTCCTCCCACTCTACACCTAGTGAGTTCCTACCCATCAGTCGCATCTCAACTCAGATGTCACTTCCTCTAAGAATCCTCCCTAACCTCACCAAGTGAGAAAAGAACATCTCACCTGTTCTCAAAACATAATACACTTTTTCTCCTTAACACTGATTATAGCTGAAATTCTACATTTACTTCAAAAATTATTTAATTACTGTCTTTCTATCCCTCCCCAACTGTACTAATCAGAATTGTGTCCATTTGCATTCTATACAGAATCCTTAGCACCAAGGAGAGGACACATCTGGCACTTAGTAGGTGGTCAATAAATATTTATTCAGTGAATACTGGATAGAAAAGGAATAGTCTGAGTATATGGCACTTTCACTTTTGTCTCCTTTATCCATCATCAACAGCAGGTGAAATAAAAATCCTGTCAGTGCATGTGAATCTCCTATTGTGATACCTGAAGTTCCACTGAGCTTCAGACAGATGGAAGGCCTGCAGCCAGCTCACAGAAGGGCTCTCAGGTTTGACCTGCATACCAAGCAGAGAGCAGGAGAACGCTCCAGGGCGGAGAGCCAGCAGCCTGTTGACATCCCTAAAATCCAAGGCCAGCTCTGGCTTTGACCCTCTCACATCCAGTAAAAACATGGTCATGATGGAGAGCAGGAACAGGCTGATTTCTTGGAATTATTCCAGAAAAGCTGAATATATGACCAATATTTGAATATATGACCATTTATCAGTCACTCTTCTATGACCTAATCATGTACAATCATCTTTTCAGTCTCAAAAAGCAGGAAACTAACTGTTTAAATGGTAATTTTTCTTCTTTCTGCCGTGTCCAGGTGACATATTTGAATAAGATAAAAATCAGGGTAGTGCTTTCCAAGTCTGTCTTTTCTAGCTTCCAGAAAACATCCTGACTTTGGAACATGGAGGCAGGAGAGTAACCAATCTGGAGAGGAGACACAGCACCTCCTAGAAGGAGCCAGGAACCAAATACCAGGCCCAAGGTGTGCACTGAAGGCTTGCCTTCTATGGAATGGAGTGGCATGCAGGGATCTGGTCCCAGGGGCCTGGCTGGCAAAACCAGGCATCTCCAGGTGGCAGGATTTCTGGGCATCAGATGGTGCCTGAGGTGGACTGTGAAAGATGAAATGCAAAGAAAAGGGACACTAGGAACCAGGCAAGTGGAATCAAGGTCCATAGCTGAGCAGATAGTCTGTGAATAGGGGAAGGGAGAGAACTGAAAAACAAAGAGGGTAAAGCTGACCGGACTGACTCCCTCCCTCAGCACACTCACTTGTCCTTGAATCATACTGAGACTCTATTTGCAGGCTCTTACTGAGTCATCTTGTGATCTTTGTCTCTTGAACGAACCTGCCAGGAAAACCTCCAACCTGGATCAATTCGCCTATCTACCCTTCCACTCACATACCTGATCAGATGATCATAGAACTCAGGAGAGAATTCTCCTGTGTAGAATGGCACAATTCCTAATGAATGACCCCCTACCTCATCTGAGCCCCCGCACGCCTAGTCACTTTTTACCAGATCCATCCAAAAATGTTAACATGTGAGCAGGCTCTTTTGCACACTCTCTTCTGCCATCAAATTCTATTTCTAGGTTGACTCTCAGCCAACTGCACCTTCTATTCTACTGGGGAAACTGAAAGTCATAGAGTAAGAAATACCTCAACCTCCTGACCCTACTTGTTGACCTGAAAAGCTGTCTGGATCTTTGCTCTCTTCTTTCCACCTCAGAAGAGATGGTTCTTCAGCTGCTGGAGCCAAACCCCACCTGTGCACTCGGGATCACATTCTATCCAAGTCCTCATAGAACCTACTCCATCAAATGCATCCTCCTTTCATCTCCTGGGTCTTCAACTTCTGTGCGACTCACTGTTAACAGATAAGTCTCTCCCTGTTTAAAATAATTGTTATCCTTTTAACCCTTCCCTTCCCTACTTTCACAGGTGGCTTAAAAGTTTTTTTATACTTAACGATTTCTACTTTGTCACCTCCTATTCACCTGGCAGGTTTCTGAGGTGGCACTAGTGATAAAGAACCTGCCTGCCAATGCAGGAGACATGAGATGAGGGTTCGATCCCTGGATTGGGAAGATCCCCTGGAGGAGGGCACGGCAACCCACTTCATTACTCTTGCCTGGAGAATCCCATGGGCGGAGGAGTCTGGTGGGCTACAGTCCATAGGGTTACACACCACTGAAGCGACTTAGCATGCAGGCCTTCACCTGGCACAACTGAAACAGCTCTCACAAATCAACAACCCCATGAACATTTTTCTGCCTGTATTTCACTCCCTGCATCTGACACCATGGGCCAACTTCTCTTCTCTCGGTTCCTGTGACTCCAGCCCCCTATCTCTCCATTCCTTTGTGGTCTCTCCTGCTGACTTCTCTTCTGCTCCTTTTCTCTTCTCAGCGTTGCATATTACTTCTAAGATCTCATCCACTGGCCATCACCCAACATTTATACACAGACGAATTTCAAATAACAATCCCAACCTCCTTAGTTCCAGACTCCTCCATCCAACCTGAAGAACACAATTACTACCCCTATTAACGTTATTTGGGTAAACCA
Source organism: Bubalus kerabau (assembly GCF_029407905.1). Lineage (NCBI taxonomy): Eukaryota > Metazoa > Chordata > Mammalia > Artiodactyla > Bovidae > Bubalus > Bubalus kerabau. Next base: position 3,687,765 of record NC_073635.1, on the reverse strand, counting down.
GGCCTGCGAGCTGTTTTGTGACCAGTGCCCTCCACTATTTGTGAACAGTGCACTTCTCAAGTGCCAAACTTCTCTCTTTCCAACTGAACAAAGGTGATTCTGTGTATCTGGGCTTGGCGGAAAAAAAATAAAGGGCTGGATAAAGGAAACTTCCTTTGTACAACTATTAGATATGATTAAAAACAAACAAAAAAATACTTAATGTTCCCAAACCTTTCACTGGGGCAGGATGCAGCCACAACTTCTGATATGAAGACCACAAACCACTGCCCAAAAATGAAGAAACATATTTCACTTCGTAATTACAGCCAGAGAAGTTAAAAGAGAAACTAGCTATTATATTTTACACATTTTTAGCCTTCTCACACTTTACAGTTCTAGAATTCAGAGAGGATCATGTCATACAATTAAAGTCCCTCCATAAATATATGAAGCAATTATAAGATGTTTAGTATGGTGCTTCGCACAGAGTACATATAATACATGGTCACTGATGTTGTTATTCACATTAATTCGATCATTATCTACCATAGTCCACTAGGGATATGATCAGAAAACAGAGCCAATCAGAAGTCTATCTTCTATTTAGGTGATAAAAACATAGACAGATATAGATGAAGGGCTTTTGTAGTCATCACATCACATTCACTTAGGAGCCTCGTGAGGTGGAAAGGTAATGTAATTACACTAACTTTACATATAAGGAAGGTGACCCCAAAAGCAGATCAGTGCCCCCACAGCAATCAGTTGTGAGGTTTGAACATGCAGTTCTGCCTTCAGATTCCTCACTTATTTCTTCTCTTTGAGACTGAGAGAAGGGTGCAAAGGAAACTGGGGGACATGGATGCAAAAGACGTCAGGGGATGAGAGAGAGTTATAAGGGTGTTGTTTTCCAGGTTTTCTCTGTCCCTCAAACTGTACAAGGTATCAAGTTGTCAATTTATTAGTGAGTGTGACTTTTGAAATTTATCTCTTTACTTTATCATCCCTGTAAACTGTTTGAAAATAGACGTTAGCCTACATTCATGATTTGTTGCTTCTTGCGCCAGCATGAAAAGGCAGGACACAGCACTATATCCTACAAAGCCTCAAACTTCTCTTTGAATTTATAATACTTGTTCTAAAAGGAAAAGTGAGATTCTGACAAGGATGGGTCAATTGCCCATCATGTTCTTGGCTTCCTGGCTTGATCAGCTAGACCTTCCACAGTGCCAAGCATACGCTGACTGCCCTGGATCACCCAAGGTATGCTGGAGGCCTTAGGAGACCATATGTTAGGCATCTGACATATGTTTAAAAAGGAGCTGGTCATATTTCCAAAAAGGATTTCCATAATGTATCTTCGGCAATGCTAGAATCAGCCCTGCAGCTCATCATGTTTAATTCATGCTTAATTACATTTGAATTCGTGAACTTTCCCATGAAGCCTTCACAATCACACTCCCACTGTAGTAGTCTTACTTGCTGAATCCTTCTGTGCGTAAGCACAAATGTCAGTACCTTGTGAAGTCTCACAATTATGCTATTCACTGTCATTCCTCACGCAGCCAGGAATCAACATAATTTGATGCTGCTGCTACTGCTGCTAAGTCGCTTCAGTCGTGTCCAACTCTGTGCGACCCCAGAGACAGCAGCCCACCAGGCTCCCCCGTCCCTGCGATTCTCCAGGCAAGAACACTGGAGTGGGTTGCCATTTCCTTCTCCAATGCATGAAAGTGAAAAGAGAAAGTGAAGTCACTCAGACGTGTCCGACTCTTAGCGACCCCATGGACTGCAGCCTACCAGCCTCCTCCGTCCATGGGATTTTCCAGGCAAGTGTACTGGAGTGGGGTGCCATTGCCTTCTCCAGATAGCTGCACAATTATGAAAATACTATCAAGTAGACATCACACATGTGAACCTAGTGCTAAGCATTACTGTAATGAAGTCAGGAAAAAGTCATGAAATTCCTAGCCAGCCTGAACTTAACAGAACATGAAGTCATTTAACTTAATTGAAAGTATTCACACTGAGTGTTTCTAGTTCAGCAATGGAAATTCCACACAAATTAGAGCTGCTTAGGGAAGGACTGCCTCCAGAGTTGCTTTTCACACTGAGACAACAAAATGACCAAATTTACCTTGGCCTTTCCTAGTCACTCTGTCTCCCTCTCTAAGTAGCATTTAATAATCTCCTACCACCATGTTTAAAGCAAGTCCTACAAAGTTCCATATCAGAAAGTCATGGAATCACAGCTGAAAGGAACTTCGCAGATGACCTCATCCTTGACGTTCATTTCACAGATGAGAAACACAGATGAGACTCATCTGGGTCACAGATGAGACCCAGAGTCTCCTAATATCACAGCTGCTGGGGAGTAACCTGGACCTGGGACTCAGATTTCCTGACGTCCAAGCCAGGAAATGATTTTCAGCATGCACTAGGGCACATCTCCAAAATGGTAGCTGAACGTTACAAGTGAAGTCTGAAGCTTTGTTCCAACCTGACCAATGGGACACCAAGGCTCAAGCTTTGTTTCCTTCCCCACGCAGATGGACCCACCCCCCTAGTCCATTTTTATGTCTGAAATCCTCACCATTAGAAGTTCTTCTTTGTATTTAAACCATTGGGTTCCTAGGGGAATCTTCCTAAATAGAAAGAATGCATTAGACTGCAGAGGCTGGACCCTGAAATGGCCCAAGAAAGCATGGACTTCAAGTCAAGAATCAGGACCTGAATGAATGGCACAGAAGACAGATGATATTCAGAGGTAACAACTAAGGCCAGGGAGGATAACCTGGGCCTGGTGCATAGCCCTGGCAGGGATCTGGAGTCTGAAGGTCTGGGTAGTAGACACGCCTCTGGAGGGGCAGAGTGGGTGCTTATGATAGATGGGGGATGAAGGGACAGAGACTCTAATGAAGAGCATTGAAGCAGGCGCATGACCCATATCCACATATTAGGGCCCATGAAAAGTGACCAGTGACCAGCAGTTCCTTCTCGAGAGAAGCACCATACCTCCTAGCAGCATTTTACTTTTTCATTCCTTTCTCAGAAAAGGGAAGAAAATTTTTGCCTCTCCCTTAGCTACTTTGGCCCAAGGTTTTCTCTAACCGTGTATTGAATACAGGTGCTCATCCCTTAGCTAGAAAGGCCATGGTTTGAGAAAGTCTTCTGAGTTAAGTTCCCAAGCAAATCATCCTCCTTTCATCCTTTTGGTCCAAAGCTTCCTCAAGACAGCTTTGGTCAGTTTTGAAGTCCATCAAATACAGGAAATAAGCTGTAACTGCCTAGCAGCGCCTCTGTCTCCCGCCCCTTTTCTCTGCCTTCGTACCTTATCCACGGGGGCCACACACAGCGCTTACAGTGACACTTGGGCGTTCTGGGACCAGCCCTGCCCTGCTTTAAAATGCTGAAGATGGAGTGAGTCAGGCAATTCCCGTAGAGGGCTAACCTCCACTGGGGGTGAGATGCTGTATTATGGGTCACTTTCTGGCGTGTATAAGTGAATCCACTGGGGAGGCCCTGTGCCAATCAATGAGAGTGGAGAGAAAAACCCAGGAACACAGGTCCTATTCTCCAGAGCTTCTGATCCAACATAGGAGAGACAGTATATATGCAGAGATAGCCCACAAAATACCAAGATAGTGAGAGGAAAGGAGAGGGAAAGGGGGTGCATGAGAGGCGTGAGGGAAAAGGAAAATGAAAATGGGTGAGGGAGAAGGGCTGGGGCACGCGTCTCTAGGTAGAGGGTGGCACCAGTTAGGTAAGCACTGTGTTCCCGGCACAGGGCTGTGATTATGTATATTATCTTATCTGATGGTGTTTGTGATTTAAATATAAAATCTCCAGGAAGAAACTGGAATAGTTAGTCATCTCCTCAGTCTTACCTCTGGGAAATTAGAGGTAAGTCTTACCACAAGGAAAAGGAAGTGAGCAAAGGTGCACCAATTACAAATGACAAAGCAAAGCTGGGCCTGTGGATTTTGTTTTTTTCTTTGAACTTTGGCTGTGCTGGGTCTTCATTGTGGCTTGAGGGCTCAGCTGTCCTGTGGCGTGTGGGATCTTAGTTCCCCAACCAGGGATCAAACTGTTAGGTAGTCAGAATAGGGAAAAGGAATCCAGAAAGGCGGTGGTTAAAAAACAGGGAAGGGAAAAGCCCGCGAAAACAGAACAAAGGAAGGTCTGAGGACTGGAGTAAGGACCTCAGGTAGAACAAACAGCACTCCTGGCTGGCCCAATTTACACAGGGCAGGCCCAGGGGGAGGAAAAAACATGTAAAAAGAGGAACCGAAGGGCCAGGGGGTCTCTCTCTCTCCCATGCGTGCACTCTCTCTCTTTCTCTTCTCTCCACGTCAGCACGCCCTCACGCCTTGAGGATGTATTTTCCTTTATTTTCGTATTTTCCTTTATTTTCTAAATAAAACTGAGGGAGCTATAACACTGTCTGAGAGCAGTGACGTGCTAAGGGCTTTAATGTCCTTCACTTCAAATTTTTGTTGAGATGAAACAGAACCAAGGAGATTACGCTCCCTTGACAAAACCTACCTACCTCCCCTGTGTTGGAAGGCAGATTCTGAGCCAATGGACCGTCAGGGAGCCCCAGGCCTGTGGTTTGATAGCAGTGACTCAGTGGCAGAAACTCTGGCTTACAGCACCTTCCTCTGGGAATATTATCTGCCATTCTGTCAGCTTGGCTGTCAGAGTCCCCTCATATCTGGACAGCACAGTTGCCCAGTATCTGTATGTGGGTTTTCCTTGAATTGTAACTTCTTCCCTCCTGAGTGACCCTGCATTGTTGTCATTAGTGAGTGACCAAATCCTTACCCTTCAGCTTGTCAGCAATTCAAGTTTCCAGCGTGCTGGTGGGACAGACCACTGTGGACCTTTGGCCCATCTCTCCCAATACGCTCAGCCATTACAAGTCTCCCTCCTTTTCCTCCACACGCCCACCTGTTCCTCTGAGCACAAAGTCACTCTCAAGTGCCAAGAGTGCAGTGGAATTAAGAGATTAGTGACGCAGAGGTGGTGGGAAAGTGGCCGGGAACAAGGGAGCAAGAACACTTCACGCTGAAGACTTTCTCACCCAGAGTCGGCCAGACCTTCGTGTGCCAGCTTTGAAAGTGCTGGCCACGACCCACCCTGGGCTTGCCAAGATCAGAGATTCTATTGTGGAATGCTCTCTAGGCTAGGGGGAATAATTATTAACTGTGCCTTCCACAGGCTAGGATTATGCCAGGTGGAGAAAACCCTGGACTTTAATCTGCTCCATCTGAAATGTCAAATTGGGCTTAAACACTTCCTAGGGCTCCAAGTGCTGCTGGGAGAGTCAAGCTCTTGATGGCTGAGACCTTCTGTTCTCAGCTCACCCTTTTCTTTTGCATTTCCCCATTAATTAGAATTCTCGGCAAGGGAGAGGATAATCGTTCTGGTTATTATGTACTATCAACAGGCCGTTTTCAAGCTTTTACCCAAAATTTAGTGATTAGACCTCAGTCAGCACACTTTCTGGTTATTCTCAGTTGGCCCTTCACACTTGCTGAGTAGACAATTGTCAGTCCTGTGGTTCTGAGATTGAGAAAATGTTAGGCCTCCTTCCACCCTTTATCTCTTTGCCAACAGAGCTCTGAGAGGGGAGGACCAAAGTGCAGGATAACTCACTTCCCTAAAAGAGACAAGAGAAAGGCCTACGGAGGCAAGAGGAAATGAGCCCGAAACAACACTCGGCCACTGGAGACAGCTGGGCTCAACCAGGCTGGGAACACGGACCTTCAGAGAGGTGGATTGGTCCTGGTGCAGTGGTTTAGTCCTGTTCGGCGGTAAACGAGGCCCGGGCTGAGGGGCCCCTCCAGACGGAGACTCGAGGGGGCGCCCGGCACTGTCAGGCCGGCCTGCCTCGTCGTGGCCATCACCGCCATGGGCGCTGGCCCGGCGCCTGGGCGGTTACCAACCCAACAGGAAATGCAGTTATCGCTCAGTCTGTCTCTCAGCTCCATCCACTCCTGGAAAGTCAGAGGATTATTTTCCCAGTGTGACGAAGGCCTGTGTACCCCAAGTTCTGAGGAACAGTCAACACTGTAAAGAGAAGGCGTGCTCCGTGCCCCGTCGCCTGAGCCGGCCCCACCCTGGCAAGCCCCCTCTGTCGGCGCTCTGTTCAAACCACGCGAGACACGAGCCGCGGTGGGAGGCCTCGCCCCACCCCTGCCTGCTACAGCTCCATAACCAGCCTGAAACATCCTTTCGCTGCTTTCTTAAACCTCTTCCAGACCAGCTTGGGAGCCTGCTTTATTCTGCTCAGAAAGCCTCATTATGTGAGTAATAAGCATTTTCACACCCTCTTGGTGCTGTGTAATGTCATCAAGACCACTGTTGAGGTAGAGGTCCACCCTGCCTTAAAACCTTGACTTGGGGAAATCCTCAATTTGTATTCTTAAGCGTAGAAAGCAATTTGTATAACAAGGGTTGTGTGACTCCTTTTATACAAAAATAAGTATTTGTATATATGTTTTATCTATAAACTAAAACCTGTTAAGGTTGGACGCTCTTGAGCAGGGAAGTGGAGACCACAAAGGGATTCAAAGGTTATCTTCTTCGTTTAATCTGTGCTTACATAGGTTTGGATCATTTATCATAGATGTTATAATGTGGTTTATATATAAGGCACTGCTGCTGCTGCTGCTACTAAGTCTCTTCAGTCGTGTCCGACTCTGTGCGACCCCATAGACAGCAGCCCACCAGGCTCCCCCGTCCCTGGGATTCTCCAGGTAAGAACACTGGAGTGGGTTGCCATTTCCTTCTCCAATGCATGAAAGGGAAAAGTGAAAGTGAAGTCGCTCAGTCGTGTCGGACTCTTTAGGACCCCAAGGACTGCAGCCTACCAGGCTCCTCAGTCCGTGGGATTTTCCAGGCAAGAGTACTGGAGTGGGTGGCCATTGCCTTCTCCAATATAAGGCACTACTGAAAATTAAAATAAATTAAAATGTTGAACCTAAAATAATTTTTAAACAAATTTTAAAATAGTTTCACTTATCAGACAGGCAAAACCTTTTTAATGGAGACACCCCACAATGATGAGGACACTCCACAGTGATGGGGATGTGAGGAAACAGGCAAGATCTGAATTGCCAGGGAGTCAGGGAGAAAACTGATGTATATCTAGATAAGATATATATATCTTATCTAGATATATATATCTTATCTAGATATAACTGATCTTATCTAGATATATATCTTATCTAGATATAGATATATATCTTATCTAGATATAACTGATCTTATCTAGATATATGTCTTATCTAGATATATATATATATACAAATAATATATCTAGATATAAACATACAGATATATAGATATAGATATGGCCTCAAATGATCAAATCCTTTGATTCAGTCATTTCATTTCTAGTGATTGGTCCTACGGAAAAAATTAGAGCTGTGCATAGTAATTAAGAACCCCTATTGCATTATTTTGAAAGTTAATTTTTGGTTCCATCAATGGAACACATGCTGAAGCAGGTTATAAGACTTAAGCTGAACATAGCAGCTCCTGCCTTCGTATTTCCCATCTCAGAGTCCATTCCATAGATTCCATCTCTTTCCACACTTTTGATAGTTTTCTTCTGTATGTGTAACTCCATATTTTAAAATAATATGTTTATCCTGCTACCTTTTGATTTATTCATTGTAGACATAACATATAATCTTATTATGGTGTCTGAGGGGCTTCCCTGGGGGCTCAGAAGGTAAAGAATCCACCTGCAATGCAGGAGACCCAGGAAGATCCCCCGGAGAAGGAAACGGCAACCCACTCCAGTATTCTTCCCTGGAGAATCCCATAGACCCAGGAGCCTGGTGGGCTACAGTCCATGGGGTCCCAAAGAGTTGGGCGTGACTGAGCGAGTAAGCGCACGCATGCACACACACAGACACACACACATGTACACACACATGTACATGGTGGTTGAGACTTCAATGTTGCTGCCTCATCCTCAGCCCCATTCATTCTTGCTTCCCATCCCTTCTTCCTCTCAATATTATCTCATAATTGTTATTTTCTGTTATTATAGCTACACAAATACTGTACTGAGTCAACAAGTGTGCTACAGTTACATTTCCTTTCTTGTACATTATCTTTTCCTAAAGTTAATTGTTTCTCCTTTTCTCTGTAATTGTCCCTAATATTCTTCCAGTTTTTAACTAGATGCCGATCTAGATCAAGTTGTCAGCTCCTCCTCCCAAGCACATCTAAGGCTTTCTTTTCTTCCTTCTTGTTTTAGATTGTTGATGTTGTTATTTTCAGTCACTTAGTCATGTCCAACTCTTTGGGACCCCATGGACTTCAGCACACCAGGCTTCCCTGTCCTTCCCAAACTCCTGGAGCTTGCTCAAACTCATATCCATAGAGTCAGTGATGCCATCCAACCATCTCATCCTCTGTCGTCCCCTTCTCCTCCTGCCTTCAGTCTTTCTCACAGGATCTTTTCCAGTGGGTCAGCTCTTCAAATCAGGTGGCCAAAGGATTGGAGCTTCAGCATCAGTCCTACCAATGAATATTCAAGGTTGATTTCCTTGAAGATGGACTGATTTGATCTCCTTGCTGTTTCCCATGGCTACCCACTTTTCGGGGTCTTTCTCTGTTTACTCTTTATTTGCCTGAGCTCATCTTCCAGCTGCCCCCCAAGAAGGAAAACAGGGAAGATCCTTTTTTTTTAAGTATTCTCATGACTGGAAAATCTTTTATTATTTTTCTTATAATTTCCTCATCTTTGTTTTTATGTCTCTCTTACTAGTCTGATATTAGACTTTCTGGATTGATTTTCTAATTTTCTTTTCTTTCTTCTATTTGCTGTCCCTTTTGGTTCTATTTTCTGAGTTCCTCAATTTCATCCTCTAGTCCTTTTATTGAATTGCGTATTCTGCTACCATATTTCTAATTTTAAGGGCTCTTTCTAATCCACTGTTTTTTTTTTTATAGCCTCTTGTGTTTGTTTTATAGATATAGTATCTTTTATTGCTTTGAAGATATTAAATATAGATTTTTGTTTGTTTTCTTCTGCATCGTCTGTGTTTTATGGGAACTTTTTTACTTGTTTGTTTGTTTTTCACTTTAATGGTGGATGCATTCCTCAAATATATAGTGATCCTTGGCTGAACATTCACATTTAAGGCTGGCAATTCCAAAGTTGCTGGTTAGAAGTTCAGTGTTCCTGAGTATGACTTGTCCATCAGTGGAGCATGGTGCACACTGGCGTGACTTTTCCACCCATGAGCTAAACTGAATGATGTTTAGTTCTGAAGAAAACAAGGCTTTTGGTAAAAGAGAAATGTCAGTATCTGGAGATCTCTTTATCTGGAAGAGTTATTTCTCAAAAAATTCTCTAATCCCTCACTGAGGGCAAGGGAATTTTGTGAAAAGACACCATAAAACTGGCTATTAGTGTTACCCAACCAAATGAGGGTCCACTCACTGGCACATAGTATAGTCCATCTGTTGATCCTGGTTTATGGTAAAGGAAAGTGCAGTGTTTAAGGCTCCACACAAGGAGTCCAAGACAACTAAGTGCTCAAAAAGCCCAGACTCCAAGATGGGTTTCAGCAAAGCATTTTTAAAGGCAAGATGAGGGAAGGACATCCCAGGCTACTTGATCAGCTCATACACAATTCTCTGACTGTTTGATGATGATGTCACAGGGATTATCATTATCAATCCTCAGGCACCAGAAGACCTGGGGCCATGTGCTCATGGTCATCAGTAGAGTAGTTAATTTCTTCCATTTGGTGGGGATTTTAGCATTTGTAAAACAGTTCATTGGAAGGACTGATGTTGAAGCTGAAACTCCAATACTTTGGCCACCTGATGCGAAGAGCTGACTCATTTGAAAAGACCCTGATTCTGGAAAAGATTGAAGGCAGGAGGAGAAGGGGATGACAGAGGATGAGATGGTTGGATGGCATCACCAACTCAATGGACATGGGTTTGGTGGACTCCGGGAGTTGGTGATGGACAAGGAGGCCTGGCGTGCTGCAGTTCATGGGGTCGCAAAGAGTTGGACACGACTGAGTGACTGAACTGAACTGAACTGAAAACAGTTCAGGATTTGCACATCAGATACTATTATCTATGTACTTCAGAGAGGAGCTAAAGCAGAGGATATGGGGAAGGGAACTTGGGGGAGGCCCCATAGGGTTCTATTTAGCTGTATTTGCATTCAGAAAAGCAGTGGCAGGGAAGGGGAAGGTGCTGTGAATGTGGACGATTCCCAAAGATTAATGTGTTTTAATGGCCCTGGTTACAGCTCTGTGCCCTGCCCACTGCAAATGCTATGACTCTACTGTTACTAGGAGAGGGACGGACAAATTGACTGAAGAGGCAGGTCGAGTGTAGAGTCAGAAGGAACCAATATGTTACTGGGATGGTGTGCCTTACTCCTCAGAATGTATGGGGCTGGAGCCTTCAGGAAGGCCAGTATAGTTTATTGACATTTAAGATTTCCTAAAGATGAATCCTACTCTTAGGACTAACTCTGACCAACATAAGGAGATAAAATGTTGTAAGCTGGATAAAAAGTACCAGGCAGCAGCCTCCACAGAGCTATATTGCTAAAATAAATCTTTCTGCTAGCTGGTCTGCTCACTGTTTCTGTGTATTGAATTTCAGCCTATTTTTATAGTCATGCATTCCTATAAAGACGCTTATTACAGAATGCAACGACCTGATTAGGAAGAGTAGCTACAGAAAATGAATTATGCAAAGAAAAGAGCTTGCATTCTTAATAAACACACTTGTTAACAAATATGTAGCAAAGAAACAACAGGCTAAGAGCCACTACCCTAGAAATAAATGCTGGTTATTCTAAGAAGAGTATCATTTAGAAATAAACTGTATCATTTGGCAGACTTAGGTAAATGACATCTTACAACTCAAGAAGATGAAAAGCAATAGCCCTTGTGCCATCACTGGAGAGAATGAAAAATCTCTTTGCTCTCTTCCTGAACTTTTAGTTCAAGCCATGCTCATGTTAGGATCAAGAAAAAAAAATCACTTCCACAGCTTCCTTTCTACCTTGCTCAAAGAGATAAGGAGAAGCTTCCAAAAGAAATGCTCAGAGATGGCTTTGGCATGACCAATGCAAATTTGGGTTCCATAATACTGGTCTCTCCCACCTTGAGGGTAGTGATTTCTTGCTATGGAAAATTGAAATTTTGCTTCACTGAAATTCTCTGTATATGTAAAAAATCTTATATTACTCCAGGGAGGTAGGCTTAGTACAATCTCCAATAGACACTATATAGCAACTCAAATATTTAATAACCATAAAACCACATATCCACCCATGACTATATATTATATATATATTATGTGGATATACTATATCCACAATGCCTATTTATTATTAGTCACCATAAGTGATTAAATACCTATGAAATGTCCTCCAATTCTCTAGACTATAAATAAGTACCCCTACTGTATGCTGGCACGTATACTTGCTCAATCCTAGCACTGCTACAGTTGTCTATTGGTATATCTAGTCCCTTCTAGACCCTTAGTTATGAAGGCATGGATAGAGCTGTTGCTGCTACTAAGTCGTTTCACTCATGTCCGACTCTGTGCGACCCCATGAACAGCAGCCCATCAGGCTCCTCTGTCCACAGAATTCTCCAGGCAAGAATACTGGAGTGGGTTGCCATTTCCTTCTCCAATGGATAGAGCATCATCCATCATTATATATCCTGCCCAATGCCTAGCACACTGCTGGGTACATAGCAGATGCTCAGAAAATACCTACTGCATGAAGGAGTAGCTTGCTGCTGCTGCTGCTAAGTCGCTCCAGTCGTGTCCGACTCTGTGCGACCCCATGGACTGCAGCCTACCAGGCTTCTCTGTCCATGGGATTCTCCAGGCAAGAACACTGGAGTGGGTTGCCATTTCCTTCTCCAACAGTAAGACTATAGTAAGAGTAGCTTACTATGTCTTTATTTAAAGCTCTTCATAAAGGTTGCCTCACTTCTCATTTCAGCTTCTAAATAATTGAGGGATAAATGTGGAGGTACAAGGGAAGAAAGCATGGATAAGGATCAAATCATCAAATGAATTCAGCTCTTCACATATCTATACCTACTTTTGGATCTCAAATATTGAAAAAAACTCCAAGTATTTAAATGTTTTGAAAGAATGTAAGTTGATGCAATCCCCTTAGCAAACAATTTAGCACTAGCTTTTAAAGTTGAACTAGTGTAGCCTACAACCCAGCAATCCCATTCCTACCCTCTTTAAGATCTATTGAATAAGTGCACAAGGGGACATGCACCTGAATATTTACTGCAGCTTTGTTCACACCAGAGAAATGGAAACACTTAAGTGTCAGTTGATAAGAGAATGTGGAAGAATGGTGAGTGAGCTGAAATGAACTAAAACTACACAAAACAAGGGGGAATCTTAGAAACATGTGATGGTTGATTTTATATGTCAACTTGGTCAAGTTATGGTGCCTGGTGGTTTCCTCAAACACTAGCCTAGATTTGCTGTGGAGATACTTTTCAGATGTGAGTTAAGATGTATAATCAGTAGACTTTAAAGCAGATTATCCACCATGATGTGGGTTGTTGTTCAGCTGCTCAGTCGTGTCTGCCTCTTTGTGACCCCATGGACTGCAACATGCCAGCCTTCCCTGTCCTTCACCATCTCCTGGAGTTTGCTCAAACTCATGTCTGTTGAGTTGGTGATGCCATCGAATCATCTCTTCCTCTGTCATCCTCTTCTCCTCTTGCCCTCAATCTTTCCCAGCATCAGGGTCTTTTCCAATGAGTTGGCTCTTTGCATCAGGTGGCCAAAGTACTGGAGTTTCAGCTTCAGCATCAATCCTTCCAATGAATATTCAGGACTGATTTCCTTTAGGATTGGCTGGTTTGATCTCCTTGCAGTCCAGGGGACTCTCAAGAGTCTTCTCCAACACCATAGTTTGAAAGCATCAGTCCTTCAGCACTCAGCCTTATTTATGGTCCAACTCTTATATCCATACATGACTACTGGAAAAACCATAGCTTTGACTAGACGGACCTTTGTTGACAAAGTAATGGGCCCATGATGTGGGTCCATGAGTGGCCTATGATGTGGGTGGGCCACATATAATCAGTTGAAGGACTTAAGAACAAAGATTGGCGTTTTCCTGAAGAAGAATTCTGCCTCAAGTCTGTGATGAAGAAACTCTGCCTGAGTTTCCATCTCCAGCCTGCCAGGTTGGTATACAAATTTTATATTTGCCAGTCCCTATTATCATATGAGTCAATGCCTCAAAATAAATAAAATTAAATATGTATCTCCCACAGGATCTGCCTCTGTGGAGAACCTTGACTAATACAAGAAATAAACATCAGTGATAAAAGTATTTAAAACTACATCCAGTGGGACCATGTTACCATGTTTATAAAGCTCAAAAAGAGAGAAGACCAACCAATGTAATGCTTTGGGATGTACACATATGTGGAAAAAATCTTTTTACAAAGGAAAGGATAAGCCCCCACATGCATGACTCCACACACACTCTGTGCAGGGGGTCGGGGATGGGGCCCAGACTTCCATTCTGTGGGGTGTTGGTGATGTGCTAGTTCCTACATAGAGCAGCAGGGTTGAGAGTATTCATTCTATTATTTTTGTCTTATATTTTGTATGTATTTTAAAGGTAGAGTTTTATGAAGCAAATATTTTATGTTTAAAACTTTTTAAATAATGCGTTTTCTAGGCACCTATGTAAAAGAACATTGTGCTGAGTTCTTTTTGTTGGCTTAGCCACTGTTTTAACATAAAATATTTCTTCCTGGAAGCCTCTCTCTGTTCCTTTTTCTTTAGTAAAACTCTTTCCTCTTTTATCCTTGTCCCACTTATACTTTTCACAGCTTCTAATCCATTAACCACTCTGACTTATGGATTTAAATGCCCTTCTTATTACACTCTGTTGGATTCCGTTTCTCTGGGTCTGACTTCTCCGACTCTGTTTCATAATCAGTAGCTTTCCATTAACCTTGATTTCCGGCTCCTTCCTCTGCGGCACTGCCAGCTCCCTCATGCTCACAGGGCCCAGGCTCTGAGCCACGTCCCGGGAGAGTGCAGTGTCTCCTGCTGACTCCTTGGGCTTTGGTTCTCTCTCCTTTGACCTTGTTCTTTGGCTTAAATAATTTCTCTTAGCCAAAAGTCCACACCTGTTCCTGTAAATTTCTTTCCTTCAATTCTCTCTTTGACCTTCTCTAATCCAGCTTTTACCCACTCCACTCCATTGAAGCACAGAACTACCAATTACCTCCTCCTGGGGGCTGAGCCTCTGGGCCAGCTGGGCCCCCTCGACCTCACAGCTGCCTTTGATCTTGTGAATCACTCTCCCTGAGTCCATTCATAACTCCCAGAAGGACCAGGCAGAATGTGTTCTTTGCCCAGAAAGCAGAAGAGTAGCGAGCAGCTGGCTCAGGGCATTTTGCTTGCTCCACAGTAGTTCCCAGCTCAGGGAGGGGAGCCAGAACAGGAGAATCCAGTTTCATCTGAAAGGGTTGATTGTGCAGGCTGAAGAAACTTGAGGAAAGAAAAGAGCTGCTGATTATCAGAAATGCAAATCTTTCAAATAATTTTCCATCAATTTATAAATGGTTGAATAAACTGAAAATTCTGAGGGAATTTGAACTGGGGCCAATGTTCACTGTAATAACTTGTCTTCTCTCTCACTTTTTTTTACCGTTTTCTGAGCAGCATTATTTGGGATTTTATTTTATAACTAAATATGTGAGCAGCACATAGGGAATTATTTGTTTGCTTAGTGTTTGTTTAGATTTAGAAAGAGCTAGAAATAAGCTTTTCTTCTCTGAAAGCATACTTTGAAAACTCTTCCCAACATAGATGGACCTAGAGATTGTCATACTAAATGAAGTAAGTCAGACTGAGAAGGAAAAATACCCTGCAACACTCCTTATATGTGGACTCTAAAAAGAAAATATACAAATGAACTTACAAAACAGAAACAGTCTTCAGACTTAGAGAATGAATTGAGGGCTGTAGGGAAGGGAAAGATAGGGAGAAGGGAGAGTTAGGGAGTTTGGGAGGGACATGCACACACTGCCATATTTAAAATGGATAACCAACAAGGACCCACTGTATATAGCACAGGGAACTCTACTCAATGTTCTGTGGCAGCCTGGATGGGAGGGAAATTTGGGGGAGAATGAATACACGTAGATGCATGGCTGAGTCTCTTCACTGCTCCCCTGAAACTATCCCATTGTTAATCGGCTATACCCTTAAAACAAAATTTAAAAAAAAATTTAAATCTTCCTTTACAGTCCTTACAGTAATTTATCACATATGAAGACAGGATGTATTACTTAGAATATAATTGTTTGGATTTGAGTTGATAATCTGTACTTGGACATTCAAGATAGACTCACAAATGTATATCCAAATTAGTATTACTAATTTATCTCTATAATTTCATATACCTCAGGACTCTCTTCTCCCTTTGCCTTTACTTTCCTCCTCCATATCTCTGCTCCTGTAAAGTTTTTTTGATTATTGTTTTTGTTTGTTTGTTTCCTAACTTAAAGACCTCCTTGCCCTCTCATTTCCTCTGGTCAAAATTCCTCCCGTTATTTGACCAGCAGTAGTATTCGGCTTATACCCTCTCTGACCTTATTTTGTTTTGTGTATTTGTTATATTATATCTTTAACTTTTTATTTGGAAATAATTTCAAACTCATAGAAAAGATGCCAAAATAATACAAAGCATAATACCTTTTACACAGAGAAACAAATTTTAACATTTGCAATATTTGTTGCATCTTCTGCTTTCTCTCTATGCATGTGTTCTGACTAATATTTCCTGTCTGAACTTCTTTCAAATAGATAGCATCTATCATGTCCCTTTATCCCTTAACATATCAGTATAGATTTGGTAAGAATAAAGCTATCATTTTATGCATCATTGGTACAACTTCAGAAAATTTAACATAGATATGCTTTTTATCTAAAGCAATCCATATTCCGATATTGTCAATTGTTCTAATAAAGTCTTTTATCATTTTTTGGAACCTCCAACACAGGATCCAGCTTAAGATCACATATTCCATTTGCTGCTGCTAAGTCGCTTCAGTCGTGTCCAACTCTGTGCGACCCAACGGACGGCAGCCCACCAGGCTCCCCCGTCCCTGGGATTCTCCAGGCAAGAACACTGGAGTGGGTTGCCATTTCCTTCTCCAATGCATGAAACTGAAAAGTGAAAGTGAAGTCACTCAGTAGTGTCCAAATCTTAGCGACCCCATGGACCGCAGCCTACCAGGCTCCTCTGTCCATGGGATTTTCCAGGCAAGAGTACTGGAGTGGGGTGCCATTGCCTTCTCCGCATATTCCATTTAGATTGTATTTAATCAAAATCATGTCACTGCTTTGAATTTATCGTTACAACTAATAAGTAATCTGGAGGTAGTCATATTAAGAATATATAAAAATCCTGCTCTTAATCACACTCTTCCCTCTAGATTTAGTATCCAGTAATGATTCTTGCTCCAAACCAATCTTTTTATGGTAATTGAAAACTGGTGAACTTCTAACTCTACTCTTCCATCCACATTTATCTGTCTGAATTATTCTTTAAGGAAGAACTCTCTCTTTTCTCAATTTTTTACCATCTAATTATTATCAGCATAAGTTCATATATTCCTATTTTATTCAGTGGGTTACTACTCTTGATTACTGTGATGCTTAAAATTGTCTTAGATTTGGCCAGCAAAAGCCTCTTCAAGCTGGCTTTTGTGTGCTTTTGTTATGTCCACACATTTTTCTGGGTCACTTCTTTACTTCTGCCATAACAAGATGGTTCAGGCTCATCTTGTATCTTCCTATCCCAGTCCTAGAACCAGCCATTTATTTATGCGTATCACAAACAGTACTTTAGTACCTGCATGTACCAAGCATTCTTCTGGGCTTCACAGATGAAGTTAACGAGATGAGACCAACATTAGTATTTTCCCCATCTCTCACATGCTTCATCCTATCCCTGTGTGCATGAATTTCTCACAGGTCAGATTGCATATGATCTGACTGAGTAAAGTTACTTTCTTAAGTTATTTTCTGGTTATCTCAAAATTTCTCTCTTTTCTAAATCAGGATCAGGGTGATTCTATGGGTCAGTAAGAAGTAACTGAGTCTAAGGCTGTTTTCAGCCAGCAAGGAGGGTTGCTGCAGGGGTTCCACCGTGGGAGGAGAGCACTCCCCAATGTCCCTGCTGTAGTGCCGACCTGCTGGGGACACTGTTGGTTGGGAGAGCCACGATGTTGGCTGTCGGGAACACAGGGTATGGGATCAACACTTTAGGGAGGAAGTTATATGGCCAAGTCAGAGATTTGGATCAGTCTAAAGCAGCATGGTATAGTCCATATTTCATTTCCTGTGGAATTGGTTACCCATAGTCTACAGTTGTTTGAAAATATTAAATGGAAAATTCTGGAAATAAATACAACTTCCTGTCTTCTGACTAGCATGATGAAATCTCTGGCCAATCCCGCCCAGTCCTTTGTGGACCTAAATCGTCCCTTTGCTGGGTGCGTCTGAGCTGTACACACCACCTGCCCATTAGCATAGGAAGAAGCAGTATGCACAGGGCACTGTGATAACCTCGGTTTTAGGCATCTTGAAGGGGTCTTGGAACACACCCTCGCAGGTACAGTGGAGGACTACCGTACTGCTGAAGACCATGTGACTCTCCATCCTGCTCCCTGTGCTTCAGCCACAGAGCCTTTCTTGCCATTCCTCAAAAAAGCCAAGCTCTGCAGGCTCTCTGTGTTCCCCACAGTTCCCATCTCTCACCCCCAAGACCCTCCCCTGTTCATTTCTTTAACATTACCTTTGCAGACTGATTAAAAGACATTTGCTCCTTTCTAAGGAAAAGCTACGACTAACTCAGTTTATTAAAAAGCAGAGACATCACTTTGCCAACAAAGGTCCGTATAGTCAAAGCTATGGTTTTTCCATTAGTTATTTATGGATGTGAGAGTTGGACCATAAAGAAGGCTGAATGCTGAAGATCTGATGGTTTTGAACTGTGATGTCACAGAGTCTCTTCGACTCTCAAGAGCAAGGAGATCAAACCAGTCAATCCTAATGGAAATCCTGGATATTCATTGAAGGACTGAGGCTGAAGCTGAAGTTCCAATACTTTGGCCACCTGATTGGAAGAACTGACTCATTGGAAAAGGCCGTGATGCTTGGCAAGACTGAAGGCAGGAGGAGAAGGGGATGAGATGGTTGAATGGAATCATCGACTCAATGGGTCGATGAGTTTGAGCAAATTCTGGGAGCTAATGAAGGACAGGGAAACCTGGCATGCTGCAGTCAGTAAGGTCACAAAGAGCTGGACATGACTTAGCAACTGAACAACAATTACAGACTGCACAATATTCTTGAAGAACCTGGCAAGGAGCTTGGGTTTTTATTCAAGGGCAAGAAACTCTTTACAAAAAAAAAGAACCATCATGACGTTTAAGGTAATTGACTATAGATGTACGTACCCTCTCACTCGAGCTAAGAATTTAACAACCTAGATGAAAATGTTAATACTCTCACCTCTGTAATCTAGAAGACTTCCTTGCAATCTGAAAACCTAGAAATGAACAAATCACTGCATAGAGATTCAGAATACATGAAATGTCCCATGGTGAGGCTTTAAGCAGAATCTCCTGCTTTATTTAGGGGTGCAGCTTCCTTCCTTGGTCATGCTGCTTGAAATTATTAGTGGACTGTTAGGTAGACCTAAGGGACTGTTGACAGTGTAATTTACAACATTTAGTATAGATGAAATGGGAATATTTTTCATACCCAGTTGTGCAAAGCTGAATGCAAAAGGCAAATGACTGAAAAGGTGTTTTTGTGTTAGTAATGCTTCATTTTGAACACCTTTCTCTCTAAAACCCCACTCACTTTTTTTATTTATCTGGAAAGTAGTAGAAAGCAGCAAAATGTCCCTGAAGAAATGGAATCCTGGAAACTTAAATATCTAGATTTTTAGAAATTTAGACTTTGAAAAAATATGTAATCAATCAATCTGATAATTGGATGACAAAATAATCAGATTGTGATTGCTTTATTCACCAACAGGTAAAATTATTCATAGTCAAGATTGGAGAGATTAGCTAAAAAAATAAATAGATATGAAGAAACATTGTTATGTTTTTAAAAATTATTTTTTCTGATTATTAAAGTAACACTCAAAAAGTAGAAAGTCTTGAAATAAATGAAATAAGTTTGCTACACTCTCCTCATCCAGATATACTATTATTACTTTGATATGTCAAAGAATTGACGTCATACTGTAAAGAGAATTTTATATTCTGACTTTCATAATCATTTTCTATTATGAGTATTTCTTCTTATTAAATAATCTTCAATACATGATTTTGAGTGCATACATGTTATTTTGGCATGCATGTAACACCTAATATATTCAACAACTTCCTTGTTTCAGGAAATTTAGGTTGTTTCTGATTTCTAGTTATAATAATATTTTAAATTTCAGATTTGAAAAGTGGCAGGTAGACTCCAAGAACTTTAGCTCTCTGCTTTCTCAAACCTGGCTAAAATATCAGTAAAAGGACATTAATCCACAAGGAAAAAAGAGCATGCAAGAAGAGACCTCAGGAGATTAGAGATTTCAGGACAGTTTTTGGAAGCTAGAAAAGTGTATAAACGAGAGTAACTAGCTTAGTGAAGAAGACAAAGAGGAGCCAAAAGGCTGCAGAGGAGGTAGCAGAAAGAAGCCAGCCAGTTGACCCAGCAAATGCTGAGAGGTTCTGCTCTTGGGAATATATTGCTATTAATATTTCTTCCCTATGGGTACCCTTTTTTAAACATCTGTCTTTCTGCAATACCCGGTCAAGAATGACAGTCATTTTTAACTTTGACCATGTTAAGGGTCAATGACCTCTCAAAGGGCAAGGTCAGAAGACAGAATTTTTGATCACTGATTATTCAGGGAGAACCTTTACTTTTAATGTGAAGTAAGAAATAAGGAGTAGGCATACCCTATATTTTGATCTTCCTCTCTGCCCCCAACTCCGTCCCCCTATCCCTCTGTCCAGTTTCGCCTAAGTTCTCATTTGTAAGATAAATAAATATAATATACCTTTATAAGGTAACAACTTGCTTTTTCAGAATATTTAAGCAGTCTACAACTCTAACATTTCATTTCAGTAGACCCCACCTCTAAGCTTTTCCTTGCATGCAATGTAGATTTTATATCTATATATATAGATATACATATATATATAGATATACATATATATAATTTTATTCACTGTATATGTTGAAAATCTTTAAACATATACAATTTACTGAGTCATGGCAGAAACTATAAATCTATTTATGTGATTTTGAAAGTAGACCAGCTTGTACCAGGAAACTTAACATAAGCTACTGATGGTAAAATAAGTGGGTTCTTATTATGTTCAAATCTGAGTGCTTGGTTTTTGACACTTGCCCTTGATGTTGGTAACACCACACTTGAAGATTTTCCACCTCCATGTGATCATAGCTCTTCCATTACTGCATTTATCGCGTAGCATTGTAACTATTTACTCAAAGACCTGTCTCACACACTAGCCTAGGAGATCACTGAGGCCAGAAACCATATTTCCATTCCTTCAACACATATTTTTTGAGCATCTGTTATGTATCACTGTGTGGCAGGGACAGGGAATACAAGGAGGAATAAGTAAACATGGTTTATTTCACCAAATGCAACGTGGTCTGAACCCCAGACTGGTATGTTAATTAGCTATTTCCACTGTGATGCTCTATCACAAACCACCCAAAAAATAGAGGCTTACAACCACAAGTATGTGTTCTGCCCACAGGTCTCCTAGTTCTCTGTAGTTTGCTTAATCTGGGTCAGGCCTCAGCATACGTTCTGCTTCAGGCCAAAGGTTGGAACTGGATCATTGTTGTGAGTTAGGTTCAGGTCTAAGTCATTTGTGTTCATTCTGCGGCACAGACTTCTCAGAGCATGCTCTCCTCGAGGGGGATCACTGAAGCACAAAATGTCAAATGCATTAACATCCTCTGCTCCTTGACATCCATTAACTTTCCATTGACCAAAACAATGGACAATGTCAGCGCAACCTCAATGCCAATGCAACGGAATGTGACCTCTGTGGAAGGGCACTGCCGAGTTCCATAGTCTGGTCATTATGGGGTGGATGTCAAGAATTGCAAATGGTCTTTCAATCTACTCTACTAGATTACTATTTTGTTACACCAAACCATCCTACCTCCATTCATCACACTTTAAACAATTTGCTCAGTATTGTCTCCCTTTTCATCTGTAAGCTCCATAAAGATAGAGATCTGGCCTGTTTTAGTATCTAGTCACTAAATTATCCTATACACAAAGAAAAGGCTCAGTAAATTAGTATTTGAATTGAACTGGTGGTGAGTGTCATGCTAGGGAAGTTCAGAGAATAAGAGATCATATGGAACATACGGTATACCGTATCATATGGTAGCATAGCGTTACCTGCTTAGTAGTATCACCTGAGGAACTTTAAAAACCCGATCTGTGCCTCACTCAGCAAAGCAGAACGTTCTAGTTTTAATCTGTGAAAGCAGAATGTTTCAGATGCATCCCAGGTGATTCTAACATGTAGCTAGGGATAAGAATCACTGATCTGGGAGCAGGTACTTGGATTTGGGCTGTCAAGGACGAGTCTGTGAAGAAAGCATATTTAAACAGAGACGAAGACTGACGGGGCTTGCCGGGTGGAGCTAGTGGTAAAGAACCCACCGGCCAACACGCAGGAGACATGAGAAACCTGGGTTTGAGCTCTGGGTTGGGAAAATCTCCAGGAGGAGGGCACGGTCACCCACTCCAGTGGAACATTCCATGGACAGGAGCCTGGCTGGCTACAGTCCATAGGGTCACCAAGAATGGGACACGATGGGGGCGAATGCGCATGCACTTTCTGCGCGTGCTCGTTGGCACCACAGGACTCCCAGTAGTTAGGTTTGACCAGCGTGGCGGACGGGATGGCCGTGGAGGGAAGGCGTTTAGCAGAGGGGGTTGCATGCGAGAGGCACGGAGGGAAGAGGGCCTCCATTTGGTGTCTGGATCAGGGTGCAGTGAGGGATGTATGTGGAAACTAACAAATGTCACCCTGGGCAGAATTATTACACAAAACGACCGGAAACGCTTAGGATTGGGGGTGGGGGGGCCTTCCCAGCCAGGAAGCAGGGGTTTCTCAGGAAGGGTTCTGCCCTGTCTGAGCAACTTCACTCAGCTGCTTGCCAAGGTGAGGCTTTTGTTTAGTGCAGCTTTTGCTGAGCGTATTTTTGTTGCTGCTGTTATGATGCTGAACTCTTTCCAACTTTTCTTTGTTTATGTAGCTCCAAGCGGCCATCTAATTTTGAGAATATGAGAATCTTTCCATGCAACGTTTTTGTCCAAGGTGACTGCTGAGCTACATTTTCATAGTAGGCAAGCAGATTTATTTTTGCTCATGTATCTGTATAAGAAATAATCATACCAAGAACATTTCTGCTTTTGAAAAATTCTCTTTAACATAGACTTCACGCAGCTCAGTAGTCTCCCTCTACAGATCCATATGATGAATCTATTTCAGACTATTTTTTAACCAATAAAAGCTTGTCGCTCTTGTCAAAATGATTTACTTTCTTGCATTCAATAATGAAAAATATTTATCCATCATGTTTTATTTCTTGTCTCAAGAAGCTTAGAGCTAAAATTGCAGAATTCAATATTAGCCCAGGCTTGGAGTATAATTCTCTTCCTGCCTATCACATTTTAATTCTTTCCCTTTATCTTTAGCAATTCTACTCTCCGTGTGTTTTTAGTGGTAATCTGCCTTCAGTAGTCTTTTGAAGCAAGAAGACTACAAATTACAGAACTCTTACTAGATGTTATGGCCAAAAAAAAAAAAAAAAAAAGGGCATGTAAGACTCATTCACTGTCCAGGAATCTTAAACCTACTAAATATTCAGAAAGGAATTTCTCTTCCAATAAGTTTATTAATGCTGCTGCTGATGCCAAGTCACTTCAGTCGTGTCTGACTCTGTGTGACCCCATAGACGGCAGCCCACAAGGCTCCCCAGTCCCTGGGATTCTCCAGGCAAGAACACTGGAGTGGGTTGCCATTTCCTTCTCCAATGCATGAAACTGAAAAGTGAAAGTGAAGTCACTCAGTAGTGTCCAAATCTTAGCGACCCCATGGACTGCAGCCCACCAGGCTCCTCCATCCATGGGATTTTCCAGGCAAGAGTACTAGAGTGGGTTGCCATTGCCTTCTCTGGTTCACTAATGAAAGGCTTATAATTTTCTAGACCTCAAATTATGTTGACAATAGGCCAAAACTAAAATTGTATTTCCTTGCATTCTATCTGAAAAATCAAAGTTATAGCCACTTTTATTCAAAATTCTTCCAATAGCATATACAGAATATTCTTTTCTGCAAAGACATATATGTGTGGATACACACACCTATGAAAAGGCAGTAGTAGTTGATAGTGACCAATGTATCATTGTGAAGGTTGGCAAATATGAAATGCTTATTTGCAGCAGTTAAGAGTTGCAAGGTAAATGGGCACTAATAATGAAATAAATGCATAAATAGTTGCTGCCTGCTGCCTTTTCTGCAGCTTTCCAGAGGAAAAAGGCATCAATTGAAATCAAATAATTTCAAGCCCTGTCATTTGCAACAGAGAATAAAATCTAAGAAAACTGAATATTCTGTCCCAAGGAAGCAATGAAAATGGGATTCAATAAATCAGCAAATAGAGGCCTTCCAAAGAAAATAGGCCATTCCAGATCCCAACAGCAGGGTTGTATTCTAATCTACCTCCTTTGAATAAGAAAAGTAATTTTTTTAAACCCTCTAAAAAATATTCCTTGCCACAGTTCTACCTTCCAAATCTAATTAGCAATTTTATTACTTCATTTTATTAACATCTGTTAATCTTGAAAGACATATTAATGGCTTTCTAGTGATCCCTTTCTGTTCTGTATCTTTGAAGAAGAAAACTTATTTCTATTCACCAACGTGAAAGAAAAAGAGATATAAGGCAAGACACTTAGCATAGAAAGTGTCATAAACTTCCACCTAAATAAACAGTTACAGAACAGCAGACATGACAAGATTGCTTTGGTAAACAGTGCTGTGTCATAGATGAGTCAATACATTTAATCCTAATTGTAATGTACTGTTGTCAAAAACTGTACTTATTCTCAAACTTAATTTCTGATTTATGTCATTTTACATAAAGTAATTCTGAAAAGCTAAAGCTTATTGCATTCAGTTCCTGCTAATGGGAGACTGACATGATATAAGTATCTTCTATTTTGAGTATTTGAATATCAGGTTTGATATTCCTTGTGGGTTCAGAGTGGACTGGTGTTTGCTCTGTCAACCTCTACCCACCCCAGACTTCCAGTAACACAGCTCAAAATACCAGTGAATCAAGACTGACAGGTCTTGACCTGAGCCGTATTTATAGAAAGCACTGGTTTGTCTCCAGAGGCAATAACCTTCACAAAGGCCTATAGAAATCCTTATAATGCACTGTGGAGTGCCTCGGTCATTTTGTTCAATAAGAGGTGCATTTCTAAAATAGGAGAATAGAAATTCAATTTTTTTATTTTATTACAATCTCCAGTGAACTGTTCTGTGGTTGTTCCTTACACACCAGTTCCTATTCCTTGGGACAAAGATAGGAACTATAGGAGCCAGAGCCATAACATGCTGTTCTGCAGAAGCTGGAAGGTATCACAGTGCCTTGCTGCTATGGATGTAGAAAAGTCCTGCCTGGTCAGAGAAACTGCATAACGCAAACTTGTGCTGAGCACTTGTTCTTGGTCCAGCCATCCCAATCTCTCTCTCTCCCCTTCCTGGCTCCCTTTCTTATTCTGTTTAAAACTACCTGGTTCACATTTACCTTTATAGAAATTTCTGACTAGATAATTCACACCCTTTTAGGGGAAAAACATAGCAGAATGCCAGGTTCTATAAGACATTCACAGAAAAGAATATAATAATTTCCTACAGTTATTCTTCTCAGCATGGTATGGAAATACATTCATTGCATTAATTTTCTTTTCCTTCTCATTGCCAAAATTATTTGTTGCTGAAAACTGAAGTGTTGTATTATAGTTATTATTTATTTTGATTATTTTAAAAATTCAGTTTGATAGGAATCTTAAAGAAGAAGAAAAAAAAATCCCACAAAGTTTAAATGTGGTTACAAAAGGCAGCAGAGGAATTTGAAGAGAACAGATCTGATGAAAAAGAAAAATGGTTTAGCATTTTCAACCAACCAGAGTGGAATTGGTGAAAAGCAGGAAGTCTCAGAAGGAAACAGCAACAAAGTAAAAAGGGTTTATAAAAGAATAAATAGCCACTTCCAGAGTTGTGTTGAAAGGGATAAGGTGATATTTTTTTATCTGAGGCTATAATGAAAAGACCAGAACTACAGATTTGATGCCTCTATGGGAATCAAACTTTTCCAAGACAACAAACAGACTTTCTTCCCTGGCTAAGAATCTTGAAAAGACTTAGAAACATGGGCCTGATTATATAGAGTTGTTTCCATCCATCACAATCTGTGATGGAAACAACACATAATAAAGGGTCAGGGTGATGATGATAATTGAGAACAGTCCCACAAACTAATCTGAATGGTTTTTAAAGCTGGAGCCTTCTTAGGCGATGACTACCTATAGATTATGAAATGAGTGGATTAGGATGCAGTCTTCACTGTTACTACTGCTGCTGCTGCTGAGTCACTTCAATCGTGTCCGACTCTGTGCAACCCCATAGACGGCAGCCCACCAGGCTCCCCCGTCCCTGGGATTCTCCAGGCAAGAACACTGGAGTGGGTTGCCATGTCCTTCTCCAATGCATGAAAGTGAAAAGTGAAAGTGAAGTCGCTCAGCTGTGTCCGACTCTTAGCGACCCCATGGACTGCAGCCTACCAGGCTCCTCCGTCCATGGGATTTTCCAGGCAAGAGTACTGGAGTGGGGTGCCATTGCCTTCTCCATCACTGTTACTAACTGTGGAGATTGTTCTGCAATCAGTTCTGCCTTGATTATTGTCAGTAGCCCAGGTGGCATGAGCAAACGGTGTGGTGCAGTGGGGGACCCAAGGACTCAAGGTGAGGCCTGAGCCTCTTTTCTCTTCTACTACCCAACCATTTAATGCCCTGTGTGGGGAAGCCCTATACATCCCCTATGTCTTAGTTTCTTCAACTTTCAGATAATAATAATAATACTTGCTAGTATTCACTTATCTATACTTGCTGGGTTGTTATGAGTATCAAATTATATGAAAGAAGGAAAAAAATCTTAGAAAAGATTTAAACCATTGATAGATTTATTGATCAGTGCTACCAGAGGTCATTCTTGCATCTCCTCAAAGCTCAGATTTCATAGCGATTTATAGCATGGATATTAATTTTATGATTTTCTAAACTTTGTCTCAACATATTCCTACTTAAAAATAGTAGATGAGATGAATTTTGCAAAGGGGACTTGTCTTTTACTCTTGTTTTATTTTGCTGTAAGTCTAAAAGTCCTATTGTAGAGACTCGGTTTTTAGTACTTGGAAGACTTAGAAAAGAAATTCAAATTTAGAGACAAGTTTTAAATCCCTTTCACAAGTATTTCTGTGGTGGTGATGAGAGTATTAACTGCATTGACAAAGGCCTTGACTTCCTCTATGGTTATGTCAAATGCATACTGTAGTTTGAAAAAGATAGAGCAATACTTTCTGGGAAAAGCCAGCTAGCCTCCAACAGGTTTGCACAGAGCGGGAGATCCTTAGTACAGTCACCAAGGGTCTGGATCATGGATGCAGGTTGGAAATTCAGTATGTTCCTGAATAACTGGACTCAGGGGCAAGCTCAAACCAACACAACTCCTGAGTCTGACATAAGACTCCAGACCACCAATCTCTTCACTTACAGCAAAACTGTCTCTCTCCATGGGCAAATCTAGGCAGGGCGATGCTCACCAGAAGATTGTCTGATGGGCATGAAATCAAAAGTTTGTGCCTAACCTGAATATCTGCTCTGAGATGCCTGCATGCACAGGCCAGGGCCTTGGGCTCATGGTTCAGGACACCAGTCTTCTGGACAGGACTGGAGATGGATAGTCCATGCCCTCTTTGACTACCCTATTATTGACCTTTTTGTTGACTTAAGCTTTCAGATTAAGACATTTATTTTTTCCCCTTTGCCATATGAGTACTTTCTATTCCATTTTACCCTAGGAGGCATTCTACCTCTGTGAGGTAACCATATATCTTTGCTCTAATATATTAAGTGTTTGTTTCATAGAAATACTTGGAAGGTGATCTTTCCAGGTTCCTGGCCCGCGCCTCACTGTGGCCACAGGCAACACTGCAGGTAACTTCTCACATTTCTCCAAGCTTGCTCTGGATCTTTGAGCTCAGTTCGATACAGAATATTCACTATATCCTCTGAAATTTCAGTACCACTTTACAAGTCCATTCCTTTGTGCCCACTGGGTAGGCTAGTGTTCGCTAAGAGAGCTACATCACCCAACTCAGTTAGACTGTAGGGCTTAAGTCATTTTGCTTGCATAGCCCTTCCCTCCAGTGGACAAAAATAGAGAAAGTGAATTATCCTCATTTTGCAAGAGTGACAGTGTTGAAATCAGTCTTCAAGGAATCATTCTATTTCATGTGCTCCTAGTAGCTGTAAGCCTTCCTCTTGACTAGCAAGATTTTATCAAATTAAAAAAAAAGTTATCAAAGAAAAATATTGTGTCCTTAATCACTATAATCACTATAATATTTAAGATTTAAGCAACTACACCATAACTGAATCACTTTGTTGTATACCTTAAAATACCGCAAATGGTAAAAACCAACTATACTTAAATTTAGAAACAACAAGCAACTATTCCAGCCCTAGATTCAGTGGACTACATGTGTAATTGCAGCTAATATTTCTTGAGTACTTACTCTGTGCTAGGCTGAGTATTAAGCATTTTCCGTGGATTACTTCATTCAGTTCTTACAATGACCTTAGGATATAAACAGTTGTGTGTTTGCATATTAAGTCGATTCAGTCCTGTCCGACTCTTTGCTACCCTATGGACTGTGGCCCACCAGACTCATCTGTCCATGGAATTTGCCAGGCAAGAATACCAAAATGGTTTACCATGCCCTCCTCCTGATCTTCCTGACCCAGGGATGAAACCAGCGTCTTCTGCATTGGCAGGTGGGTTCTTTACAACTAGCGCCACCTGGGAAGCCCTATAGGTAGTTAAATTATCCCATTTTATGGATGGTGAAACAGAAAGTAAAAACAGACGTAGAAGATGAAGCCAGGACATAAACCTGCTGATGAAATCTGAAGCAGTGTGGTGACAAGAGTGTTCATTTCCAAAAGCCTTTGTTTTTCCCATGGTACTTGTCTCTGAGTTAGCCTGATCCCAATGGCAAAGATAGATCTAGATATTTGCAAGTGCTAATCATCTTGGCAAGACCTGGGCGAATGAAAAGTGAAGAAGTGTAGAAACTTGGGTTTCTTTGTTACAGGAGTTGTGTCAGGCCCTGTTTGGATCAGCTATGGTTCCCAGCAGACAAATTTCTCAGTTGCCACAGAGCCATAAACACAGATCTGGGATCTACCAATCAGTATTCTGAGCCGTTCAGGAGAATGTCATACAACTGAGAAGTACTAAATTAAGATTTGAACTGAGAGGCTTCCCTAATGGTCCAGTGGTTGAGACTTCGCCTTCCAAAGCAGGGGGGTGCTGGTTTTATCCTTGGCCAGGGAACTAAGATTCCACAAGCCTGGTGGCCAAAAAATCAAAACATAAAACAGACACAATATTGTAACAAATAAAATTACTTTTAAAATGCCCCCCCCACACACACACACGCAAAAGACTTGAACCAAAAAAAGGGGTTTGTGCACTACAAAACCATAACTCAAAAAAATTGTCCAGCGTTTTTGAAGGCTCATAGTTTTCACGTAATTTCCAGAACATTAGATATTTGCTGGTTGTGTATATGCACATTTTCTACTTCCAGACCTACGTTACTTGGGGACACAGTTTTCTCCTGAGAGCCCCGTGGAGAGAAACTTGTGCCTCACCCAATACTCATAGGATTCAGTTCAGTTCATTTGCTCAGTCGTGTCCAACTCTTCGCGACCCCATGAACTGCAGCACTCCAGGCCTCCCTGTCCACACCAACTCCCAGAGTTTACTCAAACTCATGTCCATCAAGTCAGTGATGCCATCCAACCGTCTCATCCTCTGACGTCCCCTTCTACTCTAGCGTTCAATGTCTCTCAGCATCACGGTCTTTTCAAATGAGTCAGTTTTTTGCATCACGTGGCCAAAGTATTGGAGTTTCAGCTTCAGCATCAGTCCTTCCAATCAATATTCAGGACTGATCTCCTTTAGGATGGACTGGTTGGATCTCCTTGCAGTCCAAGGGACTCTCAAGAGTCTTCTCCAACACCACAGTTCAAAAGCATTAATTCTTTGGTGCTCAGTTTTCTTTATAGTCCAACTCACATCTATATATGACCACTGGAAAAACCATAGCTTTGACTATATAGACCTTTGTTGGCAAAGTATTGTCTCTGCTTTTGAATATACTGTCTAGGTTGGTCATAACTTTTCTTCCAAGGAGTAAGCATCCGTTAATTTCATGGCTACAGTCACCACCTGCAGTGATTTTGGAGCCCCAAAAAAAAAAGTTTCTCACTGTTTCCATTGCTTCCCCATCTATTTGCCACGAAGTGATGGGACTAGATGCCATGATCTTAGTTTTCTGAATGTTGAGTTTTAAGTCAATTTTTTCACTTTCCTCTTTCACTTTCATCAAGAGGCTCTTTAGTTCTTCACTTTCTGCCATAAGGGCGGTGCCATCTGCATATCTGAGGTTATTGATATTTCTCCCGGCAATCTTGATTCCAGCTTGTGCTTCTTCCAGCCCAGCGTTTCTCATGATGTACTCTGCATATAAGTTAAATAAGCAGGGTGACAAAATACAGCCTTGATGTACTCCTTTTCCTATTTGGAACCAGTCTGTTGTTCCATGTCCCGGTCTAACTGTTGCTTCTTGACCTGCCTTCAGATTTCTCAGGAGCCAGGTCAGATAGTCTGGTATTCCCACCTCTTGAAGAATTTTCCGCAGTTTATTGTGATCCACACAGTCTAAGGTTTGGCATAGTCAATAAAGCAGAAGTAGATGTCTTTCTGGTATTTTCTTGCTTCTTCCATGATCCAGCAGATGTTGGCAATTTGATCTCTGGTTCCTCTGCCTTTTCTTTTTTTTTTTTTTAAATTTTATTTTATTTTTAAACTTCACATAATTGTATTAGTTTTGCCAAATATCAAAATGAATCCACCACAGGTATACATGTGCTCCCCATCCTGAACCCTCCTCCCTCCTCCCTCCCCATTCCATCCCTCTGGGTCGTCCCAGTGCACCAGCCCCAAGCATTCAGTATCGTGCATCGAACCTGGACTGGCAACTAGTTTCATACATGATATTTTACATGTTTCAATGCCATTCTCCCAAATCTTCCCACCCTCTCCCTCTCTCACAGAGTCCATAAGACTGTTCTATACATCAGTGTCTCTTTTGCTGTCTCACATACAGGGTTATTGTTACCATCTTTCTAAATTCCATATATATGCGTTAGTATACTGTATTGGTGTTTTTCTTTCTGGCTTACTTCACTCTGTATAATAGGCTCCAGTTTCATCCACCTCATTAGAACTGATTCAAATGTATTCTTTTTAATGGCTGAGTAATACTCCATTGTGTATATGTACCACTTCTTTCTTATCCATTCATCTGCTGATGGACATCTAGGTTGCTTCCATGTCCTGGCTATTATAAACAGTGCTGCGATGAACATTGGGGTACACGTGTCTCTTTCCCTTCTGGTTTCCTCAGTGTGTATGCCCAGCAGTGGGATTGCTGGATCATAAGGCAGTTCTATTTCCAGTTTTTTAAGGAATCTCCACACTGTTCTCCATAGTGGCTGTACTAGTTTGCATTCCCACCAACAGTGTAAGAGGGTTCCCTTTTCTCCACACCCTCTCCAGCATTTATTACTTGTAGACTTTTGGATCGCAGCCATTCTGACTGGTGTGAAATGGTACCTCATAGTGGTTTTGATTTGCTTTTCTCTGATAATGAGTGATGTTGAGCATCTTTTCATGTGTTTGTTAGCCATCTGTATGTCTTCTTTGGAGAAATGTCTATTTAATTCTTTGGCCCATTTTTTGATTGGGTCATTTATTTTTCTGGAGTTGAGCTGTAGGAGTTGCTTGTATATTCTCGAGATTAGTTGTTTGTCAGTTGCTTCATTTGCTATTATTTTCTCCCATTCTGAAGGCTGTCTTTTCACCTTGCTAATAGTTTCCTTTGATGTGCAGAAACTTTTAAGGTTAATTAGGTCCCATTTGTTTATTTTTGCTTTTATTTCCAATATTCTGGGAGGTGGGTCATAGAGGATCCTGCTGTGATGTATGTCGGAGAGTGTTTTGCCTATGTTCTCCTCTAGGAGTTTTAAAAATATGGAACACTTCACGAATTTGCGTGTCATCCTTGCACAGGGGCCATGCTAATCTTCTCTGTATCGTTCCAATTTTAGTATATGTGCTGCCGAAGCGAGCACCCTCTGCCTTTTCTAAATCCAGCTTGAACATCTGGAAGTTCACAGTTCACTCATAGGGTTAGAGATAGCAATGTATTTTCCTCCTAGAAAACCAGTAAGGACTTCCATCATAAAGGGCCCACAATCCCTGGGTGTACTGCTGCATCTTCAGTCACACTATTTGCTCATCCAGAGGAAGCCGTTGTGCAGGCCAATGCCAGCCCCTGTGGGGACTCAGCCAGCAGTGATATCCAAGCACAACTCACCGAGGACTTCTGACCACTCAAACCCGTGAATTTCACACCCACCATGTGCAGACCACTTTGCTATCAACCTTCAGTGTTTTAAGTTTTATAAAAGTACCCAAATACTGAAAATCATTTAGCCAGTCTGAAAATGTTGGATCCATGCTTCATATGTATATGAAATGTCACTTAGTCAAATAAATTGCGCTGTTGTGTCATTTGGACCAGGAACCATGCCTTTTAGAATCAGAAGGCACTCAACCCTCGAAACCGGTTGTTACAACTCCCTCCCTAATTCATCTTTCCCCCACATCCACATCCATCTCCAAGTCACCTCCTCTCATCCTCTACATACGAACACACACTTCATCAAAACAAACCTGTGGAGCCGCTATTCCCATGGCTACTCCATCATTAAGATCTATCACTTTCCAGCACCTTATGGTTGTAATAGGATTCCCCCTCCCTTTGATGAATACTTGTTCAACATCTCTCACACTTGCCGACCCAAGAAATTCTTTCCTGAGAGAGGAGACAAAATTATACCTTCTTTTACAGTGAGTCAGCAGAGAAAACCCAACACATTGCAGCTTTTATTCAGTGAAGCCACATGCTCTCTCTTGAGAAATAATGGAAAATGAGCTGCCAGCTAAAAACTCCTAAAGAGTGTCACGATTACAACTTTTCACTGGTGCTCCTAGCGATGGTACTTCTGACCTAAGACAACTAAGACACCCAGACATACTCCTGAGTCTGCTCATTAGCCTAATGAGGATGGAGTCAGGCAAAGAGTTAATTTGACTAATTTAATCAGCATTCCCTTCGGTGTGTCTACTGGGAGAGCACCAAAGTGACGGAGACAAACACAGAAACACAGAGAGGAGGGGGATTTACTGAACTGTGCTTGTGATTAGGCAAAGCCCTAGTTTGAGAACATAATAGAATCAAAGCTGGAAAAAGTCATAATGATTGCTTAGCCCAGTCATGCCAATTTAATTTTAATGAGGTTAAGAAATCATTATAAAAATAAAACTTATTACAAAATGAGTAATACATGGGAAAGCATTTTCAAAACTGTAAACTGCTATGTGTATGCTTATACAAAATATCATTGAATTGTTTTCCCAAACATTAAAGAAGAAGTTAAGCAGTGGTTACATTGTTACATATTTTCATTAAAGAAATACTGTAAATAAATGTCTTCCCTTTACATCCCCAACCTCTAAAAACTTGTTTCTTTAGCTGTGTGAATGCACTTCAGACTCAGTCATCTGATAAGGATATAGTTTGAAATTATTATAAAAAATTTTCTCCAAACTTCCTTTTCTTGAAGAGCGCTGATGAATGTTATTTGATGATGAATGTAAATTTTAGTTTTACAAGATTTAGGGATTTTCAGTTAATACCTGGTGTAGGTGACTTATGCTTTTGATTAATGGTTTTCGATTTCTTTAAAGTTCCACCTTAAAATGAGCACTGTAAAATGTCTATTTAATGTTGGCAGTACTCCTGACAATGTGCCTTGATCTTACAATTAGAGATTAAGCCACAATTACTCATCAGATTCAGTAATTCTAAGAGAGTTGATTGAGGGTTTTTTTCTGGACAATGGAATGTCATTTGCACTGATTATTTCATTATATTAATTTTCTCATCACTTTCCCTTTTTTGTTTTCATTTGAACACTATTAAGTAAGCTTCTTTTTTTTTTTTTTTCCCAAGAGGCTCAAGCCTAAGGGGATGAAAAAAGAAAATGAAGGGATTTCTTCAGTTAAAAAAAAAAGAGGAAAAGAAGAAAGAAAGGCTTTATAGGGATATTAAGCCATATAACCTGTAAACTGGTCCTGTTACCTTTTTTCCTTGATAATAGTTTGTAGAATTAAAACAGAATGGGGAAATTTATACTTTGAGGGTGAATCTTTTAAGAAATTAATCTTCTATAATGTCCTTTCATTACAATTGCACTCATTTCACACACTAGCAAAGTAATGCTCAAAATTCTCCAAGCCAGGCTTCAATACTACATGACCCATGAACTTGCAAATGTTCAAACTGGATTCAGAAAAGGCAAAGGAATCAGAGATCAAATTGCCAATATCCATCGGATCATCAAAAAAGCAAGAGAGTTCCTGCAAAACATATACTTCTGCTTTATTGACTATGCCAAAGACTTTGACAGCATGGATCACAATAAACTGTGGAAAATTCTTCAAGAGGTGGGAATACCAGACCACCTGACCTACTTCCTGAGAAATCTGTATGTAGGTCAGGAAGCAACAGTTAGAACTGGACATGGAACAAAAGACTGGTTCTAAATTGGGAAAGGAGTACCTCAAGGCTGTATATTGTCACCCTGCTTATTTAATTTATATGCAGAGTATATCATGAGAAATGCTGGGCTGGATGAAGCACAAGCTGGAATCAAGACTGCTGGGAGAAATATCAATAACCTCAGATATGCAGATGGCACCACCCTTATGGCAGAAATCGAAGAAGAACTAAAAGCTTGCTTAAAACTCAACATTCAGGAAACTAAGATCATGGCATCCAGTCCCATCACTTCGTGGCAAATAGATGGGGAAGCAATGGGAACAGTGAGAAACTTTATTTTCTTGGGCTCCAGAATCACTGCAGATGGTGACTGCAGCCATGAAATTAAAGGACACTTGCTCCCTGGAAAGTTATGACCAACCTAGACAGTGTATTAAAAAAGCAGAGACATTACTCCACCAACAAAGATCTGCCTAGTTAAAGCTATGGTTTTTCTAGTATGTATGGATGTGAGAGTTGGACTATGAAGAAAGCTGAACACCAAAGAATTGATGCTTTTGAACTGTGGTGTTGGAGAAGACTCTTGAGAATCCCTTGGACTTCAAGGAGGTCCAACCAGTCCATCCTAAAGGAGATCAGTCCTGAATATTCATTGGAAGGACTGATGCTGAAGCTGAAATACTCCAATATTTTGAAAAGCTCCAATACTTTGGCCACCTGATGCGAAGAACTGACTCATTTGAAAAGACCCTGATGCTGGGAAAGATTGAAAGCAGGAGGAGAAGGGGAAGACAGAGGATCAGATGGTTGGATGGCATCACCAACTCAATGCACATAAGTTTGAGCAAGCCCCAAGGGTTAGTGATGGACAGGGAAACCTGGCGTGCTGCAGTCCATGGGGTCTCACGGAGTCGGACACGACTGAGTGACTGAACTGAACTGAATGTCCTTCTTATTTGAATGATATTTTCACCATCAGGCTAAGTAATATATAATGTTCCTTTTCTGTAATTCTTCTTAAAAATAATTTTTATTTACTCAAATTATTGGATTTCCCTGGTGGCTCAGATGGTTAAGAATCTGCCTGCAATGCCGGAGACCCAGGTTTGATCCCTGGGTTGGGAAGATCCCCTGAAGAAGGGAAAAGCTACCCACTCCAGTATTCTTGGCTGGAGAATCCCCATGGACAGAGGAGCCTGGTGTGCTACAGTCCATGGGAGTCACAAAGGGTCAAACGCAACTGAGCGATTTTCACTTCACTTCATTCAGTTATTGATACAGGTCCTATTATGTATACTAGGAATAAAGTTTATATTCTTGTGAGGGAGATAAACTTTAAAAATAAGCAAATAAATATGACTGTAAAATATAAATGCAATAAAGGAAAATAATTGTGTTCCATGAGAGAAAAAAGGGGATAAACTTTTTATATGTGAGTGTGTCAAGGATGGCCTCTCTGAGAGATATAAAAAACAGGTGCAAGGTTAGACTCATCAAGGATGAGAAGAGGGACTAAAGTAATAAAGTATGTAAAAGATCCTGAAGCAAGAAAGACTTTGGTGGGTTCAAGGAATATCACAAAGGTCAGTGTAAATGGAATAAATGAGAAAATGGTACAAGATGAGGTTGGAGAGAAGGCCGGTGTCCAGATTGGAATGATTGAAGAGTCAATAGAGAAGCTGAGGTAGACTCAGGTAGAGAAGCTGAGATAGTGAATTGAATGCAGGATTGAATTTCTCCACTTCCTCCTAAAATCCATTATAAAATGACAAACAGAGAATGACTCTTTTATCAAAGACATAAACCCCCAAGAACAAAGAAAGATGCAAAAATTTTAAAGTCTGAAAGCATGTGAGCAGGTTGTATTTGATATATCAACTCTGAGAAAGTCTGCAGTGGGGGAAGCTGAGAAGTTACCCAATTTACCAAGTCACCTCTAGGCATGGAGTAAAGGTGAGGCTAAAAACAGAAGGACTGGTTGAAAGCCCATCAAGAATCACTGAGATTCTGTACCAGTCAGGACGTGATTCAATACAGAGAATTAGATGCCTCAAAACTGTTGAGAAAATTAGAACAGCGCAGTTCAGTTCACGGCTACTTTTCAGACTTGCAGTCAGTCCTTTAGAAAACCGAGAAGCTTCAGAAACTTCAGAAAACTGCCAAGGATGATCACAGCTGTCTGAATCACCAAAGCAGGTGGTTTTCAAGAAAATACTCCGAGGCAACTATAAAATCTCATGTTTGCTGAAGTCCACAAAATTGCCTACAATTGCTAGAGGTCAATGATGTGGTTTCTACCTTTCTTATACCTCCCAGTCTTGTAGGCATGTCTCTTATTGGAAGACATGAATCCAGAAGTTGGCCAGCAAATAATTCTAGGAATGTAGTTCCTGGGCTTCTAGCTCCTGCAATACAAGCAAGATTTCAAAAGGGTCATAATGGCAGGGGGAACAAAAGAGTACCAAAGCTGAGTTGCTCCATCTCTTCAACATGGAGCCCCTCCCAGACCCCATTCCCCACGTGTGCAACTGAGCAACCACCCTTCTCTCCTGTAGGCAGAAGATGAAGGCTAGGACAAATGGTCTTTTGCAGCTGATGCTCAGTCACAGCCAACTCTTTGCAACCCCACAGACTGTAGCCCACCAGGCTCCTCCAACCACGGGATTTCCCAGGCAAGAATACTGAAGTGGGTTGCCATTTCCTCCACCAGAGGATATTCCTGACCCAGGAATTGAACCCATATCCCTTACATTGCAGGGTATCATTTATTGCTGTGCACCAGGGAAGCCTGGTGGTCTCTGGACTGGAGCACTAGACTCAGCTGATGGCTGGGAGATCATTCTTAAGCCTAGAGGGTTAGAAAAAATGAACATATTAAATGTTGAGAACCAATCACCAGACCTTTTCTCCCATTTAACCCCACGTTTAAGCCCCAGGCCAGATTTTGTAAAAGCCTTCCCTAGAAAAC
Source organism: Bubalus kerabau (assembly GCF_029407905.1). NCBI lineage: Eukaryota > Metazoa > Chordata > Mammalia > Artiodactyla > Bovidae > Bubalus > Bubalus kerabau. Next base: position 3,650,618 of record NC_073635.1, on the reverse strand, counting down.
CTGACTAGCCCAAAAGATAAGGCCACAGAAAGCTCATATTAAGAATTTCTCCAGAAAAAGTGCCCCACATAAGCAAACAAAACCATATAAGACAGAAGTTACAAAGGGAAAAGAAAAATGTCAAATACAAAAAGTAGCATCAATTAGCCTCGGAGAGTAAAGAGGATATAGTTTTTATTGAAAATATGTTAGCAGATCCAAAAAAGTTCTGCTTTTAGAAGTTTCTTGGTAGAAATTTTAGAAAACAGTTTAAAAAATATCTCAGAAGTTACAATAAAAAGGCAAAGAGGCTTAAAAAAATAAAAGGAGAGAAAATATAGAGGATGATTCAAATAATAGAGAACTGAAGAAGTTTTTTTAAAAAGAGAGAGAAGAAATAAGAGTGGGGATAGTTCAAGATAATGTACCAGAAATGAAAGACACTGTGCTTAACACAATGAATGAATATGGGCCGGGATACATCAGAACACTGGGGACAAAATCTTACAAATCTTTAAAAAGGAAACCAACACAGGACTTGGATTGGTAAGCTTATTCTATAAAGAGTCAGGTAAAAAAATGTTTTAAGACACTGCAGGCCTACAATCTCTGTCAAAACTATGCAACTTTGCAGCTACAGTGTAACAGCAGATATAGACGATATGCAAATAAATATGCATGGCTGTGTTCCAATAAAACTGTTAAAAATAAGCAGTATGGGGACATTCCTGGGGGCCCAACTATTAAAAATGTTTCCACTGCAAGAGGCACTGGTTCTATCCCTGGTCAGGGAAGCAGGATCCTGAATGCTGCCAAAAAAAAAAAAAAGGAATCAATAATGAATCAAAAATCAAAATGGCATCAGACTTTGCAATCAATAGATGGAAGACTTTGTTCATTCACTTAGCTATGCCTGACTCTCTGCAATCCCATGGACTGCAACACACTAGGCTTCCCTGTCCTTCATCATCTCCTGGAACTTATTCAAACTCATGTCCATCAAGTCAGTGATGCCATCCAGCCATCTCATCCTCTGTCATCCCCTTCTCCTCCTGCCTTCAATCTTTCTCAGCCTCAGAGTCTTTTCCAATGAGTCAGCTCTTCACATCAGGTGGCCAAAGGATTGGAGTTTCAGCTTCAGCATCAGTCCTTCCAATGAATGTTCAGGACTGATTTCCTTTGGGATGGACTGGTTAGATCTCCTTGCAGTCCAACAAGTCCAACTTGTAGTCTCAAGTCTTCTCCAACACCACAGTTCAAAAGCATCAATCCTTCGGCACTCAGCTTTCTTGAGTAAGTTTGACTAGATGGACCCTTTTTGGCAAAGAAATGTGTTTCTGCTTTTTAATACACTGACTAGATTTGTCATAGCTTTTCTTCCAAGGAGCAAGCGTCTTTTAATTTCATGGCTGCAGTCACCGTCCAGTGATTCTGGAGCCCAAGGAAATAAAGTCTTTCACTATTTCCATTGTTTCTCCATCTATATGCCATGAAGTGATGGGACTGGATGCCATGATCTTAGTTTTTTGAATGTTGAGTTTTAAGCCAGCTTTCTCACTCTCTTCTTTCAAGCTCATCAAGAGGCTATTTAGTCCCTCTTGGCTTTTTGCCATAAGGATGGTGTCCTCTGCATCTGAAGACTGGATAACAATTTTTCAATGTTGGTAAAATTTTGAAGGAAAAGTATTTTTCATGTAGAATTCTATTTGCAGACAAATTATCAAATAAAGTGAGAGGAGAATAAGGTCTCAAAAATGTTATTTCCCACTGACCACTTATCCAGAAGCTAACTAACAGTGGACTTCATCAAAATGAGAAAGAACATCAATAAAGAAAAAGACATAGGATCCTGAATCCAGGAATTAATTTCTTAGATCTCAAATTATGGTAAGGCAAAATACCAAGCCTGCAAGTCATACAGCACAAAGGGAACCCATTCCAGACTGGAGCAGGTCACAGGTTTTGGTAGAAGAAGCTTCACAAAGATGTGATTGAGAGAATATCAATTATGGTTATAAGGACACACCTGACCATAAAACTATCCAAATAAACAAAATGACTTATTAACTCCAAAAGGAACAGAAAGCTGTGCAGGAAGAAATGTAATCATTGATCACTGTATGCTCAAATCTGATTCTCAGAATCTCAGACTCATAATAAGCATTGATCCTATCCAATTATGATAGAGGAAATAAAGGCAAAAATTAAAATAGAGCCTAATTAAATTTAAAAGCTTTAAATAGCAAAGGAAACCATAGAGAAAACAAAAAGATAATCTACTGAATGGGAGAAAATATTTGTAAATTATGTGACTGATAAGAGATTAATATCAACATATATAAACAGTGGATGCAACTCAACATCAAAAAAAAAAATAAATAAAAACCCAATTTAAAAATGCACAGAACTGAATAGGCATTTTTACAAAGAGAGAATGCAGATGGCCAGCATGCACATGAAAAGATGCTCCACATTGCTAATCATCAGGGAAATGCAAATCAAAAGCACAATGAGATATCACCTCACACCTGTGAGAATGGCCATCATCCAAGAACACAAATAACAAATGTTGAGGATCTGGAGAAAAAGGAACTGTGGTACACTGTTGCTGGGAAGGTAAATTGGTGTAGCCACAGTGGAAAATGGCATGGTGGTGTCTCATGAAGCTAAAAATAGACCACCATTGTCCATTTGCTAAATCCTGTCCAACTCTTTGCAACCCCATGGACTGCAGCATGCCAGTCTCCTCTGTCCTCATCTATCTCCTGGAGTTTGTTCAAACTCATGTCCATTGAATCAGAGATAATATCTAACCATATCATCCTTTCCTATCCCCTTCTCCTTTTTTCAGTCTTTGCCAGCCTCGGGGTCTTTTCCAATGAGTCGGCTCTTTGCATCAGGTGACAAAAGTACTGGAGCTTCAGCTTTTGCACCAATCCTGACAATGAATATTCAGAACTGATTTCCTTTAGGATTGATTGTTTTGATCTCCTTGCTGTCCTAGAGACTCTCAAGAGTCCTCTAGCACCATAATTCTAAAGCATCAGTTTTTTGACACTCAGCTTTCTTTATGGTTCAGTTCTCACATCCATACATAACTACCAGAAAAATCATAGCTTTGACTATTCAGACCTTCGTTGGCAAAGTGCTGTCTCTGCTTTTTAATATGTTATCTAAGTTAGTCATAGCTTTCCTTCCAAGTAGCAAGTCTTTTAATCTCATGGCTACAATCACTGTCTGCAGTGATTTTGGAGCCCAAGAAAAGAAAATCTGTCACTGCTTCCACTTTTCCCCTTTTTATTTGCCATGAAGTAATGAGACCAAATGCCATGATCTTAGTTTTTTGAATGTTGAGTTTCAAAACAGCTTTTTCACTCTCTTCTTTCACCTTCAACAGGCCCTTTGCTTTCTGCTATTAGGGTGGAATCATCTGCATATCTGAAGCTGTTGATATTTCTCCTGGCAGTCTTGATTCCAGCTTGTGCTTCATCCAGCCTGGCATTTCCCATGATGTACTGTGCATATAAATAAATAAACAGGGTGACAATGTACAAAAATGCGCTCCTTTCCTAATTTTGAACCAGTCAGTAGTCTGGTTCTAACTGTTGCTTCTTGACTCACATACAGGTTTCTCAGGAGACAGATAAGGTTGTCTGGTACTCATGTCTTTAAGAATTTTGTTGTAATCCACACAGTCAAAGGTTTTAGCATAGTCAGTGAAGCAGAAGTGGATATTTTTATGGAATTCCTTTGCTTTCTTCAAGATCCAATGAACGTTGGCAATTTGATCTCTGGTTCCTCTGCCGTTTCTATATCTAGTTTGTACCTCTGAAAGTTCTTGGTTCACGTACTACTGAAGCCTAGCTTGAAGGAATTTGAGCATAACCTTGCTAGCATATGAAATGAGCACAAGTGTACAGTAATTTCAACATTCCTTGGCATTGCCCTTCTTTGGGATTGGAATGAAAACTGATCTTTACAGTCGTGTGGCCACTGCAAATTTTCCAAATTTGCTGATATATCAAGTGCAGCACTTTAACAACATCATCTTTTAGGATTTGAAATAGCTCAACTTAAATTCCATCACCTCCACTAGCTTATATCATAGTAATGGTTCCTAAGGCCCACTTGACTTGACACTCCAGGATCTCTGGCCCTAGGTGCATGACCACACCATCGTGGTTATCGAGATCATTAAGACTTTTTTGTATAACTCTTCTATGTATTCTTGCCATCTCTTCTTATTCTCTTCTGCTTCTGTAAGATCCTTACCATTTCTGTCCTTTATGTGCCCATCCTTGCATGAAATAGTCCCTTGATGTCTTCAATTTTCTTGGAAATATCTCTAGTCTTTCCAATTCTATTGTCTTCCTCTATTTCTTTGCAGTGTTCATTTAAGAAGACCTTGTCTGTCCTTGCTATTCTCTAAAATTCTGTATACAGTGAGCTATATGTTCCCCTTTCTCTCTTGATTTTTGTTTCTCTTCTCTTCTCAGATGTTTGTAAAGCCTCCTAAGACAATCACTTTGCCTTCTTACATTTCTTTTTCTTTGTGATGGTTTTGGTCACTGGATTCTGTACAATTTTATGAACCTCTGTCCATAATTACTCAGGCAGTCTGCCTACCAGATCTAATCCCTTGAATCTATTCTTTACCTTCACTGTATAATCATAAGGAATTTTATTTAGGTCACATCTGACTGGCCTAATGGTTTTCCCTGCTTTCTTTAGCTTAAGCCTGAACCTTGCAATGTGGAGATCATGATCTGAGTCAGCCAGCTCTAGGTCTTGCTTTTGCTGACTGTATAGAGCGTCTCCATCTTTGGCTGCAAAGAGCATAATCAGATTTCAGTATTGACCATTTGGTGATGTCCATGTATAGAGTTGTCTTTCATGTTGTTGGAAGAGGGTGTTTTCTATGACCAGTGTGTTCTCTTGACAAAATTCTGTTAGCCTTTGCCCTGCTTCATTTTGTACTCCAAGGCCAAACTTGCCTGTTACTCCAGGTATCACTTGACTTCTACTTTTGCATTCCAATAGAAGGTCTTATAGGTCTTCATAGAACCAGTCAACTTCAGCTTCTTTGGCATCAGTAGTTGGGACATAGATTTGGATTACTGTGATGAGAATCGTTTGCCTTGGAAAAGAACTGTTTTCTGTCATTTTTGAAGTTGCAACCAAGTACTACCTGTCAGACTCTTTTGATGACTATGAAGGCTATTCCGTTTCTTCTAAGAGATTCTTGCCCACAGTAGTAGATATAATGGTCATGTGAATTAAATTCACCCATTCCCATCCATTTTATCTCACTGATTCCTAAGACTTTGATCTTCAATCTTGCCATCTCCTGCTTGACCATGTCAAATTTACCCTGATTCATGGACCTAACATTCCAGGTTCCTATGCATTATTGTTCTTTACAACATTGGACTTTATTTTCACCCCAGGTGGCACAGTGATAAAGAATCCACCTGTCAAAGCATGAGATGCAAGAGACAGGAGTTCAATTCCCTGAGTCAGGAAGATCCTCTGGAGAAGGAAATGGCAACCTGCTCCAGTATTCTTGCCTGGAATGCTCCATGAACAGAGGAAACTCACAGGCTACAGTCCATGGGGTCTCAAAAAGTCAGAGATGACTGAGTGTGTGAGCACACACATGCACACACCCTGTAACCCAGCAATTCCACTCTTAAGTGTTTATCAGGAGGATATCAGAACTTTATCAGCATAAATTCTGCAAAGACTTTACTCAAATATACCGAGCAGCCTTGCTCACAATAGCCCCAAAGGGGAAACAACTCAATGTCAACAGATAAATGGACAAACCATGATTTGTTTGACCAGGGGTTCACTGGAGAAAGAGAACAAAGCATCACTTCCTTGACATAAGAGAATTACCATATAATCCAGCAATTCCAGTTCTGGATATATATCTGAAAAAAAGACACTAATTTGAAAAAAATAAATGTACCCTGATGTTCATAGCAGAATTATTCACAATTGCCAAGATGTGGAAGCAGCCTAAGTAGACACCATCATCAACAGATGAAGTAGACACCTTCATCAATAGATGAAGGGATAAAGAGTATGGAGTATATTTGTACTATTTCAGTCATAAAAAGAATAAAATTTTGCCATTTGCAGCATCACATGGATGGACTTATAGTTCATTACTCTAAGGGAAATAACACAAAACAAGAGAAATACTGTATGACATCACATGTGGAGAATCTAAAAAAATACAACAAATGTGAATATAACAAAAAAAGCAGACTCATAGGTACAGAGGACAAAACAGTGGGAGACAGGGGCAATATAAGTGTGGGGGAGTGGGAAGTACAAACTATTGGGTCTAAGATAGGTTCAAGGATGTATTGTACAACACAAGGGGTCTAGCCAATATTTTGCAATGGCTGTAAATGGAAAGTAACCTTAAAAATAGTATAATTTTTTAATTTTTGATAAACACTTAAATTTTTTTTAATTATAATAGAACTATGTGTATAGAAGAGATGGAGGAAAGAGACCACAGTGTGTGGGAGAGGTGGGTATTTGTGCAAAAGAGAACTAAAATTGTCTCCCACACTGTAAAATCAAACAATATGTAAGGCTGCAAATGTTGTGTCACAGTATTCTGCATTAAGGGTGACAAGAGTCATTTAACAATTCTTTTGTAAGGAAATTTGGAAACTCAGCAGTGGCCACAGGACTGGAAAAGGTCAGTTTTCATTCCAATCCCAAAGAAAGGCAATGCCAAAGAACGTTCAAACTACTGCACAATTGCACTCATCTCACATGCTAGCAAAGTAATGTTCAAAATTCTCCAAGTGAGGTTTCAACAGTATGTGAACCGAGAACTCCCAGATGTTCAAGTTGGATTTAGAAAAGGCAGAGGAACTAGAAATTAAATTGGCCAACATCCACTGGATCAGTGAAAAAGCAAGAGAGTTCCAGAAAAACATCTACTTCTGCTTTATTGACTATGCCAAAGCCTTTGACAGTGTGGATCAGAGCAAACTGTGGAAAATTCTTAAAGATCTGGGAATACCAGACCACCTGACCTGCCTCCTGACAAATCTGTATGCAGGTCAAGAAGCAACAGTTAGAACCAGACATAGAACAATGGACTGGTTCATAATTGGGAAAGGAGTACATTAAGGTTGTATATTGTCACCCTGCTTATTTAACTTATATGCAGAGTATATCATACAAAATGCCAGGCTGGATGAAGCACAAGCTGCAATCAATAACCTCAGATATGCAGATGACACCACCCTTATGGCAGAAAGTGAAGAAGAACTAAAGAGCCTCTTGATGAAAGTGAAAGAGGAGAGTGAAAAAGCTCGCTTAAAACTCGACATTCAGAAAACTAAGATCATGGCATTCAATCCCATCACTTCATGGTAAGTAGATGGTGAAACAATGGAAACAGTGAGAAACTTTATTTTCTTGGGCTCCAAAATCACTGCAGATGGTGACTGCAGCCATGAAATTAAAACATGCTTGTTCCTTGGAAGAAAAGCTATGACCAACCTAGACAGCATATTAAAAAGCAGAGACATTACTTTACCCAACAAAGGTTTGTCTAGTCAAAACTATGGTTTTTCTAGTAGTCATGGATGTGAGAGTTGGACTATAAAGAAAGCTGAGTGTCAAATAATTGATGCTTTTGAGCTGTGGTGTTGGAGAAGACTCTTGAGAGTCTCTTGTACTACAAGGAGATCCAACCAGTCCATCCTAAAGGAAATCAGTCCTGAATATTGATTGGAAGGACTGATGCTGAAGCTGAAACTCCAATACTTTGGCCATCTGATGTGAAGAACTGACTCATTTGAAAAGACCCTGATGCTGGGAAAGATTGAAGGCAGGAGGAGAAGGGGAAGACAGAGGATGCGATGGTTGGATGGCATCACCGACTCAATGGACATGAGTTTGAGCAAACTCCAGTAGTTAGTGGACCGGGAAGCCTGGCATGCTGCAGTCCATGGGGTTGCAAAGTTGGACACAACTCAGCAACTGAACTGAACTGATGGAACAGTGTGACCCTTTTAAACTCTGAGTGTGTATAAAATTTTGGTTTTCTAAGTTAATTTTGGGGCTTTGCTGGTGGCTCAGATGGTAAAGAATGCACCTGCAGTGCAGGAGACCCAGGTCCAATCCCTGGGTCAGGAAGATCTTCTGGAGATGAGAATGGGAACAGACTCGTTTTTGCCTGGAGAATTGCATGGACAGAAGAGCCTGGTGAGCTACAGTTCATGGGGTTGCAAATAATAGAACACAACTGAGCAACTAACACTTTCACTACTTCTTTCAATTTAATTGTTAAGAATAATGGCTATTTTTCATCCATCTTCAGCATTCGCTGGATCAGTCTGATGAGTGGGTCAGTGCCTTGCAGTGGGGATGCCACAGCCCCAATATCTGCTCGAAGTAAAGAGTTGCTTTATCGAATGCATCTCTTTTATCACAGAGGAAATCTATCTTTACAACCAAAGTAGACATTTCTTTAGGTTGCATTCACCAAGGTGGGTTTACGTACTCATGACATAAGTACAAATGGTGAAGGAAATGAGAATCTAGAATCTTTGATGTCTAGAATGGGAGGCAAGTTCTGATACTGGGCAAGTGGGAGTCTGCATAGGCAATCAGCAGCAAGTCTCACTCACTTTGAGTGGCTCAGTACATTGATCCACCACCATACCCCACAGAGGGCACAGCAGTGCCATTGGACATAACCATACTAGCAGAAGTAGCAGCAATGCCTACCAAGATTCAGTTCAGCCACTCAGTCACATCCGACTCTGTGACCCCATGGACCACAGCACGCCAGGCCTCCCTGTCCATCACCAGCTCCCAAAGTTTACTCAAACTCACGTCCATTGAGTCGGTGATGCCATCCAACCATCTCATCCTCTGTTGACCCCTTCTCCTCCCATCTTCAATCTTTCCCAGCATCAGGGTCTTTTCCAATGAGTCAGCTCTTCGCATGAGGTGGCCAAAGTATTGGAGTTTCAGCTTCAGCATCAGTCCTTCCAATCAATATTCAGGACCAATTTCCTTTAGGATGGACTGAATGGATCTCCTTGCAGTCCAAGGAACTCTCAAGAGTCTTCTCCAACACCACAGTTCAAAAGCATCAATTCTTCAGCTTTCAGCCTTCTTTATGGTCCAACTTTCACATCCATATATGACTATTGGAGAAACCATATCCTTGACTAGATGGACCATTTTTGGCAAAGTAATGTCTCTGCTTTTTAATAAGCTGTCTAGGCTGGTCATCGGAGAAAGCAATGGCAACCCACTCCAGTACTCTTGCCTGGAAAATCCCATGGATGGAGGGGTCTGGTGGGCTGCAGTCCATGGAGTCACTAGGAGTCGGACACGACTGAGCGACTTCACTTTATTTTTTCACTTTCATGCATTGGAGAAGGAAATGGCAACCCACTCCAGTGTTCTTGCCTGGAGAATCCAGGGATGGGGGAGCCTGGTGGGCTGCCATCTATGGGATCGCACAGAGTCAGACACAACTGAAGCGACTTAGCAGTAGCAGCAGCAGGTTGGTCATTACTTTTCTTCCTAGGAGCAAGCGTCTTTTAATTTCATGACTACAATGACCATCTGAAGTGATTTTGGAGCCCGCCAAAATAAAGTCTGTCACTGTTTCCACTGTTTCCCCATCTATTTGCCATGAAGTAATGAGACCAGATGCTATGATCTTAGTTTTCTGAATGTTGAGTTTTAAGACAACTTTTTCACTCTCCTCCTTTACTTTCATCAAGAGGCTCTTCAGTTCTTCTTTGCTTTCTGCCATAATGGTGGTGTCATCTGCCTATCTGAAGTTATTGATATTTCTCCTGGCAATTTTGATTCCAGCTCGTGCTTCATCCAGTCCAGCATTTCTGGTAACAGTACCCATATCAAAGGTGGTGCCAAGTGGAAGCCTCAATGCTGCCAGCAGACACAATAGTGTCTAACAGAGATTGCCAAGTCCAGCACAGAGACAGTCTACAGTTGCACTGTTTGATATGGTCACCAGGATCCAAAAATGGATCTTAAACAAAAATTAATTAAAATTTAAAATTTATCCAGTGATTTGTCAATTACAGATAAAGTTTCCATACCCCAGCAGTTGTGCCTATGGAGGATTTCAGCTCCTGAGTTTCTACTCTTGCCATGGAAATATCTAAACCAAAATTTCTGGGCCCTAAGCTGTGACCTGGGGTGACTTACATCATAGATCTGGCAACACCAATAAGAAAAGGCACAGCAGTGATAATGGGTCACAATACCCTTACTGAGATCAAGCCCAAAGTCTTTGGAGTGGGAGCACTGACTCCAAGACCCTAGACTTCCAGAGAACTAACCCTAGGAAGTATCAAATAGAACTCACACAAAGGAAACCACTTAAATACAAGACCCGGCATCACCCAACCACCAATAGCATCCTGTGCTGGATGCCTCATCTAAGCAACAGGCAAAACAAAAATACATACCCAATCATCAACAGACAAGATTACCACCTCACTCAGCCTTGCTCATCAGAGGAAAAGCAAACAAACAAACAAAAACTCAGCACAAATCTCACCCTATACAAAACTTACACAAACCACTGGACCAACCTCAGGAGGGCAGAAACCAAAAGGGAGAAAGAATCCAACCTTGAAGCCTGGGAAGGGAGACTGCAAACACAAGAAGTTTAAAAAAATGAAAAGGCAGAAAAATATTACACAAATGAAAGAACAAACTAAAAACACAGAAGTCCCAATAATTGAAAAGGAAATAGGCAACCTACCTGAAAAAGAATTCAGAATAATGATAGTAAAGATGATCAAAAACCTTGAAAACAAAATGGAGAAAATGCAAGACTCAATTAACAAAGACCTAGAAGAATTAAAGAATAAACATACAGAGACAAACAACACAATTACTGAAGTTAAAAATACTCTAGAAGGAATCAATAGCAGAATATCTGAAGCAGAAGAACAAATCAGTGAGCTGGAAGAGAAAATGGTGGAAATAACTTCTGAAGAGAAGAATAAAGTAAAAAGATTGAAAAGAACTGAGGATAGTCTTAGAGACCTCTGGGACAATATCAAACACACCAACATTCAAATTATAGGGGTCCCAGAAGAAGAAGAGAAAAATAAAAAGTATGAGAAAAATTTTGAAGAGATTAGAGTTGAAAATTTCCCCAACATGGAAAAGGAAATAGTCAAGTCTAAGAGGCACAAAGAGTCCCATACAGGATAAACACAAGGAGAAACATACCAAGACACACACTAATCAAACTAACAAAGACTAAACACAAAAAGAATATTAAAAGCAGCAAGGGAGAAGCAACAAGCAACATACAAAGGAAATCCTATATGCTTAAAAGGTGATCTTTCAGCAGGAACTTCACAGGCCAGAAGGAAATTGCAGATATATTTGAAGTATTGAAAGGGAAAAATCTACAACCAAGATTACTGTACCCAGCAAGGATTTTATTCAAAATTGATGGAGAAATCAAAAGCTTTTCAGACAAGCAAAAGTTAAGAGAATTCAGTACAACCAAACCAGCTTTACAACAAATGTTAAAGGGACTTATACAGTCAAGAAATACAAGAGAAGAAAAAAGATCTACAAAATCAACCCCAAACAATTAAGAAAATGGCAATAGGAACATATATATCAATAATTGCTTTAAGTGTAAATGGATTAAATGCTCCAACCAAAAGACGCAGCCTGGCTGAATGGATACAAAAGCAAGACCCATACCTATGCTGTCTACAAGAAACCCACTTCAGACCTAAAGACATCTATAGTCTGAAAGTGAAAAGATGGAAAAATGTATTCCATGTAAATGGGAAGAAAAAGAAAGCTGGAGGAGCAATCCTCATATCAGTCAAAATAGACCTTAGAATAAAGAAGATTACAAGATATAAGGTAGGACACTACATAGTATCAAGCAATCAATCCAAGAGGAAGACATAACAATTGTAAACATCTAGGCACCCAACATAGGAGCACCTCAAATCTAAGAAAAACACTAAGACATAAAAGGAGAAATTGACAGTAACACAATAATAGTAGTAGACTTTAACACCCACTCACACCAATGGACAGATCACCAAAACAGAAAATTAATAAAGAAACACAAGTCTTAAATGATGCATTTGATGAGATGGATCTCATTGATATCTTCAGGACATTCCATCCAAATGCAGAAGAATACACCTTCTCAAGTGCACATGGAATGTTCTCCGGGATAGACCACATCTTGGGTCACAAATCAAACCTCAGTAAATTTAAGAAAATTAAAATCGTATCAAGAATCTTCTCCAACCACAATACTATGAGAGTAGATATCAATTACAAGAAGGAAAAAAACTGTAAGAAACACAAACACATGGAGATTAAACAACACGTTTCTAAATAACAGGTTACTGAAGAAATCAAAAGGGAAATCAGAAAACTTCTGGAAACAAATGACAATGAAAACACGACAACTCAAAACCTATGGGATGCACCAAAAGCAGTTCTAAGAGGGAAGTTTATGGCAATACAGTGCCACCTCAAGAAGCAAGAAAAACATCGAATAGACAACCTAACTTTACACCTAAAACAACTGGGAAAAGAAGAACAAAACAACCCCAAAATTAGTAGAAGGAAAGAAATCATAAAGATCTGAACAGAAATACATGAAAAAGAAATGAAAGAAACAACAGTAAAGATTAATAAAAATAAAAGCTGGTTCTTTGAAAAGATAAACAAAATTGACAAGTCTTTAGCCAGACTCATCAAGAGAAAAAGAAGAATCAAATCAACAAAAGTAGAAATGAAAAAGGAGAGGTTACAACAAACAATGCAGAAATACAAAGGATTATAAGAGACTATTATGAACAATTCTATAGAAATAAAATGTATAACCTGGAAGAAATGGACAGATTCTTAGAAAAGTTCAATCTCCCAAGACTGAACCAGGAAGAATTAGAAATTATGAACAACCCAATTATAAGCACTGAAATTGAAGCTGTGATAAAAAAAAAAAAAAAAAAAACTCCCAAAAAACAAAAGTCCAGGACCAGACGGCTTCACAGGAGAATTCTATCAAACATTAGAGAAGAGCTAATGCCTATCCTGCTAAAACTCTTTCAAAAAATTAGAGGAAGGAATACTTCCAAACTCATTCTACAAGGCCACCATCACCCTGATACCAAAACCAGACAAAAGCAACACACAAAAAAAAGAAAACTGCAAACCAGTATCACTGATGAACATAGATGCAAAAATCCTCAACAAAATTTAGCAAACAGAATTCAGCAACACATCAAAAATCTCATACACCATGATCAAGTTGGGTTTATTCTAGGAATGCAAGAATTCTTCAATATACACAAATCAATGTGATACAGTATATTAACAAATTCAAAGATAAAAAACATATGATCATCTCAATAGATGCAGGAAAAGCCTTCGGAAAAATTCAGCACTGCTTTATAATTAAAACTCTTCAAAAAATGGGCCTAGAAGGAAACTAGCTTAACATAGTAAAGGCCATATATGATAAGCCTACAGCAAACATTATTCTCAATGGTGAAAAACTGAAAGCATCCCCCCTAAGATCAGGAACAAGACAAAGGTATCCACTTTCACCACTATTATTCATAGTTCTGGAAGTCCTAGTTACAGCAATCAGAGAAGAAAAAGAAATAAAAGGAATCCAGATCAGAAAAGAAGAGGTAAAGCTCTTACTGTTTGCAGATGACATGATACTGTACATCAGATCAGATCAGTCGCTCAGTCATGTCCAACTCTTTGCGACCCCATGAATCGCAGCACGCCAGGCCTCCCTGTCCATCACCAACTCCCGGAGTTCACTGAGACTCACATCCATCGAGTCAGTGATGCCATCCAGCCATCTCATCCTCTGTCGTCCCCTTCTCCTCCTGCCCCCAATCCCTCCCAGCATCAGAGTCTTTTCCAATGAGTCAACTCTTCACATGAGGTGGCCAAAGTACTGGAGTTTCAGCTTTAGCATCGTTCCTTCCAAAGAAATCCCAGGGCTGATATTCTTCAGAATGGACTGGTTGGATCTCCTTGAAGTCCAAGGGACTCTCAAAAGTCTTCTCCAACACCACAGTTCAAAAGCATCAATTCTTTGGCGCTCAGCCTTCTTCATAGTCCAACTCTCACATCCATACATGACCACAGGAAAAACCATAGCCTTGACTAGATGAACCTTTGTTGGCAAAGTAATGTCTCTGCTTTTGAATATGCTATCTAGGTTGGTCATAACTTTCCTTCCAAGGAGTAAGCGTCTTTTAATTTCATGGCTGCGGTCACCATCTGTAGTGATTTTGGAGCCCAGAAAAATAAAGTCTGACACTGTTTCCCCATCTATTTCCCATGAAGTGGTGGGACTGGATGCCATGATCTTCGTTTTCTGAATGTTGAGCTTTAAGGCAACTTTTTCACTCTCCTCTTTCACTTTCATCAAGAGGCTTTTGATTTCCTCTTCACTTTCTGCCATAAGGGTGGTGTCATCTGCATATCTGAGGTGATTGATATATTAACAAATTCAAAGATAAAAAACATATGATCATCTCAATAGATGCAGGAAAAGCCTTCGGAAAAATTCAGGATATTTCTCCTGGCAATCTTGATTCCAGCTTGTGTTTCTTCCAGTCCAGCGTTTCTCATGATGTACTCTGCATATAAGTTAAATAAACAGGGTGACAATATACAGCCTTGATGAACCGCTTTTCCTATTTGGAACCAGTCTGTTGTTCCATGTCCAGTTCTAACTGATACTGTACATAGAAAACCCTAAAGATAGTATCAGAAAATTACTAGAGCTAATCAGTGAATTTAGCAAAGTTTCAGGATTCAAAATCAATACACAGAAGTCACTTGCATTTCTCTATACTAACAATGAAAAATCAGAAAGAGAAATTAACGAATCAACCTCATTCACCATTGCAACAAAGAGAATTCAATATCTGGGAATAAAGTTACCTAAGGAGACAAAAGAACTGTACACAGAAAATTATAAGACACTAATGAAAGAAAGATGACATAAACAGAAGGAGAGATATTCCATGTTCCTGGGTAGGAAGAATCAATATTGTAAAAATGACTATACTACTAAATGCAATCTATAGATTCAATGCAATCCCTATCAAATTGCCAATGGTATTTTTCACAGAACTAGAACTAAAATTTTCATAATTTATATGGAGATACAAAAGATCCCAAATAGCCAAAGCAGTCTTGAGAAAGAAAAATGGAACTGGACTCCATTCTTCCTGACTTCAGATTATACTACAAAGCTCCAGTCATCAAGACAGTATGGTACTGGCACAAAAACAGAAATATAGACCAATGGAACAAGATACAAAGCCGAGAAATAAGCCCATGCACCTATGGGTAACTTATTTTTGACAAAGGAGGCAAGAATATACAATGCAGCAAAGACAGCCTCTTCAATAAATGGTGCTGGGAAAACTGGACAGCTACATATAAAAGAATGAAATTAGGACACTTCCTAACACCTACACCTACACAAGGATTGACTCAAAATGGATTAAAGACCTAAATGTAAGATCAGAAACTAGAAAACTCTTAGAGGAAAACATAGGCAGAACACTCGATGACATAAATCACAGCAAGATCCTCTATGACCTAGAGTAACAGAAATAAAAACAAAAGTAAACAAGTGGGACCTGATTAAACTTAAAAGCTTTTGCACAGCAAGGGAAACTATAAGCAAGATGAAAAGACAACCCTCAGAATGGGAAAAAAAATAATAGTAAATGAAACAACTGACAAAGAATTAATTTCCAAAATATACAAGCAGCTCATACAACTCAATACCAGAAATGCAAACAACCCAATCAAAAAGTGGGGAAAAGACCTAAACAGACATTTCTCCAAAGAAGACATACAGATGGCTAATAAACACATGAGAAGATGCTCAACATAACTCATGATTAGAGAAATGCAAATCAAAACTACAATGAGATATCACCTCACACCTGTCAGAACAGCCGTCCTCAAAAAGTCTACAAACAATAAATGCTGGAGAGGGTGTGGAGAAAATGGAACCCTCTTGCACTGTTTGTGGAAATGTAAATTGATACAGCCACTATAGAAGACAATATGGAAATTCCTTTAAAAACTTGGAATAAAACCACCATATGACCCAGAAAACTAAAATTGAAAAAGACACATGTATCCCATTGTTCACTGCATCACTATTTACAATAGCTAGAACACGGAAGCAACCTAGATGTCCATCGACAGATGAATGGATAAAGAAGTTGTAGTATATTACTCAGCCAAAAAAAGGAACGCATTTCAGTCCGTTCTGATGAGGTGGGTTAACCTAGAACCTATTATACAGAGTGAAGAAAGTCAGAAAGAAGATAAATATCGTATTCTAACACACATATATGGAATCTATAAAAATGGTTCTAAAGAATTTCCTTACAGGGCAACAGTGGACAAACAGACATAGAGAACAGACCTATGGACATGGGGAGAGGGGAGGAAAGGCTGAGATGTGTGGAGAGAGTAACATGGAAACTTACATTACCATATGTGAAATAGATAGCCAACGGGAATTTGCTGTATGGCTCGGGAAGCTCAAACAGGGGCTCTGTATCAACCTAGAGGGGTAGGGTGGGGAGGGAGGTGGGAGGGAGCTTCAGAAGGGAGGGGATACATATACAGCTATGGCTGATTTGTGTTGAGGTTTGACAGAAAACAGCAAAATTCTTAAAGCAATTATCCTTCAATAAAAAATAAATTAAAAAAAATTAAAAATAAAATTCAGTTCCTTGGTCACACTAGTCATATTTTAAGTGTGGGGTCGCGAAGAGTCAGACACGACTGAGCAACTTCACTTTCACTTTTCACTTTCCTGCATTGGAGAAGGAAATGGCAACCCACTCCAGTGTTCTTGCCTGGAGAATCCCAGGGATGGGGGAGCCTGGTGCGCTGCCGTCTGTGGGGTCCCACAGAGTCGGACATGACTGAAGTGACTTAGCAGCAGCAGCAGCAGTCACTAGTTGCTACTGTATTGGTGATCATAAATCAAGGAAATTTCCATCTTTATAGAAAGTTTATTGTTTGAGCACTGGGCTAGAGCAAGGGAGAACTTCTTAAGTGATAAATCCACATTTTGTTGCAATGAGATGTATTTGTAGCTCATCTGCAGGCATCTCCAGGGATTCCTGGAGCTATGGTACAGACCCTTGGCCAAGATAGCAAAGAAATGTTCTAGCTAATGATTTATGGTATGCTGTTTAAAGCCCGAAATTCTCCTGGAGATGCCCAGTGCCAGCTGGTCTGCCTTGTTTAATGACAATGTATAGATTAATGGTTCCTCACCTGGTTTACTTGGTCACTCAGACTGATTTTGGCTGTGTCATCAGTGAGGCATGAAAGACCTCCAAGAAGACTTGTGCCTTGTCTTCCTGGAACAGATTACCTCCTGGTGACATTGGTGGCCCATGATCCTGAGACAGAACATATTCTTCACAACTGAGAAAAGGACTCTGAAAGCTGTGCTCAGGTGTTCCAGGCTCCCATACTGTTGCTTTGTGTTTTCTGGATCTTGGTACCATGCAGCCTTTGCTTGCCATAAATCATTCATGAGCATACCTTATTAGAGTCCTTCGAGTCCTTTCAATTACCTGACCCCAAGTAATTGGTGCAACCCATGGGCACCAGTCAAATTTGGTCATTAACACATATAAAACATCCTCTGGACACTGCTAGAAATAACTAGACTGAACTTTACAAGGCTCTGGAGCTCGCACTCTAGCAGGTGTGGATAAGAAACGCTATGATACATAAAGATTTTGCTGTTTTCTTCACTCTTACATGTCAAACGGGAGTCATCAATGAAGTAATGTAGTTTGACATGAATAATCAAAGAGATTATTTATGTTCAAATTCTTGGAAAGATCATTTTACTCCCTATACCTCAATTTTCTTTTCTGTAAGATGGAAACTTACAGAATTCATATCATAGAACTCTTTGAGGGTTGATTTGTATGACACGTAGTAAGTAAAATGCTGAGCATAAAGTAAAAACTCCAGAAATGTGAGCTTTTGCTATTTCTCTCTCAAAGAGATCTCTTAATAATTAACATTCATAATAAACAGAGTAATGCATCTCCTTAAAGATCTTATTGTCTGTCTTGGGTCCTTTTTTTTTTTAATCCAGTAGCATTGTTTCAATTACCATACATCTGTTTTGTTTTCTTTTAAATATTTTACACAAACACATACTGTATCTGAGTAGAGTGCTACATCATCCAAACCCAAATATCATCATATTTGCATGTGCTCTGTTGATGAGCTTAGTTTTTATTAAAAAGCTCTAGTTTTATTCCATGCATGACACTTGCTCAGTGGGAAAATTATGAATGTAATTGTTAAGCCCCTAACTCAAATTTTTTCCCCTGGTGGTTAATCATGGTTTCTAATTCCAGTGGCATAAATGGCTTTCTAGCAATCTGCTGGTGTAATCTTCTCACTTTATAGTGAGATCTCACAGCTAATAAATGATAGAACTGGGACTCAAATCCAATCAGAACCATATAAATGCTGAAGTTATAAGAATATATACATGAAAAGATACATTTTGGGAGAGGGTATCATTAATGACAGAAATAAGAGATTGTGAAGAGATAAAAAATATTTTAGGAAATTGCTTGAACCAACTTATAGGACAAAGTTGCAGGAGAGAAAACAAAGTATAGGGTATTGTTCCTACTGTTAAAGAACTCAGACCCCTGATTGGACTTGTCATCTTCAAGCTTCTTTAAATCACGTGAAAGGGAACTAAAATAAAATTGTGATTCATTGTAAGGCTATCTCAAAGAAGAAAAGGAAATACAGCTGAGCCTCATGTAAAATATGTTGGAAATCAGAACGGTGCTAGGAATTAAGGCAGGCGCTTAATTAAGAGGCACTCCCTCTCTTGATAATGAGTTCTCTAAACTCTACCTTTCATAAATCCTTTGCTCTGAGTTATTTGCTGTCTTTCCTGGTTTCCACTGCTCACATATCTGAACATGGCCCAATGCAGCCTGACTCTGAACTCTAGGGTCTATCACCTCATTGAACAGCACTATGGTTGTCATTTCTACCGGGCAGCATTCTCCTCACCGTATAGTCACTCTGCATTGCCTGCCCTTAGCTCAGAAGCTCATCTGTTTATCAGTTTGGCTGGAGATTTGTGAGCACCTAGAGCTTTATGGGCCTGTGGAAAGTAAGCACCTCCAAATATATCCTTTATACATTTAAATACACACACAATTGTTCAAGAACCACTGGAGGGCAATCATTTAGGGTTATCCCAGTAGTGCCATATAAGGTATACAATGAATATGTAATGAAAAGGGATGTGCTCCAACATTCCCATGGTAATAGATATCCATGTGGGTGGAAGCTCTGGAAAGCCTGTATAGAGGAGGCAAATAGTAAGGGGTATCTTGAAGAATGAACATATAGTGACATGGAAAGATGGTAAAAGGGGTGTTCCATTCAAGTAAAAGGGCATGAATGCATAAAATATTAAGTCTCATTCAAGTAACAGAATATTTGAACTGGAGCAGAGTATTCATATACAAATTTAATCAAAAAATAAATTTGTGGGCGGTCCTAAGATGGCAGAGGAATAAGATGGTGAGACCACTTTCTCCCCCACAAATTCATCAAAAGAACATTTGAACGCTGAGTAAATTCCACAAAATAACTTCTGAATGCTGGCAGAGGACATCAGGCACTCAGAAAAGCAGTCCATTGTATTCAAAAGGAGGCAGGAAAAAATATAAAAGATGAGAGACAAAAGAGGTAGGGACAGATATCCGTCCCAGTAAGGGAGTCTTAAAAAAGAGAGAAGTTTCCAAACACCAGGAAACACTCTCACTGCCGAGTCTGTGGTGAGCCTTGAAACCACAGAGGGCAACATAACCGGGAGGAAAAATAAATAAATAATTAAAACCCACAGATTGTGTGCCCAACGGTAACTTCCAGTGGAGAAGCAGCACAGATGCCTGCATCCACCACTAGCAAGCGGGGGCTGGGCAGGGAGGCACTGGGCTGCATTACTTAGAGTAAGGACCAGGCCTGAATGCCCCAAGGGCAATCTGAGGGAACTAACTTAGGATAGCAAACCAGACTGTGGGATAGCTACCACGTGAAAAGCCCTAACCTAAGACACTGCCAGGCCTGCTCACAGAACAAAAGACTGACTAGAGCTATGCGAAAAGCCCTAACCTAAGACACCATCAGGCCCACGCACAGAAAAAGGACTGAGCAAAGCTAGCTGGCAGCAGGCCGGCCTATCCCCCTCCAGTGCAGGCAAGGGCACCCAGAGCCAGAAGAGGGCAATTGTGGCCCCAGAGAGGCATTATCTACCAAACTGCAATCAGGCTTCATTGCTAAACAAAACTTCTTGGGATTCTGGACAGTCAACATCCACCTGAGAAGGTGCACTGGTTGTACACCCAGAAAACCAAACAGCAGGGACAGGGGAGGTGATAAGTTGCAGCAACTGCGCTCACCAAGCACCTGGTCACCTGAGCTGCTCGGACCTGGGAAGGGCACAAAACGCAGGCCCAACCAAGTCTGCACCTCTGAGGAGTACCTGAGTACCGGAACCTGAGCGGCTTAGACCTGGGAAGTGCATACAACCCAGGACTGGCCTCACACAGTTCCTGGCAGAGCAACCTAGAGCCTAAGCAGTGTAGACAGGGAAACCACACACACCATGAGTGGGGCAAACCCAGTGTGGCCAAGACACTGTGAGCACATGCCAGTGTTACTTATTTGCACGACTGAGCAAGTGAGCCTAAAAAAGTGTCCACCACCGCCCCCTTGTGTCAGGTCGGAAATTAGACACTGAAGAGACTACCAAACAGAAGAAGCTAAAACAGAGGGAACTGCCTCTAAAGTGACAGGTGCAATAGATTAAAACCCTGTAGTTAGTACCAAATACATAGGAAGGGGCCTATAGATCTTGAGAAATATAAGCCGGATCAAGGAACTATCCAAAAATGAACTGACCTCACACTGCCCACAACAACACCAGAGAAAGTCCTAGATATATTTTTACTGTTTTTACTATCATTTTTTTATTTTTTTATTTTTAAGTCCTCTACTACTTCTTTAATTTTCATTTATGTAATCTACTATTACTTTGCCAAAAAAAAAAAGAGACCCTATTTTTTAAAGCAAACTTCATATATATATATTATAACTTTTGTGACATTTTTTTTTCTTTAATATTGTATTTTTGAAAATCCAACCTCTACTCTAGATTTTTAATCTTTGCTTTTTGGTATTTGTTATCAATTTTGTACCTTTAAGAACCCAATCTTCAGTACCTATTTTTACATGGGAGTGAGATTACTGGCTTGACTGCTCTCTCCCCCTTTGGACTCTCCTTTTTCTCCACCAGGTCACCTCTATCTCCTCCCTCCCCCTTCTCTTCTCTACCCAACTCTGTGAATCTCTTTGTGTGTTCCGGATGGTGGAGAACACTTAGGGAACTGATTACTGGCTGGATCTGTCTCTCTCCTTTTGATTCCCCTCACCCCCTTATCCTCCTGGCCACCTCTGTCTCCTTCCTCCCTCTTCTCTTCTGTGTATAACTCTGTGAACATCTCTGAGTGGTCCAGACTGTGGAGCGCACATAAGGAAGTGATTACCGGCTAGCTTTCTCTCTCCTCTTTTGATTCCACCTCATCTCATCCTGGTCACCTCTATCTCCCTCCTCCCTCTTCTCTTCTCCATGTAATTCTGTGAACCTCTCCGAGTGTACCTCACTGTGGAGAAACTTTTCATCTTTAACCTAGATGTTTCATCAATGGTGCTGTATAGATGGAGAAGTCTTGAGCCTACTGTAAAAATAAGACTGAAAACCAGAAGTAGGAGGCTTAAGTCCAAATCCTGAGAACACCAGAGAACTCCTGAATACAGGGAACATTAATCGACAGGAGCTCATCAAATGGCTCCATACCTACACTGAAACCAAGCACCACCCAAGGGCCAACAAGTTCCAGAGAAAGACATACTCTGCAAGTTCTCCAGCAATACAGGAACACAGCCCTGAGCTTCAATATACAGGTTGCCCAAAGTCACTCCAAACGCACTGACATCTCATAACTCATTACTGGAAACTTCATTGCACTCCAGAGAGAAGAAATCCAAGTCCACCCACCAGAACTCCGAAACAAGCTTCCCTAACCAGGAAACCTTGACAAGCACCTGTACAACCCCACCCACAGTGAGGAAACTCCACAATAAAGAGAACTCCACAAACTCCCAGAATACAGAAAGGCCACCCGAAACACAGCAATATAAACAAGATGAAGAGACAGAGGAATACTCAGCAGGTAAAGGAACAGGATAAATGCCCACCAAACCAAACAAAAGAAGAAGAGATAGGGAATCTACCTGATAAAGAATTCCGAATAATGACACTGAAAATGATCCAAAATATTCAAAAAAAAATGGAATTACAGATAAATAGCCTGGAGACAAGGATTGAGAAGATGCAGGAAAGGTTTTAACAAGGACCTAGAAGAAATAAAAATAGAGTCAATATATAATGAATAATGTAATAAATAATTTCAAAAACACTCTGGAGGGAACCAATAGTAGAATAACAGAGGCAGAATATAGGATATGTGAGGTAGAAGATAGAATGGTAGAAATAAATGAATGAGAGAGGAAAAAAGAAAAACTAATTAAAAGAAATGAGGACAATCTCAGAGATCTCTGGGACAATGTTAAATGCCCCCACATTCGAATCATAGGAGTCCCAGAAGAAGAAAACAAAAAGAAAGACCATGAGAAAATACCTAAGGAAATAATAGTTGAAAACTTCCCTAAAATGGGGAAGGAAATAATCACCCAAGTCCAAGAAAACAGAGAATCCCAAACAGGATAAACCCAAGGTGAAACACCCCAAGACACATATTAATCAAATTAACAAAGATCAAGCACAAAGAACAAATGTTAAAAGCAGCAAGGGAAAAACAACAAATAACACACAAGGGGATTCCCACAAGGATAACAGCTGACCTTTCAATAGAAACTCTTCAGGCCAGGAGGGAATGGCAGGACATACTTAAAGTAATGAAAGAAAATAACCTACAACCCAGATTACTGTAGCCAGCAAGGATCTCATTCAAATATGAAGGAGAAATCAAAAGCTTTACAGACAAGCAAAAGCTGAGAGAATTCAGCACCACCAAACCAGCTCTCCAACAAATGCTAAAGGATCTTCTCTAGACAGGAAACACAAAAAGCGTGTATAAAATTGAACCCAAAACAATAAAGTAAATGGCAATGGAATCATACTTATCAATAATTACCTTAAATGTAAATGGGTTGAATGCCCCAACCAAAAGACAAAGACTGGCTGAATGGATACAAAAGCAAGACCCCTACATATGTTGTCTACAAGAGACCCACCTCAAAACAAGGGACACATATGGACTGAAAGTGAAGGGCTGGAAAAAGATATTTCATGCAAATAGGGACCAAAAGAAAGCATGAGTAGCAATACTCATATCAGATAAAATAGACTTTAAAACAAATGCTGTGAAAAGAGACAAAGAAGAACACTACATAATGATCAAAGGATCAATCCAAAAAGATAATATAACAATTATAAATATATATGCACCCAACATAGGAGCACCACAATATGTAAGACAAATGCTAACAAGTATGAAAAGGGAAATTAACGATAACACAATAATAGCGGGGGACTTTAATACCCTACTCACACCTATGGATAGATCAACTAAACAGAAAATTAACAAGGAACCACAAACTTTAAACGATACAATAGACCAGTTAGACCTAATTGATATCTGTAGGACATTTCACCCCAAAACAATGAATTTCACCTTTTTCTCGAGTGCACATGGAACCTTCTCCAGGACAGATCACATTCTGGGCCATAAATCTAGCCTTGATAAATTCAAAAAAATTTAAATCATTCCGAGCATCTTTTCTGACCACAATGCAGTAAGATTAGATATCAATTACAGGAGAAAAAAATTTTAAATTCCAACATCTGGAGGCTGAACAACATGCTGCTGAATAACCAACAAATCACAGAAGAAATCAAAAAAGAAATCAAAATATGCATAGAAAGGAATGAAAATGAAAACACAGCAACCCAAAACCTGTGGGACACTGTAAAAGCAGTCCTGAGGAGAAGGTTCATAGCAATACAGGCATACCTCAAGAAACAAGAAAAAAGTCAAATAAATAGCCTAACTCTACACCTAAAGCAACTAGAAAAGGAAGAAATGAAGAACCCCAGAATTAGTAGAAGGAAAGAAATCTTAAAAATTAGGGCAGAAATAAATGCAAAGGAAACAAAAGAGACCATAGCAAAAATCAACAAAGCCAAAAGCTGGTTCTTTGAAAGGATAAATAAAATTGACAAACCATTAGCCAGACTTATCAAGAAACAAAAGGAGAAAAATCAAATCAATAAAATTAGAAATGAAAATGGAGAGATTACAGCTTTCCAAAACTGAACATGGAAGAAATGGAAAATCTTAACAGACCCATCACAAGCATGGAAATTGAAACTGTAATCAGAAATCTTCCAGCAAACAAAAGCCCAGGTCCAGATGGCTTCACAGCTGAATTCTACCAAACAGTTAGAGAAGAGCTAACACCTATCCTACTCAAACTCTTTCAGAAAATTGCAGAGGAAGATAAACTTCCAAACTCATTCTACGAGGCCACCAGCACCCTAATACCAAAACCTGACAAAGATGCCACAAAAAAAGAAAACTACAGGCCTATATCACTGATGAACATAGATGCGAAAATCCTTAACAAAATTCTAGCAATCAGAATCCAACAACACATTAAAAAGATCATATACCATGACCAAGTGGGCTTTATCCCAGGGATGCAAGGATTCTTCAATATCTGCAAATCAGTCAATGTAATACACCACATTAACAAATTGAAAAATAAAAACCATATGATTATCTCAATAGATGCAAAGAAAGCCTTTGACAAAATTCAACATCCATTTATGATAAAAACTCTCCAGAAAGCAGGAATAGAAGGAACATATTTCAACATAATAAAGACTATATATGGCAAACCCACAGCAAACATTATCCTCAATGGTGAAAAGTTGAAAGCATTTCCCCCAAAGTCAGGAACAAGACAAGGGTGCCCACTCTCACCACTACTATTCAACATAGTTTTGGAAGTTTTGGCCACAGCAATCAGAGCAGAAAAAGAAATGAAAGGAATCCAAATTGGAAAAGAAGAAGTAAAACTCTCACTATTTGCAGATGACATGATCCTCTACATAGAAAACCCTAAAGACTCCACCAGAAAATTACTAGAACTAATCAATGAATATAGTAAAGTTGCAGGATATAAAATCAACACACAGAAATCCTTTGCATTCCTACACACTAATAATGAGAAAATAGAGAAATTAAGGAAACAATTCCATTCATCATTGCAACGAAAAGAATAAAATACTTAGGAATATATCTACCTAAAGAAACTAAAGACCTATATATAGAAAACTATAAAAGACTGGTGAAAGAAATCAAAAAGGACACTAATGGAGATGGAGAAATATATCATGTTCATGGATCGGAAGAATCAATATAGTGAAAATGAGTATACTACCCAAAGCAATCTATAGATTTAGTGCAATCCCTATGAAGCTACCAATGGTATTTTTCACAGAGCTAGAACAAATAATTTCACAATTTGTATGGAAATACAAAAAACCTCGAATAGCCAAAGCAATCTTGAGAAAGAAGGATGGAACTGGAGGAATCAACCTGCCTGACTTCAGACTATACTACAAAGCCACAGTCATCTAGACAGTATGGTCCTGGCACAAAGATAGAAATATAGACCAATGGAACAAAATAGAAAGCCCAGAGATAAACCCACGCACCTATGGACACCTTATCTTTGACAAAGGAGGCAAGCATATACAATGGAGAAAAGACAATCTCTTTAACAAGTGGTGCTGGGAAAACTGGTCAACCACTTGTAAAAGAATGAAACTAGAACACTTTCTAACACCATACACAAAAATAAACTCAAAATGGATTAAAGATCTAAATGTAAGACCAAAAACTATAAAACTCCTAGAGGAGAACATAGGCAAAACACTCTCCGACATAAATCATAGCAGGATCCTCTATGACCCATCTCCCAGAATACTGGATATAAAAGCAAAAATAAACAAATGGGACCTAATTAAAATTAAAAGCTTCTGCACAACAAAGGAAACTATAAGCAAGGTGAAAAGACAGCCTTCAGAATGGGGGAAAATAATAGCAAACAAAACAACTGATAAAGAATTAATCTCAAAAATATACAAGCAACTCCTGCAGCTCATTTCCAGAAAAATAAACGACCCAATCAAAAAATGGGCCAAAGAACTAAACAGACATTTATCCAAAGAAGACGTACAGATGGCTAACAAACACATGAAAAGATGCTCAACATCACTCATTATCAGAGAAATGCAAATCCAAACCACAATGAGGTACCATTTCATGCCAGTCAGAATGGCTGCGATCCAAAAGTCTACAAGCAATAAATGCTGGAGAGGGTGTGGAGAAAAGGGAACCCTCTTACACTGTTGGTGGGAATGCAAACTAGTACAGCCACTATGGAGAACAGTGTGGAGATTCCTTAAAAAACTGGAAATAGAACTGCCATACGACCCAGCAATCCCAGTGCTGTGCATACACACCGAGGAAACCAGAATTGAAAGAGACACGTGTACCCCAATGTTCATTGTAGCACTGTTTATAATAGCCAGGATATGGAAGCAACCTAGACATCCATCAGCAGATGAATGGATAAGAAAGCTATGGTACATATACACAATGGAGTATTACTCAGCCATTAAAAAGAATACATTTGAATCAGTTCTAATGAGGTGGATGAAACTGGAGCCTATTATACAGAGTGAAGTAAGCCAGAAAGAAAAACACCAATACAGTATACTAAGGCATATATATGGAATTTAGAAAGATGGTAATGATAACCCTGTATGCAAGACAGCAAAAGAGACACTGATGTATATAACAGTCTTTTGGAGTCTGTGGGAGAGGGCGAGGGTGGGATGATTTGGGAGAATGGCATTGAAACATGTATGTTACCATATGTGAAACGAATCACCAGTCCAGGTTCAATGCATGAAACAGGATTCTAGGGTCTGGTGTACTGGGATGACCCAGAGGGATGGGATAGAGAGGGAGGCGGGAGGGGGGCTCAGGATGGGGAACACGTGTACACCCATGGTGGATTCATGTCAATGTATGGCAAAACCAATACAATATTGTAAAAATAAATAAATAAATAAGAAACAAAATTAAAAAAAAAAAAAGAAAGTTAGAACGAGAAAAACTAATACCGTGTATTGATGCATATATATATGGAATCTAGAAGGATGGTACTGATAAACCTGTTCACAGAGCAGCAATGGAGATGCAGACATAGAGAACAGATTTAAGCACAGGGTGGGGGAGAAGAGGGAGTGGGTGAGATAAACGGAGTAGTATGGATGCATTTATACTAACATACGTAAATAGATAGCCAATGGGAATTTGCTGCATGACTCAAGGAACTCAAATGGGGGCTCTGTAATAACCTAGAGGGGTGGCAATGAGCAGGAAGTGGGAGAAATTCAAGAGGGCAGGGGCATATGTACACCTATACCTACAGTTAATTCAGGTTGATGTATGACAGAAATCAAACCAATACTGTAAATAATAATCAGTCAATGATAAATATTTTTAAAAGCTAAAAAATGGTTATTTAGAAATTATCTAGAACGTCACACTTGAGAGAAAAAATAAAAAACTTAATATGCGGTCAAAATAAATAAATAAATTTGTAAAAGGTAAATTGTAATTAAGGAGATTCCAGAACTTCATATTATAGAAAATGAATTTCATTTTAGAAGCAAATTTGGATAAAACATCTTTTAAAATATTTTT
The DNA here is from genome assembly GCF_029407905.1 of Bubalus kerabau. NCBI lineage: Eukaryota > Metazoa > Chordata > Mammalia > Artiodactyla > Bovidae > Bubalus > Bubalus kerabau. The sequence goes on along the minus strand of NC_073635.1, from coordinate 3,622,611 downwards.
TTTTTGGAGATACATAGGGTGAAGGTTTGGTATTAGGACTGTTTGAAGATTGTCTTGGATGGTCCAGGACTGGAAAAAAGAGGAAAATTGATATCTACATCACATATTCTACTTCTAAGACACCAACCTTAGGAAACTATAAAAGAGAAAGTCCAAGATTTATGTGCCAAAATATTCATGGCAGCACTACAAATAACCTAAAAGCCTGGAAATGATTTAAATACCTAACAACATGAGGTTCATTAATAAATTATGCATATCCAGATGTCATGTCATTAAAAAGAATGTTTCTGAAGAATATTTGGTGATGGGGGGGGAGGGGAGGTAGAGCTCCTCATTATATATTAAACATAAAATTCAAGGACAAAAATAATGTTTATGCATATGGTATGTTTAAAACTTAAACATCCAATCTTCAGAATTTTTATAATTCACTCTCTACTTCTCAGAGGATGTGAACATTATTGTTTACATGTTTGATAACAGATGCAGCAAGCAAATATTGGTATCTGCTATATATGTTGAAGTAAATGTTAAGTTCCTGTAACAAAAAGTCACTAAAAATAGAAAGGCTTCCATAAGACAGAGGTTTATTTCTCTCCTGTAATTGTCTGGATAGTGTAGCCTTGTTGAGTAGCTTCTCTTTGAAAAGTCACTCAGGAAACCAGATTTCTTCTGTCTTGGTTCTTCAACTTCTTCTGGATTATCTTTTTTCTTGCATGATCAAAGCTGGGTCAATGCCACGTCTCTGTTCTAGCCTAAAGGAAGGAGCAAAGGGAACAGGTCCAAGCGACTTTATTTTTAAGGATGTGCAGCAAAGTGGCTTCTGCTCATTTCTCAGCAGCCAAAATGTGGTCACATGATCACAGCTAACTGTAAGGGAGTCTGGGAAATACAGTGGGAGGTGGTGTACCCTGTGACTTGAAGGAAGGACAGACGCTTGGGGACAATAAACTCTTCCACACCTGCCGCTTCCCCAGGGATCCTTGATGAACTGTTCCCTCCAAATCAAAGGATTTTATTTTCTTTATGTCAATAGTGTGAACCCTCTGTGACTTTCAGTAAACCAGTTATCCACTTTAGTTTACTACTCACCAGGCAAGTAGATAATCAAATAGAGCAAAGAGAACTCTAAGACCACAACTTAGGTGGGAAAAAGCATTTTTACTGTTTTATTTAAATCTCTTTAACTCCAAGATCCATGCCATCTGGCTGGCAAGAAATAGCACTCTTTGGTGTCACTGGTCTCTTCTCCCCAGGTTGTGTCAAGGTTCCCCTGAGTTCCCGTGGTCATCAGTTGTCAATGCACACCAGATGTAGGTTTCCTCCAAGTGCCTCTTTCCCGCTGCTCACAGAGCCCAGGAGTATTTCTGTGGCCACATGTGCCTAAGACTCTGGGATCTTTCAGCATCAGTTCCTACCCCCTCCCCCAGCCCTACAGGGATCAGATCCCAGGACTGCTGCAGGCAAGGCCTTCAGTTCTGCTTTGACCTTCCCAGTCTTGTGTAAACCTTTCTCCTCTCTTGCAGTAACATTTGCAGAAATATTGTGAAAGCCTGAAGTCCAGACTAACATCACAAATGACAGAGACAGCTCTAGCTCTTCAGCAGGCTCTGCTTCCCACCCTGCATAATTTCTACCTGCTTAGAAAGGAAGAGGAGGGAACACAGCAAACACACACAATGAATCACCAATCTGGCCACCAGCTTGCTGGAATTGTGTATATAATCAGAACCAATGAATTGCAGTATGTGGACTATCTGTTTTGATTTGGCAATTTCTTTTCTGCTTGGTTCCTAAGTTAGATTTTGTCAGATTTTGGAGAGTTGGGGAGGTCAGCCAACCTGCACCTAAGTGATGATCCATGTCTGAGTTTCGGGAGGAGAAAAGGAGAGTGATGACAGGACATGTGAAAGAGGAAAGGTGTTTTTCAATGGCTGCACCTAAAAGTTTGCCCCAGTCTAAGATGAAGAGGCTGTCATACAGCTTGGAGGGCATGTATTCATGATCCAAACATAGGCTGGCAGACAGATGTGGACAGTGTAAGGAGCCCTGAGCAGATCAGAGAAAAGGGAAAGATGGAAATACATAAATTTCACCCAAAACACACCTGGGGGCAGGTAAATGAGTTCCTTTCTTTCTTTAGGCTTGTTTTTTATCTTTATCCACCTCCCGAGATAATAGAATTCTTTGGCTCAAATGTTATTCCTCAGTTCTTTGCCTATCTGACTTCCCAAATATCAACATTTCAAATTTTTAGAAATACTTCACATTTTTTTCCTGTTGATTTAACAAAAATCAGTGATTTTTTTTTAATTTAAGAAAACTCATTTTAACACAGTGAAAACATGACAAGAAGCAGCATGCAGTCAAGTCCCTGTTAGCGGAGGGGCCACCGTCTCAGCAGACACTTGGGAGGGCCTCAGACACCAATAAAACAAGGAGAGGAGCTCAATATTTTATGTCAGGAAACACTTCCTCTACATCCTCCCCTTTTCCTAAAAGTGAAGTTGTAGCAACTTGCCAAGATGCTTATGGCTGACATCTTTATTAATGATCTAGCAGAGATAGCAAATGGTACTTAAATGAAGTTTGCAGATGACACTACATTGAGAGCTGTTGCTAATAACAGTGAAGACAACACAGTAATAAATAAACCTGCAGTGGTTAAAAATACAAAGGAAAAAAGGAAGAGATACAGAATATGTAATACATATATGACAGCAATCACAGAATATGCACATCTTATGATGTTACATGAAAGCTGCCATTTCCCACCCCAAAAGGAGACCTATCTTGGGTTAAATACAAAACTATTGCCTCATGCAGAGAGGAAATCCCATGTCCCTTCATTCTAACTCTAATGGATCTGAACTTAGAATAGAATGTCTAATTTGGAGCCCTGTATTCAACTTGAGAAGGTTAAACAGCATCACTGACTCAGTGGACATGAGCAAACTCCAGGTGAAGGACAGGGAAGCTTGGCATGCTGCAGGGCATGGGGTCACAAAGGGTCGAACATGATTTAGTGACTGTACAATAACAACATTCTATTTGAAAAAAAAAATCAGAGAATAGAAAACAAAGCTGAACTGAGAATCACCAAGTATGGTGCAAATAAAAAGGTTAATGGGGATAAATATTTATAATTGCAAGACTAAAGAAATGTCTGCAATTATTTGGAAGGTGCAAACACTACAAACAGCATTTATTTAGCCTGGAGAAAGTCTTAGAAATAATGAAGTTAAGTATCACATTATTTAAGAAATATCAGGAAACTTTTTTCTAATCCACGAAAGCTATTATATGTAAGCAATAGGTGCAAAGAACATTTTTCCACAACTTTCATTCTCTGGGGAAGAGGAGAAGTACTGGAAAGAATAGCAAGGTAGTTAAAGAGAAAAGAGCAAAGACAGGGAAATTAAGAGAGCAAAGAGCAGGGAAATCAAGGCCTAAGAGCTCGGTAGCACCAAAAAAGGCCCCTGAGGGCTTTGAGGTGGGGAGCTCTGGGCCAGATTACACAGCTAAGGGAATGCATTACAACACAATGAGGAAGACTCCTGATTTCCAGAACTCCTCCTTCCAGTCCTAGAAAGGATGAGCAGAAAAGCCTCCATTCACATATTATGGGAAATGCTTAGAAGAGATTTCTGAACCATATTCCTGGTGTCCTCTACAACCTCTCCTGTGATGGAAAGTGACTTACTTATCAGAGCAGCAGGTGTACTGAAAATAGACAAAGCTTTCAAGACAATATTGATACTCTCTGACAACAATGAACTCAGAATGCAGTCGTGACAGACTCTCAGGTCTGACAATTTCTCCTCCCATCCCTTCCAGATAGTTAAAAGAATCACAGGATAGAGCAACACACTACTGGCAGGCTTCAGACCTGCCACATATTAAGTTACTTGACTCTTGTGAGCCTCAGTTTTCCCATCTATAAAAATGGATATTATAATAATATCTAGAAACTGCCATTTGCCTACAAAATCCAAGAATCTTCCTAATCACCTAGATGAATGTTTCATAAACTATTGTGTGTGTGTTAGTCACTCAGTCATGCCCAATTCTTTATGACCCCATGGACTATAGCCTGCCAAGCTCCTCTTGGCCCATGGATTCTCCAGGCAAGAATACTGGAGTGGTTACCATATCCTTCTCAAGGGGATCTTCCAAACCCAGGGATCAAACGAGGGTCTCCTGCATTGCAGGCTGATTTTGTACCATCCAAACCCCCAGGGAAGCCCCTCATAAACTATTAGTTTCATAAGTATTAGTTTTGTAAGTTAGGAAGTGGGCAATGGATAATATCAGACAGAGCTCTTGATCACATACAACAAAGCCAACTCTGTTGGTGATGAACAGAGGAGTTTTCAAAAGGGATATTTAACAAGGACAAAGATGCTATGGGAAAATTGGATATTCACCTGCAAAAGAATAAGCCTAAATGCTTTTCTTATACTGCTCACAAAAAGATTAACTCAAAACAGATTTCAGACTTAAATGTAAGGCCTGACACCATAAAACTCTTAGAAGAAAACACAGGGAAAAGCTCTTCCGCATGAGTCCTGGCAATGACTCTTTTAAATAAATTTAATGAAAGAAATGAAAAAATGCAAAAACAAAGAAAGGCAGTCAAACAGGATGAAATAATAACAGTTAACTTATTAAACAAAGTCAAAGACATTTAGTTCCTCCTCAAGAGCTATAGATAAATATTCTGTGTCATATCCTCTGAGCTGTTCTGCAGATACTGAAACCCCCACCCAGGTGGAAGAAGTTACCAACATGATGACTAGACTATAGCTTTGACATAAGTTGCTCCATCTTATACAACTGCAAGAACTGGCCTCAAAGAAATGGGAACAAACTGATCCTGGAACTGAAGATTAGCTCTACTTATAACAATCAAGATGACACTGACCAGACCACTGCAGAACTAATTTCAAGGTAATCGTCAGAGCTGACTGTGCTGTTTTGCACATAGCTCCCTTGCTCTGCTTATACCTCCATAAAACTCCCCTTTAAAAGGTCTTGCCCCAGTCGGCAGTGGGGAGTTGACTTTTGGACATTAGTCCACCTTCTCCTCAAGTTGCTTACCTCCTGAATAAAGCAAATCCATTCCTACCAACACTTGTCTCTCAAGTATTGTCTTTGGAGTGGCAAGCACCAGAACTCAAGTTCAGTAACACAAGGATAAATAAAAACTGTTAAGCATATTTGGTGATAATAATGAGATATGCCACACTTCTTTGGTGTCAGGACTCCTGTGTTCTGGCTGTGGAAAAAACAGCACCAGATATTGGTCACTGGCTCAGGTTGAATCCACATCTTGTAGAATAACATACAGGCTGCAACCCAACCAGAGTGGTAACTGAGTCTTCATGGACCATCCCACTGAGCTACCAAGCCAGCTGTTTCTGGATGTCAGGGTACACAATAGGGCCAGTGAATCCCATGGCATGGGCACATTGGCTCAAGGCTTTTGATTTGAAATAAATTCTCTCTTCTGTAAATTCTGGCCCCAGCTAAGACCTTGTGAAAAGGCAATCTTCTTACACTGCACAAATGCATAACTACTGGGACCTTGCCTCCTAGAGGTTCTCTCCTGATCCTTTACCAGGCAGTGTAGAGGGTCAGGGAACACAATTCTCAAGATTCTTCAGAATCACACACAGCAATCACAAGTAAGGCATTCCAGCCCAGCAGTCTTGTATCTCATATCTCCCTATCTTCTCCTCCTTCCTCCTCCACTCCTCTCTTTTTCCTTCCCGTTTTACTCCCTCCTCTTTCTTTCTTTTTTTTTTAAATTTTATTTTATTTTTTTTTTTAATATTTTTTCAAAGTATTTATTGAATTTGTTACCATATTTTAAACTTTACATAATTGTATTAGTTTTGCCAAATATCAAAATGAATCCACCACAGGTATACATGTGTTCCCCATCCTGAACCCTCCTCCCTCCTCCCTCCCCATTCCATCCCTCTGGGTCGTCCCAGTGCACCAGCCCCAAGCATCCAGTATCATGCATCGAACCTGGACTGGCAACTCGTTTCATATATAATATTTTACATGTTTAATTGCCATTCTCCCAAATCTTCCCACCCTCTCCCTCTCTCACAGAGTCCATAAGACTGTTCTATACATCAGTGTCTCTTTTGCTGTCTTGTACACAGGGTTATTGTTACCATCTTTCTAAATTCCATATATATGCGTTAGTATACTGTATCGGTGTTTTTCTTTCTGGCTTACTTCACTCTGTATAATAGGCTCCAGTTTCATCCACCTCATTAGAACTGATTCAAATGTATTCTTTTTAATGGCTGAGTAATACTCCATTGTGTATATGTACCACTTCTTTCTTATCCATTCATCTGCTGATGGACATCTAGGTTGCTTCCATGTCCTGGCTATTATAAACAGTGCTGCGATGAACATTGGAGTACACATGTCTCTTTCCCTTCTGGTTTCCTCAGTGTGTATGCCCAGCAGTGGGATTGCTGGATCATAAGGCAGTTCTATTTCCAGTTTTTTAAGGAATCTCCACACTGTTCTCCATAGTGGCTGTACTAGTTTGCATTCCCACCAACAGTGCAAGAGGGTTCCCTTTTCTCCACACCCTCTCCAGCATTTATTGCTTGTAGACTTTTGGATCGCAGCCATTCTGACTGGTGTGAAATGGTACCTCATAGTGGTTTTGATTTGCATTTCTCTGATAATGAGTGATGTTGAGCATCTTTTCATGTGTTTGTTAGCCATCTGTATGTCTTCTTTGGAGAAATGTCTATTTAGTTCTTTGGCCCGTTTTTTGATTGGGTCATTTATTTTTCTGGAGTTGAGCTGTAGGAGTTGCTTGTATATTCTCGAGATTAGTTGTTTGTCAGTTGCTTCATTTGCTATTATCTTCTCCCATTCTGAAGGCTGTCTTTTCACCTTGCTAATAGTTTCCTTTGATGTGCAGAAGCTTTTAAGGTTAATTAGGTCCCATTTGTTTATTTTTGCTTTTATTTCCAATATTCTGGGAGGTGGGTCATAGAGGATCCTGCTGTGATGTATGTCGGAGAGTGTTTTGCCTATGTTCTCCTCTAGGAGTTTTATAGTTTCTGGTCTTACATTGAGATCTTTAATCCATTTTGAGTTTATTTTTGTGTATGGTGTTAGAAAGTGTTCTAGTTTCATTCTTTTACAAGTGGTTGACCAGTTTTCCCAGCACCACTTGTTAAAGAGCTTGTCTTTAATCCATTGTAGTATATTCTTGCCTCCTTTGTCAAAGATAAGGTGTCCATATGTGCGTGGATTTAGTGAAAATGAGTATACTACCCAAAGCAATCTATAGATTCAATGCAATCCCTATCAAGCTACCAACAGCATTCTTCACAGAGCTAGAACAAATAATTTCACAATTTGTATGGAAATACAAAAAACCTTGAATAGCCAAAGCGATCTTGAGAAAGAAGAATGGAACTGGAGGAATCAACCTACCTGACTTCAGGCTCTACTACAAAGCCACAGTTATCAAGACAGTATGGTACTGGCACAAAGGCAGAAATATAGATCAATGGAACAAAATAGAAAGCCCAGAGATAAATCCATGCACATATGGATACCTCCTCTTTCTTTTAGCCTCTTTGTTGTTATTCTTTTTCATTTTCCTCTACCTTTTCTTATTCCTCCCCATTTTTCCTAATTCTTTCTTCTCCTTCTTCACTTTACACACTCTTTATCATTTTTGGAGTTTAAATCACTTACACTCTTTTCCAAACAGGGAGAAGCCCAATTCTTACCTAAATTTCCCAGGGCAATATTTATTCCATTCAATTCCCAAGCATACTATAACTTAGAACATACAGGGGAGGGGAAAAAAAAAAAAACCTTTGAGACTATTACATTAAATTATTCTCTCTAGCATACAAACATTTCTCATTTGTCTTTATTTTAAAAGTTCAAGCTTTAATTCTTTCACTTAAAAAATTAGTTATTTAGATATCAGAGAAAGTGTTTTCAAATTCCTTAAAACAATCTTAACAAATTTTCTCAATTTCTATCCAAGATAATCTTTCTTTCAAATAAAACCTTCTTTCATATCCATGGTCTCATTAGATAACTGTGTTTTAAATTGAGCATTTGATAGGCTTTTTTTGGGGGGGGGGTTCAGTATTTATTTATTTTTTAGCTCTTTTTATTTATTTATTTTTTAATTAATTTCTTTATTTTAATTGGAGGCTAATTACTTTACAATATTGTGGTGGGTTTTGCCATACATTGACATGAATCAGCTATGGGTGTACGTGGGTTCCCCATCCTGAATCCCCCTCCCACCTCCCTCCCCATTCCATCTCTCAGGGTCATCCCAGTGCACCAGCCCTGAGCATCCTGTCTCATGCATTGAACCTGGACTGGCGATCCACTTCACATATGATAATATACATGTTTCAATGCTATTCTCTCAAATCATCCCACCTCACCTTCTCCCACAGAGTCCAAAAGACTGTTCTTTACATCTGTGTCTCTTTTGCTGTCTCGCACATAGGGTCATCATTACCATTTGATAGGCTTTTAATCTGTCTACATATTTCTGTGTTTGTTTACTGTGTCTGACTTAAGTACATTTTTCAAGAACAATACTTTCAACCTCTTTAGATATTTTCTTATATCTGTGTTGCTATTGTTGTTGTTTTACCTTTTTCTAACTTGTGCCAACAAATTTTACTTTGTGACTTTGATCTTTAGTAATACATCTATGATAAAAGTAATCATTATTTCTGTAATCTGACATCTTTCAAAAGCTTTGAAGCCCAAGTTTAAACATTCTCTGTTGATCATCAGACATCTGTTTGTACTAATAATATGGTTTTATGGAAAAAGATAAAGAATTGCTTAAAATTTCAGCAAAGATTTTTCAATTGAGGCATAAATGTGAATGTTTGAAAGAAAAGGCAATTTATTACAAATAGCATATGAGTAGAAATGATCTAAAATGGAAGGAAATTTTCTAAGAATAAGAAAAGGTAGCTGGAATGTGCACACACACACACACACACACACACACACACAAAGATATACATACACTCTCCTCTTAATCCTTCTGGGTTTTGAATTCCTTTGAGGCTATAAATAAAACTATAGACTTCATCCCCAGAAAGAAATACACTGATACATGATATCCACGGACCCTAACTTAAGAACCCATCAAACCATCTCCAAGGAGTAATATTAGATAATTAGTCTAAGTCATAATACTCTCTTGCTCTCCTTCTGCCCCAAAACCCCACTTGGGGCTGGCGCACTGGGATGACCCAGAGGGATGGTACGGGGAGGGTCGAGGGAGGGGGGTTGAGGATGGGGAACTCATGTATACCTGTGGCAGATTCATGTAGATGTATGGCAAAACCAATACAATATTGTAAAGTAATTAACCTCCATTTAAATTAAATAAATTTATATTTAAAAAAATTTAGCACAATAGTTCCCATGGTACCCATGGGGTTTGGTTCCAAGACCTTCATGGATACAAAATTTGTGAATACTAAATCATTTGTATAAACTTCTATAGTATTTGTATATAATCTAAGCACAGCCTCCCATTTTGTTTGTGTTTGTAATCGACATACAACACTGTATAATTTTAAGGGGTACAGTACAGTATAATGATTTGAATTATATACACTATGAAATGATTACCACGATAAATTTAGTGAACATCCATAATCCCATATAGATACAAAACAAAAGAAGTAGAAGAAATTTCTCCCCTTTGATGAGAACTCTTAGGATTTACTCTCTTCTTAACAACTTTCATATAAACATACAGCAGTGTTAATTATATTAATCATGTTATACATTACACCTCTAGTACTTGTTTATCTTATAACTGGAAGGCGGTACTTTTTGACTAATTTCATCTAATCTCCCTTCCCCTAATCCCCTAATACAAATTTGACCTGTTTTTCAAGAGTTTGTTTAGTTTTGAAGTACAACAAACCTAGAATATTATTTCAGTTCTTGGTGCACAATATAATAATTCAAAATCTCTATACATTTCAAAATAATCACGATAATACATCTAGTATCATTTGTCACTGTACAAATACATGACATAATTATTGACTATATTCCTGACATTGTACATTTCATATTCATGACTCATTTATTTTGTAACTGGAAAATAGTACAGCTTAAATCCCCCTCTCCTGTTTCTCTCATGTCCCACCACCACCCCGACAACCACCAGTTTGTTCTCTGTACTTATGACTGTTTCTGTTTAGTTAGGTTTTTTGTTGTTTTTTTTTTAGAATCCACATGGAAAAGAAATCATAGTGTTTGTCTTTCTCTCTCTGACTTATTTCACTTAGCATAACACCCTTTACATCCCTCGTGTTGCAAATGGTAAGATTTTGTTCTTTTTTATGACTCATAATCTATATATATATATATATATATATATATATATACACAATATTATATATATGTGTGTGTGTGTGTGTGTATGTATGTACCACATATTTTTTACCCATTCCTCTACTGGTGAGGACTTGGGCTGCTTCCACATCTTGGCTGTTGTAAATAATACTGCAATGAGCATAGTGGTGTGTATATCCTTCCTCTATAGAGTTTAAATCATTTCTAGAATACCTCATACAATGTAAATGCTATATATAGTTTTAGCTACAATGTAAATGCTATGTAAACAGTTGCTGGTGTGCAGAAAATTCAAGTTTTGCTTCTTAGAACTTTCTGGTGTTTTTTCCCAAATATTTCAATCCATGGTTGGTTGAATCTATGGATGCAGAATCTGTAGATACATAGGGCCAACTGTATTCATCCTGACATAAAAGTAAGGTCACTAAAACCTGTGGCTTAACCTTCTATCCATGACAACTGAGCAGTAAAATAAAGAAAGAATGAGTAAATGAGTGAATGAAACAAGCACAGCTCAATATGGGTGTGACCATGTGAAAATACTGTGGGCTCTGGTTTGGAGAAAGTCATTCCAAGCAGACAGAGGTCCATCTAGTCAAAGTTATGGTGTTTCCAGTAGTCATGTATGGATGTGAGAGTTGGACCATAAAGAAGACTGAGCACTGAAGAATTGGTGCTTTTGAACTGTGGTGTTGGAGAAGACTCTTGAGAGTCCCTTGGACTGCAAGGAGGTCAAACCAGTCAATCTAAAGGAAATAAGTCCTAAATATTTATTGTAAAGAGTGATGCTGAAGCTGAAGCTCCAATACTTTGACCACCTGATGCGAAGAGCCAATTCATTGGAAAAGCCCCTGATGCTGGGAAAGATTGAGGGCAGGAGAAGAAGGGGATGACAGAGGATGATATGGTTGGATGGCATCACAGACTCGATGGACATGAGTTTGAGTAAGCTCTGGGAGATGGTGAAAGACAAGAAAGCCTGTTGTGCTGCAGTCCATGGGGTCACAAAGAGTCGGACATGATTGAGCAACTGAAGAACAAAACTCTAAGCAGAAGAGATCCTTTCTGGGTGGAGGAAGAGGAGGCGGCATGAAGTGCCACGCTCTGTGTGGCCGTCACCAGTGTGGGGGCAGTGGAGGAGATGGGGTCACTCAAGGTGACGGGGATGGAAGCAAAGCATGTAATGATTGCCATCTAGAATTTGCTCTGTGGAGAAAGGGCTTAACACAGTAGATTAACTGCTCAGTTTTGAATGCCAGACTGTGGAGAGTACACTTGAGGAGGATAAGACCAGATATTGGAGGGAAAGACACCATTGGGAGATGGTTGCTGAAGTCCAAGACAAAGAAGATGAGAGACTGAACTAAGGCAGTGATGGTAGATATAGCAAGAAGAGGTGAAAACAAATTTTTTAAACATACAGTGAATAAAAAACACAGGACTTGGTAATGAAGTAGAGATTGGAAGTGATGGAAAAGTCAGTGTGCCTTCCTTCTTAGGGGCACTGGTGTTTCACAGAGGATTTAAATTGTAGAATAAACAGCTTTAGCATCCCAGAACCACTCCATTGAGAACTTCAGGTGGTCTCATACTGAGTACACAGCCTCATCACATGACATTCTCCTTCTACGACGTGACAGTCAAGACTGAAGTTAAGAAGCAGAAAAATTAAGGGAGATGAAATAAAGAAAGGAGGCTCACAAAGAGGTTGATACATCTATAAATGTCCTTGTAGTCTTTCATGTTACACTCACACACACAGACACACACACTGAGCCCCACAAATGCAGAGCGTCCCCATCAATGCCATATGCCTACAGCCTGTTTGGCCAGGATTTCTGTGCTACATAAAATGCACTGTCATTGAGTGCCTAAAGTATGTTTTCTTTGATTTTCAAAATATGTTCTTTCATATTGACAAATTGCTCCCATAAGTGCTTACCCTAGTAAAATCACAGTTATGATTCATATGCCTGAATCTGCTTCCCTGAATTTTAACTCTATTTATAACTGATATATTTGGGGGATATTCTCTAATTTCTGGTAAATTCCCTCTTTTTCTCTTCTTTAAGTCACTGGCCAATTGAAAAATAGAGGAACCAGAAAGAAAAAGCAAAGAATGTGTGTATAAGAGTAATCTGAACCTGTATTAACTCTTGATGGTTATCACAGAGCCCTTCACCCAACTGCCTTCTCTCCATCAAGCACAGCACAGAAGGTGGCTACTGAGAGGATTTTGGCCCCAGTAATATCCATTAGTGCTTCTCTTAAGCAATCCATATATAGAAATATATATACTTAAAACAATGATTTTGTTTTTATTTGCTAATCCAATTACAAGCCTCCGAAGTTCCCACCTCCAACCAACTTGCTGTTCCTAAGCTCTTTCCATTAGGTTGAACCACACTGAATAACCTTTCTTAACATCAAGAATGATTGCATGTCAGCAATTGCATGTGGCTGAACTTAATGTTGTAGAAATTCTGGAGCCACTGATGTGTTCCTTCCTGAGTTTGTAAGGAAGAAAAACATTCCGAGCCACTCTCTCTATGAATGTACCTGTTGCAACACCTCTGTGCATCCCGTGTTCCTCCTACACCACTTGAGGATCTTCCCTTTTGAAAAATTTGGAGTTGAAGGAGTAACGACAGATAGTCTGAAAAAGTTAAGAGTTTGCTTGGAAAAGACCAAAGAAAAGCCCTCTGCAGCCTAACTTGTGACAGAGTCAGTGCCGTAGTGCAGAATTCTCCTGCAGCTTCCCAGGACAGCCCAGCAAGGGTACAGCAGCCTTGTGCTGAGGACATGGTGCCCGGAACGCAGCAGTGCGAGAATCCACTCCCTTCCACTAGACCCGAAGCACTGCCCTGGCCTCTAAGAAAGATCCTGCCCTCCTGCATGTAAAAAGAAAAAATATAGGTTTTTTTAAGATGTGGCTACCAAGAGAAAAATAAAGAATCCAACCTCTGAAGACCCTGATGGAAAAATTCACATCTGAGTTTAATAATCAATAGCGTAGGCTGGCATGCAGCTATCTCAACACACACTGTATGCTTGCAGGCTGTAATACAATCAACCTTTCATTTATATTTATGTGACCAGGAGGACTTTGTATTTGATGATTTTAAAAGATGCATGGACTCAGCTGTGTTTAATTCTGATGCATTGGTCTATTATCCACAAGAGGCCATTGGCTAAATTGTACTATTCACATGAGGGTCCATGATGGAAATTTATCAGAATGATAGAGAAATATTCAGATTTCAGTTTCCTTCAACAGCAAAATTTGAAAATATAAGCATATTGTGCTTCCAAATCGCTATCAGAACTAGATTTAAGAGAACTTCATTGTACAACAAATGCATTATTAAAACAGTTTGTTATGCTGCATTAAAAGAGAAGCGGCTTGACAACTGATGGAGCAGGAAAGGCCAGATCCACAGAATTGCAGCAGATGAAACCACAGAGTCAGAGAGTCAAATTCAGCAAGCCTGGAGGAGGCCGTTAACAATGAAGGAAGCTGGCATGTCAAAAAAAGAAAGCAGAGTTATTGAAGTTTTTATTTTGCTTCAATAATGCAACATGTACTTAACTTTCTCAATGCTAATTCCATCTAGACAAGTCACTCCAGTTATCTAGGCCCTTTCATTCATTCAGCATCTACAGGTTGAGTATGTCAGTGAAGTGAAAGTCACTGAGTTGTGTCTGACTGTTTGCGACCCCATGGACTACACAGTCTATGGAATTCTCCAGGTCAGAATACTGGAGTGGGTAGCCTTTCCCTTCTCCAGGGCATCTTCCCAACCCAGGGATCAAACCCAAGTCTCCCGCATTGCAGGGCAGATTCTCTACCAGCTGAGCAACAAGGGAAGCCCAAGAATACTGGAGTGGGTAGCCTATCACTTCTCCATTGAATCTTCCCAACCCAGGAATCGAACTGGGGTCTCCTTCATTGCAGGCAGATTCTTTACCAACTGAGCTATCAACATGATAGTTATTATGATGGACAGAAATTTCAAGGGGACTACTCATAGTCACTGTCCTTAGGAATCTGCTAGCCCAGAGAGAAAATAGAACACCCTAGTTTAGTGTTCCTCTTGAAGGAGGTGAAAAGTAGCAGGAAATTCCTGGTTCCCAGTGGGAATTAGCATCAAAGAAAGGCATTTGGGGGCTGTGAGCCCCAGGGAGCATGTTCCCCTCTCAACATCCTTGTTTAGTGGGGCCTTTACGGGGCAAGGTATGTATCTGCCATTGCTTTAAGCAGTGGTGATTGGTTTGCATTTAATCATTTTTGTGTGCAATCAATGACATGCATATTCAGGATGCTAGTCTTGATGAGTCAAAATAATCGACTTATTCTAAACAACACAGGGGATTAAAAATGCATTAGGCTTGGGTTCAGAAGGCCTGGCACTGAGTTCCATCTCTGCCACTCCCTGCCTATGCAACCTTGAAAAAAATCACTCCAGTTGCAAGGAAATCACAACTATGAAATGTTGATGGAATACTGAACGTCACTAGAGGCCTAAGTTTCTGTGGCTTAGTGGAACTGAGTCTTTGCCCACCAAGCCTAAACAAACAGCTTTAAATGAAGGCCACTTCGTTTAGAGCATTTTGACTTTGTCCCAGAGTCACATGTAGACTCTTTCCTGCCAAAGGCCACATGATCAAAATGGTGAAGCATATTTTGTTGTCTTGGGACAGTATATATTGAGAACTAAAGACTAAAGATCCATCCATTCAATGGGGATAAAACATAATCCCTTCCCCTGCCTGCATCAGGCCAGATCAGGAGCCCCACAGAGAGCAGCTTTTCTGAAGGGACAGGCAATTGCAGACACTTGAATCTGCAGGCTTCTTGTCAGGGGCGACTAACAGACTTTGCAAAGCAAACAAAAATTCAAGGTCTCTAAACACTTAAAAACTATCTTATGTTCTGCTCCCCTGCTTATTCATTCTCCATTAAAAATATTATAAACTTTCTTGGTGCTTTACATCAAGGCCATTAAAAGATATCTCCATAAACCCTCCATTTAAAGCCCATCACTACTATGGGCTTACTGAAAAAATCTCCAAAATTAAGTTCAAATGTGCAAACTTACTGATTAGAATCAATTTAATTAACCATAACATATGAAAACAAGCACAGTTTCTTCTTCTGGCATAAACTGTAGTTATCCAAAGGAATTTTTCATGAAGAACCAAACAAAATTGTAAATAGAAGACTGGGAATACTCTAAATAAAAGAAGCAAGTACTCCACCATCCACTTCCTGACTCAGAAGGGTTCCTCCAAGGTAGAAAGAAATACAGCTCCCCAAGTGGTCCTCCTAGACTGGATACAGAGCCAAGCAGGTGAATGGGCCATGGGTAACTTCAGTGAGGACCACCCTAGCTCTTCACTGCACAGACTTTACTCCATATAACTTCCTTTTTACATCTCCTTAAAATGTTTTGATTAGCTTCTCATCAGACTTTGCAAAGATGGGAAGTGACAAGTTACAAACTAACCACACTGGGCCTGAATGAAAGGAGTCAAGGAGGACTGGGAAGCTGATAAAATGCCTGTAGGTCCTGACATAAAATTCCTACCCTATCCTTTAGATGCAATGATAATATCCGTTCACTCTTTTCTACTCAGGGATGTTATGCATCATCAGCTCCCAGTCTCTGAGTTTTACAATTTTAATAATCCCTAACCAATAGATCTTCATTCTAAGTATAAAAATCCTAAGGATTTCTCTAACTGCTAGACAAGCAACTTGTGAGGTGTTTTTTTTTTTTTTTTGGTCTCCTTTATGCACAAATGCTAATGTTATCAACAAAAATCAGGCTTGTCTCAGGAGAAAGGGAGCATAGGGCAGTATTTTAGCCCTGAGAGAGCTTCATTGTTTGAATACATTAATCCAATTAGTGACCCTTGTACCCTTCCAGCTAATTTTAAACCTCTATCAATAGGTGATTACCCCATACAATTTTAATGAAAAGAGTCAAAATTTGAGAAATAAGCAAGAGTGCACAAAAACAGAATGTATGATTATTCTAACCAACATGAAATAAAGCAATTCTAAGTTTTCAAACTCGGCATGTGTCCTCTCACAACTTTTGTGTCGGGGTTATCACCGAGCACACTGCTAATTTAACAGTTGTTTAAAGAGGCACTCTTCCGAGGGATCTGATATCACATCAGCTCTCTTTTTCCCTCTCGCATCCCAAGGTCCATACACCAGACCATTGATCTGAGCAGATAGAGTCAAAGCAGACTCTCGTAGCCCTTGGAGAGCTTTCCAAGGATTGTGGGAATCCCTATAGATGTTTGGGCATTCTTTTTTTTTTTTTTTAATGAGGTAAAATTGACGTAACATTACATTAGCTTCAGGCGTACGATGTAAATAATTCAATATGTGTATATACTGCGAGATGATCACCACAATCAGTTCACACCCATCGCCACATATAGGTACAAAATTTCTTTTTCTCTGATGAGCTATTTCAAGATCCACTCTCCAAGTTCCTTTCAAACATGGGCTGCAGTGTTATTAACCGTCACAGCATGGCAGGGGCGAGGCGTTAGGACTGGACTGTGTCCAGCCCCTCCTCCCTGCTTCCACTTGGGCCTTCTCTCCTTCCCCTGATGTGTCGCCAGCGTTTAGGTTTCGTCCAGGAGAATTTGTTCTACACGGAGCTGTAGATCTGGAGCTCCTCTATGTCACCATCCTGAGCCAGAATCCCCCTGACAGTTTCTCTTTCTCCTTTTCTTTCTTTTTGGTTGCTCTGGGTCTTCGTGGCTCCCCACGGACTTTCTCTGGCTGTGGCGAGCCAGGGCCGCTCTTGGCTGCGGTGCACGGACTTCTCACTGTGCTGGCCTCTCGTCTTGGGGAGCACGGGCTCTAGCAGTTGCAGCTCACGGGCGCTAGAGCACAGGCTCAGTAGCTGTGGGGCCCGGGCTTAGGTGCTCTGTATCATGTAGAATCTTCCTGGACCAGGGATCAAGCCTGTGTCCCCTGCATTGGCAGGCAGATTCTTACCCTCTGTACCATCAGGGAAGTACCCCACTATAGTTTCAAGAAAATAAGTTCCAGGTTCTCAGACTGCACTCATACCTTTTCCTGAGAAGGATTTGCCTGAGAATGTACCTGGATTCACCAATGGCCCCTTTCTCACTTTATGGAAAGTAAGCCAAGGCCTCACTCCCCAGCCCCATTATAAAGATTATCAGGGGAGAGGACCTTTGTTCATGACTCTGCAAGACACTCTAAGTTCTTATGACTTCCAGTCCTTTCTTCTTTTTATGTACTTCTGATAAGAATGAAAGTGGGCATTAAAAATGAAGAGCACTTTGACCTAGCTCCACGGCCTGCAGAGCATTCAGTATTAGTTCCATTTTAAAAGGAAGACAGTGAGCTCTGAGAGGTAGTGTTCTGATGTCCTGCCTAAGAAAAATTTGCCTTTCCCCATGTCATGAAGAATTCTGGGAAAAAACTAAAACCCTAAGAGATGTGGTGATTGCCCCAGTTCACAGCACAAGGGTGTCACTGAAAGTGGGCATTTCACAACATGGCAGAGTAGAAGGACGTTTGCTCATCTTCTCTTGAGAGGAGCTAGATGCTGAGCAACCATCAAGAGGTGGATGTAGGAACCCACCGAAAGAAAGATACCCCATGCCCAAGGACAGGGAGACGCTGCAATAAGGTGGAAGGACAGGAGCAATCACATTTAAAATCAAAGCTCATACCCTCTAGAGACACTTGGAGGGCACAAACAAAATCTTGTGCGCACCAGATTCTAAATGCACATATACAATAAGGTGGGGCTAATGATAATAAAAGTAAAATGAAATAACAGGGGAGTAAATTGATAATTTTTGCTTAATGACTTTACTTCTTCTATTTCCTGACTGTTATCAAAGGATTCATGAGGGAGGGGGGATTCATGAGGGAGAATCTGTTGACAGCAAGGTAAAAAGAATATCTGTAGGAAATACTGAAGACAAAAAAGTGGTCCCTTCTTTTTCTATATTTAAATATAAGCACTTTTTTCAGCTATTCTCGAGCCTCATCCCTAAGACATGTTATAAGCTGGGGAAAACGCAGCTTGCATCAGACAATAAAATGCACTATCAGCCAAAACAGAATGGGTTTGTGACACAGATCTCTTAAACATTAAGTAGAATGTTTCTTAGGATTCCAAATTTTGCAAGGTGGATTAGATAAAACCCTCACATAAACCCCTATAAGATTTCTTTCAGAAATTGGTGTATATTATTAAATAGTGAAAGGGAAAGTCACTCAGTTGTGTCCAACTCTTTGCGACCCCATGGACTATACAGTGCATGGAATTCTTCAGGCCAGAATACTGGAGCAGGTAGCCTTTCCCTTCTCCAGGGGATATTTCCAAACCAAGGACCAAACCCAGGTCTCCCACATTGCAGGCAGATTCTTACCAGCTGAGCCACCAGGGAAGTTTAAAACTATTTTATCTAGTCATATTTTAAAATATTTATTCTATCTTCATCTTATGAAAAGTTTAATATTTCTACCTGTTAGTAATAAAAAACTATGCTACTGCCAGACTGATTCATTCTCAGAAGTTTATATACCTTTCTTTTTTTTTCATATGTAGAAAGTTTGATCATAGTGTTAAACTAAAATGATGGGGTTATTACTTACTTATGTGTGTACCTGAATATAATTTAATTATAGCTAAAACACAGACACCAAACTATGACACATACACACATACAACATAATGCACATGCCCACACATTTACCTAAGTAATGCCATGACTATTATAATAATCTCTAATTTTTGTGAAATAATTTTACCTATACATTATACTATATTGTTACAAATTAAGTAATGAGAAACTATATATTGAATTATTTTGTTTGTATATCTTAGTACAAAATAGATAAATTAGACATATTAAATCAAAAAATTTAAATATAGAACTAATATTTTAGTAATCATTTTTATAAGATGAATTTCATACTTTTTCTTCAGAATGTCTATTATATACTTGAAAAATCTACTTATTGATACATTTATTTAATTTAAAAATAAAGTCAGAGAGATATACAATTCTAGGAAAAGATGGAGTAGACACACTTCTCTATATTCCTCCAACTAAGTACAACTAAAACTTCAAGACATTATATAAAAAGCAAATAAGTAGACTCTGAAAGGAAGAGAGAAGGCAGACCAGTGAGGGACCTTGCAATCTATGGAATTGCACAATGATAATTTCCCTACTTTTTCTGTTTGCCTTCTATATATTCTAGACTGAGCACCAGAGAAACCAGAAACATACAGGTACAGGGTTAAAAAAATCTCCAAAACCTGCTTTCTACTCCAGGCAGATACTATGAAAAAAGTTGAGCTAGATCCTCACTCCCAAGATGTACCTCCCTACTGTCAGGGTGGTGTCAGACAAAGCTAAGCAGGAACCCATGGCGTTTACCATCACCCAGTGGTAAAAAGAGCTCCCACTGGAGGCAACATGGGAAGCTTAAACATCCACCCCTGCCCAACAGTGGTGAGGCACCCTATCCCAGAGTGTTCACGGAACGTAGACATCTACTGCATCTCATAGTGGTGTCCACCTTTGCCCACCAGCATGGTGTCAGAGGAGGTCTGCTCAAACAAAATATTTAAATAAAATCCAGCATCTAATGACACAACACTCAAAATGTACAGAATACATAAAACTCAATCATCATACCACAAACTAGGAAAATCTTAACTCAAATTAGTTAAGAAAATCAATATACCCCAACACGAAGATGACACAGGTGGTGGAATTATCTGAGAGATTCTAAAGCAGCCATGATAAAAACATTTCAATTAGCAATTACAAACATGATTTAAACAAATTTTAAGAAATAGCAAGTTTCAGCAAAGAAATAGAAGATATAAAAAAGAACCAAATGGAAACTTTAGAACTGAAAAAACCAGTAGCTGAGATTTTAAAAGCTCAAGGTTGAAATCAGCAGCAAATGACTTGGAGAGGACAGGTGAAAAAATCAGTTGACTAAAACACAAAACAGTAGAAATTACCCAATCTAAATGAAAAATTAACTAATAACAGCACAGCCTTAAAGATTTGTGACTATAACAAACAATCTAACGTTTCTGGGTTTGATATGTAAATGTAACCACTGGGAGAAACTGGATGAAGTGTGCCTGAGATCTCTCTCTACTGCTTTTGGAACTTTCTGTGAGTCTATAATGACCTAAAAATATTTTAATTAAAAAAAAAAATGAAGTTAGACATCTTCTGAGATAAAGTAAGTCTGATTAAGTTCATCAGTTTAACAATGTGCATATGCTCTCTAAGTAAGCCCTATGTTGGTCATTAATGAGCTAAATTTTCTACTCCAAACTTTAGATGAAAAACTATTTAAGCCACAAGATAAAACAAAAGTATTTTTAGTAACCTCTAAGGGAAAAGAATGTGAAAAATAAATATATAAGTATACCAAAAAAGTATTTTATCAAATATATAATGTGGCAAAAGTGAAGTAAAATTAACAATATATTTATTTTCCCTATCCTTTCTGAATGTATATTTGATTTGGATAAATAGGATGCCTATACATTTTAAAGTAGTAAGTACAATTAATTGTCATTTGATAGAATCTTTTTATACTGTACTTCCTAAAATTGGAAACTTAAGCTCAAGGAGACAAGGAAAATTACAACAAAAGTTTCCAAACTTCAGAGCATAATTATATATATTTAAACTAGTGGATATTCAATCATTATGATAATTAGATTCCACTGGATAATTTAAAAGAGTAATATAGTAGTTTTATATTCAAATGTCAATGTTTAGAAAATACTAGAAATTGCACTTTTTTGCAATTAATCACATCTTTGAGGTCATTTTAAAAATGTGTAAAAGGGAAAATATGCAAATAGTATTTGAGGACTGTATATATAAGCCCAGTATCTCTCAGAACTGTCCTTCTTCCTCACTGGTCCTGCACCACTCTGGGTACTGACCATCTATCTCAACCACGTGGCTACATAGCCACTCACAAATAGCCTCTCCTATTTACACTTTTTTCATAGTCACTACTGGACCCTTCCTAGAGTCAGTCTTAGAATCAAGTGTTCTGAGTGTGGAGATAATATAATAGACTTTCAATGCAATGCTAATCTAAACAAAAAGTGAAAGAGAGGATTAGCCAAGGAGAAATGCACACTTTTGACCTAGGACTGCTTCCAACCCGTTTGATCTTTTTATGCTGGCTTTGTCAACTCTTGATCTCCTTTATAATTTAGTTTATTTCAAGAAAAATTTATAAAAGTCTTCTATATACCTAATAGCCTACTTCATGGCACCCCACTCCAGTACTCTTGCCTGGAAGATCCCATGGACGGAGGAGCCTGGTGGGCTGTAGTCCATGGGGTTGCTAAGGGTTGGACATGACTGAGCGACTTCATTTTCACTTTTCACTTTCCTGCTTTGGAGAAGGAAATGGCAACCCACTCCAGTGTTCTTGCCTGGAGAATCCCAGGTACAGGGGAGCCTGGTGCGCTGCCGTCTATGGGGTTGCACAGAGTCAGACACGACTGAAGTGACTTAGCAGCAGCAGCAGCATGCATACATAGAGGGGTAGGTAGATAATTGGATGGATAGCCTATATATCATCACATATATGTTTTACATATATGATGGTATAGCCTATATATCATCACATATATGTATTTAAATATATGATGTATTATATATATATATATATATCACATCACTTGGCTTTTAAGAAGCTTACAGCTAACAGATTTCAGTAGATTTGAAACAATCTGGAGGACAGGTGCAATAACAGAATATACAAAAATAGTTTTTTATCTTATCAAATCTAAGATACTATGAAGTGTAAAAATGTACTATTATTTAAAGACTCATTAAGAAAAACTACTACCATTTAAATTATAATAATGCTTTCTTATCACTTTATAAGCAATATAAATGCTTTATTATAAAAGCTTTATTTTATACTTATTGAAAGGACCTTTAAATGTACCATTTTATATTGTATATTTATATTGTATATACATTGAAAGGAAAATATGAGATAAGTTGATTAATACACTCCTGAAATTTCTTCCAATTCAAAATTTGTCTTTTCAATATCATTTTTTGAGTCAGAGCTTTTCAAGTTTACATCTTTCAATGTAAAATAGGATTTTATTTCAAGTTGCTGATACTCTTTCTGCAAGTATCTGCATGCTTTTTTCTTGACTTTATGGAGAAGTTGTCAACAAAAGATTTCAAACAAATAAGATTCATGATCCTTCTTTGAAAGTCTTCTTTAAATAGTGTGTTGACAATGAGGGTTTACAGTTGTCAGTCATGTTTCCTTATATAATAACCAACTTTAAGCATGTGCATAAAAAATAACTACGTTATGACTGCTGCCTGCCTGGTCACCAGTGATCATAAGATACCAGCAGTATCTTGATTTCAGAAATGATAGGATGTAGGGGGGGGATTGTTTAGATTGATTTAATATGGTAGCATGAAGGAAAGAATCATTAATTTTCTCGGGGATTGTCTGGGTTGATTCTCACAGGTCACACCTGAACTTGATTCTGATTCATTTGTTATTTTATTGCTGAATAAACCTCCATTGGAGAAGGCAATGGCACCCCACTCCAGTACTCTTGCCTGGAAAATCTCATGGACGGAGAAGCCTGGTAGGCTGCAGTCCATGGGGTCGCTAAGATTTGGACACTACTGAGCGACTTAACTTTCACTTTTCACTTTCATGCATTGGAGAAGGAAATGGCAACCCACTCCAGTGTTCTTGCCTTGAGAGTCCCGGGGTAGGGGGAGCCTCGTGGGCTGCCGTCTATGGGGTCGCACAGAGTCGGACACAACTGAAGCAACTTAGCAGTAGCAGCAAACCTCCATCAGACAGACAAGGGAGGGGGAGGAGAAATGTGGAGACATGAAGCAACTGGGGTATTAATGAGTTGCTGAGAGCTTAAGATGGTCTAAAAGCTAGAAGGAGCCTAGAGCTCAAAATAGGAACCTTAGACTTTGTTAGAACAGCTATTATGAGCCACTGAAATTTTAAAATACCATTCCTGTTGCCCAGTAAATGGATGGATTGCCAGAGAGTAAAGAAATCTTCTGACAGCAATAGATCAGAGGTGAGTTGGTGCTAAGACAACTGCAACCTCTCATCAATCCTATAAAGAACCAAAGCAGCACCTATAACATCTACACCCAGGATGCATGAAACCCAGCTCCACACATTTCTGAGTAGACAAACTCATAAAGAGAATCTGGTGCTGGGGTGAATCTCTAGTGGTGATCCTTTCCTTTTGACCTTTCAGATCTCAATTAAGTCTAGTAGGCAAGAGAAAAATGCTGCTCAGGCCAACCCCTCCCCAATTCAACCCAAGATGCATTAAATCTTTACAACTAAGAAAGGGAGTTTTATAGGTACTCTCCAGTAGGAGGCTAGCAATAAGAACTAGATAAAGTTCTTGTTTTCCAGAAAATATTTTAATAACTCAACAAGCGTTTGCTGAAGCGGGAGGCAGAGAGCAGGGGGCAGAGAGAGGAAAGAAAAGGGGAAGAAGAAGAAGCAGGAGGAAGAGGAGGGAGAAAGAACCTTAAAAAGAGTCAGTATGTCAAATAAGAGATGCTATTTTCATTTTGAAAGCTTAGAACAGTTTTCATAGATAGTAGAGGAAGACATCTAAAAAGAATTTTTTCCTATAGTGTGAGATTCTGGTAAATTTCTTCATGCCCCCTTCTTTACCCCAGCTATATTTACTCACATGAGGATCAGAATTAGGATTTATTTCATTACTCCTCTGTTTCTGAGCCTTCAGTTTTACTTATGTTAAATTTTTGCATCATTCCATAGGACCCTGAGACTCCATTCAATTTTTTCAATCTTTTTCTTTCTATGATTCAGATTTGATCATTTTTATTAATCTACCTCAAGTTAACTAACTTTCCTCCGTCATCTACATTCTATTGCTAAACACATTCAGTAACATTTCAAAATTTTCAGGCATTATATTTCATTTCTACAACATCCAAATGATTTTTCCTTCTGCTGAGATTTTTCTATATTTTCATTCATTGAAAACATAAAATATGTTTTCTTTATATCCTTAAGCATAGTTAAATATTTACTTTAAAATCTTTGCTAATTCTAACATCTAGTTCATCTCAGAGTTAGCCTTTCTCTTAGAAAGGGTTACATGTTTCCAGTTCTTTAAAAGTCAAAATATTTAGGATTGTATCCTTGACATTGTAAGTATTATGTTTTAGAAACTTAATTTTTTCATATTCTTCTGAAGAGTGCAAAATTTTCTATTTTAGCAAGCAATTATTTGGTTGGAGTTGAAACAGGAATCTGTGTTCTTGTTCATGGAGCTGAAGAATGAATTTCACGAACATGCTAACTGTTAAGGTAGCAAGCAAATCGGATTTATTAAAGAGAAGAAAAGTACAAAGCCCTCAGCAGACACTGAGGGGGGTAAAGAGTCAGGCATTACTAGTAGTTTTCTATCTTTATCAGTATTAATCTGTACATTTTTGGTTGGCTCGTGTCCTTAAAATACATCATTTTTAACCAATAAGTTTAAAGGTCAGGATGCTTAACTTAGTCTTTATGGCTTATCTTGATCCTCAAATTAAGTCACCACCCTTTCCCATGCCCCCTGGCCATTTTACAATGGACCAGTTGTATGGGCTTCAGATTGATGATTAGCAGTTGTTTTTCCCTCAGGCATATGGAACACAAGTTAATTGTGTTAATTCCTGGAGCTGAGTACTGATAATTTATCAGACCAAGGACACATTCCAGGAATCTGGGACAAAGGGTATAGATTTAGGTTAATGGGGTGGGATGTTTACTTGAAAACGAGACAAGGTTTCAGAGTTCTATACTGACTGCCTAGCAATTTCTACCTCAGAGTCAAACTGAAAATACTGCCTTTTGGACACTACCTTAAAATTCAGTTCAGTTCTTTAATATTTTGGCTAGAATCTGTCCCATGCATGGTTTGACAGTTAGTCAGACTTGGGCAGATTTTATTAAAAAAAAACACAAACTTGGGCATTAACGTCACAAACTCTCCAGAATTTCCTCTTTTTTGTCAATAGCTGTTGTTGCATGAATTTGTCCTCTGTTTCTTTAGGCCAGAGTTTTAGTTACATCTCAATGCCAACTTTGGCCTGCCCTCAGAATAAATACTATTGAAATAAGTAATTTGTCCATGCAGTTCCCTTTTTCAAGGTATCTGCTGCTGCTGCTAAGTCACTTCAGTCGTGTCCGACTCTGTGTGACCCCATAGACAGCAGCCCACCAGGCTCCCCTGCCCCTGGGATTCTCCAGGCAAGAATACCGGAGTGGGTTGCCATTTCTTTCTCCAATGCATGAAAGTGAAAAGTGAAAGTGAAGTCGCTCAGTCATGTCCGCCTCTTAGCGACCCCATGGACTGCAGCCTACCAGGCTCCTCCGTCCATGGGATCTTCCAGGCAAGAGTACTGGAGTGGGGTGCTCTTGCCTTCTCCGTTTTTAAGGAGTAGATTACTCCTGTCCAGAACCTGCTTGCTTTTGTTCACTCTCTCATGCCTTTAGGTCATTGGTTTTTCAGTTTTGTCCAGAACTTTCAGTTATTATCAACAGGAGGGTGAGGAATTTCTCAAGCCACACTGGAAGGGGAAGACAGATTATGACTAATCCTACTTAGGATTTAGAATCACAACAAACTGGAAAATTCTTAAAGAGATGGGAGTACTAGACCACCTTACCTTCCCCTGAGAAACCTGTATGCAGGTCAAGAAGCAACAGTTAGACCCAAACATGGGACAACTGACTGATTCGAAATTGGGAAAAGAGGACAGCAAGGCTGTATATTGGCACCCTACTTATTTAACTTGTATGCATGAATCTGAGCAAACCCTGGGAGACAGTGGAGGACAGAGGAGCATGGTATGCTGTAGTCCATGGGGTCACAAAGAGTAAGACACAACTTAGTGACTAAGCAAGAACTGAGACTTTGCTCTGGACAGGAACTGTGATAGGTAGATAGATGATAGAAAAATAATTTCATTTAATCGTACAAGAATCCTGGAAGAGAGGAACTGTTGTTGTTTATATTTTACAGATAAGTAAATGTAAGTTAAGAAAGGCTGGAGGTCACACTCCAGTAACAGATTCAAACCCAACTGTTTTGGAGTCCAAAGCCCAAACTCTTATTTCTTTAAGGCGGAAAAGTAGTTCTCCCAACCAAAAGGTGCCCTGAGGCACCAAAGACTGCCCCAGGCAGGTTTCTTAATCAGAAGCCAGCTTTAAACCAAATAATTGCAGGTGCTTAGAAATTCATTTCCTTATTCACTTAAAGCAGTGTTCCCCAACTTCGCTTAACAGAAGGATCACCGGAGGGGAATCTCTGGCTACAGATCAGAGACTTTGAATCAGTCTCCAGGGGCAAGGGTTGAAAATCCAAATATTTAACAGGCTCTCCAGATGAGTCCATGTTTTTCCCAGTTTGAAAGCCCTCACTTAGAGGAATGAGCATCTGCCTGGTACCCAAACACTGTGTTCACAACTGTGCTTCCTGGTATAAATAATGCTGATGGGAGGAAACGCTAATTATCACCCAGAGCTTACCTCCGGCGTGGCAGGCGCTTTTCTAAATATTTTACATGTATTATCTCCTTTTCTTCTCTACAAAGAATCCTTTGTTGAGAATTCTCCCAACAAACCTTTAAGTCACTACCAATTTTATGAGGAAACTTTCCCACAATCATACCAGTAAGTAGAGGAGCAGGGTTAAAATAGATTGTTTGAACCTCCCTCCCATCTCCCATCCCATCCCACTGCTCTAGGTTGATACAGAGCCCCTGTTTGAGTTTCCTGAGCCAGACAGCAAATTCCTGTTGGCTATTTCACAAATGGTAATGTAAGTTTCCATGTTATTCTTTCCATACATCTCACCTTCCCTTCAAAAGAGAGGTGATATTTGTATACCTGTGGCTGATTCATGGTGAGGTTTGACAGAAAACAATAAAATTCTGTAAAAGCAATTATCCTTCAATAAAAAATTCATTAAAAGAAAAAAAAAAGTAGACTGTTTGATTCTAAGACCAGGCTTTTTATTACTGCACTATTTCATTTCCACTTATCCAATCTGTCACAACCACTCCTAAAAAGAAGTCTGGGTAAATATGTGGCCACAATACATGTTTCCCAAGGGCCCAAGAATAAAATTCATAACTCAGCCTAGAAAGAGTCCCTTTTCCTTGTCTGATCCCAATGAAGCTGTGCGTTGTGCCCTGAATAGCATCAAAAGGTCCTGCTTCTTTGATTACTTTCAGCAAGAAGGTTGGAGAAGGGTAGGAAGGAGCCCTGAAAAGCACAGCCAGCTGATTCACAAGTTAGTTATTTCCACACACGTACCATAGCAGCCCCTGCACTAGGCTCCTGTGTATAAGCCAGATGAGGAGTTCACATTCTAAGGAAATAGGAAGACCATAAACAAGATGCCAACTACTACAAACTGACCTATTGACCATATGCACAACTCTTAGGGTCTTTTATAGAAAATGGTGGCCACCAAAGAAGTTTCCCTGGTGGCTCAGACAGTAAAGCGTCTGCCTGCAATGCGGGAGACCCGGGTTCAATCTCTGGGTTGGGAAGATCCTCTGGAGAAGGAAATGGCAGCCCACTCCAGTATTCTTGCCTGGAAAATTCCATGGACTGAGGAGCCTGGTAGGCTATAGTCCATGGGGTCACAAAGAGTCGGACACGACTGAGCAAATTCACTTCACTTCACTTCACTTCACTTCACTTCACTTCAAAGAAGTTTCTGGTAGAGAGAGTCAGCTATTTCCTGACAGTAGATTATGTGAAAACCAAGTCAGACCAATAGATGTTTATTAACTAAAATTTTGTTAGAAAAGCAAGTATTAGGATAAAATTCGTATGACTTCTGTAGATTGAAAAAGGCCTCCACTCTCCTCCCTTTCAAATGCTTTAATCACTAACTACATGAAAGGCTCATTTTGGACAATGCCAAGTTTCAAGAGGCAAGATTCTGTCCCCTGGATACCCTGACAGAGTTTAGAGTTCATGGCTACAAACCAGAACTTTAAAGTGCAGTCCCTGAGGGTGCAGTCACAAGATTGCTGGATTCAATACCCTATTTATGCTGTTCACTAGACATTCATTGTATATTAAATACCTTAATTTCACAACTGACAGTTCATTTTCTAATATCCCCCACATTAAGCAACAGGCTACATTTTATGCAAATAGAAATCTATTTCTGAATATCAATATGCTAATTAGAAACAATCTGTTGTTGATGGAGATGTGGATAACTGGAGGGCCTATGACACTTACATCTGGAGTGTGGTCCTTTCGGATACTGTTATCTGACCCTTCAGCTGTATGTAATTAGCATCCTAGCTGACCATATCATGACCAAGCTTTTGAAATTAATCCCTGTGTAAGAGCTTCCCTGGTGGCTCAGTGGTAAAGAACCCACCTGCCAATGCTCTTCCTGGGTCCAGAAGAGCCCCTGGAGAAGGAGATGGCAACCCACTCCAGCATTCTTATCTGGGAAATCCCATAGACAGAGGATCCTGGTGGGCAGAAGTGCAAGGGGTTGCAAAAGAGTCAGATGTGCTGTGTTAGTCAGTCGGTCATGTCCGATACGACTTAGCAACTAACCAACAACAATGGGCTTAACCTAAGTTTTACATCTTACAATATCAGACCGTAATGGTAAAGAACTTTGAAGATAATTACAGATACTAACAACAAAAAAGAAACTGTATCATAGAGACTATAACATTATATTATAGAGACTATAGTAAGTGCTATAAAGGAAGCCAAATACAAAGTGTGTGACAGTAAGAAGGGAACTCGTTTCCTCTCCCCAGGGCCCCAAGATGGAAGAGGTGGGGAGACTCAGGAGTCAGGAATCAGCTTCCTGCTTTTTTTCTCCCCATCTTACTGCCTCAATTGTCCAGAAGTACAAGCAGGGCAGAGCAGAGGCTGTTTGAGAAAGCGTAGGTAGTGGGAACCATGAAACTTAGCCATCAGGCACAGGTAACTTGCATGCCTGGAATCAACAGGAAAGCTTCCTGAAAACATCCCAACTCACACCTTCCCCAGCACCCAGCAGAGCTGGAGCTGTCATCTCAGTGGTCCTTAAGTGCCCAGATTCCTTCTCTCAGAATGCAAACAGTTCTAGGCTCTCAGAGCCCACGTCTCCCACAAACTACCTCTAACCGTGTAGTCACTGCAGCTGCCTCCACCATTTCTCCTTAACTCCTTCCTCGATTCAGCCTCATCTAGCACTTCTCTACAGAAGCCATCTCTGGTCATTCATACGTTTGCAGCACAGTTTTTCCTCTGCTTCCTACTTCCTAAATCACAACAGTGAGCAGATTCTGCTCATTTTTATACCTCCACTAGTAGAGCTTTTTTTTCCACAACAAAAAAGTTATGTTTCATATGCTCATTATACAAAGAAATCAAGCAGTATGCAAAAGAATAAGGAATAAAGCAATAATCACCTTAAGTCCTACCACCCAAAGAAGTGTCAGTAAACTTTCAAATATCTTGCTACAAATAAATACACATAAATTTGTATAATTTTCCATATACAGGAACATATTATACATGTTAATTTTATCATAGCTGTATTTTCTAAACACATATTTTGGCTTGCTTCCACATTCATACATTTTAATATAATCAAACAAACATACATATATATGGCCAAGTTGTCTTTGTTCTTAATGAAAACATGTTATGAATTCTTCCTTTCATCTTGCTTTTATCACTTAACACTGCATTATGAAAAATCCTCCAAGACAATGGTTTAGATTTCTTTTTTTTATGTTCATGTAATATTTCATGACATCAGTTACTAGTGTTTAACCATTCCCTTGATGAAAGGTATTCATTTGTTTCCAGATTCTGTTTGTTTGGCTTTTTTTTTGGTGGGGGGGGTGGACACCACAAACAATGAATGAATACCTCTTTTACATATATCCTTTATATACTGTCACCTTTATTTCTTTGCCTGTATCAGGAAAATCTGCAAGCAATTAGGGATTCCTTTAAAAAATCTTACTACTAATCAATAAGACTACAACAAACATTCTAGATTACACCACTGATTGTTTCGTAAGTTACTAAAAGTTAAATTAGTAGATTAGTGAGGTGGAATATTTTTACGATTCTTAATGTACAGTGCAAGTTTTGCTCCAGAAAGACTGTGGTGGCAGCCTTTTCGATCTTTCTAGCAACGTGTCAGTGTGCCTATCTTACATCGCCATCCCTAGTACAAACCAGTCTTCACTTCTTCACCAAGAAGGTCAGGAAGGGTGGCAGTGAGGACATACCCCTCGTCCAAGGTAAGGAGCAATGGCTGTGCTTTGCTGGAGCAGCTGAGAAGAGATACCCCATGCCCAAGGTAAGAGAAATCCAAGTAAGATGTTAGGTGTTGCAAGAGGGCATCAGAGGGCAGACACACTGAAACCATACTCACAGAAAACTAGTCAATCTAATCACACTAGGACCACAGCCTTGTCTAACTCAATGAAACTAAGCCATGCCCGTGGGGCAACCCAAGATGGCCGGGTCATGGTGGAGAGATCTGACAGAATGTGGTCCACTGGAGAAGGAAATGGCAAACCACTTCAGTATTCTTGCCTTGAGAACCCCATGAACAGTAGGAAAAGGCAAAATGATAGGATACTGAAAGAGAAACTCCCCAGCTCAGTAGGTGCCCAATATGCTACTGGAGATCAGTGGAGAAATAACTCCAGAAAGAATGAAGGGATGCAGCCAAAGCAAAAACAATACCCAGCTGTGGATGTGACTGGTGATAGAAGCAAGGTCCGATGCTGTAAATAGCAATATTGCATAGGAACCTGGAATGTCAGGTCCATGAATCAAGGCAAATTGGAACTGGTCAAACAAGAGATGGCAAGAGTGAATGTCGACATTCTAGGAATCAGCAAACTGAAATGGACTGGAATGGGTGAATTTAACTCAGATGACCATTATATCTACTACTGCAGGCAGGAATCCCTCAGAAGAAATGGAGTAGCCATCGTGGTCAACAAAAGTCTGAAATGCAGTACTTGGATGCAATCTCAAAAACGACAGAATGATCTCTGTTCGTTTCCAAGGCAAACCATTCAATATCATAGTAATCCAAGTCTATGCCTCAACCATTAACGATGAAGAAGCTGAAGTTGAACGGTTCTATGAAGAGCTACAAGACCTTTTAGAACTAACACCCAAAAAAGATGTCCTTTTCATTATAGGAGACTGGAATGCAAAAGTAGGAAGTCAAGAAACACCTGGAGTAACAGGCAAATTTGGCCTTGGAATATGGAATGAAGCAGAGCAAAGACTATTAATAGAGTTTTGCCAAGAAAATACACTGGTCATAACAAACACCCTCTTCCAACAACACAAGAGAAGACTCTATACATGGACATCACCAGATGGTCAACACCGAAATCAGATTGATTATATTCTTTGCAGCCAAAGATGGAAAAGCTCTATACAGTCAGCAAAAACAAGACCAGGAGCTGACTGTGGCTCAGACCATGAACTCCTTATTGCCAAATTCAGACTGAAATTGAAGAAAGTAGGGAAAACCACTAGACCATTCAGGTATGGCCTAAATCAAATCCCTTATGATTATACAGTGGAAGTGAGAAATAGATTTAAGGGCCTAGATCTGAATAGACAGAATGTCTGATGAACTATGGAATGAGGTTTGTGACATTGTACAGGAGACAGGAATCAAGACCATCCCCATAGAAAAGAAATGCAAAAAAGCAAAATGGCTGGCTGGGGAGGCCTTACAAATAGCTGTGAAAGGAAGAGAAGTGAAAAGCAAAGGAGAAAAGGAAAGATATAAACATCTGAATGCAGAGTTACAAAGAATAGCAAGAAGAGATAAGAAAGCCTTCTTCAGCGATCAATGCAAAGAAATAGAGGAAAACAACAGAATGGGAAAGACTAGAGATCTCTTCAAGAAAATTAGAGATACCAAGGGAACATTTCATGTAAAGATGGGCTCGATAAAGGACAGAAATGGTATGGACCTAACAGAAGCAGAAGATATTAAGAAGAGATGGCAAGAATACACAGAAGAACCGTACAAAAAAGATCTTCACTACCCAGATAATCACGATGGTGTGATCACTGACCTAGAGCCAGACATCCTGGAATGTGAAGTCAAGTGGGCCTTAGAAAGCATCACTACAAACAAAGCTAGTGGGGGTGATGGGATTCCAGTTGAGCTATTCCAAATTCTGAAAGATGATGCTGAGAAAGTGCTGCACTCAATATGCCAGCAAATTTGGAAAACTCAGCAGTGGAGACAGGACTGGAAAAGATCAGTTTTCATTTCAATCCCAAAGAAAGGCAATGCCAAAGAATGCTCAAACTACTGCACAATTGCACTCATCTCACATGCTAGTAAAGTAATGCTCAAAATTCTCCAAGCCAGGCTTCAGCAATATATGAACCATGAAATTCCTGATGTTCAAGCTGGTTTTAGAAAAGGCAGAGGAACCAGAGATCAAATTGCCAACATCCACTGGATCATCGAAAAAGCAAGAGAGTTCCAGAAAAACATCTATTTCTGCTTTATTGAATATGCCAAAGCCTTTGACTGTGTGGATCACAATCAACTGTGGAAAATTCTGAAAGAGATGGGAATACCAGACCACCTGACCTGCCTCTTGAGAAATTTGTATGCAGGTCAGGAAGCAACAGTTAGAACTGGACATGGAACAACAGACTGGTTGCAAATAGGAAAAGGAGTACGTCAAGGCTGTATATTGTCACCCTGTTTATTTAACTTATATGCAGAGTACATCATGAGAAAGGCTGGGCTGGAAGAAACACAAGCTGGAATCAAGATTGCCGGAAGAAATATCAATAACCTCAGATATGCAGATGACACCACCCTTATGGCAGAAAGTGAAGAGGAACTCAAAAGCCTTTTGATGAAGGTGAAAGTGGAGAGTGAAAAAGTTGGCTTAAAGCTCAACATTCAGAAAACGAAGATCATGGCATCCGGTCCCATCACTTCATGGGAAATAGATGGGGAAACAGTGGAAACAGTGTCAGACTTTATTTTTTGGGGCTCCAAAATCACTGCAGATGGTGACTGCAGCCATGAATTTAAAAGATGCTTACTTCTTGGGAGGAAAGTTATGAGCAACCTAGATAGCATAGTCAAAAGCAGAGACATTACTTTGCCAACAAAGGTTCGTCTAGTCAAGGCTATGGTTTTTCCTGTGGTCATGTATGGATGTGAGAGTTGGACTATGAAGAAGGCTGAGCGCCGAAGAATTGATGCTTTTGAACTGTGGTGTTGGAGAAGACTCTTGAGAGTCCCTTGGACTGCAAGGAGATCCAACCAGTCCATCCTAAAGGAGATCAGTCCTGGGTGTTCTTTGGAAGGACTGATGCTGAAGATGAAACTCCAATACTTTGGCCACCTCATGCGAAGAGCTGACTCGTTGGAAAAGACCCTGATGCTGGGAGGGATTGGGGGCAGGAGGAGAAGGGGACGACAGAGGATGAGATGGCTGGATGGCATCACTGACTCGATGGACATGAGTTTGAGTGATCTCCGGGAGTTGGTGATGGACAGGGAGGCCTGGCGTGCTGTGATTCATGGGGTCGCAAAGAGTCGGACACCACTGAGCGACTGATCTGTTCTGATCTGATCTGAAGAGCAACCCCAACCACAATATCACTGTGTGTCCTCCTCTTTCGCCAGATACTGACATTTTAACATTCAGCTAGTGCTGAATGTTGAACTTATTTTTTTAATGTGGCATTCTCTGTGAAGTACTTTTAGTAACTTCCAGAGCAAAAGGAATTTGTTTTCCTCTGGAGCAGTTTTCACTATTGCTGATTACAATCTAGTTTATATCCCCAAACAGCCAATAATTTTATCTTCCAAAGTAGATCAACTTTATCCCTCGAGTGTTATAGCAGCGATGGATATAAACTACCATGATGCTGAGAAAGACTTAATGTCTTCCTTTCTTCAAGACTGTTGTTTCTCAAGAATATCTAGAAACAAAGTATCCATGAGAATTTATTTATCCCAATGATTCTCAAAGTGAAAGTGCTACTCGGCTCAGTCATATGTGATTCTTTGCGACCCCACAGACTGTAGCCCTCCAGGCTCCTCTGTCCATGGGATTCTCCAGGCAAGAATACAGGAGTGGGTTGCCAATCCTTTCTACAGGGGATCATCCCCACCCAGGGATCAAACCCAGGTGTCCTGCATTGCAGGCAGATTCTTTACCATCTGAGCCACCAGGGAAGTCCATAAGGAAGGTTGAGCACCGAAAATTTGATGCTTTTGAACTGTGGTGCTGGAGAAGACTCTTGAGAGTCCCTTGGATAGCAAGGAGATTAAACCAGTCAATCCTAAAGTAAATCTACCCTGAATATTCACTGGAAGCACTGATGCTGAAGCTCCAATAATTTGGCCACCTGGTGCAAAGAATTGACCTGATACAAAGATTGAAAGCAGGAGAAGGGGGTGACAGAGGATGAGATAGTTTGATGGCATCACTGACTCAGTGGACATGAGTTTGAGCAAATTCTGGGAGATAGCGAAGGACAGGGAAGCCTAGCATGCTTCAGTCTATGGGGTCACAAAGAGTCGGACATGACCGGGTGACTGAACAACAACAACAACAACAACAACAACAACAACAAATGATTCTCAAGCCTAAAGTCTATCAGAATCACCCAGAGAGCTTGTTAAACGGGCTGTTGCTGACTCCCAACCACAGAGCTTCTGATTCAGTAGGGCTGGGACCAGGTTCCAGAATTTGCATGTCTAAAAAGTTTTCAGGTGCTGCTAATAATGCTGGTTCATTAGCATCACTTGAGAACCACTGATGTCTCCTACCTTCCCTCGTCCCATTTTGGTAATAGAGCCAAGTATTAAGTAGGCCTTACCATGACATCCTATTGAGTCTCTATAAAGTATCCTTTTTCTTAGTTCTGTCCTCTGTGACAGTTAAGAGAAGCTGGCCAGTGCCTTCCTCATTATAACCTTTCATATCCTTGAAGGAGAATATTAAGTTTTCTCATTCTCCTTTCATCTATCTCAAGTCCTGATTCTCTTGGCCTTTCCTCATAATCATATATCCACCTGCTCATCATTTTTATTGCTCTTCCCTGAAGCCCATTTTCAATTTCTGCCCCTTCCCACTCCTGTCCCCACCTCTGTTCCTAAGAGGACGTGAGGGGAAGGGGATGTGCCCACAGAAACTTTTTGAATGCGTAACTTTGAGGGCTACTCCCCTAGGTCTTTTTTGTAACTTCACAGGAACTGGTAACTTTTTTTCTCAGTTTTTATTTTAAAAATTATAGTGTTACAGGAAAGGGTAGAAAGTATTGGTCATTTTCTTCATATTTATTCTTATTTATTCAAACATAGTCAACTGCATCCTTTAGTACCAAAAATATTCACTCATTTATTTAGTCTTCAAATATTGATTGAACACCTAGAAAGTGCCAGGCACTGTGAAGACTGTATGTGGAGGATGTGGAATTCCCTTTTGTTCAGGTCATTTTATTTAGGCAGGTCCTAATCACTTGAGAATGTGGAGAATGTT
The DNA here is from genome assembly GCF_029407905.1 of Bubalus kerabau. Taxonomy (NCBI): domain Eukaryota; kingdom Metazoa; phylum Chordata; class Mammalia; order Artiodactyla; family Bovidae; genus Bubalus; species Bubalus kerabau. Next base: position 3,586,518 of record NC_073635.1, on the reverse strand, counting down.
TCCACAACTTCACCAACGGTATGGCTGAAAAGACAAAATTTAGCCACTGACATGTGGTTTCTCTGGTGGCTCAGTGTAAAGAATCTGCCTGCTGAAGCAGGGTTCAACGTGGGTTCAATCCTTGGATTGGAAAGATCCCCTGGAAAAGGAAATGGCAACCCACCCCAGTGTTCTTGCCTGGAAATTCCATGGACAGAGAAGCCTGGCAGACTACAGTCCGTGGGGTTGCAAAAGAGTCAGACACAACTTAGCGAGTAAACAACAATGTCTACTATATTCATATAGAAATTAACCTAGATTATAATCAACTTTCCAGTATCTGTAAGGAGGTAATAATATTTTCTATTATTCAAGTTGGAACGTTATCCAAAATAATCATTCTGTTTGTCTTTGATGTGTGTTCTGAAACGTGCACGTCACAGGGAGCACTGACTATGTCAGTCACAGATCGTGTCTGAAACCATCTTAGTCCTCAGACGGTGGAAGGAGAGTGACGAGTCTGTGCGGCTCTTTCATAAAAGTATGAATCCCATTCGTGAGGGCTCCACCTCATAACTTAAGCACTTCAAACAAGTCCCACATCCAAATACCATCCAACTGGGCATTAGGATCTCAGCATAGGAATTGGGGGTGTGGGAGACACAAGTGCTCTGTTGATGGCAGAAGCATTTTTTAAAAGTTACTAAGTGATTTTTCCCTGCCCTGTACTTTCTGTACTTTGAGACAGCAAAAATGTGCATGGTGAACTGCACTGTGCATTCGTGCTATGCATTCTTGCATCACGCTTGCGGTGCTGGGACACAGGAGGGGGATGGGTACCGGTTAGCTAAGGAGTGTTCTTCCCACCTTACCCTGTACGGAGTGCTCTGAATATGAATTGTTTAATCCTCTTACTACCAGTTATTCTGGCTTCTGATAAATGGACTTTGACTCCTAATGCCCAACAAAGTGTATGAAAATTAGGGTTCTGAACCTATCTCAAGGAAACAACAATAAAACCATCCCATGAAATGGAAAAAAACACAAGTTTTATAGTAGCTTGAGTCTCCTTTAAGGAAAAGAACACGGAAAAGGAAAGAAAAATCTGCGGACAACGAGGGATTGGTGCAAATTCTTTGACCTAACAACAGCTGTCAGACATCATCGCAGCTGATGCCAGTCTGTGGCTTCCAAGAATTTGAATAAAATGAGGACTGATTTCCAATGTGAAATACCAGGCCCGTTTCCGTAGGGCCTATGCTGATCCTTTCCTTTCTGATGTCAGTTCCATTCCTTCCAGGAACACATGGACCACACCCTGAGGGGAAGGGAGGCAGGAAGTGAGCCCAGAGGCAAGCCTCTCAACTTCACACCCTTCAAACTAATTGTGAAACTTTATATGAAAATTCCAAATACAGTACTAGTGAATTAAGTTCAAGATTACCTTAAAATAATATTTTCATGGTCACCAAGCATAACTTGTTAAGAGTAAATTCGTTTATATCTTTTCAAAAGTCAAAATCATTAGGAAATGTTATAATAGTACATTCACATTTGATAAAAATTTACTCCCATTCTTAATTTTAAGACTTCTAAAAATTAGGAATAGAAAACTATTTTCCTACAATAAATATCCTTTTCAAACCAAATAAAATACTGTAAGCCTTTCTACTGAAAATTTAGTGAAGCAAGAATGCCTACTATGATAATTGTACCCATATATGCTAAGTCACTTCAGTCATGTCTGCAACCCTATGGACTGTAGCTCACCAGGCTCCTCTGTCCACGGGATTCTCCAGGCAAGAATACTGGAGTGGGTTGCCAAGTCCTTCTCCAGGGCATCTTCCCAAGCCATGGATCAAACCCATGTCTCTTACATCTCCTGCACTGGCAGGCGGATTCTGCCCACCTGGGAAGCCCACTATAATAATTACTACACAAAAATCCCTCTTCTTTATTCAAAAATATATATTAAGCACATTTTTTTCTAGGCATTGGGAGTATAAGAATGAACAAAAAGAAGTCTGCTGTCTTGAAAGTTCTCACCCAACAAAAAGATATAAAGCTATAGCTATTGGAAAAGCTACACTTTCACTTTATTGGAAAAGAGAAGGAAAATTATTGTTACTTACAAATTATGTAAGTTTATGTACAGCAGTTTATATAGAAAATAGATAATAAACTGAAAATGAACTAGAATTAATAAGTGAAATTAACAAGATAAATGCCCCCAAATTAATATTAGGAGGAAATGTTATGCACAAAGTAAGATAAAGATAAAATAACTAGGTACCTTACCAAGGAATATGGAGACACCAGAATGAATGTGAAGAGTACTCCAAAATTATTGCAAACAACGACTGTAGCCATGAAAGTATAAGACATTTGCTGCTTGGAAGAAAACCTATGACAAACCTAGACAGAATATTAAAAAACAGAGACATCACTTTGCCAACAAAGATCCGTATAGTCAAAGCTGTTTTTCCAGTAGTCATGTATGGATGTGAGAGTTGGACCATAAGAAGGCTGAGTGCCAAAGAATTGATGCTTTCAAACTGTGGTGCTGGAGAAAACTCATGAGAGTCCCTTGAAGAGCAAGGAGATTAAACCAATCAATCCTAATGGAAATCAACCCTGAATATTCATTGGAAGGACTGATGCTGAAGCTGAAACGCCAATCCTTTGGCCACCTGATGTGAAGAGCCAACTCATTTGAAAAGACCCTGATGCTGGGAAAGATTGAAGGCAGGAGGAGAAGGGGGCGACAGAGAAAGAGATGGTTGGATGGCATCATTGAGTCAATGGACATGAGTCTGAGCAAGCTCCAGGAGATGGTGAAGGACAGGGAAGCCTGGTGTTGTGCAGTCCATGGGGTCACAAAGAGTTGGACATGACTGACTGAACACAGCAATGCATGGTAGAGACCCCAAATGAATAACTCTCCCAAATGGCCAAAACCTTCGTCTTAAATGCTATCTTAAAGTGTCTAGGGCTTACCAGGTGGCACAGCTGGTAAAAAATTCACCTGTCAATGCAGGTGATACAAGAGATGTGGGTTCAATCCCTGGGTTGGAAAGATCCCCTGGAGTAGGAAATTGCAACCTTTAACTAAAAGCAAAAGTGGGTGTTGTGGGGTAGGGATCTGGGACTTCCAAGGGGAGGAAAACAATTCATGTGGAGAAGGAAAACCAAATGTTTGGTAAACAAATGTCTACTGTTTCGTGCAGAGATGGTGGGGCACAGAGAGGAAATTTAACAAAGAAGCCTTGCTGGGTTCCTTGCTGCCTACCACACCTGGTTAGTTCATAAAATATTTATCTATGGTGATAGCGCCCTTCCTGGAGCAAGTCCTCAATCTACATTCTTTTGGGCAGTTATAGGGAAGCCTGGAGTAAGAAACAGCAACCCACTCAGGTATTCTTGCCTGGAAAATCCCATGGATAGAGGAGTCTGGTGGGCTACAGCCTGTGGGGTCACAAAGAGTTGGACTCAATTGAGCACATGTATGCAGACAAGGAAGGTCAAAAGTTCTTCTTTTGGGTCTTAAAAATAATCAGCCTAAATTAATCCTCATGCCTAAAGAACACATTTCGGAGTGGCAAATTTTGCTCTGTACATGTTATACTAAGTCACATATTTTATAAATTAAATGGTTATTTATATACAAAAATATAAATGATACATTAAAAGTATATAATAAAATATATGTATAGTTTTGTGAATTTCACCTCAATAAAAATGTAAGTATACAAAATTACAGAAAAAAATATAGATGTATAGCTCAGTTGGTAAAGAATCTGCCTGCAATGGAGGAGACCCCCAGGTTGATTCCTGGATCAGGAAGATACCCTGGAGAAGGGTTAGGCTACCCACTCCAGTACTCTTGGGTTTCCCTTGTGGCTCAGCTGGTAAAGAATCCACCTGTAATGCAGGAGACCTGGGTTCAATCCCTGGGTTGAGAAGATGCCCTGGAGAAGGGAAAGGCTACCCACTCCAGTATTCTGGAGAATTCCATGGACAGAGGATCCTGGCAGGGTACAGTCCATGGGGTTGCAAAGAGTCAGACACAACTGAGAGATTTGCACACACACCACTTCCACTTCTATACATGAAATCATGAAAGAAGTCAAAGGAAAGGATGAACACACTTGACCAGTGAAAATATGTATAATTTTGTGTATCAGACTAAATATCAAAACCATACTATATGGATGGGATTCTGAAAGAATTTGAGTCATTATGTCACCAAACTCGTCCTTTTCCATTTGCAACTCTTCTCTGCCTCTCTAACAATTGCTAGAAAAAAGGAAAAAAAAAAATCAACTCCACTTGTTCATCTGATCTAGAAGAATATCAGACATATACATAAAATTTGTTTCATAGCTTGCAACAGTATGAAATAAGCCTTTAGCATAGGCTTTATAAAGACACTATTTACGCCCACAAAGCATTGAATTTAAGAAGAAACCATCTATAACAAGATTTGTCATAAGTCTTAGTTTGTTTCACCTATAAACAGATTTTATTAGATATTTATTTAGATACTGTGGCCAGATTGCTTTAGCTTTGAAATTAAGTTTCCAGGTTGGCAGTGGAGTTTTAAATACTTCAATTCTAGAAAGGCAGCAGCTTTTAACCTTTGTATTTCTCTTTTAAAAGCTAATTAGGAAATCAAATCCAAAAGGACTGAATCCATAAAATGTTGGCTTTGTAATACTGATGGAACAATTTAAGTCACTTGCTATTTTGGTGTCATCTCCTGATTAGTCACTGGAATGAGATACTCAAAAAAATCTTAAAAGATTTTTAAAAATAATTTAGGAGCTCCACCACTTTTGTTAATGTTAGAAGCTTTTATTACTTGGAAAATTAAATCTGAAGAGAAGTATTTTAGACTTTATATCACCCCTGCTAAAGGTTTCCTTCATTTATTATGCACTTGATCAGTCGGTAAACTCTGGGGAGAACTCCTGGCCGTGGTGTCAGCTGGAGCTGCAGAGCCTGCCCATAATCTCTGTGGGCGCCCTGGTGCCCTGTGGGCACTCACCACAAACAGCTGGAGTCCACTGAGGGAAGAAAGCAGCACTAAAGCTCTTTTTTTTTACCTCCAAAGGTGTTTCCAGCCCGTGAGCACTTGAAATGCTCAGTGACATTCAAAATTCCCCTTTCCTTCAGCAAAATGTCTGTTTACAGCTAGGACCTTCGACCTCCTCCAATGAGTCTAAAGTATCTCCTTTTATCTTAAATATGGCCAGGATCCTATGAAATCCCGGTGTGCAGGGAGACCCAGGCGTGCGTGCCTCGGCAATGAGCTTCCCCAGTCAGCATCTCCATCTGAACTTTCCTCCCTTAAATACCAATCGTGTGGAGCATCTTTCTGGTTAATTTAATCCTCAAGAACAAACAGGTCTTTTTTTCTGTTGGACAAATGAAACTCCTGAAAGTGAGTGGGACCCTGTGGGGCCCTCCCAAGGACAAATCCTTTCCATGTCCCTGTTTCTTATTTGTAAGAAATAGGCGTCCTTCCGGGTCCTTGATTTTCCCTGAGCTCCAAAGGGAAGGTTCAGACAGTTGTTATGCAGGGACGAGAGAGGGTGCAGAAACAGGGGAGGAGTGAGCAGGAAAATACAGTGCAGCAACCCGAAACGTGTCCTGGGACCTCCTCAAGGAACGAAACAGTCTATGTGGAGCTGTGAGTCCTTCCACAGGAGCAAGGCCCTCCCCGCCCTGGCTGAGGGTGACTACCTCAGGCTGAGCACAATGAGCCCCAGACCACTGGAACCAGAAGGCTGATGGTTGAGATTCCTGGGATCCCACCGTTACCTCAGCACCAACCAATCGGAAGAAAGTCACACACTCCCAACATTTTGCCCATAAAGCTCTTCCCTGAAAACCAAAGCGAAGTTCAGAACTTTAGAAGAGCTTAGGAGAGGTGGATGTGCCAGTGTGTAATTTAAACAGTGTGTGCAGATGGCCAATGAGAGGAGGGGAAAGCAGGCTTACTCCTGAAGATGTGCCAGTCTTGGATCTAAATTCCCAGACCTTGAATACATGCTGATCCTAGTGTGCAGGGCCAGGTTCAGGATATGGGTGGTCGCTGATGCCATGCCCAGAGGGGCACTCTGTTCTGTAGGCAACAGGGAAGCCACTGAAGCTGGGAGGTTAGAGTGATTGGATCTGAGCCAGACCTTCTAGTAGCGGTGCGCAGAAGTTCTGGGACTGTTCCATTCACCCCAGCAGGGAGGGTGGGAGCCCCAAACTGAGGCCAGACAGGACAGAGAGCAGATTCAAAAGTGCTAGGGAAGATAATTGACAGGATTTGGAGCCTGTTTGGATTTGAGGTTGAGAGGCGGAGACATTAAAGAAAACTTGTTCATTCATTCAATTCTGATTTACAGCCTACTAAGTACCAAGCTGAGGACTTCTGAGCCCTGAGGATAAAGCAGTGAATTAGACATTAGGGCCCTCATGAACTTATATTCTAATGAGGAAGAAAAGCAAATGGGTTTAAATGAATTTAGGATTCAATTTGTAGTTAATGCCCTTTCTATTAAATCCGTCTTCTCATATATCAGGCAGCATACAGGAGAAATGGACAAATTTCCAGAAAGTAAAACGAGCTCTTTAATTTAACACTCTGATGGTGATCCATAGACAGAGTATCTGGGTGCTGGAGAGAATTCAGGACTTGTTCTTCGATGCAGTTGGACCCTGTATGGAAATCAGACATACGAGGGTCAAAGGAATAACCAGGGCTGTCTCTTGTGATCTTTGTGCCACGTGGCAGCAGGAAGCATGAGGGACATGCTCGAGCCAGAGATGCAGTGACTCGTTCATTGTTCTACAGTCAGGTACACATTTGTTAGTTCAACAAATATCCATCATCTGACTGCTGGGGATATCGCACTGAAAAAGAGAAGGTGGACCCCTCAATTCATGGGACTTGCATTGCCCTAGGGAAGACAGATAGTAAACAGGTAAAGAAACTACATAAGATCAGTATAGAGCTACCTATTGCTGCTGTAAAAAAATATCATAAACATAGTGGCTTAAAATGCCACAGATTCATTACCTTATGATTTTGGAGTTCAGAAGTCTGAAAATGGATCTTACCAGCTGAAATCAAGGTACCAACAAGACTGCATTTGGAGACTCCATTTTCTCAGTGTCTCTAACTCTCAAGGCCCCGGCATGGCTGGCTCACAGCCCCCATCCTGCCCCAGCCTCACTCTGACCTCCACCTTCTTTGTCTGTGGTCCTCCCTGACCCTGATCCCCCTGCCTCCCTCATGTAAGGGTTCCTGCCCCACCCAGATAATCCAGCATCATCTCCTCAACTCAACACGTTTGACTTGATCACATCTGCAAAGTCCCTTCTGCTATGCAAAAGGACAAACATATTGACAGGATCTGAGGATAGGATGGGATATCTTTGGGGACCGTTATTCATCCAACTAGGGCTTCCCAGGTGGCGCTAGTCTTAAAAATAAAAAAAAAAAAAAAACCACCTGCCAATGTAGGAGGCGTAAATGACATGGGTTCGATCCTTGGGTGGGGAAAGATCCCCTGGAGGAAAAAATTGCAACCCACTCCAGTATTCTTGCCTGGCGAGTCACAATTCATGGAGTCGCCAAGAGTCAGACACGACTGCAGGGACTTAGTACACAGGCACATTCATCCAGCCACATTCAAGTTCTGACTTCTATGAAAACGATAAAGCAGGGTAAGCAGACAGAGAGTACGACTGTGGAGAAAAGGAATAAGAGGAGAGGTCAGGTTGGGGGTCTGATTATATAAGGTTCTTAAAGTGTGGTTAGCACTTAGGAATTTATTTCCAGTGTGTGGGGAAAACTCTGGAGGACTAACCGGCTAAGTGTGGCATAATTTGATTTGCAGTTTTGAAGGTTTTCGTTGATGCTGTGTAAAGAAATTCTTAAGGAATTTTCTTCCAAAGAGGAACAGAAAAAAGGGACTGAAGGGCAATGTGTGGTCAAGGGAGGTGTTTTGTTGCTTTTGTTTTGATTCAGTTTTTCACATTGGAGATATACCGGCAAGTCTATGTGCCTGTGGGAATAGTCTAGAAAAGAGGAGAAGTGGATAACGGGGAAGAGAAGGGGTTAAAAGTAGAGGCAAGGTCCTTGGCTCCGCAAGAAGGCCATGGGGTCCAGTGCACAGGTGGAGGGTTAACGCACTATGGGGGCAGAGACCATTCTTAAAGTGGGGAAGGTGAAGCCAGAGGGAAGAGACAGAGGTAGGGAGACCAGTGCCCCGCAACTCCTTCCCTGCTGTGATAAGAATCAAGGGCATCGCTGAGTGTGTGTGTGGGGGGGAGGGTTGGAAGGGGGGTGTTATAGGAGAAAAGTAAGTGTGAAATATTTGAGAGTTAGAGGGTGCTCTGACTATGGAACTGTTGTGGGTTCCCTGTGCGATGTTGAGAGCCCCTTGAGGACATTCATTTAAAGCCAGCAGCATTCTGTGCATGCTTTTTTTTTTTTTTTTTCTCCATCCATTATCAGCTGCTTGGGAACAGTAAAGAAGAATGTGAAAAGTTGGATTTGATCAAGATTTGAGTTTTCAATGTGATCACAATGGAGAGAGAAGGTAAGAAGGGATTTGAGGGTGATGTAAGGGAACAACTATAAATACGGAGTCTGGCATCTAAGTTGTATAACGGAGAGAACTGAGGACCTAGGACAGTGATGGGCAGCAGAAAGAGGTAGAGTCCAAGCATGAAGGTCTGTGCTGAGTCACTTCAGTCGTGTCCAGCTCTTTGTGACTGAATGAACAAGAGCCCACCAGGCTCCTCTGTCCATGGGATTCTCCAGGCAAGAATACTGGAGTGAGTTGCCATGCCCTCCTCCAGGGGATCTTCCTGACCCAGGGATCAAACCTGTCTCCTGTGGCTACTGCATTACAGGTGGACTCTTTACTGCTGAGCCACTGGAGAAGCCCCAGATAGAAGGTCTAAGGGGGTAAAAAAATTATTGATATGGAGGTATTAGAGTGAGATGAAAAAACAGGAGGTCATGACCAGAGAGGGATGCCTCAAGTTGAAATTTTGAAAGAGATACATGTAACAGGTAACAAAGCACACCATGGGTTTGGATAACTAAGGTGCAATGGAAGATAAGCTCATCAGAGGTAAAGACAAACTATTGGACAAATTATCCCTAGATGTCTGTATACATAAAAACACAAAGGATAATATAATAGTGATAGGGATGCTTCCAGTAATTCTGGGCCTAAATCCTTCAACTAATTAGGCAAAAGATTAGAAAGATGGTAAGTCATTATTAAAAAGAGGGTATCGAGCGTATTATGGGATGCGGCGGTGGAATGGCGCTGGGCGCGTGATTTTGAACAAACCCGGGTCTGTGTCTCGGAGGCGCCGCCGCCGCCGCGGCTGCTGGGAGCCGAGGGAGCGCGGCGTGAGAAGGAGGCGGCGGCGCCGCCGGCTTTGTGGTGTCTTCTTCGTGTTTGTCCATTTTCCTCGCGAAGCCCACCGGCCAAATGTCATAATGTTCCCGAGGTGCACGGGGTAGGGAGCGGGCCAGCACTCAGCTTGGCCAAGCAACGTTGTTTATTAAGCTACATGATGAGAGATGCTGGTGGAGCTGGCACCTGATCAACTTTCTCGAAGGAGAACGATCATGGAGGTGGTGCCAGCTGAGGTGAATAGTTTGCTTCCAGAGGAGATAATGGACACTGGTATAACTTTAGTGGATGATGATAGTATTGAGGTTGTTATTGTTTCATCCCCAATTCCCATGGAGACAGAACTGGAAGAAATTGTCAACATAAATTCTACTGGTGACTCTGCAGCCACGCCCATTTCCACGGAACCAATCACAGCGCACAGTAACCACACTACCCGAGTTGCAGTGAACACCACAGTCACTAAAGCAGATTCTAATACCACAGTGAAACCAGCTTTTCCAAGTGGCCTTCAAAAACTTGTTGCTCAGACTCCTGTGACTATATCAGCCAATCCGATTATTTTAAACAAAGTATCACAGACATCTGATCTTAAACTTGGCAATCAGACCCTTAAACCAGATGGACAGAAGTTAATTTTAACAACTTTGGGCAAGTCTGGTTCACCAATTGTTTTAGCACTACCCCATAGCCAACCCCAGGCTCAGAAAGTTACAACTCAGGCCCAGTCAGGAGATGCTAAGTTACCACCGCAGCAAATTAAAGTAGTTACCATTGGAGGGAGGCCAGAGGTGAAACCTGTCATTGGTGTCTCAGCATTGACCCCAGGAAGTCAACTGCTTAATACTACAACTCAGCCCTCTGTGTTACAGACCTAACAGTTAAAAACAGTACAGGTAAAAAAAAAAAAGAGGGGGCTTCTTAATGAAAATGCATGTTAAATATTAAATTGATTCATAGTTGTATGTGTAGGGTGATTAAATGCATAGTTGTTACTGAAAAAAAAATAAATAAAAAAAAATAAAAAGAGGGTATCAAATAGTATAATTGAAGACATTGTGTGGGATCAGGGAGGCAGGAAGAATGATGGTCTGGAAGTGATAATGAAAAGTATCACCACTCTAGGTCCAATGGTCCATGGAGTGCTGGGAAGGAAGACAGCCATTATTTGAGAGGGCCTCAGCGACTGAAGTAACTTAGCAACAGCAGCAGCAGCGAAAGCTGGGATTTCCCAGGTGCCACTAGTGGAAAAGAATCGCCTGCCAGTGCAAGAGATGCAAGAGACCTGGGTTCGCTCCCTGGGTTGGGAAGATCCCCTGGAGGAGGGCATGGCAACCCACTCCAGCATTCTTGCTGGAGAATCCCATGGATGGAGGAGCCTGGCAGGCTATACAGTCCATGGGGTCGCAAAGAGTCAGACATGACTGAGCGACTGCATAGTCACAAGGGAAAAGACTGGCCTCAAGGGACAGCTAGGTATCCACAGGAACAAGAAAACGTAAGGCACTTTGAGGCTTAGGATTTAGGGGATTTTGCTGATAACACTGAGTTCTAGAGAACACAGATGCCAAGTGTGGAGGCTCAGCGAGTAGGAGCTGGACTTGGAGAGAGCTTCATAGACCCGGGCGGGGGTGATGCTCTGGGCATCCATGGGATCCGTCTGATGTTCTGTCCAGGCAGAGGCCAGCATCTTTCTGTAAAGATCCAGAGCTTTGTGGAACATAAGCTCTCTGTCAGGAAGACCACTCAGCTCTGGCCTTGCAGCCTTAGATTCACAAACACGTGTGGGTGGCCATCCCAGTAAAACTTCATTAGAAAAAGCAGGCATTCAGCCGACCCCTGCCTGAAGTGGCATTGGCTGAGTGCTGGGGACTGTTATCTGGGTGGCTTCAGGGATAAAGCAGGTGGAGGTCAGAGAGGGATGCTGAGAATAGTATTGTCAAGAGCAGTCTGTGTTATTCTAGGGCCCTGAACCCCACCAGTGGGGTGAGGGCTGGGGTTCTCTGGGGAACCTAACCTCTGTGTGGCCCACCCAGACCCTCTGACGTCTCCTGGGTCTCGGCTAGACTAGCAGCAGGTAAAGAGTGTGCTCATCCTACAGGGCACAAGAAATGAAGGACAGCCATTTTTGAGGGAATGTTGAATACCACTTGCGATGTTGACTTTGAAGTGTCTGTGAGACATCAAAGTAGAAACGACCCATCAGACTAGGATCTGGAGCTCACAAGATTTCTGCACGGGATGTACAAATGAAGGCGTCTTCCTTGGGTAAAGGATAAATTGAAGTCTCACCCAGGCTCCAATTGAAGGCCATCTCCTTGGGAACATTTAGGGCAGGCAGAGATAGTCAGATTCAGAAATCCCCTCTGAGTCCTGAGGTTTGCAGTTTTATATACTGATAAGATCAATCCCATGTTTTCTAAATCCCATCCTCATTTTGTGCTGGATGGGCACCAAGATTCTGAAGAATATAAGATGGGAAGTGTCCACTGATCAGATAAATGCACTTCTTGCTTGAGGTTGTGTAACCCAGGAATGAGTGCATGAAAAAAGTCTTGAATCTCCTGCAATTTTTCCTAGAGCAGCACTGATTAATGAGTTAAGGGTTGAAATTCCCTCTCTCCTTTGGATGGCTCATTTTTCTGCCCATCATCATCACCTCTAGAAGACGACAAAGAAATGAAATCGTTTAACATTACTACCAATTAACGTCTTCTGTGGAGAAGCTAATGGAAACTCTTGCATAAGTGGATGCTTTTAGGTTGTTTCTTTTTGGGCCCTGAGAACCCAGAAAATCAGTATGAGGTCGTGGAAATGTGGTTTGTGCAGAGAATCTGAAGACCTGAATTTGAGATGGTTTAGATACAAACAGAAGACGTGACCTGGGGATCCTCACTTAACCTCTCTGCCCGCTAGTATTCTGACTTGCAAGTGCCAACTGCATGCTAAGCATATGCCAGATGCTTTGCATACCCCTTGCTTCATTTAATAATTCCTACCTAAAACAAGGTTTCTGTGAGAGCCATGGGAAATGGATACAAAAGCACTTTGTAAACCATAAAGCAATATACTGGGCTTCCCTGGTGGCTCAGACGGTAAAGAATCATCCTGCAGTGCAGGAGACCTGAGATCAATCCCTGGGTTGGGAAGATCCCCTGGAGAAGGGAATGGCAACCCACTCCAGTATTCTTGCCTGGAGAATTCCATGGACAGAGGAGCCTGGAGGGCTGCAGTCCATTGGCTTGCAAAGAGTCGGACACAGACACACACACACACACACACACACACACACACAGAGCAGTATACCAGTGTAAGGCGTTCTGTAACACTAATCGCTTGTTTTCTGTGGCCCTAATTGCCATAAAAATAACAGCCAATTTGCCCATGCCTGAAAGCCTCATTTTTTGGTTCAGTTTTCTTTGGTGTTGCTGTTTTCCCTCATTGTTCTCAGGTTAAGGAAACATCCCATTTACTGCTTATGTTTTATACTAAAGTCACCAAACTCAGAAAAAGGGAAGGTGAAGTTCCAGAATTTTTCGGTGATCTGAGCCCCAGTCCTCTTACTAAACGTGCTGTGCCTTCTATAAAGCCCCGGTCTGCCACCCTTTCTAAAGCTCCCCTTAGCAAAGTAAAGGGTTTGGAAAAGGCATCCACAGGGGTGCTCTTTTCTGGGCAGAGGAGGCACTGCCGTTAGAATATGACGGCATTCTCGCCTTATAATTTACACCTGCATTTCATGTATTTTATTCACTGCCAATAATTATTGAATAATTACTGTGTTCTCCCACTGCGGCCTCTCTTTGTACTCCCAGGTCTTCCTAGGATTTCAGCTAGATTGTTGCCTTTTGAAAGTTTGTTTCCTTCTGAAAAGGAGGCAGGTGGCTTGTAATTCTTATTTTTGAGCCAAGCATTTAAATAGGCAAGCTACCCAGTAGCCTGTCCTGTCTCCCAGGTTTCTGTGTGTACTGATTACTGGAAGGATAACAGGAAGCAGTTAGTCCTAGGAAGTCACTTCTGCTTAAAGACCTTAAAATTCATGTGTTTGCAACTCCCATGTTACCTATTTTCATGTAGTATCTTCCAAATCTGCTAAGCTGATTTGAATTGAGATAAATTAGATCATTTGCAGCTCAACCTGCCTGCCAAATTCAAACTGGCACTTGAAGCACTTTATCTGTGTTTGGGGGTTTGTTGGAAGACAATACCATCAAGACATACACAGTGAAGGAGTTTGTTTGTTTTCCTGTATGGAAAACAAGAAAACTCCTGCTTCTTTTTGTTATTCACTCCCTCTGCTGAAAAAAAAAAGGTCCCAGTCTCTTGGTTAGTCTGTTTTCATATACATCCTATAACTCAGAGCTTCCTGTCCTTTTGCCAGGGGAAAAAAAAAAACAAAAACTGCAGAAATAATAGATGAATCTGAAGTACTAGCTGTAATCTGATGGCTTTATCCATGTGATCTTTTAGCTGTCACTGCTCCTGGGGAAATTTTTGTTAAGACCAGAATCTTTACTCATCACTCCTTTCTGTTAAAAACATATAATTACTCTTGGAAGGAACTTAAACTTTTGTTAGACCCTTAGAGTGCTGACTCTGCGTCCTAGTGTTTATTGGGGCTTTGCCGTGTACTTTATCACCACAGTGGATCTCAATAGGTGATGGTTTAATAAACAAGCCTCTCTTGAACCTTATTATTGAAAGCTAGTCTAGACTCCAAACCTTTGACTTAGTATTGGGCTGTTTGGTGTATTTATTCAACCTTTGAACTTGTAACCAAAATGACCTGAGCCCTGGTATTACAGGATAATTGAATACTTATTATTAGAAGGCAGCTTTCATTGGATAAATACAGATATTGCTCAAATGGGTGGTATAATGTAACACCCAGCACTTACTAAGGCAAAGCTGTTCACACTCATCTCTCAGTTAATCCTCACATCAAGGTCTCCCTAAAGAAGGCAGGTGGAAAGTAGGAAATAATCTGATGCTCTGTTTTGTATCACAGGAGACGAGCTACTTGAAATCAGTTTGGAAATCTAAGCTTGGGACACTCAGAATATCACCTTGTTCCCAGGAGCCTCCTCAGTATGAAGAGCTTCCAAGTGATTTTCCCATAGGAAAAGACATGATAGAGTCATAGGAATGTCTGAAACTTCATTTTATGTTGTTGTAAATAGAGCTCTCCTTTAAACAATGTCCTTCTGTAAGCTCTTTTGTCATGTCACCCAACCGTCTCTATCATAAAAATCTCAGATTTGGGAGATGACTGATCAGCAACCCAAGGCCCAGATTGCTATAAAATGTTTGATAAAGGTGAACCCTGTGTTCATTGCTCAACTTATTCATTTAATAGATACTGCACTAGGGGCTGGTAGTGAAACAGATAAAGCTTGGCTCCTGCCCTGCCCAGGACCCTCAGGACTGCTAAAGTAAACCAGAAACAAAATCCAGGAGATGAGTTAGATGAAGAAATGACTGATCTCAAGAAATAACCTGTACATGGCCAAGATGTTACAACACCTAACCAATACACAATCACACTTGTGTTGAGTCGGAGATATTATCTAACCCAAATACAGTAAATGGAAGAAGCTGGAGTAATTCATTGAGTTCACTTACTCATATATCATATATTTATTGTTCACGTACTTTCTGTGCCCTCATAGAGATTACAGCACTTATTTATCAGTGTCTCTCAGCTTTCCCAGCTGTAAATATATCATCACATCCGTTCATTTGCCTTCACCAAATTGTAGAGGTCATCCTCGATTCATCTCTTTCCTTCAACCACAAACCTTCCCTGACCTCTCACTCCCAACACAATTCAGAAACAAACTTGGCCAGCTCCAAAATACTCTGAATGTACCTCTGCCTCACAATCGCCATGGTCCCTGCTCTTGTCCAGCTCCATCGTCTCTTGTGTGGACTTTGGTGGAGTCCTAACTAATCGCCCTTGCTGTATGCTTCCCTCCCAAACCCAACGCACACACCTTCCAGTTGCAGCTCAGCAGCCAAACTTTTTAAAATGGAAATTGGTTATATATCAATTATATCTCAATTTTTTTTTTAAAGGAAACCAGATTATACTACTTATCAGTGTAAAGTCACTTCCCTTTAATGGAATAGAATTCAAACTCCTTTTGGGGGATGATAAAATCACATACGCTCTAGCCCCTGTTTTTCTCTCCAGGCTCCGCTCCTACCGTTGTGGCCCACTCCAAGCCACTGTGGACTTTCTGTGCCCCAGAGTCACCCACTTCCTTCCCAACTTTGAGCCTGTGTACAGGCTGGTCCTCCTAAATGTGACATGGCAGCTCGGTCCCCTTATCACCCAGATCACACCACAGAGTCACAGCCCCAGTTGTCTTCCTTGCTAGCTCTTCCTTGACCACCATACCACCTCCAGTTTAATTCTCCACATAGCACTTATCATACTTGGAGGGTCCCCTTATTATGGGCTTACATGATCTTGTTTGTCTTCCACCATTAAAATTATAGCTCCTGTTTTTCTATCATGTTTCACTGTTGTGCCTAAAACAGTGCCTGAAAATGTATCCAGTGCAATAAATGTTTGTGGAATAAAAGGATGAATGATGTCAGCTGGAAAAGGAGGGAAGAATGAGGAACTGGAGGAAGAGGGGCAGGGAGGAGAGACCTAGAGATGGAAAGATTCGGAGAGAGGCCAACAAAGCAGGAAGAAGAGTGAGAGCTAGAGACAGTGAGAGAAAGTAACTGAGACTCCAAGGACAGAAAGCAGTTTAAATACAGCAGGAGAATAAAGCGGGGTGTGGAAGAGGGTGGGGAAGGTGAAGAAGGGGCAATGAGCAGTGGGCAGATCATCAAGACGCCTGAAATCCAGGCAAAGGCATTTGTGTTTGATTCTATGGAACCCAATTAAGGTTGGAGCAGGGGAAGTGACAGGATCAGATTTGTGCTTTAGAAAGATCACTGTGGCTGCCGACAGAATGCATGAATTAGAAGAGAGGAGACAGAAGAAAAATTATGTTAACAGCAAGGAATGGTCAATGTGGCAGTTTAAACAAAGGGGAGTCAGAAAGCAAGGGTTTGGCAGTGTTTTTCTAGCACTGTCAGGAAGGAGCAGTCAATCTGCGGTTGGAACACTGTGGCGAATTCAGAGGAAGTATATAATGGTGGCTACCGGCCTGGGTCTGGAGGCAGACAGACCTGGCTTTAACCTCAGATCCATCACTCTGTAGCTCATGAGATCTAGTACAAGTTACCAATTCTAAGCCACAAGTTCCTTTCCTGTAAAGTAGGAATAAAACCTGTGAGCATATGAACTGTTTAGGTCTCTGCCTATTAGGTCAGGATGCTAAATAAGTATTAGTTTTAATGTGACATAATGAGGTGCGCCACGTTATAGCCGTGGACATTCTAGCAAGTTACCCCATGACTGGGATGCACTACCTACAGCCCATAGTCTGCACCTCTTTTGATGTGATTCTCTGCAAGTCAGCAGCTTGTTCATTACTAACTCGACCTCCTACATACCTGACTCATTAGTATCCTGCTGCTAAGTCACTTCAGTCGTGTCCGACTCTGTGCAACCCCAGAGACAGCAGCCCACCAGGCTCCCCCGTCCCTGGGATTCTCCAGGCAAGAACACTGGAATGGGTTGCCATTTCCTTCTCCAATGCATGAAAGTGAAAAGTGAAAGTGAAGTCGCTCAGTCGTGTCCGACTCTTAGCGACCCCATGGACTGCAGCCTACCAGGTTCCTCCATCCATGGGATTTTCCAGGCAAGAGTACTGGAGTGGGGTGCCATAGCCTTCTCTGCATTAGTATTCTGGCTGCCAGTTAAAGCATATTTCCTGATGAATATTAATAAGATAATACCCTGTCTACATTTAGACTCTTGCGTTTGGTTAGCTGGAGTCCTCTCTGGGTAACACCAGACTCAGAGGGGCGTGGCCTCTAAGGCTGTGCTGGGCCGGCCCCAGGGTAGTGGCCCCCCGGCTGCCCCGGAGGCCGCCCCGCTGTGCACGTGGACTCCCCGCTGTGCACGTGGACTCCCCACTGTGATACTCTTCCACAGGGTAACTCTTCCATTGCTGCAAATGTCTTATTTATCTTCCCCCTCCCTCCCACCTCCTGTTGAAGATGGATAGCCACATAGAATAAGAAATCACCAGGGCTGTTTTACAGTTCCGCGCTTCAAATGGGTCAGGAGTGATGCCCGCCGAGGCATTTGATGTGTTTTTCTTTTCATCTGTCTTTGGGGGAAAGGTCTATATGTTATAGATTTAACATTTTTAGAAACTTAATAGGCTCATTTAGAGATAAATATTTTAAACGGGCCCACCCATGAGTTGCTTTAACTATACCTTATTGCGGCATTATCACAGAGGCTTCAAACCTCCGGGGCCCAGAAACCTTTTAACACTCTGTTTAGTAAACGATAAACTTGGTTGATGATCTGAGTTCACTCTCCCTTAGTGCAGATCAGGCTGCCGAGGCAGTGATACTTGAGTCATTTGAATGTCAGTCTAACAGCACGAAGGTCTCTGCCACACACCATCAGCGCCCCCAGGCCATTTACACTTGTGATTGGCTTACTTCACAGCCCAGGGCCTTCCCCGAGCTGCTGTCATTCTGACCCCGAGGCCGCCCTTCACAGCCTCCCGACTCCAATCCCCACATCCTCTTTCAAGCCGATGCAGAGCAGAAGTTGACCTTGTTCCATCAACCACTTACCCACACAGACCCAATTAATCTCTGGTTGCCAGTCAGTCTACCTCACTCCCCTCCTTGAATACTGTAGAATCTCACCGAAGGGATGCCTGGGCTGCGCTTGCCTCCACGTGGGACAAGCTGTGGCTGAAACAGATGCTGTCTATGAAAGGATTTGAGGGCCCTGGAGACCAAAGGCCTCTTCTTGTGGAGTGTTAGGGTGTGGGAACCTCCCCGACTCCTTTCCTTTGCTCCGCAGGGTTGCTTTCCAAGGATAAGAAATTCCTGGGTAATTAATCAATTGCTTCTAACCCAGGAGTCTGCCCTAGGACAAATTCCGCACAAAAATAAGGGGATATGGATGATAATGGGCACCAAGAAGGCATTCTGCATGTCTCAAGAGGCATGAGGGTGCTGGGTGCCTGTGCATAGTGGGTGTCCTGGTGAGTTCAACCATGGATGGATTTGGCTTCAGTCAGGGACACGAAAACATAAACCAGTTGGTGTTTCAACAAATGGAGGACAGAGGTGTAGTAATAGAATGAGGACTGAGTTTAGCGGTCAGTGTTGAGAATGTTCAAAATGTATGCAGATCACTTATAAGGTGATACCAATTGTCTCCATGAGAGGCCTGTGTCAGCCCTGACCTGGACTTGATGAACTGCTCACCAATGAGGAGAGTGAAACTTGGACTTGGGGAACAAGGCCTGAAAAGAAAGAGGGCCTTGCTCATGGAAGGAGAGCCTCGAGCAGGGAGGAAGCTCAGTGGTCCCACACCCCTTCTGACCCCAGGAACAGCATTCCAGGGCACCATCCCTGGAGTCTGTGAGGCCCACCCATTGTAACAACAGCTGGGAAGATACTTGGATCCTGTGGTAGGCAGAAGAAGGCTCCCACCACTCAACACATCCATGTCCTATTCCCCCGAAACTTTGAATATGTTAAATCACATGGTAAAGGAGAATTACAGATGGAAAGTTAGGGTCCCAATCAGCCGACTGGGAGATGGGCAAGATTATTCTGGAGTATCTGGGTAGCCAAACGCAGTCATAAAAGTCTTCAAAATTAGGAGAGGGACACAGAAGAGGAGGTCAGAGTGATGACTGCAGAAGGACATGGGCTTCCCTGGTGGCTCAGTGGTAAAGAATCTGCCCACCAATGCAGGAGACACAGGTTCAATCCCTGGACCAGAAAGATCCCCCATTCCAAGGAGCAAGTAAGCCCATGGTCCACAATTATTGAGCCTGTGCTCTAGAGCCCAACCACAAATACTGAGCTACGAGCCACAACTTCTGAAGCCTGTGAAAGGTTGTTGTTGAATCACGCGAATACACCGGGATTCTTGGCCCCCGGAGGAGAAGAATTCAATCCGGGGCCAGAGACGAAGCTTGATCGCTCAGAGCTTTTGTGTAATAAAGTTTTATTAAAGTATAAAGGAGATAGAGAAAGCTTCTGACATAGGCATCAGAAGGGGGCAGAAAGAGTACCCGCTTGCTAGTGTTAACAACAGTTATATACTCCAAAGAATGTCTGGAGGTTGTAAAGACCTCATCAGACCTACTCCCATAATTTACATTTTAAGATAACACTGTCCTCAGGCAAGATACATCCTTGTAAAGACCAGGTCTACTCCCATAATTAACATTTTAAGATAACAGAAGGTTGAATCCAAAGACTGTCCTTAGGCAGGATACATTATTGTTATATAATCCTTGTAAAGACCAGGTCTACTCCCATAATTTACATTTTAGGATAACAGAATTAGCCAGAAGCTTTAATCCAGAGACTGTCCTTAATCCAGAGACTGTCCTCAGGCAGGACACATTATTGTTATATAATCCTAAGGAATGTAGAGAAGGAAAAAAAGTTTGTCCTTTCTTCCTCCTTGAGAATTCCAGACCCCTCTCTCCTTGGGGACCCCTAGACTCCTTATCAACCTGCCTAGGAAATGACTCTCTCACCTGGACGCCTAGAGACAGTGCTTAGCGGCAAGAAAAGCCCCCTTGGTGAGAAGCCCACACACTGCAAGCAGAGAAAAGCTCACACACCAACGAAAACCCAGCACAGTCAACGACAACAAAAAAGACTGACTTCACTCTTATGGCTGCTTTTGCAGATGGAAGGAGGAGACCACAGAGGCAGGAAGAGTCTGCACTGGATTCTCCCCTGGAGCCGTGAGAAGGAACACAGTCCTGTGGATGCCTTGACTGTGACTCCATGAGACCCACACTGAACTTAAAATCCATAGAATGTGTAAAATAGTACATGTGTGTTGTTTTCAACTGCTCTGTTTGTGACCACCTGTTACAGCAGCCACAGAAGACTAGTGCACGTCCCTCCCAAGAGGGAGATCCAGATGCCCTCTCACCAGGGATAATTTGTCCAAAGTAGTGAATCATTTTTCAGTCTCTGAGGCAAGCACCTGCTCATCTTTAACCAAAAGCTAAAAGCTTCCCAATTCCACTCTCTCTTTTGGCATGTGGCGTGTAAACCAGCTCCTCCGTGGCTGCAGGCATTCATTCAGAAGCCCTGCGTGGGCAGCTAAGGGAAGAGCATCCATTATTGGAAGTCAATGTGAAACTTACCTTAGAACTTTTCAGCCCGCTACTTCAAAAGAAGAGCTAAACACGAAGGGTGTTGTTAGAGATCCAACTGCGCAGCTTTAGGAAAACAAATTCAGAGACAAAACGTGTCCCATATCTCAAGTTTACCTTTATTGTTCCAAAGAATGGCAGGGATCCTAGAAGACTGTCATCTTAAAGTGCCATGTGTGGAGTTAGAGACGGAGTGGCAGTATTAATGGAATTGCCTTGCTTTAGTAGGGTTAGGGAAAATCCTCAACATTATTTTCCTGCCGTTTTCTAAATTAAATTTATAAGAAATATTATGTATCCTGCTGTGCAGTGTGAAAGCTGTATTCTTGTAAAGGGCTTATAATCATATTAAAAAGCTGGAGGGTGAAGTTTGTTCATGCCATCAAAGTCACAAAGTAAAAAATAGAGTCTCACATTGTGCATTTTTATAATGGTAATACCTTTTGGCGTATAAAACACCACAAAGTGCTGTCCTGATACTGTTCCGTTAATCCTCAGGACATCCCCACTGGGGAGGTATATTTTTATCTCCTCTTTGCATATGGGAAAACTGAGGCACAGCGAGTGTTGGCAGTTTGCCTGGGCCCGCCGGCGGGTTGGCAGCACAGCTGGCATCGAAACTCCAGGCTCTTAGCCCGAAGATGACTCGCGCCGTTCATCAGAAGACAGTCCTCTCGCTAATCTGCCTTTCTGCAGGTACACACGCAGCTCCAGGAGGACTCCGGCATTGCTCAAATTTTATCTTCAGGTTCCTCAAGGAAAAAGTCCTAGAGATAGATATTTTTGTTAATTCCACTATATCTGCTTAAAATATTCATGAACAGTCAGTAGCTTGGGGTGGGAGGGTTCAGAGCAGGGGCATTTTGCAAAGTGAGTGGGAACGTGGATGCTCGAGGAAAAGCTGATGAGGACAGGGTCTGGAGAGCTGGAGCAGGACCGGCGGGGCTGGATGCTCCCACGGCGGCCCTGCAGCCGGGAGCACTGGTCTCCCACAGACCAGGAGACAGCACTTTCAGGAAGTCACGGGCGCTCAGGAAGCTCCGGGCACAGAGGTCACTCCTCTTTTTCTGCAGACTTAGATTTCAGCCTGGCTCATAAGCCACTGCTTGGCATGCTGTCAACTAACTCTCAAGATCCCCAGTCTTGAGCATCTCGAGAGAAAACTAGAGTGACTTAAAATCTCTAGCTCTGCCCTGTGCCCTTGAAGAAGTGGGAGGGCCCAAATCCCCTTCTCCCTGCTCATTCCCATGGCCATGTGTCCCTGAGAGACAGAAACAAAGGCTTGAGCATCTTACGAACAACAGACTGAGAAAGTGACTTTTTAAGCCCTGTGGTGCTGGACTTAGTCACTCAGTCATGTCCAACTCTTTGTGACCCCATGGACTATAGCCCACCAGGCTCCTCTGTCTATGGGATTTTCCAGGCAAGAATACTGGAGTGGGTTGCCACGCCCTCCTCCAGGGATCTCCCCAACCCAGGGATCGAACCCAGGTCTTTTGAATTGCAGGCAGATTCTTTACCAGCTGAGTTATGAGGGAAGCCCTTAAGCTATGTGCAGGCATGAATCTCATCATGTTACTCCTTCAGCCTCACTAGAACTAGACTAACCCTATTGTTACACAAGAGGAAAAGTTGTCCACTTAGGTCAAACTACTAGTGAGTGGTGGAGCTTGGATTCCATTCAGGGCTGACAGGACTTTCCTACCTGCTTTGAACCACCACACAGCTCCTTCACTGCTAATGAAGTTCTGTATAGTCAAAGCTACGGTCTTTCCAGTAGTCATGTATGGATGTGAGAGTTGGACCATAAAAAACGCTGAGCACCAAAGAATTGATGCTTGTGAACTGCGGTGTTGGAGAAGACTCTTGAGAGTCCCTTGGACAGCAAGGAGATCCAAACAGTCAATCTTAAAAGAAATCAACTCTGAATATTCATTGGAAGGACTGATGCTGAAGCTGAAGCTCTAATACTTTGGCCACCTGATGTGAAGAGCTGACTCATCGGAAATGACCCTGATGCTGGGAAAGATTGAGATCAGGAGGAGAAGGGGACAACAGAGAATGAGATGGTTGGATGGCATCAACAACACAATGGACATGCTGCTTCTGCTGCTGTTGCTGCTAAGTCGCTTCAGTCGTGTCCAACTCTGTGTGACCCCATAGACGGCAGGCCACCAGGCTCCCCCGACCCTGGGATTCTCCAGGCAAGAACACTGGAGTGGGTTGTCATTTCCTTCTCCAATGCATGAAAGTGAAAGTGAAAATGAAGTTGCTAGTCGTCTCTGACTCTTCACGACCCCATGGACTGCAGCCTACCAGGCTCCTCCGTCCATGGGATTTTCCAGGCAAGAGTACTGGAGTGTGTTGCCACTGCCTTTTCCGCAATGGACATGAGTTTGAGCAAACTCTGGGAAATGGTGAGGGACAGGGAAGCCTGGAGTGCTGCAGTTCATGGGGTCATGAAGAGTTGGACACGACTTGGTGAGTGAACAATAGCAACAACAATTGCTCCCTCTGATATCCTGTGACTCTGCCAACCACAAATAGTGATGTACTCAGCATCATTTGCTATTTGTGTCTTTCTTTGGTGTTCCACCAACAAACCTGGTACACCTGACGTATCTTGTTTAGTTTAAGGACGTTTAATCCTCAACACCCTTTAATAAAAATATCAGGACATTGTCCCTAGTCCTTCTTCCTGAGAACTTATTTAAGACAAAGATAGTCAATTCATTTGGACAATTAACATTTTCTATTCCTTTTCTTCCTTTGCCCATATGCTCTATGTGCCAGTATCTATGTTGCAAATGCTCAATTGTTCTGTGAGTTATTTATACAAATAGTTGATTGACTAGCTGCACAAGAGCACATTTTATTTTTTTAATTTTTATTGGAGTATAGTTGATTTACAATGTGTTAGTTTCAAGTGCACAGCAAAGTGAATGAGTTATACATCTACATTTATCCACTCTTAGGTTCTTTTCAGAAGCTAATTTTGGAGCACAGTTTCCATCCCGGGATTAGGATTACCCACAGGGAGATGAGCAGCTTGTTCGCTGGTTCCCTCCTGGAGTGGACTGTCTCACAGACCTGCCGGCCGAGCCTGCCATCTCCTCTCATTTGCACCATCCCAGTCTGTGCCAGTGGCTCCATGACGCCAGCACTGGGGCTCTGTCCAAGAGTTCCTGCTGGCCACATGCATGCTCAGCGGGAGAAGGGAATGGGTCAGAGGTGCTGGGGAGTGACCATCCCTGGCACAGCCCTAACCAGCTGCGAACTGAGTGGAGTGAATCAGAGTTCCACCTTTGGAGCCTCTCAGGGAGAATGTACCACCTTCCAGAGGCCCTTACAGGATACAACCCAACTGCCCACAGAAGTGACCTGCCCTCTAATGTACCCTTCAGTTTCCCATCTCCTTTCCCCACTCCTTGTTGGGGGGCCCCTGGAATAACCTCCCCAGTAACCTCAAGGTTGGCTTCTGGGCATCCCCAACCTAACTCACCCATGTTTCCTAGACTTCTGTCTTCCTTTGTCATCTAAAATATCAGCCTATTGAGTTGCACAGGGCCTTGCAAATCATCTAGCTGCTGACAGACCTCTGGAGAGTGGAGGAATGGCAAGTAGGCAGGACTCTGGCCATTTTCTTCAGTTACAGCAGGGGAATTTCTATATGTTTACCACCTGCTTTCCCAGTAATGTCCCAGCTGAACTGAAGGCTCTAAACCTTGAAAAAGTTGCTTGAAAACCATGGATCTAGGGAAATAGATTTCACCATAGGGGAACCCCATCAGTATTAGTTTCCTATTGCTGCTGTAACAAATTTCCAGGAACTTAAGACCACAGAAATTCATTCTCTCAGTTCTGGAGACAGAAGTTTGAAATAAAGATGTCAGCTGGGCCACACTGCCTCCAAAGGCTCTGTGGGAGGATCTGTTCTGCCTCCTCCAGTGTCTGGTGGCTTCAGACACTCCTTGCTTTGTGACAGCGTCACTCCAGTCTTGGCCTCCATCTCCACATGGCCTTGTCCGCTGGGTTTGCATCTTCTTACTTTTTGATGTCAAAGCTGAAACTCCAATACTTTGGACACCTGATGCGAAGAACTGACTCACTGGAAAAGACCCTGATGCGGGAAAGATTGAAGGCAGGAAGAGAAGGAGATGACAGAGGATGAGATGGTTGGATGGCATCGCCTACTCAATGGACTCTGGGAGTGTTGGACAGGGAAGCCTGACGTGCTGCAGTCCATGGGGTTGCAACTGACCAACTGAACTGACCTGAACTGAACTTTTTGTATTATACAAGGACAGTTCTCATTGGCTTTAAGGCACACCTAAATAATCCAGCATGATCTCAGTTTGTTTATATCTGCAGAGACCCTTTTCCAAGTAAGATGTTGTTTCCCATAGGTTCTTGATATTAGGATGTGGACAGATCTCCTGGGAGCTGCCATTCAACCCATGACATCATCCACAGTGTCTTTGGCCATCATGGCACAAACCAGGAATGATTAGCAATTCCTTCCGTCACAAGGGAGCTGATTCCATCCTTGCTAACCTCATAAAGATAGCCCTTTATGGGCCATCTATTACAAGATAGCCCTTGTAACATGCCAATACCATGCCCAAATCTGCTCTCTATAACTCCCCCCTCTTGTCCTGCTTCTGGAGATACCCAAGGGAAATTCAGTTCCTTTCCAATGAGATTAATAAATAAAGTGAAAGTGAAGTCACTCAGTCATGTCTGACTCTTTGGGACCCTGTGGACTGTAGCCTACCAGGCTCCTCTGTCCATGGGATTCTCTAGGCAAGAATACTGGAGTGGGTTGCCATTTCCTTCTCTAAGGGATCTTCCCAACCCAGGGATCGAACCCAGGTCTCCTGCATTGGAGGCAGACGCTTTAACCTCTGAGCCACCAGGAAAGATTGAATGAATAAAGCTGAGCCTAAAAATGTTGGGTCAGAGAAATATGGAAGTTTGTAACTTCAGGGCAATCTGGATAACTAATTCAACTTAATTCATCAGTTATTACATGCCTATGCATTGCACAGTGGTGGATGGTACAGAAGATTCAAAGGTGGATGAAAGAATCCAGGATCCGCAGAATGTGAGCATCTAGGGGTCTCACAAAAGTAATGACTAGACAAGGGGAAGGGTGACGGAGGTCATAAAGGAGGGTTAACAAAGTGTGCTAGGAGTTAGAGGACAGAGAGGGTACATTTCCATCCTCTCCAAACTATTCTCCACACAGAAGCCAAAACAAGGTTTTTTTGTTATTTTGTTTTGTTCTGTTTTAATCAGAGCATATTCTCTCGGGCTCAAAACTATACAAGTGATTTTTCATGAAAAAAACATCAAACTCCTAGTATGGTCTCCAAAGCTCCTCCAGACTGGGCTCTGCCTGCCTCTCAGCCTTGCAGTCTGCACATTCTCCCTTGCTCTCTGAGAAGGCACCAGTCACTTGAGTCCACGTCAGTCCCTCAACCTTGTCAAGCTCTGTTCTGCCCCAGGGTCACCTCCCTGGGACTCCTGGAGCCTGGAACCCTTTTAACCCCTGTTTTTTCACCATTTAGTTCTCAGCCTCTCTTGATTCTTTCATTGAAGTTGGGTTTCCTGTCATATTCTCTTCTAGCACCTTGATGTTTCTTTATACCACTTATGAATATGCCATCACATGCCTAGATGTGTGATTGTTCGATGTGATTCTTCTATTCAGTAGTGAGTTTATCAGGGCCATTATTTCCACAAGGCCCGCATGGCCTATCACAGAACCCGGATGATAGATGCTCAGTAAAGACATTTGCCAAACAAGTGATTCAATGGTCAAGCAATTCAAGAGCAACTGGATAAAAGGTTTATTCCATTGGTAACATTTATGGAAAATTTTGAAGAGATGGTAGTATTGGGGCAGGAAAAACCTTCCAGGAGAGTGAGGAATATATAAATGGGAAGTTCAGGGCTTAGTGTTTGGAAAGTGGCAAATTACAAAGTTTGGTTTTAATATAAGGATATGTCTAGGACAGGAATCAGCCAAATTTCCTAAGTGGCCAAATGGCAAGGATGTTAAGCTTTGTGAGCTGAGGTGTCTCTGTGGCAACAATTCAACTCCGCCACCACAGTGTGAAAAGTGACATGGATGGCATGTGAACAGGTGGGTATGCTTGTGTTCTAATACAGCTTCGTTTATAAAACAGGTGATGGACCAAATTTGGCTAATGGGTTGCAGCCTGCTGGTCCAGGGAATAATGAGAGGGCTAACTTTCTCTTGAGGTGGTGCAGCACCCCAAATCCTAAACTGTGATTCAGTGAGTTACTAGACAGGTAATAGGCCCACATATGGCCCACAGAACCATAGCAAGCTTCTAGATTAAAACAAAGGTACGTGACTAGAGTGGTTTTTCAATATGATTAATCTGGCAGCATCCTCCAATGAACTGAACCAGAGAGATTAGAGACACAGAGAGGTGTAGTTGGGTGTCTATTGTAATAATAACAGTCTAGGTAAGAGAAGGTAAGAGTCTTACCTAAAAAGATTGAACATGAGTTGATAAGGGAAACTGAGACATTGAGTCTGATGTCTTTATCCTGGGTTAGAAAATGGTGCAAGGAAGTGGCCAGCTGAGTCCCTACATCTGCAAAGTCTAAGGTGTGAGAGCACATCAGTAGGGGATCCAGCAGACAAAGTTTAGCATTCAAGCGAGAGGTCTGAGCTGTGGCTGAGTCTGTGCAGGGAGGGAGGGCGTGATGCCCCCCGGACACACTGGCCACACCCTTCCCCGAGGAGGAGGAAGGCATTGGGAGTTGATCCTGCCACAGAGGCCCAGGAGGCGGGTGGGAAGGGTTCACAGGAAAGGCAAAATCAGGCCCCAACAAATCTGCCTCCAGATGCGAACAAAAAGCAAACCTGTCTCTGGAATTATTTTTAAAACTATATTCACAACATGGTGCATTAACCAGAAATGATGCACAAAAATTAGTGGCGTGAGCCTGGGCTTAAGGTTGGCCCTGCCCTAATCCATTCTGCATGACACAGAAAAGCGACAGACCTATTTGCTTTCTTTATCCTAGGCAGCATCGCATACTGCAAATGACCTGAAAACATCCAATGATCTGTTCATTTGCTAGAGTCTTTCTCTGAGACTGCATTGATAGGTGATTTATCAGGGCCGTGGGGGCAGCACAGGGGCGTTCTCTGCGTTTGCTCTGATGCCAAAGCACATCATCAGGACTGAAGGAAGTGTTTCCATGGAAAACAATGGCTCATGGTTAACACCACCGTGTTGGCACATAACGGGGGAGATGACTGGCGCTAATGTGAGAGCTAAGCGTTCACCGCTGCTCCCCTCTGTCCTTCAGTGGAAGCCTGTCCGCTCCGCACACTCTGGCTGCCGTGCATTCCCAGGAGGAGCGCCGTGTCTGTTCTTACAACAAAGACTTGGCTGAAGGTAAAATCAGGAGGGACAATGTCCGCTGACAGAGGGCTGACAAAGGCTGATTTCACTGGGGTTTTCACTTCTCACTAAGTGAAAGGCATTTGACCGCAGATTCGTGTGGTTAGGCCGGCAGAGAAATTAGTGGTAGGAGAGCAATGATCTCAAATAACCTTTCCTAGAAAGGCCCCAATTTATCCTCACCTGCTGATCCCTGCACACTTTCCAGGTACTCTTGGATGTACACTACTGTTAGTTTCTCTGGATTCTCTTTGTGAAAAATGTACCATTCTGCATTTTGGAGGGGGAGAAAAATAAACATCTTCGGTGGCATTTCCTGGGCTTTTACAATCAAGAAGTAGAAATCGTTTTTCGAAGTCGAAGCTGATGAGAGCTTGTCCTGTACTAGATGAGATGTGAGGTTCCGTGTCTGCAGAGGGAAGAGATGGAGACAGTGCTCTCTGCTCATTGCTGCTCTCCGTCACCAGAAAATTCTCACTCCACCACCTGACAGGAGAGGCTTGCTGACGGAACGAGCTGTGCTGCAAGTGAAAAACAACTGTTACCAATTCAGGTAACAGTGCATGGGATTTTCACAGTGTCACCCGGCTACAGAAAAATGAGTCAGGCACTTCTCTAGAATGACTTTCCATGGAGTCTCTCCGTGAATATCTTTCAAATTTTAACAACACTACAGTGCTGCAAGTGTAAAAGCTACCAGGCCATAAATTGAGCTGTGCTAAGTCTTTCACCTTTGCCCCTATGCATCCATTTTCCCACCGCCTCTGTGCTGCAGGAGAAGCTTTCCCCTAAGCTCCTCTTTCTCTGGCTTCTGATTACTGCTGCTAAGTCGCTTCAGTCATGTCCGACTCTGTGCGACCCCATAGACGGCAGCCCACCAGGCTCCCCTATCCCTGGGATTCTCCAGGCAAGAACACTGGAGTGGGTTGCCATTTCCTTCTCCAATACATAAAAGTGAAAAGTGAAAGTGAAGTCGCTCAGTCGTGTCCAACTCAGCGACCGCATGGACTGCAGCCCACCAGGCTCCTCCGTCCATGGGATTTTCCAGGCACGAGTACTGGAGTGGGGTGCCATTGCCTTCTCTGGCCTGTCCAATAGAAGGCACAACAGGAAACAGAGGAGGGAAGAGGGAGCAGGGTACAGGCCTCTTCCTCGCGGGGGCTGGGGCTCCTGCCCCATCCCCTGCTGGCTTCTTCGTACTTGCCCACACCTCTGGAAGCAGTCCCTTCACTAACTTCTCTTCCGTGAAACCCTTTAAAGACGCGATTACTTTCGTGATTGCTCCCTGAAGGAAACCACAGCAATATTTTAATGATACTCATTGTAAAATATGTAAAGGGGAGTATGGAAATAACTGCATATTTCCTAGTCACAACTTTAACAAGACTATCGGGAAACTTGATAGAATAACTTAATAGAAACTTGATAGACTAATTCTTAACTTCATCTGGAAGAAAAAATATTCAAGAACATGGTTAAAAATTTTCTGAAAAAATATTTAAAAAGCAAAAGTGATGAGTGATGTCTCAATTTAGCTGACACTTCAGTTGATTTTAAAACTTCATTAATTGAAACAAATTAACTTGCACCAGAAGACAGATGAATTAAAGAAAATAGAGCCTAGAAATTCACACAAGAAAATACAGGAATACTGTTAATATTCAGGAATATATTTTATGAAAATGGAAGTATTTCCAATCCTTAAGGAAAATAATGATTCCTTAATAAAAGGTGTTAGGGCAACTGGCCACCATTTGTAAAAAATAAAAAGCTGGATTCCCAACTTCATTTCTTATATCACAACTAATTGAAGAGGAATCAATCATTTTAATGAGAAAAAACAACCAATAAAAATACTAGAAGAACACATATTTATAATCTTGAAGCAAATGTGAATAGGTGTTTCTAATTATGTCAAGAAAATAGAAATAATAGTTTCAGTCTTAATTGTTATGTAAAATACAAAATTCTGTATACTTAAAAAAACTAATAGGACATATACAAAGAAAAAATATTGACAGAACTTAGTGGCACTATTGTAGAATACAAAGCCTGAAATTGTTTTCCCCTGAAAAAAATTAGAAATGCTGGATTAACAGTTTTTAAGCTCTTTAAAATGTATTACTGAGCTGGGAAAAGCATAGTAGTTTGCAGAGGTCAAAAGTAGAATTGTAGAACCCTGTGAGATACGTGAGGGCTGAAACAGTTTTCGCTCTGAAGGTGTCTGCCAACCCTAGTGACCCAGATCTCTTTTTCTGTTGCTTGTACCAGGAGAAGGGGACAAGGTAAAGCAAGGCCCTGCCTGGGACCACTATACCTTTATTGTAAAAGGGAATGAGAACTAAGGCCTGTTGTGTGCCAGGAGAGAGCAAAGAAACTTGCCTGTCACTGCCTTGGCACTGCATGGACAAATCTATTTCCAATGAATGGAAAAATCCTACCCCGAGGATTGGCCAGTCCTCCCAGGGTTCTGCAGTCAGAATTCTCATTATCTGGTGCAGTTAGTCCGAAAACACTTCCAGCTGGCAGTAGCCTCAGGCAACTGGCAGAAGCAAGTACAGATCCTCTGTGTAGGCATAAAAATTCAGCCTAAACCTCAAAGAACTCTAGAGAGAAGATTCCAAAGAAAATAAGCTCACATTCAAAAATAAAGGAAATAAAACACCAAAAGGAAGAGCCAGCAGATACAAACTGGCAAGATGTTTAGACATAAGAATTATCAGATGCTAACTCTAAAGTACTGTGTTTAATATGTGTAGATAAATAAAGGAGAAGCCTGAAAATATGAGGAAGGAATAAGAGGCTACTAGATGCAACAAAGCAGACCTGAAAAAGAAGTGAACAGCTTTCTACAATGAACCATGTAACAGTACATGTTAAAAACAGTGGATGGATTAAACAGAAGATTAGACACAGCTGGAGAGAAATTACTGTTCTGGAAGACAGATTGGAAGAAATTATACAAAGCACAGTTAAGAGACAAAGAAAACTGACAACATCTTGGACATATCTGGGCTTCCCTTGTAGCTCAGTAAAGAGTCTGCCTGCAATGCAAGAGACCTGGGTTCGATTCCTGGGTCAGGAAAATCTCCTGGAGAAGGAAATGGCAACTCACTCCAGTATTCTTGCCTGGAGAATCTCATGGAGAGAGGAGCCTGGAGGGCTGCAGTCTATGGAATATATCTGATAAGAGTTCCCAAAGATGATAGATAGAAGAGAAACAATACTCAATGAGAAAACAGTCATAAGTTTTTAGAATTGTGGAGTGACAGCAAAATTCAAATTCAGGAAATTAAATGAATCTTGGGGAGACTAAATAAAAACAAAGCCACACCTATATAAGTCATAGTGAAATTGCAGGACCTCAAAGACAAATCTAAAAAATATTCAGCAAGAAAAGCATTAGCGCTAAAAAATTTAGCTCTAAAAGATTAACTCTAAAGAATAGCAGTTAGACTGACAACCAGTGTCTCAATAGCAACAGTGCAATTTGTGGAATAATATCATCATTGTAGTAAAAGAAAATATGCAAATGTAAAATCTATTAGGAATGAGAACAGTATAAAGAGAACTTCTCAAAAACTGAGTTTACTACTGATAAAACTACTTATTTTACTACTTGCTTCTCACTAAACGAAATTCTGAAGGCATGTGTAAAATGATTACAGAAGAGTTTGAAATAAAACAGAAATGACACTGGTAAATATGAGATAAATTAAAAAATTGTGTGAAACATTAATTTATGAAATTAAAGAAAGATTACATGTAATTTTGAAGAGTTTAGCAGATGTTAACGTACTTAAGGAGTTGTATTATTTGGAAGAAGAGTGAAACAATAGAATATGTAAATATATATATATGAAGTGTATATATATATATATATATATATATATATATATATATATATATATATACTTCTATGTGGCGCTAGTGGTAAAGAATCAGCCTGCCACTGCAGGATATGTAAGAGACACTGGTTTGATCCCTGGGTTGGGAAGATCCCCTAGAGGAGGAAATGGCAACCCCTCCCAGCATTCTTGCCTGGAGAATCCCATGGACAGAGGAGCCTGGCAGGCTACAGTCCATAGAGTTGCACAGAGTTGGACACGAGTGAAGGGACTTAGCATGAGCACGTTATCTGCACATGGTGCCTGGCAAAGAGCCTTGTGATTTTCTGGGTGATAAGACCACAAAGAACATCCCTTATTCTAATGTTTAGTCTTTGACCCCATCCCTGATACAAGGCTTGGAAACCCTGGTAAATTCTTAAGTGACAAGAGCACTTGGTATGTTTTGTTCTAATGAGGTGACTCCATGTGTGTTCCTGGATGGAGGCTGTTCACCAGAAAGACGGAGCCATGAAGAAAAGTGTGGAATTTGCAGCCTTACCCCACTTTCTTCAGAGAAGGGAGAGAGGCTGGAGATGGCATCGGTAATTAATCATGCCTACGTGAGAAAGCCTCCATAAAATCCCAGTAGTTGGGAGTTTGGGGAGTTTTCCAGGTTGCTGAACTCATCCACCCCAACTCCAGTTGGAAGATACCCCAACTCCAGGGCGAGAGAAGGTCCTGTGCTTGGGACCCTCCCAGACCTTGCCTTAGGTACCTTGTCATCTATCATGGAGACTCTGATCTCCAGCTGGCGCACACAAAATTCAGGAAACTCATGGAGATTGGACTCCAAGCGTGGCCACTCGTCTGGGTGTGGAGTCACCAGCAGGATGGACTTGCAAGGACTCCTCGACTGTCTAGAGCAGGACTTGGGGGAGGCGTGTGCAGACTGCGTCTCAGCAGCCCCTTCAGGAGCTGAAGGAACAATGGTGCAGATGAAAAAAATGCAGATTAAGAGCCCAGAGCCCCTCCCAGTTCGCCCTGCACGTTTCAGCCTGGAGACCTGTGTGACCTCACGGAGGAGTGAGAGGGAGCCCTCAGAGCGTCTGTGAGAGAGGCTCCCCTGGCTCTACTCACAACGTCTGACAGAAAAGTCGAGGAACCAGGTTTTTTTTTTTTTTGTCTGAAAACAATATGTAAGAAAAATCATTTCATCCCAAACTGTTAGTGGTGATGATTTTCAGTGAAATTTAAGGTATTTGCCAGTTTCTTCATAATTACATTTATAATATTTACATAAAGCCAAGGTATGTATAAAACGAAACTGTTCTGATTATAGGACATTTAAAAGGGAATTTTCTGTGTTTTGCAAAGGCCAATGTTTGTAATTCCCTAGAGGTTTGTCCTGAGGACTTTTTTTTTTTTTTTGCAGTTTCTAATGTTTTAACTGAGTTTCCTAAGGTGGACTGTGTTTATGACCAATCAAGCCCCATCTGTGTTGCTGTTGTCCCTGTCTTTCCTTCGTGGTGAGTATTTAGCAATCACTCTTCCCTCAGGAGATCATTTTCACATCACAAATGTGTCATCTTATAATGTTTTACAACTGTGTCATCTTTCAACAAAGGACCCTCATATTGTGGGCCCTTCTCTAATGATTAATACATGGAAATGGGGCTTCCCTGGTGGCTCAGTGGTAAATGATCCACCTGTTAATGCAGGGGCCACCTGTTCAATCCCTGGTCCAGAAGATCCCATGTGCCACGGAGCAAGTGAGCTTGTGCACCGCAGCTACTGAGCCCGAGCGCCAGAGCCAGCAGGCCGCAGCTGCTGAAACCTGTAGGCCGAAAGCCCGTACTCGGCAATGAGAGAAGCCATGGCAGGGAGAAGGCCTCACTGCGACTGGGGAGCAGCCCCTCTTGCTGCAACAGGAGAAAAGCCCGTGCAGCAACTAAGACTTGGTACAGCCAACATGAAAATAATAATAATACATGAACTTTAAAAATACGTGTAAATAACTTTTCTATTATTTTCCCTCTTCTGCTCTGTCCTGTTATTATTTTCCCTTCATGGCCAGAACTCCTCCACCCTCCACACTTCTCATTCCTCCCCTCCAGCACACACGCACACCCACACTCACACACTTCCCAGTTCTTTCACTGTTTATCAATGGCACCATCATTGTTTCAATTTCTTGGACCAGGAGCAATGATTTTGCCCCTTCCTTTATACATATAACTCGTGTGTGTTTGTGTGTGTGTGTGTCTGTGTGTGTGCTTAGTCATGTCTGACTCTTTGTGACCCCATGGACTGTAGTCCTCCAGGCTCCTCTGTCCATGGGTTTTTCCCCAGGCAAGAATAGCGGAGTGGATTGCCATTTCCTTCTCCAGGGGGTTTTCCCGACCCAGGGATGGAGCCTGCATCTCCTACATTGGCAGGCAGATTCTTTACCACTGAGCCACTTGGGAAGCCCAAGATTACTGTTAATTAAAGAGAACTAGACATCTCACAGAGAAGGCAATGGCAACCCACTCCAGTACTCTTGCCTGGAGAATCCCAGGGATAGGAAAGCCTGGTGGGCTGTCATCTATGGGGTCGCACAGAGTCGGACATGACTGAAGTGACTTAGCAACAGCAACAGCAGCAGCAGCAGACATCTCAAGCTAAGGGATTTAGCATTTTTCTATGTATGGGAAGATGCAGGAATCTGGGCTCACTGAAATCAGGGAAGCCCTAGCTGATCAATATTAAATACATTTCTCCAGTAAATAATATTCCTAAAGGCAGAAAATAAGATTACGGAGGTGGTTGTGGCAGACAGCGTTCACTTCCCCTCCCCTCTGTCCTCCCCTCCTTCAGGTTCGCAGCTGCAGTTCAGTCCTCAGCTTCCCCACAGCGAGGTGATTCACCTCCTGTCCCAGGAACTAGAGACAAATGGTGCCTGCTCCCCCTAAGTCTGGCCAGGATCCCCGCCCCCCCAGTGCCCCCTCCTCTGTGGTCTTTAAGTTGCCTGCACCCCCCTTTTCCCTCCTCCCCACCGAGAGCCACCCCAAAGCCAGTGCTAAGAAGCACAGTCATCCCCAGCCTGGCTCTGAACGGTTTGTGGGGTATTCTGCCCCCTCTTTGGATGGTCAGCTGAGCAGGAAATTAACTGCCACAGGCCTAAGCCCCAAGTCTGGGTCTCTTTATTTCCAGTGGCTTGCTTGCCCTAGCTCAAATAGTGGCGAATTCTCAAGAGTTGTTCATAATACCCTGAAAATAACATTTTTTCTTCTAACGACTTTCTGTAAAGTCCTTTTCAGATGAATCCTTAAACACTGTGTGGTTTCACCCATGAATGTCAAATTTACCTCATTAGTTAATTTGATCTCCTGGGTGCACAACTGTTCTCTCTTCACTCAGTGTGACACAGAGGCTTGCTCTGTGGGGTACATCTCAGATGCCAAAAGTGGAGCAGAGAAGTATTCTCCACTAGAACCGTTTGGTTACAATTACAGATGGAAATGTGAGCTGGAAACTGAAACTGCACTTCTGGAAGTGCAAAAATAGCAGCAACAAGTCATATGTTTTGAGGAAACAAAGGTTTAAAATGACAGTTATAACAAAAACCAAACGACATGGGCAGTTCTGGAGTAGGCTGGAAGCATTCATATGAGTTGTCTCCTGTTTGGATAGCTAGGTGTTGCCCAAGTACAGAGGAGCCGTTTATACACATCCCACAAATTTGACTCTGGTTGCCTTAGAAATCATCTGGGTGTTTTTAAAAGGCCTCAGGAAGGAGAGCTGCAGGGCTGTGTGATCCACACAGGAAACCGCCTCCGGGGCCTCAGCGCCGTCCACCTCCGCCAGGGCCGCACAGCGGCTGCGAACGTCTCACCGGGGGCGTCTCTACTGTCTTCTACCCACTCCTGCTGTCTGCTCTGTTCTTTTCAGTGTAAATCCTGCTACCCTTTTCTACAAATTCTCCAAATATTCCACTCCTCACTTATCACTCTGACCTCCACAGAGAGATCCAAGCAAGGGCATGTGGGTTGGCAGGAAAAAGGGTGTGAATTCCTCCACGTTGATTTCTTTTTGTCCCTATCATAATGACATGTGAGTTTTATGGGATTATACTGATCGGATGATTCTTTTCTGTGCTCTTCCCACTTTGGAGGAAGTTCTTGGCACTCCCAGCCCCACAGCCCTTAGCTGAATGAAATGGGAGGGCGTGAGGGAAGTGCAAGGCCCGGTGTAGGCTGGAATGCTCCGTTACCATTTGGGGAGGTTAGTGCTCCAGGTCACCGACAAGTGGTTGGGAACTATTCCGTTTATTCCTATTTCCCCCAGAACTCTCAGTCTAGGGAGGTCCTAAAGTCACAGTTGTGTTAGGATTGTTTGTCCTTATACAGTCTTCAAGAACAGGCTGTTTACCTGAAGACTTGGAGAAATAAAGGAACAGGGTCCTTCCTTGTCTGAAAACAGAGCAAAATGGCAGGCGCGCCAGTCCTAGCCCTCTGCTGGTCATGGTTCAATTCAGATTCTTGTTCTGCAATAGGGAATGGTGGGGTTACCAACACCACCAGTTCCATCTTCCACAGACCCCGAGGGTTGGGACAGGCTAATTTCCACCAGCCGGTGAGCCCAGACGAACAGGAGACACCTGCCTTTTCTCTGGTCCCAGTCTAATGACAGTCGTGTTCTCAGCGAGGAGTGCCCGGGCACTTGCCTGTCTGTAGGCCTGAGGGAAGCCCCCGGGGACGCGCCCACCATCGCAGGGGCAGGGGGTGGCCCGCGGCCCCTGTGGGTCTCAGGCTCACACGACGCCCTCTGGTGAATGGTCATCCGGGGACCTGAGGAGGAAGCGTCATCGCTCACAGGGGCTGGCAGGATACAGGGCACAGTGTGGGTGAGGTCGCCAGACAGGGAAGGAGCGTGAACCTGGGACCAGCCTTTACTAGGGTCCAAAGGTGGGGTTCAAGGGCTTTACTCTATTGGCAAACTGAAAGCTTAGAGGCACTGGAAGAGAGAGACAGGGTCCCCTAAGTGGTCAGTCATCCAGTTACACGGGGCTTTCTCGAAGGGGAACGTCACGGGAGGGGCGGCCTGGCCCCTCCCCCGCTCGTGTAGCTGGCAGTGTGCTAACTTGAGCTGAGTGTCTGTGACACGCACACCCCAGCGAGCAGAAGCTTCCCGGCAGGCCCTCAGACGACGCCGACCCCGGTGAAGCCCCCGGAGCTGGGAATCCTGGCTTCAGACGACTCGCTTCATTTTACTGACGGGGTTAAGAGGGTCCCACACTAGAACTCGGGGTTCTAGGAGGCTCAGGTTTCATTTGTCTCGAACCCTCCGTGGCTGGTGGTCAGCCGGCACCTCACTCCTGCAGCTTCTGCCTCAAGCTCTGAGCGCAGGGTCCCCGCCTCCCTGACAGCTTCGCGTTTCCTGCCATCATTACCTTTGTGACCTTTACAGTTGTCAAACGAGCTTATGGTCTTTTTTCCCTCTGGTGCTTCACCCCGAAGTGAAATAAAGCTACACATTAATCAACTAGGGCCCCCAGACACTTTGCTTTGAGTGTCCTCTGTAGTTGTCTGCTGGCCAGGGGAACATGCGTGTAGCAGCGAGGTCGCTCTGCCCTTTCAGCATACACTATGTTCTCTGAGGCAGCGTGACAGAAGCTTCTTCAGATGAAAACGTCAGGCCTCTTTTGGTCGCCTCTGTTTGGCTTATTTGACTTCTCTGAGATCATGTGGAAGTTTCATGCTTTCTGGGTATGTGACATTAATGAAGCATAAATTAGTTGGCTGATCTATGGAGTTTTTGCTCTATTGTGTGAAAACGACTGTCTTTGGGAAGCTCCCTAGTGCATACAACCTTGCCTGCATGGGTCTTAGAGAAAACATCACTGTTAGCATTTGTTAGAAAAGTATGCATCTATGGAGGAAAAAAAAAAAAAAAAAAAGAGTTCTCTGAAAAATCACGCAAAACGCTTATTTGTGCATACTCTTATTTTTTCCTCCCTATCATTTCTAATGGAGAAGGCAATGGCACCCCACTCCAGTACTCTTGCCTGGAAAATCCATGGACAGAGGAGCCTGGTAGGCTGCAGTCCATGGGGTCGCTAAGAGTCAGACATGACTGAGCGACTTCACTTTCACTTTTCTCTTTCATGCACTGGAGAAGGAAATGGGAACCCACTCCAGTGTTCTTGCCTGGAGAATCCCAGGGACGGCGGAGCCTGGTGGGCTGCTGTCTATGGGGTCGCACAGAGTCGGACACGACTGGTGACTTAGCATTAGCATCATTTCTAAAGAATGTATGTCCCACAGTGGTGTGGGTGATCTAATGGCATGTACCAGTAGTGTTAAAAGTTAGAGAGACATACTGAATCTTAAACCCTATGGCTGTTTTCTAAAATAAACACATGAAAGCATATACTGAAAATGTATTAGTAGGAAGGTGATATGCTTGCCTTAAATACCGAGATAATTTAGTGCAGACTAATTTTTTACCATAATTAATATAGTAACAGGTGTTCACCTTTGAATACCTTAAATATAAATCTCGATGCATGTAAAATTAATAAAAATTTGAAGTTTCCTAATTTGGTTACATTTTGCTTTTATAAAGATGAAACAAAACTTAAGGATGTTCGATACCATGAGTAATAGTTAGTTGTTTTCCTTGTGTAGGTGGCTCAGTGAAATTTATTCAACCTCCTGTCAAGTTAAAAAAAAAATTTCAACGGTTCAAGAAAAACATGTCTGAGTGTTATAGAGGAAGCAGGATGCTGGCTTGATTAGCTTCCACTCAACCTCATACCTATTTTGTGCCCCTAAATGAAAATTTCATGCAGTTAGCTTCTGCAAAACCTCTGTGGATGTTGTTCCCTCTATCTGGAGCTCTCTCTCTCTGGAGAGGTTTGCCATCCTCTCCACTTGAAGTCACCACCCAGGAGAGCTTCCCCGACCCCTCCATTAGCCCAGTTAGCCTCCCATTGTATTCTCCTAAAGCCTGTTTCTTAGCCCAAGCACATCTATCCTGTTCGTCTTCCTTGGTGAATTATACACATCTTAATGGCAGGGGTTCTCCTCCTTAAGCCTTATGTCCCCAGTTCTCAGCAGAGTCCCTGGCATTATTGACTGAGTGGACTTACAGAAGGATTCATATCTGAACAGCTTATGATGGGCCCTTGCCACTAATTGATATTTTATAAATATACAAATCATTAATTATTTTCAACACAGTAGAAGTACATTTTAATGAGTTTTATGGTATCATGCAGGACACTGAAGATATGGTAGTTAACAAAGTATAGAGCTTGTTTTCTATAAGCAAAAAAAAAAAAAGACAAAAAATATAAGCAAGTCAGATAATGGATATGTAAGCCACGAGATTTGTGTGTAAGAATAATGTCAGTAACTTAACTTTAGAAGAATTACATTTGAGAACAAAAAAGATAGACAAATAGAAACCTTATATGTTTTAGTAATAACAGGCAAATTTGATTTTCATTTAAATTGTCTTTTAAAAATTCAATTATTTGTTAGTATTGCTAGATACAGAATAGAAAAAAAGCATATATAGGGAGGACAATACTGGTTCAGTTCATCTACAATAAATCTCTTATCTGCTGTATGAGTGGAACATAAATTGCTGCTCAAATAATGGAATTCAGAAATCTCTCAAAATATGTTATTCCAAAGTGCACTGCTCAGTACTAATCAAAGATATGAGAAATATCTTGATGAGTGGACCACCTTCTAAAAACTTTACACATTATGAATTTATTTTTAAAACAACCTCAAACTCAAATGTACTCAATTTTCTAGATGTTATTTAAAGGCCTATTTTAAGCAAAGTGATTGTTTTGGCAAAAAAATGTCAAAATTATGACTTATGTATTGTACTTCCATTTCCCCCCATATTCAGAAAGAAAAAAGGAAGCCAAGGGAAAACCAAAAATGATGTACATTGTTATTTTGCTGAGAGGCTAACGGTTTGGGAAGAACTCATCTTTTGTACGTACCATACTAACAGAAATCTCACAAGTCTTCAAAACACAGAGGGCTTGACAAGCTGTTCATCTGTGCAGGAGAAGCATTCCTTGTGGGAGCGGTGTCTGCAAAGTTGACCAACCTCAGAGGACCCGACGTTCCTGTCATTTTGACCAGCAGTGGCAACAGATGTTCATGTTTAAACTTAGTCGCCTTATATTTATGTATGTGATTATTTGACAACACTGTACTCAAAGAGACGCATTGATGACAGGAATTCAAATGAGAAAATATTTTATAAAATTATCTCTTTTCATCTTTGGTATATAAGTATAGGAGATTCTGGGAAATTGTAGCATTTCCAAACAAAATAATGAAGCTGAGTGGTGAGTCATCTCTAATGGCAACTATAAAACTGCAAAACAAGGAGCAGGCAGGGTGTTTGAATCTTACCTCTGGTGTTCTTCTAAAAGATATTTTACAATCGCAAAGGGAGACAGGATAGCTTAAGATTGCAGGGTCTGAAGTTTTGGAATGCTTAGATTTTAACTCTGAAATCAGTCTGTACTGACTGGTGACCATGGATAAATTCCTTAACTTCCTTCTCTACTTGTTCACTGGTAAAACGAGCTCTGAGAACAACTCTTCTTCATTAGGCTGTTACACACATAAGTGAGGTAAGACACATGGCACCCCTGGACAGTGTGGAGCCCACATCAGTGTTTTCCACGTGCCGGGGGTGAGCTGCTGTGTGGCTCAGACCGAGGCAGCCTCGTGGCCCAGGTCCTCAGCAGCTCTTTCCCACTAAGCTCTCTGCCTTTCCAGACCGCTTCTTTCCAGGGTTCAGTTCAGTCGCTCAGTCATGTCTGACTCTTTCTAGAGGTGGGCTGATTTATTTCAGTTGCAAGACCTGGATCAGGTACATGAATAAACCAAAAGTTACTATGTTCCTCAAAGAGATAAGCAGAGTGTGTGACAGCACAGAGGTGATAAGCCCCAGGCTGGGGGCCCACTTATGACTCCATACAATCACTGAACCCAGATTCTGAGAGCGATCAAGTCCTGCAGGGCTTGTACATGCCCACCTTGTACATGCCCACCCTCTACCTGAGTCATAGGTTCCTCCACTCTCTCCCGGTCAGAGGCCAGCCTTCGCTCGCTCTGGTGGCTTGGTGAGGGCAGCTGTGTGAGGAGGGCGGGAGCTCACAGGCCAGGAGACGGTCTCCTGGGGTGGGGGGTGGGGGGCGGGCAAGTCCGTTCACCTCAGGTGCAGAACAGGGGTTTGAAGATGACTCAAAGTCCCTCACAAGAACGTGCCTGAATTTTAAGGCTCGATGACTTCCTAACTGTGACGGACAGCCTCTCATCTCTGGGGGCTCTGGTTGAAATACTTTTCCA
The DNA here is from genome assembly GCF_029407905.1 of Bubalus kerabau. Lineage (NCBI taxonomy): Eukaryota > Metazoa > Chordata > Mammalia > Artiodactyla > Bovidae > Bubalus > Bubalus kerabau. The sequence continues at coordinate 3,545,171 of NC_073635.1, read as the reverse complement.
GCTAGGCTGTTGGCACAAACGCTGTCCTCTGGAGACACACAGGGTAAGCTCGCTATCTTTTCCACTCTATTCGCGGAGAGACCGGCAGGCTGCGAGCCTGTCCCGAGTCCTCCCGTGCTCTGAACACCGGCGCACTGTTAGTGCGTCTGCATTGCTTCCAGCCCTTGCCGTGGAGAACGCCCCGCTTGCACCCTCAGTGAACCTCCTCTGACCTTGGTGGCCTGTTTGGCCCTCCTCCTAACACCCCACACATGTGCAGGCTTCTGACCCACCCACATCCTGCAGTCAGTACACCACCCCAAACACAAATCAACAAAGATGTCAAACCCGGGGTCTGTACAGTGTCAACACCATACAGTTCAAGCAAGGCCTGGCGTCTTGTTTCTGAGCTTTAGGCAAGGCTAAAATACCCACGGGCTTCCCTAAGGGCTCAGACAGTAAAGATTCTGCCTGCAACACAGGAGACTTGGATTTGATCCCTGGGTTGGGAAGGTCTGGAGAAGGGAATGGCAACCCACTCCAGTGTTCTTGCCTTGGGAATTCCATGGGCAGAGAAGCCTGGCAGGCTATAGATCACAGGGTTGCAAAGAACACCCCTCATATACCGTGCCCAGACAACCCTGATGAGTGTGTGGGCTGGGACCCTGGAACTGAATCAGTGGCTGCCATTCTGGAGGACACCCGAAGCTGCCACAGGGCGGGTGGTGCCTCGGGAATGGGTCACTAGACCCCTCCTACCAGAGGACTGCAGGCCCCAGCTTCTCCTCAAAATAAGGGGGGACTGCTTGCTATGGAGGATGAGAACTCTTGTTTATTAGCCTGAATGTCCTGATACTTCCTCCTACCTCTATCTGTCCCTCTGCTTTTCTACTCAGAGCTTTGTTAAATGTTTTCAAAATCTCATCTTTGCAGAAGGATGGAGGAAAGGGACTTCTGTCCATGCTTTGACCTCAGCGGTGAAGGGGAACTGGCTCCCTGAAGACAAGATGGCAGCGGTGTCAGACAGAAAGAATTAAGGGTAGGGTGGGACGCAGGGTTCCGTTCAGTGTGTGGGTGTGGACTCCCTCACTGTGTCTCTTCTCAGTTCTCCTTTAGTAGGCCTTCAACTCTTACGGGTCATATGTAAAATGCACGTGCCCTCAATGAAGGGTAACACTGCTGTTGTTCTTTGTTGTTCAGTCGCTAAGTCATATCCACTACTCTGTGACCCCACAGAATGCAGCACACCAGGCCTCTCTGTCCTTCACTATCCCCTGGAGCTTGCTCAAATTCATGTCCATGGAGTCGGTGATGCCATCCAACCATCTCATCCTCTGTCGTCCCCTGCTCCTCCTGCCTTCAATCTTTTCCAGCATCAGGGTCTTTTCCAATGAGTCAACTCTTCACATGAGGTGGCCAAAGTATTGGAGCTTCAGGTTTAGCATCAGTCCTTCCAATGAATACTCAGGACTGATCTCCTTTAGGATGGACTGGTTGGATCTCCTTGCAGTCCAAGGGACTCTCAAGAGTCTTCTTCAACACCACAGTTCAGAAGCATCAGTTCTTCAATGCTCAGCTTTCTTTATGGTCCAGCTCTCACACTCATACATGACTACTGGAAAAACCATAGCCTTGACTAGACGGACCTTTGTTGGCAGTGATGTCTCTCCTTTTTAATATGCTGTTTAGGTTGGGCATAGCTTTTCTTCCAAGGAGCAAATGCTGTTGTCATCCACATAAAGCACTCAAAGGAGGTTCAAATATAGACGAGGAGAAGCCATAAGGATGGAGAAGCTCAACTTATTAGGAGCACTTAGCATCAAACGTTACCTTCCCCATGCTCTGCCTGGGTCAGGCCCAGGGAACACTCATCCTAACCATGGTCGCCCACCTGAACTGGGTCTGTGGTCTCTATAGGCGTGGATGCTGTTCCTACGAGCCACTAACATCCTTATGCTTAACACTGTCCTTGAAGTGTGCCTGTTCTTACGTAAGTGTGCTCTCCGGCACATCAGACAGAAGTTGTTAAGCTTCTCTGCAGAGCGTGAGGAAAGCCATTAGAACATATCAAAAAAAACTCCCTTTGTAAGTGGAATTATGAGAAAGTGCCTGAGAGGCAACTCTCCCGAGTGACTATCAGGATAAAGGATCTAATCATTGAAGAAGTGGGTGGAAGATCGGTGAACTGGGTGAATACATGATGTTTCTCATAACATCCTGAGACCCCAGAAGTGATTAAGGTGGGAAGCTGGACACCTCTCTGTGAGGTCCTTTAACCTCTAAGAGATCTTCAGGATTCATTTCGTAATGTGAGACATACATTTAATCTAATGGAGGCAGTAAATGTTCGGCAGAAAACATATGGAGCGAGTTCCAGGACACTTTAACTGACTTTCTTATAAACTTGAAAAAAACCCAGATTTGTTTTCTTCAGGTCAGCACTCCTTTATTTGGAGGAGAGGCTGCGGAAGGAGGGGAGGGTAACGGATACAAGCTATAATTCAGGAGGGTGATACAAGGAAGGTCAGGCGGGACAGAATGATGTGTGAGATCACGTTAGAAATATCACCAGATTCCTTGGGGACTTATAAAAGCGCCTTAATTCTTGTCCTTGCCAAACATCCTATAAGAGTACGACAAGATTTTATTTATCGTCAGTCAGATTGGACTCGCATGCTCAGACTAGGCCACAGGCGTGGGATGTCAGTCAGCGCTCTCGCAGGCATCAGAACAGCCCTTGTTAGGTCATGAAGCAAAGGAAGGGAGTCAGGACGCAGCCCTCCAAAAAACGCCATTATTTTCAGGCTGGAGAGGCACCTGTTTGCTTTTATTAGGCACCTGCTTGGTTTTGTATGGAAAAGGTCAAGTATTTGTGCCTGACAGAAGGGAAGGGGAAGAAATGCCTCATCTTAAAATTGAGCTTCCCTCAGAAGTCAGGTACTTTAATTATGAGTTCTAAATTTTGTTGCCAGATTTTGGTATATTTTAACAGAGAATGCTTTACACATACCAAATTTTGAAATTATGACACAGCATGTAAATAATAATGTCCATATTATTAATATATCTACACCATCTATAACTTTCCTTTATATGTATTATTAAATATATTGTTAAATATGTATGTTACTAAACATTTCTGGTTAATATACATTTTTTTTTTACAAAAACATAGACCTGTTCTATCAGCATCAGCCATGCTCCTGAAAACAGACGCTTCAGGGAAAATTAACTGGACAGACTCACCTGAGAATTGGTCCCCTTCTCAAGAAGTAATTCACCAGATGCTTGATTCAATGTTTATTTTGTTACAGCTTCTTTGTATTTGACCACCAATCACACCCAAACTATATGTAAAATATTTAGATTATCATTGGAGATGCACTTTAAAATAAATTTTTAGTAACCCATAGTTAGAAAACAAGGGAAAAGAAATTTTTATAAATAGGTTTTTAATCCAAACATAACATGGAATAAAAAATACCAAGAGAAAATGAAAAGTCTCAAACTTTATATACAATTAAACAAAAAACAAAAAACTAAGTACATAATAGACTTACATAACAGGGCTTCTGCTGGGGTCCAGCCCCAGCTGATCCAGGGTATTCAAAGGAGAGATGGCATAGGCGAGGGTCAGGAAACAACTGCTTAGTTAAACGTTAATTAAGGATATAAAGAGTAATAGAATGAGGATAGCTCAGTAGGAAAATTCAGTGGAGAAAAGAGGCTGAGTAGCTTGGTTTACACGGGAGACCAATAAAACTTCAAGACAAGAAGCTTGCACCACTTACGTAGGCCGCAGGCGTCTTTCCGTTCTCCTGAAGGAGAGGAGACACTGAGGCCTCCCCAGTCGGATCTTAGAAGCCCAGGCATAATTAGTAAGCATGGTGGGTTCCGCGCTCCAGATGGAGACTCAGCCAGAGTGAGAGAGAGAGAGACATGGGGAGACCAGTCTTTTGAGGAACTGATCCCAATTCTTTATTTTCCATGGTCTACTTTTATACACTGAGATGTTATGCAAAAGTCACGCAGGGTCAGCAGTCCTGACTTTTATCAAAGCCAGGTGCTTCATACAAATGTATACAGAGGTCTTAGGGATGTTACATCATCTTCTGGCCAGGGGGCCTGCTGACAATTTACGACCCTCTCCTTGTGACAGTGGTCAGTCAACCAGGACACTTATTTCTCCAGGAGTGATTATTCTTAAACAGACACCACCCAAATAAAGTTACATTCCTATAGGATGAGGGTGTAGTGGGTTTTAGTTAAGGAAAGAATTTACTTAGCCTAAGGTCTAACGTGATTTATATCAAAGGTTAATACTTATTTCTTCTATATATTCATTAATGTGTGTAAGGGCAGGGGATATGGAGACTTAGCAACAAACATAGGCTCAACAAATGAAAAAATCCTTCACCAATACAATTTCTAATCAGCCCATTATACTTATACTAATAGCTTTCTAACTTTTCTAAGGAACCTGTTTTTAGAAGGTTTAAAGCATCTCGTGCCTCTCACGGTTGGGAGGCTGTGAGCAATCACATGTGGCCGGACAAGCCTGTCAGGCAGGCTAGAGAAGCTTCAGAGGAGTTTGTAGGTTAAAACACTCCTGTCACGCCCAGGAGTTTTTATTAACTGGAGCTCTAGGTTAACTCCTTCTCCGAAAGAGGTGGTGGGGGACAGCCCCCCGTAAAGTCAGAGGTGTAGGTGAGAGCACAAAGTAGTAAAGTAGGCAGGCTCTGGTTATGGGGGTAGATGCTCGAGGATTTCCAGGGGGACTCCTGAGGCTCGATCCCGCCTTTGCGTATGTCGAGCCTCCTTCCTCATGACCTTTGCCACGGGCGGAGTGCCTCATGCCGGCTCCTGGCAGTGATAGAATTCCAGTTGAGCTATTCCAGATCCTGAAAGATGATGCTGTGGAAAGTGCTGCACTCAATATGCAATATGCACTCAATATGCAATATGCCGGCTCCCGGCAGGCTTCCCCAATGGTAGATCGTAAAGAACCTGCCTGCAATGTAGGAGACACAGGTTCAATCCCTGGGAAGATTCCCCAGAGAAGGGAATGGCAACTGACTCTAGCATTCTTGATTAGAGAATCCCTATGGACAGGAAACTAAGATCATGGCATCTGGTCCCATCAGTTCACTTCAGTTCAGTTGTTCAGTCATGTTCAACTCTTTGTGATCCCATGAACCGCAGCATGCCAGGCAAGATCCTTGTCCATACCAACTCCTGGAGTCCACCTAAACTCTTGTTCTTTGAGTCAGTGATGCCATCCAACCATCTCATCCTCTCTTGTCCCCTTCTCCTCCTGCCCCCAATCTTTCCCAGCATCAGGGTCTTTTCCAATGATCAGCTCTTCGCATCAGGTGGCCAAAGTACTGGAGTTGCAGCTTCAATATCAGTGCTTCCAATGAACACCCAGGACTGATCTCCTTTAGGATGGACTGGTTGGATCTCCTTGCAGTCCAAGGGACTCTCAAGAGTCTTCTCCAACACCACAGTTAAAAAGAATCAATTCTTCGGCGCTCAGCTTTCTTTATTGTCCAACTCTCATGTCCATACATGACCACTGGAAAAACCATAGCCTTGACTAAACGGACCTTTGTTGACAAAGTAACGTCTCTGCTTTTTAATATGCTGTTTAGGTTGTTCATAACTTTCCTTCCAAAGAATAAGCGTCTTTTAATTTCATGGCTGCAGTCACCATCTTCAGTGATTCTGGAGCCCCCCAAAATAAAGTCAGCCACTGTTTCCACTATTTCCCCATCTATTTGCCATGAAGTGATGGGACCGGATGCCATGATCTTAGTTTTCTGAATGTTGAGCTTTAAGCCAACTTTTTCACTCTCTTCTTTCACTTTCATCAAGACTCTGTGGTTCTTCTTCGCTTTCTGCCATAAGGGTGGTGTCATCTGCATATCTGAGGTTATTGATATTTCTCCCAGCAATCTTGATTCCAGCTTGTGCTTCCTCCAGCCCAGCATTTCTCATGATGCACTCTGCATATAAGTTAAATAAGCAGAGTGACAATATACAGCCTTGATGCTTGTTCGATGATCCAGCGGATGTTGGCAATTTGACCTTTTGTTCCTCTGCCTTTTCTAAAACCAGCTTGAACATCTGGAAGTTCACCGTTCATGTATTGCTGAAGCCTGGCTTGGAGAATTTTGAGCATTACTTTACTAGTGTGTGAGATGAGTGCAATCGTGTGGTAGTTTGAGCATTCTTTGGCATTGCCTTTCTTTGGGATTGGAATGAAAACTGACCTTTTCCAGTCCTGTGGCCACTGCTGAGTTTTCCAAATTTGCTGGCCTTTTGAGTGCAGCACTTTCTCAGCATCATCTTCCAGGATTTGAAATAGCTCAACTGGAATTCCATCACCTCCACTAGCTTTGTTCATAGTGATGCTTCCTCTGGCCCACTTGACTTCACATTCCAGGATGTCTGGCTCTAGGTGAGTGATCACACCATCGTGATTATCTGGGTCATGAAGATCTTTTTTGTACAGTTCTTCTGTGTATTCTTGCCACCTCTTCTTAATATCTTCTGCTTCTGTTAGGTCCCTACCATTTCTGTCCTTTATTGAGCCCATCTTTGCATGAAATGCTCCCTTGGTATCTCTAATTTTCTTGAAGAGATCTCTTATCTTTCCCATTGTATTGTTTTCCTCTATTTCTTTGCATTGATCACTGAGGAGGCTTTCTTATCTTTCCTTGCTATTCTTTGGAACTCTGCATTCAAATGGGTATATCTTTCCTTTTCTCCTTTGCTTTTTGCTTTGCTTCTTTTCACAGCTATTTGTAAGGTCTCCTCAGACAGCCATTTTTCTTTTTTTGCATTTCTTTTTCTTAGGGATGGTCTTGATTCCTGTCTCCTGTACAATGTCACAAACCTCCATTCATAGTGCCTCAGGTACTCTGTCTATCAGATCTAGTCCCCTAAATCTATTTCTCACTTCCACTGTATAATCATAAGGGATTTGATTTAGGTCATACCTGAATGGTCTAGTAGTTTTCTCCACTTTCTTCAATTTCAGTCTGAATTTGGCAATAAGGAGTTCATGATCTGAGCCACAGTCAGCTCTCAGTCTTGTTTTGCTGACTGTATGCTGCTGCTGCTGCTGCTGCTAAGTCGCTTCAGTTGTATCTGACTCTGTGCGATCCCATAGACGGCGGCCCACCAGGCTCTCCGTCCCTGGGATTCTCCAGGCAAGAACACTGGAGTGGGTTGCCATTTCCTTCTCCAATGCATGAAAGTGAAAAGTGAAAGTGAAGTCGCTCAGTCGTGTCCGACTCCTAGCGACTCCATGAACTGCAGCCTACCAGGCCCCTCCGTCCATGGGATTTTCCAGGCAAGAGTACTGGAGTGGGTTGCCATTGCCTTCTCCTGCTGACTGTATAGAGCTTCTCCATCTTTGGTTGCAATCTGATTTCGGCATTGACCATCTGGGAATGTCCATGTGTAGAGTCTTCTCTTGTGTTGTTGGAAGAGGGTGTTTGCTATGACCAGTATGTTCTCTTGGCAGAATTCTATTACCCTTTGCCCTGCTTCATTCTGTACTACAAGGCCAAATTTGCCTGTTACTCCAGGTGTTTCTTGATTTCCTACTTTTGCATTCCAGTCCCCTATAATGAAAAGGACATCTTTTTGGGTGTTAGTTCTAGAAGGTCTTGTAGGTCTTCATAGAAATGTTCAACTTCAGCTTTTTCAGCGTTACTGGTTGGGGCATAGACTTGGACTACTGTGATATTGAATGGTTTGCCTTGGAAACGAACAGAGATCATTCTGTCGTTTTTGAGATTGCATCCAAGTACTGCATTTCGGACTCTTTTGTTGACTATGATGGCTACTCCATTTCTTCTAAGGGATTCCTGCCCGCAGTAGTAGATATAATGGTCATATGAGTTAAATTCACCCATTCCAGTCCATCTTAGTTTGCTGATTCCTAGAATGTCGATGTTCACTCTTGCCATCTCGTTTGACCACTTTCAATTTGCCTTGATTCATGGACCTACCATTCCAGGTTCCTATGCAATATTGCTCTTTACAGCATCAAACCTTGCTCCGATCACCAGTCCCATCCGCAACTGGGTGTTGTTTTTGCTTTGGCTGCATCCCTTCATTCTTTCTGGAGTTATTTTTCCACTGATCACCAGTAGCATATTGGGCACCTACTGACCTGGGGAGTTCATCTTTCAGGTCATTTTGCCTTTTCTTGCTGTTCATGGGGTTCCCAAGGCAAGAATATGAAGTGGTTTGCCATTCCCTTCTCCAGTGGACCACATTCTGTCAGACCCATCTGATCCCATCACTTTATGGCAAATAAATGGGGAAAGACTAGAAACAGTGGCTGACTTTATTTTCTTTGGGCTCCAAGATCACTGCAGATGGTGGTTGCAGCCATGAAATTAGAAGACGCTGGCTCCTTGAAAGAAAAGTTATGACCAACCTAGATAGCACATTAAAAAGAGAATTACTTTGCCGACAAAGGTCCATCTAGTCAAAGCTATGGTTTTTCCAGTAGTCGTGTATGGATGTGAGAGTTGGACTATAAGGAAAGCTGAGTGCTGAAGAATTGATGCTTTTGAGCTGTGGTGTTGGAGAAAACTCTTGAGAGTCCCTTGGACTGCAAGGAGGTCAAACCAGGTGATCCTAAAGGAAATCAGTCCTGAATGTTCATTGGAAGGACTGACGCTGAAGCTGAAATACTTCCAATACTTTGGCCACCTGATGTGAAGAGATGACTCAACGGAAATGACCCTGATGCTGGGAAGGATTGAGGGCAGGAGAAGGATGAGATGGTTGGATGGCATCACCGACTCGACGGACATGAATCTGAGTAAACTCAAGGAGTTGGTGATGGACAAGGAGGCCTGGCATACTGCAGTCCATGGGGTTGCAAAGAGTTGGACATGACTGAGCATCTGAACTGAATTGAACCGATAGACAGAGGAGCCTGGCGAGCTATTGTCATGGGGTCGAAGAGTCAGATATGACTGAGAGACTAACGCTTTCACTTTGAAACTTAAATAACGCATAATATGTTAAAAGGCTGTTGTAAAGGAAAATGAATAGGCGGTCCTGAAATGATAATCTAATAATTTGGCTTCCAATTTCATCATCAGAATCCCTTTAAAAAATTTAGATATCAAATAGCATAACATGTATAACAACATAGATCTGTAGGAACCTGGATTTATGTTAATGATATTCACTGGAAGAAGACAATTTCTGGAATTTTCAAAGCATTTTTATACAATGGCTAGAGTTTCAAAATGGATAGTAAAGGGGAAAAAATACCATTTTATGGTTTCCGGAAATAAATTAAGATTCCTTTTAAGCTCCTGTTGTCTTGGAGATGCTGAAAAGAGAGTATGAAGCCAAATGTGATGCTCAAAATCTAACAAGGTGAGTAGCAGGCAAAGAGACCCTCATGGTCAAACTCTAATTAGGGGCCTGGCTCACTTTCATTCTATCTCAAACTCCATTCCCACCTTAGCTGTAACCTATTCCCTTACATCCACTTTAAAAGGCAATCGCCTACTTAGGAATAATGAAGTTTTATGGTTTAAGGTTCCATTATTTTCTTTTTATGGGGAGATTTGGATTCAATTCTGAAATGCCATCCAGTCGCTGTGGCTCTTTGGCAGCTCCACGTGTTTTGCTAAACAGTAGCTCTTGAGCATAATGATTGAACAGTTTGGCCCTAGAACCTATTTTAAGAATAGTCATGCCTGGCAAGGGTGTGTAACAGCTACCACTGACCAATACACCCGACAAAAATAAAGAGTGGGTCACTGATAGCTACAATTCCTGGATCTCAAAATTTTTAATAATTAACATGAAGAAAAAGACAATGAATGCCAGTTTAAAAAATTTTCATTCACATTAGCCATTTATATATTAAGACCTACAGACAGTAAAGCGTCTGTCTACAATGCGGGAGACCTGTGTTTGATCCCTGGGTCGGGAAGATTCCTAGAGAAGGAAATGGCAACCTACTCCAGTAGTCTTGCCTAGAAAATCCCATGGACGGAGTCAGGCTACTCCGTCCATGGGATCGCAAAGAGTTGGACACGACTGAGCGACTTCACTTCACTTCACAACTTTCCAAGAGTTACACTCTGTACAAAAGGTTGCCACAAAACTTACTACCAAAATCCACTGATGCTTAATAAAGGAGAATTTAATAAGATGAAAGATTTGTACATTATAGATTTAGTTTCTAACTAGTAAACTCAGATCTACACTGAATTACATTTTAGGGGGTTCCCTGGTGGCTCAGCAGTAAAGAATCCACCTGCAATGCAGGAGATGCAGAAGACTCAGGTTTGATCCCTGGGTGGGGAAGATCCCCTGGAGAAAGAAATGGCAACTCTCTCCAGTGTTCTTGCCTGGAGAATCCCATGGACAGAGGAGCCTGGTGGGCTCAACTGAGGTGGCTGATCATGATATTTTAAAATGAGACTGAATAACCTAAGAAATAATCATTTGTGGCTAAACTAACATTTTGAAATCATTAATAACTCTTGTTTTTGAATAAACACTATTGTAACAACTAAGAATTTTAGATTTACTTAATATAAATGCATTTATTAGCTTTAGCAGAAGTTTTTTCAGATAAGTTACTGAAATGTTTACTTGCTAACATAAACATTAGATGTTTGGCATATTTTAACTATTCAAATACATGTTAAGAAAAGGATATATATGTGTATATAGTTAGATTAGATTGCTTTTCTTATTTTTAAATTACTTTAAATATTTTATTGGGAAACTTATGGCTTCCCACAAGCAGGTCTTTGCTTTTGGACCCCCTGATGATCACTTAGCTGTCTGTGTTCTTGCCAAATTCTCTCCTTTGACCTGAGAGAAAGGGGAGGGGAATCTATTTTGGGGTGTGTCACTAGCTTGGATGGAGCGTCCTTATCAAGGTACTGACTTTTTATTCACTAATTCAAATAAACAAAATCTCCTTGCTCAGAAACACAGCTGTATCTCAAGGTCTGCCTCGCTATAGTTTTCATCCACAGTTGACTAAAGGAATATTATGACTTTAAAAATCCTAATTATACCTCCTTGCTTATTGTTGGAAGAAACACTTGCATCAGAAACCAGTGTTTCTTGGTTGCCTCTTACCTCTGCGACTGTCCTGTGCTTCCCCTCATAGCTGCAGCCTCCTGTCCAGGCCTGAGCATGTCCTTCAGCCTCTGCAGACAGATGCCCTGGGGCGGACTGCTCAGTTTAGGGGCTTCCCTGCCTTCCTCCACCCCCGGGAGACTGTGTCAACTTCACTCTCCTTTACTGGCCAGACGGCCTCTCCCCTGTGTCTGCTCCCCAGTCCTAAATTGACACTTACCTGCCATCTGGTGTGTCCAAACTTTTAGGTTGAATTTTAGTTTTGTTTCTGAAAATCTCAAGCCTTCGCAAAATCATGTGAAGACCAGATAGTCAGGATTCCTGCATTTAGCTTCCTTCCTTGCTATTAAGGGCTCCTGTCTGCTTAAATGAGTAAATATCCTTCATCTTTCCTGATTTTTAAGAGGTACTCTCAGGAAAATACGAATTGCAACTGGAGGGTAAAACACACATTTCAGCAACACAGATGAGAACAATTTATTCTCACCTTGACTATGGATCACACTCTGTTCCCCAGTGTCTATAAACAGGGCCTGGTTTATTGTTCTAATTAATTAACTTTATTAACCTGGAGCTGAAAGGAGGTGGCAACTTAAACAAGGAAATAAAAAGCAGTGGACCTCGCCAGACTAGTTCCATATAACTGCTTTTTAACTGAAAGTAAAAGAGCAGTCACTTGCTTACTGCATGTCATAAAGCAAAAGAGATGCTTAGATAGACCGTAGAGCACAGTCTCTTTCCCCCTAATCCACAGAATATACTAATTACAAAACAAAAAGGTGCAACTTTTTTTATTTAGTGCAAATAACAAAGTTTATTTTCTTTGATATAGAATTAATAGAATTAATGATGCCCCCAATGGGATAAAATTGCAACCTTTACATAGGAAGACTTTCTTGAAACACTTCAGATTTTTGTTAAAGTTATTGATTGTCAGATCAAAGGAACTGCAATTTCAAGTTTGTTCACAGAAATTAAAAATTCTTAATGTGGAAAGTTTCAAAATGGCAATTCGATCCCAGAATCATCATTATCAGGGGGAAAAAAAATGTTCTCTCCTCTAAGTTTCGGCAGCACTGTAACATTGTATCCATTTACACAAAGGTATGTGCGTTCTGCAAAGAGAGGACATATATTCCTATTACATCAGTTTTGGAAATGTGTTCAGTTGCCATATAGTCTCCAACAGGGTCTAATTAACATGAATTCAACAATGATCATAATGAGCTTACCAATCATCTCCTCACAGCTTTATTATATCCAGTTTTATGTTTTCTGTGCTATGTTAATAGCATACAGATCCCAATTAAGGAGGAACCTGGCCCTTTATAAATAACATACACAGAATATACACGGATAAGTAGCAAGACTGGAGGCTGATGATTTGATGTTCACTAATGTTGAAAATAGTAAAGTAAAAATCACAGTGACTTGAAAAGATGGTATTTTCTTAAGGACACACTGTTGAACACCTGGCCACCTACCTGCTCTCTGAAGCATTATGTATAATTCAACCACCAAATATAGAACACACGAACACCAGGAGACAAGAAAAGCATTTAAAGCCCATTACAATCTTGAATAAGCCAAAACCTCAAGTACATAGGAAAAGCACTGCAATCATGTATTTAGCTTTATTTTTCTAATATATATCCTAATTTAAAACTATATAAAGTCACTGATATAAAAAGCAATTTTTTCAAGTGTTAGAGCTTAGAGCATGGCTTTGTATTTGGCTTAATCATTTTTTACCAGTTTAATTTATAAAGCTCGTAATCTTGCCAGCAGGGCTTCAACTTCAGGAATGGGTTCGTTTTTAGAAACAGAGCCAAGAAGTCCCATTTCCTTTTCTCTGTTGCTTTCTGCATCACAGGCCTCCTTCTTCTCAACTGCCTTGGTCCTCCCTGTAGACGTGTGAGTGTCTAGATTATAATTAAGCTCCTTGGTGACTGCAGTCCTTGTTGAGCTGCAATTGATACTGTAGTGTGAACGTGGCCCTTCTGTCAACTGCAACTTCTGATTTTCTACAGTAAGGAAGAAAGAAACATTAAACTTACTACTGTGATAAGCAAGGATTGTGCACATTATGAAACAATGAAATAATTATTCTCAACAAACAAGTCCTTTTTGACAGACTAAACTAAAAAATATTCAAGAGTAAGGAAGATTTAAAATAAACACGCAGAGGTTAAGAATAAGCTAAAAAATATAAATAGGCAACTCTTTCATTAGTATTAATGCTTACTTACTGCTTCCTTTGTGCCTGAAACGCCCATCTTTCAGTTATTAGCAAGGTTGGTCCTGCATTTCATTCAGGTCTTTGCTCAAGTGCTATTGGGAGAGGCCATCTCTGATCATCCATCTAAAACAGCACTCGCCTTTTCATCACTCGGTCTTAACCTCGTCTTTTCCTTCACAGAACCTATGACCACTGGACACATCGTATACTCGCTTACTTGTCTGTTGTCTACGTCTTCACTAGAACATAAGCTCCGCTGAGAGCAAGGACATTGTTCTAAACACTGCTGTAACACTGGAGCCTAGGATGGCTGTGGAGCAAAGTAGGTGCTCAATAGATACGCAGTGGGCAAATTATTTCTACACCTAAGACAGGCATTAGTTTGAATAATAATGAGATTAATTTCCTTTTGAAAATAAAAAGAAGGAAAAACTAACAGGAAATTAAAAATCAAATTGTCAAAATTTCCTAGCAAATCAAAATAATGTCATAATTTGCCAAATGCATACACATGGATCAATACAGACCCGTAAACTATACACACATGTATGTTCTTTCATTGGTAAGTGACAGCAATCCCAACTTCTCCAGGCTGTGAGGGAAGAGGTATAATAGCTAACAGCTAAATGACTCTAGCCAATTGACTTTCCCAAAGAGCAACAGATTTTCTCCTAATTAACTCTCACATCATTCAACTTTATGAGTAATCTCATGTAGATCTCAAACTCAAAAAAAAAACAAACACAGAACCCTCAATATTCTCATAACCTTGAACGTGGCCTGAAATGGCTTCAACGAACTTGACATGACATTTAAGGTTTTTTGGTTATTCGCTGAGAGATGTTCCATTATCCCAACAGCGATGACTTTGGAGCAGAAGCAGTCACTCATGACAGTGTGTTTTATGTGAGTGCTGAAAATTCCAACTGAAAACAGCTTGTACATTAAAAGGCAGCTGCTGAAGGTATTTACTACACTGTCATTTCCTGTCCGGGGCTCCCGGTGATGGATGAGTGTTTTACTCACGTTTCTGGACAATCTCAACAAATTTTAGAAGTCTGATCACCGTTTAGCTGTTGGAAGAAAATAAATACACTCTTCCTGTCACCTTCTTTATCAGGTGGGCAACTGTTATTCAAAAGTAAAAATCTACAGAGCAGTGACTTTCTCTTAGGAATGTTTCTCTCTCTAGTTTATAACACGCGTATCATGTTTGCAGTAAAAAGCACAGCTAACACTGTATTCCTACAGTTCCCAAGACCACACACAGAAGTTTTTTTTCCTAGGATCAACTCTCCTGCCCCAAAGTGTTTGAAAACTGCATTGTAGCTAAGTGCAAATTTTTAGTCTGCTTACTGCTCCTTCCCGAACGTTCCTATCTTTTCTTGTCATTTGAGTTCTTATAAACAACTCCATCATGATGATATCTCCAACAAACTATAATTTATTTTGCTGCTGGGCAACTCTCATTACATTTTTGATGACAGAGAAGAGATTCAATTGGCTAAAATATAGGTCTATATTATACATAAATAAAGTATTCCACACCTTTCCCGGCTATAATGTATCAAGCCCAATTCCACATGTGGCAAAGTGAAAACAGCATGGGATTTTAAGGCACATCAGGGTTGAAGTCCAAGTCCCACCCCTTGGCTTTACAGGTTAGCTCACCTCTGTGAATCTCAGGTTTCAAAAGTCAAACTCCGAGAGCAGGTGTGAGAACTAAAGGGAAGGATGAGGGCGACAGTTCCTTCGAGGTACCTGGCTGTGCCTTCCTCTGCCCAGGCCTTCCAAGTGAGGAAGGCTTGCCACCCAAGGCCTGTTCAGATGCTCTGACCTTTCTGACTTTCTGGTGACCGTACCCATGAGGGTTGAAATACCATTTTATTAATAGCTTGTATTTATGCAGCACTTTTATTTTTAAAGCATTTGTTGTACTTGAAACATTGCCACTGTCATTTTATAGATTGAGAGGTAAAAGCAAAAAGAGGTTAAATCATTTGCTTAGACTTAGTTACTGAGTAAATCAGTGGCAGGAGCCAAATGCTGTCTCTGGAGATACTAAGGCTGTCTTAAAGAAATTTAAAAAGCTTTTTGCCAAGAAAAAGTGCTAAGTAATTCAAAGCTAAGTTTCGTAATAGCAATGTCCTGTACTCATGCTTCAAAATGCTTTCTGACAGACCTCCTGCCCGCATAGCTCTGTGGATGGTTTACCTATGTCAGCTACCTCAGCATCTCCAAGGTCACACACAGACTCCTTTTCTCTCCTGGTATTACCTCAACTCCTGACTCTGAACTTCAGGTACAACCTTTACCCCGACAGGGCCCTGGCACTCCTTGTCCATTCTCTTAGCCCATCCTCTCTCCTTCTGCTCTCCCAGCAAACACCCAGCCTGTTCCCCTTCACCTTCACCTCACTCACCACAGAGGGATAGGAAGAGACCCTCCATCAGCTGCTCACTGCAGCACCCACGCCCCTTCCCCCCCGTGCTCCCTCTGAGGACCACCCCTCAGGGTGGGTGCTGCCTTCCATCCTGTGGCAGCTGTGCCTTCTTCTCTCCTGCATTTTCAAGGTTTCCTTCTTCAAGCAACCATTTCCCTCAGCATACAGGTACTCTGCAGTAACGACCCCAATCTTTAAAGAAGAAATGTCTCTGTCTCCACATCCTGCTCTATTCCCTTTCCCACTGTTGGCTGCCTTGGTAACAAAACATCTCAGAAGAACTGCTGATACTGCTGCCTCATTTCCTTTCTTCCCTTTTTTTTCTTGAACCCGCTCCAATCATGCCTTTGACCCTTTATGCTCAGACACTCAGTCGTGTCTGACTGTTTGGGACCCTGTGGACTGTAGCCCACCAAGCTCTCTGTCCATGCAATTCTCTAGGCAAGAATGCTGGAGTGGGCTGCCATTCTCTTCTCTGGGGGTCTTCCCTTCTGACCCTTCACTCTTCTGAGACAGCTCTCGTCAAGGCCACTAATAAACTAGTGTTGCTAAAAACAAGGTGGGCCACCCCTTGGATACTTCTGTTCTCCTTTACTTGACCTATATCAGATCCAAGGATGAAATGCCCAGCAGAGGATGGGCTTTTCTTTTACCATCTGCTTCTGCAGAGAATTAGGTGGATAACACTGGGCAGCCAATGCAGGCAAAAGCGTTTCCACCCCATTGAGAAAACTTTAGATAGTTTTGGGCTAGCTTTAGGCACAAAGTGATAAGAAGAAAAACCAAGCTGGCATGTAACTCTTCTGTGGTTTTAGATGGAGAATCTTTCTTGAGAAGCAATTGACAAGACAGAATAACATAAAAAGAGGTTATTCCTGAGACCATGAAGAAATTAAAAAAGAAAGTAGAGAGCTCCTTTTAGAATGAGCGTATAGCTGTTAGAAATTCTTTGGTATCACTTCCCTCCAGCCTGCACCTTTATCTCTCAGCATCCCAACAGCCTCCATCCTGGTTCTCAGCCTTGGGAGGCCCAAGCTGTAGCACTGAGGAAGTCACATCCCAAACTGCAAAGTACGAATGAAGTTACGTAGGCGAAGGATCCCCTGTCCCATTGCAAACTAGAGAAAATGTTTATGAGTAGAGAAAGCTCCCAAGTTGGAAGTTCTCTTTTATACAGACATCTTATTACAATGTTGATTCAGGTGTCTTTTGCCATTATTATTGATACTATTTTAGAAGTCTGCTATTGGTGGTTTCCTGTGGGCTGAACTGGAGACCCAAATTCCACACAAAAAACATGCACTTAATTTCTAAATGGTTCACTTCAAACATCAGGGCGATACCGCAACTCTGCAAGTTGGCGAAAACTCTATACAGGTGCTCAGAGCTATGAAATAAATCGCAATTTGAGGCCGGTGGGCTTGTATCTTTTTTTATGTGAAATTAGTTCCAAATACAAGGTGACACACTTGGACACATGGGCTCTTTAAATGGAGATGAAAACATTAAGGCAAAGTAGAATGCTTCCTCGGAGAAGGCAATGGCACCCCACCCCAGTACTCTTGCCTGGAAAATCCCATGGACGGAGGAGCCTGGTAGGCTGCAGTCCATGGGGTCGCTAAGAGTCGGATACAACTGAGCGACTTCACTTTCACTTTTCACTTTCATGCATTGGAGAAGGAAATGGCAACCCACTCCAGTGTTCTTGCCTGGAGAATTCCAGGGACAGGGGAGCCTGGTGGGCTGCTGTCTATGGGGTCGCACAGAGTCGGACACGACTGAAATGACTTAGCAGTAGCAGAATGCTTCCTTAGTTCTCCAAAAACAGGAAACTTCTGCTATTATTTTATGAATCAAATCCAAGGGTTTTTTTTTTTTTTTTTTTCACCTTTAAGATATTGTAATTGATGTCTGTGAAAAGAAGTATGATCTATCTAGGACTACTGCTAATATCCAGGCCATTGGTGATTGGAGTACAGATGGGCCAGGGCCAGGTGCTATTTTTAGTGCTAGGCCAGTAAGGAAATCCAATCTACACATCTTGTATTTATGTTTCTGTGGCAATAAACAGGGTGAGAATACATGTCATTATCCTTTAAGATAGGGAAACTCACTTATTTCAATTTAATTCCTTATGTGATTCTTACTATAGAATTGGTTCTACAGTTCCACACAGTTTTTTTTTTTTTTCTGAAACTAAATGAAAAGTTGGAAATTGTTGAAAAGTTGAATGGGTCTCAAATACAGAGAATCTTCTAGACCTGAGAGAGAGAGAGAGAGAGAGAGAGAGAATAAAAGCCTTAAACCATAAACTGGGCTGGATCCAACATGACCTTGGCAGAATACAGATTTAGATGATAAAGAAAGTTGGAAACAAAAAGCCATGCCCAACCCACCATCCTGAGTTAACTTTTCCATCATTTCTTGAGTAACATAAAAGACACAAGAACCGGGAAAGTCTCTGAGAAGAAAGAAAATATAAATGTATGTGATCCGGCATCTAAATGAGGAAGTATTTCAGCCAACAGCTGTTATGTTTCCTGAGCTAAGAAGGCAAGGCTAAGGCTCTGGCTGACAGCCCTTGGGGAAAACCCTCTCTGCTACAGGAAATATCAGTTATGGTTCAGAAAGAGGCATTATTTCCTTTAAGTCAGTATTGATCCTCCATCACATTGTGGTTCTAATGGGCACTGGGTTCTTAGAAGTGCCAATTCTCAGATGAAATATGAAATTGAGCTCCTGCCTTTTGTGGTCAATGGTGAGCCTGTGGTAGTTTGACAGGAGGAAGAATAGAGAACTCTGGTGTCCTAAATTGACTGCATCTCTTCAGTCTTCCTGAAATTTGATCTCTCCTTACAGTTCTTTACCTTTTGCTCTTAACTATTACTTTGACCTATTAAGCAGCTGTTTGGTTTACCCAGTAATACCATTTCTTTGGCAGGAGAAAAAAATGACCCATAAATATAATTTTGAAGCACTACTGGGCCTACATGATAGTAAAGTGTGTGACAAATATATGTTTTTAATCTATGCAATAACTGAAGTTACTGCTGGCCACCTGCAGCCTTTACCCCTGTGGTTTTCCTTACTATTGATTTACTGGTGCTATAAATAATTGTCTTTTTTTTGCTTCATTTTGCTGTTTATTTTACTTTTTGTATTGAAAACATATAAAAAATGATCAAAAAGATAAAAAAAGATAAAAAAGATCAAAAGGGCATTTTGTATATATCTAAAAATCTTTTAGGAGAGTCAAGAAATTCTTATAGAAACCAATTAAGTAGAAACAAATATGATAAAAAAAGATTACTCCCCCAATTTAAACAAAAGAAAGCAGAGATGACAGATAAAAGCCATTTCTGAATAAAGGAGATAACTGACAATTAAATTAGGATTTTTGCATTAACTAGATATATGCACTTCTATTCACTGGTCATATCAAACACTGTCTTCCAATAACAGAAGAGATGACTCTACACATGGACATCAGCAGATGGACAATACCAAAATCAAATTGATTATGTTCTTTGCAGTCAAAGATGAAGAAGCTCTATACAGTCAGCAAAAACAAGACCGGGAGCTGACTGTGGCTCAGATCATGAACACCTTGGTGCAAAATTCAGACTGAAATTGAAGAAAGTAGGGAAAACCACTAGACCATTCAGGTATGACCTAAATCAAGTCTCTTATGATTATACAGTGGAAGTGAAAAATAGGTTCAAGGGATTAGATTTGATAGACAGAGTGCCTGAAGAAATATGGATGGAGGTTCGTAACACTGTTCAGGAAGAGGTGATAAAAACCATTCTCAAGAAAAAAGAAATGCAAAAAGGCAAAAATGGTTATCTGAGGAGGTCTTACAAATGGCTGAGAAAAGAAAAGAAGCTAAAGGCAAGGGAGAAAAGGAAAGATACATTTATCTGAATGTAAAATTCCAAAGAATAGCACAGAGAAAAAAGAAAGCCTTCCTAAATGAACAAGGCAAAGAAATAGAGGAAAACAGTAGAATGGGAAAGACTAGAGACCTCTTCCAGATGATTAGAGCTACCAAAGGAACATTTCATACAAAGATGGGCACAATAAAGGACAGAAACTGTATGGACCTAACAGAAGCAGAAGATATTAGGAAGAGGCGGCAAGAATACGCAGAAGAACTATACAAAAAAGATCTTAATGACCCAGATAACCACAATGGTGTGATCACTCACCCAGAGCCAGACATCCTGGGCCTTAGGAAGCATATCTAGAAACAAAGCTAGTGGAGGTGATGGAATTCCAGTTGAGCTATTTCCAGTCCTAAAAGATGATGCTGTGAAAGTGCTGCCCTCAATATGTCAGCAAATTTGGAAAACTCAGCAGTGGCCACAGGACTGGAAAAGATCAGTTTTCATTCCATTTCCAAAGAAGGGCAATGCCAAAGAACGTTCAAACTATCACACAATTGCACTCAGTTCACATGCTAGTAAAGTAATGCTCAAAATTTTCCAGGTGAGGCTTCAACAGTACATGAACTGAGAACTTCCAGATGTTCAAGTTGGATTTAGAAAAGGCAGAGGAACCCGAGATCGAATTGTCAACATCCGCTGAATCACTGAAAAAGGAAGAGAGTTCCAGAAAAACATCTACTTCTGCCTCATTGACTAAGCTAAAGCCTTGACTATGTGGACCACAAGAAACTGTGCAAGATTCTTCAAGAGATGGGAATAACATATCACCTTCCCTGCTTCCTAAGAAACCTGTATGTGGGGCAAGAAGTAACAGTTAGATTGGACATAGAACAACTGACCGGTTCCAAACTGGGAAAGGAGTACATCAAGGCTGTATATTGTCACCTTGCTTATTTAACTTATATGCAGAGCACATCATGAGAAATGCCAGGGTGGATAAAGCACAAGCTGGAATCAAGATTGCTGGGAGAAATATCAATAGCCTCAGATAAGCAAATGACACCACCCTTATGGCAGAAAGTGAAGAAGAACTAAGCCTTTTGATGAAGGTGAAAGAGGAGAGTGAAAAAGCTGGCTTAAAGCTCAACATTCAAAAAATGAAGGTCATGGCATCTGGTCCCATCAGTTCAGTTCAGTTCAGTTCAGTCGCTCAGTTGTGTCCGACTCTTTGCGACCCCATGAATTGCAGCAGGCCAGGCCTCCCTGTCCATCACCATTTCCCGGAGTTCACTCAAACTCATGTACACCGAGTCAGTGATGCCATCCAGCCATCTCATCCTCTATCGTCCCCTTTTCCTCCTGGCCCCAATCCCTCCCAACATCAGGGTCTTTTCCAATGAATCAACTCCTTGCATGAGGTGGCCAAAGTATTGGAGTTTCAGCTGTAGCATCATACCTTCCCAAGAAATCCCAGGGCTGATCTCCTTCAGAATGGACTGGTTGGATCTCCTTGCAGTCCAAGGGACTCTCAAGAGTCTTCTCCAACACCACAGTTCAAAAGCATCAATTCTTCGGTGCACAGCTTTCTTCATAGTTCAACTCTCGCATATATACATGACCACTGGAAAAACCATAGCCTTGACTAGACGAACCCTTGTTGGCAAAGTAATATCTCTGCTTTTCAATATGCTATCTAGTCCCATCACATCATGGCAAATAGATGGGGAAACAGTGACAGACTTTATTTTCTTGGGCTCCAAAATCACTGCAGATGGTGATTGCAGCCATGAAATTAAAAGATGCAAAGAATAAATAAATGAATAAATAAATAAATAAAAGATGCTTGCTCCTTGGAAGAAAAGTTATTACCAACCTAGACAGCATATTAAAAAGCAGAGACATTACTTTGCCAATGAAGGTCCATCTAGTTAAAGCTATGGTTTTTCCAGTAGTCACGTATGGATGTGAGAGCTGGACCACAAAGAAGGCTCAGTGCCAAAGAATTGATGCTTTTGAGCTGTGGTGTTGGAGAAGACTTTTGAGAGTCCCTTGGACAGCAAGGAGATCCAGCCAGTCAATCCTAAAGGAAATCTGTCCTGAATATTCATTGGAAGGACTGATACTGAAGCTGAAGCTCCAATACTTTGTCCACCTGATGAGAAGAATGGACTCACTGGAAAAGACCCTGATGCTGGGCAAGATTGAAGGCAGGAGGAGAAGGGGATGACAGAGGATAAAATGGCTGGATGGCATCACCAACTCATCAATGGACATGAGTTTGGGCAAGCCCTGGGAGATGCTGAAGAACAGGGAAGCCTGGCATGCTGCAGTCCTTTGGGTCTCATGGAATCTGACATGACTGATCGACTGAACAATAATAACAATAATTCAGTCTTGGTCTATTTCACTGTCCTTTGAATAAAAATTTAAAGACAGCACTGCTGTTTTGCACAATCACACAACACATTTTCTTTTCTTTTTTTTTTTTAAATTTTATTTTATTTAACTTTTGTATTGTATTGGTTTTGCCATATATCAAAATGAATCTGCCACAGGTATACATGTGTTCCCCATATTGAACCCTCCTCCCTCCTCCCTCCCCATACCATCCCTCTGGGTCATTCCAGTGCACCAGCCCCAAGCATCCAGTATCGTGCATTGAACCTGGAACTGGCGACTCGTTTCATATATGATATTATACATATTTCAATGTCATTCTCCCAAATCATCCCACCCTCTCCCTCTCCCACAGAGTCCAAAAGACTGTTCTATACATCAGTGTCTCTTTTGCTGTCTTGTATACAGGGTTATTGTTACCATCTTTCTAAATTCCATATATATATATGCATTAGTATACTGTATTGGTGTTTTTCTTTCTGGCTTACTTCACTCTGTATAATAGGCTCCAGTTTCATCCACCTCCTTAGAACTGATTCAAATGTATTCTTTTTAATGGCTGAGTAATACTCCATTGTGTATATGTACCACAGCTTTCTTATTCAAATTTTCACGTGCAAAGCAACTTCCTCTTAACTTTTATATACCAAAACCAACCAAAGCGTCTGTTTACTATTACTAGTCTTGCTACCTGTCACTGACAGCTGTCTCAAGCTACCAGGCACTAGTGGTCACCAGTGTGTGGCTTAGCAGCCATTAAGTAAATGGTTTTTAAAGTATGCAATTGCCTGTCAGCTGATGGATACCAGATAGTAAATAAATTCATGGGTTGGTCTGGTGGTTTATGAGGAAGAATGTAGGCAAATTATACAGGTATATAGCTTGATATTATAGTTAGTGGATACATAATATATGTTAAACCTTTTGCTATGCTATGCTAAGTCACTTCAGTCGTGTCTGACTCTGTGTGACCTCATAGACGGTAGCCTACCAGGCTCCCTTGTCCCTGGGATTCTCCAGGCAAGAACACTGGGGTGGGTTGCCATTTCCTTCTCCAATGCATGAAAGTGAAAAGTGAAAGTGAAGTCGCCTAGTCGTGTCCGACTCTTAGCTAACCCATGGACTGCAGCCTACCAGGCTCCTCCATCCATGGGATTTTCCAGGCAAGAGTACTGGAGTGGGGTGCCATTGCCTTCTCCGTGTTAAACCTTTTATGTATTATTTAAAAATGTTTCCAACAACTCTAAATAAAAGTATTAACAACTTCTCTGGTCACTCAGATGGTAAAGAATTTGCCTGCAATGTGGGAGACCTGGGTTTGATCCCTGGCTTGGGATGATCCCCTGGAGAAGCGAATGGTTACCCACTCCAGTATTCTTGTCTGGAAAAATCCCACGGACCGAGGAGCCTGGTGGGCTACAGTCCATGGGGTTGCAAAGCGTCGGACATGATCGAGCAACTAACACTTTCACTAACATTTAATAAATGAGGAAACTGAGGTTTAGATAAGTCCATGAACCTCAAGGTCACAGAGACTTCGATATTTGCCTCCAGCAAACATACTTCACATCTTACTCCCCCACAGCTCTGGAGGCAGAGGATGAGGCCCTGGCAAAAGACACATTGTGAAAGGGAAAGAGCGCTTTACACTTGAGATTTGAGGAGAAGCCTATACCCTGTGCTAATGACCAGGAAGCGGTACTGGAAAATAACCAGATGAATACTATAGGAACTAAATATTTTCCTTAGGCCATTTCTAAGTGGTATCTTATAGTGTGCTTATGTATTTATATTTTGTGTATTTCCTAAGTCAACATTTACTAGATACTACAAACGCAGTTTTTTTTTTCCCCCTAAATGAGTAAGGTATGCTATTTCAATTCCATTTCACGTTCATAGAATCATATAATATCGAGGCCAACCTCAGGTTTGGAAAGACCCTTAGTGAGTTGCCAGAACCATCTATCCAAAGCCTGAATTCCCTTTACTCAGAATCCCATCCAATGGTTGTCCAGTCTAAATCTGAAGACCTCTAGTCATAGTCTCACCACCTCACAAGGCAATATATTCCTCTAATAATTAAATGTTTTAACTTATATTTATCTAGTGTTTGTTCCCCTAAGATCTTAGTCACTAGCCCTACTGATTTTTCCCACTAGGGCTGTATTAAGAGAGTCTCAAAAATATACAAGCAACTCCTGCAGCTCAATTCTAGAAATATAAACGACCCAAACAAAAAGTGGGCCAAAGAACTAAACAGACATTTCTCCAAAGAAGATATACAGATGGCTAACAAACACATGAAAAGATGCTCAACATCACTCATTATCAGAGAAATGCAAATCAAAACCACTATGAGGTACCATTTCGCGCCAGTCAGAATGGCTGCAATCTAAAAGTCTACAAGCAATAAATGCGGGAGAGGGTGTGGAGAAAAGGGAACCCTCTTACACTGTTGGTGGGAATGCAAACTAGTACAGCCACTATGGAGAACAGTGTGGAGATTCCTTAAAAAACTGGAAATAGAACTGCCTTATGATCCAGCAATCCCACTGCTGGGCATACACACTGAGGAAACCAGAAGGGAAAGAGACACGTGTACCCCAATGTTCATCGCAGCACTGTTTATAATAGCCAGGGCATGGAAGCAACCTAGATGTCCATCAGGAGATGAATGGATAAGAAAGCTGTGGTACATATACACAATGGAGTATTACCCGGCCATTAAAAAGAATACATTTGAATCAGTTCTAATGAGGTGATGAAACTGGAGCCTATTATACAGAGTGAAGTAAGCCAGAAAGAAAAACACCAATACAGTATACTAACGCATATATATGGAATTTAGAAAGATGGTAACAATAACCCTGTATACAAGACAGCAAAAGAGACACAGATGCATAGAATAGTCTTTTGGGCTCTGTGGGAGAGGGCAAGGGTGGGATGCTTTGGGAGAATGGCGCTGAAACATGTATGTTATCATATGTGAAACAAATTGCCAGTCCAGGTTCGATACATGATACAGGATGCTCAGGGCTGGTGCATTGGGATGACCCAGAGGGATGGGATGGGGAGGGAGGTGGGAGGGGGGTTCAGCATGGGGAACCCGTGTACACCCATGGCGGATCCACGTCAATGTATGGCAAAACCAATACAATATTGTAAAGTAATTAGCCTCCAATTAAAATAAATAAATTTATATTACAAAAAAGAGACAGTCTAATTCCTCTTCCATTCACCAGTTCTTCAACTATTTAAAGACAGATATCGCAATCCCCAAATCTTTGCCAAGCCAAACATCCACAATTTCTTCAACTATTCTTCCAGAGATCATAAGCTGAAGTCATTGTTAAGTTAACTCATTAGTTAACCTGCTGAATACTTATCCACCACGCTAGGTGCTCAGGCCTTGAGACATTCTGGGTCCTGTCATTTCTATTATGAACATGCAAAACCATATTTAGTTAGTCCAAAATTCTGCAGAAAAAACAAACCCAACTAGTGTACCAGTACCAAAACACGAGAACGGATGCTCATAGAATCTTTTTGAATATAACCTTATAAACTTGAAGTTGATTTTCAGCCTAATAAAAATCTGCTTAAAACTATCTGTGTTTATTCATTGGAGAATTCAGTCCTGCAATGCATTTGTAATGAAGATGGTTTTAAATGAAATAACTTTAGGTATCACTTTATATATAAAAACGTTCCTTTAGGTCTCCGCAGCCTGTCACCACGTATAGAGTCACGTTCACTGGCCATATCGAAACAAAGCAGCATGTTCAAGGAGCAAGAAAAACAAACTCATATCATCTAATTCTGATCTAACTTGCTAGAGAGTAAGCTCCACAAAGGCAACAATCTTTGTTTCATTCACAAAGAATAAATAAAATAGTTCTTAGAATAGTGCCTGCTTTATAACAGGTGTTTAAAGCATTATTTCTTGAGTGACAAAACCTAAGCATGCCATAGTTTTACCACCTGACTTCATATTAATCCTTCCCAAAGAAAACACTTCAGAAGAACACTCTGAGAAACTGATGACACGTCAACTTTTATTTCATGCACATGTTTGTGCTTTCCGGCCTCCTGAGGACCTAGCTTCGATTCTATAATGGCATCGTCCAACGGAGATACAACAAGCATCATGAAAGTGAGCTACACATGCTACTTAACACTGTCCAGTGGTCACCCTAAAAACTGGGACAGGAAACCAGGTGTAACTAGTCTGAACAAGGCAGTTTACTTAACCAATGTCAACTATTATCATTTCAATACGTAAGCAAAATAAAAAATATACTAGCGAAATCCTTAATTTTTCTTTTGTACTAAGTCTTCAAAATCAAATATGTATTTTATAGTTATAGCACATCTTTTTTCCATATCTTTTATTCACATGTAAGGACAACAAGGCTTTGTTATATCTAATCTTTTCAGGCTGATATAGAAAACTGGTAATTCCCCTAAATTCATTAATACAGGTGCAGATTATATTTCCCATTATTCTTTGAAGCCCCATATGACCAGAGACTAGATGGGGCCAGTGAAAGTAAATGAAAGCAACATGTTGAATTTCCCATCTATGTCCTTAAAAGAAAAAAATCTTATTTATTTCTCCTCCACAAAGACTTAGTGTGAGAGGCAGAGTAGCTGTTTCAGAACCAGAGAAGGAGGTTCCACGTTGAGGATGGCAGCACACAGGACACAATGAAGTAGCAGCCTGCGAGCCTGTGGGAAGCATTTTGTACTGTGTATTTTCACAACGCAAAATATTTCTGTATTTTACAATCAATGTGACACTTAGATCTTTGTAACAACATTCTAAGTCCACAATTTAAATTATAATATACATATTTTAGGTCTTCCCTGGTGGCTCAGATGGTAAAGAATCTGCCTGCAATGCAGGAGACCTGGGTACGATCCCTGGGTTGGAAGATCCCCTGGAGGAGGGCATGGCAACCCACTCCAGAATTCTTGCCTGGAGAATCCCATGGACAGAGGAGCCTGGTGGGTCACAGTCCATGGAGTCACAGAGTTGGACATGACTGAGCAACTAACATATACACACATACATGTAATAATTCAAAAACAGAGTTAATTCAGAATTCTGTTCTATATGTTATAAATTTGTACTGTATAAGTACACAATTAAATATATATTTTTATAAACATAAATATATATTTTCAGATAGATAATTTAATGAATAAATAACTGAAAATAGTTTTCTATTCAATAGAGAAATGGTATCTTTTCTGCTATCAGTTTGAATGTTTCCAGGCTTCTTTGTAGCATTTGAGAAAAAGGGAAATAGTCTCTCAATTTGGAGAAGCCTAAACGTACCATAGCTCTTGAGCCAAACTAGTTACATGGAAGACTGGCAAAGCTCAAATTAATTTAAGTTAAATAAAACATCTTAGTTTGCTATTGAATTGGAATTAGCTGCTGTCTTTTTCCACATTATTAAATGTTGAAACGACCAATGGTTCTATGCTCGTAGTTCTTCTATTCAGTAGCTATTCTCTCTTTTATTTTCTATCTATATATACATGTCTCAAATACATATGCATAGCCAAAACTTCCTTCCTT
Organism: Bubalus kerabau; assembly: GCF_029407905.1. Lineage (NCBI taxonomy): Eukaryota > Metazoa > Chordata > Mammalia > Artiodactyla > Bovidae > Bubalus > Bubalus kerabau. Next base: position 3,517,494 of record NC_073635.1, on the reverse strand, counting down.
CACTCAAAATTCATAGACCCTATTGGAAGTACATCTTAATTCAGACTAGTCACAGTCTGAGAGCTCAAGAACCACACACAGCTATTGGCTACTGTCCTGACAGCACAGGCCTAGAGCCTGGGGTTTCTACCAGTGCTAACACCTGTAAGATTCTTGAATCAGGTATCTTTATAGAAAACTCTAGTGATGTTGGTGGGAATGCAAACTAGTACAGCCACTATGGAGAACAGTGTGGAGATTCCTTAAAAAACTGGAACTAGAACTGCCATATGACCCAGCAATCCCAGTGCTGGGCATACACACTGAGGAAACCAGAATTGAAAGAGACACGTGTACCCCAATGTTCATCGCAGCACTGTTTATAATAGCCAGGACATGGAAGCAACCTAGATGTCCATCAGCAGATGAATGGATAAGAAAGCTGTGGTACATACAAACAATGGAATATTACTCAGCCATTAAAAAGAAAACATTTGAATCAGTTCTAATGAGGTGGATGAAACTGGAGCCTATTATACAGAGTGAAGTAAGCCAGGAAGAAAAACACCAATACAGTATACTAATGCATATATATTGAATTTAGAAAGATGGTAACAATAACCCTGTATGTGAGACAGCAAAAGAGACACAGATGCATAGAACAGTCTTTTGGACTCTGTGGGAGAATGTGAGGGTGGGATGATTTGGGAGAATGGCATTGAAACATGTATGTTATCATATGTGAAACGAATCGCTGGTCCAGGTTCGATGCATGATACAGGATGCTTGGGGCTGGTGCACTGGGATTACCCAGAGGGATGGGATGGCGAGAGAGGTGGGAGGGGGTTCAGGATGGGGAACACGAGTACACTCGTGGCAGATTCATGTCGATGTATGGCAAAACCAATACAACATTGAAAGTAATTAGCCTCCAATTTAAATATATATTAAAAAAAAAGAAAACTCCAGTGACGAGTAACTATCTCAGATGGATTTTGTACTATTCACTTCAGTTCAGTCACTCAGTCATGTCTGACTCTTTGCGAGCCCATGAACCACAGCACACCAGGCCTCCCTGTCCATCACCAGCTCCCGGAGTTTACCCAAACCCATGTCCATCGAGTCAGTAATGCCATCCAACCATCTCATCCTCTGTCGTCCCCTTCTCCTCCTGCCCTCAATCTTTCCCAGCATCAGGGTCTTCCCAATGAGTCAGCTCTTCACATCAGGTGGCCAAAGTACTGGAGTTTCAGCTCCAACATCAGTCCTTCCAATGAACACCCAGTACTGATCTCCTTTAGGATGGACTGGTTGGATCTCCTTGCAGTCCAAGGGACTCTCAAGAGTCTTCTCCAACACCACAGTTCAAAAGCATCAATTCTTCGGCACTCAGCTGTCTTCATAGTCTAACACTCACATCCATACATGACCACTGGAAAAACCATAGCCTTGACTAGATGGACCTTTGTTGGCAAAGTAATGTCTCTGTTTTTGAATATGCTATCTAGGTTGATCATAACTTTCCTTCCAAGGAGTAAGCGTCTTTTAATTTCATGGCTGCAGTCACCATCTGCAGTGATTTTGGAGCCCAGAAAAATCTGTACTATTAGAAAGCTAATAATTAGTATTAACAAAATTTAGGGATTATACCAAAAATAATTTTTAAGCTTTAGTTAAAAGTTCTAATTGATATCCTAGTAGAAATTAATATTGTCCATTTCCCCATATTTGCTAAAAATACTTCTAAATTTATTATGTCACCATATAGGGAGATGTACAGTTCAAAGGGCTAAAGTAAAAGTTATCACAAGCCCCAGCTTTGTATGGATATGCAGTTTGGAATTTTCCTCCTCAGTATCAGGGATGCATTTAAATCAGCAAGTTATTTCCCTATGTAACTCAGATTAGAAATTTTAGTTTTGTTCTATGGTCACAGATTGTACGACAATAATAATTAGATATCAGGTAAATATGTGCTGTTTGAATTACATAGGGAAATAAATTGCAGATAAAAATACAACCCTAAAACTGAGGGGAAAAAAATTTCCCAAATATATATCTTATTGAGATTAGGTCCATAAGTGAAAGATAAAGTATTAAAGGCATCAGTTACTACAGAAGGAAAATGCTTTTCAAACATTATTTTTTTTTTTAGCTACATGAAAAACCTCCAAGTGAAAGAATGTAATGTTCCAAAATCTAGCATTTCATTGTGATTTTGTTTTATAAGGAAAGGAAGCCACAGTTGTACATTCCCAGGTAATTTGGATTTATGTAACTTCTGTGAACGGGAAAATAGGCAATGACTAAAGATTCAAAGTGCAATCGTGAAACTGAATGCTATAATGACATACCTATTGTTTCCACTGTCTCTGCTTTGACATATGTTTATCCAGCCACCAAGGCATAGGGAGACCAAGTTATCATTCAGATTCTTTTACTTTGCAGTTCTGTAGACGTTTTAGTAAATCAGTGAAAATTAGAAGGACCTAACATATTAAATGTGACTCTCCTTCTTTCCAAAATGAGAGTGACCTTTATTTCTTGCCATTCTCCTATTCAAACTGGAACAGGACCTACACTGGGCCAAGGTGCAGAGGCACCTGTTAAAGCTGATAGACCTGCCTTTTTTGATTGTTCTATTCATAGCCCAGCAGCATTACCTTGTACTGGATTGATGGTACCAAGTTTCATTATAAAATCCGAAACGACTAAGATTTTGGTTTCCTGTATTTCTAGAAAATGAGTAAAAAAGATTTTGGCATGAGTCACAGTCATTACCTTAGAGAGCGGCTCAGGCTATTATATGACTGCCTTCTGCTGTTGTCTGAGCTAAGGAGGAGGATCTTATTCAACCATATTCTTTTTACAGATTTATAGCTCACTGGCCTTCTTCCTCCAAAGTACAATTCTGCATACTATGCCCTGGAACCAGTAATCTAGGAAGATATGTTGATGGTGTCTCAAGTCCTTTGAATTCCGTCCCTGTTTAGGCTACGAAAGACCTGACAAGAATCCAGGAAACACCCCTAGTATGGATCTTATCTATTGAAAAAGAGGCTGCCTTCAGCAGTAATTCCCATGCACATATCCGAAGGAAAAGGCATGAAAAAATATGTTATTTTGAAATCTTTTAGCAGATTTCTCCTAAAGAAAAATATTAACAAGTATGAGTTAAAATAATATGGTAGGAAACAGAAATGTTTAAAGGTTTAGATTCTGTTTCTAAAATATGGAAGGCGTACAGGACAATTTAGGGTAAAAACTACTTATTTTTAGAACTAGCATATTTGGATCAATGATTTGGGTGCTGGTTGCAGAGTCCCTTGTGCTCAGCCTGCAATCTGACTTCTGATAGCTTCGGCTGAGTCAAAGAATATCGATCTACATTTTAAAGGTGAAATTTTTGATCGGCAAAATAAGTCAGGCAAAGAGGATCTTTCTTAGAAGCTGCTCCCTTTTAATGAGGAAACATAAGTCAATGTCACTTCAGTTATTTTCTTGCAATAAAAATCTAAGCTTGGTTCCTATGAAAGCCCAGGCTGCATCGAGATCTCAGAAAAATCGGTTTCTATAAACAACTCATTCTGAATGCAGCATCGGCTGGGCCTGTGCTTCCTAAGATGCTCTGGACACACAGTCAGGTCTGACCACGTAATTCCCTCTTTCCATTTACTGCTAGATTCCTGCCTCAGGCTTCTCTAGCCAGCAGGGACAGCTTCCTCAAAGACCTGCATCCACCCATCTTCCCAGGGCTTTGGAGCACCTCCTGTCTCCATGGTAACACAAAACACAAGGCGGGAGAAATGTATCACAGAGCAGGCAGAAAAGAAGGATATTATGGTGCAGTACTCTTGGTAAGCTAAAGAAGGTGCTGACTGTAGGAAAGTGGTCACAGGACAAGACGGGGCACTTGTTGGCTGTCCCATTTCTTGTATATTCTCCTAAAAGAGCTACAAGTGTTAGCACAGGAGAAATCTTAAAGTATGTGGAACTTTATAATCCACATCGTACCCGAAATTTTAAAAAAATTACCCGAGACCCACATTAATAATATATCTAGCAATTTATAGTTGATTAAGCTATTGAGATGAAAGGACTCAGTTAGTTGAGATACCAAGTATGAAAAGAAAAAGTTAAATAAACATTCCAGAATGGTTTATGTTAAAGACAAAGGAAAGCATGTTAATATCACATGGCAGAATGTTCTTTTTTGAATTATTCAGCCTTAGTATTAGTGGCTCAGCTGTGTCTGACTCTTTGCAACCCCATGGACTGTCATGCCCTCCTCCAGGGGATCTTCCTGACCCAGGGATAGAACCCAGGTCTCCGGCATTGCAGGAAGATTCTTTACCGTCTGAGCCACCAGGTAAGATAATGTATATTTTCCTAGTCTTTTTCAGTTTGGGGCACCAATCTAAATGGAGTATATAAGTCTATTTAGTACAGTGGTTTAGTATTTTCAAATTGTTGGTTAATTCCAATCTCTTGCTTGTTTACAAGCAGCATCCATAACTCATGATGCAGTATATGAGGAATGGTAATGCTTTTCAATTTGAAGCAGAAGACATTCACACAAACATGTAACATCTACACATTATGAAACACACATTCATGTGGATATTTACTAGATACTGACTCTAAAAATACCTCATGCAAGCCTCTAAAATAATGCTGAACATTAATGCTAGAAGCTTGCTGTGAACTTCAGAATGTCTGTTAAAAACGCTGCACAGAACAGCTGGCTGCTAGGCCTTAGTGGACGCATTTCAGGCACCTGCAACTGAGAGGTCCACAAAGTTGGTTCTGGACTCTGTTCTCTGAGGTAGCACACCCACAATCAGACCAGCAGAAATTCAGGGAAGCTAATCATACCCCTGTAGAACTCGTAAGAGCTGAGATTTCATTCAGTCAGTTATGAGCTATTGCCACTAGAGGTCAGATAGTCACACTGTCACTAATCATTAAATGGGCACTAGAGCACCTCGAATAATGTATTTTTAGTGACTTAAAAATATGGAACGTAATACATTCTTTTATAACTATTACAATACAGTAATAATATGTTTGCTAATTAACTATTCTATTTCTGATGACCTTAGATTTCGTCATGGTACCAGCTTTCCATACAGGCTCTCACTTGACTGGAACAGGAAAAAGATCATTTCAAGTAATGGAATCCTGTAACATAAAAAAGCCTTTTCTGCAGTAGATCAAAGAAGTTCTGTGTTCTGCAGTTCTACCAAATCCATTTGGTGATCCTAATATTCAGGGCCTTTCCAACACCAATGATTTTATTTTTCTAATGTAATATCTTGTATCTGTTTTCTTCCAGAATAGGCAAGCCATATCATCTTACATCTTATCCAAGGAAAGAAGTAATCAGTGCTGGAAGCTTGCTGTGAACTTCAGAATGTCTAATTATAATGAGGTGAGTCATTCCTCATTTGTCCAATGAGCTTTATTTACTATGCGTCAAACTTGGTTAAAAAACAACAAAAATTTCAACTACAACACAATTTGCAAACATGAAATTCAGATTTAGTTCTAACAAAATATAGTCACTTTATCACCATCTGATTATAATGAATAAAATTACAATTAATAAAATACAGTAAGTCCCCTAAACATCAACAAGTTGCAAACTTGCGAAGCTGCGAACGCGTGTGCCATCAGCGTCAGGCGTGGCTGCCACGGCAGCCTGCCCCCCGTCTCTCATCTCATCTCTCGGTCTTTGGCTCTCCCGTCCCCAACCCCTCCCTCCTGCATCAGTAACTCCTTTCCTGTCCACTGGATGCCAGTCCCATATGCCAGCTGCTGTATCTGTTGTTCTACTATACTTTTCAAGGTACTATACGGTAAGATTTTAATTATTTTACTTCTTGCATTTGCTTTTTCTGCATTATTTGTGTGACAAACACTGTAAATCTATTATAGTACAACACTATATAGCCACCTGTGCTAGGAGTGCACCTAGGCTAGCTTTGTTGGACTAACAAACTGGACTTACAAATGCACTTTCCTAGTGGAATATGTTCACATGTAGGGCACTTAGTGCAACGGTATGTTTTCCTCCCAACTTCAGGTTTTGTTTTATAAAAGACTAATAATAAAAACAATATTAATCTGTTTGATACCAAGGAAACATTTCATGCAAAGATGGGTTCAATAAAGGACAGAAATGGTAGGGACCTAACAGAAGCAGAAGATATTAAGAAGAGGTGGCAAGAATACACAGAAGAACTGTACAAAAAAGGTCTTCAAGACCCATTTAATCACGATGGTGTGATCACTCACCTAGAGCCAGACACCCTGGAATGTGAAGTCAAGTGGGCCTTAGAAAGCATCACTACAAAGCTAGTGGAGGTGATGGAATTCCAGTTGAGCTATTTCAAATCCTAAAAGCTGATGCTGAGAAAGTGCTGCACTCAAAAGGCCAGCAAATTTGGAAAACTCAGCAGTGGCCACAGGACTGGAAAAAAGTCGGTTTTCATTCCAATCCCAAAGAAAGGCAATGCCAAAGAATGCTCAAACTACCACACAATTGCACTCATCTCACACACTAGTAAAGTAATGCTCAAAATTCTCCAAGCCAGGCTTCATCAATACATGAACGGTGAACTTCCAGATGTTCAAGCTGGTTTTAGAAAAGGCAGAGGAACCAGAGATCAAACTGCCAACATCCGCTGGATCATCAAAAAATAGAGAGACTTCCAGAAAAACATCTAGTTCTGTTTTATTGACTATGCCAAAGCCTTTGACTGTATGAATCACAACAAACTGGAAAATCCTGAAAGAGATGGGAATACCAGACCACCTGACCTGCCTCTTGAGAAATCTGTATGCAGGTCAGGAAGCAACAGTTAGAACTGGACATGGAACAACAGACTGGTTCTAGATAGGAAAAGGAGTACGTCAAGGCTGTATATTGTCACCCTTCTTATTTAACTTATATGCAGAGTCCATCATGTGAAACGCTGGGCTGGAGGAAGCACAAGCTGGAATCAAGATTGCCGGGAGAAATATCAATAACCTCAGATATGCAGATAACACCACCCTTATGGCAGAAAGCTAAGAAGAACTAAAAAGCCTCTTGATGAAAGTGAAAGAGGAGAGTGAAAAAGTTGGCTTAAAGATGAACTTGCAGAAAACTAAGATCACGGCATCCAGTCCCATCACTTCATGGCAAATAGATGGGGAAACAGAAACAGTGGCTGACTTTATTTTGGGGAGCTCCAAAATCACTGCAGATGGTGACTGCAGCCATAAAATTAAAAGACGCTTGGTCCTTGGAAGGAAAGTTATGACCAACCTAGACAGCATATTAAAAAGCAGAGACATTACTTTGCTGATAAAGGTCTGTCTGGTCAAGGCTATGGTTTTTCCAGTGGTCATGTATGGGTGTGAGAATTGGTACTATAAAGAAAGTCAGCACTGAAGAACTGAAGCTCTTGAATCATGGTGTTGGAGAAGACTCTTGAGAGTCCCTTGGACTGCAAGGAGATCTAACCAGTCCATCCTAAAGGAGATCAGTCCTGGGTGTTCTTTGGAAGGACTGATGGTGAAGCTGAAAATCCAGTACTTTGGCCACCTAATGCGAAGAGCTGACTCATTGGAAAAGACCCTGATGCTGGGAAAGATTGAGGGCAGGAGGAGAAGGGTACAAGAGAGGATGAGATGGCTGGATGGCATCACTGACTGAATGGACATGAATTTGGGTAAACTCCGGGAGCTGGTGATGGACAGGGAGGCCTGGTGTGCTGCAGTGCATGGGGTCGCAAAGAGTCGGACACGACTGAGTGACTGAACTGTATTGACTGAACTGAACGTGTTTGAGCACTTATTAAGTGCCTGTCTGCATGAGGTGTTTTAAATGAGTCATCATACAGTGTAATCGAGTGAGATGTTTATTCTCTCCATTTCACAGAGGAGGAAGGGATGAGTTGAGAGGTTAAGAAACTTGCCCAAGGTCAGGAGCAACCTGAGGGTAGAGCTCAAATTCATGCACAATTGGAACCAGATTCAGCTCCAGGCTTCAAACTATAGTACTGTTATCTAACTGGAAAAAAAAAAAAAGCTATAAATGCTGAAGGAGTAGACAGTATTCCTGTATTAGCAGAAGGAACCAAAAGGAACTATGAGACACTTTACTTTTACCGATATTATCTCTGACAAATAATTTAAAAATTTATTGAGCTCTCTAGTTAGAACCAGGAATCTATTTTTCCAGGGTTTTTGCTTGTGTAGTATGAAGTACTGTCTATATTTAAAATTGCAATATAACTAGTTATTCATAGAAGAAGAAAAATTTATGGCCCAGATTCATTAATATGTTAGGAAATACGTAAAGCTAGTTATTTTGACAAATAAACCAGAATCGAGTGGCAAAACCATACACTCCTGGGAGCAGGACCTGTGCTTTGCTCACCCCTTGTGGTGTTGAGAGCAGTGCTCTGCATGCAGTACGTTGTACTCCCTGAGCGTTACGCTCAAGGGGGCAGAGGCTATGTTCCATCAATTCCTGGCATGCTGTAGGATCCAAGAGGGACAACATGTGTTCATTCATTGAGTCCAAAAGTATGAACAGTGGGTGCAATTATGCTAGGTGTCAGGAGTACAGCAGGAATGAGCAGACACATCTCCTGCCTTCAGGAAGCCTACAACCTAACCACCTTGATATATCTATATTTACCTACATATATCTATATTTCCCTATCATCTATATATGTGTGTATCTTTATATAACAAGGAGAAATAGCAAGAAATGCTTAAAAAGTGTTCTGAGCTATCAATTATGCCTCTCATTTTTTAAATGCATTATTGAATTTGGTATCTGTTATGATATCTTTTAGCAAAATTAGGATCTGTGCCTCTTAAATAATACACACAAACACTTAAGTCCTGTGGGTGTGTTAGATTTCAGAAGAGAATGCTTAGAGTAGAGGGGAGGGGATGTCCCTTTTGGCAGATGACAAATGAAGGGAACACAGGCAGAAGGTAACAGACCCTGGTTAGAGAATGTCTTCTAAGGAGAGCCAATAAATGAGGCCATTTGGAGGATGGATGGAAAGGCAGGAGATGGGTGAGAAAAAAGAGGCTACTTAGGAATGCAGGAAAGGAGCCGATCAAATCGGGGAGAGCTCATAGCCGGTGAACTGGGCAGGATCTGAGGAGCAACACATGAAGGAGACGGATTTGGAATCAGAATTTCTGAGTCCCAGGCACTTTGGCTCCAGATGCAGATGAGAATGGTGCTGCCTCCACTGTTCTTCCTGCGTTAAAGCTCTGTTAGTCTCCTTGCAGGCAAGGCTGTGCTCACAGGGAGCAGAGCGACCTGGATCCACTGCCCTACCCGGGCCTCTCTTGAGAGACTGCTGTTCCGGTTTCCACTCTCTGCGGTCAGTGTGGAATCAGTCACAGTGTTTCAGCACGGAGGCCACTCCCCACCCAGGAAGCGCCCCGGCCTGCCTCGTTCATGCTCATTGCATCCTCTTCTTTTCCTCCTGCATGTACCAGAAGCATGATGGGTTTGGGTAACTGACTATTAATGTATGCCTTCTCCACTGCATTCTACCAGACATCTCTCACTGGGTCTCAGTCAAATGGAGACGCTGCTGCTGCTACCGTACACTGCCTCTGTGTGCTGGACACACGATGAGCGGGCGGCTTCAGTGACTGCCCCACGCCATTCTCTGGGAAGCTGCTGCCGACAGCCCCGTTACACAAGAAAACCAAGGCCCTGAGGTCGGCCACACCCTGTTAGACCAGGACAACGTACTCCTGGCTCTGCAACTGTGTTTCCCCCACTAGAGAGACTGTGATGATTGCCTCAGACGGATTAAAGGGCCTTGTGTTGGGGGCAAGGTTAGCTTTACTCCCTCTGCTGCCATCTCTACAGATTTAATTTTAGCTGAGTTTACTGCCACAGAACAACCTTTGCATTTATCAAGCTGTAGGCTCACTGATTTGTTTGTTCTTTAGAGTTACATGAAAGAGAACCATCAGCAATTTCCCTGGCTCATCTGGTTAGCTGCAAACTCCACACCTGTGGTGAGCTGGGTCAGAGGGCGCTCTCTTACGGGGCTGTGGGTGGTGGTGATGAAGTCGCTCAGTTGTGCCCGACTGTTGCGACCCCGTGGACTGCAGCCCACAGGCTCCTCCGTCCATGGGGTTCTCCAGGCAAGAGTACTGGAATGGGTTGCCATGTCCTCCTCCATGGGTCTTCAAACCCAGGAAAGACATATCTTGCTTGATCTCTCCTGTGCTGCAGGCGGTCTCTTGCACTGCAGGGGATCCTTTACTGACTGAGCCACCAGGGAATTACACTTACGGGTTAGTTTATATCTAAAAGGGCCTCCCAGGTGGCATTAGTGGTTAAAGAATCCAGCTGCCAACACAGGAGATGCAAGAGACATGGGTTCAATCCCTGGTTTAGGAAAATATCCTGGAGGAGGGCATGGCAACCCAGTCCAGTATCCTTGCCTGGAGAATCCCACGGACAGAAGAGCCTGACAGGCTACAGTCCATGGGGTCGCACAGAGTCGGACACAACTGAGCACAGCACAGCAAAAGGAAAAACTGTAAGGGATTCTTCTTAGCACTCTCATTCACTTTTTATACCCTAGAATGATTCTCTTCATCTCTATTTCAGCACCTTTCTTTTTTTACTTGCAAAGATTAAATAAGCCAAAGCTACACAGGATGTTTATGACAAAAACCTGTACGAAAGCTCTCAGATGAGGAGAGACCACCACATTGTATGCCAGTATTGGGGTCTACTCATCACAAATCTTGATGTGCTTCGCCCTCTTCTCTGATGGTTACAGCAGGAAGATTAGTAACATGTACTCCTGAGGTCATGTAACTCTGAGTAAAAGCTGAGTCGTAGATGCTTTAACAGAATAATTGATCAAGCAAGATATGTCTTTCAATGTAAAAAACACAAACTCACCTCTAATATTTTCAGTATAACCTATTTCACCAGTGAACTGGCTTATGCTTACATGTAGTATCATTAAATTCATGGTTAAAGTGATAAATCCAGTCATGCATAGTTATGTGTTAACTTTCTGGGAATAGGTGGGTAGATATCCAAATTTTGACTATATCTGATGAGAATGGCAGCAATACTACTTATGAATTATAGCTCTTTGTCATTTAAAATAATCTTCTTAAAGCATGATAACAGCAATACATTTAAGAATCAAATTTAAGGATGTCAGGGCCTCTATTAATAAATTATGAAAAGCTTTTTTTTTTTTAAGTGGTGTGAGGGAGACACACTTGGGGTAGAAAGGAGAGGTTTCTTCCTTAGAGCCAGAGAACTATTTCACATTTTTGTAAAATGTTGGCGCTTTTCTTAGTGACTTCCTTCGACTGTCCTGAAAAAGACATATCTATGGCTTTTTTTTTTGAGTAGTAACTAACACATTATGTTCATGAATAAACTGAGAATGAGGAAACAGACTAGGAAGAACCCTTGAAACCGCTAATTAAATACAAGCACTCTTGTTCTTGTATTCTTGCCTTTTCTAAGTGTCTTTCTGATTCTCCTTGGCTATCAAATACAGGTCTCAAAGAAGCAGGTGTGTGGACACATTAGCACACATGGCATTCATTTAATCCCCCTGTGAGGTGGTTACTGTTTATTTCCATTTACCAACAAGGAGATTGAGCCCAGACGGTGAGTGGGTTGCTCCGTGGCCCGGCGAGGAAAGGCAGAGGCAGCATGAACACGCAAGTCCCCGTGCGTTGCGCGGCGCCCTGCCACTGTCTTCGGGGTCACAGTCGAGCCAATCTGCTGAAGGGGGTGCTCTGTATTGTAGACGTGGCTACTATGAAGAGAGATGGCAAAGTGGTGCTGCTGGTGTTTGCGCAGGAAAAAAATACAGTGGAGCTGCAGGACAGCAAAGCAGCTATGAGCTTAAAGACTTTGTAGGAAGAGAGTCTGAGGGAGAAAAAGGCAAAGTTTTGCTGATCATAACTTTGGCTTTTATGGGGAATATATGTGGGGTCTGATACATTTATTCTTAAATTACCTTGTTTCTCTTTTATTTGCTTAAATCTGAGATGAATGAAAATCTATATTCAAAGTTAACATTTCAGTGACTTAGAACTGAAAACCCCCAAATAAAATGCGCCACTACCTGTGGCTTTCTGTAGCCTAGACTCAGCTTTGTCATTCACAAGAGGAACACTTTGCCAAGATCCTTTCCATTCTAAAGTCCTGTGATACAATGAAGAAAATAAAATTACACAAAAAATAGTGTGATAGATGTTTGTTAGCAGATCTCCTATAGGAGAAAGAAGTAGATAAACCACAGCAAATGTGACACTCAGCCTTTCACCCTTTCTTCTGAAACGAAGGAACATGCAGGAGCCTCACTTCAGACGCTATGACGACAGAGCATTTCTAAGCTGTAAATCTGCCCATTGCTGCTGGTTGGATTTGGAGATGCCGTGTATGCTTCTTATCTTACACAGTAAGAACAACATCACAAAGGCTGTCTAGTCACATCGATGTTCTACTTGAAAAAGAAAGACAGTCACAGGTGGTTGCCAGCAGGCATCCTCACAGGTTCTAACAGAATAAACAGGAAAATGATGAAGCACTTTGGGCTCTTCAGAGAGAAGTTGCTGATATTTAATAAATTCAAGGATCTTTTTTCCCATTGGAATAATGTAAAGAATGCTTTCATTGACAAAACAGGGCATTAACTTTTAACATATTTTTAGACATTTCCTTTGTTGCGCCAAATACAGTGTCTGATAAACTTAGGGCTAGAGGTACAGAAAGTTTTGTAGACCAGGAAGGCTTTTGCCCGCTTGGTGCCAGAGGTTTATCACAGTTAATATACCAGGTGAGCACATTCTAAAGCAGATCCCATCACACAACCTCAGGCAAAACCATGTGCACCAAAGCACTGCAGAAACAGCCTTCAGAAGTAGAACAGAGCGTGGCACAACAATGGAAACACTGCAAAGACCAGAACCTTTCATGATCTCTGACAAGTGATGGTATATAAAACAGAAACAACTTCAGAGCCATGAGGGTGCTGGGGGTTCATGTAAAAGCAGCATCCCTTTCTCTTTGTCTGCTCTTAGTGGAGCCTCTGCCTAAAGAGAGTCTAGACCAAAAGGCAATATTAAAAACAAAAGGTTAGAGATCATCATGGGACATTAATTATGCAAAAGAAGGCAAACTGAATTTAATCAGAAGCAGCAGACTCAGGGCAGGAAGAATTTTCTCTTTTTGACAGAAGCAGTTAGGGAAACATTTATGGTAATACCACAGCATCTGCTGATTACAGTCAAAGCTGCAGGATACCAACGTTAAATCACTGAGCCATCCTGACAGCTCCTGGGTACTCAAGTCACATCGAACAGAAATTTACAGTGAAATGCATCCAAGTCTAAAAATCAGCCAACATGTTTAAACCAGAGAGAAGTAACTTAGTTTGGATTAAAAAAAAAAAAAAAAAACCACACAATTTTAAAAGGAGATTACAGTTGATAAAACTTTTCATCTAATATATGTCCTCAACAAGTATATATTTTAAAAGAACACATGAATTTTCAGATCTGTTAATGTACTTTGAGATAATAAGGTTTTGAAATTTGGAGAAAGAATTTTATAAGGTCAAATATATAAGAAGTAGAGTTTTAACTCTTTTTACAAAAAGGACAAAATCTGACATCTCAGTGCTTTGAAATGATGTATCTAAAGGATTCAGCATAATTAATTAGAATAATAATTTTTGAACAATTAACTTGGTTGCTAAGCAAATATAAGTAAAACTAAAAGCTCACAGAAATAATGAACTACAATGCAGTGTAACATCAGGATGATTATTCTATAAAATGCCTATAGAAAGACAGACATTACCCATCTGGGAGTTACTAAAATGATAATTAAAAGACTAATGAGCTTCTATAGATATTATTAACTAAAACTGTCATACTTAGGTGTTTCAGTGGTCTTTCTTGTGGTCAAAACCACAAAGATTTAAATTTAAATCTTTGAATGACCCAGAAACCCAGAGAACAAAACACTGTGTTCAAATCTTCTGAGATTAAAATTCACAAAAGTAAATGTCTCATATTTTATCCAAAATCAACAGCAAAGATTTTCTTTCCCCAGTTGCTTTGGGAGTTCATCTAAATATTATTCTTAATATGAGAGATTAAGGGAAAAGGAAACAAAATACTTTAAAATGACTTTTTTTGAAGGAAGTCATTGAAACTCTAGTCACAAGGGATGCCTCTATTGTTGTTTTTTCCCTCAGCCAGATAAACTGCTTAAAAATATGTTTGCTTCAGTTAATCACTACCACAACATTCACCTGCAATTTCAAAAGCTGAACTTCTTCCTAAATACATTAGAAATGTCTCTAGACCTCTATTTATAGACATAACCTATTGATGGTAAAAATGCAACTGAGTAGTTGAAAACAGACCAAAAAACCACTAATAACTGAAAAGGTCAAAATATGGATCCACTGAAAATTTCAGCTTCACAAATAAGCCAATATGTAATTGAATAATGAATTAATGAATCTTTTTTGTGCACCTATATGTGTGAGCTATAGAGTTACATACCACCAAGAAGTTGGAGGTACTGTTGATGGTCTGAAAGGGATCATGGACAAAAGAAGTGCTTATTTGGCTCACTTTTAGTCTTAGGGAAGTACCAGGTGAGTTGTGCACACAACAAATGCACTAGGATTTCAGAGGAGTGAGGTCTTCCTGAAGATAGTTTAAGTGAAGGCAGGCTTCACACTGGCAGGGACTCAGTTGAGCTTTGCAGTAATAACGGGACTAAGACACTTCAGAAACAATTTGCAGGGTATCCCTCTTAAGGGGAAATCTACTAAAAACTATTACAAAGGTCCCATCTAGTAGATCTTAAGGTTCAGGACAAGTGACACTCATGTAGATGAACATATGAAGACAATCAAGACAACATAACATGGGTCATCAAATACTAACTTTTTTAACATCAAATTGTGTCAGGGAAGACACACAGAAAACATTCTTCTAATGGTGCCTAACCCAATAACAGCTGTCTCCCTAGAAGGGGTTACAGACTAGTTGACTCTGAGGCACTGAAGGAAATCAATGATTGTGCGAGAGGCAAATTTGAATCTCTTGTTACGGAAAGTTAAAGATTTCAAGAATTTACCAACTTATTTCTTTTGTTCCAGCAAAGTCTCTTCAAAGGACACAAATATTCTGGGAAGTTTAAATACAGAGCAGCAAATTAAGAGGGTTTGAGTAGACTGAGGAAAGAGGTATTCAGCCAGTTGGAGAGAAGGGGGTGAGCCTCCAGCTTCTTGTCCGGAGGACAGCAGACCCCGCTGATCCACCGCACTCTGTCCCCTCCGGCACCCACACAAGGAAGTAATGAATGAGCTGGGGAAGCGGGAGGCACAGGTGGCATGGTAAAAACAGACAAAGGCGCTAAAAGGGGTTGCGCTAAAATAAAAAACAAACGGAGCAGTCATCACAGACAGATGGCTGCTGATAGAAGAAAGCTGATCAGACAGCTAGCAGCACACTATCTGGTGGTCCAGAATCAATGGAGAAACCTCCCTCTTCCTGGGAAGGAACACAATCCAGGGGAAGGAACGAGAAGAGAGCTCTTCTGTAAGTTTGGGCGGAGACGGCCATGTGACGGAAGTTCACTCCTATGTCGATTTTGACAGCGGAAGTTGGGGAACACGTTGATTTTTAAGGTAGGCACGCTCAGCAGACTAAGGAAACAACTGTATAAAGCAGTAAAGATATAAAGCATGCAAGTGGGGCTTGTGTGAGTCGCTTAGTCGTGTCCAATACTTTGCGGCCCCATAGACTGTAGCCCACCAGGCTCCTCTGTCCATGGGATTCTCCAGGCAAGAGTAGTGGAGAGGGTTGCCATTTCCTTCTGCAAGTGGGGCTTGTAGCAAACTCATCACAGAAGAGAAAACTGAAGAAACTCAGACCATATTGATTAGCCTCCAGGACATTTTTAATCCCACCAAAGTAACCACTCTTTCCAGATAGTATTAAGTATAGACATTGAGAACTGGAACGTCATCAACTCCAAAGGCATTTTGCCCAAGAGGAAACTAAGGCCCAGGAAGATTGACTCACAGGTCCTAGAACCCATTATGAAAGGAGGGTAACATGATGGTTAAGCAGCTCCCAGCTTTGGGGGCAGGCCAAATGAGGTTTAAACCCTAGATCTTACTCCATTAAATGTTTATAATTCAGTTTAATTTCATTTGTCTGTAGGTACTTTATTCCATGATACACATCCCGGTGTTCTCCCTGTATGTTTCATTGTGTACTTATACTCTGCTCTTTCTTCAGGGAGCAGGCAAGAAATACCAAGTTTGGAGGACACAGATGTAGAAAGTTGGGCCGAACGACTTACTAGGCAAGTTAGTGAAAGAAGCTTGGCCTATATGCAGTTCTTGTTGCTGGGACACATTACATTTGCCCACTGATGCAATTTCCCCAGTATTGCAATTCTACATAGAAGAGGAATTTATTTACTTAATGTAATGAAAATATGGCACATTTGTACCAGTGTTGGTTTCTGCTATTTTTCATTACAACTGCATGGCGTTTCAGCTACATTATGGGTTAAACAGACTCTTGAGGGCTAGCCTGGGAAGGTACCCATCATTTGTAACATTTATAACATTGTTTCTGTGGGAAACTGCTTTGCGAATTTCAAAACAACTGATTTAAAAATTAACTTTGGGAATACAACTGGTTTCAAAGTAGAAGACTGTACCTCCACATTTCATATAATTGGTTACTTAATTCATGCATTGAAGAAACAGTAACAGATTGCCTACTATACACTTACCAGTCATGGTACTGGGGATGGGAATGCAAAGCAAAGAAGGTCCTAAACCTTGAGGCACTCAAGGCACTCAGGAGGACTGCTGGGTCCTATAGTAGCTCTAGTTTTAGTTTTGTAAGGAACCTCCATACCGCTGTTCTCCATAGTGGCTGTACCCATTACATTACAGTGTAGGAGGATTCCCCTTTTCTCCACTTCCTCTCCAGCACTTACTGTTTGTAGATTTTCTGATGATGGCCATTCTGACTGGTGCAAGGTAATATCTCATTGCAATTTTGATTTGCATTTCTCTAATAATTAGCAATATTGAGTGGCATTCTTTTCACGTGCCTCTTGACCATCTGTATGTCTTCTCTGGAGAAATGTCTATTTAGGTATTCTGTCTATTTGTGTGTGTGTGTGTGTTTTATACTGAGTTGCATGAGTTATTTGTAAATTTGGGAGACTATTTCTCCCAGTCTGTGAGCTGTCTTTTTGTTCTGTTTATGGTTTCCTTTGGTGTGCAAAAGCTTGTAAGTTTGATTAGGTCCTGTCTATTTTTGTTTTTATTTCCATTACTCTAGTAGATGGCTTGAAAAACATATTGCGGTGATTTATGTAAGAGAGTGTTCCGCCTATCTTTTCTTCTAAGAGTTTTATAGTATTTAGTCTTACATTTAGATATTTAATCTATTCTGAGTTTATTTTTGTGTATGGTATTAAACAATGTTCTAATTTCATTTTTCTTACATGTAGCTGTCCAGTTTTTCCAGCACCATTTATTGAAGAGACTGTCTTTCCTCCATTGTTTAGTCTTGCCTTCTTTGTTGTAGATTAATTGACTAAAGGTACATGGATGTATTTATGGGCTTTCTCTCCTGTTCCGTTGAACTATATTTCTGCTTTTGTGCCAGTACCACACTGTTTTGATGACTGGAGCTTTGTAGTATAGTTTGAAGTCAGGGAATCTAATTCCTCCAGCTCCACTTTTCTTTCTCAAGATTTCTTTGGCTATTTGTGGTCGGTCTTTTGTGTTCCATACACATTTTAGCATATTTTGTTCTAGTTCTGTGAAAAATGCCATTGGTAATTCAAAAGGGGTTGTATTGAATCTGTAGATTGCCTTGCTAGTATAGCCATTTTGACAATATTGATTCTTCTAATCCAAGAACATGGTGTATCTTTTCACCTCTTTGTATCATCTTTGAGTTCTTTTAGCATCTTACAATACAGGTTTTTTTGTCTTCTTAGGTAGGTTTACTCTGATGTATTTTATTCTTTATGATGTGATGGTAAAGGGGATTGTTTCCTTAATTTCTCTTTCTGATTTTTCATTGTTAGTGTATAGAAATGCAACAGATTTCTGGGTATTAATTTAGTATCCTACAACTTTACCAAATTCATTGTTAAGTTTTAGTAGCTTTCTGATAGCATGGTTAGTAGTTTCTATGTACAGAATCATGTCATCTACATCTTATTTACTTATTTTAGTTTTGGCTGCACTGGGTCTTCGTTGCTGTGTGCAGGCTTTCTCCAGCTGCAGAGACTGGGGGTGACTCTCTGCTGTGGTGGCAGGCTTCTCACTGCACTGGTTTTCTCTTGTTGCAGAACATGGTGTGTGGGCTTTAGGCATGTGGCACTCAGGCTCAGTCATTGTGGCACATGGGCTTAGCTGTCCCATGGCATATGGGATCTTCCAGGACCAGGAATCAAACCCATGTCTCCTGCATTGGAAGGCAGATTCTTAACCACTGGACCACCAGAGAAGTCCAACAGTGACAGTTTTACTTCTTCTCTTCCAACTGCATTCCTTTTACTTCTTTTTCTTCTATGACTGCTGTAGCTAGGACTTTCAAAACTATGCTGAATAAAAGTGATGAGACTGGAATCCTTGCCTGCCGGGAGCTGGCATATTGCATATTGAGTGAGGATCTGTAATAGCTCAACTGGAATTCTATCACTGCCGGGAGCCAGCGTGAGGAACTCCACCCATGACAAAGGTCATGAGGAAGGAGGCTCGGCATACGCAAAGGCCGGATCGAGCCTCAGGAGTCCCCCTGGAAATTCTCGAGCATCTACCCCCAAATCCAGAGTCTGCCTACTTTCTGCTTTGTGCTTTCACCTACACGTCTGACTTTAGGGGGGGCTGTCTCCCACTACCTCTCTCTGAAAAAAGAGTTAGCTTACAGCTCCAGTTAATAATTCCTGGGTGTGACAGTGTTTCAACCTACAAACTCCTTTGGAAATCCTCTAGCCTGCCTGAATAGGTTTTTCCGGCCACATGTGATTGTTCAGAGCCTCCCAACTGTGAGAGGCAGGAGATGTTCTAAACTGCCTAAACACAGATTCCTTTGAGTAGTTAAAAGATTGATTAGAAATTGTATTGGTGAAGGGTTTTTCACTTGTTGGGCCAATGTTTGCTGCTAAGTCTCCATACTCCTTACCTACTGTGTCCTTGGCAGTGTATTGATTGATATAATGGGTGTATAGAAATGTAAAATGCAGCTTTGTCCAATGCTTTTTTGGAGGCTGGTGCCTGACTTTGGAATAATCACCTTTAGAGAAAAATAAGTTTCTTAAAATGTTAACAGGCCTCCTGGCCAGAAGAGGATGTCAATCACCTGAACTTTTACATATGATAAGTTTGAAAGCCTGGCTTCGATTAGAACCAGGAACTGCTGTCCTTGCATGACTCCACCCCTTCCCCCATTATCCTCTATGCATGACTTAAGGTATAGAAACTACTTTGGAAAATAAAGTGCGGGCCTTGTTCACTGAAACTTGGTCTCCCCATGTCATTCTCTCTCCCAAATTCTGGCTGAGTCTCCATCTGGAGCGCGGAACCCACCATGCTTGCTAATTATGCCTGGGCTTCTAAGATCCGACTGGGGAGGCCTCAGTGTCTCCTCTCCTTCGGGAGAACAGAAGGACGACTGCGGCCTATGTAAGTGGTGCAAACTTCTTGTCTTGAAGTTTTATTGGTCTCCCGCGTAAGCCAAGCTACTCAGCCTCTTTTCTCCACTGAATTTCCTCACTGAGCTATCCTTATTTCAGCCTCTTTTCTCCACTGAATTTCCTCACTGAGCTATCCTTATTCTATTACTCTTTATATCCTTAATTAAAGTTTAATTAAGCAGTTGTTTCCTGACCCTCGCCTATGCCGTCTCTCCTTCGAATACCCTGGATCAGCTGGGGCTGGACCCCGGCACTTGCCTTGTTGCTGACCTCAGAGGAAACACTTTCATCTTTTCACCACTGAGTATGATACTAGCTGTAGGTTTGTCATATCTGGCATTACTACATGGAGGTATGCTCCCTCTCTGCCTACTTTCTGGAAAGTTTTTCTTTTTTTTAATCACGAATTTTGTCAAAAGTTTTTTCTGCATCTATTGAGATGATGATATAGTTTTATTCTTTAGTTTGTTGATGTGGTTGATTGATTTGCAGATGTTGAAAAATCTTTGCAACAAAAGCTAAAGGAACTTCTCTAAGCAGTAAAAAAAAGGCCACAACTAGAAACGAGAAAATTATAAATGGAAAAGCTCAGTGGTAAAGGTAAATATGGAACAACAGACTGGTTCCAAATAGGAAAAGGAGTACGTCAAGGCTGTATATTGTCACCCTGCTTATTTAACGCATATGCAGAGTACATCATGAGAAATGCTGGGCTGGAGGAAGCACAAGCTGGAATCAAGATTGCCGGGAGAAATATCTATAACCTCAGATATGCAGATGACACCACCCTTATGGCAGAAAGTGAAGAGGAACTAAAAAGCCTCTTGATGAAGGTGAAAGAGGAGAGTGAAAACATTGGCTTAAAGCTCAACATTCAGAAAACGAAGATCATGGCATCCGGTCCCATCACTTCATGGGAAATAGATGGGGAAACAGTGGAAACAGTATCAGACTTTATTTTTGGGGGCTCCCAAATCACTGCAGATGGTGATTGCAGCCATGAAATTAAAAGACGCTTACTCCTTGGAAGGAAAGTTATGACCAATCTAGATAGCATATTCAAAAGCAGAGACATTACTTTGCCAACAAAGGTCCATCTTTGTTGTCAAGGCTATGGTTTTTCCAGTAGTCATGTATGGATGTGAGAGTTGGACTGTGAAGAAGGCTGAGTGCCGAAGAATTGATGCTTTTGAACTGTGGTGTTGGAGAAGACTCTTGACAGTCCCTTGGACTGCAAGGAGATCCAACCAGTCCCTTCTGAAGGAGATCAGCCCTGGGATTTCTTTGGAAGGAGTGAAGCTGAAACTCCAGTACTTTGGGCACCTCATGCGAAGAGTTGACTCATTGGAAAAGACTCTGATGCTGGGAGGGATTGGGGGCAGGAGGAGAAGGGGACAACAGAGGATGAGATGGCTGGATAGCATCACCGACTTGATGGACGTGAGTTTGAGTGAACTCTGGGAGTTGGTGATGGGCAGGGAGGCCTGGCGTGCTGCAATTCATGGGGTCGCAAAGAGTTGGACATGACTGAGCAACTGAACTGAACTGAACTGAAAGGTAAATATACAATGCGAGCTCAGTTGCTTGAGTCTTGTCCAGTTCTCTGCAAAACTGTGGACTATACTGCACCAGGCTCCTCTGTCCATGGGATTCCCTGGGCAAGAACACTGGAGTGAGTTGCCATGCCCTCTTTCAAGGAATCTTCCCAACCTAGGGATCATGCCCGTGTCTCCTGTGTCTCTTGCATTGCAGGGAGATTTTTTTTTTTTTTACCACTGAACCACTGGGGAAGCCCAAACATACAGTAAAGGTAGGAAACCATCTTCATGCAAACATGATATCAAAACAGCAATTATAGGAAGAGGAGAACACAAATGCAGGATATTGGAAGTGTGTTTGAAATTAAAAGACAGCAACTTAACCAATCTTGTTTATATATAGACTGCTATATCAAAATCTTATGGTAACTGTAAACCAAAAATCTACAACAGGTATGCACATAAGAAAGGAAAAGGAAAAACACAACACTAAAGTTAGTTATCAAATCAGAAGAGAAGAGAACAAAAGTGGAACAGAAGAAAAACGACCTATAAAAACAAATCCAAAACAATTAACAAAATGGCACTAAGAACAAATATTTCAATCATTACTTAAATGTAAGTAGATTAAGTGTTCCAACCAAAAGACACAGACTGGCTGAATGGATTCAAAAACAAGACTCATATATATGTTGTCTACAAGAGATCTACTTCAGATCTAGGGACACATACAGACAGAAAGTAAGGGGATAGAAAAATGTATTCTAAGCAAATGGAAATCAAAAGGAATACGGAGTAGCAATAACATAGAAGGTAAAATATAGAGTTTAAAGCAGAGACTCTTACAAGAGACAAATAAAGACAGCATACAATGAATAAGGGATCAATCTAAGAAGAAGATATAACAGTTGTAAATATATATGCACACACATAAGAGCACTTTAATATACAAGGCAAATACTAACAGCCATAAAAGGAGAACTTGACAGTAACAAAATAATGTTCTGGAAGACTTTAAACCTCACTTACACCAATGGACAGATCGTCCAGATAGAAAATCAATAAGGAAACTCAGGCTTTAAATGAACCATTAGACCAGATGAACTTAATTGACATTTACAGAACACTCCATCCAAAAGCAGCAGAATACACATTCTTCTCAAGTGCACATGGGACATTCTCAGGACTGATCACACGCTGTACCACAAGGTGAACCTTGGTAGATTTGAGAAAACTGAAATCATATCCAACATCTTTTCCCACCACAAAGCTCTGAGACTAGAAATCAACTACAAGAAAAAAAAAAAACACACACACACACACACACACAAAAACTGTCAACAACACAAACACAAGGAGACTAGACAACACGCTACTAAACAGCTAATGGATCACCAAAGAAATCAGAGAGGAAATGAAAAATATTAGAGACAAATGACAATGAAAGCATAGGGATCTGAAACCCATGCGTGCTCAGTCGCTTCAGTTGTGTCTGAATCTTTGCAACCCTATGAACTCCTCTCTCCACGTGATTCTCCAGGCAAGAATATTGAAGTGGGTTGCCATTTCCATCTCCAGGCAATCTTCCCAACTCAGGGATTGAACCCAAGTCTCTTATGTCTCCTACACTGGTACGATGCAGCAAAAGCAGTTCTAAGAGGGAAGCTGACAGTAATAGAATCTTACCTCAGGAAAACAAGAAAAATCACAAATAAACAACCAACCTTATAACTAAAGAAAGAGAAACAAACAATCCCAAAGAAGGAAAGAAATCAGAAAGATCAGAGCAGAAATACATGAAAAAAAAAATGAAGAAATCAATAGAAAAGATCAATGAAAGTAAAAACTAGTTCTTCCAAAAGATAATCAACATTGTCAAAATTGACAAACCTTTAGCCAGACTCATCAAGAAAAAAAGGGAGAGAGTTGTTTTTTTTGATATTGTGTTGTGTGAGCTGTTTGCATATTCTGGAGATCAGTCCCCTGTTGGTTGCATTGCTTGCAAATTTTTCCTATTTTGAAGGTTGTACATTTATAGAATGGAACATTACTCAGCCATAATAAAGATGAAACAATGCCATTTGAAGTAACATAGATGAACCTAGAGATTATCATGGAGAAGGAAATGGCACCCCACTCCAATACTCTTGCCTGGAGAATCCCAGGGACGGGAGAGCCTGGTAGGCTGCAGTCAGTCCATGGGGTCGCGAAGAGTTGGACATGACTGAGCGACTTCACTTTCACTTTTCACTTTCATGCATTGGAGAAGGAAATGGCAACCCACTCCAGTGTTCTTGCCTGGAGAATCCCAGGGATTGGGGAACCTGGTGGGCTGCCGTCTATGGGGTCGCACAGAGTTGGACACGACTGAAGCAACTTAGCAGCAGCAGCAGAGATTATCATACTGAGTGAAGTAAGCCAAACAGAAAGACAAACATATGATATCACTTATAATATGGATTCTAAAAAAAATGATACAAATAAACTTATATACAAAACTGAAATAGACCCACAGACATAGAAAACAAACTCATGGTTACTAAAGTGGTGAGGGGTGAAAGGGAGAAATTAGGAGTTCAGGATTAAAATATGCACATTATATATAAAATAGATGACCAACAAGATCTTTTTCTTGATACCAAGGGGAAAAAAATATGATAACCTGTAAAATGCAGACTATAAAATGTACTTCAGGTGTACAGGGAATAAGAAAGAAGCTCAGGGAACTATACTTGATATTTTATAATAACCTGTAAGGGAAAATAATCTGAAAAAGAAGATTATATATCTGCATAATGAATCACTTTGTTGTACATATGAAATTAACACAACATGGTAAATCAACTGTGTTGTTGCTCAGTCACCCAGTCATGTCTGACTCTTTGTGACCCCATGGACTGCAGCACGCCAGGCCTCCCTGTCCCTCACCATCTCCCAAAGTTTGCCCAAGTTCATGTCCATCAACTATACTTCAATATACTTCAACAGAAAAAGAGAAAAAACTTCTTCTTCAGCAAAAGTGAACCCTACCCCACCCCAACCTCCAAAAGGATCACAATTAGTATATAAGCAAAGTTGGTCCATCTTGGGGCCTCTTGGACTATCTTATCTTCTTGTCTTTTCCAAAGGAAAGAGGATGACTAGATTCAGAAAGTTACAGAGATTCCTGCCCTGCATGGAGAATGGAGATTTCTGCCTCCTTATTTCATTTCATTAGTATTGTTTTTAACTCTGTGTGTTGTATTATTAACCTTCACAAATCTTTTGCTAAATTATATGAAATCAAAGATGATAAGAGCTTGCCTAATGATATTTAGTGTTTTAGGAAATACGATAAAGGATCAGCATGTAAAATAAAAGTTGGCTTATCTTAACAATTTTCTTATGCTTACTTCTGTTACACTAATGTGCTTTTACATTAGCAAAATTATGATTTTTTTTCACTATAAGAAACCATTTCACTGTAAACACATGCTTCAGGAAATTAAAAATAAAAGTTCATCTGAAACTTCAGTGTGTACACAGATCAATTTTAGTTAATGCATGTAGAACTAGTAACTAAAAGAGAGGAAACAAAGCTAGAGAAACAGAAAGGAGACAAAAAGGGAAGTGTTTCTGCTCAAGTACATTTTACATTTACCAGGAATTTTTTTAATATTCAAGTACATATCCATTTGCAGATGGCTGAAGGAGAGTGTTTAAGACTAAGTAAACTATGCTTCTTTCATGTGTAATATAAATAAAAGGACAGAGTCCACTGATCCATTATAAGCACTAGTTAAAAATAATCCTGACCCTTCAGCATGAAGCTTATGCAATGTACTCATTAGGACTTCATTCAGCCTAAGGCAAGTCAAAAAGGGTTTTAAAAATCCACACATAAAATTCAGAATATAGGATACCCCAGCTATAGTTGTTAGTATTCTGTTCTATGCTTTTGGTAAATAAAAATGGAATTAAATTTTATGTTTTTCCTATCTTACTTGGTTCAGATTCCTTACAGCTTTGAGAAAAGTGGTTCCCCGCCCCCCAAGAAAAGAATGTCAGTTTTCATAGCTATTTTCCTGAATCCTGAGAATTTGTCAATAAAATTTTGGTGAGCAAAAGGAGGGCTGAGGTTTAGGAGTGGGATGCTAAAAAGGGGTGTAAATGATAAATATTGGTAACATGGTAAATTTGGAGCCAAAGAGATTATCAGTTTCTAATTGTGTCCCTCCTCCAGCCCTTCTATACTGCACGCCATCCCTCCAAAGCAAGAAATTCTATACTCTTGGTTGTCTGGAATCCTCAGCATGGTTCCCAACTATAACCCACGTTCTAGAAAACAAAGAATGTTCGAACCCCAGTCTCACTCTATTCTGTTTGAGGCTTACAATATTATAACCACAGAACTTCAGGTTTTCTTTCACAGGAAACTGAAGCTCAGAGTGGTCAAGAGACATGCCTCAAATGAACAGCTAGTGCACACACTTTCCATATAAAAACCACCCACCACCAGCGCCCCTCCTCTATGAGGCCTCTGAAAATTAGTCTATGCACCGCCTCTGTGACACAAAGAGCCTCTCCTGGATTTTACGGTTGGCGGGCTCTGTGTTGCTCCTTGGGAATTATTTTGTTCGAATTTACCTGTCAAAAGTGTGAAATACTGAATATAATAAAGTCTTTCCTCTGACTCCAACTCTTTCTTTAATCATAGAGCTTATGTTCTATTGGGAGAGGCAGGCATTAAACAAATAATCCAACAAATATGTAATTATAACTTGTAAATGCAATGAAGGAAAAGTAAAGGATGCAATTATGAAGTGTAACAGGGGACCTGACTTAAGTTTCAGAGACAAGGCAGTTATAGGAATGCTTCAGTGAGAAAATAATATTTGAGACCAGAAAGATAATTAAAGACTTAGTGATGCAGGTTTAATGGGAGAACATCATTCCAGGCAGAAAACTCTACATAAAGACCGTGCGTGGAAGACTCCTGTGGTTAGAATGCGTGACCTAAGGCAAGTGATTCAGTCACTCAGCTGAGACCTGGAGAGGCCTGGGATCTTACTCCAAGAACCACCGGGGGCCACTGACAGATATTAAGCGGGAGTGTGACCTGCCGAGATGTGCATCTCTCTGATGGTCCTTGTCATAAAACTCAGTTTTAACTTTTTATTTTATATTGGAGTATAGATGATTAACAATGCTGTGTAAATTTTAAGTGTACAGCAAAGTGATTTAGTAATATATATACACGTATCTCTTCTTTTTCAAATTCTTTTCCCAATTGAAGTTGTTACTTAATATAGAGCAAAATTTCCTGTGCTATACAGTAGGTCCTTGTTAGTCTATACTTCTATATTTAAAATGGATAACCTACCTGAACTCAGCTTTTATAGTATATGTCCTGAGTTCAAAGAATGAAGAGAGTTATCAGTACAAAGTCTTCTCTCCTAGTTGTAAAAACAATTGAAGGCAAGAGCTCTTTTGATAGTCTTTAAGTAGCATCATACAATATTTAGTATCTTAGTACTGCAATCTAAGATGAAAACAAATTGCAGAGCAAAAATAGCATACTTTCCAATCTTAGAGAAAAGTAACAAAGTTCACGCAAAATTCAAAAAGTATGTGCTACCTACAAAATAGTGAAAACTATATAGTGTTTTTTAAACAAAAAGACAAAGGAAATTGTTACAAAATTATATGACAAATTTGAGTACCGCATGCACAAAATTAAAAGATGCTTACTCCTTGGAAGGAAAGTTATGACCAACCTAGACAGCATATTAAAAAGCACAGACATCACTTTGTCAACAAAGGTCTGTCTAGTCAAGATGATGATTTTCCCAGTGGTCATGTATGGATGTGAGAGTTGGACTATAAAGACAGCTGAGCATAGAAGAATTGATGCTTTTGAACTGCGGTGTTGGAGAAGACTCTTGAGAGTCCTTTGGACTGCAAGGAGATCCACCCAGTCCATCCTAAAGGAGATCAGTCCTGGGTGTTCATTGGAAGGACTGATGTTGAAGTTGAACCTCCAACACTTTGGCCACCTGATGTGAAGAGCTGACTCATTGGAAAAGACCCTGATGCTGGGAAAGATTGAGGCCAGGAGGAGAAGGGGACGACAGAGGATGAGATGGTTGGTCACCAACTCGATGGACATGGGTCTGGGTGAACTCCGGGAGTTGGTGATGGACAGGGAGGCCTGGCGTGCTGCAGTTCATGGGCTCGCAAAGAGTCAGACACAACTGAGTGACTGAACTGAACTGACTGGACTGTAGCTGATTTACAATGCTGTGTCAGTTTCACATGTACAGCAAAGTGACTCAGTTACACATATATCCATTCTTTTTCAGATTTTCCCCCATAAGTTATTACAGAATATCGAGTACAATTCCCTGTGCGATATAACAGGTCCTTATTGATTATCTATTTTATATATATTAATAGTGTGTATATGTTAATTCCAATACTTAATTTATCCCTGCCCCAAACTCTTACCCTTTGGTAACCAAAGTTTGTTTTTGAAATCTGAGGCTCAAAAATCCCACTCCTGGGCATATATCTAGAGAAAACCATAATTTGCAAGATTATGTGCATCCCTATGTTCATTGCAGCACTATTTACAATAGCCAAGACATGGAGGCTACCTAAACCCACTGACAGAGGAATGGATAAAGAAGATGTGGCACATATGTACATGGGGAATACTACTCAGTCATAAAAAAGAATGACACAATGCCATTTGCAGCAATATGCATGGACCTACAGATCATCATCCTGAGTGAGGTAAGTCAGAGATGGACAAATGTATGATATCCCTTACATGTGGGACCTAAAAAATGATACAAATGAACTTATTTACAAAATAGACTCACAGACTTTTTTAATCTGAATTTTAAAGGATATTTATAATCTTCTTTTTTAAAAGGCCAAAAGTAAATTTTCAATGAAATACTTTCTGAAATAAACATGAAATGATAATCTTCTTAGCATACAACATTCTAAATTCACCACAAGAAAAATCCTTTTAGCAATATCCTGAAAAATGTGATTGTTCAAATAAGTTTTATTTTAGTGATTCTGGATTATTCTTGTGGTGCTATCTATAAACCATAGTTGCTAAATACTCCACCTTCAATTTGCCTACCATGATATGAGACACTACTAAATTTCTTGGCCTTGAAATTAATAACTAATAATCAACCTCAATAATACCAAGAAAAATAAGTCTTTGACTAGATCTAATCAAAGTAAAACAAAATCAGAGACTGGCAAAACACTCAGAGAACTGTGCATGACTGCCAACCTCTAGAGGACACTGAAGATTTATTTGGTGTAAGAATTAAGAATCTCTTCTTAGGTCAGAGTTTTTATTCCAGGAATAAGTTTATGAGGTTGATACATTTTTATTTTGGTCTAGCTTACTAGAAAGGAAGACATGTCATTTTTCATTTGTAGCACAATTCCTAACTGAAAAATGTAAAGCTCTATATCAACAAGTTACATAATTCATTGGAGGAAAGCATATTTTCATAGTTTTTAAGGTTAAATTTGTTTCTTAGTTGGGTACTTTAACAACCTAAGAGCTGAAAAGATTATAAACATTATAAACCAACTAATTTTGATAGCTTCTAAAATACCAGATTGTTGGGATGCCAGATTTCTACTTAATAAAGGAAACTAGCCTTAACATAGCTTCCTGGTGAACAAAAGACTTTAGTATATATTTGCTTTGTTCCCAATTCTTAGGGAAATGTTATTAAAAACAAAAAAAGAGAATAAAAAAAATACAGTTTTAGAATAAAACTAAGTTGTTTAGTCATCTGAAACATCTGGTACTGAATGAGGATTTCTTAATTATTGAGAGGGCCCTGAAATATAAATATTCACAGGTTCAAAAGAGTGCTGCCAAATAGGTTATCAAGCAAAAAAATACGCAACCACCTGGAGAACAAAATCCATCTGTCTGACTGAATTTAGTTGAAAATAATTTTTTAGACTTGTTAGTAAAACCTTCATGTAAAATTTATTTGATTGAATAATTTACCAAGAATATTTCCATAAGCATCATAAAGTGTTGCAGTTGATAAAAATGAACATACCGATCATCTTTCTAACGTTGAATCACTGCCACAGCTTCTAATGAATATATTTTGTAGGTTTCTAGTTAGGCTTCATCGTGCCTTATGTCTCAACTTGAAGAACAGGATTGCTGTAGCTATAATGTAGCCTCCCAGGTGGCACAGTGGTAAAGAATCTGGCTGCCAATGCAGGAGATGCAAGAGCCATGGGTTCTATCCCTGGGTTGGGAAGATCCCCTGGAGTAGGAAAGGACAACCCACTCCAGTATTCTTGCCTGGAAAATCCCATGGACAGATGAGCCTGGTAGGGTACAGTCCACGGGGTCACAAGAGTCGGACATGTCTGAGTATGCACACACACATAATGTGGTCAGCTCCATCTACAGGGAAAGGGGGTTAGCAGTAAATAATGCTGGGTGCTGATATTTACTTGAAGCAAGCATGGATGTCTCTCCCTTAGAGATGAGCACAGTGGGACTTGCCTCATCTTTCTTGGCTCTAGAACTCAGGTGATGGCTAGAGTTAGGATGAAAAAGGCCAGGGGGAGTAATATTGACCTTCTATTATCTCTTGGGACTTGCATTTGCAAATAAACTATGTATTTGGAAATAACCCACTCTTCAATATATTCAAATAATTCCACTTCAAATATTTACCAGTTAAAAGGAGAATTGTTAAATGAGACAATAGAAGGTATGTAAAGCATTAAATATGGTACTTCTCATGTGAAAGTCGTGAAACAAATAGCTCTATCAGTGCCCACTGCCCATCCTCCTAAGCATCAGAAAAGTGAACAGCAAAGCTCCTAACCAAGAGAGGTCAGCAATCAGGTGAAAAGGATCTTCTATTAAGTGAACTGTCAAAACCCATTTGGATTCAAGGTTCTGATACTAAAACATGCATTTACTCTTTCTGAAGACTAAAAGATGTACTTAAGAAGTAAGTATTAAACTTTTACAAAAGTAAGAGTATGCTAACAAAAGGACATTAAGTAGTAGGATAAAATGACCCTTATCTAAAAAAAGAATGACAATTCAAGCTGAATCAAGCAATTAAAAAGATATGCACTGGTACACTTTCTTCTAATCTAACAGTAAGGAAAAAAATGACTTAAAACAATTCTTTGTTCCACCACCAAAACCTCTCAGAGTGGTTATCTTTAGAACCAAAATAAAAATCAGAGACTGAGGTACATTCTCACATCTTTCAAATGGAAGAAAGTAGCAGCTTACTAAATAAATCCTTACTGAAGCTTGAAAGGTAAGGGTGTGGCAACTTTTCTCTTTCATTCAAAAGAAATTCTGTGTAGCTGTACCCAGTCCCATTCACCAGTCTCTGTTCAGATGAAATGGTTACTTGATCTTCGGCTTTTAGCCAGAGATCAACCAAGATAATCTACTAAAATTAAAATGGCACACTATTTAATTAATAATCACTTTTCAGAAATAGCTCATTGGATTTCATATCAGATGAACTGATTTTTAAACATTAAACAACAGATGGTTATTAATGGTATAATATTAGCATATAAAATTCGGGGCGCTCTGAAAACCTGTCAGTCGACATGACTACCATTTGAGGACATGTGGAGTCATTTCTTAGAGACAGTGCCATGTTCCCTGATGTCATAAACTTGTTCCCATACAGGAAGGCAAACGCCCGCAATGCCGTGCTACGCATCCTGTTACAATGGGTTCATTCATATTTATAATACAATCTGTGATGTAGATGCAGTCACTTTAGATCTCACTGTTACTTCAAACAAATCCATAACTGAGTAAAAAAAGCGGATGTTGACAGGAGTTAATGTGGGTTTTACACTGTTTACAATTGCTTTCTAATCTACCAAATGGCTGTGAAAATTGACGCCCTGCTAGGGGTGCCTTCATACACTAGTACAGATAAAGAGCTGTTGGGCTGCAGCAATCTCTGTAATGCTAAACTGAATTTTCTACAGTGCTTTATGTTTTCTCTGTTTGTATGCGATGAGTAGGCTCCTGATTTTATGCAAACCCTTAATGAAGAAACCAAAAAATCTTCTCATTTTATTCGTTGAGATGTATTAATTGAGATGTATGGGCTTGTAATTCTATCCTGCTGCTGCTGCCAAGTCACTTCAGTCGTGTTTGACTCTGGCAACCCCATAGACAGCAGCCCACCAGGCTCCCTGGTCCCTGGGATTCTCCAGGCAAGAACACTGGAGTGGGTTGCCATTTCCTTCTCCAATGCATGAAACTGAAAAGTGAGTAATTCTATCCTAGTTACTTGTAAAATAAAACTTGAATTGTATTTCAAATAGATTAAGGAATTACATCTCAAGAAATGTGGATTATTTTAAGTCTAAATTTTCAAATCATTTACTTTGACCAGTATGTGGTATATTGAGGGTTACATAACCCAATGATAGCTGTAAAAATTTAGACACATCAATATGAAATATTATTAGTAATACATCCTCAAAGTACTCTACATTTTGACAGTAACAAGCAAGAGGGCAGAAATGCTTTTCAAAGAAGGAATTGAGATTCATGTACCAATACCTATAATTATGTGTGTGTGTGTTTATATATACATTATAGTGTTTATTTAAATATCACCACAAACAGGCAATGAGTGAATGCACAGTAATCATTATAGCTACCAGGAGACTACTGCCCCTTTGGCCGCGACAGACACGTACTGTAACACGTGACAGACCTAAGAATCACTCCTCCCGTCAGTGGCTGAGACTCCTGTTTCAGGCTCACCGCTGGAACTATCTGGAATCTGAGGTTCCACTTCCATACAAGCTATGAACAAAGATTACCTTTTGATAAAAGCAGAGACAAGTGTTCACGGTATTTAAAAACAACTTTAAATCACCTAGCCATTTGTTTATTACACTAATCTTTTTATATTTAAAGAAAGGGGTTAGGAATAATGAATGATTAGGCTTTCCCTGTCAGATGTTAATTGTGCTTGTAAAATGGTTGCTTCTATATAACATTTTATTTAGAAATAAATAATGCTCCCAGCTGTTTTTTTAACTAACATTTTAAGTACTGGTGGTCAAAGAAAGAAAAATTCTGTTATGTGTTGGTAAGAATTAAACACCTAGGAAAGTTCAGTAAAATGCCTTTGCCCAAACATGCATAAACTGAAGCATGCTTATTTTATGAGTACTGAAACAGGGGCCTGTCTTCCTTTTTATAGGTATCAATGCATTTCACACTCTTACTGTTTTTCTCTCTACAAGTTACTGCACTGACATTTAGAAAGTGTATCGTTAAGAAAATTAAATAATTGGTTGTCTGATTACAATTTCATTCTGAGCTTAATATGGGTTTTAAAACCTTTTCCCATCCGCTGCTCCAATTCCCTGTGGTAAAGTGGTCTTTTCAAAGACTTAAAATAACTTAAAATGATGTCTTTCTAATGAAGAAACAGAAAACTATTTTACTGCCTCAAAACAACTAATAAAAAAAAAAGGAGAAAAAAATAAAAATACTAACAATGAACCTTCTATGAAAACGTGCTACATCTGGAAATCAGAAATTTAGAACTTAGCAGTTATTGAAGCAACTTGACTGTGAAATTAAATTTAATGATACTAAAGATAACAAAGCACCAGCAAATATTCCTTTCATCTTAAAAATCTGTTTTAAAAATATTATGGAATGAATATGCGAAAAAAAGTGATGTCAAAATGGTGCATAAAAAAGTACTGTAATTGTATATTTTGACAAAAAGAAGCATATAAGCTATATTCCTGTTTCCTTTAAAAATAGGAAGTAAGCAAATATTCTTATTTCCTTAAATCAGCTTGAAGCAATTTATTTCCTATGAACAACACAAATAATACCCAGCAAGGATTAACAGATCTAAGAGAATTCGGATGGCATGGTGAAGCGGTCCCCAACAGTGTTCCCAAGTGTTCACTGAGACAGAATGACAAAAATAATGACTCCTGAAGCTAAATTTATATAAATTGAGAATTACCATATGTCCTTTTCTTGGGGGTGTTAAAATATTCTCATTAAAAATGAAATATACATGTAATAAAGACAAATATTCCATGATATCACTTATATGTGAAATCTAAAAAATAATACAAATGAATCTATATAATATAGAAACAGACACAGACACAGAAAATAAGTTTATGGTTACCAGAGGGGAAGGTAGGGGAGAAGGCTAAATTAGGAATTTGGGATTAACAGATCCAAACTACTATACATAAAACAGATAAGCAACAAAGATTCACTGTATGGCAAATGGAACTATATTCAATATCTTATTATAACCTATACTGGAAAATAATCTGAAAAATTATATATACATATATATATATACACACATATACAACTGAATGACTTTGTTGTACACATGAAACTAACACAATACTAGAACTCAACTGTATTTCAATAAAAAAAGAAAAAATAGAATATAGGTGACCACAAAGGACCATTTTTCTATCCATTCATTCATTTATTCAACAGTTACTGAACCCCCATTATCAATTCGGCTTTTTTCTACAAAGAGCAAACAGAAAAACTGAAAACGTTCCTGCCCTCGTGAGCCTGTGGTCTGGGGGTGAGGCAGGGGAGAGTCACAAGAGACAAATAAAACAAGTAAAGACATCAGACGTTAGAGGGTGGTCAGTGTAGTGGAGAAAAAGGGCAGAGTAAACACACTGAGGGCTGGAGTCATTACTTTACAAAGGATGGTCAGAGTGAGCCTCTAGGGTCAGGAGAAAACAGAGCAGTGATCGGCAGGAAGACAGGGTCAACATGCATATATTCTGGAAGGAACAGTTTCAGGCAGAAGCAACAGCAGGTGCAGATGAGGGCGTTCTAGGGGTAGCAGGGAGGCTGGGGCAGCTGACAAGCCAGCCAAGGCAAAAGCAGCAGAAACGAGGTCAGAAACACGAGCGGGTGGATGACTCAGCCTTGTGGGTCCCTTATCCCACCGGAAGGTTTTCAGATGAAGAGCGCCCAGTCCGACCCACACCTGGGTTTTCTCATCTCCAAACTGGGTGGAAAGATCTACGCTCTGTCTTCCTTTTCCTTCCAAACCTCTCAGGATATCCTTGCTGCCCCTACAGTCATATAACTCCTTCACTTCTACCCTGTGATCCTCTGAGCTCCAACCTCACTCCCTCTATATGTCAACCTTGATTGTTGGCACTTTCTTCTAGAGAGCTCACCTGTGCCCATGGCTTCAACTGTAGGCTTCTGGCTCCAAACGTGACACTTTATGCTAAGCACTTCTCTGAGCTGCAGACCCCAGTTTCTATCTGTGTGCAGGACACCATCTTCTCTTTCTTCAAATCCCTCATGTCTAAATTCGACTTCTCTTCTCCCTGGGAGAAACACCTGCTCTTCTTCCTCCTTACCTTCCCGTTTTGTTAGTGGTACCAACAGTGTGCTACTCAGCCCATCACCCTAGTTCTATCCTGGGGAAGGACAAAGAGGCAGGAACAGGAATTCTAACAGCACATTGCTGTACAACAAACCATCTGCTTCCCTTTTATCCAGCAATCGCTCAGATAGAACTCGATTTCGCTGGTGGGAGTTTCTTGTTTTGCAAACCCTGGAAAAGAGGGAGGCATGTACGTGTGTGCAGGGGTGCACACACAACTTCTTTAGGCCACCACATCTTTTGCTGAC
Source organism: Bubalus kerabau (assembly GCF_029407905.1). Taxonomy (NCBI): domain Eukaryota; kingdom Metazoa; phylum Chordata; class Mammalia; order Artiodactyla; family Bovidae; genus Bubalus; species Bubalus kerabau. Next base: position 3,482,474 of record NC_073635.1, on the reverse strand, counting down.
GCTTGTCCACAAAGAATGCAGTACTGAAAGGTGTAGCAGAGACGGCGCTCACCAAGTAGTTCAGGTACCTTCCAAACTCCCTGGACTGCTCTGCGGTTATGTTGGGGCCATGTGACTAGTTACGGTCTCTGACTGAGCTGAAGTGACGTGTGTCACATTAAGGATAAGGCAGTTAGCCAAAGTGTCTCCTTCTTCCCTCCTTCCCTTCAGCAGAGACTGTAGTCTTCTAGAGGGTGTAGATGCACGATGGAAGGGTGTCTTCTAACCTATCCTGGACCTCGTGGGGGAGAGAAATTAACCTGCACTGCGTTAAGTCAGTGAGATTCCAGGATTTGTTTGCTATGACAGTTAAGTTATTGTTGTGCGTCTGTGCTAAGTCGCTTCAGTCGTGTCCTATTCTTTGAGACGCTATGGACTGTAGCCTGTCAGACTCCCATGTCCATGGGATTCTCCAGACAAGAATACTGGAGTGGGTTGCCATGCCTGCCTCCACAGAATCTTCCTGACCCAGGGATCAAAGCCAAGTCTCTTATGTCTCCTGCATTGGCAAGTGGTTCTTTACCATTAGTGCCACCTGGGAAGCCCCAACTAATAAAGACTGGCTACCCTTGGTAGTGCTGTGCTCGGTCGCTGAGTTGTGTCTGACTCTTTGCAAGCCCATGAATTGTAGCCCACCAGACTTCTCTGTCCGTGGAATTTTTCAAGCAAGAATACTAGAGTGGGTTGCCATTTCCTCCTCCAGGGATCTTCCTGGCCCAGGGATGGAACCCGTATCTCTTGCATCTCCTGCGTGCAGGGGGATTCTTCACTACTAGCGTCACCTGGGAGCCTTAAACGTGAAACAGATTATTTTGATACTCTTTCTAAAATCTTAATTTCCATTAATATTTGCTTCGAGCATCATCTTTGGGATAATGAGTCCTGAAGTTTATTTACTTTGTAAAGGAAGTTACCCAGGTCAAGTTTCAAGGACAATCTCTTTTATTCTAGTATTGAGGGATTTGGTGAGTAAGTCTTTGTCAACATTACATTCTCACTTAGTCTCTGCCTTCTAGTCCAAAATATCACACACTTAAAAATTGCTCTTGTCCTTCTGTTCATATTACTTCCTTTATTCCACTGCTCCTATTATGAGGTATATCAGACCTACAGATATACATATTTGCAATATAGCTATAATAAAGATATCTTTCTAGACTTTTTTGGGTGAAATTTCTATTGAAGGTAACCAGTGGATGTCAATTAGATGCTCCCTCACAGCCATCTCTGAAATCCCCATTTCACCCCTCAAATATGAATTAGATGCCTCTTGAGGCACTCTCACAGCACTTTAGCAAGGGGGTGGGAACAGTTATCACATTACAGCACAAATGTCTGGTGATCTATCTCCTGCCCAAATTGTAACTTACACAAGGTTAGATACCAAGTTTGTCTTTCCAGTACATTATACAGGGCCAAGATTATAACTGAAGTTCAGTAAATATTTGTTCCCTCAAGGAAAATTATTTTGGACTTTTAAGCTAGTTCAAGACCACCATCTTGAAACATAACTTCTTGTTATGAGGATTATGAACTTTTCCTTAGGAAAAAGTTTGTAACTTTAATCAGATTTTCAGCGTACTCTTCAAAAAGGAAAACAGCCACTGCTTTAAAGTTGCGCGCACACACACACACACACACGACTCTGACTAGCTCTGGGCTGCTGCATTTGCCCATCTCAACACTCAACCACACTGACCCCCACACCCATGCACAGAATTGCCTAAGCCTCCCTAAGGACCCTCCCCAGTGTACTGACTCTTTTCTACTGCAAAGTTTTGCGTTCTCTAAAACCTCTGATATTTGGCCAAGTACTGCCTTTCTCCAGATTGTTTGTAAAAGTGTTAAGTAAGCCTAGAGCTAATATCAATCCCTGAAGAGCCCTAGCCTTTTGTCTCTTTTGTCTGTTCCTTCACCATAATTAGTCCTCTCTTCAACTTCAGCAAGTGAATTTTCATATTTATTTTTCCATCTTGGCTATAGGAATTACATTTTTAAACACTTTTGAGTAGTAAAACAATATATAATACTCATGCATCCTTTGTTTTAATATCTTCATTTCTCAGGTGAAGAAAGCCTTATCTTTTTAACCAGATGATCTTCCTGTCCCCTAATACACAATATACTGAAGAATAAGCTATTTATAATTTTTAAAATGCATGCTTAACTAATTGAATGTGGCTATTTTTAATCTTTAAAATAGAAAAAAAATGTAAGAAATTTGAAAATGAATAACTGTATTGATTTTCTTGATAAGCTATTACATTCACAGTGTGGAAAAGTTGTTATTTAAAAAAAAAAAAAAAACTATGCTAATAGAGGGCTTCCCAGGTGGCTCAGTGGTAAGGGATTCGCCAATCAAGCAGGAGACGTTAATTCAATCCCTAGGTCAGGAAAATCTGGAGAATGGCAGCCCACTCCAGTATTTTTGCCAGGGAAATTCCATGAACAGAGAAGTCTGATGGGCTACAGTTCACGGGGTCACAAACAGTCAGACACGAATTAGTGACTAAATAACAACATGTGATCATATCCCAGAGACTAGGGGAAAGAGACTTCTGAAAGTCAATCTCCAAACAAACACACAGCTGCCTAGACTCTTCATACTGCATGCTTAGGGGCACACTTCTGACGGCATTACATGAATTTACTAATCAGTCACTCTTAGGAAGTATTCTTTCAATTAACAACAGAAGAAAAACCAAAGCCAATTTTTAAGCCTTAAGATCCCCACTCTTAATACTGTAAAAATGAATAAAGAGAAACCTCAATTAAACTAGAGTTGGGAGGCCAAAGGGGGAGTTCCCACACCATAACAATATCAGCGCTCAATAGGAAGCAGACAGACTACCTTTCCTGGAATGTCCCTGGTAGTCCAGAGGTTAAGAGGGCTTCCCTGACGGCTCAGCAGGTAAAGAACCTGCTGCAATGCAGGAGACATAGGGGACGCAGCTTCGATCCCTGGGTTAGGAAGATCCCCAAGAGGAGGAAATGGCAACCCATTCCAGTATTCTTGCCTGAAAAATCCCATGGACAGCAGAGCCTAGTGGGCTACAGCCCAAAGGGTTGCAAAGAGCCAGACAGGAGAGCACACGCACACGCTGCGGCCAATGGTTACGAATCTGCTTGCCAGTGCAGGGCACATGGGTTTGATCCCTGGTCCAGGAACTAAGCTCCCAAAGGCCATAGTGCAACTAAGCCTGTGCACCACAAGTACTGAGCCCGAGTACCCAGAGCATGTACTCTGCAACGTGACCACCCATGGCGACGCAGAGCCTGTGCACTGCAACCAGAGCAGCGCCTGCTGGCCGGAACCAGAGAGTGCCAGTGTGGCAGTGGAGAACCTGCGTGCCACGGCAGAGACCCAGCACAGCCAGAGAGAGAAGACCGCATTTCTTGCCTGGCAAGGACTCAGATAATAAGGGACTATCCCAAATGAGCCAATGAAAAGCCACTGTTACTTCAAACTCCCAGTTCCTCCCATAAAATCTTTGCTTACTACAGCCCTCTCAGCTTCCCTTCCCCACTTTGGAAGAGTCTTCTCTCCCTCCTGTGCGGGAACTTGCACCTAGCTTGCCATAGTTGCAAACCCTGAATTACAATTCTTTATTGATTCTGAACAAACTCATTTTTGGTGGAGAAATAACTGGCATTGTTTGTTGTAGTTCAATAATAGGAAGAGAATAAACAGAACATGAAAAGGCAGAGATAAAGGCATGTGTTGGAAATAGTATGGGTTTGCTTCCAGACTATTGCAGTAAAGCAATAAAGGCTGTCACACAAATTTTTTGGTTTCTCAGTGCATATAAAAATTATGTTTATACTATCCTGTAGTCTATTAAGTGTTTGCAGCATTATGTCTTAAAAATGTACACACTTTAATTTAAAAATACTTCATTGCTAAGAAATTATCATCTGAGCCTTCAGCGAGTGGCAGTAACATCAAAGACCACAGATCACCATAACAAATATAATAATAATGAAGAGTCTGAAATACTGAGAAAATCAGCAAAATGTGACACAGAGACACGACATGAGCAAATACTACTGAAAAAACGGTGCCAAGAGATTTGTTCTATGCATGGTTGGCACAACTTTCATTCGGGTTAAAGCCACCAAAGAGTCTTTGAAGCATAATAAAATGAGGTATGCCTATGTATTCTTTATCTCTAAATAAACTTTAAGAAGTCTATCAAGGCTTTATGTGATTTGGCTCCCCTTTGCTTCTCTGACCTAATCTTCTCATTTCTCTGTTAATCCCTCCATCACATACCACCCTCCCTGATGTTTTTTAAAAATGCCAGCATATTACTACCTCCGGACACTGCCTTCAATCTTCTTTCTCCTCCACAGCCAAAGCCACCTATACCTTCATCTCCATGTCTAGCCCTCAACATTGCCCTTAGAGAGGCCTTCTCTCATTTCTTCCTTTAACGTCATATACTTCCTCATGTTCCAGCTACCAATACTTAGCTGTATTCATCCCCTTTCCTACCTAATCTTCTAAAAAATATTCCTTCTAACTACTTTCTCTCTTCCTCCTGGGGTCCCAACCACATACACGTAGACCTGACCTGCCAAGATGGCAGCCACAGCCACATGGAGAGTCTAGACTGAGATGTGGCCAAGTGTAAAACATACTTTGCGTGAGTAAAGGAAAGCAAAGTATCCATAGGAACATTTTCATGTTATTACATGTTGAAATAATATTTTATTTAATACTGGGTCAAATAAAATACATAGTTAATTTCAACTCTTTCAGTTACACATGTATCCTACCATCTTACGTCTTTTGGTCAGTGCTAGTGAACACATTCTGGTGTCTCACGTTCACTACATTTTTTTCTTTTTACCCCTCTGTGTTTCTGATTGGATATTTTCTAATGACCTGTCTTCCAGGTCATTAGGAAGTTCACCAATTTGGTTTTACCTATACTGACATTTTAACATTCATTTTACCCATCAAATTGTTTTCATATGTTGTATTTTTCAACTCAAGAATTTCCATTTACTTCTTTTCACTGCAGATTATGACTGTAGCCATGAAATTAAAAGATGCTCGCTCCTTTGCAAGAAAAGTTATGACCAATCTAGACAGCACACTAAAAAGCAGAGATATTACTCTGTCAACAAAGGCCTATCCAGTCAAAGCTATGGTTTTTCCAGTAGTCATTATGGATGTGAGAGTTGGACTATAAAGAAAACTGAGTGCGAAAGAATTGATGCTTTTGAATTGTGGTGTTGGAGAAGACTCTTGAGAGTCCTTTGGACAGCAAGGAGAGCCAAACAGTCCATCCTAAAGGAAAGCAATCCTGAATATTCATTGGAAGGACTGATGCTGAAGCTGAAACTCCAATACTTTGGCCACCTGATGTGACAAACTTACTCATTTGAAAAGATCCTGATGCTGGGAAAGATTGAAGGCAGAAGGGGACGACAGAGGACAAGATGGTTGGATAGCATCACCGACTCGATGGACATAAGTTTGAGTAAACTCCAGGAGTTGGTGATGGACAGGGAGGCCTGGCGTGCTGCAGTCCATGGGGTTGCAAACAGTCAGACACGACTGAGCAACTGAACTGAACTGCATTCTCCAGTAAAACACTCTTATCTTTTTATCTATTTTATTTTTTTATTTTATTGAATATTTATTGAGATTGAATATTTCAATCTCATTTAAAGTCCTTGTCTAACATCTAACAAGTTTGATGTCTGGATCATCTGCGTATGTATTTCTTGTGTATGTGTGTTCATATGTCCTATCTCTTGACATACATAGAAATGTTTTATTGCAATCTAGACATTAAGTATGTACTTATTTGTTGTTCAACCACTCAGTCTTTGCGGCCCCATGGTGACTGCAGCACACCAGGCTTCCCTGTCCTTCACCATCTCCTGGAGTTTGCTCAAACTCCTGTATATACTTGTGCCCGGATAATGGTTCTCCCTGAGGGTTCATACTCTCATCTCCTAGTAAGGGTGAGTGAGTGCCTATCTTAGGATTCACTCAATCAGGGACTGAGCTAACCCCAGTCTAAGCTATAGTTTTAGTAAGACTCAGTCTACTCTGATTTGTCCCCGTTTCCAGGGCATTGCCCTCAAGAGTTTCTAAATGCTTGCCTGACAGGCTGTGATTTCCTCAGAAAGACATTTCTGCTTAGACTTTGAGTCTACTGCCATTCCTGACTTCCCACACCTTTGGAATACAGCAGTAAGTGTCACAGAGGGAAACCGACTCTGTGTTGAGGCCCCACCAGGCTCGTTTCTGCCAGCCCAGCCCCACACGACTGTCGGAGCTTGGCTGGTTCCACTGCTCTGAAGCAGTCACCCTCTTCCTGGGGCCACCGTGAGAGCCCCAGCCTTGAGCTTTAGCAGCGCAGGTCTCATCCCACAGCAGCAGGCATTAGTGAGAAGCCAGCTCCTCTCCAGGGTTTGTTCCTCTGAACTCACTGCTTCTGTATCTCTCGGATGATCTGTATGTTTTATGTGGCATTCTATTTTTTCCGGCAGGGATGATGACCAGCCGCCAGCTCCACCCTCACCTGGAAGCAGAAGTTTGCTATATTGTTTTTTTCGTAGCAAACTTCACCATCTAACACACTAGGTATTTTATTCATTTAGTTTATCATCTTCTTTCTTCTATAGAATGTATCCTCCAAGAGAAGTTGAGTTTTGTCTACTGTTTTTACACCTGCACCTTCAGGTCTCAAAAACGGTGGAAAGAATAAAAGGATGAATGTGTGATCAATGTATTGGTAAGATAAGAGAAGCGTGCATAATAATTATCCTTAAATAAGATAATTTGTGTTTCCAAAAAATACTTAAAAATTCTACCACCATTTAGTGGGTCCTTATCATGTGCCAAACAGGGTTGTGCATTCAAAAATGAACACAGCACAGAGAGTAACTATACACAACGTATATACAAATGTTGAGTCGTTATGCTGTACATCTGGAACTAATATAATATTGTATGTCAATTACACTTCAATAAAAAAATAAAACAGCACATTTTGTACACCAAAGACACAGACTGGCAAAAAATTTTTATTATAAAATAAAAAAAGTCCTTTCTTGGCATGACAAGAGAACAACAATGAATTTTTAAACCTATAAGGACCCTCATTAACAATAAGCCCTTCAAAAGTTTCTTTGAAAATGCATATTCTCAGTCCCTGATAGCGCTCAGATTCTGGTCAGAACAATCTGTCATTTTTCTATAATTTCTTTCAGGGCCTGCAGCGTCTTTGTTTTCTATGGTGGCTGGAAAAGTTTCCCCTGGAAAGTAGATATGGCTTTAGGAAAAAAAACAGAATCCCTTTGGAGCGAGGTTTGATAAAAAAGGCAACTCATAAAATTTCTGATCAATGAGGGAAGACTATGAGGTAAATGCGACTTCTTGTGGGGTTTGTAAATTGGCTCTGAAGGCAATTTCAAGAAACTGGAAAATTACTAAGACTGAAATATGGCTGAAGTAAGCATTTCAGGATTTCGTTTCTTTATTTACAGTCCTACGGTTAACCATACAATTTTCCAAGTATACAATGTGCACTGGAAAGGGAGAATTAAGAATACATGGAAGAAGAGTACATGGAGAACATGGAAGGTTATGGCAGATGAAATGACTCAGATTTCACAAAGTCTTTTCTAAATTTATCATGGTGATCATTTCACAATGTATGCAAATGTCAAATCATGATGTAGTACACCTGAAACTAACATAATACTGCATATCAACTTTATTTCAACTAAAAAAAGAATTGATTGAGAAAAACAAAACATCCCACAAAAAACCCAAACAAAGCCTGTATCTCTAGGCTTAGAATGTAACACTTTTCTGTGCCAATGTCACTAAGCGGGTCTCTAACAATTCTATTCTGTTTCACGGAACTGAACAGTGTCCATACTGTTTATAGGCTTCCTCACTCCTGACTTCCCTGGTGGCTCAGATGTAAAGTGTCTGCCTACAATGCAGGAGACCCATGTTCGATCCCTGGGTTGGGAAGATCCTCTGGAGAAGGAAATGGCACTCCACTCCAGTACTCTTGCCCGGAAAACCCCATGGATGGAGGAGCATGGTAGGCTACAGTGCATGGGGTTGCAAAGAGTCGGACACGACTGAGTGACTTCACTTCACTTCACTCTTGATATTGCTGTTATCACTTAAGATCCATGTATGCATGTAGTTCTTATATCTTATAATTCTTAGTCACATTGAAACTTAAACTTAATAATACATAAAATGAAAAAAATAGTAAAGAAATGAAGCCATCCTTTCCTGGCTTCAGTTGAGGAATTACTAGATCAAACAGAGAAGAAGAAATGAGAGTCATTAAGAACATGAGTAGAATACAAACTGTGGAACTGAAAGCTGGCTGCAAATAATGGTGCTTAAGTTACGTCAATATATTTTCTTAATATACTTTGAAGAATGTTCTGATATTTTGATTTGTGAAGTAAGAGAAGACCTCAAATGAAGAAACACTCAAAGCTGGACAAAGCCACACATCATCACTTTAAGAGGTTATTTCTTGTTATCTAGATTCTTAAACAAGAATTCTTAAAACAAGCTTTAGCTGTGAAAGATCTCTGTTTACTAACACCAGTAAACAGAGTGGTCCCCGAGAGATAACCTCTCTTCCTTCTCCGTCTTCTCTCTCCTATTAGTCATTCTCAGATGTTGTGGATAATTTAGTTATATGAGCACTTTTGGACAGTAAGAGAATTATATTACTTTCTTCAAATTGAAACTACCAACAAAAATGTTAATATTTTATATTAATAACATATTTTCTATGGGAATATTTTGATTGAGTAGAATTGACACATACATATAAATGAAGGAAGTAATTATGAATTTATTATTAGCAGCTATTGTGGAAATAATTTCAGGAAATGGTTATATCCATCTGTCTGAGAAAACAGACTGTAACACAAAGTGAAATCATATTCATTACATGAAAAAAGTGATTAGAACCTACTAGTAGAGCCAGCTGAATGTGTTTCTCCCAAGCTCCGAGTGTAGGTTTTAATGCATTTTAAAATGTTTCTGGTCTCAAAACATTGAACAGCTGACAATTTCCCCCAAGAGAACAATACCTTGAGGAGAAAGGCAATTAGAACATGCATTGACCAGCAATCAGTAATCATTACTTGGTACATTAAATGTAGTACGTTGGCACCTGGTTAAGTAATTTAGAAACCAGTTAAATATCTGGAAAACAGGGCTTTCTCAAGTTAACTGTGAAAGCTCAGAGAAATAAAATGGACTTTCTCACAGTTACAACATATCAGGAAGAAAACTGCTGAATAAGGTTTGAGAAGGTTAAAATTGGGTGAACATATTAGAGGTAATTGGAATCAAAGGGACTGAAGGAGAAAATCTGGTATTTATAGAAAGTTTAAATCCCCCACAGTTTATAAGCTACAAGAGGAGAAGATATCTTTCATACCAAGGTTGAATATTTCTGTGAAAGTAGTTTAAATAAACTGTACAATACAGAAAAAGCTTCCCATAAAATTCTTAAAGTAGAAGAGAAGTAATGAAGATTACTTACAAACTGGTGAGGCAAGAACTACAAACTCCCTTCACTGTGCCATCCTTCCCCTGCTTCCCTCCCCACAACACCCTGCCTTCCCTCCATCTCCACCATGAACCGGTCCAGCTCTAACGAGGCCACCCCGTCCTCTGACCCAGACCACACAGCCAAGGACAAGACTCCAGCGACCCACTCACCATCTTCTTACAGCATCAACTTCTCCCCGTGTCCCTGGGTTCTTCTCTTTAGCAAACAAATGCTCTTTCATCTTAAAACAAACAAATACCCTTTCCTGGACCTAAAATTTTCCTCAAACTACAAATTTATTCTTTTCCTTCCTCTTATATCAAGTTTCCTTGAAAGAATTATCTATAATCTCAGTTTCCAATTCCTCTTATTCCCTTTTGAACCCGTTTCAATCAGGTATTTGTCGTACCCTTTGCAGAGTCTCCCCCACAATAAGAAAACCAATGGTCCTGTCTCAGTTCTCACCTAACTTGACTCCCTCCGTGGTAGTGAGCCTTGGTGTCACTCACTTGACCTGAGATCACCCTGCTTGGCTTCCAGGACATCAGAACACTTGGTCTTCCTCTCAGTGTTCTGTATGTCTCCTCACCGTCCTGAGCCCTTAAGCGATATCACAGCAAGTCCCAGGGCTCAGGCCCTGAGCATTACCCTTCTGCCCACACTTATTTTCGAGGTCAGCCACTCAAACTGTTTAAGTGCCATGTGCCTATTGGGAATTCCCAAATTTGTACCCCACAAACCTAACCTATATCTGGAATGCATTTTCTGAATATTTTAAAGCTGTACTGCTTCTATAATCTCCCCCCACCCCATATACTGTCTTTCTTCTGGACTAAAAAAAAGGGGGGACTCTCTTTATTGTGGACAAAAACTAAAAGTTCATTGTTTTGAAAAATCTATTTTGACATGTATGATTTTCTTAACTGCTAAGTATGATGGCTATAAAAATGAATAAATCACCTCTTTCCATAAACTACAGATAACTATGTTGAGACATATATAAACTTATTAAAATCTATGAAAAAATACATAGGATATATGTCCATTTGAAACAAAATAGCAATTAAAAAATGTTTTTAAATGGGCATATATCTTTTTAAACTATTTATTTTAATTGGAGGCTACCTTGGACTGCAAGGAGATCAAACCAGTCAATCATAAAGGAAATCAGTCCTGAATATTCATTGGAAGGACTGATGCTGAAGCTGAAACTCCATTGCTTTGGCCACCTGATATGAAGAACTGACTCACTGGAAAAGACCCTGATGCTGGGAGAGACTGAAGGTCAGAGAAGGGGACAATAGAGGATGAGATGGTTGGACGGCATCACCGACTCAATGGACATGAGTTTGAGGAAACTCCAGGAGCTGGTGATGGACAGGGAACCCTGGCGTGCTGCAGTCCATGGGGTCACTAAGAGCCAGACATGACTGAGCAGCTGAACTGAACTGACTGACGGTGTTTGCCATACATCAACATGAGTCAGCCATAGGCATGCATGTGTCCCCTCCATCCTGAACCCCCCTCTCACCAGCCTCCCCACCCCATTCCTCCAGGTTGTCACAGAGAACTGGCTTTGGGTGCTGAGTCATACATCAAACTCACACTGGCTATCTATTTTACATACGGTAATGTATATGTTTCAGTGCTATTCTCTCACCCTCTTCTTTTCCCACTGAGTTCAAAAGTCTGTTCTTTATATCTCTGTCTCGTTTGCTGCCCTGCATGTAGGACTGTCAATACCATCTTTCTAGATTCCATATATATGCATTATTATATGATATTTGTCTTTCTCTTTCTGAGTTACTTCACTGTATAATAGTCTCTAGGTTCATCCACCTCATTAGAACTGACTCAAATGCATTCCTTTTTATGGCTGAGTAATATTCCACTGTGCATATGTACCACAGCTTCCTTATCCATTCATTTGACATCTAGGTTGCTTCCATGTTCTAGCTATTGTAAACAGTGCTGCAGTGAACACTGGGGAACATGTGTCTTTTTCAGTTTTGGTTTCCTCCGGGTATAAGCCCAGTAGTGGGACTGTAGTTTTATTCCTAGCTTTTTAAAGGAATCTCCACACTGTTCTCCATAGTGGTTTTATCAGTTTGCATTCCCACCAACAGTGTAAGAGGGTTCCCTTCCCTTCACACTCTCTCTAGCATTTATTGTTTGTAGACTTTTGGATGATGGTCATTCTGACCACTGTGAGATGATACCTCATTGTGGTTCTGATTTGCATTTCTCTAATAATGACTCATGTTAAGCATCTTTTCATGTATTTATTAGCCATCTCTCTGTCTTCTTTGGATAGAGAAGAAGTCTCTATTTAGTTCTTCTGCCCACTTTTTGACTGGGTTTTTATTTTTCAGGTATTGAGCTGTGTTAGCTGCTTGTATATTTTGGAGATTAATTCTTTGTCAGTTGTTTCATTTGCTATTGTTTTCTCCCATTCTGAGGCTTGTCTTTTCACCTTGCTTATCATTTCCCTCACTGTGAAAAAGATTTTAAATATAATTAGGTCCCATTTATTTTTGTTTTTATTTTCATTACTCTAAATGTGGGTCATAGAGGATCTTGCTGTGATTTATGTCAGAGAGTGTTCTGCCTATGTTTTCCTCTAAGAGTTTTATAGTTTATGGTCTTATGTTTAGGTCTTTAATCCCTTTTGAGTTTATTTTTGTGAACAGTGTTAGTGTTCTAGTTTCATTCTTACACACATAGCTGACCAGTTTTGCCAGCACCACTTGTTGAAGATACTGTCTTTTTTCTACTGTATGTTTTTGCCTCCTCTGTCAAAGACAAGGTATCTGAATGAGAACATATCTTTTGTGTTTTTCATATTTTTATTTATTTATTTATTTTTTTTGTTTTGTTTTTCATATTTTTAATGAATAACTTTTATTTCAGAGTGAGCCTGTAATTTTATAGAATCATTGGTTTTAACATATTTACTTTTATTAAGTTGGTCTTTTTGAAAAATAGCAGATGGATGACAGTTAAGGTAGAAAACTTGGGCTGAGAAAATTACGATATCTGCAAACACTTTTATTTCAAAAATAGTCATTATTTTTATTTCAAATGTACTCTCTACATTTAAAGTTAGTTAAAAAATGATATAACACACGATAATCAAAACTGCAATTTGAAAAAGGCATGAAATTTACAAGGAAGTAGATTAGGATATATTAATAAAATGATAAAGGACAGAAATGGTATGGACCTAACAGAAGCAGAAGATATTAAGAAGTGGCAGGAATACACAGAAGAACTGAACAAAAAAGATCTTCACAATCAAGATAATCACAGTGGTGTGATCACTCACCTAGAGCCAGACATCCTGGAATGTGAAGTCAAGTGGGCCTTAGAAAGCATCACTATGAACAAAGCTAGTGGAGGTGATGGAATTCCAGTTGAGCTCTTTCAAATCCTGAAAGATGATGCTGTGAAAGTGCTGTACTCAATATACCAGCAAATTTGGAAAACTCAGCAGTGGCCACAGGACTAGAAAAGGTCAGTTTTCATTCCAATCCCAAAGAAAGCTCAAACTACCGCACAATCGCACTCATCTCACATGCTAGTAAAGAAATGCTCAAAATTCTTCAAGCCAGGCTTCGGCAATCAATACGTGAACCATGAACTTCCAGATGTTCAAGCTGGTTTTAGAAAAGGCAGAGGAACCAGAGATCAAATTGCCAACATCTGCCGGATCATTGAAAAAGCAAGAGAGTTCCAGAAAAACATCTATTTCTGCTTTATTGACTATGTCAAAGCCTTTGACTGTGTGGATCACAATAAACTGTGGAAAATTCTGAAAGAGATGGGCATACCAGACCACCTGACCTGCCTCTTGAGAAACCTCTATGCAGGTCAGGAAGCAACAGTTAGAACTGGACATGGAACAACAGACTGGTTCCAAATTGGAAAAGGACTACGTCAAGGCTGTATATTGTCACCCTGCTTATTTAACTTATATGCAGAGTACATCATGAGAAACGCTGGGCTGGAAGAAGCACAATCTGGAATCAAGATTGCCAGGAGAAATATCAATAACCTCAGATATGCAGATGACACCACCCTTATGGCAGAAAGTGAAGAGGAACTAAAAAGCCTCTTGATGAAGGTGAAAGAGGAGAGTGAAAAAGTTGGCTTAAAGCTCAACATTCAGAAAACGAAGATCATGGCATCTGGTCCCATCACTTTATGGTAAATAGATGGGGAAACAGTGGAAACAGTGTCAAGACTATTTTTTTGGGCTCCCAAATCACTGCAGATGGTGACTGCAGCCATGAAATTAAAAGACGCTTACTCCTTGGAAGAAAAGTTATGACCAACCTAGATAGTATATTGAAAAGCAGAGACATTACTTTGCCAACAAAGGTCCATCTATTCAAGGCTACGGTTTTTCCAGTGGTCATGTATGGATGTGAGAGTTGGACTGTGAAGAAAGCTGAGCGCTGAAATACTGAAGCTCTTGAACTGTGGTGTTGGAGAAGACTCTTGAGAGTCCCTTGGGCTGCAAGGAGATCCAACCAGTCCATTCTGAAGGAGATCAGCCCTGGGATTTCTTGGGAAGGAATGATGCTAAAGCTGAAACTCCAGTACTTTGGCCACCTCATACGAAGGGTTGACTCATTGGAAAAGACCCTGATGCTGGGAGGGATTGGGGCAGGAGGAGAAGGGGACGACAGAGGATGAGATGGCTGGATGGCATCACTGACTCGATGGACGTGAGTCTGAGTGAACTCCAGGAGTTGGCGATGGACAGGGTGGCCTGGAGTGCTGCGATTCATGGGGTTGCAAAGAGTCAGACACAACTGAGCGACTGAACTGAACTGAACTGAATAAAATGATAATTCAATGCTCAAAAAAGTATGGAATTCAACTTTCACTGAATTTGAACTCAATCCTTATCCAAACATTGCTAAAGAAACAAGGATAAAGGAATAATAAAGAACTTGTTCAACTAACAACATGGCTAGAAACATGGGACGTGAATGCTGGCTCTTTCTCTTCTGAGTTGTGAGTGTGGGACAGTCTAAGTTTTAGTTTTTTTATCTGAAAAATGAAGAGAAGGCTGGCTCTCATCATCTCACGATAGTAATTACTAAATGAGATAATGCATCTTAGCACAGTGCCTGATCTATAAACTAAGAACTTAATGTTAGCTATTATTATCATTATATTTAATTTCTTAAACTTGTTTACTACATCTTTTTTTTTGAAATTTTCCTCCACACAAACTATTCAAAAGAACAAATTAACAAAAATAATTAAAATAAAGAGATTATTCACACTGAGCTCTGAATTTTGCCTGAAAGTTTTTAAGCAACACAGTTACAGAGAACAAAGCTCTACTATGAAATCAGTTTGTTCTGTCAAGAAGACAAAACGCTCAGAGGATGTAATTGAACAACTGTAAGGCACCCTGGCCAAGAAGCGGGGCTTTAACATGCTCTTTAAAGTACATGCAAGTGAGCACTGTTCTTTCCATTTTAATATAGACTTTCCACCCCTAAATTGACTTTCTGCAATAGTTAGATAATTGTACACTTTTAAGTCACTTTGTCCGTGTTCTTGAAATGTGAAAGTAATTCAGGATTGAACTCATAAAATACACTCTCCAAGGTCCAAGTTTAAGAGAGCACAGTGATTTGTTTCTTAACAATAGAGCCCAACTAAATTTAAGAACTCCTTTGTACTGGACAGTCCTTGAAGCTTTGAGTGTCTTCTTATCCACAGCCCTTCTGAGAGGAAAGCAGCCAAGGGCGGTTTTGTTGCCATCGTCAACTACCAGCACGCCTCACCTCATGATCCACCGTCTGCTCTTCCCTCCCTCCGCATCACACTGCCCACAGCCTCAAAGACTTCTTTTCCTGCTCTCACGACATCACCCTTCAGATAAGATCACATTACCCTTACCCCTATATTATTTCTCATGATAGATTACTAAGCCCTTGACTTATGCCATGGAATCCTCAGGACAACTCATGAAACATATTAGAAATAGGGAAGTCAAAGCACAGAGACTGTTAGAATAGTTTTTGGCCTATGTTCACATACTTGGTGAATGGGAAAGTCAGAATTTTACATTTTAATAACTGCAAAACACAAGTTCTTTCCATGGCCCAGTGTATCACTGGCATGAATCTAATGCTAAAAAAATATTTGTTGCATAAACAGATAAATACAAGTCACCACATTTTGGGTCATAAAGCAGTGGTGATGGGTCCTGGACAACTGGCAGGAGACTCTGACCTATAGGATATTGTAGACTTGCTAAGTATCTAGCTCATCCTGTAAATTCCTCTTGTGGGACAATGAAACACACAGAGAGTACAGGAACACTGAACTCGAGGGCCAGAGCGAAGGGAGACGGTTAAAGGCGTAGTGAAGACAGCCAGTGTAAACATAAGCCACACAGCTCAGAGGTGTTCTATCTGCGGGTAATGACCACAGAACAGATGGAGGGAGAGACAGGGACACCTTAACTGGAGGGCCTGGCGCCTCGGGCTATACTGTCCGAACAGCATTCTGTCCGGCAACAGCAAGTGGCTGACTGATGCGGTAGCTGGCACCACGCTCTCTCAAGTCTTTCTTTCTTCTCTAACCAAGCCCTGATCCGTTTCTCAGGGAACAATAGTCGAATCCATGTGCTCATGTCACAGGTTCATTCCCCACATACGGTTCCTGACTGTGTTCCATGTTCTCTTTCTGTCCTCTCTGCTTCAATTCTGGTTCGCCCTACCACCATCTCCTGTCTAGGTCCTGAGATGTCGGTCAGTCTCCATCTCTTCTCCACATGCCTGGCCTCCGTCCTCACCATCTGCACCTGGCAAGGATCCACTCAGCTCTCATTTAAACACCTTCTTTGGGGAAGCTCACCTTCAGAGTAGGGTTTGTCCTTCTGTTAGTAAGTCTCCTGTCACTCTCTACCTTTCTAACGTTTGTCACACTGACTTACAAATACTTGTTCAATTTAATGTCCTTATTCCTAGATCATAGGCTCCTTGACAACATTACAGTGTTCATTTTGTTCAATCCTATACTCCAAGTACAGTGTCTGACCCATAAGAAGTATACCATAAATATTTGCTTAACAAATACTGATGACTATCTTCACATAATACATCATCTGCCATATCCCGAAGGTCCCTGCTTTTAGAAATCTAAAAACACATTCAGTGTATGGTCTTAAAGCGTTCACCAGTAGGACTAAGACCCAGTCTGACTCCATGCAGGACTGGCGTCATGGATGTGCTGTGCAGGCTGATCTGGGATGGGGAGGGCAGGGAGTAGGTGACTCCCTTCAGTGTCTAAAGGGGAGCCACCAACAATCAGTGAGTGTAGAATGACCTGATCAAATCTCTGTTTTCAGTAGAAACATTCTGCCGCAGGGGATGGGATAAAGAAAGTAAAGATGTGAAGAAGGGAGGGCACCGGGCTGCGGCAAAAGGCTACAGTGAGGGCTCTTCAGTGGCAGAGACGGCCTCTCCACTGGCCATGGTTTAGTCCTGGCAGAGAAGGCAGCTAAACTGCTGGCAAAGCGCTTTCCTTCCTGAAAGCAGAGACTCAAAAGAAGAGAGCTGTTCCCTAGACCCATGTGTCTTTGGATGTGGGTGTTTGCTGCTGTGATGTCAGTTACCTTGCAAGCATGAATTGATGAGCCCAAGAAAAAACAGCCATGGAGAGCAAAGAAGTCCAAATCCTTGATGACACTGTTGAAGCCTTTACAAAAGTTAAACTAAAAAAGTTTTACTTAAAAGAAAGATGTCAAAATCTTAAACCTCTTTACCTTTTCTCCTGTCCCTCTTCCTTTAATAAGATATCATATCCCCAACTTCACCTTCACAGGGCTCCTTCTCTCAGCCCATCCAAATCAGGATGCTCCAACTTCAAGAGACACATTACTTATTAAAGTGACTTAAACAGGAGGTGTATTTATTACCTTATGCATCAAGAAATCTAAGCTTTCTTAGCTTCATGGGATGGCTGACAAGGGCTCTCAGGGAGCTAGCTGGTATATGCAGAGTATGTAGTCTCATTTTCTAGTATACAATATACAGTTCAATTTTATACTAAAAGTGTTTCTGGTATTCTACCCATCCTGCCCCCCTCCCCCCCCAAAAAAAAACTTCCCCATTTTAAATACAATAAGAAATTAGGGAGACAAATGAGGAGGGGCAGCATGAAATAATTTTCTTTTAACCAAAACTTCTTATAAGTTGAGATGTTTATGTGCCAGAAGCAGGTCCTATTTCCCCACTTATCTATCTATATGAGGCACATGGTTGTCTTCTTTCCTTTCATGCATCCATTATTTGTTACTGCTCACCATATAAACATCTATTATCTAGATGTTAATGGTGGTGGTGGTTTAGTCGCTAAGTCGTGTCGGACTCTTGCCACCCCATGGACTGTAACCCGCAGGCTCCTCTGTCCATGGGATTCTCCAGGCAAGAATACTGGAGTGGGTTGCCATGCCCTTCTCCAAGATGTTAATGAGCACACATGAATTTATCTGTCCTCAAAAAATTATTCATAATTCACCTCCAGAAGATGTCACAAATTATCTGCTTAGCAAAGTTCCCAACAACAAGGTAGGCAATCAAGTATTTGTTTAGCGCACGTGTCCTCTAGCGTTACCCTGTGAGGGTCTGAAGCTCTGTGACAGACTGACAGGGCCTCTGTGACGCGGCGTCTGATTAGAGGGGTGAGGACACGGATCACCGGAGGGCACGGTCTTGCGTCTCGGGCAGACCTTCACTAGATACAAACCCAGTCGCTCACAGAGACCTGAACTTTTCATAGCATTCCTGTCAAACAACAGTTCTGCCTGCACTTGAATCTTAAAACTGGGAAAGAGGTCGGCCCGTCCTAAGGGAGTCAGCCTGTCATTGTACCGTCCCAACTGTGAGAATGGTCTTTAGACTGAGACAAAATCTGTTCCCCAGTTAACAGAGGAGAGGAAGTTCCCACAGACTGTCCCAATTATAGTACTTCTGGGCTTCCCTGGTGGCTCAGATGGCAAAGCAATGCAGGAGATCTGGGTTAGATCCCTGGGTTGGGAAGATCCCCCGGAGGAGGGCATGGCAACCCACTCCAGTATTCTTGCCTGGAGAATCCCATGGACAGAGGAGCCTGGTGAGCTATAGTCCATGGGGTCTCAAGGAGTCGGACATGACTGAGTGACTAAACACAGCACGGCACAGCATTTTGAGAAAAACAGTGGCAGTTTAATGGAATGAAGAGTGACCTGGTGATACAGGATCAGGTATGACTTTGAACAAATCCTACAGACTCTCTAAGACTGATGTTTTCTTTATCTAATATGAGAATGATAATCTTCACCCGCACACTTATTGTAAAAAGTAAATAAGATACCATAAGTGAGCATATACAGTGCTTGCTTCCATGTAAGCATTTTTTAAAGTGTGCATGAAGATAATGACACCACTGAGCACCTCTAAAGATTTGCAAAAGGATGAGAGTGTTTAAAACCTACACTGTAAAGTGGACCAGCCATATTAATATCAATTAGATTTAAAATCTCAATGCACAGAATTCAACAGATAACCCACAAGCAGTGGGTTACAATGGGTAGAGCCATATTATTCTCTTGATGGAAATTTTTATATTGAAATGCATATTCATGATTTCACTTTTCTTAAATTCATGGCAATAATGCTGGACTTGGACATCCAAGAAACATTAATTCAAAACTGACGATAATGAAAACGAAGTCGACAACAAAAATACAGGTTCCTCTCAAGGGCAAGTGCTCTTTGCCAGGCAACATGCATACCAAACTCTTGACATCTGAATAGCTTCAAGTACTCATTGAGACCTTTTGAAGTAGATATTATTATCTCCATTTTATAAATATGATACTGAACATAAGATCGCTTAAACAACTCAAAGAAGGTTTCACTATAAGTGGCTGATGGAAAATGTGAAACCTGATCTTGGAAGTTACATTCCCTCTACTAGCTCCTAAACATATAAAATAAGTGGGTCTAACAGAATCATTATAAAATACATTCACTCATTGAACTCTGTTTTAAAAGAGATGAACTATCTAACCACTAGTGGGATGTACTGTGCTGTGCTTAGTCGTTCAGTCGTGTCCAGCTCTTTGGAACCCCGTGGACTGTAGCCCACCAGGCTCCTCTGTCCATGGAGATTCTCCAGGCCAGAATACTGGAGTGGGCTGCCATGCCCTCCTCCAGAGGATCTTCCCAACCCAGGGATTGAACCCAGGTATCCCACATTGCAAGTGGATTCTTTATCGTCTGAGCCACTAGGGAAGCCCAAGAATACTGGAGTGTGTAGCCTATCCCTTCTCAAGGGCATCTTCCCAACCCAGGAATCAAATTGGGGTCTCCTGCACTGCAGGCAGATTTTTTAGCAGCTGAGCTACCAGGGAAGCCCAACAGGGGGATACTTGACTCAAATTATTACCTCATCTCTCCTTTGTGATGATTTTAACTACAGTGACATGGGTGTCTATTAAAAAAATAAAGGTAATAATAATAAATTCTAATTTAATTAAAAAAATTGCACACTGGAGTAACTCTCACAAAATGCACCCAGAAACACAGAACAAATATATTCAAAAGACCAACAAGGGCTGGGATAATTTAAGAAAAAAATACTTAGAACTACTCTGAGTTTGTGAAACAATTAAAAACTCTTATGATCATTAAAATGTTAAAAATGCATAATATATTGGTACAATTTTTAAAATGTCAGTGTTTAACCTATATGCATGGATTTAAGCTGTAAGCACTTAGAGCATCTGTAAGTGCTTCTCAGGGGCTTACTCAACAGTCTGCCCAGACGGAGCCACCTGTTGGCCAGCCACCTTCAGCGCCATCCAGTCATTCACTGGGACAGAACTTGTGGTCTCTGTTGCTTCGTCTAGTTTCAAGTTCTGCATTAATCTGTCGTCCAAGAGCCCAACGTTCCTGGTCCAGCCAAGGCTTTGGGAGAAGTCTTACTTTTTGGCTATGTATTTACTATTAGGTAATGAATGACCATTATATACTGAAAATACTGTATTTATAGAAAAGCCCCCACAAAGCCCATAACGAGGGACGTCCCTGGTGGTTCAGGGTTAAGGATTGCTGTAAACGCAGAGGCCGTGGATCCAGTCCCTGGTCGGGGAAGATCCCATACGCCGCGGGGCAACTAAGCCCGTGAGCCTGTGCGTCACAGCCACTAAGCCCATGTGCTCAGAGCGCCCCCCTCCCCGCCCCCCGCAACCGGAGAGAGCCCACACGCATCACAGGACATCCAGAACGGCCAAGATAAACCAGTAAGGAAGATCTGTAATGACTACATTACGCTTCCAGTTACCCATGCAATAGAAACATTGGTGACTTTTCTCTACAGCCATAACCCACCTCAAAATTACTACCATTGAGTTTACAGCAACCAAGAGAATTATGTATAGGAGGATATATCTTCCAAAGTGCTAGCCTCTGAATTCCAAATGTTTAAAAAAAAGATAATTATTAAAATGGGCAATCCTATATGTCACTAATCATAATGAACTTTTTATCTCTAATCATCGCTGCAGAAATCACTAAACCACAACAGGGAAATTTACCAACAGAAAGAAAGAAAAATCAGTAATTACTGAACTAGCATGAACCAGGTACTAGCCAGATCCTTTATATATTCATTTTTAGACTCATAACAATCTTTTATTGTTGGAGTCACTATTTCAGTGTTACAGTGAGGAAACAGGCTTGAAGGTCAAGGTTATGCTGTTGGCTGCCTTCCTGACGTTATGTCACCTGTGGTGAGGAAAAACTCACACTCAACTTTCCTCCCTTTAAAAAGAATAACACTGAACATAAACCACTCTAATAAGATCCTAAACCTTTAGAGAAGGTACTGTGATAAGTCTTGTAATTACAAAGCTAAATTCCTCTTGTTCTAAAGTCTATCTTTGAATAGCTCAAAATCAAATCTGTCTAGCACTTGACAAATCATCCAAATTTTCAAAAATATTGATAGTGTTTTATTCAAGGAAAAACATTATAAATTATAAATACCAGAGTGTTCCTGGCCTAAATAAAACACCCTATCTAATCCTATTCATAGCTACTGAATAGGAAATGCTTAATGAATTAGCTTAATGTGATAAGCCTGTTAAAATGACACCAGGAAGGAAGGAGATCACCATAAGCAAGTTTCCAAAAGTCAGATGGTACTGTCTGCTAATAATCTCTCTTTAAAACAAACTCTTCCACTAATGCATGTACTATATAGTATGTGTAACTGAGAATTTTTGATAGTGAAATGTTGAGAAAGGTGGGAAAAAGTAGTATCTTTTTTTTAAAAAAGTAATTATTTGTGAAATACTTTTGGTAGGCTCTAAGCCAGTACAGTAACCCTTTGAGCTGGTTTTTAATTTTCAGAAAGATTAGAAAGAAAATGAAACTATTATCTCAAGGAGATATTTATACTTAGGTTCATTACAGGATTATTCACAATAGCCAAGGTATGGAAGTAACCTAAGTGTCCATCAATGAATGAATGGATAAAGAAAATGTGGCATGTGTGTATATACACACACACACATATGTGTATAAAATATGTAATGTAGTATTATTCAGTCTTAAAAGTAAGGAAGTCCTTCCATTTCATCCTGACATCATGGATTAATCTGCTTATGCTAAGCAGAATAAACTAGACAGAAAGTACTGCATGGAGTCACTTCTCTGTGGATCCAAAAAAGAAAAAAACAAAAATGAAACTCAGAAACAGAGATTAGAAAAGTGGTTCCAGTAGTGGGAGGTATGGGTAGGGGAAACAGGGAAAGGTAAAAGGGTGCAAACTTTCAGTAATAAAATGAGTAAGGTCAGAGGATCTAATGTATAATAGGGTGACTACAGTTGATAACACTGTACTGTATAACTATAATCTGCTAAGAAAGCAAACCTTAAATGTTCTTGCCAAAAGAAAGAAAAAAAGAAAAAAACAGGTTGCTCCCGAACAAAAAGGTGAAACACTGTCAGCGAAGCCTGCCTCTGGCTGCTGCTGCCCCTGCTGATGTCCATCCAGGGCACACTTTCGCACCAGCTGCTCATGCCCTATCCACGACAGGCATTTCTTTCAAAGGAGTCCCCTGTAATTCACACTTTTCTCTGCATCTCCTCTTCTTGATGTTGGGGAAAGCTCTATAAAGAGCGAGGACCTTCTGCTCTTATTATTGACTTCTTTCTCCTCCCTGGAGTAACAGAAATGACAGCTAGCACTCTAGGAGCCAAACTGGACGAGGAAGCAGCCTTGAGACTAGAAGCTAAAGGATAAAGACGGTAAGCATAAAGACTGTTAGAGCCAATTCGTCACCCGCATTTCTTCCAACCTGGACCTGGAAGAATGGCTCCTGCAAAGCAGAATGGTGAGAAGGCCTGCCATGAATGAAAGGTGACTGGAGAGCACACCATCAACATTCACAAACACATGCACGGACTGGGATTCCAGACGCACGTGCCTGTGAAGGAGGCAGGCACCCCAGGCATGCACAGACACCGGACTCAACAAAGCTGAGCCAAAGGGACAGTGATGTCCCATCCTGGACCCCCGTGTGGTCCTCTAGAAGATGGAAAGAGGATGAAGACTCACCAAACAGACTCTATATGTTGGTTACCAATGTTCTTGTCACCACCTTCAAAAATCGACAGTCAATGTGGATGAGAGCTAACCAGTAATGGTCAAAGTTACACAACTGCAAACAAAAAAGACAGGAGTCCAGTCCCTGATGACACTGTGGAACTTCAGTGTAAGCATCAGACCTTTAAATATCTCTCAGTGAAGTATTTAAGTCAATGATATTTGAGTCTTCTCTTATATGCACTTGAATCTAATCTTAACCAATATGCATTTTTGCTGGGAAGGGGGAAACTGGCTGGTTGAAGGACAAGGGGAAGAGGGACTGCTCACTGTATTTTCTTTAGAAATTCTCAATTTGAACCACGGGAATGATTTACTTAGTCAAAATTAAGTTAAAACAGAGTTTAAAAATTAATAAAAAATAATATCTGAAATATTAGAAACTATTACCATTTAATGAAACCATTTAGGCTTATTATTTGAAAAAATAATTTTTTTTCATAAAAATCTGGAAATAACTTATTTAATAAAAGTGGAAAATGTGATATAAACGTCAGTAGTTTCTTCTGTAAAACATGGAAGTACAATCAGGTCAGGTAACACTGTGCCAATTTTGTACCAAAGGTTCTACATGTGGTTGCTCAAAAATGCTGGCTGAATGAACGAAACACCATAAAATACATCACCATTGCAGGTATTCTTCTCTGTACGTGCCTGACTGTTATCTATAAAACTGAATGTATGAGAAAAACTTTAGACAAACAGAGGAAAATGACTAGAATTTTCAAAGCTTAGCAGAATATAGTTATAGACAGTTATTTAAGCTAGTAAGCAAATATTGTAAGGCCATTTATTTATCTGCCCCAATAACTCATTTTCATTGACAGACTAGCATATGTAACAAACCAAGTGAAAATTTAAGAAGAATTTATGTGGGGTGGGATATAGGGTTGCTATTAAAGAAGTATTGTAGGAACTTAGCTTTAATTCCCATAATTTTTATCCTATTAAAGCAATCCAAAAGAATGCAACTTACTAACTGTATACTTGGCTGAATTTTCATACTGAAAAATTCCATAAATAACTCTTTAACCATCTATATAAGTTGAGAATTTTGATTTATATTTTACATTCTTACTATGATACATCTTTTTTGGTTCTATTTTTAAAAAATCACCTTTTTCCCAAAAGGATGGATAACAGTTACAACCAATTTATATGAAAATTTGATTAGAAAAGCTCAAATGGAATTTGTAATTAAGCCCTTTTTACTGAATAAATACATGAAATTTGCAAAAGATTGATAGGAATGTATAACTTACTTTGTCAGTTTCATTTTTCATGTCTTGGTAATAAATATTATTTTGATAAATAAAGATGATTTTTATTGCATTTACTGCTCTGTGATTTTCATACAACAATGGTTCCTCAAGTTACATAAAAGGAGGAACCGTACTTTAGTACTCAAACTGTAAACTCGTGGTTCTTTAAAGTTACTGTCAACATATCCACAACTGGGTAAGAATGAAGTGAATCAATGATGTGGGTTTGTTTATTTCCTACAAAATAAAAATCCTGAGGGAAAAATAGCCCTAAGTGTTTCTGGACCATCACTGATTCTATCCTATTTGCCTCTCACCATTGCCTTTTCAATTTGGGTCCATTTGAAAAATAATGGCAAAGACAGAGAAAAGAAGGCTGTGCTATAAACAGAAGAACCTCTGGGCGGGTCTGAGTATGCCCACTGTCATCAACCCGGCCATAACAGCAGGTGAAAAGGGAAGGAATGCCAGTCCCATCAGGCTACCTGCTTGTGTCTGGAGGAACCAAAGCAGAATCAGTCAAGGCAGATTAGTTCTGAAAAACAGTTTCTGAGCACCATCAAAGTAGCAGCTAGAAAGGCACTGGCAACTGCTGTCCTTTCAGGAGTCAGATTTCACTTGACAACAAAAGCAAGGCAAATGTTTCTGAATAAAGATACAATCACATCAAGAAGGTTTTCATTTGATATAGAACTGTGGTCAAAACATTGTCCGTAAGATATCTCATTATCCCTGTTGGAGAGTCGGTGTTCAAAGTCCTTCGTGTTCAAAGCCCTTAGGAATTTAAGGCGGGGGGGGGGGGGGGGGGCAACTGCCACTGTTCAAGAATTGTATATTACCTTATAGATGAAAATACTAATGATGTAAGTTACAGAAGGTCCTCAGAAACATTTTCTAAAAAGCATGTGAGAGCCTTGTAACATGGCCTTTATTGATTTTTCCCTTCTGTAGGAGGCAGATTAATTACTAAGATATGACGATTACTTGTAAACAAGGTTATGTATCTTGGTTATGGAGAACTGACACTCAACATCCATTTTAACCACCTACTGCATTGCCTTCCTGTGTTATACTGGCTGGAAAACTAAGAACCATTTCAAAAATCACATCCAGCTTGGATGTGATTTGGTCTGGCCAGTCTCCAAACTGCTCAAGGTTAGGAAGGAAGAAGTAAAGTAGAGGCCACAGTTTTGCTAATTTTGCTCACAAATGTGACTTTGGATACATTGGTGAGTTCCAAGGATCTGGTCACTAACTTGGTGGGTGCTGAAAGGCATCAAATTGGGTATCTGCTATGCTGGCATAGACCACGAGGGCACTGGATAGTTCTGAGGCTGAGAGTAACTATGGGGGCCTCCAGATCATGGGGACTTTATGTCAGGACTGGCAGTGAGGTTCCAGAGCAGCAGCTCCCCAGCTTGGCAGGCAGTTTCGTCTCACAGAGGAGGGAGTGACTGCATTGGTGGCCTGGGGTCTGGTTTTGATGTTATTCAGAAATCTCAATCTAGATTGTCTCTTCATTTCTCCCCATGATACTGTAATGCATTTAATATGCCGTTATACTTTTCTGCTTAAACTGGATTCTGGTTTCTGCACCCTCTAAACACATGCCAGCACATAAATACCCCTTCCAAGAAATGGACTTCCAGTTTGTGTGCAGAGAAAGAGCAAGGCAGAGTTTAAAGTCTATAGTGAAAGGACCACTCCAACATAATATTCAGGGACTAATGGATGCTACTCTGTTCTTGGGCACTCAGAATGAAGGTGTGTTCTTAGTGACACTGACATGTGTTCAAGGATGAGGAGAGGCCAATGGTTAAACAGTCCCTTGATGCGAAGTGTTCAGACTGTTGGTCTAAGTACTTTCAGAATAATATCCAGAATTTAAAACCCCAAGGACAACAGAACAGTATATACAGTGAGACCCTTCTTTCCAGGAGTGTGTTCTGGGAACTGCGGATTTCCACTAGTTCCTGGATGTAAAGGAGTGCTAAGATAATGCCACATCCAGTCCTGCCATGCAGCCATCCAACTTCCCAGAAGACACGATCTCTCTGGCAATTTTATTACTACCTGGAAACTTAATTTAACCATACTCTGGGTACGTGTATAAGTTTGTGTTCTTTCATAGCTTACTTGAAATAACCAGGTCTCTTGATAAAAGTTTCCTTTTTGGTTTGGTTACCATGTAGGATCTAAAGATCCTTTTTAAGCCTCTCTTTGTTAGAAAACAATGGTCTTTCTATTAATGGCCATCAACGTCTCAACCAAAGTTTAAAAAAAAGGAAAAAAAGGATGCTTACTATGTAACACAAGGAATTCTACCCAGTAGTCTGTAATGGCCTATATGGCAAAAGAATCTAAAAGAGTAGATATATGTACATGTATAACTGAGTTACTTTGCTGTGTACCTGAAGGTAATACAACACTGTAAATCAACTCTACTTCAATAAAAATTTAAAAAAGAAAGTTTTGGTGATAAAGGAACAATCCCTTATTATAGTTTGTGAGGCTTACTTGCAGGTTGTGGGTAGGGTTGCCAGACTTACCAAAGCAAGAATTTGAATTTCAGATTAACAATTGTTTCAGATAAACCATGAATAATATAAGGGGTATATTTATATTTTTAAAGTATTTATGGGACATACTGATATTAAAAAAAGGATTCATTATTTACTAGAATTTAAATTTAACTGACCATCTGTGTTTTATCTGTCAATCCTAGACAAAACAGGGGGAAAACCCCTTGCATGCACTATCACTTCTTACTTTATACCAGCTTAGGAGCCCAAGATTGTCTAAAGGATTTAAGACACTTTCAGATGGAAGGAAAGGGCTCAGTATGGCTAATTCATGGCATTTTAACTAAAGGGGAATATAGAGTAAATTAAACTCTCAACTTGCCCCAGACTCTTGGAATTTCCTGGGTTTTGTTTCCTTGAACCTAGATTCAAACATGCTCTTGCCCAGATAATTCAGCTCAAGTTTTGTTAGTCTAGAACCCACTCTGCTTCCTTTCTTACATGTGGCTGTCAGGAAGCTCAGAAATAAATCACAGTACGGACTTTGCAGTTACTTCTTCATACTTTAAATAGAAAAGGTGCCTTAAAATCTTTTAAGAAAAGAGAGGGACCATGAAATGCTGACCAATGAGCTGGCTTTCCTTTATGGTAGTCATAGAGAATCAGTGAAAGAATTAGGTCTAAAAATGACACAGAAAAGTAGTCACCTTCCTAATTTTTCCAACTGTGGGGAATAAAACTTTTTTTTCTAAATAGTTATATGTTAGTATTGAAAGAGTGTTCTACACTACTGTTGCTGTGATGAAAATACAACCCATGACAGAAAAACTATTCCAGAGTTTCAACTTTTCTTTATATACTAAGGGATGTACTGGATAGCACAGAGAAGAGAGCAGTGTATCAAGCAATTTTCATTTTTATTTGTTAAAAGTGTCCTGCTGCGGAAGTATGAGAAGTGAAAATGTGGTTAAACTTTGAAATGTAATACATATCTGGAAAATAAAATAATCTGTAGCATAGTTAAGTTCTGCTCAAGTCTGGAGAGATAACATGAAAAATTCTCACACTAGCAATTTGCTGACTAGAAAACCGCTGTATTTTCAATCAGCCTAATATGGCAGCTGTTTCTCATAGGCAAAGAAAAGCTAAAGGAGACTTACAGCCTGCAGATATTTGGTCTAGCTTGGCAAAATTTAGCTGCTAGTTTCATCTTATCCTTGTTATATGTTTTCCATATGGGACTTATTATTATAAATGAGAAGAAATAATAGAAGCAAACAGGAGCAAGAAGAAAGGTTCAGACTGGCATGCATTAACTGCTTGTCAACTACGGTTTTCCTAATGAAGTGCCCTGTTGCTCTGTATGTCACTGATTACAGTACAACAGCTTTCATTAGTCACTGCAAATAAGACTTGGTGCCATCTTATTTACATCCTATTGCAAATAATTAGCATTTCATATTAGAATCGTCCAAGGCACTTCTGAACTTACAGCAAGACTATCTGACATCATCTGATACTTTTTTTTCCATCCTGAACAAGTGAAAACAGATTCTGTGCTTTTTAGTTACAACGGTGTCACCAATGAATTCTACCATGGCATAAATTCCTGCCAATATTGTGGCTGGGGATATCAAAACGCTGCAGTAATTAGACCTTGCAAGCCCGACTTCCCTAGTGGTAGAACTGTCATGGAAGGGGAGGAATTGATATTCAAGGTTTATAATAATTCAAACCTCTACAATTATTGCTAGAACACGAACACTATCATTTTAAACAGCAGAAAATGACTTAAGAAAACACCTCATTACAAAGGTAAGAGATGGAAAAGAAAATATCACCATACACTTTGTTGACCAATGTCTTTTCTCTGCTAAAAATTTACAATCACTTATTAAAACTCAAACCTGATTATTAACTTTGGGAGGAAGTACTTGTTTTGAAAACATAGCTGCCATATTTGATAGATTGCAAGGTCCATTCTATCACATATTTTAGAACTTCAGTTTAGAAGTGCAAGAATTAAATATATAGGTTTACATATGTTATTTCATATAACCAAATTGACAGAAAGAACTTTGTACAAAACCAGTTATTTCTACCCCAATATTAATAATACTTTATGTGTGTATGTGTATCAACCTCCATATGTATTTACATATGTGATTCTTTATATGTAACTGATGTTTTCTCCAGCACGCACATACAGTATGACAGGAAGCAATGAATCAATTCTGAATTTGTTTGAATATGCTGTTCACAGATACAGCTAGCTAACCTAAACATTAACACCTGGGGCCATCAGCCCCAGGCAGTGAAGGGCTCTCATTTCCCGGACCTTTCCCTTGCTGTGCTCTGCACTGTGTGCACAGATCCTGGTATCATGAGATACCTGTAAGCCTCAGGAGATAATTGAGCCCCCTGGTCCAGTTAACCAGCCAAGGAATCCTCAACCCCTTAAGCATTTCTTCCTGTTCCACTGAGGCACAGATCCAGAGGCACAGTCTCCAGATGGCTGATCTTGCAGCCCCTCACTCGTAAGGGGGTTGATGTTTTGGACTCTTCCTGTCTTAGGATTTCAGTTTCCAACTCATCGTTAACTATCCTCACTAGATATTTGATAATAATGATGATAATAATAATTTTAAATATTAGCCTTAGGCACAAAGAAGTAAATATAAACACATTAAAAATGATAATGTATGACTGCTGGCTAACAGCTCTCAGTGAATGTATTAAAGATTAGAGGCTAGAAATCAACGATGATAATAAAATGTACTTAGTTGATAAAGGTGTCTCATATAAACTATCTTTTCTATAAAAAGACTGAAAATTTTCAGAGGGTCTCTTTTTCACATGAAGTGTTTTACTGCTTACTATGCTTCTCAGTGGAGGCAGTGAATTAATTCTGAGAAGCCTCTTCAAAAACAAAGCCAGTCTCTGTGGATGTCCTACAGGGTCAGTGTGACCTGAAGGAACAAAGGGGTGTTACTTTCCCTCTGGCAACAGCTAGGTGGTCAGATCCTTAGGGGCACTGGGTGTTGTTTAGGAGACTGGGATAATAATTAGGTCTTAAATCCTTTAGGTCACATAAAACAGAGTAAACTATTATTTGATATTCGGAGAAGAGGCCTATTCTAACTTGTCTGGGCTGATACACAGTCACCTCTTTCCCAAATGTCTGCCTGAAATAAACTAGAATTTGGAAATCCTGTCCCATAGGTGTATTTATCCTCACTCATCCATTTCTCTCAAACAAAGGATATGTACAAATGCATGGGTTTGAATCCCACCTGGGACATTTACTAGTTGTTTAACCTTGAGCAAGTTATTTAGCAACTTTCTGTGAAGTTCGTCTTTTAGACACACACACATACATGCACACATAAATACCTATGCCTTATGGGACTTTTGTGACGACAGAATGAGTTACTTACATGTAAGGGCAAAACACTGCCTAGCTACATAGAAGGAGGCAGTGGAGGCAACATCATGCAGTTCCAAGCTATAGTAGGAGCTACATAAATGTTGGCTGCTATTTCTATTATTAGGAAGATGTGATGTAGAGAAAATAAACCATCATGAATTATGGAACTTAAAAAAGGAATTTCTTGTCTGGTCTATTATTTATTTATTTTTTTTACCAGGAAGATAGGTTTATTTGGGAATAGCAAAGAATGGCAATTCAGGACATGCCATCTATGACAAACCACAGGTAAATATATGGAACAAGAGAGAGGTAGGTTCTTTGATAGAGGAGAAAGGCAGTTGAGAGAAGGTGTTATAAACAGAGAGTCCATTGGAGGAAACTGCAAGTTTGAAGTATAGTGGCTTTTCATTGGCTGAATTGTGACAGTCTCTCATTAGCTGGGCAGTTGCTAGGTGAGGAGAAAATCTTCCTTCCTCCTGCTAGGGTGGTAAAGTAGTACCATGGAGACGCAAGTTACATCTCTTCCTACTGTGTCTGGAATTGACATCTAGTCGTGGGATGTAAGAACTCCCCTTCTGGCTTCCTGACTCCATTTTAAATGAGGTTTCTGTTTTAATTTTTACACTTCTTTCACTTAGCATAATGTTTTCTTTTTTTTGAACTAAACTGATATCAGTAATTTTTTTAAATTTTTTTTTTATTTTTAAACTTTACAAAATTGTATTAGTTTTGCCAAATATCAAAATGAATCCGCCACAGGTATACATGTGTTCCCCATCCTGAACCCTCCTCCCTCCTCCCTCCCCATACCATCCCTCTGGGTCGTCCCAGTGCACTAGCCCCAATGGAGTATTACTCAGCCATTAAACAGAATACATTTGAATCAGTTCTAATGAGGTGGATGAAACTGGAGCCTATTATACAGAGTGAAGAAAGCCAGAAAGAAAAACACCAATACAGTATACTAACGCATATATCTGGAATTTAGAAAGATCGTAACAATAACCCTGTGTATGAGACAGCAAAAGAGACACTGATGTATAGAACAGTCTTATGGACTCTGTGGGAGAGGGAGAGGGTGGGAAGATCTGGATGCTTGGTCTATTATTAAAGTGGCCTAGTTATGGTCTTATACAGCAAGCCTACAACTATATACAATCTTCCATTAGTATCCATGGGGGATTGGCTCCAGGAATCACAGGGATACCAAAATCCATGGATGCCCATCTCATATATTAGGTTGGTGCAAAAGTAATTGCAGTTTTGCATTGTTGAACTTTGCCATTTGATATTGGAATGCATTTTTGAATAAATGTTATGTTGTACATAATTTAATGAGCATTTCTTGATTTATGTCTTTGCTAATTACTTATTAATTGCTGTTTATTTTATATTTATTTTAGACTATGGAAATGAGGTTAGACAAAACGCAAATTTGAGAAATTTTCTTATTTGAGTTCAAAATGCGTGGTAAAGCAACACAGGCAATTCGCAACATCAACAATGCATTTGGCCCAGGAACTGCGAATGAACTTACTGTGCAGTGGTGATTCAAGAAGTTCTGCAAATGACACGAGAGTCTTGAAGATGAGGAGGATAGTGGCTGGCCATCAGAAGCTGACAATGACCAATTGAGAGGGTCATTGAACTACATGAGAAGTTGCCAATGAACTCAACGTCAGTGATTCTATGGTCATTCAGCATTCGAACCAAATTGGAAAGGTGAAAAAGCTTGATAAGTGGGTGCCTCAGGAGCTGACTGAAAGTCAAAAACATTCTTTTTGAAGTGTTGTTTTCTCTTATTCTACTCAATAACAAGGAACCATTTCTTGATTAGGTTGTGAAATGCGATTAAAAGTGGATTTTATATGACAACCAGTGATGACCAGCTCAGTCGCTGGACTGAGAAGAAGCTCCAGAGCACTTCTCAAGCCAAACTTTACCAAAAGAAGGTCATGATCACTGTTTGGTGGTCTGCTGCCTGTCCGAGCCACTATACCATTCAGAATCCCAGTGAAATCATTACATCTGAGAAGTATGCTCGGCAAATTGATGAGATGCACTGAAAGCTGCAATGCCTGAGGCTGGCACTGGTCAACAGAAAGGGCCCAATTCTTCACAACACCCGACTGCATGCTGTACAACCAACACTTCAAAAGCTGAATGAATTGGGATATGAAGTTTTGCCTTATAAAGTCTGTGCCTATGTCCTTTTAACACTACCCTGGACTTTTGTTAATGTGTTCCTACATTTTGGCAACAAGGTTGGACATGAAGTTTTGCCTCATCTGACCTCTTGCCAACTGACTACCGTTTCTTCAAACATCTCAACAACTTTTTCTATGGAAAATGTTTCCATAACCAGCAGGAGGCAGAAAATGCTTTCCAAGAGTTCATGGAATCCTAAAGCTCAGACTTTTACACTACAGGAATAAACACACTTATTTCTCATTGGCAAAAATATATTGATTCCTATTGGAATCAATCAAATATATTGGTTCCTATTTTGATTAATAAAGATGTGTTTGAGCCTAGTTATAATGATTTAAAATTCACAGTCTGAAACCACAATTACTTTTGTACCAACCTAATAAAATGGCATAGTATTTGCATAACATTTATGTACTCCTAGAACACCCTCCAACACCCTCCTTATGTTTATTTTAACTCCTCTCTAGATTGCTTAAAACGCCTAACCAATGTAAATGCTATGTAAGCAGCTGTAAATACAATGTAAACACTATATAAATAAATGCCAGTGTGCTGCAAATGCAAGTTTCTGGAATTTTTAAAATATTTTCTTTCTGAAATTTGGTTGAATCTGTGAATATGGAGGGCCAACTGTGCATAAACTGATATGCAGCCATAATGCCCACATTTTGGTTTCTAACAGCCTTTTCTGTTAAAGAAAGTGAGTGCTGTGGAGAGTAACTGATTCCAAATTTTGCAGCAGGGAAAGTCAATAGTCAAAATGAGCCTGGAACATCTTGTTGCCAAAATGTAGGGACACATTAAGAAAAATCTGGGGTAAGAAACTTGAAGAGGGTTCTTACTGGACAACAAGTCTGACAATTTCGGCATTAAAAAGAAAATAGAGAAATTAATTTTTCGTGAGTTGAAATACATTGTCCAAGTATCCTGTTTGTTACTTTGTGCTATAACACATCTGGTAAGGCTAGAACCCCACTAGCCAGTTTCTCTCTCTTTTTAAAATATTTTTTCTAGTTTTCGCTTCTTTGTTTTTCCATTTGAATTTTATAATTAGCTTATCTATTTCTAAAAAAAATCTGTAGATAATTTTATTGTAAATGACTTAACATTGATATTTTATAGGACATGCAGTAATATAAAAACAGGTGAATATCATAAGATATTTAATTTTTTACTAATTTAAAAGAAAAGGAAGTCTGTTGTGGTGATGGTTATTGTTGACTCGTCTCTTCAATATCATCACAACTACATCCCAAGGATGGAGGTATGATCTCAATTTGTATGGATGCAGTTTTTTCATCTGAGATCATCATTAGTAGGTTGTACACACTTTGTTGAAATGACAAATTTAATGCTCTTAACTAGAAAACATCAATTGTTACAGAAGGGACAAGACTCAGTCAGAATCACCTACACAGTCGAATGGCCTGACTTTCAGTGGTCATGACCAGAGATTCTAAATTCTGCCCCTGGTCAAGAATAATACAACAGACTCTCTTCTGAATATTGCTGTCAAAGCCAGGACCAGCCACAACAGCACTGACAACAAAAGGCCATGTGTCTGAGGTGGGGTGTTGGGGTCATCTTACATTTCCTGTATATGATTTATAAACTGGATTTCATCCTTGTTCCATAGAGAAGCAGTGATTCTTAGTGAAAAAAATCAATACACTTATGTAGATGAATTTTTCTCTATCTGTATAAAGAGATATAGGACTTTCCTGGTGGCTCAGACAGTAAAGAATCTGCCTGCAATGGAGATCTAGGTTCCATCCCTGGGTGGGAAAGATCCCCTGGAGAAGGGAACAGCTACCCGCTCCAGTATTCCTGCCTGGAGAATTCTATGGATAGGGAGCCTGGTGTGTGACAGTCCACGGGGTCATTAGGAATAGATGACGTCACTCTGGATGACATCACTAATCATGATACTCAGAAGGCAAAATAATGCACTTGTCAGAATAAGTTGGAACCACTTGTGACCAAAACATTCTCGAGGTAAAGAAAACAAGCACCAGATTTCCTGACAAGGTGTTGACTAAAAGTCCCATGAATGCAGAATGCTGCTGGAAGAGAAGGTTAACTTCATAAGGTCCATCAATAGTGAAACCAGCTAGAGTTTCAGAATCTCTGACAGGTGTTACAGGAGCTATACAATGAACATCTTTCTACTGAGTGAATTCTCAGCTTCAACTCCAAAACACTGATGAAGAAACTCTAGATTCTGTCCAAAAGCGAATCACATTTCAAGCTTAAGTTTTTAACTATGATTAATGTTTCATAAAATTCAAAAGAAAATCCAATCATGTAATTATATTAAAAAGAACACTTGGAACGCTGAGACAAGCAAAGCACAACAACGAAAACGAGTGCCATTTTGATAAATATTAAGCAATCTAATTAGACAGCCACCATACCTACTTCTGCATAACATTTTTGACCTGCAAATTGCAACTTCACACGATATAGGCAGCTCTGTAATTATACTGATCACCACAGTTAAAAAGCTTAGAAACAGAATGAGCTAGTAAATCAACGTAAAAGACATAATTGCCATATTTGAAGATCGTATAAGGCTGCTTGTTATCTATAGTTCAGTATAATTATTTTTTCTTAAAAAAAGGAAAACAGCCAGAAGAACCAAAAAGTCAGGTTGCTTGGATTTTCACAGCTGAAGTGAAAATGCTTGTACTCAAATTTAGAAAGATATCTAGCTTATTTTCTGCTGGTTTTATTTGAATTTGAAGACTTTTAACATCTAGAGGGTCTTTACTGATCATCTGCCAGAACCCTGGTGTCTATGTCACTGAAAATATTTAAAGCTTATTATTATGAGAACTGATTATTGTGCTAAACTATGCTGAATTTTTGTAGGATATTAGAGTAATTCAGAACCACAACAGTGAGTTAACAATCTCCAACCTTGAGCTTCACTGTTCTGTAAAATTTGATCTGTCATGTTTTCTTTATCTGTATAGAATGCTATTAAAACACCTTCCCTAAACAGTCCTTTTCTGGAGAAAAACAAATTTATCTTTGTCTACTCCTTCAAAATTTAGCTCAAATACCATTTTGTTTATAAAGTTTTTTTAGTCTATCCATATTCTTCTCATTAGTATAATCCAAATATTTATTTGTAATTCTATTTGTTATAAGGTTAAAAAGGTTGGGTGTTAATGATATAATATATACAGTTGTATTTACATTTCAGTCTATAAATTCTGTGACGGCCAGGAGCTCAATTTCTCTCACATCTTAATAGCAGACCATGAGGTTTGCATTAATTTATTATTAATATTTTTTTCTGTTTTCACAAAGGGTACCTCTCAGTTTTGGTTTTAGTGTCTTAATGAATAAACTGAGAAAATAAGTTCAGAACAGTATTTTCTAAAATATCAGGTCTCGACTGTTATTATATTATTTTTAATGAAATACAGTAGATTAGAAAAGAAAACAGCCTACATCACAATGAAGTAAAGGTAAAAACTGAACTTACTATTTTCTGACTTTAAGTAGGTGTGTGTGCATGTATGTGCAATGTGTATGGGGGCACACTCAGTTGCTTCAGTCGTGTCCGACTCTCTGTGACCCTGTGGACTGCAGCCCACCAGGCTCCTCCGTCCATGGCATTCTCAAGGGAAGAATACTGGAGTGGGATGCCATTTCCTCCTCCAGGGAATCTTTCCGACTCAGGGATTGAACCCGTATGTCCTGCATCTCCTGCATTGGCAGGCAGCCTCTTTACAACGGAGCCACCTGGGAAGCCTCTCACTAGTGTGTTCTATCATCTAAGTTAAAAAATAAAATATCCTGAAAGATTTCTGGATGAACTATCACCATTGATGAATTCATTACAGATAAAATTTGAAGAATGATATCCAAGATACCAGGGTTTAGGTATATTCAAGTCTTCTGTGCCTGCAGTATCTATGATGTCTTAAATTTCTGATATATATTAATATTTGCTTAGGAAGAGAAAACCCCAAACAAATGTGGATTCTTCCCTTGAGAATGCCATGGACGGAGGAGCCTGGAGGGCTACAGTCCACAGGGTCAGAGAAAGTTGGACATGACTGAAGCAACTGAGTATGCCCGCATGCACATTGCACATACACGCACACACACCTACTTAAAGTCAGAAAATAGTAGTACAAAAGGTGTCATTTTCATAAAGGTGTCATAATCAGCATTGAACACAGACATCACTAGATGAGCACGATGATTTTTCCAACTGAGCCTTTCCCTATGCAATGCTTTGGGAAGCGACTACCAGTCAACAGGCTGTTGAGAGGAAACATTTTCCACATCTGGTCCAAATCAGAATCCATGCATGTGAGAAAACTATGGCAGAGAAAGCAGGTTGTCAACACACACGCGCATAAAACACACACATACACACACGCCTGTATGTTTGCTCAACTGACTAATACTTATACACCCAATGAAATGCTTTTATTTAGATGATGAGGCAGATATAGTCAGTAATTCAAGCCTTCTACTGTGTTTAGTTCTTGAAGGTGCTTCATTCGAGGAAACTCAATGTATTCATATTCTCCAAAATCAGGAATCAAGGTCATATACGAAGGTAGATATTTGGTCCATATGGTCTCCCTTTCTTTGCTCCCCAGTAAAACTCATGTTGCCATCAAATGGCTTAGTAATGGGAGTGACATATAATACATGATGTTCTGCATTAAAGCAAATATAATAAGTGTAATTTATAGACAACAGAGTCATGGGGGATAAAAAAGAAAATATAAAAGGCTACTATAATCCAACAAAAAGCACCATAAAGTCTAACTTAAAAACTAGTCTTTTTTGTTCATCAACATCATTTCATATCAAAAGTTAGAGTTTATGAGTTATTGAATTGGTAGGTAAATTTGCCCCTCTAAATCATCTGACTTTGCCTCTGAGGGCTCACGTCACCTCCTCTTTATGTCAATGTCTTGCATGGTTCGGTTGCCACAATCGGCTCTGGCCACTAAAGCTCAAGTCATTCGGAGCAATCAAATCAATTATAATGGCCGCTGCTGTCTGACACCGACGGCCAGCGATTGATAACAAAACCTGTCTGCTTTCAGTTCTCATCTGACAGCAACAAACCAGTCCCCGCCTGCTCCTACTGGCATTTGTCATAAATCAATAGCAATTCCACCACGTAGAAAGGTGCTGGAGACTCTCTTTAGTCCACCTGGCCTCATTTTCTTTTCAAGTTTTAAAAATATAACTATTAAGGTAGATTAATGCCAAAATTTATTTCTTAAAGTGTCTAATAGTACAAGCAAGTAATCTCATAATTTAATACCACACAATGTTCCTATTCTTTGATTTTTAAAGTGAATGACTAAAATACTGCTAAAACTTTGAAAGTGGAAATTTTATATTCAAATTTTATGATTTTAGACATAATAGAGAAAAATGACATTTCCTTTTATATTACATATCTGACATCATGTTTTTAATTGATTATTTAAGAAATATTTGAACAAAATTTCCCTAAATGAGACATTTTTTTTTTACTATTTCGCACTGTCATTACAAAATGAACTAAACATTTAAATATAATATAATAAGCAAGTATTAGTCAACAAGCATTGAATATTAACCAAATGTAAAGATTATATTTCACAGATATGAAAATATAATTTTTTCTGAACAAGTTATTACTTATGAAGTAGGGCCAGTACACTTTAAATATTTTGTGAAGTTAAATAACACTAAATCATTTGAAGGAAAAGAAAACAGCCCTGATTAAATTTGCAGAATTTGGAGAATACTTTGAGAATTGGTAACACCTCACTATGCAATTTTCAGCATCAAAAAATAATATAAAATCTGGATACATTTGGCATCACATTAGGTAGAAAACTACTTTAAGTGAGAATAAATAATTCTCACAGGAATCTTACATAATAAAAATAAAACAAAGATCATTCATAATAACACAAAGCATTTCTTTAAGGGGAGAGGAGAAAGGGAAGAAATATTAAGGACCTATTTCACACGTGGCAAAGACAGGGCCTTTACACGTGTGATATCACTGCCTCCTCAAACACCAAGGGTAGATATGTTTATTTCACTTTATAAAGAAGGACACAGGGGCATGTCAAACTGAACTCGAAGTCAGTTCAACTCGATTTCAATGCCTATATTTTTTCTATGTTCATTTATCATTTCCTTACCACTTAGCAAAAACCTGTTATGTGTTTTATGCTAAACAAAGCATAAGATATAGAAAAACGAATAAAACACAGGCAGGTAAACAAGACAGAAACCAACCAAGGAGGCTGAGGAAGTCGTGGATGTAGAGTGCTGCAGTGAGTAAGGTAGTAAGTCCTACCAGCTCCAAACCCCAGCATACACGTATTCACACAGCTTGATTTAAATCTCAGTTCAGCTACTAGTAACTGGATGTACGATGCAAGTTACTCTCTTAGTTTGCCTTTTTCTCACCTATAAAAATGGACTTACCTCAAAAAGGTTGATTTGAGTTTGAAATGAATTAACCTATTCAAGAAAAGGCTGAATTTTCAGTGGAGATTTGGTAGTTGCTCATTAAATATTATTTTCACTGCTCCCCTTATTCACAAACCCTCACCTTCAAACACCTGATGGTTAGTTGCCAAGCCTCAGAAATGTATGATACCTATCTTCTTCATTTAAAATGTAAAATTACCTGCTTTATAGAATTCCCTGACCATAGCTGGTACCCCTGTTAACAATGGTTTGAGGCCAATAAAGACCTTCGGTAAGAAGACGGCCTGAGAATGGGTGCGGACCACAGCAGTAGGGGTTGATGAACACGATCTTGGCACCTGAAGTGGTTGCTGAAGCCAGGAGGGCTCAGCAGAGCTCTCCCAAAGCGACTGCGCTCCAAGCGCTGGCCAGACCCGAAGACACCGGCATGCCAAGCAGTACCTACTGCTGAACACCGGTCAGATTTCCTCCGGAGCGCTTCCTCTCCTTCCGCTGGAAAGGGAGCGCCCTGTTAGGGAGCCCCCAACTGGAAGAGATTTGCTGGACTGTCAGATACTAAGACTACCAAGGAGAAAATATGCACAAGAGACTATATTCCTCAACATTATACAATTAACACCTGTAATTCCACTAATCCATGAAGACAGTTATAAGTGGCACCACTTTGAAAAACTTACTCCTTCATATAACAGCATATTGTAGCACCCATAAGGGAATTCTATAAATCAAATCAGTTCTGCCTCTTTTCCAATAACAGTGACAGATTGACCTGAATGTCTCTTCCTAAATTTAAGGCAGTCAATTGACCCCTGAACATTATTACTTGTCTCTCCTTTATACTGAAATATTTTCATCAATATATCATCTGTTCACAGAAACTTGACTGGGTTTACAACCAATGGCTTTCCCAGTTTTGGAAGCTGTTTGTGTATGTGTGTGTGTTGGTCAAACAGCAACGAAGTAATTCAATTTCACATATTAAGAACATTTCAGGGATGAAGTTTAAATTCTCTCTTTACTTTCTGTTTCTTTTGACTATGCTGTAAGAATTTATCCCTCATGTTTAGGTCCAAAGTATCAAAATTGACAACAGTTAGTAGAGGGATTAGCAAAGGGATCTGAAGTTTTGAACTTGCAGTTTATTAAGAAGGTGATCCTCTAGAATAACGTGCTGCATGAAACTAAACTAATGACATTTCATCTGTACTGTGCTTAGTCGCTCAGTTGTGTTCAACTCTTTGCAACCCTATGGACTGTAGCCTGCCAGGCTTCTCTGTCCATGGGATTCTCCAGACAAGAATACTGGAGTGGGTTGCCATGCCCTCCTCCAGGGCATCTTCCCAACCCAAGGACTGGACCCAGGTCTCCTGCACTGCAGGTGGATTCTTTACCATCTGAGCCCCCAGGGAAGCCCAAGAATACTGGAGTGGGTAGCCTACCCCTTCTGCGGGGCATCTTCCCGACCGAGGAATAGCACTGGGGTCTCTTGCACTGCAGGCGGATTCTTTACCAGCTGTGCTGCCAGGGGAACCTGACATTCCATCTACTGATCTATATTTTGAATCTTGAATGCATTTGACATTCTAATATTGAACTACTGGAAGCTACAAGGTATACTAGAAAACCCACATTAGATGTCGCTTCAGTCGTGTCTGACCCTGTGCAACCCTATGGGCTGTAGTCTACCAGGCTCCTCTGTCCATGGGATTCTCCAGGCAAGAATACTGGAATGGATTGCCATTCCCTTCTCCAGGGAATCTTCCTGACCCAGGGGTCAAACCGGTGTCTTTTATGTATAAACTGGATTGGCAGGCGGGTTCTTTACCAGTAGTGCCACCCGGGAAGCCCCACATTAGATCCAAGAATCAGAAACTCTTTATTCTGTATTTAGCCACGTGAGATAGTCAGTTAACTACTCTGAGTATGCATTTTCTCATCTGTTAACTGGGGATACTAATATCAACACATGTGGCTCACAGTGTTTTTAAGAGAACTGACGACAATACCACCAGTACGAGTAACATTGGAAATATAACACAATCTATGGTTTGTCATGTCTGTTAAGTATTATTTCACACCAGGCATTCTGTGAAAACCCTTGACACAGAACAATTAAGTTCTAAAACAATTAAGATTAATTAAGATACCTACAGCAATCTACAAAATACATTTATTTTATGGAATGTAAAGAAGAGGTATATAAAGAGTAAACATTAAGTAAATATCAAACCAGGTATTTGAACCCCGGTCTGCTTATCACAATGCATATCCTCTTACCACAGTGCTACATTGACTACTGTTAATTTAAGCACTACAAAAATGCAACTGAAGGCACTGGAAAATACACAAGAGTGTACATACTTACATGTCAATCATGAAGGTCTAACAGACATGCACCATTCATGGGGATACTGTGTCTGCACCCTTCTCACCTACCTCTTCAAGGGTAGGTTGCAGAATCATTTCTTAAGATTCTTCCCTTGTATCTTTGGAAAATACCCTCTTGTCTAAGAACAATTAAAGACAGATATCAAGAGATAACTATTTTGGAGTCAGAAAGATCCAAGTTCCAATCCCTCCTTACCATACTCTACATACGAGATCATATGTTAATGATGTCACCTCTCTCTACTGTGGAAATAGAACAGTCTGACTTGCTTCACAGCATCATTATAAGAGTTAAGGTAAGTACACAGTACCTGTCACATAGAGAACTCTCAGTAAATGCTATCTTCTAATATTAATTACAAAGATTGTACTAATGACATTTAATTAGCCTGTGTACTGGGATTTCCCACATGCTACGTCTAACACCATGGACCGAGGCCTTCTAGAAACTACAAAATTAGTATACAATGAACATCTAAGAAGGAAATAAAAATGCCATGGAAGAAAGTAAAAGCAAGCAAATTCTAGCAAATTCTAGCTTTGGTATCTTGAGAAAAACTTCATCAAATTGTATATAAAGGTTCAAGAAACTTTTAACAACTTTGAATTAGACAACTTGTCTGCCTTTTTAAAATAACTTAGATCCATCTGATCTATATTAGAGAAACACTATACTTATTCCTTCCTCATACTCTACAATACAGTAAGGGGGTGAGGAGCAGGGGGTGGCAGAGCAGGAAGACGAGTTGAGAAGGTACAGCCTGGAAGCATGGAGGGCATTTTCTCAGGGCTGGTGAGCAGAGAGGACCTCTAAGTATCCACACCCAAGGCCAATGGGGATGGTGAGCACACTGGGGTGAGGTGAGGTGGTGACCGGGAATTACAGGGAAACCAGGGGGCAGGTGCTTCCTGTGGCCCACTCTTATCATTAACAGGTCATTTTTAGTTTAACCAGCTGTCATCCCTGGTAAGACA
The DNA here is from genome assembly GCF_029407905.1 of Bubalus kerabau. Taxonomy (NCBI): domain Eukaryota; kingdom Metazoa; phylum Chordata; class Mammalia; order Artiodactyla; family Bovidae; genus Bubalus; species Bubalus kerabau. The sequence continues at coordinate 3,439,918 of NC_073635.1, read as the reverse complement.
CATATGATCACCTTGAAGAAAAACTTAAAATCAAGCAGGTGCTATTTAAAAGAAAGGGATGGAAAGAAGACACAGGGAAGGTTATTTTTCCCTTGAATTTCTTCCTGTTACAGGGATATTTTAGGAGTTCATGCATGGAAAACAAAAACACAAAGAGAAAATGTCAGTAAATATAAAGGAATAGAAAAAAGTTCCAATACTCCTTATGCTATTGTACTAGTTATTTGAGTTTCTCATTTCTACATAATACTATACATTTACTATTAGAGATGTCAGTGTACTTTAGAAAGAATACCAATGCAAGGCACTGTTAGTATAAGAGAACTGTGAAGACTGCTGGCCACAAGAGAAAGGGTTGCAAAAAGAGTTTAGCAATATATTCTACTCTGTAATACTAAATTATTTACATAATCTTAAACAGGTTAAAAATAATTAGGTAGACTTATAAAGATTTCATGTAAGAATAAAATCTATAGCTCAGTTCAAATATAGTTAATATGCCTAAAGTAAAAGCCTAGAAAATAAAATCTTTTACATTTCAAACTTTGACCTATTTGAATATTATTCATTGTAACATGATTTATAAATACAAAAAGAAGTCTGTGGAAATTATTCATAGTTTCTTAATTGATTTTTTTGTCAGGAGCATTGCCTTAAATTGACATAAGAATACTTTTCAGCCTCCTTAATGTAATTTCAATAATGCTAAATCAAAATCATATAACACAAATTTTTAAAAAATGAACAACAAAAAATTTTCAAAATATTTGTTTTGCTATTTTTTGATAGTGCACTTTAAAGTTATGAATTAGGATTTGTAAAAATTTGGGATTAAGAGCTTACAATATCTTTTTGTACACAGATCTGGTGATAACACTGTTACAAGAAAAGTGGAAAGTACTAAAAATATTATTGTATAAAATATATAAATAAGACATGGAGCTAGTGTTTACTGAGTACACAGTTGAGTTAGGGAAGACTGAAAAGTTCTGAAGATCAAGAGTGGGGATAGTTGAACAATAATATGAATGTATTTAATGCCACAGAACTGTACACTTAAAAATGGATAAAATGATAAATTTTGCATCACATATATTTTACCACAGTAAAGTACATGAATATACATATGAAAAAGGATGAAAAATACAAGAGAAAGATATAAATAAAAAGAATAAAAGAAACATTAAAGAATTCATATTCTGAACAGTAGCATTAAATATAGAATCTTTTATTTTTAAAAAAGCTTTTAGAAGAAAATAACATATTTATGACGTTGAGGAAGGCAAAGATTTCTTAACCAGGACATTAAAATTGTTAACCATAAAGAAAAGCTCAATTAACTAGACTACATTAAAAGTAAGATCTTTTTGTTTTAAAAATAAAAAACATCACTGAAAAAGTGAAAAAGCAAGCTACAGAGTGGAAGACAGCTACATTACATATATCCACCAGAGGACCTGGGTCCAGAGTATACACAGAACTCTTCAAACTAACAGCAAAGAGACAACTTAGCAGAATACTGGACAAGGACTTAATCAAGCACTTATTAAAAGAGGTTATAAATTAAAGGAAATACAAGTTAAAGCCCCATGTAATACCAGTGCACACCAACAGAATGGTTAAAATTAAAAAGAACTTTTAAAAGACTGGCAATACCAAACATTGTTGAGCATGTGAAGCAACTGTAATTTAATCACTGCTGACTGAAGGATAAATTAGTAAATTTTCTTTGAAAAATCTACTGGCAGTATTTGCGAAAGGTAAACATTAGCATACACTATGATCTAGCAACTCTACTCCTAGGTGCTTACTTGATAGGAATGTCCACATCTGTGCATCAAAATGTATGTTTGAGGATGTTCATAGTAGCACTATTCAGAACAGCTCCAAGCTGGGAGCCAATCAAAGGTACTTCAACAGCAGAATGGACAAGTTATAGCCTAATCAAATAATGGAATATTAGCAATAAGAAATAGGAAACAGATGCTCTGCGTAATATCACAATTGACTCTAACAGACATGTTGAGGGAAAGAAGGTGAATTCCAAAGAGAACTGACTGTGATACTCTATTTACATGATGTTCAAAAACAAGCAACAGTACCCAGCGGTCTTAGCAGGACAGAATGGTTATCCTTGAGAAGCGGCGGTAGGGCAGAGGAGGCAAGGACTGGGGGGAAGAGCAATGGCACTCCTGGGGGTACTGGCGTTGCTCTGTTCCTTGGAGTGAGTGGAGTTACAGGGTATGTTTATTTTGAGAAAATACATTGAGCTATTTACTAGTACTCAATATATTGAGTACGTCTAAGGAGCTGTGGCTGCGTGGGAGTAGGAGGGCCTAGAGGAGCTATCCCATGTTGAAGGTCAGGAAGGGTGGCGGTGAGGAGATACCCCTTGTCCAAGGTAAGGAGCAATGGCTGAGCTTTGTTGGAGCAGACGTGAAGAGATACCCCACACCTAAGGTAAGAGAAACCCAAGTAAGACTGTAGGTGTTGCAAGAGGGCATCAGAGGGCAAACACACTGAAACCATACTCACAGAAAACTAGTCAATCTAATCACACTAGGACCACAGCCTTGTCTAACTCAATGAAACTAAGCCATGCCCATGGGGCAACCCAAGATGGGCGGGTCATGGTGGAAAGATTTGACAGAATTTGGTCCACTGGAGAAGGGAATGGCAAACCACTTCAGTATTCTTGCCTTGAGAACCCCATGAACAGTAGGAAAAGGCAAAATGATAGGATACTGAAAGAGAAACTCCCCAGGTCAGTAGGTGCCCAATATGCTACTGGAGATCAGTGGAGAAATAACTCCAGAAAGAATGAAGGGATGCAGCCAAAGCAAAAACAATACCCAGCTGTGGATGTGACCAGTGATAGAAGCAAGGTCTGATGCTGTAAAGAGCAATATTGCATAAGAACCTGTAATGTCAGGTCCATGAATCAAGGCAAATTGGAAGTGGTCAAACAAGAGATGGCAAGAGTGAATGTCAACATTCTAGGAATCAGCGAACTGAAATGGACTGGAATGGGTGAATTTAACTCAGATGACCATTATATCTATTACTGCGGGCAGGAATCCCTCAGAAGAAATGGAGTGGCCATCATGGTCAACAAGAGAGTCCGAAATGCAGTACTTGGATGCAACCTCAAAAACGAAAGAATGATCTCTGTTTGTTTCCAAGGCAAACCATTCAATATCACAGTAATCCAAGTCTATGCCCCAACCAGTAACGATGAAGAAGCTGAAGTTGAACGGTTCTATGAAGACCTACAAGACCTTTTAGAACTAACACACAAAAAAGATGTCCTTTTCAATATAGGGAACTGGAATGCAAAAGTAGGAAGTCAAGAAACACCTGGAGTAACAGGCAAATTTGGCCGTGGAACATGGAATGAAGCAGGGCAAAGACTGATAGAGTTTTGCCAAGAAAATGCACTGGTCGTAACAAACACCCTTTTCCAACAACACAAGAGAAGACTCTGTACATGGACATCACCAGATGGTCAACACCAAAATCAGATTGATTATATTCTTTGCAGCCAAAGATGGAGAAGCTCTATACAGTCAGCAAAAACAAGACCAGGAGCTGACTGTGGCTCAGACCATGAACTCCTTATTGCCAAATTCAGACTGAAATTGAAGAAAGTAGGGAAAACCACTAGACCATTCAGGTATGACCTAAATCAAATCCCTTATGATTATACAGTGGAAGTGAGAAATAGATTTAAGGGACTACATCTGATAGATAGAGTGCCTGATGAACTACGGAATGAGGTTCGTGACATTGTACAGGAGACAGGGATCAAGACCATCCCCATGGAAAAGAAATGCAAAAAAGCAAAATGGCTGTCTGGGGAGGCCTTACAAATAGCTGTGAAAAGAAGAGAAGCGAAAAGCAAAGGAGAAAAGGAAAGATATAAACATCTGAATGCAGAGTTCCAAAGAATAGCAAGAAGAGATAAGAAAGCCTTCTTCAGAGATCAATGCAAAGAAATAGAGGAAAACAACAGAATGGGAAAGACTAGGGATCTCTTCAAGAAAATCAGATACCAAAGGAACATTTCATGCAAAGATGAGCTCGATAAAGGACAGAAATGGTATGGACCTAACAGAAGCAGAAGATATTAAGAAGGGATGGCAAGAATACACAGAAGAACTGTGCAAAAAAGATCTTCATGACCCAGATAATCATGATGGTGTGATCACTGACCTAGAGCCAGACATCCTGGAATGTGAAGTCAAGTGGGCCTTAGAAAGCATCACTACAAACAAAGCTAGTGGAGGTGATGGAATTCCAGTTGAGCTATTCCAAATCCTGAAAGATGATGCTGTGAAAGTGCTGCACTCAATATGCAAGCAAAATTGGAAAACTCAGCAGTGGCCACAGGACTGGAAAAGGTCAGTTTTCATTCCAATACCAAAGAAAGGCAATGCCAAAGAATGCTCAAACTACCACACAATTGCACTCATCTCACACGCTAGTAAAGTAATGATCAAAATTCTGCAAGCCAGGCTTCAGCAATATGTGAACCGTGAACTTCCAGATGTTCAAGCTGGTTTTAGAAAAGGCAGAGGAACCAGAGATCAAATTGCCAACGTCCGCTGGATCATGGAAAAAGCAAGAGAGTTCCAGAAAAACATCTATTTCTGCTTTATTGACTATGCCAAACCTTTGACTGTGTGGATGACAATAAACTGTGGAACATTCTGAAAGAGATGGGAATACCAGAACACCTGATCTGCCTCTTGAGAAATTTGTATGCAGGTCAGGAAGCAACAGTTAGAACTGGACATGGAACAACAGACTGGTTCCAAATAGGAAAAAGAGTTCGTCAAGGCTGTATATTGTCACCCTGCTTATTTAACTTGTATGCAGAGTACATCATGAGAAATGCTGGGCTGGAAGAAACACAAGCTGGAATCAAGATTGCCAGGAGAAATGTCAATAACCTCAGATATGCAGATGACACCACCCTTATGGCAGAAAGTGAAGAGGAACTCAAAGCCTCTTGATGAAAGTGAAAGTGGAGAGTGAAAAAGTTGGCTTAAAGCTCAACATTCAGAAAAAGAAGATCATGGCATCCGGTCCCACCACTTCATGACAAATAGATGGGGGAAACACTGGAAATAGTCAGATTTATTTTTCTGGGCTCCAAAATCACTACAGATGGTGATTGCAGCCATGAAATTAAAAGACGCTTACTCCTTGGAAGGAAAGTTATGACCAACCTAGATAGCATATTCAAAAGCAGAGACATTACTTTGCCAACAAAGGTTTGTCTAGTCATGGCTATGCTTTTTCCTGTTGTCATGTATGGATGTGAGAGTTGGACTGTGAAGAAGGCTGAGCGCCGAAGAATTGATGCTTTTGAACTGTGGTATTGGCGAAGACTCTTGAGAGTCCCTTGGACTGCAAGGAGATCCAACCAGTCCATTCTGAAGGAGATCAGCCCTGGGATTTTTGGAAGGAATGATGTTGAGGCTGAAACTCCAGTACTTTGGCCACCTCATTCGAAGAGTTGACTCACTGGAAAAGACTCTGATGCTTGGAGGGATTGGGGGCAAGAGGAGAAGGGGACGACAGAGGATGAGATGGCTGGATGGCATCACTGACTCGATGGACGTGAGTTGAGTGAACTCCGGGAGTTGGTGATGGACAGGGAGGCCTGGCGTGCTGTGATTCATGGGGTCGCAAAGAGTTGGACACGACTGAGCGACTGATCTGATCTCTGATTTACTAATATAATTTGTACCTTTTTCTGTACATATGTAACATTTCAGTAAAAAGTTCAAAAAGGAAACAACACATGTATATCAAAACTTAAAGCAGAAAAAGGTTAAATGACAATGTAAAAAACCCCTCAATCTTCAATGACAAAATGGGAAGAATCATAATGAGCTAAATGGCTTGTCTGTGAAACACTGAATCGGAGGATGGTTACTGCTGACACACACCCCTGTGGATTTTCACCAAACACAAATTCTCTAGGTTTAGGTTTCAGAGTCTTGAACAGCATTTGATTTAATAGCCAAAAGAAGAAATGGTTGGGGCAAGGTAGAGACAAGTCAGACACCACAGCATAGTACAGACTGTGGGCGTGAAGGAGAAACAACGGCAACAGCGCACTCTCCCAGCCAAGGGAGCCGGCTCCAGGTAGAGCAGTGACTAACTAGGTTCTGATACAAAAAGCCTGGGACGTAAGAAGCATCACTATGAGCCACAATTATGTGGACACTGACAGGCAAAAGATGACCCAGGGCAATAAGAGGATATTTGAAGAAATTTGAATCTCAGCTTGAAATTACAGGAACTCACTGTCACCACCTACACATTGCAATCCATCCCCACAGTATTTCCAGCAGTCCACAAATGAGTAGTAATCTAAAAAGACCAGTGGGAGAACCCAATTGCATGTTCAAAGCCATGGAATGGACTTGGAGACACGAAGCATAGTGAAAGCGAGACATTTAATGTCAGTCTTGCAAGATCAGGTGTCTGGCATGCAGGCACACCCACAGCGGTTACAACAAGCAAATTATTCCCAAACACGCAGGTCCCTTCTCACCAGTTCCTCATTGGCTGAGTACTACGGGCTGTACTGGCAAACTCAGCAGTGGCCACAGGTCTGGAAAAGGTCAATTTTCATTCCACAGTCAAAGAAAAGCAATGCCAAAGAATGCACGAACTACCGTGCAATCGCACTTATCTCACATGCTAGCAAAGTAATGCTCAAAATTCTCCAAGCCAGGCTTCAATAGTACATGAACTGGAAACTTCCAGATGTACAAGCTGGATTCATAAAAGGCAGAAGAACAAGAGATCAAATTGCCAACATCCGCTGGATCATTGAAAAAGCAAGAAAATACCAGAAAAACATCTACTTTTGCTTTATTGACTCTACCAAAGCCTTTGATTGTGTGGATCACAATAAACTGTGGAAAATTCTTCAAGAGATGGGAATACCAGACCACCTGACCTGCCTCTTGAGAAACCTGTATGCAGGTCAGGAAGCAACAGTTAGAACTGGACATGGAACAACAGACTGGTTCCAAATAGGAAAAGGAGTACGTCAAGGTTGTATATTGTCACCCTGCTTATTTAACTTATATGCAGAGTACATCATGAGAAACGCTGGGCTGGAGGAAGCACAAGCTGGAATCAAGACTGCCTGGAGAAATATCAATAACCTCAGATATGCAGATGGCCCCACCCTTATGGCAAAAAGCGAAGAAGAACTAAAGAGCCTCTTGATGAAAGTGAAAGAGGAGAGTGAAAACGTTGGCTTAAAGCTCAACATTCAGAAAACGAAGATCATGGCATCCAATCCCATCACTTCATGGGAAATAGATGGGGAAACAGTGGAAACAGTGTCAGACTTTATTTTTGGGGGCTCCCAAATCACTGCAGATGGTGACTGCAGCCATGAAATTAAAAGAAGTTTGCTCTTTGGAAGAAAAGTAATGACTAACCTAGATAGCATACTGAAAAGCAGACATTACTTTCCCAACAAAGGTTCGTCTAGTCAAAGCTATGGTTTTTCCAGTAATCGTGTATGGATGTGAGAGTTGGAGTATAAAGAAATCTGAGTGCCGAAGAGTTGATGCTTTTCAACTGTGGTGTTGGAGAAGACTCTTGAGAGTCCCTTGGATGGCAAGGAGATCCAACCAGTCCATCCTAAAGGAGACCAGTCCTGAATATTCATTGCAAGGACTGATGCGGAAGCTGAAGCTCCAATACTTTGGCCACCTGATGTGAAGAGCTGACTCCTTTGAAAAGACCCTGATGCTGGGAAAGACTGAGGGCAGGAGGAGAAGGGGACAACAGAGGATGAGATGGTTGGATGGCATCACCGACTCGATGGACATGAGTTTGAGTAAGCTCCGGGAGTTGGTGAAGGACAGGGAGGCCTGGTGTGCTGCAGTCCATGGGGTGGCAAAGAGTCGGACACAACTGAGCGACTGAACTGATGGGGTGTACAATCCTCCCGAACGTCACCTAAGCTTCATTATTTCCTTATAGGGTATCCTTCTTTCTCCCTTTCCAACTTATATCTACATTTCTTAACAAAGACTTTCTTGCTAGTTTATCCCGTCTGCTAACATCATATTTGCTTAGATAACCCTCCAGGTGCATGAACTATCAGGTCTGCAAGCCTTTAGACAAGTTTAGAGCCAGGGCCCAGGCAATGGGTGGGGCCCTATCTTCATTAGGAACCAGTCTGATCTCCCTCCGCCATCCCTAACTTTATCTAAAGAGTTCAGGTCTCAATTTTATCATGTTTGCATGTTTAGCTGTTAGTAATTTTCCACTCAAGAGTTTTTCTCTTGAAAATGGACCACTTTAAGTTTCTATTTCTTACAACCAGCATGTGATCTGACTATAGATACTACTAAAAGGAGAGAAAAAAAGGGAAAAAGAACGGATCAAGACATGTCTACTCTACACTAGGTCATGTTTTATACTTTACTTCATCACATTTTATGTTTATATTGAAGCAGCTTTGATAGTTCACCCTTCACACATGATGACAAGACTCCTCAGAATTGAAGAGATGATAGACTTTAAGGGTGAGAGTTCTCAGAGTGCAAGTTCACATTTTTAATCTTAATAAAAATTTGAATGTGAAATACCAGAGAATACCAGAGAAACCATTCCTAGAAGACGAATGAATTAAACAAGTTGAAATGTTTGAGTCATACTGGGAACGGCAAATGGTTTAAGCATAGCCAATGGTAGCGTCTGGTGACAGAGCACAGAAAAGTGAGCCTGGGGTACAGGCAGGGTCACTGTGTGTGTGGTGGGGAGTTACATTCTGAACAGCTGGCATTTGCACGGAGCACGAAAATGTCTGTAATTTTAGACGATCTCTTCAGTAGCAGGCAACCCATTCCAGTGTTCTTGCCTGGAGAATCCCTGGGACGGGGGAGCCTGGTGGGCTGCTGTCTATGGGGTCACACAGAGTCGGACACGACTGGAGTGACTCAGCAGCAGCAGCAGCAGCAGCAGTGCATAGGAGTAAAGTGGATGGGAGGAAACCTGGAAGGAAGGAGAGTGAAGGGAACCCCACTGATATAATAAAACCAACTGTCTAGGAACAGGGAGGGAAGGGAAGGCAGTGGCACTGAGGGAAGGCCAGCTGTGGCAGCCTCTCGGAGCGAGGAGAACTCTACTCAGGACCGTGGCCTGTGGTGGTGCTCAGGGCATGGCAGAGGCTTCGGTCACGGGGATGGTGATAAGGGCGGGGGTGGGGGGCCCGAGTGGCTCCTTAGGCCTGTGTCTGGCTGGGGCTGGGGTGCTGAGCGAGGCCTCCAGGGAGGGCGTGCTCTGTCTTCATCTCACCCTCACAGGTCCCTGCGACAGCCCGCACTGAGGGCTCTCCAGAGAGAGTGCGGAGTTTCCTGTGCTGAGCATTTTAAGAGAAAGTGGCCAGTTATCTCTCTGTAAGGCTACTCATAGATCCACTGAAGAGTCTCTTCCAGCCTTATGATTCTAAGACAACTGCCCTTTTCAGAGTCATATAGGGATGCTTGGGGAATTAATGGGATATTTGTAAATCATCTTCATTTTCTTTAAAGTTTTTATTTACAATCCATTTACATACATTTAAATGCTGCTAGAAAAGCATATTTAAATTCAATTTCCTTTGAAATTGCCAAGGGAATGCAAAAAGGAGAATTTAAAAAGCACTTTAACAGAGGGAAAAAGTCTACTTGCCACAGGCATCACTGTCACTTCCTTGTCTAAACACACACACACACACACACACAGAATCAAGTAAAATGGTGGCAAATCATTTCCAACACTAACTTCGTATCAAGATCAGTCGTGTCCAACTCTTTGCGACCCCATGGACTATAGTCTGCCAGGCTCCTCAGTCCATGAGATTTTCCAGGCAAGAATACTGGAGTGGGTTGCATTTTCTTCTCCATGGGAACTTCCCAACCCAGGCATCGAAGTCAGGTCTCCTGCATTGCGGGCAGACTCTTTACCCTTTGAGCCACAAGGGAATCCCACATACGAAGACCAATTCTTTATTATTCCTGGTAAGCTTCTATATCATTGAAAAACCATATAGATGTTGGTTATATGGCAAGTTCATTTTGAGAACACTGAACTCATGATGTGTGCATCAGTCATGCACAAAAACTCAGTCTTCTGCAGTATGTAAAATTTAAAAAAGACTGTAGCAAGTAAAAATAAAACCTGTTTTAAAGATGATTAAAAGTGTGATACCACATGAAGATGTAATATCCAATATTTGGATTGTGATACCAGTCAATTACCTGAAAAAATATGATCTAGAGACAAATGAGACTGTTGCAGGGAAGAAGTCAATTCTGACTCCATGTTGAAATTTTTGTTTGACTTGCTTTTCCTTGCTCTTATTATTATAATCGTACTTACTGGTTTGCCTTGAGGACCCTGCCTTCTGCTTGACTATAAACTAAAGTGCCTTCAATAAGCTCCTAGAGAGATAATATGTCCCTACCCACCTGTGAATAGAGAGATTAACACAGCACTTCCAAAGGCTGGACATTCCCTTGGAGATGTTTTGCAAGACTGAAGACCCTTTCACTTAACTTCCCCACTGTCTCTCCCTCTCTCCTTTCCATTTTAGTTCCTCATTGCTTCTTTCTCTCTGATCTATAAAAGAACCTGGCATCCAGACCCTGTTAAGATGGTTATTTCAAGGCACTAGCTTGCCATCTTCTCAGTCAGCTGGCTCCCCGATTAAAGTCTCTTCCTGACCTCAACTCCTTGAGCAGCAAGTAGAGCAAGCTTGGACCCAGTAACAACATTATGGGTAGAAATAATAATAACCACTAAGGTTAGATAGCATCAACAACTCAGTTCAGTTTAGTTGCTCAGTTGTGTCCGACTTTTTGTGACCCCATGAATCGTAGCACACCAGGCCTCCCTGTCCATCACCAACTCCCAGAGTTCACTCAGATTCATGTCCATCGAGTCAGTGATGCCATCCAGCCATCTCATCCTCTGTCGTCCCCTCTTGCCCCCAATCTCTCCCAGCATCAGAGTCTTTTCCAATGAGTCAACTCTTCACATGAGGTGGCCAAAGTACTGGAGTTTCAGCTTTAGCATCATTCCTTCCAAAGAAATCCCAGGGCTGATCTCCTTCAGAATGGACTGGTTGGATCTCCTTGCAGTCCAAGGGACTCTCAAGGGTCTTCTCCAACACCACAGTTCAAAAGCATCAATTGTTCGGCACTCAGCTTTCTTCACAGTCCAACTCTCACATCCATACATGACCACAGGAAAAACCATAGCCTTGACTAGATGGACCTTTGATGGCACAGTAATGTCTCTGCTTTTCGATATGCTATCTAGGTTGGTCATAACTTTTCTTCCAAGGAGGAAGCGTCTTTTCATTTCATGGCTGCAGTCACCATCTGCAGTGATTTTGGAGCCCCCAGAAATAAAGTCTGACACTGTTTCCACTGTTTCCCCAACTATTTGCCATGAAGTGACGGGACCAGATGCAATGATCTTCGTTTTCGGAATGTTGAGTTTTAAGCCAACTTTTTCACTCTCCTCTTTCACCTTCATCAAGAGGCTTTTGAGATCCTCTTCACTTTCTGCCATAAGGGTGGTGTCATCTACATCTCTGAGGTTATTGATATTTCTCCCGGCAATCTTGATTCCAGCTTGTGCTTCTTCCAGCCCAGCGTTTCTCATGATGTACTCTGCATATAAGTTAAATAAGCAGGGTGACAATATACAGCTTTGACATACTCCTTTTCCTATTTGGAACCAGTCTGTTGTTCCATGTCCAGTTCTAACTGTTGCTTCCTGACCTGCATACAGGTTTCTCAAGAGGCAGGTCAGGTGGTCTAGTATTCCCATCTCTTTCAGAATTTTCCACAGTTGATTGTGATCCACATAGTCAAAGGTTTTGGCATAGTCAATAAAGCAGAAATAGATGGTTTTCTGGAACTCTCTTGCTTTTTCGATGATCCAGCGGATGTTGGCAATTTGATCTCTGGTTCCTCTGCCTTTTCGAAAACCAGCTTGAACATCTGGAAGTTCACGGTTCACGTATTGCTGAAGCCTGGCTTGGAGAATTTTGAGCATTACTGTACTGGCGTGTGAGATGAGTGCAATTGTGTGGCAGCTTGAGCATTCTTAGGCATTGCTTTTCTTCAGGATTGGACTGAAAACTGACCTTTTCCAGTCCTGTGGCCACTGCTGAGTTTTCCTAATTTGCTGGCATATTGAGTGCAGCACTTTCACAGCATCATCTTTCAGGATTTGAAAGAGCTTAACTGGAATTCCATCACCTCCACTAGCTTTGTTTGTAGTGATGCTTTCTAAGGCCCACTTGACTTCACATTCCAGGATGTCTGGCTCTAGGTCAGTGATCACACCATTGTGATTATCTGGGTCGTGAAGATCTTTTTTGCACAGTTCTTCTGTGTATTCTTGCCACCTCTTCTTAATATCTTCTGCTTCTGTTAGGTCCATACCATTTCTGTCCTTTATCGAGCCCATCTTTGCATGAAGTGTTCCCTTGATATCTCTAATTTTCTCGAAGAGATTGCTAGTCTTTCCCTTTCTGTTGTTTTCCTCTATTTCTTTGCATTGATCTCTGAGGAAGGCTTTCTTTTCTTTTCTTGCTATTCTTTGGAACTCTGCATTCAGATGCTTATATCTTTCCTTTTCTCCTTTGCTTTTTGCTTCTCTTCTTTTCACAGCTGGATATGAATCTAAGCAAACTCTGGGAGACAGTGCAGGACAGGGAAGCCCTGCATGCTGCAGTCCATGGGGTCGCAAAGAGTCATACAGAAACTAGCAACTGACCACGACCACCACCAGGACCACTTATACACATTTGCTGGGCACTCTACTAGGTATTAGGGAGTGGGAGATGGAGACAATGACCCCCGCCATCTAGGAGTTCATATTCCAGTAAGAATGACAGTAAGCTTACCAGATGGAAGGCAGGCAGAATGCACTACAGCAGCACAAAGCCGCAGGGACTTTTTCTTTGACCAGGAGTGGGAGGGAATGTGGGCCTGGAAGCTGACATCAAAGGGAGCTTTGAAACCTGCCTGACGAGGGAGAAGACTCTCAGGGAGTGAGACGTGGAGCCACTAAAGCACTTTACTTCGGGATGGAGGGTCAGTTTAAGGACAACTTATAAAACTCGGGCGTTTTTGTTCCAGAAAGGTTTCTTGCTGTAGTTGCTTTCATAAGACCTGAGAACTTTAGCCTGCCTGGAAGGAAGTATTTTAAAACTTAAGGTACTTTTTTGTCTTTCCCTTTCCTCTGGTTTTAACACACAGCCTGAGGTTTGTCAGCATGTTTAACATGAAAGAAGCAAGAGAATCAAAAAAGCAAGTGAAACAGAAGGGAGACAGAACGAAAACCCAACATGGCAGGGCCAGTGCCATCTCAAGTGTGATTACTATTTAACTTAAGGGTTAGCTATTTATAAGAACAGAATGCCAAAGGCTTTAGGAATTTTTCTGTTATATCTGAAGAGTGATCCTTCCAATACTAGGGGAGAACTTGGAAAAGCTATTTCAGACAAGCGGTTCAAGGGTGTTGAGTTCTCTCAAAATTTGAGTGGGAAAAGAGAATAAACAGACTCACTAATGGCTGGCATGGCAGGAAACTCAGCATGGGGCTGGTACTGCTAAGTGAGCTCTCTAAGACGGAGGCCAGGGCCACTGAGGAAGTGGAGGTCACGCATGTCCCAGCCTGGATGGAATCTGACCTTTTGTTATCGTCCCAACTCAGAACACCAGCCAGAAAGTGAAAATGCTTATCAAACTCTTACCAAAATCAACTTGGGACAGACATTCCTCAAGGATAAACACTTCCTTTCTTGTGTCAGAATACAGCCTCATGGTTTTGCTTTATAAATTCAATTCTTTCTCTTCCCTGAATCTGTATCTCCCAAATTATAATTCTTAAGACTCCAAATAAACTCTTCTCTTATTTGCTGCCTTACATGTTTTCTTTTCTTTTTTGGATGACACTAGTGTGCACAACAGAGTTTTTGCTCAACTGAGAAATGCCTGCAAGCCAGTGGTTACCAGTTCCCAAGTGTGTGTAATATTATAAGGCAAATTGAGGTTGCACCTACACATAAACATAGGTTAAGTTGTCACTCATTATAATTCCATGCCCCAGCAGCCCAGACTTTGTTGAAACAGTGACTTGCCATAAGCCGGAGAACTGGAGGCTAGACCTAGAGCTATCCTTCTCAGCTCTAGGTGAACTGTCACCAGCAAACTGACTAAAAATGAATGCATACAATCAATGCACACTTCAGGGTTTCCTAAAAATTATTTTTTAAACAAAGACATTTTCTAATTAAATTTCAGCCAATTATGTCTGCTCTGTTTGTTTGGCAATTTCGCTAATGCTGCAAGTATGTTTCAAACTAGTCTAAGTAAATAGTCTGGAAGGATATGGATTAAAAATGAATCTTTCCAATCTACTGGTTCATGCAGTCCCAATTATTTTTTTTTTTTGAACTCTGGGGTGTTCTTTTATAACAACATTTTACACCTTTAAACCAGCAATTGTGTCCATGTTCTATAAATTGCTTAAATTTTATTTCTAGTTAATAAGACTTACATTAAGAATCCTCCTGCAATGCAGGAGACCCAGGTTCAATCTCTAGGTGGGGAAGATCTGCTTGAGAAGGAAACGGCAACCCACTCCAGGATTCTTACCTGGGAAATTCCATAGACAGAGGAGTCTGGTGGGCTACAGTCCACGGGGTTGCAAAGAGTCAGATAGAACTTACTGACTAAACCACCACCACCACCTGTTTTTTTTTTTTTTTTAAATCCACTACGTATTTAACACCATTTTTATGTACATATCTTGAACAGTCAAATATTTGAAATAGTTTCATTTTAGAGAAAAAGAAACAGCAAAAAAGAACAAAAAATAAAAATATGAGCCAGTTAGTTGTATTCCTGGAACCTTGTTTTCACATTGAAACTGGACATCAAAAAGTGAGGAATATCACCCTCAGATCACTGTTTCCAAAATGTTCTTTCTCCAACTAGGGATATCTTAGGGACACAATAATCATCTTAGAACTCTGTTTAAAAACAGTTCCTGAGAACCTACCCCCAGAAGCTCTACTTTAGTAGTTCTGGAATGAGGCTTACCAGTGTTTCTGACACACAGCAAGAAGGTTTGGAATTACCAATAGAGTTTTTCATTATGTATAAATTATAATTTAGAGAGTGATAGTTCCTGGCTTTTGACTAATAATTTTCATGTAATGACTGACAAGGAGAAAAATGAATCGAAATTTTAAAAATTAAAAATTTGAACTATCATCCAAAGTTATAAACATTAGTTCTTAAGTAGTTTTCTTAGGAGCAAATTGTTTAATGCTGGGCACAATGAAAAAGAAGGCTAAACTATGAATAAGACATGGTTGACTCAAAATAATTGAGAAATAACTGTAAAAATGAACTGCAAACCACAAAACTACTAAAAAATATCTAACAGGTTGCCAAGGTGACCCACGTTACCAACTACCACTACATAAAAAAAAATCACCACTGTTATTCAGGACTATCAGTGAGGTGTATGTACTTAGGAAGGGATTGACTGTGGCACAGATCACGAGGAACTGAATCTTCTAATAAATAGCCATATGAGGTACAGATTTTACAGTCAGATTTTTAAGGCAGGCTTCCTCCATCTATGTATTGCGAGAATGGCTCATCAATCTTCCACGGAGAATCATAGTGGGACATAAGCTTCTTCAAGCTTCCTTGACTTAAAAGGAGGGACAAGGAGAGACTGTTTGAATGGGGGTTAAAAAAGAATTTTATTTAGGTCGCTTACTCCCTCATTTTCCCACCAGAGTGGTTCTTCTAAGCCATCAGGTCCCACCTTCATTGCTGATGGAGTGGAGGGCACCTAATGTGGTATGCTCATGTGCATCTCTTAGGTTTCCTGACACACGCCCCAGGAGGCATCTCTTCTCGAGAGGACAACTGATCGGATGTGAATGATCCATCATGTCAGGAAGAGAGTATCCCACCACTCACACCAGACTGAGGCAGGAGAAGGAGCTCGGGCCCCGGACTCCTTCCACGGTCAACTCCTACTTCTCAGACGGAGCTTGTTGTAAGACTCACTCCTCCCAAGCAACCTGATTCTAAATGCCTGCGGGCTGTCATCTTCCCTGGAAGTTGTTTGGGAATGCTTCAGTTTGTTTGGCCCAAGTGAGCCAGGTGCTGGCATGTTACATCATTCAGAGCAAAATCCTACAGATCACCCAACAGGACAAGCTGGGCTGTGGGTTTCCCCAGTGGCTGGCTCTGGACACAAGCAGCAATGGTCTATTTCTGCCCCGGAAGAAAGTCGTAGGTACCTCAAAGAGCTGGGTTTTTGGATGAGGCTTAATTTCTATGATGTGAGAGCATTCCTCACCCCATAATCAGATTTTAGTCTTTTCATCTCTAGCTATTAAGGAAAAGACCCTTGGTTGACTGAGGATGGATGGTCTATTCTGATTTCTCCAGAGGGCTACTGAGGACTGATCATGATGGAAATCTATTCGGCCAGTTATCATCCAGTCCACTGCTAAGTGATGTGTTGACAAAAATTCTCTCTGTGCAGGCTGGTGGTAAGGTTAGACTTCAATCATTCTCGGAACTCTATGGGAGACCTAATCATTTAAGGGGGGCCAGAAGCCATGCTTGGAGAATGCAATGGCAACCCATTCCAGTACTCTTGCCTGGAAAATCCCATGGACGGAGGAGCCTGATAGATAGGCTGCAGTCCATGGGGTCGTGAAGACTCGGACACGACTGAGCGACTTCACTTTCACTTTTCACTTTCATGCATTGGAGAAGGCAATGGCAACCCACTCCAGTGTTCTTGCCTGGAGAATCCCAGGGACGGCGGAGTCTAGTGGGCTGCCGTCTATGGGGTCGCACAGAGTTGGACACGACTGAAGCGACTTAGCAGCAGCAGCAGCAGCAGAAGTCATGCTTGGTGGTAAATTTAACAGAAACTTGATTTTTGTAGGCTGAGGAATTAAAGGCATTAATAAATAAATAAGCTCTTTTTTTCATTTATTATACTGAGAACTTAGTGTTTTAGAAGTACAACCAAATATTTAAATGTTGAAGATTTAGTAAAAATAATCTTTAAAATAACTCCAAAAAAGTTTATTAAGGAATATCTGTAATATCTTATATATGAAATTCACAAGTAAGGTATAGATAATACTCAAAAATAGTGTTTATTATATAGTTAACATATATTTTCTTCTCTTAATTAAAAATTATGAAAAGAAGATTCAGATCTTCTCTCCTTGGAATTTATGGGCTGAATATCTATTTTAAACAATGGAATAGGACTAATTTGTTTAGTGTCTGAAGCACACAAATGACTTATTATGATCACTATCATCAGAAACCAATTTCTTTCAGTACACTGAATGATATTCTGGTAGTTGCCTCCCTGTAAAGAGCAAGACAAGCGATAAAAATATTAAATATACATTCAGTTCTTTTAAGAAAAAAAAAACAAAACAAAAAACACATTGACTTGAAAGACTTCTTTCCCTACGCCCCAGTAAAAAGAGGAATCTGTGGTTATGAGGCACTATCCTTATAGCTAATTTGACCATCTCAATGCAAACAAAAAAACTATGATGAATAGCTTTGCATAACAAGCCTATGATATCAGTTCCTCTACATTTTAAGGACGTTTCAGCCAGGATGTACCTTCAGTCTATTAATATAGAGGCACATATATTAAGAGGCAGATACATTAAGTTTATACCTTATAAAAACTACCTTGAAATTTATTAGTATGCTTACACAGAAGCTAGTTTTTAAAAGTCTCATGAACTTGACCAATCTTTATGGGTCAGTACACTTCTAGAGGGAAAATGTAATGTAATAGTATAATTGTGCCTCACATGTTTTCTCTTACCATTATAATATTTTTTTTCTTACCCAAGTACCTATAGCAATTAGACTTTACAATGAATTATGAGCTAGGTTAATAGTATTTTCTTGAATTAAAGTAGCATGATAGACCACATAATTGGTAGATATTACTTGGTCATTTATTTTTCAAAAGGAGTCTGTTCTCATTTATGTTGAGATGATTTTCAGTTTCAACTCATTTCTGGCAGCTAAATCATGAGTCTCTAAAAATAAGGGATTATAAAGAGAGGGGGGAGTTACCAATATTAACTGAATCTAATACCTATGTGAATTACAATTGGTTGGTTCCAACCAAATGAATCATTTTACCTTAGGCCACAGTAATGCAGTTTCGGATGGAAATGAAAGGAAGAACCACTGATTTGTCTCCCACAGCCTCTGGGCATTCCAGTACTGCTTTTAGCCTGGATAAACAGTTGTTATGATATGCCTACCTACCTCCGAGGGACTGGTGTCAAATTAATCTCCATGTTATCAGCAACTTCTCAACAGGTTTCAAACAGCCTTCTCTTTCCCTCCCAGGCCCAGCTCAACAGTTGTCAGGCCGGAGCCACGCTGAGCTTCCGCCCACACAGCGGCACTGCCTGCACCGGCGGCTGCTCCGGTGATTTTTTAAGCAGAGCAGCCGGTTGCCTTCAGCAGTAATGCTTTTGGGGGCACTCCGTGCTGTTCACCCAGAATCTCTGGCTGCTCTACAACTGTGCTAGTTAAGGGATCGACAGAAGGAACAACAAATGGCTACAATTAGCATTCGCCCTGCTCCCGCAAAAGAATTTCATTGCTATGGCAACGGGAGTTGCCCAGACAACACAGGGCTTTGGCTGAGAACAGTGCACCACATTACACCAAGTACAGATCCAAACAGCCAGAGATCAGGCTCTCGCTTCACAGCACAAAGATCTCTGCCGTCATATTGAAGTTTAATTAATAAGAGCTGATTTCTTAATTTTGGAAGCCAAGGTTCTGGATGCAAGTAGCCTGAAACAAAAACCCATTATTGATACATTCTTTTAAAACTCTGGTAAATTAATTAGTGATCACATTAGATGCCTCTTAACTTGGTTTTTCTATTTCCTATTTTAAGAGGCAGCTGTTACTTATATTGCTGCAACAATATACAAACCCATTTTTTCCGCAATCAGTTGCTATGTCAGAAATACATACAACCTTTGAAAAATTAACATTCAGCTTCCTTACACCTGGATATTCAACCAAGCCCTAGGTGTTTGCAATTTTATGGAGGAAGGAGCAACAACATCTAAGCAATTTTTATGTGGAGCTAAAATTGTGTAGTTATAAAAAACCATTTAAAATCAAACAGAAGCCTATTTATCACTGCTTTTAAAAGTAAATTTTGAAAGCAGAAAACTGGAAATATCTTGCAATGGGTTTGGTAGTAATACAAGTTAAATGGAAAAATTAATC
Source organism: Bubalus kerabau (assembly GCF_029407905.1). NCBI lineage: Eukaryota > Metazoa > Chordata > Mammalia > Artiodactyla > Bovidae > Bubalus > Bubalus kerabau. The sequence goes on along the minus strand of NC_073635.1, from coordinate 3,420,527 downwards.
TAAATGACATAGAAATAAGCTACCTTGGCTACCACTAAATGGCTCTGCAGGCGAGCTGCATAATTGGATCAGCGCCACTCACAGTCATGTAAACCACTCTGCGGAGCTGATCCAAGAGCACATAACGAGCCAGGAAGGGCAGGGTGTGCAGGCAGCATGGGACAGCGAGGCCCAGTTGCTAGAATTTGGCAGAGGACAACGTTCCTTTCATCTTTGCTAAAATTTTCAAAACTCAAATATTTCCCCTTCTCAACCAACACTCCTGTCAGCATGGAACAACTATTATCATCAATAATAACAGTTAACTTTTAACGAGTACACAGTGTTGTGCATGGCTTGTTACATTCAGTTTTCACAGGCATCCTATAAGGTGGGCATAAATTCTGCTCACTAGCATTAGATGAAACCAAGGTGCAAAGAGACTCAGTAACTGCCAGCATATAAGCAGTAAAGCTGAAATTCAAAACCAAGTCTATCCTATAACATTCTCTTTACCTCAACTGTGTTGTGCTATACAACTATTATTAGTAATTCAGTAATTCTAAAACTTCAGTTTTCTTTTCCCACAACAACAGTAAGCACAAATTCTAAAATGGAAAAAGTCTAACTGGAAACAAAATTAGTGGTACGTACAGTAAGCATAATGATATTCAATTTAGTCAGACTGCTTAAATTATTATCTGGGGATGTGGTGAAGTTGGCGTAAAGAGAGAGAAATGAACTCTCACGGAGCACACTGGCTATGGGTTTTGGTATAAGATGTCTGAACACGTACATAATAAACAAGCTGATCAGAAATTATATCCCTTTACTAAAGCACACATTTATTTTCATTTTATAAAGGATTTAAAAAAGTAAACTCTTTACTAGTAGTGAAAGTGTTGGTGACACTATGGACTTTACCTTCTGTACGCGGGATTCTCCAGGCAAGAATACTAGAGTGGATCGCAATTCCCTGCTCCAGGGGATCTTCACAATACAGGGATCCAACCTAGGTCTCCTACACTGTGAGCAGATTATTTACTGTCTGAACCACCACAGAAACCCTTATTAGTAGTAAGAAGCTGTTATTTGTTATTAGTAGTAAGTATGAAAAGTAAGAATATTTTATTGTCTGGTAGAAATAATCCTATCAGCTTCAAAATGGTATCTCCAGAGTTCAGACTGTATTGTATTACTATTACTTAGATTTTCAGTTAAGGACAACTAAACCAGGTCAAGAACAAAAACAAATAATCTTAGAGTTAAAAAAATTGTTTATATATGCAGATAAATAAATCTAACTCACTCTAATTTCAGTTCAGTTCAGTTGTTCAGTCGTGTCCGACTCCTTGCGACCCCATGAATCACAGCATGCCAGGCTTCCCTGCCCATCACCAACTCCCAGAGTTCACTCAAATTCAAATCTATCGAGTCAGTGATGCCATCCAGCCATCTCATCCTCTGTCGTCCCTTTCTCCTCCTGCCCCAATCCCTCCCAGCATCAGGGTCTTTTCCAATGAGTCAACCCTTCGCATGAGGTGGCCAAAGTATTGGAGTTTCAGCTTTAGCATCAGTCCTTCCAATGAACACCCAGGACTGATCTCCTTTAAAATGGATTGGTTGGATCTTCTTGCAGTCCAAGGGACTCCCAAGAGTTTTCTCCAAAACCACAGTTTTGGAGAAACTTTTGAACCACAGTTTAAAGGCATCAATTCTTCGGTGCTCAGCTTTCTTCACAGTCCAACTCTCACATCCATACATGACCACTGGAAAAACCATAGCCTTGACTAGACAGACCTTTGTTCGCAAATGTCTTGGCCTTTTATTATGCTATCTAGGTTGGTCGTAACTTTCCTTCCAAGGCTTAAGCATCTTTTAATTTCATGGAGGCAATCACCATCTGCAGGGATTTGGGAGCCCAAAAAAATAAAGTCTGACACTGTTTCCCCATCTATTTGCCATAAACTGATGGGACCAGATGCCATGATCTTCATTTTCTGAATGTTGAGCTTTAAGCCAACTTTTCACTCTCCTCTTTCACCTTCATCAACAGGCTTTTTACTTCCTCTTCACTTTCTGCCATAAGGGTGGTGTCATCTGCGTATCTGAGGTTATTGATATTTCTCCCAGAAATTTTGATTCCAGCTTGTGCTTCTTCCAAGCCAGCGTTTCTCATGATGTACTCTGCATATAAGTTAAATAAGCAGCCTTGACAATATACAGTCTTGACGTACTCCTTTTCCTATTTGGAACCAGTCTACTGTTCCATGTCCAGTTCTAACTGTTGCTTCCTGACCTGCATACAGGTTTCTCAAGAGGCAGATCAGGTGGTCTGGTATGCCCATCTCTTTCAGAATTTTCCATAGTTTATTGTGATCTACACAGTCAAAGGTTTGGCATAGTCAATAAAGCAGAAATAGATGGTTTTCTAGAACTCTCTTGCATTTTTGATGATCCAGCAGATGTTGGCAATTTGATCTCTGGTTCCTCTGCCTTTTCTAAAACCAGCTTGAACATCTGGAAGTTCATAGTTCACGTATTGCCTGGCTTGGAGAATTTCTAGCATTACTTTACTAGCAATTATGTGGTAGTTTGAGCATTCTTTGGCTTTGCCTTTCTTTGGGATTGGAAAGGAAACTGACAGTTTCCAGTCCTGTGGCCACTGCTGAGTTTTCCAAATTTGCTGCATATTGAGTGCAGCACTTTAACAGCATCATCTTTCAGGATTTGAAAGAGCTTAACTGGAATTCCATCACCTCCACTAGCTTTGTTTGTAGTGATGCTTTCTAAGGCCCACTTGACTTCACATTCCAGGATGTCTGGCTCTAGGTCAGTGATCACACCATTGTGATTATCTTGGTCATGAAGATCTTTTTGGTACAGGTTTCCTGTGTATTCTTGCCACCTCTTCTTAATATCTTCTGCTTCTGTTAGGTCCATACCATTTCTGTCCTTTATCGAGCCCATCTTTGCATGAAATGTTCCCTTGGCATCTCTGATTTTCTTGAAGAGATCTCTAGTCTTTCCCAGTCTGTTGTTTTCCTCCATTTCTTTGCATTGATCGCTGAGGAAGGCTTTCTTATGGCTTCCTGCTATTCTTTGGAACTCTGCATTCAGATGCTTATATCTTTCCTTTTCTCCTTTGCTTTTGACTCCTCTTCTTTTCACACCTATTTGTAAGGCCTCCCCAGACAGCCATTTTGTTTTTTGCATTTCTTTTCCACGGGGATGGTCTTGATCCCTGTCTCCTGTACAATGTCAGGAACCTCCATCCATAGTTCATCAGGCACACTATCTATCAGATGTAGTCCCTTAAATCTATTTCTCACTTCCACTGTATAATCATAAGGGATTTGATTTAGGTCATACATGAATGGTCTAGTGGATTTCTTTACTCTTTTCAATTTAAGTCTAAATTTGGCAAAAAGGAGTTCATGATCTAAGCCACAGTCAGCTCTTGGTCTTGTTTTTGCTGACTGTATAGAGCTTCTCCATCTTTGGCTGCAAAGAATATACTCAATCTGATTTCAGTGTTGACCATCTGGTGATGTCCATGTGTAGAGTCTTCTCTTGTGTTGTTGGAAGAGGGTGTTTGCTATGACCAGTGCGTTCTCTTGGCAAAACTCTATTAGCCTTTGCCCTGCTTCATTCTATATTCCAAGGCCAAATTTGCCTGTTACCCCAGGTGTTTCTTGGCTTCCTACTTTTGCATTCCAGTCCCCTATAATGAAAAGGACATCTTTTTTGGGGTGTTAGTTCTAAAAGGTCTGGTAGGTCTTCATAGAATCATTCAGGTTCAGCTTCTTCAGTGTTACTGGTTGGGGCATAGGCTTGGATTACTGTGATATTGAATGGTTTGCCTTGGAAACAAACAGAGATCATTCTGTCATTTTTGAGATTGCATCCAAGTACTGCATTTTGTTGACCATGATGGCTCCTCCATTTCTTCTAAGGGATTCCTGCCCACAATAGTAGATATAATGGCCAGCTGAGTTAAATTCACCCATTCCAGTTCATTTTAGTTCACTGATTCCTAGAATGTCGATGTTCACTCTTGCCATCTCTTGTTTGACCACTTCCAATTTGCCTTGATTCATGGACCTAACATTCCAGGTTCCTATGCAATATTGCTCTTCACAGCATCGGACCTTGCTTCTATCACATCACATCCACAACTGGGCATTGTTTCTGCTTTGGCTGCATCCCTTCATTCTTTCTGGAGTTATTTCTTCACTGATCTCCAGTAGCATATTGGGCACCTATGGACCTGGGGAATTCCTCTTTCAATATCCTATCAATTTGCCTTTTCATACTGTTCATGGGGTTCTCAAGGCAAGAATACTGAAGTGGTTTGCCATTCCCTTCTCCCGTGGACCACATTCTGTCAGACCTCTCCACCATGACCCGCCTGTCTTGGGTGGCCCCACACGGCATGGCTTAGTTTCACTGAGTTAGACAAGGCTGTGGTCCATGCGATCAGATTGACTAGTTTTCTGTGATTATGGTTTCAGTGTGTCCGCCCTTTGATTCCCTCTCACAACACCTACCGTCTTACTTGGGTTTCTCTTATCTTGGATGTGGGGTATCTCTTCACGGTTGCTCCAGCAAAGTGCAGCTGCTGCTCCTTATCTTGGACGAGGGGTATCTCCTCACGGCCACCCCTCCTGATCTTGAACGTGGATCTAATTTCACTCTAATTTAGTCCAACCTAACTGTAAAGGACCACGACCTACGTGCCAGGACCAGGAGAAAGGAGCAAAGACCGCACACAAGTCTGACCCAGACTTCCTGTGAGGGTCCAGGAGTCTCCGGAGGAGGCGTGGGTTGACAGTGGCCTGCTGCAGGGTTGGGGCACTAAACACAACAGTGCACGCAAAAGACCTTCTGAAGGAGGTCCCCATTATCTTCCTTACACCCACCATAGCTTGGTCTCAGGTCAAAGAACAGGGAGGGAACACACCCTCTCCACCAACAGAAAATTGGATTAAAAATTTACTGAGCATGGCCCCGCCCACCAGAACAAGACCCAGTTTCCCTCTCAGTCAGTCACTCCCATCAGGAAGCTTCCACATCCTTTTCCATCAGAGGGCACAGGAAAAGAAAACCACAATCACAGAAAACTAATCAAACTGACCAACCGATCACAGCCTTATCTAACTCAATGAAACTATAAGCCACGGCCACCCAAAACGGACTGGATATGGTGGAGAGTTCTGACAAAATGTGGTGCCCTGGAGAAGGGAATGGCAAAACAGTTCAGTATTCTTGCCTTGAGAACCCCATGAAGAGTATGAAAATGCAAAATGATATGACACTGAAAGATGAACTCCCCAGGTGGATAGGTGCCCAATATGCTGCTGGAGAAGAGTATAGAAATAACTTCAGAAAGAATGAAGAGACAGAGCCAAAGCAGAAACAATGTGCAGTTGTGGATATAAAAGGTGATGGAAGTAAGGTCAGATGCTGTAATAACAATATTGCAAGGGACCTGGAATGTTAGGTCAAAGCTGCTGCTATTGCTAAGTTGCTTCAGTCGTGTCCAGCTGTGTGCGACCCCATAGACGGCAGCCCACCAGGCTCCCCCGTCCCTGGGATTCTCCAGGCAAAAACACTGGAGTGGGTTGCCTTTGCCTTCTCCAATGCATGAAAGTGAAAAGTGAAAGTGAAGTCACTCAGTCGTGTCTAACTTAACGACCCCATGGACTGCAGCCTATCAGGTTCCTCCGTCCATGGGATTTTCCAGGCAAGAGTCGAGTGGGGTGCCATTGCCTTCTACGTTAGGTCCATGAATCAAGGCTAATTGGAAGTGATCAAACAGGAGATGGTAAGAGTGAACATTGACATATTAGGAATCAGTGAACTAAAATGGACTGGAATGGGTGAATTTAACTCAGATGACCATTTTATCTACTAGTGTGGGCAGGAATCCCTCAGAAGAAATGGAGGAGCCCTCATAGTCAACAAAAGAGTCCAAAATGCAGTACTTGGATGCAGTCTCAAAAACGACAGAATGATCTCTGTTCATTTTCAAAGCAAATCATTCAATATCACGGTAATCCAAGTCTATGCCCCAAACACTAAGGACAAAGAAGCTGAAGTTGAACGGTTCTATGCAAATTGACAAGACCTTCTAGAACTAACTCCCCCAAAAGATGTCCTTTTCTTCACAATGGACTAGAATGCAAAAGTAGGAAGTCAAGAAATACCTGGAGTAACAGGAAAATTTGGCCTTGGAGTACAGAATGAAACAGGAAAGGCTAATAAAGAGTTTTGTGAAGAGAATGCACTGGTCGTAGAAAACACCCTCTTCCAACAACACAAGAGACGACTCTACACATGGACATCACCAGATGGTCAATATCAAATCAGACTGATTGTATTCTTTGCAGCCAAAGATGGAGAAGCTCTATACAGTCAGCAAAAACAAGATTGGGAGCTGACTGTGGCTCAGATCATGAACTCCTTCTTGCCAAATTTAGACTTAAATTGAAGAAAGTAATGAAAATCACTAGACTATTCAGTCCAGTTCACTTCAGCTGAGTTCAGTTTAGTCGCTCAGCTGTGTCCAACTCTTTGCGACTCCATGTGGACAGTTCTGACAAAATGTGGTCCACCAGAGAAGGGAATGGCAAACCACTTCAGTATTCTTGCCTTAAGAACCCTAACAGTATGAAAAGGCAAAAAGATCATTCAGGTATGACCTAAATCAAATCCCTTACAATTATACAGTGGAAGTGACAAATAAGATTCAAGGGATGAGATCTGATAGACAGAGTGCCTGAAAACTATGGATGGAGGTTCATGATACTGTACTGGAAGCACTGATCAAGACCATCCCCAAGAAAAAGAAATGCAAAAAAGAAAAATGGTTGTCTGAGGAGGCCTTACAAATAGCTGAGAAAGGAAAAGAAGCTAAAGCAAAGGAGAAAAGAAAGATATACCAATGTGAATGCAGAGTTCCAAAGAATAGCAAGGAGAGATATAAAAGCCTTCCTTAGTGATCAATGCAAAGAAATAGAAGATAACATTAGATTAGGAAAGACTAGAGATTGCTTCAAGAAAACTAGTGATACCAAGCGAACATTTCATGCAAAGGTGGGCATAGTAAAGGACAGAAATGGTATGGACCAAATAGAACTAGAAGATATTAAGAAGAGGTGGCAACAATACACAGGAGAACTGTACAAAAGAGAGCTTCACAACCCAGATAACCACGATGGTGTGATCACTCACCTAGAGCTAGACATTCTGGAATGTGAAGTCAAGTGGGCCTTGGGAAGAATCTATGAACAAAGCTAGTGGAGGTGATGGAATTCCAGTTGAGCTATTTCAATCCTAAAGGATGATGCTATGAAAGTGTTGCACTCAATATGCCAGCAAATTTGGAGAACTCAGCAGCGGCCACGGGACTGGAAACGGTCAGTTTCCATTCCAACCCCAAGAAAGGCAATGCCAAAGAATGCTCAAACTACCGCACAACTGCACTCATTGCACAGGCTAGTAAAATAATGTTCAAAATTCTCCAAGCCAGGCTTCAGCAATACGGAAACCTTGAACTTCCCGATGTTCAAGCTGGTTTTAGAAAAGGCAGAGGAATCAGAGATCAAGTTGCCAACATCCGCTGGATCATGGAAAGAGCAAGAGAGACCCAGAAAAACATCTACTGCTGCTTCACTGACTATGCCTAAGCCGTTGACTGTGTGGGTCACAATAAACTGTGGAAAATTCTGAAAGAGATGGGAATACCAGAGCATCTGACCTGCCTCTTGAGAAACCTGCATGCAGGTCAGGAAGCAACAGTTAGAACTGGACATGGAACAACAGACTGGTTCCAAATAGGAAAAGGAGTACGTCAAGGCTGTATATTGTCACCCTATTCTTTAACTTGTAAGCAGAGTATATCATATGAAACACTGGACTGGAAGAAGCACAAGCTGGAATCAAGATTGCCAAGAAAGATCAATAACTTCAGATGTGCAGATGACAACACATTTAAGGCAGAAAGCGAAGAAGAACTGAAGAGCCTCTTGATGAAAGTAATAGAGGAGAGTGAAAAAGCTGGCTTACAGCTCAACATTCAGAAAACTAAGATCATGGCATCTGGTCCCATCACTTCATGGGAAAAAGATGGGGAAAGAGTGGAAATAGTGTCAAACTTTATTTTTTTGGGCTCCAAAATCACTGCAGATGGTGATTGCAGCCATGAAATTAAAATTCACTTCGTCCTTGGAAGAATATTAAGGATATTAAAGGATATTATAATTATAATTATAATTAAAGGATAATATAAAGGATATTAAAAAGCAGAGACATTACTTTTTAGACAACAAAAGTCAGTGTAGTTAAGGCTATGGTTTTTTTCCAGTAGTCATGTATGGATGTGAGAATTGGACAATAAAGACAGCTGAGCTCTGAAGAATTGATGCTTTTGAACTGTGTTGTTGGAGAAGACTCTTGAAATCCCTTAGACTGAAAGGAGATCCAACCAGTCCATCCTAAAGGAAATCAGTCCTGAATATTCATTGGAAGGACTGATGCTGAAGCTGAAACTCCAATACTTTGGCCACCAGATGCGAAGAACTGACTCATTTGAAAAGACCCTGATGCTGGTAAAAGTTGAATGTGGGAGGAGAAGTGGATGACAGAGGATGAGATGGCTGGATGGTACCACTGACTCAATGGACATGAGTTTGGGTACACTCCAGGAATTGGTGATGGGCTGGGAGGCCTGGCGTGCTGCAGTCCATGGGGTTGCAAATAGCTGGACACAAATGAGCGACTGAACTGAACTGAAACTCAAGAGAAAGTCCGTCAGTTGCTTTTTCCAATTTACTCTGTCACAAAACAGGAAGTAGACAGCACCTCTGTCTGCACCTTATCTGTCTGCACTCTAAATCATTTCTGAGTGCATCTTCTACTCCAGAAAAAGCAATCTGACTCCATTCAAGGACAGGCAGTTTATTGAAGTGACTTAGAGAATGGACTGTGCTGCCAACAGATCTGGGTTGAATTCTTAGCTCTGCCATTTATCAACTTTATGATTTGGGGCAAGGATTACTTAACCTTTTTGAGACTTTGAATGGGACAATGTAAACAATGCACTCAAGAATGTTTAACACATAGTATATGGTCAAATATTGGCATCTTTATTCTTTATGGAATCTTATTCTTTCTAAAAAGATTCTCACTCACCTTACCCCTCATGTCTGGGGCAATCTCTTCTCTCTGTCGCTACCATTCAGCAATTAGCATCTTGCAGACAGAAGTCCTGAGTTTGAATCCTGGCTCTGCCACTCAGTAGTTACAATTAACTGCATAGAACACTTTCCATATTAAACAGAGCACACTGCGAATGAAAATCTAAACTATCTGCTTACAGAAAAACATGCTTAAACTTGTACGAATGAAAAGTTCCAGAGTAGGGCAGGTCCCAGATATCTTAGTGTCAATTATTAATGATCAGTCTTGTCAAACCAAATCTTAAATATTTTCTACTATCAATTGCCCAATTAATAGACTTAATCGTTACTATTTATTTGAACTGTTGCTATGTATTAGGCTCTGTTGAGAATCCTTCATGCACCATCTGATATAAATTTTTACAACAAATCAAGGCAAGAACGATCAAAATCACATTTTATAGATGAGAAAACTGAGGAACAAGGAGCAAATAACTTGCTGAAGGTTACACAGCTAGTAAAAGGCAGCTGGCACTCTGAATCTCCGTTCTATGCAGCCACAGTGTGCGTCAGGACATCCACTGACCAATGAACTAGAGACAGTGTGCAACTTTTGTGTTTATATGCTTATACATCCTGTGCTGTTCACACAGCTCATGCTACAAACATGTTCTTCGTAGACTTAAAACCACATAAGAGTCAGATTCAGCACTTACTTTCAACTATTTACAAGTCATGAACTTGATTCAATAACACACAACATTTAAGCACTAAATAAATGTTCACTGATAATGAAGAAAATGTGCATGGCCAGGGCAAAGTCAAGGTAGCATCACATGCATGCTAGGAATAATTTGCAATAACATTTTAAAACATTAAAACTTAATGAGCACAGTCTCAATTAGGAAATTAAAAATCTGTTCATTAAACTTGCAGATGATACTTATTTGGGCAGGAGTTAAACACTTTAGAAGAAAGAAAGAATTTAAAATGACCTTGATAGATTAGAGAAATAGTTCATCAAAAACAGATGAACTTCAATAAAGAGAAGAACAAAACAGCATATTTAAGAACCAAAAGCATACCACACAGATAAAAATGGGAGTGAGTAGCTGGGCACATTGATGGGGGGCAGGGGGCAAGGCACAGAGGGAACCACCTGACTATCTGCAGGCAATACAGACTATTCTTCCATCTATGTATCACAACCCTGGCTGAGCACTGGAACCACCAGGAAAGGTTTCAAAACTATTGTTCCAGGCTCCATCAGGGACCAATTAAATCAGAATCTGTGGAGATAAGCTTCCATATTGGTTACATTTAAAAACTCTCTAGGCGTGTTTAATGTGGCCAAGGTTCAGAATTACCGGAAATTATAACCAATCATATCCTTTATATTTATATGAAGAAACTGATGAAAATAATAACACAGCTACTATGTGTGATCAGATAATGAGCTATAAAGAGAAACTATTTAATTTAAAAATCTAATATTAATCAGTGATGGTTCCCAAAACTCAAGAAACAAAAAACAGCCTAAGATCTGTGTTTCTCCAAGTATGGTTCCTTGGATGAGCAGCCTCTGGGGATTTATGAGAAATGCAAATTCTCATGCCTACCACAAACCTGAATCCATAACTCTGTGGTGGACCTAGCAACCTGGGTTTAGATAAGCCCCTCGAGGGTTTCTGATGGATTCTGAAGTTAAGAATTATAGCTCTAAGCTAAGAGGCCAACTTGTTTCTCTTTTCTTACAGCATCTGTTTTCTGTTATAATTACAGGATTGTTCTGTGCTTTCTTTTCTAAGTCACCTCAAAGTCTTTCTAAAAGTAAGGTATATAAATTATAAATTAAAAAATTAATGTTTTAGCAAAGTAATCATATTCAGAATTGCCTTCATTATTGAAATATCTTTTATTAACTGGATTCATGTAATAAACTCAGTGAAAAATAATCTGTTAAAATTGTGGCCAAAGTTGTCCAGAGGAAAAATTTGCTGGTTGGCTCAGTTTCTTTACCTTTCAGCGGGCTCTGCTGATATCAAGTAGACCCAGATTAGTCACAAGAATCTACAGAGATCTATTAGCTGCTGCCTAGTAACCCAAATCCCCCAGGGCAGGATGTGTGAGTATACCTGAGATTCTAGCTTTCCCTTCACCAGTCATTGCCACTGGGGTTTAGGTCTGTCTGTGATTTCCATCTGTCTATCTCTACCTCATTGCTCCAATAAAACAGGAGTTGGTTATATGTATTGTTATTAATAACCAAAATGTAAAAATAAAACCTAATCCTGGACTAGCAGCATTGAAAAATCATCACAAACAAACAGTAATAATAACTGCTCCTAGTTGAGAGAAAAAGACAGAAGAGATAACATTAAATTTTATAGTTTTTCCTTAATGGATAACATAGTTTGATAAGAAATACTGAGAAAGTTTCTATCCTTCCCCACTGTTTCTGATCTCACTGTCCCTCATATTTTCTCAAATATAATAAGAAAAAAGAAGAAACAATTTCATTGCGAATTAAATATGCAAAATAATGAGACAGCATTTTGTCTAACTGTTGAAAAATTTTAAATGCATCTAGTGCTGGTGAGGGTTTGAAGAGTGGATAAGTCACTAGATGCTGTTAGGAGTATATATTCATATAATCCCTTCATCCATCCCACATCACTGTAGCAATATGTATACCAAAGCCTTAAAGTTGTGAACGTCTATTAACTTATCCTGAATAAACTGCTATTTATTATAATGATCAGAATTTTGTTAAAGGCGAAACTCTAAAGAAGCTGCTCAAGTATGTATGGCCCATCCTTACTATAGGGGTAGTCCAGTATGACATTTCAAGAATAAGGAAGCAGGCTAAGTGATGAACTTAGCAATGCATATCTAGTGAACTACATATTTTTCCCCCTTGCATGGATTTAGAAAAGGCAGAGGAACCAGAGATCAAGTTGCCAACATCTGCTTGATCATTGAAAAAGCAAGAGAGTTCCAAAAAACCATTTATTTCTACTTTATTGACTATGCCAAAGCCTTTGACTGTGTGGATCACAACAAACTGTGGAAAATTCTGAAAGACATGGGAATACCAGACCACCTGACCTGCCTCCTGAAAAATCTGTATGCAGGTCAAGAAGCAATAGTTAGAACTGGACATGGAACAACAGACTGGTTCCAAATTGGGAAAGGAGTACGTCAAGGCTGTATACTGTCACCCTACTTATTTAACTTATATGCAGAGTACATCATGAGAAATACTGGGCTGGAAGAAGCACAAGCTGGAGTCAGGACTGCCAGGAGAAATATCAATAACCTCAGATATGCAGATGACACCACACTTATGGCAGAAAGCAAGGAAGAACTAAAGAGCCTCTTGATGAAAGTGAAAGAGGAGAGTGAAAATTTGGCTTAAAGCTCAACATTCAGAAAACTAAGATCATGACATCTGGTCCCATCACTTCATGGCAAACAGATGGAGAAACAGTAGAACAGTGTCAGACTTTATTTTTTTGGGCTCCAAAATCACTGCAGATGGTGATTGCAGCCATGAAATTAAAAGACGCTTGCTCCTTGGAAGGAAAGTTATGACCAAACTAGACAGCATATTAAAAAGCAGAGGCATTACTTTGCCAACAAAGGTCCATCTAGTCAAAGCTGTGGTTTTTCCAGTAGTCATGTATGGATGTGAGAGTTGGACTATAAAGAAAGCTGAGCACTGAAGAACTGATGCTTTTGATCTGTGGTACTGGAGAAGATTCTTGAGAGTCCTTTGGAGTGCTAGGAATTCCAACCAGTCCATCCTAAAGGAAATCAGTTCTGGGTGTTCATTGGAAGGACTGATGCTGAAGCTGAAACTCCAATACTTTGACCACCTGATGTGAAGAACTGACTCACTGGAAAAGACCCTGATGCTGGGAAAGATTGAGGGCGGGAGGAGAAGGGGATGAGAGAGGATGAGATGATTGGATGGCATCACTGACTCAATGGACATGCGTTTGAGTAAACTCCAGGAGTTGGACTGGGAGGCCTGGTGTGCTGCAGTCCATGGGGTCACAAAGAGTTGGACACAACTGAGCAACTGAACTGAAAGGTTAGAATCATCATTTAAAAAATAAGAGCATACATATGTATACCTACAGCTGATTCATACTGATGTTTGGCAGAAACCAACACAATACTGAAAAGCAATTATCTTTCAATTGAAAATAAATAATGTAAAAAAAAAGTAGCTTCTATTTAATATTAAGTTTATTAATTTAAAGCTATCTTAATTAATATGTTGAAATTTGACCTTGCAAGATATACTTTTTTGTGACAAATAAATGAAAATAATGTTCTAGAAGAAATGTATACATTTATTCACTTACTCTGGTTCTAACTCATCAATAATCGAGTCATGTGCATTGCACTGAATTTTTTCTTTGGTAATAGACTATTCAAAAGTATTTTATAAAAAAAAGTTACTCAAATTTTATAAAATTAAATCTAAGTGCATTGTAAGTTTGTTACTTTGAGAGTTCACCTCTGATACAGGTTTATGAGTTACAAGTTGAGGACAATGTTTTATAGCAACAGTTTATACACTTGGCAAGATGCTGCTCTTTTAACATATACTGACCAGACCTGTCATATAAGGTCTCTCATTCAAAGATCTGAGTGATGTGGAATATTATATTACTATAAAGTAACATAGTCTTGCCTTTAATGGGCAGTTTGACATAAGTGTTATGATGGAGTTCTAAGCTGTATCAAAATCTATTTATTCTCAATATGAAAAACACCTACAAGCCAATAGAAAAATATGCAAAAGACTCAGATAGGCACTTCACACAATGAGATAGTATGTTGAAAATATTATGTAAAAAGCCAAAGGAACATGGAATAGTATTTATGTTACTCATGAGGGAAATGCAAAATGAAACCACAATGAGATATCTCAATTCAACCAGAATTATTGAAATGAATTCTCATACACTGTTGATGAAAGTATAAACTGGCACAATCATTTTTGAAATCTGTTGGGCAGTATTCACTAAAGCTGAACATAGGCTTATTCAGTGAACTACACGCCTACATATATTTCTGACAGATCCAGAAGATACCTACAAGGATGTTCTTAGCAGTACTATTTATAATACCCCAATTCTAGAAACAGTATAAATATCTACCAATAAAAGAACTAATATTCATATATTCAGGGTGGAATACTAAATAATCATTAGAATAAACAAATTATAACCGCATACAACAATATGGATACAAAGTGTAAGACTGTGTTCATAAAAAAAGAGACAGAGTAAGCCTGGTTACTGCTGTCACAGTCAGGACAAGGGTGGGATGTGAGGTTACGAACTGGAGGAAGGAGCTGGAAGGGGCTCCTTTCCTGATCGAGGTATTGGTTACGCAGGTAAGTTCACTTTATGAACATTCATCAAGCCAGATGCTCAGAAGTGTGTAGTTGTAGTTTTATACACGTTATTCGTCTATATAAAGTATATATCTAAAATGAGGCAAGAACTCTAAGGCTTACTGGTGAGTCAGCAGTAAAGAATCCAGTTGCAATGCAGGAGATGTGGGTTCAGTCCCTGGATTAGGGAAGATACCCTGAAGAAAATGGCAACCCACTCTAGCATTCTTGCCTGGGAAATTCCATGGGCCGAGGAGCCTTCGGGGCTACAGTCCATGGGGTTGCAAGAGTCAGACACAACTAAACCACCACCACCACCACTACCACACCATCACCAAGAAAGTTGCAAGTGTTAGTCGCTCAGTCATATCCAACTCTTTGCAACCCCATGGACTGTAACCCACCAGGCTCCTCTGTCGATGGGATTCTCCAGGCAAGAATACTGAAGTGGGTTGCCATGCCCTCCAGGGGATCTTCCTGACCCAAGCAGGTCTCCTGCATTGCGGGCAGGTTCTTTACCATTGTGAGCCAGCAGGGAAGCCTACCACCATCAAGAAGTATAAGAGAATAAGAAAGGTTTAAATAAAACAAAATAATACTTCACAGTGCAGTGCAATGCACAGTGCCAAGTGCCTGAGTGACACTGAGAGAGGGTGTTGCCGAAGCAACAATCTGTATATTTACAGTCTTTAATGCCCGATTTTGACGTAAGATCAGATACTACACTTGATCTTAGCCAAAAGGCACAGAAAAAATAACTGAATCACTTTACTGTACATCTGAAACCAACACAACATGGTAAACCAACTCTACTCCAATAAAATTGTTAAAAAATTTTTTAAATAATAAAAATAATTTTATTAAAAAAAAAAAGAATGTAGAAATAGTAGATGGTATTTCTTGAAAGAGGACATGGACAGAGTTAAAGAAGATCTCTACAAAGAGATTCTAGATAGGACTACAGATCTGTCTAGAAGAGGAACACATGAGTGACCCTGTGGGTCTACAACATGGAAACAAACAAATCACACTTCTCAAAACAGACAGGCACGGATGCAGGAGTACAGAGACCACCACAGCGAGGGCTTAGCAGCAGGGCAGGAGAACTCACCACAAATGCTGAAAAACAGCGCCTTCCAAACCTTCCCTTTTCCTGGCTTTAAAATAAAAGAATATGTGGAAGACTGTTACTTTCTAGGAAAATCCCAAGTTTCTACAACATAGTACCCAGTTACTGACTCTGTCTGCTTCATTCTGTTACTGCATGTATGTCTCTCTCACCCTGAGCAGATCATGTCTTTTTGTATTTAGGTGAGCAAAGGAAATGCGGATCAGTGAACAAAGAGGTAAGAGGTTAATATCAGTAGAGTGGAGAGTAACAGGCCTTGTCCAGTTTCCAGCAAGTGAGTAGCAAACAGGGAGAGCAGTGTTTAGGACATGATGAGAACCCTGGGACGTGTTAGAGAGGACAATACTGCCAATGGTGCAAGTGTGGCGTGGACCCAGGGCCGCTCTCAGGAGGAGGTGCTTTTCTCTGCCTGGAGACTCCACTGGTTACCTCTTCACGCACCATGCCCTTCCATGACTTGTGCCTGCACGTTCAAAAACAGATGATCATCATCATTTGAGAAATTGCCTCATGACAGGTCACCATGAATTTTAAAAGACCCTTTTCTCTTTTTTCTCCTCCTCTGAGACATGAGAAAGACTAAGAAAAAGGGATGAAATTATACTTTTCACCCAATGATAAAATATACTTTGGATTAAATAAAACTCTGCTCATGTTTTATCAAGCATCAGCTTAAGGACCGCTTAGCCTAACTATATTAACAAGAATAATAAAAGGACTAATAATAAAAGTCTCCTGGTTGTATCTTATATTTGTAGCCTTGATATTCGACACATCTTGAGTTATTAACTTGTCAGAATCAAAGTATAAAATGTTACTAACATTTTAAATGCTCAATCTAAACAGTGTTTATTGGTTTATCTTTCAATGTGGATATATTGGTAAATAAGAATTTTGTTTTTATTTGCATATCATATTAGGACTTTTCTGCTGCATATGTGCTTTAATGGAAAAATATATGCATATAATTTAATAGGCCCAATCATATTTCAAAATAAAAAAAATTGCCAGAATCTTTTAACCTTGATGCTACTATAATGGACTCAGTGAGGGTAAATGAAGCCAATATATAAGGTAAATGGTGATGCACTAACACTTTCTTTAGCATACTTCAGTGTTCCTTTATTTCATTATTCCTCTAGAAATCGGGATTAGGCAGCTCCTCTGACTAATTAACCCAAAGAGGTTTGACTAATACAAGGAGATTGCAAGCATGATTAGTTAAATGATAATGTACATAGCACTTAATGATCATTATCATTTATTCTAATATCAGAGCTAATAAATGGTGAAACTGCTTAAGTCAAATGCTGTCATATTACAATAACTTACATCATGGCTAACACTAATAATTTCTAATTTACTTGGGAATCGATGGGACATGTAGCTTTCTCAATGCATGTAAATGCTTTCCTAAATAAATTTATAGATTCTTTTAAAGTAGAAAAATATTTATCTCCTTACCTAGACTACGTAACAAGTAGTCATACCACCATTCCCCTCCAAAACACAAACAGTTCTTCTAGCTACACTAATGCATCCTTGGCTTTCATGAAGCCAGTATAATATATTAAGATAACTTATTCACAAACAGTCAATAATAGTAACTAGTATGAATTCCAAATGCAAATCTCATCCCATTCCCTTGCTTTCTGAGGATTCAGTGACTAAAGATTAGACATCAAGTTCTTAGGTAGCACTGGAAGGCTGCTGCTGCTAAGTCACTTCAGTCGTGTCCAACTCTGTGCGACCCCATAGACGGCAGCCCACGAGGCTCCCCCATCCCTGGGATTCTCCAGGCAAGAACACTGGAGTGGGTTGCCATTTCCTTCTCCAACTGGAAGGCTACTTTGCTCTAAAAGCCAAACCCACACACACACAGTAGAGGTACCTGATTTTCTGTTATGCATTTCAATCATTTTCTCTCACATTAAGAATTGCAAAGGACAAAAATAGTCAGATACATGCTGCAAAATCACTGGCCAGTGTTGTCTACAGGACACAAAAGAAGCAGGAAGATGGCCTGACTTGCATGGAGAAGCACAGTCACTATCCTGAGCCAGAGGTACCCCCGTCACTGACTCATCACTCTGAAAGAACACACAGTGAAAAGCACTTCAGTCTCTGGATCACATAAAAATGAAAAGCTGAGAGCTAGAAGAGAGAGAAGTCCCTTTTATACATAGTATTAGAAGAGAGAAAATGAAAATTAAAAATAAAAATAAAATCAGTGTATTTTAGTAAAAGAGATAGATAACCAATGACTGTAAGGAGAACTTTGGTCTTCCCGTTATTCTTAACAGAGATAAACTGAGTCACCAGGCGTTTGCCCATCCTGACTGCCCATGTTGCCCATTTAGAACTTTAATATTTCTAACCTTAACTCCTAAGAAAGTTAATGGCTACTTTATAAAGAAATCCAAAAGGCCTCCAATAAAATATAAAAGTCCATTGTCCTTGACTCTCTTGCCTTATTGACACTTTTCCTGTTATTTCTTGATTCATTGACTACAGACATTGATTTCCTGTTGTGAGACTGAAGCTTAATATCCTCACAACTTGGGTCTCTCCATAGGGCTTCTCACAACATAGCTTCCCCCAGAACCGAGAAAGGGGGAGACACAGCACCCTAGAGGAAAACCACAGTATCTTCTGCAACCTAATCTCAGATGTGTGTGTGTGCTTCGTCTCTCAGTTGTGTCCGACTCTTTGTGACCCTATGGACTGTAGCTCACCAGGCTCCTTTGTCCGTGGGACTTTTCAGGCAAGAATATTGGAGTGGGCTGCCATTTTCCCCTCCAGAGGACCTTCCTGACCCAGGGATCGAAGCCGCATCACCTGTGACACCTGCATTGCAGGCGGATTCTTCATCCACTGAAACATTGGAGAGGCCCCAATCTCAGAAGAGATATACTAGCATTTCTGCCCTATTCAACTAGTTGCAGACTAATCCTAGAAAATGTTGCTGAGGTGAGCTACATAATAAAGAACATTAGGAGGCAAGGATCACTGAGGGCCACCTTGGAATATGTCTACCAAAGTGTTTATTACTATTATGACTATAAAATAGCATATGAGGCCATGTTAAATTCAAGCAGAGTATCATGATTATACACTTGACCCCTGTACAATATGGGGTTAGGGGATCTGACCTCTGAGCATATGAAAATCTACATATGATTTATAGTCATATGTGAGGTTCCTGCATACATGAGGTTCCTGCCAACTGTGGTTCCACATCCATGGACTCAACCAACAGATGGTGTAGTATTATGTTTACTATTTAAAAATTGCACATAGAAGTGAATCCATGTAGTTCAAACCCATGGTGTTTAAGGGTCAACTGTATATCATTTTTTTCTAGAATAACTGTCTCATTTTCCAAGTGCCTATCACTCTTTCCATACTTGTCCTCAAAGCTTTGCAATACAATTATACAATTGTACATCACTTCAGTTCAGTTCAGGCGCTCAGTCATGTCCGACTCTTTGCAACCCCATGAATCGAAGCACGCCAGGCCTCCCTGTCCATCACCAACTCCCGAAGTTCACCCAGACTCATGTCCATCGAGTCAGTGATGCCATCCAGCCATCTCATCCTCTGTCGTCCCCTTCTCCTCCTGCCCCCAATCCCTCCCAGCATCAGAGTCTTTTCCAATGAGTCAACTCTTCGCATGAGGTGGCCAAAGTACTGGAGTTTCAGCCTCAGCATCATTCCTTCCCAAGAAATCCCAGGGCTGATCTCCTTCAGAATGGACTGGTTGGATCTCCTTGCAGTCCAAGGGACTCTCAAGAGTCTTCTCCAACACCACAGTTCAGCCTTCTTCACAGTCCAACTCTCACATCCATACATGACCACAGGAAAAACCATAGCCTTGACTAGACGAACCTTTGTTGGCAAAGTAATGTCTCTGCTCTTGAATATGCTATCTAGGTTGGTCATAACTTTCTGTATATACAATTATGCAAATATTAATATAAAAAAATTATAAAGTTAGATACATATTATTTGTAAATTCTGTCTCTTATCTGTAAATTCTACATTTCCCCCCTTATCTTTCCTATAACTAACTCTGCTTATGCTTTTCCAAATATTGTACTATTTTTTTCTGCTACCATATTTTTCATCTGACAGATTTGTTTCTAATCCTTTTATATATATACTGCATATATTATAAATATGACATATCACTGAGATATTTGACATCTTTGCAATTTTTAATTATGGTGCTTTCCTCCACATTTTCTCTGTTCACTAAGAGCTCCTCTGGTTTGTTTTCCCTTGTTGTTTTAGGTTGAATGTTTTCCTCAAGTGTCAGCTAATGAATCCTTGACCCCAATGAATAGTTCAGAGAAAAAAACTTGTGTGAGTAGGTTTCTTAACCAGTGGGCTTCTCTGTGGAGTACTCTTGTAATAAGCTAGCAGTTTTTGAGGGAAGAGGGTCCAAAACACCAGTATCTGAAAGCCTTCTCTCTAGACTGTCGGCTGTCCCCAGGAGAACCCTCTGTCCTGTGCCTGGAGTGTGAGCTGGCTCACGCTGAGCGGTGGCTGGGCCCGAACAGGACTGTCCCACTGACATCCCCTCCTCTCCTGGGACCCGCCTCTGTGTTCGGGTAACTCCTGTCTTCACGCACTACCTTGCCTCTGACCGGCACCCCAGATCTAGAGTCTCCGCCTGAGTTTTCTGGACGCTGTCTGTACTCTTACCTGCTCGGAGAGGAAGAAATGCAGTGCAGCCAGGGGGTCGCAGGTCTGGCTGTGGCGCCTGCTGCCTGCGTGGGGCCACCCTGCCCCCCGGCACCCCACTTCCCACTGGACGCCCTGCCCCTCCTGTTGGCACCTCCGGGCACCCGTGGCTGCTGAGCCGTTGGGTGCTCCTGTGAGGGCACATCAGTGCTTCTCACTGGGGTCCCTGTTGCTGCGGGCTGAACTGTACCACCTGAGACTTATGTCAAAGCCCTAACACCTGGTGTCTATGAAGGGTACCTGATTTGGAAACAGGGCTTTTGCAGATGCAATCAAGTTAAGGTGCGGGGGGTGTGCTCGCAGTCGCTTCAGTTGTGTCCAGCTCTTTGTGACCCCATGGACTGTAGCCCACCAGGCTCCTCTGTCCATGGGAGTCTCTAGGCAAGAACACTGGAGCGGGCTGCCATGCCCTTCTCCAGGTTAAGGTGGGGAGCCCTAACCAAAAGATTCAGGTCCATATAAGAAGGTCACATAAGGCCCTTCCCTGGTGGTCCAGCAGTTAAGACTGCGCTTCCACTGCAGGGCGCGTGGGTCTGATCCCTGGTTGGGGAACTAAGATTCCGTATGCCATGTGGTACGGCCAAAAGCAAGGGCACATGAAGACACAGAGACACACTGTGGGGCCACGTGCAGAGTCTGGGATGAGTGTGACGCGGTGCAAGCCGAGGAACCTGGAGGACAGTCACCTCCAGAAGAGAGACGGGGGGATGGGGGCCTCCCTCAGAGCCTGTGGGAGGAACCCGCCCTGCCCACACCTTGAGTTTGGACACCCAGCTCCAGGATCCCCACAGAGCACTCCCAGGCCCTCAGTTTGGGGAATCTGCTTGGAAGCCATCAAGCCCCCAGATCCCAGCTCCCTCCTCCCACAGTATCCTCTTTCCTGTCTTCACATCTTGCTGTTCCAGGCTGACCATGTCTTAACTTCACAGAATTTGATGCTGGTTTTTGCTGCTTTTTCTCCTTGTGGCTTTGCAGTAACACCCAAGGGGAAAAGGAGGTAAAAACACCTTTATTATTTTATTTTAAAACCAAAGTCTCTATAGACTTTTAATTTTTTTTCTTTTTCTCTTCAAAACTAGTTCATACCACATCTTAAGTACAGTATAGAAACTATCGTATGTAAAAGAATTAATTTCAATCTAATTAATACACCCATTCTGCATACTACTGCCACTTTGCACAAGAATTTATAATAACTTTGTATTGACAAATGCATCATGCAGGGTAGGCAGAAAAGGAGAAAAAATGCAGAGGAACTACCAAATACTGAACTTATGGAATATCTACTCAATTACAGGTACTTTGGCTGCCCAGGTGGCAACAGTGGTAAAGAAAGAACTTGCCTGCCAACGCAGGAGATGAAAGAGGTGAGGTTTCGATCTCAGTCAGGAAGATCCCCTGGAGAAGGGCATGGCAACCCACTCCAGCATTCTTGCCTGGAGAATCCCATGGACGGAGGAGCCTGGCGGGCTATAGTCCATGGGGTCGGAAAAAGTTGGACACGACCGAAGCAACTTAGCATGCCACACAGGTACTTTAGTAGAGTCCTTTCACATGTTTTCACTTAATGTTCTAAACAATCTAAGAAGCACATAGTATAATTTCTTTTTTTTACAGCTGAGGAAAAGTAAATCCAAAGGTTAAATAAGCTGCTAGGGTCTCCTTTCATTAGATCAAGAAGTCACAGCAAGGCCTAACTGCCCCTGAAGCCAGTGCCTGATTCCACGCTGTTTTCAAGGTCAGACTGCTTGGCCAGATCACCCAAGGCTTTTAGAAACGGGATTTAAAAATACGAATACTTTACAGATAGTCAGTGAGTACAAACAGCTATTGCTTTAGTAACTACTATGCCCGACAGGCATTTGGCAAAACGTTTATTTCTGATACAGACCACACTTGGAAAGTGGTTTCTATCTGTGACTACTCCAAACTGACCTTTATTTTTAATGAGGACAAATAAAATAAAATATAAAAACAAATCTAGCAGTCCCTTAGAAACAAGTGTTTAGCACCAAGTGTTGTTGTAAGAAAAGACCTCAGACACATGATGTAGCTGGCACCTGCCTGGAGGAAAACCAGCAGCATGAGGTCACTGCCATCCCTGATAGAATGCCTTCCTCAAATGTAACAGGACACCCAAACCACGCTGAAACATACGTGGTACAGATGTTCCAACAGAGTTACCTCGACTTAACCAGTTAACTGCTACACTGTTGTAACTACTATTACATGGAACACCTTATCCTCTCAAAACCAGGATGACTCTGCCCGGCTGGTGCGCTGAAGCTCACTTAGCTGGCCCACTGCCAAACTGATCCCTACGGTTACACTTGGAGATTAACCCTTAGAGTTTTCAGGAAACTGGAGAACCAACTTTGTCATGGGACCTGGGGAGCACATCAGCTACTTTTCTTTCCCTCAGGTTTTACAGACAGGTAATCTCTCTTTTCAGCTGGACCACTGATGCAAACATTTTCCTGCATCTCCTGAGCAGTAACGTTTCACAATCCATCTAGGAGACGTGCTATTTTCTGCTGCCCTTGCCCCCCTTCTCCACACAGCCTGCCACTTGCAGAAGCCCTTGCATTCCAGTTCTCAGAGAAAAAGGATATCATCAAGTAAGAAAGACCCCCAAGCTGCTGACTCAATATTCGCGTCTACTTCTCTCCACACACCCTTCCTTTTCACCATCCAGGTGCTCAAACCTGTGCTCTCGCATCCT
Source organism: Bubalus kerabau (assembly GCF_029407905.1). Taxonomy (NCBI): domain Eukaryota; kingdom Metazoa; phylum Chordata; class Mammalia; order Artiodactyla; family Bovidae; genus Bubalus; species Bubalus kerabau. The sequence goes on along the minus strand of NC_073635.1, from coordinate 3,397,356 downwards.
ACCCCCAGGAACCTCACCCTCACTACCGCCCCAGCAAACACACATCTTTCCCCACCAGAGTGCCTTCCCTTCAGAACGGACACTGAAGCCAATGCCACACAAAAGAAAGAGTCATGACCCTCTCATTGAACTACAACCTGTTTTAGTTCCAGCTATTTCCCTTCTGTTTCATTCTTTCATACCCAGACTTTCAGAAAGGACAGCCCCCATGATGCCTGCACTCAGCACTGTCTGCTTCGGTTTCTACTGTTCTACCACAAACACTCTGCCAGAGGTGAACGGTGTTGTCTGTGCCCTTGCGTCTGCTCTGTGCCCGGTGGGCCTCCATCCTTGATGGACCTGGCTGTTCTCAAGCCTGTGGCTTTGCGTACCGCTCTGTCTCTTGGCCCCTCAAAGACTGTTCCTTCCCAGCTGCAGAGTCTAGCGAGTCTTGCACATCTTCCTGCCCGGGAGGTCCAGCACGACTAATGACCGTCCTCGGTACATGTGATGTCGTCTGCTCCCTGCATCCTGAGTGAACCTCCACAGCGGCGCAGGTTCACTGGACCTTAACTGCTTATCCTAAACAGCTTGTCACTAGAATTACAGACTCATGAACCATTTGATATGTTCCCCACATTTGTGACTATGTCAATTAAAGATTAGTTTTCAAATGACAAAAAAATTACATTAAACGTCATGAGACTCTTAACTGATGCAGTCACAAATGTGGAAAACGCATCATGCATATATGTATAAAAATATAACATGTAGAAACAGAAAATTTGTAACAAACCAATAATCAAACAAGAAAAAAATTATTTTTTATTCTTTGGGGAATTTGATAAAATCAACAGATCCTTTTAGCCGGGGGTTGTGGGGGGGTGGAGGCATGGAAAAAAAGCCCCAGCACAAAATCTAGAACAAAAACAGAGTTCAAGGAGTTTCTAAAGTCCATCTACTGCTGCTGCTGCTGCTAAGTCACCTCAGTTGTGTCCGACTCTGTGTGACCCCATAGACGGCAGCCCACCAGGCTCCCCCGTCCCTGGGATTCTCCAGGCAAGAACACTGGAGTGGGTTGCCATTTCCTTCTCTAATGCACGAAAGTGAAAAGTGAAAGTGAAGTCACTCAGTTGTGTCCGACTCTTAGCGGCCCCATGGACTGCAGCCTACCAGGCTCCTCCATCCATGGGATTTTCCAGGCAAGAGTTACTGGAGTGGGGTGCCATTGTCCATCTACTGACTCCTTATAAATCCAGATTCTGACCCTATGCTTTAAGAAAAGGATAGATTTAGAATGGACCAAAAACATTTAAAAGTAACAATTATAGTCCACTAACAGAAACAGAGACATATTAATCATAACAACTATTTCAGGGGAAGTCAAGGACATCCCTTTCTTCATACAATGGTTCTTTATCTCCTTTTCACTCAATTTAGTCTCAGCCTTCAGCATATAACTGTGAATGCTCATTAAATGAAAGGCATTTGTTATTTCTTGCCTAAATGTCCTTTTCAAACAACTTGAGGTCCTCACTACTTGAGAATTTTCTAACCTGTTCACACTTAAGAGTCTGTCTCATAAGGACTCGCCAAAAAGTTGTCCTGCCCTGACTACAAACGGGAAGGGCCTTTCTGTCCACCCACAGGGCATCGGGCCCTTGGCAGGAGCCTACTGAGTCTGTTCTCCTGTGCTTGACTGCATAGGAAAGAGGAGAGCCTGATGCTTGAATAAAATGTAGAATCACCCAAACTGTTTTACATTCCTGGCCTAGAAAAGTCTCCTTAAAAAATATTTAAGTCTTTTGACAGTTACAGGTAGTATTTAATTCCACTTGAAAGCCCAAGTATAAGGGTGTCAAAAACAATTAGTATTTTAATAGTTCCCGTCCTTAGACAGGCACAAATTCATCAGAAAGAGAACAAAAAATAAACTCAAGAAAATAAGCCATATTATTCGTTATGCTTTTCTACTTTAAAATAGGACATTATTATTATTTTGTTTAATGAAAATGGTAGCCCATATTCTACTTTGATAGATAAGGTTTTCTAGACAGAGATTGGTTTGGTATTGTCCTCCCTATTTTCAGAAAAACCTGCAGGCAGCTCGTGCTCAGTAGACACTACTGAAAATCTTACAAATTTCATAATTCTGCCTCAAGACAAATTCTTGCTGCTCATGGAAAAGGTAGGTCAAGAAATAAAGGGACTGAAGGCTGAGTGCAGTAGGGAGGGGGGATGGTTGTGTGTGAAGTTTTAATACATCGACAACAAACCTGTCCTGTGAGCTTCCTTTAGAGTTATTTTGTGAGAAATATGCTAATTCAAAGATATCTAACTAGCTTCACATTTAAGTCTGACTTCCAATCTTAGAGTGGCAGAGCAGCTGTGCCTGGAGGCAATACAATCTTATTTCTATAAAAATCTCTCAAAGCTCCATATATAAGTGGAAGAGTAAAAATAGATAATCAAATACAAATTAAGGCTATTAAGAATTGATTTAGTGTAAAGATAATATAGCAAGATTTTGTTTAGGTTATGGATGTTCACTAAAAATGTGTAATACTTGTTTGCCTAAAATTTTGATTATGTTTTATCTTATTTTGTCACAGTTAAATAGTTTTATCATTAGGGATTTTAATTGCATATAGTTTATAGAATTCTTTCTGATTACTCTATATCCATTTAACTGAAAAAAAAAAAAAAATCCACAGTACCACCTAATGAAAAGAGAACCATCTAATGAGATGCAATCAAACTGCTAGCAGATGCTCCATAAGATGTGGTTGAACAATTCCTGTTTGTGAAACCTTTGTCACAAACGTTTTAGAGTCTACAGGGGAAAAGAAGTCCCTGAAGAGAGTGGAAATTACTGTACCCTGAAAAACACTGGTCCCTCAGTTGTAATACCACTAAGTTTTATAAAGATAAAAGGAAAGCAACAACTAAAGAAAAAAATGGGGTAAACCACATCCTTGAAAGTCTTCTTCCAACCTACAATGAAGGTTCCTCTATCATGTGATCTTCCTTTTCATCCGTTATCTGCTTCCATCACTGCCTGTGTCCATCTCTAAGGCTCAGTCCTTGTACTCTCTAAGTTAGAGGATTTCCCGCAGTTAACTCATCTGCGTATGCAGTTGTGAGCATTTCTCTGTGAGGATCTCAACACAGAGCTCTAGACCTGGCTTCTCTCCTCACACCCTGATAAGCTCTCTGACTTTCTCCATTCCTTGAAGCCAATCCATGGAAATTTCAAAGTGGCTATTAGGTCCTTTCCATTCTTTGTTCTAACATGCGTCATACAAATTGCTCAGACTTGTCATTTTCCTGCTCAAAAGCCTCAAGAGTCCAAGTTCTTGGCCTGGCATCAGACTCGCAATATACTTCTTCCCTATCTGGGCCTTTATTTTTAACCAGGTCAGTTTATTCACTAATACCCAAATATGGTATGATTTTATTAAAATGCATTAATAAATATTTTTATTATCTTGAGTTACTATTTTCTATCAACTATAGAAAAATCTTTAGATTTCAAATGCACTGTGTTGAGTAAAGAAATGAGACAATGCCCTGTACTTATTAGTAGATGCTTTCATTTATTTACTGTTGTTAAACTTCCCTTGATTAAGCAAGGGAAGGAAATCAAATTAATAAGTTACTCCACACTGCTAAGGAGTGAATAATCTAATCAAGATTGAACCTCACCCTTCACATCTGATGCAATAATCTTCAAACCTGTGATGATCAAATATCTCCTTCTGATGACAGATAATATTCTAGGAAGAAGATGAGAGGAGTTACCTGGTCACAGTTGGGGCTTTAGCAAGTGACATACTAAGGCCTACATATTTGGGTAACAACCGCAGATGTGATTTTGCTCAATGTACATTAATTGTTCTATTAAAGTCTAAGCATAGACATGTCTATATTCATTCAACACATTCTTACTAAAACATCCATGTGTCAGGCATGAACCCAGCGAAGAACTGGGGCTTTAGCAGTTAACAAGGCAGAGACGCTCCTTGTCTGCACCGATAGGACTGAGGAGTGATGAGGCAGATGCTGTATGAGAACTCTTTAAGGGAAATGCATGGTGCAAAACGGGAAAAACCAGGGTGCTAGAAAAGAGCATACAGATACTAGTAAGAGCAAATAGTTTTTTTTTGTTTTTTTTTTCAGTTTATTTTTAATTGGAGGATAATTGCTTTATAGTATTGTATTGGTTTCTACCATACAACAATGTGAATCGGCCCTAAGTACACATGTCCACTCCCTCTTCAAATTCCTTCTATCATACCCCACCCATTCCACCCTTCTAGCTTGAGCCCGCTGTGTTATGCAGCGACTTCCAATTAGCTATCTATTCTACATGTGGTAATGGAATATTAATCAGCCATAAAAGGGAATGAATTTGAGTCAGTTCCAGTGAGGTGGATGAACCTGTGTGTGCTCAGCTAGGTCTGAATCTTTGTGACCTCATGGACTGTAGACTGCCATACTGTTCTGTCCGTGGGTTGAACCTGGAGCCTGTTACACAGAGTGAAGTCAGTCAGAAAGAGAGAAACAAATGCTGTCTATTAGCACATGTACATGGAATCTAGAAGAATGGGACCGCTGAGCCTACTTGCAAGGCAGGAACAGACACATACAGGAGCATAGACTGTGGACACAGAGAGGGGAGGAGAGTGGACGAAGGGAGAGAGGAGCACTGCAGGGCGCACAGCCTTTCAGGGCTCAGACTGGGAGGGCGCACACATGCTGCTTCTGCTTTTTGCCTCACTCTTGCCATCAGGGTTTTGCCTCATTTCTGTTTATCCTTCAAAACTCAGCTTTGATTTCAGGTCCCTCTAGAGGCCAAATCTGAACTGTCTCATAAAGTCTGGATTGGTCTTTACGGTATTCCAAAAGCTCTGTGCATTACTGCTATCTTGGCATTAACCAGACACATGAGATCTGTTACTCAGCTGTCTCCTGACTGGCTGGTGGATTCTTAGACGGTATCTCTGCATCTAAAATGTCCAGCAATGCTTAATACATTTTGCTAAACAACTGAGTAAGTGAAGGCTTAACAAAGAAAAATACCACACACAATTTCTTACTAGGTCTTAACAGACAAAGCAAAAGATAAAACAGCTAAAGGTTTTAACCAAAGTATTTTGAGTAGAGGTTTAGCCCAGCACAAGGGCTGGATTATTCAGTGTGTACAATTTCTCTGTTTGTGAGGTTTATAGGAGTTAGAGTGCTTCAGGTCATCTTTTGCCAAAATATATCTTGTGAAACTTTAGCTCCAAGGTCTCAGAGGATACATTATCAGGATTTTCTCATTCTGAAATAAAAAGACTCTTTCTAGTCTACACACACACACAAAGACTATATTTATAATCTAAAACTTTCATGATCTTTCTAACAGTATAAGTTTATTAAATTAATATAGATATTTTAATAGAGTTTATTAAAAGAAATAAACAATGGTCCTAATTCCAGAAGGTGATTTATTCTTGCGATCCAAGACTCAGATAAAAGTGCTATCTAGTGTTTCTACCTGGGAACGAGGGAGACAGACCAGAGGCTAGAAAACGTCTGAGTGTGTGTGAGAGTGTATCTCAATAGCATGAACTTATGTCACAAGAGAAAGAACATGGACATATGTGGCTCATCAGGATGATGAGAAGAGGAAAAAAAAAGTGATTCAAGCTGCTGTGTTCAGACATGACATAGCACAGAGAGGAAGAAGCTGGACTCGGAAGTCAGGCAGACCTCTGTCTGAAACTTGGCCACAGGACCAGAGGCAAACTATGAGACCTGTTCAATCTTTGGTTATATTTTACTATAAAACACAGATAAAAACAATGACTATCTGACAGGATTATTAAGAAGATTAAAAAGGATATATATAAAGCATTTCAACATACTGCCTGGCTTCTAACTCAAATAACTCAATAAGCAAAGTAATGCAGTAAAAATTAGCCTATTAATACTATTATTACTATTAAGATGTAAACAAATTTAAAATATTGTAGAAAATCTCATAGATCTTTGAAAAATAATAAGATATCAACTACTATATATTTTTAGAAAATGCAAGTGTCAGTTGTTAGTTTTAAGTACATGAAGTGAACTTGCTTCAGTCGTGTCCGACTCCTTGCGACCCCTGTGGACTATAGCCTGCCAGGCTCCTCTGTCCATGGGATTTTCGAGGCAAGAATCCTGGAGTGGGTTGCCATTTCCTTCTCCAAGTACATGAAAGTAAATAAAAAAACAAAGGGCGTTTACATTACATTTCAATTACATAGTTCAGTTGTAAGGTTAATATTTTTAGTGAAAACAAAGTAATTTTTCAAAATAGATTTAAAAATGAATTCTAAAATGTTATCTTTTCAAAAAACACTCATGATCCTTGTTGCAATGTTCTTAACCAAATTCTGCATTTTTCAAGGTCTAGTCTAATAAATCTGCCATTATACATGTATCTTTAAAAATCAGTCTGTTCATTTGAATTTTGCTTTTTACTTGGCGAGAAACATAAAGGGAAAACATAAATATCAATGAAAATAAGTTTTTAAAATACCTTAACCCATTACATTTATATTAGAACAGAGAATTTGATCTTTAAGATATATCTCCTTTGACTTGCTATATAATTTACTTGCTTAATTATCACAAAAGCCTTAGACTTAAGATAGTATATCAGCCTTGATAGAAATAGAAGTGCAATTCTTACCTGCTTTTTTCCTCTGGACCAAAAATATCACACTTCATAATTATAGACAAACCTTTGTAGCCTGGACACGTTACTAACATTATAGTCACAAAAGGACTGTTCTTCTCAAGGCCAGTATACAAATTTATCTTAAAAAGTTTTCCCCTTCATAGCAGCCAGAATACTTAAACATAGCATGGGTATCTGTATGCCATTATAATCATATCATATCATGACTGGGTCTTTTCTTTAATGACTTACAGTGGGGGCTGAGTTATTTCACATACTGCATTAATAATAATAATTTAAAAATCTAAGTACACATATGCAATCAAATAAGAAACATGATGGCAATCAACACTAATATTACAGTTGTGTCAGTAACTAGCTCTGTACTCTTAAAGTTCTCAGACTCTCTGAGTTTCTCTATTCTCTACACTTTTTGCCAATATTTAGTAAATAATTACCCAAAGCTAGGAATTAATTATCCACAGTGAATTTTTCTGACTTAGTACAATTTTTTCTTCCTATTTCTAGAATAGATAAAAGCAAAACAATAAAAACAAACTGTTGAAAAAAGTCAAAAGATCTATTTAAAATTTTGGTGTACATTTTTTTACCTTTTCTTTCATTTATTAAGCATCTATTATGTATACTTCATCTTGATCGGTAAGCATCTACACATCCATTTAAAGATCATTACATTCATGCCCCTTTCTATTTATGTCATATTCTTTTTAGGTTATTCTAGAAATCGGACAAAAGTTTTTCTGTTCAGTCACACCTTAATACTTCTAGAACGTTAACTCATCTGTACTCAAAACAACCCAAATAAAGTCTGTCAAGTATCTTTTCATTTATAAATCTAGTAAACTTTGCTAACACCTCACTGGATAAATGTCAATTACGATGGATGAATTTGATTTTGACCAGGAAAGGGAAGCAGAAACCATAATACACAACAGTGAGAGAAAGGAAGCCAAAGTAAACAAAGCCCAATACACACGAAATGGCGTCTTGAAGAAAGAGGGCTCCGTGAGCCGGGGGTTCAGGAGGCAGCTGGGGATGTTCGAAAGGAGCCAGTCTCAGATAAACATGGGAGACGAAGGCAGCTCGCCTTTCTTAGTGATTCTAGCACACCCTTCCACAGTAATACCACATGAAGCTCATCTGTGTTAAAGATTTGGCCGCAGAGCTAGTCACAGTGTTTCACATTGTACTGGCAAACATGGTAGAGTAAAACAGGTAACAATTCAATATTTCAAACTGTACCTTAATGTAAAGCAAATACACTGCTCAAAATAGGATTAAGAGAAAACAATGTTTTTGAAAGGAGACATTGGACAACAATGATTATAAATGTAAGGTAACTTCAAATAATAATAATAAAAGCAAAATATGTACTTGAGACCTGAAAGAAGAATCTTTGATACTACCTCAAGGCACTAATGGAAGGATGGAAAAACATGAGTGTACAATCTCATCACAAATATGTACATCCACACATTTTTACTATTTTAGTCACACTGAAACTCAAGAACATCATAGCAGCCTACTAAAATCTCAGATCAACAGGATAAAAGTAGATGAGAAGAATGTGCAATTTATGAATACGGTTTATTACCATGGTTACAAACTTTCAGAATAGGCCTCTGAGACGCTGGACTGAGACTCTGCCGAATATCTGTTAAAAATACATATATATAAAAGAAACTTAATATAGAGCTCTGTTCACCTCAGGAAGTATAACAATGTTAGACATTTTTCCAAGGTTAAGTATTTCTGGAAGCGAAGCAATGCTTCAATACCCTGATATACTTGAAGCAATAATGTTATGACTTTTACTTCTCATTTAATTATGCTACTGTGAACTCCACTGGGATAAGGTACATATGGTCCCTTAGATGAGGCCTGTCGCACTCATCAGGCTTTCCCAGGTTCAGCGCGTTGCTTTGTTAATATGCTAGTGACACTGGCCAACTGGAACGCTCCTCTCTCTGACACCTGTCATTGCAAAGGAAGGATTAAGCGAATTTATAAAACTCCTGAAGAGTTGCTGCCCACAGCACTACATTCTTGACACAGGACTTTAAAAGAATTATAAAAAAGGGGAGTGTTGTTCTTTGTTACAGTTCCCTAGAAAGTAACACGAAAGAAGCATAATGTTCACCTTTTGGCTTCGGTGTCCTTTTCCTTCGGTCGCGGAAGGCAGCCCCCGACTGCAAGGCCTCCAGCAGACTATCCATCACTCCTGTCTCATCACCCTCTGTGAAAAGAGAAGCCGGGAATTCCATCATCCCTCTGGGTTACCATAGCAATGTCAAAGCATGCGCAGGAACTGGTGATGGTATGGTAGGGGGAAGAAGATCAGATGCCAGGACTAAGCCACAATTTCAAAATATGAAAGGACTTTAACTCCCCCAGAAATCAAATATCTTTTAATGCAATCTGTCTCATTAATGCCTCGGCCACTGTCCACTAAAGAGAACCAAATTCCACTGATTCACTTTAGAGCACTGTTTTTATAGTCTGGTGGCACAATAACTTTAAATGGAATGTGGGTCTAGTCGTATCTGTGTCTCGGGTTATCATAAATCACATTTCCCTTATAGAAATGGGTTATTTTCAAGGCATCAGAGCTCCTATTCTAAAATCGACCAGGTGTGGGAGAATGTTTCTGTTGTTATAGAGATTCTGCTGTCTAAATTTATTGTACAAAATTATATTTCCAGGCCAACTTCTGTGAACATGCTCCTAACAGCTGATTCTTCATATCAGAGGGTAATTGTCCCCAAACTTTCAGTGACACTGAAAAGTTTGCAGTTTGCTCTGAAAAATCTGAAGGATAGAAACACATTATGATTAGTTTAAACTGACATTGTACATATAATTGATGAGATTCTGGATATAGAGGCAGCTCTCTGTATTCAGTTATTTTGTAATAATCTACAGTTACATATGCCCATGCTATATGTTTTTTAAAGGAAGCTGTTAAAAAAAAAAAAAAAAGGTTCAAAGAAACTACCGGTTCAAACTAAATCTATGGAAATGCCAAAGATTTTTTTTCTTGGTCCCTGAGAGAGTAGTGGCATTCTCTATGAAGTTCTGTGACTGGTATACAGTCATATCTAAAATACTACATAACTATTTTCCTCTGGATTTTTTACTTCTTTTTTTGAAATGCAATCCTATTCTAGAGAATATATGACAAATGAATGCAGTAGAGTACAAACAACACACTCATTTATGGTGTATAAACAGATATATAAATACACACCGGACGTTTGCAACCTGGTTCTGTTTCATTTTTAGAAAAGTACTAAACTTCATAGGTATAATGTGAAAAAAGGTGGGTGAGCAATAGAGTATTTGGAGGTTGTTAACTTACATGTAAATTTAGTTCTAAAGTGGCTTGATGGCTATTTTAATTAAAATACATTAAATATTTCAGATATTTTAATTAGTATCTAGCAATCTTGGAAATTTACACTCAAACTCAAGTACATTTTTCCTAAAAAGAACTGCAGGTAAAGCTAAATATATAATATATCTCATTAGTGTGATATTATCATTAGTGTGACATTAGTTGTGAATATATCTCACTAGTAAAAGGAAACCCTGAACTTTCCACAGTAAGTTTGCTGTTGACAGTAGTATTGATGAAGTGATTGTGAAACTATTACATGAGTATTGTAAGCCTGAGCAGATGGGTAGACACGTTGATGCAGAACATGGAATGCTTGCTGGGAAATACAAATACTGAGTGGGAGAAGGAGAGGAAGAACCATGAAGTGCTGGATTACACAGAAAGGTATCAGATAAGCTCAAGCTTTGAAGAAAGTGCTTTCTCTAGCTTTGTGGTCCCAGAGCCGAGAAGGAACGACACCACAGGAGCAATGAGCACACTTGGCCCTCAAATCTTGGCTTCTAAATACTATTACTCACTAGAAGGAACTGGAATACATGGAAAAAGGGCTGATTCTAGGGCTGAGATCAAGGAAGAAAGAAATGAGTCCGGAACATACAGAAAATGTCTGTGCCAGAAAATAAGAAAGTGCTCAAAGACAGATGGGGGGAGGGGCCAGACTGAAGAATGAAAGCGAATGTGAAAGTGTGAGTAGCTCAGTCATGTCCAGCTCTTTACGACTCCATGGTTTGTCCATGGAATTCTCTAGGCAAGAATACTGGAATGGGCTGCCATTCCCTTCTCCAGTAGATCTTCCCGACCTAGGGATCAAACCTGGGTCTTCTGTACTGCAGGCAGATTCTTTACCATTTGAGCTAACAGGGAAGCCTTAGCTAACAGGGAAGGAAGAACAGCCTAAGCCAAATTTAGGACAGTCTGACCACTGAGTCGGAGAAGGTAATGGTGACCCACTCTAATACTCTTGCCTGGAAAATCCCATGGACGGAGGAGCCTGGTAGGCTGCAGTCCATGGGGTAGCTGAGTCGGACACGACTGAGCAACTTCACTTTCACGCACTGGAGAAGGAAATGGCAACCCACTCCAGTGTTCTTGCCTGGAGAATCCCAGGGACAGGGGAGCCTTGGTGGGCTGCCGTCTATGGGGTCGCGCAGAGTCGGACACGACTGAAGCGACTCAGGAGCAGCAGTAGAACACTGAATAGGTAATGATGAGAATGCATTATTATACATTGGAAAAAAAGAATCATGAATCCATACTGACACTAAACATTTTAAATTTTATTTAAAAAGGGGAAGAAAAAGCTGTATTAAAAAAAAAATTCACCATATGACAACTCACACAGTAAGAATTAATTAGGCAGAAATCATCAATGGTTACAAAAACTATTGTATGTGAGGTTATGGAGCAACACGGCATGGAGAAATCTCACGGATAACACCTTATCCAAATAATCAAATTTGACATCACCAGTAGTGATGGACAACAACTGTCTCCTGAGGTCATGCACTGAAATGGACACAATATAACCTGTGAAGAAATATTTAACCTGAATCTAAATGTAAGGAAACAATATTTTGTGAAGCAACTAGTCTAGGTTCTTAAAAGTCATCAATATTGACCAAGAAAGAAAAAAAATAGAAGAAAAGGTTAGGGAAACAGCCTTTTATGTTAGAGGAGATTAAAGAGACATGACAACAAAATGCAACACACAATTTCTGATTAGTTCTTGTACTGCAAAAAAGCTACATATGACATTATTGGGATAGCCCAATTTTAAAATGTGTTGGGTATTAAATAATTATATTATACCAATGTTAGTCACTTGAGTGTGATAATTATATTATGGTCAGGTAGGATAATGCCATTGTTCTTAGGAGACAGATGCTGACATGGTCAGGCTCACTAAACAACTACCTACAGTTTCACATCCTCAATTTCATGCCTTTGATCATGCTGTTCTGTCTGCATAGAACATCCTTCCTGCTTTCTTCACCAAGCTATCTCCTTCTCCTTCCAGACAGACAACTAAATATCCTTTCCTGACCTATATATGCTGAACTAGGTGCCTTTCTGTGTTCTAATGGCTTGAGGTACATATTTCAATAAATCCTCTATAATATTGTTTATGTGATCATTTCTACCACGAGACTATGAGTTCACTGAGGGCAAGGATTATGGCTTTCATTTAACATCTAGCAAAGAAGGTATTTATCAGCGTACGTTGACTCTATCAGCAAATGAAGCAGGGGTGTGGTCAGCTGGAAGGAGTCCCACACAGAAGAACAGAAGTCGTGATGGGGGGTGGTGAGTGGGAGCACACCCCCATCACCAGTGTCAACAATGCCGACTGGCTCCCTCCTTCCTCTGGCCACATGTGTCCGTTCAGCACATGCCAGTATCCCAGAAAGTGATCCGCTGTTTGCTTTTCTGACTAAACTTAATTTCGGTGGTCTAGAACTGAACTATTTTTCACTTGAAATACTGTATGTGTTGCCTGAAATGATACTGCTTCTAGTTTCTCCCTAATTCAATTCATTCCATACAGCACTGAAGCAGAATTATGATCCCCTAGTCACAAATTTTCAAAATCACTCACTTCCCACAATATAAAGTCCCAACTCGTTCACTTGGCCCTGACACTGACACCAATTGCTCTTTAAATCATATCTCTGATTTCCAAAATCACAACCTGTTCCTCCACTAAAGGCAACTACCTGTGTTTCTCCACAAACATTCTCTCCCATCCATCAGTTTCTACCTGGAACTTCTGTCCCTGGACTAATTCTCCAGTGTTAACATTTTGCTTGGCTTCCATTCCCCACTCTTATAGTGAAAATTATATAGCATCAGAGTAAGAAGCCCTGCATTCTAGTCTGAGCTGTCAGCTGGCTACGTAATCATTCCTGACATGTGTAATAGCGATAATACATGTCCATGGTTCAGGAGATGATCAAATGAGATCATACAAATGAAAGCACTTGGTAAATTGCTAAGTGATACAAAAATGTATGGAAATAAATTCATAAATGAACTCCATGGTACACTATAGGAAGTTTATGTAATGTTCAATTATGTTCTCAGCATTGTTTCAGATACATTATAAATTAAATAACTCTTTTATAGCATATTTGATTATGCCTTTGAATAACATCATTTCTAAGGGAAGTTCAGATCAGAAATACAAGTAGACTCTTAAAATAGTCCAATGGGTAAGATGGAGACACAAAATAAAGATGTTTTTCCAAATGCTGAAAATGCATTTGAAATTTTCACTTAACACACGTTTACTGAGGGCTATAATGCGCCAGGATATTACTAGGCATTCAAGATATCTAGGTCCCAAGAATCAACAAGAGGTTGTTTTCAGCTCTCCAGAAGCAGAAAATTGAGCCCAGTATGGAGGGTTATATTGGATACGTAAGTTTTCCCAGTGAATTAGAACCTGTTAGCAACATGAGTGGGCATGGCAGGGACTGGGGAGGGAACAACACATCTGGCAGAAGAAAGGCAGATACAAAGGCAAGAGTTAAAAATAAAAACAGAAGTGAGGTATAATAAAGGATTTTGTTGCTGTTGTTTAGTCGTTCAGTGGTGTCCGACTCTTTGCGACCCCATTGACTATAGCCTGTCAGGCTCCTCTGTCCATGGGATTTCTCAGGCAAGAATACTGAGGTGGATTGCCATTTCCTTCTTAAGGGATCTTCCAGACTCAGAAGAAGTATTTAAAAGACTCATGTTTACATTATTCTAATACAAACCAGAGAAATAAAAATTAGCCATTTTTATTATAGACTAGAATTCAATTTAACTACAAGTCAATTGATATTCAAAATATTTATAGCCTCTCTCCTGCTGTGAAAACTCTTTTAAATCAATAGACTAACTGCAATAGTCAAAGCTGTGCTTTGTCTGAATAACATATCACCTTGCTTAATTTGTAAATTGTGTTTTTAAAAGTCACTTGGCTTCAAGGGAAACAGAAGGGAGGGTTAGGGATGAGATGCTTCTAAAGAAGAGTCAAGAGGGTGTAGGGACAGGCAGAGAGGAGATCTGTTAAGGAGATCACAAGGGGGACAACTAGGCTACAGGAGAGAAAGGGGGCCAAGAAACTAAAAGCAAGTCTGCTGGGGTGGGCCATTTACAAAAATATTCTTTCTTATTTCACAGACCTGTCAGAAAGTTGAAGAGAACAGTGATAGGTATACACAAATACCAAGCAATTTTTGTTAATTACTAGTTAATTACCTAGAAATAATATTGCTGTCCTACAGGAAGCAATCATGCAATACTCATGCAATACTAACTAGAGGGGTGAGGAGTACTGACATCATTGCACTGTTATGCATGTATGTCTGCAAACTCAGTTGTGTCCGACTCATCGCAATCCTTTGGACTGTAGCCTGCCAGGCTCCTCCGTCCGTGGGATTCTCCAGGCAAGAATACTGGAGTATCCCCTCCTCCAGGGGATCTTTCCAACCCCAGGGATCAAACCCAGGTCTTCTGTGTTTCCTGCATTCACTGGCTCTTCTCTGACCATCAAGTATGAAATAGTTACAATGTGATGACAGTGGAGGTAAAGGAGAAAGGGTGTGATGAGGACAGTGTAAGTGGGGACAGGGCACAAAGGAACTAAACTTTTTGCCACTTAGGAACTCAACGTCTAAAATGAAAAACTGACAAATGATAGCCTATATTACTAGAAATAAAGAAGAGGCAAATATCAGAAAAAAAAGAGGGACCTAAGAATTAAAAGCAGTTACCTCTGGGAAGTGGGTTGAGAGGGTGAAGGGAAGGATCATTTACCGTGCTGTAAGCATACTGTACTCCATTTAAAAATCTGTAGAATCACATCGTGGATCCCCTGTGGTTAAGTCTGCCTGCAGTGCAGGAGACTCAAGTTTGATCCCTGGGCCAGGAAGATCTCATGGAGAAGGAAATAGCAACCCACTGAAGTATTCTTGCCTAGGAAATTCCCATGGATAGAGGAGCCTGGCAGACTACAAGTCCACAGTCATGGTAAGTACGAAAAATCTAAAAAATTACCAACAGGATGAGAAAACCAAAAAGGAGAAAGGGAAGAGAAAGAGGCTGCTTCTTGACCTAATGTACTTTCCTATGACAAGGGAAAGAAGACAGGTAACAAAAGGTCTAATACACAATGGAGAATAAGGCAATGGAGATCTCCACCAAGGAAGGACCTCTGGCAGAGGGCAAAGACAGAGGGGACAACGTTCATAGAAGGCTTCCTGGAGACCTAAGACTTAGAGAAGTCATTTGCCAGAGGGCAGGCCCTGCAGAGGGCCCAGGACAGCTGTACAGGGGACGTGAAACACAGGGGGAGAGCTCCCGTGTCCTCAGGAATGGAGGGCAGGGTACCAGTAAGGCTGCTGGGAGGTGATGCTGAGGTAGGGGCCAATTCACGAAGCACTGAACACGCCAGACTGTGGAGTTTGAGGTTTGCCTTTAAGGGAGCCATTAACTTGGTCTAAGTGAAGAACTAATGAGGTCAAATTTTTATTTTAAAAAGATCACTCTGAGAACAGACAAGACAAAGAGCAAGGAAAATAAAGAGAAGGTAGCTTTCATGACTTTAGTTCAGTCATGTCTGACTCTTTGTGAACCCATGGACTGCAGTACACCAGGCATCCCTGTCTATCACCAACTCCCGGAGCTGCTCAAACCCATGTCCAGTAGTCAGTGATGCCATCGAACCATCTCATCTCTGTCATCCCCTTCTCCTCCTGCCCTCAATCTTGCCCAGAATCAGGGTCTTTTCCAATGAGTCAGTTCTTTGCATTAGGTGGCCAAAGTATTGGAGCTTCAGCTTCAGCATCAGTCCTTCCAGTGAATATTCAGGACTGATCTCCTTTAGGATTGACTGGCTGGATCTCCTTGCAGTCCAAGGGACTCTCAAGAGTCTTCTCCAACACCACAGTTCAAAAGCATCAATTCTGTGCTTAGCTCTCTTTATGGTCTAACTCTCATATCCATACATGACTACTAGAAAAACCACAGCTTTGACTAGACGGACATTTGTTGGCAAAGTAATGTCTCTCTTTTTAATATGCTGCCAAGGTTGGTCATAGCTTTTCTTCCAAGGAGCAAGTGTCTTTATTTTCATGGCTGCAGTTACCATCCACAGTGATTTTAAAGCCCCCCCAAATAAAGTCTGTCACTGTTTCCATTGTTTCCCTATCTATTTGCCCTGAAGTAATGGGACTGAATGCCATGATCTTGGTTTCCTGAATGTTGAGTTTTAAGCCAGCTTTTAACCTCTCCTCTTACACTTTCATTAAGAGGCTCTTTAGTTCTTCACTTTCTGCCATAGGGGTGGTGTCATCTGCATATCTGAGGTTTTTTATATTTCTCCCGGCAATCTTGATTCCAGCTTGTGCTTCATCCAGCCCAGCATTTTGCATGATATACTCTGCATATAAGTTAAATAAGCAGGGTGACATTATACAGCCTTGACATACTCCTTTCTCGATTTGGAACCAGTCTGTTGTTCGATGTCCAGTTCTAACTGTTGCTTCTTGACCTGCATACAGTTTTCCCAGGAAGCAGGTAAAGCAGTCTGGTATTCCCATCTCTTTAAGAATTTTCCACAGTATGCTGTGATCCACAGTCAAAGGCTTTGGTGTAGTCAATAAAGCAGCAGTAGATGGTTTTCTGGAACTCTCTTGCTTTTTCGATGATCCAACGGACATTGGCAATTTGATCTCTGGTTCCCCTGCCTTTCGTGACTTAAATCCAAGCAAAATGCGATTGCAGGAACCAGATAAAGAGCAAAAGTGTTGAAAAAGGAAAAGAAAAAGGACAAAGAACAGAAAAACCTTGGTTTTTGTGGATATGTGTATTACAAAGTGAAGTTGAGGCTAATATGCAAGTTTCTGATTCAGCCAATTGAATATAAGTTGGTATTATTCACGAAGTACTGAATTATTTTTGCTTCATGGTACAATGCTCCTGAGCCAAGAGAAGAATTCAGTTTATGTTGAGATGATCATGAGATATCCAACTACAGGTGATTAATAGTGTCTAGAAGGCTTACAGGTTTAAAACTCGGGGCAGAAGAATTGGTTATAGTATTAATAATAGATTGAACTGTAGAAGCATACTGGTCATACTCAAAGACATAGAACAATACATAAACATAGCAAAATGGTAGTGAATACAAGTTTTGAATTTAGACAACTGGAATTTAAATTCTGGCTTTCCAATTAGAAAACTGGTGTGACTGGGCAAAGTACTTAACCTTACTAACTCCCATTCTTTTTTCCTCAACTTTAATGTGTGACTAATAATAGCACCTATTTCATAAGATTATTGGGAGGATTAAAGAAGCTAAATCATGTGTAACACTCAACAGAGTTCCTGGCACATCGTAAGAACTTAACAGTTAATGTTTGCCATGGTCATCATTGGTATTACGACAGAGCATGAGCTCTGTTAGGAAGGGTGTGTGTAGATGTAAGAAAAGAGAGCCGAGGGTGAAGACACAAGGCAAACTAATATGCGACTAGTATGTAATGTGAACAGTTCACAACTGTTCGCAACTTGTGAACATCTTTCATTGTGTTCACTTTGAATGTGCATCCAGAGCTCCCACCATCTCTGGCACACCTTCTTTAAGTCTCACCACATATGATATGACTTCAGTAATAATAAAAGATATATTAACCGCCTAGAGTTTGGCATAGGATAGGGAAGAAAAGCTCAGTTTCTGCAAAGAAGTGTTGAAAGTGTGCAACTGAAGTCCAAAATTCAGAGGCTCAGAGTTAAACTTAACTCTTTTTAAAAGAAACACAAGACAGTGGATCCAACAAAATTACATGAATTTATTGTTCATGCTGCTAGTGAAGACTGTCTGGGTCACCAAATTCAGCCTTTAGCCTTCTAGAACAAAGCTCAAAATATGACTTAACCCAGATAGCAAAAAGACAGGAATAACTTAAAGTGATATCTTTAAATGTGTCTTTTTTGTGGGGGGGGTGGGGGGTATGGAATAGTGGTACTGTACAAGACTCAAGAGTTCCGTGGACAGCAAGGAGATCAAACCAGTCAATCTCAAAGGAAATCAACCCTGAATATTCATTGGAAGGATTAATGCTGAAGCTGAAGCTCCAATACTTTGGCCACCTTACATTAAACACCAACTTATTGGAACAGACTCTCATATTGGTAAGGCTTGGGGGCAGGAGGAGAAGGGGGCGACGGAGGATGATGGTTGGGTGGCATCACTGACTCAACAGACATGTGTTTAAGCAAACTTCAGGAGACAGTGATGGACAGGCAAGCCTGGCTTACTGCAGTTCATGGCATCACAAAGACATGACTTAACGACCCCAAAACAACAGCATAGTAGGAAAAAATAGCTTTGCCATTATTATATGTATTTTGCTGTTGTTCAGTGTATAAAATACTATTATCACAATTAGCATTATTATTGTTTTGCCAAGCAAAGGGGGACACAGTATGCTAATGCCCTGAAAAGTACGTGTCCCCCAAATGTGTCTTAATCTAGATGTGAAACTGAAAATTTGACTCAGAAGAATTAAAAAGTCAATTTTCGTTGGAATTTAAGGAATAAAACAATAACTAGAACAGTTCTCTCTTATACTATAATTAAATGAGTGGTTTAACCATGAAACTGGAATTTTATATTTAAAAACCTAATACTTTAGTATTTCTGGTTTTATGCACTATTCTTCATTATTTGCATATCTTAAATTAAATATATTTCCTATTACAAGTTAGAAGGAAATTTTTTGTTCTAGTTCTGTGAAAAAATGCCGTTGGTAATTTGATAGGGATTGCACTGATCTGTAGACTGCTTTTGGAAGTACAGACATTTTCATAGCACTGATTTCTTCCAACCCAGGAACATGGAATATCCCTCCATCTGCTTATGTCATCTTTGACTTCTTTCATCAGTGTCTTACAGTTTTCTGTATACAGCTCTTTTGTCTCCTTAGGTAGGTTTATTCCTAAGTATTTTATTCTTTCAGTTGCAATGGTAAATGGGATTGACTCGTTAATTTCTCTTTCTGACTTTTCATAATTAATACATAGGAATGTTACAGATGAAGCAGTTTGCAGAGCAGCAGTGGAGACACAGACATAGAGAACAGACTGATGGACACGGGTAGGGGAGCAGAGGGAGAGGGTGCAATGAATGGGGAGCAGCGTGGAAGCCTACACACTAACACATGTAAATAGACGGCCAGGCGGCCCTGTGACTCAGGAAACTCCAATGGGGGCTCTACAATAACCTAGGGGGTGGGAATGGGTGGGAGGTTAGAGGGAGATTCAAGAGGGCGGGAACATACGTACTCCCACGGCTAATTCATGCTGATAACAGAAATCAAATCAATATTGTAAAGCAATCAATTAAAAATATGTAAATATTAAAAAAAAAAAACCAACAAGTTAGAAGGAAAAAATTAGAATCTTTTACAAAGAAGAAAGTTTCTCTTTTTTCCCAAAACAAAAATGAAGTCAAGGAGCCAAACTGCTGCACTTAACTCGTGGCTCTCACCAGCTGTGTGCCTGCCTGAAAGACCGCCTGCGCCTCCCCATTTCCTCATCTGTTAGACGGGGGGGTGGTAATAACAGCACCCGCCTCAAAAGGCTGCTGTGAGGATCAGTGGGCTAGTCCACGTAAAGAGCTCAGGATACTGCCTCACACAGCAGGGTTTCAGTCCATATTACTGTTAGTTTTAATATTATGATGACTACTCTTACTCACTAACATGGCACACACTGCTGACCGGCCAACACAACATAGCCGTTTCCTATCCTCTCTTGGTCTGCTTCCACTACAGAGGTGGGAAAAGCTAAAACCTCATTTTCCAAAGCTCCCGTGTAGTGAAGCTGAGGGTGGCCCTCTGAGGTATAATATATACATCTGATATATATAATATCTGACTGATACAGCTAAGTGATCACCTGCACGGGGCTGCTAGAAGCAGAAGAGGCAGATGTGATAACCCCTCTGCTCCTCCTGTCTGGAAGGTCCACTGGCGCTGTGACAGCCGTGGTTGCCATGGCATGATGCTACCCTTTCCTAGCGCTGGGATAAGCCTGGCGCCGTGACAGTGATCGTAACTCTGAGCACAGACCACAGGGCCATTCTTTAAGGTGCTCTGGATAAAATATAAGGCTATATTTTCAAAACTTGAGTGAAAAATATTTTGCAGATACATTTGACTGTATAAACTATAATTATTATACTATTTGTTACATTATATTCAGATTGGAATCTAAATTTTCATGCCATATTAGAGTTATAGAGGCATTTGTAAAAGAAAGAATTTTTCTTATATGAACTTTCCAGTCTCAAAAAAAAAAAAATAAAATAAAGAAATTCATTACTGGATGTCATGTTTAAAGCATGGTTCTATTTTAATTATATAAACAACCAGGAAAAAGTGGTAATATAAATTTACTGTTATAAATCAAAATGTATTGTTATAAACTTTTAATTTCTAAATTTCTTATGATTTAGACAGTTGTAAGAAAATGACTTTGGCATCATAGTCATTTAGTTTAACTCATGAAGCTATCTGATTTAGCTTCTTCTGGAATTTTTTATGAAAGGTCTTTCATTTCAAAAACTATTAATAATATAAACAACTGATAGGATTTCAGAAAAATCAGTTATCATCTGCTCATTTAATTCTCCTCTCAAATAAAAAGGGCACAACCACTTTTGGAATATAAACACACATAAGGCACAGGATTTAAAGAAACCATACAATCTATGAATGAGTTTGTTATTACAAAATATTATCAAAAAACTTATTTGTGTTGTATTAAATAGAAAACCAATATATTAAAAAAAAAAAAACCCACCAAACACAACTTCAGTAAGTCCGACAAAATGTGTGCCACAGAATATGAGCCTCTGAGAAGTTCTGTGTGTTCGTGCACGTTGTGGGGGTGTGGAGGGGTGTGGTGGCTCGGTGGTCATACAGACGTGGAAAATACTACACAGTACATATGGCTCTTGGTAATTCATACTGAATAAATGAAATTCATGACTGAAGTTTACATTGAATACTAAAACTCAATTCATGATTCATGATAAATGTGGCATTTCAAATCAGTAGAGAATAAGAGAAGACTCAATAGCTACTGCGATGGTAGTTTACTTGGATCCTACCCTCCTACTAACACCAAAATAAATCCCAAGTGGATGAGATGTTTCAACACTAAAAAATAAAATTGCAAAGAATAGTAGATAATATGGAAAAGTGTATTTTTCATTAGGGCTGAAATGGGAAGATCATCCTAGGAAAAATCTGAATACCCAGATGTCATGTGGTCTGTACTATAATACATAACTACAAATCACAAGAATAGTAGAACAAAGTCCACACTAACATAAACAACAAAAGGAGAAACCAGGGAAAATATCTGAAAACAGGCATTTCCTAAAACTGATTTTCTTGAAATAAAGAACTTTATGACTCAGGAAAAAAAAGCAACAGTTCAATAAGAACAAAAAACAAAAAATCAGACAAATGATGTATTCAGGAAATCCATCATGAAGACAAACAAACAGGGCTTTTATACAGAGGATAGAATCCTCAGCCTCATTCATAATTAAAGTTTCTCAAGTATGTCAATAAGAGACCATTTTTCACCTATGGGCATGGCAATAACAACTGAGGATAACTGGTGAAGATTCGAAAACAGATCATTTCACACATTGTTAGGGGAAATACAGAACTAATGCAACATCTTTGCAATGCAATTTGGCAATCTGTATCAGAAATAAATCGCACGTACTACTTGATGAAATAATTTCTTCCTAAGAAAATTCTCTTAACTCATACGTGCACAAGGATGTTCACTACAATGTTGTTTATAAATCATAAAAGGAGACTGAAAACAACTTAAATGTCAATTTGCAGGAGACAAACTTAGTAAACTATGACATTCCTACACCAAAGCATGCTGAGACAAGAAAAAATAATGAAGCATATTTAAATGGTTGATATAGACAAAATCCAAAACATAGTAACTGGAAAAAGCCAATCACTTATTAATCAGTGAAGACACTGAGTAGACCTTTCCATGATCACTCACAACTATTACTTACAAAGCAGAGGATAAATTTCCTGACTTTCTGCTTAGCAATTACTCCACAAGTGACCCACTCTGATTAGCTTGTTCATGGTGACCTATTCTAACAGTTACTAAAGAAAACACATTTAAAATCAGTATTGACTCCCTGACAAAATAATGTTGACAAAGATGCCCTTGTGTGTTATATAGGGTTAAGGGTGCTGAACAGAGGACCTCAGATGCAAAAAGCACAAAATGTCATGGGAAAATAATCTATCTATTGAAATACGTATGTCGATGTGAAATGATGATGACATTTAACAATATGAGACTCTCACACACAATGAACACCCATGACCCTATAATCACACAGTAACCCAGAGAGCAAAAGGTTAATTACAAGGCACAACATCACTATTCTAAGTAGAAGCTCACCCACAAGAGCTTCATTGTACTCTGAGAAATAAGTCTGACCGTGTAACTGCTTACTTCCTATTGAAAACATATTAGCATATATTTTAAACTTGTTTTTTAATATTTTCATATATTAGAAAATTTGGAAGAAGACTTTTCAATGGTTTTGTTCCTCACAGAGTTTTGGAACAAAGAATGAAATGACTTCAGATAGAGGAAATAAAAATGATTAATTCAATACCAAGAATCCAGGGGAGACTAAGCTAGGGAACAGAAGTGATTTTCCTTCAGAAGGAGCTGGGACAAATGGGCTCGACGCCGTGGGGGCTCCTCTTCACCAGCAGTGGCTGAGCCAGTGACCAGGGCCCAGAGGGACCCAGCAGTCAGGCTCTGACAGCAGCATATGGTGCCGAGAGTGGGTGAGGGGAGCTGGGCTCAGGCTGGAGAGCGGCCACGGAGGGCTGCTGACAGGTGTGAAAGAATCAAAGTTGGACTTCACTATGATTAAAGCTGGCACAGTGTGAAAATGTCAAGCCTGGGTGACGAGGCAAATGGTGGTATCATTAACCCACAGTGAGAACATAAAAACCAGGTTTTATGTGGAACATGATATGGTAGGTTTTCGATGAACTGATTTTGAGTCAAAGTGCTTTGTCCAAGAAGCAGTTGGAAATATAAAACTATAAAGTCTGTAGTTCAATTCAATCCTACAAATATGAAACTAAGGAATATGGGGCAGGCACTGGAACCAGCCCCTGCCCTGTTGTCACGGGACTTACAGTCTAAGGGCAATTTCAACACATAATCCTGACTATCTAAATGAAGAATGCTCCAAGAGAGAAAGCAAAGTGGTATGAAACTGTTTACTACAGAGGCAGTAGGCCAGAGAGACAGCCACCGCTGCTCAGTGGTCACTTCAGAGATTCCTCTTTGGTATCCGTACTGCCCGAGTGGCTCAATGGTAAACAGTCCGCCTGCCAGTGCAGGTGATGAGGGTTCGATCCATGGGTTGGGAAGATTCCCTGGAGCAGGATATGGCAACCCACTGTAGTATTCTTCCCCAGGAAATCCCATGGAAAGAGGAGCCGAGTGGGCTACAGTCTATGGGGTTGCAGGGAGTTGGGCAAGACTTAGTGACTAAACAACAAAAACAATCTGTACTTGTATTTGCACTTACATTTCTGAAGATGGTTTTACTTGTATTGTAAAACACACAACCCTATAGATAGCATGTAAACAGTGAAAATTTGTGTATTAATCTTGTGTATGCCAAGAAAACTCTTAGTTAAATGCCACCTCACTTCTGCAAATCTTGTCAACACAAAGTAATTTTTACTAGATTCAACTTTTAGGTTCATTTTAAGTATGAATTTGTGTTTCAAAGTACTAAGTATTCTTTATTTTTTCAGTACATTTCAAATGACAAATACAGATTTATTCTGCACGAGTATTTCTTCTTCAATCAGATGCGGAAATTGTGGCATTAATATTACAAACTAAAGATTTTTAAAAATCTTAATCAGGGTGACAGAACCATATTTTTGAAAGAAAAGAAGTCAGCAAAGACAAAAAGGCCAGTCTGAATGAGTGCAAAGTGAGGAGGAAAAGGAACTGACATATGCTTTGAGAAAGCAAGTAGCACAGAAAAGAAATGAAAATGGGAGACGATGAACTTCTGATGAACTCATTAACAACTGCAAAGAGACTGGAGGCAAAACTGTGCTCAACTCTCAAGAGAACCAAGGAAGATTCTGCCCTGACTACAAAAAGCTGACGAAGGAATACAGAAACCCCCAGATAAAAACTGGTATTACGTAAGTTTGAGAACAACTTTATTTAGAAAAGAAAGAATGCATATCAAAATGAACATAAACTAAATGTGAGCTAGGTATATGAGGAGCCATCACTGAGTTCGTATGTACTAGGATCTGCGTGGAGCATTTTACCTAGATTCTCTGCTTTAAGTCTCACTCCAGCCCAGTAGGGCAGCTATTACCAGATGCATTTTAAAGCCAGGGAACCTGAAGCTCTAGGAGGTGAGTAATGCACCAAAAGCACTGTAACAGGCAGGCAGCAGGAGAGGTCTGAACCACTGTCTTTTGACCCTAAAGCTGACATGCCTTCCACTACACTGACTTTTCCTGACCCTCTGCTTTGTGACCCTCCGACGCTATGAGCCTCTTGATACTCTGTCTCTGTGTTGTGTGATGACTGAAAAGTACCCGGATCCTCAGCTTTGCTGAGCTGTAGTTAGAGCTGTTTCAGGAAATGCCTCAAGGCAGAAAGAAACAGTGGCTTTCATAGCTGAGAACTCAACAAACAATCACAGATTCAGTTTCCCCAAATTCACTGGAAGCCAGACGCCTTTCTCCAGAACCAGGTGATGAATGAGATACACGTCACTGATGACTACTTCCTCATAGGAAAAGAGCAGAGACATCTTCCTTCTCCGAGGACCAGGAGTATCCAGAAATACCAGAATCAGGCCAGTCTGCAGTGGCCTCCTGGTCCCTCCTACAAGCCACCTACTGGACAATGGCTACAGTTAGATTAACATGTTGAGGCCAGTCACACCACGATCACTATCATTCACAGTCACCACATCTAAGAGGCAAGTCCTTTCTGACCCCTCCTTCTTCCAATACTTATTAACATAAGCAACTCTCTACTACCTTGGTGTCTTCAATGAAGACTCCATTGACTGCTACTGTTAAACTGGAGAGATGGTCTCCCTGCCCACTTCTAGAGATGTTGCTCATCCTCTCATATGTCTTTACCATCTGACTTTGTCATCTGATTCAGCCTTCCTCTTCTAGCCAAGTCTTGCCATCATCCTGCATGAATTCAACTCCATATGAACTACCAGTCTAACAGCAAATTAGTTCCTTGACCTCCTGAATCTTCAGGTTATCAATCCTACATTACCCACTCTCATAGCCATAATCTGAGCTTTGCTACCACCCACAACTCTTTTATTAATCTGAATTCATACAAGCCATCTGTCTTTCTTTCCCCTCCCTTTGTTCATCTCCCTCCCCCTCCTCTCCGCATCCTGTCATCTCTCCAGGAATATGTTCAGCGCCCCGGCCCCACTGTCATCTCCTTGCCTATCTGAGGTTCATCACTTTGACCATGGTTCACAAGCCATTATTTTACGTTCCTCCTCCCATAGGGTCTTTTTGCAGACTCTTAGTAAAACTTAAACGAACTGAAAATTCTATGTTCTTGGCACTACACACTAGCTGCTGAATAACTGTGGTGAGAAACAGCACTGCAGAATCAGGGCTGGTACATACTCACAGTGGCCAACCTCAACTGCGTTCTTCATGCCATCCAGCACTCCATCTATGTTCACCTGGAGGCTCTCACACCCACTCCCTATACGGGTTGTTTCAGTGCTTCTTTCAGGCCCTTCAACCAGCTACCCTTCCTCAGCAAAGGACTTGCTCTGTATCAGATATAAAATGCAATGACTTGATTAAAAAAAAAAAACCCTAATCTCCTACCATTAAATCTACAAATGTATCTGCACTGGGTCCAGCTTTTCTGCCTTCTCACCCATCACATTAGCAGAGGTCGTCGCGCCTAAGACAATTTCCTCTGCCTATACCGACACCACATTCTCTTCACTCTGTCCCACTGCCCTCAGGATCTTGCTCTGTTTGAGGATCAGTCTTTCCCCGCCTCCTTTCCCTTCTCATTTCCCTCGATCTACATTTAAACAAATGCAGCACATGCTTCGTGCTCTGTTGATCCTGAACCCCTCTGGTGCCTACCCTACTTAGATCTCAGTCTCCCTTACTCATTCATCAACCCTCTTCCCTGTCCCTCGAGCTGATGTCAATAGGATATTGTCAGTCGGTTTACTCTATGGTATCTGGGCAGCATTTGACAATATTGACTAACTCTTCTTTGAAACAGTCTCTCCCCTTGGGCTTCATGATATGAGGATTTCTTCATTCCCTTCCCTCCTCCATGGTGACTGCTTCCAAAACTCTTCCCACCTCCTCTTCCTCTGTCCACATTTACACCATCTGTCACATGCTCCATCAGCATCTTATTAGCTGCTATAGCTCTGCAAACTAAGAACTCTAAGTTTCTACCACCAGCAAAACTTCTACTCCTGAGCTCTGACTACACTGACCGAAGATTAAGGGGTTTCCTGGAATACAGGGATGGGAAAGCCTCAGGCAAACTGGGAGGAGTTGGCTACCACAGACCATAGGCAATCATTCACCAGACATGGGAACTCAGGTGTCCTACAGATACTTCGTCCCCATTTCCCCCAAACTTCATCTCCTCCTGGTGTTCCTTATCTCAGAGAACAGCACTACCTGTTAAAGTCAGATGGCAACTATTTCAGGATACATAAAAGGATCTGTCACAAAGCACACAGTTCCCAGTCACTTTTCATACTGGGGAAGTATCCAATAAGAGTCTTACAGAACCTGTTGTTGTTGTGCGTTGTGCTTAGTCACTCAGTCATGTCCGACTCTTTGAGACCGCACAGACCGTAGCGCTACAGGCTCCTCTGTCCATGGGATTCTCCAGACAAGAGTACTGGGAGTGGGTGGCATGCCCTCCTCCAGGGGATCTTCCCTACCCAGGGATCAAACTCAGGTCTCCTGCATTGCAGGCAGATTGTTTATCGTCTGAGCCACCAGGGAAGCCCAATCAGCACTTACAAACTCTTGCAATGAAACAACAACAAAACTACAGCATCCTTTATGTGAAGAGTTACAGATCTGTTGGACAGCTCCAGTGGTGCAACAGTTCTCTACTCTTCCACATTCTTCTACAAGTCATGTTCTACAATTTATAATTTTGACCACCATTTAATCCATTATAAAATTTCTTCTTTAAACATTTTTGGGTATTTATAACATGCTGTTATGGAATGATTAATTTTCCTCTTCAGTAAGATAAAGCACTGTTTCTCGAGTAAGCAAACTCTGGGAAACAGCTGATACTAACTTATGAATGCCTCAGCCTAAAGAAATGGTACACATTCTGCAGGTCACTAGGAAGCAAAATGTTTGCCCTTCACATCTTATTCTGTAAATAAATGGTCTGTGGACCTCAACTATCTCCACACGACTCCTGGCTCTGGGTACACTTAAACAATGCCTTTAAACTTTCTGGGACAAGTAAAATACAGTTTAGTGCACAAAAGAGAGAATTTCCCAGGTGTCGCTAGTGGTAAAGAACCCACCTGCCAATGCAGGAGACTTAAGAGACTCCTGTTGATCCCTGGGTCTGGAAGAACCCCTGGAGGAGGGCAAGGCAACCCACTCCAGTATTCTTGCCTGAAAATCCCATGGACAGAGGAGCCCGGCAGTCTATACTCCAGAGGGTCGCAGAGTTGGACATGACTGAAGTGCTTTAGCATGACATAGCATGGCAGGCATAGAGGAGGATGAAAGTTTCAGATTAAAAACCTAGAAGATAAGAGCCAAATCTAAGACTCGTTGAAAGTGAAAGTGAAGTCGCTCAGTGGTGTCCGACTCTTTGCGACCCCATGGACTGCAGCCTACCAGGCTCCTCCGTCCAGGGATTTTCCAGGCAAGAATACTGGAGTGGGTTGCCATTTCCTTCTCCAGAAGATCTTCCCAACCCAGGGATTGAACCCAGGTCTCCTGAATTGTAGGCAGACACTTTATTGTCTGAGCCACCAGGGAAGATGAGCCAAACGAAGATCAGCCTAAAGGAAGACTCTTCAGGCTGAAGAAAATAAGGGGAGTAAATAACTTCATGTGCTCAGGTTATCACACTGACATCTCATCTTCATTCAGCATCAGACAGTGAACAGATTAATACTACAATGAAAACCTGAGATCAAATTACAGAAAGAGTTATTGGAAAAGAAACAATTAACACAGGATTAGACTGCCTACGATACTCTCTTCTATTCCTGGGAGTTTAGGTATAACACTGTTGACGTGGGAGGCTTGCTGTGCTTTCACAAACTGAAACCTCTTCCTAGACACACAGCTACCAACATGTAGTAATGATTTGCCATGGCTCCATGTACTCATCTAAGCCTGAGGTCCCTGTTTTCATCCTCTTGCCAGCCATCTTGTGACCATATTTGTACATATTAGTGCTTTCACCAGGGGGTATATGCATCAATAAGAGGAGAAGTTGAAATTAGATTAGTTAATTTGCTACTTCATTAAAAGCTGTGGTAAAAAGTCCAAAGAGAAAGGAGCTTGAAACTAGCTAAAATGAGGGGTTTGTATTGTAAGCAAATCTAAATTATCTATGTCCCCTACTCCTGCGGATAACTGGGAGTCAGCTGTGCACACATCTGTGGGTGTTTATAAACATCCACCATCTGTGAGAAGCTTATGGGTTGTAAATGGTGAGCTAATTAGTGAAATGCTAGTCATTCCTAATGACAGTTGTTATGGATAAAGGTTTTATCCAGGTTATATTGATCTCAGATCTTGTTGCTCATGGGAGGCCACTCTACATTTTATTACAAGACTAAGGACCCACACTAGGCTGCATAAGTCAGACATTAAAGATACATTATAACTAGATCAGGCTGCTAGTTTATGTATGTTAATGAGCTCTGCTCTTAACAGACCGAAGTGCTGACTGAGTTTGTCAAGGAAAAGAAGTTTTCAATCTGTGAAAGGGTCAACCAATTCTATAATCAATGACATTTTCATTTCTGTTCTACATACATACTAAACACATTCCATTCAGAAAATTAAGTTAATATAGAAGCAGACTAGTAATTCACACGAGACAATTCATTACTGAAAAGATCTGTTCATACACACACACACACATCTGCATACATACATATTTCCCCAAGTTCCTCTTATCAGTAACTTTTTCTAAACTCATATCTTTCTTTCACTGATCAAAGCATGGGGAAAACATTTTAAACAAGTTAACTTTCACATTTGTCCTACAGCCAAATGGAAAGACAAATAAAACAACACACTGCACATGGGGAGACACTGCTAGTCACTGCCAAATGCAAAGAGAGTTTTATCATAAAAGACTTTGTATTTTAATAGAGGACAATGTTACAAAATGAGTTGGAAAGCTAAACACATTTGATTGTTTGCGCTCTAACACAGTACATATTTTACTTAAAAATTAATTTGTAGAATATCAATGAGATTTCAGAGTCAAAAGAAACCTTGCTTTACGGATGAGAAGACTTTGTTCTGGGAAGGTAACTGATCTGCTCACTGTCATGGCCGGTAGAGCTGGGGTTGGAAACCCGGTCATGTGGACCCCTAGGCTGGGGCACTCAGCACTACAGCATGATGCTCACAGTCCACAACAGGGTGAACCTGGGCAAGTTAAAAACATGTCACTCCTTCCCTACTTCCTATCCCCGCGACCCTGCTTTATTTTATTCCCTTCAGAACTTACTGACTTCTAACACTACAGTAAATTCATCTTAAACACTGTCTTCTCTGCCAGGATATAAGCCTGCAAGGGCAGGGATGTTTGCTCCTTTTACAGTGCCATGACATACTACGTGTTCCGAAAGTATCTGTTAAATGAAGGCAACACTTTCACCATGACAGTAATAATCTAATAATTCTATTAAAGAAGGAAGGCACTCCAAGGCCAATTTGTGTATTTTTTGGTCAGAAATTTAAAACCACAAGAGTAAATCACAAAGAAACCTTAGGGCTGTCTTTTGTTCTGCTGGATAAGGTGTGATTAATGCTTTAAAAAAATCACAAAATGTTAAATCACATCATATATGCCAGATAAATAAATATGAAAACAAATTTCTATACTGAGAATCTCAGAGCCTTGGCACTGAAATCTGAGCTGATATCAGCTAAGGTGGAAGGAGGAGGAGTGACCCAGTTCCCTTCAAAGAGGATGACGGGACACGCAGTCTGTGTTACTTGACCCAGGTCCCAAGGCTCGGTCAGACTCCAGGGGGGAGCTTCCCCGAGCTTATATCCTCATGAGCTAACAAGATTTGCTCTTAAGTGGCCTTGGTTACTGTACTTACTAAAATGCCTAGGACAACTAAACTGTCTTTGTTAACAAAGAAATTTATTTCCTTCCTCTAAGAAAGAAGCTAACATTTATGTGCAGTTGTTGTGCCATAACCTTATGCCAGGTCCGTTCAGGCCTTAGCATGCCTGCTCAGTCACAGACATACCAGACTCTTTGCACCACCATAGGGTATAGCCCACCAGGCTCCTCTGTCCATGAGATTCTCCAGAAAAGAATAATGAATTGGGTTGCCATCTCCTCCCCCAGGGTTCTTCCCGACCCAAGGATGGGACCTTGTCTCTTGTATCTCTTGACCCTTGACCACTAGCACCACCTGGGAAGCTCAATTGCCATCCAAATAAAAAGGCTTGAAAGTAGAGATCCAAACTCAATGTGTCCTAAAGCTATATAGACATCATCCACCCTGTCATGAAAGTTTCTCCAGGCTCTGAAAACCCAATCAACAACAAAAGCCTATTGCTACTACCTCTAACTGCCTTTCCAATCCATCCAGTCTTCCTGTTTTGAGTACATCCTAGTTCAGGCATTTGCAATTTAACTCTTGCAAAATTGCAAGTCTCCTAATTTCTCTCAGTCTTTCTACTGCCCGCCATTTTCTAATCGATATGCTTTTTTGCTATCTGAACCATCTCTCTAAGAAGACGCTACCACTGATCTGCACAATGCCCTTGAAGTGTGCCTACAGGATGAAGGAAAAATCCAAAACACAGCAGCATACTCTCCCATCTTCCAATTTAGCTTCCTCTTTTATTACAGCTAAGTCACTTCAGTCATGTCCGACTCTATGCGACCCCATAGACGGCAGCCCACCAGGCTCCCCCGTCCCTGGGATTCTCCAGGCAAGAACACTGGAGTGGGTTGCCATTTACAGCTGTACTAAACACTCACCTGCTACTTTGGTTTTTGCTATGAAAATATGGATTTCATGCCTCTGTGACTTAATTCACTCAGGCCAGTAGATTTCCAGGCATGGAAGCCCTGACTTACATCACTATGTGTTGATTCAGTATCCACCTACTTCAGGATTCTGGAATTCTACAGAACAGCAGAGGCGTCAGCACAGCTGCTCAGATGCCAGCCCAACCTCCCTTCTTCCATAAAGTGGAAGTGTAAAGAACCATTCGAATACAGGAGCTCTCCACATAGGAGAGAACACACACCACATACCTGGGTTATAGACGGAAAAACCCCCATCTGGTGGGAGACTAGAAAACATGGAGAGTCCACACAGAGTGGGACCCCGGCACACTGCCCCTCATTCCAGAGGAAATGGGACCACACGCAGAATTTCCCATGGAGTCATGGAGAGTGGAATAAAGAGTGGAAGTGCTTTGTGTCCAACAAGCAGATCCAGGAAGCATCAGGCACGTGCACTGTGTGCCTAGATCTGGCCCAGGAGCAAGTGGGTTGCAGAACACCCCTTACCCCAGGACCTGAGAGCTGCAGGAGGAGCAAGGAACCCCCATGGACCCTGGCTGGGGAGACAAGCAGGCTAGAAAGCCCCATCAAAGAACTCAGATACACATCTCAGCATCACAAACCTAGACAGCAAGATAAAAACCAGAAACATCACTTAGCAAACAAAGGTCCGTCTAGTCAAAGCTATGGTTTTTCCACTAGTCACGTAAGGATGTGAGAGTTGGACCATAAAAAAGGCTGAGTGCTGGAGAATTGATGCTTTTGAACTGTGGTGTTGAGAAGACTCTTGAGAGTCCCTTGGACTGCAAGGAGAATGAACCATTCAGTCTTAAAGGAAATCAACCCTAAGTATTCACTGGAAGGACTGATGTTGAAGCTGAAGGTCCCATACTTGGGCCACCTGATGAGAAGAGTCAACTCATTGGAAAAGACCCTGATGTTGGGAAAGACTGAGGGCAGGAGGAGAAGGGATTGATAGAGAATGAGATGGTTGAATGGCACGATCAAATCAATGGACATTAGTCTGAGCAAACTCTGGGAGATACTGAAGGACAGAGAAACCTCGTGTGCTGCAATTCATGGGGTCGCAAAGAGTCAGCCACAACTTAGCAACTGAACAACAAGAACAAATGTCAGGGAGTAAAGGAGGTATCTAAGAGCAACCCATCAGATCTCATGGGTCATGATTCAAGAGCAAAGCAGACATCATTTTTACCAAAAGCAGGCAGAAGAAATTATATCTAAGCAGGGAGGGTGTTTGGTGTCCAGACAGAACTCAGTCAAGAAGAATACACAACCTTAGAAGTGTACCCCAAGCTGACTTTCAAGCTTGGAGTTCCTTTAGGGAGAGACCTTGGCAGGGAATTTCAAACATCAATAACTGGATTCTACACTAGAATTACTGAGCTAAAACACACAGAGAATTACCTAAGTTCTTTACCAATAGGCAGGCTGGTGGTTCAGAGTTAGAAATTAAACTGTATTTATAGAAATATTGTATCTTTGCGGACCTGAATTTGTTCTCTTGACTGAAATACCTATTTGATATCAATGCTATAGGAGCAACAAACTTGACAGATGTCGTATCTTGTAATGGGATTGGGTCAGTTTATCTTTAAGTCAGTCAGACAGTTCAGTCACTCACTCGTGTCCAACTCTTTGAGACCCCGTGGACTGCAGCACGCCAGGCCTCCCTGTCCATCACCAACTCCCAGAGTTTACCCAAACTCATCTCCATTGAGTCGGTGATGCCATCCAACCATCTCATCCTGTGTCGTTCCCTTCTCCTCCTGCCCTCAATCTTTCCTAGCATCAGGGTCTTTCCAATGAGTCAGCTCTTTGCATCAGGTGGCCAAACTACTGGAGTTTCAACTTCAGCATCAGTCCTTCCAATGAATATTCAGGACTGATTTCCTTTAGGATGGACTGGTTAGATCTCCTTGCTGTCCAAGGGACTCTCAAGAGTCTTCTCCAACACCACAGTTTAAAAGCATCAATTCTTCAGTGCTCAGCTCTCTTTATAGTCCAACTCTTACATCCATACATGACGACTGGAAAAATCATAGCTTTGACTAGACAAATCTTTGTTGGCAAAGTAATGTCTCTGCTTTTTAATATGCTGTCTGGGTTGGTCATAGCTTTTCTTCCAAGGAGCAAGCGTCTTTTAATTTCATGGCTGCAGTCACTATCTGCAGTGATTGTGAAGTGAGTTTACTCAAATAGAATGTGTACAATTGAGGGATTTTTGTCCTACAGACATGAATTTCATTAATATTTTAAAAGTGCTTATTGAACACCTGCTATGGAAAGATACTGTATTGAAACAGAAACTCACTTTGAAAGGTTTATTTTTTAAAAATGTGACTATTTTTGTATGAAAGAATTTTAGTTTGTAAATTTCTTAAGAAATTTGAGTATGTTTAATTTTCACATATAAAATATCATCCTCTGTCCTTCCCTTCTCCTCCTGCCCTCAATCTTTCCTAGCATCAGGGTCTTTCTAATGAGTCAGCTCTTCGCATCAGGTGGCCAAAGTATTGGAGTTTCAGCTTCAGCATCAGTCCTTCCAATGAATATTCAGGACTGATTTCCTTTAGGACGGACTGGTTAGATCTCCTTGCTGTCCAAAGGACTCTCAAGAGTCTTCTCCAACACCACAGTTTAAAAGCATCAATTCTTCCCTGATGCTAGGAAATTTTATACATGAAAATTTTCATGTATAAAATTTTCACGCAGCTAAATCAGAACATTAATTGAAGTGTCAAAATAACTATAGTAAATGTTTTATGTCATTTTCTTCTTTTTTCATATTTTATAGAAGATACATATCATCTAACGAATGAAATGAGAGAAACTTTTTACTCCAAAGAGGGCTCTGATAAGTTTTTAGGGACAGTACACCAAATTCTTGAAACATTTTTTTTATTTTCATAATTAGTTGACCTCTAATTGAAGTAGGGTAAAAGCAATCACACACACACACACACACACACACACACACACACACACACACACACACACACATGCTTCCCTCAGCTAAGCTGTAACACTGGGTAATTTCTCTACCTGATTCTAACAACGCTAAACACTGTTGTGGATACATCTCCCTTCTCTTCTTGGTGTTCCCTTTTTAGAGTCGATAGATGGCAATGAGTTTGTATTCTATTTCTAGTCCATCAAGATACACTGCTTTTAGGAATAGGATGGTGCAAAACATAAAATGGAAATTTCCTCTTGGGGAGGAGGAAAATTGGAACACCAACTCTCCTTCCCAAGTTTTCCCCCATGATGTGAGTGCAGTAGTTCTGAACAAAGCTTGCCAGCATTTGGGCTCTTCTAACTTTCCAGGCACAGAAGAGACAGTTCATAAATTCTCCACTATGCCTCTAAATGTATCATGAGGCCATTCTATGTTCAATCTCAGCAGATACCCCCATGATTCAGGAAACATCACTGTCTCAGATTGCAACACCAGGCACAGCAAAGTGCTGAAACAGGAGAATCAGTTAGAACACCAAGTTCCTTGAGCATCCCATGGAGTTCTCCAAAGGCTGCAGTCTGTGAGGAAGGTGAGCAAAGAGTAGGGCCTTTCTGCAAGGATCAAAGGTGCTTCCCATGATCACAGTGATACTTTCATCTACCAAAGCTGAAATCAGAGGATAACAGATAGAGACACACACTTAACAGATTTATTTACTTACTGATTTAACCTCAATCTAATAAAAATACTCCATGCAATGAAGAAATAGTGACTAACTACTATCAAAAATTACTATGCTTTTTTGAGAGCTCAACATTGCTCCATATTAAATAATGGAGGGCAAAGAAAGAGAAAAGTAAGTACTTTTATTTACCTGTGAAAACATAATCTAATTAGCATGGAGAATATCTATTGGAAACAAGTGATCATAATTCAATCAATACTTATACATCTTAAGTGCAATAGAAAACCTGCCTTCTTCTTAATTCTTGGCTTTTAAATAAAAATCCCTTTTGTTCACCAATCTTCTTGACTTTATGACATTTGAAGAATATTCTGAAGTTGAGCTAAAAGGAGGAAATGTTGCACATTGGGAAGCTTGGAACTAATGGCAAGTCTATGCAGTGGAGAGGGAATGGTTTTGGAGGGCACTGCAGGCTCCTCCTGCAATCATCCTTTACACAACTCTCCTGAAAGCTGGTGATGGAGCCTCTAACTCAACACTAATTTTGACAGAAATGTTTCTGCTTTGCAAGAGTTCCTTCATGAATACCACTAAGTTTAAAAATGAACATTCAAAGGATTCTATTAAACTAAAATTACTGTCACTCTCACCCATTAATGATAATTATTGGTGAAAGTTCGATGGTGACATAATTCACTCTAGCTGGCAATGTCTCTCGAGAATTGCTTGTTCCAAAAACAGTCAGTCATCTATTTTCTGTATTACAGCAGTCTGTCAAATTCTTCCTGCCTTAGGGCATCCTCGCCTGTGTAAAGGCTGTCCTCAGTGTTAACTTCATTAATATTACGCTGCTTCTAATTTTCTAGAAGAACATTGGCTATCTCAGGAAGGAAGCTATCCAGGAAACAATATTTTAAAATCCTATTACAAAATAATGTCTAATTTCATCTAAGCACTAATGCCTATTTATACCTTTTTCAAGTAACACATAAATATTCAATTTCTCTGGTTAATTTTCCCAGTCTGCCTAAGGGTACACTTAGTCATCATCAAAGGCCAAACACTACTGAGTTTCTTTTTACTCAGCAAGATAATCACTTCAGACTCGGAGCAACTTTCTTGACCAAGTTCAACACCACTGAATGAATTTCCTTCGACTTTAGGGATTTAATGTCAAAATGACCAAGAATCGGAAGAGAAGAGAGACGGCCTATTAATAAAGAAATAAACACCTGGCTCCCCCGTGCCTTTTTGACACATTGATATTTTCATCTCAAAAGACACACAAACAATAGCACAGGAACGCTGTGGACAAAGCACGGATGAAAGGGTAGGAGGACAATGGCCGTGCTGGCTGGATGGGGACCAACTGGCAGTCCCGGCTCTCGCTGGCACGTCAGAAGTTCAACTGCACAACTCTCCATTCCAAATGAACAGAACCTAAAAGTCAGGTAATCTGCTGCTGGAAATGCGTATCAATATTTTTTACTGATTTAACCACCAGATCCTCAGTTTGCAACGCAGATGAGCCAGTCTGCAAATGCACGCTTTGGCCATAGGAAGATTAAAAAAAAAGTTAATAGAACAGTTTTCATTTTAACTCTGTGTTACCCAACTGAAAGAATAATATCTATAGATTACTGACATATATTAGGAGTTGGAGACTTTTTCTCAAAAAACCAGTAGCAAATACGAGACAAACGGTCTGTGTCCCAATTACTCAGTTCTGCACTTGTACCACAGAGGCAGTCATAGACAATATGTAAAGATATGAGTGTGGCTATCTTCCAGCAAATATTATTTACAAAAATAAGTGCAGGCTGACTTGGCTCAAGAGCTGTAGCTTGATCTACATTTTTACTTTCCATGTAAATAACAATATGCTCAACTGAACACAAAAGGAAACAGATGTCTTTCAACCAGCTAACTATGTATCAATTTTTTGGCAAATCTTTTAAGTGTCTTTCTGGGTATTTGCTATGTGCACACAGTGTGCTAGGTCCTATAAAAAGAAGAATGCATAAGGCCATGCTCCTGAAAAATGCACAACCTATTAGAAGCATAAGACTAAAGCAAATAAAATGAGCATAACCAAATATTCAATACATAATTAATATGGCAAGACTATATTAGTTTATAAAAAAGAGACTGTCTACAATCAAGGGCAAATTTTCAGAGAAGACTTTTCGGAGAATGCAATAATTGTTAAATCACATTTTGTAAGATTCAGTCAGTTAAGAATTAGGAAAAAAGTACTGATGGCAGAGAGAACATCTGACATAAACTCAGAGAAGTAGTCATGACTAGGCCAGAGGTGGAGTGGATGGTATAACCAGTTCAACACAGAGGAGGAGAGTCACTGAAAAGTTCAAGGTTACAGTCTCTTATCTGTAAGCTCTGCAGTCAGCTATTTCAGAACTGAAGTCTTGCAGACTGCGCAAAGGTCAAAAGGTGTACACGTTGTAAAATCACAACAAATCCGGAGGAACTTAGAACTGCATCCTCTAATTAAAAATCATATTATTTCTGCAGCACGAATATTCACATTGGATGGAGCTGCCTATCAATTCAAGTCAGGTTTGGCATCAAATCAGTTTGGACACAAAAGTTTTTGATTTTCAGAGCACGATACATTTTTGAGTTGTAAAAGGGGTTGTAGATATATTTACTGTTCAAATGACCTAAACAATTCTGTGTTGGTTGAAATTTTCTCTGATTGGCTGCCCTGCACAAATCATACACACACACACACACACACACACACACACATATAATAGTTGAAAAAAAGGTGAAATTTATATCATCCCTGATATGTGTGTATACATATATATAAATAGTGTAAAGTGATAGATTGGATAAAGTAACAGTCGGGTTCAAAAGTCTATACCCTCTGGATCTAAAGCAAATGAAGGTTTATGGAGGCCTCTGTTTCTCAGGGTAAATGCTAAAAAAAGAGATTTATGTAACGTTTAAAGAGAATGCATTAGACTACAGAAATGAGATAAGTTTCTTAAAAGAGAGATTTGTGATCATGACTGAAAACAAGACAATATTCAACATCTATCCCTGAAATTAAGGATAACAACTTTCCATCAAATACAAATAATAATTCCACTCAGAACTGGCAATCTGACATGGAAGGGCTCATGGTGACAATGACGCACTGTTTGTATTCATAGCTACTGATTAGGGAGACAGTTATCTAAGGAGTACTCAAGATTATACACAAGGATGATGCCATTGTGATCGAGTCCTCAACTACATACAATAAACATAGCTGATGTTATTAGAGTTATAGCATCTTCGCACTGTAATAAGATCAAAATTATTGACTGAGTGACTGAACTGAACTGAGCTGAATATTATATAATTCTCAGAAGAAGGGCAATGCGAGTGATTTTTAAATATTGGATGAGCCATAAACCAATTAGTGTGAAGATGTACCATAATGATGTTTAACAAAGAAGCACACATTTAAAGTTAAAAAAAAAAAAAAAAAAAGAATCAAGGTTTCAAGGTTCATGGTGCTAGAGAAGTTTGCGAGCCTCCTCTCCTAATTTCTCTTTTCCGGGCCTTTTTCAAGGAGACAAAATGGCACGTAAGCACTGCACAGCCACACAGAGAAGACATCCGTGAGGCACACAAAAGCCACTCTCTGAGTGAGTTTCCACAATTGAAGCTGTGCTTTCCAGTGAGACACTCCTGCACACAAATGAAAACCTGCATTGTACTGGTGAGACTCTAGGAAAAGTCTCCCACCAGACAACCCTTGATTCTACTACATGGGGTCTCAGTCTCAATACACTCAGGGAAAAAAAAAGGTCACACAGTAGAGCTGGGGGTGGGGTGTCTCAGGGCACCCAGTAAAGCACACTAAGGTGTCTGTGCCCTTTCAAAAACACAGCACAGTGAGTTCCTGGGTCCCTAACCTCCAACCTGGGTCAAGCAGTGAAAATCCTGGTGACATTTTTGCTCCCTTCAGAGCTACTAAGCTATGGGCTCAGAACTATCCAGACCACTGAAAAATCCCTCCTCCAAATCTTTGAACAAGCAGAAGAATCAAAGAAGCATCAGGGAAGCACTCCTAATTTGGCAGTCCTCTCAGAACTTCCGAGGACAAAGGGAAGCACCTCTCAAAGGTTTTCAGAGAGGACAATTCTCCACATAGGTATAGTCCAGTGCCTGTCACCAATTACTAAGGTTGTTTTGGTCCCATTTTTCTCTATAATGGTTAAGTCGTCACCAGTAAAGGAATAACAAAAAATACAACCTTTGGGTTATTAACCTTATATCATACTAAATGAAGTAAGTCAGACAGAGAGAGACAAATACTATATGATATTACTTATATGTGAAATCTAAAGAAATAATACAGATCTCCTTATTTACAAAACAGAAACAGACTCACAGACATAGAAAACAAACATCATTACCAAAGAGGACAGGAGGAGGGGAGGGATAAATTAGGAGCATGGAATTAACAGATACACACCACTATATATAACATAAACAACAAGAATTTACTGTATAGCACAAGGAACTATATTCAATATCCTGTAATAACCTATGTGCGCATGCTGAGTCACTTCAGTCACGTCTGACTCTTTGTGACCCTATCTACTATAGCCCACCAGGCTACTCTGCCCATGGGATTCTCCAGCCAAATACTGGAGAGGGTTGCCATTTTCTCCTCCAGGGAATCTTCCCGACCCCAGGATCGAATCTGCATCTCTTAAAGGGTAATAACCTATAATGGAAAATAATCTAAAGCTGTAAACTTGAAATAATACAGTACTGTAAATCAACTATAGGCCAATTTAAAAATTTTTAAGAAATAAAAATAGAAATATGAACTCTGGTCAGAAAACATGAGTGCTGGCTTGCTAAATCTGTGACTATGTACAAAAGGAATTAATTGACTCTGATAAAAATAGTCTCCCAAGATCCTTGCAACTATTACATGCAGTAATGAACATATTCAGAGCCTGGAAAACAATATGTGATCTACAAAATGGTCGTGGGTAGTAGTAATAATAACAGTAATATTGGGTGTTATAGCTTTTATTACTAGTATCATTAGTATTATTTTATAAAATCTGAAGGTAAGAAAAAAAGCAATGCCAATTTATTATATTCTTCTAAGTAGAGAAATAAATTACTGTCTCTTATGCATCAATAGCCAAAAGATGCTACAAAACTGAAAGCACTAGAAAAGAGATAAAACTAGGCTATATGCAATTATGGAAAATAATCTAAGTTTTATATATATGTAGAGGAAAGGGTAAATGTCAGTCCTTTGTAAAAGCAAGTACACACATTAACTGCATCTCTGTTGAGAGTGGCAGAGACATTCCCAAGCAGTATTTCTGTAATATGCACTTCCTCTAAAATGGAGGCCTAATTGCTTAGTTACTCCAAATTGCAAAATAGAAAACAAAGGAGCAGTTTTGGCCATGTGGGTAAACAACAGATTTCTAAAAGCTAATTATCTCTTTATTTAATAGACTGAAGTTGTACCAAATGAGACATTTAAGTCTAATAAATAATAAACAAATTGCAACCTAAAGACTAAAATGTAGAAGCTGCTCATATAGTTTTTATTGCTCCATTAAATAAGCTCTTATTTACTTCCTCCACAAAACATAATTATATAACACTGGGTCCATTTCAAGACCATTCTGATGCACAGTTTAAAAATTAAGTGAATCAACTTACATACTTGGGAAATCTTAAAGCATAATACTTGAATTCTATTATCAAACACCCTATTCTTTTCCATGATTAAGAAATCGAAGTGCAGTTTTGAAAAAGTCATACATAATCACATAAATTCACTATTCGTCTCACTAGAAATGATCACATATAATGATAGCTATGCACTTTAAATTTTAGTGCCTATACTTACAAATTTTTACATTAGATATTTAAAACTTTCAGTATCTTGCAAATTAAAATAACTCAAATTTAAACATCAACTTAGAAAATGTATTCAAAATTCAACCAATTAAACAAAGACATCTTGAAAATGCAGTTGTTTGTTTGTTTTATGTAATATCAAACCATTCAAAAAAAAATAACCACAAACTGCACATGTGAATATTTAAGAGACCTCCAGGCTCATCATTTCCAAACAGAACGAAAATGAGACAAACGGCATTTTAATCCCATCACATGATAACACCAGACGTGGTGCTGCTTAGTCTTGCTGCTCTAAAGGGTTTTTAATGCTGCATTTTTCTTCTCAGTAAAACTTAGCACACTATTCAGTGTTTTTATTTTCATTCTACTAACAAAAATAACATTCTGAAATGATAGTGATAATAAATAGTAGACTTGAAAATAGTTGTCTGCTCTCTTGCCAAGGGCAAGTAATGATTTACGATGGATAAGAAAGAGCAGGAATTAAAATTACTCCACTACCTCAGGTGGTGATGCAAGAATTCGTACCTCTGTGAAAATACAGTTCTTATTTGCATGATGAAAATACTACAGTCATAAAAATAGGTGGCAGGAAGCTCCCTGTGTGTTTAGGGCAGGGCTGGGTTGAAGATTTTTCTCCCCTCTATCATTCAGGGCTATGTGTTCTACACACAAAAACAAGACAAAACAAACTGTTCCTGATCCAGAGAGGTGACAAACACAACTGTAAATTAAACAATGTGCCCTTATATTTTCTTCAGATAAAAGGAAAGTCAGGCTGATAACTTCTACAAAGATTACAGTAATAGTATGTTCTATATGAAAATAAGAACACCCGGAAAGAAATACATGAAATTTTAGCTGATCTTCCCAGTAAGATGTTTAAAAAGTTCACAATATTAGCATATATAGGATAGTAAATCACATGAGCCTATTTATCCTAACAGTTTATAAGGAGTTTTGTAACCAATACTTTAAATTAGTAAGTCTGCTATCTTAATATTCTCCTGAGTTCTGAGGACCAAAATTCATCAAGTGCACTCACAAACACAGCCAGTCTCCATTTCTATTTCATTATCTTGTCTTACTTTACTTCACATAACTTTTTATAATCTGAAATTATCTTATATATGTGGTTATGTATAAGATAATTACAAATATAAGATAAGATAATGACCCTCGTATTAGAATTTTAAACTTCATTACAACAGAAATCTTATTTATCACTGCAATTCTAGCACACTAAGGGGGGGGAGGGAAACTGGCTGAATAAAAGAAACAAAAGTGGCATAGCTATTACTTTTTTCTATACCAATAAAATAATAATGGAAGACCTCAGCACTTATATTTTTCATAATATAATATCCAATGACAAACAGCATGTTCTACATCTAATATGGAAAGAATAAGGTTACTTCATATTTGTACTGTTTTTAAATATGAAGAAAGGTATCAACAAATCAGTAATAATATATTTGATACTTATATGACTTACTTGGTTATAACAGCTACAATAATATTGAGACTGAATACCTTGTTTTTCTATGCTAATAATCATGGTATGTTTAAAGGAAAATTAAAGACCATTCAGAATAATCATTATTTACTGGGATTTCAGAAGAGGTCTTTTACTTTAGTGAGAAAATGATATGTTTATGTACCATAAAATTTGGAATATAGCCCTAGATTCTAGATCCTTTAAAATTCTATAGTCTATAAGAAAAAACTTGAGTTCCCAAATTTTCAAATGTTTTCAAAAGAACTACATCACAGCTTTCTGTTGTAACAAAAGTTGTATCATCATTTATCAAAAGGCTTTGATTAAACCTTTTAAAAGTCACACATAATACATAATATTTTTAAGATGTATTCAAGTATTTATTTAATAGTTTATATAAGTCAATGTCAGCCAGAATATCCTTTAAAGAATACTCTCCTGGAAAATGACAGAATGTATGGTATAAATGGGCCTCAGCATCTAAAGGTTTTGGAAATTCCTATCAAGTGAGATGGAGAAGGAAATGGCAACCCACTCCAGCGTTCTTGCCTGGAGAATCCCAGGGATGGGGGAGCCTGGTGGGCTGCCGTCTATGGGGTCTCACTGAGTCGGACACGACTGAAGTGACTTAGCAGCAGCAGCAGCAGCAGCAGCATAAGTGAGAGCCTTACATTTATTTGAGACTCATCCATGATGATACTTTTCAGACCATGTTGGGGTAAGAATAGTATGAAAAATGTTCTATAAAATAATCCAGTAGGTCATAATTAGCAAAGGATGCAACAGAAAACTTTAATTTATTTTAAAATAAAAATATTCAATTTATTTTAATAATTAAGAATAGAAAAGTAACAACCTTAACACAATATAAACAAACTATTGGCCATAAATGATGGTTAAAAATAGAACAGTTTTGACAGAACTCAGAAAC
Organism: Bubalus kerabau; assembly: GCF_029407905.1. Taxonomy (NCBI): domain Eukaryota; kingdom Metazoa; phylum Chordata; class Mammalia; order Artiodactyla; family Bovidae; genus Bubalus; species Bubalus kerabau. The sequence continues at coordinate 3,353,829 of NC_073635.1, read as the reverse complement.
AGATTCCAGCATATTAAAAATTACATGTCAAATATATAATAACTAAGAAAGAATTACAAATAAATGGAGAAAATAGTATTACAAATAACTTAAACTAAAAAAAAAAATTGAAGTAGAATAAGAAATTATCAAAGGAATGATTTTCTAAACTTAGCTATGATAGGAAAAAAATCACAAAAGCAAAGATTACAATAAAATATTACATAAAAAGGAAGCAATTTATATATGGAATCTAGAAAGATGGTACTGATGAACCTATCTGCAAGGCACATGGAGACAAAGACAGAGACTTATGGGCACAGAGGGGAAAAGAGAGGGTTGGAAGAACTGAGAGAGTAGCACTGAAACATATGCATTACCGTATCTAAAATTATTAGGTTGGTGCAAAAGTAATTTTGGTTTTGCATTGTTGAGCTTTGCCATTTGATACAGTAATACATGGTTATGTTATTAAAAAAAAAGTAATAAAAAATTTAAATGTAAATATTGATACATAATGAACACATAAATCTATGAGAAAAATAAGACAACACCACTCACAAAGGAAGAAATACAAATGTACTGTAGACATTTGGAAAGAATTCTCGTTTCAGTAGTATTCACAGAAATGCAAGTTAAGATAATAAAATACAACTTTTTAATCTATTAGGTTAACAATAACCTTACAAAATGAGAAATATCAAACCAAGGCACATTCATAAACTAAATATTAAAAGTTGGTGAAAGTAGAAAAATATTTCTGGAAATCAGTTTGGTAGCATGCACCAAGAATCTTAAAACTATTTAACCTTTTTTCTTTCATATTCTAATAATTACAAACACTTTTCAATTACTTATGCATTAGGTATACATAAATAACTATCACACAGAAAAGTTGAAAATAAATATTGCTCTATGACCTCATACTAACAAATATAAAATTAACTGCAAGTTAAATTAGACATGATACTTCCAATGGATGCAATAACATAGATATTAAAAATTACAAATTAAAAATCACAATTTACATAAAATGAAACATTCTGGGAATTCGGGAAGTAATGTGAGACACTAAACTGTCTGTTGGCTAGAATCATGTAACTATTGTTAAAAGATAGAAGCTTTTAAAATTGAAAGAAAAACGGGTCAAGATATTAACAGTGATTCTTTGGATTATGGTCTTTTGATTCAAATACTTTTTAGGTATCTTCTATAACATGAAATTACTATTTTCAAATTGGAAAATAAAATAAACTTAGGGCTTCTCAGGTGGCTCAAAAAGTAAAGAATCCACCTGCAATTCAGGAGACCCAGGTTCGATCCCTGGGTCAGGAAGATCTCCTGGAGATGGGAATGGCCACCCATTTGTCTTCTACAACATGAAAATATTATTTTCAAATTGAAAAATAAAATAAACATAGTTATCTTTAAAAATGGAAGCTTCCGTCAGAAGAAAAAGAAATTTAAATGAAAATATTATTAAGATTACATTGGATACGAAGGTTCATTAAAATTTTTGCTTCCTGTCAGGTTTCAACTTTCCAGGTTGATTGCTAAGAGGCTTTGTATGACAGACCCTTAGGTAAAATCCCCACACAATACACAGTTAACTGCCATCAAGCAACCCATTCAGATGACTTGTTAACCAAAACTCAATGAACTAATAATGTACAAACACCTGAATGTCTGGTAAACTAGACAGTAATATATTATTTTAAAAGGTTTCCAGAAGCATCTTTTAAAAATCAATGCTAAATTGTCCTGATCTACATTATGTTAATACTTTAAGATATTTCTGAGAACACTTTATGAATTTCAAGTGTACTCTTATAAACAAGAAATTGTGCTTGGACGATTTTTTAACCCCTGGGAAAAACTTGTGCAATACATTATGGTACTCAGCTTGCTTTATTAAAGATAAAATACATCTGTAAAAATGGAAGTGAAGAAGGAAAAAAAGGCATCTTGGTTTTTACCCCCAGGGAAACTTCGGGTGAATTTGCAGCCCTAAGTTGTAAACTATGGTAATTTAGCAGTGAGGATGATAGATTTTAATTAGTCTTCCAGTCCTTTGTGGCTTGGAGGTGGAAGAGCCAGGATTTTGAGGGCGTAAAAATATAACTATATTTTACCTCTTTTGCTTCTAAGTTAATGATACCTTTTAAATTTAGAAAATACACATATATGTTTCTGCAAAACAATAATTTTTGTACTTTTTCTTTTCAATTTTTTCTAAAAACTTTTTATTAAAAAAAATTTCAAAATAGAGAATTTCAAAATTTCAAAGTAGAGAAAATGGTATCGTGAACATAGCCTACCCTCCAAGTACCCATCACTCAACTTTACTAAGTATTATTTGTAGTCAATCTTGTGTCATCCATACACATGCCTATTCCAGTCATGCAAGGCTATTTTGACTGAAATCTAAGACATTACATCTCTTCATCTTTAAAACTTCACCATGAGTCTCTAAAAGACACTTTAAAACATATTCACAACAATGTTGTAATAATGTCTACAAGAAAAAACTAAAGCATTCAAATTTTTCAGACTACGTTTTTCTACATTTGTTTGGACTGCAGTATACATGAGTTCCATTTATAACAGCTGGTTGATACGTCTCTTAATCATTAAGTGTCCCCTCCATCATTTTCTCCCCCTTCTTTAAGAGTATTTTGTTAAAGAAAATAGGTTACCTGTCCTGTAGACTTTCTCACAGTTTCCTATAGTTGTTAATTTATTCACTTAAATAAATTACTGCAGACTAGTTATTTAAGTAGTAGCCAAAGAAATGCTCATATAATGGAACTACAGCAAAACCACCCATGACCAATGTCAGAATGAAAACACTACTTGTTATTGATCTGAAGTGGGGAAAGCCCATAAAAGAAAGAATTGCTCTACTGTTTAACTACAGAAATAAGTGAACACGTCTTCCTTTTTCACAGAAGGATATTAAACTGCCGACTAATCTTGGTACACAATATAAATAGCAAATATGATAGTACTCACCAGTCTTCATCTCTAATAAGCGCTTTTTCTTTTGTTGGCGTTCAAATCTTTCCTTCTCTGCCAATTCTTTGGCTATCCTGGCACGTTTTTCTTTTTCCTCTTCTTCTCTCTTTTTGACATTCTCCTTCATTGCTTGCTGTTATAAACAAATTTTGGAAAATGATCCATTTTAACCACAATGATTAAACAAAGAAAATGTAAAATTATTCACCTGTAAAACTGTAGTTAAATATCTTTTAGGTAATGGTTACTTCTTTAATTAGTAACACAGTCTTTTAAAAGATTAGCACATGAACCCTTGTTAAATGTATTATGTATCTAAAAATACAACTGTTACGTTTAAAGCACCTGCATCTTAGTGAAATCAACTAAGAGAAGGAAGACAGAAACTAAAAATAAAAAAGGACTTAATTTACAAATCAAAACTGTTTTCCTATATGTACTTCCAAAAGAGTGCTTAGCAAATGTATTACTCTCCCATACCTCCTTTAGTAAGTAAACCGCTGAGTACAAGAAAAATAACTGATGAAAAAATGATAAAGAGCAGAAATATCGTAATGATTACCTTATATGACAATCTATGTTTAACAATTTCTTTCATACAGACAGAAGTATCAGAAGGATGACTACAGAAATACATGGCATTTCCAAGTCTGGGCCTCTGACTGTTCATCAAATCCAATAATGACAAGTGAAACATAAGATCTCAATAGATATGAGATCAGTTATTTCTGTACTTTTTATAAGCTTTATGCAAATCAAGAAATGCCATTCCTGTGGCATTTGTAGGAATCAGCAGGTAAACTTGAATTTCTCAAAGTGCCAACAAACAGCATGTCATCATATTACAATCTCCTGTGGAGACTCAGGCTTCCCAGTACTGATGAAGTCAAAGAGGTTATCTAATTGTTAATTTATCACTAATAGAATTAAGTAGAAAAGTGTATAATTAAACAAGTATGTGCCATGTTATTTTGGTGAGGCTTTAATCTTCTTGACTATAATATTTTTTTTTTTAAACCCAAGAGATGGGGCAAGTCCTTCATTAGAAATCAAATAATAAAGTTTGGTATTACTGATCAAAACAATTAAAAGGAAAACTGCAAGGGAAAAAAGGAGAAACAAAAAGAATAGAATAGAGGGAGTATTAACTCATCCATGCAAAGAACATTTACTGAGAGACTGAGTTGTAAATGCATACATGTGAGCATGCTCAGTCTCTCAGTTGTGTCCAGCTCTTTCCAAGCCCCTAGACGGTAGCCCTCTAGGCTCCTCTGTCTCTGGGATTTTCTAGGCAAGAATACTGGAATGGGTTGCCCAGCCCTCCTCCAGGGGATCTTCCTGACCCAGGGATTGAATCTGAGTCTCCTGCTTCTGCAGCACTGCACGCAGATTCTTGACCACTGTGTTACCTGGGAAGCCCTAACAGTAAGTGGTACTGTATTAAAGACTTGAGATATATATTAATAGATCTAAAACAAGTTTACATTCTGTGTGATAGGCTGGGTCCCGAGGCAAAGACAGATTATAAACAATTAAAATCTCTAACAAGTATAGTACTACAAAAAAAAGGAGGGATGTGATAGAATTCCTGGAGAGTTATTTTATCTTAGTTGGTCAGATAAGGCTTCCCACTTGGTCTTAGTGAAGTGACATGAAGTTGCTCAGTCGTGTCCGACTCTTTGCGACCCCATGGACTATAGCCGACCGGGCTCCTCTGTCCATGGGATTTTCCAGGCAAGAATACTGAAGTGGGCTGCCATTTCCTTCTCCAGGGGAACTTCCCGACCCAGGGATCAAACCTGGGTCTCCTGCATTGTAGACAGACGCTTTACCATCTGAGCTACAAAAAGTCAAGGAGCTATCTAGGTAATGATCTGCTGCTGCTGCTGCTGCTAAGTCACTTCAGTTGTGTCCGACTCTGTGCAACCCCAGAGACGGCAGCCCACCAGGCTCCGCCATCCCTGGGATTCTCCAGGCAAGAACACTGGAGTGGGTTGCCATTTCCTTTTCCAGTGCATGAAAGTGTAAAGTGAAAGTGAAGTTGCTCAGTCGTGTCCAACTCTTAGCGACCCCATGGACTGCAGCCTACCAGGCTCCTCCATCCGTGGGATTTTCCAGGTAAGAGTACTGGAGTGGGGTGCCATTGCCTTCTCCAGGTAATAATCTAGGGAGAGCCAAATGCAAAGGCTTTTGGTGGGCTGGCAAGAGAAGAGGCCAGTACGGTGGTGTTAAATGAGGTTAGGAGGTATGCAGGGACCGGATCATTTAGGATATTCAAGAACAAGATGAGGAGTTACAGTTTCCTTCAAGGGAACTAGGAAACAACAAAAGATTTTCAAGTAAGAGAGTAAAACTAAGATGCAAGGCTAATGAAGCATTTTTGTTCCAAACTACCTTTTCAAAGATATGAACAGTCTTAGAAAATAGAGGCAGTGTTTCCCTCTTAAGCAAGTGGATTTGTTTCCTGTCCAGAATGATAAACTGGGGCAATGGTCAAATAGTCTTAATTCTGAAAGAAGACTGGGTTTTCTATATTCAGGATTTCCCTCCAGCAATACAAAGCCCTGTGAGTGTAGGTATTAAACCCAGCCCTTTTCAGATTGCCTTGTGGGAATTCTGAGCTCAGAAATCCACAAATCTGTTTACTTTGGCTACTATTTTTGCTATAATAAGCTATTCTTCATTTCTGACCCATGGTCTTTTGGCTTCTACCAACATTGATGAAATTATGGAAATCAAGAAACTTTGGTAAATTCTCAGAAACTTCACAGATCATGACATATATTAACATTAACTGCTATTGGTAAGCTATGAAATTCCAGCTCCAAAAATACACATTTTAATATGCAATTAATTGTTTCCTCAAAATGGAATCTGCATCCTCTATTCTGGCTCAGAATAATTCTGTTCTAGTTCACTACAATGAAAGCACTAAGAGGCAGACGCAATACCTGAAAGCTGCTTACAGTTTATGTTTTCTCTGCTATATGCCTTCATATTGATGTAGCATACATTAAGCACCAGGTATAGGACGACAGCTGCTATAAAAACCAACGTAGGCTAGGAAAGGAGAAGGCAACCCCAAAGTAGAAAATAAGTGTGCTCTTAAAGGCAAGTGTGTATGCCTCTGTGTGTGTGTGTGCACCCATGTAAGTATATGGAAGATGGGAAAGGAAACCTGAACAGTGGTAGAGAAAAGGACAGGCAAATACATGGGGATCAAACTTGTTTCTTGTTTGAGGGAGGAGTAAGAGGAACAGGTAATAGGTAAAAATATCATGTAGCTTTTCTTTGAAACTTATTAAAGTATACAATTTCCAGATGTGAATTTTCTACTTTAATGACTACATGCATTTCAATGAGAACATCAAATGGGTAACCTATTACTAGATATAATTGTCACGCCTTTTTAGTACTCTTTGGGTAATAAAAAGTCAAAATTACGACTCAGGATCTATAGAAATAATGTTTAGCTTGAGAAATAAGGTCTGAAGGGGTCCTTAATGCTATATTGTTCTATGGAAAATGCACTATCGATTTCCATTTAAAAGACTATTTCATTTAAAAATATCTTATTCTGACATTAGAAGAATTATAGCTGGAAAAATACCAACAGACAGCACAGAAAGAGGTATTTAGTCTGAAAATACTATCTCAGTTCAAGTGGTAATTTGGTGTTTTTTTTTTTATGCTAAATTTTGAGAAGTAAAAGTAGCCTAAAACAGAAAAGTTGGTCCTAAAACCACATTATTCTAGATGTAATTGCCTATTAGTTTCTTCAGTTCCAAAATTTGAAGCCAGAAAGGAAGTTGAGGGTGAGTCATATATGAAGATAAGAGCTTCTCAGGTGTTACAGAGGTAAAGAATCCGCCTGCCAATGCAGGAGACACAAGAAAGGTGGGTTTGATCCCTGGGTTGGGAAGATCCCTAGAGTAGGAAATATCAACCCACTCCAATGTTCTTAACTGAAAAATCCCATGGACAGAGGAGCCTGGCAGGCTACATGGGGTCACAGAGTTGGACATGACTGAGGGACTGAGCACACACATGCACATACATGAAGATAGTTAGCTATCAATTTCTTTACATCATCCTATGCTTTACCTGGTTTACTACATAGTCAGTTGGCAAATAAAGTGCACTGCCCCCAACTGTCACCTATGTAATACCAAAAGAAATCCTGCGTGCTTGCAGAACTTGCAGACACAACCTGGTGCGTGCTTTTGTCTGAAAGATCCATGGGCTTACCAATCTAGAGCAACAACAGAGGGCTTTCAACCTTCAGACACATCTGGACTACTCATGGCGAAGGCATAACCAATAATCCACCTCCGTTTCTAAGGCTCATGTGCTTTTAATAATAACAAAAGACTCTAAAGTATCTATAAAAATACAGTAATAAAAATATACAGGTATACTAATGAATGTATGTATACATACATGTATGTTAACAAACAGATCCACTGGAGGAGGGCATGGCAACACACTCTAGTATTCTCGCCTAGAGAATCCCATGGACAAAGGAGCCTGGCGGGCTACAGCCCATGGGGTCACAAAGAGCTGGACGCGACTGAAGAACTATACATACACATGTGCATGTACGCACACGTATGGGTGCATGTGTGTGTACTCTGGAAGGAAATAAAATACACCAGTTCACAATTGTTTTACTATAATATATGCTTTCTACATAACTAAATGCAATAACAAGAACTTTGTCACAACTAGTTTAAATATACATTACAGCATTATACAACATATTTTCTCTCAGAGAAACCAAAATAACCTAAAGCCAGTAAAATTAAACAGATGTGTAGGAACGTAAAATTTAGAAGTCTGGCACTGTAATCCTCTATAAGATGTGCCTACTAAAATCATTTTTTTTTTTTTTTTTAGTTTTTTTGATATTTGCCGTATCCTTTATTGTAAACTACTATGATTTGTTTTCTTCACTCAACATTATATTTCTAAGATTCATCCATATGTTTATGTATAAATTGTGCTTTCTTGTCACTGTTTATAAAACTAAATTGGGTTTTATTGTTTACTCTTCTGTCAGTGGGATTTGGGTTGTTTCCAATTCTTGACCTATGATGAATCATGCAGTTACAGACATTCTTGTACATTTCCCTGTGTATATATGTAAGAGCTTTCTTTTTTTTTTTTTTTTTTTTGTAAATGGCAGGTCTCATTGATTCTTAGATTTGTTTAGAAACTGCTGACAGATACTCTTTAAGTGAAAGAGCACACTCCTTCATTATAGAACATAACATTTTAGAACATAAGGACTGAGATTAATGTTTGTCTCAATTCTAAAAAACACATAAATATAAAGGTTTTAGGTTCCATTGTGGGTGAAGATAAAATAGTTTGAAATTCACTGCTTTCTAGGATAGGAGCACAACTGATGAACAAAAGAAGAGGTTCATCTTCCGTTTTTCTACTAAATGAGGTCAAAATGCTTTCAAAGTGACTGAGTATACTCCCACCATCAATACATAATCATAGCTGTTTAACATACTCACTAATACTGTTATCAGTCTTTTATCTATACAGCAGGTATATAATAGTATTACATCATGTTTTTAACCTGTATATCTATGGTTACTAATTCAAGCATTTTCTCACCCGTTTACAAAACATTTGCATTTCCTATTCTAATGAAATGCCTCTTCATATCTCTTATCCACTGTTTCATTATATTATCATTTTCTTAATGATTTACAGCTTTTTAAATATTCTGGATACCATTTTTTGTTAACTTTATGCTTTTTAAAGCATAAATATCCAGCATGTAATTTCCTGGCTTTTACATATCATTGTGCATTATTTATGTTGCCTTTTTGTAAAGAGAAGTTCTCAAATTTACATAGTAGCCAAAAACCTCTTTTCCTTCATTGTTCATACCTTTAATACATTATTTAAGAAATCCTTCTGTACATGAAAGACAACAATATTCTTCCATGTTTTCTCCTCAAATTCTTAAATGATGTTGTTCATATTTCAGCACCTATGTTATTTAACTGGGATCAACATTTGTGAATACATTTGTGAGTAAAATGAGGTATGATTCCTCATACCTCATTTTATTTAATTTTTTCACATGAAAAATGAGTTGACCCATAATGATTTCACAAATAGCCTATCCTTTCCATCATTGACTTAACAAAGCCACTCATCTGGATTTTAAGTGTTGATGTTTTGGAGCTGTTTCAGTCCATTTGATCATTGTATCCATGTCTGCACCAATACCATGCATGTGTGCGTGGTAAGTTGCTTCAGTTTGTCCAACTTTTTGCGACCTTGAGGACTGTAGCCTGCCAGGCTCCCCAAGCATGGGATTCTCCAGGCATAAATACTAGAGTGGGTTTCCACGCGCTCCTCCATGGGATCCTGCTGACACAGAATCAAACCCACGTCTCTTACGTCTCCTACAAAGGCAGGCGGGTTCTTTACCAGTAGGGCCACTCATTCTGTTTTAATTATTATAGTGTATTAAGGTGAGCCATCTTCACCAAATAATGGAAATTTAACTCTTAGCTAATACAGTACAGTATTCAAGAATAAAAAATATAAAAACTGGAAAAGAAGAAGCTAATTACATCTTATGTTATCTATGAATAATTCAAAAAGGAACCAACAGGAAAATTATTAATAAGAGACTTTATCAATGGAATATATAGAATGAACTACATTTTATACACTAGTTATAAAATATTGGAAATTGTACTTTTTCAGAAAAAATCATTTATAATGAAATAATAAATGATAACAAAGAGAAGATACAGACAAAAGATTTTTTTTTCTTCTTTAGAAATGACTTCACTATTCTCAGGCCTTTGCTTTGTCATCTATAGTTAAAAACAGACTTATTAAAGTTGTTGAAAATGCCTATTACGATTCTGAACAGAACTACTGATTCTGTAGTTAATATAGAATTTATATCTTTATATTAGTATTTAATCTTTCCACGTATGAACATGATATGGTTCTCCATTCAGTTTTGTCTTTTAAGAAAGTGAAGGTGAAAGTCACTCAGTCATGTCTGATTCTTTGTGACCCCATGGACTATACAGTCCATGGAATTCTCCAGGCCAGAATACTGGAGTGGGTAGCCTTTCCCTTCTCCACAGGAACTTCTCAACCAGGAATCAAACCCAGGTCTCCCGCATTGCAGGCAGTTTCTTTACCATCTGAGCTACAAGGGAAGCCCAAGAATATTGGAGTGGGTAGCCTATCCCTTCCCCAGCAGATCTTCCCAGTACAGGAATCAAACCGCGGTCCCCTGCATTGCAGGCAGATACTTTACCAACAGAGCTACTGTCTTTTTAAAGTCTACTGAAAAAAACTTAGTATTTACACCATTCAGGTCTTGGGCATCTTTTGTTATCTGTATCTTCTCTCTGTTGCCATTTATTATTCCATTGTAAGTGATGTCTTTCTAAAAAATATAATTTCTAATATTTTGTAACTAATGTATAAAATGTAGTTCATTCCATATATTTCATTTATAAAGTCTCTTATTTTTAACAATTTTCCTGTAGGTTCCATTTTGAACTATTTATAGATAACATAAGAAGTAATTAGCTTCTTCTTTTCCAGTTTTTATATTTTTCTTTCTTGAGTACGTACTGTATTAGCTAAGAGTTAAAATTTCCATTCTTAGGTGACAGAAATTCACATTGCAGGACAGAAGTTTCAACTAGATTATTTCCTTTGTTTTAAAAACTAAAAAAGGGCTGGATTTTATTAAGTGTTTTCTCGATATATTGAAACTATTAATGTAGTGATGTAAATAGTCTAACAAAACACACACTTCCATTTCTGAGATAAACTCAACTTGGACATGGAGAATGTATCCTTTTGAACATTTGGTCATAATTTTTTTTACACTCTATTAGTTTAGAATAATTATTTAAAAATTGAGAAACCTCATCTATAAAACTTTTTAGGCCAAGTATTTAATTTTTTGGCAGATTTGAAAAGTCATTAAATTAAAATTATTTTGGAGAAAACTCTTGAGAGTCCCTTGCACTGCAAGGAGATCCAACCAGTCCATCCTAAAGGAGACCAGTCCTGGGTATTCATTGGAAGGACTGATGTTGAAGCTGAAACTCCAATACTTTGGCCACCTGGTGTGAAGAGCTGACTCATTGGAAAAGACCCCAATGCTGGGAAAGATTGAGGGCAGGAGGAGAAGGGGACAAGAGAGGATGAGATGGTTGGATGGCATCATTAACTCAATGGACATAGGATTGGGTGGACTCTGGGAGTTGGTGATGGACAGGGAGGGCTGGCGTGCTGCGCGGTTCATGGGGTCGCAAAGAGTCGGACACAACTGAGTGACTGAACTGAACTGATAAGACCTATTCAAGCTTTCTGTTTCCTTTAAAGTCAGTTTCAATTCGAAATCTTTTTCCTTAGGAACTTATCTATCTCATCAATCTTTCCAATTCTGGCCTGCAAATTTCTTATACTATGCTTTCTCTTTTTAGTATCTTTTACATCTAGAGTTATATTCCTTCTTATATTCTCAATACTCTTTTTTTTTTTTTTTTCTTTAATCAATCTCTTCAGAAGTTTAACTTGTCTTTCCAAAATAACCACATTTTGGTTTTAAAAATTCTCTAAAGTCACTTTTCTCCCTTCATTTCCTTCTGTTTTTTTTCCTGGACTGTATAACTGTTTATAAATTTCTCAAGTCAGATGCTTAGTTTAGTAACTTTGCTTTTCTGGTATTTTATTTTTTTTTAATTTACTCATTTTTTAATTGAAGGATAATTGCTTTACAGGATAATGTTGTTTTCTGTCAAACTTCAACATGAATCAGCCATAAGTATACATATATCCCCTTTCTTCTGAACCTCCCTCTCATCTCCCTCCCCACCCCTCCCCTCTAGGTTGATACAGAGCCCATGTTTGAGTTTCCCGAGACATAAAGCAAATTCCCATTGGCTATCTATTTTACATATGGTAATGTAAGTTTTGCTGAGGCTGAAACTCCAATACTTCGGCCACCTCATGTGACGAGGTGACTCACTGGAAAAGACCCTGATGCTGGGAGGGATTGGGGGCAGGAGGTAAAGGGGACGACACAGGATGAGATGGCTGGATGGCATCACTGACTCGATGCACATGAGTTTAGGTGAACTCCGGGAGTTGGTGATGGACAGGGAGGCCTGGCGTGCTGCAATTCATGGGGTTGCAAAGAGTCGGACACGACTGAATGACTGAAGTGAACTGAACTGGATGTAAGTTTCCATGTTACTCTCTCCATTTAATACAAAGACTAGCATATACATTTCTTTATATCACTATTTCTGTGCCCCACAAATTCTGATTTATTTTAAATACTGTTCTGGTCTATTTTTTTCTATGATTTCTTCCTTGATACATGAGCTACCTAGAATGTTTTTAGATTTTTTTCTAAGTGGTTTTAAAACATCACCCTTTTAAATTTTATTTCACATTTCATATTATTGTGGTCAATGAATAAAGCTGAAATTTAGAAATTTATTAAAATTTATTTCAAATCTATTGGATAAGGAAATGGCAACCCACTCCAGTATTCTTGCTGGAGAATTCCATGGACAGAGGAGCCTGGTTGGCTGCAGTCTATAGGGTCAGAGACAGTCAGATCCAACTAAAACAACTCAGCACACACACATTTCAGATCTCTAGTATATGATAAACTTGATAAAAGATCCACCTGTGATTGAGGAGAATATGTGTTCTTTAATTGCTGGGTGGGGTTTCATATACATGTATAACTGAATTGTTTAAAGCTCCCATGTCTTTAGTAATATGTTTATGCTCGACTCATCTGTAAGTCTATGGGGTTGCACAGAGTCAGACACGACTGAAGCAACTTAGAACCAGCAGCAGCATCTGTAAGTTAGAGAATTTTGTTGTTGTCCAACATAATGCTATCTCTGTCAACTTATTCCTATAGTTTATCATATTTTACATGTCTGCCTTGGTATGTTATAATGCACATTCAAGTTTTTGAACTGTATCATTCTGGTGAATTAAGCTTTTTATCATCACGAAGTAATATTCCCTTAAGTCTATTTTATGTTTTTCATATCTTACACTATTCCTTCTATTTGTCCTCCTTTATCTATGCTCCTTTTAGACATTTTTGTGTGCTTGTTTTACTTCATATATCTTTCTTAATCCATTTCTCCTCTTCCAGATTGGAACTTACACTATTTTTTACTGGCTATACTTGTAATTTTATCACACAAATTAACAAAGTTTGAAGTTAATTGATATTTTGACCTCCCTTCTTCCTCTTTGAACAATACAGAGAATATAAATATCTGAACTCCAAACAACATCTCTTTCAATTTACTTTACAATTTGTCCAGTAGTTAAGCTCTATCCCATTCTCTGCAAAAGGAATTACACATTGTTTTATTGTATACTTTATTGCTACACATTTAGTTTCATAGTAGGTATGCCCTTTGTCTCTCAATTTTTTCTTAAAAAGAAAACTGCTTCTTGAAATGTCTCCTTCTGAGCAGGGGTGAGCAAACTACAATTCTTGGATTAGTTACATATTTTTATGAATACAGTCTTATTGGAACATAGTCACACGCATTCATTTATCTACTGCCCATGGCTGTTTTTGCAAGCTATAGCAGAGCTGAGTAGTTGCAACAGAGACTCTATGACCTGCATGTATTTACAATCTGATCATCAAAAAGTCTGCCAAACTCTGCTCTAGAAAGTCTTCTAACAAAGGGGTATTCACAGGAAACACTTTTATTATTAGTTAATTTGTAATTGGTTTAGTTTTGTCCTTGTTCTATAAAGAGCTTATGCTGAATATCCCATTTTAAAAGAATTTTTTAACACTTGAAAATATGTCAGTTGTCTATTTGTTCCCATTTTTGCTAACAGAAAGTTATTTGCATTTAATTGTTGATGCACACCGATCATGTGTTTTCTTTCTGTCTACATTTAAGATCTTGTATTTTACTATTCTAAAGTTTCACTACAATATTTTCTTCAAGTGAATTCCATTTTATTCATCTGGCTTGGCATAGGTTGTGCTTCCTATTCTGCAGGTATTTAATCTGGAAAACTCACAGCCATCATTTTGAATGTTGTCTTTCATTCATTCCTTTGAGTATCTATTTGAGACATTTCATTGTAAAGGATGAAGGCCTTCTACACACTGTCTTCCATGTTTCTTAACTGTCTTATACACTTCTAATCTTAGTCTCTCCTTGGATTGCATTCTGGACAATTTCCTTAGAACTAGTGTCTAATTCAGCATTTCCTTCTTCATCAGAGTATAGTTTGCTGTTTTGGTGTTGTAGTTCAGTCACTCAGTTGTGTCGGACTCTGCAACCCCACGAACTTCAGCCCACCAGGCTTCTCTGACCTTCACTATTTCTTGGACATTGCTCAAACTCATGTCCACTGAGTCGGTGATGCCATCCAATCATCTCATCCTCTGTTGACTCCTTCTCCTCTTGCCCTCAATCTTTCCCAGCACCAGGGTCTTTTCCATTGAGCCAGCTCTTGGTATCAGGTGGCCAAACTATTGGAGCGTCAGCTTCAGCATCAGTTCTTCCAATGAATTTTCAGGGTTGATTGCTAATGAATATTCAGGTTGACTTCCAATGAATATTCAGATGGACAGTGACTGTAGTCATCATCCACAGTGATTTTGGAGGCCAAGAAAAGAACGTTTGCCACAGTTTTCATTGTTCCCCCATCTATTTGCCATGAAGTGATGGGACCGGATGCCTTGATCTTGGTTTTGTGAACGTTCAGTTTTCAGCCAGCGTTTTCACTCTCCTATTTCACCTTCATCTAGAGGCTCTTCAGTTCCTCTTTACTTTCTGCCATAAGGCTTGTGTCATCTGCATATCTGAGGTTATTGATATTTCTCCCTGCAACCTTGATTTCAGCCTGTGCTTCATCCAGCCCAGCATTTCTCATGATGTACTCTGCATATAAGTTAAATAAGCAGGGTGACAATATACAGCCTTGACGTACTCCTTTCCCAATTTGGAACACCATGTCTGGTTCTAACTGTTGTTTCTTGAGAATTTGGCATACAGATTTCTCAGGAGGCAGCTAAGGAGGTCTGGTATTCCCATCTCTTGAAGAATTTTTCAGTTTGTGGTGATCCACACAGTCAAAGGCTATAGCGTAGTCAGTGAAGCAGAAGCAGATGTTTTTCTGGAACTCTCTTGCTTTTTCTATGATCCACCTGATGTTTGCAATTTGTGGTTTCTCTGCCTTTTCTAAATCCAGCTTGTATATGTTGAACTTCTCATCTCATGTACTACTGAAGCCTAAGTTGAAGGATTTTGAGCATAAACTTGATAGTATGTGAAATGTGTGTCTGCTGTTTAATGCATGTTTAATTTCAACCATCATACTTAGATTTTCTTAAATTATATTTGGTTCTTTTGAAAACCAACTTGGTCATCTTCGGTAATCTTCAGTTTCTCTCTTTAATTTCATCTGCTATTTCCTTTAACACTTCAAAAATTATAATTCAATATGTACAGTCTCAGGGTTCTTACAGGATCATTTTAACATACAACCCCTTGTTTCTCTGTGTGTTTGTTGATTGTGATTAAGTGTTCTTATTTGATTAAATTTAATTTGTGAGAATCTTAAGGATGTAAATTATAACTGCCGCCTGCACAGACCTTTTAATTTGCTTCTATAAATAATCAGGTATCATTTGTAACCTGTACAAGTTTAATTTCCTTTTGTCCTGGTCTTTGTGTATATTTCTTATTTGGTGTACTTACCCTGCATTTAGCCCTAGTCTTAATCTTGGCTTTCCCCTTTGTGTATCTATGCTCAATGTATTAAGATTCAGCACTGCTCTTTTCTCCTTAATTCTTTTTACTCTCAGAGACCTCCCTTACTTTCACACGATACAGCCATGGTTTAGAATGCTTTGTTGAACTGTGGTGAGATGAACCTTTAAGAATCCCTATGACCATACTGTGAAAAGCAAAGTCCTTAAAAATGAGTTCTCACAGAAGGATGACCAACACATAGATCTTTACTTCTTAAATACTTTAGAATAATGTTGTAGTTCTTACACACTCCCTTGGGTACTTTATACATTATGTTTTACAATCTAAAGGTAAACAACTTAACACTGCATACCCATATAAAATGAGCCCCAGGTAGGTGCTCAGAAGAGTTTGTTGAATGGAATCAATCTCATTTCACTGCTTTCAGAAACTATTTTTAAAAATATAAGCTTATTACTGTATAAAGGAACATTTCATGCAAAGATGGGCTCGATAAAGGACAAAAATGGTATGGACCTAACAGAAGCAGAAGATATTAAGAAGAGATGGCAAGAACACACAGAAGAACTGTACAAAAAAGATCTTCACAACCCAGATAATCATGATGGTGTGATGACTCACCTAGAGCCAGACATCCTGGAATGTGAAGTCAAGTGGGCCTTAGAAAGCATCACTACGATATTTGACAAAACTAATACAATATTGTAAAATTTAAAAATAAAATTAAATTAAAAAAAAAAAAAAAAGCATCACTACGAACAAAGCTAGTGGAGGTGATGGAATTCCAGTTGAGCTATCCCAAATACTGAAAGATGATGCTGTGAAAGTGCTGTGCTCAATATGCCAGCAAATTTGGAAAACTCAGCAGTGGCCACAGGACTGGAAAAGGTCAGTTTTCATTCCAATCCCAAAGAAAGGCAATGCCAAAGAACGCTCAAACTACCGCACAATTGCACTCATCTCACACGCTAGTAAAGTAATGCTCAAAATTCTCCAAGCCAGGCTTCAGCAATATGTGAACCGTGAACTTACTGATGTTCAAGCTGGTTTTCGAAAAGGCAGAGGAACCAGAGATCAAATTGCCAACATCTGCTGGATCATGGAAAAAGCAAGAGAGTTCCAGAAAAACATCTATTTCTGCTTTATTGACTATGCCAAAGCCTTTGACTGTGTGGATCGCAATCAACTGTGGAAAATTCTGAAAGAGATGGGAATACCAGACCACCTGATCTGCCTCTTGAGAAACCTATATGCAGGTCAGGAAGCAACAGTTAGAACTGGGCATGGAACAACAGACTGGTTCCAAATAGGAAAAGGAGTACGTCAAGGCTGTATATTGTCACCCTGTTTATTTAACTTATATGCAGAGTCCATCATGAGAAATGCTGGACTGGAAGAAACACAAGCTAGAATAAAGATTGCCGGGAGAAATATCAATAACCTCAGATATGCAGATGACACCACCCTTATGGCAGAATGTGAAGAGGAACTAAAAAGCCTCTTGATGAAAGTGAAAGTGGAGAGTGAAAAAGTTGGCTTAAAGCTCAACATTCAGAAAACGAAGATCATGGCATCTGGTCCCATCACTTCATGGGAAATAGATGGGGAAACAGTGCAAACAGTGTCAGACTTTATTTTTCTGGGCTCCAAAATCACTGCAGATGGTGACTGCAGCCATGAAATTAAAAGATGCTTACTCCTTGGAAGAAAAGTTATGACCAACCTAGATAGCATATTCAAAAGCAGAGACATTACTTTGCCAACAAAGGTTCGTCTAGTCAAGGCTATGGTTTTTCCAGTGGTCATGTATGGATGTGAGAGTTGGACTTTGAAGAAGGCTGAGCGCCGAAGAATTGATGCTTTTGAACTGTGGTGTTGGAGAAGACTCTTGAGAGTCCCTTGGACTGCAAGGAGATGCAACCAGTCCATTCTGAAGGAGATCAGCCCTGCGATTTCTTTGGAGGGAATGATGCTGAAGCTGAAACTCCAGTACTTCGGCCACCTCATGCGAAGAGCTGATTCACTGGAAAAGACACTGATGCTGGGAGGGATTGGGGGCAGGAGGAGAAGGGGACAAGAGAGGATGAGATGGCTGGATGGCATCACCGACTCGATGGACGTGAGTCTCAGTGAACTCCGGGAGTTGGTGATGGACAGGGAGGCCTGGCGTGCTGCGATTCATGGAGTCGCAAAGAGTCAGAGACGACTGAGTGACTTATCTGATAGAGAGCATACTGGTTAGAAGGAAGAAATCTTAAGTCATACTGTCTTTGTTTTAAACTCCACCTGGCACTAAATAGCTGTGTGACTTGTATCTCAGTTTCCTCTTCAGTAAAATGGGCAAAATAATACTTACTTTATCAGGATATTGTAAGAATTACA
The DNA here is from genome assembly GCF_029407905.1 of Bubalus kerabau. Lineage (NCBI taxonomy): Eukaryota > Metazoa > Chordata > Mammalia > Artiodactyla > Bovidae > Bubalus > Bubalus kerabau. The sequence continues at coordinate 3,335,656 of NC_073635.1, read as the reverse complement.
TAAATTAATACATGAAAATGGCTCACAGAAGTGCCTGACACACAGTAGCCCTTATATAAAGGTCAGTGCCTATTCCTACTATTATTAGTAATATTATATTACTACAAACTTATAAAATTATTTTTATTATTACTCTATCATTAACCAAATACCTCAAATACACAATTATTTATCCAGCAACAAATCAAGGAAGAGCCATTTTCCAGCTTACGTCGTTTATATGTTTCTATCAAAAAATGGGCTAATGCCCGTTTTCACAGACCTTATGAGAATTATAAATTCCTTCCATCCAGAGATGTTGGAATATGATTGGACATGGAGTTGATAGGAAGCACCATTAAAGCATGCATACAACACAGCTGGATTACTTGGCAGGGAAAATAAAGAGTTGAATTAAACATGGAAGTTAGATATATTCCTGACTTCAAGTCTAGCTATTTAGCACTAAAGATTTAATTCTTGTATATATGAATTGCACTTACACATATATTTTATGGGGATACTGTAACAATTAAATGAATTAATACATTTAAATGGCTTACAGAAGTGCCCAGCATACACACACACAGACACTCACATTGTTTTTAAAAATCTAATATACTTTACGAGACTTTTTTTTTCTTCCTGGAAGAGTTTAGTTTTCTGTGCTTTCCCAAAAAATTCCTCACTTGAAATTTGGTATTTTTGATAAATTAACTTAAAACATTGCCCAATGATACAATTAATAATTGCTTTATTTTCCCCTCAAAGTAAAATTTTTTTTAATTTATTTTTAGTTGGAGAGTAATTGCTTTACAATATTATGTTGGTTTCTACCTTACATCAACATAATCAGCCATAGGTATACAAATGTGCCGTCTGTTTTGAACTTCCCTCCCACCTCTCACCTCAGTCCACCCCTCTAGGTTGGCACAGAGCTCCGGTTTGAGTTTCCTGTATAAATTTTTAAAAATCAATGTGCCTATCACCCTCTCCTCAAAAAGCCTAAGAAATAGTGTATATTCCTAATAGGCCTTTACTTGACAAACATATGTCTTACTTATAAGATCAAATTGTACTAAAATATAAAATTTTGAGTACATAAGTAGACTTGCACAGATCCTGACTTTCTGATTTTATTTCTCTATTTGATTGTTGCCTATTTAAATAGTTTAATCTGCCCACCTCAACACTGTTCAACACAAGATAATTTCTTGTATATTTTTATAACAGAAAATTCATGGCAATTTTATTAAATAAAAAAAGTTATAAATATCTCCTTGTCCAGAGTTATATGCTTGTCAACATTAATGGATATTTAAGCTATGTAAGCCAGGAATTTCTTAGTACAGTTTTTACTAAACTCAAAAATCTTTTCTTCTTGCCTAAGTGGTCAATTTTGTCTCAAGTCCTTGAAATGAGATAAGACAAAATGAATTTAAATCTGCATGCTTTTCAGAAAGATGGGTATTAGGACTATGAAGACACAGGCTAATTTTCTCAAAGTAAACAATCATAGAGGAGTCCAGCACATTCCCACTAAATGCTTGTTAGGACTTTGCTGCTACTGCTGCTGCTAAGTCACTTCAGTCGTGTCCGACTCTGTGCGACCACATAGAAGGCAGCCCACCAGGCTCCCCCGTCCCTGGGATTCTTCAGGCAAGAACACTGGAGTGGGTTGCCATTTCCTTCTCCAATGCATGGAAGTGAAAAGTGAAAGTGAAGTTGCTCAGTCGTGTCCGACTCTTAGCGACCCCATGGACTACAGCCTACCAGGCTCCTCCGTCCATGGGATTTTCCAGGCAAGAGTACTGGGGTGGGGTGCCATTGCCTTCTCCGGTTAGGACTTTACTTAACCTTAAAAAGAGGCAATGCTCAGCTTTATTGCATGACTGCTTCCTAGAAATTCTTCACAACTACCTTAAAAATGCATTCCTATACTCCTATTTATATGGAACATGAAAGAAAAAAATTAGATAATTAATACCAGTCAAAAAGCCTCTAAGGATATAAAAGGTATCTGATCTATGTATCAGCTTTCCATCAAAATTGTTTTTTAACTAAATAGATTATAACTACTTCATGAAAAACAAATTTATTCTTAGAAACCTGTATTTGCAATAATTACAAGGTAGATGCTTTAGAAAGGCATCTAGAATGACAGTAAAAATTAATCAAGTTATGTCCTCTGGTATTACCAAATCCAATTTAAAAATGCTATCAATGAGAACTGCAAAGCATGATATCCTGGCACCAAAATTTCATCACCTTAACATTCATGACAAGGTGTTATTAGTTGAACTCTCCACGACCTGTGAAACTTATGAAAACAGAAAACTATCCTTTGAGAATGTCCCAAAGGATGCACAGGTGCTTATGATTAAACAGCTTTAGCTTCAAGTTGCTCTGTACCAAATTACATATTAACTCATTAGGGACTTAATGTTACTGGCCTTTCATAATCGTGCTATGAGTTTGTTTGCAATTCCTTCAAGAACTTTCTAAAATTTTCAAATAAATGAGATTTTTCAAACTATTTAACAACATATTTAACAAATAAATACAGTATGAAATGTTCATAACTAAGATTTTCCCCAAGTAGAACTTGATTTTTCCATTAAATATGTTTTCTTCCCTTGTATTTGGAAGCGATATACTATAAATATATTCTTTTTATATCCCAATCATAAGGCTAAATAAAGGCATGACTAGAGACAAGACAGCAACCATGAGGAAGAATGCTTAGAGACAGGCCTGTTGACAGGACAGCCTTTTTTTTTTTTAACTATTGTTAATCAGTTCTTCAGGGAAATTATCCAGTCAAAACCCAGCAACGTTCATGTAAGCCTGGTACTGTTTAAACATAACATAAAAAGTAGCCTTAAGTCAGTTGTTTTTTTCCCCTCCTTCTCTCTCTTTGCTCAGAACATGGAAGACCAGTATATTTAATGTACAAAGAATATGTCATTTTATTCACTTTCATTTGTGGTATGCTATTTAAGTGCTATCTTTTCAATTATGTGAGTTAATATACTTATTATGATCTATCAGCTATTTAGTTGAGTTCTTTTTTCTCCATTATCAATTGCCATGCTTATTACTGTATTAAAATAATCTAGTCTTTCCAGATAAAGAAGATGCAATACATATATAAAAAGGAATATTACTCAGCCCGTAAAAAGAAGGAAATAATGCCATTTACAGAAACATGGATGGACCTAGACTATGGCACAAAGTAAGTCAGAAGGAGGAGAAATATCATATGACATCCCTTATATGTGGAATCAGGAATGATATAAATCAACTTACTCAGAAAACAGAGACACACAGACGTAGAAAACGAACTTAGGGTTGTCAGGGGAAAGGGAGAGTTAAGAGGTCTGGGAAGGTCATGTACACACTGCTATATTCATAATGGATAAACAACAAGGACCTATTGTATAGCACATGGAACTCTATTCACTGTTATTGCCAGCCTGCATGGGAGGGGTCTGGTGGGAGAATGGATTCACGTATATGTATGACTGAGATCCTTCGCTCTTTACCTGAAACTACAATAACATTGTTAATCGGCTATACCCCAATATAAAATATTAGGTTGGTGCCAAAGCAATTTCAGTTTTGCATTGTTGTACTTTGCTGTTTGATATTAGAATACATTCTTAAATAAATGTGGTTACATTATTTTAAAAAATTATCTAGTCTTTACTTTGTGAGATATTGTTTCAGTAAACAAAATATTTAAAATGTAAGAGATACATTAATACAAATAACCAGTAATTTATTCATACAAAATCTGTCAGTCAAATGCATTTACTATCTCACTGAGCAATGCATAGTAAGAAGAAATCTGTTAGGAAAAGAGAAAAGTTAAGCCAATTAATCTAGGTGTAATCGAGAAAAAAGATTAGAAGAACCTAACAGAATTCATTTTCAAGTTGCAAACCCAAATTTATTCAGCACCTGGAACCAATGTAATTCTTTAAATAAACAGACACTAAAGGATAAAAATAAAAGAAGATCCAATAGAATAGTTATTTTGTTCTAGGTTTGGAGCTTTATACTTCTAAGTATGATCTCGGAATAACAATAGTTCCAGTGAAGGTAATTTTCAAATTGTATCCCCACCAAAATCAGGATAGAAGACACTCCCCATTAGAAATATATAAGCTGGGTTAACAACCAATCCCAGGAACTTTACATGATTTTCTTCTCTCTGATAAACTACAGTAAGCCCATCTTCAAAATTTCAGGAACACATAGGAGATGCTTAGTGCCCTTGGAGTTCCTGCTGGTCATCTACTTGGTCTATACAGTAATCATCAGAAATGTTGACAAAAATCAATTTTGGGTAATTTAAATGACTTGGCAAATGAGATTTGTGCTAGCTGTCCTATATACAAAAATTTTACACTAAAAATATCTTCTCATTGTATGATTTCATTTTTGTTCAGCAAATCACTAGTTTTATCATTCACTGGAAAGATAAGTTGTATTTAATCGACAAAAGCAGCAGGACAAAATGAGTTACAACTGATTTTATATTTGCTTACTACACAGAATCTTTCAATCACATGAAACAAAATTCAACTTAAAGTCCACAAACAACATAAAAGATAAATCTTTAACAAGATGAAACATAACTTCTACAAAACTGTAGACATAATTTAAAGACAGAACTATTGATTGAAAATAGGTAGCTATTTATTTCAAAGTATTGTATAAAGAAGCATAAAAGAGATAAAGTATTTAAACTATCAAGCTTATTATAATGAAATGGAAAAGTTGAAAATTACTTGTATTCTCCGTAGAGAACTCATTTATTTTGAGGGTAAACGAACATTATATCATCTGATCTTCAAACTGTAAAATCCCTAAGAAATGCAAGCTGTTATTAACAGGGAGCTGGGGCTCAGGAAGTTAAATAACCTGCCAAAGTCACATCAGCCAAGGCACTCGAAAGACAGAGCCTGCACTCCCAGCCAGGAGTGTCTCCCTGCTGTTTCCCCAGTAGTGACAAGGAGAGCAAAACATCACTATTAAAAACAAACAAACAAAAGCTGAGGCTTATCACAGGGAGAATTCAGCAATCAGTTAAAATGTGAAGAAATCGAAGGGAATTCTTTTTCTTGATTGTAATCAAATGTAATTCAGATGGGAGGTATATATGTGAGAAACAAAATTTAGGGAGTAACAAACTGGACTTTATGGACTAGAAAATAATAATTGGAATGTTCAGCACATATATAGAAACCCAAAGCGCACACACACAAGAAAACGACAGTGCTCCTCCAACTTTTGTGTATCCAACAGTAATCCCTTTTAAAAGGCAGGGATTGCTTTCTGCTGACCTCAAAACCCTAACCCTAAACTGAGGTGTCCAGATATATACGGTCTTTGAACTTATTTATAAAGCAGGATGCCTAGTGATTTCTCCCAGTACATCAACATCCCAACAGACAATGTGCATGTGACCAGGATAAAAGCTACGTGAACCAAAAAGTCTGGCTTCTTTAAGTGTAAGCACATCAGTTCTATACATGAATATATAATATGGTAAACGTAAAAAGTCTACATAGTTCAGTTGAGTTCAGTCACTCAGTCGTGTCGGACTCTTTGTGACCCCATGGACTGCAGCACGCCAGGCCTCCCTGTTCATCACCAAATCCTGGAGCATACTAAAACTCATGTCCAGCATATCAATAATGCCATCCAACTATCTCATCCTCTGTCATCCCCTTTTCCTCCTGCCTTCAATCTTTCCCAGGATCAGGGTCTTTTCAAATGAGTCAGTTTTTCGCATCATGTGGTCAAAGTATTGGATACTCAACTTCAGCATTAGCCCTTCCAATGAATATTCAGGACTGATTTCCTTTAGGATGGACTGGATGGATCTCCTTGCAGTCCAAAGGATCTCAAGAGTCTTCTCCAACATCAGAGTTCAAAACCATCATTTCTTTGGTGCTCAGCTTTCTTTATGGTCCAATTCTCACATCCATACATGACTACTGGAAAAACCATAGCTTTGACTAGACAAACCTTTGTTGGCAACGTAATGTCTCTGCTTTTTAACAGGCTGCCTAGGTTTGTCATAGCTTTTCTATCAAGGAGGAAGTGTCCTTTAATTTAATGGTTGCAGCCATTATTTTCTTGGAGCCCAAGAAAATAAAGTCTGTCACTGTTTCCATTGTTTCCTCATCTATTAGCCAAGAAGTGATGGGACTGGATGCCATGATCTTCGTTTTCTGAATGTTGAGTTTTAAGCCAACTTTTTCACTCTCCTCTTTCACTTTCATCAAGAGGCTTTTTAGTTCCTCTTCACTTTCTGCCATAAGGGTGGTGTCATCTGTGTATCTGAGGTTATTGTTATTTCTCCTGGCAATCTTGATTCCAGATTGTGCTTCTTCCAGCCCAGCGTTTCTCATGATGTACTCTGCATATAAGTTAAATAAGCAGGGTGACCATATACATTCTCGGCATAATCCTTTTCCAATTTGGAAGCAGTCTGTTCATGTCTGGTTCTAAATGTTTGTTCTTAACCATATAGATTTCTCAGGAGGCAGGTAAGTTGGTCTAGCAGTCCTATCACGTGAAGAATTTTCCACAGCTTCTTGTGATCCACACAGTCAAAGGCTTTAGCATAGTCAATAAAGAAGAAGTAGATGCTTTCCTGGAATTCTCTTGCTTTTTCTATAATACAACCCATGTTGGCAATTTGATCTCTGCTTCCTCTGCCTTTTCTAAATCGAGCTTGAACATCTGGAAGTTCTCAGTTCACGTACGGTTGAAGCATAGCTTGGAAAATTTTCAGCATTACTTTGCTAGTACATTCAGATCAGATCAGATCAGTCGTTCAGTCGTGTCGGACTCTTTGCGACCCCAGGAATCACAGCATGCCAGGCCTCCCTGTCCATCACCAACTCCCGGAGTTCACTGAGACTCACGTCCATCGAGTCAGTGATGCCATCCAGCCATCTCATCTTCTGTCATCCCCTTCTCCTCCTGCCCCCAATCCCTCCCAGAATCAGAGTCTTTTCCAATGAGTCAACTCTTCGCATCAGGTGGCCAAAGTACTGGAGTTTCAGCTTTAGCATCATTCCCTCAAAGAAATCCCAGGGCTGATCTCTTTCAGAATGGAGTGGTTGGATCTCCTTGCAGTCCAAGGGACTCTCAAGAGTCTTCTCTAACACCACAGTTCAAAAGCATCAATTCTTCGGCGCTCAGCCTTCTTCACAGTCCAACTCTCACATCCATACATGACCACAGGAAAAACCATAGCCTTGACTAGATGGACCTTTGTTGGCAAAGTAATGTCTCTGCGATGAGCGCAACTGTAAGGTAGTTTGAACATTCTTTGGCATTGCCTTTCTTTGAGATTGGGATGAAAACTTTCCTTTTCCAGTGTAGCCACTGCTGACTTTTCCAAATTTGTTGGCATATTGAGTGAAGCACTTTCACGCCATCATCTTTTAGGATTTGAAATAGCTCAGCTGGAATTCCATCACCTCCATTAGCTTTGTTTGTAGTGATGCTTCCTAAGGCCCACTTGACTTAGCACTCAGATGTCTGGCTCTAGCTGAGTGATCACACCATTGTGGTTATCTGGGTCATGAAGATCTTTTTTGTATAGTTCTTCTGTGTATTCTTGCCACCTCCTCTTACTATCTTTTGCTTCTGTTAGGTCCATACCATTTCTGTCCTTTACTGTGCCCATCTTTGCATGAAAAGTTCCCTTGGTATCTCTAATTTTTTTCAAAAGATCTCTAGACTTTCCCATTCCATTGTCCTCTAATTTTTTGCACTGATCACTGAGGAAGGGTTTCATATCTCTACTTTGCTATTCTTTGGAACTCTGCATTCAGATGGGTATATCTTTCCTTTTCTCCTTTGCCTTCAGCTCTTCTTCCTTTCTCAGCTATTTGGTAGGCCTCCTCAGCCAACCATTTTGCCTTTTTGCATTTCTTTATTCTTGGGGATGGTTTTAATCATCGCCTCCTATACAATGTCACAAACCACTGTCCATATGTTCTTCAGGCACTCTATCAGATCTAATCCCTTGAATCTGTTTGTCATTTCCACTGTATAATCATAAGGGATTTGATCAGGTCATAGACTAGTGGTTTTCCCTACTTTCTCAATTTAAGTCTGAAATTTGCAATAAGGAGTTCATGATCTGAGCCACAGTCAGCTCCTGTTCTTGTTTTTGCTGACTGTATAGAGCTTCTCCATCTTCTGCTGAGAAAAATTTAATCAATCTGAATTCAGTATTGCCCATCTGATGATGTTCACGTGTAGTGTTGTCTCTTGGGTTGTTGGAAGTGTGTGTTGGCTATGACCAGTGTGTTGTCTTGGCAAATTTCTGTTAGTACTTCATTCTGTACTCCAAGGCCAAAATTGCCTGTTAGTCCAGGTATCTCTTGACTTCCTACTTTTGCATTCCAGTCCCCTATGATGAAAAGGACATCTTTTTTGGTGTTGTTTCTGGAGGTCATCATAGAACCATTCAACTTCAGCTTCTTTACTTTTGCATTCCAGTCCCCTATGATGAAAAGGACATCTTTTTTGGTGGTGTTTCTGGAGGTCATCATAGAACCGTTCAACTTCAGCTTCTTTTGCATTAGTGGTTGGTGCATAAACTTGGATTACTGTGTATTGAATGGTTTGCCTCAGATATAGAGAAGATTCTGTCATTTTTGAGATTGCACCCAAGTACTGCATTTCAGACTCTTGTTCACTATGAGGGCTACTCCATTTTTTCTAAGGGATTCATCACCTACAACGGTAGATATAATGGTCACCTGAATTCTGTTCACCATTCTGGTCCATTATAGTTCTCTGATTCTTAAAATGTCGATGTTCACTCTTGCCATCTCCTGTTTGACCACTTCCAATTTGCCTTGATTCATGGACCTAGCACTCCAGGTTCCTGTGCAATATTGTTCTTACAGCATCGGACTTTACTTCCATCACCAGTCACATCCACAACTGGGCATTGTTTTCGGTTTGGCTCCAGCTCTTCATTCTTTCTGTACCTATTTCTCTACTCTTCTGCAGTTGCATATTGGGCACCTACCGACCTGGGGAGTTCATTTTTCAGTGGCCTTTCTTTTTGCCTTTTCATACTGTTCATGGGGTTCTCAAGGCAAGAATGCTGAAGTGGTTTGCATTCCCTTCTCCAGTGGACCACGTTTTGTGAGAACTCTCCACCATGACCCATCCAATTTGGGTGGCCCTACACGGCATGCCTCATATCATTGAGTTAGACAAGGCTGTGGTTCATGTGATCAGTTTGGTTAGTTTTCCCTAAGTGTGTTTTTCTTTCTGTCTATTGTCTGATGGACAAGGATAAGAGGCTTGTGGAAGTTTCCTGATGGAAGGGAATATCTTTTGTTGGGGAATATCTACATAGTTAGATATGTCTAATTAAAACAGAAAAATGATATATTCTTCAAAATAAAATTTATTAGAAACTTTGTTTTTAAACATGTTACTTATAAGAAGACAAAAAACAAAGGAATTCTAAGAAGTAAAAGCACTTAGACGTATCTCTCGAAGATGCAATGTTTAGCAATATAAATGAGGTACAGGGTGAAATTTGCTCAAGGAGTTAAGAGTGTTGTTTCAATGTGCTACTAATTCTGGTTAAAGAAAGAAAGTAGCAAAAGACCTTTCAATGATAAAGAACCTAAGCATTATCAGGATAAGAGGTCAGAGTGTTGACGAAGAAACCATGTAATTTGAGCCTAAGGATGTAAAAGCAGTTTGAACAAAATTCTGTAATGTGAAGATGAGTGGGAAGTGGGACCAGGACAAACATATTCTTCAAAGTCACAGTGACCAATGAGAGAAACTAAGATTAGTCTTAACCTCTAACAACAAACACAAGCATGCTACAGCTGTTGGATAAAATAAAGATGGACAAGAGGGTTCTTTGAGGATCCGACAAAAATTCATCAGTTCATCCTGGAGAAGCATCTTATCCCTATTCATAACAGGTCCATTGGTAATGGCATATAACAATGAGTTTAAAACCAGACCAAAGTGGAAAGCAATCATTGTTATGGAATAGTACGTGACTGAAGGCACAAATTTTGGTGAAGTCTCATGCCTGGTGGGCCACCAATTCCCTCAGCCTACAGTGTGAGGTCTGACATTCCACCTAGTGCCTCCAATTTGAACTTTATTCCCCACATCAGTCCTACAGGAAATAAAAATCCATTACAGAGAGGTACCGACTCTCTACCCCTCCCCTTAATCCTCACCTCACCACAAGGGTTTGCATTAATAGGCCTCTAATTTTAAAAGTGAACATTTTATGCTTTGAAACAGAACCAGACCTGCAAACATTTTTCTATCATGCACTTGTCAACGTAAACAGAAAGTTATTCTATGAAGGGGTGAGGAAATGAAGAATGCTTTGTGATTATTCCCTCTAGTAAGTTATCAAAACACCCTTAAAAATTACATTTGGACTTTTCTTACAAACTCTCTGACGAAATATGTACTTAGAAATGGTATTAAAAATGAGAAAAATATAGGGTGTGGAGTAAGGCAGCCCTCCGTCTAACCCTGTGCATGGCAATTCTGAAGCAGCTCTGCTAAGGCATGGACTGTTATCCTCCAGCCCATAGTTTCCTCCAGGTAACATTCTGTACCTCACTAAAATGCTGTGCAGATAAGTGGGATGACACATGAAGAGCATCTAGTACAGGGTCCTAGCAACTCCATCAGTGGCAACTGTATTTGGCTGAAGATAATAAGAAAAATAAAGCTAAAACATTACAATGGAAGCTTACTCCCTAATTCTTGGTAGCTGATCAATAGTTCTAAACAGATACCATTCCCAATGAGCACACTACCCACAACAGATGGCTAAAACAACAATAATAAATTGATTCCTAGTTGAGAATCCCCAACTAGAAAAGATCGGGGCAAAACTGCTGTCACAATGAACAGCTGTTTCTCAGAGGAACCCACAAGATCATGAAAGCCTCCCTATTAAAACAGACGAGAATAGACATTCCTTTGTTAACTAATGCAAAAAGGGTCTGAGAGAGGAAAAAGGAAGGAAGGAAAGGGCGAGGGAGAGAAGAAGGGAAGGACAGAGGGAGAGAGAAAGAAAAGAAGCTGAACAGCTCTTCCTATACACATTAGATGGGAGATTCTAGTAACACTGGGGAGACTCCCTGGACTAGCATCTCCGTTCAGTCACCTGCTAGCTGTGTAACAATGGGCAAGTCACTATCTCTCTAAGCCTCAGTTTCCTCATCTGTAAAACGGGAATAATCACAGTACACATACCACATCTGTTTGTTGTTGTAAAGATTAAGTGATAGAATAGCACCTGGCATTTGACTGACAGTAGATGTGTTAGCTATGAGAGAATGTCACCCACTGTAGTTGGGGACATCTGATACTAGATGAAGAAAAGTCTCAGCAGAGATCAGAAGGGTGAGCACAATAAATCAGCCAGGCAAAATACGGAGGGAGTGCACCAGGCACTGGGAAAAATAAGCAGAATGGCCTGAACTCCAGAGCAAACACTCCACAGAAAGCTGCTGTAGTAGAGGGCAGGTGTAGAATGAGTGCTCCAACTTCTTATGTGCTATACCAGACAGATCTCTACTTTGCTGGAGAATTTCCTGCTCATTCATGACCCGGGTCATGAATGCCTGTGAATGATGTAACAATGTGAACATATTTTAACATATTAAGCATTTTAACAATGTAAACATATCTTAATAGAAACTTAAAGAGAAAATATGTATCTTTGCCTAGTGTATTTTTAAAAAATTTAATATTGCAAGATATTTGCTTCCTAATATTGTACTGGTTTCTGCCATATATCAACATGAATCAGCCACAGGTATATATATGTCCCTTCCCTCCCGAACCCCCCCGCCACCTCCCACCCCAGCCCACCCCGCTAGTCACCACCGAGCACTGGGCTGAGCTCTCGTGTCACACAGCAAATTCCCACTGGGAATTCATTTTACATATGATAGTGTACGTGTTTCCATGCTCCTCTCTGAATTCGTCCCACCCTCTCCCTCCCCAACTGGGTCCACAAGACTGTTCTTTGTGTCTGTGTCTCCACTGAGGCCCAGAACATAGGCTCATCAGGATAATCTTTCTAGATTTTATACACATCCGTTAATATACAAGCAGCTCAATACCAGAAAAACAAACAACTCGATAAAAAAATGGGCAGAAGACCTAAACAGACATTTCTCCAAAGACATATGGCCAAAAAACACAAGAAATGATGCTCAACATTGCTTATTATTAGAGAAATGCAAATCAAAGTTACAATGAAGTATCACCTCACACTAGTCAGAATTGCTATCATTTAAAAATCTATGAACCATAAATGCTGGAGAGGATATGGAGAAAAGGGAACCCTCTTGCACTGTTGGTGAGAATGTAAATTTACACAGCCACTATTGAGAACAGTATGTATATTCCTTAAAAAACAAGGACTATGATCCAGGAACCCCACTACCATATGACCCAGCAATCCCACTGCTAAGTCACTTCAGTCGTGTCTGACTCTGTGGGACCCCATAGACCTAGGCAGCCCACCAGGCTCCCCCGTCCATGGGATTCTCCAGGAAAGAACACTGGAGTGGGCTGCCATTTCCTTCTCCAATGCATGAAAGTGAAAAGTGAAAGTGAAGTCACTCAGTCGTGTCCAATCTTTAGCATGGACTGCAGCCTACCAAGCTCCTCCGTCCATGGGATTTTCCAGGCAAAAGTACTGGAGCGGGGTGCCATTGCCTTCTCCGAGCAATCCCACTACTGGGCATATACTCTGAGAAAACCACACCTGAAGGAGACACATGTTACTTCAATACCCCAGTGTTCACTGCAGCACTTTTTATAACAGCTAGGAAATGGAAGCAGCCTAGATGTCTATTGTATTAATGTGACTTTCCAGAACAAGCTTCAACATATGAAAGTTCCACATCTATCCCTAATATTTTCATACTAACTCACTGAAATTAGCATAGTTTCTGAAGTTGAATAGTATGGAATTAAACAGCAACCTAAGAGATCAGAAGACATTGACAAACAGACATTTATTTCTCAGTAATTTCTATCAGTCTTGACACTGTGGTCTTTCTAAATGTCTACTGTACAGCACTTTTCTCTCAATTAAAAAAAAAAAAAAAAAAGGACACAACCTCTAAAATTCAAGGACTATAACCATAAAAAAAGGAAGAAAAAATCTGCCTGCAAAATTGTACTTCCCTTATAGTCTTCTTTATGCTTATTTTTATTCTAAAGAAAATTCCCTCTCCAAATTATTTATTCAAATACAGTGTTTTATACTTAGCTCTAATGATTTTAATTCAGTACAACATGAATATGAGCGAGTGCGTGTATGTCTGTGTATGTAGGAAGTGTGTGGTAGCAGGTACTTCCAGGAGCCAGGTGAACTCGGAAACAAACTATAGCTCTCACCTTATCACCCTCCACCTTGAACCTTTCTCCACTCAAACACTTTTCCCTCTGCCCACCACCTACTAAGGATGCTAAGTAACCCACAGAAATCCTACCAGATCTAAGGCAGATGTGGAATTAGATGTGATTGATGTGTATGATTATACAATATGGACTTGGTCTCTTTCTTCATTTGCTCAAGTGGGGAACAGAAACAGCAAAAGGATGCAGAGTTATCAGGAAGACTGGCTGATACGTGCAAGGCATTTGGAAAACTATCTTGTTCATAGAAAATATTTAGTATCTGATGGGTATTATTATTTTATAATTTTATGTCATGGATCCTCAAGACCACCCTCAGGTTTGATAATTTGTTGGAAGGAGCCACAGAACTCAGAAACTTTGTTATACTCGTTGTTACAGCTTCTTACAGGAAAAAGATACAGAGTAAAATCACAGTTGTCTTCTCCCAGTAGAGTTTCATTATTCCAGCAAGGACACGTCACAACACATGCGATATGATGTACTGCCAAGAAGGGAAGTTCAACCAAGCCTTGATACCAAGAGTTATTGAGGAGGTCAGTCATGTAGACCAGAATGTAGACCACCACCATGAATGACCTTGGCCCCTCAGCCTTCAACACCACACAAAGGATGAGCCGACACAGTGTGGGCCAAGGCCCCAGGTGAACAAAAACAAGTGTTCACAATGAATCACATTTTTTTGCATAACTATCTAGCTTGGCCCAAGGTCCCGGGTATACAAAAACTGCTTTATTGGGCAGGATATTCCAACAGTTTACAGTTGTTCTCCCCAGAGCCAGCCAAGGACCAGCAATTTCTTTGAAATGTGCAGGGTTTGAGTACCTCAAGTTTACTGAGTTAACCCATCATGGCATAATAATTAAGCAACCACCATGTACCAAGAGCTGTGATACTTAATACTTATCTCATTTAGTATTTAAATACTACCCCGAGAAAAGAATTAACATTTCCTTTTACAAATATGGAAACTGAGGCTCAAAAATGTTAAAAGTATTTATAGTCATATAACTAGTGTGGAATCCAAACCCTGCTCTCTCAAACTGCAAAGCCTTTGCTATTTCAACTAAACCATGTTGACTCATAAAACATAAAAATTAAAGTAGCATATTATGCAGTATATCACACATATAGGCACATAAGTATATCTAATAGTCGAAGTTTTTTCTGCTAGTGAAAAAATAATTTTTAAAAACACTGTGAATTTATGGAGGAAGTAAACTAGACTTGTGAACCAATTTTCATTTAAAATATTGACTTTTTATTGAAAGGCTATCTAGTCATAATCAGGTGATTATAACTAAGTCCAATAAATTCAGCAATAAAGCTTTCCTGAAATTAAAAATAAATTCAACCTTCTTTAAATTCAACCTTTTTTTTTCTTTATACCTCAAAAGTTTTTAATCCCCAAAAACATTTGCTGAAACAGAAAAGTGACTCACCCATCTATTACGAACAATGTAATTTTTCATCGTAGAAATGAAAATGTATTACCAGTTTCCCTAGGGAGACAACAATGCTTTCTCACTTTAATATGTGTGTGGGTTTTTTCCCCCATTTAATCAGCTAATACTTTTCAAAAGATCTTTTTAATGCCTAAATGAAAGGATTCCACATCAGAGACCTGACCTCCCTATTAAAGCATCTAAAGGAAACCCTAGGAACTTAAAATCCATTCAAAGGCAAATCGCAGGTAGCTTATTGTACAATGCATTGAGAAAAGAAAAGGGAAAAAAAGCTTCATAAAAACCGTACAGAATTTGGTGAAATTATACCACAAAAATAAAAATTGATCTTAAGCATAAAGAAACAAATTCAGAGCCAAAAACTTATTACAAAAGTGCTTTGTAATCAGCCAGGAGGGGAGTCTTTATGAAAAACTTCAGAATTTGTCACTTTTTCAATCAAAATTTCTGATTACAACTTAATGTTGGGAAGGCCCAAAAGAGAACAAAACACACGTTTTTCAATAGATTTAAAAATCTAAAATTTTTAAAGCTAAATTTCAACATCTGAAAACGTAAGTTTTACTACAGACAACAGGAGTAGAATGAATTACTAAACAGTAAATGAAGTAATATAGATATAAATACTTTTAAAAAACAAATTAAGATTTTTAACATACCATAAACATGTTTCTGAAGTTATTCAAATCAGTCAAGAAGTCTTCTACGGACACCTTCTTCACATCGATGGCATAGTACGCCATTATATTCTGGTATAACTTGTCCATGTTTTCATGTAATTTTGAAAGTTTCTCATATTGTTCTTTTGCACTGATAACAAAGCTGTATATTATAGTTAAGGTACTCAGAAATTTACAAAGAAATGTTTTAGGGGAAAAAAAATCCTTAAGTAATATGTTTTAATTGTTAGCCATTATTATACATCTCCAAAATGCCAAAACTATTCGAGTTAAACATTCTTACAATTCAATCCATACTGTACAGTGAAGAAATCTTCACTGTGATTCCTAATTAACAGTGGTAAAACAATCAGAAAAGTTAAATATTTAACATTTTGCTTCTACGACTGGGTTCAAGGATATTTTTCTTCTAATTTGCCTATCTTATCAGATCCCATAATATGATTTAAAATCATAGTTCAGTAGTTTCAATAATATTCAAATGTCTCCTTATACTTTCTAAAAATCTAGATCAAAATAGTACTAGCGGGCAATGCATTTATATCTAGTATCATTTTTATTCCTTGGATGAACAAGATTCTGTACCTAAAATTACAAAATCATAAGCAATTATAATAATACATACATGTATCTCCATATACTGTCTTGTGAAACAACCATATTTGTGAAATGCTGTAGATGAAGTGAATTTATGTAAATAGAAATCACATTTCAAATGCATTCAGAAATTCTCATTACATGGAACTTTTGCTGATTCATTTGTAATGTGCAGGAAGCATCCCTTTATTTACCTACCAAGTTCAGAAATCAATGTTGGTTCATTTATTCAATCTATGAACTAAAATTTATGTCCCAAATAGAGACTACATCCACATGCATCATTTATATAGCCTTAGTGAAGTCACTCAGTCATGTCCGACTCTTTGTGACCCCATGGACTGTAGCCTATCAGGCTCTTCCATCCATGGGATTTTCCAGGCAAGAATACGGGAGTGAGTTGCCATTTCCTTCTCCAGGAGATATTCCCTGACCCAGGAACTGAACCCGGGTCTCCCACATTGTAGGCAGATGCTTTACCATCTGAGCTGCCTTAACTCTCGTCTGAAAGAGGAATCGTTGTCTGCCTTTGCTTGTCCAAACCTATCATTCTAAGCTTAGTTCCATTCTTCCTCTTCCATGAAGCCCCCTTGTCTAATCTCTGTGACTAAGAGTGATTACTTGTTCCACTGAGTACACAGCACTTGTAGTCCACTGTACTCTGTGCAATGAAGTTCTTTGTCCTTCTAGTTCAATCCCCTAGACGTGCTTTGTTCTTGCTTCCCTGGTGGCTCAGATGGTAAAGCATCTGCCTGCAATATGGGAGACCCGGTGCAATCCCTGTGTCAGGAAGATCCCAGCAAGAAGGAAATGGCAACCCACTCCAGTATTCTTGCCTGGAAAATCCTATGGACGGAGGAGCCTGGCGGGCTACAGTCCATGGGGTCACAAAGAGTCAGACACGACTGAGCAACTTGCCACATTTGGGGGGCTAATCACCTGTGACTGTCTGCCCTTTTTCTAGATGTTGTATTAAGTCAAATCATTTGCAACTGTATTGGTGCTGATGACTAATTTCACTCTACTGTCATCACTCTTAAATTGTGGTAGGAAAGATAAGAAGTCTCAAAAGTCTGATGTAAGAGGATATATATATATATATATATGACTAATTCAAAGTTGTATGGAAGAAATCAATGCAACATTGTAAAGCAATTTTTCTCCAATTACAAAATAAATTTTTTAAAAGCCTGATATAAATCATGGAACTCTCTTCATAAATACGTGCATATATACATTCATACACAAACACATACAATTTGGATGTAATGTTATGAGCTAACAGAGTTCCTAAAAAGTAGTTACCTTGGACAAGAGGTTGTACTACATGGTGGGTATTCCTAATTGTATGTTCTACAGGTACTCATATTTTGCCTCATCATGACTTATAAGGCTTTCAGGTTTTTGTTTATTTATTTTTAATTGAAGGATAACTGCTTTATAACATTGAGTTTGTTTCTGCCATACACCAACATGAATCACTTCACAAATACTAATAATCTTTTTCTAACACCTAGGAATATGCCCATTCACAGGAATCAGATCAGATCAGATCAGTTGCCCAGTCGTGTCCGACTCTTTGCGACCTCATGAATCGCAACACGCCAGGCCTCCCTGTCCATTACCAACTCCTGGAGTTCACTGAGACTCACATCCATCGAGTCAGTGATGCCATCCAGCCATCTCATCCTCTGTCGTCCCCTTCTCCTCTTGCCCCCAATCCCTCCCAGCATCAGAGTCTTTTCCAATGAGTCAACTCTTCGCATGAGGTGGCCAAAGTACTGGAGTTTCAGCTTTAGCATCATTCCTTCCAAACAAATCCCAGGGCTGATCTACAGAATGGACTGGTTGGATCTCCTTGCAGTCCAAGGGACTCTCAAGAGTCTTCTCCAACACCACAGTTCAAAAGCATCAATTCTTCAGCGCTCAGCCTTCTTTCACAGGAATAGGCTTGGTAAATAAATTAAAATAAAGTCCTATTATTCAATAACACTTCTTAGATTTTCAGGTAAGAATCAAGAGTTAATAAAATGTCAGAAATATGCCTGGACATACTTAATAAAAATAGCAAAATTCCATTAAATGATGTGATGTGAAAGAGCCAAAACCATGGAAATTACATGGTCTTTTTCCAACAGCTAGAGTTTTAAATATTCTTATCATTGTTATCTGACGGAGGAGCCTGGTGGGCTGCAGTCCTTGGGGTCGCTAAGAGTCAGACATGGCTGAGCGACTTCACTTTCACTTTTCACTTTCATGCACTGGAGAAGGAAATGGCAACCCATTCCAGTGTTCTTGCCTGGAGAATCCCAGGGACAGGGGAGTCTGGTGGGCTGCTGTCTATGGGGTCACACAGAGTCAGACACGACTGAAGTGACTTAGCAGCAGTGGCATCATTGTTATCTGTATAACAATTTGCTCCCAAAGGAAATGAAGTACAACTTTAAATAGTGGAATTACTGACAAAAAATGCTAAGATTGTGATTGAATTGCAATGATGTTGGAAATAGCCAAATAAATTCTCAGAAGTATAAATGACTATCTGATAGAATGGAATAAAGGGCTACTTTAATGAGGCTAATGATGGGTACTATCTCATTAAGAGATAGCAGAACCTTCAGATTAAAAAAAAATCATCATCATTTGAAAGAAAAAGCAAACACAGGTGTTCTCATGCCAATTGTTGAACTTCAGTTAGAAATTAATGCCCATAATTGTAGTAGTAACAAGGCTTTATTTTTTCCCCAGCACAAGTCCTATATTTATAACGGGCTTTAGAGAAAGGCAAGTTATTCAACAAAAGTTTGATAAAATTCATTACAGAAACATTGATATATATCCAATTACATGACACTTTTGTGAAACCTATTTTCTTTTTCTTTATCAAGACTAAGGCAATATTCTGATGAACTTCTACTTGACCCAGTGGAATTTCCCCATTTGAAAGGTACAAGAGAACTGCATCTGTGTTCACACACATTGAACATATGTTTAGTTTTGGCCAACTGAATAGTCAGACTGAGATCTGGGATTTAAACAAGTTCTGTTCATTCGCAAGCAATACAGCACAAATAGATTCTACTTTTATTGGCATATTATTGCACCTCCCCATCTATGACACCTTTTACTTCCATTAATCACCTTACAAGGATCAGCTTCAACCGGTGCTACACATCTAACACCTTTAATAGATCTTCTCAATGACCCGGGACCCAGACGGCCAGGCAGTCAGCTAATCTACAAGTATTCACCGAGCCCCACTGAGAACATCTCTTCTAGACACAATGGAAAACCCTGGCTAACAAGGTAGGCAAAGTCCCCATTTCCATGAAACATGCATTCTAGAGAGTGGTGACAGACAGTAAATAGATGAATGAGATATTCAGACAGGAATAAGGGTGATAAAAACAAACGTTTGTGCGTGATATTGTACAGGGTGACAGAGCCTAACTTATGCAGGGTAGTGAGGGAACTCCTGGCTGAAAAAGTGACAGCGACTGATGCATGCCTGTCAAGCCCAACATGGAGATTGTACCAAGACCTCTGCGAAGGAAGAGATCACTGTAGACCTGAGGCTGTACAGACGATGAAGAGCAGCATATTTTAACCCAAGTCTTTAAAGTTTGTTGAGAATGTGTTAAATGGAAAACAAGTGAGAGAAAGCAGGGGGAAAAAAAAGGAGGAAAGACTAATTTAAGAGAAAAAATCTGCTCTTACGAATCACTCAATTACCTAACTTCCCACTCTTGCAAATGGACCACATATTATGCAAGTATACATTTCACTCATTCCACTCTTCCATTTTACTTCCTAATCACACTTAAATTAAATTAAAATGTACTAAGTTGCTTTACCAGAAAAATTCTGTGCTTTATGCAGTGTGAAATATAGATATAAGTAATATGCAAGTTTTCCTCTCAAGGAATTTATTGGGACAGTTTTAGCATCTACCTAGTAATTTCTGGAGTGTCCAAAATACTGTTATACAGTGGGACAGCAAAAAAGAAAATGTGAAAATAAAGTGTGATCACAAAGAAGAAATTTGAGGACTAAAAAAATGGAAAAGTGACAAATAACTTGTTATGTAAGTTCTATGGCAAATACAAAAATATCAAGTAAAATGATTTTTTCTACAAGACTTGGGAGATAGTGGGACATGGAGAAAAGAGAAATGCAAAGGCCTGTGCAAGGAGAATTCTGAGGGTGATGTGCTAGGATCTATTTGTTATTTTTCCTTAAGATATATTCCAGAATGTAAAGGTCAAAAGAAAGGAATAAGCATTGCATGACACTAATCCTGGCATTTTCCCAGTTTCTCATGGACAAAGAATTTTAAAAGTATGTACACCTAACAATATTGGTGACCCTACCACAAATCACATAACAAATTTTTCAGGCAAATACTTACAGTGAAATTACTCTAATTACACTTCTCACCAGACTTATTAGCAACTGAAAAGTAGGGTAATTATTACTTAAAAGTTAATGTGATAATGAAATAACTGTGTTTGCCTTTTAAAGAATATAATTTTGTATTTTTTAATATTAAGACGTGCATGTAAAGAAAACAAGTACTGCTAGAATAAAAATACAATATACTATAATTGAGTGCTACTCATGAAATTACAATAAAATTGTATCACTATAATATAAAACAATTTACAAATTATTTACTAGTTCAGTAAATCATGATTGTTCAATCTAAATATCTATTTGCATAAATGAACCATTAATAACTTTGATAACACATTCTTTCAGAACTGACTGATGAACCAAACGTTTGATATGTCTTTCAACTAATAAGCACTAATACCTAAAACATAAACAAACTGCCGGAGTTAATAACCCCAACTTTAGTTAAACACAGGTTTATTTATTGTGCATTTAGTCCCCAAATTCTTCCATTTTCTAAGATGTAAGAAGCTCACAATTTTCCATTTTAATAAAATCTGTATAAATGTATTTAATACTCAAAATCTGACTTGTTGTCAGTCCTAATTAAAGTAAACAAAACTTTGCAATGAATGAATTTAATTACTTAGAAACTAGTATGTTTAAAATGAAAAGCAAAAGAGTGCAATCTAATCTCAGCAAAGAATATTTATGATTACAAGCTTTGTCAATAGCAAAGTGCACCAACTGTTCATATATCTGACTTCCAAGAGATACATGAATGCTAATCAGTTCATTAGAGGCATCTAGGTTGTGATATTTAGCGACAGGATGTAGGAGCTTTCTTGTCCATGGAGTATAATTGTATTCAGAATGAAAAATTGTTTCCAACAAAGCTTCATCCTTCCTGTTTCTGATTTCCTACTGGCTGCTTTTTATGAGCTGCATACCTTTCAATAAGCCAACATCATTCAGCTTCTGTGTCATATGAACACAAATATGGATAGGTCCTGAATTGTCTGCTGAGCAGGATTCTACTAACCTTATTCTAATCTCAAGAATTTATTTCAGGTCCTATGTTCCAGATAACTGAGATTCATAATTAGTACATGCACAATGTATTACTGGAAATTGTATGCAAGCAAAACCTTTTCAAAAATGCTTTCTATCTATAGGGAACAATAAAAAGTGCCTCAATGAACAGTTCTTAATGATCACAATATTGTCATATATGAATATTGTAACATGATAAAATGGTGGGTGGGAGGAGTTAAGAATGATAACCTGTAATTCTACAATAATAAATTAGGCTTAACCATACTTTGCCAAAGGGGAAGGTGTGGCAAACACCTTGGATAAACACAGATTTCATCTTCAGTTTTCAAAACGCAACCTTCTCAAATGTAGTGATAAAGACATCCTGCCTAATAAAAGAAGAAACTGTGTGGATAGGAAACATATGAAAGGAAACAAACACATTAGCCTGAATTGATTATTGCTCGAGTGAATTTTTATGGTATTTCCCAAAAGAGATGGTGCAGAAAGCTAAAATTGAACTAATTCACAATTAAGCTGAAAGTATACAGGACAATAAAGTCTATGACAAGCCAAATAATAATTTTGTGATCTGCCAAATCTCAGGGAAGAAGAAATGAATAGAGGAAAAGTAGTTATTTTAGGTATCTCAGTTTAAAATAAAATATTAGGAGTATCTACTTATAAGTGCTTGTTTAGAAGTGGGTTATCCTTTCACATGGAATTCTGAAGCCCATATGGGATTTTAAAAATGTACATTTGTAATATTTTATTATAAGGCAAAAGATATGTCTCTAATTTCACAGAATGGTTTGGAAAGCAACTCAACATTAGTTTCTGGAAATAAAAAAAAAAAAGTTTGTTACTTCAATTACTCATTAAAGATGAGTTCACTGACAAAGTGGGGCTTCCCTGATAGCTCAGTTGGTAAAGAATCTGTCTGCAATGCAGGAGACCCGGGTTTGATTCCTGGATCGGGAAGATGCCCTGGAGAAGGGAAAAGCTGCCCACTCTAGTATTCTTGGGCTTCCCTTGTGGCTCAAGTGGTAAAGAATCCGCCTAAAATGCGGGAGACCTGGGTTCAACTCCTGGGTTGGGAAGATCCCCTGGAGAAGGGAAAGGCTGCCCACTCCAGTGTATAGTCCATGGGGCAGCAAAGAGTTGGACATGACTGAGCGACTTTCACTTCCCACTGACGAAGTTAGTGAAACCAAAGATAATGAAATTCAAAGGACCTTAAATTAAGCAGGACACTCCTAATGCTATTAGTTTTTATGTATATATGCATATCTACAGACATACATACACACATGTATTCATCAATTTGGGTCAGGAAAATACCTATACCAGTAAGACTGTGATAAGTTCAGTTTTGCTTTTTGGAACAGTGTAGTATTTCTGAAGGAAATTTTAAAGTTTCTCAAATATGAGTTAATTTTTGATATGCAAAAATTCATTTTTGAAATTAAGCTGACAGGCACACCAGTTTATAAAGTCTTCATCTGCTTCAAAAGTATTGGTCCATTTCAAAAGTATCTATATCACAACATGATATTAAATTCAAACTTCCTCAAATTGAATCTTCCTATCCTTTCAATTTACCATGAACATCAGAAGGAAATAGGGCATATGGAAGGAAAATGAGGAGAGAATGTATTAGATTAATAAAAAGGAAAAAAAGGAATGAAATTAACAGAATAAATTTCTGTATTATTCACTACAGGCAAAACCCTTGATAAAGTTCCTTGTAAGAAGGTAAAGGATAAATTTTCTATAATTGGTCGTAATACAGTGATTTCTGGCTATGCAAGTACACTTAAAAGGTTAAGTAAATTGTATTCCTAATTGACTAGTAATTTAAAGTTATTTAGATATCAAAGGATATGGACATCTTTGTCACAAACTTATCATGCAAGTCTTCAGGAGGGGGAAAGATTTTCAAATCTTTCTCAAGCTGTCGAAGTTGCCTTCCCATCTGCTTCAAGTTCTTTTCCAGGGTTTCTACAGAAACTAAAAGAGAGAATATTATATGCCTTAAAAGGATGAAATTATAATATAAAAAAGTAAAATATTCTAGAAACAAAACACATGAAAAACCTTACAATAACAATGAAAAATCCATGAAAATAAAGGAAAGGTGAATTTCACTTAAAGTTTTAAAAACCTTTAAAATTTTAAATCCAGAAATGAAGAAAACAAAAGATTTTTAAAAACAAGAAAATTTTGGTAAAGCTCACATACACGAACCACATATAAGAAATATCTTTTGTTGAAAATCAAAGTCCTTGATCTCTATAAACAATACAAAATAATCAGTCAATTAAGAAAAAGATGGCAAAGAAAGAGTATGTTTTTAAATTAAATCTATTTCAACATAATTTGAGCACTTTTCAAAATGATGGTGTTTTGAGAGGGGAAAAATATACAAAGAAAAGATGGGGAAACTCTGCTCTCTTGTCCAAGGTCACCTACATCAGGAATGAAAAGATATCAGGGGTTCTTTGAGTACCATGCAAAACAAATTTCAAACTTTCTTTACTGGTACTCTGAGAACAAGTAAACTCTGTTTATTAAATAATAAAGTATTTTTGTGTATAAAGTATATTTTGTGTATTCTTGCCTAGTAAAAGTCACAAATAATCCACATACAGCTAAACCCAAGGGAATACAATTAAGTATTCTCTGGATAGATGGATGGCTGGAAGACAAATAAACTATATTTTAAATTAACATTTAAATTAAATGTATTAACACACTATTGAACAAAATCACATACTTAAAATATTATGATTAAATCACTGATCACATTTTACTACACACAGACACACATCAAATCTGGCAGATAGATATCTAGAGAAAAGACAAATAAGTCTGAGGAACTTCCATGTAACAAAAAGCACAAGGCAAACACTGGGAAGGAACATAAGTGGATTATTTTTTTTTTTTTGATGTCTAATACATCATTCTAACACCATCCACTGCTCCAGTACCCACTGGTATCTCCCAACTCACTGACACTCATTGCCTGGAGTTAGCCCAGAACCCACGTGTTTAAGGATTCAGTCCCATAAAGACTGCCCTCACTTGAGAGGGCAAGTTATGGGGATCACCTGTACTTCTAACCAATGATAAATTCAGGGGTTCTCATGCACTCCCCACACCCCTTTTATTTTCTATAATTTACTGGGATGCCTCACAAAACTTGCGGAAGTACTGTAGCTGCTACTACAGCTTTTATTGTAAAGGATCGAACTGAGGAATAGCCAAATGGAAGACATGCACAGGAAGGAGGGCTGCACAAGGCCCCATGTTCTCTGGGTGCAGTGCATGCATGGCCTCCCGGAACACCCACGTGTTCACTGTAACACAAGGCCTCTGTGCCTCTTTATCTCAGCGTCTCAGCAAAGCCTCACAACACAGCTGCAATTAACCTGATAGTGGGCTCTCTTGCCTGACCTGGAAGCGAGAGGGACGGCTGAAACGTGTGTCCCTCTGATCTCCTGGTTGGTACTTCTGTCAACCAGTGCCCCATCCTGAAGTTCCCCAAGCTGGCCCTGCTCCCGTCTGCCCTGAGTCATCTCGTTGGCGTACAAAGACACTCATCATGTAACAAGGATGTTGGGAACCAGGACATAAGTCAAATGCATAGTTTTTCCTCTGTCCCATGGACACGGCAGTGTGCGTCTGGTCAGCAGGCGGGACCCCAGTGCCTGCAGGGAGGCTGAGAGGGGTGCACTTCTGATCCACGAGCTGTCCTCAGAGCTGCCTGGAGGTCGGGCCTGCGCTCAGCGGGGGCCGGCGGCTCGTGACTGGAGACAGAACACAAGCTCCTCAGGGGGTGGGAGAAGGGCTTCAGGCAAAGGCTTCCAGGGGATCCTGGGAGCCCTACCCAACTCATGGGCAGCCGGCTGGGTCAGGGATGATGTTCTATCACCACATGAGCAAAATAGGAAGAATCTCACCTCATACTTTTACCTCACTGATATTTCATAAAGATCAACTACTATAATATAGGATGAAGAATTTTTTAAAAATAAAATGGATTATGAGATGTTAATCTTATTCGGAGAACTCAGTAAGACTCAGTGAATGCCTTAAGACTGAAGCAATACTAAAATCAAAGGAAACAAACAAAGAAACAAAATCACCACAACCATCATCATTGCCAGGAAAAGTGCTGTAGAAAGAAAAGTTGCTAATTATAAGAGTAAAATGTTTGGGATGTTAGGAAACTCTGGGGTATATTCAAACATCTAAGGCTGGCATCATAAGGAGAAAAAAGTTGTCTCACAAAATGGTTCTGTGGCTACTTAACAGATAGAAACCCCATTAAGCCATCACCTAAGCTTCATCAGTTCTACTTGATTACATTATTTGTGCATTATAGTTAAGACAATTTAACCGTAATTGATCAACTTTTCACTGCTGGTTTTTAAATAAAGACGAAACCACAGTCAGAAGAAAGAAAGGGGCATGCAAGTTCTATGTGAATAAAATACAACTGAATGCTCGGGGCCGTCTGATGTGTAAACTAAAGAGCATCTAAGAATGTCCTCGGTGCTCTTCAGTAATTATATATACGAAGACAGTACTCACATACATCTTTGGACACAGTTTAACCACATAGCTTAATGTCTGTGATGATAATTTTTGCTATTAGAAGTCCCAACTGGAACAAAGAATTTTAAATTGCACTCCTTGAAAGTGTTAATTTATTGGTATCTCTGTATGTGATGTGTATGAATTTTATCTTTCAACTATGTCATATTTCTTGACCAATAAGTTAATCTTATCTTTTTATTCCTTTTCATTATTTAGAAGTAACAAAATAGTCATCATAAAACAGAGCTGACTAGATATTTTTAAGGCACTTTCAACTTCTGCATTATACTTAGTTTTCATTCAGATGGGATATCCCTCAGTCACCTCAGACACTGTGTATTTCTGCTCCCAGCCAACCGCCCATCTGCAATATCCAAACGACTGTGGGCAGTAAAACCATAATGCTGTCTCCTGTGCTGGAAACCTGCTAGTCTTGACCCTTCCTCCCTTGAACTCTCAGATCCAAAGGATCGTGACATCCCTCACATGGTACTTGACAAATAAAACCTACTTCCTTGTTAAGTTGAAAACCACTCAAGGGATCTGGAACACTAATCTCTTTTTTGACCTCTGGTCTCCTACTGTTTCTCTCAGAGCCATATCCAAACTGTACATGGAAGTTTTCAGACAAACATTAGTCTAAAGATACCCTGCTGCTAAGTTGCTTCAGTCGTGTCTGACTCTGTGCGACCCCATAGACGGCAGCCCACCAGCTCCCCTCTCCCTGGGATTCTCCAGGCAAGAACACTGGAGTGGGTTGCCATTTCCTTCTCCAATGCATGAAAGTGAAAAGTGAGAGGGAAGTCTCTCAGTCGTGTCCGACTCTTAGCAACCCCATGGACCGCAGCCTACCAGGCTCCTCCGTCCATAGGATTTTCCAGGCAAGAGTACTGGAGTGGGGTGCCATTGCCCTCTCCGAAAGATATCCCACCTCTGCTTAAAAACCAGACAAGAAACTCCTTACATAACAACATCAGAGTTCCACCGACAGCGCAGTCCTATTTCCTAACCTGCCACACTTCACATCCCAATCAACTCCTAGTTTGATTCCACCCAATCCCTTTCATCTATTCCATACCTGATGCCGGAAACAGTGTGTCTATCTGCTTTGCCCACTCCACCCAAGTTACTCCTATTCATACTTTTTAGAGGCCAAAATGCCAATCTGGTCCTGGTGATGCCCCCTCCCACCTGTAATGCCTAGCAATCATCTCTATCTTTGCAAGGATGACACCCATTATTTTTAGCATGTGTCTTCCTCTCCTAACTGCCCAGGGATTCCTGAGAAGAGAGACCTATATTTTATGCATCTTTGTATCTTGGTTTACATAACACAGGGCAGATACTCAAATATTTGTTCCAAGAATGGATTTTGGGTTTAACTTGAACCTCTCAAGAGGTTAAAATATTAAAAAGGGAAAATATAACAGATTAAATATCTAAAACTTTAAAAGCTAAGACATAGACTTTTCTCCAAGTGGCTAGTCATTATGATAATTATACACTAGAGGTGTTAGAAAAGCTCTGAATAAAAGTTAAAATCACAACTATAAATATTTAGATTCAGAAATCATGATACAGAAATCATGTATATAGGTTCTCTGCAATATGATGTCCTCTATGATTTACCACATTAAGATTTCAAATAAAAAAGGAGAAATTGCATACATTTATGTAATTTCTATAATTAAATAATAATCATCTAGGAATATCTCCTTGAGGTGTTGGTCCTTATTTCATAACAAGCTTACTAAGAAATGTCACACTCATTCTTATATACCATGATACATTACTGAGGAATTGATGTCATTGAAGAATGCTTTAAAAGCAACATATTACCAAAAAAACAATGTAAACATGCAAACTAAATTACCCTTTCTATTCTAAACACAATTGTTCTATGAGACAATCTAAAGCCTATAGCATTTAAAGCTCCAAACATAATAATTTTTTCTGCTGCTGCTGCTGCTAAGTCGCTTCAGTCGTGTCCGACTCTGTGCGACCCCATAGACAGCAGCCCATCAGGCTCCTCCGCCCCTGGGATTCTCCAGGCAAGAACACTGGAGTGGGCTGCCATTTCCTTCTCCAATGCATGAAAGTAATTTTTCCTAGACAACTGTAATAATAAAGCTTTAAGAGTATTTCACAAAATGCACGTCAAAAATAATACACTGGATGGACATGATGGACAAAAACCTCAGTAGCATTAAAAAAATCTTTAATATTAAGTAGGCTGAAGACAAAATCTAAGTTCTAGAGTATCATTATAAAATGCATTATGTTGACAGAAAGTATAAAACTAAAATAAGATGGTACAACAGCACAAACTCAAAATAAATTGCAGTTTGGTTCATAACAAGCAAACGTGTAAACTAAAAGAAGTATTGCTATAGGTCATGACTGGCCAATAATCCTCAGCTTGCCTCCTTCTGCTCAGTTTTTCCTTTTTTTCATTGTCTTGATTCTTGCATCCATGGGAGCGTGCTCAGTCGCTCAGTCCTGTCCAACTCTGTGGGACCCCATGGATTGTCACCTGCCGGTCTGCTCTGTCCATGGGATTTTCCAGGCAAGAATACTGGAGTGGGTTGTCATTTCCTGTCCCAGGAGATCTTCTCGAGCCAGGGAGCAAATGTGCATCCCTGGTGTCTCCTGCCTTAGCAGGTGGATTCTTTACCACTGGGCCACCCGGGAAGCCCTGTTCTGATTCTTGTTGTTCTTGTTCAGTCACTCAGTCCTGTCTGAGTCTTTGTGACCCCATGGACTGCAGCACGCCAGGCTTCCCTGTCCATGACCCTGTCTGATTCTTGAGGGGATCCCATATAATAATACATTATAATTTGCATTAGGTATTAATTTGCTTATGTTCCACTTAGGATTTTTCAACTTTATGATGGTGAGGAAAGCAATATGCTTTCAACAGAAACTATACTTTAGCCCTTGAATGTTGCTCTTTCTCTGGGCTAGCAATGTGTGGGACATGCTCTCATGATGATGGAGAGCAAGCTGCAGCTCCCAGTCAGCCCATGTGGTTGAAGAATTAATAATATACTTACTATCTGTACCCATAGAACTACTCTGGTTTTCACTTTCAGGACAGTAATCAATAAATACTATGAGATATTCAACACCTTCTTATAAATAAGGCTTAGTGTTAGATGATTTTGCCCAACTAGAGGTGAATATGAGTGTTCTGAACATGGTTAGGCTAGGGTAAGCTGTGATCTTTGGTTAGGAAGATGTATTAAATGAGTTTTCAACTTTGTTTCGACTTGTGAGGGTTTATCTGAGTGTAACATCATCATAAGTCAAGGAAGATCTGTTCAGACAATGAGGGTTTTGTTGTTACATTTTTCTGCACATCACACTGCAAGGGAACCACCTCTCTCTGTGGTGGAGTCTGGAGGAAGGAAAGGCAGACAGAAAGCAGGCAGGCAGAGGACAGGAGGGGCACAGCAGTGGTGGGCTCTGGTCGGCCCTGCGGAGCTGCGTCACCCATGCCAGGGCGAGAGCAGCAGCCCTGCCCTCCCCCACCAGGAGGAGGGCGTGAAAGACATAAGACTGTTAGAAGAGAAAGCAGTACTGATGGGAGAAGTCTATCTAATGGAAAACCATATTTACCTAAAAGAAGCTGAAAACTCCTTTCTACCAATAAGATGTTCAAGACTATGGTAAATACTATACAAAACAGACCAATAATAGAGATGTTTGTAACATTATTCAAAACGTTCCCTCAAGATAATGATTTTGTGCACGTGTGTGTGGGAGGGAGGCTCAGATGGTAAAGACCCATGTGCAATGCAGGAGACCCAGGTTCCATCCCTGGTTCAGGAAGATCTCATGGAGAAGGGAATGCAACCCACTCCAGTATTCTTGCCTGGAGAATGCAACGGACAGAAGACCCTGGCAGGCTACTTTATGGGGTCGCAGAGTTGGACATGACTGACTAAAAACACACGCACATGGTAAATATTAAGAATAGACTGATTTGCAAATTGTGCAATGAGTTTCCGTGTATGGCTACAGGAGACCATGCAGGCTGACAAGTCCTGGACTGTGTATCTCTGAACTTGAAACATGACAATTATTTTTGTGCTACTTAGATCTTTGCCCTGAACTCCAACTGCCGGTTGAATATCTTTCCTTAATGTTTAATAGGCATCTTAAATTCACATTTTCAAACTGGAACTTATCTTCCTCCTGGACTATGCTCCTGAATCTCAGTAAATGATTGATGTTATGACTCCCCTCTTTCCCTCATACCCCACACATCCAGTCCCAGAATAAATCCAGTTGGTTCTACCTTCAACGTGGATGCTTTGTTTAAACCCTCTCACCTCCCTTGCTACCTCTTCCTTGTCCCAGCTGACATTCTTTCCCTCTGGGATTATTATTACAGCATCAAGTGGTTTCACCGCTTCCGTCACTGTTCTCCATTTTTCCTAACAGAGCAGCCAAAACAATCCTTTGAAAATGCAAGTCAGCTGTCACTCTTTTGCTCAAAACCCTTCCAATGGCTCCCCATCTCAGAGCAAATCAAAGTCCTTACAATGACCAGCAAGTCCCACGGGATGTCACCTCTCTGATGGTATCACCTGATACACCCTTCTCCACCCCCAATCCCGGGTCACACCTGTATCTAGGGCTTAGGCGCCTGTGTGCCCCTCTTGTTACGTGCTTCTCTCACAGACCTTGTGTTACCTCCTCACACTCTGTCAGGTTTTCATGCAAAGGTCTTCTCTGATCTCTTAAATTCCAAAAAAAAAAAGTACCTGGCCTCGAATTCCACAGCTAACCACCCAACATATATACACTGACTTCTCTC
This sequence comes from Bubalus kerabau, assembly GCF_029407905.1. Taxonomy (NCBI): domain Eukaryota; kingdom Metazoa; phylum Chordata; class Mammalia; order Artiodactyla; family Bovidae; genus Bubalus; species Bubalus kerabau. The sequence continues at coordinate 3,304,598 of NC_073635.1, read as the reverse complement.
TGGTCTGTATAAATTTCAAGAGACCAGAGACTTCTTTTGTGTTCATGTACTCTATCCAGTGGGCTTCCCTGGTGGCTTACGGTAAAGAACCTGCCAGCCAATGCAGGAGCAGTGGGTTCAGTCCTGGGTCGGGAAGATCCCCTGGAGAAGGAGACAGCAGTACACTCAGTGTTCTTGTCTGGAAGATCCCGTGGATGGCGGAGCCTGGCGGGCTATAGCCCACGGGGTCACAGAAGAGGGGAACATGACTTACAAGCTAAACGACAACAACAACAACTCTATCCAGTACCCGAACAGCACCTGAGATAGAAGATATATTCAAAAAACAACTCATCAAATACTGACTGAATGAATGCATCATATATGAGCCGCTGTCACCTTTTTTCTGTCACTCAAAGTCAGTCTAAGACTTATTCGTTTTTGTTTGGTTGATTTTGTTTTCTATTAGTCTAATCCTTATTAGTACAAGTGCCTAGGACAGTGTTTCCTTGGCAGTGAGAGTTCAATAAACATTTTGAAAAGAATCCTTTCAAAACACATCAAAAACTATTAATGAACACTATTTCTTTTTTTCGGAGAGTATGTAGTTTGACAGACAGCTGCTGAGAAGCTGCCATCATGGTGACAGACATTTACATGCCACAAGGGTCTAACAACTGATCAATTTTAAACCTCTGCTTCTGAGAAGAGAGGGGAAGGTTATCTAAGAAGACATTTTCTTCAAGTTTTCCTATGAAGTTGAATAAAATCTTTTTGAATGTTTCTACTATTTTTATCATTTATGATCAGTATTAGTTCATATTTCCATATGGCATTTCTCAATAATCCTGGGCTAATAAACTTGATCTCACATAACATGCAAACATCTGCAGAAAAAAGAACGATAAGTTGTTGAAGACCTGCTGGAGACTACTTGGTTTCAAAGGCTATTTAATAGTAGAAACCTTTTTTTCAAAAGAAATCTTCTACCAAACTTCAAAATACAAAATAAAACTCTAGTGTCAGGCTACAGCACAGAGGGTAAAGAGAATCCATTTTCCAAATTCCACTCCCTATGCTGATGTATCCAACTGGTGAAAATGCACTGGGCTACACATTTATGATTTGTGCAAATTCTTTTATGTATGTTATTCTATAATTTTTAGAAAAGCACAAAAGTCTTACAACAACATAAATCTACAAAATTCTTGGTCCTGTACGCTAAAGCTTGCATACATTTCAGGCAAGATGCAGCTGGAATCCGTTCAAACAACTTTTGAGAATATACATTAAAATTAATAATACATTATTTACAGAGATCCATATTTATCTGCATCATTAATAACACCATAGGAAGATATGTGTAAATAAAAAATTATCAATGAAAAGCAACAGCAACAACAACTACTACAAAAGCAGAGAATATTTACACAGTGCTTACTAGGTCCTATATACAATTTTATAAATATTTACACAGAAACCTATGGAGTCCTCACATCAAAGCTCTAAATTAAATACCAGTATCATCCCCAGTTTGGACGTAAGAAAACAGGGCCCAGCGAGGATGAGAAATGGGCAGTCGGGAGTTTAAACTCCAGCTGTGTAGTCTCAGAGCCTATGATGGTAACAACAGCCTCTCTCTTAATATAAGGTAGAACTATTCTGAAAGAGATAGGAATACCAGACCACCTGACCTGCCTCTTGAGAAACCTATATGCAGGTCAGGAAGCAACAGTTAGAACTGGACATGGAACAACAGACTGGTTCCAAATAGGAAAAGGAATATGTCAAGGCTGTATATTGTCACCCTGCTTATTTAACTTCTATGCAGAGTACATCATGAGGAACGCTGGGCTGGAAGTAGCACAAGCTGGAATCAAAACTGCCGGGAGAAATATCAATAACCTCAGATATGCAGATGACTCCACCCTTATGGCAGAAAGTGAAGAGGAACTCAAAAGCCTCTTGATGAAAGTGAAAGAGGAGAGTGAAAAAGTTGGCTTAAAGTTCAACATTCAGAAAACGAAGATCATGGCATCTGGTCCCATCACTTCATGGGAAACAGAGGGGGAAACAGTGGAAACAGTGTAACACTTTATATTTTGGGGCTCCAAAATCACTGCAGATGGTGACTGCAGCCATGAAATTAAAAGACGCTTACTCCCTGGAAGGAAAGTTATGACCAACCTAGACAGCATATTAAAAAGCAGAGACATCACTTTGCTAACAAAGGTTCATCTAGTCAAGGTTATAGTTTTTCCAGTGGTCATGTATGGATATGAGAGTTTGACTGTGAAGAAAGTTGAGCGCCAAAAAATTGATGCTTTTGAACTGTAGTGTTGGAGAAGACTCTTGACAGTCCCTTGGACTGCAAGGAGATCCAACCAGTCTATTCTAAAGGAGATCAGTCCTGGGTGTTCATTGGAAGGACTGATGCTAAAGCTGAAACTCCAATACTTTGGCCACCTCATGCGAAGAGTTGACTCATTGGAAAAGACTCTGATGCTGGGAGGGATGAGGGGTAGGAGGATTAGGGGACGACAGAGGATGAGATGGCTGGATGGCATCACCAACTCGATGGACGTGAGTTTGAGTGAACTCCGGGAGTTGGTGATGGACAGGGAGGCCTGCCGTGCTGCGATTCATGGGGTCGCAAAAAGTCGGACACGACTGAGAGACTGAACTGAACTGATCATGTTTTTATTTCACTCACTAAAGTCATTTATTAGAACTATTGAAATCATCACTACCTATCAATAAAACCTCCTTAAATTCAGAGGCATGTTAATAAATTTCAGTTTTAATTGCTTCACAAGCTCATCAACAATAACCCTTAAATGCCCAAACATTTCACAACATAATATAAATGTGCTCCATATATAAACCTAACAGTGTACTCTTATTTTATAATTAGTTTTTATAATTAATTTTAGTATTATTTTATAATACTCAGAGATGATGGTGCTGCCTCCATGCACTCATGCGAGTGATGACAAGGATGGCAGGATTCGGTTGAGTAGTGTCTCCCAAACTCCACATCTGCCCAGATCAGAATGTGACTTATTTTCAAACAGGATCTTTGTAAAGAGTTAAGGATCTCAAGATAAAATCATCCTGGTGGGACCTAAATCAAATGACTGGTGTCTTTGTAGTGAGAAGTGAGAACACAGGGGCACAGAGAAGAAAGCACTGTGCAAACAGAGCAGATCAATGCAAGACTTGGCGACAGCCACCAGGAGCTGAGAGAGAGGCACTGGATGGCTCCTCCCCAGAGGCTCCAGAAGAACCCAATCCTACCAACACCTGGATTTCTGTATTCTAAACAGCTAGGTACAAAATTTATGCTGTTTAAAGCGACCGGAGGGTAGTGATAGCTCATGGCAGCCCTAGGAAACTAATACAACTACTAATTCAAGACTCTGCAAGCTGTATGAACAGTCTGGTTCTGGGAAGCAGTTAGCAGTTCTACCTTCAGCATCTTTTCAGCTCCACGACTCTTCACCCAGTTGGTTACATGTCAACCTTGTGAGTAATGAAATTCAGCAGCCAGCCAGAACTGTGTTTGCTCCATCCACTGCATAGGCGTCTTTATAGTATATAGATTTGTTATATTTAAGCTATCCTTCAGAACACCCTGGAGTTTTATCTACCTGGTTTGTAATTTCCCACTTCATGTTGCAAAACTGAAGTGCGGTAAATACTGCTTTCCACGCAGAAGCGTAAGAAAGCTCCAAGACCTTGGCTGTCCCTGTTGCCCCTGGCCTGTTACTTGACGCTAGCTCTGGCTCATAGGTGATGCTGACAGAACTGTTCAAGTAGCTATTGCAAATCTGCAGGAGGACAAAAATCTGCAAACACTATAAACTGCTAGTTTCTCAAAAAGATTAACACTGTATTGATGCCACTTTCAGTCTGCTAACCTCCAAAAAGATATAGAGGTCTTCCTGATGCAGTTTTCTTCATCATCATCATCTATCAGCCCAAGCAGCAGCCAATTCAGGAAATGTTCCCGGCTCCATATCTCAGAAAGCAATCTTTAACTGCAAGTGGTTCCTTCATGCCAGTGTATTTCAATGTCAGTCTACAGAGTCCTTAATCCTTCTAGAGATTTTGGCCATAATCTTTCTATATTCCTTTCTGCTGCCTTCCAAAACAGTTTACATTTGTATTACCTGGTATGAAATTCCTTCATTTGGTGTTATTTCCAATTTCAAAGGGCTGTCCTATAAAGTGTGCATGGGGAGTTTTCTGTTGAAGCGCTCTGAGTATTGCTTTTTACAAAATTATAACTTAATAAAGACTCATATCCAAATTTCAAAAAAAAAAAAAAAAGTAGTGCAATATTTACAACCTCACATGCAAGTCGCCAATTTCAACTTTTGATGCCAAATTTACATAGATAATCCGTGGAAATAAACTGGCAAGATTTAAGTAAAATGCTGCTCACCAAACAACTTGAACCTATTGGTTCTTTACCAGTATACCATATTCCCAGTGCACTATAAATATTTTTCATAAATGCTGCAATTACCTTGTGAATGGTTCATTTGTATTTCATCATACCCTTTTATGTTAAAAGTGTTTAACTTGTTGAATGTAAATTTTTACATAAACGGCTCTTTTAGTAAGTATATGCAAACCTACATGTGAATTGCCTTTTTAAAATAAATTTATTTTTAATTATAGTTTGCAGTAATATTAAAATTGTTTTACAATTCTTGAGTATATGTATTAGATGGCTAGAGATGGTCAAAATAGATCATTGAGACATAACTAAACAGAAGTCACAGACTAGCTTTTTGACATAGCTTCTTACTCTCCATCTATATGTAGAATAATATTTTCACTATTTCCACATGCTAATAAAAAAAAGGGTAAAACCTCTATTCATATCTCAATTTTGGAAAAGTGTCAATAGATAATTCAGAGTTCAACTAGTCTTTGTTGGCTACTTGCTTACCAGAAAAATTCAACTATTATATAGTAGCAAAACAGAGAGAGTGGTAAGAAATATATGCAGATGTAGTGAGCAAAAGACATGATGAAACAAAACTAAAATTTGTAAATTTAGCTCAATGTAAATGAATGCATTCTAAAATAAAATCCAGGAGATGTAAGAATGCACTCTGAAAATTAAATGTAAACACTCATGAATATATTTATTTAGAATGCCTCAATATTTCCTCATACATATACTAATTTATGTGTCATGCCTATAGTCAAGAAAGAATTGATGCATACTTGTAATAATTATTTAAAATCATGGGATAATTCATGGTTTGTATAAGAACCTTTGCTATTCCTGAACTGATTACTAGTGAACACCCAACACTGCAGGTCTATAACTGTTTCTTCAGGTTATCTGATAAAGTAAAAATCATGCAGTATAGGCCACTCTGGGTTTCCTAGGGGACTTGGTGGTAAAGAATCCACCTGCCAAGCAAGAGATGCAGGTTCAGTCCCTGGATCTGAAAGATCCCTTGGAGAAGGAAATGGCAACCCATTCCAGTATTCTTGTTTGGGAAATCCCATGTACAAAGGGCTACAGTCCATGGAGCTCACAAAAGAGTCGGCTCACAACTTAGCAACAACAACACAAAATAGGCCATTCTAATGCCAAAAAACTAAGCAAGAAAAATGTTTCAAGTTATTATATTAATTCATAAGCTTGATTTCTTCTGAAGCACCTCTCCTTGGCTCGTACTCTCTCTCTTGTGCACTCACAGGGCTGGTCTTTGTATGCTCAGCCATGATGTCTCATCTGTGTATTCAAATTGCCTTTTCTTATAAGGACACAAGTCAGACTGTATTAGCACCCACCCTAAGGGTCCCATTTTAACTTAATCACCAGTTTAAGGGTCCTATCTCCATATACAGTCACATTCTGAGGTACTAAGATCAACATAGGAAGAGGTTCAACATATGAAGGGCTCCAACATATGGGGACAGAATTCAGCCTGTATCAATATAGTCTGTGCTCTTTATTGACAATTCAGTTAAAGCGATACCCTACATGGTTGTTTTTTCTTTTAACTAAATTACATTATAAATGCCACCCCCCTCCCCCCACTAATGTGTCCTGTCAAATTATTTCATTGTATTGGCGGACATACACACTAATGTATATATTCATAAAACTCTAGTATTTTACAGTTGATCTGAAATACCAAAATAATTATTTATCCTGCAAAACTATGAGACTTCAACGTTAGTCTTCATGGCACAATGGTTCCAAAAATTATGTTAGCTATGCTGTTAATTTTGTTGCACAATCAATATTATTATACATTTACAATATACACTTAAAATATAAAATGAAGCTCAAATAATAAATAATACTGAATATCTAAAATACATATCCAACTTGCTAATACATTTTTAATTGTCATTTTTGGAAGTCTATAGCATAAAGAGGTTAATGGAAGACTTTGAAAATGCTTTCTGCTTGTTATAGCAGATGAATTGGAAATTTTCATACACTGTGCATTTCCAGGTGGCAGCCACCTGGAAATTAAGCGCTCTAAGTGCTCAGAGTAGGTGAACAAAAGACAAACATTCAGTATTTAGTAAGGCATTTATCATAAAATGTTGGAAAGTCATGAGGAATTGAAAACCAGGAGATGTATATGACTGACAAATATTTGGGTCAGACCAAGGAATTACTAGCTAAAAGCAAACAAACAGTCTTAAAAGCAGAGAGGTCTATAAAATGGAGCAAACAAAAACTCAAATATAAAGCATCAAATAATGCTCCTGAAAGCTGAAAATGTAGAAATGGAAAAAGTTAAAAAAAAAAAAGAAACGGGCAATCATTAAACCCACTCTGAAAACACACTGAATATTGCCCTCTCTCTGGAAGCTACTTTCTTTCTCAGCAGTTCCAGGAATAGTGTCTAACACAAAGTAGTAGTCCTTAAACAGTGGTCTAAGACCTTCTGGAAAATCTAAAAATTTACCCTTAAATACAGACTGGAATACACAGACACTTAGGGGAGGCTCCCAGCAAGCACCAGAAGAAGCACCAAAGTGAAAGGATATTTCCTGCAAGGTTCCTGACACAGGAGAGAGTAAGAGGCCTTTCCAGCACAGCAGCCACTCCGCATGGAAACTACCACGCATTCTCAGCTGAGGTGCTAAGGGCTGCAAAGAGTCACGGAAATGAGAAAAAGAAAATCAGAAGAAAGTGGGCGAAGAAGGATTTTTTTCAAGTAAATCAAATTTGGAGAAGAGACAGTAAGGGAGTCGTAATGAAGAGCCACATTTACAGCAAAGGGTGATCTACACATTGCAACATAGCTGGAGATTGAAAAGTAAGCTGTGAGATATACAAGTGTGGGGCTTAGAAGGAAGTCTAGCCAAAAATTTGTAAGTCATTAATTTAATGATTCTATTTAAGCCCTTGGGGACTAAAGAGATCACCTAAGGAGAAGCTACAGGGAGAAAAAAAGGGAAGGACTCAGTATCAGACCAGTAATAACAGCATTACTGAAAAGGTGTTTAGAAGAAGAAGAAGTCAAATATGTGAGAGGAAAAGGGAGGAGTCAGTTGGGACAAAAGTCAGATGAGAGTAAGGTAACTGGGGCTACGCCAAGACACAGAAACCACACCTTGGACCAGCAGCAAGACAGTCCACAGTAGTCACACAGCATGCGCTTGTTAAATGAATGAGTAAGTGAGTTACAAAACACATTAGCATGGCACCTCGAGAATTCAGGGTTAACTATCTAGGGAAGAATGGAAATATCTGGAAGAGCTATAGTAGTAGTAGTAATAGTAGTGTTAGTCGCTCAGTCGTGTCCGACTCTGGGACCCCATGGACTGTAGCCCGCCAGGCTCCTCTGTCCATGGAATGCTCCAGGCAGTATTGGAGTGGGTTGCCATTCCATTCTCCAGAAGATCTTCCTACCCAGGGATCGAACCCAGGTCTCCTGCATTGCAGGCAGATTTTTTACCATCTGAGCCACCAGGGAAGAGCTATAATACCCTAAAAAGACATGGGTTCAACAAGGTGAAATTGTAAATTTACCTTGGTATTATTTTAATACATTCCAAAATCCCCAAAGTTTGGTCATATTTTCTAATCATTAGTAAAATACCATTCCAATTTAATGATGAAATTATTGTGAAATAATCAGTAACACCATCATGGATTAGAGTTCATTAATTTCAACTGTTTAGACCAGGGGAAAATGAATCCAACCCTTCAAAATCCATAAAGGAAAGAAATATTACAATGATATACAGAAATACAATAATGACCCAAAATATTTTCACTGAAATACAACAGAAAAGCTGTAAGCCATTATCTTTTAGCAGAGAAGCAGCCCTAATGAAGTAGATTCTTGAAAATTGTCATACGGGTAAGCTCATTAGTTGTAATGAAAGTTCTCCCTGCTGATCCAGGAGTACCTAATGGCCAGGATTTGTTGTGTCTCAAAAACAAAGATACTTTTTAATTCATGTGATAGCTCACTGAGGAGACTTCAAATCTGGAAACTTTCAAATGATGATATAAAATACAAGAGCACTAAAACTTTCCAAAGCAAACACAGAATTATTTCATCTAAAACATTACATTTGTTCCTCTAAAATCTCATCTATTAATAAGGTAATACAATCATAAAAAGAAATTAGGCTCAACAATCACCTACACTATAAAAAAAATTCTCTCAGTGATGGCTTTTCTATTTCAAATATGAAGTCGGCTGCTCCCTGTGAAACTCGTTCACGGTATCTGCTGACCCATACACAAATGCATGCCTCTACTGTAACAGATGGAAACTAAAGCCTCCAAGGCCCCAGAATGCCCCCACAGAAACACCGAAAGAGAAAGCAGAAGAATCTCATTACCGAGTTACAACTCTGCAAGCAAGCCCTTATGAAAGTTAAACATTTCTCAAAAGCAAAATATAATATTTATACTGGATTTTTAGCACAATCAAATGAGTCAAAATAGATAAATGATATTTTGAAAACTTAATTCGTAGCAAAAACTGTTAGAAAATAAGTTTTACCATAAAAAATGCATCTGAGAACTCACATGGTGGCATAATGGATAAGTATCAGCCTGTCAATGCAGGGGACACAGGCTCGATTCCGTTCTGGGAAAGTTCCGCGGGCCTCAGGGGCAATGAAGCCTGCACACCTAGAGCCTGTGTTCCACAACAAGAGAAGGCAGCTCAGGGAGAGGCTCGCGCACTGCGACCAGGAGCAGCCCCGGCCTGCCACAGCTAGAGAAAGCCCAGGCGCAGCGAAGGAGACCCAGCGCAACCCCAATAAAGACGTAAGTAAACACTTTATTTTTAAAAAAGGACATCTGAAAGAGAAGCACATTCCAGCTTACTGTTCGGTTTTAGAACTAGTAGAAAAGACGGTGAAATGATCAGAAATCCAAGCTGCTATTATCAGAAAAGGCCCACACTGATTTAATTCTTTTTAAAGACATAATGCTGGTATAAGCTGTTATAGTAACTATTCAACCATCTTTTCCCCAGAAAAAGAAATTCCTCCATATTTCAAGGCACTTGGTAACACTTTTTCCTCTGTTACTTATCAAGCTTAACGTTCATCAAGAAAACCCACTTTCAATTCTTTTTCATCCTGTATAGTCAAATTTTATTCCAAAATCTAAGAAAATTCGTTTTAAGAATGTTATCATCCTTGTATTAATGAACTTAATCACTGAAAAGCTATTTTGAGTATCAGTGAGTCACTTTTAATGTTTTTCTTTTCTTCTCTGTGCTCTTTTGCTCAATCTCACATTGCTAATTATGAGAAAATTATTTGGATTATTTTCCCTTTTTAAATTCCCTTAAAACATTTACACTTAGACATACAGACATTATCTTCTTATGCCAAGAACATTTTATGGAAGCACAAGTGCAAACTAAGGAGTAATCCAATGTCACTAGAACATTAGACTGCAAGAGAGGAAAAGTTTAAAAGTTTACTTTATGTCTTAAAAAAACAGATTAATTGTTTCCAACTTCTTTTTTTGCAACAGCTGTACAAGATATACACTTGAAAGAAACATATATCTCAGGAAAAAATGTGAAAGAATTTCTCATGCAGTCACATGTCTCTCTGCAAAATACGTGCTACAAACCCCACTTTATAGAAGAAATAGTCTCATAGGAGTATAAAATGATTCAAGTGATTTTTAAAAGAAATATTCAGTATAATGCAGGAAAAAAGTATTCTTCTTTAAGTTGATAAATAACCAGTGGCCTACACATAAAGAATACAGATATTCTCCTGGTCCAAATGAAGTATCATCCAAAATATATATCCATACATTTGTATATATTCATACACAAGTGTACTCATAAATTCATTTTTTGAGTCAAGTTTTTTCCCACAGAACTGATTTGATATACAACCTAGATTCTTCAGATGATCAAAAAATTGCCTAAGTCACATTCAAGGCAAATATAAATAATATCAATAAGGCCTATCCTGTCTCTGACCCTTTCTATAACCAAACATAAATCCACAGTGGGGATAAGGAGGTTAGAACCTGGGGCTTTAGGGAGGAGTGACTGGAATCTCTGGCAGTTTGGTGGCTGCTGGGGCAAAGGAAGCACACTCTACGTGCAAGGCAGGTGGATGGAGATTCAGAATTCAGGCCAAGGGGACGCTGCCTACAGGCGCTTGGCTCAGACTCACACTCGTCCCAGGAGTTTGAAGTGACACCCGTGCAGGGAGCACTGTGCAGGGCACAGTGAGGGGCTCGGCAGAGCTGGGCTGCAGGGGTTCACTGGGCCGAGACTGCAGAGCTCCCAGCTTCTGAACAGAGGGTCTCATTACCCAGGCAAACAAACTAAACTCACAGCTGCAGAAATGACAATTCATAAAGCAAATGTCCTGTGACTTTCTAATTTTAAAATGATGCATTCAGTATGAAAACACTGTGACAAAGAGACAAGTACATTCAAATAAAAGGCATTATTTTCTATACCAACTTAAGACCCAGAATATGAAAATGTTTTCTATAAAAGCACAAACCTTTACTAGCTTTGTCCAAATGTCCCAAATCATCCACAAAATTCAGGATATCAGGATGCTTTTCTTCACATATTTCCACAAGAAAATGAAGAAGTGTTGTTTTCTGATCTGCTGATTTTGTGTCCTTTAGCTAAACAGAATGAGAGGGAGAAAAAAATACAAAGAATCAAAAATACTTTGATAATCTTTTTATTTAAATAACGTTAATCCTGTTCTTTTTACAGATAAGAAATAAATCAGTTCTAAAACTAGTTAATGCTGTATTTGAAAAGCCAATGTTTAAACACTTGAAAAGCTACTTATCATATATTGTTCTTTGGTCTAAATCATTAATATTTCCCGTAAAGAAGGAATAAGCTTAATTCAATCTAGTATGCAATATTTCATGGGAGGAAAATATATGGTAAAATGCTCAGGGAAACAGGACAACCTAAGAATCTATACAATATTAGCACTTAAAGCAGCCTCACACACTTGTTCCTTTTTTCATTTGGCACATATTTATAGAATGCCTGCTAGATACTACAGAAGTTGGAGATGTAACAACAAATAAGTTGTTCCTCAGGAAGCTGTTTAGTGTAAAAAAAGGAAAATACATATTTCTTCCTATGTGACGAAGAGTATGGTAAAAATAATCACACAGTGTGCCTAGGAGGACAGGGTACCTGAACTGAATAGCAGCAGACAGGAAGTGGTATGTGGCTGCAGAAGCAAAGCAAAAACCTCAAAGGCACAGTAGCAGAGCATCTGAATAAGACCGAAGATGACGAAGAAAGTGGCACTTCAGACGAGTCTAAGTGACTCCAGAATAAAAGTGTATGTTGGGGGAAGGGGGAAGTAGAGAGAGTAGAAAGAAATCTGAGAAGGAAAAAGCCAGAAAATTAGAAGAAAGGCAGACCATTCTGCGGATAAAGAATTCTGATCCCTAAGAACTGGGAGGTTTTTAACTAGATGAGAGATAATCAGGCGTACATTTTAGAAAGATCCTTCTAGCACAATGTGGATAAAAGATTAGAGCAAGGGTAAGCACAGAGCAGGAAGAATGATTTTTAAAGCTGCAGTAATAATCCAGGCAGTGGAAGAAAACACACTGCGGTAACGCCTCTGGCACGAGATAAGGGGACGAGCTGGGCATGGACCTGCACGTGACGCCATTCACCGAAGCTGAACAGGGAGGGCGAGGAGAAAGGCCAGGGCGGGGCAGAGGTAAAGGATTGCTTCAGTTTGGGACAAGGGAGCTTGAAGCTTCTACTCAACATCTAAATGCAGACATTGGGAAAGGATGGAGATGTATGTAAGTGTATATTATATTTCATTTCTTAACCTATTTTTCATTATTGTTGACTAAGTTTTTCAGGCATGTTTTTCCTAATCATTTGTAAATATGAAATTTAAAAATGATGCATACACTGTATATCTGTTTCTGTACTGCATGGACATCTATGCTTTACACAAAAAGACTGTAAGACAGGAAAGACAATTTTGCTCCCTAAGAACCAACTTTTTATCCCTTGAGGGTGATAAACTGTAGAGAATACTTAGAATTTAGAGGACTGAACTATTCTAGGAGTACCAGTTTGTGAGCTCTTAGTCTCCAAAGCTAAAGAAACACAAATAAGTATTAAAATAAAAGAAAGGAGAACAGAGACTTGAAGAGAAGACCAGGATGGATTGACCCTAAACCGAAGGGACCAGGCTAACAAACCAGGTATAAAGAGCGGTCAGCTTGGGTTTTGTGAGCGGTGGGGGTAGGGGGTACCAAGAGTGAACAGGCAAATACACAGCCTGGTAGTGTTCCCTATGAATGAGTAATGAACCAGATCAGATAAATACAAGGCAGGGAAAAAATCAGGATGCAATTTAGAACTGGTGGGATTCCTGCTATACTTAACTGTACAGTCCTACTTACTTGCTTCCTTTTCAACAATTTCCTACTTTAATATATATTAAATCTATGGTTTTTCCAGTAGTCATGTATGGATGTGAGAGTTGGACTATAAAGAAAGCTGAGAACAAAAGAATTGATGCTTTTGAACTGTGGTGTTGTCTTGAGAGTCCCTTGGACTGCAAGGAGATCAAACAACTCAACCCTAAAGGAAATCAATCCTGAATATTCATTGGAAGGACTGATGCTGAAGCCTAAACTCCAGTACTTTGGCCACCTGATGCGAAGAGCTGACTCACTAGAAAAGACTCTGATGCTGGGAAAGATTGAAGGCAGGAGAAGAAGGGGATGACAGAGGATGAGGTGGATGGATGGTATCACTGACTCGATAACATGAGCTTGAGCAAACTCTGGGAGTTGATGATGGGCAGGGAAGCCTGGCATTGGATGGCATCATTGTCTCAAAGGACATGCAAGTGAAAGTGTTAGTCACTTAGTTGTGTGAAATTCTTTGTGACCCTATGGACTATAGCCCACCAGGCTCCTCTGTCCATGGAATTCTCCAGGCAAGAACACTGAACAGCTTGCCATTTCCTTCTCCAGGGGATCTTCCCAAGCCAGGATTGAACCCAAGTCTCCTGCACTGGAGGAGAATCCTTTACAATCTGAGCCCCCAGGGAAGCCCTCAATGGACATGAGTTTGAGCAACTTCCAGGAGAGAGTGAAGGACAGGGAAGGCAGGTGTGCTGTAGTCTACAGGGTCTCAAAGAGCTGAACACGATGGAGTGACTGAACAACAGTAATATACGTATATATGTATGCATACACACAGAGATATATACATATATTAATATGTATTTTTCCAAACTCTATGTCAATAAATATTATATCACTATCAAAAAAACATCAAATGAAAGTTACTATCCAATTGTGGCAGAAAAGAGATATTCTGGGTCATCACAAACATGAACACACACAATGTACTAATGCAAAAACTGTCTTTTCCCTGGAAATACAGAGCTACTCATATATAGATATGATTTTCATATGGCTTTCACATGATTATTCCTACAATAGGTTCAAATGCTACACAGGCCTGTTCAACATGCAAACCAAAAGAATGTTTCCTGGCATTTTAAAAACTAACTGATATGAACAGAGTCTACTACATGATGCCTTTTAAAAGGAATATAAAAGGCACCTGTTTTGAAATACTTTTCCTCAAAAAACTGACTCTGATCACTAACTAGACCGATGGCCACTAACATGTGTGAATGACCTGCTAAAGGATAACACTAAAGCTGGCCTTTAACTAGTTACATCGCCTTCGGCAAGATATTAGACCTCAGATGCACACAAGTAAAATGAAAATATCGAACTGGACAGGAAAAGAAATTGTAAAATCTTTCACTTCAAAAATATTAAATATACATTACAGTGGACTTAAGAGTTAATAGATACTGCAAAATCTGTCTTAAAAAATACAAAGAAACCTATTTGAAATCTCAGTTCAGAAGTTATTTTTCAATGCTTGAGTCAGAATCTTTCAGTCTCAACTTTCTTATAAACTGAGAATGTTAATATAATTTATAAAAGTTATCTTTCATCTCTACAATTTCATTCATAATATTAGTTTTAATGAATAAGGCTAGAGTAAAAGTATCAAACTCTCACAAATACAACAGTTTTTCCCAGTACAACAAAGAGTCAGTATAAAAACTGTCATTTCTTTTTGTTTTTTGGTTCACTGGAGAAGTGGAGAGTTCTGGTGGAGAGTTCTGATAAAACGTGGAGAAGGGAATGGAAAACCACGTTGGTATTCTTGCCTTGAGGACCCCATAAACAGTATGAAAAGGCAAAAAAGATAGGACACTGAAAGATGAACTCCCCAGGTCGACAGGTGCCCAGTATTATTTACTGGGTTAGAGTGGAGAAATACCTACAGAAAGAATGAAGAGACTGAGCCAAAGCAGAAACAACACCCTACTGGGGTTGTATCTGGTGGTAAAACTAAAGTCTGATGCTGTAAGAACAATAGTGCACAGGACCCTGGAACGTTAGGTCCATGAAACAAGGTAAATTGGATGTCGTAAAACAGATGGCAAGAGTGAACACTGATATTTTAGGAATCAGTGAACTAAAATGGACAGGAATGTGAGAATTTAAATCAGATGAACATTACATCAACTACTGTGGGCAATAATCCCTTAGAAGAAATGGAGTAGCCCTCATGCCAAAAAACGAGTCCAAAATGCAGTACTTGGGTGCAATCTCAAAAATGAGAGAATGATCTCGGTTTGTTTCCAAGGCAAACCATTAAATATCACAGTAAATCAAGTTTCTTCCCAACCCCTAAAGCTGAAGAAGCTAAAGTTGAATGATTCTATGATGACCTAAAGACCTCCTAGAATTAACACCAGAAGACAAGTGTCCATTTCCTCATAGGGGACGGGAATGCAAATGTAGGAAGTCAAGAAACACCTGGAGTAACAGGTGAATTTGGCCTTGGAGTACAGAATGAAGCAGGGCAAAGGCTAACAGAGTTTTGCCAAGAGAACACACTGGTCATAGCAAACACCCTCTTCCAACAACGCAAGAGAAGACTCTATACATGGACATCACCAGCTGGTCAACACCGAAATTAGACTGATTATATTCTTCGCAGTCGAAAATGGAGAACCACTATGCAGTCAGCAAAAACAAGACTGGGAGCTGACTGTGGCTCAGATCAGGAACCCTTATTGCCAAATTCAGACTTTATTGAAGAAAAGTGGGGAAAACCACTGAACCATTCAGGTATGACCTAAATCAAATCCCTTATGACTACACAGTGGAAGTGACAAATAGATTTAAGGGACTAGATCTATTAGAGAGTGCCTGAAGAACTATGGACAGAGGTTTGTAGCATTGTACAGGAGGTGATGACCAAAACCTTCCCCAAGAAAAAGAAATGGAAGAAGGCAAAGAGGTTGTCTAAAGAGCCCTTACAAATGGCTGAGAAAAGAAGAGAAGTGAAAACCAAAGAAAAAAAGAAAAAGATATAACGATCTGAATGCAGATTTCCAGAGAACAGCAAGGACAGATAAGAAAACCTTCTTAAGTGAAGAGTGCAAAGAAATAGAAACAAAAGAATGGGAAAGACTAGAGATCTCTTTAAGGAAATTGGAGCTACTAAGGGAACATTTTATAAAAAGATAGGCACAATAAAGGATAAAAATGGCAAGGACCTAACAGAAGCAGCAGAGATTAAGAAAAGGTGGCAAGAATACAGACAAGAACTGTACAAAACGGCTCGTAATGACCCAGTTAACCACAGTGATGTGGTCACTCACCTGGAGCCAGACATCCTGGAGTGTGAACTCAAGTGGGCCTTAGGAAAAATTACTATGAACAACGCTAGTGGAGGTGATGGGATTCTAGTTAAGGTATTTCAAACCCTAAAAGATGATGCTGTGAAAGTGCTGCACTCGTTATGCCAGCAAATTTGGAAAACTCAGCAGTAGCAACAGGACTGGAAAGGGTCAGTTTTCATCCCAATCCCAAAGAAAGGCAATGCCAAAGAATGCTCAAACTACCATACAATTGCACTCATTTCACATGCCAGGAAGATTATGTTCAAAATACTTCAAGCTAGGCTTCAGAGGACACGAATGGAGAACTTCCCGATGTACAATCTGGATTTAAAAAAAGCAGAGGAATCAGAGATCAGAGTACCAACATACACTGGATCATCGAAAAAGGAAGGAAATACAAAAAATCGACTTCTGCTTCATTGACTATGCTAAAGCCTTTGACTGTGTGGATCACAACAAACTGTAGAATACTCTTAAAGAAATGGGAATACTAGACCACCTTACCTGCCTCCTGAGGATCCTGTATGCAGGACAAGAAGCAACCGTTAGAACCAGACATGGAACAATGGACTGGTTTAAAACTGGAAAAGGAGTAAGTCAAGGCTATATGTCACCCTGATTGTTTAACTTCTATAGAGAGTACATCATGTGAATGGCTGGGCTGGATGAATCACATGTTGGAATCATGTTTGCCAGGAGAATGAAGGTGAAAATGCTGGCTTAAAACTTAATATTCAAAAAAATAAGATTATGGCATCTGGTTCTATCACTTCATGGCAAAAAGATGGCGAAAATGTGGTAACAGTGTCAGATTTCCTTTTCTTGGGTTCCAAAATAAATGCAGACAGTGATTGCAGCCATAAAATTAAAAGACGCCTGCTCCTTGGACGAATAGCTATGACAAACCTAGACAGAGTATTAAAAAGCAAAGACATTTTTAATACCTTTGCCAACAAAGGTCCATATAGTCAAAGCTATGGTTTTTCCAGTAGTCATGTACAGATGTTTGAGTTGGACCATAAACAAAGCTGAGTGCCAAAAAATTGATGCTTTTGAACTGTGTGTTGGAGAAGACTCTTGAGATCCCTTGGACAGCAAGGAGATTAAAACAGTCAGTCCTATACGAAATTTGTCCTGAATATTTATTTGAAGAACTGATGCTGAAGCTGAACCTTCAATACTTTGCCCACCTGGTGTGAAGAAACTCATTGGAAAAGACCCTGATGCTTGGAAAGATTGAAGGCAGGAGGAGAAGGGGACGACAGAGGATGAGGTGGTTGGATGGCATCACCAACTTGATGGACATGAGTCTGAGCAAACTCAGGAAGATAGTGATGGACAGAGAAGCATGTCGTGATGGGGTCACAAAGAGTCAACACGACTTAGCAACTGAACAACAACAACAGTAATGAATTCTTCTATCTCCCCACCTCCCTCTTTAAAGCAATGGCTGGAGAATACTACTGCTTCTATGATCTCCCAGCTCTCGACTGTCACCAGTATACTCCCTTCCTCATGCTCCATTCATGTGAGTCCAGACACATGGTCTGTGTGGAATGCTGATTAAAACAAGCGCCTGCAAGAGCTTTCTAGCTCTGTTTGTGATGTAACTAAATGGCCAGCTATTTCAAGGATTGAAATATATCAAGAAATGTCTATGATCCAACAATAAGCAACTGGATCATTTTGATCTTTCCTCAAGAGTGGTAAGATCTCAGAATTAGAATTCTGGTACATACTATAGGTTATGGCATCTACAAATTTAATAAATGTTAAGGATGTCGGCCAAACAGAGATTCAAATATTTAGAGACAATCATAAAGACAACACGCTAACTGAGGGAGGAGGGTTCTATCCTTGCTGTATGGTTGACATCAGCAGGTTAGCAACTCCCATACAGGTCACCATCTATCATTTGAAAATATACTCACTGAATAATAAATAAGTAAAAGTCTCCCATTCCTCCAAAATCTATATTTAACAATTATGAGCTTAAAAAAATACTCAAATTCCAAAAAGATTTGCAAATATACCTAATAAAAGATAAGAAGTTAAGAAACACAGATAAGTGACAATTTGTTCATAATGCATGAACTTAATAAACTACTAGTTGATTGAAATTCCAGGACAGAGATTGTTCATTCAGTTCCTAACATTCTCAGGAAAAAGTGCACAATGCTGAGAAGGTATTCTTACTGCCTCAATTACTCTATTCCCTTCCTTCCTTCCCCCAAATCACTTAAAGGAAAAAAAAACAAACAAATGGAAATCAAAAAAAAAAAATATCCTTCCAGAAAGCACATGAAAATGTATGAAAGCACAACAAAATACATTTATCACAGTCTTCACTTATGTGATCAATATTTTTTTTTACCTTTTGATAAACATTAAAAACAAAAAGGGCACACTCTATTTCTACTAATTATCCATCATACATAATCAGCAATTGAGCTAGAACAAGGAAAGCTTGAGAGACGATGCTAATTTTGTTAAAGAGAAATACACAACTTGAACATAGTCTTTCCCTTGGAAAGAAAACGAAGCTAAAATATCTGCTTTAAAACGTTATTCTTAAGTTTAAGAAATATGCTTTATTTAAATTGTCACTAACATTGCTTGACAGGATTCCTTTGGTATCACTGTCAAGAAATTATCTTACTGATGAGTAATCATTACTGTTAAGGAGAATTTCTTATTTATATATTGCTTCTTAAAGGTACATTTAATGTGCTGTAGATGTCAAATAAACAAAAAGATGGATGGAGTTTCTTCAACCGCTCTGTTCATTCCAAACAAAATAATGTTAAAAAGAGATCCTGTAATAAATCATGGCCTGGTTGTCAGTTGGGATAGAACACCTGTGTAGCTTCAATGCTAGGTTTTGGAATATTTTTAAGGTATTCAGCACATATTTGGATGACATTTAAAGAACATTCCATTGTTTTAGTCACAAGGAAGAAAATACCCCAAATTAAAACTAAGCATCTTCTCGGTAATTTTCAGAATCCAAAGAACTACAACCCCTTATAATCCGAATAATGAAACTTTTATCTTAAGAATACTGTCAGATTTGGAACTGTTTCTCATTATATATGTTCCTGTACTCTAATTACATTATCAAGCTGGCACTGACTCTTGAGATGTTGTAGACACTGCTGAACACCAGGAAAATGAAAAAATTATCAGGGTCTGTAATGACTCCGCAAACATTCTAGAAGACCCTACCTTGTGAATAATACGAACACCGAGGACAACAGCAGCCACTCTTGTTTGTGTGGCACTTACTAGGAGACACGACTAGCCAAATACTGTAACACCAGTTAAGTGCTTACAACACACAACATCCCTATGAGGAAGCAGCTGGTATTATACTCATTATTAAGAGAGTAAGAGAGACTGGAAAGATCACGCAGCACATCCCAGAACACACAGCTAATATGCAACAGAACCAAGATTTATTTGAACCCGATTCTATGTGAATCCAAAGCTCTTAGCCACTATAAAATACAGCTCCTCTACAAAATATTTAATCTAGATTACAGTCCACGGGGTTGCAAAGAGTTGGACACAAATGAACAACTAAGCACACACATACACACACACGCACACAAACAATGCATCAAAAGAATCAAAATTCTCAAAAACACAGTGGTTAAAAATAGTAAGACAATAGAAGAACGCTAATGAATACAACTTAAAATACTGAAACTCTGTAATATGTTAATTCTAGCCTAGAAAGCCTCTATACTTCTACCTTGAAATCTTTTCTAGTTCTGAAAGCATGGAATCCTTTCTACTGATCTATCTATAAAATTAATAAAATGCTACCTGAATTTTACCTCAAATGCAAAAGTGAAAAAAGTGAAAGTGTTAGTCACTCAGTCATGTCCAACTTGTTGAGACCATATGGATTTTACCCTGCCAGGCTCCTCTGTCCATGGAATTCTCCAGGCAAGATTACTAGAGTGGGTAGCCATTCCCTTCTCCATGGGATCTTTCCAACTCAGGGATTGAACTAGTGCGTCCTGCATTGCAGGCAGATTCTTTACCATCTGAGCCACCAGGAAAGCTCAAAGTCTTTCCATATTGCTAACAGGATCAGTGCTGACAAAATATGATACCAACATGTTTGAATGAAACTATAAAGTTTCATCTTTGAGAGACCTAGCCAAGTATATTTACCAATATCACATTCCATCTTAACTCACCTGCAGAATAAAGTCCTTAGTATATCTTTGAAACAATACCTCTGTGTGTAAGTTACATGTACCCACATGTAAATGGATGTCTGATTATGAACTGCCAATGAATATATCATAATTGCTCAGATATGAAGTTAAAAAAGTCAATGTCTAGGTCAAAAATTACTAGGGAAACCAACTACAATTATAGAATGAACTATTCCCTGATATGTTTAAATACATATTTAAAAAACAATCACTGTGTTGATTACACTTTTCAAAAATACTGTGTATCTCTCCAAAATAAATGGATATTTAAAATCTTAACATAAACAGGATGCTTTGGATTTCTTTCAGATTTATTTATTTATTTAATTTTCATTTTTTGGAAATAAAGCCTGTCACTGTTTCCACTTTTTCCATATCTTTTTGCCATGAAGTGATGGGACTGGATGCCATGATCTTAGTTTTCTGAATGCTGAGTTTTTAAGCCAGCTTTTCCACTCTTCTCTATTATCCTCCAAGAGGCTCTTTAGTTCTTCTTCACTTTCTGCCATAGGGTGGTGTTATCTGCATATCTGAGGTTATTAATACTCAAGCCGGCAATCTTGATTCTAGCTTGTGCTTCCTCCAGCCCAGCGTTTCTCATGATGTACTCTGCATATAAGTTAAATAAGCAGGGTGACAATATACAGCCTTGACGTACTCCGTTTCCTATTTGGAACCAGTCTGTTGTTCCATGTCCAGTTCTAACTATTGCTTCCTGACTTGCATACAGATTTCTCAAGCGGCAGGTCAGGTGGTCTGGTATTCCCACCTCTTGAAGAATTTTCCACAGTTTGTTGGGATCCACACAGTCAAAGGCTTTGGCATAGTCAATAAAACAGAAGTAGATGTTTTTTTGGAACTCTCTTGCTTTTTTGATGATCCAGCAGATGTTGGCAATTTGATCTCTGGTTTCTTTGCCTTTTCTAAATCCAGGTTGAACATCTGGAAGTTCACGGTTCACGTGCTGTTGAAACCTGGCTTGGAGTATTTTGAGCATTATTTTACTAGCATCTGAGATGAGTGCAATTGTGCACTACTTTGAGCATTCTTTGGCATTGCCTTTCTTTGGCATATGAATGAAAACTGATGTTTTCCAGTCCTGTGGCCACTGCTGAGTTTTCCGAATTTGCTGGCATATTGAGTGCAACACTTTCACAGCATCATCATTTAGGATCTGAAATAGCTCAACTGGAATTCCATCACCTCCACTAGCTTTGTTAATAGTGATGCTTCCTAAGGCCCACTTGACTTCGCATTCCAGAATGTCTGGCTCTAGCTGAGTGATCACACCATCGTGATTATCTGGGTCATTAAGATCTTTTCTTTTTTTTTTTTTTATCTCTAAGCACAGTGGAGGAATCTGAGGCTGTCAGCTTCAGAGACAGGGAGTTTGACAGAACAGGAATTCTGGTTTTGAGAGCAGGGAGAGGACAGCACATGAGCAGCACATTGACTCTTCATGAACAAAGCCACCTGGGTTTTACAATTCTAATAAAGGGATAATTCTAATTTTAAGAGCAACTGAGAAAACAAAGGTAATATGAATAATTTATCAGAAACACTATTTAGTAAAGCTAATTAATTATTTCTTGGAAAATGCTATCGATTAAATATGTTAATG
The DNA here is from genome assembly GCF_029407905.1 of Bubalus kerabau. Classification (NCBI taxonomy): domain Eukaryota; kingdom Metazoa; phylum Chordata; class Mammalia; order Artiodactyla; family Bovidae; genus Bubalus; species Bubalus kerabau. Next base: position 3,282,527 of record NC_073635.1, on the reverse strand, counting down.
AGTGAGTCCGATAGAGTTAAGCAGTCTAAGGAATTTCACACTGCTTTGGAAGTCAGATTTTTCACAGACTTAATTGGCTGGATGTGTGGCATTTGTTATCTTCAAGTCTTTGGCCAGAAACTGCTTTATTTTCAAAGGATGCCAAAACTTACTGCGGTGGCTTTCCAATCTGATAGCAAATAAAATTTCTTATAAAATCCTTCTGAAAAACCAAATGCTGTTGGAATAATGGATTTGTTTGACAAAGGTCTTTCTTAAAAATAACTTCAGATAGTAAAGGAAAAGGTGATATATACAAGAATCAAGATTTCACAAAAAAAGATGGCGAGTGGTAACCTGTGTGACTGTGACAAGCTTGCAGAATATAAACCACATGTGACAGGTAGAGGGATTTGCTTCCTGCTCTTCAGAATCATTGAAAGTCTGCTTTCTAAGATCAAGTCCTGAAAAATAACTCAGGACACTGACCATCAGCTTATTTCAGTTGCACCGTGTCATTGAGCTTCATACTCCTTTCACTCATTTTCTTCACTTTCAGAACAGTGTTCAGCGTGGCACCAAAGAAAAGCAGCAGTTTGGGGGAATATTTTCACCACTCATCCTTAAGTGAGGAAGTAGAGTTGTTTCATTTTTGTTTTGCTCTCATATTGGTTAGGTTTAGCTTTTGCGTGTTTGTTGGTTAGTTGGTTCCAGGCCACCTATAAGGGATTGTTCATTCTGGGGTAAGTAAGTCGGGCAGAAGACAGATAAAATGATTCTCGGTTCAGTCTGAACATTAAAGATCACCTGTGGGATCTTTTTGAAGATGCCACTCATCAGGATCCTCATCCACGCCTGCTGAAGTACCTGATCTGACGCGAGGCTGACACATTGCTAAATGTAAAGGGTGCTGTGGGGTGAGAACTGAAGCCCTGAAGGAGAGCTGTGCACAGCTTCAAGAGATCACTCACGACAGCTGGCAAAGGCACCAAAGAATGAAGAGACTAAACACATTTCTAAAAATCCTCCCCATCACAGCTTTGGTGAAATTATCCGACTTTTGGTTAGTCTCTGCTTATAAAAGAAACATACAGACCAAATAAGAATTTCATGCACTTGAAAAGGTAACAGACAGAATTCAAACTGGCCTGCCACCATTGCATTTAATATCTAACTCCCGATACCAACCGTCCCATTACTACATATGCTTTGATAGCTTCACCTCTGAAATGAATTAATTGAACATTCTACTGCCACTGACAATAGGAAATTTCCGATAAGTGACAATATGGATAAATTTATAGATAAATCAACAGTGATGTTTTTCTGTAATCCCTCCCCTCCAACTAACACTACATAAACTGATATAACTTATTATAACCGGTAAACTCTTCCAAAACTTATATTTACTATCCCAGTACAGGTAGTCAGTTTAGCTACCTAGAACAATAGCTCCATCATTCAATTGTACTGATTAGGATGATTCATTATTTAGAAATAACACATTTTAGCAGACATCAGTAATATATACAAGCATGTTATAAATCATTGTTTCTGAATTGACAACATCTTTTCAAAAACAAGTTAAAATCATCTCATATATTTGATATGGTGTTGAGTTTGATGGTTGAGTCAACCCCCTTTTTCTAGAATACTGACTTACCTGGCTCCACACAGGTTCTCTAAAATTACTAATTTTAGCACCAACAACATATACATATTTCTAGGTGGGCATTTTGGTCAGACAAGCACCTACCTGATTACTGATTGGATTTCTAAGGATACAAATTTGCATTTAGTCAAGAGCAGGTCCGGATAAAAGAATGTAATCTCAAACTGCTTATTAACAGATGATACATCTGTACTTTTCAGTTATAGTAATGCTATCCCTAGTTTAAGCAAAATGGTATAAGTGCCTTGCTTTCTGATGGCTTGGCTTTTTAAAAGGATAAACATCAGACTATATAGAAGAATGGAGAGAGTGCTTGTCATTCATAAAATCCTCCAAAGATATTACTTAAATTTGGATAATAAGCAGTTTGAGATTATTATATTTTATTCAGGACCTGCAGTACTCTTGCTTCGGAAATTCCATGGACAGAGGCGCATGGCAGGCTACAGTCCATGAGGTCTCAAAGAGTCGAACATGACTTTGTAACTAAATAGCAGCAGCAGCAGCATCTTACTATGAGGGTTCTCTTAGAGTGTTACCCTGTAACAGGCTCTGAGTACATATTTGCAAGGGAAGGGGGTGGCTGATGGGGGGTGGGGAGATGTTTCTAAAAGAAAGATCTTCATGACATTGATTTTTTTTCATTTGCTATTTAAAAGAACACTGCTCAACATCCTATGTTCCATTTATAATGAAATTCAGGCAAAATTTCGCATGAAGTGCAGCCTTGGCTAATAAGAGAAATTAAAATATTTAGTTCACAAAGTCTCATGACCATGTTCTGCACTTCGCTTTTTCTGTCAGAAAGCCTCAAGCCTACCACCGACTTTAATTTACACTTATATCTTAATACATTCTAGTCTATGGTTACTTTATGTCTCAAATTTTATCTTTATATTTATCACAGACCCTATCAAATCTTTGGGTAAAAGAAAGTAAAATCTTTTCTTTCTGAACTCATTTATTATGGTTCAGTTCCACTGCTCAGTTGTGTCCAACTCTTTGTGACCCATGAACTGTAGCACTCCAGGCTTCCCTGTCCATTACCATCATCCAGAGATTGCTCAAACTCATGTCCATTGAGTCAGTGATGTTATAGTTTTATTATAATATAGTTTATCATAATATAAATTATAATATAGTTTATTAGTCATCTCAATCACAGATATAAAAGAAGATAATATAGTCCCTAAAACCAAATTACAATGCATATAGAATTCACTATTTATGTATTTATCTCTGAACAATGCAAAGTTAACAATTTAACTTTCCACACACTTAAGCTAAATTTATAAAGCACACTTAAAAGTAAAGATTTTGGATATAGAATATTAAATGGCATATAATTACCCAGCATGTTTGAACAGATTAAAATATTACCCTGTCTTTCTACTGTCAAATAAATATGGAATTCCTTGTATGGGGCTTATCATCAAAGCAAATGCTTCATGCTCAGTGTGAAAATTCAATCACAATTGTCAAAGATCAAGCTGCTACTTCTGATAACAAACATGATGAGATATCATCTTGTTCAATATATGCTTTCAACTTGACATGTAGGCTAATAAAAAATATGAAGTTGTAGTATTTATTTTGTTTCTTGTACAACAGAAGGCTCCTAACAGGGAAGATCAAAATATCCAGTAACGCTGACTGAAAATATAGTCAAACCTATTATCTGGAGACAGATTAACAGGTTTATAGCTTGACTACAGTAAAATATTAGCAGCAGGCACTGTATTTGCAAAGGGTTTTAAATCATTATGCATCAGCAACTGTGTATCAATATGAGAGGATATCTGTTTTCAACTACATAACAACACTGTCTTTACACAACACTGAATGTACTGCTTTGTGCACTGCTATCCATTCAGCAGCTATTTATTCAGCATTTGCTACGGACCAAGCACTACACGAGGCACTTCGTCTTCGTTAATCAGACCTAACCTCTTGTCTCCACCTCTCTTTGAAGGAAGGCATGAGGGAAGGCATGTAGTCAGCTTCTTGTGAGCTGGTCATTGTTCCGAGATACACAATCTGAAGCCAGAATAGATGCTCAGCAGTCTGAAGCAAACTCCAGTAGTTTCCACATGTGGACTCAACTTCTCTGCCATCTCACCCCCAGCCCTATTTTTCTTCCCTTCTTCTCAGGGGAAGCTTGAACTGGCAATCTTGCTTGCCTCCTTGCCCTTCAGACTCCAAACTCATAATCACCATGCCCTCCCAATTCCTAGATGTTCCTTAAATGTGGACACTTCCCTCCATCCCCTCTACCCCTTTGCAACTACCTTAGTCAGACCTCCATCATCTCAGAGCACAGTGACCATTTCATAGTGGACCCTCAAATATATGTAAAATATATAAAGAAGGCAGCTTCAAGCAGATGCCTTTTAAGACACTGAGGTAACAGAGACTGCTGTTTGTGGTTTAGTCACTGAGTCGTATCTGACTTCCGCAACCCCAAGGACTGTAGCCCACCAGGCTCCTCTCTGCATGGGATCTCCCAGCCAGGAATACAGGAGTGGGTAACCATTGCCTACTCTAGAAACTAGAGATAGGAAACACCAAAATCAGCCTGAACTGATCTCTCTTTTGAGCAATAGTTTCAAACACGTCAGTAGCAAGGAATTATCTCTGAATCCTCCCTTTTTCGTCTTCCATCCCCAGCTATCCTCTCAGCTCCATTTCCCCTGGTACCCTCATAGGTTATGTGACACAGGTTAGCCAATCACTGAGTCTCTGCCCACTATAACCCCCTAAACCAATGCTGTCCAATAGAACAGTGATGGAAACATGCTGTCTGCCTGTATGGACACTGACTCACTTGAAACATGCTAAGTGTGACTGAGGAACTAAAAATTTTTAAGTTTACTTAAATAGTAATTGACTGAAATTTGAAAAGTCATATATGGCTAATGGTGACAGTACTGGAAGGTGCAGCTCGCCTTTCTTCCATCCTGCTGCTACAATTATCTTCCTGGAAGACAGATGATAACATCACTTGATCTACAGAACTAACATGCCTTCATAAAGCCTTTACCGTATGGCATGACACCTAAGCTCTTCATCATTGAGACCAGCTTACTATTTCATTTCTATTTTCTCTACTCCTCCTCCATCCAAAAGGGAAAGTGTGAGTCGCTCAGTCATGTCTGACTCTTAGCAACCCCATGGACTGTAGTCCACCAGGCTCCTCTGTCCATGGAATTCTCTAGGCAAGAGTACTGGAGTGGGTTGCCATTTCGCTCTTCAGGGGATCTTCCTGATCCAGGGATCGACCCCAAATCCCCCGCATTGCAGGCAGATTCTTTACCATCTGAGCTACCAGTGAAGTCCCTTCAACAGTAACTGATCAATTGGTATACTCATACATGCCATGATATAACCCTTTATATGAACTGTTGATGCTTTTTTAGAATGCTTTTTCCTCTCAGGGAACATCCACTCATCCTTCCAGATCCAGCTCAAATTCTTGCTCCTCTCCAAGTGAGTAACTGCCCTCCCTTAGTCCAGCTAGCCGTTCTCTCTTAACTCTGCTGTCATAACTTTAGTATACAGGTCCACTGAAATATTTAAGTATCCTTAATGGCTTACATATGAAAAATATGAATTCCATGTATCCCAGGTAAATATTAATCATATACATAAAATGAAATGATGAGGACAAGCGTTTTACACAAGAGTAAGTAAGCACTCTATAAATGTGCAGTCTTTAACACATGTCTTATGAATCCCATCTTAATTCTTGCTAGGCATCTTCACTGAACACAGCAGGCTAAGAAAACACGGAGAGAAGAGTGAAAAGATGGATATGGGAGAGGAGAAAAGTTCACAAGGCACTGCTATCAAAAGGAGGCATAAGCCAGGGGAATCGTGCAAGAAAAGCCAGGAAAGCACCAAAAGACTAACCATTCAGTAACCCACAGCTAAAGCTGAGCGTGTTTCTCGCCTCCCCTATCAAACTGGCAATAACAATAATCAAATTCCTTAATCAGGGAGTGTAGATGTGACCAGGTCAAGAATAAGAGAAAGCTTTTCTTGTGCTGTGTAACTGAGAAGAATTTGTTGTAAGCAGATCAATAAAGCACTATTACTATGGCCCGCTTCTTAGAGCTCTGCTATATAAAACACTGAATGGATTTGCTCTAAGAAAATTTAACCTACAGAAGAAACTGAAGGGGAAAAAAACTTCTAAACTTACTAAATTTTCATCTCCTCCAACATTATATTTAAATAGAAATATCTCAAAATCATTAATGACTTCTGAGTTATGTTTATTCCTAATATGACTTTCTTTTTATATAAAGCAGTCTCAATTTTCTTTCCCTTTCGTCAGCTTTCAAAAAAGAAAAATGTAAAGAAACATTTAAATAGCCAAAGGTAAAAATTTTAGTGGCAATCACAAGCAATTCTCAATATATATACTGTCATATGCAGGTATTTATATTGAATGAATATTAGGCTTAAATAATATTTTGATGTTCCATTTCATCAGTTTGAGAAACCATAGATTTACAACACTATCTTGCTATTAAACAAAAATCCTTCATTTGAATTTGCAGATCAGAGATAATTAATATTTGGATTTAGTTCAGAGGTTGAGTAAATTAGCTCAGTTCACTCTGGGTTTGGGTTGATGGTTCAGTTTAAGTTATTGACAACAAGCACATCAAATTAAAGAATAAATAATGTAGTCAGGGCTGACATTTAAGAATAAGTGTTCAGAGGGAGGTGATATATATGTATAATTATGGCTGATTTGCACTGTTGTGTGGCAGAAACCAATACCACATTGTAAAGCAATTTTCCTCCAATTAAGAAATAAATTGGAAAAACAAATAACAAACTCACTTTACAGAGAGAGCTAAGGTTAAATCCGAAGGTTTGTGCATTCCGGGAGCCAGCATTCATGTAGTTTCCCATTAGCAACACCAGTTCCAGCAACTTGCTGAAGCCCCTGCTCTTCTTGATCTCTTCACAGGCAGCACTGACAGCCATGATGTCAGGTTTGATGTTGTTCACCTGCTCTTCAAACTGAAGCTTAAAGAGAATAGCACTGAGCCGTGGCCGTAGTCTCTTCACATTGCTCATCTGATTGAAGAGAAAATAGCAGATTTCCTTTAAAATGCATGGTATACTTTAGTACTGTGTGGCTGCAAGTAATCTGGGATGATTTATTGGTATGACAGTACGGAAGAAGCAATATGTCCCCTAAAACTGATAGCGGGAAGAGAGAAAAACCCTGCATGTTTCTGTGAAGAATCCAGTCATCCCTCAAAGAAAAAATTAACAATTTAAATGCTTGTTGAAAAGAAAGCTTCAGTTAAGTGACAAAGTTTAACTGAGTAATAAAGTACACATAATTTTTAAAAAACAATTTTTAAAACGTAACAGGATACAGATGCAAAAAATTACAGAGCATTCATACATAGCACTGCTTTAATTTTTGTTCAATACTGAAAATGCTGGGTCATATTTAACAGATTCAGACAGGTCTAAAGAGGGTTTGTTTTCTTCAAAGAGCAACTGTTGTCCACAAGAAACCTGCTGACTAACAGTGTGTGTTAGATCAAGGGCGAGTAAATAGGTCTCAATTTGTGCTAAATTGACTTCCTTCAGAAACACAGGGCTGCAGAGTGACACCCACCACGGGCTTGGGGCAGTTAGAGCTGGGAAGCACACAGAGCGGGAGCCCAGCGGCAGCCACAGTTGGCCACGCACACGAGAGGCGCAGTCAGACTCAGACTCCTGTCCTGGGTGTGAGAGGGGCTGAGAGCATCACAAAGAACAAGGGGCTAGAGGGCCAGAAAGCTCCAGCCTTCAATCTATCCCCAAACCACATCCAAGCAACACACGAGGGAAGGAGCCAGAGGACTTGGGATGTACATTGTTTAAGTTACATGTGAATTCTTTGACCAAACATATTAGAAATTTGAGACAAAGCAGATTGATGGTGCAGCAGTACCAAAACCAGTGAACTTCAATAACAATCATAAACATCAGTATTTTGAGGCAAGGTCAAGGAAAAAACAGTGACAGAATATAAGATTAAAATAGGAAAGAGTTGTGTTTGTCACAGACCCTAAAGGAAAAGCTAAAAAAAAAAAAAAAAAATTTCATGTGAAGCTTATAGGATTTCATTAAGGAGACAGAAAGCTATCTGCTCATAATATAATGACTGTTATTTAAAATAAAATATACCATACAAAAGCCTGAACTTTATTAGACTCCAACAGGACACTACAGATACCACCTTACTAACACAGAAAGATAACCCAGTTAACTCATCTAACAAAACTGGAGCAATAAAGAGTTCTCAGGAGATACCTCGGACAGAGTATCTTCAGATGAACAGAACTCTTCGAGTTACTACTTTCTCAGCAAATAATTTAAATATCTAATGTACATATAGTATTCTCCCACCCATTTGACCTGTTAAATGCTTAGGTGTATACAATCAAGATTCTAAAACCTAAACTAATGCAGTTATTAAGAAGTCCCTCTACAAAGTACTCTAAGGAATATTTTAAAATTCCTTGAATCCAAGCAATGTCTTCAAGTTCCCATATAGAGAAAATATTTTCTCCTAGAAGTATAGGAACTGTAAGCTCAAAAGGGACAATTTTTTAAAGTATGGGAAACATTACGAATTACTTTATAGAATGACTCTAGTAATAAAAATAAATTTTAGAAAGACAAAGTGAGGCCTTCTTAGGATACTCATTCTTAGTGGGCACAAATCATTGTTTGGATGTTGTATGTCTTAGCACAGAAAGTAGATATAATCTGTGATTACTTCTCATAAAGTCATTTCATTTGTTATACAATGTTTCCAAATGGACTTACTTACCTGGAATTTGTATCCTTATTTAAATATTACAAATTTACTATTTGTACATAACTATATTGTACTGGACCATTCTGTATGATACCCTTATTTAAATATTACAAATTTACTATTTGTACATAACTATATTGTACTGGACCATTCTGTATGATACTCTCTTCAGTCAGTTCAGAACACTTCAGTTGCTCAGTTGTGTCCGACTCTTTGCGACCCATGAATCGCAGCACTCCCTGTCCATCACCAACTCCCGGAGTTCACTCAGACTCACGTCCATAGAGTCAGTGATGCCATCCAGCCATCTCATCCTCTGTCATCCCCTTCTCCTCCTGCCCCCAATCCATCCCAGCATTAGAGTCTTTTCCAATGAGTCAACTCTTGGCATGAGGTGGCCAAAGTACTGGAGTTTCAGCTTTAGCATCATTCCTTCCAAAGAAATCCCAGGGCTGGTCTCCTTCAGAATGGACTGGTTGGATCTCCTTGCAGTCCAAAGGACTCGCAAGAATCTTCTCCAACACCACAGTTCAAAAGCATCAATTCTTCGGCGCTCAGCCTTATTCACAGTCCAACTCTCACATCCATACATGACCACTGGAAAAACCTTAGCCTTGACTAGACGGACCTTTGTTGGCAAAGTAATGTCTCTGCTTTTGAATATGCTATCTAGGTTGGTCATAACTTTCCTTCCAAGGAGTAAGCGTCTTTTAATTCATGGCTGCAGTCACCATCTGCAGTGATTTTGGAGCCCAGAAAAATAAAGTCTGACACTGTTTCTACTGTTTCCCCATCTATTTCCCATGAAGTGATGGGACCAGATGTCATGATCTTCGTTTTCTGAATGTTGAGCTTTAAGCCAACTTTTTCACTCTCCTCTTTCACCTTCATCAACAGGCTTTTTAGTTCCTCTTCACTTTCTGCCATAAGGGTGGTGTCATCTGCATATCTGAGGTTATTGATATTTCTCCCAGCAATCTTGATTCCAGATTGTGCTACTTTTAATTTAGTCTTCAGAACAATGAGACATACAAGGGAGCAGTCACACACACACATATGGTTACAGCCATTCAGAAGGTGTATTATGGACCCACAGCCATCTCTGCTTTCAGCCTATGCCCTCAGTAATGATTATGAAGTCAGGTATCTGGTACTTTGCTATAAACAAGAACCATGAAATTAAAAGACACTTGCTCCTTGGAGGAAAAGCTATGACCAACCTAGACAACGTATTAAAAAGCAGAGACATCGCTTTGCCAACAAAGGTCCATCTAGTAAAACTATGGTTTCTCCAGTATTCATGTACAGATGTAAGAGTTGGACTTTAAAGAAAGCTGAGATCTGAAGAATTGATGCTTTTGAACTGTGGTGTTGGAGAAGACTCTTAATGCTGAAGCTCCAATACTTTGGCCACCTGATGTGAAGAAGTGACTCCCTGGAAAAGACCCAGAGGTGGGAAAGATTGAGGGTGGGAGATAAAGGGGACAACAGAGGATGAGAGATGGTTAGATGCAATCACTGAGCTGCTGTTTATGGGGTTGCAAAGAGTAGGACATGACTTAGAGACTGAACATGAACAAAAACAACAATAAACAAGGAAAGAATTCTCTAATACCTGATGCAAAACATTATTATTACAAAATTTTATATATATAATATATATATATTAATTTTAACATATATTAATATACTACCTCATGTGCAAATAGAAAAAAAAGACTACCTAAAAGCCTATATTAAACTACCCCAAAGTTTGTTAAAGCTTTCCTGCTGACAAGCTCACCATATGTAGCCAGTACAAAGTAATTAATTTTCCTAGAAAACTATAACCTAGATTTATATGAGTAATGAGTCTGCCTGGCACTAGGGACAGGTTCCTTGAAAAAATAAAGTCTGTGATGTAATGCAGGGAAAAGTGCTATGAGTTTATGGAAAGTCCCAACAAAGCAAAGTCAGGAAGACTAATGTAAACAGATCTTTTAACACTTTTTGTAATTGGATGTCTTTTTCATATTGTTTTTTTCCTCCCAAATTTGAAAAGTTAGTATCTTGACTGAAAATAAACAAATGCATTTTAGTGAACAAAATTACCATATTGGAAAGGAACTTGAGAAATCACCAGAACTCGAGCCTGTTTATAGTCTACCGTTCAGCCTACACTGATGCCCCAGACCAAATGGCTTTCCCTTTTATTTAAAAGAAAGAAAAGACCTCAATGAAACCTAATGTTCTAAGACCTAAATCTTGTGATCTATAAAGATAACAGCAGTTATTTTTCTTATTGGTCAAATCAAAGTCTAGTTCTTCAGATGGGATCAAAGAAAAAGGTTAAAAATTTAAAAAAAAATTTTTTTTTAAATCCTGAGGGTTTCTTCAGCCCTTCAAACTGGACATCTGCACTCTGGTTTTCTTCCTCAAAAATTTATCTGCCAAAGACTAGACTGGATGGAGAAATGGAGAGCTATGATGCTCAAAAAATATTCTCAAAGCTAACAGAAAGTCATTAAAAAAGAAAAAAAGGAAAGATTATAAAACTTAACTATAAGATAGCAAATAATTAGAAGGTTAGAACAAATTAGAATTCATTTTTTCCAGAGGTATCCTTTACATTTTTTACTACAGGGTCTTAGCATTGTAAACTCACAGCACCAAAATCTGATAACACTGAGTTATACTTTGGAGATCAAACTAAAGGCATAAAAAAGAAAGTAAAAATATTTTGATTTTACTACTATTTTTTGAAGGCAGGGAGTAGTGCTCTGGCAACCACCCCATCACATGACCATAGACATCACATACCAGAATGAAAACACCTAAGAACAGAGACTGGATAAAATCCAAAGCAATATCCAGAAAACAAAGATTAATTTTTATTTCAAGATTTTGTTCACTGGCAACATTTGTATGGTTGGAGCAGGTACAAAGTAAGACAAAAATACCTTTAGAAAATCAATGAACCAACAAGCATTGACTGGGTGCCCACTCAGTGCTGTGAGCAGCACAGAAGTCATGGTTGCTGCCCTTGTGTCATCAAATTCTTGCCATCTGTCTTAAAGGGCAAAGAGGAGGAAAAGTCTTCCAGGAGATATAATCTCCCATAATCTCATTATGGTTATGTTTTCCACGTATAATTTTAATTTTATCTATTATTTCACAGGGGAGAAAAACACAGAATTTGACATTTTTATACCAACTACATTTAACACCATATCTGGTCTTCTTTATTCAGTTTCTTTTACAAACATGGTATTTCAGGAGCAAACTTTTTCAAAACTTGTTGGGTTTTCCCACTTCTTGCCTGCAGCCTTGCACAGGCGCACCTCACAAGAAGTCTGAGAACACACTCCATATCTTGTAGTAAGTTGTTGTAAGACTAATTAATCATTCATTTAACTTGCTAACATAAGTAACCTGCTGACTGAAAAGCTACTAGCTTGAGTCTGAATTAATTTATCAATACTGCTTTAAACCTTTACTTTAGACACTTTCTAAATACATAATTATAAGGAATAATGGGACAGTGTTTCTGGGAAGTTAAATGACTCCTGCAAGGTCACAGGGCCAGAGGGCATGAGTCTAGAGCTAACTTGCTGCCAACTAAGTGTGCAAGACACTCAGAGCATCATAACATGAAAGATAACAACTGCAACTTAAAAGCCATCTGATACTCAAACTACTTCTACCATATTTTTCTACGGACAAGAACACACTTTAATTTCCCCATAGCAGTTATTAGATAAAACACTATGGAGACGAGATACCCTGTTGTGAGCTCTGCCTGCTCCTCTTCACATTCCGTTCTTTCCTTCTGGGTATACCCAACTACCCTAAATATTTCCAGATCCACTTTTACTGTCCCCTGATACTGTACTTGCCACTCACATTTTCATACTAGCTAATTCTTCCACTCCCTGTAAGACAGGTGTGAGAAGTAAGGAGAAGGTGAAAAAAACAAGTGGATCTTTGTGAAAGACAAGACTATAAAAAATGACACAGGGATGGGAGGAAAGTGCCATCTGAGAAGGAAGAAGGTCTAACAAGAGACTAAGATCCTTCAAAAAGGGTTTAGAACTTGATTTTCCTAAGCAAACTATATGAAAAATATCTACCTTTTACTGTTTAGCTGGCCAATATTTTCATGATCTCCAGAATCCTCAGAATTAAAAAAAAAAAAAAAAAAAGTTCATTGCACTTCAGGAAAGGCATCAAAAACATAGCTATTCAAGTGCCTTATTCCTGGATAGTGCTCAGACTATCAAGACTGTTCTTTTAAATAAATGTGCACTTATGATAATAAAACTGATAAGCTAAAGTTATTTTTTAAACTATACAACAGCAAAGTACACATGGCATTTTTTTTTTACATTTTGCCATAGGAGCAAGATAAAGCCAAGAATTATACAAAAAATATTAAAAGGATAAAACGTATATTCCTTCAGCTCATCAAGAAATAGACAATTGCTATAGACATCAGATATGCTTTCTCTTTTTGTACAAATGCTTATCAATTCTGGACCACTAAGGATTTCACAGCAGGTCCAAACGAGTTCTGCAGATACTCAGGATCTGCAAGTTGTGAAGTTAGAGAGCGAGAGGCTTCTTATTTAATTTGGCAGTCTTAGCAAAACCCTCTTCACACATAAGTTTCATATCTGATGAATTAAAAAGCTGGCATAACACCCAGAACCATTCTGGTATCTTAAATTCATTCACGTCTGCTTCCAGACAATCCGCACGCTAACACAAAAAAACCAATGTTTTCATTGCTATCATTATAACTAAGTTTTGCCTGTTCTTGAAATTTATATAAATGAAACTTCCAGTAAACACTTTTTGTATCTGATTTCTTTCACTCAATAAAATGGCTTCGAGATTTGCATACACATAGTATGATTGAGTATTAAAGACCTCCAGGTGAGATCATGCAGGATTTAGGGTGATCCCTGAATCTAATGCCATGCCATTTTAAGGGAAAGGAGAGAGAAAGACACACACAGGAGAAGGAAACGTGAAGAATGGGAAGGAGCAAAGAATGGCCTGTTGTTCCAAGTGAAGAAATACCAAAGGCTACCAGGTGCTAGGAGAGAGGCAGAACACAGATTCTTCCTGCGAGTCTCCAGAAGGCACCAACCCTGCCAAGAGTGTCACGCGGGACCAAAGGTCTCCAGAAGTGTGACAGAATAAATGACTGTTGTTTCAAGCCACTGAGACTGTGGACCTCTGCTGTGGCAGCCCAGGGACACTCACACAGGATACTATGAAAACTCTTGTCTGAGTCTTCATTTCTATTAAATATCTAAAAGGGAGAGTGTAAATGCATACTTAACTGAACAAAAATTGTCAACCTTTTTATAAAGTGGTTTATACCACTCACTCCTCGTCTGCCAATGTTAGGCTTTACTCTGGAAGCCTTACCTTTTCATGTGCAGGTCTGTACTCCACCCTTCACTAACTAGTCTGTATGGTGTGATGACGACTTCCCAGGTGGCACTGAGGGTGGTTTAGACTCTTGTTGCAACCCCATGGACCAGAGCCCCTCCAGGCTCCGGTCCATGGGATTCTCCAGGCAAGAATACTGGAGTAGGCTGCCATTTCCTTCTAATGCAGGAAATGTTAAGAGACGCAGATTCAAGCTCTGGGCCACGAAGATCCCCTGGAGGAGGGCACGGCAACCCACTCCAGTATTCATGCCTGGAGAATCCCATGGAAAGAGGAGCCTGGTGGGCTACAGTCCACAGGGCTGCAGAGAGTCAGTCATGACCGAAGTGACTTAGCATGCACACATGGTATGATGAAGGACTTTTCACAGCATCATTTGGTACAAAGAAGTTCCTTTCTCTACTCACTAGCCTTCAAGTCTTTGCTGAAAATCAACTGATGGTATCTTTGTGAGTCTTTAAACTCTAAACTTTTAGGAAAAAAGTTTATATATCCTTAAGAGAAAACATTACTGTCTTGATAACAAATCAGTACTCCAGGTCCTTCAAATTTGTCTTTCTCAAAATTGATTTTGTCCATTCCAAGTCCTTTGCATGACATATGTATTTTTGTACAATCTTGTCAGTTACTATTATAAGACCTGCTGGTACTGATTGAGACTGAATGTATTAGGAATCTATAGATCATTTGAGGGAAAAATGTAATCTTAACAAATTTAGTCTTCCACTCTAGAAGCATGGTATATGTATCACCATTTATTTACAACTTCTATAAGTTCTCTCAGCAATAACTTGGCAGTTGTAGTACAGAAAATTTGCACATTTTTAGTGAAATGCATCCTTATATACTTTGCATTTTTGATGCTACTGTAAACAGTACTATTTTTAATTTGTTTTCCAATATATCATTGCTTATATAGAAAAATACAACTGATTTTCATATTGCGACTATTTTGTGACCTTCTAAGTTTCCTATAGATTCCTTATCTATTCACATAGATAATAAGTTCACTTACATCATTTCCAAAATACAGGCCTTTTAACTCATTTTCTTATCACACAAGTTAGAATATATATTATAATGCAGAAAAGTGATAAGAATAGATTTCCTTGTCTGGTTTCCAAATTATAAATGACAAAGAATTTAATCTTTTGCAACTAAGCACGAGGACGGTCCCATGTTTTCCACAGATGTCCTTTATCAGGTTGAAAAGGTTTTCTTCTATTTTTACTTGCTTGGAGTTCTTACATATCATAAACAAGACAGAATTCTGTCAAATGCTTTTATTTTGTATATAGATAATTGTATGATTTTTCTTCTTATTGTTTTGTAATATGGTCAACTACATTAATTAATTTTCAAATGTTAAACCAACCTTGTACAAATTGGTAACAATACACTCTCCTTTTTATGCACTACTTGATACAAAAATATCTTATTGACAATTTTTTCATGTATGTTTATATATGATATGGGTCTGTAGTAGATTATTTTGGCCCTTCTTTGATTACTGATTGAAATTTGAGAATTTAGTTTTATTTTTCAGTGCTTTCATTTTCATGAATTTCAAAATAATTTCTTCTTTGACCCACAAACAATTTAATACTATGTTATCCAATTTTCAAACAGTGAGAGATGTTCTATTATTGTTTTTGTCCAATTAATTCCAATTTAGACAGAAAGCATACTCTAAAAGATTTCAATCTTTGGAAAATTACTGAGACTTATTTTATGTTTCCATATGGTCTACCTTGGTGAATGTTCCACGTGTATTTGAAAAGAATGTATATTTTGCAGTTACATGGGAAATTTTCTATAAATACCAATTAGAACAATCTGGCTGATAGAACAGTTTTGCTCTTTCAAATATTTACTGTCTTCTTTTTTGATATACTTTTACTAGAATTAAATGAAAGAGGGGAATTAAAATCTCATTATAATTGGGAAGCTATCTATTTCTCCATTTAATTCTACAGGTTTTGTTTCATGAATTTTAATGCTTTTTATTAGGTACATACATATTTAAGATGATCGTTTCTTGTAAATTACTCCTTGTATCCTTGTGTAATGCCACTATCTCTTAAAAGATGATTTGTCTTGAAATATGCATTCTCTGAAATATACATAGCTATGCTACTTTTCTTACTGCTTATTATGTGTTTTGTATTTGTCCTTTCTGCCCTTTACATCTCTGTTCTCCTTTCCTGCTTTTGTGTTTATCAAGCAATTTTTAGAACTCCATTTTTTTTCTTCTGATTTTTCCTGGTTCCTGTAGGACAAACAGTATGCATCTTTATGTAGTCTATTTAGAGTGACTGTTAAGTCAATATTATGCTTTTTTACGGTTTTCATTTCCTGACTCCCCCCTCCAGCATTTCAGTCACACTTCACACTCTGATTCATTTCGTGTGTGCCATAATGTTACAATAGTGCAATTCCATTCATCCTACCCGATCATTGGTGCAACTACCATCACAGCTTTTGCTTCTATATACAAATAAACACTACCCTGCAATGTCATTCTTTAATTATTAGGTTTCTGTTAAGTAAACTATGAGAAGAAAAAAAGCACAGTGCATTTATTATTTCACATGGTACTGATTCCTTTTTGTAGATACCAGTTTTCATCTAGTATCACTTTCATTTGGCCTGCAAGGCAACTTTAGCTTTTCTGGTAGGACAGCTGTGATGGACACAAACTCTCTGCTTTCATATAATTAAAAGTATATTCACTTTACCCTATTTTGGAAGGGTATCTACTAAATAGAGAATTTTGAGTTTATAGAGTTTATTTATTTCAACATTTTAAATACACCATTCTGTTGACTTCTGCTTTTGATTATTTCTAGAAAATCAGCTATATCCATCTCCTTAATTTCTCATGTTTCCTTCAGCCTCAAATTACTTTCTTGTCTTTGTCTATAAGCAGTTTCACTAGAATGTGCCAAAGTGTCTTTTTCTTTATATTTATCCTGAATATGGTTTACTGAGATTCTTGAACCATAAGTTTATTTTTTCCACTCAATTTGACATTTCTTTGCCCTTATTTCTTCAAATATTTTGCCAGCCACAATCTCACTCTCTCGTCCTGTTGGGACTACAATTACAGGTGTTTTAGATTGTCTATTTCCAATATACTTAACCTAAAAATTGAATATTTTAATTCAGTTACTGAACTTTTCAGTTTTGCTTTCCTTTAATTCTCAAAGATAATTTCCTTTAGTTTGTTAAACATATTTATAATATCCACATTAAAGACTTTACATTTGAAATCTAAAATCTGGCCCCTCTTGTTGATGTGACTGCTTTTTCCTTTGACTATACATTTTATTTTATTAACTGTGAAAGTGAAAGTTGGTCAGTCCTGTCCGATTCTTTGTGACCCCATGGACTATACAGTCCACGGAATTCTCTAGGCTAGAATACTGGAGTGGGTAGCCTTTCCCTTCTCCAAGGGATCTTCCCAACCCAGGGATCGAACCCAGGTCTCCTGCTTTGCAGGCAGATTCTTTACCAGCTGAGCCACAAGGGAAGCCTGAGAATACTCAAGTGGGTAGACTTTCCCTTCTCCAGTGGATCTTCCTGACCCAGAAATTGAATTGGGGTCTTCTGTATTGCAAGCAGATTCTTTACCAGCTGAGCCACAACTTCTTAATTAAATAATAAAATGCCATAATAACTACTGAGGTATAATACTACTTTGAAGAATGTTCCTTCTTGATTTAGCAGGCAAATCAATCATTGGTAATCACCTTTAAGTTTCTCCATAGGCTTATTTATAGTCTTAACAGGCTTAGTCTCACATTCTGTGGAAAGCGGGAGGTGTCTCCCTGGCCCCTCTAACTTGTTAGGACTCATTCTTCCCAGAGAAGACTGTAGATTTAATTTTACTAGGGTCAGTTTAGTGTAGGTACTCCTTTAGGATGTTGGTCATGTTTCCTGAGGTGCAACCTTACTAGCTGTTTGAGTGAATGCCAAGTATGTTAGTGAGAGTTACCTCTACTCTGGCAGGGCCAGAACTCCAATGACTCCTAGGAATGATGGACCCCTGGTATCTCTGTCCTATTCTCACTGTGCAACAGGTGCCATATGGCAAATCTTGCTCCACATATGCACAGCCCAGCCTCCAGGGAGACCCCCACAGATTTTTAAAAATTTGTTCCTAAGTATTTTATGGTTTTATTACTGTAAATGGAATGTTAAAATGCTTTTATTACAAGTTTAGTTTCAAAAATACAAAAAACTCTTTACCTAAATTAACCAAATGTTTCCATTTTGTATCATTTGCTTCATCATATTTTCTCTCTTCCTCTTCATATATATGTATACTAAAGGAAAAATATATGTGTACATATATTATAAATACGTAATATTTAGCTAAGGTGATGTCCATCAGTTTTTCCAATGTAAAGTTACAATACTTTCTTATATAATGTTATTTATAGCAAGATGATTTAAGACTATATAAACAGTATGGATACAAACTATTTTCATCCAATGTTCACCTTTGTGTTAAAGGGGACAGCCGTTAAATACAGAATATTGGTTATAGTATTCACTCAACTTTACTAAAAATGTACGTTTATAGAGCTTTCCAGATGGCTTCAAGAATAAGATATAAAATAAACAAGTCAATATCTATTGTAATTACACCTTAAGCCACCAGCACAATAAAATTGTCTAACTCTATACTAACTTAGTTCCCTAAGTCCAGTCTCCCATTTTCCATTATGTTTCCAAAACAGTCTTAGAAGACAGTATCTAGACCTATATAATGACATTTGCAGAATACAGGAAATGATTCTCAGGCACTAGACAATACTCAAATCTAAAAATCAACCTTAAAACAATGTTGTCTGCAAAGTGAGGACTCATAAGAGACCTTTTTGCTTATAACTACAAAATCCTTTACACTTGTTTTCAAATGAATGATTCATTGCTAATAATTAGTATGTGACTATAATGATGTTTTGTTTTGTTTTTGCAAACGAAACACATTAAGTGGATTATGCCATAAAATTTCAATACTACATAGATGGTCTAACAAGAAACAATCGTGTTTCTATACCAAAAAAACAACATAATTCTTATTATGGACTCAAATGCCCCACTTTTTAGTTGTCTATTTAGAAGATTTAAAATACCAAAGTAGAAAAAGTAGCAACATGACAAAATTTCCCAAAACTAATTTTAAATTCAACAGCTCAATAATTTAAACTCCTCCATAAACATACTAAGTAATTTGTATTTATCATTAACTCAAGTCAATCTTTAAATATTAAAAATAAATTTGCTCCAGTGATGAAGCATACAGAAACCAGGGCTAAAAGCAAATTCAAGTACAGGGGGAACCTACAGCAAACACACAAGAGTGACTGCCACCATAAAAAAAAGGAGGCTGTTCTTCAGCATCATAAAAGTATGGTTCACAGCTGAGCTGTACTAGTTACTAGATGGATGAACAAGCTGCCTCAGCAATGAAAAGTTAATGACTACTTCTGGAGTTATATGAGAGACAGATAAAATTACTCATTCATTTATATATTGAATTATTTACTGCATATATATTATGTGCCAAAGAATCATACTGAATATAAGATGACAGGGACCTGGTCCAAATGGATGTATTAAAGTAAACAGATCAAGAAAGGGAAAGAAAAGGAGAAACAATAATATAAATAGGTAAGATCATTTTAGATAAGGATAATTGCTCTTGAATATGCAGGATAACACAGAGAATGGTGGGAGGCATCAGGATGATGAGTCCTGCCACAGGGAAGGGGTATCTGGGCCAAGGCAGAGCGAGTGGCAGGTGTACAGCAAACCTGAGCAGGGAACAGAAAACGAATGCAGCTGAAACCAGTGGACAAAGAAGGGAGTGGTGACATCTGAAAGTTGCTCAGTTGTGTCCGACTCTTCATGACCCTATGGACCTCGAGCCTGCGGGGATTCTCTGACGGTGGGATTCTCCAGGCAAGAACACTTGAGTGGGTACCATTCCTTTCTCCAGAGGATCTTCCCAACCCAGGGATGGAATCCGGGTCTCCTGCACTGGCTAAAAAACAGATACTAGATAATTTTACAAATTGAAATGGATTTAGAAATTACTAGAACAATCAGAGAGAAATTCCCCTTCTGGACAAAAATGGAAAAACAGGGACTGCATCTATCTCCCTTTGCCTCCACACCCAGAGGCAACAGCTTTCAGACAATGACAGACCGAGAAAGGGGAAACAGATGCATTCCATGACTGCTCCAGCTTGCTGTCTGAAAAGGAGCCCAGGGGGAGCCAGGAGGTGTCACGACCGAGACAGAGGTAAGAGCTGGGGATGCCAACCCAGCTGAGTTCTCAGGACAGAGTACCAGACAGGAAACGGTAATGCAGACAGAAAGTTCCAGCATTCTCATGAGGTTCCGCTTATGTCTTTAACTGTAGTATACACCACACGCATGTGAGAAACTACTGAAGACAGAGGAAATAATCAGTCAGAAGCACTGGAGGGAACCGCACCCAACTGTCAGATAAAGATGGGGATAGTACTTGCTCTCAGGAGGCAAAATGGAAAAACTCATAATTCATGGGATATTGAATGAGACAGGAAACGTTAAAGTTACCGTAACTCATATGCTTAACAAGGCTGAGAAAAGATTAAGGATTTTAAGCAGAGACATGAAAGATGTTTTTTCAAAAATACCTGCACTGATTTTCGACAATAGAAAGCTTTGCTATCTGAGCTGACTGAATAGAAAAACATCAAATAGCATAAAAGAAAAGATTAGTAAACTGAAATACATGTCCAAAATGAAAAAAGAGGGAAGAAAATAAAAAGGGCGCCAATGAGCTGTGGAACAACTTTGAGAAGCCTGACATGTATGTAATAATATAATATATATGCAACTTAAGTTTCAGAAATAGAAGAGAGGAGATACAGAAAGATATCTGACAAACACAATGGCCATAAAACTTTCAACTTTAAAGGGAACTACAAACCCAGTATCCACAGATTCAATTCAGTGAAACCCAAGGACAAAATATGAAGAAAACTATACATCCAAACTACATCACAATCAAATTAATCAAGCGAAGGAGAAATCTTCAAAACAACCAGAGAAAAAGAGAACCATGTACAGAGAAACAAAGTTACTGCCACAATAATTCAAAAAAGAAGACAGTGTAGTAACATGCTTAAAACTATGAAAGGAAAAATGGTCACCTTGGAATTCCATACCGATGGAAATACTTCAAAATGAGGTAGAAGAGACTTCTACATATATAGAAAAACTGAAAGAATTCATTAGCGCTGGAAGAAATGACCACTCTACTTAAAAAGGCAAAATCATTACACTAGACTTTAAACAAAAATGCAATATTCAACAAATACGCTGCCTATAACAACAACAGGTTAGAAGGAAAAGGACAAAAAATGGCTTCATTAATAAACAAGGTAAATTTCAGACCATTAGTGTATTCTAAGCTTAGAAGTGACATAATCACAATTATTTTTATACTAAAAGATCTCTAGCTGCTATGTGCAAAAGGACAGAACGTTCCACATGTGAGCTATAGGACCTGAAATACAACAGGTTATCAACAAATGGAAAATACAAAATATATACAGTTGTGACAGGCTGACCCACCATTATCACCCTTTAGAGTTTCTTATATCTCAAGCATATTATTCGAAAATGAATACCCACAATTTATTCCTCTTTATATTTATCTTGCTATTGTCATTCATTCACAGTTCAGTTCAGTCGCTCAGTCGTGTCCGACTCTTTGCAACCCCATGGAGCGCAGCACACCAGGCCTCCCTGTCCAGCACCAACTCCCGGAGTTTACTCAAACTCATATCCATTGAGTTGGTGATGCCATTCAACCACCTCATTCTCTGCCATCCCATTCTCTGCCTGCCCGCAATCTTTCCCAGCATCAGGGTCTTTTCAAATGAGTCAGTTCTTCGCATCAGGTGGCCAAATTATTGGAGTTTCAGCTTCAGCATCAGTCCTTCCAATGAACACCCTGGACTGATCTCCTTTAGAATGGACTGGCTGAATCCCCTTGCAGTCCAAGGGACTCTCAAGAGTCTTCTCTAATACCACAGTTCAAAAGCATCAATTCTTTAGCGCTCAGCTTTCTTCATAGTCCAAATCCCACATCCATTCATGACCCATGACCACTGAAAAAACCATAGCCTTGACTAGATGGACCTCTGTTGCTGAAGTAATGCCTCTGCTTTCTAATATGCTACCTAGGTTGGTCATAACTTTTCTTCTAAGGAGCAAGCGTCTTTTAATTTCATGGCCACAGTCACCATCTGCAGTAATTTTGGAGCCCCAAAAATTAAAGTCTGCCACTGCAGCCATGAAATTAAAAGATGCTTACTCCTTGGAAGGGAAGTTATGACCAATTTAGATAGCATATTCAAAAGCAAAGACATTACTTTGCCAACAAAGGTCCGTCTAATCAAGGCTATGGTTTTTCCAGTTGTCATGTATGGATGTGAGAGTCGGACTGTGAAGAAAGCTTTTTTTTTTGGCATAGTCAAAAGCAATCGTAGATGTTTATCTGAAATGCTCTTGTTTTTTCGATGATCCAACTGATGTTGGCAATTTGATCTCTGGTTCCTCCGCCTTTTCTAAATCAAGCTGTAACATCGGAACTCACAGTTCACGTGGTGTGCAAGACTGGCTGGAGTATTTTGAGCATTGTTTTACTAGTGTGTGAGATGAGTGCAATTGTGTGGTACTTTCAGTATTCTTTGGCATTGCCTTTCTTCAGGATTGGAATGAAAACTGACCTTTTCCAATCCTGTGGCCACTGCTGAGTTTTCCAAATTTTCTGGCATATTGAATGCAGCACTTTCACAGCATCATCTTTCCGGATTTGAAAGAGCTCAACTGGAATTCCGTCACCTCCACTAACTTTGTTCGTAGTGATGCTTCCTAAGGCCCACTTGACTTCACATTCCAGGATGTCTGGCTCTAGGCGAGTGATCACACCATCGTGATTATCTGGATTGTGAAGATCTTTTTTGTACAGTTCTTCTGTGTATTCTTACCACCTCTTCTTAATATCTTCTGCTTCTGTTAGGTCCATACCATTTCTGCCCTTGATTGTGCCCATCTTTGCATGAAATGCTCCCTTGGTATCTCCTATTTTCTTGAGGAGATCTCTAGTCTTTCCCATTCTATTGTTTTCCTCTATTTCTTTGTATTGATCACTGAGGAAGGCTTTCTTATGTCTCCTTGCTGTTCTTTGGAACTCTGCATTCAAATGGGTATATCTTCCCTTTTCTTCTTTGCCTTTCACTTCTCTTCTATATACAGCTATTTCTAAGGCCTCATTTGACAACCATTTTGCCCTCTTGGACTTCCCTGGTAGCTCAGATGGTAAAAGCGTCTGCCTACAATGTGGGAGACCCAGGTTAGATTTCTGGGCAGGAAGATCCCCTGGAGAAGGAATTGGCAACCCACTCCAGTACCTTTGCCTGGAAAATCCTGTGAATGGATGGAGGAGCCAGCTAGGCTACAGTCCATGGGGTCTCAAAGAGTCAGACATGACTGAGCGACTTCACTTTCTTTCTTTTTCTTTTTTGCCTTTCTTCTCCTTGGGGATGGCCTTGATTACTGCCTTCTGTACAATGTCACGAACTTCCATCCATAGTTCTTCAGGTACGCTATCAGATCTAATGATTTGAATATCTTTGTCACTTCCACTGTGTAATTATAAGGGATTTGATTTAGGTCATACCTGAATGGTCTAGTGCTTTTCCCTACTTTCTCAATTTAAGTCTGAATTTGGCAATAAGGAGTTCATGATCTGAACCATAGTCAGCTCCCGGTCTTGTTTTTGCTGACTGTATAGAGTTTCTCCATCTTTGGCTGCAAAGAATATAATCAATCTAATTTCAGTATGGACCATCTGGTGATGTCCATGTGTAGAGTCTTCTCTTGTTTTGTTGGAAGAGGGCTGCTATGACCAGTGCATAAAGCACCTTAGGTATGGCAATCTTAGGTATGCCTGACTTTCAGAATTTCACTTAACAAAAGAGGGATTCTGAGAAGTCTTTAAAATATCATAATCACGATGCTAACATTCAAGAGCCACTTTACCTAAATCCTATAGATTCACAATTGGTTAACTTATTACATATTCAAGATTAATTAGTGGTCCAGGTAAAGGACAGTCATCGAGTAAAAAGGCAAATTGGAGCTGGATATCAAAAAACAGAACTCAGACTCTTGGACGTCATGGTAGCCAGCTGACCCTTTCATCGCTACCTCCAGAAACTGATGTCACTGACAGACACTAAAGTTTGGGGCGCACTTCAGGGAGGCAGGGTCAGGGTAGTGGGGGTAAGAGAAAGTGACACAGGAGAAACTGTGCTATAGATTCATTTATTCAGAAGTAATAAAAGAATTTTCTCACTCCCTGGCTATCTTGACGGCTGCTCGTGGTTGGGGGCATCCCACACCTAAGGCAGGAAAATGGTGGCCACATAAAAGATGAAAAAGTCACTGGAGTTGATCAAGTCTAGGCTCCAACTGGTTATGAAAAGTGGAAAGTACATGCTGGGGTACAAGTAGCCACTGAAAATGATCAGACAAAGGCCAGCCTTGAGGAAATCTGAAACAGAGTTCTATGCCATGTTGGCCTAAACTGGTTTCCATCATTACAGTGACAACAGTATGGACCTGGGCACAGCATGTGGACAAGGCTACCGAGCATGCACACGGCCCATCACAGAGCCAGGCGATTCCACTATCCTCAGACACGTGCCAGAACCGACGGGTGAATAGTAACTCATGCACAATTTTACTTTAAAAAAACGGGCCAGATTTTGGTTTTTTAAAAGAGTAATATAGAGGACCTTTTCCTATAACATTTGCTAAGTCATATTTTAAAATAATAACTCTCCCTAAAATACTCTTAAATGGCTGATTTATCTATTTTTCCTATGCCATTTTATAAATATTTGCTCTTTTTCTAATGCCAGAATATTAATGGCAAAGGTGTTTCTGCATTTATTCCAAACAGAAACCCATTAAAAATGACACCCTGCTGCATTTCTTAGTATTGATTGTTCGCAGTTTTTATTCTGTTTCTACATTAGGACAAATAAAATTCATTCAAGGGCTTCTAAAAATAAATCAACAGCATTTCAGAAATTCATTCAGTGTTTGGGATCATGTTTCAGCTGAAGCCATTGACTTCGTGGGTGTGTTTTGGGAGCATTCAAATTAAACCGCTGTGATACCTTTTTCAGGTGATTCCTCCGCCCTTCAGTAATAAAGTATGTCTACTGCTTTGTCTGCAGATGCCAGAGGGCCGAGTCTGATGTGCTCTCCGGCAGCAAGGGAGAACTGCATGGCTCTCACTAAGGTGCGCCGAGACACAGCGAAGGCTGAAGGCAGGGTTTAGACAAGGGGCATAACTAATTAAGGATTAGGCTACAGTTAAGATCCATGATTAGGAAAAAATAGGTAGAACCTGAATTTTGGGGTGGTTAAGTTGGTTGAGGGTGTAGTCTTCAACTGGCAAGAGAGGTAATTACTAAAATTAACAGTAGATAGGAATACAGACAGTTCCAGAGGAGGTCATAAAAATCCACTAAGAAATTAAAGGCTAAGAAGAAGAAAAGCAAAACTAGGCAAAAAAAAAAAATGTGTAAAGTAATAGAATCAGAACAGAATAGCAAACAGACAACTAAGCAATAAAGGAAAGGCCTGTCGTGAAGCTAACCAAACTAGCTTCCTCTTAATTACATTCAAAATATAGAATGCCTCAAAAAATTCTGGCTCAGAAATTAGGAAAACCATAACTAAAGACAGTGTCATGGAAAGTCATAATACAAAGCCAGTAGAACCTTAAATCCTTTCAGAGTACACTGGCATTCAATTGATCAGAATGACTGAGGAGCTGCATTGTGGCTAGCAGTTCCGGGGAGGCACTTACAAAATAAACACTGATAAGCAGCACTGAAGACCTACTGCCCGCAGCATAAAATGTCAGTGCTGTCACACAGTTTTCTACAGGAAGAAACACACAATGTGACCCCAGTGACCAAAACATCAACAGAACACTAGTCCAGTCAGTTTCAAAATAAAACTCCAAACCATGAGAACTCGAACATACTAAAATTTAGACTAAACTGAATCATAACTTTAATGTCAGCCAATGGTGATCAATAATGGAAGTCAATAAGTGATACAGCACACACACACACATACACACAGAGAATTAGATTTTTCTAGCAGATGGAGAAGGCAGTGGCACCCCACTCCAGTACTCTTGCCTGGCAAATCCCATGGACAGAGGAGCCTGGTAGGGTGCAGTCCATGGGGTCGCAAAGAGTCGGACACAACTGAGCGACTTCACTTCCACTTTTCACTTTCATTCATTGGAGAAGGAGATGGCAACCCACTCCGGTGTTCTTGCCTGGAGAATTCCAGGGACGGGGGAGCCTGGTGGGCTGCCGTCTGTGGGGTCGCACAGAGTTGGACACGACTAAAGCGACTTAGCAGCAGCAGCAGCAGCAGCAGCAGATGGGAATTTGGACAAAAATAAAAGTCAAATGATTTGGCACTACTGATACTGGTGTAAGAAAGTTAATGTTAGCTTTTCACTAAAGAGGAGAAAAGCTACTTTGTTCCCTATCAGTCCTTAAATAAATATGTAACCTTGGATATAAAATTGGCATTCTTGGTAAAGAATGAAAAATAGCACTAATAATGGATAATAGCTGAGTTGCAGGACAGGAAACTTGACCCAATGTTAGAGAAAAGAAAACAGTTGCATTTATCCTTTCAAAAAAGCCAAGCCTGGTGTGGAAGATAAGGATGTCTAATGAAACATACAATTCAATAACAAAATAAAAATATAAGCAAAGAAGGAAAAGAACAAATAAACAGCAACAAAAAAATTTTTTAACCAGATAAGTACTATAAAGAACCAAAGGACTGAAACTTCCCCACAAACACTCCGTACCAGGAGCCACAGTGCAAACTAGGTTGAGTAAAATGTAAGCAATTGAGATTCTGAGCATCTAAAGGAGTTTCCAAAGGCTCTTACTCTGGGCCTCAAAGCACCAGTTCCCTGTCAACCCGGGGACAGAAAATGAGGGGAAGGCTTCTCAAGCGAAGCGAGTAGTCAGAGAGTAATAAGCCGGACGAGGCAGTTGACATGCCAGCTCCTTAAGGAAGAAGAGCATTTATTTCCCTCCCATATGGGCTCTGAGTTTCTAAAGAAAAAAAATGGTTAGCTTTTAGTTTCTGCAAAGAAAAGCAGAGGTGGGACTAGTTCAAGCAAAATTGCAATGCAGGCTAAAGACTACCTTGAAAAACTTTCCCTTTGCATTCATTTGCCTTTTCCTACCTCTTGTATACATACAAGACTGTGCCAATAGATCAAGAGTCTTGTTTCTAGAACCAAAGAAGAAGAAACTATATATGGTATAGAAATGTGGAGTCAGAAATCCTGAGTTTGAATCCTTCTCTTCTGTTTGTGAGGTGTGGGATTTCTTGGTTAAATCACATATTCTAAATGAGTTTCAGTTCTTATAAGCCTAAGGGACTGTTGTCTCAGAAGGATAGATGCATCAGATACATGTATATAAATATACCTTGTGAACTGTACCTCACTTGCCTGGTGGCTCAGATGGTTAAGAATCTGCCTACAATGTGGGAGACCTGCGTTCTGTCTGTAGATTGGGAAGATCCCCTGGAGAAGGGAATGGCTACCCACTGCAGTATTCTTGCCCGGAGAATTCCATGGACAGAAAAGCCTGGTGGGCTATAATCCATAGGTTGCAAAGAGTCAGACACGCGTGAGCAACTATAACTTGCACTTTCAAATTCAAGTACTATAACTGTCATGCACTTAACCTGAGTGTCCTATAGTTGCTAATTTGATACAATACATATGTCATTGACCTGAAACTCCAAAATTAATCTCCCTCTTTGTTCCTATTATCCACACTCTCATCTTCTAAGTGTTAACAAGTCTCAGATGCTATATAAAAAAAAAATTTATCAGACTAAACTAATGTAGAGTAAGGTTTTAATCTCCTCCAGCTTTCCTACTGCATGACACGATTTACAGCAGAGGCTAACCTGCTGCTTTATAACATCTGAGACAGTCAAAATGAATTTGGAGTATTTTTTGTTCTTAGCACACTTTCTATAATAACTATGAAGCTATTATTGTATGCAACTGGATGATTTTAATTTCAGGAGATTCCTAAGGCTAAGATCCTCAGTTGGATATACCTAGTCAGAGAGCTAGAGGTAGAAAGCTTTTAGCTCATATTTCTGGCTCCAACACATGCAACTAATATGAGATGTTCATTCTAATCAGTTTCTCGGTAATTTCAATTGTTCCCTTGAAAAGTGTTCCCATGAATAGAATATAAATACTCTACCACCATAACTTATCATGAGACCTGGAAGTCATGACAGCTGATCAGAACTGAGATGGCTCATGAGTCAGTACTGGCCTTTATGCTATACTCCTAACTGATGCCCTTTGCCACTTTGTGACATTAAATTGTGTATGTTTAAAAGTTAAAGTACAAAAAGACTGGAAGCTCTAAAAAAAATAGTCAAGAGTTATTAGAAAACAATTGTGGAGTGAATAAAACCCTTGAGAAAGAGGAAGGTATGAAAAGAGAGCAGAGGGAAGACTGAGCAAAATGCTCACTGAAGTGTAAGAAGAGGTAGAAAAGAGCCAGGATGGTGTCAGAAAGGCAGCACCAGGGAGGGAGAGGAGAGGAGCGAACAAGAGAGCAGACTCAGCCGGTAGGGTGAGATGCTGATCACGGGTCAAGCACACACAAGACGAGAGACGAAGGGCGTGCTGGACCTGAAACTGTGGCTGTGCATACTCTAGGAAAGTATTCTTAAGACAGTGATGAAGCAAAATTACAAACATAAAACATGCTAGAAAATAACAGGGTGGGAGAGAAAATTCTAAATGTAAAGTAAAAACCAGCTTTAAAGAAAGAAAGTAGGTCCTGAACTGGATCATTATAGCTGAAAAGAAAAACATTCAAAATAAACTTATAATGAGGACAACAGCAGCTAACAGAATTGAGCACTCACTATTCACTATTGACTCCAAACATGCACACTCTCCTTTAATCACTACAATCTAGAGAGATAGGCCCTAAATTCACGCACATTTTATAAAGAGAATTAAACCGAGGGGTATTAATAAACTTACCCAATATTTCAAAGCTAATAAATGGGAAACTAAGAATTCAAACCCAGGTCTGTCTAATTATACTAGAAATGCAATGAAGGATATTGGCAGGAATCTCAAATACCAAGGTGAAGTTGTTTTAACCCAGATTTATGTTCCAGTGCTAGGAACATGCTGCATTCAAGCCTCAGTAAGATAAGCACTAAATAGTTGTAGTTTTTCAGCATCTAAAATTAACTATCAAGCATCATAGGGAAAGTTATTTATTCACCTATCAGATATCTATTATGCTTATTACATGCCAGATATTGTTCAAGATACTAGAAATTCACTAACATATGTCTAAGAGAATGATTCGTGTTGTGACCATGACCATTCTTATTATAAACTAATAGACAAGTTAATGGACAGAATACCATATAGTAAATGAGAAGGTAATGAGAGCTTGGGAGAAAAATAAAGCAGGGAAAAGAAAAAGAAGTGATAATGAGCAACTGGGCATGCAATTTCAAACAGGGTGCTCAGAGAAGACCTCCAAAAGTTGACTGAGGAAGAAATATCAAAAGGATACGAGGCAGCAAGCCTCATATATATAGAAAATAAGTCCAAGGAGACCATACAGCCAACAGGACAGTATGGAGGCCACATGGTTAAAGCTGAGTTAGCCAGAGGAGAGTGGTAGAAAATGAGGCACAAAACATCCGGGCCGTGTTACATATGCAGAAACTTGTCACCTATAGCAAAGACTTAGGCTCCTCCTCCAAGGTGGAAGCCAGTATAAGGTTACAGGGAGAGACAAAGCATTCTCCACCTTATGTCACTGCCTGCTTACACGTGTGCTCAGTCGTGCCTGACTCTTTGCGACCCCGTGGACTGTGGCCCACCAGCTCCTCTGTCCACGGCATTTCCCAGACAGGAACACTAGTAGAGTGGGTTGCCATTTCCTTATGTCACTAGCTGCTATATTAAGAACAGACTGCAGTGAAGATGAGTTGACATAGATATCACTTCTTAGTATTATCAAATTATTTCACAACATTTTACATTTTTACATGCCTGTAAGATAGAACATAAACAATACAATGTACCTTTTGCTAACACATGAAAAAGTGGTTAGACCAATAAACATCACACTCGAAAATTCAAACTTTTTGAGAAACTCACAAGAGTTAGCAACTCAATGAAATAGCATATTGTTCTGATCATGCTGTGTTTTTATTAGTTTACATAAATTAAAGAATTGCAGAATTATTTAACATAGCTGACCTACTAATTTCAGGGGAATATGGGTAACAAATGCTTATAAGAGAATTCACTCAAGAGTTCAATTCCACTTATCTTCCCCCTCTACAGAGAGCACAATTGGTAGTAGATGAGTGATTTTTCCCATTAATGACAGGATTTGATATTACTATTTTGATGTAGATTTGAACTAAATGAACTCTATCCCTTGAATAAACGAGAGTTACTGTATCACAGAATATGTCTGCACACTTCTGGCATTTTAACATTATCTTAGTTCATAATATAGGCACTATACATTTTTTACTATGATGTATTAGAAATGATTCCATTTTCCTTCACAAGAGCAAGACCTGTAGGCAAAAGTAGTTTTTTCTTTCTTTTCACAGATACATATTCCATGACCACTGTTCTCACGACCACCAGCTTCTTTCCAAAAGTCCCTGATGAATTATATCCCACAAATGCCAAACAGCCCTCTCACCCGGCCTCATGCCTAGCTTTTGAAACAAACTGCAATAGTGTCATATCAAAAAATCACCTTGTACAATTCCCTAGACCCAGGATTGCAATTTTCCTCAGAGAGGTGGTAACCAGCAGCAAAAACAAATAAACCCTTGCAGATGGTGAGTCCCTCTCCAGGGAGAAGACTGAGATAAACAGTCAGGTTTGCATATTTTGTTGTGCCCTCATGGCCTCCTGTGTTACATTTCTGATTCACACTCTGGGTGATCTCATTTAGTGCCAGAGCTTTAAATTCCACAAGTATGTGACTAGCTCCCGAATTTATGCCTTCAGCCCTGACTTCCAGCTTCCATCCCAACTGCTTTCTGTATAGGTCCATTCACACAGATGTTTCAAGTGATCTTCCCTCCCTGAGTCTGCTTCTCTCTCTTAAGTCTTTTCCTATTCTCTGGAAATAGGATCTCCTATCTATCTAATTGTACAGGGCAAGCACCTTGGGGTCATCCTGGACTCTTCTCATTCGCTAAATCCGACCTATTGGATACCCTGGCTTCCCTAATTTTGAAATAATATATGGCCCTTCGTACCATGGACACTGCCATCAAGCCACCACCCTTTCTCACCTTCATCATTGTTATAGCATGTTAACTGGCCATTGGCTTCAATTTATGCCCCTACCCCACCACCTGTTCCTCACACAGCTGCCAGAATAATCAACCTGACCTAAACCTAAAGCACAGACCAGATAACTTCACTTCTCCATATAAAGATCTCCAGTGATTTCCTAGCATGACGGCCGCGGGCCCCACACCCTGCAGGCACGGTCCTGGGGCCTCCCTCTCCCTTCTCCTGCTGCCCGCCCCTCCACTCGCTCTGCATCAGCCAGGCTTCCCTGTGCCAAGCCCCACTGTCCGCAAAGCCCGGCGCTCTGCGGCCTCTGTCTGTGGGCAGTCCCCCGAGCCAGTCACTCCGGTGCTTGCTCAGAGGGCAGAGGCCCTCCCCAGGCATTTGATCACACACATGTACCCGCCTTGTACCACCATGGGCTGAGGAGTACTGAGGGTCACCTGACTCTGAGCTTTCATTTCTTATCTATTGTCACTATATGCGACTACAATGTAAGACCAAGGAGGAGTAAGAAACGTGTTCCCTGCAACAAACTCAGAATCCAGAAAAAGACCAAGCACACAGGAGGTGTCCAATAAATATTTGTCAAATAAATGTACAAATGAGTGAATCACTGCTGAACCAAGAGGACAGGTACTGAAATGAAACACAAGAGATAGTGGTTTCTTTACCAATATAATCTCAAGGTCTAAATTCATCCATACAAGTCTGGTAATGCAGACCCATGTAAACCAAAAGGCTAGTGGACATGGAGCCACTTTCTCAGAATCATCTAAATGAGAACTCAAGTTAATATCAGAAATGTTCTTAAATATACTCAATCTACCAGCAGTGAAGCCATGTTAAGTTCAACCATAAAAAAAAGTCTCTAATTTACTGTATATTTCAGTATATTTGTCTAAATCAATAAATCTGTTATACATTATTTTATACTACGAAAAATCATGTAAAGAAAAGGTATAAATGGTCTTTTAAGAGTTTTGTCAACATGTACCTCCACCATGTCATATGTAGGCAGAATTAAGAAGAAATCTGTGAGAGAAAAAAAATCTTCAGAGAAAATACTAGGATGGGTGAAACAGAAATGTCTCTTACCTGACAACTGATGTTTAACTACTTAAACCTACAAAATTTCTAAAAGTTTTGCTAAAAATTCAAATGGCGTTGTGATCATTTTGACTTGGACCACTGACTGAGATGAAAAGCAGAAATCAGATTATAAGGAAAATGACAGCAGCATGACATGTCTGAAGAATTTCAGGCTACAGACCAATGACAACTGAAAGCAAGCTAAATTAATAAGCTTTAAACTAGGTGGAAGAAAAGCCATCTGTGCTAGGGAGCCTATATTAAGTACTGGATTCTGGTAGAAACATGTCAAGAAGGTTGCAAAGCAAAGAGACAAGAATAACTGAACAACAGCTGAATGTTTATGATCTTAAGAGAAGCAGACCTTTAAGATTTAAATAGCTATGGACAGAGTTATAACAGTTTATTATCTAAACAAACATCCTCCTGGATGGTGAAAGATCTGCAAATGAGGTTGCCAAAGTGCTGTCTAGAGCATACTGAAATGTGAAGGACCTGGGACAAAGGCAGAAACTGAAGACAAACAGAGTTCCTATTTTCCAGGAGGAGAGACTGGAGAGATTTATGTCACTGACAGACAAGACTGAAGAAGAATACTAAGGAGAAAAGGAAATAGTAATTACAAGAAGCCAAAATGGATTCTGAAGAGAAGAAACTGATAATTCTGTGAAACATGAACGATTTTGAATCTGGACATTTGCAAAGCACTCCAAATAATCAATACCTGAATGAAAGAGACGTGGATATTTTAAGTCTGGGAAAGCGATGGCTCGGTGGACATATTCTTTCAGGTTCCACACCAATTCTGGTCAGTCTCTTCTGAAGTTGTTTCAATAAGCCATGATTCTTAAACCAAAACAGAATTTCCTCAATACCTTTTAAAAAATTCAATTTCTTTTGAGTATTAAAAGCAGCACTGTATAGGGCAGGTACCCGAGTGTTCACAAACTTAAACAGCATGGCCTCATGAGTTAAAAAAGGATCAAGAAAAGTCCAACATAGGTGTGGCACCAGGAGAAAAGTGGAATAAGTCTACAAACTGACTGAGTCTACAAAGTGACAAGTTTACAAAGTAGGTGGCAGAATCATATAGGGTGGTTATATTCTGTTTCGAATACAGTATAAATTGAGACTTTTACGCTCAAAATTGTTGGCTACTTGGTATACTTTTAAATTAACCTATTCTTACCAAAGAAATTACTGGCCAGAGACTCATTTTAACAAAACTTAAAATCACTGTCTCAAAAGTACACAAGATTTTCATTTCAAAATGTAATTTTTAAAAACAACTATATGTATGTACCATAATGATGGATATACGTCATTATCAGTTCAGTTCAGTCGCTAAGTCGAGTCCAACTCTTTGAGACGCCATGAAACGCAGCACACCAGGCCTCCCTGTCCATCACCAACTCCTGGAATTCACCCAAACTCATGTGCATCGAGTCCGTCATGCCATCCAGCCATCTCATCCTCTGTCGTCCCCTAATCCTCCTGCCCCCAATGCCTCCCAGCATCAGTGTCTTTTCCAATGAGTTAACTCTTCACATAGGGTAGCCAAAGTATTGGAGTTTCAGCATCACCATCAGTCCTTCCAATGAACACCCAGGACTGATATATATTTGTCCTAATCCACTGAACGTACAACACCAAGAATGAACCCTAAGGTAATCGATGGACATTGAGCAATTATGATGTGTTTGTGTAGGTTCATGAAGTATGATAAATGTATCATTCTACTGGAAGATATTGATAAAGGGGGAGGCTATGCATGTACATACAGAAAATCTCTGTAACTTGCCCCCAATTTTTCTGTGAACCTTTTTTCTAATAATTGTTGATAATTTCAAAGTTATTACAAATTATTATACTCAGAAAACAAATTAAAAAGTAAAATATCAAAAACAATTCTTAACTTCATTTTTATTTTACTACTCTTGCTATATATATTTTCCCTCCTTTCTCTTCATCTCTTTCGTTTTTCACATATTCACTTAGCCTGTATGGTGTAGCCACCATGTAGCTCAAGATGGACCGTGGGTCAGGAATATAAAGATGAGTTGGTATACTTCAGGTTGTTCAAAAGTGCGAAGCATAAATGAAATCTGTGACATACTTCAGGGAAATAAGAACCATCTAGAGAAAGTACCCGGCATTATGATAACAAAGAGGAAGGATCCTGAATTGTGCAAGGAATAACAGAAGTGCTACAGAAAGAATTCCAGAGAGCGTTTCCCAAAGCAGAGAAGAGGGACAGCAGGCTGTGGACGGGCCTGGGCACCGGCCCTGAGAACAGGGTAAGTGGTCTGGGAGATAAAGCACAGGGCAGGCAAGACAAGGGGCAGAAGGAGCGGCTGTGGCTGCTCCTCAAAGACCTAAGGC
Source organism: Bubalus kerabau (assembly GCF_029407905.1). Classification (NCBI taxonomy): domain Eukaryota; kingdom Metazoa; phylum Chordata; class Mammalia; order Artiodactyla; family Bovidae; genus Bubalus; species Bubalus kerabau. The sequence continues at coordinate 3,247,595 of NC_073635.1, read as the reverse complement.
TGGTGCTGAGCGGCAGGAAGGAGAGGCTCACGGAGAAGTCTGAGGAAGCACTCGGGGTTGATGAGCACGTTCATTATCTTGATTATGGTGATGGTTTCACAAGTGCACTTATATCAAAACGAATCAAATTCTACAAGTTTTAAATATATGCATTTTTGCTGTGTACCAATTATACTTCAATGAAGATTTTTTGTTACTTTGTTTTTAAGGGATACTATTTTAAGAATTTGAGACATCCATGTAAAAGTTATAGGAAGCAAGCCAAGTAGCTTAGGGAGACAGTGAGGGACAGTAAGCGGCATTTCACTCATTCTATAACTTTACAGGATGTTCCACACCATCCAAAGAAAGACTTAATCAACTGCTATTTACACGTACTCATAAAACCACTAGGCCATTCAGGTATGACGCAAATCAAATCCCTTATAATTATACAGAAGAAGTGAGAAATAGATTTACGGGACTAGATCTGATAGACAGAGTGTCTGATGAAATATGGATGGAGGTTCATGACATTGTACAGGAAACACAAATCAAGACGATCCCCAGAAAAGAAGAAATACAAAAGAGCAAAATGAGTGTCTGAGGAGGCCTTACAAATAGCTGTGAAAAGAGAAGCAAGAAGCAAAGGAGAAAAGGAAAGATATTCCCATTTGAATGCAGAGTTCTAAAGAATAGCAAGGAGAGATAAAAAGCCTTTCTCAGCGATCAATGCAAAGAAATAGTGGAAAACAACAGAATGGAAAGACTAGAGATCTCACCAAGATTATTAGAGATACCAAGGAAACATTTCATGCAAAGATGGGCTCGATAAAGGACAGAAATGGCATGGACCTAACAGTAGCAGAAGATATTAAGATGAGGTGGCAAGAATACACAGAAGACATATACGAAAAAGATCTTCACAACCCAGATAATCATGATGGTGTGATCACTGACCTAGAGGCAGACATCCTGGAATGTGAAGTCAAGTGGGCCTTAGAAAGCATCACTACAAACAAAGCTAGTGGAGGTGATGGAACTCCAGTTGAGCTCTTTCAAATCCTGAAAGATGATGCTGTGAAAGTGCTGCACTCAATATGCTAGCAAATTTGGAAAACTCAGCAGTGGCCACAGGGCTGGAAAACATCAGTTTTCATTCCAATCTCAAAGAAAGGCAATGCCAAAGAATGCTCAAACTACCACACAATTGCACTCATCTCACATGCTAGTAAAGTGATGATCAAAATTCTCCAAGCCAGGCTTCGGCAATATGTGAACAGTAAACTTCCAGATGTTCAAGCTGGTTTTCGAAAAGGCAGAGGAACCAGAGATCAAACCGCCAACATCCGCTGGATCATCAAAAGAGCAAGAGAATTCCAGAAAAACATCTATTTCTGCTTTATTGACTATGCCAAAGTCTTTGACTGTGTGGATCACAATAAACTGTGGAAATTCTAAAGGAGATGGGAGTACCAGATCACCTGACCTGCCTCTTGAGAAATCTGTATGCAGGTCAGGAAGCAACAGTTAGAACTGGACATGGAACAACAGACTGGTTCCAAATAGGAAAAGGAGTACGTCAAGGCTGTATATTGTCACCATGCTTATTTAACTTATATGCACAGTACATCATGAGAAACGCTGGGCTGGAGGAATCACAAGCTGGAATCAAGATTGCCGGGAGAAATATCAATAGCCTCAGATATGCAGATTAAACTGCCCTTATGGCAGAAAGTGAAGCGGAACTCAAAAGCCTCTTGATGAAAGTGAAAGAGGAGAGTGAAAAAGCTGGCTTAAAGCTCAACATTCAGAAAACTAAGATCATGGCATCTGGTCCCATCACTTCATGGGAAATAGATGGGGAAACAGTGTAAATAGTGTCAGACTTTATTTCTGGGGGCTCAAAAATCACTGCAGATGGTGATTGCAGCCATAAAATTAAAAGATGCTTACTCTTTGGAAGTAAGGTTATGACCAATCTAGACAGCATATTAAAAAGCAGAGACATTACTTTGCCAACCAAGGTCCATCTAGTCAAGGCTTTGGTTTTTTCAGTGGTCATGTACGGATGTGAGAATTGGACTGTGAAGAAAGCTGAGCGCCGAAGAATTGATGCTTTTGAACTGTGGTGTTGGAGAAGACTCTTGAGAGTCCCTTGGACTGCAAGGAGATCCATCCAGTCCATTCTAAAGAAGATCAGTCCTGGGTGTTCATTGGAAGGATTGATGCTGAGGCTGAAACTCCAATACTTCGGCCACCTCATGTGAAGAGTTGACTCATTGGAAAAGACTCTGATGCTGGAAGGAATTGGGGGCAGGAGGAAAAGGGGACGACAGAGGATGAGATGGCTGGATGGCATCACCAACTCGATGCACACAAGTTTGGGTGAACTCCAGGAGTTGGTGATGGACAGGGAGGCCTGGCGTGCTTCGATTCATGGGGTTGCAAAGAGTTGAACATGACTGAGCAACTGATAAGAATCATGTGCAAAGGACTGAGCTTGTCCTAAAACACAGAACACGTCTTGAGTGAGGAACATGACTCTTCAATTCATTTTCATAATCAAACTTCGAAAATGTAGGATTCAGAAGACATCATAAATAAACATGGAAGGACAAGTGAGAGGCAATAGGAAAATCTGTAAATATTTACAAAGGAATAACACATAGGTTATATAAGGAGCTTCTACAAACTATAAGGAAAGAAAGATAATATAGTAAGAAAGTGAATCCAGGAAGAAGTATAAATAACCAATAAATATATAATAAACTGCGTCAATCTCATTCAGTAGCCTGGAAATATAGAGTGAAGAAAAAAATCACAAGTGGAATAAAAAAGGTCATAGTAAGTACTAGTGATGGTGCAAGACAAAAATCCTCATGTATATTGTTCATAAAAATAGAAATTGACATAATTTCTAGAAGGTTAACTTTGCAGGAATGACCAAGATTAACAGAAGTTTTCACCTAGGAATTCAAATTCTGCAACTTTTACAAAGAAATAACAATATTAATCACAAAAGCTAACCCTTAGAAGAGTTTGGATTACAAGCTGATTTACACTTATCACTTAAAGTTCAGTTCAGTCGTTCAGCCGTGTCCGACTCTTTGCGACCCCACGAATCGCAGTACGCCAGGCCTCCCTGTCCATCACCAACACCCGGAGTTCACTCAAACTCGCAGCCATCGAGTCGGTGATGCCATCCAGCCATCTTATCCTTTGCTGTCCCCTTCTCCTTCTGCCCCCAATCCCTCCCAGCATCAGAGCCTTTTCCAATGAGTCACTGCATCTATTTAATACTCAGAAGAATGTAGTGGAGGCAGACACGACCACTGGCCTGTGGCTGGCAGAATCGTGATTTCCCCAAATAGGGTCACAGACTAATCCCCAAAACTTCTGAATATGTTAACTTACATGGCAGAAGGGACATTGTGGATGTGATTAAATTAAGACTCTTGATTATTCTAGATTAGTGAATATAAACACAATGTCCTTATGAGAGCTGAGGAGAGAGCCAGGGAAGGAGATGACAAAAGGAGAAGGGAGAGGGATGGCAGACTGTAAGCCAGGAGTGTGGCAGCCGCCAAACGCAGGGAGGGCCAGGAGGAAATCCTTTCCAGGGCTCTCAGAGGAACACAGTATTAACGACCCATTCCAGACTCCTGACCTCCAGGATTCTAAGACATTAAATGTATTTCGTTTCAAGCCACTAAGTCTGTGGTACTTTGTTATAGCAGTAACAGGAAACTAATGTAAGTTTCACAAATAAGGAAAGTGAGGTACAGGAAAATGAACAACTACACAAGATCACAAAGCTTGTAAGGTTGATGTAGGATTTAAAACCAGAGTTCATGCACATAACCTCTATAAAACACTCCCTCCAAACACATATGCAAACAAGGCATGCAGAATTTTTTTTTTTTAAACCTGGGGGAATACAAAAACTAACCATCCTTCATTGAGGAAATAGTTATAGAAAAAGTCAAAATATCAGTAGGTGGCACAGTGGTAAAGAATCCGCCAACCAATGCAGGAGACTTAGGAGACAAGGGTTCAACCCTTGGGTGAGGAAGGCCCCCCGAAGTAAAAAATGGCAACCTCCTCCAGTATTATTGCCTGGAAAATTTCATGGAAAAACAGGCTGGCAGGCTATAGTCCATGAGGCTACAAAGAGTCAGACAAGACTGAGCACAGCATGAAATACCATATAGGAATTTCAAAATATCACATCATAAAAACAAAGTCTCCAAAACATATTTCACGGTGAAGTTTTAGAACAATGTGCAAATGAGTATGCACACATTTGTAAATACAAAGAAATAGGATTGGAAAGCCAGCAAAACATTTAAAAAGATCATTTATATGGAATGCAGTGGGTAGTGAGATACAAGGAAACTTCTACATTGTATTCAATATTTTTATATGTTATTTAAATGTTTTATAACAAGAATATTTAGGTGTATTTTAAAATGAGGCATTTTTAATGGGAGGAAATTTGCATGAACTTCTTGCAACATGTTTTGGTTAAAAATAAAAAAGCCTCTATTGCACAAAGTGTAAAAGCCCTGCCCTACAGTGACACCAAATGGTGATAGATCAAAATACAGTACACAAACAAAACATTTGTTCAATTCAATTTCCTATAAACACTACAATTGCCTTGAAGAATTGGCAGCTTAAAAGAACTAAATAATGTGGAGACAAATACTCAAAAGCTTAGAATTTTTAATCAAAGAAATTCTAGTATACCAAGTTTCAAATGCAAATTTTAGGCCTCTTTCTAAGCTTCAGCTAAATCTTGTGATCCCATTGAATATTTACATATCTTACTTCTTACACAGTTAACCAACCGTACCACTGTGAGCACAGTGGTTTTGCCTAATGGCTTATTGATCAAAAGATGACTGCAAATATAAAAAAATACAGTCATAAAACTAAAATCAGGTTCTTTCAACAGAAACCAGCCTTTGATGAGTAGGCAGTATTTGAGGTAAATAAACAAGGAGATACTAAGGCTGAAGCGGAAAAGTAAGGAATCCAAGAAAAAAGACAGCTAACTGATCGAATGCGAGTTTCTAAGAAGTATATTTTCCTTTTGTAATATTACTAGCAGAAAATTAAGCTGAATAAAGCATGAGACTAGGGCATTCCAAATATGAAACAATTTCTCAACAAAGAGTTTTATACTGGACTGTCTAGGGAAAACAATGTTTCAAATTTAGCACATTGGTTAGTATTCAATGTCTTCTGCCCAAAACCTAGTAAGTGAAACTAGCTCAGTTGTGACTGGACTCTTTGCGACCCCATGGACTATACACAGTCCACGAAATTCTCTAGGCCAGAATACTGGAGTGGGTAGCCTTTCCCTTTTCCAGGGGATCTTCCCAAACCAGGGATCGAATCCAGGTCTCCGGCACTGCAGGATTCCTTACCAACTGAGCTATCAGGGGAGCCCAAAACCTAAACCAACAAATAAAACTTGCTGTAAATTGTCTCATTCATTTCACAGTACACAAAATGATATAAAGATGGACCACTTCTCAGAACCCATCTCTAAAATAACAAAATATCATTTGAATAGAACACTTGGTCTGAGAATTAAATGACAGCTTGTTCAGACTATTTGATGTGTTCTTTTTTCCATATGCCAAAATTTCCTGGAAAACATAGCTATCAGCCACAAAACAAGTCAATAATATCAATAAACTCCTAGGTCCTGAATTCGTAGCACTGGGTTATCAGTTCTAAAAGGTACCAACTATCACCATGTCAACAGCACTACTAGACTACAAGGCATCAGCAGGGCCACCTCCCACACCTGAGGACTGTCCTGCTCAAACTTGCCAAGGCTCCAGTGAGAAGGGCTGCAAGAATAAGTTCAGGGACGCAACTTACAATTCTGAATTACTGGGAAAAAACACAAATAAGATGAGCAATTAAACGTTTAGTACCATAAAAGTACCGAGATGCAGCTCGCCTGCATTAAGACTATTTTTTAAAGAATAGAGATAATATCAGGATTAAAGAACTTTGCTTCAACTTCAAGGGAGAAATAAATAAAAGTGGATATGGAAACTGTATTACAGGAAATGTGGAGAGAATATAGACATAGTAAACAGTTTAGTGTTTCAAAGAAAACATACTGCTACTGCTAAGTCGCCTCAGTCGTGTCCGACTCTGTGCCACCCCATAGACAGCAGCCCACCAGGCTCCCCCATCCCTGGGATTCTCCAGGCAAGAATACTGGAGTGGGTTGCCATTTCCTTCTCCAATGCATGAAAGTGAAAAGTGAAAGTGAAGTCATTCAGTCATGTCCGACTCTTAGCGAGCCCATGGACTGCAGCCTACCAGGCTCCTCCATCCATGGGATTTTCCAGGCAAGAGTATTGGAGTGGGGTGCCATTGCCTTCTCCAAGAAAACATAAGGGACATACAATTTAATGGATATTCACACATTTCTGAATAGGACACTGAATATCACACTCTATAGACCACTCAATTCAGTTCAGTTCAGTCATTCAGTCGTGTCTGACTCTTTGCGACCCCATGAATCGCAGCACGCCAGGTCTCCCTGTCCATCATCAACTCGCGGAGTTCACTCAGACTCATGTCCATCAAGTCAGTGATGCCATCCAGCCATCTCATCCTCTGTCGTCCCCTTCTCATCCTGCCTCCAATCCCTCCCAGCATCAGAGTCTTTTCCAATGAGTCAACTCTTCGCATGAGGTGGGCAAAGTATTGGAGTGTCAGCTTTAGCATCAGTCCTTGCAAAGAACACCCAGGACTGATCTCCTTTAGAATGGACTGGTTGGATCTCCTTGCAGTCCAAGGGACTCTCAAGAGTCTTCTCCAACACCACAGTTCAAAAGCATCAATTCTTTGGCGCTCAGCTTTCTTCACAGTCCAACTCTCACATCCATACATGACCACTGGAAAAACCATAGCCTGGACTAGATGGACCTTGGTTGGCAAAGTAATGTCTCTGCTTTTTATTTTTATTTTATTTATTTATTTATTTTTTTTGTCTCTGCTTTTTAATATGCTGTCTAGGCTGGTCATAACTTTCCTTCTAAGGAGTAAGCATCTTTTAATTTCATGGCTGCAGTCACCATCTACGGTGATTGTGGAGCCCAAAAAAATAAAGTCTGACACTGTTTCTACCGTTTCCCCATCTACTTCCCATGAAGTGATGCGATCAGATGCCATGATCTTCGTTTTCTGTTAAGCCAACTTTTTCACTCTCCTCTTTCACCTTCATCAACAGGCTTTTTAGATCCTCTTCACCTTCTGCCATAAGGGTGGTGTCATCTGCGTATCTGAGGTTATTGAGATTTCTCCTGGCAATCTTGATTCCAGCTTGTGCTTCTTCCAGCCCAGCATTTCTCATGATGGACTCTGCATAGAAGTTAAATAAGCATGGTGACAATATACAGCCTTGACGTACTCCTTTTCCTATTTGGAACCAGTCTGTTGTTCCATGTCCAGTTCTAACTGTTGCTTCCTGACCTGCATACAGATTTCTCAAGAGGCAGGTCAGGTGGTCTGGTATTCCCATCTCTTTCAGAATTTTCCACAGTTTATTGTGATCCACACAGTCAAAGGCTTTGGCATAGTCAATAAAGCAGAAATAGATGTTTTTCTGGAACTCTCTTGCTTTTCCATGACCCGGATACTTGTATGTAAGTAATATATGACAAAAGTAGAACATACTTCTAATTTACATGTTGTGTTTTATATATTCTATTTGGTATTTTGGGACACACCACAGAACATGTAGGACCTTAGTTACCTGACAGGGGATCAAATCCACGCCCCCTGCATTGGAGGTTGGAGTCTTAACCACTGGACGGCCAAGGAAGTAGCTTCTATTTGGCCTTTAGTTGACATTGATTACCAGCAGTTTGGATGTGTTACTTTCACAAACCACCTTTCTATGAAACAGAAATAATGGAGACAAACACTGATGTCCAGGTAAGCTGGATTTTGTTTGTTTGCTATTTTACATAATTCTTGTGTGGAATTAAAGCAGAATATATAATGCAAACAACTTTAGTAACTTTATCCATTGTATCAAATTTGAGTGTTTATTTAAATAGACTACATCTGTAATTCACATGAATCAATGAATTTACATAATTGGATAAAACAAAAATATAAACTGGCAACGAAAATAACTGCAGGGTTTTAACTGATTTCTATAAAAATGAAAACAATGTTAGAAATGACAGTATCAGTGCACAGAACCTGAAGATGAAACAGTTAACATCAGTCTATCTATGATAAAAACAAGTAAAAAGGCAAGTTTCGATCCTGTTTGGGGAGGAATGACCACCTCTGACTCTTTCTTGTTTGTGACTCTGAAGATTTTTCAGCCAGAAATGATTAGCGCTTTAAATATAGGATTAGTCAATAAGTAAAGGTTTTTCTACGAGAGCAAAGTCTTGTAGGGTTCTGCAGTTTAGTTTACCTCCAGTTAACAGCCCATCTTCAATATATACACAAGTATACTAAGCTTATTACTTTAAAAATGAAACAGCATTATGAGCATCTTTAAACAATACACATGGTAATTATAATCAATTTCTTAAAACCAACAAATTATGGTATAATTTATATAATGTTGATAAACTGAAAAGACATCACTCTTTAATCAATTAGTGAACTCACCGAGTTTTTAAATTAGAAAGAATAGAAAACGTCAGGCATCACATGTGGTTCGTCATTTTGGGGGTAACTCTCAACTGTATAGAACTTTACGAAAGTTTTCCTGTCTTTTGCGTGAATGCATGGGGGTTTGAGAAGTAGAGAGCCAGATTGAAAATGGTGAAAAACTGGAGTGGAAAAAAAGATGAAGTGAAGAATATTACTATTTGCTACCCACTTCCCCCAAAAAACTTCATATAAAACTTGACATTTTTCTTCAACTATCTTTCTTTCTTCATCACAACAAATATATTCTAAGATATTCAGTTCAGTTCAGTCGCTCAGTTGTGTCCAACTCTTTGTGACCCCATGAATCGCAGCACACCAGGCCTCCCTGTCCATCACCAACTCCCGGAGTTCACTCAGACTCACGTCCATAGAGTCAGCGATGCCATCCAGCCATCTCATCCTCTGTCGTCCCCTTCTCCTCCCGCCCCCAATCCCTCCCAGCATCAGAGTTTTTTTTCCAATGAATCAACTCTTTGCATGAGGTGGCCAAAGTACTGGAGTTTCAGCTTTAGCATCATTCCTTCCAAAGAAATCCCAGGGCTGATCTACTTCAGAATGGACTGGTTGGATCTCCTTGCAGTCCAAGGGACTCTCAAGAGTCTTCTCCAACACCACAGTTCAAAAGCATCAATTCTTCGGCGCTCAGCTTTCTTCACAGTCCAACTCTCACATCTATACATGACCACAGGAAAAACCATAGCCTTGACTAGACGGACCTTTGTTGGCAAAGTAATGTCTCTGCTTTTGAATATGCTATCTAGGTTGGTCATAACTTTCCTTCCAAGGAGTAAGCGTCTTTTAATTTCATGGCTGTAGTCACCATCTGCAGTGATTTTGGAGCCCAAAAAAATAAAGTCTGACACTGCTTCCACTGTTTCCCTATCTATCTGGCATGAAGTGATGGGACCAGATGCCATGATCTTCGTTTTCTGAATGTTGAGCTTTAAGCCAATGTTTTCACTCTCCTCTTTCACTTTCATCAAGAGGCTTTTTAGTTCCTCTTCACTTTCTGCCATAAGGGTGGTGTCATCTGCATATCTGAGGCTATTGATATTTCTCCCGGCAATCTTGATTCCAGCTTGTGTTTCTTCCAGCCCAGCGTTTCTCATGATGTACTCTGCATATGAGTTAAATAAACAGGGTGACAATACACAGCCTTGACATACTCCTTTTCCTATTTGGAACCAGTCTGTTGTTCCATGTCCAGTTTTAAGATGTTGGTGTAACACAAACCAGAACTTGAAACAGTATTTTTAGAAATGTTCATAATCAACAGATAATAGCAGATGGTTTTCAACAGTATCACTCTTGTTCTCTTTATATTCCATTTGTAGTCAGTTATGATCAGCATAGAATGTGTAGAGTCAAGGTCAAGTTCGCATTAACATGTGCTGAAACTATTTCTGTTTTAAAATCAAAATTATCATGTCTAAAGCCCTGGTATCTGGGAATATACTTATTTTAACTTTCTGACCCCTCTGAGTACAATACTTGTAAGTCATGCCTCTTTGATGGGAACCCTCGTTTTTCAAAGGCAGCCATAACCTGGCTATTTAAATAAACCTAAAACATCTGCAAGTTAGAGTTCATTCTTCTGTGACAATCACCAGGAAAAACATGAGAATAGTTTTAAATCTCTGTGATGATATGCAACATAAAGAGTTTCTTGGTAAGCAGATATTTTCATATAAGTTTGTGTTTCATATTTAACATGGATAGGAATATTTAAAATTGTAATTTTACATGCTATGATTTTCATTCAAGAGTCAAAAAGGATGAACAAACATCAAAAATCTAAGCAGCTTGTGGTTAAAAATATAACGCAAATTCTCTCTTGTCTTATATGGAAGATATTGTGTTACAGGGATCAAGAGAAAGACTGATCAGGTGATAGAAAATAAACAAGAAAATAAAGAAAAAGAGAGAGAGAGACAAGAGGATAAAAGAGCTCTCTGGAGAGACTTGGGTTAAAAAATAGCATTTTTCTAAAAATAATGTTTAAAAGTTTTATAATAAAAATTACAGGGCTATGAAGAGGAAAAACCTGTCTTTTTTTTCTTTCTAATCTGCATCTGTGAACTTTGGGGGCAGGGGAGTCACTGCAGAGAGAGCTGAGTAGATTGGATTTATGAAGAGATAGGAAGAAATTTAAAATCAAGTGTCAATAACACGACAAATAATAGTATGTAAACACAGTCCTTTAGTAATCCAACCCAAGCTTTCAGAATTATAGAAATAAAATACTACCACATCCCTGGAGGTTGGTAATAATATAGCTGAAGACTCTAGGGAAAAAAAATCTTATATATTAAAAAAAAATGAAATAGTACTTTAAACATCATCATGATGGCTGAGGTAGCCAATGTCAACATGATAATTTAATGGTAGAAGAGCAGGAGAAAAGAAAACTTGGTAAAAATCTTAAATTCAAGTTGCAATAGAGCTAACATATAACATTCGAAAGTCTTTTTTCATCTCTTTAGATCCCAACTTCTATAAAATAGGAGGCTGGAAGTCTTGAAGATTTTCTAAAATGCATTCATTTTTTCATCCTCATTGCCAAAAAGAAACTGTATTTCTAATTTTGGAGTTTAAAACATGAGAGGAACTGAAGTGATTGAGTAGAATGAGAAAGTGAAGCTACTCTTGCGATATGTTGGAACACACTGCTTGAGAATAAAGCACAATCCACTCTAGTCGGAGGAGTGCAGGTTTCATTTTACATTTTCACATTAAACAGAAAAGATAAAAAATCATGTTTGTACTTTGGAAAGAACTCCTTGGACTTCATTTAAGGTTAGAATTTCAACATGTATTTTAAAATCAAGATAATTTTCCATAAATATCCTCAGGTTAAGAAAAAAAGCAAGGTGGACATTAAATGTTTGTGAATAGTAGTGATGTGAAAAGCCTTACATTCTGTTTTCTCTGTGCACAGTACAGACATCCCCTCCAAAGAGAGCTGACAGGGTACTCACAACGACAGCAAACTGCTCGGGTTCACATAAGTTGCTATATTCACTCTGGTACTGAGACAGTGAATTCAACTGTTCTTGATCGGGAAGATGCTTTATTAAGTTCTAAAATTAAAACCAAAAGAAATTATCTTCATTAATGTGCTTCTTAAATTCTAGGAAAATTTATTAATAAACTGTGAGAAGGAAATCATTGACCAAGTTAATCTTCAGTTTTATTTCTAGTTAACTTCCCAAATACTAAGCCTTAAGCTTTAGTCTCTGCATCTTGAAAGCAACTAATTTTCCTCTTCTCTATCCAGGATTATTACATATTCAAATCAAGCACTACTCAATGTTTATTTGATTAGCTATATAATTGAGAAAGGAGAATTCAACCTATACCAAAGGAACAGCTTTCTCACCTGGATAAATGTGATCAATTACATTTCAGTTATTGGCAATTAAATGTCAGAAAATTTCAGGCAAAGTCAAACATTTTTTAGCACTTCACTCAGGGGGACAAAAGATTGCTTCTAACAGGCAAGAGAAAGAATAGAAAAGAAATCGAGGGAATTTTAATGACAGCACTTGCAAGATTTAACTAATATGACTACAGTTTTAATAATAAAAATGAAGATATCTCTAAAACAAGACAACCTAACTTTTCTGATGTGAAAGAAAACTTGAAAAGGCATTGAAGACACAGGATTATGAACCTTGCAGATAAAAGAATACAGAGAGAACTTAAGTGCCATGGCTGTCAACGGCCCTTTGCCTCAGTCATCTTCCGCTCAGAAAGGGAATACATATAATTATGCTTCCTTGTTAGAACTTAAATGATTAAACCATCCCTTTGACAAAGTCTATATAGATCCTCTGTATCAAAATATGATTGACAATAGTATTATAGCAAATTAGTATACTGACATTAAAATTAAGAAAAAAAGAGTGGTTGGTGCTCACAATTCCAGCATGAGTAAACTCTGTACAAGCCCAAAGTCAAAATCAAATTATAATTAAGCCTATACCATGCGAGGCTTTAATATATATATTTTAGGAAATATATTTAAGGAAAAAAAAATATATAAAAGGAAATATATTTAAGGAAAAAAAAAATCCCCAATGGTGTTATTAGTTAAAAAATAATGTTAGAGAATGTTATGTATCAAAGAGTTAGATCAAAGAACAAGTTTCTCACTCACTATGTACCTTTGGACAAAAACTTGATTGGCCAAAAACAAAAAAGTGGCAATTTAAGATTATCTCTAAAAAAATATTCAACATTAATACTACCAAACTGAATAAAAACAATAAAGGAATATGATTTTCCCTTATAAATAGAAGTTTCTCTCAGTAAAACTGCCTAAGACCAGAAGACTCGGTTATTAATAAAAGACTCAGTTGCTTTTAATCATTCTAGTTGATAGCTGACCTATTTATTACACTGAATTTCTTCAGCATCTTTTTAGATAACCATAAAATCATCTTAGTTAATATTTTTAGTGAATATTTTTAGTTAATTTTTTACTTAAATTTTAATCTTTCTTCACAAATTCATTACTTTTTCACTTCATTATTTTTGTTTTCTAAAGTAATAAAACTATTAAATTTGTAAAATTACAGGCCCAACATTCCTTTGTGTTCCCCTTATCATATTTCCCATCCTAAGTTCCTTTCAAAATAAAGTCTTCAAAGTTGCCCCACACAGCTTTTCTCTCACAGGATCCCTCTGCCTATATACATGCCATATTCACTGGAAGGACTAATGCTGAAGCTGAGACTCCAATACTTTGACCACCTGATGTGAAGAGCTGACGCATTTGAAAAGACCCTGATGCTGGGAAAGACTGAGGGCAAGAGGAGAAGGGGACGACAGAGGATGAGATGGCTGGATGGCATCACCGACTCGATGGACATGAGTTTGAGTAAGCTCCGGGAGTTGGTGATGGACAGGGAGGCCTGGCGTGCTGCAGTCCCTGGGGTTGCAAAGAGTCAGACACAACTGAGCAACTGAACTGAACTGAACTAATTCAACCTTTAGGGACCTTTACACACACATTCAGGCTTCCCTGGTGGCTCAGACAATAAAGAATCTGTCTGCAATGCGGGAGACCTGAGTTTGATCCCTGGGTCAGGAAAAGCCCCTGGAGAAGAGAACAGCAACCCACTCTGTATTCTTGCCTGGAGAATCCCATGAACAGAGGAGCCTGGCAGGCTACTGTCCATGGGGTCGCAGACTTGGACATGACTGAGCAACTAACACATACACACACTCACACACATTCACATACCTCACATATTATCTAGGGCTAACAATCTCAATACAGCCAGGTTTACCTTGTATCATATATATATATATATATATATATATATATAAAAATATAAATGCCATCTCCCTTGCCACACTATAAACTCCACAAAGGTAAAGTTTGTGTCTGATCAAGCCTATACCTGAGTGAGCCTAACACCATTCCTTCATATGGTGGGCACTATAAAATATGTGCTAAATTAATTAATGATTATTAACAAAGTACTGCTTTTTCTATGCTCTGTTCAAAATAGGCAAGCTCTTCACTGTACAATTAGAAAGTACTTTTAAAATTAAAAATAAGACTTCAAACAGAATGAAATTCTTATTTTTTAATGAATATATAAAGATTTTGCATATGTCCACAGTAAATTTTTAGATTTTCAATTCATAAGACTGGATTTATATTTACCAAGTGTGGTAAGCAGAATGATGACCCAACCCCACTAAGAGCTCCTCATTTAATTCCCTGAACTTATTAAATATTAACTTACACAACAAAGGGAACCAGGCTTTAAAATGGAATTAAGTTGCTATCAGCTGACCCTAAACTAGAGAGATTATCCTGGATTATCCGGATGTGCCCAATATAACCACAAAGGTCATAAAAAGTGGAAGAGGGACAGCACAATAGTAAGAGGAAGATGTGAACAGAGGACACCTCTACAAGGTTTCTGTGAACAGAGGAACAGAGCTTCAGAGACACTGGCTGAGAAAAAATGAAGGAGTGTGTCCACCAGCCAAGGAATGCGGGCAGTCACAGGGGCTGGAAAACAAAAACAGCTTGAAGCCTCCAGAGAGGAATGCAAGTCGGCTAACACCTGGACTCTGGCACAGAAAGGCCACACCAGACTTCTGTGCTACAAAAATGCAATATATTTGTTCTATAGTAAGCCACTAAATTTGTGGTAAATTGTTAAAACAGTAATAGAGAGTAATATGTTAATAAATTATGTGGAACTGAATATTCTTCGGACATGAATTTTAAAATCCAAACTTTTTTCCACTCAAACAACAAGACATGATCGTGCAAACTATTCATATAATCAAGTTAAAAGCTACTGTCTAAATATAAATATTTATATATTTATAATATTTACAAATGCATTATAAAAACTACATATGCATTAAGTAGAAACATTTTAGTGGAAGAACTTGGAAATCTAATCCCAGGAATAAAGCACATACACAATCAAAAGGAATAAAGACAAAAACTATGAGAAACTGCTGGAAGAAAAACACGCTTGAAGAAAGGTTGTTGAGTTAGGTAGTTTAAAGAGTCTGAGACTTAGCAAAAGTCACTGATGGGATTATATATTTACACCACATTTAGAAGGCAGGACGGAAAAAACCAAGAAGTTCCAGCCTTCTGAATGACTCAGAATACTATGCAAACAATTTCTAGTATTCATGGAAACACAAATGACTCAAGCAAGGGTTGTTAGTAACAGTAACTCTAAATAAAGAGAAAACTCCCTCAATCTTCTTTACCAAACAAAAATACAACTTTGTAAGTCATACAAGCCCAAGTCATGTATGACTTTATAAGTCATACAAATAAATTTAAATTAGCATATTATTAGACTTAACTGTAAAAAAAACATAAACATACGTGTAAAAGTAAACAATCTGCCTTTCAGAAACAGTCATTTAAAATAACTGAAATGTAATCATTTGATAGCATTATATTTAGTTTGCAGTTACGAGAACATGCAAAGCTCTATCTCCTGGCAACGCAGAAGTTATGCTAAAAGTAATTATGCAGCGAAGATTTTCCAGTTGAATGATTTGGTTTAATAATTTGCTTCACTTACAGATTTCTGCTTAATGAGAAGCCTGCAATGAAATATAGGAATTTAAGCTCTCTGTCTGTTTGTTTACCTGAATCATAGACTCTGCCAACTGTGTTTCATCCACTTCCAATATCATCATTTTGATTTCCTCGTATGGCACCCGGAAAGAGCTCAGGAAGATTGCTAAGAGGAGGGGAAAAAAAAGAGCCATAGTAAAGAAGGTAAGAAAAGAATATTTTTTTAATTTATTTATTTTTAATTGAAGGATAACTGCTTTACAGATGTAAGAAAAGAATCTGAGATGTACTTCTAAATATAAAATAAAAAATGATTCATAAAAAGAGAAATTTTAAATATTCAATATAATTACTGTGGAGGAATCTTTCAGTAACACATTTCTTACTCTTCCTCAGTTTTAGAACTACATTTAAACAACAGTTCTATATTATTATGTTGGTTCTGAGGATGATTTTTAATCCTTAGTTACTAGCCTAATATAGGAATGGTGCCAATTTTGATATGATTTTTTAAAAACTGAAATGGATTAGTACACTATAGAGGTATCATATAGTAATTAAAAGAACCATAAAACCCCAATATGTACACATAATATTTATCTAGACGTGTGTGTTATTAGTCTACATAATATCTTCTGCCCTTACTAAATAGTTTAAAAAAGTTTTTTTTGTTTTTTTTTGTTTTTCAGAAAATTGCTTAACATATGACCCAGCAACCCCACTACTGGGCATATACCCTCAGGAAACCATAATGGAAAAAGACACATGTACCACAGCACTATTTACAGTAGCCAGGACATGGAAGCAACTTACATGTCCACTGACAGATGAATGTATAAAGAAGTTGTGGTACCTATGCACAATGGAATATTCCTCAGCTATAAAAAGAAATGCATTTGAGTCAGTTCTAATTAGGTGGCTGAACCTATAGCCTATTATACAGAGTGAAGTAAGTCAGATGGAGAATGACAAATATCATACATTAATGCATATCTATGGAATCTAGAAAGCTGGTACTGATGATCTTATTTTCAGGAAAACAAAGGAGATGCAGGCATAAAGGACAGACTTTTGTACACAGTGGGGCAAGGAAAGGGTGAGACGATATGAGAGAGTAACATTGAAACAAACATTTTCAGATATAATAAATAGCTAGTGGGAATCTGCTGTATGACTCAGGGAGCCCAAAGTCAGTGCTCCGTGAGAACCTAGAGGGGTGGGGTGGGAGAGAGGCAGAGGGAGGTTCAGGAGGGAGGGGACACATGTACACCAATGGCTGATTCATGCTGACGTAAGGCGGAAACAATCACGATATTGTAAAGCAATCATCCTCCAATTAAAAACAAAATTAAAACAAAAAAACTGCTAAGCAGTGCACAACACTTTTACAAGTCATAAGAGCACCCTCATGTTCAGACAATATGCCAGAGAAATACATTCTGTAGATAACTAAAGCTTAAATATGCAATATTAGAACACAAATTTTAATGGAAACTATCCAAATGGACTAGAAGGGATAAAACAGTATTACTGAGAATTCAACATTATTTACATTTTTTATACCTCACATGGGCTTCCCTGTGGCTCAGATGATAATCTGACTGCAATGCAGGAGACCTGGGTTTGATCTCTGGGTGGAGATCTCCTGGAAAAGGGATCTGGCACCTCTGTCCATGGAATTCTCCAGGCAAGAATACCAGCAGCCATCCACTATTCTTCCACTATCCACTTCCATATACATCCACTAATTCCATGGACAGAGGAGCCTGGTGGGTTACAGTCCATGGGGTCAGAAAGAATCAGACACAACTGATCAACTAACACACGCCTACCTCATACATCTTACATACATACATGTTCAAACCCAATGATCTTCTCAAAAGTTACTGAAGTGTATAAGAATTTTCAGAGCATTAGATTTAATGTTTTACTGGTTCCCCCTTATTCTACTACTATTGTTTCTTTTCTCCAGTGATAGATGTTACTTCTTGAACACACTCAGACCTCATTACCACTACCCACTACTTTTATATACCAAACTTGTTATCATTTATTTGTAGGTATTTTCATATAAAAACACTATTTTTCATGAGATTGAGAAAACATGATGCTTCTTTCTTGGAGTAAGACTATATTCCTGAGGATACCATGGATCAACTAGAGATGAATAATAAGAACATCATTTGTGTTCTTATCATCAGCTTCATTCACACATATTGAACTCAACAGTTATAAATGCGGGATATGCTGCTAGAAATAATAATATGTATAATCTTCAATAATGCAAGAACAAGAAGGAACAAATGAGTTAAATCATACTGCAAAAGAGATTTCTGGAATTACTAAAGGATATCTCATTAGTAGATACCAGAAAGCACAAAAATATTATAGGATCTTAAAGAGATAATTAATGAATAACTGAGAGGGAATAAAATCTAAATCTGTACATCATGAATAAAGCAAGTTGCATATGATCCTAGGATTAAATGTAAACATTAATATGAAATGAAGTGAAGGTCGCCCAGTTGTGTCCGACTCTTTGTGACCCAGGCCAGAATTCTCCAGGCCAGAATACTAGAGTGGGTAGCCGTTCCCTTATCCAGGGGATCTTCCCAACCCAGGGATCAAACCCAGGTCTGCCACATTGCAGGCAGATGGATTCTTTACCAGCTGAGCCACAAGAGAAGTCCAAACGTTAACATAGGAATACTAAAAGAAATTGAACATGGCAAATTAGCTCATAATAATCAATGAGAAAACATATGAAAAGACTTATATCTGACAAAATAAAAAGAAAACACTCATGTCAAATCACCTAAAACAATGGGATGTATGTGCCTCAAAATTCAGAAGGCTTTTCCCCAGTTCATTCAGAATACAGTGAGGTCCAAAAAAAAAAAATGAGAAAAATGTATGATAACTCAAAACAGTAAGAAAAAAATGACCAACGAATAATATGTAATTTGCTAAACATCAGAAATGAGCAAACTGAGAAGGCAAATTGCTAAGATATTATCTGGATTGCAAGTTTAGAAGGATTAGTAAGATTAATCACAATCCTTAAAATTCCCTTTGAGAAACAATAAATTCTATTTGAAACCTAACTATGGACACAATAACAAATTGTAGCAAAGGTTTTAACATTAAATAAAAAGATTAAAAGGATCAACAGATAAACAGATAAGGAAGTTGTGGTTCAGTTCAGTTCAGTTCAGCTCAGTTGCTCAGCCCTGTCTGACTCTGAGACCCCATGAACCGCAGCACGCCAGGCCTCCCTGTCTATCACCAACTCCCAGAGTCCACCCAAACCCATGTCCATGGAGGGATGAATGTGAGTCAATTGCAGGGAGGTAGATAAACCTAGAGCCTGTTATACAGAGTGAAATAAGTCAGAAAGAGAAAAACGAATATTGTATATTAATGCATAATATGGAATCTAGAAAAACACTACTATTTACAGAGAAGAAATGGAGAAGCATTCATAGAGAATGGTCTGGTGGCTACAGTGGGGAAAAGGGAGGGTAGAAAAACTAAGAAAGTAGCATTAACATATATACACTCCTATCTAGTAAAATGGATAACTAGAAGGAAGCTGCTCAGCCTGGCGCTCTATGATGACCTAGAGAATTGAGAGAGGCTCAAGAGGGAGTTTTTTATTTTATATGTGTCTGATTCTTTCTGACCCCATGGACTATAGCCTGCCAGGCTCCTCTGTCCATGGAATTCTCCAGAAAAGAATACTGAGGCTTGCCTGGAGAATCCCATGGAGAATTCCATGGATAAAGCAGACAGATCCCTTCTCCAGGGAATCTTCTCAACCAAGAGATCGAATCTGGGTCTCCTGCACTGAAAGCAGAGTCTTTACCATCTGAGCCACCAGGGAAGCCCATACCAGGTATAAAAAATGTAAAAAATGTTGAATTCTCAATAATACTTTTAAATTGCATAATAAAAAATTCTGTATTTTATATATATATAAAATTGTGACTGACTTGTGATGATGTACAGCAGAGACTACTACAAAATTGTAAAGCAACTATCCTCCAATAAAAAATAAAGAGTATCTTTAAAAAAAAGATTAAAAGGAAAGAATTACATGGAAGCATAACATAATAATTGAGGGAGAAATAAATCATAGTTTTTATTTCAGGTGGCATGGCAAAGTGGAGAGAGAACTTTGAAATGTTTTTTAAAAGTTATTTTTACTTTAATCTTTAAATCCTTTTCTGATCTATCCCAAAAGAAAGGAAATTAGAAAACCTGGAGAAAATGAAAAAAACACTTAAAGAAATGAAACAAAAGTTTGAAACATTGAGCAGGAAACAAAAGAACTGTATTATGAAGAAACAAATATTTGAAGGAGAAAAAAAATCTTTAAAAATAAAAATATGCATATCTAGCTACTAAAGTAGAAAATTCATATGGATTAGACATCAGATAAAGAGAAAACAGGTAACATAAGCAGAGATGCTCTCCAAACCACAAAGACAAAGAGATGGAAAAATACTAAGAGACATGGAATATGAGTACGGACACCTAAAAATGTCATCTTGGAGTTCTGAAAGGAACACACACACACACACACACACACACACACACACACACAGGGAAGAAGCATATTTAAAGAGAAAATGTCACTTTCCAAAATTTTAGAGAGAGACAAATCATCAGAACAATGAAGCTAAACAAGTCCTAAACACAGTATTTTTTTTCTTTAAAGCTACACTAGCTTCTTGTAAAACTCCAAGTATTAGAGGGGTGGTAGAATGGGAACACTTAAAAGCTCTGATACTGGAAGAGAAAACTGGTACAAATGCAGAACCGGTATATACTTATAGTAGCAGTTGTTGTTGTTCAGTTGCTAGGTCATGTCCAATAGACTACAGCCTGCCAGGCTCCTGTGCCCATGAGATTTCCCAGGCAAGACTGGTTGGCCATTTCCTTCTCCAGGGGATCTTCCCAACCCAGGAATCGAACCCAGGTCTCCTGCAGGCAGATTCTTACTGTGTGGCAAACGATTAAGTTTACCCAAGTGAGGTCTGGCTCCTATGAGGTACTCTGTAAGCCCTTGGAATGTCCTACCTAATAAGAGTGTCTTTGTTTACTAGGAGCTTTGGGCCACAGCGTATTAGCCTGAACTGTGAAGGGTCTGGAAACTAAGGCCAAACATATGGGAGAATCAGCTATATCAAGACCCAGTGCAAACTAAATACCAAGGCTTGGGTCTCTGCTGGCAATAACCTGTGAGAAGTGTCCCCCATCACTGCTGGGAGAAGCCAGTGCTGTCCTTGTCACCACTGGGAG
Source organism: Bubalus kerabau (assembly GCF_029407905.1). Lineage (NCBI taxonomy): Eukaryota > Metazoa > Chordata > Mammalia > Artiodactyla > Bovidae > Bubalus > Bubalus kerabau. The sequence continues at coordinate 3,226,522 of NC_073635.1, read as the reverse complement.
AGGACAACTGCAACACCATGCTTACAGCTCTCCTGGACTCTGCCCCACGGGCCTCTTCCCTCGTGCCCTTTGCCCCACGGGCCTCTTCCCTCTTGCCCTTTGCCCCACGGGCCTCTTCCCTCTTGCCCTTTGCCCCACGGGCCTTTCCCTCTGTATCATTTTGCTGTAATAACCATGAGTAAAACAGCTGTCAGTCAATTCTATGAGTCCTTCAAACAAATTATCAACCTTAAGAGTGGTCCTGGGGACCCCTAAACTTGCCACTGGTTTCAGTAGTGACAGCAGCCCTGGGAACCCCCTAACTTTGTGGATGAAACACCTCTATGATCTCACTTACACAGTTATCTAATCATATAAATATAAGCAACATTAGTTACCCATGCTATTTATAAATAATAATACATGTTTAACAATAATATATGAAAGAAAAGTTAAATTTGAATAGAAAAATCAACTTTGCAGATAGATATAACTTACTTAACTTTCTTCTATATTTGTAATTCATCCACTACTTTCAGCTATTATTCCATGAATAAAATAACATATATTTATAAAGACAGAAATATGGAGGGTTTTTTGCTTATGAATAACCTTTTGGGAAAACATTTGCCATAACTAAGGGCAAGTATGGTAGAATAGACATGAGTTTGGGTAAACTCCAGTAGTTGGTGATGGACAGGGAGGCCTGCCCTGTTGCGGTTCATGGGGTCGCAAAGAGTCGGACACGACTGAACGACTGAACTGAACTGAACAGCAAGTAAATTACAAAAGAGTTGAAAATGAACTAATGCATAACACACAAATCAAAAGAGAAGCACAGATCTTTAAAACACTGTATTTAAAACTTATGGAGAATAATATGTTTATTTAAAGCATCCAAAACAAACATTAAACTGAATATGTTTACTAACATGCATCTTATCCCTTAAAATGTGATTATATTGATCCCACTCAGAAGTTTTGAGTGCAGTAAAGGAGTGCAGAATGTGCAGATATTAGAACCTGTCATACATGTTTTCTGCAAGGGAACTTATAAATATTTAAACCTTTATACTAATTTCTAGGTTCCAGGTTTCCCCCCTTTATAGCTCTAATATCCACTCCAAAAAAAATCTAGTAAAGCATAGGAAATTTGTAAAACTCCCAAGCCATCTCTTCATCCTAGAATGGCTAGAATTCTTTTACCCTGAACCCAGACTCGGACAAACTTCAGAAACCCAAAATATACCCACTCCAGTACTCTTGCCTGGAGAATTCCATTGACAGAGGAGACTGGCAGACTGCAGTCCATGGGTCCCAAAGAGTCGGACATAACTGAGAGACTAACACACACAACCCATTTTTAAACAAATAGGTAAATAAATCAATAGATTTTAGATCCTTCCCCAAAACTCTGTGAAATGTTCAGTTACGAGAAATTTAAGAGAAAGTACCTTAGGCTTCTAAATGATAACACAGAGTATTGTCACCATCATGTGACTCTCCTCAGAATTCAGCATCTCAGAAGACTGGATTTCATAGACAAAAACCAGCTGTGAATCAGACTATAATTACAGGAAAGATTATAGGCTGCTAAAGCCTCTTAAAGCTTAAATCATAACACTTGCTACACTCAGAGAGGGTAAGAATGATCCGAGATGGATTACATCATAATATGATGACCTGGTATAAATTCTGACCTTTCGGTCTTATACTTTAAAATGTGTCTAATAATTAAATGAATGGATCATATGCTCAGCTACAGCAACCCAAACAGTATCCGTCTTTATTTTGTATTCTTTAAACAGCCATTTTAAAAATCAGCAATCTTTTTCAAGTCACTCAACTGCCATGCTACCAACAACCCACATACACTGTCAACACAACCACCGAAGGAGACACTGCAGTAGAGGCTGAACAGGCACATCCTGAACCAGCACATCAACTACTGCACTTGAACCTGGAATCCTGTTTAGTACATGTGTGTAGTGCATAACTAATACTACAGAACACGGCTCAAAAGACCAATCATTGAACTTTCAGATGGTTATTTAGGCTACCTTACCACAGCTAACCCACCTAAACAGAATCATATTCAAGATAATATTTCTTTAGGACCCCGAACAAGACAATTTGTAATGGAGGCCATTAACATTTTTCAAGACAAAAATCATTCTTAAAATCACAGAGTACAGAACGTTTTCAATTATTTAAGTTACTAATTATAGGGGACTGGAATGCAAAAGTAGGAAGTCAAGAAACACCTGCAGTAACAGGCAAATTTGGCCTTGGAATACGGAATGAAGCAGGGCAAAGACTAATAGAGTTTTGCCAAGAAAATGCAATGGTCATAGCAAACACCCTCTTCCAACAACACAAGAGAAGACTCGACACATGGACATCACCAGATGGTCAACACCGAAATCAGATTGATTATACTCTTTGCAGCCAAAGATGGAGAAGCTCTATACAGTCAGCAAAAACAAAACCAGGAGCTGACTGTGGCTCAGACCATGAACTCCTTATTACCAAATTCAGACTTAAATTGAAGAAAGTAGGGAAAACCACTAGACCATTCAGGTATGACCTAAATCAAATCCCTTATGATTATACAGTGGAAGTGAGAAATAGCTTTAAGGGCCTAGATGTGATAGATAGAGTGCCTGATGAACTATGGAATGAGGCTCGTGACATTGTACAGGAGACAGGGATCAAGACCATCCCCATGGAAAAGAAATGCAAAAAAGCAAAATGGCTGTCTGGGGAGACCTTACAAATAGCTGTGAAAACAAGAGAGGAGAAAAGCAAAGGAGAAAAGGAAAGATATAAGCATCTGAATGAAGACTTCCAAAGAATAGCAAGAGATAAGAAAGGCTTCCTCAGCAATCAACGCAAAGAAATAGAGGGAAACAACAGAATGGGAAAGACTAGAGATCTCTTTAAGAAAATTAGAGATACCAAGGGAACATTTCATGCAAAGATGGGCTCGATAAAGGACAGAAATAGTATGGACCTAACAGAAGCAGAAGATATTAAGAAGAGGTGGCAAGAATACACAGAAGAACTGTGCAAAAAAGATCTTCACGACTCAGATAATCATGATGGTGTGATCACTCATCTAGAGCCAGACACCCTGGAATGTGAAGACAAGTGGGTCTTAGAAAGCATCACTACGAACAAAGCTAGTGGAGGTGATAGAATTCCAGTTGAGCTATTCCAAATCCTGAAAGATGATGCTGTGAAAGTGCTGCACTCAATATGCCAGCAAATTTGGAAAACTCAGCAGTGGCTACAGGACTGGAAATTGTCAGTTTTCATTCCAATCCCAAAGAAAGGCAATGCCAAAGAATGCTCAAACTACTGCACAATTGCACTCATCTCACACGCTAGTAAAGTAATGCTTAAAATTCTCCAAGCCAGGCTTCAGCAATATGTGAACCGTGAACTTCCTGATGTTCAAGCTGGTTTCAGAAAAGGCAGAGGAACCAGAGATCAAATTGCCAACATCCGCTGGATCATAGAAAAAGCAAGAGAGTTCCAGAAAAACATCTATTTCTGCTTTCTTGACTATGCCAAAGCCTTTGACTGTGTGGATCACAATAAACTGTGGAAAATTCTGGAAGAGATGGGAATACCAGACCACCTGATCTGCCTCTTGAGAAATCTGTATGCAGGTCAGGAAGCAAGAGTTAGAACTGGACATGGAACAACAGACTGGTTCCAAATAGGAAAAGGAGTACGTCAAGGCTGTATATTGTCACCCTGCTTATTTAACTTCTATGCAGAGTACATCATGAGAAACGCTGGACTGGAAGAAACACAAGCTGGAATCAAGATTGCCGGGAGAAATATCAATAACCTCAGATACGCAGATGACATCACCCTTATGGCAGAAAGTGAAGAGGAATTAAAAACCTCTTGGTGAAAGTGAAAGTGGAGAGTGAAAAAGTTGGCTTAAAGCTCAACATTCAGAAAACGAAGATCATGGCATCCAGTTCCATCATTTCATGGGAAATAGATGGGGAAACAGTGGAAACAGTGTCAGACTTTATTTTTTGGCCTCAAAATCACTGCAGATGGTGACTGCAGCCATGAAATCAAAAGACGCTTACTCCTTGGAAGGAAAGTTATGACAACGATAGCATAATCAAAAGCAGAGACATTACTTTGCCAACAAAGATCCGTCTAGTCAAGGCTATGGTTTTTCCTGTGGTCATGTATGGATGTGAGAGTTGGACTGTGAAGAAGGCTGAGCGCCGAAGAATTGATGCTTTTGAACTGTGGTGTTGGAGAAGACTCTTGAGAATCCCTTGGACTGCAAGGAGATCCAACCAATCCATTCTGAAAGAGATCAGCCCTGGGTGTTCTTTGGAAGGAATGATGCTAAAGCTGAAACTCCAGTACTTTGGCCACCTCATGCGAAGAGTCAACTCATTGGAAAAGACTCTGATGCTGGGAGGGATTGGGGGCAGGAGGAGAAGGGGACTGCAGAGGATGAGATGGCTGGATGGCATCACTGACTCGATGGACATGAGTCTGAGTGAACTCCTGGAGTTGGTGAAGGACAGGGAGACCTGGCATGCTGTGATTCATGGGGTCGCAAAGAGTCGGACACCACTGAGCGACTGAATTGAACTGAAATGACTGAAGTTACTAATGCTTTTCCTTTCCTTTAAGAGGGAAGTTTCCTGAAATAACAAATACCAAAATTTCACTGGTCTAACCTCCCGGCCCCAATACCTTTCTACTTTAGACCACATGTTCAGCAGACAACAGGAACACAGGCCCCCTGCCTTACAGTTCTCACGTTGGGAGGACAATGCTCTGAGTGCACGCAGAGCGCCCTGGAGCTGCTCCCACAGCAGGTAAGTCCTCCACACCGCATCCCTGCTGGCACCTTCCTGGGCCCAACCAAGCCACATGGCTCCACTGCAAAGCGGCAGCTATGCACAATCAGCAGGTGCCCAGAAACGAAAACACTGCTTTGGCCAGAACACTCATTTCTTCACATTGTCCACAGGATCTTGTCAAGCTTACATCGTGTCAGGCATACACTGCAGAAAAAGAGACAGCTCTCTGCCAAAAGTGAGCAGGGTAAGAACAGGCTTCCAGAGCTTTCACAAAGGAGTGTTAACCCCGCCTTCTCCAGACACTGCTCTAACTCCCTCCTTCATCAACAGCATGGAGGCTCATCCTCTCGCCAAGGACTGTTTTGTCCAAGTGATTGCGAAAAGCTCACTTGAAGCATTTAATAATTGAACGGCAGACTACGTTAGCTCTTCATGCCTATAAATTCTCCACATTTTATCCATCTTGTAGCATCAAAAAGTAATATATCCAGATTACATTATCTCAGTTCCAAACAGAACTGTCTTTGATGCATTTAAGATGCAGCCGAAATGAGTCAGAAGCAAACCCATTTGCCCTCTTCTCCCACAGTAATTCAGCCAGGAAGACAATTCAATACTAAGTATTTAGCTCCTGTAACAGTAATTAAATCTAAAATATTTCCAGGCAGTACTTTTGAGGAAAGGCTTTGAACTGCTCAGATGGGATAAGAGAATTCATTTTAATCACCATCCTTATTCCCATTAATATTCCAAACTCCTCTGTGTCTGATCAAGTATCACAAATAACAGAGTTTCAGAGGTACAGAAGAAAAAATCCACTACCAATTTTTTCCCCAAAATATGATGTCATCACCTAAATTCCATAATTCTTTATTGTTATACTTAAAAGAAAGACTTTAAAGGGTAAGTCTATTTTCAGTAATGGGAAATATATTTTTATTTTAAATCCCTTTCCTAGCTTTATTTTCTAATATGCATTAATCTTTTGAAGAACTTAACTTATAATTCCTTCAGGAATTATGAGTCAAAGGAAAGCAAAGTTAACTCTGAATCTAAGTGATAATAATAAAATTAACATAAAATGAAAAAAGAGTCAAAAAGAAAATGACATAATTTAAAGGAACCAGTGTGTTCAGTGGTATGTTTTGCTAATTTAATTACATTGAAATCTGATACTTACAAAGGTTCTGGGCAGTTTTGGAATCTAGAAATTTAAGTTCCTTAATTCGTTTCTTAATAGCTTTCTTCTCTTCAAAATCTTCCTCTTCTCTTTTCTCTGTAAAACCAAGGATAGATCCATGTTAGGCACTGAACTGTCAAAAGAGAAGATATAAACTTTGTCATGAAATAATCTTAGAAAAGACATAAATAGTTTAAATCAGTTACAAAAAGAATAGTAGATATCCCAAGACCCAAACTATTTCATATAGGGTCTGGCAGGTCTTTCCCTAAAAAACAACTAAGAGTAAATATTTAAGAGTCTAACAGAAAAAACATAAACAAAGTTGTTGTTCACTATGGAAACCAAAGCCATCAGGTGAAGAATAAGCACAGTGAGTTCATCTCAACAATATACAGTACATGATCATAAAAATAAATGTACTAACACTTGGGATAGGTTAAGGAGTTAGCTCTAAGAGTGTTAAACAAACACTCAGCGGTTTTATGTTTGAAATACCTTATTTATTTAAAAAGACATATAAAACTGGACAGTAGAATGTTCATAATTTGTTTTCCAAATACTTGAAAAATACTCAAATTTTAATATTCAGCCTACTTTATCTGAGCTTTTAAAAATCAGCAAATGTATTTAACTTCTCTGTCCTTGCTAAAAAATAAGAGAATAAATACATCCTGCTGAACAATATATGGACTATGATTACAGCAGAGTACATGACAGTCAAGGTTAACAGCTGTAACCAGTAAAGTGATCCTGTCCTGGTTCCTCTCCTTTGTACACATGGACAGAACTTCTGACCAAAGTCATTCATCTAGACAAAATCAGGATCTCGAAAACAAAAAACAGACCAAATCGTTTAGCTAGATATGTATAAATAAATCACTAATTTTTTTTTTAATAAATCACTAATGTTGAAGAAACTCCAAAAACAATCTTCATATATAAGATAGCACATTATAATTAAACTTTTGTATATCAGAAAAGCATTATAATTACATGTTTGGGTACATAGTGTGAAACAGGGATCAAATTTTATATTTTTCAAAATGTTTATTAACTAATTATCTCTATCATTTTATGAATAATCAACCATCTTTCTCAACTGATTTTACATTACACTTTTATTCTATATTTGCTTTCCTGGACATCTAATTCTGCTCCACGGTTCCACGTACTACTCTTGGGCTACTATCATCCCGCCTTCAGCACTGTAGGATTTATGATATATCTTAATAATTGGCTGTTCAAATTATTTTTCTTTTTAAATATTCTTCACTTTTTTCATTTATTTTCCACATGAACCTAAGAGCAATTCCAAAGTTCTAAAAATAAAATCCATTTGAATTGTAAGGCATTCGTGAACAGATTGAGGTAAATTTGATATGTTGACAATTTCCAAACTTCCTAATCATGAACATGACATCTGTCTATAATTTTTCGACTTAACACAGCATTCTGCATAGGCATCCTGCATACTTATTGTTAATGTCAGGTGCCCTAAATATTACACTCCTAGGTCTCTGGACATACTGATTAACTCAAACTTTCCCCACTATACTTTGTTACTAGTTACTGGTAGAATATAGAAATTTTGTTGAATTTTCCATGTATGTTTTACAGTCATTCACTTTACTTATTTATCCTTTCATTCAAATAAATATCTACTAAGCACCAACTAAAAAAGAACATGTTAGACAAAATGGACATGTCCTGGCCTCAAAAAATTTAAGAACCAATCCAATTAAAGTACATACATAGATATATCTACAGTGTTTGGGTAAGAACCGCAGGAGACTAAAGAATATTAACTCATACTTGTAAGGGATAGTCTCTATGGAATGAATGATATCTAAACAAAAGCTAGAAAGAGAAAAGGAATTAGGCAAGTGAGAAATGTTTGGGGTGGCAGAAGGAAGAACACAGATTATGGAAGGACAGTGATTCAGGTTCTGCGAGGGCACAGAAACAAGTAAGATAATAAGAACAAAGAATATTGGGTGGAAATAAATGGCACCAGAATATGTGAGACCTTTTAAGCATTACTTTGTCAACAAAGGTCCTTCTAGTCAAAGCTACTGTTTTTCCAGTAGTCATGTATGGATGTGAGAGTTGGACTATAAAGAAAGCTGAGAGCAGAATCGATGCTTTTGAACTGTGGTGTTGGAGAAGACTCTTGAGAGTCCCTTGAACTGCAAGGAGATCCAACCAGTCCATCGTAAAAGAGATCAGTCATGGGTGTTGACTGAAAGGACTGATGCTGAAACTCCAATACTTTGGCCACCTGATGCAAAGAGCTGACTCATTGGAATAGACCCTGATGCTGGGAAATATTGAAGGCAGGAGGAGAAGGGGATGACAGAGGATGAGATGGTTGAATGGCATCACCAACTCAATGGACATGAGTCTGGGTAAATTCTTGGAGTTGGTGATGGACAGGGAGGCCTGGCATGCTGCAGTCCATGGGGTCTCAAAGAGTCGGGACACGACTGATCGACTGATCGACTGACACGACTGAGCAACTAAACTGACTAGCTGAAGAATTCTGGCTTTTCTTCCTAGAGCAACGTGAAGCCACTGAAGTCTTAAGTATGAGAGAGACATCAAAAGAACTGCATTTTAGAAAAAACGCAGCCCACTGAAGGTGAATTGAAAGGCTGGCACAAAGTAACGGTAGAAGGGCAAGACAGAGGGGAGTGGTAGCTATCCATGAGAAATGGGAACGCTCTTATTGTGACTGCTCAAGTCACAAAGCTTAAAGTCACCCTTCTTTTCACCAACCCCTAACTGCATCTAGACCAAGAGTGAATCCTGTCAATTCTAACTCAAAATATTCACTAAAATAAGCACCCCTTACTGGATCCCTGACTACTACATTCCCCCCCACTGCTTGTGGCTACTATCCTTTCTCACCTGTATCACAACTGCTTTCTAACTAGTCTCCCCACTTCCAAGTCTGACCAGCTGCAGTCTCTTGAGGACACAGAGTGGAAGACTCCTGTTAAACGCCAGCAGCACAGCTGTGCTCCCTCACACAGACCAGCGCGCGTTCCCGCCTGGTGGGCCCCATCACCAGTGCTCTGCCTGGTTCCTCCTCTGAAGCCCTTACTCCCACATACCATGAATTTGATATCCTCTCTCTCCCTGCATGAGAAAGCAAGCTGTTAGAGGCAGTTACTTTGTTCACCAGTGTATACTTAGCCCCAAGCCTGGAACACAGCAGGACCTCAGTAAAGCTCTGTTGTAAGTATATGCGCATGTACCTGTGTACCTGCAGACTAATGGAGAAAGAAGGGGACCCTCAGGTTTAAGCAATCAGGCAGATGATGACTGAGCAACAAATGAGGAACATTTTTGACCCAGTCCAGTTTTAAACATGTGCAGTTTGAGGAGCTCCTGTACTTCCACATGTCAAGAGATAAAATGTATCCATCCTAGTAATTATTTTACTGGTTGTCATAGGTTATCCAGGTATCAGCAAATAACCGCACATTCATCTCCTTATTCCTAGTATAGAAGTCTTTTCCTTGTCTTTCTGTATTGGTTAAAATTTTCAGGTGAAGGATAGTAAAAATTTTATTAGTGGAGTGCCTTTCCTTAACCTGAACCAATGATAATCTTTTACTTTTTAGAAAATGTATACATTTTATCTTCCTACCTTGATCCTCAACTAAAAGGCTTGTCTCTACATTTTTAAAAATCAATTTATTTCTCAACAGCAGTAACCTATCACATTCTGAAATATCTTCTGGTCTACATAAAGAAAAAAGTCAAATAACCTTAAATTTTAAATAATATTGACTGAATATCTGCTAGGCATTACACTGAACACTTCCTGATGCACTTGCTTACATAACTTACATAAGAGTAATACCACTTCTGTGACTTCTGTCATCATCATCATAATCACTGTGAGAAAAATAATGCTTGAGGGAAGTATCTTTAAGCAACAGATCTAATGAAAGAATGAAGGTCACTACACTTTGACTCAACCTTTCTACTAGTTGCAAAATATGTTAGATGTCACATTAAAAAAAGTTTATCTAGCACTCTTCACTACTTCAACCTGCAAATCAGAAACCGAGGCCACTTCAATTTTTTTTTTTTTTAATAAAAACAATAAATTAGACTCTTGTGGAGTTTAACGTATCAGCATACGCCATGCAATGGACACCATGGCTTTCTCCTCTCTTCTCTGCTACCAGATAGTCAAAGGACGGCTGGGGAAAGATGGAATGGAAATAGAGTAAAGAGACAGGAAGAAAAAGAGTTTCTAAACTAAAAAGAAATTCAGAAAAAAAAATAGGATTTAAAAAAAAAGATAGAAACCCGCTTACATAGTTATGAAACCAGATAATCAAGTCTATTATCCAAACAGACTGATTTGGTTAAAATCTTTCATGCTGAGAAATAATGAGAAGTACTGCTGTGGGGAAAAAACACACACACACACAGCCATATCATGAACTGCCGCAAATGAGAGTAAAACCAGTAAAATGTTTATGCAAAGGTCACTGATAAAGCAGGATATACATGTTGCCAAAAATAAGGATGCGTTAAAGAGAAATATGGGATCACAAAGAGTCAGGCACGACTGAGCGACTAACATACAAAGACATAAGAATAAAGGAGGCTATTAGTAAGAATGAAAATTTTCACAAAATCCAGTTATCCATGCTGATGGTAACTCTTGTCGAATACTAGCCAGGAGAGTGCAGGGTTCTTCAGGGAACTTGAGCTTGGGATCCCAGTGCCAGAATCTGAAACCTGGGCCCCGAGGGCCAGACAAGAAGCCCACTGTGGCTTACATCCCTGCCCTACAGGCACTGTCCTCTAAGGACTTATGAGAAAGAAGGGAAATAATCATTACCTTCCCGAAACCATCCCCTAACCCCTGCAGTGACAGAGAAATAAGGGGCAAGAAACAGAGTGCCTGACCGCAGCTCAGGAGCCCAGAGAGCACCTTTAAACACTCCCCGCCCACTGCTGGTGCGCCTTCTGAAGCCAGGACCAACACCCTTTCTCTAAAAGACTGGCTTTCCTCAAGTATGAGTCAGGATGTCAGATTATTAGTGCCATCTATATTTGTGATGTCGCTTTTTTGCCATTAGAAGTCTGTGTTTGATCTCACTTCCTAGAGATGTTGAGTAAAGCTACATTTTTCCGAGAAGATTAATCCTGTTCACGAATGGTTCTGATCACTAACACAACCTACGCCACCTTTCATAAGGGTTTATGTCAGAATTAAGTCAAAGACGACAAAGCTTTCTTTGTTGCCGAGAGCTATGAACTGAAAAAGTCTTTTTTAATTATATTTTCTCTTTATTCTTTTTCTATTTTCAAAGTTTCAAAAATAGCTGCAAAATTATATAAAGAATCTCCTTTCAAAATCTCTTCTTTCATACTACATTTTCTGTTAAAAATCATAGTTCCATGGTACATGGTTATACAATTTATTCTAGTTCATTTTACATTATGTTCTAATCAGATTGATTAAAAATGTGACCTTTTTCTTTATGTGGAGCAAGATTCCACATAAATTTTAAGGTTCATTTATTTAAGGTATAATTTAAGGACTACAGAAAATTCTAGAATATGCAGTTATAAATGTGTAAGTAGCTAGTAGAGGCACAAAATGTAACAGTTTTCTACTTCCATAATTGAATATTTTAAACAATAAATGCTACTAATAATGTTTTATTCTATATATACATATAATTTTTTTATTTGTTAGTGCTTTCTGGTTATTGTATCTTAAGACAATATGTCTTTAAAGTACTAAGCATTTTAATTTTTTTCTAGTTTTCATTTGCTGCTAAGTCACTTCAGTCGTGTCCAACTCTGTGCGACCCCAGAGACGGCAGCCCATCAGGCTCCCCTGTCCCTGGGATTCTCCAGGCAAGAACACTGGAGTGGGTTGCCATTTCCTTCTCCAATGCATGAAAGTGGAAAGTCAAAGTGAAGTCGCTCAGTCGTGTCTGACTCCTAGCGACCCCATGGACTGCAGCCTACCAGGCTCCTCCGTCCACGGGATTTTCCAGGCAAGGGTACTGGAGTGGGGTGCCACTGCCTTCTCCGAGTTTTCATTTAGCACAACTGCTATTAAAGTTTACGTTATATGTTTAAATTACCATTTTTTTGTTCATTAGATTATCATAACATTAGCCTTCAGAGGATAAAAGGAAGTGCACCCAGTTGAATAACCATTTTCGGTGACACTGAGAGAAGCCAGTAAGAATCATCTCAACTACAGAAATAAAGTGAACGTACAGTATATGACCACTGAAGCCGACCACAGCCTTCAGGCGGGGTGGAAGGCGGGGGCAGACAGCTATAAAATAGACATCATCTGCATAACTGTGGTTGCTTTTCTTTCCAGCTTCTCTAACTACTGGCGTTCTAAGAGTCCAATAAAGAGTATCAAAAATTTACAGCATCCAGATTTATAGGCTCTTGAATATGAAGTTTAACCATCTCATTATATCAATGAGGAAACATGTATCAAGTCCAGGTTTTTCTGTGTCAAGTACAGAAAATATGAGTTACTTGCCCGAGGTCACAAAAAGGCCTCAGTTGTCACCAGATCCCAGACAAGAACCCTGGTCCCACACCACAGGCCCAGATCAGCTCTGGGGCAGGGTACCTGAAGGAGGAGAACAGTCTGCAACCGGCTGAGCATGGGGAAGGGGACCCCAGCCTTCACGGTTCCAGGCGACGGGAGACATGCAATGGAAGTGGACCGGGGAAGGAGGAGAAATGCTTGGTCTCTTGAAAACAATGAGCAGGATTTAGGGCTATGGGAAAAACTATATAGTTCCAAAGGGAGAATCAAGAGTTCACTCATCACTACTCTCACATGGTGGCTCTCTTAGGGGGAGGCTCAGTTATTCAGCCAAAAGGGGTGAATGGAATGGATCAGTGAGACTCAGGGGTGTGAACTGAGAACAGATGAAAAGCTGAGAAAAGAAAGCAGATTTCTGAAAGTTACTAACATTGGAGACTGTGATAAGATGATATGGTTTCAAAGAAGACAGGCAGCTCAGAGGCAGAAGATACAGAATACATAGAAAAAAGTGAAAACCTGGAATAAATTAGTTATTTTTTTCATTGGCAATATCCCCTTGGCAAAATATCAAAGTAAACACTTTGGTACTGAAAACTATAATTGTATAAATAGCTTCAGTCACACCTGATCTGTCAAACCCAGTTTTAATATTTCTAGGCACAAAGATAAATGGCTATGTATCTAAATACAAAGAAAATAAATAGGGGAGAAACAGGTTATTTTTCTATTCAAATATTAATATGACTGCCATAACTAATAAGAGCATTTTACTAGCAAAAAGCTGTCTATCTGGTAATTCAAGGCTAAGAAGTATATAATATATAAGAGAGTAGCTTAAGCACTAAATAAAACCTTATAGAATGAATGATTCAACAACAGCAACCATCAAAAGTATAGCAAGTAAATACATTTCTCTTTATGTGATTAGAAGACAAGGACATAAAACAAATTTCCTTGAAGGACTTCTCTGCAACTCAAGTCCTATATGGATACGGAGAAAGATTTCACTATTTATCAAGCCTTTAACTAGAGTCATAGCTAGACTTTTTTTAAACCATGTACAAAAGGATTATTAAGGCATTGGGAATACATTTTATAAGGAATTTAATGCCTATACTTCAAAATACTTACGATTTCTACCCACTTAACTAAAAGCACTTGTCTTCCCCATCTCTTTTTCCTATATGAAAATACAAACTTTTCAAAATAAATGTTACAGAAGTGCTTGATCCTGAGGACCTCTGCAATCACAAAAATGAGCTATTTTGCTCATCTGCAAAGTATTGCCATTGTAAACTAAAAGAACCACTTCCTGTAAGTTCCCTTGTTGTAAACACCCCTTCATGACCAAAGACTCAGCAGAAAAACAAGAGTTCAAACCAAATAAAACATCAAGTCCTTCTAAATCACATATTCAACAGCTTTTATAAATTAAATAAGCTGTGCTACGGAGAAAAAATAACCCTCTTCCCTCATAGTTCAGTTGGTAAAAAATCCACCTGCAATGCAGGAGACCCTGGTTCAATTCCTGGGTCAGGAAGATCCGCTGAAGAAGGGATAGGCTACTGGTAAAGAATCTGCCTGCAATGTGGGCCTGGGTTCAACCCCTGGGTTGGGAAGATCCCTTGGAGAAAGGAAAGGTTACCCACTCCAGTATTCTGGCCTGGAGAATTCCATGGACTGTATAATCCACAGGGTAGCAAAGAGTCAGACACAACTGAGCGACTTCCACTTTCAAGACAGTCAAGCCTATGTATCAGGTTATGTCTTAATGTTAACTGTTTTAATTAATTACAAATTGAGATGACTTCTGACTGAATAAACCATAGGTTATGAGGGAAAAAAATAAAAAGAATCATGAAAAAGTTAAACACTCAGCTACAAGACAACCGAAGTTCATCCTCACACAATCTTTCTTGGCTCCATCACGACTTCTCATAAAAACATCCCTAAATTGTATCCTCAAAATCTCCCCACTACAAGGAATCTTTCTAGTCCTTACCCCTATGAATTCCTTCTGAATTTTGTTGTTTCCCAGTCATGGATTATTACATGTATTCATGAAAAAATATTTTTTCTAACTATTGTTTTTGCCAGTACAAGCTACTCCCATATATCCTCTGATGATATTAGAAAGTAGAAATATATCTCTGCTAAAGAAATTACACAACAAAGACTAAAAGTTAATGCTTGACATGCTAGTGCATAAGAAGAAAATCTACTGAAGGGGAAAAAAAACAACCTATTATGAAAAGAATGAGAACTTAGTGTACATTCCTAATTTAAAAGAAGGATTAAATCCAAATGAGGACAGAGGTAATTCTGGATATCTAGCATGGTGTAGAATGGAGAGACTTAATAAGCCAACTTATTAGTATTTGTTTACACAATGCTAAGCAACTTGGGAATAGAAAAAGTAATGATAAATTATATTAACTAAAGATAAAAAGCAATGCCATATTAAATAGAGAACAGGCCATCCCTGATGTATCAGTGTGCAGGGAAAACATGACACAGAGTTTCATCAAAATGGTGTGCAAGACTACAAAACTCAGTAGAAATGTGACCAGACATAAAAGCGATTACTCCAAAATACTGAGAAAGAATTTCAGGTTTAAGAAGCAGAATTTTACAATGAACATAATTCTATTCAGTAACAGCATGATTACATTCTTTAGGATCTTGCATTTTTGCAAAAAAACTAATCAGAGTATAGAGCATCAACATGAATTTCACATTTCAGTGTTAGAAAAATGAAGCTCTGGTACTTTATCATAAAAACCTTGGACTTGTCTCCAACTATGGACTTGGCATTGTCCTAGGAAAGGGGTATAGGTGTCATCCCCAATCAGAAAAATGCGCGCGTGTGTGTCTGTGTGTCTGTGTACATGTGCATACACAGGAGCCAGTTATGGGGAAGAAGAGATGGAGATAATACCTGGATGTTGATTGGGTTCAATTCAACCTTAATTACACAGCCTTTCTGATAGGTAATTATGCTGTCCTAATTGTATATACCCATCTCTGATAGCTCAGTTGAAAATTCAAGTTATTTCCTTGATTTCTCAGTTACTGCATCTTTATTCCTCTATGTTCCAGGATGCTGCCAAGGTTCCAGATCATACTGGCCTCCAGTTACCGTATCTAAATGGAACTCCATTATTTGTCCTGTCTGTTTTCTAGAATCAACTATTATGTGCTAATTGCCTTCCCATAACCACCCAAACTTTGGACTATTATTTTTTAATCTGGGCTTTAGATAGTTGTGCACCTATGATATTGTCCTTTCAAGCTCAATCTCACACTGTGTAAATCCAACACAGCCATGAAAACCTCTAGTGCATGTACACACCGCTGCCCTAGTTGCAGCTCAAAGGTCCCACACGCACCGTCCCGCTATACGGAAGTGCTTAACGGAGCCCCAGGAAGGAACATGCTATACTGTGACTGCGGGAACATTTCAAAACAAGATTTCTACTTAGAGAGACAAGAAAATGGGGGGTTAGTGCTTAATGGGTATAGAGTGTCAGATGAGGAAGATGAAAAAGTTCTAGAGCTGGATGGCAGAGATACCACAGAACTATACACTTTGAAATGTTTCACTGTAAAATTCTGTTATGTAAATTAACCACAATTTTTTAAAATAGGAAAAATTATTTAGGCTGGATTTCAAATCCTTGTTTTTCTTAAAATGTTAATTTGACCACTTCTTGATTTGAAGATGTATGTAGGAATGATTACAGTAAAAACATTTTTTTTTTGCTATTTTAATGAAGGGACAGAAATCTAAGTGATTTCAAAACTCTTGAACTAGACCAGGCTGGGACCACTTATAACACAGATTGTTCCTCCCTGTTTCCCAAGAACTGGTGAGGCCACGATGGCGCTCCTGCCTGCACAGTGCCCCACAGGTGTGATAGTGTAACCCCTCTCCTGCCTGCACAGTGCCCCACAGGTGTGATGGTGTAACCCCTCTCCTGCCTGCACAGTGCCCCACAGGTATGATGGTGTAACTCCTGTCCTCCCGGCACAGTGCCCCACAGGTGTGATGGTGTAACTCCTGTCCTCCCGGCACAGTGCCCCACAGGCACGACGGCTTAACTCCTCCCCAGCTGACACAGAAACACTGCTACCAAACAGTCCTTCCCCTCTCACCCCCACTCTGTATTCTCTCTCCTAATTGGACAAGGAACTTAATTCTTGGGTGTTTTAAGTACCTAATCACATTTCCATTTTCTTCAACGTCACAACCCAGCTCTCAGATGTCTAAAAATATGGTAGCCTGTTATCAACTACTTTGTAATCAGAGATAATAGGTAAAAAAGCACAGGTAGCTTTTTATACAAAAGGAGATCTAATGGCTCTCCTTCCTTTCTTCCGTCCCTCCACTCTAAGAGATGAGGCACAGACTGTAATCTTCTCACTTGTTAACCCCTCCCTTGCTAAAGAGCCGACAGCAGGTAGGAGGGTCGGGTACTTCCTAGCACTAGCGTCGACCCTCTCATCTGCTTGGTCACTGCTCCATCTAGACAGCTGCTGTGTGGGTCTTCAGCCTCAGACCACTACCTGAGATTCACAGTCCTGTTCATGCACTCAGACAGAAGTCACTATAAAAAATGGTCTCATCCTTCTGTGCTGTGCGTCCCTATGGGGGTATCGTATCAAGGAAAAAGGAGAGCTGAGTCAAAACTGAATTCGGAACCCCTTATGCTTTATAATTGCCAATGTCCAACAAAAATTTCTTAGAATTTGTCTTCCAGCCTGCCTCCCAAAAAATCATCTTACCTTTAGCAGACTAACCAAATGTGCTATTAAAACGAAAAAAAGAAGACAGTACTTAACAGAACCATTCTGTGAAGGGGAAGGGAAGAAACCTTTCATTAATGGAAATGCAGTGGCTTAATTCTATTAGAGAATCTCGCTATAAACTCAATTACTTCACAATTATGTTGGGCCACCTGACAATTCAGAAGAGAAGCATTAACACCTTAGTTGAGAAGAATCTTTACAGGGACTGATATATAACTTACTATAAACTATCTAACCTTACTAATTAGAAACTATTTCCAGATTAAATGCTTCATGAAAATGTCAGACAGTAAAAGTTACTGACCAAAGGACATATACCAGCAAGGCAATGCAGAACAGGAAATGAAATACTAAACAGAACAACACTTCTGACACCTAGGAACACCTACTA
Organism: Bubalus kerabau; assembly: GCF_029407905.1. Classification (NCBI taxonomy): domain Eukaryota; kingdom Metazoa; phylum Chordata; class Mammalia; order Artiodactyla; family Bovidae; genus Bubalus; species Bubalus kerabau. The sequence goes on along the minus strand of NC_073635.1, from coordinate 3,208,751 downwards.
ATTGTGACTCTCTGGTGCATGTCAAAATTCCTAATCTTTAAAATGTTTAAATAAATCGTATTTCTATTCTTAAGACAACTTAACTTCATGCTCAAAACATCAAATCCATATATCAAATGATTACTTGAATTTCTGAAAGTTTCAAACCCTTTTTCTCCCAATTAAAATGGATAGTAAAAAGCCATGTAATAGAAAATCTCAATTTATAACAAAAAACTAAGGCAGAGGAGGTTAAGAATCTGGTGAGTACACATCAGGCTTCTGAACTCCTGTTCTTGTGCGTATTCCATTCAGGAAATTTTCCTGTCCTGGCCACTTCGAGCCTATCTAGTCTGCCCATCAGTGGAAACTGCAAATGTGATGATAATTAAACAGAATTAAAGGTGGAGACTCATTCTACTCTGCAGAGAAAGTACAGTCCGATAGTAATTAGAGATGATTACTGAAGATTAATTTCTTTCTTTCCTGAGATTTTTCCCAGAGACTTGTCGTTTCAGGATCAATGGCATTTATTTCCTCTGGAGGGAAAGATAACACTTAGAATAGGAGGCCATCCCTCAACTCTGAGCATAAAATTAGATTACTGTTAATACCGACAGTGAGACAAAAGTCTTAAAAGCTTTGTGGTTCAACTGCAAGAACTGAGTACTTAGAAAAAAATTTAATGGATTTATAGAATTTTCTTTAGCTGTGTAAAACTAAGGACAAGATCCCACTATCAGCAGCTGAAAAGAAAGATGCAGAATTTAAGGGAAGCACAAAGTCTTATTGTGTTGTGGTTGTTCAGTCACTCAATTGTGTCCAACTCTTTGTGACCCATCAGGCTCCTCTATCCATGGGATTTCCCAGGCAAGAATACTGGAGTGGGTTGCCATCCTTCTCCAGGGGATCTTCCTGGCGCGATCGAACCTGGGTTTCCTGCTCTGCAGGCAGATTATTTACCACTGAGCGACAATACAATATGAAATACAATGTGAAAGTGAAAGAAAGTGAAGTCACTCAGTCACGTCCGACTTTTTGCGACCCCATGGACTGCAGCCTACCAGGCTCCTCCGTCCATGGGATTTTCCAGGTAGGAACACTGGAGTGGGGTGCCATTGCCTTCTCCAGGAGATCTTCCTGACCCAGAGACTGAACCCAAGTCTTCTGCATTGTAGGCAGATGCTTTACCATCTGAGCCACCAGGGAAATACAATACTGGACCTCAAAATTCTCAAATTTAAAATCTTATCTCAATACATAGTCCTCCTAGTTTACTTGAATATACACAATTCTTTCACAGGTTTTCACAAGCTGCTCCTTCCAAGCCTGAGAAGTGAATTCTCTCAGTTGTGTCCAACTCTTTGTGACCCCGTGGACTGTGGCCTACCAGGTTCCTCAGTCCATGGAATTTTTCAGGTGAGAGTACTGGAGTAGGTTGCCATTTCCTTCTTCAGGGGATCTTCCTGACCCAAGAATCAAACCCAGGTCTCCCGCATTGCAGGCAGACCCTTTACCATCTGAGCCACCAGGGAAGCCAAGCCTGAGAAAGATAACATGCAACTTTTCACTTCATCAATTACGGCTGTCCTCACACTTGAGCAAACATTCTTCAGGAACAACCATTACACAGATCCCCTCTATTACAAATGAGTGTCCCTTTTGATCACTGGCACCATTTGGGATAATTAACTATCAAATATATTGCTTTCTGAATGCAGTTTACTGAATTAATGGAACCTTGCTTATGTTATACACTTGACAAAAATTTCTTTCACTTCAGAAAGCTAAGGTGATTCCTGTTTAAAAATAAATGACCTATATATATCTTGTTACAATTTGGGGGATTCATTTATGTTGAGTAAGATAAGTCACTTTTTTACTTTCCAGTTAAACAATACACATATAAAATATATAAGAACTAAAAAAAAAGAGAAAAGAAAAACTAAACATACTATTCCAGCTAACTGCCCATTTATTCTGGAATTCTTCTCTAGGAAAAATAAATTTTAAAAATTCATTATAAGGCAATTCAAACAGTATAAAAGTACAAAAAGTGAAGGCTGCTTTACCTTACTACATGTTACTACAAATATTCCCCAAAGAAAACTAGTACTGGTGATAATAACTAGTAAAAACTGCCACTGGTTGTCTTCTAAAAGGCTACATATAAAATGTGTCTCAGTAGAAACACAGACAGATGTATACACATACATACAAAAATATACTTTAGAATTCTTTTTTCCTTTTTAACTGAATTAGATTTTACCACGTTTTACATTTCACTTATTTCACAAAGCAATAAACCCTTAATACTTTTTCATATTGGTATTTATGGATTGACCACATTCTTTTTAACAGCTTCATAGTATACTCCTAGATACAGTAATTCAACAATATCCTAATTTAACTATTTTCCTTATTGGTGAGTATTTAAGTTGTTTATAAACTTCTACTATCGAAAATCTCATTACAATGAACATCCTTATACATATATAAGATTTGTTGTGTCTACTTTTAATTGTGCCAAGTGATCATCTATTCCCTTACTAGGAAAAAAAAATGTTTGATCAGTTTACCACTGTTTGCACAGTTCTAGTTCTAGTAACTAGAACTAGATAAAATTCTAATTCTAGATAAAATTATAATCTGATTATTATTATTATTATTATTGTTATTTAAAAACAGATGATTTTAAAAATTTATTTTGGTAATTTATGAATGTTAAACTAAAATGAACTCTGGCTTTGTTGATATGTTAACTATGGTTAGGAGAACTGACCTCTTCAAGGCCAACAACTACTAATGGCAGATTCAGGACAGGAATCCAGCTTGATCCCAGGCCATTCTCACTGTTACCACCCTCCACTTCCTGCAGGAGGACACCCAGGAAAGGGAGCCTGTTAGAGCAGTGCCCACAATGAGGCCTGTGACGGACGCCAGTGTGCAGCTCCCCAGGGACGCCTCTGTCACTATAAAGAAAATCTGAAGTCTCACTCACTCCCTCAGAAGGCAGAGGCTATCCACAGGACACAGAAAATAAACAGTCCCTCTCCTTAAAGAATTTTAAAGTTATAGCGGTAAGATACACAGAGATAAAATATAGAATGATATAATCATTTATATCAAGTGAAAAGTTTTAGAGAAGCATCATTTGATACATGTCCAATAAAAAGCCTAGTAAAAGAGTTGATTAAAAAATGAGTAAAATTTTGAATGACTAAAGGAAATGACGTCTATCAAGAAAAAAGATGCATGAAGGTTCACATGAGCAAAACAAACAAACAAAAATAACATATGGCTAGACCGATAACGGAAATCTTCATAGAGTAAAGGGTATCACAGACGTGGGCCTTAAAAAATGGACAGACAACACAAGACTTGAATGCATTGTTTTTCTCATCTCCATGAAAAGTCACTTTCTGTATATATATAAATATATATTTGTATACACACACATTATAGTAAAATAATAGTTCTCACTAAGTTTTCTATAGAATGCAGAAGGAAAGCTGAGTAAAAACCAAATCCAAAGGGCAAGAGCTTCAATCATTTCATCTTATTCCACTTAAGGCAGCTGAAGAACAGGAGGGTTTAATTTACGAATAATCATCACACATGAATTCACTGTGAATCTCGGACAGGAGAGAAACCAACCCTTAAAGGGAAGCTGAATTAAATGATGGACACCCATGATTTGGATTCAGTGGGATTTTTGATTATTTATTTATTCAAATATATTCATTTCTTAATGCATAGTTAGGTGAAAGAACTAATTTATTTCAAAAAAGCTTTTCTGTGTGTTAGAAATAAAGGGGCTATAGACTCTTTTACCTCTTTTTTTAGAGAAGCAGGTTCTTTAAAAAGAGTTTTCCGTTGGCATCAATCTTTCTAGGCTGGAAGCAGGTCACACCCCAGCTCTGTAACACCGCCCACCCCTCACCTGGCCATCAGCGCCATCATGGACCTTCCTACGCCCTAAGCAGCAGGCGCCTCAACAGCGTGTCAGCTCGTCCGCTGCCCCACCATTCCTTCTTCAGGATTAGTCTCATGCTTCCTCCCTGCTTTCAAAAAGCACAGCCACCCTTCAGAACAGCTCAGATTTTCGAGAGAAGGCTTCAGACTTCATCTTCTACCATTCTCCCCTTCACATAATATGCTCAAGCCACACTGAACTTGACAGATCCTGGGTACCAGACTCTTTCCAACCTGAGCAGTTTTGAACATGCAGCTTCCTTTACCTGGAGACCTTGCACCTCGATCCCTTGGCAGGCAAATTTCTACTTCTTTTTGAGTCTCCCTTTAAACGTCACGACCTCAGAGCCTTTCCATGACCATCCTCTCCAATCCAGCACCATCACAACTTGCTCATTACTTTCAGAGCACATTCCAACACCACGATTATTTTTCCTTACCTATTCATTTTCTATCTTCTCCATTTGCAAATATATTATGTCAAAGCAGAATTTATATCTGTCTTGCTCAGCACCACATCCCAGGACATAGGACACTACCTTTCATAGGGGCTGCTGCTGCTGCTAAGTCGCTTCAGTCATGTCCGACTCTGTGCGACCCCATAGACGGCAGTCCAACAGGCTCCCCCGTCCCTGGGATTCGGAGGCCTCCAATATTATTTGTTGTTTGGCTAACTGGCTGGTCAGCTAAGTTCCATGATTTGCCGTGATTTATTCAATAACCAAAACCAGAGCCTCTGCTTGCTGATGGCAGATAACTGCAATCCTAGGCATAGTATTAAGAAGTAGCTAGCCTTGAGGGAGTATGATTTGTATATCCAATTTCACTCACTGACAGAAAAAAAGCCAGAGGAGCATGAAAACTTAAGCACTTAATACAATAGGGATTACAGAGCTCTGAGGAGAAATAGTCCTTAAGCACAAAGCTGCTGGGCTAGGAGATAAGGCCCTGTTCTTCAGAGGAGGATCGATCCACAGAATAGATGTGGGAACCATTGCCAAAGGTGTGGGTGGGTGTTCCAGTCCTATTTCCTTCAGAACTCAGGATGCATGCATAAGTATTTTCTATAATAATCATGAATTAATTTTACTGAAAAAAACTTTAAACTATAAATTAAATTTTTAAAAGCATGCTTCACACATTAAAATATGTCTATATAAAAATTAAGAATAACACTATGGGTTATTATTAAAAACTCTTACATTAAATAGACAATTAATTACAGGGTATTGTCTCTATAAGGCACATAAAAAGGGAAGAAAACATTTCCCAGTGGTCAACAGTTTAAGTCAACTCTGCTTGCTGCTGCTGCTGCTAAGTCGCTTCAGTCGAGTCCGACTCTGTGTGACCCCATAGACGGCAGCCCACCAGGCTCCCCCGTCCCTGGGATTCTCCAGGCAAGAACACTGGAGTGGGTTGCCATTTCCTTCTCAAATGCATGAAAGTGAAAAAATAAAGTGAAGTCACTCAGTTGTGTCCGACTCCTAGTGACTCCATGGACTGCAGCCCACCAGGCCCCTCCGTCCATGGGATTTTCCAGGCAAGAGTACTGGAGTGGGTTGCCATTGCCTTCTGCTTAGCTATCAATTTTCATCTATCAAATGATAAAATGATCACTATAGACCCTACTAACTTTATAATTTAATGTTCACTTAACAAACACTACCACTTTTTCTATTTCTTTTACAAGATGCAAAGCACTGTGATCCTTATGGATTGTCCTTTCAACTAAAAAGGTTAAAAACAAATATCTGTATAACATTTTATACTTTATAAACCATAAAAGCTGAAAACCAAGTTCTAATTTATTAATTATGAAGAAAATAAGAAAGCCTTATCAACACCACTTAATACTGTTCCATGCAGTCATTTCTTTAAAAAAAAAAAAAAAAAAAAAAAGGCTGTATTTGAAGTTTTTGGTTAATATACAGCATGTGAAATGCAATGTTCACAAAAATCAACTCAAAAGATTTCTAGGGAATATATACACAGCAAATTTTAATTAGCATACAAATAACAAATGCTAAAAATGATTTCAGTCATCATTTCAAAATATGTGCAAACTGACACAAAGAGAAAGAACATGTCGCTGATGAACACTAGCCCATGCTTATCAACATGAACAGCTACTGGATACAATAATTTGATCATACTTAAAATTGCAGCTATTAGTCTAAAAAACGTAAGTACCTAATGCTGCTGCTGCTAAGTCGCTTCAGTCGTGTCCGACTCTGTGCGACCCCACAGACGGCAGCCCACCAGGCTTCCCTGTGCCTGGGATTCTCCAGGCAAAAACACTAGAGTGGGTTGCCATTTCCTTCTCCAATGCATGAAAGTGAAAAGTCAAAGAGAAGTCGCTCAGTCGTGTCTGACTCTTCGCGACCCCATGGGCTGCAGCCCACCAGGCTCCTCCGTCCAGTACTGGAGAAGGGTGCCATCATCTTCTCCGAACAGACATATTAAAAAAAAAAATTAAATAACATCACCACTGCCAGGCACATCTTTCAAATAATGTGTAATATAAAACGAGAGAATGTGAAAATCTCATACAATAGAAAAAAATGAAAACTGTAAAACAAAACTGATGCTGAAGTGTGGTGCTGCACTGGGGGTCAACAACACTGTGTCTATTGTTGAGCCGAAACACAGAATCTGCCTTTAGATGCCATTTTAATGTTCAATCAAAAACTGTCAATCAGCACCATTTGTTTGTAATCCCTCATCAGAACCCATTGCCTCAGTCTGATCATTCACAGGAAAGAATGCAGAGAGCGTATCTGCAACCACTTAACCTTCATCAACCAACATTCATGCACACTCATTAACATTTTTTTATCCCACTTTCGAGCATGACACAGCTCATACCGGAATAATAACTTGCTGATAATTGTTCAAGACAACAGCTGGACAGGCAGAGTGCAGAGGTGAACACTCTCATAGATTATGGGGTACAGTAATGCATTACAATTAGTATAAAGACTCATATGCTCATTTTCAATAGTTTTCAAAAAAAGTTAAGAAAATGTCATTAGCAAAAACAGCAATTCTAGCTTTAACTCTGCATAGCTCACTCCCTGATTCTTTTAACACTTTACAGTTTTGAAATAAACTGATGGCAAGCATCGACCCTAGTTACTGTGCCACTTCATTAATAGAAGCAATAATTGTGATGCAGCAACATCAGACACTGGAGAAGGAAATGGCAACCCACTCCAGTGTTCTTGCCTGGAGAATCCCAGGGACGGGGGAGCCTGGTGGGCTGCCATCTATGAGGTTGCACAGAGTTGGACACGACTGAAGCGACTTAGCAGCAACATCAGATATAATTTAAACCTATGATCTAATTTAAAGACTACCAAGAGAAAGGGACAGTTTCACAACATTCTAATAACATTTTTTATAATAAATCTCATAAGATTGTAATTATTCAAAAGAGTGGGACTAAATCCTATGCTTTAAAAATGGGAAGTCAGAGAAATAAACTAGTTATCACTGAAGAAACTTGGAATGATATTAATAAAAAAGGACTCTTAGATATAGAAGAGAATGTCATTGGAATATCCAGTCCAATTCCCAGTCATTAAAGCTTCGACAGCTATTCTACTTTGCCATGATGCAATACAAATAAAATGAAACTAATATGATAATGATAAAAACGTTGCCATTTTTGAAGTAATGTGAATCAGGTTTCATGCTAGGCATTCAATAGACACAATCTCATAATAATCCTTTCAGTAGCTATTAACTCTCTTTTTCAAACAAGAAAATTGAAGTTAATCTGAAAAATATTGTGAAAATTTATCCAAAGTCAAGAAAAATCTGGGAGACGGAATTCCTTCCAACCGGGCAATCTGATTAAAGCTGAAGCTTTTCACTGTTAATTTCTACCTTAGAATCTTGCTTCTGTTTCCCTTATTTCATTCTAACATTCTGGTTGCACAATTGTTAGAATAAGAACTATCTCTGCAAGGTTATTATTCCAAGATGTAGTACTTAAAATTCCACAGTTTTCTACTCTTCTCATGTTCAAAAAACTTGCTCTTAACATTCACAAACTCTCAGGACACCCCTAGCAGTCTAGTGGTTAGGACTCTGTGCGTGCACTGCAGGGGGCACAGGCTTGATCCCTGATTAGGGAACGAAGATCCTGCAAGATGCACGACACAGCCAAAAAAGAAAAAAATGATAACATCTCTACACCTGTACTTCTACACAGTTTCCTGCTGACACCCAATCAATCTTTATTTCTCTCACCACTCAGCTTAGATTTTCTGATCAAACTTCTTAAGGTAGTTCCTATCATATTGTTTCTCTGTCTTACTTATTCGACATCTAATTACAAATGTCTGGGAGGTGGATTTATTTGACATTTAAATACAATGTCCATTTCGCTAGTCCTATTTCCAGTTAGTGATCACTGCTGAAGGATATCACATAACCTCCATTGGGATCCACTTTGCATTAATGATACAATCTGAAATAAAACCTCAGGAACATAACCCAGGGGTCAGCAAACTACAGCCCGGTGGGCTAAGGCCTATCTGCCACCTGTCTTGTACACAAAGAACTAACTGTAACAGAGCCACCCATGACTACTAGTAAACACAGAGCCTGTGGCACTTGGTACTACACTAGCACAGCTGCTCTACAGCCCATAAAGGCTAAAGTAATTACCCCTGCCTTTTACAGAAAAGCCTTCCCACGCTGTGCTGGAGATCCGTAACAGCATCCCAAGCCAACTGGATAAAAACGTGTTTGTCTTCAGCCTAAAAATCTATCAACATCAACCTAACTCATGCTATAAACCTAAATCACCTCATGGCTCTGCACTTCTTTCAAAAGTCCAACAGCTAATAATTACCTAAACCTGGTTTACTATCATCCACAAATCTCTCCCATGTCTATGCATTCCCATGGAAGTAGTATAGATTCAGAACTTCATCACTAATCCCCCATTAATTATATTAGTGTCTTTACTGATATCCCAGCCTATGCACTTTCTACTATGACACAGACCAGCACAATAGTAAATTTTCATGCTAAAGCATAGATTATATCATGCTATACTTCTATTCAAAACATTCCAACCTTTGTGATAGAATTTAATACATTTAATATTTTAAAATTAACTTATATATAAACAAGAGATAGACCAAAATTTAAATCCTTAAATTTGCACATAAAGACCTCCATAATATAAACACAACTCTCTGTACATTCATCTTCCAGTGACACTGTCCCATCCCTCTCCCCATCTCCAGAGACTAAAGTTCACTCCATCAGCACGCAAACCTCCAAGCCCACATATGTGCCAAACATGCCCAGCAAAGATGTTCGCAGTCTCAGCTCCACCACCCTCTGTATTCATTTGCTCATCCATCCAACTGACTTATTAAGCTCAATTAATATAAGACACTGGCCTGAGTAAAGGGAAAACAGAGGGGAGAAGACATAATTCTGCCCTACATGTAAAGATTACAATCAAATACGAAAAGCAAATATTAAAAAAAAAAAAAAAATACAAATTTTGTTTGAATCACAAGCTAGTGTTATGAATGAAAAACAATGAGCAATTTGAGATTTCCAAACCTAATTTGGAAAGTCATAGAAAGCATTTCTCTAAGAAAATGACACTAAAGCCAAAAGATGAATTATGTATGGGGTCAGTAAGGTGAAGCTACCTTCTTTATAAAGTCTTTTCTAATTACCCCTGTGTAAATCAACAGATTTTAAAATGTCTAATAGTTGTGATATAATGATTTGATGTAATATGGTCAATCAAGATATGATAAAAGCTACTTAGCAGAGAAACCATGTGTGAAAGTAACAAAAAATTATACTACATATACAAATATTAAAAGGATAAAAGGAAATATACTCAAGTCTTATGATTAATTCAAGAAGGGTAGTGGTATTTAGGATGGTATTCTTTTCTTTCATTCACTTCTAAATTTTCCGTAACTTAGTTGTTTTATAATGAATAAATGTTAGCAGTTTAAACAGTCAAGAGTAATTATCTTTATACAGTTTTAATAAAGACATAAGTAATATTTTGTTACTTATTAACACACATGTACTACTTCATAGTTATAGTTATAATATAGTTATAATATAAAATAACCCATAAACATTTATCTTTCATGTAAAATCTCAAGTTTCCCAGTTATAACCATTTGAATCTTATACTACATTTCAGTCAATAAATTTGTTATAACTAAATTTTATTTGTATCCTGAGGTTTCTCTATGTAATTAAAGCTTTCATTAGCCTCTATAAGAAAAGAAGTTAACATCCTTGATTTTCTTTTCTGTGTGTGAATCTTTACAAAAGGACAGTTTTCAGTAAACTGCCTGGGACCAGCCCCAGCTGATCCAGGGTATTCGAAGGAGAGACAGCATAGGCGAGGGTCAGGAAACAACTGCTTAATTACACGTTAATTAAGGATACAAAGAGTAATAGAATGAGGATAGCTCAGTAGGAAAATTCAGTGGAGAAAAGAGGCTGAGTAGCTTGGTTTACGCGGGAGACCAATAAAACTTCAAGACAAGAAGTTTGCACCACTTACGTAGGCCACAGGCGTCCTTCCGTTCTCCCGAAGGAGAGGAGACACTGAGGCCTCCCCGGTCGGATCTTAGAAGCCCAGGCATAATTAGCAAGCATGGTGGGTTCCGCGCTCCAGATGGAGACTCAGCCAGAAGTTGAAAGAGAGAGCGACATGGGGAGACCAAGTTTTGGTGAACAAGGCCCGCACTTTATTTTCCAAAGTAGTTTTTATACCTTAAGTTATGCACAGAGGATAATGGGGGAAGGGGTGGAGTCATGCAAGGACAGCAGTTCCTGGTTCTAATCGAAGCCAGGCTTTCAAACTTATCATATGCAAAAGTTCAGGTGATTGACATCATCTTCTGGCCCGGAGGCCTGTTAACATTTTAAGAAACTTATTTTTCTCTAAAGGTGATTATTCCAAAGTCAGGCACCAGCCTCCAAAAAAGCATTGGACAAAGCTGCATTTTACATTTCTATACACCCATTATATCAATCAATACACTGCCAAGGACACAGTAGGTAAGGAGTATGGAGACTTAGCAGCAAACATTGGCCCAACAAGTGAAAAACCCTTCACCAATACAATTTCTAATCAATCTTTTAACTACTCAAAGGAATCTGTGTTTAGGCAGTTTAGAACATCTCCTGCCTCTCACAGTTGGGAGGCTCTGAACAATCACATGTGGCCGGAAAAACCTATTCAGGCAGGCTAGAGGATTTCCAAAGGAGTTTGTAGGTTAAACACTGTCACATCCAAGAATTATTAACTGGAGCTGTAAGCTAACTCTTTTTTCAGAGAGAGGTAGTGGGAGACAGCCCCCCGTAAAGTCAGAGGTGTAGGTGAAAGCACAAAGCAGAAAGTAGGCAGACTCTGGTTTTGGGGGTAGATGCTCGAGACTTTCCAGGGGGACTCCTGAGGCTCGATCCCGCCTTTGCGTATGCCGAGCCTCCTTCCTCATGACCTCTGTCATGGGCGGAGTGCCTCATGCTGGCTCCAGGCAGTGATAGAATTCCAGTTGAGCTATTACAGATCCTCACTCAATATGCAATATGCCGGCTCCCGGCAGTAAACTCTTAATATTTTTACAGCTCAAAATCAATACTTATCAATAAAAAATGAAAATAAATGTTGGAAGGATATGGATAAACTGGAACCCATGTACATTACTGGTGTGAATGTAAAGCAATTCACCTGCTTTGGAAAGCAGTTGGATGTTCCTCAAAATGCCATTCCTCAAAAATGCCAAAATGAGCCGAAAACCTGTACTCAAACAAATATATGTACACAAATGTTCATAGTAGCACTATTCACAATAGCCAAAAGGAGGAAATAGCACAAATCAAGCAAAGAACAGGTAAACAAATCATAACATGTTTTTGCTGTTTAGTTTCTAAATCGTGTCTGACTCTTCACAATCTCATGGCCTGCAGTGCACCAGGCTTCCTTCCCTGTCCTTCACTTATCTCCTGGAGTTTGCTCAAACTCACATCTGTGGAGTCAGTGATGTATTCAACCAACCCATCCTCTCTGTCAGCCCTTTCTCCTCCTACACTCAATCTTTCCCAGCATCAGGCTCTTTTCCAATGAGTTAGCTCTTCACATAAAGTGGCCAAAGTATTGGAGCTTCAGCTTCAGCATGAGTCCTTCCGATGCATATTCAGGGCTGATTTCCTTTAAGATTGTCTGGTTAGATCTCTTTGCAGACCAGGGGGCTCTCAAGAGTCTTCTCCAGCACCACAATTCAAAGGCATCAATTCTTCGGTGCTCAACCTTCTTTATCCATACATAACTACTGGAAAAACCATAGCTTTAACTATATGGACTTTTGTTGGTAAAGTGACATTTCTGCTTTTTAATATGCTGTCTAGGTTTGCCACAGCTTTCCTTGGAGGAAAGGAGGACATTATTCAGCCACTAAAAGAAATCTATTTGTCTCAGTGGTGCAGTCGGTTAGTGCATCCGGCCGTTACAAAAGGCTGCTGGTTTGAGCCCACACAGGGGTGGAAATTCAATGTTCTGGGCTTCCTTGATGGCTCAGTGGTAAAGAATCCACCTGCCAATTCAGGAGACACTAGTTTGATCCTGAGTTGGGAAGATTCCCTGGAGAAGGAAATAGCAATCCACTCCAGTATTCCTGCCAGGGAAATCCCAGCGACAGAGGAGCCCGGTGGGCTACAGCTCCAGGGGTCACAAAAGAGAAGGATACAACTTAGCAACTAAGCAACAACAAAAGGAATTTAATATTGATACACCCTACAATGTGGATGATCCTCAAAACTATCATGCTGGAGGACGCCAGATTAAAAAAGTCACATACTGCATAACCCCATTTAAATGAAACATCCAGCTAAGATCAATTTAGACACACAAAACAGACTGGTGGTTGCCAGGATAAAGGGGAAGAGACAATGGGGAGAAACTGCTGAGTGAGACAGGGTTTGACCTGATGGAAGTCATTTGTAACTAGACAAAGGCAGCAGTTGCACAACACTGTAAACGTACTGGAAATGTACTAAATGCTGCTGAAAAGCATACTTTAAAACGGTTTATTTCACATGACGTGAATTGGACCCCAATTAACAACTAAAACATCAACATCCAACAAAGGAGCAATTTTCAGGAAAAATAAATGAAAAAATAAATAAATGAATTGTTACAATCTGTTTGCTAACAGTTGTTCTTGGGGCTGTTGATTCAAATCAAGGTTCATTCAACAATAACAGAATCTACCTAAACTCTTTCCTTCTTCTCACATACATTCTTGCCGTTAAAACAGGAAAAAATGTGAAGCATTTTAGCATTTAGATCCTGAAATTATACCACTCTTTCAACCACCTTCTATTCTCTTAATTTTTTACCTGATTTACAAAATAGTCTATCACTCAGCAGAGCTAAAGTCATCAGTGGTAGAGTTAATTGGAATCTAGATCATTTAATCAACTCTACTCTCTTTGCAAAATTCCCCATGGTTCACTCAGTAAAGAATCTGCCTGCAATGCAGGAGACCTGGATTGATCCCCGGGTTCGATTCAACCCGGGTCCGGAAGATCCCCTGGAAAAGGAAATGGCAACACACTCCAATGTTCCTGCCTGGAGAATCCCATGGACAGAAGAGCCTGGAAGGCTACAGTCCATGGGGTTGCAAGAGTCGGACATGACTTAGAAATCTACTGATCCAAAATTCCTATTTGTTTAAAATTTAAAAAGACAATTTGCTTGAGGAAGTTGAAATTATTATATGTCTTCTTTAAAGGAAAGAAAAACCATTCATTTCAGCCAAAATTAATCTGGTGCCCACTAGGTGCCAGGTGGCAGAGGATGAGATGATTAGACAGCACCACCGACTCAGTGGACATGAACTTGAGAGAGTTTCAGGAGGCAGTGAAGGACAGGGGAGCCTGGCATGCTGTAGTCCATGGGGTCACAGTCAGACACAACTTAGCGACTGAACAGGTGCCAGGCAAGTCTCCTAGGTGCTTAGGACACATAAGTAAATGAAACAAAGCACTCTCCTAAAGGATTTAACTTCCAGTGAGGGCACAGAGAGAAAATGATAAATATGTACCTCTTAAATAAGTAATAATTAAGATGTTAAAAGGTGATGAGTGGGAAAAAAAATTAAAAATAAAAGGGAGAATTGGACTGAGGAGGTCACGGAGGAACACACAGGGTGACAGTACTAAACTGGGAGGGAAGCATAACAAACTCAGTGAGAAGGTGACATTTGAGTCAAGACATGGAGGCAGTGGGGGCTGACCCAAGCAGTTGCCTGAAATAAGAGCATTCCAAGTAGGAAAGAGCACATGCAGGAGTGCCCCCGGCATGTCTGAGGTGTACCCCAGAGGCTCTGCAGTGCGGCTGAAGTGCAAGAACTGAGACGAAGGTGGGAGCAGAGGGAGTGAGAAAGCTAGGGGGCAGGAGCAAGGCCTCCAGAGCTCTGGTGCATTCCGAGTAGAAAGGACTGGCTGGTCCCCGTGATGGCAGGCGTGGCACCGCACGGAGGCGGCCAGGACGGCTCTCCAGTGCTAACCTGTCAATGACATGCTGGCAAGAAGGTGGCAGCAGCTCCCATGGGGAATTTTCCAGAAGCCAAAGAATGGGTAGGAACTGCAAATTAAAAAGTTCAGAGTAAGTGATGAAGACCCAGAGAGGGGCAATGAAATGCACAGCCATATTTAATGGAAAACTAGATCAAATGTACTGGAGTGTGGTGTGCAGAGCAGAAAAACAGCGAGAAGTATACAGCTAGAAATAAGTTTGAACCTGAATGCAGAAAGCTACAAATGTGAGACAGGGAAGGCCGTTTTCTTTGAATCCCTTAGAATGTGTACACACATGGGAGATGATTAATGTGACATCTCTGCTGCTGCTAAGTCACTTCAGTCATGTCCGACTCTGTGCGACCCCACAGACGGCAGCCTACCAGGATCCCCAGTCCCTGGGATTCTCCAGGCAAGAACACTGGAGTGGGTTGCCATTTCCTTCTCCAGTGCATGAAAGTTAAAAGTCAAAGTGAAGTCGCTCAGTTGTGTCCGACTCTTAGCGACCCCAGGGACTGCAGTCTACCAGGCTCCTCTGTCCATGGGATTTGCCAGGCAAGAGTACTGGAGTGGGGTGCCATTGCTTTCCCCGGTGGTATCTCTAGAGATGATAAATCTGAAGATAGTTTACATTACTGTCTTGAGAATAGAAAGACTATGAGAAAACAACATGAAAAAAAAAAAAAAAAACCGCCGTAAGAAGGTGACTAATGAATGAAACGGCTACCACGGCTTCTAAGGCTGACAGGACTGAATCAGAGGGTGCCGTTATGCCACACTGCAGTCAGGGAGTGGGTCTCGGGTCACTGCCACGCCTGTGTGCACGGACTGCCAGCCAGACCCCCAGCGTGCTCACTTCCACGTCCGTGTGCAGGGACTGCCAGCCAGGCCCCCAATGTGCTCACTTCCACGTCCGTGTGCAGGGACTGCCAGCCAGGCCCCCAGCGTGCTCATTTCCAAGTCTGTGTGCAGGGACTGCCAGCCAGGCCCCCAGCGTGCTCACTTCCACGTCTGTGTGCAGGGACTGCCAGCCACGGCCCCAGCGTGCTCACTTCCAAGCCCGTGTGCAGGGACTGCCAGCCAGGCCCCCAACGTGCTCACTTCCACGTCTGTGTGCAGGGACTGCCAGCCAG
This sequence comes from Bubalus kerabau, assembly GCF_029407905.1. Taxonomy (NCBI): domain Eukaryota; kingdom Metazoa; phylum Chordata; class Mammalia; order Artiodactyla; family Bovidae; genus Bubalus; species Bubalus kerabau. The sequence goes on along the minus strand of NC_073635.1, from coordinate 3,193,077 downwards.
GGCCCCAGCATGCTCACTTCCACGTCCAGGGACTGCCAGCCAGGGCCCCAGCATGCTCCCTCACCTTCCTCTCCTGCTTTTCCTTCAGAGTTTCAGCAGGAGAGAAAGGCGCGAGCTCCAGGCATGAAGTCAAGAAGAAATGAACCCTTGACTTTCAACGCCTTTCTAAAGATGCAACCTGGAGACTTAGATTTCTAACTGCTCAGGACCTAAGCCTCTCACACGAACAGACAAAGGCCTGACTCTTACGATGTGAGGCCTGGGCCCACTCAGGAGCTGAGCAAGCACCTATTTCCCCTTTTCTTGTAAGTCAGCTCCTTTCTCTCACTTCTTTTTGATTCTAGCAGCTGTGCGGCCTTCTTACAATCCTAGTATAATGAAGAATAATGAGAAATTGTGATTTATTGAGGTTGTAGGTTATGCCTATTCATCATGAACACATTCACGAAAATAGCTCTTTTGATAAAGTACACCTCAGAGATACAAAAGTGGGCTTGGGACCATGATATCCATTGCCTAATCTGCACTCAACAATCTAGCTGAGGAAAAAAAATGGTTCAAAGAAACAAAAACAGTAATCCACTGATTAGTCATTTTTGGACTGACTAGTCTATGGAACAATATACTTTCAGATATATACACATGTGTGTATATATACATATACATGCATATACGGTAAATCTATTACAAAAGTACTGTTACCACACTGAAGCTGACACAAACTGCTGTTTTCCTTCCTATTGGTATTGAAAACACTGCTAAATCTGCTTAAGTTTAATGGAAATACAAATGAGTGGTCAATTTTAAAAGTTCACATTCACTTTTATTCAACTAGATAAGATTTTAAGTGAAGCTAAATAAAACTCAGGAAAGTTAAAAAGTATTCAAAAAATGAATAATTGTTAAACAGAAAAACACAAAGGCTCTAAAAACAAATGTCACTTATTCAAAAACAAACAAAATGATCCCACTGGCTATTTCAACACTTCTGGATTGAATCTTACAGTAACGGGACCAAGAGCACCAAACTCTCCCACTGAGACCTGTGAAACCCTGAAAAATAATTGGCTCTCTAATTGAAGAAGAAAAGAAGATTAAAGAAGGGAGAAGAGCCCTACTTCAGGAGGAATGAGTCTAAGGCAATATGATGACAGAAGAGGACACTGGCAAGTAACTAAGAGACAACAATTAAATTAAAATAAATTGCTTTTTCTGTGTGAAATGTAGCTGAATTAGATCTTTTGATACATGTGATTTCTCTCAGTGATGAAATTTTCCCAATTAAACTTTTTTTATATATTTTAAATTATCCAGTGAAATATGCAATTATAATCATTTATATGTTCATATCCATTTGTAGATTCATGTTAGGTTTGAGCATTATATAAATATTCTTCAGATAAAAATATGTTGTGAAATGTCATAAAACAAACTATACTTTAAAATATAACTAAACTTCAAGGTGAGAGAATTAAGTTTTTCAAGAAGGCAATACAGAAAGTTATCTCCCAACAAAAGTTTATAAGTTAAACAATATAACACATTTCTTTTTCTAAATTAGAAAATAATTAAATAATAATAATTAAATGATAACAACTGGAAGTCAAGAACCAATTTGCTTATAGATATCAGTGGCTCTTTACCGCAGCTTTCTGAAGGGTATTTCTGACTTGGGAAAAAAGTAAGTAAATATATATATATGCAGAATTTATTAATATCTTAAAAAAATGAAATTAATTGCATATATTACAAACTGGAAAATATACAGTAGGCTATGGTATCTGTTGCACATTAATTAAATATAGTATATTTAAATAAAGAAGAGGCAAAATAATGCCTGGCTCTTAGACATGATATGACGATTTTGCCTAAGGCTTTGGAAAGGCACTTAGCTATGGTAACAAAACCATGTTGGTGTGATTAGTAAAGATCCATAGATCAATAAATATTTAGTGAACAGAACAAATGATTTAAATAATTAAGTCAAAATGCCCCTGAACCCAGAAATAGCATTCCTATTAAGGGAATGCAGGGCTAAAAGGAGACATATAATTTTAATGAGCAGAATCAACAGGGTTAAGTATCTTGTGAAATGTAATTTACGGCATCCTAAGCCCTGTTCCTGTAGTCATGTATGGATGTGAGAGTTGGACTGTGAAGAAGGCTGAGTGCCGAAGAATTGATGCTTTTGAACTGTGGTGTTGGAGAAGACTCTTGAGAGTCCCTTGGACTGCAAGGAGATCTAACCAGTCCATTCTGAAGGAGATCAGCCCTGGGATTTCTTTGGAGGGAATGATGCTGAAGCTGAAACTCCAGTACTTTGGCCACCTCATGCGAAGAGTTGACTCATTGGAAAAGACTCTGATGCTGGGAGGGATTGGGGGCAAGAGGAGAAGGGGACGACAGAGGATGAGATGGCTGGATGGCATCACTGACTCGATGGACGTGAGTCTGAGTGAACTCCAGGAGTTGGTGATGGACAGGGAGGCCTGGCGTGCTGCGATTCATGGGGTCGCAAAGAGTCTGACACGACTGAGCGACTGAACTGAACTGAACTGAAGCCCTGTTTTTCTCTGTCAAAGATTTCCAAATCCTAATTCTTGGAGCCTGTTTTATACGTCACCTTACAAAGAAAAGAGAACTTTGATGATGTGGTTAAGGTTAAAAACCTTAAGATTAGGAGAGTCTCCCTGATTATCCAGATGGGCCCAATTTAATCACGAGTCTTTAAAAAAACTTTCCTGATTTAGGTCAGAGTCTGAGAAATATGTACTCAAGGATATCAGGTGAGGGAGGCAAAACTCACTGCTACTGGCTTTGAGGAACTGAAGAGGAAGCCACAAACTGAAGAATGTGGGAAGCCTCTGGAAGCTGGAAGTCAGGGGACAGAGTCTCCCTGAAAGCCTCCAGAATGCAGCCCTTGATTTTAGCCCAATGAGACCTACACAGGACTCTAACCTACAGAACCATAAGACAGTAAATTTATGTGGTTTAACCTACTAAATTTTGAGAAATTTGTTAGAGCATCAATTAAAAACTAATACAAAGCCCCATCTGTGAGCATGAGCATAATGATTCCCTCCCCCTTTGCCAGCTGGGCTATGCTGAAACTGGGGTGAAAGACAGGAAACAGAGGAGAAGTTAATCTAATGTCACTGGATACTGAATTTACCATCCCTGGGACAAACCACCAGGCTTCTTTTTTAAGTCACTTTTAACTGAGTACTATTTCCTGCAGGCAAACTTTCTTTTCTGTATTCATCAGAAAAGACTAATTTACATACACTAATGCAGCATGTAAATTTCCAAGTTCATCTGCCAATCTCATGTTTCCAGGCTGTAAATCATTTTGAGATAAACACTTTTCAGAGTTTTGCCTCCCCTATTATTACTAGACAGGCTACTGGAGAAGAAGAAATACAACAGCCATTTTCAATTATATTCTAAAGACATTTCTTTATGTATTTCTTCAATCTGTCACCTGTTTAGGAAATAAGAGTTAGGCTAAATGATATGTATAAAGACAGTGTTATACAATTGACCTAGATAATTTCTTTAGCTTACATCACAGAGCTGGAAAAGAAAAAGAGGAGGAGCCTGTTCTTGAGAAATTATCACTCCTCTGAACCTTCTGCTAACGCTCTATGAAACTAAGAAAATGAACAGTTCTTATCTTTCCTGCAAACCCTGCAGGGACTTAGGCCATAAGCTCTACTTGGCACTCTGATTTGCCTATCAACTAAAGGCTCCTTTTGCCTTAAAGAGGGGTCTCCAACCTCCAGGCTGTAGACAAGTACCTCCTGTCAGATCAGTGGTGGCATTAGGTCAGAAATAAAGTGCACAATAAATGTAATAAATCTGGTCCACGGAAAAACTGTTTTCCACAAAATTGATCCCTGGTGCCAACAAGATTGGGGACTGGGACCTTAATGCATCCCAGTTCCACAAAGACATTAAGCCATTCATATCACCCTCATTAGGCTGAAACTATAAATAACCATCAAACATAATGAATTATTAACAAGATCCAGTAAGGTTTTATACAGAACTGAATGAGCTTTCCAAGATCATTCTCATCAGCTCAATAATCTAAAACAGAATCACACCAAGAAAACCAAAGTTAAAATTTTCAGTTATTAAAATTATACATTGTCCGGCACCAGCTCCACTAATCACTCATAACTAAAAGAAAAAAAATACAGAAAATTTTTTTAAAAATAGGGAAATAAAGGTCTTTATATTGATTCAACAGATCCTTCTCCACAGAATCTTAATGAAGTATTTGACAGTAAAGATGTACACAAAAATGAAAGAAACAAGATATACCCACTGGTATTCTAGAAGTCTTCATAAGTAACTACTACCAGAGGTCCATTAACAGAGCAGTTTAGAAAGCTTCATTTGAAAGTGAAGTCAAGGTGAAGGGAGGTCATTTAACTGGTTACTATTGTGGAAGATTCAGAGATGATACACAAAACAAGGCAAGTAAAGATGAGCCTGCAATCTCAGAATTTAAGTTCAGCTAATATTTCTTGAGCAACTACAATGACTGGGCATTGCAAAAGATGTCCTAAAATATTCATTATAGAATCCTCACAGTAACCTTATGAGCTGGATCTTATCTCCTATATTTTAGAGAGGAAAGACCTACAGCTGTAACGGCTGGGGTCACACACTTGTAGCTGAACTCCAGTGTCTCTCTTCTTGCACACACTCCACAGCGTGATGTTAGTATTTACAGCTCAAATACTTACAGAAGTGAAAAGAGGTACCGAATGATGAAAGATGGTCTTAATAAAAAACGGCAGGTTTTTAAAGCCTTTAATATAAATCGTGGGATGAGGATGAACTGCTGTGGGGCAGTGGTAAGGTGGCAGGAGATGAGAGGAAAATTATTTTAAATCAAAGAAGAGCACTTTAAATAAAACATAATAGGATTTCTTTTAATCAGAGAAGCAGCATGGCATAGAAGAAGGAGCAATGACTTTACACTCAGATCTGTATTCCATTCAGAGTGGCAGCCCCTTTTAGCTGAACTTCACTTGAAGAGCACAACTTTTTCTTAAAGATAAAATGTATGAAACATTTGCCTGGGGTGCTTCACAGGATTGCTTTGGGGAGCAAATAAAATGACATAAATGAAGTAAACATTACTTTTAAAAAGGACACATTATTAATATTGTAGCTTTCTTATTGTCTAATTAGGGAGTAAGTTTTATATTTGTTCCACATTTGATTCATGTTTTTATTAACAAATGCATTATTTAATAAATGGATGTCCAGATGTTGGAACCATCATAAAAATTACTCTAAGTTGGATGAAATATCTCATTACAAATAACACACTGGGCCCTTCAATTACGAAACAAGCAAGCCCAAAAGCCACGTACGTGTGACGAGGCGGAAGGTGAGGGCAGGCCCCTGACCTCTGTCTCACCTGTACAGTAGGACCTGCAACATCTGTGGGCACGGACCTGTACTGCGATCAGAAAGGTAGACCCCTTCTCTTGATTTTAAATGCATAAAAAGTACATACTAGTTCAAAGGGAGTAAACTGTTCTCAAATGGTTATTAAAACGCACTGAATGCCAGTTTGTGGACCAGTCACATACACATCTGACAACCATGGAGATGGGATGCTCAGATCTCCCTTCAGAAAAGAACTTTCCAGTCGGCTACAGAAAGAGCACCCTGAGCTCACAGGCTACGAGCCACGAGCCCTCCCGGCCCCTCTACAGCTGGAGCCCCAGCCAAGGCCCGAGTGTGGCAGGAGTGCCCAGGCCAGCCAGCAGGCTCCAATCCGGGACCCCCCCCACCAACACGCATCCTGGGCTCCAGGGCTGAGAACTTCTCAGATCTGCAGGACAGTCCTGGTTCTTCCTGCCCAGTCCTGCTCTCACCATCTTTTACCCTTCACACCCATTACCCACTGCTTAACTCTTAAAAATCCCTCCTGTACTTCAACATCTCAGCATTTGTTTCCAGGAGGACCCAACTGGCGAAATAAGTTTTTTTATTCAAGTCTTAAGTAACAAAGTCTAGCTGACAGTCTATAAATTTATATGCTAATGTTGAAGTAGTGATGAGTTTCAATGATATTTCAACATATCTGAAGCAATTCTCACGTGATATAAAAGTACACGGGCTCCCCCGATGGCTTGGCAGTAGAGAATCTGCCTACAATGCAGGAGGTACAGGAAACATAGGTTCGATATCCGGATTAGGAAATGCCCTGGAGGAGGAAATGGCTACACACTGCAGTGTTCTTCTCAGGAGAAACCCATGGACAGAGGAGCCTCACAGGCTACAATCCATGGGGTCACAAAGAGTCGGATGTGACAGAGTGAATGCACCCACGCAAGATGCAAAGTACACACGAATACATTACATAATGTAATGCATTCCATTACAGATAGAAATGGAATAGCTACTGCTCTGTTTATTGTTTATAACTGAAGGAAAAACTAAATATTGATTAGAGGTTAGTGAAAGTAATGATGTTACTTTTATTTTTCTTATTAAAGTTCATAGACTCCAAGTTAAGAACTCCTGGGATACAGCGTGTCTAACTTTGAAATATCCAGTCTTTTAAGGCACAGACATGCACTTGGACAAGTCAGACCTGTGATAAACAAAGGTCTCTAAACTAGTGTTCTCCTTAGATGCCATGACATTCATGAAAGCTTATTCTATACACAGAATATGTTCAAAGTTTGAAAGTATATGCCCAAATGACCTGAAGTATATGCCCAAATGAAGGGGAGCGGGGCGAACACCCAGCTTAACTAAACACACAAATATATAATCCAAATCTAACTTAGGAAATTCAAGGTTACATAATTATAATAAAGTTATCTCCATGAGAAGTTTTCTTTTTTTTTCCCTCTTACAAATAAACTTAATACACTGTTTCTTATCGAATTCCTATAGCTTGGAATTCAGCAAGGAGCACCCATCTCCTATGACTCTCCTACCACGAGCCCACTCCCTGCCTGTGCTCCAGAGATGGATTAGGTACAGTGCTAACTTCACGTGATTCTCGGTCTTCAAAACCTGGCAAGTGGTGTGTGTGGAGGTGGGCCCGGGGATGAGGCGGGGCAGGAAAGAGCAGAGAAGAGGGGAAGTGGTGAATGGCCAGATTTACAAAATATTGCTTTAGATTAAAATAACACACTCAGAAGGAAGAGCCTCATTTTTATTTTCTGGAGAATAATACTGTGCACTAATTATGTGGGAATCCTGAGCGATAGAACATACTGCAGACAAGGCAATTGCAAAGTGTACATTGAGCAATCAGAGGGTAACAAGAGATGCCAGTGTAAATGAGGAAGAAGGCAGAAGATGCAGGAAATGGAAGACAAATCCTAAGAGAAAAAATCCTAACAGATGACAACAGAATGTAACAAATTTACAATTTTGCTAAGGTGCACCACAGAAAACTGCTACCAGAAATAAAATACCAAGATGAATTACTTGTAAAACAGGAGACGGCACTGCCCAATCTACTGCTAGTCAAATGACTCTAGTCGAATCCAATGCCCTGATACCATTCCTTTCTCTGATGGAAGAAGAAACAAAAAAGAGAAAAAAGGAAAGGGGGGAAAAGCCGCCTTTATGGGCACACACTCCCCAATACTATATTAGCAAATCCAACCCTCCTCCCTTTCTGTTTACAGCATCACCACAGTATATAAGAAACATGTCTACTTACAGGGACTTTTAAAGCTTCTATCACAACAAGCCAAAGGTATGCTGGGTAACTAAGCATGTGACTGACGCATTCTGTGGACCTGAAAATTGCCTGTAGCTCTAACCTAAACAACCCCTTTCTTTACCCTCTCTCTCTAGGTTTACCTCACTAAAGCTTTCAGAATAAATTCTGGTTTCTTTTGCAATACAACAGAGAATACAATTGGTAACAATGAGATACTCCCTAATGGTGAAACAAGCATGACATTGCTGACCTACCTCATAATTTCCTTAAAGTTTTTTTCAGATTCAGTCACAGACAAAAACCAAAATAGATCCCTAGAAAAATATTTAATTCTCCACAAACTTCCTCCCCAATCTTCCTAAATTAGTGTTTGTCAAATGTCTTCTCAGAAATCTGCAAGATGTTGAAGATATGTTCATTTTGGCATCATTTCTATATTAACATGCCCTCAAGAACCATATTTCTCTGTTACAAATTATATTGTTCATCTTAATGCAGGCTTCCGAGGTAGTTCAGGATTTTTATACACTTTGGTTTGTACAGAGTAATAAATTGTGTTTCAAACACAAAGACACATCCTGAACACAGCCAAGTCACTGGGATAATCCATGGTTTATCACTCTCTACCTCAATACTTTGTCCACTGAACTATGATGTCAGAAATCTAAGCTTGATTTGTTTTTAAGTACATAATCCATTAACTGTTTCCATATGCCATAACTGTTCAGTTGAGAAATTATTTATAAACCAGTTTATTGACTCTATCTGGCAAAGATGACACACCTGTTATAAAATGTGATTACTTCAGAAAGCTAAAAATTGTGGAATCACATTTTCATAATTAATCAGTCTAAACGAATTAGACTATTCATATACTTTCAGAAAGCCCTTTAATCCCTATTAAGTTAACAGTTTGTGAATAATGAACATAATTAATATTAATTTTACTTGATAAATCCAACACCAATAACCTGTTAGTGTACGTTAATCCATTTGCCAACAGCCTGTAAAAATTAACCAACAGATGCTTCCAATCTGGTAAAAAATACACAGGTCATTAGCATTATTTTGATGATACCAAATGTTCAGTATATGAATATTGTGATTAAATTTCTGAGAGAGATATAAACAATGCTCTTTTATAACCTTGTTAAGTCTTAACAGAAGCCTGAAACAGTAAAACATAGTAGTCTTTTCTATAATCAAGATGAGCACTGGTTATCTCACTCCTGGTTATTAGACTTCACCTGCGAACTTGAGTGCACATCACCGAGGCCATAAGGCAATGTGATTCTAGGGCCATGTCCACCTCCTCACCACAGTGTCCCCCGTGCCAAACACAAGTCTTCACATACAATATGTCCCCTGTAAATACTTGAGGTGAACAACTGTAGATAAACAGGATAGAGAAAAAGCAGGAGAAATTAATGAGGCAGATGAGAAAAAAAATATATGATTAGGAAAAATGCCAACATGTTATTTTCAAAAGAATCTAAACTACAGAAAACTAAGATTCATCTCAAAAAGTTTTGGATGGAGAGAAGCAAGTAAACTAAAGTGAGATACTTACAAGGGAAATAAAGTATAAAAAAGAAAATGATATAACTGAATCAGTAAAAAATATTGATTTCATAAGAAATGACTTAGGAGTTTCTGTACTCCTTATGATACAAAACACGTTCCCATTGAAGCAATGTTATAAAAGTCATAGGAAGGAGATGAGTTTAAAAAGCAAAATAAGTAAAATCTAACTGGAAAAAAAGAGAAGAAAAGTAATAAAGAGCAACATGAGTTAAGAGGAAAGGCTCAACTCTCTCAAGAACATCTTGCTCCATCTGTGAGTTGATGGGGCAGGATGGTACTGTGTGGTTACAACTGTTTCAATCAGCAGACCAAGAGAAAAACCTCAGAAGAGATGCAGTAAAGATTAAACAAGGTCACATGAAGAAGACCCAGTTCAGGGCTGGTATACCACAGGTGCTCAACAGGAATGATTAGTTCCTCTTCCTTTTCTGGGTATGAGACCTCTGAAACCCAATTATCTTAACCTAACTGCCTCATAAACCTAAGAACCATACTTGGTAACAAAAAAAATAAAGAACATGAGAGAGAATTCCAAGGTTCTTTTTAAATTACTGGCTTCAGTTCTGTTTTTGTTTGTTTGTTTTTTTCTTTTTCTTTTTCCTTTCTGCCAATTTCAAATGCACAAAGATTGGTGTCTACCATTTAAAATGCCTGGAATGGAACATTCACCTTTGAAATCAGAGAAAGAGCCTTGGTTCTCAGTCCAAAGAGGTACTACAAGTTTAACAAACAAAAAAACAAAAACAAAAAAAAAAACACCTTTTCTCTAAAAACCCGTTAATTTTTCAGTAATCTGAATCCTGTGTCCTTCCTGCCAAACTGTGATGCAAGCCAACAATCAAACCATGTTCATGCCTCTATCGCCCCCTGCCTGCTAGAGAGGGGAGAGCAACTGCATTTCCATTCTGAATTCTGCAGAAATGACAAAACTGATTCAAAGAAAAGTTTGGCACCATGGGAAATAGGCAAAAGTTGCAGCCAGGCCATGAAAAAGGAACAAGGAGCAACCTATCCAACACCCCTGTGTCTTGTCTAAGTTTTCCAGGCACCTTTGTCTTGCCTTCCTTTCTTGTCTTTCCTATATCTACACCAAGTCCTGTCCTTCTGAAAGCAGTAACAAATGATCTTTTCTAATAAAATACTAATCAGGGCAAAAAGCACACTTAAGGCTCCTCAACTAATGCTTTCTAGGAATTATTCTTTAAAATCCCGACCAAAAAAACAGTCGCCCTCACAGCTTGCCTCCTGTTGGCATTGTAAGATGTTGGCATTGCCCAGCATTATGACCGTGGGCTTCCTCATTTTTCCAATAATCATGGAGATATTATATAGTGTCATAGAAAAGAGGAAGCTGCATTTGAGTTGAAAGAAAAAATGTCCTAGACCTCTGCCAGCCTCTAAGTCAAACTGAAGAGAGATTTGGGGCACTGGGGACACACGCAGAGTCAGAAAGATCCTGAAATGCGGAATATTCAGAAAAGGATCATCATTTCCTCACCTTAACCTTTACAACTGACATTAGACTGAGCTAACATCTATTTTTTTCAACCTTAAATCGTAAGGCTAAAGTTAGATGACTTAAGAATTTTTTAAAGGTCCAATTATTTCATTTAAGGCTACACTACAGCTAAATTGAAGGCATGCTAACAAGTTTCCCTTTTGAGCCTCATTAATTAAGAAAGTAATCAGAGTACAGAGAGGAAAAAAAAAAGAGTAGCTGGATGGCAGTATTACTTAAACAGCTTTTAGATATCACCCTTTCAACCTACAAGAAAAGCAAAGGGAAAACTAATCAATTCCAGATTATGAAATCTGAAATTCTGAAGTGTTTTACATGCAAATACACATTTTAACTGCCATATATTTTCCTTGATTGCCTGAAGAGAGCACTAATCTTTTTCAAAGAAAATTTTGATTCTCCATAATCAAAAGGTAAAATTAAGATCTGCTTACTTCACAAGTTTTACTAGGGTTAGCTTACTAAGAAATTCCCCTGGTTTTCAAAGATCAAAATATATTATTTTTACTATTTTAGTCAGGAAAAATGGTGTTTCAAAATATCTGATAAAGGCTGTGGATTTAAAACAAATTCTAGAAATCTAATTTACAATTAACCTGTTAGAGTTTCTAACTTATATTATTTTTTAGAAACAGTTTCTAATTTTTATTTAGAAAGCATTTCAAAGGAATGCAAATGATGTTTTTGGTATCTGCCAGCACTCCTTGGCTGCTGTGATGATCAAGTTATATCAGGTACATAAAGCCTCTGGCATGGTACCTAGCATGCAGTAGGCACTTTAAGAAGTCAGCACTTAAGTCTATACCAAGCATTCCCAGCTCTGTCCAATGCAATCTCTCCCTACCACCTCTCTGTTTGATGAGCTCAGGGATATATATAAGTGGCATAAGTCTGTTAAAAGGTTCCTTTCTGAAAATTAAAAGATAATGCCTGATGTGAGTGGTTTATACTACAAATCTAAAATGTGTTACTCAAAAATGAAATAAACAGTATATGTGAGTATCAACCCTGAAACATAAATGGTAGGCCCATAACAAAACCAAATTTCAGACAAGAGTAATTCCTAAATATAATTGTTAAAAAGAGAAAATTAACAATGCATAGGTAAAAGCTATCTGTGGGTAGCTCTTGAAAATGAATTTCATTGTTCATAATGAAAAGATGATATAATCTACTCACAGACTCTATTTCAAGCTACCTTTCAAGATAATCTATAAATCTGATAATTTCTATCCCATATGAGCCATACTAATTAATTACATGGTAGTCACTGCAACATTAAAGAGTGGGAAAATTATGACTAGAGGAAGACTCACATTTTGATTTTGTTTTTCTATTTCTCATTGACTAGAGGGGATTTTCGGGAGAAGGCAATGGCACCCCACTCCAGTACTGTTGCCCAGAAAATCCCATGGATGGAGGAGCCTGGTAGGCTGCAGTCCATGGGGTCGCTAAGAGTCAGACACGACTGAGCGACTTCACTTTCACTTTCCACTTTCATGCATCGAGGAAGGAAATGGCAACCCACTCCAGTGTTCTTGCCTGGAGAATCCCATGGATGGAGAAGCCTGGTAGGCTGCAGTCCACGGGGTCGCAGAGAGTCGGACAGGACTGAAGCGACTTAGCAGCAGAGGGAATTTTCATATCAAAATTTTCTCTGAAAATATCCTCCTTTATGAAAGTCTAACTGAGAATACCTTCAAAGAAGGTATAGTGTAGAAAATTTTTAACTCTGATATTAATCATTTGCATTTTAAAAATTGCTTGGTTGATACTCTACATAAAAAAACTAACTTCATTTATCCATTAGTAATGTAAAAACATCATGTACAGGATACAAATAATACTATTGAAAGCATCTAAAGATTTGCAATATTAAAATACTAAAAGTAACAAATAAGCAAGATATTAAACTTACCTTTTGGCTGGCAACAAAACGTATTCTCAAGTTTACAAAGCAAATCCACACTTTCATACTTATTTTCATTTGCTTTTACCCAGAAACAGTCTTCAGTCATTTCCTGAGGTCTGATCTGCAATCACAGAGAAGACAGATCACAAATGGTTGAGTGTATCATCTGTCCCCTACCCAGTCACCATCTACACAGCCAGTACCCCAGAGCTGCCAGCAGGTATTTATGGAGTAATCTCCATAATATTTTTTACAAAGTGTGTTCAATGAAATACAAGTTCTGTAGAAAGTTGTGTTATTAGGGAAAAGGATTAAAAAAAAAAGGTTCCACTCTCAAACAGCTGGGGACTGAAGCTGAATGCAATGAAGTTTGCTCTTTCTCAGTTATACTTCTCCTAATCTTTAGCAATGCTCAGTTTATGTGATCTGTGAAACCATCTTTCTGCAGGATTCAGAATTCCTGTGTCTCTACTAAATAGCCACCTCAGCCAGCAAGTAATAATTTTTACAATAGCTACCAACATAAAAAAGTTCCTAAGAATACTAATTTTTCTGTATTGTTTAAAACATTTCAAAATACATGGTATAATCATGATAATATTAAATTATGTAATGTATGTATTTAAATGTTATGTATGCATTTGATTATAAACCAAATCCCAGTACAATTATCATAGACTCCTACACAATTTATAAACTAGAAAGCTTTAGTCAACAGTAAAGGGCTTTAAACTCAATACTTTTCTTAAAAGAATTCCTGTTTATTTAATACCATTTTGCATAAGGTTCCCATAGGAAATTATATACCAGTAAATACAAATTTAAGCTTTAATCTAAGAAATAGTATTATTTCTCTACTTGTTTCTGTTATACCTTTAACCAATTTAATCTTCTCATGCTGGTTTCCAGTTTAAATTCTTTCTTTGGTTTTAACCCAAAAGGCAGGATCTGTGGAGGTGGAGCGGTCTGTCCAGTGAGAAGTCCCAGCGGAGGGGGCGGGGGCACAGGCCCCGCGCCAAAAGGTAAGGGCAGCCCCGGGAGCGGCGGTGGGGGTGGTGGGGGCGGCGGTGGGGGCGGCGGGGGCGGCAGTGGGGGCAGGGCTGGAGGGCGGGTTCCGTTTCCATCTGAAGGAGGCAAACAGGTACCAGGTGGCAAGGCACCAAACTACAGGGGAAAAACAATAAGAACCATGACAAAGAGCTCTCTATAAGGCAGGTTCAAGCATACGTTTCTCAAAAATTTTGTTTGAAACCAAAAACAACTGAATTTCAGTAATGCCATGTGGTTTAACCTACAAACAAAATTTCAACAAATTTTTTTCCCAATTTAAGAGTCTTATTATAGCTTTTGTTTTCATAAAAATGTAACTGTCAGAAATATTACTCCCCATTTTAAGGTAGTTATGGTCATGTGGGTGGAAATGTCCAAGAGGCGAACAGTGACCCAGGTCTAAAAGACCTGCAAGTCAGCAGTCTCAACAGGACAGCTGAAGAAGCCATTTGTGCAAGTAAGTTCGTTCACCCAGAGGACGGAGCATGAGGAAAGGTTTATATACAGAATTCTGTGGGACACCAGCATTTAAGTTAGTAAAAATTAAAAAAAATAAATAAGATCCAGAAAAAGAGAGGGAAATAATATTGCCACATTGCCCTTGAGGAAAAATTAACTAAGTTTCTTAGTAAGACCTGCAAAAGCAAGATACAAACTGGTTACCAGGCACTTCTATCCTTATGCTTCTGTTGCTTAATAAAAATAGATGCATTTTTACTACCACGAAGGTGATAGGAGTTGATAAATAATTTTTGTGATCATGATTTCCTGAAACTAACTTCAACTCTAAACCATATAGCTATATAAGTATTAATAAATCATTTAAAAGTTTTATGGTAAAATTATGGAAAGTAGATTATGCACAAAGGCCTGAAATCAACATCCAAAATCAGCAAAAAAAAAAGAAAAAGTATTTAAGAGAAATTGAGACCACAATCAAAAAACATGCCTTATCAAAAACATTACATATAAAGAAAGAATCACTTTAACGTTGGGCTGGGTTGCTGTGATAATGGATACCACAGCCCTTTGAACGTTAAGGATGTATGTACATCGTACTCACATTCAATAGGCATTTATAGTTAACAATTAATGTCTTAAAACAAAGGTATAGCTGCCTTTCTGCTCTAGACTTGGATGAGTGTGACTGAGTATGTCACTGTTGAGGCCAGACACTATCATCACCGTGCCCCCAGTCTGTCCCCAGCGCCTAACAGTGCTTGGCTGTTAAGTGACACAAGGAATGAAATCATGGATAACAGAACACATTTTATTCATAACCTTTATAATCAGCACAGCTTTGATCAAAGAGAAATATATTAAGACAAATGCAAATATTCCATGAGAAATACAAACTAATCCAAAGAAAGGATTTGTCATTTCTTCTTCAAAACTGAGTATGTGGTCAATGTCAAGTCTCTAGTACCAGGCTTTCTTCTGATAGACATAAACAGAGGTTATCACTGTACACAATCTAAAACAACATAGGAGACTGCTTGATTTAATCTGTTTCAAAATGTAAATATATCCCGTTTTATATAAAATCATATGCAGCAACAACATATTCAAACACAGTGAATATGTTTTCTATAAACTAAAATTTTCTAGCATAGATTTACAAGAAATGCTTCAATTGGGAAAAATTAAAAGAAAGGAAAGTCTAAATTTATACTAGCCTGGACCAGGAAAAAATTGTCATGAATATTTCAGTGTCTAAAGCTCAGTCTGAAACATAGAAAACACAGCCGAATGTTTCTTTAATATGAGGGAGAGGGAACCACATAAGAAAGATGAAAACTTTCAACAAACTGTGGTACCTTCTTTTGCAGCACTAGAGAAAGATGATCACTGAGAATTTTCTTATAGAAAGATTCTATTTTTTTCCCCCAAAACTGAACACTAACAGATAATTCCTAGAGTATCTTCAGACAGACTCTGCAACAAAACTATACACTAAGTAAAAAAGAGAACAAAATTGCAAATAACATAGGAAAAAGTATGCCTAACATTATTTCAACATAACCATAAATTAGGATGAAAGGAAGATAGCAAAACTATACTTATTGCTCATCATCTTGCATGTAAATCTACATGAAGGAATTTAGCTATGAATATTCTACTTCCTTACTTTCATCCATGTAAAACATGTAGATAATGTATTTCTTGCTACCTAACTGTTTTGTGTGCAGAGAGTATATGTGAGCTATCTACTTCATAATCCAGACTTGCTCCCTTTTTTGTTGTGTTTTAAATGTTTACTTTTGGAAATTGAAAAATTATCAGAAAATGTTCTCACTCAGCTAGAGGTTATCTTTCACTGCAAGGTACCCATAGGCTGAAGGTTTTGAAAAATAAATAGCTTGAGCAATAATTTTCTGTAGTGGGATAAAGATCAGTGATGAATGACAAATCTAATAATAAAAGACTTTCTTACCCTTAGTGCTTAATTATCTAGCAAACACATGACATCAGGAACAAAACCCAAATGAAACACAAGGAAGAGATTAAATATTTTAAAAAATGCAAATTAAAAAAACAAAAAAGGCAAAATAATTTTAATAATTTAAACACAGCAGAATAGAAATATATATAAACAAAAATATGAAAACATACAAGAAAAATTAAAGTTTCAAAATTTTGATGCTGTGAAGACGTGATACCACCTTTGTTACCCTGTAAGTTTTCAATACCCAAATTCACTCCAGGTAGATAGTATTTTACCTGTGATTTAAAAGCTTGTAACTCTGCTTGAAGCTCATTAATCTCTGCCTCTTTTTTCTGCAGTTGAGCCTGAGTTTCTTGGTGGTCGGTAAACTCTTTTTCAAACTGGAAAAAAAAAAAAAGAAACATACAAGACACAGAGAGAGATGAAAATAAAAAGCACTATTCTTCATAAAGAAATTTGACTCTAATGCTCTGTTAGTGGCACATAACTTTTCTGAAAGGAGTGGTGGTAGGTTTTTGCTAAGTCGCCCACAGCTTTTCTCTAGGTCTCTCAGGGTCCCACCAAAATCATTCATTTGCAAAGGAGCAGACAAAGCCAGAAATGAAATCTGTGACTTTCTCCTCTCTTCAGAACAAACTGGGCTTACAGTTATCCAGAACGCTGGCATTTTTCTTAAGAGTCCCAAAGTATCATTGCAACTTTGTGTAAAATAATAGAGAGCAAGGCACTGTACTGAATTCCCTGACCCTTACCTGTGAAAACTTATACTTGAAACTTCCCAAGTTTATCAACATGATTTAAAAGAATTCCATTTCAATATTTTTTATTAATAAATAACTCCACTTTGCAAATGCATCAATTATTTCCTTTTTTTGTAAAATAACATCAGAAACTTAAGAACCCAATATAGGTTCTAACCTTCATAAAAGTTTAAGAGGATAAACTCCATCTTATTCATCATTAATCTTTAGAAAATTAATGATAAATTAATCTTTCAAAGACCTTAGTGCCACACTTTGAAGGAAGAAGGTAAATGAAAATTTGGTAAATCCAATGAGTCTTCTAATTGATATAGGCACTTGTCTTGTCACCATCCTGGCACTGAAAACAGTTTCACCTGGCCATCATCTTCACTAAAATCCCTCTACTAGCAGAGATGAATATGAGTTCTGTCTCATGATCGAGAACATGTACTTGACTCCCTTTTAAAAAGGAAGAAAGTAATCACTAAAAAATACAAATAGTTCACAAATGTAGCCTTGAGACTTTAAAATACAGTTAAATGAGGGTTAGGTTTTGGATTAGGAATAGGGTCTCCATACACTGGTGGCTTCCAAGTCGCCATCACCAGCTCCAGATTCACAACTGCATTCCAGACTGCAAACTAGTCTATAAATATATTTCCAACGTAAGGAAGGTTTTTCAAGAGTAAGGAAGCATTCCAGTATTTTCAAAACCAATATTGTCTTTCTCTCTACAAACTTTGTTTTTTTAATACTCCTGTTTCATCCAAAAGATAGCTCACATATCATGACTCCTTTGTCTTAAATCTTTAGTGGCTTCATTATAAAAACCACACTTATTAACAAAATACCTAAGAACCACCTGATATCTGGTCCCATTCCACCTCTTCCCTTTATTCAACAAATATCTAACAGCATGACTATTATGTGTTTCTCAGAGTGGCAGGGACTAGGGGTACAGAGTTTAAAAGAATATGATCATTGTGTTTAATAAGCATAGTGTCTGGTGGCAAAATCAAAACAAACTAACCATCCAAAATCTATGAAAATTACTCACAATAGAGAAAGGACAGGAGGCATGTGTGTCATTCCTGGAGCAATGATGCTTGATCTAAGGTTGAAGAACTCAAGTCATTAGCTGAGAAGCGTAGCTTGCATTTCAGATAGTGACTAGTACAGTGCATAAATGAATGACAAGCCATCCCTTGTAAGGGCCACAAAATGAAGTCTGAGAACAAACTGCAGAGGATGAAGCTAGAGATACACCAGAGCGAAACTATGGAAAGGAAGTTTACAATAAACCAAAAAGATTTTTTCTTTTCCCTAATAACTACAGACAATTTTTAGAGTATTTATCACAGGAAAGCAACGTAATCAGATTTGCACTTTGGAAAACCTGACCAGCAGCAGCACGGACAATGGACTGAAGATAGACTAGAGTCACAGAAACGAGGCACTGCAGCTATCCAAGCAAGGATGCAAGCCCTGCTAGAGCACGTCAGAAAACAGGACAAGAAAACAGGGAAAGAAAAGGGGGGGGGGGGGAATATATATATATATAACAGAATCGAAAATTAGCATCTGACTGAACAGAGGAAATGAGCGAAGGGACTGTAACTAAGATAACTACGTTGTTCTGTTGCTTTGCAAGCTGGCAAAAAACGATTATAATTTGAGGGAATGACATTTTTAGAGACAAGAATGAAGAATTTGGTTTTGAAGATGCTAAGCTTGATATAAGAAATTCAAAATAAATGTACTTATGCCTCCTCCTCAGATAGTCACCTTGCTGCCTCCCACTATCCATCAGGGCTCACATTAGCCATCACTTCCTAGGGCAAGTGTTCCCTGGCCACCTGAGATCCTTCCTACAGGCTTACACACCACACAGGGTTTTCCCAAAACAACAATTATCATCCTGTATTATAAAACTATCAAAATGTAGTATCATACACCTCAGTAATGCTCACCAACCTGGAAGCTCACTAATAATGAAATTTTTCTGCTTTATTCATCACCTTTCCAAAAGCTTTATATTTATAAATTAAACTCATTTGTTGAGTGAAATCATCAGCCAATTCCTGTCAAACTTTCCTTTATATGTTGAATAACCATGTCAATATCATAAAGGTCCTCAATCTCCCAGTCTCAAAAATCTCTATGAGGTCATTTTCTCTATTCTCCTCTTTATGACTGCTCAGTCGATGTTTACTGCTGCTTAGCAAGAAATAGAAAATTAAATTCTTATGAGAGTAAGAATGAAGCCACCTTTCTCATAATATCAATATGTACACTGTCCTGTCTTAGGTCTTAGAATAAGATGCAGAAGGAAAAAGAATTATTTATAGGAACAAAAATAAAACTATCAAAACAACCAGAATCATAGTTACTATGCTCAAAGAAAGCTTACTAAATTAACTTTATCATACTGAGAGTATCTGTATTACTTACAAGAGAGAGAAATTTCTACATCCTCCCCTATAAAAGGATCAGACAAAATATAAACTTTGCTTTAGCATTTTTATAATATCCATAGTCAAATCACAGTAGCCTTGAGGATAAAATGAATCTCCATTAAAGATGCACTTTACAAAAACTCAAATGATAGGCTTCCTCTCCGAAAGGAGTCAGTACAGCAATATTATGCTTACAAAATTACATGCAAAAATGTCAAGAAACACAGTTAAGGTTGAGGCTCTACTTAATTTCATTCCCTCAGGTAAGTGAATTAAGTGCATCTATACAAGAAGGTTGATAACTCTATACTCTCTATGTACTTTCTGACATTTCTAGTCTTCATTTTTCAAATTTATGCATTAAAATAAAGAATGTGTCTAGCAACCATGATAGCTTCCTGCCTAAAGCAAAGTATTTACATGTGTCCTTATAAAGCTATCAGAAAAAATTCTTGCTGACACATACAAAATGGTATGGCAATAGAAATCTTTTATGGAATGAACAATATTTTCTGAATATACCTAAGACACATAACTGCTGACTAAAAGAAGACAACTAACCTTGAACAAGGTCTTTCTTCTATTTACATTAAAAGCTTACAATTTTAAAACAGTGTTTTGAGAAAGTTATCATATTCAAATACTGTAAACCAAAAAAAAAATGATTATAAAAGCCAATTTAAACTATCTGAGATTCATTCAAACCAAATAACTTGAAAGCGTGCTACTCCCTTCCTGCAGTGAGTGGAAGTATTATTTACTGAGCTTGGAATACAGAGTCAGCGGGTGAGAGGTCACCATACAACACAAACATCTATCAACTAGAACACTTATGACACGTAATTTAAAGTATCTATTACTTTGTTTCCCCCATTAACTAAGTCACTTTGCAAAAATGGCGATGTTAATATCCTCAGCTGTAATCCGAGCCTGCAGCCAAAGGCCTGGGAGATAATATTCTCTAAGTATTTGGCGAAACTTAGGATGTCTTAGGGCACTTACAAAGTTCTCCATGTGAAAGTGAAAGTCAGTCAGTCATGTACAACTCTTTGCAATCCCGTGGACTATACAGTCCATGGAATTCTCTAGACCAGAATACTAGAGTGGGTAGCCTTTTGCTTCTCCAGGAAATCTTCCCAACCCAGGGATGGAACTCAGGTCTCACACAATGTAGGCAGATTCTTTACCCGCTGAGCCACAAGGGGAAGTCCAAGAATACTGGAGTGGGTAGCTTATCCCTTCTCCAGTGGATCTTCCTGACCCAGGAACTGAACTGGCCTCTCCTGCATTGCAGGCGGATTCTTTACCAACTGAACTATAAGGGAAGCCCTAACATGTTCTAAAGCATCTTCCTGCAATGCGGGAGACCTGGGTTCGATCCCTGGCTCGGAAAGATCCCCTGGAGAAGGAAATGGCAACCCACTCCAGTATTCTTGCCTGGAGAATCCCATGGTCAGAGGAGCCCGGTGGGCTACAGTCCACGGGGTCGCAAAGAGTCGGACACGACTGAGCGACTTCACTCACTCTTTCACTCAAGATGTTCTATCTTAAAAGTCTATTAAAAATGTACAATTCTCTCAAGGTTCATTTAGGGCTTGACACATCAAAAATGTAGACTCACTGGCATGGTGCCTAACTCGGTCTAAATGTTCCTTGAGTACAATGTTCATTGAAGCAGTGGTAGCAGTTACTGCCATGATTCCTCCAATGAAAGGAACCAGCCCCAAGAATTCAAAATCAGAGTAAACTACTTAAAATGTGAAGAATCCAACAACAAAAGATAATAAAATTTAAAAATAAAATTTTAAGATCAAAGAACAAGTGTAATAGGTACCCACTAAGTAGAGACAAAAGCATAATACACTAACTTAAAGAAAAGGGGGGTACGGCTGGATGGTCAACAACACTCCTGGGACAGAAACACATGAAACTGCTAACATCCAATACTTATGACCTATGAAAAAGACAACTTTAAATGGTTCCACTTAGTCTTATGAAGCAACTTTAATCAAAACCAAAACCAAGTTAAACTTTCTCTTAAAATTTTTAGATATAATTTCAATCTTAAGGGCCTAAATTATCTGAGGCCTTGAGAAATACTCCAACCTTAAAATTCTGATTCTATATACTGTCAATCATTTATTTATTCACTCATTCAAAAAATATGTTTAGTTTTCAGTCCAGGAATTGTTTTAGGTGCCATGATAGTGAATAAAGCTAACAAAAATCCTTCATAAATTTTATTACAGACAAGACATTTGCATATACTCACACAGATACATAAATGATGTAGCACGTCAAATGGTGATAAATACAACAGTAGAAAAACAAGGACAGAAGCATAGGGAAGGTCAGAGTTGGGAGTAAGGAGTTTAAAGGTTTAAATAGGAAGTCCTCAGAGGATGGCATTTGTGCAAACACCCAAAGGAAGTAAAGAAGGAAATTGGAAGAACACAGAGTCCCTGAGGCAGAAATATAGCTGCAGGAGCCCCCCTGTAGTCTTGCAAAGTTAGTCAAACTACTTACTTTCTTGTTAAGTTCTGATGCTTTCTCTTCAAACCCTTCTAGTTTTGCTTCATCTATGCAAATATCTAAAATTGCAATGACAAAATTTTTCTTAAATTCACTGTTACTTTAAAAGTTTACAAAGAAAAAAAAATTACAGAGAAAAATTAGAAATAATGTCAGTAATAAACAAAATGGAGAAATATATAATGTTGGAATGGAGAATGATTTTCTAAGCATGATACCAAGGTCATAAAATATAAGAGGAAAGATAAAGCCAACTACAATTTTAACCTTGTGTTAAGCAAAAGGGAGAGTTCAACTGTACATATAACACCCAAAGGTTGCTATCCTCAGTTCATATTTTGAAGGAAAAGGAGAAGATGAGAGCCAATACAAATGGGGAAAATGTACAATAGCAATAAGCATAAAATTAGGAATAAAAATCTAAAAATGGATAAGTCATAAGAATGGATAATTGAATTTTCCTAATAATATGAAAACATAAAAATATTTAATTAGAAATAAACAAAGATTAAATAATCCCTAATGCCAAGTACTGGAGATAGCATGGGGAACCCAACTCTCCTAAAAGCAGTTGGAAGTATAATTAAGGAACTTTGCTAATAAGAAACTATGCAATATGTACAAACACTTAAATACTTTCTTTCACCCAGTAATTCTATTTTTAGGACTCTGCTTTTAAGTAAGAATATTCATTAAAATACTGTTAGCAAAAAACTGTAAATAACTTAAATATCCACTAATAATAGATTAAAAAGCTCTGATAGGAATCCACCTGACGGGATACTTCACAGGAAAAGTAATTCATATGGATGTCTCATGATTTACTATATCCCTTCTTTCTTTTTTAATGAAAGTAACAATGAACATTGTTTAATAAAACATACTACAAAACAATTTATGAGAAACAAGAATCAACCAAATCACTACATCCAAAACTAGTCCCGCTTCCTAAGTGGGACCACTCACAGCTCTTTCTATATTAGATTACTTTGGTGGTTAGCTTCTTAACTCTAAATACAGTATGTACACAATTATTTCTTGATTTAAGTATGTAAGGCATTATGGATAACTTCCTAAGAAAACACTTTCCTGTATAATCCCAATTCTCTATAATTTTTTGTTCATTTGGCTGGCTCTGTAGCACTAAATTAATACTTAATCCTCTGATTTTTGTTACACAGACAGCATCTCTTGAATCCCACCTTAGTATGTTATCTGTGCCCTATACTTTCCAACATCTGTCTCCCATCTAAACATGTTAACACAGTGACACTCTTCTGTATTTAAGTCTTTGGCATTGTGTCTATAAATTTATTTGAAACTTTTATAATCAATAAACAATAAATTTCTTTAACTATGTAACTAATTTCACTTATATAGCCAATAAGTATTCAAAGATTTTATTTCCTTCTCAAGAATTCAATGTCAAAACCTCTCACCTACTCAAGAAAAATATTCCAAATGTCCAGGTAGAAAAACTTTCTCTTCAGACACTATTCAAAATCACTCCATATTTTAGTTTGCTACCTATTTAGAGAATCTTTTCCTTTATTTCTATGTCCCTCCCACCCCCAGGAACTTCTAATTTCTTCTCTCTTAGGGAGAGAAACAAGTATTTGCTTTATCAGTGTCATTAGTATTATCTACTACTTTCTCATTCTGTACATCCCACACTTCTTCCTGAACTCAAATATTTTATGAGGAAAAAAACAACTTCATGCAAATAATACTCTTTGAATATTAAATCAAGATTTGACATATGGTAACTTCTTAAACATTAGTTACCATGTGGAATCACATATCATTTCAAAGACTGTTTTGCACTCTCTTACTTTTAAATCATTTAGACACATCAAGCCCTGGTCATCTGGGAAAGAGTGGTTTACAGAGTCATACAGATCCTTCAAATGGTGATACATCTCATCATACAATGTCAAAATAATCATATAGGGTAATATCACCACTAATCTCATCAGAAAAAAAATTTAGCACTGCAAAGCTGACAAGAGGACAGTAGCAAATGCAAGTTTTCCAAACTCAAATTTTTATATAAATGCTTGGATTTTATATAGTCTATCATCTTCATTTAATTTTTAGGAAAGTGTGTGCCAAACACTCACATCTAAGTAGCCACAATTTGTATAACAATCATTTTTTCAAAGATTAAAAGGAAAAAAAAAAGGCAGGCATCTCAGCTGGCAACTCAGACAATTACACAAGTACTTCCTTGTGGACTCCGGTTTGCAGCACAAGTGACTCACAAATACAATATATTGAATTTTGAATATATTCACACAGAATATACTCACACAGTATATACAAAGGTAAATGTCTAATAAAATTATTATTTTTTAGTTCTTTATCAAGGACATTCTTGAGTAAAAAATAGCAGTTTCGTTTCTTTTGTTTTACCAAAGAACCCCAGGGCTCCTGGGGTTTGGTGCCACTGCCTTGCTTTACAACAACATGCCAGCAGTTTTCTCAATGTTATTCTGCAAATATCAAGACAGTGAAAAAGGCAAACAAGGTTCCAGTACTATTGTGACAATAGATTTGACTAGTAGGACCTTCTGAAAGGGTATCCAGGACCCTCCAGAGTCCACTTTGCAAGAAACAACACTCTAGCGCTAACCCATGGGTAAGGGACAGAAGGTATTTCCATTTTAATAACAGAGACACACTCACCAACAAACTGACTTAAATCTAAATCTAGTCTTTTTCGATACGTGAAGTCTGGATCCATCCCATCTCTATGCAGTACAATCTGAGATACACACTCATCAATTAATTTGAAGTACTGTTGCCTAGAACCAAGGAAAAGAATAAAGGTACACTCAATTTATCAGTGTAACTTTACATCAAAACAAAGCTATTTCATTCGGTAGCTTGATTTCCAGTTCAATAATATACTACTGCACAGTTTTAACAGTTGATATAACAGACTTAACATGGGAGTGAGAGTAAATACAAATGTCACTTTCCTTCTAATTATTTTAACACATTAATGTTTTCATAATCTTTTAGTTATAAATACAGTGTGTGTTAAAGATCATCTTCTTATGAAAGTCAGAACCTTGACTTAATTAGTAGGCAGTGAAAAAGAGAATATTCAAATGAAGTGATACTGATACATGATTAAACACAGTCCTCTGCAGAGATCATCAGCCTATCACTACACTGTACTAAAGGGTTACCATTAACTCATTTTATTTTACAAATCAGAAGACATATTTTCTAAAAAATTATCTGAAAGTTTCTTAAAACCATACAGTTCACTGTTTTTACAATTTTTGGAATACTGTGTATTATAAACACTATCAAAAGAATATTTTTTACTTAAAAGAAAGCTAGAAAAATTCAGTTTAACAATTTTTCTCCAATGTTTAAATTTAATTAAAATCCTCAAGCAGGCTTCATTTGTAACTACAATTAAGTTCAGTCCACCTGTATGAGTAACAAGTTAAAGAACATCCTTTGAAACAACTCAAGCCAACAAATGCAAAAAAAGTATCCAGAAGATTCTACAAACAAAACCAAACTACAGTTATGGGCAGGGGCAGGGGGCACAGGCCTCCATCCCAACCACCCAGGAAGACTTACTTCTTCTCAATGACATTTTGCACAGTTTTTCCTCTCCACCTCCTTCTCACTATGTGATGGAACCTCAGCAACTTCAGCTTTCCATCCCTGTAAACTATGATCTGCTGCTCTGGATCTACTTACTTACACCCAATAAACCATTCATTACACTGAATAAAATAAACTAGAGTTCAACATTAGCAAATAAGAAAATGTTCATTAACTGTCATAGAGTAACAGTATTCAAGCGAGTATTCTTAGGTACAGATCAAGGCAAGAAGGCATAATCATTGCTTTCCTCAATTTTCTCAACTTCTTTCAAAGAAATAATCTCCTAGCTAATATCTTAGCTATAATAACCACATTTACATTTGAGGTATTAATATATAAATTGCACACATTTCTATCACATTTAAAAATTGAGATGACACATTCTGTCCCTTTTTTACTCTTACTTAATGTCATCTTGATGCTATTTTAATAAAACATTTCTTAAGTTAACACAAGTTATTTTGTGTCATTTTTTTAAAACCATAATTTCATTAAATGCTTTCTCAGTTCCACCATTCTAAATTATGAGCTCATTTATAATGCAGATGAAAATTGATGCAGAAACTCTTTCAGCAAGGCAATACAAGTAAAGAACAATATACTTATGGATTCTATAAACGTTAATCTAGAAAATAATCTCGATGTGAGATATTAGTAAGGTAGTGAATATGTCAGAGGAATATGTAAACAACCTAATTAAGGAATAAATATAAATTTCATTACTTCACTAACAAAATGTCATTTTTGTTGGAGAATATTTTGAAGTCACCTTCACTTTCTCTGCAGTTTTTTTACCAAAATCAGAAATTATCTCCATGCATATTCAATTCACATGCTATTTTGCACACAATAAGCCATCAATAATTTGCTAGAGAATTGAATTTGATCTTCTATTCACCTTCCAATTATCTTGCTGCATTTGATTTTTCGTGGGGCCTTTGCTGTTTACTTTCCAACTGAGTTCCATTTCAGTAAAATTTCCTTTTGTCCCAAAAGCAAAATTAAGCAAAGATTTAAATTCATAGATTGAATTCTTTTAAGTGATAATATTTTGCAGTCTACAATGAAAAATAACTTATTAAAAGCTTTAAAAATTTTATTAATTATCAATATTAATTCTAAATGTTCAAGTGAAAATGTCCAGAAAACTGAAGACCTCTGAAAGGTAAAATCCAGGTCCATTTGAGATAGCAAAACCAAAACAAATGAAGAGGTAAACCCAAAAGAACAAGGTACATAGGACTGCACAGCAAAAAGTAAAATTTACTGTATGTGAACTAAAAGGTAAATAACAAAAAAATTTTACAGAATATAGCAAAAGTATTATGTAAATGACCATAATTCTGACTCTATCCTGTAATAAGTATATTCCCACTATAAGAATAAACAACCTACGGGGTGGGATGGGGAGGGAGATGGGAGGGAGATTCAAAAAGGAGGGTGTATATGTACACCTATGGCTGATTCTTGTTGAGGTTTAACGGAAAACAACAAATTCTGTAAAGCAATTATCCTTTATAAAATAAATAATTTTTAAAAGAAGAATAAACAACAACAAACAGTAATAAATAAGTGAGAATTTTGGTCCATGGGAAAGAACCAATGGGATCTTTACTAAACAGTCACAGGAAGAACTCTGCCTTCATAGCAACCACATCTGGAATGAATACCAAGGGCCTCGGCTGAAAGAGCCAAGGAAGAAGGGAACACAGATGATTATCAAACTTCAAAGGTGATACTGAAAAACTGAGGAAAGGAGGGGAACTTCTATGGCTCACTAATATCACTTTGATAATGCTACTATGACAGAGCACAGCGAGGGCAGCCCTTAGCATGGAGCCCTTGCTGGGCAACACTACTCTGCCCGTTACTTGGCAACAGGTCCCACTCAGTCATTGGTTGGTGCTACAGTGGGCCCCGCCCACAGGCGACCACCTGTCAGGAAGCCACGGTGGGTGGGGTGGTTAACCAAGAGTGGGGCGCGGCCATGAAGGGGAGTCAGGGAAGAGCAGACCCTGGCCTCCGCCAGCGCCCTCCCGCCCGTTCCCTGGCCTGGGACCAGCGGGTGAGCTGGGCACCCAGGGAGGAGGCCAGAGGTGCGTCACGGAGGCTCCGGAGGCTTCCCCACGGCCACCCACAAGCCGGGGCCTTGAGGCGCTGGGGAACCGCTCTGCAACCTCTGTTTCTGTGAGCGGAGAGCGGCGGCCGTCCGCCTGGGCCACAGACTATGGGCCCTGCCTCCTGCCCCCTTTTGGGGGCCTGAGGAACGGAGGGCCAGTTGGATCCTGGGCACTGGGCTCCTCAGCGATGACGTCCTGATTGAGTCTGGGAACCTGACCCTGAGGGAGCTGCCAACCGAGGTGGGCCTCCTCTTGGCCAGGACCTGGGCTTTGGAGGGTGAGAGCTGTGCCCTGGGACTTGGTGCTTGTTGTCAGGACAGAGAAGAGCATTTGTTTGGTAGAGATTTACAGGAACATCGTCACCTGAATGTGACCTGACTTCAAGAACAAGGATTTCACACCAGGAAGTCTGTACCAACTAACCACGCCCCTACCCACCTTTCCTATAAAAGGGCTTTGTTGAAAGCGTTGGGGGAATTTGGGATTTTTAAAGCATGAGCTACCCATCTTCTTGCCTGGCTCTGCAGTAAACTCTTCTCTGTTCCAAACTCCAATGTCTTAGTGTTGTTTGGCCTCACTGTGAGTCAGACACAGACTTGTATTTTCAGTAACACTACAATGTAGTATTTCTCTAGACAGTTGATTCTACTAAAGTGATAGGCTTGCCTGAGCATTCCCCACAAAAGTTGTGCTTTTTAATCTGTTCTGAGGTTTAAAAACCACATGTCCCCTAGAGCACAGATATAAGGGACTAGGATCCTAAGTAAGAAATAACCTCCTTCGCAGCACTATGCGTGTGTGCTAAGTCACTTCAGGGGTAGTCCAACTCTTTGTGACCCTGTGGACTGTAGTCTGCCAGGCTCTCATGCATGGAATTCTTCAGCCAAGAATATTGAAGTGGGTTGCCAAGCCCTCCTCCAAGGGATCTTCCCGACCCAGGGATCAAACCCACGTCTTGTGAGGCTCCTGCATTGCTGGCAGATTCTTTACCACTAAGCCACCAGAGAAGCCCTTTTCCACACTATAGACACATTCAAACCTTCAAAAGCAATGAACAGTCTTAAATTCTTGGAAAATACAGAGATCAAGAAAAGGATGGGGTTACTTTAGAATGAGTAAAAGTTTCAAGTTTACTTTTAAATTTTCAGAAGAGTACAATGAAATGGCAACCCACTCAAGTACTCTTGCCTAGAGAATTCCATGGACAGAGGAGCCTGGTGGTCTGCTGTCCATGGGGTCGCACAGAGTCAGACACGACTGAAGCGACTTAGCATGCATGCATGCATTGGAGAAGGAAATGGCAACCCACTCCAGTATTCTTGCCTGCAGAATCCCAGGGACAGGGGAACCTGGTAGGCTGCCATCTATGGGGTCGCACAGAATCGGACACGACTGAAGCGACTTAACAGCAGCAGCAGCATGATTCTCAAAAATCTTATGTAATCAAGTATTAGTATTTTTTATCTAGCATTTATAGAGTGGTTCAATAAACTGTCTTATTTTAATAAAGTATGAGAAACAAGCAAATGAAGCCTCAAACAGGTTCCTGACTCATATTTTAGAAGACCTTGGGATTTACCGATTCTACAAAGGAATGAGGTAGGGCAGGTGGTCATACTCATCTCAACCTAAAGTTTTACCTTGTTTAGATTTCTCTTCACTTGTTAGGTACATCAAAAACCTAAATTACTCCCTCTGACATCACCCAGAGGACACACCCTGAATGAAACTAACAACTCCTACTTGAAATCAGAGTAAGAAAAGACATACTATCCACAGTATTTGAGAAAAAAATTTCAGCAAAGTTAAAGGTGGCCAAAATGGCTTCATACTCAAAAGATCTTAGCTTCCTTCATAAAACAGTAATAAAAAAGGAAAGAGGGTATAGAGAATATTTACTGAGCATACACCATATCTAGCTAGGAGTCTCACTCGTGTTACCATTTCAATCTTCTTAACAATAGAGCAGCTTCAGTGCTGCTATCCATATATAACTACAGATGGCGGTGCTCAGTCACTCAGTCGTGTCTGACTCTTTGTGACCCCATGGACATGTATGTAGCCTGCTAAGCTCCTCTGACCATGGAGTTTTCCAAGCAAAATACTGGAGTGGGTTGCCATTTCCTATGCCAGGATCAAACCATGGATCAAACCTACATCTCTTGAGTCTCCTGCATTGACAGGTGGATTCTTTACCACTGATCCACCTGGGAAACCCATACAACTACAGGCAGATATGGATAACAGTTAATTTCTTTAAACAATTTGTTGAGCTTAAGATGTCTAAGGTATAATCAAATGACTTCAAAAGTTATTGGTCTAGCTTTCTGATACATTAGCAACATTAAACTTAACTGTACTATTAAGGAACTTTCTAGCTTCTTAAAAGTGAAGTCGCTCAGTCGTGTCCAACTCTTTGCAACCCCATGGACTGTAGCCTATGAGGCTTCTCTGTCCATGGGATTCTCCAGGCAAGAATACTGGAGTGGGTTACCATTTCCTTCTCCAGGGGATCTTCCCGACCCAGGGATCGAACCCGGGTCTCCCACATTGGAGGCAGAAGCTTTAACCTCTGAGCCACCAGGGAAGCCCTACTTAAACACTAATAAAAGTGATGTTTTAGTATCTTTTTTATAACGTATGAAAAGAAACTTATCAACACCATTCCTACTGCCTAAGGACTAACCAGAAAATATTATCTATCATGCAATAAATTAGTAATAAGTAAATTTGTTGCTAGTTCTTATTTTTATTCAGATGAAAAGTTGTAACCAAGAATCTGCTAGAGCTTAAAAAGTAATAGTAGTATCATTTTATACCATCATCTATCTAAATATATGCCCATAGGAAACACTGCATACTATGAATTAATACTATGAAAGAAAGAAATCTTAAAAATATGTGCATGCTCAAATCAAACAGCTGGTGAATTTCACAATATAATTTTATTAGTGAAAGAAAATATTAGAATATAGCTTCCTCTTACCTTATAAAATAATCATTTCGAATCAGCAAAAGATGCTGCAGAATTGAAATGAAATATCCCTCTGCTCTGGTTTCCTTAACTGTGTTCCACACCATGTTGTAAAGATCATTGACTTCAGTAAATTGATTAAGGAATATGTGGATTTATTTATCCTCTACACCAAATAACTGCAGTAATGTGACACGGAATCTGCTGTGTAAGGCCTCAAAAGATTACTGTCTTACTCTAAAATAGGTATCGTATAGACTAAGCATATAATAAAATACAGAGGGAAACTGTGCAAATGATAACTTCACCTGATACTTTCTGGCTTCTCCTCCACAGTCTACTCTAACCAATCTTACTCTCTTGAGCAAAGACGCTCTGGCAGAAAGTGGTGGAGAGCAGGTCACAAAGGCTGCACTGGGTTCTGGGGCAGCCATGACCGAGAGAGCTGGTGCCAGGCATTACCTACCGTGGTGCTCCCCCGTGCAAGACAGATATGTGGCTCATTTCTGGACAAACACAGACATCTGCAGATGCACACAGCCAGCAAAGGCTCCTAAGAAAATACACGCAAGGTACAGGGCAGAAATAACCAGCAGGCTAAGGGGCCTCCTCCTAAGGCGGGAAAGCACTGGGCAGGGGGGCTCCAAACAGAAAGAACAGACTGCGCAGGTACACATTAAGAGGCCTACAGCATCCAGATTTAAGGTGCCACATTCATTTATATAAGCATGTTTTCATAAAAACACATATAAACTAATAAAAATGTTTACACAAACATCCCTCTGATTCAATAAAGTTTTGATTTTATAACGTTTACCTAGAAATGGCTTCTGAAGTTTAATATTTTAGGGTTAGGGGCTGACTGTTTAAGATTTAGCAGTAATTATTAGTAATTAATACATATTTGATTGGACATCACACAAAAGGATATTCAAATTCAGCTCTAATATCTTCGAGGCGATGGGAGAACTCCATCAAATCTTCTTCCTTATGCTCATCAAAGACTTTAAGTTGGATATCCAAGCCATCATTCTTAATATGTTTTAAATTCTACAGATATTAAATAGAAATTATAAGGAACTGTTTGGTTTTAATAATACACAAAATTAATGAAAAATATAAACAATAAATGAACCACTCAACTTGATTTATAGCATTCAAAGACTTAAAGTGTTAACTAATAATCAAAACTTATCGTCTGTATTTCAAAAATAGATTTTATACTCAAGCCTTTTTTCCCCACAGATAAATTATTCTTGAAAGTAATTTATCTAAATTTCCCCCTACTCAAGTACATCTCTAATTTAAATATTAATAAGGAGACTGCAGGGCACTTACTGGCAATATCTCTTTCAATCCACAACGCATAAATTCATTTCTGATGTGAAGCCTGAAGTCCAAGTCATCAGGAGATGTAACAAGGGCATTGATGAGCTGCATACACGCTACCTATAATAAATTACACAGCAAGACTTAGACTTGGATCAGACATTTAAAAAGGAGTACTAGAACTGAGACATCAAGGCTGTGTTCCAAGTATTATCAAATATCTTCCTTCACAGGTGAGTCTATTAAAACGATAATTTGAATGTAAAATACTTTAGTCAATTCTAAATTATACAAGAAATATATTTTCAGAGGAGTTTTTAATTCACTCCAACCAAAAGTTAAGTTCTTGTCCAAAAATATCATTCCATGCACACAAGACATAAACTGAACACACATTAGTTGAAAAACTATAAATATCCTTAGATAACACTTACCTAAACTAGGATAATAAAATAACTTCCTATTCATCAAGAGAAACCCAAAGACTTTAAGTCAGTAAGAATTAACTAAGGCATAAATTTAGTTAATGGGGTTGCTATAACCAAAAACTGTATTATGAACATTGCAAGGCTAATTACTGGTTTGATCCCTGGGTTGGGAAGATCCCCTGGAGAAGGAAATGGCAATCCACTCCAGTATCCTTGCCTGGAAAATCTTATGGACAGAGGAGCCTGGTGGGCTGTAGTCCATGGGGTCGCAAAGAGTAGAGCACGACTGAGTGACTAACACTTAATTACTTACTTACTTAGTTACTTAACTGACCAGGCACTGGTCCCTGCACTTTGACAAAAATTCAGACCTACTGTATGTTATGTTTATTAAGAAGACATAAAGAAATAACATGGCCAACTGAGCTAAAAATTAAAAACTCATATTTTCTCAACTTTTACCCTGGAACTCCAACTTTCAACTTGGATATCGTTTTTTGTTTTTGTTTTTTTAAATCACTGGCTGAATTGTATCTTTCATTATCAAAAATCTATATAATGAAAACAAAGGAGGTAGTTTCTAGGGAAGCAAAGAATTCTTCGTTGTTGTTGATGGTTATTTTTCTAAGTCTGCATTCTACCAAAAGCCAACAAGAAAGACTAGCCTACTGATCAATATGTTTAACCTCATGCTGTTCTCTAAATTGTCCTTTCTCCATCCCTTAAGGCAAGGTTTATATGAATTTAGAATGCCATTTTGGGATTAAAACACCAACAGGGGTCTGAGTTCCAGCTGGTTGAAATATATTGTAATTGTTCTGTTTGATATCTAAACACTAAAATCTAGCCAGCATGCCTCTACTGTCAAAACCTGAAAGAGAGGGAAAAGAAAAACATATTTAGAAAAAAGAAAAGAAAAACTTAAAACAGAGTCTACCTTTCAGTACATGTTCACTCAGCTGTAAACAGTTCATGTCAAAAAGTCAAGTTTAAAAGGCTTTCTTTGCACTTCCTTGCCAGTCATTACCCAGTACCCACAAATTTTTTTCAGCATTATAAAAGATCTCAAGCAGCATACGAATCATGTTTCTCTACGTACAGAGAAATTAAATTAGCATTAGTCACCAGGTTTCCAGAAAAGATGCAAATTACAGACAACCCAAAGAAAGCAGCAAAAATATACAACCTAAAAATTAGCAGCAAATATCACCTAAATGGAAAGTCAATATGTATAGAACAATATTAGCACCAATTGAGGAGAAAGGGAAAGGATCATCCAAATTGCTTCCAGGAACACTTCAAAGGCAATTTCCCGTAAAAGGAAAAATAGGAAATTGACAAACTGAAATAATGAATTTAATTCTTTAAGATCCCTTCCCAATTCTAATGGTAATTTACCATTATCATGACCTATACCCACTCTTTGATTAATTTATATCCTGTAAATATATGTCTACATACAGTAAAATGTATTGATTTATTTTCTTACAGATGAAAAACTATAATCAAGGTAAAGACCAAAGAGTTCCTTCTAGGTTTTTAATACATACATTGAGATATTTGGACCTGTTTTACCACATGATTTCACACTGATACAGCATACCAGCATATAAATAAATTTCTACAGACAGTAGAGAAGGCTCAGGAACTAGTGAAGGTAAGTAGGTACAATAACATAAATTCACTCTAACAGATTTATGAGAATATACTATGTGAGCATATTGAGACAGTAACAAAAACAAGGACAGCTGAGGAACAGAACTGACTCTCTCAAGGATTAATCGGAAGACAGGCAGCCAGATGAAGGGGAAGACCAAGGTGTTCAGCCCTGGGGCATTCTGTTGAATCACAAGGAATTCAGATTTTCTGAGCAGTCTGTAAAGGTAGGAAGTGGGAGTGCAGGGGAAGGACTCATTAAAGATGAGGCCAGACAGATGAAGCACAGCCTCCTAGGCCAAATCAGAGAGTACTGGTTCAGCTGGAAATAGGGAGAATCATAAAGGATTTCATGCAGAGGAGAGGAAATAACAGAGGTAACAGATTAAGTGAAGAAGTGATCTTAGAATTCCCCTAGTGGTCCAATGGTTGAGACACAGAGCTTCCAATACAAGGGCCACAGGTTCAATCCCTGGTCATGGAACTAAGATCCCACATGCCACACAGCACGGCAGGGAAATAAAGCTATCATAGTGGTAACCTCAGTGAGCAATGAGGAGGTCTTGAGCAACCTTTCTAAAACATGTGATGGCTGGGTGAACATATGGTTGAGACCAAATAAAAGAATTTGCAAGTTCTCCCACCTTTGTTTCTCAACAAGATAGGAAGTGGGAGTATTAACAGACACATGAAATGCAAGGAGAGAAACAAATTTCACAGGAGACTAGAATAAATTCTGCTTTTAAAAATGAAATGTACATTAAGAATCACACATTCATTTAAAAAATTAGTTATTGAATGCTAGGATATTAACAGAAACCCCAGGAAATAATGAAATTGTGATATTCATCATAAGGAATTAATCATCATGTTCTGCTCAATGTTCCAATTACATAGCATATATGATCTCCATTAATTTGCATTAACTATGCCATACTAACAGTTTCAAAGGCAGACAAAAGCTACCTCACCCCAGAACTGATAACTGAAGAGGGTAAGAAAACAGGAGTTTCTGCCCTCCTCCTAGGAGCATCCTAAGTTAAATAAAGGCTCTATCTTTGGGCATCAGACCCTCTCTGTTCATTAGGTTATGCATTTCATTCCTTCCAAGCCTGTTAGTGATGTCTACTAAGGACTTGCTGGTACTGGGGACACAACTATGAAAAGACAAGACAGAAATCACTACTAAAGAAAGGGAGGAGGCAAGACTGACTCCAGGATTTCTGACCAGGGCAATTTAAAAGCTGACAGTCATTTATTAAGATGGAAAATAAATAAGGATAAACAGAGGAAACAGGTTTGGGAAGAAAGATCAGGAGTTCAGTTTTAGAGATGTTAAGTTGGAAATATCTATTATTGATCCTTATCCAAAGAAGTAGAAAAGGAAATTGGATATAGGAGACCCTAGATCAAGAAAGAGATTACCATAGCAATTGCATGTAAAAACCAAATCTCAGATGATC
Organism: Bubalus kerabau; assembly: GCF_029407905.1. Classification (NCBI taxonomy): domain Eukaryota; kingdom Metazoa; phylum Chordata; class Mammalia; order Artiodactyla; family Bovidae; genus Bubalus; species Bubalus kerabau. Next base: position 3,157,521 of record NC_073635.1, on the reverse strand, counting down.
ATCAAGAGAAGAGAAGAGAGAGAGAGAGAAGAGGTCCAAGAACTGGCTGGGACATTTCAGTTTCATCAATTTCAACTTTAGGTTTTGATTTGCAGGTTGGGGAAATGAGTTAAAGAAAAGTAGAAAGCTATAATGTGGTAGAAAACAAACAAGGAGAAGTCTGAAAAGTATGGGAGGAAAGTGCGTCAACAGAGAGAGTGATCAACTGTGTCAAATAAGATCATTACCACTGCATTTGGCAAACTGGTGACTTAACGAGCAGTTTCTACAAAGGGACAGAACTTCTCTTCCACATGGAAAACTCTCTCTCATGTCCCATCAACAACCAGTACATGAAAGTATACAATTAAACTGACCCTCAAATACTCTCCTCCTTACTGCAAACATGTGTTTAGAATCACTTTATTAACACTTTATAACATTTTAGAAACACTGCTTATTGACCTTTGGTTCAAACAAGGTTTCTAACTAAGACATCTTTTACGTGTTAGATCATGGACTCCATTTTAATGATTTAGAAAGTAAATGCTATAAACTTAATTGTTACTCTTGCCCCAATTATGAAAAAGGAAACTTACATGACAAAAGCTACTTTTAACACAACTTCTAGCTATAAAGACATGTCTGCACACATGCACACAGGCCTGCCAGCTAGAATTCAGGATAGCTGAGGATTTCCTCAGGAGTAGCAACAAACTGAAAATGCACTGCAAAAACTGAGACCAGCAAAACCCACACAGCCAAGGATGAGGAAAATAAGTAGCCAAAACCGTAATCACAAATAGTGGGGAAAGTGTCAGCAAGGACATGAACTAGAAAGGGGGACTAATAAACTGTAAGCAAAACTCGCAAAGATATTCAATAAGAGGGACAGAGCTTGTCAAAGGCAATCTTAGAACAAGGCAAATGATCAAAGGAAACTCATTAGAAACAGAAAGAAGTTAAACAGCAAGACAAAGACACACACAGGAATTAACATCACTTAATCAGCAAAGTAGTTTTCTGCCCTTGAAAATGAAGTGAGGAGGTTTCTTCATATGTAAATACATATTACCTAAATTTCCTCTACCACATAATTTAATGTAATGCTATCTATCACTATGTGCAAAACAAAAGGAGAAAAAAATTAACATTTTATGTATCTTTAACTTTCGGTTCCCAACCCTTTTTCAACTAACAAATTTGAGCACAAAATTCCAGGCACACTAAGAGCTGTGATGCTTAAGACCAACCACAGGCTTGTCCGGGTTATGCCAAGGCCAACAACACAGATGCTTTCCTCAAGATTATGCCAAAGCAACGGAAAAGGGATCCAACAAACAGCAAAAGAAAGTATTCTTTAGAAAGCTCACAATTGGGCAACAGGTTCATCCTGAATATGAGGAGATGCTTTCATATGTAAAATGATGGCGATACTACACTGAACACATATCAGCGTCACAAGCTGAACACACTGAACACATATCAGCTTCACAAGCTGAACACAGACTGCAAACCAGCACGGGTAAAGTACTTAAGTAAAAATTCTATCAGAATCTGTGAATACCTGCTATCTGTGCCTGGAAGAAACAGGTTATACAGCTATTCATCTTCTTAGCTCCACAGCAGAAATCATCTGTCTCTCTTTGCACAATCAGATTCCACATTTATCAAGTTAAAATGAGTAAATGATGCTTATAGACAAATATCTTGCCTCCAGTGCAACAATACCCAGGAATTTTAAAATCTCAAGCGTTAATCGAGAATATAAACTAAACCTGACTACTACATTATGAAGACAAACACAGAAAAGGGTGAATTATGTCAGCAAATGTAAAGTCCTATACTTTACTTATATTTCTAATAAAATTTCTATAAATGATAGACACAGTAGAGGACAAGTCAGAGCTTGCAGTAACTGCATATATCTCATACAAATTCAGGCAAATAAATTACAGGATCAAGAGGCTCTAATTTACATGAATGTGAACAGTTGAATTCAAGACAGAACCAGGATTTTTAAATATTTATTCTGACACTCCCCCTGAGATATCCATGAATTCTTTCTGTGTTCTTCCATTTTGTTGAGATTCTAGTATCGCAATATTCATATGAAATATTAGCAAGCTCTGAATTCCTGAGTAACAGTTTCTTAAGAGCTTAAGGAGTATATTTCATTCATCTTTATTGTTCTAATATCTAGCAGAACCCTGCACCACAATCACTGAATAATTAACTGACTGGTTAATTATGAAACTTTGCAGTTACCTTGAGTCATGAGTTACCTTCATCTTTCTGGTGGTCTCTTATAGCATAAGTGAAAAATTGCATTACATAGATTCAGAAAATTGGCAGTATACTCTAGGATAAAAATGTTACCCACTAGTTTACTATACTGAGGTGTGTACTCCAAATGACAATGAGTTTACATTAGAATATTATTTTACTCTTGCTTCTTTAATGTTTATTAGCTTAATGGCATATTATTTACTTGTTCATTTAATACATTAACCTTTTGATTCATACAGATACAGTAACCATACTGTTGCAAGCCTCAATAAAAGTAGTAATCAAAAAAAGAGAGGAATTAAAATAATTTGATCTCTGCATCCTTTTGGAAGGCCCCAACAGTGGTCTTAAAAAATAAAATGTCCAACTATACCCTGTAGTCTTCATTTGGGCCTTCAATAAATGTGAGAATGACTTACTTGATGTTAAAAGTAACTTTACTTAACATTTACTTTTTTGAGGGGGTAGGAGATACTTGAAACAAAAAGAAACAGTAAATCAAGTTATAGGAACTTATATGACCATTCCTTATAGGAAGACCTTTGGTTGTGGGCAAAATTAAACTCGGGTACATTTTGAGCCTAAGGGCCTTAAGAATCTTAACCATGAGGGAAATAAACAAAAGCTAATAAATTTGGCTAAATTCAAACAGGCATTGTAACATTTTCTTCAATGTCATATCTGTCAATTATTGCCCAGTGCCGGAAGAAATATCATTAACCTCAGATATGCAGATGACACTACCCTTATGGCAGAAAGTGAAGAGGAACTAAAAAGCCTCTTGCTAAAAGTGAAAGAGGAGAGTGAAAAAGTTGGCTTAAAGTTAAACATTCAGAAAACTAAGATCATGACATCTGGTCCCATCACTTCATGGGAAATAGATGGGGAAACAGTGTCAGAATTTGTTTTTCTGGGATCCAAAATCACTGCAGATGGTGATTGCAGCCATGAAATTAAAAGACGCTTACTCCTTGGAAGGAAAGTTATGACCAACCTAGACAGCATATTCAAAAGCAGAGACATTACTTTGCCAATAAAGGTCCATCTAGTCAAGGCTATGGTTTTTCCAGTGGTCAGGTATGGATGTGAGAGTTGGACTGTAAAGAAAGCTGAACGCTGAAGAATTGACGCTTTTGAACTGTGGTGTTGGAGAAGACTCATGAGAGTCCCTTGGACTGCAAGGAGATCCAACCAGTCCATTCTAAGGGAGATCAGTCCTGGGTGTTCACTGGAAGGACTGATGCTAAAGCTGAAACTCCAATACTTTGGCCACCTCATGTGAAGAGTCGACTCATTTGAAAACTCTGATGCTGGGAGGGATTGGGGGCAGGAGGAGAAGGGGACGACAGAGGATGAGATGGCTGGATGGCATCACCGACTTGATCGACATGAGTTTGAGTAAACTCTGGGAGTTGGTGATGGACAGGGAGGCCTGGCTTGCTGTGATTCATGGGGTCGCAAAGAGTTAGACACGACTGAACTGAACTGAACATATTTCAAAGCACAGTGATAGCTGAATTGAAGGTCACTGTTCCTGCTCTGGTTCTAACACTTTAGTGAACCGAAACCAGTTATCCAACAGGTAAGCATCTTTCTAGGGGGCTGGCTGTGCTGTGCAGTCTGTGGGGTCTTAGCCTCCTGACCACGGACTGAACCTGCACTCCCTGCACTGGAAGCATGGCATCTTCACCACTGGACCACTAGGGAAGCCCCTCAATTTTTTACATTAAAAAAAAAGGAAAAACTTCCTTTTTTTTAGTATAATGGAAAAAATTGATCCAATCAAATTTGCAAAGACCTATTCTGTAATTGAACTCAATGAAATCCATAGAGACTGAAAAACCTTTTATTTTCCTTTTTTTTTTTCCCAAGTTAAGAAACCTCTGTCACAGACCTATTCTGTAATTGAACTCAACAAAATCCACAGAGACTGAAGAAGCTCCCCCCCTCTCCTTTTTTAAGTTAAGAAACCTCTGTCTTTATAGCAGCCATGAACATGTACTTTTAATCTTTGACTGCAGTGAGTATAAACAACCAACAGCCCCGGCTGCAGCCCTGTGACACCCATCACAACAGGTGTGACAGAGCTGCATTTCCCATGGGCTCCACCAGCCAACCCAGATGAACAGTCTTGGTTCCACAAGGCAAGCTGCAGCAAGAGTATTATTTTCAAATTATCTAATTTAATGTTACATATATTTTACCACAATTAAAAAAAGAGAAAGAAGTAGAATAATGGCTATGTGCTTCAATAATGGGTGAAGAGAAATTATAAGATTTGGGTTATTAGTAAAAACTATGTAGTCCAGACTTCCATGGTGGCCTAATGGTTAAGAACCAACCTTGCAATGCAGGGGACACGCGTTCAATTCCTGGCCAGGGAACTAGGATGCCATGTGCCATGAGTACAGAGCCTGTACACTCCAGAGCCTGAGCGCCAGACTAGAGAGTCCCTGCGCTGTGTCAAAGGACCCTGCAACAGAGCGCAGATCCACGCACCGCAACCAACACCCAAAACAGCCAAATGAACAAATAAACAGTAAAAAATAAGAGTGGTCCACAGAAATACAGCAAAGATCCAGCTATCTGTAAGTATCTAAGAATACTAAGTCAAATTTTGAGAAACCTGGAGGCAATGAAGGATTTAAGTTTATTTAAAGTACGTATGCACGTGTGTGTGTGTTAGTTGCTCAGTTGTATCTGACTCTTTGAGCCCGCCAGGCTCCTCTGTCCATGGAATTCTCCAGGCAAGAAGAGTAGAGTGAGTTGCCATTCCCTTCTCCAGGGGATCTTCCTGACCTAGGGATCGAATCCAATCCCTTGCATTGCAGGCGGATTCTTCACCATCTGAGCTACCAGGGAAGCCCATATTTAAAGTATGTTTACATTTAAATATATTCTGATCAAGCTCAGAAACTAAAGCTGCTTACAGGTTGGCATCAGCACACTGAAGACCAGAGAACCAGAACTGTACCCCTCAGAGCCATGCGGCCCCACAGGCCCTCACTCACATCTGCTTTCTGATGAGGCTCGTTCTCCTCCTCTCTGATGAGAAACTTTAGAAAACACGTTTCCCTTTAAACAGCAGTTAGTGTACTGTCACACGAACCAAAATGAGTGAAGGCTTTGTTCCATTCACGTGGCATCAAGGCACAGCAAGTGTACAGAAACACCACCAAGAGCATCAGACTGAGGGAAAAGAAGCCACGCAGGAGACGGGCGGAGGGGCAGGGCTCTGCTCGCCGCCGCCAGGAAACGCTGCGCGGGGCTCTCAGGGGTCTGAAAGCACTGCAAGTAGAGGTGGAGACCGCCTTTCTTCTGCAAGACCTTTACCAGGCTGTCTTTACAACAAACCACCTTGGAACAGAGACTGCATCCACCCTCCAGCCAAAGGGCAGGCAGACCCAAGCCCATTCTGAAAGATCTGTGCTCCCCAAGCTGAAAATTCCTCTCCTGTGACTCAGCTGCCGTCTCTGCCAGGCCATCACACAGCCCCTTCAAAAACAAAGATTGGACTCAATGTTCTGACCAGCCAGCTGGGAGGCCTCACTGAAAGCACTGTCACCCAGCAGCTTCCCAACTGACAGAGATCCCAACTGGGGGATCCCGAGAACTACAGACAACACATCCCACCCAGGAGCACCTGCACCTTCAAAAGCCAGGCGTTAACTTGCCTCTCGGTACAAAACACGGACGTGCACCTCAGAGGCACGCATAAGAGGTGTTTATCTGTCTGAGGAATCAGGACCTGTACACGTACAGCCTTAGATAGCTGTGGTCATCCTTCTACCCTGAGGCAACTCTGTTTCCTCTGGAAAGTTTCCTGGAGAGAAAGTACATACATGCCCCAGCAGACAGACCCCTACCATGAGACACTAAAGGAAGAGGCCCTGAGGAACATGGCCCTGGCTTTGCCTGGAGTGGTCAGTGACATGGCATCAGCCCCAGAAGGCACTCATCAGCTTCAACTCACTGTCAGGGCTGTCATGGATGAAAGAGTTGCCCCGATGTCCACCTTGCTGAACAAAATCTGTGCAATCATTCAAACCTAAGGTTCAGTGAAACTGCAACAGAAGAAACTAAGAAAGCTTTCTGGAGTCCTAACATAAGACTCTGGAGAAGGCAATGGCACCCCACTCCAGTACTGTTGCCCGGAAAATCCCATGGATAGAGGAGCCTGGTAGGCTGCAGTCCATGGGGTCGCTAAGAGTCAGACATGACCGAGTGACTTCACTTTGACTTTCCACTTTCATGCATTGGAGAAGTAAATGGCAACCCACTCCAGTGCTCTTGCCTGGAAAATCCCATGGATGGAGGAGCCTGGTTGGCTGCAGTCCATGGGGTCGCTAAAAGTCAGACACGACTGAGTGACTGCACTCTCACTTTTCACTTTCCTGCATTGGAGAAGGAAATGGCAACCCACTCCAGTGTTCTTGCCTGGAGAATCCCATGGACGGAGAAGCCTGGTAGGCTGCAGTCCATGAGGTTGCACGGAGTCGGACACGACTGAAGCGACTTAGCAGCAGCAGCAGCAGCAACATAGACTCTAGTGGTTTATGTCTGGCTGGCAGGATCTGCGATCTGAGAGGCAGGGCTAAGGTCAGTAGTGCAGAGCAGCCTCAACCTGCTGCTTGAAGCACTGCTGACCAGCAGGCTTCATCGAATACTCAAGAAGACAAACTGAACGAATCTCATCACAGCCTGTACTGGTCAAAGTAACTGCTGCCCAGAGTGTCTTTGCTCTAATGTGACCCCTCCATTTGGAATCTGGGGCTAACACAGCTGAAACTCGAGCTACTGCTATACCTGTGAGTAAAGGGAGTCCTTTGTTTTAGACCTAGGAGTCCGTGTCTTCGGACAGCAGCACCCCTACAAGGGTGGCAGACAAACACAGCAGGTTATGAGTGGCAAGAAATCACAGATCCTTTGTGCTCTTGACCCTCCCAGCCTCAAGTCCAGGAAGACTGGATCAGGAAGACACAGTGGGAAGGGAAGGTGCAGCATGCTGTCACTGAGGACACAGGCGCAGAGGAAAAGTAAAACAGCCCCCAAAAAACACTCCAGGATTCCCACACTTTGATTCCATTCCTTACAAAAATATACCACAATTCCATCAACCCTATGCCCCAAAACACAGGTTTGAACAAGATAAGAGAGAAAACACACATAGAAAAATTAACTAGAGGAGAGAAATGAAAATCAAACTGTGACAGACACTAGAGATCGGCCCATCCACCTTATTCCAACCCGCCTCTCCAGAAGACACAGGGACCACAAGAGGCTAATCACACAAAGGAAGGCTGAACTCTGTGAGAGAAGCTGTGGGGTGTAGCTGAAGCTCTCCCAGCAGGGTGGCAGAGCCCCCCAGTGCCACCCAAAGCAGGGATTATGAGTGCTGTTTCTCTTGGGACATTCCTGGATGTGGTCTGCTCTCTCCTCTTCTGCATTCCTGCTGCTACATATATCCACACATGGGCCACAGCCTACTAGAAATTCTGTAAGGTACTCAGCCCCATTTTCTGCTTAAATTAACCAGAGAGAATTACTTTCCTTGAAGATGAAAATCTCTGTAGGACACAATTGAGAAAAGAAAGTAATGTACATTTAAGTGCATATTTACATTTATATTTTCTTTTCTGATATAAGACTATAAGGTCTGAAATGGAAAAGTAGGAAGTCCAGAAACACCTGGAGTAACAGGCAAATTTGGCCTTGAAGTACAGAATGAAGCAGGGCAAAGGCTAATAGAGTTCTGCCAAGAGAACGCACTGGTCATAGCAAACACCCTCTTCCAACAACACAAGAGAAGACTCTACACACAGACATCACCAGATGGTCAACACTGAAATATGACTGATTATATTCTCTGCAGCCAAAGATGGAGTAGCTCTATACAGTCAACAAAAACAAGACCGGGAGCTGACTGTGGCTCAGATCATGGACTCCTTATTGCCAAATTCAGACTGAAATTGAAGAAAGTGGAGAAAACCACAAGATCATTCAGGTATGACTAAATCTAATCCCTTAAGACTATACAGTGGAAGTGAGAAATAGATTTAAGGGACTAGATCTGATAGACAGAGTGCCTGATGAACTATGGACAGAGGTTCCTGACATTGTACAGGAGACAGGAATCAAGACCATCCCCAAGAAAAACAAATCCAAAAAAGCAAAATGGCTGTCTGAGGAGGCATTACAAATAACTTTAAAAAGAAGGGAAGTGAAAAGCAAAGGAGAAAAGGAAAGATATAAGCATTTGAATGCACAGTTCCAACAAACAGCAAGGAGAGATAAGAAAGCCTTCCTCAGCGATCTATGGAAAAAAAAAATAGAGGAAAACAACAGAATGGGAAAGACTAGAGATCTCTTCAAGAAAATTAGAGATACCAAGGGAATATTTCATGCAAAGATCGGCACAATCAAGGCCAGAAATCGTATGGACCTAACAGAAGCAGAAGATATTAAGAAGAGGTAGCAAGAATACACAGAAGAACTGTACAAAAAAGATCTTCATGACCCAGATAATCATGATGGTGTGATCACTCACCTAGAGCCAGACATCCTGGAATGGGAAGTCAAGTGGGCCTTAGGAACCATCACTACAAACAAAGCTAGTGGAGGTGATGGAATTCCAGTTGAGCTATCTCAAATCCTGAAAGATGATGCTATGAAAGGGCTGCACTCAATGTGCCAGCAAATTTGGAAAACTCAGCAGTGGCCACAGGACTGGAAAAGGTCAGTTTTCATTCCAATCCCAAAGAAAGGCAATGCCAAAGAATGCTCAACCTACCACACACTTGCACTCATCTCACACTCTAGTAAAGTAATGCTTAAAATTCTCCAAGCCAGGCTTCAGCAATACATGAACCATGAACTTCCAGATGTTCAATCTAGTTTTAGAAAAGGCAGAGTAACCAGAGATCAAATTACTAACATCTACTGGATCATCAAAAAAAGCAAGAGAGTTCCAGAAAAACATCTATTTCTGCTTTACTGACTATGCCAAAGACTTCGACTGTGTGGATCACAGTAAACCGTAGAAAATTCTTAAAAAGATGGGAATACCAGGCCACCTGACCTACCCCTTGAGAAACCTGTATACAGGTCAGAAAGCAACAGTTAGAACTGGACATGGAACAACAGACTGGTTCCAAATAGGAAAAGGAATACGTCAAGGCTGTATATTATCACCCTGCTTATTTAACTTATATGCAAAGCACATCATGAGAAACGCTAGGCTGGATGAAGCATAAGCTGGAATCAAGATTGCCAGGAGAAATATCAATAACCTGAGATATGCAGATGACACCACCCTTATGGCAGAAAGTGAAGAGGAACTAAAAAGCCTCTTGAGGAAAGTGAAAGCGGCGAGTGAAAATTTTGGCTTTAAAACTCAACATTCAGAAAACTAAGATCATGGCATCCGATTCCATCACTTCATGGCAAATAGATGTGGAAACAGTGGCTGACTTTATTTTTCTGGGCTCCAAAGTAACTGAAATTAAAAGACGCTTAATCCTTGGAAGGAAAGTTATGACCAACCTAGATAGCATATTAAAAAGCAAAGACATTACTTTGTCAACAAATGTCCGTCTAGTCAGGGCTATGGTTTTTCCAGTAGTCATGTATGGATGTGAGAGTTGGACTATAAAGAAAGCTGAGCGCCAAAGAACTGATGCTTTTGAACTGTGGTGTTGGAGAAGACTCTTGAGAGTCCCTTGGGCTGCAAGGAGATCCAACCAGTCCATCCTAAAGGAAATCAGTCCTGAATATTCACTGGAAGGACTGATGTTGAAGCTGAACTCCAATATTTTGCCCACCTGATACAAAGAGCTGACTCCTTTGAAAAGACCCTGATGCTGAGAAAGATTGAGGGCAGGAGAAGAAGCGGATGACAGAGGATGAGAAGGTTGGATGTCATCATCGACTCAATGGACATGGGTTTGGGTGGACTCCGGGTGTTGATGATGGACAGGGAGGCCTGGAGTAGTGCGGTTCATGGAATCGCAAAGAGTCGGACACAACTGCGTGACTGAACCGAACTGAAATCCTGAAATAATTTTAAGTTATTGCTGGTACTCAATTTGGCACTTTCTTACTATATTATTTGGAGAAAGAGGTGGAAGTCTGCTCAATTCTATCAAAATCAGAAGCAGTCACATTATTTTCATAATTACTATTATCAGACTCAAGAAAATGTAACAAACGTCCTTTAAAAAGTACTTTGGAATAAATATATTTTGCAATAAAAGAACAATGTGGACTTTTTTTAAATGTTACTATCTCCCATTTTCTCCAATTTAAAGGCAAACAACTGGTTTCTACCTCATTCAGAGACAAAGTTTATTTTTTATTTGATTTGCTAATATCACTCCTGTCTAGTACATTTTAATAAGTGCAACTTATATAGCTAATGGAATAAAATGGGTGCTTAGAGCCTTATTGGAAAACTGATAACTGGCTAGTGCTAAAATATTTTTTATTTGTATTTAATTGAGAAACACCCAAAAAGAAAAGATATTTCGCTATTACTACTACAGTATTGTTTGACGATTTCAAAGGAAATAGAGCACAAGCAATCCCAGAAAAAGAATTTAGTTATCTCCCCCTAAGTTAGCTATCTGGAAAATAATATCTTTACTTTTAACTTCTTACCTGTTAGCTATTTCATATAGTTGGCTTTGTAAGAAGAAACATCCATTAGTGTAAAAACTCTCAACAAAACTATTCAGTAGGGATATTAGAATTTAGCAAAATTCTTCCCATTGTCTGTTCTTAATCAAGACCACACAAATTTAACCTGAACTTATCAGAAAAACAACAAAGAAATTTAAATGATGCTAATGACCTTTACTTCTCAATGAAAATTAAACTTTAAAAATTTTATCAAGAAACTTCAGTGTTTATAGGACTTAAAAAAATAATATTACTAAGCATAACATAAAATATAATTAATAAGGCAATTGGTTTCATAAAAGCAAATATAATCAGCCACCTGCATCTTGGTAACAATTTCTCAAGAAGTGAATTGACTGCATGGCTTCACAGCTGTCCAGGAAGCGGCTGCTGCAGGCCCCTCCTCTCCACCCTTAACGCCCCAACACTAAGGCAAATTATCAGCTGTTTAAAAATATCATCTCCACAAATATTCACAGTAGCATTATAATAACCAAAAAGTATAAACCACTTAGGGCTTCTCAGGTGGCTCAGTGGTAAAGAGTCTGCCTGCCAAGCAGGAGACCCAGGTCCAGTCCCTGGGCAGGGAAGAGTCCCTGCAGGAGGAAACAGCAGTCCGCTCCACTGACCCTCCTGGGAAGTCCCATGACAGAGGAGCCTGGCGGGCTACAGTCCACAGGGTCACAAAGAGTTGGACACTATTTAGTGACTAAGCAACAACAACAAAGGTCAAACTTCCCATTTAATGAGTCAACCCTGTAACGTGCCTAGGCAGAACTTGGCTTAGGTCTTAGCAAGCCCTTCATAGCTTTTCCCTCACACCTTTCAAATATCAAATGATGTAATAATGATGCAAAAAAAAAGTTGGAAGCTCAATTTTATCAAGATTTAACCTTTTATTTTGACGTAATTACAGGTTCATGGCAAGTTTGGGGGAAAAAAATACATATTAGTCCTCAGTACTCCTCACACAATTCCTCCTATTGGTAACATCCTGCATCAGTATAGTACAATACTGAAACCAAGAAGCTGAAATTGCTACTATCCACAGAGATTTTTCAGATTTTACCAGCTTTACACTCAACTGTGGATGGATGTACAGTTCTACACAATTTCATCACATGTACAGATTTCTATAACCATGTGCACAATTAAGATACAGAACACCTTTAATCACACAACATTCCTCCCTGCTATTATTTATAGACATGTCCAGCACTTTTCCAGACCCCATGACAAACTTTTGAAAACCAGTAAAGCAGTAAATTGTTCTTAGAGAACTGTTCTCTATAATTTAGTTTGATTCCAGGAATGGAATCACATTCCATTTGATTTCAAGAATGGAATCACACAGTGTGTAACCTTTTAGGACTAGCATTTTTCAATCTGGATAATTCTCTGAAGATCCATGCAAGTTATATAAATCAGTAGTTCATCCTTTCTAATGTCGAAGGGTATTCTAAGTACAGGTGTACCACAGTGTAACCACCCACCTGTTGAGGGACATCGGGATTGTTCACAGTGTGGAGCTATGACAAATAAAACCACTATAAAAATTTGTGCATGCATTCATGTGTGAATATAAATTTTTTTTAATAAATTTTCATTAAATGGTGCATAGTTAAGTACCAATTTTAATATCAGCATTGGTAATGTTTGCTTAAAAAATGGAAGATCACATTTAATCTCCACTGACTTTGTCTTTTCAATTTACTAAAATACTTTTCAAACCAGGCATTTAGTGAATGCTTCTGTTAAGGAACTAAGCAGTGTACTAAGCATTTGAATTCATATCCTATGTAATCCTTGCATCAACAATGAGCTAGGTACTGAGATTATCGCATCTTGAAACTGAGAAAACTGAAGTATAGAAAAGATTGAGGAAGAGATCTAGAATCTCATTAAGCTAGGATGTGAAAAGCTGGATTCAGATTCAAGTCTGGGTGATTCAAAATTCTATTCATTTCATCATTCCTGTATATGTGTGTCATTAAATACGAAAAGCATGTATTAGAACAAAAAGATGTTTACTTAAACTTTACATGTAACTATCACATTTTATACTGAGATTTTTTAAAATTAGAGATAATATCTAATATGCTGCAGAAATTACCAAAATTAATCTAATAACCTACTGGGATTTGCACAAATACTTTACAAGTTAAAGGTACAAGAGTCTTAGAGGAAAATTCAGATAAAGTGATTGCTCAGCTTTTCTCTACACAGGTTCTTTCAGGTTCACTCTTCATTAGAACTGTGGTGAACAAGAAATCCGGGGCCATTGAGAAAGGAGGGAAGGGGAAAAAAGGGTAAAGGTGTATGAATGAACAGGGCCCAGCCCACAAGCAACCAAGGATCAGGACTGAAGTCAGCAGCAGACATACAGCCCAGCCTCCACTCCCACATGAGGAAGGACGGGCTCATTTCCAGAAGCTCCAGGGACTGGACTCATGCAAGAGTGACCACACAGGACTCAGACCTTCAAAGCTGCCTACTTCCCAGAGACACCAATCACACAGGGCTCATCACTGCCATCAGCAAATGCTGCCATCAGAAGGAGATTCACAAACACCATCCTCAGAAAGGTTATAAAAAATCATTAATTAGGCAATACCTTACTTTCTGGCCTTGGAGTACAAAATGAAGCTGGACAAAGGGTACTAGTTTTGCCAAGAGAAGGCACTGGTCATAGCAAACACCTTCCAACAACACAAGAGAACACTCTACACATGGACATCACCAGATGGTCAATACCTAAGTCAGACTGATTATATTCTTTGCAGCCAAACATGAAGCAGCTCTATACAGTCAACAAAAACAAGACCGGGAGCTGCCTGTGGCTCAGATCATGAACTCCTTACTGTCAAATTCAGACTGAAATTGAAGAAAGTAGGGAAAAGCACGAGACCATTCAGGAATGACCTAAATCAAAGCCCTTACAATTATACAGTGGAAGTGACAAATAGATTCAAGGGACTAGATCTGATAGACAGTGAAGAACTATAGATGGAGGTTCATGACATTGTATAGGAGACAGTGATCAAGACCATCCCCATGAAAAAGAAATGCAAAGAGGAAAAATGGTTGTCTGAGGAGACCTTACAAATAGCTGAAAAAAAGAAGAAAAGAGAAAGGCAAAGGAGAAAGGAAAGATATACCCATTTGAATGCAGAGTGCCAAAGAATAACAGAGAGAGATAAGAAAGCCTTCCTCAGTGATCAATGCAAAGAAACAGAGGAAAACAACAGAATGGGAAAGACTAGAGATCTCTTCAAAAAAATTAGAGATACCAAGGGAACATTTCATGGAAAGACGGGCTCAATAAAGGACAGAAAGAGTATGAACCTAATAGGAGCAGAAGATATTAAAAAGAGATGGCAAGAATACACAGAGGAACTATACAAAAAAAGACCTTAATGACCCAGATAACCACGATGCTGTGATCACTCACCTAGAGCTAGACGTCCTGGAATGTGAAGTCAAGTGGGCCTTAGGAACCATCACTACGAACAAAGCTCGTGGAGGTGATGGGACTCCAGGCGAGTCAGTTCAAATCCTAAAAGATGATGCTGTGAAAGTGCTGCATTCGATATATCAGCAAATTTTAAAAACTCAGCAGTGGCCACAGGACTGGAAAAGGTCAGTTTTCATTCAAATTCCAAAGAAAGGAAATGTCAAAGTATGTTCAAACTACCACACGATTGCACTCATCTCACACACTAGCAAAGTAATGCTCAAAATTCTCCAAGCAAGGCTTCAACAGTATGTGAACCGAGAACTTCCAGATGTTCAAGCTGGATTTAGAAAAGGCAGAGCAACCAGAGACCAAATTGAAAAACATCATTGGATCACAGAAAAAGCAACAGTTACAGAAAAACATCTAATTCTGCTTTATTAACTTCACCAAACCTTTCACTGTGTGGATCACTAAAAACCATGGAAAATCCTTAAAGAGACGGGAACAGCAGACCACCTGACCTGCCTCCTGAGAAATCTGTATTGCAGGTCAAGAAGCAAAAGTTAGAACCAGAGATGGAACAACAGGCTGGTTTCAAATTGGGAAAGGAGTACATTAAGGCTGTATATTGTCACCCTGCTTATTTAACTTCTATACAGAGCACATCATGCGAAATGCTGGGCTGGATGAAGCACAAGCTAGAATCAAGATTGCTGGGAGAAATATCAATAACCTCAGATACACAGATGACACCACATTTATGGCAGAAAGTGAAGAGGAACTAAAGAGCCTCTTGATGAAAGTGAAAGAGGAGAGTGAAAAGGCTGGCTTAAAACTCAACATTCAAAAAAGGAAGATCATGGCATCTGACTGCATCACTTCATTGCAAATAGATGGGGAAACAATGGAAATAGTGACAGACTTTACTTTCCTGAGCTCCAAAGTAACTGCCGATGGTGACTGCAGCCATGAAATCAAAAGACACTTGCTCCTTGGAAAAAAAGCTATGACCAACCTAGATAGCATATTAAAAGGCAGAGACATTACTTTGCCAACAAAGGTCTATCTAGTGAAAGCTAAGGTTTTTCCAGTAGTCATGTATGGATGTGAGAGTTGGACTATAAAGAAAGCTGAGAGCCAAAGAATTGATGCCTTTGAACTGTAGTGTTGGAGAAGACTCTTGAGAGTCCCCTGGACTGCAAGGAGATCCAACCAGTCCATCCTAAAGGAAATCAGTCCTGAATATTCATTGGAAGGACTGATGCTGAAGCTGAAGCTCCAATACTTTGGCCACCTGATACAAAGAGCAGGTCCTTTGAAAAGACCCTGATGCTGGGAAACATTGAAGGTAGTCAGAAAAGGAGGTGACAGAGGATGAGATGGTTGGATGGCATCACCAACTCAATGGACATGAGTTTGAGCAAGCTCAGTGAGTTGGTGATGGACAGGGAAACCTGGCAAGCTGGCAAGAGTCACACACAACCGAGCGATTGAACTAACTGAACGTTTCCTGATTTGTCATCAAATATCATGCTCATTTTTATTAATTTAACACTAAGATCTGGCTATTCTATTCCTACCAAGTTGAGAACAATTAAATGGCTAAAGTATACAGTTTTAAAATAAAATTTAAAACTATAATGTCTAAGTGTAAAACAGATTTACTTCATATCTATTAGCAACCTCAGTTTCCAAATTTTATTATGCATTAAAATCATCTGAGGATCTTTAAAAATTCTCTATAGCCAGGTCACAACCACACCAATTAGATTTTTTAAAATTTGAAGATAGAAATCAGGCTAAAATAATTCCTTAAAGATACTCATGTTTGATTAGCAATGGCTATAACAAAAATTAGAGCAATAAAATTATTGTGTCAAGAAAGAAAAATTAAATGAATATTAGATAGGTAACTTGGGTACTATAATGTTTCAATCTAACATGATGTTTTGGGAGCACTTAAAATATTTGAAAATCTCTACGTGTACCCCAGTCTCTTTACTCATGAAAACTCTCAATTTTTCAGATAGGAGGACTGATACTGAAGCTGAAACTCCAATACTTTGGCCACCTCATGCAAAGAGTCGACTCACTGGAAAAGACCCTGATGCTGGGAGGGATTGGGGGCAGGAGGAGAAGGGGATGACAGAGGATGAGATGGCTCGATGGCATCACCAACTCGATGGACATGAGTTTGCGTGAACTCTGTGAGTTGGTGATGGACAGGGAGGCCTGGCGTGCTGCGATTCATGGGGTCGCAAAGAGTTGGACATGACTGAGCGACTGAACTGAACTGATCTGAACAGCTTCACATGTTATTATTAAATATAAGTCAGTCAGTAAACATTTACAAAACGTATTAATGATAAACATGAAACCTACTTGCAACTGAACTGAATTGTGCCGAAGACCTTCCACAATAGAAGAAAATCTGTCAATTCTTCTTTCTTCTCCAGCTGATGTTAAAGCTTCTAAGACTTCTTCAAGGCTATTGGAAAATTACAAATTAAACTGCAAACAGCAAATAACCCACGTAACTCAAAATTAGTAGCTTAACCTACTACGCTCCAGAGTCACTACTTCTAGGCAAGCAGTAACATTTTATAAGTGTCTTACTGATTACACACCACACAGCAAGCACAAACCATGTTACATATTCATTTATTCCTCATAATAACCCTATGATCATATTTATTTGTCAAACATTTATATAGTGCTTAATACACATCAGGTACTATATAACCTGTTATAAATATTAATATTAGCTAGTTTTAATGTACGTCATTCTATAAAGTAGGTATTATTGCTATTATATTCTGTAAGTTAGGAAACTGAAGCAGAAAAGGGTTAAGCAATTTGTCTAAGGTCTCACATCTACTAAATGGTAGAGTGCTAGAGCAAGGATGAGGATCCAGACTGCTTTTAACCACTACAACTCTACTCTGCCTTGAGTGTAAGTAAATGAACTTCTGGTGGCCAAACACATACAGCAGTAAGTAATTACAGTCAAATATAAAGAATGATGGTTATGTAAGAAATATACGTGCTATTTCTTTAAAGAATACTTATGCTAACAGTACCCGGTATACTGTAAAATCTCAGTTTGTGGACATAGACACTTTAGTCCTAACAGTTCTTTACATCATTTAAACAATCTATCTGAAGTCAAGAAATAATAAAAGTAATATAGAAGTGAAGGAAAAAGAGTAGAAGAGGAAGGAGGAAAAGGAGAAAGAGGATAAAAGAAGAGAAGGACAAGAAGGGAAGAAGGAAGAGAAAAGAGAAGGCACAGGACACAGGGGAGGAGGGGGAAGACACAGGGAGCAGAGGGAAAGAGAGGCAAGGGGAGCACAGAGGAGGCACACCATGCTTCTACATTAAATTCACCCTTGGGTGGCCTTCTTAAAATGGGAAAGTGCTAAAGCTGCATGCGTGGCTTTGCAGGTGGGACTGCAGCAGACTCGGCCTCATCCAGGGAGGCGCACCAGCCACGTGGTGCCTGCTGCCTCCCCAGCAAAGTCCAGCTGAGCAGGGCTCCAGTCAGCGGACCCACAGGCCCCCCATGGACAAGTTTCCAATGTGTGCTGGGGGTTTCACTCACAGGGCTCTGCCCACACTTAGGAGGTCAGAAGGCCATTTCTGTTTGCTCTGTTGGTTGTTCAGTTTGAATATCTTTACCATATATAAAAGGTATTTTAAGTAATTTTTAAATGCTCTCTTGTAATAAGAACACTAATCTTCCTTAAAAAGACAAAAGGTTTATTTTTATCTTTCAATACATGCAATGGCTTTTTAGTTACAGCTTTAGAAATTGTAGATAATGTCTTTAAAGTTTAAACGTTACGATACACTTTATGGTCAACACATTCTACCCTCAACCATTACAGTATCAATTATTCACTAATACTTCTATCTGGAAAAAATCATAAGAAACAGAACCAATCTGTATATTTTTCAAAGTCTTCATTTAGACTGTTTATTCAAGGTCTGCGTTCAAAACAGTTTTAAAATAATAAAGAAATCCATTTTTCATAGAAACATGTCAGTCCATAACTACTGTATCAATTAAGAGAAAAAAATTTTTCATTTCTGTTCAGCCAATATGAATCTAAATAAGCTGCTTAAGTATACTTCATTTATTTAAAATAAATTCTAGACTAAAATAGAATAATGAAAACATTATTGAATCAAACTGTATTAAATTACTGTGTAACGAGAGAAACAAGTTGAGACTTACATGCTTTCCTCCCCTACGATGCACACTGCAGAAAGGAGCTTAACCACATCCATCATCATGCCAGGCTGCTCAGGATCAATGGCTCTGGCTAGCAAAGAAAGACTCCTCTCTTCACTCATAATTCTTTCCAAGCCATACTACAACATTTGGAGAAAAAGGGTTAAATTTTAGTGGTTAGTTAAAAAAAATACTGCCCTGAAGAAAATGCAGTTATTAAAAGAATGTTTATAAGAAACTATACTTGTACATGTAGTAAAGTGAGAAAATATAAAGAATGTATAACATTCTAAAAAAAATTCATGTAACTATTCCCTTTACATTAAAAACTAAAAAAATCAATCAAATACAGATGACCGCTCACAGGTAATTTTCAGCAACATAACTGAAAATTATTAGATAGGCAGGTGGCCAACTAGAGAAAGGGAAAAGCAGTGAGGAATACTGAGATCCCCCAACAGGCACACACAAAATGCACAGGAGGAACTCTCCTGCGGGAAGGAAGGCTGGTAGGAGGTACAGGACCACAGAGCACTGTCCCAGAGAATTACAGTGTGAACCCCTGGCACTACATAAAATGCCAAGCAAAAAGTAAAACTCATTTTAATAGAAGCGTTTCAATATATCCAAAAGGTCATCATTTCAACATGTAATCACTACAAAACATTTACTGATGAGATATTTTCACTTTTTCTTTTCTCCTAAGTATTCAAAATCCAATGTGTATTCCACACTCAGAGCACATCTCAGTTCAGAGTGGTCACATCTCAAGGGCTCAGGAGCCACACGTGATAACCGCATTCCACAGTGCAGGGCTAGACAGTAACACTTGGTTCATAAATGGGCAGAAGCTGAAGGGTGATTTGGGCCGATACCATGTAGAAACTACTGCAGAATATATGTATTCTGATCAGAATGATATTTTGTCATCAGAAAGACAACACATAATATTAATATAAATGGGATGATTTTGAATGTAAACAAGGTTTGTTTGCTACTGCTAGGATGTCACATCCTACTGGAAGATAAGGAATTATGTTAACGACTCAGTATTTTGATTTAAAGATGTATACCTCTCTTAGGGCCCACTTACAATCTATGGGAGATAAGTATCAAATAACAGAGGATGAATGAAAACAATACAACAGTACTATTTATTTACCCTACATCCCAGAGGATCCTTTTAAAGAGTGAGAAATTAGTTGAATAGAATTACTATTAATACCAAGCTCTAAAAAGGACCTTAATCCCAATTAAACTCAAAATTAGCATTAGATATCAGTATCACCAGGCTTCCCTGATGGCTCAGAGGTTAAAGCTTCTGCCTCCAATGCAGGACACCTGGGTTCGATCCCTGGGTCGGGAAGATCCCCTGGAGAAGGAAATGGTAACCCACTCCAGTATTCATGCCTGGAGAATCCCATGGACAGAGAAGCCTGGTAGGCTACAGTCCACGGGGATGCAAAGAGTCGGACACAACTTAGCGACTTCACTCACTCACTCATCAGTATCAAAGTTAAATCTATAACAAGCTTAGATCCAAATGCTTTGAGTGCTATGAAATCTTATTTATCTCTCCTATCTTGTAAATGGCATTTATTTAAAGAAGCTTCACATTGTAGTGAAATATTGCACTCACTTCAAACCGCTATCTAAGGAACACAGGTAAAAAGAAGGAAGTACAAACAGAAGGGCCAAGGGCCCCAGGGTATGATTTCTGAAGTGACTTCTCTATTCTGTTGGCCACAAGGAAATGTTTACAAAGAAGCAGCCAAGAAATGCTCACTTTTGTGATATCCTAGGCTGTTTCATACCTGGAAACAAAGAAAAGCAGGCATGGAGCCAGAGACTATAACATGCCTTGACAATCATTCCAGGGAATTGTCAGAGGTTTGTAAATTATCACTGTGACCCAATTCAAAAAGTCAATCAGCCACTGATTACCAAGTACCAAAAGGCTGGCTCTGTCCTAATAACCTGAGGCTAGCACTTCCCTGCCCTTCCCACACACTGGGCTGGCCTGGGCCAGCACCTGCCTTTACCGCATCAGAATGTGCCGGGAGCCAGCGAGAGACATTCCACTCGTGACAAAGGTCATGAGGAAGGAGGCTCGGCATACGCAAAGGCAGGATCGAGCCTCAGGAGTGCCCCCGGATATTCTCGAGCATCTACCCCCAAAAAACCAGAGTCTGCCTACTTTATTGCTTTGTGCTCTCACCTCTGACTGTACTGGGGGCTGTCCCCCACCACCATCTCACTCTGTCAAAGAGTTAACTTACAGCTCCAATTAATAAAGTTCCTGGGCAACTAGGAGTGTTTAAATCCAAACCCCTCAGATGGCTCTCTAACTCGCCTGACAAGTTTACCCGGACTCCTACAGCTATGCATACGGTTGTTTACAGTCTCCCAGCCTCGAGAGGCACGGGAAGCTTAAGATATTCAAATAGCTTAGAGCCTCTCAGAGAGTTAAGAAACTGTCAGAATAAAACTAGTAAAAGATTTCATTGATGAGCCAATGCTTGTTGCCAAGTTTTCACATCCCCTGAATTGTATCCTTGAATACGTATTAATTAATAGTTGGTATGTAGAAAAAAAAAGTAGTGGCCTTGGTGTTAGTAACTTTAGACCCTTAAGGTAATAAATTCTTTCCTTTGTTGTAAACCCATTACACATCCACCCTATAGGAATGCAATTTTATCTTCGGAAGATGGCGCCAAACCTTAAAATAATTACTCTTAGAGAAAATAAGTCTTTGTTGATAAGTCTTTGTCAAGAGTCATAAAATGTTAATAGGCCTTCCGACCAGAAGATGATGTAAATCACCTAAACCATTTGTATACGATAAATTTGCAGGAAAGAAACCCTGGTTTTTGATAAGGATCAAAGACTGCTGACTTTGCATCCCCTATTATCCTCTATGTGTAACTTAGGGTATAAAAACCCCTGTTGAAAATAAAGCTACAGGCCTTGCTCACCAAAGCTTGGTCTCCCCATGTCATTCTTCTCCTTAACTTCCAGCTGAGTCTCCATCTGGAGCGCGGATATCCTCTGCGACCATTTATTTGCCTGGGCTTCTAAGACCCACTCGAGAAGGTGTCTAAGGTGGGGCACCTTCCGCTATTCGAGAGGGCGCCTGCCGGCTCCATGGTCAGAGCTAACCTGGTGTCACAGGTTATATTGATTTTCCGTGTAAACCAAGCTACTCAGCTTCTTTTCTCCACTGAATTTTCCTACTGAGCTATCCTCATTCTATTACTCTTTATATCTTTGATAAATAAATAAATAGGTGGCCGAAGCCATCTCTCCTTTGAATACCCTGGATCAGCCGGGGCTGGACCTCGGCAAGAATGGGAGCATTCCCTGGTTCCCGCCAGCGTCCTGTGAACTCAAAGCTTCTTCACAGGCAATATTCTCTTGACTTTGCTAATAGAATATTGGACGGTGCTTGTTTTGAGACTGGAATGAGGCCAGATTACCACAAATGAGTATCTAAAGACTGAACTGCTTCCTACTTCTATAGAATTTTTCTCATTCGATTATTTAAAAAAATAATAATAATAATAAAACAAAACCCATGGACTGTGAGAGAAAGTCAACTTACCAGCACTGGCATTCAAAGTGCATTAAATAAAGGCTACTATAAGGTTAGAGAGATGATGGCAAATTGCGGAAGGTCTGAGAATGTCTCTCCACTGAATGTCAAGGATCCACTTCAGATTATAGGAAAACACACACATTCTAAACTGAGAACCAGTGCCAGGTTCCATTTGCATTCTACTTGAGGCCTATTATTACTTAAGAGATGGAATTTCGGGCCACTGAAGTTGTGTTCGATGGGGGAAGGTGAATCCCCTAAATCCTGTGTAGCATGCCTAACACACGAACACTAGTGCTGAATAACTATCCACAATGAGTTAATCCCAGCAGAAAAGAGGAAGAAACTGGCTTCAGGAACAAGGCGAGCTAGCTGAGTGCCATAAGAAACACACCAAAAGCTATCTTGGCTTTTATTTTCTCATAAATAATCAAAATTTTCTTCTAGTTAAAAACTACTATAAACTTCTATTTAGTATTCTATTGCATGCAATGCTATTAGATTTGCTCATAATAGGTATCATACTTGTTTTTTCTCTTAAAGACTATATTTTTCATCATTCAATTAACTTTTATACAGATTTCACAGTAGGTACGGGGAAAAAAAATTAACCAAAAGATCCCACATACAATTAACTTTACAATTCAGACATTATAATACTAATTCCAAGTATCAGAAAAGTTTTTTAGTAACTTTTTATTTGTATCAGCATGAGTGGTAGCAATAAATGCAAATGATAATATATTTAATGTATATACATAAACTATATATAAACTCCATATACATAAACTAGAAACAAAATGATCCACTACTATAACAATTAAATCACATTATATTAATTAGAATATAAACACATAAAGTTTACTCTCTTTCCAATTTGATCTCAAACCAAGTAAGAATATTATCTCCTATATAACCCCTCACTTTAACCATGACATTCTTCTCAAATTCAAATTATGATTCAAATACCCCTTTGGTTTTTAAAAAACATTCCTGAGTTTTTTAACTCAGCTTTCACCACTGAAATTCCCAATTCATATTCCTACTTTAGGAGGACCCACCCCCACCCCAACTGCCGCCACAGCAAGTATTACAGGCTCAGTTGGGAAACCCCTTATTAACAGTCTGATTCCTTTATTCACTCACTCAACACATGCTCTACAAAAGCTACATAATATAGCTAAAATCAAACTCTCACAGAACAATCAGTTCAATATAGAATGGGGTTGTGATTTCTATAACAGAAATTTTCCCTGAAATTATATCTGATTAGAGAAAGCATGGAGGTTAAAAATATTTCAATGGCTAAAAACAGGAATTTAGGCTTCAGAAAATGATGAAAAATTCATAAATAGTCCAGTAAGAAAAATAATTAGAAAATGTAACTTTTTGCTGCATTTAATCAATAGAAAAGTAAATGTTAATCATTTAACAAGTACTTAAGTATGAAGTTCTCTAAGGATTTATTTTTAAAATGAATATTTAAAAATTATCAGAACTATACATTTTGCCATAAAACACACATCATCTACCATAGGTAAAATTTCCTCTCCCACTGTCTAATGAACGAAAACACTTATCATTTTTGCACACGATCAGGAGGTAGATGCATTTAAATGTTAGAGCTAGAGACACATCCTGGAACAGAGCTAACTTCTGCAGTTAACAGTATGAAAGAAAAGAAACACTGTTAGAGAAACCGAACTTCAGTACAGGGCAAAACCATTTCTCTCTTCTAATGTATGCTCCTTAAATATTCAAACTGCAGATTCGCCATATTATATTTGGTTTCAATATTACAGCTGACTCTTGCACATCACAGGGACTACGGGCACCAACTCCTCAGGCAGTCAAAAATCTGAGTATAATACTTGATTCCCCAAAAACTTACTTACTTAGCCTACTCTTGACTCCTTACCAATAACAAAAACAGTTGATTAACATATTTTATATGTCAAATGCATTATATACTATATTTTTAAAATAAGGTAGAGAAAAGAAAATGTTATTGAAAAAAACCATAAGGAAGAGAAAATACTTTTACAGTACAAATATGTATTTATTTTAAAAATCCTCAAGTACGTGGATCAGAGAAGTTCAAACATGCATTGTTCAAGCATTAGCTGCACTTGCATTAAGTATCATTGCTCCACCTCTGGGATCTGTTCATATCTGTTCACATTAATTTCATTAAAGATTTAAATTCCTAGATTATAAAAACTAAGTTTTTCCAACTTAATTCTTTGGTAATAAGTATTACTGAAGATCATATTTAATAATCATGTATGACTTCCAAGCGGATTCATGCTATACTTTTGAAAATTAAAAAGGAAGGAAGGGAAGAAGAAAGGGGAGCCAAAATGCAGACAGACAGCGAGGTACTGAGGTAGGGAGGAAGGACAGGAGGAAAAGAGAATTAATCTGTGTACAAAGAATGAAGCAGCAGAAGAGGGTCTATTCATCCCCAAGTATCTCCTGTTGATACACAGTTCATTTGACACAAAACCAGAACAACACAATTCAATATTTTTCCATTATAAACTGAAGAGCTTACCAAAGCAATACATCACTTTGGTGCAAATTCTGTATTACATAACTCTACTTCATAAGAATTTCTGTAAGAACTAATAAAGAACAATGCATCTACCTATGTGCATACCTGGGTATTCATCAAGGCCTTCAGACACTGTATGACTTTGTGCTGATTCTTCTTCACAATTGTTTCTTGTCTGCATGAAAGATATCAGTGTTGGAATCATCCATGGACATGCAAATGCAGCTTAACTGGAAATAATGATTAGCAATACTTACATTTTGCCACTAATCAGCTTTTCCAAGATGTCCAGTAATAATCCAAGCCCCTCATGTCCAAAGCTTTCCACCCAACTGAAAAACAGAAAAACCGACAGTCTTATATTAAGTCAGTATTCGAGTTTTATCATGATAATGACATATACTCACAAATATTCTGCACTTGTGATAATCTAGTCATAAATACAAAAGAATAACATCGTAATATAAAGGTATTCATGATTCACAATCTTAGTTGTGAAAGCAGCAGCAATGATGGGACAGCCAATGGGATGCGGACCCCAGCTTGCACTGAGCTTTGTGAGAGCTTCGCATGCCCAGAGCGCCCCTACCGCATGTCCACTGACATCACATGAGCAGTTAAAACCTGCCATGTTGGAAGTACTGACATGACAGAAGCAGCTGACGCTGCTGGTCAGAGCACCACCGCACCCAGAGAGCTGGTGGTTAAACATTCACCAGCTCACCACTGGGCAAGCCCCAGTCTGGACTGTTCCGAAGAGCAGACACTGGGCAAGGTAGCAACATTGGAAAAGAGAGGACTCTGGTCTACATAAAGAAAAAGATTACTGAAAAATGTAGTCAAAATACTGTAAAAAGCATGTTCTATGAGAATTTCCCGAATCACTAAAATACATCCTTATACATGTTAACAATTTCTTAAAATTTCAAACTTCAACTGTATTTTTCAAAAAAGCTTCATCATTATTTTTAAATGAGTATTCTCATCTTGACACAACCACCTCCATTCTGTAAACCCATTAATATAATCAGAGTATGTATGTAATTGGGATTTCCACTGGTGGCTCAGTGGTAAAGAATCCACTTGGCAATGAAGGAGGTATGGGTTCAATCCCTGGGTCAGGAGGATTCCCTGGAGAATGAAACAGCCACCTACTACAGTATTCTTGTCTAGAAAATCCCTCGGACAGAGGAGCCTATGGTCCATGGGGTTGCAAAGAGTCAGACACAAATGAGCGACTTCATTTTCACCTTCCCTTAGCAACTAAAGAACAACATGTATGTAATTAGGATAACTCTGCCAACAGACAACAGCTCACACCTATTATAGTAAAACTACCCTAGGAGAATCAGCGGTGATCTGGAAAACCTAGCACAATAAATAAAATAATAGTAACAATTTATCTTCTAAAAAGTGGGGGAAAGGCAGGTAAGGTAGTCTGGTATTCCCATCTCTTTCAGAATTTTCCACAGTTTGTTGTGATCCACACAGTCAAAGGCTTTGGCATGGTCAATAATACAGAAATAGGTGTTTTTCTGGAACTCTCTTGTTTTTTCGATGATACAGCGGATATTGGCAATTTGATCTCTGGTTCCTCTGCCTTTTCTAAAACCAGCTTGATTTTAACCACCACCCATAAAAGAATCTGCCATTTAGATTGACAGACTCTTCTCAAACTGTTTTACTCATCTCTTATCCATAAGAATAATTCAAGAATGCACTTAACAAATTACCTGTAGTCATTTCAAATCTACTTTCACGTTTCATGAAAACACCTATAACATCCCACTTAACTCCTTGATGACATCCTATTCTGTACTTATTCTAATTTCACTTGCAGCAGGGAAGCTTGAAATCAAACACACAAGAAGTAATTAGAGGGTTTTTTGAGAGCTGGCACTAAGATATGTGGACAGACTCTGCTCATCAGGCCCTTAGTACTTCACAGTAAAACTTAGTGAATTTTCAACAATCTCTGTTTTCAAAAGTATACCCATAAAAAATATTCTAAAGCTAATATAAATTGGTTAAGATCATTCATACTTATATAACTTTTAATCGTTATGGAAAATAAACTTGCTACTCCTAAAACTGCCTTATAACAAAATATACAGATACTTTAAAATTATACTAATGGAAAAAGAAGATACTATTGCACATAATTCCCAGGTGCTGCCAGTGGTAAAAAACCCAGCTACCAATGCAGGAGATTTAAGAGACACGGGCTTGATCCCTGAGTCAAGAAGATCCTCTGGAGGAGGGTATGGCAACCCACTCCACTATGCTTGCCTAGAGAATCCCATGGACAGAGAAGCCTGGCGGGCTACAGTCCATAAGGTCACACAGAGTCGGACACAACTGAAGCGACTTAGCACACACACACGCATGCACATAGTATGTTCATGTTGGAGCCCACTATAAAATTTAGGAAGTATATCAATCCAGGTAAATCAAGTCTGACAAATAATATTAATAGAACTGAGCTATTTCAAAAATTTATCATTACTAATATAACAACTAATAATAGAATACTGGGATCCACAGAAGTTCTCAAATCAACTATTTCTGGACAAACTAAATAACTGTTTTCTACAAAGCAGAATATGAGTCATTACAGTAAAAATCACACCCACTCATGCATATTCAGTTCAGATCAGTCACTCAGTCATGTCCAGCTCTTTGCAACCCCATGGACTGAGCATGCCAGGCTTCCCTGTCCACCACCAACTCCCGGAGTTTACTCAAACTCATGCCCATTGCATCGGTGATGCCATCCAACCATCTCATCCTCTGTCATCCCCTTCTCTTCCCACCTTCAATCTTTCCCACCATCAAGGTCTTTTCAAATGAGTAGGTTCCTCGCATCAGGTGGCCAAAGTATTACGCATGAACTAATTCTCTATAAAAGCTGAATGTAAAGAAGCACTATACCCTGTTACTTTGCATGATAAGCCTTTAACTCATGGTGGGAATAACAAAATCAGAGAGGCTGGCAACAGCCTTCTGAAAGCCAGACTACACTTTACATTTTGTAAAACATACCAAAAACAGGGCAAGTCAGACAGGATGCAGGGAGAGGAAGCTAAGATGCTTGATAACAAAACAAGCACTAATATTTAAACATAAAATGAAAGCTGGTGAATGCAATTACTGAATATGTAATGGTTTAAAACAAAATAAATGCATAAAAAGGTTTCTTGTTTTTCTTAAAAATTTGCAAGACCAACATATTGTATTAAGAAGTAGTCACTCACAAACTCATGGTCCCAAAAGCTTTGCCCTCACCCCTACAATTTTCAGCAGTTATTTTTAAGAGTAGGGGCAAATATCACCTCCTATCTTTCCTGGAAAAGATGTTCAAGATAAAAAAGTGATATTGAGTAGGTAGGTCTGCACTCCTGACAGAAGTTTATTAAAATCCATAGCTTTCTACAGAAGTGAAAAATTTCTCATCATCAATGTAAGAAGCAACCTGGAAAAAAAAAATTATCAACTGATCTATAGACAATGAATCTTCAGGAAACAAAATCTGTGCTATGTATTCTGTGCCTGTCAGCACAGTGTCATAGGGCACCATGTGGTTTAACTAAAATTTGCACTCATGAATGAAGAAGCTCTGTGCAACTGTTTTTTATTCATGAATAGAAATGACAGAGATTAGTATGACATTTGTAATGGAAAAAAAATTGCTTTAAAACAGCAAAAAGTAACATGCTAAGTACTAATTTAACACAAAAGCTACCTCTTAAAATTATACGACAGGAAATACCAAACTCTTCTCTTTTAATTGCTTCAAGAATTCTAAGTGTATTACCATTTAGCACTTCCTAGAAGGGTCTCAATGCAGAAGAAAAAAAAGAGGTGAAATACTAACAGAAGAAGAAAGAAAAAAAAAAAGAGGAGGGAGAGGGGCAGCTGGTCTTGGATTAAATGTTCAAACCACCTTTAAATGTTCAAAGAAGCTTAGGCTTTGAAACTGTTACTGCTTCCAGACAGAGGATGACATCAAAAGTGCAAAGTGGTTTCTGGTGTATTTTTGGCTTTATGAAACAAATACAGTCACCTCAAAAAGCAAAAATGGTAATCGGGTCTCATATTTACTTCCTGGCCAAAGAAAAGCACTATCTGTTTCCTACAGACAAAAGTTATTACCTCTCTTTCCAAGTGTGAGCTAAAAAAGAAAAACTCACAGATGGTCAGAGGTGGAATAAACCTACCAGATAGGGACCCTTTCTTATTTGTGTTTAAATCACCTGACACAGACTAAGTCTGGCACAGATTCAAATGGTTTCAGAACGAAGCTGAAGAACCTCCCACTTTTATACAGAGTTGATCCTTGAACAACACAGCTTAAGGTCACTGACCCCCCTACTTAGTCAAAAATCAGTGTATGACTATAGTCAGCTCTCCATATCCATATCTGGGGTTCCTCCATATCTGCAGATTCAAGCAACCTCAGATTGTGCAGTATAATAGTATTCACAACCGAAAAAAATCCACTTATAAGTGGACTCATGTGGTTCAAATCCATCCTGTTCAAGGGTCAACTGTATAGGTAACAGGTCACCTTAAGAGAAGCTAAGGTTGCTTGAAACAGCATCTAGGTCTGCCAATGCCCAGGCTCCTGCCCTTAACTTTATACATGTAGCAACAGGCACCAAGTGACGACACACTCCATGCAGCGTCACCGAGCCTGGCTCAGCCTTCGTGACAGAAACATCGATCCTGACCCCAGGACTAGTTCTTGTCCCTCCTGAACCAAGGATGGCGAACCTGAGTCCCTGTCCTACATCGCACTTTAGGACTTGACTGCTGCTTGAAGGTTGACGTTTCACCACTACTAAAACAACGGTTCGTTAATCAAGTCAGTCAGCCGTTAGTAGGGGCTCACTGTGTGCTTCATACTGCACTCAGTTCAGTTCAGTTCAGTCGCTCAGTCCCGCCCAACTCTTTGCGACACCATGGACTCCAGAACAGGCCTCCCTGTCCATCACCAACTCCTGGAGTCCACCCAAATCCAAGTCCATTGAGTCGGTGATGCCTTCCAACCATCTCGTCCGCTGTCGTCCCCTTCTCCTCCTGCCCTCAATCTTTCCTAGCATCAGGGTCTTTTCAAATGAATCAGCTCTTCACATCAGGTAGCCAGAGTTTCAGCTTCAACATCAGTCCTTCCAATGAACACCCAGGACTGATCTCCCCTGGGATTGACTGGTTGGATCTCCTTGCAGTCCAAGGGACTCTCAAGAATCTTCTCCAACACCACAGTTCAAAAGCACCAATTCTTCGGTGCTTAGCTTTCTTCACAGTCCAACTCTCACATCTATACGTGACCACTGTAAAAACCATAGCCTTGACTAGACAGACCTTTGTTGACAAAATAATGTCTCTGCTTTTTAACATGCTGTCTAGGTTGATCATAATGGTCATAAATTTCCTTCCAAAGAGTAAGCGTCTTTTAATTTCTTCACCATCTGCAGTGATTTTGGAGCCCAAAAAACTAAAGTCAGCCACTCTTTCCACTGTTTCCCCATCTATTTGCCATGAAGTGATGGGACCAAATGAATGAGAAATACAAAGCTGAAAAAAACATGTTCTCTGCCCTTAAGAAAATTCACAGACTATTGGTTAAAAGAAATGTCAAGCAAAATTATGCCCATAATGTAAGTAGCACTATAATCATGGCAACAAAGGAACTGAAGGTGCGGCAGCATCGACCTCTCCAGGGGCCAAACAGGCTGATGTCTGCCTTGAGTTTTAACAGAATCAGTGACAGAAAAAAATAGAAGTTGCTAAGCCAGAGGGAACACATGCAAAACCATTAAATACGAAAGGTAAGGCCTATGCCGAGCACAAGTGGCTGGATCAGGGCCTTGAAAGAAACACATAAGAAGGACCTTGTGTAAAACCTATACACAGTCAGCACTTCATATCCACCAGTTCAACAAACTGCAGAACGAGAACATTTGAAAAAACAAAAATTCCAAAAAGTTCCAAAAGGCAAAGGATGAACTTGCCACATACCAGCAACTATTTACATAGCCTTTCTGTTGTATTAACACCAATTTGCCTAGCCTAATTTACATTGTATTGTGTATTATAAGTAATCTAAAGATGATTTAAGGTATACAGGAGAACGCATATAGATTATATGCAAACACTACTTTATGTAAGAAACTTGCACATCACCAGCTTTTGGTGCTGACCACACACATGAAGGAATGATTGAACGATGCCACGGGCACTGACAGGCCATGACAGGGGAGGCAGCCACCACACGGTGCACGTGTGCCAGGCAGAGTAACCCCACTCCCGTCCCACTGAGACGGTCACGTCCTAACACCGGAAGCTAGGAAGGCATTGCCTTGCACGGGAAATGGGAAATTAATTACAGAGTTATGATTACTATCATATGACTTTAAAATAGAGAAACTAGATTATCCAGAAGAGCCAAATATAATTACATAATTCATTAAAGCTGAGACCCTTCCCCAGCTGGGTTAGAGAGATGATACGGAAAAGAGATTCCCAGCTTGAGATGGATACAACATGCCTTCAGAGGCTGTAAAGTTGGAGGAAGGGGCTATGAGCCAAGGAATGCCGGGGGAATCTAAAAGGTTGAGACAAGTATAAACTGACAGCAAGCAAGGAAACATGGATGCCAGTCCCAGGACTGTGGGAACTGAATTCTGCTAATAACCCCAAAAATCAAGCAAACAGAGCTGGGTCTTCTCATTCTTGAACACAGGATATCTCTTCATTTATTTAGACCTTCTCTGATTTCCTTCATCATAATTTTGTAGTTTTCAGCATATAAATCCTATAGATAATTTGTTAAATTTACAATAGAGTATTTTTGGAGGAGTGAAAAAGTGCTGTTTTCCAAAAGTAATTGCTAGCATACAGAAAAACAATGTATCACTTTGTTCAGGTGAAAAAAAAAAACAGACAATAAAAATATACCCTCTGAGGAAGCTCTATACAGTCAGCAAATACATGACAGGGAGCTGACTGTGGCACAGTCAGACTTAAATTGAAGAAAGTAAGGAAAACCACGAGATCATTCAGGAATGACCTAACTCAAATCACTTAAAATTATATAGTGGAAGCGACCGATTCAAGGGATTAGATCTGACAGTCAGAGTGCCTGATGAACTATGGATAGAGGTTTGTGACATGTACAGCAGGCAGTGATCAGGACCATCCCCAAGAAAAAGAAATGCAAAAAAAGCAAAATAGCTGTCTGAGGAGGCCTTACAAATACCTGTGAAAAGAAGAGAAAGAAAAAACAAAGGAGAAAGGGCAAGATATGCCCATCTGAATGCAGAGTGCCAAAGAATACCAAGGAGATATAAGAAAGCCTTCCTCAGTGATCAATGCAAAGAAGTAGAGGAAAACAAAAGAATGGGAAAGACGAGAAATCTCTTCAAGAAAATCAGAGATACCAAAGGAACATTTCATGCAAAGATGGGATCAATAAAGGACAGAAACGGTATGGACCTAACACAAGCAGAAGATATTAAGAAGAGGCATAAAGAATATACAGAAGAACTGTACAAAAAAGATCTTCATGACCCAGATAACCACGATGGTGTGATCATTCACCTAAAGCCAGACACCCTGGAATGTGAAGTCAAGTGGGCCTTAGGAAGCATCACTAAGAACAAAGCTACTGGTAGTGATGGAATTTCAGCTGAGCTAGTTCAAATCCTAAAAGATGATGCTGTTAAAGTGCTGCATTCAATATGCCAGCAAACTTGGAAAACTCAACAGTGGCCACAAGACTGGAAAAGGTATTTTCATCCCAATTCCAAACAAGGGTAATGCAAAAGAATGTTCAAACTACCGCCAAACTATACTCATTTCACATGCTAGCAAGGAAATGCTCAAGATTATTCAAGCTAGGCTTTAACAGTGTGTGAACTAAGAACTTTCAGGTGTTCAGTTCAGTTCTGTCACTCAGTCGTGTCTGACTCTTTGCAACCCCATGAACTGCAGCACTCCAGGCCTCCCTGCCCATCACCAACTCCTGGAGTTCACTCATGTCCATCAAGTCGGCGATGACATCCAGCCATCTCATCCTCTGCTGTCCCCTTCTCCTCCTGCCCCCCATCCCTCCCAGCATCAGAGTCTTTTCCAATGAGTCAACTCTTCGCATGAAGCGGTCAAAGTACTGGAGTTTCAGCTTTAGCATCATTCCTTCCAAAGAAATCCCAGGGCTGATCTACTTCAGAATGGACTGGTTGGATCTCCTTGCAGTCCAAGGGACTCTCAAGAGTCTTCTCCAACACCACAGTTCAAAAGCATCAATTCTTTGGCACTCAGCCTTCTTCACAGTCCAACTCTCACATCCATACATGACCACAGGAAAAACCATAGCCTTGACTAGACGGACCTTTGTTGGCAAAGTAATGTCTCTGCTTTTGATTATGCTATCTAGGTTGGTCATAACTTTTCTTCCAAGGAGTAAGCGTCTTTTAATTTCATGGCTGCAGTCACCATCTGCAATGATTTTGGAGCCCCAAAAAACAAAGTCTGACACTGTTTCCACTGTTTCCCCATCTATTTCCCATGAAGTGATGGGACCAGATGTCATGATCTTAGTTTTCTTAATGTTGAGCTTTAAGCCAACTTTTTCACTCTCCTCTTTCACTTTCATCAAGAGGCTCTTTAGTTCCTCTTCACTTTCTGCCATAAGGGTGGTGTCATCTGCATATCTAAGGTTACTGATATTTCTCCCGGCAATCTTGATTCCAGCTTGTGCTTCTTCCAGCCCAGCGTTTCTCATGATGTACTCTGCATAGAAGTTAAATAAGCAGGGTGACAATATACAGCCTTGATGTACTCCTTTTCCTATTTGGAAAGTCTGTTGTTCCATGTCCAGTTCTAACTGTTGCTTCCTGACCTGCATACAAATTTCTCAAGAAGCAGGTCAGGCGGTCTTGGTATTCCCATCTCTTTCAGAATTTTCCACAGTTTACTGTGATCCACACAGTTAAAGGCTTTGGCATAGTCAAGAAAGCAGAAACAGATGTTTTTCTGGAACTCTCTTGCTTTTTCCATGATCCAGCAGATGTTGGCAATTTGATCTCTGGTTCCTCTGCATTTTCTAAAACCAGCTTGAACATCTGGAAGTTCAGGGTTCACATATTGCTGAAGCCTGGCTTGGAGAATTTTGAGCATTACTTTACTAGTCTGTGAGATGAGTGCAATTGTGCAGTAGTTTGAGCATTCTTTGGCATTGCCTTTCTTTAGGATTAGAATGAAAACTGACCTTTTCCAGTCCTGTGGCCACTGCTGAGTTTTCCAAATTTGCTGGCACATGGAGTGCAGCACTTTCACAGCATCAACTTTCAGGATTTGAAATAGCTCAACTGGAATTGCATCACCTCCACTAGCTTTGTTTGTAGTGATGCTTTCTAAGGCCCACTTGACTTCCCATTCCAGGATGTCTGGCTCTAGGTGAGTGATCACACCATCATGATTATCTGGGTCTTACAAGCTGGATTTAGGAAAGGCAGAGGAACCAGTGATCAAATTGTCAACATCCTTTGGATCACAGAAAAAGCAAGAGAATTCCAGAAAAACATCTTCTTCTGCTTCATTAACTATGCTAAAGCCTCTGACTCTGTGGCTCACAATAAACTGTGGGAAATTCTTAGAATGGAATACCAGACTACTTTGCCTGCCTCCTGAGAAAACTGTATGCAGGTCAAGAAGCAACAGTTAGAACCAGACATGGAACAATGGACTGGTTCAAAGCTGGGAAAGGAGTACATCAAGGCTGTATATTGTCACCCTGCTTATTTAACTTAGATGCAGAATACATCATGCCAAACGCTAGGCTGGATGAAGGACAAGCTGGAATCAAGATTGCCGGGAGAAATATCAATAACCTGAGATATGCAGATGACAATACCCTTATGGCAGAAAGTGAAGAACTAAAGAGCCTTTTGATGAAGATCTAAGAGGAGAGTGAAAAAGCTGGCTTAAAACTCAACATTCAAAAAATAAGATCAAGGCATCTATCTGATCACATCAGTTCAGTTCAGTTCAGATCAGTCGCTCAGTCGTGTCTGACTCTTTGCAACCTCAGAAATCGCAGCACGCCAGGCCTCCCTGTCCTTCACCATCTCCCAGAGTTTACTCAAACTCACGTACATCGAGTCGGTGATGCCATCCAGCCATCTCATCCTCTGTCATACCCTTTCCCTCCTGCCCCCAATCCCTCCCAGCATCAGAGTCTTTTCCAATGAGTCAACTCTTCGCATGAGGTGGCCAAAGTACTGGAGTTTCAGCTTTAGCATCATTCCTTCCAAAGAACACCCAGGGCTGATTTCCTTTCACTTTAAGGCAAATAGATGGGGAAACAGTGAAAGACTTTTCTTTTCTTGGGCTCCAAAATCACTGCGTATGGTGACTGCAGTCATGAAATTTAAAAAAAATTTCTCCTTGGAAGAAAAGCTATGACATACTTAGAGATTGTATTAAAAAGCAGAGGCATTACTTTGCTTACAAAGTTCCACATAGTCACAGTGACGGTCTTTCCAGTAGTCACATATGGATCGGAGAGTTGAACCATAAAGGAAGCTAAGCACCGAAGATTGATCCTTTTGAACCGTGGTGTTGGAGAAGACTGTTCAGAGTCCCTTGGACTGCAAGGAGATCAAAGCAGTCAATTGTAAAGGAAATCAGTCCTGAATATTCATTGGAAGGGCAGATGCTGAAGCTGAAGCTCCAATACTTTGGTCACCTGACGAGAAGAGCCAACTCATTGGAAAAGATCCCTGATTTGGGGAAAGACTGAAGGCAGGATGAGAAGGGGGCGACAGAGGATGAGATAGTTTGATGGCATCACTGACTGAATGGACATAAGTTTGAGCAAACTTCAGGAGATGGTGAAGGACAGGGAAGCCTGGCATGCTGAAGTCCATGGGGTTGAACAGAGTTGGACACAACTGAGTGACTGAACAACAACTCTCAGAATATTTAGGTGTACAGTACACTACTGTCAACTGCATGCCCACAGTTGTACAGCAGAGCTCTAAACTTTTCCTCTTGCAAAACACATTGATTTTTATCCTGAATCCTGTAATCTTGCTGAACTCAGTTCAAATTAGTTCTTGAACTTTGTGTAAATCATCATGTCATCTCCAAAATGGACAATTTTATTTCTTCTTTTCTGATTCATATGTATTCTTTCATTTGTGGCCTCACTGCACTGGCTAGAACTTCTAGTTGATTAAGAGTGTAAGAGGGAATGTCCCTAGTTTGCACCAAATCATAGGGAAAATCATTCAGTTTTTCACCATTATATACGACAGTATTGATAGCTCTAAGACTTTTTTGTAGACTCATGTTATTAAGTTAAAGTACCCCTGTGCACTAGTTTCCTACGATTGCTATAACAAAGTGTCACACAGTGGGTGACTTAAAATAACAAATTATTCTCATAGTTCTGGAGGATGGATGCTCGAAATTAAACTGTCAGAGCAGAATCAGGCTCCCTCTGAGGCTATGGTGAGAATTCTCCCTGCCTCCTCTTAGCTTCTGGTGTAACTGTTAATCTAGGTCCATCCTGTCATCACATTGTGTGCTCTCTGTGTCTCTTTTTTTCTTATAAGGACACCACTTATATTTGATTAAAAAGTAGAAGTGCTAGTCGCTCAGTTGTGTCTAACTCTTTGTGACCCCATGGACACCCACCAGGCTCCACTGTCCATGGGATTTCACAAGAACGAACGCTGGCGTGGGTGTCCATTTCCTTCTCCAGGAGATGCTCCCAACTCAGGGATCAAACCCACATCTCCTGCATTGCAGGCGGATTCTTTACTGTCTTAGCTATCAGGGAAGCCAATAAAAGACTACATCTGCAATAAAGTCACATTCTAAGGCGTCAATTAGAATTTAAATACATCTTTCTGGGAAACACAATCCAATCCATAACAGCTATTCTTATTTTTCTAAGAGTTTTTATCATGAAATAGGTGTTGGGTTTTGTCAAATGCTTTGTCAGCATTGATTGATATGATCATGTGACTCTTTTTCTCTAACTTTATATAGTATATTACAAAAAGGATTTGTGTGTCTCTATTCATGATGGACACTGCTATGTAAAAGTAGGGGGTTTCTTTTTACCTTATTGTCTTTTTCTTTTTGCTATCTGTACAAAGTTTATAAAACAAATTGCAAACTGTTTCCTGCTCTTGTATTTTCTGCAAGAGACTGTAGAAATAATACTATTTTCTTCAAATGTTTGGTAGAATTCTCTAGCGAAATCACCTGTACTTGCTCTTTCAAGGAATTTTAAATTAGTAATTCAGTTTCCTTAATAGAGGCCTATTCAGATTTTCTGTCTCATCTTGGGTATGCTGTAGTACTTCATGCTTTTCAAAGAATCAGTCTTTTTCATCTTAACTAGTCAAATTTGTGTGCTTACAATTGTTTGTAGCATTCCCCTATCACCCTCTTGATGTGGGGTCTGTAGTGATACTCTGCTTCACTGCTGATATCAGTAATTTGTCTTCTCTTTCTTCCCTCATTAATATTAATAAAGGCTTGTCAATTTTATCAATCTCTCCAAAAAACTAGCTCCTTCTTTCACTGACTTACTCTATTGTTTTTCTGTTTTCAATTTAATTGATTTCTACTATTTATTATTTCCCTCCTTTTGCTTACTTTGAGCTTATGTGCTCCTTTATTTATTTATTTGGCCTTGCGGCAAAGTTTGTGGGATTTTAGTTCCCCAACTAGGAATTAAATTCGCACTCTCAGCAGATTCCTAACCAGTGCACCACCAGGGAATTTTCATTTTGTTGGGGGTTTTTTTGATTCTTAAGGTGTTAACTAAAATTACTAATTTGAGGCTTCTCCTTGTTTCTAATGTATGTGTTCAGTGCTATAAATTTCTGTCTCAGTACTACTTTAGATGTGTCCCACAAAATTTTTAATGTTGCATTTTCATGTTGTATGTATCTGCATACACCACTCTAATGGCAGAAAGTGAAGAGGAACTAAGGAGCCTCTTGATGAAGGTAAAAGAAGAGAATGAAAAAGCTGGTTTAAAACTCAATATTCAAAAAACTAAGATTATGGCACCTGCCCCCATCACTTCCTGGCAAAGAGAAGGAAGAAAAGTGGAAGCAGTGTCAGATTTTATTTTCTTGGGCTCCAGAACCACTGAGGATGCGAAATTTAAAAGATGCTTGCTCCTCAGAAGGAAAGATATAACAAACCTCGCTCTAAGTATACTCAGTCGCTCAGTCATGTCCGATTCTGTGACGTAATGGACCGTAGCCTGTCAGGCTCCAGTCCACGGGGTTTTCTAGGCAAGAATACTACAGTAGGTTACTATTTCCCTCTCCAGGGGATCTTTCCAACCCAGAGATCAAATTCATGTCTCCTGCACCTCCTGCACTGGCAGGCAGATTCTTTACCACTGAGGCACCTTGAAAGCCCACATGATAAATGTAGACAGTGTATTAAAAAGCAGAGATATCACCTTGCTGACAAAGGTCTGTTTAGTCAAAGCTAAACAGTTTTTCTGGTTTTTCCAGAAGTCACATACAGATATGAGAACTGGATCATAAAAAAGGCTAAAGTGACAAAGAATCTGATGATTTCAAATTATAGTGCTGGAGAAGATCCTTGAGAGTCCCCTGGACTACAAGATCAAACCAGTCCATCCTAAAGGAAATCAACCCTAAATATTCACTGGAAGGACTCCTGCTGATGCTGAAGTTCCAATATTATGGCCACCTGATGCCAACAGCCAACTCACTGGAAAAGACCCTGATGCTGGGACTGAATGCAAAAGGAGAAAGGGGCAGCAGAGGATGAGATGGCTAGATGGCATCACTAACTGAATAGACACAAATTGGAGCAAACTCTGGGAGATAGTGAAGGACAGAGGAGCCTGGCGTGCTATAGTCCATGGGGTCACAAAGAGTCGGACACAACTTAGTGACCAAACAACAACAATTCTCATTTTCATTAAGTTTGGTATATATTTTTAATTTCCTTTAAGACATCTTCTTTGACCCAAGAATTATATGGAAGTGTGTTACTTGCTATTGTTGTTTACTTTCCAGATGTTCAGAGATCTTCCTGTTATCTTTCTAATTTGAGACCATTTTGGTGAGAAACACATTTGATATGATTTCACTTTTTTTTATTTGCGATGAGGTTTGTTTGCTCTGTAGCCCAAGCCATGGTCTGTCTTGGTATATGTTCAGTGATAAGAAGAAGAAATTCTGCTACCATTGGATGGAGTCTCCTATAAATATATACTTTTGCTTGAAGGTGGTGTTGAGTTTCTTATATACCCTCAGTGGTTTTCTGTTCATGTGTTGTATCAATTGTTAACTGCGTTGTGAAGTCTCCAAATCTAATTGTGGATTTATCCATTTTTCCTTTCAGTTCTTCCTTTTACTTCTTGCTTCTTGTGTTTTACACATCTGTGATTTGACACATACATGTTTAGGATTGCGCTTTTGGTGGTATGACTCATTATATACAATCAATCTCTTTTATTTCTTTACTCTGAGGTCTAAATTATATTAAAATAGCCACAAGTGCTTTTTTATTAATATTTATATATATGTGTATAATATATTTTTACTTTCCATTTGCCTATATAAGTATATTTGAAGTAAATTTCTGATAGAAAATATATAACTAGTGATATTTTTAATCAACTCTGCAAATCTCCTTTAATTAGCATATAATCATTTATACATAATATAATTGTTGATATGTTAGTGCTTCATTCTACCATTTCTTGGCTTTTGTTTGTTCACTTTATCTTCCTTTTCCTGCTTTCCCACAGTTTATTTGCATGTGTTTCACATTCCATTTTGATTTACCTACTACACAGTAGAGTGTTTTTATGTATATCTCTTTGTATTGCCCTTTTAAGTTATTGCTCTAGATGTTACATCATAATGTAATCACATTTTTTCTTGGTGTCATCACTTCACAAGTTTGAATGAATTATAGAAATCTTCCCTCCTGTTACGGATGGAAAAGTGAAAGTGAAGTCACTCAGTCGTGTCCGACTCTTTGCGACCCCATGGACTGTAACCTACCAGGCTCCACCCTCCATGGGATTCTCCAGGCAAGAGTACTGGAGTGGGTTGCCATTTCCTTCTCCAGGGATCTTCCTGACCCAGGGTTTGAGCCCAGGTTTCCCGCATTGCAGGCAGACGCTTTATCTGAGCCACCAGGGAAGACCACCACAGATGGAAAAGTGTCCCTCAAAACTCATACGCTGAAGCCCAAAACCACAATGTGATTCCATTTGGAAATACAGTCTTTTAAGGAGTAATTAAACAAGGTCATAAGGGGAGGGCCCTAATCCAGTATGACTAGTGTCCTTCTAAGAGGAGGAGACACCAAGGATGCAGAGGAAAGGCCAAGCACAGACGCGGTAAGACAGCAGGCATCCACAGGCCAAGGAAAGGGGCCTCAGCAGAAACCAGCCCTGTTGGCTGCTAGCCCCCAGAACTGTGAGAAAATAAATTTGTTGTTTAAGCCACTCCGTCTGCGGTTTGTTCTGACAGCCCTAGCAAACCTCCCTTTACTCTTCCCATTATAGAATCATTGTTTTTTAAGTATTTCTTCCTCACAAATTTAGAATGGCATCAGACAATGTTATAAATTTGGCTTCTATCATCAAGTTTATAAACATCAAGAGAAGGAAAGTATATTGTATTGACTGTTACCTTTACTTATAGTTTTCTTTTTTTCTACCTAATATCCCAAGGTTCCTTCTTCTAGTTTTTCCTTTCTATGTAGAAAACATCCTTTGCTCATTTTCTTAGGCTAAGTTTGCTGGCTAAAGATTCTCTTGGTTTTCTTCCCTTTGAGTATGTCTTGATTTTCCTTCACTACTGAAGGATATTTTCACAGCATGTAAGATTCTGAGCTGATTGTTATTTCCTTTCATCACACAAAAACTTTCACCACTTGTTTTTGGCCTTCACAGTTTAATGAGAAATCCAAAGTCATTGAAATTGTTTTTCCCCATAACTAAAGTGTAATTTCTTGCTGCTTTCAAGACTTTTTTCCCTGCCCTTAGTTTTCAGAAGTTCCACTATGATGTGTCTTAGTGTGAATTTCTTTGGGTTTATCCCACTTCTGGCTCATTCAATTTCTTTAATCTTTAAGTTGATGTCTTTTGCCAAATTTGAGGAGTATACAGTCACCGTTTCTTCAAGCAATTTTTTTATCCTGATCTTTCTCAAATCCTTCCAGGACTCTGAAGACAGAAAATTTAGACCTTTGGTAATAGCACCATAGGCCCCTAAGGCTCTGTTCTTTTCATCTATTTATTTTTCTCTTTATTATTCAGATTAGGTAATTTTTAATTTTAAGTATTCTACACTGCAGTTCACCAATTCTTTCCTCTCATCCCTTAATTTTGCTATTTAGCCCCCTCCAGTAAACTATTTTTTCTTTAATTTCAATCACTGTATTTTTCACTTACACAGTTTCCATTTGGATCTTCAAAGAAGAATAAAGTTTCTATTTCTTTGCTGAGACTTTTGATTTTTTTTCGTTTGTTTCAGCATGTGTATAATTGCTCACTAGAATAGTTTTATGATGGCTGCTTTAAAAATCCTTGTCAGATAATTCCAGTATTTATGTCACCTCAGTGCTGGTATCTACCAACTGTCTTTTTTCATTCAGTCTGAGATCTTCTTGGAACGACGATTTTATACTGAATCTGAGAAACTTGGGTATCAAGCTAGGAGATTTTGACCTCTTTAATCCTCTTGTTTCCAGGCTGGCTCCCTGTGACACTGCTCCAGTAGAGGATGGAGAGGCGGCACACCAACTCTGCCGGTTGGGAACTGAGCCCAGGCTCCGCACCCGGCCTCCACTCAGGGGAGAGGTGCTTGACCAGGTGGGAGCGTGGGTTCTCCACCTGCCCTCCATGGCACCTCTCTGGCAGGGAGAGACAGGACTGCCTCTTCATGTTCTGCATGGAACTTCCACCGGCACCGACATGGGAGGTGGAAAGGAGAGCGAGCTTGTGACCACTGGACTGTGGAGCGAGTTCCGACTCTCCGTGACGTCCTATGGTGCCCGCACAGTGGGGAGAGCCAAGCTCCGCGTTCCTGTGGCCTGGGGCTCTGAGTCCAGGGCTCTAGCAGGCTCTGATGGAGGGGTGGGTGAGGCAAGGGTTGTCCTCTGTGGTCCTCAGCAGGCCTGCACCGGTTACTGTCATAGCTTTCTATCTTGCTGGCTGCCTTTTCATGGCCCTTTGGCTTTAGAGTAAACAGCAGCCTTTTATCGGAATTCTGTCTGTGCTTACTGGTGTTTCTAGCTTACTGACTTCTTTAGGTCCAAATTTGGGGTAGAAGAGGCAAAAGAAAATCCAGAGAGCTCACCTTCATGTTATCTCTTGGGTCCCAAGATTCCTAGCCTATATGTCACTAGGGATTTATTTCACATACAATGTCTTATTCTTTTAGTTGTGCCTAGTGGGAGGAATAGGTAAAAGTGTATCTACTCTGTCTTCTTAGAAACACAAGTCTGAAGCATCTATCTACAGTTAACATGTGAGAATACAAAGAAACTCTCAACCAAGGCACCTGAGAAAAGACAGTGAAGATGACCTAACAAATCCTAAAGAACATACCAGAAACTAACACAACATTGTAAATCAACTATACTTCAATAAAAAATATTTTTTAAAAATACAAATCATGTGGAAAGAGGAAATAGATAAGAGGCAGGGATCAACTGCTCAAGTGAGCTCAAATAAAAACTGAAAAGAACCATTAAAAAGCTCAATTCAAGACCAGTTTATAAATAACTCTGAACAGTAAAACAGTGATTGCAGAAGAATTAAAAAAGAAAAAGGGTGATAAGAGTAGACAAAA
The DNA here is from genome assembly GCF_029407905.1 of Bubalus kerabau. Classification (NCBI taxonomy): domain Eukaryota; kingdom Metazoa; phylum Chordata; class Mammalia; order Artiodactyla; family Bovidae; genus Bubalus; species Bubalus kerabau. The sequence goes on along the minus strand of NC_073635.1, from coordinate 3,114,852 downwards.
TAAACATAATAGGGGATAAAGATTTGATGGCAGAAATTTGAAGGAAAAATAAGAAGAGGCAAACAAAACAATTAAAATAAGCTTTAGGACAAACATAAAAAAAAGGATGCTAAAGCAGCAGGTAAGATAACTACTGAACATGGCAGGGGCTAGGAAAAAGTCCTTAATCAAAGAAACTTTTATGCCTACAAACTTGCTATGGAAATATGCTAACATATGTGAAGTTTAAAAAGTAGATATGGTAATATGGTATTTTACCATATGGTAATATGATATTTTCTACTTTTTTTTTCAAAAGTACATGTTCTTGTTCATATATTGGAAATGAGTCATGTATGCAGAGCCACACAAACACATTCTTAATTATCTCCTACCCAATCAGCTCACTTACTTACTTACTGGCTTCCTCTTCATGTCTGAAATACAGGCTAACATCCATGGCAAAATGAACACTCCCTACATCCACACACTTCTGCTCCCACTAAGAATCAGTTGGATTTGTTTCCAAACCCATTTTTGCAAGTTGCACTTCTTATTATATAATCTAAATTACACAGACAACAAATCACTGGGAAGAGTTGCTGTTTCCATGAAAACTAAGTCTAATGCTTTGGAAACACTTTTTAAAAGATGACATTTAAAAAGTGCCATGTAAGTAGGTGTAGACACAAGTGTGAACTTACTGGGAGAGATCAAAGAGAAGTTTTCTTTAAGAGTAAGGACTGTATACTCAGGTTGCTCTGCAGAGCCCTCACAGTTCTGCTCCACAGACAACACCGCCACGAGGACAATGACACAGCTGTGGCTCGGGCAGGCAGCCCGTGTCCCCCCGAGAGGAGCTCTGGGCTCCACGCCTCATGTCCAGGAGCAAAATGCAGGCTGATGTTGTGAATCAAAAAAACCCCACTAAGGGTATACATGAATCGTTCAGTTTATGGTTCCCTACTTTACCAACACTTTTAAATGAGCCCCACAGCAGTAAACGAGGGCACTTCCTTATCCACCCCCACTTCCACACAGCAGTTACAGTGTCTTTGCACACAGGTGATACTGTTCATTTCTCTTTCGTTTTGCTTTCGTGTACTGTTTATTTTCCAGGCAAGAATTTATACTTTTTGCTGTAAGACACTATGTTTAACTTACCAAAAATAATAATTTTCCACTAACGCCTAGGGAAATACAAAATTATTTTGCTAAAAATCAATATAAGGAGTTCTTGAAAGAGGAAAAAATATATTACTGGCCACATGTGACAAAGAAACAAATTTCAGATCTTAAACTTAGAAGGTCAGTTTTAATACGTATAATATCCAGATCCAATTTATATTCCTCTGTCAGAGCACTATATCACCAATGCTGAATATAATTATAGCTTATTTTAAGCTTTCATTCTCACCTACTCTTAGCAAGGTGACTAAATATTAACACTTAAGATGAAGAGTTCTAGGGGAGAGTACAAGGCAATTAACATGCCCAGCATGGCAAAACAAACACACCCACATCCCATTCAATAGTCTATCCACAAAATTTACACTAAATTATACAGGCAGACAGGGAATTCAGGAACTAAATAATGCTCTGACTGTAAAACATACCAAACTTCAAAATACAAACAATTAATATGTATATTTTCTAGGAATTAAATTTGAAAGAAATTATGTACTTAAAACTATTCACCCCCCTCTAATATTAGATGAGATAATGAAGAAACAAAGTGAATAACCCATTCTCATAGTTACTTTTTAGCTATAATATATTAAAGGGGATAAAATGCTCAGAGAAAGTATTACAAATAAACTTGAAAGAAAAGCAGACTAACTGCAATGATGAAAAAATGAACCACTTTATACAAGAAACATGAGTTCTTTATCTTTAGATGAAACCCCAGTAAGAGAACTATGGATTTAAAATAATATATACCATTGGGTGAGCTTCCCAGATGGTGCAGTGGTAAAGAATCCGCCTGCTAATGCAGGAGACACAAAAGACACTTCCATCCCTGGATCAGCAAGATCCCTTGGAGTAGGAAATGGCAACCCACTCTAGTAGTCTTCCCTGGAAAATTCTATGGACGGAGTAACTGGTGGGCTACAGCTCAGGGGGTCACAAAGAGTTGGACGTGACTGAGCGACTGAACACATACACACATACCACTATGCGCTCCATTCAAAACTTGTCAACCATTAAAAGAAACAGACTGCAGAAAATGAAATAGTTTAAAACTATCAGATAGTTTAAGTATTAGTAAGTAAACTTCTTAGTATCAAACGTATTTTTCTTTAGGAAAGCATTAACTAAATTATTCATTTCAAGTACAAACTAATTTGACAGCCAACATACATGGAAAGAAAAATTGTTACCACATTTCAGACCTTCCATTATTTGCTCCCATTCTAAATACTTGCCACTACTGCTCAATACTCCTCCACTGCTGCTGCTAAGTCACCTCAGTCGTGTCCGACTCTGTGCGACCCCACAGACGGCAGCCCACCAGGCTCCCCCATCCCTGGGATTCTCCAGGCAAGAACCCTGGAGTAGGTTGCCATTTCCTTCCCCAGTGCATGAAAGTGAAAAGTGAAAGTGAAGTCGCTCAGTCATGTCTGACCCTCAGCGACCCCATGGACTGCAGCCTTCCAGGCTCCTCCATCCATGGGATTTTTCAGGCAGGAGTACTGGAGTGGGGTGCCATTGCTTTCTCCAACTCCTCCACTAGATCAGATCAATTCATAAACTTTATTATTAAGTTCATAATCTGCCCTTGATTCTATCAAGGTCATTCCTAGCTTCACTCACAAGGCTCCCCTCTACAGAATTGCCTCTTCTGTAACAAATGGAATGATCTCATCTTTCAAGGATCAATTCAAGTTTCCTTCTTGTTTCAGTTTAGTTCAGTTCAGTTCAGTTCAGTCCAGTCGCTCAGTCCTGTCCGACTCTTTGTGACCCCATGAATCACAGCACACCAGGCCTCCCTGTCCATCACCAACTCCCTGAGTTCACCCAAACTCATGTGCATCGAGTCGGTGATGCCATCCAGCTGTCTCATCCTCTGTCGTCCCCTTCTTCTTCTGCCCCCAATCCCTCCCAGTAGCATCCTTCTTGTTTGAACTCTGGCTAATTTAAGTTTCTCCATTGGCTCAAAGAAGCAACAGTTAGACCCAGACAAGGAACAACAGACTGGTTCAAAACTGGGAAAGGAGTATGACAGGCTGTATATTGTTATGCTGCTTATCTAACTTATATGCAGAGTACATCATGCAAAATGCTGGGCTAGAGAAATCATAAGCTGGAATCAAGATTGTCAGGAGAAGTATCAACAATCTCAGATATGCAGATGATATCACCCTAATGGCAGAAAGCGAAGAAGAACTAAAGAGCTTCTTGATAAAGGTGAAGGAGGACATCATGGCATCCTCATGATCATGAAGATCATGGCATCCAGTCCCATTACTTCATGGCAAATAGATGGGGATAAAATGGAAATAGTGATGGACTTTATTTTCTTGGGCTGCAAAATCACTGCAGACAGTGACTGCAGCCATGAAATTAAAAGATGCTTGTTCCTTAGAAGATTAATATGACAAACCTAGACAGCATATTAAAAAGGAGAGACATCACTTTGCGAAGAAAGGTCTGTACAGTCAAAGCTATGGTTTTTTCAGTAGTCATGTTCAGATGTGAGAGTTGGACCATAAAGAAGTCTGAGCACTGAAGAATTGATGCTTTTGAACTGTGGTGTTGGAGAAGACTCCTGAGAGTACCTTGGACGGCAAGGAGATCAAACCAGTCAATCCTTAAGGAGATCAGTCCTGAATATTCATTGGAAGGACCAATGCTAAGGCTGAAACTCCAATACTTTGGCCACCTAACATGAAGAGTCAACTCATTGGAAAAGACCCTGATGCTGAGAAAGGTTGAAGGCAGGAGGCAAAGGAGATGACAGATGAGATGGTTGGATGGCATCACAGACTATAGAGTCTGACCAGCTTCCACCTAAAAGCTTCACTGTGGGTCCCTTATTTTTTCTGGACTGATGACCTCTTTTGTTTCATTAACTTCTATTCTCTACGTCCTTCCCCAGTATGCCTCTTGGTACTGTGGGACCTCACCCAGGTAGATTAATACACCCTCTGCTGTACTCTAGGGGCATGTTATCCATACCACATACTTAAGAACTTACTGAGATCACACCTGATGGTACCATTTACTCCTTAATGTTTGTTAAGACATTCCTCTCCAGACGGACTCTCAGCAGTGTGAGAACCAAGAGAAGCACCTGCATCTCTTCTAGCTTTGTAACAGGAAGGTCCACAGAAACACGCAAATACCTGCCCTCGATCCTGAAGAACGAGCAAGCCAGGCTCATGTTACTTCATTTCACGCTTGAATTTCCCTATTCTTTCATTACTATGCAAGTTTATTTAACCTGCCTCTGATCTTCTCTTCTGAGCCCCATATTAAGGCTCTAAAACAGTGGAACAGTTTACCCCCCACCTCAGAATTTCACAGCATGATAAAGGGAGCAGCCATATCTACACGTAAGAGTGCAAAGGCTCAAAACAAGTGCAACGGTAAAATTATATGAGTTTCTGATCTCTACAAGAGTGCTGTCCAACAGGGTAGCCACAAGTAACAAGTGGATATTTAAATTTAAATTAATCAAAATTCAATGTTTATTTTCTAAATTTTAACAAAATATTTTTCTTTTGTAATTATAAATTTTTATAATTTTATAATTTTCTTTTATAAATTTTAACACACAAAAGATGTTTAACATATGAAAAGTATACCTATTTCTTTCTGATGTACATTACCCTTTGTAATAAAAAAACTAGAAATATGCAGCAATATAAAACTGCATTTACTCTATATGGTTTTCTGAATCATGAAAATTGAAACTTCTTTCTCTTGCCTTTATGTACAATTACATATTTCTTTATGTACAGATATGTCAGGGAATACCAACACAAGGATTGTCATATTTTAAATCCTTTACTTAATGCACACAGTAATATATTTTAACACATAGTAACAAGGCCAAAAAATTAGTCTCAGAACTAAACTATTTAATTTTCTTGTATGTAGGATACTAAGTAACTAGAAGCTTTAGTGCCTGCAATACAATAATTTCCCACTGAAAATATTTATCTTTACCAAAGAAACCAAAGTATTCAGTAAATAACATCATACTGATAGCTGTTACAGATTTGAGACAGAAGGTTTACATTCTCTGAAAATGGAGACAGTTATCATTGGAAAGAAGTAATTTTCTTATATTTTGTCTCTAGATATATGAGAAATTGTTTCAGATTAATAGCAGTATTTTTCCCAAATTGTTATGACATAAAACTATTTTTTGTAGTCTTTTAAACAGTAACCTGGAGAAGGCAATGGCACCCCACTCCAGTACTCTTGCCTGGAAAATCCCATGGATGGAGGAGCCTGGTGGGCTGCAGTCCATGGGGTCGTGAAGAGTCGGACAGGACTGAGCAACTTCACTTTCACTTTTCACTTTCATGCATTGGAGAAGGAAATGGCAACCCACTCCAGTGTTCTTGCCTGGAGAATCCCAGGGACGGGAAGCCTGGTGGGCTGCTGTCTATGGGGTCGCACAGAGTCGGACACGACTGAAGTGACTTAGCAAAGAGCAACCTGATTTTTACAAATAATTAGTTTTCATTCATACATTATTCCTTTTATGCCTAAATATCAAATTACTCTATTTTAAAGCAAGATTTGAGACCCTATGTTATACTGTAACTGACTTAATATTTGAATAGGATTTTTTAAAATTAATCTTGGCAATTCAAACAGCAATTTATATTTTATTTTAAAAAGACTGGGAGACATATTTTAAAATACACTGGCAGCACTTTATAATTCTAGGACTTTTCAGCTCATGTATAAATTGAGCTATATATGCTCTATTCACCTTGTGTAGAAAATATGTATTTCTCTGTTAAAAGCAATTACTCTATTTTCAACGTACTCTACTTTTATTGTTAACCTTGCCTTCAAATTCAAAGCTTTAAGTACAGGCAAAGTTAACTTCACAACCAAATAATTATAATACATTTTAATATATCAATAAGCCAAAATCAAGCTACAGTATGAATGACAATACACAAAGGAGAAAGTCTTCCAACCACGGGGGAACACTGAGTCTTCCAGAGAGGCTCTCAGAAAAATGACACCAGCTTTGGAGGGGCTGTGAATGCACTGGGAAGTAATAGCTTGCCCTTCAAAAATATCAAGTTAGTATGCACCTGAAAACATTAATAGCTATTTTCTTCCAGGGCATTTTTCATTAATATTTCATTCATTTCAAGCACTACAGAAAGAACAGCAAAATGGCCTAAAATTAGAGGTCATTTTCAACAAATATTTCTTTAATAAGCAATATTATCATAAAAGTTATGAATCCTGAATGATCATTTACACATAAATAATAAAAGGCATATCCTAACATATATGGCAGTACCTAAAGAGGTAAAGAATAGTAACATCCTACCTTTCACTTTGACTTCTTATTGGAAAACAACCTGGAAAAATTGCTTCTAAGAGGTAAAAGTATGCACATCTGTGCGGAAAATTCCGTTTAAAAGAAACATGCACCTCACTAATATGTTCAACCTACCAAAGAGGATGTTTCCATGACTTCCAGGATGTGCCGTATTGGTGATTCCCTCATCCTGACTACAGGCAGCCCCAGTAAAGCTACCATGGACCACAGCTACAGCACAGCCTGTCACCCCAGCCTCTCCCTTCCTTTCTGGCTCTGGACATTGCTATGAAGCCCACTCCCTTAGCCATATACTGCTAAGGCAGCAGTCCCTGTGTAGGCAGCCTCCCTTAGGTCAGGGTCCCCAGCCAGCACCAGCAGAAGGTAAGCAGTGGGAGAGCCAGCAAAGGCTTCATCTGTCTTCACAGCCACTCCCCAGGGCTCGAGTTACCACCTGAGCTCAGGGCTCCCACTGACTCTGCATTACAGTGAGCTGTTTAATCTTCTCACTACATATCACAATATAATAATAATAGAAATAAATTGCACAACACATATAATGCACCTGAATCATCCCCAAACCACTGCCTTCCCTCCATCCGTGGAAAAATTGTCTTCCATGACCAGTCTCTGGTGCCGAAAACGTTGAAGACCGCTGCCTTATATCACTCTTTGATTCTCTTGACATGAATATTCATTCATCCTTGGAGGTTTTAAAAAATACCCTTTAATCTTTCAGACTTTAATTCCTTATGTATTTTCACAGTTCTGAACATAACTTTGAGAACATAGCAACCATGTAATAAACATATCAAAGAAAGGTTTGATATGTTTATGTATATATACAGCTACTCAGAAAAACCAAAGCATTTAAGCAGCACTATCTACTAAAATACAACAGACGCAGTACATACGTGTTGTCCAACATGGGAATCATTAGCCACATGAGCCATTTGAGCACTTGAAATGTTGCCTTTTTTCATTAAATTTTAATTAATTAAATAGCCATAAGATAGCTACTGTAGTGAACAGCATAGGAAAGAAAACACAGAGTCACCTGCATTGCATATCTTCCTGACATCACTGTAGAAGAGAAAGAGAGAAAAAGCAGGAAAAGGCAAGACAGGAAGACTACAAGATTGTACATCTCCAAGGAAAACGTTTACTTCTCTTGCCCATTTCAGAAATTATCACTGTGTCTATCACTGTAAATCTGTACATATTGCTGATTTTTCTAAGGCTGGTTTTTTCTTAAGAAACTTTATATTTCATGTCTTAATTTAAAATTCTGAAACATCATGAGAATGAAAACAAACTAGAGCATGTTATTAATAAGAATATTATCCACACCCTCCCTCACTTCTACAAAGGGAGAGGTCTTCCTCTATATTTCCCAGAAAACAACATCAAGGCTTACTTCTGGCCACTCCTTTCATCTCCTTATTAGAATATTCCCCAAGAAGAACTGATTTATCAAACTGATGAAGTAGACAAAACACACACGCATAGGACTCTGGCCAGTAGCTTCCTGGTCTTTCTAGCTACAGCAACACGGTAAATGATTCAGTGGAAAGAAGTTAAGAAGTACATTTCACCTTCAAGTCCCAGTTTTGTTTTTCACTCTATTTTCCAGCAGTATAGCTGATTTTGTTCCTTGCTCTATTTCTGTATCTATTTTTTTAACATAGTTCAGAAAACAAAAGTAAAAACGAAGTGTAATTAGTATCGCCGTAAAACCCAGTATTTTGCACATGTCAAAGAGGACAACAGCTGCATTACAGGAAATTGAATAAATGCTAAAAGGTCTGTTTTTTGTGGGATTTAGGGATGAGTCATAAAGAACGTTCTTGAGAGGCCAAACAAAAGAAAGATACTAAAAAAGGACTGAAGTAAATGCAGAACCTGAGAGAATGAAAAAAATTTTGACAGGAAAGCCTGCCTCAAACTTCATTTGCTCTGGGGCCAACATAAAGCCCTGGAAACCCAACATCTCCTTTGTGGGAGCTGAGCAGAGCGAATGAGATAAGAATTACAGCCTAAAGCCACCATCAAGCCTGAGACACACAAGGCTCTCAGAAGGCCACACCTTCAGTAGGAAAGAGACCAGCAGAAGACAATCCAATAAAGGGGGACATCAAGGCAAATGTCTTCTGATAATTCATAACCCAACCTTGCATATGTATGTGGAGGGAACAAGAAATCAATTTATTTTAAGGCAGCCCTCGGTCACTATGCACTCAGTAATAGAAAAACAAAAATTTAATTAGACTAATCATTTAGATTAATTCAAAATATCTTCAAAATAAATCTCAAAGAAAAAGCTCCAAGGAATAGGAGGACACATTCTAAACTTAAAAACACACAGACAATCAAGAAAAAAGTAAAGCAGGAAAAAAAAAAAAAAAAAAAAAAAACCTCCAGGAGTAGGCCTAGGAAACCTTTATTTGCTGGAATTACAGTCGAAGAATATAAAATATGTAATATATTTAGAGAAATAATAAATAGGACAAAAGAACAAAGCAAAAATTATGAATAAAGATACAGTTTTCAGTTCAGTTCAGCTGCTCAGTCATGTCCGATTCTTTGTGACCCCCTGGACTGCAGCACGCCAGGCCTCCCTGTCCATCACCAACTCCCAGAGTTTACTCAAACTCATGTCCATTGAGTCGGAGAGGCCATCCAATCATCTATCTCATCCTCTGTCGTCGCCTTCTCCACCCTCCTTCAATCTTTCCCAGCATCAGGGTCTTTTCCAATGAGTCAGTTATTCGCATCAGGTGGCCAAAGTATTGGGCGTTTTAGCTTCAGTATCAGTCCTTCCAGTGAATATTCAGGACTGATCTCCTTTAGAAAGGACTGGTTGGATCTCCTTGCAGTCCAAAGGACTCTCAAGAGTCTTCTCCAACATCACAGTTCAAAAGCAACAATTCTTCGGCACTCAGCTTTCTTTACAGTCCAACTCTCACATCCATAGATGACTACTGGAAAAACCATAGCTTTGACTAGACAGACCTTTGTTGGCCAAGTAAAGTCTCTGCTTTTTAATATGCTGTCTAGGTTGGTCATAGCTTTTCTTCCAAGGAGCAAGCGTCTAGGAATGAAATTATAACGGAGCGGAAATTTAATATGCAACATACAAATTAAACAGCAGATTAGACAATGGAAAAGAAAATAATTAGGAAACTAGAATATATTAACAGTACAGAGAAAAACAGACAAAACTTCAAAGAGGTTAGGAAATAACACTATATGGAGTAAGAACGTAGAAAACATACAAAATGGGGAGGGCAGTCAATACTCAAAAGAGTCAATGGCTGATATTTTCAAAGAATTTATTAAAGACAACATTCATACTCAGGAAATCCAAAAGAAGAAAAAAATGTACCTTGACACATAGGACAAACTAGAGAACATCAAAAACAAGATATAATAAAACCAGAGAGAAAAGGCAGATTACCTAGAACACAACGAGTTTTAGAGAAAGAACCTGCCTCTTGAAAAAGCAATGTAACAAAGAAGAAAAACGGTATCAATATCTTCAATTGACTAAGAAAAGATCAAATAATTTCATGCCCTTAGGAAAACTATTGTTCAAAAAAGTAAAGGCAAACAAATTCACTTTCAAACAAAAGAAAGCTTTACCACTGAAGTACTCTCACTAGGGAAATATAATGATATATTTGAAACAAAAATAAAGTTAGAAAAAAATGAATGATGAACCAAAAGCAAATGATAAGTATGTGTATATAAACACATATAAATATTTATCTGCAGCATATATTAGTGGTGCATATGTGCATGCTACGTCTCTTCAGTTGTGTACAACTCTATGGGATCCCTCGGACTGTAGCCCGCTAGGCTCCTCTGCCTGTAGGATTCTCCAGGCAAGAATACTGGAGTGGGTTGCCATGCCCTCATCCAGGGGATGTTCCAGAAGCAGGGATCGAACCCGTGTCTCTTGCATTGTCAGGCAGGTTCTTTACCAGTAGCATCACCTGGAAAGTATCTCAGTAGTAAAGACAGCTAATTTACAATATGAAAAAAGAAAAAATTAAAACATCACACAGAACTAGCATACAAATCAAGAGAAGATGATTGGTGTTGATGTATTTTAGGTTCAGAAGAAAAGATATCGCTTTCTTCCGTTCCTTATAAGTACATGCAAGCAGTTTCCTTTCTAAGTATGTGGATGTTAAACTCTTCTATTTAAGATCAAAAAGAAAGTCTTCCAAATTAGTAAAAGAGGAAAAATAAAACGAGAAATTTTAAATCTACCAAAAGAATCTGAGCAAGAAGAAGGAAAAAAATACAGAGAAGAATAGGGGAAGAACTAACAGAAGGAGGAAGAAGAGGACCATGGAAAAAGCAGCATAAGCTGAAATTCTGAAGGGAAACATCACATAAATTCCAATATATTTCTAAACTCATATGAATTACAAAGTCAACACAGGATTATCAGACAAGATTTTTTTTAAAAAAGCATTCATATATTATTTAAAGGAATGCTTTAAATAGGAATAGTAAAGGAAAGATTATACCCATTTGAAATCAGAATTCCAAAGAACAGCAAGGAGAGATAAGAAAGCCTTCCTCAGCTATCAGTGAAAGAAACACAGGAAAACAATAGACTGGGGAAGACTAGAGATTTCTTCAAGGAAATTAGAGATACCAAGGGAACTTATCATGCAAAGATGGGCTTTGCATGAAAGGACAAGAAATGGTAAAGGACAGAAATAGTATGGACCTAACAGAAGCAGAAGATATTAAGTACAGGTGGCAAGAATACACAGAAGAACTATACAAAAAAGATCTTTACGACCCAGATAATCACGGTGTGATCACTCACCTAGAGCTGGAAATCCTGGAATGAGAAGCCAAGTGGGCCTTAGGAAGCATCATTACAAACAAAGCTAGTGGATATGAAATTCCAGTTGAGCTGTTTCAAATCCTAAAAGATAATGCTGTGAAAGTGCTGCACTCAATGCCAGAAAATTAGGAAAATTCAGCAACGGCCACAGGACTGGGAAAGGTCAGTTTTCATTCCAATCTCAAAGAGAGGCAATGCCAGAGAATGCTCAAACTACTGCACAATTGCACTCATCTCACACTAGTAAAGTAATGTTCAAAATTCTCCAAGCCAGGCTTCAACAATACGTGAACCATGAACTTCCAGATGTTCAAGCTGAATTTAGAAAAGGCAGACAAATCAAAGATGAAATTGCCAGCATCCACTGGATCATCAAAAAAGCAACAGAGTTCCAGAAAAACATCTACTTCTGCTTTACTGACTATGCCAAAGCCTTTGTGTGGATCACAACATACTGTGGAAAATTCTTCAAGAGATGGGACTACCAGACCACCTGATCTGCCTCCTCAGAAATCTGCATGCAGGTCAAGAACCAACAGTTAGAACTGGACATGGAACAACAGACTGGTTCCAAATCCAGAAAGGAGTATTGTCAAGGCTGTATATTGTCACCCTGCTTATTTAATTTATAGCAGAGTACATCATGAGAAAAACTGGGCTGGATGAAGCACAAGCTGGAATTAAGATTGCCGGGAGAAAAATGTCAATAACCTCAGATATGCAGATGATACCACCCTTATGGCAGAAAGTGAAGAACTAGAGAGCTTCTTGTTGAAAGTGAAAGAGGAGAGTGAAAAAGTTGGCTTAAAGCTCAACATTCAGAAAACTAAGGTCAAGGCATCTGGTCCCATCACTTCATGGCAAATAGATGGGGAAACACTAGAAACAGTGACAGACTTTATTTGGGGAGGCTCCAAAATCAATGCAGATGCTGGCTGCAGCCATGAAATAAAAGATGCTTGCTCCTTGGAAGAAAACTTATGACCAACCTAGACAGCATATTAAAAAGCAGAGACATTACTTTGCCAACAAAGGTCCATCTAATTAAAGCTATGGTTTTTCCAGCAGTTATGTATGGATGTGAGAGTTGGACTATAAAGAAAGCTGAGCACCAAAGAATTGATGATTTTGAACTGTGGTGTTGGGAAGACCTGGTCTGAAGGAGATCCAACCAATCCATCCTAAAGGAGATCAGTCCTGCGTGTTCATTGGAAGGACTGAAACTCCAATGCTTTGGCCACCTGATGCGAAGAACTGAGTCATTGGAAAAGGCCCTGAAGGTGGGAAAGATTGAAGGTGGGAGGAGAAGGGGACGACCGAGGATGAAGACAATTGGATGGCATCACCAACTCAATGGACGTGGGTTTGGGTAGACTCTGGGAGTTGCCAATGGACAGAGAGGCCTGGTGTGCTGTGGTCCATGGGGTCACAAAGAGTCAGACATGATAGAGCAACTGAACTGAACTGATAGCATTTAAAATGTAAGAAAAAGGTATGAAAAATGCTTGTTATGAAATGTGAGTAGCTGTACACAACAGCTACAAATACATAAAAACTGAGAGGAAAACGAAAGTCTTCAAAGAGAACCGAGAAGATGATGCCATTTAAGTAATACTCAAAAGATCTAAAAACCAAGAAGAATATCAGGGATACATATATGATTATCTACAATGCAAAGAAAGAAATGATAAATCCAAAATTCAAGGGATCTGAATTGAGGAGGGGGGCATGGAAGCTTCAAAGTCATAGGCAACATTCTGCAGGTTAGCCTCATCAGTAGCCTCATCAGTGAAAAGTGGGAATTTGTGTCACTGTAGCCTTTCTAATGTTAAACATTTTATACAAATAATTTTTATAATAAGTCAAGCTATCAGTAACTTCAAATTTGGGTCTTGACTTCTTTTCTTCAGATCAGGCTGACAAGAAGGAAAATAGTGATCTCATCACTCACCACAAGCTCTTCCATCTCTGTTCTCACACATGTGGCGCACGGCACAAAACATTCAGTAATTCCAAAAGTAAGTTCTCCTACCAGTTTTGTGTTTTCAAGCCCAGAAATGCAGAAAACCTACATTCCAAACATACTGATTAAATGCAATAATGAGACACACAGACTGCTTACCTGCTTTTCAGTAAACACGTGCTTACTCACTCAGTCATCTGACTCTTTGCAACCCCATGGACTGCAGCCCGCCAGGTTCCTCTGTCGTCCATGGGATTCTCCAGGCAAGAACACTGGAGTGGATTGCCATGCCCTCCTCCAGGGGATCTTCCCAACCTAGAGATCAAACCAGGTCTCCCTCATTGCTGGCAGATTCTTTACCAGCTGAGCTACCAACTTACATCTTATGAAAAAATTTCCTGAAGTGATTTTCTCCAAGTTTCAGTTATTAACTTAATCAAATCTAGTTCCAAAATCTTGTTACAAATCTTCTAACCAAATGGTATCTTGTAAAATAGTAAACTTCAAAATGTACACATTAACTGTGAATAAAAGAAACTAATGCCTAAAAGTCACAAAACACAAAGATCCAAGAAGACTGCTGTTCCTGAGACAGAAATCTTTTTCTTGACAGCCACGTCAAACTGGGCAAATGAAGATGCATTCTATAATTTGCTACTTGCAAAGATGAGTACGGACTAAAATGCACATCAATCATAATGATACTAGTATCTACTTTTTACATTTTTACATCCATATATTTAAAAGTGTAAAGACAGCTGTTGACATAGTTGTTGACTCATCTTTTAGTGGACATCCACTAAAACGTTACAAAAGAACTGTCTTTAAGCTCAAAATTGTCCTTAAGAATATTGAATAATCAATAAAACTTCAAACAGAAGAACTATGTGATCTTCAAATCAACTCTTCATAAAACAAAGCAAATAATTTGGTATTTTAAACACTAGTTTACACATAATTCCCTATCCAGATAGTCAAAGGATAACCATATTTCATAATCACTAGGCAGAGTTTCAGAGGTTGATGAATGGCTCTAAAATATTGCATATCAGGGATGGGGCGCCAGGGTGGGGCAGGGGGGTTGCTCCTAATTTTTCCTTGATTTTTGATTTAAATAAATCTTGATCCAAAACCATCATTAATCAGTTCACTTGCTTACTTTACTTTTCAACTGTATTCACAGACATTAAAAAATTTAACTCTGATTTTCTCAGTAATACTACAGATCTGATAATCTCAAAAGCTTACAAAAAGTTAGAATTCCTTCTCTCTTGAAATTTAATCACATAATGTATTAAAAAGAAAATATGAAAAATTGATTTTATCCGCTAACTGCATCATAACTGCAAAGTCCAAAGATTTGATCAGAGACATAGATTCACATTTCACATGTTCAGCTCAGTTTCTCCTCTCACTGGAGCACTGGGCACAGAAATGTTCCTGAGTAGCTCAGTTTCCTTCTACATGAAGCACCATCATTTCAGAAACATTTCCCTAATAATATGGTTTTATATTCTTTCCAGTCAAAAATACTATTTCATAACAAACAAATACTTGTGACTTCCTGATAATATATTCTAGAACTGGCCAGTCTCGAGGAAATAATTCCACAAACTTTTATTTTTGAAACAAGATTCAAATGAAACATACAGCATCATCTCCCAGTGCCTTTAGGTAGAATCACAGGAAATACTAAATCCATTGTAATATACTTGAATTCACACAGACAGTCCTCTCACAGCTTTTTTCTCTAACATGTTCAAATACTCAAAATAAGAAGATGAGGTAATGGCAGAGTCTACTTCTAATTACATTGAAATTCCGTGATTATCTCCAGTGTCAGGTGGCTGCCAGATAAACTGAAAATGAGTATAGCTCCTCAGTTGACCCCAACATACCCTTTTCCTACATTTAAACTCTACAGGAACAGGGCTTGGACCTACTCTGAAGTTTATTCAAGCCACACATCTAAGATGGTACTTAGGAAACAGCAGGTGCTCATCAACATTTTTTAAATGAAAACATTTAACAGTACAGATTAAACTGGAAACCAGAACTCTTCATATATGACTACACCTGTCAAATAAATATTAAGACATGAAGTCCCTGGTCTCACGCCCACCATTAATTTACACCCTAGCTGCTGCTGCTGCTAAGTCGCTTCAGTCGTGTCCGACCCTGTGTGACCCCATAGAGGGCAGCCCCCCAGGTTCCCCCATCCCTGGGATTCTCCAGGCAAGAACACTGGAGAGGGTTGCCATTTCCTTCTCCAACGCATGCATGCATGCTAAGTCACTTCAGTCATGTCCGACCCTGTGTGACCCCATGGACAGCAGCCCACCAGGCTCCTCTGTCCACAGGATTCTCCAGGCAAAAGTACTGAAGTGGGTTGCCATTTCCTTCTCCTTACACCCTAGAGAACAGACTAAAATGGTAAAATATGGAAAAATAAAGATAAAGTTGAAATAATAGAGATTCTTTGCTCACTCTTCATACTCCTTAGTTAAACCTCAGTCTCATGTCTCTCAGCAGGTAGGGTCTTTTTATTTTAAAAATTATACTGTCAAGGATTTTTATCTTACTGTAGCCAAAATTAAGAAATATCCAGAATATCAGAATATCAAAAAAATTATTTTATATATCATTAACCTCCAAACATAGTTTGTCATTCTGGCCCTCTGGCCCTTTATCTACATTTTATACACACATACACATATATATGCATATAGAGAGAAGACTAGAATATATTTATATATATACATTTACATAGAAATAAGCATTCATTTATTATACAAATAAGAAATCAAAACTAACCTACCTTCAACTCTTACAGCTTGGAAATTCTATGACTGCTCATTTTATAACAACCCCTATTTAAAATTTTTCAAGACTATGCTGGGCTAAAAAGTCTAAAAATTGGTTTATCAAGGAACCTACTGTAGTATGGCTAGATACAGGGCACCTAGTGAAATCTGGATTTCTGAAAATAACAAATAATTTCTCACTGTAAGTATGTCTAAAATCCAGATTTTGCTAGGCATCCTATATATTTATTTGCTAAACCTGACAACACTAACCTATGGGCGCCTATAAAGATACCTCTTCCAATAAAAGAAAAAAAACAGTTATTGGCATTTCTTGCTATGTCAAACAGGAATGAGCCAGTATATATATAATGCCAAAATTCAGAGTGAAACTCAACCACATTAAATCAATAGTTTCTGATCATGATTAATTCTCTTTTGAAAAATAGCTTAAGTTTTTTAAAATTCTTTTTTTTTTAATAGCAATTTTATTTCTATCCACTTTCAATGAACAATCCAAAATAAAATTAAGAAAAATTTCATTTATAACGGCATCAAAAAGAATAAAATACTTAGGAATGAATTTAACCAAAACAGTGCCAAATTTATACACCAAAAACTATAAAACATTGTAAGAAATTAAGGACCTAAATTACTGGAAAAACATCCTATGGATCAAAAAACTTAACATTGTTAAGATGACAATACTTCTAAAATTGATCTACAAATTTAGTACCATTCCATTAGACTCCCATCTGACTTCCTTATAGAAATTGGCAAGCTGATTCTAAAATTCTAATGAAATTGCAAGGGATTTAGAATAGCCAAAACAATCTTTAAAAAGACAGTCTAAGTAGGAAGACTTACATTTCCTGATTTTAAAACTTACTGCAAGACAACAGTAATCAACTCTTGGTAACAGCACATGGGCATACATATCCTTGACAATGAAATATATTAGGTCAATGAAAGGATTGAGAATCCAGAAGTAAACCCATGCATCTATGGTGAGCTGATTTTCCACAAGGCGACTAGTGTTGTAAGTACGGGAAGAAATCGAAGCCCTTGTGTTTTGCTAGTGGGAATGTGAAATAGTTTGGCACTTCCTAAAATGTTAAACAAAGAATTACCATATGACCCAGCAATTCTGCTCCTAAGTATATACCCCCAAGGATTTGAAAACAAAGATTCAGACAGATACTTGTACACCAACTTAAGTATCAGCATAAATTCATAATAGCCAAAAAGTGAAACAACCCAAATGTCTATCAACGGATAAACAAAATGTGGTATATCCATACAGTGAATCATTATTTGGCCATAAAAAAGAATGAAGTACTGAAAGATGCTACAACATGGATGAATCTTTTGTTTACTTTTTGAGGTTGCACTGGGTCTCCGTTGCTGCACGTACGCTTTCTCCAGTTGCAGCAAGTGGGGCTACTCTTTGTTCCAGTGCACAGGCTTCTTCTCCTTGCCGTGGCTTCTTTTATTGCAGAGCATGGGCTCTAGGGCTTGCAGGCTACGGTAATTGCAGCACACAAGCTCAGTAGTTGTAGCTGATGGACTCCGTAGTTGTGGTACACACGCTTAGTTGATCCGCAGCATTTGGAATCATCCCAGATCAGGGATTGAACCCACGTCCCCTGCCTTCTTAACATGGATGAATCTCAAAAACATTATGCTAGGTAAAAGCAGCCAGTCTCAAAAGACTGCATATTGTTTGATTCCATTTATATGAAATGTCCATAAGAGAGGAGACAGCAGAGAGGAAGTAGATTAGAGATTGCTTAGAACTGGGAGTGTAGGGAAAGAAAGGATAGGAGGATAATAGGTAAATGGCACAGGGTTTCTTTTTGAGGTGATGAAAATGTTCTAAAGTTAACTGCGGTGATGGTGACATATATCTGTGAGAACATTAAAACCACTGAGTTGCATAACCAGGCTTCTAAACATGGTGGTTGGCTTCCTCCAAAGGGCAAGTGTGGAAGCTGCCAGGCCTTCTTAAGGTTTAGGCCTGGAACCAACCGTGTCATTCCACTATGTTCTGTTCATTAAAGCAGATCACAGGCCAGCCCAGATTCAAGGGGAGGGAACTTATAATAATGTCATTTCACAGATACGTGGTTCACCGGGGCCCATTGAAGTAATAATCTATCACAACCTGCCCTCTGTCCCCTAATGATATACTTCCTCCCATATGCAAAATACACCTCTCAAGACCTCTCTCCCCAGTGACTTCCCTGGTGGTCCAATGGCTAAGTTCCATGCTCCCAATGCAGAGGGCCTGGGTTTAATCCCTATCCAGGGAACTAGATCCCACATGCCACAACTAAGGATCCTAGATGCCACAATGAAGACTGACTATCCTGTATGCCACAACTAAGACCCAGAACAGCCAAATACAAATAAATATTAAAAAAGACCCCTTCCCATCTCACCCCATTATGGTACCAAGATTGAACTTGAAGTCCATAATTTCATCTAATTCAGGTCCATGTATGATTGAGGTTTCTCAAGGAATTCTCTGAATCTGACAACTTTGAATTAGAGACAAATTATCTACTCCCTTCAGGTAATGGTTAGGCAGAAGAAGGAAAATTCCAATAGATACTCCTGTTCAGAAAGGAGAAAGTGGCAGACACATAGCAGCCACAAAGAAAGAAAGAAAGTGAAGTCGTTCAGTCGCGTCCGACTCTTTGTGACCCCATGGACTGTAGACTACCAGGCTCCTCCATCCATGGAATTTTCTAGGCAAGACTACTGGAGTGGGTTGCCATTTCCTTCTCCAAGGTTTTTTAAAATTCTAAGGGAAAAAAGGCATGATTTTTTTAAAGCTATATATTACTCAGTAATAAACACAATAAGTATATTGAGACTATATTTCCACACGCATATAAATATTATGTATTCAATTGTTACCTTGAGAAATAGTTGAGATAGACCAGCCATTTATTCACAGGCACCATGAAGTATAAAAGTGACAAATCATAGCATCTGTTTAATTCAGTAACATGCCCTCATGTTCAGATAGACAAATTACCTCACAGGATTACTTGTCAAAGACACGCGGAGGGACTCCAGGTACGTGAAGAGTCTCTCATCCGCAGACCCCATCTTCAGTTCATAGATGAATTCCTGAGGTGAGATCTGTCGATTACTCTTAAGACTTCCCTGAAAAATAAGTAAAAAAACCTGAATTCATGCTGTGTGAAGATTATTAAAATAGTTACAACTACATTAATCGCACCTTTCACATTAACAGCAATATTTCGAGAGAATGATTTCCTTACTTTCGCCCATAAATCTATAAATTCATAATCCATGGTATCCATGAAACATAGCAACATATCATCAACAGGTTTTCAAATTATAAAATAATTGCCTTGTCAAATCCAGACTATCACAGAAAACAAAGGAAATATCCAAAAATATACCAATGTGTTTTAGGAACATGCAAAATAAAACCAAACCTCAATATAAGAATAACTCCATTAAAATAAATATTCTAAGCAATACAGAAAAGTTGTAAATCATTAAGCACCTAGTTCAAGGCATTACAGACACAGAGATTATCAATACCTAAGTCTGGAAGGAGAAACCCGAGCAAAAAAAAAACAGTACTTTTCAGCGCAGTCTAATTCCTCTAGCGCTAATTCATGTCTAACTCTGCAACCCCATGGACTCCTCCCACCAGTCTCCTCTGTCCATGGAAATCTCCAGGCAAGAACACTGGACTGAGTAGCCATTCCCTTTTCCAGGGGATTCTTCCTGACCCGGGAATCAAACCTGGATCTCCTGCATTGCAGGCAGATTCTTTACCATCTGAGCCACAAGGGAAGCTCCTAATTTCTCTAACATGACACCAAAGGCTCAAAGGAAGAAGAGCCAACTTGGCAGAGAGAAAAGGGAAGAAGCAAAGGGAAAAGTAAATTATGAAGGAGGCAAAAACTTAGTCAAGAATACCTTTCAGACAAAAATATAACACATGAGCACACCCCCAAAAAATATACGAAAGCACATACAATTGAAAATGAGAGGCCAGGTCCTAGAGCAGTAGAGCACCACTCCACAAACAGCTCATCACACCAGCAGCAGTATGAAACTCAGATGAGAAGAGCTGGTGTTCACTGATTATTCAACACACGTTAATTCCCTAGTAAGTGCCAGTCAATGTTCTAAGTGCTGAAAAAAGACCAGTGAACAAGAGACAAAAATCGCTACCTACAGAACTTTACTCTCCACAGGGAAGGGTAAAGAAAGACAGACAGTAACTGAAAAGTAATTAAAATACATCCAAATGTAGATAGTGTTAAGTGCTATAGAGAAAAAAAAAAGCAACAGGAGGAATAAGCAGCATAGGAAGTGGGGTGAATTTCAAACAGGGTGGTCAAAGAAGTCTCCCAGAGAAGACTCTGAAGGACTCAAACTTGAATGTTAGAATCAAAGTCTGAAGGATGTAAGAGCTTGAACCTTGTAGAAGTCTGGAAAGAGATCTGTGATGGAGAGGACTGTAGGCCTTACAGGCCACCAAAGAACTTGGACTTCCACTCTGAGATCCGAAGCATCAGAAGCAGAAAGACCTGTTGAACAGGTATGTGTATGGTCCAAATGGACCACATGAGAATGTCCATCTAACAGATGGACGTCTAAACATGAGGATGTCCAACTAACAATAAACTTCAGAATTCTATTTAAATTACAGATTATAAATCCAAGGGGAAGGAAAGGATCTATAAATGTCCAAAAGTCGATTCGTTGGGATGGTAGGAAATTAGATGTATTTTTCCCATTTCTTTTTCATTTTTTTGCTACACTGTTACACAAGGAAACATTCCCATAAAGCAAAACAAAGTAGCCCAGGGAAACAGGTGATTTTCATAGTCAGCAAGTCCTAATTTACTAAAGAAAATACAGGGCAAAATCTCAAAGAACAAATGATAAAATAAAAATGAAAGGAAAAATGAAATGGTGAGAAAACTGAAAATATCAGATTTTTAAATTAGTGACTATGCTCTCTTTCATTAAAAAGAGAATATATTCAACTTGTACCAGTGTATCATTTATCCATCTCTTTGCTTTAAATTATGAATCTGCTTCTTGTTCAACACAGAAAATGTGGAAAACAGAAAAACAAATAAAAAGTATCTAAAAATAACTATTAGTTTGATATTTCTATGTCTTAAGTATTTGTTCTCCTACATTATATATAATATATAAACTTCCATACTTATAAAAATATATGATATTTTATCAGTGAGTAATATTTAAAGAACATATTCTAGTATTAATACTTAATTCCCAAAGAAAATTATTTTCTTTCTGCCTACAGACTATTATTAACACGCTGTGCTGTGTGCTGTGCTTAGTTGCTCAGTTGCATCCGACTCTTTGTTACCCCACGGACTATCGTCTGCCCGGCTCCTCTGTCCATGGGAATTCTCCAGGCAAGAATACTGGAGTGGACTGCCATGCCTTTTTCCATGATTAACATACTACCACTTACCTAATTTACACCATTATTAATGAGCATTTAGTTTGATTGTATCGTAAATTTTTTCAAGTTTCTGATGTAGGCTGCCAGGCCAATAATTTTATCCAAATATATATCAATAGAGGTTAGATAATCTTTTGTAGTCCTTTCTGAATTTATTAATGAAAAGAATTACAACTTTGGTAGAATCAAAATAAACCAAGACTGAATAGATAAATTGTTTCCTTCAACAATATTTAGGCAAACCCCAGTATTTAAAGAAAATACTTCTAAAATATAAGAATAATAGCAATAAGTGCATTTGGATTAAAAGTGATATAAAGGTATTTTTAAAATAAGTAAAAAGCCACCTGCCCACCTCTTAGTCCTATCTCACAAAGACAGCCACTTTTAAGTCCCTGAACAGTTTCTTCTGAGAGCTACTTAATATATGTAAATTATGTGCTTATTCTGATATATTTAAACTTGTAACCTTTCAATATTACCTTGGACTTCTGTTATCAAATATATAAAATATAAAGACTTATAAAAACATTAGAATTTCTACTCTCCCTCCCTCTGGCTGGAGAAAGCAATGGCACCCCACTCCAGTACTCTTGCCTGGAAAATCCCATGGACAGAGGAGCCTGGTAGGCTGCACTCCATGGGGTCACAAAGAGTCGGACACGACTGAGCGACTTCACTTTCACTTTTCACTTTCATGCACTGCAGAAGGAAATGGCAACCCACTCCAGTGTTCTTGCCTGGAGAATCCCAGGGACGGAGAATCCTGGTGGTCTGCCGTCTATGGGGTCGCACAGAGTCAGACGCGACTAAAGCAACTTAGCAGCAGCTCCCTCTAGCTACAGTTATAAGTAAATTAAATTGAACCAAATGATGCCAATCCATGAAATGAGAGCTAGCTGAATTCACATTCTATGGGCTCCTCACAACAAAGTTCCTAAAGAGATGAGCATAGGCATCCAAAAACCTTAACAATGCTTTAATTTGCTTTAGAGACACAGAATAGGGCACTCAATGAACAGAATGTCTCCATTCATAAAGTCTTCCAGCTACTATAATTTCCTGTTAGCCAAATCAACATGTTGGTTGCCCCTAAAACTGGGAATATGAGAAGCAATGTCAGCTCTCATAATTCTATTCAGGAATATAGCAAGGTCAATAATAACAACAGCACACACACAGATTAGAAAGGAAGAAGTAGATCTGTCTATAAGCAAACAAGATGATTATCTACAGGAATTTACCAAAGTCACAGAATAAAACTCAACATAGAAAAATAATTCTTATTTCTAAATACTATCAGCAATTGGAAAACAAAACTTTTAAATAAACCATTTCTAATAACATCAAAAAATACAAAATCATTAAGAAAAATTTTAACAGAAGAAGAGATCTATACATTAAAAACTATAATACTGTAGAGACAAGATGACCTAAATAAATGAAAATGTTATACCATGTTCATGGATCAGATGACTCAATCTCCAGAAATCCATTAAGAAAAACAGCTTTTGAAAAATAATCTACAAAGTCAATATAATAACCATCAACATCCCAGCAAGCTTTTTTGAAGAAATTGAGAAGCAGTTTCTAAAATTAATATGGACATGCAGGGAACCTACAACAGAATAATTTTGAAAAAAATAAAGTTGGGGACTTACTTCATCTGATTTCAAGATTTACTGAAATGCTACAGTAATCAAAGTAGAATTAACAGAATGAAGTATAGAAATATACTTGAATCTATGTAATGAATGATTCTCAACAAAGAACTCAATGTAATTCAATCGGGTATTAACAATCTTTTCAATAACTGGTGCTGGAATAACCGAACATCCATATGAAAGAATGTGAGCCTAAAAAAGCTAAAATTATAAAATGTCTAGAAGAAAACATAGTGAAAACCTTCACTATCCTGGGGAAAGCAAAGATTCCTTAGCATACAAAAGGCACTAACTATAAAATTGGATTTTATCAAAATGTAAATCTTCCACTTCTCAAAAGACTCTTTTATTAAGAGTTTCATTAAAATGAAAGGTAAGCCACAGATTGAGAAAACACTGCAATACATGTCAAGAACTATGCAGAGTCTAATATTCTACTCTATATACAAGCTAAATTAGCCTGTTACTGCTTCATGAGTACTGAGAGAAAACTTAAGACTCCTGAGTTAGAGACAAAAGGACTCTATCAGACATGTTGGTTCCCCAACCCAAACGAAGTCCCAAACAGATGATGCAGAGACTGCTGATGATGGATGTCTACACATGCAAGGGATCGTATTCAATATCACAAGAGAAGAACCCTGAGCTTAGGGTAATCACCACTTCTATAGTGAACAGTAACAAGCCCATTAATTATCCACAGAGATATAACTTCATCTTTAAGGTTGTAAAAGTGAAAGTTGCTCAGGCCGACTCTTTGAGACCCAGTGGATCATACAGTCCATGGAATTCTCCAGGCCAGAATACTGAAGTGGGTAGACTTTCCCTTCTCCAGGGTATCCTCCCACCCCAGAGATCAAACCCAGGTCTCCCACATTGCAGGCGGATTCTTTACCAGATGAGCCACAAGGGAAGTCCTCTCTAAGGTGATCTCTAAGGTTGATTCACTGTAAACACAATCCTGAAAAATGATCTGGATAAACAATCCTCAGGCCTTGCATTGCTGGCATAACCAGAAAGAATATACAGGAATATCTAGGGTCCACAGGAGACTTCATCTCCTAACATAAATATATCTCATAAAAGATTTCTATTCAGACCATTTAATAAACTCCTACAACTCAACAGTAATAAGAAAAACAGTCCAATTAAAAACATGAATAAAAGACTTCACAAGAGACGATATATGTATGGACAAATGGACAAAAAGCACAAGAAACAGTATTCAGGATCATTTGTAATCGGAATTGCAAAACAAAAGAAGAAACAAAATAATCCTACACCCCTCCTAGAACGGTGAGGGTGTGAAGCACCTGGAATGCTTCCACACAACTAGTGGGGACGTGAAATGGCACCAGTACTTTACAAAACAGTTAGAGATTTCTTTTAAAGTTAAATACATACTGACTCAGCAAGTAGACAGTGAGGTATTAAGCAGGAGAGGAAAAAATTCCCTATGACATTCAGAACAGCTTTATTCACAAAAGCCAAAGACTGGGAACAATGCAAATACTCATCAGCAAGGTGTTCTATAGCCATACAGTGGAGTGTGTGCAAGCATGCTCAGTCGTGTCGGACTCTGCGACCCCACGGACTGTATCCCACCCGGGTCCTCTGTGCATGGGATTCTCCAGGCAAGAATACTGGAGTGGTTTGCTATGCCCTCCTCCAGGGAATTTTCTTGACCCCGGGATTGAACCTGCATCTCCTGCGTCTCCTGCACTGAGGCAGATTTTCTACCCACAGAGCCACCTGGGAAGCCCATACACTGGAATACTATGAAACAGTAAAAAAAAAGTTCACTACATAATGCAACAAGATAGATGAACACAAAAACTATGCTGAGTTAAAGAAGTCAAACAAACCAACAAATAGAACATACTGTATGGTTCCCTTTATAGGAAAGACCAAGAGCAACCTGTCAGTGTTTCCTCTGGGGCCACTGTGACTGAAGACAAGAAAGCAGAGCTGTTCACTATCACCAGTGCACCTGGGTACAGAACGAGGGGTTACAGACAGCGTCTGAAACGGAGCAGTACACAGGCTTTTCCAACAGACGCTGGGCAAAAGAGAATAAACTTACTGGCAAAAGAGAATTCTCTATTTGAACCACATCCAGTCTGTCCAGTCTGAACCCTCCACTTCCACACTGTCGTCAGGCACTCCCTGCCTCAGCGCGCTCACCTCGACACCACACTGCGCGCCTGCACGGCAACCCCCCCCCCCCCACCCCCGGCATCAGTCTACCCTACCAGGACCCGGCTTCTCTAAGCCACGCAAACTGAGTCCTTGCCCTTATCTATGGATTTCTTTTTCAAAACACTCACCACTCTGTACTAAACTAACTTTCAGTTCAGTTCAGTTCAGTCACTCAGTTCTGTCCGACTCTTTGCGACCCCATGAATCACACACAGCATGCCAGGCCTCCCTGTCCATCACCATCTCCCGGAGTTCACTCAAACTCACGTCCATCAAGTCGGTGATGCCATCCAGCCATCTCATCGTCTGTCGTCCCCTTCTCCTCCTGCCCCCAATCAATCCCTCCCAGCATCAGAGTCTTTTCCAATGAGTCAACTCTTCGCATGAGGTGGTCAAAGTACTGGAATTTCCAGCTTTAGCATCATTGCTTCCAAAGAACACCCAGGGCTGATCTCCTTCAGAATGGACTGGATGGATCTCCTTGCAGTCCAAGGGACTCTCAAGAGTCTTCTCCAACACCACAGTTTAAAAGCATCAATTTTTCGGTGCTCAGCTTTCTTCACAGTCCAACTCTCACATCCATACTTGACCAATGGGAAAACCATAGCCTTGACAAGACGGACTTTAGGGGCTTCCAACTGCCCGCAGGTACCGAGGCACCAGACACCAGCCAGCAGGAGACGACCCTGAGCTCCCCAGGGTGGGTGCGTCCTACGCCAGCCAAGCCTGGCAGGTCATCCTCTGCTGACACGCCAATCAGCACACTGCACGCAGCACACCACCAGGTGCCACAGCGTGTTAGTGGGTGTCACTCCTGCCTTTCTCTGCACAAGCCTTCCTGGACCAGAAGATGCCCCAGGCACAAAAAGAACCAGCGGCCTTGGCGTGGGAAGAGTGGAGACTGAATTCCTTAAGATTTGCCAATTCTGTGACCTTAGGTACGTCATCTATTTTCTTAGACTATTCCCTTCTTTCTTTCAAAAACACTGTAGAGACTTCTAGACAGGGGGTTGCAAAGATGAAGAGCCAAGTGGAGTGTGTTATAGGCGAGAGAAAGCTGCCTAAGAGCTGCGACTTCCGTTTTTCAAGCGTGAGTGCAGAGACTGTGGCCCTCCACAAAGCTCACTCAGAAGCCCTGGAGAGCCCAGAGCAGAATCTGGTCGTCCTGACTCTGCCACGCTGCAACTCCACTCTGGCCGAGCTGTGAGCTCAGTGACGCAGAACGGCATCTGTCTGCGTAGAAGCCCTCATGAGATTTCAGAGGAGAACATGCCTGAGGTTGGAAATCTATCTCAGAATGCCACTGTATCAGATCAGAATAAAGGTTTTCCCGAACCTGTTTTACCAAGAAGGAAACAGCAGCCCACTGCAGTATTCCTGCCTGGAGAATCGCATGGACAGAGGAGCCTGGTGGGCTGCAGTCCAGGGGGCTGCAAAGACTCGGACACGACTGCCACTAGGATGCACACACAAGCCCATTCGCCCTAATTCTCTGGAACGTCCGCTCTCCCTTTTGCAGATCCCGTCCCTGCCCTCTGCTCTGCTCTGTCCTGTCCCTACACAACACAGCTTCCCAGGCTTCCAGAGCATCTGCTTTCAGGCGTGGGTTTGGCCAACGGGAGTCAAGGGCAGGAGACTGGAGGTAGGAGGGAGAGAAAAGCTGGGTGCTTTCTCTTTCCCTGTCCTGTGTGAGCTCTGGCACATCTCCAGAAGCACACAGGCTCCCCTGCGGCCCCAGCTCCTATAGGATATGCTGCATGGTTCCAGCTCCCACAGAATGGTGCTCCCCCAGGCTCCATTAATGTCACCTCCTCCATCTGTCCCTCCAGATTAGGAGTGTGGGCAGCTCCTTGTTTCTGCTAACCTCTAGGTTGTCTCATTGTCCTCTCTTGGGTTTCCCAGTCCTTTCATCACCCCTGTCACAGTGTCACCAACGCCCAGCATTAAATTCTGTGCTTTACATACTTGGAGAGGTTCTTCTCTGCCTGGCTGGACCCCAAGTGATACACTAGTATTATATATAATACACCAGTAGTACACCAGGCAGTTTGTAGTCATTATTTCTTACACCTTGTAAGTCTTAGGTGGTAGACTGTATTGTTTCCATTTTAAAGAGCAGGAAGTTGAGCCTTAAGTCTAAGGTAATATAGCATGGGTCCTATTTCTTCAAATCTAGCATGAGCACTTTCCCCTATATTTTAATATCTTTGAAGCAGAGGTGCTTTTTTTTTCTAATAGACATCAATGTGAAGTTTTAGGACCATCAAGAAAGTATAAGATGGCCCTTCTGATACTCAGATAGTGATGATACCAGCAGAACATAAACCATTGCTGGTTTTTTTTTTTTAAAAAACAGGAGAAGAAACAGACCCAAAATGGAGTCTCTGCCCCCAGGACAGCAAACCGAGACTTGACTGCAGTTTCAATCTTTCCACGGATGTGACCTATAAACAGGCAAATCTGAAATTTCCTGATAAGCACTAGTGAGGCGATTTGCACAGAAGACCCCCTTCTGTCCCCTTTGCCCTGAAAAGAAGAGATGACTGGGACTGAAAAAGTTCTTTCTTTTGCTGAAAACTTCCCTACACACCACTCCTTCCTTCTGTAAACACCTTCCATTTTGTACAGTTCCTCGGAGTGCTTTTCTATTTATTAGATGGGATGCTGAATTAATGAATAAAGCCAAGTAAATCTTTTTAAAAACTAACTTTAACTACTATTTATTACTTAAATGATATATTGAGTACCTACTATGTACCAGATATTGTTTGTATCATGTGGATACAGTGGTAAAATAAAAGTCAACAATGACTCCTAGATATTAGGCATGAGCCAAATGTAGTGCTAACTACCTAAATGGGGAAGGCAGAAGAAAAAGAATGAGTAGTAGGGGAAACAGCTATTTAAGAATCATAGGTCTGAGCAAATGACATTTTTTTCTTCCTAAGAAAATAAAACCTAGGGACTCCCTTGGTAGTCCAGTGGTTGACAGTCTACCTTGCAACTCAGGGGACGTGGATTCAATCCCTGGTCAGAGAACTAAGATTCCACATGCCACAGAGCAACGAAGCCTGTATGCCACAACTAGAGAAACCTAATGGTGCAACAAAAATTCAAAGTGCCACAGCTGAGATTCAATGCAGCCAAATAACTAAATAAATTTTTTTTTTTAAAGAAGAAAAGAAAATCTGAGAAGAGAGCAAAATGAAGAAAGGAAAGGAGCATGGGCATTCTGGGAGAAGTGTCCTTCAAGCAAACAGAAGAGCAAATATAAAGCACTAAGGCAGGAGGGAACTTGGCATATCTAAAGGACAGCAAGGAAACTCATCTGAATCCCAGTCAGGGTGGCAAAGAGTTATAGATGACAGGGACAGATAAAACAGGCATGGGATTGACATACCACAGCACACAGCCAAATGCTTTCATATGATTTCAACGAAGAATGGTTTTCACATTTCTAAAAGCTTGCAATACAGAAGAGGAAGA
Organism: Bubalus kerabau; assembly: GCF_029407905.1. Taxonomy (NCBI): domain Eukaryota; kingdom Metazoa; phylum Chordata; class Mammalia; order Artiodactyla; family Bovidae; genus Bubalus; species Bubalus kerabau. The sequence goes on along the minus strand of NC_073635.1, from coordinate 3,085,873 downwards.
TAAGACAAGAAGAAGAGCAGCAGCAGAAGCAACTGAGACCATACATAATACACAAGCCTGAACGGTTTCAGATCTGGCCTCTTAAGAAAGCTTCCTGGTCCCAGACAGTCTTATAAACCATCGTAGAGACATTAGGTTTTATTCTGAATAGACGGAAAAACATTTGAGAGTACCAGGAATAGAAATTGTGAGACGTAATAAACATTTTTAGAAGATTATTCTAGATACAGGGTGGCAACACAGAGGCAAAACATGAAACAAGGAAACGAATTAGAATCTGTCTTTTCCATCCTCTGGTCAAGAGCTGAAAGCATCCAGTGCCAGTGATAGAAGGCAGATCAGATTAGAATTACAGGTAGTCTGAATGGGAGGGGTGAGGTGCGAAAGAATGAAAACGCAAAGATGATGAGAAAGCTATAGGTGTCAACAACTACTGTGACTTTGATAAGAGCAGCTTTGGTAGTGGACTAGAGATAAGCCAGATCAGAAGTTCAAGGGAGAAAGCAAGAAGAATGGACAACTTTTCTGAGAAGATTCTGTAAACAAGAGCAAAGAACCAGGAAAAGTAGCTAGAAGGGACCCCCTGTGGCATGATATCAGAGATGAGGGGAAAACCACATCCTGTTTGCATACTGATGGGAATAACCCAAGCAGACAGGAAGAAACTGGTAGATGCAAAGGATAGGTACAGATGCAGGAAGACAAAAAAGTAAACAATAACAACCAAAATCCTTAAGAAGGTTTTTCGAGATGTGACCTACCTACAAGAGGAAGGATTGACCTTACGCAGTAGCAAGGAAACTGCACTCTAAAAAAAGCAAAAGCAAAACCAAAGGGAACGCATTGAGGTAGATTGTCAGATCTGCTGATTAGGAAGTAAGGTAGGGCAGTTCTATTCTGATTACATCGACAGTCTCAGTGACAGAAGCAGCAATACAATCAGCTAAAAGTCAGGGTGCAGAGCTGCAGGTATGAGAGAAGATAAGAGACCATTTTCAGAAAGCAAAACAGGACACCGACAAGGGTCGTGCGGTAGAATACCTGTTAAAGGCTCACTCTGTCATCTGTGGTCATTAGAAAACACTAGTCAGGGTACCTGCATGCTTCCTCCCAGACGCATGCTTCAAATGGGTGTATCGTTCCTTTTCTCCTTTGCTTTTTGGTTCTCTTTTATTCCCAGCTATTTGTAAGGCCTACTCAGACAACCATTTTGCCTTTTTGCATTTCTTTTTCTTCGAGATTGTCTTGATCACTGCTTCCTGTACAATATCACAAACCTCTGTCCAGAGCTCATTAGGCACTCTATCAGATCTAATCCCTTGAATCTATTTGTCACTTCCACTGTATAATGCTAAGGGATTTGGTTTAGGTCATATCAGAATGGTCTAGAGGTTTTCCGTACTTTCTTGAATTTCAGTCTGAATTTGGCAATAAGGAGTTCATGATCTGAGCCACCGTAGGCTCTGGGTCTTTCTGTTGATAACTATAGCACTTCTCAATCTTTGGCTGCAAAGAATATAATCAATCTGATTTTGGTATTGACCATCTAGTGATATCCATGTGCAGAGTCTTCTGTGTTGTTGAAAGAAGGTGTTTGCTATGACCAGTGCATTCTCTTGGCAAAACTCTATTAGCCTTTGCCCTGCTTCATTCTGTACTCCAACACCAAATTTGTCTATTACCCCAGGTATCCCTTGATTTCCTACTTTTGCATTCCAGTCCCCTATAATGAAAAGGGCATCTTTTTGGGGAGTTAGTTCGAGAAGGTCTTGTAGTCTTCATAGAAACATTAAACTTCAGCTTCTTCAGCACTACTGGTTGGGGCATAGACAAATTATACTGTGATAATGAATGGCTTGCCTTGGAAAGAAACAGAGATCATTCTGTCATTTTTGAGACTGCATCCAAGTACTGCATTTTGGACTTTTTTGGTGACTATGATGGCTACTCCATTTGTTTTAAGGGATTCCTGCCCACAGTAGTAGATATAATGGTCACCTGAGTTAAATTCACCCATTCAAGTCCATGTTAGTTCACTGATTCCTAAAATGTCAATGTTCATTCTTTCCATCTCCTGTTTGAGCACTTCCAATTTTCCTTGATTCATGGACCTAACATTCCAGTTTTCTATGTAATATTGGTCTTTGTAGCATCAGACTTTACTTCCATGACTGGTCACATCCGCAACTCGGTGTTCTTTTTGCTTTGGCTCCATCTATTCATTCTATCTGGAGTTATTTCTCCACTTGTCTCCAGTAGCATATTGAGCACCTACGGACCTGGGAGTTCATCTATCACTGTCCTATCTTTTTGCCTTTTCAAACTGTTCATGCGGTTCTCAAGGCAAGAGCACTGAAGTGGTTTGCCATTCCCTTCTCCACTGGACCACATTTTGTCAGAACTCTCCACCGTGACCCATCCGTCTTGGGTGGTCCTATCTGGCATGGCTCATAGTTCCATTGAGTCAGACAAGGCTGGGGTCCATGTGATCACATTTGAATGCCCAGTTGCAAAGAATAGCAAGGAGAGATAAGAAAGCCTTCCTCAGTGATCAATGCAAAGAAATAGAGGAAAACAATAGAAGGGGAAAGACTAGAGATCTCTTCAAGAAAATTAGAGGTACCAAGGGAATATTTCATGCAAAGACGGGCACAATAAAGGACTGAAATGGTATGGACCTAACAGAAGCAGAACATATTAAGAAAGGGTGACAAGAATATACAGAAGAACTATACAAAAAAGATCTTTATGACCCAGACAATAACGATGCTGTGATCACTCACCTAGAGCCAGACATCCTGGAATACAAAGTCAAGTGGGCCTTAGGAAGCATCACTATGAACAAAGCTAGTGGAGGCGATGGAATTCCAGTTGAGCTCTTTCAAATCCTGAAAGATGATGCTGTGAAAGTGCTGCACTCAATATGCCAGGAAATTTGGAAAACTCAGCAATGGCTACAGGACTGTAAAACGTCAGTTTTCATTCCAATCCCAAAGAAAGGCAATGCCAAAGAATGCTCAAACTACTGCACAATTGTACTCATCTCACACTAGTAAAGTAATGCTCAAAATTCTCCAAGCCAGGCTTCAACAGTATGTGAACCGTAAACTTCCAGATGTTCAAGCTGGTTTTAGAAAATGCAGAGGAACCAGAGATCAAATTGCCAACATCTGCTGGATCATGGAAAAAGCAAGAGAGTTCCAGAAAAACATCTATTTCTGCTTTATTGACTATGCCAAAGCCTTTGACTGTGTGGACCACAACAAACTCTGGAAAATTCTTAAAGAGATGGGAATACCAGACCATCTGACCTGCCTCTTGAGAAATCTGTATGCACATCAGGAAGCAACAGTTAGAGCTGGACATGGAACAACAGACTGGTTCCAAATTGGGAAAGGAGTACGTCAAGGCTGTATATTGTCACTCTGCTTATTTAATTCATATGCAGACTACATTATGAGAAATGCTGGACTGGGTGAAGCATAAGCTGGAATCAAGACTGCCAGGAGAAATATCAATAACTTCATATATGCAGATGACACCACCGTTATGGCAGAAAGTGAAGAACTAAAGAGCCTCTTGATGAAAGTGAAAGAGGAGAGTGAAAAAGTTGGCCTAAAGCTCAAACTTCAGAAAACTAAGATCATGGCATCTGGTCCCATCACTTTATGGCAAATACATGAGGAAACAGTGGAAACAGTGACAGAATTTATTTTGGGGGGCTCCAAAATCACTGCAGATGGTGACTGCAGCAATGAAATTTAAAGATGCTTGTTCGTGGAAAGAAAAGTTATGACCAATCTAGAAGGCATATTAAAAAGCAGATATGTTACTTTGCCAACAAAGGTCCACCTAGTCAAAGCTATGGTTTTTCCAGTAGTCATGTATGGATGTGAGAATTGGACTATAAAGAAATCTTAGCACCAAAGAACTGATGCTTTTAACTGTGCTGTTGGAGAAGACCCTTGAGAGTCCCTTGGACTGCAAGGAAATCCAACCAGTACATCCTAAAGGAGATCAGTCCTGGGTATTCATTAAGGGCTGATGTTGAAGCTGAAACTCCAATAATTTGGCCACATGATGCGAAGAACTGACTCATTTGAAAAGACCCTGATGCTGGGAAAGATTGAAGGCAGGGGGAGAAGGGGTCAACAGAGGATGAGATGGTTGGATGGCATCACTGACTCAATGGACATGAGTTTGAGTAAATTCTGGGAGTTGGCAATGGACAGGGAGGCCTGGCGTGCTGCCGTCCGTGGGGTCGCAAAGCGTTGGACATGACTGAGCGACTGATCTGAACTGAGATGTATGCTAGTCTGACATGAAAACACAGAGAAAGCACGTAGTTCCATTAACCAAGGGCAGAGTGTATGTGAACAGAGAGGCAAATGCACTGAATATTTATGAAAGAGAACAAAGGACTGTGCATCTAAGGTCAAAAAGATAAGAACAGGATGAAAATGAGAAGGTGATGGACATGAAAAAACTGTACAGTCAGTAGATTATTGTTGTTATTGTTTAGTTGCTAAGTTGTGTCCTAAGGATTTTCCTGGCAAGAAAATTGAAGCGGGTTGACATTTCTTTTGCCAGTGAATCTTCCTGACCCAGGAACTGAACCCAAATCTCCTGCATTGGCAGGCAGCTTCTTTTCCACTGAGCAACCACGGAAGTCCAGTTCTTAAAGGGTGACAGAATTCTTAAAGTGGGAATACTAAGTAAGTATGAGGGTAGATAATGCTCAGGAAAGGAAGTTTGCAACCTATTTAGAGGTGGCATTTTACTATCCAAGGTAATGGGAGGTTGAGACTGGGTGGAAAAACAAAGATTTTTGGAAGTGATAAAGTCAAGGAAATGACAGCATGGGATGTTAAACTGACATCTACAGGAACGATCAACGCAGGCAGGATGATGACAGTGGTGGAGCAGGAGAAAAAGCAATGAGCTCGGTGGGCAAAACTTCTTGGAGCACCACAACCTCTGTGAGCTGCCATCTCCTCCACTAGAACACAGGTATGAGGGCAGCATCTGCCTCATGGGAACTGAATTCAATACTGCATCACCAGTGCCTTGAAAAGTACCTAGTGTTCAGTGACTGAATGAGGTTGTTAGACGGAAGCCATACAGAGACTAGGGATAACAAGAATGGACAAGCAGGTAAGTCACACACAAAAAACACTCTTTCAAGTGAATGCTTAGTTTGATAGGAATATTTCAATTTAAATAGGAAATAGGAGATTGGTTCAAGATGGCAGAGTAGAAGATCCTGCATTCACCTCCTCCTTTGACAGCACCAAAATCACAACTAGCTATTCAAGAACCATTGAAAAGAGGACTCTGGAACCCATCAAAAAAAGAGAGCCCACATCCAAAGGCAAAGGAGAAGCCACAATTAAGATAGTAGGAGGGGCGCAAGCACAATAAAATATATCCCATACTTGCCGAGTGGGCAACCCACAGACTGGAGAACAACAGTATCAACGAAGCAGTCCCACTGTCGTAAAGGTTCTGAGCCCCATGTCAGACATTCCAGCCTGGGATTCAGGAAAGAGAGTAGGAGGCCCCAGGGAATCTGAGGAACAGAGCCTCCATTCTTGGAGGGCACAAACAAAATCGTGTGCATACCAGGACCCAGGGGAATGCAGCAGTGAGCCCATAGGAGACTGAACCAGAACTACATGCTAGTGCTGGACGGCTCCTGTGGAGGCATGGGTAGGCAGTGCCTTCACCGCAGGGACACGGCACTGGCAGCAGTAATCCTGGGAGATGCCCCTTGGCATGTGCCTACAATAGAGTCTGTAGACTCCAAGGCTGGGAATCCTCAGCTCAAACAACTATCTGGAAGGGAATGCAGCCCCACCCATCAGCAAACAATTGACATGAGGCATGGCCCTGCCCAGCGTTTCTCATGATGTACTCTGCATATAAGTTAAATAAGCAGGGTGACAATATACAGCCTTGACATACTCCTTTTCCTATTTGGAACCAGTCTGTTGTTCCATATCCAGTTCTAACTATTGATTCCTGACCTGCATATAGGTTTCTCAAGAGGCAGGTCAGGTGGTCTGGTATTCCCATCTCTTTCAGAATTTTCCACAGTTGATTGTGATCCACACAGTCAAAGGCTTTGGCATAGTCAATAAAGCAGAAATAGATGGTTTTCTGGAACTCTCTTGCTTTTTTCATGATCCAGAGAGTGTTGGCAATTTGACCTCTGGTTCCTCTGCCTTTTCTAAAACCAGCTTGAACATCTGGAAGTTCACAGTTCACGTATTGCTGAAGCCTGGCTTGGAGAATTTTGAGCATTACTAGTGTGTGAGATGAGTGCAATTGTGCGGTAGTTTGAGCATTCTTTGGCATTGCCTTTCTTTGGGATTTAAATGAAAACTAACGTTTTACACTCCTGTAGCCACTGCTGAGTTTTCTAAGTTTGCTGACATATTGAGTGCAGCACTTTCACAGCATCATCTTTCAGGATTTGGAAGAGCTCAACTGGAATTCCATCACCTCCACTAGCTTTGTTCCTAGTGATGCTTCCTAAGGCCCACTTGACTTTGTATGTCAGGATGTCTGGCTCTAGGTGAGTGATCACACCATCGTGATTATCTGGGTTGTGAAGATCTTTTTTGTATAGGTCTTCTGTGTATTCTTGCCACCTCTTCTTAATATCTTCTGCTTCTGTTAGGTCCATACCATTTCTGTCCTTTATCGAGCCCATCTTTTCATGAAATGTTCCCTTGGTATCTCTAATTTTCTTGAAGAGATCTCTAGTCTTTCCCAGTCTGTTGTTTTCCTCTATTTCTTTGCACTGATCACTGAGGAAGGCTTTCTTATCTCTCCTTGCTATTTTTTGGAACTCTGCATTCAGATGCTTATATCTTTCATTTTCTCCTTTGCTTTTCATTTCTCTTCTTTTCACAGATATTTGGAAGGTCTCCTCAGACAGCCATTTTGCTTTTTTGCATTTCTTTTCCATGGGGATGGTCTTGATCCCTGTCTCCTGTACAATGTCACAAACCTCATTCCATAGTTCATCAGGCACTCTATCTATCAGATCTAGCCCTTAAATCTATTTCTCATTTCCACTGTATAATCATAAGGGATTTGATTTAGGTCATACCTGAATGGTCTAGTGGTTTTCCCTACTTTCTTCAATTTAAGTCTGAATTTGGCAATAAAGAGTTCATGATCTGAGCCACAGTCAGCTCCTGGTCTTGTTTTTGCTGACTGTATAGAGCTTCTCCATCTTTGGCTGCAAAGAATATGATCAATCTGATTTCAGTGTTGACCATCTAGTGATGTCCATGTGCAGAGTCTTATATCCAGAGTACATCATGAGAAACACTGGGCTGGAAGAAGCACAAGCTGGAATCAAGATTGTCAGGAGAAATATCAATAACCTCAGATATGCAGATGACACTATCCTTATGGCAGAAAGTGAAGAGGAACTAAAAAGCCTCTTGATGAAAGTGAAAGAGGAGAGTAAAAAAGTTGGGTTAAAGCTCAACATTCAGAAAACGAAGATCATGGCATCTGGTTCCATCACTTCATGGGAAATAGATGAGGAAACAGTGGCTGACTTTATTTTGGGGGGCTCCAAAATCACTGCAGATGGTGACTGCAGCCATGAAATTAAAAGACACTTACTCCTTGGAAGTGAAGTTATGACAAACCTAGATAGCATATTAAAAAGCAGAGACATTACTTTGCCAACAAAGGTCCATCTAGTCAAGGCTATGGTTTTTCCAGTGGTCATGTATGGATGTGAGAGTTGGACTGTGAAGAAAGCTGAGCACCGAAGAACTGCTGCTTTTGAACTGTGGTGTTGGAGAAGACTCTTGAGAGTCCCTTGGACTGCAAGGAGATCCAAGCAGTCCATTCTAAAGGAGATCAGTCCTGGGTGTTCATTGGTAGGACTGGTGCTGAAGCTGAAACTCCAATACTTTGGCCACCTCATGTGAAGAGTTGACTCATTGGAAAAGACCCTGATGCTGGGAGGGATTGGGTGCAGGAGGAGAAGGGGATGACGAGGATGAGATGGCTGGATGGCATCACCGACTCAATGGACTTGAGTTTGGGTAAACTCTGGGAGTTGGTGATGGACAGGGAGGCCTGGCATGCTTGATTCATGGGGTTGCAAAGAGTCGGACACGACTGAGCAACTGAATTAACTAACTAATGGCCCCGCCCACCAGAGCAAGACTCAATTTTTTCCACTGCTAGTCCCTCCCATCTACTTGGCCACATCCACTAGAGGGCAGACAGAAGAAGCAAGAATGAGCAAGAATGACAATTTTTCTTCAACCAGAAGGAAAATCCACATCATAGGAAGTTAATCAAAATGAAAATGCAGAGGATTATATCCCAGATGAAAGGATAAAATAAAACCCCAGGAAAACAACTAAATAAAATGAATTAGGGCAACTTCTAGAAAAAGAATTCAGAATAACAATAGTGAAGATGATCCAAGATCTCAGAAAAAGAATGGAAAAGATGCAAGAAATGCTTACGAAAGACCTAGAACTAAAAAACAAACAAACAGAAATGAGCCATACACTAGAAGGAATCAAAACCAGAATAACTGAGGCAAAAAAAAAGATAAATGACCTGGAAGAAAGAATGGCGGAAATCACTGCTGCAAAACCAAATAATGAAAAAAATAATTGAATAAAAAAGAAGAAGAAGACGCCTAGGAGACCTCTGGGACATTAAATGCACCACTGTTTGATTATAGGGGTGCCAAAAGGAGAAGAGGGAAAGGACCCAAGAAAATATCTGAAGAGCTAGTAGCTTTAAACTTCTCAAATATGGAAAAAGAAACAGTCAACGAAATCCAGGAAGCACAGAAAGACCCAGGCAGGATAAACCCAAGAAGGAACACACCAAGACACACAGTAATCAAACTTTCAAAAATTAATCAAAGATAAAATATTTAAAGCAAAAAGAGAAAAATGAAAAATAACATACAAGGGAACTCTCATAAGGTTATCAAATTAACTTCTAAACAGAAACTCTAAAAGTCAGAGGGGAATGGCATGATATATTTAAAGTAATGAAACTTTATGTAGTTTCATTAATTAGTTAATTAATTCCTTAATGTAGGAAACAACCTACAACCAGCCAGATTCTCATTCAAATTTGACAAATCAAAAGCTTTCCAGACAAGCAAAAGTAAGGAGAATTCAGCACCACCAAACCAACTTTACAACAAATGCTAAAGGAACTTCTTTAGGGAGGAAATGCAAGAGAACGAAAAGACCTACAAAAAATAAATCCAAAACAAGAAAATGGTAATAGGATCATACATATCAATAATTACCTTCAATGTAAATGGATTAAATGAACCAAGCAAAGGACACAGACTGGCTGGGTGGAGGAAAACATGTGAAGGTATGCACTTTCATTTACCACTTAACTATTATTCCTTTTATTATTGTTGTATCATGATTGATCAACAGAAAATAACAGAACTCTCTTATCACTAAAATTCTTTTAATAGAAAAACCTATAATCACTTTTTAAAATTCAGATGCACATTAGAATTATCTTTGAAATTTTTGAAAAATATAAATGCGCAGATATTGTTTTTTCCTCCAAAGCTCTACATATGATTCTAGTGAACCTGTGTGCTCAGCTGTGTCCAACACTTTGCAACCGCATGGAAATGTGGCCTGCCAGTCTCCTCTGTATATGGAATTTTTTTTTTTTTTTTTTGGGTGTACATGGAATTTTTGAGACAGGAATACTGGAATGGATTGCCATTTCTTACTCCAGGGGATCTTTCCAACCTAGGAATCGAACCCATGTCTCTTGTATCTCCTGCTTGACAGGCAGATTCTTTACCACTGAGCCACCTGGGAAGCCTATGTGTATATATACATATAGATATTTTAGAAAACTTACAGATTTTATGAAAAATCTATGACATTTTGGTCCCAGTTGTCTAAGTATGAATAGCATGCTAGATTTCTAATTTATATTCAATCAAAACTTTGATATAGTTCCATTTACTCTGGCAACTAATATTACTTCTAAAGTCTAGAAAGCTTATTATTTTAGTTATTTTTCTAATTTGAATGAGGCTTGAAACTTCTAATCCAATTCTGAGAATATTAAGAAGTACCATGTACCCAAACAAAATAAAACCTAGGAAATTAATATGTGATATAGTATTACCAACTAAAGCACAGATTTTGTTCAAATTTCACAAAATTTATGCTAGTGTCCATTATTTTTGTTTTCATACCTTATTCACGATTCCACATTGTATTTGGTTGCATTGAGTAGCTTCAGCTGCATGCAACATATTCTGATAAATTCTCTTTTCATTTTTATTCTGTTACAAATATTTTCTAATTTTCCTTCTTATGGCTTCATAGATACATCCATCATTTAAAAGTAAACACTTAACTTCCAATACATGGGTTTTTTTAAGTATCTTTAATATTAATTCCTCATCTTGATATTAATTTCTGACATAAATGCTTTCTGCTCTGCAATTACCCTCCATGCTTTATCAGTCTTTTAACTTTATTGAGGCCTTCAATGACTAAGTCAAAGGTCTCTCTTGGTAAATGTCACATTGCACTTGAAAATATGTGGGTTATTTTATCTTGTGATATTTATTTCTTACCTAATTCCACAGTGATAAGAGGACTCTACAATTTCAATACCTTCAGATCATAAAATTTTTGCACCTTGTTTTATGTCCCTGGATATGCTCCAGTATCTCCCGGTTTACAGTGTCTGGGAAATTGAACAGAATCTGTATCACGCTGTTATGTGAAAATTGTATAAATCTTAATTATGTCAAATTGGTCCATAGTGTTTTTTGGATCTGCTATACCCATCTACCTTTCTGCCTACTCATTCTAGTAATTTTTGAGAGCTTGATACTGAAACTCCAACTAAAAATCTTCATTTATCTACTTAAAAAATAATTTCAATGTATACTGGATCTATATTTAACTTTGCTCTGTATTTTCCCAGTCTTCTATAAATGTGTTATCACACTTTTATAATTTAAAAAATAGAAAACTTTAAAAATAAATAAATAAAGACGTAGGAAATAAAGATAAACAAAACATTAGTTTTCAGCACCACTTCTCCCCTTTTATTATACTACTCTCAAAATACACGTACAAAAGAAAAGAAATTCAGGGGAGAACATACTATGTTACATGAATAATCAGAACTATGCCTTTTACACATGGCCCTTCTTGTGTTTCTTTCATTTCACATAACTTCAAAGAAAGCAGGCAGCCAGGGAGGGAGGAGGATACTCATGCCTGCATATTTCTAAGTCCATTAGCCATGAAGATGAAAATACTTAGAAAGCTTTATCCCCTGTGGTATCGAAACACATTAGTGAGATAAGGCTGTCTGCCTGACATCACAAAAATTAGAAGGGTATTTATCCAACACAGTTTTTAAATCTTTTTTAATCCCTTAGTAAATTCTATTCTAAAATACCACATGCAGGATACACAGAAAAGTACATACATTATTCTTGTCATATTTTTTTATTAAAAGTATTCTAAAGTACAAAAAGTAATATATTTTCAGTACTTATTTCCCTTACCATTTCTATTTTTCTAAAATCAGCATTCTTTCTTTTGCTATTTAATTTTAAAGAAAATAGCAACCACTTCCTTTGACCTGTCTTAGAACAGATTCATCTGTACCTGTCTCAATGCCTGCATTTCATCTCAGTTCAGGTGTAAGATTTATCAGCATATGTTTTTTCATTATTCTGTCTCATTTGTTTATTAGCAGTCATTTGGAATACCATTTCTATGACAAATTAAAAATATGTTATATTTCCAAGGTACTAGTGAAAAGTCGGAGAAGGCAACAGCACCCCACTCCAGTACTCTTGCCTGGAGAATCCCATGGACGGAGAAGCCTGGTGGGCTGCAGTCCATGGGGTCGCGAAGAGTCAGACACGACTGAAGCGACTTAGCAGCAGCAGCAGCAGTGAAAAGTACCAAGAACTGACTTTCCTTTTTCAATTAACTGAATTATTTCTGTACAACCAGGGAGAATCCACCACATAATGATGATCTGACTTTTAAAATAAAAATAAAAAGCTAAATCTAGAAAATCCTCATGCTCTACAGGAAGCCAACACAGCATAATGCCCATGTAGATGAGAAAAATGGCCTTTTAGTCCCTAATAGAATGTCTAATTGCCAGCTCCAAGTAAATATAATATGCCTAGCCGCTATTAACGGGAGAAGGCAATGGCACCCCACTCCAGTACTCTTGCCTGGAAAATCCCATGGACGGAGGGCCTGGTGGGCTATAGTCCACGGGGTGGCTAAGAGTCAGACACGACTGAGCGACTTCACTTTCACTTTCCTTTCAGAGTGTCTAATTGCAGTAGAAAATGGCAACCCACTCCAGGATTCTTGCCTGGAAAATTCCATGCACAGAGGAGTCTGGTGGGCCACAGTCCATGGGGTCACAAAGAGTGGATCACAACTGAGCACACGCATAAACACACAGTGTCTAAAACATGGTAGTTGCTTTAAGCAAAACTCTGCCCACATTATCTGAGATATCACAGAAGTCAGAAACTACATTCTTAACACATTACTCCAATCACTGTAAAATATCACTCTGCTTGCTAAATCGGAAGTAATTCCTCTCAGAAAGTAGGTACTCTACACCAAAACTCACCATGCAGCACCCCCAACTGCAGGCAATTTGTTAGTTTTGTAATTACACATAAATCCATCAAGAAAAATCAGCATTTTTTAACATGAAGATCCAAAGTACAGCCTCTAGAGATTACAAACTTAAAATATTGGGGGACTGTAAAAATAGATTAGAATTTTAAGTGCTTTTTTGTATGAAAAGTTACTCGACGCAGGACCATTCTCCATGGCATTCACTTTGTAATTTTCAGCAGGTTAACTGCAGAAAATAGAAAAATGTCATCAATATAAAACCAAAATAGTCAAAACACCTAAGCTCGCAGAGTAAAGAGAGGGTGTGTACTCTTGCATGAGTGTGTATATGTCTCTATGCTTGTCTATTTATGTCAGTAACTATTAAATTAACTGTCTCATTTCACTGCTGCTGCTGCTAAGTCGCTTCAGTCGTGTTCGACTCTGTGCAACCCCATAGATGGCAGCCCACCAGGCTCCCCCGTCCCTGGGATTCTCCAGGCAAGAACACTGGAGTGGGTTGCCATTTCCTCCTCCAGTGCAGGAAAGTGAAAAGTGAAAGTGAAGTCGCTCAGTCGTGTCTGACTCTTCGCGACCCCATGGACTGCAGCCCACCAGGCTCCTCCATCCATGGGATTTTCTAGGCAAGAGTACTGAAGTGGGGTGCCATCGCATTGCCAATTCCCCAATTCTTGATACTTATTCAGGTGATGAGACTTGAGAAGATAAATAAAATGATAAAAAATGTGAAGACTAATTAAAGAAATAGTTTGCATTGATAATAACAACATTTTTAAAAAACAACAGAGTCAGCCCTGTACAAAAAGGAGTAAGCACAGTTGGTGCCAAGGGGGTCATTATAACCTAAATTACTATCATGGATATTGCTATTAAAACGCACTGGGACAATTTCCTTGCATTTTTCAAATGATTTCTAGCATCTCTAATGTTACTTACCAAAAGAAATACTAAGCTGTCACTGCAGTATGAATTACTTGTTTTCAGAACATTTACAACCCCAATAGATCTCCACTGCCAATAAAATCTGCTATTCAGAGATGATATTATGCAAACTCGCAGTAGAAACAATGAGTGATGAAAAGCACTACAGAAAGGAGCGTTCACTAACAAAACTAAGTTTAGCACAGAGCTCTCATAAAGAGTTAAGGTTATTTTTTTCCACAAGCATTTGAAGAACACGATTATGTGCCAAGAATTCTTCCTATAACTTTAGAAGTTGCCTTAGCGTACAGTAAAAATAGCATATGTTAAAAGGTTAGAATTACTACCAAGTACATTTTACAAAGAAACATGATAAAATACAGAAAATCTGCTGCTCTTCTCCCACTGTTTATAAAATATCTTTACAAAGAAAAAAAAAAGATTGATCCCACATTAATTTTAGTCACTAAGATATTAGCTTGAATAAATTATAGAAGACATTCAACATGCTATGTTTCTTGTATTATCTACCTATACCTAACTAGCATCAATTACCCTTCCATTCAGAAGAAAGCTTTCCTTTGCTGGCCCACTTGAATATTTAGACTATTTTTACTTAAGAAGTGTTGCTCCAACCGTTGAATGCATAATAACTTTTCCACCTACTTAACCATGATTAGAATTGAGGTGTTCTTTAGCTTTTAAGCCTCAAAAGGGGACTACGATAGCAGTTAACAGTCAGTTGCTTCTACCAAAGGCCAGAGGACAGTTACTGAATAAACCACGGTGAGCCACAACCCACGAACACACTGCACCACACACACAAAGAACCTAGTGGAGAAGATGAGAGAATGGGACACCTAAGAGAAAGGGCAGCAAGTGACAATTCTCTGAATATACCTTTTTGTATAATTCAGATTTTTAGTACTATGTTGATGTTTCATATACTCAGAAAGAAAAAAGAATTAAGAACAATGGAAAGACAATCTTAAAACTAACTCAAATCAAATAAACCTAATTGCATTTTAAGTGATCAATAACATCAGAAAAATAAGCTAGAGTATAAAATTTGAAGGTGTGGTTTTGACAGAGAGAGGGGTGCATTTGAATGGATAAATACATAAAGATAGGAAAAGAAACACATGCAAAGATGGTAAAAAATATATTTAAGATGGGTGTCTGTATACATGTGATTTTCACATATGGATATACATATAATTTATATGTATTCATTATACATATACATATATAATATCCAAATATGAACACATGTATATAAATGTGTCATATTCCTTCATGCATAGCATATATATATGTCTGTGAACATACACATACATATACGTATTTGCGTCCTAAATCTGTCTACAGGGCGTAGAAGTTTAAGACATCCTATTAGAAGACCTAGCACTCATGATTTTTAAATTGCATTCTCCACAAAAAGGACGCTAGGACAGCACAAGATGACCCTGGAAGATTTCATGCTGGATGGAGAGTGACGAAGTGCTCAAAGAAGGAAGGGGGTGTGCTGAAGGATAGACGAACCAGTTTTGAAGAGGCTTCTACTGGTCAAATATACAGGGAGTAGGGGGTGGGGAGTGGCTGCTGAAAGGGCACGCAGTCTCCCCTGGTGTTAATAAAAATGTTCTAGAACTAGATGGTGGCAATGGGTGCACAACACTGTGAAGATAATAAATGCCAATAAGTTGTATACTTTAAGATGGCTAAAATGATAAATTGTATACCACCACAATAAACTTTTTAAAAAACATTTATAAAACAGAAAAAAAAAAATCTGTAGTGTGAGATGTCAGGAGAGGAATTATCTGAGGAGGAGGGTGGGCAGGGACCAGGACACTGGGGCTGCCAGTGCTGCCAAGTCCCCAGCGAAGCCGTGGTCATGTGGGCGCACTTATTCTGACATAGTTTGCCCAACACACACTAAAGATAGGCGGACTCAATGCCTGTAAAGTGCTAAAATGCCATTTCCAAATTTACTGGTTTTGATGCTTTATGCTATTTCTAAGGTTAGATAGGTACATGCAAATTGAATTCCTTTTAAATGTTTAATTTACATTTTAAAACATGGCATTTAAAGTATTTTATATAAAATTTTGTATATTTTCTTGCTAAAAAGTTACACTGTGTCAAATAAGGACACTTCTTTTTATTCAGCACCCTCAAGTTTATTTTTTGGAATTGGGGAGATGGAGTCCAAAGTCAGGGTGGAGAGAGCTGATTAAATAAACATGGATGTTCTAATTTGCCAGTCTCTATTTGATGGTTCAGTGAAGGATAAAGATCTATTTGGCACATCTGAAGAAAAAAATGTGCTGATGCTCTTAGTCATTGGTTCATTTTCTTCTTTATTGTGTTGATTATGTTTATGTAGAAAGAAAAACACAACAAAACTCATTGGGAATTTACCAAAAAATGTTGGGGGAGTGGTGTCAAAACCACCAGCTCTTCCAGCCTTTAAAATGAAGCAATTTGTTTTTCTATCCCTCCAGCTAATTACACAATTATTTGCCTCCACAATTCTGAGTAGTACTTTCAAGTGTCACTGTTAACATTTATACTGAAAGCCCGTCTTCCTTTGTTTCTTCTTTTCCTTGATTTACAGAAGAAAATCACCTTGCCTCTTCACATACACAAGGTACCCTACAGATCTAATCTGTTCATGTTAGTAAAAAGCTCAAAAACATCTAACAGCATAAAAGCTAATCTGTTTCTCAGATTATTCTTCTTATAAATGACAAGGCTTCCCTGATAGCTCAGTTGGTAAAGAATCCACCTGCAATGCAGGAGACCCCCGGTTTGATTCCTGGGTCGGGAAGATGCCCTGGAGAAGGGATAGGCTACCCACTCCAGTATTCTTGGGCTTCCCTTGTGGCTCAGCTGGTAAAGAATCGCCTGCAATGTGAGAGACCTGGGTTCGATCCCTTAGAGAAAGGAAAGGCTACCCACTCCGGTATTCTGGCCTGGAGAATTCCACGTCGCAAAGAGTCAGACACGACTGAGTGACTTTCGCTTTCACAGCTAAATATGGGACAAAATAATTAGCAGAGAGGAAGAAACAAGATCTTTGCATCAGAATTACATCGCACTCTGATCTCTGGTTTCCTCGGTGTAAAATACTTACAGTGTTAATGGAGTGGATGAAGCTGTAAAAACTGAAATATGCTTGAAACATACCTTATCTGATTTGTTATAACAAGCATATATTCCCTTCTTTTAAATTAGATTGTAAGGGACTACCCTGGCAGTGCAGTTGCTAAGATTCCACCTTGCAAAGGAGGGGACACATGTTCGATCCCTGGTTGGAGAGCTAAGATTCCATGCTGCATGGAGCAACTGAGCCCAGACACCATACTAGCAAGCCCGAGTACTCAGGAGCCCGTGCACCACCCCTGGAGACGCCCACGTGCTGCACAAAAGGCGCACAGCACCCGTGTCCCTGCGTCGGCAGGTGGGTTCTTGTCCACTGTACCTCCAGGAAGTCTTGATGTTTGCTCCTACAGTTTCAAGGTTTCCCTTTCTGGAAGAAGCTGATCTGTAGTCAGAAGACATCAGTGTTCAGAGGCCAAAGGACAAGGGGAGAGATGGTCCTGGTATGAGCTCTTCATCCTAGCCACACCCTTCTCTTCCAGGGAGGAATCAATAAACTGCCTTTATTGCTCTAGTTAGTTTAAGTTGGGCTTCTATAACTGACAACTAAAAGAGATTTGGTTAGTATGCAATGCTCTTTCCCACATGAATTGCTAAGTCTGATACACTACGGCTTTGATGCTAGTACTAGAAAATCGGTACTGTACAAATCATTTCCTATTCTCACTACCCATGTCAATGTTTCTAAGTCTCCACGTTTATACAGAGAAAATATCACTACATGGTTTAAGAAAAATGAATCTAATTATTTCTTAATGCACAATAGCTAAAGCTTTTGAAATTTAAGTATAATTGACAGTATTATTTAAATTACCCCTAAGAACGATGGTAATAATACACTTAGAGTTTCCATTTGACAAATGTGTCTTTTGCTCAGCATACAATTTCACAGAATTTTTATCCTTTGAATTTTCTATCTTTTTATACCATAAGTGATGTAAGCTTCACTTCCAGATACTGGGCTAGAAAGTTATGGATATAATAGCTAATCCTTAATTTTAGAAAGTACTTACAATTTTACATTTTAAAACCCAGATTCCTGAAGGCTTTGTTTCTGTATATATAATTCTACCATTCTTTGTCTTAACAATTAGAGAAGATGAGTTCATCTACATAATAACCATTTGATAACAACCACAGAAGGCAAAATTTCTGGCAACATTTTCTGCCCCAAAACCTGGTGCTGAGCTCTTCTCATGCTGGCAGGAAAGGAATGAGGATTCAGACCCACAGGCTCAGCACCCAGGGGAGCAAAAGGAGCTCTGACTCAGGAGGGACAGGAGCTCTCAATCAGGCAAAAACAGCCCCCAGAATGCCTCTCTAGGAAGTTTTACTAAAGCTCATTCCGGATTTACGCAATGCGACAGGCTGCCACAGTGCCTTCCCGGAGCTTTGAAGACTGCATGAAGGTGGCAGCGGGCTCAGGGAAGCATCGCATGCTGTTTGTAGTACTCACATGATGGGATCCCAAAGAAGGTTCCTGACACTCACTCCCAACAGCAGCCATGAGTCAATCCAGGAGCAACACTTCTCTTTATTCCCACACCTCATTCCCAACACACACACCACATCATCTAACCACTCCCAGAGGGCCAGTCACGTGATATTAACCTCATCTGTTACACTGCTTCTGTACATCTCTTGACTTCCAGACTCCAAGGAAGCAAATGCTTAACATGAAGTTCTCAGATCCACATGTTGCTTCTTTCTTTGGATGATTTCCTAGAATATATTCTAGCTTCTTATCTGACCTTCTGCTATTCACTTGCTCCTCAGCCTGGCCTTAATCCCCGAGTCACTTAAACTGGTGCTATTTATCCGATCTAGACTGTCCTGGTCTATTCGTAGTTAAACAGAAGATGACATCATAGTCCCAATTTATCACCTTCTTTTTCTGTGCCTCCTACTTGTCCCCATCAGGACAGGCCATGTGGATCTCTACTGCATACCCTTCCAGGCTTCAGTAGACACGGCTAGAGTTGACCACAAGGGCTTTAACCACAGGCTCTCCAGAGATATGATGGGGGAGTGGGGAGGGAGCTACATAAGACTATATTTTCACAAACGCTTCATATCACACTAAAAAGAATTTTCATTAGTATTTGTTCGTATATTCCAACCTCAAATGGGCTTTCCAGAGAATTTTCAGATGTTTTTACTCATACTCCATTCCTTCAACACCGGTTTAACACCAATCAGCTCAGTTCTATCCCTACCTTTGCCTGACTATTAGAACAAAGACTCAGAACAGTGAACAGTTATCTTTCATCTTCCATCAAGGAAACCAGTTTCTTCCATCTTTACAAGACTCCCTACACAGAGCAACATGTGTGCTCCTTTATTTTTATGACTTTTAACATTAAACAGTCAGTCTAATCCTAGCCCCTACTTCCCTTTCTCTGTATAGTGATTCCATTTCTACAAACCTTTCAACCAGACACACCCTCACTCAAACCTCCCTCAATTATTCTACTTCCCCTCAGGTTACTAATTCATTTCTTTCTTTTCTATCACCACTAAAAACTAACAAGTACACTGTGTATTCACTGTCCCTCCTTCCTCAATATACTCCCTGCTTAAGCCTTCACAGACATGCCCTCACCAGCTCTCTCCCAGAGTTTCTCTTACAAATGACCAACAGGAAACTCCTAATCCATGTCTCTTCTCAGCGCCCCTCTGCCAATCTTCCTGAGGCGAAACATTTTTTTTTCCACCTGAGCCCTCCTCTCCCTAGAATATACCATTTAATTCTTCTCGAACTCTCTGTATCATATCTAGAGTTGAAGAGAAAGCTGCAGTACCGCCTCAGAATTTTTTATTGGTGTTCTTTCCCTCTATTCCTTTAACAGAGGTTTTCCAAAATGGCTCCATCATTTCCCTGTTCTTGCTAAGTTAACTTCATTAAGAAGTTTTCAATCATGTCCTTATACCAGTGAACATGAAAACTAATCTCTGGCATGCCATGACGGATTTCTGACATACTGTGACCAACTTCACGAATTTCAGGGAAAAAAATATACTCCTTGCTACTCTCCAAAGACAAGTACTTGATCAGACTGAATTTTTATATATACAAACACTAAAGTCTTGTTTGAAATGGAGCATTGTGAAAGTCAATCAGTCGTGTCCGAATCTTTGCGACCCCACAGACTATACAGTCCATGGAATTCTCCAGGCCAGAATACTGGAGTGGGTAGCTAGCTGTTCCCTTCTCCAGTGAATCTTCCCAACCCAGGGATCAAATCCAGGTCTCCGCATTGCAGGCAGATTCTTCACCATCTGAGCTTGGATAATATCAAAATACATTTACATGACAAATGTACTTTTTACAAAGAGTATCTTATACTACTTACTATAAGGTTACAGTTACTAAGGGTCTCTAATAAGTATCAGAATAAGAAGAGTTAGAACATAATGAGGACACTGCTAAAACAAAAAAGAAAAAAAAAATCCGAAATAAGGCTGAAACTGTAAAACTAATGTTCCTTTCATTAGTACTACGAGATGCTTTACCTAACATATGTGCCAGACACCACACGTGCAGTCATAACACACAGCATTTCATACTACTTCTTGAGCTGATAGTCTCAGCCTCATTTTCCATACTGAATAAAAGTAACCAAAAATGTTTAAAAACAGTTATCTCTGGTGAAGAAATTGTGGATGGCTACGTTTTTTTCTTTTTGGTTTATATGTTGTCGGCAATGTGTTATCTGCAATGATATACATTCAGATCAGATCAGATCAGTCGCTCAGTCGTGTCCGACTCTTTGCGACCCCATGAATCGCAGCACCCCAGGCCTCCCTGTCCATCACCAACTCCCGGAGTTCACTGAGACTCACGTCCATTGAGTCAGTGATGCCATCCAGCCATCTCATCCTCTATCATCCCCTTCTCCTCCTGCCCCCAATCCCTCCCAGCATCAGAGTCTTTTCCAATGAGTCAACTCTTCACATGAGGTGGCCAAAGTACTGGAGTTTCAGCTTTAGCATCATTCCTTCCAAAGAAATCCCAGGGCTGATCGCCTTCAGAATGGACTGGTTGGATCTCCTTGCAGTCCAAGGGACTCTCAAGAGTCTTCTCCAACACCACAGTTCAAAAGCATCAATTCTTTGGTGCTCAGCCTTCTTCATAGTCCAACTCTCACATCCATACATGACCACAGGAAAAACCATAGCCTTGACTAGACGAAACTTTGTGGGCAAAGTAATGTCTCTGCTTTTGAATATGCTATCTAGGTTGGTCATAACTTTCCTTCCAAGGAGTAAGTGTCTTTTAATTTCATGGCTGCAGTCACCATCTGTAGTGATTTTGGAGCCCAGAAAAATAAAGTCTGACACTGTTTCCACTGTTTCCCCCATCTATTTCCCATAAAGATGCCATGATCTTCGTTTTCTGAATGTTGAGCTTTAAGCCAACTTTTTCACTCTCCACTTTCACTTTCATCAAGAGGCTTCTGAGTTCCTCTTCACTTTCTGCCATAAGGGTGGTGTCATCTGCATGTCTGAGGTTATTGATAAAATGATATACATTACTTTTTGAAAATATATTAAGATAAAAACATCAAGTGTTTGAAAGCAGGGAATAATACGTGAGAAGCATTTCCTGGTAAAGGAAGGAAACAAAGAATTTTCAAAAATGAAAAGTAATTTAGATGTTATCAGATCTAGCGCCCTAATTATTTCATATTGATTACAGTAATACTAAATAAATTCTAAGGCAAACAGAAAAAAAATCACAAGAAATACTTCAAATATAAATAATTCTTTTCATACATTTTTAATGTGCTAATACAACTCTTATGAGTCAAGTCTCCAAGGTTTCCTATATTTTTCATTTATTATGGTTTTTACATCATCCAGCATTGTCACGCATAGGTAAATGCTTAATAAACACTATTTGGCAATGATCACAAACTAAACATTTAAATTAGCCATAGATTTATCCAGATGTTTCCAAAACTTAAGTTCTAGTCAATAAAAGTGATTATTAAATGAGTGCCAATTTACTACAAAAATGTAAAATGAATTTGTGTGCTATTCCAAGTTGTATTTAAAAGCTCTGCAAACAGCATATATTAACTCTGCTGATTTGTTTTTATTTTCCTAATTGAAATGTGGTCCGTGTTATCAGGCCATCTGCACTATGGCAAAATGACTTGGTAAACAAGACAAAAATGGTATTTTATATTAGCAACAACATCAGATTTTGATTCTGCTAAGAAAATATTATTCTAAAAAGACAGTTTCTGGTACCAATACTGAAAACTTGGATAAAGGAAGCTGCAGTAGGAGCGGCCCACTGACCTGCTTAGGGCACCAGCCAGGAGACTGGGGAGAGTCCAGGGTCTCCCCAAGCCCCCCCCCCCCCCCCCCCCACGAAAGAACATGAGGCATTCTCAACACAGCTGCAGGCAACAATCCAGCACCTTACTATCCACTTAGGGCCCACGGATCCCATTGTACTGATTCCATCTGCTGACACATGTTGTCTCTACCAAACTGTGAGCTCCTTGACATACTTGAGACCTTGTCTTACATTAGCTTCCCAAAGTTTCTTGCATGTGGTAGAAGCAAGACTGGCTTACTGCAGCCTGAAATAAAGAAGCAGGCACCTAGCCGCACGCAAAAGTCTGATGTAATCTGGTCGGTGACCATCCTGCTCTTCACCTCACATCATCCTCTTTGCTCTTTGTCAAAAAAAAAAAAAAAAAAAAAAAAACACTCTTTACATCTTGAGAAATACACAAAAACATCAAAAAGTAGATCATACATAATCCCAGGACTCCTTTTATTTAAGGATGAGACAAAAATTGAAATTCTTGCCTCAATTTCTCCAATTCTAGCCCCAAATGACAGACTTCTGCAAGCGCTTTTAACTAGTTTGGTTAGAATACATCAATAGTTTTCCTTAAAATGGATAAATATACACAGGCACCAACTCATTCACATATATATGTATGTCTTCACAAAACAACTTTCTTTAAACAAAATTTGGTTTGTGCTATACACATGCTTCTGTATCATTTTCTGTATCAGCTAACTTTCCAAATCATAAATTCATTCATTTTAATAGCTGTATTATTGATCACAGCATGAATGTGCTGTAAATTACTTAACCATTTCTCCACTGATGGATACTTCAGTTATTTTAAATTCCTTTGCTATTTTACCAGTACTACAATGAACAATCTCTTACATAAATCTTTTATCTTCAAGGTATTGTGATAAAAATAGATTTAAAGTAGTGGGAATGTTAGATAAGCAAGCTATGCAAGTTTTTTATTTTGATAAATACTGCCAAATTGGACTCCAAAAAGGCTGCACTACTTTATATTCCCACACTCTCACCAAACACGTACTGTCGGCACTCTTTTAGCTTTTCTATTTTGACAGATGAAAAATGCTCTCTATATCTATTTTAATTCACATATTGAGATTGAACATCTTTTCAAGTGGCTGTTTGCCATTTGTATTTTTCTTAGGTAAATTGCTTACTCATATTAAGTAAAGAATTTCCTATTGGGTTATTCATCTTTTTCCTAATGATTTGTAGGTGTTCTTTACACATTAGTGACATGCAGCAACTATTTCTTCCATTTTTTAATTTCTTCTAACTTGGTTTACTCCCTCCCTCTCCCTGTCACTGCCCATATAGAAACCTTAAGTTGTTACGTTAACAAATGTATGGACTTCCCTGGTGGCCCAATGGTTAAGAATCCACCTTGAAATGCAGTAGGCTTGAGTTTGATCCCTGGTAGGGGAACTAATAGAGAAGGAAATGGCAACCCACTCCAGTGTTCTTGCCTGGAGGATCCCAGGGACAGGGGAGCCTGGTGGGCTGCCATCTATGGGGTCACACAGAGTCGGACACGACTGAAGCGACTTAGCAGCAGCAGCAGCAGCAGCAGGGGAACTAAGATCCCACATGCCACAAAACAAGTAAGCCTGCGCGTGGTATCTGAGCCCACGCACCACAACTAGAGAGTTTGCGCATCAGAACCAAAGATCCCGCATGATACAACGAAGATCTGAAGAGCTGTAACTGAGACCCAAAGCAGCCAAATAAGTTTTTTTTTTTTAATGTACCTACCTTTTCCTTTACATTTTCTGGATTTAAACTTGCTTAAGAACACTCTCACTCCAAGATTATTTTTAGTCATATCACCCCTGAGTAATACTCTATACATCATATAACGTACCCAGCCTAGCAAGGCTGCGTTTTCCTTACTGAACAGATAGGCCTAATATTAAAACCTCAAGCTTCACTAACTTAAAGTTCCTCCCATTCCTCAGCGTGGCCTCACTGAGACTAGGAAATCTGTAATGTTGAACATGGCTGAGAAGCTTCACTGTTTTTCCACCTTGTCCTTAAATTCCATCATCCCTACTCATCGGGTTTCCTCCAACACCTTTGGGGCTAAAGAGAGTAGGGAGGAAAGAAAGTTAAGGCATGGAAACTACTATAATCAGGTATCACTGCCACACCGTTCTCTGTTGTGACTGGCAGGCAGATGCTGCAAATGTGGGTGACTCAGAGACTCCCTCGCTGAGACCTGGCAGTCCCGCCCACACAGGCCTTCTCTGTGGGGTCACTGCATGTGCAGGTGGGCCCCTTGGACAAAATTCCTTCCAAGACAACTCAAAGTCAACTCCCTTCTAAGAGGCCATATCTAGTCACTGTTCTGATAAAAGTCCAAGTTGTTCCAACACCAGGTCTAATCCTGTCTCCTTGCTTTGACACCAAAGCAGTTCACATAGCCACTTGCCTCAGAACTATCATTCACAGACAAGAGTCAGTTTCCAGTCCCTATGTCCTTAAACTGAAAAGAATACAGTCAGCTCCTGAGTGGTTCTCTCGAGTGTCTCCTCATCTGTTTCCCATTCCCTCAAAAGGTGCTAGAGATAATGCCATAGCTGACACCTGTACCTCCAGAGAAAGCCTCTCTTTCAATTTTCTATTTTTTAATATTTGTAAGCTATTGTTAGCTTAAAATATTGAGCTACTGTTAGGTCATTCACAACCCATTTCAGTCTCTTTTCAAGGCCACACTGTTCCAGTATCTTCTTAGGCAGAAGCCCAAAGGCTAAGGATAGCAAGTGGGCTAAGGATTCAGTTCAGTTCAGTCGCTCAGTCGTGTGCGACTCTTTGCGACCCCATGAACGGCAGCACTCCAGGCCTCCCTGCCCATCACCAACTCCCGGAGTTTACTCAAACTCATGTCCATTGAGTCGGTGATGCCATCCAACCATCTCATCCTCTTTCGTCCCCTTCTCCTCCTGCCTTCAATCTTTCCTAGCATAAGGATCTTTTCCAATGAGTTAGATCTTCGCATCAGGTGGCCAAAGTATTGGAGTTTCAGCTTCAGCATTACAGTCCGGAAGGACTCAATGGACATGAGTTTGGGTGGACTCCAGGAGTTGGTGATGGGCAGGGAGGCCTGGCTTGCTGCCATTCATGGAGTGGCAAAGAGTCGGACACGACTGAGCGACTGAACTGAACTGAATCTTTAGCCCATTTGCTATCCTTAGCCATTGGACTTCTGCCTAATTGCTGACACAGAAGGAAATGCCACATTTAATATTTCTACCATTGAAACCTTAGTTTCATTGTTATAATAATTCCTCTTTAGATTCTTTTATTCTTTTTTAGACTGTATCTTGGGTTGATAGATTTTCTTTCCTTCTTTAAGATGTCATATTTTCTAAACTTTCTGTAACAATGGAAGTATTTTTGAA
Organism: Bubalus kerabau; assembly: GCF_029407905.1. Lineage (NCBI taxonomy): Eukaryota > Metazoa > Chordata > Mammalia > Artiodactyla > Bovidae > Bubalus > Bubalus kerabau. Next base: position 3,060,359 of record NC_073635.1, on the reverse strand, counting down.
AAAAGAAAAAAAATGTTAAAATTGTTACAGTTTTAGTACCTTTATTCAGTGCATTCCCCATTAGTCACATTAAAGCTTTATACAAAACTAAATAATTACTTACAGCCATTTATTTCTTTTTAATTTTCATATTAAGATGATATTTGAATTCTGATCATATCTCATAAGAAAACATACCTCTACAGAACTTCTAATGTGAAAAGTATTGAAAATTCATATTCCTTTCTCAGTAAGGAATAACAGACAAAAGCAATAGAATAGTTAAAAAATTATTCCACATTGGTTGAAGACCACCTCATTAAGTAATACTCTTATCTTTTTAAGAGGTATCTTTGATTTTAATAATTTAAAATTTGAGTATCTGAATAAATGAATGACACTAGAATGTTACTTGATTACAAAATAAGTTGATCTCAGAATTTCTAATCATTTTGATATTTAAACAGCCTTCGTGTCTTAAGAAAATTTATTTTAAATAACAGGGGGAAATGTATAAAGATCACAAGCTATAAAAATAAAAATACTTAGTAAAGAGTAAATGAGGACAACAGCTCCTGTCACATCCTCCTCTAGAAGGAGTTAAGAAGTGAACCTCAAGGGAGGTGCATTTTGCCACCTGTTACAATGCCCTCATCCCTTAAATTACAATTGACTTCAGATGATGAATTAGTAAAAATCAAAATATAACAGATAATAAGGCTGCTATTAAAATGACCCAAGAGTTTACACATGTGCACCAAGACCAAGTGTAACCTCAAGATAAAATGAATTTATTTTAATTACAGTATAAAGTATGACCTCAGTAATTTGGGGGTACTCTAACAGTAGGGAGTATATGCTACATGAGGAGGCAGTCTGCGGGGCTACTTGCACACATATCCAGAGACCCAAACTTCTTCAGAGTTCCACAGAGATTCCCCTGGAAAAGGGGCGCCAATGATCTCATTTCTGCTGCATCAGGAATTCCCTGTCCACATGGAGCTTCTCAATTAACTCAAGGAATTAACTCATTAACTTCTCATTAACTCAATTAATGTAATTCATACATGAAGTATGATGACAGTGAAGATAGGGAAAGCACATGATGCTATGGCACACACCCCAATATCTTCACAGTGACTCATCCAACAAACCAAGTAAGCAACTTCCTGTCATGTGGCATTTGATATACACCAGCTGACCAAGAGAGAAGACAATACAAGAATTTTCTCCTCAATAATAGTATTTCTGATTGTGTAATGTTAAAATAATACTTGGATTTTAATACATTAGAGTAGATTGTATACCTGCCCACAAAATACATACATACATCTTAGAATGTTGACCATCCAAGTTTGTCAGGCTTCAAAATCTGTCACATGTAGACAATCATAAGTTCACAAAGAAAATACTGTCACAAAGGAATCTATGTTGTCCAGATGACACATGACCTTGACCCGTGTCTTTCTTTTTCCTCCAGGTACTATACAAAAAGGCCCGGGTACACGTACCTCCTCAGGACCCTCAAGCACTAACCAAAAGAGCAAAGAGAAAGCTCATTCATGCTTGTGCTCAGTCGTGCCTAATGCTCTGGGGCCCCATGGACTAAAGCCTGCCAGGCTCTTCTGCCATGGGACTTCTGAGGCAAGAATACTGGAGTGGGTGGCCATTTCCTCCTCAAGGAGATCTTCTCAATCCAGGGATCAAATTCACTTCTCCTGCATCGCCTGCACCGGCAGAAAGACTACCATCAAGCCACCTGGGAAGTTTAACAACTAACTAAATTAGCAAGGAGAGTGGCAGTGCTGTGATCAAATAGCACAAATTAGATCTTTAATAAATGTGGCTAAGTGGAGCTATTTCAAATCCTAAAAGAGGATGCTGTGAAAGTGCTGCACTCAATATGCCAGCAAATTTGGAAAACACAGCAGTGGCTACAGGACTGGAAAAGGTCAGTTTTCATTCCAATCCCAAAGAAAGGCAATGCCAAAGAATGCTCAACCTACCACATAATTGCACTCATCTCACACGTTAGTAAAGTCATGCTGAAAATTCTCCAAGCCAGGCTTCAGCAATACGTGAACGGTGAACTCCCTGATGTTCAAGCTGGTCTTAGGAAAGGCAGAGGAACCAGAGATCAAATTGCCAACATCCACTGGATCATCAAAAAAGCAAGAGAGTTCCAGAAAAACATCTACTTCTGCTTTACTGACTATGCCAAACCTTTGACTGTGTGGATCACAATAAACTGTGGAAAATTCTGAAAGAGATGGGAATACCAGACCACGTGATCTGCCTCTTGAGAAACCTGTATGCAGGTCAGGAAGCAGCAGTTAGAACCGGACACGGAACAACAGACTGGTTCCAAATAGGAAAAGGAGTACATCAAGGTTGCATATTGTCACCATGCTTATTTAACGTATATGCAGAGTACATCATGAGAAACGCTAGGCTGGAAGAAACACAAGCTGAAATCAAGACTACCGGGAGAAATATCAATAACCTCAGAGATGCAGCTGACAACACCCTTATGGAAGAAAGTGAAAAGGAACTAAAAAGCCTCTTGATGAAAGTGAAAGAGGAGAGTGAAAAAGTTGGCTTAAAGCTCAACATTCAGAAAACTAAGATCATGGCATCCGGTCCCATCACTTCATGGGAAATAGATGGGGAAACAGTGGAAACAGTGTTAGACTTTATTTTTCTGGGCTCCAAAATCACTGCAGATGGTGACTACAGCCATGAAATTAAAAGACGCTTACTCCTTGGAAGGAAAGTTATGACCAACCTAGATAGCATATTCAAAAGCAGAGACATTACTTTGCCAACAAAGGTCCGTCTAGTCAAGGCTATGGTTTTTCCTGTGGTCATGTATGGATGTGAGAGTTGGACTGTGAAGAAGGCTGAGTGCCGAAGAAGTGATGCTTTTGAACTGTGGTGTTGGAAAAGACTTCTGAGAGTCCCTTGGACTGCAAGGAGATCCAACCAGTCCATTCTGAAGGCGATCAGCCCTGGGATTTCTTTGGAAGGAATGATGCTAAAGCTGAAACTCCAGTACTTTGGCCACCTCAGGTGAAGAGTTGACTCATTGGAAAAGACTCTGATGCTGGGAGGGATTGGGGGCAGGAGGAGAAGGGGACGACAGAGGATGAGATGGCTGGATGGCATCACCGACTCGATGTACGTGAGTTTGAGTAAACTCTGGGAGATGGTGAAGGACAGGGAGGCCTGGCGTGCTGCGATTTCTGAGGTTGCAAAGAGTCAGACACGACTGAGCGACTGATCTGAACTGAACTGAAATGAAGTGGAGGATGGGAGCTAATTACTGGAACAAAGACAGAGGAACCAGAAAGGGTTGATGTGGACAAGATGGAAGTCAACAGCAACTTCAAGGAATAAAATTCTCCCCCATGAACAAAGGTTACAGCATGCCTGTGTGTGCTCCCAGAACATTCCTGAATGGGTATGACAGATTCTGTCCTAAGAAGATAAAAATTATGGGTAATTAAAGTTAAAAGGGGATTTAAAATTTAGAGTTAGCGTACAATTTTTAGAAGAGAACTAATAAAAAATAAGTTAAAAATTTACTTTTAAAAAGGTATCAAGCCCATAAAAATGTATACTTCTTGAAAATAACAGATCAGATCAGATCAGATCAGATCAGTCGCTCAGTCACGTCCAACTGTTTGAGACCCCATGAATCGCAGTACACCAGGCCTCCCTGTCCATCACCAACTCCCGGATTTCACTGAGACTCACATCCATCGAGTCAGTGATGCCATCCAGCCATCTCATCCTCTGTCGTCCCCTTCTCCTCCTGCCCCCAATCCCTCCCAGCATCAGAGTCTTTTCCAATGAGTCAACTCTTCACCTGAGGTGGCCAAAGTACTGGAGTTTCAGCTTTAGCATCATTCCTTCCAAAGAAATCCCAGGGCTGATCGCCTTCAGAATGGACTGGTTGGATCTCCTTGCAGTCCAAGGGACTCTCAAGAGTCTTCTCCAACACCACAGTTCAAAAGCATCAATTCTTTGGTGCTCAGCCTTCTTCATAGTCCAACTCTCACATCCATACATGACCACAGGAAAAACCATAGCCTTGACTAGACAGACCTTTGTTGGCAAAGTAATGTCTCTGCTTTTGAATATGCTATCTAGGTTGGTCATAACTTTTCTTCCAAGGAGTAAGCGTCTTTTAATTTCATGGCCGCACTCACCGTCTGTAGTGATTTTGGAGCCCAGAAAAATAAAGTTTGACACTGTATCCACTGTTTCCCCATCTATTTCCCATGAAGTGATGGGACCGGATGCCATGATCTTCGTTTTCTGAATGTTGAGCTTTAAGCCAACTTTTTCACTCTCCTCTTTCATCAAGAGGCTTTTTAGTTCCTCTTCCCTTTCTGCCATAAGGGTGTTGTCAGCTGCATCTCTGAGGTTATCGATAGTTCTCCTGGCAATCTTGATTTCAGCTTGTGAATTCCAGTCCAGCGTTTCTCATGATGTACTCTGCATATAAGTTAAATAAACAGGGTGACAATATACAGCCTTGATGTACTCCTTTTCCTATTTGCAACCAGTCTGTTGTTCCATGTCCAGTTATAACTGTTGCTTTCTGACCTGCATACAAATTTCTCAAATTTGGCCTTGGAATATGGAATGAAGCAGGGCAAAGACTAATAGAGTTTTGCCAAGCAAATGCACTGGTCATAACAAACACCCTCTTCCAACAACACAAGAGAAGACTCTATACATGGACATCACCAGATGGTCAACACCGAAATCAGATTGATTATATTCTTTGCAGCCAAAGATGGAGAAGCTCTATATAGTCAGCAAAAACAAGACCAGGAGCTGACTGTGGCTCAGACCATGAACTCCTTATTGCCAAATTCAGACTTAAATTGAAGAAAGTAGGGAAAACCACTAGACCATTCAGGTATGACCTAAATCAAATCCCTTATGATTATACAGTGGAAGTGAGAAATATATTTAAGGGCCTAGATCTGATAGATAGAGTGCCTGATGAGCTATGGAATGAGGTTCGTGACATTGTACAGGAGACAGGGATCAAGACCATCCCGGTGGAAAAGAAATGCAAAAAAGCAAAATGGCTGTCTGGGAAGGCCTTACAAATAGCTGTGAAAAGAAGAGAAGCAAAAAGCAAAGGAGAAAAGGAAAGATATAAACATCTGAATGCACAGTTCCAAAGAACAGCAAGAAGAGATAAGAAAGCCTTCTTCAGCAATCAATGCAAAGAAATAGAGGAAAACAACAGAATGGGAAAGACTAGGGATCTCTTCAAGAAAATCAGAGATACCAAAGGAATATTTCATGCAAAGATGAGCTCGATAAAGGACAGAAATGGTATGGACCTACTGAAGCAGAAGATATTAAGAAGAGATGGCAAGAATACACGGAAGAACTGTACAAAAAAGATCTTCATGACCCAGATAATCATGATGGTGTGATCACTGACCTAGAGCCAGACATCCTGGAATATGAAGTCAAGTGGGCCTGAGAAAGCATCACTACGAACAAAGCTAGTGGAGGTAAAGGAATTCCAGTTGAGCTATTCCAAATCCTGAAAGATGATGCTGTGAAAGTGCTGCACTCAATAAGCCAGCAAGTTTGGAAAACTCAGCAGTGGCCACAGGACTGGAAAACGTCAGTTTTCATTCAAATCCCAAAGAAAGGCAATGCCAAAGAATGCTCAAACTACCGCACAATTGCACTCATCTCACACGCTAGTAAAGTAATGCTCAAAATTCTCCAAGCCAGGCTTCAGCAATATGTGAACCGTGAAATTCCTGATGTTCAAGCTGGTTTTAGAAAAGGCAGAGGAACCAGAGATTAAATTGCCAACATCCACTGGATCATCAAAAAAGCAAGAGAGTTCCAGAAAAACATCTATTTCTGCTTTATTGACTATGCCAAAGCCTTTGACTGTGTGGATCACAATAAACTGTGGAAGATTCTGGAAGAGATGGGAATACCAGACCACCTGACCTGCCTCTTGAGAAATTTGTATGCAGGTCAGGAAGCAACAGTTAGAACTGAAAATAACAAGTCATCAGTAATTTGTACATTGTATAAAAATATATGAGTAGTGGAAAAAGAGATATTTGTTTGTCATGAATCTAGCATACCTAAAGTGTGATTAAAAACTACAAAAAAAAAAAAGACTTTGTGAGTAAGACAAAAAAATTGTCTAATGAATTATTAGTACTTTGATTTATATCTTAATATCCTCAATTCATTTATATATTACAGATAAAACATTAATATATTAATTTATATATGAAGTATTAACATAATGGATATGTTTATAATAAACATTTACCATGTGGCTCAGTGGTATACAGAGATGCAAGAGTCATGGGTTCAATCCCTGGGTTGGGAAGATTCCCTGGAGAAGGGAATGTCAACCCACTCCAGTATTCTTGCCTAGAGACTCCCATGGACAGAGGAGCCTGGTGGGCTGCTGTCCATAGGGTCGCACAGGGTCAGGCACGACTGAAGCGACTTAGCATGCATGCATGCATGCATGGGAAAAGGAAATGGCAATCCACTCCCACTCCAGTACTCTTTCCTGGAGAATCCCAGGGATGGAGGAGTCTAGTGGGCTTCCACCTATGGGGTCGCATGCAGTCGGACACTACTGAAGTGACTTAGCAGCAGCAGCAGCAGCCAGTATCCATGCCTAGGAAATCCCACGGACAGAGGCAGGCTACAGTCCAGGGGGTCAAAAACAGTCAGACACGACTGAGCAACTAACACTTTCTTCTTTCCAGTACTCTTGCCTACAGAGTCCCATGGACAGAGGAGCCTGAAAGGCTACAGTCCACAAGGTCACAAGGAGTTGGACACAACTGAGAGACTGAGCATAGTACACAGCACAGCACACACATATGATCAGTTGTTTTTCTTTTAATTGATAAGGTAAGTGATCAAAAATTTTGAGTCTGCTAACCTAAAATACAGAAACTTAAGCCAGAAGCTTCTATAAACCATCTAGATACAGCATGGAAAGAACCTACATGAATAAAGACAAGACATGGCAAAATAGTACTAAGAGATACAAAAGACACAGTCCTTATGTCACTTGAGAATCCAGATCCAGGCCTCCCTGAAGCCAGCATACCTCAGGGCTTCTCAGATGCAGGAGCCAGTATCTTCCTGTTTTTCTGACCCCAATGGAGAAAGGAAAGAAAAAAACAAAGTTCACCAGAGTGTGACTTCTTTAACGTGCTAGAGACAGACATCCGGTATCAGGCTTTCCACCAAACTATGTAACACAGAGTAATCAAAGCCCAAAGTATGCTGTAGGCCATACTCCTAGGAATTGAAATCTGTAAATACCAAGAGCTGATTTTTTAAAATAAACCCCAGACTGTTTATGAAGTATGATAATTTTGTTCTTGTTAACGTAATAATATATGAAAATGAAAATGGTTGCTTCTGTGACAAATTAATGCTTAGAAAAATCAAGATTAGGATGACCTGCTTTTGAAAAAACTTAATTTTAAATTAGGTATGATCAAGATAACTGAAAAGATCTCACTATAAAAATCATACAAATCTTGTAAAGCTGACCTTAGACTGTTTTTACAAGTATAAATTCTTGGTTGAATTAAAATACACAAGTGGTGATCATGGATGATGCTTCATGCTTTATGCAGAAAAAAGTAGGAGCAACTCCTACTCAAAGCAAAGGGCTTGGCTCTAGATTCAGTACTAGCAGATGAATATATAATTTTATCTTTTAAGTAAAAAAAAGACTATGTATTTTTAACAATGACCAGTTTTAATAATTTGTATTCAATTTTTTATTCCAGTATAATCAGATTTAAGAATGCTTCATCTACAGCATTCACCCAGTCCCATTTTATACTTTACCGTAAACTTCAGTAAGATGACTTAGCAAGAGACTTAAAATAAAGATAACATGAGACTTTAATCATTGCCCTGTGTCTCATCCCACCATTCTCATACAAACACTCCTAAATTTTATTGTCCAGTAAACTAAGTCTTTAAGAGGTATAATGAATGTTCTGGAATCACAAAGCTAGAAATAACAAAGTAATTCTCAACCTCTGAAGACAAAGTACACTCTGTGTGATGAGTAAAATAAGCTTTTATAAAATATTATAGAACACAGCTTTAATCCACACCATCCAGAAAAAGTATAAGGTATTCTTTGTTCCTATTTCAAATCACTAGTGTTACTATACTATTTCAGTAATTTTCTTAGTATTTAAAAATAGTTTCTAAATATAATTACTCACCATTTTTGTAATTTATTTTACTACAGTATACATAATAAAGTCCTAATGTCCATAACATTTTACAATGTGTTGCAAAAACTGATGAGTTTAATTACTTAATGTGCACAAATCAATCTGAAATAAATTGAAAATGAGCACACTGTACACTCTAATCTTGTTAAGACAGTCATTCAGAATTCACTTTCTAATTTGCAAGTCAGTATGTTATATTCTAAAATAATAAATAGAAAATTTTCTTTTACATCTCAGCAGTTTAAAGCCAAAGCAATCAAAGGAGAGGGAATTCCCTGGCAGTTCAGTGATTAGGACTTAAGGGTGCGAGTTCAATCCTTGCTTTGGTTCAGCAACTATTATCCCACAAGCCACTGGGCTCTATCTATAGACTAATTTTCAAATGAATTATAGGCACAATAGTAGACTAATAAGTAGGCAAATGAAATAAGGAGGAAAAATATTCATTCAAAGTCAATTCTAGTTGGTTAGAGATACACAGAACCACATACTTAAGATGAGTAACACATTTTCATTTAAGTAATACAGGTATACGCATAAGGGGTCACACATCACTTTTTACAGTGCTGAACCACCTTAAAGCACAAGGTGACAGAAACTCTCAGATACCTATGAACTCCATTTACATGGAGTACATCACTATAATTTTTAAAATGTATTCATATTCAAATCTGAGAAACATGATTCTGAGCTCATCAGGCCTGCTTAATTGCACCAACATCTGCAATCAATTTAAATTCTTTAAGATAGTCTTTCAGCACTTGAAGTGATTTCATGCTGAGATAGATTTAACACACTCACTAATTTATAGACACACACATGCAGATGAGACCTGTTTTTCCAGGGTTGGGTAGAGTATTGAAGGGCAGTCTGAATTTCCCAATGATCAATGGGATATAAATCACAATGCATTCTGCATAACTTATTTAAATTATATTACATGATAGCACTGCACAAACATAATATAGAAATTAAGACTAAAGCTAGTGCTTTATTTAATTATACTTGTAGGTCATGGACCATTAAAAGGTTTGATGACAGTTTATGAATAAAACAAGCAGCAAAACCTTGTGCTATCAGTTGACAGTACATAGGAAAATGTCATGCATGAATATACCCTTTTCTCCCCTGAAAGTCAAGACTGGGTGGGGCAAGCAAGAGGAAGAATACTAACAATTCAGAAACGGTTTTTAACCAAAGACATAAACTGACCTAAAATAAGGAAAAGAACACGAGACTCAAAAACCAGAAGACTAGAGGATCTGGGTAGGTGACAGCAACAGTATAGTTTTGGGATCTCCACAGAAAAACAAACAAAACACTAAACAGCAAAACCTAACAATATTGAGCAATAAGGTATCTCCATGATCCTCAAAATCCAATCATTTGGAGAGAAACCACTTAACAGTCACAAAATCTTCACAGCATCAAGGTCTGATGTAAAGAAGCAGAGAAAGCAACAAGACATCTGAAGATGTGAAAACATATCAGAAACAGCCCAGAGCTATTCTTAAACAGTGTGAGAACAGCAGCTGGAACCAGGAGGGGTGTGGCCCACCCCAGCTCTGGGTGCGGGTCAGAGGCAGGAAGATCTGCAGATCCTGGAGCCGCCGGTGTCCCGTGAGGACACTGTCCCAGCACTGCGGTCAGGGCTCCCTCCAGGATCCCCGCTGTGGAGAGTGCTGAGAGGGAGACCAACACGGGGCTGAGCAACCCTACTGACAACAAAACACAACCGGAAACACGGCAAACTGCAACTCACCATTTCAAAATGAACTAAGAGAGATGAATATATACATGTTAAAAATAAATGAGACAAACACTGAAAGCAGAATTATTAGGTTGATGCAAAACTAAGTGTGGTTTTGCATTGTTGAACTTTGTCATTTGATATTAGAATACATTCTTAAATAAATGTAGGTATACATCATTTTAATGCACATTTCTCACTCTATGTTTTTTTGCTAATGACTTATTATTTGCTATATAGTTTATATTTATTTTCAATTCAGTTCAGTCGCTCAGTCGTGTCCAACTCTTTGTAATTCCATGGACTGCATCATGCCAGGCTTCCCTGACCATCACCAACTGCTGGAGCTTGCTCAAACTCATGTCCATCAACTTGGTGATGCATCCAACCATCTCATCTCTGTCGTCCCCTTCTCCTCCCACCTTCAATCTTTCCCAACTCCAGGGTCTTTTCAAATGAGTCAGTTCTTCGCATCAGGTGGCCAAAGAATTGGAGCTTCAGCTTCAGTATCAGTCCTTCCAATGAATATTCAGGACTGATTTCCTTTAGGATGGACTGGTTGGATCTCCTTGCAGTCCAAGGGACTCTCTAGAGTCTTCTCCAACACCACAGTTCAAAAGCATCAATTCTTCGGTGATCAGAAACTCTCATATCCATACATGACTACTGGAAAAACCACAGCTTTGAGTAGATGGAGCTTTGTTGGCCAAGTAATGTCTCTGCTTTTTAATATGCTGTCTAGGTTGGTCATAACTTTCCTTCCAAGGAGTAAGCATCTTTTAATTTCATGGCTGCAGTCATCATCTGCAGTGATTTTGGAGCCCAGAAAAATAAAGTCAGCCACTGTTTCCACTGTTTCCCCATCTATTTGCCATAAAATGATGGGACTGGATGCCATGATCTTAGTTTTCTGAATGTTGAGCTGTAAGCCAACTTTTTCACTCTCCTCTTTCACTTTCATCAAAAGGCTCTTTAGTTCTTCACATATTTATTTTAGACTATGGAAATTATATGACTTCCCTGGTAGCTCAGACGGTCAAGTGTCTGTCTACAATGCGGGAAACCCGGGTTCGATCCCTGGGTCGGGAAAAGCGAATTCAGCAATTTTCTTATTCAATTTCAAAATGGGTCATAAAACAGCAGAGACAATTCACAATAATCAACAACACATCTGGCCTAGATATTACTAATGAATGTACACTGCGGGGGGTGGTTCAAGAAGTTTTGTGAAGGAGATGATAGCCTCGACAATGAGGGGCAGAGCAGTTGGCCACTGGAATTTGACAACAACCAACTGAGAGAAATCACTGAAGTTGATCCTCTACAGTCACACAAGAAGTTGCCACAGAACTCAATGCTGACCAATGGTCATTCGGCCTTTGAAGCCAATTGAAAGGTGAAAAAACTTGATAAGTGGATTTCTCATGAGCTGAGCAAATATCAAAAAAAAAAAAAACTGTTGTTCTGAAGTGTCATGTTCTCTTATTCTATGCAACAACAAAACATTTCTCAATGAGATTGTGACATGCAACAAAAGGTGGATTTTATACGACAACCGGAGACAACCAGCTCAGTGGTTGGACTGAAAAGAAGCTCCAAAGCACTTCCCAAAGCCAAATTTGAACCAAAAAAAGGTCATGGTCACTGTTTGGTGGTCCGCTGCCAGTCTGATCCACTACAGCTTTCTGAATTCCAGCGCAACGATCACATCTGAGAAGTATGCTCAGCAAATCAAAGAGACGCACTGAAAATTGCAACACTTGCAGCCAACACTGGTCACCAGAGAGGGTCCAGTTCTCTTCCACGACAACGTGCGACCGCATGTGACACAACCAATCAGCGCATCAGGTTACGAGGTTCTGCCTCATCCACTGTACTTACCTGACCTCTCGCCCATCGGCTACCTCTTCAAGCATCGCAACAACTGTTTGCAGGGAAAATGCTTCCACAAGCAGCAGAAGCAGAAAATGGTTTCCAGGAGGTCGCTGAATTCCACAGCATGGATTTTTTTTTGCTAGGACTAAACACTTATTCCTTTTTGGCAAAAAATGTGTTGATTGTAATGGTTCCTACTTTGATTAATAGAGATGAGTTTGAGCCTAGTTATAATGATTTAAAATTCAGGGTCCAAAACCACTGTTACTTTTGTACCAATCTAATAGTAAAGGCTAAAAGAATATAAAATGTAATGGCTATATACTCCATGTAAATATAGTATAACAACAAAAACAGTTGGAGATGTGGACAGTAAATGTAAAAGAAAAAACTTTTAAACACATATACATATATTTTTTTCCTTTGCTATCTCTACACTGAAAAGGCCTACACACCGTAATTAACCAACTAGCAATAAGTATCATTGACAACCAGACTGTTCTTGAAGTATTATTTCCCACCAAAAGAAATGACCAATTCCAGGTCTAGTGTGGGAAAAGAGGGGAGTGCAGGTCACCTTATCTCACCAGATAGAAATGAAACTATGTAAAACAGCAGGGTCACCTCAAAATGACTAGAGGCCAGCTGGACAAGATCCCACTGGTTGAAGATGGGACAATTTGAGCTTCATTAATAATAATACTAAAAATAAAGGATCACCTTTTTTATAGGATGATAGGGAACCAATTCAGTATCTTGAAAACTGGCAAAAAGAATCAAGGATTTATCCTAAATTTCCTATATCACACGGTAATCAGTATTTGAGAGAAAATGCCTCTTTATAAATATATTCCAACTAATAAATGAAATCAAAATTATAGAAATCAAAATTACAGAACTATAAAGTGTATATGAAGTAACCTCTGATACAGAACATACTCCTACAGTCCTACCAAAGGGATCAAACCTGAGTCTGATCTAACCTCTGAACTAGCTGCCATTTTGCAGGAAATAAAAAGGAAAGAGAAAGAGAAACATTAATGTCATCACAAGGATGCAATCAGTAAAATCCAGACTGCCTTAGGTAAAATAAAGGGAAGGAGAGGAACTTGAATATTTAAGATATTCCAAATATCAAAACATAAGCAACAACAAATGGTGTCTGGTAATACAATTTTCAGTGATAAAATTAAAGAAAATCAAGGAAGTAATTCCCATAAAAGTCAAGGTAGTGATTTAAGGATAAAAAAGCAAAGTTTGACAGGGTATATGAAGTTTCTAAGATGGCTGCCAAGGTTCTGTTTATTGATATCATGATATTCTTATAAATCATTAAGCTACATATTTATTAGTATTTTCTATAACTGTGTTTTACTTTACAATAAAAAGGTTTAGAAAATCAGAAACCCTAGTTTCTAGTCCTAGTTACTATCTGGAGGTTCTCACATACTTCATTTGCAAAATGTTGAAATGCTCTAAGATAATTTCAGACCTAATATAAGTAAAAGACCACCTGAGTAAATTAAAAGATCTCTACCATATGAAAGAGAATAACAAAATTATCCTTAACAAAAACAAACAAAAACAGCAAAATTATTTTTAACTCACTGATCAATGTAATACAGCTTTCCCAAAGGCTACCAAAAAAAAAAAAAAAAAAAAGACTAGTTTAACAGCAATTATATATAAGGAATAGACAAAACCTTCCCTGGTGGCTCTAGTGGTAAAGAACCTGCCTGCCAATACAGGAGGCATAAGAGATGTGGATTCAACCCCTGGGTGAGGAAGATCCCCTGGAAGAGGAAATGACAACCCACTCCAGTATTCATGCCTGGAGAACCCCATGGACAGAGGAGCCTGGCAGTCTATAGACCATGGGGTCACAAAGAGTCAGACACAACTGAAGCAACTTAGCACACATGCATGCAGACAAAAAGATTGTCTGAATTTACTTTTGGACAATTTCGTACCTCACAGAATCCCAAGGACAGAATACTGTACCAGTGAGGAAATGGTAGTGTATCAGGGAAGCACAAAATTGGGAAGGAATGCCTTCTGTACACAAGATGGTCAACCCACTTTTAAGCATGGATAGGATTTACTCTCTTTAGGAGTAAGTAAGAACTGAAAGTATGTCTATTAAGTATTAATACAAACCAAAATTAAGAGGAGTTTAAATTTATTGGCACCACTGACACTTGAAAACCAGGTACACCCTCTCCCTCCTTGCTGGGCATCTTTTTCCAAAAAAAAGACCAAGTTCTTCCATCTGTTATAGTAGATAACCTTCCCCTACTTTGATGATTGTTCACAAGAGGCCAAGTGTCAGAGAATTTCTTTGTAGTTACAGCATGCCTTTGAACATCCATTTTCACTTACACACAGGCAAACTAGCCCAGAAACCACAGTTGCTTAATAACAGCTTCATGAGTAAATGTTCACCATGCTCAGCCTTTCGATCCTATTAACTTCTAGTCTTTGGCTGAACTAAGGTTACATGAAGACACCTAGTGACAAGGTTCACCCTGTCCAGTCCAGTAGTTCTCACCCTTGACTGTCCTCTGGAATCACCAGGAGAGCATTACTAAACACTGATCCCTGGGTCCCACCTGACTTGATTAAAAATGACAGAACCCAGACATCAAGATTTTTAAAGCTCTCCAAATGACTCCAATGGATATATCAAGGTTGAGCACCACTGTTCCTCAAATAAAATTCTTTTCTATTCTTTATTATAGATTGTTTGTTATTTCCACTGTCATACTTTTCCTTTTCATTCACTGAAAAACAATCATACATACACAGCATTTTTCTCAATTTTTCACTTATTCTTTAGAACCGTTCCTGCATTCAGAAGGTCCATTCCATAGATACCTGCTCTTCCCTTTCATCTACATCATAATCATAGGCCTCTTCTTTCTGGCACTTGCAAAGTTTTCACTCCTTTTGCAGTTATCAGACATAAGATTAATTATATTCATAAAATCTAAAAAGTAATCACAAACACAGCAAAATATCATAGATCAAACAACAACTCAATAAGCAAGATGAAAACAATCTCAGATGACCTCTAATGCCACAATTTTTTACCGGTAAAAGCACCACTGACCCTGTCAGGCTCTAAAATTCTCGTCAATTTTACTAATAAATAACAGTGTTTCTGTATCTGATGAATCTTTTTCAAAGTGCTATAATAAAAGAAAAAATGTCTTAACTAACAGTAAGATTTAAAAAAAAAAACAAAAATATACAATTCTAGTTTGAATCCAATATAATTTCATCCTATTAAAAAAGAAAAGATCACCATCACCTTCATATTCATCTCCTGCCTAAACAAAAACACAATACGGTAACAACAGAGAATACAATATACCACTGGTGCTGCTCAGAACAACTCATAAGAAAGCTGGATGAATTTGAGCTGTTGGAAGATAATTTTAGTTGTACATAAATAAAACCTGCCCTGCCGCTAAGTCGTTTCAGTCGTGTCCAACTCTGTGCAACCCCATAGACAGCAGCCCACCAGGCTTCCCCGTCCCTGGGATTCTCCACGCAAGAACACTGGAGTGGGTTGCCATTTCCTTCTCCAATGCATGAAAGTGAAAGGTGAAAGTGAAGTCGCTCAGTCGTGTCCGACTCTTCGCAACCCCATGGACTGCAGCCCACTAGGCTCCTCCGTCCGTGGGATTTTCTAGGCAAAAGTACTGGAGTTGGGTGCCATTGCCTTCTCTGAAAACCTGCCCTATAAAGGCACAAATTAAAATGAAAATGCCAGATAGATTAGGAAATATTCTCAACAAGAAATTGGTCCATTGCTCTGAGGCTCTGAAATTTTCTCTCTTCAAGACCTGGAGACAAACAGGCAAAGTATCCCAAGAGCACTGATGATAAGTGTCTAACACCAAGTACCAGCACACACTTAACCAAGCTTTTTTGTTACAGGGGTGTTTTGATCAAATCCCAAACCTGAAATATAAGCCAGAAAAATCCATGCTAACTCTACCAAGAATGTGTAACTAATTATGATTCATCTAAGTTTCTATGTTTAAATAACCATAATGACAAAAAGTGAGGAAATAAAACAGAGACAACAACTTGACTGACCTATATCTATGTTCCCAAAATTAACATATGAAACTGAACTCTAAAAAATAAAATGCATACTAAAAGGTTTGAAAATACCCTCACTGATATTAAATATTAACAAATCAAGTCTAAGATCTTCTACCTAGAGAAAAAGCACACATACAAATGAACATACAACTAATATTTCCTCAAAGCGGTTCTTTCCTGGTCAAAATATGCCTAGAAGGCTGATAATGCAGAAAACCACATCCTCCATGTTTGAGAATACCACGTCCTACTGAGCCATAACAAGTGACAATACCTTTCAAAAAGACTTTTGAACACTACATATACTCACTTATATACATACATACATGTATGTGTGTATATATATACATATATGAAAGTCTATAATCCTACATTAAAGAACTCAATGTACGTTCAGTCATTTCATCACACTTTTTGAAAAAATTTTGTTAGAGTCTTCTATGTACCTTTTAAAATTATGTTCCTAATAGTTGCCATTTATATTTCTTACTAAAGAAGACTAAAGAAGAAATAACATTTAAGAAAGAATTCAAAGAGTAAAGTTAAATGCCATCCAAACTTCTCTAACAGAGGAACACTTGAAGCCACTTGATTCCACTCGACCTGATAACCTAGGAAAGAAAAAAACTAGAAACAAAGTCAAAGGAAGCTAGTAAACTTCCAGGCACATTTATAAAAGAGGGTTTATGCTTCATTCCTTGGATAAAGAAATCAAATAGGAAAAATCAAGACACAAACAGGGAATGAAGGATGGACGCTTTCATTAGGCACCTTAGAAATGTGAGGTTGGGTCTTTTCATTTCATGAAGCCCACCTAAAATGAGCTTGTTACCTGTAGCAGGGACAGATTCCAAAGACATACAGATGGGAGGGCGGCGGGAGGGAGGCACGGGCTGGGGAGCCTGTAAAAACTTTTGATTCCAAGCTAGCACAATCCTCAGGAACTAGAAGTATACATTTTGAAGAAAGATTTTTAAAGCATTATATCTACAACCAAAAAAGACTATATGCTGACAGGTGTCTGGCTGTAGTCTGTATAGAAGTGAACTTGCCTGGACAGTGTTGTCATCTCAGTATATAAAAATAAATTAGGGAAAAAGAAGATGAATGGTCCTTCTTAGAGACACAGTGGTTCTTAAAGACATAATAAAGGTGTTTCACTATACAGGGTAAAACACAATGTCCTTCCAAACCCTTCAAATGTCTCTTCCTCTCTCCACTGAAACCCCACGTCCCCAGGGCACCAGACGGCCCTCCGCCCCGTCCCTTCTCTCCAGACCCCCGATTCCCCCCTCATCCCCACAACAGACGCCCCTCCGCCCCGTCCCTTCTCTCCAGACCCCCAATTCCCACCTCGTCCCCACACCAGACGCCCCTCCGCCCCGTCCCTTCTCTCCAGACCCCCCGATTTCCCCCTCGTCCCCACACCAGACGCCCCTCTGCCCCGTCCCTTCTCTCCAGACCCCCCGAAACCCGACATGCCCAGGGCACCAGACGCCCCTCCGGCCCGTCCCTTCCCTCCTGGCTGGGCTGATTCCTCTCCTCATTCCCTCTCACAGCTCTGACCGTCTTCTTCTTCCAGAGGGTTTGCTTTCACTTTCTGAGATACAGGTTTTGGCCTCTCAGGTTGTCTCCATTTTGAATCACCACAAATTACCCTGAAAAAGCCTAAAAGTGGAACAGCAAATTCTTTCTTCTCAACAGATGGGAAGGAGATTTTTACTAATCCTCTGCAACAGGCTGGGCTTCCCCAGTAGCTCAGAGTAAAAAATCCATCTGCAACGCAGAAGACAAACAAACAGGAGATGCCAGTTCAATCCCCGGGTCAGGAAGATTCCATGGAGTAGGAAATGGCAAGTGATGTGTGCTCAGTCGTGTCCAGCACTTCTTTTTATATAAATTTATTTATTTTAATTACTCTTTGAGATTTACAGACTGTAGCCCACCAGGCTCCTCTGTCCATGGAATTTTCCAGGCAAGAGTACTGGAGTGGGTTGCCATTTCCTACACCAGGGGATCTTCCTGACCCAGGGATTGAACCCGCATCTCTTCCATCTCCTGTATTGGCAGGCGGATTCTTTACCACTAGTGCCACTGTCTTTTTGAAAGAAGTGTTCTCCAGTAATTCCCAGATGGTGCTAGTGGTAAAGAACTTTCCTGCCAATGAGGGAGACATAGGAGACATGGGTTCAATCCCTGAGTCGGGAAGATCCCTTGGAGGATATGGCAACCCACTCCAGTATTCTTGCCTGGAGAATCCCATGGACATAGGAGCCTGGAGGGCTACAGTCCATAGTGTCACAAAGAGTTGGATATGACTGAAGCGACTAAGGATGCATGCATGCATTTTCCAATAGGTTTAGTCACTAAGTCATGTCCGACTCTTGTGACCCCATGGACTGTAGCCTGCCAGGCTCCTCTGTCTATGGGATTCTCCAGGCAAGAATACTGGAGTGGGTTGCCATTTTCTTCTCCAATTTTCCAATAAACTTGCTGCTAATCATCTAAAGCAAGTCATTTACCAAGAAATGGCTACCAAGCCTTGCAGTGACTCCAAAGATCTTTTAGATACTTCTTTGGATAGCAAGGCGATCAGTCCTGGGTGTTCTCTGGAAGGAATGATGCTAAAGCTGAAACTCCAGTACTTTGGCCACCTCATGGGAAGAGTTGACTCATTGGAAAAGACTCTGATGCTGGGAGGGATTGGGGGCAGGAGGAAAAGGGGACGACAGAGGATGAGATGGCTGGATGGCATCATTGACTCTGGGAGTTGGTGATGGACAGGGAGGCCTGGTGTGCTGTGATTCATGGGGCCGCAAGGAGTGGGACATGACTGAGCAACTGAACTGAACTGACTTGGTTAGAAAGAGAAATTTCCAGAGGGAATTAAAGAGACAGCCCACATATACAAAAGGACACCTGGATGGCCTACAGGATGTTTACAGCAGCAAAGCAAAACCCAGCTCCAGGCAGCTTAAATAAGAGCAGACACCACCTCACGTCACAGCACAGTCTGGCACAGGCCTGCACCAAGCCAGAGCAGCAGCTCCAGGGCGTCAGTTGCCGAGCACCGCATACCCAGCCCAACCACAACCAGCAGCAGGAAAGGCAGCCTGCCCACTTTGGTCCAGGGAGCCTCACCAGACCCAGCCATCAGACTGCACAGGCCAAAAGGCCCTAGTAAGTTAGAAACATGTGAGTGTGGCATTTTTAGCTTCTAAATATGATATTTGCTTAGTACATTTTAATAATATTTCCTAACTGAAGAAATTCAGTTGTACTTTTCAGCCACCTAAACCAAAACTTGTAAGATCTTGAAAACAATCTAGTTTGACTGATGGCTTTTTTAGTGTTTCCCGCCCCCCTATTTTAAAGTCAAGCTGATCTACTTCAGGGCTAATTTAAGGGTTAACATTGCTAAAGTGTTATCAAATCATCAACAGCAGGCATCAATATACTATCTTCCAAAAAAGAATATTAATGCTTACCCACAAAAGAGAATCTCAAAGCAGATTCTAAGGCTAAAATGGTAACATCTGACACAAACTTCCCACATTCTCCCTAGAACAACCCATCTATGAACTCATTGCCTTTCTCAGAGAAATTTTTTCAGTACTCATTAACCTAAATATACTGGCATAACAAAGTCCACATCCTATACTTAATAAATGTGTTTTTACTTCCACAGCAAAAGTAGATGACTGGTCAGCTTGAACTCTCTACATTTGCCAAATTATTCAGAACCCTTCTAGGAGAGTCATGACCCTTCACACACCAATTAAAAGCTTTAATCATACTTCAGATAGTTAATCTATTTCAATTCTGATAATCTAATTATCTAATTCTGGTAAATAAATTCCAACCAGAGTCCAAAATAATTAGAGGATTAAAGTTTAAAATCAGTGAATGTGAACTGAAACAGATCCACTGTGTAGAAGTTCAGAATGTTCTGTTCTATTAAAAAGTTTATCTGAAATTCCAGAATTAAACTGCACTACTATGCCAAGGTTTTCTAAACCAGTTCTAACTAATGTATTATCTCCTGTAATTATATTAAGTGGATTCATGCTTGTTGGATTTAAAATTCTTTAACAGGAGACTCTGGAGAAGGCAATGGCACCCCACTCCAGTACTCCTGCCCAGAAAATCCCATGGACGGAGCCTGGTAGGCTGCACTCCCTGGGGTCGCTAGGACTCGGACACGACTGAGCGACTTCACTTTCACTTTCATGCATTGGAGAAAGAAATGGCAACCCACTCCAGTGTTCTTGCCTGGAGAATCCCAGGGACAGGGGGGCCTGGTGGGCTGCCATCTCTGGGGTCGCACAGGGTCAGACACGACTGAAGCGACTTAGCAGCAGCAACAGCAGCAACAGGAGACTCTGCCCCGATGACTCGACAGAAACCAGTTACACCATCCCCACTCCCCCTGCTTTCCCCCCACGTCACATTTGACCTCCCATGACATGTTTGTGTGTTTCTGTCACATGTGTCCCATGTTGCTCCACACAAGACAATGACACACTATTCTGGGGCTCAGTCACTAGGGCCTTAAGTAGTGCCTTACGTACAGACACTTAATAAACATATTTAGTGAATGTCTTAGAAATGCAGACTAATAAGAAACTTGTATTTTACTAAGATACATTTACTTATATTTTTAATTGTGTTTTGTAGTATAATGATTTCAATGGTAAGAATAATAAATCACAAAGAAAAATAAAAAGTAAACAACTGCTACTACAACCTCTGTTACCACAAGAGGCAACCACCAGTTAAAAATCTGTTATGTTCTAATCACAGTTAATTTAATTCTAACAACAAGCATATGGTGAAGTTAGTATTAGCTCCATCTTATGTAGAAGGAGACTGAGGATCAAAAAGACAAAATTAGATGTCCAAGATCAAACAGAAGATAAATAGTCAGTCTAAAACACAGTCAGTCTAAAGCCCCACTGCTAATTTGTGATGGCTGAGTATCATCACGGAACAAAAGCAATGCACATCTCAGTGGCAGGATGCAGGGCCCATCTATAGAAAGAGCTGGGAAAAACACAGTACTCAGTGAATTCCACATCTGAACATCAGGCTGCCAAAAAATGAGACATGCTTAAAAATTAAACATCACTTGAGTCTTTCTTCCAAAAGAAATACCTGAGTCACTGACTGGCCTAAGTAGATAAATGGAGTCACAGTATAAACAACTCATATTCTTGTAAACTGGCCGCAGGTTAAAGTATCCCGTGAAAACAACTGTGTTTATTTTTCTCCAGTTCAGTTCTATTTTATGTTCAGCCAAAAGCACTCTCTATTGTCTTTTTACTGAGCCTTGCTTCCTCATTAGCTTCCACTGTATATTTTTCAGACAATCCATTTAGGCACAATTCTATGACTGGTCAAGCTCATTTGTTATTCCATGAAATAAATTCTATGTGCCAGTCAGACATTTAGTCATTACTTCCACCCACATACTTCATGTTTCCCTAGAAAAGCAGCAGCCATGTGGAGACGTAAGGCTCCTCTCAGTGTCTACATTTACAATTTGTTACAAGCTAATTTTATCCACAGGGAAACTCACATTAAACATATGCCTCTAAGCCACGATTATGCATTCTGAGTTAGGTAGTTAGAGTCAAATCAGTCTCACTTTTCTAAAATACAAATATTACCCTAATTTATAAGTGACATGAGAGATCAATACCCATCTTAATTCACTAACAAGGAGAGATGACCTAAAGTGAGCAGACCAAGCAACCACAGTGTTTCTTAACACTGTGAATGGCTAAAAAATAAAAGTTTAAAAGCCCATAAGGTAAGAAATACTTGTAAATTAAACAAACTTACTATAATACTTGTACCTTTAATTATACATTCAAAAGCTCTCTGATTACAGCTGCCCGCAAACTTAGGTGCTCCATTAGACACATGCATTGTTCGCTGTACTACGATATGTTTCAGCAGTATTTCTCAACTTGACAGCTTTACTTACTGTCTTGGAAGCAGTATTAATGTACTGCATCACCATTTCTTTTTTGATACTGAAGTCCTTTTCCCGCAATGGTGCCTTTTTATCTTCATTTAAATTCATATCTTCCTGGAAAACACAATTAAAAAGCCTTGTTTTAGAATCTAAGTAGAGCAGCAATTCTACATACACAATGAACAGAAAATCAATAATTTGTGACTAAAGCAGCAGTAATTGTTTTGGAATGATTTCTATGTAGCTCTGCCTGGAGGAAAAAAGAAAGGAAGAAACTTAGAGATACAGAGAAGAGTATTCTAGATCATTTGAGCAGGTAAAATACTTACCAGAAAAACTTAAAATTCACAACAGGCTAGTAAAATTACACTGACATCATTATAGATAATTAGACAGTTGAAGATTTCTGCCTTCCATAAATATATTAGGAGTCACAATTTATACATATTTGTGAAATATATATTATATAAAAATATATAAGCTTTTTTTTACAACAGTTGCACCTAAAGCCATCTTGCACCATTCTGAAAGCACCATTTCACATATCATAAAAAGTAAAAAATAAGCCAATCCCTTTCCAGATTCTGATAAGCTGCAAGCATATCAGTTCAGTTCATTTCAGTTCAGTCGCTCAGTTGTGTCCGACTCTTTGCGACCCCATGAATCGCAGCACCCCAGGCCTCCCTGTCCATCACCAACTCCCAGAGTTCACTCAGACTCACGTCCATCGAGTCAGTGATGCCATCCAGCCATCTCATCCTCTGTCGTCCCCTTCTCTTCCTGCCCCCAATCCCTCCCAGCATCAGAGTCTTTTCCAATGAGTCAACTCTTCGCATGAGGTGGCCAAAGTACTGGAGTTTCAGCTTTAGCATCATTCCTTCCAAAGAAATCCCAGGGCTGATCGCCTTCAGAATGGACTGGTTGGATTTCCTTGCAGTCCAAGGGACTCTCAAGAGTCTTCTCCAACACCACAGTTCAAAAGCATCAATTCTTCGGCACTCAGCCTTCCTCATAGTCCAACTCTCACATCCATACATGACCACAGGAAAAACCATAGCCTTGACTAGACGGGCCTCTGTTGGCAAAGTAATGTCTCTGCTTTTGAATATGCTATCTAGGTTGGTCATAACTTTCCTTCCAAGGAGTAAGTGTCTTTTAATTTCATGGCTGCAGTCACCATCTGCAGTGATTTTGGAGCCCCCCAAAATAAAGTCTGACACTGTTTCCACTGTTTCCCCAATCTATTTCCCGCATATACCAAATACCTAATACTGATCCCAACAAAAGGCAAAGAATTCTACAGTTTGAACTGTCACTTCTTTACCCAGCAAAGAAATGAAGTGTTAAGTGCTCACTTGTGCCCAACTCTACAGCCCTATGGACTGTAGCCTACCAGGCTCCTCTGTCCATGGAATTCTCCAGGGAAGAATACTGCAGTGGGTTGCCATTCCCTTCTCCAAAGGATCTTCCTGACTCAGTGATCAAACCCAGGTCCCCCACATTGCTGACAGATTATTTATTTACTGTTTGAGCTATCCAGGAAACCTATCCCTATCAAAAACATACATTAATTAATTTATTGAATATCCTAAATCACATAAAAGTTGCTCTCATGAAAAGAGGTACCACCTAAAAACCTAACATTTCTTAACAGCACCATTCAAAATAAGGGTTTACGTAACCTAGATCCAGCTATAGGTCTAACTGTGACTAAAAAATACAAGTCATGAATATCCAGATAAAGATATGAAATGCAACCAGAATCTATCAATTAATCTCCTTAAAGAAAAGGTTATTCTGACAAAGGAAGAGAGGCTGAGGTAAGACAAAAGTGGCTGAAGGAGAGAGCAGTTCAAATGGACTTCCTTCTGATCTTAGCCTTGGGTCATTTGTGTGCAATGCTGAGACATATGAATGTATATAAACTCCATATACACTCAGAACTGGGCCCATAAAAATCAGGGCTTTGTATCACCTAGGAAGGCTGAAAGCTAAATTTTTTTCTAAGTTTTATAAAGGTGCTACAATTCAGACGCTACAGTTTATGCCTTTAGCTGACTCAGGTTTTGGCTTCCAAACCTTTGAAGCACTTAAAAGTCAAAATTCCCTTCATTTCACCTTGATATAAAATTTAAGATCTTAGAAGTTGTTGCATTTGAAATTCCAATAAAAGGTAGTAATTAGTAATGTCACTCTTGGCTGTTCAGGTTAGAAACATCCTATTATGTGAATAATTATTTATTTTCTTTTTTTCTCTCTAAGCCAGTGATTTTCAACAGGCCTTAACACGACTTAGGAAGCATTTTGGAAATGTCTCAGGGCATTTCAGTTGTCATGGTGACTGAGGTGATGCTACCAGCATTTACAGGGGAAAGGTATGCTAGACATTCTGCAACACATGGACTAGTCCTGCACAAGGAATTCTCCTGTCTCCCACTGAGAGATGCACAGAGAGGGAAAATCATAATTATCTAAGCCTAGACTCTAATTCCGTGAAATTAGACATACAATGGAATTAATAGGTAAGTTGTTACCTATTTAATACTTTATATTATGTATCTTTAATATATATTGAATTTTCCAAAAATCCAACTACTGTGTAAATTATAGTTCCAGTTTTCGTTTTAAGCTGTACCATCATTTGTGCTTCATTTCTGAAACTCAGGTATCCCAGAACAATACTGCTTGTGGTATCGGAATCAACAGAACACAACAATACCTATATCAACCTACACTGTAGCTGTTGTCTTCACAGTGGCATGAGGCAAAGATTCCAGGATGTGACTTTATTGTACCTTTTGGAGTAGTCAATGGCCAATTGTTTATATTATTCCTCGGTGGCTCCGCTACTAAAGAACCCTCCTGCTCATGCAGGATACACAGGAGATGCAGGTCTGATACCTTGGTCAGGAAGATCCCCTGGAGAAGGAAATGGCAACGCGCTCCAATATTGCATGGAAAATTCCATGGACAGAGGAGCCTGGAAGGCTACAGTTCATGGGGATCACAGAGTTGAACACAACTGAACACACACACACACACACACACACACACACACACGGGATTTCTTTGGAAGGAATGATGCTAAGGCTGAAACTCTAGTACTTTGGCCACCTCATGCAAATAGTTGACTCATTGGAAAAGACTGATGCTGGGAGGGATTGGGGGCAGGAGGAGAAGGGGACAACACAGGATAAGATGGCTGGATGGCATCACTGACTCGATGGACGTGAGTCTCAGTGAACTCCAGGAGTTGGTGATGGACAGGGAGGCCTGGCGTGCTGCGATTCATGGGGTCACACAAGAGTCGGACATGACTGAGCGACTGAACTGAACTGAACAGTAAAGTAATAAATTGATTTTTTAATTATGAGTGAAGACAGCTTATATATCTATAAAAAGTATTTAAGGAAAAGTAGTGAGGAAGTTAAGAAACAATTGTTATAAAAGGTAGGAGTGGGTACATAAGAACATGTGTTTTAAATTATTCACTATGCTTTTTAGTTTCCATCTAATGGCCAAACATGATCCAGCCTCTTTAACCTGAAAATTAAAATACTTAATAGGTACAGAAAACTAAAAAACAGAAAGCCCATTACGGTGACTGAAATCAAAACAAAATTGTAAGACGGAGACTTGTAAGAAAGAAAAGACTACTGCTTTCTTTCATGAAATGCCTTTTCAAGATGACATGAGCTTATGCACAAAAGTTGTACATGTGGACTTAAGGAAGAAACCCAGAACTGCCATAAATAAATTAAATTATATATATATATATATATATATATTAAAAAGCAGCTGCATCTGGATTCTCACTTGAGCCCGCAATGCAGTGGGTAGTAGTAGTCCCTAGATGGAGAGACAAGCTTGACGCCACCCGAGTCAGTCAGCCACTGTCTGCAGGAACACAGCTCCCTGAAGCCACAGCTCTGGATTAAGATGGCAGCTGTGAGCCACCAGGAGTCAACACGCACGCCCGCGTGTGCCCCTACCAGCCATGCAAAGGAGATCTTAGAGGGGCAGCAAAGGCATCCAGGACACCATTTGAGTACAATGTACTTAGTGTTACATCAAGGTTACTTTTTAAGCAGAACTGAATAATACAGAGGCCCTCATGTACGGCTGACACAAGCAACATAAACTTCTGCATGTTTACCAATTCTTCCATTCAAGCATATGTCAATCAATACATCTATATATTGTATGGACACAGAAGGACACCGTAGTTACGGATTTTATAAAAGCCCTAAAAAACAGTTTATTTCCATATATGCAAACATTGATATATAATTCATTAAATACCTATAATAAATAAAATAATGAACAAATGATGCATAGAATACATAACTGTACAAGGTCTGAGGAATACTTTGAATGAGATTAATACTTCCATGGACATAAGATAAATATCGATTTCCTTAATTGGAAAAACCTTATCAGTTGGCTATTTAACAGACTATATCTCATTCAAAAATATTTTTTGAGCAGGCATCAATCAAAACTTCAGTTTTGATCAGTCTAAAGAGTAATTATCAGTTTTGTTGCTAAAGTTCTACTAATGCCTTAGTAACATACATTATAAATTAATTCATTTATAGCACTACCTTCATATACATGTTTAAACACAATCTTTTTGCCTGGGGAAATTGGGAGTTGCAACACCAAAAAGTAATTTTCCTCTAGTTAATTACTTTCTAATTAAAAACTACACCTAAATTGAATCACTGTGCTATTTTACTATGTGAGTCTGACTAGCACTAGAGACAGATTTCAAAAATACAAGGAAGAAATACTGAAGGAAAAACACTGAGGGGCATGATACAAAATAAGCAGGATTGTTGGAAAGTGTCAAGATCATCAGAGATGAAGAAGTACCACTGATGAGGAGATGAAAGAGACATGGCAAACCAAACACAAGATGGGATGCTGGGCTGGATCTCAGGAAAGGAAAAGCACTTCAGTGGGAAAACTGCCAACATCTAAATCAAGTCCGTGGTTTAGTAAGAACCAATGATGGTTGGTTAGAAACTAATTAATTAGAAACTAATTAATTTCTTAGTATTAATAACAGCACTAAAGTTATATAAGACATTGGCATTCTAGGAAGTTGGGTGAAGGGTATAAAAGAATCCTTCATACCGTTTTTGCAACTCTTCTAAGATTATTTCAAAATAAAGTTCTTAAGAACTAAATTAAAATACTCATAAAAATTCTGCTATATAAAATAACTTGAAAAAAATAAGAAAAATGGAACATCCCACATTTTTTAAAAATACAGTAATTTGGGGGGAATTCCCTGGCAACCCAGGGGTTAGGACTGTGCACTCTCACTGCCAAGGGCTGGGGTTCAACCTCTGGTCAGGGAACTAAGATCCCACAAGCTGCACAGTGAGGCTAAAAACAAACAAAAAATATATATAGCAATTTTTTAAAAGTCCATTAAATAAAAGCAGTACATTTGTAGTGTATGTGGTTACAGTAAATACACAAACTTGATAGAGGAGAGGGAAGTAAAGGAACCACTATAGATAAATCTCAATCAGACACACGTTAACAGAAGTCCATTAGAAACCTAAAGGTGAGGTATCTTTTGGAATTTTCCAAAACACAAAGTTCAAGTTGTTCACATGTCCTCCCATACCCATTCCAAAGGTGCTCTGTGAACCACCCTTCTCACTCACTCTCCTAGCATCCCTTGCTACATCTTTTCACAAGGACCATGTTTCTAATCTTAAACAATGGTTAAATTCAAGCCAGGCATTGTGCTACAACACTCAGAAGCACCATTTGTTTAATACTCAGTAAAAACCCTTGGGTTATGTACTGTCTCTTCTTTACTGATTAGAGAAGTGAGATGGAAGGAAGTTCTGTAAGCTGACCGTAAGCCTTGCAGCTCAGCTTTGTGCGTCCATTCTTATCTCCATATTATGTATCTCTACTATCTGCAGCCCCCTTCCTTTGGGGCTAAGGCCATCTCACACCCTTGGGAGCAGATTCCCCCTACTGCCCATGCTGTGACACCCCTCCTGGCCTCCCCACAACCAGCAACCCTCATTTCCGCTTTCCTCACCCATGGTCTTCACGACCACACCTGGGCCTTTTATCTAAAAACAGTCCTACCTCGAGTATCATCATGATGTCCAAGATCCTCCTCTCTGATCACAATCTTCCATCTTTTCACTTCTCCCACTTCCAAGCCACCTATTTCTCGACCTCAGTGAAACCTCAGTGTTATGACCCACTCTATTATCTCCCAAGCAGGCTAACTCTGTGATCCACCTGTTCCTCTAATTGATGGGAAATCACAGGAATCTCTCCTCACATTCCCTAAAGTACTAATTTCAAACTGGCCATTCGCCAGAAGCTACGAAACCATCATGTCTACCTATCATTTTCAGTAAGCACATTTTAATTTTCTCCAGGAAAAGGAACACATCATCAATTTCCTGTTTGTTCTATTACCAATTTATTTGCACACTCATTCTCCTGTACCAACTCCTGTATCAATTCAAAGATAATCCCACTCATTTATCCTCTGGATCCTCTTTCCTCTCCCCTCCTAAAAGGGCACTGCACATTAATTACCTTGCTTCCATCCCATTTCACTAAATTCTTCTAGCTTGCTGGGTCTCATTATATAAAGATGATAATCCCTAATGGATTAAAAATTGAAAGAAAAAAGCCTCCCCTCAACCCTAGTTCTCCTTTATATATGCTTTTGTTTTTCCTCCATCACAGATAATTTTTAAAAGGTTTTCTTTCTACACTTGCCGTGTCATTCACAATACAATGCATATACTCTTTAGATATCTATCAAATGAGATATCACAAAAACTCCCAAAAAGAATTTGCTAAACTTCTTTTGGGACAAACATGAAACGCAGGTAGTTTTCTAGGAGATGGAGCTGGAGCCAGAGATAATAATCGGAGTCCGAGACTAGAACAATGACGGAAACCAGGTCCAGCTCCAGAGGCAGGGTCTCCAGGCAGTGGTGCCAGCACTGGCCAAGCTAAAAGTCTGTCATGTCTTCAGGGAGCACGAGCAGATCCACACGCAGCCACTGACCTAGATCAGCCTACGCCTGCACAGCAGCCCCTGCTTGAGATGCGAATAAGGCTGAGATACCGCCAAGACAGACGGGCTGACTCTGTGCGGTGCTGCATCCTCTTAGAGGAAAGAAGGGGCACACATCTTCCTAACCTGCATAAGAACACCAAATGGGGAGCTGTGGCCCTCACCTGGAAGCCAGGTCAGTGACATGGAGTCAAGCCAGCAGCTTTTAAGATGCTCCAGAGAACTCTTCCTGTGTGTCAGATGGGGCTGGAAGTTCCCACAAACCAGGATAATTCAAGTTTGCTATTATCAAAACACTGACACAAAATATATACCTTCCACATTTTCTTTGGCTAAACTGAGAAAGGGAAAAAGATGTAATCTTAATAATCATGCACATACATGCAACTAGTGAGCACCGAGGAGTAATCAAGCAGAGAATGGCAAACAGAGTGGACACTCTTTCAACTGAACTACAAACATTAGACTATTTTCATTCATGAATGTGGATTTTACAGGACACAGCATGCTCATTAAATTTACATACATCAAGTTGAGTGGGATAGTTAACACCATGGAGAGACTAAATTTAAAATGATTGACTATTTGGAGAATTAAGCAAATATACAAGCAGCAAGTTGAAGATGGTCAGGTGCAAGGAAATTCACCCACAGTGGAAAAACACTACAGACAAGCAGAAGCATGACTAGAGTTATAAAATAGTTGCTAGAAAAACAGTACAACAGTGGATCAAAACATCCATATGGATGAATAAGCAAAACAAAATATTAAAATGTAAAAACTGGAAGCAGAGCAATTCCAAAATCAAGCATTCTTAATAAGTCAAGAGTTATCATCTGATTTCAATAGTGTTCAATGCTTTATTCCATGGGTTAAAGCCAAAATAATTGTTCTTGGTAGCAGTTTTGCTAAATTTTTTTCCAGTACAGGCACAAATTGGTTAAGCATTTTAAGAAATCCACAATGATCCCCTAATTACTTCTGAGACCTCGGAGCTCAACATACTATAAGCACAATTTTACCCATATTTCTTCTAGAAGTGTGATTCTATGCTTCCCCTCACTGGAATTCAGCTTCCCTATCACACAGTGTCAAAGGTCTTACCGATGCTTAGCCCTACTGAGCTGTGTTCTCACCACCAGGAACAGTGTAGTGCCAAATGCAAAATCGAAAGCTTCATGATCTCATTCCAGGTAATCACATACTCTCAAACAGTACATGATAACTGAATCTCACATAGCTCAGCAATTTAATAAACTCCATTCTTAGATTAAGCCTAAGTAAAATCAGGAAACCTGTAAAAGATAAGTACAACCAAAACCCTGGAACTTGGAATTAAATTTATACTACTACTTTATATTCAAGATGCCCATAAATGTGCTAAAGCTATAAAACAGCTTTTCTTTCTTTGTCCATCATGTTTACTATGTTCTTATATAAGTGTTAGTTGCTCAGTCATGTCCAACTCTTTGCAACCCCATGGACCACAGCCTTCCAAGGCTCCTCTGTCCATGGGATTCTTCAGGCAAGAATACTGGAGTGGGTTACATTTCCTTCTCCAGAAGATCTTCCCAACCCAGGGATCAAACCTGGGTCTCCAGCATTGTAGGCAGACTCTACCATCTGAGCCACCAGGGAAGCTCATGTTCTTATATAAACCTTTATAATAATCCTTTTATTTTTATACATGTTTTTATATAAACCTTTATAATAATCCTTTTATTTTTATACAGAACTATGATTATGAAGTGGAGAAGGCAATGGCACCCCACTCCAGTACTCTTGCCTGGAAAATCCCATGGATGGAGGAGCCTGGTAGGCTGCAGTCCATGGGGTCGCTAAGAGTCGGACACGACTGAGCGACTTCACTTTTTCACTTTCATGCATTGGAGAAGGAAATGGCAACCCGCTCCAGTGTTCTTGCCTGGAGAATCCCAGGGGCAGGAGAGCCTGGTGGGCTGACATCTATGGGGTCACACAGAGTCGGACACGACTGAAGTGACTTAGCAGCATGATTATGAAGAGTCAGTTTTTTGGTTTCACCAATAGTGGGGTTAGATTCACTATTCTATTCTCAATGTCCTTACTCAATCCAATTAAAATTAATGGGAAATCAGATGGCTAGCTCAGTAACAGGACTGCAGCCAGAAAACAGCACTTATCCAGAGGTTGACAGTGAACTCATAAAATTCTTATTCAACCAAATATTCTAATTGGAGCTTGCACAAAGAGTTCAAACTATCTCCATTTGAAACCAAATTTCAATTTAATCTAAAGCCAGTATCAGAGACTAAACAAACACACAAGAAACTTAAGTATCATTTTTCACATACTATAAATTTCAGCAGAACAGACAAGAAATGAGAGTAACACTCAGCAAGCTGCTCAACTCTAATTTATTTTGGAGTAATCTGGTTGGAACTGTTCAAGCTTATGCATAAGCACCTACAATCACAGCTGTTACACAGTCCAGCAGAAAAGAACAGTGCTACTTATAAAAGGGGTTTAATTCACTTATTTGCTCTCCACAAATGGCCAATTCTTCATAAATTACATAAAAGATAATAAAATGGTCATCTGACAAAACACAAAGGCCGACTTCCCTAGAGAAGAAAATCAGACTGAAAAAAAAAAAACCCTCACCACTGGAAAAGGCTGTACTTGCACACTTCCTAATTAGCAACAGTGGAATCTTAAATATTAGCATAACCTTTATCCCTTGAAAACTCCCCTTTCTAATCATTTGACTGGGTCAACAAACTCCCACCAGGCAAAATCCAATGCTCCTAAATCATTTATTTTCTCATTTATCTGGATCTAGAAGAAACAACGCGGCACTGACATCACTCCCCTGACAAACACAGCCCATGAATCAACTTGACAATTGCCTTACACTTCCACACTCTCTTTCTCCTCCTCCTCCTATTTGGATTATTATTGGGATTGCTTTTAAACAACCTTTCCCCAAATTTTTCAATTTCTACCTAAAGGAGAGGGAGAAAGGTGACAACTAATAGAGCAGAACAAAGCATTACCATAGAACCTCTCTCATTTTATCTCGCCAACACAAAATATACTATTATAGTTTTTAAGAAATAAAAAAACCCACAATACAGAAAAAGTAGATTTGTAAAAACTGCTAATGCTTGAAATCAACAAAGTGCTAGTAGGAATCTACAGCAGCCAATAAGCACTCAGGGAACTAACACAAAGGAGTCCTCCTTGGCTTCTGTTCCTTCAGACTCCTGGTGGCCCTTAAGACACCACTTACACATCAAACACAACAGGGATTCATTTATTTGTCTGACTGAAGAAATAGCTAAGCATAAATCCTTAACACCAACTATGAAAAAGGAAAAGAAAAGATTAAAAAAGAAAAATTATCTTTAGCATGTGCCCAAAGAGTGACAACAATGAATACAGACAGTGAGATGAACTCTGCTCCCAGCAACCGTACCAAAAAGTATCAATTCGATTTCATTAGTTCACCTGAGCTCTTCTTTTTTCCCTCTGGACCTTACATTTCAAAGATATCTGAACTGACTACAAAGCTGAGAACACAAAGCTACTTCACTATTTAACTCTATATGTACTTATCTTTTCTTGCTTAGACATGGTATTCACCAGAGCAGAAGAAACAAAGCAACTCATTCAACAATTCATGCAGTATACTCTGTGAAAGCATAAAGGGAACAAAGGGAAACAGGTCAATGTTCAAAGCCCATTAAAATACAGTTCTTATGAAAATATTAGAAAACTGATCTAATGAAATAATGAATAAACAGTCACTCATTTGATCAGTAACGGATGATATACTCAACTTAAAGGATAAAAATTAGCAGAGCCATGCGTCTACCCTATCAGACGAAGATTCTAGTGAAGGGCTGGCCAACTTTATTCACATAACTGAAATGGAAAATGAAGAAAAACAAAATTCTTTACTAAATACTTTAGGAACAGAGGAAAAAAAAAACATATGAACTCTTTTCTGGGGTTTTCTACTCAGTGCAATAAAAGGAAAAAGAAAGGAATAAGAACAGAAAAATATGTAAAAGTTAGCCACAGATATCCTGATTATATACATAGAAAAATATGAGGAACTCTACAAATAATAAAAACTGAGAATTTAGTAAGATTACTGAATGTTAAAAAGCAACACACAAATTAATAATCTTACTAAAAATTTTAAGTTTTTAAAAATATTAGTTACATTTTAGAAACAAACCAAGGTATAAATCTTATAAAAGATACACACAACCTCTAAGGGGAAATTATAAATGTTACAGTTTAGGAACAGAAAAATCTCTAAATAAATAGATAGATATAATATATCCAATGTTCACAGGAAAATTTAATATCACAAAGGTATTTATTCTATCTAAATCAATAAATTTATTGCAATTCCAATCAAGATCCAAACAGGATTTATAATAAAACTTAATTGACTGTAAAATTAATACAAAATCACAAAGTGGCCAAGAACAGTCAGTATAATTTTGAAGACAGGAAGTCCTAGATATCAAGGCTTATTATAAAGTAATTAAGACAATGGATATAACTGCAGAGCTAGACAAATAGAACAATGAATCAAATCAGACCTCAGAAACAAACACAGATATGAGTAATAACTTGATATATAACAGTGGAGATATTACAAATGATGGATAAGAATGCTTATTCAATATAATATTCTATTATTTAATAATGATATTAATATAATAGAAAAACTAGTTACCCATGTAGGAAAAATACTATTTCATATCAGATTTTAGGAACATAGTAAGAATAGACCTATGATGTCAGGATAGAGGATTTCTTGAAAAATATACTGATGATATATTTAAGACTATTTAAAAATCAAAATGGAGTAACTATGGTTCAGGCATCCAAAGGGAGCCAGACCATTATAGATGTGGTTTTAGACACACTCCTGCTTCACTGAGAATGTGAATTTTCTCTCAACTTTAACAAACTCAAGAACACAACCAACCACTTCAAAATAGTATCTGCTAGCTGCACCCTTGTAGTTTTCTAACAAAGAACAAACCTGACTGCATTCTGGATCCATTCCTTTAGCTCTAACCTTTGTGCTCTGTTGCCTTGCTTAGTCATGCTGGCTCTGTATCTTTGTAAAAAAAATGTTGCCTATAGCCTGAAATATACTTGGTAGCCTATTCTTAAGGCTCTACCTCCCAGGTTTAACCCTTAAATGTATAGCACTTTACTCACTGGGCTTTCCTGGTGGCTCAGCCGGTAAAGAATCTGCCTGCAGCACAGGAGACCTGGGTTCAGTCCCTGTGTTGGGAAGACTCCCTGAAGAAGGGAATTGCTCCTCACTCCAGTATTCTTGCCTGGAGAATTCCATGGACAGAGGGATTAAATATTTAGTCCTTAAATGTATAACATTTTCATTCATATAGAGAAAAAATGTTGAGGAGCAGAAATAATATTTGTGTTGTTGAAGATTTACAGGAACCATGTGGACAACGGCAAGAACAAAGAATTTCTGCACCAAGAAGTCTGCAACAACCTCCACCTGTAGAAAAGCAGCCTGAACTCTAACTCAGATAGGATGGTTCTCTGGGGAACCTAGTCCACCATCTTCTAGACCTGCTGGCTTTCTGAAAAAATTATCCCCTGCCCCAACAGCTTGTCTCTCCACTTATTGAGAAGCAAGAAGCAAGTACCAGCTTGGACTGGGTTAACAGGTTCAAAGTCCGTCCCCTTCACAACTGTGGAATCATTTCAGACCCCAGCCTATAACTGCTCAACAAGCACCCTTACTTCTTTCCAATTCCAGTTCTACTAACCTTGCAGGGTTTTTTGTCTTTCTAATCCTCCCCCAATTTGTAGTCCAAAGGAACACAACTCAAGTGCTCCTTGAATCTGTATCTCCTGGGCTACAGTCCTAACAAACCCCAATCTTTATTCAGTCAGGTCCCTGTTTCTCTGAAATTTTGGTTAACAACACAAAAAGAAAGATGGAATTGAAGGAAGTACACCAGGTATTTCAATTAATTACATGTGTTCTATTCTTTTTTGTATACCTCAAAAAGGAGGCTGGGATTGAAAAAGCACACAAAGTAGTTCAGTTAATTATATAGGTTCTACTGTTTTTGTGTACCTCAAATACCCTATTTAAAAACGCCATTGAACAAAATAGATTCAACTTAATAATACATCTGAAAATTGTTTCAAAATTAAATTTTGAATGGCTTATTATCTGTACTATGCTTCCTCACACTAAAGCTAAAATATGTATTAAACAGCAGGACATCTAAGCTCTTAATGCCAAGGGACACTTCAAACCCATGCTGAAGAGACAATACTAATGGCAATCGATAAATGCACTCTCTCCTACATTACAACAGAGCCTGGTAAACATATTCTCAAGAAAAGATTAGAGCTCTACTATTCATACTTAAGTACTCTGTGCAATTTTATTAGATCACTTCTTCCATGCTTACAAGTGATGACAGGAAGTCCAGAATTTAAATAATTTTTTTCAAAGTAATTCTGTCATCACTGGCACTCATTTAATGCCTGTTGATGTTCACAGCTTGATAGATGACCTTGCAGCTTTTGTTCTCTCAACATACAGTGAAAGTGAAAAGACAAAAAAGGTATGAATATATGAAACTTCTCTTCCTATTCATTATTTTAACATTTTTAAGTTATCCAGCAAACCAAAATTTGATAAAGTTCAGTTCAGTTCATTCGCTCAGTTGTGTCTGACTCTTTGCGACCCCATGAATTGCAGCACACCAGGCCTCCCTGTCCATCCGTTCATTGAGTCGGTGATGCCATCCAGCCATCTCATCCTCTGTCGTCCCCTTCTCCTCCTGCCCCCAATCCCTCCCAGCATCAGAGTCTTTTCCAATGAGTCAACTCTTCACATGAGGTGGCCGAAGTACTGGAGTTTCAACTTTAGCATCATTCCCTCCAAAGAACACATAGGACTTATCTCCTTCAGAATGGACTGGTTGGATCTCCTTGCAGTCCAAGGGACTCTCAAGAGTCTTCTCCAACACCACAGTTCAAAAGCATCAATTCTTCAGCGCTCAGTCTTTACAGTCCAACTCTCACATCCATACATGACCACTGGAAAAAACTTAGCCTTGACTAGACAGACCTTTGTTGGCAAAGTAATGTCTCTGCTTTTCAATATGCTATCTAGGTTGGTCATAACTTTCCTTCCAAGGAGAAAGCGTCTTTTAATTTCATGGCTGCAGTCACCATCTGCCATGATTTTGGAGCCCAAAAAAATAAAGTCTGACACTGTTTCCACTGTTTCCCCATCTATTTCCCATGAAGTGATGGGACCAGATACTGTGATCTTAAAGTTCACCACCACCAAAACATAGAGTTGAAGGTGAAAAGAAATATCAAATCTTAAACATCTTAAAAGTTAGAAAGATACACTTAATTCAACAGGCAGTTGAGATGATAAACCAGCTGGATAATGTTGCATGGACTTAATCTAGCATAGAGACATATCAAAACTATAAATAAAGGAGAAAATTACACAAGGGACTTACACACAAGCTCTGAGGAGCAAAAGATCTGGACACTCATCATTGTTAGTCACTGATGAAGAAAACTACAAAAAACACAAACAAATAGAAAAATATCCTGTGTTCATGGGTTGGAAGAATTAGCATAATTAAAATGTCCATCCTATTCAGAGCCATCGATATATTCAATGCAATGTTATCAAGATTCCAATGGTATTCTTTATAGAAAAAAAGAAACACTCACAGATGGGCCCTGAGAACACTATGCCAAGTGAAATAAATCAGGTAGAGAAAGACACTCATAGAAACAGCATTGACTGGTGGTTGCCAGGGGCTGAGGGGTGGAGAAATGGTCAATAGGTACAAATTTACAGTTATAAAATGAACCAAATCTTAGGATATAATGAACAGTATGGTAACACTAGTTAAAAAAAAATCATACTTGAAAGATTTGAAGAGAGTAAATCTTAACGTTCTCACCACAGGGGAAAAAATGATAATTATGTGAGGTGATGGATGTGTTAACTGACCTTATTGTGGCAATCATTTTAAAAAATATACATCTATCAAATCATCACATTGTGTACTTTAAGTTTACACAATATTAAATGTCAATTGTAACTCAATAACACTGGGAAAAAATAAGAGAATGAATTGAGGTTTAACACCTTTTAAAGAGCTCTCAATTATAGCTGCTCTTTGTAAAAGACACAGCAGAGTGTCAGAATATATGGGATATTCTACAAAATGAAAGGGCTCCAATTCCCCAGAAGGGGTATATAGTGAACCAAGGTAGACAAAGACGAAACAAAAGGGACAGAGGCAACACTCAGAGGAAATAAAAGGACAGACAGAGGAAGAAACATGGAAAGTAAACCAGTATGAACTGGCCAGAGGAAGAAACTCAGGAGAAGGAAGAAGTGTCCTGACACCCAAAGGAAATGAGAAACACAAGAGGCCAGCTATGCAGTGTGACACGGTGCAAGCAGGGGCTGACAGCCGGGCAGCACCTGCAGCCAGAGGGGCACACATCTGCAACAAAACAATCCCCAAAGGAAAAGCTGTGGGCAGAAAGCGCCAGGGTCAACTATGCTTTGTGGAGGCCAGGCTCTGAATGGAATAAGGCAGGGGCTGGGGCACAGCACACACTAGCTTCCCAAGGAGGATATGGATCCTGGAGAGGAGCAGGCCTGGCCGGCTCAGAGGCACTGCACCCCAAGGGGACCCCCGAGAGGAACAGGCTCGTGGGAGGCTGGGGGAGAAGCCTCCTCTGATGTTCAAAGGAGACGCCACCAGCACAAAGGTGACACTGCGCTCAGGAGAGCCACGGAGATCCACAGGAGAAAGGTGTTTGTAATCACGTCTGTAATCTCTCATACTGCTAGCAGGGGCTTCCCAGGTGGCTCAGTGGGAAAGAATCTGCCTGTCAAGGCAGGAGACACAGGTTTGATCCCCGGATCAGGAAGATCCCCTGGAGAAGAAAATGGCGACCCACTCCAGTATCCGTGCCTGGGAAATCCCATGGAGAGAGGAGCCTGGTGGGCTACAGTCCTTGGGGTTGCAAAAGTCAGACACGACTTAGTGACTAAACGACAACAATACCTAGGGCAGGCAAAATGGTCTCCCAGAGGTATCCATGCCCTAAACCCTGGCTTCTGCAAATATGTTAAATCACATGGCAAAAGGGGCTTTTTCAATGTACTTAAGGTTACAAACTTTAAATTAGTGGAAGTATTTTGGATTTTCTGGGTGAGCCCAATCTAATACACAAACCCTTAAAAGCAGAGAACTTTCTCCACATGAAGGCAAGAGATGCCACAGAAGGGGGATTCAGAGAAATTCTAAGCGTGAGATGGATTTGATGTGTCTGAGACGTGAGGGCCCGTGTGAAGGAGAGGAAAGGGGCCTCTCAAGGCTAAGGCAGCCCCAGATGACAGTCGGCGAGGAAGCTGGGACCTTAGACCTGCAACACCTGGGCATTGCATTTTGTCCACAACATGAACTCGGAAGAAAGAGTGTTCCCCAAAATCTGTGAAGAAGAGTCCACCCATCCAACACTGACTTAAGCTTTGTCACCCTAGAGAAACCAGCTGAGTCATCCTGGGCTTCAGCCTACAGAACTACAAGGCACTGATACACTGGTGTGGTTTCAAGCCATCAAACCTGGGGCAATAAGCTACAAGCAGCAGTAAAACACCAACATGACACTCCATGACACCAGGGCCAGACTATAAACACCCCTGGCCGGCAGAGTACCCTTGCTCTCCTCCCTTCACCTCCAAGTTCACCCTGCAGGAGACAGACTGGGTCTGAAGAGCAGGGGGAGGAGAAACACAGGGCGGGGAACGGAGCAGGGCCCCCCACAGCCCCACCGAGAGCACGGCAGGCTCTGAGTGGAGAAGCCCTGAACGGAAAAAGGAGAGGCTTTCTCCAGATAGAGGTTAACTTATTTAAATTAAACTAAGGTTGCGTTATCTTAAAAGCAAATGGAAACCTCTGGGGCCTGTGGCGAAAGCTATCTGGCAGCAGGCAGGAATAAGTTGAAAGGGCTGGTTGAAAGAGGCACTGGGTGGAACAACAGGTCACTTCCAATCTGTACCCGTCATGTTCACCTTGGTCAAAAGCCAGCTACACAGACCCACCGTGAGTTCAAGACCAACCACTGAAATCTGACATCCAGAAATCAAAGTTGTGTATATAGCGATGCTCATGCAACTATTTCATGTATCTAAGATCCACAGAGGAAGCAAAATGAGCTTTCAGATCAAAATTCTCCTTTCACTGGATGACAATAGGGGGGGAAAGCCCTTAAGAAGTAGCAGAACTAAAAACTCATCATTACTTTTTAAAAATGCACTAAAACTGTTACCCAGAGACCAACTAAATCATTTTCTAAGTAAAAGTGAAATAAGTACGAATGTTGAAGGATGACACTGTACTTCACATTCATTAAGCAATCAAGTCAGCACACTGTCTCTCAAAGGACCATCGTGAGGAGGAAAAAGAGAGGAAAGGAAAAGGAAAAACCTTTCTCTGTTTTGTTCTTCAAAACAAAGTTTTTACTTCATGCAAAAAAAATCAGATATCTAAGTACCTCTGAGCACATAAGTTTTTTAAACTGTACAATGCCAAGACAAAGAATCTAGACACTACTTTTAAATGAAACCTCATTTTAGCAAATGCCAAAAAACAAAAACGGGAGAGAATTCAACATTGCTTCCTCTGAAGGATTTTTATTAATAAAAATGGTACAGATAGGCAAAGCCAAAAATAAACCCCAACCTAAATCTAGCATTCTCCCCAGACCTAGAATAGCTTTAAATGTGTCAGAGATGTGGTACTCCGCTTGACAAGCCTCGAGTTGCCAGTCCAGGTTCGATGCACAATACTGGATGCTTGGGGCTGGTGCACTGGGACGACCCAGAGGGATGGAATGGGGAGGGAGGAGGGAGGAGGGTTCAGGATGGGGAACACATGTATACCTGTGGCGGATTCATTTTGATATTTGGCAAAACTAATACAATTATGTAAAGTTTAAAAATAAAATTAAATTAAATAAAAAAAAAAAGAAGGGGAAATATTTGTAGCAGGGGTCAGGCACAAATGTGTTTGCTCATTTAAATATTTATTAAATAAAACAATAAAAATGATGTTAAAAAAAAAAAAAAAGAAACACCAGTTGAGTCCACATTTATAGGAGGAGAAAGGCCCTTCTCAGCTTCAGAATCTCCAAGTTCTCCCTGCAATGTATTGTGATACGGTCAAGGTATCAGAAAGGAAAAGAAGAACCCAGTCCTTATTTCTTTTAAAGCCTTTAGTTGTGACAAACTCACTCATTAGCAAATTGGCA
Source organism: Bubalus kerabau (assembly GCF_029407905.1). Classification (NCBI taxonomy): domain Eukaryota; kingdom Metazoa; phylum Chordata; class Mammalia; order Artiodactyla; family Bovidae; genus Bubalus; species Bubalus kerabau. Next base: position 3,019,932 of record NC_073635.1, on the reverse strand, counting down.
GTCCTAAGAAAGCAATAATTCACTTTACTTATGCTGAGTAAAGTGAGTTTGACTGCAAAAGATCTTCTGCCAACAGGGAGACTTGTTTAAGATTTAAAAAGTGATCTGGTTCAGTTATTAAACATATAAACACTTCAAAGATGCCAATATCCATCTGCCTTGTTCATATAAATAAAACTAATACTCTTAGCTAGGAGAAGGGTAAGACTAACATAAAAATACTTCTGAAGTCATCATATTCAGAACAGAAAACCATCAACTATGTTCTGTACTTCCTATATGGTTATACTTTAACAGCTTGTGGAATGCCTTCACAAATGTCTATCACTGGCCTACTACTTACTCAGATGACACCAGAAACTATGACACAAGGGAGAAAACGGTCTTAATAGGTGAACCAAAACAGTACCATTCCAGAATACCACAGACAATTTAGACAGTGGTTCAAACACACGATGCATGAATAGGGGGGCAGTTTACTATTTTGAGTCCTCAAACACAGTGTTAAATAAATCTGCCTTATACAAGTCTCATAAACAGATGCAAAGGCTAGCAAAAAAAAAAAAAAAAAAGGTTACATTCTCTTTGTTCTAGACTGAAATTATATTAACTCGTGGTTAATGAATCAAGGCAAATTGGAAGTGGTCAAACAAGAGATGGCAAGAGTGAATGTCGACAATCTAGGAATCAGCCAACTGAAATGGACTGGAATGGGTGAATTTAACTCAGATGACCATTATATCTACTACTGCGGGCAGGAATCCCTCAGAAGAAATGGAGTAGCCATTATGGTCAACAAAACAGTCCGAAATACAGTACTTGGATGCAATCTCAAAAATGACCGAATGATCTCTGTTCGTTTCCAAGGCAAACCATTCAATATCACAGTAATCCAAGTCTATGCCCTAACCAGTAACGCTGAAGAAGCTGAAGTTGAACAGTTCTATAAAGGCCTACAAGACCTTTTAGACCTAAAACCCAAAAAAGATGTCCTCTTCATTATAGGGGACTGGAATGCAAAAGTAGGAAGTCAAGAAACACCTGAAGTAACAGGCAAATTTGGCCTTGGAATACGCAATGAAGCAGGGCAAAGACTAATAGAGTTTTGCCAAGAAAATACACTGGTCATAACAAACACCCTCTTTCAACAACACAAGAGAAGACTCTATACATGGACATCACCAGATGGTCAACATCGAAATCAGACCGATTATATTCTTTGCAGCCAAAGATGGAGAAGCTCTATACAGTCAGCAAAAACAAGACCAGGAGCTGACTGTGGCTCAGACCATGAACTCCTTATTGCCAAATTCAGACTGAAATTGAAGAAAGTAGGGAAAACCACTAGACCATTCAGGTATGACCTAAATCAAATCCCTTATGATTATACAGTGGAAGTGAGAAATAGATTTAAGGGCCTAGATCTGATGGATAGAGTGCCTGATGAGCTATGGAATGAGGTTCATGACACTGTACAGGAGACAGGGATCAAGACCATCCCCATGGAAAAGAAATGCAAAAAAGCAAAATGGCTATCTGGGGAGGCCTTACAAATAGCTGTGAAAAGAAGAGAAGTGAAAAGCAAAGGAGAAAAGGAAAGATATAAACATCTGAATGCAGAGTTCCAAAGAATAGCAAGAAGAGATAAGAAAGCCTTCTTCAGCGATCAATGCAAAGAAATAGAGGAAAACAGCAGACTGGGAAAGACTAGAGATCTCTTCAAGAAAATCAGAGATACCAAAGGAACATTTCATGCAAAGATGGGCTCGATAGGACAGAGGTGGTATGGACCTAACAGAAGCAGAAGATATTAAGAGATGGCAAGAATACACAGAAGAACTGTACAAAAAAGATCTTCACGACCCAGATAATCATGATGGTGTGATCACTGACCTAGAGCCCGACATCCTGGAACGTGAAGTCAAGTGGGCCTGAGAAAGCATCACTACGAACAAAGCTAGTGGAAGTGATAGAATTCCAGTTGAGCTATTCCAAATCCTGAAAGATGATGCTATGAAAGTGCTGCACTCAATATGTCAGCAAATCTGGAAAACTCACCAGTGGCCACAGGACTGGAAAAGGTCGGTTTTCATTCCAATCCCAAAGAAAGGCAATGCCAAAGAATGCTCAAACTACCGCACAATTGCACTCATCCTACACGCTAGTAAAGGAATGCTCAAAATTCTCCAAGCCAGGCTTCAGCAATATGTGAACCGTGAGCTTCCTGATGTTCAAGCTGGTTTTAGAAAAGGCAGAGAAACCAGAGATCAAATTGCCAAAATCCGCTGGATCGTGGAAAAAGCAAGAGAGTTCCAGAAAACCATCTATTTCTGCTTTATTGACTATGCCAAAGCCTTTGACGGTGTGGATCACAATAATCTGTGGAAAATTCTGAAACAGATGGGAATACCAGACCACCTGATCTGCCTCTTGAGAAATCTGTATGCAGGTCAGGAAGCAACAGTTAGAACTGGGCATGGAACAACAGACTGGTTCCAAATAGGAAAAGGAGTTCGTCGAGGCTGTATATTGTCACCCTGTTTATTTAACTTATATGCAGAGTACATCATTAGGAATGCTGGACTGGAAGAAACACAAGCTGGAATCAAGATTACCGGGAGAAATCTCAATAACCTCAGATACGCAGATGACACCACCCTTATGGCAGAAAGTGAAGAGGAACTAAAGAGCCTCTTGATGAAAGTGAAAGAGGAGAGTGAAAAAGTTGGCTTAAAGCTCAACATTCAGAAAACGAAGATCATGGCATCTGGTCCCATCACTTCATGGGAAATAGATGGGGAAACAGTGGAAACGGTGTCAGACTTTATTTTTCTGGGCTCCAAAATCAGTGCAGATGGTGACTGCAGCCATGAAATTAAAAGAGGCTTACTCCTTGGAAGGAAAGTTATAACCAACCTAGATAGCATATTCAAAAGCAGAGACATTACTTTGCCAACAAAGGCCCGTCTAGTCAAGGCTATGGTTTTTCCTCTGGTCATGTATGGATGTGAGAGTTGGACTGTGAAGAAGGCTGAGCGCCGAAGAATTGATGCTTTTATACTGTGGTGTTGGAGAAGACTCTTGAGAGTCCCTTGGACTGCAAGGAGATCCAACCAGTCCATTCTAAAGGAGATCATCCCTGGGATTTCTTTGGAAGGAAAGATGCTAAAGCTGAAACTCCAGTACTTTGGCCACCTCATGTGAAGAGTTGACTCATTGGAAAAGACTCTGATGCTGGGAGGGATTGGGGGCAAGAAAAGGGGACGCCAGAGGATGAGATGGCTGGATGGCATCACTGACTCGATGGACATGAGTCTGAGTGAACTCCAGGAGTTGGTGATGGACAGGGATGCCTGGCATGCTGCAATTCATGGGGTTGCAAAGTGTCAGACACGACTGAGCGACTGATCTGATCTGATCTGATCTGATAGAAGAGTTATGGAGAAGGCAATGGCATCCCACTCCAGTACTCTTGCCTGGAAAATCCCATGGACGGAGGAGCCAAATAGGCTGCAGTCCATGGGGTCGCATAGAATCGGACACGACTGAGCGACTTCACTTTTACTTTTCACTTTCATGCACTGGAGAAGGAAATGGCAACCCACTCCAGTGTTCTTGCCTGGAAAATCCCAGGGACAGGGGAGCCTGGTGGGCTGCCGTCTCTGGGGTCGCACAGAGTCGGACATGAATGACTGAGGTGACTTAGCATAGAAGAGTTATAAAAACACACCCCAAAGCAAATGAGTTCAAGTGTCTGCAGACTTAACTGTTGCAGGACTATGCAAACATGGTTATTGTGAGAACTAAGAGCTCAAACAAGATCCAAAAATCAGCATACTTAACAACACGCACAGCAAAGCACTATGACTGTCATTCTCAAATGCAACTGAGCCAGACATAGCACTTAGATAATCTATTTAAGATAAAAGTATATCTGATACTTTAGAGGGTTTATGTTTTTATGTACTTCTGTGTAAAACAACTGGTATGATACTTTTCTTCAGACTCTTATTTTTGTAATCCTAAACCTCTCTTTGCCTTGAGTGCTAGCTATCTCAATGACATTAGAAATCACCTATGTACCGCCTATGTTCAAAAACATAGACCTGGCGTGGTGAGAACAGAAGGTTCCTGTGCCAAATACGGATGGGTGTATCAGAGGTTGTTGGCCACAAGTGGGTCTAGCTGCAAGGTTTCTCTGCTTCAGCTGAGAAATCTCATGGTGAGAGCAGAACTGATGAAGTGCTAAGATTTTCATCGGGTTTGCTTGCAGCTCACTCTCCCCAGGATCCTATCAGCTGGCCCACCCCTATCCTGTTCTAGCCAGCGGTGGGTGACTGGGCGGGAGAAGTATACATGGAGTGTATAACGCAGACCAGGCATTCCCAGTCTTCTTAGCACTCAGAGGGGTGTCAGTGCCAGTTCCATGAGGCGTGTGGACATCAGTCCCTCTGCTGGGTCCCCTCACAGGGATTCTTCAGCACACTAGTACTCATGAGGCTCAAAGCATGTGTATTCCCTTGCAGAGAAGGAAGGTACTCTCCATCTGATTGATTAGAGGAGACAGAAGAGTTTGTAATCCTTGGGGCAGGGAGAGAGGACGGGAGAGCGGGTTGTTTAAAGAAGACAGGGAATCAGTTTAAAAATAAAGCAGTGCAAAGGTAGATCTTGAGAGGAAGGAACATGACTTTTGAGGGGTGAAAGCAAGGCAGGGCACAGAGTTCAAGTTCTGGAACACGCCCTGAGATGGGCACTCCCCCATGGGTTGGTTCCAGCGGGACCACATGGTGGTGCTCTCGAGGCAGGTGCTGAGTCCCAGAGAGAGCCCGCGGCCGTGGGCCTCTGCCTGCGCCTGCTCAGGGAAATGACTTAGCTTCTCCCAGGTGCTGCTGTGATGAGGATGGAAGCAAAATCATTTGGGGACACAAACAATTGGAAGAATTTTTATATATGCATTGAAATGGATCTGAGAGAGCCCCGTCAACAGTCTCCTTTAATGCCAGTTCAGATTAATGATTCATCTAGAAACCTGTGTTACTGCACAAGCATACACAGGAGAAAGCAACCTGCCCTCCGACACATGAATAGCAGTGGATAGTAACTGATCAGCGTCAAGGCCATTGAGATGTAAACCCAAAAGCAAAAGCAGGGTCCATATGAGCAGACAAGCCAAAGTTTGTCAGTGAGCTGCTTAAATCTATGACTGAGTGATATCTTGCCATTAAAAAGTAACCCCAGGGTGGGGATGAGGGGAGGGGAGGTGGCGAGGAAACATCTGGCTCAAAACCAGTAATAAATGCTTTGGAGCTATATGGATGTGTCAATGGAAATAACCCCAACCAGGTATTACAGAGGCTGGGGGAAGTGATGGAATGGGATTATACAGGTGATGCATACTTTTATGTAGAGACTCAACAATGTGCTGCAAATGTGATACTTAATCCTGAACTGCATGTATTGGGGATTGTGTGTTTTTTTTTTTTTTTAAGTTCACTGAATCAATAAATTAACAGTTTTTCAAAAAAAAAAAAAAGAAAGAAATCACCTATGGAACCTAAGTTTCATACACATTTAGTTCCATGAACATAAGCCAAAGCTAAGGCTTTTACATCAAACATTTTACAATGAATCAAAATTCTTACCATCATCTTTTCAAAAAGCTCTAAGATTTCCTTCTCTGACAGTGGTTTTGGAATGTTTTCATTCATTTCTGAAGAGCAATCATTGTTTGAAAATGCAGTCCTCAGGTTGGAAAGTGGAGGCCTCTCTTTTTTGCTCCCTGGAATTCTTATGCTGGCAAATCTATCCATCTATGAAGAAAGATAAAATAAAAAGCACACATGTAAGTAATCCCTTCTCAACAATACTTATTTAATTTCCAAAATGAAAAAACAGGGTCAGTTGTATCATCATTGTGATCTCATCAGGAGGCATTCATTTTAGCACGTAAATTTTAAGATTAAAAGAAATAATAAATATAAAAATAAGTGAAGAGTCTTCATAATTATCCTGTCTGAAGGCAAGAGAGAGAGAAAAACTCAAAAGATTCCTTCCAATCTTAAGATTATAGAATGAAGACTCTAATGATAAATGACCTTTGCTACAGATTAACAAATTAAGCATTTTTACAAAGGCAATTTAGCTAATTTGGTGGTTTAGTCACTAAGTCGTGTCTGCCTCTTACAACCCCATGGACTGTAGCCCACCAGGCCCCTCTATCCATGGGGTTCTCCAGGCAAGAACACTGGAGTGGGTTGCCATGCCCTACTCCAGGGATCCTCCCAACCCAGGAATCGAACCCTGGTCTCCTGCACTGCAAGTAGACTCTTTACCAACTGAGCCACGAGGGAAGCCCAGCTAATTTGGTGGCTGGCAATCACACTGGTACTCAGAGTTCACCCTCGAGCCCCCTCCTCCAGCATCCTTTTCATAGCACATACTACACTCGGACTGGGAGGGGATGGGAAGACGTGATTTAGGCACTTTGAGAACTGAATTTTACTTACATCTCCATAGCTTGGCCTGAGAGACATCACATTTCTCTTTACTCAGATTAGTCTGTATTTGAACTTTATGAATAACTATAGAGTAGACTTGGAGAAGAAAATGGCAACCCATTCCAGTATTCTTGCCTGGAGAATCCCATGGACAGAGGAAACTGGTGGGCTCACAAGTCCACGGGGTCGCAAAAGTCAGACAAGACTTAGCGACTAAACCACCACCACCACCACCAGAGTAGACTGAAGCCTCAAGAAATAAAACTGGATTTTTATTGCAATGAGATTTCTTCTACAATTGTATCAACAAATAGTCCACGGATATTTGAAAATGCATAGATTATTTTACAAAGCTAACTGTTCATTCATTGAAAATAGCATGAATTTATCAAGTTCTATTCCTTACAGAGAATCTAGACACACACAGTGTTTCAAGTGGTAACCATCAAAAAGGGAAAGAAGGGTACTTAAAAAAATGATTCTGGAACTGTTCAGCATAACTGTGCACACATTCAGCTACTGTTTTCACCATATATATGTGTAGTACATAAACCTGTACATTCACTGTGGTAGCCATTAATTACGTGTGGTTATTTAAATATAAATTAAATTTTAAAACTCAGGTCCTTTGCTGCCCTAGTCACATACCAAGTGTTCAAGAACCACAAGAGACTAGTGGCGCCCATATTGGTCAAAACATAAAGTATACTTCTATCATGACAGAGGTTCTACTGAATAGAGCTACTAGGGCCCATTAAAGAAATATAACACTTAAATTCTCTATTTAAAAAGACAGTAAGTCACAGTATTGATTATTCACTTCACTAAAGAAACAGGATTTTTTGCAAATAATATATGTTCTGTGCTTAGTTGCCAAGCCATGTCCAACTCTTTGCGACCCCCATGGACTGCAGCAAGCCAGGCTCCTCTGTTCATGGAGATTCTCCAAGCAAGAATGTCCAAGTGGGTTGCGATGCCCTCCTCCCCCGGATCTTCCCAACCCAGGGATTGAACCCAGAGCTCACACATTGTAGGATTCTTTACCAGCTGAGCCACCAAGGAAGCCTTCAAATAATAATATGCAAAGATAATAAGACTTGTCTTTCAAAACAGGCCTTTAAATTCACTTTGAAGATAATCCTAAGGAAAAATACTGTGTAATATATATACTCACACATGGCCCATCTAACACAAACTAAATGTTAAAGTACTAACAAAACGACAGCTTCTGGCAGGATTACAGAGTAGTCCACAACACCACTGCTCTCATCCTAACAACCAAAAGAAGCCAGACACCCTACAGAATTCTTCTCGCTGTTGTTTTCAACCCATCAGGAAGCTGATCTCAGGAAGCTGAGGACACAAGGAAACCGGTAGACTAAATACTGGGAGGAAACAGACTGCTCTTATCCCTGACAGCAGCTGAAGAAGAAAAATAAATTCAGTACAGGTAAAGAAAAACCAGCCAAATTTTTTAATGAACTATTGACAGCCACATGAGTGCTGGCATGACTTCCAGGCCCTGGGTCATGAAGTCCCAGCCATGGAGCGAGTCTGCACCCTCCGACCAACTCTTTCCCTCAAGTCTTCACACACTGCATGGGGTAGATGCCTGTAGCCAGGGTTAGAGAAGGAAAGCCGAATATGGGGATGCTCCGAGGCAGGAGAGGCCTCTCCCGGTGCAAAGCAGCTGCCTGCCAAAGCCTCTGGACCAGCCAGGAGAACTGAGAGAAACCCAGATCTTCAGAGCACACACGCCAGCTGCTATCTGAAGGCTGGGGGCAGGATACCAAGTCTCTGAAGAAAGACAGCCAGCAATGGAACTGAAAACAAAAAAAGAACACTACAGAAATCCTAAAAATGGGCATCAAGACTTTAAAGCAGAGATATTCCATGGTTTCCAAAGCCAAAGTTCAAGTGTTAATGCCAAAAAGCAAATTGCCAGAATCTCATTAGCACTCATGTCCACCATACAATCAAATGTTGCAAGACACAAAGGAGCAAGAAATGTGGCTCATGGTCAAAAGAAGTGACCAAGAGATGGCCTAGATGGCAGAATTACTAGACAGACTATTTAAAAGAAGATTCATAAAAATAATGCTAAAGGGTATAATGAAATTACGACCATCATTTGGGGACTTTCAGTAGCAAATCATGGACACTATTTTTTTAATCTATTAGAATGAAAAGTGTATCAGAAATGAAGAATTCATTAGATGGGCTTAAAAAGAACCTGAACACTGCTGAGGAAAGAATTGGTGAACCTAAACACAGATCAATAGAAAGTATTCAAACTGAAACAAACAAACAAACAAAACAGAATAACCAGTATTCATGATACAATATGAAATGTTGTGACACAAGTGTGGCTAGGGTCCCCAGCAGAAGAGAAGAGTATTATAAATACAGATATAGACATATACGTCTATCAATTCACAGATCCAAGAAGCTCAGCAATCCCCAGAAAAAATACACAACAAGCAAACAAAACACCCATACGTAGGAACCTCACAGTCAAACTACTGAAAATTAAAAATAAAGAGCAAACCATAAAAATACGGCCAAAGAAAAGAAGACATTAAATACCGAACAAAAAGGATACAAATTTCTCACCAGAAACAATGCCAGCAAAAGACAACCGAATGGCATCCTTGAGGAACCGAAAGAAAAATACCCTCATCCTAGAATTCAATGTCTAGTAAAACTACTTTTCATAAACAGAAGCAAAATAAAGACATTTCCAGACAAGCAAAAGCTGAGAGAATCTGTCTACAGCAGACCTCCACTACAAAAAGTGTCAAAAGAGGTTTTTCATGTAGAATTGATGGAAATGGAATACCAAATACACAAAAAGAAATAAAGAGCAAGTCAGTGATACAAAAATAAATGAGCAATGGAATGTAAATAACTAACAATCAGGTGGAGGAGACAAGCACATAAACAGGTAATTATATGGCTATGTAGAAAATGTAATAAGAAGTATATACAACATAGCAAAAGAAAAAGGGCAGCCAAGTCACCAACATAAAACCTCCCTGCTGTGAAACAGCTCAGAAATATGAAATTATTTCACATGAATATATGTCCACAAGTTATCTCTATGGACATCAGTACTTCAACTCTTGATACTTCTTTTAAAAAACTAGGGACATCGAACAGTTAAGAAACGGGGTTGGTTCCTCAGTCTTTTGAATCACTACTTCATTGCCATTGAGTCTATACATGTAATATCAACCCTTGAGTGTAGAAACTATACTGACTCCTCTTCACACCACACACACAAAGTTCATTAATATGCTAACTTATAAGGAAGTGAAATTAAGCAAAACACTATTAATGCAACATCAATATTATAAACGTAAACATGTCAATAAATGGGAAGAGTAAGCTTAAGCAATTCACAAGCTAATTTATGAATACTTAGCTTCCAAAAGTGGTAGAAGAAATCAAAATTTAAGTTTTCACCTAAAATCAAAATGCTTTAAAATAAAAATCTCTAAAAGTCATAAAAATAATTATTAGTTGAGCCCCTTCTATATCTACACTCTGTACTAAGAGACTGAAATGAACCATCAAGTTCAATGCATTTGTTTAATTCTTCAATGAGGAAACTACTTGTTTAAATAACAAAAAACAAGCTCCAACACACTTTTATACATAAAAATGTCATGCTATTTAGACTACAGTGACAGACTTTATTTTCTTGTGCTCCAAAATCACTGTGGACAGTGACTGCAGCCATGAAACGAAACGACACTTGCTCCTTGGAAGAAAAGCTATTACAAACCTAGACAGTATATTAAAAAGCAGAGACGTCACTTTGTCAAGAAAGGTCCATATAGACAAAACTATGGTTTTTGCAGTAGTCATGTATGGATGTGAGAGTTGGACCCTAAAGAAGGCTGACCCTAAAGAAGCATCAGAACTGATGCTTTCAAACTGTGGTGCTGGAGAAGACTCTTGAGATTCCCTTGAACAGCAAGGAGATCAAACTAGTCAATACAAAAGGAAATCAACCGTGAATATTCACTGGAAGGACTGAAGCTGAAGCTCCATTACTTTGGCCACTGAGGCGAAGAGCCAATTCATTGAAAAAGACCCTGATGCTGGGAAAGATTGAAGGCAGGAGGAGAAGGGGACAACAGAGGATGAGATGGTTGAATGGCATCATCAACTCAATGGACATGAGTCTGAGCAAGCTCTGGGAGTTGGTGATGGACAGGGCTGGCGTGCTGCAGTCCATGGGGTCGCAAAGAGTCGGACACGACTGAACAACAAATTTAGAGTACAAAATAGCACAAAGAAAATTTTAAAACTCAATGCATTATGATTTTAGACATAGAACTGCATTTGTATCGATAAATAATACTACAATTTGTAAAATAATAATACAGAATTAGCACATCTCCACCACATGCTTAGCACCTGAACTCTAGGCGAGGGTTGGCTTTTATCCAAGTGTTGAAACAAATGTGCACCAGATCTCTAGCCTAGCTAGCTAATGACAAGATAGGAAAAATTAGCACATCCCTCTTCTGACTCCTAAACCTATAAAGATGCAAAAAAAAAAAAAAAAAAAAATCAGTGTTTCATAATTTCAATGCTTTCATTTTCCTAGATCAGAAAGGAATGAAAAACAAAATAAGGAAGGAGCCACAGGAGAAAAATAAATCCAACCCTTCCTCCTATACTAGAACAAACAGTAAACTGAATTTGTTGAAGACCTCAGGGTTAAAGTGAAAACATTTCCAGGTATGTGATGCTCTATCGAGTGCTACAAGAAGATTCCAAATACTGTGAGCACGATCACAAAGCCAGGTACAGAGTGAACTTTATTATCAAATCAGTGTAAATGTTCTAAGGAAGTTTTATCTTTTTTTAAAGGGATGATTCTATGACTTTACTCATAAATAGGGGGGAAAAATCACTCCTAATTCATCTTTCGCGGAATTACACACACAATTTGCTTAAAGCAAGGCACAAGAGAACATAAAAGCAAACTTTTAAAACAGTTTTGTATATAAAAACATGACAGAAATCACCATCGTACTGTGTTCATCGCTTGTTTACATTTGGCAATTTGACTGCAACTGTATGTATTTTACAATGTGCACTTGGATGGCTACTCTTAATTTCATGTGAAATTCTCTTAAAGTTGAGATAGAAACACAACCCAAGTAGGCAAAGTATACAGTTTGCCTTTGTTGACGAGCTGGTTAAATATACAGAACACTGAGGGAATCCCATTATAATGCTATTTGGAGGTGGTACACACACTTAATTAATATGGCTTCAGCTGTGTCTGGGGTGTACTGGATTTTATAAATTAATATCACTTATCTTCAGGGGAAGTTAAATGAGCACCCTACTGAGTATTATCTAACAGTGATAATCAGTAATGACAGTTTAAAAAATTAATTAAACCAAAAACAGGCTCTAAAAAACTATCTGGATGCTTAGCTATTTTATAACACTGTAAGAGTGGAAACACACTTTTCACTGTTACAATGTTTTTCAATACTAACAGAGTAGTGATTTTTTTACATTTAAAACAAAAGGAAGATATGTAATTATTAGTCATTTTAAAACTTGAAAAGATGGAAAAACTATGTGTGATCATAAACACACATTCTTAGAATCCAGAAGGGAGAAGATATTTTCATGCAATCCAGGAGAATATTAAACAAATAAAGGTTCATTTTAATTACTGAATTAATTCTATTTCAACACATACCTGAAATAAAAAAAAAACTCAAAATTATCAATCGCAATCTTGCACTACATTAAAGAGGAGGAAAACAACCTAACAGCTAAAATAACCTGGCTTTTTAATTAGCTTTATTACTAACCAAGCAACTTGCTGATTAAAAATAGAACTCCAGAGTCTGACTTCTGAATCTTGCCCAGCCCCTCACTTACTGGGTTACCCTAGGCAAACCCCTCAAATTTCCACAATAGCATCTTTGTTGAAGAACTGGTTACATTCACAGAAGACTGAGGGAATGCCATTATAATGCTATCTGGAGGAGGGACGCCATGCTTAATTAATATGGCTGCTGCTGCTGCTAAGTCACTTCAGTCGTGTCTGACTCTGTGCGACCCCATAGACGGCAGCCCACTAGGCTCCCCCATCCCTGGGATTCTCCAGGCAAGAATACTGGAGTGGGTTGCCATTTCCTTCTCCAATGTGTGAGAGTGAAAAGTGAAAGTGAAGTCGCTCAGTCGTGCCTGACTCCTAGCGACCCCATGAACTACAGCCTACCAGGCTCCTCCGTCCATGGGATTTTCCAGGCAAGAGTACTGGAGTGGGGTGCCATCGCCTTCTCCGAATTAATATGGCAGTGAGCCATATTAATTAATAGAAATAGTTAATAGAAATAAAAGTACCCTCACCTCTCAGCGTCAGGTTAAAAGGCAGACCACTCCATCTAAAGTAGTATATGAGCCCACTCACCTTCCCGTCTGTCACAGCACACGGTTAATTCCCTTCATCTGTGCTGAGTATGACTTAAGAAAGCCTGTCATTTTCTTCTGTGTTGACTCTGCCTCTCTCCCACTAAAATGTAAGTGCCATGCTAGACAAATCTTCAGCTGTCTCAGCTGTGCTGGCCATTCTCAAGGACAGTCCTCAGGGATCTCCTGACTTGTATAAGCAATGGCACACTACGAAAATTATGGAGTGTCATTTCCAAGACTAGGTCACAAAAGACATTACAGCTTTTGTCTTGCTCCTTCTTGGATGACTCACTCTAGGATATGCCTGCTGCCAGATCACAACGACACTCAAGAAGACCTAGGGGAAGGCCCATGGGGCAAAGAACTGAGCTAACGAAGCTAGAGAAGCAGGGAGGCATCCAGCCGACAGCCACGTGTGTGAGCCATCCCAGAAGTCCCAAACGTTCAGCTGATGAGAGCTCTAGCCAACATCTTCACTGCAACCTCATGAGACACCAAGCCACAACCACCCAGCCAAGCAACTTCCAAACTCCTGACCCACAGAAACAGTATGACATAATAAATGTTTGCTGATTTGGCTTAATTTGTTACACAGCAGCAGATAACTTATAGGCACCATTGTGTGTTTAGCCTACAAAATAGTAGCTGGCAGTCAATTAGTACCTGAAGGTATGACTAAGCAATTACTGGATGATAAAATAAACAAAAAATAGTGCCATCCCACAGATGATTACCACTTGGGGAAAAAAATAATACAGTAACAAATTACAAATAAAGGTAAAAAATACTGTAAACGCCCTCAAGTAAATTAGCAACAGATAGAGACCAGTGATTAATTCTGGGGTGGAGAAGGAACCTCAAAAGAGTCTTTGGAAAGGGATGCAAAGAAAATCAGGTGAGGCTAAATCAGAATTACAGGAGATGGTGCATGTGAACAGCTAACGAGTCCCATGATCTTTAAAATGCTAGTGACATCACTGTCACAGAGACATCTTTCTGGGGAGGAAAACTGGCCATTCCCTGTTTCAAGTGGATAAGCTAAGCATCTCAGTCATAGGTACAATCTTATCACCTGGTAACAATTCCCACCAACCTACCAACTACTACACCCTACCTTCAATGCTCCTAAAATGGCCATTTCCCACTCTTAAATAGTATTACTGAAATTCATAAAAAGTTCTTTAACCAGAGGATCCTTTGAAAAGATGAAAATGTATCACCCCAAAATTACTTACTTACAATGATTTGTTCACATTTAGATTTTATACAGTATTTTCATATCATTAAGTGAGAAATACACTTAACAGTTATAATTTTGAAATTCCTTTAAATTGCTTGAAAATAAGTCATGCCATGAAATTAAAAGACATTTGCTCCTTGGAAGAAAAGCCATGACAAAACTAGACAGCATATTCAAAAGCAGAGACATTACTTGGCCAACAAAAGTCTGTCTAGTCAAAGCTATGGTTTTTCCAGTAGTCATGTACAGATGTGAGAGTTGGACCATAAAGAAGGCTGAGCATTGAAGAATTGATGCTTTTGAACTGTGGTGCTGGAGAAGACTCTTGAGAGTTTCCTGGACTGCAAGGAAATACAAACAGTCCATCCTAAAGGAAATCAGTCCTGAATATTCATTGGAAGGACTGATGCTGAAGCTGAAGCTACAATACTTTGACCACCTGATGCGAAGAGTCAACTCACTGGAAAGGACCCTGATGCTGGGAAAGACTGAAGGCAGGAGGATAAGGGGACAACAGAGGACGAGATGGTTGGATGGCATCACCAACTTGATGGACATGAGTTTGAGCAAACCCCGGGAGTTGGTGATGGACAGGGAAGCCTGGCGTGCTGCAGTCCATGGGTTCAAAGAGTCGGACAAGACTGAGCAACTGAACTGAACTGAATATGCAATATGTATTCCACAGCCAAGTGCCATATGCAGACTAGCCAGTGGAAATGCCCACATAGGAAAGAGGCTTTCTTTATCTGTGATAAAGCCACAGGCCCAAACCTACTGTTCCTATGTTTAGCTGGTCATTTGGTTTTTTGTCTTGCTTATGTGTATAATTTTTTTAAATACTATATTTTACTTAAAGCTTAATTTAAAAGATTTAATCCTTTTCCCATTAAGTTCAATTATACCATGAATTCTACCACAGACCCCTTGGGGGACCATAGATCCCAGAGTAAGTGTCCCTGGTAGGTACAAATGGAATAATAACATTAATAGTGGTGTAAAAGAAAGGAACTTAAGTTCTAATGCTTGCAATGAATCAATGGGAGGGATGAGATGACCCACAGTTGAGACTAACATGGAGAAATGCAATAGAAATGCTCAAGAAGAGCTGGAAGCCTTTGAAGGAAAAAGCTAACAGGAAAATAAAGTCTTCAAATAACCCCTAGGTTTCAAGTACTGCAACAAGGAAAGCAAACCTTCAAAGATGACAGACTTTGAGTTCCAAAGGGCAAAGTAGGAGGGTTTTTGAAGGCTTCAGAAGTTGGGCGATACTGTCAGATTAGAAAAATACACGGCCCTGGACTGGGGGAGAAGCATACAGATGCATACTGAAGATGTGGACTCCTGAGGTTGTCTCCAGTCAGCAGAAAATTGATTTGAACTATAATAACTTTAATGAAAATTAACTAGGAAACATAAATCAAACCAAGTGGACCGTATCTTAAGTCACCTTGCCTCTGCCCTCTGCCGCTACCACTACTACCCTACTTCAGGCCACCTGGACAACTGGTATAGCCTCCTAGCTTGCTCCAGTGTCTTCACTGGCCCCTGTCCCTACCACTCCCCAAACTAATCTCTGCACAGATCTTACTGAAATCAAAACCAAATCATGTCCCTCACTCCTGTACTTCAAACCTTTCGGCATCTGTAATCCCACTGCTCAGAGGATGACACTCAAATATCTTACCATGGCTCAAAGGCCCACTTTAACCTTAATCTTACTTCCTCTTAAGAAAATCTCTTCATGACTCCACCACCATTAGACTATATCATCTAGACATAATGAATAACCTAGAAACTTCTACACATGCACAAGATATTTCTTGTGCCTAGAACCTATCCATTTATCTGGATAATTTCAATTCAGGCTTCAGTTTGCACAACATCTAATATAGTAGCCTTTCTGACACCTCAAGACTGGATTAGATGCCCATACACCTAGCGCTTCCCCATTATATAGTATACCACATGTTAGGATATGTGTACCACTCTAAGGCAAAAAGACAGGACACTGAAAGTTGAACTCCTCAGGTCGATAGATGCCCAATATGCTACTGGAGATCAGTGGAGAAATAACTCCAGAAAGAATGAAGTCAAAGCAAAAGCAACACCCAGTTGTTGATGTGACAGGTGATGGAAGTAAAGTCTGATGCTGTAAAAAGCAATATTGCATAGGAACCTGGAATGTTAGGTCCATGAATCAAGGCAAATTGGAAGTGGTCAAACAAGAGATGGCAAGAGTGAACGTCGACATTCTAGGACTCAACGAACTAAAATGGACTGGAATGGGTGAATTTAACTCAGATGACCATTATATCTACTTCTGTGGGCAAGAATCCCTTAGAAGAAATAGAGGAGCCATTATAGTCAACAAAAGAGTCCAAAATGCAGTACTTGGATGCCATCTCAAAAACGACAGAATGATCTCTGTTCGTTTCTAAGGCAAACCATTCAATATGATGGTACTCCAAGTCTATGCCCCGACCAGTAATGCTGAAGAAGCTGAAGTTGAACAGTTCAATGAAGACCTACAAGACCTTCTAGAACTAACACACAAAGAAGATGCCCTTTTCATTATAGGGGACTGGAATGCAAAAGTAGGAAGCCAGGAAATACCTGGAGTAATCAGCAAATTTGGCCTTGGAAACAGAATGAAACAGGGAAAAGGCTAATAGAGTTCTGCCAAGAGAACACACTGGTCATAGCAAACACCCTCTTCCAACAACACAAGACAAGACTCTACACGTGGACAACACCAGATGGTCAATGCCGAAATCAGATTGATGATACTCTTTGCAGCCAAAGATAGAGAAGCCCTATACAGTCAGCAAAAATAAGATCAGGAGCTGACTGTGGCTCAGATCATGAACTGCTTATTGCCAAATTCCGGTTCAAACTGAAGAAAGTAGGGAAAAACACTAGACTATTCAGGTATGATCTAAACCAAATCACTTATGATTATACAGTGGAAGTGACAAATAGATTCAAAGGATTAGATCCAACAGAGTGCCTGAAGAACTATGGACAGAGATTTGTGACACTGTACAGGAGGCGGTGATCAAGATCATTCCAAACAAAAGAAATGGAAAAAGGCAAAATGGTTGTCTGAGAAGGCCTTACAAATAGCTGAGAAAAGAGAAGAGAAAGGCAAAGGAGAAAAGGAAAGATACATTCATCTGAATGCAGAGTTCCAAAGAATAGCAAGGAAAGATAAGAAAGCCTTCCTCAGAGATCAATGCAAAGAAATAGAGGAAAATAATAGAATGGGAAAGACTAGAGATCTCAAGAAAATCAGAGATACCAAGGGAACATTTCATGCAAAGATCGGCACAATACAAGACAGAAATGGTATGGACTCAAAAGAAGTGGAAGATATCAAGAACAGGTGGCAAGAATAAACAGAAAAATTATACAAAAAAGGCCGTCATGACCCAGATAACCACGATTGTTGTGATCACTCACCTAGAGCCAGACATCCTGAAAAGCGAAGTCACATGGGCCTTAGGAAGCATCACTACAAACAAAGCTAGTGGAGGTGATGGAATTCCAGTGGAGCTCTTTCAAATCCTGAAAGATGATGCTGTGCAAGTACTGCACTCAATATGCTAGCAAATTTGGAAACTCAGCAGTGGCCACAGGGCTGGAAAACATCAGTTTTCATTCCAATCCCAAAGAAAGGCAATGCCAAAGAATGCTCAAACTACTGCACAATTGTACTCATCTCACATGCTAGTAAAGTAATGCTCAAAATTCTCCAAGCCAGGCTTCAACAGTACGTGAACCGTGAACTTCCAGATGTTCAAGCTGGATTTAGAAAAGCCAGACGAACCAGAGATCAAATTGCCAACATCTGCTGCATCATCGAAAAAGCAAGAGAGTTCCAGAAAAACATCTATTTCTGCTTTATTGACTATGCCAAAGCCTTTGACTGTGTGGATCACAATAAACTGTGGAAAATTCTGAAAGACAGGGGAATACCAGACCACCTGACCTGCCTGCTGAGAAATCTGCATGCAGGTCAGGAAGCAACAGTTAGAACTGGACATGGAACAACAGACTGGTTCCAAATTGGTAAAGGAATACGTCAAGTCTGTATATTGTCACCCTGCTTATTTAACTTATATGCAGAGTACATCATGAGAAATGCTAGACTGGAGGAAGCACAAGCTGGAATCAAGACTGCCAGGAGAAATATTAATAACCTCAGATATGCAGATGACACCACACTTATGGCAGAAAGCAAAGAGAAACTGAAGAACCTCTTGATGAAAGTGAAAGAGGAGAGTGAAAAAGCTGGCTTAAAACTCAAGATTCAAAAAAGAAAGATCATGGCATCTGGTCCCATCACTTCATGGCAAATAGATGAGGAAACAATGGAAACAGTAACAGACTTTATTTTCTTGGGCTCCAAAGTCACTGCAGATGGTGACCGCAGCCATGACATTCAAAGACGCTTGCCCCTTGGAAGAAAAGTTATAACAACCTAGACAGCATATTACAAAGCAGAGACATTATTTGGCCAACAAAGGTCCGTCTAGCCAAAGCTATGGTTTTTCCAGTAGTCATGTATGGATGTGAGAGTTAGACTATAAAGAAAGCTTTTCGCTGAAGAATTGCTGCTTTTGAACTTTGGTGTTGGAGAAGATTCTTGAGAGTCCCTTAGACAGCAAGGAGATCCAACCAGTCCATTCTAAAGGAAATCAGTCCTGAATATTCATTGGAAGGACTTATGCTGAAGCTGAACCTCCAACATTTTGGCCACCTGATGCGAAGAACTGGCTCATTTGAAAAGACCCTGATGGTGGGAAAGACTGAAGGCAAGAGGAGAAGGGGACAACAGAGGATGAGATGGTTGGATGGCATTACTGACTCAATGGACATGAGTTCTGTAAACTCCTGTTGTTGGTGATGGACAGGGAGGCCTGGCGTGCTGCAGTCCAAGAGGTCGCAAAGAGTCGGACACGACTGAGCGACTGAACTGAGTTGAACTGAATATTCCAAATATCTCAAAGTTATATTTATCCACATCTACTTAAAGTACAATTTCTAATTACATATACTCAAATATTATACTACTATATGCTTGGAAGGAAATATAAATTAGTTCTATAAATGTCACATTGTTTTCAAGACCTAGACCAATCGTTCCCAAAAATTACCTGAAGATATCAAGAATTGCTTTCTGACACAGGCACTGTAATCCATTCCATTGATATCCACGAGTAAAATCATTAGAAAGAAAAAAAAAATTACTACCACTCCTGCCAGTCTGTATTCCAACCTGTCCTTTGAAACAGCTGAAAAGTCACCTTCTCTATGAAGTTTTCTCCAAGACCAAAATTGACCTTACCATTCACCATTCCAGCCCACTTCAACTGTATACTGGTTTTGTACACAAGTTTTTTTCCTCACTGTTACCAGAGGGCAGAGACATATTATTCATCTTTGCCATGTCTATGACAGTACCAAGCCCTCAATAAAGGCTCCATGAATTAAAGGATAAAAGGATGAATAAACAAGTCTGCATACCCTACTGCATCTTAGCATACTCAGCTCTGAGAACTCTTGATCTTATTTCCAAGTTCCTACTGATTTGAGGAGGAGCTCTCTAAACCAGCCCATAAATATTTAAAAATCCAAGATAGCACTGAAGTGTTAACTACTGAAAATCTAAATACAGGAAGTGCTAATTAACTCATATTAATGTGCTCTGAAAGGCCCACCAAACTGAGTGAATAGTTGAAGTTTTTTACGACTTATTTTCAGGTATATTCAGTTGTCCCGCTGGTGCACCTCCTTTATTCTTATTGGTTGATTCTTGGCTGCGCTGGGCCTTCGCTGCTGTGTGCCGGCTTCTCAGTGCGGGGACGTCCCCTGCTGCAGAGCGCAGGCTCGAGGCCCGCAGGTTGCCCCTGGCACCTGGAATCCTCCCGGACGAGGGCTCAAACCCACTCCACTGCACTGGTAGAAGGATTCTTAACCACTGCACCACCGGGTAAGTTCCTGGTATATTGACTTTCCACAGAATATTTTGAATATATAATTTTGCAGGACAGCTGTGGAATATATTATGATACATTTTGCTTTATCATTTGTTTTTAACTTTAAAAGGAAAAATAAATTAATAAAAATGCAAAATAAACTTAAAATCAGTACAGAAAGCTTTAAATCTTACTAGGCCCAATGGCAGCCCACTCCAATACTCTGGCCTGGAGAATCCCATGGATGGAGGAGCCTGGTGGGCTGCAGTCCATGGGGTCGCAAAGAGTTGGACATGACTAAGCGACTTCACTTTCACTTTTCACTTTCATACATTGGAGAAGGAAATGGCAACCCACTCCAGTGTTCTTGCCTGGAGAATCCCAGGGACGGGGGGAGCCTGGTGGGCTTCCGTCTGTGGGGTCGCACAGAGTCGGACATTACTGAAGCAACTTAGCAGCAGTAGCAGCAGGCCCATATGATAAAATTATTTTAAATTATTCTTTTCCATTGAACTTTAAAAAGAAAAAGTTAATGATTTAGGTTCCATGACCAGACTTGGGAGTTAGGCACAAATTCAGATAATCAAAATCATTTTATTTTCTTTCATAACTGTGATGTCTAATTTATATATATTCCACAAGACACCACACATCCAGGTAGGTACAGGCACAGCATGCTGCTACTGCTGCTAAGTCACTTCAGTCGTGTCCAACTCTGTGCAACCCATAGACGGCAGCCCACCAGGCTCCCCCGTCCCTGGGACTCTCCAGGCAAGAACACTGGAGAGTTGCCATTTCCTTCTCCAATGCACGAAAGTGAAAAGGGAAAGTGAAGTCGCTCAGTCATGTCCAACTCCTAGCGACCCCATGGACTGCAGCCTCCTCCATCCATGGGATTTGCCAGGCAAGAGTACTGGAGTGGGTTGCCATTGCCTTCTCCACAGGCACAGCATGCAGGTAGACAAATCGGAGGCCGGGCAGGCACACTCGCCTGAGCTCTCAGCCTGCAGTGCCCAGCAGCAGAGGGAAGAACACCCGGGAATGCAGCAGATTCAGGTACACCGAGTGGGTCTGCAGGCCCACGGAGCACAGGGGGAGCTTCTCACAGATCCCCCAGCATGCACGCCCAGACCACGAAACCACAGGCAGTCTGGAGTCCCTTCCAGGAGGACCTGGGAGGGGCACCTAGAAAGCCTACCTGTACACCTGGGGGCAAGCTGCCACTGCTGCAAGATGGTGGTTTCCAGACAGAAGTTTTTCTATGTTCTTTGCAATTAAGAAAACACATCCTTTACCTGTTGCTATTTCTCAGTCACACACATCACTACTCCTTTGAGACGACTTTTCCAGTTTTGTTTACTTACTAGAAATACTCAAAACAGTTCATTTCTTATCACAGAAAACTCCTTAAATACAATATGTCTTTACAATTATAATTTCTTAGGATTAAGATCAATGGCTAGGATACAACTTTTCCTGGTCAGTTTCAAGGTCAGAAGACTCATTCCAATGACTGCAGGAGAAAAGCAGAAAATTAGGAAACACTTCCAGATTTTACACTGAGACAGGGACAGAGCTTAAGTGGCAGTGTAAGTCTCGTGGCAAAGATCATGCTCCCTGGGGCCAGTCTGTCAGTTTTCCCGGTTGCTTCACATGACTTTACACAAGTTACTCGTACTCTCTCTTGCCTCACTTTCTTCATCTTTGAAAAATGGAATAGTAACAAGGCCTACTCAGAGGCTTGTTGTGGAAACTAAATGTGTTTATAAAGCTAATATTTGGAATGCTACTTGGCACACAGCTAATAAACAATCCTCATTATCACTTAACACACCTTTTTCCAAGCAGCAGCTGTGTTTTCACATTCTCTGAGTAAATTCTCCAGCAACTTACTTGACTCCTGTTTGCTGACTGAGAGACGTATATCAAGTTAGAGAAGCAGGGTCCTGCCACGGAGGCCTGTGTGCCACAGCAAAAAGCGTTAGGCTTGACCTATAGGTAAAGGTGCAACTACACAGTTACAAACAGGGCAAAGTATTGTCAGGCATGCAATTCAGATAGGTCATTGTGGTTGCGGTGCACGAGGCTGGCTTTTTTTCAGTTTGTTGTTTTTTTTTTTTCCCCCACATGGTGGATCTTAGTTCCCTGAACCAGGGATCAAACCCATGTGCTCTGCAGGGAAAGTGCAGTCTTAACCACTGTACCACCAGGGAAGTACCCCAAGAAGCTGGCTTCTTAGGAAGCAATAGAAAGTTGTGAGAGTCCTAACAAAACATTAGAAGGGTGAAGTTACCTTCTATGAAAATACAGGACAGAAATATGCTTAAGAGGGAAGTGACAAATTTAATTCAGGACACAAAGAGTTTCACATAAAAATGAGACACCGATCTGAAGGTATTCAATAGGCCAACGCATGGATGCCTCAGCTTGAGGAAAAGTCAAGACAGATACACACAGAGGTGATCACCCAAGCCAAGCACCAGAGACAAAGAGAAGAGCGGCTGCAGGAGAGCAGGCTGAGAGATGACAACAGTCTAAAAGATGTGTAAGGCTAAAGGCAGAGGAGACACACACACATCAGAGACAGAGAAGGAAAAGTCCAAGGGGTATGAAACCTATAAAGTGTGGGCCACAGAAGCCAAGTCTTTGTTCTTCAAAAGGGAACAAGATAACTGTATCAGGCAGAGCAGAGAAATCCATTAAATGTCCAAAGACTAAAAAGTAATGAATATTACTGAGATAAAAAGGATCATTTCATAATGATAAACTGAAACAATACAAAATGTATATGCACTTAATTGCAGAGCTTCATAAAACATGAAGCAAAAGTTGAAAGAACTAAGAAGAAAAATTTAAGAATCCAAAATTATAGTTGGAGTCTTCAACACTCCTCAATAATTGTTAGAAAAAGCAACAGAAAATCAGAATATAGAAGACGTGAACAAAACTATCAACCACCTTGGCGTATTTACTACTTATAAACCGATTCTAGCAAAAACAGAATACACATGGAGTATCCACCAAGACCGCCCACATTCTGAGGCAGAAAGCAAGCCTCAAACTGAAAAGGACTGAAATCACAGAAAGTACGAAACCACTGGTCACAAGGGACTTAAATTACAAATCAGCAACATAAAAATACCGGGAAATCCTCAAATATTTGAAAATTAAACAAGATATATCTAAATAATCAATGGGGAAAAGAAGAAATCAACAGGAAACTTAAAACTATTTCAAATATTCACAAGATTAACAGCTAAAGTAGTTCTCAGAAGGAAATTTACAGCATAAAATTCTCATTGGAAAACTAAAGTTCTCAAATAAATTATTTAAGCTTCCACCCAAAGAAGCTGTTAAAAGAATAAAGCAAAAGTATAGAAATAATAAAGATAAAACAATTAAAAGAAAATAAAAGAACAATAAAGAAAATTAGTGAGACCAAAAGCCAGTTCTCTGAAATAATCAATAAAACTGTAGACTATTTGGTATCATGAAGTCCACTTAGTGGACTGGATCACCTTTCTTTTTTTTCATGGGATGGATGGGAGTAAAAGGAGTAGAAAGGAAGGGAAAGAAAAAGATCAGAGTTCATTAGGCTTTGTTGTTGTTGTTCCGTTGCTAAGTCGTGTCCGACTCTTTGCAACCCCATGGACTGCAGCATGCAGGCTTCACTGTCCTTCACCATCTCCTGGAGTTTGCTCAAATTCATGTCTATTGAGCCAGTGATGCCATCTAACCTTCTCACCCCTGTCGTCCCCTTCTCCTCTCGCCTTCAATCTTTCCCAGCATCAGGGTCTTTTACAAAGAGTCGGCTCTTCGCATCAGGTGGCTAAAGTACTGGTGCTTCAGTGTCAGCGTCAGTCCTTCCAATGAATGTTTGGGGTTGATTGCCTTTAGGATGGGCTGGTTTGATCTGGTTTAACCATTACACTTAGAAACATTAAATATAGGTTCTTAAAAACTTTTGTTTCAACAGAGAGAATCTGTGTTTGTTGTGCCGGGCTACAAACTAAAGTGTACTTCTTTCTGTGGATCCTAGTCAAAGAAGCTTGAAAACCATTGCTGCAGGCCACACAAGGGATTACAATAGTAACGCTGGCTACAGCAAGATAAAAGGGGAGGAAGATCAGCAGGAGGGCTGCACTGTAGACACACGGTTCTGAAGGACAAGGCAGAAAAAGGCAGGTCAAAAACAACCCCTTCCCCACAAAAACCCCCAGGGGACACTTTGATGGAAAACTTAGCATGGTGACATGCACATTCAATTTCATCCAGCTTACCTTTCACACTTGGCCCTCACTGTCCTCCTCCCAACCTTTTTGTCTCTACAAGGAAACCTTTCTTTTCAACCCAGGTATAAACAAAAGAGTGTTGTAAGCTAAATTACTTTTTTCACCTTTATATTACCCTAGCACCTTGAACAGCATTTTACACACAGCAGACGCCCAGATATTCATAGGACGAACACTGTTTAAAGTATATTAATTCTGCCTATGGACCTCAAGGCTACAGTAATACTCCGTTCTCTTAATCCAACAGTGTCCTATGAAATTTAATTCTGACAGTAATTTAAGAAACTACCTTGAAATGTGAAGTACTTTTTCAGGCCTTTAACAAAAAGCAACCTAAGATGAGTTTCTAACATTAGTGTTTCCCAAGATGTCTCGACAAATGTTGTTATTCAAACACATGACTACAGCAGACATCATTCCTATATGCCTTGTCCCAAGCCCTGCCCCAAAAAAGTCTATTCACATCAGGAAGTTCTATATTAAAGGCATACATGCAGCACACGTTGCAGTGGTGGGAAACTTTAATTAGAAAACACATTGCTGCTGCTGCTGCTGCTAAGTCGCTTCAGTTGTGTCCGACTCTGTGTGACCCCACAGACGGAAGCCCACCAGGCTCCCCGTCCCTGGGATTCTCCAGGCAAGAACACTGGAGTGGGTTGCCATTTCCTTCTCCAATGCATGAAAGTGAAAAGTGAAAGCGAAGTCGCTCAGTCATTTCCGACTCTTCACGACCCCATGGACTGCAGCCTACCAGGCTCCTCCGTCCATGGGATTTTCCAGGCAAGAGTACTAGAGTGGGGTGCCACTGCCTTCTCCAAAACACATTGCTAGCACACATCAGCATCAGTGGCAAATGCTTCCATGCGCTGCAACTCATCAGAAACAGTTTAAAGAGCCCTCAAAGTATCCAGCTTTCCTTTCTCTCCTCAAATCTCTACACAATCTATGACACACACACCCCCTGTAAGACTCAACTGCAGATGAATCAGTCACACCACCCCTCTGTCCACACCAGAAAGTATCTTTTAAAGCTTGTAAAAATAGGGACAGAATTGAATGCAGCAGCTCAACATACTTGAGCTTAAATGAGATTCACCAAAACCCTAAGAGGAAAGCAGAAAAGGTATAAGATTAGTCATGCTTTATGTGTAAGTGAACCATCTAAGAGACCTGCCACGGTCACAGAGCGGAGAAGTGGTGAAGTTCTGTCTCCCAACGAGAAACTCCTGATTCCACATCCACTGCTCTTTCCACAGAGCAGCAGTCAGCAGTGGCCGAGAAGGGGCTGACTCAGGGTCTCCTGCTCAAGACAGCCATGCTTATTCTCTGGCCTCCACAACCCTGGGCCAGCTGCCTAGACTAGCCTGCCTGCTCAAGCCTCCCCGGGAGAGAAGGGGAACATGGAACCATCTAAGCTGAAGGCAGGCAACAGTCAGTGATCCAGGCAGGTGGTCGGAAAGGCTGAGAGCACGTCCTTGTCAAAGCTGCTCCACCCTGTGGAGAGCCAAGATCCATCTCTGGAAAGCCTGCCAGGACTAAGCCAGGACCAGATGCAAGACAAACACAATACCAGGTTAGCAAAACCGAGACTCACTCTTTCATTTGTTCAACAAACTGATGAAAATGCTTAACATGTGCCAGACAACTTGTCTGGAAGTATTAATAACAACATACTCAGTCTTCAAAAGATTTAAACTAGCGAGAAAGATGGATCATAAATCATATACTGCTTTGACAAAAATATGCACAGGGTGTGGTAGAGTCCAAAAGTTCTGACCAAGGGACAAGGAGAAGGAGAAAGGTGAGGAAAAGAGGCAGGAGGGAGAAAGTCTTCCCTGAGAAGGAGCCCATTAACTAACAGAAAATCAAAGCACACTGGTTTCCAGCGCAGTAGGCTGCAGCCACTCTAGAACGTGGGGTAGACCGAGGGGTGGCAAAGCAAAAAAAAAAAGAGTAACAAAACAAAGATAAAGGCGGGATCTGAATGAAAAGAGGGGAAAAAAACAGAGTGTCCATAAAATACAAACAAGCCTCAAGAATATCATCACCCAGAATGCACTCAGCAACAGAAGGAAGCAATGACACAGGCCATGACATGGATGCACCTTGAAAACATGATGTCCAGTGAAAGAACTCAGTCACTAAAGAGCAACCAATTCCATTTACATGCAATGTCCAGAAAAGGCAAATCTACAGACAGAAAATAGACTGGCCATTGCCCAGGGCTAGATGAGTTGGGAATAAATTGGGAGTGACTGTTTATAGGTATGAGGTTTCTTTTTAGGTGATGAAAATGTTCTAAAATTGATTGTGGTGATGGTTTTACAGTTCTGCAAATATATTTATACTAAAAAACCACTGAACTGTCCATTTTAAATAGGTGAACTACATGCTATATGAATTATATCTCAATGAGGCTTTACAAATATACCACTGTAAACTCTCATAAAAGATCACACATAATAATCGCACATGGTTTTACTGTCAGCCTTAAGAAATCATCTGAAAGCTAAGTCAGCACAGCAAGTGTGTGGGTTTGGAGCAAGGAGGAACAGGACTTCAGCCACAGCTACACCACTGCCAGCCGTGCACATGTGGGCGAGCCACCTACTTCAGTTGCCTGAGCCCCACTGTGCTCAGCACTAAACAAGGACATCACCCACCTGGCAGGGTGAGAAGTTACACCCAAAATCTGCATTACTGCTCAATATTACCACCGTTTCTGAATATTATCCTATAAAAAAAATGTTATCCAGAGAAGCTTATATAAATATCCTTTCCTTAGACTCTACCCAGAGAAGTAAAATGTAGGATTCTAATTCAGTTTTTTAAATCGTGCATGTCCAGATCTATGTCTCATTCATCTTTGTATGCCCCCTGAACCATGTGCCTAAGATGGTACTTTGGATATCGAGGTGATGAACAGTTTTTGAGTGCTCACTGTATTTTAGCTCCTGTTTCACGTTTGACATAAAGTGAAGCTGAATTCAAATCCTTGTTATCAGAGTGCTGCATCTGGCCCTAGATCATGCTTCTGTATTATTGATGTTATTGTTTATCTGGGTCTTGTCATCCTTTACCAATAACCTAGTGTTACATTCAAAAATATATTTCTCAGAAAAATTTATTTGAATATATAAAAATCTATAATGGTGCTATGAAGTTTTAAGTACTTATAAGAGCTTATTATTTTCAGCATGCACAATACAGGGTAAGGCATATCTAGTTCTCTCGTTTTTAAACAAAACTTTAAGAATATATCAGTGATATTTTAGTTTGGCTTACTTTAATTAGTAACTATGTATTTCTGAAAAGCTGACATGTCTTTAGCTATTTTTTGTACCTCTTTTTGAAGTGTGCAATTCATCCCCAAAGAAAGAGAACTGATTTGAATGATTCCAAGTTGACTAACAACTTGTGATTCAACAAAAATTTTAAATGAACATATTGACTAGTCCCTTTTATTTTCAAAAGCAACAATATAATATATTTCACCAGTTCAGTCTTTACTTTAGCACAATAAAGAGTCCATTTTCAAAACATGCAGTTTGTAGCAATCTTAAAGGTGTTAGTGGAGCACACCATCAACATAAGAGGGTTAGTTAAGATTTATAACAAAGGAAACCTCAAGGATCATCTTACCATATCATCCGTCAGTGTCCTGATATTTAAATGCTGCAAATGAAAGAAATCAATCATATCAGTAATTTATAACAGCTTTAATTTTAGTTAATAGAGTACATTTAAAATTCTACAATGTTCAGTTGAATATAGTTAAATTCCTGAGAGTCTAATAAAAATGCATTATATATTGTTTTAATCACTTTCTCAAAAAGATGGACAAAAGTTACCTTGAATGTGATAGTCTCCTAAAATTTCTTGGCTTTGTAAACCTCACAAACTAGAAACCTCACTGTGGTACAATAAATATATTCTCCCAAATAACAGTATTAGTTACCATTAAGTATACAGACTTAGATGGCAATGGATGTAGGAATTTAGATAAGATTTTCAGAAAATTTTTCAAATGATAAAAGTGAAACTTTAAATCTGCCATTAGCATGCAGCATAATAGATAATGAAGTACTTTGCTAGCTTAATTAACTTAAACAATTCCAATAACAGAGAAGAGAGTACTGGAATGACTATTTGCATCTTTAACATCAGTTTGATTTATCACCAGTGGTGACAGCAGACACTTTTCAATTTCATTGCTACTTCTTTGAGAACCCTTTTGCTGATTTCCTAGAAAGTGAATAAATTGGTTTCCTGCAAAGTAGAGTTCAAGAGCAAAATTAAGCATTTGGGGGAAAAACAATCCAAATTTTATAAATTCTGGAGTTGGGGGAGATTTGTACTCAAGTAGCTGAAGTCAGTTTCCACTTCTCCTCCTTATTATTCATTGTAGCATTAGACCTTTAAAATGGTAGAGAAAGAATCGAGCACCATTTCCTAAAGAGGAAATGAGGTCAAGTCTACGATTAGTATAAAAGGACATAGGTTAGCAGTGAACATCTAATCCTGGAGCTAGAAATGGCAACCCACTCCAGTATTCTCGCCTGGAAAATCCCATGGACAGAGGAGCCTGGTCGGTTACAGTCCCTGGGGTAGCAAAGAGTTGAACACGACTGACCAACTAACACTTCATCATCTAATGGAATAAGTGGCACGTAGGTAAACTCAACATTTATCGACAGAATGAAATTTATCATTCACACTTGTACATAGTGGAATTCACTGTTACGCTCATGAATCTATTCTCAATGACAATCCAGATTGAAAATCTGTACAGCATAAATCACTACCCTAGACTCTTCTCCCTTTCAGAGATGCTCTTTCTCACAGAGCAGGAGAAACGTGGATGGAAGGGGCCCAGCATGAGCTGAGTGTACACCAGAGAGAACGCAGCAGGACAGGTGAGCACGCCACTAGGCTCCAGACTGAACTGCCGGATCAGCAGACTACATACTCTCAACTAGGAGCAAATTAGCAGTAATACTGGATTAATGAAATAGTAATGTTGAAACTTGGGCTGTAGAATTTAGTTAATCACTACAAACTTCAGCATTGAAATTAACAAGTATGCACAGGGGCCCGTGAGAGCGGGAGTGGCCCTGAGGCGCAAAGAGGCCACAGTCTCAGCCCAGAGACCGGGACTAGAATTAAACCTAGGTCCACCTTGCTCCTGAGTTTGCAGAGAAAGGAGCAGAGGCAAGCCTGTGTGGGGTCCCCTCCTCTAACTGCCAGCTGTGTGTGTGCCCTCCCACCAGCAGAGGCTTCCAGCACTTGGTTAACCACGTGTGTGTGTCATCAGTAGCTTCAGTTGTGTCCGACTCTTTGCGATCCTATGCACCACAGCCCGCCGGGCTCCTCTGTGCATTAGATTCTCCAGGCAAGAACGCTGGAGTGGGCTGCCATGCTCTCCTGCAGGGGATCTTCCCACAGGAGGAATCCAACCCGTTTCTTTCATGTCTCCTGCATTGGCAGCAGGGTTCTTTACAACTAGCGCCACCTGGGAAACCCTTGGTTAAACACACAGCTCTCTATTCTCCAACTAGAAGTATCAGCCCAATCGCAACTCACATCACACCTGAAATGGATCATTTCAAGTTTATCTGAGAAGAAAAAAGGAATAGAGCCCACTTCTGATACAACAGCATTCTAAGTGGCCTAAGGCTTGAAAAGGGAGGCTAATGAAAAAGCATGATGCTGAAGTCCTATTTGGGAGAGTATGTCTTAAGACAGTGAAAAACTGTTACTGACACAAATGAATAATCCCAAAATGCCAGTTTGAGTTGTCTGAGGAAAATGCCATAAAGTGACGTTAAAGGAGAGAGAAAAAACAACAGAAGCATACAAACAATTTTAAGAGAAACGAGACTAGAACCTATGCAAGATTTATGAACTAAAAACGGCACAGAAGATAAAGTATTGTACAAAAAATGTAGAGAATATAGGTTGCTAAGTCGCTTCAGTCGTGTCCGACTCTGTGTGACCCCAAAGATGGCAGCCCACCAGGCTCCCCCATTCCTGGGATTCTCCAGGCAAGAACACTGGAGTGGGTTGCCATTTCCTTCTCCAAT
Organism: Bubalus kerabau; assembly: GCF_029407905.1. Lineage (NCBI taxonomy): Eukaryota > Metazoa > Chordata > Mammalia > Artiodactyla > Bovidae > Bubalus > Bubalus kerabau. The sequence goes on along the minus strand of NC_073635.1, from coordinate 2,989,386 downwards.
GCATGACAGTGAAAAGTGAAAGTGAAGTCGCTCAGTCGTGTCTGACTCTTCACGACCCCATGGACTGCAGCCTACCAGGCTCCTCCGTCTGTGGGATTTTCCAGGCAAGAGCAACTGGAGTGGGTTGCCACTGCCTTCTCCAGAGAATATAGGTTACATGATGTAAAATTCAGAACATGTAAATAAACAAGAGGAATATTTTTATCTACCTTCAAAGACCTAAAAATAGGACAGCCTTTTAAACTAGAGTTGGACTCATAACTTTCAGAAAAATAGTCGCTCTTGAGTAGAAACAAGACACATAAGGATTCATTTTTGGGTAATAGTTTTTTTTAATGTCGTTAAACTACTTCATTGAGGGTCTAGCAACTCAATCAATCTGTTAAATGCTTGGCCTGTTCTTCAGAAACTATACAAGCATCCATGTAAGTCCAATTACAAACTATATTATTACAGACAATCTTTCACAAAAAAGAACATGTGATGTATTACAACAGAATTATAAGGCTTACATAGAAAAGTAAGAAAAGTCAAAGTGTGGGAAAGGGAAGTTTAACAGTCTGAGAGACGAGCAAGAAGTTCAGGTCAGGTTCACAATTCCGTCTCTCCTGGAACACACTGATCTATCTATCCGTTCTCCCTCCAGCAGGAGAAGCCAATAGGCACGACAGCAGCAAGTTCCAGGGCCCATGGCAGGACGAGAGATGCTGACTTAAAGAAAACGCATCTGAAAGTGTTGGTTGCTACATCAAAACAGTAAAGATAGAATAAGCTCTACTTCAAGATTCAGCTTACAGCAAACAGAGATTATATAGCTATTTGTTCAGCCAACACGCAATCTAAAACAAACCCCTAAAGACAAACTAGCTCTAAAAAAATCTGAGTAGACAGAAAGGTGAGTAATTTCTCCTAAAAACTTAATTGTCTAATCACAGTCCATTTCAAACATGATAGGGGGTGGGGGAGGAGAAATACTAAACATTTAGTGAAAAAATGTACAGGCTAGATCAAGTGGCATCTTTGTAGGATCTCTGAAAATCAATTATTAATTCAAGTTTATTTTAAAATTTAGGTTATGTCAAAGTCCTACCTGTTTAGATTACAGAGTTCTAAAAAAAGTTGAGAGAGAAGGGGGACAGAATGACATAAAAGCCTCAGATAACTGTGGAGTTCTGGCCTTGCTTCTGTAGATACAAAACTATAAGGGTGACATCCTTAATTAAAAAAAAACAAACTTTATTATATTATTGGTCTTATACTAGTACATAAAATACTGTTTAAATGTCTGGTTAACCAAGACACTTAAAGAAATGAAGAAGTATTTCTGTTTCATAGCTACCAGCATGCCCCTGACTACGTTATCTGGTGGCGAAAACAGGAATGGCCCCATCAATCCAGTTTATGAGCAGAATTTGCTGACATCCACACCAGAAAGGAAACAGAAACATAAAACCACTAGTAAATGAAATCGAATAGGAACACTTTTAAAAATAACAACCTGATAGCAACATTAGGGTTGTATCTGCCGGAGTGGGGGAATAAAGTTAAAAGCACAGAATGTTAGACCTATTAAAGCATTTACACCTAGATGTGGCTTTATGACCTTTAGTTCCATTATCTCGCCTATGATTCTGTAAGTGTCAATGCTTTATAACCATGGGATAAAAACAAAAGTGGTGATAATATCAAAATACAAATAACTCTGAAACCAGAACCACTGGTAACTGGTTAAGGTGTGGTACTTGCACACTGGGAGTCTCTTCCTCAGCCAAACCTCACCCATCTCCCTGTGGTCTGATGTATCTCAAATTGCTAATTCTATTTCTCCCTAAAAAGCAAGCAGCTCTGCATTATAGACTGGCCTTCTACTAACGACAGCTCCTAGGATGAATGGTCAACAGGATCACTCTGAAATTGAAAGAGAGAACAAGTCTTTAAATATTTTTCTTCAAAAGAACAGAAGAATCAAAAAGCTGGGGCGGGGAGGTGGGGGGTGAGGACACAGAAACACAGAACACAGGCTTCTATATTCCCATTTAAGCAAGGCATCAAAACCTTTATTGAAGACAGCACATGCTGTCAAAAACCAGATCTACAGCTTCAGAGTACTGTGCAAAACGCTGTCAATATCAAGAGGTATGAAGAACAGTCCTTCTCCTACCAACTTAGTTAACAAGTAACAAAGACCAAATAAATTATATAATACAAAGCAACATACAAACCTCTGAGGTTCATATGCAAAGAGAAAAAGATTCTAAACTGTAGCCCAAGCCTCTTAGCAAATTTTACCTTTTCTTTCATTGGTTGGCACGTGTAGGTTAGCAGGGAGCAAGGGATCTGTCTACTGATGTCCTCAGTCACATGAAGGCCTGCCAGGCATCAAGCTAGCAGGCTCTGTCAGCAGAGTCAGAGCGGGGAAATATTTTAGAACAATTGCAACAAGCTGCTGCAATTAGTTCTATTAAGTTTATACGCTTACTTGGCTCATTATGAGAAATTAGCAACAAGAGGAAAACAGTAAGACTGAAGTCTTCAAACACACGTGACTCAGACCCAATTCTGATAAACTTGACCATCCAGACCAGCTGGTTTTCAGCTTGTTAGTGTGCACAAAAAACACACCAAGACTTGCTTTGTAAAAGCAGGTGACAGGCCTCAGCTTCTGAAGGTCCTGGTACAGCAGGTCTAGGGTGGGGCCTGGGATCCTGCACACTTTGGGGCCCAAGAGAACACTGCTGCAGTGAGCCCAGGACCCCACTCCACCACCATTAGCATTAAACATCCCCGGGGCAGCATGCGGACCAACACCTGTCACACGGCCCATTTAAAACCCATGTCCCTGAAACAAATGAACAGAAGGGTGCAGAGAAGCAGCAGATGATTTCAGAGAAGTGAGAGGGAGTCAGTAGTTAGAGACAGTCCCTGAAGGCACCCATTAGCACTGATTTAAGAGAATTCAACAATCTCTGGGTGCAGTATGAATTGCCAATTGCATTGTTTATTCAAATGCTTAATCTCTTTCTAAGGTTAAGATAATTCATTCTCAAAAGCATATATTTAGTACCTAAGTATCAAAGATTGTTTATTATATCAAACCACAACATGACTCTATTTGCTTGATAAAATGGGTGACAGGTTCTGACCAGCACAACAAAGTTACACCTTGAGGGCAAAGGGCCCAACTCAACCCCCTCTTAATCACAACCTGCTCAAATTTTTTTTTAAAGTCCAGATTATTCCCTTCCACTAAAGCAGTAATGAATATGTATTTTAACCTAGTAACGTTTCTGGTCCACACACACACCTGTCTTTATTTTGATATCAATGCTAATTATAAAGAGTATAAAAATGGGAAATGCTACCACTAGCAACCGTGACACTAGACACACCTGTGGATAAATCTAAGCGTCATCTCCCAGGAACTACACGATACACCTAGAAAATACTGTTGTTCAAGGGCTCCAATATCTCAGAAGGGTTCAAAAACAACACTGAAGCTTCCCCAGCCCTGAGGACTAGAGCAGAGCTGGCTCTTTGATACTACAAAGTAAAGCTTTTTTCAGTCGCCTCACTGTTGATGTGGTCATTTTTGTAGTTTGAGGTAGAAGAAAGTGAGTGAGGCGATGTTAGAACAGGTGAGAAGCAGAAAAAGCTCACCAGCACCTTCATCTGTTCCTTTACTCAAAACTGTAATCCTGCCTATTTCAGGACAATAAACACCTGTCTATTGTCCATTATCTACGGCTTCAGCACTCCTACCCTCTAGGAAGCCAGACCTGCCTTCTCCATAACTCCTTTGTAAAAGACCATCTTTCAGGAGGAGGCATCATTCAACCATTTACACATGTGAAAAGAAAAGATTCATTTCTAAGAGGCCACAAGGTTTTCAAAAAAATCTGCCACGTAACTGCAAGAAAACAACTACCTCTCCAGAAAAAGCAATTCTCAAATCGCTGCTTGGCACTCTCACTTGGATTACACATCACAGGGGCTGAACACCTTACAAGTCATGTTTTATTCTAGCAGAATTCTAGTGTTCCTCTTCCTTCAAAGGGAAAACCTAATGACCAATCCTAGGAACACAGATTTCATATCTATTTTAAGATATTCTCTTCAGCTGTTCCAATTTCTTTCACCTAAACTACCCAATCAGAAACTCTTCTCTAATGGGTCCAGGAAAAGACAATTCAAACCCCTGAGCCCCTTTACAAGTAGGTCGTGTTCCAGGTCATGAGAACTGAAAACCTTTTTCATCATCTGAAGAAGGCTGGGTATTGGCTGTAGGAAGATTTTAAATGGTCCCAGAGATTCCAGGATCAGCCTGAAGCTTATCCAACTACTAGGTTATTTCTGAGACTGCCTCATCTCTTAGATGTCACACACAAGACACAAAGTTAGACTGGATATTCCTGAGGCTCATATGGTACCAAGCATCAGTGCATCTATTATTTGAGAAGGATTTTATTTGTTTACATTCTAGCATCACCATAAAGAAAATAAATTTGGTTAAACCTTAGAGAACAATTTTGGTGAAATAAATCCAATGTTCAAACTAAGAATTCTACTAGTAATTATTCTTTAACCTAGTAATTCTATTTCTAGAATCTACAGAGAGAATAAGAAATACAATCAAGTATTCTTATATACAAACATATATATATCACTACAGTGTTATTTTAGATAACCAGAATTGCAATCAACCTAAAACTCAGAATATGGGAAAGAGTAAATAGATTACAGTTCTGCCATAGGGAAAATGCTTATAATATAATGTTACATGAAACAAAGTTGAAGTAAAATTGCATTTGCAATATAATTCTAACTTTGTTAATATATACACTTATGGGAAAAAAATCAGACAGGAACCATTGTTAATTTTATCTATCTGAATTGTGGGATTTAGAACTTTTTTTATTTTTACATTTTTTTCTGTATGTCTTCAGTTGTCTAGAATGAGCATATTTATTTTTTAATGAGAAAAGGTTTTTAATTACTATGGATAATACTTTTCACACCAAGCAGAAAATACAGATTAGTTCCTTTTTAAATAAAAATGTTATGTATGAGACAGTAAAAGAAGTAAGAATAAAAATCTAATAAATACTGTGAACAGCCTTTTTAATAGGCTGAGTTTCTTGGTGCATATTTTCAAATATGTCAGAATACATTAAGCACATTATTCATTTGTTTTCTAATCCACATATATAAATTAACCTATCTCAAAAGGCTCCTTGGTTTTGTGAATTATTGATGCTGTCACCTGCTAGAGACTTAATTTCAAGAAAAATATACGAATCACTACATCACAAGCACAAATCCTTTTGACATAAATTCAATTTCTGTGGCAACAATAATATATTGACTTAGCTTTATTTTTCTACTTTATGACACTTATTAATGTCAGAAATAAAAGAAATCTATCTTTGTTCCTTATTGTAAATGTAAATGATCCCATGCCATCCTGAGAAAGCTATGGTAAATACCCCTCACTTGATAACCCCTTAATGCAAATGAAGACAAGATAACAAAGTATAAGAAATAAGACATGATTTTTTAATCTAGTCCCGTAATCCTTTTTTTGGCTACTACACAATACAATTAGGTTCCCAACATGTGCAAGACACTCAGTAAATATAAAGAGGACCCAAGCCCTGCCCTTACAAGTTTACAACCAAAGGATGAGCATGACAAGTGAGTGAATAACCAAATGCTAGGCAGTGGGACAAGCACCATAACAGAAGTGTTTAACGCTGACAGGGAGAAAAGGCAGAGTCTCTGCTGTATGCTAATTATATTTGCTAATTATATACTAATTACATTTGCATAAATACTTGCTAATTAACACACAAATATTTAATAATGATCTAAAACTAAAGCAGAAATAAGTTTTAGCCACGATTTAGGGAAAACTGGTAGGGCAAAATTTACCCTCACAGAATGAGATTCCTAAAACATTCATTCATTCAACATTATTTATTAAATATTACTACATTACTGGCAAGGGATCCATCAGTAAAACAAAAATTTCTGTCCTAGAGAAGCTCACCTTCCACTGGGGAAACAGACAACAATCACAGCAAGCTACAGAAGATGTTAGAAAGTGATGAGGGCTCTGCTAAAAATGAACAGTTCTTCAAAGGAAGGCAGGCCCGGAAAGCAGAGTGGGAGGGTTTGCAGGATGCAGTTTTAAAAGGAGGAACTGGGGTGAGCATAAGACTGACTGAGAAGGCAGCATCTGAGCAGACTGGAAGTGGACTAAGAAGGTAGCTACGTGGACAAGCAGCGAAAGTAGTTCAGATAAAAGAGCAGCCAGAACAAAGGCGATTAGGAGAGAGCCCATCTAGTGTTCAAAGGAGAGAGCCAGCCCAGCTGCAGTGACAGGAATCAAATCAGAGAAGAGGAAGAGGGGCAGATCCGAACCAGGCCATCTAGAGGATGAGGGCCTTCATTCTCCAAACGCAACAGTTACAAATGCTTAAGTATAACAACAGGCTAAAAGTATCAACATAAACGGTAAGTGACAGTTGACTCCACTTTATCAGCAACTCTGCTTCTGTTGTTGTCAGTCCCTCAGGTGTGTCCAACTATTTGTGACCCCATGGACTGCAGCATGCCAGGCTCCCCTGTCCTTCACCACCTCCTGGAGCTAGCTCAGACTCATGTCCACTGAGTCAATGAAGACATCCAATCATCTCTTCCTCTGTGGTCCCCTTCTCCTCCTTTCCAACGAATCAGCTCTTCACATCAGGTGGCCAAGGAGTGGACCTTCAACTTCAGCATCAGTCCTTCCAATGAATATTCAGGACTGATTTCCTTTAGGACAGACTGGTTGGATCTCCTTGCAGGCCAAGGAACTCTCAGGAGTCTTCTCCAACACTACAGTTCAAAACCATCAACTCTTTGGTGCTCAGCTTTCTTTATAGTCCAACTCTCACATCCATACATGACTATGGAAAAACCATAGCTTTGACTAGATGTACGTCTGTTGGCAAAGTGATGTCTCTGCTTTTTAACATGCTGTCTAGGTTGGTCATAGTTTTTCTTCCAAGGAGCAAGTGTCTTTTAATTTCATGAGTGCAGTCACCATCTGCAGTGATTTTGGAGCCCAGGAAAATAAAGTCTGTCACTGCTTCCATTGTTTCCCCATCTATTTGCCATGAAGTGATGGGAACAGATGCCATGATCTTCATCTTCTGAATGTTGAGTTTTAAGCCAGCTTTTTCATCCTCCTCTTTCACCTACATCAAAAGGCTCTTCAGTTCCTCTTCGCTTTCTACCATAAGGGTGGTGTCATCTGCGTATCTGAGGTTATTGATATTTCTCCCAGCAATCTTGCTTCCAGCTTGTGCTTCATCCAGCCTGGCATTTCGCATGATGTACTCTGCATATAAGTTAAATAAGCAGGGTGACAATATACAGCCTTGACACACTCTTTTCCCAATGTGGAACCAGTCCATTGTTCCATGTCTGGTTCTAACTGTTGCTTCTTGACCTGCACAAAGGTTTCTCAGGTTTTGCTGAGTGTCAGTGGTATTCAACCACCCTCCTTTCAGTTGCTGGCATCTCTCACATGCTGCCATTTTTCTTTGGGGCTGAGAATTCCAATCAGCAGCAGTTTCTCAGCACCATCCAAAAAGCCAGCATGCTGCCTGGGCCTCAGGACATTGACAGCTTCAGGGGAGAATAAGATGTGAGGGAAGCAAACAGACTGAGTAGGTAATGCACATATACATTTACAGTATGGGTGGGTGAACCGTCAGTATCGTCAAGAAATGGTGACTCTACCTCTGCTGTCCATGGCTCTTTCATTTACAATCACTATCTGGCAGATCATGTGTATATCTTTTTTCTCTTTTCTTAAACATGTCAGGAACCTTGTTTCCCTTATCTTTGAACTAGACATACCACAGTGCGGGGAACATATTAAGCCAGTGGTTTAAAGTTTTTGTTTTCTTTTCCTAATACAAATGCCTGAGTAATATCCCAAAGCAACTGAATCAAAATACCCAAAGATAGGACCTGTCATAAGTACTTGAGCTCCTCCTGGTGACTCCAGTATATAACCATTGCTAGAAACCACTAAATTGGGCAAACTATTACGAACTCTGTCTTTCAGTGCCTAGCATCAGGGAATCTGCAAAGTCCCACAGGGGCAGCTAAAGCAGACATCTATTGCTTTATGTGTCTCAAGCACACAATCCCTTCTCGGTATCAGAGGGGGACTGGCAGTCCTCCTGTTCTTTGAAAGCCAGCCCTGCCACAGCTGAGTAAGCAGAGCTCAAGCAAAGCCAATCAAACCCTCACTCTCCCAGAAATCCGGACTTGGGATTCAGATATGAGAATTAGGACCGAGAGCGTCACATACACCTAGGACTGTGAGGCTCTGGGATTAGCTGTGTGAAAATCAAAGCAGTAGAAGCAACACAATGCAGACACACAAGAGTGGAGCAGATGCCTCTTAGGAGGCAACAGGGGACAGTGTGATCCCAGCAAAGGGAAGCTGCCAGCTTTCAGCTCTCAGCTCCAGTCCAAGAGAGGAACAGCTAAACTTGCTGTTCTTGATCCCAGGGACAGCCCCATGCCTCTTTACAATTGCTCTTTCTAAGCTTAAACTAGATCATGTATGTGCCTTTAAGCCCAAAAAAGGCCTTGACTGAGACAGAAACCAAGACTGCAAAATGAAGGCCATATGATAAAGCCCACTGCACATCACCATTCCTAGCAACACTTAGTGAGCCTTATTATAACTACTAACACACCCAACAATCTTACAAATTAGCCATTATCCCACCTTGGTTTAGTCACTAAGTTGTGTCTGATTCTTTGTGACCCCATGGACTGTAGCCCGCCAGGCTCCTCTGTCCATGGGATTTCCCAGGCAAGAAAATTGGAGTGCGTTGCCATTTCCTACCCCACAGGATCTTCCCAATCAAGGCATTGAACCTGTGTCTCCTGCATTGCAGGCAGATTCTTTCACCACTGAGCCACCAGGGAATCCCCATCTCACTGATCAGGAAACTGACTGTCACACAAGTGATCTACCAGAGTGGCTAGTCTGAGAACGGAGTCTTGGTCAATGAGACCCAAACCCAGGCTCAGACCCCTCCCTTTCCCTTCCCTCAGTCTTTGCCGTCCCAAACCTAGGGAGGAACACCCACAGCAGAAATAAAGCAGTTTCTGAGTTGTTTATGAGGCAAAGAAATGGAAGATAAAATCTTAGCAAGAAAAACAAGCATAATTCCAATTGGACTGTTATTAAGTGTTATAATACTGACTAAAAAGTTTTATCTTGAAAGTTGAGGTGAGTGAATATAAGAAGCTAGGAGGATTGTAACTTCTGAAAATTGACTAAATTTTATGTTTAGTCAATTTTATATGTTTATAACACATATATGCAAAAATACATGTTTTCCTAGGGAGTTACCCTTTTATTTTTTAAAGTTGCTTAAGTGTAAAACAGAAATGTAATGAATATTTTTTGTTATTCATAGAATTTACAGTTTAGTGCATGCCTTATATACCATGTGCTTCCAAATAAGACTAAACATAAGCCACAAAAATATCCACATTTCAAAATATCATTAAAATACATACATACACAAGTCTAATTAAAGAAAATTTCTTTTAAATTATTGATAAGTTTGAACTTTTTTAAATAACATTTTAAATCACCACTAAGTTTTCTTGCATAATTTGATTACTACAACTTCTAAATTGGTTTGTTACTTAAAATGAGTTAAAAAGATTATTGCATATTTACAAATTTGACGTCTGAAGAAGGGAGAAAAAGAGCACAATTCCAGTTCTTACATACAGTCCCAGTACTATACATAAAATGTGGTTACACTTGACACTTCTTTTAGAAATGCTAACCAAGCAAGATATCATTATTGAGCATCTAAGATAGCAAAGGGCTTCCCACACAGCACTAGTGGTAAAGAACCTGCCTGCCAATGCTGGAGATCTAAGAGATGCAGGTTCGGAAGACCTCCTGAAGGAAGACATGGCAGCCCCTCCAGTACTCTTGTCTGGAGAATCCCATGGGCAGAGGAGCCTGGCGGGCCATGGTCCACAGGGTCGCAAAGAGTCGGACACGACTGAAGTGACTCAGCATGAATGCAAGCTAGCAAGACATCATGTCTGGTCTGGTATATAAATACCTATAAAACAGAGCATCTGCCCTCAAAGGAGTTTACAATTCAATAGGTTTCAGAGGAAAAAATAAATAACCTAGGTCACTTATTTCCCTTTTCCACTATTCAAAAAATAATATAAGTAACTATCTTTCCAGTACCACATGTGCTGAAACACATGGGTGAGGACCTTAATATTCTTCATTGCACTTCTTATCCAAAGAAATTTGAGATATTTGGAGACAGAAATTCATGAATGAGATTAGATACAGAGCAGTCCAATACTGTATCAAACTTACACTGTGCTACATGATGACACAGGCACATTCCAACACATAACATTCTATGTCACAATTTGGGTTTTGAACACAACAATTTCTATAGTCAAGCTGCAAGATCAAGCAACTGCAGCCTAAACTGCCCTTGGCAATCCTCCAACAAAGCCAAGACTTTAGTGATGACTCTCTAGTAATAACCTAAGTATATTTGTAAAGGACTTCTGAAAGCACATAGTTTTATATTGATTACCGCACCATTCAAGCACACTAACAAGTCAGCAAGGGTTAAGGGGGAGTCAACAGCTAACAGCCACAGGCACGGAAGTCTCCCAATGATCATAATAACCTAGAGCAAATGACTGATTACTGTCGCTCCTGTGAGGATATGAAGATAAATCTACTGTACCTGCTTTTTTTTATATTATGGAGATATAATTTACATATAATATTGTGTAACTTTAAGGTATACAACATGTTGACTGATACATTTATATTTTGCAATATGACTGCCACGGTAGCTTTAGCTAACACTTTTATCACATCACATAATTATCATCTTTTTAATGCTGAGAACATTAAGATCTAATCTCTGAGCAACTCTGATTTTATAATACACCATTGTTGACTATAATCACTGTGCTGTACATTAGATTTCCAGAACTTATCTTCTAATTATAAGTTTATACCCTTTAATTCATCTCTCCAAAGTTGATCTCCTTTAACACATTCCCCTACCCTGCTTTTTCAGATTCTACATATAGGTAATATCATACAGTATTTGTCTTTCTCCCTCAGGCTTTTCTCACTTAGCATAATGCCCTCAAGTTCCAACCACGTTGTCACAAACAGCAGCACGTCTTTCTCCTGGATGAATTTAATCCCACTGTATATATTCAGTATGTACCGTATCTTCTTTATCCGTTCACCTGTGGATGGGCACTGAGGTTGCTTCCATATCTTGGCTCCTGTGAATAATGCTGCAATAAACATGGGAATCCAGGTAGCTTTACTTTTGGCTGCACCAGGTTTTGTTGCTCCATGCGGGTTTTTCACTAACCGAGGCAAGTGGGGGCTCCTCTCTAGGTGCAGTGCATGGATTTCTCACTCCAATGGGCTTCTCTTGGGGAGCATGGGTTCTAGGCACACAGGTTTATTAGCTGCACTTCGCAAGCTTGAGAGCAAGGGTGCAGTAGTTGTGGCCCCGGGCTCAGCTGTTCCGTGGCATGTAGAACCTTCCCAGGTCAGGGATCGAATCCATGTCCCCTGCCTTGGCAAGCAGATTCTTGACCAATCTAGACCACCAGGGAAGCATCTCAGATACCTTTTTGAGGTTCAGTTTTCATTTATTTTAGATATATACCCACAGCTGGGATTGATGAGTCATATAATAGTTCTATTTTTAACTTCTGAAAAACCTCCATACTGTTCTCCTTAGAGGCTGAACCAGCTTACATTCCCTGCAACGGTGTGCAAGGGTTCCCTTTCCTCCACATTCTCACCAATACTTGCTCTCTCTCCTTGATGACAGCCATTCTAACAGATGTGATCCCAAGCCTGTTTCTGTTATCACTGATGGCGTTTCACTAAAACACCCATCGCTGAGGGTAGCTTCAGAGGCTGTGAAAGTGCATCATCTTTGCCTGAACAAGATGTGCAAGTTATCCAGTAGGAACAAACCATCACATCGCTGGAAGGCAGTCTGACCTACAAATAAAGTCTCTGAGGCCACAGGCAGTCCCTGAATGTGGGTCAAAGTATGGCATTAGCCATTAGTCACATATGGCTATTTCAAAAGTTAATTCCAACTAAATCAAATTAAAAATCAGCCCTCTAATAGCATTTGCCACATATGACTGGTGAATATCAAACTGGACACAGCAGAACAGAAAGCTCCATCATCACTGAAAGCTGTACTGAACAGCACTGACACAGGTAGACTCCTGTATCACCAGGCAGCTAGTGAAATGAATGAATCCATGCTGGAAGGACAGCTTAAGTCAAAAAAAGTAAAAGGTCAAAGAGATAGTACTTAGAACACCAAGAGGGCAGGAAGATAGATAAGCAAACATTAGAAGAGAAGAACAAGTTAGAGCAAAGATTTGAAGAAATAATGGGTCATACTCTGAAGTCTAGTAAGATGAAGCTCCAATACTTCGGCCACCTGATGCAAGGAAGTGACTCATCTGAAAAGACCCTGATGCTGGGAAAGATTGAAGGCAGAAGAAGGGGACAACAGAGGATGAGATGGTTGGATGGCATCACTGACTCCATGGACATGAGTTTGGGTAAACTCCAGGAGTTGGTGAAGGACAGGGAGGCCTGGTGTGCTGCAGTCCATGGGGTCGCAAAGGGTCGAACATGACTAAGCAACTGAACTGACCAGCCACTGGGTTGGCAGTTGTTGATCTGTCAAATTTTAGTGGAAAGACAGAAGCAAAAGTTGAGAAGCCTGTGGGAGGTGTCTGAATCCCCCCTTTATGAGCGCTCGCCTTGGCTAATACCATCATGACAGGAGCAATGAGCTGAGAGCTGTTAGTACTTACATGATAACCCCCAATATAACATTGAAACATCACTACTGTTTGATGTTTTGTATTACTGTATTACAATACTGTATTACAATACTGTTGATGTATTGAAACAGTACTACTGTTCCCACCTCAAAGATGAATAAATAAACAACAACAGTAACAAAAGTAATTTCCCAAGGTCACAGAACTACCAATTTCAGAGCCAGGACTTAAACCCGGGTTAATTTCAGAGTCTGAGTTCTTAAAAATGACACAACATGGGTTCCCTGGTAATACTGCCCACCGTCTCCCAGACTAAGCGCAAGCCTCCCGAAGTCAGGGACCAAACTGTACCCAACTGTGCCCTTCAAACATTTACAGAATAAATGAAAACAACCAATTCACAGAATTTGGCTATCAGGGAAGGAAACAGAGCATGGTACAGAGAGGTGTCTGGGTCATGGGAAAGTTGGGAGAGGAAGGGTGTTTGGTTTTGCTCCTGCTTTTTCTTTCAGGGTAGAAAATATCTGAGCATTTTAATAAGACGGGACCTGTGGAGAGTGAAACAACCTCTTGCAATGGAACTGGATCAAGATCAGGGGCAAAAGGGTTAACCTGACACTTCTACAGATACTGGAGGAGAAAAGAGGAAGAGCTGCAGATATAGACTGTTGGTGCAACGGCAGGAAATTAAGCCGGTTCAAGCAATATGGCCTTTATCTTCTCTCTGAAGAAGGTGTCAAGGCTGAGTGTGGAGAGGCAGGAGAAACTATCTCTACGATAGTTTCAGTGAATGCTGTCCCAGGGCAGCTCCAAGTGGGAGCTACACATACACATGGAGTATCAGTAAAGCATCCAAGTGAAAATAACGAAAGTCATCACTGTTTCTGTGTGGGGAAAATCTCAACTGGGATGTAAGGGAGTCAGTGAATTTCACTCTGAACTCTTATACTGTTGGGCTTTTTAACAGGTTCATACGTTACCTTTTCGATTTAAAAAACTGTTAACAAGAAAAAGGAATCAGACCCATAGAGAAGGTAAAAAGAGTGAATACAGTCTCAACACAAACACTAAGAGAAATAAAAAAGGATGTAACCAGAAAGTGGGGCCTTCCAGTGGCTCGGCAGTCAAATCCTGCTGATGCAGGCTTGCGATGCAGGAGACATAGGCAGGAGATGTGGGTTCGATCCCTGGGTCAGGAAGATCCCCTGGAGAAAGGAAATGGCAACCCACACCAGTATTCTTGCCTGGAAAAATCTCAATCCACGGGGTTGAAAAAGAATCAGACACAACGGGGCAACTAAGCAACAGCAGCAGCCAGAAAGCTAGCTCAAAGTCCAGGCCCTGGCCCATCTGGCTGCGTGCCACCCACAGGCTCCGTCCCCAGCCACACCTCGGGACGGCCCACACCTCTCTCCTCACCTCAGTCCCATCAAGCGTAACCAGGGTCATGAGAGTCCTGCTTCAAAGTACTGTGGTAAGCGATTAAAGAAGTGTACAGTCCACCAGAGAGCAGAGTAAGTGCAGTGCCAGTGATGATGCCTGTGACCGACAGGCTGAAGGCCCTGCCAATCAGTAGGTCCACAGAGTCCCGATGTCTAAGGTGCAGTCTGCAGGGCTGGTGGGGTCTCCCCCAGGCCACAGAGCATGGGTCTATCAGGAGCCTGTCAGGTCGCTCCAGGCTTAGAGACAGGAAGCAAGTGGACATGGAGGCCAGTGCTCCTTTATTTATTGATATTCCATGTTCTATCAGGTTTGAAGAGGCAAGGAATGTGAAGGCATCCTAGTTCAAAAAGAGTCCTGGGTTACTTCTGTACGGTGTGGAGCAAATGCTGTCAGCAGGAGGCTGACAGAGAAAGAAAGAGAGGCAAGGGCAGAAGATGAAGGTCTAGATGAAACAGAAAGGAGCGGAATGCATCCAGGGACCAAGCTCTTTATGTGTACCCACTGGAATTGAGGTCGGGTCCCTGGACACAAGAACAGGGCCCTGGACACCAGGAATGGGGGAAGGAGGGTGGAGGGAGGTGAGCAGCGGAAAGAGAAAGGTCAAGACGCCGTCAGTAACTGAGATCTGGTGACTTGCCCTTCAGGATGTCCGACACTGCAGAGGCGGAAATCTCCCCCACTCTGGGGTCTGGGAAAGACTCAAAAGAATACAACTACAGTCTCCCACCTAGAAAGGGGTGACTTTATGATGACGCAAAACCCATACTTACTCACTAGACACTGTACTCCAGATGTTAAATTCTGGCCCTTCCTAGGCTAGCGACACGTGCAGGGTCCTCTCCCGATGCTGGGCAGGGAGGCGGCTGCAGCCCCGTCAGCCACGTGGTCACGGGGGAAGCAACCGCTCCGGACGGGACAACCAGCCTGTCTACCACCTTCAGAACAGTGTTCAATTCGTGACAAGAGACATTCAACACTTCATCACAGAACAGGCTTTCTGCTAGATGAGTTTGCTTGACTATAAGCCAACGTAATGTTCCAAGCATGTTTAAAGTAGCCTAAGCTAAGCTATGATGTTCAGCAGGTTAGGCACAGTCCATGCATTTTGACTTATGATATTTTTAACTTTCAATTAGTTTCACTTCAGTTCAGTTCAGTCACTCAGTCATGTCCGACTCTTTGCAACCCCATGAATCACAGCACGTCAGGCCTCCCTGTCCATCACCAACTCCAGGAGTTCACTCAGACTCACGTCCATCGAGTCAGTGATGCCATCCAGCCATCTCATCCTCTGCCGTCTCCTTCTCCTCCTGCCCCCAATCCCTCCCAGCATCAGAGTCTTTTCCAATGAGTCAACTCTTCACATGAGGTGGCCAAAATACTGGAGTTTCAGCTTTAGCATCATTCCTTCCAAAGAAATCCCAGGGCTGATTGCCCTCAGAATGGACTGGTTGGATCTCCTTGCAGTCCAAGGGACTCTCAAGAGTCTTCTCCATCACCACAGTTCAAAAGCATCAATTCTTCGGCGCTCAGCTGTCTTCATAGTCCAACTCTCACATCCATACATGACCACAGGAAAAACCATAGCCTTGACTAGACGGGCCTTTGTTGGCAAAGTAATGTCTCTGCTTTTTCAATATGCTATCTAGGTTGGTCATAACTTTCCTTCCAAGGAGTAAGCGTCTTTTAATTTCATGGCTGCAGTCACCATCTGCAGTGATTTTGGAGCCCAGAAAAATGAAGTCTGACACTGTTTCCACTGTTTCCCCATCTATTTCCCATGAAGTGATGGGACCAGATGCCATGATCTTCGTTTTCTGAATGTTGAGCTTTAAGCCAACTTTTTCACTCTCCACTTTCACTTTCATCAAGAGGCTTTTGAGTTCCTCTTCACTTTCTGCCAGAAGGGTGGTGTCATCTGCTTATCTGAGGTTATTGAGATTTCTCCCGGCAATCTGGATTCCAGTTGTGTTTCTTCCAGTCCAGTGTTTCTCATGATGTACTCTGCATATAAGTTAAATAAGCAGGGTGACAATACACAGCCTTGACGAACTCCTTTTCCTATTTGGAACCAGTCTGTTGTTCCATGCCCAGTTCTAACTGTTGCTTCCTGACCTGCATACAAATTTCTCAAGAGGCAGATCAGGTGGTCTGGTATTCCCATCTCTTTCAGAATTTTCCACTATTTTTCAACTAGTTTATCGGGCCCTAATCCCATGGCAATTCCAGAAAGAGCTGTAATAACAGCTGTCATGTATTAACTGCTAGTTTTGTGCCCAAGCTATTATAATAACAAGCATTACCTCGACTAATCCTCACAATACTATGACTATCTATTCCATTTTACAGACAGGGTAACTGAGGCACAGAAGCTAATTCACCCAAGGACATATAACCCTAGCCTCTCTAACACAGCAGTTAGGGGTGGGAGGTAGGTTCTAAGCCACGCTGCCAGGCCTCTGGAGGACCTGAGTCAGCAGGCTCAGTCCTCCAATGACCCAGATATGTTTCAAGTAGTCTCTGCATGCCCTCCCAGGTGGTGTTAGCGGTAAAGAATCCACCTGCAAAGGGGACATGGATTCGATCCCTGGTCAAGAAGATCCTCTCGTGTAGAAAATGACAATCCACTCTGGAACTCCTGCCTGGAAAATCTCATGGACAGAGGGGCCTGGTGGGCTATAATCCATGAGGTCTCAAAGAGTCAGACACAACCAAGCGACTAAGGACACACTTACATGCCCTCACAGCCCCCCAACTGCAATCTTTTAGAGAAAGGAAAATAGACATTAAAGGTATATTGTTAACATTTAAATGTAAATTAATCATGAATAGATTAGTGAATCAGGCGGTGTAAGATTACAAGAACAGTTTTGCATAGATTTTCAATTAACCAAGTGTTCACATTGTAAGCTTAAGCCTTTATCAGGCACCACCAAGAGAAAATGACTTCCAAGCTTACAAACATATGCACATAGCAACTAAAGCAGGCTGGAGATAACATATCAATAAGAGCAAAATAATACCCTCAGAAGACAGGTGAGTGCAGTGAGAACATGGTTTTAATGGAAACCATCACTTTTTATAAAGAAATGAAACTGTCACATGGGATTTCTGAATATAGATTATGTGCATTCTATTTTTCATGTTCATTTCTCAGGCTGTCAAATTTTTCATTAGAAATGAATTGTAATTGTCATTTGAATTGCATTCCATCCAAAGTTTTGGTAAACAGCAACAGTTTAATACCATAGCACAATCCATAATTAATGCCACCAATTTGCAAATCCTGGTTAAAAACTGAATGTTAACAAAGTTTCATTTTTATGACACCCAAATAAACAGGCTGCCTCAGCAAAATGCAGTGAAGAAAATCATAGCGCCCCCTCCTTTTCAGGTATTTAAGATGGGCTATGATGCTCAATGGTGGAGAGATTACAAAGTTATTGGGTACTAATTCCATTCAGTTCAGTTCAGTTCAGTCGCTCATTCGTGTCCAACTCTTTGCGACCCCATGAATCGCAGCACGCCAGGCCTCCCTGTCCATCACCAACTCCCAGAGTTCACTCAGACTCATGTCCATCAAGTCAGTGATGCCATCCAGCCATCTCCTCTTCTGTCGTCCCCTTCTCCTCCTGCCCCCAATCCCTCCCAGCATCAGAGTCTTTTCCAATGAGTCAACTCTTCGCATGAGGTGGCCAAAGTACTGGAGCTGGACCTTTGGATGTTCCGGTCTGTGCTGAGCCTCCTCAGCTCTGGAATTCCACTTCTGCCCCAAGAGCCAAGGTGACAAAAGGAACCCAGCAAACCACACACATCTTTCCACTATTAAATCTAATAATGAGGATGCAATTTCAACAAAAATCATCAATTACATTAAATCAGTGTTACCAATTTAAACTTTATTGGTTTTTTATAGTTTTCTTTTGGATTTTATATATAAATCTGTTTTGTAAAAGAGCCAAAAGCATAAAGATTTATACTTAACTTTTTATATATACATACATAAGTAACATTATTTTTACTATCATTCAATTCACAATGGAGTGTCACAAGAATTTTTTCCCTAAATTTGAGGTTGTTTCGTTTGCAAGCTCCTTTTTGTAACTTTCATTGGTACTCAAGTTTCATAGTTGCATGAAACTCGTTTTACAAATAAAAACATTCCCCTCCCAAGGATTCAGAAACTTGCTCTGACCTTTCAGTCGTAAGAATCAGAAGTCTCCATCACTGTGCATGTCAGCTAATATGTCAGGGTAAAACTAGGGAACAGAATGCTTCCATCTCATCATGAGGAAAAAGTTTGGCCCAATTAAGACTTCCCAATATAAGTTATTCAAATATGCACTGTATGTTCCCAATGCCCTAAAGCCTACACAAAAATTGTACTACCACTACTACTATTACTACCAATGATGACAACAACAAAACTAGAAATCGTAAATATTTAGATAGAGGCTAATCGCTGTTACAGGTACCTCACAACCCATCACATTTAATTTCTAACCTTCCCAACAGCTTCCTTTTACACATGAGGAAACGGGCACAGAGTGAGGTTAAACAACTCGCCTGAGTTCACACAGCTAATAAGTGACTCAGCTGGAACCCAGGCCATAAAAGTGATACAAGTCACTGCCCTGAAAAATTATTCATGTCTCTTCTACAGAAAATTTGTGAGAAAGGATGGCAGTGGATCGTTTGAAGAACAAAATCTACGGCAAGCATTTCCAAGTAGTTTTCATTAGACAGTACTCTGAATATTCCAGCATCAAAACTTAACTTACTGAATCTCTTAAATTCTCCCCTAACTTAATAATCATTATGTGATTTGCTATTTGTGAAAATTACTCTCATTGCTAAGGGGTTTCAATGCCACCCTGCTGCTATTGAGGGAGAGTTACCTTTGTAGATCCTGTTCAAAGAAAGCTCATGCTTTGATCCTTAATATCCCATGCAGTAAAAGGTTATGCTTAATCTATATTTTATAGATCTAAAAGTCAAATTAGTTTCTGCGATAAACAAGCGGAGTGTGATGGTAAGCACATTCTGCAGCATTCATTTCATTCCGAGTTTGGAGACAGTATACTATGTGCTGAGTTAACGACAACTGCATTAGTGCAACACAGAGCAGTTTGTCTTGTGTTATTCTGTAAGCATAAACAAGTTATACACATGTTAATTTACATTCCATATAAAAAGCCAATTTTAAATCCAATTTATAAGGCAATAAATATATAAAGATTCTAGGACACAGCAATAAAGTTATGCCATAAAGCAGAGTTAATTTAATACAACAATAATAAAAGCATGACAAATTTTAGCATTCTACCAACTGCACAAAGGTGTTTCAGGTAACATCTGTTCAGAAGCAATTGCTGCAAGACAGACTAGATGAGATGCAAGGTTTCACAGTGCAATAAATGTATGTCAGTTTGCCTGCTTCATAATTAAAGACATGAGTCTTTGAAAAAAGCAATTAAGCCCTTCTCTAAATCTAAAACAATCATCCCTGCTCCCACCCCTTCTTACTCACAAAGATCCACATGATCTAGAAGTGTATGTACCCCATCTATCATCTATTTTCAGCAGCTAATATACTCCCCAAAAGCCACTGGATATATTTTGTTTCTTTTAATAAGTCATATTAACAAACAAAAGCAAACATTTTTTTCTATTGGAAGGATAGAAAGAAAAGAAAGCCTGAGATGATTCAGAGCAATTTACATTCAACCTTCTATTATCTGCAGGTTCCAAGTCCAGGTAGTCAACCAATCACAAGACAAAAATATTTGGGGAAAAAAGCTTCAGAAAGTTCCAAAAAGCAAAACTTGAATTTGCCACAGGATAATCCATGGGGTCTCAAAGAGTCAGACACAACTAAATGACTAACACACTGCGCATAGGTTATATGCAAATGCTATGCCATTTTATGCAGGGGACTTGAGCATCTGCTGGGAGCCGGCATATTGCATATTGAGTGAGGATCTGGAATAGCTCAACTGGAATTCTATCACTGCCGGGAGCCAGCGTGAGGCACTCCGCCCATGACAAAGGTCATGAGGAAGGAGGCTCGGCATACGCAAAGGCGGGATCGAGCCTCAGGAGTCCCCCTGGAAATTCTCGAGCATCTACCCCCAAAACCAGAGTCTGCCTACTTTCTGCTTTGTGCTTTCACCTACACCTCTGACTTTACGGGGGGCTGTCCCCCACTACCTCTCTCTGGAAAAAGAGTTAGCTTACGGCTCCAGTTAATAATTCCTGGGTGTGACAGTGTTTAACCTACAAACTCCTTTGGAAATCCTCTAGCCTGCCTGAATAGGTTTTTCCGGCCACGTGTGATTGTTCAGAGCCTCCCAACTGTGAGAGGCAGGAGATGTTCTAAACTGCCTAAACACAGATTCCTTTGAGTAGTTAAAAGATTGATTAGAAATTGTATTGGTGAAGGGTTTTTCACTTGTTGGGCCAATGTTTGCTGCTAAGTCTCCATACTCCTTACCTACTGTGTCCTTGGCAGTGTATTGATTGATATAATGGGTGTATAGAAATGTAAAATGCAGCTTTGTCCAATGCTTTTTGGAAGGCTGGCGCCTGACTTTGGAATAATCACCTTTAGAGAAAAATAAGTTTCTTAAAATGTTAACAGGCCTCCGGGCCAGAAGATGATGTCAATCACCTGAACTTTTGCATATGATAAGTTTGCAGGAAGAAAGCCTGGCTTGCTGCATGACTCTACCCCTTCCCCCATTATCCTCTATGCATAACTTAAGGTATAAAAACTACTTTGGAAAATAATGTGCGGGCCTTGTTCACTGAAACTTGGTCTCCCCATGTCACTATCTCTCCCAAATTCCAGCTGAGCGTCCATCTGGAGCGCGGATGTCCTCTGCGACCATTTATTTGCCTGGGCTTCTAAGACCCACTCGAGAAGGTGTCTAAGGTGGGGCACCTTCCGCTATTCGAGAGGGTGCCTGCGGCCTCCGTGGTCAGAGCTAACCTGGTGTCACGGGTTATATTGATTTTCCGCGTAAACCAAGCCACTCAGCTTCTTTTCTCCACTGAATTTTCCTACTGAGCTATCCTTATTTCAGCCGCTTTTCTCCACTGAATTTCCTCACTGAGCTATCTTTATTCTATTACTCTTTGTATCCTTAATTAAAGTGTAATTAAGCAGTTATTCCCTGACCCTCGCCTAGCCGTCTCTCCTTCGAATACCCTGGATCAGCCGGGGCTGGTCCCCGGCAAGCATCCATGGATTTTAGCATCTAAGGAGGATCCTGGAGCCAATCCCCCTTGGATACCGAAAGACAACTCTGCTTAGAAGACTGGGCTGAATAAAGCGATTTTACTTTAAATAGGTTTCTGTGCCTGCTGGGTTAGGTGGAGTTTTGATATGAATAAAATTCAGATGCCTAAAGCCTTCAGCTAAGAACACAATCTCCAATTCTTGACAGTGCAAATCTAGGACAACTGAAAGCATCACTTTTCTGAGGACTCAATGAAGAAATTAATTCAAAAAAAGCACACAGAAATTGCCTGTATCATTATCATAGTCGCTTTATGAGAAAAATACAGCACAACAAGATGAATGAAGGTTCTAGTCTTTCCAGGAAACCAAACTGTGGTTATCTTTTCACTCAGATCACAAATCTAAAATAAACGATACCACAAGAAGAGATTTAAATGATCTGATGGTTCTCCTAAAGCATACACTTACAAGTTGTGACACCAAAACTTTCAATGTGGTCAACCTCATAACCACACCTGCCATTAGTTTCCTGTGGCGGCAGTAACATATTATTAATACCACAACCTGATGGCTTAAAACAACAGAAATGTTTTCAACTGGGCTAAAATCAAGGTGTCAGGAGGGCCGATCTCCCAGGAAGCTCTATGGGGAGCAGCCCCTTGCCTCTCCCAGCCTCTGATGACTGCAGCATTCTTTAGTGTGTCACTGCATCTCCCTTGCAGTCACCTCACCTTCTTCCTTTCTGTAGTCAAATCTCCCTTTACCTCCTCTCCTAAGTAAATGTGTTTGCATGTAGGGTCCACCTAGATAACACAGAATATCTCCATTTTTTTAAACTTAATTATGCATGCAATGTCGTTTTTTGTCATAAGGTAACCAGGCTCCAGAAATTAAGATGTGATGCTTTTGAACTGTGGTGTTGGAAAAGACCCTTGAGAGTCCCTTGGACAGGAAGGAGATCCAACCAGTCCATCCTAAAGGAAATCAGTCCTGAATATTCATTGGAAGGACTGATGCTAAACCTGAAGCTCCAATACTTTGGCCACCTGATGTGAAGAAGTGACTCATTGGAAAAGACCCTGATGCTGGGAAAGATTGAAGGCAGGAAGAGAAGGGGACGACAGAGGATGAGATGGTTGGATGGCATCACGGACTCGATGAACATGAGTTTGAGTAAGCTTTGGGAGTTGGTGATGGACAGGGAGGCCTGGCGTGCTGCAGTCTATGGGGTCGCAAAGAGTTGGACACAACTGAGGGACAGAATTGAGCTGAATCTTTGGGGGGGATCATTATTCAGCCAACCACTTCTACCTCCAAAGAAGCCCAAGGAAATGAGGTGAGCAGACAGGATTCTCACCAAGCCCACCCCAATTCCAGTTCTCAAGTTCCCAGTACAATAAGCAAAAGTCCTCCAACCTAACACCTCTTCCCACCTCACAACATGCTTACAATCAGGAAATCACTAAATCTATATTGCTTAAAGACATTACTAACTAGTGTTAATGGTTCCTGAATGAAAAACGCAGCTGCTGCTGCTGCTGCCAAGTCACTTCAGTCATGTCCGACTCTGTGAGACCTCACAGACGGCAGCCCAACAGGCTCCCCCGTCCCTGGGATTCTCCAGGCAACAACACTGGAGTGGGTTGCCATTTCCTTCTCCAATGCATGAAAGTGAAAAGTGAAAGTGAAGTCGCTCAGTCGTGTCTGACTCCTAGCGACCCCATGGACTGCAGCCCACCAGGTTCCTCCAGCCACAGGATTTTCCAGGCAAGAGTACTGGAGTGGGTTGCCATTGTCTTCTCTGAAAAATGCAGCAGTAACGAGTAAAATTCCCACTAGCATGGGAGAGTAACACAGGACAGGGACTAAGGATGTGTCCTCTGGAGCCAGCCTCCCTGGAGTCAAATCCCAGCCTCGCCCCCAGGCAACAATGCAAGCAAAGGCAGTTTAACCTCGCTACCTCAGTTTCCCCTTCTAGCAAACAAGGCTAATTCATAGTATCTACCTCACTGGGTTGTTAAACAGATTACAGGAGCTGAAATCTATGACACACCTACAACAGTGCTTGGATCATTAAGGTTAACTGTTATCACTAATGATCAACCACAGTAGACATACAGATGTTAATGGATCTGGTGAAAAAGCTCTCATTTCAAAACTGAGGATACTGTAATGACAGAACTAGATACTGTAATAACAATCTATACAATGGAAACCATAAGATGAGATGTGAAATTTACACTGAAGTCTGTGAGAACTCTTAAAGGATATCCTAACTGAAAAAGATGAGCTACTTTGCCAGCTTGGATCACAGAATTTACAGGCCCCCTTTCAAAGGGGGACCCACATCCTGGAGATGGAGACCACCTGAAGCCATATGTCCTGCTCTCACTCTGGATCTGGGGGCGTCCCCATCTCTACTGTGCATTTCTAGCAATGGGAGGTAAGAATTAAACACCTAGTGTCACTGAAGAATTTTCACAATGAGTAGAAAACCGTTTTGTTTTGTTCTAGAAGGGAAATAGAACTTGGGTCCAGGTATGAATAGTGTGACCTAGGGCAAGTACCAGTTTAATGATCCTACTGAATTCTCTTCACCTTCACGAAGTCTTCACCCAGGCTCCTGCCTTGTCCTTCCAGCCTCCACTGGTGGCACCTCGTCCCGGGTAACTATCCCCAGGACCTTCACACACACACACACACACACACACACACACACACACGCTGCTTGCCACATCCCCTGCTGAAACCAAGTGGGTGAGTTCACAAGCAGCCCAAAAGAAGCTGATTTATTGTGCAGCCAAACTATCCTACATTTACAACAGACAAATCTCTACTATTTACACATGTCTATGGGGAGAAGGTCTATGCTACAGACGTGTATACACAATTCAAAACTAACCAGAGGCCCACAACTATACGAGTAACAGAAAACAAGGATTCGTCTGCTTTATCTAGGTTCAATGTACAACAGAAATTCAGTGGGGACCAGAGCTCCTACCTTCTTACACTAAGGAGCCAGTGGCCAGTTTACCCGCAGTTCCACACAAGCTTGCCGCTCTGCAGCTTGCAAACACCAGTCACGCACATTATCACCAACCTGCATGACTTGTTACAGTCAAAAGCAATCAGGTGACCTAATGACTATGTGACCTGGAGGAATTCAGACTAGCTAGCATCATTTCATTCCAAATCAAGAGAAAGCCAAAAACGGACTTGAGGTCCAGCAGTACAGCAGACTGAACGACAGAACAATCACTATTTGGGGCACTGCTGAGGTCTCATGAGGAAGGGGTAGTGTCCAAAATCACCCTCCAACCGATGAGCAAGTGTCACTGAAGTGGGACTGAGAACAGCGAGAAGCGGGCGGGCTGGGAACGCCTGCTCAGAAGGTAACCTTGATATTGGGAGACTGAGCCTAGGCTAGAGAGTTAAGAGTTGACCCTGGAACTCCAGGCCCTCTAAGAGTCCAATCCAACAGAGAGATGGCGCTTTCAGGCTCCTGGTAGACATAGACTCAGATCATGCCCAAAGAAAACTCTCCCCAGGTAGGCCTCCTAGAAGACAGGTTAAGATTAAGCATTGAAATTATCAATACAAAATTTAACAAGCAGAGAGGGAGAGACCACTCTACCACAGGTGCAAGTCAGTGTACACAGTCCAAAGGTGCACATACCATAAATGCCAAATATAGAAGAAAAAAAGTAAGCAGTGTCAATGGCAAGCCACTCCAGTAACTCTTGCCTAGAAAATCCCATGGATGGAGGACCTGGTAGGCTGCAGTCCATGGGGTCGCTACGAGTCAGACGCGACTGAGAGACTTCACTTTCACTTTTCACTTTCACACAATGGAGAAGGCAATGGCAACCCACTCCAGTGTTCTTGCCTGGAGAATCCCAGGGACGGCAGAGCCTGGTGGGCTGCCGTCTATGGGGTCGCACAGAGTCGGACACGACTGAAGCGACTTAGCAGCAGCAAGCAGTGTCTAAAGGAACAAAGGCATAAGAAACAGCAATATAAAGAATACAGTAACCAGGCAGATTTGAAAAAGAAAGCAAATGGACCTTATAGAAATAAAAGATAATTGATAACTCAAATATTCAGAATAAGTTAAATAGATTAGACACAGCTGATGACAGAATTAGTGAAATGGAAAATACCAAGAAATTATCATGTAAGAATCTAAATTAGTTTATGAGATTACAAAGAATCCAAATTACTTCTAAATTAATTTAAAGTCGTGATTCAAATCAGACCTCTACCAATCTAAAAACACACACAGTATTTTAAATGTATTTATTAGACTGAGGGCTTAAAAGTGTGTCTTTAGACATTTTTTCATGTTTACAACATATCTAAGAAGTGAAAAACAGCACAGAACCTAGAACTCACATCACCTGATATATCCTTCAAGGAAACTAAATCTATTAATAAATATTATTTTAGGTTCTACTTTCATGACCTCCTTGCTGGAAGGAGTCACAGAAAACTACATTTCATATATTCTGGAGCACAGGAGTCAGAGACAAACTGGAATGATGACATTAACCCAGAAAGTAAAAAGAAGAAAAGTCATTGCCCAGTGGATCCTTCCCATATGGGGTAGACTCTTTCACTGCCAATCTAACTCTCTCTTATTTATTCCTCAGCCCTGTCAAGATAACAATCAACAACATAGTTGATCCCCTTTGTAAAATTTCACCATTCCTATGGCTAAAGCTGAAACTCCAGTACGTTGGCCACCTCATGCGAAGAGTTGACTCACTGGAAAAGACTCTGATGCTGGGAGGGATTGGGGGCAGGAGGAAAAGGGGACGACAGAGGGTGAGATGGCTGGATGGCATCACTGACTCGATGGATGTGAGTTTGAGTGAACTCTGGGAGATGGTGATGGACAAGGAGGCCTGGTGTACTGGGATTCATGGGGTCACAAAGAGTTGGACACGACTGAGCGACTGAACTGAACTAACTGAACTGATGGCCATCTTGATACTTAATTTTGCATCATTAATCCATGTTGTCCTTCATTTTCAGTATTCTGATACATCTCAGGCTCTGCTCTGTTTTATTCATGTATCATTTTTGACTGTTATATGTAGCTACTCACTCCTCCTCCACAAGCCTTCATCCCTTGTGTATCTTGACTCATATTTCTAACAATGTTCACAGAAGGAACAAGCTGTACTCTAAAATTTCACCTATGACTAAAATGTTTTTCCGTATTCCTAAGTAAAATGGAAGGGTATTAAATTTTCAATTCTGTCTCACTCCAAATGTATCAACCCTCTATGTAATTTGCTTGTGATTTATTTACACAGACAACAAAACAATCTTCTCTTGTCTGTTCTTTCACTAGTTAGTGCCAATACAAAGATTTACAAAGCACTAATCACGACACTTCTTTGACCGTTAAAGTGAGTAAGAGAAGCAACCGGAATAGCAGGTTTCAAATACTCAGACTTCTTTCCAAGCTAAACATAACATTCTTTAGCGGTGACTGCATGACCCGCCAAGTTTTAAAACAAGCCGTTTCAATTTGTAAAGTTATAAAGAGCTGACTCATTGGAAAAGACTCTGATGCTGGGAGGGATTGGTGGCAGGAGGAAAAGGGGACGACAGAGGATGAGATGGCTGCATCACCGACTCGATGGATGTGAGTTTGAGTGAACTCCAGGAGATGGTGATGGACAGGGAGCCCTGGCGTGCTGCAATTCATGGGGTCGCAAAGAGTCGGACACGAATGAAAGACTGAACTGAAAGGAACTGAATCTACTTTTAAAAACTTCTTCTTGGGAATTAAAATATGAAGCAGAAAAAGCAATCCTATCAAGTAAAGATCACTTCCATATATCTCATACTCTAAGATACTATGGTAAAAAGGAAAAGTTTAACTTAAAAATGCAAAGTGTACGAGAGACATCAGCACTTAAACTTGAAGCTGCTTCTCACGACAGCGTTAGGAAGTTGGGGCAGTGATCAGGTGTTTGTCAAAGGATCCAAATAGAACTGGGCCTGCCGTCATAACCCGTGAGGAGACCGCAACTCTTGACGATCTAGAACAAAGCGTAGCTCACGGCTACGCCCAGGGAACCCGCCCACGCTGTCGGCCAGGCCGGAGCTGAGGAAAACCGAGGGACCCATCACCGGGTCGCAGCCCGCCCGGACCAAGGCCCAACTTACAAACTTGGGGCGCTTCTCCGCAGGCGCCGCGGGGCCGCGGTGGGGCGGAGGGCGCTGCAGGCCCTTCCGGCGCGGCGCCTCGCTGTCCCGGCGGCTGCGGCCCAGGGAGGACTCGGGGTAGGCCGCCCCGACGGCCGAGCGCTGCGCCTGGGCACGCAGACGCGGCCGGTGCCGGTCCATGCTTCCACGGCTCCGGGAAGGCGAGGGGGGAGAAGGCCGCAGCTCTGCAAGCCACGGGCGGGAGCCCGGCGTCCGCGGCGCGCGCGTCCCTAGTCCCGCCGCCGACGGCGCTTGCCCGAATCAGTCCAACCGCTGCCTCCCGGAGCAACACATCCGAAAAGTCCCGCCGCCGACGAGCACCCGGGCCCAGCCAATCCGGGGCCTCCGCCGAGCCGGGGCCCAGCCAATCCGAAGCTGCGCTCGGAGTGACGCGCCCTGGGCACCGCCCCTTCCGGGCAAGAAGAAGCGTGATTGGCGGGTCCGCCGTTCTCTGCGGCGCTTGAGCTTCTGGAGTCCCAGACGGCCCAAGTTGAAGGGTACTGGGTGCGGCCGGCCTTGGAAATGTGGGAAGCGTACCGGGAAGTGACTAGTCTGGGTGTGTTCGGAATTTGGAGAATGGGTTCCGGCTGACCTGGGAACCAGGCGGGACCCGCCCAGCGCAGCCACTTGAGCAGCGCTTGGATGCGAAATCATCTGTTCCCCGTTTCCGCACGTCTCGGGAGGACCGGGTGTGACGGCCACGGGGAAAAGTAGTTCCTCTGGGATCTGTACTTGAAGGGCCGCTAAGCAGGAGAGGACCGCAGCTCCCAGGACGCCCCGGAGGACGCTTTCTCCACAGACTGAGCACCTGTTGAGAGCTGGGAGCCCGCTCAAGGGTGGCAGAGGCAGCCACCAAAAACCAGACAGCGCTTCCTGGAGGAGCTCACAGTCTAATAATGTGCTTCACAAATCCTTACACAAATGAAATAACATAAATGTTATAGCAGTTAATTTAAAAGTTCTTGAGAATAAAAAAAAGTGTATTAAATCTGAAGGAGAGGATTTGGAAAGAAGAAGGATGCAAAGACTTTCTTAGGACAGAAAAGAGTGGCGTGACTTTCAGCAAAAAGACGTTCCAGGCAGGGGCAAGGTCTAGAGAAGTCAGAACATCGGAACAACCTAGATGTGCATCTACTGATGAATGGATAAAGAAAATGTAGTACATAGGTACAATGGGATATTACTCAGCCTTAAAAAGGAATGAAATTGGGTTATTCGTAGGGATGTGGATGGATTTAGAGTCTGTCAAACAGAGTGATGTAAGTCAGGAAAAGAAAAACAAACATTGTATATTAATGCATATAAGTGGAATCTAGAAAAATGGTACAGTTCAATTCACTTCAGTCACTCAGTCATGTCCAACTCTTTGTGACCCATAGACCGCAGCACGCCAGGCCTCCCTGTCCATCAGCAACTCCCAGTTTACCCAGACTCATGTCCCTTGAGTCCATGATGCCATCCAACCATCTCATCCTCTCTGGTCCCCTTCTCCTCCTGCCTTCAATCTTTCCCAGCATGAGGGTCTTTTCTAATGAGTCAGCTCTTCACATTAGGTAGCCAAAGTATTGGAGTTTCAGCTTCAACATCAGTCCTTCCAATGAACACTCAGGACTGTTCTCCTTTAGGATGGACTGGTTTGATCTCCTTGCTGTCCAAGGGACTCAAGGGTCTTCTCCAGCACCACAGTTCAAAAGCATCAATTCTTCGGTGCTCAGCTTTCTTTATAGTCCAACTCTCACATCCATACGTGAACACTGGAAAAACCATAGCCTTGACTAGACAGACCTTTGTTGACAAAGTAATGTCTCTGTTTTTTAATATGCTGTCCAGGTTGGTCATAACTTTCCTTCCAAAGAGTATGTGTCTTTTAATTTCATGGCTGCAGTCACCATCTGCACAGATTTTGGAGCCCCCAAAAGTAAAGTCAACCCCTGTTACCACTGTTTCCCCATCTATTTGCCATGAAGTGATGGACCGGATGCCATAGATCTTAGTTTTCTGAATGTTGAGCTTTAAACCAAATTTTTCACTCTCTTTAACTTGCATCAAAAAGTTCTTTAGTTCTTCTTCACTTACTGCTGTAAGGGTGGTGTCACCTGCATGAGTGAAATTGCTCAGTCATGTCCGACTCTTTGCGATCCCATGGACTGTCGCCTACCAGGCTCCACCATCCATGGAATTTTCCAGGCAAGAGTACTGGAGTGGGTTGCCATTTCCTTCTCCAGAGGATCTTCCCAACCCAGGATCGAACCTAGGTCTCCCGCATTGGAGGCAGATGCTTTACCGTCTGAGCTACCAGGGAAGCCCGTCATCTGCATTTCTGAGGTTATTGATATTTCCTCCCGGCAATCTTGAGTCCAGCTTGTGCTTCATCCAGAGAAGTGGTACAGATGAACCTATTTCCATAACGGGAGACGTAGAGAGAGAGAACAGACATGTGGACACTGTGAGGAAGAGAAGGGTGGGACAAACTGGGAGATGAGGACTGACATATGTACACTACCTTGTGTAAAATAGATAGCCAGTGGGAACCTGCTGATTAGCACAGGTTGCTCTGTGATGTCCTAGCTGGATGGGATGTGGGCTAGCACAGAGGTTGAGAAAATGGGCCTTGTTTAAGTGAAGTCTTCACACTACAGTTGGGCAGGGGAGGGAGGATTGTTTAAGTTTATTTGTTTTATTTGTATTTGTTATTATGTTTATTTATTTGTACGAAGCTTCTGTGCCAGTCTCTATACTCAGAAAGTACCTAATCTTTAAGGGAAAGTTCAGGAGAACAGAAAGGTCAGGAGAACTGCAAGTATGTAGTAACTACCTGTGGATGATCAATGAACCCATATGCACATTTTACTCCTGTTATTTACTAGCTATGTGATGTTGAAGGTGATGTTAAAATTTCTTTCTTTTGCTTTTTCAAATGCAGAAGTGGGTAAGAACAATACCTAACAATCAGAATTGTCAGGCTTAAATGAGACAGCATATGTAAAGTTCTTAGAAATGTCTGTGAAAGCCCCTCCCAGCAAAGACTACCAGGAAGGAGGAACGCATGTAGTTGAACCACTGGAATTTTATTACTCATAAAGAATGAGAACATGCACGTTGGGATGGGGTTGCTCAGTAAGAGGTGCTAGAAAGGCCTGAAAGGATTTGGACTTTGGTTAGGTGATTTTGGAAGACTCTTCAGAAGCAGAATGAGAAGGGTTACTCTGATTTTCAGTGCTGTCCGGGATTGGGGACTGTTTGAAGATTCGGTAACAGTAAATCTTATCTGGTTGGATGGCAGGCTAAAGAATGAGGCTAAAGCCATAATTGACAAAGGAGGACAGTCACTGATAGTCTCAGAAAGTTTAGTAGTGACTTCCCACCAACCTTATTCTATAAAACTGGTTATGTCCATGAGAAGAACAATAAGGCCTATCTGTGAATGTCAGGCCAGCTTCCAAAAACACCAAGGCCCACCTCAGGTCCTGGGCATAGAGAAGGTACTAAATATAAATAATCAGGAACTATTATTATAATTGATTTTCAAGCTTTATATAGAGCACCTTTACATTTTTCTCATGGAAATTCTTTGTAACTATAATGCATCTATGAAAATATCTTTGTCTATTAATAAACTTCACATTTTTAAAGTTCATTTTATATATGTTTATTACTTAAACACCACAACAGCACGCACTGCCCCTCATTCTGATGCCCCAACAAGAAGTATATGATAAACCCCCGAGTCAGCCATTTTGGAAGCGCTGCCTTGTGCCGGCCTCCATGCCCAGGACTGGAACAAAGTTGAATGAAGCAAAAAGCAGACCTGGAGAAGATTGGAATCTAGGAATGTGTTTCTTGGCTTTATCATTTCTGTTCAGTCTAAACGTCCAAACAATTAGTAATGCAATCCTTATGAGGGTTCACTCTTAATGATTGTATAAGCAAGTTGTGAAAAGTTGTGGGAAGGGATGGATCATTTCCATTCAATATTTTTTTTAATGACAATTCTATGAGATACCATTTTACCCTCATCAGACTGGCAAAATGACAAAGTTCTATGTCACCAAGTTTTCACCTATGTGTAGGGATTTCTGCCTAGATGGTAAGAGTGCAAAACTGGTAAAGCCAGTTTAGGCAGCAACTTGGAAATGGTAAAGGTGCATGTACTTATGACCCAGCAATTCCATGTCTCATGTCTCCCTGGAGAAGCTCGAAGATGTTGTGCAAATATATTTCCTGAACATTTGTAAGAACTGAAAAGGGTAAAGCATTTAAATATCCTGCAGTCAGGGAGAGAATAAAATACAGAGAGGCTTGTTATGCAGTAGACTTCTACACTTCATTTAAAACAAATAACTAGACCTACATATGGATAAATCTCAAAAATAGAGAAATTAAGTGTCTACATACATTTATATATAGCATAATATATATAAATGTAATGTGTATGTGTGATAACACTGCAAAAACATGAGGGAAATAAACACAATGATGTCATCTAGTTCCAAAGAAGAAAGGAAGAATAAGGAAGGAACTAAGCTGAAATGTTATTGCTAAAGTTTCTATAAATGTTTTTATCTATTAAAAGGAAAAGATCCTGGAATAAACAAACCTTGTCCAGCATATTGAATTCTGCACTCTGCTATTCCTTGATACATAGGAGACACACCAAGACCATTTCCCTGATGGTGGTATAAAAACCTGATTGTCCTTCGCACCATCTACTGAAAATCTGTGGCAGCTAGTGGTTTTATAAACCATACATTCAAATGTCTTTTTGCAGATATTAAAGTTTTATTGTAGGGTCAATTTAATATCCACATGTATGTTAACTCTTTGCATACTGTAATTAAATTAATTTCTTGTGATGGTGGTGGTGACTAGTGCTCACTTAAAATCCACCCAAGCACTTATTTCCCTCTTCTTAACTGGAACTCATATTTATGAGGTATGGTACCCATGATCCACACTGTAGGCATGAGTCAAATTCATATTTTGTGTATCTGGCTATAAATTTTACACAGTATTTAGTTTGATACTATAAATCTATTTGATTTTAATATAGTGGTGTGTGTGTATGTGGCATGCACACACTTTAGTTTCATGAGCCTTGGGAAACTGATTCCACAAATATCATAAATAGATATAAATGTATAAGGCTTATTTTTCTGGCAAAGCAATCAGTACATTCCTCTTATTTATTGAATTACTGACTTTGGTGTTATATAGAGATATTTGTAAACCAATTTCAGAACAGAATTAAAATATTATGAGAATTACAGCTTTAAAAAAAGGGAAGGATCCACAGTAAATCTGGCAGAATGGTAACACATATTTAATCTCAGTAAGTGGGAATATTTGTGTCTATTTTTTGGTAATTTTCTATTTATTGGAAATGTTTCATATTAAGGGGTTTTTTGGTGTGAAAATAAGTTTTTTTTAATATCAAATCTTTAACAAAATACATAAACTGACAGAAATAAAGGAACTTTAGATATAGCTCCCTTAACTCTTCCAATTACTTCAGAAAATTTTGATTTGTTGGCATTGAGCTAACCTGTAAGGAAGTAAGTTCATTTTAATTAAAGTAATTATTAATTAAAATAATTAAAGTAATTATTTCATTTTTCCTTAAGTTCATGTAAGGAAAAGTGAAGTAATTAATTCCCTTTTAGGATGACGTTAATTTTTTTAATTTTGAGTAATCAAACATATATCCTTCTCCACCTGCCTTCCCACTTTTTTCTATTCTCTCCTCTCACATGCATTCTCTCACTTACATTAGTACAGAACAAATAAGGAAAATCACTATATTTTCCTCTTTCAGTTAAATTACAAATTCTACTCTTTGCCAGGAATACTTTCCAAGTGGTCAGTGTATTAAAACACAAACCATTAAGAAATGGCAACCACTCCAGTATTCTTGCCTGGAGAATTCCATGGACAGGAGCCTGGCGAGATTCATGGGATCACAGATACGATTGAGCAGCTAACACTTTAACCACACTCACTAATTCAAACCTAGTGAAATTTAATATTACCATTTTCACCATTGCTTTAACACCTGACTCCAGTGGAGGAATGCCTCACTATCCATAAATTCTATAGCATTTTGTGCTTAATGACAGGGTATTCAAATTATTGTCCAGCCATTAGCAATGACTTTGCACTTTCCTTCCAAGTCCTTGATGGCAAGATAAAGCGGTGCTGCCTCTGGGACTGGATGGCATGGCTTCTACCACGCTTTCCACATGTTTGTCTGTTTTGGTTAAAATCGCTGCTGTTTTACAATAGAATGTTAAGTTAGAAAAGTCAAATCACATTCACAGAATTATCACTGACATATCATGTATGAGTCTATACAAGTTTTCTCAACTCAGCACTATTAATTTCTGGAGCTGGATGTTACAGGAGGGACCATCCTATACAATGTAGTAGCATTCCTGACTTTACTCGTTTTCCCCAAACATTGCCAAGAATCCCTGAAGGACTGAGAAACAATGGGTTGGCCGAAATGTTCATTCGGTTTTTTCCATAAAATGGCTGTAGCAGCGCTTAGTTGTCTTTAACTTCATTAGAAACAATTTTTTAGATTGTATTGTGACAGCTGTCTTCTCAGTTGCATTTAAAAAAAAAAACAAACATTAAAATTGGTGAATTTTTGTATAGCCATTTTAACAGTGAAAATGGAGGAAAGCAATCAATATTGTCAGTGTAGTGTGCTTTATTATTTCAAGAAAGGTAGAAACATAGCCAAAACACACAAAAAGAATTGTGCAGTGTATCGAGAAAGTGCTATTACTGATCCAACGTGTCAAAAGTGGTTTGCAGAGTTTCATGCTGGAGATTTCTCACTGGATGATGTTCCACAGTTGGGTAGACCAATTGAAATTGATAACAATCAAATTGAGATATTAATTGAGAACAATCAATGCTACACCATGCAGGAGATAACCAACATACTCAAGATATCCAAATCAAGTGTTGAAAATTATTTGCACCAGCTTGATTATGTTATTAATAATCACTTTGATATTTGGGTTCCACATAAGTTAAGCAAAAAACACCTTCTTGATCACAATTCCTCATGTGATTCTCTATTGAAACATAATGAAAATGTTCCATTTTTATAACAAATAGTGACAAGCAATGAAAAGTGGATACTGTACAATAATGTGAAAGGGAAGAGATCATGGGGC
This sequence comes from Bubalus kerabau, assembly GCF_029407905.1. Taxonomy (NCBI): domain Eukaryota; kingdom Metazoa; phylum Chordata; class Mammalia; order Artiodactyla; family Bovidae; genus Bubalus; species Bubalus kerabau. The sequence goes on along the minus strand of NC_073635.1, from coordinate 2,954,373 downwards.
AAAGTGAAATGAACCACCACCAACCATACCAAAGGCTGGTCTTCATCCAAAGAAGGTGATTGTTGTATGTATGGTGGGATTGGAAGGGAGTCCTCTCTTATGAGCTCCTTTGAGAAACCCAGATGATTAATTCTAACAAGTATTACTCCCAATTAGACCAGCTGAAAGTATCACTTGATGAAAACTATCTCATTGACTGAAAACTCATAATCTTCCATCAAGGTAACACAAGCCCACATGTTTCTTTGATGACCGGCCAAAAACTGTGACAGCTTGCCTGGGAATTTCTGGTTCATCTGCCATATTCACCAGACAATGGAACTTCAGATTTCCATTTATTTCGGTCTTCACAAAATTCTTTTAATGGAAAAAATTTCAATTCCCTGGAAGACTATAAAAGGCACCTGGAAGAATTCTTTGCTCAAAAAGATAAAAAGTTTTGGGGAAAAAAAGTTTGGGGAAGATGGAATTATGAAGTTGCCTGAAAAATGGCAGAAGATAGCAGAACAAAACGATGAGTATATTGTTCAATAAAATTTTTGATGAAAGTGAAAAATGTCTTTTTACTTAAAAAACCAAGGGAAGGTTTTGGCCAACACAATATTTCGCTGTATGGGTATAGCACATAATATATTTTGTTTATCCACTCGTCAATTAATGGTCATTTGGATTTTTTTCTTTCTTTTCACTATTATGAATAATGCTACTATAAATATTCACGTATGACTTTTTGTGTGGCTTTAAGTGTCTCTTTCTCTTGAATACATGCACAGAAGGGGTATTGCTGGCTCATATGCTAACTGTTTAAAGGAACTATCAGATCTTTCCAAAGTGGCTGCACCATCATCCATTCCCATCAGCAGAGATGGTTCCAATTTCTGCACATCCTTGCCAAAAAATTTTTTTTCTGACTTTTTAAATTTAGCCATTCTAGTGTGTGTCAAGAGGCACCTCACTGAAATTTTTATATGCTGCTTATTTTTTGTAAAGAAAATGTAACTGCAATAGAGCTATGCCTATTCTTTTATGTATTGTCTATCGCTGCTTATGCTCTGTAACTGTAGCATACTTGGGACAGATACACTGGCCTGAAAAATCTAAAATGTTTGCTTTCTGGCCCTTTATAGAAAAATATTTTCTGATGCTTGATAAATTATTTTCCCCCTTGGTGTATCACAATTAGTTTTATCTAGTTATTTCTTTTTCCTCAATGAGAGCAGTATTCTAGTAAGAAGAAAATATTAACTTTGAACAAATGTTCATGATAGAACCAAGCTCTTCCCTTTGCTATATTATACAATCACAGAGGCTTTAACATTAAAAAAAATAAATCTATTTAACAAGGTCAAGAAGATCGTGCTACCATAATGAATCATTGTGGAGAACAGTTGATTTAAGGTATGAAAAGCAAAATTATTATATGGTATGTTATTCTTCTTAAAACATATTTAAGTAATTTGTGCTCTGCTAAGTTTTCTCCAGGGTCTTATGCTGTAAGTTCAAATAGAAATTTTTCATAGGGAATGTAATTAGTATAGCATAGTTTAATGTCATGCTTAATAGTTTCCTATGATGCTGTTATTAGAAAAATAATCTGCCCAAGTTTGTAGACGATAGAGCTGTTTAAAAGGAAACAGGAGCATTCCTTAAATATTAACTAACTTACATTAGCTAATATTAACACTTAGCTAAGTTTCAGTTGGAGTTTCCCTGGTGGCTCAGACAGTAAAGACTCTGCCTTCAATGCAGGACATGTGTTCAATCCCTGGGTTGGGAAGATGCCTTAGAGAAAGGAATGGCAACCCACTCCAGTATTGTTGTCTGGAGAATTCCATGGACAGAGGAGCCTGGTGGGCCACAGTCCACAAGGTCGCAAAGAGTTGGACACGACTGAGGGACTAACACTTTCAAGGTTCAGCTGAAAGTGTTAAATGTTACTACCAGATCACACTCCCAATATTTGAAATAAATAGCAAAAAGAAATAAAGACATCATTAAGACTATGATAAGATTGCAGTTTAATTCCTTCATATTAAAACACAATTACTAACACATAGATATAATTTGTTGAGTCACTTGGATAATAATTAGTCTAATAATAACAAATAGTAACTATATCACTCAAAGCTAAAAATACATGTAAAATTAGCTAGAATTCTATGATACCCTACAGAGATTTTCATATATTCTTTTACTTTCATTAATGTCTCCTTCTCATCACCATATATGTTTCTCTTTTTTTTAATCTTAGATGAATTGTTGTATTCTGGGCATTCTATAAAATCTAATAAAGCTTTCTTTACTGAGGTGTCTTCTAAAGGCATTCTTTTGTATGCACTATTTGCATTGGTTCTAATTCTTTAGCTGAGCTCATCCTAATACAATAGACTGACAATGATTTTGTTAATTTGCTGTGACTAATCTATTGATGTCTCTATCTTGTCATGAAAGCGTATTGTATAATTAGTTGCGATGCCTAGCAAAGTTAGCATCCTTAGGTTTTTTGCCTACATGTCTGAAATATTTACGATTTCCAATGAAATCAGGCTCTGGCTGCACATTACTCTGAAACTGCAGCCACATGTGATCAGGTAATTTTATGTCAGATCTCAATCCTTTATCACCTCTCCATTTGCTGCCATTGATAAAGTATTGTTCTTTTTTTTAGTTGGCATGTAACGTTGTATTACTTTTAGGCATACAACAAAATGATTTTATATTTGTACACATATAGGTATATATGACCTTATCTACCAGAGGGCAGACACAATGGAAATCAAAATCACAAAAACTAACCAAACTGATCACTTGGATCACACCTTTGTCTAACTCAATAAAACTAAGAGCTGTGCCATGTAGGGCCAACCAACACAGAAGGGTCATGGTGGAGAGTTCAAACAAAACGTGGTCCACTGGAGAAGGGAATGGCAAACCACCTCAGTATTCTTGCCTTGAGAACCCCATGAACAGTATGAAAAGACAAAAAGATAGGACACTGAAAGATGAACTCCTCAGGTTGGTAGATGCCCAATATGCTATTAGAGACCAGTTGGAGAGATAACTCCAGAAAGAATGAAGTGATGGAGCCAAAGCAAAAAGAACACCCAGTTGTGGATGTGACAAGTGATGGAAATAAAGTCTGATGCTACAAAGAGCAATACTGCACAGGAACCTGGAATGTTAGGTCTGTGAATCAAGGCAAATTGGAAGTCAAACAGGAGATGGCAAGAGTGAACGTCGACATTTTAGGAATCAGTGAAATAAAAGAGACCAGAATGGGTGAATTTAGATCAGATGACCATTATATCTACTTCTGTGGGCAAGAATCCCTTAGAAGAAATGGAGTAGCCATTGTAGTCAACAGAAGAGTCTGAAATGCAGTTCTTGGGTTCAATCTCAAAAATGACAGAATGATTTCTGTTCATTTCCAAGACAAACCATTCAATATCACAATAATCCCAGTCTCTGCCCCAACCAGTAATGCTGGAGAAGCTGAAGTTGAACAGTTCTATGATGGCCTACAAAACCTTCTTGAACTAACACCAAAAAAGATGTCCTTTTCATCATAGGGAACTGGAATTCCCTAGGAAGTCAAGAGATACCTGGAGTAACAGGCAAGTTTGGCCTAGGAGTACAAAATGAAGCAGGGCAAAGGCTAACAGAGTTTTTCCAAGAGAACATACTAGTGATAGCAAACAACCTCTTCCAACAACATGAGAGAAGATCCTACACATGGGCATGACCAGATGGTCAATACTGAAATTAGATTGATTATATTCTTTGCAGTCGAAGATGGAGAAGCTCTATACAGTCAGCAAAATCAAGAACTAGGGCTGACTGTGGCTCAGACCATGAACTCCTAATTGCAAAATTCAGACTTAAATATAAGAAAGTAGGAAAAACCACTAGACCATTCAGGCATGACCTAAATCAAATTCCTTATGATTATACAGTGGAAGTGACAAATAGATTCAAGGGATTAGATCTGATAGACAGTGTGCCTGAAGAACTATGGACAGAAGTTCGTAACATTGTACAGGAGGTGATGATCAAATCCATCCCCAAGAAAAAGAAATGCAAAAAGGCAAAATGGTTGTCTGGGGAGGCCTTACAGATAGCTGAGAAAAGAAGAGAAGCAAAAGGCAAAGGAGAAAGAAAAGATATATCCATCTGAATGCAGAGCTCCAAAGAATAGCAAGGAGAGATAAGAAAGCCTTCCTAAGTGATGGATGCCAAGAAATAGAGAAAAACAATAGAATGGGAAATACTAGAGATCTCGTCAAGAAAATTAGAGATACCAAGGGAACATTTCATGCAAAGATGGGCTCGATAAAGGACAGAAATGGTATGGATCTAACAGAAGCAGGAGATATTAAGAAGAGATGGCAAGAATACATAGAAGAACTATACAAAGAAGATCTTAATGACCCAGATAACCACCATGGTGTGATCACTCACCTAGAGCCAGACATCCTGGAGTGTGAAGTCAAGTTGAACTTACAAAGCATCAATACAAACAAAGCTAGTGTAGGTGATGGAATTCCAGTTGAGCTATTTCAAATCCTAAAAGATGATGCTGTGAAAGTGCTGCACGCAATATGCTAGCAAATTAGAAAAACTCAGCAGTGGCCACAGGACTGGAAAAGGTAAGTTTTTATTCCCATCTCAAAGAAAGGCAATGCCAAAAAATGTCTAAACTAAGGCACAATTACTCTCATCTCACATGCTAGAAAGGTAATGCTTAGAATTCTCCAAGCTAGGCTTCCACAGTATGCAAACTGAGAACTTCCTGATGTTCAAGCTGGTTTTAGAAAAGGAAGAGGAACCAGAGATCAAATTGCCAATATCCAGTGGACATAGAAAATGCAAGAGAGTTCCAGAAAAACAGCTACTTCTGCTTCATTGACTACGTCAAAGCCTTTGACGGTGTGGATCACAAGAAACTGTGGAAAATTCTGAAAGAGATGGGAATACCAGACCACCTTACCTGCCTCCTGAGCAATCTGTATGAAGGTCAAGAAGCAACAGTTAGAACCAGACATGGAACAATGGATTGGTTCCAATTTGGGAAAGTACTAGGTCAGGGCTGTATATTGTCACCATGCTTCTTTAACTTCTATGCAGAGTACATTATGTGAAGTGCCAGACGGGATGAAGTACAAGTTGGAATCAAGATTGCCAGGAGAAATATCAATAACTTCAGATATGGGGGTGACACTACCCTTATGTCAGAAAATGAAGAGGAACTGAAGAGCCTCTTGATAGGTGAAAGAGGAGAGTGAAAAAGCTGATCAAAACTCAACATTCAAACAATGAAGACCATAGCATCTGGTCCTATCACTTCATGCCAAATAGATGGGGAAACAATGGAAACAGTGACTGATTTTATTTGGGGGGGCTCTAAAATTACTGCAGATGGTGACTGCAGCCATGAAATTAAAAGACGCTTACTCCTTGGAGGAAAGCTATGACCAACCTAGACAGCATATTGAAAAGCAATGACGTTACTTTGCCAACAAAGGTCGGTATAGTCAAAGCCATGGTTTTTCCAGTAGTCATGTATGGATGTGAGAGTTGGACTATAAAGAAAGCTGAGCGGAAAAGAATTGATGCTTTTGAACTGTGGTGTTGGAGAAGACTCTTGAGAGTCCCTTGGACTGCAAGGAGATCAAATCAGTCAGCCCTAAAGGAAATCAACCCTGAATATTCATTGGAAGAACTGATGCTGAATCTGAAGCTCCAATTCTTTGGCCACCTGATGCAAATAACTGACTCCTTAGAAAAGACCCTGATGCTGGGAAAGATCGAAGGTAGAAGGAGAAGGGGATGACAGAGGATGAGTTGGTTGGATGGCATCACCGACTTGATGGACAAGAGTTTGAGTAAACTCTGGGAGTTGATGATGTGCAGGGAGGCCTGGCATGCTGCAGTCCATGGAGTCACAAAGAGTTGGACATCCTTGCTCAAGTTGCTGAGCAACTGAACTGAACTGATGTTCATATGTGTGTGTGTGTATATATATATATATATATATATTTTTTTTTTTTTTTTCTTGGCTGTGCCTCTCGTCTTGTGGGATCATAATTCTCCACCCAAGGATTGAGCCTGGGCCCTTGGCAGTGAGAATATAGAGTCCTAACCACTGACTGCCAGGGAATGCCTTGTACATATTTTGAAATGATTCCACAATAATTCTACTTAACACATGTCACCTTATATAATTACAAAAAAAATTTTTTTTCTTGTGATGAGTATCCTCTCAAACATCTCTACTTGCTTAAACAGTCTTCCCCTGACCTTTGCTGGGTATAACATCTCACCCTGTAGTATGACTCAAGGTAGAAAATCTGGTTCAGTTCCACCTTTTACATGGCTTTCAAGTAACAAAATGACTAGAGGAGTTCATGATTCTATGATACAAGAACATATCAGTTTTCTCATCTGCAAAATTAAGAGGTTAAATTGTTCTTCAGATATTCCAGCTAAGATGCTCAGAGCTCTAATCTTTCATATCAGTCCTTCCAAGGCCACTACAGACAGGGAAGGAAAAGGAAATGGAATGATTCTGGGCCCTCTTCCAAGGGATATTTAACACTGCTTTTACTTATAGTACATATAATTCTTCAACACAAGGTTTCATGTGAAACAAAAAAGGATTTGGAAAAATAGAGTAAAAAAATTATTAAATAACATGCGATCTAAATCAGCTTTTCTCAATTTTGTTTTTTATACTATCACACCCTTAAAGAGTCTTCGTAGACGTTTCTCCTAATTGTCCCCTTGTACATTTTTAATAGTTTGGATACACTGTCTATTGTATTTATTTATTAGTGCTTAATACATAAAAAGAGAACTTTTTTTGCCACCTAAGAACCAGCTTTCATACTTTTGTCATGAGACTAAAAAAAGTGAAAGTTGCTCAGTCCTGTCTGACTCTTTGCAACAGACAGGCTCCTCTATCCATGGAATTCTCCAGGCCAGAATACCGGAATGTATAACTGTTTCCTTCTCCAGGGGATCTTCCCAACCCAGGGATGGAACACGGGTATCATGTATTGCAGACAAATCTTTACCATCTGAGCCACCAGGCGTGAGATACCAGCAGTGATATCAGCTCACTTCTCATCCTCTAAATGCTGTAAAAAATTCACTGTATAACTAACCAACTGGGTGACTTGAGCTACTTACTCATCCTCTGAGAATCTCTATTTCCACTTACAAAACAGGAGAAATAATTTACAACCATAGCTTCAAGATTAACTGAAGTAACATATACGAAAGGGTTCTGGGCTTCCCCAGTGGAGCCTGCCAATGCAGGAAACATAAGAGACACTGATCCCTGAGTCAGGAAGATTCCCTGGAGGAAGGCATGGCAGTGCATTCTAGGGTTCCTCCCTGTAGTCTCCCATGGACAGAGGAGCCTGGAGGTCTCCAGTCCATAGGGCCGCAAAGGGTCAGACATTACTGAAGCGACCTAGCACACATGCACACATACGAAAGGGTTCCAGCAAAGTGCTGGGTACACATCAGATGTTCAGTGTTATTCTTCCTTCTCCTTGAAAGTCCCATCCAGGCTGACATTTTATGATATCACAATTCTAGTATTTTCCCAATTTAAACATTTAACAAAACTGAACCTCTCACAATCTCCATCCCAATTGCTTATGTTTGCCAGTACCACCATAGTTCTTCAGCATTCCAGGCAGAAATCCTGAAAGTTATTTTTGACATTTCTTGCCTTTGACAACTTATACCCACGTCAAGGTGGTACAGGGTGAACAGTGAGCACCAGCCCAAAGTATGAAAAGGAGGAATGTTTGCCCCTCTGAGAATCAGACTAATTAAAGCTGTTGGGTTTTTTCCTAGGTTAAAGGACTGATAACTTTGACATCAAGAGTACATTAATATTTGTTAAGAAAAGTATTCATCAGAAGCCTGGCAGTCAGAACTGGAGAGGAGAAAAAAAAAAAAAGATCATCCCACAGACACCTAAATCCAACACACACAAAAGTGAGATCAACATCTTTCTATCTGCCTCTCACTCAGTCACCTCAGCAGACAGCAACATGGCTGACCCAGTTACCTACGCAGAAACCTGCACCGTTTCACATTCAGCCTCTAAATCCTGTCAATCCTCAATACACCTCAAATCCGTTCTCTCCACACCACTGCCCTGCCCCAGGCCCTGTTCTCCTGCAAGGCTGAACCGACCTCCCGCCCAGCGCACCGTACAGACAGGGGCCATAGAGCACTCTGAAAGGTTATCGATTGCCTACTTTCTCCTCAGGTTTAAAATCCAGCTCCTCCAGCTACCACAACTCTCTGATCCCTCTCAAGAAGAAGAGGGGAAACCTCTCAGGCAGAAACTGCCATAAACCAATGTGACCTGCAGGTTGCCTTGACTGGAGAATAGGCAGCTGAAAAGCATTCAGACTAGTTCCCTGAAGTCATGAAATATATACCTTTTGTTGACTTAAAAGAAAACTTGGCCTAACCTGGAGAATGGAATGATTTTAGCAAGGCGTTTAGCAAGCTCTTAATATGTTTAGGTGGTCACCACACTTGTGGAGACTTCTCTCTGCACTGTCTTTGCTTTTCCTCCTGGACATGAAGAAGAGATCTGCATTTTAATAAGCAGAGAATTCACTAAGTTTATCTTCAGTGTCAAATGGTTTGGGTTAGTTTTATAAATAATTTCTTTGGGATCTCTCTTCAATTTCTCAGTGCTATTATACTCTTTCTATCATTAGGAAGTCTGATTCATAGTCCTGTGTTGTTTAAATGACTGTTTTTCCTTTTTTCATCTTTCTAGTTTCAATTTTACTGTAAAATGTCTTCAAGAGTCTGCAATTTAGACCCTAATGTCATCTCTCTTTCTTCTATTTTCCAGTAAATCCTTTCCTTGACCTCAGGTTACATCTTCATAAATAAGTTTCCAAGATTTTTCTTTTCTTAAAGGCAAATGCTGGAGCCTAATTACTATCTCACCATATGGTTGCTCCTCTCTTCTTTATTCCTCAAAACAATCACGCAGTTTCCTGCAATTGCTATCGAAATTCATCTGACCTCTTCCCATTATATTTGTACACCTCTAAACTTACCATCTGTTGTTGTCTTTCAGATGGTTACTAAATCCTAAATTCATTTTAAGGTCCTGCCATTGCTCTAACTCTATTTTCACCTCTCTCAGTTATATGATTCCCTAAACCTAATTTTCATTTCTTACTACCAGGAGGCAGTGAACTGTTGTAAACAAAATAAAACATCCTCTCTTCATTTACACCATGACAAGGAAGAGCTGCACTTCACCCGTTTCCTGAAAAGTGGTGCTGACCAAGGACAAACTAGTCTGGCCAAGGAAGAAACGAGCATTCAGGAGGAGGCTGAACAGACAGCCGGGTACATGAGGCCCTGTTAAAGTCTTCAGGGGGACGGACACCCAGGACACTCAGGTCCAGATTTTTTTCCTAATTCTTGTATTTTTGACAGGCAAAACCACAAGGCTATGAAAACACGTGTTAGCCCTCCACCAAAACTTTGTTAAACCTTAGTGTTCAGTCTTAATCTATTTATTGATATTTTTAGTAACCACATGTTCTTCTGTCCTTAATAAATTTGCTCAAATGCTTTTAGAAATTAAGTACTACATTTAGTTTAACCTAACTTTCTAAAGAAAGCTGAGTGCCAAAGAATTGATGCTTTTGCACTGTGGTGTTGGAGAAGACTCTTGAGAGTCCCTTGAACTGCAAGGAGATCCAACCAGTCCATTCTAAAGGAAATCAGTCCTGAATATTCATTGGAAGGACTGATGCTGAAGCTGAAACTCCAATACTTGGGCCACCTGATGTGAAGAACTGACTCATTGGAAAAGACCCTGATGCTGGGAAAGATTGAAGGAGTGAGAAGAAGGGGACGACAAAGGATGAGATGGTTGGATGGCATCACTGACTCAATGGACATGAGTTTGAGTAAACTCTGGGAGTTGGTGATGGACAGGGAGGCCTGGTGTGCTGCAGTCCATGGGGTTGCAAAGAGTCGGACACGAGTGAGCGACTGAACTGAACTGAACTTTCTAAACAGATTTTAGTGCTGCTTATAGCACTATGTTTGGAGAAGGCAATGGCACCCCACTCCAGTACTCTTGCCTGGAAAATCCCATGGATGGAGGAGCCTGGAAGGCTGCAGTCCGTGGGGTCGCTGAGGGTCAGACACGACTGAGCGACTTCACTTTCACTTTTCACTTTCATGCATTAGAGAAGGAAATGGCAACCCACTCCAGTGTTCTTGCCTGGAGAATCCCAGGGACGGGGGAGCCTGGTGGGCTGCCGTCTATGGGGTCACACAGAGTTGGACACGACTGAAGTGACTTAGCAGCTTAGCAGCATAGCAATATGTTGTATATATAAACATTTTATAAACTGAAAATCACTCTAAAGTATGTATATATTATAATTTTCCCTGGCATGCATTTGCTGCCTGCTATATAGGTATCATATATGCTTTTTTTTAATTTATATTTTATTTTAAGTATTTACATTTTATTTAAATGCAACATACATATTTTTCGGAGTTGTTAACATTAGTTTTCATTCCATGGATGATCTAACTGATGTTGTGAAGTTGGCTGAAAGCATGACAGATGGCAGGAAAACAGCATTTAGTGTTAAAACTGTGGCATAAATCATTCATAAGTGAATAACTTATCCTTCCATATGATCAAGGGTTGATGTTTTCACCTGAAGACTGAAGACTGATAGAAAGTGCAGGTTTGAAGATATGCTTGTCAGAAGTGTTTCCATTGGAAGTCACAAATTCTCAACTCAAACTAGCTTAAGCAGAAAAGGGCATGTCTTTTTAAATAACAGAAAAATATAATAATAAAAAGAACTATATCTCAGAAGCTGGACCCAGAGTTTGGGATTGGTTATATAATTTGTATAATGAAAAAACAAGATGCCTTGTTTAAAATTTAATAAGGTATTCATGATGGCTACAGCAGAGCATTGAACTTTCTGTGAGGCCCTTCCAAGTTCACAATCCTGTGCGACGTGCACGCTGCACGGCCACGAGAATGGTGTGCTAGATCAAGTCAACCAGGACCTTTCCTCTCTTTCTCCCTGACATCTCTCACATCCACTTTTTCTCTCCTACTGAAATGGTTTAGCTGGTCTTCACTAATTCAAGCAAATAAAGTTTAAGGAGGGCTCTGATTGATCACACCTGAGTGAAATGCCTAGGTTTGGTGAGGGGAAGCAATGGGGCAGAGGAGAAGTCACACAAGTGAGAGAATGAGGTGGGCAGGTGCATTCAAATCATGAGGAATTGCTGTGGAATTCCTAAAAGGAGACCGGGATGCTTGCATCAATCAAGGTGAGGTGGAACAGTATCTTTACCAGGCAAAATTGAGATATCCACACAAAACCTGTGGGGTTTGACTGGTCATCTTTATTGTTTGCAGTTTTTTAATCTTTCTGATCCACAGTGTAAAGATTAAATGAGATGAATAATATTACAGTATTAACATTCAATAAAGATTAATTTCTTATACATTCTCTAATGCTAGTGTGCATCCAAGGGTATAAAAAATGTCATCATTAAGTTGGGATTATGGTAAAGTTTTTGGATTTTTATATAAAAGATAAACTGGAGAAGGCAATGGCACCCCACTCCAGTACTCTTGCCTGGAAAATCCCATGGACGGAGGAGCCTGGTAGGCTTCAGTCCATGGGGTCGTGAAGAGTCGGACATGAATGAGTGACTTCACTTTCACTTTTCACTTTCCTGCATTGGAGAAGGAAATGGCAACCCACTCCAGTGTTCTTGCCTGGAGAATCCCAGGGATGGCAGAGCCTGGTGGGCTGCCGTCTATGGGGTCGCACAGAGTCGGACACGACTGAAGTGACTTAGCATAGCATAGCATAAAAGATAAATAGCACAGTGAGTCTTGCTGGCCCTAACCCTTTTCTGCAAAACTCACACATGACGTGACTGAGAGGACCAATGGATGGACAGTGACAGGAAACGTGTGTTTACAGTGTGAAGACCAGGGGTCTTCTCCAGGTCAGGTTTTCATAAGCAGAACCAGTACACATTATCTGTAAGGATTTGACCCTCTCACACTTCCCCTCAGTGTAGATGGGCAGTCTGCCATGATAGACAAGGCTCTTCTGAAGATTCAGAGATAACAAGAGGGAATTTTAAACACTTACCAAGTGTAACTTTCCTAACAATCCTAAGAATCCCTTTTATACATTCCCTACCTGCCATTACCTATTTAGGTATCCGACTATTTTATTTCTTTGCTTTTCTCATTCAACTTTTGAACTATATTCTAGAGTTTCCTTTCTTCTATATGTGGGTTTACTGACTACACCTTGGCCAATGCATTATTGAAAGTTTATTGAAGAGTAGAAAGAGGCTCTTCATACTCTCAGAGAGAAAGGAATTAAGTTTAATTTTTAGGAAGAGCTCAATTGGGAATTTATTGCAGACAGAATTGGTTAAAAAAAAAAGCATAAAGATAGAATCAACATTTTGCTTTTGTTACACAGAGTAACAAGGAGAATTGTCCAATTACTAATGTGAATTGCCAGTCATCTTAAATGCTAAACATTTTGAAAGTTATCTGTTTGATTACTCAATTCTTTTCACAGCTTTATTTTTGTTAATACGGACTATATCTTGAGGACTAAATTGAGAAGTAAAAAGAAATTTTAATCATGGTAGGTGATTAGTAGGTTTGAGTGTGTGGTTACAAAATAAAGCACATAAATTGAAAATACAGAGATTTTGTATACACTGATTCATGGAACCTCCTCGTACATTTTCATGAAGAAATCATGCTAATGTTAATAAATGACTAATCTATCTTACCCTCTCTTTGTCTCTCTCTCTCTTAAACTCTGAGGAGTCAATGCTTTTGTAAAAGTCCTGGAAATAGCTTCAAGAGGAATTTTCATATGGATTTGGAGATAGCTGGGATCAAGCAAATAGTCTACTTGCCTTAAAGGCCATGTATAAGACTGAACAACAGATATTTTCTTACATGTGGCTTGCTAATTAATTTAATTCTTTCTGTCTCTTTACATGATCCATTCTGAAAATTTGTATTGAGAAAGTGTAATTGAATCTTCTGCTCCTCCTGAAAAACAAAATCTAATTTCTCCCATTAATATGTTATCTTTCAATGCCAAAACTTCGAGAGAAGAATGCCTGTTACCAACCACAGCTTTACATAATGTGCAAATAAAAAGTCCACACCTTCCTTTAGCTTTATCCAAAAATACCAACACACTCTTCTAAGAACAGCAGCAGGAGAGCAAACACAGCTATCACACTATCATGCTTTCCAAGTATTAACATCTATAAAAGGTTATCATTGTTACTTATAAATTCTGGCAATTCAATCACTCTCCCCCTGCCATATTTATGCATATTCACACATTCTCAGGAAGTCAGAAATTTGCCCACAATTATTTTTAAAGCCATAATTTAGATGTGACTGGTTTTAAAGGAAATGAATGACTTCTAAAATTGCTCAACATCAAGCATGTTTTAGAAAACTTCTTAGATCAAGATCCATTTTTCTATTATGTCTGCCTAATAGTAATGCTAAAGTGCCTTGATTCACTTAAGGAGGAAACTGACATGGTTTTTCATTATATAGTAGAGCTGACCATAGAATATTTAAATTGGTTTCAAATTTTAGGTTAACGTTCTCACTGCTGTCCTGTTACTTACCTTCATTCATCTTAGTATTTTACGGTGTTAGACACTACCTTCTGCATAATGATCACAGAAGTTTTAGTGCAGGCCTCCTCTCTCCTCATTAACGCTACTACTAAACTTCACTTCTTAAGGAAAAATGATTATATTATATGCATATTTCAAAACAGATAATTATGCTGTAGAATGATTACTGCCCTATGTAGTACTTTAATTCTTATGTGGTGTGAAACTTGATTGTAAGCACCCAGAGAATATGTACTAAGTTTACCATTTTTCAAGTTATAAAAATAAAATAAATATGGTAATAAAAAATCCAATTTATAGAAGATTATAAAACACAAAGCAAAAATCTCCCATTCTTTACTCCTAGTACTATTTAGCAGAGATAACTACATTTAGCTGTTTTTATTTCAAGTTCCTTTGGTTATTAGTTGTGTAATACTGAATATTATACTTATGTCCTGTTTTCTCAGTTTAATAGTATTCAACAGTATCAACTGACTGTATTATGAAAGATGAGAAAATTAGCTTACCCCTACCTCTTCTGCTATCTTTCCCTTTCAAAGTTTGCTAATTGAACTTTTATTTCTGTTTAATGTTACCTTTATTTTTATTTACATATATACACAAATATTTGCACACATTTATCATAAATATATAAATGTGATAATACGGCATATGTTTTTATCTTAATGCAGTTTTTTCTTTCTTTCTTTTTTTGCCTAATTTTCCGTCTCTTAATTCAGAAACACATTTATTTCCCATTTCAAAAATGTTTGTTGCTGTTGTTCAGTCACCAAGTTGTGTCAGACTCTTCACAGCCCTACGGACTGCTGCATCATGCCAGGCTTCCCTGTTCCTCACTGTCTCCCGAAGTTTGCCCAAGTTCATGTCCATTAAATTCGTGATGCCATCCATCCATTTCACCCTTTGTCGCTCTCTTCTCCTGCCTTCAAGCTTTCCCAGCATCAGGGTCTTTTCCTATGAGTTGCCTTTTCACATCAGTTGGCCAAAGTATTGTAGCTTCAGCTTCAGGATCAGTCCTTGCAATGAATATTCAGGGCTGATTTCCTTTAGGTTTGACTGGTTTGATCTCCTTTCTGTCCAAGGGACTCTCAGGAGTCTTCTCCAGCACCACAGTTTGAAAGCATCAACTCTTCAGTGCTCTGCCATCTTTATGGTCCAGCTCTCACATCCGTACATGACTACTGGAAAGACCATAGCCTTGACTATGCAGACCTTTGTTGGCAAAGAGATATCTTTATTTTTGACACACTGTTTAGGTTTGTCATAGCTTTTCTGCCTATTAAACAGCCAATTAAACCTTTTGATGTTTCTTCATGTGGTGCTAGAGAAGACTCTTGAGAGTTCCTTGGACAACAAGGATATCAAACCAGTCCATACTAAAGGAAATCAACCCTGAATCTGCATTGGAAAGACTGATGCTGAAACTGAAGCTCCAATACTTTGGCCACCTGATCCAAAGAGCCGACTCATTGGAAAAGATCCTCATGCTAGAAAAGATTGAAGGCAGGAGGAGAAGGGTGTGACAGAGGATGAGATGGTTGGATGCATCATCGATTTAGTCAACATGAACTTGAGCAAATGCTGGGAGATAGTTAAAGACAGGGAAGCCTGGCGTGCTGCAGTCCATGAGGTCGCAAAGAGTCAAACACGACCGAGCGACTGAATAACAACAACGTCATGATTTTATAATAATGTAAAACATACACATTGCTCAATGGATGAAGAGTTTCAGTTTTGCAAGATGAAAAATTTATGGAGATCTATTGTACAACAATGTGGACATACTTAACATTACTGAACTACATACTTAAAATGGTTAAAATGAGTAAATGTATAGCAAATTTTCACTTTGCGCAGTTACTACGTAAACAGATTTTTCTGACCACAGCTCAGTTAAGTAACACCAGTCTTCTAAGAACGTGGTTTGAATTTCAGTTGCCACAATATATTAACTGTGAATGCACGTATAAAGTACAAACTTCACTGCCAACTTGTTAGTCTACAAGTCACCTTGTAAATAACAAATATACATTATGATCATGACCAATCATGACACTTTTTTCAAAATCTGTTAGTGACTGATCACTTGCCTATTTTTTTATTCAGTGTGTTGACAGCAAAGCATGTAGTATATTGTTTTCTTGTCTCCCAATGGTAAAACTATGTAACATTTTGCGAAATGAATAATCAAAAATGAAAGTATACAACAAAAATGAAAGTGCAGGAAAAAATGGAAAGTCACAATGCTGAAGTGAAACTCCAACTGAACATGAAAATACTGGCCATGGGGATGCTGACCCTGCTGCCCTTTGAGAGACTCCAGCTACGCAGCCAGAGGGACTGAGTGATGGTGAACTTACCAACATCAGTAAAGAAAGTGATTGTGATCAGAGAACGGAGTCCCTGAGGAAATGACGCAAATAAAAAGAATTCACATTAAGGCATTTCTAGAGATATTTTGCAATATTAAAAGGATAAAACATCAGAAGGTGAATCAGTCTTTAAAAGAAGAATGACAGGAGTCCCTGGTGGCCCTGCCGTTAAGATCCTGGGCTTTCACTGCCACGGCCAGCGTTCAAACCCTGGCTGGGGAGCTGAGACTGGCCCAGAAGCATGGCATGGCCAAACACAGAGAAGGAGAGCAATGTTTGCCAAGGCATAGAAAAGAGACTTAGTCCATTATAGTGAGTTACCCAGTGGAGAAGGCAGTACTCTTCCAATCATCCTTGGTAAGTTTGTTTTAATAGGTTTTTTACAGTGAAATAAAATCATTTAATTCTTAATGATCCTAACATTTGAACTTAAAGTGTACTAAATATATCATTTTACATATGATAATTTCTCTATACTTTTATACCTAATTCTATATAATTGGGGCTTCCCAGGTGGCCCTAGTGGTAAAGAACCCTCCTGCCAGTATAAGAGACTTAAGAGACACAAGTTCAGTCCCTGGGTTGGGAAGATCCCCTGGAGGAGGGCATGGCAACCCACACCAGTATTCTTGCCTGGAAATCCCATGGACAGAGGAGCCTGGTGGGCTCTAGTCTGTAGTGTCACACAAAGCTGGATATTACTGAAGCGACTTAGTATGTATATGTAGCATTTATATGTGTAATTGACACTAAGAGAAGTAAAGTATTGACTAAATTTGTTAAGGGTTTCAGAACAATCATAGTTTTCTCTACTGATTATTAAATCAATGTGCAAGGTTTCAGTTGACACAGTCATTTTTTTATGATCTTACTCTACATGCAAAGAGATAATACTCGTAGTTTTTTTGTTCATTAGTTATTTTACAAAATTGAGATCGTGTTACCAACACTTTACTGCATTTTCCTCTTCTTGCTCATTTAGTATAGTTATGAGACACCTTTTAAACAGTTGAAGATTTCATAATATACATGTACTATGATTTCTTGAATATACTTTTATTAATGGCATGAAAAATGTTTTTAGCTTTGTGCCACAAAGATCACTGCTACAATAAACATTCTATAGTGTATTTTTAGGTACTGTTTATCCCTGGTGGCTGAGCAATATAGAATTCACCTGCAATGCAGTAGACATGGGAAATGTGAGTTTGATACCTGGATTGGGAAGATCCCCTGGAGGAGGAAATGGCAACCCACTCCAATATTCTTGTCAGGAATATCCATGGACAGAGGAGCCTGGTGGGCTGCAGTCTATAGGGTTGCAAAGAGTCAGATACGTCTCAGTGACTGAGACAAATGAGTATTCTTCAGTTCAGTTCAATTCAGTCGCTCAGTTGTGTCCGACTCTTTGCGACCCCATGAATCGCAGCACACCAGGCCTCCCTGTCCATCACCCACTCCCAGAGTTCACTCAGACTCACGTCCATCGAGTCAGTGATGCCATCCAGCCATCTCATCCTCTGTTGTCCCCTTCTCCTCCTGCCCCCAATCCCTCCCAGCATCAGAGGCTTTTCCCATGAGTCAACTCTTTGCATGAGGTGGCCAAAGTACTGAAGTTTCAGCTTTAGCATCATTCCTTCCAAGGAACACCCAGGGCTGATCTCCTTTAGATGGACTGGTTCGATCTCCTTGCAGTCCAAGGGACCCTCAAGAGTCTCCTCCAACACCACAGTTCAAAAGCATCAATTCTTTGGTGCTCAGCTTTCTTCACAGTCCAACTCTCACATCCATACATGACCACTGGAAAAACCTTAGCCTTGACTAGACGGACCTTTGTTGGCAAAGTAATGTCTCTGCTTTTCAATATGCTATCTAGGTTGGTCATAACTTTTCTTCCAAGTAGTAAGTGTCTTTTAATTTCATGGCCGCAGTCATCATCTGCAATGATTTTGGAGTCTAAAAAGATAAAGTGTGACCCTGTTTCCACTGTTTCCCCATCTATTTCCCATGAAGTGATGTAAACAGATGCCATTATCTGGTTTCATGTTCAAGCTCATTTTAGAAAAGGCAGAGGAACCAGAGATCAAATTGCCAACATCCACTGGATCATCGAAAAAGCAAGAGAGTTCCAGAAAAACATCTACTTCTGCTTTATTGACTATGCCAAAGCCTTTGACTGTGTGGATCACAATAAACTGTGGAAAATTCTGAAAGAGATGGGAATACCAGACCACCTGACCTGCCTCTTGAGAAACCTATATGCAGGTCAGGAAGCAACAGTTAGAACTGGACATGGAACAACAGACTGGTTCCAAATAGGAAAAGGAGTACATCAAGGCTGTATATTGTCACCCTGCTTATTTAACTTATGCAGAGTACATCATGAGAAATGCTGGGTTGGAAGAAGCACAAGCTGGAATCAAGATTGCCGGGAGAAATATCAATAACCTCAGATATGCAGATGACACCACCCTTATGGCAGAAAGTGAAGAGGAACTAAAAAGCCTTTTGATGAAAGTGAAAGAGGATAGAAAAAGTTGGCTTAAAGCTCAACATTCAGAAAACAAAGATCATGAGTATTCTTAAGTGCTATTTATTTCTATGGTACAGAAACTGTGGAACTCTTAGGTGTGACCTATGACTCATTTTTCCAATGAGTCAGTTCTTCGAATCAGGTGGCCAAAGTATTGGAGCTTCAGTGCCAGCATCAGTCCTTCCAATGAATATTCAGGACTGATTTCCTTGAGGATGAACTGGTTTGACTTCTCAAGAGTCTTTTCCAACACCACAGTTCAAAAGCATCAATTCTTTGGTGCTCAGCTTTCTTTATGGTCCAACTCTCACAACCATACATGACTACTGGAAAAACCATAGCTTTGACTAGATGGACCTTTGTTGGCAAAGTAATATCTATGTTTTTTAACATGCTGTATAGGTTGGTCATAGCTTTTCTTCCAAGGAGCAGGCGTCTCTTAATGTCATGGCTGCAGTCACCATCTTCAGTGATTTTAGAGCCCAAGAAAATAAAGTCTGTCACTGTTTCCATTGTTTCTCCATCTATTTGCCATGAAGTGATGAGACCACATGCCATGATCTTCATTTTTTAAAAGTTGTTTTAAGGCAGTTTTTTCACTCTCTTCTTTCACTTTCATTAAGAGGCTCTTCAGTTCTTCTTCACTTTCTGCCTTGAGAGTGGTGTCATCTGCATATCTGAAGTTATTGTTATTTCTCCCAACATCTTGATTCCAGCTTGTGCTTCATCCAGCCTGGCATTTCGCATGATATACTTTGCATATAAGTTAAATAAGCAGGGTGAGAATTTGGAAATTTGAGAATTCCAAATTCTCAATTTGGAACCTGTCTGTTGTTCCATGTCCAGTTCTAACTGTTGCTTCTTGATCTGGATACAGATTTCTCAGGAGGCAGGTAAGGTGGTCTGGTTTTCCCATCTCTTGAAGAATTTTCCACAGTTTCTTGTGATCCACACAGTCAAAGCCTTTAGAATAATCAATGAAGCAGAAGTAGATGTCTTCCTGTAATTTTCTTTTTTTTTTAATTTTATTTTATTTTTAAACTTTACAATATTGTATTGGTTTTGCCAAATATCGAAATGAATCCGCCACAGGTATACATGTGTTCCCCATCCTGAACCCTCCTCCCTCCTCCCTCCCCACACCATCCCTCTGGGTTGTCCCAGTGCACCAGCCCCAAGCATCCAGTATCGTGCATTGAACCTGGACTGGCAACTTGTTTCATACATGATATTATACATGTTTCAATGCCATTCTCCCAAATCTTCCCACCCTCTCCCTCTCCCACAGAGTCCATAAGACTGTTCTATACATCAGTTTCTCTTTTGCTGTCTTGTATACAGGGTTATTGTTACCATCTTTCTAGATTCCATATATATGTGTTAGTATACTGTATTGGTGTTTTTCTTTCTGGCTTACTTCACTCTGTATAATAGGCTCCAGTTTCATCTACCTCATTAGAACTGACTCAAATGTATTCTTTTTAATGGTTGAGTAATACTCCATTGTGTATATGTACCACAGCTTTTTTATCCATTCATCTGCTGATGGACATCTAGGTTGCTTCCATGTCCTGGCTATTATAAACAGTGCTGTGATGAACATTGGGGTACACGTATCTCTTTCCCTTCTGGTTTCCTCAGTGTGTATGCCCAACAGTGGGATTCCTGGAATTTTCTTGGTTTTTCTATGATCCAGTGGATGTTGGCAATTTGTTCTCTGGTTCCTCTGCATTTTCTAAATCCAGCTTGAACATCTGGAAGTTCTCAGTTCATGTACTGTAGAAGCCTAGCTTGGAGAATATTGAGCATTATTTGCTAGTGTGTGAGATGAGTGCAATTGTCTAGTAGTTTGAGTATTCTTTGACCTTGCCTTTCTTTGGAATTGGAATGAAAACTGATCTTTTCCAGTCCTTAGACCACTGTTGAGTTTTCCAAATTTGCTGGCATATTGAATGCAGCACTTTCAAAGCATCATCTTTTAGAATTTGAACTAGTTCAGCTGGAATTCCATCACCTACACTAGCTTTGTTTGTAGTGATGCTTCCTAAGGCCTACTTGACTTCACACTCCGGGATGTCTGGCTCTAGGTGAGTGATCACACCATCATGGTTATTTGGCTTATTAAGATCTTTTTTGTATAGTTCTTTTGTGTATTCTTGCCACCTCTCCTTAATATCTTCTTCTCCTATTAGGTCTATACAGCACAATGCAAATTTCACTCCCTTGTCATTAAGGTAATTATTCTTTTACTTTGCATTCTCACTGGAAATAGAAATTTGAACTCTCAAATTTTTGCCAGTTAGATAGGGTAAGGTTATATACCTTATTGTTAATTTGTGTGTGCTGAGTCACTTCAGTCGTGCTTGACTCTTTGCAACCCCATGCACTGTAGCCCCCAGGCTCCACTGTTCATGGGATCCTGTAGGCCAGAATCCTGCAGTGGGTAGCCATTCCCTTCTCCAGGGAATCTTCTCAACCCAGGGATCGAACCCATGTCTTTGGCACTGCAGGTGGATTCTATACTGTCTGGGCCACTAGGGAAGCCATTGTTAATTTAATGGATTGTTACTGCATATTGGAGAGTTTTATGTTTGTTGGTCATTTGAATTTGCCTTTTTTTGGTAAATAACATTTTTTGGGTCAATGAAAAAATTGATGTGTCCTTTTATTATTCATCTTGAGCTCTTTGTACATTGTAGTTTAAGTAGCCAGTAAAAGTAGAAATGAAAAGCTATTCGGATGGGGTCACAGCTTTTGTTATTAAGCAGCTAGAGCATGCATCAGCACATCCATAAGCTGTTGGTATAGGAAGAGGCAAGTGGGTCTGTAGAACAGAATAGCCTTCAGAGACAAAGCTACTTACATATGACAATTCATTAAATTTATTTTATTTGTTTACAAAAGTAAGAAAATGATGGATTATTTAATAAGTTTTTTGGTAAAATTGACTAGGCATACAGGAAAAGTCTAATTGGACCCTCTTCTAGCCAGAAAGTAAACTTCACATGAATTAAAATTATAGCTGTAAAATTTTAAAAAAGCATCCTTACACAAAACAGACATTGATAACAGACATGTGGACACAGCGGGGGAAGTAAAGGGTGGGACAAATTGGGAGCACCGCCCAGAAACATATATATTACCATATGCAAAATAGATGGTGAGAATTTGCCGTGTGACACAGGGAGTTCAACCCGATGCTCTGCGACAACCTAGAGGGATGGGAGGGGGTTCAGGAGGGAGGGGACATAGGTATAACCTGTGGCTGATTCATGTTGATGTATGGCAGAAACCAACACAATATTGTAAAGCAATTATCCTTCAAAAAAATCTAGCATACTCTATGTATAATTTACAGATAGGAAAATTTTAATTTATGGAAAAATGATGACATATATTTGAATAAAAATTTTTAAATTTTATACAGCAAAATCTATTTACAAAATCAATAAAAATGATGTGTGGATTATATGTAAAAATGTATACAAATTTGTATATTCATTACTGCTGCATAAAAAACTACCCATGTAATAGGTGTATAGTAATAAATAATGTAACAATAACACTTACTATCTCACAGTTTCCTTGGGTGAGGAATCTGGTGTGACTTAGCTCAGTGCCTCTGACTTAAGATTTCTCCTGAGATTGCAGTCGAATTACCAACCAGGATTTTGGTCTCATCTGAAGGCTCACCAATAGGGAAAGGATCACTTGCTGGCCTTCCTGGTTCACAATGCCAGGAAGCACGCAGGCTTAAGTTCTCAATCTTCTCTTAATCACCTAATCTCAAACTGATAGCCCCTCATTTCTGCTGTGTTCTGTTTCCTGGAAGTTAATCAATAATCCGAGCCTGCACTCAAGGTGAGGTGATGGCACAAAGGCGTGAACGCTGGAAGCAGGGGTAATTGTGGGCCTCTTAGAGACTGCTTGCTACGATAGGTTACCTCACAGTGGTTTTAAATAATATGCATACTTGAATCTCGTTTCTTAGATCTCAATCAGGCTAAAACTAAGGTGTAATAGAGCCCATTCCTTTCAGCATCTTTAGATGAAATCTCTCAACTAGCATAAAAGGAGGAAATTAATTCCTTTCACTTCTCTCAGCAGTTCCCCCTGCCATGTCTATCATTCACACTGTCAATGTTTATAACATTTGCCTGGCAAATATAATGAAATCTATTGATTATCTTCACCTGAAGGGAAGGAATAGACAGGACATCCTCTTCTCTCCCATCTTACAGGCTGAAGGAGGCTCATTCTGGTAGATAATCCCCACTCTAGATCCTTAGCCTCCTCTGGCAGGTTACCTCGTTTGTTTTTAATCTAGAGATGCTGATGAGGAAAATTGCACAGCTAATCTTTAGACTTTGCTTCATATAATCACCTTGATTTCCATCTCATTCTATTTTAAAACCGTCCAATACAGATTCTGAAGTCTCCCAGGGCTTGGCAGGAAATAACTGTACTTCTAACAATTCTTTAGCCACCTGATGCAAAGGGCTGACTCATTAGAAAAGACCCTGATGCTGGGAATGATTGAAGGTGGGAGGAGAAGGGGACGACAGAGGTTGGATGGCATCATTGACTCAATGGACATGAGTTAGAGCAAACTCCGGGACTTGGTGATGGACAGGGAGGCCTGGTGTGCTGCAGTCTATGGGGTTGCCAAGAGTCAGACACGACTGAGCGACTGAACTGAATTGACTCTTCCTATCAACTTTCTTGTGTAGGTTTTGATCTGTACATTCTTCCAATCCAAGTTACTCACACATATGCTGCAAACTACTCTGTATCTTCCCAGGTGGCACTAGTGGTAAAGAACTTGCCTGCCAATGCAGGAGACATAAGAGACAAGGGTTCACCCCCTGGGTGAGGAAGATCCCCTGGAGGAGGGCAAGGCAACCCACTCTGGGATTCTTGCCTGGAGAATCCATGGACAGAGGAACTTGGGCTACAGTCCATAGGTTTGCAAAGAGTCGGACACGACTGAAGTGACTTCACATGCACACATTCTCTGTCTTCCACAAATTCATTAAAATCTCTTGTCTGTTAAGGTTTCTGCTCTTGTTTTTGACTCTTTAGTCAATGTATTCTCCTATTGCTCCTATGCTAATAATGTAATTCTGAGAAGAACAGGAGCTGAATCCCTTCACTCAGTTGGTCACAGTGGAACAGAACCAACCCTATATATCTATAAGACAGTTAATGGATGATAGAATAAATTAATTAGTATATTAACAGTTGGAGGTGAATGTGATTGTATTAGTTTTCTATTGTTGTCATACAAATTACCAAAAACTTTTTGCCTGGAAAATCCCATGGACGGAGGAGCCTGGCAGGCTGCAGTCCATGGGGTCGCTAGAGTCGGACATGACTGAGCGACTTCACTTTCACTTTTCACTTTCATGCCTTGGAGAAGGAAATGGCAACCCACTCCAGTGTTCTTGCCTGGAGAATCCCAGGACGGGGGAGCCTGGTGGGCTACCGACTATGGGGTCACACAGAGTCGGACACGACTGAAGTGACTTAGCAGCAGCAGCAAACTTAAAACAGGGCTTCCCAAGTGATAAAGAACTTGCCTGTCAATGCAGGAGATGTGGATTCAGTCCCTGGGTTGTGAAGATCCCCTAGGGGAGGGAATGACAACCCACTCCAGTATTCTTGCCTGAAGAATCCCATGGACAGAGGAGCCTGGCAGGCTACAGTTTATAGGGCTGCAAAGAGTCAGACATCACTGAAGAAACTTAGTACGCACAGAAGCTAAAACAACAGAAACATTTTGTTATCTTATAATTCTGGAAGTCAGTTCAAAATAGGTCTCAACCAGGCTAAAACTAAGGTGTATTAGGGCCGATTCCTTTCTGGAGGCTCTAGGGGAGAATGCATGTTTACACTCATGCAAGATTTTGGCAGAATCCACATCTTACTGTTGTAGACTGAGATTCCCATTTATTGCTGACTGTCAGCTGAAGGCTCATCCCAGCTTCTACAGACCACTCACATGCATCAGCTGATGGTCCTCTCCCTCCATATTAAAGTAACTTCAGAGCAAGTCCCACTCAAGCTTCAAATCTCACCTGCCTCTTCATGTTATCATCACACTTCTACTGACTCTTTAGGCTTCTCCTCTGTTTTTAAGGCTCCACCCAAGTGATTAAGTATAATCTCATTATTTTAAGATCTACTGATTAGCAACTTTAATTCCATCTGCACCCTGACTTTTCTTTTGCTTTGTAAGGTAACATATTTACAGATTCCAGAGATTAGGACACAGACTTCTCTGTGGGGCCATTATTCCGCCTTCCACAGTGGTCAATGCATGAGTGCTAAGTTGATTCAGTCTTGTCTGACTCTTTGTGACTGATGGACTGTAGCCCACCAGGCTCCTCTGTCCATGGGATTCTCCAGGCAAGAATTTTGGAGTGGGCTGCCATTCCCACCTCCAGGGGATCTTCCCAACCCAGGAATTGAACCTGCATCTCTGCCTTGGCATTCTGGTTCTTGACCACTAGCACCACTTGGAAAGCCCACAGTGGTCAATGTCTATTGCCATTTACTATGAAGGCAATTGCACAATTCTATGGTTTGGGGAAAAGTTTAAGGGACAGTGATAGGACTTCAGTAAGTCTGTGAAGAAGGTAAGGAATATACTTGACCAAGAAGAGCAAGCTATTATGTAGGTGGCAGTGAAAAGGAAAGCATGAAACATTAATTCTTGAGCATACAGGTAGAATAAATAACTGTGGACAGGGTGTCCTTTGTCTTAGTGTATTCTACTTATAAGTAACTAAAATATTCTTATAGCAGAACTTATATATTTGCTTCATTTACAAATTAAGGCAAAGGGGTAGTTACTTCAAACAAATGTATACTACTAGGGCTAAAAGTTGGATGAAATGGTTGGATGCCATCACCAACTCAATAGACATAAGTTTGAGCAAGCTCTGGGAGTTGGTGATGGACAGGGAAGCCTGGCATGCTGCAGTTCATCAGGTTGCAGAGAGTCGGACATAACTGAGTGACTGAACTGAATTGAGGACTAAAAACAGGCATGGAAAAATTAATTTGGTAAGATTTGCAAAGATATTTCTGGGTAAACTGAATATATGAACCCTGAGACTTCAAATATGTTTCCTTAGAGAGACAACATATGTATGAAGATAGTGAAAATAACAGTTTGCTGGAATATATTGAAAATGATAATTTTGTTATACAAAATTTAATCTTCCCCTAAAATCATAAAATCCTTATTCCCATATTTGCAGTATAATAAAGCCAAGTGTCACATTCTGGGAAGTAGTAAATATCATTTTCTCCATTATAAAGAAAAAAGACTTTTTTTTCACAGAAAAATACCTCCATTAACAAATTTTGAGAATTTAATTGCTAATGCATACAGCCTAGAAAGGAAAGAACCTTGACAAATGAAAAAAGTTAATTTTTCATAATGGTCTGTAGATGAATTTTTCTATTTTACATGGTATAAGAAAAAATATACTTTAAAAATGTCCATTTATTGTTGTTATACTATCATTTATATTAGTAAGTTTGCATATTTCCAAATTTGTCTCAATTGTTTTACTCAATTCTTGCTTCTAATGCCAGATAAAGTAAATCTAAAAGATGGGTTCAGACTTTCATTTAGAAATTGATTGTACTACTGTACTATGAAGGCAAAAACAAATAAATAAAAATGTTCTATATTTTACTGATGAATATATTGGTGAACTCACATATTGGTAGTGCTAAGTTCGAGAAGGCAATGGCAACCCACTCCAGTACTCTTGCCTGGAAAATCCCATGGGTGGAGGAGCCTGGTAGGCTGCAGTCCATGGGGTCGCTAAGAGTCGGACACGACTGAGCGACTTCACTTTCCCTTTTCACTTTCATGCATTGGAGAAGGAAATGGCAACCCACTCCAGTGTTGTTGCCTGGAGAATCCCAGGGACGGGGAGCCTGGTGGGCTGCCGTCTGTGGGGTCGCACAGAGTCAGACACGACTGAAGCGACGCAGCAGCAGCAGCAGCAGCAGTGCTAAGTTCACTATCCTTAGTGCCTATTGAGTTGTCATGTTGCTAAGAAATGTATCTTTACCATGTTTAAATATTCATATAAACATGTTATATTCATATAAACATTGAAAGCTGATCTGAATATAAATTTGCTAGTATTTCCTACAAATTGCAGAACTCAATATGTGATCAAAATAAAAAGTGATTGTACATCACCAGGTTGAAATATGTACTTAATGTTCTTATTTGTAGTTCACAATCACAAAAGTTACAAAGTAGATTTCAAATATCTTTAGGAATGTTAATTTTATTTAATAAAATTCTTCTACATAATTTCTTTGTTCAGATGGAATTTCTAGGTAATATTATTTTTTAATGACTATAATATCATCCTGACATCAAGTGATGGTTGTGGGTTATGAGCATTTTTATAATGTCAGAATTTCAATATTTTAATTGTGAATTCTTAATAACATGAATTCATTCTTCTGTGCTAGCTCTGACGTCTTTTCTTTTACAAGTGAATACATAATTTTATTTTAAGCAGAACAGATTCAGTATTTATTCTCTTAAAATTACCATTTGTTTCATTTTTGTGCCTTTTATAAAGAGTATTAGATAAATTGAGAAAACTCAGTTTGTTTCAGGGCTTTATCAGAAAAAGAATAATGACTATGTCACCCCTTTATTCTTTCTAATTGTGCATATTTGAAGACTTCTCTATGTGCCATCTAAAAGGATAGCAAAATGAAAATCCTGTGAGAAATATATTTCTTCTGTTTTATAACCATAGATTTTCAATTATTGTGCACTCTTACTATATCTTTGCAAATTTCTTTTTTTCTAAAAACCACCACAATGCATAATTTGTGCCCTAAAATGAAGAGATAGCTCACTGTACACAAATGTTTTGTGTTTATGAGTCACTTTGTGGATGGTCCTGAAAGTTGCTAAGCGCAAGGCTGATTTAAATGTGAATGTGGGTTGATAAGCTAGCCTTACTTACTTGCTAAGGGACAGCTACCTTGTAAGACAAAGAATAAAAATAATACCCACAGAAAAATGGCAAACTATTATATAATATGAAAATTTGGGGTTTACTAATAATTAGTGATAAGAGAAAAAAGTCCCATGTGTGAATGCTTGAGAATTATTTACCAGGTATAATTTTCCAGTGTGAATGTTTGTAACTGTTTGTAAAATCTAAAGGGAAGTCAAGTGAAATGTGGAAGAATTAAGTGGAAGCTTTCAGGAAATAGCTGAGAAATTTGGGTCAAAGAAATGTTGCAGTATAATGTGATATGCCAGGAAGTCTATTAGAAATTGGACACAAGTTTTAATTCTTCTACATCACGTCTTAAGTCTCATTAATCCTTTCATGAAATGAAAAGTTGTACTCAACAGTTTTGGACCACATCCCTGGCAGAAGCTTAATGAACTAAGAACCCACTAAGACAGCAGCAGGAGAGTGTCAATCCTTGCATGAGATTAAGGATTCAGGCTTTAAATATTGGAAAAGAACTAGGTCTTAAGGCTTTTGTGTTAAGCTCTCTTTTTATTAATCTGATTGCCTGTCTGCTCTGTCTTCTTTAGAACACACCTCCTCTGACTTTTGACTTTGCCTGTTCTCCAAGCCACCCCACATGGAAGATGTATTTCATGGCTACTGGCATATTTTCTGTGTTGATATCTTCTGTTCAACCATCCGGATCCACTCTTCACCCTCTCCACCCAGCCCTGTGCCTTAGGAGGGTGGTCTGTATAGACTGCATTGGTGAGCTCCTCCTCCCCATGGCTTTCAGATATTTTCAGCTACAGAGAGACTTACCATGAGAATGGACGGAGGGGAAAGAAGCTGAAGTACA
This sequence comes from Bubalus kerabau, assembly GCF_029407905.1. Classification (NCBI taxonomy): domain Eukaryota; kingdom Metazoa; phylum Chordata; class Mammalia; order Artiodactyla; family Bovidae; genus Bubalus; species Bubalus kerabau. The sequence continues at coordinate 2,925,837 of NC_073635.1, read as the reverse complement.
AATTCTCCACAGAAGCAATAATAACCTTGTAGAAGGTGAAAACTGGTATATAAGGACAATGAAATTTAGCTCATTACAACGGCTATATAAAGGGCCACAGTGAAGAAACAAACTAAACCTGCACTATTAAACTTACAGGAGGGAGTGGTGACTAGGTATAAATCTCTGTAAAGGATCTCCGGGACAGAGAAAGGGACCCAGCCTACACAGTCCTTGCGGTGGCTGCATTCTCCAGCTCTAGGAGCAGCTGTTCTGAGACACAGGGTAGGTAGAAAAGAGAGAGAATGGGAGAGATTAGAGGCACTCTCGATTAACTTTAACTACTCAGAAGAAAAACAAGAAAGAATTAAGTCTTCAAAGAAGAATAAGAAGGCCTCTCTTTTTCTTTGTTTCTCTAACATCAAGAACTCCACCTAATCTTATTTTAATGTATACACTTTCCCCCAGGTCAAACCTTTACCCTTAGATCAATTAACATCATGTTTCTTGATCCCTTACATAAATAAGGGAGTCTCAATAAAACTTAATTTATGTAGAGTGTGTTACAACTTACATAGCTCTTCCAATAATGTGTTTATTTTATTCTCAAAATTACTTCATATTAACACTTATAGATGAGGACTTGACACAGATCACTTAGGTAACCCAACCAAGATCATAGTTAGTAAATTGCAGTACCAGGACTCAAACATTTCCTAAAACAGATTTTGTGAATTTCCCATTTCAACAAGTTAATCATTATATTCTTAAATTAGTTATTTATTTAAGAAGAACTTAATTACTCAAATCACTATCTGGAGGGCCAAGGAACGCCAAAAAAAGGAAAGAGGCCTGTAACTACAAACCTAACCAGTGTTTCTGGGATGAAAAAAGACGGGAGGGGTGCAGACAAATTCAAATTTATTTCAGTTTCTTACCGTCACTTAATGCTTAACCCTTTTCAATTTGGCTTCTCCCTCCACTACTCAACGTACCTCTTACTCTTATTAGAAACGCTGTTTTCTCAGGCCTCATCTTTCCATTTCAGTAGCATTTGCCACTTTTAATTCACTCTCTGTGGAGTTTTTCTTCCTCTTGGGTCCTTTTTCTTCTCTTAACCATAAAGGTGTACTACTCTCCTTTCTCTTATTTTTGGGGCATCTTGTCTTCTGTCATGACTTGAACTATCCTCTTGGGTTAAATCCTACATTTTTATTTGGCTCTAATCTTAAATTCTGTGCTATGTAGTCAGGGTAACTACAACCAATTTTCTCCAAATTCCAGCAACACTCTGTCCAAAATGGAACTGACAATCTTGCACACTCTCTACAACGACCCTTGAACAATGCAGATTTGAACTGTAGGGGTACTCTATTTAAATAGGCAGGTATGCCTATTTTAAAAATAAACACAACAGGACTATATGATCTCTGGTTATTTGAATCTGTGGTTGTAGAATCAGAATCATGGATGCTGACTGTAAAGTTATCCCCCCACTCTCAACTCTGGAGGAGTGGAGCCCCTGACTCCCTTCCCCACTCCGATTGTTGAATAGTCAACTGTACTTGCCTCCTCCTCTGACTTTCTTATTGCTTTAAAAGGCACTGCATCTGCTCAGCCACTTGAGCTGGAAACCACAGCTTCATCTCTAGTTCTGCCCTCTCCTTTTCCCCACATATCCAATCCATAAATTCAGAATATTCTGTCTTAAACACAATCTCCTGAAGTGTTCTCTCCATTCCCTTTCATGCTCCTGTATTATTGCTGTATTCTCCCACCTGGTCTCCTTTTTTTCTAACCATTTTTGCTGCTCCTAAATTTTATCTTTCCAAAGCATTGGTTTTACGTCTTACTACTACTTGTTTCTGGAAAAGGAGATGGCAACCCACTCCAGTATTCTTGCCTGGAGAATTCCATGGACAGAAGAGCCTGATGGGCTACAGTCCATGGGGTGACAAAGAGTCAGACACGTTTGAGTGACTTACACATTTTCAATGTTAGATTCTTAAGATGTTGCGGAAGAGATAGAAGACAATGCCTCTTTTTTTTAGGAAATTTTAAGATCTTTTTTTGTTGAAATATAAATTAGTATTTTATAGAACATAATGGGCTTCTCTTGTGACTCAGCTGGTAAAGAATCCACCTGCAATGTGGGAGACCTGGGTTTGATCCCTGGATTGGGAAGATCCCCTGGAGAAGGGAATGGCTGCCCACTCCAGTATTCTGGCCTGGAGAATTTCATGGACTGTATAGTCCATGGGGTCGCAAAGAGTTGGACACAACTGAGGTATTTTCACTCACACTCACATAGATATAAAAGCAGATATTGGCAGAGAAAATTAATGTCTCCAGTATAACAGGCTCCATTAAAACCCTCACCAGTCTCCTCTGTCCATGGGATTTTCCAGTCAAGAATACTGGAGTGGGTTGCCATTTCCTTCTCTAGGGGATCTTCCCCACCCAGGGATTGAACCTGTGTCTCCTGCATTGCAGGCAGATCCTTTACCGACTGAGCCACCATGGAAGCCCAGTATTTTCTAGAACATTATGGATATAAAAGCAGATATAGGTAGAGAAAATTAATGACTCCAGTATAACATTAGAGGCTTGACTATATAATAATTCATGAAAAAAAACCACAATTAATCCAAGTGCAGAATAAAAACGTTAAATCAAGAGGTGTGAAGGAATTAGGATTTTAATGCAAACCCAGCATAGCTTTAATTCCTTAAAGGAATGAAAACTCTATAGAACAAGTGACTTGAGCACATACCACCAAAAGATTTTGATGAATAAAATCTATTTGGGAAATAAGAAGATGACAAGGAAGTCAACACATCAGATAAGGGATAACTTTAGTTGAAAAGACATATATATTTGCAAGTAAGCAAAATATTCTATTAATATAAAGGATTAACACTAATCAGCAGAGTGTTAACAAATATATCAGGGGAAGAAATTACAAAGAAAGAAAGCAAACTTACTAATAAATAAGGGCAAGTACTAAATTATGTCCTTTGATACTGGAATTTAAAAAAAATTTTCTATAACAAGAAAAATGAAGAGATGTTTTTCCTAGTTAGAAATAGTGAAGATCTTGAAAAGGAACAATTGATAACAAGCATGATAAGGAATTTAGCTATTCTGGACACATAAATCTGCAGCCAAAAGTGACTAGCTGGTCAGAGGTGAAAAGCAATTAGGGAGTTTGTTCGGTTCCTTGTTAAAAGCTAGTAGATATCTTTGGAAATAATTTGTAGAAAAGAATTTTGTGCTGCTGAAGAGAAAGGTCAAGGAAGCAATGCAGAGGAAATGACCATCTGGGAAATATATTGTTAACTATTAGCAAAATAATGGTTTCTCCACTACAGGAGAAAAACTGTATTGGAAAAAAGTGGTTCCAAGAAAAATGAATAACAGCACATTATCAAGATAAAAGAATCCTATTCAGAATTATCTTTTCTATAAAATTATCTAGAAAATGTCTGGTATTTCAACATTCATAGTATTTTCATGCAGTCTTCCTGAACTTTTTATTGTACAAAAATGAATTTGATTTAGATAGAATGTGGTCAAGAGAAATCAAAGCTTTCTGACTGTAGTAAAGATTTTAAGGTGAAAATATGTCAGATACTTTTTGTACAAGCTACTTGAATTTATCAGTGAAAAAACATAATACTCAACTTTTAACCAAGCTGTTTTAGTAAAATTAAAGATTTCTAGATTGAAGATATCTGACATTTAGAAATATTCAATACAACAATTTTTAAGTCACAGCTGTTAATTTTTTTTTTAAATAAGTGCATTGGTTTTGGTTCCATTTGTAGCTTGACAATTCTTGAATAGCTTTGTTTGCTGAATGAAGTAAGTTTCAATTGTCAGACAAATGTGAGGGGAAAATTATAAACACTATGAATTTTAAATTTATGTTTGTTCTTTTTAATAGCTATGTCATATTCCACAGCAGTGAACCCCAGCCTTTTTGCCACCAGGGATTGATTCCGTGGAAGACAATTTTTCCATGACCAAGGGATGGGGGGGATGGTTTCAGGATGATTTGAGAATTTATTGCATACTTTATTGCTATTATTATTACATCAGCTCTATCTCAGATCATCAGGCATTAGATCCCAGCATCTGGGGACCCCTATTTTACAGTATCACTTACTTAGTTATTTTAAGTGGAAACATGTAGGTTATCTGGAACATAACCATAATAGTATTTGTTTAGATAATTCTTCATTCATATCAGTTTATCGTCTCTGCAGGAGTTGCTGATACTTGAAAAAAATCCCATGTTAAGCACTTTTACCTATAAAACAATTACATATATGAATTTCTCTTTTTACTACTTACAACTTCTCAATATACACATGAACACAAACACACACTCAGGCACACACACCTCACAGAGAACCAAGGGCAACACTGTGTTTAAATATCAAGGCTATGTAAATTATTTTAATTTAAAATCACTGGTTAGTTCCTTAATTTCACACACAAAAAACTGCTTGCTTTACTATCAGTTAAATGGCCTGACTGAATTGACTGTTCATTTTAGTTAAAATATTTGATCTGGTAGTCTAATATAAACACTGCCCTGGGGTCCCCCATTGGTGATTTTAGAGGATTCATTTATTTTGGAGATGCAACTTATATGCCTACCTAACAAAGCAGACAGAGCTCTCTGGGGAGGCAATTCTGGTGTGCCCAACAGTGATTCAACTCCAGTCACCTAAGTATACACTGAAAGACACTATCTAGAGACTAATGTTCCAAACCATCTCAAAAATTCAAATAATTCTGCAAAGAACAGACATGGCAGAAAGAGAAATCTCAGATAAATGGATTCTAGAGAGTTTATTAATTTGCAGAAGAAAAAGATGCTAAGTGTGACACCTAGTGGAATCACAGATATTAAGTGACTGTGCTTTCTTTGGGACAAACTGTTATAAACATCACTGGATAACTTCAGAAAGTTATTCAGCTGACAGTTTTTAAAGACCCTTACTCTTCAGTTGGCATCCCTGGTGGCTCAGTGGTAAATAATCCGCCTGCCAATGCAGGAGACACGGGTTCAGTCCCTGAGTTGGGAAGATCCTCTGGAGAAGGAAGTGGCAACCCACGCCAGTATTCCTGCCTGGTAAATCCCATGGACAGAGAGCCTGGTGGGCTACAGTCCATGCGGTTACAAAAGGATCAGACACGACTTAGTAAAAACAACAAATCTTCAGGTAAACAAAGTACACCTATTTATTTATTATAAAATTAAGCCGGGTGATGTGTCAAGGAAACCTCTATTTGTAACTATGTTTGCATTGTTTGTTTGTATAATATGGCCAAGATTTTGGAGAAGGAAGAACTTGACTGAGCTCCCCTCCTTCCATGGGCACACCAAAATTACAACTATCTATCGGGCAACTATCTATGAGAACAACCTGAAGACTAGCAGGGGAGGTTTTCCACAGATGGAGGTATAAGAAACCACAGTTAGAAGACGGGCGCAGGCTTGGTGTGGTTGCGACCCAGATCCTCAGATAGGCAGCACATAAATGGGAGGATAATCCTAAAGGAGCAAGTGGTACAAGCCCCACTCTGGACTCCCCAAGCCAGGGGTCCTGCTTCAGGAAGATGAGCCCCTGGAAGACCTGGCTTTACAGACTAGTGGGGCTTGGATACAGGAGAGCTGGGGAAAACATAGACTCTACTCTTAAAGGGTACAAGCAAAATCTCACACGCTTCCAGCCTCAGTGCAAAACAGTAAGTTGAAAGGATTCTGGGTCAGAGCCATTTGCTGATCTTGAGAGCCTCCTGAAAAGGCAGGAGACAACTGGGATTCCCCACAGGACCATAAGTGCTGGTGGCTGCCATTTTTGGAAGCTTGCTCTACAAAGAAGATATTGATGCTCTGTATGCAAGTGGCATTTTGAAATCCCCCTTTTAGCCCATTAACACAGGGAGCTTCCCTGCCCACCAGCATGGACTGTCCTTGGACCTGACCCCACCTACCACCAGCAGGCTGATGCCAGCTTCGGGGTCCCCCTGGTCCCACAGGTAGATCCTGCCACACAGCAGTGGGTCGGCAGCCACCACATGAGGCAGGGCCTAGCAGTCCCCTGCGCCATAGGCCAGCCCTGCCTACTAGTATACCCACCGTGGCCAGGCCTGCCACAACAGAAATGCCCAAGCAGCTCATATAGGAGATAATCCTGGAGCATATATACCTGATGACCTGAGGGGAGTATGCAACTGGGGCCCGTGTGATGTCTCCTCCATAAGACCACTACTCCAAATTGGGATACATAACTAACCTACCTAACATGTAAAACTAAACACAGAAAATTAGTCAAAGTGAGGTGACAGAGGACTATGTTCCAGATTAAAGGATAAGATAAAAACCTCAGAAAAAATACTAAGCAAAGTAGAGCTAAACAAACTACCTGATAAAGGGTTTAATGGAATGATTATAAAGATGCTCAATAAACTAAGGAAAAGAATGGATGAACACTGTGAAAACTTTGCAAAGAGTTTCAAAACATAAAGAACTAGATTGAAAGACTGCAATAACTGAAATAAAAAAATACACTAGAAGAAATCAATAGCAGATTAGATAATACAAAGGAATGGATCCATGAACTAGAGCACAGAGTGGTGGAAATAATCAAAATTGAACAGAAAAAGAAAAAAAAAGTTTTCAAATTGAGGATAGTTCAGGAGACTTCTGGAGCAACATCAAGCATACTAGCATTCACATTATAGGACCCCAGAAAGATAAAAGAAAGAGAAAGGGTCAGAGAATCTATTTGAAGAAATAATAGCTGAAAACTTTCCTACAGGACCAGGAAGCACAGAGAGTCCCAAACAAAGGAAACCCAAAGACGCCCACACCAAGACACTAATTAAAATGGCAAAAGTTAAAGATCAAGAGAGAATCTTAAAAGGACCAGGAATAAGCAACTATTTTGGTAGAGTGAAACTCCCATAAAACTATCAGCTGACTTTTCAGCAGAAACTTTGCAGGCAAGAAGAGAGTGGCAAAATATGTTCAAAGAGATGAAAGAAAAACAAACAAACAAAAACTATAACAAGAATGCTCTACACAGAAAGTCCATTCAGATCTGAAGGAAGAGGAAGAATTTTACAGACAAACAAAAGAGTTCAGCTCCATTAAACTGGATTGACAAGAGGTTAATCACAGAGGATGAACACTGAAAAGTTTGCAGAGTTTCAAAAGATAAAGAACTAGATTGAAAGACTGCAATAACTGAAATAAAAAAATACACTAGAAGAAATCAACAGCAGATTAGATAATACAAAGGAATGGATCAGTGAACTAGAGCACAGAAAGAGACTTCTGTAAGCAAAAGACTGCAACCAGAAATACGTAAATTATGAAAGGAAAAAAAATCTCATTGGTAAAGGCAAACATATAGCAAAGGTAGTAGACCAATGGTAAAGGCAAACATATAGCAAAGGTAGTAGACCAATCATTTATTAAGCTAGTAGGAAAGTTAAAAGACAAAGTATTAATAGCAAAATCATCTACACCCACAATAAGTAGTTAAGGGATATACAAAACAGTAATAGAAAATAAAACAACATTAAACATAGGGAAGTAGAGAGTAAAAATGCAAGGCTGTTCCAATGTGTTCAAACTTAAGAAACTGGACTTCCCTGGTGGTACAGTAATTGGAAGTTAACCTGCCAATGTAGGTGACATGAGTTCGATCCGTGGTCCAGGAAAACTGCACACACCGCAGGGCAACTAAGCCCGTGTGCCACAACTTCTGAGTCCACACTCCACGACTACTGAAACCCACGCCCCCTAGAGCCTATGCTCTGCAACGAGAGGAGCTTGTGTACCATGAGTGACCAGATGAAAATTAAGTACATACCCATGAACAATTAGTTAAGAGATATTGATCGAATCTATAGATTGCTTTGGGGAGTATGGTCATTTTAACAAAATTCATTCTTTCAACCCATGAACACATTATGCTTTTCCATTTGTGCTGTTTTCAATTTCTTTTTTCAGTATCTTATGGTTTTCCAAGTATAAGCTTTTACCCCCTTGTTTAGATTTATCCCTGGGTATTTTATTATTTTTATGCAATATGGCAGAAAGTGAAGAGGAACTAAAAAGCCTCTTGATGAAAATGAAAGTGGAGAGTGAAAAAGTTGGCTTAAAGCTCAACATTCAGAAAACTAAGATCATGGCATCTGGTCCCATAACTTCATGGGAAATAGATGGGGAAACAGTGGAAACAGTGTTAGATTTTATTTTTCTGGGCTCCAAAATCACTACAGATGGTGACTGCAGCCATGAAATTAAAAGACGCTCACTCCTTGGAGGAAAGTTATAACCAACCTAGATAGCATATTCAAAAGCAGAGACATTACTTTGCCAACAAAGTTCCGTCTAGTCAAGGCTACGGTTTTTCCTGTGGTCATGTACGGATGTGAAAGTTGGACTGTGAAGAAGGCTGAGTGCCGAAGAATTGATGCTTTTGAACAGTGGTGCTGGAGAAGACTCTTGAGAGTCCCTTGGACTGCAAGGAGATCCAACCAGTCCATTCTGAAGGCGATCAGCCCTGGGATTTCTTTGGAAGGAATGATGCTAAAGCTGAAACTCCAGTACTTTGGCCACCTCATGTGAAGAGTTGACTCATTGGAAAAGACTGATGCTAGGAGGGATTGGGGGCAGGAGGAGAAGGGGACGACAGAGGATGAGATGGCTGGATGGCCTCACTGACTCGATGGACGTGAGTCTGAGTGAACTCCTGGAGTTGGTGATGGACAGGGAGGCCTGGCGTGCTGTGATTCATGGGGTTGCAAAGAGTCGGACACGACTGAGCGACTGATCTGATCTGATCTGAAATAGGATTGTTTTCTTAATTTTTCATTCTGATAATTCATTGTTAGTGTATGGAAATGCAACAGATTTCTGTATGTAATTTTCTATCTTGAAACTTTGCTGAATTTACTTATTAGTTCTAATACTTTTTGGTGGTGTCTTTAGGATTTTATATGTATAGTATCACATCATCTGCAACCATATATATATATTAAACATTCTATCATATATGTGGAGCTATATATAATAAATAAATAATATTCCATTATATATAATATTTCACTCAGCATAAAAAAAGAATGAAATCTTGTTATTTGCAACAACATGGGTGGATATAGAGGATATTATTCTAAGTGTGATGTCAGACAAAGACAAATACCATATGATTTCACTTCTATGTGGAATTTAAAAAGCAAAACAAGTGAACACACAAATCAAAACAGAACCAGACTCACAGATATAGAGAACAAACTGCCAGAGGGGAGAAGGGTAAAGGGTTGAGTAAAATAGATGAGGGATATTAACAGGGACAAATTTCCAACTATAAAATAAATAAATCATGAGGATACAATATATAACATAGGGAATATAGTCAACAATATTGTAATAACTGTATTATAATGGTAACCAGCCAGTAACTTGTTATACTTGGTAACAAGTTTCCAAGTGTAACATGGTAACTGGACAGTAATGTGGGGATCATTTTATAAATACATGAAGATATCAAATCACAAACTATCACAATAACACTAATATAAAATTGTATGTTAAAAAGAAAGAAAATAATAGTAAGATTGGAGACCTAAATGCAACCATATCAATTAAATAAATAAATACTTTGGGGGGAGAAAAGTAGAAGGTTTTATTTTTAAATGTTCCTGCTTAATCCAAACATTCAGATATCACTTTCTGCAAATCACCAACGGTACTAAAATTAAAGGCAGGAGTGCTAGCTAAATCAGAACATTTAAAGGAATGATTGACATACTTGACAATCTAATGGAGGCAGAGAAACCATAGAATTAAATAAAAGAAAAAGATAAGTGACAAGCATAGGGAAAAATGTTCTGATGGCATGAAAAAGCTTATATTAAGAAGGCAATGTAAAATCAAAATGGACTGAGGATATGACTGATGAATCTAGAGAAGGTCTTTGCCACCCCATGGACTGTAGCCCTCCAGGTTCCTCTGTCCATGGGATTCTCCAGGCAGGAATACTAGAGTGGGTTGCCATGCCCTCCGCCAGGGGATCTTCCCAACCCAGGGATCGAACCCGGGCCTCCCGCATTGCAGGCAGATTCTTTACAGTTTGAGCTACCCTAAAAATGACCAGTAAACATTTAATCCAATAGTCAAAGACATACAAAGTAAAATACCAATGCAATATTATTGTTGATCCATTGTGGATAAAGAAAAATTGCTAACTCCTCTGATTGGACAGAGTGTGGATAAAGGGGACTCTCATACACTGGACTATACACAAAAGAAAAACTGGTACTTCCAGCATAAGAGAATATCAGCTTGGTAACAAGTTTCCAAATGTAAAATGTGCATACACTTTGAACTAGAAAATCTGTTCCTAAGGCTTTTTTTTTTTTAAAGAAATGATGTCACAACTGATCAAAATTCATTTCTGCACTTTTTAAACTTAGAATCATGTAGGTCTTTATTTTTCATTGGCGTATAATTGCTTTACAATGCTGTGTTAGTTTCTGTGGATCAACAAAGTGAATCAACTCTATGTATACATATCCCCTTCCTCTTTGACTTCCTTCCCACTCCACCCCCATCCATCCGTCTAGGTCATCACAGAGCACTGAGCCGAGCTTCCTGTTCTTTATAGCAGGTGTCCCCCAGCTATCTATTTTATGCCTGGTATGGCACCCGACTCCAGTACTCTTGCCTGGAAATTCCCATGGGCGGAGGAATCTGGTAGGCTGCAGTCCATGGGGTCTCTAGTTGGACACGACTGAGCGACTTCACTTTCACTTTTCACTTTCATGCTTTGGAGAAGGAAATGGCAACCCACTGCAGTGTTCTTGCCTGGAGAATCCCAGGGACAGGGGAGCCTGGTGGGCTGCCGTCTCTGGGGTCGCACAGAGTCGGACACGACTAAAGTGACTTAGCAGTGCTAATTTCCCAATCGGTCCCACTATTAATATAGTGTAATATGTCTACACTATATTAGCAAAAACTTGGCAATCAAAATGTCCATCAGAAGGGAATTAGGTAAATGTATTCTGGAGTCACCATATAGTAGAATATTTTATAATCATTAAAAATGTTGGTGGATGACAGATGGATGAATTGTATATTGTATACATATACAATGGAACGGAATAATGCTATTTGCAGCAACAAGGGTGCAATTAGATATTATCATATTAATAAGCAGAAAAAGAAAGACAAATGCCATATGATATCGCTTATATGTAGAATCTAAAATATGACACAAATGAACATACGTTTGTTAACAGAAACAGAATCGCAGACCTTAGAGAACACACTGGTGATTGCCAAGCAGGAAGGGTTTGGGGGAGGAATGGAGTGAGAAGTTGGGGTCAGCAGATATAAGCTTTTACATATTAAAATGGATAAACATCAAATTCATAGTGCATAACACAGCAAACTGTATTCAATACCTATGATAAACCATAATGAAAAAGAGTATTTTTTAAAAAATATATATTATATATATATATAATTCAATCACTTTGCTGAACAGTAATAATTAACACAACATTGTAAATCAACTGTACTTCAATAAAAACTATTGATGGAGGTTTATATGAACAGAGATAAATTGTGGTGATATTAACCCAGGTTCTCTCTCCACCTATCACTAAATCAATGGGTTTATTGGCTCAGGAAAAGAACAAATTAAACTTAATACATATGTATGTGAATGAAATTTTAAACTTAAAGTTAGAAAGCTTAGGCTTAAAGAGCTGGACTTTGTGAGAGGAAGATGTTTAGTTTGAAAAGTTTGGTTGTTCATATTAGAAGTCGAAGTCTTAAAGTGTTAAAACAAGTGATAGATTTGCAAGAGTAACTGTCTAGTGAGTTTTTCTCCTTTCTGGGTAAAGAAGCAGCTTTATTTTTCACAGAGAGAGAGTAGAGTAACAAACCTGGCTGCTATCAGTGTTCTCTGAAAAGGAATATAATTCTCTGCATTCGTGTTGACCAACCTTTGGCAGTGGGGTGAGTGGGGAGAATAGGAATCCAATTTCAATTAAGGCGTACCCGTGAAGAGGGTGCCTATGCTTTACTTCTCTAGGTACAGCCTTTAAAGAAGCTCTATGTTCGGTATGGGTATTAGTTTCAAATTGCTGCTATAACAAATTACCACAAGTTGGTGACTTAAAACAATACAATTTAGTACCTCATAATCCTAGAGGTCAGAAGCACAAGATCAGTCTCAGTGTGTTAAAATCAAGGTTGTTGTGGAATCTACATTCCTTCTGAAGGCTTTAGGGGAGAATGTATTCCTTGCCTCTTTCAGCTTCTAGAGATTTCCTTCGCTCATAACCCTTTTCTCATTTCTAATGCCAGCAGTGTAGCATCTTCCAGCATCCCCCTCTCTGTTTATCTCCTTTGCAGCTTCTGATCTTCGTACTTCCCTTTTCAATAAGGCTCTTACGATTATGTTGGGCCTACCAAGATAATCTGATATAATCTATGTCAAGATCTTTAACTTAATCACATCTGCAAAGTCCCTTTTACTACGTAAAGTATCATATTTGTAAGTTTGAGAATGCACATCTTTGAGGGCCACTGTGGCATGGTGCCCGAGCAGTGGAATAGCAATGCCTGTGTTAGGTGTGTCAGCAGTAGTCCCAGGGCTGATCTCAGTTTGGCATTGGGAGGTGATTGAGAGGGTGCAGATGATGTTATGCACTGGATGCTTGTGTAATGCAATTCACCTATGACATCCTGACCCTGAAAAGTGACAGTGTTAGGAGGTGTGGCTTTTGGGAGGTGATTTGGTAATGAGGGTGGAGTCCTCATGAATGGTATTAGTGCCCTTATGAAGGAGGCTCCAGAAAGCTCCCTGGCCCCTTCTACCATGTGAGGACATGGTAAGAAGACAGTTGTCTACAAACCAAGATGTAGGCTCTTAACAGACACTGAATCTGCTGACACCTTGATTTTGGACTTCCCAGCCTCCAGAACCGTGAAAAAGAAATGTCTATTGTTTAAGCCACACAGTCTATGGTATATTTTGTTTTAACAGACTAAGGCAGATGGGTTGGTGGGCAGACTTGAAGAGACCTTGTGTTTGGGATAAAGTGGATGCAGAATACACAATCTGACAGCCAGCTGTCAGGGAATGATTCCAACTCTCTTACCAGACATAGCAAGAATGAAACCTACTGCCTAAAGGGCAGATAAAAGGCAGCATAAGACAGAGGAGCATCATTAAGGGTCTAACCTTGTTCTTTCTGCTTAGACCCTTAATGATGCTCCTCTGTCTTATGCTGCAGATGATTCATAGCCCTTGACCATTAACTGAAAAATCACCATGGGTGAAGTGATTGAGAAAGAGAGAAAAAATCCCAAATTGCTGTGACTATGTCAAACCATAAGCAACCAATAAAACAGTGAACTAACAGAGTCCACATGAATTGCCCAGATGGACTTTTCTACTAGTTGTGGGTCTTAAGATAAATTAAGCAGTAAAATTGTAAGTTTTGTGCACTTTAGTAAATATTTTAAAATTTATAACTAAAACCTATATTTATTAATATGTAAAGATGTCTAATTTATTTTATAAAAAATGCACTATAAAATGATATGTGTTATCGTATTTTAATTGTTACATTATTTGGGTTTTTTTGGGAAGCTATAGCTATTTGTTTAAATTTTATTTATTTAGTTTTGGCTGTGCTGTGTCCTCATTGCTCTGTGGGCTTTTCTGCAGTTGTGGCGAGCAGGGACCGCTCGCTTGTTGCTGTGTGCCGGGTTCTCATTTCAGTAGTTTCTCCTGCTGTGGAGCACAGGCTCTAGGGCGTGTGGGCTTCAGTAGCTGTGGCTCCCCGGCTCTAGAGCACAGGCTCTGTAGCTGTGGCACATGGGCCTACTTGCTCCATGCCATGTGGGATCTTCCTGGACCAGGGATCGAACCCATATCTCCTGCATTGTTAGGTGGATTCTTTACCACTGAGTCGCCAGGGAAACGCTGTTATATTTTATTTACATTTGTTTATGCATAGAAAAATGTCTTAAAGAGGATGCTTCTAATTAAACATGGGTATTTCTAGGTGATTGGATGATGTGATTTTTTTGTACTTTTTTCTTTACATCTCTCCAATCTGTGCAGTTATTTATACAATGAGCATGTTTTGTTTAAATAATCAGTAAAAATAATAAAGCTATTTCCACTTAGCAAAAGTTATGATAAAGGATGCGTGCTTGCTAAGTTGCCTCAGTTGTGTCTGTCACTTTGTGATCCTAAGGACTGTAGCCTGCCAGGCTCCTCTGTCTGTGGAATTCTCCCGGCAAGAATATTGGAGTGGGTTGCCATGTCTTCCCCATTTATTTTAGATAGTAAGAAGTTGTGGAAAGAACACTGAACTTGCTGCTGGCAAAATGAGATCAGGTGTCACTTTTTAGTGTACTAATCATGTGACTTTGGACAAGCCACCTATGGTTTCTGGGCCCCGTCTGAAAACTGAGGACAATGATGCTAGCTATTCTACCTCACAGTGGTACCATGTAGAATGCATTGGGCTTGACATTTAACGTGTTCAGATCAGATCAGATCAGTCGCTCAGTCGTGTCTGGCTCTTTGCGACCCCATGAATCGCAGCACGCCAGGCCTCCCTGTCCATCACCAACTCCCGGAGTTCACTCAGACTCACGTCCATCGAGTCAGTGATGCCATCCAACCATCTCATCCTCCGTCGTCCCCTTCTCCTCTTGCCCCCAATCCCTCCCAGCATCAGAGTCTTTTCCAATGAGTCAACTCTTTGCATGAGGTGGCCAAAGTACTGGAGTTTCAGCTTTAGCATCATTCCTTCCAAAGAAATCCCAGGGCTGATCGCCTTCAGAATGGACTGGTTGCATCTCCTTGCAGTCCAAGGGACTCTCAAGAGTCTTCTCCAACACCACAGTTCAAAAGCATCAATTCTTCGGCACTCAGCTTTCTTCACAATCCAACTCTCACATCCATACATGACCACTGGAAAAACCATAGCCTTGACTAGACGGACCTTTGGTGACAAAGTAACGTCTCTGCTTTTGAATAAGCTATCTAGGTTGGTCATAACTTTCCTCCAAGGAGTAAGCGTCTTTTAATTTCATGGCTGCAGTCACCATCTGTAGTGATTTTGGAGCCCAAAAAAATAAAGTCTGACACTGTTTCCACTGTTTCCCCACCTATTTCCCATGAAGTGATGGGACCAGATGCCATGATCTTTGTTTTCTGAATGTTGAGCTTTAAGCCAACTTTTTCACTCTCCTCTTTCACTTTCATCAAGAGGCTTTTGAGTTCCTCTTCACTTTCTGCCATAAGGGTGGTGTCATCTGCATATCTGAGGTTATTGATATTTCTCCCGGCAATCTTGATTCCAGCTTGTGCTTCTTCCAGTGCAGCGTTTCTCATGATGTACTCTGCATATAAGTTCAATAAACAGGGTGACAATATACAGCCTTGACGTACTGCTTTTCCTATTTGGAACCAGTCTGTTGTTCCATGTCCAGTTCTCACTGTTGCTTCCTGACCTGCATACAGATTTCTCAAGAGGCAGATCAGGTGGTCTGGTATTCCCATCTCTTCCAGAATTTTCCACAGTTGATTGTGATCCACACATTCAAAGGCTTTGGCATAGTCAATAAAGCAGAAATAGATGTTTTTCTGGAACTCTCTTGCTTTTTCCTTTAATGTGTTATCTAACCCTCAAAACAACTCTTGGGGTGGCTATTATTAACAGCCTCATTATACAAAACCAAATACAGAGAATATGTATTACAGTTCTTTGAAAAATAGAAACCTAAGCTCTTCTTGCAATATCTTCAAGAAGAAACTCTTGCAGTGCTCTCTGTGTTTGTGGATGTCACATACAAGCTCTTTAAACAGTTTACATATAAATTGATTCCCAGCATGATGATCAACTTCCTTTAAGATATTCAGCAATTTGAAGAGAGATCTGAGAGTTCCCCTCATGAAGACAGCCTCTTTAAAACTAGGTTTTTCAGTGATATTCCTTCTGTCACTGCCAGCACACTTGATTTAAACTTTGCTCCTGAGAAATAGGCTGTTGAATGAAAGTATCAGTTATATACCTGTGTTTACTAAATTTGAGGTGGTTCCCAAAGCAGTTCTCTGTGTGTATTTGTATCACATAAACATATAGGTTTTATATATGTATACATACATATATTCAAATTAAGTGCTCAGCTATCATAAATTACCTAGTACTCCAGTTAAGATGAGATATATTATGGCATGGATATAAATGAGGAAACTAGAATCAGGAATATGGACCAAGTATATTACCATATGAAATTAAAGTGGCTAGACTAATTCTATATAACCTAATTAGAAAAATGAGTACAAATTCACTCTTTTTTACCTAAAACCTTTGAGGCTACAAACATTTTAGAATTCAGAGATTTTTGAATTTCAGAAAGATAATCAAATGCATATAACTTATGTAATGTGCTGATGTATAATATAATGTTCCCAACAGGTCTTTGCCCTGTAATCAAGCACATTGTTATTTCTGCAGAGAAATGAATAAATATTCATGCTAACTAGGGTAAATAGTCTTTAAACAGTTGTATATCAGTTCACACTTTGCTGCCAAGTGAGTTTGCCGCAAACTTAGGAAGAACTTTTCAGTTCAATTAAATGGGGTGCTTCTGTTTCCAACTTGTTTTCAGGTTTTCATTTACTCATTTTCCTGCTCTTGCGATGTGCTGAGAGGGGTTCACAGTTGTAGAAAGAGATAATGTGAAGGCGCCACGTTGACTCCTATCTGAAGCATGATCACTAATGGCAGTAAGAAAGTTGTCTACAGGAAAGAGGTGCTTGCTCCACAGCATCAATGGGTATATGCTCCGAGGATGAATAAAGCGTATCTGTGTCACTGCATGGAAAGAGCTGGTAAACAATTTCCCATGTTAAAGCTTTTAGAAGCCTTTCACTTGTGTGAACATCTAACTCTTGACCTCTGCTCTATGGGCTTTTGCTAATGGTAATGCTTGTTAGCTATTTCAAGTTCTGATGACCCAGTTACAGTTACTGGCAATGTTGATACACTTAGGACTATAGATATTTTCATAATTTGATGATTATGAGAGTAAGGTGTGTAAAGGGTGTATTTTTCCTGGATTTGGTAGAACATTTCCATTAGCAATAGGTCAAACATAAAGACTGACATGAGATTGGAAAAAAGTTTTCCAGTGATGATGTTGCTGTTCAGTTGCTAAGTCGTGTCCAACCCTGGGACCCCATGGACTGCAGCACACAAGGCTCCTCTGTTCTCTACTATCTCCTAGAGCTTGTTGAAATTTATGTCCATTGAGTTGGTGATGCTATCTAACCGTCCCATCCTCTGCTACCCCCTTCTTTTGCCCTCAATTTTTCCCAGCATCAAGGTCTTTCCCAATGAGTCAGCTCTTCATATCAGGTGGCCAAAGTATTGGAGCTTCCACTTCAGCATCAGTCCTTCCAATGCTTATTCAGGGTTGATTTCCTTTAAGATTGACTGGTTTGATCTTCTTTCAGTCCAAGGGACTCTCACGAGTCTTCTCCAGCACCAGCTGTGACTCACACTTTTGTCTACTTCAAAAGAAATCATATGTATAAGTGTTGATGTCAGTGCTTAGGATCTAATAATGGATAGGATATCCATGAAGGATATAATGAGGAGAAAGTTTACAGAAACAGTCCTCTCTCTACCTAACCCTCCTCCACAAATCTTCCAACTACTCTGTCAAACTAGATCCAACTGTGATTGAAGAGAATAGGCGTCTGGCATTTTTTTGTCTCAAAGAAGGAGCCTCACAATGGCAGGTTATTGTAGAAAAGTCAATCTGGGCAATTCATGGTGGACTCAGTCAAGTGTTTCCTTATTTACCCATGATTTAACATACTTACAGAATTTTAAGGCCTTTCTGTCTCTTTTCTCCTTCCCTTCGCTCAGGGTGATTTTTCAGCTAAAGGGCAAGGGTTTTGAATCATCTGGGCAGCAGAGAGGACAGGATTTGGTCCTTGATGATGCTCCTTGATCCTATGCTGCCTTTTATTTGTTCAGTGGCCTCTACTCTTGTTACATCTGCTAAGATGGCTGGAGCAAAGGTTTGGTAGAATCTCTCAACAATCTTGAAAGAGCTATTATCCTACTAGGAATGGGGAAACAGACCCAGAAAGGTTAGGTACATTTTGCAAGGATCATGTAGGCATACATTGTCTATTAAGCTTCTAGAGATACCTATGCTTTATTAAATTACACATAAAAATATGTAGGGATACTTCTTAAAGTCCCCTTCATGGATCACAGCCTTGTTGTGGCAATGGGACTTGTATAACTCAGTGAAGCTATGAGCCATATCATGCAGGGCCACAACACAGACTGGGTCATAGTGAACAGTTCTGATGAAACACTGTCCACTGGAGGAGGAAGTGGCCGACCACTCCTGTATTCTTTCTGAGAGAACCCCATCAACAGTATGAGAAGGCAAAAAGATATGACACTGGAAGATGAGCCCCATATCTTCCATATGACACTGAGATGAGTTCAGAAGATTTCCAGTGTGCTACTGGGGAATAGCAGAGGGCAATTATGAATAGCTCCAGAAAGAATGAAGCAGCTGGGCCAAAGCAGAAACAATGCTCAGTTGTGGATGTGTCTGGTGGTGAAAGTAAAGTCTGATGCTTTAAAGAACAATATTGCATAGGAATCTGGAATGTTGGGTCCAAGAATCAAGGTGAATTGGACATGGTCAAGCAGGAGATGGCAAGAGTGAACATCGATATCTTAGGAATCAATGAACTAAAATGGATGGCAATGGGTGAGTTTAATTCAGATGACCCTTGTATATAGCACTGTGGGCAAGAATCCCTAGAAGAAATGGAGTCAACAAAAGAGAATGATGTCAGTTTGTTTCCAAGCCAATCAACATCACAATAATCCAAGTCTATGCTCCAACCACTAAAGACAAAGAAGCTGAAATTGAATGATTCTATGAAGATCTACAAGACCTTTTAGAACTAACATTAAAAAAAAGTCCTTTTCATCATTGGAACACAAAAGTAGGGAGTCAAAAGATCCCTGGAGTAACAGGAAGTTTGGCCTTGGACCACAAAATGAAGCAGGACAAAGGCTAACTGAATTTTATCAAAAGAGCATACTGGTCATAACAAGCATACTTTTCCAACAACACATAAGAATACTCTATACATGGCCATCACCAAAAATAGTCAATACTGAAATCAGATTGATTATATTCTTTGCAGCCAAAGATGGAGAAGCTCTATACAGTCAGCAAAATCTGGAGCTGATTGTGGCTGAGCTCATGAGCTCCGTATTGAAAATTCAGGCTCAATTAAAGAAAGTAGGGAAAACCACAAGGCCATTCAGCTATGACCTAAAGCAAATCACTTATGATTATGCAGTGGAGGTGATGAATAGATTCAAGGGATTAGATCTGGCAGACAGAATGTCTGAAGAACTATGGATGGAGGTTTGTAACATTGTTCAGGAGGCAGTGAACAAAATCATACCAAAGAAAAATAAAGGCAAAAAGGCAAAGAGGTTGTCTAAGAAAGCTTTACAAACAGTTGAGAAAAGAAAAGTGAAACAGAAGGGAGAAAAGGAAAGATATACCCAACTGAATGCAGAGTTCCAGAGAGTAACGAGTAGAGATAAGAAGACCTTCTTCAATGAATAATGCACAGAATAGGGCAAAACAATAGAATGGGAAAGACTAGAAATCTCAAGAAAATTGGAGACATCAAGAGAACATTTCATGCAAGTATGGGCTCAATGAAGGACAGAAATGGTAAGGACCTAACAGAAGCAGAAGAGATTAAGAAGAAGTGGCAAGAACACACAGAAGGACTATATATAAAAGGTCTTAAAGACGCAGATAACCATGATGGTGTGGTCTCTCACCTACAGCCAGACATCCTGGAGTATGAAGTCAAGTAGGCCTAAGTAAGCATTACTATGAACAAAGCTAGTGGAGGTGATGGAATTCCAGCTGAGTTATTTAAAATCCTAAAAGATAATGCTGTTCAAGTGCTGCACTCAACATGTCAGCAAATTTGGAAAACTCAGCAGTGGCCACAGGACTGGAAAAGTTCGATTTCCATTCCAATCCCAAGGAAAGTCAACAACAAAGAATGGTCAGACTGCTGTAAAATTGCATTACACATGCTAGCAATGTCATGTTTAAAGTCCTTCAAGCGAGGCTTCAGGAGGACATGAACTGAGAACTTCCAGACGTACAAGACGGGTTTAGAAAAGGCAGAGGAACCAGAGATCAAATTGCCAACATGTGTTGGATCATGGAGAAAGCAAGGGAGTTCCAGAAAAAACAGCTACTTTAGCTTCATTGACTATACTAAAGCCTTTCACTGTGTGGATCACAAAAAACTGTGGAAAATTTTTCAAGAGATGGGAATACCAGACCACCTTACTTGCCTCCTGAGAAACCTGTATGTGGGTCAAGAAGCAACAGTTAGAACTTGACATGGAACAGCAGACTTGTTCCAAATTGGGAAAGGAGTACATCAAGGCTGTATATTGTCACCCTGCTTATTTAACTTATATGCAGAATACATCACATGAAATGCTGAGCTGGACGAAGCACAAGCTGGAATCAAGATTGCCAGAAGAAATAGCAAAAACCTCAGATATGCAGATGATAACACTCTAACAGGAGAAAGTGAAAAGGAACTGAAGAACTTCTTGATGAGGGTGAAAGAGGAGAGTGCAAAAGCTGGCTTGAAACTCAGCATTCAAAAAACTAAGATCGTGGCATCCAGTCCTATCACTTCATGGCAAATAGGCCGGGGATAAGTGGAAACAGTGACAGACTTTATTTTCTTGGGCTCCAAAATCACTGTGGACAGTGACTGCAGCCTTGAAATTGAGAGACACTTGCTCCTTGGAAGAAAAGCTATGACAAACCAAGACAATGTATTAAAAAGAAGAGACATCACTTTTGCCAACAATGTTTCATACACTCAAAGCTGCGGTTTTTTCCATTAGTCATGAACAGATGTGAGAATTGGACTATAATGAAAGCTGAGCTTGGAAGAACTGATGCTTTTGAATTGTGGTTCTGGAGAAAACTCTTAAGAGTCCCTTGGCCTGCAAGGAGATCAAACCAATCAATCCTAAAAGAAATAAACCCTGAATACTCATTGGAGGGACTGATACTGAAGCTCTAGTACTTTGGCCATCTGATGCAAAGAGCTAACCTATTAGAAAAGACTGTGTTACTGAGAAAGATTAAAGGCAAAAGGAGAAGGGAGGCAGAGGATGAGACGGTTAGATAGAATCACTGACTCTTTGATTTGAATCTGAGAAAACTCTGTGAGATAGTGAAAGACAGGGGAGCCTGGCATGATACAACCTATATGGTGGCAAAGAGTCTGACATGACTTAGACTAAACAACAAATTCTTATAGGAATAAAATGTACAAAATAGGCTCAATTTATGATTAGAAATAGACTAAAGAAGAATGAAAAAAACAAGAATGATTAAAACACCTTCCATATAGTCAACATGTATATTATTCCTATAGGTTTGGTATGAGAAAACATTGTATAACTGTGTCTGTACTCATCTAAAGTGACAAGAGACTAGGAGATAAAAATCTCCTAAACATAAACAGCTGTTTTGTTTCCAGTGACAGTGCAAAAAGCTAGGGAAAATCTATACTAGGTAGTTTAAATTACTTTATTGAGGCTGACTTTGAGTGATTTGGCTCTTATTCTGTGCTAGCAAAAATGCCTCTGTGGAATATTAAATTGTGAGAAATTTAGGAAAGTAAATAAAATTTTATTTAAAAAATTATGGAGTAAAAAAAAAACTATGTGTTTTATTTCCTTTTCTTTCATTTAAACTCATACACCCACAGTCCACTCACCTTCACTCACCTTCACACACATAACCCACACAAAATATATATGGAATAAGTATTTTCCAAATCTAATCACAAATAACACATTTTCTAATGAGGGTTGTCCAGGCATTGTTATAGGCTTGTAGGGAATAACATTTTAGTTTAAAATCCTCTAAGCAGACCATATGCCAACTGGTCTTATTAAACAAATGTTTGTCCCTATAGAAGACTCAAGTCCTCTTCATTAGCTTTTCATTAAAATGGTGAACTGAATGAATTTTTCAAGACACATACTAGTTAAATGGCTTGTTTTCCATTTTGATGTTTCCCTTGGGCTTCCCTGGTGGCTCAGAGGGTAAAGCATCTGCCTGTGATGTGGAAGACCCAGGTTTGATCCCTGGGTCAGGAAGATCCTCTGGAGAAGGAAATGGCAACCCACTCCAGTATTCTTGCCTGGAGAATCCCATGGACAGAGGAGCCTGGTGGGCTACAGTCCATGGAGTCGCAAAGAGTTGGACATGACTGAGCGACTACACCAACACTTAACACTTTGTAAAAAAGTTGGGGGAAGTTGAATTAGATATTGTGTTGAGCTGAGCATGTAGGCATGGCACTCAGCAAGTTTGACTCCCTAAATGGAACCATCAACAGGGACTCAGAGGGAGGATATTACCTTATGGATTAGATATGTCTGACATATATGCATGTGTGTGTGTGTGTGTGTGTGTGTGTGTGTGTGTTTGTGTGCACATGTGTGTGTATGCCTGGATTGACAGTGAAAACGTTTTCATTCCAATTCCAAAGAAAGGCAATGCCATAGAATGCTCAAACTACTGCATAATTGTACTCATCTCACATGCTAGTAATATGATCCTTAAAATTCTCCAAGCCAGGCTTCAGCAATAGGTGAACCGTGAACTTCTAGATGTTCAAGTTGGTTTTAGAAAAGGCAGAGGAACCAGAGATCAAATTGCCAACATCTGCTGGATCATTGAAAAAGCAAAAGAGTTCCAGAAAAACATCTATTTCTGCTTTATTGACTAACACAAGGCCTTTGACTATGTGGATCACAATAAACTGTGGAAAATTCTGAATGAGATGGGAATACCAGAGCACCTGACCTGCCTCTTGAGAAACCTATATGCAGGTCAGGAAGCAACAGTTAGAACTGGACATGGAACAACAGACTGGTTCCAAATAGGAAAAGGAGTACGTCAAGGCTGTATACTGTCACCCTGCTTATTTAACTTATATGCAGAGTACATCATGAGAAACGCTGGGCTGGAGGAAGCACAAGCTGGAATCAAGATTGCCGGGAGAAATATCAATAACCTCAGATATGCAGATGACCCCACGCTTATGGCAGAAAGTGAAGAACTAAAGAGCCTCTTGATGAAAGTGAAAGAGGAGAGTGAAAAAGTTGGCTTAAAGCTCAACATTCAGAAAACGAAGATCATGGCATCTGGTCCCATCACTTCATGGGAAATAGATGGGGAAACAGTGACTGACTTTATTTTTTTGGGCTCCAAAATCACTGCAGATGGTGACTGCAGCCACAAAATTAAAAGATGCTTACTCTTTGGAAAGAAAGTTATGACCAACCTAGATAGCATATTAAAAAGCAGAGACATTACTTTGCCAACAAAGGTCCATCTAGTCAAGGCTATGGTTTTTCCAGTGGTCAGGTATGGATGTGAGAATTGGACTATAAAGAAAGCTGAGCGTGGATGAATTGATGCTTTTGAACTGTGGTGTTGAAGAAGACTCTTGAGAGTCCCTTGGACAGCAAGGAGATCCAACCAGTCCATCCTTAAGGACATCAGTCCTGAGTATTCATTGGAAGGACTGATGTTGAAGCTGAAACTCTAATACTTTGGCCACCTGATGCAAAGAGCTGATTTATTTGAAAAGACCCTGATGCTGGGAAAGATTGAGGGCAGGAGGAGAAGGGGACGACAGAGGATGAGATGGCTGGATGGCATCAAGGACTCAATGGACATGGGTTTGGGTGGACTCTGGGAGTTGGTGATGGACAAGGAGGCCTGGCATGCTGTGGTTCATGGGGTTGCAAAGAGTCGGAAACGACTGAGCAACTGAACTGAACTGAACTCTAAAAGGCTCATTAAACTTGATAAGAAAAACATTGAGACCCCAATATAAAAATGAGCAAAGGATATGAACAAACAATACATACCAACAGAAATAATTAACAAGGAAACATACGGGAAGGTGTTTAACCTTGCTAGTTATCAAAGAAATACAAGCTGAAACAGCACTGTGTTAATACCATACCATTTAAATGTGTAAAGGAAATTATATCCTGATGATTTCTACCACACATTTAAAGGAGAATTGACATCAGTCCTTTGCAAACTCTTCTAAAAAATAGAAGAGGGAACACTTTCTTCTTTTGTTGTCACTGGAAATTAACTGTATTGAGATTCCGCCAGTTGTACAATCTATTCCAATACTAAGCCCCTTCTTCCTTTGCAATTCAGTCCTTCTTATGTGGTCCCATGAACCCTTTCTTCTCTCCCACAGTCTGGAAGCAGCCATGGCCAAATTTGGAGGTGGTGTCAATATACTTGAAGTTAACTTTCTCTAGGGTCTGCTGTTTGGTCCGCATCAGCAAAGACTTGCACAGGGTGAGTACTCTCTTCTTGGTTCCTACCAAACAGTCTTTGAGCATAACAAAGTCCTTGGTCACTTTACCAGAGTGGATAAAGCCACCCAAAGGGCTGATGCTTTTGGGTGTAATCAGTAGAGGCATTGTTCTTGATTATTTTGCCATTCTTGATGAGGTAGCCCTGGCCAATCTTATAGATCTTCTTGTTGATCTTGTACAGTGATGGCAGCCTTTCTGCCTAGCCCAAGCCACAGAAAGACCACCCAGGCAAGATGACCACCCAAATACAGGCAACCTAGTGAAACTCTTGGTGGGTTTTCCAGGGTAGCTTCTTGGTGTACCAATGGCTGGTGATCCCTTTGTAGTGTTTGCCCTTGGTCGTCCCAATGACAAATAATCGTCTCACCCTACTCAAATATGTGGTTCACAGGGACCTGCTGCTCTAGTTTCTTATGGGCCCAGTCCAATTTTTTTGTCCACAGGGCCTCTGTTCACCTGGCTCTCCATTAGGTGGGACTTCTTCTGGCATAGAGGAAGCAGGCACATCTGGGTGTGGGCTGAAGTTCCTCTCCAGCTGCTTCTTGCTTTCTACATCCTGTCACTTCTTACAGTATTTGGTGAAGGCGTTTGTCTTATATTTAATGCCAGTTCTAATAGAAACACCTTTTGCGCTCATCACTGATATGCTCGGCAAAGACGGACTTAAAGGTCTGGAGGCCCCATAGTGTTTCCATGCGGCCCACAGTGCCCACAGTCATAAAGGGCATAGTCTCCACTATGGTCACAACCTCCACAACTTCTTTCTTATGCACTTTGGACCCTGGTCTATCAACCTTTCTCACAACATGGGTCATGCCAGCCTGGTAGCCAAGGAAAGCTGAGAGGTACACGGGCTTGGAAGAGTCATCCTTGGGGAAGCCTGTCACCTTCCCCTGGTGCTGGCTGCTGCACTTCTAAAGCAGGAAGCCCAGGAACCAATGCCTGGGAGACATCCTGCCATCAGATGCTGCCTGTAGAAGTCCAAGAATCCTTTCTGACTCCTTCTATGAAGCCAGTATGACCCTGATACCAAAGCCAGACAAAGACATCACAAGAAAACTACAGACCAATATCTCTTATAAATATAGATGCAAAAATCTTCAACAAAATACTAGCAAACCAAATACTAGCAACATATCAAAATATAATACACCATAACCAAGTAGGATTTATCCCCTCAAAGCATGGGTAATTCAATACACAAAAATCATTCAATATAATATACCACATTAATGCAGTGAAGAGAAAAAAACAATATGATCGTCTCAACAGACACAGAAAAAGCATTTGGCAAAATCTAATATCCTTTCATGAAAAAAACAAAACAAAACTCAATAAACTGAAAGTAGAAGAGAACACCCTCTACCTAATACAGGCCATGTCTAAAAATCCACAACTAACATCATTCTTAAAGAAGGAAAACTAGATTCTCCAAGGTTAAGAATAATACAAGAATATCTGCTCTCACCACATCTATTCAGTGTTATACTAGAGGTACTAGTTAGAGCAATTAGGCAAGAAAATGAAATAAAAGACATCCAGATTGGAAAGACTCTCTATTGCATTCTATTTATCTGTGTACCTGTTTTAATGCCTATATGATATGACTATATCTTTTAAATTATTTGTATGTAAAGACAAGGATAGACAAAGAACATGGACACAGGAAAACAAGTGATTAGTTAGCATGCTATAATCATTGGGATCACACTCCTTCATTTCCTTTATTAATTATTAAGATTATGAATCAAACACAATATTCTTTGGTATTGTGATGCTGTTATATTTAAAATATTTTAAAAATACTTGAAGGAAAATTTCTGAGTGTTCTTTTGGATTTTCCTGGCATATCCAGAAAGATGTGTGTGTACTTTGGATATCTAGAAGATAATTCTGACCAGGAGAAAACACCAGGTGATCATAACAACACTGGAAGATGCAGCCCAGTGGAGGGAGATGGGAGCCTACATCCTCTGCAGAACAGCCTGGCTAACATTGTCTCCTGGAAGAGCAACCAGGCTGGTGGGGGTAAACATGGGCTTCCTCATTGATCAAGGCTAGGACAACAGACTCTGCACCATGAAAAAGAAATTTATAGTTACAGTAATGGTGATCTTGAGGAATGAAAGGCAAAGTGGCTCAGTCATGTCTGACTCTTTGTGACCCCATGGATTATACAGTCCATGGAATTCTCCAGGCCAGAATATTGGGGTAGGTTGTTTTTCGCTTCTTCGGGAGATCTTCCCAACCCAGGGACTGAACCCAGGTCTCCCTCATCGCAGGCAGATTCTTTACCAGCTGAGCCAAAAGGGAAACCTGACCTTGAGGCAGGCTTCTTATATAAATCACATCAAGCGCATCACTGGATCTTTAAACAAAAGTTAAAAAAAATAGATATCACATATTTTTAAAGCATAATACATGCATATTTACATATAGTAACATACACAATTCATGTTTACACTAGGTGAGTACTTATATGAGGTATTTTTGCCACTACCCACATCAAGACACTACTTTTCTAGCTTCACCAGCAGGTTCTTGATGCCCACTGATGGCTGATACCCCAGCCAAAGGCAACCACTATCTGACCCGTATAACCATAGACTTAGGTTTGCTGACTTTGAACTTGACAAATATGGGATTGCTCAGCATGTTCTCTTTGCGTCTCGTTTCCTTGCTAAGCATTGCACTGGGAGACTCCTCCATGATGCGCATGTGCATTCTGTTTCAGTGCTGTGTAGTACAGGATTTACAATTCTTATAATCTGCCTCCCGTAGAACATAGAAAGGCTAGCAAATTTCCTTTTATTTAAATTTCACTCTGATGTTAAACAAATGCAGGATTATATAAACTATCTTAAGAGGAGAAAGTTTAAAATAATAATAATAATAATAAAATAATTTCCCTAAGAGTATTTGGTCCTGATAGGAGGACAAACAGAGTCAGCTGGAGAACTGTTGCTTCTAAACAAATAAAATGGGCAGATGCTTGGGAAAAATCTGTACCACTGTATGGCAATCCTGTGGAGACAGTAGGTGAAGTAGAAGGACTGATCAAGTGGCCAAAGTGGCAAACTAGGGAAATTCACAAGCCTGGGAGGGTTTGCAGGGAGCACACAGTGGTCACATGACCCTTTGGACTAGTGAGTTTGAGTACATGCAGTGTGATTCTGTCCTATTGTAAAGCTATCTTGCCTGTTTCAGGCAGAAGATCAGGTTAGGTTCAGATGAGCAAAAGCTTTCATTTTGGTCATAGTTGTCAGTAAGAGACTTTTTTCAAACACCAGGTCTCTAGACAACAGCAAACAAGCTTTGGTTGTAAAAAGAGAATCAGTTCCTAAGAGCTATAAACCTCATTCCAGAACTTGCTCTGGGAGGACATCAGAGGTTATATTATGTTAAATAGTAATAGTAGTAATAATATTAGTGTAAGTGTTCTTATTTAATGGGGAGGTTGGGGCACGAGTTTTCTCTATTTATAGCTGGTGACCTTCTCAGTGGTTCTTCTTCTTAGAGACTGGTGTACGGAATCTTTATTTCCTAGAAAGGAAAACTAATTATTAACTTGTGAATATCTACAGAAGTTGGCAGGTAAGCTTGTTGGCTGCTCGTTAATCCAGCTTTCTATTGACAGAGAAAATTTCTTTGTTTGTCATAACTAAACAAATTAAAATGTATAGAACATATTTTGAGCAGTTAAATAGATTCAGTTTCTGTATAATTAAGGTAAAATAAGCTGGCAGTCACTAAGGTCTGTGTGACCTTGGGGAAATTAGTTCTTGGAGTCTGGGTTTCCTCAACTGTAAAACTATGAGTTTAAACTGAGAACTCTAAAGTGCATTTTTAAATGCTAATATAATAAATTTCTAATTCAAGTCATGTAGAAAATCTAAAAAAAATTCCCCTTAAATGTTAGGCTTAGCCTTACATCAGCATTGACTCCAGGAACCTAACATTTGATTTTGAATGACTTTGAATTATACTCTGCTTGAATCTGGGTGCTACATTTGGAGCTCACAGTGTACCCCATTGAAGCAGCAGGGAAGCACCAGGAGGCAAAAGAACAATTACTTCTTGAAAGGGAGTGATGAGACCCTGACAATAGAGTGGTCTTTTCAGTTTAGATAGAGAAAGTGCCAAATACCAGAAAACATTAGATTAATTTGAGATCCAGAGAACATTTAGGTCAGGCTAACAAATTTATCTTTATTTGTGCTCTTAGCAACCTGTGTACCAAGTGTTTATTACTCTTGGACAGGTGCCTTCTGTTTATCTGGGAAGAGCTCATTGAGACATGAGTGTCCATTACATAGGTGTGACATTAAGTGATAGGGAGTTGCGTGTCAAGCCCATGTTGTAAGAGACTGTGTTCTATGAGGAGGAAATGTTTATGATTAAGAATTTCTTAGATAAAATGTAGGTTTAGGCTAGATTTAAATTATCCTGAATTATAAGATGATTGCCAGGGAAAACATATGGTCATACTCCATGGATTTGTGCTTATTTCAGGCAAAATCATTCCTGACACCCATTCCTCCTTTTACTGCCCAATATTCAGCTGTCAAGTGCTGATGCAAGGCACGGAAATTCCATTTTTCTTTTCTCCTGCAGAAAGCACAAAGATCCTCCCATGCAATCTTCTAGGCTATTGTCATATGGTATGATTTATGTATTTCTTGTATGCTTCTTTCTTTTTAAAACTGGAAGTATATTCTTCTGTTTTATTGGACTATTTATTCTCTTGACACCCTTGGATGTGAGTTAATGGAACCATGATAAAAGGATAGAGAAGTAGAACAAACAAGCCTGATGGTATAGATTCAGGACTGCCTGACAGATTAAAGATGGCAAGGATAGGAACAAAAGATAAAAATCACCCGACTCGTGTGTACTAGGATGGTCCCAATAAACCAGTGCTTGAAGGTTTTGCTACACTCTGGCTCTGAAAAATAAATGCAGAAAAGACTGAATTATGACTATAGGGATTAAGGAAAGATGTTTGCTTTCCTTAAAAAGTTTAGTTTTGATACATTAAATGTAAATGCTTAATCTAATAGCCTAGCACAATACTTTGCACTAAATGAACTTTTAATAGATATTTGTCAAATAAAATCAGGGAAAGGAGTTGGTACACATGAGGTCAAGGAGATGGAATAGGCAGACACCTATTAGTTTGTCTGCCACCAGCTGACAGGTGGTTGTGATTGGTGTAGGGATGGACACCCAAACTGAAACAATCCTGGTACCTTCTCTTCACAGTGATTGGCCCAGAGAAGTGCCTTAAACAAAATCCAAGCCAACTGGAAGGCCTCCCCAGTACTTTTAAAATTGTAAACATGGAAACTCATGATAAAGCTGGGAAAATGTAAGCGTGAAGACTGCTGGTTGTCTCTCTTGCATCAGGTTAGTTCAGTTACTCAGTTGTGTCTGGCTCTTTGCGACCCCATGGACCACAGCACTCTTCCATAATCAGGAGGAAGTAAGCGTGATGTGGAGAAGTTAACCCACAGACAGAGACAAGAAAGGGAGAAAAGTCCTGGCCACATTTATCCCTGGCTCCAGCTGTTCCCCCAGCCCAGTTTTATCCTTGCCTCTTGTGAGATTTGATCACTCGAGCCAATCCTACCTCCTTCACAAAAGCTCAAAAAGTCCTCACTAATACAAGGGACACTTAAAGTAGAAGTAGAACTGGGCTGATTTGAAAGCAACTAGACTCTTCCCAGGTGGCACTAGTGGTAAAGTACCTACCTGCCTGCCAACGCAGAGGAGGTAAGAGACATGGGTTTGATCCCTGAGAAGGGAAGATTCCCTGCAGGAGTGCATGTCAGCCCGCTCCAGTATTCTTGCCTGGAGAATCTTATGGACAGAGGAGCCTGGAGGGCTACAGTCCACGGGGTTGCAAAGAGTCAGACAGGGCTGAGCAAGCATGCACAGACTCTAAGCACTGTGAAGATCATGTCTTTCATCTTTCATTCACAGTGCTTGGTGCAGGTGGTAATCGATAACTGTAGAGTCAATCCAAATATATTTATTAAGTATCCAGGAAACATGCTAAGTCCTGGGAATAAAACAGCAAGAGAGACAAATGCAGCCCTTGCCCTTGAGAAGCTTTAAGTCAAGAAAGAGCACAGACATAACTGGCAGTGGTGATAAAAAGTGAGGCTTTCTTGATAGAGGAGTATTTAATTAGGGTTATTGGCTGACAGATAGATAGCCTAGCTAATCTAGGCTATCTAAGCAAAGAAGGAATTATTAACTAATGGGCTGTTTCAGAGAACCCGAGGGAGAGAATGCAGCCTAAACTTAGAGAGGACAGAGACAGGGACTGGAGAGACACTGTCCACCCAGAAGTGTTCTTTCTGACTCTCCTCTCTGCTTCTCTTCATCTGTTCCCCAAGATGGTTCACCAGTCTGAGTGCTATTCTAAAGCACTGGTCACAGTTAAAAATCTGGTCACAGCTCCCAAGAACAAATTCCTCTGAAGAGGAATACCTAGTTTGAAGTAATCCTCGGATGAGTTGGTAGGCTGAGTGGGTGAGCCCTGAAGACATGCTCAAATTGCACAAGCTGAGTGCTATAAAATCTACACATAAACCAAGAAGAGTGAGTGTGACTGAGGAGGGACAGAGTTAGAAAGGACAGGGAGGAGGGAAGAAACTGCATGACTACCCTTCTCCTCATTAACAACAGATGACAGAAGTTGAAAGATATTTGGTGACCAGATATTTGTAATGATAATGGTGATAGAGAACTGAGTTCTGTCTGGGTTGGAACAAATGAGACAGTCCATGGCAAGAAGGAAGACAGCCTTCTTATATAAGTTAGAAACCCAGCTACCTGGATAGGCTCATTCTCTCAATGCTGCCAGAGAAGGAACTCTAATCGGCTGGTCTTGGAACTGGTCTGTTTGACAGGTGAGTGGGATCATGTACAAAATGACAAGGAGGTAGATGAATAGTTAAGGGGATTCTTGGGAACTGGTCAGATGTTCTGAAAAGTCTTCAATACAGGGAAGAAATGGGTGTCCAGGAAACATATAAGAGAAGTGTCTCATGCTAAATATTCTTCAAATAAAAGAATGAGTTAAACCAGATTTTCTCGTATGATTTGTCAAAAGCTGTGATATATACAGGAGGAAAATAAAACTACGAGATAGTTGAAGTCAAGAGTAAGAAAATGCCATGAGGTAGAAAGAGTAAGTAGAATCTGTGATTGTGAGTGAAGCAGAAGCTGAGACAGAGGCAGACTTCTCTGACGTGGGGAGGGCCAACGGCGACCTTGTGAGCCGCTGAATGCTGTTCTCAGTGTCCTTGAGGTCCGACTCGGAACAGAGAGCTATTATTCCTAAGACCTGGTGGTTTAAATGCTGGACTTTTCCTTGTTTTTCTTATTTCCTTATTTTCTCCAGTATTCTTATAAGTAACTACCGTGGTTGAGCTGTCCTGAACATATTTATGTTTCTGAGAATCTGAAAGAGCTTAATAACCAAACAAGCAAGGAAAGAGAGAAAAGAGGGAGGTAGGAAGGGGCAGAGTGTGAGAGAGGAGGGAAAGAAGGAGAAAGAGAAAAAGAAGTGAGAAGGATCCAGGCTAGCATGTGAACTTTTATAATTGACTTAAGAATTGAGTTCTACCTTTAGACAATGGAATTTTTGCACCTTGTTTTATGTCCGTGGATATGTTCCAGTGTCTCCTAGTTTACAGCCTATGGGAACTTGAATAGAATTTGTATCATATTGTTATGTGAAAATTGTATAAATCTTAATTATGTTGAATTGGTTCACAGTAATTTTCAGGTCTACTATATCCTTCAACTTCTCTGTGTATTCATTCTATTAATTTTTGAGAGTTTGATATTGAAACTCCAACTAAAAATCTACTCAAAATTTATTTATGTAAAAAATAATTGGAAGATATAGTGGAACTATATGTAACCTTGTTTTGTATTTTCTAGGTTTCCTGTAAATGTGTTATCATGTGCTGTGTACGCCCAGTCGCTTCAGTCTTGTCTGACTCTGTGATCCTATGGACTGTAGCCCGCCAGGCTCCTTTGTCCATGGGATTCTCCAGGTAAGAATACTGGAGTGGGTTGCCTTGCCCTCCTCCAGGGATCAAACCCACATCTCCTGCGTCTTCTACATTGCAGGTGGATTCTTTAATGCTGAGCCACTGGGGAAGCTCAAAATATATTATACTTTCATAATTAAAAAAAAAAAATTTTAAAGAGTTAAGTTCTCCCCTTCAACTGGGTTCCTTTCTCAGAATTTCTGTTTGCCTCTCCATACCCGCTTTTTTATTCCCTATAATCCTTTTTCTCTCAGGCTCTGTGTAAAAAACCTATCCTACCAGTCTTTCTCATTTCCCTTTCTATTTAGTTACAGATAGTGATGTGCAGATGCTAACCGGGTTATTTAACACTTGACTTATGCAAATTTGACCTTATACAAATTATTACATAAGGCTCATAATAAAGTTTTAGAGATGTAGACAATTTTGCATTATGTATGGAAACAAAAAGTATTCTAGTGCGTAGATGAATGCTAAGAAGCAAGGCCTAAAATAGCCCTTACGAGGAAAAGGACAGTTGCTCCTGACATTTGCTGTCTCTCCATCCCTGCATTGAGGGTCACACGGCTCCGCCATCTCCTTCACCTCCACTGTGGTAGGATCTGCAGTGAAATGCTCAGGCCTGGGGGTCCCACTGCTGGGCGAGTCACACCCTTTTTCTATCATTTGCTGGCTGAGTGACCTTGGGTAAATCATATAATATCTCTAAACCTCAATTACCTAACCTACACAGTAGAGATAATAAGGTTTCATTCCTTGGAGTTGCTATAAGAAATAATCGAATAGTGTTAGCATAATGCCCAGCCTATAGTGAATATCCTTGCCAAGAAACTGAGAGCCTGATACTACTTACCCTAATGATAAGATTCTTTCTTTCCTGACTGACTAGTTAAGCCCTTTTCAACTTTTGAGTCATGAAAAAACAAGGGATCAACGGCACACACTGGAGAGCATCAGTAGTAGAAATGTGGTCCTCCGGGGCTTCAGATCAAAAACTATTCCTTTTTACAGATGTGAATTGGATGGATCTGAATTCGTATGAAGTGAATTGCATGTTCTTCTTAAATGCTTTTCCAGGTGTTTGGCAGGGCTCTCAATTTCCTCTTTCCAGATTCCTTTCTTTCATTCCAGGCTCTCTTGCATAAATAGATGTGAGGGGAAAAGCACTTAAATTGAGTTTAGAGGAAGAGAAGGAGGGTTCAAGGTTTGTAACCTAAATAGTCTCCCTATTAAAAACAACTTCCTGCAGAAACTCAGGTCACATGCCTTTAAACTACAGTACAGTGGAATAAAACACTCCTCAGCTCTCATTGAATGGGGAATTTATCAGGTTGCCTTTTTAAAAATCTCCTTTAGTGGAACCAGTGAGAGTCTCGGGAACCATGTTCATATCCATAATAATGAAGCCAGATAAGGGTGCACGACTCAGATTCTGCCCATCAAAAAATGAACTATCCAAGCACCATGTGAAAAGCTTTGATAAGGCTCTGGGAAGACAGTTTATGCAGTCCATTTGTCATTGAATATGGTCTCATCCTTAGCACAACATTTTTAAACAGCTTGATTTTTAAAAAAATCAATAGTCCTTGAGTAAGAATGATATCAGGACAACAATCTTCAATTTAATATTGAGGGCTTTTTTCACATCTCTTTTAGCTTTAAACCAACTGGCTTGTATCAAAGTATAAATTCCAACAATGATGTTCCAATGCTTCCAGATTAATCCTTTCTTACTTTTGTCATGTAACACAGGTACAGACTCTTTTCTCTCTTACCAGTGGTTTCTGAACTTGACTTTTGAGCTGGGGAAACTCTTTTATCAAATAAAATCTTACTCAGAAGTCAACAGCAGAGAGGAACAGTTTAGGAAGTTCTCCTATCAGGAAGATTGTTGGAAAACCACCGCCCTATGCCAGGAATGCCTTGTCTGACTGGCAGGCTTCATAGTCAGAATAGAGAAGCAATCAACATGCAATTTGCTCAAAGGATGACAATTTATTAAGTAGCACACAAATAGAAAATAATAATATATAATAGCTACATTCATGAAAAAGTTGCTTTACAGTATTCTGCTTTGCCACTAGGCATAGAAGTGGCTGCAGGTTCAAGACTGCATTTTCAGGTCTGCATTCTCTGCTTTTGCCAAGGTGTGACAGGCTGGAGTTCTGGAGCAACCCATAATAAGAATTTGGCTTTCTTGCCTCTCTCCAGAATGAGCTTCCCCTCAGTAATTAGTTTGCACACATCCTAAGTCCAGGCCTTTCAATTCTGGGGACTGATTACTGGAAATGTGGGTCCAGACTATGGCCCACCCAAAGATGGTACAAAGACATTCTCCTAAACTGCTCTGACTTTGACATAAGACTGGAGAGAATGGAATGTTTCCTCCAACCCAAGCATGATAAAAAAAATTTTTTTAAAGGATCCTAGAGGCATTATTTTATAATAACAACCCCTTGTATTATTTTTGAGAAGACTAACCATCCTTACAATGAGCCCTATTTTCTAACTCCAGAGTGAAATCCTGGTTTTTTGTAAACCTAGAAAGGAAAAGCTTTTCAAGTTTCTAAACAAAAAGTTACCCAGCAGAATAGTGGAGTAGGGCAAATACAGTAGCCTGGTCTTACTTGCATAGCACAAAACTAGGTATATCAATGCATCAAGAATTTTTCAGAGGGTAAGACAGTCGTGATTGTGCATTTTCCTTTTGAACCCTTGCATTGAAAAGTTCCTTTTGCTCTGTCTCCCACTTTCTCTGCCATTGTTCCTTCGATGCAGGCCAGCACCATTCCTCTGAGCTGCTGCTAGTCTTATCAATAAGGAGGTTTATGCTTCATGTCTGTCTCCTTATAACCGACTCCTTTTCACTAAGGGTAGTAAGGAGTAAGGCTGTCCTGGAGCTCTGTCACACAGGCTCCTTATGATTGTTAAATTTTCAAAAATTTTGCAAGCCACTCTTAAAAATTGAATTGTGTAAACTTAGAACTAAGCTAATTTTTTAAAAATAATAAACACTCAAAATTCGTCACTTCTTTGCTATTTTACAACTGCCTGCATTTATTGTGTTTATGGCAGAAATTTCATAGAAGGTTATGCTATTTTGTGACTTCTTTCCATTCTACATTCAGTGATATCAGGTTGGCAACTTGAAATCAATCATTGCAAGAGCATTTACGCTATGGAAATTGTTCAATACAAAAAAGTTAGGGCTTTTTTATTTTCTGGAGAGCTAGTTATTAAATGTTTACCATCACATTCTTGGCAAAGACAGTGTCAATGGATGTCTATTTCTTTGTGGATGCCTGAACAAACCCTGACTTAAGTTTCCATGACTGGTTTGTGGGACATTTTCTCATCAACTAGCTATTTTTTAATAATGCTGTGAACTCTGATAGTCACAAGTGGTTTCCCTTGTTCTTCAGTGATCACTAGTGAACACTGAAAATCAGTAGCAATGAAGAATTGAGTTGCTGCTGCTACTGCTGCTAAGTCGCTTCAGTCGTGTCCGATTCTGTACGACCCCATAGATGGCAGCCCACCAGGCTCCCCCGTCCCTGGGATTCTCCAGGCAAGAACACTGGAGTGGGTTGCCATTTCCTTCTCCAACGCATGAAAGTGAAAAGTGAAAGTGAAGTTGCTCAGTTGTGTCTGACTCTTAGCAACCCCAGGGACTGCAGCCCACCAGACTCCTCCATCCATGGGATTTTCCAGGCAAGAGTACTTAGGTTTCATCAAAAAATAAAAACACTGTGTCAATCAACTGTGTGGGTAACACCTTACATTGTTAGAAAAGCAGCAAAGATATGGAACTCATAAATCGATTGCATAAACATATCAGACAGAGATAGAGAAGAAGCTGTCCTAAGAGGAAGGACATAAATTAAGTTAGGTGAAAAGAAAGGAATGTATTAAAATGAGAAAATGTACTGCATGGTCCACAATTTGGGGATATGTGAACTTATTAGCTAGAGTCTGGGATATTTTTGCTGGGCAATAGTTTGTCATTGGTAGAAAGAGGATTTTACTGAAGTTAGAGGGGTTAGATCATAGAAGAATGAGTTAGTGAGCATCTAATGGTGATTATCATATGTGCTCATGCTCAAGGCCAGGCCTACCTGTGTGTGGGAGGGATGTGTTCCTTGCTGGTGCCTTTCTGTATTGTGGCCTTTTAGGGATGCCATTGAATGTGTCTGCTTTCCTGGAACCCGGGATCTTCACATCTCTCAATACAGGCAGTGTTCATCTCTGCCTAAGTCACTAATGCACCTCCAGTGCTTTTCTAGAATTAGCCTCTCTCCTTGATGATTAATCCTAACAACATTTTCATTGGTAGATAAGGTGTGTCTGTTTCAAATAGGGCTGGGACTAGGGTGATTGTTTCTGGTGCAAAGTTTAAAGGACAAAAACTTCATAATCGAGATAAAAACTTTAATGCAATGTTTCAAGATAGCAAAATTAATGTAAAAATCCACAATTTTTTGATTAAATATTCCAAAAACTTGGATGAAATATTCACATTTTAAATAACAACAGCATCATAGTTTAGTAAGAAGAGTGAGAGTTCTTACTTGCAAACCAGTTTTCCAAATGAACTGCTTTCTTTCCATTCTCTCCTTTCTTGTGAGCGTTTACCCGGTTATTTCCTCTCTCTCTTAGACCCTTAGATTCCTCTCAGGGAAGACTTGGTCCCCAAAGGCTACAAACTGCTTAAGCATCAGCTAGCTTTAAAACAAAACATAGACTGCCTCACCTCAATTGCCTTGACTTCCTTCCAGCTGTCGACTCTCTCATCTTCCCTGTACATGGTTCAAGTTTCTTGAAAAAAAAAAGAGTCCACGTTCAGTATCTTTGTGTTGTCACTTCCCATTGGCATTTTCTCACTGGACACTGTTGATTATTCCTGATGTGCTGTTTTTTTCTTTTTTTTCTTTTTCCATACTGCATGGCTTGTGGGATCTTAGTTCCCCAACCAGGGATTGAACCCAGATCTACAGCAGTGGTACCCATGTCTTAACCACTGGACTGCCAGAGAAGTCCTCATCCCTGTCTTCTTGAGGAATCTCTTCTCTTTTGACTTCTATGATGCCATGTTTCTCCTGCTCCCCAACTTTCCTCCTCAGACTTTTTGCAAGCTTGTTTATTCCTGCCCTGTCTAAAATGTTGGTAATTCCCCTGAGCTGACGTTAGTCCTCTTCTCTCTTTCTTCCTTTGGTGACCACGTACCTCCCCGCAGATCACTGTCACCTAGGAGCACATGACTCTTGTCCACTTCCAAGTCTTTCCTGAGCTACAAATTCCTACATAAACCATCCCCCTTGGCCCTCCCTTAGGAAACTCAAATTCAACATATCCAAATGGCCATCATTTGCCACCGCCTCAGTCTGCTTTTCCCAAACTGTTCAGGTGGCCCTGGGAAGCCAACAAAGAAGACACTTGAGTCTTCCCTTTCAACGGCCTAGGGCTCAGGAGCCCCGAATGCCCTTGGAGATGCCACCTCCGCCATGGAAGGAGCTGCCAGTGGAGGCCCCAGGGCCCCCTTTCAGTATCTGTGCACTCCCCGGGACACAGAGCTCCTGGAGGCCGTCCTCCTATGGTCTGCTCAGGGCATCCGTCCCACTCTTCCTTTCTGCCACCCCACTGCCTTTCTGCCCTCCCTCCCTCTGTGCAGAAATACGAGCCTTCTTGTTTCCTCTGGACCTTTCATCTCCCCACCTTCCTTCCTTCAGTTCTCCGCTAATACAAAAAGGTTCAGAAAGACCATCCCCAGCCACTTGACATAAAATCAGCAGCCCACTCCCCTGCTGCCCCTCGTGCCCTCATCTGCTTCATTTTTGTGCACATCGCTTATACGCATCTGACTTAGATCAATATTTATTTGACTGTTTATTGTCCTTTCCCATCAGTATGTATACATTTCCTGAAAACAGACTCTATTTTATAAACTCTGTAAAATCATTACCTAAAACAATGTCTGACGTTTAGTAGATGTATAATAAATGATTGTTAAATGAATGAACGATGATTTCCTGTCACATCCACTCTAACATGTATCATCACTATTAGTGTCCTCTTTCACACATTCAATACATGTTGCCCTCAACCCTTGGCTGAGCCCAGCACAGAGCTGGGGCCTGCCTGCTTCTTCAGATTGCCCTGTCTCCAGCCAGTACTTTTGGAACTGTTCTCCTCACTGGTCTCCATGTTTTCAGTCAAGCCTCCCTTTTACCTCTTCATCATGCTGTGCAAGATTCTCTTTCCAACTTAGCTCAAATTGATAGTTTCTCTCTGACTTTTTTTCAACAACTTCAGGGGAATTGTTGGACGTTCCCTGAGTCCCAGTGTATCTTGTAGAAGTGGTTATCACAGCTCATATACCATGGCACTTTGCTACACTTACTTACACAGCTATCACACTCTATTTGAATGCAAGCCCACTGAGGGCAGATACTACCATTTATTTGCCCCGGATGGAGGAGCCTGGCAGGCTGCAGTCCAGGGGGTCGCTACGAGTCGGACATGACTCAGCGACTTCACTTTCACTTTTCTCTTTCATGCATTGGAGAAGGAAATGGCAACCCACTCCAGTGTTCTTGCCTGGAGAATCCCAGGGACGGGGGAGCCTGGTGGGCTGCCGTCTATGGGGTCGCACAGAGTTGGACACGACTGAAGCGACTTAGCAGCAGCAGCAGCAAGTCTTATTTACCCTTACTACTAATACAATGCCAGGGCTATCATGAAGGCTTGATAAATATTTGTTGAATAAGTGAAGTCATAGTATATTCAATGAGTTATTTACCCTTATGCTAGAGTTCAAAGCTCTTATTAAAAAATCACAGAGTGTTTGTCTAACTTTAAGAAATAGTGTGACCACATAGCTCTATATAATATGTAAAAGGCAGGTAGGGTTATCTCCCTCTAACAGAAGGAACACTGGATTTATATCTGTATCCTAAGATTAGTTGGCACCCAAAACTGGCTTGATAGCATCAAGTCCAGTGTGCAGATTATTAAACTAGATGCTAAAGGATTATCAAAGAAAAGTATAAACATTCTCTGCCTTCAAAGATTATGTTAAATCAAGGAGAGGACAACATGCATAGAAAATAGGGCTTCATCAGACTCTTTTTAACAACCATGAAAGAGGACCACCCAAATACAGGACAGAAAAAGATGTTTTCCAACCAAGCTGAAACTTCCTCCACGGGAAATCAGTGTCTTTGTTCAGATGACAGCTGCTTACCCAGCGAGCTGAACTCCAAGGAGAGGACAGGCGCCTCTTGCAGGCCCGCAGTGCTCTCTAATGGCCAGCTGTCCAGGGCAGGCAGCAGGATCGCGCGTTCTGAGGCTCCAGCCTCAGCATCACTTCCAGAATGCACCTGGAGGTAAGAAGCAGCCGGGGCAGAATTCATGGGCAAATGGTGAGTTTCTCAAGACTATTCTAGGCTAACAATCACTGACAAGTCAATAGGCAGATGCTTCCATCTTGAAGGAGGTTGCTAAAAAAAAAAAAAATAGTAAGATCATGTTTCTAAAACTAAATCAAAACTCCACAGTCATTTCACTTCAAAATTGTGATATTCTGGCTTTCTAGGAAATGATTGTGCAGAAAGAAAATGAGGCAGGAAAGTAAATTACGTATGTCCCCTCCTTCCTGAACCTCCCTCCCACCTCCCACCTTTCCTATCCCTCTAGGTAGGAAAGTAAATTAATTTGTAGACACCTTTCATGTAGTTTGAATTGCACTTTCAAACCCTTTCCCTTAATTAATCCTCACAACAATATTGCAAGATAAATATTTCTAGTCTTACTGTTATAGAAGAAGATACTGTGGGGGAAAAAGGTTCACATAAGTATTAATGATTTATTTCTCTCAGTATGAATCATGGAATTTTATTTCATTCTATAGGTTATATCCTATTAGTCTCATTATTAATATTGTTCCTTTCGCCAGCGTTAGCTGGGGAAGCTCCTTCAAGTGAACTTTTGTGTTTTTCACATGTTCCCATCATTTCCTTACTCTCTGACACCACAATGCATTTCAGATTCCTCTCGCATTTTTCTTGCCTCACTTCTGGAATCAGCCAAGAATATACTCCTTTTATTGGATAATGATTTAAAACCAAAATCTGAGTGCCAGGTGGGCTCAATGCT
This sequence comes from Bubalus kerabau, assembly GCF_029407905.1. Lineage (NCBI taxonomy): Eukaryota > Metazoa > Chordata > Mammalia > Artiodactyla > Bovidae > Bubalus > Bubalus kerabau. The sequence continues at coordinate 2,885,038 of NC_073635.1, read as the reverse complement.
GAAATGTCACTGTTTCTAGGCTCCAGTAAGGACAAAATACAAGAAATATTAGTATAATGTATGTCTAACACATACATTCCACATACACTCTTCCCTCTCTCTCTGAATATATTAAAGACTGTGAATTCATACTGATACCTCTGATTCCAAATCTCCACCCCGTGGTTCGTTCTAGCCTGCCTCATTCTTTCTCCAGCAGTGGGAAGCCAAATTCTCATGATCTGCAATATATTTATTTACTTAATCCATTCTGGAATACACATAATGAAGTTACTTAATTGTGAGTGAAAACCCAGTGAATATCACAGTGAAAAGCAAGTTTAGTAACGATATTGGGTACAGTTCTTTGTCTTTAGCCTTATAATATATAGTCCAAACACTCTTTTCCAAATTTGTTGCCTGGAGTGTTTTGAGTTTCCTATACTTTCTGATTCATTTTAACTAGTTTACATTCTTGCAGCCATGTATGAGAGTTCCTATTCCCCCACAGCCTGGCCAACAGAATATGTTGTCATACTTCTTAATATCACCAATTACATAATGAGAACTTGTATCTCATTGTTGTTTTAATTAGAATTTCTCTAATTATGTGTGAAACATTTAATTAATTGATATTTATATCATATTTTTATTGAAAATATTTTCATATACTGTGGACTATTTTTATACCTTTTTGGTGAGCTGTGTTTGTGTCTTTTCTCCATTTTTCCATGAAATTCCTAGTCCTTTTCCTTCAATTTTCAAAGAGGACATTTAGGCATCTTTCTATGGATCTGTCATTTGAAATTCTGTACAGATTCTGATGCTTATATGATAAATTCTCATTTATCTTACATGGTTGTATTTAACTTCTATAACCAATTTTATTCCTTAGAAGGAATTTAGAGCAGCACTTCATATCTTTTTTGTAGTTATACTGTTTGCATTTTACAAACAGACATTTTAATCACAATGTGGCTAAATGACAGCAGCAGAATCAAAAAACAAATTCATGCATAAACTCCTTCATGCAACTCTTTCATGAAATATTTACTTTCAGGAGAACAAACAAATATTTTTAAGAAAAGAAGTATATCAAGTTGTCCATCCCATAATTCTGATACTCATTCTTACAAAAAGCAAGAAGTAGCTTTATAAGTAATTGCACTCAAGATAATAAGTAAAATAAGTGCAAAGAATGAAGGAATGGTGAAAAGTACTGAAATGGAGATATACCTAGAGATTAAGCAGCTTCACTAAGATCACATACAGTGCCACAGACTCAGCTATGCAAATTCTGGTTACCATTTAGAAGGTTTCATTCCATATTCTCATTAGTTCTTTGAGAGAACAAATAATTTATTAAACTTTGCAGATGGTACTAAATGAGGTGTTTTCAACAGAGGAAAGAATAGAAATATGGAACACATGGAACTAACAAGGTTAGAAATGTGCAGTAGACAATCATGACACGTGATTAATCTTGGGAAAATACCAACTATGGTGCGCTGGGAGAAAACACTGGTATTCCAAGTTAAAAGAAATCCAAGAGGATAAAACTCTATAGGACTTGGGCGTGGTAAATAGACCTGTTAATAACTAAGACAATAAAATCACTGATATTTAATTTGAAAAAGCTTGAGAAACAAATGAATAATAATAATAATCAGCTGCGTTAAGGAGCATTCACCATCCATACAATAGCTCACAGGTTGTTGTGTCTGGTGAGATTCAATCATCAGGTTTTGTTGAATCTGTGACATTTTTTAGAAATCTGCATTTGAACTCGCAGACATCCTGCCACTCATTCCCTCTTGTTTTACGTTTGGCAAATTTTATGAATTTGTGTGTGTTAATTCTCTTGTGTACTATAATATCCCTCTCCTCTTTTCAGTGCTGGGGTGGAATGTGAAACATTCTGGATCTGGCTGATTGCATCATCATGGTACCGTTTTTGATTTGATCTTATATATACTGTATTTCCTGAAAATTCTAAGATAGATCAGAGTAACGGTTGGCCAACTTCTTCTGGAAATGGTCAGATAGTAAACGTTTTAGGGTTTATGGGCTACAAAGCTCTGTCACAACTACTTAACCCTGCCATTGGAGCCAAAAGGCAGCTGTAGACAATGTGTGAAAGAATGGGCATGGCTGTGTTTCAATACAGTTTGAATTTTCAAAACCCAATGACACAGTGTCAGCTGGGGCAGAAGGAGTAGCAAGTGTGAAAACCTGGAGACCAGTGAGAATGTGTCTTTGTTCTTTTCAAATTTCGGTCTGCCTTGAATCCTTGTGGAGCACCCCTCTGGGACTGGAAATACTGTCTCCTCAGTCTCCCCTCACAGTATTAGCAGTAAGTCTGGCCAAGAGTCCCGGGTCCTTCAGGTGACAGGCCTCTGCTTTTCTCCTGTTTCACTGCTGTCAGAGGTTCAGTTCTCCCAAAGAGTTGCTCTCCTCAGGACCCCACTACCTATGGAGGTAGTGTTTGTCTCTTCCCTACTTTTGGTTTTCTTCAGAGATCTCTAACCTACATCTCATTCTTGGGATTTAGACAGCGCTGTCCTAGGACATAGCAAAGCTGGGAACATCTCTGATTATGGTCACTCATGAGGTCCATGAGTCACTTTTGAGGCCCCGTCATTGAGGTAACCAGTGCAGAAATGAAAAAGAATCCGCCTGGTAAAGACGTGGATGCGGAAACAGTCTGTAAACAGAAGGGCAGGACCAGGGCGCCTGGCCGCCTCCTCCTCCCAGTAGCCCCTCTCGCACCCCCTGCAGCCTCTGCCCCATCTCCACCTCTCCTCCCTCTCTCAGAGCAGCTCTAAAGCTGATTGCATCTGCTTCTCTCTGGGTGCCAGTGCTGGAGGTACCCGAATTAACTTTTTGCTCTACGGTTCTCCCTCATCCGAAGAGATCACTCGCTAACAAACTTTCCCAAAGAGCTGCTTCCCACACGCTTTTCCAAACACTGCACCAGCCTTGGCTTCTGCCAAGGCAGCTCTTTCTGGAACGGCTTTCCATGCCTTCTCTTCCTGGAGAGCTCCACCTCAGCTGATCCTTCCTTTGTCACCGTGTCCCAGCCCCTTCTCCCGAACCTCAGGAGGATGAGTTCACCCTCCCCCTGCTCCTGCAGCTCCCTGCGGAGGTGATGACCGCATTTCCCATGCTATGCTGCCATCAGATGTTTGCCTCTCTGTGTCTCTGACTAGACCTTGACTGTCTGAGGTCTGGCATGTTATGTCTTACTCCCTTTTCTGCTTCCAGGGCCCTGCAGTATCTCCTGAGCAATGTTTAAATGATTTCATGAACTATACTACTTTGTCTCACATGAATATTTAGCATAGATAACAAAAAAGTACAATTCTCAAGAGATTTCACACATTCTGCTAATGCAAAGCAGGAAACTAAAGCGCAATAGTTAAGTGAGAAGTTTCTGTTTTTCAGGTGCGTCCCCACCTGAAATGAAGTGGGGCAGTGAATGAAATGCACAGCTGAGGAAGTTCCACACTTTATTAGTCCACCTTTGGCCTGGACCCTAGGGTTTTATAATGGCAAGGAAGGGTTGGCATCTGGGATATCGCTTCCTCTTCCAGGGGGGAAACATCTCTAGTAATTTCCATCTTATTGGACTGCATCTCAACCATGGTGGTGGTTTAGTTGCTAAGTCATGTCTGACTCATGTGACACCACCAGGCTCCTCCATCCATGGGATTTTCCAGGCAAGAATACTGGAGTGGGTTGCATTTCCTTCTCCAGGGGATCTTCCTCACCCAGAAATTGAACACATGTCTCTCCAGGAATTGAACACATTGCAGGTAGAATCTTTACCAACTGAGCAACCAAGGAAGCCCATCTCAACCCTGCCGCTAGCTCTGAGTGTAACCTTTCAGTTACCAAAACTCTGCTGACCTAGGATTCCTCAGGATCCTCAGACTAAAAAAATAGCATGTCTCAGGAGAGAGAATTTTTAAAATAATAAAAATAAAACAAAGGTAATATGACACCTAGCTATGTTGGTGTCTTTCTAAACTACTAACACCATAATCAGGCTTTCTGCTTCTGTTTCATTATGTGACAACCGGAGACGGTAAACACTGTCAGTGGCAGAGAAAATAGTGTCTAGAAACAAACAAGGAAAACTAAAGATGAAACTGGGAATATGTGCAGAGCTTATTCTTTGGTATTCTGTGGTCATGACAGCTTTTGCTCTTATGAAAGTGCTGTGTGTGGTGTTCTTTTTCTCTGTAATGATTTCTAAAACTATGTGACTTGTGGAATTTGCCTTTGAAAAAATGCAGAGAGTGTTTAATCGTTCCAGGTGTGAGAAACCACATTCTGTTCAAGTGTGCTTCCAGTCCTCGCTTTGCTCCTTATCAGCGACAGTACTCCAAACACTTGTCTCAATTTTAAGATCAATGCTGATGAAAAACAGACCTCTAAAGGGTTGAATTGCCTTCTGCATTTTTGGGTATCAGAAGAAAATACCTATACCACTTGAAAGGGCTGAAATTTGTTAGTACCTCATCTTCAGACTGTGAATTCTGCTTTGCTTATTTCTTACTCTGTCAATGTCATCTGCTTCATGAAATGTATCTTTTAATTAATTATTCTTGTCTCAAATTGTCTTCTGTGGCTCACTATCAGGGCAAGAATTCATATTAATAAAATAAGATCTGTCACTAAAGGGAAATATCTTGGCTTATTTCAGGGTGCAATTAACCTCATTTAAAATCACCTTAATTGATTTTTTTTTCAGAAAAATCTTTTTGTTGTTTATATATATATTTGAAGTTGCTTATAGCATGGCTTTTCTACAAAGGAGCAGTTCAGAAACATGGAAACACTAAATTATAGAAGAGCTGAGAAGTCTGAGAAAGCATTTGAAGAGAATCCTAAAGCTAGAAGCCAAATCAACAACAAAAAAAACAGCAGCAACAACTCTATTTACATTCTGTTCTATGGGGAATCTTCAAAGAGCATCTCCCAAAAATGCATTATAAAATATGAGTAGTTTAGATTCTACAATGGTCTGCATTTTTATTAAAACAATGGAAACAACTATAAATAATAGGGAAAGGGTGTATAATGCAAGTGAAGTTAAAAGTTAAAACAAATTAAAACAAAATGAGTGATAAAATAACTAGATAACACTTTCCCAAAGACAACCTTAAAAACACTGATAGAATCATTTTCAAAGGTAAAATACTTACCAAAGCAAACTTTCTTATGCTTTGGAAAATCAGAATTTACTATGCTTTGGAGTATCTGAGGATTTACATAGATTCCCACACTGTTTTCAATACACTCCTTCAGGAGTGAATATACAGTCCTTCTTAAGAATGGGGATGAAGGTCACCGTCCTTTTAGTCTAGATACCAGGAACACTATGATAATGTCATTAAGACCGACTACATGGTAAAGAAATACCACTGGACTAGAAATGAAAAAAACAGTAGTATCTTGTCCCAGATGCACCATTAACTGGTTTTGTGACCTTGGGAAAATCAATGATTTTGATGTTGCTTAAGTATCTGAATACTATGCACAATGTTGGAAATATTTTGGTAATAGAAAAGGATCCTTGATTTCCAGGTTCTTTCCCCATAATAAAGAAAGACTGACTGTAAAAATAATCAGAGTATAGAATTATAGATGCAACAATAAGAAGTAAATGGGATGGGCACTGGGGCAAGAGGAGACATTTCAGGAACTTGAAGCCTTTGGTGTTGCTGTATTTGAGGGGTGGGGTGAAGATAAATCTGGAGTCGTGGACACAAAACAAATTGTGCAGTGGTTTTAAAGTAAAATAAGGGTTGGAATTTTATCATGTTATGAAATGAGTTTCAAATTTTGGTATGCAACAGAATTACGCGGGGAGCTTGTTAAAGACACACATCTGCCTTTATGATGGTGTCAGAATCTCCAGGACCAGGACCAGGACACTTGTTTCTGACAAGCCCCTCAGGTTCATCTAACATACACAAAGTCTGAGACTAACTGGTATGGTCATTAGGCATTCACCAAAGGCCCCAAAGTAAGGGAATGACACCAGATTTGTATTTTAGAAAGATCACTCTATCATGTGTGTAGAGAATGGTCTAAAGGAGTGTGAACCTGGAGACAGGGAGACTGATGGAAAGATTATCTTCCCTGTGATCCATGACCCAGTGTCATTTCTGGGGTATATGTCTGAGAAAGCCTCCAGTATTTGGACCGTGGGAGACAAGCACAAGAATGTTCATAGTTGTGATGAGTATGGTAGCAAAAAACAGGAACACTCCAGATATCCTCTAACAAGAGAATGGTTAAATTGTGGTATCTTTCAAGAAAATAGAATATTCTACAACAGTAAAAATAAGTATTGATTCAATTCAGTTCAGTTCAGTCACTCAGTCGTGTGTGACTCTTTGTGACCCCATGGACCACAGCACGCCAGGCCTCCCTGTCCATCACCAACTTTCGGAGTTCACCCAAGTTCATGTCCATTGAGTTGGTGATGCCATCCAACCATCTCATCCTCTGTTGTCACCTTCTCCTCCAGCCTTCAATCTTTCCCAGCATCAGAGTCTTGTCAAATGAGTCAGCTCTTCGCATCAAGTGGCCAAAGTACTGGAGTTTCAGCTTCAGCATCAGTCCTTCCAATGAACACCCAGGACTGATTCCCTTTAGGATGGACTGGTTGGATCTTCTTGTAGTCCGAGGGACTCTCAAGAGTCTTCTCCAACATCACAGTTCAAAAGCATCTATGCTGTCTAGGTTGGTCATAACTTTTCTTCCCAGGAGTAAGCGTCTTTTTATTTCATGGGTGCTGTCACCATCTGCAATGATTTTGGAGCCCCCCAAAATAAAGTATAAAGTCTGTCACTGTTTCCCCATCTATTTTTCATAAAGTGATGGGACCGGATGCCATAATCTTAGTTTTCTGAATGTTGAGCTTTACAACAACTTTTTCACTCTCCTCTTTCACTTTCATCAAGAGGTTCTTTAGTTCTTCACTTTCTGCCATAAGGGTGGTGTCATCTGCATATCTGAGGTTATTGATATTTCTCCCTGAAATCTTGATTTCAGTTTGTGCTTCATCCAGCCCAGCATTTCTCGTGATGTACTCTGCATATAAGTTAAAAAAGCAGGGTGACAATATACAGCCTTGACGTACTGCTTTTCCTATTTCAAACCAGTCTGTTGTTCCATGTCCAGTTCTAACTGTTGCTTGCATACAGCAGAATAGGTGAAACTTACAAATAAAGTTTTGAGAATAAAAAAAGCAAGTAACTGAAGACTGCACATTGTTTGATACCATTCCAGTAGTTTTAAAATGAGCACAATTAAACAACTTGTACACATACAGACACTGTTTCATTTTTTGCCTTTTTTTTTTTAAACAAAGCAAGAGAATAAAAACACACAATTCAGGATAGTATTTACAACTTTTAGAGGGAAGGGTCAAGAGGAAACACACAATATCTTCAGTGGTGTTAGTAATGTTTTACTTCTTTATTTGAAGGGTGGCTTGATGGCTATTGGTGTTTTGATTATGCATCTTAACTTGTATTTGGCAACCAGTCTACAAAGTTGGACTTTCAATGGGACGTTGGACACTTCCCAATATTCATGCTCTTGTATAATCCCCTCCCACAGTGAAACTGGCAGAAGTAGCACTATGTGATTTATAAGCCTAAATCATAAGAAACTCTGTATCCGCCTTCTTGGCCTCTTGGAACACACACACTGGGAAAGCAAGCAGAACAGCATGTTGTGCGGAAGCCCAAGGTAGCCACAGGAGAGGCTGCACAGACACACGGTGATGCCTGAACAGCTATCCCAGCTGAGGCCCCAGATGTATGAGTGAGTGAGTCATCACTCGTGTCTAGCACATGAGAGTTTGCAGATTTGACATCAGCCCCAGCCACCACCTGACTGCAACTACCTGTGGAAACCCAAGTGGGAACTACCCTACTGAGCTGCATCAATGCTCAGAACTGTGAGCGGTAGTAATAAACTGCTGTTTTTTTTATTGTTGTTGTTAAGTCAACATTTTATTAAAAACCACACAAACACATACACAATGGGAACAACAGGAAAGGAGCTGTGAGACCTCCTAGTTGGGGACTGACTGACCGCATGGCGCTTCCATTAAGACTCAATGGACATGAGTTTGGGTAAACTCTGGGAGTTGGTGATGGACAGGGAGGCCTGGCCTGCTGCAGTCCATGGGGTTTCAAAGACTGAGCTACCAAACTGAACTGAAGAAAGGATACTTTCAAGACCGGATTTCCAAGCGAGATAAATTAGGAGATGGCTGTGTTTTCATAACAGAATTTAAAGCAACGCCCCTCCTGAGGGCTGGGGAGAGGGACAGAACCTCAGAACCGCCCTCACCCGAGCACCTTAAGTGGGGTGTGGGGGCGTGGGGGGGCATCAGTCCTCGAGCGTGTTCTGAAGCTTGAGGAAGAGATGGTTTCTCCTGGAGGCTGCTTTTTTTTTCCCAGACAGGGAGGAATACTCTCTGATGAAGTGTCGAGGGCTGGAGGGAGAGGCTGGACCTGCTCGGGGCAGAAGGAAGGGTCCGTTCCACACCCGCTGGCCCCCTGGGGTCCTGGGAGAGGACCCAGACACTTCGGTTTCTTCTGGGGTCGCAGCTCTTGAGAGTCCATCCGTGGGGTCACCCGCCCTGTGGGGCCTTGAACAGGGCCCGGGGCACCTTCATCCGTGGACAGAGTCCCCCAGGAGACCTCTCAGGGTGGCCACCTGCCCCCCGGGCAGAAGACGCTGGCCAGGAAAGCCAAGGCTGCTGCTGCCGCCAGTCGGCTGGGGCTGTCAGCCTTGGAAGCTGCTCCATGGAGGGCAGTGAGCCGCGCAGGGCGCTGAGCAAACTGCGGGTTCCGGCAGCCCAGCGGCCTAAACGGCTGTTTTCAGCCACATGGTTTGCAATAAATAACTGGAATATTATGCATATGTCACAAATATTCTTCTGTGTCTATCATATAGTGAATTACCTTTCAAAAATGAGATGACTAAATAGCCTGTTGGAATCATGTCATTCTGGCCTCACAGCTTGGCCTTGCCACTCATGCTGTGTGGCCCTGGATACACCACTGAACCTTTCTAGGGAGCATTTTTCTCATCTGAGAAATGGGAAAATAATAGCTCCTCATTCATAATGAGGTTGAGACTCTTAGGAAATACAGACTCTACATCCTTAACAAATTATAGGGACCAGGCCACACTACACAGACTTGGCTTCTTCTGTATCTAAGGAGGAAAGAAAAAAAACTTTTGTAAACGAAGAATGTGGATTATTGTTCAAGAACTGTGAATATTCGTGGTGAACAGGGTTCAGCCAGAAAAAGTGACTCTAAAGTCTTTTCCCACTCTGTGGTTTTATGCAGATTCATTGATTTCCTGTCATTTATTTCAGGTATAAAACATTTGAATCCCAATTTTCCAGGGACAGATTTCCCCAGTCATTCCACTTTCTTTAGCATTATCTCTGGTTTTGGCTTCCCTCTCCTGTGGTGTTCTCCACATTGGGCCCTCATCTCCTATTAGGTGACAGCCAAAAATGTGGGGGTAATTCAGTCTGTCCACTTGATGGGTCCATTTTACAGGGGGCTGGGTAAGGAAGGGGGAGCAGGGGACTGAGTGCATGTCCCTTTTGCAGGGCATGTGAAGTCTGGGAGAAGACGTTAGACAGGTGACTCGAAGAAGCAATCTTGTGTGAAAGATGATTACACGGTGGGAAGGGGTGAAATATGACCATTGTGTGTCCCATAGATATCCTCGGAGTCTAATGAAAGGCAGTTTCTGCCCTTTTGGGTTTAGCTTGGTCCACAGGCCACATGGTTCAGGAGGATTAACACCACCAGCTGGGAGGAAGCATTGCTGCTTGTGGAGCTTGTGAATCACAGAACATCAACATCCACGTTGGCTGGAGGATCCGCAGGGAACCAGGCCTGGCCGTACAGGGACGGGCTCTCTGCGGCAGACCACCGCGCTCGCAGGATCAGAGGATGACTTCTATCTCTTTTCTCACCAGGGCAGAGCAAAGGGATGGGGGGGAGGTGGTGGTGGTGGTTATAACCCAGCAGGAGGTATTTGGGTCAGATAAGCTCCAGAGGTCTCTTTAAGGTCTAATTCAATGAACAGTATGTTTTTCTTATCTCTGATAAGAGGCAGCATTCTACAAAAACTGAGTGTACTTCTGAAAAAAAGTGTACTTGTGAAATATTTGTTGGAACTTCATAAATGTCTGTACTTAAAAAGCGGTTTTTTAAACTGCAAATGCATAAATGTTCAAACTTGCTGCGAAAGTTTATTTATTTATATATATTTCTCTAGATTTCTTCCTTCTTCCACTGAATTTTGAGAAGGAAATAAAAGTAATTTCCTTTATGAGAAGTCCCTCTACTCCCAGCAATCCTAAATGTTAGAGGACAAGGTTAGGTCACTGAGGGAGCCTCAAGGTAGCATTTTTTGATATGTACAAATTCTGTATAGTTTAGGCATATCTAGTACCTAGAGAGCTGTTATTGTTCTTGCTTTCCTTGGGGAAAAATATGTAGATTCACATCTCCATCTCACTGAGCTTTCTAATAAATTCCAGTGCATTGCATTAAAAAAATTTTTTTTAACTTATTGAAAAATTGTGAATACAGAACAAAGATTTTTTTTTGAACCATTGAGATTAAGATGTGAACCCCATAATCCCCCAAATACTTTAGGGATTATGTTCCTGTATAACCAAAAGTACCCAAATCAGGTGATCAAAATTGATATTTTATTACCATCTAGTCCTCAGATTCTGTTCAAGTTCTGCCAACTGTCCCAGTGACATCCTTTATAGAAAAAGGATCTGATATGAGGTGTGGCATTTAGTTGTAATGTATCTGTGGTTTCCTTTTGTTTAGAACAGTTTCTCAGTCTTTCCTTGACTTTCCTGATCCTGAGACTTATGAAGATTACAAGCCAGTTCCTTTTAATGAAGGATCTCATTTAGAAAACAAGATTTGGTTTCCAAGTGTGCTCATTGCTCTTGGGGGTATTGCTGCTCCCAGCCCTCTCAGCTCTTAAACTCTTTGTACTTTGAGAGATTATCCATTTGTCAACATGTGGCAAGTAAGCTTTTCTCAGTTTGAGGTTTTTATTTTGACTTTATTTATGGTTATGATAGATAGAGTGCCTGATGAACTAAGGATTGAGGTTCGTGACATTGTACAGGAGATAGGGATCAAGACCATCCCCATGGAAAAGAAATGAAAAAAAGCAAAATGGCTATCTGGGGAGTCCTTACAATTAGCTGTGAAAAGAAGAGAAGTTAAAAGCAAAGGAGAAAAGGAAAGATATAAGCATCTGAATGCAGAGTTCCAAAGAATAGCAAGAAGAGATAAGAAAGCCTTCTTCAGCGATTAATGCAAAGAAATAGAGGAAAACAACAGACTGGGAAAGACTAGAGATCTCTCCAAGAAAATTAGAGATACCAAGGGAACATTTCATGAAAAGATGGGCTCGATAAAGGACAGAAATGGTATGGACCTAACAGAAGCAGAAGATATTAAGAAGAGGTGGCAGGAATACACAGAAGAACTGTACAAAAAAGATCTTCACGACCCAGATAATCACGATGGTGTGATCACTGACCTAGAGCCAGACATCCTGGAATGTGAAGTCAAGTAGGCCTTAGAAAGCATCACTATGAACAAAGCTAGTGGAGGAATTCTGGTTGAGCTATTCCAAATCCTGAAAGATGATGCTGTGAAAGTGCTGCACTCAATATGCCAGCACATTTGGAAAACTCAGCAGTGGCCACAGGACTGGAAAAGGTCAGTTTTTATTCCAATCCTAAAGAAAGACAATGCCAAAGAATGCTCAAACTACCACATAATTGCACTCATTTCACACACTAGTAAAGTAATGCTCAAAATTCTCCAAGCCAGGCTTCAGCAATACGTGAACCGTGAACTTCCAGATGTTCAAGCTGGTTTTAAAAAAGGCAGAGGAACCAGAGATCAAATTGCCAACATCTGCTGGATCATTGAAAAAACAAGAGAGTTCCAGAAAAACATCTATCTCTGTGTTATTGACTATGCCAAAGCCTTTGACTGTGTGGATCACAATAAACTGTGGAAAATTCTGAAAGAGATGGGAATACCAGACCACCTGACCTGCCTCTTGAGAAACCTATATACAGGTCAGGAAGCAACAGTTAGAACTGGACATGGAACAACAGGCTGGTTCCAAATAGGAAAAGGAGTACGTCAAGGCTGTATACTGTCACCCTGCTTATTTAACTTCTATGCAGAGTACATCATGAGAAACGCTGGGCTGGAAGAAGCACAAGCTGGAATCAAGATTGCCGGGAGAAATATCAATAACCTCAGATATGCAGATAACACCACCTTTATGGCAGAAAGTGAAGAGGAACTAAAAAGCTTCTTGATGAAAGTGAAGAGGAGAGTGAAAAAGTTGGCTTAAAGCTCAACATTCAGAAAACGAAGATCATGGCATCTGGTCCCATCACTTCATGGGAAATAGGTGGGGAAACAGTGGAAACAGTGTCAGACTTTATTTTTTTGGGCTCCAAAATCACTGCGGATGGTGATTGCAGCCATGAAATTAAAAGAGGCTTACTCCTTGGAAGGAAAGTTATGACCAACCTAGATAGCATATTGAAAAAGCAGAGACATTACTTTGCCAAGAAAGGTCTGTCTAGTCAAGGCTATGGTTTTTTCAGTGGTCATGTATGGATGTGAGAGTTGGACTGTGAAGAAAGCTGAGCACCGAAGAATTGATGCTTTTGAACTGCGGTGTTGGAGAAGACTCTTGAGAGTCCCTTGGACTGCAAGGACATCCAACCAGTCCATTCTGAAGGAGATCAGCTCTGGATGTTCTTTGGAAAGACTGATGCTGAAGCTGAAACTGCAATACTTTGGCCACCTCATGAGAAGAGTCAACTCATTGGAAAAGACTCTGATGCTGGGAGGGATTGGGGGCAGGAGGAAAAGGGGACGACAGAGGATGAGATGGCTGGATGGCATCACCGACTCGATGGACGTGAGTTTGAGTGAACTCTGGGAGATGGTGATGGACAGGGAGGCCTGGCATGCTGCGATTCATGGGGTTGCAAAGAGTTGGACACAACTGAGCGACTGAACTGAATTGATGGTTATTTTGCCTATGCAAAAATAATTGCTCATATTGTAGCCTAATTTATCTTTTTTTTGTTGTTGTCTTGGCTTCTGGGATTTACATCTAACTCAAGCGTTTTACACTTTAGCATTACAAACATTTCTCCCCATTTTTGTTTTTTTCCTAGTACTTTCAAAGAAAAGGTTTTTTTTAAAAATCTTGAAGTGGAGAAGGAAGTGGCAACCTACTCCAGTATTCTTGCCTGGAGAATCCCATGGACAGAGGAGCCTGGCAGGTTGCAAGGGTCGGACACAACTTAGCAGCTAAACCACCACCCACATTTTGGTAAGAAATTTGTTTTTCATTGAGAGAGGAAGCTCACTGCTGCAGACTGACACAGCATTTGAGAAAAATGAAGGCCAAATCCAATATTTTAGATAAGTAGATATTCTGTGATCTCGTATCTAAACTATTGGTTTTCTACCCTGGTTCACCATTATCATTACCTTTGAAGCTTTTATAAAGCAGACTGGTACCTAGTATCCACCATACAAAGCAACTGAATCAGACCTCTGGGGAATTCTGGATCAAGATTTTTCTTTTTTAAATCTCTGCAAGTGATCTAAAGTGTTGCCAAGGCTGAGAACCCCTGATCTATTCCTACATCTTCACAGTTGCCTCAAGTTCTATCCCCAGCAATTGCTTCCTTTGGATTAAACAATTCCTATTTGAATATCTCTTTTTAAAACATAAGTGTTTTTCAAGATTTAAAACTCAAGTTTCAAACTGAGTTAAATTTACAGTGATGAGTTTTGCAGACAAGACAAAATTAAAATTACTTATGTGAAGAAATGACATGAGCCGTAACCCAGTCCCCTGGGTTGGTCTCACTGAGGGCAGCAGTCATCTAGATAAAGGAGATACAGAGTGAAAACAGGCGGGAGACTTGCCATCACAGTGATCTCAAGAGGAACCTTAAAGATAGTTCTGGGCTTCTTGAAAACAAGAGCAACCAGGGAAGAATGCAATATTTAAAATATTATTCATTATCTGTGTGATCATGGGTAAGTTACTTAACTTTTTAAAACCTCAGTTCCCTTACTGGCAAAAAATGAGACTAGTATAAATGCCTATTTGTAGGATTATTGTGATAATTATATCAGATTATAAAGCTCAAGTTCGTTCCACATATCTGACACTTAACAAATACTCAGTAAATTTTTGCCTCAAATTAGGAAGAGCTACTCTTACTCCTTCTAAAGTAGTACCACTTCTAACAGAAGACCGCTTCTGCATGAGTCAAGTTGTAAACTGTTAGGCTTAAATTGACTTCTTGAGAGTCTTATATGTAATAGTAATATCCAATAATATTATTATTTAACACTAATCTTAGCATAAAAGCTGGGACAAGATTTTAAGTAATGAGCATACTAAGAAAAAGTCAGTAAAAGAAAAACTACTCTAAAAGAAATTAGTTTTTAAGTAGCTAAATTACTCATCTAACTGTTGGAATTGTGTTGAGGTGGCAAATGAATCCAGAGTGTTAAATATGCTATAATTGTTTATTGGACTGAAATCCAATGCTGTAACTTTTGCCATATCTTGTATAAGTATCATACATTCTGAAAAAAGTGATGTTAGAACATGAGTTGGTCATGGATAATACTGAATATAGGAATTTTTTATGGAATTTACATTAGTATGTATGTACATATTTCTTGTTTTACCTGATGCATGTTAAGAGTCAAATGACCTTGTGACAGTTTGAAATGATAGTCAAAGCAATTCAGAAGTGAGCTCAGAATTATGTAGCCCGAGAATGCACAATTTCCTGTAGTGTCAAGTAAAATGAATATGAAGTGCATCCTTAATAAGCAGAAACAGAAACTGATAGCTCTAACAAAGGAGAAATCCCCTTAAGCTTTTATATACATACATATGAGAAATCTACTAACACAATTCTTTTATTTAAAGGAAATTGATGGCTGAAGTAAACTGTAGTTATATAGTCATCAATTCTCTTTATAAAGAGCTTCAACAGTGAAAGTTTTGCACCTGTTAATTGATCCCAAGACATGGTCAGTTGAGGGAGTTGTATTGATGCCTAAACCAGGTCACAGGTTGGATGAGTGGAAAGACTATCAGATCGGTTTGCTTTCAGGTAGTAAATTTTATTAAACATTCAAGATGAGCTAGCTCTGTGTCAGGGACTGAGGTTAACTCAGGGTTTGTATAATCAAATATGGGATACATGAAATATTACCGAGAAAAATGAAAAAAATTTTTTACTAAACTAAAGAGAGATATGCGTATAGGTTGAAGCAGAGAAGGCTTTGCAAGATAGCACTTGACTTGGGTCTTAGAAGTGTTTGGACAGTTGAAGATGGAGGAGAGAGAAGGAGACATTCTAGGAAGGACGATTGGAGGATGTAATCAAAGAGGTGGGAGTAAGCATGGGTGTGTGGGGGCTACACTCATTAGTTGCTCCTTATGTAACAAATCACCTCACAACCTAAAGCTATTTGCTGCTGTCTGTTGCTCTACGGATCTAGACCAGGTTGAGTGGACCTCAACTGAGCTTTTTGTCAGTTGTGCTGTGGTCAGCTAAGAGGGCAACTAACGACTGACTCATCCAGAGAAACTCACAAACTAGGCTGGCTGGCCTTTGGCTGAAGGGCTGCAGCTGGCCTCATACGCTGGCTGGCTGGTCGGTGCCACCCATCAGGGCACAGGGGAGAAGAGCAGAGGCGTGCCAAAGTCTCTTGAGGCCCAGGCTTACATTTGGCACACTGTCATTTCTGCCACATTCTGTTGGTCAACTCAGATCACAATGCCAGACTAAGATGGTGGGGGATTACACTCTTCGTCCTAATGGGTGGAGCAGAAAAATCACTAGTCAGAGTGTGGGCCGCAGGCAGAGTCCATTTTTGTGAATAGTCTTCCACGTGGGTCAACCTCACTGAGCTACAGAAGTTGTGAAAAGATAAAGAAACCATGGAAATATATTTTTAGGAAGATTAGCTTGACAGAAGCTCATGCTCCAATCTGAGAAGTCATGGAAGAGGCTGAAGGAGATAAGGGGCTCTATGAATAATCCAAGTAAGAGGTGTAGGGTCACGTCTTGATCTGTTCAAGTTGCTGTAACAAAGCTCTGCAGACTGGGTGGCTTGTAAACAACAGAAACTGATACCTCACGGCTCTGGAGGTACCTGCTCAGTCGCGTTCTGGTGAAGGCCCTCTTCCTTGCTGTAGCCGGGGCCTCTTGTTGTGTCCCAACACAGTGGAAGGGAGCTGGGGACTCTGTAGTGTGTCTTTTACAACAGTCTTAATCCCATTTATGAGGGCTTCACCTCATGACTTAAGCACCTCCCAAAGGCCCTACTTTCTAGTACTATCATATTTGGAAGTTGAGATTGCAGCATATGAGTCTCAGACGGGGTTAAAACAGATTAGACCATTCACTCAGGCCAAGGATAGAGGCAGTATTTTGAGGATTTTTATTTGTTTCTTAAAAGGAACCATGAAATGAATGCTTTTATCCTGTTGGAAGTATTTTGGGGCCTTTTTGAATTGGTCTTGGCTCATAGCTGTGTGCCTCTGAACTGTGTCTTTGGCTGTCCCTATCAGCCTGTCCTTTGACTCTGATGGGTCATGAGTGCATAGTATTGTGCTGCCTCTCCCAACTGGGACCATATCCAGCAAGTCTGCCGGTGTGAGCACTTCGGGTGCACATTCATCAGCATTCAGCTGAAGGATTTTTTTTTTAATTTTTTTTTATGGTCTTTGCACTCTCTTTAGCTGAAAGAGCTTCCCCAGGAGACTTGAAGCAAATTCCAGTCTTGGTTTCTCAGCTCCTATTTGCAATCTCAAGTATGCTTCCTTTAAAACTGGGCCTTTGAAGCACCTTGCTTCATTCTTTTGCTTTAGGGATCATCCTACCAGGATGTCATAAACTATGATCTGCCAAACATCATTATGTATAAACTTTCACTCTACTTAGAGCAAGAACAATGGTGCTCTTGCTTCTAGCAACCCTAAACTTTGCATCATGTTAAAAAAGAGAAGTAGTTTTTATAAATATCCTAAAACTTATATGATACCTAACTTCTATTAAGATTCTGGGCTTCCCTGGTGGCTCAGAGGGTAAAGATTCTGCTTGCAAAGCAGGAGACCCAGGTTTGATCCCTGGGTTGAGAAGATGCCCTGGAGAACAGAATGTTACCCTCTCCAGTGTTCTTGCCTGGAGAACTCCATGGACAGAGGAGCCTGGCAGGCTATAGCTGATGGGGTTGCAGAGTCGGACATGACTGAGCCACTATCACTTTCACTGGTGGTCTGGAGGTTAAGACTCCTGTTTTCACTGCAGGGGGCACGAGTTCAACCCCCGGTCTGGGAACTAAAATCCCTGCATGCTGCAAGGCACAACCAAAAAGAAAAAAAGAATTATACAAAATAAAACAAATACCATAGTGACCATGTTGAGGTAACATCAGTTTATAACATTATGAGTTTCATGGGTCCCACACTATATTTGACTTCTGAATACACTGCAGCAAGCATGCTCACCCCCAGAAGTCTAGCTTTCATCCATCACTGTACAGTTGACCTCCTTTACCCATTTTGCCCTCCGTCCATATCCCTCCCCCTCTGATAGCTACTACTGTGTACCATGCTTGATTTTAAAAAATACTTTATTTCTTTGCAAAGTCTGAGTAAAAAAAATAATTGAGTTAAGTCTTGAAGAAAGTTTAAGAGGTCAGTCTGAGAATGCTTCTTAGGAGAGAAAAATCATTTAATACCAAGTAAAGATTTCAGATACTCATCATACTTCCCAAATTGATTAAAAAATTTATTGCTTTAATAGCTCAAAGTTCAATTGTTATTACCTACCCTGATACTCTTTTTAAATGGCCACATTGTTTTGTTCTAATGATTTTGCTTTTCCAAAGACTTGTAAATCTTCTATGCAAAGATTTAATTGCTTCCTATGAAGCAAGGAGGAGAGGATGAAAATGCCTGGTGTGAGGCTCTAGAAAAACAAAGCATTTATCTCTATTTCTGTCTGTTGAGATGGTTTAAGGTTAATAATTGGGAATTGCTCATTTTAAAGCCACATTGTATTAAAAAAAGACACATGCTTCCTGCTGATAGGATTTTCAGACTGCTTAGAATTTATTATAATTTTATGAGAGAAAAATCTTAATAGCTCAGCAATCAAATACATTATAAAATAATTTTGAAATCCTAAGTATTTATAATTTTTCTAATTGTTCCTTGTAAATTTCACTTTCCCCTCTTGTACAGTTATGTTATCAGGATTTGGAATTTTAATTTGCAGCTTTCATTCATTTTACAACAGTATGATGAACGTTTTATCTTCTCTGGGAATTATTATTTCCAGAGATAATAAGAACAGTCATCTGTTATATGGTCGGCATTTCTTGAGTTGTTTTCTGTGATTTTGTTGTCAGCCTAGCAAAATTAATTAGATTAATTCCCTAAATTCTAAAGAATATTTTTAGATATCAATTAAGCATTCAGAAATGGATATTTTATATACTAGTTTATAGACTAATTTTAAAAGAAAGTAAACCCATCTAGATTCACATATTTTAATGCTTAGTCTTCATAATATACCCTAATATCTATTAATGTGATCATTAGTTTTGTAAGAATTCTAGTAAAAAGCTATTATATGTACTTTGAATAAAATATTAGCTGATCTTAAGCTTTTCTCCCTGTTTGTTTCTTTAGGTATATTTTTCAAATAGGGTTAAGTACAGGTATATCTTCAAAAACAAAATAAAACAAAACTTTGTAAAAGAAAATCATATACCCAAAACAGATTGGCTGCTAGTTCTAAATGTCTGACTGGATGCCCATTTATTTTATGCTTTTTTTATTTTTTGAAATAATTTTTAAAAAGCCAACATGCACACATTTTAACCATCAAGTATGATATCAATACTTCCTTGGCTCACTTCTCAGCTTTACATACTCAACAGAGATATTGGCTTCAAACCCAGCTCTTTTTAAAATTTTGGTAGACGTATTTCCCAGTCTCTCTTGCAGTTAGTTACAGTCAAGTTTTGAGTTCAGGTCAATGGAAACTGAGCAAAAGTGATGTAAACTATTTTCCAGGCCCATCAAAATCTCCTGTGTAGCAAGAAGCTGCTATATAACCTAGGGAACCCAGTCTGGCGCTGACCTGGAGGGGTGGAAGGGGGAAAGGAGGCTCGAGAGGAATGGGGTGTATCATATAATTATGACTGATTGGCACTGATGTACGACAGAGACCATCACAACTCTGTAAAAGCAGTATCCTCCAAGAAGAATAAAGAATCTCCCGTGTACTATTCCCAACTTTTAGCTGAGTGGTGTTGACCTGGGGACCTATAAGATGGGGAGTCCTTCCTTGAGTCACTATTGGTATTCTGTGTGTTGGTTAGCGTCTGTTTTTCATGTTCATTTTTGGTGGTGGGATATATCAGAAAGATCAAGCCACTCCCCAGTGTATGACTTTTTGTCTCTGCTATTATGTAAGAAGATGCAAAAGTGGTTTCTAAAAATGTAACATCAAATTTAGTAAAATTTTGCTCCAGGATGACAATTACGTCTTTAAGTGTGGCTGAAAAATATTATAGTCTTTCTCTATGAAAATGCTTTGTTTTGAAAAGTCCTGTTTCATGAATATCCCAAGGTTTCACGAATATCCCAAGGAACAATATACAGTCATAGTGGGGTTAATTGTTAATTATTAATATTTGTAGATGTAAAAAATACTGCAAATAGTCTTATTCATAATTTAGATTTATTTTTTTAACAAACTTGGAACTAGATCTTGGAATCATTGTTTTGATGTCACTATGTAGCTACCAAGACCTCATTCCAAGAGTAGCAGAAACTGCCACTTGATTGTTCACTTTGTATTATATTCCTAACGTAATTCAAGTTGTTAACTTTAGATAATAGAATCCAGAAACCCACTGAATATGTTATAATTGCAGTATGTGGCTATAAATTGAAATTTGACAGAGGAGAAAAGGTGCCACTGTCAACTCCTCCAAGTTACAGAATGTCTACCCCTTCTGCAGGATACCTTGTATATGACACACGCCAACTGTCCAGGAGACAGGATGAGTGAAGGTGCCAGATTTGATCTGTATACTACTGCATAACATTTAATTTCCTACATTATTGATAAAGACTCTCTCCAGTATTCTTGCCTGGAGAATACCATGGACAGGGGAGCCTGGCAGGCTATAGTCCATGGGGTTGCAAGAATCGGACATGACTAAAGCGATTTAGCATGCTCACATAGATATAAGCCCTAACATTTCCTTCCCTAGCTACTGTCCATGTCCACTCTGGAGACTAGAGCATTCTAAACCTTTAATGTTCATCGTGTGGTTTATGGACCCGGAGTCAGCATCGCACAGGGAGTCTGTTAGACATGCAGCATCTCAGGCCCGTCTTCAAACCTACTGTGTCAGAGTGCTTTTCAGCAAGATCCTCTAGAGAATGACGTGTAGGTTGAAGTCTGAGTGAACCTCTGCCTTTGGTGGAAGAGCCTGGAGGCTGGCGTTCTGCATGGAGACCCACCTTCCTTTGTGTGGGTTAATGCCCTTGCTTTTAGTTCTGTGCCTCACTCTCCTCAGGGTCTCTCTTCAGTGTCCCCAGAGTCCCCAGCTTCATCAATTGCTCCAGAAATAGAATTTTTGAGGCATCATAGGTTTCAAGCCTCAGTATTTCACACAGATTCCTTCTCCTTTCCTGTGTCTTAAATTTCTTTCCCAATCCTTCCCTCTCACGTTTGTACTTTCAAGACCCAGTCTGGTGGTGTGATCTCGGCAACCTTTTCTCTGGCCTGCCCTCTCTCCACCCCTCCACTGCCGTGAACCCTCAGATCACAGAAGTGCCTCCATGGGGTGCCCACCCCACCGGTGCTTCCCTCCATCTTTTCACAGTGCTGGTCGTGGCTGCCTCATCCCTCCCTTCAACTGAACCATGTAAGTACTTAAATAGCCTTTGCTTCCTCAGTGCTAGCACAAAGCCCAGCACATACAGAGATTCCTAAAAAGCTGCTGAGTAGATGTGTCTGAACTGACCCAAAACTTTAGAAGCTCTCTAACCTGTAGTGAAAACACAGGCACCCTGAATGAACATCTTCAGTTTCGCCCCAGTGGTGTGGACAGTGTCTCCAGGCTTCTTCTGTTATGGAAGGAATAGCAAGCTCTGGGATATGGTGAAGGACAGGGAAGCCTGGCATACTGCAGTCAATGGGGTCGCAAAGGGTCGGACGTGACTTAGTGACTGAACAATAACATACTATGAGAATAGGTCATCTTTTCTGTTTTATTTTGTATTGTTTTGATGTGTATAGTTTCTCTTTGCTTTTGCCAGATTAACACAGTGTTTGTATAACCTTGTGTTTCTTTAAAATGTTATTGTGTGGAGAATGGGAAATTGTTGTTTCACTTTCTCAAAGTCTGGCCCCAGGCCAGAAGCCTGTGATAGAATTTTTGTCTACAAGCTTTTTGCGGATTATAAGAAATGTACATGAGATTTTTGCATTATTCCAGATAGTTTCACTAGTTGACCCTATAGCTGCTATTTTCAACCTGAGGTAAATATGCAAGAATTCACCAGTCTGAATGTAGTCTATTAATTTTCAACTTAGTGACCTATTTCTACTTCAGTCATAAATGCTAAAAATGTATTAGCTTAAATTGACCTTTGTGTCTTATGTTTACACGTCTATGTATTTACACTTGTTAACTAGAATGATAACTGAATGAGAATCTCTCAGAATCTCTCATATAACTTCTCTGAGAAGTTATATGAGAGACTACCCTGCTACCTTCTTTTTTTACATCAAACTTTTATTTTGAGATAATTGTAAATTCACATGCAGTTATAAATAAATACATATACATTTCCACAAAAAATTTTTGTGATAATTTTCATAGGAATTGTGCCAAGTCTGTACATCAATTTAGGGAAAATTGATATCTTTACTATGTTGACTCTTCTAGTCTATAAACATCCACTTATTTAAATCCTTAATGTCTTATATCATCATTGTGTGGTTTTAACATACAACTCCTATACAGGTCTTGTTAGGTTGACATGTAAGGATTTTTTTAAGCTCCTGTACAAGTATTATGTTTTTCCGTATTCTCATGTTCATTGTTAGTAACAATCTATTAAAATACAATCGAGTTTCAGATGTAGATCTTGTATCCTGTCACACTGTGTGCATTCACCTACCGGTTTTAGGAGATGTTTTTGGTAGAATTTGAAAGTTTCTGCATAGGCAATCATGTCTTCTGTCATAGGGGCAGTTATATTTCTTCTTTTCTGACCTATATGCTTTTATTTCCTTTTCTTGTTTTATTGCACTGGTTAGAAATTTCAGCCCTGTGTTGAATAACATCAGTGAAAGCAGGTATACTTGCAGTGTACCATTAAGTATAATGTTAGTTGTAGGGCTTTTTGTAGATGATCTTTGTCAAATTATGTTAAATTACCCTCTACTCCTATTTTTCATGAGTTTTGTTGAATGCTCTGCACTGATTGATTTAATCATGTTATTTCTTCTTTTTTAAATATAGTGGATTATGTCAAATTGATTACATTGAATGATTTTTAAATATAGGAACTCTCTCATATCCCTGGAATAAATCTCATTTGCTCATGGTATATAATTCTTTTTTAAAATATACTGCAGAATGCTATTTGCTAATATTTCGTTAAAGACCTTGCATCCATATTCATGAGGCATATTGGGTGTACGGTTTTCTTGTTTTGTACTGTCTTTGTCTGGCTTTGGTATCAGAGTAACACTAGTTTATAAAATGAATTGGGAACTGTCCTTTGCTATTCTATTTTCTTGAAGAGCTTGTATGTAAAATAGGTGATACTTCTTTTTTAAGCATTTGGTAGAATTCTCCAGTAGAATCATCTAAGGTCACATAATTATTTTCCATAGTTTAACAAAATATGGATCCACTATCCTTAGTAACTTTAGGGCTATTAACATTTTCTATTTCTTATTGGGTGACTTGTAGTAAGTTGTATTTTTGAGGATTTGGTCCATTTCTTCTAAGTTGTAAAGTTTATTTGTATAGAGTTGTTTTTAGTACATTTGATCCATGAACAATATGTGGATTAGGGACACCAACTCTTCACATAGTAAAAAATTCACATATAACCTGTAGTTGACCTGCCATGTCTCTGATTCCATATCACAATATTCAACCAATTGTGTATTGTATAGTACTGTAGCGAACTGTTTTTTTTGGATAAATGTTTATTTATTTTTGTTTTTACTTTTTTTAATTGAGGTATAGTTGGTTTATAATATTATATGCTTCAGGTGTAAAACATAGTGATTCATATGTTAAATAGTTATTTAAATATATCTATAATTAAAATATTAATAATAAATACAAGGGAAGCCTTTAAAAATATTTATAGTTATTATAAATTATTAGCTATATTCCTAGTGCTGTATAATATATCCTTATAGCTTTTTTATTTTTACATAGCAACTTGCACCTCTTAGTCTCCTCAGTTCATTTCAGTCACTCAGTCGTGTCCAACTCTCTGTGACCCCAAGGACTGCAGCCCACCAGTCTTCCCTGTCCATCACCAATTCCTGGAGCTCAAACTTGTGTCCATTGAGTCGGTGATGCCATCCAACCATCTCATCCTCTGTCGTCCCCTTCTCCTCCTACCTTCAATCTTTCCCAGCATCAGAATCTTTTCAAATGAGTCAGTTCTTCACATCAGGTGGCCCAAGTATTGGAGTTTCAGCTTCAACATAAGTCCTTCCAATGAACACTCAGGACTGATTGCCTTTAGAATGGACTGGTTGGATCTCCTTGCAGCCCAAGGGACTCTCAAGAGTCTTCTCCAATATCACAGTTCAAAAGCATCAATTCTTTGGCGCTCAGCTTTCTTTATAGTCCAACTCTCATATCCATACATGACTACTGGAAAAACCACAGCTTTGACTAGACGGGCTTTTGTTGGCAAATTAATGTCTCTGTGTTTTAATATGCTCTCTAGGTTGGTCATATTTTTCTTTCAAGGAGAAAGTGTCTTTTAATTTCATGGCTGCAGTCACCATCTGCAGTGATTTTGGAGCCCAAAAAGGTAAAGTCTCTCACTGTTTCCACTGTTTCCCCATCTATTTGCCATGAAGCGATGGGACCAGAGGCCATGGTCTTGGTTTTCTGAATGTTGAGTTTCAAGCCAGCTTTATCACTCTCCATAAGTGGTATCACACAGTATTCATCTTTGTCTGACTTATTTCATTAAGCATAATACCCTCCATGTTGTTGCAAATGACAGCATTCCATTCTTTTCAATCACTGAATAATAGTCCATAGTATGTATATGCCACATCTTCTTTATCCATTCATTTGTTGAAGGAGAGTCAGTTATTATCTTTTGATGCCTGTAGGGATTTTAGTGATAGCTTCTGTTTCATTCCTGATATTGATGATTTGTCTTCTCTCTCTCTTTCTTTGTCAGTCATACTAAAGTTTCATCAACGTTATTGATTTTCTAAAGAATCAGCTCTTTGCTCCATTGATTTTCTGTGTTGTTTTCTGTTTTGAATTTCACCAACTTCTGTTCTTTATTATTTCCTTCCTTCTGCTTGCCTAGGTTTACTTTGTTCTTTTTATTCCAGGTTCATGACGTGGAATGTTAAATGACTGATTTGAGAATGTTCTTCCTTGTTAACAGAGATTTTAGTGTTATAAATTTCCTCTTAGCATTGCTTTAGCGTATAATGCCAAATTTTTATGTTGTGTTTTTAGTTTCATTCGGTTCAATGTATTTTTTGATTTCCATTTCCCTCTGACTTGCATGATTTCTGCTAAGCATTCCACTGTCATTGAATTATTTTTCCCTCACTGCTAGTATGTCATTTTACCAGGCTGCTTTTAGGATTTTGTCTTTGTCTTTTGCTTTCAGAAGTTTAATGATGATGTGTCTTGTGAAGGATTTCATTGAGTTTTTCCCTGCTTGGGCTACACTAAGTTCCTTCAGTCTGTGGTTTTATGTCTCTTGCCAAATTTAGGCAGTTTTCAATCATTATTTCTTTGTGTATTTTTTCAATGTCATTGTTTTCTCCTCTCCTCCAGGACTTGAATGACTCAAATGTTAGATCTTTTGTTATAGTACCCCAGATTTCTGAGGCTCTTATCATTTTATTTTTCAGTTTACTTCCTCTCTTTTTGCTCAAATTGAGTAATTTTTATTGTTCTATCTTCCAGTTCATTAATTCTTTACTCTTGTCCTTTCCATTCTGCTGTTGTGTCTACTTTATTTCAGTGATTGATTGCATTTGCAGTTCTAAAAGTTTCCATTTGGCTCTTTTTTTTATAGATTCGAATTCTTTGCTGAGGTTTTCTGTTTTTCAAAAGTTTCGAGAGTTTGTAATTGTTCATTGAAGCATTTTTTTTTAGCAATTTCTTTTCTTCTTATTTATTTATTTTTGGCTGTGCTGGGTCTTTGTTGCGGCACACAGGCTTTTTCTAGTCACAGCGAGCGGGGTACACAGGGCTTCTCACTGAGGTTTCTCTTGCTGAGGATCACAGGTGATAGGGCACATGGCCTTTAGCAGCAGCAGCGCGCGGGCTCAGTAGCTGTGGCACACGGGCACAGTGCCCCAAGGTACATGGGATCCTCTAAACTGGGGATCAAACTGGTGTCCCCTGAATTGCAAGGCAGATTCCAAACCATGGGACCACCAGGGAAGTCCCTCACTGAAGCATACTTAATTGCTACTTAAAAATTTTTGTCAGATAATTCTAACATCTCTACCATTTCAGTGTTCACATCTATTAATCTGCTAAGTCACTTCAGTCGTTTTTGACTCTGTGTGACCCCATAGACGGCAGCCCACCAGGCTCCCCCGTCCCTGGGATTCTCCAGGCAAGAACACTGGAGTGGGTTGCCATTTCCTTCTCCAATGCATAAAAGTGAAAGTGAAGTTGGTCAGTCGTATATGACTCTTAGTGACCCCATGGACTGCAGCCTACCAGGCTCCTCCATCCACGGGATTTTCCAGGCAAGAGTACTGGAGTGGGGTGCCATTGCCTTCTCTGAAATGGATGGAAATAGGAGGTGCTAAATAGTCTCAAGCCATCCAAACACTGCCTGCTTTATATTAAACTCCAATGATGACAATACTCTGATAAGGCTGCCTCTATTGGTTTTAATTAATTAATTTAGTACAATGGTGGGATGCTTTATTTTATATGAATCTGAGGTTATCTCTGGCATTGGAAGATTAAAGAAGACCTTAATAAACAAATTTGCTTATTTTTCCCCTACTGTTGGCATTAGTAAACATCTACATCCACATAAAAACAGAATCTATCATTTCTGAGTTCTACTTATCCTTGCATAAGTCTCCAGTATCAAAATTAATTTTTAAAAATGTTCACTTGAAAATTAGCATAGATAAGATTCAAGGATGCTTGCTCTTACAGAAGAATTTTTTATTAAGGGAAGACTTGTCCTTTGAAAATTATTATCATAATTATCACTAAGAAACCAATTCTATATTTCTTATTAAGGCAAAATCCCTATTGAGGCAAACACAAGAAGGATGTTGATTGCAGTGGGATATCTGTCTGAATAGGACTAAGTAATCAGCTTTGAAATGTCACTCAAAGGAATCAGCAGGGCAGAGGCTATTCCCTGGTAAGTTGCAAAACATTTTTAGGGGGAGGGGGATTGCCAAGGGTTTTACAATATCCTTGCATAAGTAATTATTTTAGATAATTACAGAAGCAATATTTAAAACTCAAGGAAAATTTATACTGGAACAGAGAAAATAGTATAGAAGTCCAAGGAGCCATATCAACTCATTAAATATGTTGAGAGTCATAGAATCACATACTCTCAGAGGCATTTGGTCTCAACCCACAGTGGTGAGTAATTCTACTCCAGAGTCACCTTGCTATGGTATTTATCTGTCTCCCACCAGGAAAATTGGAGACTCGCACAGACAGCCCACTTCAGTCTCTGTGTGTTGTCCCTGTCATTTGTTGGACCTGACTCTATTTTTTCAGGCTGTGCATGTATTTTGTGAGTAAATAAAGAGAATGCAATTCAGCTTAAATCATTTGAAAAATTTAAAAACCTCAATACAATAGGCACTTGATGTTTTGAAAGGCTACGTTCTAAAACTTTTAATATTCTCCAGACTTGAAAATATTGCTGTGGATCATAATTTCTTCCTGAAAGAAATTATGTATGAAATTGTATCAAGTTTTCAGGTAGCAAACTACAGCCATTTACCACTCAGTTTTTAGATAATTAGCAGCTGACTAGTTTCTTTCACTCATGAAAAACTTTGTAGGAAACCTCCTCATGTATTGCCCTCAGCTCATTCATTTACTCTTCCTTAACTCTACAAATATTTATTGAAGGCCTAGGATGTGACAGGCACTGTACTAAGCTCTTTAGATAATAAAACAAATATAATCCCTGTCCTTAGGGTATTAACAATCTAGTAGAAGAGGCTGTCACTGGACAAGCAAAAAAAAAAAAAAAAAAAGACATTAAAAATTATGATCATTGCTTTGAAGGAAACAAACAGGTTAAAGTGATACATGGTACACTGCAGAAGAGGGCTCACTCAGAACTGCTGGGCAGGGAAGACCTCTCTGAGAGACTGCCATTTAAGCTGAGAACTGAAAGAGTCAGTTTCATAAAAGCAGGGTATTCTCAATAAAGGGACAACACATGCAAAGTCTCTGAGGCTGGAAAAAGCACAGAACAGTTGAAGGGCTGAAAGGCCAGTGAGGCTGAAGGAAAGGGAGGAAGGTAGAGGGGGCAAGAGATTAATTTTGTACGATAAGCAAGGGGTAATTTGTCAGATCACCTGGGGTCTTTGTAGACCACTTGTCTTAGTCCATTTGGGCTGTTGTAACAGAACACTGTGGACTGGGTGGCTTAAATAACAAACATTTATTTCTCATGGATCTGGAGGCCGGGAAGACCAAGATCAAGGTACCAGAATATTTAGTGTCTGGTGAGAGTCAGCTTCTTGGATCACAGATGGCCATCTTCTTGCTGTGTCTTCAGATGGTAGAAGGGGGTGAGGAAGCTCTCTGAGGTCTCTTCACGTGGCAGAAGTGGGTGAGGAAGCTCTCCAGGGTCTCTTTTAGAAGGGCACTAGCCCCACTAGTGAGGGCACCACCCTCATGACCTAAACCTCCTAATATCATCACATTAGGGTTTAGGATTTCAATATATGAATTTTACGGGGGACACAAACAATCAGTATATAACACCCTTGTCAGGAGTTTATATTTTACTCTTATGTAATAGAAAGCCACTGACAGGGTTTTAATATAAAAGTGACATGTTCATAGACCGGGTCAGACTTGTGACAACTCAGAGTAGCTATTTTGCAATTAGCTATAGAATCTGCTTAACTAAGGAATTCTAAGGAAATTCTAAGTCAATTCTAAGGAAAGGTAGCTGGTAATAATGAATGACATACAAAGATTACTTTCTTGTTATTGTAGGAAAAACTGGTTGGAGGAGACATGTGTGTCAGTAGCAGGCAGGAAAGCCAACACGTGGGATGGTGGCTTAGACTAAGGTGACAACAGTATAAAGAAGACCAGTGACAAGATTTGACATGCTCTGCCAATGACATGACAGAGAAAGAATGTTGATATCAAGCAGTTAGAGTGGGTGGGCATGATGCTAATTGCTGAAGTGGAGAAGTTTGGGGAGACATGAATGGTGAGCCACATCGAGAGTACAGTTTTGGGCTGACTTCTTGCATTTGAAATGCTGACAGACATCTGAGAGGAGGGGGCTGACAAATGTCTGCTAACCAGGACTCAGAAGATAGGTTTGGGAATATAAATTTGGTATTTGGGGCATAGAGATAGAATTTGAAGCCATGGAAACTGAAGAGATCACTGAGAAAAAGGGGGATAAGTGAAAATAAAGGAGGGCTGAGGACTGAATTAGAGATCAACAATAGATATCAAAGACAGAAAGAAAGATCTACATAAGAGTCTGAAGAAGAATTGGCAAAGAGACAGAGGAAAATCAAGAGAGCAAGGAATTGAAGCGAGGAGGGGGAAGAGAAAGATGAAGGGTCTGCTGTACAGAATGCTGATTAAGAGACTGGTTCCTGATTTCACAAAGTGTGAACATCAAATCAAAGTTAAGATGTATTTAGCATCTTAGTTACTGCACGTGTTATACCTGCTAGCATGTTTTTCCTGCTCACCTGCAGAAATAACAACGCTGAGTCATAACACTGTCAAATCACATTATTTAAAGAAGAGTCTTCCATCTTTCTTTCTTTATGAATTTTGATTCTCCCTGAATTCTCTGGATAACTTCAATAATTCTCTCCATATGGCTATCATGTCTAGAATCTTCAAAAATTTCCATTTTCCAAATGTAGAACTATTTTAGATGCAGTTTATTATCTTTTTGAAAATGATCTATGTTGATTTTAAAACATATTAGCTCTTCACCTTCAACGTATTTGAATTGTTATGCTGTTGGAGCCTTGAAATATCAAGCTTATCAAAAAGTTAGGATAAGTTTTCCCTAGATGGTGGTGAACAGTTTTAAATTCAAAGTGGGGGGGAAAAAGTCCGTATCTTAAAATAGAAGCAAATTTTTTCTCTGTTTCACATTTTCTCAAGATATCTGCAATCCTTTTAAACCCTCTATTTATTATTAAATACAAGCAATTTAGCTCCTTTGTAAGGTTATGCAAATAACTCATCCAGAATTAGCATTTAACATGCAGTTCTTATATCCACACAAATGTTTTGTATAAAGTTGTTTTAAAAAGATTCAAATCTTTATAATTAGGAAGGGAAAATATATTAATAGGAATAAAGGGATACTCTGCTAATCTCCCATATGTAAATTAGCTTATAATTTTCCATCATTTACTTTAGAAGCAACTGAACAATGGAACTTTTCTTCTTCAATATTGCTGTCTTTCTCCTTCTCCCGCTAGAAAGTATGTGCTTATACATGTGTATCTAAAGGAAAATGACAAAGAATGTTAAAAACTTCAGTTTTATGGGAAAGAGATGGCTGGTAACTTGTGAGTGGGATTGAAGCTAATACTCTGACTTTTGGCCTCCAAAGGGATGAACTGCAATGCAGATGCCCTTGGGTTCTTATTTCAGGGGGCTGTTTGTCCTTGTCCTCTTTGCTAGGAGGCAGATTCACCCTTGCCCACCTGACCTTTCCCCCACAGTCTACCCACGCTCCCCAGTCTTTACATAAAGGACAGTATTGTGCAATACATGGGCAAGTTGTTCACCTCCCTGCGGCACTTTCTTTTTGCTTTAGTCTCTAGGTTGGCCCTTGGAGAAAAGAATCATGCAGGTTGCATGTGGACAGTGGTCCATGAGACAGTGCTGGGTGGTCTCCAGTCTCACTTACCTTCTGGAGCTTGGCTTTTCTCTTCCAAGTTTCCTGAAGTGTGATGCCCAGTCCTAGGAGTTTTGCCTACTTAGGTGAACTAGGATGGTGAAGGATTCAAAACCAAGTCAGACACCACAGAACCATTGAAAGGATTAGATTGTTGAAACTGGAAGAGGAAAGGGGAGCTCTGAAGAGACTTTAAATACAAAACTGTTAGGGGTAACAATAACTGAAACCACCTACCCTGGCCAGGCACCATAGTAACAATTTGTGTGAGTTATTTTACAACTATAGGTCCTGGTAAGGAACGCAGAACTAATAAGTCACCACCAACCTCAAGAGTTTGGGAAAAGTCAAAAGGAGATGTCACGTGTTCTACCACCTCCCAGAATCCTTCTCACTGGCATCCATCTTGCCTGACCAATGCGTGAGCCACCAGGAAGGACCCTGAATGATTGGCCAAAGACAACACAGAAACTAATCACGTCACCAAAAACCTGAGGCTGTGAGCCACGTGGCAGAGCAGTCCTCCCCACTTCCCTTACCCTCCTGCTCTCTGCCTGGGCGCCCCTTCCCAATAAAGTCTCTTGCTTTGTCAGCACGTGTGTCTCCTTGTACGATTCATTTCTGAGTGTTAGACAAAAGCCCACTTGTCTAACACTTTCCAGGCCCTGGAAAATGTCCCTCTTCCTGCAACAACACAGGTTTAAATATATTCCTTACTGTTGCCAAGTAGCAGAACTAGAAGAACGGGTGGAATGTATAAGAGAGAAAACATTTCTCCTTCAACAAATATCTAGGAAATTACCATGAGCCAAGCAGAGAGCTGGCAGACTGGACACAAGATGAAAATGAAAAAAAAAAAAACAAACACAAAAAACCAACATGTATTCACCTCAAGGAAGTTACTGTCCAGTGGAGAAATAGGCATGCAAGCAAACAATTATAATCTGCTATGATAAACGCAACCACAGAGAGATGTAGAGTATTCAGAAAGACATTTAGTATTCATAGAGAGTAGAGAAAGGCCGCCTGTTTCTGCTTGGGGGTGCCAAGGAAAGTCTGCATAACAGCCGACTGTTCTCCAAACCCACGGCTACCACCTCATCTAAACCCCCAGGGTCTCTCATCTAAACACCTCCAGCTGACTCAAGGCTGGTCTTCCCGCCTCCAGTTTTCTTCATCCTCTTGTTTATCCATGTTGCAGCCAATTTTCCAAAAAGGAAAACTGATGGTGTCATTTCCTTCCTAACAAGTCTCAGTGACTCCCCATTACCATGTACTAAAGTCCAAACCCTCAATCTGGCCTTTTAGGCATAACTGGCCATTGCTTTCACATCTCATCTCTCACTGTTTCCAACTTTAAGTTCCTGGTACAATGACCCTACTTGCTATTTTCTCAACTCACCATTGGTCTCTCTGCCCCAGACCTCTGCACATGTGCATTCTCTTCCTGAAACTAACTACCCTGCCCTCACACCACACATAGCGAGAGATATACTGGGCAGGCGGGAGATGGGACCCTGGCTCAGAGGCCAGTTTAAGCAGTGGTTCAACCGAGGGCATCTGGAGCCAAATCCCACTAGGGAAACTCTGCGACCCCAGGCAGAACATGTGCCTTAATGATATCCCACCTGAGGGGCAGTTGTAGACCGGCTCTGGTCAGCCTTTGCTTGAGATTCAAGAGAAAAGTCAGTTCCCTGATCTTTCCAGACTGCCTGATGGACAGTTGCTTACACTGCCTGCTAAAAAGAATTGTACCCTTTCTCATTAGGAGGAAACAGACAGAACAGGCTCCATCTTGAAAGCAGGACTCCATCTTGGGCCGGACTGTGGACTTTGAGCTATATGCCCAGTATCTATGGAAAGGACATACCAACTGGAAAACCAGACCCACCCCTCCTGATGGAAGAGCCCAGGGCTCATACCTAGACTCTCCATCTCCTAAAAGAATACCCTAATTATCTGTATAACTTAATAGAATCATAAATTCTATTATGCTTATTGGGATATGACCACAGGCCTATTGATAATTGTCCACTGTTAACTACCTAGGCTTAAGGCATATGAATCACCGGTTAACTTTGATTCGATCTTTCTTTTCCTTTGTTCAGACTAGTTTCAGGGAATTTGGGGAGGTGGGTTTGGGCACATACACTTAGGGTATATAAGGTTTTCACAAAAATGGGTCAGGGTCCTTGGCTAAGAGGAGACTCTGCCTTAGGCCCGCCTGTGTAATAAACTGCACTCCACTGTCTGCATTGTCCTTCTGAGTGGGTTTGTTTCCCGGAACGCATGGCTACAACACTCATACTCATGCATCTTTCAAATTTGATCAGGTCAGAATATTAGAGAGCCTGAGCTGACTGTGACAGTATTTCCATACGTATCTGCAACCTTGGATGTTATCGAATGGCAATTAAAGCCCACATTTGCAAAGCTCTTAACAGAAAAATATTCCTTCCCATCCCCCAGCTTATGCCAGGGAGAGCGAATAGGGCTCCAAAACCTTTGGAAATGTCAGCGTCAAATCCCAGACCTCGGCTTTTCAAGCTGGGGTCTCAGTTTTCATCTAAGCCATCACCCAGTTTCCCCTGGTGAAGCTGAGACCCAGGAAGTGAGGTGAAGGGCCCTCAGCTCTCACCTCAGCGCTCTGTCCACCCCCCACCACCTCAGAGACGAGGCTGGGCGAGGCCACTGGAGTTTCCCTCTGTCCTCTTAACTCTGATCGTTTGAGACCAGATTTTCCCTGAGAGAACAAGCTCCCAGTGGGCAGCCCACGTGAATCGCAGGAAATCTGTAGTGTCGAGGTCTCCAAGAGACATTGTGGAGTCTTTCTTCTACACTCAGATACCCAAGAGAGGCCACAAGATGTCCTCCTATCTAGAAAACCAGGTCTCATAGTGTCAATGTGAGTGTGTCTTCTGGAGAAAGAAATATCAACGCACTCCAGTATTCTTGCCTGGGAAATCCTGTGGACAGAAGAGCCTGAGATCACAGAGTGAGCGACTCAGAGCGACACAGAGACACGACTGAGCAACTGAGCACCAGCAGAGTGGCCCAGGACAGGACCCTTCCCCCAGGCCCTCAGGCATCAGTGACTCTGAAGTCTCAGGGTTCCTGTGGCTGCTGTTATCACAGCCATGCCAACCCCCAGGGTCCCTCAGCCTCATCAGGCAAAGAGGTGTTAATTAGGATTTTCCTCAGGAATGCAATGACTATCGTTAAGTGTATGATTCAAACTCTGGTGAGTCCTGTGATTCCACGAGTCCTCCATCAGAAGATAAGGGTTCTTTAGTTAATTTCCAGGCTTTACCTGGAAGCTTCCAAAGCTATTTGCATGCCCCCTTCTGTTAGTCCTAAGCAAATAATTCAGGTCACTTCAGTTAACAAGAAAGGCAGGGAATGAGGACACTGAGTATTTCAGGGAGTTAGGAAGAGGTTTACATCATGGTCTCAGGGAGACAGTTTGTATTCCGGTATTTTGTAATTAACATGACTTCACTTCTCTCTCTTGATGTTTCTGAGGAATTTCTCTCCGATGCCCATTTTCTGCTTTATGACTCTGGCGTTATTAGAGCTTCTGCTCGTTTATAACCTTTACTGCCTGGTAGCCTCGGCAAACAGCCTGCTCTGTGTATCCTTTCACCTCCAACCCCTCTGCTAATTGCTCAATTCTGGGTTTTGGTCTTTTCGCTTTCAAATTTCTGAGAGAAAAATGTCATCGCCCTGCCTGATCAACATTACCCCTTTCTGGACAAAGCTGCTGTGCCAAACCATCTAATAAACCTCCAGAGAGCCCATGTATTTGCCGGCCTTCCACTACTTGCTCTCAGAGACGGTGTGCTGCATAAAATGTCATAGAAAATGCTGAAGGGGCCATGAAGACCTGCCTCCTATGACCAGCTGCTGGGTGAGTGGGCAGAGGATCCTAGCAGAGCAGTGACTGTGGCCTGTCTCCTCCCTGAATCCCAGAGACCTGTGTGGGCGTGGCGATGACGCGCCCCCTCCTCAGGAGACGTCACTCTCAACCCTGCATTCACGCGTAGAACACAGAGCGCTGTGGCTTCCACCAAAGAACAAGCAGTGCTGCTCCCCCAACCACTCCCCACCAAAGATTCCAGAACCCTGTTGAAAGAAACTCTGATGGACTAAAAGGGGGGAATGTGCATAGCATCCTGTGTGCCCAGCTTTATTTCACTTAGTAACATAGACAACAAAGAAAAATGGACCGTGGGCCTCATTGGAACCAAACCTTAAATGCATTTTGTTCATGATTTCAGAAGTGACCACTGACCAAAAACCCCACCTCATGATAGTTTGGATATTGAAAGGGATGCATTTGTGTTGTGGCTACTTTATGGATGAACGGGCTTCCAAGTTACGGATGATTCATTCATTCCTCACTATACAGAGCACTTGGCATTACTAAATGAAGATTAAAGGAGAGACACTATACCTTACACGTGGAAAAAAATTTGCATTTTAACATCTCCAGAATGCCATTAAACATCTGAGAAAGGTCCATAAAGGAAAGTGTGTCCTAGAGCTTGAAATAGAAAGTGATTGGAAAAAGTAGAAATAGAGTTCCTATTTTTCAGAAAAGAGACATATTATCCCATAAATCTTTGAAAAGAAGTTTTCTTGGGCTCTGCTCTAAGCATTCAAATGCTTCCCAGGAGCATCTTGACCTTAAATTAACATTTATAGAGTTTAGCTGACATCAAGCTTTGAGTTTAATGGAAGGTATAAAGTTGAAAAAGGTAAGTAGTCTAAATTGGTATTGTATATTAAGTTCCAAATAAGGATGCATTTCCACAACTACCACCGTTTTCATTTATTTCCCCCTCTAGAACAATAATAACAATTGGCAAAATATATGAAATGCATTTTCTTTCATGAATAATACATTTTTATATGTTAACCTCATGGAAACAGTTCAACAGTAGCAGCAGCATAACGCTGTCATCTGAAGAAAGGGTGCATGTGACAGTATCTGCACTGTCTGACCTTGATAATCATGTTTTCAGTAGAATCTGTGATATAAATATAGGTGTAAGAAATATTAAGCCAGCATTAAAATAACAAAGAGGTATCTTTTAAAGAAGAAAATATACAGTGTTACCTATAGATTCTGTTACAGATCAAATGAAAGTGAGATACATTCCATTCTGTTTAAACCAGAAATATCTTCTAAGTGGAATGTGAATGTATGGAGAGTAATATATAAAACATGAAGATGGTGTTTTAATACTGCTAGTGAGTTGTTCTTTTGTTACACTGCACATAAAAATCAGGTCCTGATATATATATATATGTATTTCTGTCCTGCATTAAGCCCAATTTATAAACACTTGGCCTTAGCATGTTACCAAAAGAATGTAGGGTCCAGATTGCCGCTCAAAAGCCAATAAACAGGACAGGTCGGTGGAAAGGAAAGTTTGCTTTATTTCAGATGCTGGCAACTGGTTTGGGGGAGGAGGGTGGACCTCTGTCCAAAGGCCGACTCCCCACCGCAGGCACCTCACGGGGCAAGAGCACTTAGGGAAAGGAGGAGGGGCCACACACAGAAGCAGCACAGGCAGCTCTGATGGTCCTCTTCACGGCGGTCTCTGGTGCTCTGACCAGCATCATCTTGGTTGTTTTAGGTACAGTTAGTCTTCAGTTCCAGGGTCCGTTTGTTTCCATTTCGTTGAGGCCAATTCTCAGAATTGTGGCAGCTGATGTCAGGAGTACAGTCTGGTCATCCTGTAGTTAACTTCTTTACCCTGATTTGAAATAGCTCAGCTGGAATTCCATCACCTCCACTAGCTTTGTTCGTAGTGATGCTTCCTCAGGCCCACTTGACTTTGCATTCCAGGATGTCTGGCTCTAGGTGAGTGATCACACCATCGTGATTATCTGGGTCATGAAGACCTTTTTTTGTATAGTTCCTCTGTGGATTCTTGCCACCTCTTCTTAATATCTTCTGCTTCTATTAGGTCCATATGATTTCTGTCCTTTATCGAGCCCAGCTTTTCATGAAATATTCCCTTGGTATCTGTAATTTTCTTGAAGAGATCTCTAGTCTTTCCGATTCTATTATTTTCCTCTATTTCTTTGCATAGATCACTGAGGAAGGCTTTCTTATCTCTCCTTGTTATTCTTTGGAACTCTGCATTCAAATGGGTATATCTTTCCTTCTCTCCTTTGCTTTTCCCTTCTCTTCTTTTCTCAGCTATTTGTAAGGCCTCCTCAGACAGCCATTTTGCCTTTTTGCATTTCTTTTTCTTGGGGATGGTCTTGATCTGTGTCTCCTGTACAGTGTCACAAACCTCCATCCATACTTCATCAGGCACTCTATCGGATCTAATCCCTTGAATTTATTTGTCACTTTCACTGAAAAATTGTAAGTGATTTGATTTAGGTCATACCTGAATGGTCTAGTGGTTTTCCCTACTTTCTTCAATTTAAGTCTGAATTTGGCAATAAGGAGTTCATGGTCTGTGCCACAGTCAGCTCCTGGTCTTGTTTTTGCTGACTGTATAGAGCTTCTCCTTCTTTGGCTGCAAACAATATGATTAATCTGATTTCAGTGTTGACCATCTGGTGACATCCATATTTTAGTATCTATAGGACAGCTCACAGGATGTGGCTCAGAATATTGTCTACAGCCGTTGAGAAAGAACTGAAGGTCCCTGACTATGTTTAATGATGACATTATTATTATCTGGTCTCCTTTAATTGTTTTCCTTTGTTTCTGTACCTCTCATTTCTCTGGTTAAACTTAATCTTTGACTGAAGTTCTCTACGGGCAGAAGGCAAGCAGAGGACATGAGGGGAGGGGAGGGAAGGAGCACAGGCTCCCGCTCCACTTCAGGCTCACCAAGGAGAAGTCCATTCCTCCAAGTGTTTAGGCTGCCAGAGTAACAGTGATTAGGTCACAAGAAAGCATATGTTGAAAACCCAGGTGTCCAGGAGAACTCTGTGCTGAGACCCTCACAGAAAGCTCTGGACCTTGGGCCGGGGTTGCCAGCTCTCTGCTCCCCTCCCCTGTGGGTGGAGCGCCTCTGCAAACCCTTGCAGCCCCCTCCAGTGGGCAGCCAGCCCAGCAGGGTGGCCTGCCCCAGCCTCAGGTGTGGGGGCCACATGCTCTGCAAAGCTCCTGGACCCACACTGGTAGCTTGCCCTGGAGCCCTGTGGTTGGTTGCCCATACTTGGAGGGCAGCCCCTTGAACAAATTGTTCTTGCAAAAAGTCTTTCTGTCAGAGGAATGTATGGGCCACCAGAACATACTGGGGACCAGACTGACTCTATATAACTCAAATTGTTTATTGTCTGTGCTTCCCTGATGGCTCAGATGGTAAAGAATCTGCCTTCAGTGAGTAAGCCTGGGGTTCAATCCCTGGGGCAGGAAGATCCCCTGGAAAAGGAAACAGCTACCCACTCCAGTACTTCTTGCCTGGAGAATTCCACAGATAGAGGAGCCTGGCTGGCTACAGTCCATGGGATCACAAAGAGCTGGACACAACTGAGCAACTCACACAAGTTGTTTATATGGACAGTTGCTCTTTGAAAAAATATTTGTCTCCCCTCACCCCAAGGTAGGGATGGCTCTGTGAGTAGTTACAGTGTACAACAAGAATTAAAACCCTAGCCACGTTAAAAGACAAGAACATTTGCCTTTCTTCAAAGTTGGTGAGATATCACTTACACAGGAGCCAAGAAATTAATTTTTAGTAGTAAAACATCTGGGAAAATAAAATGTTTTACAAAAATAAGAAAATATAGGGCGATTTAGTTCCCTGGCGATCCAGTGGTTAAAACTCCGTGCTCTCACTGCTGAGGGCAGAGGTTCAATCCCTGATCAGGGAACTAAAATCCCACAAGCTGCGGTGCAGCTAAAAAAATGAAGAAAGAGAGGAAATATAAACCAGAATCGAGTGAAAGGTACTCGCAGTGAAAACGCTGACGGCAGCCTAAGGCTGAACTCTCTTTTGTAGCAGACTTCCTTGGTCCTATCAGAGCCCTGCCCTAGGTCCTCTGTCTTGCTTCCTGTTGAGGCCGTGGCTACCGTGGACAGGTCTGCACATCTCCTGCTGAAAGTACTGCTTCTCTCACCTGCCTGGGATCCCTGCCTGTGGTGGGGGACACCTGCAGCCTCAGGAGTAGGACAGAGTTAACACCTAGTGGGCGGTTCTTCACCAGAGGAGCTCCAAGGGGGATCCTGGAGCCTGCGGATCGGGCCTCTCCCTGTGGTCCTCAGGGTGGACCGCTCCTCTCAGCACCAGGAGGTGCCCGCAGGGTGGAACTCCAGAACTGTGACCAACTCAGCAAGGCATACTCCATTTGCCCTCTCCTCCTTCCTGCTTTCACTCTCCCTGCTCCTTCACACTTGATCCCTAGGATCAGTTTCCAACATAAACTACCTGCACATAAGCCTAGGGCTCAGGCTTTGTTTTTTGGGGAGGAACTTGCGTTAAAACAACAGACTACATAGACTATGCAGATCACTGTGACTATTCCCCTAAGTTCCACATGGCTTCTCTTCCATGAATTATCTATCACTTAAGCATGGGTCAGTGCAGCCAAACAGCCCTCTGCATGTGTGTGTATCTACAAAGTTTCCCACACTGATACAGACACATGATGACCCCATCACTGCCTGCCAAAGACTACTGATTAAGAAAGCAGGACTTATATCTTATGTCCCTTTGGTACGTCTACTATAAATAGCATCCAAAATGTCCTACATTTACTGGATAGTTCGTGGTGTTGGGCCACTGGTAACTTGCAGAAAGTGGCCATATAAATCGAACCGTGGACCTCACTCAGTTTGATTGATGTGAATGAAGACAAAACATACACACACACACACAAATTTTCCTTTAACAGGAATATTTTGAAGAATGAGTATTGTATTTTTGAAGATGTCTAACTGGTTTTATAAAAATGCAGTCATTTATTTATTGTCTACCTACTTACCAAGTGTCATTGAAGTGGTATAAAAATCACTAACTGCTGTGTTTGTATAAAATAAAATGACTGTCAGAATATTCATAAATCTCAACTTTCCTAGGAGTCTATATTTTAGGAAAAACATTCCCAGTTGTGCACAGTATAATTTAAATGACTGAAGCCAGGCTGCCAAAATATTCAGGTTTACTAAAGACTTAAGAACACTCAGGTTGTATAGAAAAGTGGACCTGTATTTGTTAAAAATAAACAGGCAAGTCAGAAATAGAGCAATGGGAGTTATACACAGTCACCTACATAGACCCACATGTGATCAACGAGGCGGCATCTGCAAGCAACAATTTTCCACTGTCCCAAAGGGAGAGTGAGATGATTAGTGTTTCCTCTTGGATGGGCACCATTGCTCTTTAAAAAGGAGAAAACTCTAGTTAACATCTGGTTGAGGTACATTATTGAAATACATTCCAGAGATTGCTTCTTTTGATCAAAAGCTGGAATCTTTTTTTAAAAATAATTTTGTTCTTTAACTTCCTCTGGTTGGGAAAAAAGGAAGCACAAATGGCAGGGAACTACACTCTTTCATGAGCACCTGTTCTGTTCCAACCATGCGGTATAATGTCTTGCATATGAAATTTCTAGTAGAGTCACTGAGAAATGCACAGTCGATAAGCTGTATCTGAAAAGGTGCAATCACACTGCATGCATTTGTTGTTATATATTATATAATCCATATTTTTATTGTCATAATAAGCTATATCAGCTAGCTTTTAGTCAGGAGAACAGAAGCCAGAATAAGTATTTCAAGCACAGGGATTTCATGCAGGGTATTATTTACATGACTTTGAAGCCTGAAAGAGCCGAGAGGAACTTCTCAAGTAGCCCCAGGGTTAGTAACTTTTGGAAGCAACTTCTACCTCAGGGGGGCTCTACTTCACCCCATAGCTGGTGTGGGGGCCAGAGGTGCTGAGAGTTTTCAAAGAGCCTGAAGCTGGACTGTTGGAGCAAGAGAACAAGACAGAAACACCGTCTATCTTCCTCCTGCCTTCCATTAGCCAACCTAACAGAACGGGAGCCCACGGGGAGGCTGGGAAACACTGTTCATAGAATCTCAGCCCCAGCACCACAGAGCAGGTCACAAAAAGGCGACTTTGGAGCTGAGACACAATATGCAAATCATCAATCCAGAGCTCTGCAATAACCACTATGCATATAGTAATGCTTTGTTTAGATTTCTGTACAGAGCAGACAAAATTTACTTTAGGACTCTTTAAAACCACTTGTAGTTGTTTTATGGCTTGGAGCTTTGTCATCAAAAGTATACAGAGTAAGTTTGAGTGCCATCATTTGAAATGCTCCTAAAAGATTATTATGAGATGAAAATGCTATATTAACATTATATATAATGTTATATGTATATTATGTATAAATTAGTCTATGTATAGCTATGTGATCATCGCTCAGTCATGTCCGACTCTTCGTGACCCGTGCACTGTAACCTGCCAGGATCCTCTGTCCATGGAATTCTGTAAGCAAGAATATTGGAGTGGGTAGTCATTCCCTTTTCCAGGGGAACTTCCCGACCTATCTGGAACTTCCTGACTGGAGTCTGACTGGATCAGACTCCAGTCTCCTGCAGTGCAGGCAGATTCTTTACCGTCTGAGCCACCAGGGAAACCCCACGTATAGCTATAATTAAGTAATAATACGGGCTTCCTAGGTGGCCTCAGTGGTAAAGAATCTGCCTGCCAACCTGCCAACACAGGAGACATAAAAGAACTGGGTTCAATCCCTGGATCAGGAAGATTCCCTGGAGTAGGACATGGCACCCCACTCCAGTATTCTTGCCTGGGAAATCCCATGGACAGAGGAGACTGGCCGGCTACTGTCCATGGGGTCACAAAGAGTTGAATATGACTATGCGACCTAACACTGGACTTCCCAGGTGGCTTCCCTGACAATGCAGGCAGATGTAAGAGACACAGGTTCGATCCCTGGGTCAGGAAGATCCCCGGGTCAGGAAGATCACTGGGAGGAGGGCACTTGCAATCCGCTGCAGTATTCTTGTCTGGAGAATCTCATGGACAGAGAAGCCTGGTAGGCTGCAGTACATAGGGCCTCAGAACCGGACACGGCTGAAGCGACTCAGCACACACGCACGCACTGCGGTCTTGTGCAATGCACGATGCTCAGCAGCATCCCTGGCGTCTCCTTACCAGATGCCAGTAGAGCCCTCTGATCTTGTGACAACCCAAGACGTTCCCAAGCATTGCTAAATCTGCTCCCTCACTTCAGAACCACTGCTCTAGAGTGTTTCCTCATCAAGTTATAGTTTAAATTTCATCTTAGTGGTAAGGGTCAGACAGATGTTATACAAGTATCAGTGGTCCTAACATGGGCTCAGATTAAGCACACTGGGACACAACTGATAAAATGGGGGGTAAATGTTACCTCTTGGGGGAAATTAAGATGTGTTAGACTCCGGGGACTTGCTGCTAAAAATGTGGTCAGATTAACATTGCTTGGGATATTTAATCCTGCATTTAAAAGCTGGATATTCTGTTCATCATGGGTTTTGGGGTAAAATTTGTATTTTTCAAAATGTTGCATTAAATATCAACATTGCATTATTATTTATATAAACGTGTATTATAATAATTATTAACAAATATTAATTTAATAAACAGCGAGGTAATTTAATTTTAATAAATATATTTCAAATATTGCATTAAATACTATTACTGTTGCATTAAAATTGCATTCATCTTGATTGCTAAGTTTTCTGTCACTCCTCTGAATTTTGTGCCTAGACCCGCCCCTGAGATGCAGGACCAGGCCAGTCTTACTAAATAAGAATTGGCATTAAGTGTGTGGAGAGGGGCCGGCACGGGGGGACAGCCCCAGACAGCTGCAGGTCCGGGGTCCTCAAGCGCCCGTGGAGCCGCGTTCAGGCGGGGTTAGAAGAGAGGGGTAAAGCCGTGGGAACCGCGTTCAGGCGGGGTAGGGTGACGGGGCGCTGTGGGCGCCCGCGGATGGAGTGATACAGCAGTGAGCAAACCCTCCGCGTTGAGCGGCGGGAGGGTCCGGAAACCGCGGAGCGCGTCCCCTGGTGGAGAAGAGCGGCGCAGGCGCAGCAGGACAAGGCTAGTCTCCCCAGGCCCCACGCTCGTTACGCGCTGCCGAGGGCGGGACCCCTGTTACCATGGTAACGCAGCTAGTAGTTAGAAACTGGAGAGAGGGAGGAAAACTCAAGTTGCATTCTCTTTAATTTGTCCTGACTGAAATTTTGAGGGTCTCTTCTGCCCCTGAGCATGGGGGTGGGGGTAAACAGTCGAAATGCGTATCATTAGTCGTCAGCAAATGTTATTAATTATGTAAATAAGTGAATCCTGAACTCTCGACTTGCCCACATGGACACTCTTCTCTACATGAGCACATTACAGGACAGAAGTAGTTTTACATATTATAGCCCTACACAAGTGGCTCTTAAACCTGTGGAACTCAGTTGTTTTGAAGGACCAGCACATTTTTATGCATGCCAAAATTATATTCGGTACGCACAAAAATAGCTGTGAAAATAAGAGAAGCAAAAAGCAGCAGAGAAAAGGAAAGATAAACCCACTTGAATACAGAGTTCCAAAGAATAGCAAGGAGACATAAGAAAGCCTTCCTCAGTGATTAGTGCAAAGAAATAGAGGAAAACAATAGAATAGGAAAGACTAGAGATCTCTTCAAGAAAATTAGAGATACCAAGGGAACATTTCATGCAAAGATGGGCTCAATAAAGGACAGAAATCATGTGGACCTAACAGAAGCAGAAGGTATTAACAAGATGTGGCAAGAAGAACTGTACAAAAAAGGTCTTCATGACACAGATAATTACGATGGTGTGATCACTCACCTAGAGCCAGACATCCTGGAATGTGAAGTCAAGTGGGCCTTATGAAGAATCACTACGACCAAAGCTAGTGGAGGTGATGGAATTCCAGTGGAGCTATTTCAAATCCTAAAAGATGATGCTGTGAAAGTGCTGCACTCGATATGCCAGCA
The DNA here is from genome assembly GCF_029407905.1 of Bubalus kerabau. NCBI lineage: Eukaryota > Metazoa > Chordata > Mammalia > Artiodactyla > Bovidae > Bubalus > Bubalus kerabau. Next base: position 2,841,484 of record NC_073635.1, on the reverse strand, counting down.
AATTTGGAAAACTCAGCAGTGGGCATAGAACTGGAAAAGGTCAGTTTTCATTCTAGTCCCTAAGAAAGGCAATGCCAAAGAATGCTCAAACTACTGCACAATTGCACTCAACTCACACGCTAGTAAAGTAATGCTCAGCATTCTCCAAGCCAGGCTTCAACAGTACGTGAACCGTGAACTTCCAGATGTTCAAGCTGGTTTTAGAAAAGGCAGAGGAACCAGAGATCAAATTGCCAATATCCACTGGATCATCGAAAAAGCAAGAGAGTTCCAGAAAAACATCTATTTCTGCTCTATTGACTATGCCAAAGCCTTTGACTGTGTGGATCACAATAAACTGTGGAAAATTCTGTGGGGAAAAAAGAGATGGGAATACCAGACCACCTGACCTGCCTTCTGAGAAACCTGTTAGCAGGTCAGGAAGCAACAGTTAGAACTGGACATGAAACAACAGACTGGTTCCAAATAGGAAAAGGAGTATGTCAAGGCTGTATATTGTCACCCTGCTTATTTAACTTCTATGCAGAGTACATCATGAGAAACGCTGGGCTGGAGGAAGCACAAGTTGGAATCAAATTGCCGGGAGAAATATCAATAACCTCAGATATGGAGATGACACTACCCTTATGGCAGAAAGTGAAGAAGAGCTAAAGAGCCTCTTGATGAAAGTGAAAGAAGAGAGTGAAAAAGGTGGCTTAAAGCTCAACATTCATAAAACTAAGATCACGGCATCTGGTTCCATCACTTCATGGCAAATAGATGGAGAAACAGCGGAAACAGTGGCAGACTTTATTTTTTTGGGCTCCAAAATGCAGATGGTGATTGCAGCCATGAAATTAAAAGACGCTTACTCCTTGGGAGAAAAGTTATGACCAACCTAGACAGCATGTTAAAAAGCAGAGACGTTGATTTGCCAACAAAGGTCCGTCTAGTCAAGAATATGGTTTTTCTAGTAGTCATGTATGGATGTGAGAGTTGGACTATAAAGAAAGCTGAGTGCTGAAGAATTGATGCTTTTGAACTGTGGTGTCTGAGAAGACTCTTGAGAGTCCCTTGGACTGCAAGGAGATCCAACCAGTCCATCCTAAAGGAAATCAGTCCTGAGTATTCATTGAAAGGACTGATGTTGAAGTTGAAACTCCAATATTTTGGTCACCTGATGCGAAGAACTGACTCATTAGAAAAGACCCTGATGCTGGAAGGGATTGGGTGCAGGAGGAGAAGGGGATGACAGGGGATGAGATGGTTGGATGGCATGACCGACTCAATGGACATGAATTTGAGCAAGCTCTGAGAGTTGGTGATGGACAGGGTGGACTGACGTGCTGCAGTCCATGAGATTGCAAAGAGTCAGAAATGACTGAGTGACTGAACTGAATGAAAATTGTATTTATACTTAAAAGTCTTGTGTGTGTGTGTGTGTGTGTGTGTGTAAAATGATTTTTTGTTAGGTCATTTTCTCTTGGTTTTATTTTTGCTTGCTGAGTACGGGTGGCAAAGAGGACTGAGCCCCAGAACAAGAGAGTCTAGAGCACAAAATTCTGATATGGGCTTTTGAGACTGTACATTTTTTAATCTGGACAAAACTTTAATTGCTTAGATGGTCCTCATCTGCTAAATATGATAATGAAAGTAAAGTCCACACTTTAGGGTTTTTAACATTTTAAGCGTAAGATATCCTTTAAAAATAAAACCAAACAATATATGTACACTTAATATAATTTTAATATGTGTGTGTAAAAAATAAGGTTTTGTTGAAATGATTTAAAAATGTTCAGTGTTAAAAGCACACATCAGAATTTTGCACTCCAAACTGTTGTTCTCTGGCCCAGTCTTCTCTGCCACTTTCACTGGGCAGACAAAAAGTAAACTATGAGAAAGCAAAGTATTTTAACTATGAAAGGTGACCTAAAGAAAAATCATTTCAAGACCAAGTTGGTCGCAGCAAAATTCATTAGCCTCCTCCAGTATGAAAGCTGCGTCTGGGTGACATTCCAAGGTTACTAATGCTCGTCAGTCCAACAACTTGCAGACTCTACGTGATAGGGAATCTTTGGGGTTTGGCATCAAAGGAGAAAGGATGTAAAAATGGGCCTGATGGATGTTCTGAGGTTGTTTGATCTAAATCCAGAGAAAATAGCAGCTATCACAGCTGATGGAGTACCTGCTATGACTGGGAAGATGAATAGAATGAAGGAAAAAAAATTACAGTCAGAAAAGCTGGTGCCAGACATTTTATCATTATCTTTTTATTTTATTTTTTACAAACCAAGCTTGACAACTTAGAAATCCCTTTGTGCAGTTTATAAAATAATGAATTCTAAATGAAGGTCTGTATTCACCAACAGACCAAGCAATTATGTAAACAATTTCTGTTCCCCAATATGGCTCTCTGTCATTGCATTTTCAAGTCAAATCACTTTCGTGAGGTGGAACAGTAATACATATGATGCATATCTTTGAAGCGTCAGCTATCAGACAAGGGAGGATGCCAGTTACTCGACATCCCAATGACAAGAAAGGTATCCTGTGTTATATTTCCACTTCTGATTTACACTCAGAGAAGAGTCAAGTGAAAGACAAAAGTACTACGGGATAATTGGTATTCTTGTATCATTTCTCCTGTGTTCAGTGGTTTATTCTCTGATTTCATTACCAGGACTGTATCTTACTTTCAAGCTCCTTTTAAACACACCCACCCACCCATGCACATACTCTCTCTCATTCACTCACACATGGCTCTTTTAAGTTGCAATTAGTCATATGCTTTATGCATGTTTCCTTGTGTTAATACTTGTCCTTTCTTTGGATCCCAAGCTCCTGGAGAACAAGCAAGGAGTATATTATGCCTTTCGTGTTCTCCCCACACAGTGAGTGTTCAATAAAGACTATTGACTGACTGACACATCACCCCCTTTTCTCTTTGTCTCTGACACCTCTGCTTTCTTTCAGAAATGTTATTTTTTAAGTGGCAATATTTCCCCATTCTGGACTTACAAGAAGCTCATCTCGTCCTCTAACTTTTTCTTTATGTAAGGTTTTCAACAATAGACAAAATACAGGTGGAAGGAAACCTATATTCTACTACCCCTTGACAATAAATATGTTTTTAATTGGAGAGTGACAGGCATCTTAGAGAATGGAAGCTTTTTGCCCATGAAGAAGGCTCATGTGTACATCTCTGTTAAAGTAGCCATTAAAAAATAATAATATCTCCTGCCTGGCCTGCACTCCAACTACTCCTGAATTCAAGGCAGGTATTAATGGATGGCCCAGCTTTATTTTTCTTCTATGGTACAGCAGGTCAGAGACACTGTCTATATTTGGGGTCTCTGTTATCCTCACACAGAACTTAAATAGCAGTTTGTTCTCCTTTTGAAATAGGAGCCTAAACCACAATTATTTTTTTAACCTTACCTTAGGAAAAGCCTTGGTAGTTCAGCGATATCCAGAAACACGGACTTTTCAGGAGACATCAAAGTGTAGCCTCCATCAATCTGAGCATTGTTTGATCTCACAGAGGCGAGGTAATGTGCCTTTATTATAGTTGCTTTCTCTATCACAGCTGTTATGGTAGATGGTTGTTACAGGGACCCTGCTCTCGCGTCACATCGTCCTGCTGGTGTCAGCCTCCTGGAAAAGTACAGGTGAGGGAATCTCAACCTGACACAGCATCTGTTCTGTGCAGCCTGTCTCTGCTGACAGCAGTTAGAGCAGAAAACAGGGTTCTCTCGGTACTCTTTCTATCTCCTGTTTCTTTCCTTTTACTTTTTTACTCCTAGTTGAAAGCCTCTTGGAACAAAAGAATATTCAGAAAGAGAGTAGTTGACAAATAAAAGTAATGAAGATTAGCATGGCCTGCCAGTGTTTAGGGTCATTTTCCACTTGGTTCACTGGCTCACAGGTGCCTGCTGACAGTGTCTCTAACATCCAAAGGTATGCAACCACCGGCGTTCCCTAACCTTTTTCACACTCCAGTGACAGCAGAAGACACCAACTGAGTGTCTTAGTCTGGGTTTCCCCAGAAGACCCTGAGACAAGGATTCTAATGCAAATCCCCCCAGAAAAAAAAACCAGGGGAGAAGACTTGAGTTTCCCTAGTGGCGAGGCACACGGAGTCGGCCCAGGGCTCAGGGCCGTTTGGCTCCACTTTCTGCCTGGGGCTGGATCTGTCTCCCCTGCTTGAAAACAGAGCAGCCTGGAGGGAAAACAGCACACAGCAGGCCACAGGGTGGCGCTGTGGGCCCGGCCGCCGTCAGGTCTGCAGGTGGAGAGGTGGTCGGGAGGAACACCCCTGGGCTCTGGCTCAGCAGCCAGGGTGAGGAGGCTCCAGTAGACGAGTTGCCCTTCTGGGGACTTACCTGGAAGTCCAGTGGTTAAGACTCTCTACTTCCACTGCAGGGGACATGGCTTTGGTCCCTGTCAGAAAGCTAAGATCCTCGCATGCTGCAGTACGGCCAAAATAAGTAAGTAAATAGATAAATGGAATGTGGAATCCAACAACTGGAGTTAAAAACAACTCATCCATTGGACGTTAAAAAAAAAAAATCCCCTTTCTCATTTTTGAAGCAGAGAGAGGATAAACTGAGGCCAGAACAACCTTGGATCCTTAATTTACTCTCTCAACATGGCCCTAGACTGTTCTAGGGCCAGGAAGAAAAAAACAACTTCCTTGGGGGCTCAGACAGGAAAGAATCCACCCGCAATGCAGGAAACCTGGGTGCGATCCCTGAGTTGGGAAGATCCCCTGGAGGAGGGTGTGATAACCCACTCCAGAATTCTGACCTGGAGAATCCCCATGGACAGCGGAGCCTGCTGGGCTGTGGTCCATTGGGTTGCAAAGACTCGGATACAGCAAGCATCGCAGCTGTAGGACACGAGGCCGGCCCTGGTCTGTGAGGCGGCCACGTTTTACAGAGGAAAGCTGAAGCACAGAGAGATTAAGTAACCTACCCAAGGCCACATGGCTGGGAGGTAGAAGGGCCAGGAACTGAACCTCGGCAGACTTTCTCTCACAGTCTGTCCTTGTGACCCCAGCACAGGCTGTCATGGGAAAATAATATCTCTTTGCATCTGTGTTCATTTTCAGTTCTTGACTTTTTCCCAACAAGAAGGAAGAAGTGAGGGACCGGTGTCTGCGGAGCTGCGTGGCTTCCTTTGGGGGGATTCTTGGATTTAGGCCTCGTGTCTGAGGCCGTCAGTGCTCACTCCCTTGCTTGCTTCATATGACTGGTTTCTAGAAGTAAAACCTGACTTCCCAGAGGATGCATCCTCAGAGTAGTATCCTTAGAATATCACAGACTCGGGATTCTAAGTCTGGGATTTAGAGTCCCAATGTGTCTGGGATTCTAAATTCTCTCATCATCTCTTATTTGTCATATGACATTCTATTCCAATTTTCACGTTAACATACTTATTTTCCCAATCCAGATGATCCAAGTACAGAATTGGAAACCATTCTCTTCAAGGCAGTGACGATGGAACTTAAGGGAAATTCAGGCATCATAATCCTTCAATATTTCTGGTGGAAAAATGTTGTGGGTGTGATCATCATTGTTCATGCAATTTTTTCCTCCCAGGACAGGCAATTATTTTGACAGCTTATTTCACTCTTACAGATAGTTTACATTGTCAATTAATGGGAATACACCAGGTAATAGTCATGAGCTCTTGGGGGATATTCTCAAGGCTGTTTCCAAATATCCTTTATGGCAGCATATGGTCGTATCCTCCACTTCATCACCAGGTCAATCTGCAGTTGCTCTATGGTATGTTCTTCATGCTCCAATGCAATTTCCAAGCTCCATCACATTTGTTTTTTCCCCCATGGTGCTTGAAAGTTGCTTAAGCCGCTGATTATTGCCTTGCCATGAGTGCTGATCACTCTTCTGGATAGTAGGCATTCAGATGTCATCTTTAATTTGCGATATTAATATTGAACTCCATCACCGTTCAGTGGTTTAGTGAAGTATTTACATATAGACTAGCAAAGCGTTTGAGCAGTGCATTGAAAACTGTCCTTCCCTAATTGGAACCGTAAAGTTTACCACAGCATCTGCATGACATGGATATGATTTCTGGTTATAAAGCAGCCTTGGAGGTTTGCCTTCAAACACAAATGAGATGTGTTTTCTCAGCTCTGTATTTCCTCACCCATTCAGACCATTAATGATTGGTGGTGACGGTGCTCAGGGAACTGTTTTTTATAACCTCACACACTTTTAAGAAGGATTAACTGTCTCAATGAGTATTTTTTTTTAAACCGGAATCACATTTAAAATTAATGAACTAATTAGTTAAGAAATGTATTACTTTATTATGGAAAGAGAAACCCTGCACTATAATGATGGTGTGAAATGCATGAAAAGTCCTTTTATTTTATGACATTAGAGCAAGGAGGATTGTTCAGGAACATTTGGACTGCTATTATTAATTATCTGATTTGAAGATCACCTCACCCTGTGAGAAACATGGATATCAATCAGTATCTGAAAGAAGTGAAAATATGAAAGAGAAAAAAAGGGAACATCTTCCTTCTTGTATTGTTAGATGACCTCATGCCCTGGTATGTTTAAATTGCTTACTTCCTATAACTCTATAAACTTCTGTGTTTTCATTTGCTGGATTAGATTGAAGTGTCAAGTATATTTGATGAATGGCATTGGTAATATATGTTCATGTTCGTCTTTGCTCTTTTTCTGCTTTTATTTATATAGAGTCAGTATAATTTATTTCTCCTGAAAAAGCTTTCAGCAAAAAAGATTTTTTAAAGTACAAATACTTTTTAACAGGATTCTGGGGTTTGTGATGATCAAATCACTCATCTTTCCTTCTTCTTTCTAGCTTTTTTTTCCTTCCTTACATTTCTTTTGAAACTAGTGACTAAAAAAGGCTTCCCTGGTGGCTCAGATGGTAAAGAATCTGCCTGCAATATAGAAGACCTCAGTTTGATCCCTGGGTTAGGAAGAGCCCCTGGAAGAAGGGATGGCTACCCACTCCAGTGTTCTTGCCTGGCAAATCCCATGGACAGAGGAGCCTAGTGGGCTACAGTCCATGGGGTCACAAAGAGTCGGACATGACTGGCCAATAAAAGGAATATAGGGAACCTCAGTGGTTGCAGCTAAGCACAATAAAAAGTTAGCATTCAGACAAGCCCTTAGCTTAGTTGATGCGTGTATCAGCTGAAGCTGCTAATAGGGTAATGATATGAAGAATTGTGTAATTACCTGGATAATTTAATTTAAAAATACCAGTCTGAAGCTTTCTGTATTCAAACACATTTTATTCACAGATAGCAGCCCAAGCATGAGATTTCAGATTTATTGTAGTTCTCGCCGATGAGGGGGAGCCTATCCCTTCCTCAGGAGGTTAGGAAGGAACCCTTGGTGATCTTGAGGTTAAAATGGAGTATGTTGTTAATTGTATAATCAGCTCTTCACTTTGGATTTTTGCTTAGATCAAAATGTTATGTTTAGGTAAATAGGCAAACATATCTAAGTTCTCTGAGAGTTATTATCAATAGAAGGACAATAATTAGATGGACAGAAATCACAAAACAAGACTAGTCAGAATCTGAAAACTACTTAGCAAAGTAGTGGCTAGGAAATGAGATGCAGCAAAACACTGAAGAAAATGTAATAAACCCAAGGTTGGATTTGGAGGAGTCCTTGGTTCATTTCTCCCCTCCCTCCTTCCCATACTTCCTTCCTTTTCTTTAAAAAAAAATTCTATCTTTATCCTTAACTGCATCCTTCCCTCATTCCTCTCTTCATTCTTTTTGCCATCTAAGAATTTTTCCTGCTAATTGAAATCCAAGGTTCTTTTACTGTTTACCTAAAGGCTGTTGAAACAAGTGAAAAATGTGATAAAATGTCCAAGTTGAATCAACTGAATCACAGAAGTAATGACATAAATGTAGCTGTATTTCTGCTTCACACATCCATTTGTCTCTGACCCACAGGTATGAGGGTTACCATGACCCACTGGCCTGGGGTCAGCATAGATTGTGTTCTGAGTGGCCTCAGATCCTGATTTCTCTGGGATGCTGTGAAATGAAAGAGGTGATGTACATGCTTGGAACTCTGGATACATTTGTTCTGACACCAGAGACTCGAATAAGCTGACTTTAAAATGAAGAGAACATGAGTAGCAAATTACACTTCTGCATGACTGAATGCCAGATATAAGCTCATGAATTAAAAAAAAAATCAAAAATGAACCAGATTTTATTTGTCTCAAGTACATGTGGATAAACTGGGATCAATAGTTTTCAATTTTCATAGTTTTGTTAGAGCAGATGACTTTGGAAGTGAAATCAACAGTAGCCAGAGTGGAGGAATGTGTCTACTTTTTTTTTAAATACAAAAATTTCCAAATTATGTGATTAATATGCCAAACCAGTCAGTTCAGTCACTCAGTCGTGTCCGACTCTTTGTGACCCCATGGACTGCAGCACGCCAGGCCTCCCTGTCCATCACCAACTCCCAGAGTTTACTCAAATTCATGTCCATTGAGTCGGACATCCAACCATCTCATCCTCTCTCATCGCCTTCTCTTCTCACCTTCAATCTTTCCCAGCATCAGAGTCTTTTCCAATGAGTCAGCTCTTTGCATCAGGTGGCCAAAGTATTGGAGTTTCAGCTTCAACATCAGTCCTTCCAATGAACAATGAATATTCAGGACTGATTTCCTTTAGGATGGACTGGTTGGCTCTCCTTGCAGTTCAAGGGACTCTCAAGAGTCTTCTCCAATACCACAGTTCAAAAGCATCAATTCTTCAGTGCTCAGCTTTCTTTATAGTCCAACTCTCACATCCATACATGACTACTAGAAAAACCATAGCTTTGCCTAGATGAAAAATAAGTTAGATCAAATTCTACCTTTGCTTATTCTTGTATAACACTCTTTGTGGTTAGTTGTTATAATTCCTATTCATTTGGGAAAATAATATGTTAATATAAGGGCTAATTAATTTTAAACCTCCAGATATTTATATAACCACATAGGCAATCATTAGAGGGGTCTTAAAAATTATAAATATATGAAAATGTTTATGCACTTGGCTTTGGAATGAATATTATCATTTTGTAATTGTGGGTTATTCTATCTAGGTTAGTGGATCCCCTCAAAAAAGAAACAGGCATGGTTTTCCTAACATAAGAGAAGTCAATTTTGGCCTAAGTCATTTTGTGGTCTAAGTCTGCCTCAGTGCTTGCCCTTGAATGCTAAGTCACGTCAATGGTGTCTGACTCTGTGTGACCCCATAGACGGCAGCCCACCAGGCTCCTCCATACCTGGGATTCTCTAGGCAAGAATACTGGAGTGGGTTGCCATTTCCTTCTCCAATGCATGCATGTATGCTAAGTCACTTCAGTCGTGTCCGAGCTGCTGCTGCAAAGTCGCTTCAGTGGTGTCCAATTCTGTGTGACCCCATAGACAGAAGCCCACCAGGCTCCCCCGTCCCTGGGATTTTCCAGGCAAGAACACTGGGGTGGGTGGCCATTTCCCTCTCCAATGCATGAAAGTGAAAAGTGAAAGTGAAGTCGCTCAGTCATGTCCAACTCTTTGTGACCCAAGGACTGTAGCCTACCAGGCTCCTGTGTCCATGGGATTTTCCAGGCAAGAGTACTGGAAATTACTACTAGAAATTAGTACTGGAAAGAGTACAGCCATTGCCTTCTACGTGCCCTTGAATAGGTCTCAGGAAGGAATGATGCTAAAGCTGAAACTCCAGTACTTTGGCCACCTCATGCGAAGAGTTGACTCATTGGAAAAGACTCTGATGCTGGGAGGGATTGGGGGCAGGAGGAGAAGGGGATGCCAGAGGATGAGATGGCTGGATGGCATCACTGACTCGATGGACGTGAGTCTGAGTGAACTCTGGGAGTTGGTGATGGACAGGGAGGCCTGGTGTGCTGCGATTCATGAGGTTGCAAATAGTCGGACACTACTGTGTGACTGAACTGAACTGAACTGAACTGAATTAATGATTTAAGAGAATGCAGGAACAAAGGAGAAGCAGTCAAGAAACAATGGTTGAGTGATATAAATAGAGTTCTAGTTCCTCCTCAAAGGAACACCTCAAAGGAACATCATAATCTAACACATGTCTTTGAGTTCTGTTGGAACGAAGGCCCCCACCCAGGTGGAGGACGGTAGCTTTTTGCTGAGACCCCAGACCTGTTGGAACCTAAGGATCAATTATGTTGACCTTTCTGACCCTTGTGACTTCATACATCTAAAGCTTGAACTCTTTTGACCTTTGCCCCAATTCTATCCTGACTTTTCCTCTGCCTGAGGCCCTTCATGAATATTCAGGCACCCTTAGCTTAAACCTTCTCCAGCTTTGCTGTTCAGGGAAACACTGCTTTGGGAAAATCCTACTCCCCCACCCCCCACCCCCACAACATTCTCCTTACTTGCTATAAGTAATCCATCCTTCCCTCTCCCCATCTTTGCTTGGTTGTGTCTTTTGGCTTGGTTGTGTCATTTACCTAGAGGCAAACCCAGATTTCAGGTAACAATATTATGATCCTCATGAAACTGAGAAGGACACTGTTGGTACAGTGGGGTCCTTTTCATGTTTCTTTCTTTCTTTTTTTTTTTTTTTAATAGCAAATAGGCTTCATTCAACCTTTTTGATCTTCCCTCAGTTCCAAAGGACTAGTTCAAGCAGTTGCTAATCAAGGGAGAGGATGCAGAAATAAGGGAAGAGTCAACAAACAAAAGTCCAACCTTGGGGCAGGGTCAGAGTTCTTCCTCCAAGGTCTCCACCCAGGTGGAGCAGGGTGACTTCTGGCTGAGCAGAAGATTTCTGAAGCACTGCCCTATTACCTCACCATCAGCCATTCAGAAGAAAGTCATATACCCTGTAGCCCTCATCCCAAATTTTGCTTATAAAAACTTTCCCCAGAAACCTATTTGGGAATATGAGGTTTTTGAGGAGAAGCCAGCCATTCTCCTTGCTTTCCCCTGCAATAAGCATTTCTCTGCTCCAAACTTGGACATTTTGGTTTTTTTGGCTTTACTGTGTTGGGCATAAGAACGAGTGTTCAGCAACATTTAGATACGTAATAGATGTCTCCAATTTGACACAACTAAACTGAACTCTTCATAGCTTATCTCCCCTCAACCTTCCCCAACTACTTCTGAAACATGGGGGAAGGGGACAAGGTACAACCTTTAAAATAATGACATACGTTCAGAATATAACATAGACTGGTTAGAACAAACTAAGTTGAAGACGGCCACAAATTTGACTTCTGAGTTGACCTTGAGCCTCATTCTATGCTCACTGTAGTACACTAGCATGCTAAACTACATGCCTGTAGGTACCATGACAATTCCAAGACCAGCCACAAGCAGCCAACAACTGGCAATGGCCCAATTCCTGGAAATCTTCATCTCTTCCCCCAAATAGTTGGAATAATCCTCCTACTCATTAGCCTATGAAATTACAAAGCCTACAAAACTAACTACCTCACATTTGGGGTCTCTCATGTTCTGAGATGACCACACTCTGTCTCTGGAGTGTATCTCCCTCAATAAGTTTCACGTTTTTTTTTTGTAAGATCTTACTGATATTTCTTAACAATCACTTTGCCTTGCTGAATTCCTGCTGTGAGGACACATGAAGGACTGAGCTTCATTAAGTCCTGAGACCTAATATGTGACTTCAGTTAAAAGACAGTGGGTTCAAGTCCCATCTGAGGTGTGCAGTTTCACTTTTATGGCAGTTTTCTGCTCCTTACTCTTTCAATTTTTCATGCTTTTGAAACCAAGTAGGACCCTGTGTGGCTCCTGGGCATGAAAGCCTTTCTGTGTCCCCCATTTCTTGTTTGAAGGGAATAGGCTTCAACCTGCATGGTCTTACCAGAGTTCCACAGGGCAGGTTCAAACAGTTGCTAATGAGAAAAAGGGAGAGGATATAGAATCAAGGGAGGAGGAGCCAAAAAATAATGGCACAGGGACTTCCCTGGTGGTACAGTGGACAAGAATCCACCTGCCAATGCAGGGGACACAGGTTCAATCCCTGGTCCAGGAAAATTCCACATGCCACAGAGCAACTTAGCCCACGTGCCACAACTACTGAGCCTGTGTGCTGCAATTACTGAAGCCTGTGTGCCTAGAGCCTGTGCTTCATAATAAGAGAAGTCACCTCAATGAGAAGTCCCTGCACTGCAACTAGAGAGTTACTTCTACTCACTGCAATTAGAGAAAGCTGGCATGCAGCAAAAAAGACCCAGCACAACCAAAAACTAAATAATTTTTATAAAATAATAGCACAAACTTGGGGCAGGGTTCTGGTTCCCTTGCAAGGAATACACATACCAATATCTTTGAGCTCTTCTGCAGAAATAATCCCCCACCTGCCATAATGGAAGGTGTTAACTACTTGATGAAAAATTCTTCTTTCCACAGAGAAGGCCACAATTTGATAACCCCGAGAACTACAGAGGCTCTTTAGGCGACAATCTGAGGCCTTAGTCAGTCTCTTCCATCAGGAAGCTTCCACAAGGCTCTTACATTTTCCATTAGAGGGCAGATAGAATGAAAACCACAGTCACAGAAAACTAACCAATCTGGTCACATGGAACACAGCCTTGTCTAACTCAATGAAAATATAAGCCATGCTGTGTAGGGCCACCCAAGACAGATGGGTCATGGTGGAGAGTTCTGACAAAATGTGGTGCACTGGAGAAGGGAATGGCAAACCACTTCAGCATTATTGCCTTGAGAACACCATGAACAGTATGAAAAGGAAAAAAAAAAAAAAAATAGGACACTGAAAGATGCAGGTTGGTAGGTGCCCAATATGCTACTAGAGATCAGTGGAGAAATAACTCCATAAATAATGAACAGACAGAGTCAAAGCAAAACCGACATCCAGTTGTGGATGTGACTGGTGATGAAAGTAAAGTTTGATGCTGTAAAGAGCAATATTGCATAGGAACCTGGAATGTTAGGTCCATGAATCAAGGCAAATTGAAGTGGTCAAACAGGAGATGGCAAGAATGAACATCAAATTTTTAGGAATCAGCAAACTAAAATAGACTGGAATGGGTGAATTTAATTCAGATGACCATTATATCTAATACTGTGGGCAAGAATCCCTTAGAAGAAATGGAGGAGCCATCATAGTCAAAATGCAGTACTCAGATGCAATCTCAAAAACAACAGAATGATCTCTGTTCATTTCCAAGGCAAACCATTCAATATCATGGTAATCCAAGTCTATGCCCCGACCAGTAATACTGAAGAAGCTGAAGTTGAATGATTCTATGAAGACGTACAAGACCTTCTAGAACTAACACCCCCAAAAGATGTCCTTTTCATTATAGGGGACTGGGATGCAAAAGTAGGAAGTCAAGAAACACCTGGAGTAACAGGCAAATTTGACTTTGGAGTACAAAACGAAGCAGGTCAAAGGCTAACAGAGTTTTGCCATAGGAACGCAATGGTCATAGCAAACACTCTCTTCCAACAACACAAGAGAAGACTCTACATATGGACATCAGCAGATGGTCATACCAAAATCAGATTGATTATATTCTTTGCAGCCAAAGATGGAGAAGCTCTATACAGTCAGCAAAAACAAGACTGGGAGCTGACTATGGTTCAGATCATAAACTCCTTATTGCCAAATACAGACTTAAATTGAAGAAAATAGGGGAAACAGCTAGACCAATTCAGGTATGACCTGAATCAAATCCCTTACTATTATACAGTGGAAGTGACAAATAGATTCAAAGGATTAGATCTGATAGACAGAGTGTCTGAAGAACTATGGATGGAGATTTGTGACATTGTACAAGAGGCAGAGATCAAGACCATCCCCAAGAAAAAGAAATGCAAAAAGGCAAAATGGTTGTCTGAGGAGGCCTTAAAAATAGCCAAGAAAAGACGAGAAGTGAAAGGCAAAGAAGAAAGGAAAGATATACCCATTTGAATGCAGAGTTCCAAAGAATAGCAAGGTGAGATAAGAAAGCGGTCTTCAGTGATCAAAGCAAAGAAATAGGGGAAAATAATAAAATGGGAAAGACTAGAGATCTCTTCAAGAAAATTAGAGATACCAGGGAACATTTCATGCAAAGATAGGCACAATAAAGTACAGAAACAGTACGGACCTAACAGAAGCAGAAGATATTAAGAAGAGGTAGCAAGAATACACAGAAGAACTGTACAAAAAAGATCTTCATGACCCAGAAAACCATGATGGTGTGATCACTCACCTAGAGCCAGACACCCTGGAATGCGAAGTCAAATGGGCCTTAGGAAGCATCACTAGGAACAGAGCTAGTGGAGGTGATGGAATTCCAGATAAGCTGTTTCAAATCTTAAAAGATGATGCTGTGAAAGTGCTGCACTCAATATGCCAGCAAATTTGGAAAACTCAGCAGTGGCCACAGGACTGGAAAATGTTAGTTTTCATTCCAACCGCAAAGAAACGCAATGCTAAAGAATGCTCAAACTACCACACAATTGCACTCATCCAACACGCTAGCAAAGTAATGCTCAAAATTTTCCAAGCCAGGCTTCAACAGTATGTGAACCGTGAACTTCCAGATGTTCAAGCTGAATTTAGAAGAGGCAGAGGACCAGAGATCAAATTGCCAACATCCACTGGATCACCAAAAAAGCAAGAGAGTTCCAGAAAAAACATCTATTTCAGCTGTATTGACTATGTCAAAGCCTTTGATTGTGTGGATCACAACAAACTGTGTTAAATTCTTAAAGAAATGGGACTACCAGATCACCTGACCTACCTCCTGAGAAATCTATGCAGTTCAAGAAGCAACAGTTAGAACTGGACATGGAACAACAGACTGGTTCCAAATTCAGAAAGGAGTAAGTCAAGGCTGTATATTGTCACCCTGTTTATTTAACTTATATGCAGAGTACATCATGCAAAATGCTGTACTGGATGAAGCATTAGCTGGAATCAAGATTGCCGGGAAAAATATCAATAACATCAGATATGCAGATGACACTACCCTTATGGCAGAAAGAGAAGAAGAATTAAAGAGCTTCTTGATGAAAGTGAAAGAGGAGAGTGAAAATGTTGGCTTAAAACTCAACATTCAGAACACTAAGATCATGGCATCTAGTCCCATCACTTAATGGCAAATAGCTGGAGAAACAATGGAACCAGTGAGAGACTTTATTTTCTTGGGCTCCAAAATCACTGAGATGGTGACTGCAGTCATGAGATTAAAAGATGCTTGCTGCCTGGAAGAAAAGCTATGGACAATCTAAACAGCATATTACAAAGCAGAGACATTACTTTGTCCACAAAGGTCTGTCTAGTCAAAGCTATGGTTTTTCCAGAAGTCACATATGGATGTGAGAGTTGGACTATAAAGAAAGCTGTGGGCCAAAGAATTGATGCTTTTGAACTGTGGTGTTGGAGAGGACTCTTGAGAGTCCCTTGGACTGCAAGGAGATCCAACCAGTCCATCCTAAAGGAAATCAATCCTGAATATTCATTGAAAGGATTGATGCTGAAGCTAAAACTCTAATACTTTGGCCACCTGATGTGAAGAGCTGACTCATTGGAAAAGACCCTGATGCTGGGAAAGATTGATGGCGGGAGGAGAAAGGGATGACAGAGGATAAGATGATTGGATGGCATCACCAACTCAATGGACATGAGTTTAAGTAAGCTCCCGGAGTCCATGGGGTGACAAAGAGTCGGACATGACTGAACTACTGAACTGAATGGAAGTGAGGCCAAATTAAAGTAATGAAGGCTCTGCACATATCCTGGTCCTTATCAGTGACCTACACTTGAATCATCGCTGTAAAGCTCCTTGTCATATTCTCATGGGTTGAACACAGAATTTTGAGAGGCATGAGCCTGCTAAGTCTCCCTTTGCCTGGCAAACAATAAAACTGTTCTTTTCTACCTGACTCAAAACTCTGACTCTCAGATTTGATCTGGAACTGCTGCACAGAGAGGGAGTTTTGGTATCACTTTCAGTTGTTCAGACCAAAAACTTCAGTCTTCCTTCACTCCCTTTTTTCTGACATCCCGTGCCCAATCTTACAGTAAACACTACTCATCCAATCCTCAAAATATGCCTCAAGCCTGACCACTACCTCTCACTCTCTCCCCTGAATCACCAGAACAGTTTCTATGTCCTCTTCTCACTCACACCCTTATACTTAGAGAGTCTCTTCAACAGAACAGCCAGAATTCTTTTAAAATATAAATCAGAGCGTAGTTCTCTTCTGCTCAAAATTATCCAATGGCTCCCTTGTTACTCAGAGTATCTCCTTTAGATCGTTCCTCAAAGGTCAGCTTATGAATAAAGTGATTCTTAATCACCATATTTACGATTGCATACTGTGCTGTAACCTATCACTCTGTATCTTCCTTTCCTGTTTATTTTTCTTTATAGTACATATTACTATCGAAAACAAGCAGGACCCTGTAGGACTCCTTGTTGTGGAAGCCTTTTTATCCTCCATGATAAAAGGACTCCAGCCTCCTTGTCTTTCCCTGATTTCCAAAGGACAGATTCAATTAGTTGCTAGTTTGGGAAGAGAAGGGATGAAAAGACAAAGGAGGGGTAGCCAGGAAACAATAATGCAGGCTTGGGGCAGGGTCCTGCTACAAAGAATACACGTAATTATGTTTTTAAACTCTATAAGATGTCAGCATTCTTCATACCAGAGAAAAGACCACCTGAGGCTACATTAAAGGAACCAGAGAAGGTCATTAAGATTACTTGAGACCAGATTAGAGGAGCAGAGGTTGTTCACTTCAGTTCAGTCACTCAGTCGTTTCCAACTTTTTGCGACCCCATGGACTGCAGCATGCCAGGCCTCCCTGTCCTTCACCAACCCCTGGAGCTTGCTCAAACTCATGTCCATTGAGTCGGTGATGCCATCCAACCATCTCACCCTCTGTCGTCCCCTTCTCCTCCTGCCTTCAATCTTTCCCAGCATCAAGGTCTTTTCAAATGAGTCCCTGATGCAGAGCAGAGGTTGTACACACACTCTAATCCTATCATCAATCCTACCCTTGAACCTTTGAACTCCTTGTCAAAGCCTCCTAGGTTGGAACTTAAGTTTTCAAGGCTGGGACCAACTGTTTCCCTCTTTGCCTGGCAAAAAAATAAAGCTATTCTTTTCTACTTCACCCAAAACTCTTTCTCCAAGATTGAATTTGGCACTGGTGCACAGATGTCAAGCTTTTGGCACCACTATCTGATAATGTGTATACATACATGTACATAAATATATTGATATGTTTATTACATATAATGTTAGAGTATATCATTGCTTATGATAGATAGCAATACTATGTTGTTGGGCTGCACTCTTCAGGCCAAAAGGCCTGTGCTTTCCCAGCCTCAAGACCAAAGAAAGAAACCAGAGTTGTTGGCAGAGCCATCAGTGGTTTAATGGATAAGGGATCGTGTACGTCTGAAGCAAGATCCTGGAGCAACACCCTACCAAGTGTGGTGCATGATGGGCAGGCTTCACGCCCAGGGGGATGGGGAGATTGCCAGTTATAGGCAGAATAAGCATCATGTTGGCTCATCAGTTACCAGGGAAAACTGTGGTGGGGCACTGTCTTCACTGCCCCTTTGATAAGAACCATCATCACCTGGTGACTGGGGCACGATACAGAAGTTCAGGTGAGTAGGGTTCAGGTGAGTCAAGCACTGGCCACGCAGGGGATGTATAGAGAGCAAGAGAACAGTCGTTTTGAGTGGCCTGACCATACGTATGCATACACATATATTGCTAACACATTATATTGCATATTTGATGTTTTTGAGTGTGTATATTGATATATGTATATAGTTTGTTTATTGAATGTCTTTCTTTACCAGAGGGTAGAGATATTTGGTTGTCCTACTTGCTACTGAATCCCAGCACCTGGAATGTTACCTGGCACATAGTAGTATCTCAGTAAATCATTGTCAAATGAATGACAAAATGAATGAGCTATTCAATGATATGAAATAGCTTATTTATTTCTTGAAGCATATCTTAATTGAGACCATAGAAGCATCTTTTTATTAGGCTGAACACTGAAATTGCTGATATTTTGCTTTTGACCTACACAAATGGCTATTTCATATGGTTCAACTTTATATTCTGTTTCTTATCTTTTGCCTCCTTCTGTTCTCTCACATCTGATATCATCTCTGGCTTGTATTCCTCACACATACCCAACACTTTCCAATACCATTGCCACAGTGAAGAATTGGCTTGATCAGTGTATTTAATGATACTTTCTTCCAATGCTTTACTTATAATCTTTCTGAGATCTTTCCCACATCAGCCACATATAATAGCCAAGTAATAAAATTATTGTGGGACTCAGAGGCATACAGAGATGGAAGACCTCTACCTCTACTATTAATCTCTCCTATATCTTCCTGGAGACTTGGGACCAGTGTCTAAACTGGCCAAGCTTCATAGTCAGCTAACCAGGACAATGTTAATGCTTTCCTCTACATATCTTTGATGAATTAGTCATGTGTACCAGCTGATCCAAGCAGCTGTGGTACAGTCATTTCAAATGCAACAGCAACCAACAGGATAGGACAAATTTAAAAATAGAAAAGGAGCAGCTAGACCCTGACTAATAACAGGGCCTGGCTGGCTTCCCTGGTGGCTCAGTGGTAAAGAATTCACCTGCCAATGCAGGTTCTGGGAAGATCCCACATGCCATGGAGCAACTAAGCCCATGCACCACAACTATCGAGCCTGTGCTCTAGATCTCAGGAACCACAACTACCGAGCTCATGCGCCACAACTATTAAGCCCACATGGCCTAGAGCCCGTGCTCAGAAACGAAAGAAGCCACTGCAGTGAGAAGCCTGCACACCACAGCTGGAGCATAGCCTCTGCTTGCTGCAACTAGAGAAAACCCACACACAGTAATGAAGACCCAGCACAGCCCAAAATAAGTAAATAAAATTATATATTTTAAAAAGGAGGGGCCCTGGCTTTGGCAGGGTGGGAAATTGGAGAAGGGCTTGGCCATGGGGTGGGTCTGGAGTACTGAGCAATGGGGATTCCATGGGAGCCTAACGAGTCTGCATTATCCAGTCAGAGAAGGACATTTTCTTCCCAGCCTTTAGGCAATGAGGTGAGTTCTGTGGTGGTTTTGTCTAGCTGGGAGAGTTGAGAGTGGGTGTTCAGGGAGGATGGGACATAAATGGTAAGAGTAGAAGGGCTGGTAAATTGGCCTTCCCTGTCTCCTTGACACTGGAGAGGGATCTGGTCACTGGGGTGTGACATGTACTGGATGCTCAGTCTGGCCCCTTTTCTACTGTTTCCTCATAAACCATGGCCTTTGTGAACTCTGTTCCCCCACAGAAGACAAATGCCCAAAACCCTAATACATTTCTGCCCCAAAGCTGCACCAAAATAGACCAAGCGTTCTCCACACACCTCCTTTATGTCATCTCAATGCAATGAGTAAGGTTCCTCTGCTAAAAATACAGATAATCTTGACTAGAGATGTCTTCAAGAAAATTAGAGATACCAACGTAACATTTCATGCAAAGATGGGCACAGTAAAGGACAGAAATGGTAAAGGCCTAAGAGAAGCAGAAGATATTAAGAAGAGGTGGCAAGAATACATAGAAGAACTGTACAAAATAGGTCTCAATGACCTGGATAACTACAATGGTATGATAACTCACCTAGAGCCAGACATCCTGGACTGTGAAGTCAAGTGGGCCTTAGGAAGCTTAGTATGAACAAAGCTAGTAGAGGTGATGGACTTCCATCTGAGCCATTTCAATCCTAAAAGATGATGCCATGAAAGTGCTGCACTCAATATGCCAGCAAATGTGAAAAACTCAGCAGTGGCCACAGGACTGGAAAATGTCAGTTTTCATTCCAGTTCCGAAGAAGGGACTGGGTAATGTCAAAGAATGTTCCAACTTCTACACAACTGTGTTTGTTTCACACGCTAGCAAGGTAATCCTCAAAATACTTCAAGTCAGGCTTCAACAGTACATGAACTGAGAACTTCAAACGTTCAAGCTGGATTTAGAAAAGGCAGAGGAACCAGAAATCAAATTGCCAACATCTGTTGGATCATACAAAATGCAAGAGAATTCCAGAAAAACATCTACTTCTGTTTCATTGACTACACTGAAGCTTTTGAATGTGTAGATTACAGCAAACTTTGGAAAATTCTTAAAGGAATGGGAATACCAGACCACCTCAACTAACTCCTGAGAAACCTGTATGTAGGTTCAGGAAGGAACAGTTAGAACTGGACATGGAAAGACGGACTGGTTCCAAATAGGAAAAGGAGTACGTCAAGGCTGTATATTGTCACCCTGCTTATTTAACTTATATGCAGAGTACATCAAGAGAAACGCTGGGCTGGATGAAACTCAAGTGGAATCAAGATTTCAGGGAGAAATATCAATAACCTCAGACATGCAGATGACACCATCCTTATGGCAGAAAGAGGCAGAAAGCAAAGAGGAACTAAAGAGCCTCTTAATGAAAGTGAAAGAGAAAAGTGAAAAAACTGGCTTAAAACTCAACATTCAAAAAATGAAGATCGTCCTATTTGGTATCATCATTTTATGGCAAATAGATGGAAAATAGATGAACAAAAAGTGGAAACAGTGACAGACTTTATTTTCTTGGGTTACAAAATCACTGTGGACAGTGATTGAGGTTATGAAATTAAAAGACACTTGCTCTTTGGAAGAAAAGCTATGACAAATGTAGACAGCATATTAAAAAGCAAAGACAGAACTTTGCTGACAAAGTGCATTTGGTCAGAACTATGGTTTTTTCAGACTCTATACATGGACATCACCAGATGGTCAACATCGAAATCAGATTTATTATATTATTTGCAGTCAAAGATGGAGAAGCTCTATACAGTCAGCAAAAACAAGACCAACAGCTGACTGTGGCTCAGACCATGAACTCCTTATTGCCAAATTCAGACTTAAATTGAAGAAAGTAGGGAAAACCACTAGACCATTGAGGTATGACCTACATCAAATCCCTTATGATTATACAGAGGAAGTGAGAAATAGATTTAAGGGCCTAGACCTGATAGATAGAGTGCCTGATGAACTATGGAATGAGGTTCGTGACATTGTACAGGAGACAGGGATCAAGACCATCTCCATGGAAAAGAAATGCAAAAAAGCAAAATGGCTGTCTGGGGAGGCCTTACAAATAGCTGTGAAAAGAAGAGAAGTGAAAAGCAAAGGAGAAAAAGAAAGATATAAGCATCTCAAGGACTTCATGAAGATTAAGCAGAGACTCAAAGAGGCTCCCTTTTGAAGTGGCACCTACTTTCCTGGAGGATCCAACATCTTGTTTTCCTTGAATGTAGCCATAAACTGATAGGAATATCTTCAGCCCAGTTGCTCAGTTGTGTCCAACTCTTTGCAACCCCATGGACTGCATCATGTCAGGCTTCCCTGTCCATCACCAATTCCCGAAGCCTACTCAAACTCATGTCCATCAAGTCATCTCATTCTCTGTCATCCCCTTCTCCTCCTGCCTTCAATCTTTCCCAGCATCAGGGTCTTTTTCCAATGAGTCAGTTCTTCGCATCAGGTGGCCAGAGAATTGGAGTTTCAGCTTCAGCATCAGTCCTTGTAATGAATATTCAGGACTGATTTCCTTTAGGATTCACTGGTTGGATCGCCTTGTAGTCCAACAGACTCTCAAGAGTCTTCTCTAACACTGTAGTTCAGAAGCATCAATTCTTAGCCTCTCAGCTTTCTTTATAGTCCAACTCTTACATCCATGCGTGACTACTGGAAAAACCATAACTTTTACTAGACAGACCTTTGTTGGGAAAGTAGTGTCTCTGCTTTTTTAATATGCTGTCTAGGTTGGTCATAGCTTTTCTTCCAGGGAGCAAGTTTCTTTTAATTTTATGACTGCAGTCACCATCTCAGTGATTTTGGAGCACCCCAGAATAAAGTCAGCCACTGTTTCCAATGCTTATCCATCCATTTGTTATGAAGTGATGGGATCGGATGCCATGATCTTAGTGTTCTGAATGTTGGGTTTTAGCCAACGTTTTCACTCTCCTTTTTCACTTTCATCAAGAGGCTCTTTAGCTCTTCTTCGCTTTCTGCCATAAGGGTGGTGTCATTTGCATATCTGAGATTATCGACATTTCTCCCAGCAATCTTGATTCCAACTTGTGTTTCATTCAGCCTGGCATTTGGCATGATGTACTCTGCATTTAAGTTAAATAAGCAGGGTGACAATATATAGTCTTGACCTACTCCTTTCCCAATTTGGAACCAGTCTGTTCCATGTTCAGTTCTAAATGTTGCTTCTTGACCAGCATACAGATTTCTCAAGAGTCAGGTCAGGTGATCTGGTACTCCCATCTCTTTAAGAATTTACTACAATTTCCTGTGATCCACACAATCAAAGGCTTTAGCATAATCAATAAAGCAGAAATAGATGTTTTTCTGGAAGTCTCTTTTTCAATGATCCAGCAGATGTTTCCAATTTGACCTCTGGTTCCTTTGCCTTTTTACTTATTTATTTTTTTTAATTTATTTATTTTAATTAGAGGCTAATTACTTTACAATAATGTATTGGTTTTGCCATATATCAACATGAATCCGCCATGGGTGTACATGTGTTCCCAATCCTGAACCCCTATCCCACCTCCCTCCCCATACCATCCCTCTGGGTCATCCCAGTGCACCAGCCCCAAGCATCCTGTATCCTGCATCAAACCTGGACTGGTGATTCGTTTCTTATATGATATTATACATGTTTCAATGCCATTCTCCCAAATCATCCCACCCCACCCCCACAGAGTCCAAAAGGCTGTTCTATACATCTGTGTCTCTTTTGCTGTCTCGCATACAGGGTTATCGTTACCATCTTTCTAAATTCCATATATATATGCGTTAGTATACTGTATTGGTGTTTTTCTTTCTGGCTTACTTCACTCTGTATAATTGGCTCCAGTTTCAACCACCTCATTAGAACTGATTCAAATGTATTCTTTTTAATGGCTAAGTAATACTCCATTGTGTATATGTACCACAGCTTTCTTATCCATTCATCTGCTGATGGACATCTAGGTTGCTTCCATGTCCTGGCTATTATAAACAGTGTGGAGATTCCTTAAAAAACTGGAAATAGAACTGCCATACGACCCAGCAATCCCACTGCTGGGCATACACACCGAGGAAACCAGAATTGAAAGAGACACGTGTACCCCAGTGTTCATCCTTTGTCTTTTTAAATCCAACTTGTACATCTGGAAGTTTATGGTTCATGTACTGTTGAGGCCTGGCTTGGAGAATTTTGAGCATTACTTTGGTGGCATGTGAGATGAGTGCAGTTTTGCAGCAGTTTGAACATTTTTTGGCATTGCCTTTCTTTGGGATTGGAATGAAAACTGACTTTTTTCTAGTCCTGTGGCCACTGCTGTGTTTTCCTAATTTGCTGGCATATTGAGTGCAGCACTTTCACAGCATCATCTTTTAAGATTTGAAATAGATCAACTGAAATTCCATCATCTCCATTAGCTTTGTTCGTAGTGATTCTTCCTAAGGCCCACTCGAGTTCGAATTCCAGGGTGTCTGGCTCTCGGTGTGTGATCACACCATTGGGATTATCTGGGTCATGAAGATCTTTTTTTGTATAGTTCTGTGTATTCTTGCCACCTCTTGTTAATATTTTCTGCTTCTGTTAGGTCCATACCATTTCTTTCCTTTATTGAGCCCATCTTTGCATGAAATTTTCCCTTGGTATCTCTAATTTTCTTGAAAAGATCTCTAGTCTTTCCCGATCTATCTTTTTCCTCTATTTTTTTCACTGATCACTGAGGAAGGCTTTCTTATATCTCCTTGCTATTCTTTGGAACTCTGTATTTGATTTATCTTTTGTTTCTCCTTTGCCTTTCACTTCTTTTCTTTTCTCAGCTATTTGTAAGGCCTCTTTAGACAATCATTTTGCCTTTTTGCATTTCTTTTTCTTGGGGATGCTCTTGATCACTGCCTCTTGTACAGTCATGAACCTCCATCCATAGTTCTTCATGCACTCTATGAGCTCTAATCCCTTGAATCTATTTGTCACTGTCACTGTATAATCATAAGGGATTTGATTTAGGTCATGCCTGAATGGCCTAGTGGTTTTCCCTACTTTCTTCAATTTAAGTCTGAATTTTGCTATAAGGAGTTTATGATCTGAGCCACAGTCAGCTCCCGGTCTTGTTATTGCTGGCCATTAGAGCTTCTCTGGAGAAGGCAATGGCATCCCACTCTGGTAATCTTGCTTGGAAAATCCCATTGATGGAGGAGCCTGGTGGGCTGCAGTCCATGGGGTCTCAAAGAGTCAGACATGACTGAGTGACTTCACTTTCACTTTTCACTTTCACGCATTGGAGAAGGCAATGGCAACCCACTCCAGTGTTCTTGCCTGGAGAATCCCAGGGATGGGGGAGCCTGGTGGGCTGCTGTCTATGGAGTCGCACAGAGTCGGACATGACTGATGCAACCTAGCAGCAGCAGCAGCAGCAGCAGCAGAGCTTCTCCATCTTTGGCTGCAAAGAATATAACCAATCTGATTTCGGTATTGACCGTCTGGTGATGTCCACATATAGAGTCTTCTGCTGTGTTGTTAGAAGAGGGTGTTTGCTATCACCAGTGCGTTCTCTTGGCAAAACTCTGTTAGCCTTTTACCTGCTTTGTTTTGTACTCCAAGGTCAAATTTGCCTGTTACTCCAGGTATCTCTTGACTTTCTACTTTTGCATTCCAGGCCTCTGTAAGGAAATGGACATCTTTTTTGGTTTTTAATTCTCGAAGGTCTTCGTAGAACCATTCAGCTTCAGTTTCTTCAGTATTACTGGTTGGGGCATAGACTTGCATTACTGTGATAATGAATGGTTTGCCTCGGAAACAAGCAGAGGGCATTCTGTTGTTTTTTAGATTGCATCCGAGTACTGCATTTCAGAATCTTTTGTTGACCATGATGGCTCCTCCATTTCTTCTAAGGGATTCCTGCCCACAGTGGTAGATATAATGGTCACCAGAGTTAAATTCACCCTTCGGGTCCACTTTAGTTCACTGATTCCTAAAATGTCGATGTTCACTCTTGGCATGTCCTATTTGACCACTTCCAATTTGCCTTGATTCATGGACCTGACATTCCAGGTTCCTATCCATTATTGTTCATACAGCATCAGTCTTTATTTCAATCACTAGTCACATCCACAACTGGGCATTGTTTTTGCTTTAACATAAAACAACAGAAGTAATAGAAAATAGAAATATCTTGGATCCATACACCTAAAGGACTTGTCCTCAGTTCAGTTCAGTCGTGTCCGACTCTTTGTGACCCCATGGACTGCAGCATGCCAGGCTTCCCTGTCCATCACCAACTCCTGGAGTTCACCCAAACTCATCTCCATTGAGTCAGTGATGTCATCCAACCATCTCATCCTCTGTTGTCCCCTTCCCATCCACCTTCAATCTTTTCTAGCATCAGGGTCTTTTCCAGTAAGTCAGTTCTTCACATCAGGTGGCCAAAATATTGCAGTTTCTGCCTCAGCATCTGTCCTTCCAATGATTTGTCCTAAAGTAAGACAATTATTTCACCTGGTATCACAGTATCATGGGACCTACTTCACTGTGGTTTGACCAATTTATGTTAGGACTGAGGCTTGGGTCACTTGGTTTTGTTCTTTGGCCATGTCACTCAGCATGTGAATTCTTAGTTCCCATTCCCATGCCCCCTGCATTAGAAATCTGGAGCCTTAGCCACTAGACCAACAGGGAAGTCCCTTGGGTCACCTTTCTAAATCCACATTTAATTGTTGATGTTGAAGAAAAACATTGATGACACTAAAGAATGTTAAGTCAGACTTGATTCAGGGGGACTACTGTGAGAGATGCAGGGAGCTCTGAGCTGGGGTCTTGTGGGGGCAGGCGGAGAGAAATTGCCTCAACTCCAAATACAACAACAACGAGAATTTAGAGTCAAGGAGCAGGGTGGAGTCAGTGGGTGGAAAATTGCTACCAGAAAACCTCAGAAGAAAAGAAGAATCCTGGCTAAACCAACCTAGCAGGATTCTTGCTGAAGGAACCTCAGGGTGATCAGACATCATCCCAGAGGTGGTGGAGGATGAGATTAGATATTGAGTCTGATCAGACACGGAGAGTGAGGGATTCTGTCTAAACTTGGACTAAGGAGAATTCTTGCTAAAACTAGACACGGCAGAGATGAACAGAGAAGTCTAAAAGTCGAAACCTAGTTGAAATAGAGCTCAGAGGTGCCTGATTCGAATTTGGTCAAAGAGAGGGACTTTGTCGGTGTTTGAGGGGAGAAATGATGCTGTTATAGTTGGTGACAGTTGGTGCTGTGCTTTGCTCGGTCGCGTCCAACTGTTAGCAACCCCACGGACTGTAACCTGCCGTGTTCCTCTGTCCATGGAATTTTTCAGCAAGAAAATGGGAGTGGGTTGCCATTTCCTATTTCAGGAGATCTTCCTGACCCAGGAATTGAACCCACACTTCTTGCATTGGCAGGTTAATTCTTTACCGACTGCAGCAACTGAAAAGATGCTTATTATTGCTAAATAAACAGGAAATTTTGTAGGCAGGATAATTAAAACTTCTCTTTATCTGACTTTTTTTTTTTTTAAATAAAAATGGAAGGGATGAGATCCTTAAGTTGTTTCCTGGAAGACTGAAAAAGGAGAGCAATTGACTTCACCTTCAAACGGAGCTTCCTTTGGAGCACTGTAGCAATTAGAGTAGAAATTGCAGGTATTTTCTCCAGAATATTATCTTCAGAGACTAAGACATTCAGTAGGAACCAAGGTTTGATAATGATGTGATTGCTGGGAAACAGCTTCATGCATATATGAGGCCCTGACAATGACCTCTCCTATCAATCTGAGGTGAACAACTTCTGCAAGAGTGGATAACCGGACAGAACTGGAGATGAATGCATTGGTTTTTCAACCAGAACCACATACAAACTATGTGTATCTCTAGCAGTTTAGTGAGGAATATATCTGAGACACAGTATGCAAAATCTGCATAGATAGTTAAAGGATAATCTGATGGCTATGTAAAAGAATTAGTTGAGATTGTAATCTTTCACATATTTGCAACAAAAGTTTAACATTTCTTGGGGTTAATCTCATCTCTGGATCTGCGACAATGACTGATGCTTTGTTTGGTTTTGCTTTTGGTTTTAGCCTTCCCCACTTGCCCCTGCCTGCTCCACTCTCAAAAGACAATCTTGCCTCCCAATTAATCAAGAAAATTGAGGCCATTGAGCATGACCTTTCTTAAACCCTGACCTGCTGCCTATAAACTATTTGCATTCACACCTGCACTCAGGTCCTTTCAGCCTGTCTCAGGGGCTACTGTGTGTCCTTGTCCTTTTTAAAGGCCAGGCCCACCACCTACCTCTTGAGCCAGTCAGTTACTGCCTCTTTCAGGACCTTGTTCCATCTTTACATGCCCTTCCTGGAATTCAAAAGCTATGCAGAAATCTCTATGCTAAACTCAAGGTTCTGGAAGAAAATTTTTTCCATCTATTTTGGTTAGCATTTTCCCATCTATTATTCTATACTAGATTGATATTTAAATTCTCTTTCTTAGAGCCAAATTTATATCCAGAGTGGCTGAAATGCATACAAAATGTTCACAATCGCATTGATAACTTCTTTTTGAAACATTTTAATAAAATGCACAAATTTGGTGCATTTCTACCTATGGAGAAAGCAATTAGAAACAATCTTTTCTATATATGAAAAGCATAACTCAAGTCCAATCCTCTTACAATTCAGGAGGCACTTTTATCTTATTTAAACACCTGGTTTTTATAATAGGGCCCATATACTCTTATATGTTAATATTTTGATAATTATGGTAATTACACTGGACTAATTTATCTTTGAAGCATTTTTTAATGTGCAACTTTCCTCTTTTATATTAAAAGTATGGTTATTGAATAAAAACATAACATTTAACTTAAAAATTCTGTAAGACAAAAGGGAGCTTGAGCTTTTTTTTTCGTATTATGTTATGTCAACACCAAATAGGCTTATATATTCGGCTAATGGCAACCCACTCCAGTGTTCTTGCCTGGAGAATCCCAGGGACGGGGGAACCTGGTGGGCTGCCGTCCATGGGGTCACACAGAGTCAGACATGACTGAAGTGACTTAGCATCGCGTAGCATAACCTCTTTTTACCCTTTCCATGTTATTTGACTGAGGCATACTGGTAACATGACCATTTATGGCAAATAATACTAGTGACAGCAAGATTAATAGTGATTAAACAAGTTGCAGGGTGCATCTTGACATTATCTCATACCATCATTTCAGTGACAATCAACATTCATTTATGCAAGTATCATCTGCTCCTCTCCACGGACAGGAAAACCGAGACTTAGAAATATTAGGAACACAACTGAAAAGAAACAAGGTTGTATACAAGAACATATCATCTGATGTTTAAAACAGTAATTATAGACAAAACACTTGGCTTGACACCAATATTTATACAAAAATGTAAATAAATACTTTTGAAGGGTTTATGAGGAGGTAGAACTGTTTTTGGTATAATTCAAACAGTTAAATATGCTCCTCAGTTTACACATTAGTTAATAAATGTGGGATGTGATAATAAATGATCTCTAATGGAACTTTAAGTGGTTATTTTCTTCCCAACATTTACTTAGTGCTATTTGTTCACATTTTCCCAAATACAGGGTCGGTGTTGGGGAAAGGCTCTAAGTTCTTCTGTTTTAGTTTCTAACAGTTAACAACTGCATCTCTGTGGAACTTTTAGAACAGAAACTCCGGCCAGCCACAATATAT
Source organism: Bubalus kerabau (assembly GCF_029407905.1). Classification (NCBI taxonomy): domain Eukaryota; kingdom Metazoa; phylum Chordata; class Mammalia; order Artiodactyla; family Bovidae; genus Bubalus; species Bubalus kerabau. Next base: position 2,812,650 of record NC_073635.1, on the reverse strand, counting down.
TCCTGCTTGCAGGGACTAATTTTCTATTTTTCAGTTAAAATGAGACTGTGGCTTTCTGAAATTGTTTCTTCTGAGAATATTCTGAACCACAGCACCTGTTCACCTTTGCTATCTGCACATTTGAACACGAAGCCTAAAAATTCATTTATGCTTTTGATAATGCTCCTGCTTTTAACACCTCTTTCTGGCTTTTCTCACGTGCCCATCCTGCCTCCTCTAGTGAGCTTGTATTCCATCATCTTACATTTTCATAATATTTGCGAGCAGACCCTTTATTCAGTTCTCAGCTTTTGCTTTCTTTCTCATTGTGCGGTGTTTTTAAGATCAGGCTGTAAACTTTGTCATCTTCTCTCTCTGTGCATTATCGTGTACCTCTGATACTCCTGTTATCCTTATCTCTGATTACTTCCCTCAGGGCCTATTCACTCACCGTGGCCCCTTTCCACTCCTGGCACCTACTGTTAGGTCATTCACAGAACCTTGGGATAGCTAGTAATTGTTTCCAGAATACTTCCATTTCCTTTTCCCATTTGCTCTCTTATCCTTCTCTATTGTACTCAACATAGTCTCTATAGTTTTTCAAATTGCTTTTCTCCTTTTTTCAGATTAACTTACCCTAATCATCAAAATTATTTGAAATAACAGTATCATACCATCTCTATAACTCAGACCCAATATGTGGACTTTTTTAGTCCTCCTTTTGTATTTAAGAATTGCTCTACATCTTTTATTCTGATACAGTTCTTTGTTTTGGTGCTACAAACATTTAAACCTTACTTAGATTTTTTTTTTGACCACAGACCAAAGACAGTCTGAAAATTTCCTTTGCATTACTCTCTGAAAATGAGCCATATAAGCAAAACTTTAATGAAATAAGATGAAGGGAGACAAAATGGCAGAGGACTAAGTTAGGAGTTTTGGATTAACAGATACATACTATTACATATAAAATAAACAAGGTCCTACTGCAGAGCACAGGGAACTATGTTTAATATTTTGTAATAACCTACAATGGAAAAGAATCTGAAAAATAATATATGTATTATATATTCTTATAGTATCTATCTGCCTATCAATCTGAATCACTTTGCTGTACACCTGAAACTAACACAACATTATAAATCAACTATGTTTTAAAAAAGATACTGAGGAAGCTATTTCAACTTCTTGAATTACACTATACATTTGATAATAAGTATGCAATTTAATAAACTATAAATGAGTTATCTATTATCTACCACAAAAATAAATTAGGGCTTTACTGCATAACTGATTAAATAATATAAAATTTAAGAACATATCTGCTATTTATATTTCACTCATTTAAAAAAAGCTTCTAAATTTGCTTTAGAGAGGGTTTGCTTTTCTTTGACTATGTATTTCTATGGAAGAGTTTTGTTGATAATATACTTGCTATTGGACTTACTTTTCTTCTCTGTTTCCTGACCTTACTACATGTTCATTTACTTCGATTCTGACTGTCCAGTGCCTCCTGTCCATATTTTTCTGAGCTATAATTTAAATTTCAGTGGCTTTGAGTTTTTGTTCTTTAACATTTTTCTGGAAGATTTTCTTTCTTTCATTTTTTAGAGATGAAATTCATACACCATGGGCTTCCCTGGTGGCTCAGACGGTAAAGCATCTGCCTGCAATGAGGGAGACCTGGGTTCGATCCCTGGGTCGGGAAGATCCCCTGGAGAAGGCAATGACACCCCACTCCAGTACTCTTGCCTGGAAAATCCCATGGATGGAGGGGTCGCAAAGAGTCGGACACGACTGAGCGACTTCACTTTCACTTTTCATACACCATAACATTATTTAAAGTGAACATTTCAGTGATATTTAGAACACACACAATACTGTGAAACCACCACCTCTCTCTAGTTCCAAAACATTTTTATTACATTGTACCCAGTTAAGCAACTGCTCACCCATCCCCAGCCCTTGGCAACAACCCAGTCTGCATGTGTCTTTATGGATTTACCTCTTCTGGATATTTCACATACATGGAATCAGACAATATGTGACCTTTTATGTCTAGCTTCTTCTCCTTCTTCTTCTTTTTTTTTTTTTTTTTGCATAATGCTTTTAAGGTTCATCCACGCCATGGCAGGTAACAATACTTCACTCCTTTTTATGTCTGGGTAATATACCACTGTGTTTATATACCACAATTTGTTTATCCATTCATTCCATTGATGGATGGAAGCTGTTTCCACCTTCTAGCTATTAGGACTAGTACTAATATGAAGATGCAGACACATGTATTTGCTGGAGTATTTGTTTTCAATTGTTTTGAATATACTCTGAGGAGTGGAATCCTATGTGATATACTAATTCTATGTTTAATTTTTTGAGAAACTGCCAAACTGTTTTCTTCTTTAAACTTTTAAGATTCTATTCAACATAAAAAGTTAAGTTTTAGACACTATAACCCTGAAAGTCAGTATTTGTGAATTGCATCCAGATTTTTGGAATCAACTCATTATTTAATTAACTATATTTGTTCCTTTGAGTTAAACAAACTTATAGAAAGACATCCTTACATTAAATATGATTATATAATAGTTTTCACTGGTATGTTGGGCACTAGTGAAAAGAAAGTTACTGACGATTCTGGTCATTAAAAAGGAATACCTAAATGTAAATTAAAACCACAATGACATACCACTTCACACCTGTCAGAATGGCTATCATAAAAAAAGACACAAAAAACAAATGTTGGCAAGGCTATAGAGAAAAGGGAACCCTGGTGAACTATTGGTGGGAATGTTAATTATTGTAGCCACTGTGTAAACAGTATGGCTGCTTCTCCAAAAACTAAAAATAAAGCTATCATTCCACTCCTGGGTATTTGTCTGAAAAAAATGAAAACATTCAAAAAGATATATGCTTCCTAATATTCATAGCAGCATTACTTACAATAGCCAAGACATGCAAACGACCTTGTTGTTGTTCTGTTTCAGTCATGTCAGACTGTTTTTGACCCCATGGACTGCAGAAACCTAAGTAACTATTAACAGATGAATGAATAAAGATGTGATATTCAGACACACACACACACACACAATGGACTACTACTCAGCCACAAAAAGAATGAAATTTTGTCAGTTGCAACAACATAGCTGGCCTTGGAGGGTATTGTGCTAAATGTAATAGAGAAAGACAAATACTGTATGATATAATTTATATGTGGAACCTAAAAAATATAACAAACTGCTGCTGCTGCTGCTGCTGCTGCTAAGTCGCTTCAACTGTGTCTGACTCTGTGTGACCCCATAGATGGCAGCCCACCAGGCTCCCCCATCCCTAGGATTCCCCAGGCAAGAACACTGGAGTGGGTTGCCATGTCCTTCTCCAATGCATGAAAGTGAAAAGTGAAAGTGAAGTCTCTCAGTCGTGTCCGACTCTTAGCGACCCCATGGACTGCAGCCTACCAGGCTCCTCCGTCCATGGGATTCTCCAGGCAAGAGTACTGGAGTGGGGTGCCATTGCCTTCTCCGTATAACAAACTAGTGAAATAACAAAAAAGGAACAGACTCACAGATATAAATAAAAAATTACTGGTTACCAGCGGGGAGAGGGGAGAGAGAAGTGACAACATAGTGTTAGAAGAATGACTACAAACTGCTATGCATAAAATAAGCCACGAGGATACTTCATACAAAGCAGAGAACATAGCCAATATTTTATAGTAACTATAAATTTAAAAACTGTGAATCACTGCATTATATACCTGATACATACTGTTGTACATCAATTATATCTCATTTTAAAATAAAATGCCTATCATCTACCTGGGTCAGCATAAAACTCACTCAGCTACGCTGTAACACAAGAAGATTCTACAATCTTCATAGCATGTCATAGTGGAAGTCTAGTTTCAGGTAACATTTCTATTTTATTTACTTCCTTTGTATGTTTTTAATACAATTAATTTAAATCCTACTTTAAAAATAGCAAGAAAGGAATGCAAGAAGGAAAATAGAGAAGAGGAAGAAGAAAGGAGAAAAAAACATAAAAAACTCAATGCCACATTAAGAAAATGTTTTCTAAAAACAGCTTTGGCAGTCATTTGCTTCAAGGTTGCAATTAACCCCATGGATTATTCATATGAGAACTATTTTTAATAGAATACTTGTATGCTGGTTCAGTTCTTTTTATTTTTCACAATTAACATTTATGTCTTTCCTGTTGGACTTGACTTCATTATAGAGAATTTAAATATCCAAATGAAAGACCCTAAAATAATTTTAAAAGAAAAAATTTAGCCATTTCTACTCTTAACTATTTATATGTTAATTTGGTATTGTAAATTAATGTATAGATAAACCATAGATGGGTCTTCATATTTGTGTATTCTACTATTGTTTCTTACTGGCAGGGAAAATGCTGATGAAATTAATATCATTCCAGGTGAGAATATTTATTTTTATCTAACTCCTTGTATTTTCTGTAATGTTTTAAGGAAAATTAAATAACCCTTGAGAATGGAAATGCAAGGATGAAATTACATATTACTATGACCATGCTATGTCGCATTTTCTTTTATTAAAAATGAATACATCAGTTAGATTTATTTGACAATGGTTTATGCCTTTGGAGTCCAAGCTTTAAAGGTTCATTCTGTACAGTAATTCTTCAGCAAGATACATCTCCCTTGTCTGCAGGATCTCATTTATAAGCTAGGCTCACCTTCTGCTTCCTGCAATAATAAACGTTTTTGCCGGCAAGATTTTAGATGAGATATTGTGTTCCCCCTTATCCCCTTTTCAACCTATTGCGCTGTGAGAAGGGTGTTTCTTTTTTGTAGCCTTTAGAGGGAAAAAATTCACTCGACTCATTTTTCCAAAGCAGCTCTTTTAATGTGCTTGGAATTGCTTTCTGAATACTGTCTCTCATGTTACTGTTGAGGTGTCTTGTTATATGTGAGATAGAAAATAAGAAAAGCCCCTTAGATGAAACAGTGACAGACTTCATTTTTGGGGCTCCAAAATCACTGCAGATGGTGACTGTGGCCATGAAATTAAAAGATATTTACTCCTTGGAAGAAAAGTTATATTAAAAAGCAGAGACATTACTTTGCCAACAAAGATCCATCTAGTCAAGGCTATGGTTTTTCCAATAGTCATGTATGGATGATAGAGTTGGACTATAAAGAAAGCTGAGGGCCAAAGAATTGATGCTTTTGAACTGTGGTGTTGGAGAAGACTCTTGAGAGTCCCTTGGGCAGCAAGGAGATCCAATCAGTCTATCCTAAAGGAAATCAGTCCTGAATATTCATTGGAAGGACTGATGTTGAAGCTGAAACTCCAATACTTTGGCCACCTGATGGAAAGATCTGACTGATTTGAAAAGACACTGATGCTAGGAAAGATTGAGGGCAGGAGGAGAAGGGGATGACAGAAGATGAGTGGTTGGATGGCATCACCAACTAAATGGACATGAGTTTGAGTAAACTCTGGGAGTTGGTGATGAACAGGGAGGCCTGGCGAGCTGCAGCCCATGGGGTCGCAAAGAGTCGGACACGACTGAGGGACTGAACTAAACTGAACTGAACTGAAAATAGGAAAAGCCCCTTAAATGACTGCTTTCTTGATTTAAAAAAATATATAGCTTCAATTCAATAAAAAATATTTTTCTTTGGACTTTATGTTTTGAAGGCTTTTGATGTTTAAACAACTTTTGCTGACAACTGGAGAAAAAAATGTCTTTAAATATGCATAGAAAGCAATGTAAAAAATCTACCACCCAACCACTTGAAAACAGACTTTCTCAGATTTATAAAATTGAAGATAATATATGCTCTCAGAGCATGGTTACCTATGTGTGCAGGGCAGAAAGTCCTTCTTTGTTTTTCCAGAGACTCTCCTTCTCAGGAGAGTTTACTGGTTTAGAAGGCAGAGGAAGCCCTAGCAGGACTTTGAATAAGAGTGGTCCATTTCCCCGCCATGTTTCTGCCAGGCCATCTCTTCCCCAGCAATCTGTGCAGCTCTGTTCCCTAAGGAAGAGGCTTTCTGAGACCATACAAGTTTCAAAATATTGTAGAACATTTGCACATAGAGGATGGCCAAGCAAATGGGCATCTCCTCTGTGATATTGCCAGGAGGAGGTGTGCAGCAGCATCTAAGAATGTGAGCATTGCACAAGCAAGAGCTGTCACCTGAAAACTGTGCCCTGGAAGAGGCAGTGAACATCTTGAATCTCTGTTTTCTCAACTATGAAATGGGGACAATAATATCTGCATTGGATCTGGTTATAAGGTTAAAAGAATTATTGGATGATTAATAAGTAGTATTTAATATTATTACTTTATTTAAAATATGTAAAGTATACAAACTACCATTTAAAATCAATTCAATTTCACAGAATACACAGAATCAAAAAGTTTTTTTGGAGTTAAAATTCCCAAATTCCTCATCTTCCAACCTTAGTAAACCAAACAATAGACATAGCAAAGGCCTCCTAGAGGAGAACTTTTAGAAATCTCAATTTGAAGCATGGAGCATGAAGCTAAGGGAACCATATTTTTATTTCCACCTCAATTAATCTGTCTATACTTCATTCCTATTTTTCTAGCTCTATGCAGTTATATGGTATCTAGAGGCCTTTATAACATTTTTGTTTCATTTTTTCTGAAATGATAAATACTTCGGCATGACTGATATGTGAATATTGAAAGACTGGAAATGGCGGATAAAGCCTGGCCCTCCAAGTTGTAACTGGAGGAAATAGTCTGAGCTCTATGTCCCCTAGTTATATTTGGTTTAACTGTACAATTTAATTACATTGCAATAAAAAGCACAATATGAAGGTAACCAGGCCAGGGGCCACATAAAAAGAGAGCACACAAACATTTTCACTTATTGTGTTGTGTAAGGGAATAATTCCAAAATGATTTCCTACAATAGAAAATAAAATATGTATCAATGGATATGAAAATACAGCATCTCCTACTAAATAGTAGGTGTTGTATTAGTTGGAGTGTTATAGATGTTTCATAGACACACTAGTCCCTGCTTTCCAGAGCTGATGGGAGAGAAGTAAAACACTTTCACAAATATCAAAACTGTAAATCATGTGAGAAGAACAAAGAAAGTAAAAATAAAGAAAAGGCTTTATAGGGACAAAAAATAATGGAAGGGAACATACTTCCTGCTGAGACCTTTAGGAAGGCTTTGTGGAGTGGTGGTGTTTAAACTGGAGGGGATTTCAACAGAAAGGACAGATGAGGTTAGGGTGATCCAGAAGAAAAACTGAACAAAGGCATTGAACAGCAAAAGATCTAGGGTGGCTGAATACAAAGGAGCAGTGAGAGAGGAGGCCCACACATCACAGAATGGGTCACCTGGAGGGCACATGTTTTAGGGATATTGACAGGACAGGAAAGATGGATGATGGAGGAGGAGGAAGAGGGGACTGATCTCAGAGCACAGGAAGACCTAATGCCAGTGAAAACAGAAAGGGAAACCGTTTCGTACTGGGGCTGGGAGAAGGCAATGTAAGCAAAGGGATAAAGCAAAAAACAATTGATGACCTACGCTGCTACTCTTCTCTGGACACGTGGAGGTTATGTGGAAAGAGAGGAGGTGTAAGAAGGACCACCCAGGAGAGCAACAGCCTTCAACCTGCAGCTTAAACATGAGTTCTGTCCTCTCTACTTTTATCTAAATTCTGTTACCAAGTTCATAGGGAGCCTAACAGGAAATAGGTGGCATATGAATCAGAAAACTGATGAGTTAAACAAAATGATTCAACAGGTGCCCCTCAGGATTCCTGGACAGTGAGGAATGCCAGACGGTCGTGAGGGAGCTGTGACCATGGCTAGGCCTTGGTGACAAGGGAAAGAAGGGATTCCCAGAACCCGAAGAGAGCTGTGCAACTGCTGCCTGCCAGGGTCAGCCTGGGAGGGGGGTTGGGAGGCAGTTACCCTGACCTTGATCCCTTTCTGCTTGCCCATATCCTCTTGAACCAAAGGAAAGCCAGAGAGCAAGGAATCCAAAGAGATCAGCCTCCCAGGGCAGAGCAGAGATAGAATATTATCAAATTGGTCAATTAGACCTCTGCTGGGGTGCTAGCCAGGCCAAGACCCTTATCTCAGCCAGGGAGATTCTTTTTCTGGTCAGATTCACATAACCAGTAACAAAACTGAGACTGGAACTGCACAAGCTTTATTCAGTAGCCAAAGAATTGAGAATCAGGAATCTAGTTTGTGAATCAACTTCTCAACCCATTTGGGTGGTGACTTCAAATATATAGGAGGGTTGAAGTGAAAGGAAGAGATTTGGAAAAAGCGGAAGGAATATTCATGAATCATCTCAGAACAAGGAAGTGCTTTAGACCTGGAACTGGTGAAAAACTCCTTATCAGTCCTTACCTAGGCTTTTCTGGTTGTTGTCAGGGCAATTGTCAATTGTCATGGCACTGGTGAGTTTCTCACTTAGCTAATGTATTACAATGGTTTTTTAATGAGGCACAAGGTCGACTGGAAGTGAAATCTGCCACCGTGTCAGGCCTAATTGGTTTTAACCAATTCTTATTTCTCTCATTTGCAACTGCCTCCTGAAACCTCAGTTCAGTTCAGTTCAGTCCGTCAGTTGTGTCTGACTCTTTGTGACCCCATGGACTGCAGCATGCCAGGCTTCCCTGTTAATCACCAACCCCTGGAGCTTACTCAAATTCATGTCCATTGAGTTGGGGATGCCATCCAACCATCTCATCCTCTGTCATCCCCTTCTCCTCCCACCTTCAATCTTTCCCAGCATCAGGGTCTTTTCCAATGAGTCAGTTCTTTGCAAAGTATTGGAGCTTCAGCATTAGCATCAGGCCTTCCAATGAATATTCAGGACTGATTTCCTTTAGGATGGACTGGTTGGATCTCTTTCTAGTCCAAGGGACTCTCAAGAGTCTTCTCCAATACCACAGTTTAAACACATCAATTCTTCAGCATTCTGCTTTCTTTATGGTCCAAGTCTCACATCCATACATGACTACTGGATAAAACATAGCTTTGATTATATGCACATTTGTCAGCAAAGTAATGTCTCTGCTTTTTACTAAACTGTCCAGGTTGGTCATAACTTTTCTTCCAAGGAGCGAGTCTTTTAATTTCATGGCAGCAGTGATTTTGGAGTCCAAGAAAATAAAGTCTGTCACTGGTTCCATTTTCCCCCCATCTATTTGCCATGAACTGATGGGACCAGATGCCATGATCTTAGTGTTCTGAATGTTATTTTAAGTCAACTTTTTCACTCTCCTCTTTCACTTTCATCAAGAGGCTCTTTAATCTTCTTCACTTTCTGCCATAAGGGTGGTGTCATTTGCATATCTGAGGTTATTGATAACCTCCCATTAATCTTGATTCCAGTTTGTGTTTCATCCAGCCCAGCATTTCACATGATGTACTCCACATATAAGTTAAATAAGCAGGGTGACAATATACAGCCTTGACGTACACCTTTCCCAATTTGGAACCAGTCTGTTGTTCCATGTCCAGTTTTAACTATTCCTTCTTGCCCAGCGTACACTTTTCTCAGGATGCAGGTCAGGTGATGTGGTATTCCCATCTCTTTAAGAATTTTCCACAGTTTGTCACGATCCCTCATAGCTCAGTTGGTAAAGAATCCATCTACAATGCAGGAGACCCTGGTTCAATTCCTGGGTCAGGAAGATCCACTGGAGAAGGGATAGGCTACTCACTCCAGTATTCTTGGGCTTCCCTTGTGGCTCAGCTGGTAAAGAATCCACCTGCAATGTGGGAGACCTGGGTTTGATCCCTGGGTTGATCACTTGGTTGGGAAGATCCCCTGGAAAAGGAAAAGGCTACCCACTCCAGTATTCTGGCCTGGAAAATTCCATGGACTATACAGTCCATGGAGTCGCAAAGAGTTGGACATGACTGAGCGATTTTCACTTGCATTCAGTCAAAGGCTTTGGTGTAGTCAATAAAGCAGAAGTAGATGCTTTTAGGGAACTCTCTTGCTTTTTTGATGACCCAACAGATGTTGGCAATTTGATCTCTGGTTCCTCTGCCTTTTCTAAATCCAGCTTGAACAGCTGGAAGTTCATGATTCAGGTACTATTGAAGCCTGGCTTGGAGAATTTTGAACATTACTTTACCAGCATGTGAGATGAGTGCAATTGTGTGGTAGTTTGAGCATTCTTTGGCATTGCCTTTCTTCAGAATTGGAATGAAACTGACCATTTCCAGTCCCGTGGCCACTGCTGAGTTTTCCAAATTTGCTGGCATATTGAGTGCAACACTTTCACAGCATCATCTTTCAGGATTTGAGATAGCTCAACTGGAATTCCATCACCTCCACTAGCTTTGTTCATAGTGATGCTTCCTAAGGCCCACTTGACTTCACATTCCAGGATGTCTGGCTCTAGGTGTGACCATCATGATTATCTGGGTCATGAAGATTTTTTTTTTGTATAGTTCTTCTGTGTATTCTTTCCACCTCTTCTTAATATCTTCTGCTTCTGTTAGGTCTATACTGTTTCTGTCCTTTATTGAGCCCATCTTTGCATGAAATGTTCCCTTGGTATCTTTTCTTGAAGAGATCTCTAGTGTTTCCCATTCTATTGTTTTTCTCTATTTTTTTCACTGATCACCGAGGAAGTCTTTCTTATCTCTCCTTGCTATTCTTTGGAACTCTGCATTCAAATGGGTATATCTTTTCTTTTCTCCTTTGTCTTTCACTTCTTTTCTTTTCTGAGCTATTTGTAAGGCCTCATCAGACAACCATTTTGCTTTTTTGCATTTCTTTTTCTTGGGGATGCTCTTGATCCATGTCTCCTGTACAATGTCATGAACCTCCAACCATAGTTCACCAGGCATTCTGTCTATCAGATCCAATCCCTTGAATCTATTTGTCACTTCCACTGTATGATCGTAAGAGATTTGATTTAGGTCATACCTGAATGGTCTAGCTGTTTTCCCTACTTTGTTCAATTTAAGTCTGAATTTGGTAATAAGGAGTTCATGATCTGGGCCACAGTCATCTCCCAGTCTTGTTTTCGCCGACTCTATAGAGCTTCTCCATCTTTGGCTGCAAAGAATACAATCAATCTGATTTTGGTATTGACTATCTTGTGATGTCCATGTATAGAGTCTTCTCTTATTGGAAGAGGGTGTTTGCTATGACCAGTGCATTCCTTTGACAAAACTCTTTTACTGTTTTGTCTTCTACACCAAGGCCAAATTTGCCTGTTACTCCAGGTGTTTCTTGACTTCCTACTTTTGCATTCCAGTCCCCTATAATGAAAAGGACATCTTTTTTGGGTTTTAGTTCTAGAAGGTCTTCATAGAACCGTTCAGCTTCAGCTTCTTCAGCATTACTGGTCGGGGCATAGACTAGGATTCTTGTGAAAACGAATAGCTTGCCTTGCAAATGAACAGCAATCATTCTGTCCTTTTTGAGATTGCATCTGAGTACTGCATTTTGGACTCTTTCATTGACTATGAAGGCTCCTCCATTTCTTCTGAGGGATTCTTGCCCACGGTAGTAGATATAATGGTCACCTGAGTTCAATTTACCCATTCTGATCCACTTTAGTTCACTGATTCCTAAAATGTTGATGTTCACTCTTGTCATCTCCTGTTGGACCACTTCCAATTTGCCTTGATTCATGGACCCATTCCAGTTTCCTATTCAATATTGCTCTTTACAGCATCAGACTTTACTTCCATCACCACTCACACCCACAACTAGGTGTTGTTTTTGCTTTGGGTCCATCTCTTTATTCTTTCTGGAGTTATTTCTCCACTGATTTCCAGTAGCATATTGGGCACCTACTGACCTGAGGCGTTCATCTTTCAGTGTCCTATCCTTTTGCCTTTTCATAGTGTTCATGGGGTTCTCAAGGCAAGAGTACTGAAGTGGTTTGCCATTCCACTCTCCAGTGGACCACGTTTTTTCAGAAATATCCACCAACTCTCCTGAAACCTAGATAAGAGTAATAGGTTTCTATTATAAAGAGGGGCATGGGTATGACTCTGAGGCAGCAGCAGTGGTAACAAAGAGAGGACACATACGAAAGGCCAAGTTTGTCCACCCTGCGTGTGGTCATAGTTTTTTTGTTTCTCATTTATAGCAGTTGTCACAATTATAACTAAAAAATGAATTGCATAATTGTTCAGTATCTGCCTTTCTATTGGAATGCAATCTCTTGATTGCAGATACTCTTTAGATCTTTTTCTCTGCTGTATTTCTGGTACCTGGCTCAGTGCCTGACACATAGAAACTCTCAATAAACAGTGATTAAATGTATGGCCATCTGATGAGAAGAGTCAACTCATTCAAAAAAGACCCTGACGCTGGGAAAGATTGAAGGCAGGAGAAAAGGGGGAAACAGAGGCTAAGATGGTTGAATGGCTTCACCGACTCAATGGATATGAGTTTGAGCAAACTCCAGAAGATGGTGAAGGACAGGAAAGCCTTGTGTGCTACAGTCCATGGGGTTGCAGAGTTGGACATGGCTGAGTGACTGAACAACAATGACTGAATGAATGAAAACAATAAAGCTTAACAGTTATATTCTGTAATATATATTGTAGGTATTTTGAAAAAATTAAAGTTCAAAAGAACTCAAATGTACTTTTCACTGAGTTTTGGCTTAATTTTAAGCTATATCTATGTTAAGAAAGCAAAATTAAACTCAGTTAATTTAGAAATCTAATTGACTTCTTTAACGATTCCTGAATCCAACAGCATCCCAATGAACAACTGGAAGGGCAATCTAAGAAGTAGTAAAAATGGAAGATTTTTAAAGGAAGAAGGGTGACCCCAAGGGTGCTTTTAGTGAAAGAAAAGAAAGGATTGTTTTTAGGCCAGGACATCTTCTTTTGCAGGAAAAGGGAATGACAAGTGTTTTATCATGCAGATTGCCTCTTCTTCCTCCGGGGGATGGAGAGGGCCCACATGACTGATTACCTTATTGGTGCTTGACCAGAAAATTCCAGCCTGGTCGATTAAGATTACATTTCTGAGAGAGCTTGAACCTGCAATTAGATCAGGCATTAAATCTAGGTTTGGTATCCTGGGCTTTCAGCACGAGTGATGCCATTTTGGGCTTGTGGTTTTCTTTTCAATGCCTAGAAGAAAAACTGTCAAGCTGAAAGTTTTTACTTTTAGTTGTGACTGTAGTTTTCTTTTTTTCACTGATTCTCTTTCCTGGATGTAGGCCCTTGGGATAGATCTTTGTGTGATTAGCAACATAGCCTGAAGGTCCCAGATATTTGCCACCATTTCACATGTAATTATGTCAACTGGAACTACAGCAGAAAATTTCCTCATGGAACCTTTCACATCTCCAGTTTTCTACAGACTGCAAAAACTTCTTACTTCTGTTATTTGCCTTATGGTCAACAAATAAATGTCAATAAATCTATATTGACTAAACGTTCACTTAAATTGGTAACAGGATTCTTTATCATGTGAGCGAAAGAGTTAGGTAGTTAGAATAGGAAAAAGGAGTACAGAATGGCGGGGGCTAAAAGACAAGGAAGGGAAAAGCCTGTGAAAATAGAACAGAGGAACCAGAGTGAGGACCTCAGGTAGAACAAACAGCCCTCCTGGCTGGCCCAATTTACATACGGCAGCCTCAGGGGGAGGAGAAAAAACATAAAAAGAGGAGACAAAGGGCCGGGGCCCTCTGTCTCGAGTGATTTCTCTGTCTCTCTCTTCTTTTTGTGTCTTTTGGGTCAGCATGCCTTCACGCCTCGAGGCTGTATTTTCCTTTAATTTCTAAATAAAACTGAGCTGTAACACTGATCTGTCTGAGAGCTGAGACATGCCAAGAGCTTTAACATCTGTAGCTTCAAATTTTTGTTGTGAGGAGACAGAACTGAGAAAATGACGCACTCCTTCGACATCTATGGTGCCATTTCTCGGATTTAACCTGGCTGAAACAACCTTGATGTGGCCCCCACAAGTTGGAGGCTAAGCACAGTAGGAGCCCAACTCGGTGAAAGCTCCTGTGGTGCAAGGTGAACACAAAAAAAGCCCAACGCAGGGGAAGTGACAAGAGGCCCATGGTGCTGGAAACCAGGACCGAGAAAAACAAACTCAGCAGAAAGCTCATGTGGCTCAGTCTCAGATTCCAGAAGACCTCTAATTAAGGTAGGAGGTCCTCGCTCCTATGGCTGGAGGGACATATACCTAACAAAATCTTAATTCCTTTACAATCTCTTGTTTCTTGTTTCCTCGAACTCCCCAGGAACAGGTGAGCAGCAGTGGGTGCAGTTGAGGGACTCTGGAGAGGCTACTCCCCAGTGTGCCCCAAAGGCCCCACTATCTGCTGGGCCCCAATAGCTATTACCCAAGCCAGTGGGGGTTCTTCTGCCCTTAATCTTCTTTGTGCCAAGGATCAGGTCAGTGAAAACTGTGAGCACAGGTCAGGTATTTAGCATATTTTCTGGCAGGTTAGGAAGGGGATTCCTCAGCATGTTTTTCCCATTGCTTTTTCCTCCTGTCCTTTAGCTCCTCTCTCCTGGGACTTGAGCCTGGCCAAAACCCAGGATGCCTGGCTTCAGGACCTAATGAAGCTCAGGCTCTGATGTCTCATTGCAAAAATTCAGTTAGAGACACAGCGATAGGTAAGAGGTGGATTTGTTCGGATTCAGAGAGCAGCACACTCCACAGGGTGTGGGCCATCACAGAGGGCAAGTGCTGTGAGCTAGGTGAATTCATGTGCTAATGAGTGGGAGGATTATCCCAACCATTGGGGAACCACCCACTCCTCCATCTTTGGTGCCTTGGAGCTGTCCTGCCACCTGGGTGTGTCATTTAGCTTACAGATTGGTGATCAAGGTTTAGTTGAATTTGACTTCTCATCTTGGACCCATTTGATTTTAATTGGTTTATGTCATGCCCTTGTGCTATGTCATTCTTTCAAAAGTTGTGCTTTGCCCCCTTCCCTCATGTTTCATGCTGTTTTCCTGAGCCCCATTCAGACCCACAATGTTGTCTCTACAGTCTTACGGAGGGATAACCAGAAAATAGCTGGTCCTTGGGAGGGAAATTCTATATAATATCCACTCCCTCTAGATATTCAGACCTTCATCTTCCATGTTTCCTACAACATGGGCAACATCAGCATCTCAGTGAACCCACTAGGGTGGCAGACAGGCACACAATGCCTGCTAGAAGTCCATCTGTTGGCATCCCTTCAAAGGCAATTGGGCTTCCAGGGATAAGGTTTGACACTTTGGGAGTTAGCCCTGCAGGCTGTTTGGGCTCAAACGCTTACCACCCTTCCCCTAAAGTTACAAACATATCCCAGGATCAAATCTCCACTCCACATTTATGGAATATCTGGTCTGTTGTCTCTTATCAGTTTGTTCTTAAGCCAATTACTAACTCCTACAACCAGGACCCTGCCCCTTTGTGGGCAACATTGCTCCATCCAGCCTATTATTAAAATACTTTAATGCCCCTAACAGGGCCAGATAACCCACTCCTTTGTCATTACTTCTGTTATTACCTAAAGTGGGTCTATGACAATGAAATGTTTACCATTGGAAACACCCTAGCTGCTCTTATGGAGGACTAGGGCAGGAAATCAGTGACCTACCTTCCCTTAGAGCAGTAAGAGGATAAGGCTTATGGCTATTTCACCAGATTCCCAGTCTCAGGGTACAGGCTTGGATTGCTTTCAGTTCAGTTCAGTTGCTCAGTTGTGTCCGGCTCTTTGCAACCCCATGAATCGTAGCATGCCAGGCCTCCCTGTCCATCACTAACTCCCGGAGTTCACGCAGACTCATGTCCATCGAGTCAGTGATGCCATCCAGCCATCTCATCCTCTGTCGCCCCTTCTCCTCCTGTCCCCAATCCCTCCCAGCATCAGGCTCTTTTCCAGTGAGTCAAGTCTTCGCATGAGGTGGCCAAAGTACTGGAGTTTCAGCTTTAGTATCAGTCCTTCCAAAGAAATCCCAGGGCTGATCTCCTTCAGAATGGACTGGTTGGATCTCCTTGCAGTCCAAGGGACTCTCAAGAGTCTTCTCCAACACCACAGTTCAAAAGCATCAATTCTTCAGCGCTCAGCTTTCTTCACAGTCCAACTCTCACGTCCATACATGACCACTGGAAAAACCATAGCCTTGACTAGCCGGACCTTTGTTGGCAAAGTAATGTCTCTGCTTTTGAATATGCTGTCTAGGTTGGTCATAACTTTCCTTCCAAGGAGTAAGCGTCTTTTAATTTCATGGCTGCAGTCACCATCTGCAGTGATTTTGGAGCCCCCAAAATAAAGTCTGACACTATTTCCACTGTTTCCCCATCTATTTCCCATGAAGTGATGGGACCAGATGCCATGCTCATCGTTTTCTAAATGTTGAGCTTTAAGCCAACTTTTTCACTCTCCACTTTCACTTTCATCAGGAGGCTTTTTAGTTCCTCTTCACTTTCTGCCATAAGGATGGTGTCATCTGCATATCTGAGGTTACTGGTATTTCTCCCGGCAATCTTGATTCCAGCTTGTGTTTCTTCCAGTCCAGCGTTTCTCATGATGTACTCTGAATATAAGTTAAATAAGCAGGGTGACAATATACAGCCTTGACGTACTCCTTTTCCTATTTGGAACCAGTCTGTTGTTCCATGTCTGGTTCTAACTGTTGCTTCCTGAGCATACTAGGGTCTTAAAGGAAGCCCGAAGGTATGCAACAGGCTTCATATGTCAAAAGATAAATACCCAATAGGGGAAAACTGCAGTCCCCTTCTCGGATCCTAATTGGAATGATAACGACCCTGAGCACATCTGGGAAACAGATCATTTTCTGATCTGTGTGAAGGCGGGACTGAAAGCCCAGCAAAAAGTAATCAGCTATGCCCGTGTCTCAGCAATTACTCAGGAGCCCAGCGAGAATCCCTTTGCTTTTCTGGAAAGGCTAAAAGGGGCCCTCCAAAAGTTTACCAATCTGGACTTAGACTCTTATGAGGACAGGCGATTTTAAAGGACAAATTCCTGTCCCAATGTACATCAGACATCAGGATAAAGTTACAAATAACAGCTATAGTAGCAAAACCCTGCTACCTCTTTAGATGAGATGGTCTAGACAGCCACCAATACCTTTTATAAGAGAGAACAGGAGAAGGAGGCCAAGGCCAAAGAGAGGGAGAGAAGGAAAGAGACAAGGCGTGCCCAGATGCTGGCCACCCTCCAGGGAAGTCCTATGGCAAACCCCGAGTCCTTGAAGGACAAGGCACCAGGCAAATGTCTAATCTGTAGACAGGCGGGGCATTGGGCCAAAGAGTATCCAAACCGTGACAAGTCTCGTAAAATGGCTTGCTACAAATGCCATCAACTGGGACGTTGGGTGGCACTTTGCCATAGGGACCCAAGAGCCAGAAGGTCAAGTGCCAAGCCCAGCCAGCCAGCCTGTCACAGATAACCATCATGGGGCTGGAGCCAAGGGTGCAACTGGATGTGGCAGGTAAGTCTGAGAATTTCTTGGTTGACACAGGGGCTACTACTCTGTCCTGACCTCACCTCCTACTCCGGAGCCTTCTTCTCATAAACCTGTACCATTTTGGGTGATATAGGAAAAACAATTACAAAAGATTCACCAGAGCACTTTGTTGCTGGGATAGACAAATATTTTCCCATCAGTTTCTAGTGGTCCCTGACTATCCTTCTTCCTTATTGGGAAGAAATCTCTCCTTGCCTTTGAAATCTTGCAGTTATTGTAGTACTGATACAAGATGCTTTAAAACTCTCTTTTGGGGACAAACTTTTTACTAGCCACCAAGTAAAACAACTCCTGAATGGGAGAGGCCGTTTATGGATGTCTGATCAAAGGATCCTCAAATATCAAGCAGTGCTGATTGAAAATCCAGGCCTCACTATATCCCCTTGTGAGGTTCTTAACCCAGCCACCCTCCTGCCTATCCCCGAGGACTCTCTCCTGTTTCACTCTTGCCTAGAAACCTTGGATCACTGGACAAAACCCCAAGAGGGATTGTTGGAAGATCCTCTGACCAGTCCTGAAGAATTCTGGTACACTGATGGAAGTAGCTTTGTCTTGGATGGAAAAAGAAGAGCTGGCTATGAAGTCGTCTCCAATTTTGAGACCATACGGGCTAAGCCTTTGCCACCAGGTACTTCAGCCCAATTAGCTGAACTCATGGCCCTGACTCGAGCCTTAGAGCTGGGAAAAGGAAAAAGAGTAGTCATTTACACTGACTTTAAGTATGCCCTTCTGGTGCTACATGCACATGCTGCTATTTGGAAGAAAGAGGCCACTTGACCACCCGATGGTCCCCAATCAAATATGGTGATCAAATCCTTAGGCTCTTGGAGGCAGTCCATCTGCCCGCTGAGGTTTCAGTCTCCCACTGTAAAGGACATCAAAAAGGGTGCACGGAAGTGGTACGAGGGAACCAAGCAACTGATCAGGCAGCTAAAAGAGCAGGATTACAGAACAGTGACCTAATAGGGGTTGCCACCTTAGGTCCACAGACTAATTTACAGAAACTCCTTCATATACTGAAGGTGAGACTCTTAAAGCTAAGAGTGAGGGCTTTCAAGAAGATCATATGGGGTGGTTCCAAAAGGAGGGACTCCTTTTTCTGCCTGGGAACCTCCAATGGAAGTTGGTTAACTCCTTACATGCCACCAGTCATTTAGGGGAAAAGGCCCTCCAAAGATTACTAGAAAGGTCCTTCAGAGGAACAGACCTCCAAACGATATAAGGCAAGTGGTCTCGTCTTGTCCCACTTGCCAATTAAACAATCCCCAAGGAACTTGAAGACCCCAGCTGGCCCAGTCTGTCCAACGATGTGGGACCTACCTGGGAGAAGACTGGCAGATGGACTTCACCCAGATGCCAGTTTCTCAAGGGTATAAATACCTATTAGTCACGATAGATATATTCACAGGATGGATTGAAGTCTTTCCCACCCCGACAGAGAATGCTGAGGAGGTGGTAAAAACAACAACAACAACAACAACAAAACTGTTCCATGAAATCATTCTGAGATTTGGTTTGCCCAGGTCATTACAAAGTGACAATGGGACATCATTTCCTTCTAAGGTCACCCAAGGGGTCTCTAAAGTATTGGGCATTATTTATTATCTCCATTGTGCCTGGAGGCCTCAGTTTTCAGGAAAAGTAGAAAGAAACAACCAATTCTTAAAATAAGTAATAAAAAAGATAACTCAGGAGACCTCCCTGGGATGGAAGGAGGCTTTACCAATAGCTCCCCTCCACACCAGTATTGCCCCTAAGGAACAGGTTGGTCTTAGTCCTTATGAGATGCTGTACAGGAGATCTTTTGTTTATGTCAGTGACCTCTTCCTAGATCCAGAGGCTCAGACCTTGCAGTCTTATACCATGGTCATTGGTCAATTCCAACAAGATATACACTTGTGGGGTGTCAACCAGGACCCAGAAGATTCTAAGGAGTCACCACTATATGGTCCAGGGACTCAAGTCCTAATTAAAGTCTGGAAAGATGTGTCCCCAAAGGCTCAACTCTAGCCCACATGGAAGGGTCCCTACCTTTTAATACTTTCTACCTCCACAGCAGTCAAGGTACCAGGACATGACTCCTGGATTCACTACTCATGAGTCAAGCCATGGAAGAAAACAGAAGAGGACACTCAATATACCTGTGAGCCCCTGGGAGATCTCAGATACCTATTCAGGACTAAAATGAGTGCCGTTCTAATGAACACCCCCAAAATCTAGTTTCTGGGGATAAGCTTTCTCAGGACAGCTCTAAAGAGCCAACATAACTTGGCAGGAGTTGTGCTCCAAAACAGACAGAAGATAGAGCTTCTGATCCCTGAACAAGGAGGGACTTGAGCCATCCTGGCAATGGGAATTTGGAGTTGGCTAATGCCCCTACTAGTCTCTGTCATCACCATATTGATGCTATTTGTGATTCCTCCAGGTATTGTCAATTGTCTAACCCATTTTGTCTCTGCCCATGTCAACAAGCTACAACATGCAGTGCCAGTTCAACAAGGATATATAAAACTACAGCCAACCACAGAAAATACTACTCACCTTTAGATGGACACTGCTATAAGGACTCTGAGGCCTGAGAGTAGCAAGGGGAGGCCCAATGCCCCTTGCTGTCCCAGTTCAGCAGGAAGTAGCCAGAGAGACTTTGACGCCCCTACTCCCAAAGAATTGGGCCTCCCATCTCTTGAGAGGGAAATGTTAGGTAGCTAGAATAGAAAAAAGAGTCCAGAATGGCGGTGGGTGAAAGACAAGGAAGAGAAGAGCCTGAAAAAGTAGAACAAACGAAGGTCTGAAGACTGAATAGAGGACCTCAGGTAGAACAAACTGCACTCCTGGCTTGCCCAATTTACATAGTTCAGGCCCAGGGGGAGGAGAAAAAAACATAAAAAAGAGGAACCAAAGGGCCGGGGGTCTCTCTCTCACATGTGTGCTCTCTCTCTCTCTCTCTCCTCTTCGTGTCTTTTGGGTCGACATGCCCTCACTGCAGTCCATGGGGTTGCTAAGAGTTGGCACGACTGAGCAGCTTCACTTTCACTTTTCACTTTCACACATTGGAGAAGGAAATGACAACCCACTCCAGTGTTCTTGCCTGGAGAATCCCAGGGACGGGGGAGCCTGGTGGGCTGCCGTCTATAGGGTCGCACAGAGTTGGACACAACTGAAGCGACAACAGCAGCCCTCACTCCTTGAGGATGTATTTTCTTTTATTTTCTAAATAAAATGGAGCTGTAACACTGATCTTTCCAAGAGCTGAGACACTGTCTGAGAGCTGTGACACACTGAGGGCTTTAATGTCCATTGCTTCAAATTTTTGTTGTGATGAGACAGAACTGAGGAAATTACACACTCCCCTGAAAAAGCCAAGCAGGACTCTGGGGGGGCTCTCCAAGGTACAAAAGCCTTTTCTTGTCCCCTATTTCTTATTTGTAGTACAAGGCTTTATAGTATTCTAGGCCTTCCTGTGGTTCTGAAGAGCTGTTTCAAGTAGTCACTAGTTAGGAAAAGGAGAAGGCAATGACACCCCACTCCAGTACTCTTGCCTGGAAAATCCCATGGACAGAGGAGCCTGGTGGGCCTGAGTCCATGGGGTCGCTGAGGGTCGGGCACGACTGAGCGACCTCACTTTCACTTTTCACTTTCATACACTGGAGAAGGAAATGGCAACCCACTCCAGTGTTTTTGCCTGGAGAATCCCAGGGACGGTGGAGCCTGGTGGGCTGCCGTCTATGGGGTTGCACAAAGTTGGACATGACTGAAGTGACTTAGCAGTAGCAGTTAGGAAATACAGAAACAAAGAAAAAACAGTTAAGAAACAATAGTTAAGTGATAAGAGAGTCCTAGTTTTTCTTCAAAGGTTATATGTGTATATGTAACAATATGATATACCATCTCTGAGTTGTTTTGCAGAAGCTAAGGCCACCACCCCAGAGAAGGCAATGGCACCCCACTCCAGTACTCTTGACTGGAAAATCCCATGGATGGAGGAGCCTGGTAGGCTGCAGTCCATGGGGCCGTGAAGAGTTGGACACTACTGGGTGACTTCACTTTCACTTTTCACTTTCATGCATTGGAGAAGGACATGGCAACCCACTCCAGTTTCTTGCCTGGAGAATCCCAGGGATGGGAGAGCCTGGTGGGCTGCTGTCTATGGGGTTGCACAGAGTTGGACACGACTGAAGCAACTTGGCAGCAGCAAGGCCACCACCCAGGCAGAAGATGGTAGCAATCAGTACATGCTGAGACCCCAGACTGGTTGGAACCAGAAGGTTGATGATTGGCATTCCTGGAATTCCACCCTGTTACCTCACCACCAACCAATCAGAAGAAAGTCATGTACCCTGCAGCCCTTCCCCAAATGTTGCCTTTAAAAACTCTTCCACAAGAGGGAGGGGACATATGTATATCCATGATTGATTCATGTTGAGGTTTGACAGAAAACAACAAAATTCTGTAAAGCAGTTATCCTTCAATTAAAGAATAAACAAATTTAAAAAAATGAGGAGTTTGGTTTTTTTGAGCAGGAGCCACCTGTTCTTTTTGGTTGGCCCTGCAATAAATCTTCCTCTGCTCCAAACTCTGATGTTTTGGTTTGTTTGACCTCTCAAGTCAGGCACATGAACTTGGTGTCAGCAAAAAAAAAAAAAAAAATCTAAGAGACAAGTAGAAGATTTGAGCTGTACTAAGTGTTACAATCCAGGAACAGACTCAGAAAACTCCAAGAACTTTTTGCCCATTCCTGGTCAAACACAGTTACATGAGTTTTTGAATTGAGAGTCACACTAAGTGACATTGACAGTTTATACAGCCCAGGTCCACATGTACAAAGCAAGTAGTGGGCCATGTGTCTTCATGGACCCTTACAAGATTGGGAAGGAAGGTTATTTCCTAAGATGGATGCATAACACATTCTAAAGGGGAAGGCAGAGGCCCAAATGGGCAGAGAAAAATTTTATGTTTAAAATGTTCTTGTCTTGCCATAAAATACAAATTTTACTCCATCATTGGGTTAGAAAACATGGGGAGCAGGACCAGAGTGATGTTATGGGTCGTTAAAGGGAAGAGACATACATAGTAGGGTAGGAATATTTATACATTCATATTTTTTATTATCATGACAAACTGTGGAAAGTTTAAATAGATGGGAATACCAGATCATTTTACCTGTCTCCTGAGAAACCTTTATGCAGGTCAAGAAGCAACAGTTAGAATCCTGTATGGAACAACTGATTGGTTCAGGATTGAGAAAGGAGTACGACAGAGCTGTCTGCTGTCTTCTGTTTATTTAACCTATATGCTGAGCACATCATGAGAAAAGTTGTGCTAGATGAGTTACAAGCTGGGATTAAGATAGGTGGGAGAAGCATCAACAACCTCAGATATGTGTATGATACCAGTCTAATGCCAGAACGTGAACAGGAACTAAAGAACCTCTTGATGAGGGTGAAAAAGGAGAGTGAATGAGCTAACTTAAAACTAAATAGTCCATGCAGTCCATGGGGTCTCAAAGATTCAGACACAACTGAGTGACTGAACTGAACTGAAAACTAAATATGAAACAAATAGAAACAAAACTAAGATCGTGGCATCTGGCCCCATTGCTTCATTGCAAATAGAAGAGGAAAGGTGGAAGTAGTGATAGATTTTCTCATCTGGGGCTCTAAAATCACCGCAGACAGTAACTGCAGCCATGAAATCAAAAGACATTTGCTTCTTGGCAGGAAAGCTATGACAAACCCAAACATGTGTTGAAAAGCAGAAACGGTACTCTGCTGACAAAGATCCATATAGTCAAGGCTATGGTCTTCCCAGTGGTCCCATATGTTTGTGAGAGCTGGACTGTAAAGAAGGCAGAGCATCAGAGAAGTGATGCCTTTGAATGGTGGTGCTGGAGAATATGCCTGAGAGTCCCTTGGACAGCAAGGAGGGCAAACCAGTCAATCTTAAGGGAAATCTACCCTGAATACTCATTGGAAGAACTGATGCTGCAGTTGAAGCTTCAAATCTTTGGCCACCTGATGTGACCAACTGGCTCACTGATAAAGTCCCCAATATTGGGGAAGATTAAGGGCAGAAGGAGAAGAGAGTGTCAGAGGATAAGATGGCTGAATGGCATCACTGATGCAATAAACATGAACTTGGACAAACTTCTGGAGATGGTGAGGGACAGGGAGGCCTGGCATGCTGCAGTCCATGGGGTTGCAAAGAGTTGGACAGAACTGGGTGACTGAAGAACAACAACATTTTAATTATTTACCAAGGGCATACTGTCTGCTAGACAATGTGCTGCTGCTGCTAAGTCGCTTCAGTCGTGTCTGACTCTGTGCGACCCCATAGATGAAAGCCCACCAGGCTCCCCTGTCCCTGGGGTTCTCCAGGCAAGAACACTGGAGTGGGTTGCCATTTCCTTCTCCAATGCATGAAAGTGGAAAGTGAAAGTGAAGTCTCTCAGTCGTGTCCGACTCCTAGCGACCCCATGGACTGCAGCCTGCCAGGCTCCTCCGTCCATGGGATTTTCCAGGCAAGAGTACTGGAGTGGGGTGCCATTGCCTTCTCCAGACAATGTGCTAAAAACTTTCAATGTAACCATGAGCACAATAAGCATATTCCCAGCTCTAAAAGAATTTGCAGCATGAGAGAGGCAGAAAAGAAGGAAAGATGATGGGATAGAGCTATGGGGAGAAGGCAGGCTGTTCTGTGGCTCTGGGAGGGACAACTGGTTCAGCCCTGGGGTGGAATGAAAGAAGACAGATCTGGAGAAAGTGACATCTGGGCTGTACCCTGAAGGAAGAGTAAGAGGTAAGATTTGGAATGTACTGTGTGTGTATAATGGGTGCCATTTAAGGTTGTGCTAAAAGATTCAATTTGCATTTAAACAGATCACTCCTCTTGGCTGCTTTGTGCAAAATGGATTGAAGAAGTGGAAGAGTAGATATTTAAGCCCATTTAGGGAAGCATTATCCTGGAAGATAGAGGCAATTGTAAATAGGAAGAGGAATCAGAAGATTCTAGATATATTCTGAGGAAGAAATGACTGGATTTACTAATGGATTGGACCAAGGAGGAGGAAACAGGATAAAGCAAAAGGTCCTTTAGATTTCTGGGTTGATCATCTGGGCAGATGGTGGTTCCACTCTCTGCTGCTACTGCTGCTGCTAAGTTGCTTCAGTCGTGTCCGACTCTGTGCGACCCCATA
Organism: Bubalus kerabau; assembly: GCF_029407905.1. Taxonomy (NCBI): domain Eukaryota; kingdom Metazoa; phylum Chordata; class Mammalia; order Artiodactyla; family Bovidae; genus Bubalus; species Bubalus kerabau. The sequence goes on along the minus strand of NC_073635.1, from coordinate 2,787,988 downwards.
GACGGCAGCCCACCAGGCTCCCCCGTCCCTGGGATTCTCCAGGCAAGAACACTGGAGTGGGTTGCCATTTCCTTCTCCAATGCATGAAAGTGAAAAGTGAAAGTGAAGTCTCTCAGTCGTGTCCAACTCTTCGCGACCCCAAGGACTGCAGCCCACCAGGCTCCTCCATCCATGGGATTTTCCAGGCAAGGATACTGGAGTGGGTTGCCATTCTTTCTCCATCCACTGTCTGACCTGTGGAAAACTGGAAGGTAGATAATTTCATGGGGTGGGGAATGCTTTGAACAAGTTGATTTTTAGATGTACGCTGGACATTGAAGTAGAAAGAATGATGAGAACGGACCAGAGTGAAATTATTTCAAGAGAAAATGAGGATGAAGGAAGTGTAGAGCCTGTCTGGGGATGTTTTGCAGTGAAAAGCAAAAGAGAAATAAGGAGAAAGCTGGAGAGATACGTTGGGTAAAGGAAGGTTGAGGTTTTAAAGAGGACACAACGGAAAATATCTGTTGTGCTGACGGGAATGAGCCAGGAGAGAGGGAGAGGCTAAGGACACTGCAGTGAGAGGACATAGTTAAAGGAGCAAAGTCTCAGAGAGATGGTGACTAAGACGCATGAGGAAGTTAGGAAGAGGAGGAGAAAACAGGGAGGCAGAGAATGTAAGAGGTAAGTAGGCTTTCTATTTGTTAAAGGAAGAAGAAAGCATTTTTGATTCTCTTTTATCTATGAAATGAGGAATGACCATCAGCTGGAGTGAGGGAGTAATAAAACGTGGTAAGAGAGGGGAAGGTGTGAATTAAAGAGCAGTTACAGATATCTGCCTGCAATGCAGGAGACCTGGGTTTGATCCCTGGTTGGGAAGATCCCCTGGAGAAGGGATAGGCCCCCCACTCCAATATTCCTGGGCTTCCTTTGTAGCTTAGCTGGTAAAGAATCTGCCTGCAATGTAGGAGACCTGGGTTTGACCTGTGAGTTGGGAAGATCCCCTGGAGAAGGGAAAGGCTACCCACTCCAGTATTCTGGCCTAGAGAATTCCTTGGACTGTATAGTCCATGGGGTTGCAATGAGTCAGACACGACTCAGCAGCTTTCACTTCCGATATCCAGGCAGCAAACTCACCGGGGAAATGCAGTAGCATTGTTGGATGCAGTCTGATGCCTGTTTAGGATGTTAAAAAATGATTCATTGCTGAGTAGTATTCCACTGTATATATTACCACAGCTTCTTTATTCATTCATCTGACAATGGGCATCTAGGTTGCTTCCATACAGGGTGAAGTAAGTCAGAAAGAGAAAAACAAATATCAGATATTAATGCATATATATGGGATCTAGAAAGATGGTACTGATGAACCTATCTGCAAGGCAGCAGTGGAAAAGCAGACATAGAGAACAGGCTCATGGACAAAGGCAAGAGATAGGAAGGAGAGGGTGCGATGAACGGGGAGAGCAGCATGGAAACATACACACTAACATGTGTAAATAGGCAGCCAAGGGGAATTTGCTGTGTGACCAGGGAACTCCAACTGGGGCTCTGTAACAGCCTGGAGGAGTTGGGGAGGGTGGGAGGTGGGAGGGAGCTTCAAGAGGGAGGAGACATATGTACACCTATGGTTCATTCATGTTGATGAATGACAGAAATCAAACCAGTACTGTAAATCAATCATAGATCAAGCAAAAATAAATATATGCAATTAGAAATGATTTTAAAAGACAATTTAGGTGATGCAAGCAGACTATTAAACACTTGATGATGTGGAAAAATCTCCTTTGGAAGACCTGCAAAATAGGGTGGAAGGCAGGAAGCTTGTACAGGATAAAGAATAAAGACGAAGGAAGAGACAAATGAAATATCTGATTGTGTGGGCCCACACGGTCAGCTTGGGGACTGGGGACTCCCAGAAGGCTGGGAGTCAGCTCTGTGTCTGGGGACTGACTGACTGAGTAGACTGTGTTTCTGTTCAAGGGGTGCAGCTACAGGGACACAACGTGATCTGAGTTTCAGTCTGCTGATATGCACCCCAGGCAGAAACAGCTCCATCTTGGATCTAGAAAATGATTTCAACAGGGGTTTGTAATCCTGATTTGAATGCCACCAGTCACTGCATAGGTCCTCTGAAACATTTTCCTGGCTGCCATTAGCAACGCTGGTGCGTTTAAGCAGGTCAGAGTTTCGACAGGTGAATGTGATGGAAGAAGGAAGGGCAAGTGTGTGCAGGGAAGTTGCCGGGAATGATGAACCATGAGAATAGAAGAGGAACAATTATTACAGTGTATGCAGTGGACAGTGAGCTGGAAACGTGGGAGACTGTATTTGAGAAGAAGCATATTCTAGTTTGATTTCAGATGCCATTACTATGATGACAAGCGCTAGACTCTGACGTTGGGTGTGGGTCTCTGAAGTCGGTGAAGGAAATGCTTACTGGAGTTGGGGGTGGGGGGCAAGGCCAGAAAGGCCAGGATGTGTCATCCTTGTGGGTGTCAAGTGTCAGTGAGAAGGCTGACGACTGTAAGTGTGGAGATACAGCAAGCAACCATCTTCAAAGAGATGAGCCCAGGAAAGGGGTAGATGACAGCGAAAGAGAGGAAGAAAATGTGGCAAAAAGGAAAGAAGGAGAATGAAAGGATTTGGGCTTTGAAAGAAGACAAAATCTCAAGTATGGAAATGGGGAACAGTCCACACTTTACCTCCAGCCCTGAGGTAAAAGGAGTATGAGTGTTGCAGGAGTGGTGTCCTCAGTGAACAACCAGGTTTCAGTTAGACCAGAAGTGCAAGGGACAGTCAAGAAACTAGACGCAGGAGTTTGCTGAGGGTGGACCTATAATTCTTCAAGGCACAAGAAGGGCTGAGAGAGAACAGGAAAGGTGAAGGATCGGGCAAGATCTGCACTGTGTGAGAGAGAGGGTCTGGAAGAAGGATGGAGAATAAGAGCAGGGGATGAGGTGTGAAATGGAGGGGAGATAGCTTTGTGATGATAGAGGAAACCGGGCCCCTGGGAACTGTGAACACTGAGCTTAGGGGGAGGGCTGCTTCTTCTGAGGTCCCCACCCCATGCACTGTTGCTCTGAAATGGACGCTGGCTCTCTTATAAGGGGGGAAGAGGGTGCCAGAAGAGGTGAAAGGGAACAGATAATGAAGGGAAGAGAAAAAACATTTCTTTTAGTCATTTGCAAAGCAGAGGGTTTTTTTTTCCTGATCAAAATGCTATTAGTTATCTTTCCTAACAATCTGAAAAGGATGGAAATTTTAAGAAACAGCAATCGTTTAATTTCTCCACTAGAGAATACCACTGCTAGTATTTTTTTTTTTTTCAAAATTCTTGCCTGCCTCTCCTAACACACATACATTTTAATCTTCACTGAGATGATATAGATATTGAGAATCACAGCAGAGAGTAGAAAAGGTGAAAAAGCTAGTTTTCTAGAGACCTGACTTCTCCAAAAAGAGGTGACAATAGCAGCAGAAGTAGGAGGAGCAGGGAGACTGGGAGTCAAGGACACTTGTCACTACCCCAGTGGCTGCAATGCTGACATCAACAGGAAATCAACATGGGATGCTGTGTACTGACCAACACTGTAAATAACTGAATTCTGCAGTATCCCCCAAAACTGTCAAAGCAGGTAGTCCACTAGCTTCCTACCCTCAAATTAGGAAAAACATCATTGAGAGCATCATTCATTCTAGGATATTCCTAGCGATGTTTGAAAGATTGCATCCGCCAAACTGAGTTTCAAATTCCTCCCTGTAACAGCTAACAAATGTCACTGCTGGATACCATAGGGTGACTGTCCTGCTCTCCCTAAGTGTTGGCATAAGAAATCAAAGAAAAGAAGAAACAAAATGAAATAGAAGGCTTTTAATTCAGATCTTAACACATATCAAACAAAAAAAAAAGAGGGAATTATTCTTAAAAGAATATGTTGGTCAACTTATTTTGTCAGACACCAGACAGTGAGGTGAGAGGAGGCCTGACTCCCTAGTAAAAGTGAGGTCACTCTGTATTCACCCCAAACTAGGTAACATAATTGGGACTTATGTAAAACTTTATATTTTTCTAATAGAGTGTATTCTTTCAAATGCATTCTAAAAGAATTATTTTCCTAAACAAATTTTCCACATTTTAAGAAAATTATCCATCCCTCAGAATAATGGAAATAAAAACAAATGTGTAGTATAGTCATTTTCACTATATTGATTCTTCCAATCCATGAACATGGTATATTTCTCCATCTGTTAGTGTCCTCTTTGATTTCTTTCACCAGTGTTTTATAGTTTTCTATATATAGGTCTTTAGATTCTTTAGGTAGATATATTCCTAAGTATTTTATTCTTTCCGTTGCAATGGTGAATGGAATTGTTTCCTTAATTTCTCTTTCTGTTTTCTCATTATTAGTGTATAGGAATGCAAGGGATTTCTGTGTGTTGATTTTATATCCTGCAACTTTACTATAGTCATTGATTAGTTCTAGTAATTTTCTGGTGGAGTCTTTAGGGTTTTCTATGTAGAGGATCATGTCATCTGCAAACAGTGAGAGCTTTACTTCTTCTTTTCCAATTTGGATTCCTTTTATTTCTTTTTCTGCTCTGATTGCTGTGGCCAAAACTTCCAAAACTATGTTGAATAGTAATGGTGAAAGTGGGCACCCTTGTCTTGTTCCTGACTTTAGAGGAAATGCTTTCAATTTTTCACCATTGAGGATAATGTTTGCTGTGGGTTTGTCATATATAGCTTTGATTATGTTGAAGTATGTTCCTTCTATTCCTGCTTTCTGGAAATAAAAGCAAAAATAAACAAATGGGACCTAATTAACCTTAAAAGCTTCTGCACATCAAAGAAAACTATTAGCAAGGTGAAAAGACAGCCTTCAGAATGGGAGAAGATAATAGCAAATGAAGCAACTGACAAACAACTAATCTCGAGAATATATAAGCAACTCCTACAGCTCAACTCCAGAAAAATAAATGACCCAATCAAAAAATGGGCCAAAGAACTAAATAGACATTTCTCCAAAGAAGACATACAGATGGCTAACAAACACATGAAAAGATGCTCAACATCACTCATTATCAGAGAAATGCAAATCAAAACCACTATGAGGTACCATTTCACACCAGTCAGAATGGCTGCGATCCAAAAGTCTACAAGTAATAAATGCTGGAGAGGGTGTGGAGAAAAGGGAACCCTCTTACACTGTTGGTGGGAATGCAAACTAGTACAGCCACTATGGAGAACAGTGTGGAGATTCCTTAAAAAACTGGAAATAGACCTGCCTTATGATCCAGCAATCCCACTGCTGGGCATACACACTGAGAAAACCAGAAGGGAAAGAGACACGAGTACCCCAATGTTCATCGCAGCACTGTTTATAATAGCCAGGACATGGAAGCAACCTAGATGTCCATCAGCAGAGGAATGGATAAGAAAGCTGTGGTACATATACACAATGGAGTATTATTCAGCCATTAAAAAGAATACATTTGAATCAGTTCTAATGAGGTGGATGAAACTGGAGCCTATTATACAGACTGAAGTAAGCCAGAAAGAAAAACACCAATACAGTATACTAACGCATATATATGGAATTTAGAAAGATGGTAACAATAACCCTGTGTACGAGACAGCAAAAGAGACACTGATGTATAGAACAGTCTTATGGACTCTGTGGGAGAGGGAGAGGGTGGGAAGATTTGGGAGAATGGCATTGAAACATGTAAAATATCATGTATGAAATGAGTTGCCAGTCCAGGTTGGATGCACCATACTGGATGCTTGGGGCTGGTGCACTGGGACGACCCAGAGGGATGGAATGGGGAGGGAGGAGGGAGGAGGGTTCAGGATGGGGAACACATGTATACCTGTGGCGGATTCATTTTGATATTTGGCAAATCTAATACAGTTATGTAAAGTTTAAAAATAAAATAAAATTAAAAAAAATAAAAAATAAAATAAAATGAAAAAAAAAAATCAAAAAACAAAAACAAAAACAAATGTGACCTACTTTTATTTTTCCCCTAAATCTCATCTACATCCCTAGCAGACAGGGAGTTGGGGAAATATGGTTTTATGCTTCCCCAGTCTCTGTGATCCAGAGAGGGGCCTACTTAAACTCAAAAGCCTTTGCATAGCAAAGGAAGCAATAAGTAAAGCAAAAATACAACCCATACTGAGAGAAAATATTTGCAAATGATGTGACTGACAAGTGATTAGTCTCCAAATTTACAAACAGTTCATGGCACTTAACAGCATCAAAGCAAACAACTCAATCAAAAAATGGGTAGTGGCATACACACTGAGGAAACCAGAATTGAAAGAGACATCTGTACCCCAGTGTTCATTGCAGCACTGTTTATAATAGCCAGGACATGGAAGCAACCTAGATGTCCATCAGCAGATGAATGGATAAGAAAGCTGTGGTACATACACACAATGGAATATTACTCAGCTGTTAAAAAGAATACATTTGAATCAGTTCTAATGAGGTGGATGAAACTGGAGCCTATTATACAGAGTGAAGTAAGCCAGAAAGAAAAACACCAATACAATATACTAATGCATATATATGGAATTTAGAAAGATGGTAACAATAACCCTGTATGTGAGACAGCAAAAGAGACACAGATGTATAGAACAGTCTTTTGGACTCTGTGGGAGAGGGCGAGGGTGGGATGATATGGGAGAATGGCATTGAAACATGTAAATTATCACATGTGAAATGAATCGCCAGTCCAGGTTCAATGCATGATACAGGGTGCTTGGGGCTGATGCAATGGGATGACCCAGAGGGATGGGATGGGTAGGGAGGTGGAAGGGGGGTTCAGGATGGGAACACATGCACACCCATGGCTGATTCATGTCAATGTATGGCAAAATCAATATAATATTGTAAAGTAAAAAAAAAAAATTAGAAAAAAGTAGGTCTAAATAGACATTTCTCCAAAGAAGATATACAGATGACCAAGAGGCACATGAAAACATGTTCAACATTGGTAATTATTAGAGAAATAGAAACCAAAACTACAATGAGATATCACCTCACACCAGCCAGAATGACTATCATAAAAAAATCTACAAACAATAAATGCTGGAGAGGCTATGGAGAGAAGGAAACCCTCCTATACTGTCGATGGGAATGTAAATTGGTATAGCCACTATGGGGAACAGTATGGAGGTTCCTTAAAAAATTAAAAATAGAGCTACCATATGATCCTGCAATCCCACTCCTGGGCATATATCCAGAGGAAAAACATGATCTGAAAGGATACATGCCCCTCCATGTTCATGGCAGCACTGTTTACAATAGCCAAAACATGCAAGCCAAGACATGTCCATTGACAGAGGAATGGATTAAGAGGATATGGTTGCTGCTAAGTCGCTTCAGTCGTGTCCGACTCTGTGCGACCCCATAGATGGCAGCCCGCCAGGCTCCCCAGTCCCTGGGATTCTCCAGGCAAGAACACTGGAGTGGGTTGCCATTTCCTTCTCCAATGTGTGAAAGTGAAAAGTGAAAGTGAAGTTGCTCAGTCGTGTCTGACTCTAGCGACCCCATGGACTGCAGTCTACCAGACTCCTCCGTCCATGGGATTTTCCAGGCAAAAGTACTGGAGTGGGGTGCCATCGCCTTCTCCGAAGAGGATATGGTACATAGATACAATGGAATATTACTCAGCTATTTCAAAGAATGAAACAATGCCATTTGCAGCAACATGGATGGACTTAGATGTTGTCATATTGAGTGAAGTAAGCCAGATAGAGAAGGAGAAATATCATATGACATCCTTATATGTGGAATCTAGAAGTGAATTATACAAATGAACTTACAGAAAAGAAACAGACTCACAGGCTTAGACAATGATATTATGGTTGCTGGGGGTGGGGGGGAAGGATAGGGGTAAAGGATAATTTGAGTTTGGAATGGATACATACACACTGCTATATTTAAAATAGAGAACCAACAAAGACCTACTCTATGACACATGGAACTCTGCTCAGTGTTATGCGGCAGCCTGGATGGGAGGGGAGTTTGGGGGAGAATGGATACATGGCTATGGATAGCTGAGTCCCTTTGCTGTCCACCTGAAATTATCACAACACTGGTAATATACTATACCCCAATATGAAATAAAGTTAAAAAAAGAGAAACTGATGTGCTGTATATGTGTATATATATTAAAAAGAAATCCAGTTTTTCTTTCAATACATGTTGTGTGTAATACAACTCCCATAATTCTGCTACTATGAAGAGTCTTCGTCTCCAAGGTCATGATTCTTGCTTTTATTTTCTCCTGACAGCACCACGGCCCAAGCGGGCAGCAGGTGCACACAGCCGCTGACCAGGAGGGCAGAGCAGGGGACCTGCAGAGGGACGCAGTGGGGCCAGAGCGGATCGGCCAGGGGCAGGCGACGGCAGGAGACCAGGGCAGGGGAGGGTCCATGCAGGGCTCGGGCGCCGGGGGCCTGAGGGCCCTGACCAGATGCAGAGGCTGGGGAGAACTGGTGCCCAGGGACAGGACCGGGCAGCTGCGGGTGCAGAAGAGGCTCTCGCTGTGTCAGTGAAGCTCTATCCGTGGAAAATAACATCCTGCCTGCCTTGCTTCTCAGTGTTTCTCAAGCCAAGGTGGCCATGGGCTAAATAAGCAACACAGACACACGACCGAGGTGAGGGCCTTTTTTGTTAGATGCAGCTTGAAAAAGAAATGCATACCAAATCCTCAGAAATCTTTTCCTTTAGGGTTTTGAGTTTGAGATAAAAATTCTCCTGGGTTTGTTCTTATAGAATGGATAAGGCTCCCAGTGAACAGATTTTTCTTTTTTTTAAACCAAGCAATTGTATTCCTATCCTTTATAAAGAGGACTCTCAAAGGATACCTTCTGTCCATGGAGTTTTAAGTCCTTCAAAACCCAAAGGTGTCCTTTTATCTCACTGTATAAAGAGACAGGGACAAAGGAGGAAAACACAGTCAAACCAGCACCCATGACTTTATTTTCTTTCCCCTCATTCTGATTCTTCAGTGCCTTCCCTTTTTCAGTTCAACTCTAGAGTTTCTGCAAAGTTCTCCTCTTAGTCAGCATTCCTGTGTATTTATAGCTGACAGCTAAGTCTGAGAATAAAGAGAGCTACCTTTAGAAAAGTACCCCATAAGGAGTAAGTAGTCAATAAATAATCAACTGAATTAATTTGTGATTGTCATTGTTAGTTAGCTGAATAAACACTTACTACTTATCAGACTCTGCATTTAACATTCATTATTTTAATGTATCGTCAAACTTGAGATTGATACTTTTCTCCCACTTTACAGAAAGGAAAGCTGAGCCACAGAAAGGGCATCCTGCCTCTTTCAGCATGTACCTATAACATGCACAGTGAGTGGGGGACAGCGTTGGAACTGTTAACAGTTTGGACCAGACCATATTCTCGACCACTAGGGTTTTAAGTCCATATGGTCAGTGCTGTGACCTAAGGTGGAACAGGGAAAACAAAAGCAGATATACAGAATCTAGAAGATTTTAATGATATTTTGTAAAAATTCTTCTAAAGTTTTTATTATTAATAATTCAAATGAACAAAAATAAAGATAATTGTATAATGAGCATTCACATGTCATTACTCAGACTCAAAAATTATCAATCTTGTTTCATGTAAACTTGCAGTCCCCACCAATGCCCTAAATCACTTGAAATACTTCCCAGACATTGTATAGTTTCATCTGTAAGTATTATATCTGTCTTTAAAATATCCGATCCTATAAAAAGTCCCTCAATGTTATTAATTCAGCTAAAAGATGAAATATAAAATTAAAAAATAAGACTGTTCTGATTCTTTAAGTACTTTTAAAAGTATCAAATACTATCCCAATAAGTGGAGTGAAATGGGAGAAAGCTATTCTCAGGTGTCTATGGATATTCTTGAAACATAGAAAGCCTAGTTATCTCTTTTATTGGGAGATAGAGTGTTGAAGGTAAGGTGAGGTGGTACATATAAGGACAGAAATTTAGTGTTTGGATATTCATTGTAATTCAAGTATTGAGATTTTTGTTCTTTTGTCTTTGAATATCATGCTGGGAAAATTGGCCTTACTATAAATTTTATGGGCTTCCCAGATGACGTTAGTGGTAAAGAACCCACCTGCAGGAGATGTAAGAGTCACAGGTTCAATTCCTGGGTCTGAAAGATCCCGAGGAGGAGGAAACGGCAACCCACTTCAATATTCTTGCCTGGAGAATCCCATGGATAAAGGACCTGGTGGGCTATAGTCTATGGGGTTGCAAAGAGCTGGACACAACTGAAGCAACTTAGCAGGCATACATCTTATCCCCCCACCCCACCACCAGGGTCGTCATCCACCAACCTTCAGTGCTACTGGTTTCCAAGGATGCCACATTCTCCACAAATTGCTCCCTGCTGAAGTGAGGCTCACTTTTCCTGTGTAATCCAGAGAGCCTTCAGCCCTACATCTCTGGTATTTTTTTAAACTGTATATCTTCTAGAATACAAGCAATCTGAAAACAGTAGGGTTTTCTGAATTACACACATTTTAAATTTGTATATTTATATGAATTGGAGAGGTTCAATTTTAGAGGGTTGTTTATAGAAATTGGGGAGTGACTTTTGAGTATGTTTAGCTTCTTTAAATGACACTAGATTCCCCATTAGACAAGCCAGCAATATTGTTTAACATTGCACACCTTCTTGTGTCTCTCAAAACGTATAGAAATAATGTTAAGAAAAAAACCCAAAACTCAACATACCAGAAAATTTGGAAAACTCAGCAGTGCCACAGGACTGGAAAAGGTCAGTTTTCTTTTTTTTTTTTCAGTGTTACAGCTCCATTTTATTTATAAGATAGCAGGAGAATCCAAGACTTGAAGAGAAGAGAGTGGAGGAGTGCATGGGGGGAGAGAGAGAGAGAGAGAGAGAGAGAGAGAGAGAGAGAGAGAGAGAGAGAGAGAGAGCACACATGCACACAGGAGAGAGAGTCCGAGAGAAAGCGCTTTGGCTCCTCCTTTTATATGTTTTTTCCTCCACCTGGGCCTGCCCTATGCAAATTGGGCTTAGCCAGGAGTGCTGTTTGTTCTGCCTGAAGTCTTCACTCTGATCTTTGGACCTTCCTTGTCTTTTAGCCACTGCCATTTTGGACTCCTTTTCCCTATTCTACCTACCTAACATTCCCCCCTCAAGAGATGGGAGGCCCAATTCTTTGGGAATAGGGGCATCGAGGTCTTTCTGGCTACTTCCTGCTGAACTGGGGCGGCAAGGGGTATTGGGCCTCCCCCTCTTGCTAGTCTCAAGCCTCAGAGTCCTTATAGCGGTGTCCAAGGGTGTATGTGATATTTTCCGTGGTCAGCTGTAGTTTTATATCTTTGTTGAATTGGCACTGCATGTTGTAGCTGGTTGACCTTAACCGAAGGTCTTCTGGAATCTGAGACTGGGCCGTGTGAGCTTTCTGCTGAGTTCATTTTTCACTGTCCCAGTTTCCAGCAAGATGGGCCTTCCCCTGAGCTGGGTTTCTTCGCCTTCCATTTCTAGCGCGGGAGCTTCGCTGAGTTGGTCTCCTGCTGTGCTTGGCCTCTTCCGTGCGGAGGTTGTTTCAGCCAGGTTATATCCAAGTCATGGCACCATAGATGTCACATGAGTGTATGTTCCTCAGTTCTTTGTCTCGTCACAACAAAGATTTGGAGCAACAGACATTAAAGCCCTTGGCGCATCACAGCTCTCGGGTCTTGGACAAACCGTGTTACAGCTCTTAGGCAAATCAGTGTTACAGCTCCATTTTATTTATAAGATAGCAGGAGAATCCAAGACTCGAAGAGAAGAGAGTGGAGGAGTGCGTGGGGAGGGAGAAAGAGAGAGAGAGAGAGAAAGAGAGAGAGAGAGAGAGAGAGCGCGCTCATGCACGCAGGAGAGAGAGTCCAAAAAGGTCAGTTTTCATTTCAATTCCATAGAAGAGTAAGGCCAAGAATGTTCCAAAAACTGCACAATTGCAATCATTTCACATGCTAGCAAAGTAATATCCAAATTCTCAAGGCCAGGCTTCAACCATTTGTGAACTGAGAACTTCCAGATATTCAAGCTGGATTTAGAAAAGGTAGAGGACCAGAGATCAAATATGAGGCAACATCTGCTGGATCATAAAAATATCTACTTCTGCTGCATTGACTATGCTAAAGCCTTTGACTGTGTGGATCACAACAAACTGTGGAAAATTTTTAAAGAAATGGAAATATTAGACCATGTTACCTGCCTCCTGAGAAATCTGTATGCAGGTCAAGAAGCAACAGTTAGAATCAGACTTGGAACAAAATCGGGAAAGGAGTATGACTTTATATTGTCATCCTGCTTACTTAACTTCTGTGCCGAGTGCATCATGCAAAATGCCATATTGGATAAAGCACAGGCTGGAATCAAGATTGCAGGGAGAAATATCAACAACCTCAGATATGCAGATGGAACCACCCTTACAGCAGAAAGTGAAGAGGAACTAAAGAGCTTTTTGAAGAAGGTGAAAGAAGAGAGTGGAAAAAGTTGGCTTAGAACTTGATATTCAAAAAATGACATCATGGCATTCAGTCCCATCACTTCATGGCAAATAGGTGGGGAAACAATGGAAATAGTGACAGATTTTATTTTCTTGGGCCCCAAAATCACTGTGGATAGTGATTGCAGCCATGAAATTAAAAGACTCTTGCTCCTTGGAAGAAAAACTATGACAAACTTCAGTTCAGTTCAGTTCAGTTCAGTTGCTCAGTTGTATCCGACTCTTTGTGACTCCACGGACTGTTGCACACCAGGATTCTCTGTCCATCACCAACTCCCTGAGCTTGCTAAAACTTATGTCCATTGAGTTGGTGATGCTGTCCAACCATCTCATCCTCTGTCGTCCCCTTCTCCTCCTGCCTTCAATCTTTCCCAGCATCAGGGTCTTTTCCAATGGGTCAGTTCTTTGCATCAACTGGCCAAAGTATTGGAGTTTCAGCTTCAGCCATCAGTCCTTTCAATGAATATTCAGGACTGATTTCCTTTAGGATGGACTGGTTGGATCTCCTTGCAGTCCAAGGGCCTCTCAAGAGTCTTTTCCAACAACACAGTTCAAGAGCATCCAAGTCTTCGGTGCTCAGCAACTCTCACATCCATAGATGACTAATGGAAAAAACCATAGCTTTGACTAGATGGACCTTTGTTGGCAAAGTAATGTCTCTGCTTTTTAATATGCTGTCTAGGTTGGTCATAGCTTTTCTTCCAAAGAACAAGTGTCTTTTAATTTTTAATTTCAGGACTGCAGTCACTGTCTGCAAGTGATTTTGGAGCCCCCAAAATAAAGTCTCTATTTCCATTGTTTCCTCATCTATTTGCCATGAAGAGATGGGCCCAGATGCCATGATCTTAGTTTTCTGAATGTTGAGCTTTAAGCCAACTTTTTCACTCTCCTCTTTCACTTTTGTCAAGAGGTTTTTTAGTTCTTCTTTGCTTTCTGCCGTAAGGATGGTGTCATCTGTTTATCTGAGGTTATTGATATTTCTCCTGGCAACCTTGATTCCAGCTTGTTCCTCATCCAGCCCAGTATTTCACATGATGTACTCTGCATATAAGTTTAATTAAGCATACAGCCTTCAGACCTACTCCTTTCCTAATTTGGACCCAGTCTGCTGTTCCATGTCTGGTTCTAATTGCTGCTTCTTGACCTGCATACAGATTTCTTAGGAGGCAGGTCAGATGGTCTGTCATTTCCATCTCTTAAAGAATTTTTCACATTTTATTGTGATCCACCCAGTCAAAGGCTTTGGCATAGTCAATAAAGCAGAAGTAGATGTTTTTTTGGAACTCTCTTTATTTTTTCAATGAGCCAATGGATGTTGGCATTTTGATCTCTGGTTTGTCTGCCTTTTCTAAATCTGTCTTGAACATTTGAAAGTTCACGGTTAACATACTGTTGAAGCCTGGCTTGGAGAATTTTGAGCATTACTTTGCTAGTGTATGTGATGAATGCAATTGTGCAGGTATTTGACCATTCTTTGGCATTGCTTTTCTTTGGAACTGGAATGAAAACTGACCTTTTCTAGTTTTCATTCCAATTGACAAACCTAGACATCATATTAAAAAGCAGACATTACTTTGCAAATGAAAGTCCATATAGTCAAAGCTATGATTTTTCTAGTAGGCATATAAGGATCTGAGCATTGAACCATAAAAGAAGGCTGAACATGGAAGAATTGATGCTTTTGAGCTATGGTGTTGGAGAAGACTCTTAGGAGTCCCTTTAACTGCAAGGAGATCAAACCAGTCTATCCTAAAGTAAAACAATCCTGAATATTCATTTGAGGGACTGATGCTGAGGCTGAAACTCCAATACTTTGGTCACCTGATGCAAAGAGCCAACTCATTGTAAAAGGCCCTGATACTGGGAAAGATTGACAGCAGAAGGAGAAGGGGATACAGAGGATGAAATGGCTGGATGACATCACCAAATCAACAGACATGAGTTTGATCAAACTCCGGGAGATGATCAAGGACAAGGGAGCCTGGCGTGTTGTGACTGAGAGACTGAATAACAACTATGATTAAGTACCATGTTCGATTTGAACAGAGAATAGTGAATAAAAAAAGACATAGTCTCAGCCCTCTCAGAAGAGACAGGCATTAAAGATATAGTACTCCTAAATAAAGTTAGAAACTGCAAAGAAAAAGACTAAGATGCTATAAAAAATAAAAATGGAAGAGTCTCATTTGGTTAGAAGAAGCAGGTGACAGAAGCACAGACTAAGGAAGTGATGTATGCCATGATCTGAAGGGCCGTTGGAGTCAGAGAGGGGAAGTGTTTGAGGAAGAGAAAAGAGAATCCGCAAAGCCTTGAGGCACACAAGAACTCAAGTACAAGGACTCAAGCTGATTAAAAAGGAAGAGGGAAAAGCTGAAGTTGGAAAGATAGGCAGAGCCTCGTAGGTCATGCTGAAATATTTGAATCATGACTATATAAAATGAGAAAACATTGAAAGGTGTGAAAGCTGGAGCATGATTTGGTCTTTTGAAATATTTTAAGGATCACCTTGGTAGCTGTATGGACGCTTCATGGGAGGAACTTAAAGAGGAACAGGGCAGACCAATTAGGAGACTATCACTGTCATTCATGCAGGAGAACATGTCTGAGGAGAGAGGAAGAAACCTACAGATGAAGGTATTGAATATTAGATCCCATGAATATTCACAATATTCATGGGATCTAATGATGGATTGTTGCTCCAGCTGCCAACATAGGTCAACATTAATGTTCATCCAAGCTCTTGGGTGTTGCACACACAAATTCTTTCTAAATATTTTTGGCTTTGTCACTTGTATGGCCTCATAGCAATAACAGTTGATAATGTGGAAAATTCTTCAAGAGATGGGAATACCAGACCACCTTTACTGCCTCCTGAGAAATCTGTATGCAGGTCAAGATGCAACAGTTAGAACCATATATGGAACAACATACTGGGTCCAAATTGGGACAGGAGTAGGTCTCAAGGCTGTATATTGTTGCCCTGCTTATTTAACTTATACGCAGAGTACATCATGAGAAATGCTGAGCTGGATGAAGCACAAACTGAAATCAAGATTGCAGGGAGAAATATCAATAACCTCAGATATGCAGATGACACCATCCTTATGGCAGAAGGCAAAGAAGAACTAAAGAGCCTCTTGATGAAAGTGAAAGAGGAGAGTGAAAAAAGTTGGCTTAAAACTCAACATTCAGAAAACTAAGATCATGGCATCTGGGCAAATACATGGGGAAACAATGGAAACAGTGACATACTTTATTTTTCCTGACTCCAAAATTTTTGCAGATGGTATTGCAGCCATGAAATTAAAAGACACTTGCTCCTTGGAAGAAAAGCTATGACAGCATATTAAACAGCATAGACATTACTTTGCTAACAAAGGTCTGTCTAGTCAAGGCTATGGTTTTTTCAGTAATCATGTATAGATGTGAGAGTTGGACTATAAAGAAAACTGAGTGCCAAAGAATTGATGCTTTTGAACTGTGTTGTTGGAGAAGACTCTTGAGAGTCCCTTGGCCTACAAGGAGATCCAACCAGTCCATCCTATAGGAGATTAGTCCTGAATATTCATTGGCAAGACTATGATGAAGTTGCACAGGACCAAAGAAGGAGTAAACGAAACATTAACGTAGAGCACTTAGCACAGTACTCGGCACCTACCAGGTGCCAGTAATCAATATTATCAATTGCTATTGCTATGAGACCATACAAGTGACAAAGCCAAAAATATATAGAAAGGATTTGTGTGTGAAAAGCCCAAGAGCTTGGATGATGCTAATGTTGACCTATGTTGGCAGCTGGAGCAACACTCCATCATTAGATCCCATGAATACTATGTCCAAAAACATACCTTCATCTGTAGGTTTCTTTCTTTCTCCTCAGACAGGTTCTGTGTGGTGTTGAAGACTCTTGAGAGTCCCTTGGACTGCAAGGAGATTCAACCAGTCCATCCTAAAGGAAATAAGTCTTGAATATTCACCGGAAAGACTGATGTTGAAGCTGAAACTCCAATACTTTGGCCACCTGATGTGAAGAACTGACTCACTGGAAAAGACCCCGATGCTGGGAAAGATGGAAGGTGGGAGGAGAAGGAGATGACAGAGGATGAGATGGTTGGATGGCATCACAGACTCAATGGACATGAGTTTGAGCTAGCTCGGGAGTTGGTGATAGACAGGGAAGCCTGGCGTGCTGCAGTCCATGGGGTCACAGAGTTGGACCTGACTGAGTGACTGAACTGAACTGAGTGTTAAAATTTTTAGAAATTTGAAAATGAAAATTTGCACAGGTCAAATTTGCAGGTATGTCCAGTCGCATGGCTCATAAATAACATATTTGAGACTCAATTTCTTCTCTCCAGCTTCAAAGTTTATGCTCTTCTGTGTAATATGACAAGGCTTCAGCATACTTAGAGTGATAATGGTGTGGTAAATCTACCACCTCAGTGGTAGTTGTTTCCAAAGTGGTCCCACATTCACTGCCTCCTGGGGTCTGCTCCCGAATGTAATCCCCTCCCCTTGGGTATAGGAAGGGGCTAGTGACTGACTTTTAACACATAAGATATGGCAACAATGATGGGATGCCACTCTGACATTACATTATGCAAGGTTGTGACTTCAGTCTTAATAGCACTCTTGCCTGCTGGCACTCTTTCCTACCCCTTTGCTCATGTGCTCTGATGGAGCAAGCTGCCATGTGGTGAGCTACGCTGTGGAGAGACCCACAGCAGCACAGAAAACTGAGGGTGGCCTCTGACTGGCAGCTCATGTGGAGCTGAACCCCACCATCAACCGTATGAGTGAGCACGGAAGTGGTTCCTTCCCTACGTGAGCCTTGAGTTTGCTGCAAACCAATTGACACCTTGATTACAGCTTGTGAGAGACTCTGAGCAGGAGAACTAGTTAAGTCATGACCAGATTCCTGACCTTCAGAGACTATGAGCTCGTAAGGATTGTTTTAAGTGCCAAGTTTGGGGAATATATTTGTCACACAGCAGTTGATAACTCATACATATAGTAATGTTAACATTAATAACATTAATAACCATCATAACTTAATGCATTTGTGTAATGTTTCAAACTTTCCCAAAGAAAAATCAAGTTTCAAAATCATAAAATATGAAAAGTACATTGCTATTATCGTCCCCTAAAACATAGCAGCTGCGCTGGAAAGTACCACCTGCATTTTTAACGAGAAAAATTGGTTTATTCACCTGGTTTCCATTACCTTAATTCCCATCTCTAAAACCATTTGAAACATGCTATCTAGCTAGGGAGTTATTTTCGTCTTTGTACCAAGTTATTAGTAAAGAGGCACGTTTAAACCATCTGGCCTGGGTGTTCTGCTGGACTTCAAATTTGTAGCAGCCGGTGGATTTCTAACCCTGTGCTGGGGTTTCATAATCCTGTATCAATTCCTGCTCCAAGAAAGGGACATGGCTTTTAAGCCGTCATTCAGTATTTGTGCCAGTTGAGATGAAATATAAGGGGCAAAAAAAAAAAAAAAAAAAAAAAAAAAAATTAACATAAGACCAGTGCTCAAATTGGGCAAGACCACAAAGAATTTTTCTAAAAACTTTTCCCAGAAGGAGCTAATTACTGTGGGAGGAAGTAGTCTTCATGTTTGGCTTGAATAACCACAGAAACAACAAAAGGCAAATATTTTTTAAATGATGGTAAAATTAAAAGAAGAAAAACTTTTGGTTTTGTTCTCATAGGGTCTTACTTTTTTTAAAACAGTGAGTCTATGTATAAATGTGTATATTCACATATATAGAAATATAAGGAATATACTAAAAATTCATTCATTTCACAAATTGTTATTGAGCATCTAATATGTGCCAGACAAGTTGTGAATGTAAGAGATACACTTCAGAATAAAACAAGCACAATCTCTGCACTGATAAAGCCAAAATTCTCAAGGGAGAGACAAAGAACTAAAAGCTAAAGCAATAAATCAATAAATAATTATGGGCTGTGATAGTGATTGAAAGTAAAAAGGAAGAATTATTTACATTGGATGTTTAGAACAGGCTTGTCTGAGACCTAAAGGAAGGATGAGGTCAACTACAACAGGACTTAGGGGAGAACTTTATAGACAAAGGGAATAACAAATATTAAAAACCCAGAAATAAAATATGGAATATTCTAGAAACTGTCAAAGGTCTGTGAGCCTGGTGGACTCTGGGGGCAATGAGGTTGAGTGTAGTCATGGGCCAGATCGTTTAGGGCTTTGCAGGCACTGGAAAGGAGAGGAATTTTACTCTCAATTCAAAGGGATCCCACCTAAGGCATTTAGCATTAGAACGACATGATCAGATTTATGTTTTCAAAGATCACTCTCACTCTCATGGCTATGTTAAGGACAGCAAGCCAGGATGTCAGAAGCTGAGTATAACCGGTTGCAACATTTCTGATTAGAGATGATACTGGCTTGTAGCAGAGACATGGCAAGAGACATGGAGAAGAATCCACAGATTTTGGAGGTAAGATGAAAAGAACTTGAAGGTAACTTGGTGTGGGACTGAAGGAAACTATGAATCAAGGAAGCCTCTTAAGTTTCATGCTTGAATTAAGTGAAAATGGTGGCGTGTACCCTTATGAGAAATCCCTATAGGGATCTGTGTGTTGAAAGACTCAGGAGATGGACTTTGAACATGCAAAGTTGGAAATTCCTATGAGATATTCAAGCAAAGATGTAGTTTAGGAGCAACAATACGTAAGTTTGAGTTAGATTTAAGTGTAAAGCCAATTGTATCCTCAATAGTACTGGAGTGGGCTGCCATTTCCTTCTCCAGGGGATCTTCCCGACCCAGGGATTGAACCTGGGTCTCCCGCATTGTAGACAGACACTTTACCACCTGAGCCACAAGGGGGGAAGCAATTATGTCCTAAGATTAGTCTAAGTACTTACAGCATGAAGGTTTAAACTTGGTGATTTAATTGTTCAACTTTTAAGGAACTGAAATAAATCTCAGACCCCTTTCCCTTGTTTTCCACTTTTAATTATAGTCCAAACACACACTATTAAAACTTTTTCCTGTTTCATGCTTTCTAATTCTTAATAGTCTCATTTTCCTCTATAAAAAAGGTTTTTCGGTTAGTTACAGAAAGAGAGAGAGGTCTATAATTTATAACACAATTATTGTAAAACAGGCAGGGACAACATTACATTATTTCACTCAAATTCATAGCAATCTTCTAATATTTTCTTTCTGCAAGTAAGGAAACTGAGGTTCAGAATATTTAAGTAATTTGCCCACTGAGGGACGCCATCAGGATTCAAAGCCAAGTTCAAGTTTTCTTTTGGTGCTAAAAGCTATGTCCCTTCTTTACAGAGCACAGAGTTTTTCCTTCTGTTTCTCCTTTGGTTTTCATATTTCTTTGCACTGTTTTTGCATTTTTTAATTGTTTGACTCAACTGAATTAAAAAAGAAAACACTTAGAGCATCCTCGACATTTGCATTGCTATTGACTGCACTTCCACTGAGTTTTGAACATGCTCCATTCCTCATCTCTACCGTTTGATGGTATCCTGCTTATTGTCTCAGCTACTTAATAAAAAGAAATTCTCAATATCCTTTCTTCTCGGTATGTCTTAAATAGCTGCTCTTGCCTGGGCAATTTCCTGGACCTCTGCATCCAGTGAGGATTGGTTGTTACCTAAACTGTTCATTTTCTTCTGGCCACATTCCAAAGAAAATCAGATTTATTAATTTGGAAGCTTGCTTAATGAAACAAACAGCTTGATTTTCTTCCTCTTTTCTTTTTGTTCCTCCATAATATGTTTTCTTATTATTATGTAGGAGTATGTTTTCTCATTCTGCTCTTTCACTTTTCCTTCTTTTTTTTCTTTTTTTGGTCCAGTGTTCAATATTATAATTTATTGGTTCCTAATAATACATTGTATAATGTTAAAACATTTATTTATCCTATTGTGGTTTTTAATTGATGTGTGGTTGATTTACAGTGTTGTGTTAATTATTACTATATAGCAAAGTGATTCAGTTATACTTAAATATACATTCTTTTTAAAAATATTATTTTATGTTGCTTTAAAATAACTCAGTGTCATTTTCCAGTCTCAGCTTTCCCCCCTGCATTTCTATTTTTTGGAATAGTACTATTTGAACCTTTTAGTAGTTATTTATTCATTTATTTAAACAAACTAGTAGCCCTGGCACAGGACTTGACCATTTTGTTTCAGAAACAAACAAGCTACACAAACAGTATTTGTTGTTGAGAGATATGTTTATCTTAATTAGATACACTAGTGAAAAGGATTCACATGTTATTTTTAAAAAACACATTCTCATAGTAATTTCTATGTGCTAGTCACTATCATAAGCCATGAATTATCCAATAATCCTCCAAGCCACCGTATGAGATAGACACTATTATTATCGGCATGTTACTCTGTAGCTCAAACGGTAAAAGAATCTGTCTGCAATAAAGGAGACCAGGGTTCGATCCCTGGGTTGGGAAGATCCTCTGGAGAAGAGCATGGCAATCCACTCCAGTATTCTTGTCTGGAGAATCCCATGGACAGAGGAGCCTGGTGGGCTACAGTCTGTGGGGTTGCAAAGAGTCGGACATGACTGAGCAACTAATACACACACACAGGTGAAGAAGCCACCAGGAAAATAAACAGGTACTCCAGATGGAAAATCTATATCTGTTGTCACACATGGAAATAGAATCTAATCCTAATCATCTGACTGAAGTGCATATTTAGAGTATTGTGTGATAGGAAAAGGGATAGAACCAGGAAATGGGGTCTCATACATATTCCTAGAAGAAGGGAGTGGAGTTTCAGATGGAAAATAATGAAGAAGGGGGCATGACCTGTTCTGGAAGAAGGAGAGCCAGGCTGTGAAGGAAAACTGACTTCCTTGTGAAGTTAGACATCTATGGTGCCCTTCCCTTTGATACCAAAATTAAAATGTTGTGTTAGCTGGAAACTGTTAGTGCTCCAGTAGAGAAATTTTGTAAATACTTGCACAGTGTGATGTACTTGACTGAAGAGACCAAATGAAAAACCATGGTGGCCTCAAGCAAGATGGTATCAGCCTATTGAGTGGACTTGGGTCAGAGTTCCAAGTGATGATTAGCAGTGCTGTTGAGCAGTCCCCGTGGGAGCAGGCTTAGCAAAGCATTCTAGAGAAATGTAAGCCCACATGTTTATATTTCACAACTCACATGAACTATTCACACTTTAGAAGAATGCAACCTTGACACCATATTTAAGCTTATGTAATTATATGTAATTTTATGACACCATGATATCATTTATAAATTTTAAAAAAGGACGAGCCCAATAGTAACTTATCATCATTCAAGTATTCTTATATTAACAACTTTTGGTGAGAGGTACTTCTTTATCAGTAGCCATATGGTTGCATTCTATCTGAAACAGTGCACACATGAACTAAAGCCTAGTATCTGAAAAATTATAGCTCAAATGAAAATAAGCCTACACTGTAAGCTTAACCAAACAATGCAAAACAAATTAAATTGATAATGATGAAGTCAACAGTCCTGAGAGGCATACTTTGCTTTATTGTGCTTACTTATCATTGATATTGTGTTTTTAACAAATTGAAGGTTTGTGATAACCCTATGTGGAAAAAGTCTTTTGCTGCCATTTTTAACAACAACATTTGCTCACTTCATGTCTCTGTGTCACAATTTCGTAATTATCTCAATATTTCAAGCTTTGTCATTATTATTATATTTGTTATGGTTTTTGAACTTTGGTGTCGGAGAAGACTCTTGATAATCCCTTGGACTGCAAGGAGATCCAACCAGTCCATCCTAAAAGAGATCAGTCCTGGGTGTTCATTGGAAGGACTGATGTTGAAGCTGAAACTCCAATACTTTGGCCACCTGATGTGAAGAGCTGACTCATTTGAAAAGACCCTGATGATGGGAAAGACTGAAGGTCTGGGGATGACAGAGGATGAGATGGTTGGATGTCATCACCAACTCAATGGACATGAGTTTGAGTTAACTCCGGGAGTTGGTGATGGACAGGGAGGCCTGGGGTGCTGTGGTTCATGGGATCTCAAAGAGTCGGACACAACTGAGCTGATCTGATGGTGATCTGTGATCAGTGACCTTTGATGTTACTATTGTAATTTTTCTGGGATGCTATGAACTATGTCTCTATAAGATGGTGAGCTTATTGGATAAATATGTGTGTTCTGACTGCTCCACCAACCAGCAGTTTCCTTCCCCCTACCCCTCATCTTGCTCCCTCTTGTTGGGTCTCCCTATTCTCTGAGACACAACAAAAGTGAAATTAGGCTATGGGGTCACACAGAGTCGGACACAACTGAAGTGACTTAGCAGCAGCAGCAGCAGCAGCAGCATAACCATACAATGGCCTCTGAGTGTTCTAGTGAAAAGAAGACTTACATGTCTCTCACTTTAAACCAAAGCTAAAAATGATTAAGCTTAGTGAGGAAGGCATGTAGGAAGGCAAGATAGGCTGAAAGCTAGGCTTCTAGGACCAAACAGTTAGCCAAGCTATCAACACACAGGAAAAGTTCTTGAAGGAAATTAAAAGGTGCTACTCTAGTGAACACATGAATGATAAGAAAATGAAATAGCCTTATTGTTGATATGGAGAAAATTTAGTAGTTTGGAAAGAAAATTAGACCAGCTGCAACGTTCCCTTAAGCCAATTTAGAACAAGGTCCTAACTAACTCTCTTCAATTCTATGAAAGCTGAGCGAGGTGAGGAAACTGCAGAAGAAAAGTTTGAAGCCGGCATAGGCTGGCTCATGAAGGTGAAGGAAAGAAGCATCTCCATAACAAGAAGATAAGGAAAAGCAGTATGTGCTGATGTAGAAGCCATGCAAGTTATCCAGAAGATACAGCTAAGATAGTGAATGAAGGTGGCTGTACTAAACAACAAATTTTCAATGAAATTGTATTGGAAGAAGATGCCATCTAGGACTGTCATAGCTAGAAAGGAGAAGTCAATGTCTGGCCTCAAAGTTTCAAAGGACAGGTTGACTGTCTTGTTAGAGGCTAATGAAACTGGTGACTTTAAGTTGAAGCCAATGTTCACTAGCTGAGTGGTGAAGAATTGATGGTTTCGAATTGCGGGGCTGGGGAAGACTCCTGAGAGACTGTTGGACAGTAAGGTGATCAAACCAGTCAATCCTAAAGGAAATCAACTCTGACTATTCATTGGAAGGACTGATGTTGAAGCTGAAGCTCCAATATTTTTTGGCCACCTGATGTGAAGAACTGACTCATTGGAAAAGATCCTGATGCTGGGAAAGACTGAGGGCAGGAGAAGAAGAGGATGACAGAGGATGAGATGGTTGGATGGCATCACCAACTCCATGGTCATGAGTTTGAGTAAACTCCAGGAGATAGTGAAGGACAGGGAAACCTGGTGAGCTACAGTCCATGGGGTCACAAAGAGTCAGACACAGCTTAGCAATTGAACAACAATGCTCATTTACCATCCCCAAATCCTAGGGCCCTTAAGAATTGTGATAAACCTACTCTGCTTCTTCTTTATAAATGGAACAAAGCCTGAATAATAATAATAATAATAATATCTGTTTACAACATGGTTTAGTGAATATTTTAAGCCCACTGTTGAGTACTACTACTTAGGAAAAAAAAAAAAAGATTTCTTTCAAAATATTACTGCTCATAGATAATGTTTTGGGTTAGCCAAAAAATTCATTTGGGTTTTTTGGTAACATCTTAGGGAAGTGACTTAGCAGTAGCAGCAGCAGGGAAAAACTGGAATGAAATTTTTAGCTAAACCCAATACCTGGTCACCCAAGGGCTCTGATGGAGATGCACCGTGAGATTAGTGTTGTTTTCAGGCCTGATAACACACATGGGTTCACAGCATATGGATCAGGAGTAATTTTGAATTTAGTCATATTACAAAGTGCATTTCTAGCTGCAGTAGATAATGACTCCCTTGATGGACCTGGGCAAAATCAATGGAAAACCTCTTGGAAAAGATTCATCATTTTAGATGCCATTGAGAATATTTGTGATTCATGGGAAGAGGTCAAAATATGAACATTAACATAACTGTGGAAGAACATGGCTCCAGCTCTCACAGATGACTTTGATGGGGTCAGGAATTCAGTGGAAAAGTAATTGTAGATGGTGTAAAAATAGCACAAAAACTAGAATTAGAAGTGGAGCCTGAAGATGTGACTGAGTTGCTACAATCTCACGATAAAACTTTAATGGAGGAGGAGCTTATTCCTATATATGAGCAGAGAGTGGTTTCTGAAGATGGAATCTACTACAAATGAAGATGCTATGAAAATTGCTGAAATGTAACAAAGGATTGAGAAGATTATATAAACTCAGTTGATCAAGCAGAGACAGGATTTGAGAGGACTGTCTCCAATTTTGAAAGAAGTTTGACTATGGTAAAAATGTTATCAAACAGCACCATATGATGTAGAGAAATCATTCATGAAAGGAAATGTCAATTGATGTGGCAAACTTCATTGTTGTCTTGTTTTATCAATCACCAACCTGACCAGTCAGCAACCATCAACATCTAGGCAAAACCCTCCACCAGAAAAAAGGTTATGACTTTCTGAAGGCTTAGATGATGGTTAGCATTTTTTAGCAATACATTTTTTAAAAAATTAAATATGTGTACATTGTTTTTTGGGCTTCCCAGTTGGCACTATTAGTAAAGAACTTTCTTGCCAGTGCAGGAGATGTAAGAGATGCAAGTTTGATCCCTGGGTCAGGAATATCCCCTGGAGGAGGGCATGGCAACCCACTCCAGTATTCTTGCCTGGAGAATCCCATGTATCCCTAGTGGGTTACAGTCCATGGGGTTGCAAAGAGTCAGACACGACTGAAGTGACTGAGCACACAGCACGCACATTGTTTTTTCAGACATAACACTTTTGCACACTTAATAGACTACAGTATGTTGTAAACAAAGGGTTGCAAAGAGTCAGACACCACTGAAGCAACTTAGCATGCATGCACACACATAGTGTAAACATAACTTTTACATGTACTGGGAAACCAGAAATTTTGTGTGACTCACCTTATTGTAATATGCACTTTATTGCTGTGGTCTGGAACCAAACCTGTGATATCCCCAAGATATGACTATAATTAAAGAGTAAGGTAGTAGTGAAGGCAACCTGGGATGAACCCACCATCACACAGTTGGCACACTGAAGAAAGGACAGTTCCAGAAAGCAGGAGGAATTTTGAGCACCTGCAACACACTTTGCAAAGTTGAGAGCCACTAGAATACTGATTTTTTTTTTCAGTGCTTTTGTGTAATAAAGTTTTATTAAACTACAAAGGAGACGAAGAAAGCTTCTGACATAGGCATCAGAAGGGGACAGAAAGAGTACCCCCCTGGCTAGTCTTCAGCTGGATGTTATATAGTCACTGCTGCTGCTAAGTCGCTTCAGTCGTGTCCGACTCTGTGCGACCCCAGAGACGGCAGCCCAACAGGCTCCCCCATCCCTGGGATTCTCCAAGCAAGAACACTGGAGTGGGTTGCCATTTCCTTCTCCATAGAATACTGATTTAGAGTGCTTAGCAAATTTTAGATTAAGTCTAATTTAGTTTATGAATACCACATTTTAGTAATTCTTAATAATTAGCTGTTACGGGAAAGCTTTGGACTGCAAGTTACAGAAAACTCCAGCTTAAATTGGAGTTAAGCTTAAGTGGCTTAAGTCATAGGATATTGCTTATGCAATGCAAACCTGGATGCATATGGTTTGGGGATTAGATCAGCAGCTTCAGATTTTAGGGCACTGGGTTGATGTGTCTTTCCTGTAGCACCAGCATCATGTCCCCAGGCCTCAGAACTAAGAAGCAAAGGTGTGGCCAAGGTGGTGAGAGAGCTCCCCCACATGCCTGTCGACTTCTGCAGGGGAGGAAACTCTTTCCTAGAAGTCTGCCCCGAGACCTCCACTCACGTCCCATTGACCAGCACTGGGTCCTATGGCCATGTGAGCTGCAAGAGAGAACAGGCACATGGATATATAGGGGTTTTTTCATCTTCTAGAGACAGAGAGATGGGAAAGGAAGTAGGAAATCGGGAATGGGTGTTGGTTAGTTTTTTAATAAGTATTGGCCATATTCCTCCTTGAATGAGATTCTTTACATTCACCACATGAAGTCGACTCCTCATATGGCAAGGTGTCTCATGAACAGGCCTCCTCTGTCCACCTCTCTAGCCTCACCTGCTATCTTGTTTCACAGGTGATTTGGCTTCAGATCACGGTGAATCAATTGCAGCTTCTATACCTCAGTGCCCTGTCCTATGCCTCTATGTTTTAGCTTTTCTATAAAGACATATCTCTGAAGTATTTTCCAGCCTTCTCAATGACCCCAAGGAAAAGTCATTCTCTCCTCTAAGTTCCTATGGCATGCAGTACTCTGCTAAAGCACTTGATTACAGTGTTTTCTGCCTGCTTGTTTATTTATCAGTTTTCTCCACTAACCCTGAAGGACAGGGATTTTATTGTGCTCATCTTTGTGCAGCACCTTGCACATTGTCAGATACGTAATGAAAGTGAAAGCTGCTCAGTCGTGTCCGACTCATTGCGACCCCATGGACTATACAGTCCTTGGAATTCTCCAGGCCAGAATACTGGAGTGGGTAGCCATTTCCTTCTCCAGGGGATCTTCCCAACACAGGGATCGAACCCAGGTGTCTTGCATTGCAGGGCAGATTCTTTACCAGCTGAGCCACCAGGGAAACCATGTAATAACACATGTAATAATAGCTCCATAAAAACTTGCTGAGTGAAGAAATGAATGGTTGGGTGAAAGGAATCATTGAGTATTACCTAACCCTTGATGTCCTGGGTGTACCTGTTCTGGATACAGGCATAATTTTCTTTTTCTCTTTCCTCCAGCAGCCTTGCCCTCCTGCATGTTTTCTCCTGGACACTCACCTCCCAGTGTCGCACAGAACGCAGGGGCTGCTGCTGCTCTCTGCGCCCGCATCCCTTTGCAGGCTTCTTCCTCAGCCTCAGGCTCAGCTTGGCACCTTGCTGCAGTTCCTCGCCCTGCATTTACAAAGAGTCTTTCTGTGTTGTCTATTTCTGATACCAAGGCTGTACAATCTCAACAGGCCTCAGAAAGACCCTGTCTACTTAAGTAAGCCAACCTCATCACTTTGTTACTGACTGATTTCACCAATCACATTTTCCTCCCTCTATTCTTTAACTAGAGAGAATGCTTATCGCCATGAGAAAATACTGTTATAAAAGGATAGACTGATGTCCTATCTGAAGATCTTTATCACATCCTCCCTTGCCTGGCTCAGTGAAGCCTGGAAAAGGGTGGGGATGGGATTTAGCAGGAAACAGCTACTCCTTTCAGCTTGTTATTTACTCATGATTATGAAAATGCTCTTGCCAAATATTCTCACTGACTTTCAAGTGGTTTAAATACTGATCTCCTCAGACTTTGGACCAGATGAATCTGAGGCTGAATTTCTAGGTGCAAACAGTGTGGAAGAGGTTGAAGGGCTCTGACTTGGGGCTCAAAATTAAGACAAGCTGAAGGATTTATTGTCAATGGACAGGGGAACAGAAACAGCGCAGAGATAGGAAGTGTACAAACCTCTCAACTACAACTTGAGTTTTCATAATTTGAATTGATTTCAATATGATTGATTAATTAGAGATAAATATATAAATATATAATATATATATAAGTATATATCTAAATTTATAAATTTATATTTATATATTGCAACAGCTATAACTGGGCTGAGACTGGGAATTAGCGTCAAACAAAACTGGTTGCAGCCAGCATTGTTTAAATGCTTAGGTGATAAGGGAATGAATGATGGTGATAAGAACATGTCTTTAGATAAGCATTGTGCTGATGGTAGCTCTGGAAAAGAAAACCAACTAGTCCTGTGATGCAGTGAAACTGGTTGTCAGAATAACTGGTGGTGTGAGAGAATTCCTGGCAGTTGGTGAGTGGAGACCAGGGATGCTAAACCCCCTGCAACGCACAGGACAGACCCTATATAAAAAGAATTAGTTTGCTTCAAATTTAAAACACCAAGAGTTACATGTTTCCTAGCTACTCTTGCCCGAAGTATAGACTTGGCAGCTGGATAAAAAGCAATGTGTTGGGCTTACAGCTATCAAATTCGACAGAAGTGGGCAGGGCACAATGAATGACATAGCCTGAGGACATGACATAAGCTGATCAGAACCAAGTAGGTCCAAGATGGAAGACAAGTAGACCTTGAGCCTCAGTATCGTTTTGTTGTTCAGTCACTAAGTTGTGTCTGACTCTTTGCGACCCCATGGACTACAGCGTGCCAGACTTCCCTATCCTTCACTATCTCCTGGAGCCTCAGTATACACTCATTGTAACACCTCAGCAAGTAAAATGACACACTTAGAGACACCATGATAGTTCCAATGCCTACTATCAAAGACCAAAAATTGGGTGGTGTCCCAATTCCTGGAAATCTTCACTGCATCCCCAAAACAGTTGGAATAATTCTCTCACTCATTAGCCTATGAAATTACCCAGCCCATAAAAGCTAAGTGAAAGTCACTCAGTCATGTCTGACTCTGTAGCCCACCAGGCTCCTCTGTCTATGGGATTTCCCAGCCAAGTGGGAGTGGTAGCCATTCTCCTCTCCAGAGGATCTTCCCAGCCCAGGGATCAAACCTGGGTCTTCTGCATTGCAGGCAGATTCTTTACTGTCTGAGTGACCTAATACAAACTTTTTACCACACCACACTTACCACACCACACTTGCCCTCTGTGGCAGCCCACACACTCTGTCTGTGGTGTGTGTTTCTGTCTAAATAAATGCACTTCTTACCTAGTACTTTGTTTCTTACTGAATTATTTCTGCAGCGAGACATCAAGACTCTGAGCCCCATTGGGTTCACACATGAGATGTGTAATCTCAGAAGACTGTGGGGTTTGGCCAGGTTCGAGTCCTGGCCATGTGGGATCCAGTCCCAAGCAGGATTTTGGCTGGGTTCCAGTCCCCACATGTGAGTTCAAGTCCCAATCTGAGGTGAACAGCTTCAGCTATACACAAAATTCTTCAAGGAAAAACTTTATTGCTGACATTTTGAAGTCTGAAAATCTATGGCCCTCTAACCCTTTTTCTTACTGAAACAAACAAACAAAAAAATCTTTATTTTTCACTCATGTAACAGGAGATTTCTTAAGGAGGCAAAGAACAATGTCTTTTAGCTGGACAGACAATACACAGTCCCTTAACCACAAATAGCTTTACTGTATGTCCTTGTCAGTTATCTCCACTTTGGGCAAGTTTTCCACTGAAAAGAAAACCATGGTTGGGCAAGAGGAAAATGTTGGTCAACTTATATTTCTTTTGTTGTTGTTGTTCAGTTGCCCAGTCAAGTCCAACTCTTTGTGAATGCACCATGGACTGCAGCACACCAGGCCCCTCTGTCCTTCTCCATCTTCTGAAGTT
This sequence comes from Bubalus kerabau, assembly GCF_029407905.1. Lineage (NCBI taxonomy): Eukaryota > Metazoa > Chordata > Mammalia > Artiodactyla > Bovidae > Bubalus > Bubalus kerabau. The sequence continues at coordinate 2,757,990 of NC_073635.1, read as the reverse complement.
TGCCCAGGTTCATGGCCATTGCTTTGGTGATGCCATCTAGCCATCTCATCCTCTGACACTCTCTTCTCCTCTGCCCTCAATCTTTCCCAGCATCAGGGTCTTTTCCATTGAGTTGGCTGTTCGTATCAGGTGACCAAATACTGGAGTTTCAACTTCAGCATTAGTCCTTCCAACAAATATTCAGGGTTCATTTCCCTTAAGACTGACTGGTTGGATCTCCTTGCTGTCCAAGGGACTCTCAGTAGTCTTCTCCAGCACCATAGTTCAAAGGCATCAATTCTTCAGCACTCTGCCTTCTTTACAATCCAGCTCTCACAGCTATACATGACCACTGGGAAAACCATAGCCTTGATTATAGACCCTTGTCGGCAGAGTAATGTCTCTGCTTTTCAGCACACTGTGTAGGTTTGTCATAGCTTTCTCGCCAAGAAGCAAACGTCTTCTGATTTCATGGCTGCAGTCGTTGTCTGTAGTAATTTTAGAGCCCAAGAAGAGGAAATCTGTCACTACTTCCACATTTTACCCCTCTGTTTGCCCTGAAGTAATGGGGCTGGATGCCATGATCTTAGTTTTTTTTATATTTAGTTTTAAGCCAGTTCTTTCACTCTCCTCTTCATCCTCATCAAGGGACTTTAGTTTCTCTTTGTTTTCTGCCATTATAGTGGTATCATTCGCATATCTGAGGTTGTTGACGTTTCTCCAGCCTATCTTGATTTCAGCTTGTAACTCATACAGCCTGACATTTCTCGTGATGTGCTCAGCATATAGATTAAACAAACAGGGTAACAGCAGACAGCCCTGTTGTACTCCTTTTTCAATCTTGAACCAATCAGTTGTTCCATATAAGGTTCTAACCAATATGTCTTGACCATACAGGTTTCCCAGGAGACAGGTAAGATGGTCTGGTATTCCTATCTCTTTAAGAGCTTTCCACAGTTTATTATGGTCCACACAGTCAAAGACTTTGGCATAGTTGATGAAGCAGAGGTAGATGTTTTTCTGGAATTCCCTAGCTTTCTCTATGATGCAGTGTATGTTGACAACTTGATCTCTGGTTCCTTTGCCTTTTCTAAATTCAGCTTGGACATCTGGAAGTTCTTGGTTCGCATATTGCTGAAGCTTAGCACGCAAGATTTTAAGCATAACCTTACTAGTATGGGTGATGACTGCAACTGTCCAATGGTTAGCGCATTCTTTAGTACTACCCTTCTTGGGAATTGGAATGAGGATTGACCTTTTCCAGTCCTGTGGCCACTTCTGGGTCCTCCAGATTTCTTGACATAGTGAATGCAACACCTTGATGGCATCATCCTTTAGGGTTTTGAATAATTCTACTGGAGTTGCATAGCATACACTAGCTTTATTAATAACAGTGCTTCCTCTTCCTAAGAGGAGAAGGCGACGACAGAGGATGAGATGATTGGATGGCATCACCGACTCAGTGGGCATCAGTTTGAGTAAACTCCAGGAGCTGGTGTTGGACAAGGGAGGCCTGGTGTGCTGCAGTCCATGGGGTTGCAGAGAGTCGGACATGACTGAGTGACTGAACTGAACTGATGGTCTAGTGGTTTTCCCTACTTTCTTCAATTAAAGTCTGAATTTTGCAATAAGCAGTTCATGATTTGAGCCTCAGTCATCTTTAGGTCTTGTTTTTACTGACTGTATGGAGCGTCTCCATCTTCAGTTGCAGAGAATATAATCAACCTGATTTTAGTATTGACCACCCGATGATGTCCATGTGTAGAGTCATCCATTGTGTTGTTAGAAGAGGGGGTTTGCTATGACCAGTGGGTTCTCTTGGCAAGACTGTGTTAGCCTTTGCCCTGCTTCATTCTGTACTCTAAGGCCAAATTTGCTGTTAGTCCAGATGTCTCTTGACTTCCTACTTTTGCATTCTAGTCCCCTATGATGAAAAGGTAGAGAAGGCAATGGCACCCCACTCCAGTACTCTTGCCTGGAAAATCCCAGGGACAGGGGAGCCTGGTGGGCTGCTGTCCATGGGGTCGCACAGAGTCGGACACAACTGAAGTGACTTAGCAGTAGCAGTATGATGAAAAGGGTATCTTTTTTTGGTGTTGGTTCTAGAAGGTCATGTTGGTCTTCATAGAACCTTTCAACTTCAGCTTCTTCAGCATTAGTGGTTGGGGCATAGACTTGGCTTACAGTAATACTGAATGGCTTGCCCTGGAAATGAACAGAGATCATTCCATCGTTTTTGAGACTGCACCCAAGTACTGCATTTCGGGCTCTTTTTGACTATGAGGGCTACTACATTTCTTCTAAAGGACTGTGGCACACAGTAGTAGATACAATAGTCATTTGAATTCAATTCACCATTCCTGTCCATTTTAGTTCACTGATTCCTAAAATGTTGATGTTTTGCCAACTCTTACCATCTCCTATTTGACTACTTCCAATTTACCTTGATTCATGGAGCTAACATTCCAAGTTACTATGCAATATTGTTCTTGCAGCCCCAGACTTTGCTTTTACCAGCAGACACATCCACAATTGGGTGTCGTTTCTGCTGTGGCTCAGCCTCGTCATTCCTTCTGGAGCTATTTCTCTGCTCTTCTCCAGTGGCAATATTGGACACCTACTGACCTGCAGGGGTTTATCTTTCAATGTCATATCTTTTTGCCTTATATATACATAAATATATATATTCTTTCTTTTTGAACATTTTAAACTTGCCCAGAGTCCCCTTTAGATTTCTTTGTTATAGCGGTGAAATCTACGGTTTGGTGGGGCTTTGAGTTCTCCACTTTGGGTTCTCGTTTTGGCCTCCAACTTTTCTTATAACTTCTGCTTACTAAGTTCATCCTCCTTAAGACTTATTTTTTTCCAGGCAGTTTCACATGGGCCTAGAAAGGGGTGGTTTCATATTACCTGGACTGATGTTCTGAGCTAATTGTCATGTTTTTTAGTTTGAAATTTTTGCATATTGTGGGTACAGGGAATTTAGATCCTTTCACTTGAGCACACTTTTGATTCCCTGTGTGGACTAGTTCTTCCTCATCCCCAGGCAGATGATTGTCTCTGGGGCTGGGCAGCCCTACGGCAGGATAATTCTTTCTCACCTTCCGGATTTAGGTAAGAAATGGAATTCTTGCTGTGCAAGGATCTGCACCTTGAGTCTCATGTCCACTAAGCACGAAGACCTGATTATGGTATCCTGGTGTCTAGTGGACAGTGCAATTTTATTTCTTTTTACGTGAACCTTTAAATTTCTTCTTTATTCATGTAGCCTGGAGGTTTTCTTTCCTAGTGTTGAGGTTGGCTACATACTATCAAAATAATGCAAAATGTTTTATTGAGATGTCTGCACTTTTGTTGTTTTTATTGAAGAAATAGAAGGGTTCTTCTCCTCTGTGTGGCCTACCATTTTAACTGGAAGTCATTCCAGGCCTTTTTTTTTTTTTTTAAAACCCCAAATGTTTTTTACTCTGAGAGATATTCAGTGTGCAAGAAATGGTCGTTGAATTGATCTATAATTAAAATATGCACTGTATTCTGGCCAATTTGAACCATGAATAAACGAACTTCAAATAAACATTATGAAAAACACATGGAGCAAAAAACCAACGCTGATTTTGGTAGTGTGTCAATTTGCTTATTCATTTTGTGGTGGAGTTTCTTCTCTTTTTCACCACTTAATTGCCTGTTAGGCTTATCTGAGAAATTGATTCTTTATAGTTCTGTAATTGGGAGAAGGCAATGGCACCCCACTCCAGTACTCTTGCCTGGAAAATCCCATGGACGGAGGAGCCTGGTAGGCTGCAGTCCATGGGGTCGCTAAGAGTCGGACACGACTGAGCGACTTCACTTTCACTTTTCACTTTCATGCATTGGAGGAGGAAATGGCAACCCACTCCAGTGTTCTTGCCTGGAGAATCCCAGGGATGGCAGGGCCTGGTGGGCTGCCGTCTATGGGGTCGCACAGAGTCGGACACGACTGAAGCAACTTAGCAGCAGCAGCAGCAGCAGCAGCAGTTCTGTAATTAAGTGAAGGAGTCTTAGGTTTTGATCTCATTAGATTTTGGGTTTAACTCAAACTGTGCTGTGTTCAAATGTTCAAGTCACATAGTAGGCACTCAGTAATCACTTGTTGAAAGAAGAAATGAATGAATGTATGATCCTACTGAGTATTAGTTTGTCCTAGTTAAGATATGGATAATAATAGTAACCACCTCATAGGGCTTGGAGAATCAAGGGAGCTCATCCATGTAAAGAATTCAGCATAGTCTTTAGCAGAGAATAAAAACTCAATAAATGTTCTCTGTTATTACTGTATAAAGTTACATGAAATACACACTTCAGGGCACAGACATAGAAGAATTTAAGTAGTTATGCCTTCTTTACTTTTTTCTTTTATTTTTCCTATCACTTGCATTATCTATATCTTCTTTTGAAAAATGTCTACTCTTTACAAGGTTGTGCTTATAGATGGTAATAAGATCTAAATTTGAATTGATGGTTCTGATTTCTCCCTAGCCTAAATTTCTGGGGAAAAAATCTGACACTTTTAATGACAATGGAACTCCAGATAATAATTTATTACATTATTAGAAAGATTGAATAAAGAAAGTAGAAACTAGAGCTTTAGCATCTCTGTATCAGTGAAAATATCATGTCACATTACTGTATTGCACATGGAATTCTACTCAATGTTATGTGGCAGCCTGAATGGGAGGGGAGTTAGGGGGAGAATGTTGTTTAGTCATTCATTTGTGTCCTGTCTGACTTTTTGTGACCCCGTGGACTGCAGCATGCCAGGTTTCTATGTCCTTCACTATCTACCAGAGGTTGCTCAAACTCATGTCCATCGAGTCAGTGATGCCATCCAACCATCTCATCCTCTGTTGTCCCCTTCTCCTCCTGCCCTCAATCTTTCCCAGCACAAGTGTCTTTTCCATTGAGTAGGCTCTTTGCATCAGGTAATCAAAGTGTTGGAGCTTCACTTCAATCCTTCCAATAAATATTCAGGACTGATTTCCTTTAGGATTGATTGGTTTGAGCTCTTTGCTGTCCAAAGGATATTGGGGGAGAATGGATACATATATATGTCTATGTATGGTTGAGTCCCTTCACTGTTTACCTGAAACTATCACATCATTGTTTGTTAATTGGCTATTACCCCAATACAAATTTAAAAAGTTAAAGAAAATCACCCATCAATACAACCAAAAATAAAACAAAACAACAAAGGAGAAATTTATTTTTAAAAAAGTTGAGTTTGTTCTGATTTTCACTGATTACTTTTTTAAAGGGAGCTAAAATATTTAAAGAAAATTAGATCATCACATAGTTGTGTGCCATTATATTCTCTTTAATATTCAACTATAATTTATGTAATTTAAACTATAAATTTTAGAATTGTATTTTATTTCCTTGCTCAGTAAGAAATACAGAAAGTTGCAGTGCCATCTTGTGAAAATGATGCAGAACTACATTGTGCTACCTTATTTGAATTAACTTAAATAGGCAGAGAAAGGGCTGTACAGCTAAAGAGTTGTGTATAATAGAGATTAATTAGCACATTTCCGTTAACTTAGCTAGACTTAATGTAAAAAAGAAATAGAATATAGGTGGGTTTTCCACCCTCCCAGATTTTTCTGCAGCATGGAAAACAGCCAAAAAGGCAATGTTAACATACTGAATTGAAGCAATGCAAGAGGAATTACTGAATTTCAGACCATTTTGATACCAAAGTGAGATAGAAGAAGAGAAATAAATTATGCCTGATACTCTGAATTGAAAAGCCGTGTACATGATTGAATCAAGGTTGTTGCTAAGCACAACTGAGAGAGGAGAGAATTGCCCTGGATAAATGCCTGCACTGTGTACTCACCAGAGGCTGTATGAGGCAGGGACACCCTCTAGTTGTCATAGAAAAGAAACTGGGGGAGCCGACAGAGGTTATTGTCACTTACAGAAAAGAGTTATCCCCTAGGAGTAAAAGTGACTCCAGAATATTTACTTTACTTTCTTATAGCAAGAGGCAAGAAATATTTGCTTTTAGGCTCAATATGAAGCACATGAACTTCCAGGCCCTTTGAATGATCTGATGCAGCAGACAAAAACTGCTACTTGCCCACTGATTCTGGAATGCTGTCCTTGCCTGCTTGTATCAGAACCCCCTCCACATGTATGCACGTTGAAACAGCTGGACATTGTCATCTGGGTGATGCAGTGAGCTCATGAAGGATTTGAATTTGAGGTTCATTAAGGGACTAAATGGAAAGAACAAAAAAAGATTGTGTTGTCAAATCAGGTCTGGCTGCTTGCCGTTCAAAGATCAATGCTTGAGAGAGGCAAAGGTTGGTAGAAAGGAAAACTGCTTTTAATTAGAATGTTGGCAGTATGGGGAGATGGTGGACTCAGTGTTCCCCCCAAAACACCTCTGAAGATTCTGCTCAGCCATGAAAGCTTTAAAGGGAACCAGGGAGTGGTTTCAGTTGATCACTGAGATGGGGTTCAGAGTCGTCACCATCTGTGTGCAGGTTGCTGTGCAGGCTTATTGGCTTGTTATTTTCCTTTATTTGCTATCTTGTTCACGCAGTTTATTTGTGTAATCATTGATGGGGAAGCTAAGGAAGAGATCTGGTCACCTGTCAGCTACTTGGTCTTCACTTCTACTTTTCTGAGCTGTGGAGAGAACCAACAGGTTAGGCAAGGTATTGTGTGACCATAACATTGGAGCAGAGTGCTGGCCTGAAATGAGCAGAGGGTGGGGGTGCCTGGTTTAAGGGAAATAACAAAACAAAAGGGTCCTGTAGTGAGCCCTCTCCTGCCAAAAGCAGCTCACAGCTGTTTTCAGGACTGAGCAATAGAGAGAAAGAAATGAAGATGAGAAGGCAGAATCTGGGAAGCAGTGAGGGCCATGGGTAGGAGGTGATTAGGTCAGGTAGGGGTGGTAATGGCAACCGAAATGGAATCTCACTTTTGTGGTACCATTTTTATGGCCAAAAGATAGCTTCTGGGAAGTATGTTGAAGAAAATACCAAGGACAAAGAAAATACCAAGGATGAGAAAACAGTAGCAATGAAAGGTTCCATTTGAAAAAAAAAAAATTATATTATTCCTTTCTGATCCTGCTTCTATTACCGATATTTTGAGTTCCTTCACTGATTTAAAGTTCCATGGGAATTGTCAGCTAAAGAATTTCATTGCCTCTACTCCATCCTAATGTTTAAGGAAGTGGTCCTGCACATGCAGTGAGACATGAAACTGAAGGAATTTTATTCCTAAAACCTTGCTTTGAATTTTCTTGCCTTCGTGGATTTAACTTAGATCCTTTAATGCTATAATAATTTGGTTTCATATTGAATGTCCTTTGGGCTTTCATTGTCATTTATTTTTTTAAGAAGTTTTCCGTGAGTTCAAAATAATCTTTTTGGTGAAAAGGCAATTCAATTATAGAGACAGCATAAAAGGAACCCAGCATGATACAATTCTCTAGTGAGATCAGATTTTCTGTTAAATCCAGATGATTTTATAAAATGAAGATTTGTATTTGCATTTTTGAGACACTTGACTAAAAGACTTGATCAGAACCTAAAGTATCAAATAAAAGTGAGTCTCTCATCTGTATAAGGCAGAACTGAATTAAGAGTTTAACTGACTCATGTAGAGCTGTAAGTTGCCATGACACAGCCATTTAACCAGATTTGAAAGCACATTCGATAGACACCATATTTTCTCCTACTCCCAGACAGAGAAAATGTCTGATTCCGTCCATATCATGGAGGAGATTTCCCATGCCACAGAAATGGCTAGCACATCTTCCCAAACTTACACAACAGTGAGTAGATTTAGGTGTAATTAGTTTCATTTTAAATGGCACCATTCTTTGAAGATATAACATTCAAACTGGTTAATGGCAATGTGATTTCAATGTCTCTGTCTCAGTTTTATTCAAATGGGATAATATCAGTGTCAATCTCACAGACTTTTATGATATCACAGTGCTTGGCATATTTTAAGCTCTTCATGTATGTTAACTATTGTTATGATTATATACAAAGAATCAACATATAAATGTATAGCATGTATATGTTTATATACTACTAGTGTTCATAAGGCTGAGATCATAGGATCTGGCATAGTATGCCTGGAAAATTGAATTTCCTGAGGGGTAATTGATAACCACAGATAAGAAATTAGAAGCCAAAATGAAGGAATTCTGCAAACATATAAGTAGAACAAAGGAGAAGTATGAAGGAATTAGTGATGCAGAAAGATGCCTTTGTAAGCATAGGAGAATATTAGCTGGAGTAGGTGTGTATCAAATATTTAGAGTAGGAGTAGATGGCAGAGGTTTAAAGCAGGACCTGAAATACTGAAATAAATCAGAAGCAGTCTAGGGAGGTTATTGAGGAAGAAGTGCAGCCCAGAGAAATTTGGAAAACCTCTTTCCTTTCTCGGCTTCTCACATATTTATCATAGGATCTATAACTCTTTCTTATTTGTTTATATTTCCATCTTCCTCGATGGCTATTCACAATGGACTCACCCAGGAGCCTTTTAGAAATGCAGAATCTCAACTCCACCTCTGACCTACTGCATCTGCAGTGGGGCATTAACCAATACCCAGATGTTTCCCATGCAGTCAGAGTTTGAGAAGCAGCGCTTTCCTAGACTTTAAGCTTCTAGTGTGGTGCCTGGCACTTAGTCAACATTTAATGGAAGTGATTGAGTGAATTAAGTTAAATTCCTGGAGGCCACTGAATAGTTTCAGGTGGAGATGGAAAAAGTAATTTTAATCCCAAACCAAAACCTTCATCTAGACCTAAACTTCTACAGTGACAACAGAAACTAAGAAAAATCATCTGCCTTGTCCAAGGGATAGAAATAAGGTTCTGTGGGAAAACAGAGGCTTGGAGCTAGTGTGCAGGTGACTCTGTGAAGGAAGCCCAGGAAACAGCCCACGGAGATTCTGTGAATATAGTTGCTATCACGAGACTCCTCCCACAGCACTACAGGTATTGTGTTCTCAAAGCAAATGACGCCTGTGTCCTGCGCTGAGGAAGCATAGGATCTGGCATTGTATGCCTGGAAAATGGAATTTCCTGAGGGGTGGTTGATAACCACAGATGAGAAATTAGAAGCCAAAATGTGTCGCTGAGGGAGGGAGACGTGTGTGGCTGTGGCAGAGGCCTGGGGGTGGGGAGGCAAGTGTGGGTTTGTTTAGAGAATTACCTCAAGGATCTTAAGCTGCAAAAGGATTGAGTGGACGAGGTCCCTCCTCATTGCTCCTGGGCCACATTTTTAGATGCACGTAGAAACTGCCACTTAAACAAGATGATTCGCCTTGATATCTGCTTTTGTAGTTTACCCTAACTTATTGGGTGTGCTGACAAGGATTTTGAAGTATTTTCTCAAAATATAAATTTAAAATATTCATTTTCTAGACTTTCTTTTAAAAAATAGTATCCCTAATTAGAAATTTTGGAGTAACATATACACACTATTATATTTAAACAACAAAGACCTAAAGGACCTACTTAGAGCACAGGGAACTATACTCAACATTTTGTAATAATCTATATGGGAAACGCTATTTCAAATCCTGAAAGATGATGCTGTGAAAGTGCTGCACTCAATATGCCAGCACATTTGGAAAACTCAGCAGTGGCCACAGGACTGGAAAAGGTCAGTTTTCATTCCAATCCCAAAGAAAGGCAATGCCAAAGAACGCTCAAACTACTGCACAATTGCACTCATCTTACATGCCAGTAAAGTAATGCTCAAAATTCTCCAAGCCAGGCTTCAGCAATATGCGAACCGTGAACTTCCTGATGTTCAAGCTGGTTTTAGAAAAGGCAGAGGAACCAGAGATCAAATTGCCAACATCCACTGGATCATGGAAAAAGCAAGAGAGTTCCAGAAAAACGTCTATTTCTGCTTTATTGACTATGCCAAAGCCTTTGACTGTGTGGATCACAATAAACTGTGGAAAATTCTGAAAGAGATGGGAATACCAGACCACCTGACCTGCCTCTTGAGAAACCTATATGCAGGTCAGGAAGCAACAGTTAGTACTGGACATGGAACAACAGACTGGTTCCAAATAGGAAAAGGAGTACGTCAAGGTTGTATATTGTCACCCTGCTTATTTAACTTATATGCAGAGTACATCATGAGAAATGCTGGACTGGAAGAAACACAAGCTGGAATCAAGATTGCCGGGAGAAATATCAATAACCTCAGATATGCAAATGACACCACCCTTATGGCAGAAAGTGAAGAGGAACTAAAAAGCCTCTTGATGAAAGTGAAACTGGAGAGTGAAAAATTTGGTTGAAAGCTCAACATTCAGAAAACAAAGATCATGGCATCCGGTCCTATCACTTCATGGGAAATAGATGGGGAAACAGTGGAAACAGTGTCAGACTTTATTTTTTTGGGCTCCAAAATCACTGCAGATGGTGATTGTAGCCATGAAATTAAAAGACACTTACTCCTTGGAAGGAAAATTATGACCAACCTAGATAGCATATTCAAAAGCAGAGACATTACTTTGCCAACAAAGGTCCGTCTAGACAAGGCTATGGTTTTTCCAGTGGTCATGTATGGATGTGAGAGTTGGACTGTGAAGAAGGCTGAGCACCGAAGAATTGATGCTTTTGAACTGTGGTGTTGGAGAAGACTCTTGAGCGTCCCTTGGACTGCAAGGAGAGCTAACCAGCCCATTCTGAAGGAGATCAGCCCTGGGATTTCTTTGGAGGGAATGATGCTGAAGCTGAAACTCCAGTACTTTGGCCACCTCATGGGAAGAGCTGACTCATTGGAAAAGACTCTGATGCTGGGAGGGATTGGGGGCAGGAGGAGAAGGGGATGATAGAGGATGAGATGGCTGGATGGCATCACTGACTCGATGGACATGAGTCTGAGTGAACTCCGGGAGTTTGTGATGGACAGGGAGCCCTGGTTTATGATGGACAGGGAGCTGCGGTTCATGGGGTCGCAAAGAGTCGGACAAGACTGAGCGACTGAACTGAACTGATATGGAAAAACAGCCTGAAAAAGGATATCTATATCTATATATATCTGAATCAATTTGCTGTATACCTGAAATTAACACACACTGAAAATCAACTATACTTCAAAAAAAACAACAACAACAACAACACAGTATCTGTGTGCTTTAACTTAGCTTTGAAAAACCAGAATCACCTTTCATCCTTTCCCTTAACGTAAAATCTGCCCTTAATCCTCATCTAACCTCTGTCTTGTGTAAGTTCCTCCTTTTATATTTCTAGAGCCACTCCTCTGATTCAGAAGTCTGGAGCAGTCTCATCGCCGGAGATCTGGCACCAAGGTTGTATCTCTGAATTCAGGTGGAACTGGCCTTGACTTTCTGCTCCATTCCTTGTTATATACATGACCTTAAATTACTTAACCTCCTCTACTTCAGTTTCTTCATTTGAAAAAATGGCTATAATGGTGGCTTTTTCCCTCATAAGATCGTCACATAAGAGTAGGATAGTGTTTGCATGTAAATTAACCGCATACGAATAGCTGGGAGCAGAGTCTGGAGCTGGACTGCTTGGGTGAATGCTTCACAAATGTTAGCTAGTTCTGTGTCCTTGGGGAAACTGTATCACTAATCTATGACTCAGTTTTCTTATTTGAAAAATGGGGATAATGATAGTATTTACCTCACAGAGATTTAGTGAGAAATGAGCAAAGTGCTTCATAGCATCTGGTGTATTGTAAGTGCTGTACATGTGTTTCTTAATTTCAAAAATGCACACAAGACATGCTCAGTAATTGTTTTCCTACTGGTTATCCTTATTTTCACAGTGCATCAGTTCATCCCATCGATCTCTTATGAATCTTCCTAAAACACCGCTCTTAGGATTAGTTTGAATGGTGTGGCCACAAAGAACAAGCCACTAAGCAATAGCGGCTTAACCTATAGTGTATCTACTATTTGCTTAACTGGTCGTCTGGGAATAGGCAGTCCTGGAATTGACTCCGCAGTTCAATAATGTCGTCAAAGACCCAGGCTTCTTGAATCTTATCACTTAGCCATCATCTGTGAGTGTGAGAGATCATTTTTCAAGATTGCCGCTGAAGCTCTAAGCACTGTCTGTATCTGTACACAACAGAACTCACAGGGTGAGTTCAGCAAGGGGAACCAATGAAGGAGAGAGTATAATGCTTTTCCCTTTGTATATCTTTCTCTTTAAAAAAACTTATTTTCCCGGAGCACTCAGTAAATCTTCCTTACAAATCATTGCTCAGATTTCAGTTACATTGTCAGAGCTGGTAGTCTTCATCCCTTAAAACTGGGCCAACCAAAGTAAGGATGGCTATGGAAGGACATTAACAGTGTCTGGCCACACTTTAATCACGTCACTTTCTTGCCCTGCTTTAAATCTTTTCATGGCACCTCATTGCTTGCCAAAAAAGCCAGAGCCTTCCTAGTTAGTTATTGAAACTCCTCCTCCATGAGAGGTAGCACTTGCCACGGGCTCAGCTCCACAGGCCTCTTTCTTAAGTCTGTACTGGTGCTAAGCCATCCTACCAGCCATGAGCTACATGGCCTTATATTTCCCTGCCCTCCTCTTCCTAGGTTTTATTGTCTGTAAAAGTTTGTTAGTTCTCCCTTTCCAACCACCGTGGCATACATTCTTCACTGCTCATCTCTGCATGTGAACATGCAACCTTTCATTAAAGATACAGATCAAATGTCTTCTCCTCTACTAAAACCTTGTCTTATCTTCCAAAGCAGAAAGACTTTTCTTTCTTTCACATTCTTCGTGTTTTTTTATGTTATTTCAATATTCAAATATTAAGGCATTTTTGTTATGGAAAGGGGCTATATATTTTTCACCTTTGTGTCCCATTTCTGTTAGCCATACTTAATCATTATAATAACAAATATAAAACTATTTATTATTTACTACTTAATGGGCATGTAGGACATTGAGCACTTTACATGTATCCTCTCATCACACTAACCTTTTAAAAGTGTGATTATTTCCTTTTGAAGAGGAGTAAACTGAAGTTAGCGCTTCTCAGGTAGCGCTAGTGGTAAAGAACCTGCCTGCCGATACGGGAGAACTAAGAGATGTGGGTTCAATCCCTAAGTCAGGAAGATCCCCTGGAGGAGGGCATGGCAACCCACTCCAGTATTCTTGCCTGGAGAACCCCATAGACAGATGAGCCTGTCAGGCTACAGTTCATTGGGTCTCAGAGAGTCAGACATGAGTGAAGCAACTTAGCATACACACATGGAAATTGAAGTTAACGGAGATTTAGTAAGTTCCTTTAAGGCACCAGATTTTGAGTGGCTGTATTTAAGTATTCCGTGACCTATATTTTCAAACAATACACTGTGTGCCTCCATAATGTAATACTTCTTGAAGTAGTAAGTCTTCATTACATTTTTATTTAAATGAATGAAAAATATTTGTATAAATTGGTTAATAAATATCACCAGGCAGTATAATATGTACCCTGTTCCTACTTCTCCTTCCCTTGGATTAATCCCCCCTGCCAAATTGTATTTTTAATGTAGACTAAATTCCCTGGATACCTTCCCCATTCTTTCTCACATTGCTTTAGCTATGTAGTTTTTTATTCATTCAACAAAAACAAATGCCTGTATTAATTGAGCGTAAGTTGCTTGCCTGTGTCAAGCAGTGTAGTAAGTCATAATACTTTCAGCTTCATCTAGCCACTGCAACAGAAAACAGCTTAAACACATAGTTGTCTTTATTTATGTCCCTTAACATTTGGTAGGTATTTGCTAGGTGTGTGCAGCAGCTTATTGATGTTGGATCTCAGGATTGGTATCTCTGCAGTTTGCTAGAACTTTCCCTCCTGGATGCAGTCTGGATGCTGCAACTCCAGATATCACATCCTCTTACAACATACAGGAGATATTCCACATTTCTCATTATATCTTAAGGGTAGAATTGAATTACAAGCCTACTCCTAGATAGCTAGTTCCATCTTCCCTGAGATCAAGAATCTCCTGATAACTGAGCTAAATTAGCATCTGCTATATAACAGGAGAAGAGAAATAGTTTTCAGCCACCAACAAAATTTTTTTCCAAATGAGTAATACAGAAATGAATAAGAGGGGCATAACTCCTGTCTTGATGAAGCTGACTCCTAGCAAAGGTTTAAATTAAAACCTTTAATTTAAAAAAACAAAGCTAAACTGAAATTATACGTTGCTATGTGTGATGTTGTTGTTCTTGTTAGGTCACTAAGTCCTGTCAGATGATTTGTGATCTCATGGGTTGCAGTATGATAGGCTCCTCTACCCTCCACTATCTCCTTGAGTTTGCTCAAATTCACATCCATTGAGTCAGTGATGCTATCTAACCATCTCATCCTCTGCTGCCCCTTTTCTTTTTGTCTTCAGTCTTTCTGAGCATCATGGTCTTTTCTAGTGGGTTGACTCTTCACTATGTGGCCAAAGTACTGGAGCTTCAGTTTCAGCATTAGTCCATCCAATGAATATTGAAGGTTCATTTCCTTTAGGATGGACTTGTTGGATCTCCTTGCAGTCCAAGGGACTCTGAAGAGTCTTATCCAGCACCACAATTTGAAAACATCAATTTTTCAGCTCTCAGCCTTCTTTAGGGTCCAACTCTTACATCCATGCATGACTACTGGAAAAACCATAGCTTTGACTAGACGCATTTTTGTTGGCAATGTGATGACTCTGCTTTTTAATACGCTGTCTGGGTTGGTCATAACTTTCCTTCCAAGGAGCAAGCATCTTTTAATTTCATGGCTGCAGTCACCATTACAGTGATTTTGGAGCCGAAGAAAATAAAGTCAGCCACTACTTCCGCTTTCCCCCTTCTATTTGCATGAAGTTGTGGGACTGGATGCCATGATCTTAGTTTTTTGAATGTGGAGGTTTGTTTTTTTTTCAGCTTTAAACCAACTTTGTGATTTTTATTGATGGGCAACAACTGTATACTCCTAGCTATCGCTAACTGTGTACATTAGAAACGTGGCATCATAGAAGAGCGGACAGCAAAATAAGACAGCAGCCGGAGGGAAATACCAATCTTCATTATTTTGCTCCTTTTTCATTATGTGTACACAGAAGCATGAATGCACTTTGAAATCTTTTAATGACAATAAAATTACAATCACCTTTCTATGTGACTGACATTGTAACTCCAAATATTTGATCTGCCATGTGTATGTAAGCAGCTTCTCCTTGCACAATTATTAAAATGTATTTTTCCTGTTAGGAACCAGCAACTTTTTTTGTGTTTGTTTATCTTTTGAAGAACTATTTCTTCTCTGGTAACTGGCTTGTTTTTGTCATTGATCAAAAACTAAAGGGTGAGGGATGAAAGTGTGATGGATTTAAAAATTTATCTTTTTTAAGGAAAGATAAAATTCATTTTCACAAATTTACAATTGTTGTTGCTGGTGCAGGACTTACTCTACTATGCAATTAGACTGGGAATCAAACGCAAGTTACCCTTCTTACTCAGAAATCACCATTATTTCAGAAATGGGTTTCTCATGTATTTTCTTGAATCAAGTGACAGTCTGTTTCACCAGATGATTTTGATTTGGAAGCTAGAAGTCAGTGGAAGCTATGCTGTGTACAAACCACAAGGCGTCTCCTTTCACTCTAGCCCATTTTTGCGATAAGGAGAAAGAGTCTGTCCTTTAAGAGCCACTAAAGAGAAGAGGGGAGGTGGTGAGAGCGGAGCCTACAAGCAGCCCGGGCGCGGCTACAGCAGGTCCACGCAGCTGTGGTGCGAGGAGGCAGGCTGTGCGCTCTGCGGTGGGCGTCGCTCCTGCTGCTGGCTGCTGGCCTTGACCGTCGGGCTGATCACCGTGACCATCTGGCTGATCACCGTGACCATCTGGCTGATCACCGTCACAGTCTGCTCTTCAGTGTGCCTCCAGCCGTTGAGCCTGATCTGGGAGATGTCCTGTGGCAGCCTGTGGCGCTGCCGCAGTGGTGGTAGACCACTGCAAACAGCCTATAGGCTCTGTGGCATTTAAAGTTCTTATTTTTAAGCCCCGGAGAGAGCAGTCTTAGTTACTAATTTCCAAGTCTGCAGGATATTCAGCATTTCTGATGAGCTTCTGACAGCCCCCAGTCTTGTACACGAACCGTTGGAGGTGCAGCAGGAGCACAAGATGGAGCTTTTCCAGAGTCACTCTCCAGCTGATCTCCACCTCTTGTTCAGTTTTGGTGGTGTCACCCTGGACAGACTCTCTGGCCACCAGGCTCCCCAGTGCATCCTGGACAGTGCATATCTTGTTGGACTGGATTTCCAGATGCAGATTGAAGAGCAGCTGCCCAGTGGCAGACTCTTTTGAACTCTGCTGGTAAACCACAGACCTGATGTGTCCACCAAAAAATGTCAGCGATAGGGGTCTGAACAAAGGCAGCCTGGTGAGTGACTGAGGTCTTGTTTCTGGGGCCTGCTTACTCCCACTTGTCCTCACTTCCTTCTTCTGGTTTTTCCTGCTCCTCTTTGTTCACTGAATGGCTTTTGGGTCCACTGGAAACAGTAAGGTTTTCATTATTTGGTGATAGAAGTTTCTTTTGGTTCTGCATTTCCTCATGGAGTCCATTTAGAATGAAACCTGAGTACTCCTCAGCATCTTCTTGCCCATCCTTCTCAGACAGGCTCCACTTGATCACCATCAGGAGTCTACAAATATACGTGGGTTCAAAGGCAGCTCTGGGGCAGATATCCCTCATGATTTTATCCCCAAGACCTTGTCTGGGTTTTGGAGGTACTGGCATATTAGTAAACTCATTCATTAGCTAAACAAAGCTGTCTGTCATGGGTGTGGATGTACAAGGGCTTTGCACTTTTAAATACAGAGGAATGAACTTCATCAGGTGATATAATGGTGGGCAAGCTACCAACGCCTGCAGTGTGGCTTTGATGTAGCACCAATTTCCTTTGTAGATCAGCCCGCAGGGTTGCAACGACACTGGTTTATGAATCAGGGTGGTGTTCTCCAGGAACTCTGCAATCTTTAGGGCTTTGGGATCCTCTGAAACTGGAACCAGCCCTTCCTTGACTTCTGCCTGCTTTTCAGAGATGAAGGGAAATGTGGTGGAAGGGGAATTCTTAGTTTCCACAGAAACCACAGGCGAGGAGGAGGAAGACAGTTGGAATCATGAAAAAGACTGGCCCATGACTTGGTGGGCTGACTGGTGGGCACTGTGCCCGCTGCAGAGGCTGGGGCATCCACAGGAGGTGGGGTGCTCTAGGCCTTGGTGGGGCTGAGTTCGAGCTCTCCATGGTGTGCAACTCCACCCCACTGGCAGCTGTGCCCTCAACCAAGGATTCAAGTATTTGGCCCTTAGCAACTCCAAGGCTCTCAGTAGTCTCAGTCCCCATGGAGGGTGAGCCACAGCTGTCCTCAACAGGGTGTCCCTGCTGGGAGTCAGCCCCGGGGCAGCCCTCAAGCTGCTCTGCAGTCCTGGTCCCGCCGTCCAGGGCTCGGGGAAAGCCTCAGTAAGGCGCGGCATCACTGACAAAGTCTGTGGTGTCCTGAGGGCTGCCCCAAGTCCGGGGGTGGGGCGCTGAGGGCACATTCCCCATCAAGTCTGCATCCTTGGCTCCTACACTGTTGCAGACTGCTGGGCCAGGTGACCACTGACCAGGCCTTCTACCGAAGGCCTGCCCTCGGCACTTTCAAGTGACTGTAATATCCAGGAGGATGTTTTTTCTTCTTTTTGCACTTCCTTTCTACCGCACAGTTGCACTCATCTCATATGCTAGCAAAGTAATGCTCAAAATTCTCCAAGCCAGGCTTCAACAGTACATGAACTGTAAACTTCCAGATGTTCAAGCTGGTTTTAGAAAAGGCAGAGGAACCAGAGATCAAATTGCCAACATCTGCTGGATCATTGAAAAAGCAAGAGAGTTCCAGAAAAACATCTATTTCTGCTTTATTGACTATGCCAAAGCCTTTGACTGTGTGGATCACAATAAACTGTGGAAAATTCTGAAAGAGATGGGAATACCAGACTGCCTGACCTGCCTCTTGAGAAAGCTTTATGCAGGTCAGGAAGCAACAGTTAGAACTGGACATGGAACAACAGACTGGTTCCAAATAGGAAAAGGAGTACATCAAGGCTGTATATTGTCACCCTGCTTATTTAACTTATATGCAGAGTACATCATTAGAAACGCTGGACTGGAAGAAGCACAAGCTGGAATCAAGATTACCGGGAGAAATATCAATAACCTCAGATATGCAGATGACACTACCTTGATTGCAGAAAGTGAAGAAGAGCTAAAAAGCCTCTTGATGAAAGTGAAAGAGGAGAGTGAAAAAGTTGGCTTAAGACTCAACATTCAGAAAACTAAGATTGTGGAATCTGGTTCCCTTAATTCATGGGAAATAGATGGGGAAACAGTGGAAACAGTGTCAGACTTTATTTTTTTGGGCTTCAAAATCACTGCAGATGGTGATTGCAGCCATGAAACTAAAAAACGCTTACGCCTTGGGAAAAATAGTTATGACCAACCTGCTAAGTCACTTCAGTCGTGTCCGACTCTGTGCGACCCTATAGATGGCAGCCCACCAGGCTCCCCCGTTCTTGGGATTCTCCAGGCAAGAACACCAAGTGGGTTGCCATTTCCTTCTCCAATGCATGAAAGTGAAAAGTGAAAGTGATGTCGCTCGGTCGTGTCCGACCCTCAGCAACCCCATGGACTGCAGCCCACCAGGCTCCTCCGTCCATGGGATTTTCCAGGCAAGAGTACTGGAGTGGGGTGCCATTGCCTTCTCCAACTTAGACAGCATATTAAAAAGCAGAGACATTACTTTGCCAACCAAGGTCCGTCTAGTCAAGGCTATGGTTTTTCTGGTTGTCATGTATGGATGTGAGACTTGAACTGTAAAGAAAGCTGAGCACCAAAGAATTGATGCTTTTGAACTGTGCTGTTGGAGAAGACTCTTGAGAGTCCCCTGAACTTCAAGAAGATCCAACCAGTCCATCCTAAAGGAAATCAGTCCTGGGTGTTCATTGGAAGGACTGATGTTAAAGCTGAAACTCCAATATTCTGGCCACCTGATTCAAAGAACTGACTCATTGGAAAAGACCCTGATGCTGGGAAAGATTGAAGGCAGGAGGAGAAGGGGATGACAGAGGATGAGATGGTTGGATGGCATCACTGACTCGATGGACATGAGTTTGAGTAAGCTCCAGGAGTTGATGATGGACAGGGAGGCCTGGGGTGTTGCAGTCCATGATGTTGCAAAAAGTCGAACACGACTGAGTGACTGAACTGAACTGAACTGTCCAAGACCCCCCTAAATGCCTTCGTTCTCTATAACTTCTTCCTTGGCATGAGAGCTGCCGTCCAGGGCAAGGGCAAGGCCCGAGTACTGGCAGTCGGCAGAGCTGTAGTTCACTTCTTTATCAATGTCATAAGGGAGTTTTTTGGAAGTTGTGCAGCTAAGGACAAATTCAGGGCCCTGAGGATTCAATGTGCTTGAAATACTGTAGTTGGGAGTTCTCGGCAAAGTGTCACTGGGTTCAATTACTTCATTAACTACATATTCAATTCTCTGATAGTTGTGTCCATCAGGGAGGTTACCAGCGGCCTGTGCGCCACACAGAACTGTCCCACCGTGTGGAGGAAGCTCCACTGAAGCATGAAGAGTCACAGAGAACTGATTGAATTCATCAGGGCTAAAATCTCCAAAAATATACTGGAGGTTGCAGAGGGTCCTGGTGGTCCCTTTCAGTAGCCCTCAGTGATCATCCAACTCCTCATGCTGCTTCCCCCTGAATGTTGAGTTTCAAGCTAGCTTTCTCACTCTCCTCTTTCACCATCAAAAGGCTCCCTAGTTCCTCTTCACTTTCTGCCATTTGAGTGGTATCATCTGCATATATGAGGTTGCTCATATTTCTGTTGGCAATCTTGATTCCAGCTTGTGATTCATCCAACCTGATGCTTCTCATGATGTATTCTGCACAGAAAGACTTTCCTGTAGCTCCTACGGTAAAGAATCTGCCTGCCACGCAGGAAACCAGGGTTCGATTCCTGGGTTGGGAAGTTCCTCTGGAGAAGGGAATGGCAATCCACTCCAGTATTATTGCCTGGTGAATTCCATGGACAGAGAAGCCTGGTGGGCTACAGTTCATGGGGTCGCAAAGAGTCAGACATGACTGAGCAACTAACATACATACATACTCTGCATAGAAGTTAAACAAGCAGGGTGACAATATACGGCTTTTCATACTCCTTTCCCAATCTTGAACCATTTTTTTGTTCCATGTCTGGTTCTAACTGCTGCTTCTTGACCCACAGACAGGTTTCTCAGGAGACAGGTAAGGTGGTCTAGTATTCTCATCTCTTAAAGAATTTTCCAAAGTTTGTTGTGATCCACAAAGGCAAAGGTTTTAGCATAGTCAATGAAGCAGAAGTAGATGTTTTTCTGGAATTCCCTTGCTTTCTCTATGAGCCAACAATTGTTGGCAATTTGATCTCTGGTTTCTCTGCCTTTTCTAAACTCAGCTTGTGCATCTGGAAGTTCTTGGTTCATGCGCTGCTGAAGCCTAACTTGAAGGATTTTGAGCATTACCTCACTAGCATGTGAAATGAGTGCAGTTGTATGGTAGTCTGCACTTTCTCTGTGCCAGGGACTCAGCTTTGGACGTTTGTTTGAGGAAACTTGTTCTCAAAGCATTGTTCCAGATGAGCAGTGTCAGCATCACTTAGAAACTTGTCAGTTTCTAAACTCTGTAGCCCCAACACAGACCTACTGAGACAGAAGTTCTGAGGATGGGGGCAAGCAGTGTGTGTTTTCCTCAGCCCTCCAGCGGTCCTGATCATGCTCAAGTTTGAGAACCATTGTTACAGGAGAAACAGGAGACATAAAAGGAAGAGACACAAGCACCTGAGTATCTACATGGAATAAAGCTGGACATAGGAATCTGGAGCTCAGGAGAGAGTTTCGGTGGGAGATGATCAACTTAGAGTGTTATTCGAAGCTACGGGAACAGGTGAGATAACCTAGGGAGAAAGTCAAAGAAGGAGATGAAGCCTGATCACTGAGGCATGGGAAACTCCAATATTTAGAGAAAGGGAAGAAGAAGAGGAGCCGGAAAGGGAGTCTGAGGAGTGGGGACAGGAACGCTCGAGGGTAAACTAACAGTGAGGTCATGGAAGTTAAGAGGCAAAAGCGCTTCAGAGAGGAAGCTGGAGCCTCCTCTGCACAATGCAGAACCTCTCTCCTTTCCACTGAGCGCCAGCAATATCTTGTTGGAGAAGTTACCCTGACTCAAGTGTGGGGTCTGACTGAGTTAAGTAACCCCTGCACCAATATTTGGTACAGGAATGAATCTGAGGCCTAATTTTGGCCAGTAGATTGGAGAAATGTACTGGTGACGTCTGTGAAAATCCTTCCTTTTTTAGACAGAGAACAACAGGAAGCTAGTGTCTATCTCTCGTTGGATGTAAATAATATAGCCCTAGTTATTACTGAAGGCCATATCATGACAACAAAGGGCCAGGATGGCATCATTTTAAGACAATCAGTTCAGTTCAATTCAGTCGCTCAGTCGTGTCCGGCTCTTTGCGACCCCATGAATCGCAGCATGCCAGGCCTCCCTGTCCATCACCGACTCCCAGAGTTCACTCAAACTCATGTCCATCGAGTCGGTGATGCCATCCAGCCATCTCATCCTCTGTCGTCCCCTTCTCCTCCTGCCCCCAATCCCTCCCAACATCTGAGTCTTTTGCAATGAGTCAACTCTTCGCATGAGGTGGCCAAAGTACTGGAGCTTCAGCTTTCGCATCATTCCTTCCAAAGAAATCCCAGGGCTGATCTCCTTCAGAATGGACTGGTTGGATCTCCTTGCAGTCCAAGGGACTCTCAGGAGTCTTTTCCAACACCACAGTTCAAAAGCATCAATTTTTCGGCGCTCAGCTTTCTTCACAGTCCAACTCTCACATCTGTACATGACAACCAGAAAAACCATAGCCTTGACTAGACGGACCTTTTTTGGCAAAGTAATGTCTGCTTTTCAATATGCTATCTACTTTGGTCATAACTTTTCTTCCAAGGAGTAAGCGTCTTTTAATTTCATGGCTGCAGTCACCATCTGCAGTGATTTTGGAGCCCCCCAAAATAAAGTCTGACACTGTTTCCACTGTTTCCCCATCTATTTCCCATGAAGTGATGGGACCAGATGCCATGATCTTCATTTTCTGAATGTTGAGCTTTAAGCCAATTTTTTCACTCTCCTCTTTCACTTTCATCAAGAGGCTCTTTAGTTCTTCTTTACTTTCTGCCGTAAGGGTGGTGTCATCTGCATATCTGAGGTTATTGATATTTCTCCCGGCGATCTTGATTAAATGTCCTTATTTATAAAATGAAGAGATGCTAGTACCTACGTCACAGAGAATGGAGTTGGCATTTTGGACACTCATGTAAAGAAATTAAAGGAACTAAAGCTCTTGATGACATGATTGAGCTGCCAAATCACCCAAAGCAAACTTTCTGTTTGTAAGCTAATACATTTCGTTGTTTCGTCAGTTTAATTTAGGATTTCTATTTCTTGTAGCTGGAAGCAGCTTATCTGATACAGTGATATATGAAGGCTATTTCTATTTTTAATTGTCAGAAAGTCTCTGATTTATTACAAATTCTCAAGAAAGATTATTTGTATGACGTATTGTTCAATGAATGTTGTAAAGTACTTTTCTAATGAAAGGAAATCTGCAATCTAATCTTATAAAACAACAGCAAAAAAAAAAAAACAGTTTAGGAATAATAGATTAAGTATTTTACTTATCTTAGAACGATATATATTTCCTATTAATGTATTCTTCTACAATTCAAGTCATATATTAATATTAAAACCTCTATGGAACTAATTTCTTGAACTCTCATTTGACAGAAAAAAATGCAAATATTGAAAGTTTATGTCCTATCCTTCCTTTAACTTTGAGTAATTGTATGGACTGAAAATTAGGTTTACGAAAAGAAGATCTTGAATTTTCAATATGCAAAACACTATAAACATGAATATGCATATAAAGTCAATGGTTTGACTGGTTGAAATATTGATATCTTAATAGCATTAAGAAAACTGATCTATTAAAATACAATGAAAGTTAATACTTCAAATTAATTTTATTTACTACTGGAACACTAGAGGAGGTGGTACAAAGAATGTAAGAATGCTAATCTAGAAATCAGGAGCTTTTTGTATTAGTTCCTTCCCTCCCACCAGGTGTGTAGTCTCAGATAGATAATTAACCTCTTCTTTCCTTATCGAAGGGATTCCTGCCCACAGTAGTAGATATAATGGACTTCTGAGTTAAATTCACCCATTCCAGTCCATTTTAGTTCGCTGATTCCTAGAATGTCGACATTCACTCTTGCCATCTCCTGTTTAACCACTTCCGATTAGCCTTGATTCATGGACCTAACAATCAAGGTCCCTATGCAATATTGCTCTTTACAGCATTGGACCTTGCTTCTATCATCAGTCACATCCACAACTGGGTAGTGTTTTTGCTTTGGCTCCATCCCTTCATTCTTTCTGGAGTTATTTCTCCACTGATCTCCAGTAGCATATTGGGCACCTACCATCCCAGGGAGTTCCCCTTTCAGTATCCTATCATTTTGCCCTTTCACACTGTTCATGGGGTTCTCAAGGCAAGAATACTGAAGTGGTTTGCCATTCCCTTCTCCAGTGGACCACATTCTGTCAGACCTCTCCATCATGACCCACCTGTCTTGGGTGGCCCCACACGGCATGGCTTAGTTTCATTGAGTTAGACAAGGCTGTTGTCCTAGTGTGATTAGATTGACTAGTTTTCTGTGATTATGGTTTCAGTGTGTCTGCGCTCTGATGCCCTCTTGCAACACCTACTGTCTTACTTGGGTTTCTCTGACCTTGGACGTGGGGTATCTCTTCACGGCTGCTCCAGCAAAGTGTGGCCACTCCTCCTTACTTTGGACGAGGGGTATCTCCTCACCGCGGCCCCTCCTGACCTTGAATGTGGAGTAGCTCCTCTAGGCCCTCCTGCGCCCGTGCAGCCACAGCTCCTTGGACCTGGGGTTGCTCCTCTCCGCCGCCGCCCCTGGCCTTGGGTGGGGGGTGGCTCCTCTTGGCTGCTCCTGCGCTGTCGCAGCCTGGCACTCTCGGCCGCTGCCCCTGATCTGGGACGTGTGGTAGCTCGTCTTGGCCGCTGTCCCTCGGGAATGGGGTCCTCCCAGCTTCTTCCCATGACCTCGGATGTGGGGTAGCTCCTCTCGCCCGCTCTTGTGAAGAAAGCTGAGCGCCGAAGAATTGACACTTTTGAACTGTGGTGTTGAAGAAGACTCTTGAGAGTCCCTTGGACTGCAAGGAGATCCAACCAGTCCATTCTGAAGGAAATCAGCCCTGGGATTTCTTTGGAGGGAATGATGCTGAAGCTGAAACTCCAGTACAACCAGTCCATTCTGAAGGAGATCAGCCCTGGGATTTCTTTGAAGGGAATGATGCTAAAACTGAAACTCCAATACTTTGGCCACCTCATGCAAAGAGCTGACTCATTGGAAAAGACTCTGATGCTGGGAGGGATTGGGGGCAGGAGGAGAAGGGGACAACAGAGGATGAGATGGCTGGATGGCATCACTGACTCCATGGATGTGAATCTGAGTGAACTCCGGGAGTTGGTGATGGACAGGGAGGCCTGGCGTGCTGTGATTCATGGGGTCGCAAAGAGTCGGACACGACTGAGCAACTGAACTGAACTAAACAGAATATTTATGCCATTCTGCATATGCATTACAAATTCCTTACCCATTTGTCTGTTGATGGACATCTAGGTTGCTTCCATGTCCTAGCTATTGTAAACAGTGATGCAATGAATATTGTGTCTCTTTTAATTCTGGTTTCCTTGGTGTGTGTGCCCAGAAGTGGGATTGCTGTGTTGTATGACAGTTGTATTTAAGTTTTTAAAGGAATGTTCACACTATTCTCCAGAGTGGCTGTACCAGTATGCATTCCCACCAACAAAAAGGTTCCCCTTTCTCTACACCTTCTCCAGAGTTTACTGTTTGCAGACTTTTTGATGGCAGCCATTCTGACCGACATGAGATGATAAATTATTGTGGTTCTGATTTGTATTTCTTTAATAATGAGTGATGTTGAGCATCTTTATATGTGTTTATTATAAAGGCTCATTTCTATAAACATGTTCTATGTAATCTACTCTACTTATAATTCCAAATTGGTAACTGTTTTTGATTTGTAACAGTCTCTTTCAAATATTTCTATTTCAAATTATTTACTAGGATCAGGTAGAAAGCTTCCATATGGATGAGTTTTAATTAAAATACCCGTGTGCCATGCACCAGAAAAGCATATTTTAAAAAGTGCAAACTGACTATCACAATGAAAAAAATTCCCTCTTTCTGGTGGCTAGAAACAGGACTAAGATGAAGCATGATTCTAAAACCAGCAATGTTTTTCATAAATCATGAGATTATCATTAACAACATTCTTATTAAAAATACCACTATGATGTTCTTGTTTGTAGTGTGTAAGGGCTGCATCAGCAGGGTTAGTTTTGTGGTGTGAAGTGCTTAGTGTTCCATTTGTCCTGCAGGGTCTTCTATGACAAACATGCTTCATCCATCCAACAACCAAAGTCAGCCATATGCAAATGTGGGCAACAATGATGATTTTCTACATATGTTTCTGGATATTAATAGATAAATGTTATATTTATTTCCTTTAATCTATTGTTGGTTACCTTTAGCTCTTTTTTCATCTCCTCTACAACAAAAACATATACTATAAATTACTATTAATTTGGGGCATTTTCTTAGTAAATTCTTTGTCTTCTCTAATGTTAAAAGGCAATAGTAGCACTTAACCTTTGGCTTAATAAATATGATTCAATCGAGTTAAACTGCTGTTCTCCCAGAACTTAAAAAGTAAAATACCAATATAAATATGTGGTAATTATCACCAGAACTGTTCATTTTTAACTATTAAATTTAAACAAAGAGCAATTGCTGTTTGTTCATGCAAAACAAACAGTGCCTGCTTAAGATCTTTTTGATTAATTTGTCTCTCTGTGTGCAGATCCAAGAGAAAGCATCGCCTTGGCCTCAGCACACACATCTATGAAATGGAAAAAGCTTTGCTGTCCCAGTCAATGGTTAGGATTTTCCCAAAGCAGGGGTTTAGTGGTAAACAGTGGAGTGGGGGGAAGTCCAAATCCTGGTGAACAGGCCAACATACCCAGGGTCTGGCAAATGCAGCCTAGTTCTAGGACCGACATCAGGAAAAAAGGAGGTGCTTTGCTATTGGTCTTCCCTAGTGACTCAGTTGGTAAAGAATCTGCCTGCAATGCAGGAGACCTGGGTCAGGAAGATCCTCTGGAAAAGGAAATGGCAACCCACTCTGGTACTCCTGCCTGGAGAATTCCATGGACAGAGGAGGCTGGCAGGCTATGGTCCATGGGATCACAAAGAGTCAGACACGACTGTAAGACTAACTTTTACTTTTTGCTATTGGGGGAAGGCAGCTGAATAGGTGAGAAGAGGAACTTATAAGATATCAGACCGGATCATTCTAGAAACTGTATCCAAAGCATGTATAATGAGAAAGAGGAAACTTCATAACCCAGAACTCCTGGCAGAGGCACTGCTGTGAGTACCAGGGCAGACTGGAGTGTGCTCAGCACATCGGGTCCCCTGGGAGGACACCAGGTGGTGAAAAGGCAGAGGGGCCCAGACAGTGACGGCTGCATGGAGACCCTCGTGTTTCCAGACCCTCCCAGCATGAAGTAAAAATCCACAGACCATCACAGCCTATTTCATTTGGTTGGATTTCTTGTAGAAACTGGTGTAAAGGGAGAGATGGATGTTAAACCTTCTGAGAGGGTTAGAGGCTGTGGGGAACCAAAGGGAGGGTCCAGATAGGCACTGGCCTGTGGGTAGGAATTCCCACTATCTGAGAGGGAGGAAGCCCTGGCTGACCCCTTGGTTACATGAAAGAGATGAAGCAGGTACTATCTGCTATAACTCATGTTACCAGTGTCAGCACTCAAGAGAGGGCAGGCTGGGTCCAGTCTCCTGGAGCAGGTCTGGCGGGAGTGAGGTAACAGACAGATCCCGGTGCTGGTGGGAGACCCTGTATGGGGACCCAGGGCTCTGACCAGGGTGAGTCAAACTGAGCATGTGAGTGGGTATCCATGTGTGGGAGGTGTTGACCAGGACATAGGAATCTTAGAAACCCAAGCAGAATAAGCCAGCTGGGCAGCTTTACCTGCAGTTACTTAGAGGGTTCTCCTAAAGGATTCACAGGCTCATTGACCAACTCTGTCTCTGGCTTAAATATTTCACATTCTACTGATTCTTTGGATGAAAAAACTGATATGCAGGTTCAATATCATCTTATTTAATTTTGAAGCACTGCAGAGACATGAGGAGTCATCAAGACCATCTTGAAAGAGCCTAAGACAGAAACAGGAATTGACATCACATCAATATGGAAATGGACAGAGCGTGATGTCTGATTGGAGGGCATCACAGTGAGCAGGGGGCTACTCTTGGTTGCAGTGTTTGGGCTTCTCATCGTGGTGACTTCTCTTGTTGTGGAGCATGGGCTCTAGTCACATGGGTTTCAGTAGTTGTGGCCTGCAGGCTCAGTAGTTGTGGCTCCCAGGACATAGAGCACAGGCTCAATAGTTGTGGTACACAGGCTTAGTTGCTCTGCAACCTGTGGAATTCTCCTGGACCAAGGATCGGACCCATGTCCCTTGCATTGGCAGGCAAACGCCTATCCAATGCACAACCAGGCAAGCCCAAGAACAGATACGTTTTGAGAGCAGTTTAGAGCACAGTCATACATAACTCCCAACCCTGATCTAAAAAGAGCTTGTGTCATGGTATCGAGGAAGGGGCACTGTATTGGTTATTTACTGCTGCATAACAAAGTATGACAAAATTATTGACTTAAAAATATTTATTATTTCACAGTTTGTATGGATCAGAAACTTGGACATGGCTTACTTAATTGAGGCCTCTGTTTCAAGGTTTGCAATCAAGGTATCAGCTGGGCTGCAGAACTCTCAAGGCTCAGCTGGTGAATATCCAGTTCCATATTCACTCAGTTGATATTGACAAGATTCAGTTTCTTGTGGACTGTTGGCCAGAGGAAGCCCTCAATTTCTTGCAATGTGGGCCTCTTCCTAGGGCAACTGACAACATGGTGTCTAGCATCTATCAGAATGAGGAAGAGGGAGCAAGAGGAGACAAGCAAATCAGAAATTGGAGTCTTTTATAACCTAGCCTTGGAAGTGGCATTCCATCATTTGCTAGCACATGTCACAGGTCCAGCCCACTCTCAAGAGTCCAGCCCACCCTCACACACACATAGGTGGAGAGTTGGGGATCAGTTTATAAGCTGTTTAGCACAAGCAGTAAAACACAGAACAATGAGCTCCATTAAAAATCTTTCAGTCTGGGGAAACATCAAAGGTGGATTCTGAAGTTGTAGGCAAAAGGGAGCATGAAAGCCTGGGTAAAAGGAGATTCCTTCTGTTTAGGCATCAACAGTGAGGGAATGAGAACATATTCCAGAAGGTGGCAAAGTAGAAACACTGGTGGGATTTCTCAAGAAACATGTGAGACATCTGTTGGGCAAAGAATTATAAGATTAAAATCCACTTTTCTGTTAATGGTTCATTAATCAGAATTCTTTTGCATCTTGAAAA
Organism: Bubalus kerabau; assembly: GCF_029407905.1. Taxonomy (NCBI): domain Eukaryota; kingdom Metazoa; phylum Chordata; class Mammalia; order Artiodactyla; family Bovidae; genus Bubalus; species Bubalus kerabau. Next base: position 2,729,278 of record NC_073635.1, on the reverse strand, counting down.
TCTAGGGGGTTAGAAGTCACAGCTGGATGCAGGCTCTCTCCACAAGGATCTTATATACAGCTTCTGAGAGTTCCCAACTCTCATCCTCCTGTTTAATAATCCCCCAATATTTCTGTCTGTAACGTACACCCAAGCCACAAAAGGACTGGTTGTCCTAACTTCTGTTACATGCCCATTACACAGCACCATCACTTTGCCGACAAAGGTCTGTACAGTCAAAGTTATGGTTTTTCCAGTAGTCATGCATGGATGTGAGAGTTGAACCATAAAGAAGGCTGAAGTGAAGTGAAATGAAAGTAGCTCAGTTATGTTTGATTCTTTGTGACCCCATGGACAATTATAGAGTCCATGGAATTCTCCAGGCCAGAATACTGGAGTGGGTAGCCATTCCCTTCTCCAGGGGATCTTTCCAACCCAGGGATCGAACCCAGGTCTCCCGCATTGCAGGCGGATTCTTTACCAGCTGAGCCTCAAGGGAAGCCCAAGAATACTGGAGTGGGTAGGCTATCCCCTCTCCAGCAGATCTTCCCAACTCAGTAATCAATCAGGGTCTCCTGCATCGAAGGCGGATTTTTAAGAACTAGGCTGAGCACCGAAGAACTGATGCTTTTGAACTGTGGTGTTGGAGAAGACCCTTGAGAGTCCCTTGGACTGCAAGGTGATCAAACCAGTCTATCCTAAAGGAAATCAATCCTGAATATCCATTGGAAGGACAGATGCTGAAGCTGAAGCTCCAATATTTCGGTCACCTGTTGTGAAGAGCTGACTCATTAGAAAAGACCCTGTTGCAGCAAAAGATTGAAGGCAAGAAGAGACAGGGACAACAGAGGATACGATGGCATCACCAACTCAATGGACATGAGTTTGAGCAAGCTCTGGGAGATGGTGATGAACAGGGAAGCCTGGAGTGCTACAATCCATGTGGTCACAAAGAGTCGGACAGGACTGAGTGACTGAACCGTTACAACAACAGCAGAGCCAATCATTGTGTCCAGTAGGGTGCAGTGTCATGACTGGCCTACCTGGAGACTCATCTTACTTGTAGAACTAAAGGCTGAGGGTACTGCTTGCAGTCATTCATACAGTCCCCCAGATATTTCCACTTTCCTTCCAAGCACACAGTAGGGTTGCAATTCTCTTTCATTGGGATAACTCATGGCCATGTGACTTTGACCAATGAAAGGGAGCAGAAGGGATGGATGTCACTTTAAAAAATAACATTCTTATTGAGATGTAATTCACAAACCATAAAATACACTCTCTTAAATTGTACAGTTCAGTGGTTTTCAGTATATTCACAGAGTTGTTCACTTATCTCCTCCATCTGGTTCTGGGAAGTTTTCATCACTCCAAAGTGAAACCTAGTTCAGCAGCAGTTGCTCTATCACCAGCCCCTGTCCAATGCTAATTTATTTTCTGTCTCTACAGACTTGCCTATTCCGGATGCTTCATACAATGTGTGGCCTTTCATGACTGGCTTCTTTCAATGAACATAATGATTCCAAGGTCATCCCAGTTGTAGTAGAATCAGTATTTCACTCCTTTCTATGGTTGAGTAATATTTCAGTGTATGGATTTACTGCATTCTGTTTATCCATTCATTCACTGATGGACATTTTGGTTGTCTCCACTGTTAGCTGTCATGAATAATGCCGCTATGAACATTTGTTTACAGGTTTTTGTTCTTTTCATTTCTTTTGCATATATACTCAGGAGTGAGATTGCTGGGTAATGTGGTAACTCTATGTTTATCTTTTTGAGGAACTGCTAAGCTGTTTTCTAAAGCAGCTGAACTATTTTACATTCCCACCAGCAGGGTATAAGTGTTTCAGTTTCTCCACCAACACTTATAATTTTCTGTCTTTTAAATTTATCTATCCTTGTGCGCACCTTGTTGCTATTTTGGTTTGCATTTCTTTAATGACTAAAGACGTTGAATGTCTTTTCATGTGCTTGTTGGTCATTTATACATTTCTTTGGAGAAATGTCTTTTTAAATCATTTGCCCATTTTTAACTGGATTGTCTTTTTATTGTTGAGTGTTGAGTTCTTTATATATTCTGGATACAGGCCCCTTGTCAGACATACTGTCTGCATATATGTTCTCACATTGCTTCGTTGTCTTTTCACTTTCTTGAAGATCAAAGTTTTTCATTTTAATGAAGTCTAATTTTATTTATTTTTTTCTTTTGTGTCATAAAGAAGGAAACATTTTTGTTAGTGTCATACATACCTGAGATCATGAAAATTTAATCCCATTTTAAGAGTCTTATAATTTTAGCTTTTGATTTAATTTTGCATGTTACTTTTACATTTTTATTTTATATTTTACATTTAGTTTACATTTAGGTCTATGATCCATTTTGGATTAATTTTTCTATACAATATGAGGTAGTTATTCAACTTTATTCTTTTTTATGTGAGTATGTAATTATCTCAACACCATGTTAAAAAGACCATTTTTCTTTTTTTTTTTAATTTTATTTTATTTTTAAACTTTACAATATTGTATTGGTTTTGCCAAATATCGAAATGAATCCGCCACAGGTATTCACGTGTTCCCCATACCATTCGTCCCAGTGCACCAGTCCCAAGCATCCAGTATTGTGCATCGAACCTGGACTGGTGACTCGTTTCATACATGATAGTATACATGTTTCAATGCCATTCTCCCAAATCGTCCCACCCTCTCCCTCTCTCACAGAGTCCATAAGACTGTTCTATACATCAGTGTCTCTTTTGCTGTCTCATATACAGGATTATCATTACCATCTTTCTAAATTCCATATATATGTGTTAATATACTGTATTGGTGTTTTTCTTTCTGGCTTACTTCACTCTGTATAATAGGCTCCAGTTTCATCCATCTCATTAGAACTGATTCAAATGAATTCTTTTTAATGGCTGAATAATACTCCATTGTGTATATGTACCATAGCTTTCTTATCCATTCATCTGCTGATGGACATCTAGATTGCTTTCATGTCCTGGCTATTATAAACAATGTTGCGATGAACATTGGGGTACATGTGATAAAAATACCATTTTTCAAATTGATAATAAGTGTGAAGATTTAATTTTGGGTTCTCAATTCAGTTTTATTGATGTTTAGCCTTCTGCTAGTAAATATGTGTACTTCCTTAGTAAGTTTTTCAAAGAATAATTTTTAATTTAATAATTTTAATAAATAATTTATTTATTTGTTTTTGGTTGCACTGGGTCTCTGCTGTGTTGCACAGTCTTTCTTTAGTTACAGGGAGGGGGCTACCCTTTGTGTGTTGCGCTGGCTTCTCACTGCAGTGGCTTCTCTCCTTGGAGCACAGGCTCTAGGTGTGAGGGCTTCAGTAGTTGCAGCGTGCAAGCTCAGCGGTTGTGGCACACCAGCTTGGTTTTCCCACAGCATGGGGAATCTTCCTGGCCAGGGACTGAGCCCATGTTCCCTGCATTGGCAGGTTGATTCTACCCACTGTGCCACCAGGAAACTTAGCAAGTTTGAAATCAGTACACATTTGCCACACTTTATTTCTCTGCTTCTTTATTGCTCCAGATAAGGGCTAAATAGTAGCCTGAGTTCCAGAGGAAGGAGAATGTGGAGAAAAGCTTGGAACCAAGGCACTCCGGACATGGTGTGAGTGAGAATTTAACTTTTGCTTGAATTTACTAATATCCAGGATTATGTGAAGGCCTGTTCTGAAAAATTCAACACTAAAATTGACACTCCACATAGAGGGAGGGTGAAGACCCCAGAAAAGTCTGAAGAAAGAAAATGAGGAAGCATGCTGGTTAAGCAAAACTTCAGCTATAGTTTTACACCCCAAAGGCTATGAACTTGAAATAAGTGTATTTTATATTTTTTTATGTAACCTGGGAAAATCTCAGTTATCTTACCAATATTAACACTAAAAACTGATTACTATGTCCTGGGTACTGGGGTAATAGGGACTCGGTGTGTAATATGGCATTTCTACCCTCAGGATCTTACATTCTAATCGGGAAGTTTGAATGTATACAAGGAATACAAAGAACCATACAAGCTATGTAATAAGTGATGGTGGAGAGATTTAAGAGAAAATCTAGGATGGTTAAGAAAGATTTCATTGTGTTATGATTTAAGTTGTTCCTGCAGGGAAAAGAAGGATTTAGACCATCAAGAAGGAAGGTGTATAAAAAGTGAGCAGAAGGGCATACAAAGTAGTGCCAACTTACTTGGGAGACAATTAATAAATATATCAGTTTACCTGGAAAAAGAAAATCTTTTGAGAAGTAATCGGAAGAAGAGTTTGGAGGCAAAATTGAAGAGTCTGTGAATGATGAGTCTAAGTTTTATTCTGAGGTAGCGGGAAAGCACAAAAACATTTTTGGAAGAAAAATTACGTTTTTGTGAAATTAATGTTATGGCACTGACATTAGAAACAGAAAAGGTACGTCTACTTCATCACCTCTGAAATGACTGTAGACCAAGGCCACTCTTTAATGTATCGAGTAAATTCATCATTACAGTCTTGCAGAGGTTTGGAAGTGTTAGTTGCTTAACTATTGTTGTCTAAGCCAGAAATATTTCAGGCTACTGTAACAGATTGCCATAAACTGAAATTTTGGAATTGGAGTCTCTCAGTCATGACATCACCAGATGGTCAACACTGAAATCAGGTTGATTATATTCTTTGCAGCCAAAGATGGAGAAGCTCTATATAGTCAGCAAAAACAAGACTAGGAGCTGACTGTGGCTCAGATCATGAACTCCTTATTGCCAAATTCAGACTTAAATGGAAGAAAGTAGGGAAAACCACTAGACCATTCAGGTATGACCTAAATCAAATCCCTTATGATTATACAGGGGAAGTGAGAAATAGATTTAAGGGACTAGATCTGACAGACAGAGTGCCTGATGGACTATGGATGGAGTTTCATGACATTATACAGGAGACAGGGCTCAAGACCATCCCCATAAAAAAGAAATGCAAAAAAGCAAAATGGCTGTCTGGGGAGGCCTTACAAATAGCTGTGAAGAGAAGAGAAGTGAAAAGCAAAGGAGAAAAGGAAAGATATAAGCATCTGAATGCAGAGTTCCAAAGAATAGCAAGGAGAGATAAGAAAGCCTTCCTCAGCTATCAATGTAGAGGAAAATAGATCAAAATAGAGGAAAACAACAGAATGGGAAAGACTAGAGATCTCATCAAGAAAATTAGAGATACCAAGGGAATATTTCATGCAAAGATGGGCTTGATAAAGGACAGAAATGGTATGGACCTAACAGAAGCAGAAGATATTAAGAAGAGGTGGCAAGAATACACAGAAGAACTGTACAAAAAAGATCTTCATGACCCAGATAATGACAATGGTGTGATCACTCAGCTAGAGCCAGACATCCTGGAATGTGAAGTCAAGTGGGCCTTAGAAAGCATCACTATGAACAAAGCTAGTGGAGGTGATGGAATTCCAGTTGAGCTATTCCAAATCCTGAAAGATGATGCTGTGAAAGTGCTGCACTCAATATGCCAGCAAATCTGGAAACTCAGCAGTGGCCACAGGACTGGAAATGGTCAGTTTTCATTCCAATCCCAAAGAAAGGCAATGCCAAAGAACGCTCAAACTACTGCACAATTGCACTCATCTCACACGCTAGTAAAGTAATGCTCAAAATTCTCCAAGCCAGGCTTCAGCAATACGTAAACCGTGAACTTCCAGATGTTCAGCCTGGATTTAGAAAAGGCAGAGGAACCAGAGATCAAATTGCCAACATCTGCTGGATCATGGAAAAAGCAAGAGAGTTCCAGAAAAACATCTATTTCTGCTTTATTGACTATGCCAAAGCCTTTGACTGTGTGGCTCACAATCAACTGTGGAAAATTCTGAAAGAGATGGGAATACCAGACCACCTGACCTGCCTCTTGAGAAACCTCTATGCAGGTCAGGAAGCAACAGTCAGAACTGGACATGGAACAAACAGACTGGTTCCAAATAGGAAAAGGAGTACATCAAGGCTGTATATTGTCACCCTGCTTATTTAACTTATATGCAGAGTACATCATTAGAAACGCTGGACTGGAAGAAGCACAAGCTGGAATCAAGATTGCCAGGAGAAATATCAATAACCTCAGGTATGCAGATGACACCACCCTTATGGCAGAAAGTGAAGAGGAACTAAAAAGCCTCTTGATGAAAGTGAAAGAGGAGAGTGAAAAAGTTGGCTTAAAGCTCAACATTCAGAAAACGAAGATTGTGGCATCTGGTCCCATCACTTTATGGGAAATAGATGGGGAAACAGTGGAAACAGTGTCAGACTTTATTTTTTTGGGCTCCAAAATCACTGCAGATGGTGATTGCAGCCATGAAATTAAAAGACGCTTCCTCCTTGGAAGGAAAGTTATGACCAACCTAGATAGCATATTCAAAAGCAGAGACATTACTTTGCCCACAAACGTCGGTCTAGTCAAGGCTATGGTTTTTCCAGTGCTCATGTACAGATGTGAGAGTTGGACTGTGAAGAAAGCTGAGCACCGAAGAATTGATGCTTTTGAACTGTGGTTTGGAGAAGACTCTTGAGAGTCCCTTGGACTGCAAGGAGATCCAATCAGTCCATCCTAAAGGAGATCAGTCCTGGGTGTTCATTGGAAGGACTGATGCTGAAGCTGAACTCCAATACTATGGCTGCCTCATGCGAAGAGTTGACTCATTGGAAAAGACCCTGATGCTGGGAGGGATTGGGGGCAGGAGGAGAAGGGGACGACAGAGTATGAGATGGCTGGATGGCATCACCGACTCGATGGACATGAGTTTGGGTGAACTCCGGGAGTTGGTGAAGTACAGGGAGTCCTGGCGTGAACTGAACTGAACTCTTATGACCCTGTGGATTGTAGCCTACCATGCACCTCCATCCATAGGATTTTCCTGGCAAGACTACTGGAGTGGGCTGCCATTTCCCTCTTCAGCGGATCTCTCCAACCCAGGGATCGAACCCGGCTCTCCTGCATTGCAGACAGGCACTTTACCATTTGAGCCACCAGGGAAGCCCATAGACTGGGTAGCTAATAAACAACAGAAACTGATTTCTCACTGTCCTAGAGGCTGGGTAGTTCAAGATCAGGGTGCCAGGAGATTCAGTGCCTGATGAGAGCTCAGATCCTGGTTCATAGATGATGCCTTCTCATTGTGTTCCCACATGGCAGAAGCAGAGAGAAGGGGTCTGGAGCCTTTTTTATGAGGATACTAATCTCATTATGAAGGTTTCATCCTCATGGCCTAATCACTTCCTAGAGGCTCCAACTTCAAATACCATCACATTGGAATTAGGATCCAACATAAGAATTTTGTAGCAAAACAAACTTTCTGTCCATAGTGATTACTGTCTAATAAAGAAATTTTCTATATTGGATAGTATAGTCCAGTGCCTGAATGATAATATGTATCAAAATGGTTTTAAAAAGTACATGCAGTGTGTGAGGCTTTAAATTTTTGGATCCATCAGGCCTTGCAACTGATTCTAGAGACAAATAGTAAACTTTAATAGTGAAGGAAATCAAAGACTCAACCATCTTACTGTGGCATTTCTGAGCCATTTTGAGTGAGAATTGGCAAATATTTTCCCAACTGTCAAGTCTAAGAAACATGCAGATTCTGTGTAAGTGAATACAGCAGTGAACCTGTGTCTCTGTTAAAGATAAATAAAATAAGCTGATTTTAAATTTCTAAAGGGAACTTAAACCACCTGCTAAGTTGTAGAATTTAATTTGCAGGATGAAAACTTGGCAATGTGACACTTCTTTCATAGCTTATTTTCTGTTTTAATGGAAATGTTCACAATGCTTTGGTTCCATCTGTTAGAGAGAGTGAAAACAACTAACCGCTTTTCAAACAACAACAACAAAAAATACAGCTTTCCAGAAAACTATATCTAGTGCTACCAAAATGTAGAGTTATTTGTAAATTTTAAACTTCTGCCTCACTTCTAAAAAATGTTGTAATTCCATTGCATCTTGGACTGAACATATAAATAATTTATGCAAAAATTTTAAATTTAAATTATTCCCCCACACTCCAAATGCAAACAAATGCTTTCAAAGTTATTGTGACCATGAATCTTATTGCAGCAGACTTCAGATTTTCATTATAACAATTTGTAAGCAAATATTTGGTTATTTTTATAAGCCACAAATCTGGCTGGGGGAGAAAATGATATGTAATAAATAAAAACTGTGCATACCACAAAGTATGTTTGTTGTTACATTTCCAGATTGGAGATAACAATAAGCTATAATACAACAGCCTCCCTACTTTATTGATTAAATTTCCATAGCTTTTTTCCTCAGAGTAGATCAAAGTTTTATAACATTTCAACAGGAGTTACTTCTCAGTCGTAACTCCAACATTTACCATTGTGTTGGCATGTGGTAGGCAAAAAGTACACGTTGGTTGAGTCAAAGACATGCAACAGTTGTCAATGGTATATCAAGGAAAGGCAATGAGGGTGAGACACAGAGTGGAGAACAAAATGGAAGGAAAAGAAAAGAAGCAGAGTGTCCCCCAGTCTCTGTCCCATGGAATCACCTCAGACTTTGGCTTCGGGTTTTTTTTTTTTTTTTTAATTTTAACTTTGAAATGCTCCCTGTTGTGCCAGGTGGAGGACTAAGGTTGAGAATGACCCATTGGCGACAGGGTATGGGGGTGTGCATCCATTAGATCTGTTATACTTGCAAAAATGTAGAGTTATGAAAGTCTCATTTTGTGAGTCAGTCTTGCATTTGATTCAAGATGTCCTGGTTTTGTTTCAGTTCAGTACGTGTTGAGAATTAGTCTCACTGAATACTAGTTTTAGATATTTGAGCTTAAGCCTAGGCACTATAAAAGTAAAGACTCTGAGACCCATGAAGTTGAATAACCAGCTAATTATCCACTGAACAGGAAATATATTTTATTAATGTAAACTAAGGAACTATTTACTTTAGAACATCCCAAATTCTATATAATTTTAAAGTTCAAATAAAAAGAAAATAAACAATAAATTTACTCTTTGACGGAGTCATTTCCTAATGATAACAAAAGTTATGTCTCATTGCCAAGAGGTAAATACTTCGTAGTGATGTCTAGGCTTGAGGACTAGGTTCTAATCACTTAATGCTTGGAAACATTTTACAATCTGCTTGATCTCAAACATCGTCCTCTGAAAAATGGGTATAATAATTATCCTATCTGGTTCATAGAATTCTGATAGGATGAAGATAAAAATAAGAGCATGGGTCAAATTGTGAGCATGGGTCAAAGTTCTTTGTCAACTGTACATGCTGTTAAACGTATCTTTGGCACTGTAGTGGCAGTGGTGTTAGTTCCAACACTCTGAACCTTTCCATAGGAATCAACTGCAGGGAAATCTCACTCATTGAAACTCTTGATCAGAAAAATAAATGTATACAAAATTGACCAAAAGATACTATGGAAAAAAGATAAAAGTGATTCTTGATATAAGAACAGAATGCTTTACAAAAATAATGCCACAGAATAGTTGATACTTGGTAGTAAGCACTTCATGGTGAATATTTTTTAATGGTAAAAGAAATAATTATTTCTGTGAAATAAACCACAAAGAAATTGATAGCTTACAGTGAACGATGTTGGATCTGTGATCTCAGAAGAAGATTTGGCTTTGGGACCAGGGGCCAGGCTTGATCACTCAAGAGCTTTTGTGTAGCAGAGTTTTATTAAAGTGAACAAGAGAAAGAGAAAGCTTCTGATGTAAGCATCAGAAGGGGGATGGAGAGTGCCCCCTTCGGTAATCTTAGCAAGGGAGTTACATATTTTTTCAATTGGTTATTACAGTAAATCAAAAGAATGTCTCAAGGTTGTAAAAGTCTTACCAGACCCACTCCCACAATATACATTTTAAGATAACAGGATTAATCAGAAGGGTCTTAAGAAGGAGAAATATTTCCTCAAGCAGGATACATAGTTGTTATATAATCCTTAGTATAGAGTTTAAGATGAGTTGTTTTGTTGTGTAATCATCAGTCCTGGGCTTAAAGAAAAAAAACATTTTATGTGATTAAGATGAAGGAATGTAGAAACAAAGTTTGTCCTTTTCTCCTTCTCGAGAGTCCCAGACCCCTTTCTCCTCCTCGGGGACCCCAGATTTCTTATCAACCTACTTAAGAACTGACTCTATCAAAATGAACTTAGTTAAGTACAAAGATCTTGAGCTCACCTCCATCCATGAGTACATCAAAATTACAACTATTTATAGAGCAACTGTGTGATCAGATTGGCTAGTTTTCTGTGATTATGGTTTCAGTGTGTCTGACCTCTGATGCCTTCTTGCAACACCTACCATCTTACTTGGGTTTCTCTTCCCTTGGACGTGGGGTATCTCTTCACGGCTGCTCCAGCAAAGGGCAGCCGTTGCTCCTCACCTTGGATGAGGGGTATCCCCTCACAGCCGCGCCTCCTGACCTTGAATGTGGAGTAGCTCCTCTTGGCCCTCCCCGCCCAGCTGCCGCTCCTTGGACGTGGGGTTGCTCTTCTCGGCCACTGCCCCTGAACTCAGACGTGGGGTAGCTCCTCTTGGCTGCTCCTGTTCTGCAGCCTGGCACTTTTGGTCACTGCCCCTGACCTTGGGCGAGGGGTAGCTGTTCTCGGCCACACTTCTGCGTGGTCCGTTGCAGCTGGTGGCCCATAATCACAGAAAACTAGCCAATCTGATCACACAGACTACAGCCTTGTCTAACTCAATGAAACTAAGCCACGCCATGTGGGGCCACCCAAGATGGGAGGGTCATGGTGGAGAGGTCTGACAGAATGTGGTCCACTGGAGGAGGGAATGGCAAACCACTTCAGTATTCTTGCCTTGAGAACCCCATGAACAGTACGAAAAGGCAAAATGATAGGAAACTGAAAGGGGAACTCCCCGGGATGGTAGGTGCCCAGTATGTTACTGGAGATCAGTGGAGAAATAACTCCAGAAAGAATGAAGGGATGGAGCCAAAGCAAAAACAATATCCAGTTGTAGATGTGACTGGTGATAGAAGCAAGGTCCAATGCTGTAAAGAGCAATATTGCATAGGAACCTGAAATGTCAGGTCCATGAATCAAGGCAAACAGGAAGTGGTCAAGCAGGACACAGCAAGAGTGAACATTGACATTCTAGGAATCAGCAAACTAAAATTAAAATGGACTGGAATGGGTGAATTTAACTCAGATGACCATTATATCTACTACTGTGGGTAAGAATCCCTTGGAAGAAATGGAGTAGCCATAATGGTCAACCAAAGAGTCTGAAATTCAGTACTTGGATGCAATCTCAAAAACGACAGAATGATCTCTATTCATTTCCAAGGCAAACCATTCAATATCACAGTAATCCAAGTCTATGCCCCAATCAGTAACGCTGAAGAAACTGAAGTTGAATGGTTCTATGAAGACCTCCAAGACCTTTTAGAACTAACACCCAAAAAGATGTCCTTTTCATTACGGGGGACTGGAATGCAAAAGTAGAAGTCAAGAAACACCTGGAGTAACAGGAAAATTTGGCCTTGGAGTATGGAATGAAATAGGGCAAAGGCTAATAGAGTTTTGCCAAGAGAACACAGTGGTCATAACAAATACTCTCTTCCAACAACATAGAAAAGACTCTACACATGGGCATCACCAGCTGGTCAATGCCGAAATCAGATTGATTATAGTCTTTGCAGCCAAAGATGGAGAAGCTCTATACAGTCAGCAAAAACAAGACCGGGAGCTGACTGTGGATCAGACCATGAACTCCTTATTGCCAAATTCAGACTGAAATTGAGGAAAGTAGGGAAAACCACTAGACCACTCAGGTATGGCCTAAATCAAATCCCTTATGATTATACAGTGGAAGTGAGAAATAGATTTAAGGGACTAGATCTGATAGATAGAGTGCCTGATGAGCTATGGAATGAGGTTCGTGACATTGTACAGGAGACAGGGATCAAGACCATCCCCACGGAAAAGAAATGCAAAAAAGCAAAATGGCTGTCTGGGGAGGCCTTACAAATAGCTGTGAAAAGAAGAGACGAGCAAAGCAAAGGAGAAAAGGAAAGATATAAGCATCTGAATGCAGAGTTCCAAAGAATAGCAAGGAGAGATAAGAAAGCCTTCCTCAGCTATCAATGTAGAGGAAAATAGATCAAAATAGAGGAAAACAACAGAATGGGAAAGACTAGAGATCTCGTCAAGAAAATTAGAGATACCAAGGGAATATTTCATGCAAAGATGGGCACAATAAAGGAAAAAATGGTAAGAACCTAACAAAAGCAGAAGATATTAAGAAGAGGTGGCAAGAATACACAGAAGAACTGTACAAAATAGATCTTCACGACCCAGATAATCACGATGGTGTGATCACTCAGCTAGAGCCAGACATCCTGGAATGTGAAGTCAAGTGGGCCTTAGAAAGCATCACTATGAACAAAGCTAGTGGAGGTGATGGAATTCCAGTTGAGCTATTCCAAATCCTGAAAGATGATGCTGTGAAAGTGCTGCACTCAATATGCCAGCAAATCTGGAAACTCAGCAGTGGCCACAGGACTGGAAATGGTCAGTTTTCACTACAATCCCAAAGAAAGGCAATGCCAAAGAATGCTCAAACTACCACACAATTGCACTCATCTCACACGCTAGTAAAGTAATGCTCAAAATTCTCCAAGCCAGGCTTCAGCAATACGTGAACCATGAACTTTCAGATGTTCAAACTGGTTTTAGAAAAGGCAGAGGAACCAGAGATCAAATTGCCAACATCCGCTGGATCATTGAGAGTTCCAGGAAGGCATCTATTTCGGCTCTATTGCTCTATTGCCAAAGCCTTTGACTGTGTGGATCACAATAAACTGTGGAAAATTCTGAAAGAGATGGGAATACCAGACCACCTGACCTGCCTCTTGAGAAACCTCTATGCAGGTCAGGAAGCAACAGTTAGAACTGGACATGGAACAAACAGACTGGTTCCAAATAGGAAAAGGAGTATGTCAAGGCTGTATATTGTCACCCTGCTTATTTAGCTTATATGCAGAGTACATCATGAGAAACGCTGGGCTGGAAGGAGCACAAGCTGGAATCAAGATTGCCGGGAGAAATATCAATAACCTCAGATGTGCAGGTGACACCATCCTTATGGCAGAAAGTGAAGAGGAATTAAAAAGCCTCTTGATGAAAGTGAAAGAGGAGAGTGAAAAGTTTGGCTTAAAGCTCATCAGTCAGGAAACTAAGATCGTGGCATCTGGTCCCATCACCTCATGGGAAATAGATGGGGAAACAGTGGAAACAATGTCAGACTTTATTTTCTTTTGGCTCCAAAATCAATGCAGATGGTGATTGCAGCCATGGAATTAAAAGATAGTTACTCCTTGGAAGGAAAGTTATGACCAGCCTAGATAACATATTGAAAAGCAGAGACATTACTTTGCCCACAAAGGTCTGTCTAGTCAAGGCTATTGTTTTCCCAGTGGTCATGTATGGATGTGAGAGTTGTACTGTGAAGAAAGCTGAGCGCTGAATAATTGATGTTTTTGAACTGTGGTGTTGGAGAAGACTTTTGAGAGTCCCTTGGACTGCAAGGAGATCCAATCAGTCCATCCTAAAGGAGATCAGTCCTGGGTGTTCATTGGAAGGACTGATGCTGAAGCTGAACTCCAATACTATGGCTGCCTCATGCAAAGAGTTGACTCATTGGAAAAGACCCTGATGGTGGAAGGGATTGGGGGCAGGAGGAGAAGGGGACAACAGAGGACGAGATGGCTGGATGGCATCATCGACTGGATGGACATGAGCTTGAGTGAACTCCAGGAGTTGGTGATGGACAGGGAGGCCTGGCGTGCTGTGATTCATGGGGTCACAAAGTGTCGGACACGACTGAGTGACTGAACTGAAATGAACTGATAGAGCAACTATTGATGAGAAAGATGGAAATCTATCAGAAAAGATATTCAACCAAAGATATAAAGAAGGAATCATAATGGGACACACAGGAAGGGTGGAAATGCAGTATGTGTACCGTGATTTAAAAATTGGTCCAGCTGCGTCTGACGTTTTGCGACCCCATGAACTGTAGCTTACCAGTTTCCTCTGTCCGTGGGATTCTCTAGGCAAGAATACTGGAGTGGGTAGCCATTTCTTTCTCCAGGGGATCTTCCAGATGCAGGGATCAAAGCTATGTCTGTTATATCTCCTGCATTGGCAGGTGGGTTCTTTACCATGTGCATTACCTGGGAAGCTCATCACACTACAGTCAGCATCTATACTCCTAAGAGGGCAACCCACAATGAAAGGATAATTACAATTGCAGAGGATCTCCCAAAGGAAAACTGGGTCCAAGTTCCACATGAGATTCTCCAGTCTGGGGGTCCTGAGCCAGGAAAATGATCCCCCAGAACATTTAGCTTTGATGGGCAGGAGAGCTTACTTTCAGGAGAGCCATAGGTTGTTGGAAATAGAGACTTCACTCTTAATAGGTACACACAAATCCTTGAGTGCTCTGGGAGCCAGAGTAGAAGCATTAGTGGCTTGAAAGGGTCAGATACCTGCTAATCTTTCACAGTCTCCCATAGATGCAGGAAGGAAAGGGAGCTAACCTAGGGAACAGTTGTTGGAGGCAGCCATTTTGAGAGCTTGTTCACCACAGAGACCCTGGTGGTGGCAAGGGCCATTTTGGAATCCTCCCTCTAGCTTAGGAGCACTGGGGCCCAGCCCCTCCCAGCAGCTTCTTGGCACAAGCACTGTAAATGCTTCAGGTCAGGCAAATTGCTGGGTGGAGACAGTGCCAACTACACGAGGCAGGGTGCCCTAAGACTCTCTAAGCTCACGACCACCCCAGAACACCACACTGCCCACCACAGCGGCCAGGATCTGACTACACACGCAACAGCATGAACGAGTCTGGAATATTATGCTTAATGAGATAATTCATACAGAGAAACATGAATAGCCTATGTTATCACATATATGTGGAATTTGAAAAATAAAACAAAAGGATTAATATCTCAAAATAGAAACCGATTCACAGATACAAGGAACAAAGCAGTGGTTACCACTGGGAGAGAGAAGGGAGAGGATCAAGATGTGAGAAGAGGATTAAGAGGATAAAGCTATTATGTGCGAAACATAAGCCACAAGGATATATTGTACAGGACAGGGAACACAGCTAATATTTTATAATAACTTTAAATGGAGTATAATCTATAAAAATTGTGACTCACTGTGCTGTACACTTAAAACTTATACAATATCTTAAGTCAACTATAATAACAGAGAAACCACGAAGGAGCACTATATGTGAGTATTTTTAAGGTAAACGAAAAAATGCAGGATGATATGGCAGTGCTTTAAAAAAAGAAAATAGAACAAGCAATTTAAAATAAAAAAGGTAATAAGTAATAAAAAATATCCAATGGATCACTGAAGAAATAAAAGAAGAAATCAATAAATATATAGAGACAAATGACAATGAAAACACGATGACCCAAAACCTATGGGACACAGGAAAAGCATTTCTAAGAGGGACGTTTATAGTAATACAATCTTACCTCAGGAAATAAGAAAAATCTCAAGTAGACAACCTAACCCTACACCTAAAGTAACTAGAGAAAGAAGAACAAACAAAACCAAAATTAGTAGAAGAAAAGAATTCATAAAGAACAGAAGAAATAAATATAGATAAAACACACACGCACACACACACAAAACAATAGCAAAGATCATTAAAACTAAAAGCTGGTTCTTTGAACATTTAGTTGCTTCCATGTCCTCAGTTCAGTTCAGTCACTCAGTCATGTCCGAATCTTTGGGACTCCACGAATTGCAGCAAGCCAGGCCTCCCTGTCCATCACCAACTCCCAGAGTTCACTCAAACTCACGTCCATCAAGTCGGTGATGCCATCCAGCCATCTCATCCTCTGTCATCCCCTTCCCATCCCGCCTTCAATCTTTCTCAGCATCAGGACCTTTTCAAATAAATCAGTTCTTTGCATCAGGTGGCCAAAGGATTGGAGTTTCAGCTTCAACATCAGTCCTTCCAATGAACATTCAGGACTGATTTCCTTTGGTATGGACTGGTTGGATCTGCTTGCAGGCCAGCAGACTCTCAAAAGTCTTCTCCAATACCACAGTTCAAAAGCATCAATTCTTCGGTGCTCAGCTTTCTTCACAGTCCAACTCTCACATCCATACATGACCACTGGAAAAACCATAGCCTTGACTAGATGGACCATTGTGGGCAAAGTAATGTCTCTGCTTTTTAATATGCTATCTAGGTTGGTTATAGCTTTTCTTTCAAGGAGCAATTGTCTTTTAATTTTATGACTGCAGTCACCATCTGTAGTGATTTTGGAGCCCCCTAAAATAAAGTCTGTCACTGTTTCCACTGTTTCCCCATCTATTTCCCATGAAGTGATGGGACCAGATGCCACCATTTTAGTTTTCTGAATGTGAACTTTAAGCCAAATTTTTCACTCTCCTCTTTCACTTTCACAAGAGGCTCCTTAGTTCCTCTTCACTTTCTACCATAAGGATGGTGTCATCTTCATATCTGAGGTTACTGATATTTCTCCTGGCAATCTTGATTCCAGCTTGTCCTTCATCCAACCCAGCATTTCTCATGATATACTCTGCATATAAGTTAAATAAGCAGGGTGACAATATACAGCCTTGACGTACTCCTTTCCCTATTTGGAATCAGTCTGTTGTTCCATGTCCAGTTCTAACTATTGCTTCCTTACCTGCATACAGATTTCTAAAGAAGCAGATCGGTGGTCTGGTATTCCCATCGCTAGCACAATTTTCCAGTTTGTGGTGATCCACAAAGTCAAAGGTTTTGGCATAGTCGATAAAGCAGAAATAGATGTTTTTCTGGAACTCTCTTGCTTTTTGGATGATCCAATGGATGTTGAAATTAGATCTCTGGTTCTTCTGCCTTTTCTAAAACCAGCTTAAATGTCTGGAAGTTCACAGTTCATGTACTGTTGAAGCCCAGCTTGGAGAATTTTGAGGATTACTTTACCAGCGTGTGAGATGAGTGCAACTGTATGGTAGTTTTAATATTCCTTGGCATTGCCTTTCTTTGGGATTGGAATGAAAACTGACTTTTTCCAGTCCTGTGGACACTGCTAAGTTTTCCTAATTTGCTGGCATATTGAGTGAAGCCCTTTGACAGCATCATCTTTTAGGATTTGAAATAGCTCAACTGGAATTCCATCACCTCCACTAGCTTTATTCTTAGTGATGCTTTCTAAGGCTGACTTGACTTCATATTCCAAGATGTCTGGTTCTAGGTGAGTGATCACATTATCGTGGTTATCTAGATTATGAAGATTTTTCATACAGTTCTTCTGTGTATTCTTGCCACCTCTTCTTAATATCTTCTTTTCTGTTAGGTCCATACAGTTTTTGTCCTTTATCGAGCCCACCTTTGCATGAAATGTTCCCTTGTTACTTCTAATTTTCTTGAAGAGATCTCTAGTCTTTCCCATTCTGTTGTTTTCCTCTATTTCTTTGCATTGGTCACTGAGGAAGGCTTTCTTATCTTTCCTTGCTATTCTTTGGCACTCTGCATTCAAATGGGTATATCTTTCCGTTTCTCCTTTCACTTCTCTTCTTTTCACAGCTATTTGTAAGGCCTCCTCAGACAACCATTTTGCCTTTTTGCATTTCTTTTTCTTGGGAATGGTCTTGATCACAGCCTTTGGTACAATGTCACAAACCCCCATCTATAGCTCTTCAGTCTATCAGATCTAAGCCCATTAATCTATTTGTCACTTCCAATGTATAATCATAAGAGATTTGATTTAGGTCATACCTAAATGCCCTAGTGGTTTTCCCTACTTTGTTCAATTTAAGTCTGAATTTGACATTAAGGAGTTCATGATCTGAGCCACAGTCAACTCCTGATGTTGTTTTTGCTGACTGTATAGAGCTTCTCCATCTTTGGCTGCAAAGAATATAATCAATCTAATTTCGGTGTTGACTATCTGGTGATGTCCATGAGTAGAGTCTTCTCTTGTGTTGTTGGAAGAGGGTGTTTGTGATCACCAGTGCGTTCTCTTGGCAAAACTCTATTAGCCTTTGCCCTGCTTCATTCTGTACTCCAAGGCCAAATTTGCTTGTTACTCCAGGTGTTTCTTGACTTCCTACTTTTGCATTCCAGTCCCCTATAATGAAAAGGACATATTTTTGGGGTGTTAGTTCTAGCAGGTCTCGTAGGTCTTCATAGAACCATTCAGTTTCAGCTTCTTCAGAATTACTGGTCGGGGCATAGACTTGGATTACTGTGATATTGAATGGTTTGCCTGGGAAATGAACAGAGATCATTCTGTCATTTTTCAGATTGCATCCAAGTACTGCATTGTAGACTCTTTTGTTGACTATGATGGCTAATCCGTTTTTTCTAAGGGGTTCTTGCCCACAGTAGTAGATACAATGGCCATCTGAGTTAAATTCACCCATTCCAGTCCATTTTAGTTTGCTGATTCTTAAAATGTCAACATTCACTCTTGTCATCTCCTGTTTGACCACTTCCAATTTGCTTTGGTTCATGGACTTAACATTCCAGGTTCCTATTCAATATTGCTCTTTACAGCATAGAATCTTGCTTCTATCATCAGTCCCATGCACAACTGTGTGTTGGTTAAGGTTTGGCTCTGCCTCTTCATTCTTTCTGGAGTTATTTCTCCACTGACGTCCAGAAGCATAAGGGGCACCTACCAACGTGGGGAGTTCATCTTTGTGTCCTATCTTTTTGCCTTTTCATACCATTCATGGGGTTCTCAAGGCAAGAATACTGACATGGTTTGTCATTTCCTTCTCCAGTGGACACGTTTTGCTTCCACGTCCTAGTTATTGTAAATAGTGTTGCAATGAATATCGAGGTGCATGTCCCTTTTGAATTATGGTTTTCTCAAGGTATAAGCCCAGTAGTAGATTTACTGGGTCATGTAGTAGCTCTATTTTTAATTTTTGAAGGAACCTCCATGCTATTGTCCATAATGGCTGCATCTGTTTACATTCCCATTAACAATGAGATAGAGGGAGTGGAAGGGAAATCCTAGAAAGGGAGTGTGTGTGTATATATATATATATATATATATATATATATATATGTATATATATATATACACACATACATATACAAACAGCCAATTCACTTCATTGTACAGCAGAAACCAACTCAGTGTTGTAAAGTAACTACAATCCAATTTTTAAAAAAAAATAAAACTGATTCTTTGAAAAGATAGACAAATTTGATAAACCTTTAGCCAGACTTAACAAGGAAGAAAAGGGAAAGGGTTTAAACCAATAAAATTAGAAATAAAAAAGAGAAGTGACAACAAACACCACAGAAATAAAAGGATCATAAAAGACTACTATAAAGCAACTATGTGCCAATTAAATGGACAATCTAGAATAGATAAATTCTTAGAAAGCTAAAACCTTTCAAAACTGAATCAGGAAGAAATAGAAAAAAATGAATAGACTAATCACAAGCACTGAAATTGAAACTGTGATTTAAAAATGCCCACAAACAAAAGTCTAGGACCATATGACTTCACAGGTAAATTCTATCAAATGTTTAGAAAAGAACTAACACCTATCCTTCTCAAACTCTTCTTAAAAATTACAGAGGAAAAAATACTCCTAAGGTCATTCTACAAGGCCACCATCACCAAAACCAAACAAAGATGACTCAAAAAAGTGAAAATTATAGGCCAATATCACTGATGAACATAGACAAAAAATTCTCAATAAAATACTAGAAAATAAAATTCAACAACATATTAAAAGGATTCTACACCATGATTGAGTGGGATTTATCTCAAGAATACAAAGATTTTTCAGTCTATACAAGTCAACCTTTGTAGTATGCCACATCGACAAATTTAAGAACAAAAGCCATATGGTCATCTCAATAGATGCAGGAAAAGTTTTTGACTAAATTCAACACCCATTTATGATAAAAACTCTCCAGAAAGTGAGCATAGAGGGTACCTCCCTCAACATAATAAAGGCCATATATGACAAACCCACAGCTAATAACCTTCTCAATGATGAAAAATTGGAACAATTTTCTCTAAGATCAGGAACAAGACAAGTATGTCCACTCGCACATACTTTTTTTCAACACAGTTTTGGAAGCCCTAGCTATGGTAATCAGAGAATAAAAGAAATAAAAGGAATACAAATTGGAGCAGAAGTAAAACTGTCACTGTTTGCAGATGACATATTATACGTAGTAGATCCTAAAGGTGTTACCAGACAACTACTAGAAGTCACCAAGGAATTCAGTAAAGTTGCAGGATACAAAGTCAACACAGAAAATTCTCTTGCATTTATATATACTAACAAAGAAAGGTCAGAAAGAGCAACTAAGGAAACAATCCCATCTGTCATCACATCAAAAAGAATAAAATACTTAGGAATAAACCTACTTAAGGAGGTAAAAGATATGTATTCAGAAAACTGTCAGATGCTGATGAAAGAAATGAATGATGACACAAACACATGGAAATATACACTGTGTTCTTGAATTGAAAGAATCAATATTGTCAAAATGACTACTACACAAAACAATCTATAGATTCAATGCAATCCCTATCAAATTACCAATGTCATTTTTCACATATATAGAACAAAAAAATTTAACATTTTTATGGAGACACAAAATACCCCAAATAGCCAAAGTGATCTTGAGAAAGAAAAACAGAACTGGAGGAATCATGTTCTCTATACTGCAGAGTTTCGGGAATCAAAACAGTACGGTACTAGCATGAAAACAAAAACATAGATCAATAGAATAGGATAGAAAGTCCAGAAATAAAATCTTTCACCTATGGTCAACTAGTCTCTGACAAAGGAGGCAAGAATATACAGTGGAGAAAAGGCAGGCTCCTCAATAAGTGGTGGTGGGGAAACTGGACAGTTACACATAAAAGAATGAAATTAGAGCACTTTCTAACATCACACATAAAAGTAAACTCAAAGTGGATTAAAGACCTAAGTGTAAGGGTAGATACTAGAAAACTCCTAGAAGAAAACAGGCAGAACACTCTGACATAAATCGCAACAGTATGTTTTTGGATCCATCTCCTAGAATAAGGAAAATAAAAACAAAAATAAGCAAATGAGACCTACTTAAACTTGAAGGCTTTTGCACTGAAGAGGAAACTATAAACAAAGTGAAAAGCAAACTCTCAGAATGGGAGAAAATATTTGCAAATGAAGTGACAGATAAGGGGTTAGTCTCCTAAATATACAAACAGCTCATGCAGCTCAATCAAAAAAGCAAATAATTCAATCAAAAAGTGAGTAGAAGGTCTAAATAGACATTTCTCCGAAGATGGTATACAGATGGCCAAAAAGCACTTGCAAAGATGCTCAACATAGCTAATTATTAAAGAAATGCAAATAAAATCTGCAATGAGGTATCACCTCACAATGGTCAAATGGCCATCAACAAAAAATCTATAACCTATAAATGCTGGAGAGGGTGTGTGTTGAGAAGGAAACCCCCCTATAATGTCGGTGGGAATGTGAATTGGTACAACCACTATGGGGAGCAGTATGGAGGTTTTTTAATAAACTAAAAACTGACATACTGTATGACCCAGTAATCCCACTCCTAGACATATTTACAAAGAAAACCATAGTTAGAAAAGATACATACATCTCAATATTCATTGCAGCACAATTTTTTTCCAGTAGCCAGGACGTGGAGGCAACCTAAATGTCCATCAACAGGGGTATGGATAAAGAAGATGTAGTACATATATACAAGTGAATATTACTCAGTCATAAAAACAAAAATAATGTCATTTGCATCAACATGGATGGACCTGAAGATTATTATACTTAAAGGAAGTAAACTAGACAAAGAAAGACAACTGTTATATGGTATCACTTACATGTGGCATCTAATAAAAATGAAACAAATGAACTTTTTTTTTTTTAAATGAAACAAATTTACAGACCTCAAAATCAAACTTATGGTTACCAAAGGGGAAACAGAGAGGCAAGTGATAGGCTTTCCAGGTAGCTCAGTAGTAAAGAATATGCCTGCCAGTGCAGGAGAATGCAGGAGACACAAGAGATGCAGGTTCAATCCCTGAGTCAGGAAGATTCCCCTGGAGCAGGAAAGGACAACCCACTCCAGTATTCTTGCTGGAGAATTCCATGGACAGAGGAGCCTAGCCTGGCAGGCTACAGCCCATAGGGTTACAAAGAGTCAGACAGGACTGAACACACACACATGCACCAGGGCAAGTGATAAATTAGGAGATTGAGATGAACATATACATACTACTATTCATAAAAAAGATGGTAACAAAGGTGTACTGTATAGCACAGGAACTCTACTCAATATTCTGTAGTAATCCATATGAGAAATAAATCTGAAAAAGAATGGATATATATAATATATGTGTGTGTGTGTGTGTGTGTGTGCATGTGTGTGTGCATGCTAAGTGACTTTAATTGTGTCTGACTCTTTGCAATCCCAGTGGGCTATAGCCCACCAGGCTATTCTTCAGGTAAGAATACTAGAGTGGGTTGCCATGCCCTCTTCCAGGGGATCTTACTGACCCAGGGATCAAACCTGGGTCTCCTGCATTATAGGCAGATTCTTTAACATCTGAGCCACTAGGGTATATATATATATATGGCTGTATATATATGGCCTTTATTGAGAAAATTATTGGAGATCAACTTTATCAGTTTAGAATGACTAGGGAAACAATAGCATAAGAACTTGGAATGAGAATGAAATATTTTAACCATGGAACTAATAATGAGACTAAAACAAATAAGGAGTCCTGGGAGACACAAAATAGATCTAAATTGTATTTTCTCACAGTTTAGAAATAAAGAAGCTAAGGAGATACACTTAAATCCAGTATAATATGAGAGTTGAGCTGAGATCTGAATGGCCTGGGCAAGTGATGATTTGAAGACATTTCTAGGCAAAACTGGGGGCTTCCCAGGTGGCACTAGTGGTAAAGAACCATGCCTCCCAATGCAGGAGACATAAGAAACTCAAATTTGATCCCTGGATTGGGAAGAACCCCTGGAGGAGGGCATGGCAACCCACTCCTCTCATGGACAGAGGAGCCTGGTGGGCTACAGTCCATGGGGTTGCAAAGAGTCAGACATGACTGAGTGACTGAGCACACATAATATCTCTAAGCCACCGGATATTATTTCAAGTTGACAGGCAAATACTGAAAGTAAAAGAAAATTTAACAAACAGTAAGAAATATAATTGTATTGACATAGTGGGGGACAAAGGGATGAAAGGAAACAAGATTAGAAAATGCTATTATATTCTCATCATTCCTCATAGAGAATTAATACTGTTTTTAAAATGGTAAACAGAGAAGTAAAAAGCAGGTCTTCTTAAACCAAAAAATTCTTCACAATAGTAAACAAATTACATTGGAAAGACTTAGAAGCAGCTGTCATCAAATACAGAGAAACAATGAGAGAGCTAGGTGGACCACATCTGTCATGTGCTCACAGGTGAACTCACGACTGAAAGAAAAACACTTTCATATAAAACAGCAAAACTTAACTTTCCACTGTATGCAGAAGACATATGTAAAATTTACAAAAGAGTTGAAATTAAGTCTTGCGATGTCAATATCAAGTAAAATAAAAGTCAAGATAGACGGCGTAATATAAAGTGTTCTTTTTTATGCCAAAGAGAACAATTGACAATGAACATAAAAAAGTTATGAAAATCTATGCACTAATCAAGTTAGCAGTAACATTCAGGAGGCACAAATGATAGAAATTACAAAAAGAAATGTCCAAAAATACACTACTATAGGATCCTAAGATCTTAAAAGACCTAAACAACATTATTTAAAAAGTCCAATTTATCCATTTTGAAGTCTGTCCATGAAAAAAAACTACATCTTGTTTTCAAATGCCTATGGAGCAGTCATGAATATTGTTTACAATTAGACAGTAGCGTGTTCATCAATCAATGTATTTGATCACCATAAAATAAAGCTAGAAACAAAAAAATGAAATGGTTCTTGCTTCTGATAATATAAATAATTCTTAACAATCTGAATCATGGGTCAAATAACAGCTACCCATTGAAATTGAAGAATTTCTAAAATGCAAAGATAAGGGTAATGAAAACCATATGTAAGTGCTCAAAAAAGGCGTAGCCTTAAATACTCACATTACTTTAAAAAAGGAATAAAAATAAATGAACTAAGCTATCAACTTAAAAAGTTAGAAGAGGAAAAACAAGATAAACTTAAGAAACACAGAGGGATATATTAGTAGAGATAAAAGAAGAATTTAAAAAACAGAAACTTGAAGTGATAAATAAATCCAAACCTCAGTATTTGTGGAAAATAGCAGAGTACATACATGAGTCAGCTGAAGGAAAAATACAAGGAAAGTATAACTATATAGATTGAAATATGACAGTAGGAAAGTAATGACAGAAGGAAGGACATTCAAGAATTCTGAGATTACTCTGCTTAGCTCCATGCAAACAAATTGAAAAACCTGGATAGAATGAATAAATTACCATAAAAAAGAATGAATATATAAACAGACCAATTTTCAAAAAGATATAGCAGTTGTCAAAGCATGATCTTCTAAAAACATTACCAGGTCCAGAGAATTTTACAAAAATTTCATATAACCTTAAAAAAGAGATAACTCCAATTGGAACTTTTGGAACTATGCCAAGAGTGGAAAAAATTAAAACCCCAAACCCATTTTTTTTTTCATAGGTTTGCAAGGTATCTATGAATAAAACTTTTAAATACAAAGAAAAGACATATATAGAGCACTTGAATTAATGAAAAGATGTATTGTATGCTTGATTAGCATTCAAATGGGATTCCTCTGAATTGATTTGCTAATTTAATGTAGTCTTAATAAAAATACAATAAATTAATCTTTTTCTAGACAAGGTGCTCTTAAATTTTACATAGAAAATTAAAAATCAAGAATAAAATATTAAAATTCTTTTAAAAAAAGAATAGACAGAACTAACTTTATCTGGTTTTCCAGTAGTCATGAATGGATGTGAGAGTTGGACTATAAAGAAAGCTGAGCACCCAAGAATTGATGCTTTCAAACTGTGGTGTTGGAGAAGACTTTTGAGAGTCCTTTGGACTCCAAGGAGATCCAACCAGTCTATCCTAGAGGAAATCAGTCCTGAATATTCATTGGAAGGGCTGATGCTGAAGCTGAAGCTGCAATACTTTGGCCACCTGATATGAAGAAGAGACTCATTGGAAAAGACCCTGATGCTGGGAAATATTGAAGGCGGGAGAAGATCAGATCAGATCAGATCAGTCGCTCAGTCGTGTCTTTGCGACCCCATGAATCGCAGCACGCCAGGCCTCCCTGTCCATCACCAACTCCCAGAGTTCACTCAGACTCATGTCCATCGAGTCAGTGATGCCATCCAGCCATCTCATCCTCTGTCGTCCCCTTCTCCTCTTGCCCCCAATCCCTCCCAGCATCAGAGTCTTTTCCAATGAGTCAACTCTTCACATGAGGTGGCCAAAGTACTGGAGTTTCAGCTTTAGCATCATTCCTTCCAAAGAAATCCCAGGGCTGATCTCCTTCAGAATGGACTGGTTGGATCTCCTTGCAGTCCAAGGGACTCTCGAGAGTCTTCTCCAACACCACAGTTTAAAAGCATCAATTCTTCGGTGCTCAGCTTTCTTCACAGTCCAACTCTCACATCCATACATGACCACAGGAAAAACCATAGCCTTGACCAGACGGACCTTTGTTGGCAAAGTAATGTCTCTGCTTTTGAATATGCTATCTAGGTTGGTCATAACTTTCCTTCCAAGGAAAGTTCCAAAGTAAGTGTCTTTTAATTTCATGGCTGCAGTCACCATCTCCAGTGATTTTGGAGGTCAGAAAAATAAAGTGTGACAGTTTCCACTGTTTCCCCATCTATTTCCCATGAAGTGATGGAACCAGATGCCATGATCTTTGTTTTCTGAATGTTGAGCTTTAAGCCAACTTTTTCCCTCTCCACTTTCACCTTCATCAAGAGGCTTTTTAGTTCCTCTTCACTTTCTGCCATAAGGGTGGTGTCATTTGCATATCTGAGGTTATTCATATTTCTCCCGGCAATCTTGATTCCAGCTTGTGTTTCTTCCAGTCCAGCGTTTCTCATGATGTACTCTGCATATAAGTTAAATAAGCAAGGTGACAATATACAGCCTTGATGTACTCCTTTTCCTCTTTGGAACCAGTCTGTTGTTCCATGTCCAGTTCTAACTGTTGCTTCCTGATCTGCATACAACTTTCTCAAGAGGCAGATCAGGTGGTCTGGTATTCCCATCTTTTTCAGAATTTTCCACAGTTTATTGTGATCCACACAGTCAAAGGCTTTGGCATAGTCAAGAAAGCAGAAATAGATGTTTTTTCTGGAACTCTTGCTTTTTCCATGATCCAGCAGATGTTGGCAATTTGATCTCTGGTCCCTCTGCCTTTTCTAAAACCAGCTTGAACATCAGGAAGTTCATGGTTCACATATTGCTGAAGCCTGGCTTGGAGAATTTTGAGCATTACTTTACTAGCGTGTGAGATGAGTGCAATTGTGCGGTAGTTTGAGCATTCTTTAGCATTGCCTTTCTTTGGGATTGGAATGAAAACTGACCTTTTCCAGTCCTGTGCACTGCTGAGTTTTCCAAATTTGCTGGCATATTGAGTGCAGCACTTTCACAGCATCATCTTTCAGGATTTGAAATAGCTCAACTGGAATTCCATCACCTCCACTAGCTTTGTTCATAGTGATGCTTTCTAAGGCCCACTTGACTTCACATTCCAGGATGTCTGGCTCTAGGTCAGTGATCACTCCATCATGACTATCTGGGTCGTGAAGATCTTTTTTGTACAGTTCTTCTGTGTATTCTTGCCATCTCTTCTTAATATCTTCTGCTTCTTTTAGGTCCATACCATTTCTGTCCTTTATCGAGCCTATCTTTGCATGAAATGTTCCTTTGGTATCTGTGATTTTCTTGAAGAGATCTCTAGTCTTTCCCATTCTGTTGTTTTCCTCTATTTCTTTGCATTGATCGCTGAAGAAGGCTTTCTTATCTCTTCTTGCTATTCTTTGGAACTCTGCATTTCAGATGTTTATATCTTTCCTTTTCTCCTTTGCTTTTCGCTTCTCTTCTTTTCACAGCTATTTGTAAGGCCTCCCCAGACAGCCATTTTGCTTTTTTGCATTTCTTTTCTGTGGGGATGGTCTTGATCCCTGTCTCCTGTACAATGTCACAAACCTCATTCCATAGCTCATCAGGCACTCTATCTATCAGATCTTGGCCCTTAAATCTATTTCTCACTTCCACTGTATAATCATAAGGGATTTGATTTAGGTCATACCTGAATAGTCTAGTGGTTTTCCCTACTTTCTTCAATTTCAGTCTGAATTTGGCAATAAGGAGTTCATGATCTGAGCCACAGTCAGCTCCTGGTCTTGTTTTGCTGACTGTATAGAACTTCTCCATCTTTGGCTGCAAAGAATATAATCAATCTGATTTCGGTGTTGACCATCTGGTGATGTCCATGTATAGAGTCTTCTCTTGTGTTGTTGGAAGAGGGTGTTTGCTATGACCAGTGCATTTTCTTGGCAAAACTCTATCAGTCTTTGCCCTGCTTCATTCCGTATTTCAAGTGACAAAGGATGAGATGGTTGGATGACATCACTGACTCAATGGACATGAGTTTGGGTAAACTCCGGGAGTTGGTGATGGACAGGGAAGCCGGGTGTGCTGCAATCCATGGGGTCTCAAAGAATCAGACATGACTGAATGACTGAACTGAAACTAGATGTTAAAATATTACAAAGTCATCATACAAATAAATAAAATTCCAGAAATAGAGCCATATAGATTCCGAGATGCATGTTATAAATTAATATATGATAAATGTGGAACCTGAAACCTACTGAAAAAAGAATTATTCAGGTGGCATTATGAATGCTTTCTGGATAAAAATGGAAATACTTCACTTAACTTCAAATAGAATTAGGTAGAATTCTAAGATGATCCCCAAGATTCCTGTCTGTCAGTGTACACTCCCTGTATAATCTACTATACTCGATTATGGACAGGACCTGTGACTATGATAGGTATCACAGCTTGATTAGATTAGATTATCTGAGGGGGGAGTGAATAGATTTGTACCTGTTATTAAGGTCTCTAATCAGTTGACTTTAGTCAGGAGGGATATTATGCTGAATGTGTGTGACCTAATCAGCTGAACACTTTAATAAAGCGTTTAGATGTCAGAGAGTCTTCTGCTGGCCTTAAAGAAGCAAAACTGTAGTTAGAGGCCCTCTAAGAAGGCAACATAGCAGGAAACCGACAGAGGCCTGTCAGAGCTGAGAATGACTCTTAGCTGACAACTAGGAAGAAAGATGGTCCTCAGGACCACAAGGAAGTGCATTTACCAAAAGCCATTTAAACTTGGAAGAGAATACCAAATTCCAGAGGAAATCACAGCCTGCCTGACACCTAACTTTAGCCCTGTGGAACCATGAATAGAGGATCAACTAAGCTATGTTGGCCTCCTGATTGATGGAAACTATGAGACAATAGATGTATGTTGTGGGAATCCCCTGGTGGTCCAGTGGTTAGGACTCATTGCTTTCACTTCAGGGGCCCAGACCGAATCTCTGATCAGGGAATTAAGACCCCACAAGCATAAGTGAAAGTGAAAGTCGCTCAGTCGTGTCTGACTCTTTGCGACCCCATGGACTATGCAGTCCATGGAATTCTCCAGGCCAGAATACTGGAGTGGGTAGCCTTTGGTGTGGCCAAAAATAAATTAAATAAATAAATGATGTATTAAACCACTGAGTTGTGGTAGTTTGTTACACAGAAAGGGATAACAAATACATATCTACAATTGTAAATTTCCAGAGGATGAGATAATTAAAAGTAAAAATTGAAACTTTTTTTTAAACTTTGTGTTTTGTATTGGAGTACAGCCAATTAGCAATGTTATGATAATTTCAGGTAAATAGGAAAGGGACTCAGCCATACATGTATCTATTCCCCACACTCCCCTCCCATCCAGGCTGCCACATAACATTGAGCAGAATTCCATGTGCTATGTGGTAGGTCCTAGTTGGTTATCGATCTTAAATACAACCATGAGTACATATCCATCCCAAACTCCCTAACTATCCCTTCCCCCTGGCAACCATAAGCTCATTTGTATCATTTCTTTTTAGATTTCACATATAAGGGATGTCATATGATATTTCTCTTTCTCTGTCTTACTTGCTTCATTAAGTATGACAATCACTAGGTACACCCATGTTGCTGCAGACAGCATTATTTCATTTTTTTTTAAATGGCTGAGTAATATTCCGTTGCATATATGTACCACATCTTTATCCATTCCTCTGCTGATGGACGTTCAGGTTGCTTCCGCGTCTTGGCTACTTAAAGCAATGCTGCAATGAAAATTAAGGTGCATGCATATCCTTTTGGATCATGTTTTTCTCCAGATATATTCCCAGAAGTGTCACTGCAGGATCATATGGTAGCTCTATTTTTAGTTCTTTAAGGAACCGCCATACTGTTCTTCATACTGGCTGTACCAATTTACATTCCTACCAACAGTGTAGGAAGGTTTCCTTCTCTCAACGACCTTTCCATTTATTGTTTGTGGGTTTTTTGATAATAGCCATTCTGGCTGGTGGCAGGTGATATATTATGGTGATTTTGATTTGCATTTCTCTAATAATTAGTCATGGTGAACATTATTTCATGTGTCTCTTGGCTGTCTGTATATCTTCTTTGGAGAAGTGTCTGGGTCTTCTGCCCATTTGTTGATCGGGCTGTTTGTTTTGATGCTGTTAAGTATCATAAGCTGTTTGTAAATTTTGGAGACTAATCTCTTATTGGTCACTTCATTTGCAAATATTTTCTCCCAATCTGTGGGTTGTCTTTTCATTTTGTTTATTGTTTCCTTTGCTGTGCATAAGCTTTTGAGTTTAAGCAGGAACCATTTGTTTATTTTTGTTTTTATTTCCATTATTCTGGAAGATGGATCAAGAAAGATATTTCTCTAATTTATGTCAGAGGGTTTTCTGTATAGTGTCTGGTCTCACATTTAGATCTTTAATTTATTTTGAGTTTATTTTTGAGTGTATGGTAAACACTGAAACTACTAAGTGGGCAAGACATAAACATATGTGAATGCCAGTAGTTTAATCAATAACATTTTTCAGGAAGTGGTTTAGTTGTTTTCCATGGGCATGTTAAATATTCTAGCTTAGAGTTGCCAGAAATGAAAGTCTCTTACAAATTAGAAATTAACAATGAGAACATCCCAGGGGAATGTGATATAGCCAAAGCTATATTTCAGCTAAATAATACTCACAACAAAAATGTTGGGGAAAAACTCCAAAAATATAAGCAAAAACAAAGCAGGAAGAATTAATAAATCTCCAAGGAAAAAAATGAATTAAAATAGGAACAGTAAGATACACAAAACAAAAATAGAATTGATATATAACATCTTTAAAAGGTCAGTGATACAGGCAAACATCATAAAGTCTGACCAATAAAAAAGAGAGAAAAAGAGAAATATAAATCATTAGTAAAGAGAGGTTATGATTACAAATTCAGAAAAAAGTCTTTAAATAATGATAGAGTCCTAAATACAACAAATGAAATAGACAACATAGTGACAAAAGAGATTCCATTTAAAATAACAATAAAAATATATAAATTACCTATAAATAAGGTTAATAAGGATGAAAAAAGAAAGAGAAAGCACAACTCTCTAAAATAGACATGAAAAAAGACAGATATGTTGTATTCCTGGGTAGGAAGACTATATATTACAAATGTGGTGATTATATAGGTAATATAAATATTCAGTACAATTTCAACCAAAATCCTATTTGAAGTTGAAAGGTTAGATTAAGAAAAAAAGTTTAGAAAAAATTGCTTATGGGGAGTTACTCTACCAGATATTAAAAAGGTAAATATAAGAATAATTATACTAACATTAACAAGAAGAGTAATGTAGCTTCCATATCCCATGAATCATGCTGAGTATTTCACAATATTTCCACCACAACTCTTTGAGGTAGTTATTACTATTACCCTATTTTTGCAGACAAAGAAATTGAGCTTTAGAAATATTAGACAACATGTACATAATAGGATCAGCCTGGTTTTAATCCATGGTCTCTGAACTCAGAGTCATTCTTTTAACTACCACACATACTGCCTCAAGTTCACGTTGCTGGCAAAAGGATGGACTTATGAATAACTGGTACTGGGACAGCTAGTTTATCATTTGGAAAAAAATAAAATCAAATCCTTACCTCCCACCTGACAATGAAATAATTTCCATAGGAATTAAGAATTAAGTGCAACAATTTGCAAAACAATACCAGAGAACAATAAATCAATATTCATATAATCTTTGGGAAGAAAAAATGTTTCTAAGCACAACATTAAAGACAGAAACATAACGATTTAAACATTTATACAGTAACAAACATTAAAAACATCAAAACCCATTGACAAATTTAAAGTACCAATGACAAAATTGGAAAAAAATGCAATTTGATTGACAGAAGGTAACATCCTGATGTATAAAGAATATTTCAAATCAGTAAGTGAAAGATAGAGGCCTCAGTTTTGTAAACTTAGTGCTTCTTAGAAACAGGGTAATGAAATTATGATGGGCATAAGGTTAGTGACTTGGTTTGGAAGCATAGAGAGCTACTGTGAAATACACATAGGTTTATGGGTTAGCAATGGGTTTAAAGAGATTTAAACTTAGAGAAGCTTTAGGGAGCATAGTCATTCCTTCAAAGTTTTATCAAGTCAATATTCTGTACTAGATGTTACAGGCACCTGGTGAGCAAGACATGGACCACAGGCTCCTTTTGAGTCACTAAGTTAAGGCAAGAGCAAGAAAGAAAGAGAAAAGTTAAAAGCTGGATGGGATGACTGGTCGTGGAAAATTCCTCTGAGGAGATAAAATTTAAACTGAATCTGAATGACAAGAAGCCAGATGATGCTGTGGCAAGATGTGACAACATAAAGGAGGTGTGAAATGACCAGTGAGAAGGTAGTACAGTGGCCCAGGTAAGGGATGATAGTGTCTTGAATTACGGTGATATTGGAATTAGGATAATAATGAATTAGGATAATAATGGAGGCAGCATGCTG
This sequence comes from Bubalus kerabau, assembly GCF_029407905.1. Classification (NCBI taxonomy): domain Eukaryota; kingdom Metazoa; phylum Chordata; class Mammalia; order Artiodactyla; family Bovidae; genus Bubalus; species Bubalus kerabau. The sequence goes on along the minus strand of NC_073635.1, from coordinate 2,697,087 downwards.
CAGTCCATGGGGCTGCAAAGAGTCAGACGTGACTGAGCAACTGAACTGAAATGGATTTAGAGAGAAGGGAGTGGGCTTGGGGTATGTTTTGGAGGTAGATTGACAAGTCTTGTTGATTTGGAAGCCAAGAGAATGATAGCCATTAGGGATGATGCCTATATTTTTCATGCTACCAGTTAGGTCTGGGTTGAGGGTGGTATTTCCTCAGGTGGAGAAAACTGAGAGGGAAGCAGATAGTTTAGGCTGGGGGATGTATACAGTATGAGAATCACAAAGTGTGTTTTATTGTGGTCGGTCTGACATTCCAAAGACATCTGAGAGAGACAGCAAATAGGTAAACATGAGAGGATAGTCTTGGAGACAAAGATTTGGGTCCCATTATCAAGTATATGGTGTTTATCTATAGCATTTAAGAGTCTCTAGAGTAAGAGCATAGATAAAAGAAAAAAAAGTTTCAGGGAAATAACCCTAGAGTACTCAAATTTAGAGCAGCCAAGAAGTCTCGGAACAAATGGCCAGTATAGTAGGGGGAAATGTGGAGTGTGGTGTCCTCAAAGTCAAGAGGGCAAAATTGTCAACTGGGAGACTAGCCGTTCAGCTGCTTTGAATGCTTCTGGGAAGTTAAGGAAGAGAAGATGAAAGTGACATTTAGTTCTGGCCATCTGAAGCTATCGGTACTCTTTGGCCAGGGTGGTTTCAGGGTGGCGGAGGGACCAGAAGCTGAAGACTACTTCCTCTGTTTCATCATCATTGTGGAAGGAAATTTCAGATCATGGTGGAGTTTCAATAGGTTCATCTTGAGTCACTTGCTCTTCTCCTGGGATAAGATGGCATAAACATTAAGGCTTAGGTTGTGCCCTCATGCCTGGATCCACCCACCAGGGAGATCAACTCATAGGGTAGAAGAAGGCTCTAGCAAGACACCTCTTAGCAGCCCAACTCACAAACATGTCTCTGTTTCGACAACAAGTTAGGAGGAGCAAAGGCTTGAGTAATTTGTAACTACAGCCAAGGTAAAGCTGCAACCTCAGCCTTACTGGTAGGGTACAAAAAACCCATAAATGACAACATAGAAAGTATTATGTACTTAGCGTTCTTGATTCATCATCTCTTTGTCAAAATAGTTTTTCTCCTATTATCTTCAATTATAAGAGTCAACTTAATTTGATTTACTGATCATATCATAAGCTTATTTAATTCTTACTTTTGGGCAGCATTCTTTAATATATTGTGAGCCATGTGGTTAACTAACTGTAGAGAATTGCAAAATGAAGATAATAGAGTTTGAGCACAGTAAGTACAAGTTAAGATTTAACCGCATTTTGGTGTATGTAAGTATTTCTGAGTTATCTCTTGAAGTAAAGACTTACCCCATTTAATCATAGCACATCTAACCTGATTTTAAGGCTACTAATTTTTTCAATTTTGTTTTAAAAGTTAGGTATATTTAAGTCAAAACAGTGAAATAGAAATGATTAGTCAGTCTGTATGAAATTTAACTCATCTTGCACTTTGCAAATGTTCATTGTTTTACCAAATGAATTATAATTCTACCTAACAACACATTTTTATTTCTAAGAAAAGACATGTCTGAGAAATTGCTAGTTAAATTGCTTTAAACTGAATACAATGTTTGGAACTTTTATGGCTTATTTTTACAAAAACTGTTGGTAAAGAAAGTTAAAAAAAATTAAGATGTGTCAAATAGGTTCATATAAATGTTTCACAGTCTATCTATTGAACTCAAGAACAAATGATAGGGGAAGGAGGGAACAAAGGGACACAAACAATTAAATAAGATGTTAGGATTCTTTCATTCTTTTATAAAACTGTGTTCTGATTACTCATATGCTTATTTTTGTACTGATTTTATGGCCATTGTGGAGATAATTATTCTTATACTGTAGTTTTGAATGGGAAAAACCTACTTGCCTTCTGCAGATTACTGAGTTACAGCTAAAGGATAAAGCCATGAATCGAATGGGGCAAATCACTGTGCCTATCCTAGGTGTCTGGGAAAATCCTAATGACTCTACCTTATCCACAGGGGTAGGCGCGGGCCCTCTCCTTACCCACAGGTCCCCTCCACTGTGCACTCTGCTGCGTGCTGGTCACCCTCTGTGCTCTGCCTCCGGAAACACTGCCTCATCCGTCATGGCCTCGTGGCTGATATTCTGCTCTTGGTCTCTGCTCAGCTCCGTAGACCTGGATTAACTCATCTGGGACTTGATGGACGTGAGTTTGAGTAGGGAGCCAGTGATGGACAGGGAAGCCTGGCGTGCTGCAGTCCATGGGGTCGCAAAGAGTGGGACATGCCTGAGAGACTGAACTGAACTAAAGAGTGATGTAGCCCCAAGCCAAGGAATACAGTCTCGAGAAGCTGGAAAGGCAAGGAACAGATTTTGCTGACATCTTGACTTCTCACACGTAGCTCTAGGAGACTCATTTCAGACTTCTGACCACCAGAACTATAGGATAATAAGTTGGCACCTAGCTTATGTCAGTAAATATCTGTTTAATCAAATTTAATTGTAATAATGAGCATTTACTTCTAAGATAAACATTCATTGCTTACAAATGTGTTGTTAATGTAATTAATTTTGTTGATTGTTTCTTCCTGATATAATACCCTTGAATTTTGTGGATAAACTGCTTGCTTATAGTAAAATCTTTATAATGTAGTATATCTTTAGATTTTACAATTATTCACTGATTTACAATTTTAAAAGAACTAGAAACAAAGTGTTTGTACTAGTTTCCTACTGCTACTGTGACTAATCATCACAAACTTAGGGACTTAAAATAACATAGACTTATTATCCCATAGTTCTGGTGGTCAGAAGTCTGAAATGAGTCTCCTAGAGCTACATGTGAGAAGTCAAGATGTCAGTAAAATCTATTCCTTGCCTTTTCAGCTTCTCGAGACTGTCTGTATTCTTTGGCTTGGGGTTACATCATTCTTCAGTTCAGTTCAGTTCAGTCGCTTAGTCATGTCCTACTCTTTGCGACCCCATGGACTGCAGCACGCCAGGCTTCCCTGTCCATCACCGGCTCCCTACTCAAACTCATGTCCATTGACTCTGTGATGCCATCCAACCATCTCATCCTCTGTCATCCCCTTCTCTTCCTGCCTTCAATCTTCCTCCCTGCATCAGGGTCTTTTCCAATGAATCAGTTCTTCACATCAGGTGGCCAAAGTACTGGAGTTTCAGCTTCAGCATCAGTCCTTCCAATGAATATTTAGGACTGATTTCCTTTAGGAAATCATCACTCTTACTTATTCTTTGGTCCTCACATCTCTTTCTCAGACTGTCCTGTCTTCCTTATACTAGGACCTTTGTGATTATACTGGGTCCGCCTAGATAATCCATCTTTCATCTTAGTATTCTTAACTTAATCACATGCAAAGTTCCTTTTGCCAAATACAGTAACATACAAAAATTTTTCTGAGGATTAGGACATGGACATCTTTTGCTGCTGCTGCAGCTAAGTCGCTTCAGTCGTGTCCAACTCTGTGCGATCCCATAGACGGCAGCCCACCAGGCTCCCCTGTCCCTGGGATTCTCCAGGCAAGAACACTGGAGTGGGTTGCCATTTCTTTCTCCAATGCATGAAAGTGAAAATTGAAAGTGAAGTCGCTCAGTCATGTTCTACTCTTAGCGACCCCATGGACTGCAGCCTACCAGGCTCCTCTGTCCATGGGATTTTCCAGGCAAGAGTACTGGAGTGGGGTGCCATTGCCTTCTCTGGGACATCTTTTGGGACACCCTTATTCAGTCTACCACAAAATTCATTATTGAAGCCTAAGGAGACATGCAAAGAAATATATAAAATTGGGATCTGATTCTAAAAGGCTAATTAGACTTTAATACTAACAGACTGAAGTTTCATAGAAGTTAAAAGTATTAAGATAATTAGTAATGAGATTGTGTGAAATCTAAGGTTAGTATAATAATCAAAAAATCAATCTTAAAAACCACAAATGCCATATTGCTTTGAAGCCAAGGTCTGTCTAATTCAGTAACTACAACAGGGATAATTTGTTTGAGACATCAGCATTTTATAGTATCAAACTGGATACCCAAACATACTCTTCAAGCCTTGGTCATTTAATTTTCTTTTTTAGAAATATATTTTTGCAAATATATACATGACAAAATTATTTGGAAAAGCCTGAGTGAGTGAGTGAGTGAGTGAAGTTGCTCAGTCGTGTCTGAGTCTTTGAGACCCTATAGACTGTAGCCCAGCAGGCTTCTCTGTCCATGGAATTCTCCAGGCAAGAATACTGGAGCGGGCTGCCATTTCCTTCTCCGTGGAAAAGCCTAAAGGGTAATAATGAAGAGTAAGTCTTCTCTTTTCGAAAGCCTGTGGTCTCTGCATGGGCTACAGGGTCTCTGTCAAGCTCTGGTGTGTGCAGAGGGGCCAGCTGTGGACCCCAGTAGATGTAGCCCCAAAGATGACTGGGAAGTAGGGCATCCTTGGTCCTCTTGAAGAGAGGAGTTAGAGGCAGGTGGGCAGGCTGTGTATGGTTATCAGATTCCTTTACCTGAGTGAGAAAACCTTCCTCCACTGGGACCTCAGAGGTCTGACAGCTTTTGTGACATGAGATAGATAATGGCTGAAAGAAATTAATGTCAGTGAACTTTTGCACTGAAATTTTGGATTATATCTCAAATTTTAATTAAGAAAACAAAGCCCCAGAGGAATAAATTCTGCAAGCCCCACAGGGACACAAAAAGGTGGCTCAGTGCCTAGGAATTCACACAAAAGAAAGCAACTTGGATCCCACTGAGGATATTACATTTAGTCATCATATCTCCTTAGGCTTCTCTTGGCTATAACATCTTAGAGTTTCTTTGTTTCTGATGAGCTTGAGTGTTTTTTTTTTTTTTTTTTTTTTTTAAGATTTACTTATTTGTTTCTGGATTTGGTGGGTCTTCACTGCTGTGCACAGACTTCAGTTGTGACTGGGGGGGATGGGCGGGCTCCTCTTGCTTGCAATGTGCAGGCTTCTTATTGCAGTGGTTTCCCTTGTTGCAGAGCATGGGCTGTAGGCACATGGGCTTCAGTCACTGCAGCTCCTGGGGCTCAGGGATTGTGGCTCATGGGCTCTAGAGCACTGGCTCCGCTGTGTTACTCAGACCTCGGTTCCTCCATGGCACGTGGAGGCTTCCCAGACCATGGATCAGACCCGTGACCCCGCATTGGCAGGCAGATGCTCAACCACTAGGCCCCCAGTGAAGTCCCAAGCTTGAGTCCGAAGTCCCAAACTTTGTAGAAAGCTTCTCATTTAGGATTGGGTTTTTCTCATAATTAGAATTTGGGGAATCTTAAAATATCAAGGGATTATGCAAGGAAGACCAAAGAGGTAAAGTACCATTCTCATCCCATATTAAAAGTACATACTATCAACATTACTTATTATTGTTGAGTTTAATCTTGGTCACCTGGCTGAGGTCTTATTCGCAGGGTTTTTTCCACAGGGTAAAGTTATCCCATCTCCACAAAACTTTACACTTTGGAAAGAAATCACTGTGTGCAGCCCACATATAAGAAGAGTGGAGTTGTGGTATTCTTGGGGGTGGAATGTTTACATCAGTTAATTGAAGTTCTATAGAAAAAAATTAGTCTCTTCCCCCATTTTTAAAATTTATTTGTACCACTATGGACTTACAGCTGTTCATTTTATGCTTTGGGAAACAATCCAGTAATACTTAATTTTGCTCAAAGTGTTGCCTCTTTGGCCACTAGGAGCTCTCACAGTTGGCTCTTGTGTTCCTTTGATATGCCCCATCATTGTGAGGTTGTTGCTTTAAGTACGTCTCACTTTTTGGCTCCATAAGATGCTCCAGGTTCATCTTATATATTTTCTGTCCCAAAGTTAGCCATTTATCCAAGAAGTCATGATTTCTTTACTGGAGAATAGTATTAAGAAACCAGGATCTGGGTACTAGATAGGTTCTAGACGCTGAGGTGTTAGTGCTTCTAGGCCCTGCCAGTTGCTGATAAAACAATGAAATAAACATATGTATGCTAACCAGGCCTCTCAGTTCATTGTCCCCCATATTCCATGAATATTCCATGTGTTTGCTTTCATGTTTTCCAGACTTGCAGGAGCCATGTCTGGTTCCCTGTGCTACACAGTGGAGCCTTGGTATTCATCTGTCTGTATACGGTGGTTTGTGTCTGCTAGTCCTGAACTCCTAATCTGTCCCTCTGCTACCCATTTTCCCTCTGGTAGCCATGGGTCTGTTTTCTATCTGTGAGTCTGTTTCTGTTTTCATGGATGAGTTCATTTGTGTCATATTTTGAATTCCACATATAAGTGATATATAGTATTTGTCTTTCACCCTCTGTTAGATTTGCTTTGTATGACAGCCTCTGGTTCATTTATGTTGCTGCAAATGGCATTTTTTTATGGCTGAGTAGCATCCTGTGTGTGTGTGTGTGTGTGTGTGTTTCCACATCTTTGTCCATTCATCTGTCGGTGGACTCTTGGAATGCTTCCATGTCTTGGCTATTGTGGATGGTGCTGCTATGAGCTTTGGGATGCATGTATCTTTTTGAGTTAATTTTCTCCAGATATGTTTCCAGGAGTGGAATTGCTGGATCATATGCAACTCTGGTTTTTGAGGTGCCTCCTTGCTGTTTACCTGATGGCTGTGGCTGTTTGCATTCCCACTAGAAGTGTGGGGGTTCCCTTTTCTCCACACCCTCTCCAGCATTTCTTGCTTATAGACATTGCAGTGGTGGCCATTCTGACCAGTGTGAGGTGCTGCCTCATTGTAGTTTTGATCTGCTTTTCTCTAATAGCTGACAATGTTGAGTATATTTGTGTGCCTGTTGACCATCTGTGTGTCTTCTTTAGAGAGGAGTCTGTTTAGGTCTTCTGCTCAATTTTTGGTTAGGCTGTTTATTTTTTGGATGTTGGATTATGGGAACTGTTTGTATGTTTTGGAAATTAGGCCCTTGTCTGTTGCCTTGTTTGCAGGTGTGTTCTCTCCCATTCTGTTTGTTGTCTTTTTATTTTGCTTGTGGTTCTCTTGCAGTGCAGAACCTTATAGGTCTGATTCTGCCTCATTTGTTTATTTTTGCTTTTATTTCTATCACTTTGAGAGACTGACTTAAGAGAACATTGCCACGATTTATGAACGTTCCCTTTTGAACATTCAAGCTGTCATAGTATATGGTCTTGTTTTTATTTTCTGTCATTTAGAATAGGAGTTGAGCCTGTTGTCTTTTATAGCAATGCTGTAGTCCCAGATGACTGGCTTATTTTTGCCCTGTGAGCTCTCAGCAGAGGACGGGGAGTTTGTATCAGGCAGTGGTAGAAGGGAGAAGGCAGGCACGGGCTCTAGTGTGTTATTCCAGTGAGCTGAGGGAGGTAACGATGTCCTCAAGGCCCAGAGCCTGTGAGTTGGAATCTGGACCTCATCAGAGTGGCAGACAGCAGAACTTACTCTCCTTCTTCCCCTCAGCTGTAATTCGCTGGAGGAGAACTCCAGGAGTTAACTGTTACAATGTCCTGCCCCCGCAGGAGGATCCCTTCCAGCCTAGGCTACCCCTGCTCCCATGGTGCTCTACCTTTTCAGCACTGGGCTTCCAGTTCTTGTCCCTCAACAGTAGGGCCTGATCATGATCTGTTCATCCAGGGGATTTTTCATACTTAGTTTCTCAGATCCCTAACCTCCCTTTTATTTGTGTGTGTAATATCTGCAGGACTGACTTAGAGGAAGAGGTAAAAACCTGTACTATTTATTCATCTTGTCAGAAGACTAGTCATTTAATTCCTATCCTTCTTATGGCTTTACAGCTCCTATTAACTGAACTCTAAGCTAGACATTGGAGATACATGAAGAACAAGACATAGTCTAGCCCTCTCTCATGTTTACCACACTCAAATTTCTTTCCGGCCACACTGGTATCTTTCAGCCATTGATAAGCATTTTGCATCTAGGTTTCTGCACATGCTGTTTCTCTTTTTGATTCCATCTTCCTTTTTCCATTTGTCTACTTTCAGATCTCAGCTCAGACAGCACTTTTGCATAAAAGCCATCTTCCCGGACTGTCTAATTAGAACCCTTTTATTAATATGTGTCATTGTACCATGTTTACCACAAAGCTAGACAGCCAGAGGCCATGTGAGAGTCCTTTTTAAAAGGTATTACTCACCAGTTTTTAAAGCTTTACCTCACTCCCATATAGCCAAACAGCCTCAAGTCTGCTGACAGCTGACTAAAGAGCCACAATAGGTAAATATTAGTATCAATGTGTCATAATGCATCTAATATATAGTAAAGAAAGTGAAGTCGCTCAGTCGTGTCCAATTCTTTGTGAACCCATGGACTGTAGCCTACCAGGCTCCTCTGTCCATGGGATTTTCCAGGCAATAGTACTGGAGTGGGTTGCCATTTCCTTCTCCAGGGGATCTTCCTGACCCAGGTATCGAACCCGGGTCTCCCACATTGTAGACAGATGCTTTATATCCTACTTTCTAACAGTACCTTGGTAAGTAAGCATAACAAGAGTGCTGGTTTTGCTTTGTTTAATCTTGAAAAGAAAAATCATGGAAACATGGGTGCTGGGTTTCCAAATCACTTGCTAGTGGACTCTAACATTGGGATTGACATATGCACACTACTGTATATAAAATATATGACTAATATGAACTCACTGTATAGCACAGGGTGCTTTACTCAATACTCTGTAATGACCTAAATGGGAAAAGAATTTTAAAAACAGTGGACATGTGTATAACTTTGCTGTACAGCAGATACTAACACAACATTATAAATCAACTATATCCAATGAAAATTAATTTTTTTTTTAAGTCTCTGACCTTCTCTATCTTCTAGTCACTCAGGTTCTTTCAGAGGCAAGCAAGTCACTAGCTTTCTGTTTATTTTTCTGGAAATTACTTGATCTTTTTAGTTGCTTCTCCTAGAATGGCATTATGGAGTTAATCCATATATATTTTTTATGTATGAAACTGTTTCTATTACTAGGTATAGAGCCATTAGGAATAATTTCTATCAATTCCTGAAACCCCATTTTCACAGATTTTGTTGTTTACTGTGCTATCTGAAGTTGAAGCTTCAATACTTTGGCCACCTGGTGCAAAGAACCAACTCAATAGAAAAGACCCTAATGCTGGGAAAGATTAAGGCAAGTAAAATAAGGGGATGACAGAGGATGAGATGGTTGGATGACATCACTGACTCAATGGACATGAGTCTCAGCAACCTCTTGGAGATGGTGAAGGACAGGGAAGCTTGGCATGTTGCAGTCCGTGGGGTCGCAAAGAGTCGGACATGACTGAGTGACTGAATAACAACAACAATGACAATTTAATAAAATACGTACTGCTTGAAAATCTACAGTATGTCTTTTGGTATTTAAGTCCATGATCACGGTTTAATTTTCTTTTTCTTCTGAAAGAGGGAGCTCTAAAGGCAGTCTCTTAACTTAGAATTTGGCTTTTCCAACTTCAGGCTGATTGACTTTGTTAGTTGACTAACTAGTCAACCTCTTTGGTTTTGCTTTCTTCATATGTGAACTGGGCATTCACATATGAATTGTTGGAGTTAAGTTGGAGTTATCATTGGAGTTAAGTTAAATACTTCTTTAAATTATTATTGTGTTAAAAATATTCATTAAAAATTATTGTTGGAGTTAAGTTAAATATTTTGTAAGGTTTCTGCCATTTACTATGTATTTAATAAACAATTGTTTCCATGAAGGACTCCAATAGATGTGCAAGAGTTGTCTTCTTAAATTTGCTGTTTTTTTTTTTTTTTTTTTAGCAAGTAAGATAAAAACAGCAAATTAAATTTGCTGTTTTTATCTTACTCTCTAGTGACTACTCTTATTCTACTTTTAATTAATTTACACATTTTAGAAGAAGGATTACTGGACTGTAACACTCAAAGCTAGCACTGGGCTCTTCCTTATGCAGAGTGAGCTGAGGCTCACTGAGTGTTTATTGTGTTTTAGGCTCTGTGCTGTGTGCTCTTGTCACACTGAACTTTTTTGAGTTTCCCAAAACTTGTGAGATAAGTGGTTTTATTTCATCATCCTCAGCTCAAGGGTGAGTAAGGATTAAAGCATTTGTGTAACCTCCCCACCCCCAACTGCCCGCCCCAGCTCGTTATGGACAGAGTCAGGATTTGAACCAGGGAAGTCCAAGTTTAGTCCATATTCGAGTCATTACTGAGTTACACTGCCTCCTGAGGACAGTGTTCATCCTGGCATTTCACTAATCCTCAGGCCTTCACTCCCTAATTCATTAATTTTTTAAAAGAAAAATAGGCATTTATTGAATGCTTATTCTGTGCCAGTTACTCTCAAAGGCAATAGTTGTACAAAGATAATAAAGCAGTGTGCCTATCCTCAAGCTAGGTGGCTGACAGGTGACAGGGACAACTTAGAGTTTGGACTACCATATGAGTGTGCTAAGTTGCTTCAGTCACGTCCCACTTTTTGCAACCCCATGGACTGTAGCCCCCAGGTTCTTCTATCCTTGGGATTCTCCAGGCAAGAACACTGGAGTGGGTTGCTGTTTCCTCCTTCAGGGGATCTTCCTGACCCAGGGATCGAACTCATGTCTCTCACATCTCCTGCAGTGGCAGGTAGGTTCTTTATCACTAGTGCCACCTGGGTGATTGCCAATATTTGATACAGTACCTGTTACCTTTGTCTTTTAAAGACACTATGGAAATGAACAGTTCCCTCAAGTCTCTCTCTGACTGAAGGAAAAAAATCATTTATTCTTTCTCTGTTCTCCTCTGTACATGTTTCATACTGTCCCTATTACGTACCTTGGTATCAATATTCCTACTGTTCAACATTTTAACAACTTATGATTGGTATTCTACATTTTATTAGTGTTTTAAAATTTAAAAATTTACTTTTAGGTAATTGTAGATTCACATACAGTTGTAAGAAATAATATTCAAAGATCCCATGTACCCTTTACCCAGTTTCCTCAATGGTAATGTCTTGCAAAACAATATTACAATATCATACCTAGGATATTAATGTGTTAACATGATTCAATCCATCAAGTTTAATTCAGATATCCTATCTCACTGGTACTCTTGTGAGGGGTGTGTGTGTGCGCGCGTGTGTGTGTGTGTGTATCTCTATACACCATTGAGATATTAATTTAAGGTTAGCTTGGAATTTTAAAAAAACTTTTTATTTTGTATTGGGGTGTGTACAATTAACAGTGTTGTGACAGTTTTAGATGAACAGCGAAGGGACTCATCCCAACATATGCATGTATCCATTTTCCCCCAAACCCCCCTACCATCCAGGTTGCCACATAACATTGTAGCTTGGATATTTTTTCCACACATAATTTTATTTTCACCTGACCTTCCCCTTGAGCAGGCTTTATATGTTTAAAGAAATGCTCTACTTTTCTTTGATAGCACCTTTGCCATTGCATTATTTTAGACATTGCAATCAACCATGAATGATATTTTTCTTCCAGAAATCTAGTCTTTTTAATTCATGTCACGTATTCTCTTGAGCTTCCTGTGAGATATTTTAAAATTATCTTCAGAAAGCCTGTGGCTTATTTTCTTTAAATTAATCCATGTATTTTCCCTGATAAAGGGACTTATTTTTATTATATTTATAAAATGAAATAAAGGTCCTAAAATTTTTTGGGTTTTCCCCTGAGTTGAATCATGTTACAATAGCTTATATACTGGTGGTACACTTTCATATTTTCTGTAGATAGAGCTTCCTACTCTTACTCCCAAATCTAATTTTTTTTTTCTGGGCACTAACATTCCATATTCTGAAAATTGGTCTAATATAATTTTTTTTTTTTCTGGGCACTAACATTCCATAGTCTGGAAATTGGAGTATTTATCCTACATAAAAATTTATCCTCAAAATCCCATCCACAGTGGGCATTACAACTTAAGTATTTCATAGCTCTCTATTGGTTTTTCTCTTTCTACCCACCTTTTGAAATGAAAATGAAAGCAAAATTATCACCTTCATTTCCAATTCCAATCCCAATTCAATGTAGTATAATATTATATTACTTGGAACTCATCTCTCTCCATTTTGTTTTTAGAATCTATGATAGCAATCAGTGTTTTTTTTTTTTTAAGTGTTAAATAATTGATAAAACTTAAAAAATCAGGGGGCATCACAGGTGGCACTAGTCATAAAGAACATACCTGCCAATGTGGGAGACTTAAGAGATGAAGGTTCAGTCCCTGGGTTGGGAAGATCCCTTGGAGGAGGGCATGGCAACCCACTTCAGTATTCTTGCCTGGAGAATCCCATGGACAGAGGAGACTGGTGGGCTACAGTCCATAGGGTCACAAAGAGTCGGATATGACAGAAGCCATTTAGCATGCACACATGCAAAAAAATCAGGAGATTTCACATGAAAATACAGATTTTCAATTTCCCTTTAAAAATCAGCAAGGTTGGCAACAATCCCCTGGAGTAGAGGGGCAGCTGCTGACTTCTGACAGGGCAGGGTCTCTAGTTCACACACTCCACCACTTCCTCCTGTCCCCTTGACAGGTGAAGTGAAGGTGGGTAGCACCGATCATGTATTGTGGCACTCATGCCTTACTTTCCTTAGGTCTGGCTTGCCTGGCTAGTCATGTTACCTGCCCGATGCTCACAGTCACTGTAATATGCAAGTCTGATGCCTGGGTTTGGTCAAAACCCCTGTATGACCACCCACTGTGGTGTAGTAGTTGAGTATTAGACCCATGAGAATTCCTTCAGACTACACCACAGGCATTTAGAAAATGCAGAGGAACCAGAGATCAAATTGCCAACATCTGTTGGATCATAGAAAAAGCAAGAGAATGCCAGAAATACATCTACTTTTGCTTCATTGACTATGCTAAAGCCTTTGATTGTGTGGATCAGAACAAACTGGAAAATTCTTAAAAAGATGTGAATACCAGACCACCTTACCTTCCTCCTGAGAAATCTGTATGCAGGTCAAGAAGCAACAGTTAGAATCAGACATGGAACAACAGATTGGTTCCAAATTGAGAGAGGAGTAGGTCAAGGCTGTATATTGTCACCTTATTTATTTAACTTATATGCAGAGATCATCATGTGAAATGCTGGACTGGATGAAGCACAAGCTGGAATCACGATTGCAGGGAGAAATATCAATAACCTCAGATATGCAGATGACACTACCCGTATGGTAAAAAGCCAAGAGGAACTAAAGACCCTCTTGATGAAATTGAAAGAGGAGAGTGCAAAAACAGGCTTAAAAGTAAGCATTTGAAAAACTAAGATCATGGCATCAGGTCACATCACTTCATGGCAAATAGATGGGGAAATAATGGGAACAGTGACAGACTTTATTTTCTTGGGCTCCAAAATCACTGCGGACAGTGACTGCAGCCATGAAATTAAAAGATGCTTGCTCTTTGGAAGAAAAGCTATGACAAACCTAGACAGCATATTAAAAAGCAGAGACATTACTTTACCGACAAAGTCCACATAGTCAAAGCTATGGTTTTTCCAGTAGTCATGTATGGATGTGAGAGTTGGACCACAAAGAAAGCTGAGCACTGAAGAACTGATGCTTTTGAACTGTGGTGTTGGAGAAGACTTTTGAGAGTCCCTTAGACAGCAAGGAGAACAAACCAGTCAATTCTAAAGGAAATCAGTCCTGAGTATTCACTGGAAATGAAGTAAAACTCGCTCAGTCGTGTCTGACTCTTTGCAACCCCATGAACTATACCATCTGTGGAATTCTCCAAGCCAGAATACTGGAGTGGGTAACATTTCCCTTCTCCAGGGGAGCTTCCTGACCCAGGAATCGAACGGGGGTCTCCTGCATTGAAGGTGGATTCTTTACCAACTAAGCTATCAGGAAGACCTATTCAATATTGGAAGGACTGATGCTGAATCTGAAACTCCATGGACTGAATGGACTCCATGTTTGGCCACCTGATGTGAAGAACTGACTCATTGGAAAAGACCCTGATGCTGGGAAAGATTGAAGGCAAAAGGAGAAGGGGATGACAGAGGATGAGATGGTTGGATGGTATCTCCTACTCAATGGATATGAGTTTGAGTAGGCTCTTGGAGTTGGTGATGGACAGGGAAGCCGGGCATCATGCAGTCCATGGGGCCCAAAGGGTCAGATATGACTGAGTGACTGAACTGAACTGAATGCCATAGGCAGGTTGGGGGCTTGCTCCTACGTCTTCGTTGATTGACTTAAAGAACTGACCCTCACCACCTGAAACTTTCCTTGTGATGTTTGGCAGAGAAAACAAGAGTCTTGTCTTTAAGGACTGGACAGGAGCTTGCCTGTCTCCTCTTCATGGCCCCACCCTGCTGTCATAGACCTCCCAAATTTAGAGCATCCTCAGTAAGGACGCTGCTGGTTAACAGCCCTCTGTTTAATCTTGGATATCCCAACACCAGTAAAGGACTACACTGTTTAAACTGGGGTGGTGAGGGACTCCCATGAAGGAAATAAACTAAGCCTCTACCTTGATGTATAATCATAGTGAAGGGAAGAGAATGAGGAAAGCCAGCTCAGTTGCATAGGAAGGGTGGATGGTGGTCTCATTTGAATTCTATTGACTAATCTTTGCAATTTCCACTAAATTGTCCTCTCCTGATATCAAGACCTAAACTCTGTGTACTTGGGACCTTGTCTTGCCCTTGACTCTTTTCACTAGTTGGAGTGAATGGGGTTTGGGAAGAGCTCTGGTTTCCCATAGAAGTTAGTAACATTTGGGGCTGTTAAAATTTTGGAGTGTCAATTGCTGCTCTCTACTTCACATTGCTTGTGTTTGCATGAATTTAAACCTTAGGCTTCTGGCCCATTAAGTACTGCAAACTTTGATTTTCTAATTATCCTAAGGGTTTTGAGAACCGTTTGTTAGTCTCACTATCTTGATACTCACCAGGGAAAATATCCAATCCTCTATGGAACAGAGTTGTTAACTGACACATTCACTATAAGAAGGAAAGTGCATAATGTTATAAATGAAGTCACTGCCATGAAATAATACAGATGTTTTCTTTTCAGTGAATTCTGTGCAAGCACCCAGTCAAGCGAGACTTCTCTGATTATATACAGGGAATGTGTTTCAGAAAATCACCAGCTGTGTTTTTCAGTGGCTTAAAAGCTGCTGTTCTATAGCATTCCAGAATAAAATAAGTAAATACCACCTACCAACCAGTCAAGCTTATTGATGCAACATCCCTTTAGTTCAAAGCTTATAATGAAATTGATTTTCTGTGCTTTTTCAATTCAACTTGCAAACCCCATGAATAACTACTCTAAAATAATTTCAGCTTAGGAATGTTCAGGAACTGGTGAGAAATTGATAGTGACTGTTTTATTCTTAGCCAAAAGGTACTGAGTAAAAATGTAAAGGAAGAACTTGCTGTGTTTAGATGAGAAGAACTATATGATAGGAGGCAAAGAACCAGAACATTATTTTCCATGATATCCAGAGTAATTTAAAACTTTCTTTGATTTTTAGTGGGATTGAACCCTCAAACAAATGAGATTTCACAGCCTGGAGAACTGACAGAGGCTGTAAATCAGATTCTAATTCTGAATTATCATTCAGTGATTACAACTATCTGAGGAGACAGTGATTCTGATGAGAAGTTTTTTAAAATTCAGGAAATCATCCAGATATTTGGAAACTCCTGGTTTATAGAATTTTTTACTTTGCATTCAAATAAATAGAATTTTATTGATATTCATTTTGAAGGCATGTGTGGATCCAGGTTTTGTGTGTGCTGAAGCTTATACAATTTGAGGAGGGGGATTTCTTTAAGAAAAAGAAGATAAAGTTTTGAATATAAAATTTGGTAACAAAGTGATTGCTGCTGTTGTTTAGTCGCGAAGTCGTGTCTGATTCTTTTGCGACCCTGTGTACCCTGCCAGGCTCCTCTGTCCATGAGATTTCCCAGGCAAGAATATGGGAATGGGTTGCCATTTCCTTCTCCAGGGACTCTTCCAGATCCAGGGATCAAACCTGTGTCTGCTACATTGCAGGTGGATTCTTTACCACTGAACCACTAGGGAAGCCCAATAAAGTGATTATTATTTAGAAATATATATAAATTGTAGCAAGTTACACATTTCAAAAGCCTGAAGTAGCACAAAATTCAGAAAATTAACAAAATATTTTAATTGATGGATTTACTGATACGTTTCTACAATACTTTTTTCCCTACACTTTTAGCAGCATACCCATTAATTGTCTCTTCATATGACAAAAGCTTCAGAATATAGCTTTTTTTTACCCAGAGAATAGAAAGATAATTCAGACTTTTCTCTAGCATAGTTAGCTTATATTTGTTTATCCTTATTAAAAGTTTAGAGAAGTTTCAGCTTCATAACTCCTGGTGATCAAGTCCATATGCAATTTTGATACTGTTGCTAAATTTGGAAAATCCTCTATCAAGTTTTTTATATATTTGAGCCATCAGATTCAAGGTATTTCAAGATCTCTTAGGCACATACTGATCTGATACCACTCATTAACAAATTTGTAATTGATGTTCCTGTATAATCATGATGCTGGATGGATTTGCACAGGGAATGAAGGAAGACTTCTGGAAGTCATTCCCACACTGGGACAGCAAGGAATAACAGTGTCCAGGGAAGTGCCTATAAACTACATAAATAGAGTTCTCCAAACCCAACATAGTCAGTTCCCCTTAGGTAAATCCTTAACATGTCGAATTCCAAAGCAGAATGGAAAGAGACAGTGATCTTGACTGAGTGTGATTACAATATCCTTTTATAGAAAATTTTGCAAAATGGGCACGTTAAATGAATGTCTATCTCAAGGGGAATAAACCTGAAGCCAGAGGACTAGATGTAACATTTTACTTAATTTTAAGTAATTAAAGTTATTTAAAAGTGCCGCTCAGAAGTGCCCTCTGGGCAAATATTTGCACCTTAGAAGAGGAGAAAATGGAGCAGATCTTTGGGAAGATTTAAAAGTTGCCAAGAGCAAGTCAAAAACAATTCTGGTGAAAATGGTGAGCCAAGCTGGAACAGGTTTTTCCTTCAACACTAAGAGAAGCCGACTATGGGAGAAACTGACTCTACTGCATTATGATCCAGTAGTGAAAAAAAAAGTCCTCTTTGTGGACAGAAAAAAATACGCTCCCTCTAAACAATGGATTGAAAATGAATTTGATTTATAAATGAGAAGATCGAGGGTGGGATACTGATTCAGAAATTCTGCAGCGTGTAATAAAAGAAGAGGAAATGGCATGGAATCACTGCCTCCTGTGATTTGAAGGCCATTGTGAAGGAAAACAATGCAGTGAAAACAAGTTCTTCATATTAGGACATATACCATTGCATCACATTTATTTATCTTTCTGGATATTTTTATAGCCCTTAATAAAATATATTAAAAAAAAAAAAAAAAAAAAGAAGTGCTCTCTGAGCTCTGAGTGAGGAATTGGTCTAGCCCTAGCAGAGCAGACCAACAACACATTTTCCTTGAATTTCTGTATCCCATTCAGTACCTACATTTTTTCCTTAATATACCAATTTGGTACCTAATTTCTTTCTGTTCAAATAGAGGTCTTTCTGACACTATCAAGTGAGTTCTCATAGTTCAAGATACAACCTGGGAATTTATCTACCTCATGTAGTAGAGGGACTTAATTACTTAAAATGAAGTTTCTTCCTTAGGAATATGAGAATGGGAAGATGTAAAGAAACATCTTTTTTAGGAAAAAAAAAAATGTAACATTTTTATTACTGAAAGATCAACTATATTATATTATTATATATATAAAATCTATATTATAGCATATATTGTAGACATATTTATATATTATTATATATAATGTATATTAATATATAATACATGTTATATATTATATATTATGTAATATATATAATTAAATATATATTACATATTATAATATTATATATTAATATATTACATATAATTATACATATGTAATACATTACATATATATTATATACTAATATACATAATATATAATTATATTTATTTATAAAAAATATATAATATAAATATAAATATAATATAAATATAAATATAAATAAAATAAATATAAATAAAATAAATAATTATAAACAAACATATTATAATTATATATATTATATTATATATTATATTATATTACATTATATTATATATAACATACTATATATTATATAATTATACTATTTATAAATTAGTATATATTTATATTATATATTATATATACTAATATATAATATAATTACAATATAAAATATAATATATATTCTAATTATATATATTATATATATCCATAATATATAATAATATACCATATTTATTATATAATAATATTATATTATTAATATATACTAATATAAAATATATTATTTATAATATACAATAATATATAATAATATATAAATATATGATAATATTAATATTATATTATTATTAATATAGTATATCAATAATATAAATTATATATATTATAAAATTTATATATTTTATTATATATTATATATAAAATGTAAATATTATATATTATATAATATAAAAATACATATATTATATATAATGATATAATAATAACATATGGTATATAATTAGAATTATATATATTAATTAAAATATTATCATTATACATATTATATATTATATATGTAATATTATATTAATATTTAATATTATATTATATACAAAATTATAATATTAAATATTACAAATCTATATACTATGAATAAATATAATAAATACATAATATATAAAATAATAATATACATTAAATACAATAATAAATATATATAATATTATATATCAGGTTCAGTTCAGTTCATTTCAGTTGCTCAGTCATGTTCGACTCTGTGACCCCATGAATTGCAGCACTCCAGGCCTCCCTGTCCATCACCAACTCCAGGAGTTCACTCAGACTCACATCCATTGAGTCAGTGATGCCATCCAGCCATCTCATCCTCTGTTGTCCCCTTCTCCTCCTGACCATAATCCCTCCCAGCATCAGAGTCTTTCCCAATAAGTGAACTCTTCTCATGAGGTGGCCAAAGTACTGGAGTTTCAGCTTTAGCATCATTCCTTCCAAAGAAATCCCAGGGCTGATCTCCTTCAGAATGGACTGGTTGGATCTCCTTGCAGTCCAAGGGACTCTCAAGAGTCTTCTCCAAACCACAGTTCAAAATCATCAATTCTTCTGCACTCAGCTTTCTTCACAGTCCAACTCACATCCATACACGACCACTGGAAAAACCATAGCCTTGTCTAGTCGGACCTTTGTTGGCAAAGTAATGTCTCTGCTTTTGAATATGCTATCTAGGTTGGTCATAACTTTCCTTCCAAGGAGTAAGTGTCTTTTAATTTCATGCCTGCAGTCACCATCTGCAGTGATTTTGGAGCCCAGAAAAATAGAGTCTGACACTGTTTCCACTGTTTCCCCATCTATTTCCCATGAAGTGGTGGGACCAGATGCTATGATCTTCATTTTCTGAATGTTGAACTTTAAGCCAACTTTTCCACTCTCCACTTTCACCTTCATCAAGAGGCTTTTGAGTTCCTCTTCACTTTCTGCCGTAAGGGTGGTGTCATCTGCATATCTGAGGTTATTGATATTTCTCCCGGCAATCTTGATTCCAGCCTGTGCTTCTTCCAGCCCAGCGTTTCTCATGATGTACTCTGCATAGAAGTTAAATAAGCAGGATGACAATATACAGCCTTGAGTACTCCTTTTCCTATTTGAAGAGTCTGTTTTTCCATGTCCAGTTCTAACTGTTGCTTCTCAAGAGGCAGGTCAGGTGGTCTGGTGTTCCCATCTCTTTCAGAATTTTCCACAGTTTATTGTGATATATAGAGTTGGAGTTAGGTAATTATTATATACATAATGTAATATATTATATTAGATCTTATTATATTACAATGACATATTATATTATAATAACATAATAATATAATGTAATATAATATATTATATTATAGAAAAGAAAAAAATTATTAGGGTTAGGTAATTATATATATAATAAGGTTAGGCAACCCACTCCAGCACTCTTGCCTGGAAAAATCCCATGGACGGAGGAGCCTGGATGGCTGCAGTCCGTGGGGTCGCTAGGAGTCGGACACGACTAAGTGCCTTCACTTTCACTTTTCACTTTCATGCATTGGAGAAGGAAATGGCAACCCACTCCAGTGTTCTTGCCTGGAGAATCCCAGGGATGGGGGAGGCTGGTGGGCTGCTGTCTCTGGGGTTGCACAGAGTCGGCCACGGTTGAAACGACTTAGCAGCAGCATCATCAATTATTATATATATTATATTATATACAGTGTTGCTGCTGCTGCTGCTGCTAAGTTGCTTCAGTCGTGTTCAACTCTGTGCGACCCTATAGACGGCAGCCCACCAGGCTGCCCTGTCCCTGGGATTCTCCAGGCAAGAACCCTGGAGTGGGTTGCCATTTTCTTCTCCAATGCTTAGGGTTAGGTAATTATTATATATATATATAATATAATATAATTATTATATATTACATTATATAATATATATTATATATAAATTATAAAGTATATTATTAGAGAATTATAATTATATATTATTATGTTATAAAATAAATATATAAAATAAATGTATTGAATATGTATTAAAATACAAATATATTAAATAAATATAAAACATATTATATAATTACATGATTAATATAATATTATATCTAATTATATTATATGTTATAGATTACATATTTTCTATATTATATTATAGATCATTAAATATAAACAACAGCTATATCAATTTATATATGGATTGCAACTTACATGTATCAAATGATAATTATCTTCTGTAAACCTTTGTCATAATCAAAACTTCATGCTCTTTCAAGACATATTTTGTTTAACTTAAGCCTTTAAAAGAAGTCACTACAATTGTTGGCCATAATTTGGCAAAGTGGGAGTCTCCAGTACAATTTTGATTTGAAGAACACCAAAAGGTAAACCTATTCCAAAATATTTCTTTATGTCATGGCAAAAAGGGATCTTTTACTAGAGCATTAAATTACATAATTATATAAACTATTTAACATCTTGATTTCTGCAGTGACAAAAAAATCTGACAGGTCCGAAGGTCAGTAAAATTGAATGGAGCAAGACAAGAAACAAGATTCCATAAGCATAAATAACAAAAGGTAAGCTTCACGCATTAATTTTATGGAGTTTTTGAAAAAGTAGCAGATAGGGAATCAAGTAAGAAGTATTCTATCTTTCCTAAATGTGATCTGACTTTTTTTGAAATGTCAGTTATCCACTGAATAAGTAGATTGTGGTTAGGGGAATCTAAGGAGGCCTAAGGATTAAAATATAAAACTATAATTTAGTGTAAAAATTTCTCTTTAATTTAAAATAAGCTAAGAGAAGTATGTACTTGAAATGGTTTTACCTCTTGAAATAAGAGGTAGAAAACCCAATTCAAACCAGTTAAATAATTTACTGGTCCGTGTAACCATTCCCTCAGGTTTGGCTTGATCTAGTAGCTAAAAATAAGTCAGTTTACCTTATTCTATGATGCCATTCATTGTGGGGTATCATTTTAAGGTGCTGAATGGTGGCTTCTAGATCTCCAGGCTTTTATCTTCCAAGATTCAAGTCCAGAGAGAAAGGGAAAATAACTTGCTAGTAACTCAGCAAAAGTCCTAGGTTTTATTCTTACTGAACCACTTCAGAGTCACATTCTCATTTCAGAGCAAATTATTCTCCAGAGGAAAGCAGAGTTCTATTTGGAAGGGCCCGAGTCACATATTTCTCCCTAGAACAAAGGATTAAATTGTACCTCACTGCATCGATAAGAATGCAAGGGAAATGGGCACCCAAAAGAAATCCAAATACAACACTGTTAGCAAAAGAGAAAGAATGACTGTTAGATGGAGAAAATCAAGTAGAGTCTATCCTTTGACAACTCAGCTCCAATATCTGCCTTTCTCCACATATATACATTTCCAAACATCCTTAGCCTGGCACTTAATGACACACACTTTTTTGTTCATTCCTGCCTTCCCAAAGGGGGACAGCTGAGAGTTTGGTTCAGTTACTGCATCTAAGACTAAATTTAAGGTATCTGGATAATGCACGTTTTCAAATAGATCTGGATATACCTCTCATGATCTGAGAACCAGAGGGCATATGTAAAACCTAAACATTTTCAATTAACTCACAAAGCAATTCTAATTTCAATTTGGAATCCATGTAGAGAAGAGGGTTGCTCAGATGGTAAATAATCTGCCTGCAATGTGGGAGACCTGGGCTTGATCTCTGGGTTAGGAAGATCCCCTGGAGGAGGGCATGGCAGCCCACTCTAGTATTCTTGCCTGGAGAATCCCATGGACAGAGCAGCCTGGTGAGCTACAGTCCGTGGCGTCACAAAGAGTCGGACATGACTGAGTGACTAAGCACAGGACAGGATATAGAGAAGAGGATAGCACAGGAAAAACCAAGAGTGGTCATTGATTCAATAGTATATATCACATCTTGCCTGGGGGGTAAAAGAAAATCCTTGAGCATATACAATCTGGCTGCTTCTTGTCCAGTCTCTGGAAGGACCTCCCTAGTCTAGTATCCCTCATAGATAATGAGCATTAAGGACCAGTCACTTTCTGGTAAGTTGTGTCTGTAGAAGTCTACTTCCTGTTGGTGCAAAGAAGGCCAATTTTGTGTATCTCTTGCCAACTCAGAATACAGTGATATATATTGACAGCTTGAAATGGCCATGATGGAAATATTTATACTAGAGAAATCAGCAAATGCTTTGAATCAAGATCCACCTTCTTATAGCCACTTTTATCACTTATCAGGACATCACTGAGAGGAAGTCTAAAGATCACTTAAAATAAAGTCTCTTAATCCTGTCTGACTCTTTGCCACCTGATGGACTGTAGTCTGCCAGGCTCCTCTGTCCATGGGATTTCCCGGGCAAGAATACTTGAGTGGGTTGCCATTTCCTTCTCCAGGGGATCTTCCCGACCCAGGGATCAAACCCAGGTCTCCCAAATTGCAGGCAGACTCTTTACTGTCTGAGTCACCAGTGAAAGATTACTTAGGACTTAGGAATTAATCACCAGCATTTGTTTACTAAATTTGAGATCTCTTTAGCAAGCAATCTAAGAATTTAGTTGACTCTGCAATTTCATGGTTTAGTCACAAAACCTGTTTAATCTTGGTTAAATTAGAGTCTTTTAACTTCAAATCTGAGCAAGGATTTGTACTTCTTAATAAACACCTTTAGTTTCATTTGCCCAGATCTTGGTGTCAAGATCTTTATCTTGCCCTTTGTCTCACAGCATAGTGAACATATTGTCTTCACGTGAATAGGCAATAACTAAAAAATCCCATGGACGGAGGAGCCTGGTAGGCTCCAGTCCATGGGGTCGCTAAGAGTCGGGCACGACTGAGTGACTTAAACTTTCACTTTTCACTTTCATGCATTGGAGAAGGAAATGGCAACCCACTCCAGTATTCTTGCCTGGAGAATCCCAGGGACAGAGGAGCCTAGTGGGCTGCCATCTATGGGGTCGCACAGAGTCGGACACGACTGAAGCTACTTAGCAGTAGCAGCAAGCAGCTTTGAGCTCCCAAGCTGCAAGCCCACCACATATTTGCAATTAAAATGGTTATTTCCCTTTTGCAAGAAGAGAATTCATAACAAGAGATATTAGCTAGGAACCTGAACATTCAGTTCAGTTCAGTTGCTCAGTCGTGTTTGACTCTTTGCAACCCCATGAATTGCAGCATGCCAGGCCTCCCTGTCCATCATCAACTCCCAGAGTTCATTCAGACTCACGTCCATCGAATCAGCAATGCCATCCAGCCATCTCATCCTCTGTTGTCCCTTTCTCCTCCCATCCCCAATCCCTCCCAGCATCAGAGTCTTTTCCAATGAGTCAACTCTTCGCAGGAGGTGGCCAAAGTACTGGAGTTTCAGCTTTAGCATCATTCCTTCCAAAGAAATCCCAGGGCTGATCTCCTTCAGAATGGACTGGTTGGATCTCCTTGCAGTCCAAGGGACTCTCAAGAATCTTCTCCAACACCACAGTTCAAAATCATCAATTCTTCCGCGCTCAGCTTTCTTCACAGTCCAGCTCTCACATCCATACATGACCACAGGAAAAACCATAGCCTTGACTAGACGAACCTTTGTTGGCAAAGTAATGTCTCTGCTTTTGAATATGCTATCTAGGTTGGTCACAGCTTTCCTTCCAAGGAGTAAGCGTCTTTTAATTTCATGGCTGCAGTCACCATCTGCAGTAATTTTGGAGCCCAGAAAAATAAAGTGTGAGACTGTTTCCACTGTTTCCCCATCTATTTGCCATGAAGTGATGGGACCAGATGCTATGATCTTCATTTTCTGAATATTGAACTTTAAGCCAACTTTTCCACTCTCCACTTTCACCTTCATCAAGAGGCTTTTAAGTTCCTCTTCACTTTCTGCCATAAGGGTGGTGTCATCTGCATATCTGAGGTTATTGATATTTCTCCCGGCAATCTTGATTCCAGCCTGTGCTTCTTCCAGCCCAGCGTTTCTCATGATGTACTCTGCATAGAAGTTAAATAATCAGGGTGACAATATACAGCCTTGACGTACTCTTTTTCCTATTTGGAACCAGTCTGTTGTTCCATGTCCAGTTCTAACTGTTGCTTCCTAACCTGCATATAGGTTTCTCAAGAGGCAGGTCAGGTGGTCTGGTGTTCCCATCTCTTTCAGAACTTTCCACAGTTTATTGTGATCCACACCTGAACATTAGACCTTTTTTAAAGGCCATTTTCATCTCATGGTAGATTTACACCTCCTGCTTTGTTTGCATCTCTCCAGTTTGGTACAAAGAATTCTGTTTTTATTATATTGAAAATCTTCAAATGACTAGACCTTCAGGCATTTTAGATTACAGGACACTAGCCAAGGCTGCCTTACTAAACATAGATATATTTTAATTTTCTCAAATCGTTCAATTTCTATGAAGTTTTTTTGTCTTTCTTTTAAAAGAAAACTTTTCATTCCAAATGAAGAATGTGTTTCAGGGAAGGAGAAGTGCTCAGTGTCAAGGCTGATAAATCAGTGGGCTGCATGTCAACACTCATAGGTCAGAAAAGGTGAGGAAGAAAGACAGCACTGGATTTGGCAATATGGACATCTGTGATAACCTTAGCAAGAGCAACTTTAATGGCATAATGCGGGCAAAATGGAGTGGGTTTCAGTGAGAATGGGATAAGAAGAATTCGAAAACGTAAGTCTTTGTCAGGGTGTTACTGGGAAAGACCAGTTTTGAAGTTTATTTCTACCCCTGTGAAGTTTTGACTGTATGTCCCTGAATATTTCTTTGATGAGAAAGGTATGTTTCTACATTCCTATAAAAACTCTAGTGAGTCCTAACTTATTGCCACTTGGTGACACCTATCAGATCAGATCAGATCAGATCAGTTGCTCAGTCGTGTCCGACTCTTTGTGACTCCATGAATCGCAGCATGCCAGTCCTCCCTGTCCATCACTAACTCCCGGAGTTCACTCAGACTCATGTCCATCGAGTCAGTGATGCCATCCAGCCATCTCCTCCTCTGTCGTCCCTTTCTCCTCCCATCCCCAATCCCTCCCAGCATCAGAGTCTTTTCCAATGAGTCAACTCTTCGCAGGAGGTGGCCAAAGTACTGGAGTTTCAGCTTTAGCATCATTCCTTCCAAAGAAATCCCAGGGCTGATCTCCTTCAGAATGGACTGGTTGGATCTCCTTGCAGTCCAAGGGACTCTCAAGAGTCTTCTCCAACACCACAGTTCAAAAGCATCAATTCTTCGGAGCTCAGCCTTCTTCACAGTCCAACTCTCACATCCATACATGACCACAGGAAAAACCATAGCCTTGACTAGACAGACCTTTGTTGGCAAAGTAATGTCTCTGCTTTTGAATATGCTATCTAGGTTGGTCATAACTTTCCTTCCAAGGAGTAAGTGTCTTTTAATTTCATGCCTGCAATCACCATCTGCAGTGATTTTGGAGCCCAGAAAAATAAAGTCTGACACTATTTCCACTGTTTCCCCATCTATTTCCCATGAAGTGATGGGACCGGATGCCATGATCTTCATTTTCTGAATGTTGAGCTTTAAGCCAACTTTTCCACTCTCCTCTTTCACCTTCATCAAGAGGCTTTTGAGTTCCTCTTCACTTTCTGCCATAAGGGTGGTGTCATCTGCATATCTGAGGTTATTGATATTTCTCCCGGCAATCTTGGTTCCAGCTTGTGCTTCTTCCAGTCCAGCGTTTCTTATGATGTACTCTGCATAGAAGTTAAATAATCAGGGTGACAATATACAGCCTTGACGTACTCCCTTTCCTATTTGGAACCAGTCTGTTGTTCCATGTCCAGTTCTAACTGCTCCTTCCTGACCTGCATACAAATTTCTCAAGAGGCAAATCAGGTGGTCTGGAATTCCCATCTCTTGAAGAATTTTCCACAGTTTACTGTGATTCACACAGTCAAAGGCTTTGTCATAGTCAATAAAGCAGAAATAGATGCTTTTCTGGAACTTTCTTGCTTTTTCCATAATCCAGCAGATGTTGGCAATTTGATCTCTGGTTCCTCTGCCTTTTCTAAAACCAGCTTGAACATCAGGAAGTTCACGGTTCATATATTGCTGAAGCCTGGCTTGGAGAATTTTAAGCATTACCTTACTAGCGTGTGAGATGAGTGCAATTTTGCGGTAGTTTGAGCATTCTTTGGCTTTGCCTTTCTTTGGGATTGGAATGAAAACTGACCTTTTCCAGTCCTGTGGCCACTGCTGAGTTTTCCAATTTTGCTGGCATATTGAGTATAGATAGTACAAAGATGAACTAAAAAAAAAAAAGGCTACTTTTTTTTTTTGTTTTCAGTTAGTCAATAGTACAACAAGGCTGTTAGCTAGGGTTAGGGTTGACAATTTGTGACAGCTAATACATTTATTGAGTTGAATTTCTCAGGATCCTTGAGTTCTCCATTTAACTCATTCAGCATTAAAATTACAGACAGTTGCCAAACTTCACATATGTGTGTGTGTATGTGTATAAAACATTTTCATTACTACTAGTAAAATGAAGATTAAAAGATTACCTATACAATGATGTAACAGGAACAAAAAATATACTTCATAGTTTGAGATATAATTGATAAAAATGATATAATTTCAATGCATTACTAATCTGTTTGCATTTTATTCATTACATTTAACTGTGCTTATTAATACTGAGAAATCTCCTTTTACTTTGTTAAAGTTAGAATAATCAATTTTTAAGCTGTCAATTGCTGGGAGGTCTAAATTTGAGAATGAATTAATTTACTTAGGTTTACAGTTTATATATAATAAGGATCAACCCCATTCCCCACTATTTGCAGATAGAGTGTGCATTTCAAAGTAATACCATACTGGCTATTTGCTTGACATTTCTAAAAAGAGCTTAAGTACAAGAAGAAATAAAGAGCAATGATAATGGAGGGAAATGCTGAACAGTGTTATTATTCAGCTCAGTCCTTAACTTCTGCTTCCTAAAGTAGTAGGATCTGTCCTTGGTGTTACTTCTCATTTGCACATGACGTTGGGAGAAAGGTGTCTTCAGTCCTTATGCAAGAAAAGTTGCTGTGGATGGGAGAGACAGGGGTCATTTTTGCTCTATTTCCTTACACTCCCTAGTACTCCCTAGTTTCCATGAGAAGGACTTCAGACTTCTCTGCTCTTCTGTTTAGGACTATAGCTTGAGAAGTTGGCTGTGATGTGTGATGTGCTTAGTGGCTCAGTTGTGTCCCCCTCTTTGCGGCCCCATGAATTGTAGCCCACCAGGCTCTGTCCATGATGGACTGTAGCCCACAAGGCTCTGTCCATGGGGATTCTCCAAGCAAGAATCCTGGAGTGGGTTGCCATGCCCTCCTCCAGGGAATCTTCCCAACCTGGGGAATGAACCCAATTCCCCTGCACTGCAGGCAGGTTCTTTACCGTCTGAGCCCCCAGGGAAGCCCAAGAATACAGTTCACCATCCAACACCACAAATGAGATAAACATAGATCCAGTCAGTTACTCAGATTGAATTTACTCTAAGTTGAGTTTGATATTGAAAAATACAGAATGTTTCAGGCTCCTGGTCCTATAACAGAAGCACAATTAGATTCCAGGCAGAGTTCTCTTTCTCTCCTGCACTAAACAGATCGTGAACCTGACTGTGGCCTTTGCTGTGTGATCAGTTTCATGAGAAGCTGAAGATGCTTAGTTTGTAATAACAGAAATGTTTGGTATTGTTTTGGGGGCTCCGAAGAGCTCCAATATGACAGTCCTTTATGTCTCAGCACAGAAAGGAATTCATTGAGAGGCTAAGTGATAGATAAAAAGTGATTTATTAGGCTAGGACGCTTGTAAGGTTCACAAGCAGGCAGGCAAGTGTTGCACTGCCCCAAGGACTCAGTAGGAACATTTTTATAATCAAAGGAATAGAGAGAAGAAGAGCTTCTTTTTCTTTCTTGAATAGACCTCACACTTTTATCATTGGTTCCTCCCCTCGTTGGGCAAGGAAGCTTTCTTGTCCCTATATGGTCAAGCCAGGACTGTCATAGCACTTTGGAAAAATTATTTCAGGTCCCAGCACAATGAGAGTCTTTCATTTTGGAAAGTCACCTTTTCATAAATGATTGTTTTCTGTGTGCATAGAGCATGTCCTGTAGGTCATTAACTTGATGACATTACTGGACAGGTGGTACACTTTATTCTCTACTACTGTTTTATTGTTTTGGGGGCATTGTACACAGAGCATGTCTTAGGAGCCAAAGAACGTGTTTCAGTTCAGTTCAGTTCAGTCGCTCAGTCATGCCTGACTCTTTGCAACCCCATGGACTGTTGCATCCCAGACTTCCCTGTCCATCACCAACTCCTGAAGCTTGCTCAAACTCATGTCCATTGAGTCTGTGATGCCATATGACCACCTCATTCTCTGTCATCCCCTTCTCCTCCTGCCTTCAATCTTTCTAGGCATCAAGGTCTTTTCCAATGAGTCAGTTCTTTGCATCAGGTGGCCAAAGTATTGACCAAACATCTGATAGAGTGCCTGGAGAACTATGGACAGAGGCCCGTGACATTATACGGGAGGCAGTGATCAAAACCATCCCCAAGATAAAGAAATAAAGAACATGTTTGGGGTTTCATTAACTCACTGAACTCTCTGGGCAGGATGTAGGTCTCATGCCACCACCATTGTTTCATTGCTCTGGGGAATGTCTTGTGCTTCTGTTACATGGTTTTGTTGCTAAGCAAGTTAGCTTGATTATACTGTTCAGCAAGACAATCTGGCTTTGATGTTAAGCGACTTGTTCTGCTTTATGAGTCAGGCAAGCCCACATTGTTTCAGAATTTTCCCATTACTTTCTTGAGTAATCATGAACCTTACTGTGATCTCCCAAAGCCCCCTAAAGCTACCCTCTCTATCTACAATTCCCTAATGGGATTTCTAAGCTAGCTATTTGATTGTCCTCCCTATCAATGATGATGCATTTTTTTAGTATAGGGCTAAGCATGATGCCAGTGCTGTTATATAAGCAAACAAACAACAAACTATTTCTTCATGGTTCCAACTGCTTTACCACTAGCCACTGTTTCTAAAGATACTAAATAGCTGGTATATTTTGAATACTTCATATATAAAAAAATATTCATTTTCATATTTAAATTTTAAGAAATTAATTTAAATACATCCCCTTATTAGGAAAAGGATTGCTGGGAGTGAATCTGGTATAAGTTGATAACTATGATGGTAATGATGATAATAGTGTGGTTTTGAGGGTGTTCTGGAAGAGGTTACTGTATTAAGTCAAATAATATTTCTTTTTTTAAAATATAAATCTATTTTAATTGGAGGCTAATTACTTTACAATATTGTAGTGGTTTTGCCATACATTGACATGAATTCACCATGGGTATACATGTGTTCCCCATCCTGAACCCCTCTCCCACCTCCCTCCCCATCCCATCCCTCTGAGTCATCCCAGTGCATCAGCCCCGAGCACCCTGTATTATACATCGAACTTGGACTGGCAATCCACTTCACATATGATAATATACATGATTCAATGCCATTCTCCCAAATCA
This sequence comes from Bubalus kerabau, assembly GCF_029407905.1. Lineage (NCBI taxonomy): Eukaryota > Metazoa > Chordata > Mammalia > Artiodactyla > Bovidae > Bubalus > Bubalus kerabau. The sequence goes on along the minus strand of NC_073635.1, from coordinate 2,666,965 downwards.
TCGCAGCCTCTCCCTCTCCCACAGAGTCCAAAAGACTGTTCTATACATCTGTGTCTCTTTTGCTGTCTCGCATACAGGGTTATCATTACCATCTTTCTAAATTCCATATATATGCATTAGTAGACTGTATTGGTGTTTTTCTTTCTGGCTTACTTCACTCTGTATAATAGGCTCCAGTTTCATCCACCTCATTAGGACTGATTCAAATGTATTCTTTTTAATGGCTGAGTAATACTCTATTGTGTATATGTACCACAGATTTCTATCCATTCATCTGCTGATGGACATCTAGGTTGCTTCCATGTTCTGGCTATTATAAACAGTGCTGTGATGAACACTGGGGTACACGTGTCTCTTTCAATTCTGGTTTCTTTGGTGTGTATGTTTAGCAGTGGGATTGCTGGGTCATATGGCAGTTCTATTTCCAGTTTTTTAAGGAATCTCCACACTGTTCTCCATAGTGGCTGTACTAGTTTTCATTCCACCAACAATATAAGAGGGTTCCCTTTTCTCCACACCCTCTTCAGCATTTATTGCTTGTAGACTTTTGGATAGCAGGCATTCTGACTGGCGTGAAATGGTACCTCATTGTGGTTTGGATTTGCATTTCCCTGATAATGAGTGATGTTGAGCATCTTTTCATGTGTTTGTTAGCCACCTGTATGTCTTCTTTGGAGAAATGTCTGTTTAGTTCTTTGGCCCTTTTTTTATTGGGTCATTTATTTTTCTGTAATGAAGCTGCAGGAGTTGCTTGTATATTTTTGAGATTAATTCTTTGTCCATTGCTTCATTTCCTATTATTTTCTCCCATTCTGAAGGCTGTGTCATCACCTTGCTTATAGTTTCCTTTGTTGTGCAGAAGCTTTTAATTTTAATTAGGTCCCATTTGTTTATTTCCAGTACTCTGCGAGGTGGGTCACAGAGGATCCTGCTGTGATTTATGCCAGAGAGTATTTTGCTTATGTTCTCCTCTAGGAGTTTTATAGTTTCTGGTCTTACGTTTAGGTCTTTAATCCATTTTGAGTTTATTTTTGTGTATGGTGTTAGAAAGTGTTCTAGTTTCATAGTTTTTCCCAGCATCACTTGTTAAAGAGATTGTCTTTTCTCCATTGTATATTCTTGCGTCCTTTGTCAAAGTTAAGGTGTCCATAGGTGTGTGGATTTATCTCTGGGCTTTCTATTTTGTTCCATTGATCTATATTTCTGTCTTTGTGCAAGTACCATACTCTCTTGATGACTGTAGCTTTGTAGTAGAGCCTTAAGTCAGGTAGGTTGATTCCTCCAGTTCCATTCTTCTTTCTCAAGATTGTTTTGGCTATTCGAGGTTTTCTGTATTTCCATACAAATTGTGAAATTATTTGTTCTAGCTCTGTGAAAAATACCGTTGGAAGCTTGATAGGGATTGCATTCAATCTATAGTTTGCTTTGGGTGGCATACTCATTTTCACTATATTGATTCTTCTAATCCATGAACATGGTATATTTCTCCATCTATTAGTGTCCTCTTTGATTTCTTCCATCAGTGTTTTATAGTTTTCTATATATAGGTCTTTTGTTTCTTTAGGTAGATATATTTTTAAGTATTTAATTCTTTTCATTGCAATGGTGAGTGGAATTGTTTCCCTAATTTCTCTTTATGTTTTCTCATTGTTAGTTTATAGGAATGCAAGGAATTTCTGTGTGTCAGTTTTATATCCTGCAACTTTACTATATTCATTGATAAGCTCTAGTAATTTTCTGGGTGGAGTCTTTAGGGTTTTCTATGTAGAGGATCATTACTTCTTCTTTTCCAATCTGGATTCCTTTTATTTCTTTTTCTGCTCTGATTGCTGTGGCAAAAACTTCCAAAACTATGTTGAATAGTAGTGGTGAGAGTGGGCACACTTGTCTTGCTCCTGACTTTAGGGGAAATGCTTTCAATTTTTCACCATTGAGAATAATGTTTGCTGTGGGTTTGTCATATATAGCTTTTATTATGTTGAGGTATGTTCCTTCTATTCCTGCTTTCTGGAGGATTTTTATCATAAATGAATGTTGAATTTTGTCAAAGGCTTTCTCTGTATCTATTTAGATAATCATATGGCTTTTATCTTTCAATTTGTTAATGTGGTTTATTACATTGATTGATTTGTGGACATTAAAGAATCCTTGCATCCCTTGGATAGAGCCCACTTCGTCATGATGTATGATCTTTTTAATATGTTGTTGGATTCTGTTTGCTAGAATTTTGTTAAGGATTTTTGCATCTATGTTCATCAGTGATATTGGCCTGTAGTTTTCTTTTTTTGTGGCATCTTTGTCTTGTTTTGCTATTAGGGTGATGGTGGCCTCATAGAATGAGTTTGGAAGTTTACCTTCCTCTGCAATTTTCTGGAAGACTTTGAGTAGGATAGGTGTTAGCTCTTCTCTAAATTTTTTGGTAGAAATCAGCTGTGAAGCCATCTGGTCCTGGGCATTTGTTTGCTGGGAGACTTCTGATTACAGTTTCAATTTCCATGCTTGGGATAGGTATGTTAAGATTTTGGAAAGTTTTGATTCTGTTCAGTTTTGGAAAGTTGTACTTTTCTAAGAATTTGTCCATTTCTTCCAAGTTGTCAATTTTATTGGCATAAAGTTGCTGATAATAGTCTCTTATGATCCTTTGTATTTCTGTGCTGTCTGTTGTGATTTCTCCATTTTCATTTCTAATTTTGTTGATTTGATTCTTCTCCCTTTGTTTCTTGGTAAGTCTGGCAAATGGTTTGTCAATTTTATTTATCTTCTTAAATAACCAGCTTTTAGCTTTGTTGATTTTTGCTATGGTCTCTTTTGTTTCTTTTGCATTTATTTCTGCCCTAATTTCTAGGATTTCTTCCCTTCTACTAACACTGGGGTTCTTCACTTCTTCCCTTTCTAATTGCTTTAGGTGTAGAGTTAGGTTATTTATTTGACTTTTTTTTCTTGTTTCTTGAGGTATGCCTATACTGCTATGAACCTCCCCCTTAGCGCTGCTTTTACAGTGTCCCACAGGTTTTGGGTTGTTGTGTTTTCTTTTTTTTTTTTTAAATTTTATTTTATTTTTAAACTTTACATAACTGTATTAGTTTTGCCAAATATCAAAATGAATCTGCCACGGGTATACATGTGTTCCCCATCCTGAACCCTCCTCCCTCCTCCCTCCCCATTCCATCCCTCTGGGTCGTCCCAGTGCACCAGCCCCAAGCATCCAGTATCGTGCATCGAACCTGGACTGGCAACTCGTTTCATACATGATATTTTACATGTTTCAATGCCATTCTCCCAAATCTTCCCACCCTCTCCCTCTCCCACAGAGTCCATAAGACTGTTCTATACATCAGTGTCTCTTTTGCTGTCTCGTATACAGGGTTATTGTTACCATCTTTCTAAATTCCATATATATGTGTTAGTATACTGTATTGGTGTTTTTCTTTCTGGCTTACTTCAATCTGTATAATAGGGTCCAGTTTCATCCACCTCATTAGAACTGATTCAAATGTATTCTTTTTAATGGCTGAATAATACTCCATTGTGTATATGTACCACAGCTTTCTTATCCATTCATCTGCTGATGGACATCTAGGTTGCTTCCATGTCCTGGCTATTATAAACAGTGCTGCGATGAACATTGGGGTACACGTGTCTCTTTCCCTTCTGGTTTCCTCAGTGTGTATGCTCAGCAGTGGGATTGCTGGATCATAAGGCAGGTCTATTTCCAGTTTTTTAAGGAATCTCCACACTGTTCTCATAGTGGCTGTACTAGTTTGCATTCCCACCAACAGTGTAAGAGGGTTCCCTTTTCTCCACACCCTCTCCAGCATTTATTACTTGTAGACTTTTGGATCGCAGCCATTCTGACTGGTGTGAAATGGTACCTCATAGTGGTTTTGATTTGCATTTCTCTGATAATGAGTGATGTTGAGCATCCTTTCATGTGTTTGTTAGCCATCTGTATGTCTTCTTTGGAGAAATGTCTATTTAGTTCTTTGGCCCATTTTTTGATTGGGTCATTTATTTTTCTGGAGTTGAGCTGTAGGAGTTGCTTGTATAGTCTCGAGATTAGTTGTTTGTCAGTTGTCTCATTTGCTATTATCTTCTCCCATTCTGAAGGCTGTCTTTTCACCTTGCTAATAGTTTTCATTTTCATTCATTTCTATGCATATTTTGATTTCTTTATTTCTTATGTGACTTGTTGGTTATTCAGCACCATGTTGTTAAGCCTCCATATGTTGGAATTTTTGATAGTTTTTCTCCTGTAATTGAGATCTAATCTTACTGCATTGTTGTCAGAAAAGATGCTTGGAATGATTTCAATTTTCTTGAATTTACCGACGCTAGATTTATGGCCCAGGATGTGATCTATCCTGGTGAAGGTTCCGTGTGCACTTGAAAAAAAAGGTGAAATTCATTGTTTTGGGGTGAAATGTCCTATAGATATCAATTAGGTCTAACTGGTCAGTTGTATCATTTAAAGTTTGTGTTTGCTTGTTAATTTTCTGTTTAGTTGATCTATCCATAGTTGTGAGTGGAGTATTAAGTCTCCCACTATTATTGTGTTATTGTTAATTTCCCCTTTCATACGTGTTAGCGTTTGCCTTACATATTGCAGTGCTCCTATGTAGGGTACATATATACTTATAATTGTTGTATCCTCTTCTTGGATTGATCCTTTGATCATTATGTAGTGTTCTTCTTTGTCTGTTTTCACAGCCATTGTTTTAAAGTCTATTTTATCTGATATGAATATTGCTACTCCTGCTTTCTTTTGGTCTCCATTTGTGTGAAATATCTTTTTCCAGCCTTTCACTTTCAGTCTGTATGTGTCCCTTGTTTTGAGGTGGGTCTCCTGTAGACACATATATAGGGGTCTTGTTTTTATATCCATTCAGCCAGTCTTTGTCTTTTGGTTGGGGCATTCAACCCATTTACATTTAAGGTAATTATTGATAAGTATGATCCTGTTGCCATTTACTTTGTTGTTTTGGGTTCGAGTTTATACACCCTTTCTGTGTTTCCTGTCTAGAGAAGATCCTTTAGCATTTGTTGGAGAGCTGGTTTGGTGGTGCTGAATTCTCTCAGCTTTTGCTTGTCTGTAAAGCTTTTGATTTCTCCTTCATATTTGAATGAGATCCTTTCTGGGTACAGTAATCTGGGTTGTAGGTTTTTCTCTTTCATCACTTTAAGTATGTCCTGCCATTCCCTTCTGGCCTGAAGAGTTTCTATTGGAAGATCAGCTGTTATCCTTATGGGAATCCCCTTGTGTGTTATTTGTTGTTTTTCCCTTGCTGCTTTTAATATTTGTTCTTTGTGTTTGATATTTGTTAATTTGATTAATATGTGTCTTGGGGTGTTTTGCCTTGGGTTTATCCTGTTTGGGACTCTCTGGGTTTCTTGGACTTGGGTGATTATTTCCTTCCCCATTTTAGGGAAGTTTTCAACTATTATCTCCTCAAGTATTTTCTCATGGCCTTTCTTTTTGTCTTCTTCTGGGTCTCCCATGATTCGAATGTTGGGGCATTTAACATTGTCCCAGGGGTCTCTGAGGTTGTCCAAATTTCTTTTAATTATTTTTTGTTTTTTCCTCTCTGCTTCATTTATTTCTACCATTCTATCTTCTACCTCACTATTCTATTTTCTGCTTCCATTCTTCTACTGTTGGTTCACTCTAGAGTGTTTCTGATCTCATTTATTGAATTATTGATTATATATTGACTCTTTTTTTTTTTCTAGGTCCTTGTTAAACCTTTCTTGCATCTCCTCAATTCTTGTCTCAAGTGTAATATCTGAAACTCCATATTGTTTTCAAGATTTGGATCATTTTCACTAACATTATTTGGAATTCTTTAAAAGGTAGATTCCCTATCTCTTCCTCTTTTGTTTGATTTGGTAGGCATGTATCCTGTTTCTTTCAGTTCAGTTCAGTTCAGTTCAGTCGCTCAGTCAAGTCTGACTCTTTGCAACCCCATGAATCGCAGTACACCAGGTCTCCCTGTCCATTACCAACTCCCGGAGTTCACTCAAACTCACGTCCATCGAGTCAGTGATGCCATGCAGCCATCTCATCCTCTGTCGTCCCCTTTTCCTCAGTCCCCCAATCCCTCCTATCATCAGAGTCTTTTCCAATGAGTCAGCTCTTCGCATGAAGTGGCCAAAGTACTGAAGTTTCAGCTTTAGCATCATTCCTTCCAAAGAAATCCCAGGGCTGATCTCCTTCAGAATGGACTGGTTGGATCTCCTTGCAGTCCAAGGGACTCTCAAGAGTCTTCTCCAACACCACAGTTCAAAAGCATCAATTATTCAGCCTCAGCTTTCTTCACAGTCCAACTCTCACATCCATACATGACCACTGGGAAAACCATAACCTTGTCTAGACGGACCTTTGTTGGCAAAGTAATGTCTCTGCTTTTGAATATGCTATCTAGGTTGATCATAACTTTCCTTCAAGCAGTAAACGTTTTAATTTCCTGGCTGCAGTCACCATCTGCAGTGATTTTGGAGCCCAGAAAAATAAAGCCTGACACTGTTTCCACTGTTTCCCCATCTATTTCCCATGAAGTGATGGGACCAGATGCTATGATCTTCATTTTCTGAATGTTGAGCTTTAAGCCAACTTTTCCACTCTCCACTTTCACCTTCATCAAGAGGCTTTTTAGTTCCTCTTCACTTTCTGCCATAAGGATGGTGTCACCTGCATATCTGAGGTTACTGATATTTCTCCCAGCAATCTTGATTCCAGCTTGTGCTTCTTCCAGCCCAGCGTTTCTCATGATGTACTCTGCATAGAAGTTAAATAAGCAGGGTGACAGTATACAGCCTTGACGTACTCCTTTTCCTATTTGGAAACAGTCTGTTGTTCCATGTTCAGTTCTAATTGTTGCTTCCTGACCTGCATATAGGTTTCTCAAAAGGCAGGTCGGGTGGTCTGGTATTCCCATCTCTTTGAGAATTTTCCACAGTTTATTGTGATTCACACAGTCAAGGCTTTGGCATAGTCAAGAAAACAGAAATAGTTGTTTTTCTGGAACTCTCTCACTTTTTCCATGATCCAGCGGATGTTGGTAATTTGCTCTCTGGTTCTTCTGCCTTTTCTAAAACCAGCTTGAACATCTGGAAGTTCACAGGTCACGTATTGCTGAAGCCTGGCTTGGAGAATTTTGAGCATTACTTTACTAGCGTGTGAGATGAGTGCAATTGTGTGGTAGTTTGAGCATTCTTTGGCATTGCCTTTCTTTGGGATTGGAATGAAAAGTGACCTTTTCCAGACCTGTGGCCATTGCTGAGTTTTCCAAATTTGCTGACATATTGAGTGCAGCTTTTTCACAGCATCATCTTTCATCATTGGAAATTTTTTTTTTTTTTGAAATATCTTAACTGGAATTTCATCACCTCCACTAGCTTTGTTCGTAGTGATGCTTTCTAAGGCCCACCTGACTTCACATTCCAGGATGTCTGGCTCTAGGTCAGTGATCACACCATTGTGATTATCTGGGTCGTGAAGATCTTTTTTGTACAGTTCTTCTGTGTATTCTTGCCACCTCTTCTTGATATCTTTTGCTTCTGTTAGGTCCATACCTTTTCTGTCCTTTATCGAGCCCATCTTTGCATGAAATGTTCCCTTGGTATCTCTAATTTTCTTGACGAGATCTCCAGTCTTTCCCATTCTGTTGTTTTCCTCTGTTTCTTTGCATTGATTGCTGAGGAAGGCTTTTTTATCACCTCTTGCTATTCTTTGGAAATCTGCATTCAGATGCTTATATCTTTCCTTTTCTCCTTTGCTTTTCGCTTCTCTTTTTTCCATAGCTATCTGTAAGACCTCCTCAGACAGCCATTTTGCATTTCTTTTCCATGGGGATGGTCTTGATCCCTGTCTCCTGTACAATGTCACAAACCTCTGTCCATAGTTCATCAGGCAGTCTATCTATCAGATCTAGTCCCTTACATCTATTTCTCACTTCCTCTGTATAATCATAAGGAATTTGATTTAGGTTATACCTGAATGGTCTAGTGGTTTTCCCTACTGTCTTCAATTTAAGTCTGAATTTGGCAAAAAGGAGCTCATGATCTGAGCCACAGTCAGCTCCTGGTCTTGTTTTTGTTAACTATATAGAGCTTCTCCATCTTTGGCTGCAAAGAATATAATCAATCTGGTTTCGATGTTGACCATCTGGTGATGTCCATGTGTAGAGTCTTCTCTTGTGTTGTTGGAAGAGTGTGTTTGATATAACCAGTGCATTCTCTTGACAAAACTCTCTTGGCCTTTTCCCTGCTTCATTCCGTATTCCAAGGCCAAATTTGCCTGCTACCCCAGGTGTTTCTTGACTTCCTACTTTTGCATTCCAGTCCTCTATAATGAAAAGGACATCTTTTTTAGGTGTTAGTTCTAAAAGGTCTTGTAGGTCTTCATAGAACCGTTCAACTTCAGCTTCTTCAGCATTACTGGTTGGGGCATAAACTTGGATTACTGTGATATTGAATGGTTTGCCTTGGAAACGAACAGAGAGTATTCTGTCGTTTTTGAGATTTCTTTCAAGTACTACATTTCAGATTCTTTTGTTGACCATGATGGCTACTCCATTTCTTCTAAGGGATTCCTGCCCACAGTAGTAGATATAATGGTCATCTGAGTTAAATTCACCCATTCCAGTCCATTTGAGTTCGCTGATTCCTAGAATGTCGACGTTCAATCTTGCCATCTCTTGTTTGACCACTTCTAATTTGCCTTGATTAATGGATCTAACATTCCAGGTCCCTATGCAATATTGCTCTTTACAGCATCGGACCTTGCTCTTTCACCAGTCACATCCACAACTGCGTAGTGTTTTTGCTTTGGCTCCCTCCCTTCATTCTTTCTGGAGTTATTTCTCCACTGATTTCCAGTAGCATATTGGGCACCTACCGACCTGGGGAGTTCCTCTTTCAGTATGCTATCATTTTGCCTTTTCATACTGTTCATGGGGTTCTCAAGGCAAGAATACTGAAATGGTTTGCATTCCCTTCTCTAGTGGACCACATTCTGTTCATGACCTGCCCGTCTTGGGTGGCCCCTCAGGGCATGGCTTAGTTTCACTGAGTTAGACAAGGCTGTGGCCCTAGTGTGATTAGATTGACTAGTTTTCTGTGATTATGGTTTCAGTGTGTCTGCCCTCTGATGCCCTCTTGCAACACCTACCATCTTACTTGGGTTTCTCTTACCTTGGACGTGGGGTATCTCTTCACGGCTGCTCCATGTTCAAGGTCAGGAGGGCCGGCAGTGAGGAGATACCCCTCGTCCTGTTCCTTTACCTGCTGGGTATTCCTCTGTCTCTTCATCTTGTTTATATTGCTGTGTTTGGTGTGGCCTTTCATATTCTGGCAGTTTGTGGTTCCTCTTTATTGTGGAGGTTCCTCCCTGTGGGTGGGGTTGGATGGGTATCTTGTCAGGGTTTCATGGTTAGGGAAGCTTGTGTCGGTGTTCTGGTAGGTGGAGCTGGACTTCTTATCTCTGGAGTGCAATGAAGTGTCCAGTAGTGTGTTTTGAGATGTCAGTGGACTTGGTGTGAATTTGGGCAGCCTGTATATTGAAGCTCAGGCCTATGTTCCTGTGGTGCTGGAGAATTTCTGTGGTATGTCTTGCTCTGGAACTTGTTGGCTTTTGGGTGGTGCTTGGTTTCAGTGTAGGTATGGAGGCTTTTGATGAGCTCTTATCAATTAACATTCCCTGGAGTCAGGAGTTCTCTAGTGTTCTCAGGTTTTGGACTTAAGCCTCCTGCCTCTGGCTTTCAGTCTTATTTTTACAGTAGCCTCAAGACTTCTCCATCTATAGAGCACCAATGATAAACACCTAGGTTAATGATGAAAAGTTTCTCCACAGTGAGGGACACCTGGAGAGGTACACACAGTTACATGGAGAAGAGAAGAGGGAGAAGGGAGATGGAGATGAACAGGAGGAGAAGAGGGGGAATCAAAAGGGGAGAGAACAAGCAATCCAGTAATCACATCCCTATGTTCTCTCCACAGTCTGTACCCCTCAGAGATGTTCACGGAGTTACACAGAGAAGAGAAGAGCAAGGAAGGAGACAGACATGTCCAGGAGGAGAAAAGGGGGAATCAAAAGGAGAGAGACAGATCCAGCCAGTAATCAGTTCCCTAACTGTTCTCCAAAGCCCAGAACACACAAAGAGATTCACAGAGTTGGGTAGAGAAGAGAAGGTGGAGGCAGGAGATAGAGGCGACCTGGTGGAGAAAAGGCAGAGTCAAAAGGGGAAGATAGCAATCAGGCCAGTAATCTCACTCCCAAGTAAAAATGGGTACTGAAGATTGGGTTCTTAAAGGTACATAGTTGATAACAAATACCAAAAATCAAAGATTAAAAGTCTAGAATAGAGGTTAGGGTTTCAAAAATTCAATATTAAAAAAACAAAACAAAGTCACAAAAATTACAAAATATATATATGAAGTTTGCTTTAAAAATAGGGTCTTTTTTTTTGCAAGGTAATATTAGGTTATAAAAATGAACATTAAAGGAGTAATAGAGGACTTTAAAATAAATAAAATTTTTTAATTAAAAAATGATAATAGTAAAAATATAACTAGAAATTTATCTGGAGCTGTTGCGGACAGTGTGGGGTCAGTTCATTTTCAGATAGTTCCTTGATCTGGCTTATACTTCTCAAGATCTATAGGCCCCTTCCCATGTAGTTGGTGCTAACTACAGGGTTTTAATCTGTTGCACCTGTCACTTCCAAAGTGGTTCCCTCTGTTTATTTTAGCTTCTTCTGTTTGCTGGTCTCTTCAGTGTCTAATTTCCACCCTGACACAAGGGGGCGATGGTGGTCACTTTTTTAGGCTCACTGTTCAGTCATGCTGTGGGGAGGGAGGAACACTGCAAACAAATATCACTGGTGTGTGTGGGGAGTGCTAGCAGTGTTTCCGCTGCACTGGGTTCCCACCCCCCACCCTCACCTCCCGCCCTGCTCAGAGCGTGTGTGCTTTCCCAGTCTACACTGCTTAGGCTCTAGGTTGCTCTGCTGGGAACTGTCTGAGGCCGGCCCTTGGTTGTATGCATTTCCCAGGTCTGAGCTGCTCAGGTTCAGGTTCTCAGGTACTCCACAAAGGCGCAGACTAGGTTGGGCCTGCGTTTTGTGCCCTTCCCAGGTCCGAGCAGCTCAGGTGACCAGGTGCTTGGCGAGTGCAGTCGCCCCCAGTTGGGGCTGCGTCTTATCGCCTCCCCCGTCCCAGCTGCTCAGTTTTCTGGGTGTACAACGGCTGCACCTTCTCAGGTGTGCTATGTGTCTCTTCTGGGGAGCTGATCTCTGGCTGCAATGGTTATCAACCGTCCAGAATCCCAAGAAGTCTTGGTTAGCGACAAAGCCTGCTTGCAGTTTGGTATGTGATTCCACTCTGGGCCCGTGATTGCCCCCTTCTGGCTCTGGCTGCCCTCGCCTGCCTGTCTCCAGTGGGGGATTGGCCAGTCTGCAGCCGGCTAGCTCTGCTCAGTCCTTTGTTCTGTGAGCGGGCCTGGCAGTGTCTTAGGTTAGGGCTTTTCCCACGGCATAGCTATCCCATAGTCTGGGTTGCTATCTCTAGTTAGTTCCTTCAGATTGCCCTTGGGGCATTCAGGCCTGGTCCTTTCCCTAAGCAATGCAGCCCGTGCCTCCCTGTCCAGTACCCACTTGCTAGTGGCAGATGTGAGTGTCTGGGCTGCTTCTTTTCTGGGAGTTGTGGTTAGGCATGTAATCTGTGGGTTTTATTTATTTATTTATTTATTTTTCCTCCTGGTTATGTTGCCCTCTGAGATTCCAAGACTTGCCACAAACCTCAGTGAGAGTGTTTCCTGGTCTTTGGAGACTTCTCTCTTTTTTAAGACACCCTTCTTGGGACGGATCTCCATCCCTACCTCTTTTGTCTCTCTTTTTATCTTTTATATTTTGTCCTACTTCCTTTCAAAGACAATGGGCTGCCTTTCTGGGTGCCTGATGTCCTCTGCCAGCATTCAGAAGTTGTTTTGTGGAATTTTCTCATCGTTCAAATGTTCTTTCTGTGAATTTGTTGGGGAGAAAGTAGTCTCCCTGTCCTATTCCTCCACCATCTTAGGACCATCTCCTGTACTGAGTCAAATAATATTTTTATAGATTCTTTTTATTATTGCCCAAGATGCATTGGAGATTTGTTGGGTAATACTCATAAATGCATAACACTTTTTTTTTTAACCCAGAAAGGACAAATGCTATCTGACACTGATTTTAGTCCATTAGTCTGATAGAACCTAGAGTAAACATTTCAAGTTAATCAGATGACAACAAGGATTTATTACAGTCAGTAGCCAATGTCCTTGAATACTCTGTGCATGTGTGTTTTATATCATTTAATCTTCCAAGAGTTCCTGTTAGTATGGTCCATTGGAAGATAATGAGGGTCAGAAGCTAGTTAGTTCTCCCAGTTCAATTCAATTCAGTTCAGTCACTCAGTCATGTCTGACTCTTCGTGACCTCATGGACTGCAGCACGCCAGGCCTCCCTGTCCATCACCAACTCCTGGAGCTTACTCAAACTCATGTACTTTAAGTCAGTGATGCCATCCAACCATTTCATCCTCTGTCAGCCCCTTCTCCTCCACCTTCAATCTTTCCCAACATCAGAGTGTTTTCCAATGACTCAATTCTTCATATCAGGTGGCCAAAGTATTGGAGTTTCAGCTTCAGCATCATTCCTTTCAGTGATTATTCAGGACTGATTTCCTTTAGGATTTATCTCCTTGCAGTCCAAGGGACTCACAAGAGCCTTCTCCCAGTAATGCACTGCTAATGAAAGGTGGAGCCAGAATTCAAACCTGGATATCTAACTTCTAAATACACACTGTTGACCACCAAGGTTTGTGACCAACTTCAGAAAAAAGGATGAAATAAGGTCCTTGCCTATAAGCACCTCAAATTTTGAAGGGAGAAATGGGTGGATATATGCACAAATGATATCACTGTGGTACAGTAAGAACTAGAGAAAATGAATTTACAAAATAACATGTGGGCACAGAGATGGTGGGTAGAAGTTGTGTCTGGGTAAATCAGGTGAGGGTTCACAGACCTGAAGTCTGAGGCCCAAAGGAGAAGTAGAGTATTCAAGGCTCAGAACACAATTAAAGAGCCACCAAAGAGGAAAGGACTTCCCTGGTGACTCAGACAATAAAGAATCCACCTTCAATACAGGAGACCTGGGTTCAATGGCTGGGTTGGGAAGATCCCCTGGATGAGGGCATGGCAACCCACTCCAGTATTCTTGCCTGGAGAATCCCATAGACAGAGGAGTCTGGTGGGGTACAGTCCATGGGGATCGCAAAGAGTTGGATACAACTGAGTGACTAAGCACAGCACATCACAGAGAGGAAATGAGATTAACACATTATGGAAATCATGCAAAGTTTGACATTGGGGTAGAGGTCCTTGTGGTAGGAGCACTGAAATTAAATACAGCAATGCTTTGAATTTACTCTATTGAATAACTGAATATTAAAATAGTCTGTAAGGATCAGGGAGCATAAGTTAAAGGTTAAGTGACTAAGACAGGACTTATGACTTACTAAGTTTCAAGCTAGGTCTATTTCTCCAGTTATTTTAATTACTTTGTCAGCACTCTTTATAACATATTCTTTCTGTAGACTTTTTGTTTCAGGTCAACAACTTCATGTGCACTTCAGCTAATGCCTCAGTATTATGCTAACTATTTTCTCTGTTGAAGCTCTGTATTACAGCATGTTACTATATATGGCAGGCTATGATTTGGCCTTGCTGAACTTTGGGCAATTACCAGTAGCTTCAGACTGAACAGGGTTATTTTGAGGTCATATACTGACACTACAAAGGATTGAATTATTTATGACTTTAATATTCACCAGTGTTTCTAGTGCAAGAACCAATATACCACTATTATCTGTCAACAAAACAATGCATCTTTAAGCCAGAAAGAAAAACACCAATACAGTATACTAACGCATATATATGGAATTTAGAAAGATGGTAACAATAACCCTGTGTACGAGACAGCAGAAGAGACACTGATGTATAGAACAGTCTTATGGACTCTGAGAGAGAGGGAGAGGGTGGGAAGATTTGGGAGAATGGCATTGAAACATGTAAAATATCATGTATGAAACGAGTTGCCAGTCCAGGTTCGATGCACGATACTGGATGCTTGGGGCTGGTGCACTGGGACGACCCAGAGGGATGGAATGGGGAGGGAGGAGGGAGGAGGGTTCAGGATGGGGAACACATGTATACCTGTGGCGGATTCATTTTGATATTTGGCAAAACTAATACAATTATGTAAAGTTTAAAAAATAAAATAAAATTAAAAAAACAAAACAAAAAAAAACAATGCATCTGTTCCATTTGTTGATGACCGATAAAACAAAACAGTTTGAATTGCTGCTTTGAACACCACATGGGTTGAATTTCTTTTGGCCCTAAGTATTTCAATAATAATAATGAAAAAAATATTTGTAATAAATACTTAAAATATTTATTAAAATAATAGTATTGTGTGTGTTACTAATTAGCACTAACAAAATGAATGTATAAAATTAAACATCAAACAAAAAAAATTAAACATCAGATCAGATCAGATTAGTTGCTCAGTCGTGTCCGACTCTTTGCGACCCCATGAATCTATGTGTATATTTGTAATTTTGCTGTATTACTATACTATTTTTATTTTTGCATAATACAGATTGACTTGGGGAAATAGGTGTCATCTTCAAACTCTGTAAAAAGTCAGGATTTGGTATAAAATATATTTTTTAAAACTTATAAAAGACTATTTCTATCTTACTTGACCACTTTTCCCCTTACACTTCTTAGCTTCATTAAAGTTAAAGGAAAACGGATATTAGTTATTATGAAAGAAGAAGTAGAAGAAGAAATATTTTATAAAAGTAACTAAAACACCTCCTTTTAAGTGGCACACCAAAAATAAATATATTGATAAGCTTAAAGAATTAAGCCTTAACGATGGAAGGCAGTTTAGAGTTCAGTTTTGATAATTAAAAAAAAAAATTTTTTTTTCAAAACTGTCAACATCAAAATAATTCTTTCTGAGTACAAACCCTGAAATGAGTTTTCATTACCTAACACTAGTACTCCTTTGTATGAATCAAGTAGCACAGTGATAACAGCACTAGGGAGTTGTTGTTCAGTTGCTAATTCGTGTCTCTTTGCAGCCCCATGGACTGCAGCATACCAGGCTTCCCTGTCCTTCACTCTCTTCCTGAGTTTTCTCAAATTCAAGTCCATTGAGTTGATGATGCCATCCAAACATCTCATCCTCTGTCATCCCCTTCTGCTCGTGGCCTCAATCTTCCCCAGCATCATGGTATTTTGCAATGAGTTGACTCTTTGCATCAGGTGGCCAAAATATTGGAGCTTCAGCATCAGTCCTCCCAATGAATATTCAAGATTGATTTCCTTTAGGATTGACTGGTTGGATCTTGCTGTCCAAGGGATTCTTAAGAGTCTTCTCCAACACCACATTTTGAAAGCATCAATTCTTCAGTGCTCAGTCTTCTTTATGGTCCAACTCTCACATCCATATGTGATTACTGAAAAGTCATAGCTTTGACTATTGGACCTTTGTTGGCAAAGTGATGTCTCTGGTTTTTAATATGTTATCTAGTTTTATTAAAGCTTTTCTTCCAAGGAGGAAGCATCTTTTAATTTTGTGACTGCAGTCAATATCTGCAGTGATTTTGGAGCCCAAGAATATAAAGTCTGTCAGTGTTTCCACTTTTTACCCTTCTATTTGCCATGAAGTGATGTGACCTGATGCCATAATCTTAGTTTTTTGAATGTTGAGTTTTAAGCCAGCTTTTTTACTCTCCTCTTTCACCTTCATCAAAAGGTTTCAGTTCCTCATCACTTTATGCCATTAGAGTGGTGACATCTGCATATCTGAGGTTGCTGATATTCTCCCAGCAATCTTGATTCCAGCTTGTGAGTCATCCATCCTACCATTTCCCATGATGTACTGTGCATATAAGTTAAATGAGCAGGTGACACTGTACAGCCTTGACATTATATATCAGTGTCACTATATATATATATATATATAATTTATCTCTGTCTATATAAAATCAGTTAGTTGTTCCATGTCCAGTTCTAACTATCATTTCTTGACCTGCATACAGGTTTGTCAGGAGACAGGTCAGGTGCTCTGGTAGTCCCATCTCTTTACAAATGTTCTACAGTTTGTTGTGATCCACACAGTCAAAGGCATTTGCATAGTCAATGAAGAAGAAGTAGGTGTTTTTATGGAATTCCCTTCTTTTCCTATGATCCAAAGGATGTTGGCAATTTGATCTCTGGTTCCTCTGCCTTTTCTAAATCCAGCTTGTACATTTGGAAGTTCTCAGTTCACGTATTGCTGAAGCCTAGCTTGCAGGATTTTGAACATTATTTTGTTAGCATGGGAAATGAGTACAACTGTATGTTAGTTGAACATTCTTTAGCATTGCTTTTTTTTGGGATTGGAATAAAAACTGATCTTTTCCAGTCCTGTGGTGTAGGGAATATGCTATGCAGAGGCCTGTACTATAATTAACAGGGCCTCTTTGAAAAATAAGATTGACTTTCTCATCACTCCCAGGCAAAGGGCTGGGAGCAGTAAAAAGTAAATCGTGGAAAGACATCTTGAAAACAAGATGTTGAAGTACTGATGTGACCAATGGAAAATCATTAGTTCCTATAACCAGAGCCTTGAGGCAGTTGCTGAGAAACAGCGTCACTAGCCAAAGGGCTAAACAAAGTCATGAAAGGCCTGAAGGTTTGACATTGAGGACTGTGCATTGCATATCTTTATCTGAGATCGTAAAGAACAGATATCTCTTGAGCAGATATAAGGAAGCAGAAATTAACAATAAAAAGCATGCAAGGATTAGGATCTAGGCTTTTGCCTCCAAATGGCATCAGCCCCGTGATCCTCACTTTATTTCTGAGTCTTCTTTTTCTATATTCTTCTGCAGCACTGCTCCCTCAGGTCAGTTCGTTTTGGGGCTGGTCCCAACACTGTGGCCACTGCTGTTTTCCGAATTTGCTGACATATTCAGTGAGACACTTTAACAGCATTATCTTTTAGGATTTGAAATAGCTCAGCTTGAATTCCATCACTTCCACCTTCTTTGTTCACAGTAATGCTTCCTAAGGCCCACTTGACTTTGCACTCCAGGATGTCTGCCTCTAGGTGAGTGTCCACTAGAAAGCAGAACATCTTAAAATCTTATTTTCCCAAGGGACAACATTACATCTGGGAGTTGCTTTATTGATGAAAACTTAGCATAAAATAAATCACAGATATGTCCAATAATATAGTATAAAAGCAAATATTGATTCATCATTCAGACCAGAGAAAATGATGCAAGTAAGTTCCTGGCACATAGTAGGCAATCCATATATGTTAGTGTGTCATATTCCAGGTTCTGTTTACTTTGGTTGCCTCAAAGACTGCCCCCAAAACTTAATGTATTAAAATAATAATAATAACCACCTGTTCTTTCTTATGGTCCCCAAACTGCATGACTCTGATGGGATTTGAACCCAGCCAAAAACACACACTACAATAAAGAATATGCTCCGTTCTTTGCAACTAGAGAAAGTCCATGCACTGCAATGAAGACTGAACACAGACAAAAATAAACAAATTAATTTTAAAAAAGGAAAATGGGCTTAATGCACTTAAAACTATCCATCTGTGTAAAAAAATATACTTATATGAGAAATCTGGATTACTGAAACCAATGTTGGAGAAAGATGTTTCCCAGCTGGGGTTAAAAAGTGCAGATGTGTTTGATAGGCAGGCTGACTCATGACCTCCCTGACATCTACTCCCGTGAGCGAGAGGTATGGGGAGGTTTCAGCAAGACAGAAGAGTGGAGAGAACAGTGCCATGTCAGTTCTTTAACCCTGGTCTGTGCAGCCTCTTTTTTGATCTGTAGGGAATCTGAAAGTGAAAGTGAAAGCGAAGTCGCTCAGTCGTGTCTGACTCTTTGCGACCCCATAGACAGCAGCCCACCAGGCTCCTCTGTCCCTGGGATTCTCTAGGCAAGAACACTGGAGTGGGTTGCCATTTCCTTCTCCAATGCATGAAAGTGAAAAGTGAAAGGGAAGTCGCTCAGTTGTCCCTACTCTTAGCCACCCCATGGACTGCAGCCCACCAGGCTCCTCTGTCCATGGGGTTCTCCAGGCGAGAATACTGGTGTGGGTTGCCATTTCCTTCTCCAAAAGGGAATCTGAGGGCTGAAGCAAATGCTGTTTCAAAAGCAAAGTGTGTGGCCCACCGAGTAAGCAGAGCACCAGGTCAACCAAGTGTACCAGGATTTAGAGAAGGGCTGGCCCCACTTTATGCAGAAGACATGGTGGAGGGAACACATTGTTCTTTGACATGTTGAGGTTTTGCAGGTTAGGGTCAGAATAAATAATCTCCTAGACAGAGAAATGGAGAGGTCAAGGTATGATGATTATATCCAAGTACTTTATTGTAATGGGTTGCAAGCCAGTGGACAAAACAAGAGGCCAAAGCAGGACACCGTGAAGGACTGTTGTTGTCCAAGTGTTACACATCTCCTGAGGAGTCTTTGCAAAATTAGAATTCATTATTGTCAGGGTGGGAATAAGTAATTCTTAAGTCCTGTAGTTATGCTTGGAGAAGGCAATGGCACCCCACTCCAGTACTCTTGCCTGGAAAATCCCATGGCTGGAGGAGCCTGGTAGGCTGCAGTCCATGGGATGGCTAAGAGTAGGGACAACTGAGCGACTTCCCTTTCACTTTTCACTTTCATGCATTGGAGAAGGAAATGGCAACCCACTCCAGTGTTCTTGCCTAGAGAATCCCAGGGACAGAGGAGCCTGGTGGGCTGCTGTCTATGGGGTTGCACAGAGTCAGACACGACTGAAGCGACTTAGCAGTAGCAGTAGCAGTAGCAGTAGTTACGCTGTGAAAAGAGACAGTAAAATTGGTATAGAAATGCTAATGTAGACCCATTTGAACCCAATGTCAGATAAGGTCCTTGAAAATTTGGATCACACTAATAAACTATCTATAATTAACATTTAATTATTGATAATTTTATTTGACTTCTTAGAATTTTGAAGGATATTTGGAGGAATGATTTGGATAACTCATGTCTAAAAATACTGAATGGTTACCTTCTCTGAGTCAAGCAGAAGCTTTATAAAATTATTCCATTTATTACCCTTTTCATAAACATTTACTGAAGCATCTATTTCAAAGTATCATTATATGCTTTTTTGTTGCTGAAACTTAGAGATCCAAAACCTCTTCTGTCTGGTTTTCCTGTTTATTGTTTTACTCCTTGCAAGCATTAAAAAATGGAAAGGAAAGAAAAAGAAAAAAATCTACCATATGAACAGAATAATCACATGGAAGGCATAGCTTGGTTTAGTGCTACAGAAAGAGTGACAGGAATAGAGAGAGGAAAATAAGCAATTGACCTCAAGTAATTGGCACCAAGGTTATGATTAAGGGTTTCATGGGGTAGGGGATGTTTAAAACAATGCAGTTTTTCCTAATTTTAGTCATTTACAAGCCACCCTCAAAATTCTGCCATTTATCTACATTCTTCTAGTATTGTTGCTTGCCTAATATAAGTTTTTAGATAGAGGCACTATTAAAAATCTTATCTGTATTTAGACAGGAAGCTTTACTGACTACTGAAAATGGAAAACTAAAATAATTTGCCATAAATAGAAAGCAACTATAAAAAATAAATACAAAGAAAACAAAGCAATGTTAATAAATTATAGTTAAAGGTTGTTGTCTACAGAATATTTGACCTTAAGGACTGCTGTCTTTCTTTTTCATGAAAAATGGAGGTTGGTGTTAGTGAGATATTATTAATACAGACACTTACTCCAAACCAATACCTCCTCTTGAGGCCATAAGACAAACAAACAGAATTGGAAAGGGGTATAACTTTCTTCTATGTGATTTATTTAATAAATATTTGCTAAGTTAATGTTATTTAAGGTCATATTCACAAACATGATAGTGATGTTTATGATAGAAATAATAGAAATTTCATGATAGAAAAAACTAGCAGTGTTCTCCATCTCTCTTTGTTCCATGTTTCAAGAATGTGTACTGGTTAAGAGGGTGGCCAGAGTGCTGGATAGACATGGATTTAAATCCCAGCTTTGTCATTTAATGGCACAGGTATCATGGAAATGTAATTTTACTACTATAATTCTGTCTCATTTGTATTTAAGGAAATATTTAGCACATGTAATGACAAGGAAGCTGCCTGTAATGTAAAAATGAACAGGATGTGCTAAGTAAGGGACTATAAATATATCTCTATTGTTTTATTAAGGCATTATCTACAGGTTGGCTGTCAAGAAAATCCATTCTAACCTAATTTAGCTCAGTTATTTTAACAATCCATTCATATTATTTGTCTTCCTAACATCATATTCCTTCCAGCAATCTGGATATAGCTTCTCTGTTTTCTTTGTTACTTCCTTTCTTCTGCTTTTTAGTGTGATTTTTCCTTAGGCTCAATCTTTAAGCCTCTTCAAACAGGTTTTATATTATTCCTTAGAAGCCTGGTCATTGATAAGGCTTTAACAATGTGTTGTAAGAAAATAACTCCCAAAATTGACATCTCCAAATCTGCCCTTCACCCATTTATAGCCTAAACTACTGCTTGATACTTGGCACATCTTGTCCCTTTTAGATCTGACATGACCAAAGACAGCACATCTACCTCTTCTACCTTGCCAACGATCCCAGCATTTTCCAGTTTCTTATGAGTGTGAGGGCTAATTGCATGTGCTTTGGAGTCAGAATCCTCTGGAAACTTGGCTCTAATATTTAAATTTATTTAAATTTGTAATATTTAAAACTGAAATATTACTCATCAACAAGATATATGTGTATATAGTCAAAATTCCCCAAAACTTCAAGAAAAGTATATGCTGGAAAAAACAATCTATAATTAAATGTGAATAAAATACTCTTTACATTGAATTTCATTACTTATTTGTCCATTCTAAAGAGAGACGTTCTCACCAGACACTAAAAGACTACAAAGACTTTTGGGGGACGATTTTCAGTTCTCTTTAAAAACATCATCCTTTGCACTGTATTAGACCATGTTGTGGACATAAAATACACATGGTATCTCTTCTAAATAGTTTAAAAGGTAAGTTCACTGGCTCTAGGGAATATAGCAACAGTTAGTACCTGAAGTGAATTAAATAAAATAGCTAAAGTATGTGCAGTCTAATTTAGTAATATGAAAGCAAAACAGGCTAATTCTTCTTGAACATACTTATGATACTTGTTCATGTTGTAAAGTTTTTGGAAAGTGGCTGCCAATGATTTTTATTTAAATAAGAGTGACTATAGGAAATTTGAAAGTTATCCAGAAGATATATTAAAATTGTGATGATTCATTTTATGAGTGGGTGCAACTAGCATTCTTTTAAATGGAAGGTTTTTGGGTAAGTGAAAAATATAATACATGACAAAATAATGATTTGTACACCATTAGAAGGAATACAGCTCTGGTAGGTATCTTTTGGAGTGTCTGCTTGGGTAAATACCCAGTTGATTGCCTGCTTCTCATGTGTGATGGTCTTCTAGCACAGGGGTCCCCAACTCCTGAACCACAGACCAGGACCACCAGTCCGTGGCTTGTGTGGCACCAGGCTGCACAGCAGGAGGTGAGAAGTGGGCAAGTGAGTGAAGCTTCGTCTATATTTATAGCTGCTCGCCATCACTCCCAGTACTGCCCAAGCTCCGCCTTCTCTCATTTTAGTGGTAGCCATAGATTCTCATAGGAGCATGAACCCCACTGTGCTTCAATCATCTTGAAATGATCCCCCTACCCTGCCTGTGGAAAAACTGTCTTCCACAAAACCGGTTTCTGATGATGAAAAGGTTGGGAACTGCTGCTTTTGCAGCTCTGGGTGAAACGTGAGTCCTACTTTCTGACCATGTTGTTGAATTCCTGATGGGCTCCTTATCCATGCCATGCCACGTGGGAGTGCCTTCTCAGATATTTCCTGTTGAGGTTCAAGAGTGAGAGTTAGTCTCTCTGGGGCCTGGAACTATAGTATATAAACTCATGAGTTAAGGATGTATGCTGTCATGCAAATTAGGAAGTAAGGAAAAATAAAGAAGTTATACAGCGAGTGGAAGAGATGTAGCAAGAACACAAAATTTCATCTGGGAATCCAGTGGCTTTTGGCCATTTCTTTTGGTCCTTCTTAAAGTCCACAGCTTCTCTGCTTGTGGATTCTATAGAATCCTGTATATCTTTAAACACTCATTCTACTTTCCCTTAGTGTTACTGAAACCAAAGAGTCCTAACACAACTTCTACTGCATGGTCAACACTTTCAGTGGTATATCAAAGCTGTATTAAGAGTGGCGGCTGCGTGGCACTGGAGCAGTGAGCAGCCAAGAAGAGATACCCCACGTTCAATATCAGAGAAACCCCAGCAAGATAGTAGGCACTGGAGTGGCTGTTGAGGAGATACTCTACATCCAAGAGCAAAGGAGAAGCCCCAGCAAGACGGTAGGAGGGGCAAATTCATGTTTAGAATCAAACCCCATTCCTTCCAGAAACGCACAGAGGGCTCAAACAAACCCTGTGTGCACCAGGACACAGGGACCCCACAGAAACTGAGACCGAACTGTGTTTGAGTGTCTCCTGTGGAGATATGGGTCAGCGGTGGTCTGCTGCAGGGACAGGGGCTCTGGGTTGTGAGTATGGCATAAGTCCTCTTGGAGGAGGTCACCATTAACCCCACCATAGAGCTGCCAGAACTTACATAGGACTGGGAAATAGACTCTTGGAGGGCACAACAGAACCTTGTGCATCAGGACCCAGGAGAAAGGAACAGTGACCCCACAGAACACTGTCCCGGACTTGCCTCTGTGTGTCCAGCAGTCTCTGGTGAGGGCCTGGGTTAGTGTTGGCATGCTGCAGGGTTGGGGGCATGGACTGTAGCAGTACATGCATGGGATCTTTTGAGGGAAGTCACCATTATCTGTATTACCTCCACCATAGTTTGAAAGTGAAAGTGAAGTTGTTCAGTCGTGTTCGACTCTTTGCCACCCCCTGGACTGTAGCCTACTAGGCTCCTATGTCTATGGGATTTTCCAGGCAAGAGTACTGGAGTTGGTTGCCATTTCCTTCTCCAGAGGATCTTCCTGATCCAGGGATGGAACCCAGGTCTCCTGCACTGTAGGTAGACGCTTTACTGTCTGAGCCACCAGGGAAGTCAGTGGTCCATAGTTTGGCCTCAGGTAAATAGCAGGGAGGGAACACAGCTCCTCCCACAACAGAAAACTGGATTAAAAATTTACTGAGCATAGCCCCGCCCATCAGAACAAGACCCAGTATCCCCCTCAGTCAGTCTCTCCCATCAGGAAGATTCCATAAGCTTCTTATTCTTCTCCATCAGAGGGCAGACAGAATGAAAACCACAATCACAGAAAACTAACCAATCTAATCACATGGACCACAGACTTGTCTAACTCAATTAAACTATGAGACATGCAGAGTAGGGCCACCCAAGATGGACGGGTCATGGTGGAGTGTTCTGACAAAATGTGTTTCACTGGAGAAGGGGATGGCAAACCATTTCACTATTCCTGCCTCGAGAAACCCATGAACAGTATGAAAAGGCAAAAAGATAGGTCACTGAAAGATGAACTCCCCAGGTCAGTAGGTGTCCAATATGCTCTTGGAGATCAGTGGAGAAATAACTCCAGAAAGAATGAAGAGACGGAGCCAGAGCAAAAACAACACCCAATTGTGAATGTGACTGGTGATGGAACAAGGTCTGATGCTGTAAAGAACAATATTGCATAGGAACCTCGAATGTTAGGTCCATGAATCAAGGCAAATTGGAAGTAGTCAAACAGGAGATGACAAGAAGGAAGGAACATCGACATTCTAGGAATCAGTGAACTAAGATGGACTGGAATGGGTAAATTTACTCCAGATGACTATTATATCTTCTACTATGGACAAGAATCCCTTAGAAGAAATGGAGAAGCCATCATAATCAACAAAAGAGTCTGAAACGCAGTACTTGGATGCAGTCTCAAAAGTGACAGAATGATCTCTGCTAGTTTCCAAGGTAAATCATTCAATATCATGGTAATCCAAGTCTGTGTCCTGACCAGTAATGCTGAAGAAGCTGAAATTGAACAGTTCTATGAAGGCCTACAAGACTTCCTAGAACTAATAGCCAAAAAAAAAAAAAAAAAAAAAAAATGTCCTTTTCATTATAGGGGACTGGAATGCAAAATTAGGAAGTCAAGAAACACCTGGAGAAATAGGCAAATTTGGCCTTGGAGTACAGAATGAAGCAGGGCAAAGGCTAACAGAGTTCTGCCAAGAGAACACACTAGTCATAGTAAACACCCTCTTCCAACAACACAAGAGAAGACTACACATGGACATCACCAGATGGTCAACACCGAAATCAGACTGATTATATTCTTTGCAGCCAAAGATGGAGAAGCTTTATACAGTCAGCAAAAACAAGACTGGGAGCTGACTGTGGCTCAGATCATGAAATTCTTATTGCCAAATTCAGACTTATATTGAAGAAAGTGTGGAAACCACTAGACCTTTCAGTTCAGTTCAGTTCACTTGCTCAGTCATGTCCGACTCTTTGCGACCCTATGAACTGTAGCATGCCAGGCCTCCTGTCCATCATCAACCCCCAGAGTCTACCCAAACCCATATCCATTGAGTCGGTGATGGCATCCAACCCTCTCATCCTCTGTCATCCCCTTCTCCTCCTGCCCTCAATATTTCCCAGCATCAGGGTCTTTTCCAATGAGTCAGCTCTTCGCATCAGGTGGCCAAAGTATTGGAGTTTCAGCTTCAACATCAGTCCTTCCAAAGAACACTCAGGACTGATCTCCTTTAGGATGCACTGGTTGGATCTCCTTGCAGTCCAAGGGACTCTCAAGAGTCTTCTCCAACACCACATTTCAAAAGCATCAATTCTTCGGCACTCAGCTTTCTTTATATTCCAACTCTCATGTCCATACATGACTACTGGAAAAGCCATAGCCTTGACTAGACAGACCTTTGTTGACAAAGGAATGTCTCTACTTCTTAATATGCTGTCTAGGGCGGTCCTAAGATGGTAAAGGAATAGGATGGGGACACCACTTTCTCCCCCACAAATTCATTGAAAGAACATTTGAATGCTGAGTAAATTCCACAAAACAACTTCTGAATGCTGGCAGAGGACATCAGGCACCCAGAAAAGCAGCCCATTCTCTTTGAAAGGAGGTAGGAGAAAATATAAAAGATAAAAAGAAAGACAAAAGAGGTAGGGATGGAGATCCATCCCAAGAAGGGAGTCTTAAAAAAGAGAGAAGTTTCCAAACACCAGGAAACACTCTCACTGGTGAGTTTGTGGCAAGCCTTAGAACCTCAGAGGGCAACATAAACAGGAGGAAAAATAAATAAATAATTAAAACACACAGATTACATGCCTAACGACAACTCCCAGTGGAGAAGTAGTGCAGATGCTCGCATCTGCCACTAGCAAGGCACGGGCTGCATTGCTTAGGGTAAGGACTGGGCCTGAATGCCCCTAGGGCAATCTGAGGGAACTAACTTGAGATAGCAACCCATACTGTGGGATAGCTATCACACGAAAAGCCATAACCTAAGACACTGCCAGGCCCGCTCACAGAATAAAGGTCTGAGCAGAGCTAGCCGGCTGCAGACCGGCCAATCCCCCACTGGAGACAGGCAGGCGAGGGCAGCCAGAGCCAGAAGGGGGCAATCACGGGCCCAGAGTGGAATCACATACCAAACTGCAAGCAGGCTTTGTCGCTAACCAAGACTTCTTGGGATTCTGGATGGTCGACTTCTGCAGGGAGGGTCACAACTAGAGATCAACTCCCCAGAAGAGACACACAGAACACCTGAGAAGGTGTACCAGTTGCACACCCAGAAAACCGAGAGGCAAGGATGAGGGAGGCAATAAGTCGTAGCCTTCAATTGGGGATACCGTGCTTGCCAAGCATTTGGTCACCTGAGCTGCTCGGGCCTGGGAAGGGCACAAAACACAGGCCCAAACCAGTCTGTGCCTTTGTGAAGTACCCGAGAACCTGAACCTGAGCAGCTCAGACCTGGGAAGTGCATACAACCAAGGGCTGGCCTCAGACAGTTCCCAGCAGAGCAACCTAGAGCCTAAGCAGTGTAGACTGGGAAAGCACACACACTGTGAGTGGGGCAAACCCAGTGCGGCCAAGACACTGTGAGCACATGCCAGTGCTATTTGTTTGCAGTGTTCCTCCCTCCCCACAGCACGACTGAACAAGTGAGCCTTAAAAAGTGACCACCATCGCCCCCTTGTGTCAGGGTGGAAGCTAGTCACTGAAGAGACCAGCCAACAGAAGAAGTTAAAACAGAGGGAACCGCCTTGGAAGTAACAGGTGCAATAGATTAAAACCCTCTAGTTAGCACCGACTACATGGGAAGGGGCCTATAGATCTTGAGAAGTATAAGCCAGATCAAGGAACTATCTGAAAATGAACTGACCCCACATTGTCTGCAACAACACCAGAGAAAGTTCTAGATATATTTTTACTATTTTAATCTTTTAAATTAAAAAAAATTTTTTTTAATTTTAAGTCCTCTACTACTCCTTTAATTTTCATTTTATAACCTACTATTACTTTGCAAAAAAAAGGCCCTACTTTAAAAAGAAAACTTCACATATATGTATTTTATAATTTTTGAAACTTTTTTTTCTTTAATATTGTATTTTTGAGAATCCAACCTCTACTCTAGATTTTTAATCTTTGCTTTTTGGTATTTATTATCAATTTTGTGCCTTTCAGAACCCAATTTTCAGTACAAATTTTTACTTGGGAGTGAGATTACTGGTTTGATAGCTCTCTCCCCTTTGGACTCTCCTTTTTCTCCACCAGGTCACCTTTATCTCCTCCCTCCCCCTTCTCTTCTCTACTCAACTCTGTGAATCTCTTTGTGTGTTCTGGGCTGTGGAGAACACTTAGGGAATTGATTACTTGCTGGATCTGTCTCTTTCCTTTTGATACCCCCTTTTATCCTCCTGGCCACCTCTGTCTCCTTTCTCCCTCTTCTCTTCTCTGTGTAACTCCATGAACATCTCTGAGGGGTAAAGACTGCAGAGACCACATAGGAAGTGGTTACTAGCTAGCTTGTTCTCGGCCCTTTTGATTCCCCCTCTTTTCCTCCTGGCCACCTCTGTCTCCCTCCTCCCTCTTCTCTTCTCCATGTAACTCTGTGAGCCACTCTGGGTGTCTCTCACTTTGGAGAAACTTTTCATCATTAACCTAGATGTTTTATCATTGGTGCTATATAGATGGAGAAGTCTTGAGGCTACTGTAAGACTAAGACTGAAAACCAGAGGTAGGAGGCTTAAGTCCAAATCCTGAAAACACCAGAGAACTGATGACTCCAGAGAACATTAATTGATAAGAGCTCATCAAATGCCTCCATACCTACATTGAAACTAAGCACCACCCAAGGGTGAACAAGTTCCAGAGCAAGACATGGAATACCACTCAAATTCTCCAGCAACACAGGAACCAGGCCCTGAGCCTCAATATACAGGCTGCCCAAAGTCATACCAAACCCATTGACATCTCAAAACTCACCACTGGACACTTCATTGTACTCCAGAGAAAAGAAATCCAGCTCCACCCAACAGAACACCAACACAAGCTTCCCTAACTGGGAAACTACCGGGGTCCAGCCCCAGCAGGGTATCCAGGGATACCCTCAGGATGAACGGCATTGGCAAAAGAGTAAAGGATAGAGAAAGAGGCTTATATTCCTTGGTTTACACAGAAAGCCAATAAGGTCCCCGAAACGGGACTTGCTCTGTTCACAGAGGCCACAGGCACCCTCTCGATGGAGCAAAGATGCAGAGCACTTTCTCTCCGGGGTGAAGACGCAGAGTGCCTTCTCCATTGGGTCTTAGAAGCCCGGGCAAAAAAGTGAACTCAGAGAGACTCTGTGCTCCAGGGAATCAGCCTGAAAAAAAAAAAAAAAAAAGAGAGAGAGAGAGAAAGAATGACACGGGGAGACCCAGCTTAGGTGGAACCAGGTCTGCAGCTTTATTTTCAAAAGGAGCTTTTATGCCCTGAGTTACACATTTCCAGAACTGAAAGATACAGAGTCATGGACAGTCAGCTCAACATTACATCAGTTTGACCTTCATCGGGACCAGGATGTTTTATGCATACCTTTCCATTTACAAGGGTCGTTGTGTTATGCACATTATCTTCTGGCCCAGAGGCCTGTTGACATTTTATGACCTTTTTCTGATAAAGGTTGGTCAACCAGAAAATTTGTTTTCCCTTAAAGTGTTTCTTCTTTATTTTTCCAATCTCCCTCAGAAACTATTAAATAAAATTGCATTCTTATGGAGCAAAGGTGCAGTGGGTTACAACAAAGAAAGAACTTATTCACTCAAAAGTCTTATGTTGTTAATTCCAAGGCTATTACTTGTTTTTATGCATTTTAACTATATTAACTAATGCACTCCCAGGCACACAATGGATATGGAGACTTAGCAGCAAGCATTGGCTCAACAATGCAGTATTATTCTAATAAAGCTTTTTCACCCCCCAAAGGTCATGGTTGGGATATTGCGTTAGTTGCAAGAGTATGAATAAACCTGCCAAGAAAGCTAGAATGCCAACAGAGGGGTCTGAGTTGAAATACTCCTTTCATGCCCAGGAGACTTATAATTAGAGCCCTAAGTTGATTTTCTTCAGAGAAAGGTGGTCGGGGGATAGCCCCCTGTTAATGTCAGAACAGTTGGTGAAAGGCATAATATAGTAAACAGTAGAAAGACAGACTTTGGTTTTGGGGTAGATGCTCGAGCAGGTCCAGCGAGTCCCTCGAGTCCTGATCCACCTTGCCTGTCAGGTCTCCTCTGCATGACCTTGTCATGGGCGGGATCTCTCGTGCTGGCTCCCGGCAGGAAACCCTGACAAGCCACCCATTCATCCCCACCCATAGCAAGGAAACTCCACAATAAAGAGGAACCACAAACTTCCAGTATACAAAAGGCCACCACAAACACAGCAATATAAATGAGATGAAAAGGCAGAGAAATACCCAGGAGGTAAAGGAACAAGATAAAGGCCCACCAAACCAAACAAAAGAGGAAGAGACAGGGGATCTACCTGATAAAGAATTCCGAATAATGATAGTGAAAATGATCCAAAATCTTGAAAACAAAATGGAGTTATAGGTAAATAGCCTGGAGACAAGGATTGAGAAGATGTAAGAAAGGTTTAACAAGGACCTAGAAGAAAAAAAAAGACAGTAAATATATAATGAATAATGCAACAAAAGAGATGAAAAACACTCTAGAGGGAACCAACAGTAGAATAATAGAGGCAGAAGATAGGATAAGAGAGGTAGAAGACAGAATGATAGAAATAAATGAAACAGAGAGGAAAAAAGAAAAATGAATTAAAAGAAATGAGGACAATCTCAGAGACTTCTGGGGCAATGTTAACCCCCCCCAACATTCGAATCATAGGCATCCCAGAAGAAGACAAAAAGAAAGGCCATGAGAAAATACTTGAGGAGAGTTGAAAACTTCCCTAAAATGGGGAAGGAAATAATCACCCAAGTCCAAGAAACCCAGAGAGTCCCAAACAGGATAAATCCAAAGTGAAACACCCCAAGACACATATTAATCAAATTAACAAAGATGAAACACAAAGCACAAATACTAAAAGCAGTAAGAGAAAAACAACAAATAATGCACAAGGGCATTCCCATAAGGATAAGAGCTGATCTTCCAATAGAAACTCTTCAGGCCAGGAGGGAATGGCAGGACATACTTAAAGTGATGAAGGAAAATAACCTACAGCCCAGATTACTATACCCAGCAAGGATCTTATTCAAATATGAAGGAGAAATCAAAAGCTTTATAGACAAGTAAAAGCTGAGCGAATTCAGCACCATAAAACCAGCTCTCCAACAAATACTAAAGGATCTTCTCTAGACAAGAAACACAGAAAGGGTGTGCAAACTTGAACCCAAAACAATAAAGTAAATGGCAACGGGATCATACTTATCAATAATTACCTTAAATATAAATGGCTTGAATGCCCCAACCAAAAGACAAAGACTGGATGAATGGATACAAAAACAAGACCCCTATATATGTTGTCTACAAGAGACCCACCTCAAAACAGGGGACACATACAGACTGAAAGTGAAGGGCTGGAAAACGATATTCCACACAAATAGAGACCAAAAGAAAGCATGAGTAGCAATACTCATATCAGATAAAATAGACTTTAAAAAAGGCTGTAAAAAGAGACAAAGAAGGACACTACATAATGATCAAAGGATCAATCCAAGAAGAAGATACAACGATTATAAATATATATGCACCCAACATAGGAGCACTGCAATATGTAAGACAAATGCTAAGAAGTATGAAAGAAGAAATTAACAATAACACAATAATAGTGGGAGACTTTAATACCCTACTCACACCTATGGATAGATCAACTAAAAAGAAAATTAACACACAAACACAAACTTTAAATGATACAATAGACCAGATGGACCTAATTGATATCTATAGGACATTTCACCCTAAAACAATGAATTTCAACTTTTTCTCAAGTGCACATGGAACCTTCTCCAGGATAGATCATATCCTGGGCCATAAATCTAGCCTCAGTAAATTCAAAAAAATTGAAATTATTCCAAGCATCTTTTCTGACCACAATGCAGTAAGATTAGATCACAATTTCAGGAGAAAAAAATATTAAAAATTCCAACATATGGAGGCTGAACAACATGTTACTGAATAACCAACAAGTCACAGAAGAAATCAAAAAAGAAATCAAAATATGCATAGAAGCGAATGAAAATGAAAACACAACAACCCCAAACCTATGGGACACTGTAAAAGCAGTGCTAAGGGGAAAGTTCATAGCAATAAGGCATACCTCAAGAAACAAGAAAAAAGTCAAATAAATAACCTAACTCTACACCAAAAGCAACTAGAAAAGGAAGAAATGAAGAACCCCAGGGTTAGTAGAAGGAAAGATATTAAAAATTAGGGCAGAAATAAATGCAAAAGAAACAGAAGAGACCATAGCAAAAATCAACAAAGCCAAAAGCTGGTGCTTTAAAAAGATAAATAAAATTGACAAACCATTTGCCAGACTCACCAAGAAACAAAGGGAGAAAAATCAAACCAATAAAATTAGAAATGAAAATGGAGAGATCAAAACAGACAACACAGAAATACAAAGGATCATAAGAGACTACTATCAGCAATTATATGCCAATAAAATGGGCAACTTGGAAGATACATGGACAAACTCTTAGGAAATTACAACTTTCCAAAACTGAACCAGGAAGAAATAGAAAATCTTAACAGACCCATCACAAGCAGGGAAATTGAAACAGTAATCAGAAATCTTCCAGCAAACAAAAGCCCAGGACCAGACGGCTTCACAGATGAATTCTACCAAACATTTAGAGAAGAGCTAACACCTATCCTACTCAAACTCTTCCAGAAAATTGCAGAGGAAGGTAAACTTCCAAACTCATTCTATGAGGCCACCATCACCCTAATAGCAAAACCAGACAAAGATGCCATACAAAAAAGAAAACTACAGGCCAATATCACTGATGATCATAGATGCAAAAATCCTTAACAAAATCTAGCAAACAGAATCCAACAACATATTAAATAATCATACATCATGACCAAGTGGGCTCTATCCAAGGGATGCAAGGATTCTTCAATGTCCACAAATCAATCAATGTAATACACCACATTAACAAATTGAAAGATAAAAATGCATATGATTATCTAAATAGATACAGAGAAAGCCTTTGACAAAATTCAACATCCATTTATGATAAAAACCCTCCAGAAAGCAGGAATACCTGAACATAATAAAAGCTATATATGACAAACCCACAGCAAACATTATCCTCAATGGTGAAAAATTGAAAGCATTTCCCCTAAAGTCAGGAACAAGACAAGGGTGCCCACTCTCACCACTACTATTCAACATAATTTTGGAAGTTTTGGCCACAGCAATCAGAGCAGAAAAAGAAATAAAAGGAATCCAGACTGGAAAAGAAGAAGTAAAACTCATTGTTTGCAGGTGACATGATCCTTTACATGGAAAACCCTAAAGACTCTACCAGAAAATTACCAGAGCTAACCAATGAATATAGTAAAGTTGTGGGATACAAAGTCAACACTCAGAAATCCCTCACATTCCTATACACTAACAGTGAGAAAACAGAAAGAGAAATTAAGGAAACAATTCCATTCACCATTTCAACAAAAAGAATAAAATACTTAGGAATATATTTACCTAAAGAAAAAAAAGACCTCTATATAGAAAACTATAAAACACTGGGGAAAGAAATCAAAGAGGACACAAATACATGGAGAAATATAACATGTTCATGGATTGGAAGAATCAATATAGTTAAAATGAGTATAATACCCAAAGCAATCTATAGATTCAATGCAATCCCTATCAAACTACCAACGGTATTTTTCACAGAGCTAGAACAAATAATTTCACAATTTGTATGGGAAATAAAAAAAAACTTCGAATAGCCAAAGCAATCTTGAGAAAGAAGAATGGAACTGGAGGAATCAACCTGCCTGACTTCAGGCTCTACTACAAAGCCACAGTCATCAAGACAGTATGGTACTGGCACAAACACAGAAATATAGAACAAAATAGAAAGCCCAGAGTTAAATTTGCACACCTATGGACACCTTATCTTTGACCAAAAAGGCAAGAATATACAATGGAGAAAAGACAATCTCTTTAACAAGTGGTGCTGGGAAAACTGGTCAACCACTTTTAAAAGAATGAAACTAGAACACTTTCTAACACCATACACAAAAATAAACTCAAAATGGATTAAAGATCTAAACGTAAGACCAGAAACTAAAAACTATTAGAGGAAAACATAGGCAAAACACTTTCCAGCATAAATCATAGCAGGATCCTCTATGACCCACCTCCCAGAGTATTGGAAATAAAAGCAAA
The DNA here is from genome assembly GCF_029407905.1 of Bubalus kerabau. Taxonomy (NCBI): domain Eukaryota; kingdom Metazoa; phylum Chordata; class Mammalia; order Artiodactyla; family Bovidae; genus Bubalus; species Bubalus kerabau. The sequence goes on along the minus strand of NC_073635.1, from coordinate 2,633,883 downwards.
AATAAACAAATGGGACCTAATTAAACTTAAAATCTTCTGCACATCAAAGGAAACTATAAGCAAGGTGAAGAGACAGCCTTCAGAATGGGAGAAAATAATAGCAAATGAAGCAACGGACAAGCAACTAATCTCAAAAATATACAAGCAACTCCTACAGCTCAATTCCAGAAAAATAAATGACCCAATCAAAAAATGGGTCAAAGAACTAAACAGACATTTCTCCAAAGAAGACATACAGATGGCTAACAAACACATGAAAGGATGCTCAACATCACTCATTATCAGAGAAATGCAAATCTAAACCACTATGAGGTACCATTTCACGCCAGTCAGAATAGCTGCTATCCAAAAGTCTACAAGCAATAAATGCTGGAGAGGGTATGGAGAAAAGGGAACCCTCTTACACTGTTGGTGGGAATGCAAACTAGTACAGCCACTATAGAGAACATTGTGGAGATTCCTTAAAAACTGGAAATAGAACTGCCTTATGACCCAGCAATCCCACTGCTGGGCATACGCAAGGAAGAAACCAGAATTGAAAGAGACACGTGTACCCTAGTGTTCATCACAGCACTGTTTACAATAGCCAGAACATGGAAGCAACCTAGATGTCCACCAGCAGATGAATGGATAAGAAATCTGTGGTACATATACACAATGGAGTATCACTTGGCCATTAAAAAAAAATATATTTGAATCAGTTCGAATAAGGAGGATGAAACTGAAGCCTGTTATATGGAGTGAAGTAAGCCAGAAAGAAAAACACCAATACAGCATACTAACACATATATATTGAATTTAGAAAGATGGTAATGATAACCCTGTATGGGAGACAGCAAAAGAAATGCAGATGTATAGAACAGTCTTTTGGACTCTGTGGGAGAGGGCGAGGCTGGGATGATTTGGGAGAATGGCATTGAAACCTTCATATGTGAAACGAATCGCCAGTTCAGGTTCGATGCATGATACAGGATTCTTGGCGCTTGTGCACTGGGATGACACTGAGGGATGGGATGCAGAGTGAGGTGGGAGGGGGATTCAGGATGGGGAACACATGTACACCCGTGGTGGATTCATGTCAATGTATGGCAAAGCCAATATAATATTGTAAAGTAAAAAATTAAAATAAAATATCCCCACCCCCAAATAATAATATGCTGTCTAGGTTGGTCATAATTATCCTTATAAGGAGTAAGTGTCTTTTAATTTCATGGCTTCAATCACCATTTGCAGTGATTTTGGAGTCCCCCAAAATAAAGTCTGTCAGTATTTCTACTGTTTCCCCATCTATTTGCCATGAAGTGATGGGACCGGATGCCATGATCTTCGTTTTCTGAATGTTGAGCTTTAAGCCAACTTTTTCACTCTCCACTTTCACTTTCATCAAGAGGTTCTTTAGTTTTTCTTCACTTTCTGCCAAAAGGGTGGTGTCATCTGCATATCTGAGGTTATTCATATTTCTCCTGGCAATCTTGATTTTATCCAGCCCAATCTTGTGTTTCATCCAGCCCAGCATTTCTCATGATGTACTCTGCATATAAGTTAAATAAGCGTCATGACACTATACAGCCTTGATGTACTCCTTTCCTGATTCGGAACCAGTCTGTTGTTCCATGTCCAGTTCTCATTGTTGCTTCCTGGCCTGGGTACAGGTTTCACAAGAGGCAGGTCAGGTGATCTGGTATTCCCATCTCTTTCAGAATTTTTCACAGTTTATTGTGATCCATACAGTCAAACGTTTTCACATAGTCAATAAAGCAGAAATAGGTGTTTTTCTGGAACTCTCTTGCTTTTTTGATGATCCAGCGGATGTTCGCAATTTGATCTTGGGTTCCTCTGCCTTTTCTAAAGCCAGCTTGAACATCTGGAAGTTCACGGTTCATGTATTGCTGAAGCCTGGCTTTGAGAATTTTAAGCATCACTTTACTAGCATGAGAGATGAGTGCAATTGTGTGGTAGTTTGAACATTCTTTGGCATTGCCTTTCTTTGGGATTGGAATGAAAACTGACCTTTTCCAGTCCTGTGGCCACTGCTGAGTTTTCATTTAGGATATGAAATAGCTCAACTGGAATTCCATCACCTCCACTAGTTTTGTTCGTAGTGATGCTTCCTAAGGCCCACTTGACTTCACATTTCAGGATGACTGGCTCTAGGTGAGTGTGAGTGATCACACCATCGTGATTCTCTGGTTTGTGAAGATCTTTTTTGTACAGTTCTTCTGTGTATTCTTGCCACCTCTTCTTAATATCTTCTGCTTCTGTTAGGTCCCTACCATTTCTGTCCTTTATTGTGCCCATCTTTGCATGAAATATTTCCTTGATATCTCTAATTTTCTTGAAGAGAGCTCCAGTCTTTGCCATTCTATTGTTTTCCTCTGTTTCTTTCATTGATCACTGAGGAAGGCTTTCTTATCTCTCCTTGCTATTCTTTGGAACTCTGCATTCAGAAGGGTATATCTTTCCTTTTCTCCTTTGCTTTTCACTTTTCTTCTTTCTCAGCTATTTGTAAGGCGTTCTCAGACAGCCATTTTGCTTTTTTACATTTGTTTTCTTGGGGATGGTTGATTCCTGTCTCTTGTACAATGTCACGAACATCTGTCCTTTGTTCATCAGGCACTCTGTCTATCAGATCTAGGCCCTTAAATCTATTTCTCACTTCCACTGTATAGTCATAAGGGATTTGATTTAGGTCATACCTGAATGGTCTATTGTTTTTCCCCACTTTGTTCAATTTAAGTCTGAATTTGGCAATAAGGAGCTCATGATCTGAGCCACAGTCAGCTCCCGCTCTTGTTTTTGCTGACTGTATAGAGCTTCTCCATCTTTAGCTGCAAAGAATATAATTAATCTGATTTTGGCATTGACCATCTGGTGACGTACATGTGTAGTATTCTCTTGTGTTGTTGGAAGAGGGTATTTGCTATGACCAGTGCGTTCTCTTGGCAGAACTGTGTTAGCCTTTCCCATCTTCATTCTGTACTCCAAGGCCAAATTTTCCTGTTACTCCAGGTGTTTCTTGACTTCCTACATTTGCATTCCAGTCCCTGTAATGAAAAGGACATCTTTTTGGGGTGTTAGCTCTAAAAGGTCTTGTAGGTCTTCATAGAACCATTCAACTTCAGCTTCTTCAGCGTTACTTTTCGGAGCATAGACTTGGATTACCATGATATTGAATGGTTTGCCTTGGAAAGGAACAGAGATCATTCTGTTGTTTTTGAGATTGCATCCAAGTACTGCATTTCGGACTCTTTTGTTGACTATGATGGAGTGGCCGAGAGAAGCACTCCACGTCCAAGGTCAGGGGCAGCAGCCAAGAGGAGCTACCCCATGATTAGGGGCGGTGGCTGCACTTTGCTGAAGCAGCCATGAAGAGATACCACACGTCCAAGGTAAGAGAAACTCAAGTAAGATGATAGGCACTGAAAGAGGGCATCAGAGGGCAGACAGACTGAAACCACAATCATAGACAACTAGCCAATCTGATCACACAGACCACAGACTTGTCTACTAAATGAAACTAAGCCATGCCATGTGGGGCCACCCAAGATGGGCGGGTCATGGTGGAGAGGTCTGACAGAATGTGGTCCACTGGAGAAGGGAATGGCAAATCACTTCAGTATTCTTGCCTTGAGAACCCCATGAACAGTATGAAAAGGCAAAAAGATAGGACACTGAAAGATGAACTCCCCAGGTCAGTAGGTGCCCAATATGCTACTGGAGATCAGTGGACAAGTAACTCCAGAAAGAATGAATGGATGGAGCCAAAGCAAGAACAACACCCAGTTGTGGATGGGACTGGTGATAGAAGCAAGGTCTGATGCTGTAAAGAGCAATATTCCATAGGAACCTGGAATGTTAGGTCCATGAATCAAGGCAAATTGGAAGTAGTCAAACAGGAGATGGCAAGAGTGAACATTGACATTCTAGGAATCAGCGAACTAAGATGGACTGCAATGGGTGAATTTAACTCAGATGACCACTATATTTACTACTGTGGGCAGGAATCCCTTAGAAGACCTTTCAGGTATGACCTAAATCAAATCCCTAACGATTATACAGTGGAAGTGAGAAATAGATTTAAGGGACTAGATCTGATACAGTGCATGATAAACTATGGACAGAGGTTCGTGACACTGTACAGGAGAGAGGGAGGAAGACCATCCCCTAGAGAAAGAAATGTAAAAAAGCAAAATGGCTGTCTGAGGAGGCCATACAAAAAGTTGAGAAATGAAAAGACGCTAAAAGCAAAGGAGAAAAGGAAAGATATCCCCACTTGAATGAAGAGTTTCAAAGAATAGTAAGGAGAGATAAAAAAGCCTTCCTCAGTGATCAGTGCAAAGAAATAGCAGAAAACAATAGAATGGGAAAGACTAGAGATCTCTTCAAAAAATTAGAGACATCAAGGGAACATTTCATGCAAAGATGGGCGCAATAAAGGACAGAAATATTATGGACCTAAGAGAGACAGAAGATATTAAGAAGAGGTGGCAAGAATACACAGAAGAACTGTACAAAAAAGATCTTCATGAACCAGAGAATCACGATGGTGTGATCATTCACCTACAGCCAGACATCCTGGAATCCGAAGTCAAGTGGGCCTTAGAAAGCATCACTACGAACATAACTAGTGGAGGTGATGGAATTCCAGCTGAGCTATTTCAAATCCTGAAAGATGATGCTGTGAAAGTGCTGCACTCAATATGCCAGCAAATTTGGAAAACTCAACAGTGGCCACAGGTCTGGAAAAGGTCAGTTTTCATTCCAATCCCAAAGAAAGGCAATGCCAAAGAACGCTCAAACAACCACACAATTGCACTCATCGCACACGCTAGTAAAGTAATGCTAAAAATTCTCCAAGCGAGGTTTCAGCAGTACCTGAAACTTGAACTTCTAGATGTTCTATCTGATTTTGGAAAAGGCAGAGGAACCAGAGATCAAATTGCCAACATCCACTGGAAAATTGAAAAACCAAGAGAGTTCCAGAAAAACATCTATTTCTACTTTATTGACTATGCCATAACCTTTGACTGTGTGGATCACAATAAACTGTGAAAAATTCTGAAAGAGATGGGAATACCAGACGACCTGACCTCCCTCTTGCGAAACCTGTACCCAGGTCAGGAAGCAACAGTGAGAACTGGACATGGAACAACAGACTGGTTCCAAATCAGGAAAGGAGTACATCAACAGTGTATAGTGTCACCATGCTTATTTAACTTATATGCAGAGTACATCATGAGAAATGCTGGGCTGGATGAAGCACAAGCTGGAATCAAGATTGCTGGGAGAAATATCAGTAACCTCAGATATGCAGATGACTCCACCCTTATGGCAGAAAGTGAAGAAGAACTAAAGAACCTCTTGATGAAAGTGAAAGAGGAAAGTGATAAAGTTGGCTTAAGGCTCAACATTCAGAAAACTAAGATCATTGCATCCAGTCCCATAACTTCATGGCAAATAGTTGGAGAAACAGTGGAAACAGTGGCAGACTTTATTTTTTTGGGCTCCAAAATTACTGCAGATGATGACTGAAGCCATGAAATTAAAAGATGCTTACTCCTTGAAAGAAAAGTTATGACCAACCTAGACAGCATATTAAAAAGCAGAGACATTAGTTTGCCAACAAAGGTCCATCTAGTCAAAGCTATGGTTTCTCCAGGAGTCATGTATGGATATGAGAGTTGGACTCTTATTTCTCATAAAGAAAGCTGAGCACTGAAGAATTGATGCTTTTGAACTGTGGTGTTAGAGAAGACTCTTGAGAGTTCCTTGCACTGCAAAGAGATCCAATCTGTCCATCTTAAAGGAAATCAATTTTGAATGTTCATTGGACGAACTGATGTTGAAGCTGAAACTCCAATACTTTAGCCACCTGATGCGAAGAGCTGATTCATTGGAAAAGTCCCTGAAGCTGGGAAAGATTGAGGTTAGGAGAAGGGGACGACAGAGGATGAGATGGTTGGATGGCATTACTGACTCAATGGACATGAGCTTGAGTAAACTCTGGGAGTTGGTGATGGATAGGGAGGCCTGGTGTGCTGCAGTCCACAGGGTTGCAGACAGCCGGAAACGACTGAGCAACTGAACTCAACTGAACTGATATTAATACAGCTATGGAAATGTTTAATGAAATATTAAATATTTAAAGTACTCAGTGATTTATAGAAAATGATTAAGTAAAAATTATGTTTAAAAAGGATACATAGAATACTTAAGTAAAACATTAAGCTTGAAAAAATATTCAAATATATAAATATAATTCATGTTATGTGTAACAAATAACAAGGAGAAAAATATTAACAGAAATGTAAAATTTATGTCATATGAAATGTTACAATGCATTAGATGATAAAATCCTTAACAAGAGTAGGTAGAAGAATGTTCAAATTGATATAGCTACCAAGTGTATTGCACATAAATTACACATATATGTGAAATTCTAAGACTTCAAAGAAAAGAAGATGCCATGTAAATTCACTCTGCCACATACTTACTAGTGCATAAGACTAAAACTGTATAGTCTAATCTTGGAATAATATATATATATAAAGTAGAACCTAAAATTTCCTATAGCTACCTAGAAAGCTACACTAGTAACATTTATGCATATGCTCTTTCAGTCTTCTTCACTTATAACTCAGGTTGCTATATTTGTGTCCAATAAAGCTCACATAATTGTATTATTTTTGTAATAATTGAGAACCACAGTGAGCACCTAAAATATTCGATTTGCTAAGTAAAACTCATTGTTTCTCCCATAAAAGATTAGAAAGAAACCTCTACAAATGCAGACATTCCATTGGCCTTAATCACTGTATCTTCCCATGCTTAGCCTTTGAGTAAGTAAATTTTTGTTAAAGGATATTTGCATAGTGATCAACAGTCACATTCAAGGACACATATAGAATACATAGAGCAAAATCAAATTACTTAAAATTAGTCATTTCAATAATAATGAAAACATAGATTCATAATATTACAAATAAGACCACAGGTTTGGTTTGATATCTTCATTGCACTTACTACAACTGTAACTAACTAACTGCATATAGAAGTAATTTAATATTTTTATACTCAGACTATAAATGTGTATGAGAGAGCTGGAAAATAAAGAAGGCAGAGTGCAGAAGAATTGATACTTTTTAACTGTGATGCTGGAAAAGACTCGAGAGTTCCTGGGAGAGCAAGGAAATTAAACCAGTCAAACCTGAAAAAATCAACCTTGAATACTCTTTGGAAGGAGTGATGCTGAATCTGAAGCTCCAATACTTTGGCCACCTGATGCGAAAAGCTGACTTTTTGGAAAAGACCTTGATGCTGGGAAAGATTGAAAGCAGAAGGAGAAGAGGGTGACAGAGGATGAGATGGTTGAATGGTACCAGATTCAATGGACATGAACTGGGGCAGATTCCGGGAGATGCTGAGGTACATGATTCCACAGTCCATGTGGAATCAGAGTTAGCTATGACTTGGTGACTGAAGAACAATAACAACAGGCTATAAACATCAAAAGCAGGGCTCATAACTGCTGATCTTACCTACAGTGCCTGGCACAATGGTTGGCTCACAGTGTGTGCTCAGTAAATCCCTGTTGAATGAATGACTGACTTATTCATCTAGCCTCATGATTCTTAAACCTTTTTTTTACTTGTTGAATCTTATATTCAAGTTAAAGCAGATAAGAGAAGTGCTGTTCTTTAAGGGGCCTCATGGGCTTAGACTTCACCTTGCTGCCTCTTCTTGACACATTGCATGGTTCTTCAGGCAAGAAGTGGAGCCACTAGGGCTCCTTAGAACATTGAACCAGTCTAACTGCTTGGATTCTTTTCTATAATATTTGTACCAAATAATCATGCAACAGAGGCTTGAATCATATAATGCTGGGGAAATTACTTTGTTCTGACACTGTCTGTTTCTTTGTTGGACCGCCTCTAGATTAAGATTTTTTATTAAATTAAGTTGAAATCTTTTCTTTAATCCTTAGGACTATCCTTTGGAACTGACAAGGACAAGTCTAAATTTTCTTTCACATTTCAAATATCTAAGGTCACTTTTTACAAAACAGAAGCAGACTATTACAGTCCTTTTATCTGACCTGCTCTCCCTTTTATTTTTTCTTCCTTGTTATTTTTATTATTTTTTTAACTTTACAATATTGTATTGGTTTTGCCATATATCAACATGAATCCGCCACAGGTATACACGTGTTCCCCATCCTGGACCCTCCTCCCTCCTCCCTCCCCATACCATCCCTCTGAGTCGTCCCAGTGCACCAGCTCTAAGCATCCAGTATTGTGCATCGAACCTGGACTGGCGACTCATTTCATATATGATATTATTCATGTTTCAATGTCATTCTCCCAAATCATCCTACCCTCTCCCTTTCCCACAGAGTCCAAAAGACTGTTCTATACATCAGTGTCTCTTCTGCTGTCTCGTATACAGGGTTATTGTTACCATCTTTCTAAATGCCATATATATGTGTTAGTATACTGTATTGGTGTTTTTCTTTCTGGCTTACTTCACTCTGTATAATAGGCTCCAGTTTCATCTACCTCATTAGAACTGATTCAAATGTATTCTTTTTAATGGCTGAGTAATACCCCATTATGTGTATGTACCACAGATTTCTATCCATTCATCTGCTGATGGACATCTAGGTTGCTTCCATGTCCTGGCTATTGTAAACTGTGCTGCGATGAACACTGGGGTACACATGTCTCTTTCAATTCTGGTTTCCTCAGTGTGTATGCCCAGCAGTGGGATTGCTGGATCATAAGGCAGTTCTATTTCCAGTTTTTTAAGGAATCTCCACACTGTTCTCCATAGTGGCTGTACTAGTTTGCATTCCCACCAACAGTGTAAGAGGGTTCCCTTTTCTCCACACCCTCTCCCGCATTTATTGCTTGTAGACTTTTGGATAGCAGCCATTCTGACTGGCGTGAAATGGTACCTCATTGTGGTTTGGATTTGTATTTCTCTGTAATGAGTGATGTTGAGCATCTTTTCATGTGTTTGTTAGCCATCTGTATGTCTTCTTTGGAGAAATGTCTGTTTAGTTCTTTGGCCCATTTTTTGATTATGTCATTTATTTTTCTGGAATTAAGCTGTAGGAGTTGCTTGTATATTTTTGAGATTAGTTGCTTGTCCGTTGCTTCATTTGCTATTATTTTCTCCCATTTTGAAGGCTGTCTTTTCACCTTGCTTATAGTTTCCTTTGATGTGCAGAAGCTTTTAAGTTTAATTAGGTCCCATTTGTTTCTTTTTGCTTTTATTTCCAATATTCTGGGAGGTGGGTCATAGAGAATCCTGTTGTGATGTATATCGGAGAGTGTTTTGCCTATGTTCTCCTCTAAGAGTTTTATAGTTTCTGGCCTTACGTTTAGATCTTTAATCCATTTTGAGTTTATTTTTGTGTATGGTGTTAGAAAGTGTTCTAGTTTCATTCTTTTACAAGTGGTTGACCAGTTTTCCCAGCACCACTTGTTAAAGAGATTGTCTTTAATCCATTGTATATTCTTGCCTTTTTGGTCAAAGATAAGGTGTCCATAGGTGCATGGATTTATCTCTGGGCTTTCCATTTTGTTCCATTGATCTATATTTCTATCTTTGTGTCAGTACCATACTGTCTTGATGACTGTGGCTTTGTAGTAGAGCCTGAAGTCAGGCAGGTTGATTCCTCCAGTTCCATTCTTCTTTCTCAAGATTGCTTTGGCTATTCGAGGTTTTTTGTATTTCCATACAAATTGTGAAATTATTTGTTCTAGCTCTGTGAAAAATACCATTGGTAGCTTGATAGGGATTGTATTGAATCTTTAAATTGCTTTGGGTAGTATACTCATTTTAACTATATTGATTCTTCCAGTCCATGAACATGGTATATTTCTCCATGTATTTTAGTCCTCTTTGATTGCTTTCACCAGTGTTTTATAGTTTTCTATATATAGGTCTTTAGTTTCTTTAGATATATATATTCCTAAGTATTTTATTCTTTTCATTGCAATGGTGAATGGAATTGTTTCCTTAATTTCTCCATTTTCTGATTATTAGTGTATAGGAATGCAAGGGATTTCTGTGTGTTGATTGTATATCCTGAAACTTTACTATATTCATTGATTAGTTCTAGTAATTTTCTGGTGGAGTCTAGGATTTTCTATGCAGAGGACCATGTCATCTGCAAACAGTGAGAATTTTACTTCTTCTTTTCCAATCTGGATTCCTTTTTTTTCTTTTTCTGCTCTGATTGCTGTGGCTAAAACTTCCAAAACTATGTTGAAAAGTAGTGGTGAGAGTGGGCACCCTTGTCTTGTTTCTGACTTTAGGGGAAATGCTTTCAATTTTTCACCATTGAGGATAATGTTTCCTGTGGGTTTGTCATATATAGCTTTTATTATGTTCCTTCTATTCCTGCTTTCTGGAGAGTTTTTTTTTTTTTTTTTTTATCATAAATGGATGTTGAATTTTTGTCAAAGGCTTTCTCTGCATCTATTGAGATAATCATATGGTTTTTATTTTTCAATTTGTTAATGTGGTGTATTACATTGATTGATTTGAGGATATTGAAGAATCCTTGTATCCCTGGGATAGATCCCACTTGGTCATGGTGTATGATCTTTTTAATGTGTTGTTGGATTCTGATTGCTAGAATTTTTTTAAGGATTTTTGCATCTATGTTCATCAGTGATATTGGCCTATAGTTTTCTTTTTTTGTGGCATCTTTGTCTGGTTTTGCTGTTATGGTGATGGTGGCCTCATAGAATGAGTTTGGAACTTTATCTTCCTCTGCAATTTTCTGGAAGAGTTAGAGTAGGATAGGTGTTAGCTCTTCTCTAAATGTTTAGTAGAATTCAGCTGTGAAGCCATCTGGACCTGGGCTTTTGTTTGCTGGAAGATTTCTGATTACTGTTTCAATTTCCATGCCTGTGATGGGTCTGTTAAGATTTTCAATTTTTCCTGGTCCAGTTTTGGAAAGTTGTAATTTCCTAAGAGTTTGTCCATGTATCTTCCACATTGTCCATTTTATTGGCATATAATTGCTGATCGTAGTCTCTTATGATCCTTTGTATTTCTGTGTTGTCTGTTGTGATCTCTCCATTTTCATTTTTAATTTTATTGATTTGGTTTTTTTCCCTTTGTTTCTTGATGAGTCTGGCTAATGGTTTGTCAATTTTATTTATCTTTTCAAAGAACCAGCTTTGGGCTTTGTTGATTTTTGCTATGGTCTCTTTTGTTTCTTTTGCATTTATTTCTACCCTAATTTTTAAGATCTCTTTCCTTCTACTAACCCTGGGGTTCTTCATTTCTTCCTTTTCTAGTTGATTTAGGTGTAGAGTTCGGTTATTTATTTGACTTTTTTCTTGTTTCTTGAGGTATGCCTGTATTGCTATGAACTTTCCCCTTAGGACTGCTTTTACAGTGTCCCACAGGTTTTGGGTTGTTGTGTTTTCATTTTCATTCGTTTCTATGCAAATTTTTATTTCTTTTTTGATTTCTTCTGTGATTTGTTGGTTATTCAGCAGCGTGTTGTTCAGCCTCCATATGTTGGAATTTTTAATATTTTTTCTCCTGAAATTGAGATCTAATCTTACTGCATTGTGGTCAGAAAAGATGCTTGGAATGATTTCATTTTGTTTTTTTTTAATTTACCAAAACTAGATTTATGGCCCAGGATGTGATCTATCCTGGAGAAATTTCCGTGTGCACTTGAGAAAAAAGGGAAATTCATTTTTTGGGGGTGAAATGTCCTATAGATATCAATTAGGTCTAACTGGTCTATTGTATCATTTAAAGTTTGTGTTTCCTTGTTAATTTTCTGTTTAGTTGATCTATCCATAGGTGTGTGTGGGGTATTAAAGTCTCCCACTATTATTGTGTTTTTGTTAATTTCCCCTTTCATAATTGTTAGCATTTGTCTTATATATTGCGGTACTCCTATGTTGGGTGCATATATATTTATAATTTTTATATCTTCTTCTTGGATTGATCCTTTGATCATTATGTAGTGGCCTTCTTTGTCTCTTTTCACAGCCTTTGTTTTAAAGTCTATTTTATCTGATATGAGTATTGCTACTCATGCTTTCTTTTAGTCTCTATTTGCATGGAAAATCTTTTTCCAGCCCTTCACTTTCAGTCTGTATGTGTCCCCTGTTTTGAGGTGGGTCTCTTGTAGACACCATATATAGGGGTCTTATTTTTGTATCCATTCAGCCAGTCTTTGTCTTTTGGTTGGGGCATTCAACCCATTTACATTTAAGGTAATTATTGATAAGTATGATCCCATTGCCATTTACTTTATTGTTTTGGGTTCAAGTTTATACAGCCTTTTTGTGTTTCCTGTCTAAGGAATATCCTTTAATATTTGTTGGAGAGCTGGTTTGGTGGTGCTGAATTCTCTCAGCTTTTGCTTGTCTGTAAAGCTTTTGATTTCTCCTTCATATTTGAATGAGATCCTTGCTGGGTACAGTAATCTGGGCTGTAGGTTATTTTCTTTCATAACTTTAAGTATGTCCTGCCATTCCCTTCTGGCCTGAAGAGTTTCTATTGGAAGATCAGCTGTTATCCTTATGGGAATCACCTTGTGTGTTATTTGTTGTTTTTCCCTTGCTGCTTTTAAAATTTGTTCTTTGTGTTTGATATTTGTTAATTTGATTAATATGTGTCTTGGGGTGTTTCACCTTGGGTTTATCCTGTTTGGGACTCTCAGGGTTTCTTGGGCTTGGGTGATTATTTTCTTCCCCATTATAGGGAAGTTTTCAACTATTATATCCTCAAGTATTTTCTCATGGTCTTTCTTTTTGTCTTCTTCTTCTGGGACTCCTATGATTCGAATGTTGTATCATTTAATATTGTCCTGGAGGTCTCTAAGATTGTCCTCATTTCTTTTAATTCGTTTTTCTTTTTTCCTCTCTGATTCATTTATTTCTACCATTCTATCTTCTAGTTCACTAATCCTATCTTCTGCCTCTGTTATTCTACTATTTGTTGTCTCCAGGGTGTTTCTGATCTCATTTATTTCATTATTCACTATATATTGACTATTTTTTATTTCTTCTATGTCCTTGTTAAACCTTTCTTGCATCTTCTCAATCCTTGACTCCAGGCTCTTTATCTGTGATTCCATTTTAATTTCAAGATTTTGGATAATTTTCACTATCATTATTTGGAATTCTTTATCAGGTAGATTCCCTATCTCTTCCTCTTTTGTTTGGTTTGGTGGGCCTTTATCCTGTTCCTTTATGCGTTGGGTATTTCTCTGTCTTTTCATCTTGTTTAAATTGCTGAGTTTGGGGGTGTCCTTTCTGTATTCTGGCAGTTTGTGGAGTTCTCTTTATTGTGGAGTTTCCTCACTGTGTGTTGGTTTGTACAGGTGGCTTGTCAAGGTTTCTTGGTTAGGGAAGCTTGTGTCGGTGTTCTGGTGGGTGGAGCTGAATTTCTTCTCTCTGGAGTGCAATGAAGTGTCCAGTAATGAGTTATGAGACGTCTACGGTTTTGTAGTAACTTTGGGCAGCCTGTATATTGGAGCTCAGGGCTGTGTTCCTGTGTTGCTGGAGAATTTGTGTGGTATGTCTCGCTCTGGAACTTGTTGGCCCTTGTGTGGTGCTTGGTTTCAGTGTAGGTATGGAGGCATTTGATGAGCTCCTGTCAATTAATGTTCCCTGGAGTCAGGAGTTCCCTGGAGTCAGGGTTTGGACTTAAGCCTCCTGCTTCCGGTTTTCAGTCTTATTTTTACAGTTGTCTCAAAACTTCTCCTTCTATACAACACCATTAATAAAATATCTAGGTTAAAGATGAAAAGTTTCTCCACAGTGAGGGCCACCCAGAGAGGTTCACAGAGTTACATGGAGAAGAGAAGAGGGAGGTGGGAGTTAGAGGTGACCCGAATGAGATGAGGTGGAATCAATAGAGGAGAGAGCAGGCTAACCAGTAATCACTTCCTTATGTGCACTCCACAACTGGACCGCTCAGAGATGTTCATGGAGTTATACAGAAAAGAAAAGAGGGAGGAAGGAGACAGAGGTGGCCAGGAGGATAAAAGGGAGTAATGAAAAGGAGAGAGACAGATTCAGCCAGTAATCAGTTCCCTAAGTATTTTCCACTGTCCGGAACACACAGAAATTCACAGAGTTGGGTAGAGCAGAGAGGGGTTAGAGAGGAGACACAGGCGACCTGGTGGAGAAAAAGGAGAGTCCAAAGGGGCAGAGAGCAGTCAAGCCAGTAATCTTGCTCCCAAGTAAAAATGGGTACTGGAGATTGGGTTCTTAAAGGTACAAAATTGATAACAAATACCAAAAAGCAAAAATTAAAAATCTAAAGTATAGTTTGGAATTTCAGAAATACAATGTTAAAGAATAGAAGAAAAAAAGAAAAAGAAACAGGAAAAAAAAGTCACAAATATTATAAAAAATATATATATATATATATGAAGTTTGCTCGTAAAAAAATAGGGTCTTTTTTTTTTTTTTTGCAAAGTAATAATAGGTTATAAAAGTGAAAATTAAAGGAGTAATAGAGGACTTAAAAATTAAAAAAAAATAAAAAAGAAAGAAAGAAAGAATGATCATAAAAATAGTAAAAATATATCTAGGACTTTCTCTGGTGGTGTTGTGGGTATTGTGGGGTCAGCTCATTTTCAGCTAGTTCCTTGGTCCAGCTTATATTTCTCAAGATCTATAGGCCCCTTCCTATATTAGTCGGTACTAATGACAGGGTTTTAATCTATTGTACCTGTCGCTTCCAAGGCGGTTCCCTCTGTTTTAGCTACTTCTGTTTGCTGGTCTCTTCAGTGTCTGATTCCTGCCCTGACACAAAGCGGGTGGTGGACACTTTTTTTTTTTTTTAGGCTCACTTGTTCAGTCGCACTGTGGGGAGGGAGGGACGCTGCAAACAAATAACACTGGCATGTGCTCGCGATGCCTCAGCCACACTGGGCCTTCCCCCTCTCATGGTGCATGTACCCTCCCTGACCACACTGCTCAGGCTCTGGGTTGCTCTGCCGGGAACCATCCGAGGCTGGCCCTGGGCTGCATGCACCTCCCAGGTCTAAGCTGCTCAGGTTCAGGCACTCGGGTAGTCCTCAGAGGCCCACACTCGGTTGGGCCTGCGTTTTGTGCCCTTCCCAGGTCCGAGCAGCTCAGGTGATGAGGTGTTTGGTGAGCAGAGTCACTGCAACTTATCGCCTCCCCGCCACTCGGTTTTCTGGGTGTACAGCTGGCGCACCTTCTCAGGCAGATGTTGACCGTCCAGAACCCCAAGAAGTCTTAGTTAGCAAAGAAGTCTGCTTACAGTTTTGTAGATAATGTCTCTCTGGGGCTGTGATTGCCCCCTTCCAGCTCTGGCTGCCTGTCACCAGAGGGGGATTGTCTGCAGCTGGCTATCTCTGTTCAGTCCTTTGTTCTGTGCGCAGGCCTGGCGGTGTCTTAGGTTAGGGCTGGCTTTTCACGTGGTAGTTATCCCACAGTCTGGTTTGCTAGCCCAAGTTATTTCGCTCCGATAGCGCTAGGGGCATTCAGGCCAGTTCCTTACTCTAAGTGATGTAGCCCGCGCCTCCCTGCCCAGCCCCCGCTTGCTAGTGGCGGGTGCAGGTGTCTGCACTGCTTCTCCGCTGGGGGAGTTACCGTTGGGTTCGTAATCTGTGGGTTTTAATTATTTATTTATTTTTCCTCCCTGTTATGTTGCCCTCTGTGCTTCCAAGGCTCAGCACAGAGTCGGCAGTGAGAGTGTTTCCTGGTGTTTGGAAACTTCTCTCTTTTTAAGACTCCCTTCCCGGGACGGAGCTCCGTCCCTCCCTCTTTTGTCTCCTTTTTTGTCTTTTATATTTTTTCCTACCTCCTTTCAAAGACAATGGGCTGCTTTTCTGGGTGCCTGATGTCCTCTGCCGGCATTCAGAAGTTGCTTTGTGGAATTTACTCAGCATTTAAATGTTCTTTTGATGAATTTGTGGGGGAGAAAGTGGTCTCCCCATCCTATTCCTCCACCATCTTAGCTCCTCCCTCCCCTTGTTATTTTTATACTGATTATATACTCATTATATTAACAACATAAAACAATATACTATAGAAAATAAAAGTATATTATTATTAACATTGTACAGGAGGCAGTGATCAAAACCATCCCCAAGAAAAGAAATGCAAAAAGGCAAAAAGGTTGTCTGAGTAGGGCTTAAAAATAGCTGAGGAAAGAAGAGAAGTGAAAGACAAAGGAGGAAAGGAAAGATATACCCATCTGAATGCAGAGTTTCAAAGAATAGCAAGGAGAGATAAGAAAGCCTTCCTAAATGATCAACGCAAAGAAATAGAGGAAAAAATAGAATGGGAAAGACTACAGATCTCTTCAAGAAAATCAGAAAAACCAAGGGAATATTTCATGCAAAGATAGGCACAATAAAAGACAGAAACAGCATGGACCTAACTGAAGCAGAAGATATTAAGAAAAGGTGGTAAGAATACAGAGAAGAACTATACCAAAGAGATCTTAATGACCCAAATAACCACGATCGTGTTTATTATCTAGGTTAACACTCACCTAGAGCCAGACATAGTGGAATGTGAAGTCAAGTGGGCCTTAGGAAGCATCACTACGAACAAAACTAGTGGAGGTAATGGAATTCCAGCTGAGCTATTTCAAATCCTAAAAGATGATTCTGTGAAAGGGTTTCACTCAATATGCCAGCAAATTTGGAAGACTCAGCATTGGTTACAGGAATTAGGAAAGGTCAGTTTTCATTCCAATCACAAAGAAAGGCAATGCCAAAGAATGTTCAAACTCCCACACAAACTGCACTCATTTCACATGTTAGCAAGGTAATGCTCAAAATTCTCCAAGTGAGGCTTCAGCAGTATGTGAACCAAGAACTTCCAGAGGTTCAAGCTGGATTTAGAAAAGGCAGAGGAACCAGAAATCACATTGGCAACATCTGTTGGATCATCAAAAAAGCAAGAGAAATCCAGGAAAACATCTACTTTACTTCATTGACTACACTAAAGCCTTTGACTGTGTGGATCACAACAAACTGTGGAACATTCTTAAAGAGATGGGACTATCAGACCACCTGATCTGCCTCCTTAGAAACCTATATGCAGATCAAGAAGCAACAGTTAGACCCAGATATGGAACAAAGGACTGTTTCCAAATTGGGAAAGGAGTATTTGAAGACTGTATATTGTCATCCCCCTTATTTAAATTATATACAGAGTACATCATGAGAAATGCCAGGCTGCATGAAGCACAAACCGGAATCAAGATTGCTGGCAGAAATATCAATAACCCCAGATATGCAGATGACACCACACTTATGGCAGAAAGCAAAGAGGAGCTAAAGAGCCTCTTGATGAAGGTGAAAGAGGAGAGTTAACAAGTTGGCTTAAAACTAAACATTCAAAAAAAAAAAAAAAAAAGAAGATCGTGGCATCTGGTCCCATTATTAGATGGGGAAACAAGGGAAACAGTGACAAATTTTATGTTCTTGGGCTCCAAAATCACTGCAGCCATAAAATTAAAAGATGCTTGCCCCTAGGAAGGAATGCTGCAACAAATCTAGACAGCATATTAAAGAGCAGATATGGTTTGTATAGTCAGAACTATGGCTTTTCCAGTAGTCATGCATGGATGTGAAGGTTGGACCACAAAGAAGGCTGAGAGCCAAAGAATTGATGCTTTTGAACTGTGGTGTTGGAGAAGACTCTTGAGAGTCCCTTGGACTGCAAGGAAATCCAACCAGTCAACCCTAAAGGAAATCAATCCTGAATATCCATTGGAAGAACTGATGATGAAACTGAAACTCCAATACTTTGGTCACCTTACATGAAGAGTTTAATCATTAGAAAAGACCCTGATGCTGGGAGGGATGACAGAGGGATGAGATGGTTGGATGGCATCACTGGTTCAATGGACATGAGTTTGAGCAAGTTCTGGCAGACAGTGATGGACAGGGAAGCCTGGTGTGCTGCAGTCCATGGGGTTGCAGAGTTGGACACAACTGAGTGACTGAACAACACCAAATAATGTAATACAATACTACTGTTACAACTTGTAAAACCAAAAGTATAAGTAATAATATAAGAATATATTATTACTCAAGGAAAAATAACTAATATATTGTCATAATTGCTTCTGCTCCTTTTAAAGAAATAACTTTGTTAACAAAGCAAAATTCCTCTCTGGCAACCTCCCTCACAGGTATTCCATTTCTTCCTCAATTTAACCAGTATTCTGAGTTTGTTGTGTATCCTTCAAATCTATTTTCATCCTTCTATATATGTATATGTGCATCTATATATCCAGACATAAATATATCTATGCTGTTCTGTATAAAGCCACCAGCCAGTGTGATTATTTAAATTAAAATAAATGTTTTAAATGTTAAAGATCAGTTTTCTATTGCACTCATGATATTTGAAGTGCTCAGTAGCCAGCCACACATGACTAGTGGCTAGGATATTGGATCATGCAGATATAGAACATGTCCATTATTGCACGGAGCTCTATTGTAATAGATGTATTTTTATAAGTGTTTTTTAAATTTCACATAATGTAATACACTGAATAAGTTTACCAAGCTGCTTTTTCTTTTACTTGGCATTATGTGGTCATGATCCACTCAACTTGATATGTAGCATATTTCTTTAAACTAACATAGATTATTCTATTTTTTGATAGAACACATACATATACAACTCTTTAAAACCCATTTCTCCTTACCCAGACATTGGAATTTTCATTCTTCTATTTTAAGCAATGTATTAATGAGCATTTTTTCTCTGGAATATGGATCTAAAAATGAAAATACTCAATCATAAGGTATATACCTTTCAAGCTTTGCTAGAAATTGCCAAGTTGGGTTTCCCTTGTGGCTCAGCAGTAAAGGATCTGCATGCCAATGCAGGAGACGTGCATTCAGTATCAGGGTGGAGAAGATCCCCTGGAGAAGGAAATAGCAACCCACTCCAGTATTCTTGACTGGGAAATCCCATGGACAGAGGAGCCTGGAGGGTTACAGTCTGTGGGTTCCCAAAAAGAGTCAGACACTACTCGAGCGACTAAACAACAACATTCATATACTCTGCCCATTTCTCTACTGAAATGTTGCCTTTCTCTTAAGGATTTGTACTAATTAATCACATTAAAACTTGCTTTTATTCTTTTACTCCACATACGTATCTGGCTAATATAGCTTAGTCAGTACATAATGATCTATTTCTTTAACTTTTTTCTTTTGGTAATGTCTATGGTACCCACTGTAACTTATCTAAATATTCCACTATTGATTGACTTTGTTTATCTCCAGGATTTTGTCATTACAAATAGTACTGAGCCACATTGACTACCACAGTCATTAATCTTGCTCACTGAATATTTCTAGCTCTTCACCTACCAGCTCCTGGTGTTCAACTTCTTGTGTTGTCCTGTGTCCAGTCCTGGCAGAGCATTCCGTTTCCAATGTGAGATACTCCAGAGTCTTCCTTCCTGCTACTGCTTCACTAGTGATCTTCCTGATGGTTAGTGCTTTGTCAGGGTTCTGAAGTGAGAAGGACTTTCCCCCCATTCTCTAGACATCCACAGTGGACACATTACATGAAAGAGAAATAAACATGTTTTGATCACAAGTCACTAATATTTTGTGGTTGTTTGTTATGGCATAACCTGGTCTCTCCTAATAGCAACCTACTTGTAGTCAGTAGTTAAGAAGCTTTTTTTTTTTTTTAAAGGAAACAGTTCATTTTCTATAAAATTCTAGGACTCAAACAATCTTCAGACATCAGTTATTTGTATTACTCTTCCTACTAAATCATTTCGTAAATCATGAGTTCTAAAACCATGTCAAGTGGGTTAACAGTAAATTCTCTGGTCTTCAGTTTGTGGATTCCCATTCCTTTTATTTATTTTTTCATCAGTTGATGGACATTTGGATTTTTTTCCCACTTATTGGTTATTATGAATAAGACTGTGAATAGTCATGTCCATGTTTTATGTGGACATATGTTTCCATTTCTCTTGAGTATATGCTGAATGGTTTTATAAAGACCTACAAGACCTTCTAGAACTAAGACCCCCAAAAGATGTCCTTTTCATTATAGGGGACAGGAATGCAAAAGGAGCAAGTCAAGAAACACCTGGAGTAACAGGCAAATTTGGCCTTGGAGTACAGAATGAAGCAGGGCAAAGGCTAATAGAGTTCTGCCAAGAGAACACACTGGTCATAGCAAACACCCTCTTCCAACAACACAAGAGAAGACTCCACACATGGACATCACCAGATGGTCAACACTGAAATCAGATTGATTATAGTCTTTGCAGCCAAAAAGGGAGAAGCTCTATACTGTCAGCAAAAACAAGACTGGGAGATGACTGTGGCTCAGATCATGAAATCCTTATTGCCAAATTCAGACTTGAAGAAAGTGGGGAAAACCACTAGACCATTCAGGTATGACCTATATCAAATCCCTTATGACTATACAGTGGAAGTGAGAAATAGATTTAAGGGACGAGATCTGATAGACAGAGTGCCTGATGAACTATGGACAGAGGTTCATGACATTGTACAGGAGACAGGAATCAAGACCATTCCCAAGAAAAAGAAATGCAAAAAAGCAAAATGGCTGTCTGAGGAGGCTTTACAAATAGCTATGAAAAGAATAGAAGTGAAAAGCAAAGGAGAAAAGGAAAAATATACTCATTTGAATGCAGAGTTCTAAAGAATAGCAAGGAGAGATAAGAAAGCCTTCCTCAGCCATCAATGCAAAGAAATAGAGGAAAACAACAAATGGGAAAGACTAGAGATCTCTTTACAGAGAAGGCAATGGCAACCCACTCCAGTACTCTTGCCTGGAAAATCCGATGGATGGAGGAGCCTGGTAGGCTACAGTCCATGGGGTCGCTAGGAGTCAGACACAACTGAGCCACTTCACTTTCACTTTTCACTTTCATGCATTGGAGAAGGAAATGGCAACCCACTCCAGTGTTCTTGCCTGGAGAATCCCAGGGACGGGGAAGCCTGGTGGGCTGCCGTCTATGGGATTGCACAGAGTAGGACACGACTGAAGCGACTTAGCACCACCAGCAGCAGCAGAGATCTCTCAAGGAAAATTAGAGGTATCAAGGGAACATTTCATGCAAAGGTGGGCTCAATAAAGGACAGAAATGGTAGGGACCTAACAGAAGCAGAAGATATTAAGAAGAGATGGCAAGAATACACAGAAGAACTGTACAAAAAAAGATCTTCACGACCCAGATTATCACGATAATGTGATCACTTACACTCACCTAGAGCCAGACATCCTGGAATGTGAAGTCAAGTGGGCCTTAGGAAGCATCACTACGAACAAAACTAGTGTAGGTGATGGAATTCCAGTTGAGCTATTTCAAATCCTAAAAGATGATGCTGTGAAAGTGCTGCACTCAATATGTCAGCAAATTTGGAAAACTCAGCAGTGGCCACAGGACTGGAAAAGGTCAGTTTTCATTCCAATCCCAAAGAAAGGCAATGACAAAGAATGTTCAAACTACTGCACAACCAAGCCAGGTTTCAGCAATACATGAACCGTGAACTTCCAGATATTCAAGCTGGTTGTAGAAAAGGCAGAGGAACCAGAGATCAAATTGCCAACATCTGCTGGATCATCGAAAAAGCGAGAGAGTTCCAGAAAAACACCTATTTCTGCTTCATTGACTATGCCAAAGCCTTTGACTGTGTGGATCACAATAAACTGTGGGAAATTCTGAAAGAGATGGGAATACCAGACCACCTGACCTGCCTCTTGATAAAGCTGTATGCAGGTCAGGAAGCAACAGTTAAGAACAGGACATGGAACAACAGACTGGTTCCAAACAGGAAAAGGAGTACGTCAAGGCTGTATATTGTCACCCTGCTTATTTAACTTATATGCAGAATACATCATGAGAAACACTGGGCTGGAAGCACAAGCTTGCATCACAATTATCGGGAGAAATATCAATAACCTCAGGTATGCCGATGACACCACCCTTATGGCAGAAAGTGAAGAAGAACTAAAGAGCCTCTTGATGAAAGTGAAAGAGGAGAGTGAAAACGTTGGCTTAAAGTGCAACATTTAGAAAACTAAGATCATGGCATCCAGTCCCATCACTTCATGGGAAATAGATGGGGAAACAGTGGAAACAGTGACAGACTTTATTTTTCTGGGCTCCAAAATCACTGCACATGGTGATTGGAGCTATGAAATTAAAAGATGCTTACTCCTTGGAAGCAAAGTTATGACCCAACTAGACAGCATATTAAAAAGCAGAGACATTACTTTGCCAACAAAGGTCTGTCTAGTCAAGGCTATGGTTTTTTCAGTGGTCATGTTTGGATGTGAGAGTTGGAGTATAAAGAAAGCTGAGTGTTGGAGAATTGATGCTTTTGAACTGTGGTGTTGGAGAAAACTGTTGAGAGTTCCTTGGACTGCAAGGAGATCCAAGCAATAAATCCTACAGGAGAGCAGTCCTGGGTGTTCATTGGTAGGAGTGATGTTGAAACTCCAATACTTTAGCCACCTGATGCGAAGAGCTGACTCATTTGAAAAGAACCCGATGCTGGGAAAGATTGAGGACAGGAGGAGAAGGGGATGACAGAGGATGCGATGGTTAAATGGCATCACTGACTCAATGGACATGGGTTTGGGTGGACTCCGGGAGTTAGTGATGGACAGGGAGGCCTGGCGTGCTGTGGTTCATGGGGTCGCAAAGAGTCAGACACGACTAAGTGACTGAACTGAACTGATACCTAACATAGCTCTTCTGTCTTCTTTAGGCTCTTCTCCAGCTTTCAGCTCATTGTAGACTTTATATTTTCTGTAAATCAATGATTCATCTTATTAAAAGTGGAAATCTAATTTGTCTAGTCACCTCCTACCATATCACATGGCATTAACTTATGTATATAGAGCATAACCCTAATTCTTGATGTGAAAGAAATGAGTATATTCCATGCTTTTCCCTTAAATTTTTATTTTGAAAAGTTTTAAACTTAGCAAAAATTTTAAAAAATATATAATGAGCACTGGACCCTCCAATTAGATTCCATCTTAAACATTTTGCCACATTTACCTTCTTTCATAGCACACACACACACACACACACACATAGTTATAAACACCACAGCTTTTCAGCCATAAATATTTGACATAAAATTTCTAATATTAAGGACTTTATCATATCTAAGAAAATTATAATTACATTATACTATCCAGTATCTAGTCCATATTGAAATTTGTCCATTTGGCTACAAAATCTCTCCTGTTCCTTCCCCTGATTCTTTTTAAATCCATGATTGCATGTTGTTGTCATGTCTTTTTATTGTTTTTAATCTGGAAGAATTTTTTTTTTAAATTACATTTTTACAAATGTAAAAGTTAAATTACATTTGTACAGTCCCTGCCAGGTTTCTTGTACAAGATGCCATATTCCAGTTTTATCTGCCTGTTTCCTTGTTTTACTTGTTAAATTCCCTATGTATCTCAGCCTTGGCACTACTGACATCTTGGATCAGGTGTATTGCAAGCTGTTTAATATTTCCCTGTTCCCACCAGGTTATAACAACCAAAACGTCTCCATACATGCCCAAATATGCCTGGGGGCCTGGTGGTGGAGGTTTAGATAGGGATCTAGAAGTTCACTCAAATTCAGGGTAAACAACTTTTTCGAGAATATTTGTCATATGATGTGTATCATCTATCAGTTTACAACCAACAAAAATTATCATCTATGTGAAAGTGAAAGTGGCTCAGTTCTGTCCCACTCTTTGCGACCCCATGGACTATAACAGTCCATGGAATTCGCCAGGCCAGAATACTGGAGTAGGTAGCCTTTCCATCATCCAGGGTTTCTTCCCAAACCAGGGATCAAACCCAGGTCTCCTGCATTGCGGGCGGATTCTTTACCAGTTGAGCCATAAGGGAAGCCCAAGAATTCTGGAGTGGGAAGCCTATCCCTTCGCCAGGGCATCTTCCCTACACAGGAATCTAACTGGGGGTCTCCTGCATTGCAGGCAGATTCTTTACCAACTGAGCTATCAGGGAAGCCCTTTGAGTCATCTATTCACCTTCAAATTGGTAAATCTTTTCCTGACTCCAGGATATTTTGAAGTGGATGTCGCTCAGTCCTGTGTGACTCTTCGCGACCCCATAGACTATACAGTCCATGGAATTCTCCGGGCCAGAATACTGAAATGGGTAGCCTTTTCCTTCTCCAGGGAAATCTCCCCAACCCAGAGATCGAACCCACGTCTCCAGCATTGCAGTCAGATTCTTTACCACAAGGGACGCCACAAGGGATATTTTGAATGGTGCCTATAAATAGAAATACACAGATATAATACGTGTCGCCTAAACATTGTATACAATTCTAAAACTGCTTCAAAATATGTTTCATTAAAATCAGTAACTAAGCAATGTGCTTGGGCACACATTTCAACAGCATCCCAGTTAAGCAACACATCGTGATTTTAAAACTATGACTTTTGGGACGCCCAAACGAAATAGGTCAGTTAAAATGAAAACAAAATTAAGGAATTTTAGCTTCATTCTGTAATTATCCCCCTCTTTCTGTGAGAGTCGGTTTCCTCCTCAGTCTCAGGTGTGGCTCTGCCGGGTTTCACAGACTCTGCTTCTAAGTTCATGTTGGTGATGATGAAACAGATGAGGTAGCTCCGGTTATAGGGCTGAAGGTTTTAACAATCTCCCCGCCGACTTCGCAGCTTGGACCAGCGCCACTCGGAAGAACCTTTCTCCTCAGCGGCCGCAGGAAAGGACGACGGTGGAAGGCAGGGACAACTCTAGAGTATCTCCCGGTCCCACAGCCCCTTCCGCCTGCTCCTTTGATTGGCTGGTGTGAGTCTCGGCCGCCCAATCCCGTTGGAACGTCTCCCGCGCCGCTCGGCGCCGTCGCCGCGCATGCACATTCTGGACCCGCCCCTCGTTTCAGCCCGGAGAGCCGGAGCAGGGCACCGGCACGGAGTGGGCGGGAACTAGGCCTGGCAGTACCCGCGCCGACGTCAAAGCGCCGCGCCGGGGCCTGCACGGGCCCGGTGGGAGGACGGCGTGAGAGACAAGCACAACACAGCTCCCCGAGTTCCCACATCCCTTAGGTGCAGGTCTTCTTGGGTGCACGCATTCACTTTTATTGTATCGCGGGACCTGGACAGTCGGATTTGACTCTGCGGAATAGGAAAAATTCGATTATATTCTTTTCTCTGCACCCGGGCAGATGGAAAAGGGGAAGGAATCGTTATAAGAAAGTAGCTTTTCTCCCGTGTAGAGTGGGTCGGGAACACTGTCCCTTTGAGCTTCGCTGTAGGAAACGCGGCCGCCTCAGAGCCTAGCTGGCAGCGCCTTCCCGCCGCCTAGCGCCTCAGCTCTGCCCTCGGGAGGCGGCCACCTGTGCGCGCTGGAAACGCAGGCTTCTTTTCTGCCGCACAGAGGACCGCCCCACGGGTCTCCACGGCGTGAAGCTCTGGAAAGTGAGCCCGGCGACGTGCAGCCGGCCCTCCGCCGCGAGGCCACGCTGACAGACCGGCCCCGAGAGGCCGGCCCCGGCCCGTCCTCCGCGCACCGCCGCCCCCGGAGCGCGACGGGCTCGCAGCCGCACGCCGGGCCGGCCCCCGCGGCCGCTCGGAAAACGCGGCGAGCGGAACCCGCACGCGGAAGCGCCCGCCACACTGAGCATGCCCAGTCGCAGAGCCGACCGGAGGAGTTTTTTTCTTTTCTTTTTTCTTTTTCTTTCTTTTTTTGGGGGGGGTCTCAAGTAGCAGGCCTCCTCCAGCCCCCTAGCCGAGCCCCCCAGCATCCCGGCCTAAGCAGCTACCATGGCCGAGGCTCCCGGAGTGGCGCTGTCCCGGGCGGGTTGGTAAGTGGCGGGTCTCCCGGCCGCGAGTGCGGGCCGGGCCGGAGGAGGCCGGGGCCGGGGCCGGGGGCGCTGGGTGCGTGTCGGGGTAGGCAGAGGCCGCCGCCTGCCCCGGCCTCTCCCGGGGACCCCCGGCCGGCTCCGCCCCCGGCGCCGCGCGGAGCCGAGCGAGTCCCCCGGCTCCCTGCAAGGCGGTGGCGCGGCCTGGGCCCCGGGAGGCGGGCGGCGGGCCGCAGGGAGGCCGGGGACGCGGGGCGGGCGGCGGTGCAGGCCCGGGTGCTCCCACGGCGCTGCCGCGGCGGGACGAGGGGAGGCGAGGGCTGGGGAACCGAGCGCGGCAGAACTGGGCGAGCGCCGGGCCCGCGCCCGCGCCCTCTCATTCCCAAGTACAGCACGGAGCGGGGATAGCCATCCTCTGCGGCGCACACAACTTCTGAGGCTGAGAATGCTCGCACTGGAGACTCGGGTGGATGCTCCTAGAACTTTTCTTGAAAGGATGACGGTGTTCTGATTTTTAAGGACGCTTTATGTCAAGATTTTAGGATGAAAACAAACAAAATATACGAAAGTAAGCAGTTTCTGGAACTTCGGCCATGAGGGATATAAACATATAGCTTAATTTCCTAATGCTTTTCCAGGCCTGCATAGGCACAGTCTGGGATGAAAGGTGGCAAGGAGGTTGAAAAAGATTTGTCCCTGCTCGCTGTCTTAGCGCTAGGAGAAGGAGGCATTAAAACAGCAAACACACAAACGGGGGATTGTGGTAAACTGTACAGAGGTGCAGGCAAATGTGGTATGGAATTGGAGAGGAAGGAAAGTTGATTTCCTAGAGAAGTGGACTTGGAAGGCTGGTGAGGAAAAGGTTTTCTGGATACAGAGCCGCTGGAGATAAGGCAAGGGGAGGTAGGAAAGAGCTTATTGGCTTAAAGTACTGACATTAAATCCCTATGGTTCCTGGAAGTAGAAGGGTGTCCAATGAAGAGTAAGACTTTAAAAGTTTGTGGCCAGATTGTGCAGCCTACGAGTGTCTAAAGGATGGATTTGATTTTATGAATAAAATTTCTGGTTAGAGTACTGTAACACCTGTGTTTTGAAGACGCTGCTCCTGGCTCCACAGATATCTCATTTTAGAGGTGTACAGATTAAAGCAGAGAATTGTTAAGTAACTTAAAAAAAAAAAAGACATAACTGGAAAGTGATAGAGTTGAATGCTGAGGACAGGGGTCTGGTTCCAACTCTGGTGCTTTTAACTGTTCGTGTTCTTACAGCTTTTGCATAAAACACCATTACCATAACAAACTGTAGCTTTAAAAAGTCACTTTTTTTTTTTTTTCCAGTTTTACTTTTGTTCTTCTAACTTTATACATTCAGATTCTTCACCTCACAGTATTGTCTTGAATAATCTTGTATCACTCTTCTGTTTGAGTTGTCCCCCATTCTTAGTGAGCCTTAGTTCTTCAAACTGGTTGTATGAACTCATTTACAGTCTTTTGTCTGCTATCCAGCATGATGATGCCACCCGTGTCAGAAAGACTAGTGTCCTTATTTTGGTTCAAACACATACTAAATTGTTCTTTGGACTCTTAATTAAGATCCTTAAATGTGGTTAAACACCATCTTATCTTTCTGTATATCTAGAATGGTGGGAAATATTGTAGTTTCTTAGTAAAATCTGGTAAAATTGACCTTGGATGACAGTGCCCCTGACAGAATTCTCTAACAGGGGTCTCTAGCCCAGCTAAGCATTTTTCTTGTCTTTATTTTATTATAAATCCTCAGTAATGTTATTTTGTGACATTTGCCACTTTATGTTGCAGATTTTCTCTTAACATGTTTCTTACTCCAAACTGCTGCTTTTGAATGGCGGGGATTCATAAAGGCAGAAGTAATCAGATCAGATCAGATCAGTCGCTCAGTTGTGTCCGACTCTTTGCAACCCCATGAATCGCAGCATGCCAGGCCTCCCTGTCCATCACCAACTCCCAGAGTTCACTCAGACTCACGTCCATCGAGTCAGTGATGCCATCCAGCCATCTCATCCTCTGTCGTCCCCTTCTCCTCCTGCCCCCAATCCCTCCCAGCATCAGAGTCTTTTCCAATGAGTCAACTCTTCGCATGAGGTGGCCAAAGTACTGGAGTTTCAGCTTTAGCATCATTCCTTCCAAAGAAATCCCAGGGCTGATCTCCTTCAGAATGGACTGGTTGGATCTCCTTGCAGTCCAAGGGACTCTCGAGAGTCTTCTCCAACACCACAGTTCAAAAGCATCAATTCTTCGGCGCTCAGCCTTCTTCACAGTCCAACTCTCACATCCATACATGACCACAGGAAAAACCATAGCCTTGACTAGACGAACCTTTGTTGGCAAAGTAATGTCTCTGCTTTTGAATATGCTATCTAGGTTGGTCATAACTTTCCTTCCAAGGAGTAAGTGTCTTTTAATTTCATGGCTGCAGTCACCATCTGCTGTGATTTTGGAGCCCAGAAAAATAAAGTCTGACACTGTTTCCACTGTTTCCCCATCTATTTCCCATGAAGTGATGGGACCGGATGCCATGATCTTCGTTTTCTGAATGTTGAGCTTTACGCCAACTTTTTCACTCTCCACTTTCACTTTCATCAAGAGGCTTTTTAGTTCCTCTTTACTTTCTGCCATAAGGGTGGTGTCATCTGCATCTCTGAGGTTCTTGATATTTCTCCCAGCAATCTTGATTCCAGCTTGTGTTTCTTCCAGTCCAGCGTTTCTCATGATGTACTCTGCATATAAGTTAAATAAACAGGGTGACAATATACAGCCTTGACATACTCCTTTTCCTATTTGGAACCAGTCTGTTGTTCCATGGTCCAGTTCTAACTATTGCTTCCTGACCTGCATACAAATTTGTCAAGAGGCAGGTCAGGAGGTCTGGTATTCCCATCTCTTTCAGAATTTTCCACAGTTTACTGTAATCCACACGGTCAAAGGCTTTGGCATAGTCAATAAAGCAGAAATAGATGTTTTTCTGGAACTCTCTTGCTTTTTCCATGATCCAGCGGATGTTGGCAATTTGATCTCTGGTTCCTCTGCCTTTTCTAAAACCAGCTTGAACATCAGGAAGTTCACGGTTCATATATTGCTGAAGCCTGGCTTGGAGAATTTTGAGCATTACTTTACTAGCGTGTGAGATGAGTGCAATTGTGCGGTAGTTTGAGCATTCTTTGGCATTGCCTTTCTTTGGGATTGGAATGAAAACTGACCTTTTCCAGTCCTGTGGCCACTGCTGAGTTTTCCAAATTTGCTGGCATATTGAGTGCAGCACTTTCACAGCATCATCTTTTAGGAGTAATAGGTGAGGCTAATAAGACTCTCTTCCTATGAGTTTGGGGGTGATTCCTGGTGAGTTTTGAACTCATGAGACTTGTGAAGAAGACAGGAGGATGTCTTAGGCTTATAGTTGTCATGTATTAGATCTTATATTTAAGTAGAGATTTATTATGTTAATATACGGAATCTCAAAGGTATACGTAGAGAAGAGTACTGGAAGGAGAATTTCTGGCCATAGAGCTGCTTTGACCAACTCATTCCAGTTCTGACATCTCGAGTTTCCTATGACTCTTGGGATTCTCTATTGTCACTGACAAAACCATTTTTTTTTTTTTTTAAGTACTCAGTCTATTTACTTAATTACTTGTAGGAACTCAAAAGAAGTAGATGCTAAAACACTTCAACTATTATTATCTATTCTGTCAGCCTCATCTAAAATAGTAGGTTTGAGAAGTGTTTGCTACTGCTTAGTCACTTCAGTCGTGTCTGACTCTGTGCGACCCCATAGAGAGCAGCCCACCAGGCTCCCCCATCCCTGGGATTCTCCAGGCAAGAACACTGGAGTGAGTTGCCATTTCCTTCTCCAATGCATGAAAGTGAAAAGTGAAAGTGAAGTCGCTCAGTCGTGTCCGACTCTTAGCGACCCCATGGACTGCAGCCTACCAGGCTCCTCCGTCCGTGGGATTTTCCAGGCAAGAGCAACTGGAGTGGGTTACCATTGTTTAGTGCTGAGTAATTTATGTTTCTGAAATTGTGATCTTCAGGAGGTGCAGATGGTCTGTATAGACTGATCTATTCCACTTCATGTTATTTTTTTTCAGCACATATATATTTTTTTCTTTTAAGCCCTTAATCGTCATTATGATTCCCACAAAAAGCCAGTATTTTAAAATAAAACTCCCAATAGCAGCCACCCTGGCAGACTACAATCATTTTTTTTTTTTTTCTTAGCGGCTAGTAGCACAGAAAGTGCTAGGTTTTGCTGATTTCAACTTAAAAGTTCCAGGAACTACTCTAGTATAGTGACAATGTTTAAATACTGCATGAAATTGTACCTTCAGTTGATTTAAGTTGCTCAGTCATGTCTGACTCTTAGGGACCCCATGGACTGCAGCACACCAAGCTTCCCTGTCCATCACCAACTCCCCGAGCTTGCTCAAACTCATGTCCATCCAGTTGGTGATGCCATCCAACCATCTCATCCTCTGCCGTCTCCTCCTTCTGTCTTCAGTCTTTCCCAGCATCAGGGTGTTTTCCAATTAGTCCACTCTTCACATCAGGTGGCCAAAGTACTGGAGTTTCAGCTTCAGCATCAGTCCTTCCAATGAATATTCAGGACTGATTTCCTTTAGGATTGACTGATTGGGTCTCCTTGCAGTCCAAGGGACTCTCAAAAGTCTTCTCCAACACCACAGTTCAAAAGCATCAATTCTTTGGCGCTCAGCTTTCTTTATAATCTATCTCTCACATCCATGCATGACTCTTGGAAAAACCATAGTTTTTACTAGATGCACCTTTGTTGGCAAAGAAATGTCTCTGCTTTTTAATATGCTGTCTAGTTTGGTCATAGCTTAGTACTCTTGCTTGGAAAATCCCATGGACGAGGAGCCTGGTAGGCTGCAGTCCATGGGGTCGCTAAGAGTCGGACACGACTGAGCGACTTCACTTTCACTTGTCACTTTCATGCACTGGAGAAGGAAATGGCAACCCACTCTAGTGTTCTTGCCTGGAGAATCCCAGGGATGGGGAGCCTGGTGGGATGCCGTCTGTGGGGTCACACAGAGTTGGACACGACTGAAGTGACTTAGCATAGCATAGCTTTCCTTCCAAGGAGCAAGTGTCTTTTCATTTCATAGCTGGAGTCACCATTTGCAGTGATTTTGGAGCCCTCCAAAATAAAGTCTGTCACTATTTCCATTGTTTCCCCATCTATTTGCCATGAAGTGATGGGCCTGGATGCCATGATTTTAGTTTTTTGAGTGTTGAGTTTTAAGCCAGCATTTTCACTCTCCTCTTTCACTTTCAAAAAGAGGCTCTTTAATTCCTCTTTGCTTTCTGCCATAAGAGTGGTGTCATCTCCATATCTGAGGTTGTTGATATTTCTCCTCGCAGTCTTGATTCCAGCTTATGCTTCCTCCAGCCTGGCATTTTGCATGATGTACTCTGCATAGAAGTTAAATAAGCGGGGTGACAATATACAGCCTTGACATACTTTTTTCCCAGTTTGGAACCAGTCTGTTGTTCCATGTCTGGTTCTAACTGTTGCTTCTTGACTAGCATACAGATTTCTTAGGAGGCAGGTAAGGTGGTCTGGTATTCCCATCTCTTCAAGAATTTTCCACTGTGTATTGTGATCCACACAGTCAAAGGCTTTAGTATGGGCAAAGAAGTAGAAGTAGATGGTTTTCTGGAACTCGCTTGCTTTTTCTATGATCCAACAGATTTTGGCAATTTGATCTCTGGTTCCTCTGCCTTTTCTAAAGCTGGGTTGAACATCTGAAAGTTCGTGGTTCACGTACTGTTGAAGGATTTTGAGCATTACTTTGCTAATGTGTAAGATGAGTGCAGTTGTGCGGTAGTTTGAACATTCTTTAGCATTGCCTTTCTATGGGATTGGAGTGAAAACTGATCTTTTCCAGTCCTGTGGTCACTGCTGAGTTTTCCAAATTTGCTGGCGTATTGAGTACAGTACTTTCACAGCATCGTCTTTCAGGATTTGAAATAGCTCAACTGGACTTCCATCACCTCCACTAGCTTTGTTGGTAGTGATGGTTCCTAAGGCCTACTTGACTTCACACTCCAGAATGTCTGGCTCTATGTGACTCAGCACACCATCATGGTTATCTTTGTCAGTAAGATCTTTTTTGTGTAGTTCTGTGTATTCTTGCCGCCTCTTAATATCTTCTGCTTCTGTTAGGTCCATACCATTTCTGTTCTTTATTGTGCCCATCTTTGTTGGAATGTTCCCTTGGTATCTCTAATTTTCTTGAAGAGATCTCTAGTCTTTCCCATTATGTTGTTTTCCTGTATTTCTTTGTGTTGATCACTTAGGAAGGCTTTCTTATCTCTCCTTGCTATTCTTTGAAACTCTGCATTCAGATGGGTATATCTTTCCTTTTCTCCTTGCCTTTAGCGTCTCTTCTCTTCTCAGCTATTTTTTTTTTCTTTTTTTTTCAAGATATTATTAATTTTTATTTATTTTTTGTTGGAAACTGGAAAAAAAAACATTGAAAAATAAAAATGCGTTATCAGCTATTTTGTAAGCCCTTCTCAGACAACCATTTTGCCTTTTTGCATTTCTTTATTTTGGGGATTGTCTTGATCACTGCCTCTGTCCATAGTTCTTCAGGTCCTCTATCAGATCTAATCCCTTGAATCTGTTTGTCACTTCCACTGTATAACCATAAGGGATTTGATTTAGATCATACCTGAGTGGTTTTCCCTACTTAAGTCTGAAGTTTGCAATAAGGAGTTCATGATCTGAGCCACAGTTAGCTCCTGTTCTTGTTTTTGCTGACTGTATAGAGCTTCTTCATTGTGGCTGCAAAGAATATAATCAGTCTGGTTTAGTTATTCACCTTCTGGTGATATCCACTTGTAGCATCATCTCTTGTGTTGTTGGAAGAGGGTGTTTGCTATGACCAGTGCATTCTCTTGGCTAACTCTGTTAGCCTTTGCCCTGCTTCATTCTGTACCCCAGGGCCAAACTTGTCTGTTACTCCAGGTATCTTTTCATACTTGTGCATTGCAGTCACCCAGGATGAAAAGGACATCTTTTTTTGGTATTAGTTCTAGAAGGTCTTGTAGTTCATCATAGAATCATTCAGCTTATTCAACATTAATGATTGAGGCATAGACTTGGAATACTGTGAAATTGTACCTTGGTGTTCTGTAATGCTTACTTATATGCATAGAACGAGTACTGAGAGAAGACATTTGACTAACTTTGTCTGAATGGACAGATTTACATCTCTTTGTTTCTCTTGAGGTTTCTTTAAGGGGGACTTATGTACTCCTACCTACCTTTTATGGTAGATATGTTATGGGCTTCCCTGCTAGCTCAGTTGGTAAAGAATCCATGCAGGAGACCCTGGTTTAATTCCTGTGTCGGGAAGATACGCTGGAGAAAGGATAGGCTACTCACTCCGGTATTCTTGGGCTTCCCTTGTGGCTCAGCTGGTAAAGAATCTGCCCACAATGTGGGAGACCTGGCTTCGATCCCTGGGTTGGGAAGATTCCCTGGAGAAGGGAAAAGCTACCCACTCCAGTATTCTGGACTGGAGAATTCCATGGTCTGTATAGTTCATGGGTTTGCAAAGAGTCAGGCTTAGCGACTTTCACTTTCACCTAACTTTTGGCTTATTTTTTAAAGAAAGAATCAGCCTTTCAGATTTTTCTTTCTTTTTTTTTTTTTAATTAACAGAGTAATGTATTTATTGGGGGGCAAAAAACCAAATTGAACTGTGTAAAGTGAGAAAAGTTTGAAAAGTCTGGTCAGGATCACAAAGCTAAACCTTGAAGTGAAAACTAGAACCCAAGTCTTATCATTCATGAGAACTTTTTTAAAAATAGAAACATGTTAAGGGAATATAATCATCTGTATTTATTTTGGAAAAAGGTATTTTTTCTTTTTATATAAAGTTAGTGATTGTATAGCTTAACTCCCTCAGTGTGCAGATCAAGAAGCTGAAACACTGGCATCAATAATTTACTCAACGATATAAGGAACAGAATGAAGAATAGAGCCTAAATATTCAGAATAATATTCAGAATAAATATTCGGAATAAATATTCAGTACTGATTTTCATTAAGTCCTGGTGAGCACATTTAATTTAAATTGTTGATCAAATAGAACACATTTTAAAACTGAGAATTGGATTTAGCCATTTTTTGATATGTAAATTTGCTTTCTTCTCTGGGAAAGATTGATGCTTATTCTGAGGAGTGATGCTGTTGGAAATCAAAGAAACCTTTACCTTTTGGTGGTTCACCTAATTACTGATTGGACTTATGTAAAAATCTGGTGAATTCTGTGTTTTGGAATCTAAGAATATCTGAAAAAGTAAGGCATTATTTTCATATATTTGACTTATCCAGAAGTTTTGAGTTCAAAACACCATAAATCATTAGAAATAATGCATTTCCATTTTATTCTGAAAAAAGATGTATTTTCTTAGAAACCCCAGGTTTCTAACATCCAAAGTTTACCTTGGTTGTGCTTTGAGGTGTTTTGTTTGGGTAGGGCAGAGTTGGAGGGAAAAGAGAGGATGAATACAAAGGTCATCTTCTTATCTTGACCCCCTTGAATTTCACTTCCCTTTTGGAGTTCTCTTTCCTTGGTTACTGGTGCTACGCCCAAACTGATATCTTCTGGCCCAGGGATATTTCACCTTTGAATAAGAAAGGCTACAAGTATAAATGTCTTTCCCAAGACAATACTAGAGGAGAGTATTTATTTATGGGATAAGTAGAGAAAAAAAAGCACAATGTCAGTATAGATTATAAAGTAAAGGCTCTCTTGTGTTGAGAAGCCTGATCTATTATTCCTTGTGTTGCTTTGAGATAGTGGCTCCAAAGAGCAAAGAGGTGGAACAATTTCAGGACATTTTGCTGGAATTTGGAATTCCTAGCTTTTGACCTATCCACAGGTAGAGAGCTTCCTTTTACATCCTATCACTTAGAAACTTCCTCCAAAACATATCAAGACCAAAGAAGTCAAATTCTTGTTCAGTAGCTACCCTTGCATTTTTCTTGTTTGTTGTTTTTTTTTTTTTCTGAGAGACACACCTATTTCCCAGGAGATTGCTGGTGAATGAGCTCAATTTTCAAGTCAGGAATGATCTTTGTAGCATCATAAAAATAACTATACCTGCATATAATATACTCTTGGTAATAGTTAAGCATAAGAGTTTATGCAAAGGGTATCATAAGTTTTGGTCCCTCGTGCTTCCTTGGTGGCTCAGATGGTAAAGAATCTGTCTGCAAATTGGGAGACCTGGGTTCGATCCCTGGGTTGGGAAGATCTCTTGGAGGAGGGCATGGCAACCCACTCCAATATTCTTGCCTAGAGAATCCCATGGACAGAGGAGCCTGGCAGGCTACAGTCCATGGGATTGCAAAGAATTGGACAACCCTGAACGACGAAGCACAGCACAGCACAGCATTGTTCCAGCATAGCTCTTAGACATAGGTGTCTTTGTAAAGAATTTTGATAGTTTATAAGGTTGTATGCTTAGTGCAGGATTTTTTTTTTTAATTTTCTAAAATTTTAAAATACTTTACCATTTTTTAAATCTGTATGAAATGTCTTTTTTTAAAAAGATGAATATTTTTAATGATAGGTACCATTCACATAGGAGGTAGACATCGTAAACCATTAGACACCTTAATAACAAAGATACATAAAGCAAAATCAAAAGAAATATAAGCGAAAAAATATACAATCATAGACAAATTAGCATTTCTCTGAGAATATTTTGTCAAATGCAGAAAAAATAAGAATGGGAGCATCTTGAATGATGTCAATAATAATTTACATTTAATAGATTTATATTTAATTAATTTATGTCAATCATATCCTACACAAATATACTTAAAACTTTTCTATTTCATATGTTGTTGTTAGAGGTCCATAGGACATTTAGAAAAACTGGCATAAAGATAAACATTACTAAATTTCAAAAGTAGACTTCTTTTTTGCGTGTGATTTATTTATACATATACATGTGTTATTTTTGAAATTATTTTCCACTATAAATTTTTTACAAAATATCGACTATAGTTCCTGGAGCTATACAGTAAATCTTTGTTTCTTGTTGCATATCTGTTTTGTTAAATTAGAAATCTAGCCTTCTATTCATACTAAGTAAAATAAGTGGAATCAAAACGTCATACATTTTTTAGTTAGGCAAAAATTCATAAGTTTTCTAAAATATAATACATATTATTTATATATATACACATATATATATACATGTATATATGTGTGTGTATATATATATATATATATATATATATATATATATATATGTATGTATGTATGCAAAAGCTTTTCTGCTGTGCTTGATAAGGAAATGGCAACCCACTCCAGTAGTCTTGCCTGGAGAATCCCAGGGACGGAGGAGCCTGGTGGGCTGCCGTCTATGGGGTTGCACGGAGTTGGACATGACTGAAGCGACTTAGCAGCAGTAGCAGCATATGTATGTATGCAAAAGCTTTTCTACTGTGCTTGATAAAGACTTGGGAAAGAACCTTGGGGGAAAAAAAAAAAAAGATGGAGAAACTAGAAAACATAAACTGAATGAAATGAAAGCACTGAATATGAAATAGAAAAAGTGAAACAAACTAGATAAAAGTAAAAGATCCTCATATAGTCCAGTTGTTTTTAAACATGGCTGCTCATTAGAAATATATCTGGAGCTCTTAGGGGGAAAAAAAAGAGCAATACCTGGACATTTGTATTTTTCAAAAAGTTCCAAGATAATTCTGATATGCATCTGGATTTTAAAAAGTGATTACAGGTTTTCTATTAAATGGTAGATTTGGTGATACAGAATTCTATAATTTTCCTGTTAACCAATCATGATACAATGGTATTACGTGAGTAATAGTTACGTAATCACAATAGTGAAGTGAGGTGTTAGTTGCTCAGTCATGCCCAACCCTTTGTGACCCCATGGACTGCAGCCCACCAGGCTCCTCTGTCCATGGCATTTTCCAGGCAGGGATACTGGAGTGGGTTGCCATTTCCTTTTCCAAATCACAATAGTAAAAGATGTTTATCAGTTTTTACAATCAATAGTGAAACTGAAGTCGCTCAGTTGTGCCTGGCTCTTTTCGACCCCAGGGACTGTAACCCACCAGGCTCCTCTGTCCATGGAATTTTCCAGGCAAGAGTACTGGAGTGGGTTGCCATTTCCTTCTCCAGGAGATCTTCCTGACCCAGGGATCGAATCTGGTTCTTCCACATTGCAGGTGGATGCTTTACCATCTGAGCCACCAGGGAAGCCCACAATCAATAGCCAGACAAAAAATAAAAGATTATTACCATTGCAAGCCATAATGGGAATGTGATTAACCTTATGATATAAAATAATTACATATAATTTGGGGGATTAAGCAGCATACATGCCCATGTTTTCATTTGCTCAGCCAGTCTATGTTTTTTGGTTGGTGCATTTAATCTATTTACATTTAAGGTAATTACCAATATGCATGATCCTATTTTCCCTGATGCTGGGAGGGATTGAAGGCAGGAGGAGAAGGGGAAAACAGAGGATGACATGGTTGGATGGCATCACCGACTCAAGGGACATGAATTTGTGTAAGCTCTGGCAGTTGGTGATGGACAGGGAGGCCTGGTGTGCTGCAGTCAATGGGGTTGCAAGGAGTCTTACACGACTGAGTGACTGAACTGACCTGAACTGATGATCCTGTTGCTGTTTTTTAAATTGTTTTGGGTTTAAGGCAATGGCAACCCACTCCAGTACTCTTGCCTGGAAAATCCCATGGACAGAGGAGCCTGGTAGGCTGCAGTCCATGGGGTCGCTGAGTCAGACATGACTGAGCGACTTCACTTTCACTTTTCACTTCCATGCACTGGAGAAGGAAATGGCAACCCACTCCAGTGTTCTTGTCTGGAGAATCCCAGGGACGGGAGAGCCTGGTGGGCTGCCGTCTGTGGGGTTGCACAGAGTTGGACACGACTGATGCGACTTAGCAGCAGCAGCAGGGCTTCCCTGATAACTCAGTTGGTAAAGAATCTGCCTGCGATACAGGAGACCCCAGTTCTATTCCTGGTTTGGGAAGATCTGCTGGAGAAGGGATACGCTACCCACTCCAATATTCTTGGGCTTCCCGTGTGGCTTAGCTGGTAAAGAATCAGCCTGCAATGTGGGAGACCTGGGTTTGATCCCTGGGGTTGGGAAGATCCCCTGAAGAAGGGAAAGGCTACCCACTCCAGTATCCTTGCCTGGAGAATTCTGTGGACTGTATAGTCCACGTGGTTGCAAAGAGTCAGACACAGCTTCACAGCTTTCCCTTCACTCTGTAGGTTGGACTTTTCCCTCTCTTGTTTTCTGCCTAGAGAAGTTCTTTAGCATTTGTTGTAAAGCTGGTTTGGTGATGCTGAATTCTCTTAAACTTTTGCTTGTCTAAAAAGCTTTTGATTTCTCCATCAAGTCTGAAGTAGAGGTGCTGGGTAGAGTATTCTTGATTGTAGATTCTTCCCTCTCATCACTTTAAATATGTCATGCCATTCCCTTCTGACTTGTAGAGTTTCTGTTGAGCAATCTGCTGATAGCCTGATGGGAGTTCCCTTGTATGTTATTTGTCGTTTTTCCCTTGTTACTTTCAATATTTTATTTCTGTCTTTTATTTTTATCAGTGTTATTACTGTGTGTCTTGGTGTGTTCTTCCTTGGGTTTATCCTTCCTGGGACTCTCTGTGCTTCATGGACTTGGTTGATTATTTTCTTTCCCATGTTAGGGAATTTTTCAGCTATTATCTCCTTAAACATTTTCTCAGGTCCTTTCTCTCTCTCTTCTCCTCCTGGGACCCCTATAATCCTCCTGGGACCCCTATAATGTGAATGTTCGTGCGGTTAATGTTGTCCAAGAGGTCTCTTAGGCTGTCTTCATCTCTTTGTATTCTTTTTTCTATATTCTGTTCTGTGGCAGTGATTTCCACCAGTCTGTCCTCTGGGTTATTTATCTGTGCTTCTGCCTTAGTTATTCTATTATGAATTCTTCTAGTGTATTATTCATCTCTGTTCTTCAGTTCTTATAGGTCTTTGGTAAACATTTCTTGCATTGTCTCAATCGTTGCTTCCTTTCTTTTTCTGAGATCATAAATCATATTCACTATCATTATTCTGAATTCTTTTTCTGGAAGGTTGCCTGTCTCCACTTCATTAAGTTGTTTTTCTGAGGTTTTATCTTGTTCCTTCATCTGGGAAGCCCTGATAGCTCAGTTGGTAAAGAATCCACCTACAATGCAGGAGACCCGGTTTAGATTCCTGGATCAGGAAGCTGCATTGGAGAAGGGATAGGCTACCCACTCCAGTATCCTTGGGTTTCCCTTGTGGCTCAGCTGGTAAAGAATCTGCCCTCAATATAGGAGACCTGGGTTCGATACCTGGGGTTGGGAAGATCCCCTGGAGAAGGGAAAGGCTACCCCCTTCAGTATGCTGGCCTGGAGAATTCCATGGACTGTATAGTCCATGGGGTCACAAAGAGTGGAATACGACTGAGTGACTTTGACTTTACTTCATCTGGGATGTAACTTTCCACTTTTTCATGCTGATTAATTTTCTGTAATGGGGTTTTGTTTTAGTTGCTGTGGAATTGCGGTTCTTCTTGCTTCTTCTGTCTGCCCTCTGATGGAGGAGGCTCAGAGGCTGTGTCTTTGGTTTATGTTGTTTGTGAAATTATAATGTCGAAATGTAATAAGTGTTGTTGACCTTCTGTCTCAAAATATGTTATGTATTACCATGTATTACCTGGTTGCTTCTGTTGATACTGTAAAATGCCAAAAATGACTGTATTCTGTTAAACTACTTAAGTTTTCAGGTTTGAAGGTGCTATTTGCAGTAATTTTTTTGGTGAATAACCTATAAATCTAGTTTCAACTGCCTGTAGACTTGACTGGCTCAAGCATAAAGGGGGTATAAAAATAAACTTGCTACCTCAGCAAGTTGAAAGTAATTTTCTCCTCATGCAGCAGCATTTGCTAGATCAAGTAAAAATTGCATAGTAACATTTAAGAACCATAAAAATATAACTATATCTTTTTTTGGGTTATGCCTTCTCTTTTTGACAAAAGAAGAACATTAGCATCTTGACTTATCATGTTAAGTCCTGTCTATCTAGAAATTCTGACTTTTTGAAAGGTTTAGGATCTGGAACTAGCTGAAGAGCAGTTTACTTCTGTATAATTTTTAGAATAGGCAGACTGCGT
Organism: Bubalus kerabau; assembly: GCF_029407905.1. Taxonomy (NCBI): domain Eukaryota; kingdom Metazoa; phylum Chordata; class Mammalia; order Artiodactyla; family Bovidae; genus Bubalus; species Bubalus kerabau. The sequence goes on along the minus strand of NC_073635.1, from coordinate 2,593,770 downwards.
ATTTAGCAATGTAAAATTTTTCACGTAAAGTTTGAGAACATTTGTGAAGTCATAAAATGACAAAAGCAGAGAAGAGAGCAGAAGTGTGTGGTGATAAAATAATAAAGTAAATCAAAGATACTCACAGCAGATACTCACAGGTCAGGTAGAGAAAGAGGAAAGAACCACACTATACTCTAGGGCTGGACAGAGCGTACATGTGCCTTAGTACTGTAACCCCTGCATGGGTTAGACCCATGCTCATCGGTGTGACATATGTGAGTACTGCTCATGCATTTTTCAGTTTTACACCCTTTTATGTGAAGACAGTAGCTATTTTAATCTCAGTATAGTGCTACTGAATGTATGACATCTTTGTAACAAGTAAATTTAGTGCATTAATTCAGGAAGGTATGTAACCCTGTAGTATTGTGTTGGAGAAGGAAATGGCAACCCACTCCAGTGTTCTTGCCTGGGAAATCCCATGGGCAGAGGACCCTGACAGATTGTAGTCCCTGAATCTGCAAAAGAGTCAAACATGACTAATGACTAAACAGCAATAGTAATGTGTATAATTGGAGAAGGCAATGGCATCCCACTCCAGTACTCTTGCCTGGAAAATCCCATGGATGGAGGAGCCTGGTGGGCTCCAGTCCATGGGGTCGCTAAGAGTGGGACATGACTGAGCAACTTCACTTTCACTTTTCACTTTCATGCAATGGAGAAGGAAATGGCAATCCACTCCACTGTTCTTGCCTGGAGAATCCCAGGGACGGGGGAGCCTGGTGGGCGGCCGTCTATGGGGTCGCACAGAGTCGGACACGACTGAAGTGACTTAGCAGCAGCAGCAGCAGCAATGTGTATAATAAAATACAAGTAGTAAATATTTATGCCTCTTCTACACAAGGCACTGTGTTTGTTATTAGAATGATGTACAGGACAGAATTTGAACATGTTATATCCTGGTATTTTGCTTCCAGAGTGTTGTTGAGAACAGTTAACCCACACTTAGAAAGTCTGGAATGTTTTCCAGAACTAGTGATGTATAAGAAGGGTATGTTATATATTCCAACTGAATATGGTATCTAGTCTTTGGGAACAAAAACAGGGCAGATTCCTTGATGTACTCATTTAACAAATAATTATTGAACATCTTGTTGTGGCAGGCACTTTCCTGTAGTAGTATAATCAGAGGTAGTTTTATGGGAAGAAATCCATTAACTGCGTATTCAAACATATTGCATCTGTAGAATATACTAGAGAGGAGAAAGGACATGACTCCATAAAAGCGAAATTTGGTGTCTTCATGGTGATCAGAGCATGCTTCCTTGAGACCTGGTAAGTGGAAATTTGACCAAGTTCACTTCATGGCAAATAGATGGGGAAACATTGGAAACAGTGACAGACTTTATTTTCTTGGGCTGCAAAATCACTGCAGATAGTGACCACAGCCATGAAATTAAAAGACACTTGCTTTTAGACAGCATATTCAAAAGCAGAGATGTTACTTTGCCGACAAAGGTCTGTCTAGTCAAAGCTATGGTTTTCCAGTAGCAATGTATGGATGTGAGAGTTGGATCATAAAGAAGGCTGAGCACTGAAGAATTGATGCTTTTGAACTGTGGTGCTGGAGAAGACTCTTGAGTCCCTTGGAGTGCAAGGAGATCCAACCAGTCCATCCTAAAGGAGATCGGTCCTGAATATTTATTGGAAGGACTGATGCTAAAGCTGAAACTCCAATACTTTGGCCACCTGATAAGAAGAACTGACTCACTGGAAAAGACCCTGATGCTGAGAAAGACTGAAGGCAGGAGGAGAAGGAGACGACAGAGGATGAGATGGTTGTATGCATCACTGACTCAATGGACATGAATTTGAACAAGCTCTGGGGGTTGGACAGAGTTACAAAGAGTTGGACATGACTGAGTGACTGAACTGAACTGAAGGGGAAAGCAGCATAGGTGAAGACTATATGACAGTAGGGAGTATGATTTAGTACCAAGAAATGAGGTACCAGTATTAATGGGGGTGAGACAGAGAGGCGGTGTAGTGAGATTGGGCTGGGAGATACCCAGGGACTAGATCATGTATCTTGGGCCTCGTAGGTCACAGTAAGTTCTGTTTTTATTTTTAAGCAACAGAAATCAGTTGAAAAGTTTTATTAGGTGAAGGGAGGGTTGAAGTAGGGGCCACATCTTCATTATGTTTTGAGGTATCCTTACATTGAAGAAAATGGACTGGAGCTGCTGCTGCTGCTGCTAAGTAACGTCAGTCGTGTCCGACTCTGTGTAACCCCATAGACGGCAGCCCACCAGGCTCCTGTCCCTGGGACTCTCCAGGCAAGAATACTGGAGTGGGTTGCCATTTCCTTCTCCAGTGCATGAAAGTGAAAAGTGAAAGTGAAGTCGCTCAGTCGTGTCCGACTCTTCCTGACCCCATGGACTGTAGCCTACCAGGCCCCTCCATCCATGGGATTTTCCAGGCAAGAGTGCTGGAGTGGGGTGCCATTAGGCAGGAATAAATAGATTGGTGGTGATGACTGAGGTAGAGAGCAGTAGATTGATTTGAGAGATATTTATGGGGTAAAATAAGCAGAACTTTTTGATGAATTGGATATGGGAGTGAGAGAAAAGAAGTGTCAAGGGTTTGATTTCTTGGTTTCTGGCTTGTATACCTGAGTTGAAAACAGTACAGTTAGATAGGAACTGTTAGAAGAGGACCACATTTTTGAGGGATGAATCATGAATTGAAGTTGGACATTATTTGAGTGTGAGGTGCCTTTGAATCATCTAAAATAAGATGCCAGTTGGACATTAGGAAATACTAATCTTGAACTCAGAAGAGAAGACTGAGTTAAAGATATACATTTGTGGTCATCTGAGTATAGTTCATGGTGAAGCAGTGCATGGATGAGATCCAGGCTGCACTGTCCAATATAGCAGGCATTAGCTGTGTGTGGCTGCTGAACAATTGAAATGGGTCTAGTCCAAATTCAGATGTGATGTGAAGATAAAATACACACTGAGTTTGAAAGCCAGTACAAAAATGGAATGTAAATATCTCCAATTTTTATATTTGCATATTGAAATAATATTTTCAATATGTTGTTAAATATATTATTAATATTAATTTTACCTATTTCTCTTTACTTTTTAAAATGTGGTTACTAGAAAATTTCAAATTACATATGTGACTTGCATTATATTTTCTGTAAGACAGCAGTGATCTATGATCTAAAGACCAGTCTTTGAGTAGGAAGAGGCTAGTTTCAAGCAGTGAGGAGTTTCAGCATTTTTAGAAAATAAGCCTTTAAGGAGCAGCCAGAGGAGGGAAAAGCATATGAAGTCATTGACTTTTCAAGAAGAGAAAATGGATTAAATCTTAAGAGTTCTGTGACAAATTATTTGATTAGGTTAGCATTAGTTTATTGACTTGCTGGTATTATAGTTTAAGAGCAGTTTTTAAGACATACTTTATAAATTTAAGTTATCTGAACGTCATTTAAAAAAAATTCTTCCCAAATCCCCCAAAACTCATTTAAATATAAAATGCAAATAAAACTCAGTTGCAGCTTTTCAGAAGACAATCTATCATGAATAAAAAGTGAAGATGTTAAGGAAAGACATTTTTATTTTGAGAAATTTCTAAGCAGGACCTTGAGAAATTTGAAAACTATCTAATATGAAATAGCAAACATGAATATTGATGGGAAAAGTTGCTAAATAAATTTACCCAACATTTTATAATGAATATTGGAAATGATTCTGTTCAAGTATTGTTTTGAGAGAGAGATAATCATGACAAAGTTAATGAAATAATTTTACCTTTTTCTCTTAAATATATTTTGATTTTAGAGTCAAACTAAATAAATATTTGGCTTTTCTAATTAGTTGAAATAGTTTGAGTTGTTGTTTTGTAAACTCCTGTGAGGTGAGGATCAAGTCTATTCATATTTCTGTAGTATTCCTAGCATTTAACAGGGTGTAAGGTATACAGTTCAGTTCAGTCGCTCAGTCATGTCTGACTCTTTGTGACCCCATGAATCGCAGCATGCCAGGCCTCCCTGTCCATCACCAACTCCCAGAGTTCACTCAGACTCACATCCAAAGAGTCAGTGATGCCATCCAGCCATCTCATCCTCTGTCGTCCCCTTTTCCTCCTGCCCTCAATCCCTCCCAGCATCAGAGTCTTTTCCAATGAGTCAACTCTTCGCATGAGGTGGCCAAAGTACTGGAGTTTCAGCTTTAGCATCATTCCCTCCAAAGAAATCCCAGGGCTGATCTCCTTCAGAATGGACTGGTTGGATCTCCTTGCAGTCCAAGGGAAAGGTATAGAGTAGGCACTTATATGCTTGTGGAATGAATGTTAGCATCACCTTAATTATTCTTGGTATCTTTCATCGTATTGTTTTTGTGTTTTCAAGGGACATTAAATTTCTTCAAGCTTTTTGTAGAATAGAAAATTGTAATTTCTGAAATGAATGTTGTAAAATGAAAAAAACAGCCCTAGCAGTTTTATGACAAATGTAATCTCCACAGGAATACAGGCAATGATCTGTTACACAAATATTTCTCTATTGATACTTATTTCTAACTGAATATAAAAATATATAGTTAAAAGTATGTATTTGTATTTAGTTAGATGTAAAGTTTGAAATATGTTGATAAAATTTTTTTGCTTGGAACAACCAACTGTTTCTGTAGGGGCTTTGAAATGTTCTCTTTCAAAGTAATAATAGAATTGTTTTCAAAAGCTCATTAAGTTAGTATATGTTTGTCCTAGGTCCTAATTATTTCCTCATACATTAGATATTTTATGAGATATGCCGCTAATTCTTATTTGTCTTTTTGGTATTTTAGAATTAATTGTTAGCTCCAGGTCCCTGGTTAACAAGGTGTTAGGATGATGAGATTGTAATGTATTCTAGGGCCTTTGATGAGGCAAAGAAGTATGCATTTAGGCACTTACCTAGTCAGGATTGGCGTAGGCTCCCAGTCCACCAAGCACACGTTGCTCTTTTATTATTTAAATTATGAACACGGAAAAAGACCATGTATATGTTACTAGTTAGAACACAAAGCACGTGAAATAGGCTCCTTCTCAGTATCCAGTTTCAGTGGCTCTTTCTGCCTGAGCTGGGAGCCTGAGTTGGTATAAAGGGACTCCTAATCCTATGGGTTTACCATGATCTTTTTCTGTTGCCTGCTGATCGCTCAGTCTGTGCCACTCTCAATTTTGAGTAATAATGAGATTTCTTCAGGGTTGTGTTTATTTGACTTCTTTGCTCAGTTGAGCTTTTGGGGGAGGATTGGGGTAGACTTCCTGATGGTTCAGATGGTAAAGAGTCTGCCTGCAATGCTGGAGACCCCGGGTTTGATCACTGGATCGGGAAGATCTCCTGGAGAAGGAAATGGCAACCCACTTCAGTATTCTTGCCTGGGAAATCCCTTGGATGGAGGAGACTACAGTCCATGAGGTAGCTCAGAGTGGGACATGACTTCACTTTCACTTTAGGGTAGACTAGTACCCATCATCCGAATCTTCTTTCCTTGCTACATTTTGAAGTTTTACAGGATTGACATGTACTATTTCCTTATTTTGGTTGCCCCGATGAGTTTTTTGTCTTGATTTTTCTGGTTGTGGTTATTTTCTTCGTTTTTTACTATTTTTTCCCCTTGTTCATGTTATTAGTTACACATATACCAGCAGTCCTTATGAGCATATATATTAACTAGGTGTTTCTTAAGTAATTACAAATTGATAATAAAAGTATTATATATATCTAGTTAACTGCTATGCCAGTACCGTGAAATTTCAGTGCCCTTGTTTATATCTTTTTCTACATCCTTGTTGTTACAAAGTGATTACCTAATGTAACTCTTAACTTCGTTGATAAACATACCTAGCTGCTTTTGCTGCACTTACATTCAGTTTTCTACCAAAGACAAAATGATATTTGCTTATAAAAGGGTATTGTACGCCTTCCTGGTTTAATCATGTTGCTAATACCTAGTATGGCATGTCAAAGAAGGATGATCATGTTTGTTATGAAATACCTTTCAAATGTATTCTGTAACTTTCTTATACTTTTATTTATCAACTAATATGAACTAATATTAGTTTACCGTTTGTTATGAGACTTAACCTGTCATTATCATATTAGCTAACATTGCTTGACATGGTTTGAATTATTCTTGCCTCAACATGTTTTTATGAAAAATATAGTTGAATTGGACTGTTGGTGGTCTTTTAAATTATTTTACCTTATCACAGTAACGTTCATGTGTAAATTGAATTATTTATAGTTGTTGGTAATGCTTTAATGCTTTAGGCAAGAGTATATTTTAAAAATGTATGATTGTATATTTTTATGTATTGAAGATGCTTACTTTTAAAGTGGAAAATAGCCTAATATTTGACTAAATGTTTTTGTTATATTTAGCATGCTTGTTGCTATTTTGACCTGCCTCATATTACCCTGTGGCACCAATTTTTCCCATCTAAGTACCTTAACAGGAGATGGCAAGAGTGAATATCGACATTCTAGGAATCAGTGAACTAAAATGGAATGGAATGGGTGAATTTAACTCAGATGACCGTTATATCTACTACTGTGGGCAGGAATCCCTTAGAAGAGATGGAGTAGCCATCATGGTCAACAAGAGTCTGAAATGCAGTACTTGGATGCAATCTAAAGAATGACAGAATGATCTCTGTTTGTTTCCAAAGCAAACCATTCAGTATCACAGTAATCCAAGCCTATGCCCCAACCAGTAACTCTGAAGAAACTGAAGTTGAACGGTTCTATGAAGACCTACAAGACCTTTTGGAACTAACACCCAAAAAAGATGTCCTTTTCATTATAGGGGACAGGAATGCAAAAGTAGGAAGTCAAGAAACACCTGGAGTAACAGGCAAATACAGGCAAGTACTTAGGCTTGGAATACAGAATGAAGCAGGACAAAGGCTAATAGAGTTTTGCCAAGAGAATGCACTGGTCATAGCAAACACCGTTCCAACAACACAAGAGAAGATTCTACACATGGACATCACCAGATGGTCGACACCAAAATCAGATTGATTATATTCTTTGCAGCCAAAGATGGAGAAACTATACAGTCAGCAAAAACACGACCGGGAGCTGACTGTGGCTAAGATTATGAACTCCTTATTGCCTAATTCAAACTTAAATTGAAGAAAATAGGGAAAACCAGTAGACCATTCAGGTATGACCTAAATCAAATCCCTTATGATTATACAGTGGAAGTGAGAAATAGATTTAAGGGACTAGATCTGCTAGACAGAGTGCCTGAGGAACTATGGACAGAGGTTCGTGATGTTGTACAGGAGACAGGGATCAAGACCATCCCCATGGAAAAGAAATGCAAAAAAGCAAAATGGCTGTCTGAGGAGGCCTTACAAATAGCTGTGAAAAGAAAAGAAGCAAAAAGCAAAGGAGAAAAGGAAAGATATAAGCATCTGAATGCAGAGTTCCAAAGAATAGCAAGGAGAGATAAGAATTACATCACAAAACTGGATTATCATGAGGAATTACTGAGGAAACAAAGTTAGAAAAACATTACTGTGTACCCTTGATCTTCAGTTAGATTTACACTTTTTTGGGGCTGCTCTGCATGGCTCGTTGGATCTTAGTTTCCCAACAAGGGATTGAACTCTCAGTTACCCCACAGTGAAGTGGTATGGTTGGTGTTTAAGAGCATGTGTTCTGAAGTCCTAGTCCCTTGAGGCAGGGTGTGTCCTGGTTCTGCCACTGAGTAGCTGTAATCTTGATCAGCTGCTTGCTGCCTCAGTTTCCTCATCTGTTAAATGGTGCCAGTTGTGGCACTGACCCCATAGCATAATTATGAGGATTGGTGAGTGAATACACACAGTTTTAAAGAACATTGCTTGTTGTATTATGAATGCTCAATGAATACTTGCAGTTCTTCCTATTATATATTAGGGCTGGACTCTCACAACTGATTGTTATCAGTGAAAACTGTACATATATGGATTTCTAATATTGTGTTGTTAATTGTTAAGTCTCTCAGTTGTGTCTGACTCTGCGACCCCATGGACTGCAGCACACCGGGCTTCCCTGTCCTTCACCATCTCCTGGAGCTTGTTCAAACTCATGTCCTTTGAGTCGATGATGCCATCCAACCATCTCATCCTCTTTTGTCCCCTTCTCCTCCTGCCCTCAATCTTTCCCAGCATCAGAGTTTTTTCCAATGAGTTGGCTCTTCGCATCAGATGGCTGAAGTATTGGAGCTTCAGCTTTAGCATCAGTCCTTCCAATGAGTATTCAGGGTTGATTTCCTTTAGGATTGATTTGTTTGCTCTCCTTGCAGTCCAAGGGACTCTGAAGAGTCTTCTCCAACACCACAGTTCAAAAGTGTTAATTCTTTGGTGTTCAGCCTTCTTTATGGTCCAACTTTCACACCTGTACATGACTACTGGGAAAACCATAGCTTTTACTAGGTAGACTTTTGTCAGCAAAGTGATGTCTCTGTCTTTTTAATATGCTGTCTAGGTTGGTCATAGTGTTTCTTCCAAGGAGCAAGCATCTTTTAATTTCATGGCTGCAGTTACCATCTGCAGTGATTTTGGAGCCCTAGAGAATAAAAATCTGTCACTGTTTCCATTTTTTTCCCCATCTGTTTGCCATGAAGTGATGGGACTGGGTGCCATGATCTTAGTTCTTTCAAGGTTGAGTTTTAAGCCAGCTTTTTCACTCTCCTTTTTCATCTTCATTGAGAAGCTCTTTAGTTCCTCTTCACTTTCTGCCACTAGGGTGTTGTCATCTGCATATCTGAGGTTATTGATATTTCTCCCTGCAATCTTGATTCCAGCTTGTGATTCATCCAACCCAGCATTTCACATGATGTTGTGTTACTTTTAGGAAAAATTGTTTAATTTTAGAATACCTTACATAGTCTCTAAAAGGGTTCCTTTGATAAAGACAAAAATCTTTATGTCTTAAGGATTTTTAATTTCATAATAAAGTATATTCTCATCATTTGGTAATTTTATAGTATTTGTGTTTCAAGATAAAAGATACAATGGTACAGATAGAGTATTTCATGTAATATTAATTACTTCATATTTAAAGGAAGAATGGATGTTTGAGAGAAGAGATTGTCAATATGCAGCCTCTTATTATGAATATTAATGTAGTAGGTGGCTCAGCAGTAAAAAATCTGCCTGCAATGCAGGAGACATGGGTGCAATCCCTAGGTTGGGAAGATCCCCTGGAGGAGGAAATGGTAACCCACCCCAGTATTTTTGCCTGGAGAATCCCATGGACAGAAGAGCCTGGTGGGCTGGAGTTGTAAAGAGTTGGACATGACTGAGTGACTGAACAATAATAGCTCAACAATAAGTCAGAAATAGCGATTTGCCTTATATTTTTGTAAATAAGGATTTCATTTAAGGGAAAGTGGGAGTCCTCAAAAATTAAATGTTTGGATCTAGCTATGTAATATGTAAATTTATGGAACAAAATTTATTGCTCAAAATTCTCCAAACCAGGCTTCAACAGTCTGTGAACCGTTAACTTCCAGATGTGCAAGCTGAATTTAGAAAAGATAGAGGAACCAGAGATCAAATTGCTGACATCCGTTGGATCATAGAAAAAGCAAGAGAGTTCCAGAAAAACATCTAGTTCTGCTTTATTATTTACACCAAAACCTTTGACTGTGTAGAACACAACAAACTGTGGAAAATTCTTCAAGAGATGGGAATACCAGACCATCTGACCTGCCTCCTGCGAAATCTGTATGCAGGTCAAGAAGGAACAGTTAGAACCGGACATGGAACAACAGACTGGTTCCAAATCGGGAAAGGAGAATGTCAAGGTTGTATATTGTCACCATGCTTATTTAACTTATATGCAGAGTACATCATGAGAAATGCTGGGCTGGATGAAGGACAAGCTGGAATCAAGATTGCAGGGAAAAATATGAATAACCTCAGATATGCAGATAACACCAACCTTATGGCTGAAAGCAAAGAAGAACTAAAGAGGCTCCTAATCAAAGTGAAAGAGGAAAGTGAAAAATTTGGCTTAAAATTAAACATTCAGAAAACTAAGATCATGGCATCCGATCCCATCATTTCATGGTAAATAGATGGAGAAACAATGGAAACAGTGACAGACTTTATTTTGGGGGGCTATAAAATCACTGCACATGGTGACTGCAGCCATGAAATTAAAAGATGCTTGCTCCTTGGAAGAAAAGTCATGACCAACCTAGACAGCATATTTAAAAGCAGAGATATGACTCTACCAACAAAGGCCCATCTAGTCAAAGCTATGGTTTTTCCAGTAGTCATGCATGGATGTTAGAGTTGGACTATAAAGAAAGCTGAGCCCTGAAAAATTGATGCTTTTGAACTGTAGTGTTGGACAAGACTGTTGAGAGTCCCTTGGACTGCAAGGAGATCTGACCAGTCCATCCTAAAGGAAATCAGTCCTGAATATTTATTAGGACGACTGATGCTGAAGCTGAAACTCCAGTACTTTGTCCACCTGATGTGAAGAGCTGACTCACTGGAAAATACCCTGAAGCTGGGAAAGTTTGAAGGTGGGAGAAGAAGGGGACGACAGAGGATAAGATGGTTGGATGCCATCACTGACTCAATGGCCATGAGTTTGAGTAAGCTTTGGGTGTTGGTGATGAACAGGGAAGCCTGGTGTGCTGCAGTTCATGGGGTTACAAAGAGTCGGACATGACTGTGTGACTGAACTGAACTGGTAATTGTTTAAGATTAAATACATTTTGAGAGAGGTATCTTCTGAGTCTAGTTTTTGAGGAAAGAAAGGTTAAATAGCTTTACCCTAAGTAGGAGGTTGGTAAACTATGGCCCATGGGCCAAATTTGACCTGCTGCTTGTTTTTGTAAAACTTTTTGAAACACAACCAGACCATGCTATTATGGTATGAGGTAGATTTGAGGAGATATGACAGGGATCATATGGCCTGAGAAACCTTCAAGTTTTACTATATGACTCTTCATAGAAGGTTTGCTGATGTCTGCTCTAAGTAATTAGTGAAATAGATTAGTCCATTATTAGAAAACACTGAAGTTTCAAGTAGTACATATTATCTCTCCAGTATTTGTCAGCAGTAACTTTACAAAACAATGACAGTTGTTCTTGTCCTGTCTCCTAATGATTGGTATGAATGGTGCTGGCTCACAGATTAGTAAATCCTCACTATTAAATAGGAATGTGCCAGTGCTTGCAGTGGAGCTTTCTATCAAATACAGAATTGTCAGGTACTTTTGAAGTTTTCTAATTATTTAATAGAAGTTTTTCCTTATGTCCTAGGGCAGATAAAAATCCTTCATTAGTTTCACTTGAGAATTTCTTTAACATCTGGACAACTTCTGGATTTCATAGAAAACCTAGAGCACAGATAGTTGTTAATCAATTTAATACTGCTTACAGGAAGAAAATAGAGTGGCTGTAAGGTTGACCTCTTTAAACATATCAATCTGGAGTAAAATATAAAAGTTTGTTTTTAAATAACATATATGTGGTAGACAGTCATTTAAATTAGCCTGATTTATCTGTAACAAGCTGATATTTTAGATTAGAAATTGAACTTATGGGAAAAAAATCATTTCATACCGTGATTTGACAAAATTAGTGACGTTTTCTATCAGTGGCCCAGGGATTAAACATGAAGGGTCTAATAAAATGCAATTTTTCAATATCTGTTGCCATTTTAATTCATATTTTTCCTTTTTGGAAATGTGTCCTCACACTTGTACAGTTACCAGTCCTACCGTGTAGAGATTCATATTTGCTGGAATCCAGGGCACAATATCCATTTTTGACATTACTCTGATTATTGATAGAAATTATTGTTTCATCTGAACTTTTACATTTCATCTAATTACTTTGGTGTACTGGGGCTATAATTAATATACTGATTATAAGCAAACATTGCCATTTAACAAATGTAACCCAAGACAGAATGAGTCTGAGTGAACTCCAGGAGTTGGTGATGAACAGGGAGGCCTGGCGTGCTGCGATTCATGAGGTCACAAAGAGTCGGACATGACTGAGTTACTGAACTGAACCGAACTGAACTGAACCCAAAGCAAGAGAGTTCCAAAAAAACATCTACTTTTGCTTTATTGACTATGCCAAAGCCTTTGACTGTGTGGATCACAACAAACCGTGGAAAATTCTTAAAGAGATGGGAATACCAGACCATCTGACCTGCCTCCTGAGAAATCTGAATTGAAGTCAAGAAGGAACAGTTAGAACCAGACATGGAACAACAGACTGGGTCCAGATTGGGAAAGGAGTAGGTGTCAAGGCTGTATATTGTCACCATGCTTATTTAACTTACATGCAGAGTACATCATGAGAAATGCTGGGCTGCATGAAGGACAAGCTGGAATCAAGATTGCAGGGAGAAATATAAATAACCTCAGATATGCAGATGACACCAACCTTGTGGCAGAAAGCAAAGAAGAACTAAAGAGCCTCTTGATGAAAGAGGAGAGTGAAAAGCTGGCTTAAAACTCAACATTCAGAAAACTAAGATCATGGCATCCGATCCCATCATTTCATGGTAAATAGATGGGGAAACAATGGAAACAGTGACAGACTTTATTTTCTTGGGCTGCAAAATCACTGCACATGGTGACTGCAGCCATGAAATTAAAAGACACTTGCTCCTTGGAAGAAAAGTCATGACCAACCTAGACAGCATATTTAAAAGCAGAGATGTTACTCTACCAACAAAGATCCGTCTAGTCAGAGCTATGGTTTTTCCAGTAGTCATGCATGCATGTGAGAGTTGGACTATAAAGAAAGCTGAGCACTGAATTGATGCTTTGGAACTATGATGTTGGAGAAGACTCTTGAGAGTCATTTGGTCTGCAAGAAGATCCAACCAGTCCATCCTAAAGGAAATCAGTCCTGAATATTCATTGGAAGGACTGATGCTGAAGCTGAAACTCCAGTACTTTGTCCACCTGATGTGAAGAACTGACTCATTAGAAAAGTCCCTGATGCTGGGAAGGATTGAAGGCGGGAGGACATGAATTTGAGTAAGCTCTGGGAGATGGTGATGGACAGGGAAGACTGGTCCATGGGATTGGAAAGAGTTGGACATGACTGAGTGACTGGACTGAACTGAACTGAACTGAACCTATAATAGGCAAATGCCATTAGCAAGAAAACCAGGCCTTGCATTTTAGCTACGTTGAACAGACCAAGGCAATCTTTATAGCTCAGGCACACACTTAAATAATATAATACTTTTAAAGAATGCATAGTTTTTCTGCAAAAATTATGATTAATTTTGCATATCAAATTGTGAGATGTAAACAAATAAAAAATGCTTCCTTCTTTAAAATAGCCAAGCTTTGTATGGATGACTTGATGAATCTCCTGGGAAGCACCCTAGCCTAGAGACCCATTGCAAGTTTTAAATCAGGGCAATGAAAAGATCATATTTGCTGGGTTTAAAAAGATATGACTGGATTTTATTTCAAGCATGGCTTAATTGTTACACAGGGACAGTTTAAAGAAAAACATTTTTTAGAGGTAAATGTCGTCAGTGAATTTATTCCTCCTAATTCCCTTAAGAAAGAAATGGAAAGCTCTGGTTGGCTGTCAGTGTCCTTGACTTGTCTCCCCACCCTACTTTGCCCCAACTAAAAAAGTCGGTTAATTCTGTTTACTCTGTGTTAATGCAGGTTGTTACTTGGTGTCCTTTAATAAGAGTTTCATTAGTTTGTTGGATGCCTGAAAAATTGTGCTTTGTAACTTCATAAGTAATGATGTTAGATTTAACATGTTAAATCATAGCAAAAATGACCTGTTTTATTTCAGTTGATCCCTTCAGTAAATAAGGAATCACTCTTAAGTGCAAAGGAAGATGAGGAAGTCCATAATATGGTTTTTAGATCTAAATTTCTGAAAAGAAGTAGGTCCATTATTTTTCTTAACTGGATCAACCATTAATTCCATTCTTACTTTAGTGCTATTTCCAGTTGAATTATGTTAGAGAGACTGTATTTAAAACATTCATTTGATAAGTAGATATTTATTAAGCAAGACATTTTTCTTTTAAGATCTGAATTGCCTTTTAAAGAAATTATCTTGTGACTGGCTTTTCTGATATTTTTCTTTGGTTTGAAAGTTGCTATTTTAATGTTGAGCACATGTATGATTATGTTCATATGTAGAATTCTTTGAATCAGTCTTTATATTACTTTCTACCTCTTTACCTTTACCTCCTGTTCCATTTGTTGTCTGCTGCAGTCTGCCTTGTGCTTCTTCCACCCCACTGAAATGCATTTGCTAAGGTTAAAAATGACCTTCCAGGGAAGTACATTTCAACATGGGATGGTATTGGTCAACCTACTTCTTGAAATTCACTGTTTTTTATATTCTCTAACACTACAGAATTCTTGCTCTCTTCATCCACTTACTGGCTTTTATGGTATCTTGTCCTACCCTTCTCTTCCTTTTCTTACCTGTCCTGTTGGGTACTACCAAAATTACGTCATTTCACTTTCTCATTCTTTTTTACTTTAACTGATAAATCTCATTTGATTCATATTTAAACTAATTTATATATGTTAATGATTCCTAAATTTGCCTAGGCCTTTATTTGAAAAGGCACCCTTGTATAGGAAGAAAGTAGGGAAAACCACTAGACCATTCAGGTATGCCCTAAATCAAAACCCTTGCAATTATGCAGTGGAAGTGACAAATAGATTCAAGGGATTAGATCTGATAGAGTGCCTGAAGAACTATGGACGGAGGTTTGTGACATTGTACAGGAGGCAGTGATCAAGACCATCCCCAAGAAAAAGAAATGAAAAAAGGCAAAATGGTTGTGTGAGGAGGCCTTACAAATAGCTGAGAAAAGAAGAGAAGTGAAAGGCAAAGGAGAAAAGGAAAGATACACCCATCTGAATACAGAGTTCCAAAGAATAGCAAGGAGGGATAAGAAAGTGTTCCTCAGTGGTCAATGCAAAGAAATAGAGGAAAACAATAGAATGGGAAAGACTAAAGATCTCTTCAAGAAAATTAGAGATACCAAGGGAACATTTCATGCAAAGTTTGGCACAGTAAAAGACAGATTTGGTATGGACCTATCAGATGCATAAGATCTTAAGAGGTGGCAAGAATACACAGAAGAACTATACAAAAAACATCTTCATGACCCAGATAACCATGATAGTGTGATCACTCACCTAGAACCAGACATTCTGAAATGTGAAGTCAAGTGGGCCTTAGGAAGCATCACTATGAACAAAGCTAGTAGAGGTGATGGAATTCCAGTTGAGCTATTTCAAATCCTAAAAGATGATGCTGTGAAAGTGCGCACTCAGTATGCCAAAAAATTTGGAAAACTCAGCAGTGGCCACAGGACTGGAAAAGGTCAGTTTTTATTCCAATCCCAAAGAAAGGCAACGCCAAACAATGTTCAAAGTACCATGCTAGCAAAGTAATGTTCAAAATTCTCCAAGCTGGGCTTCAACAGTGTGTGAACTGAGAACTTTCAGATGTTCAAGCTGTATTTAGAAAAGGCAGAGGAACCAGAGCTCAAATTGCCAACATCCTTTGGATCATTGGAAAAGCAAGAGAATTCCAGAAAAACATCTGCTTTATCGACTATGCCAAAGCCTTTGACTGTGTGGATCGCAACAAACTGTCAAAAATTCTCAAAGAAATGGAATACCAGACCATCTGACCTGCCTCCTGAGAAATCTGTATCAAGTCAAGAAGCAACAGTTAGAACTGGACATGGAACAACAGACTGGTTCCAAATAGGGAAAGGAGTACATGAAGGCTGTATATTGTCACCCTGCTTATTTAACTTATATGCAGAGTATATCATGCAAAATGCTGGGCTGGATGAAGCACAAGCTAAAGTCAAGATTGCCAGGAGAAATATCAATAAACTCAGATATGCAGATGACACAACCCTTATGGCAGAAAGAGAAGAACTAAAGAGCCTCTTGAAAGTGAAAGAGGAGAGTGAAAAGTTGGCTTAAAACTCAACATTCAGAAATCTAAGATCATCCGGTCCCATCGCTTCATAGCAAATAGATGGGGAAACAATGGAAACAGTGACAGACTTTATTTTTTTGGGCTCCAAAATCACTGCCAATGGTGACTGCAGTCATGAAATTAAAAGACGCTTACTCCTTGGAAGAAAAGTTATGACCAACATAGACAGCATATTAAAAAACAGAGACATTTCTTTGCCAACAAAGGTCCATCTAGTAAAAACTATGGTTTTTCCAGTAGTCATGTATGAATGTGAGAGTTGGACTACAAAGAAAGCTGAGCGCCAAAGAATTGATGCTTTTGAACTGTGGTGTTGGAGAAGACTCTTGAGAGTCCCTTGGACTGCAAGGAGATCCAACCAGCCCATTCTAAAGGAAATCGGTCCTGAATATTCATTAGAAGGACTGATGCTGAAGCTGAGACTCCCAATGCTTTGGCCACTGACTCATTAGAAAAGAACTGACTCATTAGAAAAGACCCTGATGCTAGGAAAGGTTGAGGGCAGGAGAAGAAGGGGACAACAGAGGATGAGATGGTTGGATGGCATCACCGACTGGATGGACATGAGTTTGGGGAAGCTTTGGGAGTTGGTGATGGACAGGGAGGCCTGATGTGCTGCAGTCCATGGGTTTTCAAAGAGTTGGACACGACTGAGTGACTGAACTGAACTGTACTGTATATGAAACACTTGCTACATAATTTGAACTAGGTATCACAGAATCACCTCACATTCCCCATTCCTCAGACAGTGCTTCTTTTTCCCACTTCTCTTTTTACTTGATCTTAGTTGGTGGCATATTCATCAGTCATGTTAGAGTCAGTTTTTGACTTATACCATTTTCTTGTATTTAAATTAGGTGTTGGTCCTGCCAGTCATACTTGTAAATACTTTTCCACTTCAGGGTTTCATTGTTGTGAACATATTAGTAGCCTCCTCACTGGTTTTCTTGTGTCCTCTTAAATTCGTCTTTTCCATGGCTATTAGAATGAGTTGTCTAAAATAGTCGTCTAACTTGTAGATCTTTTTTTACCTACGAAATGGACACTGTCTTCCTTACACACGTTTGTATGGCTTCTTGTTCTTTCTCTGGCCTTCTTGCTCCTATCTTCCTATAGTGTGTGCTGTAACATCAACCTGCTTGTAAATCTTTTGTGTATGTGGTGTATTGTGTCCTTCCATTGTACCATTTCTCATAATGCTTTCTTCATTTGAGTCCATTCTTGCCTATCATTTTAAGCTGTCACCTGTTACTGGACTTCTTTTCTGATGGGACGTCCTTCTTCTGAGCTCCTGTAACATTCTAGCTCTAGGTCATTGGGTTATAATTATTTATATGTCTGTCTTTTCAGGTCAACTAAACATCATTGGAACTGAACGTATTTGAGGTCAATGACTGTGTTCCTTTCATATTTGAATTCCAAGGACTAGCACAGTGTCACAGAATAGGGAGTCAAGAAATGTTTATTGAATAAAGTGAGTGGACTTATATCAAGTGATATCGCTTATATGTGGAATCTAAAAAACGGTACAAACGAACTTATTTACAAAACAGTATTGGAGTCACAGATATAGAAAACAACTTATGGTTACCAGGGAGGAAATGGGGTGGGGGAGGGTAAATTGAGAGACCGAGATTGACACATACACAGTACGTTATATAAAAGAGATAATATAGGTCTATAATATAAATAGATAATGAGGACCTACTATGTGTATAGCATGGGGGAACTCTACTCACAACTCTGAAATGACCTAGATGGGAAAAGAATCTAAAACAGAGCAGATATATACATACATATATCAACTATACTGCAATAAAAATTAAAGTGATTGGCTTTTTCTTTTTAAATTTTAGCATGATTAACATACATTAGGATATGCAGCTTTTAAGTGTTTAGTGTGGAAGATTTTAATAGTTGTTTACACTTAATGCCACCACCATCCTAAACGATGAAACATTTCCATCACTCAAGAAAGCTTTCTTATGCTCTGTCCCTTCCACTGGCCTGTGGCCCCAGGTCATCTTTGACATCTGTCATCCTGAATTAATTTTCCCTGTAATTGAACATCATAGAAATGGAATAATTTTTGTCTGACTTCTTAGAAGCTTAATAATGTTTTTGAGACTCATTCATGTTGTCACCTGTAGCAGTAGTTTATTATTTTTTTATTATTGAGTAGTATTTTTACATGTTTGCTGCTGCTGCTGCTGCTAAGTTGCTTCAGTCGTGTCTGACTCTGTGTGACCCCATAGATGGCAGCCCACCAGGCTCCCCCGTCCCTGGGATTCTCCAGGCAAGAACACTGGAGTGGGTTGCCATTTCCTTCTCCAATACATGTTTGAGTGTAGCATAATTTTTAAGTCTTTTTCCTATTGGTAGACATTTTGGGTTTCTGATTTCCAGTTATGAAGAAGACTTTTCTTGTACAAGTGTTTTTTGTGGGCATGTACTTCATTTCTTGTGGATAAAATGTCTAGACGTGGGATTAGTTGGCCATATGGTAGATTTATGTTTACCTTTATTTCTGAAGTGGTTGTGACATTTATACTCCAACCAACAAACTGATTTCTCTAGTTCCTCATGAGTGTTTTCAGTCCTTTTAATTTTAGCCATTCATGCTTGTGTGAGATGGTATTACATTGCAGTTTTAATGTGCATTTGCTTGGTGACTAAAGATGTTGAGTACCCTTTAAAGTGCTTGTTGGTCATTTGCATATATTCTTTTAAAAAATTTTATCAAAGTATAATTGATTCATAATGTGTTGATTTCTGCTGTACCAAAGTGATTCAGTTAAACATATGTGTATATATTCTTTCACATATTCTTTTCCATTTTGATTTATTGCAGGATATTGAATATAGTTCCCTGTCCTATACAATAGGACCTTGTTGTTTATCCATCCTGTATATACTAGTTTGCATTTGCTAATCCCAAAGTCTCAATCCTTCCCTCTCCTATCCACCTTCCCCTTGGCACCTGCAAGTCTATTCTCTATCTCTGAGTCTGTTTCATAGATACGTGTTTATCATCTTTTATGAAGTATCTGTTTGAGTCTTTTGCCTGTTTCTTTAAAAAATTGGATTGCTGAACTTTTCCTATTGATTTACAGAAATTGTTTATATGTTTGGGATACAAATCTTTTGGCAGATACACATACTATGAATACTTTTCTGTTTATGGTTTTTCAATTTATTTTACTAATGTTATTTTTTGATGTTAGAAATGTTTAATTTTATTGAAGATGAATTTTATCAGTTTTTTTAATGAATATTGCAGTTATGTCCTGTCCAAGAATTGTTGCCTACCTCATTTGTGAAAATGCTCTAATGTTTGCTTCCAGAAGCTTTATGGTTATATTTAGGTATGTGGCCAAATTAATTTTTGTGTGTAGAGTGGGAAAGAGGCTGAATTTTATTTAATTTTTTATACACTTACTTAGTTTTTTCAGTAATATTTGTTAAAAAGATTTTGCTTCACTATTGGGTTGACTTAGCATTTTGTTGCAGATCTGTTGACCATATTTTGTTCATCTATATTTAGATTCGTTTCTGTGTCTTTGTTCTGTCTTCATGCCAGTATCACAGTTTCTTAATTAATGGAGCTTTATCAATTAGTGTAAGTACTGATACCAGTTAGTGTAAGTTCTCATCTCTCCTTTAAGTATAATCTGTCTGTTCTTGATCTTTTGCATTTCCATATGAAGTTTAGAATCAGTTTACCTATTTATTGAACAAAGCATCCTGGAATACATGATAGTTAGAAAATGATGGTAGTGCAATAACAACCTCTAAAATTGCCTCTCAACCTATATTTATGACAATTTTATGTAAAAACATACTCTCAACTTATATGAAGATGAAGAATGCTAACACTATCAAATAGTTGGGTGTGAAAAAACATTAACAATGGTACCATGGTTTCACATACTCTCCCCTCAGACTGTTCCACTATGGGACTGGATGATTCAGGATCATAGGAAAAGCAGAGGAGAGATGCATGGGGCTTGAGGGGGAACCAGAAAGGTGAAATCTACCCTAAAGTTGAAAATGTTAAAGTAACTTGACATATCAGAAAGGTATTTCAAATTATGCATATCTTTAAGGGACACTTTCCAAATAAAGGACCAGGTGGGAGATTTAAAGAGATAGGTGTTGTCCAGTTGGTCAGGCATGGAACTTAAAGAGTGAGATGGTTATATAAAGGAACAAGTATGTGATTTAAAGGCTTAGACTTGTACTTCCCTGGTGGTCCATTGGTTAAGAATCCGCTTGCCAATGCAGGGAACACAAGTCCAATCCCTGGTCTGGATTGCACATGTCTTGGAGCAACTAAGCCCATGTACCACAACTACTGAGCCCACACTCTAGAGGCCACAAGCTGCAACTACTGAAGCCTGCACACCCTAGAGCCCATGCTCCACAAGACGAGAAGACACCACAGTGAGACCCATGCACTGCAACTAGAGAATAGTCCCTGCTTGGTGACACTAGAGAAAGCCTGTGCAGCAGCAAAGACCTTGCATAGCAAAAATAAATAAATAAATAGAGCTGATAAAAATAAATAAAGTTATAAAAGAGATAGACTCTATTTAAAAGGTTAAGACTGATTTCAAAGAGCAGGCATTATTTGCAGGCATAAGCTTCCAAAATGCATAGCTTCTGGGAGAGAAAAAGGCAAAAGGGTAAAAAGTAGTTTTCTTTGGCATTTGGATAGTGAAGAGGAAAAAAATAAGAGAAAAGACAGACTATTACAAGGCATTTGAATCGCAAGTTGGAGGATTCACAAAACTACTTCTGCTCCTCTGCCTTAAGGGAACAGACCAACCAACTACCCCATTAAAGTACCTGGCTGGTATTGATAAGATAGGGTGACATTGGACTAGAAGTACTGTAAAATGGATCAATAGCACAAAATAAAAAGGTTTCTGAATTAGGAAACAATTTCGTGCACAAATTAACTGAGAACCGCCCCCCCCCCCCCCCGCTCCTGCCTTAATACATACCGTGAAGTTAGGACAACTGTAAATTGATACTCCAAACAGAATTAAATTAACAAGAATTTGACAATATGAAAAATCTCTTTAATCAGAAATTCAAAAACTGAACACAGAAGTGGACAACAAATGGGGAAGTCAAAAAAAGAATTGATGAAGTTCATAAAATAGAAGAAAGTGTCAAAATTATCCCAGAAATGAGGAATATATTACAGGGTGCCAAAGGGATAATAGACTAATATGAAAATTTAATAAGAGCATCAAAAAAAAAAAAAAGAATATGAGAATTAAAATTACATTAACTATGTAATGTTACATTAACTATGAGAATTAAAATTAAAATTTACAGAGAAGTAAAAAAATGTCACAGAAAAAATAGTGGAAATGGAAAACAGTCAAGGAAGGAATAATATTTGTCTTCTTGGAATCTCTGAAGAGAACCAAAACAACTGAAAAGAGCTAATATCTGAAACTATAATTCAAGAAAACTTTCCAGATAGACCCTTGAATCCACACTGAAAGTATATCAAGAACCTGGAAAAATTAATTCATAAAATATATATAATTACTAGTATATATCTTAGTGAAATTTTATTTCAAAGATAATAAAATCCTTAAGACTTCATGCAAAAAACCCAAATAACTTAAAAACCAAAATAATTATATAGTTAACCTTTGAGCAATGTGGGTGTTAAGGGTACTTATTCTCCACACAGTTGAAAATCCACAGGTATCTCATAGTACTCTATATCCACAGTTTTGACATCTGCAGATTAAACTAACAGATTGTATAGTATTACTGTAGTATTTATTGAAAAAAAAATGTGTATACCTGTGTATAAGCAACAACCTGTATTGTTCAAGGGTCAACTATACTAGAATCAAACTTTAAAACCAACATGCAAAACAAGGTAAAATGGAACAGCATTTTAAAAATTCAATGAAAAAAAGGATTCTGGATTTTATATACAGTGAAGGTGGTTTTTAAATATGAAGATTATGTAAACATAGTTTTTAGCCTACCAGAACTTAGAGGAATGTTTACCCCTCAGTCCTTGAGAAATCTAGATGATGAGCTTCATCCAACTAAATGATTGGAAAAACTTCAACAGGAGAACTGATGTTGAATATCTTAAAATTTGTAAGTATACTTCTAACACTAAAAGAAGATGGGTGTGAGGATGAAATGCTAATATAAAAGTATTACATATTTTGACAGCATTGGAAAATAGGAAAATGGAGAAGGAAAAGGGAAAATGGTGCATTAGGATTTAAGAATATCAACAGTACATGATAAATCATACATTATAAAGTTAAATGAGAAAACAAGACTCAAAGGGATTTAAAAAGGATTATAAGTACAGAACGCACCACAGAAACAAAAATACAGACATTTGTAAAACCAAAAAAAAACTTTAAAATAGTGAAAAATACATATCCTGTGGATAAAGAAACATGCTAAAATAACAAAATACAAATTTTTAGAATATGATGATGAACTTGAGACCAGTGATCACTGTGAATGGGCTTTCCTCAAAAATGAAAAAGAAATTTGGTTCATGTAATAGAACCTGATATGCTATTTACAAGAGACATAGTTAATGTGATTCAGAATAGCTGAGAATAAAAGGATGGAGAAAAGTATACCAGACAAATGGAAATAGTGTGAGAGCAGGGACAGTGATAGATAGAGCATATCTATCAGATATGTAGAATTCAAGCCCAAGAACGTTAAATGTGACAGAGAAGGTTAATGCTAAGACCCACATCCCACAATTAAGATGTTACACTTATGAAATTTTATATTTATCAACCACCTTTCAGAAATAAAACCCATAGGAAATGCATGGCACATAGATAGAAACATACCAATAATAGGAGACTGTAATATACCACTTTCACTATTAGATAGGTGAAGTGGACAAAGAATAAAAGGAGATGATATAAGTAACAGTTAGATTGCTCTTGAGTGCGAACTGAGTGCTACAGTTCGAAAATAAAGCTGGTTATATATTAAGTCTCAAAACAATAATTGCCATAAAGTAGACATATTACACACAACAGTGATTACAATGCAGAATATAACTAGGTTTTACTACCAAAAGCAAAAACAGCTTTTTCTGCCTGGAAATTAAAAAATTGATTGAACAGCCTCTTGGTAGAAGGGGAAATAGAAAACCCAGAATTAGACCCCAGAACAGTGGAAACATAGTTTATGGCAAAGGTAATGTATCAGTCTGGTTCCAATAAGGAGAGAGAAACCAACATAGCAACTTGAACAGAGAAAATTTAGTGTAAAAATTATGAACTACAGCAGGAGATCTGAGTAATGAGGACTTACAAGGAGCAGAGAGAATTTCAAAATATATAGGAATAGAAGAGACGGGTAACAGCTACTATGCCTAAGGAGGAATTTCCCTTATCCTTAGGTCTGAGTGAGAGTTATTCCTTATTGAAGAGGGTACTGAATTGGAGAGAAATTGCTGTGGTCCTGCTCTGGCAGAACTTGCTGAAAATCACTCCTTTGGAACTTGTAAGTGGAACTTCTAAATCTACCTTCTATAGTGTCAGTGAAGGCTGGTCACAGGGAAAAGTTACTGTGACTCTTACTGGAGTCATTCCACTATGCAACCACTTAGGGATGGGGCTGGGTGATGCTGTTGGCCACTGTGCCCTGCTGGTTGGATCTTGTTGAGCAGGTGCACTGGAACCTGGAAGCCAAACTCTTTCATCACGGAGTCCCTGATGCCCTCTACTGGCAAAGTTTGGCAAACAGGGTACAAGTTGGCAAAGAGAAAATACTTAAAAGGCTCAGATTGAATATCATAGTTCAGGCATCAAAAGGTGAATTTGGAGCTGAAAGACAGTAAACTGATAATGGTCCCAGGCAACATCTCAAAGCACTACAAAGAAGACATACTTTTAAAGGCAGTGGTACTGGGACAATTTAGTAGCCATTTGGAGAAAGGTAAAATTACATCCATGTCATAAACCATCCATAATATAATCTCTAAATATCTACTTGAAACTATACATGTAGTAGAAGAAAACACGGATGAATTCCTATTCAACCTTAGAGTAGGGAAATAAATGCTTTCTAATTCTGACTCAAATCCAGAGGCAATAAAAGATTGATAAATTTGCCTGCATAAAAATAAAAGATAGTTTGCACAGTGAAAAATACCATGAACAAAAATAAAGAAACAACTGCTAAACTGAAAGACTAAATATATAAAACAGACACAGGGCTATGATACATAAAGAACTCTTGCAAAAGACCAATAGTCTGATAGAAAAATAGAGATTCCCTGGTGACTCAAACTATAAAGAATCTGCCTGCAATGTAGGAGAACCAGGTTTGATCCCTGGATGAGGACGATCCCCTGGGCGGGGAGGGGAGAGGGGAGAGGGGAGGAGGGAGGGGGGAGACAATTAGGCCTTCAGGCACAGAATGCTGGGGCCAGAACAGAGTATCTGAGAGGCACCTTCTGAACACTTCAGGCTTTCAAATGCAAAGATTATGGGCAGGATGCTGGGAAAAATTGAGAGCAGAAGAAGATGGTGTTAGAGGATGAGATGGCTGGATGGCGTCACTGATGCAATGGACTTGAACTTGGGCAAACTTCAGGAGATGGTGAGGGACAGGGAGGCCTGGCATGCTGCAGTTGATGGGTCTGCAAAGAGTCATACACGACTGGGTGACTGAACAACAATGGGCAGGATAAGAGAGAAGAAAGATCTCCCTATACTGTCCTGATTTCTGCATCTCCAGGTACCCTAAGCTTTAAAGTACAGGGGATGAGTTAGGAGAGCTGGAAGAAACTAATAGAGGCTCTCCAGGCTTTAACAGAAAAAATGGGCATGACATCCCACTCCAGTACTCTTGCCTGGAGAAATCCTGTAGACAGAGGAGCCTG
Organism: Bubalus kerabau; assembly: GCF_029407905.1. Taxonomy (NCBI): domain Eukaryota; kingdom Metazoa; phylum Chordata; class Mammalia; order Artiodactyla; family Bovidae; genus Bubalus; species Bubalus kerabau. The sequence continues at coordinate 2,568,827 of NC_073635.1, read as the reverse complement.
GCGGGCTATAATCCATGGGGTTGGAAAGAGTCGGACATGACTGAGTAACTTTCACTTTCTGATTAAAAAAACGGGGAAAAAGACATGCAAAAAACATAAAAAATGGCCCACAAACATGCCTTTCTCAGCTGTAATGGTGGCACAAAATTAAAAAATATATGACAGCACTTTTTGTTGGCAAGGTTGTGATGAAATCAGTTCAGTTGCTCAGTCATGTCTAACTCTTTGTGACCTCATGGACTGTAGCATGCCAGGCTTCCCTGTCCATCTCCAACTCCCGAAGCTGGTTCAAACTCATGTCCATTGAGTTGGTGATGCCATCCAACCATCTCATCCTCTGTTGTTCCCTTCTCCTCTTGCCTTCAATCTTTCCCAGTGAGTCGGTTCTTCGCATGAGGTGGCCAAAGTATTGGAGTTTCAGCTTTAGTATCAGTCCTTCCAATGAATATTCAGTACTGATTTCCTTTAGGATTGACTGGTTTGATATCCTTGCAGTCCAAGGGACTCTCAAGAGTGTTCTCCAACACCGCAGTCAAAAGCATCCATTCTTTGGTACTCAACTTTCTTTATAGTCCAACTCTCACGCCATACATGACTACTGGAAAAACCATAGCTTTGACTAGATGGACCTTCGTTGGCAAAGTAATGTCTCTGCTTTTTAATATGCTGTCTAGATAGGTCATAGCTTTTCTTCCAGGGAGCAAGCATCTTTAAATTCATGGCTTCAGTCACTATCTGCTGTACTTTGAAACCCAAGCAGAGAAAGTTTGTCACTGTCTCCATCTGTTTGCCATGAAGTGATAGGACTGGATGCCATGATCTTTGTTTTTTTGAGTTGTTGAGTTTTAAGCCAGCATTTTCACTCTCCTCTTTCACTTTCATCAAGAGGCTCTTCAGTTCCTCTTCACTTTCTCCCATAAAGGTGGTGTCATCTGCATATCTAGGTTATTGATATTTCTCCCGGCAATCTTGATTCCAGCTTGTGCTTTATACAGCCCGGCATTTCGCGTGATGTACCCTGCATAGAAGTTCAATAAGCAGGGTGACAATATACAGCCTTGACGTACTCCTTTCCCGATTTGGAACCAGTCCTTTGTTCCATGTCTGGTTGTAATTGTTGCTTCTTGACCTGCATACAGATTTCTCAGGAGGCAGGTCAGATGGTCTGGTATTTCCATCTCTTTAAGAATCCACACAAAGGCTTTGACTGTGATCTGCACAGTCAAAGGCTTTGGTGTAGCCAATAAAGCCGAAGTAGATGTTTTTTTGGAGCTCTCTTGCTTTTTCTATGATCCACCAAATGTTGGCAATTTGATCTCTGGTTCCTCTGTTTTTTCTAAATCCAGCTTGAACATCTGGAAGTCCTCAGTTCATGTACTGTTGAAGTCTGGCTGGGAGAATTTTGAGCATTGCTTTGCTAGTGTATGAGATGAATGTAATTGTGTGGTAGGTTGAACATTGTTAGGCATTTTGGCATTGCTTTTCTTTGGGACTGGAGTGCAAACTGACCTTTTCCAGTCCTGTGGCCACTGCTGAGTTTTCCAAATTTGCTGGCATATTGAGTGCAGCACTTTCACAGCGTTGCCTATTAGGATTTGAAATAGCTCAGCTGGAATTCCATCACTTCCACTAGTGATGCTTCTTAGGGTCAACTTGTCTGGCTCTAGGTGAGTGATCACACTGTTGTGGTTATCTGGGTCATGAAGATCTTTTTTTTTTTATAGTTCTTCTGTGTATTCTTGCCACCTTTTCTCAATATCTTCTGCTTTTGTTAGGTCCATACCATTTCTGTCCTTTATTGAGCCCATGTTTGCATGAAATGTTCCCTTGGTATCTCTAATTTTTTTGAAGAGATCTCTAGTCTTTCCCATTCTGTTGTTTTCCTCTGTTTCTTTCGTTGATCACTGAGGAAGGCTTTCTTATCTCTCCTTGCTATTCTTTGGAGCTCTGCATTCAGATGGACATATCTTTCCTTTTCTCCTTTGCCTTTAGCTTCTTTTCTTTTCTCAGTTATTTGTAAGGCCTCCTCAGACAACTATTTTGCCTTTTTGCTTTTCTTTTTCTTGGAGATGGTCTTGATCACTGTCTCTATACAATGTCATGAACCTCTGTCCATAGTTCTTCAGGCACTCTATCAAATCTAATCCCTTGAATCTATTTGCCTCTTGTGATGAAATAGACACTCTTATAAGTGTGAATGCAAATTGCTCTTCTGGCCCTGCTGCCTCTCCTAATTCTGCAGTAAAAACCTGGAATGCCTTGGAATGCATTCTCTAGTTTTCTGAGGGCCTTAAGCCTTTGGTGACTGAATGGCTTGAGCATTTTAGGGATCCTCTCTCAATTCTCTTGCCTCACTCCCTACTTTTAGTAGTTGACAGCCTAGACAAAAAGAACATTACATAATGATAAAGGGATCAATCCAACAGGAACATATCACATTTATAAATATGATTGTAACCCACAAAGATGCATCTGAATAGATAAAACAAATACTAACAAAATAAAGGAGGAAGTTGAGAGTAACACAGTAATTGTAAGGAACTTTAATACCTCCACTTGCATCAGTGGACAGAGAATCCAGACAAAATTAGTAAAGAAACAGTAGCTTTAAACAATACGTTAGAGAAGATGGGATAAATATTAATGTATTAAATACTTGACCCAAAGGCAGCAGAAAACATTCTTTTCAGTGCACATGGAACATTTTCCAGGATATACCACGTTAGACCACAAAACAAGTCTCAATAAATTTAAAAATCATAGTAAGTGTTTTTTTTTTTCTAACCAATCATGAGACTACAGGTTAACTGTATAGGGGTAAAAGAATACTTCAAAACACACAAACGTGGATTTGACCCCTAGTGTTCTTGCCTGGAGAATCCCAGGGACGGGGGAGCTTGGTGGGCTTCCGTCTATGGGGTCACACAGAGTTGGACACGACTGAAGTGACTTAGCAGCAGTAGGGAACTAAGATCTCACATGCCACTTGGCATGGCCAAAAACAAAAGAAAAAACATAAAATGGAGGCTAAACAATATGGTACTAAACAATCAGTGGGTCACTGAAAAAAATCAGAGATGAAATTATAAACAATACCTTGAAACAAAACAGAAGCACAGCAATCCAAAATCTATGGAACACAGCAAAAGCAATTCTAAGAGGGAAGTTTATGATGATATAAGCCTACCTCAGGAAACAAGAGAAAAAAAAAAATCCCCAAAACCCTAACTTTACATCTAAAGGACGTAGAAAAAGAACAACAAAGCCCCAAGTTAATAGAAGGAAAGAAATCCTGAAGATTTCTCCTAAATAAGTAAAATAATTAAAGACTAAACAATAGAAATAATCAAGGAAACTAAGAGCTGGTTCTTTGAAAAAATAAAATTGATAAACCTTTAGCTAGACTCATCAAAGGGTAAAGGAGGTGGCCCAAGTGAATAAAATCAGAAATGAAAGGGCAGTGACAACTGGCATTTCAGAAATATAATGGATCATAAGAGATTTTTATGAACAATGATGTACCAATAAAATGGGCAACCTTGAAGAACTGGATAAATTCCTAGAAATGTGTGATCTTGAAAACTGAATGAGGAAGAGTGAAAAAATGAACCAGTTACTGGTAATGAAATTGAATCAGTAATTAGAAAATGCCCAGCAAATGTACAGAGCCAATTGACCTCACAGATGCATTTTACCAAACATTTTAAGAAGATTTAACATTTATCTTCCTCAAACTATTCCACAAAATTGCAGAGGAAGAATACTTTTGAAGTCATTCTGTGAGGCTCACATTACCCTGATACTTTCAAAACCAGTGAAAGGTACCACACACAAAAATTTGCAGGTTAGTGTCACTGATGAATGTAGATGTAAAAATCCTCAACATAATATTAGCAAACTGAATCAACAATACAGTAAAAGGATCATAAACAATGATCAAGTATGATTTATCCCAGGGATGCAAAGATGTTTTAATATCAGCAAATCAAGTAATGTGATATATCACTTTAGCAAATTGAACAGTTAAAGTTATATATCATCTAAATAAATGCAGGAAAAGCTTTTTGACAAAATTCAACATCTACTTGTTAGTAAAAACTCTCAAAAAGTGTATGAAGAGAGAACATATCTCAACCTAATAAAGGCCATATGTGACAAGCTCACAGCTCATATCATACTCAATGGTGAAAAGCTAAAAATGGGTCCTCTAAAATCAGGAACAAGACAAGGATGCACACTCTTGTCATTGACTTTTGTTATAGTACTGCAAGTCTTAGTCACAGCAGTTAGACAAGAAAAGAAAATAAATTAATATTGGAATGGAAGAAATAAAATTATCACTGTTTGCAGATGACTTGATATTGTGTATCAGATCAGATCAGATCAGTCGCTCAGTCGTGTCTGACTCTTTGCGACCCCATGAATCGCAGCATGCCAGGCCTCCCTGTCCATCACCAACTCCCAGAGTTCACTCAGACTCACGTCCATCGAGTCAGTGATGCCATCCAGCCATCTCATCCTCTGTCGTCCCCTTCTCCTCTTGCCCCCAATCCCTCCCAGCATCAGGGTCTTTTCCAGTGAGTCAACTCTTCGCATGAGGTGGCCAAAGTACTGGAGTTTCAGCTTTAGCATCATTCATTCCAAGGAAATCCCAGGGCTTATCTCCTTTAGAATGGACTGGTTGGATCTCTTTGCAGTCCAAGGGACCCTTAAGAGTCTTCTCCAACACCACAGTTCAAAAGCGTCAATTCTTCGGCGCTCAGCCTTCTTCACAGTCCAACTCTCACATCCATACATGACCACAGGAAAAACCATAGCCTTGACTAGACGGACCTTTGTTGGCAAAGTAATGTCTCTGCTTTTGAATATGCTATCTAGGTTGGTCATAGCTTTCCTTCCAAGGAGTAAGCGTCTTTTAATTTCATGGCTGCAGTCACCATCTGTAGTGATTTTGGAGCCCAGAAAAATAAAGTCTGACACTGTTTCCACTGTTTCCCCATCTATTTGCCATGAAGTGATGGGACCAGATGCCATGATCTTCATTTTCTGAATGTTGAGCTTTAAGCCAACTTTTTCACTCTCCACTTTCACCTTCATCAAGAGGCCCTTTAGTTCCACTTCACTTTCTGCCATAAGGGTGGTGTCATCTGCATATCTGAGGTTATTCATATTTCTCCCGGCAATCTTGATTCCAGCTTGTGTTTCTTCCAGTCCAGCGTTTCTCATGATGTACTCTGCATATAAGTTAAATAAACAGGGTGACAACATACAGCCTTGATGTGCTCCTTTTCCTATTTGGAACCAGTCTGTTGTTCCATGTCCAGTTCTAACTGTTGCTTCCTGACCTGCATACAGATTTCTCAAGAGGCAGATCAGGTGGTCTGGTATTCCCATCTCTTTCAGAATTTTCCACAGTTTATTGTGATCCACACAGTCAAAGGCTTTGGCATAGTCAATAAAGCAGAAATAGATGTTTTTCTGGAACTCTCTTGCTTTTTCCATGATCCAGCGGATGTTGGCAATTGGATCTCTGGTTCCTCTGCCTTTTCTAAAACCAGCTTGAACATCAGGAAGTTCACGGTTCACATATTGCTGAAGCCTGGCTTGGAGAATTTTGAGCATTACTTTACTAGCGTGTGAGATGAGTGCAATTGTGCGGTAGTTTGAGCATTCTTTGGCATTGCCTTTCTTTGGGATTGGAATGAAAACTGACCTTTTCCAGTCCTGTGGCCACTGCTGAGTTTTCCAAATTTGCTGGCATATTGAGTGCAGCACTTTCACAGCATCATCTTTCAGGATTTGGAATAGCTCAACTGGAATTCTATCACCTCCACTAGCTTTGTTCATAGTGATGCTTTCTAAGGCCCATTTGACTTCACATTCCAGGATGTCTGGCTCTAGGTCAGTGATCACACTATCGTGATTATCTGGGTCGTGAAGATCTTTTTTGTACAGTTCTTCTGTGTATTCTTGCCATCTCTTCTTAATATCTTCTGCTTCTGTTAGGTCCATACCATTTCTGTCCTTTATCGAGCTCATCTTTGCATGAAATGTTCCTTTGGTATCTCTGATTTTCTTGAAGAGATCTCTAGTCTTTCCCATTCTGTTGTTTTCCTGTATTTCTTTGCATTGATCACTGAAGAAGGCTTTTTTATCTCTTCTTGCTATTCTTTGGAACTCGCATTCAGATGCTTATATCTTTTCTTTTCTCCTTTGCTTTTCGCTTCTCTTCTTTTCACAGCTATTTGTAAGGCCTCCCCAGACATCCATTTTGCTTTTTTACATTCTTTTCCATGGGGATGGTCTTGATCCCTGTCTCCTGTACAATGTCATGAACCTCATTCCATAGCTCATCAGGCACTCTATCAGATCTAGTCCCTTAAATCTATTTCTCACTTCCACTGTATAATCATAAGGGATTTGATTTAGGTCATACCTGAATGGTCTAGTGGTTTTCCCTACTTTCTTCAATTTCTGTCTGAATTTGGCAATAAGGAGTTCATGGTATGAGCCACAGTCAGCTCCTGGTCTTGTTTTTGCTGATTGTATAGAGCTTCTTCATCTTTGGCTGCAAAGAATATAATCAGTCTGATTTTGGTGTTGACCATCTGGTGATGTCCATGTATAGAGTCTTCTCTTGTGTTGTTGGAAGAGGGTGTTATGACCAGTGCATTTTCTTGGCAAAACTCTATTAGTCTTTGCCCTGCTTCATTCCATATTCCAAGGCCAAATTTACCCATTACTTCAGGTGTTTCTTGACTTCCTAATTTTGCGTTCCAGTCCCCTATAATGAAAAGGACTTCTTTTTTGGGCTCTTAGTTCTAAAAGGTCTTGTAGGTCTTCATAGAACCGTTCAGCTTCTTCAGCGTTACCGGTTGGGGCATAGAGTTGGATTACTGTGCTATTGAATGGTTTGCCTTGGAAACGAACAGAGATCATTCTGTCATTTTTGAGATTGCACCCAAATACTGCATTTCAGACTCTTTTGTTGACCATCATGGCTACTCCATTTCTTCTGAGGTATTCCTGCCCGCAGTAGTAGATACTGTGTATAGAAAATTCTAAAGATATCACCAGAAAGCTATTAGAACTCAGTAATGGTGTAGGTTACAAAATTAAAATACAAAAATTGGTTGTGCTTCTATATATACACCAAAACAAACTCTCAGAAAAATTAAGAAAACAATCCCATGCATAGTTACATCAGAAAGAATGAAATATCTGGGACTAAATCTAACCAAGGAGGTAAAAGACCTGTACTTGGAAATTTATAAGATATTGATGAAAGAAATTGGAGATTGACACAAACAAATGGAAAAATATACCATGCTCATGGGTTGGAAGAATTATTGTTGTTAAAATGACTGTATGCCGCAAAGAAATTCATATTCAGTGCATTCCCTATCATAATATTAATGGCATTTTTTTTCTTGTTACAAAAATGGAGGAAATAATTCTAAAGTTTGTATGGAAACAGAAAAGACCCCAAATAGCCAAATCAATCCTGAGCCTGGAGTATAAAACTGTAGGTATTACATGCACTGATTTCAAACTATACTTTAAGCTATAGTCACTAAACAGTGTTACTGGCACAAAACAAGACACACAGGTCAATGGAACAGAATAAAGAAGCCCAGAAATGAACCCACAGTTATATGGTCAATTAGTCTCTGACACAGTATGCAAGAATTGATAGAATGGAGGGAAAAAACTGCTTCTTCAACAAATAATTTTGGGAAAACTGCCTCATGCAGAAGATTCTAACTGGACTACTTTCTCAAAGCATATACAAAAATAAAGTCAAAATGAGTTAGAGACATAAATGTAAGACCTGAAACCATAAAACTCCTAGAAGCAAAACATAGGCATATGCTCTTTGACATCAGTCTTAGCAGTTTTTTTTCAGATCAGTCTTCTCAGGCAAGGGAAACAAAACCAGAAATCAAGAAATGGGGCTGCATCAAACTAAATAATTTTTGCACAGTGAAGGAAACTGTCAACAAAATGCAAAGCTAGCATACTAAATGGGAGAATGTATTTACAGACATTATGTCCAAAACATACAAAGAATTCATACAACTCAATGTGCAAAACACAACCTGATTTAAAAAATGAGCAGAGGATCTGAATAGATATAGTTCCATGGAAGACATCAAGTGGTCAGTGGATGCATGAAAAGATGCTGAACATCATTAGTCAGGAAATTGCAGATCAAACTTGCAATGAGATGTCACCTTACAGATTTCAGAATGACTGTTATCCAAAACAGCATTTAAGTATTGCCAAGAATATGGAGAAAAGTGTAACCTCATTCACTGTTGTTGGGAATGTAAATTGGTACAGCTCCTCTGGAAAAAATATGGAGGCTCCTCAAAAAACTAAAAATAGAAATACCATACAATCCAGCAATTCTACTTATGGTTATTTTTCTGAAGAATAAAAAAAAAATTAATTTGAAAGATATATTCATTCATATGTTCATTGCAGTATTATTTATAGTAGCCATTATATGGAAGGATCCTAAGTGTCCAGCAATAGATGGGTGAATAAAGAAGATGTGGTTTATAGGATCAAGGGAATATTTTTTAACCATAAAAAAGAACAAAGACTTATCATTTGTGATAACATGGATGGACCCAGTTGGTATTAGGCTAAGTGAAATAAGTCAGACAGAGAAAGACAAATACCATATGATTTCACTTATGTAGAATCCAAAAAACAAAACAAATGATACAAGAGAGAAACAGACTCTTAGGTACAGAAAAGAAGCTGGTGGTTGCCAGAGGAGAGGTGTGTAGGTGTTTGGGCAAAGTAGAAGAAATGGGTTGCTGGGTAAAAACTTATAGTTACACAATAAATGAGTGATGCAGATGAAATATACAGCATAGGGAATATAGTCAATACTATTGTGATAACTGTGGTGATAGATGGCAACTAGACTTACTTTGTAATGTGTAGAAACAGCAAATCACTGCATTGTGCACCTGGAACCAACATAAAATAATAGGGGAATTATACCTCAATTAAAAATATAAAGAACACATACAGCTCAGAAAAAAAAACAAACAAAAACAATCTGGGTAAAATACTGGAGTGGGTAGCCTTTTTCTTCTCCAGGGGATCTTCTGAACCCAGGGATCGAATCCAGGTCTCCCGCATTGCAGGTGGATTCTTTACCAGCTGAGCCTCAAGGGAAGGCCCCAAACTGGGCAGGGCAGCTAAATAAGACGTTTTTCCAAAAAAGATATACATATGGCTAACAGACATGTGCACAGGTACTCAGTATCACTAATCCAGCTTTCCCACTTTGGGCTATTCAAAGACTATGAAAACATTAGTTTGAAAAGATACAAGTACACCTCTGTTCACAATGGCATTATTTACCATATCCAAGATAATGGAAACAGCAGAAGTACCCTTCAGTGGGTAGATTAATGGATAAAGAAGGTATGGTATGTATATACAATGTAATACTACTCATCCATTAACAAGATGAAATCTTGCCATTTCTGACAATATATGTGGACCTGGAGGATATTATGTTAAGTGAAATATGTGAGATGAAGAAAGACAAGCATCATATAGATTTCATTTCAATGTGGAATATAAAACAACCAAACAAAGCCTACCAAATAAAGAAACCAAACCAAAGGAAAACAAACATGAAGATTTAGAGAATAGATTTGTATTTACTAGAGAAGAAGGAGATGAAGGAATAGATGGTATCAACCTTATGGTGAAGGAAGGAAACTAAATTTTTGGTGGTGAGTATGCTGTAGGGTATACAGAAATGGAAATATAATGTATGTATGAAACATGTAATGTATAAGTCAGTATTATCTCAGTTATTTAAAATTGAGATTTAGTAATCTGTAACAGTTCCTAATTTATATATGTCAGATATTATGAAACAATGCTTTATTATGAAATAATGCTCTTTTAAAATTAAAAGACATACCAAGGCTTCTTTATGATTAGATTTATGAAGGTGCAACTATTAGGTGAGTCATGTCATTTCTGGGTGGGTTCACACACATCAGAATGAATAAACTGATATAAGCATAAAATCATGAGTTTATACTGAAAGTTATATTTCTAAACATTTTATATAAGAGACTTGAACATCTGCTGATTTTGGTTTCTGCAGAGGTCTTGGAAACAATCCCCCTTAGATACTAAGGGACAAGCAGCCATTGAACAGAATGAGATGGGGAAATCTATGTTTGAAATGGAAGTTGGCCATGATCTATTCTTAAATGAAAAGATCTATTGCAGAAACTTTTATGTACCTGAGTCTACTTCTATAAACAAATATTTCCTTCTAAAATCTATCCCAGTTTATGTGTATGTGTATTATAGGGATATACCTAACATTGTTAATAATTTATATTTTTTGGAAGAATTGGGAAGGGGCCACTTTCACTTTTTATTATTATTCCTCTGTAAAGTTATATTTTATTATTTATTGACTTAAACTGATCAAGTTCACTGAAGTTGATCATTCAGTGAGAGTTAATAAATCAGGACATTTTAAATTGAATAGAGGATGTTCTTCATAGATTCTATTGTAAAGGATGACCTTTCAAAAGATAGGTTTTTATTGAGTCAGTACTTTCAAATGGCTTAAATCTGTAATAGTGTATCATTTTCCTGTGAATGCTGTACCAAATAACCACAAGCAGAGGGGTTAAAACCATACGAATGTACTCTCTTACAGTTCTGGAGGCTAAAAATCTGAAATCAAGGTATGTGCAGACAGTCTAGGGGAAAATCAGTTGTTTGCTGTGTCCAACTTTTGGTGGTTGCTGGCATTCCTTGGCTTGAGACCTCATTACTCCAATTGCTGTGTCCATCTGTGTCTTTTCTGTATGTGTGTTTCAAAATTCCCTGGGCCTTTTTCTTATAAGGACACTTGTCATTAGATTTAGGATGCACCTGGATGATTGTCTCACGTCTTTAAGAAATCATTTTTTCCAAATAAAGTAACATTCATTGGTCCCAGAGATTAGTACAGGAACATATCTTTTGGGGTACCACCATTCAGACTACTACAAAGAGATGGATATTTAAATTACATTTTATAAGCTGGAAAAAGAAAATTCTTAATTTATTTGCAACATATAAATTTCAAAAACTTCAACACCAAGCATTTTATATTTAAGGTGTATCTTAAAGAAATGATGATTAGAATTATTAATTCATATTTATTGACTGAGATATATACATGAGGGAATATTTCACTCTTTTGTAAAAAATTCATTTTTATTTACTTATTTCATTTAGTATTTCATTTCACCTGCTAGGAAGATAATGCTCAAAATCTTTCAAGCTAGTCTACAGTATGTGAACTGAACTGAGAACTTGCAGATATACAAGCTGAATTTAGAAAAAGCAGAGGAACCAAAAATCAAATTGCCAACATCTGTTGGATCATAGAAAAAGCAAGAGAATTCTGGAAAAACATCTACTTCTGCTTCATTGACTACACTAAAGCCTTTGATTATGTGGATCACAGGAAACTGGAAAATTCTGAAAGAGATGGAAATACCAGACCACCTGATCTGCCTCTTGAGAAACCTGTATGCAGGTCAGGAAACAACAGTTAGAACTGGACATGGAACAACTAACTGGTTCAAATTTGAAAAAGGAGAATGTTAAGGCTGTATATTGTCACCCTGCTTATTTAACTTCTGTGCAGAGTATATCATGAGAAATGCCAGGCTGGATGAATCACAAGCTGGAATCAAGATTGCAGGGAGAAATATCAGCAACCTCAGATATACAAATAACACCATTCTTATGGCAGAAAGCAAAGAGGAACTAAAGAGCCTCTTGATGAGGGTGAAAGAGGAGAGTGAAAAAGCTGGCTTAAAACTAAACACTCAAAAAATGAAGATCGTGGCATCTGGTCCCATCACTTCATAGCAAATAGATGGGGAAACAATGGAAACAGTGAAAGACTATTTTCTTGGGCTCCAAAATCACTGTGCATGGTAACTGCAGCCGCAAAATTAAAAGGTGCTTGCTCCTTGGAAGAAAAGCAATGACAAACCTAGACAGTGTATTAGAAAATAGAAACACTTTGCCAACAGAGGTCTGAATAGTCAAAGCTATGGTTTTTCCAGTAGTCATGTACAGATGTTAAAGTTGGACCATAAGGAAGGCTGAGCTCCGAAGAATTGATGCCTTCTAATTGTGGTGCTGGAGAAGACTCTTGAGAGTCCCTTGGACAGCAAGGAGATCGAACCAGTCAATCCTAAAGAAAATCAGTCCTGAATACTCATTGGAAGGACTGATGCTGAAGCTCCAATACTTTGGCCACCTGATGCAAAGAGCTGTCTTGTTGGAAAAGACCCTGATGCTGGTAAAAACTGAAGGCAGGAGGAGAAAGGGATGGTATGGTTGGATGGCATCACTGATTGATGGACTTGAGTTTGAGCAAAGTCCGGGAGATGGTAAAGAACAGGGAAACCTGGCCTGTTGCAATCTGTGAGGTCACAAAGAGTTGGACACGACTTAGCAACTGAACAGCAGTGCTTAATTTAGTAGCATATTTTAAGTGACTGCCATTTTTTATTTTAGGCCTCTTCTATTTTCATTTTAATTTTTGGAGAATTGTTATGCTATTAAATGGTAACGTGTATGCTTACAGGTGCTAGAAACAAATAGGTATTTGTCATAATGACCTGTGATAATTGAAGTAGGTTTTCATTTTTAAAGTTTTGAATAAATGGTATTAATTTAAATAAATTGTGAGTAAATCATAAAATATCATTTTAAAACATATTAAAATTGTCATTTTTTTTTAAAATTTTGAATTTATTTTTTTAACTGAAGGATAATTGATTTATAGAATTGTGTTGGTTTCTGCCAAACATCAGCGTGAATCAGCCATAGGCATATATATGTCTCCTCCCTCCTCTTGCTCTTGAACCTTCCTCTCACCTCCTTCCCCATCCCACCCCTCTAGTTTTTACAGAGCCCTGGTTTGAGTTCCTTGAGTCATACAGCAAATTCCCATTGGCTAATTTTAATACAATATTAAACTTATTACTTACCAAGTGTTTCTTGACATCATTATTTTAAATTTTGACATAAATGGCAGATTGGAGAAAAATGATGGCAATGTATTTTGCGTTGAAAATTCTCTTTGGGCATAAATAGTCTCAGGGAGTAAGTTTTTTCTTATTGTTAAAAACTATGTGTTTCCAATATGTACAATTGGAAAATGTCAACAAATTAAATAATAAAAATCTTTTCATCTTGCAGACACCTTCCTTCAGTGAGCTCCATGTGAGGAGCATGTTAGAAATATGTAGCTTAGGGTATTTTGGCTATTAGCTGTAACCTTTGAGGAAATTCCCTTTATTGGTTGGTGAATTTAATTCTTTTCTTATAACCCTGAAGGCTTGTTTTTAAAAAGTTGAACTATATAGATCACTTACTGTATGAGTTTCAGAAGAAGGCATTTTTAAGGATCATTATCTTTTGGAGATATTTTCCAGAATAGAAATTTATTTTCTACAGTGCTTTAGAAGGAAAGAATCTAGTATTTATTTAGCATCTAACTTCATATGAAGCACATGATGGGTATTTCATTTATTCTTAGAACAACTCTAAAGATCAACATTTTTTTTAGAACAACTCTGTAGACCTTTTTTTTTTTTTAAATTTTAAGTAGGGAAGGCACCTGAGGCACAGGTAGATTGAATTAATCGCTTTGGATCCCACATTGATTAAATGGTGAGGCTGAGATATGCATCTAGTTCTGTCTCACTATAAAGTACTGATCAGACACCCCAAGCTATTCATAAAATGCCTTCTAATATTTGTTACCATAGCTCCCATTTTAAAGTAATATTTTTCATGTAAACTTAGAATTAAGTACCTGGTCTGGCATTGATCCTGGGAGGCCTGTGGCATGGCCTCTGCCAGCTCTGATGCCGTATCACAATAGTCAGTACATGGGACATTAGGCTTGAAGTGAGTCTTTCCTACTGATGTATGGTTTTATAGCTTTCACCTTTGTGCTGAAATAGAGAAGAAAGAAATATCAAATAATCTCATTTATGAGTTATTAAAAACTAATTTCAGCTCTGCTTCAGAATTTAAGAATGAGAATGTTGAGTTGGAAGAAGGACATATATTATAACCTCCAATGAAAGTAAAAATATCCAGGCTTTCATTGTATACTTTAAAAATATGTAAGGGCTTGGTTTACAAAAATGAATAACAACATAGTTAGATTTCCTTGCTGCTATTTCTTGTAATGTATCAATTATGGAATTTCAAATGAATATTTACAAATTTTTACTTGCTAGGGTGTAGTAATAATTGGTGGTGGTTTAGTTGCTAAGTCATGTCTGACTCTTGCATCCCTATGGACTAGCCTGCCAGGCCTCTCTGTCCGTGGGATCTCTAGGCAAGAATGCTGTAGTGGGTTGCCAACCCATTTACTGATTATTAAGTAAGTATAATAATTACTGAATACCAAATAAGCCTTCCAGGACTAATGTCTTCATGGATTGGATTATATATAGGAAAAATATTTAAGATATCTGAAAATGGATCATAAAAATAGAAGTTTGTGTTTTGTTATCACCTTTCTTCTTATAGTTGTTATCTTAAAATACCATGTTTATTTGTTTTGATGTCAGAGAAAAGCAACAGTTGAAGTGATGTTGAAAGTACCCTTTGTAATTATTCCACAACAAAAAAGTATTAGTCTCTAGTAATTTATATGTACTATATATAAATCTGTATTTCCAAAGAATGAATATAGGAGAGCATAAGAGAGAAAATTGTCTTTTGATATGCTTCAGTTTTTTTGTTTGTTTGTTTGTTTGGGTAAGAAATCTCTTGAAAGTGTGCTAAATGAGTTTCTTTTTTAAATCCTGAGTTATCTTTATAGCAAGCACAAATTTTAAAATTATAAATAGCTTATTTTATTTTTGATATATCTACTCTCCACCAGAAAAACCCAGTAAATGTTGGAAACATTTATTTTAAAGTGAGTTTAGTACATCTTTGGAGTCTTAGATTTTCCAGTAATAGGCTGATAATATTGTACTTGTAAAGCAAGGTTGTCATCTAGTGGTGTTTTCAAGTAGCACATCCTTCAGAATTAGCTCTCTAATACATCTTAAGCATTTTAAAGGAAATGCTTAACGAAACAATTCTAGGTTTCAATTTTTCAGAATTTAAGCACTTTTAAATATTTTACATTATATATGACTTTACAAAGGATTATCCCTAGAGACTTTCTTAAAATCTATATTTTGATCTTTAGTCTTGGGCCAAAAATTTCTTGTCTGGCCACTAAAATGTTGAAAAAAATTTTTTTTTTGAGTTTTTTTTTTGAAAGTCCCTTAGTCATGTCCGACTCTTTGCTACCCCATGGACTGTAGCATGCCAGGCTCCTCTATCTATGGAATTCTCCAAGCCAGAATACTGGAGTGAGTAGCTGTTCCCTTCTCCAGGGGATCTTTCCGCCCCAGGCTTTGAATCCAGGTCTCCCACATTGCAGGCAGATTCTTTACTGTCTAAGCCACCAGGGAATCCCAAGAACACTAGAGTGCATAGCATAACCCTTCTACGGGGAATCTTCCTGACCCAGGAGTTGAACTGGGGTCTCCTGCATTGTAGGTGGATTCTTTACCAGCTGAGCTACCAGGGAAGCTTGAGTAGTACAGATCTTAATCATGATGTATCAAGGCATTTCATAACACTTCAGATCTCTATGGAAATTACTTATTTAGGAAAAAAGATCCTTATGGAGTACTAAGTAGATTTTTTTTTTTTTTTTTTTTTACTTTTTACATAGTTATCCTTTCAGTTTTTGTGCAGGTTAATTTTATGAAATATTTGCAAATAAAATTTTAAGGTTGTAATGATTTTTTGCTTTTGGTGTTTTTATTTTTTTTTTATTTTTTTTAAATTTTATTTTATTTTTAAACTTTACATAACTGTATTAGTTTTGCCAAATATCAAAATGAATCCGCCACAGGTATACATGTGTTCCCCATCCTGAACCCTCCTCCCTCCTCCCTCCCCATTCCATCCCTCTGGGTCGTCCCAGTGCACCAGCCCCAAGCATCCAGTATGGTGCATCCAACCTGGACTGGCAACTCATTTCATACATGATATTTTACATGTTTCAATGCCATTCTCCCAAATCTTCCCACCCTCTCCCTCTCCCACAGAGTCCATAAGACTGTTCTATACATCAGTGTCTCTTTTGCTGTCTCGTACACAGGGTTATTGTTACCATCTTTCTAAATTCCATATATATGCGTTAGTATACTGTATTGGTGTTTTTCTTTCTGGCTTACTTCACTCTGTATAATAGGCTCCAGTTGCATCCACCTCATTAGAACTGATTCAAATGTATTCTTTTTAATGGCTGAATAATTTATTTTTTTAATATAAAAGTTTGAAAACATAGCATAGAAGAAATTAAGATAGATTTTCTTGTGTGTAGAAAAAATATTACTGTCATGTATTAGCTAAATGATCGAAATAATATACATTTGTGCATGAAAAGAATCATACAAACTAAAAACGAGATGCCTTTTTTTTTGTTTTTTTAAAGAAAGGAAAGAAAACATTTATTTTCTAAGAGGGCAAGAAAGTTAGACTTTGGAAGAACTGCCTGGCTAAAATATTTAGATTTAAAAGCTGCAAATTACCTAGACTACCAAGTTTACATTAGTCTGTCCATGAAAGAAAAAACATGTCTATGAAAGAAAAAACAGTAGCTTTCTCTTGTTTTCCAGAGGTCACACTGTATCTTCAGACACCAACATAGCAAATGCCAAGTATAAAATAGTTTACAGGAAATATTCAAGGTTTTCCTCAGCAGAGGCCAAACCCAGTCAAAGTGACCTTGTTATTTTTGTTTTATATCAGAGAGTTACATGTTTTCTTTGACTGTCATGTAGGAAGTTCTTAATCATATTGGAAGCAGGGCAGAATGTCACTTTTTGCTTCTCCAGGATCAGCGTGGAATTATGTTGCCAATGAATTTAACACTGGTATTCAGTTGGTTGGTTGAAATGAGCAGAAGTCTCTGTAGATCCTGTTTTCCAACTTCATCCTGAAGAAGCTGAGGCAGAGGTGTCCACTGACAGGCTCAATAGCATATCCCTCTGGGCCACAGTGTGCGGTTGGCAGCGGCTGTCCACTTCTCCAACCCTTCTGATCGAGATGCATTTTTCAAGATAGTTTATATTTGAATAAAATCAACCTTGTATTGGAAATAGTTTTCTGCATTGATTAAGATGAACACTAATGACTTATTACTTACAGCTATTTTAATACATGTTTTTATTCATCTGCCCATTTATAGATATATAACTCATAGAGAAAGTTAAATTTTAGCTAGTGTTGACTCAGGTCCTTATCGTAATTATTGGAATAAAGATTGTGGCATTCATTTTGGCAGAGTAGGTGGCCACTTTACCTAAAGAAGTATTAACAAACTGAAAGTGACAGAAGGTGGTACTTGTTTTTTAGGGAAATAAGATGGAAGACCTGTTTTTTTATATTCTGCCATTTAGTGTCATGGGATTCCCTATTCTCAATTACTTGTAGTAGGATTCTGATCCTTCTTTATGCTGTGCTTAAAGATTTAGTCGTGGAATCCCATAAAGTCATTGAACTTAATGCTAATGTATCAAGTTATATATTATGATTGGTGACTTCCCCCACCCCACTCCCTTAACGTATTTATAAATTGTATTAAGTGTATTGATTTAGTCTACACTGGGTTATTTGAAACAAATTGTGCACAAATTTTTATTGTTAACTAATCGGGGTCACAAAGAGTTGGACAACTTGGTGACTGAAAAAACGAATAAATCTTATTACTCAGTGTGGTGTGGTTCATAAATAGATGTTCATAAGCTATTTTCCTATGCCGTAGAGAAGGGAAACTAATTTATTATTTCAGTGTTTTTGACTATATACAGCAAAAGCCTATAAGAATAATAGCAAAACCAAAAATTTTCAGGAGACATGTTTTATTCCACTTACACTGTAGGCCTAGAAACAGGATAAGCAGAGTGAATACAGAGGCCTTTATTTGGGTAGTTTTTATAAAAAATATAAAAAATATTTTTTAATGTTCTGGGAGTTTGCAGTAGATTGGCCAAGTCTATATTTGCTAAAATGAAAGATAGCCTTTAATGTAAGTGATTTTAAAAATTACCTTTTATGTTTTATTCTTTTCTAACTCCATATTAGCTTGAATAATTGGGACTTACTCAAGCTAATATAGAGACAGAATGGGAATATATTAGAGATCAATAGAATGGGAAAGATTAGAGATCACTTCAAGGAAGTTAGAGATACCAGGGAAACATTTCATGCAAAGATGAGTACAATAAAGGACAGAAATGGTATGGACCCAACAGAAGCAGGAGATATTAAGAAGAGGTGGTAAGAATACACAGAAGAACTATACCAAAAAGATATTCATGACCCAGATAACCATGATGATGTGATCACTCACCTAGAGCCAGACATCTAGGAGTATGAAGTCAAGTGGGCCTTATTTAGGAAGCATCACTATGAACAAAGCCAATGGAGGTAATGGAATTCCAGCAGAGCTATTTCAAATCCTAAAAGATGATGCTGTGAAAGTGCTGCACTCAATATGCCAGCAAATTTGGAAAACTCAGCAGTGGTCACAGGACTGGAAAAGGTCAGTTTTCATTCCAATCTCAAATAAAGGCAATGGCAATGACAAAGAATGTTCACTCACCGTATAGTTGCACTGATTTCACACTTTAGCAAAGTAATACTCAAAATTCTCCAAGCTAGGCCTCAGCAGTAAGTGAACAAAGAACTGGAATCTTGGTGGCTCGGCAGAGGGACCAGAGATCAAATTGAAAACATTGTTGGATCATAGGAAAAGCAAGAGAATTCCAGAAAAATATCTGCTTCATTGACAGATAAAGGCTTTGACTGTGTGGATCACCACAAACTGTGGAAAATTCTTAAGGATCGAAATACCAGACCGCCTTACCTGCCTCCTGAGAAATCTGTTTGCAGGTCAAGAAGCAACAGTACAGCCAGACATAGAACAACAGAGTGGTTCAAAATTGGGAAAGGATTACATCAGGTGTGTATATTATCACCTTGCTAATATAACTTATATGCAGAGTACATCATGTAGAATGCTAGATTGGAGAATGTAGAAGCTGCAATCAAGATTTCAGGGAGAAATATCAGTAACAGCATATATGCAGATGACACCACCCTTACAGCAGAAAGCGAAGAGCAGCTAAAGAGCCTCTTGATGAAAGAGAGGAGTGGAAAAGCTCACCGTTCAAAAAACGAAGATCATAGCATCCGGTCCCATCATTTCATGGCAAATAGATGGGGAAGCAATGGAAACAGTGACAGACTTTATTTTCTTGAACTCCAAAATCATTGCAGACAGTAACTGTAGCCATGATAGATGTTTGCTCCTTGAAAGAAAAGCTATGACCAACCTAGACAGTGTATTAAAAAGCTGAGACATTACTTTGCCAACAAAGGTCCACGTAGTCAAAGCTATGGTTTTTTTCAGTAGTCATGTATGGATGTTAGAGCTGATTATAAAGGAAACTGCTGAAAAATTGATGCTTTTGAACTGTCGTGTTGGAGAAGACTCTTGAGAGTCCCTTGGACTGCTAAAAGATCAAAGCAGTCAATCCTAAAGGAAATCGGTCCTGAATATTCATTGGAAGGACTGATGCTGAAGCTCCAATCTTTGTCCAGTTGATGTGAAGACCTGACTCATTGGAAAAGACCCTGATGCTGGGAAAGATTGAAGGCAAGAGGAGAAGGGGACGACAGAGGATGAGATGGTTGGATGGCATCACCTACTTGATGGACATGAGTTTGAGTAAGCTCCAGGAATTGGTGATGGACAGGGAAACCTGGTGTGCTGCAGTCCATGGGATAAAAAAGAGTTGGACATTACTGAGTGACTGAACTGAATTGATGTGGACTGGTAGTCTCAATGTGATAGCAAGTAATCATGTATAGATGTATAGATCAGAGACTCCCAAAACCACATGTGGCTATGTAATTTGGGTTTTATTCAGAAACAGTTAATACTGTTCTGCATTATTCATTGTGCAGATGTGTCCTTTATTTTTGATTGAGTCCCTATCCATTTGGGAATAATATTTTCATTCTTGATTTTTTTCATTGCTATTTTAAAGAATTTTCATGCATCATCAGCCTACTTTGTATTTATGTGCAATACTAGATTCTCTCCTGGATTATCTTACAAATTCAATTCTCAGTTCAGACTTGAATGGGCATTCATTGCTTGGAATGGTAAAGATAGGTAGAGGGGAAGAAAACTTCAGTGCACTTTTTAAATTATTTTGGCCAATTAGACCATTTTTCCCCTAAGAAATATATGGAAATAATGAGGTAAAGATGAGTTCTTATATGTGCAGTTTGTGAAATATTTAGGCCAAAGTAAATGATTTGATGACAGCTCTAGTAAGAATATTGTTTCAGTGCATAATTATGTTTATTGCTCTCCAAGAGTCATAAAAAGTGACTTAAAATACACAATTGTTTTCCTCTTTTGCTTGAAAAGTGTGTCAGCCATGGGTAATGTATCATTTGAGAGACACCTATAGCACAACCCTGCATGTCAAAGACAACTTGAAAGTGTATAGGATCAAACAGGCAGATAACAGATATAAACTAATATGATTAGTACAAAGTATGTGTGTCACATGCAGACTGAAGCCTGTTTGGCTAGACACTGCTTTGCAAAAAACTTAAAGCTAAAAATGAGAATACCTGACAGTAGCTGCTTAACCTATCTTCATACGGATAGTCACTAGACCTGCCGCCTTTCATTCAGTTCAGTCGCTCAGTTGTGTCCGACTCTACGACCCCATGGACTGTAGCACGCCAGGCTTCCCTGTCCATTACCAACTCCTGGAGCTTACTCAAACTCATGTCCATGGAGTCGGTGATGCCATCCAAGCATCTCAACCTCGGTTATCCCCTTCTCTTCCCGCCTTCAGTCTTTCCCAGCATCAGGGTCTTTTCAAATGAATCAGTTTTTTGCATCAGCTGGACAAAATATTGGAATTTCAGCTTCAGCATCAGTCCTTCCAATGAATATTCAGGACCAATTTCCTTTAGGATGGACTGGTTGGATCTCCTTGCAGGCCAAGGGACTCTCAAGAGTCTTCTCCAACACCACAGTTCAAAAGCATCAATTCATACATGAATGCTGGAAAAACTATAGCTTTGACTAGATGGACCTTTGTTGGCAATATAATGTTTCTGCTTTTCAACATGCTCTCTAGGTTGGTCATGCCTTTTCTTCCAAGGAGCAAGTGTCTTTTAATTTCATGGCTGTAGTCACCATTTGCAGTAATTTTGGAGCCCCCAAAAGAAAATCTCTCACTGTTTCCACTGTTTCCCCATGTATTTTTCATGAATTGATGGGACCAGATGCCATGATCCTAGTTTTCTGAATGTTGAGTTTTAAGCCAACTTTTTGACTCTTCTCTTTCACTTTCATCAAGAGGCTTTTTAGTTCTTTGCTTTCTGCCATAGGGTGGTGTCATCTGCATATCTGAGGTTATTGATATTTCTCCTGGTAATCTTGATTGCAGCTTGTGCTTCATTCAGCCTAGCGTTTCTCATGATGTACTCTGCATTATAAGTTAAATAAGCAGGGTGACAATATACAGCCTTGATGTACTCCTTTTCTTATTTGGAATCAGTCTGTTGTTCCATGTCCAGTTCTAACTGTTGCTTCCTGACCTGCATACAGATTTTCCAAGAGGTAGGTCAGGTGGTCTGGTATCCCCATCTCTTCAAGAATTTTCCACAATTTGTTGTGATCCACACAGTCAAAGGCTTTGGCATAGTCAATAAAGCAGAAATAGGTGTTTTTCTGGAACTGTCTTGCTTTTTCGATGATCCAACATATGTTAGCAACTTGATCTCTGGTTCCTCTGCCTTTTCTGAATCCAGCTTGAACATCTGGGAGTTCATGGTTCATGTACTATTGAAGCCTGGCTTGGAGAAATTTGAGCATTACTTTGCTAGTGTGTGAGATGAGTGCAGTTGTGCGCTAGTTTGAGTTTGAGCATTCTTTGGCATTGCCTTTCTTTGGGATTGGAATGAAAACTGTCTTCATACAGATAGTCACTGGAGCTACCCCCTGTAGGTGGACATACACTGTTCAGTTTGTCGCTGCTCTCCTCATTACATGTACATCATAGTCAGCGGTTAAGTTCAACTCAAGGGTTTTACCTACTTTCATAGGAATGAATAAAGGAAAATTGGTGCTCTTTTCCCTTGCGGTTTGTAATCCACTTACTGGTAATGGTGGCCCACTATCTGGATGTAATAAATGATATTAAACAATAGTATTTGTTCTTATCACACTTCCCTGTCAGTTGAGATTCTTGAATTGTAGTTTGGGCATGTCTGTTTTATATGTCCAAGTAACTTTAGAACGTGAGGTGAAGATAGTTTTAGTAGTGAGACCATTCTTATTTAAATATATATTCAGTACTTGTAATAGGAAACAACCTCTCCCCCAAATTGGTGGATAATAATTAGTTTTAAAGCTTTTACTTCTGAAGTAACAAGAGTTGCTCAGGATTACAAATTAAATGACTCTGAGAAAGACAGGATTTTAACATCTATTTATGAAACAAGAAGCACTTTGCAAAATCTTTTTTTAAAAATTTTGAGTGTTTATTAAGCTGTGATTTAAAATGGAATTATTTGGAGGTAAAATTAAGGAGAAATCTTAGTATATTTTGTAGTATGCAGAAATTTAGCCTTTTACTGCCTTGCTTGTCAATAAAATTTTATTTCGATGTGTTTTTAGCTCAGAATAGTAATGAGTGGTTTTGCACTAAAATCTCTACCAGAGGAGAAGAAAAAGTTGTGCCTCTGGGCTGTTTTAGTAAACAGGAGCTCTCCAGGGTTTGTTTCCTCTTTAAGGTTTTGCCCTTGGGTGTAAGTGTTCAGAGATCGCCTGTGGAAACTGATGATGATTCTCTCCCGTTACGGTCCATGTACAGATGTGCACAGGGATCAGGTCTGGCATGCCTGTTCTGATTTGCAGTGCTTTTCCCCCAGTGACCACATTAAGGCTGGTGGGTTTTGTGTTGTTTTGTTCTTCTTTCAGTTACTGTGGTATTGTGGTGAATCTTGAATCTGATTTGGGCATTACACTTTGCTTTTATCACTTGTTTTATTCACTGATGATACTGGCATCTTTAAATGTTTACAAAAACAAAAGATGAATTTGCAAATCTCAAGTTATGTGAAAATGGTCCATTATTGACAGAAGGATCACCAAGATGTTACTAGGGAGACCTGTGAATGGGGTCTCCTGTTTCTTGATAATTATAGAGTAAAGGTGTAAGGCTCAAGTCCTCTTATTTTTAAAAAATATTAAGGGTGAGGAAGGAAGACTTGTAAAACTTGGAAATTGAGACTGAGCTGTATTTTATAATTTCTTATATTCAGGAAGCCTACAGGCTTCCCTTTTTATATTTTATGGGATAGGTATTTTTTCATTGTTGTAACAATTTTTTAATTGTTAGTTAATATTAGTTTCCTGATTTTTTTACCATGGAAACTAGAACTATTCTTGTTTAATAAATCAATACTTTGGAGGCACTGATTTAATTTGCCTAATTGTGCTTTTTTGTGTGTGTTGATAAAATGCCTAGTTGATTATGAAATTGGTATGTATAGATGTTGGCTTTTGTTTATGAGAACAGAGTTACATTTCTGATATTAGCATTATTTGGTGATGGACAGGGAGGCCTGGTGTGCTGCGATTCATGGGGTCACAAGGAGTCGGACACAACTGAGCGACTGAACTGAACTGAACTGGAAAGCAGTGTGATTCCCCTGGAGGAGGAAATGGCAAACTACTCCAGTATTCTCTGGAACATCGCATGGATAGAGGAGCCTGGTGGGCTACAGTCCATGGGGGTCACAAAGAGTCAGATAAGACTTGGCACGCTCACACAATGAAAAGACTGCTACACTGAGAATCAGGACGCATTTTTAACTTTACCTTACTTAGAAGTTAGAAGTGTTGGTCACTCAGTTGTGTCTGACTCTTTGCGACCCCATGGACTGACTATATAGCCCGCCAGGCTCTTCTTTCCGTGGGGTTCTCCAGGCATGAATACTGGAGTGGGTTGCAATGCCCTTTTCCAGGGGATCTCCTGGTCTCTGACTTTGCAGGCAGATTCTTTACCATCTGAGACATCAGGATATTTTAGGGCAAAGTTTAGGTTAATATCTTTGAAAAAAGAGGCATTTTTTTCTTCACCTGTAAAGCTAAAGAGTTAAACTTTGAATACTTTTTAAGATTATTTCCAGTTTATCTGACATCCTGTAAGCTTTTAATTCTAAAAAGTTGCCTTTCTAGAAGATGAAGTATTTTATTAGTCATTGTATATTATTTCCCCACTGTAAGAATTTTGAAAGCTGTGTTTCTGTAACTACTCAGTCAGTGTTTAATATAGTACCCATATCCCTCTATATACTTTTGCTTCCTAAAATTGATCACAGCCTATACTGACCTCTCATCTCTTCCCCATTTTCCAATCAGAATGTCCCAGGATGTGTTTTATATTTTTTTTACTTCATGGAGATGCCCTTTCTGTGCATTCTTTTCCATTCCCTAGCCACTTTGAGCTCCTATAACATTTTGTTTATAGTTATTTTGGCCTTGTATGGTAGCTATTTATGTGTTATGTTATGCTTTATATGAGACTGTAAATGCTTTAAAGGAAGATATTTATTTTTCATCATCTTATTACTGATTCACACACATAGTTCTTTTCATACAAATCATGGGTTAATTAATATTTGTAGAACTAAATTTGTAAGATGGTTAGTGCCAGATACAGTCAGTGGCTGTGAATGGTGAAAAATCATCAGGGTAATAAGGAAGTGAACTTACTCATTCTGAATTAAAGCAGTGTTTCCACCATCTATGCTGCCAGCAAACATTTGTATTCCATGGTCACTCATGTACAATTTATTCCAGCCTCCTAACCATTTATTCTTAGTGACACATCTAAATACTTAATGCTTTTTTTCCTCTCTCTGTAACCCACTTGACTCCTGGCCTTCATTCATCATCGTAGTTTAGCACTGCCTTAGCAATGGCACCCCACTCCAGTACTCTTGCCTGGAAAATCCCAGGGACGGAGGAGCCTGGTGGGCTGCAGTCCATGGGGTCGCTAAGAGTCAGACATGACTGAGCAACTTCACTTTGACTTTTCACTTTCATGCATTGGAGAAGGAAATGGCAACCCACTCCGGTGTTCTTGCCTGGAGAATCCCAGGGACGGGGTAGCCTGGTGGGCTGCCGTCTATGGGGTCGCACAGAGTCGGACATGACTGAAGCGACTTAGCAGCAGTAGCAGCAGCAGCAAGCTTTTAATAGTGTCTAATTTTTTTAAACACATTCTTGCTTTGATTTTTATATACTTCCCTTTCTTTTACCTCCTTGATCTTATTCATAGGCTTATCAGCTTTAATTTTCTATTGCTTTTTGTACTCTATTTTTATTTCTTTTTGCTTGCTCTTTTACTTTTGAGAAATTCATCCTTTATTTCTTAAAGGCAAATGCTCTTTGATTACTGTCTTCAGGTAAAGGTGTCTTAGAATCAGACTAAGGTTGGGAGTTGATGGTGGAATTGCTGACCATCAACTCTGGAAGAGCCAAAGTTAGCTCTGTTAGACTAGTACTCCTGTATCTTTTCAGTGGGAGAATGTCTGTGGTCGCAATGCCAGCACCAGAGTATGTAATACTGATTACAAAAGGTGCCAAATTTTAATGGGCATTTTTACTGGTGGACTTTTGTGGGGGGGTGATGGTTGTGTTGGGTGTGGGTGAATTGGTAGAGCTGATTCCCTCCCAGCCTTTGGATTAAATAATTTTTCACCCTTCAGTTAATTATTGCTACAGATGAATGGTTGGTTTGGACTGAATAAAAGAACAAAGGGCAATAAGACAATGAGTAAAAAACTGAAAAGAGACAGGAAAAGTAAAAGATGTAAGGTAAAAAGTTGCCTAACTTTGTGCCACTTGAAATCAATAGTGTTTATTGAAGATTCTTAGGAACATTATGTTAGACAAAGGGGAGTTGAAAAGATAATGTGAGAAAGTATCTGAGAGGAAAGTTTTGTTGGATTAAATTTAAAACTATGCTGTTTTTAGTTCTATTTTTATAGCACATGTCAATCTCTAAGAGTTTACTCTGTAACTAAATATTTAAGTTGGATATTGTATTTGTGTAACAGGGAAGAGGAGCTTATTGATTCTTTAAGAAGCATATTGATGTTTAGATAGCTTTTCTTAGAAAGCATATGGATACTTTTATTAACATAATATCCCTTTAAAGACATAAAAGGAAAAATATGCATTCTCCATCCTGTTCTATCAGAGGTGGTAAACAGGGAGTATCCAGGACTCTCTGGTATTTGCAGTAGAAACATTGTATAGTAGAGAACAAAACTACTTGTAGACTTAAGAAAGTAATTTTGGTTAACTTTGATTTTAGAAAATATTAAGCCATTTATTTTATTTTAACAGGTATCTTTCAGATGAAGGCATTGAAGCTTGTACAAGTTCTCCTGACAAAGTCAATGTAAATGACATCATCCTGATTGCTCTCAATGTAGGTTTTATTTATTAACTTATAAACATTTAGAATCTGGAAGCTATATTTATGAAAAATATCTCATAGAATAAACTGGCTCTTATAAAGTGGAGAACGTCTTTCATTTTTATTGTCCATTTCAAGTTGCAGTGATGTTTGTTGAATTTGGTAATCTTATATAAGCCAATTATTAGAAATATATATTTCTTTAATGTCTATTATATGAAATCAGTGAAAAAGGGAAAAGTGCAATTAAAACTTTTTCACCTTATGATCAGTTATAGAATTTCATTACATTTATAGTAGCTATGTAATAGCAGTAAAAACTGATCATATTCATAGAAACAAATTGATATTGAATTTACATACAAACTAGCTAGGTTACAGCTTCTTGACAGTTGTATTTTTTATTTTGAAGTAACTTTTCCTGTTGATCAAAGTAGTATATACTGTACAGTATGACTACTTCAGAAAATACAGAAAAATAAAATAAGAAAGCCCAATAATTACTGTTAATGTTTTGATGCATTTTTCTTCCCTAGCTCTCTCCCTTTACCAATCTGTATAGCAGTGTCTTTTTTATAATTGAGATTGACTTTTAGAATTTTTTTGAAGAGTTATAAAAATTGTTTGAAGTACAGATGTGATTAAATGAATATTCTTTTTTCAATCTTGTGGTTACCCTAGTGGGAATTTTTTTCTTACCGCCTTTACAATCACAGTCTATTAAACAATGAAATTTATATGCTATGTTATATAATCAATGAAATTCAGAAGAGAATTACTGTCTGACAAATCCATTATGTCACTGCAAAGTAGGTTTAGCATAAAGCAGAAAGGGTGGCAACTGATAAGAACATATGAAATATAAATTAATATATAACTATAACTTTTTCTTTTCCAATTACTTAAATTTTTATTTATATAATTAAATGTGAATTTAAACATAGAATTTAAACATAAATTCTTACAGTTTTATTCAGTAAGACAAACAGGTTTTTTAGAAATTATGTGTGTTATCCATGACTACAGATGGGGATATTTATTAGTCATTTTATCTTTCCTTGACTTGCACCCAAATTAGTGAATTTTATTTTCAGGAAATGTTACAAAGAATCCCAGTTTATTTCTTTGTTCACTAAAAGCAAAAGACCTAAATAGGAAAAAGGCTTTGTGACAGTCTTCTCTTCTTATGATATTTATATATGTAGGTAAATAGCATTGAGTTATCTAAAAATTGGGTAACAAACTAAATAAAATAAGTCAACACAAAGTATTTGACCTGGTATACATAAGACGTACATGATGATTATTAGTGAATTAACTTGTCTTTATAATTTTCTTTAAAATATATAAATACTCCAGTCCAAAGCTCTCATGCCGTGTAATAGAATTAAAGAAATACTTTTAATAAGGATGAAGTCTATACCAGACAAGTAGTCTAATTTTCAGGTTCATAAACTTTGAAGTAAAATCAGTCACATACAGTATTTCTGTTGAAATTTTTTAACTTTTGAGTGATTGCAGGATGTTAATCCCTAATTGAGAAAGACTTGTATTATTAATTTTTATATATAACTTACTACATATTGGGAGAATAATCCATGCACAAGCTTTCTTACCTTCTCTTCCTCCTGTGGGGAACACACTAAATTTGTTCTTTTATCTAGCAGTGAACAAAGCAATAGTATGTATGTAGAGTGTTTCCTGCCCAGGAAAGTCCATTAGGCTTTTATCGGGCTGTTCAAAAAGGTACTCTCAGCCTAGAATGAAACAAAATTCTAGACATCTCCCCTTGAAAGCAGGTGTTTACCATATCACATTGTTAATACAAATAATTTAGGCTGTGGGCCACATTTTCAGTTAGGGAATGGTTCTGGTACCAAGTTCCCAGATGCCAGCTTAGGGCCAACTTTGTAAGTGGGCCCTTCTAAAGGTAGCAGCCTTAGAGGTGCTATGTAAGTCTTTTTAGCATGGATTAGTATGTTGAAAGGTGGGAGGTTTCTTAATTTTTACTCTGTAGAATGAGGAGTAAGGATTTAAGAATAATATAGAAATTCAGCATGGAGTTTTGAATTCCTGCGTTATTCAGAGCAAAATTAAGTGATAGTCTAGTCTTAAATTACTAAATAATGTGTAATAGTAAAAATTTTAAAAGATTATTTTAAAATTTCTTTTAATATTCTGTATAGTATAAAATGCTTTGCCAAATAGATGCTCTGCTGAACTTATTTGAGGAAATAAGTCAGGAATGTTGTTTGTGTGTGCACACATGCATCTTATAGGTTAAATATTTCTCCTGAATAATTAGTTATTCACTATAAATGCATTTTTGGACCCAGCTATTCTAGTGATCCTGATATAATGGCATCTGAATCATAGAATTAACTTTGATTTTAGGATGTTTAAAGATTTGGTAGGTCATTTTCATCTTGCTAAAAGAACAATGAAATAATCTTCCTTATATGTGTGTATGATACTTTAAAAGTTCTGTGAACTTTGAATACATTGTTCCTTTCAGTATGACAACAACTTTGGAAGATAGAATTGTTAATATATTTTCGATTTTACAGAGGAATAAATTATCCGGATTTAGAGAATTCCTGATATGTCATATTAGTTATAGTATACAGTAAATTGAAGTTTAGAATTTTAGTCTAGTGCTCATTTCTATAATACTTTATATAAATGCCTCATTTTATTTTACATTTTATAATTAGTGATAAAATCAGAAATGAAGGACCATGATGTATCATAAAATTTGTATATATTCTGTTTCTTTTATGTGTTTAAATATTTCATCTTTTCTGTGACTTTCAAAATAGTGATTTTTTATGAACTTAGTTGTATTATTTACTTGTTACATGCATTCAGATAATAACAGTATGCGTGTTTTATATTCACTAAACATTATAGCTAACGCTCATTAAATGCTTATTCTTTGTAAGTCATTGTGCTTAGTGCTTCACATGTATTATTTAATCTTCAAAACAGTGAAATGCCAGGATAAGAATTTTTTCCCCATATATTGCTTAGTATTGTCAAAGTAAAAATGTGTGCAACTTGAGGTTTGGTTTATAGTTCTTTCACTCTTATTGGAGACTGTACAAAGGATAAATCTGAAACATTGTTAAATATTTGGATATGGGGTTTAGTTTGCCTGGCAGTTCCATTCAGTGAATTGTACTTTAGGAATGATCCTTGCATTACATTGAGAAATAAAAGTCATGGTAGTAAAAAGACTGGAAAGCATCTGTGAGGGTTGTATAACATGTATTCTTGTTTCTTAAGCTGACTGTATGTGGATATTTCAAGTGAAGTTATATTATTGTAGGTGTTCAAAGGCAATGGCACCCCACTCCAGTACTCTTGCCTGGAAAATCCCATGGACAGAGGAGCCTGGTAGTCTCCAGCCCATGGGGTCGCTAAGAGTTGGGCACGACTCAGCGACTTCACTTTCACTTTTCACTTCTATGAATTGGAGAAGGAAATGGCAACCCACTCCAGTGTTCTTGCCTGGAGAATCCCAGGGACGGCAGAGCCTGGTGGGCTGCTGTCTATGGGGTCGCACAGAGTCGGACACGACTGAAGCGACTTAGCAGCAGCAGCAGCAGCAGCAGGTGTTCAAAGAAGACTATCCTATTTCTCTATGTGTTATCCTTTTATAAATAATACAGTAATTGTAATCATCTATTGATAGTATTTTTGCCTTAAGTCTAACATAAATTTCTCCCTTATAATTTCTGTGATTGAATGCATTCTGAGTCTCTTTTCTCTTGCTCTTGAGACAATGAAGAGCTCTGTTTACTATTATTTAAGGAATTAAAAAAAAGTACAAATTTAGTTATTGAACTAACCTCACTGTCTTAAGCATCAAGATAATTTCTTAGCTTAAATAATTAGGCCTTTTTCATGAGTAGTATTTAGTTTTCTTCTGAATAAATTTCTTACTATTCCTTTAGTTTTCACTTCTTAAAGAAGACTGAATCCTTAAAAATTTTATGTAGACTGTGTGTGTAGTTGAAGTTTTATTTTTGCATCAGAAATGCTATAGCTTTGTTTATCTTAGTCCTTTTTATGTTTAGCTTTGGTTTGTTGAGTAATATGTACATCTGGATTTTCGTGTAGTCAGTCTTTTGTTCACCAGCTTCTATTTCTGAAATTTGTTTAATAAGCAAATGAAATGTTTTTACTACAGTACAGTCTTACTGTGACTTCCTGCTTTTGTAGTAAAGAATATTCTCTGGGATATTTGTATGTTATGTAGCTTTATGTTAGGAGTATCACAGCCTATAGAGTACTGTACTTTCATGTCTCTGCATATCAAAGTTATATAGAATTTAGTTGTCGAAAATATACTCTATTTGTTCAAAGTAGTCATTTGGTTTTGGATTGTGACATTAATTTCTTACTAAGTCTATATAGTTTACATAAAATCAAGTTTTAGATTTTAATAAAAGGGTACCCAGAGAAATATGACCAGATGTAAGTAAGGCCTTATATATTACTGTTCAATTTACTGGTGTACTTTAAACAGTCTATATATGGGACTGAAAATGGTTGATTTTTACATATATAGATCTCATAATCAGTTGAAATACAAGCTACATTTAACATATAGTTAAATTCTGTTACTCAGACCTTAACTAATTTTGTCTTTTGTTTGTGAGTGAGATTAGATTTAGAGTCATTTTTCTCTAATTTTATTTTAATAATAATATTTTTATTTTAGACAGACTTGAGAACAATTGGCAAGAAATTCCTCCCCAGTGACATCAATGGTGGAAAGGTAGAAAAGGTAAAGAAAAATGTTAACTTCCTAAATTATGTTAAGTACAATAAATATGAACATCTACTAAATTACTGGAATTATTTTTTGTCAAGGAAGACTACAACTTCAAAATATTTTGGAGGGAACAAGTCACAAAGTTATCATTTGAGTGACTTCCTATATATATGGAAAATTATTAAAATGAACTTTTAAACTTTTGGTGACTTTTCAACATTTAAAAAATACTTTTGTCTTAGGAATTATAACTGTGACACACTTATTTACGTGTGAGACTTACCAGATATTGGAACTCAGAGGACCTTTTTGTATCTTTTTATATTAGTATCTGTTACCATATTTATTTAATGAACTTATTGATATAGGAGTATAAGATTGTGAGAGAATGTTAGAAACAGTTTGGCAAAGCTGTGCATTTGGTTACTGCTATCATTTTTCATAACTTATGTATTTATGTTATGAATTTTTTCAGTGATTTTTTGAAATACAAGGATACAGTTTTTGGATTTTAGATGCCAACTAGTCAGTCTTTTGGAGAAGGCAGTGGCACCCCACTCCAGTACTCTTGCCTGGAAAATCCCATGGACGGCAGAGCCTGGTAGGCTGCAGTCCATGGGGTCGCTAAGCGTGGGACACAACTGAGTGACTTCCCTTTCATTTTTCACTTTCACGCATTGGAGAAGGAAATGGCAACCCATTCCAGTGTTCTTGCCTGGAGAATCCCAGGGACGGGGGAGCCTGGTGGGCTGCCGTCTGTGGGGTCGCACAGAGTCGGACGTGACTGAAGCGACTTAGCAGCAGCAGCAGCAGTCAGTCTTTTACTTCTTATTCATTTATATTCAATTTCTTATTTTTATTTGAAAATAATGCAAACTGTGTCAATCAAAAATTTTTATATGCTGTTGCTCACTTTTTGAATTATTAATGAACATCTTTATAATTTGAAATACTTCGAATGTGTATGTTTTGAGTTTGAGTAAGTATTCTTATCATTTTAATACTCATGTATTTAAGATAGTTGCTATACCTTAGATATTTTAAATTTTAGATAATTTCAAAAGGTCTATAATGTATCAACATTTTTCACATTTTCTAAATGTTGGTCCTCATATGTGATAGGTGGTAATCATTTAGCTGGAAAGAGAACAAGAGTTTATAATCTGCCCTAGCTTTTGAATCAGATACTCAAGAGAAGAGAGTTCTACAGACTCGTCAGCAATTCATTTTAATGTTTAACAATATTCTGTGTAAGCGAATTTAATTGTATTTTGATCTAAATTTCTTATATTGCAACTTAAGTCCGTAATATCTTCTTTATCGTCCCTCAGGGAAATGGAGAACATCTGGTTACCTTCCCTTGTGAATAATTCTTCATATACTTGAATCTTGTAAATGTCACTGCTACAGGTTTCTTTTTGTTAAAACCATCTATCTTGGTTCCTCTGTTTATTCTGTCTCAGGCGTTCTATTCATCGTCATTGCTCTTCTCAGAGTCCTCTCCAGTTCCTTGCATTTCATTTTCTGGTTGTGGTAGTAGTTCTGACCTCAGTGTGCATCAGAGTCATCCTGAGGCCTGCCCTGCTACAACACAGAGTGCCAGCTTCCCACCTCACCCACTGCCATGTTTCTGACTCCATTGAACTGGGAAAGAGCCTGAGAATTTGTACTTTGAACAGGTTTCTGTGGGATGTTGATTCAGCCAATCTGGGAAACATACTTAGAAAACCTCTAGGGTGTAGAACTCCAAATTAGGCAGCAGTCTTGGACAGGTCTGATGAATGCAACAATTCCTCACAGAAGAAGTAACTAGTATCAAAGCAGTGCCTGTGTATCCTTATACTAGTCTATTTAAGAAAACTAGCATTCTGGATTATTGATTTTCCATTTTTTCTTTTTCTGTCTTTAAGGACTCTCAGAACCTACCACTGTTAAAAGCTCACAGGGAAAGGTACTGCAAGAGTTTTCTCTGCTATCTCCAACTTCTCAGAGCATTTTTGCTTCAGAAAATTTTATAAGTAGTCTCTTTAGAATTTCCTTTGAATATAGCTAACAACAATAAGATATAACTTAGAATATTTGAATCTAGAATTTTCTATACCAAATTTTATCCTTTGAATTATTCTTAATGCTCATGTGGCTTTAGTTTGTATGTAAAATGAGAAGATACAAAATAAGCCCTTTCACATGAAACAGAAATTGAGTGAGCCCTTTTCACATGAAACAAATCTCTGTTCCTCAGATTTGATTATATTTTCCCTTTCATTACCTGCTTCTGATACCAAATATAATTCTCTTCACAGTATTAGTGAAGATGTTTTGAAAATTAATTTTAATAGAAGTTTTAGAAGCCAACCCACTGGAGTTACTCATTTGTCTTTGGTTAAAATTTCATACATTATATAAAAATATATCTCCAATACTTTGGCCACCTGATGTGAAGAACTGGCTCATTAGAAAACACCCTGATGCTGGGAAAGATTGAAGGCAGGAGGAGAAGGGGACAACAGAGGATGATGGTTGGATGGCATCACCAACTCAATGGACATGAGTTTGAGCAAGCTCCGGGAGTTGGTGATGGACAGGGAGGCCTGGCATGCTGCAGTCCATGGGGTCACAGAGTCGGACACAACTGAGCAACTGAACTGAACTGCTTTTAGGCAATAATAAATGTTCAAGTAATATATATTTTTGACATGAATTACTTGTGCTCTTTGTCTATAAAGTAAGACTAAAATAGTAAAAGTTACTTTATTTGTGCCTTTATCGGAATGCTTTATTACCCGCACTTTAGCATGTTATTGGTGACAGAATCATTAAGACATGGCTCTAGACACTAAATTATGTATAACTGTTGTTTAAAATAAATTTTACATAAAAAATTTAAAATAAAATTTAGTTTAATCTGTGCATAAGATAAGCAGAGTATTTGAATAAGTAATCTACCTGTTCCTTGATCATGTCAGATTTTGGTATTAAATAATAATATTTTCTAATTTTCTTTTAATAATAATAAAAAAAAGAATTAAAGAACTGGATTACCTAGTGATCTTCCAAATAAAACATGCTAGAAACTAATTGCAAAAACTAATTTAGAAAATTTAAAGTGTGAGATAGATTAGCTATCTCAGGAAGCAGAGACAGTTTTGATGAGCTTCAGATACAACGTGGAGAGGGAGAATAAAAAAATTCTGGTAACATACTGGACGGATACAGATTATAGAATTTTTCAGCTGGACTTAAATCCTTATTCTTCCACTTATATTTTTGTGACTTCTGGAAAGTTATTTAATCTTGCCAGATTTTAATTTTCTTATCACTCAAATGTTATCTCCTTTATGACATTGAAGAATTAAATGAAAACCTGTGTGACTACATTGTAAATGTAGTGCAATGTGTATGACAAATATTGAGCATTATGAGACATTTAGGATAGTGTTTTTGTCCTGGACATCTAAGAATGCATGAATATTTATTACCTGACTTGGGTATCTTGTTACTGAGAGATCTCCAAGTGAAAGTGAAAGTCGCTCAGTTGTGTCCAGCTCTTTGTGACCCCATGGACTATACAGTCCATAGAATTCTCCAGGCCAGAATACTGGAGTGGGTAGTCTTTCCCTTCTCCAGGGTATCTCCCAACCCAGGAATTAAACTGGGGTCTCCTGCATTGCAGGCTGATACTTTACCAACTGAGCTATCAGGGAAAAACGGAACCCAGTAAATGAGGTAATGTGAATAGATGCTTCATTATTGACTGTGTTTTGGCCTCAATCCCTAATGCAGAACTTTATTGCTTGAGCTAAGTTGATCTTAGTACAATGGAATCAAAGTAGGCCAGAGTCCTTCTCTGACAATTTCCACTAAGTTTCATGCCAGCCAGTGATATTACTACTTTTAAGAGAGACGAAGCCAAAGCAAAAAGAATTTGAGAGCATTTGCCCCAGCTTTAAGAAGCTAATATTTAATGAGCAAAAGAAGAGAGAAGGCTGTCTTTTTACAAGCTACTTCCATTAGTCAAGTGTGGGCGCTTTTAAAGGGCTGTAGTCCTGTGTCTTACAACCCTCTTGGAAGCATATTTATTAGGTCCAGGGCTCCATACAATGTACTAGAGATTCCTCAAGACAGAGGAGCAGTAATGCTTTTTAGAGGTAAAGTAAAGGAATGTAGAGAAGAGTCTTCAAACTTCCTCTCCTGAGAAGTCAAAAGTAAATGCTTATGATGATGCTGTGTATTGTTATTATCATAATTAATAAGACTTAGATATGGCATTTTCAGCATTTGGAAAGGAGGCATGGAGAAGGCTATGGTTTGATAAGAGAGATGGCAATAGTTAGGAGAAGACAGTTAATCCTGGAACACTGAATCGATATCTTTTTTGCTGTAAAGACAAACTGGGACCTTCAGAAGGGCATTGTTACCTAGAGTTTGAAACTGAAGTTTTAAATTCTATTAATTATCACTGATTATTTGGGGAGGAAGTAAGATGGCAAACTCTTGAGAGTCCCTTGGACTGCAAGGAGATCCAACCAGTCCATTCTGAAGATCAGCCCTGGGATTTCTTTGGAAGGAATGATGCTGAAGCTGAGACTCCAGAACTTTGGCCACCTCATGCAAAGAGTTGACTCATTGGAAAAGACTTTGATGCTGGGAGGGATTGGGGGCAGGAGGAGAAGGGGACGACAGAGGATGAGATGGCTGGATGGCATCACTGAGTCTGAGTGAACTCTGGGAGTTGGTGATGGACAGGGAGGCCTGGGGTGCTGCTATTCAAGGGGTCTCAAAGAGTCGGACACGACTGAGCGACTGATCTGATCTGATCTGAAGATGGCAAAAATTACAAGTTAATTTTGTTTTTAATTAATGTAATAGTTTTGTGCACATTCTTTTCTCTTCCCTCCCATTCACTTTTTAATAGTATTTTGCAGTTCACATGTTTTCTCAATAAGGTTGCTCATAACTTTGATGCAAGGGTTTCAGACAAATTTAAAAAGTGGTGAGAGTGAGAATATGATGACTTTTCTCCAGGCTTCTAAGCCTAAGCTAGATTTTCCTGTAGGCAGTTTGTGTTTAATTTTTAGGCCATAAAATTTTTTTAGCACGGAGCAATATGTGCCAGGAAAGCCATATACTGCAATTTTTGAATTTTTCAGGGCAGGCTTTGTATTTCTAGATATGACAGGGCCCTAGAATATTTAGCTTCTCAGCTAAAAATCATGGAAAAAAAGTCATGACAGAAAGGAAGTAAAACATATACTTACTATAAAACTGTTTAATATTTGTTGTATTCTTTTTCAAGTTTAATATTTTGTTTGTAGTTATTTTCATAGCTTTGCCTTTGAACCAAGGTGTAGAAGTTAATTATAAAATATAGGTTAATGTAAAAATGCTTTATTACCAATCCAGGTATGTGAGGACTTTTATGCATTATTGTGGAGCCCTAACAGGAAAGGCTTTTCAGATCTGTGGGGTTTTTTCCATCTAAGTTCTAGGACTGACAGTTTGTATGTGCCTTTCTAAAGACCTAATTTTGGGGATAAAATTGACCTTCTGAAAGCCTCAGCAACACCAACATCAACCACAAGATGGCTTCACTGGCTTAAAATTCAAACTGAATGCCCTCTTACTGACAGTATAGAACTTGGATGTTTTTAAAAAGAAAAATAATTGAAAAATATTTTTAAGTTTTAATTTAAATAAATTGTATCATGTTTCAAATGTTAATCTGTTATGTGCTAAATAATATGTTTTACCAGTGTTTCTTTTAGTGAGTTATTAAAATTAAAAATGCATTTTTAATTTGAGAAAAAAATGATTACTGAAACTGATTTTACCATGCTTTATTTATAAGTGCTTATTGGTAGTTATTAGTAGGACTTCTGTGGAGTTTAAAAACAGTGCACAAAGCAATATGTATAGAATATATATTAGACTGATACTCTGATAATTGAAAAACAAACTGTTCACTTTGTTTTAATTCTCTCAGAGAACAAACAGCTATAGAGGTGAAGGATGGAAATAGGAAAATGACACACTGGCATGAGTGTTACTTTTGACTGGAGTCTCACAGTGTTTTTCTTGTAATTGGTTGGCTGCAATTACTTTGATTGAATAAGAGCAAATTATGTGCTGTGCTATTGCTTTGATGTATAAATCGATGCTTTTTCAGGCGATCTTAAGGGAAAACCTATTCAAGGTTATGGTCTTTTTGTCAGGTACTAGAAGAAGGCGATGGCACTCCACTCCAGTACTCTTGCCTGGAAAATCCCATGGACAGAGGAGCCTGGTGGGCTGCAGTCCATGGGGTCGCGAAGAGTCAGACATGACTGAGTGACTTCACTTTGACTTTTCACTTTCATGCATTGGAGAAGGAAATGGCAACCCACTCTAGTGTTCTTGCCTGGAGAATCCCAGGGACGGAGGGGCCTTGTGGGCTGCCATCAATGGGGTCGCACAGAGTCAGACACGACTGAAGCGACTTAGCAGCAGCAACAGCAGGCATTTAAAATGCCTTGTTTTTAAATTTTCTAAGAGGTAGAAACTTTTAGATCTTCTAGTATATATCAGATTATGATTCAGAAAGTTTTTCTTTTATTATTATTTATTTATCTGTTTAAACTCTTGATATATATGAATATCCCTTGAAAAATTTGAGATCGGGATTAGGGACTACCTTTCCAAAGCTATTTCTTTCAATATCTTTTGCTTTTAACCTGTTTTCTTCTTGACCTTTTTTGGTACAAGCCGCTAACTTACCTAGGAGAACTCTGGTTTTCGGTAAACACATCTCCTCTTTGTCTTTATTAAGAACCTACTTTATGACAGGTCCCATGTTAAATAATTTATCTGTGTAATCTTCAGAACAGCACTGAAAAGTAGAAATTATGATCAACTTTGGTTTTAGTTTAGAGATGAGGGAATCACAGCTTGTCTAAAATAATAGTTTTTTGTTGCTATAGGACCTTAATAATTGCTATGTGAGTGGGATGTTCTTCTCTCAACTGCCTTGCAAACTGCTGTTTAGTCTTCAAATTCTAACTTGAATGCCATGCTCTTCTAATTTTCTTGGTCTCTTTTGAACAGAATGAATTTTTAAGAATTAATATTCCCATTGCCCATTTTACCTACATGTTTTTAGTATGTAATAAATTTTATTATAGTTTTAGGATGTGTAATAGAAAGAAGACAGAGTTTGGTGTTAGGCATATCTTAGTTTGAATTCTAATTCTGCCTCTTCTGGCTGACTAACCTCTGTTAAAATACTTTGCTTTCAATTTTCCCATTTAAGATATGCAAATGATCCTAATATACTTTTCAGTTCTGGAGGTAAATTAACTTATGTAAAAATACTGCCACATTTTCTGGTGTATCTGCTAAGTGCTAAATAAATTATAGTAAAAAACTATGGTAAAAAAAAAAAAACACAGGAAATTTATTTATCAAACAATTTTTGAATGTATATTTGTGCTAAGTGCAGGGGCTTTGAGATCAACAGGACAATCCCTGCCTACTAATAAGAAATCAAGAAACCAACAGTTATCAGTATAGTGAAACAAATGC
Source organism: Bubalus kerabau (assembly GCF_029407905.1). Classification (NCBI taxonomy): domain Eukaryota; kingdom Metazoa; phylum Chordata; class Mammalia; order Artiodactyla; family Bovidae; genus Bubalus; species Bubalus kerabau. The sequence continues at coordinate 2,529,800 of NC_073635.1, read as the reverse complement.
TATTATGTATAAGGAAGGTATGGCTATCTCAGCTTGACGAGCTTAGTGTGATGAGGTGGAGAGATTGCTTCTCTTGCTAGATTGTTAGTTTTTAGGCTTGTAATTCTCAGTAAGAGAATTATAGGCAGATCCCTAATTGGGGGTATATTTAATATCTTAAAATGGGAAGGTATATTTGGTGTGTGTTTAAAGATAATATATGTATACACATTCATACACACATTATTTCTATTTTGATAATAAAGCTACCAAAGTAAGATTTTTTTGATACAAACTATAGAAAATAACATTTGACAAAATCTTCTTGGCTGATAAAAATATATGCAAGATAAATATAGATAACATTTATGATTCCTAGAACCTGAATCTTTTCCTTTGTTTGGGGGAGTTTCCCATTTTCAAAGTCTTCGTGGTATAGAAGAAAATGCCAGTTGCTTTTCCCCAGCATCCTTTGCACCTATGCTGTGGACATGGACCTCAGCTCTACTAGTCAGGTATAGCTGCACAGGATATGGGTTAGTTGTACAGAAAAGCAGGAACCGTGGTTTTCTCTGGTAGTAGTAGAAGCTACAGCAAGATTGATAGCTGCAGGAGTGCTGGGGTCAGTGTCCAGGGATTGATAGCACAAGGAATAGAGCTAGATGCTTGAGTGTGTTGAATCTAGCTTATTCCATCTTATGAATGTTGATTATCAGCATCTCTTCCCTGATTAGAGGTCAGTAGTTGAAATCAGCTATGTTGTTGTTCTGTCGCTCAGTCGTGTCCAACTCTTTGTGACCCCATGGACTGCAGCATGCCAGGCTTCCCTGTCCTTCACCACCTCCTGGAGTTTGCTCGAACTCATGTCCATTGTGATGCCATCCAACCATCTTATCCTCTGTCATCCCCTTCTCCTCCTGCCTTCAATCTTTCCCAGCATCAGGGTCTTTTCCAGTGAGTCGGCTCTTTGCATCAGGTAGACAAAGTGTTGGAGCTTCAGCTTCAGCATCAGTCTTTCCAGTGAATATTCAGGGTTGATTTCCTTTAGGACTGACTAGTTTGAATTTAGCTATGGAAATTGGCAAATGCTACAAATTAGAGCTTCTTCTTTATTCTTCATATCCCAAATTGTTTCATCACCACACCACTGCCATCAAACCAGTTCTGTGGTTTGATTTTCAATTTTTCTTGCTGTGAAACCTACAGACCTAGTTCTCTAGTCTTCCTGCCACTTCTGTAAACTACCCAATGTCTTACTTTCAAAATGTTATGTAAATTACTTGAGCAATTTAAATATAATGTTTGATATATGCTAACATATATACTGGTGTATATATACCAGTAAAAGCCTTTGACTGTGTAGATCACAACAAACTGTGGAGAATTCCTCAAGAGATGGGAATACCAGACCACCTGACCTGCCTCCTAAGAAATCTGTATGCAGGTCAAGAAGCAACAGTTAGAACCAGACATAGAACAACAGACTGGTTCCAAATTGGAAAGGAGTATGTCAAGGCTATATATTGTCACCCTGCTTATTTAACTTGTATGCAGAGTACATCATGCAGAATGCTGGGCTGGATGAAGCACAAGCTGGAATCAAAATTGCCGGGAGAAATGCCAATAACCTCAGATACGCAGATGGTACCACCCTAATGGCAGAAAGCGAAGAACAGCTGAAGAGCCTCTTGATGAAAGTGAAAGAGCAGAGTGAAAAATTTGGCTTAAAATTCAACATTCAGAAAACTAAGATCATGGCATCCAGTCCCATCACTTCATGGCAAACAGATGAAACAATGGAAACAGTGACAGACTTTATTTTTCTGGGCTCTAAAATGACTGCACATGGTGACTGCAGCCATGAAATTAAAAGACAATTCATCCTTGGAAGAAAAGTTTTGACCAACCTAGACAACGTATTAAAAAGCAGAGATGTTACTTGACCAACAAATGTTCATCTAGTCAAGGCTATGGTTTTTCCAGTGGTCGTGTATATATGTGAGAGTTGGACTTTAAAGAAAACTGAGTGCCAAAGAATTGATGCTTTTGAACTGTGGTGTTGGAGAAGACTCTTAAGAGTCTCTTGGACAGCAATGAGATCAAACCAGTCAATCCTAAAGGAAGTCTGTCTTGACTATTCATTGGAAGGACTGATGTTGAAGCTGAAACTCCAATACGTTGTCCACCTGATGTGAAGAACTGACTCATTGGAAAAGACCCTGATGCTGGAAAAGATTGAAGGCAGGAGGAGAAGGGGATGACAGAGGATGAGATGGTTGGATGTAGTCACCAACTCCATGGACATGAGTTTGAGCAAGCTTCGGGAGTTGGTAATGGACAGGGAAGCCTGTTGTGCTGCAGTCCATGGGGTCGCAAAGAGTGTGACTCGACTGAGTGACTGAACAGTTTGTCTGTTGTAACATGCTTCAGATAGCTCTAACGTATGTCCATTTGTAAGTATCTGATATTCATTGATTTTTCTCTTTTGTATAATAGTAAACGAATCCCTGGTGGCTCAGATGGTAAAGGTCTGCCTCCTATGCCGGAGATATAAGTTTGATCCCTGGGTTAGGAGGATCCCCTGGAGATGGAAATGGCAACCCACTCCAGTATTCTTGCCTGGAGAATCCCATGGACATAGGAGCCTGGCAGGCTACAGTTCATGGGGTCCCAAAGAATCAGACACTACTGAGTGAATTCACTTTCCTTTCCTTTAAACTATTTAAACATACATAGTTATTCATTTTCCTGTTGATGGATATTTAGATGTGTTTCTTTTTTCCCTCTTTTTTTCTTTAAATAGTAGATGCAGTACTACTGCTTCTAGGAACAAACATATATTTTTCCTGGTGCACGTTCCCTTATATTCTTAAGGGAATATAATGAGGAATTGAGTCATTGTATGCTAGAATAAGCCAGCATTCAACTTTACCAGATAATGCCAAATTATTTTTCAAAGTGGTTGTATGGTAATTTGTATTACCATCAGTAGTGTATGCAGATCCCATTGATCTGTGTCTTTTGTGGCACTTGATATTATGAAATTTTTATAATTTTGGGGTTGTAAAATATGTTATTCTTCTTCAGGCTATTCTGTCCCTAATGGCCCCCTTCCCCAAGAAAGATTTTACAATCAGATGATGAAGTATGTTAAAATGGGTCAGAGTTTTGATTGAAATTGCGTTGAATCTGCATATGAGCTTAAAGACAGTTGACGTCTTTATGATTACTGCTAATAATTATTAGTGAAATGCTGGTTAGCTGCCTTTCTAAAGAGGAAAAAATAAAGGCCTTATATGTAGTATTTGCCACTATTTTTAATATAAAAATTCCTGCAATGGATGATTATAAGCTCTACCAGCCAACCTTTTTGACACCAGGTGTCGGTTTAGTGGAGGAGATGGTTTCAGGATGATTCTCTCTCATAAGTGGGAGGTGCAACCTAGATCTGTCACATGCACAGTTCACAGTTGGTTTCTTGCTCCTGTGGGAATCTCACGCCCCTGCTGATCTGGCAGGAGGTGAAGCTCAGTTGGTAATGCCAGTGTGGAGAGGAGCCTGACTGCAGTACATGGAGTCACTGAAGAGTCGGACACCACGTAGTGACTAAACAGCAGTAACTCTCGTTGCGGGGCACAGGCTCTGGGTGCATGGGCTTCAGCAGTTGCGATGCACAGACTCAGTAGTTGTGGCTCACTGGTCTAGGCAGGCTCTGGAATGCAGGCTCAGTAATTATGGCACGTGGGCTTAGTTGCTCCGTGGCACGTGAAATCTTCCCAGACCAAGGATTGAACCCAAGTCCCCTGCATTGGCAGGCGGATTCTTACCACTGTACCATTAGGGAAGCCCTTCGCAATTTATTGAAAGTATATAGGTTGTATATCTTTAGCAGGCTTTATAACTGGAACTTCCTATTTTTGTTGCTGTAAATGTTATTTAAAAAAAAATACTGTTTTTTTCTCTGTTATTAGTACACAAAAGGTAACTGATAGTTGTATGTTAATTTTAAATTTGCTACCTTATACTTATTATTCTTCATTGAACATGAGTTTGAGCGAACTCTGGAAGATGGTGAAGAACAGGGAAGCCTGAGTTGGACAAAAGTTAGCTACTGAATAACAACAACAACTTGTTCTTGATAATATATCTGTGTATTCTTTTATGTTTTCTCTATAAACATACCTTTTGACATTTCACATGAATGGAATCACATAATATATGCTTTGTTGTATTTGGCTTCTTTCACTTGGTGGTGGTTTAGTCACTACGTCATGTCTGACTCTTGAGACCTCATGGACTGTAGCCTGCCAGGCTTCTCTGTCCATGGGATTCTCCAGGCAAGAATACCGAAGTGGGTTGCCATTTCCTTCTCCAGGGGATCTTCCTGATCCAGGAATTAAACCTGGGTCTCCTGCATTGCAGGCAATTCTTTACTGACTGAGCTGTGTGAATCTGTGATGTAAGCATGTGTCAGTAGTTGGTTACCATTTATTGCTCAGTAGCATTCCACTGTGTGGGCCTACTACTTCTTTCTTTCCATTCTCAAGTTGATGGACTTTGAGATTAGTGTGCATAGGTCTCTTGCTGTTTTTTTCATTTCTGTTGAAAGTGTGTTTTTATTATTATTACTCCTTAAATTGTGTACTTGCATCTTTACTCTTTGCTTCCTGGTCAGTCTTGCTGAGTATCAGTTTCATTAGACTTTGTAAAGAATCAGTGCTAGACTTTGTTAACCCTTATTATATTTTTAGTTTGCTATTTCATTAATTTATCTTAATTTTCTTCTTTCTTGTACCTTATTTGAATTCATTCTGTTCTTTTTGCATCTGGTTACTTTAACTCATTATTTTCCTTTATTTTCTAATATAAGCATCTGGAGGCTATTAATTTTTCTTCTACCACTGGTTTAACTATATCTCAATGGTTTTATACATGTTATTTTCAATATCAATCAGTCCTAAATATTTTTCAGTTTATATTAATATTTCTTCTTTAATTGTAGAACATTACCTTTTTTTTCTTTCTGTTACAGATTTTGAATTCAGTTATATTGTGATCAGAGAATTTTGACTGAAAGATAGCTGTATTTGCAGTTTTGTAGAGGTTTACATTCTTTCTGGAATTATTTCTCCACTGATCTCCAGTAGCATATTTGGCACCTACCGATCTGGGGAGTTCCTCTTTCAGTATCCTATCATTTTTGCCTTTTCATACTGTTCATGGGGCTCTCAAGGCAAGAATACTGAAGTGGTTTGCCATTCCCTTCTCCAGTGGACCACATTCTGTCAGACCCCTCCACCATGACAAGCCCGTCTTGGGTGGCCTCACGGGCATGGTTTAGTTTCACTGAGTTAGACAAGGTTGTGGTACTAGTGTGATTAGATTGACTAGTTTCTGTGAGTATGGTTTCAGTGTGTCTGCCCTCTGATGCCCTCTTGCAACACTTATCAGCTTACCTGGGTTTCTCAGTGGAGAAATAACTCCAGAAAGAATGAAGGTATGGAGCCAAAGCAAAAACAATACCCAGTTGTGGATATGACTGGTAATAGAAGCAAGGTCTGATGATGTAAAGAGCAATATTGCATAGGAACCTGGAATGTCAGGTCCATGAATCAAGACAAATTGGAAGTGGTCAAACAAGAGATGGCAAGAATGAACATCAATATTCTAGGAATCAGCGAACTAAAATGGACTGGAATGGGTGAATTTAACTCAGATGACCATTATATATCTACTACTGCAGGCAGGAATCCCTCAGAAGAAATGGAGTAGCCATGATGGTCAACAAAAGAGTCCAAAACACAGTACTTGGATGCAATCTCAAAAATGACAGAATGACCTCTGTTCGTTTCCAAGGCATTCAGTATCACAGTAATCCAAGCCTATGCCCCAACCAGTAATGCTGAAGAAGCTGAAGTTGAACGGTTCTATGAAGACCTACAAGACCTTTTAGAACTAACACCTAAAAAAGATGTCCTTTTCATTATAGGGGACTGGAATGCAAAAGTAGGAAGTCAAGAAACACCTGGAGTAACAGGCAAATTTGGCCTTGGAATATGGAATGAAGCAGGGCAAAGACTAATAGAGTTTTGCCAAGAAAATGCACTGGTCATAGCAAACACCTCTTCCAACAACACAAGAGAAGACTCTACACATGGACATCACCAGATGGTCAACACTGAAATCAGATTGATTATATTCTTTGCAGACAAAGATGGAGAAGCTCTATACAGTCAACAAAAACAAGACCAGGAGCTGACAGTGGCTCAGATCATGACTCCTTATTGCCAAATCGAGACTTAAATTGAAGAAAGTAGGGAAAACCACTAGACATTCAGGTATGACCTAAATCAAATCCTTTATGATTATACAGTGGAAGTGAGAAATAGATTTAAGGGCCTAGATCTGATAGATAGAGTGCCTGATGAACTATGGACTGAGGTTCGTGACATTGTACAGGAGACAGGGATCAAAACCATCCCCATGGAAAAGAAATGCAAAAAAGCAAAATGGCTGTCTGAGGAGGCCTTACAAATAGCTGTGAAAAGAAGAGAAGCGAAAAGCAAAGGAGAAAAGGAAAGATACAAGCATCTGAATACAGAGTTCCAAAGAATAGCAAGAAGAGATAAAAAAGCCTTCCTCAGCGATCAATGCAAAGAAATAGAGGAAAGCAACAGAATGGGAAAGACTAGGGATCTCTTCAAGAAAATTAGAGATACCAAGGGAACATTTCATGCAAAGATGGGCTTGATAAAGGACAGAAATGGTATGGACCTAACAGAAGCAGAAGATATTAAGAAAAGGTGTCAAGAATATACAGAAGAACTGTACAAAAAAGATCTTCACAACCCAGATAATCACGATGGTGTGATCACTCACCTAGAGCCAGACATCCTGGAATGTGAAGTCAAGTGGGCCTTAGGAAGCATCACTATGAACAAAGCTAGTGGAGGTGATGGAATTCCAGTGGATCTATTTCAAATCCTGAAAGATGATGCTGTGAAAGTGCTGCACTCAATATGCCAACAAATTTGGAAAACTCAGCCGTGGCCACAGGACTGGAAAAGGTCAGTTTTCATTCTAATCCCAAAGAAAGGCAATGCCAAAGAATGCTCAAACTACTGCACAATTGCACTCATCTCACACGCTAGTAAAGTAATGCTCAAAATTCTCCAAGCCAGGCTTCAGCAATACATGAACCGTGAACTTCCAGATGTTCAAGCTGGTTTTAGAAAAGGCAGAGGAAACAGAGATCAAATTGCCAGCATCCACTGGATCATGGAAAAAGCAAGAGAATTCCAGAAAAACATCTATTTCTGCTTTCTTGACTAGGCCAAAGCCTTTGACTGTGTGGATCACAATAAACTGTGGAAAATTCTGAAAGAGATGGGAATACCAGACCACCTGACCTGCCTCTTGAGAAATCTGTATGCAGGTCAGGAAGCAACAGATAGGATTAGACATGGAGCAAAGGACTGGTTCCAAATTGGGGAAGGAGTAGGTCGAGGCTATATACTGTCAACCTGCTTATATGGCTTATTTGCAGAATATATCATGCAAAATGCCAGGCTGGATGAAGGACAAGCTGGAATCAAGGTTGCTGGGAGATACCTCAGATATGCAGATGAAACCACCCTTATGGCAGAAAGTAAAGAAGAACTAAAGAGCCTCTTGATGAAAGTGAAAGAGGAGAGTGAAAAAGTTGGCTTAAAACTCAGCGTTCAAAAAACTAAGATCATGACATCTGGTCCCATCACTTCATGGCAAATAGATAGGGAAACAATGGAAACAGTGACCAACTTTATTTTTTTGGGCTCCAAAATCACTGCTGATGGTGACTGCAGCTATGAAATTAAGACTCTTGCTCCTTGGAAGAACAGCTATGACTAGCCTAGACAGCATATTGAAAAGCAGAGGCATTACTTTGCCGACAAAGGTCCATCTAGTCAGAACTATGGTTTTTCCAGTAGTCTTGTATGGATATGAGTTGGACCATAAAGAAATCTGAGCAACAAAGAATTGATACTTTTGAACTGTGGTGTTGGAAAAGACTCTTGAGTCCCTTGGACTGCAAGGAGATCCAACCAGTCTATCCTAAAGGAAATCAGTTTTAACTATTCATTGAGAGGACTGATGCTGAAGCTGAAACTCTAATACTTTGGCCACTTGATGCGAAGAGCTGACTCATTTCAAAAGACCCTGATGCTGGGAAAGATTGAAGGCAGGAGGAGAAGGGGATGACTGAGGATGAGATGGTTGGATGGCATCACAGACTTGATGGACTTGAGTTTGAGTAAGCTTCAGGAACTGGTGATGAACAGGGAGGCCTGGCGTGCTGCAGTCCCTTGCATCACAAAGGATAGAACACAACTGACCGACTGAACTGAACTGAATCATACGCAGGAAGTTCTTTGTTTACGACCCTCTTATAGGGTTGACAGAAATTGTGATGCTTATGTTTTTAGGTATTGATAAATTCATTCCTCAAGGAAGTTGTTAAAAGTATGAAAAGAAATGGCTGGAAGATTTTTCATAGTATCATAGAATGTCTAAGTTTAAATAATTTCCTTACCTGTGTTCAGACTATAGGTATGTGGTTCTATGTCATCCAAACTTTGGAGAGTCTGATTGTAAATAAGAACATTATTTAACATGATCAATAAATTGATAAACTAATACAGTCATTTAAATCTGATATTCCATATTAATTGACATGGCTAGAGTTCAGATGGCATAGATGACAAAGACACAGATGTCTGTCAACCAAAGGAAAGGAAGGAATGAAGCCTAGATGATTTCTTTTTGGCCTCAGAGAATATTTCCAGTATATACCTCATATTGTTTATTAGAATTAGAGCTCTTTATTCTTAAATATTGAAATTTTTGCAATAATTTCTTTAACTTGCTCCTTCTTGCTCATGTAAAAGTGAAAATCAAATGTTAAAGAAATCTTGGGCAAAAAGTAGTCCTTGTTTGTTATTACTTTCATTTAAATTGGATATCTTTTTTTACTTTACGGTTGCTCTTGACACTAGTTGAAGAAGGATTTGAAAGTTAGTTGTTTTCTTATATGATATTATACATGTTTCAGTGCCATCCTCCCAAATCATCCCACCCTCTCCCACAGAGTCCAGTCCAGGTTCGATGCAGGATACAGGATGCTTGGGGCTGGTGCACTGGGATGACCCAGAGGGATGGTACGGGGAGGGAGGTGGGAGGGGGGTTCAGGATGTGGAGCACATGTACACCCATGGTGGATTCATGTTGATGTATGGCAAAACAATACAATATTGTAAAGTAATTAACCTCCAATTAAAATAAATAAATTTAAATAAAAAAAAATAAAGTTGTCATTCAGTTTTGTGGATGCTTTTAGATACAGGGTTAAAGCTAGAATTTAGAATCTTTGCATTTTATTCTGTGTTTTATTTAGATTTAGTACTTTCCTATTTTTTGACTGCTTTGTATAATTAATTGTATATTATAAACATTAAAATGAAAAAATCATTTTATCTGATCTTTTATTTATATTTTAGAATCTTTCCGAATTGAGTGGAATTAGTCTTAAGACCTATTGTTTCAAATTGAGAATCGAAGACTGTGTAATTCAGGAGTTTCTCAGGAGAGTCTAATAAATAGTTCCTCCTTTTTTATTTTGGTTTTGAATTGATGGAGAAGGAAAGAAGTGGCAAATGTGGGCCAAAATGTGCTGTGCTTAGTTGCTTAGTCGTGTCTCAGTCTATGCGGCCCCATGGACTGTAGCCTGCCAGACTCCTTTGTCCATGGGATTTCCCAGGCAGGAATACTGGGGTGGGTAGCCATTTTCTACTCCAGGGATCTTCCCGATCAACTTTACCATTGACAAAAATTAATTTGGAAGATATAGCTTGGTAGGAGAGACAATGGATGCATTAATTGAAGCACAAACCTGGCAGATTTATACATTCACTATGGCAATGCCAGTCCAGTGAAGAGGCTGAATAGGTACCTCCTCTTCAGGGTCCCTACTTAGATCCCAAGAAATGAAGGGTGAAGATGAGCCCAAAATATACAGTATATTCTTCCCAATCAGATAAGTAATTCCATAAATGGGTATGTTAGTCTCCTGAGGCTTTTGTATCAAATTCCCACAAACTTGGTGGCATACAATAACAGAGATTTATTCTTTCACAGTCTGTGAGCCAGAAGTCTGAAATCAAGGTGTCAGAAGGGTTGGTTCCTTTTGGAGGCTCTGAAGGAGAGTCTGTTGTGTGCTCCTCTCATAGCTTTCAGTAGCTGTGGGCAGTCTTTGGTGTTCTTTGGCTCCTAGATGTGTAACTCCAGCTGCTGCCTCCATTTTTTTCCTTCAATGGCCTTTGTACCCAGTGTCTTTGTGTTTATTTCTCCTTCTCTTCTGAAGACACTCATCATTGTGTTTCTCCTAATCCAGGATCATCTAATCTTTAGATACTGATCTTAATTAGATATATCAAGTCCCTTTTCCCAAATAGGACTATGTTTACAGGTTTCATGTGGACCTATCTTTTGGCAGGGCCACTATTTAATTCATTAAATGAGATGAAGAGGCTGAGAGTTGGAGTGAAAGTGAAGAAAGTAGAAGTTTCTCACTTGTGTCTGACTCTTTGTGACCCCGCGGACTGAACAGTCTGTGGAATCCTCCAGGCCAGAATACTGGATCGGGTAGCCGTTTCCTTCTCCAGGGGATCTTCCCAACCCAGGGATTGAACCCAGGTCTCCTGAATTGCAGGCGGATTCTTTACCAGCTGAGCCACCAGGAAAGCCAAGAGTTGGAGTAAGGAAATAAACTTGCTGCTTGCTAGGAAACATGGAGTTGGGAGCAAGTGTTCTTCCCTAGCACTCCTAGCTTTTTGTTCTCATGATCAATCAGTTGTAGGAGATGAGCAAAAACAGTCCTGTTCTGTGTGGTTGGCATTGTTTTCAATTTGTGTGTCTTTGGCAGAATCTTTTAAAGCCACGTTTTCATTTTTGTGATCATTAATGGTTAAAACTAGGTCATATTACCAGTATATTCATTTAACTGCACGCAAATAAATGTCAGTTTGTCACAGAACATTGGAAACAAACAAACCAGTGAAGGTGCCATGTCAATACCCATGTGATGTAGATTTTCCCAAATTCTATTAAGATGCCTTGTGACTGTAAATCATATGGACTGAGTGAGGGTGCCCTTGTTGCTCCGATTATGAAGTATTAATAATATTTAATTTCTTTGTTCCTAAGAATTAAATAGAAACAGTTGTTTTCATCCCACACTTAAGTGAATGTATACTCCGTAGAATCATTTTGGTTCACATAGGTCTAGATCTTCACTGATGGTCTAATAGAACTTTTTGCAGTGATGTAGGACAGTCTGTTTCTCTGTTATGCAGGTATAGAATAATCAAAATGTGATCCGTGTGACTGAAGAATTGAACTTTTAATTTCACTAAATGTTAATTAATTTAAATGTAAATTTAAAAAGTTTTATATGGTTAGTGGACTCTGTTGGACAATAAAGGCTAAACATGAATAAAGAAAATGATGAACATTATAAGAACCATAATATGCCTTTGGTTTAAATGACTTTATTTTAATGGCATTAACAAAAATAAAGGAAAAAGTTTATTCTGAATCAGTAGCTTATTGTTGTTAAAGGTCGGCTTATTTCAACTTAGAATTTTATTTCATAACAGAAACTTAGATGTAATTTTTGTCTCTTTTCTCTAATTCTATTCTTGAGAGATCCTAGCCCTTCTTCTTTTGTTGTTGTTTTTAGTCGGTAAGTCATGTCCTACGCCTTTGTGACCCGATGGATTGTAGCCCGCCAGGCTCCTCTGTCCATGGGATTTTCCAGGCAAGAATATTGGAGTGGGTTGCCATTTCTTTCTCCAGGGGATCTTCCTGACCCAGGGATCCAGTCCATATCTCCTGCATTGGCAGGTGAATTCTTTACCACTGACCCACCAGGGAAGCCCAATTATATTCTCTAGGGCTAAATTTCGGAGAAGGCAATGGTGACCCACTCCAGTACTCTTGCCTGGAAAATTCCATGGACAGAGGAGCCTGGTAGGCTGCAGTCCATGGGGTCGCTAGGAGTCGGACACGACTGAGCAACTTCACTTTCACTTTTCACTTTCATGCACTAGAGAGGAAATGGCAACCCACTCCAGTGTTCTTGCCTGGAGAATCCCAGGGATGAGGGAGCCTGGTGGGCTGCCGTCTATGGGATCATGCGGAGTCGGACACGACGGAAGCGACTCAGCAACAGCAGCAGGGCTAAATTTATAACAGAATTATTTCTTTGTGGGCAAAATACTAGTAAATATAGGGTAGAAATTTGTCAACTTGGGAACATGCTTACTCAAGAAATTAATTGTAAATGTCTTTTCATATTTCTTTTTCTCTTTGTTAAAAATATATATTGAACTAATATGTACAAAAAGGTGTTACTTAAAAGTCTTTTTATAACAAAGAAGCTTTTGTTCTTTGTCAGAATAATAGTATTTAAAGGTATGATATTTTATAATGTAGAAAGTATCAGCTCATTAAATTTATTTTTCATACATATAAGCAGATTTTGCTTTCATTCTCCAATTATACCATAGCATTTTATTATATTAAAACTTTTGACTTAATAGTTAGCCTATCAATTTTCTTTTTGTCTTTGATTGAAATATGGCTAGAGAGAACACTTCTCCTTATTGCCAATGCATATAATATAGCATTACATTTAAACTCACTTAAAGAGGAAATATGAAAATAAATGTAGTTCACACTTCTTAGATTTTATGTAGTTTAAATTTTGGAATTTTTTAAATTCCAGAAGAGGATGTACTTTATTTATTTAATAAAGAGATTTTATTTAAGAGAATTGTTAAAGTTGGGGAAATGACTGTTGCAATACAGGGAAGGGGCCTTTTGTAATAGGGAGAACACTTTGACTACAGATCTGCAAGTATCTTAAATTCAACTTTAGAACTTACCTTTGAGGATTCTGAAAGAGAAGGCATTAAAGGAAGTCATCCAGAGGTCATGACTTCCTGTTGAGCCTAGAACTGGACCTGGACAATCAGAGACTCTTCACCCCTTTCCTGTACTTGGAATGTAGGTGCTGCCCACCATTCCCACAGTGTGAGCTTGGTTTGAGGATGTAGCCGTGAGAGAACAATGTGCTGTTGAGGCCATCTGGACAGTACATGTGACTGGACCACGTTAGAACCTTCATATGCACTTTTAAGATTGTGATTGATGGCTACAGAGATCTACTCACCTTGTAGCCATGCAAGACAAACTTCCTGTGTACGTTCTCTTACTTATAAACCTGCCACTTACCTGTCTGGAGTGAACTGCTTCTTTTTCTTTTTTTCTTTTAAATATTTTTAATGAGTACATTTTTGCTATCTGGAAATCACAAAAATTTTTATATTAAATTAGCCAATTGCATTCAATATTTAAAAAGAAATTAACCTGCTACTTCAAAGAAAATCACAGCTGGCATTCAGTAGTAATCTTGTGTATAATATGATCTATGCTTGAGGCCAACTTATTACCCTCTTTCCTCCATTTAAATTTTTTAAATTAGTTTAATTCAAGTATAATTAGTTTAAAATCTTTTGGTGATTTTTGCCATACATCAGCATGAATCAGCCACAGGTGCCCATGTGTCCTCCCATCCTGAACCCCCCTTGCACCTCCCTATCCAGCCCATCCCTCTGGGTTGTCCCAGTGCACTGGGTTTGAGTGCCCTGCTTCATCCATAGAACTTGCACTGGTCATTTGTTTTACATATGGTAATATGCATATTTCAATGTTATTCTCTCAAATCATCCCCCCCACCTTCTCCCACATGGATCATCATTACCATCTTTCTAAATTCTATATATATTTGTTAATATACTGTATTGCCGTTTCTCTTCCTGACTTACTTTATTCTGTCTAATTGGCTCCAGTTTCATTCACCTCATTAGAACTGACTCAAATGTGTTCTCTTTTTATGGCTGAGTAATATTCCATTGTGTATATGTATCACAACTTCCTTATCCGTTATCTGTCTATGGACATCTATGTTGCTTCCATGTCCTAGCTATTATAAACAGTGCTGTGATGAACATTGGGGTACATGTGTTTCTTTGAATTCCGGTTTCCTTGGTGTGTATGCCCAGCAGTGGGATTGCTAGGTCATATGGCAGTTCTTTACTAGATTTCAGGTTTTTAAGGAATCTCCACACTGTTCTCCATAGTGACTGTACCAGTTTACATTCCCACTAACAGTGTAAGAGGGTTCCCTTTTCTCCACATCCTCTCCAGCATTTATTGTTTGTCAACTTTTTGATGGTGGCCATTCTGACCGGTGTGAGATGATACCTCACTGTGGTTTTGGTTTGCATTTCTCTAATAATGAGTGATGTTGAGCATCTTTCCATGTGTTTATCAGCCATCCATACGTCTTCTTTGGAGAAACGTCTGTTTAGTTCTTTGGCCCACTTTCTGATTGGGTTATTTGTTTTTCTCGTATTGAGCTGCATGAGCTGCTTATTTATTTTGGAGATTAATTTTTGTCAGTTTTTTCGTTTGCTATTATTTTCTCCCATTCTTAAGGCTGCCTTTTTACCTTGCTTATAGTTTCCTTCATTGTGCAAAAGCTTTTACGTTTATTTAGATCCCATTTGTTAGTTTTTTCCTAAGTATTTTATTCTTTTCAGCGCAATGGTTAATGGGATTGTTTCCTTAATTTCTCTTTCTGTTTTTTCATTCTTAGTGTATAGGAATGCAAGGGATTTCTATTTATTAATTTTATATCCTGCAGCTTTACTATATTCATTGATTGCTGCTGCTGTTGCTAAGTTGCTTCAGTCATGTCCGACTCTGTGTGACACTATGGACAGCAGCCCATCCTGTGTCCACAGGATTCTCTAGGCAAGAATACTGGAGTGGGTTGCTATTTCCTTCTCCATATTCATTGATTAGCTCTAGTAATTTTCTGGTTGTACCTTTAGGATTTACTATGTTGAGGATCATGTCATCTGCAAACAGTGAAAGTTTTACTTCTTTTCCAATCTGGATTTCTTTTATTTCTTTTTCTTCTCTGATTGCTGTGGCTAGGACTTCCAAAACTATGTTGAATAGTAGTAGTGAGAGTGGGCACCCTTGTCTTTTTCCTGATTTTAGAGGAAATGATTTCAATTTTTCACCATTGAGGATAATGTTTGCTTTGGGTTTGTTATATATGGCTTTTATTATGTTGAGGTATGTTCCTTCTGTGCCTGCGTTCTGGAGAATTTTTATCATAAATGGGAGTTGAATTTTGTCAAAGGCTTCCTCTGTATCTATTCAGATAATATAATGGTTTTTATCTTTCAGTTTGTAATAATGGTGTATCACATTGATTGATTTGTGAATATTGAAGAATCCTTGCATCCCTGGGATAAAGCCCTCTTGGTCATGATGTATGATCCTTTTACTATGTTGTTGAATTCTGTTTGCTAGAATTTTCTTGAGGATTTTTGCATCTATGTTCATAAGTGATATTGGCCTGTAGTTTTCTTTTTTTGTGGCATCTTTGTCTGGTTTTGGTACTAGGTTGATGGTGGCCTCATAGAATGAGTTTGGGAGTTTACCTTCCTCTGCAAATTTCTGGAAGAGTTTGAGTAGGATAGGTGTTAGCGCCTCTCTAAATTTGTGGTAGAATTCAGCTGTGAAGCCATCTGGTCCTGGGCTTTTGTTTGCTGGAAGATTTTTGATTACAGTTTCAATTTCTGTGCTTCTTATTTATCTGTTGAACAGATTTTCTATTTCTTCCTGGTTCAGTTTTGGAAGGTTATTCTTTTCTAAGAATTTGTCCATTTCTTCCAAGTTATCCATTTTATGGGCATATAGTAGCTCATAGTAGTCTCTTAGCAACTTTTGTATTTCTGTGTTGTCTGTTGTGATTTCTTCATTTTCATTTCTAATTTTGTTGATTTGATTCTTTTCCCTTTTTTTCTTGATGAGTCTGGCTAATGGTTTGTCTATTTTATTTATCTTCTCAAGAACCATATTTTAGTTTTGTTGATCTTTGCTACAGTCTCCTTCATTTCATTTTCATTGTGACCTGCTCTAATTTTTATGATTTGTTTCCTTCTACTAACTTTGGTGTTTTTGTGTTCTTCTTTTTCTAGTTACTTTAGGTGTAAAGTTAGGTTGTTTATTTGATGTTTCTCTTGTTTCTTGAGGTAGGCTTGTATTGCCATGAATATCCCTCTTAGCACTGCTTTTACTGAATCCTGTAGGTTTTAGATTGTTGTGTTTTCATTTTTATTTCTTTCTATGCATATTTTTATTTCCTTTTTGACTTCTTCCATGATCTGTTGGTTATTTAGAAGCATGTTGTTTAGCCTCCAGATGGTTGGATTTTTAACAGTTTTTTCATGTAGTTGACATCTAATCTTACTGCATTGTGATCGGAAAAGATGCTTGAAATGATGTCAATTTTAAAAAATTTACCAAGGCTAGATTTATGGCCCAGGATGTGCTCTATCCTGGAGAATGTTCTGTGTGCACTTGAGAAAAAAAAGGTAAATTTCATTGTTTTGGGGTGAAATGCCCTATAGGTATCAATTAGGTCTAACTGGTCCATTGTATCATTTAGTTTGTGTTTCCTTGCTTATTTTCTGTTTGATTGATCTATTTATGGGTGTGAATGGGGTATTAAAGTCCCCAATATTATTGTGTTATTGTTAATTTCCTGTTGCATACTTGTTAGCATTTGCCTTATGTATTGAGGTGCTTCTATGTTGGGTGCATATATATTTATAATTGTTACATCTTCTTCTTGGATTGAACCTTTGATCATTATGTAGTGTCCTTCTTTGTCTCTCATCATGGTCTTTATTTCAAAGTCTATTTTATCTGATATGAGTACTGCTTCTCCTGCTTTCTTTTGGTCTCCATTTGCATGAAATATCTGTTCCAGCTCTTCACTTTCAGTCTGTATGTGTCCCTAGTTTTGAGGTGGTCTTGTAGACAGCATATATAGGGGTCTTGCGTTTTTATCTACTTGGCCAGTCTGTCTTTTGGTTGGTGTGTTTAACCCAAAAAATTTCTTTTCATTTAAGGTGATTATTTTAGGTAGCTTTCTTTACATTTAAGGTAATTCTTGATAAGTATGATCCCTTTACCATTTCCATTGTTGTTTTGGGTTCGTTTTTATAAACCCTTTCTGTGTTTCCTGTCTAGAGAGGATCCTTTGGCATTTGTTGAAGAGCTGGTTTGGCGTGCTGAATTCTGTCAGCTTTTGCTTGTCTGTAAAACTTTTGATTTCTGCTTCATATCTGAATGAGATCCTTGTTGAGTAGAGTAATCTTGGTTGTAGGTTTTTCTCTTTTATCACTTTAAGTATGTCCTGCTATTCCCTTCTGGTCTGAAGAGTTTCTATTGAAAGATCAGCTTTTATCCTTATCCCCTTGTGTGTTATTTGTTGCTTTTCCTTTGCTGCTTTTAAAATTTGCTCTTTGTGTTTAATTTTTGTTAGTTTGTTTAGTTTGTGTCTTTGGGCATTTTGTCTTGGGTTTATCCTGTTTGGGTCTCTCTGGGTTTCTTGGACTTGGAAGACTTTTCCTTCCCCATTTTAGAGAAGTTTTTGACTATTATCTCCTCAAGTTTTTTCTTATCCCTTTCTTTTTGTCTTCTTCTTCTGGGACACCTATGTTTGAATATTGCGATGTTTAACATCATTCCAGAGGTCTCTGAGGTTGTCCTCATTGCTTTTTTTCTTTTTTCCTTCTTAACTCTCTGCTTCATTTATTTCCACCATTGTGTCTTCCACCTCATTTATCCTCTCTTCTACCTCAGTTTTTCTACTCTTGGTTCCCTCCAGAGTGTTTTTAATCTCAGTTGTTGCATTGTCCAATATTGATTGACCCTTCTTAATTTCTTCTAGGTCATGGTTAAACATTTCTTTCTTCTTCTCAATCTTTGTCTCTAGTCTGTTTATCTGTAACTCCATTTTGTATTCAAGATTTTGGACTATATTTACTATCATTATTCTGAATTCTTTTTCAGGTAGACTCCCTATCTCCCCTTTTTTGGTTTGGTTTGGTGGGTTTTTGTCACATTCCTTCACCTGATGAATATTTCTCTTTTCCTTTTGTTTAGATTGCTGTGTTTGGGGTTTCCTTTCTGCAGGCTAAAAGGTTGTGGTTCCTCTTAATTTTGAAGTCTGCTCCCTGTGGGTGGGGTTGGACCAGTGGCTTTTCGGGGTTTCCTTGGGGGAACTTGTGTCTGTGTTCTGATGGGTGGAACTGGATCTCTTCTCTCTGGACTGCAGTCAAGTGCCGGTAATGAGTTTGGGGATGTCTGTGGGTTTTGTATGGCTTTGGGCAGCCCATCTTTTAATGTTCAGGGTTGTGTTACTGTTTTTCTGGAGAATTAGTGTGGTGTTAATTAGCTTAGTTAGCTTGTTGGCTCTTGGGTGGAGCTTGGTTTCAGTGTAGGTATGGAGACTTGGTGGCCTTAGGATTTTGGTCCTCCTTCTACAAGAGTGTCAACACTTCTCCATCCATACAGTGCAGAAGATAAAACCCCTAGGTTAATGGTGAAACAACTCTCCACAGCCAGGAACACCCAGAGAGATTCACAGAGTTTTATAAACAAGAGAAAAGGGAAGAGGAGATAGAGGTGACCAGGAGGAGAAAAGGGAGAGTTAAAAGGGGAGAGAGCAGTCAAGCCAGTAATCAAGTCCCTCAGTGAAAATGGATACTGAAGATTAGATTCCTAAAGGTGCAAAATTGATAGCAAATTTAAAAAAGCAAAGATTAAAAACTAGAATAGAGATTTAACTCTCAAAAATTCAATATAAATAATACAAAACAAAATCAGGAAAATGAAAAAAAAAATGGAATTTGTTTTAAAAAATAGGTCTTTTTTTTTCCAGAAAGGTAATTGTAGGCTATAAAAATGAAAGTTAAAGGATTAATAAATAATTTTTTAAAAATTACAAAGTGATAATAGTAAAAATATATCTAGGAATTTCTCTGGCACTGTTGTGGGCAGTGTGGGGTCAGTTCAGTGTCAGATAGTCCATTGTTCTGGCTTGTACTTCTTCTCAAGGTCTACAAGTGAAGTCACTCAGTCATGTCCGAATCTTTGCAACCCCATGGATTGTAGCCTATCAGGCTCCTCCGTCCATGGGATTTTCCAGGCAAGAGTGCTGGAGTGGATTGCCATTTCCTTCTCCAGGGGATCTTCCTGACCCAGGAATTGAACCCAGGTGTCCCGCATTGCAGGCAGATGCTTTACCGTCTGAGCCACCAGGGAAAAATGTGGAGTCTCAGCATTACTTGAAGGGTTTTAGTCTGTTGAAGGCAGTTCCCCCTTCTTTGTTTATTTTGGCTTCTTCTTTTGCAAGTCTCTTCAGTGTCTAGTTTCTGCCCTTATACGAGTGGATGAAGGTGGCCACTTATTTAGGCTCACTTGTTTAGTCGTCCTGTGGAGAGGGAGGGACACTGCAAACTGATACCTCTGGCACGTGTGGGGAGTGCTCACAGTGGATGGACCACAGTTGGTTTGCCACAGGCGAAGGTGGCATGTACTTTGCGGTCCACACTGTTCAGGCTCCAGGGTGCTCTGCAAGGGCACTGTCCCAAGTGGACCTTGTGTTTCGTACACGTCGCAGGTCTGAGCTACTGAGGTTCTCGGGTGCTCTGCAAAGGCACAGACGCAGTTGGTTTGTACGTTTTGTGCCCTTTCCAGGTCCAGGCAGCTCAGGTGACTGGTTGCTTGGTAAGTGCACTGTCCCAGGTGTGCCATGTGTCTCCTATGGGGAGCTGATCTCAGGCTCGACCCTCCTGGCAGATGTCAGCCATCCAGGATCCCAGGAAGATGTGGTTAGCAACTGGCAGCCTGCTCACAGTTTGGTGGAAGATGTGGTCTCTGGCGCTGAGATTGCAGTGGCCCCTTGCCTTCCAGCTCTGGCTGTCACACACTTGTATCTCTGCCTCCAGGGAGGGAGGGCCCTAAACAGCAGCTGGCTTGTTCTCCTTCGGTATTTGCTAGGGCACAAGCCTTTGTTCTATAAGTGTGCCAGGGGTCACCATAAGGAGTCAGAACCTTTAGAGGGATAAGTCCTTTTTCCTTTTTTTTGTCTCCCTGGCAATGGCACGGTTTGGGTTGCTATGTCACATTGGCCCTCTCAGATTGTCCTCAGGGCATTCAAGCCCAGTCCTCATCCTAAGGATCGACAGTGCAGCCCATGCCTCTCTGCCCAGCCTCCACTCACTGCTGGCGGATGCAAGTGTCTGAGCTGCTTCTCCATTGGTAGTTGTGGTTACGTGCATATTCTGTGTGTGTGTGTGTGTGTGTGTGTGTGTGTGTGTGTGTGTGTTTTTCCTCCTGTTACATTGCCCTCAGATTCCAAAGCTCCCCACTGACATGCCTGTGAGAGGGTTTCCTGTTGTGTGGAAACTTCCATCCCCAGGATGGATCTCTTTCCCTAAATCCTTTGTCTCTGTTTTTGCCTTTTATATTTTCTCCTACCTCCTTTTGAAGAGATTGGGCTGCCTTTCTGCGTGTCTGGTGTCCTCCACGATCATTCCCAAGTTGTTTTGTGGAAATTGTTCAACATTCAAATGATCTTTTGATGAATTTATAGTGGAGAAAGTGGTCTCCCCATCCTATTTCTCTGCCATCTTGTGACCCCTCCCCCCAAGAGTATACTTTAAACCTGATACTTTTGAACAGAAAACAGTCCTTTCCACTGTTGTTGTGAAGTTGATATCCCTTAAAAAATTGCCAACGTCTTTAATTCCAGAATGTCTGTTAATGTACACGGGTGGAAAAGGGAGACTATATGTGAACAATTTAGAGCACATAAGATGAAAAACATCTTTTAATATAACATTAATTCAGAAAATAACTTTTTCCCTAACGTTTTTTCCTTTGTTTTCTGAAAATTAATTCAGAATTATATTTTAAAAAATCCTTCAAAAGACCTTTTTGAAGTTTTATCTTTAAATTAAAAAAAACCCTGATGTATGTAACAGTTTAAATTTTGAGTTATTTAACTGAAATATAATTTTAAATAATAAAGTATAACCATTAAGGAAAAGAGAAAGATTAAAGTGAAAACAGTGCTGTGGCTACAGGTGATATTTATTCCTTTGTCTTCTCACAGCTTGAAGGTCCATGTGTTTTGCAAATTCAAAAAATTCGCAATGTTGCTGCACCAAAGGATAATGAAGAATCTCAGGCTGCACCAAGGATGTTGCGTTTACAGATGACTGATGGTCATATAAGTTGCACAGCAGTAGAATTTAGTTACTTGTCAAAAATAAGGTAATTGGCTCTTTATTGTGTATATTTGTTGTGTTTAAAGGTACAATTCACAATGGATTTTGTTTCTAAGACCTTTAAAAAGAGGGAATGAACTCTTAAGTACATGTTATAGTTTCTCAGTATAAATTAGAGAGTTTGTACTATATCTGTAAAGAGAAATAGTTTAAATTGAATTTAGTTGCTTTAATATTAATAACAAAAACAGAAATTTAAGGTGTTCTTACATGGAAAGTAATCTTGTCAATTTTATCACTAAATTTTAGGTTGTTAAAAATTTTCAGAACAGAAAGTGAAAGTGAAGTCCCTTAGTCATGTCTGACTCTTTGTGACCCCATGGAGTGTAGCTTAACAGGCTTTTCCGTTCCATGGGATTTTCCAGGCAAGAGTACTGGAGTGGGTTGCCATTTCCTTCTCCAGAGGATCTTCCCAACCTAGGGATCGAACCCAGGTTTCCCACATTGTAGGCTGACACTTTACAGTCTGAGCCAAATTTCTTTAAATATGTTACAGTTTCTTCCTTGACAGTTAGTTGTGTCCATCACACTGTTTAGTGGTTTAGAAAAGTTATAGGCAAATGAGTTTTCTTGGGGGAAATGATTGAAGCTAGAGAGATTTGTATGTTGCTCCACTTTCTAAGAGGAGGAATAACTCTGTAAGGAAAAATTTCCAAATCCTTCTTTTGCCTGTTTTTATAATAGGCTTTTAGAGTCATGCCTGTTGGAAGGGAAAAAAGCAGTGAGAAGCAAGGGAAAGTGTCTCCATTATTCTTAGTGTCTCCATTAGATCCGTTTGAACTCTTTTTTCTGAGATGGGAATTTTCATTGGACATTTGCAAACAGTCCCCCTCCCTTTTTTCTTTTCTTAGTCATTTTATATGCTTATGTTTGCTGCTCAGGGTCTTTTGTGCTTTTTCCATTTAATATTAATACTGAGACCATACTTCTTTCTTGCCCAAGCATTTGCTCTAACATTTTTATCTGGTGCTGAAGGGTCAAAGATAAAAAGAATTTAGATTTTGCCCCCAAGTAGCTTATATGGTGGAGAAGGCAATGGCAACCCACTCCAGTGTTCTTGCCTGGAAAATCCCATGGATGGGGGAGCCTGGTAGGCTGCAGTCCATGGGGTCGCTAAGAGTTGGACAAGACTGAGGGACTTCACTTTCACTTTTCACTTTCATGCATTGGAGAAGGAAATGGCAACACACTCCAGTGTTCTTGCCTGGAAAATCCCATGGACGGGGGAGCCTGGAAGGCTGCCGTCTATGGGGTCGCACAGAGTCGAACACGACTAAAGTGACTTAGCAGTAGCAGCAGCTTATATGGCAATGAGATAAGCACACAGCATACAGATTATAATATATATATATAATCTAAAATGAATAGGAGTTCAGGAAACTGCCTGTACCTAGGGGAGCCAGGAATAAGACTTAAAATATGAATAGGTATTTTGAGAGAGATTGGGGTGGGGGATAGCACATGCAAAGACAGGGTACCCTGACAACAGATGAGTGAAAAGTTACACTTAGAAGAGCTTAGGTGATTGGCATGGTGGTATATGGGAGGAAATATGGTAGGTTGAGGCCTTGTATTCCACATTCAGTGATCTCGTTCTTTTTTTCTTCCTTCAGCTAGTGTCTGCCTTTGGTGAGGGAGGCTCCTTGTGAGGGAGGCTCCTTCCTTAGAAGATAGTATATATATTTGTCTAAAATGCTGATTTTCATATACAAAGTGGGGTATATTGACTTTGTGATTATGTTGTCTTTTCTTTGAAGAGTAGAATGATTCCTACTTTTATGGAGAAGTACAAGCTTTCCTCCTTTGACACATTTAGTGAACTCCAAAGGAGTTCAGAAATGACTGAGTAGGAAGACTCGCTATGTAATGGCTCATTCTCTCATTTTACTGCTGTATATTTTTCTGTGGTAAATGAAAGCACAAGATCGGCCCAGAGAAGAGGGTCTCTTATGCTGTTCACCATTTTCTTTTGTTGAATTTATTACATTTTGACAATTGAGAAAAAATGTTGCTTCTTTCTCATTTGCTCATCATTGAAACAGCATGACTACTTTTGGTTCTATAGAAACAGTAGCTTACAGAAGTGTTCTCCCATGTGAACAAGTTGGGAAACTATTTTTAAAATAAGTTTGGTGGTTAGTGGTTGTAACTCACTAGGGAGGATAAACCAGGAATTGGTATAGAATGTGTTTTCTCCACTGGGCATCGCATTTCTCTAGGGGTGCTTCTTTCTACTCATCTATCGTACCTCCAGCCTCACTTCTTCCTGTGGTTTTTTTTTTTAATTTCAATGAAGAGAGAGAATAAAGGAACTTTGGAGTGCCAATCAAGTAGTAGTTAAATTGCAGTATGCTCTCTGAGTAAGTTATGACCCTGAAGGTGATATAATAAAAATTTTATTAAAATTTTAGCACCTGTTTATTCTTTTATGGGAATAGAATTGTAATTCAGTGACTATAACTCTTTCTCAATTATCCTAGTGAGATTGTATGTCTGACTTCAAATAATTCACTATCTTTTCCCTCTTAACCTATTAGAGAAAGAGTTTGGAAAGGTACACTCATTTTACATAAAGATAACTCATTATCTGCTTTCACATTAGGTTTTGGTTTTAAAAATATATTATCATGATGAAAATGCCCCTGTAATTTGCTTCCTACTTTTTAAGGTCTTATGTAGTTTCTTATATTGCTAATTAGTGATTTTTACATTTTTATTACACTTTCCAATTTTATCAATGTGTTAGAAATTATTGGCTAAAAATGGCTCTATAGAACACATTGGTTTTATGCAAATATTGTAATTCATTAATAATTTCTTTATAGGTTAAGGCAGCCTGGTATTCTTGGTGCTTATTTTTTAAAATTTATCCCTAAATGATGACTATAGAGTTAGAAAATCTATATCTGCTCTTTACCTGGAACTGGGAAAAACTTCACTTAGTGTATCTGTATTCAGTTGTTGCTGATTTTGAAGTTTGATAGGCATTGTTCAAAGTTTCCTACATTTATTACCATATAGCTCTCTACCTAAGAGTTAAGTTAGGCTAGACTGTCCATGACCATTTGTTTTGTTAAGTTACATAAAATGAATAAGAATGATTAAGCATGGGGTCCTCAGGATAATTTTTACCAAATAATGTTTTACTCTGTATGGGATCTTTGAAACCTTAAAAATAGGCATATTCTGTGTCTTCTTGTTAATGACCATTTTTTCAACCATTTTTCTTCAAAATAAACCAGAGATACCAATGCTTTCATTGATTTGCTTTTTAAAAAAAATAGTTAATTTATTTTAATTGGAGGATAATTACTTTACAATATTGTGGTAGTTTTTGCAATACATTGACATGAATCAGCCAAGGGTGTGCCCCATCTTGGGGAGTAACATGTGTCTCCCCATCCTGAACCACCCCCCCATGCTCCCCCCATCCCCCCACCAATTGATTTGCTTTTGCACTATCACCCACTCCAGTATTCTTGCTTGGAGCATCCCATGGACAGAGGAGCCTGGCAGGCTACAATCTATAGGGTTGCAAAGAGTCAGACATGACTGAAGTGACTTAGTACGCACACACACATACCACATGGTGAATTTTATAAATTTTTAAAAATGTGACAATATGAAAGCCTTTCAGCATGATTTTCTAATTTATCCTAAGTGCTTTAGGACTATCTTTATACCTCTTTGCAGTTCTTTACCCCTTGCTGCTATGTTTGAAGAGATGCAGTAGGGCTTAGTATATATGCTTTTACTTTAGGATAAACCTGTGTGATGAAATGGATTTCTTCCATTTTTTCCTTTACTGAAAGACTGGTAGGAGGATAAACAATTTTTTCTCTGGTTTTTGTAAAAGGGGTCATGGTATGATAATGTTTGTCCCAAATCTGATAATGTTAACCTATTATGGAAAAATCCTTTTGAAGTCAGTATGCTTTAGAGTAAATAACTCTCATTTGATCTTTAACTGGATGGTTAACAAAAAGAGCATTGTTTTATGTGGATTACAGTAGTTTATATAGATGTTAAAGGTCTCGGTTTCTTACAGATTTGTTATCTCTTTGTATTGGAATTTAATTTTTTAACATAGTATAAAATGAAGTTTGGAAAAATGGAAAATTCTTTCCATTACACATTTCTCTCCACATGTTAACACCTTGTAATTATCAAGGCAGAATTGTTTAACATCCTTTGAGATCATAGACTCCAAGTATCTTAAAAGAAGGAGCTGTAAACATTGCACTAAAAACTTGCTTTAAAGCTTTACCTGACCTGTTAGTTAGGGTAACTCTGGGAGTTGGTGATGACAGGGAGGCCTGGTGTGCTGCAGTTCATGGGGTCACAAAGAGTAGGACATGACTGAGTGACTGAACTTAACTGACCTGTTAGTTTGTAGATAAACAGCTGATAATAAGCTTTGAATGGTGCTAATAAGAGTTTAGAAATTCTATTAAAAATGGTTGCCCTTCTTCCCCAGGTGATGTAGCAAATTTAGACTATAATTCAACTGTTATTAGTAAATGACAGTGGTGTCTGCAAAATTTTGCTTTGTACTTCTCCTTCAAATTTGATTCTTTTTATTGTGTCATTATGAAGAAAAACCTTCAGATTTTTGGTATATAATATTCATTAAAAGACATTTTCCTATTTGTATTGATAATGTATTAAAAGTTGTCTGTGGTTAATAAAAGGCTTCTTTTAAACACCTTAAAAAAAATGAGGTTATATCATATAAGAAACAAATCGCCAGTCCAGGTTCAATGCAGGGTACAGGAAGCTTGGGGCTGGTGCACTGGGATGACCCAGAGGGATGGTATGGGGAGGGAGGTGGGAGGGGGATTCAGGATGGGGAACACGTGTACACCCGTGGCAGATGCATGTTGAAGTATGGCAAAACCAATACAATATTGTAAAGTAAAAAAATAAATAAATAAATAAAAATAAAGTAAGCTAAACAAAAAAAAAATGAGGTTGTAAAGCTCAGGGGAAAAAAGAGCAAATCTTACATTTATACAACATGATAGAGTCAAGGAAGTACTTTCACATCTTTTGTTCTCTTTAAGTTCATGAGCTGTGATTTCTATTATCCATATATTTTTACATGTAGAAAAAAATTAAGGTAGAAAATGACAGTCTTGTACCTGGTCTTGTGACTTCTCCCTGATGACCTGTTCACACTATATAGCCCATTACCTGAAAAATAGTTTTCACATTAGTACATTTTGAAGAATTATACTAGGTCGTAGTATGGGACTGAATTCTAGTTTGGGGAAGGAGCTTAAATGTGTTTTAACCCTTTTTTTCCCTTTGCTTTAGCCTAAACACACCACCTGGAACTAAAGTTAAACTCTCAGGCACTGTGGATATAAAGAATGGATTCCTACTCCTGAATGACTCTAACACCACAGTTCTTGGCGGTGAAGTAGAACACCTTATTGAGAAATGGGAGTTACAGAGAGTAAGTGTAGACTAAGAAGAACGGTTTGAACTTTTAAAATATTATGCTCTTTTTATTATAGTCTTTTTTTTTAAAGGATTGTCCTATAATGAATAGTAAAAGTAGTTCTTTATGCCAGAATTGAATAGAGTGGAATACAGTGATCTGTATAGAAATTATCTACCTTTGTTTAAGCATATTGTTCTTCTAAAACAGATGCCTTTTTCAATATTTGTTATATTTTATTACATATTTTATAAGTCAGTCTTTACTGACAAGTTTTTAAAACTGCCAGGATACCAGTTATAAGCTATGTGTAATATTGTTTTTGTCTAGTCACCAAGTCATGTTCAACTCTTTTGTGACCCCCATGGACTATAGCTTGCCAGACTCCTCTGTTCATGAGATTTCCCAGGCAAGAATACTGGTGTGGGTTGCCATTTTCTTCTCTGGGGGATCTTCCCGACCTAGGGAACAAACCCACATCTTCTGCATTGGTGGGCAGATTCTTTACCACTGAACCACCAGGGAATCCCTATGTATAATATACCTGTGTTTAATTCTTTCTGCAGAAAACAAGTGTTTGTGCATATGTATGAATAACATGTATTTCTCTTATCTATAAACACACATAGATACAAGTGAAAGCAAATTAGAATTTCACTATAATGAAAGGATTCTTGTTGCATTTGACTTTCTAGTCACATTAGTTGATGTTTTCACCATTTATGTTAACAGTATCTTCATCCTCCTAGTCATCTATGTTATCTAATAATTATCCTTCTACTTTGCTTCTAGCCACCAGTTCTGTTGGTCAGCTGCAGTCAGATCTCTCATCAGTGTCTTGCTCTCAGGTTCCATTGATATTACTGTAGTTTAAGTCTCTGGCCTGGGCTATTTGTAGTAGCCTTTTAGCTGGTTTTACCACATATCCTTTTTCTATCTTCTAATTTATTGTACTCTGCCAGAGTGTCTTTAACATAACTCAGACCAATGCTACACCTAACTTTTATTTCACATATCTTAGTCGGGGATTCAAGGTCATTTATAATCTAGCCCTAGTTCTAGTTTATCTTTTCAGCTTTCTTCATTTTTTTCACAAAGGTTTTGTTTTAGCTAAATGGAACTACTTACTCTTCCATTCTGTAGGCTTTTCTCAATTGGTCTTTTGAAAAAGAAGAAAGATTTTCCCAATTTTAGGATGATTTTAGTTTCTTTTTTATTTTTTAAAATTATTTTATTATTCTTATTTTATTTATTTTTATTTTTTGGCTGTAATGTGCAGCATGTGAGATATTAGTTTCTCAACCAGGAATTGAACCCTTGGCCCCTGAATTGGAATGGCAGTCTTAACCATTGGATCACCAGGGTAGTCCCAGTTTCTCTCCTAATTCATGCATGCCCATATTGTCCCCATGCTTTTTTTTATTTTGGTTTTATTTATTTATTTTTAAAAATTAATTATTTTATTTGGTGATAATTACTTTACAATATTGTGATGATTTTTGCCATACATCAACATGAATCGATCATACTTTTAAACTCAAAGTGCTTGTTTTTTCACATAGTGAAATATTTGTTCCTTTATTGAATTCATAGACTACTTTATTCATGATATGAAGAAGCATATTATTTTTTTACCTAGCAATAAAATTATATTTACTTCTTATCTCCTTTGATTGTAGGCTTTTTGAGGTCAGAATTCCTGTTTTTGTTATTTTTATTCAGTTCTACAAATATCTGTTGAACAGTGTGTATACCTTGTGCTGGACTCTTGTATCTGTATATCATGTAATCCACCTAGCAGTCTTATAAGAGAGTGTTATGCCCATATGGATCAGAAAATAGGCTTTAAGAACTGTTAAACTTACTTTATGATGGATCTGAGCCTTCCTGTATCTCTAGAGTGATGGCCCTGAGTCTTACATGTAATAAACAAAGTGATTTGATAGTTTCATATAAATAGCCAAGTTTATGAACTGTGAGTTTCCTAGAGAAATCTCACCCATTTCTTGTGATCTTTTCCGTTTATAAGTTGATATATTGTATCCTTAGAGATTTTTTTTAAAGTGTGTTAATATGTTCTCAAGTCAGACAAACATATTATACATAACTTTTCCAACCCAGCCAAAAGTATTAGTAATTAAGCATGTATTCCACTATCAAATGGCAAAGTTGATCAGTGGAAAACTGCAGTTACTTTTGCACCAACCTACCTCACTGATTGTAAAGTAGATCAAACATTCCTCAGAAATTGCTCATCTCCAACATGGAAACACACACATACAAACACATATACTCTCTCTCTCACACACACACACACACATATATGCATGAATCAGTGGTAGTTTGACAATTATCCTTGTAATGTTTTATTATATGTTTTTGCACTTTGTTTTCTGAGAGCCATGCTAGTATTTCTTTTTGTGCTGTGCTTAGTCACTTAGTCTATATCCGACTCTTTGTGACCACGTGGACTGTAGCCCGCCAGGCTTCTCTGTCCATGGGGACAAGAACTGGAGTGGATTGCCATACTTTCCTCCAGGGGATATTCCCGACCCAGGAATTGAACTGGGGTTCCCTGCATTCCAGGCAGATTCTTTACCAACTGAGCTACCAGGGAAGCCCTAATATATCTTTCTAAAAACTTTTGGAAAAAAAAAAAAAAATAGCCCTAGTATTTCTTTTTAGAGGGCAGTAAAAATTTACATGAAAAAGTTTGAAAACATCTTAATATGATAATAGTTCTCTTTGGTTTTGTAGTTTTTTGATTTTGGTAACCATAGTGATGGAGAAATCATGGAGCGTTCAAATTACTTGAGCATCTGGCAGGTGATACCCATAGAAATCAAATGTATACATGAAAATCATAAACCATAGAGTTAATTTTGGAAGCAGTGGGGTTTTCTTGTGGAAGTTTAATGGTTTAGCTCTTTGGCTCTTAAATTTAAGTGTTTGATCCATTTTTAACTAATTCTTAAACATGGTGTAAGTAAAGGGTAAAACTTCATTCTTTTCCATGTGGATATCCAATTTTCCCAGCACCATTTGTTGAAGAGACTCTCCTTTCCCTAATGAATGACCTTATCACCTTCATCAAAAATCACTTGACTTGAACAGCATGGAGATCAAACCAGTCAATCCTAAAGGAAATAAGCCCTGAATATTCATTGGAAGGACTGATCCTGAAGCTGAAGCTCCAATACTTTGGCTACCTGATGTGAAGAGCCAACTCCTTGGAAAAGACCCTGATGCTGGGAAAGATTGAAGGCAGGAGGAGAAGGGGGCGACAGAGGATGAGATGGTTGGATGGCATCATCAACTCAACGAACATGATTTGAGCAAATTCCAGGAGATAGTGAAGGACAGGGAAGCCTGGCGTGCTGCAGTCCATGGGGTCGCAAATAGTTGGACACAACTGAGCAACTGAACAACAACAAAATGCATGCAAGAATCTATTTCTGGGTTCTTTATTCGGTTAGTCTGTCTTATTGCCACTGTTTTGATTCCTATAACTTTTTAGTAAGTTTTGCAATCGAAAAGTATGAGCTTTTTTCAGGATTATTTTGACTATTCAGGGTCCCTTGAGATCCCATATGAATTTTAGTGTGGATTTTTCCATTTCTGCGAAAAATATTCTTAGAATTTTAATAGGAATTACAGTGAATCTCTAGACCTATTTGAATAGTACTAATATCTTAACATTAAATCTTCCAAGTCATGACCCTCTCATGTCTTTTCATTTATTGGTATCTTCTTTAATTTCTTTTAGCAATCTTTTGTAATTTTAATTGCATAGGACTTCTGCTTATTTGTTTAAGTGTATCCCTAAATGTTTTATTCTGTTTGATTATAGTATAAATGGAAACCTGTAACTTGCAGTTGTTTTTTGCTCAACCTAGTTCTCAGCAGTGACTTACGGGAGATCCTGTGAAGGTTTCTGGAACATTTTTTCCTCACAGGACTCTCTTTTTCAAGCCTCTGCCCCAGGGCTTCCAATTATTTCAGTCCACCTTGAGCTATGAGACTGATTTTCTCAACGTAACTTTCTGTGCTCTCTGTCTGCATCATGTCTCAAACAGAAAGGCAGAGCTCACCTGTTATTTTTTCTCCTTCTCTTTGGACTTACAGTCCTACATTACTTCTTGCCATGTGTCATAAAACATTTGTTTCTTATATGTTGACCATATTCCTAGTTGTAGAGGGAGATTTAAGTCTGGACTCTTATACATTCATCAGGATGGAAAGTAGAAATCCTGTAATATGCTTTTTACTATATAATGTGTATTGGAAAATGATATTATTGGCAGCTTATGTGAACTATAAGAAAGTCATAGCATAAAATGAACTTGATTTTTTGGCTTTGGCTGGTCTTTTTTTTAATATCTAAATTAAAACTAGGGAAAGGACCTCTCGATTATTTTTTGCATTTGTGTTTTTTTTTTTTTACTAGATTAACATCTTAAATACAGCTTATCAAGAAATATGATATTCATATACAGTTTAAATTATTCTTTAATTAAACTGAATATTATTGTTGCCTTTAGTCTTAGTGCTTTTTAATATAACTGACATAAAATGCAAAATATACTTTATATAATGCAGGGACTCAGTCCTGTCTGATTATTTGTAACACCATTGACTGCAATACACCTGCCTCCCCTATCCTTCACTGTCTCCTGGAGTTTGTTGAAACTCATATCCATTGAGTCAGTGATGCCATCCAACCATCTCATTCTATACTGCCCCCTTTCCTATTTTGCCTTCAGTCTTTTCCAGTATCAGAGTCTTTTCCAGTGAGTTGGATCTTTACATCAGGTGGCCAACATATTGGAGTTTCAGCTTAAGTATTAGTCCTTACAATGAATATTCACGGTTGATTTTCTTTAGGATTGACTAGTTAGATGTCATTGCAGTCCAAGGGACTCTCAAAAGTCTTCTGTAGCACCGCAGTTCAAAAGGATCAATTCTTTCGTGCTCAGCTTTCTTTTATGGTCCAACTCACATCCATACATGACTACTGGAAAAACCGTAGCTTTGACTATATGGACTTTTGTTGGCAAAATGATGCCTCTGCTTTTTAATACACTGTCTAGGTTTGTCATGGCTTTCTTTCTAAGGAACAGCATCTTTTAATTTCATGGCTGCAGTCACCATCCGCAGTGATTTTAGAGCCCAAGAAATGAAATAAAACAAGTAAAATCTGTCACTTCTTCTACTTTCTCCCTTTCTGTTTGCCATGAAGTGGTGGGACTGGATATCATGATCTTAGTTTTTTGAATGGTGAATTTTAAGCCAGCTTTTTCACTCTCCTCTTTCACCCTCATCAAGAGGCTCTTTAGTTCCTCTTCAGTTTATGCCATTAGGGTGGCATCATCTGCATACCTGAGGTTGCTGTATTTCTCCTGGCAATCTTGATTCCAGCTTGTGATTCATCCAGCCCAGCATTTTTGATGATGTACTTTGCATAAGTTAAATAAGCAGGGTGACAGTATACAGCCTTATTGTACTCTTTTCCCAATTTTGAACCAGTCTGTTGCTCCATGTCTGGTTCTAACTGTTGCTTCTTGACCTGTATACAGATTTCTCAGGAGACAGGTAGAATGGTCTGGTATTCCCACCTCTTAAGAATTTTCCACAGTTTGTTCTGATCTGCACAGTCAAAGGCATAGTCAATGAAGCAGATATTTTTCTGGACTTGCTTTTTCTATAATACAGCAGATGTTGGCACTTTGATCTCTGATTCCTCTGCCTTTTCTAAATCCAGCTTGAACATCTGGAAGTTCTCAGTTTACATATTGTTGAAGTCTAGCTTAGAGAATTTTGAGCATTACTTTGCTAGCATGTGAAATGAGTGCAATTGTGTGTTAGTTTGAATATTCTTCCCTGGTGGCTCAGAGGTTAAAGCGTCCGCCTCTAATGTGGGAGACCTGGGTTCAATCCCTGGATCGGGAAGATCCCCTGGAGAAGGAAGTGGCAACCCACGCCAGTATTCTTGCCTGGAGAATCCCATGGATGGAGGAGCCTGGTGGGCTACAGTCCATGGGGTCGCAAAGAGTCGGACACAACTGAGCAACTTAACTTTCACTTTCACTTTCACTTTGAATATTCTTTGGCATCGCCTTTCTTTGGGATTGGAATGAAAACTGACCTTTTCCAGTCCTGTGGCCACTGCTGAGTTTTCCACATTTGCTGACATATTGATACTTTAAAAGCATCATCTTTTCGAATTATAAATATCTCAGCTATAATTCTATCACCTCTAGTTTTGTTCATAGTAATGCTACTTCAGGCCCACTTGACTTCACACACAGGATGTCTGGCTCTAGGTGAGTTATCACACCATTGTCCTTATCCAGGTCATTAATACCTTTTTTATATAGTTTTTCTGTGTATTCTTGCCACCTCTTCTTAATCTCTTCTGCTTCTGTTAGGTCATTATGGTTTCTGTCCTTTATGGTGCTTATCCCTGCATAAAATGTTCCTTTGATAGCACCAATTTTCTTGAAGAGATCTGTAGTCTTTGCCATTCTGTTGTTTTCCTCTATTTCTTTGCATTGTTCACTGAAGAAGGCCTTCTTATCTCTCTTTGCTATTTTCTTGAACTCTGCATATGTTTTATAAAGTTTAAAATAATTAATAGGCTTTTTTTTTTCTGTTTTAGGAATCTACTAAAATAATTGGATTTCTTGTGCATAAGTGTTGTTAAATATATTTTTAATGTATAAATCTGTTTTATAACTCATTTTTCTCACAGAGCTTGTCAAAACACAATAGAAGCAATATTGGAACCGAAGGTGGACCACCTCCTTTTGTGCCTTTTGGACAGGTAATGACTTTCATTTTGGCAGATGAATTTTAATCATCAAAAAGTATTTTTCATTTATATTCATGTTGTGTTCAGTTTTGTGCTGACCTCTTCACTCAGTGGTCATAGGAGTTACGTAGAAATATATTAATTATAAGAAATTGATAATTATGTTTTTTTCCCTTTATTTTAATTAGCATTTTGGTGTAGATTCTTTTCTGAAATGCTGTTAACCCAAAGATTCAAAGAACTAAGAGACACACCAGATGTCAATTTAAGACTAAGATAAGATGGTGGTGAGGGCTTTTGTTTTTTGAGAGAGAGAAATGCAAATGTAAGAAGTCAAAAATATGCTATAATTTCTCACTTTGTTCATTAAAAAAAAGAGGGAGGAAAAATAAAAGCATCAACAAAAGAATTGATAAGAGACAAAAAAAATTGGAACAAGGAAAGGCATCATTGCACTTTAGGAGAACCTACTGTCCCAGCTGTCCCTTCCAAGACTCTGTTCTTCTGCCTTCATCCAAAGACCCATCTTAGTCAAAGACTTAATTTTATTTCCAGTTGGTATTTTCCTTTTCAACTAAGGCATCCCTCATCTTTTTCTCACATAAGTGAAACATTTTTATTTCCTAATTATTTCCTAATTTTCAACCACCTTGCTGCAGAATGTTACCTCAAGGTAGCTCCTCAGCTGGCCAGTATCTTATCTTTCTGGTTGTGCTAAACATCACATTGCATTCAAAACAATCTCTCTTAGCTTGTCCCTGCTTTATATCTGAAGAATCCAAGAGTAATCAATCACTCTGACTGCTTGCATCATATGATGCTACTAAAATTTAGCTGTTGGTAACCTGCCTTGCATTTGAGCTTTATTTTCCTTCAAGAGTGCTGACTCAAAAGTGAAGATAAGTTGTGAACACTGCAGCTAGGAAACAGAGACCTACATCTCAGTAACAATTTTAAAACATTTGGTATGAGAAACATATCTAGTTGATCAGGAAATAAGCAGAATCAGTTGAATGGCATCCTCTTCAAAACCCTTTTTTAGAGGATCAACTCAAAATTAAGTAATTCATGCTTGCATCATGGCTATTTTGAAAGTATTTAAAAACATATGCTATTTTTTATTGTGCTTAAGAACATGTGAAATTCAATGTAAAAGGAGGCATGATCCATGCTGATGATATTCTCATTTCTATAGTGAAAAATCCCAAAATGAAAACATTCTATTAACTTATATTTGAAAATAATAAGTACTATTTTCAAAAATTTTCTTTCCTCATAAACATTTTAGGGATAATATTTCTTTCATAAATTACTAACAGAGCCTTATAATTTAATTACTTTCAAGAATTTGAAGTATATATACTCTATAGAGCTCTTTTTTTTTTTTTTTTTGAGTTCATTTCAGTCACTCAGTTGTGACCGGCGCTTTGCGACCCCATGATCTGCAGCATGGCAGGCTTCCCTGTCCATCACCAACTCCTGGAGCTTGCTCAGACTTGTGTCCATTGAGTCAGTGATGCCATCCAACTATCTCATCCTCTGTTGTCCCCTTCTCCTCCTGCCTTCAATCTTTCCCAGCATCAGGGTCTTTTCCAATGAGTCAGTTCTTTGCATTAGGTGGCCAGAGTATTGGGGTTTCAGCTTCAGCATCAGTCCTTCCAGTGAATATTTAGGACTGATTTCCTTTAGGATTTACTGAAATTTGTCTCAAGAGACTAAAATCCCACAGCTTTGCAGCCTGACTGAGGGAGAGAGTATGTTTTTAGCTTTTGATTTGGTTTACAAGTTGAAAGTCATCTTTCTATATGTAAAAGTAACTATCCATTTTGGAATTAGGAAATATGTTAAAAGTTACAGCTTCAGTAATGTTATTTGTTTATGAAGTCCATTGTGAAAATCTCTTCTTCAGCATCTTAGCCTTGTACATTGGTTAAAGACAGAGTATACTGGCTGTGTGTTGGAATCAGCTATTTTATATGTATATTATCGAACATCTGTATTTCCATAACACATTTATTTGAAAACATATTTTCATTCCTCATTAAAATTACTGAGGTGAAAAATGTTCATTTTATAGGAGTTTTGCTGCTAGGATTAAAAGGGATAATTTAATTCAGGGCTTATTTTTAGACTTTGAGGGCTTTCTTCATTTGTCTCAAGAGACTAAAATCTCAGAACTTTGCAGCCTGATTGGGGGAGAGGGTATGTTTTTAGCTCTTGATTTGGTTTATAAGTTGAAAGACATCTTTCTATATGTAAAAGTAACTATACTACTTAACCCTCATGGATGTTGTGGCATAATGTGGAAATCAGCTCTTAATAAAAAACCAAATTTTCTTCTTGTGCAATAGTCTAGACTGTTTGAAAATTTAAATTATTTTAAATCATCATCCTAAAATGAAACTTAGAACTTTTGGTTTAATGAATGTTTTAAATATGCTCCCCCCTTTTAGATGGCTATATTTAGTGTAGCTTTCATTTACTAGTTACAGTTAAAGTTACTTCAGTTAGTTAGAATTATATTTTTATGGGCTCTTACTTGTTGTGATTCAGATATTTCTTTTGAAGATATATACTTTCTTACAAAAAGTTGAATCTCTTCTGATATTACTGAAGCATTTTGTTTTTATTTATTATTACCAGAAGTGTGTGTCTCATATCCAAGTGGATAGCAGAGAACTTGATCGAAGAAAGACATTACAAGTGACAATGCCTGTCAAACCTCCAAATGACAATGATGAATTTGAAAAGCAAAGGACTGCTGCTATTGCAGAAGTTGCAAAGAGCAAAGAAGTAAGAAGCTAAATCATTGCAAATTTCTCTTATTCCTTGCCTTTATGTTCTATTTAGATTACTCACAATCATTATTGTCTTTTCACATAAAGTAACTAATTGAACAAACTTTTGACATTCTTTTTCCATATTCTATCAGTAGAGAATGTCCTGGTATCTTTTGGAGTCTTAAGCTTACACCATTTTACTTGTAAACATTCCTTTTCCAAGTCTCTTTAACAATTCCATTAAGTTGCTTTTGCTGACAAACCATCCTTCTTTTCTCCCTCTTTCTTTTTTTCTTAACAGTTTACTACTGAACACAACAACTTTTTTTTTTTTTTTTGATGGCAGAGGGGTTCCTATTATTAGTTGGGATAGATGATACTTTCTGAAGAAAGTTTTCTCCTACAATAGAAACCTTGGAGGGGTTCAGGTAAAAATTAGAAGGTAAATCAATGGCTCAGGATTAACAATTTTGTCAGTTTTCATTCTTAAATATAATGTATAGTAAAAAACAATTTTTATCTTTGCATTTGTACATACTCTCTCTTATTTACTATTATTAGACAAAAGGTTTTCTTTTCATTATTTTTAATTTCTTACTTATTTAAAATAGGTTGGTTCTCTAGTTATTTATTGATTTGTAGCTTTTGAAAAGAAATTTTAGTTCATGAATTAGTTGGTTGCTTAAACAGAATTTTCTTAACCAGTGATATTGAAATAAATTTCTTTATTTAAAACCAGCAATAAACCTTAGCTAACAATTTTTTTCCTATTTGAATTCAAAATTTAAGCAGGGATTTCTTGAATTTTGGTAGTTCTTCCCACAGTGTCATTCTACTATCTGTTTATGATAGGAGGACAAGAGCACAAATTCTAGAATCCGACAACCTAAAAGCATATACTGCTGAGAACTTGGATCAGTTCAGTTCAGTTAGTTGCTCAGTCATGTCTGACTCTTTGCGACCCCATGAATTGCAGCAAGCCAGGCCTCCCTGTCCATCACCAACTCCTGGAGTTCACTCAAACTCATGTCCATCGAGTCGGTGATGCCATCCAGCCATCTCATCCTCTGTCGTCCCCTTCTCCTCCTGCCCGCAATCCCTCCCAGCATCAGAGTCTTTTCCAATGAGTCCACTCTTTGAGGTGGCCAAAGTACTGAAGTTTCAGCTTCAGCATCATTGGATAGATTACTTAAATTTTGTACCATATTCTTTTATCTATGAAAAGATGGTACCAGTGGGACAAGAGCACAGATTCTGGAATCAGACAGCCTAGAAGCATATGCTAGCCTAGAAGCATATACTGCTGAGAACTTGGATAGATTACTTAAATTTTGTACCATATTTTATTTATCTATGAAAAGATGATAGCAGTAGTACCTACTTCATATGTTTACTGTAAGAATTAAAATTGCTAATATTTAAAACAGTTAGGATACTACATGGCACAGATAATGATATTGTTACTGAATTCCTGTTCAGCTGCTTATCATTCAATAATCCAATACTGAGAGTGTTGGTTAAAAGGAAATATGGCTTTATTGAGGAGGCTGGCAATTCTGAGGAGAAAGGTGGGAGTATGTTCCAAAAAGCCAGCTCCCAACTTGCCAGATTTTGCTTGGAGATTCATAGGGGAAAGAGGAAAGGGGTACAGTGCTCATAGGGAGGGGGCTGTCTTCTATTTTCAGAGATGATTGTCTTGATCGCACAATTCCAAGTAGCTATCAAGTCTTACTTGTGATTGGAACATTATCTAAGTCATAAATCTTTGGTTAACTATTTCTGGAGAATAAGGAACAAGGGTGAGGTTTAGAGAACAATTAACTAATCTTCAGTCTCAGTAAGCACCAACAGTTTTCTTCATTCAGCAAGCTAAGCTAAGTTAATGTTGAACTAGGGTAGAAGTCAGACATCGTAAGCATAAGATCACAGCCATATCCTAACTAAGGAACAGTGCTGGAATAATGCAGAGGAGCCGAGATCCCTAGTTATAGTTTCACAGCCTCAGTTACAGTGTTAGGTTGTCAGGTCACTTCAGTCAGGTCCAACTCTGTGTGACCCTATAGACTGCAGCCTGCCAGGCTCAATATTCCTTTGCTGTGCTATGCTTAGTCTCTCAGTCATCTCTAACACTTTGTGATTCCATGGACTATAGCCCCCGAGGCTCCTCTGTCCATGGGGATTCTCCAGGCAAGAATACTAGAGTGGTTGCTGTGCTCGCCTCCTTCTTTTGCTAAAAGCCTTCGATTTGACTATTGCTATTCCTCGGTGTTTTCTCTATTCTAAGGCATGTTTAAAAATCACTTTAATATCTCTGAAATTAATTCATTTTATCCAGTTAGCATAAAATGTATTTCTTCCTTTCCTAAAAACTGTTAAAATTATGGAGTTTCAGAAGAGGATATTGAGACTATGTCAATTTCTTAATGATTGTAACAAAGGTGTTATTTTGATTTACATTTTTCTCAAACTTTCTTCCCAAAATTTTGTTTGATGTCTGTTTACTGGACTCTAGTTAATATATGGTAATAGGCTTCATTTTTTAAAGTAATAAT
Organism: Bubalus kerabau; assembly: GCF_029407905.1. Lineage (NCBI taxonomy): Eukaryota > Metazoa > Chordata > Mammalia > Artiodactyla > Bovidae > Bubalus > Bubalus kerabau. The sequence goes on along the minus strand of NC_073635.1, from coordinate 2,490,912 downwards.
TGATCACATTTTATTTTCCCATAAGTATTTGTAAATAAAGAATCATAGTTTTCTAAAGCAGAGTTTCAACTTTTCAGTTTATATGTAAGAGTTGATTGGAGGCTTAAAACTGTAAGAACATGCCCAAGGTTACCCAGTGACAATTCTGGGACTAACCTACATATATTAATGTAGAAGATTATATCTACGTCTAAGTATCTTTCTATATAGATGAGTATACACATATTCATACTTAATGAGTGTCTGAAAAGCAAAATTATATAACAGTGTAATTTTCCTGGAAAGATATTTTATGTTCATCTATTTAACCACTTAATGTGGGTTTGGTGGAATCTACTGCAGATGACCAAGTGATGTTTCTCGTTCCTTTCTTCCTTTAGTCCTTCATTCAATAAATATTTTTTTGAGAACGTGTAATATGCCAGGGGCTATCTTAAATGCCTCGGTTTAAACAATGACTAAATATACAAAAGATTTCTGCCTTTATCAAGCTTACCTTTTAGTAAGTTAAACAGATTGGCAGAGTAATAAGTATGTAAATTATATGGTAGGTTAGAAGTTGATAAGTGCCATAGGCAAAAGTAAAGTAAGATGGGCAGTTAAGGAAGATGTTGGTTGGTCAGGGGAGTTGGGGGGTGGGGGAGTGCAGTTTAAAATAGGATGGTCAGAGGAGGAGAACAAGATGGCAGAGGAGTGGGTGGACGTGGAGCACATCTCTCTCCACAGATATATCAGGAATACACCTTCAGACACAGAAGTGCATGCAGAACACCAGCTGAGAGCAGACACGAGTACCCGACCAACAGAAAAGAATGTATCAGATCAGATCAGTCACTCAGTCGTGTCTGACTCTTTGCGACCCCATGAATCGCAGCACGCCAGGCCTCCCTGTCCATCACCAACTCCCGGAGTTCACTGAGACTCACATCCATCGAATCAGTGATGCCATCCAGCCATCTCATCCTCTCTCGTCGCCTTCTCCTCCTGCCCCCAATCCTTCCCAGCATCAGAATCTTTTCCACTGAGTCAACTCTTTGCATGAGGTGGCCAAAGTACTGGAGTTTCAGCTTTAGCATCATTCCTTCCAAAGAAATTCCAGGGCTGATCTCCTTCACAATGGACTGGTTGGATCTCTTTGCAGTCCAAGGGACTCTCAAGAGTCTTCTCCAACACCACAGTTCAAAAGCATCAATTCTTCGGCGCTCAGCCTTCTTCACAGTCCAACTCTCACATCCATACATGACCACAGGAAAAACCATAGCCTTGACTAGACGAACCTTTGTTGGCAAAGTAATGTCTCTGCTTTTGAATATGCTATCTAGGTTGGTCATAACTTTCCTTCCAAGGGGTAAGCGTCTTTTAATTTCATGGCTGCAGTCACCATCTGCAGTGATTTTGGAGCCCAGAAAAATAAAGTCTGACACTGTTTCCACTGTTTCCCCATCTATATCCCATGAAGTGGTGGGACCGGATGCCATCATCTTCGTTTTCTGAATGTTGAGCTTTAAGCCAACTTTTTCACTCTCCACTTTCACTTTCATCAAGAGGCTTTTTAGTTCCTCTTCAGTTTCTGCCAAGAATATATAGAACCATGAAAACTCGGTAGGATGAAGGAACTAGGGGGAAAAACAGGAGTGTTAGTAGGACTGGACCTGCCCTCAGCAGGAGGGGGAACTGAAGCAGGGGTCCGATCTCCACATCAGGGCAATTGTCTAAGTCAGAGGAGAAACATTTAAGGCTGAGAGTGAGGCAGGTGATCTGTGACAGCCTAAATGGAATGAGACTCAAACAGTCCTTGCCTCGGCCGTACATTAACGCGGACAGGGATGCAGGTCCCCTGGAAGGCACAGCTGCTGGGAACTGGAGTTTAGGGATTATGGAGCAGCCAGGGTGAGGGTTGCTGTTGACTGCAGAGAGACAGATTGAGGGGATGTGAGAGAGGAGATTGTGGTGGGAAATGCCTGTGGAGGAAAGCCAGGCAGCCATGGAAGCAAGGGATACTGCTGAGTTATGTTTAGGGGCTGGAGTCATCACCATAGCCTGTCTCTCCACATGCCAGCATTGGCAGCTGAACAATAAAGAGGCTGGCCCACCAAATGCCTGACGCACTGAACTACAGAGTAGGACCCCACCCAGGGTACTCCTTTAACTGACTGATTGATTGATCTATAGAGTAGGACCCTACCCGAGGTGCCACTTTAACTGACTGATGTGCTGATCTACAGAGTAGGACCCCACCCAGGGTGCTCCTTTAACTGACTGATGGATTGATCTACAGAGTAGGACCCCACTCAGGGTGCTCCTTTAACTGACTGATGGATTGATCTACAGAGTAGGACCCCACCCGGGGTGCCCTTTAAGTGATTGATGTGCCAAACTATAGAGTAGCACCTGACCCAGGGTGTCACTTTTAAGTGCCTGGCACACTGATTTACAGAGTAAGACCCCAGCCAGGGAGGCCCCTCTATGTGTCTGACGTGCTGAATAACAGAGAAGGACCCCAGGCAAGGGAGCCCTCTAAGTGCCTGAACAGCTGGAGCTGCAGAGAAAGACTGGCCGAAGAGGCCTACTGACACCAGCTACAAGAGGCTTGAAAAAAGACTCTGATAGGGCCATAACTCCTGCAGTGGAGGCAGTCTGTGTCACTGCACACTTAGTGCTGCCAGGGTCCCCACAAGCCAAGCAGCTGAACCACCTTCACGCTCAACTGTCACTGGAGCAGAGCTGCTATAGGCAAAAAATGTCTTGCATCTATGCATGCAGGGTCACTTCTGTCGTGTCTGGGCTCTTTGCGACCCTATAGACTGGCCTGCCAGGCTTCTCTGTCAGGGAGCAGGGGGTTCTCCAGCCAAGAATACTGGTGCGTATTGGCCAATACTGGTTGCCATACCCTTCTAGAGTTCTGTATTTCCTCCTGTCCTAGCCGCCACCCCCCCCGAGAACCTGGTGCTGCCAGAACCCTTGCGACCCAAGCAGCTGCACCACCTCCACACTTGGCTTTCACAGGGGCAAACCCAAGTCCTCTGGAGCAAACCCCAGTGGATGACCCATATACACAGGTGAAAATAAAACCACAATTGAAACCCAGGGGCAGTGTGGTTAAGGAAGAAGACCCAAAACCTTCCCACCAGCTCTAGAAGCTGCAGATTAAATCTACATGATCAGCTAGGCAGATTCTGTGTCTTTATAAAAGGTCATTGAGAGCTCCCACAAAAGAAATCGCACTAGTTCTGATAGTTGTGGACATTGCAAGCAAGAACACACAAAAGTAGGACCAGATTAGAATCTGAGCTGCCCCCACAGTAGGTCCAGAGATCAGCAGAGTGTTGGAGGGCATGCTAGGGAGGTGAGGTGGACTGTAATTCCCTGCAAGGGAAAGAACTCTTGAGCAGTGACTCAAGAAAAACATTCATTTTTCTTATGTTTTGACTTGTTTTGTAGATTCTTTTGGATTTTTTTTCTTTTTACCCCCCTGTTGCAGTTGTCAATTTTATTGGCACTGTGAAATCTAACTAAACTTTTGAGCTTTTTTTTGTTTTTTTCTCAGTCACATTTTTTATTGTTGTGATAAATCTCTGCCTCTCCATTGGGCTTTTGCAGTTCTGAGGAGTTTTCCTTTTTTTTTTTTCCCCTTTTTCTTTCTTCTTCTGTTTTTTTTTTTTCCTTATCTCTTTTATAAATTTAATTTTTTTAAACCTATTATATTCTTTCTACATTTATTCCTTTGTTTGCCTTTCCTGCTTTTCTTTTCACCTTGCAGTTAGTCTTTAATGTATATAAATCTTCTTCATCTACCTTTATTTAACTTTTCATATCTATTCTTTCTTTCTTTCCTTTCCTCTCAACATATTTGTTAGTTTTGTTTTCATTGCTTTATTCCCCATTTGGCACCTTGCTTTAGTTTTGTTTTCCGGTTTGTGCTTTAGTTAGTTTTGTACTTAACTGGTAAATATAATTTTTATTTCCTTTGTTCACCAGGTCAATCTACTGTACTTTATTTTTGTTGGACTGTATTGACTTTGCTCATGGGTGTATATGAGTATATTCCATTTTTTAAATTATTATTTGTCTGATTTTGTAACTGCTATTTGTCTGGGATTCATCTTTGGTTTCTCATTTTTGGATATTTGTTTTAATCTCAATGCCATAACAAACCACTTGTGAAATGTTCGTTCCTGGCCAGAGATCAAGCCTTGAGACTTTGGAGTGGGAGCACTGACTGCAAAACCCTAGACTAGCAGAGAACTAATCTTAGGGAGTATCAAAAAGTGAGTATTCACACAAAGGAAACCACTTGAATACAAGACCTGGCATCACCCAAACACCAGTAGCACCCTGTGCAGGATGCCTCATCTAAACAACAAACAAAAATACAAACCCAATCATCAGCAGACAGAATTACCACCTCACTCAGCTTTGCCCATGAGAGGAAAAAGAAACAAAAACTCTGCACAAATATCACCCTATAGGAAACTTCCACAAACCATTGGAACAACCTTAGGAGGGCAGGAACCAAAAGGAAGAAAGAATTCAACCTTGAAGCCTGGGAAAAGGAGACCTCAATCACAACAAGTTAAAAAAAATAAAAAGAGAACTACTACACAAATGAAGAAATAAAATAGAAACACAGAAGTCCAAATAAATGAAGAGAAAATAAGCAAACTACCTGAAAAAAAATTCAGAATAATGATAGTAAAAATGATCAAAAACCTTGAAAACAAAATGGAAAAAATGCAAGAATTAATTAACAAAGACCTAGAAGTATTAAAGAATTAGCATACAGAGACAAACAACACAATTACTGAAATTAAAAATACTCTAGAAGGAATCAGTACCAGAATATCTGAAGCAGAAGAACAAATTAGTGAGCTAGATGATAAAATGTTGGAAATAACTTCTGAAGAGCAGAATAAAGTAAAAAGAATGAAAAGAACTGAGGATAGTCTAGAGACCTCTGAGACAATATCAAATGCACCAATATTTGAATTACAGGGGTCCCAGAATAAGAAGAGAAAAAGAAAGTGTATGAGAAAATTTTTGAAGAGATTGTAGTTGAAAATTTGCCCAACATGGAAAAGGAGATCATTGATCAAGTCCAAGAGGCAAAAAGAGTCCAATAGAGGACAAGCCCAAGGAGAAACACGCCAAGACACATACTAATCAAACTAACCAAGATAAACACAAAGAAAGAATATTAAAAGCATCAAGGGAAAAGCAACAAGTAACATACAAGGGAAACCCCTATGCTGATCTTTCAGTAGAAACTCTACAGGCCAGAAGGGAATGGCAGTATATATTTAAAGTACTGAAAGGGAAAAATCTACAACCGTGATTACTGTACCCGGAAAGGGTCACATTCAAAATTGATGGAGAAATAAAAAGCTTTTCAGACAAGCAAAAGTTAAGAGAATTCAGTACCACCAAACCAGCTTTACAACAAATGTTAAACCGGCTTATATAGTCAAGAAATACAAGAGAAGAAAAAAGATCTACAAAATCAACCCCAAACAATTGAGAAAATGGCAATAGGAACATATATATCAATAATTACTTTGAATGTAAATGGCTTAAATGTGCCAACCAAAAGACACAGATTGGCTGAATGGATACAAAAATAAGACCCATATATATGCTGTTTACAAGAAACTCAGTTTAGACTTAAAGACACAAAAAGGCTGAAAGTAAGAGGATTGAAAAATATATTCAGTGCAAATGGGAAGCAAAAGAAAGCTGGAGTAGCAATCCTCATATCAGACAAAATAGACCTTAAAATAAAGGATATTATAAGACATAAGGAAGGACATCACATAATGATCAAGGGATCAATCCAAGAGGAAGACATAACAATTACAAATATCTGTGCACCCGGCATAGGAGCAAGTCAATACATAAAACAAACATTAACAGATGTAAAAGGAGAAATTGACAATAACACAATAATAATGGGAGACGTTAACACCCCACTCACACCGATAGACAGATCATCAAAACAAAATAAGGATACAAGGATCATCAAAACAAAATAAGTCTTAAATGATATATTAGATGAGATGGATCTCATTGATATATTCAGGACATTCCATTCCAATGCAGAATATATCTTCTTCTCAAGTGCACATGAAACATTCTCCAGGATATACTGTTTCTTGGGTAACAAATCAAACCTCAGTAAATTTAAGAAAATTGTAATTGTATCAAGCATCTTCTCTGACCGCAATGCTATGAGACTGGATATCAATTACAAGAAAAAAAACTGCAAGAAACACAAACACATGGAGATTAAACAACATGTTTCTAATTAACCAACAGGTTACTGAAGAAATCAAAAGAGAAATCAAAAAATTTCTAGAAACAAATGACAATGAAAACACAACTCCTATGGGATACAGCAAAAGCAGTTCTAAGAGGGAAGTTTATAGCAATGCAGTGCTACCTCAAGAAGCAAGAAAAGCATCGAATAGAAACCTAACTTTACACCAAAAACAACTGGAAAAAGAAGAACAAAACCCTCCCAAAATTGTTAGAAGGAAAGAAATCATAAAGATCTGAGCAGAAATAAATGAAAAAGAAATGAAAGAAATAATAGTAAAGATTAATAAAACTAAAAGCTTGTTCTTTGAGAAGATAAAATTGACAAACCTTTAGCCAGACTTATCAAGAAAAAAAAGAAGAATCAAATCAGCATAATTAGAAATGAAAAAGGAGAGGTTACAACAATTCAGAAATGATAGACAATGTAGAAATACAAAGGATTATAAGAGACTATTTTGAACAACTTTATGGCAATAAAATGGATAATCTGGAAGAAATGGACAGATTCTTAGAAAAGTTCAATCTTCCAAGACTGAACCAGGAAGAAATAAAAATTATAAATAACCCAATTACAAGCACTGAAATTAAAACTGTGATCAAAAATCTCCCAAGAAGCAAAAGCCCAGGACCAGATGGCTTTGCAGGAGAATTCTGTCAAACATTTCAAGAAGAGCTAATGCCTATCCTTCTAAAACTCTTTCAAAAAATTTCAGAGGAAGGAACACTTCCAAACTCATTCTGCAAGGCCACCATCACCCTGATACCAACAAGGAAAACACACAAAAAAGAAAACTATAGGCCAATATCACTGATGAACATACATGCAAAATTTCTCAGCAAAATTTTAACAAACAGAGTTCACCAACACATTAAAAAGCTCATATACCATGATCAAGTTTGGTTTATTCCAGGGATGCAAGGATTCTTCAGTATATGCAAATCAATCAATGTGATACACCATATTAACAAACTGAAAAATAAAAACCATACGATAATCTTAGTGGATGCAGAAAAAGCCTTTGACGAAATTCAGCACCTATTTATGATTAAAACTCTTCAAAAAATGGGCATAGAAGGAACCTACCTCAACATAGTAAAGGCCATATATGATAATCCTACAGCAAACATTGTTCTCAATTGTGAAAAACTGAAAGCATTCCCCCTAAGATCAGGAACAAGACAAGGGTGCCCACTTTCCCCACTATTATTCAACATAGTTCTGGAAGTCCTAGCTATAGCAATCAGAGAAGAAAAAGAAAAGGAATCCAGATCGGAAAAGAAGTAAAGCTCTCACTGTTTGCAGATGACATGATACTATACACAGAAAACCCTAAAGATAGTATCAGAAAATTACTAGAGCTAATCAGTAAATTGAGCAATGTTGCAGGATACAAAATCAATACACAAAAATCATTTGCATTTCTATATACTAACAATGAAAAATCAGAAAGAGAAATTAAGGAATCGATCCCATTCACCATTGCAACAAAAAGAATTAAATAGGAATAAACTTACCTAAGGAGACAAAAGAGCTGTACACAGAAAATTATAAGCCACTGTTGAAAGAAATCAAAGACAAAATAAACAGATGGAGAGATAGTCCATGTTCCTGGGTAGGAAGAATCAGTATTTTGAAAATGATTATACTACCAAACACAATCTACAGATTCAGTGTGATCCCTATCATATTACCAATGGCATTTTTCACAGAACTAGAACAAAAAATTTCACAATTCATATGGAAACACGAAAGATCCTGAATTGCCAAAGCAGTCTTGAGAAAGAAGAATGGAGCTGGAGGAATCAACCTTCATGACTTCAGATTATACTACAAAACTACAGTCATCAAGACAGTATGGTACTGGCACAAAAACAGAAATATAGACCAATGGAACAACACAGAAAACCCAGAAATAAACCCATGCAATTATGGGTATCCTAATTTTGACAAAGGAGGCAAGAATATACAATGGGGCAAAGATAACCTCTTCAATAAATGGTGCTGAGAAAACTGTACCAGCTCCATGTAAAAGAATGAAATTAGAACACTTCTGAACACCATACACAAAGATTAACTCAAAACAGATTAAAGACCTAAATGTAAGACCAGAAACTATAAAACTCTCTGAGGAAAACAAAGGCAGAACATTCAGTGACATAAATCAAAACAAGATCCTCTATGACCCACCTCCTAGAGTAATGGAAATAAAAACAAAAGTATACAAGTGGGACCTGATTAAACTTAAAAGCTTTTGCACAGCAAAGTAAACTATAAGCCAGGTGAAAAGACAATCCTCAGAATGGAAGAAAATAATAGCTAATGAAACAACTGACAAGCGATTAATTTCAAAGATATATAAGCAGCTCATACAAGTTAATACAAGGAAAACAAGCCAATCAAAAAGTGGGGAAAAGACCTAAACAGACATTTCTCCAAGGAAGACATACAGATGGCTAACAAACACATGAGAAGATGCTCAGCATCATTCATTATTAGAGAAATGCAAATCAAACTACCTCTCAGCAGCCAGAATCACCATCATCAAAAAGTCTACAAACAATAAGTGCTAGAGAAGGTGTGGAGAAAAGGAAGCCCTCTTGCACTGCTGGTGTGAATTGATATAGCCACTATGGAAGATGGTACGGATATTCCTTAAAAAACTAGGAATAAAACCACCATATGACCCAGCAATCCTACTCCTAGGCATATACCCTGAGGAAACCAAAATTGAAAAGGACAAATGTATCCCATTGTTCGTTGCGGCACTATTTACAATAGCTGGAAAATGGAAATAACCTAGATGTCCATTGACAGATGAATGGATAAAGAAGTTTTGGTATATATCCACAATGGAATATCACTCAGCCATAAAAAGGAACATATTTGAGTCAGTTCTGATGAGGTGAATGAACCTAGAACCTATAATACAGAGTGAAGTAAGTCAGAAAGAGAAAGATAAATATTGTATTCTAACACATATAAACGGAATCTAGAAAAATGGTACTGAAGAATTTATTTACAGGGTAGTAATGGAGAAACATCAATAACCTCAGATATGCAGATGACACCACCCTTATGGCAGAAAGTGAAGAGGAACTAAAAAGCCTCTTGATGAAAGTGAAAGAGGAGAGTGAAAAAGTTGGCTTAAAGCTCAACACTCAGAAAACTAACATCATGGCATCTGGTCCCATCACTTCATGGGAAATAGATGGGGAAACAGTGGAAACAATGACTGAGCGACTGGACTGAACTGAACTGAACTGAACTGAATGAACATATCCTACATGGGATCACAGTGCTCTCCAAGTTGTTTGAAAGATGCATTACAGACAAATTGTCTGACTTTCAAGTGGGCATAAAAGGCCTTCTAACCTATGCAGGTTTCCTCATTACACATATAGAAAATGCTAGTGTGTTTTTGCTCACTTCATATATAACAGGTGCCCTTACGTTGTGTTGTATCTGTGCTTTTTCTGTGGGATTATTCCATTTGGAGCAAAGAGCACCATGATTCCAATCTGTGTGTATTTATTAAGTCTTCCCTGAGGTTTGTGTATGTTGGATATTGTGGTGTTTTAGATCACTGAGTGTACAGAAGAAAGAATTCAAGCAAAATATTGCTGTTCTTCAGTAGTTTTGTTTGTGGAATTTGAAATTACTCAAATTTAAAATAAATTACTGGACTGTGGAAATAAAAAAATAAAAATAAAATAGGATGGTCAGGAATTGAGAATTCTTTCAAATTTTATATAGTTTATATTCTAGTAAGGACAGTAAATAATATAAACATAGTAAATAATTAAATTACAAATTTCAGCCTTAAATATAGTAATTTGACTAGGCTTCAAGATGGTGAAATTTGTGTCAAGAATCTAAGGCAGTAAGAATTAGTGACATGATCTGAGAAGAGTGTTCCAGGGAGAAGGAAAAGCTACTGCAAAGGCTCTAAAGCAGGAGTTTATGCTGAAGGAATAGCACAGTGACTAGTAGAAGCAGAGAAAGCAGAGGGACACATTCTAGAATATAAAATCAGGAGTGATAATGGAGGTCAGCTTATGTAGGGCCCTGTAAGCCATCTTAAAGACATTCAGAAAGAAATGAGGAGCCTTTGGAGGGTTGTCAGCATATCATTATATCAGCAGACCTACATTTAGAAAGTCTAATTCTGGCTGTTGTGTTCAGAAAGGGAAGATGGGAATCATACAAGTTAGGGAATTATTGAAATAATCCAGGGGGAGAAAATGTTTTGGTAGTGATGGCAGCTGTATAGGTAGTGTGAATTGTTCAGATTCAGGTATTTTGAAAAATAACAACCATCAGAATTTCTGAGAGATTAAATACACAGCTTGCAAGAAGAGGTGTTACAAAAGACTTCAAGGATTTTGCCCTGAAAAATTAGCAGGTTAGAGTTGCTTACTTTGAATTGGAAAAGACAGGGTTTGAATAGGGTGTTTTGTTTTAAACATGTTAACACTGAGGTGCCTTTCAGGCATCCACCTGGTAATGTCTAATAGGCAGCGAGACAGAGAAGAGGTACATGGTGAGCTTTGGGATGGGTGTGTGCATTTGAGAGTGAAATGCATATGAATGATATTTAAAATCATGAGGTCACATGTGATCCCCAAGGGAATGAGAGCTGAAAGGAAGGGAAAACGATAAGGAACAAATCCTTTAGCATTTTAACCTTACCAGTTGAATGAAAGAAGTTGAACCAGCCAAGGTCTGACCAGTAAGATAGGAATTAAACAAGAGAATACAGAAATTATATCATGGAGTGTGGCGTATTGAATTTATCAAAGGTTGTTGAAACATTCTGTAAGATGTGGCTTGAAAATTAATGTAGAGTTAGGGAAGTTGTTCATTCTCTTCACATTCTGTATAGATGGTGGTAAGATAACTATAGATGTACAGATATCAGTAAGTAGGTTGATGGGGTAAAAATCTATGTAAGTTCTTTAATGATTATTTTAGTTTTTCCAGTGAGGAAGTAAGCATGGTCATACAGTCACAATGAGGGAGAAGATGTTTGAAGTTTGAGGAGCTAGGAGACATGTGAAATAGTAGTTGGGAAGATTGGGAGGTAAATGGCCTAGGAAAATGTAGTACAATTGCTAGACTGCGTTAAGGCCCACTTAGGTTTCATGGTCATGATGATCTCACAGATGCCTGACTCACATCACTTACCTTATGGGTAATGTTTATGTTGTGATGTCTTTAGATATTTGTATGTTTAGTGAGGAACAACTATTTTACAGCAATGAAAAGTAGTTCTGAAAATGCTGTTTATCTTGTTCCTTAATCTATAAAATGGAAAGAAAATAATAAAGAAATGTCTCCAGAAGATAATCCTCCCAATATTGCAATGACATAGGTTTTTTTGTTGACAGTGTAGTGTGACATGTGGGATCTTAGTTCCTGACAAGGAATTGAATCTGTGCTTCTTGCAGTGGAAGCGTGGAGACTTAACCACTGGACCAGCAGGAAATTCTTTTGTTCCTGTTTTAAGGATGAGAAGCCCAAAGCTTATGGAAAGTAGAAGTTAAGTTAAATGCCTGAGGGCTGGAACTAGGAAGTGGCTCAGCAGAGATTTAAATAGAGGAAAACAACAGAATGGGAAAGACTAGAGATCTCTTCAAGAAAATTAGAGATACCAAGGCAACATTTCATGCAAAGATGGGCAGATAAAAGACAGAAGTGGTATGGACCTAAAGGAAGCAGAAGATATTAATAAGAGGTGACAAGAATAACACAGAAGAATACAAAAAGATCTTCATGACCCCAATAACCATGATGGTCTGATCACTCACCTAGAGCCAGACATCCTGGAATGCGAAGTCAAGTGAGCCTTAGGAAGCATCACTATGAACAAAGCTAGTGGATGGAATTCCAGTTGAGCTATTTCAAATCCTAAAAGATGATGTTGTGAAAGTGCTGCACTCAACATGCCAGCAAATTTGGAAAACTCAGCAGTGGCCAGAGGACTGGAAAAGGTCAGTTTTCATTCCAATCCCAAAGAAGGGCAATGCCAAAGAATGTTCAGACATCTGCACAATTGCACTCATCTCACATGCTAGCAAAGTAATGCTCAAAATCCTCTAAGCCAGGTCAACAGTACGTGAACTGTGAACTTCCAGATGTTCAACCTGGATTTAGAAAAGGCAGAGGAACCAGCGATCAAGTTGCCCACATCCACTGGATCATAGAAAAAGCAAGAGAATACCAGAAAAACATCTACTTCTGCTTTATTGATTATACCAAAGTCTATGCCACTAGATCACAACAAACTGGAGAAAATTCTGAAAGAGATGGAATACCAGACCACTTTCCCTGCCTCTTCAGAAATCTGAATGCAGGTCAAGAAGCAACAATTAGAACTGGACATGGAACAACGGACTGGTTCCAAATTGGGAAAGGATTACGTCAAGGCTGTATATTGTCACCCTGCTTATTTAACTTATATGCAGAGTACATCATGAGAAATGGCCAGCTGGATGAAGCACAAGCTGGGATCAAGATTGCTGGGAGAAATATCAATAACCTCAGATATGCAGATGACACCACTCTTATGGCAGAAAGTGAAGAGCAACTCAAGAGCCTCTTGATGAAAGTGAAAGAGGAAAGTGAAAAAGTTAGCCTAAAACTCAACATTCAGAAAATGAAGATTATGCATCTGGTCCCATCACTTCATGGCAAATAGATGGGGAAATAGTGGAAACAGTGAGAGACTTTATTTTCTTGGGCTCCAAAATCACTGCAGATGGTGACTGCAGCCATGACATTAAAAGACACTTACTCCCTGGAAGAAAAGCTATGACCAACCTAGACAGCATGTTAAAAGCAGAGACATTGCTTTGTCAACAAAGGTCCATCTAGTCAGAACTATGGTTTTTCCATTAGTCATGTATGGATGTGAGAGTTGGACTATAAAGAAAGTTGAGCACTGAAGAATTAATGCTTTTGAACTGTGATATTGGAGAAGACTCCTGAGAGTCCCTTGGACTGCAAGGAAGTCAAACCAGTCCATCCTAAAGGAAATCAGTCCTGAATGTTCATTGGAAGGACTGATGCTGAAGCTGAAACTCCAATACTTTGTCCACCTGATGCAAAGACCTGACTCATTGGAAAAGACCCTGATTCTGGGGAAGATTGAAGGCAGGAGGAGAAGGGGCGACAGAGGATGAGATGGTTGGATGGCATCACCCACTCAATGGACATGAGTTGGAGAAAGCTCCTGGAGTTGATGATGGACATGGAAGCCTGGTGCCCTGCAGTCCATGGGGTTGCAAAGAGTCGGACATGACTGAGCAACTGAATTAAACTGAAGTCTGTATTCTTACCTATACTACATTGTTTCTCAGTCTGATAAACTTTGTATCACATTAATATAAACTCATATTTTTCCTATGGTCACATAAATAATGACTATCACGACATTTGAATTTTTTTTTTTTTTTTTTTTGCTGGATTGCAGGTAACAAAAATTGAATTAATCCAGTAATGAATCTCTGAAGATGTGGTTTTAATTTTAATTTGAGTTAAATTTAAATATTGTGGTGTATCAACTACCTAATAGAGATATTTATGTGTTGTCCATTGATGATCATATCACATCATTTTTCTGTTTTTCAGGTTTTATTTCTTTGTATTTTCATATGATTCAAATTAATTTCTCAGTCTTAATTAAATGTGTATCTGAAATGTTTTCTTATTGTAATCATTCTAAGACACTTTAAAAATATTACTGCTGCTGCTAAGTTGCTTCAGTCGTGTCCGACTCTGTGCGACCCCATAGACAGCAGCCCACCAGGCTCTGCCATCCCTGGGATTCTCCAGGCAAGAACACTGGAGTGGGTTGCCATTTCCTTCTCCTTTATGTGAAAGTGAAAAGTGAAAGTGAAGTCGCTCAGTCGTGACCAACTCATGGCGACCCCATGGACTGTAGCCCACCAGGCTCCTCCATCCATGGGATTTTCTAGGCAAGAAGTTATCCCTAATAAAAATCAAATGTTGGCTTCTGCTTTTATTAGATTTGTTAGAAAACTGTAAAGATATTATATAACCAGATGCATAATTTGATATTGTACAAATAACAACTGTGAGGTGCTTTTCAGTCATGAATTTGTGTCTTTCTAAACCAGAGTTCTAATCTTTCCACAGTGGTTTTGATAAAACAGAAATGAGATCAAATTCAAGTTTCATTACAGAAAGAATTATTCAAATAAGTCAGAAAAATAAGAACTAGGACTTTGAAAGTTTTATACATAGTTGATAAGGTATAGCATGGTGCAGTGTATGCATGGTCAGTCATGTCTGACTCTTTGTGACCCCAAGGACTGTAGCCTGCCAGGCTCCTCTGCCCATGAGATTTCCCAGGCAGGAAGTATTGGAGTGGGTTGCCATTTCCTTCTCCAGGATATCTTCCTGACCCAGGGATCTTCCCTGCCTCTCCTGCGTTGGCAGGCTGATTCTTTACCACTTGTATCATCTGGGAAGCCCCCAAGATATAGCATACTATGCAGTTAATATAGATAATAAATCAGTAATGAGACTTTTAATCCAGTATTAAAATTTGTATTATTTGTTTATATTCTTTGATTATAGAATATAGAATATTATTCCTGTTACTGGATCATGGGTGTAATGTAACTGATTACTAAATAGGTTTGGTACCTTGCTAAAGAAAGCCTTGACATGTAGCTGGACTTGTAACACGCATGTCATGATATCAGTCAAGTATTTTACTGAAATAATTTTTGACATCTCATCTCCATAATACTTGGATTATTTTCTATATTGCTGTCTACTTAAGTTTATTCTAATGATTTGCCTTGAAGATATAAAAATTATATAATTTTTTGAATTCCCTCACCTGGACTTGTGGAAAGATGAGATTATGACTAGTAGCTGTTTAGAAAGAATTAGTTAACATTTCATTTTTTTCCTGTTAAACATAATTAGGAAACTTAACTACTTCAGTTTTGCTATATGTTTTTAGTCATAACTTAGACTTGAGAGCTTTTTAAAATGCTGTTTATTTATATTTATTTTATCTTTCTCTTATCTGAAGACCAAGACATTTGGAGGTGGCGGTGGTGGTGCTAGAAGTAATCTCAACATGAGTGCTGCTGGTAA
This sequence comes from Bubalus kerabau, assembly GCF_029407905.1. Taxonomy (NCBI): domain Eukaryota; kingdom Metazoa; phylum Chordata; class Mammalia; order Artiodactyla; family Bovidae; genus Bubalus; species Bubalus kerabau. Next base: position 2,475,467 of record NC_073635.1, on the reverse strand, counting down.
CCGAAATAGGGAAATTTTACAGAAAGAAAAGGCAAACAAATCAGAGGGAAAACATGAAGGTGTCTATAGAGAACTGGTAAGATTGAAGAACCAACCACAAAGTTTGTGTCTTTTTTTCTTTAATAGTCTTGTTTTTAAATTCTCAGAACCACTACTAACTTTTTGAGTAGATTATAGACAGTGTCACAAGTATAAGAAGACTTTCATTAAGGATTCCATTTAATTCGTGGAAAATTTGGATTACTTGAAAAATAATTTACTTAAGTAAAATTTACTTAACTTTCTAATGTGTGAATGATGTCTTTTGGAATGGACTGATAAAAAGTCATCAAATTATACAGAAAACATTCAATGGAAATGATATTCTAAAAGATGATGCATCAAAAACATAGTTATCTGCCCTTTCCTCTCCTTTCCTGCATCTTTTCTCAGATTTTATCTGTCATGTCATTTTGTTTTGTTCTTTGTGGAAAATATGTTGAAACAGTAAATGTATATTATAGATTCAATTGCAAAATATTACTAGATTTTTAAGATAAATGGGAAGTCAGATATTGCTGGGTATGCCACAGTGTCTTCAGATATAAGGGAACTGACAGAATTCATTTTCCTCTACCTTTCCAGCTTGAATGACCTTGGGTGATTTTGTCTAAAGAGTTCTAAGATTAGCTTAAATATTAGGATTTGTCATCTCATATAACAAGAAATCTGGATCTGGATGGTTATAAAGATTGGCAAATTAAGCAGTATAACAATGTTGGAACTCTGGTAGGCATCGGTCTAGTTTCTTGGCTTTCTTCTCTGGGTTACAGGATTCTCTGTGTGTTAAATCTTCATGCAGAAAGTTCAAAGGCAGGAATGAAAGGGGACATTTCTCTGTGTGTGGGTATTTTATCAGATAAGAAAATAATTTTGGAAATCCCCAGTAAATTCCATCTATGGTTCATTGACTAGGACTAGGTTATGTATCCGTTCCTAAATCAATCACTAGCTAAGGAGAATGGGTTTATAACAGAGCTAGACTATTGCTTCCTTGAGTACATGACCGTCTCATTGTAAAAAAAAGAAAGTCAGCTTTCAGGTTCGAGTGGATATAACAAGTTGAAAAAGACATTGTCTCTTACTCAAGAAGTGCTTTAACTTGAGTGCATTGAGAACCATTTTTTGGGAATGTCTTGCCATAGAACACTAAAAACTAGCAGTTTGGGATTGTTTTGAGGATTAAAAGCATAAGAAGGGAGTGATTATCACAAAGATGGCAAAACGGAAAGTTCCAGGAATTGTCTACTCCATCAAAACAGCTATTAAGCTGACAAACGTCTGAAGCAACTATTTTACAACTTTGGAGTCAAGTCAAACTCTTGTAGCATACAGAGTGGTGATGGATGAAGAAAGAGGCTGGTCACTGGCTGATTACGGAGATAATGGAACAAAGACTCCAGCGATCACAGATCACAAAGAATATAATCCTTACCAAAAAAGTTTGGAACAGTTACTAAACAAACTTATAACTGCAGTCTTCATCAAGTAACAACACCAGTCTCTGAGGAGGAGGGAGAATTTGATTTCCAAAATTGCCACCAGTACAGTATTCAGAATTTTCAGTTCTCAGCAGAAAATTATAAAGCATACCAAAAAACAGAAAGTATGACCCATTCATAGGAAAAAGAAAGAAATTGAAAGAAACTATCCCTGAAGAAACCCAGGCATTGAACTTATTTTAAAAAAGACCTTAAATTAACTGTCTTAGAAATACAGGTCTGAAGGGAACCATTGACAAAGAGCTCAAAGAAATCAGGAGAACAATATATGGATGATATATGAGGATATATCAATAAAGGTAAATTATAAAAAAAGAAAATAGAATTTCTTGAACTAGAAAGTATAGTAGTAGAAATAAAAAATTTTCTTAGGTTCAACATCAGACAAGAGCAGGCAGAAGAAAGAATTACTGAGCTTTAATTGAGGGCAATTGAAATTACCCAGTCTAAGATGAGAAAGAGAGAAGCATGAAGAAAAATAAGCCTAAGGGATCTATGAGGCACCATCAAATATACCAGGATATACATTACAGGAGTCTCAATTGAAAAGAAAAAGGGATAGAAAAAATATTTGAGGAACTAATGTCCCCCCATTACCAAATTTGATGAAATCTACAAATCTGAGAAGCTCAGTGGTCTCCTATAGGATAAATGCAGAGACACACCAAGACACATAATCTAGTTGTTGAAAGGTAGAGACAGGATATCTTGAAAGTGCTGAGAGAGAAGTAACTCATCAAATACAAGGGATCCTCAATAAATGGCCAATTTTTCATTAAAAACTATGAAGGCAAGGAAGCAGTAGGGTGATACATTGAAAGTACTGAAAGAAAAACTCTTCATCTATAATTCTATTCATAAAAACTGTCATTTAAGAATGAAGACTAATCAAAAAGACAGTTTGAAATTCTGATGATCAGGTACCCAGTGCTTTTGCCTGTTGCATGGTTTTCAGTTCTTTAATTTCAGCAATTGAAAAAAAGACTTCATTGGGGTGTCAGTGGATAGTTGCTTTAAAGTATTTTTGACAATAGATGATTTTACAGGTTGAATTGTGTCCCATCCATCATCCCAACCCCACCTACCCCCTAACAAGATAGATTGAAGTCTTGACCACCAGTACCTTAAAGTATGACTGCCTTTCTTTGGAAATAGAATATTTACAGAAATATCAAGTTAAAAAGAGGTCATTAGGATGAGCCCTAAGCCAAGATGACACTGATTTAACCTGTATAAAGAGGGGAGATTTAGACACAGAGGCAGACACATACAGAGAAAAGTTGACATGAAGACGCACAGTGAGAAGATGGCTGTGTGACTGGAATGATGCATCTATAAACTAAGAAAAGCCAAAAATTGCCAGTAAACAACACAAATTAGGAGAGGCAAGGAAGGTTTTTTCCTAAAGCTTTCAGAACATGGACCTGCCAGCACCTTGAATGAGAGTTTGGTTAATTGCCAATCAGGTTAACAAGAAAGGTAGAATAAGTTATACCAAGGTTGAATATGAATTGATTGTTAAGAGTGTTTTTTGGTTAAATTCTATATAAGGGACAGTATTCGTAATTAGATATTTACTTGTGAAATAATTGGGAGAGGGAAAGCCTTTGAAAGGATTTTTTTTTTTTTTTTTTTTACATTTAGATAAGTTTTGAATAAGAAGGGTGGATTATAGTTTTAATGTCCAGGCCTTTTTACATTTACTTTAGCATATCTACAACAGGGATGTCAATTTTCTCTTATGTGTAACTCTGACCTATTAATAGCTATTACTATGTTTGAAAAGGATTTTGTGTTTGGAATGCATAAATCAGAGTTTTTAAAAAAGTCAGAGTTTTAAAAACAGGGTTTTTTTTTTGTTTGTTTTTTTAAGTCCTTTATCGATGCCTATGTGGGTATGAGAGTAGATGTGAGCAACATGCATGCTGTCTTAAATACTATCTTAAAGCCTATCCATCTCAACTCATAAAAGTACAAAAGTTAGTTGTATATTTCTCAGCTGGTTATGGTTTGATAAATGTCTTCATGGGATATGTTTATGTTACTTAAACTGTCCTTTAATTCTACTCAGGTCCAGATTTTTCAAGATATGGGATTCTGGTACCTGTAGATTTTTTTAATTTGAGGTATAGGCTGTCAAAGCTTCATAGATAGTATTGCTTATAAATATAAAGCAGAATATTGGAACAATAGAGAGTAGGAAATAAACCAAGCTACTGAGATGGTACCATTTTGTTAGCTTCTTTTTATACTTTGTATTTTTTAAGAGGTGCTATATAAATTGTATTTCCTTAGGACAGAGAAGTATTAACCATGAAAATTTTTCATTAGGTAGTTTTCACTGCCTGTTTTATTTTCAAAAGCTTTATTGTGACATATAAAATTTCTTTTTTTGTTTGTTTTGCATTTGTAATGGTGCAAAGAAAGTACTCACAGCACAACCTTGCATATCACAGATCTTTTCTTGACTGTTGGTATGAAAAAACAGCAAGCAAATAATATATTAATATTACATTTTTCCATAAACATCAGATGTAATTTTTAGTTAAAAAACAGTATATATTTAAAAACTTATACTTTGCTTGTTTATTGGCCATCGGCATAACTTTTCTTTGTTGCTTATAGGTTGATGAGAAGGCTCTGAGACACATAACAGAAATGGGCTTTAGTAAAGAAGCATCAAGGCAAGCTCTCATGGATAATGGCAACAACTTAGAAGCAGCACTGAATGTACTTCTTAACAGCAATAAACAGAAACCTGTTACAGGTCCACCTTTGAGAGGTATAATCCATTAATCAATGTGCCAGACAATATTGTTTGCTTTTCAGAGAAATGTATGTTGTTGACAGAAACTGGGTTTTGTTGCTGTGAAGTCTATAACTTCGTTTACCTTTATGGTAAGTGGAAGGAGCACCCATTTTGGAACCACAGAGACATATAGGTTATTTTTAGTCTCATAGTCTTCATCTTTATATAAAATAAAGTAGGTCTAATAAAACAAGGTTTTGAGTAGTAGACAAAATATAAAATAACTGGCTCTATTTAATCTATTTCTAGAACTAGGCCACTTTTATAACTGACTAGTCTACAAACACTTAATAATTAACAGGAACATGACTTTTATTTAGTGTTATTTTTAAATTATTGTATGGTCAAGCATAAGTCATTTTTCAAATCCTAATCATATATTCTTTTAAAAAAATAAGTAGCTGCTATATAGCAGAGATTACCACAACATTGTAAATCAACTGTATTTCAAATTAAAAAAATGTGGTTAAAGAAAAATCTTATAAAAATGATTTATTTCCTTCAAACATAATTTACATGAACAAATTTCCAGATAGGCCATTTAGAAGATTAAAGGTGCTAGTTAATATAGTCATTTAAAAACATTTTTGTTATAAAGGATATAGATCATACAGAAAAATATTAAAATAAATATGTGTATAAAGTTTTACTTAAGAGGTCTGCTGATAATATTTTAGTGTATATTCTCCTTTTGTTTTTGCATGTATAATGTATGCATCTTACTTTACTTCTTAAGGTAAAGGGAAAGGCAGGGGGCGAATAAGATCTGAAGATGAAGAAGAACTAGGAAATGCAAGGCCATCAGCACCAAGCACATTATTTGACTTCTTGGAGTCTAAAATGGGGACTTTGAGTATGGAAGGTAGGCTAAACTTAAAGTAGATTTCTGTTTAAAGCACCAAACTTTATTTGGAATTATACAAGAAAAGTATAATATACTGACAATATAAACATATATTCTGAATTTTGTAAATTTATTTAATCACAAATTTCCTGTTTGACAAAAGCACAGGATAAACTTTTAATTGTTGTATTCTGAAAACGTTGAAGCTTATTTTGCCCTTTAACTGCATGATAGACAATATCATCAAATTCTTTATCCCAGTTTACTGACTGACAAAATTAGCTATGAAAACATTGTTATGTTGGAGAAATTATTAATATTATTATTATGTAATTACATATGACTTTTTGGATTCTGAAATTAGTCTCTTTTTTCTCTATGTATTAACACACTGTATGAAAATGTGTGGTTGGGGTTAGAATTAAATGAGCACAGTGAGTGAGTATGCTCTCACATTGTGGTATATTTCTTAGTATGATATATTTTAGTGATTAACATAATACTGGAAGAGATATAATTATGTTAAATGTTTATTTTTAAGCATGAAATATGATAAAGATTTACTAGAATTAAAAGATTTTAATATATGATTCCAAAGATTTGGGGAAATTATTTTTAGGGTTAATTTTCTCTTTCAGATATATTTTGAATTAAATTTAAGCTCAAAGATAAAATGCTTTTATAATAAATTTTGAATGTACAAATTTTATGAAAATGAAATCTCTCATTAGCATACAAAGAAAAGATAATGCATTGTTTGAAAAACAAATGTTGGATGTAGAATGTAGATGATTTGTAAGTAGACATGTGAGATCAATATTTGCTTTTTTCTTTTTGCTTGCTTTTTAAAGCATGATGAATTCATTTTCTAATGCTATTTCACAAAATACCAAAAGTTTAATAGCTTAAAACATTGCAAATATATTATCTCATAGTTTCAACAGTTCAGGAGTGTAAGTGTAGCTTAGTTGAAATCTCTGATCAAGGTCTCACATACTGAAATTAAGATTTTAGCTGAGTCTATGATCTTGTCTGAGGTTTGCGGTCCTTTTGCAGGCTCATGGTGGTTAGCAAAATTCACTTACTTGTGGATATAGGATTGACATACATTGCTTTCTCATTTAATATTTCCTGGGTAGTGCTTTCAGCTCCTAGAGATCCTCAGGTCCTTGCCACTTGACCCCATCTCTAGCAGTTCACATGTTTGTGTCTACAAGGTTAGCAGGAGAACCTCTATTGCTTTTTAAAATCTCTCTGACTTATAGATATTTTTGTCCCAACCTCACTTTATACTATCCCAATCAGAGCTTCTTTGATTTCCTTTTATCCTTCTCTTTCCCTACTTTCCTTGTAGCTCAGTTGGTAAAGAAAATGCCTGCAGTGCAGGAGACCCAGGTTCGATCCCTGGGTTGGGAAGATCTCCTGGAGAAGGAAATGGCAACCCACTCCAGTATTCTTGCCTGGGAAATCTCATGGACAGAGGAGCCTGGTGGGCTGTAGTCCATGGGGTTGCAAAGAGTTGGGCATGACTGAGCAACTAACACTTCCTACACTTATTTGCTTTTGACTCCTAGAGTCTCTTCTAATTTATAATGAAGTTGAAACTGAGAATAGCAATTCTACTGTGATCTGTGTGTCTGACATCCTTCAGTTCTCACAGAGTACATCCTATACCAACAAAATTTAGTAATATAAATATTCCACTTGGAAAAAGGTATTAAAGTTAATTAAGATATATGACATGAATAATACACTCAAAACCGAGTATCAGTGTTAGACTTATTTCTGAGGGGACAGATATTTATGAACACATATTATTATTGGATATTGTTATAGTAGACTGTTTTGTATTTGCTTTGTTGTTATTAACATGTTACAGAGGAATGTGAGAAAGAAATGGACATTATAATGGTATTTCACACCCTTGATTTTCACAATGAATATAACCTGTGACCTTCATAAATCCCCAAATTCAAAAATTAGATATTTCCAATATTTGTACAGACTCTAAAATTATCAAAATTCACACTTTGCATTGATCATCCTAATGCTGGAAATTACCCCCTCCAACTTACATTAGAATTGTCTGTCCTACTTGATAACCACTGTTCTCAGAGAAGCAAATTTTTATTCTTTCCTAGAATATTGTGTGGAGAGGCCAGCTAACCAAGATGAGAGATGGGCAGAGGTTTCCTAGGGTGGGTGGCATTTAGACAGTTTAAAGAGGGAGTATTGAGGGAAGGGTATACCAAATGTAGGGCACTCTGAATGTTCAGGCTTGGAGGCATCAAGAACATTAGTTCCTATGAATCGAAGGGTATGGGAGAGATGGAAATAGAAGGCTACAGAAGGAAGTGGTAGGCTGGATACAGATCAGGAGGATTTTGTCCTAAAATATTTTTTTTGTTGTTTTGTTTTTAATTTATTTTTAATTGGAGGATAATTGCTTTACAATATTCTGCTGGTTTCCACCATATCAAATCCCTTACAATTATACAGTGGAAGTGACAAATAGATTCAAAGGATTAGATCTGATAGACAGAGTACCTGAAGAACTATGGATGGAGGTTCATGACAGTGTATAGGAGGCAGTGATCAAGACCATCCCCAAGAAAAAGAAATGCAAAAAGGCAAAATGATTGTCTGAGGAGGCCTTAAAAATAAATGAGAAAAAAGAGAAGCTAAAGGCAAAGGAGAAAAGGAAAGACATACCCATTTAAATACAGAATTCCAAAGAATAGCAAGGAGAGAAAAGAAAACCTTCTTCAGTGATCAGTGCAAAAAAATAGAGGAAAGCAATAGAATGGGAAAGACTAGAGATCTCTTCAAAAAAATTAGAGATACCGAAAGAACATTTTATGCAAAGAAGGGCACAATAAAGGACAGAAATGGTATGGACCTAACAGAAACAGAAGACATTAAGAAGAGATGGCAAGAATACAGAAGAACTATACAAAAAAGAACTTCATGACCCAGATAACCACAATGGTGTGATCACTCACCTAGAGCCAGACATTATGGAATGTGAGGTCATGTGGGCCTTAGGAAGCACCACTACGAACAAAGCTAGTGGAGGTGATGGAGTTCCATTTGAGCTATTTCAAATCCTAAAAGATGATGCTGTGAAAGTGCTGCACTCAATATGCCAGCAAATTTGGAAAACTCAGCAGTGGCCACAGGACTGGAAAAGGTCAGTTTTCATTCCAACTGCAAAGAAAAGCAATGCCAAAGAATGCTCAAACTACTGCACAATTGCACTCATCTCACATGCTAGCAAAGTAATGCTCAAAATTCTCCAAGCCAGGCTTCAACAGTACATGAACCATGAACTTCCAGATGTTCAAGCTAGATATAGAAAAGGCAGAGGAACCAGAGATCAAGTTGCCAACGTCTGTTGGATCATTGAAAAAGCAAGAGACTTTCAGAAAAACATCTGCTTTATTGACTATGTCAAAGCCTTTGACTGTGTGGATCACAACAAAATGTGGAAAGTTCTTAAAGAGGTAGAAATACCAGACCACCTGACTGCCTCCTGAGAAACCTGTATCAAGGTCAAGAAGCAACAGTTAAAACCAGACAGGGAATAGCAGAGTGATTCCAAATTGGGAAAGGAGTACGTCAAGGCTGTATATTGTCACCCTGCTCATTTAACTTACATGCAGAGTACATCATGAGAAATGCCAGGCTGGGTGAATAACAAGCTGAAATCAAGATTGCCGGGAGAGATATCAATAACCTCTGACATGCAGATGATACCACCTTTGTGGCAGAAAGTGAAGAAGAACTGAAGAGCCTCTTGATGAAAGTGAAAGAGGAGAGCAAAAAAACTGGCTTAGAACTCAACATTTAGAAAACAAAGATCATGGCATCTAGTCCCATCACTTCATGGATATAGATGGGGAAAAATGGAAACAGTGAGAGACTTTTATTTTCTAGGGCTCCAAAATCACTGTGGATGGTGACTGCAACCATGATATTAAAGACACTTGCTCCTTGGAGGAAAAGCTATGACAGACCTAAACAGCATATTAAAAAGCAGAGACATCACTTTGCTGACAAAGTCCAGTCTAGTCAAAACTATGGTTTTTTCAGTAGTCATGTACAGATACGAAGTTTGGACCATAAACAAGACTGAGCGATGAAGAATTGATGCTTTCTAACTGTGGTGCTGGAGGAGACTCTCGAGAGTCCTTTGGACTGCAAGGAGATGAAACCTGTTAATCTTAAAGAAAATCAACCCTGAATATTCCTTGTAAGGACTTCTGCTGATGCTGCAGCTCCACTACTGAAAGGTTGTTGCTGAGCCATTAAAAATGCCGGGATTCTTGGCCTCCAGAGGAGAGGAATTCAATCCGGGGCCAGAGACAAGGCTTGCCCACTCAGAACTTTTGTTGTAATAAAGTTTTATTTAGGTGTAGAAGAGATAGAGAAAGCTTCTGACATAGACATCCAAAGAGGGCAGAAAGAGTGGTGCCCTGCTAGCCTTTAACAGTATGTTTTATACCTATCAGCAAGCTGCTAACTAGAGAAAGGAAATGTTTCAAAACTCAGAGTGGTGTCAGGCCCCTCACCTACAAGGTGCGTTTACAACCTTGTTACAATGCTACAAGAGATAGCATTGGCATCAGGTGAGTCATCCCAGGCCATAAAATGATTGACATGAATCTTAAAGAAAGGCAGGTTTCCAAGTAAACATATAGTTTCATTAACATGGATTAGGAGAACAAAGTATGAGTAAAAGATACTGGTTTGTTGAGCCCTTATGGGTTCTGAGTCTTAAGCAGAACTGATGTGAAGACAGACAGAGTCTAGGGTAAATACATAGTTCATTAACATAGCTTAAGAAAAACATTTCCATAAGAAAAACGCATTGGTTAGCTCAAGGTTTGAGAAAAGTTAAGTTCAGGTGGAACTGGGTGTCCTCCTGGCAAGACAGAATTTTAAGAGAAACCCTCTTTTATATTTGTATAGAGAAGCAGAAAAAAATCTGACACTTGTAGCTTGTTTCCTCCTGCCTCTTAAAAGAGAGATTAAAAAAAAGTCTTAACACTTGCAGCCTGTTTCCTCCATTTGGAGACCCCTGGCTTTCCTGCCTGTTACCCTCTCACTACTTCAGGCACCTGATACAAAGAACCAGCTCATTTGAAAAGACCCTGGGAAAGATTGAAGGCAGGAGGAAAAGTGGGCAATGGTGGATGAGTTGTTTGGATGACATCGTTGACTCAGTGGACGTGAATTTGAGCAAACTCTGGGAGATAGTGAAGGACAGGGAAGCCTGGCGTGCTGCAGTCTATGGGTTCACAAAGAGCTGGACATGGCCAAGTGACTAAACAACAGCAATACAGTATTTGTTTTTCTGACTTCCCTCTATACCACACTCTAGGTTCATCTACCTTGCTAGAACTGAATCAAATGTGTTCATTTCTATGGCTGAGTAAAATTCCATCGTATGTTACATACCACAACTTCCTTATCCTTTCATCTTTCAATGAACATCTAGGACATGCTTGTATATCCTAGTTATACAGCCACTGTATGGAACCATATGGAGATTCCTTAAAAAGCTATTAGTAGGAATAAAACTTTCATGGAACCCGATAATCTTACTACTGAGACAAGCATAATTGAAAAATACACATGTACCCTAATGTTCATTGCAGTACTATTTCCAGTTGATAAAAGGAGTTTTTATTTTATCCAAATGCCAATATAGAGCCCATGAGAGTAACAAGTTTGGTGCTTTCAGAAAAATAATTTGTCCATTGGCAAGGTGGAAAATGGGATTGAGACTGAAGTGAGGCTACAATTGAATACATTGTAAGAAATTATTCATTTTCAATAGAATTTTATTTGTACCTGGTCTGTGATAAGTGGTAGGAATACAACATTTATTAAATGTTTCAAATTTAGAAAATTCAGGGAAATAAATGGATTATGTAGCTCTTACCCCAAATAAACTTACTGTTAGTTTGTGAGACCGAAGAAGACCCAAACATAAAACATCATAGGAATACTTATTACTAAGAATATTATTATTTATATAGTGTAAACTTTTTTATCATTTAGTCTAAATGATGTCCTTTTAATCATCTATTTAGTGTAAGCAACACTGAACAAAATACAAAGTCTTAGCAGGAGGTATTCTGAATACAATAACTATATATGATCTGGCATTTTTGTAATCCATAATAACATTATAGTCTTTATTTCAAAGATTTATTTCCAAAATAAAACTAACTAGTTGTTTTGAGTGGCTGAGAAATCCTTGAAACAGACAAACTTCAAAATACGGCTTGGTTTGTTGTTCCAGTGTTTTAAATGTTTGACTGGAGAAACTCACCCTTTCTATAGATGTTCTTCTCCCCTTAAATTCTTTCTTTGGTGATGTTGACAACATATCAGAGGAGACTGATGATAATGCACATGAGCACAAACAGCTGGATAATAAATTGATACATAAATGGACTAAAGATTCTTGTACTTGTAGATGTCTCATGCAGGCATACCTGGAAGATATTTCAGGTTTGGTTCTAGACCACCACAATAAAGTGAATATCGCAGTAAAACAAAGTTGCACAAAATTCTTTGGTTTCTCAATGCATTTAAAAGTTATGCTTATCCTAAACTACAGTCTGTTAAGTGTGCAATGGTATTATGTCTGGAAAAGTACATACTTTTATTAAAAATACTTAATTGTTAAAAAATGCTAACCATCATATGAGCCTTCAGCAAGTCATAGTGTAACATTAAAGATCACAGATCACACATCACTATAACAAATATAATACTAATGAAAAAGTTTGAAATAGTGCCTGAATTTACAAAGTGTAACACAGAGAATTTTGTTGTTGTTCAACCACTCAGTTCAGTTCAGTTCAGTCGCTCAGTCGTGTCCGACTCTTTGCAACCCCATGAATCGCAGCACGCCAGGCCTCCCTGTCCATCACCAACTCCCAGAGTTCACTCAGGCTCACGTCCATCGAGTCAGTGATGCCATCCAGCCATCTCATCTTCTGTCGTCCCCTTCTCCTCCTGCCCCCAATCCCTCCCAGCATCAGAGTCTTTTCCAATGAGTCAACTCTTTGCATGAGGTGGCCAAAGTACTGGAGTTTCAGCTTTAGCATCATTCCTTCCAAAGAAATCCTAGGGCTGATCTCCTTCAGAATGGACTGGTTGGATCTCCTTGCAGTCCAAGGGACTCTCAAGAGTCTTCTCCAACACCACAATTCAAAAGCATCAATTCTTCGGCGCTCAGCTTTCTTCACAGTCCAACTCTCACATCCATACATGACCACTGGAAAAACCATAGCCTTGACTAGATGGACCTTTGTTGGCAAAGTAATATCTCTGCTTTTGAATATGCTATCTAGGTTGGTCATAACTTTTCTTCCAAGGAGTAAGCATCTTTTAATTTCATGGCTGCAGTCACCATCTGCAGTGATTTTGGAGCCCCGAAAAATAAAGTCTGACACTGTTTCCACTGTTTCCCCATCTATTTCCCCATCTAATTCCCATGAAGTGATGGGACCAGATGCCATGATCTTTGTTTTCTGAATGTTGAGTTTTAAGCCAACTTTTTCACTTTCCTCTTTCACCTTCATCAAGAGGCTTTTTAGTTCCTCTTCACTTTCTGCCATAAGGGTGGTGTCATCTGCATATCTGAGGTTATTGATATTTCTCCCGGCAATCTTGATTCCCGCTTGTGTTTCTTCTAGCCCAGCATTTCTCATGATGTACTCTGCATATAAGTTAAATAAACAGGGTGACAATATACAGCCTTGACGTACTCCTTTTCCTATTTGGAACCAGTCTGTTGTTCCATGTCCAGTTCTAACTGTTGCTTCCTGACCTACATACAAATTTCACAAGAGGCAGGTCAGGTGGTCTGGTATGCCCATCTGTTTCAGAATTTTCCACAGTTTATTGTGTTCCACACAGTCAAAGGCCTTGGCATAGTCAATAAAGCAGAAATAGATGTTTTTCTGGAACTCTCTTGTCGTGTCCAACTCTTTTTGACTCTGTAGACTGCAGCACGCCAGGCTTCGCTGTCCTTCACTATCTCCCAGAGTTTGCTCAAACTCATGTCCATTGAGTTGATGGTGCGATCTAACCTTCTCATCCTCTGTTGCCCACTTCTCTTCCTACCCTCAGTCTTTCCCAGAGTCTTTTCTAATGTGTCGGCTCTTTGTATCAGGTGGCCAAAGAATTGGAGCTTCAGCTTCAGCCTCAGTCCTTCCAATGAATATTCAGGGTTGGTTTCCTTTAGGATTGAGTGGTTTGATCTCTTTGCAGTCCAAGGGACTCTCAAGAGTCTTCTCCAACACCACAGTTCAAAAGCATCAGTTCTTTTCGGCACTCAGCCTTCTTTGTCGTCTAACTCTCACAGCCATATATGACTACCAGAAAAACTATAGCTTTGAGAATACAGACCTTTGTCAACACAGAGAATTGAAGTAACCAAATGCTGGTACCAGTGCAGTGCAGTTCAGTTGCTCAGTTGTGTCCAACTCTTTGTGACCCCATGAATTGCAGCCAGGCCTCCCTGTCCATCACCAACTCCTGGAGTTCACTCAAACTCATGTCCATCAAGTCGGTGATGCCATCCAGCCATCTCATCCTCTGTTGTCCCCTTCTCCTCCTGCCCCCAATCCCTCCCAGCATCAGAGTCTTTTCCAGTGAGTCAACTCTTCGCATGAGGTAGCCAAAGTATTGGAGTTTCAACTTTAGCATCAGTCCTTCCAAAGAACACCCAGGACTGTCTCCATTAGAATGGACTGGTTGGATCTTTTTGCAGTCCAAGGGACTCTAAAGAGTCTTCTCCAATACTGCTGGTACCAGTAGGCTTGCTCAAAGCAGAGTTGCCACAAACCTTCAGTTCTTCTTTAAAAAATGAAAAATCTGCAAAGTGCAATAAAACAAAGTATGCCCGTATTCTCTTGGCTGTCTTCACATAATCCCATCACAATAAAGGTGACAGGATTAATATGTGTGGTCATCCTCAGGTCTCCTTTAGAGATCTTTCTGTTATTCCTTCTCTTGTTAACCCTCATACTGTTTGTATGTTCCTGGAGGAGTTGAGGCTCATAATAAAGCAAACAGTTGAAGCAAACTACTGAATTGTTTTTCTGTTTATTTTATGATTTCATATTTCTTTTTAACTGAAATAAAGCTCAGAATAAGTTTTTACTTTTGTAAAATTGAATCTCCACTTTGGGTTTCCTTCACATTTGTCATTGTTCCATAAATCTTATATTGTAAAATCAATGGGAAACTCTTCACCTAAGAAAAATGTATAAAGCTTTTCAGGATAGAGTCTCCACAAATTTTATTGGTTAAATGCCTTATGGAAGGCTAATGGGAAGAATTATGGGCTTTTAATTTTATTTACATTCATATTATCAGTATCATTATTTGGGTCTGTTACAGACCTAAGTTGATTATAAGTAATCATGATTCAGTGATGTGTATTTTTGTTTGTTTGTCTGTTTTTTAATGTTTGTTTCTAACTTAGTTAAGTCACCAAACCTCTCCTGCATCTGTGTTTTGTGTCATTTATGCTCTCTGAGGATTTTATTTAGTTTGGGCATCCCTGGAAGCTGTGTTTAATTTAATAAGCCCAGGCCTGGATGCACTTGTTATGTGATATCAAATTCTGTGTAATACGTTAGGTTTTTTAGGAAAAAATAATACATCCTCTAAGAATGTGTTTTTGACAGATTTAATGCAGGTAAGTAACACATTTGCTTTCACAGTGTATTATATAATTTTCTGTAAAAGAATAAAACTATCATTCCTTTATTCTGATTTTTAAAAACTCCCATCAGATGTACAGTTATGCATTGGCGATGATGTGAATTTGGTCCAAGCCACTAGAATAAAGCAAGTCACATTTTTTTTTTCTTAATTCCTAGGGCATGTAAAAGTTATGTGTACCTTATACAGTAGTCTATTAAGTATGCAATCAGTTCAGTTCAGTCGCTCAGTCGTGTCCGACTCTGCGACCCCGTGAACCACAGCACGCCAGGCCTTCCTGTCCATCACCAACTCCCGGAGTCTACCCAAACCCGTGTCGATTGAGTCGGTGATGCCATCCAACCATCTCATCCTCTCTTGTCCCCTTCTCCTGCCCTCAATCTTTCCCAGCATCAGGGTCTTTTCTAATGAGTCAGCTCTTTGCATCAGGTGGCCAAATTATTGGAGTTTCAACCTCAACATCAGTCCTTCCAATGAACACCCAGGACTGGTCTCCTTTAGGATGGACTGGTTGGATCTTCTTGCAGTCCAGGTGATTCTCAAGAGCAAGAGCGTTCCAGAAAAACATCAATTTCTGCTTTATTGACTATGCCAAAGCCTTTGACTGTGAGGATCACAATAAGCTGGAAAATTCTGAAAGAGACGGGAATACCAGACTACCTAATCTGCCTCGTGAGAAACCTGTATGCAAGTCAGGAAGGAACAGTGAGAACTGGACATGGAACAACAGATTGGTTCCAGATAGGAAAAGGAGTACGTCAAGGTTGGGTATTGTTACCCTGCTTATTTATCTTATATGTAGAGTACATCATGAGAAATGCTGGGCTGGAGGAAGCACAAGCTGGAATTAAGATTGCTGGGAGAAATATCAATAACCTCAGATATGCAGATGATACCACTCTTATGGCAGAAAGTGAAGAGCAACTGAAGAGCCTCTTGATGAAAGTGAAAGAGGAGAGTGAAAAAGTTGGCTTAAACCTCAACATTTAGAAAACTAAGCTCATGGCATCCCATCACTTCATGGCAAATAGATGGGTAAACAGTGGAAACAATGGCTGACTTTATTTTTCTGGGCTCCAAAATCACTGCAGATGGTGACTGCAGCCATTATGACCAACCTAGACAACTTATTATAGAGCAGAGTCATTACTTTCCCAACAAAGGTCTGCCTATCAAAGCTATAGTTTTTCCAGTGATCGTGTATGGATGTGAGAGACATGCAATAACACTGTCTAAAAAACAATGTATATACCTACCCTAATTAAAAATTTCCTTATTACTCAAAAATGCTAAGCATCATCTATCAATTCAGAGTTGTCACCAATCTTTAATTTGTAATAAATGCATATTGGCAACTTTTTTGTTATGCCTTTTGAGTCAAATGTAGTTCTACCTGACATTATTGTCAATATTATGAAAAAAAATGAGGTTAGATTACACTGTTATATGAGAGTAATCACTAAAGTGTCTGTGACCTCTAGCAGTTTGATATCAAGTTGGTAATATTAAGTTGATCAATTTGTGATAGCCTTGTATTCAGAAAGGGTTTTATATATAGGCTTTAAAATTTTTTTGGTTTTTGTAGACTAGATATAGTCCTGGCTAGATCAGGCCAGCTCTCAAGTTTACATACTTTAAGTTTATCAATAAATTACTTCAGTAATATGTAATTACCATTTAAAACAATGCCCACTGAAAATATGGGCACTAGAAATATGTATTTTAAGTGTCAGCTTGGGACAGAAAAAGTAGGTTTTATTCTTTCTGTTATCATGGAAGATATCTAGGTTGGCCAGAAATAGAGGGAAGGGATACCTTAAGATAATAACTTTACTGTTTTAACTTTCTACATCTTAAATAAGACCAAATAAACCTTAATTTTTCTGAATTAATTAATTAATTTCTCACAAGGGACATTGTGAGAAAAGTGGACAGGGTAAGCTTCTTAAATTTATACTCCTCTGTTTCCTTGTTTATGTAGCTTATTTTGCAAATTAAATATGTGTTACAAGTTTTATTTGTGTTTCTCCATATTATTTGTCAAGAAGCATGATTATCTGAGTCTCAATCCTTTAGGCTTATTGGTATAATTTGAGAAGTTGCATCTACTTTCAAGCTTACCTTTATACTTTCAAGCTTGCCACCTTGTTACTTTCTTAGAAGAGTTACTGAAGGCAGTAAGAAGCAACCAGCACTGTTCATCTCCCTGGCATTTTCATACCAAGTTCTCTAAATCATTGGCCTCATTAGTTAGGTGCTCCAGTTCGAAGACAATAGACTGTAGTTTAGCCATTCAATGAGGAGTGAGTGCCAGCTTCTTTTAGGGGATGCAGCGACTTTCACTACCCTGTACCCTTCCTTTGCTAAACACGTTTTACATTTTAGGTTCTGTCACTTGTATCACTCTTTTTCCTGGCACTAATTTCTAAGTTGGGGCTTCCTAGGTGGCTCCAGTACTCTTGCCTGGAAAATCCCATGGATGGAGGAGCCTGGTAGGCTGCAGTCCATGGGTCTCTAAGAGTCGGACAAGACTGAGTGATTTCACTTTCACTTTTCACTTTCATGCATTGGAGAAGGACATGGCAACCCACTCCAGTGTTCTTGCCTGGAGAATCCCAGGGACGGAGGAGCCTAGTGGGCTGCCGTCTATGAGGTTGCACAGAGTCGGACACAACTGAGGTGACTTAGCAGCAGCATCAGCAGCAGCAGCAGCAGGTGGCTCAATGGTAAAGAATCCACCTGCCAATGCAGGAGATGTGGGTTTGATCTCTGGGTCAGGAAGAACCGCTGGAGAAGGAAATGGCAGTCCCCTCCAGTATTCTTGCCTGGAAAATTCCATGGACAGAGAAGCCTGGCAGGCTACAGTCCTACAGTCTATGGGGTCACAAAAGTGTCAGACATGACTTAGCGTCTAAACAGTTTCTAAGCTAGTTTGCTTTAAGCTGTGAGCCACAGAAATCCAAATAAGTAAAAAGGCAATATATTGGCTCATATAACTGGAAAGTCTTTCTGAATTTTGTGTTGACAGATTATGTCATGTGGTAGCAAAGACTGGCCCACGAAGCACCAAGTATAGCCTATGGCCAACATATATAAGGGTGTATAAGGGGGCATAATGACATGTATAGATACACAGGTAAAAAAGCTCATCTTAATTTTGCAAGCACATGTTTTTTAATTTTGGAAAAAGATAAATAGCTTTCATCATATAATTATTGATTCACCAAGCTCAACTGAGTTCCACTGGTGATTTTGGCATTGGTGTGTATGAAGCGGCTGGAACAGGAGTACAGAGAAACTTGGATAAAAGAGCACTACAATTGTTGGTGTCAAATCTCCATTCATAATATGAAAAGGTAATTAAAAAATATTTCTCAGAAATAATCAAATGGTACTTATACCTGGAAGATCTGGTAGAAAAAGACCTTCTGTCTTCTAATGTCTGTATCTGCCACCTTCTTAGGAGAGCTAAGACATCTTAATTGATTCTGGATTATATATAAAAGGAGGGAGTAGTTCCCATCACTCAAAGCAGAGTTCTGTTACCAAAATAAGAGGAGAATTGAAAAGATGCTGCGGCAGATATGTACAACTGATTCTACCACTAACTTAACTGACAGCTCTTGTATTTGCTAGTTGTATGTCTTTGGGCAAGTTATATAATCCCTCAAATCTTTCTTTCTTTATTGGGAGATGGGAAAACAGTAGCAGTGCCTAAGTTTGCAGTTACTGGGAAGGTCAAGTTAGATTGTGCACGCCAAGCGCTAAGCGTGGTGTTTGGCACACAGGCCTCCACATAATGCTTGCTGTGCCACACCACTGCCACTGTCAGCAGCATTGTCATCAGGTTTTAAAATTTACTAATTTTTTAAATGAAGAATAATTGCTTTACAGAATTTTGTTGTTTTCTGTCAAACCTCAACACCTTGTCATCATTTTGATTAACAGTAGTAGCAACAGCATCCTCCGCTCACTGTCTCTTTATCTCCTCCCTTATCCTACTTTGGGCCCTCATCAGTTCTCCACTGACTCTTTGCAGACTCTTTGCAGAACTTTATCATCTCATCATCTGTATAGCAAACAGTGATCTCTCAGAACACAAATTTGATCCCATTTCCCTCTTGCTTAAAATACTCCATTGACTCTTCTTATTGACAGAATAAAATTCAGACTATAATACATATACTGTTTTTGTGCAGTTCCAGTTCTTTATTTTCTGTGGATTTTGTGAGAATTTATCTTAGCATTTATCTTGGTTAATGTAATGAATAATTTCAAATTCTACATAATATTCAGATAGAAATAATTAGATAGTAGCAGATATAATATTAATGGATGATGGTTAATGTACATGAAGTTTCAGGCTTCTAATGGTTGGTAGGTGTCTTTTTGTTTTATTTTCATTTAATCAAGTTTCAAGTCGGTTTAAATAGTTTGACTTAATAGATTTATAGCTTGAATTTTGATGACTTAAAAGTAGGGATACACAAAGGAAATGTGATAGAATGGTAATAGTTGGAAAGTCAGGAAACTAGGTCATGAAGAGAAAGAGAATATATTTGTGTTAGGCTGGATGTTTTGTACAGGATTTCCTCAAGAAATGATCGCCCATATTATGTATGTTTATATGTAATTATATCAAACAACATTCCTCCTCATTTCCCTATGTAATTGATTGATTAAAATTGGTGGTGGAATGCTTCCTTGGAAGCCAGGAATGAAGGGTTGCTATGTGAATAGTCATAAGCTGTTAGCAAAATGTGTCATTTTCCACACACTACTTTTCACTTTCTCTCTGACCCTAGCCACCAGTATGACATTCCCAGTCCTTGACTTTTTCTGATAGTGCTTTACCGTTAACTTGAATTAATTGTTTCTGTCATGTGGACTTGTTACCTTAACAGTGAATACTCTATACCCATGATCCTGTAGTCTGTAGTTCTTGTGTCTGATCTCATGTAACTACAGATAAGTTTTACTCAGAAGGTCTTTTAGCAGTTTGTCAAAGCCTCAACATTTGTTACTGCATTTTAGACAAGTGACAGTCAACAGTTGATTGGAAATTAAAGCTAGAACCAATAACTGGAACAAAAATCTTGGTCATTGGTTAGACTTCTTTGAAATGCTCTGGTTTCTGTTGTTATCTGACATTATGGTCCCTAGATTTGCAAGCATTCTGACAGCATAGCATCTGACATTATCCTTTTGTCAGGGCAGGAAACCAGGAAGTTTAAGGTGTTAGATAAATACCAGGTGGGAAGTGAAAATAGTTCACAGTGCTGCACAGGTAATATCCTGGTTATTAAAGTAAAGTTAGTAGTTATTTGAATTTAATAATTAATAGTATATAGAAATTTACATATAGATTTAGGGAAAACTTCAGTGAAAAATTTTAAAGGTAATATATAGAAAGTTGGTGAAAGTTGGCTTACCATAAATTTGAAATACATTTTATGTTAAGTTTTCTAAAAATCAAGGAGATATACTAAACAGGCAATTGAAGTTAGAGATCAAATGGAGATGGAAGAGCCAATGAAAGAAGCTGAGAAAACAGCTGCCAAAAAAGCAGGAGGAGTAGAAGCAGAGAGAAGGATGTGAAGTGTCCATTGTTTTAAACGGCATTAATAGTGTGTGTGCTGGTGAATGTTTAACAGCTGACCCTGGAGAAGAGGTGGGAGGCAGGGGAGTGATGCTCTACTTTTTAACTTTTCCTGATTTCTGTGGTATAAATATTCCACTATGGCTAATTTCAAATTATCAGCAGCTACTTTCAAGTTAATTTCAGTTTGCAACCAGATCGCAGATTTTCTGAAAATTTAATAATCGGTTTTTATGCAGACTGGCTCCAACACATCACTGATTGGAGATCTTGGCAAAAATAGTGTCAACGAAGTAGTAGAGTTAGAAGAAAGCTGAAGGATGTCCCATAGATAAATGATCTATGGACATTAAAATGATTATTTTGAAGAAAGTGGTAAGAAAGAACATATTTAATATAGCATGAAAAAGTTATACTTTAAGCTTGGAGTGATGAGCAATATCTCTTCCTATCACATAATATTTTTAAAAGACTACATTTTATTTTTTACTATATGGAGAACATTATCATTTAATAACCACTTGTGTTTATATATACCTGCTAAGAATGAGATATAGTTCTTTATTTTAACCTTTGTTATCAAAGTCAGGATTCATACAGAATAAATTTATAGAGGAAGTAATTTTTTTACAAGAGGAACCAAAGCATATAAATTTTGAGCTGATAGATAAACTTTTATAGCCAGAGAGTTTTGTCATCATTACAGAATATCTAAAGACATTTTAGATATTTAGAATATCTAAAGATATTTAGATAAAAATATGTAAAGATATTTTACACAAAAGTCGTTATTTGTATAATTGGGAAAATTAGTTGAAATTTTTGATGTGAAAAAAATGTAATCTGGTCTGTATACAGACATAGAAATATTAGGAAGTATTATACTTCTGTTTTAATGTGAATTCATGTGCTGATCAGTTAATACCATCTTTTTGTAACAAATATCTTTGATAATTTCTTTTTATTTTGCTTTATTTGTTGAAGATTACTCAGCAGTAATTTTAACTACTCTACTTGAATTAATATATACGTTAGTTGGTAATTGTTTTACCATGGTACTATGACATTTTAAAAATAATATCTAGCTGATAAATAGGTATTCCTTTTGTTTTGCATTAATGGAAAGAGGTTGTTAGTTTCAGGTCAGAATTTTGGCATTCCTAGTATCCAAATTTATATTTTTAGTTCATCAGGGATTGTGAAAGAACTTTTGTGACTTCTGTATCATACCAGGAATGAACAGATGTAGGTGATGAAATTGTAGCTAACACATTTTTTGTTACACTCTGCTTTATTTCTCCAGGCAGTCAGCTTGCATAGGGAGAAAATTATGGTCTTTTTCTGCAGTTAGACTTGAGTTCAGCTCTGGCGCTAATGTTTTCTAGCTGTTAACTCAGCTTTTTGTTAATTCACTTATAAAATGGGGATAATAATATTGCCTTTCAAGGTGGTTGGGAGAATTAAATGAATTAGTGTAGTTAAAAGACCTTTTAAGTAGAGTCAGGTACATAGTGAAATATTAATTAAGCCATTTCTTTAAGTAGGTATCTCAGAATAAAATGAAGGATCATCTTGGGAAGCAAAATGTACCTGTTTTTCTACTATAAAAAGCAGGTACAGCTGCAACTGGAGAATGAATACTCTGCAAAGAAGTATTAATATTTTAATTAAAATTTTAATTTAATTTTAATTTAATTAATATTTTAATTAAATTTAATAATTTAATTATAAAGCACATTCTAATGTACAAACCCAAATATGACAAAGTTATGACAATTAATAAATTCACTCTTAATGATCCTTGCATTTCAGAACATGGGCCTATAAAACATTGTAATCAATTATTTTGTGAACTTACATTTTTAAACTCATGAGCTGATTTAACAGGAATATTTTATTACAAGTCAAATGAAACTCTTGTAGTATCCTTTGATTAATTTTATCATATAAACTTTTATCACTTTGATCTTTTAGATGTTTTTATAATTTTATCTATTTTGTGATGAATTTTTGTCATTTGTTTGCTAATTTTCTCTTTCCATTTTTTCTCCTCTATTTAATATATAATATTACTGATTTCTATTTATGCTTTTCTTTCACCTTTCCCTTTCAGTTCATTAAAAAAAAAGAAGAAAAAAAGCAAAGCGTTTTATTCTCCTTCCTTAAAGGGTCTCGGTGTATTTTCAGTTAGTGACTGTAGACCTGGCCTGTGTTATCAGTTACTATTTTGGTGGTTTGGAATCATCAATGCCTCCTCAGGAAGAGCAACAGAGTTTCCAACTGCTGAATTAAGTGCTTTCTATTTGACTTCTGGGCTATTTCTATATTTAAAATCATCTTTTCACAATTTAGTGATTTAGTATATTCTATTATTTATT
Organism: Bubalus kerabau; assembly: GCF_029407905.1. Lineage (NCBI taxonomy): Eukaryota > Metazoa > Chordata > Mammalia > Artiodactyla > Bovidae > Bubalus > Bubalus kerabau. The sequence goes on along the minus strand of NC_073635.1, from coordinate 2,452,543 downwards.
TAATAGATTAGTTCAGTTTCAAAATATTTACTTCTGACTTCATTACTTAACTGTCTAAGATAAAATGTTTAAGGAAATACAAGAGTGGTGAAACCTTTAAGGACCTTCCTTGGCTTACTGTTGTTTTATTTTGTATGTATATGAAAGCTGTGTTCTTTTAAAAGCACAATTTTATCTTCTGCCTCATTGAGTTTACTTTTTTAAGAGTAGTTCTTATTTTAAAATCAGTTTTCTTTATAGATTCTTCTCTTACTGTATTGTCTCAGCATAATAATGGGAATGAAGTATATTTATTAATAGTAAAATTACTGTTTTATTCTGTAATGTGCATCATCAGTTAAGTAGATTAGGAAATCTTTACCTTTTTTCTTCTTTTAGAAGAGCTGTAATCCAGTTCTCCCACACCTACCAAGGCTAATTGAAACCTTCATCCTGTATGCGTAGTTATTCAGACTGCCATTTGAGGTTCAGGATACTTAGTTATTCTCATGATGACTTAAGTTGTTTGTACTTCCTGATCATCATAGATTTGGTGTCCCTACCTGGAATAATTTTGAAAAGTTGATCCTTTAACTTCACCAGTATCTTAAATATCCCTGGTGGCCCAGACGGTGAAGCATCTGCCTACAATGTGGGAGACCTGGGTTCAATCCCTGGGTCAGGAATATCTCCTAGAGAAGGAAATGGAAACCGACTCCAGGATTCTTGCCTGGAAAATCCCATGGACCGAGGAGCTTGGTAGTCTACAGTCCATGGGGTCGCAAAGAGTCGGACTTGACTGAGCTACTTCACTTCACTTCCCAAATATCTGTTCAGACTTCATTGTCAGCAAATACCTTCATATTTCACTTACTTTGGAAACTAAAAAATTTCTTCAATTCACCATATATTACATCTTTCTATTAAATAAACCTTATAACATTTGTATGTTAAGGCAGCTGTAGGGACTATACATAATGTGTATAAAGGGCTAGTATGGGGTACCTAACACATAGCAGATAGTCAACAAGAGGCGGGTGCTGCCTTTATTAACAAGTGCCAAAACATGCTTACTGCTGAAAATGCTCATTTCTGTCTACTTTTCTTCTTTCTAAAGAAAAAAAAATAATATTGACTACAGTGATCTAAAATAAGATATTGTTTTTTGTGTGTTATATTGGTAAAGCTGCTGCTGCTGCTGCTGCTAAATCGCTTCAGTTGTGTCCGATTCTGTGTGACCCCATAGACGGTATCCTACCAGGCTCCTCCGTCCCTGGGATTCTCCAGGCAAGAACTGGAGTTGGTTGCCATGTCCTTCTCCAATGCATGAAAGTGAAAAGTGAAAGTGAAGTCGCTCAGTTGTGTCCAACTCTTTGTGACCCCATGGACTGCAGCCTACCAGGCTCCTCCGTCCATGGGATTTTCCAGGCAAAAGTACTGGAGTGGGTTGCCAGTGCCTTCTCCGATTGGTAAAGCAGATCTTGGGACAAAGTGATTTTGTAAAAGTATCTCTGTTGATGGTCTTGGCTAGTATTTGAGATCTTGCATATCTGAAAAATCTTTGTTCTTTGTCACGATCAGTGGGTGGTTAGGTTAAATGTAGAATTGTACTTAGAAAATAATTTTCCTTTAATTTCAAAGAGATTTAAAGTCTATTAGATAAACTTCTGGCTTCCAGTGGCTCTGCTGAGAAGTTTCTTTTCATTTTGAGCCTTGATCTTTAGTCTTGACTTGCTTTGTCACTTGGGACCTTTTTAAAGATCTTCTCTTTATTTCTGCTGATCTGAACATTTACTTGGTACCTTTTCTCCTCCAGTGGGTGTTTGGAAATGTATGGAGACAATTTAGATAGTAACAGTGACTAGGAGTGCTAAGGGAGAATGCTTTGGCATTTAGTAGCTAGAGGTCAAAGAAGTTAATTTACTTGCAAATACAGGAAGCATTCTCACCCGGAATTTAGTAGTATCCCTATTAGGAAGTATTGTAACCTTGGTAAAATGTAAGAATAATCCTAATGTTCATACTGATTATAGTGTTTGGCAAGAGAAACGAGATGTGTGCACCAGGACCAGTCAACTTGATTGTAATTGTGTTATAGACATGCTGTGAGAAACAGTGGAGGAAGAAAGAGTAAGTGACACAGAACAAATCGAAGGAGAATAAAGATAATTCTGTGAAATATAACCATCAGATTATCTGTGAGGTATATGTATATATGCCATGTTACTGATTTGATTTCTGGTTGGACATTTTCTGCACTATTTTGCTTAATCAGATTTTGACACTTTTCCCCCTGTATTTCCAAGTAGTACCTGTTCTTTGATAGGTTTATGTTATTATTCAGTCACTCAGTTGTGTCCACCTCTTTGTATCACATGGACTGCAGCACGCCAGGCTTCCCTGTCCTTCACCAGGGAAGGTTTATAAATAGACATCTAATTAGTAATCCAAACACTTAGCAATTCCAGATCCAGAAAGAACTGAGAATTTTTTTTTTTGCTAAGACTAGAACTTGGCTGACAGTGAATGATACGTTTTAAATGAGGTGGGGACTCAGAAAAGAACTGAGCTAGAGGTGTACTTGCACAGTTTCATAGCAGCTTCTGTGGTTTCAGTTTGTCTTTCTGTTTCACCAGTCTTGGGAAATGAATTACCAGAGCAGCATGTATAGATAGCCATAACAATGCAAATATTCAGTAACAAAGACAACTTGCTTTTGAATTATCCACCATTTTTTCATGGTTCATATCATTGCTTTACTTCACTCATGTGGCTAACCGGCAAAATGTACATTAGAAACATAAGAGTCTAACCAAGCAAAGAGGGATTAAGATAATGAGGTGGAAAGATAGTAGAAGATGTTAAATGAGTAGTTTGATAATTAAGTATTAATGCAGTCTTCATTTTAATATGCATATGATTACTTTTACTTTTCAGAACCTAAATCACAGCCGCAGCAGCTTCATCAAGGACAAAACAGAATGTCAAATACTGAGCAAAATGGAGTAAAAGATAATAATCAACCACGATATCTTCCTCGAAATGATACCAGACAGCCAAGAAATGAAAAACCTCCTCGTTTTCAAAGAGACACCCAAAATTCAAAGGCAGTTTTAGAAGGCAGTGGATTACCTAGAAACAGAGGTTCTGAAAGACCAAGTACTTCTTCTGGATCTGAAGTATGGGCTGAAGAGAGAATCAAATGTGATAGACCATATTCTAGATACGATAGAACTAAAGATACTTCTTACCTTTTAAGTTCCCAACACAGTGATACTGTATTTAAAAAAAGGGATAACTCTATGCAAAGCCGATCAGGAAAAGGTCCATCCTATGCAGAGGCAAAAGAAAATCCTTTTCCTCAAGAATCCATAGATTATAATAATCACAAACGTGGGAAAAGAGAAAACCAAACAGCAAATTCGGATCATTTTTATGACAGGAAGCCACGAACAATAAATAATGAAGCTTTTAGTGGTGTAAAAATTGAAAAACATTTTAATGTAAATACTGATTACCAGAATCCTGTCAGAACGAATAGTTTCATTGGTGTTCCAAATGGAGAGACAGAAATGCCACTGAAGGGAAGGCGAGTGGGACCTATTAAGCCAGCAGGACCCATCACGGCTTCATCCTATGATGATAAAATATTTTACAGTAGTGGTCCCAAAAGAAGATCTGGGCCAATTAAACCCGAAAAAGTACTAGAATCATCTATTCCTATGGAGTATGCAAAACTGTGGAAATCTGGAGATGAATGTTTAGCACTTTATTGGGAAGACAACAAGGTATGCATGCTGTAAAGTTATTAAATACTAATATTACTGAATGTAACAGTCTAGTGAGACCATAGAAAGTCATTGCTTTGGGACAGGATTTCAGTCTCTGGTTGTACTTTTTTATAGTCTTTGAACAGATGTGTGCATATGTAACTTATCAAAGGAAGAGTAAAATATTTAATATTTTTTATGGATACTTAGGAGTCCCATAATATTTGGTTGTTAGGTTTGATTTTCACTTGGATATCAGAAAAGTATTGTAAAAGTGAATAAATGAGGTTGACAGGTTACTTTTGTTATCATCTACTGAGCTATTAATATTTGCTTTTCTTTCTAATAAAATTGTACTGATTCACAAGGAAGCAAATCAGTTGAATGGAACACAGTTAAGTTCTGCAGATGTCATTTAATTTAAAGGTAATATACATAATTAGCCTACTTTAAAAAAATTATGAGTAGGAAGGTTAATTATTTAGCTAATAATAAATAATTTAAGAATTATTAAACCAATAATTTAAACAGCCTTGTGTTCTACATTATATACTGGTTAAAAGGAAAAGAGGAGGAAAAAATGGAAATGGAAAGACACAAAATGAGATTGAGAAGGAATACAGTGAATCAGATAAAAGAGCCTGACAAAAGGAAGAAGACTGACACAGTGAGAACAGGAAGGGAAGAGGCCAGAGGGACCCTCAGACAGGAGGGACTTTGTTCGTGTCTCCATTTCTGCCCAGCATGCTCCTCTACTAACTGCTCTTCTGATCCTTGAAGACTTGGCTCAGAGACTTCCTAGAGGAAGCCTTCTTTGTCTGCACCCTCCTCCCTTCTACATTATTGTCTTTCTCAATCAGTGCCTTATTCATTTTCTAAAGCTTATCACAGTTTATAAGTATTTTTGGTTTTGGTTCCTATATTGATAACTCTTTCCCCTGCCATGATTTTAAGTCCTTTGAAGACAGGACCATATCTCTCTATTTTTTCTCTATTGCCCTATTCCTCTCACAGTGTAGGAATTTCATAATTATTTGTTAACTTTGTTAACTAGTTCATTCTCCAAGAGGCACTTGCATAGGAAAAAAAGGAGTGGTTAGGGCACTGGAGATATTGTTGTTGTTCAGTCACCCAGTCATGTCCCACTCTTAGCGACCCCATGGACTGTAGCCCTCCAGGCCCCCTGTCCCACACCATCTCCTGAAGTTTGCGCCACTTCATGTCCATTGCATCAGTGATGCCATCCAGCCATCTCTTCCTCTGATGCCCTCTTCTCTTTCTGCCCTCAATCTTTCCCAGCATCAAGGACTGTTCCAGTGACACAGCTGGAGATATTAGCAAGGTAATAAAAACCAGAGGTAGTCGTACTAGGAAAACTATTGTGAAGGACCTAGGTGAATGTGAAGATCAAGTAAAAAATATATTTTAAACAAATATTTTATGTATAGAGTAGTTTCAATTGAGATGGCTGTGCCCGTGTGTGTGACTGGAAGGAATAGTGGAGAAAATGTTACCTGGAGATTTCAAGGAATGAAATTTAGGCTAGGAGGTGTGGTAGGATGTTTTAAGAGATGCTATAGGGCTTGGATCAGGAAACAGGCCCCATTGTGTTCAATGAATGATGAGGAATAAACAGGGTGTTCAGTTCAAAACAGTTCAGTCGCTCAGTCGTGTCCGACTCTTTTCAACCCCATGAATCACAGCATGCAAGTCCTCCCTGTCCATCACCAGCTCCTGGAGTTCACTCAAACTCATGTCCATTGAGTCGGTGATGCCATCCAGCCATCTCATCCTCTGTCGTCCCCTTCTCCTCATGCCCACAGTACCTCCGAGCATCAAGGTCTTTTCCAGTGAGTCAGCTCTTCGCATGAGGTGGCCAAAGTATTGGACTTTCAGCTTCAGCATCAGTCCTTCAAATGAACACCCAGGACTGATCTCCTTTAGGATGGACTGGTTGGATCTCCTTGCAGTCCAAGGGACTCTCAAGAGTCTTCTCCAACACCACAGTTCAAAAGCATCAATTCTTCAGCGCTCAGCTTTCTTCACAGTCCAACTCTCACATCCATACGTGACGACTGGAAAAACCATAGCCTTGACTAGACGGACCTTTGTTAGCAAAGTAATATCTCTACTTTTCAATATACTATCTAGGTTGGTCATAACTTTCCTTCCAAGGAGTAAGCGTCTTTTAATTTCATGGCTGCAATCACCATCTGCAGTGATTTTGGAGCCCCCCAAAATAAATTCTGACACTGTTTCCACTGTTTCCCTATCTATTTCCCATGAAGTGATGGAACCAGATGCCATGATGTTAGTTTTCTGAGTGTTAAGCTTTAAGCCAACTTTTTCACTCTCCTCTCTCACTTTCATCAAGAGGCTTTTTAGTTCCTCTTCACTTTCTGCCATAAGGGTGGTGTCATCTGCATATCTGAGGTTATTGATATTTCTCCCAGCAATCTTGATTTCAGCTTGTGCTTCTTCCAGCCCAGCATTTCTCATGATGTACTCTGCATAGAAGTTAAATAAGCAGGGTGACAATATACAGCCTTGACGTACTCCTATTCCTGTTTGGAACCAGTCTGTTTGTCCATGTCTAGTTCTAACTGTTGCTTCATGACCTGCATAGAGGTTTCTCAAGAGGCAGGTCAGGTGGTCTGGTATTCCCATCTCTTTCAGAATTTTCCACAGTTTATTGTGGTCCACACAGTCAAAGGCTCTGGCATAGTCAGTAAAGCAGAAATTGATGTTTTTCTGGAACTCTCTTGCTTTTTCTATGATCTAGCAGATGTTGGCAATTTGATCTCTGGTTCCTCTGCCTTTTCTAAAACCTGCTTGAACATCTGCAAGTTCACGATTCACATAGTGCTGAAGCCTGGCTTGGAGAATTTTGCTCATTACTTTACTAGCATGTGAGATGAGTGCAATTGTGCGGTAGTTTGAGCATTCTTTGGCATTGCCTTTCTTTGGGAATGGAATGAAAACTGACCTTTTCCAGTCCTGTGGCCGCTGCTGAGTTTTCCAAATTTGCTGGCATATTGAGTGCAGCACTTTCACAGCATCATCTTTCAGGATTTGAAATAGCTCAGCTGGAATTCCATCACCTCCACTAGCTTTGTTCATAGTGATGCTTTATAAGGCCCACTTGACTTCACATTCCAGGATGTCTGGCTCTAAGTGAGTGATTACACCATTGTGATTATCTTGGTCATGAAGCTCTTTTTTGTACAGTTTTTCTGTGTATTCTTGCCACCTCTTCTTAATATCTTCTGCTTCTGTTAGGTCCATACCATTTCTGTCCTTTATCAAGCCCATCGTTGCATGAAATGTTCCCTTGGTATCTCTAATTTTCTTGAAGAGATCTCTAGTCTTTCCCATTCTATTGTTTTCCTCTATTTCTTTGCACTGATCACTGGGGAAGGCTTTCTTATCTCTTTTTGCTATTCTTTGGAACTCTGCATTCAGATGCTTATATCTTTCCTTTTCTCCTTTGCTTTTCACTTCTCTTCTTTCACAGCTATTTGTAAGGCCTCCTCAGACAGCCAGTTTGCTTTTTTGCATTTCTTTTCCATGGGGCTGATCTTAATCCCTGTCTCCTGTACAGTGTCACAAACCTCAGTCCATAGTTCATTAGGCACTCTGTCTATCAGATCTAGTCCCTTAAATCTATTTCTCACTTCCACTGTATAATCATAAGGGATTTGATTTAGGTCATACCTGAATGGTCTAGTGGTTTTCCCCACTTTCTTCAATTTAAGTCTGAATTTGGCAGTAAGGAGTTCATGATCTGGGCCATAGTCAGCTCCCGGTCTTGTTTTTGCTGACTGTATAGAGCTTCTCCATCTTTGGCTGCAAAGAGTATAATCAATCTGATTTCGGTGTTGACCATCTGGTGATGTCAATGTGTAGAGTCTTCTTTTGTGTTGTTGGAAGAGAGTGTTTGTTATGACCAGTGCGTTCTCTTGGCACAACTCTATTAACCTTTGCCCTGCTTCATTCTGTATGCCATGGCCAGATTTGCCTGTTACTCCAGGTGTTTCTTGACTTCCTACTTTTGCATTCCAGTCCCCTGTAATGAAAAGGACATCTTTTTTGGGTGTTAGTTCTAAAAGGTCTTGTAGGTCTTCATAGAACCGTTCAACTTCAGCTTCTTCAGCATTGCTGGTTGGGACATAGGCTTGGATTACTGTGATATTGAATGGTTTGCCTTGGAAATGAACAGGGTGTTAGGTGTTAGCTAATGATAGCAGCAAGAAGGGGTCCAGGTACAACTAGATGGCATAGTCTTTTAGGGTTTTTGTGTGAATGTGGTTAGTAGCAGCTTCTCTGCTGTCAAGTTTTTATTCAAGGCTGAAAGGAGAGGAAGAGACTGCACTAACCGTGTCTTTTCTTTTTTTCAAGAAAAGTAAAAGCCTTTCCAGAAATAACCACAAATAATCTCATTGGTTGGAACTGTTTTACATGGCTACTCCTTGGCTCTTATGGAGACTTGGAAAGCAAGTGCAGGTGTTCATCACTATCTAGACTCTTACTCTTGCAGCTGAGACCACTCAGTTTCCAAAACACAGGAACTGTTTGATTTGGCTAGTGCGGGGATTACTTATGCTTCGCCATTTCTCCATTAAGGTAGAGCCAAGAAGTAGTTGGAAATTAGAGTTGGTTTTTAGAGCTAACATTGTCTACCTTGGAGGGTTCACTTCTGTAGGGGACTTCCCTGATAGCTCAGTTGGTAAAGAATCCGCCTGCGATGCAGGAGACCCCAGTTGGATTCCTGGGTCAGGAAGATGTGCTGCAGAAGGGATAGGCTACCTACTCCAGTATTCTTGGGCTTCCCTTGTGGCTCAACTGGTAAAGAATCCGCCTGCAATTCAGGAAACTTGGGTTCGACCCTGGGTTGGGAAGTTCCCCTGGAGAAGGGAAATGTTACCCACTCCAGTATTCTGGCCTACAGAATTCCACGGACTACATGTATATGTATAGTCCATGAGGTCACAGAGTCGGACACGACTGAGCAACTTTGACTTTGTCTTTGTCTTTTTGTCACTTCTGTAAGATGCTTCTGTGAACAGTAAAGATGAAGGTGGCAGAATTTTTTTTTTTTTCTCATTGAACAATGTGGAGTTGGTGACCCTGACAAACAGAGGAAGTAAGTGAATAATTTGAGTTCAAGTCCAATAATGTTTGAAAGGCTTGGTAAGAAGACTCAGGCTTTCCACTGAAATCCTGTAAGGATCGTGTCCTAGTACTAAATGCAAAATACAAGCAAGCCAGTAGAAAGCCTAAAATCATTCCTGCACATGATCAAGGGTATCTACTTGTACTCTGTCTGCCAGCTTCCTAAAATATAATCCTCCTTGAGGGAAAAGTAATATTTTTTAGAACCTCTTCATGATATTTCACCTATTGATACAATGTCTGGCATCCTAAAAAAAAATTATGAGGCATATTAAAAATATAGAGAGAATATGAATGACCAGAAACAAAGTAACAGAGAATAATGACAGTCCTAAGATATTTAAACGTGGACAAGTTCTTTAACAAATATTGAGTATTCAACAAACCATACTTGAGTAGCTGCTAAGTGTTAGGTGCTTGGGATACATCAGATAGTTTTGCCTGTGCTGTAAACCAAGTGTCTTCAAATACCTGATCAGATTGTTATTAAAGCTTTACTTTCAACTGTAATTTTCTCAGAAAATCAATAATACTAAATTCATATATTGTCTCTACTGAATATACTCAAAATAATATCATATAGCATCTGAAAGGTGGTACCTAATATTTCCCAAAATATTTTGAGCTTTTAGAGGATTGTTGGAATAATTGAATGATCTCCTAAGGGTTCTACTTTGATTTTACATGGATGTTTTTCAGTTTAGAGTGAAGGATTGTAGGCTCTGTATAGATACACCATTAAGCAAATAAGATAAATAATACTTTATGAAAGAGATGGCATTAGTTATCTTATAAAACCACCTAATTTAAGTGACAACTTTTCAGTGTCTTGTCAAGAACAGGCAACTTTCCAATTTTCTAGCCAGAGACTAGGGTAAAGGCTTAAGAAAAGCATTATCTATAACTGTCATTAAGAAACCATAATTTTAATTGCATTATAAATGATGTTTTGGAAGCAATCAGTTAGTATCATTTAAAACATTCCTCATGATAATCTTGCCTTCTTTCAAGCTTTACTATCATAGAAAGACTGAGCATTTGGAACAATCCTCCTTCTCCCTGTACATCTGCCATGACTAGTTCAGCTCTTTCAGCTCTATCAACTGGGATAGACCTTTAAAATAGTCTCCTTGCCTTAAGTCTTATTCCTCTTAAAATTGTCACTGGAAATGCCGTTACTGTGATCTTGTCATTCTTCCTAGTTAAAATATTTCACTTGTAGTCTAGCATGCCTATAGAGCCTCTATCCGCTGACCCTTACTATCTTGTCCTATTGGCCAACCCTTCTTATGTCATGCCATAATTAATTTAAAACTATTTGTTGTATCCTATACTCAGACGGTAAAGTGTCTGCCTACAGTGCTGGAGACCCAGCTTCGATCCCCAGGTCGGGAAGATCCCCTGGAGAAGGAAATGGCAACCCACTCCAGTATTCATGCTTGGAAAATCCCATGGACTGAGGAGCCTGGTGGACTACAGTGCATGGGGTTGGAAAGAGTTGGATACCACTGCGTGACTTCACTTCATACTCTTCTTCATGTTTTGTTTCTGTAAATTTTACTGGAACACCTTTCTCAGTTCTTAGCTTGGCTAAATACTCTTCATTCTTGAAGATTATACCCATTGTCATTTGCCCCAGGAAGCTTTTCCTGCACTCCTAGCCATATCAAGTGCCATATCACTACACCTTTACTTTCCATGTTATGTAGAAGTCATTTTTTACACAGGTTATCTTTAGTAAGTTCCTAAAAGGATGTCAAGTTGTTTTCCTAGGTTATATATTATGATTGTTTGTCATTGTTGAACCTAACAACTGGCATAATTGTCTAAAAAGCTTACAGTTGAAATATGCGAGAAATACAGCAATTTACAGAATATGGAGGTATAAGGCTAAGAAACAGAGGAGGAAAGGAGAGATGTGGATATATAACTAGATCTCTAAGATAAAGAAAAATTTTGGCGTGGTTTCTCTAATCTTCTTGCATCCAGATCTGGAAAAGAAATACCATGGATTAACTTAGTAACTTTTATAATATGGCATATACTAGTTAGTTGGGCTTCCCAGATGGTGCTAGTGGTAAAGAACCTGCCTGCCAATGCAAGAAGCATAAAGGATGCAGGTTAGATCCCTGGGTCAGGAAGATCCCCTGGAGGAGGGTATGGCAATCCACTCCATTATTCTTGCCTGGAGAATCCCATGAACAGAGGAGTGTGGTAGGCTGCAGTCCATAGGGTCACAAAGAGTCGGACACAACTGAGGCAACTTGGCAAGCACACACGCACACTAGTAAAAGCAGATTCTTTCCTGGTACACTCACAGTAACTGCTAATTTAGAAGGTTATCAAGAATAAGAATTTTTGTTGCCTTATAGCATTTTTTGATTCCAGTGAACCCATGAAGCTTATTGAACTCAGGCTTGGCTGCTTGCTGCTTGAAAGCCAATTTTTGAGAACCAAGTATTGGGTAAAAGGGAAGATGGCTTTGTTGAGGAAACTGGTGCTGTTCTGGGAAGAAGATGGACTCACGGCCCAAAAACTAACTCCCCTAACCAGCTCCCTTTTGCTGATCAGGGGCAAGAGCTTTTAAAGGAGATATTTAGGGAGATACAGGTGGATGGAAGGGTTGGTGGAAGGGGGGCTTCATGCAGAACAGCTCCAAAAATCATCTTGAAATTGGTCATGTAGTGGTCTGATCAGCAGCATATAGTTGTTTTAAGTACAAGTATTATTTGGATTTCCTTGAGGCCAGTTCTTGAAGTTGTGTAAGATGGAAGAGCTTATGTTATAACTACAGTCTGGTCATCATGTGGTTAACTTCTTCTGTCTAGTGGGGGTTTGGTATCTGCAAAACAGTCAAAGGATTTGACTGAGAATATGTATCTGTAGCTCTTGAGGAGAAACTGAAGGTCCTTAACTTTGCTTAATGGCTAAATTATTATTTTGTCTTGCTTGACCGTTTTTGTTTCCACGTTTTTTCACTTCTCTGATTACATTTATTCCTTGGTTAAGCTTTTCTGTAGACAAGCAGCAGATGGAGGACCTGGGGGAGAAGGAGCGTCTGTCCTGGAAGGTCTCGTGGGATCCTGTTACACTGATTCACTGTCAGAGTAGACTGTTAGAAGAGCGTCCAACTCCCTTGTTTGAAGAAAACTTTTCCTTGAGAGTAAATAAGAATTTTAAGAGTTTTTTGTTGCTATTTCATGTTCATTAAGCAACATTCAGACCTATAATTTGAGTCCTAAATGGGTTGACCTATAGTGAAGGGAGAAGGCAAAGGCACCCCACTCTGGTACTCTTGCCTGGAAAATCCCATGGATGAAGGAGCCTGGTAGGCTTCAGTCCATGGGGTCGCTAAGAGTCAAGACACGACTGAGCGACTTCACTTTCACTTTTCACTTTCATGCATTGGAGAAGGAAATGGCAACCCACTCCAGTGTTCTTGCCTGGAGAATCCCAGGGACGGGGGAGCCTTGTGGGCTGCCGTCTATGGGGTCACACAGAGTTGGACACAACTGAAGTGACTTAGCATAGTGAAGGGAATACTCCAATCAGTTGATCTACTCCAAGTTGCCTTAACAGATAAATTAAAAATTGAAGTTGTTATGTGAATTCAGTTCCTGGTGATTTTGTGCATTGGTTCCCAGAGCCAAGTAATACTGGATAAACTGAAGAAATAAACGGGTTTGGCTTACAGTGTCTTAAATCCTATAAATCCTGGATATAAGTGGTGTGCTTACTTCTTGCCTGGGAACTCTGCTTCACCACAGCTGCCTGTATGACTATAGCAATGACATTGAGCCTTTGAGGATTTTTTTTGTCATATATTTCTGTTTTTTAAATAAATTACTTCATACTTATCTACTCTAATTAGTACATAAGAACTGTTTTACTAATGTCAAAGGGCTTGAGTGGCTAACAAGGAGACATTGAAGAATACTAGTTCTTTTTGCACCCATTAGCATGTGAATATTCTCTACTCATCCTCTTAGTTCTGAAATCTTACTACTGCTCAGTGTATGTCAGAACTCACACGCATAAGAGAATCTCTCTTTTTCTTAGCCAATTTATGATTATCCAAAAGTAAATTTTGGACTCTGTGGGAGAAGGTGAGGGTGGGATGATTTGAGAGAATGACATTGAAGCATGTGTATTACCATATGTAAAATAGATGACTGGTCCAAGTTTGATGCATGAAGCAGGCCTCAAAGCCAGTGCTCTGGGACAACTTAAGGGATGGGGTGGGGAGGAAAGTGGGAGGAGGGGTTCAGATGGGGAGACACATGTGCCCCTGTGGCTGATTCATGTTGATTATGGCAAAAACGATAACAATATTGTAATGTAATTATCCTCCAATTAAAATAAATTAAAAATGCATTATTTTAAAAATTATTTTTTAAATATTATATATTTCAAGGTTGCTAAGAGAATTTATATCTTAGCTAAGAGATTTATATCTTTAAAGTTTTCATCCTAATGAAGAAATATAACCGTGTGTGGTGATGGACACTAGACTTATTGTGGTGGTCATTTCACAATATATACATATATCAGATTATTATGTTTTCCACTTAAAACTAATACAATGATATCGCAATAAAATTGATTTAAAAATGAGCTTTCAAAAAATACTAACATTGTAACATTTTGAGTATTTATATTTCCATCATGCATCACCTTATCTAAACAATGTTGATCATCCCATTTTAAACTCCTTTTTGTCTCCTCAGTTTTACCGAGCAGAAGTTGAAGCTCTTCATTCTTCAGGTATGACAGCAGTTGTTAAATTCATTGATTATGGAAACTATGAAGAGGTGCTACTAAGCAACATCAGGCCCATTCAGTCAGAGGCATGGGTATGTGATCCGAATTATGTACAAAGACATAAGCTGTTTTGAAGGAAATACATAGCTCTGAAAGATTAGTCATAGTAATACTAAATTTTCCAGTGGAAAAATGTTTTGTTTAAAACTGGCTACTCCTAAAGTAAGGTTTTAATTAATAATTACCTTAAAACAGTAAGAATGAGTGCATTGCAATTGCTTCTCTTATATAATGCTTTGTTATATTATGTTTGGCAATAAGTGCCCTTATTTATGTTTGCCAAAAATGTGTATGTGTTTTTATGAGTCTTTATGCATATTTTATTCTTTCCCAGTTAGTTACTATTTAAATTTGACCAAATTATGTCCAGCAATTGTCAAATTTAAATCTCTTTTGGATACATGTATAATCTTTATTATTTTAGTTAAACGTAAAATTAAGAAAAACACTTTAAATTATATATGAATTCATCTGCATTTACTACACATATATAGGTACATGTGCAGATTAAATTTAAATATCTTTGTTGAATAATATTTAATTTTGTTGCCAAATGTTATGTCAAAACTGACAGTTTTGTTGATATAATTTAGACAGTATTGACCTCCTGGAGTCCATTGTATACAAGATTTATGTAACTTTATTATATAGAGTCTCAACTACATTTAGGCAAAAACAAGAAGACAAAGCATATTAGAATTTGTTTTATAGAGTTTTTTTTTTTTACAAATTTCTTTCTCTAATTTGTGGGTTCAGTTCAGTTCAGTCACTCAGTCATGTCCAACTCTTTGAGACCCCATGAATCGCAGCACACTAGGCCTCCCTGTCCGTCACCAACTCCCAGAGTTCACTCAAACTCATATACATTGAGTTGGTGATGCCATCCAGCCATCTCATCCTCTGTCGTCCCCTTCTCCTGCCCCCAATCCCTCCCAGCATGAGAGTCTAAATTTTCCACTGAGTCAACTCTTCGCATGAGGTGGCCAAAATATTGGAGTTTCAGCTTCAGCATTAGTCCTTCCAAAGAACTCCCAGGGCTGATCTCCTTTAGAATGGACTGGTTGGATCTCCTTGCAGTCCAAGGGATTCTCAAGAGTCTTCTCCAACACCACAGTTCAAAAGCATCAATTCTTCGGTGCTCAGCTTTCTTCACAGTCCAATTCTCACATCCATACACGACCACTGGAAAAACCATAGCCTTGACTAGATGGAACTTTGTTGGCAAAGTAATGTCTCTGCTTTTTAATATGCTATCTAGGTTGGTCATAACTTTCCTACCAAGGAGTAAGCATCTTTTAATTTCATGGCTGCAGTCACCATCTGCAGTGATTTTGGAGCCCCAAAAAATAAAGTCTGACACTGTTTCCACTGTTTCCCCATCTATTTCTCCATCTAATTCCCATGAAGTGATGGGACCAGATGCCATGATCTTAGTTTTCTGAATGTTGAGCTTTAAGCCAACTTTTTCACTCTCCTCTTTCACTTTCATCAAGAGGCTTTTTAGTTCCTCATCACTTTCTGCCATAAGGGTGGTGTCATCTGCATATCTGAGGTTATTGATATTTCTACTTATTACTAGAAACCTGATTTGTTGCTGTTTCCCTATAATATAAAGATATACTAGAAAATTATATCATTTAGACTGTAGCCTTCATCATTGAAGCATATTTGTTTTCTTATGAACTTCTTTTGATTTAGTTTTGATCCTTCTAGATTTTCCTGTCATGACCTCAGGGTCATTGCCCACTTCACCCCCCTAAAAAAGAAGATAAATAAAGCTACAACAAAAATCTAGTAGCAGTAATCATATTGGGCCCATGGATATTTTTTCTTGACCTTTTTATTCTAAAAAATTGATCATTTTCCAGGTAGCTTATTGTTTCATATTTTACAATATAACATTCATATCTTATACTGTATAATTAAGTAAGGGATCCTTTCTCTCACTCTCATTCTCTAAAGTTTAGTTGCTTTTTCCCTAAAAGACTGAAATACCATTAATGTCTAATTTATATCTTTTCTTGGAGAAACTTGTTATAACTATATCTTTTGCCCTTTTGATTCCCACATTATGGCTATTTTTATTCTCTTTTTTTAAAGTCAGTGCTCACATCTTAATGCAATTCTAATGGTAAAAGTATTTATTGAGTCTGTATTTCTAGAAGGTTTGCCCAGCTTTGTTATTCATCATGTTATTCCCATGTTAGCCACTACAGAGTCAAAAGTTTTATATTTAGTTTTTTTTAGGAGATTTAATAAGAGATTAATTTTATTCTTTTCTCCCTAAAAAAATTTTAAGTTTCCTTACTTTGTTTCCTCTCTACTTCCTTTTTCTGTTCCGGAGTAGACATAGCTGTTGAGCACCTTTCTTATTCCTCATTGTAGCTCTTCTACTCAGAGGTGTTTGGTGCCAAGTGATCTTTTTCTTTCTAAGTCAGTGACATTTCCTTTTTCCCCTTTAATAGTCCTCATTGCTTTATTGATTTTAGGCCATTGTAAACTTGGCTGAACAATAAATGTATCACATGTGATAGCCCATGTAGTGATTCTGAATCACAGCAGTATTTCATGTTCTCCATACCTCATCTAGGCTTTACTGTCCTATTTTTTTTTAACCTATTTACTTTTTCTGCAGTTAACTTAATCTTTCATGCTGTGCTAAGTCACTTCAGTCATGTCGAAGTCTTTGCAACCCCATGGACTAATAGCCCGCCAGGCTCCTCTGTCCATGGAATTCTCCAGGCAAGAATACTGGAGTGAGTTGGCATGCCCTCCTCCAGGGGTTCTTCCCAATAAGATCCATGAAATATTTTGCAGGAAGAGGCAGGATAGTATTATTAAAATATTTTGGCAATTCTGGTATTTCTTTTTTCCTAATTACAAATAATCAAGTGATTTGTTGATGTTTTATGCTTTTGCATAAATTAATATAACAAATATTTTTGGATCATGAACAGTATTATTGAGAATAAGATTATCCTTTCTTCCTCTTCTATGTGAATAATTGACTTAGTTGTAGATGCAGCTCCTTTTTGAATAGAAACCACACCTTAACATATTTTCAGTCATCTCCATTAAAAAAAAAAACAGTATGTGTCCATATACATAAAAAGCCTCTGAAGAAAAACAGTCAGTGTGACTGTCAGTACATTTAACACAGAGTTAGTGTATCGATGTGTTATCCTCTGAGAGGACTAATATTGGGGTCTGTGAGCACTTTTCTTTTTGTAACTTTGGAATTATAACAAGTTCTAAGTTAATCAAAGTAAAACGTTCACTATACCAATAAGAAGGTAACTAATTGATGTCATTCTAGAAACATTAAGGGGCTACAAAGGTAAGGTGAGGCTGATAGAAGCCTTAGCAGAGTTATTTACTCACGCTGTGGATTGTGTAGTTTTTAATTTTTTTAACTCTTGCGCTACATATGTACATTACTGTTTTTAATTGTGAAGTGATTTCTTATGTTTTAAGGTTTATGTTTGTTATTGCCGTAAGATTTTGGAAAATCTCTTGTCTTCCTAAATATAGCAATGAGCATTCATTGAGATTTTTTTAATAGTTTGCAGGAAAAATAATACAACCACAAAGCCTGCATATACGCCAAAAATCTTTATAGAAATCAGTTGTCTGTATTGTCTTAAAGGTATAAGGATGAATTATTAAATAAAAACATGAAATATTAAGAGACTCAGTGACTAAGTTAATAGTCTCTTATGTGGAAAATTAAGACAAAAATCAAATTAATAGTTTAAGTGTTAATTTTTTTCTTCATGAAGTTTAAGAGCTATTTGCCTTAAATCTGTATGTAGACAAATTTCTAGTTTCCCCGTCTATTTGTATATTTTCAGAGCATACACAGTGATGATGTATTAGGTGATAAAAGTATACATTCTGATTATGATTAAATACTTTATTTCCTCCAAACTGATCTACTGAACTTTTTGTTCTGACATCCTTGATTTTTTTCTTCTAGCTCAATTAAACTATCAACATAATGTGAGATTCACAGCTCATTCTTAACTGGATAAATCCTATAATTTTTAATTTAATGTTCTTTGTATGGTGCAGGATTTTCCTTATTTTACCAAAGTAAATGAATCATTATGCAATCTCATATTATTTGTAAAACTGTATAGGGAGAAAACCATAATGCTGTTTTATTTTCTTGATCACTGTATGCGAAACATTAGGGGCAAAGGAAACTTATTTATGTTTCATGCAGCCATTTCCAAATTTACTCCTTTTAACTCTAAAACTAATATCAGGAAAACAGTAAAAAGATGCCTTAGGCAACTTGGAATTACTCTTTAAAATACCCTGGTGCTGCTGCTCAGACAAATCTTTTGTGTTTTTGGAGTGTTGTTCTGAGTTACTTATCTAAATATGGAAAGATAGTAGTGTCAAGTCCTGATTTTCCCAGAATATTTATGACTTGTATGCCACTGAGACTTTTATATCCTAAGAAATATTTTAGAACATGCTGATTTCTAAACTTTTTGAAGTTTCATAGTGTTTTACTATGAGGAAATGATCTTTGTTCAGCTGTTCTTCCAACTAGAAAATTTATTGTATAGATTAGTTTTATTCAATAAATACTTACTGCATATCTGTTTAGGTGCTAGGTATTGTTCTGGGTGAGGGGTATATGTTAGTACTCAGAACACACAGAAGTCCTGTGTACTACACAAATTTAGTGAAAGTTATATTTCCAATTGTGTGAAATAAACTTAAATATCTTGTGGGAGTCTTCATTTAGCTCTTGAAGCTTTAAAAGAAGATATAAGTGGGAAAAATCTTGTTTATTGATGTTTTAATTTTAATAATGTGTAAGGTCTATATTTTATTTCTCCTTATTTGAAGATAAATTATGGAATTAGAAAGTGTGATTTAATGAATTTTATGTATTTAAAATTTCTTATTGATTTTATCCATTTAAAAAGTAAATTTCCTTTTAGGTAGGTTTGTATTTCTTTTTAAAATAATTATATATATTTTTAAATTTTAGCATACTTTACAAAAAGAACTATTAATCTCAACTTTTACTTTTGAAGTAACTTTGTGCAAAGTTTATATTATAATGTCACCCTGGGAAGCAAATTTGAAAATTACCTTTCCAAATTCAAATAATGTTCATAAAAAGCCATCAAGTATTCTACCACTAATAGAAATATTAAAGAGAAACATATAACCCCCCCATCCCTAACCTATTTAATGAGGAAGGAGATAGAGAATTGTGATATGCAAATTAATGAATTAAAAATGAATCTTAAATGTATTATAACAAGGTCATGTTAGAAATTTTAAAGATACAGGGATAAAGTTAGGCTATATCTTGTGTGTATTTGATATCAAAAGATCATAATAAATATTAAAAAGGGGATAATTGTTATAGAAACCATTAACTTCAAAGAGAAATTAGAATTATGTAACAGTGAGATTCTGACAGTTAGTATCCAGTAAAAAATACAGGCACATATTTCATCATAGTCCAGAAGGTTTTTCATTTCTGCTAATAAATTCTTAAATAAATTAATGGGTATAATTTACCATACTTAAATTTCTGCATAATTTGAGTAAAGTCAGTGAAATACTGTAATACATTCTCTTCACTATACATATTTTTGGGATACTTCCCTTTCAAAAATTTCCATGTAAGCAATGCTCTTTCTCCTTTGCAATATAAACACAGAGTATATTTAAAAAAAAAAAAAAAAAAGTTTAGCTGTCTTAGCTGCTTTTAAGAACATTATCACCTATAATTTTCAGATTATAGGTGATAGAACTTGGGCGTTTCCATGCAATGTCTTTTAGCTCACTTTTAATAAAATTTGGTTGTATTAGATATGCTTTATTTATTTCTTAATCTGCCATTCAGCTTTTCACAGTTCCCACAGGAGATTGTGGATCATACAAAAGGACTTAAAAGCTTCTGCATAGAGGGAGAGATGATTCATTCATAAATGCATGCCATATACATTGATATGTCAATATATACATTGATATTATCATATACATGATATATCAACTTAGATATAGATTGATGTCTATGTCCTGAATCCCAAATTCAGTTTGTGAATTTAAGATTATTATGAAACGTAAGAGATTATTATGAATATCTTCAGAATCTAGTTTTGACTGGGCTACATTATTGAAGAGATACTTTATTTCACCACTTTAATTACTGCTCAGAAAATAGTATGCTATTTGAAGAACAAGTACTAAAGTACCACTGGAATTTTGCTATCTGATAATTTAATTTAATATAATCTATTCAAAAGATTAAAGATGCTATATAAAAGCATCTTTAAAAAGTTTCTAGGTAATCTGAGTTTTCCTTTATTAAGCAATGAAAGTACATCATGTAATTATTTCATGTTCCTTTTTACTGAAGGTAAAAATAACAAAGTAAAATAACATGGTAGGGGGTTGTCTAAGATGTGCTTTTTTGTTTCTAACCTTAATTATAATCCATAAAACACTTTAAACCTTATATTATTTAAATATTAAGAATCAAGTTAGCATAATTGAAAAATCTACAGCAATTTTTTGTATACATGAATAGTACCAGAAGATACGTTAATCTTTTATCTTCTAAGTCTCCCCTTTATTAATAGCAACTTAAAGTATGGAAGTATGGCACTGGTCAATGGAGAAGTAAATTTAAGATGCTTTAGATTTATGCTGAATTGTAATTTTGATTTTTCTTCAAAGTAATCTTAAGGAGGCATCATGGAAGTGATCTACAGCCTAAGGGGGCTAGGATTGTCAGATGACTTATCTTTTCCTTTGACGTTTTTGATTCGGTTGGCCCAAGATTTGTTCTCTTTCAAGCGTAAATGTTAATTGTTTCATTTACTTTATTTATCAGGACTTTTAAAACTGTAATTTCAAACTACACTCAATTTTACCATTCCTTAACGTATATATGCAGATTTACTAATACACTGATAATAAAATAGTAAAATAAATGAATTTGAGGAATATTTTTGTTTTGTTTTATTTCTTATTCCCAAACATGTTATTTTTATGCTGGGTATGTGCCTTGACTTGGCACTAATGTCAGTATATTTTAAAGATTTTTATAATTCTGAAGAGGCATTGTTATTGAATTAAAAAAAAACAAAAACTGCACACAGTTCTGTTTTTGATTCTTCCATCTGTACCTAAAAGGCACAAAAATATGTTGCTCATTGCAATACAGAATTTATTCCCTTTCAAATGGAGCTCCTGCAGTGTATCTTTTCAGTTCTAAAATCAATGATCCTTGATTGGTGATGGGCTAAAAGGGGGCTTAGGATACATGTTTGATTGCACACCATAATGAGTCGTCAGTTGTCCATTTTCTTTTTTTAACCTTACATAGTTATTTGTGTTCTCTTATACTCTTGCTTTTTTTCACTTCATTTATTAGTTATCTCTATGTGTTTTCATTCTATTTCTTAAAACATCATTGTATTTTTTACTTTGTTTTTTAAACTTTATTTTCTTTTTACCTTTAATGGGTGGTATCTCTTGATGTAGTTGGTCACCCTTCCTACTGATCCTAATTTCCTGAACTTTACTGGACCTATAATATTTATTCTAGAATCATGTGCAGTAGGCTTCACTATCTCACTTCTAGGAAAGGAGTGGAGTTGATCTGCCATGTGAGAAGCTCTCTGTTATAGCTTCCAGTTCCGTTAAATTTGGAAACTACTGGCAAGAGTTTTATATGTTGGCTTGAAATAACTCCCTTAGTAGTGGCCTATCATTGGCTAAGAGCCCCATTCAGAAGGGACAGGAAGTACTGCAATAGTGAGAATTTGCCTTAAAAAAAATGTAGTTTGTAAGGACTAAACATAATGATAATGTTCTAGTTGAGCAGCTCAGATCATCATAAGGATTAAAAAGTTATTGTATTTTTGTACATACATCTTCATGCGTAGTCCATCTAGCTCAGGGTTAGTTCTGCTTCCTAGTTAAATAAATTTGGAAAATGCTCGGTCAAAAAATTAAGTACATTTTAAATTACAGAATGTCTTTGAGCCAGTAGCAGGTTAATATGTATTTTAAATTTCCAAGAGAGAGACATATGTAGGGTCTGTTGATTTACAAACTTATTTGGTCATGGAGCCCTCCTCTTTTTTTCCTATATAAAATCTGTTATATAAAGTCTACAAGACGTACTTTGAAAAACATCCTAGCTCTTCTTTCTAGTTTTCAGATTTTCTATATAAAATAGATTGAAGACTTATCTTAAGAAACATTGTTTTGGATTTTCCAGACTTCTTAATAACATAATAGTATATGTTTATATTACAGATAGAATAAAAGGCAATTTCTCTTTAACCTTACTATGAATAGAGAACAAAATATATCTCTGAAATTTTATGTCCCTTCTAAGCACATATGCTTTTAGTAGTAGTGTTTTATTACATAATGATAAAACTGAGATCCTTTTTTTTTTACATGTCATTATACACAAGTCACTGGTCTTTTAATTTTATTTTAGCTTAATTCTAATTCTAGAAACTTTCATGTGCTAAGTTAAAGACTTTCTAAAGTTATCATTTATGAAGACTCACATTGTAGCTTTTATAATATTGCTGGGTTTTCTTTTTCTATAATTTTTGCCTAATAACCCGCATGATATTTGTATGTCCCAGCGGTAAGGCATTTTCATCATTTGTTTGTTTGTTATTCTCCAATAAGCTAAAGCAAAATCTGAAATCCCTGTTTTTGTTAAGCTGACAATTGGCTACTGAATCAAAAGAAAGTATCAAAGTGAGTTAATTCCACTGAGCATGTAGACATTAAGTGGCAAAGAAGACTCCTAAAAGATGAAAAATTCTGTTTTGTTTCAACATTTGTATTGCTCCTTTACTAATAGGCTTAAAACAACTTGGAGAAGGGTATTCTCATGTATTTTTTTCTTATAAAGTGATCAGGTAATATAAATCTTATTAAAAAATTCCTGAATTTGATCATCAGTACTCAAATGAATTACAGATCAAGAACTTGTGAGTATTAGTTCAGAAAGTCTCTAAAAGCTTTGGCCACAAATAAAGATATCCCTGATCTTTTTATATGCCCTTATTAGTATTAATGCTTACTAAGAACTTGGCCTTACTGATAGGTGTTCTCATAAACAGAAAACCTATTAGAGACTGAGATGTCGTGGAGCTAATTACAAAATGGTAGAAATGATAAAACATTGGTCACATACCCAGTCCATTTAAATCATATGCTTGTATTCTTAGGAAATAAGCAAAATAAAGAAAAAAATATCACTGACTGTGTTTTAAGCTTAAATGTAAACAGTCCAGATGAGAAGTTAAAATATATAATTCCCTAAGAAAAATTAAAGAGAAATAAAAGAAACTTGAGGCTGAGAACTCTAAATTTTGTTATTGAAGATTTCTTATAAAAGGCTACAATAAAATCATTTTAGATATAATTTAGAAATGAATGTAAGATTTATATTTCAAGAAGATATGCACATTTTCCCATTGATTCATTGAAAACACAAAATTGGCTATGAAAAGGCTGAATATTGTATTAATTCTAATGAGTAGAATTGATTTAATGAAAGTAATGACTGAGGGAAGATATTGAAGGTAGGAAAAAAAGTGACCGCAGAGAAGGTAAAATGTAGATTTGATATCTTGGTTCTCAAACATTTTTCAAAATAGTTTTCATAATAGTTTCAAAGGTTTGACTGAAACTGCTAAACAAAAAAATTTTGAACAAGACAACTTTAAATAATCTCAATTATAAAAATAAGTTTTGCTTTCTGAAATGAGAATTGCTATGCTTTGAAGTTCTAATAAATTTCACATAAATGGCAAACTTCACCCAAAAATACTTCTGACATTGTTTACTGCCGATTGCCATTCTTGGACCCAAGGTTGAGAAACATTTTCAGATTCTGTGTGGTTTATCCTGAAAGAATTTGATGCGAAGGGGTCCCTGAGAGAGTCATACGTCGGCTCAGCATGGCCTTTGAAAGAAGGGGAGAGGGCAGGGCTGGTCTCGGGCAGATCACTCCCACTTCCCTTTTTGCCCTGCTCCAGCTCCAGGGGAGCTGGAGATGCACAGAAGTCAGAAGACCTGGGTCACGCCCCGGCTCTGCCACTTACTTCCTGTGACTGACTTTGGGTAAGTTGTTTCCTGTCTCTGGGTCTCAGTTTTAGTGCAGTTATAGTGAGGATTAGGTAATATGATCACTGAACGTGTGCTTTGTAAACTCCATAGGTCTATAGAAACTGAAAATTTTATTATCATAACCTGGCCTCCTTCTTCCCAGTTCTTCTGTAGTCTAGTATCCTTGCCTCTGCATTTTTAAAGCAGCCAAAAATGACAGCTCCTTTTGCTTTTCCCTATGTCCTCTCCATATTGGAACTCTCATTCCTATCCTCTGCATTCTTCAAAGTATTCGAAGACTATAAAACCAGACTGGTTAAGTTAATTTTCACTGTAGAGTGTGGGTTATGTTACCCCTTTTCACCCTTCCCACTCTCACCTTTCTTCTTTAATCTCAGAATTATGTGCTTAGAAATGTCAAAGAAAAAAAAAAAAAAGAAAGAAATGTCAAAGAATCTCCAGTGTGTGGCAGTTTGGAGACAGTGTTGGCAGAAGGAAGTCCCTTAAATTATATTACCCAGATCAGCTCTCTGTTAGTAAGGTTGACTGAGTACATGAGAGTATGATTGTGCCTCTTGTCCTCTTTTTCTCTATGGGAAAGGAGGTGGAAATAGTTCAAAGATCTTCAGAAACGTCACTGAATGCCTAGATCCTAACTTGAAGAGTAATCATAGGGAAGATACAAGGGATTTAGTGGCCATTTCTTTGGTCAGCTCTTTGAGTTCACATCGACTTTGATTTTCAGTAAACTCTAGCCTCCCTCAGCCAAACTAAATTTATAACACGTTATCTTTACTGGGTGCTCAGTTGATAGAGGCTGCATGGAGCTAAGAGGAAGGAGAATTTGCCTTTTGTGTGACATCTGATTTCAGATCAAGGGATCTTTAAGAGGGCATGAGAGCTTCTAATCTGATCCAACCTGCCCCATAATCTAATAATGCTTGATTTGGCTATGTGTCAATAATAGTAATAATAGCCCCTTATGTGAACTGCTTGCCGTTAATACCTAATTACCATGGAGCACAATAACTATTACTCCTATTGTGATTAGATAAAGTGTCTTAAAAATTGTATTTATTTTCTTTTTATAGCCTTGAACCATTGACTTATGCTTAACATGGTTTCTTGCTGAAGTAGCAGTGTCATCTTTCATAACTAAAAATTAAAAATATTGAATTCTGGTATGAATTCAAATGCAAATTGAAACAGTTAAGTACAGTGTTAAATGTGTGAATTAATGGGGAAAAATTTAAATGATAGTGTTCATGCTGGCAAAGATGAAGTGACGTGAGTACTCTTACACATTGCTGATGGCAGTGCAAATTAATGTAATCTTTCTAATTTTTTCCAGTCTTAAAAGTGTTTATGCTCTTTAATAGTCTCACAGTTGTTAATCTCTGCTAGGAAAAGAGAAAAGGAATAAGTGCATTTCTGAGAGATGATCATTGCAGCAATATGATAATAGGAGAAACTAGAATCTTCCTAAAGGACTGGAAAATACACTCAAAGTAGTGATAGTGTATGTAGTAGAATTATGTACAGACTCTGGATATGTGTATATACTTATTTTTCAGTTTTATAACCTTTCCATAATTTTGTAGTACATTTTTTTTTTATTTGAAAAAGTAACAGCAAGCAAAATAAAATAAAGAAAGTTGATCATGAGTAGGGAATTTTAGTCTAAAATCGTTAAAATTTGCAAAAAGGATCTGAAAATAGAGTTTAAAAGAGTAGGATAAATAAAAACATAAATTCTTTCTAATTTTGCCTTCATTGAGGTTAAACAGCAACATGATTATGGTTTTCCATGATAAATTACCATGATCTTTGAGCTTATTTCTGTCTATAATTAATACATGAAATACTCCTACAACTAAACTAATGCAAATTACCACCTTCATTCAGTTTGTCCTTAAGCCTACGTCCCAATTCATTTCAAAATTCTCTCTTGATAACACTATTCCCAGAACACTTAAACACCTTCAGAATTCTGTCTCTCCCACGTGCTTTCAAATGCTTAGAAAAATACATTTCTTCTATGAAATGTTTATTTAATCAATACTGGCATACCTTTTATTGCACTTCACTTTATTATGCTTTGCAGATACTACATTTTTTTTTTTCCCACAAATTGAAGGTTTGTGACAACCCTGTTCAAGCAAGTCTGTTGTTGTTCTATTGGCAAGTTGTGTCTGACTCTTTGTAACCCCAGGGACTTCAGCATGCCAGGCTTCCCTGTCCCTCACCATCTCCTGGAGTTTGTCCAAGTTCATGTCCAATAAATCAGTGATGCCATCCAACCATCTTATCCTCTGTCTCCCACTTCTCCTTCTGCCTTCAATCTTTTCCAGCATCAGGGTCTTTTCCAGTGAGTCAGCTGTTCCCATCAGGTGGCTGAAGTATTGGAGCTTCAGCTTCAGCATCAGTCCTTCCAAAGAGGATTCAGGGTTGATTTCCTTTTAAGATTGACTGGTTTGATCACCTTTTCCTCAGGACTCTGAAGAGTATTCTCCAACACCACAGTTCGAAAGTGTCAATTCTTCGGCACTCTGCCTTCTCTATTGTCCAGCTCTCACATCCATACATGGCTACTGGAAAGGCCATAGCCTTGACTATATGGACCTTTGTTGGCAAAGTGATGTCTTGCTTTTTAACATTGTCTAGGTTTGTCATAGCTTTCTTGCCAAGAAGCAGTCGTCTTCTAGTTTCATGGCTGCAGGCACCATCCACAGTGATTTTAGAACCTTGGAAGAGGAAATCTGTCACTACTTCTACCTTTTCCCCTTCTGTTTGCCAGGAAGTGATGGGACCAGATGCCGTGATCTTAGTTTTTTTTTAATACTGAAGTTTTAAGCCAGCTTTTTCACTCTCCTCCTTCACCATCATCAAGAGATTCTTTAGTTCCTCTTCACTTTCTGCCACTAGAGTGGTATCATCTGCAACCTCAGATATGCGGATGATGCAATATTTCTCCCAGTAATCTTGGTTCCAAGTTGTAACTTATCCATTTCCCATGATGTGCTTGGCGTATAAGTTAAATAAACAGGGTGACAATAAATAGCCTTGTTGTACTCCTTTCTCAATCCTGAACCTGTCGTTCCATACAGGGTTCTATCTCTTGCTTCTTGATCTGCATACAGGTTTCTCAGGAGACAGGTAAGATGGTCTGGTATTCCCATCTATCCAAGAGTTTTCCACAGTTTGCTATAATCCACACAGTCAAAGGCTTTAGCGTAGTCAGTGAAACAGAGGTAGATGTTTTTCTTTGATTCCCTTGCTTTCTCTATGATCCAGCAAATGTTGGCAATTTGGTCTCTGATTCCTCTGCCTTTCCTCAACGTAATGCTAAAGCCTAGCTTGAAGGATTTTGAGCATAACCTTACTGGTATGGGAGATGAGTGCAATTGTGTGGTGGTTTGAACATTCTTTAGTACTGCCCTTGGGATTGGGATGAAGATTGACCTTTTCCAGTCCTGAGGCTATTGCTGACTTTTCCAATTTGCTGACATACTGAGTGCAACACTTTAATAGAATCATCTTTAGGGTCTTAAATGACTGCTGGAATTCCATTACCTCCACTAGCTTCATAGGCAGCAGAGCCCTCTAAGGCCCACTTGACTTCACACTCCAGAATGTCTGGCTTTAAGTGAGTGATCACACCATTGTGGTTATCCAGGTCATTAAAATCTTTCTTGTACAATTCTTCTATGTATTCTTTCTATCTCTTCTTGATCTCTTTTGCTTCTATTAGGTCTTTATGGTTTCTGTCCTTTCTATTGCCCATCTTTGGATGAACTGTTCCTTTGATAATTCTAATTTTCTTGATGAGATCTCTAGTCTTACCCTTTCTCATTTTCCCCCCTCTATTTCTTTTTGTCGTTCATTGAAGAAGGCCTTCTTGTCTCTCCTTGCTGTTCTCTGGAACTCTGCGTTTAGTTGGGTGTACCTTTCCTTTTCTCCCTTGCTTTTCACTTCTTCTTTCCTCTGCTATTTGTAAAGCCTCCTCAGACAACCACTTTCCCTTCTTACATTTATTTTTCTTTGGGATGATTTTATTCTCTTCCCTGTGTAATATTATGGACCTCTGTCCATAGTTCTTCAGGCACTCTTGTTTACTACATCTAATCCCTTGGATATATTCATCACCTCCACTGTATATTCATAGTAGATTTGATTTAAGTCAAACCTGACTGGCCTAGTGGTTTTTGCCGCTTTCTTTGTTCTAACCCTGAATTTAGCTGTGAGGAGCTGATGATCTGAGCCACAGTCAGCTCCAAATCTTGTTTTTGCTGACTGTACACAGCTTCTCCATCTTCAGCTATAAAGAATGTAATCAGTCTGATTTCACTTTTGACCATTTGGTGATGTTCATCTGTAAAGTTGTCTCTTGAGTTGTTGAAGAAGGTGTTTGCTATGACCAGTGCAGTCTCTTGGCAGAATTCTGTTAGCCTTTGCCCTGCTTCATTTTGTACTCCAAGGTCAAACTTGCCTGTTACTCCAGATATCTCCTGACTTCCAACTTTTGCATTCCAGTCCCCTGTGATGAAAAGGACATCTTTTTTTTTGGTATTAGTTCTAGAAGGTCTTATAGGTATTCATAGGACTGATCAGCTTCAGCTTCTTCGGCATCAGTGGCTGGGGCATAAACTTGAATTACTGTGACGTTGAATGGTTTGCCTTGGAAATGAACCAAAATCATTCTGTCATTTTGAAGATTGCACCCAAGTACTGCATTTCAGACTCTTGTTGACTATGATGGCTACTCCATTTCTTCTAAGGGATTCTTACCCCCAGTGGTAGATATAATGGTCATCTGAGTTAAATTCACCCATTCCAGTCCATTTTAGTTCATTGATTCCTCAGATGTTCACCCTTGCTGTCTCCTGCTTGACCACATCTGATTTATCTTGATTCATGGACCTAATATTTCAGGTTTGTATGCAATACTGTTCTTTACAGCATCAGATTTTACTTTCATCAGCAGACACATCCATAACTGAGCGTTGTTTCTGCTTTGGCCTGGCCGCTTCGTTCTTTTTGAAGCTGTTAGTAGTTGTCCTCCACTCTTCCCCAGTAGCACATTGGACACCTTCTGACTTGGGGGCTCATCTTCCAGTGTCACATCTTTTGCCTTTTTATACAGTTCATGGGGTTCTCATGGCTAGTACCTGGAGTGGTTTGCCATTCCCTCCTCCAGTGGACCATCTTTTGTCCGAACAGTGCACTATCCCATGTGTCTTGCGTGTCCCTGCATGGCATAGCTCATAGCTTCGTTGAGTTATGCAAACCCCCCTGCCTTGACAAAACGGTGGCCCGTGAAGGGGTGAGCAAGTCTCCTGGTGCCACTTTCCCACCAGCACTGCTCAGTTTGTGGCTCTGTGTCACATTTTGATAATTCTCAAAATAATTCAAACTTTACTAATACTATTATATTTGTTGTGATCTTTGATGTTGCTATTGCAAAAAGATTTCAACTCACTGAAGGCTCAGATGATAGCATATTTTAGCAACAAAGTAAGGTATGTGCTTTGGTTTTTTTAGACATAATGCTATTGCATGTTTAAAGACATATTACAATATATGTATAAATATAAGTTTTAATTGCACTGGGAAAGCAAAAGTTATGTGATCCTTTATTGTGATATTTGCTTTATTGCAGTGGTCTGGAACCAAACCTGCAGTACCTCAGAGGTCTGCCAGTACTTAGTTGCCATTCTTCATTTTGGAAATATGTAATAATGATACTCTGACTCTTTGTCTCTCTTTTAGTTTCTGATACATTATTAAAATATTAAGTGTAAAACAAAATTTTTATATTGGAGATTTTTTATTAACTTACAATTCCAAATATGTATTAATCTATTTCAAAAAGCTTTTTGAGCACTTATTATATGACTTTATCTCTCCACCCCGAACAGTGCCCAGCACAGCACATTTCCTTAGAATGATAAGGTGTTAAACAATGGGAATGCATAGATGAGCAGTCTGCAGTAAGAGAGTCAGACTAGCAAAGGAGCCCGGCAAGTAAAGCACAATCAGTTCACTGTAAACAGAACAGAAATAAATGGAAAGTACTTAACTCGGTCAGAAACTGACTCATAGAAGAGGCCAGGCCTTCCCCAACTGTCGTATTATAAAACAGCAGTGAACCATCACACAGACCCTCTGTCCGCTTTGCCCTGGTTTATTTTCTGTATATCCTGCCCCTGCCTCCAACTCCTAAGTGAAATCTCTATGAGAACAGGGATTTTGTTTTTTGTTGTTGTTGTTGTTTTTGTTGTTGTTGTTGTTGTTTAATTTAATTTTATTTTTAAATTTTACATAATTGTATTAGTTTTGCCAAATATCAAAATGAATCCGCCACAGGTATACATGTGTTCCCCATCCTGAACCCTTCTCCCTCCTCCCTCTCCATACCATCCCTCTGGGTTGTCCCAGTGCACCAGCCCCAAGCATCCAGTATCACGGATTTTGTCTCAGCTAGTACTTCAGTATTCCAAACAGTCCCCAAAACATAAGGCTTTCAATAAATGCTTGTTAAATCTGAATGAATGAAGTTTAATGTAAAAGTTGAAAGTTTTGAAGGACTTAACTTGGGGGAAGAAATGGAATCAAGTGTGAGAGAGCAGCAAAGAGTGTAGGAGAACATGGGCGGGTGGGGTATTTTGGCAGCAGTGTAGGCTGGGTGTAGCAAGTGTCAGTAGATAAGGCTGAGTACAGAGGCGGGTAGGGTTGAAGGATGAAGAGTCAGGTGGGTTATGTAAGTATCTGGAATGTTATATCTCAGAAGAGGAACCAGTGAAGAAGTTTAGGTAGAGAAGTGTCATGATGTGATTTTACTTTAAGAGATTATGTCCTGTGGTGTAGAAAATGGACTTGAGTGAAAGCAGAGAACATGGAAGCTCGTTATTGCAATAATTAAGGCAAGAGATGAGGACTTTGGCGTCATCAGAGTCTAGGCAAAAGTAAAGAGTATGGGTGAGATTGCCTAAAGAAAGCATGTAAAAAGAGAAAAGGCAAGGACAGGGGTCAGCTTCGGGGGAATCTCGCAGGTGAGGGGTGGGAGGGACATTGAGAAGCAGTGGTAGCTTGGGAGGACGGGGGCTGGGCGGTGAGGAAGGGGTCCTAATCCACAGTATAGAACACTAGGGAGGCCGAGGGTGTGGGATTGGAAAGTGTTGTTGGATCTGGCAGTCAGCAGGTACCGATGACTGTTGAAATGCACTTTCAGTGGAATGCTAGATGTGCCAGGCAATTTGTGGTTTTTTGAGAGTAAGTGGGAAATAAGAAAATGAGGTATAAGCTTCTTAAAAGAGCTTGGTTATAAAGAGGATAGAAGATGAGAAGAAGTAGTAAAGGAACTTACAGTAAAAATCCAAAGATGTTTATATGAAAGGCAAAGTGAAGAAAAAAAGAAGGAAAATTTGTAAAATAGGGGTAAGGATTTAAAAAAGTCCAGGCTGTGATGAGAAGGTGGGATATGACCACTTGAGGTTACTTTGGATATGTTGAGGAGTACTAAAGAGAGGAGAGGGAAGTAGTAAATGTAAGTGTGGATGATGTTATGAGCTAGGTTTCCAGGAAGGAAAGTGAATAATTCTTCACTAATACACTCTTCTCTCTCAAGTAAAAGCAGGTCATCTATTCAAAATAAGAAGGTCAGAATAGAAGAAGTTTGAAGAGAGATGTAAAGATATATATTTTTAAAATTTTTATTTTGACTATAGTTGCTTTACAATGTTGTGTTAGTTTCTGCTGCTGCTGCTGCTGCTAAGTTGCTTCAGTAGTGTCCGACTCTGTGCGACCCCATAGACGGAAGCCCACCAGGCTCCCTGTCCCTGGGATTCTCCAGGCAAGAACACTGGAGTGGGTTGCCATTTCCTTCTCCAGTGTTAGTTTCTACTGTACAGCAAATTGAATCAGCTATACATATGTGTATATATCTCCTCTTTTTGGATTTCCTTTTCGTAAGTCACCACAGAACATCGAATTCCCTGTACTATATAGTATGTTCTCATTAGTTATCTATTTTATAGATAGTATCAATAGTGTACAGGCTTCCCTGATGGCTCAGTGGTTAAGAATCTGCCTGCCAGTGCAAGAAATGAGGAACTGATCCCTGGGTCAGGAAGATCCCTTGGAAAAGGAAATGGCAACCCACTTCAGTATTCTTGCTTGTGAAATCCCATGGACAGAAGA
Organism: Bubalus kerabau; assembly: GCF_029407905.1. Lineage (NCBI taxonomy): Eukaryota > Metazoa > Chordata > Mammalia > Artiodactyla > Bovidae > Bubalus > Bubalus kerabau. Next base: position 2,420,477 of record NC_073635.1, on the reverse strand, counting down.
GCCTGGTTGGCTATAGTCCATGGGGTCACAAAAGAAACTAAACAACGATAACATATATATATATATATATCAATTCCAATCTCCCAATTCCTCTTACACTCCCCTTCCCCCTTGGAATCCATGCAATTGTTCTCTATATCTCTGTGAAAGAGATACAAAGATTTAGACACCACCCAGGAGAGTGGGAGAAGAAGCTAACCAAGAATGTTTTTATTTTCACAGCAGGAGTTTTCTGTGATAGTTCATCCTTAATTTCTAGTCTTAGTAGCTGCAAGAAAACTTTGTTAAGTGGATGTACAAATGAGAAAAACTTTACATGTTTATTAAGCAGAAAGTAACAAGTTAACCAACCACTCAGCCGATTTTCAGTAGAGGTTCTCATTAGAGATCTGATATTTGAAATTCTGTACAGTCATTGTGATTATATTATTGCCCTAGGACCTTAGCAGAATTCAGCATTGGAAAGTGCCCCGAGAAGATGATTTTAAGCTCTTGCTAGTAACATTAATATAATCCTAGGAATGTTAACAAAGTTTCAGCTCTTCTTGACTTCATCTTCATGCCAGATAGTAATACATTAAATAGATAAGAATGTTAATTGGGTATTTGAGCATTCTAAGACACTGATTCTGTGTGTATTTGGGTGTGAACATGTGCAAGCATGTGAGAGAGATTGTTTTAAAAACCATGATAGTTACTAAAACATTCATTTAGAGTGGGTTATCTAAGTAAGGAGAGAAGAAAATAAGATAGAAAGTTTTAAAACTGCTGCTCAGTCTCTCAAACCTTAATCTATTGACTTTTCTATCTCTTAACAGACCTATTTACAGAGACCAGTTTTAAATAAGGAAAATATTTTCTAAATGCTCATCATAATTTTTGCATGACAAAGTGTTGTCTAGCTATGGAATTATAAAACAAAAGTCAAATATGAAACCAGTTAAGAACATAGGCTGTTCACAATCAGAGTTAATTTCTAAGCTGCCATGGAATATTCTTGTTTTGCCGTTGAAGTGAACAGCCCTTTTTCATTGCTTCTATACCAAAATATTGATAAAGGTTTCTGAAAAAAACAGCTTCAACTACTTATTTTCAACATTTCGTAAGAGAGCTTAGGGAAGTAATCTGTCTCTGTGTTTATGCCATGGAATGTGATGGCACTCATTAAACAGAAATGATTGCTATGAGATTTACCAAATTATGAAATTGATAAACATCCCTTATTTAAAATGTAATCATAAATTCTTAGGTAAATTTAGGACCTTGCCAATTATATATACAACACAAAATTATTTATATTCATCTAAGCCTCTGAGGAGAAATGTCTTGAAACATGTAATAGTTAATGTGAAGAATCTTGTATGGAGATATTTGTATTTGTGAATTTTACTGCATTATTATATTTTCCTTCTCATTAGTAATATTTTCAGGGGAGATTCCATGTCTCTAGATACCAGGGTGGGGAGGGGAACATTAAGTTGAACGAATTTTATAAAGATAATTACAGTGAGCCCTCTGTATCCAACCGTGAATCAAAAATATTTGAAGAAAATTACAGAAAGTTCCTAAAAGCAAAACTTAACTTTGCTGCATGCAGGCAACTATTCACATAGCATTTATATTGTAATAGATAGTATAAGTACTCTAGAGATGATTTAAAATCTACAGAAGGGTGTGGGTCAGTTTTATAAGGGGCTTAAGCACTCATAGATTTTTATATGGAGGAGCAATCCTGAATCAGTCCTCCATGGGTACTGAAGAACAGAGGTACTGTGTTTGGTAAGCTGGTAGGGTTTGTCTCAGTAGAGAAGACTGCTGGGTTCATTTTTTTCTACCAAATAGAAAATGAACACGTTGCTAATTGATCAGAGTCTCAGCCTGACTTTTATATTACATTGGTATTAATGCCAGTAATTGTAAAATCACTTTGTAAATGTAAAGTGCCACATAAAGGCTTATTTAGGCTTATGTATTTTTCAGTGTCTATAACTCACTAGGATAATACAGTCAAATCTCTTGACGCAAACCTGTAAAAGAAAAGCTGTGTTGTATATGGCATTATAAAGACTAGAACTTTACACTTGTGAAGGAGTAATCAGAGCTAACTTTCAGTTCAGTTCAGTTGCTTAGTCATGTCCAACTCTTTGCAATCCCATGGATCCCAGGCTTCCCTGTCCATCACCAACTCCTGGAGCTTGCTCAGACTCATGTCCATCGAGTTGGTGATGCCATCCAACCATCTCATCCTCTGTCATCCCCTTCTCCTCCTGCCTTCAATTTTTCCTAGCTTCAGGGTCTTTTCTAATGAGTCAGTTCTTTGCAAAGTATTGGAGCTTTAGCTTCAGCATCAGTCTTTCAATGAATATTCAGGACTGATTTCCTTTAGGACTGTCCGGTTTGATCTCCTTGGAGTCCAAGGGACTCTCAAAAGTCTTCTTCAACACCACAGTTCAAAAACATCAATTCTTCAGCACTCAGCTTTGTTTATGGTCCAAATCTCACATTCATGCATGCCTACTGGAAAAACCACAGTTTTGACTATATGCACCTTTGTCAGCAAAGTAACGTCTCTGCTTTTTAATATGCTGTCTAGGTTGGTCATAGCTTTTCTTCCAAGGAGCGAACATCTTTTAATTCTGTGGCTGCAGTCACCATCTGCAGTGATTTTGGAGCCCAGAAAAATGAAGTCTGTCATTGTTTCCATTGTTTCCCCATCTATTTGCCATGAGGTGATGGGACTGGATGCCATGATCTTCGTTTTTTGAATGTTGAGTTTTAAGCCAGCTTTTTCACTCTCTTCTTTCACTTTCATCAAGAGACTCTTTAGTTCCTCTTGGCTTTCTGCCATAAGGGTGGTGTTATCTGCATGTCTCAGGTTATTGATATTTCTCCCTAACTTTATGGAGTTAACTTTAATGAACTAACTTTACTGAACACTTAGGTTGTACCCAGCATTATTCTAAGTTCTTTACTTAACACTAATTCATTTAAAGTATAGTAGCTGCTTATCCATAGTGTAGCCATTAGAAGGTAATTCATTCTCTCATTGAGTCATTTATAGTAGGTAGTGCTCAGAGTAGATAGCATTGTAGATAATTTATGTTTTACAGTAAGACCTATAGCACCTAAACAATGTACATTCATTTTGTTTTATTAATTTCATGATGTATTTAAAATGTAATTGAGACTTGATTTTGATCTATTTATATAAGCCTTTAAAAGTTTAACACAATCTCTCCTTTGTCCTGTGCATCCACTGGGATATGTGGAAAGAGCATGGATTTTTAGAGTACAGTATAACTTGGGCAAGATACATAATCTTTTGATTGTCATAAAGAACAGAGTAGCTGCTCAATAAACATTTTGTTTATTGATTGAATGATTGAAATGCCTGATATATAGGTTCTTAATTACTGTTGGTTCCATTTCTCTCGTTTTTCTTCAAGAATTTGGAACTAGCAGCCTCCCTTATTGTTCACATCCTCAAAGTGATGAATTACTGACTGCAGCAGCAATTACTCACTGATTGGAACTTCCATATCAGGAATTGGATATCTGTCCCAAACTATTACTCTTGAAAGCAAACTCAGACTGCTTCCTTGTACCATCTTTTTCTTCAAATTAATTTTTTTCCTTTTATGTTTTCTGTTAAAATGTTCTGTTTGAATATTAGTAGTAAAATGAACTTTTGTCTTAAGAATCTTACAATATAGCCCTAACATAAAAATCCACACGCCTTTTAAAGTAAACTGGTTTTTCTTATAAAGTATAAGAACTGCAATCCTTTAAGCCGGTAGTGTTGACTGCAAAGTTATAAAAATTTCCATCATTTTCTTTCACACTTTTGCAATCCGGTGGTTTGTAACTGCCTTCATAAATTGGCGACTTCTGTCCCAGCTCGGACACAGAGCTTTTCAGCCTGTCCTGCCGTCAGTGTACTTGCCACTTGACATTGACAAGATTCTTATCAAAACTGGGGTTTTGCATAAATTAGTGTTTAACCCTGGACAGGTTTTTCCTCCTCATTTCGGTGCAGCTTTTAAGAGACCATCTTGCTCTTATCCATAGATGATGAAAGTGAAATTTGACTATTATATCATACATTTTGTAGGAGTACCATAAGCTTTTTACTAGTCTTAGTGATTTTTCATTAAGCCTTAACTAGTAATCCTCAGTTTTACCAATTCTTGTACAATATATTAATAGATATCATCACTGATAACCCTACTATCCTTTCCTTCTCGTCCAGAGGATCTATTTTCCTTACTTTTTTACTTTAATAAGCAGCTTACGTTGTATGTGGGGAAGAAAGTGAGAGAAAGGGGAAGGAGTTTCAAGTTGGCTAAAGGAGTAAACTTTAAATAATCTTATGAATTTAGAATTTTTTTTAAATTATTTTAAATTTAGAATTTTTTGGTTGTTTTACCTTAATACTTTCCAGAAGGTACATACTAAGCTTTGTGGGTAATTTGTGTTTTACAGGAAGAACTGAAGTACCTAAGTGATACTGCATCAATTTTGTTTTATTTTATGATATATTTAAAATGTAAATATGATGGAAAGCACTTGATTTGATCTATTTGTATCAGCACTTGATTTTGATCTATTTCTTGGTATTTAAAATATGCAAAAAGATATTTTGACTCTGTAATGTGGAGACTTTATACCTTCCTAATTTGTTCTTACCATCATTGTTTCAGCCATGGTTGAATGGAGGAGAAACAACTTCATTTTTGAACTATAAGGATATTTGCATATTTGGTAGGAAAAAACATTTATTATGCTTTTAATTTGGGTCTGATAATGAGCAGATTACAAGAGTATATTATCAGTTCCCCTGGCCTCTGTTGAACATCTCAGATGTTTCAGGTGTGAAATTACATGTGACTAGAAACATGGCTTCTAAATTTCAATAAACCTAGAAATAGTATTATTATAGCAAAATAGGGCTTCCCTAGGGGCTCAGACGGTAAAGAATCCACCTGCAATGCAGGAGACTGGGGTTTGATCCCTGGGTCAGAAAGATCCCCTGGAGAAGGGAATGGCTACCCACTCCAGTATTCTTGCCTGGAGAATTCCATGGACAGAGGAGCCTAGTGGGCTACAATCATGGGGTCTCAAAGAGTCACACACGACTGAGCAACCAGCACTTTTCACTTTCATAATATGTTTAGTAGCCTTAATTAAATCAGGTGATATATACTGTCTAATTTTTATTTACCTAAGTTGATGGAAATGTTTGTCACCTTATTATTCTTGGAAAATATTTTTGTGATGCCTTTTTCTTTCTTCAGCAATCAAAATGATTGTTCATTCAAAATGATTGAGAAGAGAAGCTAAGCTTGGACAGAGAATGATTTCCTTTTTTTTTTTTTCTCTTTTTTTAAAAAGCTGACTCTCTTTTACCTAACATTGTGAAATCTCAACATGAGGGGAAAAAGCTCACAAATTCAAGCACACTAAGAGTAATTTATACTTAGTTATAGCAAGGTTATTATGTTTTATCTTTACTAACTTAATGAAATAAATTAGAATGAATGATAAGAGAATGTGAAGATTGAAGTTCCTTCTATATGAAACCTGCATATAATTGGAAATATACACTAGGTACCATATATAAGCCTAGACTTTTGTTAGCTGATTTAATAACTACAGGAACCCTATGATATAATTATTAGTATTCCCATTTTACACACATGAAAAACTACAAATCCAAGTTCAGAGCTATTAAGAAACTTGCCTGAAATCTTTGGGCTGGTTGACTAATGTTTTACACTTTACCTGTAAAAGGAGATAAATTATACCAACCTACTTGAAGTTTTTTTTTTCTTTCTTTTTTTTAACTTTACAATATTGTATTGGTTTTGCCATACATTAACATGAATCTGCCACAGGTATACACGTGCTCCCCATCCTGAACCCTCCTCCCTCCTCCCTCCCTGTACCGTCCCTCTGAGTCGTCCCACTGCACCAGCCCCAAGCATCCAGTATCGTGCAACAAACCTGGACTGGCGGCTCATTTCATATATGATATTATACATGTTTCAATGCCATTCTCCCAAATTATCCCACCCTCTCCCTCTCCCACAGAGTCCAAAAGACTGTTCTATACATCAGTGTCTCTTTTACTTGAAGGTTTTTGTATAATGTATATAAAAATTTATCATAGCAGTGTTTGTACTCAATATGTGATATACCATTTTGATAGAGTATCTTTCAGCCATTTAGTTCATTCAGTCTTAATTCTCACAAATTTAGAAAATTTTAAATTGTGAAGCAAAGATGTATATGTAAGATGTATCAGCTAGTATCTCTCAAGGGGCTAGAAAATATTTTACAAAGGGTATTAATAGAAAAAAACCCAACCTATTCCTTTAATCTAACAGTTCTTTTCCTAAAAGAGCTTAATCTTGTAATGTGACTCTTTTTTTAGCTTCTAAACTTCACTGGAATCTAGTTTCAGGATTAGAATGTATTTTAAGCCACCCATGTACGTTTTAGGTTGGTAGTCCTCCAGTTTCCACTATGTAAAGGAAAAAAAAACCACTGACAAATTACCAAGGTAACTTTTCAGAGAAACGGATTCAATATTATATAGTTATTCAGAACACACCAATGATAACACTGGGTCAAAGTAGTATTTTTCAGTAGTGCATAGACTTCAGTTGCAGTCAAATTTAAAGAAAAGAATTCTCTTCAAATATATAACGAAATAGACCTGGGAATGGGTTGTAGACATTTTGCTTCATGACAAATACAGTATGAGCAAACAGTAATCAAGTAGCTGCAAAACACATTGAAGCAGGGTCTGATTGCACTAATGATTTTCTGGAGTTAGCTCTTCATGGGAAATAGTATTATGTTCCAAGCAGACATTACTTGCAATATTATTCTGAATACTAGGTTATATAGAATAGTAAATATTAAAATGTATAAAGTAAAAGATGATCAAGATGATGGGAGATTCAGGAAATAATGGTATTTGACAAATAATTCCAGGAAATTAGTCTTTATATTTTAGAAAATAGAAGACTAAAGAAAGGTATAGTATGTGTTTTAAAATAATTTAGAATCTTTCATGCAGCGAAGGAAATAGACTTAACTAGAAAGCCCAGGTAGTTTATACTTTCTAGAGAAGGAAACAGAGGCTGCCTGAGAACGCCTGAGCGTCCTTCTCCAGCTGTTTGAAGGAGACAGGACCATCACACCATCTGCATGTAATGTGAGGGGATGAGTTTTGTACCTCAAAGATGAGATCATTGACTCCTGGGGCACCTCACAATGCTAAAGCTATGGCTTTTATTAACTAGCCTGATAACTGGTAAGGACTCTTAAGCATCTGTTATCTTTATGTTCACCGAAGAAAAGTAATTTTAGTTCATTATGTAAATATTGTTAATATGGGTTGCTGAGTATATATGGGATTTAAATGTAAAAACGATGTTTGTTACTTTGTAATCTTACAGATGACTGCTGTAAGTTTCAAATTTTTATTCTTTTTCTGGTTATGTTCCTTAACTTTCACTGAGAGGGTGAAAACATTGGCAAATGATTTTATTTCTATACTGTTAGGTATTGCAACTTTTTTCTTACATGAAGCATGTCAAGTAATCTTTTCCTATTCCAACACTCAATATTTTTTAATGGCAAAGATCTGGCCTGTATTTTATCAATTTGACATGGAGATTATTTTTTTTTCCTATTTCTGTTTCTTTAGTCTGTATTACAGGTCATTGAAGCATACCATAACTATTTGAAAGTAGTCAGTTACATAGTTATGGTATGCTATGTAAAGTCAGTTACATAAAATGTACTGGGCTGACTGCTGTGGAATAAAAAGGAGTCTGGCATTATGATGTGGTAATTATGGGCTTCTGTGGTGGTTCAGATGATAAAGAATATGCCTGCAATCCAGGAGACCCAGGTTCGATCCCTGGATTGGGATGATCTCCTGGAGAAGGGCATGGCAGTCCACTCCAGTATTTTTACCTGGCGAACTCCGTGGACAGAGGACCCTGGTAGGCTACAGTCCATGGGGTCGCAAAGAGTTGGACATGACTGAGCGACTGACACTTTCAATTAATTACTTTTAGAAAAAGAATTAGTTAATCCATTCTTAAAGTATGTTATATTAGCTACCAGTTTAAGATATAAAAATGATAAATTCTGAGGGACTGAAATGATTAACCATTCGTGATTAGTGCTCATAAGTTTTAACTATAAAATATTCTAAAACATATTTGCTCAATTAGCATATTTGGAAAAGCACTTGCTTTTGCAAGAATAATTTATAGGCATTGTCTTGAAAACATATCACCAGGAATAGATAGCCATTTTTCATTATTAATCATCATTACTATACTTCTACTTTTTAAATAGTATTCTAACTGGTTTCTTTTTGTGGCATTTGATAAAATTTTAAGGATATGGTATTGATATTTAAGGCAGGATGTTCAAAGAAGTTAATCATGTTAGTTTATTTCTAGCTTTTTTTAAAGCACTCATATTTTATGTGATTAGTGTCTTTAACTTTTGATTGATCATTTTTAGCAATGTGTCTTTGCTAATTTCCTCCTTCTCTTTGTTCTATTTGCCCTTTTTATCTATAATTAAGAAAGAAAATGACCTCTTCCTAAAAGAAAAAACAGAGTTAACAATGGAATGATTTATACTGTGAAAACACTAGTTTTTGTGTATAGATATTTTGTAAATTTCTGAAGAAATGAAAGGTAGGCAGGTGACAGGAGTCTCCTTGCATTGGCTCTTTCATTTTCTACAATGGCTTCACTTTCCTTATCTGACCAAAGCAATTTTAGAAATACTGTTACAAAAAACTTTCTGACTTTTAGCAAAATCTGTGTCTTGATTGTTTAATTGAAGTTGGCATGTATATATAATTGTCAAAGAATTACTTAATTCCAAATAATAGATAACATAGATGGTTTACTTGCTAAACTCTTTATAGGTATTATATCATGTAATTCTTGTAAACTTGTGAGTTGATTATTGTTGTCTATATGAGAAAACTGAGATGTAGAGAAGTAGAGTAATATATCTGGTAGAGTCTAAACTCAGATCTGAACTAATAGACTGAGGTCTTAAACACCAGTGCCATATTAAAGTATCTCTTAAGGAAATGTGGGTCGATTGGCATCTTTTGAAGCAGAAATATGCTTCCTATCCTGACTTCTGGACAAGTTTTTGGAGTCTATTTAACCTTTAACTTTAAAAGAGGAAATGAGTTGGAAAGAGGTACACATTTATACAAATCATATCTTCAGTCTTTGGATTTCACTATAGCATTTTAACAAAAATGCTGGCCATTAAGTGATGTTTATACTAGCCTCAGGGCTGAAGCCATCTATTTATTTTAAATTAATCTTAAGCTAGCTATTAGAAAAAAAATAAGCAAAACTACACGAAGCAGTGTAAAACAAACACTGTGATGCCATGGCAAGAGCTTAGCAGCAGACAGCCCAGGGATCTTACTGAAGCACAGCCACTTACGTAACTTTGGGTAAGTTACTTCTAAGCCTTAGGTTTTTCATCTGTAGAGAGATTGTTGTTGTTCAGTTGCTAAATCGTGTCTGACTCTTTTTAACCCGCCTGGACTGTAGCATGCCAGGCTTCCATGTCCTTCACCATCTCCTGAAGTTTTCTCAAACTCATGTCCATTGAATTGTTGATGCCATCCAACCACCTCATCCTCTCTTGTCCCCTTCTCCTCTCGCCTTCAGTCTTTCCTAGCATCAGGGTCTTTTCCAATGAGTTAGCTCTTTGCATCAGGTGGCCAAAGTATTGGAGCCTCAGATGGGATTAAGTATTTCAAAGCATTGTTGCAAGGATTAAATGAGATAAAATGCCAGACATATAGTAGAACAATCATTCATTCCCCTTTTTCTGTTCCAAGTTTTAAATAATATTGGATGTATTTTTGAATAGAAGAACATCTATATTTCTGTATCAAACTTAAAATTTTCTAAGGGTAACATGTTTCCTCCTCTCTTAGTTTTAATATGGATGCAGCCTTTTGATATTGAGTTGCATTTTCTTGAGTGTGTAAGCAGCCAAAAATAGCTTGTCTACTTTGTATTAAAAGGTAGAAGATCTTAATGATGTTAGAAGAAAAACAATGGTGATTAGTATTACATTTGTTGCATGCATGTATGCACAATCATGTCCAACACTTTGTGACCCCATGGACTGTAGCCCGCCAAGCTCCTCTATCCATAGAATTCTCTAGGCAAAAATACTGGAGTGGGTTGCCATTTTCTCCTCCAGAGGATCTTTCAACTATCATTTGAACATCCAGTTTTCTTCCATGTTGAAATTTAAATGTCTTATTTAGGTAGTACTTTAATTGGCAGAATATAGAATAAAACCCTTGAGCTAAATAATCAGGTGATTTCCTAATATCTAATAGACTCATCAATAATTCTTATATAATTCTTTTTTTTTTGCATTTTATTTATTTTTTTTAATTTTATTTTATTTTTAAACCTCAAACACTGTATTAGTTTTGCCAAACATCAAAACGAATCCGCCACAGGTATACATGTGCTCCCCATCCTGAACCCTCCTCCCTCCTCCCTCCCCACACCATCCCTCTGGGTCATCCCAGTGCACCAGCCCCAAGCATCCAGTATCGTGCATCGAACCTGGACTGGCAACTCGTTTCATACATGATATTACACGTTTCAATGCCATTCTCCCAAATCTTCCCACCCTCTCCCTCTCCAACAGAGTCCATAAGACTGTTCTATACATCAGTGTCTCTGATATAATTCTTATGTATCTTTAGCGAATATACCCTTTTCTAAAAAGAGAATGTCAGAACACAGTGAAAGTTATCCTGAAATTCTACATGATATAGATCTAAGACCAGTTGGTTAGTAACTAGACTTTGAATCAGATTTTGGTTTTTGTTTGAATGAGTGTGTTTTTTTTTCCTGCCATGAAATGTTTGGTTAAAATAAATTATTACTGGACATACTATATTAAAGAGGTAATCTTAGAACTGCTCTGAGGGAAAGAGAGATTTATGATTCTGCATTATACTTTATTCTAAAATGTTTTCTTATTTCATTCAAAGTTTCAAAAACAAATTAGTTTATTATAAAATTTGCTTATTTTGCTTTTATACAATGAAGACTGAGATTTTTTTTTTTCCGTTTAGGTATAAAAGGTGAGTTTTTATTGTCAGATGAGAAATTTAATTCATGGAAGTTTAGATTTTCTCCGTGATAACATCCAAAGGACTCTGAAGTCAGTCGGAGACCGATGTTCCCCTTCCTTTTCTTTCACTAGCTCATTTTCTTATATTAATCAAGTCATTCAACCTAGTTGGTTCCTAGTATACTGCCGAAGGTGAAGTTGGATTTTTAGTTTCTGTGTTACAGAACTTGGAAGGACTAAAGAAGAGAAAGCCAGAGAGATACTTCTCACATACACGTTTTAAAAGACCTACTGTAACCTGATCCATCAATTTTTTTTGGAATTCATATGAAATTTCACTTGACAGTAGAGTGCCCTGTTTACCCCAGAAATGATGATGGTAAAAAATGGCAGTTTTTAAAATTTAAATCTGCTCAACTAGATTATCCCCAAATCCTCTTCCAGTTCTGACATTGGCTGTTTGTGTTTCTTGCCCTCATTGCCAGCATAGTCTGAAGGCCAGACAGGACTATAAATCAGAGGACCTACATTTTAACTCAGGTTATCATGCTAATTATTTGAGCAAATAATAGCTTCTTAGTTATTTGGACTAACTGTCCTTTACATAAACTATCTGTTTTGTAGTCTGTAGTTCCAGACTACTACAGACCCAGTTTATTTTGTGCTGGAGTTGTAAATATTGAATTGGAATATATTTTTTAAACAAGAATAATTGGTAAACTAAGGGTCATTGTTAATGATGATATATGGCCTCTGTAGGCAAAACTGTTACCTATAATCTTCAATCACTATTCAATTTTAAGTTACTCTAATAGAATAAAGTATAATTGATCTAAAATACATTACTTAAAATAGTTTAAGTTCTACTTTTGGAATCCATTACGTGATTTTTTTGTTTTTGTTTTTGAATGCAGCAGAAGTACTTTATTTTAAATACTAGGAGTAGAAAGTAAAATCAAAGGTCAAAATTTTCCAGTGGAAACCAAGAGGAAATGTTATGAATACCCAAGGTATAATCAAAATTAAATACAACCTTGAGCCAAGTCAGAAAGCTCAGTAATCTTCAAAGTGATTTTCTTACATTTATTAGTCCTCATGGCATCCCAAGAATGAAAGAAATTTAATTCTCATATTCTAGTTACTGCTAACCACAGCAAGGGTCTGAATGAATTGAAATGAGCCATTTTAATAAGGCAGGTCGACAAATATTTCATCAAATATTAAGAATCTACCACATCAGCTATACATGAGGCACAAAGTATCCCACTGAGGCGGCCTACTGTAAAACCTTTTTTTTTTTTCTTTTTAAAGACTTTATTTTTTAGAGGAGTTTTAGACTCCCAACAAAACTGTGAGAAGGTATGGGATTCGCCATATACTCTTCATCTCCACACATGCATAGCCTTTCCCAGTTATCAACATCCCCCACTAGAGGAGTACATTTGGTACACCTGATAGACCTACATTAACCCAATAGTTTCCAGAGTCCTTAGTTTACATTAGGATTCACTCATGGTGTACACTGTATGGGTTTGCACAAATGTATAGTGACTTGTATCTACCATCACATTATCATGAAGAGTAGTTTCAATGCCCTGAAAATCTGAGCTCCGTCTCCCTCCATCCCCACAACCCTTGGCAACCAGTGATCTTTTTACTGTCTCTTTTAATTTTGCCTTTATTACGTGATGTTTTGGGAAAGCAGGTTTGTCTTTAAAATTACCGTTTGCTTAGGTATTTTATTGAAATTAGTTTCTATTTGTAAAAACTACACAAGCTAACTAGACAGGTAAAGGTAGTCTAGAAATTCATAAAATAGTTCATATGTGAATCACTCAAGGAGACATGTAGTTATTAATATTTCAGTTCAAAAGACAAAACCAAATGTCTATATATTTTTAAAATAAATTTCTTATTAAAGAAAAAAATACTTCAGTTTTCAAAATGCTCAGAGTCCAGGGATTATTTTTGAGGCTACTTGGTGTATATTTCATAAGCTAACTTGTGTTTTTGTGAGTGCTGTGCAAATTGTTAAAATGAACAGACTAGAAAAAAAATTTTTTTAATTACACACAAAATAGCTATTAGACATGACTATTAGTAAGTTTTTTTTTTTGTTTGTTTGTTTTGTGAAGAGAATTGCTATCCCTGTTCCCTACCCCCAGCATTAATCAAGAATCATTTTCTCCTAATAAAGTCATGGCTGTGTGAAAATGCTGAAGAAATGGTAATCTAAGATAAGGCAATTCAGTAAGTTAATATGAACCTGTTGCTGAAGCAAAAGAAAACAAAGTATTGTCAGCAAATAGAGCTCTCATCACAGAAGTTCCATAAAGGCAGCTTTTAGGCATTAGAGACAGAGGCAGAAGAAATATCAAAAAGGAAAAGGGAAAGGGTGGCAAACCCAAACTTCCTGAATTTCATAGTTATTTTCCAGGCTACACGGGCACTTAGGAGTAGGAAGTTTCCTCCTCTTTTGCCTAGCCCAGGGTTTCTCAACTGTTGATGTTAGAACTGGTTGATTCTTTGTTGCATGGGCTGTCCTGTGCATTACAGGATATTTAGAATAGCCTCTACCTATTAGACCTAGTAACAACTCCCCCAACCCCGCTCCTTCAGCTTGTAACAACCAAAAATGTCTCTAGACCCTCTAACTGCCAGTAGCACCCCTCAGATAGAGCAACCAAAAATGTTTCTAGACTTTGGCTTCCCGCCCGCACTCCCCCTGGTGGAGCAGGGAAATCCCTGCCAGTCCAGAACTTGAGAGTCCAGGACCACCCCGTTCTGTAGAATACTGGTTTATATGCCTAGCTGCACAGACCTTAACTTGTGGGGCAAAGAACTTCACCTGTATTTACTTGTGTTTCACATCTCCTATTGAAGTATGTTCCAGGTTCCAAGTAACTGATTTATAGTGAACTTTTATAACCCAGCTCATTTATAAATGAGGAAATAATGTGTTTGTCTATATTCTCATTTGAGATGTAGTTTGTACTAGTAAAAGACTAAAAATGATACGCAGGAAGGATGTAGTTGTAACCTGTCAAGCATGTTTTACAGGTGAAGTTGTGCATTTCCTTTTTGCATTGGTGCTCTCTTTTTTTCCTTTCAGAATATCAGTTCATTCATGTTGGTGTCACAATGACTATTGCATTATGTATCTTTTCATTAAAAGGAGTAATGTTTAGCAGTTTAAATATTGGCATAAGAAGAGGGTACATTTTGAATATTAAGTATTTTAAAACCAGGTAAATCTGATAGCATGGCTCAGGTGAGCAAAAATGTGAGTCCCAATAAAATGGCTCTAAATTTCAAAAGCTTCAGTGAAGATGGCCTGGGTCAGTTCTATTTTTATGAAAATTGTTACCAGTCTTTTAAAGAGCCTTGTCTGGGTCAGAAATAAAATGGTCCTGGTCTGGACTCTTCCTCTAGTGAGCTCTGTGACTTGGCAGAATCACCTCTCTGGGTTTAGAGATTTTCATGTCTATCAAGTCTAGGGGGACAGAACAGATAGCTTTCCAGGAATGTACCATCTCAAAATAGTGTCAGATATTTTTTCAAATAGTCATGAACTATGAAATTAATTTTTTTTTTAGTTTTAAAGCTGTTACAGACTATTGAAACTAAAATAGAAGAAGATAAAGTTATAAATTTCATCCAAAGAAACTGATCTATTAAATTGATCTGTGTGTTGTATGGAAAGAGTTGCTCATTAAATGCTAAAAATTATTAGCTCTAGACTATATGAAGTGATTTTTGTGGGTAACCAGGTTTTCCCCAACTACCCTGTGGGAGGAATATTTAAAAGTTAAAAAAGCAAGACTGTGCCTTTGATGAAAACTGAGAACCAAGCTATCAGAATCTATTTTAGTTTTTGCTCCCTTTTTGTATAAAATGATTGTGAAGACATCAAATAATATGAAAGAAATCCCATAATTGGTCATCTCTATAAAATCATTTAATTGGCTCTGGCTAGTATAGTCTGAGAATCTTTTTAAACGATAGAGACAGTTTTTCAAATAGCAGTGCCGTATTTATTATATAAATCTGGCTCACTCAGCAAATGTAGTGTCCTACCTTTAACACTGTATTTTACTGATAAACTGTATAAATTTTTAGACCTAACCAATTCTACAGTTCTGGATGTGGAGAATGATAATATTCCATTCTAATCCCTGAAACAATTATTTCACCTTCTACAGCAGCAAATATATTTTCATCCTTCTCAGTTAATATGCAGAGAGCTTCACATATCATATGTCATAACAATAAATAGTTTCTTTTCAAATTTAGCTATAATATTTGAAAATAATCATTCAGAGCAGCAACCATATTAATAAAAAATAATTCTCTCCTGAACAGTTTAATTTTCCTTACTGTATTTTAATTGCTTTACTAAATTATAAATGTTTATCTAATGCTTCTAGCCATTTTGAGGTTAGTTATTAATGAAAGGGACATAGAGGATGGAAAACTAATCTGGAAGTTTGTCTGTAAAATGTTGTTATTGTGTTAGTTATGCCAGATATATTGTCAGATTTCTTTATTCTCTTATTTAGGTGATGATAGCGCCTTAAGAGTGATCATTAATTTTTGGCTCTTGGTTTATTTCTTTTACATACAGACTAAGACTTAAAGTAGCAGTGTCTGAATCAAAACTCAGATTTACCTTTGAAATATTAGGGCAAAGTCACAAAGCTTTCCAGGACTTCATTGTCCTATATATAAAATGGAAAAATGTTTCTTAAGAATACTGTGGAAAATGCCTATTAATGAGGGATTTGTTCATGCCAAATATTAAATATCATTTCTAAATAATAGGATTTGGTCAGATTATCTTGGCATCTTTCTACTTGCATCAAGTAAAATTGCAATAGTTTGATCTGTAAAAATTAAGGAATAGAACTCAGTCTTTCTTGTAACTCCATTTAGTGTTAGGGTCAAAGGAAACTATCCTTGGGGATGGAAAATTCAGTGATAAAGTAAGGAGGAGGAGGAAGTGATAGCATAAATTTCCTAAATCATGCAAATTATTGTGCTCAGATAATTCAGAGAGCCAATTTTTTTGTCTCTCTCCAAAAGGAACATACTTCATAGCTGCATTAACTTAAAACACTACACAGGGTGGCAGCACTCAGTAAGAAACCAGTGTGACTTTTGGCTACATTTCTGTTGCTGCTAAGTCCTTTTCAAATATTGTAATTAATTATACTCTTTCTGCTATTTATTTTGCTTATCCTAATTTATCCATGCTATTCCTTAAACTGCTGGTTCTATACCCTTAGTAAGAAAGAAGATGAGAAGAAAATAGTTTGTGTCTTATTGTGGTGATTGCTATTTCTTGCATGACACTTTCTTTATATATAAATTATAGTTCTCTCTTCATCCGATCCATTATTTTTTCCTATCTCTAGATATAAGGTTCTTAATGATGTTGGACCTTTCATCAGATGAGGACTAACAGCTGGTGAATGTTCTCTGGCTCCTCAATCCCTTTTCCATATCTTGCCAAAACCCCCTTCCATGATAAATACCCAGAAGCCCAAATATTCAATTAAAATTGTATTATAATGTTGCTTTTCTATGTTTGCACCACATCATGTCACGTCACTTGAGGAGATAACCATAATATTATGTGGAAATATTTTCCTTTTCTAGATTAAATTTGATTCTGATGTTACCACTATAAATTTCATTCTTCTATTAACAACAACCAAAAGTTTTTACAGTGTCCTTGACTTCTATTTCCTCTTTTTCCCTACTGCCCTCTATTATAAAAGTTGACAGATGTACATCCCAGGGCAGCTTAATAGGGTATAGCAAAATGGAGACCGTAAAATGTATTTAATGTAGGAAATGTGGAACTGTTTTGAACATATTAAATCACTACTCTTTGCAAACAGGATGAAGAAGGCACCTATGACCAAACTCTTGAGTTCCGTAGAGGAGGTGACGGCCAGCCAAGACGATCCACTCGACCAACTCAGCAGTTCTACCAGCCTCCCCGGGCTCGGAACTAATGCAACAAGGTACATTTACATTGTGAGAAGCTTTCCACTCACAGAAAGATGCTATTAGTGTTAAATATATAAGCACAGTTATTAATATTTCATGATAACATACAGGCATACTTCATTTTATTGTGCTTCTCCTGATCACACTTCACAGATATTTGCATTTTTTACAAATTGGAAGTTTCTGGCAACACAGTGTCAGGGAAGTCTTGTCAGTGCCATTTTTTCTAACAGCGTTTGCTCCCTTTCTTTCTGTCTTTGTGTCACATTTTGGTAATCCTTACAATATTTCAAACTTCATCATTATTATATTTGTTATGGTGATCTATGGTCAGTTGTCTTTGATGTTAATATTGCGAAATGATTATGACTCACTGAAGGTTTGGGTGATGGTTAACATTTTTTAGCAATAAAGTATTTTTAATTAAGGTATGTACATTGGTTCTTAGACATAATGCTGTTGCACACTTAGTAGACAGCAGTTTAGTGTGAATAAAATTTTTATATGCACTGGAAAACCAAAAACTTAGTGTGACTTGCTTTGTTACAATATTCACTTTATTGTGGTGGTCTGCAACTGAACCTTCAATATCTCTGAGGTTTGCCTGTAATAGAAGAAAACTGATATTTTAAAACTACTTTCAGTTATAAAGTATTTAAGATAATACCATAGTTAACAAACTACTTTTCCTCCAGAGCTTTCCCCACAAATGCTATCCTTAATCCCCTTTTTTCTCTGTACCAACTCTTTTCTATTGAAGGTGATGACAATCAGTGAAATGACTATAAGTTTGAAAGTAGGAAAAAGATAAAAGAAAACAAAGGACCAAATGCTTACCAACTTAGATAACTGAGTTTATCTTTTTGTTGTTTGATTAATTTCCATCCTTTTTAAGAAAGAGGAAGTGTTTCATATATATCTTCAGGAATTCAGTGAAGACAGCCTTACTGCTTATTGAGATGTAATTTAGAAGCCTTATGCTGTTGATCCAGATTCTTTCATCCTAGAGTTTCAGAAAGAAGGTTACTATCTGAAAATCATCTTCATTAAGAAGGAAGATGTAACAAAGAAGTCAGCTAATTATGGGACCAACCTAAGGCATTTCATTTTGATGAACAGAGACCTTGTTTCTTAGTACATTCTTAGAAATACTTTTGCCATCTTTGATAACATTTCTATTTTTTCCTTCTGCCAGGACTCTTGAATATTTCTTTTAATACTTAGAGTTTTCACATTAGAGCTTTTGCTATATATCACATAAACACTCTTTTAGACTTTATATCTTTTTTCTTAGTCTCTTCTCAGTAGAAAGACTACTGAGAATTTTTAAGAAATTGTTCCCAATTCCTTATTTCAGCTGTTCATTCTGACAAAGCTGTTATCTACATTGTGTGTGTCCCCTACTCATTGACTCTCTCAGTTCCTCACAGCAGCCAGGACTGTTTAGCACTTGAAATGCAGCTAGCCTGAATTGAAATGTTCTATAAATAAAGAATGAATACCATATTTCAAACACTTAGTTTGAAAAAAACTCAGTAACTTGTATTGATTATATGTTAAAATGATAATATTTTAATAGATTGAACTAAACAAAACGTTACTACAATCAATTTCACCTATTTAATTTTACTTTTTAATGTGGCTACTAGAAAATTAAAAATCACATATGTCTCACGTTATGTTTCTGGACACCATTGTTCCAAGATCTTCTCCAGCTTCAGTTGTGTCATCCTAAGTGAATAAATATTTTCTTATATTTTCTAGCCCTTTGCTCCTTATGTAATAGTTTGCCTGGAACAGAAGCCTAATGCTGTTTGACTTCTGATTTACCCCAGTGAGCCAGGATAGCACCTTTTCCCTTTTATTATTGGTTTTTCTTTGCACTTATTACAAGACTGTCAAGTAGACAGATGTGCCCATGGTATCACAGAAGAGCTGATTCTTGACTTTGGGCATTTTTCTGTAGCATGCAAGAACTGACCAAAGCAGAATCAAAGTACACGTAAGGACTTCAGCAACATTACATTGTGCACAGTCAAGCATCCACTTTTAACATAAGCTCAGTGTGCTTATAATTAAATCTTATTTAAGGTAAATGAAAACTGAGACTTCCCTGTTAGCTTTCCAGTGTCTTCTGAACTGTTTAAAACAGGTTTTAAAAGGCGGCCAAAGGTTCTCAACCCCCCAATTACTATAGGACAGGAGATGCAGGACTCTAGGACGCTTCAAGGATGCCTGGGGCTGTTGAAAGCAAGGCCGAGTAGAGACAAGATGTAAGATAAGGAAGGGTGCAGCCGATGGTAGAACTCATAAGTCCTCTGGGCCCTTCTTTAGTGTCTTTCATGTTTTCTACATTCAGTTCAGTTCAGTTCAGTTGCTCAGTCATGTCCAACTCTTTGTGACTCCATGGACTATAGCCTGCCAGGCTTGCCTGTCCATCACCATCTCCCTGAGTTAACTCAAACTCACGTCCATTGAGTCGGTGATGCTATCCAGCCATCTCATCCTCTTTTGCCTTCTCCTCCTGCCTTCAGTCTTTGCTAACATCAGGATCTTCTCAAATGAGTCAGCTCTTCATATCAGGTGGCCAGATTACTGGAGTTTCAGCTTCAGCATCAGTCCTTCCAGTGAATATTCAGGACTGATCTCCTTTAGGATGGACTGGTTGGATCTCTTTGCAGTCCAAGGGACTCTCAAGAGTCTTCTCCAACACCACAGTTCAAAAGCATCAATTCTTCGGTGCTCAGCTTTCTTCACAGTCCAACTCTCACATCCATTCATGACCACTGGAAAAACCATTGACTAGACGGACCTTTGTTGGCAAAGTAATGTCGCTGCTTTTGAATATGCTATCTAGATTGGTCATAACTTTTCTTCCAAGGAGTAAGCGTCTTTTAATTTCATGGCTGCAGTCACCATCTGCAGTGATTTTGGAGCCCCAAAAAATAAAGTCTGACACTGTTTCCACTATTTCCCCATCTATTTCCCCATCTATTTGCCATGAAGTGATGGGACCAGATGCCATGATCTTTGTTTTCTGAATGTTGACTTTTAAGCTAACTTTTTCACTTTCCTCTTTCACCTTCATCAAGAGGCTTTTTAGTTCCTTTTCACTTTCTGCCATAAGGGTGGTGTCATCTGCATATCTGAGGTTATTGATATTTCTCCCGGCAGTCTTGATTCCAGCTTGTGTTTCTTCTAGCCCAGCATTTCTCATGATGTACTCTGCATATAAGTTAAATAAGCAGGGTGACAATATGCAGCCTTGACGTACTCCTTTTCCTGTTTGGAACCGGTCTGTTGTTCCATGTCCTGTTCTAACTGTTGCTTCCTGACCTGCATATAGGTTTCTCAAGAGGCAGGTCAGGTGGTCTGGTATCCCCATCTCTTTAAGAATTTTCCAGAATTTGTTGTGGTCCACACAGTCAAAGGCTTTGACATAATCAATAAAGCAGAAATAGTTGTTTTTCTGGAGTGCTCTTGCTTTTTTGATGATCCAACAGATGTTGGCAATTTGATCTCTGGTTCCTCTGCCTTTTCTAAATCCAGCTGGAACATCTGGAAGTTCACGGTTCACATATTGCTGAAGCCTGGCTTGGAGAATTTTGAGCATTACTTTACTAGTGTGTGAGATGAGTGCAATTGTGCAGTAGTTTGAGCATTCTTTGGCATTGCCTTTCTTTGGGATTGGAATTAAAACTGACCTTTCCCATTACCTTTTCCTAATGTTTTCTACATTAGGGCTCCATCAAAAATTTCCTTTAAAAAAGAGTACACTGCTTAAAAGTAAATTATGAATGTTAGCCATGGGGTAATCATAGCTTATTTGTATCAGAATGTACAATGCAGACTGTTCCTAGTCAACTAAAACATTACAATCTTAGTGGTTCTCTATGTACCCTGAGTTAAAACTCCCATCTTTCCCAGATGCTTGTTTTGGATTGTACTGTTGACATGGAAAATCCTCACAGTAAAGAAAATTAATTTTGGCAGAGAACAATACCATAATGGTATCACTTAAAAAACCTCACTGCAAAAATGTATCCTAAAAATTAATTAATTAAGCAGGACACATGTGATCTTAGTTGAAAAACTTTATTTATTCATTTTTAAAATTTATTTTTCTTATTGAAGGATAATTACTTTACAGAATTTTGTTGTTTTCTGTCAAATTCACAACAGTATACATATATCCCCTCCCTTCTGAAGCTCCCTCCCATCTCCCCCTGCTCCACCACCACCCCGCCACCCCATCCCTCTAGATTGATACAGAGCCCCTGTTTGAGTTTCCTGAGCCATACAGCAAATTCTCATTGCTTATCTATTTTACATATGGTAATGTAAGTTTCCATGTTGCACTTAGTTCAGACATATGTTATAGAAGATTATGAAGTAGAATTATTTTTTTTTTAATTTAAATTTTATTTTATTTTTAAACTTTACAAATTGTGTTAGTTTTGCCAAATATCAAAATGAATCTGCCACAGGTAAACATGTGTTCCCCATCCTGAACCCTCCTCCCTCCTCCCTCCCCATACCATCCCTCTGGGTCGTCCCAGTGCACTAGCCCCAAGCATCCAGTATTGTGCATCGAGCCTGGACTGGCAACTCGTTTCATACATGATATTTTTCATGTTTCAATGCCTTTCTCCCAAATCTTCCCACCCTCTCCCTCTGCAACAGAGTCAATAAGACTGTTCTATACATCAGTGTCTCTTTTGCTGTCTCGTACACAGGGTTATTGTTACCATCTTTCTAAATTCCATATATATGCGTTAGTATACTGTATTGGTGTTTTTCTTTCTGGCTTACTTCACTCTGTATAATAGGCTCCAGTTTCATCCACCTCATTAGAACTGATTCAAATGTATTCTTTTTAATGGCTGAGTAATACTCCATTGTGTATATGTACCACTGCTTTCTTATCCATTCATCTGCTGATGGACATCTAGGTTGCTTCCATGTCCTGGCTATTGTAAACAGTGCTGTGATGAACATTGGGGTCCACGTGTCTCTTTCAATTCTGGTTTCCTCGGTGTGTATGCCCAGCAGTGAGATTGCTGGATCATAAGGCAGTTCTATTTCCAGTTTTTTAAGGAATCTCCACACTGTTCTCCATAGTGGCTGTACTAGTTTGCATTCCCACCAACAGTGTAAGAGGGTTCCCTTTTCTCCACACCCTCTCCAGCATTTATTGCTTATAGACTTTTGGATTGCAGCCATTCTGACTGGTGTGAAATGGTACCTCATAGTGGTTTTGATTTGCATTTCTCTGATAATGAGTGATGTTGAGCATCTTTTCATATGTTTGTTAGCCATCTGTATGTCTTCTTTGGAGAAATGTCTGTTTAGTTCTTTGACCCATTTTTTGATTGGGTCATTTATTTTTCTGGAGTTGAGCTGTAGGAGTTGTTTGTATATTTTTGAGATTAATTGTTTGTCAGTTGCTTCATTTGCTATTATTTTCTCCCATGCTGAAGGCTGCCTTTTCACCTTGCTAATAGTTTCCTTTGATGTGCAGAAGCTTTTAAGTTTAATTAGGTCCCATTTGTTTATTTTTGCTTTTATTTCCAGTATTCTGGGAGGTGGGTCATAGACGATCCTGCTGTGATGTATGTCAGAGAGTGTTTTGCCTATGTTCTCCTCTAGGAGTTTTATAGTTTCTGGTCTTACGGTTAGATCTTTAATCCATTTTGAGTTTATTTTTGTGTATGGTGTTATAAAGTGTTCTAGTTTCATTCTTTTACAAGTGGTTGACCAGTTTTCCCAGCACCACTTGTTAAAGAGATTGTCTTTAATCCATTGTATATTCTTGCCTCCTTTGTCAAAGATAAGGTGTCCATATGTGTGTGGATTTATCTCTGGGCTTTCTATTTTGTTCCATTGATCTATATTTCTGTCTTTGTGCCAGTACCATACTGTCTTGATAACTGTGGCTTTGTAGTAGAGCCTGAAGTCAGGTAGGTTGATTCCTCCAGTTCCATTCTTCTTTCTCAAGATCGCTTTGGCTATTCGAGGTTTTTTGTATTTCCATACAAATTGTGAAATTATTTGTTCTAGCTCTGTGAAGAATACCGTTGGTAGCTTGATAGGGATTGCATTGAATCTATAAATTGCTTTGGGTAGTATACTCATTTTCACTATACTGATTCTTCCAATCCATGAACATGGTATATTTCTCCATCTATTAGTGTCCTCTTTGATTTCTTTCACCAGTGTTTTATAGTTTTCTATATATAGGTCTTTAGTTTCTTTAGGTAGATATATTCCTAAGTATTTTATTCTTTCCATTGCAATGGTGAATGGAATTGTTTCCTTAATTTCCCTTTCTGTTTTCTCATTATTAGTGTATAGGAATGCAAGGGATTTCTGTGTGTTGATTTTATATGCTGCAACTTTACTATAGTCATTGATTAGTTCTAGTAATTTTCTGGTGGAGTCTTTAGGGTTTTCTATGTAGAGGATCATGTCATCTGCAAATAGTGAGAGTTTTACTTCTTTTTTTCCAATTTGGATATCTTTTATTTCTTTTTCTGCTCTGATTGTTGTGGCCAAAACATCCAAAACTATGTTGAATACTACTGGTGAAAGTGGGCACCCTTGTCTTGTTCCTGACTTTAGAGGAAATGCTTTCAATATTTCACTATTGAGGATAATGTTTGCTGTGGGTTTGTCATATATAGCTTTTATTATGTTGAGGTATGTTCCTTCTATTCCTGCTTTCTGGAGAGTTTTTATCATAAATGGATGTTGAATTTTGTCAAAGGCTTTCTCTGCATCTGTTGAGATAATCATATGGTTTTTATTTTTCAATTTGTTAATGTGTTGTATTACATTGATTGATTTGTGGATATTGAAGAATCCTTGCATCCCTGGGATAAAGCCCACTTGGTCATGGTGTATGATCTTTTTAATGTGTTATTGGATTCTGATTGCTAGAATTTTGTTAAGGATTTTTGCATCTACGTTCATCAGTGATATTGGCCTGTAGTTTTCTTTTTTTGTGGGATCTTTGTCAGGTTTTGGTATTAGGGTGCTGGTGGCCTCATAGAATGAGTTTGGAAGTTTACCTTCCTCTGCAATTTTCTGGAAGAGTTTGAGCAGGATAGGTGTTAGCTCTTCTCTAAATATTTGGTAGAATTCAGCTGTGAAGCCGTCTGGACCTTGGCTTTTGTTTGCTGGAAGATTTTGATTACAGTTTCAATTTCCGTGCTTGTGATGGGTCTGTTAAGATTTTCTGTTTCTTCCTGGTCGAGTTTTGGAAAGTTGTACTTTTCTGAGAATTTGTCCATTTCTTCCACGTTGTCCATTTTATTGGCATATAATTGTTGATAGTAGTCTCTTATGATCCTTTGTATTTCTCTGTTGTCTGTTGTGATCTCTCCATTTTCATTTCTAATTTTATTGATTTGGTTTTTCTCCCTTTGTATTTTGATGAGTCTGGTTAATGGTTTGTCAATTTTATTTATCCTTTCAAAGAACCAGCTTTTGGCTTTGTTGATTTTTGCTATGGTCTCTTTTGTTTCTTTTGCATTTATTTCTGTTCTAATTTTTAAGATTTCTACTAACCCTGGGGTTCTTCATTTCTTCCTTTTCTAGTTGCTTTAGGCGTAGGGTTAGGTTATTTATTTGACTTTTTTCTTGTTTCTTGAGGTATGCCTGTATTGCTATGAACTTTCCCCTTAGGACTGCTTTATCAAGTAGAATTAAATATACTCTCTTTGAATGAGAAGTTCAGCAACAAGGATTATACTTTTTGTTTTTTCACACAACTGAATATATTATTTTCTTCTTCAGTGAAAAGATACTTTATTATTTCCTCATTCCTAGTTTCCATTTAACTTCAGTCATTTAAAAACAAGGTATATATTGTATCCAACCATTTGACTTGACTTCCAGCAAATATAAACATGAACTTTTTATCACTTTTTTTTTAAGTTCATAGTTGTCTTTCTTTTTATGTTTTGAGTACTTTGCTAGATGATGAATCCCATAGTAGCTGCTCAGTAAGTGTTTTCTTAAGTCAGTATATTTTGATAAAGTTGTTTATGTGTAATTTACATATTCTTCTATTGCCCTAAGGAGTTTTTTTACAAGTCTCCTACACCAGCCCCCAACCCCTACACATTCATATACTTCCCCAGAGGTGCAAAGGGAGTTGGATTCTGCTTGAGGCTGGTACTAAGACAATCAGTGATTAGCAAAAGCAGGAGATACCTGGGAGTTAGGACTCAGTGAGAGGAGCAGGTCTCAAGAGAGCAATATGGGAAATAGGCCTAGGTCTGAGAAAAAATGGTGGCAAGTTAGATCCAAGCCCTGAGGGAGGAGAGGGCCCAAACCTCTATTATCTGGACTTGTCATTATTACAGACAACTTAGAAGTAAGAGCAGTTGTGGATAGGGTGTCCATAGTTCTTTAACCAGTGAAAGGGACCAAATTATGTGCCTTTGAAAAGGTTTCTGGCATGATTGGTGTCCTAGAAATTAGATACCAGTTAGTAGGGGCAGGATTTAGAGAGTTTTGGTTTTTTTTTTTTTTTTTAGTAGAGTTGATTTAGTTTTCTTTCACAATACTTAGGCCACTTGATGCGAGGAACTGACTCATTTGAAAATACCCTGATGCTGGGAAAGATTGAAGGCAGGAGAAGAAAGGGACGACAGAGGATGAGATGGTTGGATGGCATCACCGACTCTATGGACATGAGTTTGAGTAAACTCTGAGAGTTGGCGATGGCTTGCTACAGTCCATGG
Organism: Bubalus kerabau; assembly: GCF_029407905.1. NCBI lineage: Eukaryota > Metazoa > Chordata > Mammalia > Artiodactyla > Bovidae > Bubalus > Bubalus kerabau. The sequence goes on along the minus strand of NC_073635.1, from coordinate 2,394,537 downwards.
GGTCACACAGAGTCAGACACAACTGAGCAACTGAACTGAATTGATTTAGTTTTACAGATGCATTTTAAAGCTTCACTTTCATGGTGGGGTAGAGTCCTCTGAAGATAATCTAAAAATTGAGGAAGATTTGAAGAAGGGAAGAGGCAGTAGCTACAAGAGAATGTGTGAACCAAGACAGCATTACTGGTGGTGGCAGAAGAGTATCACTTTAGACTCCTTAAGAGTTTGACCTTGATGTGTTCAGTGCTATCATGAACTTCTGAATAAGAATGATATGATCAAAATTAAGCTTAAGAAAGACTGCTGTTGGATATAGGATGGATTAAGCACCAGAAGGAAAAGAATCTAGGAAGCTATTGCTTTGCTCTAGCTGAAGAGTTGGAGAAGGCAATGGCAACCCACTCTGGTAAAATCCCATGGACGGAGGAGCCTGGTAGGCTGCAGTCTGTGGGGTCTCTAGGAGTCGGACACAACTGAGCGACTTCACTTTCACTTTTCACTTTCATGCATTGGAGAAGGAAATGGCAACCCACTCCAGTGTTCTTGCCTGGAGAATCCCAGGGACAGGGGAGCCTGGTGGGCTGCTGTCTCTGGGGTCGAACAGAGTAGGACACAACTGAAGCGACATAGCAGTAGCAGCAGCAGCTTGAAGAGCTTCGGGTTTCACTGTGAAAATAGAGAAATGGCAGACCTGTGTAGACTTTGTTTGACACATCAGAGGAGATTCCCTACTGCCATGGAGGTTAAGGCTCAGTATGTAGAGTGGTTTAGTGAATGGTGACTCAGTTTAAATTTCACTTCTAGTTTCTTTGATGAAAGAATAGTCTTCATAGTTTTACATATTAACCAAAACCTTGAAGCTGATCACTAAGCATAGTTGTTCTTTAGTTGTCCAACTCTTTTGTGACCCCGTAGACTGTAGCCCTCAAGGCACCTCTGTCCGTGAGATTCTGGAGTGGTTTGCCACTTCCCTCTCCAGGGGATCTTCCTGACCAAGGGATTGAACCCATGTCTCCTGCATTGCAGGTGGATTCTTTAGTGCTGAGCCACCAGGGAAGCCCCTTTGAAACCAATAGCGAAGCATACATTACTGTATAAATATCATGACCTTATTTATTTTCCAAGGTCCAGGTTTTAACACCATTTTTAGCTAGTAGAAGATGTATTTTTAGATGGCTTTCCGTTTGTTTGTGTGTGTGTTTTTTTTTTTTTTAAGACAATCTAGAGCAGCATCCTTGTGCAAAATTTTTCAAATCAAGGTCAGGGAAGTGATCACTATAAAGATAGATGTTATAGAACCCCATGAAGCCAGCAGGAGAGGCATCATGTGAGGATAATAGTACCCAAATCTCTAGTTTCTAATCAGGAGACTATTTACTTCAGAGGACTTATGAGCCGTTTGAATGCAGCCATGGGAACACTTCCCATCCCTGCCCACCCAGTTTCTTTCCTCCATGAAGCCGAAACAGGACTGGAGCAAATAGGGCCTCTCGCACCACCTCTTTCAGCCTTCTCTGTTGTTGTCACCCACAGCGTTTCTGCTAGAGTGGCATCTGATAAAGGTGGGGAGCAGGCAAGGGAGGCAACAGGCTTAGGTAAATTACCTGAGAGACTGAACCAGCTCAGAGGGGTTCATAGGGGAAATGGAGGTGGGTAGGATGGGGGTAAGATGCGATTCAGTGGCAGATTGCATCTTTTTTAGGTCACCCTCTGTTAAACTCTGCTCAGTTAATCCAGATTCCTGAAGCAACATGCTAGCAATAGAGGGACTAACAGTGACAGAGATGTACTTTAAAAATCTCTAGAAGGAAAAATTATTTTTTAAAGACTTTGCTTTTTGTTTATGTACTGATTTATAGAAATTACGTTTATAAATTAGCAGTGTCCAGTTTGCTCTGCTTGTGATCTATTGATATTTGTATAAACACTTCACAGTTACAGGTAGGTTTCAGCAGTGTGTGTATGAAGAAATTAAGTTGAGGTGCCAATTTCACTCTCTTCTTCTCTTCTTAAATAGAGTCTTTATGAAGAAAGGAGCTGTTGACTGAATCATCCTGGTCAGAACCTGTTGATAGACCTCCTGCTTTCCCTTCGGAGTAAGATGCAGACATGGTGGATATTATTATTTGGAGAACTAAAAGGCAGATTTTAGGGGGAAAAAAATTCAACCCACATAAAGAATGGGGAAAAAATACAAAGTTAAATAAAGCAACTTTTACAAGGAGAAGAATTTTTTCTTCTGCCATCAATAAAACCAATGCACTATTAAATACATTGTTTTGCTATATGTTTTATTTGCTGAATGTTATTTTTCTTGTTCATCTGGTATTAACCCCATACTAATTGCCTTCTGTAGAATGGCAATTACAGCATACTGAAGCTCCACTGTAATTGCAGAATAAACTGATTGACACAGTTTGCCACATTTCTCAACAAAACAACCTGAAGCCAAATAGCAGTTCTTAGTATGGTTACACTGCAAAATTTGACAGCAGAAAAATATTCAGAACTCTGATATGTTGTTTTAGCAGTCTGTTAATCTAATTCAATCAAAAAAACAGGCATTCCCTTGCTTATAAAATGTGCAGTGGATCTTTTAAGATGCATCTGGTTGCAGATAACAGAAAACCCAGCTCTAACTGGTTAAATACTAAAGTGCTAGCTTATTTCACTTATTAGAAGCACATTAAGTTTCCGTTGGTTTAATTCACTGACTCAGAGTTGTCATGAAAGATCCTGATCCTTATTCTTTTCATCTCATTTCTGCTTTCTGTGACATAAGCTTCATTCTTCAGCTCCATATGATCCCAGGATGGCTACAGCTTCCTGAGCTGTTCAGTGCAGAGATGGGGTTGGGGTCCCTTCCAGAAGTGCACTCAGAAGAGAAAAAAAGCTATCCCTCTTAGGCTGCATTTAGCTGTGTTGTGTGACTTTTCAGCCTTTGAACCAGAAACTTCAGCAAGGGTCTGTGGGTGAGTTTAGGCCTGATTCAAGTGGGGGCAATCTGCTTTCCTAAAAATATATTCAATCTGAGGCAGAGGATATATATGTGAAAGTCAGGGTACTTGCCAAAATGAAAGTGAGAGGGATTGGCAGAAGCAACCAGAATCTTCATTCAGTTTAGTTCAGTTCAATTCAGTTGCTCAGTCGTGTCCAACTCTTTGCGACCCCATGAATCGCAGCACGCCAGGCCTCCCTGTCCATCACCAACTCCCGGAGTTCACTCAGACTCACATCCATTGAGTCAGTGATGCCATCCAGCCATCTCATCCTCTGTTGTCCCCTTCTCCTCCTGCCCCCAATCCCTCCCAGCATCAGAGTCTTTTCCAATGAGTCAACTCTTCACATGAGGTGGCCAAAGTACTGGAGTTTCAGCTTTAGCCTCATTCCTTCCAAAGAAATCCCAGGGCTGATCTCCTTCAGAATGGTTGGATCTCCTTGCAGAGAACCAATATTTCTGAGCTATAGGTTCTTAATAGGACAAAAATAATAGCCCCATAGTCTCAGTCTTATGAAGTCAGAAGTGAGTGGTTAAAATATAAGGAGAAAGAGGGATGAAGGAAGGGAGGGGAAAACAGAATTCTCTGGTTAAAATAATTGACAAAAATTAGTACTTTGCTTTGATAGAGAAGGTGTTGGGCATTTTCTCAGGGCCTATTAACTCTAAGTTTTGTTTATTTGTTAGCCCACAGTCAATTGTTTGTTTCTACAGTATCTTAATAAGTGAAATAGTACAGGTGAGAAAAACATGGCTGATAGTATGGGGTTTTTGTTTCTTATTTTTTTTAACCATCCCTATGCTTCATAACAAGAAGTGGAGTGGCCTGGGCATTGTTTGCTTTCTTAAAGAAGATCTCCAAGTAATTCTAATGCATATCCTGGGTTGAAAACCAGAGGAAGGGCCATGTTTGACCACTAATAAGTTAGCCAGTAAAAGAAAAGGCAGAAGAATGTAAACCGAGGTCTGAGGGTAGCTTAAAGGACTGATTCTCTCTACTTTCTTGTTGGTAGATGAGGACAGTAGTCCCTAGGACAGTGCTAAGCATAGAAGAGTCTCTAAAGTGGATGGCGCTAGTGTTGCCTAGTGATTGTCATGGTAACAATCCCTGAGGATAGTTCTGTGCGATAGATAGTATGTGACATATATGATTTGACCTGAAGGCATCAAGGAAAAGTTTAGGTTGGAAGGCAAATGAGACCAATCTATCTGCCCTGGAGGCTCCTGGAGCACTGAAGGTGACAGCAAGATGTACTTGACCAAGTAAAAACTAAGCTCCACCATGACTTTCTGTTACTAAGGGCAGCTGTAGGCCTAGATGTGCAATAATTAATTACTAGCTTGGTGAAGTTCTTCTAAGAACATGGTGGTATTTTTCATTCGTTATCTTTGTCATCTTCACAACTCTAGGGCTTCCCCCTTTTCCTTTCTTACTCTTTGTTTTGGTTTTGGTTTGGTTTTTGTTATGGTTATATTCTGTCAAGTTAATCAGCCCCTTAGGTTTGTTTCACAGTGTGTCATCGCCATGACGTGTGGCGTTCATTTGCATTGTTTGCTCCCAGTTCCATGGCAGAGCCGTCCCTTCCCCTTTCGTGGCCTCTTCCTCTCCCCCACCTCACTCCTGCTCCTTCCTTTTCTCTCTTCCTCTTGTTTCAAACCTTACTTTTTGTTGACTTTTCCTGTTTATACTCTTAGCTCAAGTTCTTAGAGTTTTTTTCCTTTCAAAAAGTGGTTCTATTTATAATTCAAAAAGTATTCAGTAAATATGTACAGAGTACTAACTGTGTTCTAGGTGCTATGCTGTAAATAAGACCAGCATGATCTCAAATCTCCCCAAGCTCTAGGTGTAGCTCCTTTTATCAGTTTATTTCAGTATCTAATTTATTATCCTCTTCATGTTCCTTTTCTTTATTATCAACTTCCTTTCTTAAATGTATTTCATTGACTTTTGCTAGACTTCTAATAATTATCAATTTTTAGTCTTAATATTTTACCTTCAATTCTGCTTTGCAAAATGTTAATTTTAAAAATGTTTTTCACCCCTGAGCCGTGGACATTTGTTTCTGAAGAAAGTCCTCGAGATACAGGGAAGCACCTGAAGTTGTCTCCAAACTTTGGCCACTTCTCCAGAGCAGATCTCCAGAGCAGACCTGACATGAAGGTCAGTTAGCACTGATAACCACTTTTCCCCACCGTATGCCCTCTCCACTTATTAAGATTCTACAGAAATAACTGTGGCCTAACTGAAGAAAACTGAGAGGAAACAGGCTCCAAGAGATTCCTAAGAAGCACTCCTTCAGAGCAAAGTAGTAAATTTTGTCAGTTGTTTTGGCCAAAGGATTCCCTCCTCCCTCCGTCCAACATTTCCTCCCTCCTTCACTCTTTCTTTTCTTCTCTCTCTTTCTTTCTTTTCACTTCTAGCTTCACAGGACTAAGAGTGAAGACACTGTTTCTGTCACATTAAATGGTTTGTCATTCACTGGACCATCCAGGTTTAGGCCATGATGACAACCCCTGCCCCACTCCCTGGCATTATGTGATTCTCTACTATTTTTATATAGATTCATTTCTCAAAGGCCTTTATTTGTGACTCTACTCATCATGGCTAACCCCACTGCCCACAAGGAGTAAACATGGATGGAGCAAAGAAGAAAAATATGACTGACGGGTGCTAAGAGGGGTGCTTCCACCATGACCAGGCTGGAGCGGCCATCAGACTTCCCAGCACTGACCTGTCACTGGAACGTACAGGAAAACAAGACCTTGCCCCATGTTTGAGCAAGCTGGGGTGTCAGTGCATGATGTAGAGGACCTTTAGTAGGCCCTGTCTGTAGTCCCATTTTTGGTAGATAGATAAATTATGCTATTTTTCAAAAGTAAAAAGTGTGTAAAAATTTCATCACTCTTTTCTAACTCACGTTTTATCTTTCCAAAGCAACTGAAAAGATGGTAATATTTACTAAGATGAAAAACACTGCAATTAACCAGGTTTTGTGTTAGGGGGAAGAAATCTTACTATCATCCTAGCTTTGTCACCTGGATAACTATACGGGTAGTTTAATATGTGGAAGTCACATTTATTTATGTGTTTTTTCAAAATATCAAAAAATTCTTGAGGTGAAATGCTATAGAAAGTTATCTTCAATAAAATAGCAAACTTTGGGCATGTGATGCAAAGAAAAGACCCTTATGATTCCTTAGAAAAAGACCCTGATGCTGGGAAAGATTGAAGGCAGGAGGAGAAGGGGACCACAGATGATAGCTTATGGTGAATGACATCAGATTCATGCTCTCTGCATAAGATTCCGCTTCAGGACCAGGGACCAGGCTTGATCACTCAAGACCTCTTGTGTAGCAGAGTTTTATTAAAGTGAACAAGGGACAGAGAAAGCTTCTGACGTAGACATCAGAAGGGGACTGAGAATGCCCACTCGCTAGTGTTAGCAAGGGAGCTGTATACGTTTTCAATTAGTTATTACAGGAAATCAAAAGAATGTCTCAAGGTTGTCAAGATCTTACTAGACCCACTCCCACGATTTACGTTTGAAAATAACAGGATTAGTCAGAAGGTTCTCAAGAAGGAGAAACATGTCCTCAAGCAGGATACATTGTAATATAATCCTTAGTACAGAGTTTAAGCTGAGTTGTTTTGTCATGTAATTATCAGCTCTGGGCTTAAATAAAAAAGTTTGTCCTTCTTGAGAACCCAAGACCTCTATCTACTCCTTGAGAGCCCCAGACCCCATTCTCCTCAGGGACAACGGACTTCTTATCAACCTGTCTAGGAATTGACTTTCTCACAGAGGATGAGATGGTTGGATGGCATCACTGACTCGATGGACATGAGTTTGAACAAGCTCCAGGAGTTGGTGATAGACAGGGAAGCCTGGCGTGCTGCAGTCCATGGGGTGGCAAAGAGACACAACACGATTGACTGAACTGAGCTGAAGATAGCATAATATGCTTGCATAAAGGATAAGACAGGGCCAGAGACATCAGAAATGATTTTATAGAAATAGGAAAGAGGACACATCTATGGTTAAAATTGTAGAAACCTTGAATTTGGTGAATCAGTTCAGTTCAGTCACTCAGTCGTGTCCGACTCTTTGCAACCCCATGAATCGCGGCATGCCGGGCCTCCCTGTCCATCACCAACTCCCAGAGTTCATCCAAACTCATGGACTGATTGGATCTCCTTGCAGTCCAAGGGACTCTCAAGAGTCTTCTCCAACACCACAGTTCAAAAACATCAATTCTTCAGCGCTCAGCTTTCTTCACAGTCCAACTCTCACATCCATACATGACCACTGGAAAAACCATAGCCTTGACTAGATGGACATTTGTTGGCAAAGTAATATCTCTGCTTTTTAATATTCTATCTAGGTTGGTCATAACTAGTAGTTTACATAAAATACCAGACCACCTGGCCTGCCTCCTGAGAAATCTGTATACAGGTCAGGAAGCAATAGTTAGAACTGGACATAGAACAAAAGACTGGTTTCAAATCAGGAAAGGAGTACGTCAAGGCTGTATATTGTCACCCTGCTTATTAAACTTATATGCAGAGTACATCATGAGAAACGCTGGGCTGGAAGAAACACAAGCTGGAATCAAGATTGCTGGGACAAATATCAATAACCTCAGATATGCAGATGACATCACCCTTATGGCTGAAAGTGAAGAAGAACTAAAGAGCTTCTTGATGAAAGTAAAAGGAGCATGAAAAAGTTGGCTTAAAACTTAACGCTAAGAAAACCAAGATCGCAGCATCTGGTCCCATCACTTCATAGAGAATAGATGGGGAAACAGTGGAAACAGTGAAAGACTGGTTTTTTGGGCTGCAAAATCACAGCAGATGGTGACACTAGCCATAAAATTAAAAGACACTTTCTCCTTGGAAGAAAAGTTATGACCAACCTAGACAGCATATTAAAAAGCAGAGATGTTATTTTGCCAACAAAGGTCCGTCTAGTCAAAGCTATGGTTTTTCCAGGAGTCATGTATGGATGTGAGAGTTGGAGTATAAAGGAAGCTGAGCACCAAAGAATTGATGCTTTTGAACTGTGGTGTTGGCAAAGACTCTTGAGAGTCCCTTGGACTGCAAGGAGATCCAACCAGTCCATTCTGAAGGAGATCAGCGCTAGGATTTCCTTGGAAGGAATGATGCTAAAGCTGAAACCCCAATACTTTGGCCACCTCATGCGAAGAGTTGACTCATTGGAAAAGACTCTGATGCTGGGAGGGATTGGGGGCAGGAGGAGAAGGGGACAACAGAGGATGAGATGGTTGGATGGCATCATCAACTCGACGGACATGAGTCTGAGTATACTCTGGGAGTTGGTGATGGACAGGGAGACCTGGTCTGCTGCAGTCCATGGGATTGCAAAGAGTTGGGCATGACTACAACTGAACTGACTGCCTTATATACAATTGGAAGTAGATTGTACAATCAAGAGGAGCAGGTGTTCAGCCTGAGGAATAGATTCCATATGCTGAGATAGGTCCTTCTCTCTGGGATTCAAACATACTCAGGACTGTCTGTTGTTTAGTGCCAGTGAGTGCCTGGCAGACAGCAGGTGGGTAGCAGCACAGGGCTAGTTCCAAGAAAGATGTGGACAGGAAGAAGGTCACACAGCACCCACAGGGTCCAACACTGGGAGAAATGAAGGGCTTGAGTCAGGCACAAGATACAGACTTGAATCAGGCACAAGAACTCAATCTTCTAGGATCCCCCTGTTGCCACGTTTGACAATCAGTGCATAGAGAGGGCCTGACATATTACTTAAAATAAGGTCACTAATAAAGGTTTCAAGGTGATGGTCATAAAGATGGTCAAAGAACGAGGAATAAGAAGGGATATACAAGTGACAAATATAAAGAATTTAAACAGAATTGAAGATACAACACCTGAAATAAAAAATGCACTGCGGAAAAATCAACAGTAGATTAGATGGTATAGAGGAATGGCTCAATGAACTGGAAAAGTAGTAACAATTACCCAAGCTTAAAAAAAAAAAAAAAAAGAATTTTTTAAAATAAGGGAAGTAGAGTGTCAGAAGAAGATGGCAGGAGAGTAAGACGAAGATGGCCAGTCTCCCCACAAATACAAAAACTTATCAAGATATGGAACAGCTCCTATAAAGCAACCTCTTAAATGACAGCAGAAGACCCCAGGCTTCCAAAGAAGCAAGCTAAACTCCCTGGAATGAGGTAGGAGAAAAGATAAAGACATTAAAAAAGTACACGCACACTAGAGAGAACTTCAGGACAGGAGCTTGTGCCCCAAAGAAGGGAGAGTGTTGTGAAGTTCATGCACTGGGAAATCCTTCACAGGCAGGAACAAGGGGAAGCTGCAGAACCTCAGAGAGCCATGCAAATCGGGGGCCCAAAAGGCAAAATACAGAGAGGGCTGCACTTCTCAGCCCATGAACAGCTCACAAGTCTTAGCCCTGCTAAGAGGGTTGGAGCAGGGAGCTGAGAGATATACACACAAGTCTCTGCTGAGCAGAAGGCGGACTCTGTACCAAGAGAAGCACACAGGAGCCTCCACCAAACAGGGTGGGCTAGGGGAACCAAGAGACCCACATAGAAGCCTCCAGCTAGCAAGCTATGGCCTGCAGCTTAGGGTGAGACCATGGGGTGGAGGCTCTGGGAAAGACCCCAGGGAGATGTAGGGGGCTGGCAACAGTGAGGATGTGCTGAGGGGCTATTTTGACGTGGCTGTGGAAATAGATGTGTCTATCACTGCCAAAGCTGAGAGGGCTGCCCAAAGCCATACTGAACCTATAGACACCCCAAACAAAACCTACTGGACACTGCATTGCCTTCAGAGAGACAGGATCCAGCTCCATTGACCAGAGCACAGGCACAAGTCCCCCTAATGAGGAAACCATCACAAAACACTAGACCAACCCCACTCACAGAGGGCAGACACCAAAACTAAGAACTGTGATCTAGGACCTGGAGAAACTTTTTCTTTTTTAAATCACACTTTTTATCCCCCCTATATACCTTTGTATTGGCTTTTTGCAATGCTGTGGAGTTTTCCTTTTTTTTTCTCTCTCTCTCTCTCTCTCTCTTTTGTAAAACTTTCTTTAAAGATTGTTTTTCTTCCTTTCCTTGTGACTTTTAAAATTTTGTTTTTGTTCTGCTTGACTGTTTTTCTTATTGTTCTTTCCCTACTGTTTGTGTTCTTAGTTGCTCAGTCGTGTATGACTCTTTGCAACCCCATGGACTGTAGGCTGCCAGGCTCCTCTGTCCATGGAATTCTCCAGGAAAGAATACTGGAGTGGGTTGCCATGCAGCTTCTCCAGGGGGATCTTCCCAACCCAGGGGTTGAACGCAGGTCTCCCATATTATAGGTGGATTCTTTACCATCTGGGCTCAGATGGTAAAGAATTCCTTAATATATATAAATCTTTTTTACAAACGTCTGTTTACCTTTGCTTTTCTGTTTTTTTTTTTTTCTTCTTCTTCTTCTTTTCTCCTACTTTTTTCACCATATATGTTAGTTTATTATATTTTCTTTGCTATATTCCACAGATGGAACTCTGCTCTGGCTCAGTTTTCTGGTCTGTAAAGCCTGGGAAAAGGACACCTCAAATGGAGTAAGTTACGGGAGGTGGGGGGTGGAATGAAAAGACAGAGAAATATACCACAAATGAAGGAACAAAGTAGAAAATCACTAAGCCAAATAAACGAAGAGGAAATTACGTGATAAAGAATTCAGAATAATGATAGTAAAGATGTTCCAAAGCCTTGAAAATAGAATAGAGAAAATGCAAGAACCAATTAACACAGTTAATGAAATTAACAAGAACATGCTGCTGCTGCTGCTGCTAAGTCGCTTCAGTTGTATCCGACTCTGTGCAACCCCATAGACGGCAGCCCACTAGGTTCCTCTCTCCCTGGGATTCTCCAGGCAAGAATACTGGAGTGGGCTGCCATTTCCTTCTCCAATGCATGAAAGTAAAAAGTGAAAATGAAGTTGCTCAGTTGTGCCTGACTCTTAGCGGCCCCATGGACTGCAGCCTACCAGGCTCCTCCGTCCATGGGATTTTCCAGGCAAGAGTACTGGAGTGGGTTGCCAGAGATGAATAACACAATACTGAAATTAAAAACTCTCTAGAAGGAACCCATAGTAGAATAACTGAGGCAGAAGAATGGATAAATGAACTGTAAGACAGAATGATGGAAATAACTGCTGAAGAGCAGAATAAAGGAAAAAAGAATGAAAAGAATTAAGGTTAGCCTCAGAGACCTCTGGGACAATATTAAATGCAGCAACATATGAGTTATAGGTGTCCCAGAGGAAGAAGAGAAAAAGAAAGGCACTGAGACAGTTTTTGAAGAGATCATAGTTGAAAACATCCCCAACATGGGAAAGGAAATAATCAAGTCCAAGAAGCTCAAAGAGTTCCATACAGGATAAATTCAAGGAGAAACATGTTCAGACACATACTAATCAAGCTAACAGAGATTAAACACAAGGAAAGAATATTAAAAGCAGCAAGGGAAAAGCAACAAGTAACACACATAGGAAAACCCATACAATTAACAGCTGATCTTTCAGTAGAAATTCTGCAGGCCAGAAGAGAATGGCAGGATATATTTAAAGTACTGAAAGAAAAAAAAAAAAAAAACGTACAACCAAGATTACTCTACCCAGCAAGGATCTCATTCAAAATTGATGGACAAATCAAAAGATTTACAGACACACAAAAGTTAAGAGAATTTAGCACCACCAAACCAGTTTTGCAGCAAATACTAAAAGGAGTTATAAAGGCAGTAAACACAAGAGAAAGTAAAGACCTACAAAAACCCAAAACAATTAAGAAAATGCCAATAGGAAATATATATCAAAAATTACTTTCAATGTAAATGGATTAAATGCTCCAACCAAAGGCACAGACAGGCTGAATTGGATAAAAAACAAGATCTATATATATGCTGTCTACTAAGAGACCCACTTCAGACCTAGAGACATATACAGACTGAAAGTAATAGGGTGGAAAAAGATATTCCATGCAAATGGAAATCAAAAGAAAGTCCGAGTGGCAATTCTCATTTCAGACAAAACAGACTTTAAAATAAATAATATTACAAGAGATAAAGACACTACATAATAATCAAGGGATTAAGCCAAGAAGAAGATATAACAATTGTAAATATGTATACACCCAACACAGGATCACCTCAATACATAAAGCAAATAATAACAGACATAAAATGGGAGATTGCCACTATCACAATATTAGGGGACTTCAACACCCCACGTACACCAATGGACAGATCATCAAAACAGAAAATCAATAAGGAAACACAACTTAAATGAAACATTAGACCAAATGGACTTAATTGATATCTTCAGGACTTTCCATTCACATGCAAAAGAATACACTTTCTTCTCAAGTGCATATGGAGCATTCTCCAGGATAGACCACATCTGGGGTCACAAATCAAGCCTTAGTAAATTTAAGAAAATTTAAATTGTATCAAACATCTTCTCTGACCACAGTGCTATGAGACTGGATATCAATTACAGGGGGAAAAAAACTGCAAAAAACACAAACACATGGAGATTAAACAATATATTTCTAAGTAATGAAGATGTTACTGAATAAATAAGGTAAATCAAAAGATCCCAATAAAACAAATGACAATGAAAATACTATGACCCAAAACCTATGGCATGCAGCAAAAGCAGTTCTAAGAGGGAAGTTTATAGCAATACAATCCTACCTCAAGAAACAAGAAAACCATCAAACAGACAACCTGACTGTACATCTAAAGCATCTGGAAAAAGAAAACAAAACAAAACAAAACAACAACAACAACAACAACAACAAAACATAGTAGAAGGAAAGAAAAGTCAGAGCAGAAATAAATGAAAAGGAAATGAAGGAAACAATGAAGATGCATAAAACTAAAAGCTGGTTCTTTGAGAAGATAAACAAAATTGACAAACTATTAGCCAGACTCATCAAGAAAAAGTAGGAGAAAAATGAAATCGACAAAATTAGAAATGAAATAGAGGTTACAACAGAAATACAAAGGATCATAAGAGACTATTACAAACAACTCTATGCTAATAAAATGGACAACCTAGAGGAAATGGACAGATTCTTAGAAAAGTTCAACCTTCCAAGACCGTGGTGATTTAGTTGCTAAGTCATGTCTGACTCTTGCAACTCCATGGACAATAGCCTAAAAGACTCCTCTGTCCATGGGATTCTTGAGGCAAGAATCCTGGAATGGGTTGCCATTTTCTTCTCCAGGGGATCTTCCTGACCCAGGGATTGAACCTGGGCTTCCTGCATTGCAAGCAGATTCTTTACCAGCTGAGCTACGAGGGAAGCCCAATTATGAATAAGCCAGTTACAGACACTGAAATAAAAGCTCTGATTAAAAAAAATTTCCCTAAAAACAAAAGCCCAGGGCCAGATGGCTTCAAAGGTGTATTCTATCAAATTTAGAGAAGAGCTAATGCTTGTCCTTCTGAAACTCTTCCAAACAATTTCAGAGAAGGTACACTTCCAAAGTCATTCTATGAGGCCACAATCACCATGATATCAAAACCAGACAAAGATATCATGAAAAAAAAAAAAATTACAGACCAATATCACTGATGAACATAGATGCAAAAATTCTCAACAAAATTCTATCAAACAGAATTCAAGAACACTTCAAAAATATCATACCGTGGTCAACTTGGGTTTATCAAAGGGTTGCAAGGATTCTTCAATATATGCAGTTCAATCAATGTGATACACCATATTAACAAGTTGAAGGATAAAAAGCATATGATAACTTCAAAAGATGCATGAAAGCCTTTTGATAAAGTTCAGCATCCGTTTATGATAAAAACTCTTTAAAAATGGGCATAGAAGGACCCTACTTTAACATAATACAGGCCATATACAACAGACACACAGCAAACATTATTTTCAATGGTGAAAAACTGAAAACATTCCCTCTAATATGAGGAACAAGACAAGGGTGCCCATTCTCACCACTATTATTCAACATAGTTTTGCAAGTCCTAGCTACAGCAATCAGAAGAGAAAGAAATAGAAGGAATCCAGATTGGAAAGGAAGAAGTAAAATTTTCACTATTTGCAGATGACATGATACTGTACACAGAAAACCCTAAAGAAACTATCAGAAAGTTACTAGAACTAATCAGTGAATTTAGTAAAGTCAGGCAGGATACAAAATCAATACACAGAAAGCACTTTCATTCCTTTATACTAATAATGAAAAGTCGGAGAAATTAAGGAATCAATCCCATTTACCACTGCAACACAAAGAATAAAAATACCTAGGAATAAATTTACCTAGGAGACAAAAGAGCTGTATACAGAAAACAATAAGACACTGATGAAAGAAATCAAAGATGACATAAACAGATGGGATAGTTTATGATCCTGGGTTGGAAGAATAAATATTGTGAAAATGACTGTACTACCAAACACAATCTACAGATGCAATGCAATCCCTATCAAATTACCAATGGCATTTTTCACAGAACTAGAACAAAAAATTTCACAGTTAGTATGGAAACGCAAAAGACTCCAAGTAGCCAAAGAAATCTTGAGAAAGAAGAATGGAGCTGCAGGAATCAATTTACCTAATTTAAGATTATACTACAAAGCTACAGTCATCAAGACAGTATGGTACTGGCACAAAAACACAACTATAGACCAATGGAACAAGGTAGAAAGCCCAGAGATAAACCCACGCGCCTATGCACATCTTATCTTTGAGAAAGGAGGCAAGAAAGAGTCTCTTCAATAAGTAGTGCTAGGAGAACTTGACAGCTACATGTAAAAGTATGAAATTAGAACACTTCTTAACACCACACATAAAGATAAACTCAAAATGGATTAAAGACCTAAGTGTAATACCAGAAACTATAAAACTCTTAGAGGAGCACATAGGCAGAACACTCGATGACATAACCATAATAAGATCCTCTATGACCCACCTCCTAGAATAATGGAAATAAAAACAAAAATACATATGTGGGATCTAATTATACTCGAAAGCTTTTGCACAGCAAAGGAAACTAAAACAAGGTGAAAAGACAACCGTTAGAATGGGAGACACACACACACACACAGAAGTCGCTCAGTCGTGTCCGACTCTTTGTGACCCCGTGGATTGTAGCCCACCAGTCTCCTCGGTCCATGGGATTTTCCAGGCATGAATACTGGAGTGGGTTGCCGTTTCCTTCTCCAAGAATGGGAGAAAATAATAGCAAATAAAACAACTGACAAAGGATTGATTTCCAAAATATACAAGCAGTTCATATGACTCAATACTAGAAAAAGAAACAACAAAATCAAAAAGTGCGCAATAGACCCAAACAGACATTCTTCAAAGAAGACATATGGATGGCTAATAAACACATAAAGATATGTTCAACATCACTCGTTATCAGAGCAATGCAAATCAAAACTACAGTGAGATATCACATCATACCAGTCAGAATGGCCATCATCAAAAATCCACAAACAAGTGCTGGAGACGGTGTGGAGAAAAGGGAACACTCTTGTATTGCTGGTGGGAATGTAAATTGATACAGCCACTATGGAAGACAGTATGGAGATTCCTTTAAAAACTAGGAATAAAACCATCATACAACACAGCAATACCACTTCTAGGCATATACCCTGAAGAAACCAAAATTGAAAAAGGCACATGTACCCCAATGTTCTTTGCAGCACTATTCAAAATAGCTTGGACATGAAAGCAACATAGGTGTCCATCGACTGTTGAATAGATAAAGAACCTATGGTACATATATATGATGGAATAATACCCAGACATTAAAAGAAATGCATTTGAGACAGTTCTAATGAAGGAGATGAACCTAGAGCCTATTATAGAGAATGAAGTGAGTCAAAAAGAGAAAAACAAATATAGTATATTAACACATATATGTGAAATCTAGAAAATGGTACTGTTGAACCCATCCACAGCATAGAACATGTAAATAGATAACCAATGGAGATTTGCTGTATTACTTGGGGAAATTAGACTGGGGATCTGTAATAACCTAGTTGGGTGGAAAAGGGCAAGAGGTGGGAGGGAGAGTCAAGAAGGAGGGGACACATGTACACCTATGGTTTATTCATGTTGATGTATGACAAAGCAAACCAACGTTGTAAAGATATCATCAATCACTTTAAAAATAAATATATTTTTTAAAAGTGTAGAAGTAAAACTGACAAATATGTCAGAACAATTAAATTCCAACAGTGTTCAAAATTTTAGACAAATATTCACAACCAATTTCTCTTGCATATATACATCAAAAAAGACTCAAATAGGTGGGAAAGAATAAATTTTTGAATCAGTTTAACATCACCAAAAAAAAAAAAAAAATGAGGGAAGTTTGACTTCTAGGGCAACATCAAGTGTAGTAACATTCACATTATAAGGGATGGACAAATACAGCCTGCTCATGGAATGGAGGAATTAATACTGTTAAAATGACCATACTACTCAAGGCAATCTACAGATTCAGCGCAGTCTTTGTCAAAATACCAATGACATTTCTCACAGAACTAGAACAAATAATTCTAAAATTTTTATGAAAACACAAAAGATCTCAGTAGTCAAAACAATATTCAGAAACAAGAACAAAGCTAGAGATATCCCACTTCTTGATTTCAAACTATACATAAAGCTATTCCAATCAAAACAGTATGGAACTGACACATAACAGGCATACAGATCAATGCAACAGAATAGAGAGCCCAGAGATTAACACACATCTGTGACAAGAGAGGCAAGAGTATGCATTTGGTAAGACAGCTTCATCAACAAATGGTGTTGAGAAAACTAGATAGCTACATGCAGAAGAATCAAAATGGACTACTTTCTCATGCTGTATATAAAAAAAAAAGAAATGAATTAAAAATAAATGAATGGGTTAAAGACTTAAGTATGGAGAAGGCAATGGCACCCCACTCCAGTACTCCTGCCTGAAAAATCCCACGGACAGAGAAGCCTGGTGGGCTGCAGGGTCGGACAAAACTGAGCGACTTCACTTTCACTTTTCACTTTCATGCATTGGAGAAGTAAATGGCAACCCACTCCAGTGTTCTTGCCTGGAGAATCCCAGGGATGGGGGAGCCTGTTGGGCTGCCATCTATGGGGTTGCACAGAGTTGGACACGACTGAAGTGACTTAGCAGCAGCAGCAGCAGCATGATACCTTAAACCATATAAAACTTGTGGATGAAAACAGGCAATACATTCTTTGATGTGTGTGTGTATATATATATGTGTGTATATATATATATATATATATATATATATATATGTGTGTGTGTGTGTGTGTGTGTATATATATATATATAAAACAATTTAGGAATTTTCTTTGGATTTGTCTTCTCAGGCAAGGGGAAAAAAGCAAAAATAAACAAGTGGGACTACATCAAACTAAAGAGTTTTTGCATGGGACTTCTCTGGTGGTCCAATGACAAGCCACATGATGAGACCAAAACAATAAATAAAAACTTAAAAAACAAATAAAGAGCTTTTGCACAGTGAAGGAAACTGTCAATAAAATGAGAAACTATCTTCTACTGAATAGGAGAAGATATTTGCAAGTGATATATATATATATATATATATATATATATATATATATATATATATAGAGTTAAGGTGGGGGGCGGTCCTAAGATGGCAGAGGAATAGGATGGGGAGACCACTTTCTCCCTCACAAATTCATCAAAAGAACATTCGAACGCTGAGTAAATTCCACAAAACAACTTCTGAATGCCGGCAGAAGACATCAGGCACCTAGAAAGCAGCCCATTGTCTTTGAAAGGAGGTAGGAAAAAACATAAAAGACAAAGAGAGAGACAAAAGAGGTAGGGACAGAGATCTGGCCTGGGAAGGGAGTCTTAAAAAAGAGAGAAGTTTCCAAACACCAGGAAACACTCTCAATGGCGAGTCTGTAGTGAGCCTTGGAACCTCAGAGGGCAACATAACTGGGAGGAAAAATAAATAATTAAAATCCACAGATTACATGCCCAATGGTAACTCCCAGTGGAGAAGCAGCACAGATACCTGCATCCGCCACTAGCAAGAGGACACTGGGCAGGGAGGCACGGGCTGCATTGCTTAGAGTAAGGACTGGGCCTGAATGCCCCAAGGGCAATCTGAGGGAACTAACTTGAGATAGCAAACCAGACTGTGGGATACCTACCCCATGAAAAGCCCTAACCTAAGACACCACCAGGCCCACTCACAGAATAAAGTACTGACTAGAGCTACTCGAAAAGCCCTAACCTAAGACACTGCCAGGCCCGTTCACAGAACAAAGGACTGAGCAGAAATAGCCGGCTGCCAACTGGCCCATCCCCCAGTGGAGACAGGCAGGTGAGGGCAGCCAGAGCCAGAAGGGGGCAATTGCAGCCCCAGAAAGGCATCATCTACCAAACTGCAAGCAGCCTTCATTGCTAACCAAGACTTCTTGGGATTCTGGATGGTTGACATCCACCTGAGAAGGTGTGCCAGTTGTACACCCAGAAAACTGAGCGGCAGGGACAGGGGAGGCGATAAGTCACAGCAACCGTGCTTGCCAAACACCTGGTCACCTGAGCTGCTTGGACCTGGAAAGGGCGCAAAACACAGGCCCAACCGAGTCTGTGCCTTTGTGGAGTACTCGAGTATGTGAACCTGAGCGGCTTAGACCTGGGAAGTGCATACAACCCAGGGTTGGCCTCAGACAGTTCCTGGCAGAGCAACCTAGAGCCTAAGCAGTGTAGACAGGGAAAGCACACTTGCCGTGAGTGGGGGCAAACCCAGTGTGGCCGAGATACTGGGAGCACTCCCCACAGACGCCAGTGCTATTTGTTTACAGCGTTCCTCCCTCCCCACAGCACGACAGAGCAAGTGAGCCTAAAAAAGTGCCCAGCACCGCCCCCCTGTGTCAGGGTGGAAATTAGACACTGAAGAGGCCAGCAAACAGAAGAAGCTAAAACAGAGGGAACCACCTTGGAAGTGACAGGTGCAACAGATTAAAACCCTGTAGTTAACACTGACCACATATCAAGGAACTATCTGAAAGTGAAGTATAGACGGAGAAGTCTTGAGGCTACTGTAAGAATAAGACTGAAAACCAGAGGCAGGAGGCTTAAGTCCAAATCCTGAGAACACCAGATAACTCCTGACTCCAGGGAACATTAATCGATAGGAGCTCAACAAATGCCTCCATACCTACACTGAAACCAAGCACCACCCAAGGGCCAACAAGTTCCAGAGCAAGACATACTACACAAATTCTCCAGCAACACAGGAACATAGCCCTGAGATTCAATATACAGGCTGCCTAAAGTCACTCCAAACCCACTGACATCTTATAACTCATTACTGGACACTTCATTCATTGCACTCCAGAGAGAAGAAATCCAGCTCCACCCACCAGAACACCGAACAAGCTTCCCTATCCAGGAAACCTTGACGAGCCACCTGTCCAAACCCACCCACAGTGAGGAAACTCCACAATAAAGAGAACTCCACAAACTGCCAGAATACAGAAAGGCCACCCCAAACACAACAATCTAAACAAGATGAAAAGGCAGAGGAATACCCAGCAGGTAAAGGAACAGGATAAATGCCCACCAAACTAAACAAGAGGAAGAGATAGGAAATCTACCTGATAAAGAATTCCAAATAGCGATAGTGAAAATGATCCAAAATCTTGAAAACAAAAGGGTTACAGATAAATAGCCTGGAGACAAGGATCGAAAAGATGCAAGAAAGGTTTAACAAGGACCTAGAAGAAATAAAAAAGAGTCAATATATAATGAATAATGCAATAAATGAGATCAAAAACACTCTGGAGGGAACCAACAGTAGAATAACAGACACAGAAGATAGGATAAGTGAGGTAGAAGGTATAATGGTAGCAATAAATTAAACAGAGAGGGAAAAAGAAAAATGAATAAAAAGAAATGACAATCTCAGAGACCTCTGGGACAATGTTAAATGCCCCAACATTCGAATCATAGGTGTCCCAGAATAAGAAGACAAAAAGAAAGACCACAAGAAAATACTTGAGGAGATAATAGTTGAAAACCTCCCTAAAATGGGGAAGGAAATAGCCAATCACCCAAGTCCAAGAAACCCAGAGAGTCCCAAACAGGATAAACCCAAGGTGAAACACCCCAAGACACATATTAATCCAATTAACAAAGATGAAACACAAAGCACAAATATTAAAAGCAGCAAGGGAAAAACAACAAATAACACACAAGGGGATTCCCATAAGGATTACAGCTGATCTTTCAATAGAAACTCTTCAGGCCAGGAGGGGATGGAAGGACATACTTAAAGTGATGAAAGAAAATAACCTACAACCCAGATTACTGTACCCAGCAAGGATCTCATTCAAATATGAAGGAGAAATCAAAAGCTTTACAGACAAGCAAAAGCTGAGAGAATTCAGCACCACCAAACTAGTTCTCTGCTGCTGCTAAGTCGCTTCAGTCGTGTCCAACTCTGTGCAACCCCATAGATGGCAGCCCACCAGGCTCCCCCATCCCTGGGATTCTCCAGGCAAGAACACTGGAGTGGGTTGCCATTTCCTTCTCCAATGCATGAAAGTGAAGTCCCTCAGTCGTGTCTGACCCTTAGCGACCCCATGGACTGCAGACCACCAGGCTCCTCCATCCGTGGGATTTTCCAGGCAAGAGTGCTGGAGTGGTGTGCCATTGCCTTCTCCGAACTAGCTCTCTAACAAATGCTAAAGAATCTTCTTTAGACAGGAAACACTAAAAGGGTGTATAAACTTGAACCCAAAACAACAAAGTAAATGGCAATGGGATCATACTTATCAATAATTACCTTAAATGTAAGTGGGTTGAATGCCCCAACCAAAAGACAAAGACTGGCTGAATGGATACAAAAACAAAACCCCTATATATGTTGTCTACAAGAGACCCACCTCAAAACAAGGGACACATACAGACTGAAAGTGAAGGGCTGGAAAAAGATATTCCATGCAAATAGAGACCAAAAGAAAGCAGGAGTAGCAATACTCAACAAAGGCTGTGAAAAGAGACAAAGGACACTACATAATGATCAAAGGATCAATCCAAGAAGAATATATAACAATTATCAATATATATGCATCCAACATAGGAGTACCACAATATGTAAGACAAATGCTAACAAGTATGAAAGGGGAAATTAACAATAACACAATAATAGTGGGAGACTTTAATACCCCACTCACACCTATGGATAGATCAACTAAACAGAAAATTAACAAGGAAACACAAACTTTAAATGATACAATAGACCAGTTAGACCTAATTGATATCTATAGGAAATTTCACTCCCAAACAATGAATTTCACCTTTTTCTCAAGTGCACAGGGAACCTTCTCCAGGATAGATCCCATCCTGGGCCATAAATCTAGCCTTGGTAAATTCAAAAAAAATTGAAATCATTCCAAGCATCTTTTCTGACCACAATGCAGTAAGATTAGATCTCAACTACGGGAGAAAACTGTTAAAAATTCCAACATATGGAGGCTGAACAACACGCTGCTGAATACCAACAAATCACAGAAGAATTCAAAAAATAAATCAAAATATGCATAGAAACAAATGAAAATGAAAACACAACAACCCAAAACCTGTGGGGCACTGTAAAAGCAGTTCTAAGGAAAAGGTTTGTAGCAATACAGGCATATCTCAAGAAACAAGAAACAAGTCAAATAAATAACCTAACTCTACACCTAAAGCAACTAGAAAAGGAAGAAATGAAGAACCCCAGTGTTAGTAGAAGGAAAGAAATCTTAAAAATTAGGGCAGAAATAAATGCAAAAGAAACAAAAGAGACCATAGCAAAAATCAACAAAGCCAAAAGCTGATTCTTTGAGAGGATAAATAAAACTGACAAACCATTAGCCAGACCCATCAAGAAACAAAGGGAGAAAAATCTAATCAATAAAATTAAAAATGAAAATGGAGAGATCACAACAGACAACTGACACTGATGTATAGAACAGTCTTATGGACTCTGTGGGAGAGGGAGAGGGTGGGAAGATTTGGGAGAATGGCATTGAGACATGTAAAATATCATGTATGAAACGAGTTGCCAGTCCAGGTTTGATGCACGATACTGGATGCTTGGGGCTGGTGCACTGGGACGACCCAGAGGGATGGTATGGGGAGGGAGGAGGGAGGAGGGTTCAGGATGGGGAACACATGTATACCTGTGGCGGATTCATTTTGATATTTGGCAAAACTAATACAATTATGTAAAGTTTAAAAATAAAATTAAAAAAAAAAAAGAAACGCAAAGGATTATAAGAGACTACTATTAGCAACTACATGCCAATAAAATGGACAACTTGGAAGAAATGGACAAATTCTTGGAAAAGTTCGATTTTCCAAAACTGGACCAGGAAGAAATAGAAAGTCTTAACAGACCCATCACAAGCATGGAAATTGAAAGTGTAATCAGAAATCTTCCAGCAAACAAAAGCCCAGGACCATTCGGCTTCACAGCTGATTTCTACCAAAAATTTTGAGAAGAGCTAACACCTATCCTACTCAAATTCTTCCAGAAAATTGCAGAGGAAGGTAAACTTCCAAACTCATTCTATGAGGCCACCAGCACCCTAATACCAAAACCTGACAAAGATGATACAAAAAGAAAGAAAGAAAGAAAACTACAGGCCAATATCACTGATGAACATAGATTCAAAAATCCTTAACAAAATTCTAGCAAACAGAATTCAACAATATATTAAAAAGATCATACATCATGACCAAGTGGGCTCTATCCCAGGGATGCAAGGATTCTTCAATATCTGCAAATCAATTAATGTAATACATCACATTAACAAATTGAAAAATAAAAACCATATGATTATCAATAGATTCAGAGAAAGCATTTGACAAAATTCAACATCCATTTATGATAAAAACTCTCCAAAAAGCAGGAATAGAAGGAACATACCTCAACATAATAAAAAATATATATATGACAAACCCACAGTAAACATTACCCTCAATGGTGAAAAATTGAAAGCATTTCCCCTAAAGTCAGGAACAAGACAAGGGTGCCCACTCTCACCAGTAGTATTCAACATAGTTTTGGAGTTTTGGCCATAGGAACCAGAGCAGAAAAAGAAATAAAAGGAATCCAAATTAGAAAAGAAGAAGTAAAACTCTCACTGTTTGCAGATGACATGATCTTCTACATAGAAAACCCTAAAGACTCCACCAGAAAATTACTAGAGCTAATCAATGAATATAGTAAAGTTGCAGGATATAAAATCAGCACACAGAAATCCCTTGCATTCCTATACACTAATAATGAGAAAACAGAGAAATTAAGGAAACAATTCCATTCACCATTGCAACAAAAAGAGTAAAATACTTAGGAATATATCTACCTAAAGAACCAAAGACCTATATATAGCAAACTATAAAACACTGGTGAAAGAAATCAAAGAGGACACTAATAGATGGAGAAATATACCATGTTCATGGATCGGAAGAATCAATATAGTGAAAATGAGTATACTACCCAAAGCAATCTATAGAATCAATGCAATCCCTATCAAGCTACCAATGGTAACATTTCTCCAAAGAAGACATACAGATTGCCAACAAACACATGAAAAGATGCTCAACATCACTCATTATCAGAGAAATGCAAATCAAAACCTCAATGAAGTACCATTTCACGCCAGTCAGAATGGCTGCAATCCAAAAGTCTACAAGCAATAAATGCTGGAGAAGGTGTGGAGAAAAGGGAACCCTCTTACACTGTTGGTGGGAATGCAAACTAGTACAGCCACTATGGAGAACAGTGTGGAGATTCCTTTAAAAACTGGAAATAGTACTGCCATACGACCCAGCAATCCCAGTGCTGGGCATACACACTGAGGAAACCAGAATTGAAGGAGACACGTGTACCTCAATGTTCATCACAGCACTGTTTATAATAGCCAGGACATGGAAGCAACCTAGATGTCCATCAGCAGACGAATGGATAAGAAAGCAGTGGTACATATACACAATGGAGTATTACTCAGCCATTAAAAAGAATACATTTGAATCAGTTCTAATGAGGTGGATGAAACTGGAGCCTATTATACAGAGTGAAGTAAGCCAGAAAGAAAAACACCAATACAGTATACTAACGCATATATATGGAATTTAGAAAGATGGTAACGATAACCTTGTATGTGAGACAGCAAAAGAGACACAGATGTATAGAATAGTCTTTTGGACTCTGTGGGAGAGGGCGAGGGTGGGATGATTTGGCAGAATGGCACTGAAACATGTATATTATCATATGTGAAACGAATCACCAGTCCAGGTTTGATGCATGATACAGGGTGCTCGGGGCTGGTACACTGGGATGACCCAGAGGGATGTGATGGGGAGGGAGTTGGGACGGGGTTTCAGGATGGGGAACACATGTATACCTGTGGCAGATTCATGTCAATGTATGGCAAAACCAATACAATATTGTAAAGTAATTAACCTCCAATTAAAATAAATAAATTTATATTAAAAACAAAAACAAAGCTAACCTGGGGCCGTGCTTACCTTCTGAGACAGTCTACATTCTTTTTTTTTTTTTTAAACAACCATGGGCAGTACTCTCAGATGTTTTTCAAAGAGTGAAAATAAAAATTTGAGGATCTAGAAAATGATTTCTTCAATTTACTCAAGTCTGTGTGGCCTATGGAAAATTGTCATTTCCCCCAGGTGTACAGGGATCTCCCTGTGAGAGTCAATACTGTAGCCAAAGGCAATGATTTTTCACCTGTAGAGAGCATCAGAACCTCCGGAGACTTGTTTAAATGCAGTTGCTAGAGCCACCTCTGGAATTCAGACACCTGTTCTCTGCACAGGTCCCAGGAATATGCATTTTAATCAGTCTCAGACGATTGTGACACTCCAGGAGGCTCTTGCTCTAAGAAACACAGTTCCAAACTGAGTAGCAGAATCTCCTGCAGAGAATTAAAAGTGCAAATGAAGGCATCCAAATCAGAAAAACTGCAGAATCAGAGAACATTGGGAGGGTGTCTAAGGACAAATAAAAATTAAAAATAAGAGGCTTACTTCTCCCTGTTGAAAACAAGAGATGTGTCTTCTTCCTTTTTCTCAGAACTTATACTTTAGAATGCTTGTAAGTAAGTAGTTTCCTGTCTTTGAAATGTATATAAAGCCTTTTGAAAACTAGATGGGCCTTTTGTCAGCTTGATGACCCATGAATACTTGTCTCAAAGGCCTGGAGCCATCTCTTTGAAATGTAAACATCAAGGAAAATAGCACTTCAATCTGCCAGTTTCTGTGAGAGTGTAGGAGCCTTGCTGCAAGTTGCAAAACTACCTCCAGTCATAAAAATATGAGAAGTTTGTTTCTCTACTAGATACAGCTGATAAGCTAACACTGACAGCACTCCATTTACCATGTGAGTCAAGGATGAACTATGTGTGACAAATGGTGCTGTCAAGACCCCTTGAGTACTAGTAATTGTCTTGAGGACATGTATGTAATGGGTTCTATCTGCTTGGTCTTACTAAGGGGTGGATTTTTTTGTTTGTGTGTTTTTATCTGTCTTTGAAATCTCTGCCAGTGGTGTGATTCACATTCCTATCTTTACTCACTAACACACCTGTTTTCTGTCTCCACTACCTCGTGGAGAGGTTTTCTGGTGTAGGAGATTTTGTTTTTAATGCTGTTTCCCCAGCAGGTGCAAATAATTCTTCAGGCAGGTTTCCCAGGGTCAGTAGTGAGCCTGACCCAGGGGTAGAGCCCCAAGGGGTCAGTCTGTGAGGCTTCCCTTGGACCACAGGGCCACATACTCTGACCTGCTCTGCTCCTGCTAATCTGGGCACCAGGGCACCTGTTAGTGAAAGCAGGGCCAGCACTAGCCTGGCTGACTTTCCTGACAGCTGCCTCCAGTGTAGGCTCTGACAGCATATCCCAGCCTCCAGTTTCCCTGGCTCAGTGGGCACCTTCCTCGTCTCTGCAGGAGCTGCTTCGTGGCAACTCTGTGATTTGGATTGTGAAGGAAATGCTTCTTGAAGAATGATGCTGGAGTGGCCGCCTCTTGAGAAGTAAAAGTCTTTTTTCTGTGATATTTCTATTTTTTTTTTTTCCCTCTTCTTCAGAACTTGCCTTTGCCTTACTTCACTTACATGTTTTAAAATCTTTTCTCAGTGGGCATTAAAAGCTAGGAAAAGCCTCACCACCATGTTTTAAACTCCCCTTTCCTTTTATGCACCTCCCTTCCCTGAGCGAGGACTCCAGGACTCTGCTTCCTTTTTGGCTCAGCGCTTCCCTGGGAAGCAGGTTGGAGCTGGATGTTGGCAGGTGGGGGGGCAGCCACATGGTCTGACTTGAAGAGCGCTGAGCCTGCCCACCTCCAAAGCTCTAATTCAGTATTCTGGAACAGTAGCACTCCAAGAGACTTGCCTCTCAGCACAAAGAGAATTTTCAGATGAATTAGCACCTAAGAGTCTAGAGGAGAAGGGAGAAAACCTGGGTTCAGATCAAGCTATTTGCCAACTGGAACAAGTTACTTCGTTTTTTTTAAGCTTATTTTTTCACCTCTAAGATGCACAAAAGTTACTTATCTTGCTTCTTGTAGCCCTAAATTGAGTAACTGAGATGCTGCTGAAGTTCAGACCAGATCACATGCACAGACACCTCCTCAGGTGAAGAGCAGGCCCCTGAAGATGCTGAGTGAGAGACAGGGCTGGGGAGCTGGGAAGAGCTCCGTCATCACCACTGTCACCCCCAGGGAACTCCCGGGTCAGCATGAAGGGAGAAACCTGCCTCGGGTAGGGAAGAGGCATTGTGGGAGGAAAATCAAAGTGGAGCTGGTATTACTAAGCGAGCTCTCTAAAATGCTGCTGGGAGGTCTTTGGGGAAGTGTACACATTTCACCCTTGATGAAATCTGACCTTTTGACCACTATTGTCTTAATGAAGGCATCCAGAACATCTTTCAGAAACCCAAGATTCATCCTAAAACCTTACCCTAAAATAGCTGGTGATGGCCTATCTACTTATTGGACCCCTACTGTAAAATAACCTGTGATTCCTTAAGGACAAATGTTTTCTGATTCACATTAGAGTCTATCATAATACTCACCAGACAACTTTTAACAACCTGTGGACAAAGAACGTCACCTGCCATTTCACTGAGCCAAGCATACTGCAGCAATAAAGCCATCAACCACTGCCGTTACACTCAACAATGCACGATCAGGGGACAGTGCACGCCCAGGGGACTGTGAATGCCCAGGGGATTCAGGATGGAGAAAAACAAGATCCTAGTCTGAGACAGTCAAGATACAAATCAGAGGAACGATTTTAGTGAGTCCAAACTCTTACATCTTCCCATACATAGAAAGGCGCTGAAGTCACTAACTTAAGATGTCTGGTTTTGTGTGTGTGTGTGTGTGTGTGTGTGATTAGCAGTAACCTTTTGATGTTCAAGTACATGGGTTTTCGTGTTTTGTTTTTAAATTTTGTTTTCAGCAAAAACTCCTATATGTCCTGGGTCTCCCTTACCTATTTGGAAAAGTTCCTCAGGGTTATCTGAGAGGTTGTGAAAAGGCTATCAGTTCAGTTCAGTTCAGTCCCTCAGTCGTGTCCGACTCTTTGTGACACCATGAATGGCAGCACGCCAGGCCTCCCTGTCCATCACCAACTCCTGGAGTTCACTCAGACTCATGTCCATCGAGTCGGTGATGCCATCCAGCCATCTCATCCTCTGTCGTCCCCTTCTCCTCCTGCCCCCAATCCCTCCCATCATCAGGGTCTTTGCCAATGAGTCAACTCTTCGCATGAGGTGGCCAAAGTATTGGAGTTTCAGCTTCAGCATCAGTCCTTCCAATGAACACCCAGGACTGATCTCCTTTAGAATGGACTGGCTGGATCTCCTTGCAGTCCAAGGGACTCTCAAGAGTCTTCTCCAGCACCACAGTTCAAAAGCATCAATTCTTCAGCGCTCAGCTTTCTTCACAATCCAAATCTCACATCCATACATGACCACTGGAAAAACTATAGCCTTGACTAGACCGACCTTTGCTGGCAAAGTAATGTCTCTGCTTTTGAATATGCTATCTAGGTTGGTCATAACTTCCCTTCCAAAGAGTAAACGTCTTTTAACTTCATGGCTGCAGTCACCATCTGCAGTGATTTTGGAGCCCAAAAAAATAAAGTCTGATGCTGTTTCCACTGTTTCCCCATCTATTTCCCATGAAGTGATGGGACCGGATGCCATGATCTTCATTTTCTGAATGTTGAGCTTTAAGTCAGCTTTTTCACTCTCCTCTTTCACTTTCATCAAGAGGCTTTTTAGTTCCTCTTCACTTTCTGTCATAAGGGTGGTGTCATCTGCATACCTGAGGTTACTGATATTTCTCCCGGCAATCTTGATTCCAGCTTGTGCTTCTTCCAGCCCAGCGTTTCTCATGATGTACTCTGCATAGAAGTTAAATAAGCAGGGTGACAATATACATAGCCCTCAGTAATGTCCAGAATAAGATATAATGCTCCTGTTTTAAGTTGTGGGTTTTTTTTTTCTTCCCCCAGTTCATAGTTGTGATGATCCACTAAGTGATCCAGAGCAGAGTCTTTTCCTTTGCGTGAACTCTACAAAGATCTGGACCCTGGTAGAAGCAGAGGACCTTCTCAGGGATTTCAGGCAAATTTGGGTGAGTCTCTCCTGGTTCTTGGATATCATGTTATTGGCTGAAGATCCTAGGTAGATTCAGTCT
Source organism: Bubalus kerabau (assembly GCF_029407905.1). Classification (NCBI taxonomy): domain Eukaryota; kingdom Metazoa; phylum Chordata; class Mammalia; order Artiodactyla; family Bovidae; genus Bubalus; species Bubalus kerabau. The sequence goes on along the minus strand of NC_073635.1, from coordinate 2,365,749 downwards.
ACCTAGGATAGGTAGACTGATAACAATATGAAGATTCAGTCATATTGTTAATAAATTCCTCTCTGGAGGAGTATGTTATCCTTGAAACTTAGTTTCAAAAAGCAGTACCTTGGGTTATACTCCGTTAAAAGACATTGAGAAGATTTTTGCTTAGACACTGAGTTGAGTTGGGCTGGGTAATTAGTGGGAGACTGGCCTGGTGTTCTTTCTTGAGTTGAATACTTTGATAGTTGTTGGAATAAAAGTGAAGATATATCATGAGAGCTTTCAGCTCTGAATAAAGGAAATCTTCCTGTTAGCTGACAAAAGCTTTTTTAGGAAACTGAAAAAGTTTTCAAAGTGGTGGCAGCAAGTGCTCATACTATGCAGCTCTCCCTATAGGGGACTCATTTTAATAAGCAACTTGCTCTGCTGGGGACACACATAAGAGCTGGCTACTCAGCGTTCTGGGCAGCCACAGTAGTTGTAAACTACCCAAGGGAGAACTTGAGACACGTAAGAGGGCTGAAAGACCTAGAGAAATTAAGCTCACAAATAGCACATTGGTGTACGACATGGTCATCACTAGCAATTTATCTTGACAAACTGACGTTGGAATGGGGAAAAAAGGTTTCAAAACAAAAGGAACAACAGATTGCCACCGTCCAACTAATATTCCAGCCAGGCTTTCATTAAGTACAAACGTTACACTTACAAGGAAATTTTGCAAGTTAGCTTCAGAAAACATCTTTTCAGAATGCTGACCTTAAAGAAATAAGAACCCTGTGTTTATCTCCCTGTGTCTTTGAGATGTAGATGTTCTAACTGATCTTAGGCATTGTTTTATTTTGTTGTTTTTCCTTTTTCAGTGTTTTGAGGGCTTTATCTCTGCCATCCAGAAGGTACACATATGGTGTACATTTGGCCACCAGTTATGTAGACTGGGATTCTGAGCAGGGCTTTTTCTGTCTGTGCCAACTCACAGAGGTCTTTGTCACATTGCCTTTTGTTGCATTGTCCTGTATATATTCTTAGTTTGGAAGAGTGAGCTTTCCAGATCTTCTGAAGACTGCACTCTTTTGTGAGGATGCCACTTCTGTCTTATTGGTTTGAGCTGCTATTCAGATATATCATCATTGACCAGGTGAAGGAGCCCTTTAATTGAAAAAAAATCTAAATTGGTAAATTTTTAGAAAGCTCTCACTAGAAATAACTGTTTATTGTTATCTGTTGGTGAAAAAAGCAATTAGAAGAACATCTATATTCATATATATCAAGGGAAGGTTTCATGCAAGAATGGGCATGATAAAGGGCAGAAACAGTAAGGACCTAACAGAAGCAGAAGAGATTAAGAAGAAATAGCAAGAATACATAGAAGAACTATACAAAAAAGATTTTAATGACACAGATAACCATGATGCTGTGCTCACTCACTTAGAGCCAGACATCTTGGAGTGTCAAGTCAAGTGGACCTTAGGGAGCATTACTACCAACAAAGCCAGTGATATTATGGAATTCAGCTAGGCTATTTAAAATCCTAAAAGATGATGTTGGTAAAGTGCTGCACTCAATACCTTGGCAAATTTGGAAAACTCAGCAATGGCCTCAGGAATGTAAAATGTCAGTTTTCATCCCAGTGCCAAATAAGGGTAATGCCAAAGAAGGTTCTGAATATTGTACAATTGCATTCATTTTACATGCAAGCAAGGTTATGCTCAAAATCCTTCAAGATAGGCTTTAGCAGTATGTGAACTGAGAATGTCCAGATGTGCAAGCTGACTTTAGAAAAGTCAGGGGAACCAGAAATCAAATTGCCAACATTCATTTGATAATAGAGAGAGCAAAAGAATTCCAGAAAAACATCTATTTCTGCTTCATTGACTACTTGAAAGCCTTTGACTATGTGGATCACAAAACAAAAACAAACAAACATGGAAAATTCTTAGAGATGGGAATGCCAGACCACCATACCTGTCTCCTGAGAAACCTGTAAATTGGGAAAGGAAAACGACAAGGCTGCATATTCCCCCTGCGTATTTAACTTCTATACAGAGTACACCATGGGAAATGCCAGGCTGGATGACTCACAAGCTGGAGACAAGATTGCCAGGAGAAATATCAGCAACCTCAAATATGCAGGTGATACCACTCTAATGCCATAAAGTGAACAGGAACTAAAGAGCTTCTTGATGAGGGTGAAAGAGGGGCATGAAAAATCTGGCTTAAAACTCAACATTCAGAAAACTAAGATCATGCATCCAATTCCAACACTTCAAGGCATATAGAAGGGGAAAAAGTGGAAGCAGTGACAGATTTTACTTTTTAGGGCTCCAAAATCACTGTGGATGGTGATTGTAGCCATGAAAAGATGCTTACTCCTTGGAAGGAAAGCTATGATAAACCTAGACAGTGTTTCAAAAGCAGAGATACCAATTTGCCCACAAAGGTCCACATAGTCAAAGCTATAGTTTTTCCAGTAGTCATGTATGGATGTGAGAGTTGGACTATGAAGAAGGCTTAGCGCTGAAGAATTGATGCTTTTGAATTGTTGTGCTAGAGAAGACTGTAGAGAGTCCCTTAGAGTGCAAGAAGATCCAACCAGTCAATCCTAGAAGAAATCAACACTGAATTTCATTAGAAGGACTGTTGCTGAAGCTGAAGCTCCAATAATTTGCCATTTGATATGAAGAGCTGACTCATTGAAAAAGTCCCTGATGCTAGAAAGATTTGAAGGCAAAAAGAGAAGGGGATGGCAGAGGATGAGATTGTTAGATAGCATCACTGACTCAATGGACATGAGTTTAAGCAAACTTCAGGAGATAGTGAAGGACAGGGAAGCCTGGCATGCATGGGGTAACAAAGAGTCAGTGACTGAACAACAACAATAATTATATATGATGTTATATTATATATATTCCATAGTGTATACATACAGCAATTATATACAAATATTGTTATATTGCATACAGTATATATATACAATAATATATCAATATGTGAGTATTATATTATAATATTAATATATAATATAATAAACATTATATTCAGTTCAGTTCAGTTCAGTCGCTCAGTCGTGTCTGACTCTCTGTGACCCCAGGAATTGCAGCATGCCAGGCCTCCCTGTTCATCACCAACTCCCGGAGTTCACTCAAACTCACATCCATCGAGTCGGTGATGCCATCCAGCCATCTCATCCTGTGTCATCCCCTTTTCCTCCTGCCCCCAATCCCTCCCAGCATCAGAGTCTTTTCCAATGAGTCAACTCTTCACATGAGGTGGCCAAAGTATTGGAGTTTCAGCTTTAGCATCATTCCTTCCAAAGAACACCCAGGACTGATCTCCTTTAGGATGGACTGGTTGGATCTCCTTGCAGTCCAAGGGACTCTCAAGAGTCTTCTTCAGCACCACAGTTCAAAAGCATCAATTCTTCGGTGCTCAGCTTTCTTCACATTATATTACATATCTTATATATTATAAGGTAATGTATGTTAATATCTAAATATTATATATATTTAATATATGTATTATATATTATTCATGGGGTCACAAAGAGCCAAACATATATATAATATATATATACATATAATATATGTATATATATAATATATGTATATATATAATATAGGAGCTTCCCTGGTAGCTCAGACAGTAAAAAAATCTGCCTGCAATGCAGGAGACCCTGGTTTGATTCCTGAGTCTGGAAGATCCCCTGGAGGAGGAAATGGCAACCCAGTCCAGTATTCTTGCCTGGAGAATTCCACGGACAGAGAAACATGGCAGGCTACAGTCCATGGTGTTCCAAAGAGTTGGACATGACTGGGCAATTAACACACACACACACATGCATGTATATATGTACAAATACATATATAAATTATAAGTAAATCATATATTATATATCCTATGCTATATATTATATATCCTATTCTGTATACATTACATATCATATTGTTGTCAGTCTCTAAGATCTGTGCAACTCTTTGTTACTCCACAAGCTGCAGCATATCAGGCTCTTCTGTCCTTCACTATCTCCTAGAGTTGCTCAAACTCTTGTCAAGTTGGTGATGCTATCTAATCATGTCATCCTCTCATCTTCCAATATTATATCTTTTTGCCTTTTCATTCTGTCCATGGGGTTCTCCAGGCAAGAATCCTGCAATGAGTTGCCATTCCCTCATCCAGTGGACCTTTCTCAGAACTCTTCACTATGATCTGTCCATCTTAGATGGTCCTGCATGGCTTGGCTCAAAGCTTCTTTGAGCTATGCAAGTCCCTTTGCCATGACAAGGCTGTGATCCATGAAGGGGATCAATAATGTTCAGTTCAGTTCAGTTCAGTCCCTCAGTCATGTCTGACTCTTTGTGACCCCATGAATCGCAGCATGCTAGGCCTCCCTGTCCATCATCAACTCCGGGAGTTCACTCAAACTCATGTCCATTGAGTCGGTGATGCCATCCAGCCATCTCACCCTCTGTCGTCCCCTTCTTCTCCTGCCCTTAATCCCTCCCAGCATCAGAGTCTTTTCCAATGAGTCAACTCTTCACATGAGGTGGCCAAAGTATTGGAGTTTCAACTTCAGCATCAGTCCTTCCAATGAACACCCAGGACTGATCTCCTTTAGGATGGACTGGTTGGATCTCCTTGCAGTCCAAGGGACTCTCAAGAGTCTTCTCCAGCACCACAGTTCAAAAGCATCAATATTTTGGCGCTCAGCTTTCTTCACAATACAACTCTCACATCCATGCATGACCACTGGAAAAACCGTAGCCTTGATTAGACGGACCTTTGTTGGCAAAGTGATGTCTCTGCTTTTGAATATGCTATCTAGGTTGGTCATAAATTTCCTTCCAAGGAGCAAGCATCTTTTAATTTCATGGCTGCAGTCACCATCTGCAGTGATTTTGGAGCCCCTGAAAATAAAGTCTGATACTGTTTCCACTGTTTCCCCATCTATTTCCCATGAAGTGATGGGACCAGATGCCATGATCTTCGTTTTCTGAATGTTGAGCTTTAAGCCAACTTTTTCACTCTCCTCTTTCACTTTCATCAAGAGGCTTTTCAGTTCCTCTTCACTTTCTGCCATAAGGGTGGTGTAATCTGCATATCTGAGGTTATTGATATTTCTCCTGGCAATCTTGTGCTTCCAGCTCATGCTTCTTCCAGCTCAGCGTTTCTCATGATGTACTCTGCATAGAAGTTAAATAAGCAGGGTGACAATATACAGCCTTGACGTACTCCTTTTCCTATTTGGAACCAGTCTGTTGTTTCATGTCCAGTTCTAACTGTTGCTTCCTGACCTGCATACAGATTTCTCAAGAGGCAGGTCAGGTGGTATTCTGGTATTCTCATCTCTTTCAATAATGTTAATGATGGCTAAATGTCTAGATGCAGTCAATCATATATATATATATATATATATATATATATATATATATATATATAAAACTACATAGAATAATTTTAATAGTGCAACTCTATATATGTGAAGGAACAATGAGGGGAAACATTTCCTGAATCATCGTAGACCAGTAAAACAGGTGATCCAGAGAATTTTAGATTACCAACAGGGTCTAATCCAAAAAATTCACACTTGAGTGGCCTCTCACCAGAATATTTGCCTGATCTAGGAATGAGCTTTCTTAGCACCATGGGACAAAATGGTCATGAAATTCCTCCCAAATGTTGGCTGAATTTATGATCAAGAGGAGGCACTGTGAACTAAGAATGGTAAATGCCATTTCAGTAAGCAAGATATTATGGTCATAAAGCCAGCAGCCACTGCAGCTGCACTCAACAGTGAACACAGAGGGGAATTCAGGATGGAGAAAAACAGGATACTGCCCCTAGTTAAGATGCAGTTATGATTTAAATAAGCCCAGTCTCTTGCCTCTTTCCATACATAGAAAGGCACTAAAATTATTCATTGAGATGTCTGTTTTTTATTTTTTTTCCATGATTAGTGGTAATCTTTGATGTTCCCCCCTCTCTCTCTCTCTCTCTTTTTTTCCCAGTAAAAACTTCTATATATCCTGGCTCCTCCCTTACCTCTTTTAACAACTCCTAAGAGCTGTCTCAGAGGCTATATCCTGGGCTTAAATTTTAAGCCAGCCAAATAAAATGTTATTTTCAAATTTTAGGTGGTACATTTCTCCATTTGACAAACCTTTTGGTGTTTATAAGCCCCTGGCTCTTTCTGTTCCCTGGAACCCTCTTTAAGTTTTACCTGAATCTGTGTCTCCTGAGTTACAATCCTTAGGACCCCAAATAAACTCTTTTCTTATTTGCAGTTTCCTGCATAGTGCTTTTGGTTGACAGTATAGGGAAAAACTTATGGAAACACTTCTGTAGCTTCATAATTTTACCAATCCTAATGATTTTACAAATCCTAATTTTACCAATCCTGATACATCTATTATATCATATTTAACTGGCTTATTTTCTGTAGGTTGTCACATGTATTGAAATAATAACTATACAAAAAAGCATGATGGAATGAATGTTTATTTTGCTCTAAGATGCAATTTGAGATATGGGCTTTTTTTTCTACAAAATACAATGTTTAATGGGCTTCGCTCATGTTAAAGTCCTTTAAGGGACCAGAACCTGGTGGTCCGGAGTTGATGGTAAGAAAGTAAAGGAGAGAAAGAGGCTGATATTCCTTGGCTTATGCAGAAAACCAATAAAGTTCCTGACACGGGGCTTGCTCTGTTCATGGAGGCCTCAGGAGCCCTCTTGATGGGGTGAAGGTGCAGAGCACCTTCTCGGGAGGGTCTTAGAAGCCTGGGCAGGAAAGTGAACTCAGAGGGCCTCTGCACTCCAAAGAAATAGCCTGAGAGGGGGAGAGAGAGAGAGAGAGAGAGAGAAAGAGAGAGAAAGAAAGACATGGGGACCAAAGCTCTGATGGAGCAAAGGTGTTTTAATCAACATGGTGTAGGCATATATACTGTAGTTATTCTCAGCAAAGATAAAGATTAGAATTCCAGACTTACAAAGCATAAGTGATCCATATTAAAGAGAGAGAGAGTTGTAAATAATCACTTTTACTGTATGGTTCACAAGAAGGAAGAGGGTACTTATCACGATGTGTGTTAAAGTACTGAAAAACTAACAAAGGAAATGCCTGGATTCCTCAGCCCCAGGAGAGACTTGCCTCTCCTCTTAATTCCTGAATATTCAGGAATTAATAGGGAACAGAGGATTCCTGACAGATCCAAAACAGCACACAGGAAGCCTCCTGTTAAATGCTTCCTGACACCCACATAGCTCAGTCCGTAAAGAATCTGCCTGCAATGCAGGAGACCTCTCATTCAATTCCTGGGTCAGGAAGATCCCCTGGAGAAGGAAATGGCAATCCACTCCAGTATTCTTGCCTGGAAAATCCCATAGACAGAGGAGCCTGGTGGGCTACAGTCCATGGGTTGCAAGAGTCAGACATGACTTAGCGACTAAACCACGACCACCACAATGTTTAATGATGTATATGAAATAGGATTTTTCAAGAAAATATTGGTCTAAAACTCCTTATGTATAATTTTGAAATTAAAAAACTCTCTGAAAAGTTTGTTGATAAATTTGTGACAAACTTTTTTGGCAGCAAAACCTCACCAGAAATGACATGAAGTTTAACATAGAACTTACTTATCCCACTTAGTGTCAATATTCATATTTCATGGCAGAAATATTAATATTTGATATTCATGCTGCCTCTGTAAAAAAATTAATACAGTAAAGACCTCAGTTAAATAGACTTGAAAAACCAGAAGGGGGAGCTCTCACACCCTGCAACAATAGCAGAGCCCATAAAGAAGAGAGTCATTTTTTTTCCTGGCAAAGACTTAGCCACAGAAAAGCTGAGTACTTTTTGTTTAGTATAACCCTCTTGAGTTCCCTTTTCTCTATGAAAGCATTCCTCTTTCCTGTCAGGACTTGTAGGAGGCTCACCATGATCACAGACCTTGAATTGCATCCCTTTGATCCTGAATAAACCAGTCTTTGCTGGAGAAATATCTGGCAGTCTATTATTTTAGGTCAGAATTTCATATACCATTTGAGGTGTCATGTAATACAGTAGTCTGTTACTTTACTAGCATCTAAAAAAATTCTGAATTCAAAACATATCTGACCCATAATGTTTCAGGTAAATTATTTTGGGCATAGTTTTATCACAGTTACTCTTGAATGTGGGAAAATTTTAATATAATTTGTCAGGCAACACTGATATGTGTGTGTGTCCTTTTAAAAATTAATGTAAATATTTTCCCCACAATTGTGAAAACATTAGAAGCATTTTTCACATGCTGTTACTATATGAGATACAGATATATTATCTATCAAAGATATCCCTTTTTTTCAGAACTCATAATTCTGAATCCTCTACCAAAATTGCCATACTTATTCAAGTGCTGTACTTGATATGCCACGTGTGTTCAAGAAAGAGCACTTGACTAGGTCTTCATCCTAGGATCTTTTGCTCTACCTCCATTTATATTCCAGTGAATTATTTGGACTATGAATAATGTCCTGTAGGGCCACCCAAGATGGACAGGTCATGGTGGAGAGTTCTGACAAAACGTGGTCCACTGGAGAAGGGAATGGCAAACCACTTCAGTATTCTTGCCTTGAGAACCCCATGAACAGTATGAAAAGGCAAAAAGATAGGACACTGAAAGATGAACTCCCAGGTCGGTAGGTGCCCAATATGCTACTGGAGATCAGTGGAGAAATAACTCCAGAAAGAATGAAGGGATAGGGCCAAAGCAAAAACAATGCCCAGTTGTGGATGTGACTGGTGATGGAAGTAAAGTCCAATGCTGTAAAGAACAACATTGTGTAGGAACCTGAAATGTTAGGTCCATGAATCAAGATAAATTGGAAGTGACCAAATAGGAGATGGCAAGAGTGAACATGGACATTTTAGGAACCAGTGAACTAAAATGGACCAGAATGGGTGAACTTAATTCAGATGACCATTATATCTACTATGGACAAGAATCCTTTAGAGGAAATGGAGTAGCCCTCATAGTCAACAAAAGAGTCCAAAATGCAGTACTTGGGTGCAATCTCCAAAATGACAGAATGATCTCTGTTTATTTCCAAGGCAAACCATTCAACATCACAGTAATCCAAGTCCATGCCCCAACCACCAATGCTGAGAAGCTGAAGTTGAATGGTTCCATGAAGACCTACAAGGCCTTCTAGAACTAACACCAAAAAAAAAAAAAAAAAAAAAAAAAAAAGGATGTCCTTTTCATCATAGGGACTGGAACACAAAAGTAGGAAGTCTAGAGATACCTGGAATAACAGCCAAGTTTGGCCTTGGAGAAGGAAATGGCAACCCATTCCAGTACTCTTGCCTAGAAAAATCCAATAGATGGAGGAGCCTAGTAGGCTTCAGTCCATGGAGTCACAAAGATCACAACAAATCAGAAACAACTGAGCGACTTCACTTTTTTTCTTTCTTGACCTTGGAGTACAAAATTAAGCAGGTCAAAGGCTAACAGAGTTTTTCCAAGAGAATGCAGTGGTCATAGAAAACACTGTCTATAAACAACACAAAAGCTGACTCTACACATGGACATCACCAGACAGTCAATATCGAAATCAGATTGATTATATTCTTTGCAGCCGAAGATGGAGAAACTCTATACAGTCAGAAAAAAGAAGACCAGGATCTGACTGTGACTCAGATCATGAACTCCTTATTGCAAAAAATTATTTGGACAACCTAGAAGAAAACTCAGTGTACTTGTAAGTCTCAGCAGTAGAGTGAAACTTGGTAGAAGACCCTTTATAGTGTAGCAGAACTGGTTGGTTATAGTGGAAGTTCATAGAATACACCTTAGTCGGGGAGTACAGCTTTGGAGATGGCAGTTGGAAGTTTGAATCTCATGTCCACTACTTCCTGATGAGACATTGTTCACAGATGAGCCTCAATTCAGGGGGCATGATAATCATACTCACCTGAGAGGTTGGTTGTGAGACTTAGTAGAAACAGATATATATCAGACGGTAACTGCTCTTGTTCAGTCTAATCATCCAGTGTCTGACATTTTTAAAAATTGAGGTATAGCTGATATAACATTATATTAGCTTCTGTTAACTGATATAACATATGTTAGCAAAACACAATGATTTGCTATTTGTACATATTACAAAGAACACGTCTAAGTCACACCCATTACCTTCTTTTTCTAGTGATGAGAACTTTAAAAAATTTCTCTTACTACTTTCAAATATACAATACATTATTAACTATAGTCACTATGGTGGACATTAAACCTCCATAACTTCTTCATTTTATAACTAGAAGTTTGTACCTTTTGACCAACTTTGTCCATCTAATCCCTTCCCCCTCACCCCCCATTTCTTGCAACCACTGATATATTCTCTGTATCTATAAGCTTGCTTTTTCTTTTTTCTAGATTCCACATATAAGATAATATCCAAGCAGTGCCTGGCATTCTTGGCTCTAAACTGAGTTCTCTCACATGCTCAATATCAATGATGCCACATATGTGAAAACTGTCCCCTACTTAGCGACCACAGGATTTCTCTTCCCTCTCAAATCTACTGCCTGTCATACTTTATGCTCCAAGGACTCACATGTTGCCACTTACTCCCAGTCCTTTACTGCCTGAATATTCTACATGTTTTCTACTGCTAGTTTCAATTTTCTGCTCTGTGTCTTCACTCATTGAGTGTCCTTATCTTTTTTCTCCCTAGTGAGGGTCAAAAGAAGAACTAATAAAGTTTATTGAATAAATTTCAGGAGAAAAGTCTTAATTCTGCTTTATAAGCCAAAATAAAAATTCTCAAAGTGTACTGTTCTATAGTACAATTTAATAAATAGTAAGGCAGTCGTTGACAGGTTTTTAAAGTACTAAACAGCAACTTTTGTCTTTTGAGAATTCATTTAACTAGCACTTTCTAACAATATATGAAAAACGATTTTATTTTTAAACTCATGCAATTTCACTTAAAATTATGATTTTTTAAATGCACTGTTCTAAAGTGGCTAAATGCAATTTAGTTTCTTATAAACTCTAATTATATTTTAAGGAATATAGAGGCAAAAATAAATTTTAATTTCCATACTTTCTGTAAAATCAATTAAAAAATACCATAGAAAATTATGGAGATATACACTTGTGTATAGAGACCAAAATCTTGCTCTACAGCTAAAGGTTGAAACCCTAGTTTTCCAACTAACATTGTTGTTTTAGTAAGAATAAGAGAAGTGCTAGTGAATCCATTTATCCATCCATCCATCCATCATTTTATTCATTCAGTCACTAGTTAAAACTTAGCTTACTTTTTTTTTCCAGTTTTATTTATTTTATTTTATTTTTTTAATTTTATTTTATTTTTAAACTTTACATAATTGTATTAGTTTTGCCAAATATCAAAATGAATCCGCCACAGGTATACATGTGTTCCCCATCCTGAACCCTCCTCCCTCCTCCCTCCCCATACCATCCCTCTGGGTCGTCCCAGTGCACCAGCCCCAAGCATCCAGTATCGTGCATCGAACCTGGACTGGCAACTTGTTTCATGCATGATATTTTACATGTTTCAATGCCATTCTCCCAAATCTTCCCACCCTCTCCCTCTCCCACAGAGTCCATAAGACTGTTCTATACATCAGTGTCTCTTTTGCTGTCTTGTACACAGGGTTATTGTTACCATCTTTCTAAATTCCATATATATGTGTTAGTATACTGTATTGGTGTTTTTCTTTCTGGCTTACTTCACTCTATATAATAGGCTCCAGTTGCATCCACCTCATTAGAACTGATTCAAATGTATTCTTTTTAATGGCTGAGTAATACTCCATTGTGTATATGTACCACAGCTTACTTTTAAGACTGCTAGATTATAAAAGAATTAACATTATGAGACTATCCTTACAAAGTTTAAGAAAGGAGATGAGGTATGGTGCAATTGAGGAAGAATAGATTTCTTAGAACTTGGTGGTAGCAACTGGAAAGTTAGAGGAGGCAGTAGGACAGAAAAACAAAAAAACAAAAAAAAACCATGGGCTTTGAAACTAGAAAACCTGAGTTAAATCCTGTGGTACTCTTTACTATTTGTGTGATCCAGGGCAACCTGCTTAAACTCTCCAGCATTACTTACTTTGTCTGTAAAATGGGAGATATAGATTTACCTCACAAGTTTGTTCTGAAGGTTAATTAAATTAAAATAAGCAAATCACAGTACTTTGTATATACTGTCTCAATAAATTCCATTTCTACCCCACTCATCTGATTTTTTTAGTTCTGATCTATTTTGTTTTAAATATCTAGCTCTCTGGATTAATTCCTTTATTGAGTCATTTAAGCATTCATTGTTTAAACATATAATATGCCTAGCACTGTGATAGGTGCTGGGAATCCAAGGATAAATAATTTGAAATCATTCCTGCTGGTTATAATTACTTACTAGAGGACAAAGACCAATAAATAAATCAATATTGTAGAGGGTAATAGAAGAGTAGAACTGTGTTGGGATCCAGAAGAGATCACATTGCCCCTGTATGGAAGGTGGGGCGGGTATATGTGGCTGCCTTGGCAACTGCTACTCCATAAATGTCTCCAAATGGAGACTTTCTTCAATCAAGTAGTCCTAGCACTTCTTTAGACACCCTCCCATTTATTAGGCCCCAGTGAAAAGTGAAAAAGAAGTCCCAATGCTGACAACAGGGGGTGGTAGAATTGCAAAGTCCAAGTCAGTTCAGTTCAGTTCAGTTCAATCGTTCAGTCGTGTCCGACTCTTTGCGACCTCATGAACTGCAGCATGCCAGGCATCCCTGTCCATCACCAACTCCTGAAGTCCACACAAACCCATGTCCATTCTGTTGGTGATGCCATCCAACCATCTCATCCTCTGTTTCCCCTTCTCCTCCTGCCCTCAATCTTTCCCAGCATCAGGGTCTTTTCCAATGAGTCAGCTCTCTGCACCAGGTGGCCAAAGTATTGGAGTTTCAGCTTCAACATCAGTCCCTCCAATGAACACCCAGGACTGATCTCCTTTAGGATGGACTGGTTGGATCTCCCTGCAGTCCAAGGGACTCTCAAGAGTCTTCTCCAACACCACAGTTCAAAAGCATCAATTCTTCGGCACTCAGCTTTCTTTATAGTCCACTCTCACATCCATACATGACTACTGTAAAACGATAGCCTTGACTAAATGGACCTTTATTGACAAAGTAATGTCTCTGCCTTTTAATATGCTGTCTAGGTTGGTCATAACTTTCCTTCCAAGGAGTAAGCATCTTTTAATTTCATGACTGGAATTACCATCCACAGTAATTTGGGACCCAGAAAAATAAAGATTTGGAGCCTAGAAAAATAAAGTCAGCCACTGTTGCCACTGTTTCCCCATCTATTTCCCATGAAGTGATGGGACAAGATGCCATGATCTTAGTTTTCTGAATGTTGAGCTTTAAGCCAACTTTTTCACTCTTCTCTTTCACTTTCATCAAGAGGCTCTTTAGTTCTTCTTCACTTTCTGCCATAAGGGGGGTGTCATCTGTACATCTGAGGTTATTGATATTTCTCCCAGCAATCTTGATTCCAGCTTGTGCTTTCTCTAGCCCAGCATTTCTCATGATGTACTCTGCATAGAAGTTAAATAAGCAGGGTGACAATATACAGCCTTGACGTACTCTGTTTCCTATTTGGAGCTAGTCTGTTGTCCCATGTCCAGTTCTAACTCTTGCTTCCTGACCTGTATACAGGTTTCTCAAGAAGTAGGTCAGGTGGTCTGGTATTCCCATCTCTTTCAGAATTTTCCACAGTTTATTGTGACACATGCAGTCAAAGGCTTTGGCATAGTCAATAAAGCAGAAATAGATGTTTTTCTGGAACTCTTTTGCTTTTTCGATAATCCAGCAAATGTTGGCAATTTGATCTCTGGTTCCTCTGCCTTTTCTAAAACCAGCTTGAACATCTGGAAGTTCACAGTTCACATATTGCTGAAGCCTGGCTTGGATAATTTTGAGCATTACTTTACTAGTGTGTGAGATGAGTGCAATTGTGCAGTAGTTTGAACATTCTTTGGCATTGCCTTTCTTTGGGATTGGAATGAAAACTGACCTTTTCCAGTCCTGTGGCCACTGCTGAGTTTTCCAAATTTGCTGACATATTGAATGCAGCACTTTCACAGCATCATCTTTTAGAATTTGAAATAGCTCAACTGGAATTCCATCACCTCCACTAGCTTAGTTTGTAGTGATGCTTCCTAAGGCCCACCTGACTTCACATTCCAGGATGTCCGGCTCTAGGTGAGTGGGAGTCATCACACCTTCGTGATTATCTGGGTCATGAAGATCTTTTTTGTACAGTTCTTCTGTGTATTCTTGCCACCTCTTCTTAATATCTTCTGCTTCTGTTAGGCCCATACAATTTTTGTCCTTTATGAGCTCATCTTTGCATGAAATGTTCCCTTGGTATCTCTAAGTTTCTTGAAGAGATCTCCAGTCTTTCCCATTCTATTGTTTTCCTCTATTTCTTTGCACTGATTGCTGAGGAAGGCTTTCTTATCTCTCCTTGCTATTCTTTGGAACTCTGCATTCGAATGGGTATATCTTTCCTTTTCTTCTTTGCTTTTCACTTCTCTTCTTTTCACAGCTATTTGTAAGGCCTCCTCAGACAACCATTTTGGTTTTTTGCATTTCTCTTTCTTGGTGATGGTCTTGATCCCTGTCTCCTGTACAATGTCATGAACCTCCGTCCATAGTTCGTCAGGCACTCTGTCTGTCAGATCTAGTCTCTTAAATCTATTTCTCTCTTCCACTGTATAGTCATAAAGGATTTGATTTAGGTTATACCTGAATGGTCTAGTGGTTTTCCCCACTTTCTTCAATTTAAGTCTGAATTTGGCAATAAGGTGTTCATGATCTGAACCATAGTCCGCTCCTGGTCTTGTTTTTGCTGACTGTGTAGAGCTTCTCCATCTTTGGCTGCAAAGGATATAATTAATCTGATTTCGGTGTTGACCATCTGGTGATGTCCATGTGTAAAGTCTTTTCCTGGGTTGTTGGAAGACGGTGTTTGCTATGACCAGTGCTTGGGTCATAAAGTCCAAGTGCTTGGGTGCAAATCTATGTTTCATCTTTTATTAACTGTGTGCCCTTCAGTTCAGTTCAGTCATTTAGTCATGTTCGACTCTTTGTGATCCTATGAATCGCAGCACGCCAGGCCTCCCTGTCCATCACCAACTCCTGGAGTTCACTCAGACTCACGTCTATCGAGTCAGTGATGCCATCCAGCCATCTCATCCTCTGTCATCCCCTTCTCCTCCTGCCCCCAATCCCTCCCAGCATCAGAGTCTTTTCCAATGAGTCAACTCTTCACATGAGGTGGCCAAATTACTGGATTTTCAGCCTTAGCATCATTCATTCCAAAGAAATCCCAGGGCTGATGTCCTTCAGAATGGACTGGTTGGATCTCCTTGCACTCCAAGGGACTCTCAAGAGTCTTCTCCAACACCACAGTTCAAAAAGATCAATTCTTCGGTGCTCAGCTTTCTTCACAGTCCAACTCTCACATCCATACATGACCACTGGAAAAACCATAGCCTTGACTAGGTGGACCTTTGTTGGCAAAGTAATGTCTCTGCTTTTGAATATGCTATCTAGGTTGGTCATAACTTTTCTTCCAAGGAGTAAGCGTCTTTTAATTTCATGGCTGCAGTCACCATCTGCAGTGATTTTGGACCCCCTGAAAATAAAGTCTGACACAGTTTCCACTGTTTCCCCATCTATTTCCCATGAAGTGATGGGACCAGATGCCATGATCTTCATTTTCTGAATGTTGAGCTTTAAGCCAACTTTTTCACTCTCCTCTTTCACCTTCATCAAGAGGCTTTTCAGTTCCTCTTCACTTTCTGCCATAAGGGTGGTGTCATCTGCATATCTGAGGTTATTGATATTTCTCCCGGCAATCTTGATTCCAGCTTGTGCTTCTTCCAGCCCAGCGTTTCTCATGACGTACTCTGCATAGAAGTTAAATAAGCAGGGTGACAGTATACAGACTTGTCGTACTCCTTTTCCTATTTGGAACCAGTCTGTTGTTCCATGTCCAGATCTAACTGTTGCTTCCTGACCTCCATATAGGTTACTCAAGAGGCAGGTCAGGTGGTCTGGTATTCCCATCTCTTTCAGAATTTTCCACAGTTTATTGCGATCCACACGGTCAAAGGCTTTGGTGTGCACTTAGGTCGGTAATTAGACTCTCTGAGCATGTTTCCTCACCTGAGGATAACTGCACCTACCTCTCTTTCCACTAAATGAAAAAAAAAAAAAATTATGAGAAACATTGAACTCTGTTGTTGGCACATGTTAAATAGTCAATATTAGCTGCTAAGAATTCTTGTGAACATTAAATTATATGGTTTTCTTTTTAAAATATAATGTCAAAAATAAAAGACTCATTCAGCCCTGTTACTCATAAGTTCTCTGGGTTACCTGCCCTCCCTGTGTGACACACTACTACTTTCAGACAGTGGATTAGTTGCAGCAGCAAGAGGACCCATTTGGAAGGCTCTGCCATATGCTGTCCTTACAAACTCACCTGCAGAAAGTTACCCTGCAATAAAGTGGAAAGCCGGTCATACTCAGAATAGTTTGAAGAGCAGAAGACTCCATGAACGATGCCTCTCTGAAGGACATAGCTGTGTTTTATTTTATTTTTATTACATTTTAGCTGTTCCGGGTCTTCATTGCTGTGGAGGCTTTTCTCTAGTGTGGGGAGCGAGGGTTCCTCTTCGTCGTAGAGCACAGGCTCCAGGGCGCACGGGCTCCGGTCTTGCGGCTCCTGGGGGACAGCTCTAGTGTGCTGTCTCAGTAGTTGTGGCACACTGACTTAATTGCCCCACAGCATATGGAATCTTCCAGGATCACAGATGGAACCCGTGTGTCCTGTATTGGCAGGTGGATTTTTAACTGCTGAGCCATCATAGAAGCCCCCATAATTGTGTTTTCATTCAAAGTTTAGTTATGAATATTCTGAACACTATTTCCCGGAAGTCTCTATAATATACCATCTTTTACCACCTCATGTTAAGAGTTGACTCATTGGAAAAGACTCTGATGCTGGGAGGGATTAGGGGCAGGAGGAGAAGGGGACAACAGAGGATGAGATGGCTGGATGGCATCACTGACTCGATGGACGTGAGTCTGGGTGAACTCTGGGAGTTGGTGATGGACAGGGAGGCCTGGCATGCTGCGATTCATGGGGTCGCAAAGAGTCGGACACCACTGAGCGACTGATCTAATCTGATCTGAAGCTTAACTTTGTTTTTTATTTTCCCCTGCCTCTTGGCACGATGACTGATACATAAAAGATGTCCCCAAATGATGGTTAAATGTAAAAGTTAAGTTATAAATACAAAATGCAACCTGCACCTCAGCCATGCTCAGGAATAATTTATTTGAAAATAATTTTTAAAAATCACTTTTTAAGTTGCAGTATTAAATGCAGACATGTCATTCTCTGGTGCCAGCTGGTGTTCTGTTTCCTTGGCTTTGCTTTCCACATCTCCAGTGACCAGGACGTGGGCTCAGACACACACATACTTGTTCTTTGTTGTTTTAACAGCACCTGGTGCTGGTGGTTTGAGGTTTGGCTTTGGTTTTCCGTGTCACAGAGTCGACTCTGGGACTATAGTACCACTCTGAGCTCAGAGGAAACAGGGGACAGGGGCCAAAACCCGAACTCGTGCATAATCATCAGCTCGCTCCTCTCAGGAGCTCACACAATTCGTGGATGTGGAGAGGACTGGCACACCTTTTGGCTGTATTAGGCTGTAATTCATCTTCAGAACCGAAGGACTCCAAATGTAAAGGTCAGACTATTCGGAAGCTGCTTTGGCATCTGACAAAATAATTCTGTGTCCCAGGGCATCTATCAGCCCTCCAGGTGGACCTGAGCAACCCATTGAAAATTTCACGATCCCCGCCCCCGGAACATGGTTTTGAGTAGTATTGTATTATCCATTCTTACAGGCCATCAAATGCAGATGGGGCTTGATCCCACTCTCAAAGCAGAGGGAGGCTTTGGCTCATGTACTGATTGTAGTACTGGATCATGTACTGCTCACCGCCCCCATCCACCTTCCAACCTCCTGGGCGCAGGACCCAGGTGGGTCCCTGACAGGACAAGCTTTTCTTGGCACCGACAGCAAAGGCTTCCGGCGCTTTCCATTTGTCGCTTGACAAAGGCTGCAGCCGGTGTGCAGTTCAAGGGTCTGGCTTGACAGCACCATGTGCTGTGGGTTTGTGGTTTGCCTTCACTTGTTTTCGCCGTGTGTGGGAAGCTCTCCTGGGAAAGGAGGCCGCGCCTGGGCATGCCAGACTGCTCAGTGATCTTCCGCTGTGGGTCTGAGGCCAGCTCCTCCAGCACGGGGAGAGAGGCCAGGCTTTCTGAAGAGGCTTGCAACCTGCCAGCTATTTTCAAAGGCACTTTGGTGTATGTTCTCTTCTCCAATTCTCAAGTCTGAAGGTGACAAGTTGTTTTTCATTTATTATTTCTTTCCCTTCTTCTTTCTTTCTGCCATGGAATTGTGAGTCCCAATTTAGCATTTTCTGATTATATTCCCTTTGTCAAAGTTGCAACATAACCTTTCAGATCTGGCAGTATTACCTATTAACATCTCCTTATGAGTAAGTACTTGTTAATGGACTCCACTCCCCACTTCTCTCCCTGTTCAGGATTTTATTTCATCTAGAATATGTCTTTTATTAACATCAGAAATTTAATTATGTACATATTTGAAACCTGAACCCATTAAGTCTACAGATCCCTTGAAAATGCTGTTTGCTAGATGTGCAATCACAATGAATGTGCAAAATGGCATACAGTTAGCTTTTAAAGCTCCCCTTAAAACAGGCTGAGGGACTAGCTTTTTAAGAATAGAGAAAACTGAAGCAACTTAGCAGCAGCAGCAGACATTAGAAGAAACAAGGAAAATACATGAAATAAGTGAGGAATAGAATTAAGAGCATTATATTCAAAGGGAAGATACTGGAGAGAGAGAGAGACGTGAAAAGGAAGGAAGGAAACAGAGACTTTCTGGTGTGAACATGAGTGATTCCTCTTGCTAAGGAAGGCAGAGGCTGCTGGCTCTTCCTCCTATCTTGCATCTCCTGGGTCTTACCCATCCCAAGTCAGTGTGTACATAATCATGCCCTACTTGTGAGCATGTTTACCTTTATGTGTTTAATTTTATGCTTCAATTATCATCATGATTTATTCAGGTCTCTCCCACCGGACTACAGTCTTCTCAGGGGCAGGAATCATGACAAGTTTCTAGGATAGAAAGGGTTAGCTGTTGAGAGGGTAACGACGTCTGGTGGATATGACCACCCTTCAGAGGAGGACTTCTCTCCTGGCTGACAGTGCTGGCAGTCAGCTGCTTCAGCGCTCAGCCCATCTGAGACCACGGTCACGCCTGTCCTGGGTGGCCATCTCCAGTGACTGAGCCACCATCCTTGGTTGACTGGGGGATTCTGAAGGGCTGCTTTAGTTTTGGAGCTTGGCATGGCTAAGCTCTCAAGGGCCTGCATCACCACTGACTTCTCTCTGCGTCCACTTCTGTTTCCTCTCCTGACTTCCCCAGATGTGTGTGCCAAGGGCACTCACCAATGAAAGTATCTGTGTCCTGGAGAACTCAGCCTGCAATTACTTTTAGCTGAGGATACAAAATAATTAGGCTGTGGAGGTAGAGACTTTAGGGGGAAGTATTTTAATATTTTACATAGTGTGTGGTTTTAGAGGAGTATAACAAAAAAACAAAGTCTGGTAGAAAGAATCAAGGAGTCCCCAGACTTGGAGCTCTATTAAGAGCAGAGTGTGTGACCTTGGGATGGTCAGAGCATGCCCTGGGCCTTCCTCCTCTTCTTCAAAGGGAAGGAGTTGGAACAGAATATCCCCAAAGTTCCTCCCTTAGAAGCTACAACTTGGCTGTGAGCAGAGGGTTTTCAAAGATAACTTCAAAACTGTACACCCAGGTGCAAACCTGAAGGAAAAGAAAATGTACCATTCAGAGTTGGAGGCAGTGATGTAACATCCCGCTGAGACTGTCATTCTGACTACTCACAAATGTGTGTGAAGAAGAGATTCCTTTGATGGCTGCTTGTCTAGAGATAACAGACACCTTTCAAGAGGAGAGGAGAGAGGACGAAGAGGGCATGGACTGGCAGACAGTGGGAATTAGGATAGAAGCGCCATGGGAGAGTAAACCAGGTACTAGAAAACATAATCACTGACATTTAAAATGAAAAGATTGACAAGGAGAAACATTTTGTAGTCACGAAAGTAAAACTTACTGCAAATCAAGAAGTTTGGCCCCAAATGAAAGTTTGAATCTTATTCAGTTTATTTCATTTTGGTTGCAGGATCCTCTGGCTTATTGGTTAACTTTAATTAAAACAATCATCATTCACCAAATAATTAAATGCCTTCATTTATCAGCTAGGCTTCTTTGATGCTCTTGATAAAGAAACAAAATAACAAAAAATGAGTTTATGGTCAAGCTAGAGGATGTCTCACAGAGTAGAAGGCAAAGCTGAAACCAAGCAGGTCTCCAGGACAAGACTCATGGAAGTTCCAAGGGTCTAACAGCAAGAGAAAGGATTTCCTGGCATCCATGCTTCCAATGTTTGCACCCTGTGAAGATTTAACTTTCCAGGAAAGAAGGGAAAGTGACTGACTTGAGTCACTTCTCACACCTTTGCTGGAAGGATAGAACCCCTTGACTGAGACCTACTAGAATTGCATGCACTCTGGCAGGGGCCACTCCAAAGAAAGACAAGGATTTATAACCAAAAGAAAGGACAAAAGATGGATCCTTGGCCAGCAAAAGTTTCAGATGTCCTTCTGCCCCAGGTATTGCTCTAAGTGATGGCATATGTTGGTGAGAGGCATAGACATGAGCTCTGTTGGCAGGGAACATACAGTCTAGTAAGAAAGTATAATAGAGTATGATAGACACTGTTAGTTCACTACCACCATTCCCAGCCTAGTTTGTTGTTGCTGCTTTTTGCACACTTCTACTTGGAGAAGGAAATGGCAACCCACTCCAGTATTCTTGCCTAGAGAATCCCATGGACGGAGGAGCTTGGTGGGCTACAGTCCACAGGTCGCAAAGAGTCGGACACGACTGAGTGACTTCACTTCACCATTTAACAAATACTTTCCCAATAGCCAAGAGGCATAGTTTTGGCCAGTATGCATGAACAGAAGTCTGCAAAAGGTTTAAGGGGAAAAAAAAACCCCAAAACATTTGCTTTCTCTGATAAAAGGGACAAATGCACCTGGCACTGTCATTTTCTCTTTCTCCCACTTGAGATGTGATGTCTGATGCTATGGGAGCCATTTTGTGCCCTTGGAGATGAAACAAACATCAGTTAAAATAATGGAGAAGGAATGAGTAAGTCTAGAGCTTTAATAGCATCGTTAAGAGGCTTCTTGGTATTAGTATTTCACCTATTGCAGCTGAATGCATTTCTAACTGATATGCAGAGAACCTAATTTAACCGTGGAGCCTGGGATGGAATTTCCAAGGAAGTAAATGGGATATCAAGAGCTTATCTAAGTGGCAGATGGGAACTGGAAGGAAAGATGAGCATTTGTGGTGGTCTATGGATAAGAAAATCTGTACCCACTTCCTACATAATACCTATGGCCTAGATCAAGATAACTTTTCTCACTCTAGTCTTATTTTGCAGAATCCACCTTTACAGAATCCACCTTTGCAGAATTTCCTCCTTTACTCTAAACTTAGGGAAAACGTGGCCTTTTTTATTCAAGGAAGATCCCTCTACTGCAGTCTGATGCAATTCTCTCCCAACAATTCTAGGATTTTATTGATTGTTCTTTCTGTTTTTATAGTAGCCCCTCCTCTACAACCTCCATCCTTATAGTTTGCCAATATTCTCGTCTCTCTCACATTAAAAAAAAAAAAAAAAAAAAGCCTCTTCCATCTACTGCATTTTTGCCCCTTGGCAAGTTTACTCTGTCTTCTGTTTACCTCCTCCCTTCTCTCTGTACCTTACTGCCATTAGACAGCTCCTCTTCACCACTGCATAAAACTGTTCGGAGAAAGGTCACTGTCATTAGAAGGTAATTTCTAAGAGTGCAGGTACCTTCTCCATTTTGTTCTCCCCTGTGTGTGTCCCCAGAGTAGTGCCAGTTACATAATACCTGCTCAAGAAATGAATAAAATGAATAAATACCTTTCTAATCAACAAAGCAAAGAACTCTGCCTTTCTTATCTTACTAAACTTCTCAGTAGCCTTATCATTTCCGACTACTTTCACTTTCTTGGTTTTTGTAACAATTATTTTTCTTTAAAATTTTTGTTATAAAATTTAATAAATGAATATAAAAGTAAGAAAAATAAAATAATGAAGGCCTGGGTACCCATCACCCAGCTTCAACTTACAGCCGATCTTATTTCATCTAAACCTTCACTTACTCTCTCTGATATTAATTTGACACAATTTAGATATCATTTCATGCATACATATTTCAGTTTATATTGCCAAAAGAAAAGAAATATTAAAAAAAAACAGAACTGTAGTATCATCATTATACTAAAAACTAATGATAATTCCTTAGTATTGTCAGCATCATTCTTTCTTAATTTTATTTTTAACTCTTGAATTTTTTTTTTTTTTCAGATGGTGGGATACTCTTCTGTTTCTGGACCTTTTCTTACTGGTAAATTGGGGAGTTGGAGCCAGATATGGTCAGATTCCTCTACAATCTTTAAAGACATCAGTTTAAGGAGTTCCATATCACTGCCTGATGAAAAGGAAGCTCTCAGGGCAAGCTCTGCCTGCAGCTTATCCACCTCGGCCATGCCTGGGCAGGTTTGTTAAATTCAGGGTGAACTTTTAGGGAACTTATTTGTTTTGGTCAGTAATAAGCTGCTACTTTGATCTTTAGTCATCTGACTCCTGTGCTTGCCTCCCTGTCAGTTCTGAACTCAGAAGGAAGAATGATGTTAAGTCCCATCAACATAATGTTAATATTATTTAGAAACATTGTGGTAAGCACCAGATGAAAGAGCTAAATAGTTGAAAGTCATTGCTTCTGAGGAGGGGAGAAGGCATAGAAAGTGGGTGGGAGGCAAAGGACTTTTTTTTTACGGAAGCGTGTTATATGTGACTCTTTAAGGTATATACATGTCGTGTGTTGCTAAGTACAAAAATTGATGTAAAATATCATATCAAAACATATAAAAATTCAAAGCCCCCTCCTCACACCTGGCCTTACTTCTCTCAGGGAGGAAATCTAGGAGGCCTTCTTCTCTCCTTGCTCCGACCTAGGTGGTGTCCAGCCCTTGATGTGTCCTGTGCCCATCACCACTCTTGCATGCCCACCACTCTTGCCTTGGTCATTTCCCTAACTGTCTCTCTGCTGGACCATTGCATCATGTTCTCCATAAGTCATCTGTTATGGATTGAACTACATCCCCAGAAATTCCTGTGCTGAAGGTCCAACCCCCAGTACCTCAGATGTAACAGTATTTGGAGACTGAGCCTTTAAGGAGGTAAAGTTATATTTGTTGGCTGTAAGGGTTTCACCAGGGGAAGACTGTGTGAGGACAAAGAGAAGACCATCATCACAATCCATGAAGATGGGACTCAAAAGCAACAGTCCTGCTGACACCTTTGATCTCAGACTTCAAACCTCCAGCACTGTGAGAAAAGAAATTCCTGTTATTTAAGCTGCCCAGTGTGTGGCACTTTGTTATGGCAGTCATGACCAGCTAATACATCATCTCCCTTCCTTCCTTGGCCATGGTCTGATTCATCTTCCAAAACAATGTGAAAGGAAGCCTCCAGTGATGCATATCTAATCATTATTTCCCTGATTTTAAATCCTAAATGACTTCCTATCACTGCTAGTTAAAACCTGGTTCCTTAGCATGAGATGGAAAGTCCTCTCTTATCTTCTCTTGCCTGACTCTTCCTTTCTGAAGCTCCAGCCATAGTGAAGTACTTGTCCTCCTGAAGGTGTCACCTTAAGCTTTACTATCTCTGCAGGTGCATCTTTCTTTCCCAGAACACCTTCATTCTTATCACTCCTCTTGTCACTAATTTCAATCTCAGGTCAAGCCCCATTTCCTCTACGGAAGCTTCCCGCCAGACAGAATTGACCTTTTCTTTCCCTTATGTTCACTCTGGATGGTATATAGAATTCATCCTATATTTGTAGCATTTTTATTGCCATTATTTTATCTTATTCACCTAATCCTTAAAAGCAGAGACTATGTTGTGATGATGTACACTTACACTCAAGACTTAACATAATACCTGAAATATGCTAGGTGCTCAAAAAATGTTGACCAAATAAATGAATCTGTGAAGTTGAAATAATTATGTTAGTATAGCATACTTCAGGAAGTAATTCTCCTATAGTATATGCAGAAATTTTAAGCAATATAATTACAATGTAAGTAATTGTTTTTGAACTCTTAAAGATGAAATGATTGCTTAATGATGAGTTTGCACATACACTGATAACAAGTCATTTCTGACCCTTAAAATTCAGTTGGTTCTTCTTAAAACATGGAATCATGAAAATATATTGCTGAGAAAAATATTAGAGATGATCTGATCCAAACCTTTCTTTTTATCAACAAGGAAATTGAGACACAGACTGCACATCACCACACAGCCCCGTGCTACCACAGCAGGTCTCTTGATTCTCTGCCTGATACTCATCTGGCCTCTGATGAAAACAGAAACACTGCACTAGATTGGTCTGAAGGAAAGGGAATGTAAATGAATTAAGTGAAGGAAAAATGCCACCCAATTTACATTTATAAAAGTAATAGACTCAGACTCTTAAATTGTTTCTAAATAAAATATTGTGAGTGAACTTCATCCAATATTGATATATCCTTTGGCCATGGGGCATTTTTGAGTATTTATTTGATATTGTGAAATATTGCATTTGAATAATGTATAACAAGATGTTATCCAAATTGCCTTTGAATAATGTATAACAAGAAAGCTTTTCTTTATTCGTTTAATGCCTTATTTTCAAGAAACTACACCACAAGTGTCTTATGCACTTTGGGTTAGGTGTGGTTTGTTGGGTACATGCTTTTTCATTTAATCTTCACAGTTTGGACACCACAGTAATGGTTTGGGCCTTAAGAGTAGTACTCAATAAGCCAAGGGCCAACTTCACGACAAAGTAGCATATTTACATTATCTACCCATCCACCAGCACAATTTAGAAGCATCATCCTGGAAGTGAAGAATGAGTGAACTTGAAGTTGCATCTGTTGGTGGAATTCAGGCATTTCTGAACTTTTAGAGGAGTGTACAGGGCCAGTAGCCCACATGCTTGTATCTGCAGGCCTGTTGTGGGGCCATAGTGACAATAAGTGAAGTAAGTAAGTAAGTGAAGTCATTCAGTCTTGTCCGACCCTTTGCGACCCCATGGACTGTTGTCTACCAGGCTCCTCTGTCTACAGGATTTTCCAGGCAATAGTACTGGAGTGGATTGCCATTTCCTTCTCCAGCGGATCTTCCCAACTCAGGGATCTAACCCGGGTCTCCTGCATTGTAGACAGATGCTTTACCGTCTGAGCCACCAGGGAACAATGCATAGCCACAAATGAGAATTGGTGAGCATTCTCTCCATTGTTTCAAAACCACCTCAGCAAGGGCCTCAGAGGATGTACTTTGCTGCTTTGCAGATTCAAGAGATTTGTCTGTCCTTGGCACAGTCAGGGTGTCATTTTAATAGTTATGGGGCTGGCAGCAGGGGTGAGTGGGAGGTGCCGTCAAGAATCATTATGAACAACCATCAGCAGTGGAAAGACCTGAAATGACTATTCATGAACTCATGGGAAACACTCCTGAAGACTTGCTCAAATGACTGTGAAGACTTTCAAAGGGTACAAAAGGTCCTATGTTGGTACAGTAGGGTAGAACTCACTCAGTCATTAGCATATCTGTGCTGAGCACTCTTCTTAGGGTTGGAGATGCTTCAGTGAACAAAATTAGATTTATATTCTTGTGGAATTTACACACAATATTGGCAAGATGGAGATAATAAGTGCAATGGGTTGAACTGTGTTCCCTAAACTTTACATGCTGATCCCTAGTCTGATGGTATTTGACAATGGGCCTTTTAGGAGGTAATTATACTACACAAAATCATGAGAGTGGCGCCCCCATGATAGAATTAGTGCCCTTTAAGTAGAGACACCAGATGGATGGCTTCTTCTCTTTCCAGAACTGAGGACACAGCAAGAAGACAGTGGCCTTCAAGCCAGGAAGAGGGCCCTCACTTGGAATTTCCAGCCTCCAAAACTGTGAGAAATAAATTCTTGTTTTTCAAGTCACCTAGTCTATAGTATATTTTGTTATGGCAGCCCAAACTGATTAATACAATAAACAATAAATATAATATTGTCTAGTTTTCTAGGCAGTGATATGTGCAAAACATATTTTAAAGAGCAAAATAGTGAGATTCTGAGTGTATTTGTGGGGAAAGTAGGTGGTCAGACTATGAATCATTAAGAAGGGGATTATCTAAACAAAGAATTGGAGGAAGGAGGGAATTAGTCAAGCAGGCACCTGAGGGAAATGTGTTCTAGGCAGCAGGTGTAGCTAGAACAACGGCCCTATGGTGAGAATGTGGTTGGCATGGTCTAGCAACTTCAAGGAGGCCAGAGTGACCAGAGGAGAATGAACAAGGGGGAGAGTAGAAGGAAATGAGATCAGAAAAGTGATCTGGACCAGATCAGAATGCTTGTAGTCCTTTATAAGGATTTGCTCTGAGTGAATGGGGAGACTGTGTGGGGTTTTGAGGAGAGAATGACATGATTACATTTAAGAGGATCTCTTAGATTGCTGTGCGGAGAATAGTCTCCAGTCTAGGAGGTCAGCTAAGATAATACTGCAGTCACTTAGATGGAAGCTTGTGGTAGCATAGGAAGTGGTAAACAGTGGAAGTCTAAGAAATGGTTAGATTCTGGATATATTTTGCAAGTAAAGCTAAGACAATTTGTTGTTCTAGAGAAGGAAGGGATCAAGGATGGCTGACTGGAACAACAGGAAGGATGAAGTTGCCATCAAATGATTTAAAATATGAGTGGTGCAAATTTGGGGGGCTTCAGGAGTTTGGTTTGCCCATACTGAGTTTGGAATATCAAGACTTGATTTATTTCAGCTAGCATGAACTCCTGAGTACCTGAAGTGATGAGTCCTGAGGGAATCTGGGGTTACATTCACAATATTCCCTTAAAATAGCAAGTTCTGAAGGGATATTTGGGGAAATGGCCATGGTGACATGTTAGAAGATGGATGCCTCCATGACACAGTTTGATAAGTGGCTGCATTTTCAGCATTGGGCAGCAACATCTCTCTCTACAACCTAAAGACTTTGTAAAAAGACTTTGCCTCTCCCTTTTGATGATAAGCTCCTTGAAGTCAGGGACCATGTTTTCTTTATTCTTATATCCCAAGAAATTGGCAATTTAAAGTCTAGAAGGAATGTAAATATTTATTGAATGAATAAATAAATGAATTTTTGTCTACATGAAAGTCAACTAATCATTTTGCTTAAGTAAAGCAAACTTAAAAAGTTAAGTAAACTATTTTTTAAATATTTAAAGTTATCCATCCCCCGGCATCATGGACTCAATGAACATGAGTTTGGGTAAATTTAGGGAGTTGGTGATGGACAGGGAAGCCTGGCATGCTGCAGTTCATGGGGTTGCAGAGTTGGACACGACTGAGTGGCTGAACTGAACTGAATCTCTCACTTAATGTCCTTAATTAGTTTCAATAAAACAAGCCATAAGGTAAAAAAAAAAAAAATTAAACAACATACCATTCTGCTCAGTCACTCAGTCATATCCGACTCTTTGTGACCCCCTGGACTGTAGCCTGCTAGGCTTCTCACCCATAAAATTTTCCAGGCAAGAATACTGGAGTAGTGTGCCATTTCCAACTCCAGGGGATCTTTCCAACCCAGGTATCGAACCTACAGCTCTTATGTCTCCTGCACTGGCAGACAGATTCTTTAACGCCACCTAGAAAAGCCCCAAATGATTATTACATTTACATATTTAATGTAATGATTATTACATTACATATTATTAAAGCCCCAAATTCTAGCACCACCTGGAAAGCCCCAAATATTATTACTATATGCAAACATTGTGGATAAACAATGTATTATTATATCCTACTGAAGTTTACCTCAAGAGAATCTATATGTTATGTGGCTGATAAAACAGATACTCTGCCTTGCTATTCAAAGTGTTGTCCTCAGACCAGTAGCAATAGCATCTCCTGGGAACTTGTTAGAAATGCTGACTTTCAGGCTCCAATGTAGACCTGCTGAATCTGAATCTTCTTTTTAGCTAAATCCTCAGGTGATTGTTTTGCCCATTAAAGTTTGAGATGCAGTGCTCTAGAGTAGGAATCAGCAAATTACCATCTGTTTTTGTAAATAAAGTTTTATTGGAACACAGCCATGTCCTTTGGTTAAGCATTGCCTGTGGCTATTAAAGTGCCACAACAGAGCTGAGTAGACAGAGTTGCAACAAGGACCACATAGTCTGCAAAGCCGAAAATATTTACTATTTCACTCTATAAGAATCAGTTTGCAGACTTTTATTTTGGATTCCAGTGTCATTATGGAATACTTCCCTGACAGATCATATGCCCAAGTGTGAATGTTGTAGTCTAAATATAAATATAAAAATTTATTTATTTCTTATTTTTTATTGGGAAAATTGTTCAATGAGTTTGAGTGCAAATTATGAATTCTTCTAAGGTTATTCTAGATAATGTAAATAACATTCAAGTTCCAAAATTTTTTTATGAGTTTATCTTTTTCTGATTACAAAAATAATAGTTACTTATTATTGGAATTTTGAAAAGCACAGGAAGGATGAACAAAAGAAAGAAATACTATCTAGCATTTAACACACATTTTTTTACATAAATTAGAATAATAATGTTATTGTATATTATATTCTGGCTTTTCACTTATTGTGAGTCTTTTCTCAAGATATGAAAAATTATTTTTAAACATCATGCTTAGCGGTGCCTAATCTTCCATCACATGGCAACTGTTTAGTTTTCTTAATGATTTTTCTATGGTTGGTTATTTAGATCAATGATTATTTAAGAATGAAAATTTATGCTTATTATAAAATTGACTAGCAAACGATGTGCTCCGGCCATTCTGCTAACAAGTACAGGGAAGTAGCAAAGGATAAAAGTCCAAATTAATTAGCCCTTTAGTATTGATGTATCTTTGCATGTACAGGAGAGAGAAATGATGTAGGAGACTTATAACTGATTGAACATGATGGAAAACAAAGATAAAAGTTGAATCCCCTTATAAAATATTGTGTGATTTGTGAGAAATAGAGAAAGCATAGCAAACACAATGCGGTGAGGACAGTTTTGACACAACACAAATGAGAAGACATTAAGCCCTGAATTGTAAGATTAAAAAACAAGGCTAGACTACCAACAGGCAATTAAAATATCATTTCCCAAATGACATGGTATTTACAGGCAAAATAGGCTATTTTTTCCTGTTGACAATACAGCATCTTGTAAGTTAGTGAGTCATCTCCAGGCCGTGGTTTGGGTACTTGAGTCAGGTAAATATGCTCCCCTCACTTTGATGGGTGTGACCCTTCTCTGAAAAAGCTCTGAAGGAAGTGCAGGGAGAGCAGCTGTGGACCGGCTCTGTGGGCCTCCGCTGTGCTGCCTCGCCTGTCTCGTGTGGTCTCTGTTGAGACTTGCTAGACCCACTCCTGCAGGGACAGCTGAATCTCTGTCCTAGGAGGAACTGTCATTGTTCACTGTGCTCCTTATATGGATTTACTTCTCTGCTCTGAACCTGAGCCTACACTCCATCCTTACCCTCTGGAATGATCTTTTGGCTTATGCTCTCTGGTTGGATTTTAACCCCAGCTGGTTTACTTGGAATATTGACTCCCTGCTCGCTGCTCTAAACTCTTGACTCTGGACTTTTGTGATTTGTAGCGCTCACATGCCCCTCCTTGGAGAACCCAGTTTTCTGATGGGACTGTGAATCCTATAGCAGTTAATCTATAACCCTATGTCCATGGCCACCAACTGGCAATGAATTGTTCATGGCTTGCTGACTGACACTATCAGGATCAGAAAGATTTCTTCAGTCTGCTGTGTCATCATTAAACACATACCAGAAGAAGGAAGTCTTCATTCGGAGAGACAGATGCAGAACTCTCCCAGGTCCGTGTTTCCTTAGTGCTCTCAGTAGGAGGGTGTGGTCCTGCAGGGCTTAGGGAGTTTTAGTTTCCCAGGGCAGCAGTGAAAAAAAGTACCACCATCTGGGTGGCTTTAGACAATGGGAATTCATTCCCTGACAACTCTAGATCAAAACCAAGGTCTCCCCAGGGCTTGCTTCCTTTGAAGTCTCTGGAGGAGGATCCTTCCCTACTTCTGGTTGCCCAGGGGTTTATTGGCTTGTGCGGCATAAATTCAATCTCTGCCTCTGTGGTCACATGGCATTCTCTCCCTGTGTCTATTTTCCATCTTTTTTTTAAAGGGACTAGTTATAGGCGATTAAGGATTTACCCTATCCTAGGATGATCTCATTTTAACTAATTATATCTGTGAAAATGTGAAAGTGTCTGACTCTTTGCGACCCCATGAACTGTAGCCCACCAGGTTCCTTCTGTCGATGGAATTCTGTGGCAAAAATACTGGAATGGGTTGCCATTTTCTTCTCCAGAGTCCTGAAGTGAAGTGAAAGTCGCTCAGTCCTGTCCAACTCTTTGTGGCGCCATGGACTATACAGTCCATGGAATTCTCCAGGTCAGAATACTGGAGTGGGTAGCCTTTTCCTTCTCCACCAGTGTCCTGACCCAGGAGTCAAACCTGGGTCTCCTGCATTGCAGGCAGATTCCTTACTATCTGAGCCACTAAGGGATTACCTCTGCAAGGACTCTATTTATAAATAAGGTCACATTATGATGTATAGGGGGTTAGAAGTTCAGCACATATTTTGAGGGGACAATTCAAAGCAAGGTAAAGTAAATGAATGTGCAAGAAAATATGCCTTGTTTGCAGGCTGAGGTCATAGGAGTATTCTTCACTTCTATGATGAAATAAGATCTATTCCGTTTTTCTTTAAACACTCAACTCTCTTGTTCTACTTTTCTTTTTCTTCCATGGGTATAGACAAATATTTCATTTTATTTTTATTGCTACTATTAAAAATATTATGATATAAAAAATTGAAAGTGCAGTAGTGAATGGCATCTAGCATGTGTCTCCATGTCAGGGAGACTTTAGAATGTAATGAGGATTTTGGCAAATTTGCGTGTGCACACATCTTCAGAGAAATAATTGCTATTTAGCTCCTGCAGATTCCTGCTAAAAATAAACATGGGTCCACTGGTAATCTATTCTGTAAATGAATTATATATTCTATTCTATGAACTCAGGCATGTACTATGTGTCACTTCCAGGCAGAAGCCTTAAAGGACAGTGATGCTTTGGTATGTTCTTTTTCCTTTCTTTCAAATCATGGGGACAAGATTTTGGATAGAGTCCTCTGTCAGTCTCCTTGGGTGATAAGATAAGCAGAGGCCATTTCAGCCCATTGAGAACTGTCTTTTTTTTTTTTTTTTTTTTAATATTTAGTTTATGGTCATTTCTGTCTTAAACTAGCCCAGCTTGACTGATATAAACCATACATTTTTATTTTTATGTGAAATCTCCTAGTTTTTACATATTGTAACAGATGTAAATTTCTAAAAATGTTATTTATTTTTTTTTTAATGAAAATAGCACATACCAGTTAAAAAGTTGCATGGTATAGAAAATGTATAAAGTGAAAGTCACTCAGTTGTGAGAAAATGTATGATAAAATAGAACAATGTCTTGGCCCGCCCTCTCCCATTCCTGAATTCTTCTCCCGGAGTGGGTCCTGCTCATCAGCTCTGTGTATGTTGTGCTCCTAGGGTTGCCCTCAGCACACCTGGGGTCGTCCCGTGTTAGGGGCCCTCTGTCCAGGTGCCGCTCCTTCTGTGTCTTGTTCCCTCATTCGCTGAGCTGCCATGCAGCTGTCACTGTCTTCTAAAGAAAGTGAGTGAGAGGGACATTTCTTGTCTTTGTATTTCTGATGATTTCTATTTTCACATTTACTTAGTAGTTTGGTTCAGTTCAGTTCAGTTCAGTCGCTCAGTCGTGTCCAACTCTTTGTGACCCCATGGAAAAAAAAAAAGAATTTGAGTGTGAAAAATATTTTCACTCAGAGTTTTAAAGGCCATCTGACTGTATTTTAGCATCTAATACTATTATTGAGGTGATCCTGATTGGAGGTGATTTGGATCCTGAGGTGACCCAAAGTGATCCTGATTTCTGATTATTGATTCTTTGGGTGGTTTGAATATCTATTCTAAAAGAGTTCTCTATTCTGGTTGTTCTGAGAGTTCACAATGATGTCTAGGACGTGGTTATCTTTACATTCGCCTGTGCCTGAAAACTCCTGAATGGAAAATTTTCCTGTATTAATTTTTTGATAGTAATGCCCCCTCACCTCTTGGAATGTCTTTTTTTTCCCTAGAATCATTGACTGTGGTATGCCCTGGACCAATAATCTGACTTATCATCTCTTTCCTATTGCATAGCTCTGTATCTTTTGGTTCTGTTTTACTGGAGATTTCCTGGCTTTATTTTCCATCTCTTCTATAGATTTTTAGGAAAAATGTCATCTTTCATATTTTAAAATTTCTGATCTCTTTCTTGATCTCTGATTTTTCATTTTGACAACCATATATCTCATCTTTCTGTTTCTTCTGCTCCTCCCATTGAATTGTTTTCTGGAGTCCTTAATTTTTTAAAGTATTTTTATTTGTTTTGATCTCTTGAGTGTTGTAGGATTTTCTCAAATGCTTTGGTGCTCTTTGGCTGTCTATTGATACAGTGAAACACTGAGAAGCTGTTTGTAAGTAATATATGCAAGGGTGGGTTTTCTGTGAGGTTAGTGGGCAACGTCTGATATTTCTTTGGAGCTCCTCAATGTTAACACCATTATGTGTTTCCTTTGAGGTAGTTCAGGTTTCCAGAGAAGACTTCCTAGCTATATGAGTTTGGCTGCTGTTGCTCCAGGGCTAGGCAGGAGAAGAGAAGAGGGCTTAAGACTTCTCAATAGTTCTGTTTGTAAACTTTCAATCAATCCTCCTGCCTCAGCCCTCCACTGTTGAAATGTCCTAGAGTCTAGAATGGCTCAAACTCAATTCTCCAAAAGAGTGAACATTTACTCTTCTTTGGGGGTGAGTATAAAGGGAATTGCCTGGCCACACAGACTGGGAAAGGGGCTTGAAGGTCCAATTGCTCCTGAAAGAGGCTTTCCACTCATTTCAATATTAAGCCTTCAAAGTGTACTCTGAACTCTGTTACTTCTGAGACTTTCTAAATTTCCAAAAAGCAGATTGCATGATATTACTATTGCCTTGAGAAGACACTTAAGTTTCAGCCTTTTCTTTGCTAGGTTAGTTGTGTTGTGGTGGTGGTTTTTGTCACTAAGTTGTGTCTGATTCTTTTGCAACCCCATGGACTATAGCCTGCCAGGCTCCTCTTGTCCATGGGATTTCCCAGGGGCAAATACTGGAGTAGGTTGCCATATCCTTCTTCAGAGGATCTCTCCAGTCCAGGGATTGAACTTGCATCTCATGCATTGCCAGGTGGATGCTTTACCACTGTGTCACCTGCTAAGTTAGTTATAGCTCCTCAACTCACTTTTTGTTTTCCAAACTTTTGTTGGCACATCTTATACTCCATCACCACTCTCTTCCTGTCCTCTTAATCATCAGGGTTCACACTATTTTTATTACTTTGCTATCACTTTAGTGACATTTCATGAGGGAGTTGTGACAAACACATGTGTTTGGTCTGCCATGTTTAACCTTAACTGAATTTAAAAACAAATAAACCAGAACCATTCACTGTCTGGGCCTCCTTATCTTGTGGGCTGCCAGTTTGTGGTATCAGGTCTAAATTAATCTTTTGTTTCTACTGAACTTTATCTCTGATAAACATGACTCTAGGTAAGTAACATAAATTGGAATCTAGAGGTTTCAATATTCTTAAAGTATTTATTGTATGGGTTGCTGGTCTATTTTCTCTGTTGCCTTTAATGTCTTATGTAAATATACCTATTAGGTGAAGAATCTTCAGTTCTCACATCAGCATCTTTGACATTCAGAAATAAACCAACAAGGTACAGCATCCCTTGAGTGTCTGGAATAATTGGGATCAATTGGATTCTACAGCTATGGATGCTTTTATGTTGAGAATCTCTGTACCCCTGAATAATTAACAAGGCTTAGCTAATGCTCATCTTGTTTCTGTGTCAGTGGAAGTTCATGGTAATGGAATTTGACTGGTTTAATGCTAATGAATCACACGCCACGGCCAGGTGCCTCTCTTTTGTCTTAAACACTAAAGTCAGACTTAGAGCTTTGTTTGTTGTTAAGCAGATGCTTTGCCTCACCACCTGTCTTTCAGTTGCAGAAAATACATTTCATTGCAAAATTAAATCAGTATGGTTGTCTAATTAACTGCAAGAATCTGGACAAATTCTTTCCCTCTCTTCTCCTTTTATTTCATAATCCTATTCAAAACCACATCCCAGAAGGAGAGACAGCATGTCCTCATCAGCTCAGCCAGCCTTTTGTGAAGCAGGACTTCTTTTGTTCCAGCCTCTGCTGCCTTAGCAAAGAGGCAAGAATGTGAATGGGGGTCTGATCTGCTCTCACATCTTGACTTCCTAACCCATGAGGCCTGGAGATCCCACTTCATCAGGAATCTGTCTGAGAAGAGGTCTCAGAACACTTGTGACCAGTGTCAACTGGTCAACCCAGTTTTCCCAGGAGTCAGGAGCACCTCGGGACCTTCAGGGCTAAAACTAGCAGAGGTTAGTCAGCCTGGCAGTGTCAGGCCAGGGATGACATGTGCCCTTACAGGCTGAAGATTTTCCTGAGTCCTGCATGAGGTGAATGGATGCTTGTGTAGAACTGGAGAGACTGGCATCAGGAAGACAAAGACCAAGGCACCCACTGCTCAGCTCTCTGGCAGGTCTGTGCAGGGGTGGCCTTGGGCTGTTGGATGCCTTCAGCTGTCCCCACGTGGAAAGCTCCATGTTCACTCGCTTCAGATCCCATCACTTGCTCCTTGGTCCTTTACAGGATGTGTGGGATGGGCTGTGGTTATATTTCCCAGAAAGAGGCATAGCACAGAGTAAGAGCAAAGAATTTAAGAAAACCCAGTGCTGTGAATTCTTATCCATATGTTTTGATGGATTTGAGCTCTTTGAGAATCATGCAT
The DNA here is from genome assembly GCF_029407905.1 of Bubalus kerabau. Lineage (NCBI taxonomy): Eukaryota > Metazoa > Chordata > Mammalia > Artiodactyla > Bovidae > Bubalus > Bubalus kerabau. The sequence continues at coordinate 2,330,393 of NC_073635.1, read as the reverse complement.
TTACTAACTGCTGCTGCTGCTAAGTCGCTTCAGTGGTGTCCGACTCTGTGCGATCCCATAGACGGCAGCCCACCAGGCTCCCCCGTCCCTGGGATTCTCCAACCAAGAACACTGGAGTGGGTTGCCATTTCCTTTTCCAATGCATGAAAGTGAAATGTGAAAGTGAAGTTGCTCAGTTGTGTCTGACTCTTTGCGACCCCAGGGACTGTAGCCTACCAGGCTCCTCATCCATGGGATTTTCCAGGCAAGAGTAGTGGAGTGGGTTGCCATTTAAGAAACAAATGGCAGGGATCTCCTGCTCTGACCTTCTCCTTCCTCACCAATCCCACCTTACTCCACTATACCTGACTCCTCTACACCAGGCTCCAAGGCAGGAAGTTCTGTCGGTCTGTCAAGAAAGACTTTTTTCAGGACAGTTGTGGCTCACCACCACCGTCACGTCATTGACCACTCGGGCTCCCCTTTTCAGGAGTTGTTCTGGCCACAGGCTGTCCCAGAGAGGTGTTGGAGCTCAGAGTGACCCCCCAGGGAGCACTCCTGCCTGGGGCCAGGTCTGCATGGCACGGATTTCCTGCTTCTCTCCATTAGAGCAGTGAGTCACTTCTGATGTGGTGGTTTTGCTCTCATTACATTAGTTTCTCCTAAGGCTCATTCAGAGACAGGGACTTAATTATTACTGGCTTAGTTACACTATCATACCTAGGAATTAAAGCACTTTTATAACTGGTCATGCTAACCAGTTCCAAATGCTCTCTGATTCACTGCAATAATCTAAACTATAATAATCAGAATATAATAAACATGAATCTTATACTTTCTTACCCTACAGTGTGATAATCATAAATGAAACTTAATAAATCACCTATAAAGAGATTAATGCTAGACAATGTATTATTGTCATGAATACATTCTTAATTGTTTGATCTGTCCTATGAATTAAAAGGAGAAACTGAACAAACATTTACTGAACATTCTTTACATGCCAAACACTATTATTTAAACAGTAGCACTGTCATATCCCCATCTTGTATGAGTGGTTGAGTGATTCACACATGACCACACACTTAGTAGTGTAAAAGCTCTGCTCCTCCTCTCACAGGCCTACCGCAGAGCTCATCTACAGCATGCTGAGTGGTGCTAGCCCTCCTCCTTGCTCTATTTTTGCATGACCCTAACACACTCAGATGGTAAAGGATCCGCCTGCAGTGACTCGGGTTCAACCCCTGGGTCAGGAAGATCCCCTGGAGAAGGGAATGCAATCCACTCCAGTATTCTTGCCTGGAGAATCCCATGGACAGAGGACCCTGGGTGGCGGGGGAGGGGCAACTATAGTCCATGGGGCTGCAAAGTATTCGACACAACTGAGCAACTAACTCTACTAACATGAAGTATGTGAGGAGATCAGGGTTCTTCCCAATAGAAGTTTGAGAGAAAGAGGAAAGGCAGTGGGAAGAAGATGGCAGCTGGAAAGCTTAATTCTGTGTACGCCAACTTTTCTGGGCTAATGGATGCTTGCATAGCCAGTAAAACATTATCCCTGGGTGTGTCTGTGAGCGTGTCTCCAGAACAGTTTAGCAATTCAGTCAATAGATGTGGGTGGGAATCTAATCCACGGAGGGTCTGAATAGAACTGGAAGGCAGAGAAAGGGTCAATTTGCTTGAGTTGGGACATCCACCTTCTCCTGCCTTTGGATGTCAGTACTTCAGATTCTTGCATGTTGGACTCAGACCTGGACTTACACAATTACCCTTCTGATTCTCAGGCCTTTGAACTGAATTACGCTGTAAAAGGGTCTTCCCAGGTGGTGCTAGTGATAAATAACCTGTCTACCAATGCAGCAGACATATGAGATGTGAGTTTGATCCTTGGGTCAGGAAAATATCCTGGAGGAGAGCAGGGAAACCCACTCCAATATTCTTGCCTGGAGAATTCCATGGACAGAGGAGCCTGGCAGGCTACAGTCTGTTGGGTTGCATAGAGTCAGACACAACTGAAGCAACTTAGCAGGCACACACACTATAAAAGTGTGAAAATGAAAGTGTTAGTCACTCAGTGGTGTCTAACTCTTTGCAACCTTGTGGACTGTAGCTTGCCAGGCTCCTCTGTCCATGGACTAAATCCTGGGGTGGGTAGCCATTCCCTTCTCCAGGGGATCTTCCCAACCCAAGGACTGAACCCAGGTCTCCTGCAATGCAGATGGATTCTTTACCATCTGAGCCACCAGGGAGTTATACATATACCTGTGTATTTTCCCCCATATCCCCCTATATCTCTTTTTATATGTATGTGTGTGTATATATATATATATATATATGTGTGTGTGTGTGTGTGTGTGTGTATAAAGAATGATTGCTGTATTAAGTGGGGTTTTCCAGAGACATAGAATCAGTAAGGATCTCCCTCTCTCTTTTTCTGATATCTGGGTCTTTCTCTGTATTATTCAAAGTCAAGCTTTCAAGCTTGATGCGAATCCTGACTAGATCATGAATATTCATCTCCTTTAATTCCTTAACAGTTATCTAATCCTTTCTCTTGCTCATCTTGCACTTCGCAGTTTGCTCATTTTCCTCTCTGTTCCTAGTTTGCTGAGGGAATTTTGGCTTTCCCTAGAATCCTTGAGAAACTCTCTGATCCCTTCCTTATTGATTTTGTTTTTGGTTAAGTATCAACTAGTATTTTAAGTTGTCACTTCACATAACTGTAAATTCTACCCAGACTCACATTTAAGAATACCCTGTACCTGCCTGGGACACTACCAGTGCATCCTGACTGGATCCTGGGGTGCTTTGAATATATTTTTCTGAGTTCCTAGAATTTAAAGTACTCTAATGGTTACCCTTTCATATTTAATATTTTAAAAATCTAATTTGGTCTCATGCAGTTCTCATTTTACTATTTTCTTTTTTCCATTAAAATGTTAATTCATGTGCAATTTTGTCATTATTTTATTATTTGGATTCATATAACTGTCATTTATAATTTTCTTCTGTATTTCTGAGGTTTTTGCATATTCTTCCAGTTTATCATCACCTAAACGTTTCACCAGGTGTGTTTTATGTTCCTTTTCCATTATTAGTGTTCAAATTTATGGCTCTTTGAGAAGCTCAAGGCCAGGACATCCCAGGGGAAAACATAATACAAGTGCTCAGTATGATCTGTTGAAAATGAATTCAGATTAGTAAAATAGTTTTAAAAAGTTTTGCCACTTCCTTTTCTGGTCAACAAAATATATCAAAACATTTCATTTTCTGATCTTTGACCAATTCTTAGTACATATATAGTGAGTGTCAAAGTCTCTAATTTCAAGGGACAACTTCTTCAATATATTTGGGAAAGAAGTTATCTATCATGTATTTGTCTGTGAATTGTCCACTTGGCAGCAAATTCTCTGAATTGCAAGTTCTTCTGAAACTGCTCCGCAGGGAACACCACACTCTTTGCTCTTGCTCAGTCCTCGGGTTTGCAGGAGCATGTCCTACTCAGCGGCTTCCCAGGTGGCGCTAGTGGTAAAGAAGCTGCTGCAGCGTTGCCACCACCTTGCTCTTGCACCCAGTAGGCTAAGCTCTGGTCTTATTTTCTGATCGTCACATTCTCGGCGCTCAGCATAGCTTCCATCCCATAGTCAATTCATAAGAGACATATTTTGGGTGAATAAGTGTTGATTGTCTGCTATTTGTCAAGCACAATGATGCTGGACACTGGGGATACAATGGTATAAAAAAGCCCCTGCTTCTCATAGTCTGTAGTTTCACAAGGAAGATGAAGAATTAAATGGACAATTCAGATAATATATGATAAGTGATACATCAGGTTGGTGAGGCAGAAAGAAGATGGGGAGAAGGGATACAGGTTGGGCTGAAGTAGGGGTCTAAGGATTGTAGCTGGGTAGAGGTGTGAAGATAGAGCCTGGTGACAGAAAGGAGAGGTATCTATGACCTGGGGGAAGTGTTAAGTGAAGGAACTGGAAAATTGATATTGTGCTCAAATTGATATGGGCTCATTATTTCAGTACTCTTGCCTGGAAAATCCCATGGATGGAGGAACCTGGTAGGCTGCAGTCCACGGGGTTGGACACGAGTGAGCGACTTCCCTTTCCCTTTCCCTTTCATTATTTCAAAGGCACAGAAGGTCTGGGAAAACTCTATACTCATGATGTGCTGAAGAAGAAAGCTACTATTCAGGAAGAGGTCAAAGAACTGACAGATAGAGAACTCGTATCGCCTAGTCAATTATCTCCACAGCTGGGTGTTGCACCAACAGCATTGCAAAATGTGATCCAAAGAGTGTTGGCTCAGAGCAGGGAAAAGTGTGCTACCCAGAGGGAAACTGAGGTATATCAAAAGAAAAGTGAATGAATTCTGGGTGGCTATAACAACAGATACCTACCATTAGAAACAACAGTTTCTCTTATGAAATTAAGAGATACCAACAACAATTTCAAGAAGTTCAGGAGCTGGATCTTGTTTGCTCTTCAGAGTTCAGGGTCATCACCTAGATGCTTCTAATTGAAGATCACCTGCCTTTGTTCTTGATGTGGTGCTTGCTTTGACTTCCTGGAATCTAGGGGTAGCTGAAACACAGAATTTGGAAGTTGCTGGCTGTGGATCACACACCTTGCCCTTCCAGTAGCCCCTTTGAGCCATGGATGTAGGTGCTCTGTGGCTATCATAGGTTCCCCCTTCCTGGAAATCCCCTTGAGACACACAGATAAGGCTTTGACAGTGACTTCCGATTGAACTTAGACTTGCAAAGGTTTCCAGCCTCCGGATAGGAGGCACTTGGAGAAAGAAGAATAAAGCCACAGGGAACTGGGGAGGAGTCTATATGTAGAAGTGAAACTGAATACTGTAAGTAAAGAAGAAGGTCCCCACTAAATTCCAAGGTGACGGGAAAAAGAGAAAGCTTCCTTAGGCTGTGTTATATCTTGGAAGTCGGAGGTTAAATCTGCTCCTGGCGTTTAGCTATGTGTGATGATCTACTAATCAGAATCTTTAATAAAATGTAAAAAGCCTCATTAGCAGGGAAAGTAACAAAATCCATTTTAAGAAGAACTTAAGCAAATCTTGAGAAGAGGAAAAAAATACAGTGATGGACAAGTTATTATATGAAACAGACATGAGCACATTATCTTAATCTCCTGGCCGATATTCTCCCAGGCTTTGAGCCATTTTAATTTTATTCCAACTTACAAATTACTTTAACTTTTCTAAGGGACACAGATGTGTCTTAAATTGATAAGTCAAGTGTCAAGCATCACTTCTAGTAACAGGCAAAGAATCCACAGTCTTTAATTTTTACATCTAATTGACTCCAGTTGAGGTGTAGTGAAATGTATATTATTTCTTAATTTGACACCTTTCATTGGAGAGGTCCTATTTTATATGCATCAGTCACAAGTGTGAAATTAGTCACTGGGAAGGCTAACTGTTCCAGATTCTTTTGACCTTATGGCTGGAAGGAATTTAATTGTAACCCTCATAAAAAGAAAGGAATTCTGGTCACTATGGAAGATGATTACATGGTCATTGACAATGTGAACTTGAATGGCTACATTAGTCCTTTAATTATAATGAATCAAGAAGAAATGTTCAAGGTTGGAGAGGAGGCACTTGATAGGGGATAATGACAGGTACTTATGCAAATAGTATCAACACTGACAGAACCAAGAGGCCAGAGCTTTGGGCCAGCTAGAGATTTCAGCCAGGAGGAAGTACAAAACCTTCTGAAGATTAAAACTACCATGTGAAATGACACGTATCTCTTCACTAAATCTCATGATGGAGATTTTCTTTGTTAGAATGGCTGTTCTATTGTCTTTTCCCTCTTAAATTTTTCATGCTGATTTATGTTTTTTTTTTTAATTAATTAATTTATTTTGTTTTTTGGCTGTGGTGGGTCTTCGTTGCTGAAAGTGGGCTTTCTCTATTTGAGGTGAGTGAGGGCTGCTATCTCATTGTGGTGCTTGGGCTTCTCGTCGTGGCGCCTTCTTCTGTGAAGGAGCTCAAGTTCTTGGCACACAGGCTTCAGCAGATGCAGCACTTGGGCTCACAAGCTGTGGCTCGTGGCTCGAGAATACAGGCTCAGTAGTTGTGGTGAACGGGCTTAGTTGGTTCACGACACGTGGAATCTTTCCGGGCCAGGGTTGAACTGATATCTCTTTTAGTGCAAGGTAGATTCTTATCCACTGGACCACCAGGGAAGCCCCCTAATTTAGTGTTAATTCATTTAAATGGGATTGGAGGGGGAAAGAAAAAAATAGCTGAGAACAACATGTCAAAGGCTCTCAGAAACTGTTTTCTTTGTTTTTCTCAGTGAAAAACAAAGAGACCAATAAAAAATTTTGTTTGTTTCTTCATTTCTAACTCTTGCTTCAACATCCATCATCTCAAAGCACCCAGGGCAGTTCTTAATGCAGAGAACATACACGTTAAGACTAGATGAATAAATTACTGATTGAACTAATGGATAATTACAGGGATATGAATGTGGTAAAGGGCAAATGAAAGAAACTAAAAACTGAATTAAGGAAACAGCTTTAATATGAGATCTCAATTAATATACCTTTTGTGACACTGCAATTAATGTGTTTCTTGAAACCCTTTAAAGAAGGTCTGTTGAGAATACTTGTGAGATAATCCTTTTTAGTCAGAGATTCCTTAATTAAGGTAAGAATATACAAACAGCTTTTGCCACCCACAGGCAAAGTACTGTTGTTTTGTCAGGGTAATGAAACTGGTTTCTGTTTATAGAAAACCTGGCAGTTTTCCCTGGAGTTCCTTCTCAACAATGAAAAAATGTCTCAAGAAAAAATATGTTTCTTCTTAGGATATGGGGAAAGAAGAATCCTTCCTCGGTTATAATGCTTCCTTCCATATGCTACAATAATCTCCCCCTCCTTCTCTTTTTCCTTCTCTCCAGGGAAAGAGACTTTATTTGATGTGTCAGTTTGGGAGAAGACACTGATCCTCACCCTCTTTACCAGAGCCACTTTGCCCACAAGAAGCCTTTAGGTCAGAGATTCTCAAAGTGTGTTCTTGGACCAGCAGCATTAGGATTTGCTGGAGACTTGGGAGACTTTGTTGTACAAATGAGCTAACGATGACCTTTGCATATTGGTCCTATGTTGTTTATTTCTATATAGCTGTCTTTCTTTGCAGTTAAAAGTCCACTGGCACCCAGTTTCACTTTTATTTTATTGAGATACAATTGACATACAGCAGGGTAAGTTTAAAGTATACAGCATAATGATTTGACTTACATACATCAAGAAGTGATTATCACAATAAGTTTAGTAAACACTCATATTCCCTGGTGGCTCAGGTGGTAAAGAATCTGCCTGCAATGCAGGAGACACAGGTTTGATGTCTGGGTCAGGAAGATCCCCTGGTTGGGCATGGCAACCCAATCCAGTATTCTTGCCTGGAGAATTCCATGGACAAAGGACCCTGGTGTGCTATAGTTCATGGGATTGCAGAGAGTCAGACATGACTGAGCAACTAACACTTTCATTTTCATCTAGATACAAAATTAAAGAACTAGAAAAAATGTTTTATTGTGATGAGAGCTAAGGATTTACTCTCCTTACAGTTTCATATGTAATATGTATCAGTGTTAATCATCCCGAATATTATCTCTCTTATAATTGAAAGTTCTTACATTTTGAATGCCTTCATCTAATTCTGTCCCCTGCCCTTCTTCCCCACCTCAACCTTTGGCAACCACCAATCTGATCTTTTTTAAAAATTTTGTCTTTGAAGTATAATTGATCTAGAGCACTATGTTAGTTTCTGTTACACAGCCTAGTGATTCGACATTTCAAAATGATACCCATAAGTCTAGTTACAATATGTAACCATATAAAGATATGACATAGTAATTAACTGTATTCCTCATAGTGTACATTTCACACCCTTGACCCATTTATTTTGTAACCGAATCTATGCCTCTTAATCTCCCTCACCTATTTCTTTCCTTCCTTTTCACTTCTCTTTCTCTCAGGCAACCACCTGCTTGTTCTCTGTATCAATGATTTTGTTTCTGTTTTGTTTATTCATTTGTTTTGCTTTGGTTTTTAGATTTCATATGTAAGTGAAATCACATAATATTTGTCTTTCTTTGACTTACTCACTTAGCATAATACCAACTGGGTCCATCTATGTTGTCACAAATGGCAAGATTTCATTCTTATTCATAGCTGAGTAATGTTCCATTGTGTTTATATACATTGTGTGTATGTATACACCACACTTTCTTTATCATATCCATTTTTTAAGTACAGCCCTAATAAGCAGATTTTTTAGCCATATACGATCTTTCATGTTTTGCATACCCCATGAAATTTCACCCTTCTGCTAACCATAGAAAAGATAAGATAAATCCTTTAGCTATAAATAGACTCCAAGCTCCTGCTGACCTTCAGAGCTCTGTGACCCAGAGACTCCCTGCTGGGCAGCAGAATAATAAACCCACGCTCGCCTCCCCAGGGGGTGGCTTCTAAATTGACTTATGCTGTAAGAGACTTTCCCCATGTGCAAACATGTCAGAGTCACGGAAAGAATGCTTGATGATCTTATGGTCACATCTTTTTCCTGATCAAATCCAACATCCAGAAACTCACCACAGAATTGCCAATTTCATTCTCAGGCCCTGCCTCAGATTCACTGAATCAGAAACTCAGGGCTGGGGCCCAGAAATCTGTCTTTAATGATCCCTTCAAGATTGCATTTCATGTTGGAGCTTTACTGCTGCCTAAGTTTTACAGGCAGGAACCTCTCAGTGAGGCCCACACTCCTCTGGCTTTTTTTTTTTTTTTTTGCTATGACCTGGTAAGTAAATTTCTATATTATTAATCTATTGCAGTGTAACAAATTATTCTTAACATTTAATGGCTTAAAACAATAAACATTTTAACTTTACAATTTCTGTGGGTCAAGAATTCAGAAGCAGCTTAGCAGGGTGGTTCTGGCTCAGGGTTTCTCCTTGTGGGTACAGTCAGGATGATGGCTAAGTGTCTGTCCCAAGGGTCTTGTCCAGGAGAGTCAGCTCCCAGGATGGCTTGCTCCCACGGCTGTGGTCAGGAGGACCCAGCTCCTCACCATGTGAGTTTGTCTCTTGGGCTGCTGGGGTAACCTCATGACATGTCCCCCAGAGTGAGAATCCAGAAGAAAACAAGATAGAAGTGACGGCTTTTGTAACCTAGCCTCAGGAGTCACATTTGCCATTTTCATAGTATCTTATTGGTCGTGCAAGTCAGCCCCCTTCAATATGGGAGAGGGCTTTGCAAGGTGGCAGGTGTCCTTAAGGGCCATCCTGGGTGCTGACTACAATATTCTCTCTAAATCAGGAGTGAAACACTGGTAACATACATTTTGCAAATGTCAACCTAAATAGAGAGTTAAACTGAAGCAAGCTGCAATGACAAGAAATTGAGTTTATTCAGGAACAGCCGAGGGATTACAATTCTGGAAACACAAGCTGCAGCAGGTTGCAGGCGAGTCCTGTGAATGCTGGGGGTGGGTTGTATTCATGGACCACGCGGAGGGAGTGCAGGCCAGGCACAAGCAGTAAGTTTACTGACTTGGAGTCGGGAGAGCTTGTTGGCAGATGTTCCTTGGTCAGGAGATAAGTCTCACTCTTTCCTAAAACAGGGTTTTAAAGGACTTCAGTCTTTAAATTCTGTTCTTCTGAGAATGCGTGCAAGATTCTCTATTTCATCTCCTTTGGTTCCATCTTAGATTGAAATCCTTTCATGTGAACATGGCAGGTATCTATAATCAAAGTGGATATTTTTCCTGTCTGTTCATGCCTCTATTATTGACCCTCTGAAAACCCAAGGTATTAAAAAGTCTTAAAGCCTGATAATCCTTTTTTTGCATTTTTTTCTAGTTAACTGCTTATTAAACATCTCTGTCAGGATGTCCCACAGCACAAGGTCAAAAATTAAATTCCTGATATACCCTGCTAAACCTGTTTTAAAAAATACTCTCCTCTCAGAGTCAAAAGCATCACCATGCATCCAACTGCCCAAGTCAGGAGTCTGGGAGCCTCTCTTAACTCCTGGTCCTGTGTCAAACGAGTCCTGTCAGTCAGCAAAGACGGCTTCCTTGATCTCCTGAGGAGCTCTCAAACTGCTCCACCTCTTAGTTTCATGATCACAGTATTTTGTTGTTGATCTAACCTCCTTTATTTATTTTTAAAAATTAATTTAATTGAAGGATAGTTACTTTAGAATATTGTGATGGTTTTTCTATACATCGACATGCATCGGTCACAGGCACACGTGTCCCTCAGTCCTGAGCCTCCTCCCCTCTTCATCCCCAAACCATCCCTCTGGATTGTCCCGGGGCAAGAACAACCATAGTCTTTCTCTCAACACGACTGAGGTGGCAGCCACCGGTTGGCACCCTGTCATTCCCGAGGTTAGATGTGGGACAGAGCGAAGGCAGGGAGGCCAGCTGCAGGTTGTGATGTCACTCACACTGAAACAAAAAGGCTGTGGTGGTGAAGAAGAGAATGTGAGAGCTAAAATGTGGATGAGTTTCAAGATCCTTCTATCCTATGTCTAACCTTATAATACACAACAGACAGAAGTTTTATGTTGCCAATGTTTCTTCCCTGATTTAGAGAGAATATGGTAGTCAGCCTCCAGGATGGCCCCTAAAGATACCTGCCAGCAAATCACAGGACTTGGTGATTTTTCTAAAGTGTTATCTTGTTTAACCCCATAGAGAGTTCATTTCTGTCCTTGAAGTTCCAATTCCAAGTATGCACACAACACCTTCTTGACCCACAGTGGTTTTTATCTCCGTTTCCTCTCTTGAGCACTACAGTCTAAACTTATTCCAGACCTATGATTGCCAACTTCTACTTACACCAAACTCGTTTACATTCCCCCCTCCCTCTGAAACTCTTCTCAGCTAGTGCTAGTGGTAAAGAACCTGCCTGCCAATGCAGGAGATGTAAGAGATGTGGGTTTGATCCCTGGGTCGGAGAGATCCTTTGGAGGCATGGCAACCCACTCCAGTATTCTTGCCTGGAGAATCCCTTGGACAGAGGAGCCTGGCTGGCTACAGTCCATGGAGTCGCAGAGTTGGACATGACTGAAGTGACTTAGCACACATGTACATACTCCATCTGAAATTCCCTTGACTCCATCCTATTCATTTGCAGTTTTTGGGTATTCTTCGGGTCTTGGTTCAGATGTTACCTTCTCTGGGAGGTATTTTCTGACTCTCAGGTTTAGGGGAGAAACTTTCCCGTGGCCCCCCCCCCCTCCCACCCCGGCATCTCTGGCTAACTAAGCACAGCATTTACCATCTGAGCATGGAGATGACTTCCCTGCATCTCTCCTTCACTGCCCCGCACGGTGCCTGAGGCCAGGATCACGTCTTACTAAGAGCTGTGTGCACAGCACCTGCCGCAGGTTCAGCATCTGATCTAGCTTACTACTGAATGAAGACTTTTACATTCTTATTTAGTTCAGTCAGTTCAGTTCAGTCACTCAGTCGTGTCCTATTCTTTGCAACCCCATGAATCACAGCACGCCAGGCCTCCCTGTCCATCACCAACTCCAGGAGTTCACTCAGAGTCATGTCCATCGAGTCAGTGATGCCATCCAGCCATCTCATCCTCTGTCGTCCCCTTCTTCTCCTGCCCCCAATCCCTCCCAGAATCAGGGTCTTTTCCAATGAGTCAACCCTTTGCATGAGGTGGCCAAAGTATTGGAGTTCCAGCTTCAGCATCAGTCCTTCCAATGAACACACGGGACTGATCTCCTTTAGAATGGACTGGTTGGATCTCTTTGCAGTCCAAGGGACTCTGAAGAGTCTTCTCCAACACCACAGTTCAAAAGCATCAATTCTTCAGCGCTCAGCATTCTTCACAGTCCAACTCTCACATCCATACATGACCACTGGAAAAACCATAGCCTTGACTAGATGGGCCTTTGTTGGTAAAGTAATATCTCTGCTTTTCAATATACTCTCTAGGTTGGTCATAACTTAGTTACTTTGCTTTTATTCTCAGTGGGAGGTTGTCTCCTTTGAGTGATGGCTATTTCGTTTAATTCTCTTTGTCCTCTCTCCCTCCTGTCTTGCACCTCCTCCCTGCTTTCCCACTTCCTTTCTCCCCATCATTCTTTCTAAAACCTTTATTGATCTCCTATTGCATTCCAGTAAATGCTCTTGTGATTTCTATTTCTTCACACTTATTCACTAGATTTCTCCAGTTGCTGCTTCCTATTTCTACCAAGAATGTGGGTAATTTTTAAGATCATTCTATCCTGTATCTAACCTTATAATATGCATAGTAGACATAAGGCTTTGTGTCAAATCAGAGGTGTGATGCCTTTGGCCTATGGCAATGCACACGTCTTGCTTTATTTTTGTTCTTAAACGTATAAACATACCTGAGTGAACAGGTGAAGGAGGTTCCTTCTAGAGGACTCTGCTTGTGAGGAAAATGATACTAATGTGATTTGCTGAACTTCACAATGTGTGAATAGAAGTTAATGTGGTTGGGACCGACATCATAAATCGTGGAGATAGATGTGACAGTGGGGTGCTGGTAAACTGGTTCTCTGAGAAAGGAATCCCTGATTTATAGCATTTTTCAGTTTTCATGGTATAAATACTCCTACCATGGTTGATACTGAGCTAGAAATGGAATGAGTTGATCCAGCACATCAATACTGTATCAGGGGTTGTAGGTTTGGTACTGGCTGCTATTATTAATTTTTCCAGAAGTTGCTTGCTCTCTTTTCTGTTTTATTCCAAAAGAATTTTATTGAAGTATAGTTGATTTACAATGTTGTGCTTATTCTCTTTTCTGAAACTTGCCCCACCCATTGCAGAGTCGTCAGCTGGATTATTTCATTGGGATTAGGGATACTCCACTAAAGCTGGGCTGAGCAAAATACTTTCTAGAAAACTTGGATTTGGAATTAGTTTGGGTGATTTCATCAACAGAGATATAAATCAGGAGTTAGTTACAGTGGCCATTACCTTCACATGAGCTTAGAATAGCATAAGCTCCAAGCGGCAAAAGAGACAGGATATGGAGGAAAGGAATGGTTGGATTTCCATAGCTCTTTAGCATCTGATAATGAGAAGCGTCTCTCCCTGCCTATGAATGGGAGAGACCCCTTCATTTTACCTTACCTCTGCTTAAGCTGCTGCTGCTGCTGCTAAGTCGCTTCAGTCGTGTTCGATTCTGTGCGACCCCATAGACGGGCAGCTCACCAGGCTCCCCCGTCCCTGGGATTCTCCAAGCAAGACCACTGGAGTGGGTTGCCATTTCCTTCTCCAATGCATGAAAGTGAAAAGTGAAAGTGAAGTCGATCAGTCGTGTCGGACTCTTAGCGACCCCATGGACTGCAGCCCACCAGGCTCCTTCGTCCCTGGGATTTTCCAGTTAAGAGTACTGGAGTGGGGTGCCATTGTCTTTTTCCGGCTGCTTAAGCTAGTCTCCTGTTATTTGAAAACAGAAATGTTAATAACAAAAAGGACCCGGATGGAAACCAGCAGTTTGCCATGCCTCTCTTTCCCGCATTCATCCCCCCCTCCCCCGCACCAACTATTTATCAACTCCTGAAATAATAAATTCACTTCTGAACCTATAAAGTCTTGATTAAAGGTTTCAGAGAAAGAACGGCTCTTAGAGAGGATTTCTTTCACTATACCAGCTTCCAATGGGCTGGTGGTTTTCAAAGCATCATTCCTGAGAACCTACCCTTTCTCCAAACTGCCTCGGGGTCTGGAAGAACAAGAATATAAGGCAGAGGTCCAGGCTTCAAATGTAGCACCAACCAGGGCAGCTCTGGGCTTATCTCTTTTAAATGTATTTTGCTCTATTTATGATTTCATTTACATAAATGTTTGCCCTGCTGAAGCCTTAGGTAAAATTGTGGAGAGATGGGCTTGATTCCAGAGCCCAATGCTCCCTTCCTGCTCCACCCTTCTCTCGGGTATCTGTGTTCGCTCAACTCCTCATTAGATTTGTTCACCTCTGCAACTCTTCGTAAGGGGACAGATAATTTAGAACACATGAATACATAAGGCCTGAAGCTTTACCTTTCTAAGACTAAGCCAAGTGGAGTGCAACTGGAAACCAAGAAAAGAAGCTATAATACTAATACTGCTAACATTGATAAAAATTTCACCTAATATGTGGAGAAAGTACATTTTTGGTAGATGTGGGTATGTGATGTGTTGAGTTGGGGATGATCTCCTGGAAGAGGAACTCCCCAGGTCAGTAGGTGCCCAATATGCTACTAGAGATCACTGGAGAAAAAACTCCAGAAAAAATGAAGGGATGGAGCCAAAGCAAAGACAATACCTAGTTGTGGTTGTGACTGGTGATAGAAGCAAGGTCTGATGCTGTAAAGAGCATTATCACATAGGAACCTAGAATGTCAGGTCCATGAATCAGGCAAATTGGAAGTGGTCAAACAGGAGATGGCAAGAGTGAATGTCAACATTCTAGGAATCAGCAAACTAAAATGGACTGGAATGGGTGAATTTAACTCCAATGACCCTTATATCTACTACTGTGGGCAGGAATCCCTTAGAAGAAATGGAGTAGCCATGATGGTCAACAAAAGAGTCTGAAATGCGGTACTTGGATGCAATCTCAAAAATGACAGAGTGATCTCTGTTCATTTCCAAGGCAAACCTCTAAATATCACAGTAATCCAAGTCTATGCCTCAACCAGTAATGCTGAGGAAGCTGAAGTTGAACGGTTCTATGAAGACCTCCAAGACCTTTTAGAACTAACACCCCAAAAAGATGTCCTTTTAATTATAGGGGACTGGAATGCAAAAGTAGGAAGTCAAGAAACACCTGGAGTAACAGGCAAATTTGGCCTTGGAATACGGAATGAATCAGGGCAAAGACTAATAGAGTTTTGCCAAGAAAAGGCACTGGTCATAGCAAACACCCTCTTCCAACAACACAAGAAAAGACTCTACACATGGACATCACCAGATGGTCAACGCCGAAATCAGATTGATTATATTCCTTGCAGCCAAAGATGGAGAAGCTCTATACAGTCAACAAAAATAAGACTGGGAGCTGACTGTGGCTCAGATCATGAGCTCCTTATTGCCAAATTCAGATTTAAATTGAAGAAAGTGGGGAAAACCACTAGACCATTCAGGTATGACCTAAATCAAATCCCTTATGACTATACAGTGGAAGTGAAAAATAGATTTAAGGGACAAGATCTGATAGACAGAGTGCCTGATGAACTATGGATTGAGGTTCATTGCATTGTACAGGAGACAGGGATCAAAACCATCCCCATGGAAAAGAAATGCAAAAAAGCAAAATGGCTGTCTGAGGAGGCCTTACAAATAAGCTGTCAAGCTTCTAATCCTTCCTACTCCTCAAAAAGAACCCTTAAAAAATCTTTGGTTTGTTTAGCATCTACACTTTGTCAATTATATTGCTATTTTCCACCCCTTTTATTATATTCTTAAAGATGTAATTGTCATTTTTGAGTAGTTAAACATCTTGAGTAAAAAAGGAACCTCCAAAAAAAAAAAAAAAAAGGGAAAGATATAAGCATCTGAATGCAGAGTTCCAAAGAATAGCAAGAAGAGATAAGAAAGCCTTCCTCAGTGATCAATGCGAAGAAATAGAGGAAAACAACAGAATGGGAAAGACTAGAGATCTCTTCAAGAAAATTAGAGATACCAAGGGAACGTTTCATGAAAAGATGGGCTTGATAAAGGACAGAAATGGTATGGACCTAACAGATGCAGAAGATATTAAGAAGAGGTGGCAGGAATACACAGAACTGTACAAAAAGATCTTCATGACCAAGATAATCACGATGGTGTGATCACTCACCTAGAGCCAGACATCCTGGAATGCGAAGTCAAGTGGGCTTTAGAAAGCATCACTACAAACAAAGCTAGTGGAGGTGACGGAATTCCAGCTGAGCTAGTTCAAATCCTGAAAGATGATGCTGTGAAAGTGCTGCACTCATTATGCCAGCAAATTTGGAAAACTCAGCAGTGGCCACGGGACTGGAAAAGGTCAGTTTTCATTGCAATCCCAAAGAAAGGCAATGCCAAAGAATGCTCAAACTACTGCACAATTGCACTCATCTCACATGCTAGTAAAGTAATGCTCAAAATTCTCCAAGCCAGGCTTCAGCAATACGTGAACTGTGAAATTCCAGATGTTCAAGCTTGTTTTAGAAAAGGCAGAGGAACCAGAGATCAAATTGCCAGCATCCACTGGATCATGGAAAAAGCAAGGGAGTTTCAGAAAAACATCTATTTCTGCTTTATTGACCATGCCAAAGCCTTTGACTGTGTGGATCACAATCAACTGTGGAAAATTCTGAAAGATATGGGAATACCAGACCACCTGACCTGCCTTTTGCTTCCTGACCTATATGCAGGTCAGGAAGCACCAGTTAGAATGGGACATGGAACAACAGACTTCTTCCAAATAGGAAAAGGAGTACATCAAGGCTGTATACTGTCACCCTGCTTATTTAACTTATATGCAGAGTACATCATGAGAAACGCTGGGCAGGAAGAAGCACAAACTGGAATCAAGATTGCCAGGAGAAATATCAATAACCTCAGATATGCAGGTGACACCATCCTTATGGCAGAAAGTGAAGAAGAACTCAAAAGCCTCTTGATGAAAGTGAAAGTGGAGAATGAAAAAGTTGGCTTAAAGCTCAACATTCAGAAGATGATGATTGTGGCATCTGGTCCCATCACTTCATGGGAAATAGATGGGGAAACAGTGGAAACAGTGTCAGACTTTATTTTTGGGGCTCCAAAATCACTGCAGATGGTGACTGCAGCCATGAAATTAAAAGATGCTTACTCCTTGGAAGAAAAGTTATGACCAATCTAGATAGCATATTCAAAAGCAGAGACATTACATTGCCAACAAAGGTCCGTCTAGTCAAGGCTATGGTTTTTCCAGTGGTCATGTATGGATGTGAGAGTTGGACTGTGAAGAATGCTGAACGCTGAAGAATTGATGCTTTTGAGCTGTGGTGTTTCAGAAGATTCTTGAGAGTCCCTTGGACTGCAAGGAGATCCAACCAGTCCATTCTAAAGGAGATCAGTCCTGGATGTTCTTTGGAAGCAATGATGCTAAAGCTGAAACTCCAGTACTTTGGCCACCTCATGCGAAGAGTTGACTCATTGGCAAAGACCCTGATGCTGGGAGGGATTGGGGGCAGGAGGCGAAGGGGACGACAGAAGATGAGATGGCTGGATGGCATCACTGACTCGATGGACATGACTCTGAGTGAACTCTGGGAGTTGGTGATGGACAGGGAGGCCTGGCGTGCTGCGATTCATGGGGTTGCAAAGAGTCGGACACGACTGAGCGACGAACTGAACTGAACTGAACTGAACGTAATTGACAAAATATTGAATAGATATAATAGTACATCAAGGGCAATTGGTAGTTGAGTGCTCAAAAGTTTTAGGGAAAAGTAGAAAAGATGATTTTATTGCTAAATATGTAATATAAAATATCTTGCATTTTTTTATTTGCCATGAATATTTCAGCTCTGATATCTTGCTATAGGATTTATTTGTGGGCACTGTTACTCAACTGGAAAATTTATGTATGACTTTAATTTTAATGAGAATGATGCCTCATTTGCCTATCTTAAATATATAGGCTAAATTTTGTTCAATTAACAATCATTGCTTCATTTTTCTTACTTTTTCCTTTGGTAAGTTTCTTTTTGATTTTCTTTTATAGTTATTTTAATGTCACTGCTTTACTAGAGCGCCTATTATCTGGTGCTATGATTTAATCTTTTCCTATGAACTTTTTCTGCAGTGATTTGACTTTTTTCTGTCATCTGTTCGTTTTTATAATCCCCTCTTTTCTTACCACTGAGTACAATTTGACTGTACATGGTCTACTAAATTTTTTAGAACTTGCCATCTCCTTTCATAAGATTTTGAAAGGCTACAAGAGCTAAGATTACTTAACATATAAAATCTTTACCATGGTCTGAGCTTTCTCCTTTTTCTTGTAATTTCAGCAAATGTTGACTTAGTATTTGCTACCCTTCCTCCCCCTGCCTCTGGGATGAAAATAACTATAAAGATAAGCTGAAGCAGAATATTTACTGAATATCTACTCCATGGTGACTACTAAGAAATATATCTTCCATTTTCTTTACTCTTCATGACAAACCCGTATTTGAAGTAGTAACAGCCTCAGTTCACCCACAAGGCAACTTTTTTATGTATCATTGAATCATACAGATTTCATGGGGCTGGGCATTTCTTACTTGTTTCTCTTCATAGCATAGGAAGATGTTTGCTTTCGGAATATCGAATAGCATTTCTGACATCCTGATGTCCTTGCCACTGCACTATGTGTGAAATTCCATCTAAATATTGGTGGTGCATGCATGTGTGCATGCTAAGTCACTTCAGTTGTGTCCAACTCTTTGCAACTCCATGGACTATAGCCCTCTAGCCTCCTCTGTCTGTGGGATTCTCCAGGAAAGAATATTGGAGTGGGTTGCCATGCCTTCCTCTAGGGCATCTTCCTGACCCAGGGATCAAACTTGCATCTCCTGTGGCTCTTGCATTGAGGGTGGATTCTTCTGACCCAATGGGGAAGCCCAAATATTGGTGGTAGCTTTGATTTATTCTTTTCTCTTTGTGAAAAGAGGCTGGCATGAATTCAATATAGAAGATTTTTTATAGATAATTGTTACTTCTTAGGATTTTCACACCTAATATTTTTTTAAATAGTAAAGACTTCTAGAACTCAGTACTGAGTATCCACTGGGGTTGACTGGTTTTAAGGGGAGCAAACCATTTATTAATTTAATAAATGTCTACAGAGAGAATTGACTGTGTGTGCATGTAAAATTATGTTAATTTGCCATTTCTAACTTTCTGCTATCTCTAAAGAGACTGATCCCAACTGGAAAAACCAAGAGATAGGCACATTTTTTGGTACAGAAAAGGAAACTAGAAAGATAGAGGCATGTGGATTAGGCTGATAAGATGAAGGTTGGAGGGGTGCATGGGTTGACAGAGGATGATCCAAAAAAGGAGAGGTAGTGTTTGGGCTTTCCAGGGACTTTGGAGGGAGATATGTGTTTAATCTTCATGGAAACCTGCAAGATAGGTATTATTAGAGCCTACCATCAGGAAACTGAGAAACACAGATATATCTGGGGAAAACACTGTCAAAATAGCAGGATTTGTGTTTGGGGGTGAGGAGGCACAAAGGTGAATGGTGGATACATTTCAAGAGGATTTACAACATTTTTATTGTGTCAACTGCAAGGCAAACCTTCTTTTGTGTTTGACCACAAAATCAATAGTGTAATATATCATTGTTTTGAATGAGTTTTTCTATGGTATGTATGAATGTATTTCTTTTTAATGACTTGGAGTTTGGACTATTTAGGGATTGGTCAGAGTTACAAGTCTTGCTGTAGGCTGGTCCTGGATAAGAAATGAACTTTGAGAAGTAAAATGTTAGCAATGGCTTGAATTCAAGTCAGCCAACCCTGAAGCTGTCATTTTTAATGACTGTTTTACCCAGAGTATATCAATAGAGTTATCCACATCAGAAGCATCCCAGCTACTCTGGTAACCCCAAGTATGTCATGATCCTACCTGAGGGGTCTTTTGCTAATAGAGCAGTGTTGAGAGGGGTGTACTGCATCCTTTTTTAAAAAAATCAGTGATTAACCACTTAATGTGTTATTCATAATTATTTGATTATTTTCATGTTGAGATGTTCTGCTGCTAAGTCACTTCCTAAGACATTCAACTGTATTTTCTAGGTATCGTGTTATTCATAAGACATTCAACTGTATTTTCTAGGTATTGATTATTTTCATGTTGAGATGTCCTGCTGCTAAGTCACTTCAGTCGTGTCTGACTCTGTGCGACCCCATAGACAGCAGCCCACCAGGCTCCCCCATCCCTGGGATTCTCCAAGTAAGAACACTGGAGTGGGTTGCAATTTCCTTCTCCAATGCATGAAAGTGAAAAGTGAAAGTGAAGTCACTCAATCGTGTCCAACTCTTAGCGACCCCATGGACTGCAGCCTACCAGGCTCCTCCATCCATGGGATTTTCACCTATCAACTAATCAGTCTACAATAATTCAGTGACTGGGAAAGGAATGGCTTTAGATAGTCTTGTTAGGATAATGAGATGTCTTTTTCTTTTCTTTTCTTTAAAGAAATGAAATGTAGTGAAATATATCAAACTTGCACCCACTGATGCTTGTTCCCAAATTGTAGTTTAAACCACCCATTTATTTGGAGTAATTAGTTCTTTGCTCTTCTGTGAGAGCAGCACTGGCATTCCTGGCAGCTTGTTAGGAACCCAGGGCTCAGCTCCACCCAGACTTTCTGGGAGCGAATCTGCATTTTAATAAGGTCTGTAGCTTATAAGGACATAATAACAGTTTGAGAAGCACTGCTCTAAGACAATTTTAGGCTCTCGGGTGGATTAAAAATAAAAAGGATACTCTTTGCTGGCTTAAGGTTGCTTGTAACCGCAATGAGCTGAAAGCACATGAACTGGCAATTAACCAAAGATGGTAAGAGTTCAGGGCTAAGCCCGAGGTACCAGGAAGAGACAGCAATCTCTCTATTAGGTGTGCTGGGAAGATTTCAAGCTGGCTGCCTTAAGGCACTTCTGGTTCTTTGAGCTTGCACTTGCCCTGACCCCTGCAGCCCTAGGGGGTGGTGGGCCTACTAACTCACTCAGTCGTGTCTGACTCTGTGCAACCCTATGGACTGCCGGCCACCAGGCTCCTCTGTCCATGGGATTCTCCAGGTAAGAACACTGGAGTGGGTTGCCATCTCCTTCTCCAGGGGATCTTCCCGACCCAGGGATCCAACCGGCGTCTCCTGTATCTCCTGCGTTGGCAGGCACGGTCTTTACCACTAGCGCCACCTGGGAAGCCCCTAGTGGGCAGTGTGCGATAGTGAAATTCAGATTGTGTCACCTCCCAATGTTCCTTTCAGTAGCCCAGGAGACCTTGAGAAGTCAGTGGCTAATGCCCCTGAGTCTCCTTTCCCTCCTTGGAGAACTAAAATGAAACAACTCCTTCCTCACAGGGCTGTGTAAGGATTGAAAGCAAACTAAATACAATGTCTAACACAGACTAGGTACTCAATTTCTTCACGTGGTGTTTTCTCCTTGGCTAATTCATAGTTCCCTCATTCACAATTGCAATGAAGAAAACCATACTTTTATTGGTGCTTAAAGATTAACAGGTATGTTGAAGCAGGAAAGTTTTGAAAGAAGTTGTGGGCAGCGGCTAGCTTGACCAACAACAAAGTTTCCCAGAGAGCAGGTGCTCTTAAGCGGCTTCTCTGACTGTAAGCTCAGAAAGGAGGGAGAGGTCCAGAACTGTGCTTGAAGCAGGACTTGAAGCTTGCAAGGACTCAGAAAATGGCTTCAGCATCCTGTGATTTTCTTGCCTTTCCAGGTAGGGATAAGCCCAAGAGCATGTTGCAGCCATGGCAATTCCTGGGGCTCAGGTTTCCAGCAGCGGTTCTCCAGCTTGGACTACACGGTAGAATTCTCCCAGGGATTTGTAAGAAGCACTGGTTCCCAGGTCCTCCCATGAGAACAGCTGAAAAGAATCTCTGGGGGTGGTATTTTCAGAGAGCACCTCAGGTGATTTTAATGTGTAGCCAAGGTTGACCATGATGAACTGTGTATTACAGACTTGGTGCCACTGTGAACCATTCATTATAGGCTTAGTACATAAGTGCAGGTAAGAGAGGACTTCCACACCAAGGCTGTGACTCCTTCAACTGTCAACATGCTCCTGTGGGAATGCAGGCTCCTGAGAAAGATTTCAGCTTAATCTGTTTTCAAGTGTGACAGTTGGGAAAAAACAAAACTGAAATAAAAGCTAAGTTTTATACATCCAGATGTTATATTCTTAATTTCCCCCCCAGTTTTAAGTAAGATCTTTGGATCCCACTGGCTGGTTTCCTTTTATATATTCTGCAACATTTGAAATAGTAATAAAGAGCTTATTTGCTTAGAAATTTGCTTGCATTTCTAGTTTCTATTTATCTCCTTGTAATATAGAAATCACTTATTCTTAGTCTTTGCTGAGGGAGATGTTGATTCATTTCCCCATGTGTTTTCTAAATTTTTGTAGATCTTGATTGGCTATTTTTACCAAAATTAATCAGCAAAGACACTTAAAGATCAAAGCACCTATAACTACAGCAAGTTACAACACACTGATGTCAGTGCGACTCCAAACTCCTTCTAAAACCAAAAGCTGGGACAACAATAAACATGTTTGAATTCATGTATAGCAATTTGGGATAATTGAGTAACTTCCTTTCAGAGTTAAACCAGTTAACCTTTATAAGTGTTATTAGCAGTACCTGGTACCTAATAAGTATTTGCTTATTTTATTATTCTAGGATGCAGGGTCAGAAAGAAATACATGTGTTGGGAAGTAGGGGCACAGATTCATTGGCTGTGGTAATGAAAGTCTTTAATATTCTACCTATGAAAACTTGAAATTTAGAGAATAAGTAAATTAATGACATTTTACAATTTATGCAGGTGATTGAAAGTGTTTGTGGTATTCTGACATGTTTCTGTTAGTTCTTTTTTTCCCTTTGGAAAAGTTGTATGCCTTAAAGTGACCTGGGTTATACTATGAATAATCAGGAGGTTTTTATTCTTATTTTTAAACATCTGTAGAACTTTATGGGTTTCCCCAGTGGCTCAGTGGGTAAAGAATCCACCTGCAGTTCAGAAGACATAGGAGATGCAGGCTTGATCCCTGGGTCAGGAAAATCCTCTGAAGGAGGAAAATGGCAACCTCCTCCAGTATTCTTGCCTGAAAAATCCCATGGACAGAGGAGCCTGGAGGGCTACAGTCCAAAGGGTCACATAGAATTGGACATGACTGAGTGACTAAGCATACAAGCACATACAGAACTTTATGAAGACAGAGAAGTATGTTGAAATAACTGAAGCATCCTTAGAGAATGAGAACTATATACATTTTTCATATATTATTGATTTATATAACTTTTCTCTTATCTAATTCATTGACACTTTTACTCTGTCTTCAAAACAGAACTTCAATCTCCTCACTTTATTTCTAACACTGCTACAATCCTAATTCTACCCTCAGTTTCTCTTCAAATTTACTATTACTACAGTAATTTCCTGATTCTCCTATTCACCAAAGAAATCTTATATAGCACAAATTGAATCATGTGGCTTCTGCACTTGAACTCATTTTATTTCTTCCTATTGACTTTTGAAAAAAAACCATTAGACCTCCTTATCATGGCCTCCAAGGCCCTGCAAGATCTGGTTTCAGCCTCCTTCTTAATCAGTCCTATTTTGACATTCTCAGCATTCTACCATTCTGCTCCTCAGTTCTTAGAGGCCAAATCTTCTCCAGGTACACTTCCCTTGACCTGGAATCTTCCATCCTCTCACCCGCAGCTCCTTGCCTTTCCCACTCTTCAAATGGGGTCTTTTCTGCTCTTTCAGATCTGACTTTGCATGCCATCTCTTTGGAGAGGCTCTTCCTAGTCAACCTGTGGAAGGATTCAACCTATTCTACACATACCTGTTCACTCTTATTTTCTGTTTCTTTTCTTTAAAAAAAATTAATTTACTCATTGAAGTATAGTTGATTTATGATGTTATACTAGTTTCAGGTGTACAGCAACAAGCTTGAATTTTACACACATATGTATCTGTTTTTTTCAGATTCTTTTCCCTTGTAGGTTATTACATACTATTGAGCATAGTTCCCTGAGCTATACAGTAGGTCCTTGTTAATTATTTATTTTATATATAGTCATGTGCATATGTTAATTGCAAATTCCTAATTTAGCTCTCCTCCACCTTTGCTCTTTGGTAACCATAAATTTATTTATGTCTGTGAGTCTGTTTCTGTTTTGTATATAAGTTCATTTGCATCATTTCTTTTGTAGATTCCACACATAAATGATACCTTAGGATATTTGTCTTTCTGTCTGGCTTACTTCACTTAGTATGATAATCTCTAGGTCCATCCATGTTGCTGCAAATAGCATTCTCTGTAATGGCTGAGTGATATTTCACTGTATAAATATACCATATTTTCTTCATCCAATCATCTGTCAATGGATATTCAGGTTGCTTCCATTTCTTGGCTATTGTAAATATTGGTGCAACTAACACTGGGTTGTATATATCATTTTAAATTATGGTTTTTCTCTGAATATATGCCCAGGAGCAGGATCCTATATGGTAGCTCTATTTTTAGTTTTTTAAAGAACCTCCACAATGTTCTCCACAGTGTCTGTATCAATTTACATTCCCACCAACAATGTAGGAGGGTTTCTTTTTATCCACACTCCCACCAGCATTTATTGCTTGTAGCCTTTCTAACGAAAGCCACTCTGACTAGTGTAAGCTGATAAGTCATTGTAGTTTTGATTTGCATTGTTATAATTGGCAGTGTTGAACATCTTTTCATGTGCCTCTCGCCCACCTGTATGTCTTCTTTCAAGAAATGTCTACTTAGATCTGCTCATTTTTTGATTGGGTTGTTTGTTTCATAATGATCTGTATGAACTGTTTGTATATTTGGAGATTAATCCCTTGTTGGTCACATCATTTGCAATTTTTTTCTCCTATTCTGTGGAGAATTTTCACTTTGTTTATGGTTTCCTTTGCTGTGCAAAAGCTTTCAAGTTTAATTAGGTCCCACTTGTTTATTTTTGCTTTTATTTCCATTACTCTAGGAGGTGACTCCAAAAAGATATTGCTGTGATTTGTGTCCCATAGTGTTCTGCGTATGTTTTCCTCTAGGAGTTTTCTACTGTCTGGTCTTACATTTAGGTCTTTAATCCATTTTGATTCCAGCTTGTGCTTCATCCAGCCCAGCAAAGCTGGAATAAAGATTACTGGGAGAAATATCAATAATCTAAGATAGGTTGATGACACCATCCTTATGGCAGAAAATGAAGAGGAACTAAAGAGCCTCTTGATGAGGGTGAAAGAGGAGAGTGAAAAAGTTAGCTTAAAACTCAACACTCAAAATACTAAGATCATGGCATCCAGTCCCATCACTTCATGGCAAATAGATGGGGAAACAATGGAAACAGTGAGAGACTTTATTTTCTTGGGCTCCAAAATCACTACAGATGGTGACTGCATCCATGAAATGAAAAGATTACTCCTTGGAAGAAAAGCTGTGACAAACCTAGATACTGTATTAAAAAGCAGAGACACTTTGCTGACAAAGGTCCGTAAAGTCAAAGCTATGGTTTTCCTAGAAGTCACATATGGATGTGAGAGTTGGACCATAAAGAAGGCTGAATGCAGAAGAATTGATACTTTTGAACTGTGGTGTTGGAGAAGATTCCTGAGAGTCCCTTGGACTGCAAGGAGATCAAACCAGTCAATCCTAAAGGTAATCAATCATGAATATTCATCAGAAGGACTGATGCTGAAGCTGAAGCTCCAATACTTTGGCCACCTGATGTGAAGAGCTGACTCACTAGAAAAGACCCTTGATGCTGAGAAAGATCAAAGGCAGGAGGAGAAGGGGACGACAGAAGATGAGATGGTTGGATGGCATCATTGTCTCAATGGACATGAGTTTGAGCAAACTCCAGGAGATAGTGAATGACAGGGAAGCCTGGCTTGCTGCAGTCCATGGGGTCACAAAGAATTGGATGCAACTGAGTGTCTGAACAACAAAAAATCCATTTTGAGTTTATTTTTTTGTGTGGTGTTAGAGTAAGTTTTAACTTCATGCTTTCACATGTACCTGTCCAGTTTTCCCAGAACCACTTATCAAAGAAACTGTCTTTCCTCCATTGTATATTCTTGCCTCCTTTGTCATAGGTTAATCAATGATAGGTGAGTGGGTTTCTTAACGACACTCTCTACAATTCATTTGTTTGTTTCCTTATTTATTATACTTCATTCAATAGACTAACAGCTCTGCAAAGGCAGACAATGCCTCAGTCATAAAGAGATGATATTACCTTTTGTGATCTGTCAGATATCATGGAATCTTTTCCATAGTTGGGAGTGCTATTGTCTGCTGCTTTCAAGCCTTCAGTGGAAGAACTCCATCTTCTTTTTATTACCTAAGTGGTAAATGGTGTCAAACACAAGTTACCAGATGAAATACTAAAATGACCATAACAATTCTTTAAATCTTTTGGGTGTTTTACAAAGGGTAAATTTTTCCATTTAATTTTATGTTTTATTTTTATCATTTGTATTGAAATCTAAACTAGTTTTATTAAGTATTGTCAAAGTACAAAGTACATGTTTTAGATGGTTTCCACTCTTTTCAACATTTATTTAATTGGAGGATTATTACTTTATAATATTGTGATGGTTTTTTCCATCAACATGAATCAGCCACAGTGTCCCCTCCTCATCTTGAACCCCCCTCCCATTTCCTTCCCTGCCCTATGCCTCTGGGTTGTCCTGCTTTGGGTGCCTGCTTCATGCATCGAACTTGCACTGGTCGTCTGTTTTGCATATAATAATGTATATGTTGCAGTGCTATTCTCTCAAATCATCCCACCCTTGCCTCCACTTTTATTTTGTTTTAGAGAAATAGGTCATATACACAAAGGAATATTTAACATATTTGTATAGCTTTAAAATAGCAAAATGAACAGTGAGAATCATTAGTAAATAAAACAAAAGTGTAATTTTGTATATCCCTTGTAAATACAAAGGGCTTTCATCTCTTTTCTCTCCTCTCCAGAAGAGAAAGTTCAGTTCAGAATTCTGTTTATTATTTGCTTACTTAAAAAAAAAAAAAATTTTTTTTTTATCACATAGGTATTTCCCTAAGTAATAGATTAGTTTTGTTCTTGCCCTTCATATTTGGAATCATGCTGTCTATATTCTTATGTGTCTAGCTCTATTCCCTCAACAGAACTCTTTTTTCCCCCCAAATTTTATTTATTTATTTATGGCTGTGCTGGGCTTTTGTTGCTTGTGGGCTTTTCTCTCATCGAGGCGAGTGGGGGCTACCTTCTAGCTGCGCTGTGTGGGTGAGCTTCTCTTTATGGTGGCTCCTCTTGTTCTGGAGCAGGCACTTGAGGGATGCACGCTTCAGTAATTGCAGTCGTTGTGGCTCCCAGGCTCTAGAGCAGTTTCAGTATCTGTGGTGCATGGGCTTAGTTGCTCCACAGCATGTGGAATCTTCCTGGATCAGAGATTGAGCTGTCTCTCCTGCATTGGCAGTCAGATCCTTTACCACTGAGCCAACAGGGAAACCCCAACAGAATTCTAAAGATTCATCTCTTGATAAATCATATACCTGGCGTGCTGCAGTCCACAGGGTCACAAAGAGTTGGACCCAACTGAGTAACTGAACTGAACTGATAAATCATATAGTTCCTCAAATTTTACTGTTGTACAGTATTCCATTGCATGGCTACAACACATTTTTTTTTTCCTATTCTACTCTACTTGAACAATTGAGTTGTTTTCAGTTTTTTAATTTTAGAAATAATACTGCTATATTTTTATGTATGTCTCTTGGTGGACATATATGAATTTCCTTAAGATATTATGCTCATATGGAATTGCAGAGTCATGAAAAATGCATATATTCAACTCTTAGTGACCCCATGGACTGCAGTCCACCAGGCTCCTCCATCCATGGGATTGTCCAGGCAAAAGTACTGGAGTGGGTTGCCATTGCCTTCTCCTTACAAGATAATGCCTGATTATTTTCCAAGTCAAACTCACTAATAATGTCTGTTTTTTTTTTTTTTTACATCTTAGTCAATACTTTCAGATTTTTATCACTCACGAGAAGGAAAATGGTATATTGCTATGTTTTTACTTTGTTTTTCTTGATTAATAATGTTTGAATATATTTTCATTTGCTTAATGGCCTCTTGTGTTTCCTTTTCTGTACAGTGCCTTTTGATATATTTTGACTATTTTTAGAAAGGATTATTTATCTTTTTCTTATTGTTTTGTAGGAGTTTCTCATATATTCTGGATATAGAATTTAGCAGTTATACATGTTGCAAATATCTTATTGTAGAATGTGACACTTGCTACCTTTATTGTGTGTGTGTGTGCGTGTGTGTGTAGGTATGTGAGATTTCCTGAATAAAAGTCCTTTCTTTAGGTTTAGTTGAATTCACTTATCTTCTTCTTTACAATTTTTAATTTTTGAGTTGTTTAAAAGAAATTCTTTCTTACACTGAAGTCATACATTTATTCCTTGATATTTCTTCCTGAAAATTTTAACTTTCTTAGTTCTTGGTCCACCTGGAATTGCTTTTTGTGAATGTTGAAGTAGGTATTACAATCCATTTTTCCCATAGGAGTAACAATTATTACAGCTTTACTGTTCAGTCCATTCTTTGTCTAATTGGCTCTAATGGTAGCTCTATCTTATATTAGGATTTATGTATGCATGGTTTATTTATAGGTTCTCTACTCTGCTTCAATATTTTATTTGTCTCTCCCTAGGTCAATACTTTGGTGTCAAAATTACTCTAAAATTAAGCCAATATCCAGAAGAACAAATATCTTTGATTTTACACCCCACCCCCTCATGAACACCCAGGAGTGTTTTAATTATTCTTAGACTATTGATTATTCACATAAATTTCAGAATCAGGTTGGCAAGTTCCACAAAATATATTGTTAGGATTTTTATTGCAACTACATTGAACCTATAGAACATTTTTGAAAGATTTATACCTTTACAATATTGTTTATTTCTGTTCATGAACATGATGTATCTCTCTATTTAGGTCTTTAATATTTCAAACATGTTTTTATGGTTTTCTAAATAAAGGTCTTACCGAACTTTTGCTAGATTTATTACTAACCATCTCACTTTTTTGTTGCAGTTTTAAATGACATTGCTTTAAAAGCAGATTCTTCTAACTTCTACTGATTTACTGAAATACAATAGGAATTTATATAATGCTTTCATAGCCATCGATCTTGTTAAACTCTCTTAATATTTGCAATGTGTTATGCATGGATTCTTTGGGGTTTAGTATATAGACAGTCTTCTGAAACTGTTTTTGCTGACTAGGAGAGTATATATTAGTTATTAGGAGCACAGATTCTGGAGTCAGTCTGTCTGGGTCAACCCACCTATGCTATTAACTTCAGTCTAACCTTAGACAAGCTGTAAAACCTGAGTTTTCTCATCTACAAAATGGATGAAAGTGTATCTACCTCACAGGATGTTTTGTGGATTAAACAAATTAACTCCTCCAAGGTGCTTAAAACAGTGCCTGGTATGATAATATCTAATAAATATTTAATGCATTTATTAGACCTTCCAGTATGATGTTGAAATAGTAAGTACTGGATTTTATTTTTACTTAATCTAGTTTGAAAATATTTGTCTTTTAATTTTTCAAAGTTTTAAAACACTCCATGAAGTGAGGGTGTCACATATTGCCTTTCTCTTCTTTTAGTGGGTTCACTAAAAAATTTTACCACTCCTTTGTAACTTAGTCAAGTCTAAAGTTAATATCATTACATTTTTCTTAGGAAGCATTCTCATTAACAACTAGTGTTATACCATTGAAGTAGATAAGTTTTACTTTGCTTTTAATGAAACCTTTAAAATTAGGCATTTTTCTGATTGTTATATTATATGGTTGATGCTCACATTTATCATTTTCTGGAATCAGAATTTCTTTTTTTTTAAATATAAATTTATTTATTTTAATTGAAGGTTAATTACTTTACAATATTGTATTGGTTTTGCCATACGTCAACATGAATCTGCCACAGGTGTACATGTGTTCCTCATCCTGAACCCCGCTCCCTCCTCCCTCCCCTTACCATCCCTCTGAGTCGTCTCAGTGCAGCAGCCCCAAGGATCCTGTATCATGCATTGAATCTGGACTGGCGATTCGTTTCATATATGATATTCAGTCAGTTCAGTTCAGTTCAGTCGCTCAGTTGTGTCCGACTCTTTGCGACCCCATGAATTGCAGCATGCCAGGCCTCCCTGTCCATCACCAACTCCGGGAGTTCACCCAGACTCACGTCCATCAAGTCAGTGATGCCATCCAGCCATCTCATCCTCTGTCGTCCCCTTCTCCTCCTGCCCCCAATCCCTCCCAGCATCAGAATCTTTTCCAATGAGTCAACTCTTCGCATGAGGTGGCCAAAGTACTGGAGTTTCAGCTTTACCATCATTCCTTCCAAAGAAATCCCAGGGCTGATCTCCTTCAGAATGGACTGGTTGGATCTCCTTGCAGCCCAAGGGACTCTCAAGAGTCTTCTCCGACACCACAGTTCAAAAGCATCAATTCTTTGGCACTCAGCTTTCTTCACAGTCCAACTCTCACATCCATACAGGACCACTGGAAAAACCATAGCCTTGACTACACGGACCTTTGTTGGCAAAGTAATGTCTCTGCTTTTGAATATGCTATCTAGGTTGGTCATAACTTTCCTTCCAAGGAGTAAGCGTCTTTTAATTTCATGGCTGTAGTCACCATCCGTGGTAATTTTGGAGCCCCCAAAAATAAAGTCTGACACTGTTTCCACTGTTTCCCCATCTATTTCCCATGAAGTGATGGGACTGGATGCCATGATCTTCGGTTTCTCAATGTTGAGCTTTAAGCCAACTTTTTCACTCTCCTCTTTCACTTTCATCAAGAGGCTTTTTAGTTTCTCTTCACTTTCTGCCATAAGGGTGGTGTCATCTGCATATCTGAGGTTATTGATATTTCTCCTGGCAATCTTGATTCCAGCTTGTGCTTCTTCCAGCCCAGCGTTTCTCATGATGTACTCTGCATATAACTTAAATAAGCAGGGTGACAATATACAGCCTTGACGTACTCCTTTTCCTATTTGGAACCGGCCTGTTGTTATTATACAAGTTTCAATGCCATTCTCCCAAATCATCCTACCTTCTCCTTCTCCCACAGAGTTCAAAAGACTGTTCTATACATCTGTGTCTCTTTTGCTGTCTTATATACAGGGTTATTGTTACCATGTTTCTAAATTCCATATATATGCGTTAATATACTGTATTGGTGTTTCTCCTTCTGGCTTACTTCACTCTGTATAATAGGCTCCAGTTTCATCCACCTCATTAGAACTGATTCAAATGTATTCTTTTTAATGGCTGCATAATACTCCTGTTGGCATTTTAGGCCTTCATTCTGAGATCATTTTTCTTCTTTCTGGTATTCCTTCTTTGGAAATTTCTTTGAAGTTTCTGATGGCACTAAACACTCACTTTTTTTTTTTTTTAAATGCGGTTTTCTTGTTTTCTTTTAGCATTTTGAAAATACAGCTCTGCTTTTCTCTGGCTTCCATTGTAACTGTTAAGGTTCTCTTTCATTCTTTTGCAATTTCTTTTTATGCCTTCGGTCTCTCTCTCTCTGTCTTTAATTTCCTGCCTGTTTTTAAGATAGTCTCTTTGTCCCTGGTGTTATGCAGTTTGAATATAACATGCATTTATTTCCACTTATTTTTGCCTAAGTTATGTTGTTTCTGAATCTGAGGACTAGTCTTATCAATTCTGTCAGAAATTCTGTCATTGTCTCTTTGAATATTCCCTCTAGTCTTTTCTTTTGAAATTCTTCACTTTCTACCTCTTTGGTTGTATTAAATTCTGGGAAATTTCTTTATATCTAAGTTCTCATTCTTATTTTTATGCTGTATTCTACCTGCTGTTGAATCTACAATTTAATTTTTAATTTAATTTTAGATTTTTACATGTAGGGGTCAGATTTGTGTCTCAGCACTTCTCAAGTGTTCTGTTCCATTGGCATATTTTAGTAAATTCTTTTGTTTTTAAAATAAATAAAAGCAAAAATAAACAAATGGGACCTAATTAAAATTAAAAGCTTCTGTACAACAAAGGAAACTATAAGCAAGGTGAAAAGACAGCCTTCAGAATGGGAGAAAATAATAGCAAATGATGCAACTGACAAAGAACTAATCTCAAAAATATACAAGCAACTCCTGCAGCTCAATTCCAGAAAAATAAACGATCCAATCAAAAAATGGGCCAAAGAACTAAACAGATATTTCTCCAAAGACATACAGATGGTTAACAAACACGTGAAAATATGCTCAACATCACTCATTATCAGAGAAATGCAAATCAAAACCACAATGAGGTACCATTTCACGCCAGTCAGAATGGCTGCGATCCAAAAGTCTATGGGCAATAAATGCTGGAGAGGGTGTGGAGAAAAGGGAACCCTCTTACATTGTTGGTGGGAATGCAAACTAGTACAGCCACTATGGAGAAAGGTGTGGAGATTCCTTTAAAAACTGGAAATAGAACTGCTTTATGACCCAGCAATCCCACTGCTGGGCATACACACTGAGGAAACCAGAATTGAAAGAGACACGAGTACCTCAATGTTCATCGCAGCACTGTTTATAATAGCCAGGACATGGAAGTAACCTAGATGTCCATCAGCAGATGCTGCTGCTGCTGCTGCTATGTTGCTTTAGTCGTGTCCAACTCTGTGTGACCCCATAGACGGCAGCCCACCAGGCTTCCCGTCCCTGGGATTCTCCAGGCAAGAACACTGGAGTGGGTTGCCATTTCCTTCTCCAAAGTGAAAAGTGAAAGTGAAGTCGCTCAGTCGTGTCCGACTCTAGCGACCCCATGGACTGCAGCCTACCAGGCTCCTCCATCCATGGGTTTTTCTAGGCAAAAGTACTGATGATGAATACATAAGCAGATGAATGCATAAGAAATCTGTGGTACATATACACAATGGAGTATTACTTAGCCATTAAAAAGAATACATTTAAATCAGTTCTAATGAGGTGGATGGAACTGGAGCCTATTATACAGAGTGAAGTAAGCCAGAAAGAAAAACACCAATACAGTATACTAACGCATATATATGGAATTTAGAAAGATGGTAATGATAACCCTGTATTAGAGACAGCAGAATAGAGACAGATGTATAGAACAGTCTTTTGGACTCTGTGGGAGAGGGATAGGGAGAGGGAGAGGGTGGGATGATTTGGGGGAATGTCATGGAAACATGCAGAAAGGGCAATGGCACCCCACTCCAGTACTCTTGCTTGGAAAATCCCATGGACGGAGGAGCGTGGTGGGCTGCAGTCCATGGGGTCACTAAGAGTCAGGCACGACTGAGCGACTTGACTTTCACTTTTCACTTTCACGCATTGGAGAAGGAAATGGCAACCCACTCCAGTGTTCTTACCTAGAGAATCCCAGGGACAGGGGATCCTGGTGGGCTGCGGTCTATGGGGTCACATAGAGTTGGACACTACTGAAGCGACTTAGCAGCAGCAGCAGCAGCAGCATGGAAACATGTATAATATCATATAAGAAACAAATCACCAGTCCAGGTTCTATACAGGATCCTTGGGGCTGGTGCACTGGGATGACCCGAAGGGATGGTACTGGGAGGGCTGTGGGAGGGGGGTTCAGAATGGGGAACACGTGTATGCCTGTGGTAGATTCATGTTGATGTGTGGCAGAACCAATACAATATTGTAAAGTGATTATCCTTCAATTAAAATAAATAAATTTAAATTAAAAAATAAAATAAAATGAAGAAATGAATTAAAAAATAAAATGTATTAAACTAATTGTAATAATCATAGGTCTGGGAATCTTATTCTACAGTCTGTTGTTTAGACTGACTTCTGCTCATGTTACCTTCATCCTCACAGGTTTCCTGAATTTTGATGCTTTCTTATCTCTCTCAAATCTTTGAAGCGTGGGTGTTTAGTACCTTTTCTCTTGTAGGATTGTATTTGTTTCAAGTACTAGATAATACTACCAACCTGAGTCCATTTTCAAATAATTAACTTGGACTATAACTTCTAGTCTTAAATGCATGTGATATGGGCTCTATTCAGACCTAAGCAAGTATCTTCCCCATCTCATTTAATCCAAAGGCACTTTTTGCTAGATAATGTACTGACCCTACCTTATGAAAGCCCTAGCTTCCTATGATGTCTCTGATATAAACTTTGTGTTCTGAAAGCCCCAGGCTTTGTTTCTGGTCCACTCAGTCATGGGATCCTTTACAATTTGGGATCAACATCTTCAGAAATTGGCATATACTCTCAGAGCGATAACCACTCCAGAGTTTGCTTACCTCTTGGGAAGCACAGTTTATACTTTTTCCCTGGCATCTGTAGATTTCCTTTAGCTCATCATTAGCTCAGTCATGTAGTTAAAATGTGAGGTAAAGATTTAAAAAAATATTTTCAAGTGGCCTGTACTAGGAAGACTTTCTGGGCATCTAATCTGCTGGACATCAAGCTTCTGCTAAGTTATTCCCATGGGTTATCTAATTTAATGCTTACTACAATCCATCCTGGTATATACATTGATAATCTTCATTTTTGAGATGAGAAAACTGAGGTCTAAAAATTTGAATATAATAGCTTCTCCCAGTTCATGCTGTCTGACTGTTTTGGAGCCAGAAGATTTTGTTCTTCTTTTTGGCCATCTTTTAAAAATTAATTCATTTATTTTAATTGGAGGCTAATTACATTACAATATTGTGATGGTTTTTGCCATACCTCGACATGAATCAGCCATGGGTGTACATGAGTCCCCCCATCCTGAACCCCCTCCTACCTCCCTCCCCACCCCATCCCTCTGGGTTGTCCCAGAGCACCAGCTTTGAGAGCCCTTCTTCAGGCATTGAACTTGCACTGG
The DNA here is from genome assembly GCF_029407905.1 of Bubalus kerabau. Lineage (NCBI taxonomy): Eukaryota > Metazoa > Chordata > Mammalia > Artiodactyla > Bovidae > Bubalus > Bubalus kerabau. Next base: position 2,295,713 of record NC_073635.1, on the reverse strand, counting down.
TCATCTGTTTTACATGTGGTAATATACAGGTTTCAGTGCTATTCTCTCATATTGTCCCACCCTCGTCTTCTCCCACAGAGTCCAAAAGTCTGTTCTTTACATGTGTGTCTCTTTTGCTGTTTTGCATATACGGTCATCGTTCAAAATTCCATATATATGCATTAATATACTGTATTGTTGTTTTTCTTTCTGACTTATTTCACTCTGTATAATAGGCTCTGGTTTCATCCACCTCATTAGAACTGACTCAAATGTGTTCTTTTTTATAGCCAATAATATTCCATTGTGTACCACAACTTCCTTATCCATTCATCTGCCGATGAACATCTAGGTTGCTTCCATGTCCTGGTTATTGTAAACAGGGCTGCAATGAAAAATGAGGTACATGTGTCTCTTTCAATTCTGGTTTCCTCAGTGTGTATGCCCAGCAGTGGGATTGCTGGGTCATATGGTAGTTCTATTTCCAGTTTTTAAAGGAATCTCCACACCTTTCTCCATAGTGGCTGTATTAGTTTGCATTCCCACCAACAATGTAAGAGGGTTCCCTTTTCTCCACACCCTCTCCAGCATTTATTGTTTGTAGACTTTTGGATAGCAGCCATTCTGACTGGCGTGAAATGGTACCTCATTGTGGTTTTGATTTGCATTTCTCTGATAATGAGTAATGTTGAGCATCTTTTCATGTGCTTCTTAGCCATCTGTATGTCTTTGGAGAAATATCTGTTTAGTTCTTTGGCCCATTTTTTGATTGGGCCATTTATTTTTCTGATATTGAGCTGCATGAACTGCTTGTATATTTTTGAGATTAATTCTTTGTCAGTTGCATCCTTTGCTATTATTGTCTCCCATTCTGAAGGATGCCTTTTCACCTTGTTATAGGTACATTCATTGTGCAGAAGCTTTTCAGTTTAATTAGGTCCCACTTTTTTATTTTTGTTTTTATTTCCATTATTCTAGGAGGTGGATCATAGAAGATCTTGCTGTGATTTATGTCAGAGAGTGTTCTGCCTATGTTTTCCTTTAAGAGTTTTATAGTTTCTTGTCTTACATTTAGATCTTTAACCCATTTTGAGTTTATTTTTGTGTAATGAACTTATACCCTCAACATTCCAATATCGTATACATTTTGTCATATTCGTTTTCTCTTTCTCTCTGTATATACATTTTTTTTTCTGTAACATTTGAAGGAAAGTTTTAGATATCATGACACTTCACTTCTCAGTTCTGAGATTTCATTTGCAAACTGAGCTTTTAGCTATCTTCAAAGTGATCCCTTTGGTAAATTCTTATTACTTTCCTGGCAAAGAGGAAAATTTTTTACTTAAGAGGAGAGAATCTCTTTCCTTGAAAGTCAAGGTTTAGCAAAATGCCCAGCACTTAGGGGAATCAATAAATTTACCTAGGTGAATAAGAATATAAGTAAAAATTATCTAAGATAAAAACATGTTCCAATTTAAATGGCAGGAAAAAGAAATACATTGAAGAGGCTAGTGAGTTGTCCCTGAGAATTGTGATACAGCATTTCACCCTGACAAGGAATGCAGAGAAAACTTCCATGTGTATCTATGTGGAAACAGTTATTCCCTTGTCATTCACTATTTTGTCCTCCAGGCAGACAGTGATCCTCTGGGGTAGGGACTCTGTCTTCTGTGTACCTGAACAATGATATGATTCCTGGTACAAGTGAATCAATGAATTCGTTCCAGTATTTCTAGTAGATGTAATTTCTACCTTATTATTTCCACTGTTCCTGCTACTGAAGCCAAATCAACTGATATTGTCACTACTAATGAAACTATTACCATTTCTATCATTGATGTGTTTTTGACCAAGATAGGGCCAACCAAGGGATGTTATTCCCATCTTATAGCTAAGGAAGAATTGAAGTGAATTAGTTCAAACTTGAATCCAGGTATTCAATCTCCAAGTCTAATGTTTCCTCTGTCATTCCTTTTGATTCAGCATTTGTTGAACTCTATGTACCAGAAACTATTCTACAGGGTAAAGTATCCAAGACAGTAAGAGCAAAAACAGTGTGTTTGCAGAACTGTTGATTTCACTAATACCTGACATCCCTAAAAGAACATGGTGGTATCAGGTGCCTTTTAAAACTCAGGCTCTATAAGTGATTATGCATATATTAATAAAATACAAAAATATAATTTTAGATGAATATATATTTAGATATTTATATATGTCACCTGTGAAATATAAGTATTATTTATAAAATGTAATATACTAACATATTCTTATGTTTGTATTCATGTGTCTCTGTGTATACTGCAGTGGCTTATGCATAACTCTGTCTGGGACTGGATGGGAAAATCAAGAGGAAAGGAAGCTGATGTATCAGGGAGGGTCTGGGGTTCCTGGGGGTGCAGATGATAGATGAGGGCTAAGGAGGAGCTGGGTCGTTGCCTTGAATGACAAAGAGTCAAGCTCTTGTCAATGAGTCAAGCTGTAGTATTGGTTATTAGGTACCTGGTGTCTGAGCTGATTGAAAGTATAGACCTAGAGTGTTGCTTGTGCCTTCTTACCTTGAGTGGCTACCAGGGCCCTGCTCATATCATGGCATGTGGAACATGTGTTGGAGATGGTACATGAAGTAGCAGAGGAGTCAGTGATCATGTGGAATGACTGTGTTTAATAAGCTGCTGTGTTCAATTTCTGAATCTATTCCTGTGTTTATACTATTTCTGCTTTTCTTTTAGAGTTGGAGGGATTTTTAAACATTCATTTTTAATTGGAGGGTAACTATTGTGTTTGCTTCTGCCATAAAACAATGTGAACCAACCATAAGTATACATATGTGCTAGCCCTCTTGAACCCCACCACACCCCATCCCACACCTCTAGTTTGTCACAGAGCACCACATTGAGCTCCCTGTGTTATACAGCAGCTTCCCATTAGCTATCTGTTTTACATATGGTAATGTATATGCTTTAATGTTACTCTCTCAATTCATCACTTCCTCTCCTTCCCCCACTGCGTCCAAAGTCTGTTTCATGTGTCTGCATCTCTATTTCTGCCCTACAAATATTAATAGATTCATCAGTACCATTTTTCTGTTTCCATACAAATTGTGAAAGTATTTGTTCTAGTTCTGTGAAAAATGCCATTGGTAATTTGATAGGGATTGCATTGAACCTATACATTGCTTTGGGTAGTAAAGTAATTTTCATAATATTGATTCTTCCAATCCAAGAACATGATATATCTCTCCATCTGTTTGTGTTGTCTTTGATTTCTTTCATCAATGTCTTATAGTTTTCTGTATACAGGTCTTTCATCTCCTTACATAGGTTTATTCCTAGGTATTTTACTCTTTTTGTTGCAGTGGTGAATGGGATCACGTCCTTAATTTCTCTTTCTGAGTTTTCAATGATAGTGTATAGGAATGCAAAGGATTTCTGTGTATAAATTTTGTATCCTTCTACTTTACTAAATTCATTGATTAGTTCTAATAATTTTCTGGTGGCATCTTTAGGGATTACTATGTATATATTATGTCATCTGCAAACAGTGAAAGTTTATTTCTTTTCCAAGCTGGATTCCTTTTCTTTTTCTTCTCTGATTGCTGTGGCTAGGACTTCCAAAATGATATAAAATAATAGTGGTGAGAATGGACACCCTCATCTTTTTCCTGATGTTAGGGAAAGTGCTTTTGGTTTTTCACCATTGAGAATTATGTTTATTGCGGGTTTGTCATATATGGCCTTTATTATGTTGAGGTAGCTTCTGTCTATGGAGAGGGCAATGGCACCCCACTCCAGTACTCTTGCCTGGAAAATCCCATGGATGAAGGAGCCTGGAAGGCTGCAGTCCATGGGGTTGCTGAGGGTCGGACACAACTGAGCAACTTCACTTTCATTTTTCACTTTCATGCATTGGGGAAGGAAATGGCAACCCACTCCAGTGTTCTTGCCTGGAGAATCCCAGGGATGGGGGAGCCTGGTGGGCTGCTGTCTATGGGGTCACACAGAGTCGGACACAGATGAAGTGACTTAGCAGCAGCAGCTTCTGTCTATACCCATTTTTCTGGAGAGTTTTTATCATAAATGCGTGTTGAAATATGTCAAAAGCTTTTTCCACATCTATTTAGATTATCAGATGGTTTTTATCTTTCAGATTACTTATATAGTGTGTTACATTGATTGATTTGCATTTATCAGAATCCTTGCATCCCTGGAATAAACCCCACTGGATCACAGCTTATGATAGTGGTTTATGATCATATTTTTTTTGCTATTGGATTCTATTTGCTAGCATTTTGTTCATGATTTTTGCACTTAGGTTCACCAGTGATATTGACCTGTAATTTTGTTTTGTGATTTCTTTGTCTGGTTTTAGTATCAGGATATTGGTGAACTCATAGAATGAGTTTGGGAGTGTTCCCTTTCTCTGTAATGTTTGGGAAAGTTTGAGAAGAATAGGTGTTAGTTCTCTAAATGTCTGGGTAGTATAGTAATTTTCACAATATTGATTGTCTAAACCCTAAAGATGTCATCAGAAAATTACTAGAGCTAATCAATGAATTTAGTAAAGTAGAAGGATACAAAATTAATACAGAGAAATCCTTTGCATTCCTATACACTATCAATGAAAACTCAGAAAGAGAAATTAAGGAAGCAATCCCATACACCACTGCAACAAAAAGAGTAAAATGCCTAGGAATAAACCTATGTAAGGAGATTAAAGACCTGTATACAGAAAACTATGAGACATTGATGAAAGAAATCAAAGACAACACAAACAGATGGAGAGATATATCATGTTCTTGGATTGGAAGGATCAATATTGTGAAAATGACTATACTACCCAAATATTAGCTCTCTAAATGTTTGGTAGAATTCACCTATGACACCATCTGGTCCTGGGCTTTTATTTGTTGGAAGATTTTTGATCACAGTTTCAATTTTGGTGCTTGTGATTGGTCTGTTCATGATTCCTATTTCTTCCTGGTTCAGTTTTGGAAGGTATTTTTCTAAGAATTTGTCCATTTCTTCTAGGTTGTCCATTTTACTGGTATATAATTGCTTACAGTAATCTTTTATGATCCTTTGTATTTCTACATTGTCTGTTGTAACTTCTCTTTTTTTATTTCTAATTTTATTGATTTGAGTCTTGTTTTTTCTTGATAAGTCTGGCTAATGGTTTGCCAATTTTGTTTATTGTTTCAAAGAATAAGCTTTTAGTTTTATTGATCTTTGCTATTGTTTCATTTCTTTATCATTTATTTCTGCTCTGATCTTTGCAATTTCTTTCCTTCTACTAACTTTGGGTTTTGCTGTTCTTTTTCTTAGGTGTAAGATTAGGTTGTTTATTTGATATTTTTCTTGTTTATTGAGGTAGGTTTGGATTACTACAAAATTCCCTCTTAGGAATGTTTTTGCTGGAACCAGATGTTCAAGCTGGTTTTAGAAAAGGCAGAGGAACCAGAGATCAAATTGCCAACATCTGCTGGATCATGGAAAAAGCAAGAGAGTTCCAGAAAAACATCTATTTCTGCTTTATTGACTATGCCAAAGCCTTTGACCGTGTGGATCACAATAAACTGTGGAATATTCTGAAAGAGATGGGAATACCAGACCACCTGACCTGCCTCTTGAGAAACCCATATGGAGGTCAGGAAGCAATAGTTAGAACTGGACATGGAACAACAGACTGGTTCCAAATAGGAAAAGGAGTACGTCAAGGCTGTATATTGTCACCCTGCTTATTTAACTTCTATGCAGAGTACATCATGAGAAACACTGGGCTGGAAGAAGCACAAGCTGGAATCAAGATTGCCGGGAGAAATACCAATAACCTCAGATATGCAGATGACACCACCCTTATGCCTGAAAGTGAAGAGGAACTAAAAAGCCTCTTGATGAAAGTGAAAGAGGGGTGTGAAAAAGTTGGCTTAAAGCTCAGCATTCAGAAAACGAAGATCATGGCGTATGGTCCCATCACTTTATGGGAAATAGATGGGGAAACAGTGTCAGACTTTATTTTTTTGGGCTCCAAAATCACTGCAGATGGTGATTGCGGCCATGAAATTAAAAGACGCTTACTCCTTGGAAGGAAAGTTATGACCAACCTAGATAGCATATTCAAAAGCAGAGACATTACTTTGCCCACAAAGGTCTGTCTAGTCAAGGCTATGGTTTTTCCAGTGGTCATGTATGGATGTGAGAGTTGAACTGTGAAGAAAGCTGAGAGCCGATGAATTGATGCTTTTGAACTGTGGTGTTGGAGAAGACTCTTGACAGTCCCTTGGACTGCAAGGAGATCCAGCCAGTCCATTCTAAAGGAGGTCAGTCCTGGGTGTTCTTTGGAAGGACTGATGCTAAAACTGAAACTCCAGTTCTTTGACCACCTCATGGGAAGAATTGACTCATTGGAAAAGACACTGATGCTGGGACGGATTGGGGGAAGGAGAAGGGGACAACAGAGGATGAGATGGTTGTATGGCATCACCGACTCGATGGACATGAGTTTGAGTGAACTCCAGGAGTTGGTGGTGGACAGGGAGGCCTGGCGTGCTGCAATTTATGGGGTCACAGTTGGACATGACTGAGCGACTGAACTGACTGAACTGAACTGATAGATTTTGGGTTGTTGTATTTTTGTTGTCATTTGTTTGTAGGAATTTTTTTTTTTTTATCTTTTTTTATTTCTTCAGTGACCTCTTGGTTACTTAGAAACATGTTGTTTAGCCTCCATGTATTAGTGAGTTTTACAGTTCTTTCCTGTAATTGATATCTAATCTCATAGGATTTTGGTCAGAAAAGGTGCTTGATATGATTTCAATTTTCTTAAATTTACTGACACTTGATTTGTGACTCAAGATGTTATCTCTCCTGGAGAATGTTCCATGTACACTTGAGAAAAAACTGTATTCTGCTATTTTTGATGGAATATTCTGAAGATATCAATTAAATTCATCTGGTCTATTTTATGATTTAAAGTTTGTGTTTCCTTATTAATTTTCTGTGTGAATGATCTGTCCATTCAAATAAGTGGGGTGTTAAAATCCCCTACTCTTAGTGCATTACTGTCTATTTTCTCTTTTATGGTTTTTAGCATTTGCCTTATGTATTGAGGTGTTCCTATGTTGGGTGCATAAGTATTTAAAATTGTTATGTCTTCTTCTTCGATTGATCTCTTGATCATTATGTAGTGTCCTTCCTTATCTCTTGTAACAATTTTTATTTTAAAATCTATCTCATCTGATATGAGTATTGCTACTCCTGCTTTCTTTTTTTTTTAAGTTTTATTTTATTATTATTTTTTTTTAATTTTATTTTATTTTTAAACTTTACATAACTGTATTAGTTTTGCCAAATATCAAAATGAATCTGCCACAGGTATACATGCGTTCCCCATCCTGAACCCTCCTCCCCCCTCCCTCCCCATGATTCCCATTTACATGGAGTATCTTTTTCCATCCCTTGACTTTCAATCTGTATGTGTTCTTAAGTCTGAAGTGGGTCTTTTGTAGGTAGTGTATACACAGGTCTTGCTTTCTGCATCCATTTAGCCAGTCTGTGTCTTTTGGTTAGGGAGCTTAATCCATTTACATTTAAGTTAGTTATTAATATGTATGTTCCTATTGCCATTTTATTAATTATTTGGGTTTGTTTTTGTGGGTCTTTTTGTTTTCCTGTGTTTCCCACCTAGAAAAGTTCCTTTAGCATCTGTTGTGAGGCTGGTTTGGTGGTGCTGAGTTACCTTACCTTTTGTTTGTCTATAAAGCTTTTGATTTTGCCATCAAATCTGAATGAGATACTTGATGTATATAGTAATCTTGGTTGTAGGTTTTTGTGTTTCATCACTTTAAATATATCCTACCAGTCCCTTCTGGCCTGCAGAGTTTCTGCTGAAAAATCAGCTATTAGCTTTATGGGGATTCCTTTGCATGTTACTTTTTGCTTTTCTCTTGCTGCCTTTAGTATTTTTTCTTTGTGTTAAATTTTTGTTAGTTTAATTTGTATCTTGCTGTATTTCTCTTTGGGTTTATCCTGTATGGGACTGTGGCTTTACTTTCCCATGGTATGGAATTTTGTTTTGTTTTATTTTGTTTTTAAACAATTTATTTATTTTTTTTATTGAAGGATAATTGCTTTACAGAATTATTTTCCTGTCAAACCTCAACATGAATCAGCCATAAGTATACATGTATCCCCTCTCTTTTGAACCTCCCTCCCATTTCCCTCCCCATCTTACCCCTCTAGGTTGATACAGAGCTGCTGTTTGAGTTTCCTGAGCCACACAGCAAATTCCTGTTGGCTACCTATTTTATGTATGGTAATGTAAGTTTCCATGTTACTCTTTCCATACATCTCACCCTCTCCTCCCCTCTCCCCATGTAAATAAGTCTATTTTCTATGTCTGTTTCTCCATTGCTGCCCTGTAAATAAATTCTTCATTACAATTTTTCTAGATTCCATATATATGTGTTAGAATATGATACTTATCTTTCACTTTCTGACTTACTTCACTGTGTATAATAGGTTCTAGGTTCATCCACCTCATTAGGACTGACTCATATGTGTTCCTTTTTATGGCTAAGTAATATTCCATTGTATATATGTACCACAACTTCTTTATCCATTCATCTGTCAATGGACATCTAGGTTGCTTCCATGCTCTAGCTATTGTAAATAGTGCTGCAGTGAACAATGGGATACATGTGTCCTTTTCAGTTGGTTTCCTCAGGGTGTATGCCTAAGAGTGGGATTGCGGGGTCATATGGTGATTTTATTCCTAGATTTTAAAGGAATCTCCATACCATTTTCCATAGTGGCTGTATCAGTTTACATTCCCACCAACAGTACAAGAGAGTTTCCTTTTCTCCACACCCTATCCAGCATTTATTGTTTATAGACTTGTTGATGATGGCCATTCTGACTGGTGTGAGGTGACATCTCATTGTAGTTTGGATTTGAATTTCTCTAATAATGAGCAATGTTGAGCATATTTTCATGTGTTTGGTAGCCATCTGCATGTCTTCTTTGGAGAAATGTCTCTTTAGGTCTTTTCCCTACTTTTTCATTGGGTTGTTTGTTTTTCTTGAATTGTATGAGCTTCTTTTATATTTTGGAAATTAATCCTTTGTCAGTTGTTTCATTTGCTATCATTTTCTCCCATTCTGAGGGTTGTCTTTTCATCTTGCTTATAGTTTCCTTTGCTGTGCAAAAGCTTTTAAATTTAATCAGGTCCCACTTGTTTATGTATGGAATTTTTTTAGTATAATCTCCTCAAATATTTTCTCATCCTCTTTCTTTTTCTCTTCTTCTTCTAGAACCCCTAATTTGAATGTTGGTGCATTTGATATTGTCCCAAATGTCTCTGAGGCTGTCCTCAATTCTTTTCATTCCTTTTTCTTTATTCTGTTCCTCAGGAGTTATTTCTATCATTCTATCTTCCAGCTCACTTCACCATTCTTTTCCTCCAGTTATTCTGCTATTGACTCCTAGAAGGAGATCAGCCCTGGGATTTCTTTGGAAGGAATGATGCTAAAGCTGAAACTCCAGTACTTTGGCCACCTCATGCGAAGAGTTGACTCATTGGAAAAGATTCTGATGCTGGGAGGGATTGGGGGCAGGAGGAGAAGGGGACGACAGAGGATGAGATGGCTGGATGGCATCACTGACTCGATGGACGTGAGTTTGAGTGAACTCCGGGAGTTGGTGATGGACAGGGAGGCCTGGCGTGCTGCGATTCATGGGGTCGCAAAGAGTCGGACACAACTGAGCGACTGAACTGAACTGAACTGAGAGTATTTTTAATTTTGGTAATTATGTTGGTCATCACTCTTTGTTTATTCTTTACTTCTATGTGTCTGTTAAATGTGTTAAATGTTTCTTGAATTTTCTTCATTCTATTTTTGATATTTTAAAACTTCTTTAATATCATTATTTTAAATTATTTTTCAGATAGGTTGCCTATTTCCTCTTCATTTATTTGGTCTTATAGATTTTTACCTTGTTCCTTCATTTGTAACTTTTTTTTGTCATTTCATTTCTCTCACCATTGTCTTGACTGCTCCCTCTATTTCTGCTTTTTAACAGACTTCTGCCAATGCACCAATTACCACTAGATTATTCCACTCTGACATCTGAATTGATGTTCAAGTTTTTAAATAAAAGCAAACACTAGTGATTTCATAATGAATTTCTTGTGTGACAAATTTGTGCTTAATGGTGATGATCTGGTGTGTTGGTTCAACACCCAAAGACAAAGGGTTTGTTCTGTTCTTGGATCTTTATACTCATATTTGGACAAGAGTTTGTTAATTTTCTGTTTTTTAGGAATAGCTTGTCTGTTGTTTACCTCCCTTATCATCATCATCAGTCATAGATCTATTACATGGTAGCAAAGGAATATATTATTTAATATCAGGTATCAAGTGTAGAAACACTGTCTTCCACATTACTGTGGAAAATCAACTGCAAATTGAAAGTTTTATTTTATGCAGTGTTCAACCTTTCAGCAATAGCTATCTCTATATAATTTCTAGACTCTCCTCACTGTAATGCATTTTCCTAGCAAAAATATAGTAAATGATATAAATGCAATCTGAAAAAAAAACAAACTTGGTAATGTTTGTGACCCTTTGTATTATAGACCTAAAACTTAGAGGAATATCAAATATTGGTGTGGCAAGAAGTGAATTCTTTTTTTCAATTTTAGTAAAATACAGTTGATTTACCATGTTGTGAAGAAGTACATTCTTAATGGGAACCTTATTTCATTTTTAAGCAAAATGGCTCAAGTTAAATGTATTAACACAGAAATACCACAGGGCATTCTAGATACTGTACAAACAAGTCAAGCAGTAAAACATCATCATAGAAGAGTGAGGAAATGAGAAGGATTGAGGAATCTTTTATTGGGACTTTATTCATTAGGAACATATGAGCTCCATGGAAGATAGGAATAATTGCATTCTCTTTAAGGGATGCATCAGGTGGCCATCTAATGAAAGTGGCTTCCTGGGACTCTAGGTTACCAGGTAATAAAGGGAGACCAGACAACATGCCCACCCTCCTGCTACTCTTTGTAACCGTCTGTCCTGGGGAAGGGAATGAAGACATACAGAGGACTCACACCGGGTCTGGTTCTCACTGAGGGCAGAGCAGAGGAGGCAGGATCTAGAGAGTGAGGGAGAGAAAATACAAACAAGTAGCTGCTATTTAGTTTTTGAACATTTGAAGTATAAGTTGGGAGCTGAGAGAGGCTAGGAATGTGGGGTTTACCGAGGAGAACTTGATATGACTGTTTTGCTCTTTCATTGAGAACTGGCCATTTCATGCCAGAGCGTTGAAGGCGCAAAGCCTGATTTTGAATATTTGCTGTCACTTAATAGCTCTGTGACATTGAAGGGTTTCATGAACCTTGATTCTCTTATCCAAAAATGGGGCTATTGATATCTATCCTAGGGTTTCTTTGAAGGTTAATACATGTGCAAAGTCTACCAGTGTCTGACATAGGCCAGGCACATAACACTAGCAGCTGTGTTGTGTTTGCAGTTGTTAGTGTGCTTTGCCTCTAAATGATGTGTCCTCCTCTCAGAATCACACCTGGCTTGTGCACAGCAAGAACAGAAAAGTGTCTTACAGAAGCAAATGTCCTCTGTCCTTTCCCTCCATCTCCCTGGGTAAAGTCCTCTGGGCACAGCTGCCCGTAGAGTCCCAGGGTGACCCGCGGTTCTGGCCGTGTGGAGGTGCCAGCTGCAGGGCTCACAGTGCTGCATGCCCTCGCTGACTCACTGCATCACTGCCATGGAAGGGGTTCAAGGCCCTGTCTCTCCTCAGTCTCCCTCTTACCTGACACCCGAGCGCAGCCACTCATGTTACTAAGGAGCTAAGTTTCTTCCTTACGTCTTCAGCCACTTCTTCTGGAGGTGCAGCAGCAACCTTCTGTTTCCCACTTTCATCTTCTCCCCCTGGTGCCTGCGAAAAGCTCTTCCTTGCAGACCCCTTCCCAAAGGCCCTCCTGTGAAAAGGCCCCCTGCCTGCCAACCACTTGAATTTCAGGATGGAAGCAACTCACCCTTAAAGCTCACTGCAAGCCTGCCTAAGGCTTAACTGTTCTCAACCCCAAAACCTTGTTTTCATCATTGTGATCTCCTTGATTCAAAATGACCTTTGTTAGGGCTTTGCTTATTTCCTATCTCTGTACCTATTTTGTAAGCACCTTGAAGGTAAGGACCACTTTTTGTTTTTGTTGTTGTTATTGTTTTTAATCTCACCACTATTATGTTCCTAATACCAAGCATGATGTCCAATATAGAAAAGTTTGAATGGCTTCTCTTGAAGACTCAGCACAGCCAAAAAAAATAAAATTATGTTTCTAAAAGTTTGAATGAACAAAGGAGCAAACCTTTCCTATCCTCTGTGTCTCAGTTGGGTGACTTCTCTTTTCAGTCCGGAGGAGCTGGGGTCAGCGTCACACTGGCCACAGCCCCGCCCCAGCTCTGATGAATCTCCTGCACCTGTGCTTGTGTGTCACCTGTGCTCGCGTGTCACCTGTGCTCTCGTGTCACCTGTGTGTGTCACAGGCCCAGTGCCACTGTGGGAGGCAGGCTGGGAGGAAGGAAGGCCCTGGGCTAAGCTGAGGACGTTCCCCTCCCTCCGTGGGAACAGGGTAGCTGTTCCAGTGGCTTCTCTTATTTTGGCAAGGGAATGGAATCAGCTATTCCTAGAATCATTTCTAGCACCAATCTCCATGTCTGTATTAAAAGGTTAATTGCATTACACCTGCACACCCCTACCCTGGCTTCTCCAAGGAAGCAAAACAGTGTGATGAGAGCCACAATTCTATTCTAATATCATTTGCTGCATCAAGAGCTCTGAATCTCTTTTCCTGAGGCCAAGTGCACATTCCCATTTGGGAGGCAGTTACTGTCTGCAGCGCCAAGAGTAGTGGCTGCTGGATAGCTTCCTGTTCGGAAACCCTTGACGACATTGCTCGGTCTCTCCGTTTATTGTGGGCTGGTGGAGGCGATTCCATGTTTTCTAAGGGCAGTTTTTAATGAGCTCTGGGTGGCTTCGATGTTGCCCTCCCACACATTGTGGGTAAAGGCAGTCCTGGGAGCCATCCATTTTCATTTGCAGAAGTATTTCATACGGAACCCTGTCAAGAATAACACTGCCTTTGGGAGAATCCAATTTGATAGCAATGTTCCTGATTTTTTTCACTTGGACACACTGCATCAGTTAGGGTATAGTCTTTGAACCTCAGCTATTTTTCACCTGAAAAGTAATTTGGGATCTGGCTCTGTGCTGTTAGTGATGACTTGAAAAGCTATACTTATAAGCAGTCCTGTCCTGAAATGACCCAAATAAATACCTAGCATTGTAAAGGGTGGGGATGAAAAAGGAAGAAAGTCCATATGTTTTCCTTGGGAACTCTCCATGTGCATAAAGCACTCAGGAATTTAATGAGAACACTCCTACCCCAACCACTTCCTGCCCAAAACATCCTTCAAGAGAGTTGGGGTTGACAAGGGAGGTTCAGGGACCAAAAATTTCTACTTTCTAAATTGGAGACAAATGTTGGGCGAGGGACTGTTTTCCCAGTTCGACAGAGCTCTCATCTCATGTTTTGCAAATAGTAATTCATGTGATTTGTTCATTAATTAGTCACATGTATTTAAGTGTCTACTGTGTGTCAGGCAGGGCTGAAAAGATAGCACCTGTAGTCCCACACACCAGCCCTGACCCCTGAGACCAAGCTGCCAGGGGACCCAGCTTTGTCCACCAGAGGGCTCAGGACCTGTCCCTGCATAACAGCGTATGCACCAGTAGGCCAATACCAACTCTAGGAACTCTATCTCCTGTAGCCAGAGACCCCAGGACCTGGCTTTGCAAACCAGTGGGCCAGCATGAGCTCTGGGACCAGCTTCACCCACCAATGAGCAGGTTCCAGCCTCAAGACTCCCTGGGCTCTGGTTCCACCCACTAGTAGGCAGACACACCAATTGTGGGGCCCCTTCCCTGATGGCTCAGATAGTAAAGAATCTGCTTGTAATGCGGGAAGCCTGGGTTCAATCCATGGGTTGGGAAGATCCCCTGGAGCCCACTCCAGTATTCTTGCCTGGAGAATCTCCATGGACAGAGGAGCCTGGCAGGCTATAGTCCATGGGGTTTCAAAGAGTTGAACATGACTGAGCAACTAAGCACAGAATGCAGGCCCCTGCAGTCAGAGACCCCAGAACCCAGTTCCACGTACCAGTGGGCTGGCACTAGCCTTGGGACCTCCTTGCCTCGACCTTGCCCACAAGTGGTTTGACACCAACTTTGGAAGCCCCAAGCCCTACAGCAAGAGGCCTTGGGACCCAGCTCTACCTACCAATGGACCAACACTAGCTTCAGGACCTGACTGCAACCACCAGTGGGTGGAACCAGCCTTGGAATCCCTTGGGTACCATTTCTATTCACCAGCAGGACAACACCAGCTCTGGGACACTTTGGGCTCCTCAGCTAGTCACTTCAGGATCTGGGCCCATGCACCAGTGGGTTGAAAACAGCTTCAGGACAGCCTGAGGCCTACAACTAGTCATGTCAGGACTGGACTCACCTACCAGAGCAGAAATAAATAAAGACTAAAAGAAAGAATAGAATAGAAAAAGAAATCAATGAAACTAAGGGATGATTTTTTGAAATGATAAATGAAATTGACAAAATGTTAGCCAGACTCATCAAGGCAAAAAGATAGAGGGCCCAAATAAAAATAATCACAAATGAAGAAGGAGAAGCTATAACTGACACCAAATGAATACAAAAGTATCATAAGAAATTACTTTGAACAATTGTATGCAAATAAGATGGAAGACCTAGAAGAAATGAACAAAATCCTAGGTATATGCAATATTTCACGTATGAATCAGAAAGAAATATAAAATATGAAAAGACCAATAGCAGTAATGAAATTGAATCAGTAATAAAAACACTCCAAGCAAATAAAAGTCCAGGACCAGATGGCTTCACAGATGAAGTCTACCAAATATTCAGTGAAGATTTCACACTTATCCTCCTCAAATATTCCCAAAAATTGCAGAGGAAGGAATGCTTCCAAACTCATTCTATGAGACCAGCATCATCACCCTGATACACACCAGACAAAAATATTACAAAAAGAAAATTATAAGCCAATATCACAGATGAACATAGATGCAAAAATCCTCAACAAAATGTTAGCAAAGCAAATTCAAAAATACTTAAAAGGATCATACACCATGTTAAAGTGGGATTTATCCCAGGGATGCAAGGAGTTTTCAATATCCACAAATCAGTCAATGTGATACACCACATTAACAAATGAAGAATAAAAATCATATGATCATCTCGGTAGTTGCAGAAAAAGCTTTTGACAAAATTCAACATCCATTTATGATAAAAAAATTTTAACAAAGTGGGTATAGAGAGAACATACCTCAACATAATAAAAGCCATATATGGCAAGGTCACAGCTAATCATGCTCAATGGTGAAAGATAAAATCATTTCCTCTAAGATCATAAATAAGACAAGGATGCCCAATCTCAACACTTTTATTTAACATAGTATTGGAATTCCTAGCCATAGTAATCAGAGCAGGAAAAGAAATAAAAGGAACCCAAGTTGGAAAGGAAAAAGTAAAACTGTCATTGTTAGCAGATGATATGGTACTATGCATAGAAAATTCTGAAGACAACACCAAAAAAATGCTAGAACTAATTCACAAATTTATAAAGTTGAAGTGTTACTAATATATATATATATAAATTAATTATGCAGAAAATTAATATATATAAATCAGTTGCATTTCTATACACTAACAATAAACTGTCAGAAGGAGAAATGAAGAAAGCAACTCCATTATAATCATATTAAAAGAATAAAATAGTTAGAATTATGTTTAACCAAGGAGCTAAAAGACCTGTACTTTAAAAATTATGACACTGATGAAAGAATTTGAAGATAAAAACAGATGGAAACATATATGATGTTGAAGAATTGGAAGAATTAATGCTGCTAAAATGACCATACTACCATAGGCAATCTATAGATTCAATGCAATACCTATCAAAAGTCCAATAGCATTTTTCACAGAATTAGAAAAAATGATTTAAAATTTGTATAGAAATACATAAACTCTGAATACCTAAAACAATTTCAGAAAAAAGAAAAAAAAACTGGAAACATCAAGCTCCCTGATTAAAATTATACTATAACTCTACAGCAATCAAAACAACATGATACTGGTACAAAACAGACATTAGATCGGTAGAACAGAATAGAGAACCAGGAAATAAACCTATGCACCTATGATCAATTAATCTATGACAAAGGAAGGAAGAATTTGCAATAGGGAAAAAGGCATCCTCTTCAGTAAATAGTGTTGGGAAACTAGACAGCTATATATAAAGGAATCAGGCTGGATTACTCTCTCACATCAGGCAAAAAAAAAAAAAAAAATTGATTAAACACTTAAACATAGGATTTAAAATCATAAAGCTTCTAGTAGAAAACACAAGTGGTATCCTACTTGACCTCAGTAATATTCTTTTGGATTTGTCTCCCCAGGCAAGGGAAACCAAAATAAAAAATAAAAAAAGGGACTACATCAAAATAAAATTTTTGTACAGAGAAGGAAGCTACCAACCACAAAAGATGAATGGTACTTACTGAATGGTAAAATTCAGATATTTTCAAATGGTATATTTGCAAAATATAAATGCAAAAAGATACATCAAATGGTGTCTGATAAAGGGTTAATATCCAAAATATACAAAGAACTCATAGAACTCATCATCAAGAAACCACAAATGATCCTGTTGAAAAATGGGCAGAGGATATAAATAGACATTTTTATAAGGAAGACGACCAATAGGCAAATGAAACAATGCTCAACATCAACAGTCATTAGAAAAATGTAAATTAAACTCCTAGTGAGATGTCATCTCACACCTGTGAGAAGGGCTGTTAAGTGTCGGCAAGGATGTGGATAAAAGGGAAAACTTGTTCTCTGTTGGTGAGAATTGAAGCTGGTGAAGCCACTGTGGAAAACATGGAGATGTCTCAAAAAATTAAAACCAGAATTTTCTATGATCAAGCAATTTTACTCCCGGGTATTTATCTGAGGAAAGCCAAAGAAAAGATATATGAGCCTCTATGTTCTTTGTGGCATGATCAATAATATCAAAATACGGAAACAACTTAAATGCTCATCATAGATGGAAAAATAAAGATGTGAATGTATTACTCAGCCATAAAAATGAATGAAATCTTGCTTTTTGCAACAACGTGGGTAGACCTAGAAGGTATTACGTTTAAGTTAGTAAGTCATACAGAGGATAATAAACACTGTATGATTTTACTTATATGTGGAATCTAAAAATAAAACAAATGAATAAACATAACAAAACAAAAATGAGTCATAAATATAAAGAACAAATAGGTGGATGCCAGAGGGATATTGGATGTGGGGAAGAAAGAAATAGATGAGGGAAATTTGTTGTCGTTGTAGGGTCACTCAGTCATGTCCAACTCTTGGCGATCCCAAGGACTGCAGCACGACAGGCTTCCCTGTCTATCACCATCTCCCAGAGCTTGCTCAAACTCGTGTCCATTGAGTTGGTGATGCCATCCAACCATCTGTCATCCCCTTCTTCTGCATCAGGGTCTTTTCCAAAGAGTCAGTTCTTCACATCAGGTGGCCAAAGTATTGGAGTTTAAGCTTCAGCATCAGTCCTACCAATGAATATCCAGGATTGATTTCCTTTAGGGTTGACAGGTTGGATCTCTTTGCAGTGCAAGGGATGCAAAAGTCTTCTCCAATACCACAGTTCAAAAGCATCAATTGTTCAGCACTCAGCCTTCTTTATAGGCCAATGCTCATATCCATACATGACTACTGGAAAAACCATAGCTTTGACTATATGGACCTTTGTCAGCAAAGTACAGTCTTCTTTTAAATATGCTACCTGGATTTTTCATTGGATTCCCCGATGGCTCAGACTGTAAAGGGTCTGCCTACAGTGAGGGAGAACTGGGTTCAATCCCTGGGCACAGAAGATACTTTTTCACTATCCTCTTTCACCTTCATAAAGAGGCTCTTTAGTTCCTCTTCATTTTCTGCCATAAGGGTGGTGTCATCTGCATATTTGAGGTTACTGATATTTCTCATGGCAATCTTGATTCCAGCTCGTGCTTCACCCAGCCTGGCATTTCACTATGATGTATTCTGCATATAAGTGAAATAAGCAGGGTGACAATATACAGCCTTGATGTACTCCTTTCCGTATTTGAAACCAGTCTGTTGTTCCATGTCCAGTTCTAACTGTTGCTTCTTGACCTGCATACAGATTTCTCAGGAGGCAGATCAGGTGGTCTGGTATTCCCATTTCTTGAAGAATTTTCCACAGTTTATTGTGATCCACACAGTCAAAGGCTTTAGCATTTTCAATGAAGTAGAAGAAAATATTTTTCTGGAACTCTCTTGCTTTTTCAATGATCCAGTGGATGTTGGCAATTTGATCTCTGGTTCTTTTGTCTTTTCTAAATCCAGCTTGAACAATAGGAAGTTCTTAGCTCATGTACAGTTGAAGCCTTGCTTGGAGAATTTTGAGCACTACTTTGCTAGCTTGTGAGATGAATACAATTGTGCAATAGTTTGAACATTCTTTGGCATTGCTTTTCTTTGGGATTGGAATGAAAACTGAATTTTTCCAATACTGTGGCCACAGCTGTTTTCCAGATTAGCTGACATATTGAGTGCAGCACCACAGCATCATCTTTTAGGATTTGAAATAACTCAGCTAGAATTCTATCACCTTCACTAGCTTTGTTCATAGTGATGCTTCCTGAGGTCTACTTGACTTCACACTCCAGGATATCTGGATCTAGGTGGGTGATCACACCATCGTGATCCTCTGGGTCATTAAAATCTTTTTTGTGTAGTTCTTCTGTGTATTCTTGCCACCTCTTAATATCTTTTGCTTCTGTTAGGTCTCTACTATTTCTGTCCTTTATTGTGCCCATCTTAACAGAGGAAAACAATAGAATGGGAATGAGTAGATATCTTTTCAAGAAAATTAGAGACACCAAGGGAACATTTCATGCAAAAAAAAAAAAAAAAAAAAAAGCTATGACAAACCTAGACAGCATATTAAAAAGCAGAGACATTACTTTATCAGCAAAGGTCCATATAATCAAAGGCCTGGTGTTTTTAGTAGTCATGTATGGATGTGAGAGTTGGACCATAAAGAAAGCTGAACACTGAAGAATTGATGCTTTTGAACTGTGGTGTTAGAGAAGACTCTTGAGAGTCCCTTGGACTGCAAGGGGATAGAACCAGTCTATCCTAAAGGAAATCAGTCCTGAATATTCATTGGGAGGACTGATGCTGAAGCTTAAGCTCTAATACTTTAGCCACCTAATGTGAAAAACTGACTCATTGGAAAAGACCTTGACGTTGGGAAAGATTGAAGGCAGGAGAACGGAATGACAGAGAATGAGATGGTTAAAAGTCATCACTGACTCAATGGACATGAGTTTGAGCATGCTCTGGGAACTGGTGCTGGACAGGAAAGCCTGGCGTGCGTCCATTGGGTCGCAAAAAGTCAGACACGACTGTGATTGAACTGAACTTGCATGATGTTGCAAGTATCTCTAATTTTCTTGAAGCCTTTCCATTCTCTTGTTTTCCTCTATTTCTTTGCCTTGATCACTTAGGAAGGCTTTCTTTTTTTTTTTTTAAATAAATTTATTTATTTTAATTGGAGGCTAATTACTTTACAATATTGTATTGGTTTTCTTACCTCTCCTTGCTCCTCTTTGGAACTTGGCATTCAGATGGGTATATTAAGTTATACAAATATTAAGTTGTAAAACAAATGAGTCATGGGTATGCACTGTAAATTGTAGTCAATAACTATAGGGAGCATGCTGCTGCTAAGTCGCTTCAGTCTATAGTCAATAACTATTTCATATCTTGGTATTGTGACTTATTGTAGCTAGACTTATGGTGCTTATTTTGAAATGTATAGAATTACCAAATCACTGTACTGTATAACAGGAGCTTGCATAGTGTTGTAGGTCAATTATGCTTCGAAATTAGAAAGCCAAACAAGCTCATTACAAAAGTTCAGCTTCATGGTTTTCCACGACAAGGGTTGAGTGGAGGGGGAATTTGATGAAGGTAGTCAAAAGGTATAAACTTCCACTTATAAGATAAATAATCACTAAGGATGTAGTGTACAACATGATAAATACAATTTGCACTGCTATATGATATGTATTAAAGTTCTTAAAATATTAAATTCCAAGAGTTCTTATCATAAGGGAAAATATTTTTTCTATTTCTTTAATGTTCTATCTATATGAGATGATGGATGTTCACAAAACTTATTGTGATAATCATCATGATGTATATAAATCAAATCAGTATGCTCTACATTTATACAGCTCTGTATATTAATTACATCTCTATAAAACTGGAAGAAAAAAGCTCTTAAAACATCCTTAAAAAGTGTAGCTAGAGCTAACTTATAATTTGCTTGGCTAAGTGTTTAATTATGAGAAGCATGAGTTTGGGCTCTAATAGAGTTAGGCTGAAGAAAAACATCTACTTATGCTTTACTGATTATGCCAAAGCCTTTGACTGTGTGGATCACCACAAACAGTGGAAAATTCTTAAAGAGATGGGAATACCAGACCACCTGACCTGCCTCCTGAGAAATCTGTATGCAGGTAAAGATGCAACAGTTAGAACTGTACATGGAACAACAGACTGGTTCCAATTTGGGAAAGGAGTATGTCAAGGCTGTGTATTGTCACCCTGCTTGTTTAACTTCTCTGAAAAGTATATCATGTGAAATGTCGGGCTGGATGAAGTACAAGCTGGAATCAAGATTGCCGGGAGAAATATCAATAACCTCAGATATGCAGATAACACTGCCCTTATGGCAGAAAGTGAAGACGAACTAAAGAGCCTTTTGATGAAGGTGAAAAGAGGATAGTGAAAAAGTTGGCTTAAAACTCAACATTCAGAAAACTAAGATTAAGGCAACTGGTCCCATCACTTCATGGCAAATAGATGGGGAAACATTGGAAACAGTGAGAGACTTTATTTTCTTGGGCTTCAAAATCACTACAGATGGTGACTGCAGCCATGAAATTAAAAGACACTTGCTCCTTGGAAGAAAAGCTATGATCAACCTAGACAGCATACTAAAAAGCAGAGACATTACTTTGCCAACAAAGGTCCATCTGGTCAAAGCTATGGTTTTCCTAATAGTCATGTATGGATGTGAGAGTTGGACTATAAGGAAGGCTGAGTGCTGAAGATTTGATGCTTTTGAACTGTGGTGTTGGAGGACTCTTGAGAGTCCCTTGGACTTCAGGGAGATCCAACCAGTCCATCCTAAAGGAAATCAGTCCTGAATATTCATTGGAAGGACTGATGCTGAAGTTGAAGCTCCAATACTTTGGCCACCTGATGCGAAGAGCTGACTCATTTGAAAAGACCCTAATGCGGGGAAAGATTGAAGGCAGGGGGAGAAGGGATCATAGAGGATGAGATAGTTGGATGGCATCACCAACTCAATGGACATGAGTTTGAGTAAACTCTGGGAGTTGGTGATGTACAGGGAGGCCTGGCATGCTGCATTATATGGGGTCACAAAGAGTTGGACACAACCGAGTGACTGAACTGAGAGTTTCAAATTCTGAATCCATCAATTAATTGATGACCTTTGATATACAGTATCCTTCAATTTCTTTATGTGTAAAATGAGGAAAAATATCTACATCGTAAGTGTACTGTGAAGACATATTCATCCATCCATTAAAATGCTATTTGCTAGAGAGTAGTCCAGAAAGCATTCCATTTACCAGTTATTGAGAGTTATTTTGTGAGGGTTGAACCAGCATCTTTGAAAAGCTTTGTGGTAGTTCTCATTGTAAATCAGAAAGAAAAGTGGGAAATTTGCCACCCAGATAAACTGACTGTATTTGGTTGGGATAATAGAACTTCAGAAGTACATTTAGAAGTCAAAGGGTATAATGGTGATTTAATGGGGATAATGGGCAGGGGTCAGATGTTGGTCAGGTGGTCAGAGGAGACCAATTGGGTATGGTTACTATAGTAACCATCAGAGTTAAAATATTAAAAGAATGGTTTGACCCATAGATATTTTTACATTGGCTAATTAATCATAGTGTCTATAGGACTGAAATAGATGGGCATGATACTTAATTTATATTTTTCTTGATTTGAGTAAGTGAAAGTATGCCAGATCTTATAAATTAGTGACTTTAGTCACCACAAAAGAGTGTTGCAGCCCTTTAGTTTTTTCCTAGATGGAGACAGTTTACAGATCTAGCCTCTTAAATGAAGGGGAGACTGGGTCCTTTTGAGGAAGAATCTTGCTATGATGCCAAAAGTTATACTGTAATTCTTTCTCCTAGCCTTCTTTATTAAAGGAACTGTGGTCACTTAGCTCTTGTCTGCTTACTAGGAAAAGAGATCTAACTAGACTTCATGGTTCTTTTGCTGTTCAGTCACTAACTCATGTCTCACTCTGTGCATGGCTCTCAGTTCAGTTCAGTCACTCAGTCGTGTCTGACTCTTTGTGACCCCGTGAATCACAGCATTCCAGGCCTCCCTGTCCATCACCAACTCTCGGAATCTTCCCAAACTCATGTCCATTGGGTCGGTGATGCCATCCAGCCATCTTATCCTCTGTGGTCCCCTTTTCCTCATGCCCCCAATCCCTCCCAGTGTCAGGGTCTTTTCCAATGAGTCAACTCTTTGCATGAAGTGTCCAAAGTATTGGAGTTTCAGCTTCACCATCAGTCCTTCCAATGAACACCCAGGACTGATCTCCTTTAGGATGCACTGGTTGGATCTCCTTGCAGTCCAAGGGACTCTCAAGAGTCTTCTCCAACAACCCCATGAACAGTATGGCTCTCAACAGACACTAATTCCTGGAGCCTCTTGACAGGCTCTAATTCCTGGAGACTCCACCTTTGTGGTGTACCTATAAAATTAAAGGCTTAAAGAGTTCAGATAATTAATTTTAGTTTGCTTTGTGTCCATCTCAAAGTGGCTTAGTTTGTCCCCCAACCTATCATATGGTTATTTCCTTAAGTCCAGAATGTATAGGTGAAGTAGATATATTAGCCACTGGAAGAATCCCCACACTTGTTTCCTGACTCATGGAGAGAAGGCTGGCATGATAGAAATGTTTATGTGGAAGCCACTGGAATTGTTTCTACCTTAACAAATAGTAAAGCTATACTGCATTTCTGGAGGGATTGCAGAAATTTGTGCCATGATCAAGGACTTGAAGAATTCAGGAGTGGTGATTCCTACCACATCCTAATATAGCTCACCTATTTGACCTTTGCAGTGAATAGATGGATCTTGGATCTTAAAGGATGGCAGACAACTTTTATAAACTTACTCAAATGATGAGTCAAATTCTAACAGCTCTTCCAGACATGGCGTCATTACTGGAGAAAATCAACATCCTCTGGAACCTGATATGCAATTGGGTAGATCATGGTCTAGTTTCAGACTAGACCTTAAGGTAGATGTTGTCATAAGGATAATTTGTAGGTGTAATTAAAGTCCAGAATCATTTGATTTTAAGTACAGGAGGTTGTTCTAGATAATCTGGGTAAGCCTGATTCAATTGGTTTGCAAGGTCTTAAGAACAGAACTGAGGCTTCCCTATTGAAGAAAAATTCTTCATGTGACAGCAGCCTGGGAGTTCCAGTCTGCCCTTCTCTGCAGCCTGCCTTATAGAGTTGACTTGTCTAGCCAGACTTTATAATCATATAGGCCAAAACTTGCTATCAGTCTTATTATATATCTTCTACTGGTTTTGTTTCTTTGGTTAAAGCTTTACTAATACAGAAATTAATGTTGTGAATGCTTATCCATTGTGTATGTTAATAAATAGTATCAGAAACAGTTTGCTTTCAATAGTCAAAACCAACAATATTCCTTCAGTGTATTGCATTACCTCATAGTTAAAATTCTTCTCCAATTCTGTTGTAATCTTATCCATAGGGACCCACATTTTCATTCCACAAGACACCATAAAAGTGAAAAAAGTGAAAGTGTTATGCAGTTAACACTGGGCTAAGGACATCTATGAACCAAATCCCCTTTATGTTGGGAACTGCTTATCCATACAAAGATAAAGTGAAAAGTGAAAGTGTTAGTGGCTCAGTCATGTCTGACTCTTTGCAACCCCATGGACTGTAGCCTGCCAGGCTCCTCTGTCCATGAAATTCTCCAGGCAAGAAGACTGGACTGGGTAGCTCTTCCTTTCTCCAGGGGATCTTACTGAACCAGGAATCGAACCCAGGTCTCCCTCATTGCAGGTGGATTCTTTACCATCTGAGCCACCAGGGAAGCCCATAAGACACCATGGAAGTAGTAAAAGTGAAAGTTGCTCAGTCTTGTCTGACTCTTTGCAACCCCAGGGACTATATAGTCTATGGAATTCTCCAGCCAGAATACTGGAGTGAGTAGCCTTTCCCTTCTCCAGGTGATCTTCCCAACCCAGGGATTGAACCCAGGTCTCATGCATTGCAGGTGGATTCTTTACCAGCTGAGTCACCAGGGAAGCATAAGATAGCATGCTTCTCCACTAATTTGATGGTATCATGTTAATTGAACTAGTGGAAAGTATCAACTACTCTAGATATCTTGGTAAAACATACAAAAAAGAAAGTAGGAAAAAACTCCTTCCACTCCACCAGCCCTAAGGTAGAGGCCCGTGAGAGTTCTAGGCATCTTATCCCATCACAGAGACATATCCCTTCCAAATTGAAGGACAAGTGGATAGGAACATACAACAAAGATAGGGACATAGCACCTCTGGGTTTTGGAGGCAACGTGAACCTATACCTCGTTTTGGCATGCTGCTCAGACTCATTGATCAGGTAACCTGAAAAGCTCTTGGTTTTGAGGAGCTCCAGGCCAAGAGAAATCCTATAGCTGCCACTTAGGCTTTATGGTACAATAGAGTCATTTGATTGTGCTTGAAGTAAATGTGCCAGATAGTGATGCTCTGTGGAGCCTTTGACAGGACACTCTAGGTGTCTCACATCACAGGTTTTTAGACTTTTGGATCAAAGCTATGCAACTTTCTGCAGATAAGTATTTTCCTTCTTGAGAAGCAACTTCTAGCTTGCTATTGAGCCCTACACTTGATTATGGATCACCAAGATAACCATCATAAACTGCTTATTGTCTGACTCAAGAAGAGATAATGGTAGATTCGTTCATCACGTTTCTATAATCCATTGTAGGTGATGGATATGAGATCAGGCTTGATCTTGAAGGCTCAAGTAAGCTCCATGGGTACATAGCCCACCTACCCATGGTCACTACCCTTTCTGCATTGCCGCCTCCCTCTGATTGGCACTTATGGCTTCATGGGAATCCCCCATTAGCTGATGATTGAAAATGAAAAATTAAGGCCTAGCTTATAGATGGTACAGTATGCTGCACAGTATGCTGGCATCAGTTCAAAGTAGAGAATGACAGCACTGGAATCCAACTCTGGGGTGGTCCTTGAAGAATAGTGGTGAAGAGAAATCTCTTCAATAGGCAGAATTGTGAGAACTACCCTTGTTTTTCTCATTTTCTTGGAAGATGAAGTGGTCAGGGGGAGGTAGAAATACACATTATTTCATGGTTAGTGGTTAGAATTTGCCTTGGTGGTCAGGGACTTCAATGGGACATGATCAGAAACTAGGTAACTGGGACATTTGGGTGGGGATTTCTGAGTGGATATCTCAAAAAGGGGAGAGAATTTTTGTGTTCTTTGTAAATACTCAGCAAAGAAAATCCTGAGCAGAGAAGGATTTTATTTACTTGCCCTGTTTTTTGGATGTTTCCTGGATACATTTAGTCTTCCTGATGATCCCAGGAACAGGTGGCCATAGTAGCAGGGGTTTTGCATGGGCCCAGGACCATGAACTCCCACTCACAAAGGCTGAGTTGTCTACAGCCACTGGTCAGTGTCCAACACGTCAACAGAAGAGACTGACACTGAGCCTTCGGTTTGTCACCACTTTCTGGATTGACTATTCTGAACTATATCCATCCATCCAAGAGGCATCACTACGTTCTAATTACAATAGACACTCTGTGTAGACTTGCCTTTACTGCTTACAGTGCATCCATGGATTAAAGAAAACCTTATTCACTGTCTTGATATTTCACACTGCATTGCTTTTGGCAAAGCAACTCATCTTACAGAAAATGGGCTTGTGTTCAGGGAGTTCACTGATCTTACCATCAACTCTCAGCCTAGGATCTGCTCTAATAGGCTGGTGGGATATTCTTTAGAAGACTCAGTTACAGCATCATCTGGGTGGTGAGACGGAGGGTGGGGATGTGAAGCATGCTCTGAACTGTCGAAGAATATATGGTGCTCCTTCTACTGTTTAGTATTATGAAAAAGTTTGTTTCTTTATTGCCAGTCACTTGACAATTCAGTGTTTCTCATGTCAGTGAGGAAAAAAAAAAAACTGGCCTTAAAAAAAAAAAAAAAAGATTCTTTCTGTATTACGGTAATTTATCCTGACTATTGAGAAAATACATCTTAAACAATTAGGCCACGGAAGATCAGGTGTAAAATGCTGAAGATCCATGAAGCACCTTTTAGTACTCTCAGGTTCTGTGATAAAAGTAGTGGAAAACCACCTCAAACTGTCAAGGATTTCAGAAATGAAGGTTTTCCTTCCTCCACATGCAAGGGACCATGGTAAGCTGAAGAAGGTGGTGAGGACAAATTAAGTATAAAGCAGGTAGTAGAGGAAAGAGGTAGTGGAAGTTCACACTCACTATGAACACCAGTATAGTCATGGGACTGGTTGTAGAATTTGTAGAGTTATAGGTTTTACTTACTTATTTTCACATGATTGTATTTGTATATAAAGTGAAATAATTTCGTCCCTTCTACTTGGTTATAGGTTGATTATTATAGCAACTTCTCATACTCCTCTTATTAACTAAGATTTTCCTATTAATTAATATAACATTGAGTGTGTGCTAAGTCACTTCAGTCGTGTCCAACTCTTTGTGACCTATGGACTGTAGACCTCCAGGCTCCTCTGTCCATAAGATTCTCCAGGCAAGAATGCTGGAGTGGGTTGTTGTGCCCTCCTCCAGGGAATCTTTCTGACCCAGTGATCAATTAATAGTTCATGCCTGAAGAATCCTGTAGACGGAGAAGCTTGGTGGGCTATGGTCTATACAGTAGCAAAGAGTCAAAAATGACTGAAACAACTTAGCACAGTTTAGCGCAATTTTATATTTCACTAGTTACAAGATATCAAAGTAAGGGTGTGACTCAGGTGGAAGAGAAATGAATATTAACTGAAGAAGGATTAAGTATATGTATTATCTTTGGGGAAGAGGGTTAACTGTTTTTTATTGTGCCATAGTTGCCTCATACTAAGCAGAAGTATCCTCTGGCCACTGTCTTTATTTGAAAGCTGTTGTTGTTGTTGTTCAATAGCTCAGTCATATCCAAATCTTTCTGACCCATGGACTGTAACACGCCAGGCTCCTCTGTCCTCAACCAACTCTTGGCATTTGTTCAAATTCATGTCCATTGAATCGGTGATGCTATCTAACCATCTCATCTCTGCCATCTCATCTCATCTCATCTCTGCCACCCCCTTCCCCTTATGCCTTCAGTCTTTTCCAGCATCAGAGTCTTCTTCAGTGAATCAACTCTTTGCATCAGGTGGCCAAAGTGTCAGAGCTTCAGCTTCAGCATCAGTCCTTCCAAAGAATATTCAGGGTTGATTTCTTTTAGGATGACTGGTTTTATCTCCTTTAAGTCCAAGAGGTTCTCAAGAGTCTTCCAAGCACCACAGTTCAAAAACATCAGTACTTCAGTGCTCAGCCTTCTTTATGGCCCAATTCTCACATCTGTAATGACTACTGGAAAAATCATAGCCCTGACTATATGGACCATTGGAAAAGTGATATATCTGCTTTTTAGTACTTTGTCTAGATTTGTCATAGCTTTCCTTCCAGGAATGAGGGTATTTTAATTTCATAGCTGCAGTCACCATCCAGTGATTTTGGAACCCAAGAGAGTAAAATCTATTACCGCTTCTACTTTTTCCCCCTTGTTGATGCTTTTGAAATGTGGTGTTGGAGAAGACTCTTGAGAGTCCCCTGGACTGCAAGGAGATCCAACCAGTCCATTCTAAAGGAAATCAGTCCTGAATATTCATTGGAAAGATTGATGCTGAAGCTTAAGCTCCAATACTTTGGCCACGTGATGCGAAGAACTGACTCATTGGAAAAGACCCTGGTGCTGGGAAAGATTGAAGGCAGGAGGAGAAGGGGACGACAGAGGATGAGATGGCTGGATGGCATCACCGACTCGATGGACATGAGTTTGGGTGAACTCTGGGAGTTGGAGATGGACAGGGAGGCCTGGCATGCTGCAGTGCATGGGGTCGCAAAGAGTCAGACATGACTGAGTGACTGAACTGAACTGATGGGACCAGATGCCATGATCTTAGTTTTTTTAATGTTGAGTTTCAAGCTAGCTTGTTCACTCTCCTCTTTCACTTTCATCAAGAGGTTCTTTAGTTTATCTTTATTTTCTGCCATTAGGATGGTATCATCTGCATATCTGAGGTTGTTGATATTTCTTGTGGCAATCTTGATTCCAGCTTGTGATTTATTCAACCTGGAATTTCACATGATATACTCTGCTTATAAGTTAAATAAGTAGGGTGACAATATACAGCCTTGATGCACTCCTTTCCAAATTTTGAACCTATCAATTGTTTCATATCCAATTTTAACTGTTGCTTCTTGGCCTGCGTACAGTTTTCTCAGGAGCCAGGTAAGATGATCTGATACTCCCATCTCTTGAAAAAGTTTCCACAGTTTGTTGTGATGCACACAAAGACTTTAGCATGGTCAGTGAAGCAGAAATAGATGTTTTTCTGGAACTTCCTTGTTTTCTCCATGATCCAATGAATGCTGGCAATTTGATCTCTGTCTCCTAGCCTCTTTGAAACCCGGTTTATACATCTGGAATTTCTTGGTATTGTCCTTTTTTGGGACTGAAATGAAAACTGACCTTTTCCAGTCCTATGACCTCTGCTGAGTTTTCCAAACTTGCTGACATATTAAGTGCAGCACTTTAATAGCATATTTAATCCTAATAATCTTTTAGGATTTTAAATAGCTCAGCTGAAATTCCCTTACCTTCAGGAGCTTTGTTTGTAGTAATGCTTCCTAAGGCCTGGATGACTGCACATTCCAGGATTTCCACCTTTAGGTGAATGACCACACCATAGTGATTATCCAGGTCATTAAGAACTTTCTTGTATAGTTCTTCTGTGTATTTGTGTCACTTCATCTAAATCTCTTCTGCTTCTGTTAGGTCCATACAGTTTCTGTCCTTTATTGTGCCCCTCCTTCAATAAAATATTCCCTTGATATCTTCAATTTTCTTGAAGATATCTCTAGTCTTTCCCATTCTGTTTTTTCCTCTATTTCTTTGTATTGTTCATTTAAGAAGTCCTTCTTATCTCTCCTTGCTATTGTTTGGAACTCTGCATTCATTTGGGTTTTTCTTTACCTTTCTCCCTTGCCTTTCACTTCTCTTCTTTCCTCAATTATTTATAAAGCTTCCTCAGACAACCACTTTGCCTTCTTACATTTCTTTTTCTTTTGAGTGGTTTTGGGCACTGCCTCCTGTACAATGTTATGAATATCTATAGCTCTTTAGGCACTCTCTCTATCTGATTGAATCCCTTGAATCTATTCATCACCTCCACTGTATAATCATAAATAATATGAGATTGAATCCCTTGAATCTATTCATCACCTCCACTGTCTAATCACAAATAATATGATTTAGATCATGCCTTAATGGCCTAGTGCTTTTCCCTACTTTCTTCAATTTAAGTCTGAATTTTGTAATAAGGAGCTCATGATCTGAGCCACAGTCAGATCCATGTCTTGTTTTTGCTGACTGTATAGAGCTTCTCTGGAACATTACTATATATGAAGCCTCTGTAAAACCCCTAAAGGAAGGGCAATCTCCCAGTTTGGTGAACTTATGGAGATTGGGGATAGGGGTGCTCATGAACCAGTGAACTAGTACACTTTATGCTTGGCCATACCACCAAAGTAGCCCTCTTGGAGGAGGTCACCATTAGCCCCACCATAGAGCTGCTGAGCAGATGACCCACAAACTGCA
Source organism: Bubalus kerabau (assembly GCF_029407905.1). NCBI lineage: Eukaryota > Metazoa > Chordata > Mammalia > Artiodactyla > Bovidae > Bubalus > Bubalus kerabau. The sequence goes on along the minus strand of NC_073635.1, from coordinate 2,265,470 downwards.
GAGGAATTATACCAAAGAAATTCTCACAGTTAAGAAAGTTCTAGGACCCACAGCAGATTTCCCAACCCGAGGATCTGGCAAAGGGACTGAGAACCCCCAGGGAATTTGACTTTGGAGGCCAGTGGGATTTGATTACAGAACTTCTACAGGACTGAGGAAACAGACTCTTGGAGGGCACAAACAAAACCTTGTGTGCACTGGGAGCCAGGAGAAAGGAGCATTGTCCCTACAAGAGACTGAGCCAGGCATGCCTGTGAGTGTCCAGAAGTCTCTGGTATAGGCCTGGGTCAGCAGTTTGGATTCAGGCCAAAAAACAGTGAGGGAACATAGCCCTGCCCATCAACAGAAAATCAGATTGAAGATTTACTGAGCATGGCCCCGCCCATGAGAAAAAGACCTAGATTCCCCCACAGTCAGTCTCTCCCATTAGGAAGCTTCTATAAGCCTCTTATTCATCAGAGGGAAGACAGAATGAAAATCATAATCACAGAAAACTAATCAAACTGATCACACAGACCACAACCTGGTCTAACTCAATGAAACTATGAGCCATGCCATGTAGGGCCACCCAAGACAGACGGGTCATGGTGGAGAGTTCTGACAAAACGTGGTCCACTGGAGAAGGGAATGGAATTCCGTTCTGCCTTGAGAACCCCATGAACAGTATGAAAAGGCCAAAAGGACACTGAAAGATGAACTCCCCAGGTCGGTAGGTGCCCAATATGCTACTAGAGATCAGTGGCAAAATAACTCCAGAAAGAATGAAGAGGCTGAGCCAAAGTGAAAAAAAAAAAAAAAAAAAAAAGCCCAGGTGTGGATGTGAGTGGTGATGGAAGTACAGTCTGATGCTGTAAGAACAATATTACATAGAAACCTGGAATGTTAGGCCCATGAATCAAGGTAAATTGGAAGTGGTCAAGCAGGAGATGGCAAGAGTGAACATCAACATTTTAGGAATCAGGGAACTAAAATGGCCTGGAATGGGCGAATTTAATTCAGATGACCATTATATCTACTAGATATAGAACAAGATATAGAACAAGAATCCCTTAGAAGAAATGGAGTTGCCCTCATATTCAACAAAAGAGTCCAAAATGCAGTACTTGGCTTCAATCTCAATGACAGAGTAATCTCTGTTCATTTCCAAGGCAAACCATTCAATATCACAGTAATCCAATTCTATGCCCCAACCACTAATGCTGAAGAATCTGAATGGTTCTATGATGAGACCTACAAGACCTTCTAGAACTAACACTAAAAAAAAGATGTATTTTTCATCATAGGGGGCTGGAATGCAAACATAGGAAGTCAAGAGATACCTGGAGTAACAGGCAAGTTTGCCCCTGGAGTATAAAATGAAGCAGGGCAAAGACTAACAGAGTTTTGCCAATAAAACACACTGGTCATAGAAAATACCCTCTTCCAACAACACGGGAGATCACTTTACACATGTACATCACCGAAATCAGATTGATTATATTCTTTGAAGCCAAAGATGGAGAAGCTCTATACTGTCAGCAAAATCAAGACTGGGAGCTGACTGTGGTTCAGATAATAAATTCCTTATTGCAAAATTCAGACTTAAATTGAAGAAAGTAGGGAAAACCACTAGACCAATCAGGTATGACATAAACCTTACAATTACATAAACCCTTATAATTATACAGTAGAAATGATAAATAGAATCAAGGGATTATATTTGATAGAGTGTCTGAAGAACTATGAACAGAGGTTCATGACATTGTACAGGTGGCAGTGATCAAAACCATCCCTAAGAAAAAGAAATTCAAAAAGGCAAAATGGTTGTCTGAGAAGGCCTTACAAGTAGCTGAGAAAAGACGAGAAGCTAAAGGCAAAGGAGATAGGAAAGATATACCCATCTGAATGCAGAGTTCCAAAGAATAGCAAGGAGAGAGAAAGCTTTTCTCAGTGATCAATGCAAAGAAATAGAGGAAAACAATAGAATGGAAAAGGCTAGAGATCTCTTCAAGAAAATTAGAGATACCAAGGGAACATTTCATGCAAAGATGGGAACAATAAAGGACAGAAACAGTATGGACCTAACAGAAGCAGAAGATATTAAGAAAAGGTGGCCAATACACAGGATAACTAAACAAAAAAAATCTTAATGGCCCAGATGGCCACGATGGTGTTATCACTCACCTAGAGCCAGACATCTTGGAGTACAAAATCAAGTGGGCCTTAGGAATCATCACTACAGACAAAGCTAGTGGAGGTGATGGAATTCTAGCTGAGCTCTTTCAAGTCCTAAAAGATGATGCTGTCAAAGTGCTGAACTCAATATGCCAGCAAATTTGGAAAAGTGAGCAGTGGCTACAGGACTGGAAAGGGTCAGTTTTCATTTCATTTTCATTTCATAAAGAATGTTCAAACTACTGCACAATTGCACTTATCTCACACACTAACAAAGTAATGCTCAAAATTCTTCAAGTGAGCCTTCAACAGTAAGTGAACAAAGAACTTCCAGATGTTCAAGCTAGATTTAGAAAAGGCAGAGGAACCAGAGATCAAATTGCCAACATCCACTGGATTATTGAAAAAGCAAGAGAATTCCAGAAAAACATCTACTGCTTTACTGACTACACCAAAGCCTTTGACTGTGGGGATCACAATGAACTGTAGAAAATTCTTAAAGAGTTGGAAACACAAGACCACGTTACCTGCCTCCTGAGAAGTCTGTACACAGGTCAAAACCAATAGTTAGAACCAGACATGGAACAGGCTACTTCCAAATTGGGAAATATACATCAAGGCTGTATATTGTCACCTTGCTTATTTAACTTATATGCAGAGTACATCATGTGAAACACAAGGCTGGAGGAAGCACAAGCTTGAATCAAGATTGCTGGGAGAAATATCAATAACCTCAGATATGCATATGACACCATCCTTATGGCAGAAAGAGAAGAGGAACTTAGGAGCCTCTTGATGAAAGTGAAAAAGGATAGTGAAAAAGCTGGCTTGAAACTCAACATTCAAAACACTAAGATCAGGACATCTGGTCTCATCAGTTCATGGCAAATAGATGGGGAAACAATGGAGGCAGTGACAGACTTTATTTTCTTGGGCTCCAAATTCATTGCAGATGGTGACTGGGCCATTTGTAGAGGCATCTCTTTGAGTTGTTGGAAAACTATGTTTGCTATGACCAGCATTTTCTCTTGACAAAACTGTTAGCCTTTGCCCTGCTTCATTTTGTACTCCAAGGCCAAACTTGCCTGTTACTCCAGGTATCCCTTGACTTGCTATTTTTGCATTCTAATTCCCTATGATGAAAAGTTAATCTTTTTTTTTTTTTTTTTTTTTGGTATTACTTCTAGAAATCCTTGTAGGTGTTCATAGAACCAGTCAACTTCAGCTTCTTCAGCTGAAGAAGCATCATCAGCATCAGCAGTGTTTGGGTGTAGACTTAGATTACTATAATGTTGAATGGTTTGCTTTGGAAATGAACCAAGACTATTTTGTCAAATTTGAGATTGCACCTAAGTACTGCATTTCAGACTGTTCTGTTGATTATGAAGACTACTCCATTTTTTTCTTCTAAGGGATTCTCAGCCACAGTAGTAGATATAATGGTCATCTGGCATGGTTCATAGCTTCATTGAGTTATGCAAGTCCCTTTGCCACAAGGGGGCTGTGATCTATGAATGGGATTTGAAAGTTAATCTTACTCTTGCTCTAGCCCAGCAAATTTCCCTTGAAGACCTTCACTTCCTCAGCACCTTCTACATAAGTCTAAGTTCCAATTTATATAAGGAATTCTCTGCTTCAAAGACTGAACCCTGAATGATTCACTTCAGGATAGTGGCATTGCAACTGCCCCCTCTTTCTTCTGCATCAAGAACTCTCTCATCTTTAGCAGACCATTTCCACCAGAAAAAGTACAATTTTCTTTCATTTAAACAACAAATAGGCTTCCATGGTAAAGAATCTGCCTGCAATGCAGGAGACCCCGGTTCAATTCCTGGGTCAGTCTACCCACTCCAGTATTCTGGCCTAGAGAATTCCATGGACTGTATAGTCCATGGGGTTGCAAAGAGTCGGACATGACTGAGCAACTTTCACTTTCACTAACAGCAAGCACTCTTAATTCCACACCACTTTTCAGCCACAACCGAATTTATTTTCTCTCAGTTATTAGTGAAACTCCTTAAGACATTTGTCTGTCATCAAATGTGCCCACTTCCTATCCTTCCTGGATTTTGGAATTCCTTTCAGTCAGGTTTCTCCCCAGCACCTTCCACTGAAATTCATCTCAGCTCCCCACTGACTCCTTCATTGCTAATTTCAACAGGCAATTATAATTCTTCATATGACTTTACCCATTGATTTATCATTTATTCATTCTTGCAACTCTTCATTTGGTCAGGGTCTGTCTGTCTTTCTTTGTCTGAAATATAGACTATTTCTTCTCCATCTGTTTTTCTCTTTACTCCTTATCTTTTCAGACTTTATTGGTGGAGTGTTCCTCAGTTCAGGTGCTGGATTCTTTCTGTCCCTTTAACCCCACTTCTCAGATAAGCATATCTAGTCTCATGGCCACCTCTCCTTTCTGTGTGCTAACGTTGCCAAAATTTAATCCTTTAGCTCAGGCCTCAACTCTCCAAAATCCTTTCTCTAGGAAGTCACTTGACATCTTAATTTGGATGTCTGACAAGAGCTTAAACTTTTGTCCAGAACCAAAGTTCTCATCTTCCCTCTCATCCCCCAAACTCTTCCTTCTACACCCTTTCCCTTTTCAGACTTTCAAATACTTAGCCCCAAAATGTGGAGTCTTTTTTGTCTTTGCTCCTTTATATTTCATTCCAAAAGCATCAGAAAATTCTGCTGATTCTACTTTCAAAATGCATGCAGAATCCAACATCTCTTATACTGCTCCCAAACTGGTCTAAGCAGTCATACTTTGCCTGAATAATTGCCATGAACTCATTGGTATAATTATTCCTCCTGGTTCCACTCTTCCTCCCCCCATCCCAATCTATTCTCAGGTACAGCTAGAGACAGTTTATTAAAGTGTCTGATTAAATTTTCTGCTCCAGATTTTCCAGTAGCTTCTCATCTCATTTCATCTCACTCATGGGTAGGGATAGGCTACCCACTCCAGTATTCTTGTGCTTCCCTTGTGGCTTAGTTGGTAAAGAATCTGCCTGCAATGCAGGAGACCTGGGTTCGATCCCTGGGTTGGGAAGATCCCCTGGAGAAGGGAAAGGCTACTCACTCCAGTATTCTGGCCTGGAGAATTCCATGAGCTGTATAGTCCATGGGGTCACAAAGAGTCAGACATGACTGAGCGACTTTCACTTTCCTCTCATCTCATTCAGATTAGGGCCCAAAATCTTTACAAAGTCCTATAAACACCTAAAAAACCTACTTTGCCTACATCTCTGCCCTAAAACTCCTGGTTCGTTCCATTCTAGCCACACTGGGCTTCATGTTATTTTTGGAAGATGCTAAACACATCATTGCTTCAGGGACTTCATACTTGTTCCTTCTTGGAAGGCTCTTTCCAAGATATTAATACAGCTCACTGTCTCTCCTAGAGGTCTCTGATCAAATGCCACTGAATCAATGAAACCTTTCATGATCACTCTATTTAAAGACTGCCTTATTTAAAGAGCAACCTCACTCTTCCCTGCGGTTTCCTAACCCCTTCTTCTATTGTTTCCTCCATAGAATGAATGTGTATATCAAACATCTATACATATATTGGAAATAATATACTAAATATTATATAGTGCATCTATTATTTCTACTACAGAACATAGTATTAAAAGATGGACCCCACCTAAAGGATCTCCTGCATTCCACATAAACTCTTCTCTGACACAAATATTAATAGCTATTCAATATTCTTGTGATAGAATCAATCACCTCAGTATGTAACAGCTTCTTGTTTGCCTCTTCTCTTCCCCTTTACTTTCCCTGCTCTTCCTCCTTCTCCTCTTCCTCTCTTTCTTTTTTGCCTTTTAGTTTACTGGCAATTTAGACAATAATTTAGTTTTGTTTATAATTCATCTTTCTTTTCTAGAATGTAAGCTCCCCATCCTATATGTAGTTTTCTTCTCCAAGAAGACAAGAAACTTTTTTAAAAAACATTTTGATGCAGTGTATTTTATTTTCTTCTACAAGATTTATGGTATTATTATTTATTCTTTTTAAAACTATAGTTGACAGAAAATATTATATTTGTTTAAGGTATACAATAGGATCCAACATTTGTGTACATTAAGAATTGATCACCATATTAATTCTAGTAACCATCTGTCACCATAAAAAGTTGTTATAAAGTTATTTATTATATTTTCTATGCTGTCCATTATATTTCTATGACTTATTTATTTTATAGTTGGAACTTTATACCTCTTAATCTTCCTCATTGATTTCTCTCCCCTCCCCTCATCTGGCGACCATCTGTTGGTTCTCAGTATCTGTGACCATGTTTCCATTTCATTATGTTTGTTCACTTGTTTTACTTTTTAGATTCTACAAATAAGTGGAATCATACCGTATTTATCTTTCTATATCTGACTTTTTTCACTGAACAGAATATCCTCTAGGTCTATCCATGTTGCTGCAAATGGAAAGATTTCATCCTTTTTATGGCTGGGTAATATTCTATTTTATATGTATACTGTAGCATTATTCATATATCAGTAGGCACTTATGTTGCTTCCATATCTTGTCTATTGTGAATAATGCTACAATGAACATGGGGATGTGCATATCTTTTTGATTTAGTGTTTTTGCCTTTTTTGGAAAGATATTTGGAAATGGTGGATAATATGGTAGCTTTATTTTTTAATTTCTTGATAAATCTCCATACCATTTTCCATAGTGTCTACACCAATTTATACTTCCACTGACAGTGCATGAGGGTTCCCTTTTCTTCACATCCTTGCCAGCACTTATTATTTGTTGTCTTTTTGATAATAGCTATATTGACAGGTGTGAGGTGATATCTCATTGAGGTTTTGATTTGTGTTCCCCTGTTTGGCCACCTCATGTGAAGAGTTGACTCATTGGAAAAGACTCTGATGCTGGGAGGGATTGGGGGCAGGAGGAGAAGGGGACGACAGAGGATGAGATGGCTGGATGGCATCACTGACTCGATGGACGTGAGTCTGAGTGAACTCCAGGAGTTGGTGTTAGACATGGAGGCCTGGCGTGCTGCGATTCATGGGGTCGCAAAGAGTCGGACACGACTGAACGACTGAACTGAACTGATGATAAGAGACACTGAACATCTTTCTAGGTGCTCATTGGCCATCTGTGTGTCTTCCTTGGAAAAAAGTCTACTCAGGTCCTTTTTCCATTCTTAAATCAGGTTGTTTGATTTTGAATTGTATGAGTTCTTTATATACTTTGGATATTAATCCTTTACTGGGCATGTGACTTGCAAATATCTTCTTGCATTCAGTAGGCTGTCTTTTCATTTTGTTGATGATTTCCTTTGGTATGCATAAAGTACAGTTGTAGGTCTACAGAAAAATTGAGAATTAGGTCCAGAGATTTGTATTTGTTGCCCTCACACATACATAGTCTCCCCCTTTATCAATGTCACTTGCCATGGTTTACATTAGAGTTTTTTCCTGTTGTTATATATTTTCAGTGGGTTTTGACAAATGTATGATGTCATGTATCCACCATTATAATATCATAGAGCATACTTTCAGTTCAGTTCAGTTCAGTCACTCAGTTATGTCCGACTCTTTGTGACCCCATGAATTGCAGCACGCCAGGCCTCCCTGTCCATCACCAACTCCCGGAGTTCACTCAAACTCACGTCCATCAAGTCGGTGATGCCATCCAGCCATCTCATTGTCTGTCATCCCCTTCTCCTCCTGCCCCCAGTTCCTCCCAGCATCAGAGTCTTTTCCAATGAGTCAACTCTTTGCATGAGGTGGCCAAAGTACTGGAGTTTCAGCTAGAGCATACTTTATACTATACTATACTAAGTCACTTCAGTCGTGTCCGACTCTGTATGACCCCATAGATGGCAGCCCACCAGGCTTCCCCTTCCATGGGATTCTCCAGATAAGAACACTGGAGTGGGTTGCCATTCCTTCTCCAATGCATGAAAGTGAAAAGTGAAAGTGAAGTCACTCAGTTGTGTCTGACCCTTAGCGACCCCATGGACTGCAGCCTTCTAGGCTCCTCCATCCATGGGATTTTCCAGGCAAGACTACTCGAGTGGGGTGCCATTGCCTTCTCCGAGAGCATAATTTACTGTCCTACAAATTCTCTGTGCTCTACCTGTTCATCTCTCTCTTCCCACCAATTCTTGACAAACACTGGCCCTTTTACTTTTCATAGTTTTTCCTTTTCTAGGATGTCATCTAGTTGGAATTATACAGTATTTAGCCTTTCAAGTTTACTTATTTCACTTAGTAGTATGCATTTTAGATTTCTCTATGTCTCCATATGGCTTAATAGGTCATTTATTTTTAGGGTTGAATAATATTCCATTGTCTGAATGCATTACAGTTTGTTTCTCTGTTCACCCACTGACAGTGGAGCTTTGCTCATTGTTGTAGTAGTAGCTCCTAAAACACCACCTGGTACATAGGAGGTGTTCAATATAAATTCCTTACCCTCATTATGCAATTATTCTTTTAGTGAATGACATCACCCTCAAGTAATTTGCCCAATCCTGTAATCAACTGGAACCAAGTTTTCAAGAATTTGAGATTCTCGCATGCACCCCTTCACTCCCATCCTCTAAAATCTACCTCTTGACCATTGCTTAAATGCATCTTTTCTCTTCATCCACCTTGTCAATGACATGACTCAGGCTTCATTAACTTATCCTCAAATGAGACAGTAGCCTTCTGACTTGTCTTTCTTCTTATGCATAACCTATGCTCCTAAAATACATATTTATGTTGCTCCCTTTCTCAAATATCCAACAGATTAAAGTTTAAACTCATTTACAGTGATTATTCTTTATATGCGTACTTACAATGTACACAAATACCTATTCAGTCACTCTTTTCCTAAACTCCCACCTCCTACTCTGTGTGTTCCGAATTATTTAGAATATTCAAAGCAAGGTGTTCTTGCTTGCCAAGTCAGGAGCCTTTGTGTGAGTCCTAAATTGCTCCCTGTCTTCCTTACTTGGCTGTTCTTGAAACAATCAATTATACTGTCAATTCCATATTTAGGAGATGAATTACAAATTAACCATAGAGAAAAATATGGAACTCTTGAAATCTGAGGATGACTATTTGTTCTCTGTATTTCTGCAAATAGTTCAGAAGTGGCCATTTCATTAGGTCACAGGCTAGAAGATAAAAGTCCTGTAAACTCATAGAAGCTTTGTGGCTGGTACCCACAGTAGAACTATACAAAGAAGGACTCCAGATTTTTCAGTGCCATCACAGTGAATATTTAGAAACTGGATGGATCAACCATTTAAAAATGCTTATATCATTCATCTTCCTTTATTATAATACACTCTATACTGATGTCAGATTTTTATTTTTAAGTGAAGCAGAAGGAAACTTTCTGAAAAAAATATCTTAAAAGGACTGGAATTCCTGCTGTGAAAACAAGAAAGGGTGGGTTTCTCAGATTCTTTGAGCTCCCACTTTCTTTCAGTTTTCACACACATACACACACAAGTGTACACATATATCATTAAATCTAAGAAGGTTTGGAATAATATTAAGAGCCAAATGTACAAGTTAATAGAAAGTGAAGGGAAGAATGTCAGCCTATCTTCTGAACAGACAGGGTAATCATTTCTTTTTGTAGTAGTTCCATATCCTAGTAACTAAAGGATCTCATATAAGGAGATACAGTTGAGTTTTGGGAAATTGCATCAACTATTTGATTACAAGTGATTTCATTCTGTCCTTAACTTACAGCATTGAACTTTGGCATTGATATAGGAATACAACATCGAATCAGATATTTTTCCTTTTAGCACTTGCCATTTCAAAAACTTTACACTATTACTGCATCCCTAAGAAGCAGGTGGGTTTAATAGCCTTATAAAGTTCTTTGGTTTTCTATAGTTAGAGAATAAAAAATCCTAAAATGGTAAATTGACTTGAACATTAGGATAGAGAAAATGAAAGCAAGATTCAGAGTTCTTAGTTTCCAGGATTATAGCTACTCAATTGATCTATTTTCCTCTATAACTTTCTTGAGTATAGTACTTTGGGTCCTGTATGGTTTAAGTTAAAGTCCAAGAAACGCTGGGCTGGAAGAAACTGGAATGAAGATTGCCGGGAGAAATATCAATAACCTCAGATATGCAGATGACACCACCCTTACGGCAGAAAGTGAAGAGGAACTAAAAAGCCCCTTGATGAAAGTGAAAGTGGAGAGTGAAAAAGTTGGCTTAAAGCTCAACATTCAGAAAACGAAGATCATGGCATCTGGTCTCATCATTTCATGGGAAATAGATGGGGAAACAGTGGAAACAGTGTCAGACTTTATTTTTTTGGGCTCCAAAATCACTGCAGATGGTGACTGCAGCCATGAAATTAAAAGACGCTTACTCCTTGGAAGGAAAGTTATGACCAACCTAGATAGCATATTGAAAAGCAGAGACATTACTTTGCCAACAAAGGTCCGTCTAGTCAAGGCTATGGTTTTTCCTGTGGTCATGTATGGATGTGAGATTTGGACCGTGAAGAAGGCTGAGCGCCAAAGAATTGATGCTTTTGATCTGTGGTGTTGGAGAGACTCTTGAGAGTCCCTTGGACTGCAAGGAGATGCAACCAGTCCATTCTGAAGGAGATCAGCCCTGGGATTTCTTTGGAAGGAATGATGCTAAAGCTGAAACTCCAGTACTTTGGCCACCTCATGTGAAGAGTTGACTCATTGGAAAAGACTGTGATGCTGGGAGGGATTGGGGGCAGGAAGAGAAGGGGACAACAGAGGATGAGATGGCTGGATGGCATCACTGACTTGATGGACGTGAGTCTGAGTGAACTCCGGGAGTTTGTGATGGACAGGGAGGTCTGGCGTGCTGGGATTCATGGGGTCGCAAAGAGTTGGACACGACTGGGAGACTGAAGTGAACTGAACTGAAGCCTATTTTATCGAGTTGGGAATTTTGAGTTCTAATTCTCATTTCACCTGTTATTTTCATTAACACTAATATTTCTGAAATTCAGTTGTATATTCTGCAAGATTAATATTTTTTTGATATATTGATTGGCATTCAAAACTTTTTCTTCCAGTTTCATTGAGCTATAATTGTAATACAGCACTGAATAAGTTTAAGACATAGAGCATAGGGATTTGTCCTACATACATCAGGAAATAACTTTCACAAAAAGTTTAGTGAATATCTATCATCTCATATAGATAGAACATTAAAGAAATTAGAAAAAATATTTCCCTTGTGATGAGAACTCTCAGGATATACACTTTTTAACAACTTCACTATATAACTTCCTGTAGTGTTAATTACATTTCTCATGTTTTATGTTATGTCCCTAGTATATATTTATCTTATAACTGAAACTTTGTATCTCTTAACTATCTTCATCCAATTCCTTATCATCCCCACCCCAAACTCCCCCACCTCTGATAACCAAAATTCTGATTTCTTTTTCTCTGAGTTTGTTTGTTTTAAAAATATAATTGACCTACAATACACCATGTAAGTTCCTGTTACAGAACATATTGATCTGGTGTTTCTATACATGTCACACTGATCACCATGATAAATCTAATTATAATATATCCCTATACAAGGATATTGCATTTTTAAAAAAAAAATTTTTTAAATTTTAAAATAAGTTGTTATTGGAGTAGAGTTGTTTTACAATGTTGTGTTAGCTTCTGCTGTACAGAGAAATGAATCAATCATACATATACATATATCCACTCTTTTTTCAATTTTCTTCCTGTTTGGATCACCACAGAACATTCAGTAGTGTTCCCTATTCTATACAGTAGATTCTTGTTAGTTATCTGTTTTATACATAGTAGTGTATATATGTCTGTCCCAATCTTCCAATTCATCTCACTCCCCTTTCCTCCTTTGGTAACCATAAATTTGTTCTCTACATCTGTGACTCTATTTCTGCTTTGCAAATAAATTCATCTTTACCATTTTTCCAGATTCCACATATAAGCAGTTTTACACACTATTTTTCTCTTCTAGACTTACTTTACTCTGTATGGCAGTCTCTAGGTCTATTCATATCTCTCAAATTGTATTATGTTGTCTCTTTTTATGGCTGAGTAATATCCCATTCTGTAATTACATGGTTATTGACTACATTCCCAAAACTTTACAACTTCCAGTTGTAAAATAACTTTGTTATTTTTGTAACCTTACTACAAGACAAGATTCAGTATCTAATTTAGGATGGAACTATAAATTTAACTGAAAACAGAATTACTACCACCTGCAAACAACCTCTGCAGAGTTAAAAAGAACAATAAACAACAATACTCATAATATTAACTATGAATAATTCATCAAACATTTACTGCTGTATGTGGATTGTATACATCAACTCATTTAATTCTCATAACATCTCTATGAGGTAGTTCCATTAAAATAGCCTCTCCACAGGTGAGGAAATAGAAATACATTGATTTCAGTAATTTTCCTATGGTCATATACCTAATTAAGGTCAATATGGCCTTTCTAAAAAGTGGAAAGCAGGTTCCAAAACCCAAGTTCTTGGCCACTATCCTAAATGGTTGAGCCATATACCTTAAATACTACAGATATTCTAAGCTGTGTTGATGTGGGCCCATAATCTATACAAAGAATAGAAATAAAGGATATGGGTATATGCTCTAGAAGCATATTAAATAAATGTGCAAAGAGAGATTACGTATATGATAAATGCATATCAAGGATGAGATTCACAATAATTTAGCTCCACAATGGAAGCTGATAAGAATTTTATGTTTATTCTTGATTATGTAGAGAAATTAAAATTCTAAAAACTGTGAAGTCAGTATTTCCATACATGTCAAATTCCAACTGAATAGAAAATATTTGATAAATATTTTCCTCCTTAAAAAGCAAAGAACTAGAAAAAAAATCTAACTATGGCTCTTTAGAAATCACTTCCATGGGGAGACCTTCCAGTATTGTCCTAATCTGAGCTAAATGTATCTCTACCTCATGTTCACTTGTCTGTCTCCTTCTCTGGTCTGACCTTCAAGAGAAGGATTATGTCTTATTAATCTTTTCAGCCATCTGTCTAGTAGATGCTTTGTCCATAGTGAAGTGAGTGAAAGTCACTGAGTCCTTTCTGACTCTTTGTGACCCCATGGACTGCATAGTGCATGGAATTCTCCAGGCCAGAATACTGGAGTGGGTAGACTTTCCCTTCTCCAGGGGATCTTCCCAGGGATCAAGCCCAGGTCTCCTGCATTGCAGGAGGAATCTTTACCAGCTGAGCCATCAGGGAAGCCCTGGTGTCCATAATAGCACTCAATAAATGTTTACTGAAATAAAATAAATGTGTGTTGAAACTTCTGGGAAGAAATTAGAAGTAGCTTAGTCAGTTTAGGCTAAGTTAGACTGTGGTAACAAACACATCTTTAAATGCCAGTGACTTAACACGTAAAAGTTTATCTCTCAGTTATGCAAAATGCACTCCAGATCTGATGACTCTCTAGAGCAGCTCCTTTCCAAATGGTTCTTCAAAGTCCAGGCCTCGGCATCTTACAGCTCTGCCATCCAAAACAGGAGACTTCCAGGTCCCCATGGCAGAAAAAGAGAGCTCTCAAAGCTTTGGTCTGGAAAAGACACAAATTAATTCTGCTCACAGACCTTTGGTAAGCATTAGTCACTTGGCTCTGCCTAACTACATTGGGGCAGAGAAATGGGGAGAGAACAGCTAGAAATGCCTCTGCCATAGAGGGAGAGTGTGAGGTATGATCCAAAGACCAGTATTTATATTTGACTTTCAATATCATGTCTTAAAATGAAAATTAAAAATTAGAAAAAGAAGAAAATGTATTTATGTTTTGGAATAGGTAATACATTATTTCAAAGGAATTTGTGACCTAAAAACCAGGAACTACTCTTCCACCTTTGTTTTTGTTTTTTTTTTTTTCTTTTCTTTTTTCTTGCCTGGAGAATACCATGGACAGAGAAGCCTGGCAGGCTATGGTCCATGGGGTAGCAAAGAGTCAGACAGGACTAAAGCAACTTAGCATGAGTGCAGGCAAACACAGCTCAGTTGGAGCCGGCAGACTTGGAATGTGTGGGAGGACCAAGCGCCGGTCCTGATAATGGGGCAGGGAGAGGATGGGCTGGGATTCTGTGAGAAATCAGGGCCTCTCAGGGAACGGCAGAGTCGGTCCTGAAACACTGCTGCCGCCATAGTCTTCCCAGAGGAAGCCCAGTCCCGCAGTGGCTTGGGAGTTCTAGGGTGGTCCCCAGGAGTGTCCTGGGACGAGATACACACAGTGCCCGGGGTACTGGAGACCCCTGTCCAAAACTCAGCCCTAAGGAATTTGTCTCACACCACCTATCAAGCAAAGCTCAATGCTCTTGGACTCCTCACCATTGCCCCCTACTCCAGTCACAGTGCCATGGTGTCCTGTCCCAGAGGCCCAGCCAGGTCAGTGGGAAATAGGCTCTTGACCAGAGGCTGGGAAGTGGAGTGACCGTCTGAGACCAGACTGAGGAAATAAATTGCATATGCGCAGGCCTCCCGTCTGTACCTCCAGAAACCAGAAGGGTTTGGGGCAGGTTTGTGGACATCTAGGACTTAGCAGCACAGCAGCAGGACCAAGCTCTATGATGACAACCCACCAGGGTCCAAGGCATCACTCCGTTGCACGTGTCTGGGTTCCATTGTTTCTACTGGCAGACATGAGGTGTCTACAGTTTATCCTAGGAGAATGTTACTGCCTGCCGCTCTTTCCCTAAACAGACTCTTTCTGACTCAGTCCATCCATTATCACTCTGCAATCCGGGGCTGGGGAATGCCAAATTCACCCAAAACCCTCCATCAGGGGATGGCCCAATGAAATTGTCAGTGAGAATGTGGCCATCTGCAGTATTAAAAAATGCGTTATATATCATAATGGACAATATAGACATTAATCATTTTTTAAAATGTGATAGCAAATGAAAAAGACAAATGTAAGTTGGAATTTTTCAGTCCCAAAGAATTGTATTGGCAGAAACCAATACAATTCTGTAAGCAATTATCTTTCAATTAAAATAAAAAAAGATAGTATCAGTAAATCAATAGACATTACATGTAATATTGGTTCTTAGCTTCCTGATGAGGTTTCTGTCTAAGCAAATATTTCTGACTACTCTCCTATCTTCAAAATCCTGAGACTACCTCCTATGTTATTTGTTGCTTTTCCTTTGTTAATTTTAATATTTTTTCCTTGTCTTTAATTTTTGTCAGTTTGACTAATGTGAGTCTCAGTGTGTTCTTCCTTGAGTTTATCCTGTATGGGATTCTCTGTACTTCCTAGACTTGAGTGAGAGTTTCCTGTCTCAGGTTAGGGAAGTTTTTGTTTATCATATCTTTAAATGTTTTCTCAGGCCCTTTTTATTTCTCTTCTTCTATGAATATATGAATATTGGTGCATTTAATATTTCCCAGAAGTCTCTGGGATGGTCCTCATTTTTTAAATATACTTTATTCTGTTCTGTGGCAGTGATTTCCTACACTCTGTCTTCTAACTCACTTGCTTTTCTGCTATTTATTCTTCCTGTTGTATTTTTCATTTCAGGTATTGTATTGTTCATTGCTTTTTGTTCTTTAAATGTTCTTGCTCCTTGTTAAACATTTCTTGTATCTTCTTGATCTGTGCCTCCATCCTTTTCCAAGATTTTGATTCATTTTACAATCATTACTCTGTGCTGGGAAAACTGGACAGTTAATGTATAATAATGAGAGTAGAACATGCTCTAACACCATTGCTGTGGTTCAGCCTCCAAGTCATGTCCAACTCTGCGATTCCACAGACTGTAGCACATCAGGCTCCCCTTTCCTCCACTATCTCTTAGAGTTTGATCAAATTCATGTTCATTGAGTTGGCGATGCTATCTCTAATCATCTCATCTTCTGTCACACCCTTCTGCTTTTGCTTTCAATCTTTCCCAGCATAAGAGTCTTTTCCAATGAGCTGGCTCTTCACATCAGGTGATACTTCAGCTTTAGAATCAGTCCTTCCATGGTTATTCAGGGTTGATTTCCTTTAGAATTGACTGGTTTGATTTCCTTTCAGTCCACAGAACTCTCAGGAGTCTTCTCCAGCACCACAATTTGAAAGCATGAATTCTTTGGTGCTCAGCCTTCTTCATGATCCAACTCTCACATCCATACATGATTATTGAAAATCATAGTTCAAATGATACAGGCCTTTGTCATAAAAGTGATATCTCTGCTTTTTAATATGCTGTCTAGGTTTGTCATACTGTTCATACTGTTTTTTATACTGTTCATGAATATTCAGTCCTGAATATATATTGGAAGGACTGATGCTGAAGCTGAAACTCCAATACTTTGGCCACCTGATGTGAAGAGTTGACTCATTTGAAAAGACCCTGATGCTGGGAAATATTGAAGGTGGGAGGAGAAGGGGAGGACAGAGGATGAGGTGGTTGGATGGCATCACCAACTCAATGGACATGAATTTGAGTAAACTCTGGGAGTTGGTGATGGACAGGGAGGCCTGGCATGCTGCAGTCCATGGGGTTGAAAAGAGTCAGACATGACTGAATGACTGAACTGAACTGAATTGAACTGAGGTTTGTCATGGCTTTCCTTCCAAGAAACGAGAGTAATTAAGGTTATTGGCTGCAGCCACCTGCTGTAGTGATTTTGGTGTGCAAGAAAATGAAATCTGTCACTGTTTCCAGTTTTCCCCCTTCTATTTGCCATGAAGTGATGGGTCTGGATGCCAGGATCTTGGTTTTTTGAATGTTGAGCTGTAAGCCAGCTTTTTCACTCTCTTCTTTCACACTCAAGAGGCTCTTTAGTTCCTCTTTACTTTCTGCATTAAGGTAGTATCATCTGCATACGTGAGGTTGTTGATATTTTTCCTGGAAATCTTGATTCCAGCTTATGGTTCATCCAGCCCAGCATTCCACATAATGTATTCTGCATAGAAGTTAACTAAACAGGGTGACAATATTCAGTCTTGTCGTACTCCTTTCCCAATTTTGAACTGGTCATTTGTTCCATATCTGGTTCTAACTGTTGCTTCTTGATTTGCATATAGGTTTCTCAGGAGACAGGTAATGTGGTCTGGTATGCTTATTTCTTTAAGAGTTTCTTTCCAGAGTTTGTTGTGATCCACCCAGTAAAAGGTTTTTTGTAGTAGTACGAAACAGAAGTAGATGTTTTTCTGGACCTTCTTTGCTTTCTCCATCATCAAATGAATGTTGACAATTTGCTCTCTGGTTCCTCTGTCTGTTTGAAAGCCAGCTTATACATTTGGAAGTTCTTGATTCAGGTACTTCTGAAGCCTAACTTGAAGGATTTTTTAAAATTTATTATTATTAGTATTATTTTTTGAAGGATTTTGAGTATAACCTTAATGGCATGTGAAATAAGTGTAACTGTATGGTAGTTTGAATGTTCTTTGGCATTACCTTTATTTGGGATTGGAATGAAAACTGACCTTTTCCTTTCCTGTGGCCACTGCTGAGTTTTCCAGATTTGCTGACATACTGAAGACAGAGGTTAAAATAGAATGCATACTTCCCACAGAGTATAAAATATAAAGATTATAAACTCTAATCCTTGTCGTTGTTGTTAGTCATTTGATGGACCCAGAATGGTCTAAGCTTTGCACTATTGTACTAGGGGCCATTTCCTAAATCTAAAAGAAACATGGTGAGATGGCAAATGACTAAGAAAGTGCCCTCAGCCTGTTTCTTCCTGATTGTCAGGGTCCCCAAGACATCATGCAGGAGCATAAGTGTACATCAAGACCTTTAATTTTTCAGAGCACACGGCTGAACTACATTTCCCAGTTACCACATCCCAGTGGGGTCATGTCACTGTGATCATGATTGCAGTTAAGACAGGCTGTGCCTTTCCCATCCCTCTTTCTCCCATGGGTACTGCAGTAAATGAAGGAGTTGGCAGATGGAAACAGTCTGTGTTCTTGAGTCACCTTGTGGAGGTGCCGCAGGCAGTAGAGTCTTCTGGTCCGCATCAGACTCTGATGTCAATGAGAAAGAAACCACTGGTGTATTACGACTCCGAGACTTCAAGGCTAATTGATCATAACACAGTTCAAGACATTCACTAATATGGATGTGACATCTGCAGGACATGCAGATGCACAAAATTCAAGATGTTTAAAAGGTCGCATCATCCCCTTTGCAAGAGGCAAACTCTATTATTAATTTCTTATGTATCTTTCAGAGATATGTGCTAATAACCAAAACATTAATCATTTTGGTAATGGCAACAAATAGTAAGAGATTTCCGTAACAATTGACCATAAAAAGTTATTATTCTTCAAACTCAACAGAATGCTATCCAAAGTCATCAATGTATGTGTGGTGAGCACAGTCAATCTTGAAGGGACCCTCTATAGACAGGCTTTGCAGTCTCCAGGCTGTGTCACGAGACTGACCTGGCAGAAGGACGAAGAGCACAGAAGACAGAATGTAAGAGGCTTTAATGGACCATGCCTGCCAATTGGTGACTGGAATTCAGTCACATCCTCATCTCACTGTAAACAGAGGCTGCAAATATTGTCTAGTGTGTACCAGAGTGAAGAGGAAATATATTTGGGGATCAACTAATAGTCTTTGCCTTACTTATATATTAATTTATTTACTTTTTGCAACAGTGTTCTATGACCTAGGGACTACTATTATGCCCACTTTACATGTTGATAAACTGAGGAATTTAAAATTTGCAAGTGGCAGACCCTAGGCGTCAGAGCTAAGCCTAACTATTCTGCTATATCCTTTCTTTATACAATGTAGTATATTATATAGACCATTCTACATCTTACTATTTTTTTCCTGGAGGATATTTAGTTGAGATTATTCAATGCTAGAACATATAAAGGCATGCCATTGACCCTTGAACAATGTGGGGGTTGGGTCTTTGACCCTCACAGAATCTAAAAATCCATTTATAACCTCTGTATACTTGGTTTCTCTGTATCCACAATTTGCATCTATAGATTGAACCAACCATAGGTCATATAGTGCTGAAGTATTTACTACTGAAAAAATGTCTGCAAGTCAGGGGACCTGTCCTGTTCAAGCCTGTGGTATTTGAGCGTCAGCTATAAATATTGTTTTAACAGCTATTTAGTATAGTGATGCAGTGAATAGCTTCAAAAGTTTGTATTTGCACACATATGCATGTATGTGGAGAAAAATAATTTCTGGAAGTAAAATTTCCCAGCCAAAATTGTATATCCATAGTTATTTTTTTAAATAAATGTTTCCAAATTTCCCCATAGTGAGAGAAGTTGTATGTAAAAAGTACATTTTACATTCCAATGAATAAAGTATGCAACTATGTATTTATCTGCACTTATGCCACATACATCTATTTCTGCTTTATTGACTATGCCAAAGCCTTTGACCCTGTGGATCACAATAAACTGTGGAAAATTCTGAAAGAGATGGGAATACCAGACTACCTGACCTGCCTCTTGAGAAATCTGTATGCAGGTCAGGAAGCAACAGTTAGAATGGACATGGAACAACAGACTGGTTCCAAATAGGAAAAGGAGTACGTCAAGGTTGTATATTGTCACCCTGCTTTTTTTTTTTTTTTTTTTTTTTTAATTTTATTTTATTTTTAAACTTTACATAACTGTATTAGGTTTGCCAAATATCAAAATGAATCCGCCACAGGTATACATGTGTTCCCCATCCTGAAGTACATCATGAGAAAAGCTGGACTGGAAGAAGCACAAGCTGGAATCAAGAATGCTGGGAGAAATATCAATAACCTCAGATATGCAGATGACACCACCCTTATGGCAGAAAGTGAAGAGGAACTAAAAAACCTCTTGATGAAAGTGAAAATGGAGAGTGAAAAAGTTGGCTTAAAGCTCAACATTCATAAAACTAAGATCATGGCATCTGGTCCCCTCACTTCATGGGAAATAGATGGGGAAACAGTGGAAACAGTGTCAGACTTTTTTTGGGGGGCTCCAAAATCACTGCAGATGGTGACTGCAGCCATGAAATTAAAAGATGCTTACTCCTTGGAAGGAAAGTTATGACCAACCTAGATAACATATTCAAAAGCAGAGACATTACTTTGCCAACAAAGGTCCGTCTAGTCAAGGCTATGGTTTTTCCTGTGGTCATGTATGGATGTGAGATTTGGACCGTGAAGAAGGCTGAGCGCCAAAGAATTGATGCTTTTGATCTGTGGTGTTGGAGAGACTCTTGAGAGTCCCTTGGACTGCAAGGAGATGCAACCAGTCCATTCTGAAGGAGATCAGCCCTGGGATTTCTTTGGAAGGAATGATGCTAAAGCTGAAACTGCAGTACTTTGGCCACCTCATGCGAAGAGTTGACTCATTGGAAAAGACTCTGATGCTGGGAGGGATTGGGGGCAGGAGGAGAAGGGGATGACAGAGGATGAGATGGCTGGATGGCATCATTGACTTGATGGACGTGAGTCTGAGTGAACTCTGGGAGTTGGTGATGGACAGGGAGGCCTGGTGTGCTGCAATTCATGGCGTCGCAAAGAGTCGGGCACGACTGAGTGACTGAACTGAACTGAATGTAGTAAAAGAAAACATTGGAGACTAATTTATTTGAAAATATATGTTTTCCTAATTGCAGAATTTACAGTACTCTTATACTTCTACTTTCATTAATTCATGGAATGTTTTTCTTTAACACACTTTAATATAAAGTGTACTTTACCTTTAGGTTCAATTTATGAGAAAGTCTTAACTATGGCTTCAAAGAAAGAAAAAATAGTAAAAGTAGTACTGCCAATTTTGACACTTTCATATCTTTTCCTTTTTTTGTATGTTTCCCCTCCTCTATCCCTATTACTACTTATAACTCTAGCCCATATAATACCTGGATTGGATTACTACAACTGCCAGTTAAACGCTCTTAGATTTTAATCTAGTCCCCCTTAAAGCTATTCTCTGCACTGTCACCAGAGTAATATATTGGCAATCATATTTGCCCTCAACCGGAGTTAGAGCTCACAAGGTTGGCCTCAAGCTCCCCCAGGTTAAATCTCTTACCCCTTCAGCCTGGAGTCTTGCTAGAATGCTCTAGCAATGTCAGATGTTTGAAGTTCTCCTGGGCTCACTGAGGGGCATTTTCTTCTTTGTGAATTTGACTCCTCATTGCCCTATTACCTTCTTCTTCCCCCAGTAACTAGTACTGTGGCTTATATATGGGATGCTCTCAATAAATGTTTGTTTCTGAAAGAATAAATGAATATCCCTACCTCATACTTTTTTCTACCTTAAAAAAACAACAACAAAACAACAGTTTGTATTGTGGAAAATCTTAAATTAAGATTAGTTAAATGTCAGGAGTCCTAGTGTTTAGTCCTTATTCTATCTTTGACTCACTGTGGGACCCTGGATTGTTTATCTTTAACACACTTCAATGTTGAGACCAGCTCGACAAGCAGGGTTTCTGAAAGCGTGATATGGCGAGAGAATGAGAAATGAAACACAAGGATTCAGAGAAAAGTGAGGATCAGGGGACCAACACCACTCCAAGGTGAAGGTGCTGAAAGTGAATCCAAGCCAGCTTTATTATACTTTCAGCCGTGAATGAAAGAATATGCAGGGAGTTAAACTATAACTCATGTGGCCTTCAGGGCCAAAGAACAAAATGATCATTAACCACTGAGTAATTCAGTTCAGTTCAGTTCAGCCGCTCAGTCGGGTCCGACTCTTTGCGACTCCATGAATCAGAGCATGCCAGGCCTCCCTGTCCATCACCAGCTCCCGGAGTTCACTCAGACTCACATCCATTGAGTCAGTGATGCCATCCAGCCATCTCATCCTCTGTCGTCCCCTTCTCCTCCTGCCCCCAATCCCTCCCAGCATCAGAGTATTTTTCCAATGAGTCAACTCTTCGCATGAGGTGGCCAAAGTACTGGAGTTTCAGCTTTAGCATCATTCCTTCCAAAGAAATCCCAGGGCTGATCTTCAGAATGGACTGGTTGCATCTCCTTGCAGTCCAAGGGACTCTCAAGAGTCTTCTCCAGCACCACAGTTCAAAAGCATCAATTGTTTGGCGCTCAGTTCTCTTCACAGTCCAACTCTCACATCCATACATGACCACTGGAAAAACCATAGCCTTGACTAGACATTGTTGGCAAAGTAATGTCTCTGCTTTTGAATATGCTATCTAGGTTGGTCATAACTTTCCTTCCAAGGAGCATCTTTTAATTTCATAATTGAGTAATTAGGAAACAGTAATCAGTAACAAATCAGTAACTAAGACTAATATTCTTATTTATATATTTTCCACCAGATACATAAAACATGTGACTCTGAGACACCAGTTGAGAAACAGCCTGGGGTCTGTTTTCTGACCTAGGATCATATCTTGTTTTCAAGATTATGGACTCTTCCCTCTGGACTTGTTCCAAAAGTCTCGTGCCTTATAGCATCCAGTTTATCAATAATTATAAGTTTCTTTTGCAGCCCTTACCAGGGCCTGCTTTTATTTTATTCTTCCTGTCTCCTACACTTTAATATAAAATGTACTTTACATTTAAGCTCAATTTATAAGAAAGTCTTAACTATGGCTTCAAAGAAGGAAAAAAACAGTAGAAGTAGTACTGCCAATTTTGACACTTATCTCTTTTGCTTTTTTGTATCTTTCTTGTGTGTTTGGGCATCTAAGTCTCCAAGTAGATTATTGGGGTAAAATTAGGAGAGCACAAAATAGGAAGGGAAGCCTTGCATATTAGTCAGTACAGTTCAGTCACTCAATTGTGTCCAACTCTTTGCGACCCCATGGACTGCAGCACACCAGGCCTCTGTGTCCTTCACCAACTCCTGGAGCTTACTCAAACTCATATCCATTGAGTCAGTGATGCCATGCAACCATCTCATCCTCTGTCATCCCCTTCTCCTCCCACCTTCAATCTTTCCCAGCAACAGAGTCTTTTCAAATGAGTCAGTTCTTTGCATCAGGTGGCCAAAGTATAGGAGTTTCAGCTTCAGCATCAGTCCTTCCAATGAATATTCAGGACTGATTTCCTTTAAGTTTGACTGGTTTGATCTCCTTGTTGTCCAAGGGACTCTCAAGAGTCTTCTCCAACACCACAGTTCAGAAGCATCAATTCTTCAGCACTCAGCTTTCTTTATAGTCCAACTCTCACAACCAGGCATGATAACTGGAAAAAACCATAGCTTTGATTAAATGGACTGTTGTCAGCAAAGTGATGTCTCTGCTTTTTAATATACTGTCTAGGTTGGTCATAGCTTTTCTTCCAAGGAGCAAGCATCTTTTAATCTCATGGCTGCAGTCACCATCTTCAGTGATTTTGGAGTTCCCAAAATAAAGTCTGTCACTGTTTCCATTATTTCCCCATCTATTTGCCATGAAGTGATAGGACCAGATGTCATGATCTTAGTTTTTTTAATGTTGAATTTTTTTTTAATTTTTTTAATTTTTAATTTTATTTTATTTTTAAACTTTACATAACTGTATTAGTTTTGCCAAATATCAAAATGAATCTGCCACAGGTATACATGTGTTCCCCATCCTGAACCCTCCTCCTTCCTCCCTCCCCATTCCATCCCTCTGGGTCATCCCAGTGCACCAGCCCCAAGCATCCAGTATTGTGCATCGAACCTGGACTGGCAACTCATTTCATACATGATATTTTACATGTTTCAATGCCATTCTCCCAAATCTTCCCACCCTCTCCCTCATACAGATGGCTAACAAACACATGAAAATATGCTCAACATCACTCATTATCAGAGAAATGCAAATCAAAACCACTATGAGGTACCATTTCACACCAGTCAGAATGGCTGCGATCCAAAAGTCTACAAGTAATAAATGCTGGAGAGGGTGTGGAGAAAAGGGAACCCTCTTACACTGTTGGTGGGAATGCAAACTAGTACAGCCACTATGGAGAACAGTGTGGAGATTCCTTAAAAAACTGGAAATAGACCTGCCTTATGATCCAGCAATCCCACTGCTGGGCATACACACCGAGGAAACCAGAAGGGAAAGAGACACGTGTACCCCAATGTTCATCGCAGCACTGTTTATAATAGCCAGGACATGGAAGCAACCTAGATGTCCATCAGCAGATGAATGGATAAGAAAGCTGTGGTACATATACACAATGGAGTATTATTCAGCCATTAAAAAGAATACATTTGAATCAGTTCTAATGAGGTGGATGAAACTGGAGCCTATTATACAGAGTGAAGTAAGCCAGAAAGAAAAACACCAATACAGTATACTAACGCATATACATGGAATTTAGAAAGATGGTAACAATAACCCTGTGTACGAGACAGCAAAAGAGACACTGATGTATAATGTTGAATTTTAAGCCAGCTTTTCCACTCTCCTCTTTCACTTTCATCAAGAGTGCCTTTAGTTCTTCTTTCACTTTCTGCCACAAGGGTGGTGTCATCTGCGTATCTGAGGCTATTGATATTTCTCCTGGCAATCTTGATTCCAGCTTATGCTTCATCCAGCCCAACGTTTTGCATTATGTACTCTGCATATAAGTTAAATAAGCAGGGTGACAATATACAGCCTTGATGTACTCCTTTCCCAATTTAGAACCAGTCTGTTGTTCTAAGTCCAGTTCTAACTGTTGCTTCTTGACCTGTATACAGATTTCTCAGGAGGCAGGTAAGGTAGTCTGGTATTCCCATCTCTTTAAGAATTTTCCACAGTTTGTTGTGGTCCACTCAGTCAAAGGCTTTAGCATAATCAATAAAGCAGAAGTAGATATTTTTTCTGGAATTCTCTTGCTTTTTCGATGATTCAACGGATGTTGGCAATTTGATCTCTGGTTTCTCTGCCTTTTCTAAATCAAGCTTGAACAACTGAAAGTTCACAGTTCACTTACTGTTGAAGCCTAGCTTGGAGAATTTTGAGCATTACTTTGCTAACATGTGAGAAGAGTGCAATTGTGCAGTAGTTTGAACATTTTTTGGCATTGTCCTTCTTTGGAATTGGAATGAAAACTGACCTTTTTAAGTCCCTGTGGCCTCTGCTGAGTTTTCCAAATTTTCTGGCATATTGAGTGAAACCCTTTCACAGCATCATCTTTTAGGATTTGAAATAGCTCAACTGGAATTCCATCACTTGCACTAGCTTTGTTTGCCATGATGCTCCCTAAGGCCCACTTGACTTTGCATTCCTGGATGGCTGGCTCTAGGTGAGTGATCACACCATCGTGGTTATCTGGGTCCTGAAGATCTTTATATATATATATGTTTTATTCAATTCTTTCAACAACTTTTGGGGTTGGAATTAATATCCTTATAATGCCAGTGGAGAGTGGGGATGCAAATAAATATTGTGCCTAAAAGGAAGAGGAAAAGTTCTTCTGATGCAGAGGCCTAGCAGAGGGAAGACCAACTATTATGTATAAAATAAATAGGCTAGAAGGATATATTGTAAAACACAGGGAATACAGCCAATATTTTATAATAACTATAGAGTATAAAAAATTTTTAATTGTAAATCACTATGTTATACATCTAGAACTTATATTGTACATAAACTACATCTCAGTTTTTAAAAAGTAAAAAAAAAAAAAAAAAAAAAAAAGAAAATTCAGGCTGAGTGTCTTCATTCCTGAATCTGTTCCTCTACAAGCAAACCTTGGGAAAATACATGTATAGGGAGAACCAGAGAGATTTGGAGAATCCTAGAGCAAGAGGCATCTTTGTTTCTCAGGATAGCCTGAGGAAATTGCAACCTCTTTCATGGAGTCAAACATTCAGAGTATTCCAGTGTGCAGAGCAGTGAGCTGTGGTGGATTTGCAATGCCTGAAGAAGATTCTAGGCAAATGAGCCCACGCTGGCCCCTCTGGTTCCCGTAATATGTGCATGTCATTTCATGTGCACTTCTAGGTGGTGCACAAATGCTAAGAGTGGAGGAGACTTAGGATTTGGACAAGAAGGCTGCAGAGTGAAAGACTGTGGGACCGGTGTCTGGAGTAGGGTCTGCCCATTTCAGCAGTAAGCACAGGTTGCAGATAGGTGGGACCAGCCTCACTTCAGCAGAGTGCCCAGTCAGTTGGGCAAACCAGACCACATTAATGCCTGAACATCTCTGCCTCAAATCTGCAAGGACTTAGAAAGTCCCTGGGGGAGGAGGTCATCAGAAGGAGGGAGAAAGAAAAAAAGATAAAATTCATTGAGATTAAATCTTGAAGCAACTGAGATAATACATGAAAATCATTGGCTGAAACTAGAAGAGACCGAGGTATATTCATTGAGGAGATGAAGATATTTGTTTCTGTTGAGTGGGCTCAAAGCAACATGATTTGCGGATATTGAAGAATCCTTGCATTCCTGGGATAAAGCCCACTTGGTCATGGTGTATGATCTTTTTAATGTGTTGTTGGATTCTGATTACTAGAATTTTGTTAAGGATTTTTGAATCTATGTTCATCAGTGATATTGGCCTGTAGTTTTCTTTCTTTCTTTCTTTCTTTTTGTGGCATCTTTGCCAGGTTTTGGTATTAGGGTGATGGTGGCCTCATAGAATGAGTTTGGAAGTTTACCTTCCTCTGCAATTTTCTGGAAGAGTTTTAGTGGGATAGGTGTTAGCTCTTCTCTAAATTTTTGGTAGAATTCAGCTGTGAAGCCATCTGGACCTGGGCTTTTGTTTGCTGTAAGATTTCTGATTACAGTTTCAATTTCCATGCTTGTGATGGGTCTGTTAAGATTTTCTATTTCTTCCAGGTTCAGTTTTGGAAATTTGTACTTTGCTAAGAATTTGTCCACTTCTTCCACGTTGTCCATTTTATTGGCATATAATTGCTGATACTTCAATATCCACAAACTAATCAATGTAATACACCACATTAACACATTGAAAAATAAAAGCCATATGATTATCTCAATAGATGCAGAGAAAGCCTTTGACAAAATTCAAAACCCATTTATGACAAAAACTCTCCAGAAAGCAGGAATAGAAGGAATGTACCTCAACATAATAAAAGCTATATATGACAAACCCACAGCAAACATTATCCTCAATGGTGAAAAATTGAAAGCATTTCCCCTAAAGTCAGGAACAAAACAAGGGTGCCCACTTTCACCACTACTATTTAACATAGTTTTGGAGGTTTTTGCCACAGCAGTCAGAGCAGAAAAAGAAATAAAAGGAATCCACATTGGAAAAGAAGAAGTAAAACTCTCACTGTTCGCAGATGACATGATCCTCTACCTAGAAAACCCTAAAGACTCCACCAGAAAATTACTAGAGCTAATCAATGAATATAGTAAAGTTGCGGGATATACAATTACCACTCAGAAATCCTTTGCATTCCTATACACTAATAATGAGAAAATAGAAAGAGAAATTAAGGAAACAATTCCATTCACCATTGCAACAAAAAGAATAAAATACTTAGTAATATATCTACCTAAAGAAACTAAAGACCGATATATAGAAAACTATAAAACACTGGTGAAAGAAATCAAAGAGGACACTTAATAGATGGAGAAATATACCATGTTCATGGATCGGAAGAATCAATATGGTGAAAATGAGTATCTATAGATTCAAAGCAATCTATAGATTCAATGCAATCCCTATCAAGCTACCAATGGTATTCTTCACAGAGCTAGAACAAATAATTTCACAATTTGTATGGAAATACAAAAAACCTTGAATAGCCAAAGCAATCTTGAAAAGAAGAATGGAACTGGAGGAATCAACCTGCCTGACTTCAGGCTCTACTAAAAAGCCACAGTCTGATGACTTGATAGACAGTCTTGATAGACAGTATGGTACAGGCACAAAGACAGAAATATAGATCAATGGAACAAAATAGAAAGCCCAGAGATAAACCCACGCACCTATGGACATCTTATCTTTCACAAAAGAGGCAAGAATATACAATGGAGAAAAGACAATCTCTTTAATAAGTGGTGCTGGGAAAACTGCTTAACCACTTGTAAAAGAATGAAACTAGAACACTTTCTAACACCATACACAAAAATAAACTCTAAATGGATTAAAGATCTAAACATAAGACCAGAAACTATAAAACTCCTAGAGGAGAACATAGGCAAAACACTCTCCGACATAAATCATAGCAGGATCCTCTATGACCCACTTCCCAGGATATTGGAAATAAAAGTAAAAATAAACAAATCAGATTAGATCAGATCAGTCGCTCAGTTGTGTCTGACTCTTTGCGACCCCATGAATTGCAGCACACCAGGCCTCCCTGTCCATCACCAACTCCTGGAGTTCACTCAGACTCATGTCCATCGAGTCAGTGATGCCATCCAGCCATCTCATCCCTTGTCGTCCCCTTCTCCTCTTGCCCCCAATCCCTCCCAGCATCAGAGTCTTTTCCAATGAGTCAACTCTTCGCATGAGGTGGCCAAAGTACTGGAGTTTCAGCTTTAGCATCATTCCTTCCAAAGAAATCCCAGGGCTGATCTCCTTCAGAGTGGACTGGTTTGATCTCCTTGCAGTCCGAGGGACTCTCAAGAGTCTTCTCCAACACCACAGTTCAAAACCATCAATTCTTCGGCGCTCAGCCTTATTCATAGTCCAACTCTCACATCCACACATGACCACAGGAAATACCATAGCCTTGACTAGATGAACCTTTGTTGGCAAAGTAATGTCTCTGCTTTTGAATATGCTATCTATGTTGGTCATAACTTTCCTTCCAAGGAGTAAGCGTCTTTTAATTTCATGGCTGCAGTCACCATCTGCAGTGATTTTGGAGCCCAGAAAAATAAAGTCTGACACTGTTTCCACTGTTTCCCCATCTATTTCCCATGAAGTGATGGGGCCGGATGGCATGATCTTCATTTTCTGAATGTTGAGCTTTAAGCCAACTTTTTCACTCTCCACTTTCACTTTCATCAAGAGGCTTTTGAGTTCCTCTTCACTTTCTGCCATAAGTGTGGTGTCATTTGCATATCTGAGGTTATTGATATTTCTCCCAGCAATCATGATTCCAGCTTGTGCTTCTTCCAGTCCAGCGTTTCTCATGATGTATTCTGCATATAAGTTAAAAAAACAGGGTGACAATATACAGCCTTGACGTACTCCTTTTCCTATTTGGAACCAGTCTGTTGTTCCATGTCCAGTTCTAACTGTTGCTTCCTGACCTGCATACAGATTTCTCAAGAGGCAGGTCAGGTGGTCTGGTATTCCCATCTCTTTCAGAATTTTCCACAGTTTATTGTGATCCACACAGTCAAAGGCTTTGGCATAGTCAAGAAAGCAGAAATAGATGTTTTTCTGGAACTCTCTTGCTTTTTCCGTGATCCAGTGGATGTTGGCAATTTGATTTCTGGTTCCTCTACCTTTTCTAAAACCAGCTTGAACATCAGGAAGTTCACGGTTCACATATTGCTGAAGCCTGGCTTGAAGAATTTTGAGCATTACTTTACTAGCGTGTAGATGAGTGCAAATGTGCAGTAGTTTGAGCATTCTTTGGCATTGCCTTTCTTTGGGATTGGAATGAAAACTGACCTTTTCCAGTCCTGTGGCCACTGCTGAGTTTTCCAAATTTGCTGGCATATCGAGTGAAACAAATGGGACCTAATTAAAATTAAAAGCTTCTGTACAACAAAGGAAACTATAAGCAAGGTGAAAAGACAGCCTTCAGAATGGGAGAAAATAATAGCAAATGAAGCAACTGACAAACAACTAATCTCAAAAATATACAAGCAACTCCTGCAGCTCAATTCCAGAAAAATAAACGACCCAATCAAAAAATGGGCCAAAGAACTAAATAGACATTTCTCCAAAGAAGACATACAGATGTCTAACAAACACATGAAAAGATGCTTAACATCACTCCTTATCAGAGAAATGCAAATCAAAACCACACAATGAGGTACCATTTCACGCCAGTCAGAATGGCTGCAATCCAAAAGTCTATAAGCAATAAATGCTGGACAGGGTGTGGAGAAAAGGGAACCCTCTTACATTGTTGGTGGGAATGCAAACTAGTACTGCCAGTATGGAGAACAGTGTGGAGATTCCTTAAAAAACTGGAAATAGAACTGCTTTATGACCCAGCAATCCCACTGCTGGGAAAACACACTGAAGAAACCAGAAATGAAAGAGACACCTGTACCCTAGTGTTCATCACAGCATTGTTTATAATAACCAGGACATGGAAGCAACCTAGATGTCCATCAGCAGATGAATGGATAAGAAATCTGTGGTACATATACACAATGGAGTATTACTCAGCCATTAAAAAGAATACAGTTGAATCAGTTCTAATGAGGTGGATGAAACTGGAGCCTATTATACAGCATGAAGTAAGCCAGAAAGAAAAACACCAATACAGTATACTAACGCATATATATGGAATTTAGAAAGATGGTAACGATAACCCTGTATGCGAGACAGCAAAAGAGACACAGATGTATAGAACAGTCTCCCTCTGTGGGAGAGGGAGAGGGTGGGATGATTTGGGAGAATGGCATTGAAACATGTATAATATCATATATGAAATGAATCGCCAGTCCAGGTTCAATGCATGATAATGGATGCTTGGGGCTGGTGCACTGGAATGACTCAGAGGGATGGTATGGGGAGGGAGGAGGGAGGAGGGTTCAGGATGGGAACACGTGTGTACACATGGTGGATTCATGATGATGTATGGCAAAACCAGTACAATCTTGTAAAGTAATTAACCTCCAATTAAAATAAATAAATTTAAAAAAATTAAAAAAAAAAGCAACATGAGATTCCTTGTAGAAAATAATTATCATGTTTTGCACACTTGAATGGTAACATGTGTCATCAATTCTACTATGTTTTTAATAATCCTTTTGGTTATTTAACAACTATTTATTGTTTATCTACTATGTACTAGTTTTTCTGCTCATAACTTTTTCTGATGTTTTCAACACCCTTTTCGAAACAATCCTTCCTGTGGCCATATGCTCTCTTGGAGACTTATATTTAGGCCTCCTAAAACCCAGCTTCTGGAAATCCTGCCTTTTGTTACAGCAGAGTAAACTTCATAATCCTCCCTTTAACATTGCTTTTCTGGGCATTTCCATTATGATTTTCAAGTATCTTAAACAGAAGATACCATAGGCCTATATATATTTAAATGTATGTTATGTAAGTCAGAAACTTTAGTTGTCATGTACACACAGGTTCCTTTTGCATCAGCTCTGTGGTGACCCCACTTCCTTCCCTGGATGCTAAGGCTAGAGGTTTTGTAATGTAACTCAAAGCTGGAGAAGGAAAGGCTAGTCCTTTAGCAAAACAAGGTTGAGGATGTGTAGGGAAAGAGAAAATTAGCCAAGATGGCATGGTCAGGCTCTGTCCCTCCATGGCCTCTTGCTCTTACCCCACGTTTTGTAAATAATGATTATGTAACAGCTGAGATCACTTAGAGCACTGCACATGAACGTCAGAAGGTATTTGCTTGGTCATGAGCTACTTTGTGCTATAGGGATATATGGGCTCCTCCTAGAAAGTAACAGCATTACTGCTGTGTCACAGCTGTGTCCGTTGGGTCAGCCACGAGAGGAGAGATATAGTGTGTCTACTGCCACAGATGCTGCTTCAGCCGGGAGAGAGGTTGTGTTGTGTTAGGTTATATTATGTCTGCTGCTAGAGCTGCTACACCAGCCAGGAGAGAATAAACACGTCTGCAGTTCCTACAGCTCCTCACCTTTTCTTCCAGCCTCTTAGCTTACACCTCGCCTACCATGAGTTCAGTGAACAGTGCACACAGTGTGAACAGCAAGACCAACTGATTGGGGTGTGGAGGGTGGGGGTGACTAGGAGTGAAGGGCAATAGGAGAGTTTGTGGAGGGGTCTGGGGGTGAGCCTCTTTTGGTCAAGGGAGAGCTCATACTGTACCCAAGGGCTGATGAATGTAGTCCCATGCCATAGGTAGGACTCCTTTGCAGGAAACCTTCTAGATCTCTGTCCCCATTGTACATTTTGTATCGTTTGAACATACAGTAAATGACTGAGTATTTATAAAAGATTCTGGTATATGCACTTCATGGTCCAAAGAAGTATAGGTTCTCTTTTCTTCTCCCTCCCCAGCTGATGTTCAGATTCCCTCAGAGTAAAGGCAGAGTGGTAAAGACCTCAATGGGTCCCTGTCAGACCATGGTAGACATACTGTGCCACTGCCCTTCTACAATAAGAAGATTAGTGGCCAGGTTCCCTGGTGGCTCAGAGGTTAAAGTGTCCGCCTGCAATGAGGGAAACCTGGGTTCCAGCCCTGGGTCGGGAATATTCCCTGGAGAAGGAAATGGCAACCCACTCCAGTATTCTTGCCTGGAGAATTCCATGGACGGAGGAGCCTGGTGGACTTTAGTCCATGGGGTCGCAAAGAGTCGGACACAACTGAGCGACTTCACTTTCACTTTCAATGCTGTTGAGGGGCTTTCCTGGTGGCTCAGATGGTAAAGAATCTGCTTGCAATGCGGGAGACCTGGGTTCAATCCCTGAGTTGGGAAGATCCCCTGGAGGAGGGCATGGCAACCCACTCCAGTATTCTTGTCTGGAGAATCCCTATGGACCTAGGAGCCTGGCAGGCTACAGTCCATGAGGTCGCAAAGAAATGGACATGACTGAGTGACTAAGCACAGTACAATGTAAGGAGAAGCAAAGAGTAACACCTACAGCATGGTGTTCAACTTAATTCAAGAAAATGGCTTCCTACTCTCACAATATCCTCTAATTTAAGCATCTGTAGTTGCTTCAGGCTTCAAAATTGTCATTCCATCAAATTATACTTTCATAGAATACATAACAATATATTGCCATGCCAAATCTTTTTTTTTATTGTTATGGAAGTTAGGAATATAGAAAGAAAAAACAATAAAATAAAATCATCTGAAACATTTCCAACTTCTTGTTTTTTACATGAGATGATGGAGTAGTGAGGCTAATTCTTTTCTTCATGTCAATACAAAATATAATTTTCCCAGTATAGTTTTTCTATTACTTGATCATGGGGCCTGCAGTGAGTGCAGCAACACAATTCTGTAAAAATACTGTGATAAGAAATCTGAACACACAGCAATTTAGGACAAATAGGGTACTTTCGGCTAAAGTCTGGCCTCTGCTTCCATATCCTTGAAGATTTCACTGGAAATACTGGAAGATGGAGGTTCAGTCCCTTTGTGACTGGGTAGACAGGTCAGACAGAGAAGGCAATGGCACTCCACTCCAGAACTCTTGCCTGGAAAATCCTATGAATGGAGGAGCCTGTTAGGCTGCAGTCCATGGGGTTGCTAAGAGTCGGACACGACTGAGCGACTTCACTTTCATGCATTGGAGAAGGAAATGGCAACCCACTCCTGTGTTCTTGCCTGAAGAATCCCAGGGACAGGGGAGCCTGGTGGGCTGCCGTCTCTGGGGTAGCACAGAGTTGGACAAAACTGAAGCAACTTAGCAGCAGCAGCAGCAGCAGACAGGTCAGAAAGATCCCCAGGAGAAGGAAATGGCAACCCACTCTGAATTCCTGCCTGGAGAACCCATGGACAGAGGAGGTTGGTGGGCAACAGTTCATGGAGCCTCCAGAAGTTGGACATGACTGAAGCAGCTGAGCATGCATGCAGACAGAACAAACCTGTTCACAGTTTCTACCATCTTCCTGTGTCCATGGGTCTGTCATTGCTTTTCTTTTTATTCCTATTTTCTTTCAGTTTTCCTCTTCTTAATATTGTTTTCAACTAGTGAATTATTTAAACCCAACACCTTTGTAACTACTATCCAGGCCAAGAGACAGAACTTTACCAGCCACACCAGGAACCCCTAGGTGAGGCCTGGCCCAGTTACAAACACTAGTTTTTTACTCCCTCTTCCTGACTTTTATAGTAATAATAGCCTTACATTTAAAAAATTAGTTTGATCACCCAAGATTGCATCCTTATACACTACATCTTAATATTATCCATTAAAAAATGATGTCTTTAGATCTTCTTTTAATCTGCAAGTCTTCTCCCCACTCCTACCTTGTCCCTTTCTTTTCTTTATAATTTTGTTAAAGGACTAAGACAATTTGAATTGTTAAATTTCCTATTGTCTGAATTTTGCTAGCTACATATTCTTGGCTATGTTAACATGTTCTTGCTTCTCTATTTCCTGAAAATTGGCAGCAGGATCCAGAGTTGATTGGCCTCATGTATGACATTTTGGCAAGAAAATAGAAGGGACATATGTCTTCTTTTTGTTTTTGTTAGCATATATTGATAATATGCAAATACATTAATTCATTGAGTGGAGGGTGGTTGCAAATGGGGATAGGTCTATCACTTAAAAAGTTATTGTTTAGAATATTCTTATAAACAAATACTTCCCCTCATCTATTACTTGGTTATCCAATGGTATACATATCTGGAGAAGGAAATGGCAACCCACTCCAGTATTCTTGCCTGGAGAATCCCGTGGACAGAGGAGCCTGACAGGCTACAGTCCATGGGGTTGCAAGAATTGGACACGACTTAGTGACTAAACCACCACCAATGGTATATATGAGGCTTCTCAGGAGGCACAGTGGTAAAGAATCTTCCTGCCAATGCAAGAGAGGCAAGAGATGCAGGTTTTATCCGTGGGTGGGGAAAATCCCCTGGAGTAGATGTTTAGCTGAAAGTTTTCACTTTTGTCTCAGGTTCAAAGGAATTGTTAATAAAATAAGGCCATTCATTCTATACAAATAAATAATACCAATATTTATTAGATAATTCTCTAGTTTACTTTCAATACACTAACATTAAAAGATAAGAGAAATAGAAACAGTAGAGGATACATCACCTAATTGGGTTTTGACCAACATCCAGACTCAAACAGCCCTGGGAAGTCCCATGACACAGCACATCTAAAGTCTCAACTGAGAAAAAGTCCCAGGCAGAGCATCCAATCTGTGGGTGAGACTTCAAAGATTGCAGTTCAGGCTTCGTGCTTATAATCCCAGGATGCAAACTGATATCGTCATCAATCTGTGAGAAAATTGCAGCTCTGATTTCATGTTAATGTACTTAAACCTGATTCTTTGAGAAGATCATTAAAATAGACAAACCATTAGCCAGACACATCAAGAAAAAAAGGGAGAAAAATCAAATCAACAACAACAAAAAAGAAAATGGAGAAATCACAACAGACAACACAGAAATACAAAGGATCATAAGAAACTAGTATCAGCAATTATATGCCAATAAAATGGACAACTTGGAAGAAATGGACAAATTCTTAGAAAAGTGTAACCTTCCAAAACTGAACCAGGAAGAAATAGAAAATCTTAACAGACCCATAACAAGCATGGACATCTAAATTGGAATAAAAAACTTCCAAAAAACAAAAGCCCAAGGTCAGATGGCTTCATAGGTGAATTCCATCAAACATTTAGAGAAGAGCTAACACTTATCCTACTCAAACTCTTCCAGAAAATTACAGAGGAAAGTAAACTCCCAAACTCATTCTATGAGGCCACCATCACCCTAATACCAAAACCAGACAAAGATGCCACAAAAAAAGAAAAATACAGGCCAGTATCACTGATGAACATAAATGCAAAAATCTTCAACAAAATTTTAGCAAACAGAATCCAGCAACATGTTAAAAAGATCATACATCATGACCAAGTGGGCTTTATTCCAGGGATTCAAGTATTCTTCAATATTTGAAAATCAATCAATGTGATACACCACATTAATAAATTGAAAGATAAAAACCATATGATTATCTCAATAGATGTAGAAAGCCTTTGAAAAAATTCAACACCCATTTATGATAAAAACTCTCCAGAAAACAGGCATAGAAGGAACATACCTCAACGTAATAAAAGTCATATATGATAAACCCACAGCAAATATTATCTTCAATGGTGAAAAATTGAAAGCATTTCCCCTAAAGTCAGGAACAAGACAAGAGTCCTCACTCTCACCACTACTATTCAGCATAGTTTTGGGAGTTTTAGTCACAGCAATCAGGGAAGAAAAAGAAATAAAAAGAATCCAGATTCAAAAGAAGTAAAAACTCTCACTATTTGCAGATGACATGATCGTCTACATAGAAAACCCTAAAGACACCACCAGAAAATTACTAGAGCTAATCAATGAATATTGTGAAGTTGCAGGGTATAAAATTAACACACAGAAATCCCTTGAATTCCTATACAATAGCAATGAGAAAACAGACATAGAAATTAAGGAAACAATCCCATTCACCACTGTGACAAAAAGAATAAAAATACTTAGGAATAAATCTACCTAAAATTTATATATACAAAATACCTATATACATAAAACTATAAAACACTGATGCAAGAAATCAAAGATGACACAAATAGATGGAGAAATATACCATGTTCATGGATCAGAAAAAACAATATACTGAAAATGAGTATAATACCCTAAGCAATCTATAGATTCAGTACAATCTTTATCAAGCTACCAATGGTATTTTTCACAGAACTAGAACAAATAACTTCACAATTTGTATGGAAATACAAAAAACCTCAAATAGCCAAAACAATCTTGAGAAAGAAGAATGACTGGAAGCATAAACCTTCCTGACTTCTGACTTCTAATTTAGAGTATACTACAAAGCTACAGTCATCAAGACAGTATGGTACTGGCACAAAGACAGAAATATAGATCAATGGAACAAAATAGAAAGCCCATAGATAAATCCACACACCTATGGACACCTTATCTTTGAAAAAGGAGGCAAAAATATACAATGGAGAAAAGACTATCTCTTTAACAAGTGGTGCTGGGGACACTGGTCAACCAACTGTAAAAGAATGAAACTAGAATATTTCTAGACCATACACAAAAATAAACTCAAAATGGATTAAAGATCTAAATGTAAGACCCCAAACTATAAAACTCCTAGAGGAAAACATAGGCAAAACACTCTCTGACATAAATCACAGCAAGATCCTCTATGACCTACCCCCCAGAGTAATGGAAATAAAAGGAAAATTAAACAAATGAAACCTAACTAAACTTAAAACTTTTGCCCAACGAAGGAAACTATAAGCAAGGTGAAAAGACAGCCCTCAGAATGGGAGAAAATAATAGCAAATGACTCAACTGACAAAGAAGTAATCTCAAAAATATACAAGCAGCTCCTGCAGCTCAATACCAGAAAAATATACGACCCAATCAAAAAATGAGCCAAAGAACTAAACAGACATGTCTCCAAAGAAGACATACAGATGGCTAACAAACACTTGAAAAGATCCTCAACATCACTCATTATCAGAGAAATGCAAATCAACCACAATGAGGTACCATCTTATGCCAGTCAGAATGGCTGCTATCAAAAAGTCTACGAACAATAAATGCTGGAGAGGGTGTGGAGAAAAGGGAACCCTCTTACGTTGTTGGTGGGAATGCGAACTAGTACAGTCACTATGGAGAATAGTGCAGAGATTCCTTAAAAAACTGGAAATAGAACTGCCATATGACTCAGCAATCCCACTGCTAGGCATACACACAGATAAACCAGAATTAAAAGAGACACATGTACCCCATTTTTCATTGCAGCAATGTTTACCTTAGCCAGGACATGGAAGCAACCTAGATGTCCATTGTCAAACAAATGGATAAAAAAGCTGTGGTACATATACACAATGGAATATTATTCAGCTATAAAAAGAACTCATTTGAATCAGCTCTAATGAGGTGGATGAAACTGGACCCTATTATATAGAGTGAAGCAAGTCAGAAAGAAAAACACCAATACAGTATACTAAGACATATACGGAATTTAGAAAGGTGGTAACGATGACCCTATATGCAAGACAGCAAAAGAGACACAGATGTAGACTCTGTGGAAGAAGGCAAGGGTGGGGTGATTTGAGAGACTTGCATTGAAACATATATTAGCATATGTAAAATAGATTACCAGTCCAAGTTTGATGCATGAAACAGGGAACTCAAAGCCAGTGCACTGGGACAACCCAGAGGAATGGGATGGGGAGGGAGGTGGGAGGAGGGCTTGGGATGGGGTACACATGTACACCTGTGGCTGATTCATGTCAGTGTGTGGCAAAAACCACCACAATATTGTAAAGTAATTAGCCTCCAATTAAAATAAATAAATTAATTAAAAAGTTTTTTTTTAAAAAAGCAAAAAACTTGGAATGTTGTTAAGCCCGGGGTTTGGTTGGCCAGTCCACTCCAGGGGCTCAACAACTTCAGTTACTGCAAGTCTGGCACTCAGAGCAGGCAGTCACTCACAGTCAGCGCAGTGTCCAGGCAGGTTAGAAGGAACATCAGAGGCCTGTTCTGCCTTGTCTCTGAAGCCTAAATAAGATTATTTAATTTCCCTAACAGTAGGAAATGGCAACCCACTCCAGTATTGTTGCTTGGAAAACTCTATGGACAGTGTAGCCTAGAAGGCTACAGTCCGTGGAGTCGTGAAGAGTCACGAATGAAGCAACAAAGCATGCAAGTAATGATCATGTAGCAGAATAAATGTTTTATTCTTTCCCTTTATTTACCATTCTTTGGAGGGATCATTTAATTTTTAATAATTAAACTATTATTAATTAATAAATGTATGCATATTTATTTCAGTACATGGAAATTTTTTTTTTTTGAAGATAAATTATCTTTGGCTGGTGGAAATCTCATAAAGTTGGCTACTGAGTCTTTTTGTCTTGTTTCTAGTAGTCTTTTCTGACAAGGTACACCAGCCTCATCTTGAACATATCCTGTCCCAGACGTGGAAATCAACTGTTTACCCAAGAAACTTTGGTTCCTTTTATAAGAAAAGGCAACTCACAACCCTATTTATCTTATCTTATTGCTAATACTACTTTTCTGACTTCACAGTACTCTTCCTTTCATTCTTTTTGAGTAGTGTTCATAAGCTGATGGCTTGCTTTCTGAGATCTCCTGCATCTATTTCATCTAAACATTCACTTTTCTTCATCCTTATTTCCCTTGTTCTGTCAAATTTCAGTTCAGTTCCCATCAGCTTCCTTTCAGCATGGGCTCTGTTTTAGAAGAAAACTGTGTCTGGTCAATTTCATAGGGTCTAGACTGCTCCAGGTCCTTAGTTTTTATATGAAGTTTCCTTGGACTCTTCCACTGTTAGAGCAAAAAAAAAAACAAACAAAAAAAAGTCCCGTTCGATGTCAGGTACTGTTTCCAGATTCACTTGTCATGTTTTTCAGTAAACATGTGTTGTCTATCGTTAGCATTTCTTATGCTTATTACCATCAAATATCTTATTGTCTTCCTTTGCTTTTTCCTTCCCAAACACTAATACCATGCAGATATTGTAGTTTTTTGGTGTTTTGTTCCCATTTTTTTGGAATTTAGGGTCTGTGGGAATGC
The DNA here is from genome assembly GCF_029407905.1 of Bubalus kerabau. Lineage (NCBI taxonomy): Eukaryota > Metazoa > Chordata > Mammalia > Artiodactyla > Bovidae > Bubalus > Bubalus kerabau. The sequence goes on along the minus strand of NC_073635.1, from coordinate 2,226,028 downwards.
CTTGTGCTTTATGGCCCCTCTTAAAAACAAATGTTGATGAATTTTTTTTTGTATCTAGATACTTTACATGACTATCTAGGAAGAGGCAAAAACTATGTAGCTACTACCTTCCCAGAATATTTCTTTTCTAATGGGATAAGAATAGGAAGATAAATAGTCTCAATAACTTTGCTCCTTTACTTCTAGGCATTTTAGATCTTTTGCCTGGGTTTACTAGTTAGTTCTATAACCAGTATGACTAATATTCAATTAATGCATAGTCAGCATGACTGATAATACAGTCACTAAAAAGAAGATTTTGAAATCATAGGATCATCATCAGCCATATCACTGTTGTATGTCATCTGTTATTTTCCTTTTCTTTTTTCTCTCTCTTTCCAGATAGTGTCCTATTACTTTCAGGGTGATATATACAACTTCCAAAGCTCTATAGCTTTCTTGGAGCAGCTTATAAAAATCTACTGATGTTCTTCTTGTGCTTCTCCCTAATTCAACCCAAGCCTGTCTTTATATAGATAGGTAAGGTTCTTCATAGTATAAAATAGTGACTTTATTTGATTAATCTTGTCCAAGATAATTAAGAAAAATTAGCTTGGTCTATAAACATAGAAATGAATTTGTTTTGCTTCTCCCCCTGTTTAAATTTTGAGTTTAGCCATTACACGTTTGTGTCCAAGTTGGAGAACTATGCCAAAGGAACTATCTGAGGAAGGCTGTTTCTTTTGGTCTCTGTAAATAACCTGACAGAGAGACTTGTTGTTTAACCAAAGCCTAATGTGTGCATTTGGAATGCTCAATTTTATTAGGCACTTAAAAACCAAAGGCTGTTTTCCCCCTGCATTGTAATTAGTGTAATTAGAGCTTATCTGTGAAGTGTCATGTATCTATTGTTATGACTTTCCTGGTGGTAAGATTGGTAAAGTGTCTGCCTACAATGTGGAAGACCCAGGTTCGATCCCTGGGTTGGGAAGATCCTCTGGAGAAAGAAATGGCAACCCACTCCAGTACTCCTGCCTGGAGAATCCTACAGATGGAGGGGCGTGGTAGTCTACAGTCCATGAGGTTGCAAAGAGTAGGACATGACTGAGTGACTTCACTTTCTTCACTTCAGAGTTTATCTATGAAGTATCATATATATATTGTGGATATTTTTCAGAATAACAAAGATGCTGAATAATCTCATTATTGGTTTAGATAATTAATCTGTGTGGTATATTTCATAATACTGCACATGAGAAAATTAAAGTCCCTCCAATCAAAGCGACTTTGAGTGATTTGGAACAAGAATATATTCTTGCTTATACTCCTGCTACTCCAGGCCGACTGGGCATAATATTTATATATGAAATGAAAAAGAGACCAGAGCAAGATTACAGGATGATGTTTTTCTGTGAGAGGCTAACAAGAGTAAGCAGGTGTCATGCCATGCTAACCTGCAGAACAAAATTGTAAATACAGAGAGGAGAAACAGGTTTCTGAATTTATATTGCTGCTATCTTATGGGGATCAGCTTCCGCTGGTACCATAATGTGTTATGTTGAAAAGGGCAGACAAAGTGGCTGAGTGACTGCTTGGAGAGTCCCCGAGAGATTATGTGGAAAACTCAGTTGCACCACATGTTGGAGCAGCCTCACAAGTGAAAAATAAATCCATGGCATGTGGTTATTCACCTGAGAGTACTTTTCATTCACTGCATTGTTCATCAGAATGAAGTACCAGCATATTTCTTTTTCAAATCACAAAATGCAAAATGGAAAATGTTATATGTTGTGCAGACCAGCACTGTGTCTCCAATTTCTAAACGTGATGTAAAAGTAGAGTCTGGATATGGTAACCAAGTGCTCTTTTGGCTTTTTAGAAGAAAACACACTTTTCAAATGCAGTTGATTTTCAACTACAGTGGCTTCTGTTATTTTAGACCAATGTTTAATTGATACACTCAGTCTGTTTTCTCTTTACTCCCCAGTACCATTATTGATCAAAAGTTAAATTGGACCAAGTTGCTATGCACAACATATTTTCAGTTCTGTTAGCAAACATTTTTCTTTTCCAATCTTTGTGCCCTTAATTATACTTATCAAATCACTGCTAAATTAAATTCACATAAAATTAGAGTTCATATGTAGATTTCTTGCTGTTGCAAATTTCAGAGAGAGAAATACTTTGCAAGAACATGTACATAATTCAGGTGAGTGGGTAGAAAATATTGTGAAAGCGGTTAGTGATGTGTTCTGTGGAGACATGAGAAGTTTCTCATATCCTTTCATTCTGTAGGAAGTTAATGAGTTGTTGCATGACATTTAAGAAGGCTCAATTATTATAACTTTTAATCTGTTTCTAGAAAATTTTAAATCTTACTTTTACATGTACCATGACAAATATTTCACTCCCAATTACCACTCTTGGAAATTCCTTTGTTTTTCAGTCTTGTTCAATAGAAAAGGCAACTGACTAGTCTCCAATTTTTTTTTCATGTCAAATGATTTAGGAGACTGAATTATTGGAAGACTGTAGCACAATGGTCTACTCAACCTTTTTGAAATAACTTAGGCAATAATGCTTTTTACCTAGTGCATATACTTTCGATTAATGACCATGTGAAAGAGTTCAGAATGTTTCATTAGATCTATTCAGTTCTTTTGGAATTGCCAGTAAAAAGAAAAGGGTCAGAGGCAGAAGTTGATGTCACTAAAGCCTTTTAAAATACAATTGTGAAACTCTTTAAATTTGGTATCCAGAACTACAGGTTTCTGCTGAGATCATGATCAGACTCTTTGGGAGAAAATGAGTGGAATAGAACCCTTCTAAGTATGAGCTCTAAGATGTATTAGAGGCCCGCTTCACTGATTTAAATTGGAAGTGCTATGGAAAACACATATTAAACTCCAGATGATTAAAACGTTGATTTCTACTACCACTTCCTATGCATCTGAACTAGTAGTCCCAGGGAACTGGAAAATTATATTGTCAACTGAACTGTAACACTGGATGGCTTCTGGGTGATGTCACAAATAATAGTTATTTTCAAAATTGCTTATAGCAAATGGAAAAAAAATCAATTGTCTTCAGTCATGTTGAATATCTCATGTTTTCTTATTCAATATGAGTCTCAAAGGTAATTTATGGGTAACCTGAGGTTGACAGCATCAGTCAGGAGCATCCAGTCACGGTCCTAGGCTGCCTTAGATCTCATGTTTCTGATGAGGAAACGTGTGACAGAGACATGGTGCTGTCCTTGCCTGCACCTTACATGTTGTAGCACTGTAGTGAGAAGGGGCTGCTCAGCTGGGGGCTACATTTTCCAGGCCCTCCTTGCAATTAAATGCAGCTATTGACTGAGTTTTAGGAGACAGAAAGTGATTAGAAGAGATATATATCATTTTCAAGTCTGACTCATAAAAGCTGCTGTCACTCTCTTCTCCGGGTGGGAAAGAATCCCTCCAGCTAGTTGGGAAGGTAAGAACCTGCAGAAGGATGTACTAGCTCTGAGGTGAAGATGATAGAATTTACATGATCTTGAGTTCCCATGAGCTCAGAGAAGGGCTACTCCTCCTATTTTTTAGTATTATTAGGTGAACAAGAAATAAATTTTAATTATGTTGTGTCTCTGAAGTTTTTGGTTTTATTATTACAGCAACTTTTCATACTGTTCATGGTGTTCTCAAGGCAAGAACACTAAAGTGGTTTGAAGCCCCTTCTCCAGTGGACCACATTTTGTCAGAACTTTCCATCATGACCCGTCCATCTTGGGTGGCCCTACATGGCACGGCTCATAGTTTCATTGAGTTAGACAAGGCTGTGGTCCATGTGACCAATTTGGTTAATTTTCTGTGATTGTGGTTTTCATTCTGTCTGCCCGCTGATGACTAAGAGGCTTATTATGGAAGCTTCCTGATGGGAGAGACAGACTGTGGGGGAAACTGGGCCTTGTTCTGATGGGCAAGGCCATGCTCAATAAATCTTTAATCCAATTTTCTGTTGATGGGTGGACCTGTGTTCCCTCCCTGTTGTTTGACCTGAGACCAAACTGTGGTGGAGGTAATGAAGCAAATGGCGACCTCCTTCAAAAGGTCCCATGCAGGCACTGCCACACTCAGTGCCCCCGACCCTGCAGCAGGCCACTGCTGACCTAAGCCTCCACCTCCACTCCTGGACACTCATGGGCAAGTCTGGGTCAGTCTCTTGTGGGGTCACTGCTCCTTTCTCCTGGGTTCTGCTGTGTACAAGGTTTTGTTTGTATCCTCCAAGAGTCTGTTTCCCCAGTCCTCTGTAAATTCTGGAGGCTCTATGGTGGGGTAAATGGTGACCTCCTGCAAGAGGGCTTATGCCACACTCAGGTCTGCTGCACCCAGAGCCCCTGCCTCTGTGGCAAGCCACTGCTCACCTGTAGCTCTGCAGGAGACACTCAAACGCCCAAAGGCAGGTCTGGCTCAGTCTCTATGGGGCCTCCTGGTGCACACAAGGTTTTGTTTGAGCCCTTGGAACATCTCTGGCAGGTGTGGGGTTTGATTTTAAATGCGATTTTCCCCCTCCTACCGTCTTTCTGAGGTTTTTCTTTGCCCTTGGACGTGGGTTATCTTTTTTTGGTGGGATCCAACATTCTCTTGTCGATGGTTGTTCAGCAGTGAGTTGTAATTTTGGAGTTCTCGTAGGAGAAGATGAGAAGTACCTACCGGTCTTGGAGGATCTCCTGGGGAGGCAGCTGTGGCTCACTGTGGCAACAAGGATGAGATGGTTGGATGGCATCACCAACTCGATGGACATGAATTTGAGAAAACTCCAGGAGTTGGTGATGGACAGGGAAGCCTGGCATTTTGCAGTCCATTGGGCCACAAAGAGTCGGACACGACTGGGTGACTGAACTGTTACAGCAAATAGGGTTTCTCTAACTAATAAAGCATGTAAAATCTTGGATATGAGCATATATAGGCTAAACCTAATAACTGAATTAAAGGTGTGGGAGGGTTGGTAGAGAAGGAGAAAGAGGTTATTTGGGGTTCTAAGTTGCTGATGGTGTGCCATGGAAGTTTAATGCATTTTAATTCCAACAAATGCCTTCTATGGGTAAACACTATCCTAGGCATTTAGGATAACTCAGTGAGAAACAGAGGCCAAAAATTTCAGCCTATCTTCAAACTCTACTCCTTCTACTCAATTCTTATTTTTTGGTTAACAAGGGAAATTATCAAAATATCTTCAATTAAAAGTGAAATAAGTCAGTAAATCCCGCTGTTATTTGCTTTTATAATTTCAGTTCTTTTTGAATATTGAGTGGTTTTGGTTATGGCCCCTTTTGAAGGGGAAGGGAGTGCTGGACCAGGATGTCTATGGCTCTTTTTTTTCTGGTTCTAGCCTGGTTTTGATAGCAAAATAAATGATGATATTCATGAGGCTGTGAAACAACTGCTGTTAAAATGTGCAGAGTTCAACATTTGAAAGGAATTTCATTTCAATACATGATAAAATTTCCAGATTACCTTGAGAATTGGGGCTGCTACTGTCAGTTATATTGAAATAATTTTAGCATGCTAAATTATGTGGCAAGTTGTGTTTTATGAGCTGTATTGATATCAGAGTATTTGTTTTGCTTCAGCGGGTACTTAATTATTTGCTGCTTCTTGACAATGTACTAGAATTAATTCAGAGCATTATGAAGCTGCCTCCCCTTGAGAGCAAAGGCTGGTTCTTTTAGCCCCGGTGCATCACTTGAATGTTTAGCCCACAGTTTAAATATATTAAATTAGGGTTATGAATTACTTTATTTTTTATTTTTTTTAATATGACTTAGTAAATATCCTTTAATTAGTTTATATCATTTAATGAGTTTAATTCAAGAAAAGAAGGAAACTATTGACCAGAAAATACATGAGGACCAGGGAACTCCATTAACATTTCAATTTAAACGTGTCAATAACTATTTAAGAATTATCAGCCTTTGATAGTTTTCTTCCTATGCTTTGTATCCAAGTGTTGGGTACTTTTTCTGAAGTTTTCTTTGTGTCTCTCTTTGGCAGTGACCATATACAAAGAAACAAGAATCAAACAACAAAGAGATAAAGGTATAATACTTCTTTTTTTCTTCTTTCTTCTCTTTTCTCTCTTCAATAGTTCTTCCTTTTCATAGAATGTTACTTCACTGTTTCTCTTGCTGCTCAATTTGCGAATATGTCCACCCATAATTTTTCATTTAGGATTTTCCTTAGGTACATATGGATTCTTGAGAATCACTATGGCTTTGTAAGTATTTTGTAATACAGAAAGGCTCTTCTAGAGTCAAGTGGGATTTCTTTTCCTATCATATATCCTCTGCATATGGCAAATATCCCTTGCAGGACATTTGGTCATGTACAAAAGATCCATCAGACATTTTACATTTGGCTTATGCTGAAAGGTCCTTAATATTTGCAGAACCATTTAGTCTTATCCAAAATACCCATAAAACATTTGGTCCTTACCAAAAGGTCTTTGATATTTGGTCTTGAATAAAGTACCCACAAAACATCTGGTCCATAAGACACTTGGTTTATGCCAAAGGGTCCTAAAGGAAAGAAATTATAGCTTTTCCACCCAAGAGAAGATTTCAAGGTTTCAAGATGAAATGGGGCAACTGTAGGAAATGGGGGCTATTATCAGAATCCAGGTTATGAGGCTCATGGGAATGGGGCTCTCAGGTGGAGCATGGTACAACTCAAAGCACATGTGCTTCCATTAGCAATTAAAAATTATTTTCCACACAAACAAAGTGAAATTTCTGACTGAGGTCCTTCATGCAAAACATGAAAGACATAGATTGAATTGACCAAAGATTTTATAAACACTTGGTGTTTTAAATTTCCATAGGTATTAGCCTATGGGATAGGTGAATTAATATGTTTATAAACATTTTTGTTGTTCAGTCACTCAGTCGTGTCTCATTATGCGACCTCATGGACTACAGCACGCCAGGCTTCCCTGTCCTTCATTACCTCCCAGAGCTTGCTCAAACTCATGTCAATTGAGTCGGTGATGCCATCCAACCATCTTATCCTCTGTCGTCGCCTTCTCCTCCTGCCCTCAATCTTTCCTAGCATCAAAGTCTTTTCCAATGAGTTGGCTCTTCATATCAGGTGGCCAAAATATTTATAAACATATTAATATATTAATAATTGTAAGCTCTTTAGCAAGTGAAAACAAAACCCAGCAACTTAAATGTCAACGTTTTTTATTTAGTGCTAAAATGCCAAATGCCAAAGTTTTTGTTCTCTTTTATCTGGAAGGTAATCGAGAATACCAGAAAGGTAAAATAATGTCCTATTGATATTCATAAGTGTTTTTTCCCCCTCTGAGGACAATGAAATTCCAGAAATTGAGAAAATTTACTTCCACTTCCAAAGTTGTGATTCTTTACTGGGTAAGCAGTATTTTCTAATCAAAACAACACTGATGAGTCAGATTTCATGATCAGAAATCAAAGCCTTAAGTAAGGACTCATTCTATCATGGGCTTCCAAGGTGGTGCTAGTGTAAAAGAACTCACTTACCAACTAGGGGGATGTAAGAGGTGCAGGTTGGATTCCTAAGATCCCCTAGAGAAGGAAATGGCAACCCACTCCAGTATTCATGCCCGGAGAATACCATGAACAGAAGAGCCTGGTGGGCTACAGTTCACAGGACATGACTGAAGTGACTTACCATGCACACATAGACTTGTGTTAGCAATTTTGGAAGGAAATAGTGGTCTTCCTAATTTACCTTTTGATGAACTCATAAAATGCATTTCTATTTGATTCTTAACAATAATACTCTTTTAGTAGAGATCTCAGCAGAGGCTGTTTTTGAGGGAAAATATCTGTATGAATAAGTCTTCCTATGATTTTCTGAAGTGAGTATTCAGGAGACACTTGCAGAAAGAGATGAAAAAGAAAAAAAAGGTGCTCCTACATTCATATGGACCATGGGTGATTTTTCCTCTATTATAATATTTGCAGAAACAAGCTGGTTATAGGTCAAGAAGAATAATGGAGAAAATTGTTACAAAATTGAAGACAAATAATCAGCACTTTTTTGTACTCCTAGTGCAGCCAGCATTCTATATATTTTATGATGATAACAATTGTCATGACAATAATGCACGTGGAACTGTGATCCAAGATTCTCCATGTCTACTCTGCTTTTCCAGCTTGTTCTTTTTTGTGAACTGGGTTACAACAAAATATTGACAGTATTGAAACCTAGCCCCTGCTTTCTTTGGAGAAAGTGGTTTTATGTTAGTTCTGTGGTTCCACATATAGTTGAAAAATCACATCTTCTGAAAATGGAGAGCCCATTCAGAAGTCTATCATTATGTTTGTTTGCCAAAAACAGCTAACTGATGACATTTTTTGGGAAAAAAAAAGGAAGCACATAGGCACGATATTTGAATTGACATCTCAAATTCATGGTACTTAAATATTCCTTTCCAAGTTCAAGAATTTTTATTGTTGGGAAATCAACAAGAAACGTTGAAAATATAGTATTAAATGCTAAAAAGTAGTACTCAAGTGAAACTAATAAACATTTTAGACAAAGCAGTATTTTGAGACTAGTTATATTTTTCTTAGAGAGAATGAATATTTTTAATGTTCATATAAAAGCTGGTGACTTTTATACATCTCTCTGGTATATTTGAAATAAAAAACCAGAAATACATTCTACTATTATGTAGAAATTGGTGAATGGGATTTTAGTAAATGGAATTAGTAGTTCCTTATGATAAATTTTGGAAAAAAATGTTTTCAGATAGTCTTTCAGTTTCAGATATTGTAAGAAAAGAAGCAAAAGAAATAAGTATGGTGTAAAAATAACTATTTGAATCACTTATACTATTCTACTTGACAGTAGCTATAGTAATAGTCTCAGAAGAATTTTTCATATACTGGAGTTAGTTATAACATACCCCATTTATGTATACTGAGTTCTTTTTTTAAGAGAAAATAAGAATGTGATATCATTCCTCTCAACAAATTAATAGTAAGTTTTATAAAATAATCTTTATATTAATAGACAATAAGCTATAATAAAACAGTCTTTTACTATTTTAGTGCTTTAGTTATGGACATTTGTTTTCATTATACCCCTCTGTAAAGAATATTATTAAATCATAGCAAAGGAGCTTGGCTGATTTACAAAGTGGGATTGGGGTGGCCATTTGAGTATATCTCTTTTATTGCATTTTCATTTCTCCAGTATTGATGTACCTTTTCTATGAATTATTTTCCTAGGAGTTGTGTAAATATCAGGACAGTGAAAAAAAACGTGAATGATAAGAAAGCAAACCTTTTTACTTACGTAATTCTCATATCAAAAGTGCCTATTGGCAAAAAGGGAGAAACTTCATAGTAAGAGGAACTTGTTTATTAAGAGAAAGCAATCATCAATTACAGGCAAATTATCATAGTATTTTTTAAAAATTAATTTTTATTGGCATACAGTTGCTTTACAATGTTGTGTTAGTTTCTGCTGTATAGTCAAGTAAATAAATTATACATATACATATATCTGCTCTTTTTCCTTTCCACTTGAGTCACCACAGATCTTTGACTTGTAGAGAGCTCCCTGTGCTATACAGTAGGTTCTCTTTAGTTATCTATGGAATATTACTTAGCCATAAGAAGGAACATAGTAGTGCCATTTTCAGAGATGTGGATGGACCTAGAGATTGTCATACAGAGTGAAATAAGTCAGAAAGAGATAAACAAATGCATAAAATCAATTGTATGTAAAATCTAGAAAATGGTACAGATGAACATTTTTGAAAAGCAGAAATAGAGTCACAGGTGTAGCAAACAAACTTACCAAGGGGTTACCGAGGGGAGAAAGCAGGGGTGAGATGAATTGGAAGATTGGGATTGGCATATACACACTACCACTATCATAGTATTTTAAAATCTTCTAGCAACTCTGTTTCTTGAATTTTACCAATGAATTTTCTCCAGTGATATGGTCTGTGTTGGACAACTTCATATTGAAGAGCTTACAATTTACCTTTTAGTATGTTCTGTTCACCTACCTTTCTGCTGGTCATTTATCCCTGTGCCCTTTCCTTGATCTATTATTGAGCATCAACTCTGATTGGCAGCAAATACACAGAGACAGAATGTCCTAAGATTCAAACTTAGGACAGCAAGGAAACCACTAAATGATCTTTCCAAAATGGGTATTGGATCATGACACTCTTTGGTTTGTAATCATTTAGTGGTTTCCTTGCTGTCCTGTTTGAATTCCCAAAGCTCTGCTCTGTTTGCTGTCCTCCTACTTATCAGTCCTCAATGATCCTCATCACTTATGGAATAGAATTTGAGTAGGAAATACTGCTTGGAGCCAGGTTAGAGGACCCTGTTGTCAAACCAAAGCTTTTATTTCATCCAGCATGTCCTCATGTGAGCTCCAGCACAAATCAGTACAATTAGGACAGAGGTGATATTGAGAATTCACTATTTTCCTCAAATTTTGGATCTTTTCTCTTGTCCAAAGTTTGCTCATGAAATGAATAGTCTGTCACAGTGGATTACCAGAGTAAAAGATCTGTGAGTATTTAAATTCATTAAATGTTGTAAAATTAGTCTTCAAACTGATTATACCAATTTATGGTCAATATAATGTGTACAATTTCCTGTTACTCTGTAGTTGTCTCAATACTTGGCAATATTAGATGATGTGAAATGTTAACTTGTTTTAGTTTTCTTATGTATTTCCCTAATCTCTTGTGAAGTTGAACATCCTTTCTCTTCCATGATTATCTTTTAATATTATGCTCATTATTATTTTTCTTTTGGCTTGCTTATCCTGGATATTGATTTCTTCTATCTTAAGCTGGTTACAGGTATCTTCCTTCAGTCTAAGGGTTGTCTTTTGACAGTTTTTGTTTAATACTGCCATTTGATATGCAGAAATTTCTAATTTTAATGTAATCTAACTTATTAACCTTTTCCTTTATGATTCATTTTTTGGGTCTTTTAAAACGTGATATTCTATCATTTTTTCTTTAAATGTTCCAAAGTCTTTAAACTACTTGGAATTTATTTTTGTTTATGAGGTAAAGCAAAAAATCCACTTTCCCCACCATGTGTCTAATCAACTGTATGAACTCCATTATTGATTTGTCCACACTTCCTTGGCTCATCTGCAAGTTAACCAGCTATGCATAGATCTGTTTCTGGGTTCTCTATTCCCTCCCATTGGTTTAGTCATCTGTCTCTGCTTCAATATTGTACTGTCTTAAATAATATAGTTTGTAATGAGACTTATTATATGACAGAGTGACTCTCTTCTTCTCTTACTTCAAATTGCTTTTCTGTTCTTTAATATAAATTTTAGAATGAGCTTGTCAAAATCCAGACTCAAGGCATACCCATTGGGATTGTATTTGAAATTGCGTTGAATTTATAGGTTTCTCCTTCGGAACTGCAGACAAAAATGGGTCTTATTGCACTTTATTTCCTACCTGTTCTCCTAGGAATAACTGCACCTTGCATTCAAAGGGCCTACAACCACCCTCGAGGCAAGTTGCCTGGAATCATCAAAATAGACTTGCTCTGTTAGAATGAGCAATGGGGACTTTTCCACACCTCTTCTCTAACTAACTCAAAGGAGAAAAACCAAAGGAGTTATTCTCTGGTGAAGCACATCATTAGGAGATCAAATGAAGGCTGGGAAAAATAAATCAGCACAAATCAGTTCAATTAGGACAGAGGTGATATTGAGATTTCATCTATATTCTTTGCAAGCCTCCCTGCTTCCTATCATTATCAACAAATAATATCATTACTATAGGGAGGGAATGAAGGGTTAAAAGTAGTGAGATGTAACTTTAAGAAGAGAAGGATGAGGTATGAAACTGACTTATAAAAATGTTTATATTTAGGTGTAATTCTACAGACTGCATGATCTAGCTGATCATTTTATAGATCAGTAGAATGGTGGCCCAGAGAGTTTAAGACAAACATTTCCATAATAAAAATGCATTGGTTATCACAAGGTTTGAGAAAAGTTAAGTTCAGGTGGAACTAGGTGTTGTCATGACAACACAGAGTTTTAAAGAAACCTCCTTTTAATTTTGTATAGAGAAGGGGGGGGAAGTCTTACACTTGTAGTTTGTTTCCTCCTGCTGATTACCTCTCATAGGCGCCTTCTGCGAGATGATGCTCCAAACAAAGCTAAATCTTTCTCTTCTGAGGCACTTATGGATTCTAGGGGGATACACTGCATGCTCAGTCACTCAGTCTTGTCTGACTCTTTGTAACCCCATGGACTGTAGCCTGCCAGGCATCTCTGTTCAGTGAATTTTCCAGGCAAGGAGGTTGAAGTGGGTTGTCATTTTCTTTTCTTTTCTTTTTTTTTTTTTTTTGTCATTTTCTATTCCAGGAAAATCTTCCCAACCCAGGGATCGAACTTGGGTCTTCTGCATTGGCAGGCTGATTCTTTATCACTGAGCCACATGGGAAGCTGCAGGGGACACCTCAGGGGAACTGATAACAGTACATGGCTCCCCAATTTACCTTCCTCACACCCTACTTGTTGCTGTGAGGGACCCTGCACCTGGCACATAAGTTTCTTTGTCAAAATCATTCAAGATGACCCATTCCTGGCCACCCTCTGATGCACTTGTCGGTCTTATGGGGTAAATTTAACTCCTGTACCCCAGAAAATTCTGGAAATTCAGTTCATTTTAAATAACTACCCCCTCTCCCACCTTCTTCTGTTCTGGTTACCAGTTCATTTTGGACTTTTTCAGGCACCAGACTTTGCACCTTTCAAATACTAGGGTTATGTGTCAAGGTCTCTAAATGGTTCTCTTGGGGGAGTCATCTGGCTTGAGGTAGCAGTGGGGATGGGAGAAAGTCCCCAACATCCAGCATGTCTGCAGTTCTCCATAAATTATTCTTAACACAGCAGTCTTTGCTTATCCATCTCCCAGTGGCCTTTTCTTTATATCACCTAGCAGTGGGGACTGAATTGAAGGTTGCCCAACTAGCTTTTGGCCAGCTCTTAGCAAATCATGTGTAGGTGTTTTGGCATATCTTTTGGGGGGCACTTTACAATGTTTGTCCTTACCTTTAAGGCTTCAGCTAAACCTTTGAGACAACAGGAAAAGCTCCACTAAGTACACTGCTGTGTATACCAAAATGCTTTTGAGGTTGTTTCAGTATCCAGCATTTGAAGAAGTAAAAATTCATTTCAAGGATGAGGGTAGAGTTGCCATGGCAGACAACATTGTGATATTTAGGATTTGTAGCCCCAGGTGTGTGTGTGTCCATGCATGTGTGACTAAGAGCAGGTAGTGGACCTGCTTTGATTTGTTATTATATACTCAGATCCAAAATTTACTGTTTTTGAAACTGTCCAGATGATTACAGTGGGGTAGAAAAGCAGGCAGGGGCAGAGACCTAGGAAAAGATGAAGATCAGGAATTTTGTATAGAGTTCCCCATGTTTCATTCTCCAACACTGAACAGGGAAGCTGGCAGATAGGGCAAATATTCACAGAGAGGACCCTTAATAAGCAAGTTGCTCAAGGATTTTTTTTTTTTTAATTTCCTGGTCACTATACGTTAAAAGAAGCAGAGAAAAATTACAATGAGCAAACAAAGGACTGTATTGCTTTAATTTATAAGCTGAGGATTAGGGTCCACTTGTTAAAACCTGAAGAGGAAGAATGTTTTTTGCAAAGGGCTTTTGAAGTTAAGCTGTTTAGAACCTGAGAAGTCAAGGAATCAAAAAAATAGGGAATGTATTGTGTATATGCCCTAAAGATGTTGGGGCTGATGGATGGATCTGAGGCTATAATGTTCTTTGTGATCATTGCATGAGAGGAAACCATGAGATTATAGGAAATAAATCAGACTTTCATGCTCTTTCTGTTTGTTTGCATTAATTCCTTTAGTCCCTATTCCATTATATTTCCTTTAAACATCCTTTTACCACCACCTAACACAGAAACAATAAGGAACACGGGATAGAACATAAGTGACAGAATAGATTGGCTTGGGTTTTCTGGAATCAATATTTTAGGAACTCAGATAACCCCAGCCACTCTCCTTTTTCCTCCAGCAGCAGGCTGTTCACATGGAGAAGAAGTGCTGCATGGTTACCGTGGAGCCCACAGTTGTGTTCAAAGACAGGTGATCACAACTTGTATGAGTCTTAAACAATGAGAAAGAGTTTATCAGCTAGAGATAATTCAAAGGGAGAAAACACATCACATAAAATCACGTGATCAAAAACACAGAAAAAGACAAAATATGATATGATGTCTGGGTGAAAATAAAGTAGTTAATGGTTGACTTATTTTTTCAAAGAATCACTTTCTGTGTGTGTCCTTAGTCATCTCTGATTTTCCTCCACCTATTTTGGAAGCCATTCTGAGTCATGAATGGATAACAGAGAGAAGAAGAATGCAGAAGGCAGAAGAAAGTCACCACCGTTTCTTTGGTGCCCACTGTGTGCCAAGTAGTAGTCAAATTTTATCTCATTGAATCCTCACAATATATGTTCAAACTAGAATTATCCTTATTTTAAAGAAAAGGAAATTTAAGTAAAGCTAAAAGAGCTTGTAAGCTTCACTTAGCAAGTTAAAAGAAGAGGTGAGATATGAACTCAGAATAATCTTTTATTGGAGCATGTAGGACATGTGATCTCTCTGGAAAGAGAACAGTGTAGTTGTTTATGTGACATTTGCCTCTACTACTTAACTGAGGTGCTTACCAGAGAAAAACCTCAAAATCACTATCATTGAATGCCTGTGTAAGAAAACAGTTTTGTACTTTAATTGTCTGACTTCTGCATTTGGAGTTTTATTTACTATGAATTTTATGTGAGTTCATAAAAGTTGATAAACTCAATACTCCTGAAATCACTTGCAATTTAACATCTAGATAATTAGGGTAACAAAAAGGAAGTTAGTTCAGTGTGGGTTTATCATAGAAATAAACTTAGTCCCATTTCTTTTCTGGAAGCAAGGAATAGTTCAGAAATAAAGTGCTGCATCCAAGGAGATAGATACAAGAACAAAAGATTTGTTGTGAAGCCATTAAAATCACAGTGCCCTTTGAGCTAATTATGGTAGCTTAATTAAAGTTATTTTAAGTCATAATTATGCTTAATTAAAGTAATTACAAAATTAACCATGGGAATTTGAATGAACTGTAACACAGACATGTTTGGCCTCTGAGGATCAAGTATACCAGTTTGTTCAGATCCCAAAGCATCTCCATGTGTCATATAGAAAACATAAAATAAGACTGAGATTATAGTTTGATTACTCGAAACCACTACTAACAATGAATAAAGTAATGCACATGCTGTTGCAGAGTGTAGTTGTGTATTTTCAAAAGTGTAACATTTGAGATTCCATTGGATTCTATTTCTTTTACTGTATGATTACTTTTGGGAGGCAAATGAGGATTAAAAGTCTAACAGTCAATGCAGTTTATGTTTTGAGAGTCTAAAAATTCTTTCCCTGTCCATGCATTATTAAATTTACCAGATGTTTTAGAGACTCTGGCTGACTTTAGAAAAGATTTGATATTTTTACTCAGAGATATAATTAAGAATGAAATATTTAGGTCTGGCATTGTCAGCATCCTGTTCTTGATACAAAAATGCGCAGGATACATAGGCAAATGTATAATCTTCCCTGTGTGTTGGTAGTGTTGCTAAAAACCTTCCCTAATGCCTTCTTGGCTTTGCTGTGGCTGAAATACATCACTGTCTTTCCTGGGAAAATTCCCACGGCATCACTTTTATTAGGTCAGTGGTTCTTAAAGTATCCTAGAATATTCCAGGTGCTATGTATATAGGCTAATTTTAGTTTGTTCAAGCTAAGTAATTATTTTATGTTCCAGGTGATATTTTCAAGAACATTTGTGCTGATCCAAGCTTCTACCTAGATTTTTAGGCTCCTCAAGCTTCTTATGTGGTTTTTTCTCAGGTAATGGCTATCCATTCTCTTTACCAAGGAGTATTATGAAAAAATCAGTGATCTCTGCCTATAACTGAATGTTAACTAGCCAGTGAAAACTTATCTTTTTTTTTTTTTTGAGGGTAAATCATGCTGGAATAGAGGCCTCAGACAATCAAGGAGTGAAGAATTCATAGGGGTGCTTAGTTCTACTACAAGTGTTAATACATACCATCGCTTCTCAGGGACTGCAGCTGTCAGAGGGGCCACAGTGGTAGTTTCCAATAGGACATCACAGTAATAGAGACTTCTAATAAAGTCTGTTACCCCCTCAAAGACCATCAAATAAAAAGATGCACTTAATAAAATGTATTTCCAGAGTAATGCATTGATGTTGTTTAGTCCCTAAGTTGTGTCCAACTTTTTGCAGCTCCATTGACTGCAGCACGCCAGGCTTCCCTGTCCTTCAGTATCTCTTGGAGTTTGCTCAAACTCATGTCAATTGAGACTGTGATGATGTCCAACTATCTCATCCTTTTTGTTGCTTCCTTCTTCCCTCAATCTTTCTCAGCATCAAGGTCCTTTCCAATGAGTTTGCTCTTCTCATCATGGGGCCAAAGTATTGGAACTTTAGCATCAGTTCTTCCAATGAATATTCAGGGTTGATCTCCTTTAGGATTGACTGGCCTGATCTCTTTGCAGTCCAAGGGACTCTTAAGAGTTTTCTCCAGCACCACATTTTGAAAGCACCAATTCTTTGGCATTCAGTCTTCTTTATGGTCCAACTCTCACATTCATACATGACTTACTGGAAAAATCACAGCTTTGTCTATACGGACCTTTGTTGGTAAAATGATGTCTCTGCTTTTTAATATACTTTCTAGTTTGGTCATAGCTTTTCTTCCAAGGAGCAAGTGTAATTTAATTTTATGGCTGCAGTCACCGTCCATGGTGATTTTGGAACCCAAGAGAATAAAATCTGTCACTGTTTCCAATTTCCCCCCTTCTATTTGCCATGAAGTGATGGTAGTGGATGCCATGATCTTAGATTTTTGAATGTTAAATCTTAAGCCAGCTTTTTCACTCTCCTCTTTCTACCCTCTTCAAGAGGCTGTTTAGTTCCTCTTCACTTTCTGCCATTAGAGAGGTATCATCTGCGTATCTGAGGTTGTTGATATTTCTCCCAGCAACCTTGATTCCAGCTTTTGGTTTATCCAGTCCAGCATTGCATATGATGTACTCTGCATATAAGTTAATATATATAGCCTTTACTTACACCTTTCCCAACTTGAAACAAGTCTGTGTTTCATGTCTGGTTCTGTCATTTCTTGACCTGCATACTGGTTTCTCAGGAGACAGGTAAGGTGGCCTGGTATTCCCATCTCTTGAAAAACTTTCCAGAGTTTGTTGTGATCTACATAGTCAAAGGTTTTCATATAGTTAATGAAGCAGAGTAGATGCTTTTCTGGAATTCCCTTGCTTTCTCCATGATCCAATGAATGTTGATAATTTAATCTCTGGTTCCTCTGCCTTTTCTAATCCCAACTTGTACATTTGGAAGTTCTCAGTTCACATACTGCTGAAGCCTAGATTGAAGGATTTTGAGCATAACCCTACTAGTATCCTGGATGAGTACAGTTGTACAATAGTTCAAACATTCTTTGGCATTGCCTTTCTTTGGGATTGAAATGAAAGCTGAACTTTTCCATTCCTGTGGCCACTGCTGAGTTTTCAAAATTTGCTGACATTTTCAGTGCAGCCCTTTAACAGCATCATCTTTTGGGATTTGAAGTAGCTTACCTGGAATTCCATCACCATCCCTAGCTTTGTTTGTAGTAATGCTGCATAAGGCCTGCTTGACTTTGCACTCCAGGATGTCTGGTTCTAGATGATTGACCACATCATTGTAGTTATCCAGGTCATTAAGACCTTTTTATTTAGTTCTTCTGTGTATTCTTGCCACCTCTTCTTAATCTCTTTTGCTTCTGTTAGGTCCTTGCTGTGTCTCTTCTTTATCATGCCCAACCTTGCATAAAATGTTCCCTTGATCTCCCCAGTTTTCTTGAAGTGATCTCTAGTCTTTCCCATTCTATGGTTTTCCTCTATTTCTTGCATTGTTCTTTGAGAAGGCTTCCTAATCTCTCCTTGTTATTCTCTACATTCAGTTGGGTATATCTTTCCCTTTATCCCTTGCCATTTGCTTTTCTTTTTCCTCAGCCATGTGTAAAGCCTCCTCAGACAACTACTTTGCCTTCTTGAATTTCTTTTCCTTTGGGATGGTTTTGGTCATTGCCTCCTGTATAATTTTACAAATCTCTGTCCATAGTTCTTCAGTCACTCTGTCTACAAGATCTAATCCCTAAAATCTATTTGTCAGGTCATGAGCTCCTTATTGCAAAATTAATGCTTAAATTGAAGGAAGTAGAGATAACCACTAGGCCATTCATGTATGACCTAAATCAGATCCCTTATAATTACACAGTGGAGGTGGCAAATAAATTCGAGAGCAAGGCATGCTTATTATAAAATATCAGGAAATCTTAAACAAGCACAAATAAAAATCTGCCTACAGTATGTACCATTCCACAGGCCATAGAGATTTGTTCAGCAGAGGTCTTGCAAAGGTCAAGTAGCCAAATAGAATCAGTGACTGAATTAATATATGGATATTCAGAAAAGGAAATACCCTCATCCACTGGGGTACAAGGTTGAAAGTGTATGAATCTAGAATTCTTAGCCAATTATATTCTACCCCTTGTGGAGGGAACTTATGCAAAATGAAATGAACACAGAAGCACAGTTGAAGGAAGAGTCTTAATGGTGTTGCTGCTGCTGCTGCTGCTCAGTCTCTTCAGTCGTGTCCGACTCTCTGTGACCCCATAGATGGCCCACCAGGCTCCCCCGTCCCTGGGATTCTCCAGGCAAGAACACTGGAGTGGGTTGCCATTTCCTTCTCCAATGCATAAAAGTGAAAGTGAAGTCGCCCAGTCATGTCCGACTCTTAGCGACCCCATGGACTGTAGCCCACCAGGCTCCTCGGTCCATGGGATTTTCCAGGCAGCAGTACTGGAGTGGAGTGCCATTGCCTTAGATTTGACAATTCTGAACAAGTTCACTATTGACCTTCACAGTTATATTAACCAATAAATTCCCTTTTTTCTTAAGCTGTTTTGAGCTGGGCTTCTGTAACTTGCAGTTGAAAAAGTTCAGACAATACTTGCATGCCTTTGTTTCATTGTTAGGTGCTTCAACATTATGTGAACCTCCATGATCTGGGGAATGACTATTGTGTGGTTGTGCTTGGACCTTAATGTAAAATACACCTGGATGTATAGGTCAAACAAAGGGACTTTCTAATATGAGAAATAAAAAATAAGGGAGACCCAAACTAAATACTTGCTATAGAGGGGGAAATGGTACCTTTACAGTGAAGAAACATAGATGACACCACCTCAATCAAGAGATCAAGGTTAACCTCACCAGTTAAGACATCTTAGCATCATGCATTCCTCAATATGAAGCACTGAGAAGGGCATGCCATCTCTCTGGTGTCATAGCTACAATCTGATTATGAGACAGCATCTGATAAACCCCAGTGGAGAGATGCACTATAGGAAAACTCAGTCAGATCATATCAGTTGCTCAGTAGTGTCCAACTCTTTGCGACTAGTGGAGGTGATAGAATTCCAGTTGAGCTATTCCAAATCCTGAAAGATGATACTGTGAAAGTGCTGCACTCAATATGCCAGCAAGTTTGGAAAACTCAGCAGTGGCCACAGGACTGGAAAAGGTCAGTTTTCATTCCAATCCCAAAGAAAGGCAATGCCAAAGAATGCTCAAACTACCTCACAATTGCACTCATCTCACACACTAGTAAAGTAAAGCTCAAAATTCTCCAAGCCAGGTTTCAGCAATATGTGAACCGTGAACTTCCTGATGTTCAAGCTGGTTTTAGAAAAGGCAGAGGAACCAGAGATCCAATTGCCAACATCCGCTGGATCATGGAAAAAGCAAGAGAGTTCCAGAAAAACAACCATTTCTGTTTTATTGACTATACCAAAGCCTTTGACTGTGTGGATCACAATAAACTGTGGAAAATTCTGAAAGAGATGGGAATACCAGACCACCTGATCTGCCTCTTGAGAAATTTGTATGCAGGTCAGGAAGCAACAGTTAGAACTGGACATGGAACAACAGACTGATTCCAAATAGGAAAAGGAGTATGTCAAGGCTGTATATTGTCACCCTGTTTATTTAACTTATATACAGAGTGCATCATGAGAAACGCTGTACTGGAAGAAACACAAGCTGGAATCAAGAAAACTCAGTAGGACTTAGCAAATATTAAGATGATATTTGACAAGGAAAGACTAAGGACTATGATGGATTAGAGGGGAATAAGGAGACACGACAGCTATTTAATATGAGTCACAATGCCAATTATCTAATTTAATCAGTTTAATGTAATATCAATTAAATCCTTAAGCAGAAAAAGAATTTTAATAGAAAAACTGGTAAAAACTGAATAAAGTCTCTAGTACAGCTAAAGTATTATACCAATGTTAATTTCTTAACTTTTTTTTTTTGAAATATGTAAGATATTATGTTAGGGAAAGCTGATTAAAGAGTATATGGGAATTCTCTGTTCTTTGTAACTCTTCCATAGGTCTAAAATTATCTGAAGATAGTTAAACAATGTGCAGAGCAAGAAAAAGACTTGGGAGATGATGAGGGTCATAGAAGTGAGAGAAAATGGCAGAGAAATAACACAGGCCAGCCTAGAAAGCCCTTGCATGGGGATAGAGTAGTTCTCCTGCTTTTGCAGAGAGGAAAAGGTACCCAGTGGGGGTTGTTAGTAGATCTGTTCCTCTCCTCCCTTCATTCAGTTAAGGCCCCATTTTCTGTTTAATGACTGTCACGGACCTGCCTAGTACCGGGGACTTCCTTGGTGGCTCAGACAGTAAGGAGTCTGCCTTCAGTGAGGGAGACTGGGGTTCAGTACCTGGGTTGGGAAGATCCCCTGGAGGATAAATGGCAACCCACTCCAGTATTCTTCCCTGGGGGAATCCCATGGACAGAGAAGCCTGGCAGGCTACAGTCTGTGCAGTCGCAAAGAGTTGGACACGACTGGGTGACTTCACTTTGATTGACTAATGTCTCATACATCACTGGTCAGTATTCTTAGTTTCTAGAACTCTTGAAACTCTTCATTTCTCTTTGTGCATTAGTGTTTAAAGGAAAGTTGTGAAAAGGAAAGGGAGTCATCCATACTTTCTCATTTTGTTTATTTGGTAGGAATATTTTTAATGTAATTCAGGTAGCCTTTTATGCAGATAATGATTTTATTGAGAACAAACAGCTTACATTTTTCTTTATAGTTCCCTTGATTAGAATAGTATGTGGAACACAGTAGGTTCTCAACAAGTATCCATAAATATAATTTAAATATTTTTGGTGCCAGTTACGTATTTGATATCTTATTAGTTATAAAAATGCTATAAACTTGACAAATGTGTATCTTTTTATTAAACATGTAATATGTGCCAATACTATGTTGAGTGGTTTATTTTCTTAGTCCTCAGAGCGCCAATGGGACAGATGTTGTTATTATTTTAAAGATGACGTTCAGTTCAGTTCAGTCGCTCAGTCGTGTCCGACTCTTTGCGACCCCATGAACCACAGCACGCCAGGCCTCCCTGTCTATCACCAAGTCCCGGAGTTCACTGAGACTCACGTCCATCGAGTCAGTGATGCCATCCAGCCATCTCATCCTGTCATCCCCTTCTCCTCTTGCCCCCAATCCCTCCTAGCATCAGAGTCTTTTCCAATGAGTCAACTCTTCACATGAGGTGGCCAAAATACTGGAGTTTCAGCTTTAGCATCATTCCTTCCAAAGAAATCCCAGGGCTGATCTCCTTCAGAATGGACTGGTTGGATCTCCTTGCAGTCCAAGGGACTCTCAAGAGTCTTCTCCAACACCACAGTTCAAAAGCATCAATTCTTTGGCGCTCAGCCTTCTTCACAGTCCAACTCTCACATGCATCCATGACCACTGGAAAAACCATAGCCTTGATTAGACGGACCTTTGTTGGCAAAGTAACGTCTCTGCTTTTTAATATGCTGTCTAGGTTGGTCATAACCTTCCTTCCCAGGAGTAAGCGTCTTTTAATTTCATGGCTGTAATCACCATATGAAGTGATTTTGGAGCCCAGAAAAATAAAGCCAGCCACTGTTTCCATTGTTTCCCCATCTATTTGCCATGAAGTAATGGGACTGGATATCATGATTTTAGTTTTCTGAATGTTGAGCTTTAAGCCAGCTTATTCACTCTCCTCTTTCACTTTCATCAAGATGCTCTTTAGTGCTTCTTCACTTTCTAAATGGGACCAAAAGAGGTTAAATAACTTATATTCTTTGCAGCCAAAGATGGAGAAGCTCTATACAGTCAGCAAAAACAAGACTGGGAGCTGACTGTGGCTCAGATCATGAACTCCTTATTGCCAAATTCAGACTTAAATTGAAGAAAGTAAGGAAAACAACTAAACCATTCATGTATGACCATTCAGGTATGACCATTCAGATAAATCAAATCCTTTATGATTATACAGTGGAAGTGAGAAATAGATTTAAGGGATGAGATCTGATAGATAAGAGTGCCTGATGATCTATGGATGGAGGTTTGTGACATTGTACAGGAGACAGGGATCAAGACCATCCCCATGGAAAAGAAATGCAAAAAAGAAAAATGACTGTCTGGGGAGGAATTACAAATTGCTGTGAAAAGAAGACAAGCAAAATGCAAAAAAAAAAAAAGGAAAGATATAAGCATCTGAATGCAGAGTTCCAAAGAATAGCAAGAAGAGATAAGAAGGCCTTCCTCAGTGATCAATGCAAGGAAATAGAGTAAAACAACAGAATGGGAAAGACTAGAGATCTCTTCAAGAAACTTAGAGATATCAAGGGAACATTTCATGCAAAGGTGGGCTCGATAAAGGACAGAAATT
Organism: Bubalus kerabau; assembly: GCF_029407905.1. NCBI lineage: Eukaryota > Metazoa > Chordata > Mammalia > Artiodactyla > Bovidae > Bubalus > Bubalus kerabau. The sequence goes on along the minus strand of NC_073635.1, from coordinate 2,203,110 downwards.
GTATGGACCTAACAGAAGCAGAAGATATTAAGAAGAGGTGGCAAGAATACACAGAAGAACTGTACAAAAAAGATCTTCATGACCAAGATAATGACGATGGTGTGATCACACACACTCACCTAGAGCCAGACATCCAGGTATGTGAAGTCAAGTGGGCCTTAGAAAGCATCACTATGAACAAAGCTAGTGGAGGTGATGGAATTCCAGTTGAGCTATTTCAAATCCTGAAAGATGATGCTGTGAAAGTGCTGCACTCAATATGCAAGCAAATTTGGAAAACTCAGCAGTGGCCGCAAGACTGGAAAAGTCAGTTTTCATTCCAATCCCAAAGAAAGGCAATGTCGAAGAATGCTCAAACTACTGCACAATTGCACTCATCTCACATGCTAGTAAAGTAATGCTCAAAATTCTCCAAGCCAGACTTTAGCAATATGTGAACCGTGAACTTCCAGATGTTCAAGCTGGTTTTAGAAAAGGCAGAAGAACCAGAGATCCAATTGCCAACATCCGCTGGATCATTGGAAAAGCAAGAGAGTTCCAGAAAAACATCTATTTCTGCTTTCTTGACTATGCCAAAGCCTTTGACTGTGTGGATCACAATAAACTGTGGAAAATTTTGAAAGAGATGGAAATACCAGACCACCTGACCTGCCTCTTGAGAAACCTATATGCAGGTTAGGAAGCAACAGTTAGAACTGGACATGGAACAGACTGATTCCAAATAGGAAAAGGAGTGCGTCAAGGCTGTATATTGTCACCCTGCTTATTTAGCTTATATGCAGAGTACATCATGAGAAATGCTGGGCTGGAAGAAGCACAAGCTGGAATCAAGATTGCCGGGAGAAATATGGGTCACCTCAGACATGCAGATGACACCACCCTATGGCAGAAAGTGAAGAGGAACTAAAAAGCCTCTTGATGAAAGTGAAAGAGGAGAGTGAAAAAGTTGGCTTAAAGCTCAACATTCAGAAAACTAAGATCATTGCATCTGGTCCCATCACTTCATGGGAAATATATGGGGAAACAGTGGAAACAATGTCAGACTTTATTTTTTTGGTCTCCAAAATCACTGCAGATGGTGATTGCAGCCATGAAATTAAAAGATGCTTACTCCTTGGAAGGAAAGTTATGACCAACCTAGATAGCATATTCAAAAGCAGAGATATTACTTTGCCAACAAAGGTCCATCTAGTCAAGGCTTTGGTTTTTCCAGTAGTCATGTATGGATGTGAGAGTCAAACTTTGAAGAAAGGCGAGTGCCGAAGAATTGATGCTTTTGAACTGTGGTGTTGGAGAAGACTCTTGAGAGTCCCTTGGACTGCAAGGAGATCCAACCAGTCCATTCTAAAGGAGATCAGTCCTGGGATTTCTTTGGAAGGCATGATGCTAAAGCTGAAATTCCAGTTCTTTGGCCACCTCATTCAAAGAGTTCACTCATAGGAAGAGAGTCTGATGCTGTGAGGGACTGGGGACAAGAGGAGAAGAGGTCGACAGAGGATGAGATGGCTGGATGGCATCACCGACTCGATGGATGTTAGTTTGAGTGAACTCCAGGTTTTGGTGAGGGACAGGGAGGCGTGACACGCTGCAATTCATGGGGTTGCAAAGAGTCAGACATAACTGAGGGACTCAACTGAACTGAACTTGCCCCAGTTCACAAAGATACAAAGTTGCCAAAGTAGGATTCTAACCCTTGACTCCCATCTTAATGTTTCTGACTGTGATAGTATATTGTCTTTCAGAAAATATATGATGCACTTTCAACTCTTTGAAAGATTTATGTATTTAAAATAAATATTTCCATGATTTTTGTTTTAAAATATAAAAAGGAGAATATCGTATCCTAATTTTAAAATTAGAGTAAATATATAATTCAGCATACAGGTGCTTTGTTTTTTTTTATGTTTGCTTCAAGTGCATTGGAATAAAGTATATCCCTCATATCATATCCAACGTCTTCAGAATAAAAAGACAGAAATTAAGTATATAACTTCTGTTTGGTCTTGGGTATAGTGTTAAGATTCTTAGCTCTTTCTACAATATATGTGCACATACACAAACACACATACTGAAAGGTATGTCAGGTTTTATGTAACATATAGACATTTTAAAGTCAATTTTGAACGCTCTTAAAATGCTCAGTTGGAAAACGCAAAGCATAGAGTCAAAGGAAATTGCTACAAAACTCAAAAAGAAGGTTAAAATATCTTAGGACATTGTCTTGGTAGCTTGTTTCCTGCATGCCCATTTTTTATGTCGTAAAAGAAGCACTTAAGGAGCAAAGTATTATTATTATTATTATTTCATTCTTTTCCCTTACAATACATTATTTCCTTCCTAGTTGGTCAGTGCAGGGCAAACACATCAGTAAACACCCAGGGGCCTCACTACAGAATAAAACTGTGTAAGGCAGATCCATTGTGAGCAGTGAGAGCACCTTTAAGTGCCAAGAGGCACTCATTGTAGCTTTGCTTCACCAAATATGGAGGCCCTCAGCAAGACAGCCTTATGGGACCTCTTTCAGATGCCAAATGCTGAAAATGATGATGAGAATTTCTTCAATGTTTAGAAGTGTTTATTATGCTTAGGAATTAGATTTTCTGTTACTGCAGCAGACTGGTATCTAATTAAAGTATTCTGCAGTCATTTTTAAATGAAAAATGAATTGTATTATTCAGGACCTCTCGCTTAAGAAGCCAGGGTACTTTGGTATGATCAGCATAGTTAGAAGCCCTGGGCTTCTCGTGCCTGATGTAAAGTCAGAGCCACCTGGGCAGGGCTCATTTGTTGTCTTGTGCTGTCTGGGACCAATCCAGCGAGCCAGAGTGTCAAATGGGTGGAGACAGCTGAAACAGAAAATAGCCAGGTGCTGGCCCAGTAGCATGAGGCTCAAAATTATTCTGCAGAAAGTGAGATAGATATTTGGCAAATCTAATACAGTTATGTTAAGTTTAAAAATAAAATAAAATTTAAAAAAAAATAAAATAAAAACAAACAAACAAACAAACAAAAAAAAATACATCACTCTCTTTGTGAAAGGGACATGGTGGCAGGGAGTGAAAAGGAACTTCTCTATCAGGATTTAGCTGAGTGAGTTATGGAGCAAGTGTGTGTGTGCTTGGAAGACCTGGGAGGGAGGGATGGATTGGATAAAATATGACCACTGGTCCAAGCTAGTTCACAGCACTACACCACCATTTGTTATCACTTAGCCTAGCATGACGGTTAGGCTCCTGAGGAAAAAGACTTCAGGAAGGAGTGCAAAGCTGTAGGTGCATAGGGAGTTCAGGAGAATACCAACTTTCAAAAAAATTGAATGAACTAACCACTGGGGTTTGACAAGTTAATGTCAATACATGGTCATCCAGAAAGGGGCAAGTCAGGAATATTTCACAACTAGACATTTTTCCAAAGGGGAAAATGGCTTGATTAGAACTATGTCTTCTATAATTTTTAAATCAGTTTATGGTAGAGACACTCATGGAAATGAGGACTAATATTTCTTAGGTCAAACTGGTTGCTCAGGTTTATGTTAAGAGCAGTTATTTCCTGCACTAGGAAGAGCCTGGGGGCCCTTGTGGCATGACCCAAGTGTCCAAAATATGGAGAGAGGATTCTCAAAAGCTAGGGTATGTTTAGGGATGACATAGAACAGGGGTCCTCAGCCTCCGGGATCTAATGCCTGACAATCTGAGGTGATGCTGATGTAATAATAATAGAAATAAAGCGCACAATAAGCATAACACACTTAAGTCATCCCCAAACCATCCTCTTCCCAGTCCTTGAAAAAATTGTTTTATATGAAACTGATCTTTGGTGCCAAAACTGTTGGGGACAATTGAAACAGAGGATATAGCTTAAGTCTTTTTGTTTGGTACTTAGAATTTTCAGTGAAGAGGTATTCTAGATTATCTCTTAGGAGTTTTGTAGATATGAGAATGTTATCCCTCTTTCCCTTTAAGGCATCTCATTGGTTTAATAGTAAAAGCTTCCCTGGTATATTTTGCTAACTGTACCTCCCACCACACCACCATAAACAGAGGATACAATTCATTGACCAGCATGAGACTCAAAAAACGCTAGTTGAATGTGTGAAAGAAGAATGCCATCCTTGTGAATCTGGTGAGAAAAGGACAGGAATCTGAGTAAAACCTACAATTCTTACATTGTGTTCCTCCTCCCTTTTAATGTAATCCTTTGCAACATATTTTATAATTCAATGAGTCCTTCAAGTTTCATTTTTAACATTTTGTTAGAACTTAGCAGTCCTTTATGGGTCATGATAGTGGGTTTCCCAGGTGGTCCTAGTGGTAAAGAATCTGCCTGCTAATGCAGGAGTTGTGAGAGATACAGGCCAGATTTCTGAGTCAGAAAGATCCCCTGGAACAGGAAATGGCAACCCACTACAGTTTTCTTGGCTGGAAAATTCCATGAACAGAGGAGACTTGTGGGTACCTATAGTCCATGGAGCTTCAAAGAGTTGGACATGACTAAGCGACTAAGTACCCATGGGTGAGAATAGACGCTGCTATTAATGGTCCCTAGAGATAAGACCAGACTCTGGTAAAGCTGGAGATAAGCTTGGTGCTGATGAGGGGGACTGTGATCATTATAGAAACCAGCTGTCAGGCTCACAGACATGTCGAAACTGGTTATGGCAGTATTTGAGGCAGTGTGGGTTGAAGTCAGAATGTCACAGCAAGTCATATCAAGAATGGAACGTGCTACAGAGTGCTGCCCATGGACCAGCTTCCAGTTAACTCACTAAAGGAACAATATCATGATGGTATAAGTGGAGTGGCTCAGATGGTAAAGAATCTGCCTGCAATGCAGGAGACCCAGGTTCAATCCCTCAGTCAGGAAGATCCCCTCGAGAAGGCAATGGCTAATCACTTCAGTATTCTAGACTGGAAAATTTCACGGACAGAGAAGCCTGGCAGGTTACATTCCATGGGGTCACAAAGAGTTAGGTAAGACTGAGTGACTAACACTTTCACTTTTCACACTTTCATTGGTGTATCTACCCCCTGGGAACTGTGGCTTCAATTGCACCTTCTGAACCACTTTAACTGCACAGGTGTTTCACATTATAAGTAGAGCCTGAAGAGTAGAATTAGAATTCATGGCTAGGATGAACAATTGTCCTGTTTTCCTCAGGATGAGGGGGTTTCCAGAATGCAAATTTCAGAGTTAGAATTGAGACGATGCTAGGAAAATTGTCCTGGTTTCTTCTGGACCAATGAATTACCTGGGGGTTAACTGACCAGACTGGTAAGGATCATGGCAAAACCAACCAGGGATATGGATGCTGTATAATAACTCCCTGCCTCATTTTTGTCCATCGAAGTGGGTCAGCTTCTTTCTAATCTCTTTCCCTTGAGGCTGTTTTGTCAGACCGTGTGGGGCTTATTTTATCTTAATGCCATGGCAGAGGAAGCAGGATCTGTACTATTGGCTTAACCACTTCATCTTATGCAGAGAAGTAACATTAATACATTAGGGCATCCATCTGGCTGGTTTTCATTGCCAGTACAAAATTACTTTTTGATTCATGATGCATTTTGATCTAAAAGACACCCACCATCTAAATTTGGATCAGTTCTGTGCCCTCAGTCTGAATCTTTCAGCAAAAGGAGAAAATAATACCTGTAGAAGAAAATTTCCACACATATGTTTCACCTTTCTCATCCCAAATGTAAGTCTGCATAATCACCAATAAAACTTTAATAAATATTGTCTGAAGTTGTCAGGCAAACAAGGGTGAATTCAGAGTCAGGAACAAGAATGCCAAGGCAGGAACAAAGGTGAGGGCAGATTGAAGGTGGCAGTCAAAGCAAAGGTGAGTCATCCACGGATTCTGCTGTGCATGTTTACTGTGTGCCATGGTTTCTGTTGCATTTTATTCCACTTGCTCCCTGAGTGGCGCTGATGCCCGTGAAGAGCCTGCTGTGTGCCAGGGTGGTTTCTTAGAAGTAAGTACTGGATATTTTCCTGTAGAAAGAGTTCTGGTTTCCTTGGACCATGTCTTGAAATTCTTTCATGCACATTCCAAATTACTGTTTCAGTAAAATTTTTTAATAATCTGTAGTGGCAGAGGGAATAATTGGAAAATGGACATACTGCAACTAGAATTTGAGCCTATTGCCTAATTTCTGCCCTTAGAATTTACTTAATTATGCTAAGTTAATGACAAAAATTAGTCTTTGGCCCTGAAAGACAGTTTGTGAGAATTTTTCTTTTTGTTCAAAAACTTCTCAAATTACTTTCAAAAGACTCTGTGGGACAAAGACATTCTGTACTTAGGTATCATGATTTGGTTATGAACTCCAGAGAGAATTTAGTAAAGTTCTTTGTGTGCTAACTCAATACTTCAGTTACTTTCTACTCAAAAGGTGGTCTGAGGGCAGACAGCATCAGAATCATCTGGGTTTTTGTTAGAATTGCAACTCAGGTTGCAATTGCAACCTCAGACCTACTGAGTCAGAATTTACATGTCAACATGATTTCCAGGCAATTAGTAAAAACAGTAAAGTTAGAAAAGTAGCACTGTAGAGAATTTGAAGGAAAAATGAGAGGATGGTTCCAGCCACAATATATGAGTCCAAGCAATCTGTGCTGCAGTTATAGAGACCCTCCTCTTTGGAATGCCCACCCAAAACTTGATGTATTTGCAATAGAACACAAATTCTATTATAGAAGAGAATTCTTCCAAGCATCAATGCCGCACATTTTATGAATGCTAGTGCCACGATTTACTGTTTTTGCAAACACTACTACATTTGGAAGCTGACTTTTGGTCTACTCGAGCAAAATGACAGCTGTAATCCATTTTCCAGGACTTCAATGCTTTGGGTAGAATGCTGGTTTTATTGTTTGAAAGAGATATGTCATAAAGGAACAGAGTTAGAAGGGGACTCTGATGCAGTTTTCTCACAGGAGTTCCAAATAAGGTGGTGATAACCCTGCTGTAGTCTCAGGTTATTGAGGAAAGAATAAGAGGTGAAAGATCAGTTTGTTTTATTTTCTTGGAAAACTTTTCTTTTGATCCATAAGTAAACCGCACAGTACTAAGTTTTCCTTTTTAAATATATGTTATTATTTTAAAATGGAAGTGAAATTGAATATAACACTATGTTAGTTTCAAGTGTACAGTATAATGATTCAGTATTTGTATATATGTGTTGCCAGTGATCACCACAAATGTTTAGTTAACATTCATAGTTACAAACTTTTTTATTATAGAACTTTTAAGGTCTACTATTTAGTAACTTTCAAAAAAACAATATATATTATTGGTCATCATGTTGCATGTTACATCTCTAGGACTCAGTTGTATAACTGAAAATTTGTGCCTTTGACCCCTCACCCATTTTGACTCACCTCTGGCAACCACCAATCTGTTCTCTGTATCTATGAGCTTGAGTTTTTAAATTTATTTATTTTTTTAATTGAAAGATAATTGCTTTACAGAATTTTGTTGTTTTCTGTCCAACCTCATAATGAATCAGCCATAAGTATACATATATCCCTTCCTTTTTGAGGCTGCCTCCCGTCTCCCTCCCCATCCCACTTTTCTAGGTTGATACAGTGCCCCTGTTTGAGTTCCCTGAGACATACAGCAAATTCCCATTTGTTATCTCTTTTACAGTTTCCACATATAAGTAAGACCATATGGTATTTGCTTAGCATAATACCCTGAATATCCATCCATATTGTCACAAATGGCAAGATTTCCTTCTTTTTTTATGGCTGAATCATATTCCATTATATATATATATTTACCACATTTTCTTTACTCATTCATTCATCAGTGGAATCTTAGGTTGCTTCCATGTCTTGGTTATTGTAAATAACAGTGCAATGAATGTGGTAGTGCATATAGCTTTGCTAGTTAGTGTTTTCATTTCCTTCAGATAAGTATCCAGAATGTAATTCCTAGATTGTATGGTAGCTCTTTTTCTGATTTCTTGAGGAATCTCCATAGAGGCTGCACCAAGCTACATTCTCTAGTGGTAAGTTTTTAAAGTTGCAAAGACTTGGAGGCATCAGCGAAGTTTCATTTAATAGCATTGTAAACCCATGGTCTTTGTGGATACTCCAGAGCCATTGTGTCACATAAATCCAAGGAGTCCCATTCACATTGTGGTATATGTGCCTGGTGGTCCCCTGGTGTTGTGCATCACAAGAATTCTGTCCCAGTGTGGACAGTAGGTAAAAAGGATATAAACAGAGCTATTTCTTTCATTCAACATCTATTTCACATAATTACCCTCAAGCTACATATCAAAATCATCCCTAGAGCTATAAGAGATATAGGTGCTCAGGCCGTATTTCTGTAGATATTTGTTCACTGGGTCTTGGGCAGGACTAAAAATCTTTATTTTTATTAAACTCTAGATAATTCTTATATGCAGTCAACTCTATTTAGTGCTAAGACAGCTATTTTAAAAATTAAGACACTATGCCTTTAAGTCAGGAATGACAGTCCCAAGGCTCCTTAATCCCACCAGATGGTCATCTCTTATTACTACATTACAGGCTGACTCAAAATTTAAGAATTAAGGTTTGAAGTGTGGGAAAATAGAGGAGTATTAATTGTTTCTAGTAGCTTACAGTGGTGTTGGGACCTTGATACTGGGAAGAATTGAAGGCAGAAGGAGAAGGGGATGACAGAGGATGAAATGGTTGGATGGCATCACTGACTTGATGGACATGAGTTTGAGCAAGCTCCAGGAATTGGTGATGGTCAGGGAAACCTGGCATGCCGCAGTACATGGGTTCACAAAGAGTGAGACATGACTGAGTGACTGAACTGAACTAAACAGCAGTGTTAGTTTGAAATGAAGCAATAATTCAGAGAAGTGCTGAGCAAGAGGAGAATAGGAAAATTAAAGGAAATGAAACTCTGATGAAGTTGATCATATCTTAATAAAAGTGAAAATTGATGAGGTTAAAGATGTTTGCCTCCTTACAGAGATATTTTCTTGTTTTTTAAAATGGTCAGAAAAGTGTCAAATTCAGCCTCAATTTTAGTAATGATTAGCATATACTTTCCTTATGTTTCTTCATTGTCACATCTTTTGAATTATTGTTTCCTTGAATTCTTGTCATGAAAATGATATTACCTTATTATTTTTACTTCATATATGAATGAACTGAGGAAATTGTTCCAAGGCAAGCCAGATTCTTGATTATCAAATTCAGTTCAGAGTTATCTGGGTAATGAAGCCATAGTGTCAGTATCTCAACCTCACAGCTATCCAAGCTGTAGTGACAGGAAAGTTATTAATACCATTTCAGGGAAGCATCTCTGAAAGTAGATACAAAACAATGAAAAGTTTAACTCTCTTGTATGAATTGTTATGGAACTTAGGATTCAATATTTTTCTGGTTATTTATCAAAATATATCATATTTTTAATCCGTAGAGATAATATTTTAAACTTTGTTAATTACGAGAATACTTGCTTTCTATAAATTATTATAATTTTCTTTCACAATAATAAAATAAAAATGTCTAAATGCATTCATTGTTCTGAATATTGAATGGAAGAATGTATAACAGTTCAAGTCACAATACACTGATTTTAAAAAACCAATGCATTTATGTCAATTTTGATAGATTATTCATCCTGTGCCTTACCTAGAGCTTCAGAGAATGAAGCCAAAGGAACATGGAATTTTTCCTCTGAGGTCCCCTTCCAAAGCTCAGATCACTTCCTGCTAGTTGATAGTAGGCTGAGAATATTTACAGTTGACCTTTAGAATTGCCTCAGGCTCACCACACCGCAAATGGCTGTGGGTTTCTGAACTTTAACTTTGCTGATAACACTGGATAATTACACATAACTACACATTCCAAAATACTTAAAAATATGTTAATCGCTGTGTGAGATGAACATGTTGCTTGTCCTGAGATTTCATTGCAATGATTTTCATGCTTTTCTAGGAGACACTACTTCAGGAGATGAAAAATACAACACAATTTTATGAGAAACAAACACACATGCTTTGAATCATCTGTTTGAATTCTTCTAGACTAAAAATTATGGTACTTGCACAAAGACGTTCGTAGATCATAACATATATTGTTTTAGATATCAGGAAGGCCATATTTTAAATATGAGCCTGGCTGATACTGTTGTTTAAAAGCTATGGGGAAAGCCCTGGGTGAACTTCTAATTTGTTTGTCAAACTTGTCTGAGAGTGCATACATCTCTATCTGCTTTCATGTGAGAAACTACAACACAGATGGAATTCAAAATACTAAGAAAAGTACTCAAGTGAAATTGTTCGATAGATTTTTCTTCCTTTTTGCATTTTGAAATGAACAAAGCCATCACTTTTCAGTACTGTCAAGATTTGAAAGTCCACAAAAAGTAAGATAGAGGTGGTAGAGAGGAACACCTATATACTAAATGAATTGTGTATTTAGCAGTAGCTAATTAATCTGTGGAGAAGGCAATGGCAACCCACTCCAGTACTCTTGCCTGGAAAATCCCATGGATGGAGGAGCCTGGTAGGCTGTAGTCCATGAGGTCACTAAGAGTCGGACACAACTGAAGGACTTCACTTTCACTTTTCACTTTCATGCATTGGAGAAGGAAATGGCAACCCACTCTAGTATTCTTGCCTGGAGAATCCCAGGGATGGGGGAGCCGGTGGGCTGCCATCTATGGGGTCGCACAGAGTCGGACATGACTGAATCTGTAGACCACTTTATAGGAAGTACAATAGGCCTGGACCTCTCTCTATCTGTAAATCAGGGCATGTGTTTAAAGCAAAAACTTTAATTTCAAATCCATGCCAAAGTTTCAGGATTATATAAATCCAAGATTCATGAAAATAAGTGGAAAAATGAAACAAATCAGTCCCTCAATAATATAAATGACATACATGGATGTGACTGAGCGACTTTCACTCACTCACTCACAGAAGTTTTGCAGTCTGTCAATGAAAACTAAGTATACATCTGTGCTCATCTCAGGAGATTAGAGCATTGACAATATATATAGGGTATGCAGTGGAACATTAAGGGTACTGAAAAACATCATCCTCACCATTTCCCAATGACTTGTATGATCAAGCAAATGACATATTCATTGCCTGCTTGCTGGTCAGGAACACTGAATCTCATAGTTCATTAGTTTGTATCATTACATGTTCCAGTTTCCCATCATGGTGGTATCTGGAACACACAGCCTCAGAAGGTCAGGTAGATTATGAAACTATGGATTTTGGAGTGTTTTCTAGTTAAAAGTGCTGTGCTGTGATTAGTCATGCAGTCACATCTGACTCTTTGCAACCTCATGGACTGTAGCCTGCTGGGCTCCTCTGTCCATGGGGATTCTCTAGGCAAGAATATTGGAGGGGTTGCCATGCCCTCTTCCAGGAGATCTTTCCAACCCAAGGATAGAACTCAGGTATTCTGAACTTCAGGCAGATTCTTCACCATCTGGGCCACCAGGGAAACCCAAGAATACTAGAGTAGGTACCCAATCCCTTTTCTAGGGAATCTTCCCAACCCAGGAATTGAATTGGGGTCTGCTGCATTGCAGGCGGATTCTTTACCAGCTCTATAATATGCCTTGACTTACTTAAACCCTTGTTAATAAAATTTCTACAGTGACAGGAAGATGCTTCACTGTACTGTGTAGTAAAGACTCGTTAGCACTGATTCCGACCATACCAATGTCCAGAAATCAGGAGCCATTTTAAGTCCAAAACACTTATTCTATTGTATTTACTATAGAAGTAGAGTCATTCAGATGCCAAACAAACTGTTCAAATGCCTGAACTAAAAACAAAACAAAGCCAACCAAACAAAAAACCTTATTCTAAAACAGGGTGAAATTAGCAGTTAGTGGTCAATTTCCATTTTATAGAAAGGTTTAATGTGATGATTTTGGGTGGGGTATTTGTCTTATTCCTTTCTCTTGACCACGTCAGCATCTCCTTGGTAAAGGAAGGCAAAACTGAAGATCAGCAAAAATGTAGTGAGAATTGGATAAAATTGAAACAGTTGTGGAATGAGGATTTAAAGATGCATTCTTCATTGACTGTTTACTGACACTATTATAATTTTGGAAAAGGTTGATAGACTCTGTCAGGGTAGTGTGTAATTTCCTCAGTTTTGTCTCATCACAACAAAAATTTGAAGCAATGGACGTTAAAGCCCTCAGTGTATCATAGCTCTCAGACAGACCATGTTACAGCTCCATTTACAGCTCAATTTTATTTAGAAAATAAAGGAAAATACATCCTCAAGGCATGAGAACATGCTGACCCAAAAGACATGAAGAGAAGAGAGAGAGAGTCACAGAGACAGAGAGCCCCGGCACTTTGGCTCCTTTTTAAATATGTTTTCTCCTCCCCCTGAGCCTGCCCTAGGTAAACTGGACTAGCCGGGAGTGCTGTTTGTTCTACCTGAAGTCCTCACTCTGGTCTCGGACCTTCCTTTGCTCTATTTTCGAGGGCCTTTCCCTTCCTTGTCTTTTAGCCACTGCCATTCTGGACTCCTTTTTCCTATTCTAACTACTCAACAACTCCATTCATAATGTTCTTATAATCACAATGAGTTTTATCTATTAATTCTATTTCAGTAATGATAGTAACTGTAAGTTATAGAGTGTCTGCCATGTGCTAGATTAACTATACTAAATTCTTCATTCACATTATTTTCTCATCTTGAAACCCTTTGAGGTATTTATTGTAATTCTCAATTTTTTTAAGGAGAAACAAGAACAGTTGATTGAATAGATTGTCCAAAGTTTTTGCTAACAAGAGGTAGAGCACTTTAAAACCATTTCAGCTTGACCCCAGAGCCCATGAAATCCCAACTACCATCTGTTCCACCAATCTACTAGTTTGCTAGTTTTGGAACTAGCAAAATGAGCAGGTGTGTCCTTTCTGAGCCCACCCTAGTGCATAGAAGTTTGATATTTGTGTGATTAAAAATGCTTTCCATTTTAAAATTTCATTATTAGTTCTTAAAATAAATAACTTACTTACATTACTACTTTAAAACAACCAGGGATACAAATGTTATGACTAGAGGTTGTTGCTTATGGAATTATTCTGAATTTGTGAAAGGCTATTTTACTATCAGATCAGATCAGATCAGTCACTCAGTTGTGTCCGACTCTTTACGACCCCATGAATCGCAGCACGCCAGGCCTCCCTGTCCATCACCAACTCCCGGAGTTCACTCAGACTCACGTCCATCGAGTCAGTGATGCCATCCAGCCATCTCATCCTCTGTCGTCCCCTTTTTCTCCTGCCCCCAATCCCTCCCAGCATCAGAGTCTTTTCCAATGAGTCAACTCTTCACATGAGGTGGCCAAAGTACTGGAGTTTCAGCTTTAGCATCATTCCTTCCAAAGAAATCCCAGGGTTGATCTCCTTCAGAATGGACTGGTTGGATCTCCTTGCAGTCCAAGGGACTGTGAAGAGTCTTCTCCAACACCACAGTTCAAAAGCATCAATTCTTTGGCGCTCAGCCTTCTTCACAGTCCAACTCTCACATCCATACATGACCACAGGAAAAACCATAGCCTTGACTAGATGAACCTTTGTTGGCAAAGTACTGTCTCTGCTTTTGAATATGCTATCTAGGTTGGTCATAACTTTCCTTCCAAGGAGTAAACGTCTTTTAATTTCATGGCTGCAGTCACCATCTGCAGTGATTTTGGAGCCCATAAAAATAAAGTCTGACACTGTTTCCACTGTTTCCCCATTTATTTCCCATGAAGTGGTGGGACCGGATGCCATGATCTTCGTTTTCTGAATGTTGAGCTTTAAGTCAACTTTTTTCCTCTCCACTTTCACTTTCATCAAGAGGCTTTTGAGTTCCTCTTCAATTTCTGCCATAAGGGTGGTGTCATCTGCATATCTGAGGTTATTGAGATTTCTCCCTGCAATCTTGATTCCAGTTTGTGTTTCTTCCAGTCCAGAGTTTCTCATGATGTACTCTGCATATAAGTTAAATAAACAGGGTGACAATATACAGCCTTGACAAACTCCTTTTCCTATTTGGAACCAGTCTGTTGTTCCATGTCCGGTTCTAACTGTTGCTTCCTGACCTGCATACAGATTTCTCAAGAGGCAGGTCAGGTGGTCTGGTATTCCCATCTCTTTCAGAATTTTCCACAGTTTATTGTGATCCACACAGTCAAGGGCTTTGGCATAGTCAATAAAGCAGAAATAGATGTTTTTCTGGAACTCTCTTGCTTTTTTGATGATCCAGCGGATGTGGGCAATTTGATCTCTGGCTCCTCTGCCTTTTCTAAAACCAGCTTGAACATCAGGAAGTTCACGGTTCACATATTGCTGAAGCCTGGCTTGGAGAATTTTGAGTATTACTTTACTAGCATGTGAGATGAGTGCAATTGTGCAGTAGTTTGAGCATTCTTTGGCATTGCCTTTCTTTGGGATTGTAATGAAAACTGGCCTTTTCCAGTCGTGTGGCTACTGCTGAGTTTTCCAAATTTGCTGGCATATTGAGTGTAACACTTTCACAGCATCATCTTTCAGGTTTTGGAATAGCTCAACTGGAATTCCATCACCTCCACTAGCTTTGTTCATAGTGATGCTTTCTAAGGCCCATTTGACTTCACATTCCAGGATGTCTGGCTCTAGGTCAGTGATCACACCATTGTGATTATCTGGTTTGTGAAGATCTTTTTTGTACAGTTCTTCTGTGTATTCTTGCCATCTCTTCTTAATATCTTCTGCTTCTGTTAGGTCCATACCATTTCTGTCCTTTATCGAGCTCATCTTTGCATGAAATGCTCCTATACTGATTGTATTTATTGATAAAAGAAAAAAATTCAAGACTAGATGTTATCAGCTTTATATATGCTAATTATTCTGTGAATATGCATCCACACTATACTTAGTAACACTAAATAATCTTCACCATACTGTCCGTCAATATGTAGCTGTCAATCTGTCACTTAATTACAATTAATGCGGTTGGCAAGGAAGAGCTCCAATGCACATTACCAATAGTTTTCATTCCCCAGTCCGAGCATTTGATCCATCAGAGAGGATGTGATGTACATACATTAAAAGTAGTGAATCCTTTTTAGCTAAGTAATTTTGACACAATGATAACATGTTTCTCCCTATTTCTCTAAAGTTCTTATAGCATTTCTTTCCTCCCTGACAACCAGGTGAAGCAAAACAAAAAAGAACAACTTCCAAAATGACTAAGGAACTACTAACTTAATTTCAATGTGCTAGATGAATGCTGTCCTCAGAGCAGCCTGGGAAAACTTCCTTGCTGTCTTTGCCTTGATAAGATCAGAGAAGGGATTTTATTTTTGTCTATAATAGGCTGAATTTCTGTAAGGAAGAGAATTCTGGTAGAATTTTATGACAAAAATGATTTAAAAAACTGTCTTTTGACAAACTTTTGCCTCTATAAGTTTTTTTTTTTTCTCTTAGTAATTGTATTCACCCTAGCATGTGGAGATTTAGTGCATAATTATGTGCCATCCTGAAAATATGGCATGTCTGCAAACTGATACAGACATAGGCAAATGGGATTGTGAGAATCCATATCTGAGACGTCCCTGAACTACCACAGTCGGTCTCAGAAACTTCCCTTTTTTCAGTGTTGTAATAACCCTCCCAAAGATTCTTTTGGTCCTTTGTAAATGGACTGATTCAAGTTTTGTAGCATCTCTTCAGTCCCAGTGCTTTAGAACTGAGTAGCTGGTCCATTCTCAAGAAACCTTTTCTGTTACCTCCCAACATCTCTGTTGCACAAGAGGCCCAGAGACCATGGCAGGTGCTATTCAAACTATACAGACTTCCTCTCCATTTAAAAAGATTTTTTTTTTTTTCTCCTAATTTGGATTTGCAAAGAGTTGTTTCTCACAAGGAAGTAAGGGGAGGGTGATTTTATCTGATCCATTTAGAATAGGTAGCTCTGAGAAAAGCCTATTCCATGGATATGTAAAATCCTCCTCTACCTTTGCATACTTTCCTGCTTATGCTCAGGGCAATCAGCAGCAGAATATCAGAGAGCAGAAGGTCATTACAAAGAAAAGCCTGTGAGTAAAATTGTGAGCTTAAGATTCCTGGCAGCTGGCAGCCAATGTATCTTGCACCGTCAGAAGCAATTGTTAGGAGGTGTACCCCATGCCATTGAGCTGTCGTCATCCTAGTCACCTCCTAAGGAGCATGGCAGGGTTCCCCTAAGTATGTTCCAACTCTTTCCATGCATACAGGGTGGAACAGAGCCCAACGGCCGTGTTCTTTCTAGAAGAGTTTCTGCTTGCCAAAGCACTCAGCTCCTATCCTCATGTTCTCTTATCTTCTCTCAGTAATACATTTTCAGTAAAAGGCTGAGCATGGAAAAAAAGTAGTATAAATGTATGGCTAATAATTAAAGCACTTTAAAATCTCCATTTCTAAGAAAAGAAAATTACATGTTTGGTTTGATTAAATCTTTCTGAATTACTGTAACTATGTACTCATAAGCATTATTCTCTTTTTTTCCACATTAAGAACACTTTACAATTAAACCACTGCATTCTTCCAAGATTTCCTGTTAAGGAATATAACTTATTCTCCAGTCCTAATCACAGTGTGTTTCAATATCCTTCCTGAGAATAATTCTATTTTGCTTCCATGTCAGCAAATGTTTTAGAAAAGACACATATATGACAAAGTAGATTATTGTTATTCCTATTAAAAGTGAGACTATAATGAAAGAAAATATCTTTCTGTATAATGACTAAGCTTATGGGAAAGCTTTACTGTTGTTCATTCACTCAGTCATGTCTGACTCTTTGTGACCCCATGAATTGCAGCACACCAGGCTTCCTTGTC
Organism: Bubalus kerabau; assembly: GCF_029407905.1. Lineage (NCBI taxonomy): Eukaryota > Metazoa > Chordata > Mammalia > Artiodactyla > Bovidae > Bubalus > Bubalus kerabau. Next base: position 2,186,272 of record NC_073635.1, on the reverse strand, counting down.
TTTCACTATATCCCAGAGTTTGCCCAAACTCATGTCCATTGAGTTGACAATACCATCCATCTCATCCTCTGTTGTCCCCTTCTCCTCCTGCCCTCCATCTTTCCCAGCTTCAGGGTTTTTTCCAGTGAGTCGGCTCTTCACATCAGGTGACCAAAATATTGGAGCTTCAGCTTCACCATCAGTCCTTCTAAAGAATATTCAGGGTTGATTTCCTTTAGGATTGATTGGTGAGATCTCCTTACTGTCCAAGGGACTCTCAAGAGTCTTCTCCAGCAGCACAGTTCAAAAGCACCAATTTTTTGGTGCTCAGCCTTCTTTATGGTCCAGCTCTCACATCCTTACATGACTACTGAAAAAACCATAGCTTTGACAATACAGACCTTTGTCAGCAAAGTGATGTCACTGCTTTTTAATATGTTGTCTAGGTTTGTCATGGGAAAAACTTAAAATGCTATTATCACTTATCTACATAAAAGTGATATAGAGACTCTACTAAAACATCCTTTTGGGATATTTTTACTCATATCACTTTAAACCATGATCCAGAAAAAAATTGTTCTTTTCATTAATAATAAGTTGTTATTTGTCTGAATGTAGAGAACAGTATTATGGGATACAGAGCCTATAGAGTGACCAATGTGTATAATTCAAAGCATGTCAGATTTCCTTTACTTGTGGTTTATCTATGCCTTAGAATAAAAGGATTCATGTTGCATTACATAGAGTGAATTATGGTGATCCTATGGGCTAGGCTATAATCCAGAAGAGCATAATTACTCACCACACAGGGGCACTCACTTACTAAATTTCTGCCTTAATCATCTATTTTCACAACTGACTTTTTAAAGTAAGAATAAAATAAAAACTTGCATCTTCAGGAGTTAATATTTGGACTTAAAACTATTTAGATCTCTTCAAGCTGTTGAATCACCATCCTCAGAGACCACATGAATTTCTTCTATTTAAATAGGAGTGGGAGCAAGGAAACCAGTTAAGACATGGCTAATTTGGCATTTTTTAACCAGGTATGATAATGATTGGAAAACTACCTGCTTTGAGGTTGAGCTCTATGTCAAGACTGTATTTCTTCCCACCTATTTTTTCTATAATGTTCATTATGAATGAAAAAGTTATCTTAAAGTTTTGGAAGTGCTTTTTTAAAAAAAAAAAAAAACCTAATTTTCACACAAAAAGGTGCTATGGCATAAGGCTGGGGAGCCCTGCTGCTGCTAAGTCACTTCAGTCGTGTCCGACTCTGTGTGACCCCATAGACAGCAGCCCACCAGGCTCTGCCATCCCTGGGATGCTCCAGGCAAGAACACTGGAGTAGGTTGCCATTTCCTTCTCCAATGCATGAAAGTGAAAAGTAAAAGTGAAGTTGCTCAGTCGTGTTTGACTCTTTGCAGCCCCATGGAGTGCAGCCTACCAGGTTCTTCCATCCATGGGATTTTCCAGGCAAGAGTACTGGAGTGGGCTGCCATTGCCTTCTCCATCATATGCTCAGTGCCTTCAAGAGGTTGGAGCGAACTCAGATTCACTATGCCTTGAAATAAATAATTTCCCTTCAAGGCATTTAGCAAATGGTTTTTTGTTCAATTCAACAGGGTTTTGAAAATCCTAAATCTGACTGGGAGCTGAAGGAGATGGGTGTGGAGAGATCCATAGTCATCACTTTAAAATCCTTTAAGAAGATTTCATCCTTTTGAAAATGAATTTTTTGTTGGCAGTTTTCCTTTCACTTCAGTGAAATGCTCTGCAAAGAAAGGAAGGAAGGAGGGAGGGAAGGAAGGAAGGAGGGAAGGAAGGAAGGAGGGAAGGAAAGCCAGCTTTCTATAGAAGTTTTGTTGTAGTTCAGTTGCTCAGTAGTGTCTGACTCTTTGCGGCCATGGACTGCAGCACACCAGTCTTCCCTGTCCATCACCATCTCCTGGAGCTTTCTCAAACTCATGTCCATTAAATCAGCAATGCCATCCAGCCATCTCGTCCTCTGTCATCCACTTTTCCTTCTGCATTCAATCTTTCCCAGAATCAGGGTCTTTTGTAATGAGTTGGCTCTTCACATCAGGTGGCCAAAGTATTGGAGCTTCAACTTCATTTTCAGTATCCATCCTTACAATGAATATTCAGGATTGATTTTCTTTAGAATTGATAGTTTTGATCTCTTTGCAGTCCAAGAGACTCTCAAGAATCTTCTCCAGCAGTACAATTCAAAAGCATCAATTCTTCAGCACTCAGCCTTCTTTATGGTTCAACTCTCACACCCATACATGACTGCTGGAAAAACCATAGCTTTGACTGTATGGACTTTTGTTAGCAAAGTAATGTCTCTGCTTTTTAATACACTGTCTAGGTTTGTCACAGCTTTTCTTCCAAATAACAAGCATCTTTTAATTTCATAGCTGCAGTCACCATCTGCAGTGATTTTGGAGCCCAAGAAAATAAAGTCTGTCACAGTTTCCATTGTTTCCGCATCTATTTGCTATGAAGAGAAGGGATGAGATGCCATGATCTTATTTTTTTGAATGTTGAGTTTTAAGCCAGCTTTTTCACTCTCCTATTTTACCTTCATCAGGAGGGTCTTTATTTCCTCTTCACTTTCTGCCATATGTGTGGTATCATCTGCATATCTGAGGTTATTGATATTTCCTCTGGCAGTCTTGATTCCAGCTTGTGCTTAATCCACCCTTGCATTTCACATGATATATTTAGGTTATAAGCTAAATAAGCCAGGTGACAACATACAGCTTTGATGTACTCCTTTTCCAATTTGGAATCAGTCTGTTGTTCCATATCTGGTTCTAACTGTTGCTTCTTGACCTGCATATGGGTTTCTGAGGAGGGTGGTCTGGTATTCCCATCTCTTTAAGAATTTTCCACAGTTTGTTGTGATCCACACAGTCAAAGGGTTTAGTCAATGAAGCAGAAGTAGATGTTTTTCTGGAATCTCTTGTTTTTTCTATGATCCAATGGATGTTGGCAATTTGATCCCTGGTTCCTATGCCTTTTCTAAATCTAGCTTGAACATCTGGAAATTCTTATTTCACATACTGTTGAAGCCTAACTTGGAGAATTTTGAACCTACCTTGAAGAATCCTAACTTGGAGCCTAGCTTGGAGAATTTTATCTTCCTACATAAACTAGGAATATAAAATAAAAGGATAGTCAATTTATTAACATTGTGCATTTCTGATTGATAACGGTCATCACTGATGAATCTATTGCATAGTTGAAGCTGATTAATTATTAATTCTATTGAAATGGGCAGATAAATTGTACTATGGGTTCACTTTGCACAGATAGATGTGATCAAAGTCCTTTGGTTTTCTTGAAGTAACAAAAGTAACAATTAGGACTAGCATGAAAATCTGCATATATAAAAAGTCATTTTACTTTAAAGCTTTAACTGCATCACTTTCTCTTCAATAACAATTATTAGTTTGTTCATTTTTTTCTTTGTTAATTGCTTACTATGGGAAATTGATGACATTGCATTAATTTCCAATTTTTGTTTAGAGTACTTCTCTTCCCTCTTACTTCCTATGGTTACTCCTGAGAAACTTATCATCATCTTAATCACCATTGTCTACCAGAGGAGAATTAAATGTGACTTTGACTTTTAGAAAGGTGACTATAAGTTTGTGCTATGACATAAAAGAAACCACAGAAAGAAATTTAGTGCAATTATCTCATAGGCATACTTGTGTGTGTAATGTCTGACAGAGCTAAAATCAGCAAAGCATGACAGGCCAATCCTCATTATCAAGAACTGCATGGGACATCACAGTATTATTGTAGTAGAATTTTGTTATTTTCAGAACCTTTCTCAAACTGTCCATTTTTTAGGATTAAAATGTGGCACCCAGTATCTCTAGAAATATAATAATAAGGCAGTAGAAAAAGGCCTGCCTTCTTAGAAGTGATAAGAGGATAGCAAGGACGCTGGATACAAGACCAACATATCAAAATCAATTGCCTCTCTGTGTTCTGCCAATAGCTCATTGGAGAATGTAATTAAAAAGGAATTCCATTCAAAGTGGCAACAAAACCTATGATGTGTCTAAAATAAACATAACAAAAGATGCAAGAACTTTAAGGAGAATTGTTCAATGAAAAAACAAACTATAAATTAATACATTCATTATTCTATTGGGCTGACCAAAATGTTTGTTTGGGTTCTTCTGTAAGATTGTACAGAAAAACCCAAATGAACTTTTTGGTCAACCCAATATATTTATATTCAAAATCATAAACAAAATAATACTATTACATTTCAATGTATTTACATAAAAATATAAAAATGGACTTGAAGATATACACCAAACTCATAGTGTCTTGAAAGCTGGGGTTGAGTATTGGAGTGATAGACAAAGGATACTTTGGTTTTATTGTTGAACTAAAAATAAGATTTTTTGTTTTATTTGTGATCTTGAAATTTTTTACAGAGAATCTCCTCATATATTACTTGTGTGTTTTAAAAAGTTTATACATGGAGACAATATTAGAATACTAGAAGCAAATAGATCAAAACACCAATTTTATATGCTGAGAGTATGGGTGATTCTTATTTTCTTTTTACTCAAAAAAATCCTCCCCTCCCCAAATCTTATTTACCATTGTGTCAGGGAAAAATTTTGACTTGCTATAAATTTAGTCAGAGAATATTAGGAGCTAAAAGTAAAATGCCAAGCAGAGGAGAAAGGAGTCAAGTTCACTATGAAGTGTGGAAAAGACCAAAACAAAACAGAATTCAGACATGTTAGGATTCAGATTCAATGCCATCATTCTGGAAATTCAGGCAGAATATTAGTTAGGTTCCCTAACTGTCAGCCAGAGATAGTAATAACGAGCATACATGTTTTTGAAACGAGCAGGGATAATGCCTTTAAAGAGGCTTGTGTACTGGGGACACCTGACACTATCCCTTCATGGACTACCACTCTTTCCCTTCCCCTGAAGGCAGAGCAGCTGAATCTCACGGCTAGGACCAAAGAGGGGATTCTGTGTTCTGTCTAACCCCAACAGTCACTCCTGTGCCTTAGAAAGGGAAAGAAAGTGAGAGTAGCTCAGTCGTGTTCTACTCTTTGTGACCCCATGGACTACACAGTCCATGGAGTTCTCCAGGCCAGAATACTGGAGTGGGTAGCCTTTCCCCTCTCCAGGGGATCTTCCCAACCCGGGGATTGAACCCAGGTCTCCCACATTGCAGGCAGATTCTTTACCAGCTGAGCCAGAATGGAAGCCCTAGAATACTGGAGTGGGTAGCCTATCCCTTCTCCAGGGGATCTTCATGACCCAGAAATTGAACCAGGGTCTCATGCATTGCAGGTGGGTTCTTTACCAACTGAGCTATCAGGGAAGCCCATCCTGTGCCTTAGAGTGGCTGGGCAACTTGACAGAAGTCAATTCAACCTAGTTTGGATGCAGGTCGATAAGTCTCAGTTCCCTTTAGGGGCACCGTGTGGTTATCTTAGCCAGACAGCCCCTCATCTCCCACAGGGGGCAGATGTTGCCTTCGCATTTTAGACTGTGGCTCAAGGAAGCAGATTGGGGCGAATGTGTCTCACATCATTGGAACCTTAGCTTCTTCTGCTTTTTGCCTCAGGCTTTGAGTCCAAATCTTGGAAACTCTTTTATGCACTTTCAAGTTTATGATGGATCTTGCTCTCTTGCAGACTATAAAGCCTGGGCTTTGAGGGTCTGAAGTGAATGGGCAACAATGGATTACATAGTGGGTATGCATCAGTCTGGCCTCGAACTCAGCTCTTGAGTTAGTCCCCAACAGAATGTACAACTGTCAGAAGAACTAGAGGGCACCTGCTTTAGTGATCAATTTTAAAGGAAGAAAGATAAGAAGGTTGTGTTTTCTAAAACAAAAGATGCATGTTAAGTATCTATATTCAATTATGAGAGCAACTGTATTTTTTCAAATCCTTAGGAGTTTGGGGGACAGAGATAGAGAAAATAGTAGGGAATGGTAGAGAAAAAGCAAACTTAACATTTATGACCAACCTAGATAGCATATTCAAAAGCAGAGACATTACTTTGCCAACAAAGGTCCGACTAGTCAAGGCTATGGTTTTTCCAGTGGTCATGTATGGATGTGAGAATTGGACTGTGAAGAAAGCTGAGCACTGAAGAATTGATGCTTTTGAACTGTGGTGTTGGAGAAGATTCTTGAGAGTCCCTTGGACTGCGAGGAGATCCAACCAGTCCATTCTGAAGATCAGCCCTGGGATTTCTTTGGAAGGATGATGCTAAGGCTGAAACTCCAGTACTTTGGCCACCTCATGTGAAGAGTTGACTCATTGGAAAAGACTCTGATGCTGGGAGGGATTGGGGGCAGGAGGAAAAGGGGACAGCAGAGGATGAGATGGCTGGATGGCATCACCGACTCGATGGGTGTGAGTTTGAGTAAACTCTGGGAGTTGGTGATGGACAGGGAGGCCTGGCATGCTGCAATTCATGGGGGCAAAGAGTTGGACACGACTGAGTGACTGAACTGAACTGAACTGAACTATACAGTGGAGGTGACAAATAGATTCAAAGGATTAGATCTGGTAGACAGTGCTTGAAGAACTATCTCTTCAAGAAAATTGGAGATATCAAGGGAACATTTCATGCAAAGATGGGCACAATAAAGGGCAGAAATGATAAGGATTGCTAACAGAAGCAGAAGAGGTTAAGAAGCAGTAGCAAGAATATGCAAAAGAACTGTACAAAAAGGGTCTTAATGACCTGAGTAGCCACAATAATGTGGTCACTCACCTAGAGCCAGACATTCTGGAGTACAGAGTCAAGAGGGCCTTAGGAAGCATTACTATGAACAAAAGTAGTGATGGTGATGGAATTCCAGCTAAGCTGTTTCAAATCCTAAAAGATGATGCCATTAAAGTGCTGCACTCAGTATGTCAGCAAATTTGGAAAACTCAACAATGGTCACAGGACTGGAAGAATCAGTTTTCATTCCAATCCCAAAGAAGGGCAATGCCAAAGAATGTTCAAACTACTGCACAATTGCACTCATTTCACATGCTAGTAAGCTTATGCTTAAAATCCTTCAAGCTAGGCTCCAGCAGCACATAAACTGAGACCTTCCAGATGTACAAGTTGGGTTTAGTAAAGGCAAAGAAACCAGAGATCAAACTGCCATCATAGAGAAAGCAAGGAATTTCCAGAAAAGTATCTACTTCTGTTTCATTGACTACATTAAAGCCTTTGACTGTGTGGATCACAACTATGGAAAATTCTTAAAAAGATAGGAATAACAGACCACCTTACCTGCCTCCTGAGAAACCAGTGTGCAGGTCAAGAAGAAACAGTTAGAACTGGACATGGAACAAATTACAGGTTCAAAATTGGGAAAGTAATATGACAAGGCTGTGTTTTGTCACCCTGTTTATTTAACTTATATTCTGAGTACATCAGGTGAAATGTTGGGCGGGATGACTCACAATCTGGAATCAAGATTGCCAGGGGAAATATCAACAACTTCAGATCTGCGATGACACCACCCTTATGGCAGAAAGCAAAGAAATAAAGAGCCTCCAAGAGAGAGGGGACAGATGTATACATATTGCTGATTTGCTTCATTGTACAGCAGAAACTAATACAACATTGTAAAGCAACTATATCCCGATAATAAAACAATCCCAGAGAGGTACAATGACCTGTCCAAGGTAAAAGAGCTGGTGAATGCCATCTGCCTTGTTTATTAAGGTGATTCTGAGCAGTTTACTCTGCCCTCATCCAAATAGAGTCTCTCTGCCTCACTCCTCCATATTATTAGTGATCATTAGGATACATGATGGAGAAGGAAATAGCAACCCACTCCAGTACTCTTGCCTGGAAAATCCCATGGATGGAGGAGCCTGGTAGGCTGCAGTCCATGGGGTCGTGAAGAGTCGGACACAACTGAACGACTTCACTTTCATTTTTATTTATTGGAGAAGGAAATGGCAACCCACTCCAGTATTCTTGTCTGGAGAACCCCAGGGACAGAGGAGCCTGGTGGGCTGCTGTCCATGGGGTCGCACAGAGTCAGACACAACTGAAGTGACTTAGCAGCAGCAGCAGGATACATGATCGTTTTTCTGCTACTGCAATTTTTCTAGTAACTGTCAGACCAAAAAGTGCCCCCTCTAGAAGTTTTTTTTTCCAATGACCTACTTGATATCACATTTGTACATATGTGCTTGCTTTTCCAGGTTAAATAGTTATGGATAAACTAGCTCTTTTGATTCATGAATACCTAAAAGCTATGTTGCTTTTTCAAGTGGAGTTCCATTTCTTGGTACCTGATGGAAAGCAGCCTTATTCCCCAGAGTATTGAGACCATGAAGGCCCCAGCATGTGGGTGACAAAAACAGAGGGAGGGAGAGAGAAAATAAAGACTGTAACTCACTTGAGAAATGACAGCATGAGAGCATAACCATGGCTGGGCAACCTTGAGAAGTACAATATGTTAAAGGAAGTTAGCAGTAATACTTGTTTTATTGGACAGCTTTATGTAGGCACTGAAGTGATTGGAATCTGGGAAAGGCAGAGATGAAGCTGAAATGCCCAGGGTTGCAAGGCCTTTTATTGGGTTAGTCAAAATATTAATGGAACTGTTTATGGCAGTGAAGTGAAAGTGGGTGTCTTTTCCCTGATGCAGTGTCTCCTGGGTTTGTCTCTCCACCTTCGTTCTACTCTGTTCAGTATCCCTCTCTGAGTCTTCAGTTTTTCTGTTGTTCTGTCTGCTATGCTCTGTGCCCAGAGTTCTGGAAACTCATTTTGAATGTTCTACAAGTTGAAACTCCCAGCTAGTTTTAACTGCTCAACCTAAAGTGGAGACTGCCATTTGACAATCAGTCAAAAACTTTCTATATCATACTGTAGATTATGTCAGTTGGAAAGAAACTATTGCTATAACAAGTAACAGTCATAGTGACTCCTACACCCCTTGTCTTCTCCTGATGTGATGTCAGGGTGCATCTTAACTATGAGATAGATAAATCCTTTCTATAAAGCACAGACATAAATCAATAATCAAATTTCCTTTACCTATGCTGCCCAAATGATAAAGCATAATTTGTTTTCTTCACGGATTTTTCTTTTTCTCCAGTACAAACTTTCTCACCAATTCTTTTCTTTTAGTGCTGTAGCAAGAAGTAAGCTTCCAATAAATGTTAATGTGTTGTTAATTTCCACTATGCTAATTCTTATTTTAACAAGTGGGGCTGGTGTGAGGAGCATCATTACTAGCAGCTGGTCTGGGGCTAGGGGCTCGGGTCTAGGTAAAGATGGGACTCAGTGGATGGAAACAAATTATCAGTATTGAGAGCGAACATTCAGAACAGTGAATATAGAGGGCCTCCATTTACCACTATTTATGTATCCCACATTTATGGACTTGGAGCTTATAGTTCAAAGAAACTAAAGGCCATTTCTGAGAATAACATTCCTCCAAACATTCCGTATAGGGTACACTTGACATAATAACAATGAGATTTAGAAGGTGTCAGAAAATAAAATTAGCACATGAAGAAAAAATGTTTAACTGAATATTCAACAATCAATAAAACAATAAGCAAAAAGTATTTTATAAATTTTTTCCCAAAATTATTCAATGCTGATTTGGTCTTCATCTGAGTTTGATAACTGGTAACCATTTCTGTCCTGTGTTGAGTAAAATCTCATTTGCTCAGTATCATTGGGTAATATCATGTTTTGTATGTGTGCATTTCCTTGGTAATTGAATACTACCCTTCTAAGGATCCAACTTCTAAAAAAAGTTTAGATAAAACTTTTTTCACTTTATAATCTTCTAAAATTGAGTCCATTAAACACAGTTTATCATTTTCTTAACAACCAAGATTAATCTTGTGAATATCACTTATTGTATTTTGCTGAAATGCAGTGATTTTTCTCTGGGTGAGTTGTTTAAAGTGGTTTATATTCATACCAAATGATGCTGGATTGTTCTGTTTGAGGTTTGCTCTTCTTTTTTTCCCCTTAGTTCTTCTCTTTTGTCAAATTGTGATGTTGTATTTATTATTCTTAGTGTATTCTCCCTTCTGGCTTGCTCATTATAATTTTGCATGGAATGAGAAACCAGACAACCAAGCATATTAAAAGTACAAATAGTAGTAAAGATAAATCAGTTCCCAGGAGCTCTCCAATGAGTAAAGTTCATGAACTTGCATGGTATTATATGTGTTGTGCAATTTTTCTTACACCTTTTAGGACTAACGACAATGCTCTAGAGAAATGACTTATATTTTCTACCTCTTAGCTAGTTCTTCATAATTCTAAATCCACTGACTGTACTCCCCTTCAGGCACTCAGATTACTGTCAGTTTGATCATCAATAACATTTTCTCTTCTGGTTGTCCATGTCCAGTTCCCCTCTTTCTCTGCCCTCTTATATAATATTTCTCTCAGTTCTCATCTCTCCACACCATCTTGGTGAGACGTCAGAGGGTGACTGCTCATTTCTTTGGGGCATAATGTGGAAAAGAGGATGACTAAGGGGAATGTTAATAGGTATATGAAGGAGCCAGAGCTCAAAAGTCCAGGCAATGGATCGAGCAGTGACCCTGGGGGAGGGAGTGTGTTCCATGGTCCCATATATACCAGAATGGTAGAAGAAGGCTCGTCTGGGCAGTTGTGGACGTTGGAGCTGGACTCAGCTCTCTTGTTTAGGCACTGCGTATAGTGGAACAGTGAGGGGTGCTCAACTGCTGGCACAGAGGAGACCCAGGGCACATGCTCACTGCTCTGCGTCAGTCTTAAGGAGCTGCTTATGATTTGAGTGTGGAGAGAATGCAACTAACCTATCCATGTGCAAGCCCTAGAGCAGCAACTAGCCCACAACTCTGCTAACAGGGTGCATTTCCCTGTTTCACTCTCTTTGATTCTTGAGGTCAGATCAGTATAGCTTGTGTGTCTATATGGAAAACAGATTGGATAAGGGAAGAGCAAGTACGAAATATTTCATGTGTTGAGAAAACTCATAAAATACATGATGTTAACTGCTACCGAGACATTGATGACTTTCAAATCATTTCCAATCCAGAGAGCTATATATAATACAATTGCGTGTATTGATGCCTAAAACACAGTATTCCAAAACTGACCTCCTTCTCCTTCCAGGCTCATTTATCTGGTGGCACCATGATCCACATTGTCACATAACCAAAAAGCTGAGAGTCATGCTAGTCTAATCCTTTTCTTTCTTTCCCTATATCAAATGGTCACTCAGCTCAGCAGCTCTGACTCATAAACACTTTTAATTGCTTTTCTCATTTTCAAATGCCACAACTGTGTAGAGATTGACATAATTTCTCCTCTGTATTATTATTTTAAGTTTTAAACTCATTTCTCCTTCTTTTATGTGATCTTAAAATGTACCTTCTCTTACAGTATCTGGTTATGCTGATACATTGTTAAAATATTTGTTAACAAGCCTAAAATTAATGAAAGTGAAAGTAACTCAGTTGTGTCCGACTCTTTGTGACCCCATGGACTGTCCATGGAATTCTTCAGGCAAGAATACTGGAGTGGGTAGCCGGTCCCTTCTCCAGGGGATCTTCCCAATCCAGGGATTGAACCCAGGTCTCCTGCTTGGGAGACAAATTCTTCACCAATAAGCCACCTGGTAAACCTCAAAATTAATGAGGTTGTTAAATTAAATGAAAACACAATTAATCCTGAAGGTATCAAAAGTGTGCATGATTCTGTTAGTGGTTGGGTTAAGATTTACTATGTAATATATATAATATATATGTGTTTGGTGGGTCAGTAAGTATTATCATATAAATAAAATATAGCTAACAGTGTAAATATACAAGCTTGAATGAAGCTTACTGCAAATTCTAGAATTACGAGTCCTAAATAACAACTGCAATTGAAAATGTTAAAAGACTAATCAATATTAGGACAAACATAGTTTCTCCAATCAAGTGAATTAATGGATGACTTGCTGTGATACTTTTTGAATATTACAAATATCAGTCAGTCAGTTGTAGAGCAAAAGCTACTGATTAAGTAACAGTCTGATAGTTTTGATAGGGGAATTGGTGGTAAAAGCATGCAAGTGAGACTCCAGTTTTATGTCAGAGGCCAGTAGTTGCTGGTCTTGTTTACAATGGAACTTCTGATTTCTTAATTTCATTGAAAATTCTTTTCCTCAACCCATGATCTAGGTTCCATATGTATGATCTTCAGTAATTGTTGGAGTTTGCTATGTATAGGCTAGGCACTAGACTGGCATACTGTGGAAATAATGATGGGTTAGCTGATAAGGTCTTTGTCCTCAAGCTTAAACCTTCTTTAAAAACTGTTGAAACCATTATTTCAAATAAGAATTAAAAGAGTAACAACATGTTTCTGTAAATGCAGTACAATTTTTGTCCATATACATAAAGTCCTTTCCCCAAAAGATAAGGCCTAAAATCCAGTTAGCCCTATACCATCTCTGAGTGATATTTACTCCTGTTTTACTTTAGTCACAATTCTACCTTGACATATTTAAAATGATGGCATTGAAACATGTATAATATCATATATGAAACAAGTCTCCAGTCCAGGTTCGATGCACGATACTGGATGCTTGGGGCTGGTGCACTGGGACGACCCGGGGGGATGGTATGGGGAGGGAAGAGGGAGGAGGGTTCAGGATGGGGAACACATGTATACCTGTGGTGGATTCATTTTGATGTATGGCAAAACCAATACAATATTGTAAAGTTAAAAAATATAATTAAATTAAATTAAAAAAAATAAAAATAAAAAAAATAAAAAATAAAAAAAATAAAATGATTAAATTGCAAGTTAATTGTCAACAACAAATTTATATAAATTGTTAGAGGAAGAGGGAAGAAAGAGATAAAGTGGCTGATTAAAGTAAATAAAATGAAAAATATATATATGTCAAGAACAAAGGAGAATATAGCCCCTATAGTTTTCATTTCTGCAAATGCTCATGAGGATATAATTGGTATTTTTATTTTCTTCATTTTCTATTTTATGTTTCCTTTTTCCCTAAGCCACCACCTTAGTTAGTTTTTTCTTAATTTTTTTTTTTTTTTTTTAACCTGGGTTGGTTGGGGTAACTTCAATTCAATCCTGAAGCATGAGGGACCTTGACAGTCCTGCTTGTGCTGGGTTGTTCTAGTCTTCCATAAACTTTTACCACTGGGCATGCTAAAAGAAAGGAGATGTGCTTCTCCACTTTTTTTGTGTAGCACAAAATATTGCTCCTTGATAATCAAGAATAATTACTCAAACGTAATAATAACTCTGCTTTTCTCTCCTTTCTATTTATTTCATGACTTAAACTGCCTAAAATGCTTGTAACATTTGTAAGGGTCATACAGTTGTATCAACCTCAAATTTAGCAAAGCTAATAATTTGGTTCCTTCCAGAAGTATTCTTTCCTTGGGTATTAAGACAATTAAACCCAAAAAACCTAAAGTTGTGCATCGTGGTGGAAAACTTTTGTTTTGCAATTACATGTAATGTTAAGATGTGCTGCTCCCACCAGACCATATAGCGTATCCAGTTCTCCAGTGGGAGAACACTCTGACTTTTCAAGGTGTTCCCTCCAAGCTGATGCTATAACTGGGTCTTCAATAATTCAGTATATTGTTCTGTGAAGTCATCTGATTTTTCATGATGATACATGAAAATAACAGGAAATATCACAGGCGTCAGCTGATAACTTCACTTTTTTTTTTTTTTTTTTTTGATCATAAAATTCAGTCTTGGGTCAGAAGAAAATCTTTTTGAAATAACATCAGTTCTGGAATATAGTAATAGAATAGAAGGCATTTCATAAGATCTCAGACAGTGTTACAGATAGAATGGTGGTCTTTATTTCAATGTAGACCAAATGTTCTTCATAATGAGAGGAGTTTAAAACAATCATCTTGCCAGCAGATGGCTGGATAGTTGTTCTAGATGTTTCATCATGGTTCTCCATGTTTGGAAGAAAGAGTACTCATAGTACCAGATAAACAGTGGTAATAAGAAAGCTATGCTGTTATCCCATCTATTGCCTCTACACATATCACCATAGCCACTTTTACATAGCCTCACAGATTAAATATTGGAGTGGCAGTGAAATTGTGATGACTGACATTCACAGGATGGCTCCCCCTCCCATTTGTTTTGTAGTGACCTCTGATAAGTACTTCTGTGCACAAAAATGCAATAGAAGTATTTTACCACTTTGTGTCTATTCTGTGAAGTCATTGATCTTGTACACTTTTCTAAGACCCTTGCCACCTAGCCAGCTTCTGCCCATCAATCAATATGGATCCATACTTCAGACCATCTCCTCTTCTACAAGGAGTAGATGATTAGATATACCACTCAAAGTTCTTTCATTTTGATGGTTGCTCTTCACATTGTCTTTGAGAGCCACCAAGAGTATGGGATTTGGATCCACATTGCTTTTATTCATATTGCCATTGCTTTTGAAGTTTATTAGGTTGATAACTATCATAATTTGTTGTATTTTTTTAAGAAATATTTCTATACCTGTGGCGGATTCATTTCAATATTTGGCAAAACCAATACAATATTGTAAAGTTTAAAAATAAAATAAAACTTAAAAAAAAAGAAATATTTCTATTGTTATTTTGGTGGTTGAATAGAGTGGAATAGATATTTTAAATTTGCTACCTTCTAGCACAGGAAACTGCTCACTATTATGTGGCTGCCTGGATGAGAGGGGCATGTGGGGAGAATAAATACATGTATATGTATGGCTGAGTTCCTTGCTGTTCACCTGAAGCTATTACAACATTGTTAATTGGCTATACTTCAAGATAAAATAGAAAGTTTAAAAAAATTTGTTATCTTTCTATGTGTATATATACTATTAAGCAAATTTATTTTATATACTTTGTGGTTAAAAGAAGAGTGAAATACATTGATTTCATTTTAAAATCCATTTCACTTTGCCTTACTTTAAGAGGACTTTGAGAAAATTAAGTTTCCTTTTTTGAAGAACTCACAAAAAAGGATTCCATTTTAGAATATTTCACAAAATGTCAACGGAGTAAGTACAGCAAAATGCCTTCAATTTCGTCAATGATAAGTAATATGTCAGGTAAAATGACTGAGTGTATGAAATGTCTTGTAGAAAGATACTGACCTCCAGTGTGTGTGGCACTGTGCTCGCAGGGATATGTTCTAGCTGGTTTGATTTTTTCTTATTTGTCAACTGCATGACAGCTTTAAATCATGGAACACATCAGTTAGACTCAGGTTTTAGTATATGATATTATTTGAAGATGGTGGTTTCATAAATTGCATGAAGATCGAAATGGGGTGTTTTATTCTGTGATACAGATAATCTTACCCTAAAGGTTTTTTTTTTTTAATGCTTATTAAATTGTCTATACAGCCTTCAGAAAACAACACTAAACTATTAAAAAGAAAAAAAAAAACCCTTAATGATGTCTTCTGTTTTCATAAAGACTTTTTGGTTGAATGTCATTTATGAAACACCTTGATAAGAAAGATCTGCAATTGTTAGAATGTACATTTCTTTGTACAAATAGTAGTAAGTTGAAGAGACATTTTCAATAATGAGATAAAATTTCAGTATTGAAATGAGCTTGCCAATGCCATTCATATCAGGGATATAGTAAATGAACACTATACAATTTGTTCTGCTGAAATGCATGTTTCTTTAATGTGGATTAGCTTATATGTAATTGGCAATCGGGGATGATGTTGGCCTAACATGGAGGATGTGTCATTTTAAGTTCCACAATATTAATATTTTATAGTCATCAGATATAAACTTTTTCATAGTTGAGGAAAAAACCTTAGCAATAAGGAAGACTTTAAGAAAACAGATGACAAATACTTTAGAGTGACTTCCTTTCATCTGAGAAAGCAGCTTTCTTCTATAGTGGCTTCAAAAATGGGATAATTTCTGCCATGAAATGCTTTTGGGGGAAGCTGCAAATGCAGGAGCAGCAGCTGAGGACACATTGCTCCCATGTTAGAAAAGGTAAAGAAGATATGTATTCCTGGATTGAATTTTTAATTTTTATATGATTGAACTCTATTGGAAATGAATTCTGCAGGAATTTACATCTCAAAGTACAAAGCACAAGCCCAAGGGTATAAGATTGAAAAGGATGCACTGAGGGTGATTTTAGGTGCAAATACCAGAAGTGACATGAGCATCTGCGCTCATGGATTTAACAGAACTGTGATTATTTTTGTCTTTTGATTATAATCTCATAAGTTTTTACTGGTCTGCCACAACCTTGTTTTCCCCCAGTGAGGTTTTTCAGGAAGGTGATTTTGCCATAGACCAGAAATGTCTGTACTTGAACTAGGAATACCGGAGTGAAGGGTTGCAAATAGTGCAGGCGGCAGAGATTTGTAAGCTGGCAAAGCATTGTAGCCAGTTCATCTAATAGGCCTTTGTATAGCTAAATGAGATTATGTGTGTACAAGTGCTTTATACATTTGAAATCATTTTCCTTTCTCTTAGAAAATCTCTCAAGACTAAAAACCTTTGAAAACCCTTTTTTGCCACTTTTTATTCAACAAAACTTTAGATAGTGCTACCTCTGTGTGAGATACTTTGCTAGATGCTGAGGGTAAAATAAATAAAATTATCATGGCCCTGACCTTGTGGAGCTTATTGTCCAGTGGGGAAGATGGCATTAAGTATTAGAACCAAAGAAATTATTGTTTAATTAAAAGCTATGAAGGAAATGAACATGTGATATGAAAGTACCTAGCCAGGCATTTTGATCTTGAGTGTGGCAGTAAGGAAGTCTCCTTTGAGGAAAAGATTCTCATGAATTGGATTAACCTGAATAGGAATTAATTATGTGAGTGTGTGCATATGCATGCATGTGTGTTTATGTGTGTGTGTGTACACGTGTGAAAGCTAATTCCTGACAGGGGTCCAGGCTTATTCCAGACAAGGAAGCAGTGTGCACAGAGGTCTTATAGCAGAAAAGAGGACTGATGCCTCTGGATTTGAGAGAAGGCCAATGTGCCTGTGATCCAGGGAAGGGTAGAGTATGAGAGGTATGGCCTAGATCTGACAAAGCCTCATGGTTGGTGGTAATGTTGGGCTTAAGTTCAGGAAACATGGAACTTACTGAGGAATTTTAAATTGTAAAATCAGACTTGCATTCGGAAAAAAATATTCCTTGCTGCTAAGAAGAACAGGATAAAGAGGTAAGAAAGAGATTGTGGAGTCCAATTGTATTGTAGTAGTCCAAGAACATTTCTTTGAGGGCACCATGCTATCCCTGTCACTTGGGAATAGGATGATGGCAGTGGAAATTTGCGGATGTGGGAACTTAAAAGCTGAATCAACTGGAAAAGCTACTTGGCATGTTAGGTGTTGGGGAAGGCAATAAAGATTACATCTATGTTCCTACCTTCAGAAGCTGAATGATAGTGGTTCGATTCACTTACTTGAGCACTAGATTTTGAGGAAAAGATAATGAATTTGAGCCCTGATGTGTTGTGTCTGATACATCTTGGAGATTCCCAAGTGAAGATGTTGAGTAGTACATTGGATAAATAGGTTGAGTTCAGAGGAATGGTTTTGTCTGAGTTAAGGTATGAATTTGTGAAACACCTGTATTAATTGCTAATTGAATTCATGAGCACTGATGAGATTGCTGATGGAGAAAGTATAGATGGGAAAAGAAAGTTTGAACTTCAAGATTCCACTAAGAGCAACATAGAACTACTGCAGAGGAGACTTTGAATGAATATAGAAATAGGAATAAGGTATGACATGGTTGGAGCCAAGTGAAGTGAGTAGTATTTCAGGAGCTCTCTCTCCCTTTTCTT
Organism: Bubalus kerabau; assembly: GCF_029407905.1. NCBI lineage: Eukaryota > Metazoa > Chordata > Mammalia > Artiodactyla > Bovidae > Bubalus > Bubalus kerabau. The sequence continues at coordinate 2,168,443 of NC_073635.1, read as the reverse complement.
GCTGATGGGATGCATTCAAGTAAGAGTAACAGAGAAGATAATTTACAAAGTAATTTTCCTGTGTCTTAGCCTCTGGCAGAAACTTGCAATGTGTTAGGTCAAAGGAGCTCAGTATAGACTTGGTTTGTAACCCATGTAGGAAATCGACATTTTAGCATTTCTGTGAGAATCATACTCAATAAGATGGCCTTCTGATGCACAGGTTTGCTCCCTCAGGCATTCTATAGAGAGCAGGGCTGCATTCCATCAGTGTGCCTTTCTGGATGCAGTATGCCTTTATAAGGCTAACCACTATGAACAAACATTAGACATAGGGAGAAAACAGTTACTAAATATAGACATGTTCTGAAATAAAGAAAGGAAAATGTTTAGTCACTGTTGTCCCTCCATCTAACACTGGTCATGTAGCTGTACTTGGTATTCATGAATTCTTTCTCCCAATATCCATTCCATGTTCTTTTTTCTTACCCCAGTACCTTAGCTGGTTAGATTTCTTTACCTGTAGAGTGATTTAAAACTTTAATTGCTGAAGGGTTGGTACTGTTAGTAAGTAGGCTTTTCTGCATTGGGTTACTGGAGTAACCCATTGACTTCACTCACTGTGCTTTTTTTTTTTTTTTCTTCAGATTTTGTGCATACTTCTCCCTCTCTTCATTGTTTAGAAGCAACACAATTTCCCCTTAATAATCAGAGTCAATCTCCCTAGAAACAGAGAAATTTTTCTTTGCCATCTCAATGGTGTAAAGAATCAGACATGGGTGGATAGCAGTCTCAGCCTCTAGTTATAAGGAAGTTTTTGTCTGTTTCCTAGTGGAAGTATTCCTTTCTAGGGAACCATGACAGCCAAAACAGCAGAGCACAGAGATGTTAGGACCTGGGAAGCAAACCCTCTGCAGGTAGGTTATTAAAGGATAATAGTGAAGGGAATCACCTTCACTTCCACCACCTATTCCCAGAAACCATGTTTAATTTCCTGGTTCAGAGCATGTATTGCATTTCAGGACAGGACTTAAGGCAGACATTTTGATGCATTATACAGACCCCCTCTTCAGAAATAAAATATTCATTCTCAGCCACTAGGGCTGCGATTGGCAGAGAGCTTTCAGCTCTTCAGCTTTCAGCTCTTTTCAGGGTTGCTTCAGCTCAAGAGGTCCTGGTCTCCTTCCTAGGGCCTGCTGCGCTGCATGACTAGTTAACATGCAGGTGTTAAGGCCCATCCCCCTGCCCCAAATTCTGGATGGTCTCATTGTCAGTTCTCTCTGCAGGGTTAGCTGAGGCTTCCATTCAGCCTATATTGCAGCTTCTGTCTCTGTTCAACCCTGCTTCCTTCCATCTCCTCCACAGAATTTAATCCCAAGACCCCTTATGCTAATCACCTTCTCAGGGTCAGCTTCCTGAGGAACCAAACCTATAAGAGACTGTCTCCCACAAGCTAACCCAGCTGACCGTGTGACCTAGTCTTCAGTGGGCTGCTTCACTGCTCCATCAGTTGGGTTGTCAGGGAGAGACCAGTGAATCCTGTGGGTATATGCTAATTCCCCTTCTCCTTTTGCTGAGTAATGTATTGCTTTGTCAGAAGCAATTGTATGTGGCATCACATGAGGGAAGAAGACATTCCCTAAGTCTGTATTGCCGGTACTGGTCTGGCAGAAGTACATGGGCATGGAAGGCACAGTCTGACTGGTCACACACTGGATCAATGCCTCTTCCCCCGTGGAAGACATCCAGTGTAAGCAATCAGTTACCAAGGGTCTGGCTGGCTTGCCTAGGGAATAGAGCCACATTGAGGGCTCTGCTTCTCAAGGGAGGGATGTACAGTGCATTTTAATTAAGCTTACATTGTTCAAAATATGTTCAGAATGTCCATTTTGAATGTTTTCAGAGCTCATACAGACATGTATATTTTTCTTTTGCCCCAAACATTGCTGCTTATATTGAGTATCCAGTACCTTTGTAGATATTATATATAGTATCTTCTATACCTCTGATAGAAATATTCCTTCTATTTTAGATTATTTTATCACTCATTTTCAACAATCTTTGCTGATTACCAACTGCTTTTGGACATTCCTTAATTTTGACTGATCTCCATGTGATCAGAATTGTATGAAAGAACTATGCACTACCCAAATAGGAATTATACACCAAAGCAGTGGATTTGTGAGAACTCTCTTTCTTCTGTATATTTTTCTGAATTTTTGAAATTTCTATTAATGAGCAGGTATCATTTAGAGTGAGAAAAATATGACTGATCCCTCCCCAGACTGGAAAAAAAAGAAAGCAAGCTGTTTTTTTCTTATGTAGTATATTACGTTCTAAAACATTTAAATGATACTTTAAAAAGATGGCTTTCCTTTTTCTTCTTTTCCAACTGGAGCTCCTGGTAGCAATTTACCATCTGTGTGTGCAGGTGTGTTTGAGAACAGCATGGGAACAACAGTTTTTACCACACTCTGCAGTATGACATTTGGATACTTTTATTAGTTTTATTATGTTTCTGGGTATTCCCATCAGTTGCTAGGAGCTAAAGTGCTTCCATTATATTTATTAATTACCTAGGCAATGATTTAAGAATATGTTCACATCTTTTTCATCCTTTCCATGAAATGGTATATAATTTTTATCTTGCCTTAGCACAAGGCAATTACTTGCTTACTTTTTACCTCAATTACTGAAATCAATATTCATTTCCTTTATAATTTAATAAATAATAAAAAGACTATATACTGGATTTACTATACACAGCCCTTCAGGGGTGCATAATTTCAATATGACATCTTTCCTTTTTCCCACAATGGTTTTTTGAATCAATCAGTCATCAATGGATATTCATCAGGAAGCGTTCCTAGGAAAGCGACAGGTTGAACTTTTCGTAAATTTCAGTTTTATGTGACTAAAGCATGAATTGAATGAATTTACTGCAGTTTTAAACTTGTAGTAAGAAAAAGTCTCCATTACTATGGCTAAAGGCTGAATAGGTTAAGGCTTCCTACAAAATATCAGTATCAGATGGATTCTGAACAGTTTCATCAATTAATCAAGGCTGAAGATTTCTTTACTTGATCTTTTAGAGTGGTTTTAATAGCACACGTAGTTCACTAAACATGTGCGTGTGTGCTCAGTCACTTCAGTCGTGTCCAACTCTTTGCGACCCTATGGACCATAACCTGCCAGGCTCCTCTGTCCATGGAATTCTCCAGGCAAGAATACTGGAGTGGGTTGCTATGCACTCCTCCAGGGGATCTTCCCAACCCAGGGACTGAATCTGCATTTTCTGTGGCTCTTGTATTTCAGGCAGATTCTTTACCACTGGGCTACCGGGGAAGCCTTCATCAAACACACTCTATCTCTTTTTCAAACTAATAGTTGAGTAGTCACTGACTTCAAGTAATTCAGAAAAGATGGAGGTTTCTTCTAGCTTCCAAATGCTATGATTTGGGAAATTTCGATTGCCAGCACAACCTTGCTATGGCATCAAGGACTACCTGTGGTTACAAAAGAGAACATTTTTTCATCTATCTTATTCACTGCAGGGTATTTGATCTCTTTGAAGGTTCTGTGTGAAATGTAGCTACCCCGTCGTATTTTTAAAAGACACAATTGGCTACACCCTGCCATAGCAATTGTATTTTCCTTTTGAAAGCACTGAAGTTTCTGGGACTTGATAGACTTCAGTAACTAAAAAATAAACGATTCCCCCATTCTGAGATTCCTTTCATAAAAAGTGAAATTGCATTAACTCCTTGTTCGGTTGAGCTCTGTGGGCACAAAGACACCTGAATCACATCATCCAGCTGAAACTAGCCTTTTTGTCCTTGTCTGGGGTAAGGGGGTTGATGAACAGTTGTTTTGTTTACAGAAAGCAGGACAACTGCTTTGGTGAACTGGTGTATAGGAACGTACAATGCACTGCAACATTTCTTTAGGTTCAGAAGGTTATGCCTAGTTCTAAAAAGGATTCATCAGTTCAGTTCAGTTCAGTCGCTCAGTCATGTCTGACTGTGATCCCATGAATCACAGCATGCCAGGCCTCCCTGTCCATCACCAACTCCCAGAGTTCACCCAAATTCTTGTCCATCGAGTCGTTGATGCCATCCAGCCATCTCATCCTCTGTTGTCCCCTTTTCCTCCTGCCCTCAATCCCTCCCAGCATCAGAGTCTTTTCCAATGAGTCAACTCTTCGCATGAGGTGGCCAAAGTACTGGAGTTTCAGCTTTAGCATCAGTCCTTCCAAAGAAATCCCAGGGCTGATCTCCTTCAGAATGGACTGGTTGGATCTCCTTGCAGTCCAAGGAACTCTCAAGAGTCTTCTCCAACACCACAGTTCAAAAGCATCAATTCTTTGGCACTCAGCTTTCTTCATAGTCCAACTCTCACATCCATACATGACCACAGGAAAAACCATAGCCTTGACTAGATGGACCTTTGTTGGCAAAGTAATGTCTCTGCTTTTCAATATGCTATCTAGGTTGGTCATAACTTTTCTTCCAAGGAGTAAGCGTCTTTTAATTTCATGGCTGCCATCACCATCTGCAGTGATTTTGGAGCCCCCCAAAATAAAGTCTGACACTGTTTCCTCTGTTTCCTCATCTATTTGCCATGAAGTGATGGGACCAGATGCCATGATCTTCGTTTTCTGAATGTTGAGCTTTAAGCCAACTTTTTCACTCTCCACTTTCACTTTCATCAAGAGGCTTTTGAGTTCCTCTTCACTTTCTGCCATAAGGGTGGTGTCATCTGCATCTCTGAGGTTATTGATATTTCTCCCGGCAATCTTGATTCCAGCTTGTGCTTCTTCCAGCTCATTGTTTCTCATGATGTACTCTGCATAGAAGTTAAATAAGCAGGGTGACAATATACAGCCTTGACATACTCCTTTTCCTATTTGGAACCAGTCTGTTGTTCCATGTTCAGTTCAAACTGTTGCTTCCTGATCTGCATATAGGTTTCTCAAGAGGCAGGTCAGGTGGTCTGGTATTCCCATCTCTTTCAGAATTTTCCACAGTTGATTGTGATCCATGCAGTCAAAGGCTTTGGCATAGTCAATAAAGCAGAAATAGATGTTTTTCTGGAACTCTCTTGCTTTTCCCATGATCCAGTGGATGTTGGCAATTTGGTCTCTGGTTCTTCGGCCTTTTCTAAAACCAGCTTGAACATCAGGAAGTTCACGGTTCACGTATTGCTGAAGCCTGGCTTGGAGAATTTTGAGCATTACTTTACTAGCGTGTGAGATGAGTGCAATTGTGCGGTAGTTTGAGCATTCTTTGGCATTGCCTTTCTTTGGGATTGGAATGAAAACTGACCTTTTCCAGTCCTGTGGCCACTGCTGAGTTTTCCAAATTTGCTTGGATATTGAGTGCAGCACTTTCACAGCATCATCTTGTGGGATTTGAAATAGCTCAACTGGAATTCCACCACCTCCTAGCTATGTTTGTAGTGATGCTTTCTAAGGCCCATTTGACTTCACATTCCAGGATTTCTAGCTCTAGGTGAGTGATTACACCATTGTGATTATCTTGTTCGTGAAGATCTTTTTTGTACAGTTCTTCTGTGTATTCTTGCCATCTCTTCTTAATATCTTCTGCTTCTGTTAGGTCCATACCATTTCTGTCCTTTATCAAGCCCATCTTTGCATGAAATGTCCCCTTGGTATCTCTAATTTTCTTGAAGAGATCTCTAGTCTTTCCCATTCTATTGTTTTCCTCAATTTCTTTGCATTGATCACTGAGGAGGGCTTTCTTATCTCTCCTTTTTATTCTTTGGAACTCTGCATTCAGATGCTTATATCTTTCCTTTTTTTTTTTTTTTTTGCTTTTTGCTTCTCTTCTTTTCACAGCTATTTGTAAGGCCTCTTCAGACAGCCATTTTTCTCTTTTGCATTTCTTTTCCATGGGGATGGTCTTGATCCCTGTCTCCTGTACAATGTCATGAACCTCCGTCCATAGTTCATCAGGCAATCTATCTATCAGATCTCATCCCTTAAATCTATTTCTCACTTCCACTCTATAATCATAAGGGATTTGATTTAGGTCATACTGAATGGTCTAGTGGTTTTCCCTACTTTTTTCAATTTAAGTCTGAATTTTACAATAAGGAGTTCATGATCTGAGCCACAGTCAGCTCCTGGTCTTGTTTTTGTTGACTGTATAGAGCTTCTCCGTCTTTGGCTGCAAAGAATATAGTAAGTCTGATTTTGGTGTTGACCATCTAGTGATGTCCATGTGTAGAGTCTTCTCTTGTGTTTTTGGAAGAGGGTGTTTGCTATGACCAGTGCATTTTCTTGGCAAAACCCTATTAGTCTTTGCCCTGTTTCATTCCATATTCCAAGGCCAAATTTTCCTGTTACTCCAGGTGTTTCTTGACTTCCTACTTTTGCATTCCAGTCCCCTATAATGAAAAGGACATCTTTTTTGGGTGTTAGTTCTAAAAGGTCTTGTAGGTCTTCATAGAACTGTTCAACTTCAGCTTCTTCAGCGTTACTGGTTGGGGCATAGACTTGGATTACTGTGATATTGAATGGTTTGCCTTGGAAACAAACAGAGATCATTCTGTTGTTTTTGAGATTGCATCCAAGTACTGCATTATGGACTCTTTTGTTGACCATGATGGCTACTCCATTTCTTCTAAGGGATTCTGCCTGCAATAGTAGATATATGGTCATCTGAGTTAAATTCACCCATTGCAGTCCATTTTAGTTTGCTGATTCCTAGAATGTCGACGTTCACTCATGCCATCTCCTGTTTGACCACTTCCAATTTGCCTTTATTCATGGACCTGACATTCCAGGTTCCTATGCAATATTGCTCTTTACAGCATCGGACCTTGCTTCTATCACCAGTCACATCCACAACTGGGTATTGTTTTTGCTTTGGCTCCATCCCTTCATTCTTTCTGGAGTTATTTCTCTACTGATCTCCAGTAGCATATTGGGCACCTACTGACCTGGGGAGTTCTTCTTTCAGTATCCTATCATTTTGCCTTTTCATACTGTTCATGGGGGTCATATCTGCTCAAAAGGTCAAAAAGGATTCATATCTGTTATTAACATATTCTTCATGAGGTCTTTAATCAAACTATGGCAGGTCTACAGTAGAAATTTTAAGCAATTTGCTTTTGAATGGATATAAAGGATTTTAAATGCCAGATCAAGTAAGTATTAGAGTCAAAATAGACTGTTCCAGATTTTTACCCAAATAGAACCCCTGGCATCAGCTTCATTGACTTAAACTGGGCTACTGTTTGTGGAAATGAAAAGCAAACCAGAAGACATCAAACCAGATCTCATTTTCAAATATACAACTTTCTGGTGCTCTGCTGTAGCAACCTGGGACCTCAAAGATATTATAAGTTAAGGGAGATAATATGTAATTATGTCTCTGTGGTCTTACGAGTCTGTTCAGTTAGTGAAATTTTACTTTTCTAAAGTAAGCCTTCCTACAAGGTAGGCTTTTAGAAGTGTTAGGTAGTTAGAATAGGGAAAAAAGAGTCCAGAATGGTGGTGGCTAAAAGATAAGGAAGAGAAAAGCCCTCAAAAATAGAACAAAGGAAGGTCCGAGGACAGAGTGAGGACCTCAGGTAAAACAAACAACACTCTTGGCTGTCCCAATTTACATAGGACAGGCCCAGGGCAAAAAACATATAAAAAGAGGAGCCAAAGCTAGATCTCTCTCTCTCTCTCTCCCCCCAGCGCTCTGGGGTGCTCTTCTCTTTGCATCTTTGGATTGATGTGCCCTCACGCTCGAAGATGGATTTTCCTGCTATCTTCTAAATAAAATAAAGCTGTAACACTGAGCTGTAACACTGATTTGTCTAAGAGCTATAACACGGTCCATTTGAGACCTGAGAGCTATAACATGGTCTGTCCAAAACCCGAGAGCTGTGACAAGCTGAGGGGCCTTTAATGTCCGCACTCCAAATCTTTGTTGTGACAAGACAAAAACCAAGGGGCATACACTCGAGTGACAGAAGCTTTTGCTTGAGCAAATTGCAGCATTCTATTCTTGTGAAAAATCATATCACTACCCTTTATCTTCCCCTTTTTTAAATGAAAGATTTTTCTTCAATTGGCAAGCAAACACAGGAGTTTCAGTTAATATTCTTCTTCATGATGTCTTTAAAATTTTAAACAATATTTTTACCACAAGATTATGAATTGGGGGAGGCATTTAAATTGAGTGATTCACTGACAATGTGCTAATAAATGTTGGTATTCAAAACAATGTAAACAATAAAGAAAATTATTTTAGGACATACACTTGTGAGAGGAGGGTGGCGTGCTGCAGGGTGGATGCTAATTATAGTGGTTGATCCAACAAGATAACCACAGAGTTGCAAACGTCATTTCTCAATAGGAAAGCACAGAATTTGACTCTGACTACTGCTCCCAAATATGAGGCACTGCAGGGATGTGGGGGTGGGGCCCCTGGGAGGTTTCTTTGCAGAGCATTCAAAGTCATAAAGAAACACAACAAAAGCTATTAACCTTCAAAATGGCTTTTAAAATGCCGTATAATTCAAACTTACTTTGTGCTGTTAACATCACACAAAGAATATCTGAAAACAATTTGCATGGTTAAGTGAAAAAAAGAGGAAAGATATCTAAAGGAAAAAAGAAAAAATGAGATGTGGGTACAAAGGTTTTTGGATGAGATTTAAAAGGGCGGGGGGGAGAATGAAGAAGCTGGCAGAAGGAACCTATATCCTCAGCAAAGCCTTGGACTCACTGTTAACACAAGAGGTGCAGAAATATTTTGGGTCTTATATCCAAAGACTGCAAATGTGAAACCACCCAGAAAGGTATGATGCCACTGTTGTCTATATCACTCTGACTGCTTCTACAGTTGTGGATATGATAAGGGCAGCCAAAAATCAATCTGAATATTGTAAGGATTTCAGCAGGCTGTAGTGAGAAAATGCAGATAGTTGAATAGATGGAGTTGAAGATTATTCCCAAAGTCATTTATAATGTTACATATGCAGAGACAGAAAATATACAAGAAAAGAAATATTGGCTAGCAAATCAGATAATTATATATATATATATATTAAACCACATTTTAAAAAGAAATGTCACTATTGTTTTTGGTTCTAGTGTGTGCGTGCTAGGCTGCTTCAGTTGTGTCTGACTCTTTGTGACCCTAAGGACTGTAGCCCACCAGGTTCCTCTGGCTATGGATACTGGAGTGGGTTACCGTTTCCTTCTCCAGGGGATCTTCCAGACCCAGGGATTAAACCTGTGTCTCTTATTTATCCTGCATTGTCAGGTGGGTTCTTTACCACTAGTGCCACCTGGGAAACCTAGTGATTAGTTCTAGTAATCCCTGTATTAAGTCTTGGAAATAGAATGAGACAAGCTTGACTCTGGGTAAGAATGATTGTTAGTAAAAATCTTTGCCCTCTCACTAGTCTCTTTTTTCTGCTCATGGATCTTCTACTTGGGCTTTTATTTTTAAGCACCCAGAATCATCAAAGTGTCCAGGTCAGTTCCAGCTCTCACCTGTAGGGTTTATGTCTCTCCATGTTACAAGATTTGGGGAGGGTTGAAGAAGACCCTCCCTTGTGGGCCTTGGTTCTTGGTGAATACACAAGGAATCTGACGTCTTACCCATGGCAAAAACAAACTTATTAAAAAAGAACAGAAAGAATACCTCAAGGGAGAGGTGGGCCAAGTCAAGAGAGGCACTGGTGCTGCAATGATGATATACAGAGTTTTCCAGGCAGAGTTATTATGTATTCATCTAAGTGGGCATGGACTGACAGTTTTGATTGACAGTTGCTAGTTACATAATAACAGGCTCTATGGTGCAGGTCTTTCCCATAATTCAGTCCGGGCTCCAGCAGCCTAAGGTCACTTGAGGACACAGCTGTGCATCAAGGGCACGATGTGCTGTAGATGGAGAAGCCCCTGTGGTTAGTTTGCATCCACTATGTGCCTAGGATGCATCCACCTGAGTTGGAAAAGTCTCTGTGGTTATTTTGTAGCCTATCTGTGAGCTTTCCTGGGCCACAATAGGGCCTGTCTGTGGTGGGGTTTAGAAATCAGCTTGAATCTTTTTCAGCATCTCTTGCCTAAGTTCCTACCTAACATTCACCCTCCTTGTATTCAAGCCTTCTCTCACTCTTGTTCGTTCAATTCTTTCATGCATAAAATGAATATATATTTCTATATATTCTTCCTTCTATTTACTTTATTCTCAAAGTTACCAGTATTTTTTCCCATTCCTTTTGATTCATAAGAATCAGCTAACATGATACACTAATACATCAAAAGGCATTATTGCATGTTGATGGATTAGTGTTTTGTGCCTCCCAGGGAGTTCTTGAAGATATGGCCTTATTCTCTAATTCCAAAATGTTGATAACAACTTCAGTAATGGAGGAACTGGCTTTGAGCAATAGTCAGCTCAAGTCACATGTATGGTAATTAATCCTACCAAAATGTGAAGTAGCCTGAAAATTAAGCTTGAGAAGATTCTTATGGGAATCTAGATCTTGGAATTTTCTTGTTGATTGTTGTTGTTGTTGTTCTGTTGAATGTAGTAAAGGTGGTTCCAAAACTTCCTAATGGAAGCTTGTGGTTATAGGACATGCCTAGTCCAATTTACTCTCAAGTGTGTACAGTTATGCTTTTTAGTCTGAGAGTTCCAGAAAATCTTAATAAAAAGAGCTCTGAAGAAAAAAAAAATATGAAAGAAACAATCATATAAGACATGATAAGCAGGTGACATGGTAGGTGGAATGTCAGACAAGAAACTCAAGTTGTGGCTCTAGCTTATTTATGGCAAATCCGGTCTATCCCTTAACCTCTCTGAGTGACATTCCTCAATTATAAGGCAAGGTGGTTGTTGATGCTTCTCTGCTGGCACCCTGATGCTCCATCGACTAAGAAAACCACTGGTTTAGATGACCTCTTATACTTTTCCAGCTGCTCCAAACCTCATAGGTTTCAATTATACTTTCCTATTAGAAAGTAAAACTGGGATTCAGTAGGGTAGCTCTGTTTTATTGTTGAGAGATTCTTTGCAATCAAAGACACCCTTGTTTTCTGCGATGTATCTTTTACTTGGAATCCTATGGTTGAACTTCTGCCAGAACTTCTAGAATTAAAGTTCTCCAAGGTATAAAATGAATGCATGTTTATTATTTTTTTTCCTCCTAGAGACCAACTTCTTTCTCCTTGGATGCACATAAACAAGGGACACCAACACTTCCTTTTGCTTGAGGAGTAATTGATTGTCCTGTAGAAAGGGAGGTGGGGGCTTTCAGGTGCCAAAGCTCTTCTTGAAGGTCTCACCTCATATCTCTTTAATACAATTGTGGATGGACCAAGTGGGCATTTACTTGGGGCTTCTCTTTTTTGGGGGGCAACATCATATCTCTTGTTTTTGCACAGCTTCAAGACCAAAGAAAGAGCCTGGAGTCAGTGACAAAGGCATCGATGGCTTAATGGATGGGGGATGTTACATGTTCTAAGCAAGGTCCTGGAGTGATGCTCTGCCATGTGTGGCAGATGTCTTCACTTCCAGGGGTAAGGGGAGGTTATGATTATAGGGACTCATCAGTTACCAGAGAAACCAGTAGAGGAGCTTACCCCTCACTACCCCTTTGATAAGCTGTCATAGTGGCCAAAGTTAGAGCAGTCATTAGCTCGGGCCTGGGGAAAGTATGCATAAGGTCAGTCGGGTGAGGCGAGTGTAGGTAGAGCAGGCACTAGTCAAGGAGGGGATGTACAGAGAGAAAAAAACCATCATGAGCAGCCTGACCACACACTTGTGTCTGTTGACTCCTCAAACTGCCTCACTCTTCTGGACCCTTCTTCTATTTCCTGTGTCTCTCAGCTCTTCAAACCATCTCTCATTCCCTGCGACTTTCCCAGAGGAGAGTTTGTGGCAAAGTCTCGGCCATACTCTCTAAGAAAAACCTGTTTTTTTCCACAGCTTTTCTTGGTATGGTCTTTCCAAGTAACAGCTCTTTTAAGGACACTGTTCAGAGTCCTCTAGATTAGCTTTGGGAAAACAAATCTGTGTAAATACTTACTGTCATACTACCCCCTCAGCAACTTTCTATTTTTCTCTGAGGCAGAGAAATGATCTGTATATTTCTCTTTTGGCTCAGAGTGTGTTCTCAGATACCCAAAGGGTTCCAGGATGCTACGCTTCTCTTTTTGTGGTGGATAATTCAGGAATCTAGGGAGCTTTGCAGAATCCTTTAATTTATATTTACTTCCTTGGGCAAAGCAACATACAATGAATGCAAGACTCAGAAATGCCTCTGGGCTTATCATAGTTCCCTGAGATAATTATGCAAAGTAAACTCTAATAAAGATCATGGATTGTCCACATAAGAGCAGCTAAAATCCTGCTTCATCTAAGCTCATTGTGATGAGTGGATATTTGGCTGTTTGTTGCCTTTTCCCTGTGGACTAAAAGATTAGCATTCATTTCAGGGTAGCATAATTTGTTCTTCAGGGGAAGACAGTTAAATGATGAAGAAAATCACATCCTGAGGGATGACAGATGACTTGGACCTTGGACTTTTTTGCATGTGTGTGTAGTTTTCATTGTCTAATCCTTCAAAGCTGAGAGGTAGGAGGGGTTCGAATTAGGGACACCTCAATGGAAAGAGACCATGTATCTTAGAGATGGATGTCTCCTCCATCTCTGATACATAGCTGGATGTCATCAGACCACTACTTACTTTCCTTCAGAAGGAAGAATAATTCAAACTCAAAACACTAATGAAAGGATTAGGAAATTGTCTTAGTCAATTTGGGCTGCTGTAACAAAATACCTTAGCCACAGTGGCTTATAACAACAGAAATTCATTTCTCACAGTTCTGGAGGCTGGGGAGTCAGAGAGGAAGGTGTGGGCAGATTTGGTGCCTGTTGAGGGTCCACTTTCTGATTTATAGACAGAGGTGCTTTTGCTGTAACGACACACTTGAAGGGGCAAGGGATCTCTCTAGGGTCTCTTTTTGTAAGCGCCCTATTCCATTTGTGAGGACTCTGCCTGTTTGATACAATTACTTCCCAAAGGCCCCACCTTGCAGGTTATGCTTTCAACATGTGAATTTGGGGAGACATAACATTTAGCCCATTTCAGAAATGATACATTTGATGTAGTTTTCTGATTTTAGTGGGCAGATTAACTGCATTATTAAAGGAATTTAAATTCTTGCTCTTGAAGGCCTGTTAAGGTCAGTCACTGTGATCGCTAATTCCACTCATTTTCAGGCCCCACTGTTTGTGAGGTAGAGGGCAGTTCTATCCAGGTTAATCTTCAGTAAGCCAGGAGCTGAGCATTAGAAGCCTTATCTGCAAGAAGGTGAAGTCTGGAACGCTGCCACATGTACATGGGGTGTGGAGCAGAGTCTGCTTCTGACATGCCACAGAGCAGCTCTGAGCTATGACATCTGATTGGCATCCAGCTCCTAATCTTTCCCAGGTGTCAGGAGATGTCAGTTAGGATCTGGATTTCTTTAATACTTCAGAGATTTGAACTCATTATCATTTCTAATAGCCGATCTTATTAAAAAATAGTATTTTTTAAAATATAGGATGATGGCTTTATAAGAATGATGGCTTCAGCTTTATTTAGAACATTCATGTAGCACTATGTGGAATGAACTTTTTCAAGCATTTTACATGGATTATTTTTATTTCATTTTCACAACAATCCTATGGAATACTCTTATCTTCACTTTATAGTTCAGAAAATGGAAGCTTTGAAGAGTTAGTTAACTTGCCTAAGTAAGCTAGTACCTTGCAAGGCCAGTAATGGAAGCCAGACTTCTGGACTCTAGAACATGTATTTTAATCAGTTTTCTAGTTGTCCCTTACGTTATAGGCTTCCCTTTATGAAGACCCCACTGAGAATCTCTTCAAGTCAGATATATCTTATTCTGGCCTCTTTACATCTGATGGAAACACTACCAATCTTAGGCACATATTTTTGTGTACTAACATTAAATTTTGGCTTTACACATTATCCTTTTGCCCTGATCTTTTCATTTTCTGATTTTCATTGTGTGGTATGTATTTTAGTACATTTATTAGTGTAATACTTGCAACTGTTACATCCTTCTGTGATTTTGCAAAGAAGTTCATATTTTGCTTGCATAACAGTTCAGTGCTGGTGTTCCTGACTGGTGGACTGTTCTCCTCAGTCCAGGTGATCCAGGGACTGAAGCTGCCTTCCTTACATGGCTCAGCCTTCTCTTAGGGTTGCATAGTCCTCTGTGTACAGTGGCAAATGGAGAGTGAGAGGATGGAGTGGGCACATTTGCTTCTCAAGCAGCATAGCTGGAAATGACATATATCATTCTGCTAGGTAAGAACCATTCACATGATATACCACTTGAGGCAAGAGGACTAAGAACTGTGATCCTTGGCTTGGGGTCTGCATCTTGACAACAGTTGTTTACTGTGAGTGGGTGAACCAGAATCTTTGGTCAACAATCTGTGCCCGTATTTGATAACATGCCTTTTTGTAAAAAGTATGGGTATAAGCAAATGGTAAAGAAATGATTTTGGAAATAGCTTTGTTGCTCTTCAGTCATGTCCAACTCTTTGTGACCCCATAGACTGAAGCACACCAAGCTTCCCTGTCCTATACTATCTCCTAGAGCTTGCTCAAATTCATGTCCATTAAGTCAGCAATGCCATCCAACCATCTCATCCTCTGTCATCCCCTTCTCCTCCTGCCTTCAATCTTTCCCAGAATCAGAGTCTTTTCCAATGAGTCTGCTCTTCGCATCAGATGGCCAAAGTATTGGAGCTTCAGCTTCAGCATCAGTCCTTCCAATAAATATTCAGGGTTGATTTCCTTTGTGATTGACTAGTATAATCTCCTTGCTGTCCAAGGGACTCTCGAGTCTTTTCCAAAATCACAGTTCAAAAGCATCGATTCTTTGGCACTCAGCCTTCTTTATGGTTCAACTCTCACATTTGTACATGAACACTGGAAAAACCAGAGCTTTGACTATACAGAATTTTGTCAGCAAAGTATTGCCTCTGCTTTTTAATATGTTGTCTAGGTTTTTCTTATCTTTTCTTCCAAGGAGCAAGTGTCTTAATTTAATGGCTGCAGTCACCATCTGCAGTGATTTTGGAACGCCCCCAAAATAAAATCTGTCACTGTTTCCTCTGTTTCCCCATCTATTTGCCATGAAGTTATGGGATCAGATGCCATGGCCTATTTTTTTGAATGTTGAGTTTTAAGCCAGCTTTTTCAATCTCCTTTTTCACTTTTGTCAAGAGGCTCTTTAGTTCCTCTTCACTTTCTGCCATTAGGGTGATGTCATCTGCATATCTCGGAGAAGGCAATGGCACCCCACTCCAGTACTCTTGCCTGGAAAATCCATGGATGGAGGAGCCTGGTAGGCTATAGTCCATGGGGTCGCTAAGAGTCGGACACAACTGAGCGACTTCCCTTTCACTTTTCACTTTCATACATTGGAGAAGGAAATGGCAACCCACTCCAGTGTTCTTGCCTGGAGAATCCCATGGATGGGGGAGCCTGGTGGGCTGCCGTCTATGGGGTCACACAGAGTCGGACACGACTGAAGAGACTTGGCAGCAGCAGTAGCAGCATCTGCATATTTGAGGTTATTGATATTTCTCCCCACAATCTTGATTCCAGCTTGTGCTTCATCCAGCCTGGCATTTCATATGAAGTACTCTGCATATAAGTTAAATAAGCAGGGTGACAATAATTAGGCTTGATGTACTTCTTTCCAATTTGGAACCAGTCTGTTGTTCATGACAGGTTCTAACTGTTGCTTCTTGACTTGCATTCAGTTTTCTCAGGAGGAAATTGCTTAGCAGCTGTGAATCTGGAGCCAGTGTGACTGCATGAGTCCTGGAAAGCTTTGTATGTATTGCACCAAAGTCTCTGGATGTGTTTGTACAGTTTTTATGACTGGGATCTGTCTTAATGTATGATTAAGCTCAGCCTTTCAGATCCTGCCAGATAATCTGATCATCACTTGATATCTTATATTGCCCCAATTAGGTGTCAGACCATCTTTTTGTCCTCACATCTAGTTCCTGGGCTTCTACTACCAAGCTAGGAGAATACCCACAACAATAAAGCTGACACCTACCTGACTCTGACCACACCCAGGGCCTGGACACTCAATGCCCAGGAATCCTCCCTATTAGTTGCTAGAATGCAGTTTCCTTTGGTAACACTTAGTTTCCAAAGAGTTCTTACTAGTTGATTTTATAAAGCCCTGGATCCAACCCACAATAGCAGATATCTCATTTATATCTTATACTGACTAGTAGGTTGTTATCTGCACCTAATATGGCATATGGTAATCAGGAAGGTGGGGTTTCCTTGGTTGTTCAGCTGCTAAAGGATCTGCCTGCAATGCAGAAGACACCAGCTTGATTCCTGGGTCGTGAAATCCCCTGGAGAAGGGATAGGCTTCCCACTCCAGTATTCTTGGGTTTCCCTGGTGGCTCAGATAGTAAAGAATCTGCCTGCAATGTAAGAGACCTGGGTTCAGTCCCTGGGTTGGGAAGATCCCCTGGAAGAGGGCATGGGAACCCACTCCATATTCTTGCCTGGAGAATCCCCATGAACAGAGGAGCCTGGTGGGCTACAGTCCATGGAGTTGCAAAGAGTTGGACATGACTGAGCAACTAAGCACAGCATAGCATAACAATCAAGCACAGCAAGGTACAACTTCATTTCCTATGCTCTTCCTCCTCTCTGTTGTTCTGATCTAGCCCCCATCTCACTGAGTATTCAGTTCCGAACAGAGAATGTATATAAGCCTTACTCAGTCATTTTCCACTTCATGTGCTCTGTTCTCCCATTATTTATACTTTGTCAGATTCTCTATACCCCCAGCTGATCATGAACCTGCCACCTTACCCATTATGGAGCTGCTTCATTCCTTGTGGATGTTCATGTTCACCAGTCTTTGATTTCTATTTTACTGAAATCCAGGCAAATACTGATAGAACAGAAGAGAGAAAAACATCTTAAGTCAGATCACCCACTATAGGGAGGTGGCCCCAATGATCTGAAGACTGTAACTTACATTTAACTTTCTCATGGCACCTCAGTATTCCCAACACAACAGTCACAGAGAGTAGATGAATCAAGTTCACTTAAACTTTTCACATATCTGGGGTCCCCAGTTAGATGGCATTAACAGTCATGTGTGACTGGATGCATGATTTATATTCCTCCTACCTTGAAAACAAGGAGACAAAAATGAATGAGAGCACCCATCTTATAGAAAAGCAAATTTCTTTTCTTTTTTTTTTTCTTTTTTTAAAATTTTATTTTATTTTTAAACTTTACATAACTGTATTAGTTTTGCCAAATATCAAAATGAATCTGCCACAGGTATACATGTGTTCCCCCTTTAGAAAGACTGTTTCAGCTAATAAATCAAAAATTCATGATTTAGTTAAGGAGCACAAAGGAAGTACACTAAAGAGAACTTTTCCCTTTGGCTTCTAATCCTGGAGTGCAGGGCTAGCTTGGGAGACATGCATGCCTCTGGGTAGGAGGCAAATTAGCAGAGGCTGCTCCTTTGTGCTGGTTGTACTTCATTTTTAAACTGTTTGCCCTTTCTGCATGCAGAGCCATGTCATGAAAGGAAGTGTTATTCAAAGAAGTAGAGCTCTATTCAGAGCATTATACACTTGTGTGGACCCTAAAAATTTTATTTACCATCCAGACTTGAATCAGGTTCAGCAATTTAAAATAATGGAAACAGTGATGACACAAATAGATTAGCTCTGGGTCACCCCACCTGTTTAGGAAGCTTCAGGACTCTTCCATACCAAAGAAGAAGCCTTCATGGCTGAGAAAATTATTTTCCCTGATAACATCAATTTTAGTTGGGTTGCCCAGCAGACTGAATGCTGCCTTTTTGGTTATTTATTTGGCTTATGCAGTGGTTCTTTAATGTTTGCAGCTTGTATGATGTTAGCCAGGCTCATGTTCTCCAGTTCCCCATAGATCCCACTATTACACAGAGCCATAAGACACTTTCTCAGGACAAGGGGGCATTTTATTTTATAATTTTTCATGCAAAGGGTTTGAATAAAATTAGTGTTTCCTTGGACATTATGAGAATATCTTGGGATCTATTTTAAAGGGGAATGAGATAACGGGATTAATACTTATTGAGCTGCTACTTTCTACCCTGTAGTTTATTTATATATTATTATTTCATTTAAAGGAGAAGGAAATGGCAACCCACTCCAGTGTTCTTGCCTGGAGGATCCCAGGGACGGGGGAGCCTGGTGGGCTGCCGTCTATGGGGTCGCACAGAGTTGGATACGACTGAAGCGACTTAGCAGCAGCAGCAGCACTTCACTTAAAACCCACAAAAATTTTTGAATAAGACCGTATCTTCCATTTTACAAATGAACAGACTAACATTGTACAAATAGCCCCCATATACTTAGCAGAATGTATATGGAGAATGACCTTTGAATCTTGTTTCTAGAATTTTCCTTTCTTCAGCCTCTGACTCATAGGGTTTATGGGATCCACAGACAGTTGCATGCAAGTCGTGTTAAGTGAAAATTGACATTAAATACCAATAATGTGAGAAATGAAAATATCATTTTGAAACTAGAACACAATACAATGGACTTTTTCTTCTTTTCTTGAACAAAACACTCACTGATTTCAAGGGTACTTTTGTGTTGATAAAAATCTGGAGATAATTTCCTAGCCCTTGATTATGAGTTAGGTGTGTGTGTGTGTATATATATATATATATATATGAAATCAAGGTTTCTATTTTTCACATATTCACAGTATAATGGGGTAGATGGTAATTCTGTTGCTTAATGCGGTTATGTTTTTATAGTGCACATGAATGCATGTTGAGTTTTGCAGTGGAAACATCTAAGGCTGACAGAAACCCTGGAAACTTGAATATTTACCTTTTATTATACTACCAATACTGCCATTTCAATCTTGCACAGAAAAGTATGTGTCAGGTATATATATATATATATATATGTGTGTGTGTGTGTGTGTGTGTATTCTTTGACATATATTCTATCCATCACTTATACTTTCTAAGGAGTTATGGAAATAGTAATGCACATAATAGAAACACTGGCATCATAAGATATGAAAAGTAGCAAGAGATAAATGGCTTTGTTATTGACCGAAGTAGAATAGAATGACCCCATGATTCAGATCTGATTGACTTAATGATCTCATTGTGTATGGGCAGCGTCAGAAGGCCATCGTAAAACAATCATTTGCCTTAAGAATGTTGTTATTTTTAAAAGGCATGATTCCAACCTTATCAGAATGTCAGAGCAGCAGTCCTGGCAACTGCACATGTTGACTGGCAGGAAACCCATCTGTAAGCCAGTGATATGAGAATCTGGCATCTGTGGAATGTGATTTTATTTTACTGAGAATAAAGAAGCTGTATCCTCGGAAATTATGAGCACTGAATTTGTTAGGGGATTGTGATTGTTATACCTTTTTTCTTAATTAGTTTCTACCAGAGCTAAGAAAGGATCAAATCTGTTCCCTGTAATTCAGATGAAGAGAATTGGTGGCTAGGGCCTGACAAAAGCATTCAAAACAAGATTCTTAACCTTTTTGATACCAAAGCTCCCTTTGCAGGCAGTTGAAGCTTGTGGATGTCTTCTCAGTATTTATTATTATTATTATTATTATAGATAAGTGCTTTATCATGTTGCATTAGTTTCTGCTGCACATTGTGAATCAGCCATATGTACGCATATATTCTGCCCCTCTTGAGCCTCCCTCCCACACCCCTCCATCCCACTCATCTTGGTCATCACAGAGCACCGAGTTGAGCTCCCTGAGCCATACAGCAGCTTCCTGCTAGCTATCTCTTTTACACATGGTAGTGTATCTATGTCAATGCTGGTCTCTCAACTCATCTCCCTCTCTCCCTCCGCACCCTGTGTTCACAGTCCATTCTTCATGTCTGTGCCTCTGTTCCTTCCCTGCAAATAGGTTCATCAGATTCTGTATATATGTGTTAATATGTGATGTCTTTCTCTGACTCACGTCACTCTGTAAGACAAGCTCTAGGTTAATCCACATCACTTCAACTGACTCAGTAAGCTTGGAATGGATTGAAGAGGTAAATTTAATACTGGACACTGTGAAACTCTTAGACTAAAATACAGGAAAAACACTCTGACATAAATCTCAGCAAGATCTTTTTTGACCTACCTCCTAAAATAATGAAAACAAAAAAAAGAAGAAAAAATTTGGAACTAATTAAACTTAAAAGCTTTGTACTGCAAAGAAAACCATAAATGAAATGAAAAGACAAACTTTGGGATTGGAGAAAATACTTTCAAATGAAGCAACAGACAAAGGATTAATATCCAAAATATAGAAATAGCTTATGGAATGCAATATAAAAAAATCCAATCAAAAAGTGAATGGAAGACATAAACATACATCTCTCTAAAGAAGACATACAGATAGCCAAGAGGCACATGAAAAGATGCTCAACATCACTATTAGAGAAATGCAAATCAAAACTACACTGAGGTATCACCTAATACAAACCAAAATGACCATCATCAAAAAATCTACAGACAATAAATGCTGGAGAGGGTGTAGAGAAAAGGGAACACTCTTATACTGTTGGTGGGAATGCAAATTGGTACAACCACTGGGGGAAACAGCATGAAGGTTCCTTAAAAAACTAAACATAGGACTACCCTGATGGTGATGGTTTAGTCACTAAGTCCTGTCCAAGTCTTGTGACTCCATGGACTGTGGCCCACCAGGCTCCTCTGTCCTTGGGATTTCTCAGGCAAGAATACTGGAGTAGGTTGCCATTTCTTTCTACAGGAACTACCATGTGATCCAGCAATCACACTACTGGGCATATACTCTGAGAAAACCATAACTCAAAAAAGACACATGTACCCCAGTGTTCATTGTAGCACTATTTACAATAGCCAGGACATGGAAACAGCCTAGATGTCCTTCAACAGATGAATGGATAAAGAAAATGTGGTACATATATATAGTGGAATATTAGTCAGCCATAAAAAGTGAACAAAATTGCATTCTCAGTAGGTTTTCAGTTCAGCTCAGTTCAGTCACTCAGTCGACTGAACTGTGTCGTGTCCAACTCTTTGCGACCCCATGAATCACAGCATTCCAGGTCTCCCTGTCCATCACCAACTACCGGAGTTCACTTAAACTTACATCCATCGAGTTGGTGATGCCATCCAGCCATCTCATCCTCTGTCGTCCCCTTCTCCTCCTGCCCCCAATCCCTCCCAGCATCAGAGTCTTTTCCAATGAGTCAACTCTTCACATGAGGTGGCCCAAGTACTGGAGTTTCAGCTTTAGCATCATTCCTTCCAAAGAACACCCAGGGCTGACCTTCTTTAGAATCAACTGGTTGGATCTCCTTGCAGTCCAAGGGACTCTCAAGAGTCTTCTCCAGCACCACAGTTCAAAAGCATCAATTCTTCAGCACTCAGCCTTCTTCACAGTCCAACTCTCGCATCCATACATGACCACTGGAAAAACCATAGCCTTGACTAGACGGACCTTTGTTGTCAAAGAAATGTCTCTGCTTTTGAATATGCTATCTAGGTTGGTCATAACTTTTCTTCCAAGGAGTAAGTGTCTTTTAATTTCATGGCTGCAGTCACCATCTGCAGTGATTTTGGAGCCCCAAAAAATAAAGTCTGACACTGTTTCCACTGTTTCCCCATCTATTTCCCATGAAGTGATGGGATCAGGTGCCATGATCTTCGTTTTCTGAAAGTTGAGCTTTAACCCAAACCTTTCTTTCTCCACTTTCACTTTCATCAAGAGGCTTTTTAGTTCCTCTTCACTTTCTGCCATAAGGGTGGTGTCATCTGCATATCTGAGGTTATTGATATTTCTCCCAACAATCTTGATTCCAGCTTGTGCTTCTTCCAGCCCAGCATTTCTCATGATGTACTCTGCATATAAGTTAAATAAGCAGGGTGACAATATACAGCCTTGTTGTACTCCTTTTCCTATTTGGAACCAGTCTGTTGTTCCATGTCCAGTTCTAACTGTTGCTTCCTGACCTGCATATAGGTTTTTCAAGTGACAGGTCAGGTGGTCTGGTATTCCCACCTCTTTCAGAATTTTCCACAGTTTATTGTGATCCACACAGTCAAAGGCTTTGGTATAGTCAATAAAACAGAAATGGTTGTTTTTCTGGAACTCTCTTGCTTTTTCCATGATCCAGCGGATGTTGGCAATTTGATCTCTGGTTCCTCTGCCTTTTCTAAAACCAGCTTGAACATCTGGAAGTTCACGGTTCACGTATTGCTGAAGCCTGGCTTGGAGAATTTATAAGGAAAATCAACAGTTGTGAAACTATAATAAGTTTTTGTGCTGAAAAAATATATATGTTCTTTGATTAATGAAGGTTTGATGACTATTAATGCTATTTTCAGAGAAGGCTATGGCAACCCACTCCAGTACTCTTGCCTGGAAAATCCCATGGACAGAGGAGCCTGGTAGGCTGCAGTCCATGGGGTCGCTAAGAGTCAGACACTACTGAGTGACTTCACTTTCACTTTTCACTTGCATGCATTGGAGAAGGCAATGGCAACCCACTCCAGTGTTCTTGCGTGGAGAATTCCAGGGACGGGGCAGCCTGATGGGCTGCCATCTGTGGGATCACACAGAGTCGGACACAACTGAAGTGACTTAGCAGCAATGCTATTTTAAGATCTGAGAGAATAGTAATATGTAATATGTAAAGATAGTGATTTCTATTAGTGATAAACTCATAGGCAATTCTAATACTACTGAAATTTGTTACCTACATATTTTCATAATCAAGGGGAATTCTCAATTTCAGTTAAGGGCCCTGAAAAATCCAACTTTTTCCCTTACATGTTTGCAAACCTTGATTTCCATCATTCTGTAGAGTCTGAATACAACAGTTTAAGGAACCTGCTTCAGAACGGTCAAGGAGGGAGCAAAGGGATGGGGCCTGCCACAATTAAGTCCATTTGGTGGATTTTTGAAGGTAAAAGTAAGAGGGCTCACTTGTATTCCTCAGTAGCATTTATAAAATAAGGACAGAGGCATCACTGTTCTTGATGCCTCTGTAGAAGTGCCTTTCAGGATCTAATACTGACTGTTATGAAGAAACATTTAAGTGAAGTGATTCTGATTGTTTCACTTCAGTTCTTAAGAAGGTTGAATTTTAGAAAAAGTAATTTCTATCATTTTTAATAAACATCATATCTGACACTCTTCTAATTAAAACATTTTTGCTACTCATAGAGTCTATCTGCATACATTGATAGAAAAGCATCTGGAATGTTGTTCACCAATAGCTGGTAATGATTATTGCTGAGTGGAGATTTGGAGATTTATTTTTGTCTCTGTGAGTGGATTCAGTGCATTAGTTAAACATTCAGTGTTGAAGGGAAGAAGGTATATGAAAACAGCTTTAAATGGAAAGGGGAGTTGGAAGTGCATTCATGTGCAGAAGAAAAGCAGCAATAGAGGGAGAGATATCAGAATCACAAGTAGTGGAACAAATGTTGACAGCCAGGAGAGCAATGTTGTCAAGAGAATGGATGTTAAAAGGAGACACGACAATTATTTCTTGAGGTAAGATCTAAAGCAGTATTGTCTTAAGAGTCAGAAGCTGGTGCCTTGGACTCTATGCTTGAGAGTCCTATTTGGCTTTCCTTAGGCTACACCTCTTTCTGCAGAGCCAGGAGTTCATCGGGTCAAGGGACATGCCACCTGAGCTTCTGCATAGAGCTACCTGACCATGCTCCATTTTCTCAGGACCTGGAAAGGCCGTGAGCTGAGCCCAGGGTTTACATGGACTTTTTTCTCAGGTCTTTCATCGTAAGATGGGCCCCATCACTGGTGTATACATGTCTATGCTTGAGAGGCAGCCAAGAGATTTTTGTTTTCAGGGTGTGTGGATGAACAGTAGGTTGAGTATCCAGCAGTGCATGCGCAAAACTACTTGAAGTTCAGGTTGGAGCTGTGGATGAGAAGTGGAACAAGGCAGGCTACGGGTTAATGGAAAAGAACAAGGCTTAGGGTGGGAACATGGGGTCTCTGGGCTACTGTCCTCCTGCTGCCAGATTCCGTTAAAACACCTGGAGTAGTCAGCATCTCTTAAATTTCAACTTCTATATTTCAACTTGGCCTACTGAATCATTACATTTTGTATAATTGTTCGGGTAGGAGAGTAGAGGGCTTCCCAGGTGGCACTAGTGGTAAAGAAACTGCCTACAATGCAGGAGACTCAAGAAGAGCAGGTTCAATCCCTGGATCAGGAAGACCCCCTGGAGGAGAGTATGGCAACCCACTCCAGTATTCTTGCCTGGAGTATCCCATAGACCGAGGAGCCTGGCAAGCTACAGTCCTTAGAGTTGCAAAGAGTTGGACATGACTGAAGTGACTTAGCATGCTCACAGGAGAATAGAACATATTTATTTTGGTAATTTATTAGATTAATATATATCTTTTAAATATTTTAAATAGGTGAAATTGTTCTCCATTTCTACTTCTGCCCAAGGTCCACAAATGTTGTCATGATCTAGGCTATGTGTGAAAGACAAAGTCTCTGAGGAGAGAAGAATTCATGTTAGATGGGTCAATGTGCTCCATAATTATGGAGTTGAGCTTTTCTGGGTATGGTGAGAATAGTGGGATAGGCATCGGCTAATGGGAATTCACTGGGGACAGACATGCACGTAATCGAGGACCAGAAGGAGCAATCAGAGTGAATGTGTGAGGCAATGTGTACCTTCTTGCTCCTCTGGTGACATTCAGGGGCGCAGTGCAGTTACTCAGACCCATTCGTTTATCTGTCTATTCAGCAAATGTTTACTGAAAACCCACAGATGACATCTATTGTTCTAAATACTGGGGATAGATAACTTCATGAACACAATTGATAGAGCCTTGCTTTCCTGAAGTTAAGGTCTGCTGTTTTCAGAATCATTAGGAGCAACAGGGCTTCCCATGTGGCTCAACTGGTAAAGAATCTGCCTTCAAAGTTAGGAGCAACATAACTTCTCAATGAGCTACATAATAAGAACAGAAATCAAAATATATGTATGTCTGACTCAGTAAATCATCACTGTATGTAAAAATTACAGTCAACTAGCAGTGTCATAGGAGAAGGCAATGGCACCCCACTCCAGTACTCTTGCCTGGAGAATCCCAGGGACGGGGGAGCCTGGAAGGCAGCAGTCCATGGGGTCGCTGAGGGTAGGACACGACTGAGCGACTTCACTTTCACTTTTCACCTTGATGCTTTGGGGAAGGAAATGGCAACCCCTCCAGTGTTCTTGCCTGGAGAATCCCAGGGACGGGGAGCCTGGTGGGCTGCCGTCTATGGGGTCGCACAGAGTCGGACACGACTGAAGTGACTCAGCAGCAGCAGCAGCAGTGTCATAAGTGTTAAACACTGCTTAGCAGTACAGAGATACAGCTGCCAAGTTACTATGTCTTTTAAAAAGCATTTAACCCAAGCTATCTTTGAGCTTTTTGCCTTCCACAGTTTTGTCTCTTTTCTTTCAGGATTAACAGAGAAGCATGTTGAAGAAAATTCTCCCACACATTTTCCACTGTTGGCTTAATGACTAGCATTCATCTCACAATCCAGCTGTCTGCTAAGTGCTTGGATGTGCTGTTCTGCTTGCTCACTTGTAAAAAGGCAAACTTATATCTTGCCTGTTTTCCCCTTTGATGTCCAATTATTCACATTCCAAACACAAATGTGAGAGACATCAGAGCCCTCAGAAATTCCCGATGGAATTCCTGCTGTGGGATAACTGGGGTGGCTTGTCTTTACTTGTTTGTGTCATAGTGGCATGATGATGATAATGTTGAATTTGTGTGCTTCACTGACTTCTCAGATGGCACTTTTCAAACAGAATCTATTATCACGTGCAATTAAATCAAAGAGTGACAGGAAAAAGTTTTTAAACAATTTTTTTGAATTTTAAAATGTTTAGAAAGAAGCTGGAATTTGACACTAGTTTCAGCATCTCCATTTTCTTTTTTGTAAGATAAGGGTATAATATCTATGCTATAGACATTTTTTTTTTTTGGTGAAGATTAAAATAAGTGATGTATTTAATGAACTTAGTATGTTGTTCTATTGATACTACTTAATACAGTATATATGTTACAATTAGCACTGTTATTGAAGCAAAATATTTTATTGAGCATTTACCACTTGACTGTGTTATATCTGACAATATAATATCAGACAAGGGCTCTCATCTTATTGACCTTACATATAGCAATTACATGTAGCAATTTGAATGTTATTGTTTTTAGTATTATGTTGAGATGATATTCTCCAGTATTTCTATCTTTTAATTCTTTGCTCCTAATTCAAAAATTGAAAGATATTATTGGAGTGACCCCTTTATCTTTAATAAATCTGACATCTTTAATCATTTATTAAAGATTTAATAAATCTTTAATAAATGTTTTTCAAATAAATAATTACTATAGCTGTGGAGTGAATTTTAAAAAGCCAGAAAGTATAATAACTACCTACATTAGTGAGGGCAGAAGTATATAGGTCTCAATTAGAGTTTAAGTGGAAATTGTTCTCAGATTACTGTCATAAAAGGCTGAAGTAGGAAATACAGAGAGAGGCCATGCAGGTTGTTAGAAAAGAAGGCAAGTCTCCTGGAATTGTACTTATTTTTGAACTAAGAGTGGCAATTCTTCTGGGTCATTTAAAAACATTTATTTGTTTTTAAAATTTTTTCCCCATCTTTGTTGAGATAAAACTGACATATAACATTGTATGTTTAAGGTGTACAATCTGTTGGATTTGGTACACTTACATATTGCAAAATGATTACCACTATAGTGTTAGCTCACACCCTCATCGCCTTGAATGATTATGATTTTTTGTTGTTGTGGGAATGTTTAAGATTTACTTTCTTAACAACTTTCAAGTATATGCTACATTATATTCACAATTATATTGCATTAGTTCATCAAAACTCAGCCATCTTACAAGTGAAAGTGTTTACGCTTTAACCAACATCTTCCCCGTTTTCCCACCTCCTGGACTCTGGTAATCA
Organism: Bubalus kerabau; assembly: GCF_029407905.1. Taxonomy (NCBI): domain Eukaryota; kingdom Metazoa; phylum Chordata; class Mammalia; order Artiodactyla; family Bovidae; genus Bubalus; species Bubalus kerabau. Next base: position 2,141,363 of record NC_073635.1, on the reverse strand, counting down.
CCATTCTACTCTTTGTTTCTGTCAGTTTGCCTTAAAGATTCCACATATAAGTGATACACAGCCTTTCTTTGTCTGACTTATTTTATTTAGCACAATGTCCTTAAGGACTATCTTTGTTGTTGCAAATGACAGTAATTCCTTCTTTTTCTCATGGTTGAGCAATATGACATTGTGTGTATATGTGTATATACACATGGAGAAGGAAATGGCACCCCACTCCAGTGTTCTTGCCTGGAGAATCCCAGGGACGGGGGAGCCTGGTAGGCTGCAGTCCATGGGGTCGCTGGGAGTCGGACATGACTGAGCGACTTCCCTTTCACTTTTCACTTTCATGCATTGGAGAAGGAAATGGCAACTCACTCCAGTGTTCCTGCCTGGAGAATCCCAGGGACGGGGGAGCCTGGTAGTCTGCAGTCCATGGGGTCGCTGGGAGTCGGACATGACTGAGCGACTTCCCTTTCACTTTTCACTTTCATGCATTGGAGAAGGAAATGGCAACTCACTCCAGTGTTCCTGCCTGGAGAATCCCAGGGATGGGGAGCCTGGTGGGCTGCCGTCTCTGGGGTCACACAGAGTCAGACACGACTGAAGCGACTTAGCAGCAGCAGCATCTACACATAGATACATATCATATCTTCTTTATCCATTCATCTGTTGACATATACTTAGGTTGTTTCCATATCTTGGCTATTGTGAATAATGATGCAATGAATACAAAGGTACAGATATCTCTTTGAGATTTTTTGTTTCCTTTGGGTTTACATCAAGAAACGAATTGGTTGATCATGTGGTAGGTCTTTTTTTTTTTTTTCTGGAAACTCCACACTATTTTCTAGAGCAGCTGCACCAATTTACATTCTTACCAATAATACACAAACATTCCTTTTTATCCACATCCTTGCCAACACTTATTTCTTCTTTTTGATGATAGTTATTCTACTAGATAGTTATTCTGCTATCTCATTATGGTTTTGCTTTGCATTTCCCTGATGAAATGATGCTGAGCATCTTTTCATGTACCAAAGGTCATTTGTATGTCTTTTTGGGAAAAATGTCTGTTCAGATTCTTTCTCCATTAAACTGGCTTTGAAATGTTTTAAAAGACAAGTTCCCTTTTTATGTATGGGTCTATTTCTGGTCTCTATTTTGTGTTATTGATCTATATGCCAATTTGAATATCCATACTACATATTATAATAAGTATTAAAATCAGAAAGTGTTAGCCTTCCAAAATTGTTTTTCTTTTTACAAAATTATTTAGACCATTTTAGGTCCTTTGCATTTGTATATGAATTTGAGAGTCAGTTACTAATTTATCTTTAAAGATCTGCTGTGTTTTGGAAAAAAATGCATTGAATTTTTGCAAATAGGCCCAATATTGATCTTTTCGGAAGCAACTGATGTCTTAGTGGTACTGACCATTTTGACCCATAAACATGATATCTATGTCTATTTATTTGGGTCTTCTTTAATGTCACTCAACAATGTCTTGCAGTTTTAGTGTGTTAGCTTTGTTTATCTTTTGTTAGATTTGTTCCTAAATATTTAATAATTCTTGTGCCATTGTAAGCATTTTTGTTTTTAGCTTCAATTTCTGATTATTTTGTTATTATATAGTAATACAATTGATATTTGTATTCTTCAGACTTATAAACCCACTTAATAATTATAGGAACTTTATATAGACTCTGTAAAGTTTATAATCCTTATGTAGACAACCATGTTGTCTTAGAAAAATGATAGTTTTACTTCTTCTTTTCCTATCTGAATGATTTTTGTTTTGTTTTACTTGTCTTATTGCATTGACTAGAACCGCAAATATAATGTAGAATAGAGTTCAGAGAGCTGACATCTTTGTTGTGCTTCTGGTATTAGAAGGAAAAACAATCAATCTTCCACAATTAAGTTTGATGTTAGATGTAGATTCTTTGTAGATGTGTTGAATACTTTATGAGAATGATGGTGTTCAACTATATTCAGAGATTTCTAAGCTTTTAACAAGAATGGATGTTTGTTTCTGTCAAATACTTTTTTCTTCATATACTGATATAATCATATATATATATATATATATATATATATATATACACACACACACATTTCTTTTAAAACTTGTTATTTTGATGAATTACAGTGGTTTATTTTTGCAATTTGAAAAAACCTTGCCATCTGGGATGAACTCTGCTTGTTTATGATGTGCTATTATTTTTATATATTTTTAGATTCAATTTACTAAAACTTTATTTAGAATTTTTACATATAAGCTTATGAGGGAAATTGACAATTTTTGGTATCTTTACTTGTTTGGGTATCTGGATAATGCTGGTCTCATGGACTAAGAGAGGAATAACTCTCTTCTCTTCAATTTTCTGAGAGAATATATATTTATATATATGTATATATGTATATTTCTTCCTTACATATTTAGTAGACTTCATTAGTGAAGTCATGTGAGTAGAATCTTTCCTTAGTGGGACAGATTTTAAGCATAAAGTAAACTTCTTTATTAGACATAGAACTACTTTGGTTATCTTTTTCTTCCTGAGACTTATTTGTGTCTTTTAAGAATTGTATTCCTTCCAAAATTGCCAATTTATCAGAATAAAATTCTTAGTATTATTCTCTTATAATCCTTTTTATATCAGTTGAATCTGATATTGTGCTGTTTTATTCTTATTGACAACTTGCGTCTTCTCTCTTTTTTACTGATCAAGTTGGCTAAAGATTTATCCACTTATTGATCTTCTAGGGCTTTGCTGGTGGCTCAGATGGTAAAGAATATGCCTGCAATGCAGGAGACCTGTGTTTAATCCCTGTCTCAGGAAGATCCCCTGAAGAAGGAAATGGCAACCCACTCCAGTAGTCTTGCCTCAAGATTTCCACAGAGGAGCCTGGTGGGTTACAGTCCATGGTGTTGAAAAGAGTCAGACATGACTGAGCAACTAATACACACATATTGATCTTCTTAATAATGTTGTCAGTTTTTATTTCATTGATTATTCTTGATTGTTTTACAATTTCACTGTTTAAAATTATGACATTTGTAGTTTCTGTTGTTCTTCTTTTGGGCTTACTTTGCTCTTTTTCTAGTTTCTTAAGGTGAAAGTTGAGGTCATTGATTTAAGACTTTTAATTTTTTTCTAATATAGACATTCAAAGCTATGAATTTCCCTCTAATTCCTGTTTCATCAGCATTCCTTACATTTTGATATGTTTTAAAATTTTTCATTTATTTCAAGCCACTTTTCTCTTTTTTCTTTGATGTATGAAAAAATTTCAGAAAGATAAGTTTTAACTCTTCTCTATATGTTTGATAGAATTTGTCTTTGAAGTCATTTTGTCCTGGACTTTTGTTTTTTGGGAGTTTTACAATCACTGTTTCAATTTCAGTACTTGCGATTAGTCTGTTCATATTTTCTATTTCTTCTTGGGCTCAGTCTTCTAAGGTTGTACCTTTCCAAGGATTTATCCATTTATTCTAGGTGGTCCATTTTGTTAGATATAGTCTCTATAATCCAGAGCCCACTGAAATTATTAATAGTTGCTTATGGTAGTCTCCTTTGAGTCCATGTAGCTCTGCCTCATCTGTTGTAGCTTCTCCTTTTTCATTTCTAGTTTCATTGGTTTGAGTCTTCTCCTTTTTTTTTTCTTGATGAGTCTGGCTAATGGTTTTTCAATTTTGTTTATCTTCTCAATGAACCAGCTTATAGTTTTGTTGATATTTTCTATTGTCTCCTTCATTTCTTTTTCATGTATTTCTGCTCTGATCTTTATGATATCACTTTTTCTACTAACTTTGGGTTTTGTTTTGTTTGGAGAAGGAAATGGCAACCCACTCCAGTACTCTTGCCTGGAAAATCCCATGGACGGAGGAGCCTGGTAGGCTAGAGTCCATGGGGTTTTAAAGAGTTGGACATGACTGAGTGACTTCACTTCTTTTTCTGTTTTGTTTATTCTTCTTTCTCTAGTTGCTTTATGTGTAAGATTAGGTTGTTTATTTGTGACTTTTTGTTTCCTAGGGTAAGGTTGTATTGCTATAAACTATCCTCTTGGAACTGTTTTTGCAGCATACCATATGTTTTGGATTGTTGTGTATTCATTGTCATTTGTCTCCAGATATTTTTTGATTTCTTCTGATATCTTCAATGTCCTATTGGTTGTTTAGCACCAAGGTTTAGCCTCCTCATGTTTGTGCTTTTTACAGCTTATTTTCCTATAATAGATTTCTAATCTCATAGCATTGTGATTAGAAAAGATGCTTGATATGATTTCAAGTTTCTTAAGTTTACCAAGGCTTGATTTGTGGCTCAAGATATGACCTATTCTGGAGAATGTTCCAGGTACACTTAGGGAGAATGTGTATTCTGCTGCTTTTGGGTGGAATGCTCTGTAAATATTAATTAAGTTCATTTGGTCCAATGTGTCATTTAAGGCATGATTTCATCTTTTATGGCTGTTAACATTTGTTTTATATATTGATATTGTAGTGACAAAAGCCTGCTCTGGATATTAAACAAAGCCTCTGCTTTGCTCTGTGGTCATCATTGCCATGTCAGGGGCAGGGTCTGCTCCCTAGTTGTTGGAATAGAGGCCCCCAGATCTGTTTCTGAGCTGTGTTATTGATCTGAGGTGAAAGCTATCCAGGATTTGAACACTCTACTGGGAAAGAAGCCACTGAGTATTTATCCTCTGGAGCTATTTACCTGTAGGTATTCTCTGTTGTGTCACTTTTTACCATTGTATGAACATTTATTGTTGGTAATTCTCTTGGTCCCACCTTAACCATGGGTATGCTGGTAATTGTTCCTGGTGTCTGTCAGGTGTTTTCACCAGGCCACCACAGAGCTACTGAAATCAGGTGCTGAGATTGTAATAATCATGGATCTGAACCCTTTGTGGGTACTATGGAGAAGCTGAGACTCTGGCCTGGCCAAACATCCATATATATGTGCTTACAAAGCCTACAGTTGCTAAAGCTAGACCTGTTTTGGCTGTGAGAGAACTTGTTATCTGTTCAGTTATTCTGTTGGTGCTGTGTTTACAAAACAAGTTGGAGGGGTGTCAATCTGCAATTTCTGCAGCTACAAGGAGTTATTTTAGCTGTTTTTCCTTAGTTTCATGGCTACTGTCACTCAACTGTGGCTTCAGCCCCACCTCTGCATTCCAGCATCTAGTCCTCATCTACACCAGCAGACTTTTCTCAGGTATGGCATAGAGGGCTGTTAAGGACCATCTGTGTAGGTCTCGGTCTCACTCTGTCCTGCCTGCCACAGATCAGTTGCTATATTCTCTGATAGTCCATGAAGCTCCCCTTCTGTCCCAACTTAGCCCTCTACTGGTGAGGGGACTGCTATGGATTCGGGAAGCTTTTCTCTCCTTCAGCTCTCCCCCAGAGTTCAGGTCCCATCTTGCTTTCGCTCCTCTTCCTCTTCCCTTCTCTCTTTCATCCTATTCAGTTATATGGGAATCTTTTTTTGTCCTTTTAGGTGTCCAAAGTCCTTGTTAGTCTTCAGCAGGTCCTCTGTGAGAACTGTTCCTTTGCAGATGTATTCTTGATGCATTTGTGGGGAGAGAGGAACTCCACATCCTCCTACTCCTCTGCCACCTTGACTCCTCTAAGTTGATTAATTATATATATATATGTTTGTGTGTATATGTGTGTGAGTGCATTTGCTAAGTCACTTCAGTCATGTCTGACTCTTTGTGCGACCATATGGCCTATAGCCTGCAAGGCTACTCTGTCTATGGGATTCTTCAGGCAAGAATACTGGATAGGTTGCCATCCCTTTCTCCAAGGGATCTTCCCCACCCAGGGATCAAACCCAGGTCTCCTGCATTACAGACAGATTCTTTACTAGTGGTTACCAGTGTGAAGAAGGATGGGAGGAAGAATAAGATAAGAGTAAGAGATTAAGAGGTACAAAATATTAGGCATAGAATAAATTAGCTACAAGGATATATAGTACAAAGCATGGAATACAGTCAACATTTTATAGCAACTATACATGGAATATAACATTTAAAAATTGTGACTTCAACATATCCTACAACAAACTATACCTAAATAAAAGAAAACAATGTTTTTTTTTCTTTTATTTAGGTATATGTAGTTAGTTTTTGCATAAATGGAATATAACATTTAAAAGTTGTGACTCTGTACATCAAGCTATACTTAAATGAAAGAAAACATTTGAAAGAAAACAAATGTTTTCTTTCATTTAAGTATAGCTTGACATACAAATTATATAAGTTTCAAACTGACAATTTTAAAGGTTATTTTCTATTTATAGTTGCTGTAAAATTTTGACTGTATTACCTGTGTTGTACTATATATCCTTGTATCAAATTAATTTTTTGCCTAACAGTTTGTGCCTCTTAATCCCTTTTGCCTTTTCATTCTGTTCTTTGCAAAGAAATAGAGGAAAACAATAGCAAGGGGAAAGACTGGAGATCTCTTCAAGAAAATTAGAGATACAAAGGGAACGTTTCATGCAAAGATGGGCACAATAAAGGACAAAACTGGTATGGATCTAACAGAAGCAGAAGATATTAAGAAGAAGTGGCAAGAATAACAGAAAAACTATACAAAAAAGAACTTAATGTCCCCAATAACCACGATGGTGTGATCACTCACCTAGATGAGACATCCTGGAATATGAAGTCAAGTGGGACTTAGGGAGCATCACTATGAACAAAGCTAGTGGGGGTGATGGAATTCTAGTTGAGCTATTTCAAATCCCAAAAGATGATGCTGTGAAAGTGCTGCATTCAATATGCCAGCAAATTTGGAAAACTCAGCAGTGGCCACAGGACTGGAAAAGGTCAGTTTTCATTCCAATCTCAAAGAAAAGCCATGCCAAAGAATGTTCCAACTACTGCACAATTGCACTCATCTCACATGCTAGGAAAGTAATGCTCAAAATTCTCCATGCCAAACTTCAACAGTACATGAACCAAGAACTTCCAGATTTTCAAGCTGAATTTAGAAAAGACAGAGGAACCAGAGATCAAATTGCCAACATCCATTGGATCATTGAAAACACAAGAGAATTCCAGAAAATAACATCTACTTCTGCTTTATTGACTATGCCAAAACCTTTGACTGTGTGGATCACAACAAGCTGTGGAAAATTCTTAAAGAGGTGGGAATACCAGACAACTTTACCTGCCTCCTGAGGAAGCTGTGTGCAGGTCAAGAAGCAACAGTTAAAACCAGACATGGGGCAAATTGGAAAAGGAGCACTTCAAGGCTGTATATCATCACCCTATTTATTTAACTTCTCTGCAGAGTATATCATGAAAAATGCTGGCCTGGGTGAAACACAAGCTGGAATCAAGTTTTCCAGGAGAAATATCAATAACCTCAGATACACAGATGACAGCACTCTTACAGCAGAAAGTGAAGAAGAACTAAAGAGCCTCTTGATGAAAGTGAAAGAGGAGAGTGAAAAGCTGGCTTAAAACTCAACATTCAAAGAACGAAGATCATGGCATCTGGTCCCATCACTTCATAGCAAATAGATGGGGAAACAATGGAAACAGTGACAGACTTTACTTTTTTGGGCTCCAGAATCACTGCAGATGGTAACTGCAGCCATGAAAGAAAAGCTCTACCAACATAGACAGCATATTAAAAAGCAGAGACTACTTTGCCTACAAAGGTCCTTACAGTCAAAGCTATGGTTTTTCCTGTGGTCATGTATGGATGTGAGATTTGCACTATAAAGAAAACTGAGTCCCAAAGAACTGATGCTTTTGAACTGTGGTGATGGAGAAGACCCTTGAGAGTCCCTTGGACTGCAGGGAGATCAAACCAGTCAAACCTAAAGGAAATTAGTCTTGAATATTCATTGGAAGGACTGATGATGAAGCTGAAACTCCAATAGTTTGCCCACCTGATGTGAAGAACTGACTCACTTGAAAAAGACCCTGATGCTGGGTAAGAGTGAAGGCAGAAGGAGAAGGGGACGACAGGATGAGATGGTTGGATGGCATCACCGACTTGATGGACTTGAGTTTAAGCAAGCTATGGGAGTTGATGATGGACAGGGAAGCTGTCGTGCTGCACTCCATGGGGTTGCAAATAGTCAGACATGACTGAGTGACTGAACTGAACTTTATCTCTTACTCTTATCTTGTTCCTCCTTCTTTCCTTACGTTTGTTTAAAACAAACTTTGTAGGCAAAGTAGTCTCTGCTTTTTAATATGCTGTCTATGTTGGTAGAGCTTTTCTTTCATGGCTGCAGTTACCATCTGCAGTGATTCTAGAGCCCAAAAAAGTAAAGTCTGTCACTGTTTCCATTGTTTCCCCATCTATTTGCTATGAAGTGATGGGACCAGATGCCATGATCTTCATTCTTTGGATGTTGAGTTTTAAACATTAAACGTTTGTTTCCTTACGTTTCCTTATGTCTTGTTCCTCCTTCTTTTCCTTATGTTTATCTTGTTCCTCCTTCTTTCCTTTTCTCCACTGGTAACCACTAGTTTGTACTCTATATCTATGAGCACACACTGTATGAGTGTGTTTCTTTTTTGTTATATTTGCTACTTTTAATTTTTAGATTCCACATATAAGTGATATCATATACTATTGATCTTTCTCTGATTTATTTCACTTAGAATAATCTCTCAGTCCATCCATATTGTTGCAAATGGCTTAGCACACACACATGCATGTATATATATATATACACACACACACACACACACACACACACACACACATATGCACATGACAAGATTTGATCCTTTTTTAATGACTAGGTAGTATTCCACTGTGTATGTGTATGTGAGATATATATGTGTGTATATGTATATATATGTATTTATATCACATTTTCTTTATCCATTCATCTGTTGATCGAAACTGGTTGCTTCCATATATTGACAATTGTAAATAACACTGTTATGAACATTGGAGTGAGTTTATCTTTTTTTTCTGTTTTTCTTCCTTCTTTTTTCCTCAGATAAATACCCAGGAGTGGAATTGCTGGTCATATGGTAGTTCTATTCTTAGATTTTTGAGAAACCTCTGTACTGTTTTACACAGTGGTAACACCAACTTTCATTCCCTTCAAGAATGTATAAGGGTTCCCCTTTCCCCACATCCTCACCACTATTTGTTACTTGTGATTTTTTTGATTAATAATGTATTTTATATCTTCTCTGTCTTCACTGATATTTTTGTCAATTCTTTTTTTTTAATCAATTTTTGAGAGAGGATAATTGAAATCTCTGATTATAGTTGTAGGTTTGTCTCTTGTCCTTGGAGTTGTATCATGCATTTTACAGTTTCATTATTTGGCCCATAAATGTTTAGAACTCATATGACATTTAAAAAATTATTATTATGAAGTAAACTTCTTTATCCCTGGCAATGTTTTTTGCTTTAACATTTACTTTGACATTGATGCTGTCACTCTAGGTTTTATTTTGTACTAGTGTTAGCATGTGCAACTTTTTCTATCCTGTTATTGTCAAGGAATTTGTGTTTTTATAATAAAATGAGTTTTCTCTAGGCAACATACGGTATGGTATTGCTTTTTCATTCAATCTGCAAAGCTGTGTCTTCTAATTAGGCTATTTAGATCCTTTAAATTTAATATAATAACTGAGCGTTAATCAACTTTTTATTCCTTTTCTGTTAACATCTGTTTGTTCCTTCCTTTCTCTTTTTCTGCATTCTCCTTGAATTGAATTTTTAAAGATTCTGTTCTATCTCATTTGTTAACTTATTAGTTCAAAGTTTTTGTTGTGCTATTTCAGTGTTTAAAGTTTATAGAATACATCTTGAACTTATAGTCTAACTTCAAATAATGTTATGTTACTTGTTTTATAGAAAAACCCTATCTCACACTTCTTGCCTTTATGCTCTTATAATATATTTTAAATATATGGAAGAAAATACAGATTAGACTGTTAATTTTTAAAAAGTAATCAAATATTTTTATGGAGATTTAAGTAGTAAGAAAAAATCTTACATATTTAGTCATGTAATTATCATAGCCAGTTCTCTTCTGGCCCTTGTTCAGTTCAGTTCAGTTCAGTTCAGTCACTCAGTCATGTCCAACTCTTTGCGACCCCATGAATCTCAGCACGCTAGGCCTCCCTGTCCATCACCAACTCCCGGAGTTCACTCAGACTGACGTCCATCGAGTCAGTGAGGCCATCCATCCATCTCATCCTCTGCGTCCCCTTCTCCTCCTGCCCCCAATCCCTCCCAGCATCAGAGTCTTTTCCGATGAGTCAACTCTTTGCATGTGGTGGCCAAAGTACTGGAGTTTCAGCTTTAGCATCATTCCTTCCAAAGAACACCTAGGGCTGATCTCCCTTAGAATGGACTGGTTGGATCTGGCCCTTATAGATATTAGTAATTCTGATTAAGAGGTGGTTGTACCCATCAGCTGACATTTGGTAATGTCTGGAGATATTTTTGATTGTCACAATAAAGGTGGTAGTGAAGCTACTGGTATCCAGTGGGTTGAGGTCAGGGATATTGATAAACATTTTGTAATGAATAGAATTCACCCTGCCTCATCTCACCCTAAAATGATTATGGTGTCCAATATCAATGATGCTCTGGTTGAAAAAATCCTAGAGTAGATTTTTATTTCCAACTGATGTCATATTTCTTCAACCTGAAGTCCCTCCTATAACACTTGCTGTAGTTCAGTTCCACTGGTAATAAATTGTTTTTGTATACCTAAACAATTATTTGTTTTGCCTATATTTTTGAGGTTTGCTTTGTTGAGTATAGAATTTTAGTTCTTCTTTCAGGGGTTTGAAGATGTTGTTTCATTGTCTTCTTGCTTGCATTGTTTTCATAGTAAAATTTTCTGTGATCATTATTATTTTGCTCTGATGTATGTAACATGTTTTCCTGCTCCCCTGCCCTCTTAAAGATTTACTCTTTTCCCCTGAGTTTTGGCAGCATTATTATACAGATATCCAGAGTTTTCTCCATGCAGGCCTCTGCTATCCACCACTTTGTCCTGTGTACTCGTGCCATTTGGCTGTATCCCTAGCTCTGTCTTGTCATCTGGTGGAACCCCCTTGTGATGTGACCTGGAAACTCAGGGCTGCAGGCTAGGCAATCACAGAAGTCACTGAATTTAAATTTTGTCTCTCAGAGACCATTGTTCTTCAGTGCCTGATATCCAGTGTTTTTGTTTTTGTTTTATTTTGTTTTGTGCAAGGATAAATCTAGTTACAGATAATCCATCATGACCAGAAGTAAAACTTTATCCATCTGTGACATTTTTTTTCAGTGGGCAGATTTGAAAAGCTCCAGTTCTTATAGAGATGTTGTCTCCTCTTGGACTGAAAGACTTTATGAGGAATGAACATTTTAAAGTTCAGACATCTTTGATGTAGTGAGGCTCACCAAGGACTGACAAATCTGGGAATTTTAGAAAAATCTTGGGACCGGTATTGGTATTTTTTAAACAGCAACAACAGAAAAACTCAAGTATGGAAGTAAATGGATGTCCTGATTTGCATTTTATTTTAAAACAAATCAAGCTATAAATTATTCTGAAACATACTTCTTAGAATGTATACATCTATATTTCATTTTCATTTCAAAATTGTACTTGGTAACTTATTCCAACAATGCTTCTATTGCTATATTTCTCAAAGCATATTTAGAAGTATTTTTGGATTTATCTTGTTTCAGAACAGCAAGAAACTCTGCCTCAATATTCTATAACTTATTATCTACTTGAAAGTAGTTTCAATGAAAATACCTTAAAAAAACATGATATTATAATCATATTTATTTTTATTTGACCATTTTTATTTATTTTCTGTAATTTGCTATATCATGTTTCACGTTTGCTATTCTATTTTAGTTGATAATTATCAGATCAGATCAGATCAGTCACTCAGTCGTGTCCGACTCTTTGCAACCCCATGAATCTCAGCACGCCAGGCCTCCCTGTCCATCACCAACTCCCGGAGTTCACTCAGACTGACGTCTATTGAGTCAGTGAGGCCATCCAGCCATCTCATCCTCTGTCGTCCCCTTCTCCCCCTGCCCCCAATCCCTCCCAGCATCAGAGTCTTTTCTGATGAGTCAACTCTTTGCATGTGGTGGCCAAAGTACTGGAGTTTCAGCTTTAGCATCATTCCCTCCAAAGGAATCCCAGGGCTGATCTCCTTCAGAATGCACTGGTTGGATCTCCTTGCAGTCCAAGGGACTCTCAAGAGCCTTCTCCAACACGACAGTTCAAAAGCATCAATTTCGGCACTCAGCCTTCTTCACAGTCCAACTCTCACATCCATACATGACCACAGGAAAAACCATAGCCTTGACTAGACAAACCTTTGTTGGCAAAGTAATGTCTCTGCTTTTGAATATGCTATCTAGGTTGGTCATAACTTTCCTTCCAAGGAGTAAGCGTCTTTTAATTTCATGGCTGCAGTCACCATCTGCAGTGATTTTGGAGCCCAGAAAAATAAAGTCTGACACTGTTTCCACTGTTTCCCCACCTATTTGCCATGAAGTGATGGGAAAAGATGCCATGATCTTCATTTTCTGAATGTTGAGCTTTAAACCAACTTTTTCACTCTCCACTTTCACTTTCATCAAGAGGCTTTTTAGGTCCTCTTCACTTTCTGCCATAAGGGTGGCATCATCTGCATATCCGAGGTTATTGCTATCTCTCCCGGCAATCTTGATTCCAGCTTGTGCTTCTTCCAGTCCAGCATTTCTCATGATGTACTCTGCATATAAGTTAAATAAACAGGGTGACAATATACAGCCTTGACGAACTCCTTTTCCTATTTGGAACCAGTGTGTTGTTCCATGTCCAGTTCTAACTGTTGCTTCCTGACCTGCATACAAATTTCTCAAGAGGCAGATCAGGTGTTCTGGTATTCCCATCTCTTTCAGAATTTTCCGCAGTTGATTGTGATGCACACAGTCAAAGGCTTTGGCATAGTCAAGAAAGCAGAAATAGATGCTTTTCTGGAACTCTCTTGCTTTTTCCATGATCCAGCGGATGTTGGCTATTTGATCTCTGGTTCCTCTGCCTTTTCTAAAACCAGCTTGAACATCAGGAAGTTCACGGTTCACATATTGCTGAAGCCTGGCTTGGAGAATTTTGAGCATTACTTTACTAGTGTGTGAGATGAGTGCAATTGTGCGGTAGTTTGAGCATTCTTTGGCATTGCCTTTCTTTGGGATTGGAATGAAAGCTGACCTTTTCCAGTCCTGTGGCCACTGCTGAGTTTTCCAAATTTGCTGGCATATTGAGTGCAGCACTTTCACAGCATCATCTTTCAGGATTTGGAATAGCTCAACTGGAATTCCATCACCTCCACTAGCTTTGTTCATAGTGATTCTTTCTAAGGCCCACTTGACTTCACATTCCAGGGTGTCTGGCTCTAGGTCAGTGATCACACCATCGTGATTATCTGGGTTGTGAAGATCTTTTTTGTACAGTTCTTCTGTGTATTCTTGCCACCTCTTCTTAATATCTTCTGCTTCTGTTAGGTCCATACCATTTCTGTCCTTTATCGAGCTCATCTTTGTATGAAATGTTCCTTAGTATCTCTGATTTTCTTGAAGAGATCCCTAGTCTTCCCATTCTGTTGTTTTCCTCAATTTTTTTGCATTGACCGCTGAAGACGGCTTTCTTATCTCTTCTTGCTATTCTTTGGAACTCTGCATTCAGATGTTTATATCTTTCCTTTTCTTCTTTGCTTTTCACTTCTCTTCTTTTCACAGCTATTTGTAAGGCCTCCCCAGACAGCCATTTTGCTTTTTTGCATTTCTTTTCTATGGGAATGGTCTTGATCCCTGTCTCCTGTATAATGTCATGAACCTCATTCCATAGTTCACCAGGCACTCTATCTATCATATCTATTACAGAATACTTAATTATTACAGGACTTAAGGATTTTATGTCTTCATAATGACAAATAACAAAGTTCTTCTTTAGTTTTAGCTTTGAAAGTTAATTTGTGTTTTCTATGAGACTGACATCTGTGTTTTGTAGTGTTATAATGAGTTTTGCTTAAATGTATCTTCAAGATTCCGGAGACTTGCTTCTTTAAATGCGGAAATTTATTTTTAAGAAATTTGAGGTGGGGCATAAATCTAGTGTACACTTCCTTTCATTCATCAACAGACCTATACTGAATCCAATTAATGAGAATACTGACTAAGGTTAGTTATCATAACCAGTAGCGACAACAAATTTATAATATAGTGATGCTGCTGGAGCTATTGCGATATGTGAGGTTGGTTGTTTCAACACTATGATTTCTATTTTATAGTTTTCTGCTTTAAAAAGTTTTATTTCCTCTTTCATATTTGCCAGCTATCATTATCAATTTTTAACCTATATCACAAAATTGCAGTACAGTGTCTTTGAAAATACTTTAAGAAACACCCTTCTATACTGCTGAGCATGTTAAAAGTTTTACCTCTATAAATATTATTTTATTATATTTTGATTGTAACAATTTTATATTAAGATAATCACCCATATATACTTAATTTTCCCAGAAGAATCCTTTAATGATCATTCAAATTATTGATTATAAATACCATTTCTAGAGAAAATAATCTTTTCCAAATTTATGCATGAGAAGACTTAAGGTTATATATATCCTATACAAGCTTAATCTCTTCCAATACTTCTAGGGGAGTATTTCTATATACTTCCAATACTTCTAGGAGGAATTTCAGTAATTTCCTGTAATGCTGTTAAATTACATTGTTGCTTCAGGGTGACTTTCTACATTAGAACACTTACAGAAATACAGCTACTTCTATATCCTAGCCGCTTTCTATTTCAGTTACAAATGAATTCAAAAGACTCACTTGAAAATTTTAAAGAATGATTAGAAAACTTGGTCAAGGTACTGACCTTGATAAAAGATACTAGATGATTAAAAAAATAATCATCCAGCTATTGAATATCATCTTTGAGGAATAAAAGTTTTCATTAGCTGAAAATTTAGTCTAGCAGTAAATAATAATAGTTTATTTGGAAAAAAAAGTACTATCATTCTATTTAAAAGGAAAACAATTCTGTCATTTCAGAATATGCTATAGAAAACCACTGTTCTTAGTACTAACTTTGCATAAGGCATTGTCAACAAAAATCCACTTTAGAGATATGCTGACATCAGAGAGGCTGATTGCAAATAAAGATGACTTGTTATACAAAGGTGTGACAGAGTTTTGCCAAGGGAACACATTGGTCATAGCAAACACCCTCTTCTAACAACACAAGAGATGACTCTACACATGGACATCACAAGATGGTCAATACTGGAATCCGATTGATTATATTATTTGCAGCCAAAGATGGAGAAGCTCTATACAGTCAGCAAAAATAAGACCAGGAGCTGACTGTGGCTCAGATCATGAACTCCTTATTGCCAAATTCAGGCTTAAATTGAAGACATTAGGGAAAACCATTAGACCATTCAGGTATAACCTAAATCAAATCTCTTAGGATTATACAGTGGAAGTGAGAAATAGATTCAAGGGATTAGATCTGATAGACAGAGTGCCTGAAGAACTATGGGTGGAGGTTTGTGACATTGTGCAGGAGGTGGTGATCAAGACCATCCCCAAGAAAAAGAAATGCAAAAAGGCAAAATGGTTGTCTGAGGAGGCCTTGCAAATAGCTGAGAAAAGAAGAGAGGTAAAAGGCAAAGGAGAAAAGGAAAGATACATCTATTTGAATGCAGAGTTCCAAAGAATATCAAGGATAGATAAGAAAACCTTCCTAGGTGATCAATGCAAAAAAATAGAGGAAAACAATGTTATGGGAGAGACTAGCAACCTCTCCAACAAAATTAGATATACCAAGGGTATATTTCATGCAAGTGAAAGTCACTCAATCATGTCCAACACTTTGCGACCCCATGGACTATACAGTCTATGGAATTCTCTAGGCCAGAATATTGGAGTGCATAGCCTTTTCTTTACCCAGGGGATCTTTCCAACCCAGGGATATAACCCAGGTCTCCTGCATTGCAGGTGGATTCTTTACCAGCTGAGCCACAAGGGAAGCTCAAGAATACTGGATGGGGCAGCATATCCCTTCTCCAGCAGATCTTCCTGACCTAGGAATAGAACTGGGTAATTGGGCACAATAAAGCACAGAAATGGTATGGACTTAACAGAAGCAGACAATATTAAGAAGAGGTTACAAGAATACACAGAAGAACTATATAAAAAAGATCTCAATGGCCCAGACAATTACGATGGTTTGATCACTCACCTAGAGCTGGACATCCTGGAATATGAAGTCAAGTGGGCCTTAGGAAGCATCACTATGAACAAAGCTAGTGAGTGATGGAATTCCAGTTGAGCTATTTCAAATCCTAAAAGATGATGCTGTGAAAATGCTGCACTCAATATGCCAACAAATTTGGAAAACTCAGCTGTGGCCACAGGACTGGAAAAGGTCAATTTTCATTCCAATCTCCAAGAAAGGCAATGCCAAAGAGTTTTCAAACTACCACACAATGCAGATGACACCACCTTATGGCGGAAAGTGAAGAAGAACTGAAGAGCCTCTTGATAAAAGTAAAAGAGGAGAATGAAAAGTTGGATGAAAGCTCAGCATTCAGAAAACTAAGATCATGTCATCCGGTGCCATTACTTCATGGCAAATAGATGGGGAAACAGTGACAGAGTTTAGTTTTTGGGCTCCAAAATCACTGCAGATGGTGACTGCAGCCATAAAATTAAGACACTTTCTCCTTGGAAGAAAAGATGTGGCCAACCTAGACAGCATTTAAAAATCAGAGACATTACTTTACTGGCAAAGGTCCCTTTAGCCAAAGCTATGGTTTTTCCAGTAGTCATGTATGGATATGAGAGTTGGACCATAAAGAAAGCTGAGTGCCAAAAAATTGATGATTTTGAACCATGGTGTTGGGGAAGACTCTTGATAATCCCTTGAGCTGCAAGGAGATCAAATCAGTTAATACTAAAGAAATCAGTGCTGAAAATTTATTAGAAGGATTTGTTGCTGAAGCTGAAGCTCCAATACTTTGGCCACCTGGTGTGAAGAACTGACTCTTCAGAGAAGGCCCTGATGCTGGGAAGGATTAAAGGCAGGAGGAGAAGGGGATGACAGAGGATGAGATGGTTGGATGGCATCACTGACTCGATGGACATGAATTTGAACAAGCTATGGGAGTTGGTGATGGACCGGGAAGCCTGACAAGCTGCAGTTCATGGGGTTGCAAAGAGTCAGACATGACTGAGTGACTGAACTGAAATGAAACAGAAGTAAACTTGCTACTTCAGCTCCAATCAAACAATTAGAGAAGAAAACATACAATATTTTGGAGGAAAACACATTTTGTGACTTTATCATAAGATCGTATTTAGCCAAATAAAATATAATATGCTTTGGAATTTGACCCTTGATACCAAGGATTCTATTTTTGTCTCTCTTATGTATCTAATGGGCTTCCCTGGTGTTTCGGTGGTAAAGAACCTACCTGCCTGTGCAGGAGACATGAGTTTGTTTCCTGGGTCAGAAAGATGCCTTGTAGAAAAAAAATGGCAACCTACTCCAGTATTCTTGCCTGGGAAATCCCATGGACAGAGGATTCTGACAGGTTATAGTCCTTGGGTATCATAGAGAGTTGGACATGACTTAGTGACTAAATAACAATTATATCTAATAATTTGCTTACTGAGGATTCCAGGACCTTTCTTCTCAAGGTTGAAAGTTTTGACTCAAAATTATCTTTCCAATAAAAGTTCAACTTAATTAGACCTGCTGTATCATTTGCGTTTAAACAGAAAATGTTTTTTAACTAGAGACGTCTGAACCTATTCCATTACAGGTTTAAAAATCTTCATTGTGCCTTACGAATGAAGCCCTATATTGAGTACTCTGTAAATGTCAAGTTTTCTGCTCTATTGACTATGCCAAAGCCTTTGACTGTGTGGATCACAATAAACTGTGGAAAATTCTGAAAGAGGTGGGAATACCAGACCACCTGACCTGCCTCTTGAGAAACCTGTATGCAGGTCAGGAAGCAACAGTTAGAACTGGACATGGAACAACAGACTGGTTCCAAATAGGAAAAGGAGTATGTCAAGGCTGTATATTGTCACCCTGCTTATTTAACTTCTATGCAGAGTACATCATGAGAAATGCTGGGCTGGAAGAAGCACAAGCTGGAATCAAGATTGCCAGGAGAAATATCAATAACCTCAGATATGCAGATGACACCACCCTTATGGCAGAAAGTGAAGAGGAACTAAAAAGCCTCTTGATGAAAGTGAAAGAGGAGAGTTAAAAAGTTGGCTTAAAGCTCAACATTCAGAAAACTAAGATAATGGCATCTGGTCCCATCACTTAATGACAAATAGATGGGGAAACAGTGTCAGGCTTTGATTTTTGGGGTTCCAAAATCACTGCAGATGGTGATTGCAGCCATGAAATTAAAAGACGCTTACTCCTTGGAAGGAAAGTTATGACCAACCTAGACAGCATATTAAAAAGCAGAGACATTACTTTGACAAGAAAGGTCCGTTTAGTCAAGGCTATGGTTTTTCCAGTGGTCATGTATGGATGTGAGAATTGAACTATAAAGAAAGCTGAGCACCAAATAATTGATGCTTTTGAACTGTGGTGTTGGAGAAGACTCTTTTTTTTTTTAATTCATTCAATTATTTATTTATTTATTATTATTATTTTTAATTTAATTTTATTTTTAAACCTGAAACACTGTATTAGTTTTGCCAAACATCAAAACGAATCCGCCACAGGTATACATGTGCTCCCCATCCTGAATCCTCCTCCCTCCTCCCTCCCCACACCATCCCTCTGGGTCGTCCCAGTGCACCAGCTCCAAGCATCCAATATCGTGCATTGAACCTGGACTGGCAACTCTTTTCCTGCATGATATTACACATGTTTCAATGCCATTCTCCCAAATCTTCCCACCCTCTCCCTCTCCAACAGAGTCCATAAGACTGTTCTATACATCAGTGTCTCTTTTGCTGTCTCGTACACAGGGTTATTGTTACCATCTTTCTAAATTCCATATATATGCATTAGTATACTGTATTGGTGTTTTTCTTTCTGGCTTACTTCACTCTGTATAATAGGCTCCAGTTTCATCCACCTCATTAGAACTGATTCAAATGTGTTCTTTTTAATGGCTGAGTAGTGCTCCATTGTGTATATGTACCACAGCTTTCTTATCCATTCATCTGCTGATGGACATCTAGGTTGCTTCCATGTCCTGGCTATTATAAACAGTGCTGCGATGAACATTGGGGTACACATGTCTCTTTCCCTTCTGGTTTCCTCAGTGTGTATGCCCAGCAGTGGGATTGCTGGATCATAAGGCAGTTCTATTTTCAGTTTTTTAAGGAATCTCCACACTGTTCTCCATAGTGGCTGTACTAGTTTGCATTCCCACCAACAGTGTAAGAGGGTTACTTTTTGTCCACACCCTCTCCAGCATTTATTGCTTGTAGACTTTTGGATTGCAGCCATTCTGACTGGTGTGAAATGGTATCTCATAGTGGTTTTGATTTGAATTTCTCTGATAATGAGTGATGTTGAACATCTTTTCATGTGTTTGTTAGCCATCTGTATGTCTTCTTTGGAACTAAACAGAAAATTAACAAGGAAACACAAACTTTAAACGATACAATAGACCAGTTAGACCTAATTGATATCTATAGGACATTTCATCCCAAACAATGAATTTCACCTTTATCTCAAGTGCAAATGGAACCTTCTCCAGGGTAGATCACATCCTGGGCCATAAATCTAGCTTTGGTAAATTAAAAAAAAATAGAAATCATTCCAAGCATCTTTTCTGACCACAATGCAGTAAGATTAGATCTCAATTACAAGAGAAAAACTATTAAAAATGCCAACATATGGAGGCTGAACAACACGCTGCTGAATAACCAACAAATCACAGAAGAAATCAAAAAAGAAATCAAAATTTGCATAGAAACGAATGAAAATGAAAACACAACAACCCAAAACCTGTGGGACACTGTAAAAGCAGTCCTAAGGGGAAAGTTCATAGCAATACAGGCATACCTCAAGAAACAAGAAAAAAGTCAAATAAATAACCTAACCCTAAACCTAAAGCAACTAGAAAAGGAAGAAATGAAGAATCCCAGGGTTAGTAGAAGGAAAGAAATCTTAAAAATTAGAGCAGAAATAAATGCAAAAGAAACAAAAGAGACCATAGCAAAAATCAACAAAGCCAAAAGGTTCTTTGTTGGTTCTTTGAAAGGATAAATAAAATTGACAAACCATTAGCCAGACTCATCAAGAAACAAAGGGAGAAAAATCAAATCAATAAAATTAGAAATGGAAATGGAGAGATCACAACGGACAACACAGAAATACAAAGGATCATGAGAGTACTATCAACAATTATATGCCAATAAGATGGACAATGTGGAAGAAATGGACAAATTCTTAGAAAAGTACAACTTTCCAAAACTGGACCAGGAAGAAATAGAAAATCTTAACAGACCCATCACAAGCACGGAAATTGAAACTGTAATCAAAAATCTTCCAGCAAACAAAAGCCCTGGTCCAGACGGCTTCACAGCTGAATTCTACCAAAAATTTAGAGAGGAGCTAACACTTATCCTGCTCAAACTCTTCCAGAAAATTGCAGAGGATGGTAAACTTCCAAACTCATTCTATGAGGCCACCATCACCCTAATACCAAAACCTGACAAAGTTCCCACAAAAAAAGAAAACTACAGGCCAATATCACTGATGAACATAGATGCAGAAATCCTTAATAAAATTCTAGCAATCAGAATCCAACAACACATTAAAAAGATCATACACCATGACCAAGTGGGCTTTATCCCAGGGATGCAAGGATTCTTCAATATCCGCAAATCAATCAATGTAATACTCCACATTAACAAATTGAAAAATAAAAACCATATGATTATCTCAATAGATGCAGAGAAAGCCTTTGACAAAATTCAACATCCATTTATGATAAAAACTCTCCAGAAAGCAGGAATAGAAGGAACATACCTCAACATAATAAAAGCTATATATGACAAACCCACAGCAAACATTATCCTCAATGGTGAAAAACTGAAAGCATTTCCTCTAAAGTCAGGAACAAGACAAGGGTGCCCACTTTCACCGTTACTATTCAACATCGTTTTGGAAGTTTTGGCCACAGCAATCAGAGCAGAAAAAGAAATAAAAGGAATCCAAATTGGGAAAGAAGAAGTAAAAGTCTCACTATTTGCAGATGACATGATCCTCTACATAGAAAACCCTAAAGACTCCACCAGAAAATTACTAGAACTAATCAATGACTATAGTAAAGTTGCAGGATATAAAATCAACACACAGAAATCCCTTGCATTCCTATACACTAATAATGAGAAAACAGAAAGAGAAATTAAGAAAACAATTCCATTCACCATTGCAATGGAAAGGATAAAATACTTAGGAATATATCTACCTAAAGAAACTAAAGACCTATATATAGAAAACTATAAAACACTGGTGAAAGAAATGAAAGAGGACACTAATAGATGGAGAAATATACCATGTTCATGGATTGGAAGAATCAATATAGTGAAAATGAGTATACTACCCAAAGCAATTTATAGATTCAATGCAATCCCTATCAAGCTACCAATGGTGTTCTTCACAGAGCTAGAAAAAATAATTTCACAATTTGTATGGAAATACAAAAAACCTCGAATAGCCAAAGCGATCTTGAGAAAGAAGAATGGAACTGGAGGAATCAACCTACCTGACTTCAGGCTCTACTACAAAGCCACAGTTATCAAGACAGTATGGTACTGGCACAAAGACAGAAATATAGATCAATGGAACAAAATAGAAAGCCCAGAGATAAATCCACACACATATGGACACCTTATCTTTGACAAAGGAGGCAAGAATATACAATGGATTAAAGACAATCTCTTTAACAAGCGGTGCTGGGAACTCTGGTCAACCACTTGTAAAAGAATGAAACTAGACCACTTTCTAACACCATACACAAAAATAAACTCAAAATGGATTAAAGATCTAAACGTAAGACCAGAAACTATAAAACTCCTAGAGGAGAACATAGGCAAAACACTCTCTGCCATATATCACATCAGGATCCTCTATGACCCACCTCCCAGAATACTGGAAATAAAAGCAAAAATAAACAAATGGGACCTAATTAAACTTAAAAGCTTCTGCACAACAAAGGAAACTATTATCAAGGTGAAAAGGCAGTCTTCAGAATGGGAGAAAATAATAGCAAACGAAGCAACTGACAAACAACTAATCTCAAAAATATACAAGCAACTCCTACAGCTCAACTCCAGAAAAATAAATGACCCAATCAAAAAATGGGCCAAAGAACTAAATGGAGAAGACTCTTGAGAGTCCCTTGGACTGCAAGGAGATCCAACCAGTCCATCCTAAAGGAGATCCATCCTGGGTGTTCATTGGAAGGACTGATCTTGAAGCTGAAACTCCAGTACTTTGGTCACCTGATGCGAAGAGCTGACTCATTTGAAAAGACCCTGATGGTGGGAAAGATAGAGGGCAGGAGGAGAAGGGGACGACAGAGGATGAGATGGTTGGATGGCATCACTGACTCAATGGACGTGGGTTTGGGTATACTTGGGAGTTGGTGATGGACAGGGAGGCCTGGTGTGCTGAGGTTCATGGTGTCATATAGAGTCGGACATGATTGAGCAACTGAACTGAACTAAACTGAGACTAGGTATGCACTATTAAAAGTGATTAGAGAAATGTAAGTTGTGTTTCTTGCCCTTTAATAATTCACTGTCTAGTGAGTGGGGAAGGAAGTGTGACATGGAACAGTTAGAGAGGAACATCAGGCAGAAGATAATTAAGTTTCCAAAAGTACCATATAGACAATACATGATATGGAAGGTCTGGAAAAAGGCAATACTATTTCCAGTACAGAATGTTTTCTGAAAACTTTATGAAAAGTTGTATGACTTTACATAGGTCTTGAAGGTAGAATTGGATATATATATATATATATATATATATATATATATATATATATAACCTCACCTAATTTTGAAAAAGCAGGATTTTGGTACATTGAAGTCATTTGAGTCATAGTTATGTAGTAGAGAGCATGAAGCCATTGATTTAGGAGGCATGAGGCCATATTTATCAAGATTCTGCACTGGGCTTGCTATGGGACAAAATTAGCCTCTCTGGCCTTTGAAAAATCCATTGTACTAAACCAGCAGCTTGGCATTGGGTTCATATTGACAATCAAACTCACAAGATCCATGGATTTTATCCATCACCATATATGCTTAGCTTTAAGAAGAGATACAGAGGCAACATCCATGGTGACAACATAGTGGAGGTCTTTTATCTTCAACACACAGCTTACTAATGTCCTGGGCACTCCACACTTCAAGGCATGTGGTCACAAAAAGCAAGAGTGTATGAGTACAGAACTTCTCAGTACATGGAAGCCCCAACTTTGGAGGTCTCGTCACCTAAGAAGATTTTAATCAGGGATTAACTCTTCAGGTTTCCTTGAGGCAAGAGTAAAGAGTACAAATCAGTTGTTGACTTTTTCCTTCCAGCTACATTTTCCTGATATACCTGTAAAATAAGGGACTGATTTATATGAACTTTATTTTTAAAAGATACTTAATTCAAATTCTAGCATCATCATTTATTAGTTTTGTGAATTTGGATAAGTTATTTGAAGTTAAAATTGCTCAGTTTTGTCTGATTATCTAGGCCAGAATACTGGAGTGGGTAGCCTTTCCCTTCTCCAGGGGATCTTCCTGACCCAGGGATCAAACCCAAGTCTCCTGCATTGCAGGTGGATTCTTTACCAACTGAGCCACAAGGAAGCCTAAGAATACTGGGTGGGTAGCCTATGCTTTCTCCTGCAGATCTTCCCAACCCAGGAATTGAACCAGGGTCTCCTGCATTGCAGGTGGATCCTTTACCAACTGAGCTATCAGAGAAGCCCCAAGTTATTTAGCCTCTCTGAATTTCCATTTCTTTGATGGAAAAACAGTTAGGAAAATACCTATCACTTAGTTTTGTTACATGGTTTAAATGGCCTAAGATATCTTTGACATGATTTAGAGAGCTAGACTATTTTAATATAGACCTTAAATTTTGTACTTGTCCTTTCTTTGCCACACTGGAAGGATTATTCTTGGCTTAATGTCTGCACATCTAATGAGCCACTAGAGTCTGTCATCAAAAAATTTAAAAGGGCAGTGGGTTTTTAAGGTAGGCTAGAGAAAGAGTTTTTGTGGAGAATGAGCAGATTTCCTTGAGACAAAAATGAGGTCAGAGGAAGTGATGAGTTAGGACAAATACAGGTTGTTAGACTCCACATGATTCTGAGAGTTGATGTTGGGAAAGTGGTCTGAGTAGGTGGGCATTCATGATTTGTGACTAATTGAGTAATCCCTGTCAACCTCTCAAGACAAGGCTTGCCCCTGTCTGGTAAACTATTGGGAGAGCCTGTATCCAGGGCCCCAGGAAATGGGAGATGGCTCTTGAATCCTTATACTTGAAAGGCTTGGTACATGGTGGAGATAGAGTAGTACTTTATGCTTTGGTTTTTCTAGCCCCAAGAATTTGTGATAAATTTATGATCAGCCACTTCACTTCCCTTGACATTTGATGCAGTTTTCTACCACTGAATTTATTGTACAGAATTTCCCATTGATTCTTGTTTTGTCTAAAATGATTAAATTGGCTGTTTTATGTGTCAGCTCAGTAACTTATTTTTTTGAGTTTAAAAAGTGCTCAGTAGTTTATTGGAGATAAGGACTATCTCCCTCCATTAAAACATCTACCATCACAATTATTATAAAAGCAACACACATTATCTGTAGTAAATTGCAATATTTTCCACCAAAATTTTTCCTGAAGAAATCAGGAAAGGTTGACTCATCTTAAAGAAACTGTGGTTTTTAGTAAGAATTTTATAGCAGGATAGAGTCTAGTGTATGTTTTCAGCTAATATTTATTAGTGGCCTGACTAGACAACCTGGTTTTTTAAATTCCTTTTTTGATTTTTTTTTCACTTTTCAATCTGTTTTTCTTACTGAAAGATACGTAAAGTAAAAATGTGTATATGATTTAATTGACTATTTAAATTCATACAGTTTATTTACACAACATAAAGATTATTTTTCTCATTCACTTGCTTGTGTGGAATTATATATCCTTTGAATTTGAGTGTGTTTTTTCAGAACAGTTAATTTAATTCTGGAAAATCTTGTATATTATTACAGAAATAAGGCTATATAACAAACATAAAAGCTTTATAAAAGCTTACAAGCTGTTAATAGTTTACAACAATAGACATTTATTTTTGTGCCTTATGAGTATATGGGTTGGGGAGGCTCCTGCTGGTCTTGGCTTTAGGTTATAGGGTGGGTTTGGTTCTGCTCGGCATAACTCATTCTGGGATGAGTAACTCCTAGGGGCATGTTTTTCTCATCACGATGGTACATATGCCAGAAGCCAGATGTGTTTAAAACCTCTTTTCACCTTACATTTGCTAATGTAAAGGCTGAAGCAAATCACATGGCCAAGTCACATTGGCTTACTCTTATGGGAGTTTCAGCAAAGTCATATTGCAAGGTGAGTATTAAGCATTATTCTCTAGCTAAGATGGAATGAAGAATTGGAAACAATAGTCCCCTCTACTACCTTTTGGATAGAAGAGCTAATGAGCCTTGAGGAGGTATCAGCTGAACCTAATCATTGTGAACTGAACTGGGTATTATCCACGGTGGACTGGGAAAGAACTTGATATCTTTTGTCCCAGAAATGTGGCAAATCCTAGTGCTTAGTCCCTGCATGTGTCTGTGCACATGCACACACACATGCACACACACGATAACATTTGCTGTTGTTCAGTCACTCAGTTGTGTCCAACTCTTTGCAATCCCATGGACTGCAGCACACAGGTTTCCCTGTCCTTCACTATTTCCCAGAGTTTGCTCAAACTCATATCCATTGAATTGATGATGCCATCCAACCATCTCAACCTCAGTCACCTGCTTTTCTTCCTGCCTTCAATTTTCCCCAGCATCAGGGTCTTTTCAAATGAGTTGGCTCTTCATAACAGATGGCCAAAGTATTGGAGCTTCAGCTTCAGCCTCAGTCCTTCCAATGAATATTAAGGATTGGTTTCCTTTAGGATGGACTGGTTTGATCTCCTTGCTGTCAAGTACTTAGACTAGCAAATGAATATTCTGGAATCATTTTTGCGTGTCACTATATTATTTCTATAAAAACAAAAATCGATCAAGTAAATTCTTGGAGCTGTGGAGGTCAGGGATTATAGATGCTTTTATTATTCACCATTGGAACACTAGTCTCTGAAATCTTTTTCCCTGGCTCTATCCTGAGGATTGAATACTGAATCTAGCAATAAGTGAATTCACAGTAAAACTGTGAATAAAATATTTGGGTTTTTTGGATTAAAAATTTGCCAATATTTATAACAGTATTTCTGTAAATAGTCCTTTGGCTAAAGACTATTCCTGTTTTATGGAAAGTGTCTGGGGTTTTAAGGCAAGTTTATTTTAGATTTTGACATTCTCCTAAGAGAACACCCAAACTTGTATGATCTGCAGAGGATCTTAGATTTGAATCTTTCCCCTTGACATCCAGGCCTAAAGGAGGCTTATTTACTGCAGGGATGAGCAGGATTTGGGAACTCAGTAAAAGAGGTGGGTGTCTATAAATCCCAACCAAGGGTCAAGTTGAATGCAGTTCTAGAATATATGGGAATTTTGTTACTGTGTCACTATCATGCTCGTTCTGTCTTGGTCCTATTAGGCTAATGGTACAAGCGACCTTCCCAGGTGGCTCTAGTGGTAAAAATTCTCCCTGCCAATGCAGGAGACTTGGGTTTGATCCCTGGGTCAGGAAGATCCCCTGGAGAAATGCATGGTAACTAACTCCAATATTCTTGCCTGGAAAATCACATGGACAGAGGAACCAGGAGGGCTATAGTTCATAGGGTGTCAAAGAGTCAACCATGACTGAAGCAACACAACCTACCTTGGCTACCTGAGGTGCTGTCCACTTCCAGAAAGGCTTCAGAGAACCAGGGGTTGCAGTGGAGCAGGTACTGGGTTAGTTGTCATTGCTATATGCGTCTAGGCCTTGTATCTGAATGTGTTTCCTGTGACTCTGGGAATTTTATGTCTTTGTTGTTCATATCTTAAACAGTCTCTATTAGAGAACTGAAAGAAAGTGAAAATGAAAGTTGCTCAGTTGTGTCTCTTCGGGACCCCGTGAACTGTAGCCTGCTTGGCACATCTGTCCACGGAATTCTCTAGGTAAGAATACTGGAGTGGGTTCCCATTTCCTTCTTCAGGGGATCTTCCAGATCCAGGGATTGAACCCAGGTCTCCTGCATTGCAGGCAGATTCTTTACCATCTGAGCCACCAGGGAAGCACACTTAGAGAACTGAGTTATTTTAAATAAAAAATCTGCTCCTAAAGTGAACTGAATTAACTGAGCTCATTTGCCAAATCCAGGCTCAACCCCCAGTGTTTTCTGATGAACTGGTAGATGAGCCAAAGCTTAGTTTTGAAGGCTGTAAGAGGCAGAGTTTTCTTAATTCCTCCCTGCTTATTGACAAGATGCATTTAAGGGTACTTGGAAGACATCAGACCAGTTAGGAGAAATTATAGGCAGGAAGACTTCAGCTTAATATAATTTTCTCCCTAACCATTGGAACTACTTACCAATTAGATTGAGAGCAATTGGTAACTCATTATGGTTGTCTATAATAAATGTATTATTAGACTATTTTTCATGCTGAACTTGAACTACATTATTTACTGAGATTTAATCTTAACTAATTTTAGATGAGAATTTTCTTGTGAGGAGAGAGGACCATATGACAAAACTCAGGGCAAAAGCCTCCAGAGAAACAACTTTTCATAGGCTCTGGCAAATGGCTGGGCCACCAGGGTTTGTTAAAGCTTCTCTTTTCAGGATAAATCTTCTCAAGATTCTGGGTATTTTTGTCCCTGGGTAACTGCCATGGTTGGAGAAGGCAATGGCACCCCACTCCAGTACTCTTGCCTGGAAAATCCCATGGGCGGAGGAACCTGGTAGTCTGCAGTCCATGGGGTCACTAAGAGTCGGACACAACTGAGCGACTTCACTTTCACTTTTCACTTTCATGCATTGGAGAAGGAAATGGCAACCCACTCCAGTGTTCTTGCTTGGAGAATCCCAGGGACAGGGGAGCCTGGTGGGCTGCCATCTATGGGGTCGCACAGAGTCAGACACGACTGAAGTGACTTAGCAGTAGCAGTAACTGCCATGGTTCTGTCTTCCTTCTAGGGAGTTTATTTCAGTATGTTGTGGTGGAGGGGATTGGCTGACAGGTTAGATCTGTGGTTTAGTTTTGACTCTGCCATTTAATAGAATGTGAGCAAGACATGTATCTTGTCTCTACAATTTAAAGGCTGGTTTTCTCAAAGTCATTTCTCACTCTAACAATCTGTGATCTACATGAAAAGAGTTGAACATCTATTAAGGGGAGCAAAAATAGTATAGTCTCTATTTTCCTTATTCCAATTTTTTTTTTCTTGCTTTTCTACAGTGATAGCCTTCAAAAGAACAAAGGATTTTAAGACAGAAGATCTAGCTTTCTTTCTTAAGTGCAACTGTCATTTAAATGGTCTCCCTGATTCATCTTTTCCTTTCCAGTCTCTTCTCCTGTGGTTTTTAGAAAGAGTCTCCAACAGTGAAAATCTATTTTGACTCCCTGCTTAAAAGCTTTGATACTTTTCCTTGCCTTTAGGATTAAGCCCAAATTTCTTACCATAGTTTCAGTTCAGTTCAATTCAATTGTTCAGTCATGTCCAGCTCTTTGTGACCCCATGAACTGCAGCATGCCAGGCCTCCCTGTCTATCACCAACTCCCTGAGTTTACCCAAACTCATGATGCCATCTAACCATTTCATCCTCTGTTGTCCCCTTCCTCCTCCTGCCTTCAATCTTTCCCAACATTAGGGTCTTTTCAAATGAGTCAGCTCTTCACATCAGGTGGCCAAAATTTTGGAGATTCAGCTTCAAAATTAGTCCTTGTAATGAATACCCAGGGCTGATTTCCTTTAGAATGGACTGGTTGGATCTCCTTGCAGTCCAAGGAACTCTCAAGAGTTTTCTCCAACACCACAGTTCAAAAGCATCAATTCTGTGCTCAGCTTTCTTTATAGTCCAACTCTTACATACATACATGACTACTGGAAAAACCATAGTCTTGACTAGATGGACCTTTGTTGACAAAGTAATGTCTCTGCTTTTTAGTATGCTATAAACCATAGTTTACAATATCACTAAAGGATCTCACCCTATTACTACTTCTGTTCACCCCCTTTTCCTACATTCTTTGCTAAAATATACAAAATCTATATCAACTCTTAGAATAAATTCTGCTTTTTCTCAACTCTGAAGCCACTTTCACAGCTCTCCTTTGACCTTAGGTATTTTAATTCTACCCCTTCGTCCGTCTAACTCCCACTTCTCAGGTAGATTTCAGCTTCAAGTCACTTTCTTTTTTGTGTGTTTTATTTTATTTATTTATTTATTATTATTATATTTTACTTTACAATATTGTATTGGTTTATATCATATAAGAAACGAATCACAAGTCACTCTTTTGAAAGCCTTACTTGGCTCCTAGGAATACTGTACCACATATTTCTCCATTGTAACACACCACCGCCTTTCCAGCTATCTTTCCTGGTGTGTTGTAAACTCTGTGAGGTAAGACCTATTTGGGCCTTGCATACTGTTGCATTTTCAAATACAGTGTAGTACCTGGCACGTTGAATGACCTGGGTTTGAATTCCAGTTCTGATATTTATTAGCTCCATAGCCATTATCCAACCTTTCTAAATATCATTCACCTTGTCTTTAAAAATAAGTCTTGAACTAAATAATCGTTAATGCTGTTTCTTCTCTAAAATTCTATATATATATATAATGTTAATATCACTATGTAGCATTTACATATTTAATTTAAAAGCCCAAACTTGGTCTGCAAAAAGTATACTTTGTAACAGTAACTTCTAGCTTCAGCACCCATTCCATCTGATGAATAATAATGACATTGATAATATATATATATATATATATATTATATATATATATATATATTATATATATATATAGTACTTTCCATAGGTACTTTTCTAAGCATGTGTGTGACTCATTTAATTCTCACAATAGTATAAGTAAATCACTATTTCACACCAATTTGTATATGAGGAAACAGAGACACAGAGAGATAATGTGACTTGCCTAATGTCACAAATCTTAGGCAAAGCTAGGATTTGAACCTATCAGACTTTGTTTCTGAATCTGAGCTCTTAACAACAGTATGTAACAGTGCATTTCTTAAGTATAATAGGAAGATTTCATTTAGTCACTTTTAGGTAAACTTAGTGGAATAACTTCATCAGTCACTTAAGTTTAAATAGTTAAAGTGGAAAGGGAAGGAATGTACAAATTCATCACCTTTGAGAAGAAAAAGTATCTTTTTAGATCTTAATCGAAGTCCTATAGCAAGATGTAGTTACTTATGTGTAGTCTTTTTCCATTAGGCCATTATATATAATAGGTTTCCCAGGTGGCTCAGTGGTAAAGAATCTGCCTACCAATACAGGAGATGCAGGAGGAGAGGATTCAATCCTTGGGTCAAGAAGATCCCTTGGAGCAGGAAATGACAACCCTCCAGTATTCTTGCCTAGAGAATCCCATGGACAGAGGAGTCTGGCGGGAGCTGCAGAGTTGGACATGACTGAATGATTGAGCATACATTATATATAGTCTCTCCTCTTCTGACCTCTGACAGGCAGGTCCATACTGAATCCACCAGTGCTTTGTCTATTAGACCACTTTTGAACCTGAGGGTTACACTTGGAGCAACATTTTATATCTTTTAGGAGAGTCGCATAAAACTTTCAGACGCTCTCCTATTCCACTCTGGTGCCACAGGAATCTCAGGAGGTTTTCTCCTGCTCCCCAATTCCTAGATCCACCAGTCATGCTCCTATTGATACCTACTCCTGCCATACTGTGAGAGGTAGAGCATCTTCCTCATGAAACATGCAGCATCTCTGGGACTGACCAGGAAGCAGGTGCAAATCTACATTCAGATTCTCAGCATTAAAGAAAGCTCAGTGGTTTCACCTCATGATGACTTGATCTGAGATTGAGTTCTCTGGCACAGCTTCTCAAACTAAGCTCATTTCCTTTATAATCTGTCTTTTCTTTTTCATTAACTAATCTTTAATTTGGAGGAGATGGCTATGGAAACAGTTTGGGCTAATTAAATGTTCTCCAATATTTTTTTGGCTAGCACCAGTACTGTGATTTTAACTGAAGTCAAGAATACTATAATATCTTAAAAAATCAAGATTGAATCCCTCTACCTGCTTAGAATAATGCTACTCAATGGAATGCAGCCTGCCGTGCCTCTGTCCATGCAATTTTCCGGGCCAGAATACTGGAGTGGGTAGCTGTTCCCTTCTCTAGGGAATCTTCCCAATCCAGGGATTGAACCCAGGTCTCCTGCCTGGTAGGTAGATTCTTTACCATTTGAGACATCAGGAAAGCCCAGAATAATGCTTGTCTTGGTTTATTATATTTGTAACTGAGATTCAGAATTGGAAAAACAGATTATTAAGTCAAATCTGGAAGATATAATCCATGGGTTCATATACTTTCAAAGTCAATCTTGGTATCTGGTGAAGATGCTTATTTTTCATAACATACAAAAGCCATTCTATCGGAATCAGTCAAAAAAGCATTTTCAAGCACTTGCTCAAAATAGGTTGCTAGGACAAGGGAAGGTTCGGTTATAGCCTCAGCCCTTCACCCTCTTCCTGTGCTTCTTAGATGTTAAAGCATGCACTAACAGTTTAGAATCAAAACACTGTGTAGGAGCACATTGCCAATTCCATGCAATATTTAAAGTAAGGTCTAAAATATATTTTATGCATGAAAGTAAATAGATTACACAAAATACAGTAGTTCATGTACAGAGAGGCCTGAGGCTGAAAAGAAGTAAATATCTAATCTCTGAAATGATATCATCTGATGCTTTTGGAAATGACTCAGTCTATGAAAGATGGAATTGTGAAGACAAATGAGATATTCTGTTCCAGATCAGTATGCAGGACAGCAAGTGCGTCAATCAGAGGCCTGATAATTTAGTGCTGTAGAGAGAAAAAAAAATCATGCATTGGAGATAAGCAATGCAAATGAAAAATAAAACCATGCTTATTTGCCAAATATGCTGATCTTCAGACAGGAGAATTGAAGCCCAAGGCTTTGTAAAGGCAGTAAAACTATATAAAGATAAACTAGTAAAGTAAAGAAAAAAATGTATATATATATATATATATAGTGTATCTGTGTGTGTCTGTGTGTGCACAAAAGGCCAAACACTTTTCAAGCCAAAAAGAATACCAAACAGTAATAACTTTGTTTTTGAAACATTAAGGCCAAGTCATTTGCATTCATCCATTGTGAAATGAAAGTAGAATTTGTCAACCATTCTTGAATAGGACATAAATTTTTATGTCACCTACATGGCAGTGATATACAATGCCATGTCAAATAATAACATCTGGTGGTGAGCAGATGTAAATAGAAGGCTATTTATAGAAGAGCAAAACCTTATGGACTTCTAGGTATAAAATCTAGAAAATGGAATATAAGCTATAAGCACTACTGCTATATGACTAATATTCTATTCAGTATATTGTAAAATATAGTTTGGAGTAGTAGCTTGCAACCAGTCAAGAATATTGAACTGTTTATTAAGAAGAAAAGTAACTTTTTTTTTTTCTGAAGAGATCAGAAGAGAGAAACAAGCTGTACACAAGCTTATTTTAACATGTATACCTGTGGTGGATTCATTTTGATATTTGGCAAAACTAATACAATTATGTAAAGTTTAAAAATAAAATAAAATTAAAACAAACAAACAAACAAAAAAAAACCCACACCAACTAGTGAAAGCATCTGAGTAACAATATGTTTCATTCTTGATAAATATTTTAGAAATAAATACTAAGATTACACAACTGCCAAAACACTTGAGAGCATATTATCTATATTCTTGTAGAAAAAACCTGTGATTCTCAAATATCAAAGTATACTGTGTGTTTCACTGAAGTACAGTTTTCTGAAATATTACCTCATTGTGACAGAGGAAAATAAAGTGTCTATATCCTAGAATAAGCAATTACCACTCACCTGGTTCACCTGGTGTAAACAACAGATAGACCATACTGTTATTTTGTCTTCCCCAGCCAGAGGTCACCTGCTCGCAAGGGGAAACTGACTTGAACAGAATCAAAGATACAAAGAATGTTAATGTCTTCTCTTATCACCCTCACATTTATTTTGCTTTCTGCATGGGTATTGAATGTGGACAAATTGTCTTAATGGTAAGAACAGCAACCCACTCTGTTTTTTAGGTCACATACATTGTTGGATTCTCACAGCCTCATTGTCATTGAGGTGAGCTGCTTCTTGCTACTGATTTGGCTTCTTTTCCCATTAGTTACTCTGACTGGAGGCTAGTCCAAATGTATCACTTCCCTTGTATGGTTGGAGTTTGAAAACTCTGGTCTAAAGTCATGCATATGAAGCCTAGTAATGTCATGTAGTAGTTACCTAGCACTCAGCTGTATTTAGCAGCAGTAGTAGCAGCAGCTGTATTTTATTCAAGTTGAAATTATATTTATGTTGACATTATTAGATATTTCTGTGTGATCCAAATGTTCTATTAAATGTGTTAAAATATAAGTTATTGCTGCTGCTTTGAAAGCTTTCAAATGACCTTGAGTTTTAGTTAGCTTTTTATTATTTCCACATTATGTTTTTTGGACTGCAGTGATGTTCTTGCCAGACTAGAACCTGTGGGCTTCAGTGCTCTGTTTTCTGAAAGTTGGTTGTCTATTTGTTTCCTTCTTGATGGAGTATATGGCTTCCATGAGATATTCAAAAAGGTCTGTGACTCTCATCCTTTGACCTTCAACTAAAGAAAATACTATGGTTTTATAACAGTATGCCCATCCCAAGTTTAGAAAAAATAAATTTTTTTTTTTTGTAGAACAATGTTTTGGAATTTTGGCCTTCATGTATGATAATTTTTTTGGCTCAAAAGGTGCACTTAATAGTTCAAGACATATTTTAAGTATATAAAATATCTCAGAGAAGCCACAAATTCAACATGTCTGAATTCATTCTGTTTACCCTCCTATATTAGTCAGAATTCTCTACAGAAACAGACCAACAGAATATCTCTATCTCTATCATATATATCTATTTGTCTATCGATCTCTGTCTCTCTCCATCAATCTCTATCTGTAGATACCTATCATTGTTCAGCGGCTCAGTCTGTCTGACTCTTTGCAATCCCATGGATTGTAGCAAGCCAGGCTACCCTGTCCATCACCAACTCCTGGAGTTTATTCAAACTCATGTCCATTGAGTCGATGATGCCATCTAACCATCTCATCCTCTGTCATCCCCTTCTTCTCCTGCCTTCAATCTTTTCTAGCATCTGGGTCTTTTCTAATGAGTCAGCTCTTTGCATCAGGTGGCCAAAGTATTGACACATCAGTTTCAGCCTCATTCCTTCTGAAGAATATTCAGGGTTGATTTCCATTAGGATTGACTGGTTTGAATTTCTTGCTGTCCAGGGCACTCTCAAGAGTCTTCTCCAATGCTACAGTTCAAAAGCATCAAGTCTTCAGTGCTCGACCTTCTTTATGGTCCAACTCTCACATTCATGACTACTGGAAAAATATAGTTTTGACTATGCAGATTATTGTTGGTAAAGTGATATCTCTGCTTTTTAATACACTGTCTAGGTTTGCCATAGCTTTTCTTCCCAGGAGCAAGTGTCTTTTAGTTTTGTGGCTGCAGACACCATCCACAGTGATTTTGGAGCCCAAGAAAATAAAATCTGTCACTGTTTCCATTTTCTCTCCTGAAGTGTTGGGACCAGATGCCATGATCTTAGTTTTTTGAATGTTGAGTTTTAAGCCAGCTTTTCACTCTCCTGTTTCACCTTCATCAAGAGGCGCTTCAGTTGCTCTTTGCTTTCTGCCATTAGGGTGGTATCATTTGCATATCTGAGGTTATTGATATTTCTCCCAGAAATCTTGGTTCTAGCTTGCACTTCATCTTGTCCAGCATTTTGCATGATGTACTCTGCATATAAGTTAAATAAGCAGGGTGACAATATACAGCCTTGACATACTCCTTTCCCAATTTGGAACCAGTCTGTTGTTCCATGTCTAGTTCTAACTGTTGCTTCTTGATCTGTATATAGGTTTCTCAGGAGGCAGGTAAGGTGTTCTGATACTTCCATCTCTTTAAGAATATTCCACAGTTTGTTGTTATCCACAAAGTCAAAGGCTTTCAGGTAGTCAATGAAGCTGAAAGGGATATTTTTCTGGAATTCTCTTGCATTTTCTATGATCCAAAGTTTGTTGGTAATATGATCTCTGGTTCCTCTGCCTTTTTAAAATCCAGCTGGCATATCTGGAAGTTCTCTGTTCATGTACTAATTTGAAGTCTAATTTGAAAGATTTTGAGCGTGAGCTTACTAGCATGTGAGATGAATGCAACTGTGCAGTAGTTTGAACATTCTTTGGAATTGCCCTTCTTTGGGATTGGAATGAAAATTGACCTTTTCCAGTCCTGTGGCCCCTGCTGAGTTCTCCAAATTTGCTGGGATATTGAGTGCAGCACAGCATCATCTTTTAGGATTTGTAATAGCTCAGCTGCAATTCCTTACCTTCACTAGCTTTGTTTGTAGTAACACTTCTTAAGACCCACTTGACTTTATATATATATATGTGAAATTGGTTCATGCAGCTGTGGAGGCTGGCAAGATCAACCCTGTTGGAGCTGGCACCCAGTTCAAGTCTGAAGGCCAGCAGACTGCTGTAGAACCAAGAAGAGCTGTTGTCCCAGCTCAAAGTCTGAAAAGCAGGAGAATTCTCTCTTTGGGGGTAAGCTTTTCTATTGTTCTTGATTACAAAAGGCCTACCTATGTTAGCCTGCTTTTCAGTCTATCAATTTGAATGTTAATTGCCTCCCAAAATATCTTCACAGAAATACACAGAATAATGTTTGACCAAATACCTGTGGCTTAGTTAAACTGACACATAAAATTAACCATCACACGTATAAATCCAATTTTCAAGGGTCAATCCCAATTTTGTAAGGATTAAAGCTTGTTAACATTTGGGGTAACTGAAGAAGTCTGTGGTATTTCCTCTTTTATGTGTCTTTATATGAAGATAAAACAGTTATTTCTCTAGGATGATTTCATCGTGGATTTACTTTCTGGTCAGAAAACTGGCTATTATGGACCCATAAGATTTTTTTCCCAGGCCTATAGAGAAGCATAGAAATAATTTTGATTTCTTCTAAAGGCATATTTTTTGAAGCAATTGGAAGCCGAGAATCAAAAACTGATTCAATATAATCCATTCTGAATTGCCATTGAAGTGAAGAAAGAACTAAAAAAATAGTATTAAAGCATTTTGGGATTGCTTGCAAGGACTGTAGCATTCTAAATCTCTTATGGGTTTATTTAAGAAAGGCAGTATGATTTCTCACACAGAAGTGAAAACTTTAGAGAGATCAGAGAATTTGAGTTTTACCTGAAATAGTCTTGGACATAAATGTTCTCTTTCTTTCAGTACATTTGAACTGACTGAGAGGTAAATACATTTTAATACTTTTCAAATCCTCTCTGAGTTTCAGCTCCCTTCAGAAAGCTTCAGGGAACAAGGGAATACTCCATATTGTCATTGTTACTTGGGCAGAAATCAAGGGTGAATAATTTGTTTTAAATATGACCTAGAGAGAAAAAAAGGCATCTACTGGTATAGGTACAGCAATGCTATCAGGAATCCAGTGCCATTATTTGGGAATATTGTGAGGAAGAAAAATAGTACTCAGGATCCTAGTTCCTGTCAGGTCTATAGTGAGACTAATCTAAGCAGAGGTGCAATGTTGCTGAAGACAGTCAATGGTGAATGAATACAGGGGCAGGTCCTGGAAACCATTCTGAGAATAGTAGACATTCAAGGGAAAAAGCTTTTTTGGGAAATTTTCAGATCCAAAGTTGGGTTTGTAGGTTGGGAATACAAGTATCAACACGAGGGGGAAAAAAGTTAGCCTCACATAATTTCTGAGTCTTCTACCTCCTTTTGGCTTTAACCTATACAGTTCTTTCTTCTTATATTTCCCTTGCTTTGGGCACTTAAAAATATACTGTACAGTGTCAGTTATAAGAATGCCATAGAATTCAATTTGATTTTGAAGCTTGCTCTCTATGTAACATTATTTCCTGCTGAAGTCTGCACTCTTGAATGAGAAAATGGATGCAACATCCCCAAATATAAGTATTTGAAAAAATAACTTCTGGTTCAAAATTGCAGAATAGAAGGACATGCACTCATCTCCTCCTGCGAGAGTACCAAAAACACAACTAGCTGTTTAACAACCATCAACAGGAGAATGCTGGAACCAACAAAAGATACTCCCATATCCAAAGACAAAGAAGATGCCATTGTGAGATGGTAGGAGGGGAAAAATCATGATAAAATTAAATCCCATTCCTTTCAGGTGGGTGACCCACAAACTGGAGAAAAATAATACCAAAGAACTTCTCCCACTATTGTGAAGGTTCTGAACCCCACATCAGGCTTCCCAGCCTGAGGATCTGACAAAGGGACTGGGAATCATCAGGGATCTGACATTGAAGGCCAGCAGGATTTTCTTATAAGACTTCCACAAGGTGGGGGAAACAGAGATTCCAGTCTTGGAGGGCACAAACAAAATCTTGTGTATACCAAGATGCAAAGGAAAGGAGCGATGACCCCACAGAAGATGGCCAAAACTACCTGCTAGTGTTGGGAGGTCTCCTGTGAAGGCGTGGGTTAGCAGGGTCTCACCACAGGGACGGGGGCACTGGCAGCTGCAGTCCTGGAAGGCCCCCTTTGGTGTTAACCACCTTGGAGGTCACCATTAACCATACCACAGAGCCTGTAGACCTGAGGGCTGGGTTGCCTTAGGCAAAACAAAAACAAAACCAAAAAACAACAACAAAAACAAACAAACAAACAAAAAACTACCAGGTAGAGAGTGCAACCCCAACCATCAGCAGAAAATTGGATTATAGCTTTACTGAGCAAGGCCCTGCCCACCAGAGCAAGACCCAGTTTTTCCTATCACCAGTCCTTCCCATCAGGAAGCTTACACAAGCATCTTAGCTTCCTCCATCAGGGGGCAGACAGAAGAACCAAGCAGAAGCACAGCCCCACAGAGACTAAAACAAAAGCCACATTACAGAAAGTTCAGTTCAGTTCAGTTCAGTTCAGTTGCTCAGTAGTGTCCGACTCCTTGCAACCCCATGAACTGCAGCACGCCAGGCTTCCCTGTCCATCATCAACTCCCGGAGCTTTCCTCAAATCATGTCCATCGAGTTGGTGATGCTATCTGACCATCTCATCCTCTGTTGTCCCCTTCTCTTCTTTCCTTCAATCTTTCCCAGCATCAGAGTCTTTTCCAGTGAGTCAGTTCTTTTCATCAGGTGGCCAAAGTATTGGAGTTTCAGCTTCAGCATCAGTCCTTCCAATTAATATTCAGGACTGATTTCCTTTAGGATTGGCTGGTTTGATCTTCTTGTAGTCCAAGGGAGTCAAGAGTCTCCACCACCACCACACAGTTCAAAAGCATAAATTCTTCAGTGCTCAGCTTTCTTTATAGTCCAACTCTCACATCCATACATGACTACTGGAAAAACCATAGCTTTGACTAGATGGAGCTTTGTAGGCAAAGTAATGTCTCTGCTTTTTAATATGCTGTCTAAGTTGGTCATAGCTTTTTTTCAGAAAGTCAATTAACATGAAAGTTAATCAGCATGAAAAAGCAGAAAATTATATCCCAGATGAAGGGACATGATAAACCCCAGAAAAACAACCAAATGAAGTAAAGATAGGCACCCACCCAGAAAAATAATTCAGAATAATGATAGTGAGGGTAATTCAGGATCTCATGAAAAGAATGGAGGCAAAGATTGAGAAGATGCAAGAACTGTTTACTAATAACCTAGAGGAACTAAAGAACAAACAAACAGAAAAGAATAATACATTAGAAGGAAACCATAGCAGAATAATTGAGGCAGAAGAATGGATAAATGACCTGGAGGACAGAATGTTGGAAATCACTGCCACAGAACAGAATATAGAAAAAAATAAATAAAAAGAAATGAAGAAAGCCTAAGAGACTTCTGGGACAACATTAAATGCACCAACATTTACCTTATAAGGGTCCCAGAAGGAGAAGAGAGAGAAAAAAGACCTCAGAAAATATTTGAAGAGATAATAGCTGAAAAATTCCATAATATGGGAAAGGAAATAGTCAACCAAGTCCAGGAAGCACAGAGAATCCTAGGCAGGAAAAACCCAAGGAAGAACACACCAAGACACATAATAATCAAACTAATAAAAATTAAAGACAGAGATAAAATATTAAAAGCAAAAGGGGAAAAAAGATAACATACAAGGAAACACCTATCAGCTTATTTCTCAACAGAAACTCTAAAACTCTACAACTCTGAGAACTCCCTTCTCAGAAGATAATGGCATGATATATTTAAATTGATGACATTGCAACAAAAAGAATAAAATACTTAGGAATAAATCTACCTAAATAAACAAAAGACCTATATATATAGAAAACTATAAAACACTGATGAAAGAAATAAAAGATGACACAAATAGATGGAGAAGTATACCATGTTCATGGATCAGAAGAATCAATATAGTGAGAATGCATATACTACCCAAAGCAATCTATAGATTCAATGCAATCCCTGTCAAACTACCAACAGTATTTTTCAGAGAAGTAGAACAAATAATTTCACAATTTGTATGGAAATACCAAAAAACCTCGAATAGCTAAGGCAATCTTAAGAAAGAAGAATGGAACTGGAGGAATCAACCTGCCTGACTTCAGGCTATAGTACAAAGCTACAGTCATCAAAACAGTATGGTACTCGCACAAAGACAGAAATATAGATCAATGGAACAAACTAGAAAGCCCAGAGATAAATCCACGGACCAATGGACACCTTATCTTTGACAAAGGAGGCAAGAATATACAACGGAGAAAAGACAATCTCTTTACCAAGTGGTGCTGGGAAAACTGGTCAACCACTTGTAAAAGAATGAAACTAGAACACTTTCTAACACCATACACAAAAATAAACTCAAAATGGATTAAAGACCTCGATATAAGACCAGAAAACATAAAACTCCTGGAGGAAAACATAGGCAAACACTCTCCGACATAAATCACAGCAGAATCCTCTATGACCCACCTCCCAGAGTAATGGAAATAAAAGCAAAAATAAATGAGTCGGACGTAATTAAACTTTTGCACAATGAAGGAAACTATAAGCAAAGTGAAAAGACAGCCTTCAGAATGGGAGAAAATAATAGCAAACGAAGCAACTGACAAAGAATTAATCTCAAAAATATACAAGCAGCTCCAGCAGCTCAATTCCAGAAAAATAAATGACCCAATCAAAAAATGGGCCAAAGAACTAAACAGACATTTCTCAAAGGAGACATACAGATAGCTAACAAACACATGAAAAGATTCTCAACATCACTCATTATCAGAGAAATGCAAATCAAAACCACAGTGAGGTACCATCTCCCTCTGGTCAGAATGGGTGCTATCCAAATGTCTACAAGCAATAAATGCTAGAGAGGGTGTGGAGAAAAGGGAACCCTCTTACACTGTTGGTGGGAATGCAAACTAGTACAGCCACTGTGGAGAACAGTGTGGAGATTCCTTAAAAAGCTGGAAATAGAACTTCCATATGACCCAGCAATTCCACTGCTGGGCATACACACCAAAGAAACCAGAATTGAAAGAGACACGTGTTCTCTTTTGTCTCTTTCATGTGAGAGTAAAGTATTCGTTCTATTATACAGAGCAAAATAAGTCTACCTAGAATACTCTACCCAGCAACTCTCCTTCAGATTTGATAGAGAAATCAAAAGATTTCCAGACAGGCAAAAGTTAAGAGAATTCAACACAACCAAACTCTGCAACAAATTCTAAATGTACTTCTCTAGGCAGGAAACAAGAGAAGGAAAAGCCCTACCTACAGAAAATAAACCCCAAACAACTAAGAAAATGGTTATAGGATCATACATATTGATAATAACTTTAAATGTAGATGAATTAAAAACAAAAAGATAGCCTGACTGAGCAGATGAAAATATGTGCATGTATGCACTTCCACTTACTACATCACTCTGTTTGACCCCCACCAAATTGTATGTAATTATTTTATACTATTAGATTATTGCAGTTGTAATTGTAATTATCTTTTATTTTTGTCTGAATATTGATTGTGAAAACTGATAAACATTTTTTATAATTATAATTATCTTTTTTTTTGTCTGAATATTTATTGTGAAAATTGATAAACATCTTTGTTTTTGTAATTGTAATTATCTTTTATTTTTTGTCTGAATATTGACAATTGTAATTATCTTTTATTTTTTGTCTGAATATTGATTGTGAAAACTGATACATATCTTTTACTATTGTGATTATGTAACTATTACCTGATACCATTGTATCATGATTGGTCAACAGAAAAAGATAATAGAATTCTATATCATCAAAACTACTATTTAATAGAAACACCTATAATGACTTTTTAAAATCTGGAAGCATATCAAAATTATCTTGGAAATTTTTGAAAAATAAAAATGCCTGGATATTGCTGTTTTCCCACCAAATCTCCAGATTTGTTTCTAATGAGCAGCCATGTTTATAAACAGCTGGACTATATGAGGATTTTTTAAATTAATTTATTTATTTTAATTGGAGGCTGATTACTTTACAATATTGTAGTCGTTTTTGCCATACATTGACATGAATCAGCCATGGGTATACATATGTACATGTACATGTACATCCTGAAACCCCTCCCACCTCCCTCTCCCTCCCATCCCTCAGGGTCATCACAGTGCACCAGCTCTGAGCACCCTGTCTCATGCATCGAACCTGGACTAGTGATCTATTTCACATATGATAATATACATGTTTCAATGCTATTCTCTCAAATCACCCCACCCTCGCGTTCTCCCACAGAGTCCAACAGTCTGTTTACATCTGTGTCTCTTTTGCTATCTTGCATATAGGGTCATCATCTCCATCTTTCTAAATTCAATATATATGCGTTAGTATACTGTATTGGTGTTTTTCTTTCTGACTTATTTCACTCTTTATAATAGGCTCCAGTTTCATCCACCTCATTATAACTGA
Organism: Bubalus kerabau; assembly: GCF_029407905.1. Taxonomy (NCBI): domain Eukaryota; kingdom Metazoa; phylum Chordata; class Mammalia; order Artiodactyla; family Bovidae; genus Bubalus; species Bubalus kerabau. The sequence continues at coordinate 2,098,943 of NC_073635.1, read as the reverse complement.
ATCAAATGCATTCTTTTTAATGGCTGAATAATATTCCATTGTGTATATGTATCACAGCTTTCTTATCCATTTGTCTGCCAATGGATATCCAGGTTACTTCCATGTCCTGACTATTGTAAACAGTGCTGCGATGAACATTGGGGTACATGTATCTCTTTCAATTCTGGTTTCCTTGGTGTGTATGCCCAGCAGTGGGATTGCTGGGTCATGCAACAGTTCTATTTCCAGTTTTTTAAGGAATCTCCACTCTGTTCTCCATAGTGCCTGTACTAGTTTGCATTCCCACCAACAGTGTAAGAAGGTTCCCTTTTCTCTGCACCCTCTCCAGTGTTTACTGTTTGTAGACTTTTTGATAGCAGCCATTCTGACTTCAGCAACACATATATTAAAATTGGAACGATACAGAGAAGATTAGCATGGCCCCTGTGCAAGGATGACAAGCAAATTCATGAAGCATTCCATATTTTTAAAATGAGCCAAAGAACTAAATAGAGATTTCTCCAAAGAAGACATACTTATGCTAACAAACACATGAAAAGATGCTGTATGAGGATATTTTACTTTTATCTAGCTTGTTTTACTTTTTCTATTTCATATTCAGTGCTCCCATTTCACTTAGTTTATGTTTTCCAGTTTCTCCATTTTCTGATGTTCTTTCTCAAGCCTTTATCAAGTAGAAAAGCTTAGATACACATATGTAAATAATATGTATAATATATATATTTTAGAAAGCTTATGAATTTTTGCCTAACAAAAAGTTTATGACATTTTTGATTCCACTTATTTAACTTAGTATGAATAGAACACTAGATTTCTAATTTAAAAAAAAATAGATATGTGACAAGCAAGAAAGGTTTACTGTATAGCACAGGGAACTATAGTCAATGTCTTATAATAACCTATAATGGAAAATAATTTCAAAAATAATATGTGTATACGTATAACTGAATGAAAAAAAGAATTCTATTTTTTGAAATTTAGTAATGTTTATCTTTTGGCCAGTTTTTCTAAATGTCTATGGAAATCTAATAACAACATCTGAGACACAAAATTTTAAATATATCTGTGTGGCTATAAGATTAATATAAATTAATGTAAATATGAATCTATTATATTTGCATTATTAACAAATCATTCAAGATGCTTCTATTCTTATTTTTTCTGCACTTACTAAAATATTCTCAGAGAAACATTAATAGTTCTCACTATGAATATATATTTTTCTCCATTATATTTCTCCTGATTTTTGATTTATGTATTTTTATTTGTTGTTAGGTGTCTAATGGTTTGTGATGTCTATCTTCTTTGTGAATTATACCTTTTATTATTAAAATATTCATCTTCATTTCATCTAAAAATAAATGAATTAATTAAAAATATAATTGAAATTTTGCACCTGTTAAATAACAAAAGTAAAGGGCCATATTTACTTTTTAATTTTAATCATCTCTAAACATTGCATTTTTAAAATTGAAATATAATTGATGTGCAATAATTTTGTTGCTTTCATGTATGCTATATAGTGATTTCAAATTTATACACATTTTAACATGAACACCACAATAAGTCTTGTTCTGTTCTCATAAAATGTTACTGCAGTAATACTGACACTTTTTTGCTGAATATTACATCCCTGTAGCTAATTTATTTATAACTAGAGGTTTTTATCTCTTAATCCTTTCATAAACTTTTCCCCCAACTCTTCTGTCCTCAAGCAACCACTAATTTTTGCTCAGTTTCTATGAATCTGTTTTCATTTTCTTTTTTAGATTTCACATATAAATAAGATTACGTAATATTTGTCTTTACCTGATTTATTTCATTAGCATTCATTCATCCCTTTAGATTCATCCATGTTGATGCAAATGGCAAGGTTTGTTTTATTTTTCTAACAATAATAATCCATTGTATACACACAAATACATCTCCTTCCCCCACAAACCTTCTTTACCTATTCATCTATCAGTAGATGACATTTGGGTTGCTTTCATATCTTGCCTATTGAAAATAAGCCTGCAATGTTCATAAGGGTACATATATCTGTTCAAATCAGTGTTTTTGTTTTCTACAGGTAAATACCCAGAAGTGAAATTGCTAGGTCATACGGTTTTTGGGCTCCAAAATCACTGCAGATGGTGATTGCAGCCATGAAACTAAAAGACGTGTCCTCCTTCGACGGAAAGTTATGACCAACCTAGACAGCATATTGAAAAGCAGAGATACTACTTTGCCATCAAAAGTTCATCTAGTCAAGGATGTGGTTTTTCCAGTGGTCATGTATGGATGTGAGAGTTGGACTGTGAAGAATGCTGAGCACCGAAGAATTGATGCTTTTGAACTGTGGTGTTGGAGAAGACTCCTTTTTTTTTTTTTTTTTAATTTTATTTTATTTTTAAACTTTACAAAATTGTATTAGTTTTGCCAAATATCAAAATGAATCCGCCACAGGTATACATGTGTTCCCCATTCTGAACCCTCCTCCCTCCTCCCTCCCCATACCATCCCTCTGGGTCATTCCAGTGCACTAGCCCCAGGCATCCAGTATCATGCATCGAACCTGGACTGGCAACTCGTTTCATACATGATATTTTACATGTTTCAATGCCATTCTCCCAAATCTTCCCACCCTCTCCCTCTCCCACAGAGTCCATAAGACTGTTCTATACATCAGTGTCTCTTTTGCTGTCTCGTACACGGGGTTATTGTTACCATCTTTCTAAATTCCATATATATGCGTTAGTATACTGTATTGGTGTTTTTCTTTCTGGCTTACTTCACTTTGTATAATAGGCTCCAGTTTCATCCACCTCATTAGAACTGATTCAAATGTATTCTTTTTAATGGCTGAGTAATACTCCATTGTGTATATGTACCATAGCTTTCTTATCCATTCATCTGCTGATGGACATCTAGGTTGCTTCCATGTCCTGGCTATTATAAACAGTGCTGCGATGAACATTGGGGTACAGAGTCCCTTGGATTGCAAGGAGATGCAACCAGTCCATCCTAAAGGAGACCAGTCCTGGGTGTTCATTGGAAGGACTGATGCTGAGGCTGAAACTCCAGTCCTTTGGCCACCTCATGCGAAGAGTTGACTCATTGGAAAAGACTGTGATGCTGGGAGGAATTTGGGGCAGGAGGAGAAGGGGACGACAGAGGATGAGATGGCTGGATGGCATCACTGACTCAATGGACATGAGTTTGAGTGAACTCCGGGAGTTGGTGATGGACAGGGAGGCCTGGTGTGCTGCGATTCATGGGGTCCCAAAGAGTCAGACACGACTGAGCAACTGAACTGAACTGAACTGAACTGAGGTTGGTCATAATTTTCCTCCCAAGGAGTAAGCATCTTTTAATTTCATGGCTGCAATTACCATCTGGAGTTATTTTGGATCCCAGAAAAATAAAGTCAGCCACTGTTTCGACTGTTTCCCCATCTACTTGCCATGAAGTGATGGGACCGGATGCCATGATCTTTGTTTTTTTTAATGTTGAGTTTCAGGCCAGCTTTTTCACTCTTCTCTTTCACTTTCATCAAGAGGCTTTTTAGTTCCTCTTCACTTTCTGCCATAAGGGTGGTGTCATCTGCATATCTGAGGGTATTGATATTTCTCCTGGCAATCTTGATTCCAGCTTGTGCTTCTTCCAGTCCAGTGTTTCTCATGATGTACTCTGCATATATGTTAAATAGCGGAGTGACAATATACAGCCTTGACGTACTCCTTTTCCTATTTGAAACCAGTCGCTGTTCCATGTCCAGTTCTAACTGTTGCTTCCTGACCTGCATATAGGTTTCTCAAGAGGCAGGTCAGGTGGTCTGGTATTTCCATCTCTTTCAGAATTTTCCACAGTTTATTGTGATCCACACAGTCAAAGGCTTTGATGTAGTCAATAAACCAGAAATAGATGCTTTTCTGGAACTCTCTAGCTTTTTCAATGATCCAGCAGATGTTGGCAATTTGCTCTCTGGTTCCTCTGCCTTTTTTAAAACCAGCTTGAACATCAGGAAGTTCACAGTTCACGTATTGCTGAAGCCTGGCTTGGAGAATTTTGAGCATTACTTTACTAGCATGTGAGATGAGGGCAATTGTGCAGTAGTTTGAGCATTCTTTGGCATTGTCTTTCTTTGGGATTGGGATGAAAACTGACCTTTTCCAGTCCTGTGGCCACTGCTGAGTTTTCCAAATTTTCTGACATATTGAATGAGCACTTTCACAGCATCATCTTTCAGGATTTGAAATAGCTCAACTGGAATTCCATCACCTCCACTAGCTTTGTTCGTAGTGATGCTTCCTAGGACCCACTTGACTTCACATTCCAGGATGTCTGGCTCTAGATGAGTGATCACACCATCGTGATTATCTGGGTCGTGAAGATCTTTTTTGTACAGTTCTTCTGTGTATTCTTGCCACTTCTTCTTAATATCTTCTGCTTCTGTTAGGTCCATACCATTTTTGTCCTTTATTGAGCCCATCTTTGCATGAAATTTTCCCTTGGTATCTCTAAGTTTCTTGAAGAGACCTCTAGTCTTTCCCATTATATTGTTTTCCTCTATTTTTTTGCATTGATCACTGAGGAAGGCTTTGTTATCTCTCCTTGCTATTCTTTGGAACTCTGCATTCAAATGGGTATATCTTTCCTTTTCTCCTTTACTTTTTACTTCCTTTCTTTTCACAGCTATTTGTAAGGCCTCCTCAGACAGCCATTTTACTTTTTTTTAAATTTCTTTTTCTTGGGGATGGTTTTGATTCCTGTCTCCTGTACAATGTCACAAACCTCCATCCATAGTTCATCAGGCACTTTGTCTTTCAGATCTAGTCCCTTAAATCCATTTCTGACTTCCACTGTATAGTCATAAGGGATTTAATTTGGGTTATACCTGAATGCTCTAGTGGTTTTCTCCACTTTCTTCAATTTCAGTTTGAATTTGGCAATAAGGAGTTCATAATCGGAGCCATAGCCAGCTCCCAGTCTTGTTTTTGCTGGCTGTATAGAGCTTCTCCATCTTTGGGTACAAAGAATATAATCAATCTGATTTCGGTGTCGACCATCTGGCGATGTCCACGTGTAGAGTCTTCTCTTGTATTGTTGGAATTGTTGTGTTTATGGTTTTAGGTCTTACTTTTAAGTCCTTAATCCATTTTGGGTTTATTTTTGTATGGTGTGAGAAAGTAGTCCAGTTTGAGTCTTTAGCATATGTAACTGTACAGTTTCCCAACATATTCATTGAAAAGGGTGTCTTTTCCCCATTGTATAGTCTTGCTTTGTTTGTTGTAGATTAGTTGACAATATGGCTGGCACTAGTGGTAAAGAACCTGCTGGCCAATGCAGGAGACATGAGACAGGGATTTGGTCCCTGGGTTGGGAAGATCCCCTGGAAGAGGGCATGAACATCTGCTTCAATATTGTTGCAGGGAGAATTCCATGGACATTGGAGACTGGCAGGCTACAATCCATAGGGTCACAAAGATTCAGAACACAACTGAAGTGACTTAATATGCATGCACAGTATACTCTTAATATTGGGGTATACTCTTAATATGTGCTTAATATTGTGGCTTCCCAGGTGATACCAGTGGTAAAGAACCTGCCTGACAGTGCAGGAGATGTAGGAGACTTGGCTTCAATCCTTGGTTCAGGAAGATCCCCTGGAGAAGGGAATGGCAATCCACTCCAGTATTCTTGCCTGGAGAATCCCGTGGACAGAGGAGCCTGTCAGGCTACAATTCATGGGGTCACAGAGTAGAACATGACTGAAGCAACTTAGCATGCACGTATATATAGACTTTTATGGAAGCAGGGAGCACTTTCTATTCAGTTCCATTGATTGATATATCCATTTTGTGCCAGAATTGTACTGTTTTTATAACTGTAGCTTTTTAGTATAGTTTTAAAGCAAGAGGAATTTTATCTTTAGCTTTTTTCTTCTTTCTTGATTGTTTTGGCTATTCTGAATCTTTTATGTTTCCATTCAAATTTTAGAATTATTAGTTGTAGTTCTGGGAAAACACCATTTGTATTTTGATAAGGATTATACTCAATCTGTAGATTGCCTTGGGTAGTCAAATTATTTTAACAATGTTAACTCCTCAAAACTATGTGATAGTGTGTCTTCTTATTTGTTTGTGACATCTTCAATTTCTTTGGAAGGCAGTTATGCTCACTTATATACCACCAAAGCCTCATGTGTCTTCAGTTCTTCCATTAAGTGTAATATACTTTTCTGAGTACAGGTTCTTTACCTTCTTAGTTAGGTTTATTCCAAGGTATTTTATTTTATTGATGTAAGTGTATACAAAAATTGGCACAATAAAGGACAGAAATGGTATGGACCTAACAGAAGCAGAAGATATTAAGAAGAGGTGGCAAGAATACACAGAAGAGCCATACAAAAAAGATCTTAATGACTCAGACAACCATGATGGTGTGATCACTCACCTAGAGCCAGACATCCTGTAATGTGAAGTCAAGTGGGCCTTCGAAAACATCACTATGAATAAAGCTGGGGAGGTGATAGAATTCCAGTTGAGCTATTTCAAATTCTGAAAGATGATGCTGTTAAAGTGCTGCACTCAATATGCCAGCAAATTTGGAAAACTCAGCAGTGGCCACAGGACTGGAAAAGGTCAGTTTTATTCCAATTCCAAAGAAAGGCAATGCCAAAGAACGTTCAAACTACTGCATAATTGAACTCATCTCACATGCTAGTAAAGTAATGCTCAAAATTCTTCAAGCTAGGTTTCAACAGTACATGAAATGAGAACTTCCAGATGTTCAACTTGATTTAGAAAAGGCAAAGAAACCAGAGAGCAAATTGCCAACATCCATTGGAACATTGATAAAGCAAGAGAATTCCAGGAAAATATCTGCTTCTGCATCATTTACCACTTGAAAGCCTTTGACAGTGTGGATCACAACAAATTATGGAAAATTCTTCAAGAGATGGGAATACCAGACCACCTGATCTTCCTCCTGAGAAATCTGTATGCAGGTCAAGAAGCAACAGTTACAACCAAACATGGAACAATGGACTGGTTCCAAATTGGGAAAGGACTACATCAAGCCTGTATATCGTCACCCTGTTTATTTAACTTATGTGCAGAGTACATCATGTGAAATGTTGGGCTGGATTAAGCACAAACTGGAATCAAGATTGCTGGGAGAATTATCAATAATTTCAGATATGCAGATGACACCACCCTGATGGCAGAAAGAGAAGAAAATCTAAAGAGACCCTTGATGAAAGTGACAGAGGAGAGTGAAAAAGTTTCAGCTGGCCTGAAACTCAACATTAAAAAAACAAAGATCATGGCATCCGGTCCCATCACTTTATGGCAAATAGAAAGGGAGAAAGTGGAAGCAGTGACAGATTTTAATTGATGCTTTTGTGAGCTGAAGAAGACTCTTGAGAGTCCCTTGGAGTGCATGGAGATCAAACCAGTCAATCCTAAAGGAAATCAACCATAAATATTCATTGGAAGGTGTGTTGTTGAAGCTGAAGTTCCAAATTTTGACCACCTAATGTGAAGAGCTCATTGGAAAAGACTAGTGCTGGGAAAGACTGAAGGCAATAGGAGAAGGGGCGGCAGAGGATGAAATTGTTAGATGGCACCACCAACTCAATGAATATAAATTTAGACAAACTCTAGGCGATATGGAGGACAGAGGAGCCTGGTGTGCCACAATCTATGGGGTCACCAAGTGTTGGACATGACATAGTGACTGAGAAACAACCACTTTGGGTGCATATATATTTATAATTGTTTTATCTGGTTTTTCAAATTATCCCTTTATTATTAAGTAATGTCTTTGTCTCTTATAACAGTCTTCATTTTAAAGCCCATTTTGTCTGAAATAAGTATTGCTACTTCAGCTTTCTTTTGACTTTCATTTGTACGGGATACCTTTTTTCATCCTTTCACGTTCAGTCTGTGTGCAAGTGCTTGTTTCTGAAATGAGTTCTTTGTAGGCAGCTTATATATGGGTATTGTTTTTCTATTGTCTATTCAGCCCCTCTGTGCCTTTTGGTTGGAAAGTTTAGAGAACTTCCTTTACCATTTCATTTAAGACGAGTTTAGTGATGCTGAATGGTTTTAACTTGAGCTTATATGTAAAACTCTTATTTCTCCTTCAAATATGTATCATAGCCTTGCTGCATAGAGTATTTTTGGTTGTAGGTCTTTTTCTTTTCTTTACTTTGAATATATTGTGCTATTCCTTTCTGGCCTTTAGAGTTTCTGCTAAAAAGTCAGTTGATGGCCTTATAGGAGTTCTCTTGTATATAACTAGTTGACTTTTCTCTTGTTGATTTTAAGATTTTTACTTTATCTTTAATTTTTGTCTTTTTAATTATATTGTGTCTTGATGTGGACCTTTTTGGATTCATCTTCTTTGTGTCCCTCAGTGCTTTCTGTACATGGATGTTTGTTTTCTCCCTCAGGTTGGATAATTTTTCAGCTATTATTTCTTCAAATAACTTCTCTGCCTCTTTCTTTCTTCACCTTCCAAGATCCATAGAATGGAAATGTTAATATGCTTGATGCTGTCTCAAAGGTCTCTTAAATTATCCTCATTAATTTTTTTTTTTCTTTTCTGTCTCACTTGATGATTTCCATGACTGTGTCTTCCAGTTCTCTGACCCATTCCTTCATATCATTTAATCTACTTTTGATTTCTTCTAGTATATTTTATTTCAGTGGTTGCATTCTTTTGCTTTGTTTGGTTCTTATTTATATTTTTGCATATTTGTTGAAATCCTCACTCTGTTCATCTCAATCTTTGATCTCAAACATATCTTCAATATCTCAATATCCTCCTCAAATGTTTGGTAAGCATATTTGTGATCATTATCTTGTTCTCTTGTAGATTGCTTGTATACACTTTTTTTAGTTCTTTTCTCAGGTTTGGTCTTATGCCTTCATTTGGAACATATTTCTGTCTCTTCATTTTCCCCAATTCTCTCTGTTGCTTTCTCTGTGTTAGGTAGGATGACTGTGATTGCTAATATTGGAGAAGTAGCCTTATATAAAAGATGTCATAGAGGACCTCCAGAAGCATGCTCCCCTTTGTCACCAGAGCTGTATGCTCTAGGGATGCTCCCTATATGGACTATGTGCACTCTTCTTTAGTAGCAGGGCTGACTACTATGCGTGGGACTGGCCTCTGCCCAGTTTCCCATGAGGCTCTTGGTCTGCTAGAGGGCAGGGTAGGTTTCTTGCATGATTGGTTGTGTGTTTCAGGGTAATGCAGGGCTGGTGCTGGCCTTCTGGGAAGCAGGATTGGGTCCTTATGGGCTGTTTCTTTAGCACTTGGGGGTAGGGTACTCAGGAATAGTGCTTGCCTCCTGGTGAGTGTAAGCCCCAGCACTTAATGCTGGAGAAAAAATGCTAGAGAGAAAATTCCAAAATGGTTTCTACCAGCAGTGGTGCTATAGTGGTAGAATAAACTCCCAAAATGGCTGTTCCCAGTGTTTAATCTCCAAGTAGAGTCTTAGTTCCTCCTGTCTCTTTGGGATAGTCTAAGATTGGCAAGTGTTAGTTGTAGAAAATCTTATCTGCTAGTCTTGGATCATTCTCATAGGCAGTTGCCCTGTAAATAGTTATAAACTTGGTTTGTTCACGAGAGGAGGTGAGTTCAGGGTCTTCATATTCCACCATCTTGGCTACCTCTAAAGCACAGCATTAAATGTTCATTTGTGTGCCCTTTTTCTCCCTCCCATTACTGTTCTGTCTCAGACTTCTCAACAGAGTGTCTGGAATTAGCCGAGTTCTCAGGCTATGAAGCAGTTGCTAGATTGAGATGAATGTGATATCAGGTGATTTGTTGTATGTGGCACAAGTGGAAGCTGGAACAGAGACAAAAGGTCAGTAGAAATCAAACTGGGCAGACTTTAGCCATCAAAGCTGGCTGACAGTGAAATTTTAAGTGAAGCCCTATGGATAGTTCTGAAAGAAGCTTAATGTTCCCATAGTTGATTTAAAATTAGTGTGTCTACCTTTTGTTTTGCCTGCCAGGCTTGGATTATCTTGCTCAAGCCAATTCTAAAATAGTACTAATTTGGTCTTAAGAATCTGTGCGTGTTACATATGTTTTAGTGTTCTGATACCAGTGTGACCAGGGTCACAAGATATAGCTGTGTGGGATACACACTGCCCAACTGCAAGGGTGGATGACTGTCGTGACTACGGTGTGATGGTGGCCCTTGGGATTATACTTCTGGCTTCTCAGAGTGTGACTTTTCTACTAAGGATACCCTGCTAGTCATTTCTATGGACTATGGCTATGGCAGTGTTTTCCTTACAGTCCTGTTTCCCTGGCAGGGATTGTAACCAGGCATTGATAATTATGGGATTATGCTGGATATTTATTAAATTTTGTGTTTTGTAGAACACCGCCTTAAAATGTCTGCATTCAATTTTATTGGCATGCCAGCCATTCTGGATTTCTCATGTGGAAGCATGGGGTAAGATGGTAAAACTGAAATAAGTGCTACCCCATGGTGCTGCTTGCTTCTTCTTTTTTTTTTTTTTTCTTTTCATTTTCTAACTTCTTCTCCCTAGAGTAAGTTTAAGAGGAAAAGCTTTTTAAAAGTTCAATCTTTTTAAAAAGAGAACTGAATTATCAGGAATTGATAGATATAAATCTTTTAGAAAATATATCAAACCCCATCTAGCTTTTAATTTCAAAGTATACCTGCTTTTAAGAAACTTTAAAATTGATATAATTATTATGATGTGAACATCTACTAAATCCATAATTTACCATTAAAACAAAGTGTTATGAGTGGTTAACCTTTCAACTGGATTGTTCCATGAATAAAGATTTGAATTAAAACAATATAAAGGCTGTATTCTCCATTCTTTACACTGTGGGATAGCTAAGCGTTTTTATATTAATATTTATCTAAACACTGATGTATGTTAAACTTCTTTCCTATAAAACTGGAAGGCTATGGCACCAACTGTTGCTGTTATCCTGGTATTTCTAGCAGATGTTTTGAATAATTCCCTTTGACACTATAGGGACATGCTGTCTGACAGCTTTATTCAGAATTAATCACATTTCTACAGAAGCACTCACTTTATGTTATATAGACTGAATAACCCCCAAAATACCTTTGGGGACTATGATGAATTATTAATCTCATTTGGTCAGCCTCAGAGGAGCTTGTTTAACTTTCAGTGTGCTATATTGTTATGTAAAGACATAGATATACAAAGAGAAAAAGCATCCTGTAATCATCTCATAGTCTCACTTTCCAGTCCTGCATTCCTCTTTCTATGCCAGCAGTTAACAGGTTGATTAGTTAGTTCTAACCAACAGAGTCAAGTCCTCAAGCCTCAGAGTCTTTTGATGGTCTGGGGAACGTTCTCCCTGGGTATGTTATACTGATCATTTAAAGTCTCCTCTGATTGGGGTGGGATTAGAGAAAGCCTCGGTACTTTGCAATTTTTATTTCTGCCTATGTTCTGCATCCTCCCCCTGCCCCCATGTGTTTAGGTAACTGGATGGTTGCCAGCTTTGAACACACATGGTCTGTGACTGATTGAAGTTCAGACAAGGATTTGTTCTTCCCAGTTTGGGAACATATACTAGATGCACACTATTCAGAGAGAAGGAAAGACATTCTCAGAAGGTAAACACTGAATTTTATGATTCAGCCTGCACTCTACAACTCCTGTTGGCTCTTATCCCCTCTTGTCTCTGTGAGTAGGTCAGTATGGGGCAGAGACTATCTTTGTGGAGTTTTGCATTCAAATAGGCTGTGACCATGCCTCTCCAATTACAAACCCCATGACGTTGGAAACTGTACTTAAGTGAACCTAAATTTCCTAATATATACAACTGGGATTTATTGATGCATATTTAATAGAGTAAAAGTGAGGCTTAATTATGATGATAGTGAGTGAGTGAAAATCACACAGTCCTGTCTGAATCTTTGCAACCCCATGGACTGTAGCCCATCAGGCTCCTTTGTCCATGGGATTCTCCAGGCAAGAATACTGGAGTGGGTTGCCATTTCCTTCTCCAGGGGATCTTCCCAACCCAGGGATCAAACCCAGGTCTCTCGCATTGCGGGCTGATTCTTTACCAGTTAAGCCACAAGGGAAGCCCAAGAATACTGGAGTGGGTAGCCTATCCCTTCTCCAGTGGATCTTCTGACCTGGGAATTGAACTGGGGTCTCCTGCATTGCAGGTGGATTCTTTACCAACTGAGCTATGAGGGAAGCCCAATTATGATGATAAACCCTTATTAAATGGTGGTTCTCATTGTTGTCTTCCAGAGGCTGAACAAATGGGGATTTGTATTAAAATCTGCCTTTGAGCATAGAAATTCCATACCTGGCAAGTATGCTTCCATTATATTTCCTTCTCAAGTTTTCAATTAACCTTGTTGGCTTCCTTTCATTTCCTTCTCTCATTTTCTTTCTTTTGACACTTTACAATTGGCTTTATCCTGAAATCTATTTGTGTCTTGGCTGCTCCCCACACCCTGATGACAGGGTCTGCATTAAGGTGAAGTGAGTGAGGGACCTGCCTTAGGTGCTAAATTTAAGGAGGCAACAAAAAACAGTACTCAAGAGAAATAATTTTAATTAATATATTTAAAAGATTAAAATTATGTAAAAAAGATCCAAATTAAACAAAATATCAAAATTTTGAATAAAGAAAGCAACCAATCCTGCACTTACACTACTCAGCCTCACCTGAATTCTGACCAGAGCAGATAATATTTTCCCCATCTTTTGTAATTCCACCTGTGAAAAGAATTTCATTTATGGGTGATTCACGCCGTTATATGGCAGAAACCAACACAACATTGTAAAGCAATTATTCTCCAATTTAAAAAAAGAAAAGGAATTTCATTGGACCAAATTGGCTTGTACTTACAGTCAAAATGCAAATGATAAACACTGCCATTCTTTTTTCATTGGCCCTGCAACTGCTAGACTGTGACTCCCTCCAGTTTCCTCTCAATGATAAGAAGTATGAACATTCCCGAGACATTGCTGTTAGCTCTCAGGTCACCACCATTGGCAACTCCCTGAAATTCTATTGGAAAATTCACTTGTCCTTTAAATACTACATTTCTCCACTACTGCATTTGTACCCTACTAGAGGCAAAGACGATAGAAGAGATCTGAGCACTGAAGAGAAGCTACGAAAAGCTGACACAACTTTAGAAATGTATCTATACTGGGATATGAGGACACATTCTCTGTTCTTTGTTCTCACATACTTCATTTAACATGATTTTGCTTTGCAGTCATCATAGTGGAAGAGTAACTTACCTATTTCTTTTTCTAACTTGAGTTTCTCCTGACTTCTTCCTTTTTCCAGCTATAGGTGTGTAGTGATATACCCTCCTTCACTCTAGGATGTAGACATAAAACTGTTCTTAAATTTTATTTGTTTAAAGTTTGTCTTGTATCTTTTGACCTTACTGAATTTACTTTATCATTTCCAAGAGGTTTCTGTAGATTCCTTGAGATTTTCTACACAAATAATCATTTTTATTTACTTATTTGGCTGCACCAGGTTTTAATTGCAGCATGCAGAATCTAGTTTCCTTGCCAGGGATCAAACCCAGGTCCCCTGCGTTGGGAGCATGCAGTCTTAGCCACTGGACCACCAGGGATATACCAACACATAAATAATCTTGTAGTCTGCAAATAGGAAGTTTTATTTCTTCCTTTCCAAGCTGTGTACCTTTTGTTTCTTTTACCTACTTTACTGTTTTCTGGTTAGAACTTTTAACATTGTATTTAATAAGAATAGTGAAGAAGGCATTCTTTCTTGATTTGTTCTTGATCTTAGAAGGGAAGCATGTCTTCTTTATCTCTAAGTATGGGATATGTGAAGCAGAAATGACCCTCAAGGGGATCATCACAGTGTTCTTCCTTAGGTCACAAGGGCCCTGGCTGGGCTTCTTTTCTCAAACTTTCAGGATCTTATTACATTTGCCCTATACATAATGTCCAAGATTTAAAGTTTTTCTTATTGAGGGAATAGGTAAAACAATGTCAGCTCCATCTTTATGGAAACAGAAGACTCCCTTTGATTTCTGATGGCTTCTTTATTTTGTATTGATCTAATATATGATCTTATATATGGTCTTTATATATGATCACGTCTAATAGTTCTGAGCTATGATATTTCATACTAATATAATGAAACTACAACTTTTAAATTTGGTGAGAGTTGTTGTTGTGGTTCAGTAACCCTTTCATGTCTGATTCTTTGTGACTGCATGGACTGAAGCATGTCAGGCCTTCCTGTCCCTCACCATCTCTGGAAGTTTGTCCAAGTTCATGTCCATTGCATCACTGATGCCATCCAGTCATCTCATCCTTTTATGCCTTCTTCTCCTTCTGCCCTCAATCTTTCCCAGCATCAGGGACTTTTCCAATGAGTCAGCTGTTTGCATCAGATGACCAAAATAATGGAGCTTCAGCTTCCATCCTTCCTTCAACCTTCAGGGTTGATTTCCCTTAAGATTGACTAGTTTGATCTCCTTGCTATTCAAGGGATTGCATCATCTTTAAATTGATCTAGCTTTAAAATGTAGCTTCCCCAATAACTCAGTTGGTAAACAATCTGCCTGCAAAGCAGGAGATACCAGTTCAATTCCTGGGTTGGGAAGATCCCCTGGAGAAGGGAAAGGCTACACACTCCAGTATTCTGTCCTAGAGAATTCGATGGACTGTACAGCCCATGGGGTCACAAAGAGCCTGAGCAACATTACTGAGCAACTTTCACTTCACTTCAGCTTTAAAATGTATTTTACTATCTGGTTTAATTAATCCCTTTCAACTTCCTGATGAAATTCAGTGTCAAAATGCCAACAAAACTTTGGACATCATCAGTAATAGTATTAGGAAACAAATCTTTGTTATTATGCTTCTTTAAAACTAGACTTAGGCTGTGATCATGCCTCTCCACTTACTTAATAGTGTATTAACACAACGAGCAGCTATAGCAGCAGCTGGTGCACTGTCCCTGAGTGGTGTGTTGGAACTTTTCTAAGCCTCAAAGTAGATAATCCAAGTACTTGTAGCTTAGAAAATGTAGATACAATTTACTCAATAAGTTCCCAAAGACTTGAAAACATGATAGCCTTTGATAGTTCAAAAGGCTATCATGATTTTAGGAAAATTAATCAGGACTTTTCACAGTTGGTTTAAAATAATGGAATTCTGTCTGATGCCTCAATACAACAGTTCATCTTCAAATTGGAGGAATTGAGATTAGAACACATAACACACATCCTCTCAGGACAATGATACCTAACTATGTCTTTCCAGGACTAGCCTATTTTTTTTTTAATGTTGGCCAATATTTCTATACCAGTGTAAGTGCGGTGATTTGATTTATTGATGTCCAATAGCTCTCTTCCATTGTAGAATTTATTGTTTAGAAATAATGTCAGCCACTTTTTTTTCTTTCCAGCTCCTTTCTCCCAATCAATTGCTTTCCTTTTAACTTATATATGTTTCTGGAATCAAACTGACAAATACCTTTCAAATTCCAATTTTGCTTTAGCATTCAATTTGCCTCAGGTCCCTTCAATATTTTCCTGGTTATTCACTTGGTGAATCATTCAGCAATTTCTCCATGTAATGGATCTGGCAATATGGTGGAGTTCCAAGGCATAACTAATTGCAAATGAGAAGCTAACTACATCAGATAATATGTATATGTTTCACTTCCTTGATTTAAAAAGATAGGAGTTGAATTTTGCTTTGAAATAAAATGATAATATTATATATTATGCCTTCTTTTCATCCTTCTAATTAGTATTTCAGGACTTTATTATTGAATTAGAAATGTATATTAATATATAGTATTACAATCACAATTTTAAAATAAAAGATATTCAAGAGCCAAAAAATTAGGCATGAGTATCTGTATGTTTACATGGATAAGTCACTTTTTAATAATTAGTGTTTAGAAGTTAGAAATTCACTTGATAATATTTTTGCTAAACTGGAAACTGACTTAACAATATTTTTGATAAATATTTTCCATGAAGATTTAGTTACAGTGATTCAAATTTGGAGATCAAGTTTTTATTTTGACTATTTTTTGATCATCTTCCATTGTGTTTGGAGAATTTAGGTCAAGCAGTTAGAATTTACATTAAATTGATTATAGTTTTCAATTTTTCCTTCCATGAATTATAGGATATTGTTTAATTAAAAAGCACAGTTAGTAGTTTGACATTTCTGAACTTGGGAAATAACTGCTCATATAAGAAAGACGTCTTGGAGCTTTTATTAATACAGTGATTTACAATATTCTTATTTATTGATATTTCTTCATTTATATAGCTTTCAAGTTTATGTTTCTGTCCTTTGTCTGTTTACTAAGAAATAAATTTTCCTAAGCATGTAATATACCTGTAAATTAAATAGCTTACCTTCATTATCATTGAAATTATGATAGCAATTTCTAGTAGCTATTAACTGATTGTGTTTCTTTATTTCTTACCATATTTACCCATGCAAATAATTAACCTTTTAGCCTCAATTATGGGTTTTTCTTTAATTTAAAATTGATTGGACAAAGTGAATTCTCTTTTGCTTTCCTTGTCATGAGCCAATATATTTTTACTTATCTATAGAGATGAGTAGTAACATAAGACTAATTCTGGCTATTACTGTATTATATTAATGACCCCTGTTTGCAGAGTTGGAGGTTGAGGAGGGAGGAGATAATGGCAAATTTTTCAAGCACATAGATGGAAGAGGACACAAGATAAGCAAGTAGAGCCTCAGAGATGAGAATATTGAAAAATGTGGATTTTTATATAAAATGGGATGGTCTAATGAATGCAGATGTCTTCCAGGTGGTGCTAGTGGTAAAGAACCCACCTGCCAATGCAAGAGATATAAGAGATATGGGGTTGATCCCTGGGTTGGGAAGATCTCCTGGAGGAGGGCATGACAACCCACTCCAGTATTCTTGCCTGGAGAATCCCATGGACAGAGGATCCTGGTAGTCTACAGTCCATGAGGTCACAAAGAGTCAGATACAACTGAAGGGACTTAGCATGCATGCAATGAAAACAGAGACAAATAATGTACCCATCTTAAGGGGATTAAGTTCATTGTGTTGTCCATCCTAAGAAACAATATTTTATCTAGACAAGATGTTTTGTTTCTTGTTCAGTTGCTCAGTTGTGTCCGACTCTTTGTGACCCTATGGACTGCAGCATGCCAGGTTTCCCTGTCCTTCACTATCTCTTGGAGTTTTGCTCAAGCTCATGTCCCCTTGTGGCTCAGACAGTAAAGCGTCTGTCTACAATGCAGGAGACCTGGGTTAGATCCCTGGGTTGGGAAGTTCCCCTGGAGAAGGAAATGGCAACCCTCTCTGGCATCCTTGCCTGGAAAATCTCATGGATGGAGGAGCCTGGTAGGCTATACAGTCCATGGGGTCA
Source organism: Bubalus kerabau (assembly GCF_029407905.1). Lineage (NCBI taxonomy): Eukaryota > Metazoa > Chordata > Mammalia > Artiodactyla > Bovidae > Bubalus > Bubalus kerabau. The sequence continues at coordinate 2,081,503 of NC_073635.1, read as the reverse complement.
CAGAGTCGGACATGACTGAGCAACTTCACTTCACTTCACTTCATTTCATGTCCATTGAGTCGATGATGCCATCCAAACATCTCATCCTCTATTGCCCCTCCTACCCTCAGGCTTTCCCAGCATCAGGGTATTTTCCAATGCTTAGATGAACAGTTACTAGATACCATCAAAACAGAACTTGTACTTACACTATGACCCCTCAAGCTCATGACTACAGTGTGAATGGGACTAAGAAAGATGCCTTGTTCATGATTTTAAATCAAGCCTTCAAAAGTGATTAAAGTGATTATTTCAGAACTTTGGATAAAAACTTGTGAATCAAGAAAATAGCAATTAAGGAGCCTATGTTTTGAGCCTTTTTATCCTCCTCAAACCAGAGAGGGCAAAATTGGAAATTAAGAGTGGGATTAAAATTATGTACACTGCCCTGTAGAATAAAATAAAATAAAAGTTCTCTAATAAGGCTGGCAGCCATAAAGATCATCAGGTAATTGGAGACATTCCTGTCTTCCTCATGGGTCTAGACAGTGCTGTCTCTGAGGAATAGTAATCCTTACCTGGGGGATGGGTATGTGTGTTATGTTGAGTATGGTGATAAATGTAACAGTTATCTGGTTGACAACCAGAGGAACAAGGCCTATCCAAGTCCATACTGGTAAAGAGATGTCAAGTGAGCACAGGCTCAAAACAACATTCACATCTCTACTGTTCTGTAGAACATGACCACCAAAGCCACCTTGGCCTTTCTCTTGCTGACCCTAGAACAGTTCCTTCAGTTGTTACAGTGAACCAACCACTGTGTTTTGTGGGGATGTTTCCTCAAAGGAGACAAAGATTAAAGGGAAGGAACAATGTTAGGTAGAGTATTAGTAAGGTAGTCTTGAGGATTGGTGAGCACATTTAGAAACTGGGAATATTTACAGAAGGTAAAGCTTTTTACTGTGTGTACTCAGTCACTTAGTCATATCTGACTCTCTACAATGCCATGGACTATATAGCCTGCCAGTCTCCTCTGTCCATGGGATTTTCCTGATAAGAGTACTCCATTTCCTCCTCCGGGGGATCTTCCTGACTCAGGGATTGAACCTGAGTTCAATGTCAGGTTCTCCTGCATTGGCAAACAGATTCTTTTTTTTTTTTTTTTTTCAGCATCCATAAATAATATTTTATTGGAGCTTAGCTATATCCATTCATTTACGTATTGTCGTTGGCAGGTTTCTGGTTCACGCTTTTTAAATTGTGTTGAAGGTCTAGAGCCTATACCTTGCCTAACCTAGCTAAGAAGTCTTTGTTGAACCCAAGGCCACACTTTTCTTCAATGTTTTCGTTTACAAGTTTTATACTTTTAGTCATTGTATTTAGTTCTGTAATCTATTGTTTACAGTTTTGTAATACATTGAGTTAATTTTCATATAGGTATGAGGTATGGGTTGAGGTTTATTTTTTTACACAATGGATTTCCAATTACTATTTTTACACATGGATTTTCTGTTGTTTTAAAGGACTATACTTTATTGTTGAGTTACCTAGGCATCTTTTTAAAAAAGTAGTGACCATTTAAGTATTGGACTGTTCTGGACTCTGTTTTACTGTATGTGTTTATGCTTTACCAATATTTGATTACTTCTGTAGTTTTTATGGTAAGTCTTGAAATTAGGTAGTGTGAGTTCTTCAGTCATTTTCTTTTTCAAAATGTGTTGCCTAATTGGAGAGTTTTGCTTTTCCATACAAATTTTAGATTTAGCTTGTCAATTTGTTTAAAGAATTCTTGCTGAGATTGTGATTTGAGATGACATTGAATCAATTTATAAAGAATTGATATCTTAATAGTACTGAAGCTTCTCATGATGAATATAGACTATTTCTCCTATTAATTAGATCTCTTTTAATTTTTAGTATTTTATAGTTCTTACCAAAGAAAGTCTGCTTATATTTTGCTAGATTAATACCTTAGACTTTTATTTCATTTTGATGCCATTTGCATACTACTTTAAAAAATTTTGATTTCCAACTGTCTATTGCTAGTATACAAAAAGGCAATTGTTTTTGTATATCGAGCATGTATCTTGTAACTTTGCTGCTGCTGCTGCTGCTGCTGCTGCTAAGTCGCTTCAGTCGTGTCCGACTCTGTGCAACTCCATAGACTGCAGCCCACCAGGCTCCCCCATCCCTGGGATTCTCCAGGCGAGAACACTGGAGTGGGTTGCATTACCTTCTCCAATGCATGAAAGTGAAAAGTAGAAGTGAAGTCGCTCAGCGACCCCATGGACTACAGCCTACCAGGCTCCTCCGTCCATGGGATTTTCCAGGCAAGAGTACTGGAGTGGGTTGCCATTGCCTTCTCTGTATGACCTTGCTAGACTCATCTATTATAGGAGTTTTTTTTTAATAGTTTCTTTGGGACTTTATACATTGACAATTATGCCATCTGCTCAGTTTAAAAATATTCCTTTCCAACCTCTATGGTTTAATTTTTATTGTTTTTCTTGCTTTAATGCATTAGCTAGGATTTCCAGTCTGGTGTTGATTAGGAGTAGTGAGAGACACCACCTTGCTTTGTTCTTGATTTTAGGGGGAAAGCACTCAGTATTTCAAATACAATATGATGTTAGCTGTAGACCCTTTTGTGGATACTGTTATTGAGTTAAGGAAGTTTCTGTCTATTCCTAGTTTGCTGATTTAGGCACTTTCTCAGCATATTTTGACATAATCATATGTTCTTTCCCTTTGTTGTTGTTATTAGTTGCTAAGTCATGTCCGGCTCTTTGCAACCCTATGAACTGTGACCCGCCAGGCTCCTCTAGCAGAATGGGATTTCCCAGGCAAGAATATGGGAGTTCCCAGCAAGAATACTGGAGTGGGTTGCCATTTCCTTCAGAGGATCTTCCTGACCCAGGGATCAAACCTGCGTCTCCTGCATTGCAGGCGAATGTTTAACCGCTGAGCCGCTGGGGTGTGAAATCACTTGTCAGGTCAGGGGCTCAGATAGGTCTGGATGGTGTTGGTATCTTTAGGGCTGTTTTCAGATTTCTCTAACAGAGAGCTCTTGCTGCTTTTTGCTTGGGGTGAATGCAGGCGTACTGTAAGTTTGTTTGTTTTTGTTTGTTTTGCTAAGCCTTCAGCTGTTCTTACCCACTTACATCACAGAGGGAGAGGGCCTCTCTCCATGTTCTTGCCCATTCCCCGGCAGCAGAATACTGGTGCTTATTTCTTGATACTGGGCTTGTGATAGGGTTGGGGTGTTCTGTTGTGTGTTTTCCATCTTCCATCTTTGACAGGCTCTGTCTACGAGGGCCTCAGGCCTCCTGCTCAGAGTACTTATTCCCTTTTCCCAAGTAAGGAAGTTGGCTTGGTGTCTCTGAATGGTTTAGGGCAGGAGTTTCTACCTCCCCCTTTGTGATAAAAGCCTTTGATCTGTGGGTAAGCTCTTGGCTGAAGATGATTTCCTGTCCCTCCTTCATGAAAAGAGGGGTTTTCCCCTCCCAAGCTTTTCCCTAGCTGCAGTAGATCTTTGCCTTTGTCCTGGGGATGACAGAGTTTACTGCCTTTTCTTGTGGCTTACAGCTTTGACTTTTTTAGGAGAAATAGTCTGGGGAATTCCTGTGTTGTAGTAGCCACTAGTCAGTCACTTCTGTTATATTTGTACATATGCACCCCCAAAAGGTTCTTTTTGTTCTTATGTCCTGCTCTCATTGTTCCTCATGAATAACCAGTACAGGTATGTGGAACAGTGCTTGTGATCCTGGGCCCATAGCTATTCCAAATTGTCATGTTAGCCCACACTTCACTAAAATTTTAGTGAATTTCCTGTAACTGTCTGGTGGCCACCTCTTTCTCCTGTGCTCTGCCAAAGGCGGAATAGTGTGTCCCGTTGTTCTTTGGAAGGGTTTGTCTTGGAGTTAAGATTATTTGCTTGTCTTATAACCCTCAACTCTCTGATGGGATCAAGAGAAGTTATGCTCTTGTAGATTATTTAGCCTTTTGTCCTTTTTAGGATGAGAGTGACATTATTTGCAGCTTTGTAAATCCTAAACATTAGTTCTGACTAGGAACTTTGACTTGTAAATCAAAATTATAGTTTTAATCATTTGAAACCATCTTGTATAAAGATAATAGTAAAAGTTTTATCACTATTTATTTTTAACTAGAATCAGGAAAGGCCTTACTTTTATTTCTACTGCCTAATTTGGTAGACTCCTAATATTTCAAGTGTCTTTGCAGCCAGCTTATGTCCAGACTGTTGAATAGATTTGGATAGTTAGTGAGACCACTCATCCAATGTTTTCCTCTCTGTTTTTTTTTTTTTTTTTTTCACTTTTTAAATTTTATCTTTAATTAGAGGATAGTTACTTTACAATATTGTAATGGTTTCTGCCATACACAGCATGAATCGACCATAGGTATACATATGTCCCCACCCTCTTGAACCCCACTCCCACCTCCCTCCCCATCCCACCCTTTTAGGTTGTCACAGAGCACCGGGTTTATGTTCCTTGTATTATACAGCAAACTCCCACAGATAGTACTAATGATCTTACTCGCAGGGAAGCAAAGGCGATGCAGACATAGAGAACAGACATTTGGACACAGTGGGGGAAGGATAGGGTAGGATGATTTGAGAGACTAGCATTGAAACATATACATTACCATATGTAAAAAGTACACATTTTTATGGCCTAATAAATGAATTTACAGACCATTGAGCCAGAAAAAGCCTTTGATGGATCATGATATCACATTATTAAAATATTATCATTTATTTTATTTTATTTTTTTTTTTAATTTTATTTTATTTTTAAACTTTACATAACTGTATTAGATTTTTTTTACCACTGAACCACCTGGGAAATCCTGTCATTGACTACAGGAAAAGTAATGTTATCAGATAATTTAATTTTTGCTTATTCAATATTCCCTATACCTATTCCCAAGGCTTCACTAAAATCTTGTGTACACCTAAAAACTTGTGTGTATGTTGTAAAGAATAAAGTGAAAGAGTAATAAGGGGAAATATGATCTACCTTATTCATTCTTATACACATTTATTACACTGATGGAACCCACTCAAAAAGAATGGTGATCTTGTAAAAAAAAAAAATACATAAAATGCCAGAAAAAAATTAAGCAGAGGCCCATGGCAGTTCTGGGAATGATGGAAATAAACACATATATGGGAGGAGTGACTTTGAGGTCATCCTCTGGGAGATGTCTAAGAGTAGGACGAAGAATAGATGGAGGGGGCTGCACAGCTAGACAAATATCAGTGAACATTTCCTTAGCCCTTATCCTGGTTCTTTTTCAATGGTGCTTGACTTATTTGATAGAAATGGTTCTAGTTATGCTAAGCAAATGTAATTCTATTTTATCCTGAAGCAATCACCTCTAATGATAAGTTCTTTTCTAAAATAACTCTTTCTACTTTAGATATAATTTGAAATGACTCCTTAATGATTAAAGTCTTCATAATTTAATCTTTATGAAAAGTTATAATTGTAATTCTTATTTGTAGCATATTTTCTAAAAATTGGAAGAATTAAACCTTCACAGGCTACTTTCAGTTATTGATGATTCAGGTTACTTAGCTTTGCCCTTGCTATCATCACAAGGTATTTTCCTGATCCCTGTATTGATTATGTTGTTGTTAAAAGCACATTTGGAAAGTTTATTTTCTAGGTCATTTCTCTTATATCCCTACTTAAGTTCTCACATAAACTTTTTCCTAGAGAATTTCAGTATGTATACCTTTCAGGACTTTGAATCAGTGAAAATTTTGTATGTTAATGCAAATTTTGTAGCTCAGTTCCTCTCTGGGGAGAGGGTCTATCTATAGTTTTTATTAGATCATCAAAGTTGTTCATGACCCAAAGAGAATAAGAAGCTTGCAACAGTCTATCACCTAGAGTTTTTGCAGTATTCAGTGACCTGCGTAAATAAGGATAGGTCAAGCTTGTTCAACACAAAAATTCATAAATTAAGGATGTGCATTGTGTTGAAGAGGGCGGAGGCTGGTGCAGACAAAGCAAAAAGGAATTGGGGCAGATGGGGGAAAATGATCTAGTCTGATGTTAATTTTTTTGTGTGTGTACACTTTTCTCTTTTACGTACAGTTACTCAGTGCTTATTGATGGTGATACTTGATTCATTTTGTGCTTGTCATTGAAGATGTAACTACAAAGATTTATTTCTAAGTCAAGAAAGGTCAATATTTTTTGCTGTTCATGAAATTACAGTGGTTTCTGTTTTATTCATTTTTCTTTGCCTTTTTAAATTCATGTTGTGTCTTTGGTTATTTACACTATTGGTGTGACACACTAGTATGTATAAGTAAATTTAAATGTACTTTTACTCAAAATTCTGAACTTTCTTTTCTTTTTTCTTTTTAAAACAGCTTTTTTGAGGTATAGCTGATTTACACTGTTGTGTTAATTTCTGCTATACAGTAAATTATTCTGCTATACATACATATATATAATTTTTCAATTATGGTTTATCACAGGATATTGAATATAGTCCCCTATGGTATACAGTATGACCTTGTTGTTGATTCACCCTACATATACTGGTATGCATATACATATGTTGCTGCTGCTAATTTGCTTCAGTCATGTCCGACTCTGTGCGACCCCACAGATGGCAGCCCACCAGGCTCCCCTGTCCCTGGGATTCTCCAGCAAGAACATTGGAGTGGGTTGCCATTTCCTTCTCCAATGCATGAAAGTGAAAAGTGAAAGTGAAGTTGCTCAGTCCTGTCCGACCCTCAGCGACTCCATGGACTGCAGCCAAGCAGGCTCCTCCGTCCACAGGATTTTCCAGGCAAGAGTACTGGAGTGGGTTGCCATTGCCTTCTCTGATACATATGCTGCTGCTGCTAAGTTGCTTCAGTCGTATCCGACTCTGTGCGACCCCATAGACAGCAGCCCACCAGGCTTCCCCATCCCTGGGATTCTCCAGGCAAGAATACTGGAGTGGGTTGCCATTTCCTTCTCCAATGCATGAAAGTGAAAAGTGAAAGTGAAGTCGCTCAGTCGTGTCCGACTCTAGTGACCCCATGGACTGCAGCCTACCAGGCTCCTCTGTCCATGGGATTTTCTAGGCAAAAGTACTGGAGGGGAGTGCCATTGCCTTCTCCAGATACATATGCTGCTGCTGCTGCTGCTAAGTCGCTTCAGTCGTGTCTGACTCTGTGCGACCCCATACTCGGCGGCCCACCAGGCTCCCCCATCCCTGGGATTCTCCAGGCAAGAACACTGGAGTGGGTTGCCATTTCCTTCTCCAATTCATGAAAGGGAAAAGTGAAAGTGAAGTCGCTCAGTGGTGTCCGACTCTTCGCGACCCCATGGTCTGCAGCCTACCAGGCTCCTCCGTCCATGGGATTTTCCAGGCAAGAGTACTGGAGTGGGGTGCCATTGCCTTCTCCAAACATGCTAGTATCCTCTAATCCAAAGCTCCCTATCTTTCCCTCCACCACTCCCCGTCTTTTGGGTAACATGTCTATTCTCTATGTCTGTGAGTTTGTTTCTGTTTTGTATATGTATTTGTTTATGTCATCTTTTAGATTCCATATATAAGTGTTATCATATGGTATTTGTCTATCTTTGTCTGATTTTCCTTCACTTAGTATGATAATCTCTAGGTCCATTCATGTTGCTGGAAATGATGTTGTTGTTGTTCAGTCACTACGTCATGTCTGACTCTATGTGACCCCATGGACTATATAGTCCACAGAATTCTCCAGGCCAGAATACTGGAGTGGGTAGCATTTCCCTTCTCCAGGGGATCTTCCCAAACCAGGGATTGAACCCAGGTCTCCTGCATTGCAGGTGGATTGTTTACTAGCTGAGCCACAAGGGAAGACATGGTAATGGTACTTAATGACAAAAATGCATATTTTTCCAGTAAAGTGTTATGAAAATCTTTTTCTTATATTATAAAACTTTAGAGCTGGGAAGAGATCTAAGATGTTATTTTTTTTTTTTTTTCCCATTTCATAATATATACGAGCAGAAACTGAGATTGAATCAACTCCTTGACCAATTGTAGAATCATGGCATTTGAGGGATTCAAAGTTATGAGATTATTTAATGAAACCACCATCTGGGACCTGAATCAGTTTTTCACTGAGTATGAGAATTTGAGGCTGAAAATGACACTGAATGACTATTTTTGTTGTTGTTCTTTGATCTGAGGTGTGAAGACTTTGCATAGCACCATTCTTAAGAGATTATCAAATTGCTATTTAATAATTTCTGTTTTTTATGGTAGTTATATTTTTAAGTTGCTTTGAACACTAAATTAGTGAATACTAATCATTGCCCCTAGGGTAACTATGGGGTTAGGTTCCTGACAGCCTCTGGTCACACTTTGGAAACCAATCAATACATAACTTTCTTTTATGTATGTTTTTGTTTAAAGCACCTTATTTAATATGTAATGTTGATTCATTAACTTTGAACTCATAGCCAAAAGCACTATAACCTATACCTCAAGGAAGTTTATTTAATACATGTGTTTTCTTTGTAAGGCACATCACAGCCTTTTTGAGTCTTCTGAAGTATGCTTGGGACAAATTTTAAGCTGTGAAATTGCCCTTCCAAAAGGAAATTTGAAAAAAAAAAAAAAATGTGGCACTAAATAGAACAGAAAAGAATACTTGTTTCCAGTATGAGAGCTGAAGGAGAAGGCTGCATGGTGCCTTGTTCTGCCTCACTGAGAACATGTGTGCAGGTGGCTCATATACATCTCTGGGTGTGCCCATGCCTGGGAATGGCCATGACTGTGACAGCAGTATGGCCATTGATGTGGAAGGTACAAGTAAATTTAGTGAGGTGAATTCACAAATATGGAATCTGTGAGCAATGATTTCTATTTTTAACTTGAGGAAATAACCTGAATTGAGGCTGACAACTCAAGACCACGATTTTTCTACCTTCTTATGAAGTCTGTTTCTGGTTTCCCATTCTGTCTCCTGGGGACAGAAATAGGTATAATATTTTCATCTTCTATAAGATTTTCAAACATCTGCAGAGAGCCAATACCATTTTTTTCTTACTTTTCTTTCCTTCTTTTTTTGGGCCACACTGTGCAGCATGTTGGAGAAGGCAATGGCACCCCACTCCAGTACTCTTGCCTGGAAAATCCCATGGATGGAGGAGCCTGGTAGGCTGCAGTCCATGGGGTTGCTAAGAGTCAGACACGACTGAGCAACTTCACTTTCACTTTTCACTTTCATGCATTGGAGAAGGAAATGGCAACCCACTCCAGTGTTCTTGCCTGGAGAATCCCAGGGACGGGGGAGCCTGGTGGGCTGCCGTCTATGGGGTCGCACAGAGTCGGACATGACTGAAGTGACTTAGCAGCAGCAGCAGTACAGCATGTAGGATCTTAGTTCCCTGACCAGAGATTGAACCTGCACCTCCTAAAGTGGAAGCGTGGAGCCTTAACCACTGGACTGCCAGGCAAGTCCTCAGTTTTCCAAGATAGTTCCATGATGGATTCAACTTCATCTCAGCTGCAAAAAGGTTCACAAATTCCTCATGACTTTGGTGGGACCCTAGGAAACAAGTGACCATAGATTGATCCATTGCCTTGAATGCTATGCTCTCTCCTTGCTGCAACCCATGCAAGTTCATTCACTACAATAAACCTCCAAGTAGAAAACACCCAGTAAACAGGGGAAAAAAAAATAAACTAAAATTATAGATAATTGATCACTTCTGTCTTTCATTTTATCATAGACCTCACCTGTTCACTCTGGAGGGGAAAACAACAGAATCAGGCCTAGAGTCTCTCTTAAATCCTAGTTAAACATGTTCTTGCTGCATCATGTTCCTAGCAAAATAGTTCCATAAGTAACTTTTGGCTCCTAATTTAACTTTAAGAATAACCCCAAAAGACTAGTCCACAACAAACTTGTTACTTATGAAAGGGGAATTTTATGGTCATGGTACTTGATGACAAGATGTATATTTTTCTTTTAATTTAAAATTTAGTTTTATGTCAAACAAAAAGAAATGCTCATTTCATTGATATCCTTTGGTATTTATGTGTGTGTTAGTTACTCAGTCGTGTCCGACTATATGTGACCCCATGGACTGTAGCCCACCAGGCTTCTCTGTCCATGGAATTCTCCAGGCAAGAATACTGGAGTGGGTTGCCATTGTCTTCTCTGAGATATCTTGAGGAAGGGCTACAACCAAAGTCAAGAGGCTCAACGGTGGACACTACTTGTGTCTTTGGGAAGTCTGTCCTGCAGATATGTTTATTGAGCCCATACACTGTTGTCATGGGCAGGGTTTACACTATTACCACTTCTTTGAATTAGTGGGTATCATTTAAAAATCAAGGAATTTGGCATAAAATTCTGGATTTCTGGCTTGTCTTGGAAAATCAGATGACTGCCCTGGGATGACTTCAATAAGGGAATACTTGACAGATTTTTGTGGTAGTTGACCCTTTAGATGGGATGTGTGCTTTTTGGATTTGCCTTAGTCTCCAAAACTCTGTGTTGTCTCCTCAACTCTGAGGTTTCCTCTGTCTCATTCCTATAGTTATTTAAGCCTGTGACTCCTGTATTTTCAACTAAGAGAGTCAGAATCTTTCATGTTCAGTTCAGTTGAGTTCAGTCGCTCAGTCGTGTCTGACTCTTTGCGACCCCATGAATTGCAGCATGCCAGGCCTCCCTGTACATCACCAACTCCCAGAGTTCACTCCAACTCACATCCATCGAGTCAGTGATGCCATCCAGCCATCTCATCCTCTGTCGTCCCCTTCTCCTCCTGCCCCCAATCCCTCCCAGCATCAGAGTCTTTTCCAATGAGTCAACTCTTCGCATGAGGTGGTCAAAGTACTGGAGTTTCACCTTTAGCATCATTCTTTCCAAAGAGCACTCAGGACTGATCTCCTTTAGAATGGACTGGTTGGCTCTCTTTCATGTTACAATGCTTTAAAGTATTTTTTTTTTTTTATCTATGCAACATAGCATAGTATTAAAAATGTGTGATGGATATTGAGTGTACTATTTGGGAATCTTATTGCATATTATAGGTGTAACATAGTATTCTTAGTAATAAGCTGGAAAGAAAGCTCTAATTAAGTTTATACATCATTAAAAAGCCATACTCTTTGTGCTTCCTATTCTTGGCAACTTTGATATTTCTCATTGTCAGTTTCTTCCCTGTAGGTGAGCATTTGGAGGTAAGCCTAAACACCTACCACCTCCTCAGGTGTGTTATTTGAGAAGTATTGAAATAATTTTGCATATTCAAAGACATGCCTTCTGCCCACTGTGCACAATTCTCAAGGCATGTTGAGTTTTAGGGGGTATAAAACCCAAAGTCTTAATGTCGTTGCTGTTTTTACATCTTATTCACTATCTCCAAAGCATCACCTTTGTCCAACCACAACAAAATGCCTCCAGACAGTTGACAGTGACTCAATGAAACGACAATAAGAGGAGCAATATTTGGACCTAAAATAACAATAGCAGTAATAGCAACAAAAACAGCTATAGTTGTAACAGCTGCAACACAATCTCAAACTCTTATCATCAGCCTCTTTCCCCCTCAATATTAACAGGACAAGAGGGTGGGATTGCCTTCCTGGCCTCCATAAATGTATTACGTGGGAGTTTTAGGAAAATTTTTACTGTGTACAACAGACTTGATGTTCATGTTGTCACAATCTTTCTTTTACTCAAATGTCATAGTGGGGGAAGTGAACACTCTTTTGATAATATAACTTGTATTCCTGTCTTCTCTCGGACAAATATTCCCTACCTTGTTTTTGTTGTCGTTGCCTAGTCACTAAGTTGTGTCTGACTCTTTTGTGATTCCATGTGCCGGCGTCCAGCCCTGGTGGATCCAGGGAATTCGAAGCGGGGACGGTGTCGGCGAACTGGATACAATAGCTTTAATTAAATATTAATTAGAGACATAAAGAGTAATAGAATAAGGATAGCTCAGCAGGAAAATTCAGTGGAGAAAAGAGGCTGAATAATTCAGCCAGAAGGTGAGAGAAAGAACGACATGGGGAGACCAAGCTTCAGTGAACAAGGCCCGCACTTTATTTTCCAAAGTAGTTTTTATACCTTAAGTTATGCATAGAGGATAATGGGGGAAGGGGTAGAGTCAGCAGTAAGCCAGGCTTTCTTCCTGCAAACTTATCATATGCAAAAGTTTAGGTGATTTACATCATCTTCTGGCCCAGAGGCCTATTAACATTTTAAGATCCTTTTTTCAGAAAACTCATTTTTCTCTAAAGGTGATTATTCTAAAGTCAGGTACCACCCTCCGAAAGCATTAGATAAAGTTGCATTCCTATAGGGCAAAGGTGTGGTGGACTATAACAAGAAAAAATAATTAACTCAAGGGTCCAAGGTTACAAGCATTAAAGCTACTACTTACATTCCTATACACCAATTATATTAATCAATACACTGCCAGGGACACAGTAGGTAAGGGATATGGAAACTTAGCAGCAAACATTGGCCCAACAAGTGAAAAACCTTCACCAATACAATTTCTAATCAATCTTTTAACTGCTCAAAGGAATCTGTATTTAGACAGTTTAGAACATCTCATGCCTCTCACAGTTGTGAACTAAAACACTCTTTTCACGCCCAGGAACTTTATTAACTGGAGCTGTAATTTAACTCTTTTTCAGAGAGAGGTGGTGGGGGACAGCCCCCTGTAAAGTCAGAAGTGTAGGTGAGAGCACAAAACAGAAAGTAGGCAGACTCTGGTTTTGGGGGTAGATGCTCGAGAATTTCCAGGGGTACTCCTGAGGCTCGATCTCACCTTTGCGTATGTCGAGCCTCCTTCCTCGCCCTTTGCCATGGGCGGAGTTCCTCATGCTGGCTCCCGGCATCCATGGACTGTGGCTTTCCAGGCTCCTCTGTCCATGAGATTTCCCAGGTGAAAATACTAGAGTGGGTTGCCATTTCCTTCTCCGGGGAATCTTCCCAACCCAGAATCAAACCCTCATCTCCTATGTTGGCACTGAGCCACCAGAGAAGCCCTGAACATGTACATATATGGATATTGTTTAGTGCAAGTTCAGACTTCCTCTTTGGAAATGAATTTTAAGGATTAGTTTTGTGGTTTCACTGTAGAAATAAGTGATTATGCATATTCAATGGCTTTGTGACACAGCTATTGTGAATAAATTATGTTGGTTCATGGACGATAATCCTTATGTAAGATGATCATTAAATAAATGATTTTGATGTCAAAGGCTCCTTTATTTTTGTCTCTGTGTCCTATTGGAATTCTACCATTTGTTATAGGAGAATTGTGACTAACATTTCACCAGATTGGAGTACAGATTATGTCTCAGCTTTTTTTTTTTTAAATGGGTTTAAACTTTTTTTTCTTCAAGTGAATGATTGCTTTCTCTTTTGGCCTCCTGTAATACCATGTGGAATCCTTTTTCTTGCAGCTGCTTTCAAATATAAAATTCAATGCTTGTCATATAAGTTACAAAAAACACATGAACACAAAATGATTTTTATATTATTCTATAGTCAGAGCATTTTATTGAACTAATCAAATATATTTTAATAGTACTGTTTCTTGGGTCTTTTTATTAAGAACAGCGGTCACAAGTTCATTTTCCCTAGTCTTCTCCTGTGTAAGTCACCTTAGGCTGTTATACTATGTCCAGCTTCCCTATCACAGTGACAATGGCTTATAGAAGCAAGAAAGCTTCATTGTTTGCTCATGCTACATGCTAATTATGGATCATTCATTGCCTATGGCTCAGTTTCACAGTGTCTTTACTTATTTATTTATTTCTGGAAACTTAAGTCAACAAAGAAGCCCTTATGTGAAGAACTGCTGGGCTTGTGGCAGAGAAAGAAGAGAGTTGCTAGATTTGCAGGGACTATTAAAACTTCTCTTCAGAAGTGACATATTTTACTTGGATTCATATTTACTGTCCAAGCAACTCACATGACCAAGCCTGACATCAACAGGGCAGGGAAGTACAATTTTTCCACAGAGGCAGCATCAGGATCTTTTCCAATAAGTCAGATCTTGACATCAGATGGCCGAAGTATTGGCACTTCATCTATAACATCAGTCCTTCCATGAATATTCAGGGTTAATTTCCTTTAGGATTGACTGGTTTGATCTCCTTGCTCTCCAAGGGACTCTATAGAGTCTTCTCCAGCACCACAGTTTGAAAGCATTTTTTCTTCAATGCTCAGACTTCTTTATGGTCCAACTCTCACATCTATATATGACTACAAGAAAAACCATAACTTTAATATGCTGTCTAGATTTTTAATAGCTTTTCTTTCAAAGATTGTCTTTTAACTTCCTGGCTGCATTCACCCTTCTCAGTGATTCTGGAGAAAATAATCTGTCACTGTCTCCATTTTTTTCCCCACATATTTGCCATGAAGTGATGGGACCCACTACTTGGTAACAAAATTCACTTATCTTTCTTTTGTACCCCAAATATATGAAGTATTAGAATTCTCTTCCAATGGAAATGATCCAAAAGTTCTGTCCAGTCATGCTCAAAGTCTAGATATGTATGACAGTCTCCATACCAGTTCCAAGTGTGGTTTATCTTGAGTTGGAGGTTTATCTTTTTTTAAAAGTCATTCCTATATGCTCCACATTCTCCACATAACAATGGAAGAATAGGGATGGATAATTATGACAAACTCTCATCTGAAAAAGAAAATAATGGGGGAGCATAAGAAGTCATTGATCGTAGCAATTCTGCAATCACAATTGGACAGTGTGAGGGTCCCTAAAGAGAAGATGAGGAATAGTTCTCAGTTAGGCCCTTGTTCACTGCCCTCCAAGACTCTTGGGGCTCTTGGCTGCACTCTCTTGGAGGTCTTCCTACTTCCTTGCATCCTCTTTTGTTGTACCTAAAGAAGGGAATTGGGATGTGTGCTCTGCTTGAGGTTGGAGCAAGAGTCTCCGTCTATTTCCTGCTCACTGAAATCAAAGGGACAATTTCACTTCTCAAATAGTCACTGTCTCTCTCAGTCTAAACTCATGATTCTTTTGCTATTTCATCTCTCTTAAGAACTGAGTCAGCTTTTTATTAATTTGATGGATAGATCAATATTGATCATTATGCATGATTCCTTTGAGACATGCTCCATCTTTCTATACTTAGTTATGGCTACAGTACTAGTTTTCAGTTACTACTATAATGAATTACTACAAATTTAGTGTTAAAAGATATCTTTAGCAGTAGGTAACAGTACTTTTAAACAATACAGATTTATTATTATCTATAGACCAGATGTACAAAATGGGTCTCATGGGCTAAATCAAAGTGCTGACAGGACTGTGTTCCTTTTGGAGGCTTGAGGGAAAAATCTGTTACCCTATATTTTCCAGATTTTAGAGGTTTTTTCCTCCCTCACATCCTTGGCTCAAGGCTCACTTCCATTTTCAGAGTCATCATACTTATCATATCTCCTTCTCTTAACTCATCTCTCTCTCCTTCTTTTACTTATAAGGATCTTTGTGATCGATCACTTTGGTCATTCAGATTATCCAGAATAATATAATTTAGAAATCCTTAATCATATTGCCATGTAAGGTAATATGTATTCACCATGTATGTACCATGTATGTATGTACTGTGTAAGGTAATATGAATCAGGAGAGACAAGGACATCTTTGGGGAGACATTATTATTCTGCCTATAACTGGTATCTTGTAATTGTCAAATGTTCATAAGAGAGCTATACCTTTAGTCTCTTTACATTGAACCATTTTGTAAAACTGAAGAAATCTGCCATTCACCCTCATAATACTTTTTTTTTTTTTTTGAAAAAGTGTCTTTAATTTCGTCTTTGACTGAGCCGTGTTTTTGTCAGTCTCTGTTTTTCAGGTTTATCATTTATTTACCAATAAGAAATAAAGACAAGTTGTATCTTGTACATTAGTAAGGCCTAGAATTTCTAGACTCTTTTCTTGGTTTCCCCCCACACTACAATTCTCTGGCAAATTAGCTAGTTCTTTTCTGTATTCATCTTTTACTAATAGTATCTTGCCCAAAAGCAGCCAATAGCAGTCAATTCATGCTAGCAATATTCTTTTTTTAAATGTCTTTATTGGAAATTACAAGATGGTCAGGTATATTATGTGCCCTACAACTTATTGTGGGAGTCAGTTTTATCAAATATTTGCTATCATATAACATAAATGATTGTCTTTCTCCAAAATAAGTTTCCTTGCCAATAGCCTCAGATCTGGCACCACATATTTTAGGCTGCCTACATTCTGGCTACACTTTACAGCCAAGAATAATTTTTCTGTTTGGCCAGCTTAGACTAAAATATACTAACAAAAGGTTTGGAAATTGCATTGGTTTTAACGAAGTTTGTTTTATTTTTTCTCTCATTTATGGTACCTGTATATAATTTTTTTTTTTTAACTACACCTCATAACTATGTTTTTTTCTTTCTTTCTTTTTTTTTTTTCACTAAAAGTTGACAAAAAGGGCCCATTTGGAACAATGCTGAGATTGTGGCAGAAAGAGCCATGCCAAAGCTGTTCACTCTTCTGCTAAGAGATGACTTGTGTCAGTTCCAGTCATATTTTATTGGCCAAAGAAAGCCACGTGACCAATCCTTATATTAAGCAGTGATAGATCTGAATCATGGTCTTTTCCCTTACTGACTTTCTGAATCTGGGCAATTTTTCTTCTTCTGTTTTACATTCGTGTTCCTTATATTTAAAATGGAATTAATAATGTCTTCCTTGAAATTAATTAACATGACAGTGTATATTATATAATTACTAGCCAAGCATAAGAATTTGAAATATTAATATATGGCCTGATAAATTGAACAACATAAAGGCGTCTACTCAGCTGACTTTTCAATTTGTAATGGCAAGGAATTTAAATTGATTAAAAAGAGGAAAAGAAGTATTTAGATGAATGGAAAACATTTACAGTGACATAGAGTGTAGGAAAAAGTACTCTGTATAGTAAAACCTTTAGATAATCATTTTTTCCAGCCAGGCTTCAACAATACGTGAACCGTTAACTTTAAGATGTTCAAGCTGGTTTTAGAAAGGGCAGAGGAACCAGAGATCAAACTGTCAACATCCGTTGGATCATTGAAAAAGCAAGAGAGTTCCAGAAAAACATCTATTTCTGCTTTATTGACTATGCCAAAGCCTTTGACTGTGTGGATCACGACAAACTGTGGACAATTCTGAAAGAGACGGGAGTACCAGACCACCTGACCTGCATCTTGAGAAATCTGTATGCAGGTCAGGAAGCAACAGTTAGAACTGGACATAGAACAACAGACTGGTTCCAAATAGGAAAAGGAGTACATCAAGGCTGTATATTCTCACCCTGCTTATTTCACTTCTATGCAGAGTACATCATGATAAACGCTGGACTGGATGAAGCACAAGCTGGAGTCAAGATTGCTGGGAGAAATACCAATAACCTCAGAAATGCAGATGACACCACCCTTATGGCAGAAAGCAAAGAAGAACTAAAGAGCCTCTTGATGAAAGTGAAAGAGGAGAGTGAAAAAGTTGGCTTACAGCTTAACATTCAGAAAAGTAAGATCATGGTATCTGGTCCCATCACTTCATTACAAATAGATGGGGAAAAAGTGTCAGACTTAATTTTTTTGGGCTCCAAAATCACTGCAGATGGTGACAGCAGCCATGAAATTAAAAGACGCTTACTCCTTGGAAGGAAAGTTATTACCAACCTAGACAGCATATTTAAAAGCAGAGACATTACTTTGCCAACAAAGTTCCGTCTAGTCAAGGCTATGGTTTTTCCAGTAGTCATGTATGGATGTGAGAACTGGACTATAAAGAAAGCTGAGTGTCAAAGAATTGATGCTTTTGAACTGTGGTGTTGGAGAAAACTTTTGAGAGCCCCTTGGACTACAAGGAGATCCAACCAGTCCATAGTAATGGAAATCAGTCTTGAATATTCATTGGAAGGACTGATGCTGAAGCTGAAACTCCAGTACTTTGGCCACCTGATGTGAAGAACTGACTCATTGGAAAAGACTCTGATGCTGGGAAAGACTGAAGGCAGGAGGAGAAGGGGACAACAGAGGATGAGATGGTTGGATGGCATCACCGATTCAATGCACATGAATTTGAGTAAACTCCGGGAGTTTGTGATTGACAGGGAGGCCTGGTGTGCTGCAGTCCATGCGGTCACAAAGAGTTGGACACAACTGAGCAACTGAAGTGAACTGAACGACTAGACAGGAATTAAAAAATGACAAAAAATTAAGTTTGATTAGATGAACTTAGCATGTGACGTGTTCACTATCTTGTATTTGTATTTTCTTTAGAGTAGATAAGATAACTTAAGGCAGTCAGGTTCATTATTACTTGACTGGGCCAATTCCCTTTTTTGAGTGTTATGGTATGAGGACCAGATATCTCCCTACACATACTGGGGTCTGAACTCTAGGTGAAAAAGCCTAAAATTAAGAATTTGGGGGCTTATAGAGGAACAGTTCCCCCACCCCCAGGAGATGGAGAGAAATCACTGCTGTTTAAGAATGCTGAGTTTTTATCCTTTGGAATGTAAAAATATGTCTTAGTGGGAAGAAAAGACTGTTACCTCTGACATTTAAACCCAAAGTTTGTTTAGGGTTTTATTGCCTTGTGAAACTCCTGAAAGTTAAATCTCTCTGAAATTCTCATGATCAATTCAGTTATAATTTAGCTTTGTCTTTTAGTCCAGGTAAGTTTCAATAAAATTTGCTCAGAAAGCACTAGAAGTACTAACTGTGCAGAAATACTGAAACCTTCTTTTCAGAGCCCAACACTATGGTGCAAGATGGTGCTGAGGCTAAATGGAAATGGAGGGAGTATTTGATATGGCAATAACAACAAAATGCAGATTCTTATTGGAGAAGGCAATGGCAACCCACTCCAGTACTCTTGCCTGGAAAATCCCATAGAAGGAAGAGCCTGGTAGGCTGCAGTCCATGGGGTCGCTAGGAGTTGGACACGACTGAGTGACTTCACTTTCACTTTTAACTTTCATGCATTGGAGAAGGAAATGGCGACCCACTCCAGTGTTCTTGCCTGGAGAATCCCAGGGACAGGGGAGCCTGGTGGGCTGCCGTCTATGGGGTCGCACAGAGTCGGACATGACTGACGTGACTTAGTAGCAACAGCAGCAGATTCTTACATAAAAGAAACTTCATGGTTAAAAGTTTGAGTTATATTGTTTTAGAATTTGTGGAAGAAACGATGTTGGAGTCAGAGACACATTTTGAAGCTGTGCAAGGATCTGTGTTTGAGACATTACCAACCAGATTCCCTGGCCTCCTTAATCAATAGAAATTGATCAGAGGCCAGACAAGATATTCAGGCAAGGCTTTACTGGAGCCCCTGCTGCAGCAGGGGGAACTGAGAACAAACAATATGTTCCCTGCTCGCTTGCTTCCCAAAGTAGAGGTGAGCTTCTTCCTTACATGCGGTAAGGGTAAGAGTGTGTGTCCAGGGGTCTGGCTAGAGGGGTAGCTTATGTGGTTTGCCCACCCCTTAGGTGTGTTGTGTGCAGGGGGCATGCACAGTATCCTTTTGCTCCAGACTCTTCAAAAGTGGTGGTTGGGTTTTTTCATCTCTTTGACTCTTTTGCCAAGAATTTGCTCTAACGGTGCATGTATGCAGTTATTTTAGTTCCACATATATTTTTTTGTATTCTATTGCGGGAAGACAGGTGTGTCCAGGTTCAAGCAATGAATCTTTGCAGCAAAGAGTCCCGGGTCCCAGGCCTGTCTCAGTTATACCTGGATAACACAAAGGATGGGGCTTCCCTAGTGGCTTTAATGATAAGGAAGCCACCTGCCAATGCAGGAGGCTTAAGAGACGTGGGTTTATCCCTGGCTCAAGAAGATCTCCTGGAGGAGGGCATGGCAACCCATTCCAGTACTCTTGCTTGGAGAATCCCATAGACAGATGAGCCTGGTGGGCTACAGTTCATAGGATCACACAGAATTGGACATGACTGAAAAGAGTTCACAATAAACTGTGGAAAATTCGGAAAGAGATGGGAATAACAGACCACCTGACCTGCCTCTTGCTTCCTGACCTATATGCAGGTCAGGAAGCAACAGTTAGAACTGGACATGGAACAACAGACTGCATCCAAATAGGAAAAGGAGTATGTCAAGGCTGTATATTGTCACCCTGCTTATTTAACTTTCATGCAGAGTACATCATAAGAAATGCTGGGGCGCAAGAAGCACAAGCTGGAATCAAGATTGCCAGGAGAAATATCAATAAAAAGATATGCAGATATGCATATGATATGCATATAAAAAATATATATGCAGATGATACCACCCTTATGGCAGAAAGTGAAGAGGAACTAAAAAGCTTCTTGATGAAAGTGAAGTGGAGAGTGAAATAGTTGGCTTAAAGCTCAACATTCAGAAAATGAAGATCATGGCATCTGGTCCCATCACTTCATGGAAATAGATGGGGAAACAGTGGAAACAGTGTCAGACTTTATTTTTTGGGGCTCCAAAATCACTGCAGATGGTGATTACAGGCATGAAATTAAAAGACACTTACTCCTTGGAAGAAAAGTTATGACCACCTAGATAGCATATTGAAAAGCAGAGACATTACTTTGCTAACAAAGGTCTGTGTAGTCAAGGCTATGGTTTTTCCAGTGGTCATGTATGGATGTGAGAGTTGGACTGTGAAGAAAGCTAAGCGCCGACGAATTGATGCTTTTGAACTGTGGTGTTGGAGAAGACTCTTGAGAGTCCCTTGGACTGCAAGGAGATCCAACCAGTCCATTCTGAAGGAGATAAGTTCTGGGTGTTCTTTGGAAGGACTGATGCTAAAGCTGAAACTCCAGTACTTTGGCCACCTCATGCGAAGAGTTGACTCATTGGAAAAGACTCTGATGCCTGGAGGGATTGAGGGCAGGAGGAAAAGGGGACGACAGAGGATGAGATGGCTGGATGGCATCAACGACTTGATGGACAAGAGTTTCGGTGAACTCTGGGAGTTGGTGATAGACAGGGAGGCCTGGCATGCTGTGATTCATGGGGTCACAAAGAGTCAGACACGACTGAGTGACTGAACTGAACTGAAGAGAGTTAGCACACACACACAACACAAATAACCTAGAAAAAAGAGCAAGGAGCTGAATACATTCCCTTCACTGTTAGAGGGAAATGGTGAGTATGTGGTTGGGCACAGTTATAAAACTTGTAGTGATGCTTAGGTTACTGGAGTGGCTGGAGGTAAAAGAACAGGTTTTACATATGTTAAAAAGTATATTTTTTCTATAATGTGAATAATTTTGAGAAAGACAGAAAGAGGAAAGTGAGGAAGAGAAATGGGCATGCTCTGTAAAGGTTTGAAGTTGGGATAGAGCATGCCTATATCAGATGTGGTATAGGCCATGCGGTACAGGCAATGTGAATGAGGAAACCTGGCTTAGAAAAAGGTTTGGGAACTCACAGGAACATAGGATTAAAACATTGGAGAATAAAGAAGAATGGCATATACAACATTTGAAAAACTGTAGGGAATCAAGGTTCAGGACTGTAAAGGTAAATATTAGGGGATTGGCAGACATGTAAAAGAGAAATAAGTACAATGACACATAAGCCTCTGCAAAATGATTAGGTGAAGAAATATAGATGGCAAAGCTGGGATGAACATAACTGGTTTTGGGAACTTGAAGCTATATAGAAAAACACAAACAGGATACTAAGATTTTGTAATCTTTCTCTTTTTGAGATAACATTTTTATTTTAGTACTAAAGCGATACATGTTAATCGAAGGAAATGTCAATGGAATAAATTTAAACAAGAAAAAATAATTGCAATCCCCCTACCTGTGATAGCTTATCGTGAACAGTGACTGAATGGTGTCACCGGATTTGATGTCTCTGAAGAAGATTTAACTTTGGGACCAAAGACAGTCTCAGTCATTCAGAGCTTTGTGTAGATTTTATTTAAAATGAAAGTGACGGAAAAAGCTTCTGACACAGACATCAGAAGCAGGCAGGAGAGTACTTGCTTCACTAGTTTAAAGGGGGCCTTATATACTTCTCAACTAGCTGCTGAGAATAGATAAAAAATACCTCAAGGCTGTAGAATTTTCTTCAGACCCTTTCACGTAATATACATCCCGGGATACATCAGCATGAAATTAGCCAGAAAGAACAGGTTAGCCCAGAGCTTAGGGCTGTGGAAAATTTTACCCAGACCTTCTCCCATAACATACATCCAAAGCTAAAAAAAAAAAAAAAAAAAAAAAAAAAAGACTGTCCTTGAATAAGAGATATTGCTGCCTATGACGCCTACTTGTCTAAGGTAAAAGAATGAGAATGTATATTTCCTCCTTAAAGGGGCCTTAGGGTTGGACTTCTTATCAATCTGCCTAAGTTAATTATCTCACCTAAAGATTATAACTATTAATATTTTTGTACATTTATCTGACCCACATATGGTTTCATAATGGCTCATCAAACCTTGTGCACGCCAGGACCCAGAGATACCACAGACACTTAGCCAGAACTGTGTTTGAGCATTTCCTGTGGAGGTATGGGTCAGCAGTAGCCTGCCACAGAGGCAGGGGCTCTGGGTGCAACAGACCTGGGTATGGCATAAGCACTCTTGGAGGAGGTCACCATTAACTCCACCATAGAGCCTCCAGAACTTACACAGGACTGGGAAAACAGACTCTTGGAGGGAACAAACAAAACCTTGTGTGCTCCAGGACCCAGGAGAAAGGAGCAGTGACCTCAGAAGAAACTGAACTAGACCTGCCCATGAGTGTCCAGAAGTCTCCACTAGAGGCGTGGGTTGATGGTGGCCTGCAGCAGGGTCGGGGGCACTGAGTGCAGCAATATGTGCATGGGAGCTTTTGAAGGAGGTCACCATTATCTTCATCATGCCCACCACAGTTTGGTCTCAGGTAAAACAACAGGGAGGGAACACAGCACCACCCATCAACAGAAAAGCGGATTAAAGTTTTACTGAGCATGGCCCCACCCATCAGAACAAGACCCAGATTTTTAAATATTTTTATCTCTTTGTAATTCATGGCTACAATATGGATAGTTTTTACAAATTGATTTTTAATTTATCTAATCATCTCCTTAGTTATGTTTAAGTTGCTCTTTGACTCATCCATGGAGTTATTTAATTATTAAAAGTTGAATTTCTTTTAAAAATTTCTTACTTAAAAAAACGACCCAATCAAAAAATGGGCCAAAGAACTAAACAGACATTTCTCCAAAGAAGACATACAGATTGCTAACAAACACATGAAAATATTCTTAACATCACTCATTATCAGAGAAATGCAAATCAAAACCATGATGAGGTACCATCTCATGCTGGTCAGAATGGCTGCTATCCAAAAGTCTACAAACAATAAATGCTAGAGTGGGTGTGGAGAAAAGGGAACCCTCTTACACTGTTGGTGAGAATGCAAACTAGTTCAGCCACTATGGAGAACAGTGTGAAGATTCCTTAAAAAACTGGAAATAGGACTGCTATATGACACAGCAATCCCACTGCTGGGCATACACACAGAAGAAACTAGAATTGAAAGAGACATGTGCACCCCAATGTTCATTGCAGCACTGTTTATAATAGCCAGGATATGGAAGCAACCTAGATGTCCATCAGCAGATGAATGGATAAGAAAGCTGTGGTACATATACACAATGGAATATTACTCAGCCATCAAAATGAATGCATTTGAATCAGTTCTAATGAGGTGGATGAAACTGGAGCCAATTACACAGAGTGAAGTAAGCCAGAAATAAAAACACCAATACAGTATTCTAACAAATATATATGGAATTTAGAAAGATGGTAATGATAAGCCTATATGTGAGATAGCAAAAGAGACACAGATGTATTGAACAGTCTTTTGGACTCTGTGGGAGAAGGCAAGGATGGGATGATCTGAGAAAATAGCACTGAAACAGGTATATTATCATATGTGAAATAGATCACCAGTCAAGGTTCGATGCATAAGACAGGGAGCTCAGGGCTGGTGCACTGGGATGACCCTGAGAGATGGGATGGGGAGGGAAGTAGGAAGGGGTTCAGGATGGGGAACACCTGTAAACCCATGGCTGATTCATGTCAGTGTATGGCAAAAATCACTACAATATTGTAAAGTAATTAGCCTCCAATTAAAATAATTAAAAACAAACAAAAAAACCAACAACAACAAAAAAGAAAACTAAACAAACTGATCACATGGACCACACCTTTGTCTAACTCAATGAAACTATAAGCCATGCCTTGTAGGGCCACCCGAGATGGATGGATCATTCTGGAGAGTTCTGACAAAACGTGGTCCACTGGAGAAGGGAATGGCAAACCATTTCAGCATTCTTGCCTTGAGAATTCCATGAACAGCATAAAAAGGCAAAACCACAGGACACTCAAAAATGAACTCCCCAGGTCGATAGGTGCCCAATATACTACTGGAGATCAGAGGAGAAATAACTCCAAAAAGAATGAAGAGATGGAGACAAAGCAAAAACAACACCCAACTGTGGATGGCTGGTGATGGAAGTAAAGTCTGATTCTGTAAAGAGCAATAATGCATAGGACCCTGAAATATTAGGCCCACTAATCAAGGCAAGTTGGAAGTGGTCAAACAAGAGATGGCAAGACTGAACATCGACATTTAAGGAATAAGTGAACTGAAATGGACTGGAATGGATGAATTTAACTCAGATGACCATTATATCTACTACTGTGGGCAAGAATCTCTTAGAAGAAATGGAGTAGCTATCATAGTCAACAAAAGAGTCTGAAATGCAATACTTGGATGCAATCTCAAAAACGACAGAATGATATCTGTTCATTTCCAAGGCAAACCATTCAGTATCATAGTAATCCAAGTCTATGCCCTGATCAGTAATACTAAAGAAGCTGAAGTTGAACAGTTCTATGAAGACCTACAAGACCTTCTAGAACTAACTCCCCCAAAAATGTCCTTTTCATTATAGGGCACTGGAATGCAAAAGTAGGAAGTCAAGCAATACCTGGAGTAACAAGCAAATTTGGCCATGGAGTACAAAATGAAGCAGGTCAAAGGCTAACAGAGTTTTGCCAAGAGAATGCACTGGTCATAGCAAACACCCTCTTCCAAAAACACAAGAGAAGACTCTACACATGGACATTACGAGATGGTCAATACTGAAGTCAGATTAATTACATTCTTTGCAGCCAAAGATGGAGAAGCTCTATATAGTCAGCAAAAATATGACCAGGAGCTGACTGTGGCACAGATCATATATTCCTTATTGCCAAATTCAGACTTAAATTGAAGAAAATAGAGAAAACCACTAGGTCATTCAGGTATGACCTAAATCAAATCCCTTTTTATTTTACAGTGGAAGTGACAAATGGATTCAAGGGACTAGATCTGATAGACAGAGTGCCTGAAAAATGATGTATGGAGGTTGGTGACATTGTGCAGGAGGCAGTGATCAAGATCATTCTCAACAAAAAGAAATGCAAAAAAGCAAAATGGTTGTCTGAGGAGGCCTTACAAATAGCTGAGAAAAGAAGAGAAGCTACAGGAAAGGAGGAAAGGAAAGATATACCCATAAATGCAGAGTTCCAAAGAATAGCAAGGAGACATAAGAAAGCCTTCCTCAGTGATCAATGCAAAGAAATAGAGGAAAACAATAGAATGGGAAAGACCAGAGATTTCTTCAAGAAAATTAGACACCGAGGGAACATTTCATGCAAAGATGGGCACAATAAAGGACAGAAATCATAAGAACCTAACAGAAGCAGAAGATATTAAGAGGAGGTGGCAAGAATACACAGAAGAACTATACAAAAAAGATCGTGATCCAGATAATCACGATAATGTGATCATTCACCTTGAGCCAGACATCCTGGAATGCAAAGTCAAGTGGGCCTTAGGAAGCATCAGAATGAACAAAGCGAGTGGACGTGATGGAATTCCAGTTGAACTATTTCAAATCCTAAAAGATGGTGCTGTGAAAGTGCTGTACTCAATATACTAGCAAATTTGGAAAACTCAGCAGTGGCCACAGGACTGGAAAAGCTCAGTTTTTATTCCAATCCCAAAGAAAGGCAATGCCAAAGAATATTCAAACTACTGCACAATTGCCCTCATCTCACATGCTAGCAAAGTAATGCTCAAAATTCTCCAAACCAGTCTTCAACAGTACTTGAACCATGAATTTCCAGATATTCAAGCTGGATTTAGAAAAGGCATAGGAACCAGAGATCAAATTGCCAACATCCATTGGTTTATAGAAAAAGCAAGAGAATTCCAGAAAAACATCTACTTCTGCTTTATTGACTATGCCAAAGCCTTTGTGTGGATTGCAACAAACTGTGGAAAATTCTGAAAGAGATGGGAATACCAGACCACCTAACCTGCCTCCTGAGAAATCTGTATGCAGGTCAAGAAGCAACAGTTAGAATTGCACATGGAACAACAGACTGGTTCGAAATCGGGAAAGGTGTATGTTAAGGCTGTCTATTGTCACCCTGCTTATTTAACTTATATGCAGAGTACATCATGGGAAATGCTGGGCTGGATGAAGCATTAGCTGGAATCAAGATTGCTGGGAGAAATATCAATAACCTCAGATATGCAGATGACATCACCCTTATGGCAGAAAGTGAAGAGGAACTAAAAAGCCTCTTGATGAAAGTGAAAGTTGGCTTAAAGCTCAAATTTTGGAAAACTAAGATCATGGCATCTAGTTCCATCACTTCATTGCAAATAGATGGGGAAACAATGGAAACAGTGAGAGAATTTATTTCCTTAGGCTCCAAAATCACTGCAGATGGTGGCTGCAGCCATGAAATTAAAAGATGCTTGCTCCTTGGAAGAAAAGTTATGACCAACCTAGACAGCATATTCAAAAGCTGAGACATTACTTTGCCAACAAAGGTCCGTCTAGTCAAGGCCATGGTTTTTCCAGTAGTCATGTAGGAATGTGAGAGTTGGACTATAAGAGAGCTGAGTGGCAAAGAATTGATGTTTTAGAATGGTGATGTTAAAAAAGACTCTTAAGAGTCCCTTGGACTGCAAGGAGATCAAACCAGTCCATCCTAAAGGAAAATCAACCCTGAATATTCATTGGAAGGACTGATGCTGAAGCTGAAACTCCAATATTTTGGCCACCTGATGTGAAGAATTGACTCATTGGAAAAGACCCTGATGCTGGGAAAGGCAGAAGAAGTGGATGGCAGAGGATAAGATGGTTGGTGGTATCACCATTCGATGGACATGGGTTTGAACAAGCTCTGGGAGTTGGTGATGGACATTGAGGCCCGGAGTGCTGCAGTCCATGGGGTAGCAGAGTTGGACACGACTGAGTGACTGAACTGAATGGCATGTTTCATCTACATTTGTCATTCAGTATCAACCTACATCTTGCTGATAGGTGTTTTCATACTGCATCATTTTGAACAATAATTTTTGTCTCTCCTAATGAAATTTTTGCAGGTATCCCCTCTTCTCCTGAGGTGAATAGAGTGGAAGAAATAAGAGAAGCACTTGCAGTTCCAGTTCTGGGTCATTACATCAAAAGCCTAGTAGTGTAAGTAGCTGTTTGTCTCATCACTCATGTCTTTACAACATGTCCCCAGAAAGGTCAGGACAGTATCAGAATTATTCCCTTTTAGGAGACAAGTAATATTTACAAATTTTCTATAGGCATAATCTATTCTGTTTTCACACCAGCTTGGTAAATTATATATTATTATTATTCAAATTTTGCAGATGAGAAACTTTGAATCTCAGGGAGTTTGAATTACTTTTCTAGGGGTGTGCAATACATAGTTATTGAACCCCAAAATAAAGTCCATGTTTTCTTTCTCAAAACTCCATTCTTATCTTTTACTCCCTAGAGGAATACAAATAAAAGAGTATTATTAAAATAGTTTGCTCTCATCTATAGAA
The DNA here is from genome assembly GCF_029407905.1 of Bubalus kerabau. Lineage (NCBI taxonomy): Eukaryota > Metazoa > Chordata > Mammalia > Artiodactyla > Bovidae > Bubalus > Bubalus kerabau. The sequence continues at coordinate 2,053,570 of NC_073635.1, read as the reverse complement.
TTGGAAGGATTGCAAATGTCAAGTATCTAGCAACTCACATATTAATAGAGCAATCAATGAGCTGATAGAAATGGACAGAGAGCAGCCATTGCAGAAGCTAAATTTGGAGTTTAAGTTCTTATTTGGCATATTTGTTAGATAATTGCCTGACGTTCTTACCATTTTGCCCTCAAATATGTTTTCTGCTACTGATAATGGGTGTTAAGGTGGTGTACAAGGGGATTGGTGGAAATGTCCCACTCTCCTAGAGCTTAAGCTTGCTACTGGGCTCTGATGCAGTATCCCAAACACTTGTGGGGCTAAAGAACTTACATACAGGTTATCCTGGGTGTTGCCAGGGACACAGAAAAAAAAAAACAAAAACAAAACAAAAAACAGTGTCTATTAGACTCATAAAGAACTTTGGACATGACAAGTGATATCCTGATTTTATGTGCTTGTGTCATGGCAAAATTAAATTTAGCACCATTAAGTAAAAGGAAATACTAATGAGAAGTTATTACCTAATAACATTTGCAAAACCTTGACAGGTATTGGAGGGAATGTGGGAGTGGACCTGACCCCCATTCAGGGCATAACAGCTGTAAGAGGGCTAGTAAAGCATAGTCTTCACAGAAAATTGCTTATCAGTATGAAGTTAATTACCTCTTCGAGGACATTGACAGAAGTGGCATTGACAATAGCAGAAAAGCCGAGGGCCTTGGAAATCATGCTCTTTACCTGTTTGGAGGAACAGATAAAGAGAGGTGTAAAATGAAATCTTGCCACACTGTATACACCCCCTTTCTCTGCTTCTGTCCATTCTAAGACTGAAGTGGTAGCCATTCTTAACTGGGTATGATTCAATCACATTTTAGAATTCTTTAAATGTTTATCCTGAGTTTGGAGTTAGCAGGAATCTCAAAAATGAGTCTCTAAAATGCTGAATCCAGTCCAGCACATCTGAAGTGGTGTTTTGAAGTGGAGTGTTTTAGAATCTTTCCACACTGACACTGGATATATTGTAGCCATTTTAAACTCTTTATTATGAAAGGCCATAATCTGTAAGGACTATCCTGATTAACCTGGAGGATGGCATGGCAACCCACTCCAGTCTTCCTGCTTGGAGAATCCCATGGACGGAGGAGCCTGGTGGGCTACCGTCCATAGGATCTCAAAGAGTCAGACACGACTGAAGTGACTTAGCATGCATGCATGCATCCTGACTAAAATAGGTTTTATATTGTCTTTAAATAGAATGGCAAATAGAATTTGAAAGTGCTCCTTGAGCATTAATTCAAACTGTACATAACTATTTTAAGGGTTGAATTTACATTACATACTATTTCTTAACCAGATATCATCAGGCCACATAACAATACTGATATAATAATATAAATGTGCTTTATGTTTAGTACAATAGCACACGTTTATGGAACATTACTTTGAGCCAGCTACTGTTCTTGGCTTTAACAAGTATTAACTCATTTTATCCTCACAACAGTGTTTTGAGGTGGGTGCTAATGTTATTAATTATTCCACTTTTACAATGATGAAAGTAAGACAAAAGTTAAGGTTGTCCCAAACTATACAACAATTGTGCACTGGAGGCAAGGATTGAGCACAACCTAATTCTAGGCCTTAAACCCTTAACCTCTATGCCCTATTGCCTCTCTGGACACATGATTACTTAGCTGCAATTCATATTAATTTTCCTATTGTAACAGACTACTTAACTAATGGAGTTCCCATTTATATTCAACTAACTATAATGTTAATTTGATTCTTTTTCTTGCCTGCAAGATAAATTCATTTCAGAGTATATCATAAGGAAATGCAGACAAAAAAAATATGTCTGGAACATACCAAGAAACAAGCAATTTTGAAATCAATCATGTAATGTGCTGTGCTTAGTGCGTCAGTTGTGTCTGACTCTTTGTGACACCATGGACTGTAGCTCACCAGGCTCCTCTGTCCATGAGGATTCTCCAGGCAAGAATACTGGAGTGGGTTGCCATGCCCTCCTCCAGGGGATCTTCCCAATGCAGGGATCAAACCCAGATCTCCCTCATTGCAGGCAGATTCTTTACCACCTGAGCCACCAGGGAAGTCCATGTAACACATGTGTTCCAATTCAACTTATGTATTTGCTGTAGTTCCCAATCTTATTCTTCACTGTTAGCCTCCAGAGTCTCCATGCTATCTATCTTCTCACTAAGGTGATATTATCTGTCAGCTGCTCAAACATTTCAAATTTGTTTTTAGTTAAATCATTGAAATGCATAATTGAGTATGCACATAGAACATATCTCTGATAACTGTGGTAGCCAGAGTAGTTACCTGGGCAGTCTAGCAAAGCAGGAAAATTTCAGGCTCAGGAATCTGTTTTCATCCCAGAGAGAACATTCACTACAATTCAGTGTTTGATAGTTTCTTAATATCATTGCATTTCCCTTTGCCCATGTGTAAAATGAAGATATTTCTGACTTCCTCGTAGAATGTTTGTGGCACCAAAAACATTATTATTAGGACAGATTTTTCAAGGGAGCAGACTGCTTTGATTGACAGTACATCTGTTCATGGATAGTCAAATGCTACAGTATTTGAGGATTTGTGTTGTAATAAAACAAACTGATTGGTAAAATGATTTGATTTCTGAAGAATGTTTAAAAAAACCTTTTGAAGATCCTCCTGATCTTTTGTGCCTAATTTACCTTTTTGATCATACACAATCAGTCCCTTCTTTATTATAGAACATATCACTCTGCAATGTATTTAATTTCTTCACATATAAGTCTACCAGATATGATTGTGAACTCTTGGAGAGGTAGGACCAACATCCATTAATCTTCATAGCTCCAGCACCTGCCACACTATTTGCCACTGGGTAAATGTTTATTAAACCATTATGTAATAAATGAATGTTTATTAAACAATTATGTAACAAATAAATGAACAAACTAATTTTAAGTACTCAGTGTAGGTATCAACTGAAATAATCCATTATGTAACTATGGTATCATACATAACTGAAGTGAAAAATGCTTTAGTTATTCTCATTTTCCTGTGTACTTCATGAAAGACAGGTTCTTTTGAGACATTCATTCCAAAATAACATAGTTATATCATTTTAGTAATAAATGAATATATTCATATCGACAGAGTAAGTGATTTAATTGACAAAAACAATGTATAATGCTCTAATGTATTAAGCTAAAGAAAAATTTCTTAGAAAAAGCACATTTTTCCTCTATTTAAGTTGGCATTTCAATTTTCTCAAAAGTTGGATCAGTGATAATCCCATCTGTAGTATAGATAATTGGATAAAATACTTTCAATTTAATTATGTCCTGAGAAGCCAAAATCATATACTTTATCTTGTATAAATGAAGCTATAATAGAAGAAATATGCATTTCAATGATTTCATTTTGACTTGCCCATGATGACACTGGAGTATGACGGCTTATGTATATTTTTGCTACCCTGAAATGGAGATTATGGAGGAAATGGGATCTTTATATCATTACCTGTTTCAAGAGCCAGCTCTCAATTAATGAGATGGGATCCATTATTTTTTTTTTCTTGCTTTTCCCCTGTGGACCATTACCTTTGCTCTATATGAACTGAGGAGAACATTCAGGGATTTGTGGCAATTTACTGAAATTTTATAACCTGAATTGACTTTTCAAGTTCAGGCAGCAACACTCAGGATATTTAACTGACACTTCTGAATTTCCCATGGCTGCTAGCACACACCTGCTATTCATTTGTACACAGTTTATAAAGAGGCTATTTTCTAGGTCACAGGGGTCTGTAGAAAGTTGTTGCTGACAGAATTTCTGAAAAGAAGAGAAAAAGTGTAAAGAATAAAGACACCTCAAGATTGTCCCAGATCCTTGATGATGTTGGCTATTGGAAGATTCTTCATCACTGATTTTCAATCTGTCTTCAGTGATGCTGAACAATTCAAATGGAGGGCGCAGAGGATGACCATATCATTAGCTGGAGTGGAGATAGTGTGATTTTAGGAATGATCCAGAAGAAATTGCTTGGAATGAAGCAGAGCAGTAAGTACAGGAATGCATTGTGTTCCAAATGTCTGTTTCCATGGGAGATGGCAGTGGTGTACACACGTTTACATTGGTAAGATATTGAGGGCAAGATAAGTTTCTCAGACTAGATGTCCGAAGACATTTAAAGCTATAATGAAAACTGCAATTGAAATGAAAACCAATAGAAAACATTATCACCAGAACCATGACTAAGAAAGTGGTATGGAACAATCGTTGAAAGCTTTGAGATTTGTTTTTTACTAGTTGTATGACATTGAATATATTACTTAATCTCAGTGGATTTCAGTCTTCTCATCTATAAAATGTTAATGAGGTTAGTATCTACTTCAGATAATAGTTTTGAGGGTTAAATAGAATAGTCCACTCTGAATATTTCTTTAAAAAATATGAAAGACTTAAGAAAATTTAGTTGTTAGTTTGTAATATTATGTTAGTTGTAATATTATGATTACATTGGAAGACAAAATGTAGAGTTGTTTTCAGTTTTTAGAATTCTAAGGAAAGAATGAAAACATTACTGAGTTTATACAGTTGTCCAAAGAACAGAAAAGCAGTTCACATTATATATGATTAATCCATTAAGAAATCCAAATTTATTTTGCTAAGAATAGCCTTATTAAAATTAACAGAGTTTTTAGAGTGGTATTTTGTTTGGAACTAAGAAAACCCAGTGGCTCATTTTGTTTCCTGGGTTCTTTGTGATTCTTAGTAATTGCATTATCTTAAATGTACCAGCAGCTTTATTTTTATTAATTTTTATTTTATATTGGAGCACAGTTGATTAGCAGAGTTGTGTTAGTGTCACATGTACACCAAAGTGATTCAGTTACACATATACAGGTATCTATTCTTTTTCAATTTTTTTTTCCCATTTAGGTTATTACAGAATATTGGTCCACATTCCCTGTGCTATACAGTAGGCCTTTGTTGGTTTTCTGTTTTAAATATAGCTGTGTGTACAGGTCAGCCCCAAAATCCTAATGTCCCTCTCTCCTACCCTTCCCCATCGCAACCATGAATTCATTCTCTAAGTTTGTGAATCTGTTTCCATTTTGTAAATAGGTTCATTTGTAGTCTATGTTTTAGACTCCATATATAAGGAATATCATATGATATTTATCTTTCTCTGTCTGGCTTACTTCATTTAGTATTGTAATATCCAGTTCCATCCATGTTGCTTCAAGTGGCATTATTTCATTGTTTTTGATGGCTGAGTAATATTCAATGGAATATATATATATATATATATATATATATACTGCATATTCTTTATCCATTCATCTATCAATGGAAATTTAGGTTGCTTCCATGTCTTGGTAATTGTAAACAAAACTGCAGTGACTACTTGGGTGAATGCATCCTTTGAACCACATTTTCCTCTGGATACATAACTAGGAGTGAAATTGCTGGATCATATGATAGCTTTGTTTTTATTTTTTTTTAGGGAACCTTCATTCTATTCCATATAGTGACCATAGAAATGACCATCCCCACCACCAGTGTAGGAGGGTTCCCTTCTCTCCACACTCCTCCAGCATTCATTGTAGATATTCTGATAATGGCCATTCTGACTGGTGTGAGGTAATGATATCTCATTGTGTTTTTGATTTGTGTTTCTTTAAGATTAGTGATTTCTCAAGAGGCAGGTCAGTTGGTCTGGTATTCCCATCTCTTTCAGAATTTTCCACAGTTTATTGTGATTCACACAGTCAAAGGCTTTGGAATAGTCAAGAAAGCAGAAATAGATGTTTTTCTGGAACTCTCTTGCTTTTTCATGATCCTGCAGATGTTGGCAATTTGATCTCTGGTTCCTCTGCCTTTTCTAAAACCAGCTTGAACATCAGGAAGTTCACGGTTCACATATTGCTGAAGCCTGGCTTGGAGAATTTGGGCCATTATTTTACTAGCATGTGAGATGAGTGCAATTGTGTGGTAGTTTGAGCATTCTTTGGCATTGCCTTTCTTTGGGATTGGAGTGAAAACTGACATTTTCCAGTCCTGTGGCCACTGCTGAGTTTTCCAAATTTGCTGGCATATTGAGTGCAGCACTTTCACAGCATCATCTTTCCGAATTTGGAATAGCTCAACTGGAATTCCATCACCTCCACTAGCTTTGTTCATAATGATGCTTTCTAAGGCCCACTTGACTTCACATTCCAGGATTTCTGGCTCTAGGTCAGTGATCGCATCATCATGATTATCTGGGTCATGAAGATCTTTTTTGTACAGTTCTTCTGTGTATTCTTGCCACCTCTTCTTAATACCTTCTGCTTCTGTTAGGTCGATAGAATTTCTGTCCTTTATCGAGCCCATCTTTGCATGAAATGTTCCTTTGGTATCCATAATTTTCTTGAAGAGATCTCTAGTCTTTCTCATTCTGTTTTTTTCCTCTATTTCTTTGCATTGATCGCTGAGGAAGGCTTTCTGATCTCTTCTTGCTATTCTTTGGAACTCTGCATTCGGATGTTTATATCTTTCCTTTTCTCCTTTGCTTTTCGCTTCTCTTCTTTTCACAGCTATTTGTAAGGCCTCCCCAGACAGCCATTTTGCTTTTTTGCATTTCTTTTCCATGGGGATGGTCTTGATCTCTGTCTCCTGTACAATGTCACGAACCTCATTCCATAGTTCTTCAGGCATGCAGGTCAGGAAGCAACAGTTAGAACAGGAAATGGAACAACAGACTGGCTCCAAATAGGAAAAGGAGCTTGTCAAGGCTGTATATTGTCAGCCTACTTATTTAACTTATATGCAGAGTACATCATGAGAAATGCTGGACTGGAAGAAGCACAAGCTGGAATCAAGATTGCCGGGAGAAATATCAGTAACCTCAGATATGCAGGTGACACCATCCTTATGGCAGAAAGTGAAGAGGAACTAAAAAGCCTCTTGATGAAGGTGAAAGTGGAGAGTGAAAAAGTTGGCTTAAAGCTCAATATTCATAAAACAAAGGTCATGGCATCCGGTCCCATCACTTCACAGGAAATAGATGGGGAAACAGTGGAAACAGTGTCAGACTTTATTTTTCTGGGCTCCAAAGTCACTGCAGATGGTGACTGCAGCCATGAAATTAAAAGATGCTGGCTCCTTGGAAAGAAGGTTATGACCAACCTAGATAGCATATTCAAAAGCAGAGACATTACTTTGCCAACAAAGTTCTGTCTAGTCAAGGCTATGGTTTTTCCAGTGGTCATGTATGAATGTGAGAGTTGGGCTGTGAAGAAGGCCTGAGCGCTGAAGAATTGATGGTTTTGAACTGTGGTGTTGGAGAAGACTCTTGAGAGTCCCTTGGACTGCAAGGAGATCCAACCAGTCCATTCTGAAGGAGATCAGCCCTGGGATTTCTTTGGAAGGAATGATGCTATAGCTGAAACTCCAGTACTTTGGCCACCTCATGCGAAGAGTTGACTCATTGGAAAAGACTCTGATGCTGGGAGGAATTGGGGGCAAGAGGAGAAGGGGACGACAGAGGATGAGATGGCTGGATGGCATCACTGACTCGATGGATGTAAGTCTGAGTGAACTCTGGGAGCTGGTAGTGGACAGGGAGGCCTGACATACTGCGATTCATGGGGTCGCACAGAGTCGGACATGACTGAGCGACTGAACTGAACTGAACTGAATATTAGTGATGTTGAGCATCTTTTCTTGTGCCTCTTGGGCATCTATACATCTTCTTTGGAGGAATCCCTGTTTAGATTTTCTGACAAGTTTCTGATTGAGTTGTTTGCTTGCTTTTTTTTTTTTTTTAGGTCAGCAAGTCTTTTCTTTTTTAAAAATTTATTAATTTATATATATATTTTTTACTTTACAATAAATGAAACTACAAACAAGACAAAAATACGAACCTTGAAATGGGAGAAAATATTTAGAAAGGAAGCAGCTGACAAGGTATTAATCTCTAAAATATACAAAAAGTTTATGCAGCTCAATATCAAAAACAAGCAAACAGTTCAGGATGGGGAACACGTTTGCTTATTTTTAATATTAAGCTCCATAAACTTTTTGTATATTTTAGAGATTAATCCCTTGTCAGTTGCTTCCTTTCTAAATATTTTCTCTATTTTCTCCCATTTCAAGGATTGTATTTTTGTCTTGTTTATAGTTTCGTTTGCTGTGCAAAATCTTTTAAATTTAATCAGGTCTCATTTGCTTATTTTTATTTTCATTAATTTAGGAGATGGGTCAAAAAAGATCTTGCTGTGTTCTGCTTAAGAGTTATATAGTATCCACCCTTAAATTTAGGCCTATAATAGATTTTGAGCTTAATTTTGTGTATGATGTTGCTGCTGCTGCTGCTGCTATGTCGCTTCAGTCATGTCTGACTCTGTGCGACCCCATAGATGGTAGCCTACCAGGCTCCGCCATCCCTGGGATTCTCCAAGTAAGAACACTGGCGTGGATTGCCATTTCCTTCTCCAATACATGAAAGCGAAACGTGAAAGTGAAGTCCCTCAGTCGTGTCCTACTCTTAGCAACCCCATAGACTGCAGCCCATCAGGCTCCGTCCATGGGATTTTCCAGGCAAGAGTACTGGAGTGGGGTGCCATTGCTTTCTCTGGTGTATGATGTTAGAGAGTGTTATAATTTCATTCTTCTACATGTAGCTCTCCTGTTTTTCCATCTCCCACTTATTGAAGACACTATTTTCTGCATTGTATATTCTTGTCTTGTTTGTCATAGATTAAGTGCATAGGTTGTCTCTGGATTTTCCATCTTGTTCCATTGATCTATATTTCTGTGGGTTTTTTTTTGTTTTTTTTTTTTTTTTTGTTTGTTTGTTTTGTTTTGTTTTTTTAATGCCAGTACAATACTGTTTTGATGACTATAGCTTTGTGGTTTATTCTGAAGCTAGGGTGCCTGGTTCTCCTAGCTGTTTTCCTTTCTCAAGATTGTTTTGTATATTTGTGGTCTTTTGCTTCCGTAAAAATTTTGAGGTTTTTTGTTCTAGTTCTCTGAAAGATGCTATTAGTAATTTGATAGGGATTGCATTGAATCTGTCAGTTGCCTTGGGTAGTATAGTCATTTTGACAATATTCATTGTTTCAATTCAAGAACACGGTTTATATTTCCATCTGTTGGTGTTGTCTTTGACTTTCTTTATCAGTGTCTTATAGTTTTTGTAGTACAGATCTTTCATCTCCTTAGGTAGATTTATTCCTAGGTTTTTTATTCTTTTTGATGCAATGGTAAATGAGATTGTCTCCTTAATTTCTCTTTCTGATCTTTCATTGTTAGTGTATAGAAATGCAACCTACTTCTGTGTTAATTTTGCATCCTGCAACTTTACTGAATTTATTAATGAATTCTAGTAGTCTTCTGGTTGCATATTTACAATTTTCTATGTAGAGTTTCATGTCATCTGCAAATAGTGATGGTTTTATTTCTTTTCCAATTTGGATTCCTTTTATTTCTCTTCTCTGATTGCTGTGGGTAGGACTTCCAAAACTATGTTGAATAAATGACAACATACTAGTGAGAGTGGACATCCTTGTCTTGTTCCTGAGGTTAGAGGTAATGCTTTCAACTTTTCACTTTTCAGTGTGAAGTTAACTGTAGATTTATTATGTATGCTTGTGTGCTTAGTCACTCAGTTGTGTCTGGCTCTTTGCAACCCCATGGACTGTAGCCTGCAAGGCTCATCTTTCTGTGAAACTCTCTGGGCAAGAATAATGGAATGGGGTGTAATTCCCTTCTCCAGGGGATCTTCCCATCCCAGTTCTCCTGCATTGAATCTGCAAAGAATCTCTCAGATTCTTTACCATGTGAGCCACCAGGGAAGCCCAAGTTTATTATACATGACCTTTATTATATTATGGGGTTCACTCTGTTCCCACTATCTAGACACAGTTTTTTAATCATAAAAAGTGAGTGTTAAATTTTGTCATAATCTTTTCCTCCACCTATTAAGATGATCATAGTGTTTTTAATCTTCTATTTGTTGAGATGATGTATCACACTGTTTGATTTGTGGATATTGACAAATCCTTGGATCCTTGAGATAAACCCCATTTGATCATAGTGTATGACTTGTTTAATGTATTGTTGGATTCAAATTGCTAGTATTTTGTTGAGGACTTTTGCATCTATGTTCATTAGTGTTATTGGCCTGTCGTTTTCTTTTTTTATGATATTTTCGGTTTTGGTATGAAGACGAGGGTAGGCTCATAGAAAGAGCTGGAAAGTGTTTCTTCCTTCCCATCTTTTTTGGAGTTGTTTGAGAAGGAATTGTGTTAATTCTTCTCTAAATGTTTGATAGAATTTGCCTGTGAAGCCATATGGGATGGGGATTTTGTTTGTTGGAGTATTTAATCACAGTCTCAATTTCATTACTAGTAATTGGTTTGTTCATATTTTCTATTTCTTCCAGGTTATCTAAATACTCACATATTGTTGCTTGTAGTAGTCTCTCTTGCTCCTTTGTATTTCGGTTATGTCCACTGTAACTTCTCTGCTTTCATTTATAATTTTATTGAGTTGAGCTTTCCCCCTTTTTTTCCAGGTGAGTTTGGCTAAAGCTTTACTGTATTTATTCTTCTTCTCAGAGTACTAACTTTTGGTTTCATTGATCTTTGCTACTATTTTCTTTGTCACTATTTCATTTATTTCTGCCCTGATCTTTATGATGTATTTCCTTCTACTAACTTAAGGTTTTGTTTGTTCCTCTTTCTCTGGTGGCTTTTATGTTGTTTATTTGATATTTTTCATGTTTGCTGAGAAAAGATAGTATTACTAAAACTTCCCTCTTATAATTCCTTTTGCTACATCCGAAAGGTTTGGGACCATTGTATTTTCATTATCATATGTCTCTAGGTAACTTTTTATTTTCATTCTAATTTCTTCATTTGTTGTTTAGTACATTTTTTATTTTTTTGCCTCCATGTGTTTGTGTTTTTTGTAGTTTTTTTTTTTTTCTTATAGTTGATTTCTAATCCCATAGCATTGTAACTGGAAAAGATAAGATTTGTGCTTGATAAAATTTCAATTTTATTAAATTTACTGAGGCTTGCTTTGTAGCCCAACATTTGGTCAGTCCTGGAGAATATTCCATGTTAAGTTGAGAAGAAGGCCTATTCTGCTGCTTTGGGATGGAATGTTCTATAAATATCAATTAATTCTTTCTGGTTTAATTTGTCATGTAAGGCTGGTGTTTCCTTACTGACCTTCTGTCTGGATGATCTGTCCATTGATCCATTGGTATTAAAGTCCCCCACTATTATTGTGTTACTGATGCTTTCTCCTTTTATTTAGTGTTTACCTTTTATATAGAGGTACTCCTATTTTGTGTGCATTATATATTTACAATTGTTTTATCTTCTTCTTGGGGATTGATCCCTTGGGAATTGCATAGTGCTCTTCTTTTCTCTTATAATAGTCTTTCTTTTAGTCTATCTTGCTGGATATGAGTAGTGCTACTTCAGCTTTCTTTTGATTTCAATTTGCATGGAATACCTTTTTTCCATCTGCTCGCTTTGTGTCCCTCTATCTGAGGGACATGCCACATGTACAGTTTGTGTTTTTGTATTCATCCAGTCAGTCTATGTCTTTTGGTTGGAGCATTTAACCTATTGTCATTTAAATTAATTATTAATGAGGTTCGTGACATTGTACAGGAGACAGGGATCAAGACCATTCCCATAGAAAAGAAATGCAAAAAAGCAAAATGGCTGTCTGGGGAGGACTTACAAATAGCTGTGAAAAGAAGAGAAGTGAAAAGCAAAGGAGAAAAGGAAAGATATAAACATCCGAATGCAGAGTTCCAAAGAATAGCAAGAAGAGATCAGAAAGCCTTCCTCAGCAATCAATGCAAAGAAATAGAGGAAAACAACAGAATGGGAAAGACTAGGGATCTCTTCAAGAAAATCAGACATACCAAAGGAACAGTTCATGCAAAGTTGAGCTCGATAAAGGACAGAAATGGTATGGACCTAAAAGAAGCAGAAGATATTAAGAAGAGATGGCAAGAATACACAGAACTGTACAAAAAAGATCTTCACGACCCAGATAATCACAATGGTGTGATCACTGACCTAGAGCCAGATATCCTGGAATGTGAAGTCAAGTGGGCCTTAGAAAGCATCACTACAAACAAAGCTAGTGGAGGTGATGGAATTCCAGTTGAGCTATTCCAAATCTTGAAAGATGATGCTGTGAAAGTGCTGCACTCAATATGCCAGCAAAGTTGGAAATCTCAGCAGTGGCCACAAGGCTGGAAAAGGTCAGTTTTCATTCCAATCCCAAAGAAACGCAATTCCAAAGAATGCTCAAACTACCACACAATTGCACTCATCTCACACGCTAGTAAAGTAATGGTCCAAATTCTCCAAGCCAGGCTTCAGCAATATGTGAACCGTGAACTTCCTGATGTTTAAGCTGGTTTTAGAAAAGGCAGAGGAACCAGAGATCAAATTGCCAACATCCTCTGGATCATGGAAAAAGCAAAAGAGTTCCAGAAAAACATCTATTTCTGCTTTATTGACTATGCCAAAGCCTTTCATTGTGTGAATCACAATAAACTGTGGAAAATTCTGAAAGAGATGGGAATACCAGGCAACCTGATCTGCCTCTTGAGAAATTTGTATGCAGGTCAGGAAGCAACAGTTAGAACTGGACATGGAACAACAGACTGGTTCCAAATAGGAAAAGGAGTTCGTCAAGGCTGTATATTGTCACCCTGCTTATTTAACTTCTATGCAGAGTACATCATGAGAAATGCTGGACTGGAGGAAACACAAACTGGAATCAAGATTTCCGGGAGAAATATCAATAACCTCAGATATGCAGATGACACCACCCTTATGGCAGAAAGTGAAGAGGAACTCAAAAGCCTCTTGATGAAAGTGAAAGTGGAGAGTGAAAAAGTTGGCTTAAAGCTCAACATTCAGAAAACGAAGATCATGGCATCCGGTCCCACTGCTTCATGGGAAATAGATGGGGAAACAGTGGAAACAGTGTCAGACTTTATTTTTCTAGGCTTCAAAATCACTACAGATGGTCACTGCAGCCATGAAATTAAAAGACGCTTACTCCTTGGAAGGAAAGTTATGACCAACCTAGATAGCATATTCGAAAGCAGAGACATTACTTTGCCAAAAAAGGTTCGTCTAGTCAAGGCTATGGTTTTTCCTGTGGTCATGTATGGATGTGAGAGTTGGACTGTGAAGAAGGCTGAGCGCTGAAGAATTGATACTTTTGAACTGTGGTGTTGGCGAAGACTCTTGAGAGTCCTTTGGACTGCAAGGAGATCCAAACAGTCCATGCTGAAGGAGATCAGCCCTGGGATTTCTTTGGAAGGACTGATGCTAAAGCTGAAACTCCAGTACTTTGGCCACCTCATGTGAAGAGTTGACTCATTGGAAAAGACTCTGATGCTGGGAGGGATCGGGGACAGGAGGAGAAGGGGACGACAGAGGATGAGATGGCTGGATGGCATCGCTGACTCGATGGACGTGAGTCTGAGTGAACTCTGGGAGTTGGTGATGGACAGGGAGGCCTGGCGTACTGTGATTCATGGGGTCGCAAAGAGTTGGACAGGACTGAGCAACTGATCTGATCTGATCTGATGTATATTTCTATTGCCATTTTCTTGTTTTGGTTTTGTTTTTGTTGATTTTTTCCTTCCGTCTTCTTTGTTCTCTTCTCTTGTGATTTGATGACTAACTTTAGTGTTGTGCTTGGATTCCTTTTTCTTTTTTGTATGTGTCTCTATTGTAGATTTCTGGTTAGTGGTTACTATGTGTTCTTGATAGAGCAGTCTATATGTAAACAAGATTGTTTTAAATTGGTGGTATTTTAATTTCAACTGCACTTGCATTTCCAATATCCTGCATTTGTATTCTCATCTCAAGATTGTTGTTTTTGATATCATAATTTTGTATAGATGATATCCGAACTTTGCATCATGTTTTCCATACTGGTGAGTTTTTCCAGTCTTAATTTTCTTATTTCTAGTAGTGGCCTCTTTTCTACTTTAGAAGTTCTTTTAGCAGTTGTTGCAAAACTGGTCTAGGAGTGCTAAATTCTCTTGACTTCTGCTTGTCTGTAAAGCTCTTGATTTCTTCCTTGAATCTGAATGAGAGCCTTGCTGGGTAGAGCATTCTTGGTGGTAGGTTCTTCCCTTTCATCAATTTTAAGTATATCATGCACCTCCCATCTAACCTACAGAAATTCTGCTGAAAAATAAGCTAATAAGCTTATGGGAGTTCTCTTTTTTGTTATTTAATAATTTTCCCTTGTTGCTTTTGATATTTTTTCATTGTCTTTAATTTCTGTCAGTTTGATTAATATGTATCTCAGCATGTTCTTCCTTGAGTTTATCCTTCCTGGGACTCTGTGTTTCCTGGACTTGGGTAACTTTTCCCTTTTACATTGAGAAAAGTTTTCAGCTATTATCTCTTCAAATATTTTCTCAACTATTTTCTCTTTTATTTTCTCCTTCTGGGATCCCTATAGTGCAACACTGGTGCATTTAATTTTGTTAATTTAATGAGCCTCTTATACTGCTTTTATTTCTTTTCATTCTTTATTCTGTTCTCCAGCAGTAATTTCCACCATTCTGTATTCTAGCTCACTTATTCATTCTTCTGCCTCAGTTGCTCTGCTATTGACTTCTTCTAGTGCATTTAGTCACTCAGTCATGTCTGACTCCTTGCAATCCCATGGACTGTAGCTCACATGACTCCTCTGTCCATGGTATTTTCCAGGCAAGAACAACAGAATGGGGTGCCATTTCCTTCTCCAAGTCATCTTCCTGACCCAGGGATCGAACCCAGGTCTCCCAGATAGTAGGCAGATTCTTTACTATCTGAGGCATCAAGGAAGCCCAAAATTAGTCACTCAGTCTTGTTCAACTCTTTACGACCCCATGGAGTGCATTTAGGTTGGTGAAAAAGTAATTGTGTTTTTGACTATGAATTTTGCATCATTATAATAACTAGGCTCAAATATGTCTTTTTCAAATCAAAATAGAAACCATTACAATCAATACATTTTGCCAACAAGAAAAAACATTTTGTTTATTCCTGTAGCATAAAAATCTGTTTCAGGATTTGATGAACTCATAAAAAGCATTTTCTGCCTCTTGCTGGCTGTCAAAGCATTGTCCCTGCAAAAAGTTGTTGAGATGCTTGAAGAAGTGGTTGTTTGTTGGCAAGAGGTCAAGTGAACATGATTGATGAGGCAAAACTTGGTAGCCCAGTTTTTTCAATTTTTAAAGTATTGGTTGTGTGATGTGTGATGGGGCATTGTTGTGGAGAAGAATTGGGCCCATTCAATCAACCAATGCTGGCTGTAGGCATTGAAGTTTTTGGTGTCTTATCAATTTGTTGAGCATACATCTCAGATGTAATGTTTTCAGTGGGATTCAGAAATCTTAGTGGGTAAGACTGGCAGCAGACCACCAAACAGTGACTATGACTTTTTTAGAGTGCAAATTTGGCTTTGGGAAGTGCTTTGAAGCTTTTTCTTGGTCCAACCGGTGAGTTGATTATCACTGATTGTCATGTAAAATTCACTTTATGTTACATATCACAATCCAATTGAGAAATGGTTCTTTGTTACATAGAAGAAGAGAAGATGACACTTCAAAAGATGATTTTTTAAAAACTTTTGGTCAGTTCATAAGGCACTCACTCATTGAGCCTTTTCCCCTTTCCAATTTGCTTCAAATGCCGAGACTGTAGTATGGTCAATGCTGAGTTCTTTGGCAACTTCTTGTGTAGTTGTAAGAGGATCAACTTTGATGATCCTCTCAATTGGTCATTGTCAACTTCCAATGGCTTGCCACTGCACTTCTTATCTTCAAGGCTCTCATCTCCTTTGCAAAACTTTTTAAGCCATCATCACACTGTATGTTCATTAACAGTTCCTGGGCCACACGTTTTGTCAATGTTGTGAGTTTTCTCTTTTGCTTTACAACCCATTTTGAACTCAAACAATAAAATCACTTGAATTTGCTGGAATTTGTCTAACATCATTTCTCTAGTCTAAAATAAATATAAAATAAACAACAAGTAGCAAATCATTAGCAAAAGCATAAAGTGAGAAATATGCATTAAAATGATGTATAGCATAACCACATTTATTTAAGAATGTATTCCAATATCAAATAGCAAAGTTCAATAATGCCAAACTGCAATTACTTTTAAACCAGCTTTAATAGTTTCATTTCATTTATTGTATTGTTCATCTCTGATTGCTTGTTCTTTTGTTCTTCTAGGTCTTTGTTAAAATTTTTTTTTTTTTTTTTTTATCTTCTCAATCTCTGCCTCCATTCTTTTTCTGAGATTTTTGGATCATCTTTACTATCATTATTCTAAATTCTTTTTTTGGGGGGGGCGGGGGGTAGATTGCCTGTCTTTTTTTCATTTAGCTGTTCTGGGGTTTTATTTTGTTCCTTTATCTGGAACATATTCCTCTGAAATTTCATTTTATCTATTTGTAATTGCATTTTCCATTACACAGGCTGCAGGATTGTAGTTCTTTTTACTTTTTCTGCCTGCTCTCTGTTGGATTAGGTTGTCTAAGAGGCTTGTGCAGGCTTTTTGTTAGGAGGGTCTAGTTCCTGCCCACTGGTGGTTGAGCTGGCTCTTGTCTTCCTGGTGGGCAGAACCATACTCAGAAAGACATTAAGCAGCCTGTCTGCTCATGGGTGGACCTGTGTTCCCACTATATTGGTTGTTTGGTCTGAGGCACCCCAGCACTGGGGCCTACAAGTTGTTGGGTGGCACTATGTCTCAGGGAGAAAATAGAAGCCTCTCACAACTGAGTGACTGAACAACAAAGGAAGGCTCAAACTGATGAGTATTCACCTAACCTGCCACTGTCATTGTCTTTGTACCTACAATGAGCCACAGCCACCTCTACCTCCAAAGGAGGCCCTCCAATACCAGCAGGTAAACCTGAGACAGTCTCTTATGAGGTCACTGCTTTTTCCCTGGATCTTGGTATGCATGGGAACTTGTGTGTACCCTTTTAGAATGGGAGTTTCTGTTTCCCCTAGTCCTGTGGAATTCCTGCAATCAAGCACTGCTGGCCTTCAAAGCCAGATTCTCTGTGGGCTCCAACTCCCATTGCCAGGCCCCCAGGCTGGGAAGACTGACATAGGGCTCAGGACTTTCAATGCTATGGAAAACTTCTCTGGTACCCACTTTGTGGGTATTGGATTTGATGTTGTTGTGATTGTGCCCCTCCTATCATCTCATTGTGCATTTTTCTTTGGCTTTGGGTATAAAGTATGTTTTTCGGTAGGTTCCAGAAATTTTGTTGTTGTTGTTGTTGATGGTTCTTAAGCAGTTTGTTGAGATTTTGGTGTTTTTGTAAGAAGAGATGATATCATATCTTTCTACTCTGCCATCTTGCTGGTCAATTGTAAAAATTGCCACCAATTTTAGGGGAAAATATTTCACAACTTCTACTTGACAAATGCTGGAGAACATTTCAGAGGATTCACAAGGTCAGAGGTATTTTCATAATAATACTGAGCTGCTATTTTCCCTTTTGATTTTCTTTCTCTTATAATTACATTGTGGGATTTTCCAGGAGCTACATGATCTATGATATTGTAACAGCATGAATACAGAAGGAGAATATAGTTCTCTTCTATTGTGTCAGATATTAAAAGAGATTTTCAAGAATGTTATACAATGTCATTCTTCTCACTAAAGTTGTTGTTTTGGAAAATTGAAGGTGTTTTTCTAGCAAAAATATACTACTTGTGTTACATGGAACAAGTTTGTTATTATTTTTTTATTTTTAAAATTTTTTTATTCTCTTTTTAAAATTTTTAATTTATTTTTTAATATACATTTATTTATTTTAATTGGAGGCTAATTACTTTACAATATTGTATTGGTTTTGCCATACATCAACATGAATCTGCCACTGGTGTACATGTGTTCCCCATCCTGACCCCTCAAACCCACCTCCCTCCCCATATCATCCCTTTGGGTCATCCCAGTGCACCAGCCCCAAGCATCGTGTATCATGCATCGAAACTGGACTAGTGATTTGTTTCACATATGATCTTATACATGTTTCAATGCCATTCTCTTAAATCATCCCACCCTCGCCCTCTCCCACAGAGTCCAAAAGACTGTTCTATACATCTGTGTCTCTTTTGCTATCTTGCATACAGGGTTATCATTACCATCTTTCTAAATTCCATATATATGCATTAGTATATTGTATTGGTGTTTTTCTTTCTGGCTTACTTCACTCTGTATAATAGGCTCCAGTTTAATCCACCTAATTAAAACTGATTCAAATATATTCTTTTTAATGGCTGAGTGATACTCCATTGTGTATATGTACCACAGCTGGAGACACGTGTATCGCAATGTTCATTGCAGCACTGTTTATAAAATAGCCAGGACGTGGAAGCACCTTAGATGTCCATCAGCAGACGAATGGATAAGAAAACTATTATTATTTTTAAAGAATTAAATATTTTAAAAGGTCTTTTTCAAATAAATGAGGAATATTTATAGATAAAATCCACATCAATAAAGGTTCTTTGGCCCCTTAATAATTTTTGAAAGTTAAAAATAGTCTTGGATTGAAGAGTTAGAACTACTGCTCTGCTGATATGTCTGTGAATGCACAGGCATTCACACAGTTTCCCAACAGGATAGGGAGTAAAATGCTATCTAGGTCAGAGGTCACAATTTTGTTTTGCTGAATTCATATTGAACAAATAGCTATGGTTATGTGTAAGACACACAGATGATTCAATTTATCCCTTACATCAGTCCATGTGCTAAAATTGCTATGTAGTCATCTACTTCCTGGTCTTTCCCTGTGTTTGGTGCTATTGTTGACCTTAGAACCTACCTATTTCTGTTAATATTTGTTACTCCATTACTTCATTTAAAAAGCAATGATTAGGCATTTTGCCCACTTCCTGGGCTAAAAGAGGTGGGAAAAAAAGAGGCATTATTTTTTATTGCATGGAACTTGCAATCTATAGAGTAAAAGACAGATATTAAAAAGTACATAAAATACATAATTTAAAATAATTATAAATTCTAAGATTAAGGTATTTGTGAAAACCAAACAGACATAATAAAAAGTATTCGTTGCTGTGCTTTCATCTTTAAGTTGCTCAGTCTATATCTAAAGTTCTGGGCAGCCTCCAGGCAGTTGGAGTATAGAAAATGACCTCGGCTGGGTGTATCAGTTAAAAACTGGTATAAAACAGATCATCTGAAACTTAGAGGTTCCAAACAATAGCAGTTTTATTTGCTCACATAATCCTATTATCTGGTGACCTGTGCTTTTCAATTATGAAAAATTATTCTTATCACCATTTCTTCATTTTTCTCTCTGAAACTGCTATTTGTTGTGTGTTGAGTATCCTGGTTAGATATCCCAATTTTCTGATTTTCCCCTTTATATACATTTCTGTTTTCAAAAATATTTTTTCACCTACTTTTCCCATCAGAATCAGAATTAATTTTTGGTCTTGAGTCTCTTATTTTGTTTTTTTCTAAGAGCTACTCTTTCTTTTTGTTCACAACATCGGTGGTGGTTTAGTAACCAAGTTGTGTCTGACCCTTGTGTCCCCATGGACTGTAGCCTGCCAGGCTATTCTGTCCATGGGATTTCCCAGGCCAGAATACTGGAGTACCATTTCTTTGCCATTTCTTTCTCTATTGTCTCAGGGGATTTCCTGACCCAGAGATCAAACCCACATCTCCTGCATTGCAGGCTGTCTCTTGCATCGCAGGCAGATTGTTTACCACTGAGCCACCAGGGTAGCCCTTCTTTCACAGTATCTTGCTTTTATTTTGGAGATATAATATCTACTCTCTCTGTATCTTCCTAAGAATATCAGTTTATTATGTTTGACTATATTTTTCATGCTTGTTTTCCCTTTATTTCTTTTTATTTATAATAGTTGGTTTGTTTGCCTTATCTTTTATGTTGAAGGCTTTCCTAAAATATCTTGTCATTAGTGTCTATGCCTATGTAAGAGTAAAAACTGAAAACATAACTAGAGGTTGTGAGTATTTGAGTAAGTCTTGTATGAAAGGTTGGCTTTGCTCTGGAATGGCAGGAAGTCCAGCTCTTTCACTGGGGACTTCCTTATCAAGACCTGCAAGTATTCTCTCCAAGGAGGATAGCTTCTCTAGAAAAGTGCCCCCCAGGAACATGTTACAGTTATCTTCTTGTGGGTATTTGGATAGGAATAAATTTGGTAGTATGATTTGGTTCTGTAACTAGCAGCAAAAAGGACCTGGGATGTTCTATCATTCATATTTTCATGATCATATGCCTTTGCTTCAACCTTCTTATTCTGTATGTGTGGGGTCCCAGAGTTAGTAATTTGTTTCATATTCATCAGGATATACACCTCTCTCTTCCTATTAGGGAGAATGTCCAAACCTGTGGGCAGCTGGAAGCTTTTTATACACTTTTTATAGAAACTTTAAACATGTAAATATTTTCTTACCAACCCCCCCGCCCCCCGCCCCCAACTTCTAGAGCCCTGTCAAGTCCTCCAAAATCTTTTGTGATTCTCAGGGTAAACCAGCCTGTCAATATACTCCTCTGCTGGCAGTTTGATTTGACCTTCCTCTGCTGTGCAGTTTATCTGCCATTCCTCTATGAGTACAGTCTTCATATACTGTAGTTTGATTCTACACATGTTTCTAGTTTCATTGGAAATTTTTTCTAGTTTCATTGAAGTAGTAGCTTTGTTTCTTGTGCTTATTATTTGAAGATGATTTTTGAGAATAGAAGGGGTAAAATATTTTTACCTTAAAATTAGCCTTATTATTTTTTTTCATTTTTTAATTGCCTATTACATAAATCCCTGAGAATAGCATGTGAAGCCTTTGTGATCTGACAGTCTCCCATTTACCCAGTCATCAGCTGCTGCTGCTGCTAAGTCGCTTCAGTCATGTCCAACTCTGCGACCCCATAGATGGCAGCCCACCAGGCTCCCCCGTCCCTGGGATTCTCCAGGCAAGAACATTGGAGTGGGGTGCCATTGCCTTCTCCGCCCAGTCAGCAGATGTTATAATTATATATTTTTTTATAGGCAACTTAATTGCATCTGGTTTCAATACCAGATTTACTGTTAGCATTTGTCTGAACAATTCATGCACATTCTTGACAGGTTTTCTTATTCTTCTGTACCTTTACTAGTACATCTGTCTAGAATACCCATGAGACTGACTCTCTATGTTATCTTTTTAAAGAACAATAATAGGCAATCTGTCTATGTGCTTGCAGAAGACAGCTAGCTTTACAATTGCTGTTTCTGAAATTGTCTCCTTATATTCCTCTTCAACTATTTATAGATTAGTTGTGAAATCCTTGAGGGTAGGGATGTAAGTAACCAAGTTTATATTCCCAATGCCCAACATGCAGTTTTAATGTTTGTCAAATAAGTTAATAAAAGAATTAAAACTTTGAAAGTTTATCCTGATCATTCTTACTTGAAAGATAAAGTTCTGCTGTACTGTGGACTTTGATGATCATCCATCAAGCTAACAATGATTATCAGGAATTTCTGTAAAGTTGTAGAGTTTGAGAATTGGATCAATAGTTTAAAACAGCACTGTAGCTATGATGGATTACTATGTGCCAGGCAGAGAACTATGTGCCAGGCAGCAGTCTACATACACTGTTTCTTGCAGTATTTAAGTTAAACATCATTTTGGCCAGCTTTCCACTGGTCTCATAATGTTTAATTTATAGGAAAAAATTGTAATAAGGCTACTTAGTTCTATTATGGAATTATAACATAAATTTTAAAATAAAGTGCAACTATCAAATTTTGTTGTTATAGGGTTTTATTCTGTAATTTTTCATATGCTTAATTATTTTTTGTCTTAATTGGCTGAAAGCTCATGAAGGCATATATTAAAGTATTAAATCTCTAGTACTTATTGCAGTACATATTACTGCATCTCTGGCACCTGTTACAATACTTACCACATCCTAATTTGTCAATAAATGTCTGTTTAATGAATGAATGAGTGAAGCATTCACTTAGGAAACCAACCCAAAATGATGTATAATTTCAGGATTTGAAGTGGTTGGCAGAATCCCATGGAGGGACTTGAGATGATGTTTAAAGATTGCAGAGATTGAAAAGGAGAAGAGAGGACTCCAGAAGCTGATCTAATATGAATATTGTAAGATCCTCCCCCACCCCCAAATATATCATCTGATGATATGACAGAAGGCTTAATTTCCCATCTAGAACAATTCTTTCGCTTAAGGAATTGTGACTTTAAATTACAAATAAATTCTTTGAGAGGAGTAAGAAATCTGCATGCTAAGTTATTGCTTCATTAGCACAGATGGTGTGTTCTAACCTGAGCAAGCAGCTCACTTCAGCCTGTATTAATCTGGCTCATGGTGGGGAAGTGGAAGATCTATGCGGAGCTGAGCTGGGAGGCTGGATGGGGGGCTTCGTGAGGCACCTCTACTGTTATGCAAACAGTGAGGCCTCTGAGAAGAAAAACGAAAGTAAAGAAGTAGAGAGTTAGAGCAGCAAATACTAACACTTTTCTACAGAAGGTGATATCCTCTATAGCCATATCTTTCTTTTGCCAAAATACTAGTGATATTCTTTTAATAAAAGTGTAAATTATTGAGGTTTGGGGATTATTTTGGAAATAAGAATTTTTGAGGCATCATTCATTTCTGAAGGTGGATGGAAATTTCTTATATTTATAGAAATAGATTTCTTTTGGAAAGGTATTTATTTCTAGTAATAAAACAGCAATCTTAAGATAGTATGGAAAACATTAAATTTAATTCAGTCTTTAAATGTAAGCAATCAGGTGTAAAGTAGATTCCATTGTTATTTCATTGTTTTCCCAAGTGTTCAGTCCACTGATGGCATATAATAAACCCTCAAAAATATTTACAAATGAATTAAAAGAATATACAGAGTGAGAGACTCTAGCATAATGAATATCTCATTTTGTAAACTTGATATTTATTGTGTTTGTGAGTGACGTGGCATTCTAAAGTATTTCTTTAATCTGCTTTTAATGTGGAAACCCAGCAAAGGCCACAGACCCATTTGCAGAAATGGAAGCCAATGGGAATATTGCAGAAAAAGACAAAGAAATCAAAAACAGGAGCTTCATTGATCAGAAAAATGTGAAAATTCCAATAAGGAAACTGAAATAATAGAAAATATATGATCTATAATGTTGTTGTTGTTTAGTTGCCAAGTCGTATCTGGCTCTCTGCAACCCTATGGACTGCAGCACACCAGGCTTCTCTGTCCCTCACCTTCTCCTGAAGTTTGCCCAAGTTCATGTCCATTACATCAGTGATGCCATCCAGCCATCTCCTCCTCTGAAGCCCTTTTCTCCTTCTGCCCTCAACCTTTCCCAGTATTAGGTACTTTTCCAATGAGTCGGTTGTTTGCATCAGATGACTGAAATACTGAAGTTTCAAATTCAGTGCCAGTCCTTCCAACAAGTATTCAGGTTTGATCTCCATGCTGTCCAAGGGACTCTCAGGAGTCTTCTCCAGCACCATAGTTCGGAGGCATCAATTTTTCGGTGCTCTGCCTTCTTTATAGTCTAGCTCTCATAATTATATGTGACCACTGGGAAGACCATAGCCTTGATTATACAGACATTTGCCAGCAGAGTAATGTCTCTGCTTTTCAGCACACTCTCTGGGTTTGTCATAACTTTCCTGGAAAGAAGAACTTTTTTTCTGATTTCATGGCAGTTATGGTCCACAGTGATTTTAGAGCCCAAGAAGAGGAAATCTGTTACTCAGTTCAGTTCAGTTCAGTCGATCAGTCATGTCCGACTCTTTGCGACCCCATGAATCACAGAACGCCAGGCCTCCCTGTCCATACTCCCGGAGTTCACACAGACTCACGTCCATCGAGTCAGTGATGCCATCCAGCCATTTCATCCTCTGTCGTCCCCTTCTCCTCTTGCCCCCAATCCTTCTCAGCATCAAAGGCTTTTCCAATGAGTCAACTCTTCACATGAGGTGGCCAAAGTACTGGAGTTTCAGCTTTAGTATCAGTGCTTCCAAAGAAATCCCAGGGCTGATCTCCTTCAGAATGGACTGGTTGGATCTCCTTGCAGTCCAAGGGACTCTCAAGAGTCTTCTCCAACACCACAGTTCAAAAGTATCAATTCTTCAGCACTCAGCCTTCTTCACAGTCCAACTCTCACATCCATACATGACCACTGGAAAAAACATAACCTTGACTAGACGGACCTTTGTTGGCAAAGTAATGTCTCTGCTTTTGAATATGCTATCTAGGTTGGTCATAACTTTCCTTCCAAGGAGTAAGCGTCTTTTAATTTCATGGCTGCAGTCACCATCTACAGTGATTTTGGAGCCCAGGAAAATAAAGTCTGACACTATTTCCACTGTTTCCCCATCTATTTCCCATGAAGTGATGGGACCAGATGCCGTGATCTTCGTTTTCTGAATGTTGAGCTTTAAGCCAACTTTTTCACTCTCCTCTTTCACCTTCATCAAGAGGCTTTTCAGTCCCTCTTCACTTTCTTCCATAAGGGTGGTGTCATCTGCATATCTGAAGTTATTGATATTTCTCCCAGCAATCTTGATTCCAGCTTGTGCTTCTTCCAGTCCAGCATTTCTCATGATGTACTCTGCATATAAGTTAAATAAGCAGGGTGACAATATACAGCCTTGACGAACTCCTTTTCCTATTTGGAACCAGTCGGTTGTTCCATGTCCAGTTCTAACTGTTGCTTCCTGACCTGCATACAGACTTCTCAAGAGGCAGGTCAGGTGTCTGGTATTCCCATCTCTTTCAGAATTTCCCACAGTTTATTGTGATCCACACAGTCAAAGGCTTTGGCATAGTCAATAAAGCAGAAATAGATGTTTTTCTGGAACTCTCTTGCTTTTTCCATGATCCAGCAGATGTTGGCAATTTGATCTCTGGTTCCTCTGCCTTTTCTAAAACCAGCTTGAACATCAGGAAGTTCACGGTTCACGTATTGCTGAAGCCTGGCTTGGAGAATTTTGAACATTACTTTACTAGCATGTGAGATGAGTGCAATTGTGCAGTACTTTGAGCATTCTTTGGCATTGCCTTTCTTTGGGATTGGAATGAAAACTGACCTTTTCCAGTCCTGTGACCACTGCTGAGTTTTCCAAATTTGCTGGCGTATTGAGTGCAGCACTTTCATGGCATCATCTTTCAGGATTTGAAATAGCTCAACTGGAATTTCATCACCTCCACTAGCTTTGTTCGTAGTGATGCTTTCTAAGGCCCACTTGATTTCACATTCCAGGATGTCTGTCTGTAGATGAGTGATCACACCATCGTGATTATCTGTCACTACTTCCACCTTTTCTCCCTCTATTTGCCATGAAGTAATTGGTCTGGATGTCATAATCTTAGGTTTTTTTTTTTTTTTAATTTTTAATTTTACACTGGCTCTTTAACTTCCTCCTTCACTCTCATCAAGAGGCTCTTTAGTTTGTCTTTGCTTTCTGCCATTTGCTTCTTTCCTCATATCTGAGGTTATTGATATTTGTTCCACCTATCTTAATTTCAGCTTGTAACATAGCAGACAGCCCTGCCACATTCCTTTCTCAATCCTGAACCAACCAGCTGTTCCATTCAGGGTTCCAACTGTTGCTTCTTGACCAACATACAGATTTCTCAGAAGACATTTAAGATGGTCTGGTATTCCCATTTCTTTAAGAGCTTTCCACAGTTTATTATGATTGATACCATCAAAGGCTTTGGTGTAATCAAAGAAACTGAGGTAGATTTTTTTGGAATTCCTTTCTCTATGATGCAGTGAATGTTGGCAATTTGATCTCTGGTTCCTCTTCCTTTACTAAATGCAGCTTGAACATCTGGAAGTTCTTGGTTCACATAATGCTGAAACCTAGCATGCAAGATTTTAAACATGACCTTATAGCATGGGTTCAGTTCATGGGGTCACTCTTTGCAAACCCATGGACTGTGGCATGCTAAGTTTCCCTGTCCATCACCAGCTCCCAGAGCTTGCTCAAACTCACATCCATTGAGACAGTGATGCCAACCAACCACCTCATCCTCTGTCATCCCCTTCTCCTCCTGCCTTCAATCTTTCCCAGCATCAGGGCCTTTCCATTGAGTCAGTTCTTTGCATCAGGTGGCCAAAGTATTGGAGCTTCAGGTTCAGCATCACTCATTCCAATGAATATTCAGGACTGATTTCCTGTAGGATTGACTGGTTGGATCTCCTTGCAGTCCAAGGGACTCTCAAGAGTCTTCTCCAACACCACAGTTCAAGAGCATCAATTCTTCAGCGCTCAGCTTTCTTTATCATATAATAAGGGTATGATAGCATGCGAGATAAATGCAGATGTCCAATGCAAAGAAAGCTGTACATTCTTTAGTACTACCTTTCTTGGGAATTGTGATAAGGATTGACCTTTTCTAGTTCTGTGGCCACTTCTGGGTCTTTCAGATTTGCTAACATATTGAATGAAACACTTTGATGGCATCATCCTTTAGGGTTTTGAATAGTTCTAATGAAATTCTGTCACATCCACTAGCTTTATTAACAGCAGTGCTTCCTAAGGCCCATTTGCCTTCAGTCTGCAGGATGTCTGGCTCTGGGTGGCTGAACACACCATTATCTATTATATTGGCTTATAAATATGCCAAAATATCTGTATTGGTCTCTGCTTCTGGTTTCTGACAAAGAACTCCTAACACTTGTAATTTCCAAAGTGAAAAGAGCACTAGGAGCATCTTTTGTTCTCTTATTTGCTTTTGACTCCTTTCCCTGAAACAGAGTTCTTAAATCCCTTCAAATCCTTGAGGTGATAGAAATGTCTTTTGTTCTAATGAGGTGACTCTTGCTGGGTTCCTAGGTAGTTTCAGGATAACCAGGGTACTGATTATCAGAAAGACCAAGGAATGATAGGAACCTGAGGAATGTTAGATGCATCACCCCATCCTCTGGGAAGGGGAGAGGAGCAGAAGATTAAGTTAATGATTTATCATGTTTATATGATGGTTTCATCATATAAAAATCGCAAAAGTATGGTGTTTGGAAAGATTCCTGTTTGGTGAAGGTATGTACGTGGTGGGAGAGTGACCCACTCCAATTTCAAAGGAACATAAGTTCCTGCACTTGAGACCCTTCCAGATCGTGTCCTGTGCCTTCTCTGGCAGTTCATCTATATTATCATACCCTAATTATATGGTAAATCAATAAATGTAAGTTTCTCTCAGTTTTGTGAAATGTTCTTACAAATGATCAAATCTAAGGAGGGGGACATAGGAACTTCTGATCTGTAGCCAAGATGGCAGAAGTTGTGTATAACCTTGTTGCCTGCAATTTGCATCTAAGTGGAGGGCTGTCTTATGAGTCTTTAACCTGTGAGGTCTATGCCAATTCCAGTTAGCATCAGAATTGAATTAAATTATAAAATACCCAACTAGCGTTTCAGAGAATTGCTTGGTATGGGGGGAAAAGCCCACACATCTAGTGCCAAAAGTATTGTGTATAAGTAAAGTAGAAATCGTGTTTTTCCTATACATGAACAAACAAATACAAAAACCCACATACTATGGCTAAAGGATGGTATATTTTCTAAATCTAGCCTAGTCTACATTGGTCTGAGGCTTTTTCTTAATTGTCTTGCTTCCTATGCTATCAATAACTTTTAACGAAGTAAACAATGACAGCCCCTCATTGTATGAATAAGTTCGCTGAGCATGAAAATATAGGCTGCCACTCTTAGTTCTTAATAGTGTGTAAAACTGTGGGAACAAATGCCACTCCAGAATGAATTGCTATGTGCTGTTCCTGTAAAATGAGCCTGTGTCTGACTACAGGTCTGGGAAGCAAAGCCTTGCACTTGATCCCTTTCTGGATGTCTGAGGACAGAGCTGATGGGTGAAGTGAAAGTCACTCAGTCCTGTCTGATTCTTTGCGACCCCATGGACTATACAGTCCATGGAATTCTCCAGGCCAGAATACTGGATTGGGTAACCGTTCCCTTCTCCAGGGGATCTTCCCAACCAAGGGATTGAACCCAGGTCTCCCGCATTGCAGGTGGATTCTTTACCAACTGAGCTATCAGAAAAGTGGGTGAATGCTGACAAACAGGCAGTATTTCCTAAATTATTTCATTTGATTTGTGATTATATATTATTTAATCTCTGGAAGTGGGTATGATGTATCTGGAGAGAGAGAAAGTGTATATGCTCTTGCAGACCTGAAAATAAATGGATTTGAGGGAATAAAACAGAAAAAGGGATCATTAGGAAAGCAGCAAGCTGTTGAGAAAGCTGTGAGTCAGACACTGGCATAAAGACTTGAAATGCTTCAGCAGAGGCATTTTTTCTTTCTATAAAAAATATTATAGTGTTCTTCTTTCTGAAAGGTCATGGCAATAAGAGAGATAAAGGATTATTCTTTATGATCTCTAGTAATTTAAAATACTATAAACAAATAAATCCTGGGGATAAAGAAATATTTATTGGCCTTAGGAGACTTAGCAAGTGTTTAGTAAATATATTGACACACCAGATGGTTTAAATTAGAAGACAAAGATCAGGCCTTTGGAAGCACTAATATCATCACAGAACACTAAACACACATTCTTGTTATGGTAATACTCATCTTCTTAAGAATAAGAAGTACTATATTATAAACCTAGATGACTGACCAACATAGGAAATAATCAGACCATGAGTGAACATGAAGTTCCTGAACACAGACACAAGTATTTCAGTTGACAAATCTGGATTGAGGAACTGGCATAGGGCAATTCTTATCAGATGTCCCTGTTTCATGTAAACTTTTGACTTGAGCTACAATTTCTGATTCTGAAAGAAATATTAATGAATGGAAGAATATATTCTGTTGTTCTTGAGTAAAATTATTCAGTTTAGTTGCTCAGTCATGTCCATTCTTTGTGACCCCATGAATCACAGTACGCCAGGCCTCCCTGTCCATCACCAACTCCCGGAGTTCACTCAAACTCACGTCCATCGAGTCAGTGATGCCATCCAGCCATCTCATCCTCTGTCGTCCCCTTCTCCTGCCCCCAATCCCTCCCAGCATCAGAGTCTTTTCCAATGAGTCAACTCTTCGCATGAGGTGGCCAAAGTACTGGAATTTCAGCCTTAGCATCATTCCTTCCAAAGAACACCCAGGACTGATCTCCTTTAGAATGGACTGGTTGGATCTCCTTGCAGTCCAAGGGACTCTCAAGAGTCTTCTCCAACACCACAGTTCAAAAGCATCAATTCTTTGGTGCTCAGCTTTCTTCATAGTCCAACTCTCACATCCATACATGACCACTGGAAAAACCATAGCCTTGACTAGACGGACCTTTGTTGGCAAAGTAATGTCTCTGCTTTTGAATATGCTATCTAGGTTGGTCATAACTTTCCTTCCAAGGAGTAAGCGTCTTTTAATTTCATGGCTGCAATCACCATGTGCAGTGATTTTGGAGCCCAAGAAAATAAAGTCTGAGACTGTTTCCACTGTTTCCCCATCTATTTCCCATGAAGTAAGGGGACCAGATCATTATGTATATACAAATTCTGCTTCCTCTGAGATCTACATATTGGAAATGTACTTCTGAGCATATGTGTGGATCTTTGTGGAACACTGGAGAAGCTTTTCATATGTTGATGCTCAAAGAGGAAAAAACTCCCTCACTGAAAAAAGGATCAAATAATTTTAGATTGGATAAACACTCAGAAAGAGTGATAGGGCCATGACTGTACTGTCCCTGGAAATCCAGATCGGCTGAGGGTTTGAATCAGATGGCCCAAAGATCCAGGAGTCCGAAACTGTTCCAATATATTGAAGACCTCACATACGCCAAAGTTCAAAGTCTTGTACCTCCATTGTATATTGGTCTTCTAGAAGGGTTATGCCAAGTGGAAGTAAATACAAATTTAAAGATAGTTGCAAGAAAGGGAAATCTGGTCTTTATTCTCCGATTCAATTGGAAAGTTAAAATAGGCTTATTTTGAAGAACTGTATGAGATTCTTGACGTATGACACAATTATCAGAACTCTGGATTCTTAATGAAGCAGCTGTCTAGACTTAACTGAGAATAAAATGCTCAGAGGTGTTACTTCCATTTTAGGAAACAGGCTTTAACTGCATTGCTAACCAGAAAATCAACAATGACTTATTCATATTGTGGCTTTCTGGGCTTGACTCCTGTAGAAATCCCAGAAGGGGAAATCAGGGATAGGAGAGTTTGCTGACCTTTGTACAAGAAATCATGATCTCTCAGTCTGGTAAATTTGGTCAGTTACAGACCCCGAGGCCTCAAGTTTCCTCACCTGAGTGGGCAACGAGAGTAAGGGTAAGTCAATGGTTCTGGAACACTGATATATATCAGATTTACCTGTAGAGCTTGTTAAGATGCAGGGAGAGGAATTTCACTCATTAGTTTCTAATTAGGGCTTGGTGAGGCCTGAGAATTTTTATTTGTCATAGGTTCTCAGGCCATGCTAGTGCTGCAGATATAGAGACCATACTTTGAGAACCTTTTGGGTAGACGGTGTGTGTGGTTTCCTTCACATTTAGGTGCTATGAGCATAAGGAAGCCAAATATATTTTGTAGTTTTTCTGCTGGAAAAGAAATTCTGCAAAAGCCATTTATCTGCCTGAAGGATATTTCTGTGCAGGGAATTTCTGAGTAATGTTTGAGGGTTGTCGTCTAATGGCAGCTATTGTGTCTGTTTATATATGTCAGAGATGCATAAATTTGTGTTGAACTTTATAAAAGGCTTGTCTATGTGCAAGTCATTTAGGAGAAATATTTACCTGAATGGAATTGTAGAAAAGTAATCCCTGATATCAAACTCCTGTTAAAGTAGTAAACATTTATTTTGTAAGACAAAATAGTATTATTGCTAATAATAATTACAGTTTACATTTATCTTAATCTAAATATTTAATTGGAATACCTGTAAAGTGTCATGAAAATGAACTAAGTGTTTTATCCAACACTTTTATGAGGTTGGCAAATAATGTGATGCATGATTTTTTTTCTGGCAATACTTAAGGAAAGATAGGTTTGTTTTAGATATCACTCTAATCAAGGTTATAAGTGAGCTCCCATTTTGCTTCCTGCTGCCTCCTTTGGATCATTTCAATTTATCAAAGAAATATATGACTTGGATTGCTCATGTTTAGAAAAAGTTTATTTTGTTACTTTTATAATACAATATTCATGCAACCACTTTTATTATAAATGAACTACAGATGATGTCTTTTTTCTTTTTAAAATTTTATTGGATTATAGTTGATTTACAATGTTGTGTTAGTTTCAGGCATACAACAAATTGATTCAGTTATACATATACATATATTCATTCTTTTTCAGATTCTTTTCTATATAGATTATCACAGCATATTGAGTAGAGCTCCTTATGCTATACAGTAGGTCCTTTTTGATCATCTACATTATTTTTAAATTTTATTTATTTATTTATTTTGGCTGCCCTGGATCTTTGTTGCTCTGTGCAGGATTCCTCTAGCTTCTTTTTTCTGTGGCTGTTTTTTGCAGTGCAGTAGCTCCAGAGACCAGGTTTAGTAGTTGTGGCACATAGACTTAGTTGCCTGGTGGCATGTAAAATCTTCCCAGACCAGGGGTCGAACTCAGGTCCCCTGCATTGGCAGGGTAGGTTCTTTACCACTGGACCACCAAGGAAGTCTGGTTATCTATTTCATATGTAGTAGTGTGTGTATGTTAATACCAAGCTCCTGATTTAACCCTTCACCCCATATTTCCCCTTTTTTAAACTGCAAGTTTTTAAAATTTAAATTTACAATATTGTAAAGTAATTGACCTCCAATTAAAATAATTAAATTTATATTAAAAATAAATTTATTTATTTTTAATTGGAGGATAATTGCTTTATAATATTGTGTTTGTTTCTGCCATACAACAACATGAATCACCCATAAGTATACATAAAACCCCTGTCTCTTGAACCTCCCTACCACCTATCCCTATTCACCCCCATCCCAATTCTCTAGGTCATCATGGAGCACGGGGTTGAGCTCCCTGTGCTATATAGCAGCTTCCTACTAGCTATCTATTTTGCACATGGTAGTGTATATACGTCAGTGCTACTCTCTCAGTTTGTCCCACCCTCCCCTTTCCCTGCTGTGTCCACAAGTCTGCTCTCTAATTCTGTGTCTTTATTCCTGCCCTTCAGATTGGTTCATCAGTACCATTTTTTAAAATTAGATTCTACATATAAGTGATATCATATTATATTTGTCTTCTCTTCTGACTTACTTAAGATGATCACCTCCAACTCCATCCATGCTGCTGCAAATGACATTATTTCATTCTTTTTATGGCTGAGTTATTCCATTATATATGTGTACCACAGTTTCTTTATCAGTTCTTCTGTTGATGGACATCCAGGTTGCTTCCATGTCTTGGCTATTGTAAAGAGTGCTGCACCAAACACTGGGTGCATGTGTCTTTTCTAACTATGGTTTTCTCTGGTTGTATGCCCAGGAGTGAGATTGCTAGATCACATGGTAGTTCTATTTTTAATTTTTAAAGGAATCTTCATACTGTTCTCCTTAATGGTTGTACCAATTTATATTCTCACCAACAGTGTGGGAAGGTTCCCTTTTCTCCACATCCTCTTCAGAATTTAATGTTTGTAGTTTTTTTGGTCTACAAACAATAAATGGTCATTCTGATAGTGTGAAGTGATACCTCATGGCAGTTTTAATTTTTATTTCTCTGATAATTCGTGATGTTGAGCATCTTTTCATGTGCTTTTTGGTCGTCAGTATGTCTTCCTTGGAAAAATGATTATTTAGGTCTCCTGTCCTTTTTTCCCCCCTTTGATTGGGTTGTTTATTTTTGGATGTAGAGCTGCATGAGCTGTCAGTAAATTCTGGAGATTAATCCCTTGTCGGTTGCCTCATTAGCAAATATTTTCTCCTATTCTGAGGGTTGTCTTTTTACATTGTTTCTTTTGCTGTGCAAAGGTTTTCAAGTTTACTTAGGTATAATTTGTTTATTTTTGTTTTATTTCTTTATTCTAGAAGGTGGGTTGAAAAAGATCTTGCTCAGCTTTAAGTTTCACTTATCTGGTGACTTACAGTGTAGCAGTGAGAGCCTGAGCTCAAGACAGATAGACTGAGGGTCTAGTTTATGTTCTTCCCTAATTATTAGCCATGACCCTCTTGACAAACATTAATTTTATTATTTGGGAAATAGGACTCTGATAATCTACCCTGATAATTTTGTTTGACAATTAAATGGGATAATGCTGATCATACCTGGTACATAAAATGAGTTCACTGAATGTTAGCTATAATTATATCTATCCTGTTTGAGAAACTTTACGTAAGTTTTTACATCTTCTATATGCTATGCCCTGGAGACACAGACTTCAAGGCACTTTTTAGTGTTGCTGCTACTGCTAAGTCGCTTCAGTCGTGTCCGACTCTGTGCGACCCCATAGACGGCAGCCCACCAGACTCCCCCGTTCATGGGATTCTCCAGGCAAGAACACTGGAGTGGGTTGCCATTGCCTTCTCCAATGCAGGAAAGTGAAAATTGAAAGTGAAGTCGCTCAGTCGTGTCCGACTCCTAGCGACCCCATGGACTGCAGCCCACCAGGCCCCTCCGTCCATGGGATTTTCCAGGCAAGAGTACTGGAGTGGGGTGCCATTGCCTTCTCTCAGACTTCAAGGCACTTTCTAGTAGGGATAGTTAAATAGAGAAACAAATAATTAAAACTGAGTTAATTGGACACTATCATTGAACAAACTTTGGTGAATCTAAAGAGGGAATAACATAGTTTGTCTGATGATCAAGAAATACTTTTTCCAGGTGACTGAAGTGATGCCAGGGAAAGAACAATTTTTCAGATAATAAATGCTTTAAAAGCTATTGAAGATGTAAATTTTGCTATTAAAGAAAAAGACACACACAGAAAACTGTAAGTCAGAATAGGGAAGGGGATTGGAGGAGAAAGAGGATAGTTGTGAAAGATGATACTAGATATTCAGGGGCCAATGTATACATACTAAGTTGCTTCAGTCCTATCCAACTCTTCTAAACCCTTTGTACTGTAGCCTGCAAGGCTACTCTATCTGTGGAATTCTCCAAGCAGAATAGTGGAGTTGATAGCCATTCCCTTCTCCATGGGACCTTCCTAACCCAGAGATTGATCAATGTATGAAGGTGCTTATATGCCTATCATGAAGAAGAATTCAGACTTTGTCTTGAGAGTGATAGGAGAGAGAGTGAAGAAAGAAAGGTAATGATATAATCTATGTTTAACAAAGATGTGGAGAAAAATTCAATCAAATCCATGTGTTCAAAACAGCAATCAGCTAAGTGTGGGACCCTTCAATATTTCCAAAGAGATAGATTTTTTTTTCTTTTTTTCCTGAAAGTTAAAGAAGTTTCTGTTTTTATTTGTGAGAAAGAATGATAATTTTGTCAGAATATCAAGAGTTAAGGCTCTTCCTTTTAAAATGCTAAAGTGATGTTATTTTTCATTTAACTAGACATTGCATATTACCTTTTGGAAATTTAAAATATATTGGATATCTGTTGAAAAAAAAAGATGTAAAATGTTGACTATTTTATCAAATTCTGTGAAAATCTTTTGTAAACAAAGACTTTTTTTTTAAATAAAAGTTTATTTGTTACATGTATTTAATGCTCACTTGAAATCATAATGGTACTTATGATAGCAGATTTTGTTCCCTGGAAAGATTATGATGTTGTAAACAAAATATTATAATTTTGAGTAAATAAGAATGAGCCATAGATGAAGTCTTAAAAATTCAGATTATATTTTTACACAAATATCTTTAGTTTTTAAATACTAAGTATCTGTCCACTAATAGTACTATATAAGTAGCTACATCTTAATTCAACTAATTTTCAGGTTTTCACTAGACATTTGAAACCCTTAATAAATGCTGATCTTTCATTTGAAAAAGTTAAAAATGATAGCTTAAAGATTTGAAATACCAATTTTTGTTTTATGAAAATGACTTTTGCAGATTTATCATCTTAAAAATTAAAAATCAGATTAACATCTCAATCTCGAAATTACTGTTAACAAATCTATGAAAAATACATTTTAAAAAGGCTTCTGGTGGGTGGGTGTGAAATGTGAACCAAACATAAGAAATTTTTTCTTATTTGTCTCCTGAAATGACTGAGAGTCCAAAAACTTAATGGAGGTATTTAGAAGGTTTTGTTTGAGAAAATACTTTTTCTCTGTGTTCTGAGGTATATACTTTGGGTGTTCTTCAATACCTTCCTATACAAAAACATAGTGTCTCAGGTCTATTTTAACTTGAGAATGAAATGCTACATTTTAATGTACGTGATAGAGATAATCTGTCGCATACTCTTTCTTTACAGGAACTTACATTCAGAGCCTTCTGCAAGTTGAGGCAAATGCAGTCAGTTCAGTTGCTCAGTCATGTCCGACTCTTTGCAACCCCATAGATTGCAGCACACCAGGACTCCCTGTCCATCGTCAACTTCTGGAGTTTACTCAAACTCATGTCCATCGAGTCGGTGATGCCATCCAACCATCTCATCCTCTGTCTTCCCCTCTCCTCATGCCTTCAATCTTTCCCAGCATCAGGATCTTTTCTAGTGAGTCAGTTCCTTGCATCAGGTGGCCAGAGTTTTAGAGTTTCAACTTCAGCATCAGTCCTTCCAATGAACACTCAGAACTGATTTCCTTTAGGATGGGCTGGTTGGATCTCCTTGCAGTCCAAGGGACTGTCAAGAGTCGTCTCCAACAGCACAGTTCAAAAGCATCAATTCTTTGGCAAATTGGAGCCCTGAATATTTCAGAATGACTGCAGTACCAAGAAATGAAAGGATATGCAATGATATTTTTATCATATCTTTAGACGGCTCCAATTTTATAGTCAGAGACAAAAACATAATGGTTCTGAATGTGAAATTGCTTTCTTTCTTTTACATCAAGGCTATTGCTAGTGAAATAAAGTACTCATCTAATAATGATATGATCTGTTAATAAAGCCTGATAATTTTGTTATGCTATAGAACCATTTAATTTTCATCTGTTTTCACTTAGTTAAACCAGAACACTATCAGAGATGCTTTAGTTGTAATTTATAAGATATCAAGTAACATCTGGCAGTTTAGAATTTATCTTCTAAATCTACAACCACAGACTGCCCTCATCTATATTAAATCAGAAAAACTCCAGAGACACAGTGAGGGTGGATTATATAATCAGAAGATGAAATTTCAAGGCCTGTTTTAGCACTTATTAGAGGATGAGTTTGGGCTTGTCTCTAAATTTTTAGTATGCATTTTATTTATCTTTAAAATCGTGATCAAATTCATAGAGTTATTTTTGAGAACAAAATTAGGTCTTTTATGTGAAATTGCTCTGTAAACCATAAAAACAAATATAAATGTAAGATATTATTATAATTATCAAGTTGCTATTACTGGCACAATCCCTTTTCTTTAAGCAGTTATTACCAAGAATGCAAATTTTTGTATAAAGTCTGATTGTCCAGCCCTTCTGATTCAGATATTTTGGAGTTAGTCTTACAGAACTATTGGTCTTACCTGATAAACAATCCAGGCTTAGGAATCAGATACTTAAGAACAAAGATGTCTGAGGGACTGAGGTAAATATATATTAGTTTTGTATTGCCACATGGAAAAATCTTTATTAGCTATTTTTTCACTACAAATTAACCCCAAATTTAACAACTTAAAATAACAAACATTGATTATCTTAAAAGTTTCTGTGGATTAGGAACATGATGAGGGAAACTTAGCTGGGTAACTCTGGCTCAACATCTCTCATTAAGGTGCAGTCAAGTTGTTGACTGGGGCAGTGGTCTCAGCTTAAGGCTCATATTGGAGGAGAATAATCTGTTTTCAGTACCGTTGTTGTTCGGTTGCTAAGTCATGTTTGACTATTTGCAACCCCATGGACTACATCATATCAGGCTTCTCTGTGCTTCACTATCTCCTGGAGTTTGATCAAATTCATGTCCATTGAGTTGGTGATGTTATCTAATGGATTTCCTTTAGGATTGACTGATTTCCTTTAGTGATTGACTGGTTTGACCTTCTTGCAGTCCAAAGGACTCTCAAGAGTGTTCTCCAAAACCACAGTTCAAAAGTATCAATTCTTAAGCTCTACACTAGATAGAAGGTCTAGGGTGAAGTTGTAATACCATTAAAAGCTTGACCTGTATGCAGGTGTTAGGTGATTGCACTGAGTTAAATTAATATGCTTTGACTTTTTGTACTTTTATTAGCTATTTAGTAATCTTTTCCTAAAGAGAAAAACAATCCAGAAGAACAACACTAAATGCAATACTGCCATTCATCACATCCAAAATAGCATTTTTATCATTCTATTCACTTTTGTGTTCTATTTTTGCTTTATGAAGGCAAAGAAAAAATAGAGTTTGTGAAAAGAAATCAAACTTATTTTATCCCTCAAAAGAAATGGAGTAGCCATAATGGTCAACAAAAGAGTCTGAAATGAAGTACTTGGATGCAATCTCAAAAACAACAGAATGATCTCTGTTCATTTCCAAGGCAAACCATTCAATACCACAGTAATCCAAGTCTATGCCCCAACCAGTAACACTGAAGAAGCTGAAGTTGAATGGTTCTATGAAGACCTACAAGACGTTTTAGAACTAACATCCGAAAAAGATGTCCTTTTCATTATAGGGGACTGGAATGCAAAAGTAGGAAGTCAACAAACACCTGGAATAACAGGCAAATTTGGCCTTGGAATACGGAATGAAGTAGGGCAAAGACTAATAGAGTTTTGCCAAGAAAATGCACTGGTCATAACAAACACCTTCTTCCAACAACACAAGAGAAGACTCCATACATGGACATCACCAGATGGTCAACACTGAAATCAGATTGATTATATTCTTTAAGGCCAAAGATGGAGAAGCTCTATACAGTCAGGAAAAACAAGACTGGAAGCTGACTGTGGCTGAGATCATGAACTCCTTATTGCCAAATTCAGACTTAAATTGAAGAAAATAGGGAAAACCACTAGACCATTCAGGCATGACCTAAATCAAATCCCTTATGATTAAACAGTGGAAGTGAGAAATAGATTTAAGGGCCTAGATCTGATAGATAGAGTGCCTGATGAACTATGGAATGAGGTTCGTGACATTGTACAGGAGACAGGGATTAAGACCATCCTTATGGGAAAGACATGCAAAAAAGCAAAATGGCTGTCTGGGGAGGCCTTCCAAATAGCTGTGAAAAGAAGAGAAGCAAAAAGCAAAGGAGAAAAGGAAAGATATAAGCATCCGAATGCAGAGTTCCAAAGAATAGCAAGAAGAGATAAGAAAGCCTTCTTCAGCGATCAATGCAAAGAAACAGAGGAAAACAACAGAATGGGAAAGACTAGGGATCTCTTCAAGAAAATTAGAGATACCAAAGGAACATTTCATGTAAAGATGGGCTCGATAAAGGACAGAAATTGTATGGACCTAACAGAAGCAGAAGATATAAGAAGAGATGGCAAGAATACACAGAAGAACTGTACAAAAAAGATCTTCACGACCCAGATAATCACGATGGTGTGATCACTGACCTAGAGCCAGACATCATAGAATGTGAAGTCAAGTGGGCCTTAGAAAGCATCACTATGAACAAAGCTAGTGGAGGTGCTGGAATTCCTGTTGAGCTCTTTCAAATCCTGAAAGATGTTGCTGTGAAAGTGCTGCACTCAATATGCCAGCAAATTTGGAAAACTCAGCAGTGGCCACAGGACTGGAAAAGGTCAATTTTCATTCCAATCCCAAAGAAAGGCAAAGCCAAAGAATACTGAAACTACCACACAATTGCACTCATCTCACATGCTAGTAAAGTAATGCTCAAAATTCTCCAAGCCATGCTTCAGCAGTATGTGAACCATGAACTTCCTGATGTTCAACCTGGTTTTAGAAAAGGCAGAGGAACCAGATTGCCAGGGACCAGCCCCGGTGGATCCAGGGAATTCGAAGGGGAGACGGCTTCAGCGATCAGGAAACAACAGCTTATTTAAATGTTAATTAAAGATATAAAGAGTAATAGTATAAGGATAGCTCAGTGAGAAAATTTAGTGGAGAAAAGAGGCTGAATAATTCAGCCAGAAGGTGAGAGAAAGAATGACATGGGGAGACCAAGCTTTGGTGAACAAGGCCTGCACTTTATTTTCCAAAGTAGTTTTTATACCTTAAGTTATGCATAGAGGATAATGGGGGAAGGGGTAGAGTCATGCAGTAAGCCAGGTTTTCTTCCTGCAAACTTATCATATGCAAATAGGTGATTTGCTTCATCTTCTGGCCCAGAGGCCTGTTAACATTTTAAGACCCTTTCTTCAGAAAACTTATTTTTCTCTAAAGGTGATTAGTCAGGCGCCACCCTCAAAAAGCATTAGATAAAGTTGCATTCCTACAGAGCAAAGGTGTGGTGGGCTATAAAAAGGAAAAGAATTAACTCAAGGGTCCAA
Organism: Bubalus kerabau; assembly: GCF_029407905.1. NCBI lineage: Eukaryota > Metazoa > Chordata > Mammalia > Artiodactyla > Bovidae > Bubalus > Bubalus kerabau. The sequence continues at coordinate 2,014,022 of NC_073635.1, read as the reverse complement.
GGTTACAAACATCAAAGGTACTATTTACACCAATTATACTAATCAATACACTGCCAGGGACACAGCAGGTAAGGGATATGGAAACTTAGCAGCAAACATTGGCCCAACAAGTGAAAAACCCTTCACCAATACAATCTCTAATCAAACTTTTCACTGCTCAAAGGAATCTGTATTTAGACAGTTTAGAACATCTCCTGCCTCTCACAGTTGGGAGGCTCTGAACAATCACATGTGGCCGGAAAAACCTATTCAGGCAGGCTAGAGGACTTCCAAAGGAGTTTGTAGGTTGAAACACTATCACACCCAGGAACTTTATTAACTGGAGCTGCAAGTTAACTCTGTTTTCAGAAAGAGGTAGTGGGGGACAGCCCCCCGTAAAGTCAGAGGTGTAGGTGAGAGCACAAAGCAGAAAGTAGGCTGGTTTTGGGGGTAGATGCTCGAGAATTTCCAGGGGGACTCCTGAGGCTCGATCCCACCTTTGCGTATGCTGAGCCTCCTTCCTCATGACCTTTGCCATGGGTGGAGCTCCTCACGCCGGCTCCCCACATCTCCCCCTTTTTTATTTCTTAAAATAGCCAGATGCGGCACAGTCGCGAGCTTCTGAATGTTCTGCCAAAGAATCCTGACAAAAGCAACAGTGGTTATGAGAAGCAAAATTAGAACTAAAGATATTAGACAGAATGTTTTTTCCAGAAATAAAGTTAGAGAATGTGTGAAAAAAGTCATTAGCTGTTCCAGCGGCAGTAAAATTCAGTTGAGAGTGTTCCAAAGTCTGTATTTGATTATGAAGTTTCCCTAAGTCCAGGCCAATGTCAGAGCTGTTAATTTTTTCTCATTCATAATCTGTCTCATTACCTTTAAAGATGTCACGCATATCCACCAGTAATCAGCGTGGCATGACAGAGCCATTTTCACTTTTAAAGCCTGTAACTCAGTCCCAATATGCATTATTGCCTCTTCTAAGACGTCTACTCTCATCTCTAATTTTCTATCTATAGCTTCCTGTGTTGCTAGAGTTAGAGAAACATTTTTAGACATGGTATCAACTTTATTGGGCAGTATGCACTTGTTGAGTCAATGATATTGCTGCCACAGTATCAGAAGCAATTGCTGCTATTAAAGCTGCTATTCCCAGGATAAGCAAGCCCAGAAACCGTCACGATCGCATTAAATCCTGTAGTTGTTGTAATACAGCAAGACCAAAATTATCATATCAGTAAGTGGTTATATCATAAGATAAGGTAGACGTTGTAACACTACAAAGGAGCAAACATTATACTGAGGGTTTAAACAAGATGAGAGCATACATTATTCACAAGTCACTACATTGGGTCCACCAGTGAAAGTCATATATACATTAAGTTTTCCAGAATTGTTGGTAAAGAAAAACATAAGGAGAGGGTAGACAAGCCAAAACAGAATAAGTAGAATTATTTTCTGGTTGGAGTTCCCACTACAGCAGCCCTGTCAGTCTCGCCGGGATCTCGATGTTTATCTTGCCTGCTCTTCTGGTGGGCTCCTCTTTTGTGATCAAAGCAATGGGGGAACCGGATGTCTGGGGGACTGCAACATGGCGAATCAGCCTGTTCCGGATCTAAATTGGAGAATCTGCATCCTGTGGAAAAATACAAGCACATCCTCTACCGCTAGTTAATAATGGGTCAGGACCCTTCCATTGTCCTGAGAGGAGGTCCTTCCATTTGACTAATGGTTTTGCATTCAGTTGCTCCGGGCACCAATGGTGAAGCATTGCAGTAGTTCTGGCTGAATCAGTATTTAAAATATTTATTATGAAAAGAGCATGTTGCAAGATTTGATGGGGAGAACTATACTTAAACTCCCCTTCTTTTAATTTTTGAATTTGGATTTTTAACGTTTGATGTGCTCTTTCCACAATGGCTTGCCCCTGTGGATTATAAGGGATGCCTGTATTATGTTTAATTTGAAACTTTATACAAAATTCCTGAAAAGACTTAGAAGCGTAAGCAGGAGCATTGTCAGTTTTCAAAGCTTTTGGCAGGCCCAAATATGAAAAACAAGTAAAGAGATGTTGTGTTACATCTTTAATTGCTTCCCCTGTATGAGCAGTTGCAATAATAACATGAGAAAAGGTATCTACAGTTACATGAACAAAGGACAGTTTTCCAAATGAAGAAACATGAGTTACATCCATTTGCCAGAGTACATTAAGTTTGAGACCGCGAGGGTTAACTCCCACAGGTAGACTATTATAAACAGTGGGGCAGTGTAAGTAAGAACGCACAATCTCTCGAGCAGTCTCTCTGGGAATTTGGAATTGATATCTTAAAGCAGTAGCATATTGATGATGAAGTGCGTGAGAGGCTCTGGCCTCCTCAATCACAGTAGCCACTGTATTTCTGGATAACAAGTCAGCCAAATCATTAAAGGCATTTTAAAGGGCCGGGCAATCCTGAATGAACCCGAATGTGTCCAATGAAAAATATTTTATTTCTTTTCCAAATTTATTGCTGTAATTTAGTTAACAAATGAAATATGGTAGTTTTATTTTCAGGCAAAACCGCAGTTTCAATGTGTGGAAACAACCTGACAATATACTGAGAATCAGAATAAAGGTTAAATTCCCCATCTGCAAACATAGCAAAAGCCTCTATGACTGCTGTTATTTGAGCTCTTTGAGCTGAAGTTTCCTGTGTTTCTAAAACCTTTTGGTGATTTTAGTAACTATGGGGGCTTTACCATTTGCTGACCCATCAGTAAAAACTATTTGAGCATTTGGAATAGGAGATTGTTTACATCTGACAGGAAAAATAACTGGATGTCTGGATATAAAATTCACCAAAATGGCCAGGAGGAGAAACCCCATGCCCGAGGCCAGGGGGGGCGGCCGAGAGGAGATCCCTAGTGTCCGAGGTCAGGGGCGGCGGAGAGGAGTTACCCCATGTCCGAGGTCAGGGGTGGCGCCCAGGAGGAGATACCCCACGCCCTTATGCCCGAGGCCAGGGGCGGCAGACAGGAGGAGCTATCCCATGCCCCCACGCCAGAGGCCAAGGGCGGCGGCCAGGAGGACCAACCCCACGCCCTAGTTGTGCGGGCACAGGAGGGCCTAGAGGAGCTATCCCACGTTGAAGGTCAGGAAGGGCGGTGGTGAGGAGATACCCCTCATCCAAGGTACGGAGCATTGGCTGCGCTTTGCTGTAGCAGCTGTGAAGAGATACCCCATGCCCAAGGTAAGAGAAACCCAAGTAAGACGGTAGGTGTTGCAAGAGGGCATCAGAGGGCAGACACAATAAAACCATACTCACAGAAAACTAGTCAATCTAATCACACTAGGACCACAGCCTTGTCTAACTCAATGAAACTAACCCATGCCTGTGGGGCAACCCAAGATGGGCGGGTCATGGTGGAGAGATCTGACAGAATGTGGTCCACTGGAGAAGGGAATGGCAAACCACTTCAGTATTCTTGCCTTGAGAACCCCATGAACAGTAGGAAAAGGCAAAATGATAGGATACTGAGAGAGGAACTCCCCAGGTCAGTAGGTGCCCAATACGCTACTGGAGATCAGTGGAGAAATAACTCCAGAAAGAATGAAGGGATGGAGCCAAAGCAGAAACAATATGCGGCTGTGGATGTGACTGGTGATAGAAGCAAGGTCCGATGCTGTAAAGAGCAATATTGCATAGGAACCTGGAATGTCAGGTCCATGAATCAAGGCAAACTGGAAGTGGTCAAACAAGAGATGGCAAGAATGAATGTCGACATTCTAGGGATCAGCGAACTGAAATGGACTGGAATGGGTGAATTTAACTCAGATGACCATTATATCTACTACTGCGGGCAGGAATCCCTCAGAAGAAATGGAGTGGCCATCATGGTCAACAAAAGAGTCCGAAATGCAGTACTTGGATGCAATTTCAAAAACGACAGAATGATGTCTGTTTGTTTCCAAGGCAAACCATTCAGTATCACAGTAATCTAAGTCTATGTCCCAACCAGTAATGCTGAAGAAGCTGAAGTTGAATGGTTCTATGAAGACCTACAAGACCTTCTAGAACTAACATCCAAAAAAGATGTCCTTTTCATTATAGGGGACTGGAATGCAAAAGTAGGAAGTCAAGAAACACCTGGAATAACAGGCAAATTTGGCCTTGGAGTACAGAATAAAGCACAGCAACGACTAAGAAAGTTTTGCAAAGAAAATGCACCGGTCGTAGCAAACACCCTCTTCCAACAACACAAGAGAAGACTCTATACATGGACATCACCAGATGGTCAACACCGAAATCAGATTGATTATATTCTTTGCAGCCAAAGATGGAGAAGCTCTCTACAGTCAGCAAAAACAAGAACAGGAGCTGACTGTGGCTCAGACCATGAACTCCTTATTGCAAAATTCAGACTTAAATTGAAGAAAGTAGCAAAAACCACTAGACCATTCAGGTATGACCTAAATTAAATCCCTTATGATTACACAGTGGAAGTGAGAAATATATTTAAGGGCCTAGATCTGATAGATAGAGTGTCTGATGAACTATGGAATGAGGTTCGTGACATTGTACAGGAGACAGGGATCAAGACCATCCCCATGGAAAAGAAATGCAAAAAAAGCAAAATGGCTGTCTGGGGAGGCCTTACAAATAGCTGTGAAAAGAAGAGAAGCAAAAAGCAAAGGAGAAAAGGAAAGATATAAACATCTGAATGCAGAGTTCCAAAGAATAGCAAGAAGAGATCAGAAAGCCTTCTTCAGCAATCAATGCAAAGAAATAGAGGAAAACAACAGAATGGGAAAGACTAGGGATCTCTTCAAGAAAATCAGACATACCAAAGGAACATTTCATGCAAACATAGGCTCGATAAAGGACAGAAATGGTATGGACCTAACAGAAGCAGAAGATATTAAGAAGAGATGGCAAGAATACACAGAAGAACTGTACAAAAAAGATCTTCACGACCCAGATAATCACAATGGTGTGATCACTGACCTAGAGCCAGACATCCTGGAATGTGAAGTCAAGTGGGCCTTAGAAAGCATCATTACGAACAAAGCTAGTGGAGGTGATGGAATTCCAGTTGAGCTATTCCAAATCCTGAAAGATGATGCTGTGAAAGTGCTGCACTCAATATGCTAGCAAATTTGGAAAACTCAGCAGTGGCCACAAGACTGGAAAAGGTCAGTTTTCATTCCAATCCCAAAGAAAGGGAATGCCAAAGAGTGCTCAAACTACCACACAATTGCACTCATCTCACACACTAGTAAAGTAATGCTTAAAATTCTTCAAGCCAGGCTTCAGCAATATGTGAACCGTGAACTTCCTGATGTTTAAGCTGGTTTTAGAAAAGGCAGAGGAACCAGAGATCAAATTGCCAACATCCTCTGGATCATGGAAAAAGCAAGAGAGTTCCAGAAAAACATCTATTTCTGCTTTATTGACTATGCCAAAGCCTTTGGCTGTGTGGATCACAATAAACTGTGGAAAATTCTGAAAGAGATGGGAATACCAGGCAACCTGATCTGCCTCTTGAGAAATCTGTATGCAGGTCAGGAAGCAACAGTTAGAACTGGACATAGAACAACAGACTGGTTCCAAATAGGAAATGTAGTACATCGAGGCTGTATATTGTCACCCTGCTTATTTAACTGATATGCAGAGTACATCATGAGAAACGCCGGACTGGAAGAAACACAAACTGGAATCAAGACTGCCAGGAGAAATATCAATAACCTCAGATATGCAGATGACACCACCCTTATGGCAGAAAGTGAAGAGGAACTAAAAAGCCTCTTGATGAAGGTGAAAGTCGAGAGTGAAAAAGTTGGCTTAAAGCTCAACATTCAGAAAATGAAGATCATGGCAATTGGTCCCATCACTTCATGGGAAATAGATGGGGAAACAGTGGGAACAGTGTCAGACTTTATTTTTTTGGGCTCCAAAATCACTGCAGTTGGTGACTGCAGCCATGAAATTAAAAGGCGCTTACTCCTTGGAAGGAAAGTTATGACCAACCTAGATAGCATATTCAAAAGCAGAGACATTACTTTGCCAACAAAGGTTCGCCTAGTCAAGGCTATGGTTTTTCCAGTGGTCATGTATGGATGTGAGAGTTGGACTGTGAAGAAGGCTGAGCACTGAAGAATTGATACTTTTGAACTGTGGTGTTGGAGAAGACTCTTGAGAGTCCCTTGGACTGCAAAGAGATCCAACCAGTCCATTCTGAGGGAGATCAGCCCTGGGATTTCTTTGGAAGGAATGATGCTAAAGCTGAAACTCCAGTACTTTGGCCACCTCATGCGAAGAGTTGACTCATTGGAAAAGACTCTGATGTTGGAAGGGATTAGAGGCAAGAGGAGAAGGGAACGACAGAGGATCAGATGGCTGGGTGTCATCACTGACTCGATGGATGTGAGTCTAAGTGAACTCCGGGAGTTGGTGATGGACAGGGAGGCCTGGCGTGCTGGGGTTCATGGGGTTGCAAAGAGTTGAACATGACTGAGTGACTGATCTGATCTGATGTGATGGCAATCTTCCAATATTCAAACATTAGAAGAGCATCAAGTTATTCTTTATTATATGGAATTATAATTTATGATGGCTCTTTACCAAATAATTCAACGCTCCGCTTTTTCCTTTAATATCAAAGTAGCTATCAATCCTGGATAAGAAGCCGCTACTTTTTTAGTTTGAGCAGGAAGATGGAACCACTTTAGGGGTCCATTTTGCCATAAAACCAATTTTTTGTCTGGCTACTCCAATTACACCTATGGGGGTTTTATGGCAAAGGAATTGTCAAGCAGTTGTCAATTTAATTTTTTAAATTTTTAAAATTTACATTTTAACAGCATACATTTATATATATGTTAATTTAGGTCTAATGTTTAGTTTAGGTCTCTGTATAAATTTAAATGATAAATGTATAATAACCTCCTTATCTCATTTTGGTATACAGATATACCTAAATGCAAAATGTGTTTATGTATGTATTTATATATGGCAACAAGTATAAACTTATTGACATATAATATATATAAATCAATATACTTGAATTAATCTTTATAATTAATATATTAATTAATATATATTACAACAATACAACACGTACACAGCTATACCAACCAACACAAACCAATGTACTGCAATAATACATGTCACACATATATAATTATACAGTATATAGAACATATATCATCACAGCACATCAATCCATACCAATTAATATCAGCCACACACACATTATATTACTGCAATATATATTTAATTATACAGTATATATATAATATGTATATATAGTATACATATTAATTTATATACAAAGTAATTAATATACATCTATAAATAGAATTAGGCATACCTTTATTATATTTTATTTATACCCATACCTAATTAGGCAAACTGTAATTAGGCAAATATATTTATATTATGTATTTAGAACAATATATAAAGTATTGTTAATTGTACCGCCCGTTGATAACTAAGAAATTGAGAAAACCCTTCTCTGAGTATCTCCTATTTGAGACAGCATGTCCCTCCCCCATAGGGTAAAGGGGAGCGTAGGAACTACATAGGGTTGGAAAGTTCCACAGGTATCCTCAAACTGCCAATCTAACATTTTTTAACTTTTAACTACTGTGGAGGCTTGAGGGCAAATGAAACAAAATTTGACCCCTGAAATCTATCAGGGCAACTTGCCAATCATCACTATTTTGTAAAAGACTTGCAGTTGATCCTTATTGAATGGAATTACTATATTTGCTACTTCTTTTCTAAAAAGTTCCACACTTCTTTTTTCCTCCTTTTATAATTAATTGTGTCACCAAGCTGGGATAAGATAAAACTATTTTTCTTGGGGTCACTGGTAGATGGAACCAATGGGCCCTTTTGTCACAAGCACCCTGTAGGTTTATGTTTTGTGGCAAGAATAATTTAATCTCATCTTTTGGTAATATTAATCCTAATTAACTGATCATTTAAAGTCTCATCTACTTTAACAAGAGCCGACTCTGTCTCATTAGTCAACTTTCTCTTAGAACTGGAGTTAGGATCGCTTTTTAAGCAATCAAACAAAGGCTTTAAATCTGCAGTAGTCAGTTTTAAATGTGGGCGTATCCAATCAATGTCCACTAATAATTTTTGGAAATCATTTAAAGTTAGTAAACAATCTCTCTGCGGTTTCAAAAGGGCATTATCAGTTTTCAAAACTTTTGGCAGACCTAAACATGAGAAGAAAGTTAAGAGGTGTTGCACAACATCTTTATAAGCTTCTTCAGTTATCGTTTTGTAACCTAAATCTGGTCTATAGCCTTTTAGATGACAAGCAACCATCTAATCTTTGCTTGAATACTTCCAGCAACGGGGAACTCACTACTCTTCAAGGTTTTAAACTCTCCCTCACCTTTTTCTCTACAGCATTCCCACCCCGCATGCCACTTTCTCTAATCCCACCAACTCATTGTCAGTAGTATGTGTTGGCCAGGAGCTGGGCCAGTCTTTCCGCACCCCACTCCAGTACTCCTGCCTGGAAAATCCCATGGACGGAGGAGCCTGGCAGGCTGCAGTCCAAGGGGTCGCTAGGAGTCGGATACGACTGAGCGACTTCACTTCCACTTTTCACTTTCATGCATTGGAGAAGGAAATGGCAACCCACTCCAGTGTTCTTGCCTGGAGAATCCCAGGGACGGGGGAGCCTGGTGGGCTGCTGTCTATGGGGTCACACAGAGTCGGACACGACTGAAGTGACTTAGCAGCAGCAGTTCCTGTGTCTAATAGCCCTGACATTTTATTTTCTTGAATTAAAAAAAAATTTTTTTAAGGCCTAGAAGCTGTAATTTCCTGTACCCAAAAAGCTAGATCACTAGATCCAAATCCTCTGGGGCCCCTAGCTTGAGAAGTCAAGGTCTTTCTTGTCTGCTAGTAAGGTAAAAGCAAAAACTGTGTTATTCTTTGACCTTTATTAATTTGCACAGTTTTGGTAGGCAGCAAGATCAAAACCTTAATTTCTCAATATAATCAGAATCTATTACACCATGCACCACTGAAATTCCTTGAAAAGAAAGCGAACTATGTCTCAGCACAAATCTTACAATGCCCTCAGGCAGGGGGCCAGCCACTCCCGTTGGAATCGGAGCAACCAGCACATCAGGGGTTAATATTGTTGCTAAATCCCCTTACAGTTTTGCTTTTCTCTTAGCCTGGGTGAGACCCCACCCCCCCCCCCCCCCCCCCGAGGGGGTTTTCTCCAAGGAGCATGTTCTGCATATTGTGCATGCAGTCTGTTTTAAAAGCTCCACTGTTCAAAAAGCTTTTTGTCTTCCTCATGCTTAGGCAACACTTTGAGAGGATTTGGGGGCAAAGTGGGCAACTCTTGGGCACTGGAAGGCGCAAATGGATTGCCTTAAAACAGAAAGTGGTGGATAAGTTTTTTTTTTTAAAGGTTTGCGCAGAGCGGGAGGGAGCTCGCCAGGGTGCCTGGTCACAGCGTCTCTTACTACTCTCTCTTTCTCTCTCCCTCCCTCTCTTCCTGCCTTTCTCACTTTTCTCTCTCCCTTCCTTTTTTGTTACCCTTCTCTTTCCCTCGTTTCTTTCCCTTTACCCTCTTTCTCCATTTTCTTCCCTCCTCCCTCTCTTTCTCTCTGTATCTCTTTTTCTAACTTCCTTTATCTTGCTGCGTTCCCTGATTCCTTCCTTCTCCGTTCCTCTCTCCTTTTCACTCTTTAGCTCTTTCTCTATTTTCTTTCCTTTTTTCTTTTTCACTTTTTTTTTCCTTTTTATTTTTCTTCTTCTTTTTTTTTTTTTTTGCTTGGGTGAGGCCACCCGAGGGGGTTTTCTTCAAGGAGCAGGCTCTGTATATTGTGTATTCTTTAAAAGCTCCTTTGTTTAAAGGAAAACTTTTTTTAATCTTTTTCAGCCTTAGGCAATGCTCTGGGAGGCTTTAGATGTAAACTGGGAAGTTCCTAGGCCCTGGGAGGTGCAAGCGGAGGTGGGGTAGTCGCCTTAAATCAGAAATTGTTGGATAAATTTTTAAAGGTTTGTGTAGGGGGGGGGGGGGGCTCGCCAGGGCGCCCGGCCGCAGCGTCCTGTAAGCCCTCTCATTCCTTGGGAGGTAGAGCACAGTCTCCCTCCTTTCCTTTGTCAATGGCAGAAAATATGATCTGTGCAGAAGGTGGAGACCCACTACCATCCACCGCTATAGCCTCTCCCATAGGCTATCTAACAGCCTCATGACAGGGGTCCAGAACATTTTTAATCATATTTATAGGATAAGTGTTTAGTTGTTTTTTTTTTACCTTCACCCAAGTATCTAAATTAACAGTACCCTCGTCTGGAAACCAAGGACACTATTCTTGTACAAATGAAAAAGATGATTGAATGGTAGATTTTAACTTTGATTCCTCTCTTCATAACTGCAAAATTACTTCTATAAAGAGCTGTCTTTCATTTGATTCAGTGTTACCCATGTCAGAAAATTAAATATAGTAGAAGATATAGTTTTAGTTTTCAAAGATCAGGTTTCTTTCAGCCTTTTAACTCTAGAAACCGGGTTTTCTCTCTAACCCTTTAACACTTTCAATACTTCCCACTCCTCTCGCCCTGTCTATCCTACAGGGGGGTCCGCGGCACCCTGAGTAGGGTCCTAGCCATCTTGAAAACGCAACACAGGGGGAACAATAAGGCTGATGACCCTAATTGTTCCTAGGGGGGAGCAATAGGGCTGATGACCCAAATTGCTCTGAGGGAGGAGCAACAGGGCTGATGACCCTAACTGCTCTGAGGGGGAACAACAGGGCTGATGACCCAGATTGTTCCGAGAAGGGGGCAATAGGGCTGATGACCCTAATTGCTCTGAGGGACCTACCTTCAAAAAGCCTGTCTGGGCGCCACTTGCCGGGGACCAGCCCCGGTGGATCCAGGGAATTCGAAGGGGAGACGGCTTCAGCGATCAGGAAACAACAGCTTATTTAAATGTTAATTAAAGATATAAAGAGTAATAGAATAAGGATAGCTCAGTGAGAAAATTTAGTGGAGAAAAGAGGCTGAATAATTCAGCCAGAAGGTGAGAGAAAGAATGACATGGGGAGACCAAGCTTTGGTGAACAAGGCCTGCACTTTATTTTCCAAAGTAGTTTTTATACCTTAAGTTATGCATAGAGGATAATGGGGGAAGGGGTAGAGTCATGCAGTAAGCCAGGTTTTCTTCCTGCAAACTTATCATATGCAAATAGGTGATTTGCTTCATCTTCTGGCCCAGAGGCCTGTTAACATTTTAAGACCCTTTCTTCAGAAAACTTATTTTTCTCTAAAGGTGATTAGTCAGGCGCCACCCTCAAAAAGCATTAGATAAAGTTGCATTCCTACAGAGCAAAGGTGTGGTGGGCTATAAAAAGGAAAAGAATTAACTCAAGGGTCCAAGGTTACAAACATCAAAGGTACTATTTACACCAATTATACTAATCAATACACTGCCAGGGACACAGCAGGTAAGGGATATGGAAACTTAGCAGCAAACATTGGCCCAACAAGTGAAAAACCCTTCACCAATACAATCTCTAATCAAACTTTTCACTGCTCAAAGGAATCTGTATTTAGACAGTTTAGAACATCTCCTGCCTCTCACAGTTGGGAGGCTCTGAACAATCACATGTGGCCGGAAAAACCTATTCAGGCAGGCTAGAGGACTTCCAAAGGAGTTTGTAGGTTGAAACACTATCACACCCAGGAACTTTATTAACTGGAGCTGCAAGTTAACTCTGTTTTCAGAAAGAGGTAGTGGGGGACAGCCCCCCGTAAAGTCAGAGGTGTAGGTGAGAGCACAAAGCAGAAAGTAGGCTGGTTTTGGGGGTAGATGCTCGAGAATTTCCAGGGGGACTCCTGAGGCTCGATTCCACCTTTGCGTATTCCAAACCTCCTTCCTCATGACCTTTGCCATGGGTGGAGTTCCTCACGCTGGCTCCCGGCACCAGATCAAATTGCCAACATCAGCTGGATCATGGAAAAAGAAAGAGAGTTCCAGAAAAATATCTATTTCTCCTTTATTGACTATGCCAAAGCCTTTGACTGTGTGGATCACAATAAACTGCGGAAAATTCTGAAAGAGATGGGAATACCAGACCACCTGACCTGCCTCTTGAGAAATCTGTATGAAAGTCAGGAAGCACCAGTTAGAACTGAACATGGAACAACAGACTGGGTCCAAATAGGAAAAGGTGTACGTCAAGGGTATATATTGTCACCCTGCTTATTTAACTTCTATGCAGAGTACATCATGAGAAACACTGGACTGGAAGAAACACAAGCTGGAATCAAGATTGCCGGGAGAAATATCAATAACCTCAGATATGCAGATGACACCACCCTTATGGCAGAAAATGAAGAGAAACTAAAAAGCCTCTTGATGAAAGTGAAAGAGGAGAGTGAAAAAGTTGGCTTAAAGCTCAACATTCAGAAAACGAAGATCATGGCATCTGGTTCCATCACTTCATGGGAAATAGATGGGGAAACAGTGGGAACAGTGTCAGACTTTATTTTTCTGGACTCCAAAATCCCTGCAGTTTGTGACTGCAGCCATGACATTAAAGGCGCTTACTCCTTGGAAGGAAAGTTATGACCAACCTAGATAGCATATTCAAAAGCAGAGACATTACTTTGCCAACAAAGATTCGTGTAGTCAAGGCTATGGTTTTTCCAGTGGTCATGTATGGATGTGAGAGTTGGACTTTGAAGAAGGCTGAGTGCCGAAGAATTGATGCTATTGATCTGTGGTGTTGGAGAAGACTCTTGAGAGTCCCTTGGGCTGCAAGGAGATCCAACCAGTCCATTCTGAAGGGGATCAGCCCTGGGATTTCTTTGGAAGGAATGATGCTAAAGCTGAAACTCCAGTACTTTGGCCACGTCATGTGAAAAGTTGACTCATTGGAAAAGACCTTAATGCTGGGAGGGATTGGGGACAGGAGGAGAAGGGAACGACAGAGGATGAGATGGCTGGATGGTATCACTGACTCGATGGACGTGAATCTGAGTGAACTCCGGGAGTTGGTGATGGACAGGGAGGCCTGGGGTGCTGCAATTCATGGGGTGGCAAAGAGTCGGACACGACTGAGTGACTGAACTGAACTGAACTGTGAGAAAATGACTTTCTCAAAGGCAACTATTTGAATCAATGATGAAGTTCTACAGACTTCAGAGGGAGAGAGGTTTACTAATTTCTATGTTCAGATGGAGAACTTGGTCAGATGGTGATATTAAAAAAGACTAGAAGTGATATCCATATAGTCAAAGTTTTCTTCCTAAAACAGAGTTCTGATTTTTCACTCTTTTGGTTAATTTCCTCAGTCGCTTGGTGTCTCCTTGTCTGCTCAGGGTAAGAGGGTCACATCCTTCATGACATGACACATGCTTTCCCTGTCAACCCTGCATCTTGACTTCCCACCTTCTTACAGCGCAGAAGACTGTACAAGCCCTTATTTTACTTTTTATCTCACTGATTTTCAGGGCTATCCTAAACTCTCCCTCTGTCGGGCTCAGGACATGTTTTTCTCTCTGCCTCAAAACCCTTTCCCTGGTTAACTTCTGGTCACTCTTCAGGTATGAGGGAGATTAAATACTGAAAGAAAATGTTCTTGCTACTCCCCCAGAGTTGGGGGTAGTTAGGTATTATCTCTGAGGAATTGTATTCATCTTGACTTCTAAGTTATTTGTTTCTCAACCTTATCTTTATATTTCCAGGAAATTTATTTTTATGACCTCATAGGGCCTTGCACTTGGTAAGCACCTAATCAGTGTTTGTTGGTTAAACATAGATGCATTTGATGCATGACTGGAATAGCTTGGAGAATCCTTTCATGATAAAGGAACAGAAAAAATAGGCTATAGTCTAAAAGTGGCCTAGTCTACAGTTTGTGGAGTTTTTAGGCTGTGGATTCTGGAAACTGGCTTCCCAGGATGAAACATTATCTCTACCACTTATTAACTGTGGGTTATTAGGCAATTCTTTTTTTTTTTTTTTTTTTTTTTGGCTATGGTTTTTCCTGTGGTCATGTATGGATGTGAGAGTTGGACTGTGAAGAAGGCTGAGCACTGAAGAATTGATGCTTTTGAACTGTGGTGTTGGAGAAGACTCTTGAGAATCCCTTGGACTGCAAGGAGATCCAACCACTCCATTCTGAAGGAGATCAGCCCTGGGATTTCTTTGGAAGGAATGATGCTAAAGCTGAAACTCCAGTACTTTGGCCACCTCATGTGAAGAGTTGACTCATTGGAAAAGACTCTGATGCTGGGAGGGATTAGGGGCAGGAGGAGAAGGGGACGACAGAGGATGAGATGGCTGGATGGCATCACTGACTCGATGGACGTGAGTCTCAGTGAACTCCAGGAGTTGGTGATGGACAGGGAAGCCTGGTGTGCTGTAATTCATGGGGTCGCAAAGAGTTGGACACGACTAAGCGACTGAACTGAACTGATTAGGTAATTCTGTAAACTTTCTTGACACAGCTCTCTCATTTTAAAGGCAATATATAAATGATACTAGCTTTATTGGGTTGTTGGAGTGATTAAATACATGACACGTGTTGTGTGATTCCTATAGTCCTGATACCTGGCAAGCAACTCAGTACACTTAGTATGTTCCAGATGGCAGGTGATCAAGTTTAGCTAACACTCACTAGGGCGAACAGAAGGTGGGTCTAGGAAAGAGAAGGGTAGGGAGCCCCTCCCTGTTCACTCAGCTGTCTCATTTCCCTCATGTGGCTTTGAAGACATCACATGGACATTTTGTGTACTAGTGTGCATCTCCATTTCATTCTAAATGTCTGGGAGAGAAGGTCTACCTCTCTCTTGGGGACAGTGGAATCGCCAGTGGCAGCACATGGATATTCCTCAATAGCTATTTGCAAATGATTGGCAAGCACAATTTGGTGGAATCATTTGATAGACTTTTATGTCCTGAGTTCTAACAACATTGATTGTGTGTAACTGTGGGTCTTAAAAAATTACAACCTAAGCCAACAACTCAGATATTATATGTACCCTAACAGCAGTCAATTGTACCTTAAAATTCACTTACCTTGAAGTCAAGTTTAAACGCCCTTTTTGTCTATGTGTGTGATAGGTCTGGGATCAGCAGAGGTGATGATGATGAAGAGTAGGGGGGAGAACTGAACCCAAAAGCAGGTTCCACATTCCAAGAGAGGAGCCCAAGCGTGTCAGTGGATGGGCCCACAAGTACCAGGTATTGTGTGATACACAGAACCCCTACAGCCTCACATTTCATTATAAGATTTAAGAGAAAGTAACATATGAGGGAAAAGATGAGTGAGTTTAGGAAGATAGTTGAGTCAGTCCCTCAGTCGTGTCTGACTCTTTGTGACCCCATGAACCGCAGCACGCCAGGCCTCCTTGTCAGTCACCATTTCCCAGAGTCCACGCAAACCCATGTCCATTGAGTCGATGATGCCATCCAACCATCTCATCCTCTGTCGTCCACTTCTCCTCCTGCCCTCAATCTTTCCGAGCATCAGGGCCTTTTCCAATGAGTCAACTCTTTGCATCAGGTGGCCAAAGCACTGGAGTTTCAGCTTCAACATCAGTCCTTCCAATAAACACCAAGGACTTATCTCCTTTAGGATGGACTGGTTGGATCTCCTTGCAGTCCAAGGGACTCTCAAGAGTCTTCTCAAACATCACAGTTCAACAGCATCAATTATTTGGCAGTCAGCTTTCTTCATAGTCCAACTCTCACATCCATACATGACCACTGGAAAAACCATAGCCTTGACTAGACGGACCTTTGTTGGCAAAGTAATGTATCTGCTTTTTAATATGCTGTCTAGGTTGTTCATAACTTTCCTTCCAATGAGTAAGTGTCTTTTAATTTCATGGCTTCAATCACCATCTGCAGTGATTTTGGAGCCCCCCAAAAATAAAGTCAGCCACTGTTTCCCCATCTATTTGCCATGAAGTGATGGAACTGGATGCCATGATCTTAATTTTCTGAATGTTGAGCTTTAAGCCAACTTTTTCACTCTCCTCTTTCACTTTCATCAAGAGGTTCTTTAATTCTTCACTTTTGGCCATAAGGGTGGTGTCATCTTCATATCTGAGGTTATTGATATTTGTCCCAGCAATCTTGATTCCAGCTTGTGCTTCCTCCAGCCCAGCATTTCTTATAATGTACCCTTCATATAAGTTAAATAAGCAGTGTGACACTATATAGTCTTGATGTACTCCTTTTCCTATTTGGGACCAGTCTATTGTTCCATGTCCAGTTCTAACTGTCACTTCCTGACGTGCATACAGGTTTCTCAAAAGGCAGGTCAGGTGGTCTGGTATGCCTACCCATCTCTTTCAGAATTTCCATAGTTTATTGTGATCCACACAATCAAAGGATTTGGCATAGTCAATAAAGCAGAAATAGATGTTTTTCTGGAACTCTCTTGCTTTTTAAATGATCCATCAGATGCTGGCAATTAGATCTCTGATTCCTCTGTCTTTCCTTTTTTTTTTTTTTTAATTTTTATTTTTTTAATTTTTTAAAATTTTATTTTATTTTTAAACTTTACAATATTGTATTAGTTTTGCCAAATATCGAAATGAATCCACCACAGGTATACCTGTGTTCCCCATCCTGAATACTCCTCCCTCCTCCCTCCCCATACCCTCCCTCTGGGTCGTCCCAGTGCACCAGCCCCAAGCATCCAGTATTGTGCATCGAACCTGGACTGGCGACTCGTTTCATACATGATATTATACATGTTTCAATGCCATTCTCCCAAATCTCCCCACCCTCTCCCTCTCCCACAGAGTCCATAAGACTGATCTATACATCAGTGTGTCTTTTGCTGTCTCGTACACAGGGTTATTGTTACCATCTTTCTAAATTCCATATATATGCGTTAGTATACCGTATTGGTGTTTTTCTTTCGGCTTACTTCACTCTGTATAATAGGCTCCAGTTTCATCCACCTCATTAGAACTGATTCAAATGTATTTTTTTTAATGGCTGAGTAATACTCCATTGTGTATATGTACCACTGCTTTCTTATCCATTCATCTGCTGATGGACATCTAGGTTGCTTCCATGTCCTGGCTATTAGAAACAGTGCTGCGATGAACATTGTGGTACACGTGTCTCTTTCCCTTCTGGTTTCCTCAGTGTGTATGCCCAGCAGTGGGATTCCTGGATTATAAGGCAGTTATATTTCCAGTTTTTTAAGGAATCTCCATACTGTTCTCCATAGTGGCTGTACTAGTTTGCATTCCCACCAACAGTGTAAGAGGGTTCCCGTTTCTCCACACCCTCTCCAGCATTTATTGCTTGTAGACTTTTGGATCACAGCCATTCTGACTGGCGTGAAATGGTACCTCATAGTGGTTTTGATTTGCATTTCTCTGATAATGAGTGATGTTGAGCATCTTTTCATGTGTTTGTTAGCCATCTCTTTGTCTTCTTTGGAGAAATGTCTATTTAGTTCTCTGGCCCATTTTTTGATTGGGTCATTTATTTTTCTGGAGTTGAGCTGTAGGAGTTGCTTGTATATTTTTGAGATTAGTTGTTTGTCAGTTGCTTCATTTGCTATTATTTTCTCCCATTCTGAAGGCTGCCTTTTCACCTTGCTAATAGTTTCCTTTGATGTGCAGAAGCTTTTAAGTTTAATTGGGTCCCATTTGTTTATTTTTGCTTTTATTTCCTGTATTCTGGGAGGTGGGTCATAGAGCATCCTGCTGTGATGTATGTCGGAGAGTGTTTTGCCTATGTTCTCCTCTAGGAGTTTTATAGCTTCTGGTCTTACGTTGAGATCTTTAATCCATTTTGAGTTTATTTTTGTGTATGGTGTTAGAAAGTGTTCTAATTTCATTCTTTTACAAGGGGTTGACCAGATTTCCCAGCACCACTTGTTAAAGAGATTGTCTTTAATCCATTGTACATTCTTGCCTCCTTTGTCAAAGATAAGGTGTCCTGGATGCTTGGGGCTGGTGCACTGGGACGACCCAGAGGGATGGAATGGGGAGGGAGGAGGGAGGAGGGTTCAGGATGGGGAACACATGTATACCTGTGGCGGATTCATTTTGATATTTGGCAAATCTAATACAGTTATGTAAAGTTTAAAAATAAAATAAAATTTAAAAAAAAAAAAAATAAGGTGTCCATATGTGCGTGGATTTATCTCTGGGCTTTCTATTTTGTTCCATTGATCAATATTTCTGTCTTTGTGCCAGTATCATACTGTGGCTTTGTAATAGAGCCTGAAGTCCGGTAGGTTGATTCCTCCTGTTCCATTCTTCTTTCTCAAGATAGCATTGGCTATTCGAGGTTTTTTGTATTTCCATACAAATTGTGAAATTATTTATTCTAGCTCTGTGAAGAATACCGTTGGTAGCTTGATAGGGATTGCATTGAATCTATAAATTGCTTTGGGTAGTATACTCATTTTCACTATATTGATTCTTCCAATCCATGAACATGGTATATTTCTCCATCTATTAGTGTCCTCTTTGATTTCTTTCACCAGTGTTTTATAGTTTTCTATATATAGGTCTTTAGTTTCTTTAGGTAGATATATTCCTAAGTATTTTATTCTTTCCGTTGCAATGGTGAATGGAATTGTTTCCTTAATTTCTCTTTCTGTTTTCTCATTATTAGTGTATAGGAATGCAAGGGATTTCTGTGTGTTAATTTTATATCCTGCAACTTTACTATAACCATTGATTAGTTCTAGTAATTTTCTGGTGGAGTCTTTAGGGTTTTCTATGTAGAGGATCATGTCATCTGCAAATAGTGAGACTTTTACTTCTTCTTTCCCAATTTGGATTCCTTTTATTTCTTTTTCTGCTCTGATTGCTGTGGCCAAAACTTCCAAAACTATGTTGAATAGTAATGGTGAAAGTGGGCACCCTTGTCTTGTTCCTGAGTTTAGAGGAAATGCTTTCAATTTTTCACCATTGAGGATAATGTTTGCTGTGGGTTTGTCATATATAGCTTTGATTATGTTGAGGTATGTTCCTTCTATTCCTGCTTTCTGGAGAGTTTTTATCATAAATGGATGTTGAATTTTGTCAAAGGCTTTCTCTGCATCTATTGAGATAACCATATGGTTTTTATTTTTCAATTTGTTAAAGTGGTGTATTACATTGATTGATTTGTGGATATTGAAGAATCCTTGCATCCCTGGGATAAAGCCCACTTGGTCATGGTGTATGATCTTTTTAATGTGTTGTTGGATTCTGATTGCTAGAATTTTATTAAGGATTTTTGCATCTGTGTTCATCAGTGATATTGGCCTGTAGTTTTCTTTTTTTGTGGGATCTTTGTCAGGTTTTGGTGTTAGGGTGATGGTGGCCTCATAGAATGAGTTTGGAAGTTTACCTTCCTCTGCAATTTTCTGGAAGAGTTTGAGCAGGATAGGTGTTAGCTCTTCTCTAAATTTTTGGTAGAATTCAGCTGTGAAGCCATCTGGACCTGGGCTTTTGTTTGCTGGAAGATTTTTGATTACAGTTTCAATTTCCGTGCTTGTGATGGGTCTGTTAAGATTTTCTATTTCTTCCTGGTCCAGTTTTGGAAAGTTGTACTTTTCTAAGAATTTGTCCATTTCTTCCACGTTGTCCATTTTATTGGCATAGAATTATTGATAGTAGTCTCTTATGATCCTTTGTATTTCTGTGTTGTCTGTTGTGATCTCTCCACTTTCATTTCTAATTTTATTGATTTGATTTTTCTCCCTTTGTTTCTTGATGAGTCTGGCTAATGGTTTGTCAATTTTATTTATCCTTTCAAAGAACCAGCTTTTGGCTTTGTTGATTTTTGCTATGGTCTCTTTTGTTTCTTTTGCATTTATTTCTGCCCTAAGTTTAAAGGTTTCTTTCCATCTACTAACCCTGGGGTTCTTCATTTCTTCCTTTTGTAGTTATTTTAGGTGTAGGGTTAGGTTATTGATTTGACTTTTTTCTTGTTTCTTGAGGTATGCCTGTATTGCTATGAACTTTCTCCTTAGGACTACTTTTAAAGTGTCCCATAGGTTTTGGGTTGTTGTGTTTTCATTTTCATTCATTTCTATGCAAATTTTTATTTCTTTTTTGATTTCTTCTGTCCTCTGTCTTTACTAAAACTAGCTTGAACCACTGGAAGTTCACAGTTCACGTATTGCTGAAGCTTGGCTTGGAGAATTCTAAGCATTACTTTACTAGTGTGTGAGATGAGTGAAATTGTGCAGTAGTTTGAGCATTATTTGACATTGCCTTTCTTTGGGATGGAATGAAAAATGATCTTTTCCAGTCATGTGGCCACTGCTGAGTTTTCCAAATTTGCTGGCATATTGAGTGCAGCACTTTCACAGCATCATCTTTCAGGACTTGAAATAGCTCAACTGGAATTCCATCACCTCCACTAGCTTTGTTAGTAGTGATGCTTCCTAAGGTCCACTTGACCTCACATTCCAGGATGTCTTGCTCTAGGTGAGTGATCACACCATAGTGATTATCTGGGTCGTGAAGATCTTTTTTGTACAGTTCTTCTGTGTATTCTTGCCACCTCTTCTTAATATCTTCTGCTTCTGTTAGGTCCCTAGCATTTCTGTCCTTTATTGACCTTGCGCCTGAGGTCAGGGGCAGCAGCCAAGAGGAGCTGCCCCATATCTGAAGTAAAGAGCAGTGGCTGCACTTTGCTGGAGCAGACGTGAAAAGAGACCCCGTTTCCAAGATAAGAGAAACCCAGCCAAGACAGTAGGCACTGAGAGATGAATCAAGGGGCAGACAGACTGAAACTACAGTCATGGGCAACTAGCCAATCTGATCACAAGGACCACAGCCTTGTTTAACTCAATGAAACTAAGCCATGACATATGGGGCCATCCAAGACAGATGTGTCATGGTGGAGAGGTCTGACAGAATGTGGTCCACTGGAGAAGGGAATGGCAAACCACTTCAGTATTCTTGCCCTGAGAGCCCCATGAACAGTATGAAAAGGCAAAAAGATAGGACACTGAAAGATGAACTCCCCAGGTCAGTAGATGCCCAATATTCTACTGGAGATCAGTGGAGAAATAACTCCACAAAGAATGAAGGGAGCCAAAGCAAAAACAACACCCATTTGTGAATGGGACTGGTGATAGAAGCAATATTTGATGCTGTAAAGAGCAGTATTGCATAGGAACTTGAAATATTAGGTCCATGAATCAAGGCAAATTGGAAGTGGTCAAACAGGAGATGACAAGATTGAACATCGAGATTCTAGAAATCAGTGAACTAAAATGAACTGGAATGGGTGAATTTAACTCAGTTGACCATTATATCTACTACTGTGGACAGGAATCCCTTAGAAGAAATGGAGTAGCCATCATAGTGAACAAAAGAGTCCGAAATGCAGTACTTGGATGCAATCTCAAAAACCACAGAATGATCTCTGTTCATTTCCAAGGCAAACCATTCAATATCACAGTAATTCAAGTCTATGCCCCTACCAGTAATGCTGAAGAAGCTGAAGTTGAACAATTCTATGAAGACCTAAAAGACCTTCTAGAACTAACACCCCCAAAAAGATGTCCTTTTTATTATAGGGGACTGGAATGCAAAAGTAGGAAGTCAAGAAACACCTGGAGTAACAGGCAAATTTGGCCTTGGAGTACAGAATAAAGCAGGGCAAAGGCTAATAGAGTTCTGCCAAGAGAATGCACTGGTCATAGCAAACACCCTCTTCCAACAACACAAGAGAAGACTCTATACATGGATATCACCAGATGGTCGACACCGAAATCAGATTGATTATAGTCTTTGCAGCCGAAGGTGGATAAACACTATACAGTCAGCAAAAACAATACTGGGAGTTGACTGTGGCTCAGACCATGAACTCCTTATTACCAAATTCAGCCTGAAAGTGAATAAAGTGGATAAAACCAGTAGGCCATTCAGGTATGATCTAAATCAAATCCCTTATGACTATACAGTGGAAATGAGAAATGGATTTAAGGGACTAGACCTGATAGACAGACTGCCTGATGAACTATGGATGGAGGTTTGTGACATTGCCCAGGAGATAGGAATCAAGACCACCCCCATGAAAAAGAAATACATAAAAGCAAAATGACTGTCTGAGGAGGCCTTACAAATAGCTGTGAAAAGATAGGAAGTGAAAAGCAAAGGAGAAAAGGAAAGATATACCCATTTGAATGTAGAGTTCCAAAGAATAGCAAGGAGAGATAAGAAAGCCATCCTCAGTGATCAATGCAAAGAAATAGAGGAAAACAACAGAGTGGGAAAGATTAGAGATCTGTTCAAGAAAATAAGGAAGATAAAAGCGAATTAACAGCTCACTGTTTGGAAAGCATCATATATAACAGCTCAGGGCACAAATTCACTTGATAAAAGGTTATCTTCAGGGGATTTTTCAGAAAAATAAAAGTTTTCCAATTAGTTTCCTTCAGATAATGTCATTTTCTCTCAAAAACATACTGTGGTTTATTTCACTTTTCATGTGTACGTCTGCTACAGATTTAGACAAAGATGAGTGAACCCATCTTTACTCTCAGGATACATATTTTAAAGTGGTGTACTGGTTCTTGGACAGGTAACTTCCACCAGCAAGCCCTCAAGGTGAATAAGAAACATCTTGTTGACTCTTTGGAACACTAATTCTTTCAGGACATTACATTTCATCTCCAGTACACTAATTGGCAATTTGGGAGCCTGAAGCAGTTATGTGTCTGCTAGAAGAGTTGTTCCCTGACAACTAAGGAATAGTTTACTAGGAGAATCAGAATGGCAGAGTTTGAAGGAATTTTGAGCAGTCATCACTGTAGGCTTTGGCCAGAGGAGCACAGGAGGGACAGGAATATTACATGCAGCTCCAATCCCAGAGGCAACCTGTAGTCTTGGGGTCATCCTAAATTCATTCGTTTCTTCTCCTTGACCAGGAAAGAAACTCTAAGCCAGTTCTGGATAGGACGTGTCAAGTCACGATAGGACATTTTTTTGTTGGGTGAGTGGGCTTTATGATGTCTTCTTTAATGTCAACAGACAGGTGAAGTGGTATGATCCTGACCTTGTGATCCTGGTCAATTTTGGGGAGAGCTTTCCAAAGGATTTTGTTCAGCCTATTCCTAAAATGCACAAATTTAATATAAAATTCCATCTCAGAATGGCCACATATTTACAATATGTATTCTCAGGTATTCTTCCTAAATTACTAATATGATGTCTGAAATTGTCTTATTTGTACTCATTAATCACTGTACTATGTTTATTGTGAATAGGTTTATGAAGTCAGATGGTCAGAGGTTTGCATCCAGTTCTGTCTACTAGTTCATGGCTTCTTCAAGACTCACTGTCTTTCCCTGTAATGTGGGATAATACAGAGGATGAGATGGTTGGATGGCATCACCGACTCAATGGACATGGGTTTGAGTAAACTCTGGGAGTTGGTGATGGATAGAGAGGCCTGGCGTGCTACAGGCCATGGGGTCGCAAAGAGTTGGACATGACTGAGCAACTGAATTGAACTGAACTGAATAACAACTCACCTTAGATCTTGATTGTGAGGCTTAAGTAAGATAATATTTTATAAGCTTTCATCACAGTCCATTTTAGATCAATGTTAGTTACTATTATTATCATTATTATTGTTGCACACAACAGTCAGGGTTGAAGTTTACTTCATGTTATAAAATATTCTTCAAAAATTAGTAACATAAAGAAAATCTAAGTGAAGATTTCTTTTTTATTTTCATAAACATGGAAGACTGAATAAAATAGGTGATACTTATATTACAAATTGTTCTAATGTCATAAAAGTATAATTCATAAAATGAATTATATGTCATAAAAATATAATTCAAAAATTTTTGTTAATATTACTTATATGTGCTTAAAACAGGAAAAAAAAATCATATTTCTTTGAAAACATCTGTTAATTTTAAATTCCCTTGATTTATACAAACTTTTAACTCAGGGAAAGTGAGAGATGTTTCCCAGTTTGTCATTTACTTGTCTTTCTTTCCTGCTAACAATCTTAAGTCTCAGAATTTCAATACAAGGGTAAGAATACTAGCCTCGTTTTCATATTACTGTTGTTCACTTACTAAGTTGTGTGTGACTCTTTGTCAGAGTCAAGGACTGTAGCATTCCAGGCTCCTCTGTCCTCCACTATCTCCTTGCTCAAATTCATGTCCATTGAATTGGTGATGTTATATAACCATCTCATCCTCTGTGGTCCCCTTTTCCTTTTGCCTTTGATTTTTCCCGGGATTGGGGTCTTTTCCAGCTCTTTGCATCAGGTGGCCAAAGATTTGGAGTGTCAGCATCAATCTTTCCAATGAAGATTCAGGATTGATTTTCTTTAGGATTGACGGGTTTGATCTTTCAGTCATCTGAGTTAAGTTCATCCTTTCCTCTCCATTTTAGTTCACTGATTCCTAAGTTGTCAATGTTTGCTCCTGCCATCTCTGGCTTGATCACGTTCAATTTACCTTGATTTATGGACTTCATATTCCAGGTACCTGTTCAATATTATTCTTTACAGCATCAGACTTTACTTTCACCACCAGACATATCCACAAGTGAATGTTTTCACTTTGGCCCAGCTAATTTATTCCTTCTGGAACTATTATTAATTACTGTCTACTCTTCCTCAGAAGCATATTGTACACCTTCTGACCTAGGGGCTCATCTTCTGGTGTCATATCCTTTTGCCTCATCGTACTGTCTATGGGGTTCTCTAGGGAGTGGGTTGCATTTCCTCCTCCAGTGAGTCCTGTTTGTCAGAACTCTTCATTATGATCCATCCATCTTCACAGCATGGCTCATAGCTTCATTGAGTTATGCACACTCCTTCACCACAACAAGGCAATATTCCATAAGGGGGTGTTATTATTTAATAAAATTTAAATCCTTAACTATGTTAGTTCATAGCTTTGTTCTCTGAGAGAATATTTGATCTCTCTGGACCTTGTTTGCTTCTTTGTAAAATTGAGATAACACTACTTCATAGAATTAAAAAGAAAATAATTGGGCTCAGTTGGCTTCACAAAAAACTTTTAGAACTTATTTTAATGTAAAACAAGTTACTCTTCTGAAGTCCACATTGTTCCTTGTAGTGAAGATGAATTGAAGCCCCAGGAGATGAAAGGGCTGGCTTTGGCAAAATATGAACATATCCTGGGTCTACCACACCAGAGTTAATCAAAATATGCTCTTATGAGCATTTTCTCTGTGAGATGCTCTGGGGGAAATGTTTGCATGGGCAAATAACTCCAGGAATACTGCACATTACAACTCCCTCACAGAATGCAGATTTACAGAGCTTTTAAAGTTATTACAAACCAAGGATTCCTTCACCAGAAAAAGCTTATTTAACTTTGTATAACATTTATCACAAGACAGGTTATGCTACAAAAAGGCTGATGTCCTCAAGTTGAAGATGATTCTGACTCAAATTATTCTGATACAAATTCATGGCTTTTCCTCCAGTAGAACTCAGATGACCATATACATGTAAACCCACAGAAAAAGTTCACTTATGGACTTGGTTTAAACAGGGGTTGGTATTTCTAGAGGTGGCAAGTCCACAAAGATAGAGAACGTGAGAAGAGAGGCATGCCTAGGAAACAGATGACTCTTCTTTTGAACTTTTTGTGCTTGTGCTATCTGTGAGACAGCCAAGTGAGGAAGTATGACCAGAAGTTGGGTGCACACATGTGACTCTTAAGACAGAGCTGTGAGGCAAGTGTAGTAGGTTTTCACTAATTGATAACTTAAGTCAACAAATTTGGATATCAAAGCTTAGGCGGATAGTAGATGTAATTGTACAGAGGGCCTGCTTTAGATTAAAAAAAGAGGGGAATCACAACATTCTCGTGAGAATTTTTAGCATTTTAAGAACAGGCAAAAGAAGGGAAAGCATCAATTGCCAGTACTTTAGTGGATAGTTCTACACTATTTTTCACATTATTGTTATTGATTGCTCTACTAATACTTTTTCTCTTAATGAGCAGGAGACACTCAGGAAAGTTGTGACGTGCCTGAAATCACATTGCTACAAAGTGGCAGCTTCGGCTGCCCAACACGGACAGCTTAACTAATGCTGATTAAGATCTTTTCCCACTACACCCTGTTAACTTTCTCTTATGCACATGTCCCTCTCTTGGATTCTTGCCCTCGTGGAATTTCCAGCCAAGTTACAGAATGCTGTAAATATCAATGCTGTGGTATGGGTTATAAATCCTATAAGAGTTGGGAGAAGGTTATCAGTGGGAGTTTCCAATCCTATTACAGAGCCAGTAAAATCAATAAGGGTCTTATCTAAGCTGAGAATAACAGATGTGTTACTCTGAACCATGATAAGAGGTTAGGAGGAGAAACCAGTATTTTAGCAAAGCAAAAATAATTAATTGCATAGTATGACAATCTTCTTTTTATCTTTTCATTTTGATTTAAAATTCATTTTTTATAGCACAAGTACTGAATTTCAATGTATTAAATAAGAAATTAAGCAGAATAGAAACATAACATAAATATGTCTGTAATATATATTATATATGTATACAGTAGTATTACAATGTATATATTTACACACACATATATATTTATATCACAGTAATAAAAATAAAACTCAATAGTCAATCTGAGAAACAAACTTGACTAGATTTTATCTTTATCACTTATGTTCACATTGTCAGTGTTTAGGTTTTGGTTTTGATTGTTTCCAAAGCAATTATTTTCCATCTTCAATAAATGAAAATGTTTGGGTTTGTTGTAGAAATGTGTAAGATGCTTAAGCTAAACAAAATGTGTTTCTCTACACTGAGAAACATCCGATCAAAACAGGGGTTTTGGTGTTTTGAACTGTCTCAGACAAAATGCGTGCTGGTCTAATTAATACTGCAAAAGATTTTTTAAAAGTAAAAATAGCTGGGCTTGTTATTATATATGGCCATACATTATAATAACTAGACAATTAGTTTTGAAGGAACCAAAATGAATCAGTAATTGTCAGTCACATTGTGCCAAGCAGTTTCAACTACTTAGAGACCACAGTCTTTAAAGTGACTTTAAAGACTGATTCCTTGCAGAGCTTTCCTTTGACTTCTGTAAACTTTCTCAAAACACTTAGTGGTAGTTTCCTATAACAAAGTATCATACACTCAGTTCCGTTCCGTTCAGTTCAGTCTCTCAGTCATGCCTGACTCTTTGCGACTCCATGAATCACAGCATGCCAGGCCTCCCTGTCCATCACCAACTCCCGGAGTTCACTCAAACTCATGTCCATCGAGTCGGTGATGCCATCCAGCCATCTCATCTTCTGTTGTCCCCTTCTCCTCCTGCCCCCAATCCCTCCCAGCATCAAGGTCTTTTCCAATGAGTCAACTCTTCGCATAAGGTGGCCAAAGTATTGGAGTTTCAGCTTTAGCATCAGTCCTTCCAATGAATACCCAGGACTGATCTCCTTTAGGATGGACTGGTTGGATCACCTTGCATCCAAGAGACTCTCAAGAGTCTTCTCCAACACCACAGTTCAAAAGCATCAATTCTTCAGCACTCAGCTTTCTTCACATTACAACTCTCATATCCATACATGACCACTGGAAAAACCATAGCCTTGACTAGATGAACCTTTGTTAGCAAAGTAATATCTCTGCTTTTCAATATACTATCTAGGTTGATCATAACTTTCCTTCCAAGTAGTAAGTGTCTTTTAATTTCATGGCTGCAATCACCATCTGCAGTGATTTTGGAGTCCAGAAAAATAAAGTCTGACACTGTTTCCACTGTTTCCCCATCTATTTCCCATGAAGTGATGGGACCAAATGCCATGATCTTCATTTTCTGAATGTTGAGCTTTAAGTCAACTTTATCAATCTCAACTTTCACTTTCATCAAGAGGCTTTTTAGTTCCTCTTCACTTTCTGCCATAAGGGTAGTGTCATCTGCATATCTGAGGTTATTGATATTTCTCCCAGCAATCTTGATTCCAGCTTGTGCTTCTTCCAGCCCAGCGTTTCTCATGATATACTCTGCAGATAAGTTAAATAAGCAGGCTGACAATATACATCCGTGACATACTCCTTTTCCTATTTGGAACCAGTCTGTTGTTCCATGTCCAGTTCTAACTGTTGCTTCCTGGCCTGCATATAGGTTTCTCAAGAGGCAGGTCAGGTGTTCTAGTGCTCCCATCTCTTTCAGAATTTTCCACAGTTTACTGTGATCCACACAGTCAAAGGCTTTGGCATAATCAATAAAGAAGAAATAGATGTTTTTCCGGAGCTCTCTTGCTTTTTTGATGATCCAGCGGTGAATTTAAAAATAAAACAAAATTGATGACGCATTAGTCAGTCATATGGCTGTCTTCTCTGTGTATCGTAATGTTGTTTTCCCTCTGTTATGTGTGTGTTTGTGTCAAAAATTTCCCATTGTTTTAGGACACCATCATATTGGATTAGGGTTCATTCTGATAACCTCATTTTAATTTAATTTTCTCTGCCGATACCCCATTTCCAAATAAGATCACATTCCATGCTATTAGGGATTTAGGCTTAAATGTATCTTTTTGAGGGAGACTTAATTCAACCCATGACACTGATTTTTAAATTTTACCTTCACACTAATGCAGACATATAGAACAATGGAACAGACTAGAGAGCCTCGAAATAAACCCTCACATCCACAATCAGTTAATCTTTGACAAAGGAGGCAGCAATGTACAATGGAAAAAAGAGATTCTTTTCAGCAAGTGGTGTTAGGAAGCTAGACAACCTTAAGAAAATCAATGAAATTAGAAACTCTTCACACCATAAGACATCACACCATGAAACTCCTAGAAGAGGACTCAAGTCAAACATTCTCAACAATATTTAGAATCAGTATTTAGATCTTAAGACCAGTCTTCCAAGGCAAAAGAATTAAAAGAAGAAATAAATGAGACCTTCAAAGTTAGCTTTTGTACAGCAAAGAAAACCATAAGCAAAATGAAAAGACAACCTATAGACTAGGAGAAAACATCAACCTATGTGACTGACAAGGGATCGATTTCCAAAATATACAAATAGCTCATAAAACTCAATATCACAAACAAACAAACAAACAACCCAATCAAAAAATGGGCAGACCTGGAGTAGGAAATGGCAACCCACTCCAGTATTCTTGCTTAGGAAATCCCATGGACGGAGGGGCCTGGTGGGCTGCAGTCCACGGGGTCTCAATGGATCGGACATGACTGAGCACACGAGCACAATATTTGAAACACAAATCTAATGCTTGCTTTCAGAATAAAACAAATATGCATAAAAAAAAAAATGGGCAGAAGACCTAAACAGTCTTTCCTCCAATACAGATGGCCAACAGGCATATGAAAATATGCTACATGTCACTAATCATTAGAGAAATGCAAATCAAAGCTACAATGAAGTATCACCTCACATTTGTCAGAATGGCTATTATTCTATAAGTCTACAAACAATAAATCCTAGATAGGATGTGGAGAAAAGGAAATTCTCCTACACTATTAGTGAGAATGTAAATTGGTATAATCACTTTGGAAAACAGTGTGGAGCTTCCTAAAAAAACCCACAAAATATAGAGTTACTATATGATTCAGCAATCTCATTCCTGGGCATATATATGTAAAAGACAAAAGCTCTAATTTAAAAATATACATGCACCCCAATGTTCATAGGAGAACTATTCACAATAGTCAAGATATGGAGACAACTTGTGTCCATTGACAGATGAATGGATAAAGAAGGTGTGGTATATTTATAGAATGGAATATTACTCAGTTATAAAAAGGAATGAAATAAGGACATTTGAAACAACATGGACAGACCTAGAGATTAACATACTAAATGAAGTAAGCCAAACAGAGAAATATAAATATTAGACATCTCTTCTGTGTGGAACCTAAAAGTTAATACAAATGAGCTTATTTACAAAATAGAAGAGAATTTAGACATATAAAACACATTTATAGTTATCAAAGGGGAAAGAGAGAAGGTGAGGGATAAAAAAAGAGTGTGGTATTAACATATCTGCACTAGAGTCTACAAAATAGATAAACAACAAGGATTTACTGTGCAGCACAGAGAACTATATTCAATATCTTTTCATAATCTATGATGGAAATGAATAAAAAAGTATGTATAACTGAATCACTGTTCTGTACACCAGAAACTAAAACAATATTGTAAATCAACATCAATAGTATATATTAGTATCCTTTCCCTATGCTTTCCAGATCCTCTTCCTAACTGAAGAAAGTCTGGCACTTCACCTGACTTTTCCACTTAGCTTCTCTGTCATTCCAACAGGGAATAAAATGGAAACATTCTTTAGCTTTTCCATATGACCTGTTACCTCTTTTATTGGGTTGGTAATTGTCTTCTTAACATCTCAGGAGCCTATGTAACCATTCTAGGCTGAAATCTGGGCAGAAGCTTTTTAATTGTTGTTGGTTGTTAATGTTTTCCAGGTAACTCTAATATGCAAATAAGGCTGAAAAAAGTTCGATGCATGATACTGGTTGCTTGGGGCTGGTGCACTGGGACGACCCAGAGGGATGGTACGTGGAGGGAGGAGGGAGGGGGGTTCGGGATGGGGAACACGTGTATACCTGTGGCGGATTCATGTTGATGTATGGCAAAACCAATACAATATTGTAAAGTAATTAACCTCCAATTAAAATAAATAAATTTATATTAAAAATAATCTTAAGTTTATGATTTACTGATTTTATATTCTTTTAATGCTTTGCTTGATGTTAGCAAAGAGTCAGACCTGGGACTGAGCATGCACACACACTCTTATAGTATTTTTCCTCTTACATTCTAGAGTCTTATGAAAGTTACAGCATATGTGTTTTAATGAATGACTACTAATGTAGAGTCCTAGATAGATAACACAAGGAAGAAAAGATAATGAGATATGCAAGAAGAATCCCATTGGCTATGGGAAAAATGTTTACATTCTAGTTACAAGATAAAAATCAATCAGTCATTTGCCTATTGGCTTTAGAAGTGGATTTCCTTGATACAAAGAGTAAGACAAGCACATAAGATCAGGAACTGAAGTATTCAGAGATGATGGATATCAACAGGCCTAGGTATGGTCCCATGATTCTGGTATTAAGAGGAGAAAATACAAAAGAAAGACACATGGCCCTTTACAGTAAAATGTGAATAGAGCTCAAAGGGTTATTCTTTTTTTTTTTTTAATATAAATTTATTTATTTTCATTGGAGGCTAATTACTTTACAATATTGTATGGGTTTTGCCATACTTTGACATGAATCCACCATAGGTGTACATGTGTTCCCTACCTCCCTCCCCATGGGTTATTCTTTTTAAAAATGAATCTTTTAAATTTATCTTGGTTTAGAATATAAGAGAACTATAACAGTCCTTTGGGGAATAAATCTGCTAATTATGTCAGAGGGATTAACTGGAATAACACTCTATGCATGTTTTCCCATGTTTGTTCCTAACATTTATTTTCCCATTTGAATGAGTGTGTGTGTGTGTTTCAACAGGCTAAAGCTATCATTGGCCATATAACAGCACTGTCTTAATTTACTCTCCTTTTCTACACAATTGAAAGGAATAGATATATTGGACTAAATAGTATCATATTTTGAAGTATTTGCCCTCGGTTCTGAGCATTATATTCTGTATTTTAAACAATGATTTAGAAGACAGCTCTGAAAAATATAGGGTCAAAGCAAGACAAAAACTCATCTCAGAACAATGGTTGAAACCCAGTTTTACTTGAATAATGAACTAGAATATTGATGAAGATTACTTAACATTTTTAACACTTTTACCCCATGGTATATAACAAATTTATGTCAATTATAGTCTTAGTTCCAAAAGCTATTGAGTCATTTTAAAATGACCTGGCAGACATTTAAGATGTCTATGATTTATTTTAAGATGCCGTTTGTGCAATAACGTTTATTTAGGTTTAGTTAGGTTAGTTTTGATTCATTTTCAAGATAATACTATTGCAAGGGAGGATGCATTGGAAAGTCTTCTGATTAGACTCCAGAAGAAAAATAAGCACACACATTTCTGGAAGAGACATATTAATAAAATGCTGAAAAACGTCTGAAGAACTATATTCTCTAGTGAACTATGACCATCCAGAATACATATTAGTCTTTACAGACACTTTATGAAAAAGTTTAGAGATCTAATAGAAAGACTGTTTTGAATTATGGAATTCAAATACAACCTTTTATATTGTTAATCTTTCTTGAAGTATAAAGACATGGGAATAAAGAGAAAAAAAACTATTTCATCTTAAATTTAGCCCTGTGTATTTTTTCTTTTTAACTCACCTGCCTTTTGTGGATACCTATGATTCATATTATATCTATGAACTATTACAGAGGATACAAAATAACTGTTTGATTTAATTCTTATATATAGGAGTATGTAGTATATATGAATTGGATATATAAGTAAAATATCATTTTTTAGGAAAATTCTGCAGAGAAAGCAAGCCATTAATCTTAAATTAAGAATAACTCCATGATAAGAAGAATCGTTTTCACCTTGATTATTTCTATAGTTGAAGCATTTAACATAGTGCTTTATGCATTGAGGGTATTTAATGAGTATTTCTGGAATATCAGGATGAAATTGATCAGCAATTTTTGGATGACGAGATTTTAGATGTCTTGGGAAGGATGACTGCAATTTGAATTGGAATGTACTGGAAAACCAGCTAAAAGCAATGTGGAAAAACTGAAAATTGAAGTGAACCTTGAAGAATGCATAATATTTGGATCAAAAAAGAATGGAATGTATATAGATGCATGTTCCGTCCATATACATTATATATATGTATGTACAATAAAAGTGTATGCTGATATGTGTGTATAGAAGCAATATGAAAAAAAATAAAAATGGCAGGTATAGACATGCTATAGAGAGAAAGGAAATAACTATGCAATAGTAACTAATCTTTTGGAAATTAAATAGAAAGTAAAGCTGAATAGGTTGGGAGAAACCAGTAGATTGGAAAGTATTCTTCTTCTCTTTTAGACATTTAAGCTTTTTTCTAAAGTCAGTGAAGAATTCTCTACCCAATAAAACAGATTTCAATGATTTTTAGTTCATCAAAAGAAGAGCCAAAGATGAATAAGATTTTTGCCCAAAACAGAAAAAAATTGAATTGTCATTAAAGTGGGAAAAGTTGAAGGAGAAGGAATTTTGGAAAGAAAATCAAGTGTTCATTTTTGGATCTATTAATTTTGAGATGCTATTAAACTAATTTAGATGAGGTTAGTTAAATAGAAATTTGCATAGTAAGTTCCAGAGATACAAATGTGGCTATTGCCAGTATAGAGATGAGATTAAACCATAAGGTTGAATCAGATCAGATCAGATCAAATCAGTTTCTCAGTTGTGTCCGACTCTTTGCGACCCTATGAATCGCAGAACGCCAGGCCTCCCTGTCCATCACCAACTCCTGGAGTTCACTGAGACTCACGTCCATCGAGTCAGTGATGCCATCCAGCCATCTCATCCTCTATCGTCCCCTTCTCCTCTTGCCCCCAATCCCTCCCAGCATCAGAGTCTTTTCCAATGAGTCAACTCTTCACATGAGGTGGCCAAAGTACTGGAGTTTCAGCTTTAGCATCATTCCTTCCAAAGAAATCCCAGGGCTGATCTCCTTCAGAATGGACTGGTTGGATCTCCTTGCAGCCCAAGGGACTCTCAAGAGTCTTCTCCAACACCACAGTTCAAAAGCATCAATTCTTCGGTGCTCAGCCTTCTTCACAGTCCAACTCTCACATCCATACATGACCACTGGAAAAACCACAGCCTTGATTAGATGAACCTTTGTTGGCAAAGTAATGTCTCTGCTTTTCAATATGCTATCTAGGTTGGTCATAACTTTCCTTCCAAGGAGTAAGCGCCTTTTAATTTCATGGCTGCAGTCACCATCTGCAGTGATTTTGGAGCCCAGAAAAATAAAGTGTGACACTGTTTCCACTGTTACCCCATCTATTTCCCATGAAGTGATGGGGCCGGATGCCATGATCTTTGTTTTCTAAATGTTGAGCTTTAAGGCAACTTTTCCACTCTCCTCTTTCACCTTCCTCAAGAGGCTTTTTAGTTCCTCTTCACTTTCTGCCATAAGGGTGGTGTCATCTGCATCTCTGAGGTTATTGATATTTCTCCCAGAAATCTTGATTCCAGCTTGTGTTTCTTCCAGCCCATCATTTCTCATGATGTACTCTGCATATAAGATAAATAAACAGGGTGACAATATACAGCCTTGACAAAATTCATTTCCTATTTGGAACCAGTCAGTTGTTCCATGTCCAGTTCTAACTGTTGCTTCCTGACCTGCATACAAATTTCTCAAGAGGCAGATCAGGTGGTCTGGTATTCCCATCTCTTTCAGAATTTTCCACAGCTTATTGTGATCCACACAGTCAAAGGCTTTGGTGCACGCAGCTGAGACGGGCGCGCTAAAGCGCAGGGGGCTGCGACGGGCATGCTTAAGCACAGCTGAGAGGAGCCACCCCACATCCAAGGTCAGGGGCAGAAGCCGGGAGGACCCCATGCCTGAAGGGCGGTGGTCAAGAGGAGTTACCCCACGTCCAAGGTCAGGGGCAGCAG
Source organism: Bubalus kerabau (assembly GCF_029407905.1). Taxonomy (NCBI): domain Eukaryota; kingdom Metazoa; phylum Chordata; class Mammalia; order Artiodactyla; family Bovidae; genus Bubalus; species Bubalus kerabau. The sequence goes on along the minus strand of NC_073635.1, from coordinate 1,979,449 downwards.
CCGAGAGTACTAGACCGCCATGGTGCAGGAACGGCCTAGAGGAGCTACCCGGCATCCGAGGTAAGGAGGCGTGGCCAAGAGGAGTTATCCCACGTCCGAGGTCAGGGCGGTGACTAGAGGCGGTATCCCACACCCCAGGCTTGAGGCCAGGGGTGGTGGTCAGGAGGAGCTACCCCACACCCCCACACCCGAGGCCAAGGGCATTGGCCGGGAGGAGCAACCCCAAGCCTGAGGCCAGGGGCGGTGGCTGGGAGGACCAACCCCACGTCCAAGGAACCATGGCTGTGTGGGCGCAGGAGAGCCTAGAGGAGATATCCCACGTTTAAGGCCAGGAAGGGTGGCAGTGAGGAGATAATGGCTGTGCTTTACTGGAGCAGCCATGAAGAGATACCCCACACCCAAGGTAAGAGAAACCCAAGTAAGACGGTAGGTGTTGCAAGAGGGCATCAGAGGGCAGACACAATAAAACCATACTCACAGAAAACTAGTCAATCTAATCACACTAGGACCACAGCCTTGTCTAACTCAATGAAACTAAGCCGTGCCCGTGGGGCAACCCAAGATGGGCGGGTCATGGTGGAGAGATCTGACAGAATGTGGTCCACTGGAGAAGGGAATGGCAAACCACTTCAGTATTCTTGCCTTGAGAACCCCATGAACAGTAGGAAAAGGCAAAATGATAGGATACTGAGAGAGGAACTCCCCAGGTCAGTAGGTGCCCAATACGCTACTGGAGATCAGTGGAGAAATAACTCCAGAAAGAATGAAGGGATGGAGCCAAAGCAGAAACAATACGCGGCTGTGGATGTGACTGGTGATAGAAGCAAGGTCCGATGCTGTAAAGAGCAATATTGCATAGGAACCTGGAATGTCAGGTCCATGAATCAAGGCAAATTGGAAGTGGTCAAACAAGAGATGGCAAGAGTGAATGTTGACATTCTAGGAATCAGCGAACTGAAATGGACTGGAATGGGTGAATTTAACTCAGATGACCATTATATCTACTACTGCAGGCAGGTATCCCTCAGAAGAAATGGAGTGGCCATCATGGTCAACAAAAGAGTCCAAAATGCAGTACTTGGATGCAACCTCAAAAACGACAGAATGATGTCTGTTCATTTCCAAGGCAAACCATTGAATATCACAGTAATTCAAGTCTATGCCCCAACCAGTAAGGTTGAATAAAATCACCCAAAAAGTAAGAGTATTACAAAACAAAAGAGAAGAGGCTCAGGACTAACTTTCAGGGACCTCTAACTTTGAGGATTAAAGAAAATGGGAGGAATCTACAAAGAAAAATGAAGATGAGTAGCTTCAAAAATGAAGGGATCTGGAGAATCACATGTTTTAAGAATCATTTGCTGTTCTTAGGTCAAACAAGGTAAGACTGGAGAATCAATCATTGGACTTAGAATGGGGAGATCATTGTGGTAGTGTTGGGGCCAGAGTATGAATACAGTAGGTTTAAGAGAATAGGAACAGGTGAATTGAAGACAATGGGTATAAATAACTCTTTCAAGGAAATTCTTGGTTAATTTCCAATTAAAATGCATGAATCATAAGTATAAACTATTAATAAAAATAATTGATAAAATAAAACTATAAAAATCTAAGATCATGGCATCCGGTCCCATCATTTCATGGCAACAGATGGGGAAAAAGTGGAAACAGTGCCAGATTTAATTTTCTTGGGCTCCAAAATCACGTCAGATGATAACTGAAGCTATGGAATTCAAGGATGCTTGCTCCTTGGAAGAAAAGCAAATACAAACCTAGACAGTATATTAAAAAGTAGAGACTTTGCTGACAAAGGTCCATATTGTCAAAGCTATGGTTTTTCTGGTAGTAATGTATAGATGTGAGACTTGGACCATAAAGAAGGCTGATGTTGTTCAGTTGCTCAGTCGTGTCCAACTCTCTGTGACTCCATGGACTGCAGCACGGCGGGCTTCCCTGTCCTTCACCATCTGTTGGAGCTTGCTCAAACTCATGTCCATTGAGTTAGTGATGCCATCAAACCATCTTGTTCTCAGTTGTCCCCTCCCCTTCTCATTCTGCCTTCAGTCTTTCCCAGCATCAGGTTCTTTTCTAATGAGTCGGCTCTTCACATCATGTGGCCAAAGTATTGGAGCTTCAACCTCAGCCTCAGTTCTTCCAATGATTATTCAGGACTTATTTCCTTTAGGATTAACTGGTTTGATCTCTTTGCTTTCTATGACTAGCAAAGATGGTGGAATAGAAGGATGTCTGCTTATCTTCAGTGAGAACACCAAAGTTGCAATGAAGTGCTGAACAACCATCGACAGAAGAATGTTGGATCCCACAAAAAAGAAATCCCATGTCCAAGGGTGAAGGAGAAGGAGAAACCCCAACAAGATTGCAGGAAGGGTGAAACTATGTTTAGAATCAGACTCCATACCTTCAGAGACACTCAGAGGGTGCAAACAAAAGCCTTGTGCTCACTAGGACTCAAAGAAAGGAGGAGTGATCCCACAACAGACCGAGCCAGACTTGCCTTTGAGTGTCTGAGTGTTTCCTGCAGAAGCACACTTCAGCAGTGGCCTGCCGAGGGGACAAGGACTCTGGCTGAAGCAGACTGGGAGGCATGGCATCTGGCATAAGCCCTCTTGGAGGAGGTCGCCATTAGCCTTACCATAAGGCCACTGAGCAGATGACTCACAAACTGGATATCAATGATACCAAATAAGTTCTTGCACTGTCACAAAAGTTCTAGTACACACAACAGATTTCCCAAACTGTGGATCTGGCAAAGGGACTGAGAACCCCCAGATGATTTGATTTCAAAGGCCAGTAGGATTAGATTACAGAACTTCCACAGGACTGGGGAAACAGACTCTTATAGGGCACAAACAAAATCTTGTGTGCACCAGGACCTGGAGAAAGGAGCAGTGACCCCATAAGAGACTGAGCCAGACTTGTCTGTGAGTGTCCAGGAGTCTCCAGTGGGGGCATGTGTAGTAGTCAGGGGTACTGAATACAACAGCCCTGGGAGCCACTGCATTCTGGCATAAGTCCTTTTGAAGGAGGTCACCATTGCCATCATTACCCCTACCACAGTTTGGCCTCAAGCCAAACTACAGGGAGAGAACACATCCTTACCCATTAGCAGAAAAATTGGATTAAAGATTTACTGAGCATGGCCCCACCCCCCCATGCTAGCCCCCCCCGCCCCCACCCCACCCCCCCCCCCCACCTCCCCCAGCAAGACCGAGCTTTCTCCAGTCACTTCCTCCCATCAGGAAGCTTCCACAACCCTCTTATCTTCATCCATAAAAAGACAGACAGAATGAAAACCACAACCACAGGACACTAGCCAAATGGATCACATGGATCACAGCCTTGTCTAAATCAGTGAAACTATTGGCCATGTCATATAGGGCCAGCCAAGATGGAAGGGTTGTAGTGGAGAGTTCTGACAAAACACGGTCCATTGGAGGAGGGAATGGCAAACCACTTCAGCATTCTTGCCTTGAGAACTTTTCATAAGCAGTATAAAAAGACAAAAAAGAAGTCTGAGAGCCAAAGAATTGAAGTTTTCAAACTGTGGTGCTGGTAAAGACTCATGAGAGTCCCTTGGAAATCAAGAAGATCAAACCAGTCAATCTTAAAGGAAATCAACCCTGAATATTCATTGGAAGGACGGATATTGAAGCTGAAACTCCAACACTTTGGCCACCTGATGCAAAGAGCTGACTCACTGGGAAAGACTGTGATGCTGGGATAGACAGAAGGCAGAAGGTGAAGAGGGCAACAGAGGATGAGATGGTTGGATGGCATCACCAATTCAACAGACATGTATCTGAGCAAACTCAGGGAGATAGTGAAGGACAGGGAAGACTGCGTGGGGTAGTCCATGGGGTTGCTAAGAGTCAGATATGACTTACAGCTGAACAATAGCTATATATAGCACATCTCAATGTTTACCTTAAAATGAATGTTGTAACATAATGCACAAAAATCATTTAAAGAGCTTTACTTCCTTCTAAGGATGCTTGGGTTATTGATCAAAATAATTCTGAAAAAGAATTTTTTCTTTTGTCTTTGGACAAAAGAATATTTGAAATGTCCTTGCTTGGGACACACACAAATTATTTGAAATAGAAAATACCTGAGAGATCATCTCTACAGATTCATTCTGTAACATTTTCCCTCTACTATCTGATTCCTATTTACATGGCACTCATAATTACTGAAGAAGCATTCAGGAGCTCAGCTAATTAAAAAAATTATCTTAATGCAGATGAATGAATAAAAGGCAATTTTAAGTGTCTTAATTCCCAGTTCTCAGGTCTACCAATACTTCTGAGGATGTGGATATTAAAATAACTGAGTCCACAGCAGAATTTTCCAGATATCTCACAAATAATGACCAGCATGACATTATGAATATTTGGAAATGCAGGGTAGTTACCTTCTCAGCACTGCTGTGTTCTCAGATTTCCTAGAATCACAAAGCGAAGATTTGGAGAAGGAAGTCAAAATATCCACAGACGTTTTAATTCTATATAGATAAAAACTGCTGACAAAAAAATGGTTATGAAAATATAAAATATTTTACCTCATCAGCACAAGTATAGATAAACAAACTTAATAATATTTTCATAAGATTCTCTAATTTTAATATGTATATATAATTATATAAATATAAATATAATATATATACATATAATTTGTATCTTCTTGTCAAACATATTAATTTGCATTGTATGCCATGGCTTTAAGAAACATACACTTGTAAAATGAATATATACATTTTGTAATTTCCATTCTCACCTACCTCCCTCATTCTATTTTTAAACAGAGCATATTATCTATTCTTTGATTTTATTAATTCTTATATATTGATATTCTGAATTGTAATATGCATTTTGAAACTAGATTGGAATTTGCTAAAAATAGCATTTTAATATCTTTTGCAGTTCCTCAAGCATCTGTTAGATGTCTTATTGCATGAAGATTTTACTTCAGAGCCATATATAACATTTCTTTTGATTGACATGAAATATTTTATACTTAATTTGAAGTCATTTCATTGTTAACTTGATGCATTTTGAAAGTCTGGAATTAAATGAATAGTTTTATATTCGGTTTTAATATTCTTCACCCTTTATTACAATAGCTGAGGACTAATATTTGCATGTAATTTAAAACTTGCTTAATAGGTTTTGCAATTTCATTTTGTGTTTTACCATGGATCTGGAATGCCAAGTCAAGTGGGCCTTAGGAAGCATCACTATGAACAAAGCTAGTGGAGGTGATGGAATTCCAGTTGAGCTATTTCAAATCCTAAAAGATGATGCTGTGAAAGTGATGCACTCAATATGCCAGCAAATTTGGAAAACACAGCAGTGGACACAGGACTGGAAAAGGTCAGTTTTCATTCCAATCCCAAAGAAAGGCAATACCAAAGAATGCTCAAACTACCGCAAAATTGCACTCATCTCACATGCTAGCAAAGTAATGCTCAAAATTCTCCAAGCCAGGCTTCAACAATATGTGAACTATAAAATTTCAGATGTTTCAGATGGATTTAGAAAAGCAGAGGAATCAGAGATCAAATTGCCAACATCTGTTGTATCACTGAAAAAAATGAGAGAGTTCCAGAAAACCAACTACTTCTGTTTTATTGACTATGACAAAGCCTTTGACTGTGTGGATTACAACAAATTGTGGAAAATTCCTCAAGAGATGGGAATATCAGACCACATTAGCTGCTTCCTGAGAAATCTATATGCAGGTCAAGAAGCAACAGTTAGAACTGGACATAGAACAACAGACTAGTTCCAAATCAGGAAAAGAGTACGTCAAGGCTGTATATTATCACCCTGTTTATTTAACTTATATGCAGAGTACATCATGAGGAATGTGGACTGGATGAAGCACAAGCTGGAATCAAGATTGCCAGGAAAAATATCAATAACCTCAGATATGCAGATGATACCACTCTAACAGAAGAAAACGAAGAACTAAAGAGGCTCTTGATGAAATTGAAAGAGGAGAGTGAAAAAATTGGCTTAAAATTCAACATTCAGAAAACTAAGATCGTGGCATCTGGTCCCATCACTTTGTTGCAAATAGATTGGGAAACAATGGAAACAGTGGGAGAATTTATTTTTTTGGGGGGGCTCCAAAACCCTGCAGATGGTGACTGCAGCCATGAAATTAAAAGAAGCTTACTCGTTGAAAGAAAAGTTATGACCAACCTAGACAGCATGTTATAAAGCAGAGATGTTACTTTGTCAACAAACGTCTGTCTAGTCAAATCTATGGTTTTTCCAGTGGTCATGTATGGATGTGAGAGTTGGACTATACAGAAAGCTGAGCACTGAAGAATTTATGGTTTTGAACTGTGGTGTTGAAGAAGACTCTTGAGAGTCCCTTGGACTCCAAGGAGATCCAACCAGTCCATCCTAAAGGAAATCATCCCTGAATATTCATTGGAAGGAATGATGTTGAAGCTGAAACTCCAATACTTTGACCACCTGATGCAAAGAACTGACTCACCAGAAAAGGCCCTGATGCTGGGGAAGATTGAAGGTGGGAGAAGAAGGGACAACAGAGGATGAGATGGCTCGATGGCATCACCGACTCATGAGTTTGAGTAAGCTCTGGGAGTTGGTGATGGACAAGGAAGCCTGGCGTGCTGCAGTCCATGAGGTCACGAAGAGTCAGACATGACTGAGATACTGAACTGAACTGATGAATCTGAAACCTTTAGGCAAATTCTAGCTAATACCTCTTTCAGAGACTCCTTAATACCATGGAAAGAGAAATATAAATTCTTCTAATTATTACAGAACACTTTGGAAAACAACAATCTAACTTGATAGGTAATGGTAGAATAGATTTTTTTTTTTTAACACTTTAAGGGTTTAATATAGGTTGAAGACTTCACTCTGGCCATAATGTAGCAGCATAATGTAGCTTGTACCAGACTTGCCCTTCTACATGTAACCATAAGTCTAAGCAAACTGTATGAGCCAACCGTTTTTTAAGATTTTTGAGATAAGGTGAAAACAGGAGACAAGTCTACATTTGCAAAGACTGATTGGGGCACATTCCCTACTACAGCACAAGAAGAAGAAAAAGTCCAGGCAAAACATGGTGGCCTCATTGAACAGAGACTGAAGTGGCTGGTATTTGTAAGGCAGGGTACTAGGAAGGATGGAGCTATGCCAAGAGGAGCGTCAGAAGTGTATGAGAGGCCTGTTGCAAGCTCTTGGCCAAAGTACAGGGTAGATCTCTATGTGTCCCACCCAGCAGTAGTTGCTGGTGGCTTGATAGAAGAACATAGATATCAGAGGTTGTTAGTGTTTCATACTGTGGAGAGACCCTGCAGAGCCCCACAGGCATTTAGTTGAGATCCCAGACCCCTTTCGAGAAGAGGCAACCCACCATTGTATGAATAGGACTAATGACAAACCTCTGACAATTTCAAAGAATAAAACCAAATCTAACATGATTGAAAAAAGTAGAGAGTAATTTAACTACTTTGGAAGGAATGATGCTAAAGCTGAAACTCCAGTACTTTGGCCACCTCAAGCAAAGAGCTGACTCATTGGAAAAGACTCTGATGCTGGGAGGGATTGGGGGCAGGAGGAGAAGTGGACGACAGAGGCTGAGATGGCTGGATGGCATCACTGACTCAATGGACGTGAGTCTCAGTGAACTCCGGGAGTTGGTGATGGACAGGGAGGTCTGGTGTGCTATGATTCATGGGGTCGCAAAGAGTCGGACACGACTGAGCAACTGAAGTGAACTGAACTGAACTGAACAACAAAATAAACAGACTGTTAAAAAAGCCTTAAAGAGTCAACATAATCCACACTCTTTTTTATGTTCAGCAGGTAAAAAAAAAAAAAAAAAAAAAAAAAAAAAAATGACCTAAAACGCTTAGAAAATTCTATTAGAAGGAAAAACTTAATTGAAAATGAGCAAACCATTAGCCAGATTAATCAAGAAACAGAGGAAGAAAAATCAAATCAATAAAATTAGAAATGAAAATGGAGAGATCACAACAGACAACACAGAAATACAAAGGATCATAAGAGACTACTATCAATAATTCTATGCCAATAAAATGGACAACATGGAAGAAATGGACAAATTCTTAGAAAAGTCCAATTTTCCAAAAATGGACCAGGAAGAAATAGAAAATCTTAACAGACCCATCGCAAGCACAGAAATTGAAACTGTAATCAGAAATCTTCCAGCAAACAAAAGCCCAGGTCCAGAGAGCTTCACAGCTGAATTCTACCAAACATTTAGAGAAGAGCTAACACCTATCCTGCTCAAACTGTTCCAGAAAATTGCAGAGGAAGGTAAACTTCCAAACTCATTCTATGAGGCCACCATCATGCTAATACCAAAACCTGACAAAGATCCCACAAAAAAAGAAAACTACAGGCCAATATCACTGATGAACATAGATGCAAAAATCGTTAACAAAATTCTAGCAATCAGAATCCAACAACACATTAAAAAGATCATACACCATGACCAAGTGGGCTTTATCCCAGGGATGCAAGGATTCTTCAATATCCGCAAATCAATCAATGTAATACACCACATTAACAAATTGAAAAAACAAAAGCCATATGATTATCTCAATAGATGCAGAGAAAGCCTTTGACAAAATTCAACATCCATTTATGATAAAAACTCTCCAGAAAGCAAGAACAGGAGGAAGATTCCTCAACATAATAAAAGTTATATATGACAAACCCACAGCAAACATTATCGTCAATGGTAGAAAATTGAAAGCATTTCCCCTAAAGTCAGGAACAAGACAAAGGTGCCCACTTTCACCACTACTATTCAACAGAGTTTTAGAAGTTTTGGCCACAGCAATCAGAGCAGAAAAAGAAATAAAAGGAATCCAAATTGGAAAAGAAGAAGTAAAACTCTCACTGTTTGCAGATGACATGATCCTGTACTTAGAAAACCCTAAAGACTCCACCAGAAAATTACTAGAGGTAATCAATGAATATAGTAAAGTTGCAGGATATAAAATCAACACACAGAAATCCTTTGCATTCCTGTACACTAATAATGAGAAAATAGAAAGAAAAATTAAGGAAACTATTCCATTCACCATTGCAACAAGAAGAATAAAATACTTAGGAATATATCTACCTAAAGAAACTAAAGACCTATATATCAGTTCAGTTCAGTTTAGTTCAGTTGCTCAGTCATGTCCAACACTTTGCGACCCCATGAATCGCAGCACGCCAGGCCTTCCTGTCCATCACCAACTCTCGGAGTTCACTCAGACTCACGTCCATCCAGTCAGTGATGCCATCCAGCCATCTCATCCTCTGCCGTCCCCTTCTTCTCCTGCCCCCAATCCCTCCCAGCGTCAGAGTCTTTTCCAATGAGTCAACTCTTTGCTTGAGGTGGCCAAAGTACTGGAGTTTCAGCTTTAGCATCATTCCTTCCAAAATGATCCCAGGGCTGATCTCCTTTAAGATGGACGGGTTGGATCTCTTTGCAGCCCAAGGGACTCACAAGAGTCTTCTCCAACACCACAGTTCAAAAGCATCAATTCAGAAAACTATAAAACACTGGTGAAAGAAATCAAAGAGGACATTAATAGATGGAGAAATATACTGTGTTCATGGATCAGAAGAATCAATATAGTGAAAATGAGTATACTACCCAAAGCAATCTATAGATTCAAGGCAATCCCTATCAAGCTACCAACGGTATTTTTCACAGAGTTAGAACAAATAATTTCACAATTTGTATGGAAATATGAAAATCCACGAATAGCCAAAGCAATCTTGAGAAAGAAGAATGGAACTGGAGGAATCAACCTGTCTGACTTCAGGCTCTACTACAAAGCCACAGTCATCAAGACATATGGCCCTGGCACAAAGACAGAAATATAGACCAATGGAACAAAATAGAAAGCCCAGAGATAAATCCACGCACCTATGGACACCTTATCTTTGACAAAGGAGGCAAGAATATACAATGGAGAAAAGACAATCTCTTTAACAAGTGGTTCTGGGAATGAAACTAGAACACTTTCTAACACCATACACAAAAATAGACTCAAAATACATTAAAGATCCAAAAGTAAGGCCAGAAATTATAAAACTCCTAGAGGAAAACATAGGTAAAACACTCTCTGACATAAACCACAGCAGGATCCTCTATGACCCACCTCCCAGAATATTGGAAATAAAAGCAAAAATAAACAAATGGGACCTAATTAAAATTAAAAGCTTCTGCACAACAAAGGAAACTATAAGCAGGGTGAAAAGACAGCCTTCAGAATGGGAGAAAATAATAGCAAATGAAGCAACTGACAAACAACTAATCTCAAAAATATACAAGCAACTCCTACAGCTCAATTCCAGAAAAATAAATGACCCAATCAAAAAATGGGCCAAAGAACTAAACAGACATTTCTCCAAAGAAGACATACAGATGGCTAACAAACACATGAAAAGATGCTCAACATCACTCTTATCAGAGAAATGCAAATCAAAACCACTATGAGGTACCATTTCACGCCAGTCAGAATGGTTGGTATCCAAAAGTCTACAAACAATAAATGCTGGAGAGGGTGTGGAGAAAAGGGAACCCTCTTACACTGTAGGTGGGAATGCAAGCTAGTATGACCATTATGGAGAACAGTGTGGAGATTCCTTAAAAACCTGGAAATAGAACTGCCATATGACCCAGGAATCCCACTGCTGGGCATACACACTGAGGAAACCAGAATTGAAAGAGACACATGTACCCCAATGTTCATCACAGCACTGTTTATAATAGCCAGGACATGAAAGCAGCCTAGATGTCCATCAGCAGATGAATGGATAAGAAAGCTGTGGTACATATACACAATGGAGTATTACTCAGCCATTAAAAAGAATACATTTGAATCAGTTCTAATGAGGTGGATGAAACTGGAGCCTATTATACAGAGTGAAGTAAGCTAGAAAGAAAAACACCAATACAGTATACTAACACATATATATGGAATTTAGAAAGATGGTAGCAATAACCCTGTATGCGAGACAGCAAAAGAGACACAGATGTAAAAACCAGTCTTTTGGACTCTGTGAGAGAGGGCGATGGTGGGATGATTTGGGAGAATGGCATTGAAACATATATAATATCATATGTGAGATGAATATCCAGACCAGGCTTGATGCATGATACAGGGTGCTCAGGGCTGGTGCACTGGAATGACCAAGAGGGATGGTATCAGGAGGGATGTGGGAGGGGGGTTCAGGATGGGGAACACACGTACACCCGTGGCAGATTCATGTTGATGTATGGAAAACCAATACAATACTGTAAAGTAATTAGCCTCCAATTAAAATAAATACATTTATATTAAAAAAAAAGGAAAATGAGCAAAAAGCGTGAACAGACACATTCTTTCTGAAAGAATATTCTTGAATATCCAATCAGAACTTTAAATATACCTAGCATAATTATTCAGCAGGAAAATGCAAGATAAATTCATGATTAAATATCATTTAATACTACTTAGAATGGCTAAAGTTAAAAAGATGAAAATGTCAAATTTATTGGAAACTGGATTGTTTATACATTGTTAGTGGGAATGCAAAGTGGTATAACTCTCCATATTGGAGAACTGCTGTATAATTTCTTGTGAAGTTAACCATTCATCTATTATATAACACAAAAATTCTATGGAAATGTCCAGGAGAAAAGGAAATGTATCTTCAATTTAATATTGATACACAGATGTTTGTAAAAGCTTTCGCTCAATAGCTAAAATCAAAAAACCCAAAACATTTACTAACTGGAGAATAAATAGGTAAATTGAGGAATACTGCTTTAAAAAATGAATACAAAGCCATGCATGTGTTAGGGAAATCTGTTACCATCCTTGAGGGAGTAAGAGGCGAGAGAATCGCAGGGCGAACAATTAGAAGGAGGCTTTTCATACTGGGGCATGGGACCATGATCCCCAGGAGAAGGGATATGAGAAAATGTAATCTTTCCAAATTGACTTGGCTTTCTGCCAGGAGAAAATTTTCATTCTGTGGTACAGAGAGTGAAGAATCAAACCGAGCTTGGCAGTTTTGCTGAGTTGAGGAGATAAAGGTCAGAATTTTAGAGGTCAAGAAGACTAAAATTTGTAGGGTCACTTGGCAAAAGGGAGTTACAGAAAGAAAGGGGTGTAGAAATCTGTAGAGGTGTTCCCTTAATGTTTGAATCTATGCATGCTTAAGATAATCCTCCACAGACAGGAAAAGAACAACTTCCAGAAAAGAATAATTTCTGAGGGAGGCAAGAGTATAAATTGAGCAATTTTACAGAATATGATTAAGGGTATATTAGAGCCTGCAAATGAAAACATTTTTGAAGAAATCCATCAATCTAGATTTCGAAACTCCAAGAAGTACTTTTCAAAGATGAAAGTCAACTATAAATGTTTTCAAAGAAAAATAAAGCTGAAAGAATTCACTGTCAGCCATCTACACTACAAGAAATGTTTGTTTGTTTGTTTTAAAGTTCTTCAAGCAGAAGAAAAATAATACCAGATAGAAAGGTGAATCTACATAAAGGCCGAGAGAAAGTGGAAATAGTAAATATGTTGATAGGATAAATAAAAGAGACTTTTGCATTATTTTTAAAGTATCTTAAAAGATAACTGATAAAGCAGAAATAGAGACACAGATATAGAGAACAAACACATGAATACTAAGGGTTGAAGGGGGCTGGGATGAATTGGGAGACTGGGATTGATGTATATACACTACTGATACTATGTACAAAACAGATAACTAATGAAAACTGAGGGGCTTCCCTGATGGCTCAGTCATAAAGAATCTGCTTGCAATGTAGGAGATGTGGGTTTGATTCCTGGGTCAGGAAGATACCCTGGAGAAGGAAATGACAACTCACTCCAGTATTCTTACCTGGGTAATCCCATGGACAGAGTTGCCTGGCAGGCTGCAGCCCATGGGGTTGCAAAGAATGAGAAATGCCTTAGTGCCAAAAACAACAATGATAGCTGACTGTAAAATACATGCAACTCTACTCAGTGCTTTGTGGTAAATTAAATGGGAAGGCAGTCCAAGGAAGAGGGGATATATGTATACGTGTGGCTGATTCACTTTGCAGTACAGCAGAAACTAACACAACATTGCAAAACAACTATACTACAAAATAAGATAATTGATAGTTAAAAGCATAGATAGCCATGTAAAACAGTGTTGTGTTTTTAGTATTCATCTTCATTAATTTCCTCCTGAATGTGCACACCTGTTACACTGGCTCAGAGATACAGTTCTTATCAGTTACTCCACAGGAACAAATTAGGTTTTTGCTGCCCATCCCATCTTGTTCCAGGCAAGACATGATTACTATATAGTGACACAGTGAAAATGGGGTCAAAGGTTTTAGAGAGTAGCTTGATACTCTGTGGATGGGGGACAAATAAAAATGGGTTTTCTCTGCTTATGATGAGGAAAAGGATCAATTAATGCTCTGTTAGGAGATGGAGAGTCGATATGAACAAATCCTCTGTTCAATAGCCTTATGTAGAACCTTACATTTAAGATCTGTGAATTTCAGTGCATACAAACTTTAATTTAACAAAAAAGTAGCTAGGAAACAAAACTGAAAGCTTTATTTTTATATTTTAAAGTAAATAAGTATTTCTAATGGCTAATGAGGAGAATTTGTGGGATTATATAAGAATTTTTTTTATTTTATTCAGTCATAAAATACATTATTTGCATATTTTTCATTCTTGTTGATTCTGCCTCCTTGATTGGCATTTTAAATATTTGCAAAAATTACTGTTTCTCTTACCATACAGAAAATCATAGGTTTTGAACATTCTTGTGACAAAACAGCCATTGAAATATGAAATAAGTCATAACAATAAAAGTCATTTTAATTAATAATTTTTATAAATTTGGATTAACAATCTTCTATTAAAGGCATCATGGGTCAAAAAGAAGAGTGGGGTGTGAAGTCTTGACTTTGACCTTTGCCTTCATTATTTTCTATTAGTGTGTCACTGGATGAGCAACTTCTCTAGATCTCATTTTCTTATCAGCAAAATTGAGATTATATTCCTAATCTCATAAAGTTTTGTGAAGAATATGTGGAAGTACAAATATGTGTATATAAAGCAGAACAAAAATATGACTAATGCATAAATCAACTGGAGCCCATTGATCCATATAATCTGAACTGTTATATACACAGATTATTTTTTTAATCTGAGTTTTTCTGTTGAAGTTTAGGCCTTCATCACATCTTCTTTACTGTTTAAATAATCAATCTGTTTCTTTATGTCTAGCTTTCTCCCGTGTTCTACCCTCCATCATGCTCTCAGATAGACATAAAAAGTCTGTATAAATTGTATTTTGGAAATATACAGTTTCAACCATGTCATATCAATAGTAAAAATATCATTCCCGATGGCTTCTCAGTAGGTTCTGGAGAAAGACCCAGTTCTCTCATTCTCATGGTATATATGAGTTCAATTCCACCTTTCCACCTTTCTAGCCTTCCCTTCTACCATCCCCACCTCTCCATAGAACTGTTTCATGGCATGCTATTTTTTCCTCTGTGCTTTTTCATAAGATGTTTTTTTAAAAAATGTCTCCTCTGTTTCTTGCACACTGGACAAATCCTAAATATGTTTTAATATTCAGAATAAAGGTAATTCCAATGAAGACTTACCTAATCTTCTCTTTATTTGGAGGGAAAGTTAAAAACGACTTCATCGATGCCCAATATAATACCTTGTACATATCTCTATTATTTTGTATTTTGTATTAAATTTTCTTATGTATCTGCCCCCATAGCACTTTCTGAGTTTGTGAGTGTGAGTCTTCACTATGCTCTTTGTTTCAGCATCACTTATAGAATGTCACACACACATGTGGTATGTTCTCAGTAAACATTTGATGCATTAGTGGGTGAATAGCTAGAAAATGTATATATCAGATTTTGTTTCAGTGAAGTAGTTTGTTTCTAGTTAATGGACTAATCATTTCTGTTCATAACACGCTTTTAAAAACATTTTAGAAATAATGAGAAATTTGTTTATCAGATCATTAACTAGAGAAAAATCTTTGAAAGCATACTGTTTCTAAAGAGGGAGATGTTTGCTGAGACTAGGAGATAAGGAAGATTACTATTTTCAGTTACTATATCCTTTCCTTTCTTCATGATTGTTTGGTCAAAATTATCTGCTAGATTGTATCTGGAAGTCAATTAGGTAGACGCCAACTGACAAAGCTCACCTCAGTCACAACATCCTTTTTCAGAGGGTACTGTAGAAGCCAAGTTGTCTAGGAAGAAAGTCTCTATTGCTGGACAAATTGCTCTTCTTATTTCATGGATTTTAAATATTTAAAGTTACTGATTTCCATGAGGAACATTTTTGACTCCCAAGAGTATCATTATGCAATGACAATGAAAAACTAAACTCCATTTAAAGCTCCTTAGCTCCTTTGGCTTTATTTTAAAACCTCATGCATTTTAAACATAGAAGGAACAGATACAGCAGGCCTAAATTAGGAGAGCCTGACTCATGGATGGCTAATGTGTATCTGGAGAGCACAGCTTATCTCCTAGTGCTTTTGTCAGACATCCCTGGACAATATCATTACACTTTTCTTTTGGGTGCAGACTAGTTTATTCAAAATTCTTCATAACCCCAATCAGCCACCGTCAATCATTCTCCAGTGGAAAGTAGAATGACAATCTTTTGCCATCCAGAGAAATTATCAAGAGATAATCACCCCTTCCTATAGCACAGAATTATGCAATTTACAGATTGTAGTTACCAGAGTCATGCCATGGGCCACATAAGCTATACTAAGATTACTGACTCCTAACCAAGGCTATCTGGTTTCAAATCTAGCCTATGACTAGGTTGTGTGACCTTGAGATTGTGTAAGTTCATTTGCAGCATTTTGAATAATACTATATACCTCATAGGAATGCCGATGGAAATTTATGAATTGATATTTCTAAATAAAAGATAATTATTTCTTCTATTTCTATTTCTTTCTATATCAGTAAGCATTGGATAAGTGTTTGTTAAATAAGATTATCAGTTCTAGCTTTTAAGATCTCTCTAAGTCATGACTTTCCTGAAGATAACCACTCTTGGATTGAGAAGACAAGGTGATGGATTTTTTTTTTTTTTTTTTGGTATTGTAGAACCCATGTAAATTTATATCTTGAGAACATACTTTAAATAAAACCTCTTTGTGAAATGAATTCCAAAGAAATGTAATCAATTGGCATATGTCCAGTTATTTCAGTAAAAGTGATTAAAGGACTGAAGAAAATAATATTTTAAAATGACACTTAAAAGCTAAATACTTTTGAAAAGAGCTGCATTCATTAGTGTATGGACAAAGAAAATGTGGT
Organism: Bubalus kerabau; assembly: GCF_029407905.1. Taxonomy (NCBI): domain Eukaryota; kingdom Metazoa; phylum Chordata; class Mammalia; order Artiodactyla; family Bovidae; genus Bubalus; species Bubalus kerabau. Next base: position 1,963,036 of record NC_073635.1, on the reverse strand, counting down.
GAGGTTGAATTAAGGAAAAATATCAAATGTCAGGAAAGAAATACATCTAAGTAATCTATTAGGCTATGTAGTTGAATCCATTCCTCAAGCAGCACAGAATCTTCTAGCATTTAAATACATTGTAATGTTAATGGCACAATTGCACTCATCTCACACGCTAGTAAAGTAATGCTCAAAATTCTCCAAGCCAGGCTTCAGCAATACGTGAACCGTGAATTTCCAGTTGTTCAAGCTGGTTTGAAAAGGCAGAGGAACCAGAGACCAAATGGCCAACATCCACTGGATCATCGAAAAAGCAAGAGCGTTCCAGAAAAACATCTATTTCTGCTTTATTGACTATGCCAAAGCCCTTGACTGTGTGGATCACAGTAAACTGTGGAAAATTCTGAAAGAGATGAGAATACCAGAACACCTGACCTGCCTCTTGAGAAGTCTGTATGCAGGTCAGGAAGCAACAGTTAGAACTGGACATGGACCAACAGACTGGTTCCAAATAGGAAAAGGAGTACGTCAAGGCTATATATTGTCACCCTGCTTATTTAACTTATATGCAGAGTACATAATGAGAAATGCTGGGCTGGAAGAAGCACAAGCTGGAATCAAGATTGCTGCGAGAAATATCAATAACCTCAGATATGTAGATGACACCACCCTTACGGCAGAAAGTGAAGAGGAACTTAAAAGCCTCTTGATGAAGGTGAAAGAGGAGAGTGAAAAAGTTGGCTTAAAGCTCAACATTCAGAAAATGAAGATCATGGCATCCAGTCCCATCACTTCATGGGAAATAGATGGGGAAACAGTGTCACATTTTATTTTTTTGAGCTCCAAAATCACTGCAGATGATGACTGCAGCCATGAAATTAAAAGACGCTTGCTCCTTGGAAGAAAAGTTATGACCAACTTAGATAGCATATTGAAAAGCAGAGACATTACTTTGCCAACAAAGGTTCGTCTAGTCAAGGCTATGGTTTTTCCAGTGGTCGTGTATGGATGTGAGAGTTGGACTGTAAAGAAAGCTGAGCGCTGAAGAATTGATGCTTTTGAACTGTGGTGTTGGAGAAAACTCTTGAGAGTCCCTTGGACTGCAAGGAGATCCAACCAGTCCATTCTGAAGGAGATCAGCCCTGGGATTTCTTTGGAAGGAATGATGCTAAAGCTGAAACTCCAGTACTTTGGCCACCTCATGCGAAGAGTTGACTCATTGGAAAAGACCCTGATGCTGGGAGGGATTGGGGGCAAGAGGAGAAGGGGACGACAGAGGATGAGATGGCTGGATGGCATCACTGACTCGATGGACGTGAGTCTGAATGAACTCTGGTAGTTGGTGATGGACAGGGAGGCCTGGCGTGCTGCGAATCTTGGGGACGCAAAGAGTCAGACATGACTGAGCAACTGGACTGAACTGAACTGAATGTTGATGATATGGGAGTAATTTAGAAGTAGGAGATTTTCCTTTTTTCAAAAAAGTTATTTTTTTGTGACTGTTCTGGCTCTTCATTGCTGTGCACAGGCTTTCTCTAATTGCGACGATCACAGACTACTCTCTAGTTGTGGTGAATGAACTTCTCAATCCAATGGCTTCTCTTTTGCAGAACACAGGTTCTAAGGGCATGCAGGCTTCAGTTTTTGTGACTTGTAGTCTCAGTAGTTGCCCTGAGACATGTGGAATCTTCCTGGATCAGGGGTCAAACCCACGTCCTCTGCAATGGTAGGTGGGTTATTAACCACTGGACCACCAGGGAAGTCCCAGATATTTTCCTTTTTGTTATGATGTATTCCCTTATATTGTTGTAATTGTTCAGTCACCAAATTCTATCCAACTCTTTGTGACCCCATGGACTACAGCATGCCAGACTTCTCTGTCCCTTACCGTCTCCCTTAGTTTGCCCAGGTTCATGTCCAATGAATCAGTGATATCATCCAACTATCTCATCCTCTGTCACCCTCTTCTCCTTCTGCTTTCAATCTTTCCCACCATCGGGGTCTTTTCCAGTGAGTCAACTCTGAGTATCAGGTGGCCAAAGTATAGGAGCTTCAGCTTCAGCATCATTCCTTCTAATGTATTCAGGGATGGTTTCAAGATTGACTGATTTGATCTCATTGCTTTCCAAGGGACGCTCATGAGTCTTCTCCAGCACCACAGTTCAAAAGCATCAGTTCTTCAGCACTCTGAGTTCTTTACTGTCCAGTTCTCACATCTGTGCATGACTACTGGAAAGGCCATAGCCTTGACCATATAGACTTTGCTGGCCAAAATGAGGTCTTTGATTTTTAAAACACTGCCTAGATTTGCTATAGCTCTACTGCCAAGAGACAATCTTCTTCTAATTTCATGGGTGCAGTAACAATCCACAGTGATTTAGAACCCAAGAAGATGAAATATGTCACTGCTTCTACCATTTCCTCTGCTGTTTGTCATGAAGTGATTGAACTGGATGACATCTTAGTTTTTTTAATATTGAGTTTTTTTTTTTAATTTTATTTTATTTTTAAACTTTACATAATTGTATTAGTTTTGCCATATATAAGTCAGCTCTTTCACTCTTTTCCTTCACCCTTATTAAGAGGCTCTTTAGTTCCTCTTCACTTTCTGCCATTAGACAGGTCTCATCCGCATATCTGAGGTTATTTGATATTTCTCCTGGCAGTCTTGATCCCCTTTATGGATCACTGCCTTGTTGTGGTGAAGGTACTTGTGTAACTCAATGAAACTATGAGTCATGCTGCATAGGGTCACCCAAGATGGACAGGTCATAATGGAGAGTTCTGACAAAATGTGATCCACTGGAGGAGAAAATGGCAAACCATTCCAGTATATTAGCCATGAGAACCCCATGAACTGTGTATTTCTTATATTAGGTACTCAGTAAGTATTTGCATATTTGTTGACTCTTTTGGAGTTTGGCATCTGAGTTCATGTATAGCCTTTGAGCAAAAGTAGGCAGATTGAATAAAAGTAGCAGAGAGAGCACTCTGAAAAGGGTTTAAATTTTTTCTAACTCAATTTGTTTAAATTTTGGTCTCTTAGGAATCCAGGTGTCAAAAGAGTTACCGTAATAGTTGTGAGAATTAAAAATGATTATTTTAAAATTCAAGAATGAAGGCAATATGGAAAGAACAGCTAAGGAAATGAATTGTAGACCTACTGTTTAGGCTTCAAGGAATATAAAAAATGTTGTGGGAAACCTTTTCAGTAGCAGAATTTTTGAGATTTTGACCCATGGATAGAATGAGAAGGAATTTGAATAGTCTTTTCAGTATCACTTAATAGTGCTGAAGTTTATTTAATTGCTAATACACTATTGAAGTATATGCCAATATAAAATACACAATTTTATTTCCATTATAGATTTCTTTGGTCTGTACTGTGGCCTTTTGGGGGCACTTGTGTTTTAAACAAATAAACACATATTTTTTTTTTTATTATTATTTTTTTTAATTTTATTTTATTTTTAAACTTTACATAACTGTATTAGATTTGCCAAATATCAAAATGAATCCGCCACAGGTTTACATGTGTTCCCCATCCTGAACCCTCCTCCCTCCTCCCTCCCCATTCCATCCCTCTGGGTCGTCCCAGTGCACCAGCCCCAAGCATCCAGTATCGTGCATCGAACCTGGACTGGCAACTCATTTCATACATGATATTTTACATGTTTCAATGCCATTCTCCCAAATCTTCCCACCCTCTCCCTCTCCCACAGAGTCCATAAGACTGTTCTATACATCAGTGTCTCTTTTGCTGTTTCGTACACAGGGTTATTGTTACCATCTTTCTAAATTCCATATATATGCGTTAGTATACTGTATTGGTGTTTTTCTTTCTGGCTTACTTCACTCTGTATAATAGGCTCCAGTTTCATCCACCTCATTAGAACTGATTCAAATGTATTCTTTTTAATGGCTGAGTAACACTCCATTGTGTATATGTACCACAGCTTGCTTATCCATTCATCTGCTGATGGACATCTAGGTTGCTTCCATGTCCTGGCTATTATAAACAGTGCTGCGATGAACATTGGGGTACTCGTGTCTCTTTCCCTTCTGGTTTTCTCAGTGTGTATGCCCAGCAGTGGGATTGCTGGATCATAAGGCATGTCTATTTCCAGTTTTTTAAGGAATCTCCATACTGTTCTCCATAGTGGCTGTACTAGTTTGCATTCCCACCAACAGTGTAAGAGGGTTCCCTTTTCTCCACACCCTCTCCAGCATTTATTACTTGAAGACTTTTGGATTGCAGCCATTCTGACTGGTGTGAAATGGTACCTCATAGTGGTTTTGATTTGCATTTCTCTGATAATGAGTGATGTTGAGCATCTTTTCATGTGTTTGTTAGCCATCTGTATGTCTTCTTTGGAGAAATGTCTATTTAGTTCTTTGGCCCATTTTTTGATTGGGTCATTTATTTTTCTGGAGTTGAGCTGTAGGAGTTGCTTGTATATTCTCGAGATTAGTTGTTTGTCAGTTGCTTCATTTGCTATTATCTTCTCCCATTCTGAAGGCTGTCTTTTCACCTTGCTAATAGTTTCCTTTGATGTGCAGAAGCTTTTAAGGTAAATTAGGTCCCATTTGTTTATTTTTGCTTTTATTTCCAATATTCTGGGAGGTGGGTCATAGAGGATCCTGCTGTGATGTATGTCAGAGAGTGTTTTGCCTATGTTCTCCTCTAGGAGTTTTATAGTTTCTGGTCTTACGTTTAGATCTTTAATCCATTTTGAGTTTATTTTTGTGTATGGTGTTAGAAAGTGTTCTAGTTTCATTCTTTTACAAGTGGTTGACCAGAGTTCCCAGCACCACTTGTTAAAGAGATTGTCTTTAATCCATTGTATATTCTTGCCTCCTTTGTCGAAGATAAGGTGTCCATATGTGCGTGGATTTATCTCTGGGCTTTCTATTTTGTTCCATTGATCTATATTTCTGTCTTTGTGCCAGTACCATACTGTCTTGATAACTGTGGCTTTGTAGTAGAGCCTGAAGTCAGGTAGGTTGATTCCTCCCGTTCCATTCTTCTTTCTCAAGATCGCTTTGGCTATTCGAGGTTTTTGTTTTTCCATACAAATTGTGAAATTATTTGTTCTAGCTCTGTGAAAAATGTTGTTGGTAGCTTGATAGGGATTGCATTGAATCTATAGATTGCTTTGGGTAGTATACTCATTTTCACTACATTGATTCTTCCAATCCATGAACATGGTATATTTCTCCATCTGTTAGTGTCCTCTTTGATTTCTTTCACCAGTGTTTTATAGTTTTCTATATATAGGTCTTTAGATTCTTTAGGTAGATATATTCCTAAGTATTTTATTCTTTCCGTTGCAATGGTGAATGGAATTGTTTCCTTAATTTCTCTTTCTGTTTTCTCATTATTAGTGTATAGGAATGCAAGGGATTTCTGTGTGTTGATTTTATATCCTGCAACTTTACTATAGTCATTGATTAGTTCTAGTAATTTTCTGGTGGAGTCTTTAGGGTTTTCTGTGTAGAGGATCATGTCATCTGCAAACAGTGAGAGCTTTACTTCTTCTTTTCCAATTTGGATTCCTTTTATTTCTTTTTCTGCTCTGATTGCTGTGGCCAAAACTTCCAAAACTATGTTGAATAGTAATGGTGAAAGTGGGCACCCTTGTCTTGTTCCTGAGTTTAGAGGAAATGCTTTCAATTTTTCACCATTGAGGATAATGTTTGCTGTGGGTTTGTCATATATAGCTTTGATTATGTTGAGGTATGTTCCTTCTATTCCTGCTTTCTGGAGAGTTTTTATCATAAATGGATGTTGAATTTTGTCAAAGGCTTTCTCTGCATCTATTGAGATAATCATATGGTTTTTATTTTTCAATTTGTTAATGTGGTGTATTACATTGATTGATTTGCGGATATTGAAGAATCCTTGCATCCCTGGGATAAAGCCCACTTGGTCATGGTGTATGATCTTTTTAATGTGTTGTTGGATTCTGATTGCTAGAATTTTGTTAACGATTTTTGCATCTATGTTCATCAGTGATATTGGCCTGTAGTTTTCTTTTTTTGTGGGATCTTTGTCAGGTTTTGGTATTAGGGTGATGGTGGCCTCATAGAATGAGTTTGGAAGTTTACCATCCTCTGCAATTTTCTGGAAGAGTTTGAGCAGGATAGGTGTTAGCTCTTCTCTAAATTTTTGGTAGAATTCAGCTGTGAAGCCGTCTGGACCTGGGCTTTTGTTTGCTGGAAGATTTTTGATTACAGTTTCAATTTCCGTGCTTGTGATGGGTCTGTTAAGATTTTCTATTTCTTCCTGATCGAGTTTTGGAAAGTTGTACTTTTCTAAGAATTTGTCCATTTCTTCCACGTTGTCCATTTTATTGGCATATAATTGTTGATAGTAGTCTCTTATGATCCTTTGTATCTCTCTGTTGTCTGTTGTGATCTCTCCATTTTCATTTCTAATTTTATTGATTTGATTTTTCTCCCTTTGTTTCTTGATGAGTCTGGCTAATGGTTTGTCAATTTTATTTATCCTTTCAAAGAACCAGCTTTTGGTTTTGTTGATTTTTGCTATGGTCTCTTTTGTTTCTTTTGCATTTATTTCTGCTCTAATTTTTAAGATTTCTTTCCTTCTACTAACCCTGGGGTTCTTCATTTCTTCCTTTTCTAGTTGCTTTAGGTGTAGAGTTAGGTTATTTATTTGACTTTTTTCTTGTTTCTTGAGGTGTGCCTGTATTGCTATGAACTTTCCCCTTAGGACTGCTTTTACCGTGTCCCACAGGTTTTGGGTTGTTGTGTTTTCATTTTCATTCGTTTCTATGCAAATTTTGATTTCTTTTTTGATTTCTTCTGTGATTTGTTGGTTATTCAGCAGCATGTTGTTCAGCCTCCATATGTTGGATTTTTTAATAGTTTTTCTCCTGTAATTGAGATCTAATCTTACTGCATTGTGGTCAGAAAAGATGCTTGGAATGACTTCTATTTTTTTGAATTTACCAAGGCTAGCTTTATGGCCCAGGATGTGATCTATCCTGGAGAAGGTTGCATGTGCGCTTGAGAAGAAGGTGAAATTCATTGTTTTGGGATGAAATGTCCTATAGATATCAATTAGGTCTAACTGGTCTATTGTATCGTTTAAAGTTTGTGTTTCCTTGTTAATTTTCTGTTTAGTTGATCTATCCATAGGTGTGAGTGGGGTATTAAAGTCTCCCACTATTATTGTGTTATTGTTAATTTCTTCTTTCATACTTGTTAGCATTTGTCTTACATACTGCGGTGCTCCCGTGTTGGGTGCATATATATTTATAATTGTTATATCTTCTTCTTGGATTGATCCTTTGATCATTATGTAGTGACCATCTTTGTCTCTTTTCACAGTCTTTGTTTTAAAGTCTATTTTATCTGATATGAGTATTGCTACTCCTGCTTTCTTTTGGTCCCTATTTGCATGGAAAATCTTTTTCCAGCCCTTCACTTTCAGTCTGTATGTGTCCCCTGTTTTGAGGTGGGTCTCTTGTAGACAACATATGCAGGGGTCTTGTTTTTGTATCCATTCAACCAGTCTTTGTCTTTTGGTTGGGGCATTCAACCCATTTACGTTTAAGGTAATTACTGATAAGTATGACCCCGTTGCCATTTACTTTATTGTTTTGGGTTCGAATTTATACACCATTTTTGTGTTTCCTGTCTAGAGAATATCCTTTAGTATTTGTTGGAGAGCTGGTTTGGTGGTGCAGAATTCTCTCAGCTTTTGCTTGTCTGAAAAGCTTTTGATTTCTCCTTCATACTTGAATGAGATCCTTGCTGGGTACAATAATCTGGGCTGTAGGTTATTTTCTTTCATCATTTTAAGTATGTCTTGCCATTCCCTCCTGGCTTGAAGAGTTTCTATTGAAAGATCAGCTGTTATTCTTATGGGAATTCCCTTGTGTGTTGTTTGTTGTTTTTCCCTTGCTGCTTTTAATATTTGTTCTTTGTGTTTGATCTTTGTTAATTTGATTACTATGTGTCTTGGGGTGTTTCGCCTTGGGTTTATCCTGTTTGGGACTCTCTGGGTTTCTTGGACTTGGGTGATTATTTCCTTCCCCATTTTAGGGAAGTTTTCAACTATTATCTCCTCAAGCATTTTCTCATGGTCTTTCTTTTTGTCTTCTTCTTCTGGGACCCCTATGATTCGAATGTTGTAGCATTTAATATTGTCCTGGAGGTCTCTGAGATTGTCCTCATTTCTTTTAATTCGTTTTTCTTTTATCCTCTCTGATTCATTTATTTCTACCATTCTATCTTCTAATCCACTAATCCTATCTTCTGCCTCTGTTATTCTACTATTTGTTGCCTCCAGAGTGTTTTTAATTTCACTTATTGCATTATTCATTATATATTGACTCTTTTTTATTTCTTCTAAGTCCTTGTTAAACCTTTCTTGCATCTTCTCAATCCTTGCCTTGAGGCTATTTATCTGTGATTCCATTTTAATTTCAAGATTTTGGATCAATTTCACTATCATTATTCGGAATTCTTTATCAGGTAGATTCCCTATCTCTTCCTCTTTTGTTTGGTTTGGTGGGCATTTATCCTGTTCCTTTATCTGCTGGCTATTCCTCTGTCTTTTCATCTTGTTTAAATTGCTGAGTTTGGGGTGTCCTTTCTGTATTCTGGCAGTTTGTGGAGTTCTCTTTATTGTGGCGTTTCCTCACTGTGTGTGGGTTTGTACAGGTGGCTTGTCAAGGTTTCCTGGTTAGGGAAGCTTGTGTCGATGTTCTGGTGGGTGGAGCTGTATTTCTTCTCTCTGGAGTGTAATGAAATGTCCAGTAATGAGTTATGAGATGTCTATGGTTTTGGGGTGACTTTGGGTAGCCTGTATCTTGAAGCTCAGGGCTGTGTTCCTTTGTTGCTGGAGAATTTGCTTGTTATGTCTTTCCCTGGAACTTGTTGGCCCTTGTGTGGTGCTTGGTTTCAGTGTCGGTATGGAGGCGTTTGATGAGCTCCTGTCAATTAATGTTCCTTGGAGTCAGGAGTTCCCTGGAGTCAGGGATTGGACTTAAGCCTCCTACTTCCAGTTATCGGTCTTAATTTTACAGTAGTTTCAAAACTTCTCCTTCTATACAGCACCACTGATAAAACATCTACGTTAAAGATGAAAAGTTTCTCTACTGTGAGGGTCACTCAGAGAGGTTCACAGCGTTACATGGAGAAGAGAAGAGGGAGGAGGGAGTTAGAGGTGACCCAAATGAGATGAGGTGGAATCAATAGTGGAGAGAGTGGGCTAGCCAGTAGTCACTTCCTTATGTGCACTCCACAACTGGACCACTCAGAGATGTTCACGGAGTTATACAGGGAAGAGAAGAAGGAGGCAGGAGACAGAGGTGGCCAGAAGGATAAAAGGGGGAAATGAAAAGGAGGGAGACAGATCCAGCCAGTAATCAGTTCCTTAAGTGTTCTCCACCGTCTGGAACACACAGAAATTCACAGAGTTGGGTAGAGTAGAGAGGGATTAGGGAGGAGATACAGGTGACCTGGTGGAGAAAATGGAGAGTCCAAAGGGAGAGAGAGCAGTCAAGCCAGTAATCTCGTACACTAGTGAAAAATGGGTCCTGAAGATTGGGTTCTTAAAGGTACAAAATTGGTAACAAATACATAAAAACAAAAATTAGAAATCTAGAGTAGAGTTTGGAATTTCAAAAATGCGATGTTAATGAAAAGGAGAAGGAAAAAAAAGAGAGAAAAAATGAACAAAGAAAAACAAACAAGGTTGTGAAAGTAATAAAGAAACTACAGGTACAAAATTGATAACTAATACCAAACAGCAAAAATTAAAAATCTAGAGTAGAGTTTGGAATTTCAAAAATACAACGTTAAAAAAAAAAAAAAATAAAGAAGAAGAAGAAGAAAAATAAAGAGAGAAAACAAACAAACCAACAAAAACAATGTCGCAAAAATTATAAAGAAAATACAGGTACAAAATTGATATCAAATACCAAAAAGCATAAATTAAAAATCTTGAGTAGAGTTTGGAATTGCAGATATATGATGTTATATAAAAGAAGAAGAGAAAGAAACAGAGGAAAAAAAGAAAGTCACAGCAATTATGAAAAAAACTATAGGTACAAAATTGATAACATATATCAAGAGGCTAAAATTAAAAATCTAGAGTAGAGTTTGGAATTTCAAAAATGCAATGTTAAAGAAAAGAAGAAAAAGAAAAAAGAAAAAAAAAAAAAAACCACGGTCAAAAAATTATGAAATATATATATGAAGTTTGCTGAAGAAGAAAAGGAAAAAAAAAAAATAGGGTCTTTTTTTTTTTTTTTGCAAAGTAATAGTTATAAAAGTGAAAATTAAAGGACAATAGAGGACTTAAAAAAATTTTTTTTTAATTAAAAAAAAAAGAAAGAAAGATTGATCGTAAAAATAGTAAAAATATATCTAGGTCTTTCTCTGGTTTTGTTGTGAGTATTGTGGGTTCATTTCATTTTTGGCAGTTCCTTAGTCCGACTTATATTTCTCAAGATCTATAGGCCCCTTCCTATGTAATCTGTAGTAACCACAGGGTTTTAATCTATGGCCTGTAGCTTCCAAGGCTTTTCCCTCTGTTATAGCTTCTTCTGTTAGCTGGTCTCTTCAGTGGCTGGTTCCCGCCCTGACACAAAGGGGATGGTTGAGGACACTATTTTTTTTTTTTTTTTTTTTTTTTAATTTAGGCTCACTTGTTCAGCCGCGCTGTGGGGAGGGAGGGAGGGATGCTGCAAACAGATAACACTGGCGTGCGCTCGCAGTGCCTCAGCCACACTGGGTCTGCCCCCGCTCACGGCGCGTGTAGCCTCCCTGCCCACACTGCTTGGGCTCTAGGTTGTTCCGCAGGGAACAATCAGAGGCCGGCCCTGGACTGAGCTCCCAGGTCCAAGCCGCTCACGTTCCGGCACTCGGGTAGTCCTCAGAGGCGCAGACTCGGTTGGGCCTGCGTTTTGTGTTCTTCCCAGGTCGAGCAGCTCAGGTGATGAGGTGTTTGGCGGGCGCCAATGCTGCGACTTATCGCCTCCCCGCCACTCGGTTATCTCCTTTCGAAGAGTTGGGCTGCTTTTCTGGGTGCCTGATGTCCTCTGCCGGCATTCAGAAGTTGTTTTGTGGAATTTACTCGACGTTTAAATGCTCTTTTGATGAATTTGTGGGGGAGAAAGTGTTCTCCCCGTCCTACTCCTCCGCCATCTTGGCTCCTCCTCCTAAACACATATTTTAGAAAGTACTTTTATGATTGATTTTCAGACAAGGTCAAATGGCCTTAACCAAGGATTACCTTGAATTCCAAACATACATTTTCACAAGTATTTATTATTTTCACTAATTAGATTTGTAAATGCATTAGCTTTGTAAATGCACTATTTTCATGGATTTAGTAGTCTTTTAAGTTATAATTTTTAAGTTCTTTAAACTTATTGGATCTGCTACCACTCTGAATGAAACTCTTTCAGAAGAGAATAAACTCTTCAGCTTAATAAAAGCTCTGTGTGTGCATGCTAAGTGGCTTCAGTTGTGTCCAGCTCTTTATTACCCTATGGACTGTAACCTGTCAGGCTCCCCTGTCCATGGGATTCTCCAGGCAAGAATATTAGAGTGGGTTGCTGTTTCCTCCTCCAGAGAATCTTCCCGACCCAGGGATTGAACCCGTGTCTCTTACGTCTTCTTCACATGGAGGAGGTTTCTTTATCACGAACAACACCTCCACTATTGCCCTAACTGTAAGAAGCTGAGTTCTGGAGAAATAGATGCTAAGACACCATTATACATATTAAGAGATTTTTTAGGTGAAATGCTTGTAAGCCAAGATGGGGAAGGAAATAAGAGAGGCTAAGAAAACATTAGACTGTGATGCAGGTGTGATCTTGTAAAGAAGAGAAATTAAGAAGGAAATCTACATGTAAGAGTCTTAAGCTGCAGTACTGTTCAGATAGGATTTAACTAGGTGAATGGTAGGTTTGTCAATCTACCTCACTGACCCAAGCCACAAGCCAAAACCTTCCATTGAAAGAGTCCCCATCCCTCAGGCATAGGTCTGCCTTAACAGGCTTGCCATGTTCCATCATTAGCTGGGAGGATCACTGGAAAGGTAGCCTCAGTGCAAAGAGATAATTCAGAGCATAGCAGCTGATGCTGTGGGTCAGTTATGCTTCCATGGAGGGCATCTTTAATGGTCATCATCAACTTCCAGGTTGAAAATCTCCATTACCAGGGGAGGATTAATTATTTATGTCTATTTGCACCCCATCCTTATGAAATATACAAATAACATTTATGGATCAAGTATTTATCAGGGACTTTTATGTGTCTAATCGTTGTTCACATTTACAGTAAATATAAATATACCCATATTAATGATAAAAGAATTGAAGCTTAGAGATCCTTCCCTCTTTGGATAATACCTCTGGCTCTTATCTTTCATTTTTTATTAAAAGTTTTCTGTGAATGTTATTTCTGAAAATTACCCTCTCTTGTTATCAAGGAAATGGTCTCTGCTAATGCAACAATAGGTGTTAATGGGCACACTCCATTTCCTGACAAAAGGTTCTTTTATGTCTGAGAGGCTTTTGAATAGGAGAGGCACATACATGATTACTTGTTCTTTGTTTAATGCTCAGTGTATTAAACACATAAATACACTAAAGAATTTTAAGCCATTTGTAGTATTAAAAATGGGCTGTATATTTTATTTTCACTAAAAATTAAAATATTCAATATCACTGTGAAATTATTATAACTGATTCATATACCTTAAACAGTAGGCAAAGTATATACAAATGCAGTTATCACTACATTAATTACTTCACTTAATTTCAAACCAATTCTGTGATTTAATACATTTTTTGATTAGTTCTGTATTTGTTTCCATATCTTTCAAGTATCTTAGCTACAGTTACTTTGGTATATTTTAAAGATTTTAGTGATGCTACTTTGATATAATTCTGGAATTACGGCTATCTTATTTGACTTAAAAGAATAAAGAATACCTTCTTACAACAGCCAGGTTTTGGATTCTTGGTTGGGGCCTAGGATCTGCCTTGTTTCTCTCAAGGTGACTCAAAATTGAGCTATTAATCTTCAAATAGAGCTTCTTTTGGTATTGTTAAATTTTCATTGTTAGGTCAATAATGCTTCTTTTTTTATTTGTTTGTTTATGCCTTTGACATAGGTTTCTGTTGTTTGCAACCAACTGCTTCCTTTGTCTTATCATTATGATATGATGAACTTACTGAAAATATATGTGTGGCTGATCAGTTTTTGTACCATTAGTCTCTTAAAATTTCATAAAATATTAAGGATTCAATCAGCTGATATAGTCCTTGCTTATAGTACATTTATTTTGTCAATCACCTTAGAACACTTGATTGAAGTCTACCTCACTGACCCAAGTCACTGGGCCAATTGTCTTCAATACCTTTTCTTTTTTTCAACTCCTTGTGATGTATGATGGACAGAAAGGATCAATTGTTTTCATTCTTGGTAAATTCCTACCCTTTCTAAGGCTATTTTATTTTATTCACTATTACCTTTTCTTTCCTGTGTGGGCAAAGAACAGTGTCTGCCATTTCAGTAAGCAAAGAATGTTGTGGCCATAGCTGTCAGTTACTGCACTGTGCCTTGAGGGGATTCAGGAGGGAGACAAACAGAATGCTGACCCCAGATACTTAAAATGCATATCAAAGCATTCAGTAAACCCAGACTCTTGAGTATTCCCATATGTAGAAAAAAAGTAAAATCATTTTGCTGACTTGTTGGTTTTTATAATTAGCACTAATCTAATGTAGTTGATGTTCCACTACATTTTTTTTTTTTTTCCAGCAAGAACTCCTGTATATCCTTTCTTTTCCCTTACCTCTTTGGAAAGTTCTTCAGAGCTATCTGAGAGGTTGTATCCTGGGTTATAGTCCTCAGTAATCTGCTGAATAAAACATAATTATTAAATTTGGTTATGAATTTTTCAGTTGACACCTGTATGTGTAAAGAGAAGGAAGTACAAGTCTATAATTTAGAAACATAATTAACAAAATGAATATGTCAAATGTGTATATACACACACATGACTTTATTAGAATAGTCATCCAAAATTATTCAACAGTTTTTTCTACAATCATTTATCTGTACAATTTATATTAACTTTTCTTATTTGAATCTCACCATGTACTAATGTACATGTCAGTTTTCAGGTTCATTTTGTCCCAGAATGTACACCAGAAGTTATTACTTGCCCAGAGGAATCACTTTTAATTTGATTTCATTTCCCTTATAACTGTCACTCTTTCTATTCACTAACATCACTGGATACTCTAAACTTGTCATGGAATTGGGTACCCTCAACAGAATTCTCATTTCTTTTAGTGGAGAATGTTATTAGAAAACAAATCCACAAAATAACATGCACATGAGAGTTAATGACAATAAAATATGATGTTTCTACTACTATTGAGCCAATTTAGTAACAGAACTTGAAAAAGTATTTATATTTATGGCTATGAGTTTTATTGATCTTTTCAATTTAACTTTTTGTCATAGCTTGCTTTTTGAAAAGTGTTTCCATTCACACTTTATTTGTCCTCTTGGGTAAGATAGTAGCATTTTATTATGGCCTTCTACATTAAAATGAAAACAAAATTCTGATAGTATAAATTTCAGCAATAGTGTTTCACACATGCTTTTGAGCTGAAATATCAGCATCATTCAACCATAGACAATACTATGCAAACTTAATGTATAGGAAGGAATTACAGCTTCTCTTTCCCCATGAACATGCCATATTGGTAACAGTCGACATCACTGATATGACCCCATAGTATAAAGCCAGCACAGTAAGGACCTTAAACATACAGATGCTTCAAAATTCCTTGATATTGAAGGAAGAAACTTTCTTCATTTTGAAGTCTTGAAACTTATTAGCACTTGCACATGAACCTGTCTTCTCCTTCTGATTAGTTTTGTTGCTTGGTAAATAACTCAAGATGGAAGTAGAAGATAGAGTGTGTGAGAATATGGAGATATCTGTGTGTACAGCCTACCAAAGAATACCAGAAGAGTATAGAGGGAAATTCTAATTGCCGCTCATGGGTTAGTAAGGGGCCAAATAATTGAATGGAGAGGAGCTGGAGAAAAATAATTGATGACAAAGGTCCATCTAGTCAAAGCTATGATTTTTCCAGTAGTCATGTGTGGATGTGAGAATTGCATCATAAAGAAGGCTGAATGCCCAAGAATTGATGCTTTTGAACTGTGGTGTTGGAGAAGACTTTTGAGAGTCACTTGGACTGCAAGGAAATCAAACCAGTCCACCCTAAAGGAAATCAGTCCTGAATATTCATTGGAAGGACTGATGCCGAAGCTGAAATTCCAATAGTTTGGCCATCTGATGCAGAGCCAACTCATTGGGAAAGACCCTGATGCTGCAAAAGATTGAAGGCAGGAGGAGAAGGGGGTGATAGACGATGAGATGGTTGGGTGGCATCACCAACTCAATAGACATAAATTTGAGCAAACTCTGGGAAATAGTGAAGGACAGGGAAGCCTGGTGTGCTGCAGTCCATGGGGTCACAAAAAGTCAGACATGACTGAGTGACTGAACAACAACAAATATAATACCAAACTACAGAGGGCAGGGTCACAACAATGTGTAGGAGGCTGTGAGAAAGAGATTAACATTTTATGTTTCACATTTTATTTTCATGGGGATGTCTCTTAAAGGCAAAACAGAAGAGATATAAATAACATAAGTTTTGAAGAAAGATAGACCCTGGCTCTGGACTAAGTAAAGTAGAATTTTGTTTTTTGCAAACTGATAAGATAATTTCTTCCTGAATTTTTTTTTTTTCCAACCTGACATCAAAACCTTTATCCAGTTTGTTATTCAATCTTTGTTTCTTGCTTGGGAATTGCCTCATAGGTATAGAATGGTCTTCCAGACTGTTAGGCAGCCCTGGCCCTGCAGCCTCACCCGACCTTGTGCTTGTAGAAGACATGGTGAAGCTCCTTTCTGTAAATTTGAAAGAGATTTGTTTAGCTATTTATTCAACAAATATTTATAAACATCTTTTACTTGCAAGACATTGCACCAATAATTGCAAGTAGATATTCTACTTATGAATAAGAATAAAATCTCTGTGCAGAATCACCACACTTGGTACATCTTTTTTTGTTTGTTTATTTTCATTTTTGACAGCTAAATCCATATTTAATTTGCTGTTATAAAGTCATTAGTAAAATAAATAGTGTGATTTGAGGCCAGTAAATATATTTGAAATAAAGAAAATATAGAAATTAGTAATGAAAGTTTATAAATTATTTAATGCTGGTTAAAACAAAGTAAAACTATAGAATGCATTCACATTTATCATACAAAATTGGACATGTCTAAACCACAACATGTTTTACCTACAATTCAGATTAGGTTTATTAAGTGGAGTCCAAGAAGGTAAGTAAAGGTGATCCTTCAAAAACTGATGCATGTAAATGCCTCAGGAGATGTTTTTATAAAAAGCAGCACTGTTATGATTTGAAGTCTAAGGTTTCCATAGAAGTAGTTTGCAATGAATGTTTTTGGGTGTAGGTTTAACACACCATGCTAATGCAAGTGAAAGTCACTTTCTTATTTTAGAGCTTCTTCATTAAAATGTGTCATTATTAAAGTCCCTTGGTACATATTCAAACACTTAAAGGAAAAAGTAATCTGCAGTGCACCTGGCTGCATTTAATTGCCCTTGATTCTAATAGCAAAATTAGCAGAATTGCTTTTTAAAGATGTTCACATTATAGTCAGTGATGTTGCTGTGCTATTAGTAGTTTTAAGCAGTTATATAACACATTTTTGGTGGCCTGCTTAAAAATATATATTTGAAAGTTGCATTTTTTTACATTATGAATTAGAAGAAACTATTTATTTATTTATTTATTATTATTATTTTACTTTACAATATTGTATTGGTTTTACCATACATCAACATGCATCCACCATGGGTGTATACATGTTCCCCATCCTGAACCTTCACAACAGACAACACACAAATACAAAGGATTATAAGAGACTACTATCAGCAATTATATGCCAATAAAATGGACAACGTGGAAGAAACGGACAAATATAGAAGAAACTTTAAAAATTAAATACCCACCTCCATCCTCCCTAAAACATTAGATACCATACCAGCACAAGCTGGTATCAAGATTACCCGGAGAAATATCAATAACCTCAGATATGCACACTTATGGCAGAAAGCAAAGAAGAACTAAAGAGCCTCTTGATGAAAGTGAAAGAGGAGAGTGAAAAAGTTGGCTTAAAACTCAACATTCAGGAAACTAAGTTCATGGCATCTGGGCCCCATCATTTAATGGCAAATAGATGGGGAAACAATGGAAACAGTGAGAAACTTTATTTTTGGGGGCTTCAAAATCCCTGCAGATGGTTACTGCAGCCATGAAATTAAGACACTTGCTCCTTAGAAGAAAGGCTATGACCAGCCTGGACAGTGTGTCAAAAAGCAGAGACATTAATTTACCAACAAAGGTCTGTCTAGTCAAGGCTATGGTTTTTCCAGTGGTCATTTATGGATGTGAGAGTTAGACTATAAAGAAAGCTGAGGGCTGAGGAATTGATGGTTTTGAACTGTGGTGTTGGAGAAGACTCTTGAGAGTCCCTTGGACTGCAAGATCAAACCAATCCATCCTAAAGAAATCAATCCTAAATATTCATTGGAATGACTAATGCTGAAGCTGAAACTCTAATACTTTGGCCACCTGATGTGAAGAGCTGGCTCACTGGGAAAGACCCTGATCTTGGAAAAGATTGAAGGCAGGAGAAGAAGGGGACAATGACAGAGGATGAGATGGTTGGATGGCATCATTGATGCAATGGACATGGGTTTGAGTAAGCTCCGGGAGTTGGTGATGGACAGGGAGGCCTGGCATGCTGCAGTCCATGGGGTTGCAAAGAGTTGGATATGACTGAGTGACTGAATTGACTGACCATACAAAGTTCCTTCCAAGTATAAAGCTATAGCCAGCTCTGAGGCTAATATATTCTTATTTGGGTCAAAGTAAATGTGTAAAGACATACTGGCAGTAGTAGTTAATATTCTAATGTATTTTTTTTCTGGGAAAAAAAAATTATTCTGGTCAAAATGGGTACTTCCACACACCTCCCAGTGACTGGCTAGGTTTCTCATCTCTGATTTGTCTCTGAGTTGCATGATGGTAATGTATGGTGGGAACATAACAGGAGCAGATAGATAGAAAATTAGAAGATGAAGCAGGTGCCAGCCAGAGTAAGTAGGAAGCATCTCATATTACCTCTTGATTTGTCCACAGAACCCTGATAGCATTCTTATGGTAGCAACCCTGAACACAACCCTGATAGCAACCCTGAACACATTCCTATGTCATCTAGTTTCTTTCTTTCTCTTTTTTTTTTAAATTGAGATATAATTGAGTTACAGTCTTATGTAAGTTTAAGGTGTACAAGTTAATATGATACATTTGTACATTGCAAATGATCACCACAACAATACAATAGCATCAAATCATACTTCCATCCTGTCACATAATTACCATTTTTCTCTTTTAGGGGAAAATATTTAAGACTTCTCTCTTAGCAACTTGCAAGTGTATAATACAGCATTATTAGCTTTAATTTCCATGCTATACATTAGGTCCCCCAAACGTATTCATCTTCTGAATAGAATTTTTAATCCTTTGATCAGTGAATTTCCATTTCCCATACTTCTTGTGGGCTGTGTTTTGCTAATTAACTATAGTTGTGTCCTACTATAGGCCATTAGGCTCTTCTGTCCATGGGATTCTCCAGGCAATGATACTCGAGTAGGTTGCCATGCCCTCCTCCAGGGGATCTTCCTGACCCAGGGATTGAGCCCACATCTCTTAAGTCTTCTGGATTGGTAGGCTGGTTCTTCACTATTAGCACCACCTGAGAAGCTCCTCCCATACTCCTTAGCCCCTGATAATCACCACTGTATTCTGTTTCTATGAGTCTGACTTTTTGAGATTTCACACGTAAGTTGTAAATACAGTTATTTGTGCTTATCTGATTTAGTTCACTTAGCTAATTCCCTCAGGTTTCTTCCATGCTGTTGCTAGTGGCAGCATTTTCTTCTTTCTCAAGAATGTATAATATTCCAGTGTGTGTGTGTGTGTGTTTATTCATGTCTTCTTCCTTCATTCATCTACTGGTGGATACTTAGGTTGTTTCCGTGACTTGACTGTTTGCAACGAACATGAGAGTGCAGGCATCTTTCCCAGATGGTGATTTCATTTCCTTTGGATATATACCCAGCAGTGGGGTTGCTGTCCATAACATATGTAATGTTTATGTTATCCCAAACCATTTATAGATTCAATGTAATCCTTATGAAAATGACATCTTTTTCACAGAAATGAAAAAAAGCACTCCTAATATTTGTGTGGAGCTACAAAAGATCCCCCAAGGCCAAAACAATCCTGAGAAAGAACAAAGCTGGAAGAATCACAATTCCTAGGTTTCAAACCATATTAAAAATCTATATATATATCTATATATCTATCTATCTATATATATATATATCTATATGCGTTAGTATACTGTATTGGTGTTTTTCTTTCTGGCTTACTTCACTCTGTATAATAGGCTCAAGTTTCATCCACCTCATTAGAACTGATTCAAATGTATTCTTTTTAAAGGCTTAGTAATACTCCATTGTGTATATGTACCACAGCTTTCTTATCCATTCATCTGCTGATGGACATCTAGGTTGCTTCCATGTCCTGGCTATTATAAACAGTGCTGCAGTGAACATTGTGGTACACGTGTCTCTTTCAATTCTGGTTTCCTCAGTGTGTATGAGTCGCCAGTCCAGGTTCGAGGCATGATACTGGATGCCTGGGGCTGGTGCACTGGGACGACCCAGAGGGATGGTATGGGGAGGGAGGAGGGTGCAGGATGGGGAACATGTGTATACCTGTGGCAGATTCATGATGCTGCTAAGTCGCTTCAGTCGTGTCCGATTCTGTGCGACCCCATAGGCGGCAGCCCACCAGGCTGCCCCATCCCTGGGATTCTCCAGGCAAGAACACTGGAGTGGGTTGCCATTTCCTTCTCCAATGCATGAGAGTGAAAAGTGAAAGTGAAGTCGCTCAGTCGTGTCCGACTCTTAGCGACCCCATGGACTGCAGCCTACCAGGCTTCTCT
Source organism: Bubalus kerabau (assembly GCF_029407905.1). NCBI lineage: Eukaryota > Metazoa > Chordata > Mammalia > Artiodactyla > Bovidae > Bubalus > Bubalus kerabau. The sequence goes on along the minus strand of NC_073635.1, from coordinate 1,942,866 downwards.
GTCCATGGGATTCTCCAGGCAAGAGTACTGGAGTGGGTTGCCATTGCCTTCTCCAGATTCATGTTGATATATGGCAAATCCATCCAATATTGTAAAGTTAAAAACTAAAAATAAAAAATAAAATTAAAAGAAAACTATAGTAATCAAAATAGTAAATGTGCTGACATAAAAATAGATTCCTAGACCAATGAACCATAATCAAGAGCTGCAAAGTAAACACCACATATATGGTAAGCAAATATTTGACAAGGAAGTCAAGAGTACTCAAGGGGGAAAGAATAGTCTCTTCAAAAAATAATGCTGAAGGAAAACTGGATAACTTATTTTATACCACTCACAAAAAATTAACTTGAATTGAATTAAATAATTAAACAAAATGTGAAATTGCAGTGATACTTTGAATATGACCAAAAGCACAAGCAACAAAAGCAAAAATAAACAAGTGTGATTACATCAGACTAGAAGTTTTTGCACAGCAGAAGAAGGAAACACCAACAAAATAAAAAGGCAACCAATGGAACAGGAAAAAAATATTTGAAAATCACATATCTGATAAGGTATTAACATCCACAATATGCAAGGAATTCATAAAATTCAATAGCAAAAGCCCAAACATTTTGATTAAAAAAATGGTAGAGGAAATAGATATTTTTTTTTTTCCAAAGAAGACATACAAATAATCAGTAGATATATGAAAAGATAATCAATATCATTAGTTATCTGGGAAATGCAAATAGAAACCATGATGAAATATCAACTCATATCTGTTAGAATGGTTATCATCAAAAGACAAGAGATAACAAGTGTTAGTGAGGATGTGGAGAAAGGGAACCCTTGTGCACCACTGATTGGAATGTAAATTGATGGAGCCACTGTGGGAAATGGTATGGAGTTTCCTCAAAAAAGTTTTAGAAAACACCCAGTTTTAACTGCTGTGCAAAGGACAGCTAATTTGTCAGTACTTTGTATCCTTTAAAAATGTAGTCCTTTTACTTGAATAGCTCTTATCAAACTATTTCATGCACTGTTCAGATTAAAATTATCCTGACAGTTAGATATGACACAATGAACCCAATTACCTGGAAGATAATCAAAAGAACTAGATGGCCATCTGGTTATCTCTGCTATTTGAGCTAAACAGTTATTTGGCAAGTCAGTTCACCAATCAGATTTGGGTTCTAATAGTCCATTTAGCTATTAACTAGAAGATCAGTCCTGGGTGTTCTTTGGAAGGAATGATGCTAAAGCTGAAACTCCAGTACTTTGGCCACCTCACGTGAAGAGTTGACTCATTGGAAAAGACTCTGATGCTGGGAGGGATTGAGGCCAGGAAGAAAAGGGGACGACAGAGGATAAGATGGCTATATGGCATCACTGACTCGATGGACGTGAGTTTGAGTGAACTCCGGGAGTTGGTGATAAACAGGGAGGCCTGGCACGCTGTGATTCATGGGGTTGCAAAGAGTCGGACACGACTGAGTGACTGAACTGAACTGAGGTTTACTGATGTGAAGAAGTTATCCAGCTTCTTTTGGCCTCAGTTTTCTCTTCTGTTAAATGACAGTTTTGTGTTTAATCCAAAAGTGTTAAAAAATACTCTCAAGATCTTGGATTCAATGGATACATTGTCTCCTTGAGAGTTTCCTAGAATCTTCTCTCATTGGCACAGACTTGATAGAGACTACTGTTGGATTAGTGGCATTTTATTTTTAGTGAGTCTTTATTAAAACAGAATTCTGGAGATACTTAACCAGTAGATGTAGAGCAAGGCTATTTTATATAGCCATGCTGTATTAAGATATATTTAAAAATAGAACCCCAGGTGAATGTGAGACAGATCTGGATTTGGGGAACAACTGAACCAATATAGATTATATCATGTATTTGACAGACCTGAGTGATGTCATAGCAGCCTCGTTTCATTGACAGGGCTTCAGAGAATACTCTGGAGACTTATGTGTAATCAGCTCATCTTACCCTAGGCCAGCCTTCAAATATTCAGCTAGTAAATTCACATATCATTTTTTAAAAAGCAAGTATATCCCCCACATAACTGAACTAGTTTAAATATCAATCCGAGCTTGAAAAAGGAATCAATTACATGACCGTAGTTTCAAGGATAGAGAAATAGAGCTGTAGCTGGTAATATAACATCCGGGAAGACTAAATGGGTTAGAGTTGATTGAAAATCGGCTAAGGCTGGATAATGGAAAAAGCAAGAGAGTTCCAGAAAAACATCTATTTCTGCTTTATTGACTATGCCAAAGCCTTTGACTGTGTGGATCACAATAAACTGTGGAAAAGTCTGAAAGAGATGGGAACACTAGAACACCTGACCTGCCTCTTGAGAAACCTATATGCAGGTCAGGAAGCAACAGTTAGAACTGGACATGGAACAACAGACTGGTTCCAAATAGGAAAAGGAGTACGTCAAGGCTGTATATTGTCACCCTGCTTCTTTAACTTCTATGCAGAGTACATCATGAGGAACGCTGAGCTGGAAGAAGCACAAGCTGGAATCACGATTGTCGGGAGAAATATCAATAACCTCAGGTATGCCGATGACACCACCCTTATGGCAGAAAGTGAAGACGAACTCAAAAGCCTCTTGATGAAACCTAAGAGGAGAATGAAAAAGTTGGCTTAAAGCTCAACATTCAGGAAACGAAGATCATGGCATCTGGTCCCATCACTTCATGGGAAATAGATGTGGAAACAATGGAAACAGTTTCAGACTTTATTTTTTGGGGGGCTCCAAAATCACTGCAGCTGGTGATTGCAGCCTGAAATTAAAAGACACTTACTTCTCGGAAGGAAAGTTATGACCAACGAAATAGCATATTCAAAAGCAGAGACATTACTTTTCAAACAAAGGTCTGTCTAGTCATGGCTATGGTTTTTCCAGTGGTCATGTATGGATGTGAGAGTTGGACTGTGAAGAAAGCTGAGCGCCGAAGAATTCATGCTTTTGAACTGTGGTGTTGGAGAAGACTCCTGATAGTCCCTTGGACTGCAAGGAGATCCAACCGGTCCTTTCTAAAGGAGATCAGTCCTGGGTGTTCACTGGAGGGACTGATGCTAAAGCTGAAACTCCAATACTTTGGCCACCTCATGCTTAGATTTGACTCACTGGAAAAGACTCTGATGCTGAGAGGCATTGGGGGCAGGAGGAGAACGGGACGACAGAGGATGAGATATCTGGATGGCATCACTGACTCGATGGATATGGATTTGGGTAGACTTCGGGGGTTGGTGATGGACAGGGAGGCCTGGCATGCTGTGATTCATGGGGTCACAAAGAGTCGGACATGACTGACTGAACTGAACTGAAAGCAGTAGGGACAAATGACTTCAGCGTCATATTTTATGTGTTTTTAAAGGGAAAAATATTCTTTATATACACAAGGCATTTTTATTTTCTTTTCAAAATGCAGAGCTACTTCCTACAACATAATGTTCAGTTTAATTCAGTTCAGTTGCTCAGTCATGTCTGACTCTTTGCGACCCCATGGACTGCAGAATGGAATGAGGCATTCCAGAACAACATAGGCACTATAGTCCCCAAGAAATTTATCTGTGGCACAAATACTGGTCCAGCAGCTACAAGTCAAACTTCCCCATGGTCTCATTAATGTCCTTCAGATAAAACTTGAAGAAGGGAAAGGGCATTTCACTTCTTTGACAATTTTAACCAAACATCTCTTCTAGAATGTTCAGCAAGAACCAGATAAAGAAGAATTTGTGTGTGTGTGTGATGAGAGTGTTTCCAAATTTGTTATTATCACAGGTGGATTGGATAAAGGTGGTCAAAAGGCACAGACTTTCATTTATAAATAAATACTAGGGATGTAAAGTACAACATATAAATATAATCAGCACTGCTGTATATTATATATGATAGCTTTTAAGATAGTAAGTCCTAAGTTCTTATCATAAGGAAAATATTTTTTTCTGATTTTACAATTGTATTTCTATATGAGATGATGGATTTTTCACTAAACTTACTGTGAAAATCATTTCTTGATGCATGTAAGTCAAATCATTATGCTGTTCACTTTAAACTTATATAGTGCTATATGTCAATTATATTCCAATACAACTGGAAGAAAAATAAATAAGAGTGAAATACTTTAGAGAAAAAATATTTGCTTGGAAATGCAAAAATCTCCTTTCAAAGGGCTCTGCCTTCAGTAATTATAAGTTAAAGGTTCTGACCTGCTTTAGAGGGTCCTTACTCTCCTAGAGATTCAACCAAACACCAAATCTCTCTTCCTTGTCTACAATTTGTATTCTATTTTATTATGTTACTTCATTCCAAAGAATGAATCCTTATGTTTTTGAGCATTGTCATAAATGAAGCTTTTTATTATCTTAGAGTTTGTGCTAAGAGGATTAATATAGCAGTGTTCAAATCTTAAGCCAAATTAGTGCAATTTACTTCAAGGTACCAATTTTATGGTTCATGAATTCATGTTATTATTGCTAACTTTCACTCTAATTTTACCTTGAAGATGAACAGTAAGTAATATCTGACAAAAACTGCATAGGGAGAACAAAATGATGGAGGAGTGGGTGGGTGTGAAGTACATCTCTCTTCACAGTTACATCAGGAATACACCTTCAAACCAGAAGTGCATTAAGAACACCAGCTGAGAGTGGACAGGAGCACCTGACCAGAGGAAAAGAATATATTGAATCACACAAAACTCAGTAGGACAAAGGAACTACGGGGAAAAACAGGAGTGTTAGTAGGACTGGACCTGACCTCAGTGGTAGGGGGAACAGAAGCAGGGTTCCAATCTCCACATCAGGGCAATTGTCTGAGTCAGAGGAGAAACATTTAAGTCTGAGAGTGAGACAGCCGATCTGTGACAGCCTAAATGGAATGAGAATCAGACAGTCCTTGCCACAGCCCTATAGCCAGACAGGGACATGGGTCCCCTGGAAGGTGCAGCAGCTGGAAGCTGGAGTTTGGGGATTGTGGAGTGATCTCAGGGAGAGGGCTGCTGTTGACTGTGGAGAGACAAATTGAAGGGATGTGAGGTAGGAGATTGTGGTGGGAAATGCCGGTGGAGGAAAGCTAGGCAGCCATGGAAGCAAGGGATACTGCTGAGTCATGCATAGGGGCCGGAGCCATCACCATAACCTGTTTTCCCCCACATGCCAGCATTAGCAGCTGAACAGTAGAGAGGCTGGCCCATCAAATGCCTGACACACTGAACTACAGAGCAGAACTACACGCGGAGTGCTCCTTTAAGTGCCTGATGAGTCCATCTACAGAGTAGGACCCCAGCCGGGTTGGTGGCGGGGGGAGGGCGGGGGACCGCTCTATGTGCCTGATGAACCAAACAACAGAGAAGGACCCCAGGTAAGTGAGCCCTCTAAGTGCCTGAATGCACAGAGATATGGAGAAAGACTGGTCAAAGAGACCTTCTGATTGCCAGCTACAAGAGGCTTGAGAAAAGACTCTGATAGGGCCATAACTCCTGTGGTGGAGGCAGTTCATGTCCCTGCACACTTGGTGCTGCCAGGGTCCCTGCAAGCCAAGAAGCTCTGCCACTTTCATCCTCAGCTCTCAATGGAGCAGAACTGCCACAGGTAAAAAAGTCTTGTGTCTGTTTTTATGCCAATTGCATACTCTTTTGATTGTGGTAGCTTTGTAATATAGTTTAAAAAATGGAAGTATGGTGCCTCCAGCTTTGTTTGTTTGTTTTTTGTTTTTTTTTTTTTTTTTGTTTGTTTTTTTTTTGCAAGATTGCTTTGGCTCTTTGGGACCTTTTGTGGTTTCATCCATATTTCAGAATTGTTTATTCCATTTTTCTGAAAAAAGTAGGATTCTGATAAGAATTGCATTGAATCTGTAGATTACTTTGGTAATACAGATATTTTTCAATATTAATTCTTCCATTCAGAAGTTTTAAATATTTTCCCATTAATTTGTATTTTTCTTTAATTTCTTGCATGAATCATTAACCCCCTTGTTTAAATTTATTTCTGGAAACATTTCTTTTGTGATGCAATTGTAGATAGGATTTTTTTCTTAATTGTCATCAGAAAAGATGCTTAATGTGATTTCAGTCTTCTCAAATACTTGTTTTATGGCCCAGCATGCAGTTGATCCTGGAGGCTGTTCCATGTGTATGTGAAAACAATGTGTATTCTGCTGTTTTGGAATGGAAAGCCTTATACATAACTATTAAGTCCAACTGGTTTAATATATCATTTAAAATCACTATCTCCTTATTAACTTTCTGCTTGGATAATATGTCTATTGATGTAAGTGGAGTGTTAAATGTCCCTATTCTCATCTTTTCTGTTGTTCTTTTTTTACTTAATTATTTATTTTAATTGGAGGCTAATTACATTACACTATTGTGGTGGTTTTTGCCATACATTCACATGAGTCAACCATGGGTATACATGTGTTCCTCATTCTGAACCCCCCTCCCACCTCGCTTTCCATCCCATCGCTCTGGGTCATCCCAGTGCACCAGACCTGAGCATCCTGTCTCATGGATCGAACCTAGACTGGTTATCTGTTTCACGTATGATAATATACATGTTTAAATCAATGCTACTCTCTCAAATCAGCCAACACCTTCTCCTTCTCCTTCTCCCATAGAGTGCAAAAGTCTGTTCTTTACATCTGTGTCTCTATTTTTAAATTTATTTATTTTAATTGGAGGTTAATTACTTTACAATATTGTAGTGGTTTTTCCATACATCAACATGAATCTGCCACGGGTATACACTTCTTCCCCATCCTGAACCCCCCTCCCATCTTCCTCCCTGTACCATCCCTCTAGGTCATCCCAGTGCACCAGCCCCAAACATCCTGTATCATGCATCAAACCTGGACTGGCAATTCATTTCATATATGATATTATACATGTTTCAATGCCATTCTCCCAAATCAACCCCCCTTCTCCCTCTCCCACAGAGTCCAAAAGACTGTTCTATACATCTGTGTCTCTTTTGCTGTCTCGCATACAGGGTTATCATTACCATCTTCCTAAATTCCATATATATGCGTTAGTATACTGTATTGGTGTTTTTCTTTCTGGCTTACTTCACTCTGTATAATAGGCTCAAGTTTCATCCACCTCATTAGAACTGATTCAAATGTATTCTTTTTAATAGCTGAGTAACACTCCATTATGTATATGTACCACGGCTTTCTTATCCATTCATCTGCTGATGGACATCTAGGTTGCTTCCATATCCTGGCTATTATAAACTGTGCTGCAATGAACACTGGGGTACACGTGTCTTTTTCAATTCTGGTTTCCTCGGTGTGTATGCCCAGCAGTGGGATGAGATGGCTGGATGGCATCACTGACTCGATGGACGTGAGTCTGAGTGAACTCTGGGAGTTGGTGATGGACAAGGAGGCCTGGCATGCTGCGATTCATGGGGTTGCAAAGAGTCGGACACGACTGAGCATCTGAACTATGAACTATGGCAGTTCTATTTCCAGTTTTTTAAGGAATCTCCACACTGTTCTCCATAGTGGCTGTACTAGTTTGCATTCCCACCTACAGTGTAAGAGGGTTCCTTTTTCTCCACACCCTCTCCAGCATTTATTGCTTGTAGACTTTTGGATTGCAGCCATTCTGACTGGCATGAAATGGTACCTCATTATGGTTTTGATTTGCATTTCTCTAATGATGAGTGATGTTGAGCATCTTTTCATGTGTTTGTTAGCCATCTGTATGTCTTCTTTGGAGAAATGTCTGTTTAGTTCTTTGGCCCATTTTTTGATTGGGTCATTTATTTTTCTGGAATTGAGCTGCAGGAGTTGCTTGTATATTTTTCAGATTAATTCTTTGTCAGTTGCTTCATTTGCTACTATTTTCTCCCATTCTGAAGGCTGTCTTTTCACCTTGCTTATAGTTTCCTTTGTTGTGCAAAATCTTTTAATTTTAATTAGGTCACACTTGTTTATTTTTGCTTTTATTTCCAATATTCTGGGAGATGAGTCATAGAGGATCCTGCTGTGATTTATGTCGGAGAGTGTTTTGCCTATGTTCTCCTCTAGGAGTTTTATAGTTTCTGGTATTATGTTTAGATCTTTAATCCATTTTGAGTTTACTTTTGTGTATGGTGTTAGAAAGTACTAGTTTCATTCTTTTACAAGGGGTTGACCATTTTTCCCAGCACCACTTGTTAAAGAGATTGTCTTTTCTCCATTGTATATTCTTGCCTCCTTTGTCAAAGATAAGGTGTTCATAGGTGCGTAGATTTGTCTCTGGGCTTTCTAATTTGTTCCATTGATCTATATTTCTGTCTTTGTGCCAGGACCATACTCTCTTGATGACTGTGGCTTTGTAGTAGAGCCTGATCAGGTTGATTCTTCCAGTTCCATTCTTCTTTCTCAAGATTGCTTTGGCTATTTGAGATTTTTTGTATTTCCATACAAATTGTGAAATTATTTGTTCTAGCTCTGTGAAAAATACCATTGGTAGCTTGATAGGGATTGCATTGAATCTATAGATTGCTTTGGGTAGTAAACTCATTTTCACTATATTGATTCTTCTGATCCATGAACGTGGTATATTTCTCCATCTATTAGTGTCCTCTTTGATTTCTTTCACCAGTGTTTTATAGTTTTCTATATATAGGTCTTTAGTTTCTTTAGGTAGATATATTCCTTAGTATTTTATTCTTTTTGTTGCAATGGTGAACGGAATTGTTTCCTTAATTTCTCTTTATATTTTCTTATTATTAGTGTACAGGAATGCAAGGAATCTCTGGGTGTTGATTTTATATCCTGAAACTTTACTATATTCATTGATAAGTTCTAGTAATTTTCTGGTGGAGTCCTTAGGGTTTTCTATGTACAGGGTCATGTCATCTGCAAACAGTGAGAGTTTTACTTCTTCTTTTCCAATTTGGATTCCTTTTATTTCTATTTCTGATCTGATTGCTGTGGCCAAAACTTCCAAAACTATGTTGAATAGTAGTGGTGAGAGTGGGCACCCTTGTCTTGTTCCTGACTTTAGGGGAAATTCTTTCAATTTTTCTCCATTGAGGATAATGTTTCCTGTTATATAGCTTTTATTATGTTGAGGAACGTTCCTTCTATTCCTGCTTTCTGGAGAGTTTTTTTTTTTTTTTTTTTTTTTTTTTTTTTTTAATCATAAATAGATGTTGAATTTTATCAAAGGCTTTCTCTGGATCTGTTGAGATAATAGTATTGTTTTTATCTTTCAATTTGTTAATGTGGTGTATTACATTGATTGATTTGCGGATATTGAAGAATCCTTGCATCCCTGGGATAAAGCCCACTTGGTCATGATGTATCATCTTTTTAATATGTTGCTGGATTCTGTTTGCTAGAATTTTGTTAAGGATCCTTGCATCTATGTTCATTAGTGATATTGGCCTGTAGTTTTCTTTTTTTTTGTGGTATCTTTGTCTGGTTTTGGTATTAGGGTGATGGTGGCCTCCTGGAATGAGTTTGGAAGTTTACCTTCCTCTGCAATTTTCTGGAAGAGTTTGAGTAGGATAGGTGTTAGCTCTTCTCTAAATGTTTGGTAGAACTCAGCTGTGAAGCCGTCTGGCCTGGGCTTTTGTTTACTGTAAGATTTCTGATTACAGTTTCAATTTCCGTACTTGTGATGGGTCTGTTAAGATTTTCTATTTCTTCCTGGTCCATTTTTGGAAAGTTGTACTTTTCTAAGAATTTGTCCATTTCTTCCACGTTGTCCATTTTATTGGCATATGATTACTGATAGTAGTCTCTTAGGATCCTTTGTATTTCTGTGTTGTCTGTTGTGATCTCTCCATTTTCATTTCTAATTTTATTGATTTGATTTTTCTTTCTTTGTTTCTTGATGAGTCTGGCTAATGGTTTGTCAATTTTATCTATCCTTTCAAAGAACCAATTTTTGGCTTTGTTGATTTTTGCTATGGCCTCTTTTGTTTCTTTTGCATTTATTTCTGCCCTAAGTTTAAAGGTTTCTTTCCATCTACTAACCCTGGGGTTCTTCATTTCTCCCTTTTCTAGTTGCTTTAGGTGTAGAGTTAGGTTATTTATTTGACTTTTCTCTTGTTTCTTGAGGTATGCCTGTATTGCTATGAACCTTCCCCTTAGCACTGCTTTTACTGTGTCCCACAGGTTTTGGGTTGTTTTGTTTTCATTTTCATTCATTTGTATGCATATTTTGCTTTCTTTTTTGATTTCTTCTGTGATTTCTTGGTTATTCAGCAGTGTGTTGTGCAGCCTCCATATGTTGGAATTTTCAATAGTTTTTCTCCTGTAATTGATATCTAATCTTACTGCATTGTGGTCAGAAAAGATGCTTGGAATGATTTCAATTTTTTTTTTTTTTTTTTTTTTTATATATAGCAAGGCTAGATTTATGGCCCAGAATGTGATCTATCCTGGAGAAGGTTCCGTGTGCATTTGAAAAAAAGGTGAAATTCATTGTTTTGGGGTGAAATGTCCTATAGATATCAGTTAGTTCTAATTGGTCTATTGTATCATTTAAAGTTTGTGTTTCCTTGTTAATTTTCTGTTTAGTTGATCTATCCATAGGTGTGAGTGGGGTATTAAAGTCTCCCACTATTTTTGTGTTATTGTTAATTTCCCCTTTCATACTTGTTAGCATTTGTCTTACGTATTGTGGTGCTCTTATGTTGGGTGCATATATATTGATAATTGTTATATGTTCTTCTTAGATTGATCCTTTGATCATTATGTAGTATCTTTCTTTGTCTCTTTTCACAGCCTTTGTTTTAAAGTCTATTTTATCTGCTTTCTTTTGGTCTCTATTTGCGTGGAATATCTTCTTCCAGCCCTTCACTTTCAGCCTGTATTGAGGTGGGTCTCTTGTAGACACCTGTTTTGAGGTGGGTCTCTTGTAGACAACATATATAGGCGTCCTGTTTTTTTATCCATTCAGCCAGTCTTTGTCTTTTGGTTAGGGCATTCAAACTATTTATGTTTAAGATAATTATTGATAAGTATGATCCTGTTGCCATTTACTTTATTCTTTTGGGTTTGAGTTTATACATCCTTGTTGCATTTCCTGTCTAGAGAAGATCCCTTAGCATTTGTTGTAGAGCTGGTTTGGTGGTGCTAAATTCTCTCAGCTTTTGCTTGTCTGTAAAACTTTTGATTTCTCCTTCATATTTGAATTACATCCTTGCTGGGTACAGTAATCTGGGCTGTAGATTATTTTCTTTCATCACTTTAAGTATGTCCTGCCATTTCCTCCTGGCCTGAAGAGTTTCTATTGAAAGATCAACTGTTATCCTTATGGGAATCCCCTTGTGTGTTATTTGTTGTTTTTCCCTTGCTGCTTTTAATATTTGTTCTTTGTGTTTGATTTTTTTAAACTTGATTAATATGTGTCTTGGGGTGTTATGCCTTGGGTTTATCCTGTTTGGGACTCTCTGGGTTTCTTGGACTTGGGTGATTATTTCCTTCCCCATTTTAGAGAGCTTTTCAACTATTATCTCCTCAAGTATTTTCTCATGGTCTTTCTTTTTGTCTTCTCCTTCTGGGACTCCTATGATATGAATGTTGAGGCATTTATTATTGTTCTGGAGGTCTCTGAGATTGTCCTCATTTCTTTTAATTCGTTTTTCTTTTTTCCTCTCTGATTCATTTATTTCTACTATTCTATCTTCTACTTCACTAATCCTATCTTCTGCCTCCATTATTCTACTATTTGTTCCCTCCAGAGTGTTTTTCATCTCATTTATTGCATTATTCATTATATACTGATTCTTTTTTATTTCTTCTAGGTCCTTGTTAAACCTTTCTTGCATCTTCTCAATCCTTGTCTCCAGGCTATTTATCTGTGATTCCATTTTGACTTCAAGATTTTGGATCATTTTCAGTATCATTATTTGGAATTCTTTATCAGGTAGATTCCCTATCTCTTCCTCTTTTGTTTGGTTTGGTGGGCATTTATCCTGTTCCTTTATCTGCTGGGTATTCCTCTATCTCTTCATCCTGTTTATATTGCTGTGTTTGGGGTGGTCTTTCTGTATTCTGGCAGTTTGTGGAATTCTCTTTATTGTGGAGTTTCCTCACTGTGGGTGGGGTTGTATGGGTGACTTGTCAAGGTTTCCTGATTAGGGAAGCTTGTGTCAGTGTTCTGGTGGGTGGAGCTCGATTTCTTCTCTCTGGAGTGTAATGAAGTGCCCAGTAATGAGTTATGAGATGTCAGTGGATTTGGAGTGACTTTGGGCAGCCTGTATATTGAAGCTCAGGGCTGTGTTCCTGTGTTGCTGGAGAATTTGCGTGGTATGTCTCGCTCTGGAACTTATTGGCCCTTGGGTGGTGCTTGGTTTCAGTGTAGGTATAGAGGCATCTGATGAGCTCCTGTCAATTAATGTTCCCTTGAGTCAGTAGTTCTCTGGTGTTCTCAGGGTTTGGACTTAAGCCTCCTGCTTCTTGTTTTCAGTCTTATTTTTACAGTAGCCTCAAGACTTCTCCATCTATACAGCACCATTGATAAAACATCTAGGTTAAAGATGAAAAGTTTCTCCACAGTGAGGGACACCCGGAGAGGTTCCCAGAGTTACATGGAGAAGAGAAGAGGGAGGAGGGAGTTAGAGGTGACCCGAATGAGATGAGGTGGAATCCAAAGAGGAGAGAACAAGCTAGCCAGAAATCACTTTCTTATGTACGCTCCACACTCTGGGCCACTCAGAGATGTTCATGGAGTTATACAGAGAAGAGAAGAGGGAGGAAGGAGATAGTGGTGGCCAGGAGGATAAAGGGGGTAATCAAAAGGAGAGAGACAGATCCAGCCAGTAATCAGTTTCCTAAGTGTTCTCCACTGTCTGGAACACACAAAGAGATTCACAGAGTTGGGTAGAGAAGAGAAGGGGGAGGCAGGAGATGGTGACCTGGTGGAGAAAAAGGAGGGTCCAAAGGGGAAGAGAACAGTCAAGCCAAGTAAAAATGGGTACTGAAGATCAGGTTCTTAAAGGTACAAAATTGATAACAAATACCAAAAAGCAAACATTAAAAATCTAGAGTAGAGGTTGGATTTTCAAAAATACAATATTAATGAAAAAAAAGAAGAAGAAGAAAGAGTCAAAATAATAATAATAATAAATATATATATATATATATATATATATATATATATATATATAAAGTTTGCTTTAAAAAATCGGGTCTCTTTTTTTTTTGCAAAGTAATAATAGGTTATAAAAATGAAAAGTAAAGGAGTAATAGAGGACTTAAAAATAAAAAAAAATAAAAAGGATAGTAAAAATAGTAAAAATATATCTAGGACTTTGGTGTTGTTGTGGGTAGTGTGGGGTCAGTTCATTTCAGCTAGTTCCTTGGTCTGGCTTATATTTCTCAAGATCTATAGGCCCCTTCCTATGTAGTCGGTACTAACTACAGGGTTTTAATCTATTGCACCTGTCATTTCCAAGATGGTTCCCTCCGTTTTAGCTGCTTCTGTTTGCTGGTCTCTTCAGTGTCTGATTTCCACTCTGACACAAAGGGGCAGTGGTGGACACTTTTTTAGGCTCACTTGTTCAGTTGCGCTGTGGGGAGGGAGGGACACTGCAAACAAATAACACTGGAGTGTGCTTGCAGTGTCTCAGTCACACTGGGCCTGCTACCGCTCACGGCACATATGCCCTTGCTGCCCACACTGCTCAGGCTCTAGGTTGCTCCACCGGACCGTCCTAGGCTGGCCCTGGGCTGCATGCACCTCCCAGGTCTAAGCCGCTCAGATTCAGGCACTTGGGTAGTCCTCAGAGGCGCAGACTCGGTTAGGTCTGTGTTTTGTGCTCTTCCCAGGTCTGAGCAGCTCAGGTGATGAGGTGTTTGGTGAGCACAGTTGCTGCGACTTATCGCCTCCCCAGTCCCTGCCACTCAGTTTTCTGGGTGTACAACTGGTGTGCCTTCCAGAACCCCCAAGAAGTCTTAGCAAAGAAACCTGCTTGCAGTTTGGTAGATAATGCCTCTTTAGGGCTGCGATTGCCTGCTTCTGGCTCTCGCTGCCTTCACCGGAGGGGGATGGTCTGCAGCCAGCTATCTCTGTTCAGTCCTTTGTTTTGTGAGCAGGCCTGATGGTGACTTAGGTTAAGCTTTTCACGTGGTAGCTATCCCACAGTCTGGTTTGCTATCCCAAGTTAGTTGGCTCAGATTGCCCTCAGGGCATTCAGGCCCTGTCCTTACTCTAAGCAATGCAGCCCGCGCCTCCCTGCCCAGCCCCCACTTGCTAGTGGCGGCTGCAGGTGTCTGGGCTGCTTCTCCACTGGGGGAGTTACTGTTGGGCACGTAAACTGTGGGGTTTAATTATTTATTTATTTTTTCCTCCCTCTTATGTTGCCCTCTGTGCTTCCAAGGCTAGCCACAGACTTGGCAGTGAGAGTGTTTCCTGGTGTTTGGGAACTTCTATCTTTTTAAGACTCCCTTCCCTGGATGGAGCTCCATTCCTACCTCATCTCTCTTTTTGTCTTTTATATTTTTTCCTACCTCCTTTTGAAGACAATGGGCTACTTTTCTGGGTGCCTGATGTCCTCTGCCAGCATTCAGAAATGGTTTTGTGGGATTTACTCAGCATTTAAATGTTCTTTTGATGAATTTGTTAGGGAGAAAGTGGTCTCCCCGTCCTATTCCTCTTCCATCTTAGGACCACCTCCTGCTGATTCTTTTTAGGTCATAGCTTAGATGATCATAGGTGCACAGTTTATTCCTGGACTTTCCATCTTATTCCAATCAACTATATTTCTCTTTCTGTGACAGTGTCATATTGTTTTGATGATTGTAGCTTTGGAAAGCCTGATTCTCGCAACTACATTTTTATTTTTCAAGATTGCTTTGGCAATTCAATGTCTTTTGTGCTTTCATAGAAATTTAAGAAACAAACAAACAAACAAAAACACAATTTATAGCGGTGTGGAAAATGCTATTGATAATCTTATAGGAATTGCATTGAATCTATTGATTGCCTTTGGTAGTATAGTCGTTTTGAATGGATTGAGTCTTCCAATCCAGGAACATGGTATATCTTTCCATATGTTTGTGTTATCTTTGATTTCTTTCATCAGTGTCTTTCAGTTTTGGAGTACAGATATTTTGCCTCCTTAAGTAGGTTTATTCCCAGGTAGTTTATTCTCTTTGATGCAATAGTAAATGATGTTGTTTCTGCAATTATCTTTCAGATCTTTCATTGTTAGTGTATAGAACCAATTGCTGTGTTAAATTTGTATCCTGAAACTTCACTGAATTCATTAATGACCTCTATTAGTTTTCTGGTAATGTTTTTAGGATTTTCCATGTATAGTATCAGGTCATTTGCAAACAATTATACTTTCACTTCTTTTTCAATTTGGATTCCTTTTGTTTCTTTTTCTTCTCTGCTATTGCTAGAATGATGGATTTGTTTTTTAAAGAGTCCACATATAAGTGAAATCATACAGTATTTGTCTTTCTTTGTCTGAGTTATTTCTCTCAGCATAATACCCTTAGAGTTCATCCATACTGTCACCAATGAGGGTTTCCTTCATTTTATGGCTGAAAAATATTCATCTATGTCCATATCTAATATCTCCCATACTCATCTGTTTCTTCTGTATTTTCTTTATCCATCCATCCCTTAATAGTCCCTTAAATCTTTCCATGTTTTGGCTATTTTACATAACACTGCAATGAACACAGGGCACAGATATCTCTCCTTGACAGTAATTTTGTTTCCTTTGGAAACATACCCAGAAGTGAAATTGCTGTCATATGGTGGTTCTGTTTTTAACTTTTTGAGTCATTTCTACACTGTTTTTTAAGGTCATTTGAACATTTAATTGGATTATTGCTATTTTTTGCTGTTGAGCTATACAAGTCCTTTATATATTTTGGATATTAACTCCTTAATAGATATTTGGTTTGAAATTTTTTGCTTCATTTCACTCATCCTGATTATGTTGATTCTTTTTTTTTTTTTTTTTTATCCTTTTTGAGAACAATGACAGTCATGTCAAGAACTATAATGGTCTTCTATTTCAACAATCTGTCTGAAGCTTAGCTGCCAACTAAATCTAAAATATAGCTTTGTCCATTTTAAACAGCATCAGAGATTGAGAATTTAACTACTTTTATGAGATTGTCCATCTCACTTTTGGAAAACTGAGACTGCCTACTTTATCATTAACTTTGTATTCATTAGGTGAAAGTCTTTTGGGGAAAATCTGGAAATAAAATCTAATATCTTTCAGACTTTACAAATTTCGAAGGCATTAATCTATTGACATGCTTTCCTCTTCTGACAAGTATCTTATCCTCCAACTAATCTTTGTACAAATGTGGCTTTTATTCTCATCATCTTCTTAGTGTCTTTTGAGTGTACCCTAGTTTACCTCTTTTTGAAGTGTGTAGCTTCAGTGTTGTTTTCTAAAGTGGCATAATAGAATGTAATTATTATTTATCTTGATTTGGAAAAAATATTCTGCTATCGCAGCCAAGAATTGCATTAGTTCCTTTGGCAATAAATATTCATTCTTGATTTATATTAAGCTCTCTGTCACTTAATCCTCCTAGGACATTTTAATTTATACTCATAATAAGTTATAACTCTGAAAGCTGTAAGTTTAGTGATTTTGGAATAAAGGAAGTGGTTTTACTTTTTTCCTAATCAAATTTCATCTTACAAGTGCATTGTTCCACTTTGGAGGATCTTTTTGAATCCTGATTCCACCATTTTTCAGGAATTAATAGCTTTACAACTGAGCTTAAATAGCTAGTAATATTCTTTTAAGGATTATTCTTTCAAAGATTGACTTCTGAAAATATAAAGAAACTATGAGATGGTTCATCATAGAGGCTAAAGGAGCAGATTTGGGTAGCAGCCAGACCTAATTTCAAGCCACTTTCTAGCTGTATTCAGTCACTTATTTAGTTAACAGATGTGACACACCATCCTAGGCAATTAAGATACATCAACAAATAAAATAGACAAAAATACTTGTTCTTAAAGAGCTTAAAGTTTAGCAGGAGAAGAAACCTTGGAAAAACAATATAAATTTTCAAAACCTGTTTTTTTTTCTTTTTCCAGCTGAAAAGGGCAGATAAATGTGCAACCATTCATAAGATGGTATATTTGTTAGTGTTCACCAGAGAAATAGAACCAAGAGAAATAGAACTAATAGAATGTGTAAATAATTTAGAAATATATGTACATAAATATATCTAGGAGATATATATATATATATGTAATGATATGTATATATCTAATATATGTATATATCTAAGGAAATAGCTCATGTGATTACAGAGGTTGAAAAGTTTCTAGATCAGCAGTCAGCAAGCTGAAGACCCAGAAGTGTTGATAATTTACTTCCCCTCCAAATGCTAACAGGTTCAAAATCCAGGAAGAGCCAACGTTTCAGTTTTAATTAGAAATCAGGGAAAACACTGATGTCCCACTTTGAAGGTAGTCAGGCAAAAGTAATTTTCTCTTACTTGGGGAAATGTCAGCTTTTTGTTCTATTTAGGCTTTCAGCTGACTGGATAGGGCAAATCCACACTAAGGAGACTTACTTACTGTTTTACTTAGTCTAACAATTTAAATGCTAGTATCCAAACACATTGTAGACAGAAATATCTGCAATAGTGTGTCAGCAAATATCTGGGCTCCTCTGGTCCTGTCAAGTTTCCCATAAAATTAACTATAACAAGTGGTGATGAGGATTACAGGAATTACTGTACATATAGGGTTTAGCATATTGAGTTCTCAAGAGTGATAGTTATTATGTACATGATGTATTTTTTCAAACCATCTCTTCAATATTAATAATTGAACCAAAGCTTCCTATTACTGACACAGTAGTTTTGGCAGTCTACTGGAGTGAGTCTCCATTTTCTCTTTGGTATTGGAAAGCAATTAAGTTCATGTAGCATATGGTTGCTAATAGTTATTTCTTTGCTAGTGTGCATTTCAAGGATCTGTGAAAACCTATTCTCTGTCTTACATGTGTGAAACAGGAAATCAACTACAGACACCTTGCTGCCATCTGGATGAGTCTACAGTAATGAAATAATAATGAAAGTGTCTGGTTCTTTTAAAATATTTGGCAGTACTTCCTTTTTCAAGAAAATATAAGATTTGGAAAGATTTAAAAAAGACTGAAAAAGAGGAGTTGTAGTTTTTGTTTGTTTGTTTGTTTTTTAATACCTCTCCTTTGAACTCACTGCAGGAGTAGTTTACTTACAGCTAGCTCAATAATTAACTATCATTTCAGGGTAAGATTGACTCATAATACTGCCAAATAATTCATACACGTAAAAATGGCAATTGTCTCATTTACTTGTTACACTAACACTTGTCAAATTCAGCAGCAGCTTTCAGCCCTGTTAAATGTTGTTTAAAGGTGAGGGATCTAAAATGAAATGGAAGCACTTTGCATTTTATAATAAATCAAATACGAATTTAATATTTTACTCAAAGTCAGCATGGTTAGTAAGGCCTTAAAGTGAAAAACGACAGATTTTATGCTTTGAATGTAATGAGGGTTTAATTGAGATTCTGATTACCTTTTAAAGGTTGAGATCTAATGATTTTTAGGAATTACATTGGAGAAAAATATTTTTAAATAAATTACATTAAACTGCATTGATAAATACTGAAAATATTTTAAAGAAAAATTACCTATAAAGGGAAAATGTATATTTCCAAATCATTGACTTTGTATTTTAATTTTTGCTACTATGGAAAATTTCAACATACTAAGGATAGAAAGACGAGTTACCTCATATTTCCGCTGGGAATACCAAAATTAAAAAGCATATTAAAATATTTTGTAATATTTGCCTTATATATTTTTTGAAATTCAATTTTAAACTTTTGTGTATAATTTTAAGGCACATTTTAATTAGCTATGAAAGAAATTATTCCTTTTCTCAATGGAAATTTAAAAGTAGAAAATATATATTTTTTCCTTTTTTCCCTAGAAACAGATATAAAGTCACCAAAGTTGAGGAATATATAAAAATTGATAGACTTTACTGCCATTTTTTATGATTGCTGAGGAATTAAACTGTTTCTATAATTCTCTAGAAGTTTTCTCTTCTTACCCATAAATGTACATTCTTCCCAAATAGGTGAATATGTGATAAAAATCTTAATAAGCAGAAGCAAGATATAATATTATTCTAGGAAAGAACTTGCAAAAATCCTCCAAGACACCCCTGTGTACAAAATGCAGGTGACATCTAGCTGACTGTGAAGTTGGGAGACTTTATGGCCTTTAGTAGAGGGTGAGGCAACAGCATTAGGGCCAGTGGTCTTATGCACACATCACAGCTTAGTTAATCAAGAGTGTCTATATGTGTAATACAATTATAATAATGTCTACCTCACAGAATTGTTTCCAGGATTAGCTACACAGGTAATTCTCAAAATTCTCCAAGCGAGACTTCAGCAATACATGAACTGTGAACTTCTGATGTTCAAGCTGGTTTTAGAAAAGGCAGAGGCACCAGAGATCAGATAGCCAACATCCGTTGGATCATGGAAAAAGCAAGAGAGTTCCAGAAAAACATCTATTTCTGCTTTATTGACTATGCCAAAGCCTTTGATTGTGTGGATCACAATAAACTGTGGAAAATTCTGAAAGAGATGGGAATACCAGACCACTTGACCTGCCTCTTGAGAAACCTGTATGCAGGTCAGGAAGCAACAGTTAGAACTGGACATGGAACAACAGACTGGTTCCAAATAGGAAGAGGAGCTCGTCAAGGCTGTATATTGTCACCCTGCTTATTTAACTTCTATGCAGAGTACATCATGAGAAATGCTGGGCTGGAAGAAGCACAAGCTGGAATCAAGATTGCCGGGAGAAATATCAATAAACTCAGATATGCAGATGACACCACCCTTATGGCAGAAAGTGAAGAGGAACTAAAAAGCCTCTTGATAAAAGTGAAAGAGGAGAGTGAAAAAGTTGGCCTAAAGCTCAACATTCAGAAGACAAAGATCATGGCATCTGGTCCCGTCACTTAATGGGAAATAGATGGGGAAACAGTGGAAACAGTGTCAGACTTTATCTTTTTGGCCTCCAAAATCACTGCAGATGGTGATTGCAGCCATGAAATTAAAAGACGCTTACTCCTTGGAAGGAAAGTTATGACCAACCTAGATAGCATATTGAAAAGCAGAGACATTACTTTGCCAACAAAGGTTCGTCTAGTCAAGGCTATGGTTTTTCCTCTGGTCATGTATGGATGTGAGGGTTGGACTGTGAAGAAGGCTGAGCACTGAAGAATTGATGCTTTTGAACTGTGGTGTTGGAGAAGACCCTTGAGAGTCCCTTGGACTGCAGGGAGATCCAACCAGTCCATTCTGAAGGAGATCAGCCCTGGGATTTCTTCCTTCTTGGAAGGAATGATGCTAAAGTTGAAACTCCAGTACTTTGGCCACCTCATGCGAAGAGTTGACTAATTGGAAAAGACTCTGATGTTGGGAGGGATTGGGGGCAGGAGGAAAAGGGGAAGACAGAGGATGAGACAGCTGGATGGTATCACCGACTCGATGGACGTGAGTCTGAATGAGATCTGGGAGATGGTGATGGACAGGGAGGCCTGGCGAGCTGCAATTCATGGGGTCGCAAAGAGTTGGACACAACTGAGGGACTGAACTGAACTGAACTGAACTGAACACAGGTAAAGATTTGTTTTGAGTACTCAGTAATGACAGCTAGTTGATGTTGTTTTTGAAACAATGTAGAAAGATCCTTCATGATGTTTGGAAAATATGGAGATGTCATATAAAATCTCTCCTGACCATTCACTGCCTGTGCGCCTTTGGGAAAATTCCTCAGTCTCATAAACTCCCAGTGTCCTTGGCTGGTAACTGAGCCTATTTGTATTTACTCACACAGCATTGCTTTGGGATTTAGAGTTTTAGCACTTTATTGGAGTGAGCTCAAACTCTAGATTTAGATAGACTGGTTCCAAATAGGAAAAGGAGTTCGTCAAGGCTGTATATTGTCACCCTGTTTTTTTAACTTATATGCAGAGTACATCATGAGAAACGCTGGACTGGAAGAAACACAGGATGGAATCAAGATTGCCGGGAGAATATCAATAACCTCAGATATGCAGATAACACCACCCTTATGGCAGAAAGTGAAGAGGAAGGAATGATGCTATTCCTTCAGACTGATCTGATCTGATCTGAATGTTGCTGTCTGTATGCTGTGAAAGACTGAGGGCAGAAGGAGAAGAGGATGTTAGAGAATGAGATAGCTGGATGGCATCAGTGATGCAATGGACATGAACTTGGGCAAACTCCAGGAGTCGGTGAGGAACAGGGAGAACTGGCTTGCTGCTGTCCATGGGGTTGCAAAGAGTCAGACACATTTGGATGACTTAACAACCACCACCACAACAACAATATTGTTGGCATATAGCAGATTGTTAAGAACTTATTATTGAAAGTCTATTCCTGAAATCTGCTTAATTGACCAGATTCCAGCTCTCAAGGTATATTTAAAGTTTAGTGTTATGTGGTTGAGTCTTCTTGGCATTTTTTCCATTATTTTGATAAAAATATAAAGGGTAGACATACCAAACTTAGATAAGAAATTTAAATTTATTTTTTATAGTGAATATAGACTTTATTGTATTATAATCATCAAATTAACTAAGAAACTAGATCTTAATTTTTCCCATCACAAAGGAGAAATGATAATTATGTGACATGATAGAGGAGCTAACTTATCTGTACAATGGAGATCATATTAGAATATACAAAATATCATTTTGCAGTACACCCAAAATTTGCATAGTGTATCTGTCAATATTTAATATATTTCAATAAAAATAAAACAGATTTTCAAACTAAAAAAGATAGGCAATGTGTGTATATCCACATGTGTCTTCTTATATGTAGATACTTTTTAATAAATATGTACTAAAGTACTACATGATTGCTGCTTGCTTGAATCTTCAGTGGCTGACCACAGATGCAGAGGGCTGACATTAAAGTTATATGTGAATTTTGAACTGGGTGGAAGGTTGCCATTATTAACCACCAGATTGTTCTAGGGCCACCTGTAAATTGCAAATATCTAAATAAGGAATGAGATGTGTATCTGTGCACATATCATCCAAGATTAAAAATTGTCTGTAAAGATCAGAAAATCTATCCCTGCTAATTTGAAATGACAAATGCTTTGCCAATGGCATTAGTATTGAATCCCATATTGCTTATCGGGGCAGTTATGACAGAGGTCCTTTTTATCAGTAAGCTATAGTTATTGAGAGAAAAGGCTTCCCAGCAGTCAAATGATCTTTTTAGTCTAGACTACAGACCCTACAGCAGTGGTGGTCATGGAGGATGCTGATTGAGACGCCTTATCCAGAAACCTGCATGCCAGTTGTCCCTAACATTTTTGACACCAGGCACTGGTTTCATAGAAGACAATTTTTCCATGGACCAAAGTGGGGAATGCAGAACCCTTAATTTAGAGTAGAAATTTCTCAGTAACTAAAACTACAGGTTAAAACCAAAATAAATAAATAATAATAGAAAAAAACCTGATTAATACAGTAGATTTGAAAATGAAAGTGAAAGTCGCTCAGTTGTATCTGACTCTTTGTAACCCCCTGGACTTTAAAGTTCATAGAATTTTCCAGGCCAGAATACTGGAGTGGGTAACCTTTCCCTTCTCTAGGGGATCGAGCCCAGGTCTCCTGCACTGCAGATGGATTCTTTATCAGCTGAGCCACAAGGGAAACCTATGATTCTAATTTCCATAAGGGCTTCCCTGGCTATTGTGACTGGCTAGTGAAAATAGTAATGCATTTTATTTTAGTCTAATTAATTTAGGTGTGAGTATAGGTTAAGGAATATAAGGGTTGCTCTTTATTCAAACTGGTCAGATCACATCAGAAATTTCGTGCTTTTATCAAGATTCCATATTTTACACAGACATTAAAAAATAAGGTAGGATGTCTCAGTTATGGAACTATATTGACATTTTGGATCAGATGATTTTTTGGTTGATGTTCTGTACGTTGTAGATATTTAGCAGCATCTCTGACTTCTACCCACTAGACGCCAATAGAATTTCTATGCAAAGCCTTCTACTTGTGTTTAACCCTCTTGTCTTTTCCTTAATTGAATGGGAACTATCACTCACTAATATACGACTTTCTAGACTTGAACATTATTGGGTACTTCTTGGCTGTAAAGGCCACCAGAGACTAAACACCTTACTGAGGATATTTGAGTGTGACAAAGCTGACTTTTCTTCAATGTGGCGATCTATTGACATTTTTCAAATCATTATAATCTCTGCTACCAAATTTATCTTTGAATGAGAAGCACTTATTCATTCAACATACCTTCTGTACAGAAGTTTTTAATGTGGGGATTGATTTGAAATTCATGATATTTTTCCAAGGATGAGCAAAAAATAAATTCTAAAATATTTATAAATTTTTAATTATCTAAGGAAGTCAGAGAAGGCTTAAGAAGATCCATGTGGGTATTGATAGGCTTATTTTGGTGATTTAGGTGTATAGTTTTACTCTTCATCTTTTAAGTAGAGTAACCAGATTTAGTAAGTTAAAGTATAGGATACACAGTTAAAGATGAACTTCATATAAATAAAGAATAAATTTTAATTTAAATACATCTCAAAGACTTTACATGTATAATAAGATATTATTTGCTGTTTATCTGAAATTTAAATTTAACTGGACATCCTATATTTTGTCTGTCAACCCTAGTTACAATGGGAACATACATGGATTAATACTGAAGTTAATGTAGCTTAAATTCTGGAGGCTCCTCACTCAAAGGTATTTTTTCATCTAATGTTGTATTTGTAATTTATGGTTTTCTCTTTAAACAGCATTCTCCTTAATCATATAAACCTTAGGCTTCACAAAACCTTGATCTGTCCCTGCAGGGTAGTAATATGAAGAGACAATGTAGATAAGGTGAAGGAAGAAGTGAATTTAGTAGGTGTGAGAAAATGGATGATGTCCTTGTCACATTTGGAAATTATTTTCTGGGAGATAATTAAGCAATCACTGGGGTACCAAGAAATCTTTGTAGTTGAAACTTCAGTGTTACTATATAAGCAAGAGATAGAGAAATACATTTTACACTGTGTTTGTATGAATTCCGAATGAGTAAATCATCGGAGAAATTTAGTATAATTTCCTTTTCCATAGATACAATGAGCAAAAAACCATCAATTTCTTTTTCATTCACCAAACATTCATATCTTTAGGTCTTGTACATTTTCATGTTTAAAGGAAATTGTGAAATAAAAATAAGAAAAATGAAAGAGAGTGGTCCTTAGAGGAGCATATCTGGCTTGGTGATAAGGTGTATCTGTGAGAAAGGCAGAACTCTATTTTTGTCTCTCTTGGTGTAATGTGCTGCTTTTTGTGACAAACCATAGAAAAAATTACAGAACTCTATTGTGTTTAAGTGACCACGAGGGTGATACTCCTATTTAATCACTCCAGACATTGCATGGTTCTCAGAGTCCACAGTTTAGGGATACTGAAGAGTTCTTGACTGCGTTTTCAGATCGGATTTGTGGCTTCAGGGAGGACACAAACGGTATAGAAAGCCTCCACTCAGTGGCTGATATCCATTAATGAATAGTGTAAGAAGTTCTCCACTCCTCTTTACTGAAAAAATTACTTCAGTAAATATTGGTTGTGTGTCTCCTGCATGCCTGGCACTGTGCTAGGAATAGAGTTACTTTGAGATTCCAGTATTCAACAGTGAACTGATTGATGAGAAAGCAAATGCTTTTAAAGTGCTTGAAAGTGAAAGTGAAGTCACTCAGTCATGTCTGACTCTTTGCAACCCCATGGACTGTAGCCTACCAGCTCCTAGGTCCATGGGATTTCCCAGGCAAGAGTACTGTAGTGGGTTGCCATTTCCTCCACCAGGGTAGCTTCCCAACCCAGGGATCAAACCCAGGTGTCCCAGCATTGTAGGCAGACACTTTACCATCTGAGCTACCAGGGAAGCCAAAGTACTTAGGCTTTTAGAGTACTTTTTAAAGTACTTAGGCTTTTAGATTAGATAAGTGAACTGCACATATTTGGAAAAGTAGAGCTCACTCTACAGTATGAGTACTTTGGTACTGGGTGATTGTTCTTGATTTTTTACTCCTTTTCTTGTGCCATGTTCATGCCTCTCACTCGTATGTGTGAAATACATACCACAGCCTCATTACCTGGACTTGACCATATGACCTGCTTTGGCCACTGATTGTCAATAGGTATGACACAGCAGAGGCTTCAAATGTGTTTATGAGGTTTAGCTTACCTTCTTGTACTACTTTGAATCCCCACATGCACCCAGTAACCACTGGTCATGGGAGACTGATGAAAACACACGAGAGAAAATCAATGGTTGTGGTTGTAAACCACTGAGACTTAGGTTTATTTTATCTGCAGCACTACAATAGTAACAGTAGATTAATATAGGCAGTAAGGAAATGGCAACCCACTCCAGTGTTCTTGCCTGGAGAATCCCAGGGATAGGGGAGCCTGGTGGGCTGCCGTCTATGGGGTCGCACAGAGTCAGACACGACTGAAGTGACTTAGCAGCAGCAGCAAGACAAATATACACCAAATAAAACATAAGGTAGGTTGAAATACTTTCACAAAGATACTTAGAATGCAATATGATTTTCAGTGGTGGTAACTCATACCTTTGACTGGTATCAGCAATTGTTTGGGAGAATCAGTGTTTGAGCCAGGTCTTGAACAATTGTAACAGGCAAAAATATCATGGGAATTAATGAGTCGTCCAAATAATCTGTGTCTGTGAGTGGTACAAAATGGGTTCATCTATCAAAGATCTTTGTGTCCTGGGAAACTGAATATGGCGTGACATCCCAGGGAGGCTGCAAAATGTGTCTGAGAATGTTATGAGTCCCTATTTGTCTCAAGCCTCCGAAGCTATCCCAGCATCTCGCCAAGATTTTCCTTTTATTCATGGATGGGAGCTAACAAGAAGTGACAAATAGCCAAGTGCTGTTTGCTCATGCACCCTGAGGATCTGCAGCCAGAAGACAGAACAGCCAAAGGCTTCTGAGGCCCATTCTGCTCCTTGTGGAGAACTACCAGTTCTCTGAGATTCAACTGAAATTCCATGGAAAGATTCCATGTTTCCAACATGTTGTATCTTCTTCATATCGTTTCTTTATTCTCCACAGGGACTTTTTTTTTTTCTTCAATAACTTTTATTTATTTACTTTTTTCATACATGATATTGCACATGTTTCAATGTCATTCTCCCAAATTGATATAATTGTTACCATTTTCATTTTACTAGTGATGGAACTGAAGACCAAAGAAGTTAAATGACACATCACACATCAACTTAATGACTTACATTCATATCTTTAACTACCCAGTCTTTAATTGGAACCTGGTCTTATTCAAGATCCTTATGGAACTTGCCTAGAAGCAACTCCAAAGTATACAGGATGTTTGCAATCACCTTTACACATAAAATTGCAATTATATAAGCTAGATTTTTTTTTAGTAAACCCAGAATTACCAAGGGAAGCTCTGGAAAGGAGTGGAGTAATATTATCCCCAACTAATCTGTGCTCACTGGTTTTGCTTCTAAAAATTCTAGCCATCATAGGTCTCAATTCACCTATTAAATTATTGGAACTTGGCTTAAGATTTGATTAGTTTTCAAATCATTTTTACAATTAGAGAGTAAAGAAAATTATTCACCAATTGATCTGATGACTCATTCTTCCCCAGAATCTTTAATTTGCTCTATTTATTTCCTCCCGGTCACAGTGCAAAAGTTTCATTCATCATATTCTGTAAGGTTTTATTCATCTTTGCCTCACAAATAATATTTCTACTTGTGCAGGCTGCTGTAAGCATTATCTGTTAAAGCATATCTATTAGGCACCTTAAAATTGGAATTCAGAGCCTGGAAGCAGGGGGGTCCTTTATAGATAGCCTGGGATTTGATATTAGTTTTTCCTTAGGATTCAACAAACTTTGAATCTTGTGACCTTGATTTAGCATTTAAATATTAAATATTATATAAATATTTACTGAGCTCCCACAAAGTGCTAAGCCTTCAGGATGCTGTATACATTCCTTCCTTTTTTTTTTTTTGGATTAAGTTTTTACCTGATTTAATTTTTCTTTTTTATATTTACTGAAGTACCAGCAATATTGCTACAGATATACTCATAGATCCACTTAACACACAACATAATCAAGTAACAAAGGAAAAGAAAAACACACACACACATGCACACAACCATGAATGTTCTGTACAAATGTTGACTTGTGCATTGATTCAATACAATCAACAGCTCACATTTTTCCTTGTATTGGGAAGACTATAGAGTGATGATACATTGGTGTCCAACTTTATTCTAGATGATTCATAATGGCAATTGAGACTCCACAGCTTTCCTATTATTATGCTAATCATAACAACGTCTAACTTGAAAACAAATTATGAAGGAATTAGTAAATAGAAATTATTGTTTTCTTTAAAATGTTCTTTCTCTTTGTAGACAAGTTAAGCCATTTACCTTCAGCAGCTCTTTTGTGAAAGTGTCTTGGTTGTCCCAGGCCTGCATTTAATGTCAGATCAACAATAGGCAATAATAAAGTCATTAGAACTGAACATCTCCAACTCAACAATGTGGCCTGGAGAGGTCCCAAAATTTTCATTGTTATTACTATTTGGCTAAACTCAGGTCAGTAGTCATTCTTTTTTTGTTTCTAGAAGAGGCTGTTATAGAAATTTAAATCTAAGCACTTAAACATTAAAAAAAAAAAAAAGCCTCCATCTCTACCTGGGTGACAAGAGAAACAAGAGTCCAGTTTGCAGAGAAAGAAAGCAAGGAAAGAATTCAGCAGAAAGCAAATGGAACGGAATTTAGAGACGGGGAGCCAGCCTATGTCCCTGGTTCTGTTGTTCTTGAGGTTCAGATGTGTTCTGAGACTGTGTAATAAAATTCTGTGCCATGATACTGAATTTCCACTTCTGAGTTTAAGTTACTTTGAATGACCTTTTAGTACATACTTCTAACCAAAGAGTTTGGGGGAGGAAATTGAACATCTTCCAAAATTTAGAGCACTTGGAGAGTGTAACATGTCACTCATTCTAGGTCCTGATCTCTTGAAGAGGGGAAATTTAATATGGGCAGTAGTACCCTGCTGTGGGAAGCCCACTGTCAATAATTTTAGTTCTTCAGTTCTGTAAGTAAATAATTAGTTTATACCTTCACAAATATAAGCGCTTTTAAATCCCTACTTCTAAAAGAGAAGATTCAGTCTTAATAAGATGTTTTCTGGAAGTAAAATAATCTGAACATAATTTTAGTAATCATAATAGTTCTGTCTGTTGTAAAATCTTAAGGAGTTCTCACTTCCCAAAGCACCAGTGGCCTTCCTTAGTCAAATGCACTGCTTGCTTCCTGCCCATCTGGCAGTGGCTGTTTTGGGGACATGACACAACAGGGCCAGTGACAAGGCTCAGGCAGCTTTTTCTTAATCATATTTATTTGGTCAAATCTTGAAGGTTGAGTAAAATTTTTGTATAATCATTATTTTAAGTTGATTCTCAACCATTTGCATTTCCAGCCCAAAGATTTTCTTAACACTTCCCTTTGAAGGCAAGGAATGAGCGGAAACTGTAGTGGTCACAGTGGTCAGGCTTCAGTTGTTCCTGCTCTGCCTAGCGCTGCAGGTGGCCAGTCCATGTTGGGCATTTTGGCCAAAGACAGCTTCCAGGGTTCCCTAGCCCCACCTGCCATCATCTGCACTGAGATCAGAGCATGATGACACTTCACACCCTAGTGGACTCAACAGCAGATGTCTTGTCTGGATGCCCCTTGTCCCCATAATTTCCCCTCGCTCAGCACTGGTCAAGGAACTTTAACCTTTTAGAGGAATGAGATCAGTCATGGAACAATTTTATTAGAGAATAAAAGAAAAAGTAAAATCAGAGCAAAACTGAACATGTTTTGAGAGAAAATAATTTCTCTGCCTAAGCCATTTTCAACAGATTCTGTAAAGACAGCTCAAATGTTTTTACTAACATGCTTTGCAAGAATTGAAGGAGGAGGTGAGAGCTATTTCTTGATGTTTTATGAGTCTTCCTCTTGGTTCAAAATCTTTTTCTAAATTGCCTGTGGCAGTGCTCTTAGAAAAATGGTTATTACAAGATGATTTTGAATCAGGGAATCATATGCTTTGGTTTCCTAATTTCTTCTCTGAGCCTTCAAATCATTCTGGAATTAAGATAATAATATTAATACAGTTCTGAGCTACTTTGGGACAAATTTTCTTTTTTTTTTTTTGTATTTTGTCTCAAAGATTCACTTTTATTTATTAAGTTCTTATTAGGTGACAGGTACTTTTCTAGATGCTGGGGATAAAGTAGTGAACAAAGATAAACAACAATTTTGTAATGCTGCATTTCTGAAAGATATTTGTTTTTCTGTATCTTTCAGATTATGTATTATATATATGAAGTTTTTCACAAAATTACAATTGACAAGTGTGATAAAGTGATTGCATGGCTAAATTTGGTGGCAAAAATAAAATCCGAAAGAAGAGAAGGAACTAGCCTGATAAGACCTTAGGCAAGAGCATTCCAGGAAGAGGAAACAGCTAGGGCCAGGCACTAAAGCAAAAATAAACTGGTTGTGTTTAAGGAATAGTAAGAGACTGGAGCACAGTAGGGGAAATAGAAGCATGGAGTGAGATAAGCTGGACAGGAAGGCAGGGTACAATTTGCATAGGATGGACTAATCAGGTGAATAAATTTAGATTTTGTTCTGGTGCAATGGTAATTCTTTAAAGAGTTCTGATTGGGATGCTGATATAACTAGAATGAAATTAATATATTTTAAAATCACTCTTCTCCTTTGGCAGGTGGATTATAGGGAAGCAAGCCACTGAACATAGAAACCAGTTAGGAGGATCTTTTAATGATTTACTCAATATTTGTGGGAAACAAAAGGTGTACACATGGGATGTGGATATGCCTTTGAAGTTGAATTGACAGGATTTGTCAGTATATTCAGTCCAGTTCATTTCAGTTGCTCAGTCATGTCTGACTCTTTGCGACCCCATGGACTGCAGCATTCCAGGCTTTTATATGGTTGCATATGTGTGTATGGGCAAATGCTGATGCACACACATGTGAGAGTATGCACACTTAGGAATGTACACAGTTAAAAGTTGTTGTTCAGTCACTAAGTCATGTTTGACTCTGCAACCCCATTGACTGCATCATGCCAGGCTCCTCAGTCCTCCACTATCTCTGAGTTTGCTCAAATTCATGTCCATTGAGTTGGTGATGTTATCTAACCATCTCATCCTCTACTGCCCCCTTCTCCTCTTGCCTTCAATCATACTCAGCATCAGGGTATTTTCCAGTGAGTCAACCCTTTGCATTAGGTGGCCAAAGTATTGGAGCTTCAGCTTCAGCATCAGTCCTTCAAATGAGTTTTGAGAACTGATTTCTTTTAGGATTGACTGGTTTAAACCCCTTTCAGTCCAAGGGACTCTCAAGAGTCTTCTCCAGCACCATAGTTTGAAAGCATCAGTTCTTTGGCTCTCAGTCTTCTTTATGGTCCAACTGTCACATCCATACATAACTACTGGAAAAAACATACCTTTGACTAGATGGACCATTGTTGGCAAAGTGATGTCCCTGCTTTTAACATGCTGCCTAGGTTTGTCACAACTTTCCTTCCAAGGAGCAAGCGTCTTTCAATTTCATGGCTGCAGTCACATCCACAGTGATTTTGGGGCCTAAGAAAATAAAATATGTTACTGTTTTCACTTTTCCCCATTCTGTTTGCCATGAAGTGATGGGACAAGATGCCATGATCCTAGTTTTTGAATGTTGAATTTTAAGCCAATTTTTCACTTTCCTCTTTCACTTCCATCACGAGGCTCATTAATTCCTGTTTACTTTCTGACATTAAAGTGGTATCATCTGCATATCTGTGGTTGTTGATATTTTTCCTAGAAATCTTGATTCCAGCTTGTGCTTCATCCAGCCTGGCATTTCTCATGATGTACTCTGCATAGAAGTTAAGTAAACAGGGTGACAATATGCAGCCTTGTCATACTCCTTTCCCAGTTTTGAACTAGTCTGTTGTCCCGTGTCCAGTTTTAACTGTTGCTTCTTGACCTGCATACAGGTTTCTCAGGAGACAGGGAAGGTGATCTGGTACTCTCATCTCTTTAAGAATTTTCTACAGTTTGTTGTGATCCACACAGTCAAAGGCTTATCATAGTCAAGGAAGCAGAAGATGTTTTTCTGGAATTGCTTTCTCTATGATCCAAGGAATGTTGGCAATTTGATCTCTGGTTCCTCTACCTTTGCTAAACCCAGCTTGTACATCTGGAAGGTCTCAATTCACATACTGCTAAAACCTTGCTTGAAGGTTTTATTATAACTTTGTTAGCATGTGAAAAAAGAGAAATTGTACAGTAGTTTGAACATTGTTTGGCATTGCCCTTCTTTGAGATTGGAGTGAAAAGTAATCTTTTCTGATCCTGTGGCCACTGCTGAGTTTTCCAAATTTGCTGACATATTAAGTGCAGCACTTTAACAACATCATCTTTTAGGATTTTTAAATAGTTCAGCTGAAATTTCATCACCTCTACTAGCTTTGTTCATGGTGATGCTTCCTAAAGCCTACTTGACCTCACACTCTAGGTTTTCTGGCTTTAGGTGAGTGACCACACCAACATGGTTATCCAGGTCATTAAGACCTTTATTTCTCAGTTATTCTGTGTATTCTTGTCACTTCTTCTTACCGTTTTCTGCTTCTGTTGGGTCATTTCCATTTTTCTGTCCTTTTCTCTGTCCATCCTTGCATGAAATGTTCCCTGGATATCTCCAATTTTCTTGATGAGTTCTCTAGGCTTACACATTCTGTTACTTTAACATGTATAATATCATATAAGAAATGAATCGCCAGTCCAGGTTTGATGCAGGATACAGGATGCTTGGGGCTGGTGCACTGGGATGACCCAGAGGGATGGTACGGGGAGGGAGGGGGGTTCAGAATGGGGAGCACGTGTACACCCATGGCAGATTCATGCTAATGTATGGCAAAACCAATACAATATTGTAAAGTAATTAACCTCTTAAAATAAATAAATTTAAATTAAAAAAAAATATCTAAAAAAAAAAAATGCCCTTTTGTCTCTCTTTGCTATTCTTGGAACTCTGCATTCCATTGAATGTATCTTTCCCTTTCTCCATTGACTTTTACTCCTTTTCTTTCCTCAGCTATTTGTAAAGCCTCCTTAGACAACCATTTGCCTTCTTACATTTCTTTCTTTTTTTTTTTTTTTTTTTAAGGATGATTTTGGTAACTGCCTCCTGTAAAATGTTTTGAACATCTATCCAAATTTCTTCAGTCACTCTGCCTACCAGATCTCACCCCTTGAATCTATTTTTGTGTATATGAACATGCTAATGCACACATATGTAACAGTATACACACTTCAGAATTCACACAGTTAAGAGTGAACAAAGATAATTCCTAAGCCTTTAACCTTAACAGTTGTGGGACAGTCTGTGAAGTGAGTAGAAAACCAAAAGATACTAGCATCACAGTGTCCAAAAAAATCAATGCATTTTAGGGATCTAATATTTCCCAAACTATGGAGATTAAAGAAATTTAAAGAGAAGTTAGTATTGGTTGGAGATAAAGGTTACTGCAGACCTTGGCATAAAAAAGAAAACAATTAAGTCTTCAAGAAATGTTGGAGACAATGCTCTCTGCTTTCATTTGTCTTGTAGGAGGTACTTATAGTTAAGTTTAGAGGGGGAATGAATAAACTTAAAAGCACATATTAGAAAGAGAAGTTAAAAGTGATTAGTTGAGCATCTTTTTTTTAAAGAATTTAGAAAAAAAAAAAATAAGAAAACAAGCCTAAAGAAAGCAGAGGAAGAAATGAAAAGAACAGAAATTAAAGAAATCAAAAGATAATTTGCAGCAGAAAGAATAAACAATGGTAAAAGCTGTTCTTTAAAGCTAAAACATTGATAAACTTATAGTGAGATTGATAAAGAAAAAAAAAAAAAAAGAAGAAGAAGGAACAAATGACCAGTATTAGGAATGAAAAATGAAAATATATTGCATGCTAAGTTGCTTAAGTCATGTCTGACTCTTTGTGACCCCTTGGACTGTAGCCCTCCAGACTCATCTATCTTTGGGATACTCAAGGCAAAAATACTGGAGTGGGTTTCCATGCCCTCATATAGAGGATCTTCCTGATCTGGAGACTGAACTTACATCTTCTGTGTCTCCTACATTGGCAAGTAGGGTTCTTTACCACTATATCCACCTGGGAAGCCTGAAAATATATTGCAGACACTAAAAAAGGAGGGTATTTTAAACACGTCTATGTTGTAAACTTGAACACTTTAATGAAATAAGGAATTTATAGATATAAGTATAGAAAAATCAATGTTAAGGAAATCTAATAATTGAAAACTAATAGGCAAATAAAACTTTACAGATGGTGAAATATGAAAACTGTCTTACTGAGTTTAGGAACATAACAAACAGACACAATTTCACTGCTTTTAATCATAACTCTATTCAGTCTTATTTAGTACAGTTATAAAGAAACAATTATCACCCTTTAGTGGAAGGGATAAAACTTTCAGTAATATAGATTAAATGATTGTCTACACAGAAATTCCAAAACAATTCACAAATAAATTATGAGAAACAATAAGGGAATTTTGCAAGATTTCAGGTCCTAGTCCAATAGCCACAAATGTATTCTGAAAATCAGAAACGAAGATACAACCATGGAAATGTTAGAAATTCACACAGTTGAGTAGATGTTGTCAACACTTCAGCCAGCGGAAAGCAACGGACACTGAGTCAAAGCAAATGGAGATGAAGCTCTGAGCTAGTGGGGCCACCATTTTTCAAACCAAGGAAGGTAATGCAGCTGCCAGAAGCCAAGAATCAGTAAAGGCTTAGGCAAACTTCTCAGGAGAGGGACCATCTCCTGAGCAACCCATTTAAAATTTTCTCAGAATTATTCAGAGATGGTTCTTAATTCTAGTGCAGTTGCCAATAATGAGGATTTCTCATCTCTTGCCTGCTGACAGCCTGGCAGGCTATGGTCCATGGGGTTACAAAGAGTTGGATACAACTGAGCATGAAAGCATGCATATCAAATTCATTAAGATGCCTTTATTGTAAAATGAGGCACTCCATTATTGTACGCACTAATAATAGTGATACATGCTAATTAAGCAGTGACACAATGTTTTATTTTCAAATTCTGTTGAAATTTGGAATTTCAAATTTCAAATTTAGAATTCTGTTGTTTATTCATTGAAAGTGTTCTCTTAGACTTATTTAGTCACAGATTTTTTTAAATATAAATTTATTTATTTTAATTGGAGGCTAATTAATTTACAATATTGTGGTGGTTTTTGCCATACATCAATGTGAACCAGTCATGGGTGTGCATGTGTTCCCCCATCCTTAACAACCCTCCAAGCTCCCTCCCCATCCCATCCCTCTGGGTTGTCCCAGAGCACTGGCTGTGAGTGCCCTACTTCATGCATCAAACTTGCACTGGTCATCTATATTACATATGGTAATATACATGTTTCAATGCTATTCTCTCAAATCATCCCATCCTCGCCTTCTCCCACATAGTCCAAAAATCTGTTGTTTGCATCTGCATCTCTTTTGCTATCTTGTATATAGGGTCGTAGTTACTGTCTTTCTAAATTCCATATACATGCATTGGTATTATATATGCATTACTGTATTGATGTTTCTCTTTCTGTATTACTTCACTCTGTATAATAGGCTCCAGTTTCATCTGCCTCATTAGAACTGACTCAAATAAGTTCTTTTTTATAGCTGAGTAATATTCCATGGTGTATATGTACAACAACTTGCTTATCCATTCATCTGCCGATGGACATTTAGGTTCCTTCCATATCCTAGCTATTGTAAACAGTTTGCCACAGATTTTTAAAAAATATATCACACTTGTGCATATTTGAAACCAAAAATTATAAGGAAAGAAAATTGCTAAATATTCCTAAAACTTGCTCATATTTGGAGGCCAACTTTTTGTATCAGTTTTCAACTTGGCAATGTCCTCTGTGTTTCTGCACATGGTATCATAACATGGGGCTTTGCTGATGGCTCATATGGTAAAGACTCTGTCTACAATGCAGGACACCTGGGTTTGAGCCCTGAGTTGGGAAAATCTCCTGGTGGAGAGCATGGCAACCCACTCCAGTAATCTTGCCTGGAGAATTCCATGGACAGAGGAGCCTGGCAGATTATAGTCCATGAGGTGGCAAAAAGTCAGACATGACAGTGACTAATACTCTCACCTTTCACTATAACATAGTCTACTAAGAACACTGTGGGGGAAAAAAAAAGTGTTAGTCTTTCAGTTGTGTCCTACTCTTTGCGACCCCATGGACTGTAGCCTTCTAGGCTCCTCTGTCCATGGGATTCTCCAGGCAAGAATACTGGAGTGGGTTGCCATTCTCTGCTCCAGGGGATCTTATGGGCCCAGGAATGAAACCCAGGTCTCCTGCATTACAGGCAGATTCTTCACCATCTGAGCTACTATGGAAGCATAAGGACCTAATCAATATTATGAAGGTAAAAGGTAGCCTGAAATGTCACACAAACTTAAGTTCATTAATTAAGTATATCATTTTTTAAAAAAATCTGTTTTATCTTACAGATAGGTTTCTCAATCTTGGTACTCTTGACATTGTGAACTACTTTTATGCTTGTTGTAGGGACCATCCTATGCCTTGTAGTATGTTTAAAAGCATCCTCTGCCTTGATTCACTGGATACCAGCAGCACCCCACCACAAGCTATAACAACTTTGAGACAGTCTCCAGACATTGCTGAATACCTGTCCTCTGGGCAACAAAATCATCCCTAGTTGAAAATCATTGTCTTAGAGTAAAATCTGTGATGCAAAATGTTTTATTTTGCACCAGAGATATGAATAGAAAATGTACTGTAGCTTTCTTTAAAAGCACTTAAAAGCACTTGAGGTTTTCTTCCAAGTTACTAACATACAACTTTTGAGACTGATATTTTCTACTTGACTAATTTATAGTTCTATTCTATCTTCACTGACTCATGTATCACGAGATGTTAAATAGCTTTGTTCAAAATCAGCATCAAATTTCTGACAAATTGATGTTTTCTGTCTTAATGATTGTTTTACATGACTGATAAGTACGTTAGTCATACCAGCCCTGGTGTGCATGCTAAGTCACTTCAGTCATGTCTGACTCTTGGCAGCCCCATGGACTGTAGCCCACCAGGCTCCTCTGTCCATGGAATTCTCCATGCAAGAATACTGAAGTGGGTTGCTATTCCCTACACCAGGGGATCTTCCTGACTCAGGGATCAAACTTGGGTGTCCTGCATTGCAGGCAGTTTCTTTACCATTTGAGTCACAAGAGAAGTCCTAACCTAGGAACAAATTCTCGGTGTGCAACTCTTCCAATCAAAGCTTACAGGCAATAGGTAAAGCACAATGGTACCTGATGACATTTGCTGACTAAAATTGAAATTTTGCAGGTTTAAATTTAATTTCATGTAACTTTGACTGTGGGGATCACAACAAACTGTGAAAACTTCTTAAAGAAATGAGAATACCAGACCACCTGACCTGCCTCCTGAGAAATCTGTATGCAGGTCAAGAAGCAACAGTTAGAACTGGACATGGAACAACAGGCTGGTTCCAAATCAGGAAAGGAGTACATCAAGGCTGTATATTATCACCCTGCTTATTTAACTTATATGAAGAGTACATCATGTGAAATGCCATGCTGGTTGAAGCACAAGCTAAAATCAAGATTGCCAGGAGAAATATCAATAACCTTGGATATGCAGATGACACTACCGTTATGTTGCCACGGGTGTACACGTGTTCCCCATCCTGAACCTCCCTCCCCATACCATCCCTCTGGGTCATCCCAGTGCACCAGCCCCAAGCTTCCTGTATCCTGCATTGAACCTGGACTGGCGCTTTGTTTCTTATATGATATTATACATGTTTTAATGCCATCCTCCCAAATCATCCCCCCCACCCCCACCCCCACCCCAAGAGTCCAAAAGACTGTTCTATACATCTGTGTCTCTTTTGCTATCTCACATACAGGGTTGTCATTACCATTTTTCTAAATTCCATATATATGCATTAGTATACTGTATTGGTGTTTTTCTTTCTGGCCTACTTCACTCTGTATAATAGGCTCCAGTTTCATCCATCTCATTAGAACTGATTCAAATGTATTCTTTTTAATGGCTGAGTAATACTCCATTGTGTATATGTACCACAGCTTTCTTATCCATTCATCTGCTGATGGACATCTAGGTTGCTTCCATGTCCTGGCTATTATAAACTGTGCTGCGATGAACATTGTGATACACGTGTCTCTTTCCCTTCTGGCTTCCTCAGTGTGTATGCCCAGCAGTGGGATTGCTGGGTCGTATGGCAGTTCTATTTCCAGTTTTTTAAGGAATCGCTGCACTGTTCTCCATAGTGGCTCTACTAGTTTTCATTCCCACCAACAGTGTAAGAGGGTCCCCTTTTCTCCACACCCTCTCCAGCATTTATTGCTTGTAGATTTTTGGATCGCAGCCATTCTGACTTGCGTGAAATGTTACCTCATAGTGGTTTGGATTTGCATTTCTCTGATAATGAGTGATGTTGAGCATCTTTACATGTGTTTGTTAGCCATCTGTATGTCTTCTTTGGAGAAATGTCTATTTAGTTTTTGGCCCATTTTTTTGGATTGGGTCATTTATTTTTCTGGAATTGAGCTTCAGGAGTTGCTTGTATATTTTTGAGATTAGTTGTTTGTCAGTTGCTTCATTTGCTATTATTTTCTTCCATTCTGAAGGCTGTCTTTTCACCTTGCTTATAGTTTCTTTTGTTGTGTAGAAGCTTTTAATTTTAATTAGATTCCATTAATGAAATTGACAAACCATTAGCCAGATTCATCAAGAAACAAAGGAAGAAAAATCAAATCAATAAAATTAGAAATTAAAATGGAGAGATCACAACAGACAACACAGAAATACAAACGATCATAAGAGACTACTATCAGCAATTAAATGCCAATAAAATGGACAATGTGGAAGAAATGGACAAATTCTTAGAAAAGTACAACTTTCCAAAACTGGACCAGGAAGAAATAGAAAATCTTAACAGACCCATCACAAGCACAGAGATTGAAACTGTAATCAGAAATCTTCCAGCAAACAAAAGCCCAGGTCCAAATGCCTTCACAGCTGAATTCTACTAAAAATTTAGAGAAAAGCTGACACCTATCCTACTGAAACTCTTCCAGAAAATTGCAGAGGAAGGTAAACTTCCAAATTCATTCTACGAGGCCACAATCACCCTAATACCAAAACCTGACAAAGATGCCACAAAAAAATAAAACTACAGATCAATATCACTGATGAACATAGATGCAAAAATCCTTAATAAAATTCTAGCAATCAGAATCCAACAACACATTAAAAAGATCATACACCATGTCCAAATGGGCTTTATCCCAGGGATGCAAGGATTCTTTGATATCCAGAAATCAATCAATGTAATATACCACATTAACAAATTGAAAAATAAAAGCCATATGATTATCTCAGTAGATGCAGAGAAAGCCTTTGATAAAATTCAATATCCATTTATGATAAAAACTCCCCAGAAAGAAGGAATAGAAGGAACATACCTCAACATAATACAAGCTATATATGACAAACCCACAGCAAACATCATCCTCAGTGGAGAAAAATTGAAAGCATTTCCCCTAAAGTCAGGAACAAGACAAGGGTGCCCACTCTCACCACTACTATTCAACATAGTTTTGGAAGTTTTGGCCACAGCAATCAGATCAGAAATAGAAATAAAAGGAATCCAAATTGGAAAAGAAGAAGTAAAACTCTCACTGTTTGCAGATGACATGATCCTTTACATAGAAAACCCTAAAGACTCCACCAGAAAATTACTAGAACTAATCAATGAATATAGTAAAGTTGCAGGATATAAAATCAACACACAGAAATCCCTTGCATTCCTGTACACTAATAATGAGAAAATAGAAAGAGAAATTAAGGAAACTATTTCATTCTCCATTGCAACTAAAAGAATAAAATACTTAGGAATATATCTACCTAAAGAAACTAAAGACCTATATATAGAAAACTATAAAACACTGATGAAATAAATCAAAGAGGACACTAATAGATGGAGAAATATACCATGTTCATGGATCAGAAGAATCAATATAGTGAAAATGAGTTTACTACCCAAAGCAATCTATAGATTCAATGCAATCTCTATCAAGCTACCAATGGTATTTTTCACAGAGCTAGAACAAATAATTTCACAATTTTTATGGAAAAAAAAAAAAAAAAACCCTCAAATAGCCAAAGCAAGAATGGAACTGGATGAATCAACCTGCCTGACTTCAGGCTCTACTACAAAGCCACAGTCATCAAGAGAGTATGGTCCTGGCACAAAGACAGAAATATAGATCAATGGAACAAAATAGAAAGCCCAGAGATAAACCCATGCACCTATGGACACCTTATCTTTGACAAAGGAGGCAAGAATATACAATGGAGAAAAGACAATCTCTTTAACAAGTGGTAATGGGAAAACTGGTCAACCCCTTGTAAAAGAATGAAACTAGAACACTTTCTAACACCATATACAAAAGAGCCTCTTGATGAAAGTGAAAGAGGAGAGTGGAAAAAGTTGGCTTAAAACTCAACATTCAAAAAATGAAGATCATAACATCTCATCCCATGGCTTCATGGCAAATAGATGGGGAAACATTGGAAACAGTGACAGAGTATTTTCTTGGGCTCCAGAATCACTTCAGGTGGTGACTGCAGCCATGAAATTAAAAGATGCTAGCTCCTTGAAAGAAAAGTTATGGCCAATCGAGGCAGCATATTAAAAAGCATAAACATTACTTTGCCAACAAAGGCCCGTCTAGTTAAAGCTATATGGTATTTCCAGTAGTCATGTATGGATGTGAGAGTTGGACTATAAAGAAAACTGAATTCTATAGAATTGATGCTTTTGAACTGTGATGTTGGAGAAGACACTTAAGAGTCCCTTGGACTGCAAGGTGATCCAACCAGTCCATCCTAAAGGAAATCAGTCCTGAATATCTATTGGAAGGACTGATGCTGAAGCTGAAACTCTAATACTTTTGCCACCTTATGGGAAGAACTGACTCATTGGAAAAGACCCTGATGCTGGTAAAGATTGAAGGCGGGAGGAACAGGGGATGACAGAGAATGAGATGGTTACATGGCATCACTGACTCAATGGACATGAGTTTCGGTAAACTCTGGGAGTTGGTAATGGACAGGGAAGCCTGGTGTGCTGCAGTCCATGGGGTCACAGACATGACTGAGTGACTGAACTGAACTGAACTTATTTGAGACATTTATTTCAGTTTTCTGCTAATAAAATCACAATTCTCTTGACATTTTTCTAATTTTCTTCTATTAATGAAGAGGAAAAACTGAGAGTTATTTGTTCTTTGCATTCATATCTATGTAGCTCCAGATAATTACAATAATGAAAATGTTTTAAGGACTTAAATTTCTCTACAGATTTTTAGAGGCCAGAAGTAAAATGGAAAAATAATACTAAGTTTGGACTTTAACTGTACCTGTCAATGTGGAAAGCTCTGGGATGCTAGAATATCTAAGCAATGCATATGTATTTAGGTATTAAAAATCCTGGACTTTCCTCAGTTGCATGGCTACTTGAGAAACTGAAATTCTGGGATGACTAATCTCTTTGACCAGAGACATCTTGAGTGAGAGAATAAAGAGCATTGTGAGGTTCTTGGTTGTGTTTTGCAATCAGATCAGATAAGATCAGCGGCTCAGTCGTGTCCAACTCTTTGCGACCCCATGAATTGCAGCACGCCAGGCCTCCCTGTCCATCACCAACTCCCAGAGTTCACTGAGACTAACGTCCATCGAGTCAGTGATGCCATCCAGCCATCTCACCCTCCGATGACCCTTCCTCCTCCTGTCCCCAATCCCTCCCAGCATCAGGGTCTTTTCCAATGAGTCAACTCTTCGCATGAGGTGGCCAAAGTACTGGAGTTTCAGCTTTAGCATCATTCCCTCCAAAGAAATCCCAGGGCTGATCTCCTTCAGAATGGACTGGTTGGATCTCTTTGCAGTCCAAGGGACTCTCAAGAATCTTCTCCAACACCACAGTTCAAAAGCATCAATTCTTCGGTGCTCAGCCTTCTTCACAGTACAACTCTCACATCCATACATGACCACAGGAAAAACCATAGCCTTGACTAGACGGACCTTTGTTGGCAAAGTAATGTCTCTGCTTTTCAATATGCTATCTAGGTTGGTCATAACTTTCCTTCCAAGGAGTAAGCGTCTTTTAATTTCATGACTGCAGTCACCATCTGCAGTGATTTTGGAGCCCAGAAAAATAAAATCTGACGCTGTTTCCACTGTTTCCCCATCTATTTCCCATGAAGTGGTGCGACCGGATGCCATGATCTTTGTTTTCTGAATGTTGAGTTTTAAGCCAACTTTTCCACTCTCCATTTTCACTTTCATCAAGAGGTTTTTTAGGTCCTCTTCACTTTCTGCCATAAGGGTGGTGTCATCTGCATATCTGAGGTTATTGATATTTCTCCCGGCAATCTTGATTCCAGTTTGTGTTTCTTCCAGTCCAGCGTTTCTCATGATGTAATCTGCATATAAGTTAAATAAACAGTGTGACAATATACAGCCTTGACGAACTCCTTTTCCTATTTGGAACCAGTCTGTTGTTCCATGTCCAGTTCTAACTGTTGCTTCCTGTCCTGCATACAAATTTCTCAAGAGGCAGATCAGGTGTTTTGGTATTCCCATCTCTTTCAGATTTTTCCACAGTTTATTGTGATCCACACAGTCAAAGGCTTTGGCATAGTCAATAAAGCAGAAATAGATGTTTTTCTGGATCTCTCTTGCTTTTTCTATGATACAGCGGATGTTGGCAATTTGATCTCTGGGTCCTCTGCCTTTTCTAAAACCAGCTTGAGCATCAGGAAGTTCACGGTTCACATATTGCCTAAGCCTGGCTTGGAGAATTTGGACCATTACTTTACTAGCGTGTGAGATGAGTGCAATTGTGAGGTAGTTTGAGCATTCTTTGACATTGCCTTTCTTTGGGATTGGAATGAAAACTGACTTTTTCCAGTCCTGTGGCCACTGCTGAGTTTTCCAACTTTGTTGGCATATTGAGTGCAGCACTTTCACAGCATCATCTTTCAGAATTTGGAATAGCTCAACTGGAATTCCATCACCTCCACTAGCTTTGTTCGTAGTGATGCTTTCTAAGGCCCACTTGACTTCACATTCCAGGATGTCTGGCTCTAGGTCAGTGATCACACCATCGTGATTATCTGGGTTGTGAAGGTCTTTTTTGTACAGTTCTTCTTTGTATTCTTGCCACCTCTTCTTAATATCTTCTACTTCTGTTAGGTCCATACCATTTCTGTCCTTTATCGAGCTCATCTTTGCATGAAATGTTCCTTTGGTATGTCTGATTTTCTTGAAGAAATCTCTAGTCTTTCCCATTCTGTTGTTTTCCTCTACTTCTTTGCATTGATCGCTGAGAAAGGCTTTCTGATCTCTTCTTGCTATTCTTTGGAGCTCTGCATTCGATGTTTATATCTTTCCTTTTCTCCTTTGCTTTTTGCTTCTCTTCTTTTCACAGCTATTTGTAAGTCCTCCCCAGACAACCATTTTGCTTTTTCCATTTCTTTTCTATGGGAATAGTCTTGATCCCTGTCTCCTGTACAATGTCACGAACCTCATTCCATAGTTCATCAGGCACTCTATATCAGATCTAGGCCCTTAAATCTATTTCTCACTTCCACTGTTTAATCATAAGGTATTCGATTTAGGTCATACCTGAATGGTCTAGTGGTTTTCCCTACTTTCTTCAATTTAAGTCTGAATTTGGCAATAAGCAGTTCATGGTTTGAGCCACAGTCAGCTCCTAGTCTTTTTTTTTTTGCTGACTGTATAGAGCTTCTCCATCTTTGGCTGCAAAGAATATAATCAATCTGATTTCGGTGTTGACCATCTGGTCATGTCCGTGTATAGAGTCTTCTCTTGTGTTGTTGGAAGAGGGTGTTTGTTATGACCAGTGCATTTTCTTGGCAAAACTCTATTAGTCTTTGCCCTGCTTCATTCCGTATTCCAAGACCAAATTTGCCTGTTACTCCAGGTGTTTCTTGACTTCCTACTTCTGCGTTCCCATCCCCTATAATGAAAAGGACATCTTTTTTCAGTGTTAGTTCTAAAAGGTCTTGTAGGTCTTCATAGAACCGTTCAACTTCAGCTTCTTCAGCGTTACTGGTTGGGGCATCGGCTTGGATTACCGTGATATTGAATGGTTTGCCTTGGAAACGAACAGAGATCATTGTGTCGTTTTTGAGATTGCATCCAAGTACTGCATTTTGGACTCTTTTGTTGACCATTATGGCCACTCCATTTCTTCTGAGGGATTCCTGCCTGCAGTAGTAGATATAATGGTCATCTGAGTTTTGGAATACAGGATTAAAATTCCTGAAGTACAAGAAGGAATGATGGCTATCTGCCCAGGATCAAAAGATTTGAATCACAAGAAGGAATGATGATTGTTGGCTCTAAAGAAGGAAAGCCACATTGAGCCTATCCTTCCTGAAGAGAGTTGAGATGTTGAATACAGTGTTTGTTCAGAAAACAAAGTTTGTAATTAACAGAGTAGGACACTAAGAAGTGCCAATCAGCTCGACTCTAACCCAGCTTCAAGTAATCCGTAATCAATTATTTAATGTAAGTGGCTTAAAACAACTGAAATATTATTCTCTGGGTTTGTAACTCAAAGGTATTGAATGAATTCTTTTCCATCTTACTAATGCAATAGAAGTCAGTGTTAGAAATAATGGAAGAAGAGGCAAAATGTCCCCAAGGTTATAGAATATATGGCATTGGCTCTCGCCCAGGAAAAGGAAGGGCACTTGTGATGCTTGAAAGGATTTACTTGGAATGGAGCAAGAATTCAAACATGGCTCAAATTATGAGCATTCCAACTTCATCTTCACAATGTCTGGAGAATTAGAAACAACTTTTAACTTTTTTCTAGAAAAAGTGTATTTATGTGTGTGTGTGTGCTTAGTCATTCAGTTATGTCCAAGTCTTTGAGACCACATGGAGTGTAATCCACCAGGCCCCTCTGTCTATGGGATTCTGCAGGCAAGAATACTGGAGTGAGTTGCCATGCCCTCCTCTAGGGGAT
This sequence comes from Bubalus kerabau, assembly GCF_029407905.1. Classification (NCBI taxonomy): domain Eukaryota; kingdom Metazoa; phylum Chordata; class Mammalia; order Artiodactyla; family Bovidae; genus Bubalus; species Bubalus kerabau. The sequence goes on along the minus strand of NC_073635.1, from coordinate 1,898,517 downwards.
TGTCCCAATCCAGTGATTGAACCCAAGTCTCTCGCATTGCAGGAAGATTCTTTACCATCTGAGTCATTTTATAGAAGAATATTTATCTCTCCTTAGAAAGTATATTTCTTTTCTACATGATAAAATAATATCTATTTTATATTACCATTTTAATATATTAATATTTTAATAAGTTGGCCATTATTAAATGCAAAAAGGCAAAATGGTTGTCTGAGGAGGCCTTACAAATAGCCATGAAAATAAGAGAAGTGAAAGGCAAAAGAGAAAAGGAAAGATATACCTATTTGAATTCAGAGTTCCAAAAAATAGCAAGGAGAGATACGAAAGCATTTCTCAGTGGTCAATGCAAAATAGAGGAAAACAATAAAATGGGAAAGACTAGAGATCTCTTCAAGAAAATTAGATATCCCAAGGGAACATTTCATGCAAAGATGGGCACAATAAAGATCAGAAATAACAGAAGCAGAAGATATTAAGAAGAGGTGGCAATAATATATAGATGAACTATACAAAAAAAGATTTCATGACCCTGATAATTTCTGGTGTGATCACCCAGCTAGAGCCAGACATTCTGGAATAGGAAGTCAAGTGGGCCTTAGGAAGCATCACTATGAACAAAGCTAGTGGAGGTGATGGAATTCCAGTTGAGCTATTTCAAATGCTAAAAGATGATGCTGGAAAGTGCTGCACTCAATATGCCAGCAAATTTGGAAAACACATCAGTGGCCATAGGACAGGGAAAGGTCGGTTTTCATTCCAATTCCAAAGAAAGGCAATGTCAAAGAATGCTCAAACTACCACACAATTGCACTCATCTCACAAGTTAGCAAAGTAATCCTCAAAATTCTCCAAGCCAAGCTTCAACAGTGAACCATGAAGTTCCAGATGTTTAAGCTGAATTTAGAAAAGGAAGAGGAACCAGAGATCAAATTGCCAACATCTGTTGGATCATGGAAAAAGCAAGAGAGTTCCAGAAAAACATATATTTCTGCTTTATTGACTACGCCAAAGCCTTTGACTGTGTGGACCACCACTAACTGGAAAATTCTTAAATAGATGGGACTACCAGACCACCTGATCTGCCTCTTGAGAAGCCTGTATGCAGGTCAAGAAGCAACAGTTAGAACTGGACATGGAACAACTGACTGGTTCCAAATCATGAAAGGAGTACATCAAGGCTGCATATTGTCACCCTTGCTCCTTGGAAGAAAAATTATGACCAAGCTGGGCAGCATATTACAAAGCAGAAACATTACTTTGCAAACAAAAGTACATCTAGTCAAAGCTATGGTTTTTCCAATAGTCATGTATGGATGTGAGAGTTGGACTATAAAGAAAGCTGAGTGCCAAAGATTTGATGCTTTTGAACTGTGGGGTTGGAGAAGATACTTGAGAGCCCTTCAGACTGCATGGAGATCCAACCAGTCCATCCTAAAGGAAATCAGTCCTGAATATTTGTTGGAAGTACTGATACTGAAGCTGGAACTCCAATACTTTAGGCACCTGTTGTGAAGAACTGACTCATTTGAAAAGACCCCGATGCTGGGAAAGATTGAAAGCATGAGAAGAGGGGGATGGCAGAGGATGAGATGGTTGGATGGCATCACCGACTCAACAGACATGAGTTTGAGTAAACTCCAAGAGTTGGTGATGGACAGGAAGGCCTGGCATGCTGCCGTCCATGGGGTGGCAAAGAGTCAGACACAACTGAGTGACTGAACTGAACTGAGCAAATGATCAGTTTCTGATCTACTTTATATGTTGTGCAAATGAACTTAGTCAGCTTCTTGACATTGTAAACTAGGTATCTTGCTATATATATATATACATATATATATACATATATATATATATATATATACATATGTATATATGTATTACAAAAGTTAATTGTGGTCCTTCAAGCTCATGGCACCAGTTTGACAGTCAGTATTCAGCAGATTTTGTTTTAATATCTGACTTAATAATTTAGGGGACTTGAATATTCATACACTTCTCACAATGCTTATTCACAGTAAACGTGGGCTCAAGATATTATTTCCATATAGATTATTCCTCTGGAACACTTGAAACCAAAAGAATAAAAAATATGCTCCTTTACTTGTATATTGTCAACCTGTTTATTTAACTTATATGCAGAGTACATCATGAGAAACGCTGGACTGGAAGAAACACAAGCTGGAATCAAGATTGCTGGGAGAAATATCAATAACCTCAGATATGCAGATGACACCACCCTTATGGCAGAAAGTGAAGAGGAACTCAAAAGCCTCTTGATGAAAGTGAAAGTGGAGAGTGGAAAAGTTGGCTTAAAGCTCGACATTCAGAAAACAAAGATCATGGCATCCGGTCCCACCACTTCATGGGAAATAGATGGGAAAACAGTGGAAACAGTGTCAGACTTTATTTTTCTGGGCTCCAAAATCACTGCAGATGGTGACTGCAGCCATGAAATTAAAAGACGCTTACTCCTTGGAAAGAAAATTATGACCAACCTAGATAGCATATTCAAAAGCAGAGACATTACTTTGCCAACAAAGGTCCATCTAGTCAAGGCTATGGTTTTTCCTGTTGTCATGTATGGATGTGAGAGTTGGACTGTGACAAAGGCTGAGCGCCGAAGAATTGATGCTTTTGAACTGTGGTGTTGGAGAAGACTCTTGAGAGTCCCTTGGACTGTAAGGAGATCCAACCAGTCCATTCTGAAGGAGATCAGCCCTGGGATTCCTTTGGAGGGAATGATGCTAAAGCTGAAACTCCAGTACTTTGGCTGCCTCATGCGAAGAGTTGACTCATTGGAAAAGACCCTGATGCTGGGAGGGATTAGGGGCAGGAGGAGAAGGGGACGACAGAGGATGAGATGGCTGGATGGCATCACTGACTCGATGGACATGAGTCTCAGTGAACTCTGGGAGTTGGTGATGGACAGGGAGGCCTGGCGTGCTGTAATTCATGGGGTCACAAATAGTCGGACATGACTGAGTGACTGATCTGATTTGATCTAACATAATAATATTAAGTTAAAATATATTGGTAAAGACTAAGGAAATTATACTTAAATAGAAAACTTAGACAATCATAAGATAAATATTTTAGATGAGGTGTAAGGAATTCATTCCACTCTTCAATTTAATTTGCTCCCCAATATTAATTTGCCAGGGTTTCATTATACATGTAATTAAAAAAATGAAATTTTATGAATATAAAATTAAATTGGAGTATGTACCTTTTTATTTCTATAAATGACGGTGAAATGTACATTTTATTGTACTTCAATTATTACATTTTTCTGAATATATTTTAGTAGAACATTAATAGATTGTAGTCTGTGTTTAAGTTTTCTCCACCTCAGCAGACTAGAAGCTTAAATATCCTGTCTCTTATTTCCTAAAGATGATCAGAGAATAAAGCAACGTGAAATGTTTCAGATACACTGCTTCCTCCTCTTTTTTAAAAGTAGGAATTCTAATGAATCCACTGAGAGGCTGTATTGAATCAGTGATCAAAACCAATGATAAATAAAAATATGGAGACGTTTTCCCTGCTTGTTGTGTACTTTTGTACAAAAGATATGAAATTGATCTATATTGATGACTAGCATGTTGGTTACTCATTTTGTTAGTCTTTAAACATATCTTGTTAGTCTTTAAACATACTTTATAGATGCTAATGTTTTCTCTCCTTAGCTTTTTAAATGCTCTAATGCTGTGTAATTTTAAAAAATTGGCAAATTGTGCCAGATTTTAAAAATGCTATACAATTTTCTGAATATTGATCTGAGTAGTGAATACAAATGCTTATATACTGTCCTAGCTAATTCCAAAAAGAGTTTCTGTGAAAGAGATCTAGGTTATTCCATATTTAAAAGTAATTATCTATCTCTTTGAATTTCAGACTACTATTCTTTGTACCAAATGTTTACCTATTAATTTTGACCACCATAGATGATTTTCTAGCTTCATCATTTATTTATATTGATTAGTCAATATTTTTTCTAACTTCATCAATCCCTCATATTGATTAGTTAATATATTACTTAAAGAAGCTTTTTTCAATTAACTAACTAATATCTCTATGGACTCATAGATTCTTATTTTATCCCATAAATTGGGATGCACTATACTTTTGTATTTGCTGGCATACTGAGAACAGCACTTTCACAGCATCATCTTTCAGGATTTGAAATAGATCAACTGGAATTCCATCATCTCCACTAGCTCTATTCATAGTGATGCTTTCTAAGGCCCACTTGACTTCAAATTCCAGGACGTCTGGCTCTAGGTGAGTGATCACACCATTGTGATTATCTAGGTCATGAAGATCTTTTTTGTACAGTTTTTCTGTGTATTCTTGCCACCTCTTATTAATATCTTCTGCTTCTGTTAGGTCCATACAACTTCTGTCCTTTATCAAGACCATCTTTACATTAAATGTTCCCTTGCTATCTCTAATTTTCTTGAAGGATCTCTAGTCTTTCCCATTCTGTTGTTTTCCTCTATTTCTATGCATTGATCTCTGAGGAAGGCTTTCTTATCTCTCCTTGCTATTCTTTGGAACTCTGAATTCAGATGCTTATATCTTTCCTTTTCTCCTTTGCTTTTCGCTTCTCTTCTTTTCACAGCTATTTGTAAGGCCTCCTCAGACAGCCATTTTTCTTTTTTGTATTTCTTTTCCATGGGGATGGTCTTGATCCCTGTCTCATGTACAATGTCACGAACATCCGTCCATAGTTCATCAGGCACTCTGTCTATCAGATCTAGTCCCTTAAAAGTATTTCTCACTTCCACTGTATAATCATAAGGGATTAGATTTATGTCATCCCTGAATGGTCTAGTGGTTTTCTCTGCTTTCTTCAATTTAAGTCTGAATTTGGCAATAAGGAGTTCATGATCTCAACCATAGTCAGCTCCCAGTCTTGTTTTTGCTGACTCTATCAGTTCAGTTCAGTACAGTCGCTCAGTCGAGTCCGACTCTGTGACCCCATGAATCGCAGCACGCCAGGTCTCCCTGTCCATCACCAACTCCCAGAGTCCATTCAGACTCATGTCCATTGAGCCGGTGGTGCCATCCAGCCACCTCATCCTCTGTCGTCCCCTTCTCTCCTGCCCCCAATCCCTCCCAGCATTAGAGTGTTTTCCAATGAGTCAACTCTTCGCATGAGGCAACCAAAGTACTGGAGTTTCAGCTTTATTTTTTTTATATTAAAAATTATAAATCAAAGATATATAGCTTGTTTTAAATTTTGAAAATTAAACTTATTAAATTTTATTTTTTTATTTTTTTAATTTTATTTTATTTTTAAACTTTACATAAGTGTATTAGTGTTGCAAATATCAAAATGAATCCGCCACAGGTATACATGTGTTCCCCTGGAGTTTCAGCTTTAGCATCAGTCTTTCGAAAGAAATCCCAGGGCTGATCTCCTTCAGAATGGACTGGTTGGATCTCCTTGCAGTCCAAGGGACTCTCAAGGGTCTTCTCCAACACCACAGTTCAAAAGCATCAATTCTTCAGTGCTCAGCTTTCTTCACAGTCCAACTCTCTCATCCATACATGACCACTGGAAAAACCATAGCCTTGACTAGACGAACTTTTGTTGGCAAAGTAATGTCTCTGCTTTAGAATATGCTATCTAGGTTGGTCATAACTTTCCTTCCAAGGAGTAAGCGTCTTTTAATTTCATGGCTGCAGCCAACATCTGCAGTGATTTTGAAGCCCAAAAAAGTAAAGTCTGACACTGTTTCTACTGTTTCCCCATCTATTTGCCATGAAGTGATGGGACCAGATGCTATGAACTTTGTTTTCTGTATGTTGAGCTTTAAGCCAACTTTATCACTCTCCACTTTCACTTTCATCAAGAGGCTTTTGAGTTCCTCTTCACTTTCTGCCATAAGGGTGGTGTCATCTGCATATCTGAGATTATTGATATTTCTCCAGGCAATCTTGATTCCAGCTTGTGCTTCTTTCAGCCCAGCGTTTATCATGATGTACTCTGCATAGAAGTTAAAGAAGCAGGGTGACAATATACAGCCTTGACGTACTCCTTTTCCTATTTGGACCAGTCTGTTGTTCCATGTCCAATTCTAACTGTTTCTTCCTGACCTGCATATAGGTTTCTCAAGAGGCAGGTCAGGTGGTCTGGTATTCCCATCTCTTTAAGAATTTTCCACAGTTTATTGTGATCCACACAGTCAAAGGTTTTGGCATAGTCAATAAAGCAGAAACAGATGTTTTTCTGGAACTCTCTTGCTTTTTCCATGATCCAGCGGATGTTGGCAATTTGATCTCTGGTTCCTCTGCCTTTTCTAAAACCAGCTTGAACATCAGGAAGTTCATGGTTCACATATTGCTGAAGCCTAGCTTGGAGAATTTTGAGCATTACTTTACTAATGTGTGAGATGAGTGCAAGTGTACTGTAGTCTGAGCATTCTTTGACATTGCCTTTCTTTGGGATTGGAATGAAAACCGACTTTTTTCCAGTCCTGTGGCCACTGCTGAGTTTTCCAAATGTGCTGGCATATTGAGTGCAGCATTTCCACAGCATCATCTTTCAGGATTTGAAATAGATCAACTGGAATTCCATCACATCCACTAGCTTTGTTTATAGTAATGCTTTCTAAGGCCCACTTGAATTCACATTCCAGGATGTCTGGCTCTAGGTGAGTGATTATACCATTGTTATTATCTTGGTTGTGAAGATCTTTTTTGTACAGTTCTTCTGTGTATTCTTGCCACCTCTTCTTAATATCTTCTGCTTCTTTTAGGTCCATACCATTTGTGTCCTTTATCGAGCTCATCTTTGTATGAAATGTTCCCTTGGTATCTCTAATTTTCTTGAAGAGATCTCTAGTCTTTCCCATTCTGTTGTTTGCCTCTATTTCTCTGCATTGATCGCTGAGGAAGGCTTTCTAATCTCTTCTTGCTATGCTTTGGAACTCTGCATTCAGATGCTTATATCTTTCCTTTTCTCCTTTGCTTTTAGCTTCTCTTCCTTTTACAGCTATTTGTAAGGCCTCTTCAGACAGCCATTTTTCTTTTTTGCATTTATTTTCCATAGGCATGGTCTTGATCCCTGTCTCCTGTACAATGTCACGAACCTCGGTCCATAGATCATCAGGCACTCTATCTATCAGATCTAGTCCCTTAAATCTATTTCTCACTGCTGACTCTATAGAGCTTCTCCATCTTTGGCTGTAGAGAATATAATCAATCTGATTTCAGTGTTGACCATCTGGTGATGTCCATGTGTAGTCTTCTATTATGTTGTTGGAAGAGGGTGTTTGGTATGACCAGTGCGTTCTCTTGGCAAAACTCTATTAGCCTTTGCCCTGCTTCATTCCATATTCCAAGGCCAAATTTGCCTGTTACTCCTGGTGTTTCTTGAATTCCTACTTTTGCAATCCAGCAAAATTTGGAAAACTCTGCAGAGGCCACAGGACTGGAAAAGGTCAATTTTCATTCCAGTCCCATAGAAAGGCAGTGCAAAAAAATGCTCCAACTATCTCACAAATACACTCATCTCACACAGTAATGTTCAAAATTACATCTCACAGTAATGTTCAAAATTCTCCAAGCCAGGTTTCAGCAATACATGAACCATGAACTTCCAGATGTTCAAGCTGGCCTTAGAAAAGGCAGAGGAACCAGAGATCAAATTGCCACATCCGCTGGATCATGGAAAAAGGAAGACAGTTCCAGAAAAACATCTATTTCTGTTTTATTGACTATGCCAAAACCTTTGACAGTGTTGATCACAATAAACTGTGGAAAATTCTGAAAGAGATGGGAATACCAGACATCTGACCTGCCTCTGGAGAAACGTATATGCAGGTCAGGAAGCAATGGTTAGAATTGGACATGGAACAACAGACTGGTCCCAAATAGGGAAAAAAGTAAGTAAGGGTGTATATTGTCATTCCGCTTATTTAACTTCTATGCAGAGTACATCATGAGAAATGCTGGGCTGGAAGAAGCACAAGCTGGAATCAAGATTGCCAGGATAAATATTAATAACCTCAGATATGCAGATGACACCACCCTTATGACAAAAAGTGAAGAGCAACTAAAAAGCCTCTTGATGAAAGTGAAAGAGGAGAGTGAAAAATTTGGCTAAAGCTCAACACTCAGAAAACTTAGATCATGGCATCTTGTCCCATCACTTCATGGGAAATAGATGGGGAAACAAGGGAAACAGTGTCAGACTTTATTTTGGGGGTCTCCAAAATCACTGCAGATGGTGACTGCAGCCATGAAATTAAAAGACGCTTACTCCTTGAAAGAAAAGGAAAGTTATGACTAACCTAGATAGCATATTGAAAATCAGAGATATTACTTTGCCAACAAAAGTCCATCTAGTGAAGGCTATGGTTTTTCCAGTGGTCATGTATGGATGTGAGAGTTGGACTGTAAAGAAAGGTGAGCACCAAAGAATTGATGCTTTTGAACTGTGGTGTTGGAGAAAACTCTTGAGAGTCCCTTGGACTTCAAGGAGGTCCAACCAATCCATTCTAAAGGTTATCAGTCTTGGGTGTTCATTGCTAGGAATAATGCTGAACCTGAAGCTCCAATACTTTGGCCACCTGATGAGAAGAGCTGACTCATTGGAAAAGACTCTGATGCCTGGAGGGTTTGGGGGCAGGAGGAGAAGGGGACGACAGAGGATGAGATGGCTGGATGGCATCACCGACTCGATGGACATGGGTTTGGGTAAACTCTGGGAGTTGGTGATGGGCAGTGCTGCAGTTCATGGGGTCGCAAAGCGTCAGACACGACTGAGTGACTGAACTGAACTGATATTTTTCTGTATCTTGATGCTCATATTTTCATAAATTGTACTACATCTTAAAATCATCAAGAGAATATTTTTCCAGTGATGATGTAAAGAAATAGTTATAGTAATTAAGAAGGACCATTATTAAATCGTAGGCTTTCTTATGACTCTGAATCTTCTAATTTTCATAAGGCAAATAACAACCCATTATGAACACTTCAGTAAGTAAGGGAAACTTCATGAAGGTTCATGCTTATTTAAGCCTCATCAGTTTGTATATTTATAGTCATTCAGTCTTACTTGAGTCAAGACTTAAGTAAGATGTTTTCTTTTACTTTTTTCTTCATCAAAATATTAATTCCTTTATGCTATATTACTTTAAAAATTGAATCTCGGGGTATATAACCTTGCAAAAGTTTCAGCCCCTCAGAAAACTCCTCATGGATAATTTTGTACATAGGGATTCATGTACAAATGACACTCATTTTGAGAAATATGATTTTTGTGATAAACAGTTATTTTCACACATTCATTTGACTGTGTCTAAAAGGATAGACAAGTCATTAATAGCTTCTCCCACACTGCATATTTTTAGAATGTATTTGATTTATGGCTACAGTTAATTTCAGTAAAAGAATCAGCCTTTGATAGGTAAGTGAATAAAATGATGGTCTCAGTAGTTAATACTAAAATGGTTCTGGAAAGTTAAAAAAAATCATTCTTATTTTTAACACCACATCTCCTTATATGTAACATTGGTACCATTATTAGAGAGCTTTAAAAATGCAAATGCTTCAGACTGTAATTTTTTTTTTTTTAATCTCCAGTATGAGCGTTCTACAGTGAATGTGTTAGAACTCCTTTATGTGTGGATAATTGAAATGAAAGAATGCAAAACATGAGTTAGGAGACTTTTTTGATAGGTATTAGGGGAAATTTTTGATATATCTTAAATTTTCCAGGTAGAAAACATAAAACAGAATAAGGGTGAGAGTGGACTTGAAGATTATAGAGGAAATCAAATGCACATTTTAGGATTGATCAACTGAGGCAGAAAAAAGGTTGGAGCAAAATATCAGGAGAAACAAATAAGGTACAGGAAACTAAAACTGAAAAAGTTTTATCTGCCTTATGCTTTTGTCTAGGGCTTATTTTACTCATTCTGCATTTGCCCCTTGACTTCATGATGTGTTTGAAGTATTTGCTTCAGTAAAGCTATCCTACCTCTGAATGCTGTGTGCAAAGCAGTTGGCCCAGGTAATTCTTCCTAATCTGTCTGTTGTTATTTAGTTGCCCAGTCATGTCCGATTCTGCGACTCCATGGACTGCAGCAAGCCAGGTCTCCATATCCCTCACCATCTCCTGGAGTTTACCCAAATTCATGTGCTTTGCATTGGTGATGCCATCCAGCCATCTCATCCTCTGACACCCTCTTCTCCTTTTCCCCTCAATCTTCCCCAGTATCAGGGACTTTTGCAAAAGTCAGCTGTTCATATCAGGTGACCAAAGTAATGGAGCTTCTGTTTACTTCTATGACAAATTGTTCAAGTTGTGATTAAGTGGGTCCTTAAATCATTCCTTTACCTGTTGTTTCACTGCAGTTACTGGTGTATCCTTGACTTGAACCTTATCTTGGCACATGTCCTGTCTAAAGAAAGTGAAGTCACTCAGTCATGTCTGACTCTTTGTGACCTCACAGACTGCAGCCCACCTGGCTCCTCCATCCATGGGATTTTCCAGGCAAGAGTACTGGAGTGGGCTGCCTTTTCCTTCTCCAGGGTATCTTCCTGACCCAGGGATTGAACCCAGGTCTCCCACACTATAGGTAGATGCTTTGCCATCTGAGCCACCAGGGAAGTCCTGTCTAAAGTATTGTTATTAATACTATATTGTATATTTGAAAGTTGCTAAGAGAGTAGATCTTGAACATTCTTATAACAAGAAAAACATTGTAACTGTGTATCATAATAAATAGTAACTAGACTTCTAGTTGCTAGACTAGTAAACTAGACTTTCACTCTGAAAGTGAAAGAGGAGAGTGAAAAGGTTGGCTTAAAGCTCAACATCCAGAAAACTAAGTTCATGGCATCCAGTCCCATTACTTCAAGACAAATACACGGGGAAACAGTGGAAATAGTGACAGACTTTATTTTTTGGGGCTCCAAAATCACTGCAGATGGTGACTGCAGCCATGAAATTAAAAGACACTTGCTCCTTGGAAGGAAAGCTATGACCAACTTAGACAGCATATTAAAAAGCAGAGACATTACTTGGCCAACAAAGGTCTGTCTAGTCCAAGCTATGGTTTTCCCAGTAGTCATGTATGGATGTGAGAGTTGGACTGTGAAGAAAACTGCTTGCAGAAGATTTGATGCTTTTGAACTGTAGTGTTGGAGAAGACTCTTGAGAGTCCCTTGGACTGCAAGGAGATCCAACCAGTCCATCATAAAACAAATAAGTCATGAATATTCATTGGAAGGACTGATATTGAAGCTGAAACTCCAATACCAGCTAAGAGCTGGCTCATTTGAAAAGACCCTGATGCTGGGAAAGATTGAATGCAGGAGGAGAAGGGGTTGACAGAGGATGAAGTGGTTGGATGGCATCACTGACTCAATGGACATGAGTTTGAGTAATCTCCAGGAGTTGGTGATGGAAAGGGAAGCCTGGTGTGCTGCAGTCCATGGGGTCGCAAAGAGTTGGACACGACTGAGTGACTGAATTGATTGAGACTCCTAGTAATGGTTACTTCTCAGTGTATACAAATACCAAGTAATTGTGTTGTACACCTAAAATTGATATGATATTATGTCAATTTTATCACAATATAAAATAAAATGTATTATACAAGAATATTAAACTGCTTATATTTTAACACCTCAGTCATCACCCTCAGTTTTTAAGAATGGATAAATTAGTAATAATAACTGGCCAAATTGAAGACTCTAGAGAGAATTTAAATTAATTTTTTATTTGAGCTTTACAGATTGATGTGAAAATATCTTAATTAAATGTAATAAATTTGGGGGAGGGCTTATGCTTGCAATCAGAAGATGGCTTTCAATCTAAAATCATTGTTTACTAAATAAAATATTTTGATAACTATAAGTTTATAACCATTTTCCTAATTTCATGCCTGCTACTGCTGCTAAGTTGCTTCAGTTGTGTCCGACTCTGTGTGACCCCATAATTGGCAGCCCACCAGGCTCCCCATCCCTGGGATTCTCTAAGCAAGAACACTGGCGTGGGTTGCCATTTCCTTCTCCAATGCATGAAAGTGAAAGGTGAAAGTGAAGTCGTGTCTGACTCTTAGGGACCCCATGGATTGCAGCCCACCAGGCTCCTCCGTCCATGGGATTTTCCAGGCAAGAGTACTGGAGTGGGGTGCCATTGCCTTCTCTGTAGCTTCATGTGTGTGTTTTGAAATTCAACACAATATATTTGAAATAGTAATCATTTTTCTTTACAGTGACTAAAGCTAAAAGCTACTCAACTCTTATACTAATTATTTTATTTTGCTTAATTAGTACAAGAGTTAAGTATCTTTTAGCTTTAGTCACTGTAAAGAAAAAATGATTACTATTTCAAATATATTGTGTTGAATTTCAAAACACACATTAAAGAATATAAATTAAGTACAGAATAAAATGCTGATGGCTTAGCAACAGAGAGTGATAAAGCTTTTTTTTAAAATTAATAATTCTTTGTAACTGTAAAGTAGCTATTTTTTAGTTATGTACATTAAAATTATTTTTATTTTTTATGAATTCAGAAGGAAACATTTAACAATATGCAATTAGATTTTTGCCTTCGGAAATTGAAATTTTTGCTCAAAAATAAAGAACTGAAAACTGTTAGAAGTTGGGCAATTACCAAGTTAGTAAGATTTTACTGTTTCTTAGAATAAGACTATATTCATATTTTTATTATTTTCATTGTTGTAAATAAAACTGAGCAAGTTTGTTATTCCTTTCAATTATTTGCCCTTTTAATATTTTGGTGAATTTTCTTGAAAACTTAATGAGATCAGCATACTATATTTTCTTGAAAAATCATATGCTATTAATAAAGGTTATATTTATAATATGCTTTCACTACATAAAATTAGGATGTTTCTTGAGTTTCATATGACCAAATAGTTAAATTTCAATTTCTGAGTTTATATAGTGTGGCTCTGAGATAAGGGTATGGATAATCTATAGAGAAAAAAATCCTCTTCAATTCTAATCCATCCCATTTCTGTAATGACAGAATCACAGCATTAAAACAAAAAGCAGCATTTTTTAGGCATTTATTCAATTAATAAACATTTGTTGAAAGCCTCCCAAGAGCTAACCATCTTAATCATATTTTAAGTCTGTGCCAATATGACTTATCCCTCATGTGTGCTATAGGGTATTGCTATTTTTAACCTCCAACCCCACTCCAAAAATGCAATGTAATTTTGGTGATCAGAATTTAGTGATCATAGATATATTCCGATGTATTTGATACCCTATCGCCTTTGCATCCTAATATACCAAATTTTGCTTCACATAGGTAATTTAGAGAAAACTTTTTTTCCCAATACTTAACTATTCTCTGCATATATATATGAACTAATTCTTACCTTTTTCAGTATGTGTAGCAGTGGTGAATAAAGCATACGCATTCACTTGGCCACTGTATCAAGTTCTATGCAGAATTACAAAGGATACACATAACAGTACTGACAGACAATAAAGGAATAATAAACACAAATAAACAAACAAATGGACACATCTGTGTAAACCGAGTACATGTATGTAAGAATTGCAGCTGTACAAAAATGATATTCCTGAATCCAAAATGATTCTTGGAGTGCTTACTGTAGGTAACCTTGAGCCTTGTTGGAGTGTTAAGAAAACTTGTATGACACAGAGTTGTAAATTAAAGGGACTGAGAATCAAAATGGATGAACTAAGCACATAAATCAACACATATTGTCATATCAGTTAATGATGCAGATTCGTTTGATAGTAGTGGGGAGTATAAGATCCACATAAATACAATGTAAAAGCTGGGCAATTTGGGGAAAGAATAATTTATGAATAAATAATGACTGAGAGCTAAGCTGGAATTCTAAAATGGAGAATGATGATATCAAGAGCATTTAGAGAAAATGACTTTCGTTATTGGTTTATTTATGCTTAGAAAAGAAAGTCTGGAAGCATAGAGAACAGTTAATTTGGATGTATCAGGGACTATGTAATTACATAATCCTTAGTCTAAGAACCAAGGAGGCCACTTAGTAACTAAAGTCTTATGGGGGAGGGATAACAACTTCCATGTGTTTCAGTATCTTAATCTGTTAAATGAAGAATTATGTCTACTTTTCAAGATGAGGTTTACAACTTGGCACATATTTGATGCTCTTTGTGAGCATGTTTTATAGTTAAAATAAGATCATCTCATGATGTATTTTATGGCTTCAAAAATAGTAGAGAGCTAAAGATTTGAGAAAGTTATGAACAGTGAAAAAAGTGGCCAAAAACTCCAGAAAATATGACAATAATATTATCCTGTGTAAATGGAGTAACCCTGTAGCAGTAATCATATGAGGCAAATTAGAACAAATGGTTAGCTGAAAAAGCAAATGATTTATATTCTGTAGTTTACAAATATAGATTTAGTTGATATGTAAGACTGAAAAGTAGATGCTCCTGGAGGCCTCCAAAGCCCTTGCATGTGTAGTGGACTCACTGGGAGATCTGGAGTAAGTCCATTGTTATGTTCCAGCATCTACAAATCTCTTGTATCTGTTCAAAGAATCTCTACTTTATAAGTTTTTATTTAATTGTCTTCACTTCGGTTTCTTTGATATTTAATATGTATTAAGTATGCAGAGTACATCATGAGAAACGCTGGGCTGGAAGAAGCACAAGCTGGAATCAAGATTGCTGGGAGAAATATTAATAACCTCAGATATGCAGATGACACCACCCTTATGGCAGAAAGTGAAGAGGAACTAAACAGCCTCTTGATGAAAGCGAAAGAGGAGAGTGAAAAAGTTGGCTTAAAGCTCAACATTCAGAAAACGAAGATCATGGCATCTGGTCCCATCACTTCATGGGAAATGGATGGGGAAACAGTGAAAACAGTGTCAGGCTTTATTTTTGGGGGCTCCAAAATCACTGCATATGGTGATTGCAGCCATGAAATTAAAAGACGCTTACTCCTTGGAAGGAAAGTTATGACCAAACTAGATAGCATATTGAAAAGCAGAGACATTACTTTGTCAACAAAGGTCCGTCTGGTCAAGGCTATGGTTTTTTCCAGTAGTCATGTATGAATGTGAGAGTTGGACTGTGAAGAAAGCTGAGTGCCGAAGAATTGATGCTTTTGAACTGTGGTGTTGGAGAAGACTCTTGAGGAGTCCCTTGGACTGCAAGGAGATCCAATCAGTCCTTTCTAAAGGAGATCAATCCTGGGTGTTCATTGGAAGGACTGAAACTCCAGTACTTTGGCCACCTCTTGCAAAGAGTGGACTCATTGGAAAAGACTCTGATGCTGGGAGGGATTGGGGGCAGGAGGAGAAGGGGACGACAGAGGATGAGATGGCTGGATGGCATCCCTGACTCGATGGACATGGATTTGAGTGAACTCCGGGAGATGGTGATGGACAGGGAGGCCTGGCGTGCTGCGATTCATGGTGTTGCAAAGAGTCGGACACGACTGAGCGACTGAAATGAACTGAACTGAACTGAACTAAAGTCTGTGAGCTATAAATGGTTTGTATATCTTGAATTTTAATGTGTGCACTCTTAACTATTGAGTATTTTCCTGAATTCTCTTGCCAAAGTGAATTTTTGTTTACATTGAGATTGTTGTTTTGCTAATTCTACTCAGGCTAAAAATGAGCACACACAGATATCATTGAACTGTTGCAATATTCTTTTTCTTTTTTTTACTATTGAAGATATTTGCCTTATAATGTTAGTTTCAGGTTACAGCATAATGATTTCATATTTTTATAGATATACTCCATTTAAAGTTACTATAAAATATTATTTATACCTTGTGCTGTACATTGCATTCTTGTATCTTATTATATATTTATTGTATTATTCTTGCACCTTATTTATTATAAACCTATTAGATTATACCTCTTAATACCCTTCTCCTATTTTGCCCCTTTCTCCAACTTTTCCACCACTGGTAACTACAAGTTTGTTCTCTGTGTATATGAGTCTGTTTCTGTTTTGTTATATTTATTTTTTTGTTTAATTTTTAGATTCCACATATAAGTGAGGAGATACAGTATTTTTCTGTGTTTTCAGTAAGCATAATTCCTTCCAGGTCCATCCATATTTTGACAAATGGCAAAATTTGATTCTTTTTTATGGCTGAATGATATTCAACTATTATATGTATGTTCTTTATCAATTCATCTCTCTATGGACGCTTAAGTTGCTTCTATATTTTGACTATTGTTAAGTAATGCTGCTATTTACATTGGGGTACATAAATCTGTTCTACCTAGTGTTATCATGTCTTCAGATATGTACACAAAAGTAGAATTGTTGGGTCATATGGTAGTTTCATTTTTAAGTTTTTGAGTAACATTCATACTGTTTGCCATAGTGGCCTGTACCAATTTACCTTCCCACTAATAGTAAACTAGTTTCTCTTTTCTCTGCATCCTTGTCAACATGTATTACTTGTTATTTCTCATTGTCTTTTTGTCATTAACGTTTTGGACAGGTGTGAGATGATATATCATTCTGGTTTTGATTTTCATTTCCCCAATATTTAGTGATGATGAGCATGCTTTCATATATCTTTTGGCTTTCTGCATGTCTGCTTTAGAAAAATGTCTATTTAGGTGTTCTGTTCATTTTTAAAATTAAATTTTTTTCAAATTTAGTTGTTTGAGTTCTGTATATGTTTCGGATATAAACCTCTTATCATGTGTATCAATTACAAATATCTCTTCTATTTATTAGATATTTTCTTTGTTGATAGTTTCCTTTACACTAAAAATTTTAAGTTTAATTAGGTCTTATATGTTTATTTTTGCTTATATGTTTATTTTTCCTTGCCTGAGGAGACAGATCCCCCAAAAATACTGCTAAGACTTAGATGGAAGAGGATACTACCTAAGAATCCTTCTAGGAATTTTATGGTTTCTGGTCTTAAACCATTTTGAGTTTATTTTTGTACACAGTGTAACAAAATGTTTTAATTTTATTTCTAACATTCAGATATTCAGTTTTCTTCACATCATTTATTGAAGAAACTATCTTCTTCCCATTATATATTTTTGAATCCTTTGTCATAGGTTAATTGACCAGATTTTTATAAGTTTATTTCTGGGCTTTCCCTTCTGTTCCATTGATTGATATGTTTGGTTTTGTGCCAGTACCATGTTGTTTTGACTATTGTAGCCTTGTAACATAGTCTGAAGCAAAGTGTGTGATATGCCCAGTTTTGTTCTTCTTATTCAAGATTGGTTTGGCAATTTGGGATCTTCTGCTGTTTCAAACAAATTTTAGGATTGTTTGTTCTAGTTTTTTGAAAAGTGCCATTGGAATTTTGAAAATGGTTGAATTAAATCTATAGATTACTTCAGTATTATAAAAATTTTAATAATATTAAATCTTTCATCCCATGGGCATGATATATTTTTCTCATATATTTGTAGTTTTTTCAATTTCCTTCATCAAAGTCTTATAGTTTTTAGCATATAAGTCTTTCAACTTTTGGTTAAGTTTATTCTTAGGTATTTTATTCTTTCTAATGTGATTGTAAATTAGATTGTTTTCTGGATATTTTTTCTGATAGTTTATTATTAGTTTATAAAAAAGCAACAGATTTCTTTTTTAATGGTTAATTTATCTTTATTTTTTAATTTAAATTTATTTGTTTTAATTGGAGGCTAATTACTTTACAATATTGTATTGATTTGCCATACAAATTTCCATATATCTTGAAATTTTACTGAATTCATTTATTAGTTCTAATAGTTTTTTTGTGGAGTCCTTAGGGTTTTCCGTACTGTTCATACTGTTCATGGGGTTCTCAAGGCAAGAATACTGAAGTGGTTTGCCATTCCCTTCTCCAGTACACCACATTCTGTCAAATCTCTCCACCATGACCCGCCCATCTTGGGTTGCCCCACGGGCATGGCTTAGTTTCATTGAGTTAGACAAGGCTGTGGTCCTAGTGTGACTGGAGATCATTGGAGAAATAGCTCCAGAAAGAATGAAGGGATGGAGCCAAAGCAAAAAGAGTACCCAGCTGTGGATGTGACTGGTGATAGAAGCAAGGTCCAATGCTGTAAAGAGCAATATTGCATAGGAACCTGGAAAGTCAGGTCCATGAATCAAGGCAAATTGGAAGTGGTCAAACAAGAGATGGCAAGAGTGAATGTCAACATTCTAGGAATCAGCGAACTGAAATGGACTGGAATGGGTGAATTTAACTCAGATGACCATTATATCTACTACTGTGGCAGGAATCCCTCAGAAGAAATGGAGTGGCCATCATGGTCAACAAAAGAGTCCAAAATGCAGTACTTGGATGCAATCTCAAAAATGAGAGAATGATGTCAGTTTGTTTCCAAGGCAAACCATTCAATATCACAGTAATCCAAGTCTATGCCCCAACCAGTAATGCTGAAGAAGCTGAAGTTGAACGGTTCTATGAAGACCTACAAGACCTTTTAGAACTAACACCCAAAAAAGATGTCCTTTTCATTATAGGGGACTGGATTGCAAAAGTAGGAAGTCAAGAAACACCTGGAGTAACCGGCAAATTTGGCCTTGGAATACGGAATGAAGCAGGGCAAAGACTAATAGAGTTTTGCCAAGAAAATGCACTGGTCATAACAAACACCCTCTTCTAACAACACAAGAGAAGACTCTGTACATGGACATCACCAGATGGTCAACACCGAAATCAGATTGATTATATTCTTTGTAGCCAAAGATGGAGAAGCTCTATACAGTCAGCAAAAACAAGACCAGAAGGTGACTGTGGCTCAGACCATGAACTCCTTATTGCGAAATTCAGGCTGAAATTGAAGAAAGCAGGGAAATCCACTAGACCATTCAGGTATGACCTAAATCAAATCCTTTATGATTATACAGTGGAAGTGAGAAATAGATTTAAGGGCCTAGATCTGATAGATAGAGTGCCTGATGAACTATGGAATGAGGTTTGTGACATTGTACAGGAGACAGGGATCAAGACCATTTCCATGGAAAAGAAATGCAAAAAAGCAAAATGGCTGTCTGGAGAGGCCTTACAAATAGCTGTGAAAAGAAGAGAAGCGAAAAGCAAAGGAGAAAAGGAAAGATATAAACATCTGAATGCAGAGTTCCAAAGAATAGCATAAAGAGATAAGAAAGCCCTCTTCAGCAATCAATGCAAAGAAATAGAGGAAAGCAACAGAATGGGAAAGACTAGGGATCTCTTCAAGAAAATCAGACATACCAAAGGAACATTTCATGCAAAGATGAGCTCGATAAAGTATAGAAGTGGTATGGACCTAACAGAAGCAGAAGATATTAAGAAGAGATGGTGAGAATACACAGAAGAACTGTACAAAAAAGATCTTCACGACCCAGATAATCACGATGGTGTGATCACTGACCTAGAGCCAGACATCCTGGAATGTGAAGTCAAGTGGGCCTTAGAAAGCATCACTACGAACAAAGCTAGTGGAGGTGATGGAATTCCAGTTGAGCTATTCCAAATCCTGAAAGATGATGCTGTGAAAGTGCTGCACTCAATATGCCAGCAAAGTTGGAAAACTCAGCAGTGGTCACAGGACTGGAAAAGGTCAGTTTTCATTCCAATCCCAAAGAAAGGCAATGCCAAAGAATGCTCAAACTACTGTACAATTGCACTCATCTCACACGCTAGTAAGTTAATGCTCAAAATTATCCAAGCCAGGCTTCAGCAATATGTGAACCGTGAACTTCCTGATGTTCAAGTTGGTTTTAGAAAAGGCAGAGGAACCAGAGATCCAATCGCCAACATCTGCTGGATCATGGAAAAAGCAAAAGAGTTCCAGAAAAACATCTATTTCTGCTTTATTGACTATGCCAATGCCTTTGAGTGTGTGGATCACAATAAACTGTGGAAAATTCTGAAAGAGATAGAAATACCAGGCCACCTGACCTGCTTCTTGAGAAATCTATATGCAGGTCAGGGAGCAACATTTAGAACTGGACATGGAACAACAGACTGGTTCCAAATAGAAAAAGGAGTTTGTCAAGGCTGTATATTCTCACCCTGTTTATTTAACTTATATACAGAGTACATTATGAGAAACTCTGGACTGGAAGAAACACAAACTGGAATCGAGATTGCCGGGAGAAATATCAATAACCTGAGAACTGCAGATGATACAACCCTTATGGCAGAAAGTGAAGAGGAACTCAAAAGCCTCTTGATGAAAGTGAAAGTGGAGATTGAAAAAGTTGGCTTAAAGCTCAACATTCAGAAAACAAAGATCATGGCATCCGGTCCCACCACTTCATGGGAAATAGATGGGGAAACAGTGGAAACTGTCAGACTTTATTTTTCTGGGCTCCAAAATCACTGCAGATGGTGACTGCAGCCATGAAATTAAAAGACGCTTACTCCTCGGATGGAAAGTTATGACCAACCTAGATAGCATATTCAAAAGCAGAGACATTACTTTGCCAACAAAGGTTCGTCTAGTCAAGGCTATGGTTTTTCCTGTGGTCATGTATGGACGTGAGATTTGGACTGTGAAGAAGGCTGAGCACCAAAGAATTGATGCTTTTGAACTCTGGTGTTGGAGAAGACTCTTGAGAGTCCCTTGGACTGCAGGGAGATCCAACCAATCCATTCTAAAGGAGATCAGCTGTGGGATTTCTTTGGAAGGACTGATGCTAAAGCTGAAACTCCAGTTATTTTGGCCACCTCATGTGAAGAGTTGACTCACTGGAAAAGACTCTGATGCTGGGAGGGATTGGGGGCAGGAGGAGAAGGGGACGACAGAGGATGAGATGGCTGGATGGCATCACTGACTCAATGGACGTTAGTCTCAGTGAACTCCGGGAGTTGGTGATGGACAGGGAGGCCTGGTGTGCTGTGATTCATGGGGTTGCAAAGAGTAGGACACGACTGAGCGACTGATCTGGTCTAGGGTTTTCCATGCATAGTAGTATGACATTTGCAAATAATGATTAGTTTTACTTTTCCTTTCTAATTTGGATGTATTTTTTTTCTTTTTCTTGTCTGATTGCTGCGGCTAGGACTTAACAATATTGGGTTAAATAAATATGGCAAGAATAGGCTTTTTTGTTTTACTTCTGATTTTAGAGGTAAAACTTTCAGTTTTTTACTATTGAGTATAATGTTAGCCTTGAGTTCATCACAAATTGTCTTTAGTATGTTGAGATATGGTCCCTCCATATCAACTTTGTTGAGACTTTTCATCAGGAATGGGCTATGTTTTGTCAAATTTTTTTTTTTCCTGAATCTATGGAGATGATCATGTGATTTTATCATTCATTTTGTAAATATAGTATATTACATGGATTGATTTGCAGATATTGAATTCTTATTGCAGATATTGAATGTTTGCATTCCTGAAATAAATTCCAGATGATAATGGTGTATTATCATCTTTACTACTCTTGAATTTAATTTCACAATGCTTTACTAAGGAT
This sequence comes from Bubalus kerabau, assembly GCF_029407905.1. Classification (NCBI taxonomy): domain Eukaryota; kingdom Metazoa; phylum Chordata; class Mammalia; order Artiodactyla; family Bovidae; genus Bubalus; species Bubalus kerabau. The sequence goes on along the minus strand of NC_073635.1, from coordinate 1,877,079 downwards.
TTTACAAGAATATTGGCCTATAATTTTCTATTTGTTGTCTTTGTTTGGTTTTGATATCAGGGTAATACAAGCCTTATAGAATGAAGGAGTATTCCCTCCTCTTCAATTTTTTGTACTAGTTTGAGAAGAATAGATATTGACTCTTCTTTATGCATTTATTAGAATTCCCCTGTGAATCTGTGTGGTCTTCGACTTTTGATTGCTGAGAATTTTTTTTATTATTAATCAATTTCACTAATAGTGATTAGTGATTAGTTTGTTCAGATTATTTATTTCTTCCTGATTCAGTCTTGAAAGGCAGGTGTGTTCACCACTATACTATAAATTGTGCTTTCTCATTTGGTCTTGGAAGATTATAAAAATTGTGAGATACTTTCATATAACTCTGACAAAAGTTGTTCAGAAACTACAAAACATTGTTAAAAGTAATTAAAGTAGTTCTGAATTAATGTAGTGGCATGCCTTGTGGTTGACTGGGGGAAAAGAGGGTTTTCACAGACAGCATGAACAATTTCCAGGAAAAGATGGATATATTGATTATTTGATTATAATGATGGCTTTGTAAGTTATACATACATCAAAAGTTCAAACTTTTTAGTTCAAATATGAGTAGTTCACCATATTCCAGTTACACTTTAATAAAGTTATTATTTTTATTGTTAATTGCAATCAGAAATCAACAGTGGTAAATATTTTAGGTATTGCAGGCTTGGTCACAATACTCAACTCTGCCCTTGTGGAAAGCTGTCATAGATGATATGTAAATGATCAGCTGTGGCTATGTTCCAACATAGCTATATATATTTAGACAGCATTGGTGATAACAGCCTTGCTTTGTTCTATTTGCTGTAATTCCTTTAATATTTCTTTATTAAGAATACTATTGGATTTTGGCCAGCCATATATCATAATAATTTTAAGAAAAACTCCTTAAAAAAGTGTTTTTGAAAACTTTTGATCTGTTGATAACATACAATGTCTGAATTGATTTTCTAATTTTGAGCCATCTATCTATATTTTTAAATCTTTTATATTTGGTTATGGTACATTATCTACTTGATAAACTGTCGGATTAGATTTGACTGATGTTTTATCAGGCTTTTATATCTGTATTTTTAAATGAAATTGCTCCACAGTTTCCTTTCTTATTTCTTATTTCTATATTTTCCAAGTTTGAGTATCAAAGCTATGTTAATTTTATAACATTATATGGGAAGTCATTATTGAGCAAAACAACTTTAGCATATTATTTGTAGTTTCTGTCTCTGGGTAAAATGCTTACATCAGAAGTAGACTGTTTTTGTTTTTTCCACTGAGGCTAAAGTTTAATTATTTGGACATTGAAATTGGAAGTCTGCTTGACTTAGGGAATTCCTAAAGGATTAACAATTCCCTGGAAATTAGTTTTTGACTTTTTTTTTCCCTATAGCAATTTTAGGACTTGAGAAATAACTACTATCTTAATGGTACGGGTAATTTCAAGTTTTTACAAGTCAGGTGAAATGTTAAATATTCATTGAAATATCATTTGCTAACTCAAGGGAAACCTTAGTTGAAATAAAAGTTTACATAAGTGTTGGTCGAAGTTGACTCAGTCATTTTACTTAAGTCACTTTAAAATATTGATATTTAGACTCTTTTCAGAGATCGAGGATCTAGGTCCTCTTTGGAACTGACATTACCTATTTTATTGGAAGGTCCGAGTGTACCCATAAATGCTGTACTTAAATGTGTTTTGACTCTTCGACGTCCTTGATTAAGTTTTATTTTGGATTGTACCCCAGACCTGCAAAACTTCTATATTATCTCCAGAAAAAAGAAAAGTGTTAATTGTGGGATACATTATAAGATACGAGAATTAAATTCACAAAATTAGCATTTACTGTATATGCACAACATAATTGAAGAGTTATTAATTAATATAATCTAGTTAATACATATAATTAACTATGTGTGTTAAGTTGCATCAGTTGTGTTTGACTTTTTTCAACCCTGTGAACTGTAGCCCACCAGGCTCTTCTATCTCTGGGATTCTCCAGGCAAGAATACTGTACTGGATTGCCATGCCTTCCTCCAGCAGATCTTTGCAATCCAGGGATCAAACCAGCATCTTTTATTTGTCCTGCATTGGCAGGCGAGTTCTTTACCACTAGCACCACCTGGGTGGAGAAGGCAATGGCACCCGACTCCAGTACTCTTGCCTGGAAAATCCCATGGAGGGAGGAGCCTGGTAGGCTGCAGTCCATGGGGTGGCTAGGAGTCAGACACAACTGAGCAACTTCCTTTTCACTTTTCATTTTCATGCATTGGAGAAGGAAATGGCAACCCACTCTAGTGTTCTTGCCTGGAGAATCCCAGGGACGGGGGAGCCTGGTGGCTGCCGTCTGTGGGATCACACAGAGTCGGACACGACTGAAGTGACTTAGCAGCAGCAGCACCACCACCTGGGAAGCCCAATTAAATATACAAGTATGAAAATAATATAAAGAGACCTATATCCATCTTTCTCTATTATAAATTTTATATCTGTAATGATGACTTAAAAATGCACAATGGGAGAGTTGTGAGTTAAGTTTTATATGGGGCAAAATGAAGACTGCAGCCCAGGAGACAGCATCTCAGATACCTCTGAGAAACTACCTCCAAAGAGGTAGGGGAAAGGACATTATAGGTACAATTTTGGTAAAGGGGGAGCACATGCAATCAAGCAGATTTTTTTTTTTTTTTTTTTGTAGAAAGTTTCTGTTAATTTCATGAAGCTTCTGCCAGTCATGAGAAAGGGTCAAACCATTAACGATTTTAATGCTTTTCTAGATATGAGGACATACAAGAATTAGGATCATAAAATCAGCTCCTGAGAATATCTAATGATATAAAGACCTGTCCTGCCAATTTTTCCCTGAGCACAGAGTACCTTGTTTCTGCTTTCCACACTGAACTACTTCAGGGGGTGTTGAAGGCCAGCAGTAGCAGCAGCATATGATTTAATCCTTTCAAAGGTAAATAGGTACAGTAAATGTCTATGGCAAGTCCCGATTTGCAGTTGACAATAAGAAATAATAAGAGTTCCTTATCAAAGGACAGATTTTAGATATCAACAAACTTTCAAAAGAAACTTTATGATTTTAAAGGTTCATCCATCAATATATGCAAAATATAGCACTTGCAGCTTTCAAATTGTGGCATTGCAGAAGACTCTTGAGAGTCTCTTGGACTGCAAGGAGATCAAACCAGCCAACCCTTAAAGAAATAAACGGTGACTATTCATTGGAAGAATTGATACTGAAACCGAAGCTCCAGTATTTTGTTCACCTAATGTAAAGAGCCAATTCTTTGGAAAAGACCATGATGCTAGGCAAGATTGAAGGCAAAAGGTAAAGGAAATGGCAGAGGATGAGTTGGTTAGACAGCATCACTGACTGAATGGACATAATTTGAGCAAACACTGGGAGATAGTGGAGGACAGGAAAGCCTGGTGTGCTGCAGTTCCTGGGTTCTCAAAGAGTCAGACATAACTTAGTGACTGAACAACAACATCTGCAAAATAATATATTGCTTGAGATACAAAATGATTTGGAAAGCAATTATCTTAGTATGCTCCTGAGGCTGTTTTTAGTTTGTTGTGATTCTTGGAAAGAAACCCACAGGAATTCACCTAGGTCTTGGATTTTTGGATAAGAATTTTGTCACAGATTTGTTGATCTCCAATATTTATTATTAGATATGTGCCAGTGAAAAATATTTTGGAATAAAATAGTCTTTTCATGACTGCCTCTATTCCAGTGAAAATTCTCAGTCTTATCTTCAATGATTGCTGAGGTATAAGTTACTGCAAAAATCTGCATTGGATACAAATTACTTTGCTACACAATGACTCTATCTTCACTTTACAATAACAATAGACAAATATTCAATTACTGTCAGAAGGGAATGTTTTTAAACCATTTCTTAACTGCCTTTATTGAGGATTTTGAAGTTGATAAGCAGATTTTTTTTTTCTATTCTGTTTATTCCTTATTCTATTGTCTTTAAGGATGTACCAATTATATATCTACTACCTGTTGTGAAACTGGGATAAGATAATACAAATAGTTAGCAAGGTTGTACACCACAGAAAGATATTATGTTTCCTGGTATGTTAAAGCTAATAGAGTAAAATCACACTGATAGCATTCTATGCTTGGGCCTGATGCACTGGGACGACCCAGAGGGATGGTACGGGGAGGGAGGAGGGAGGAGGGTTCAGGATGGGGAACACGTGTATACCTGTGGCAGATTCATGTTGATATATGGCAAAACCAATACAATATTGTAAAGTTAAAAAATAAAATAAAATCAAAAGCTAATAGAGTGAAATCACACTGATAGCATTCTATTTTCTAATCCTGTTTGAAAGTGAAAGTCACTCAGTTGTGTCCAACTCTTTGTGACCCCATACAGTCCATGGAATTCTCCAGGCCAGAATACTGGAGTGGGTAGCCTTTCCCTTCTCCAGGGAATCTTCCCAACCCAGGGATCGAACCCAGGTCTCCTGCATTGCAGGCAGATTCTTTACCAGCTGAGCCACAAGGGAAGCCCAATAAAGTTCACTAGTTTATCCAAAACATTTATATATACAAATGAAGTGGATCATGGTTTGGATTAACTCTCCAAAGATCAAATTTAGGTTTTTATGCAGATGGGAGCTTTGTGCAAAGAACATCTCCATTTATCTATCAAATCTTTTTCTTGTCTTCCCACGTTTTCCCCAGTATAACTGTTTTTTTTTTTTTTTTCTTTCTGTTCATTAATCCAACCAGAATAGACTAAGGTTTATTTTCTACTTAGGACTGAAACAGGATTGTTATGTAGAGCCATAAATTAATTTTCCAATTTTTCTTTTTCCTGAATCTAAATCCAGAATACATTTTTATAACAGTCAGTTTTTAGAAAGAAAAGCAGTACCAAATTTTTGAATAAGCAGGTTTAGGTAGTTAAGATTTTCTTTACGATGATTCTGTGCTTCAGTGTAACTTGAGTTATTCAGTGTTCAGAATAAGTTGTGGTGTTGCAAGAACCTGAGAGCTTTGTAGCCATCCAGGCCAAGGGGTTAGGTCAACACTTTCCCTTCTGTTGTAACCTTGATATTCTTTCCCTCTGAATCTAATATAGCATCAACTATGGATTTATTTATTTATTGTCTTCTCCTTCACATGGCAGGAATAAAAAAGCAAAAGTATGAAAGACAACTTATTTATGAGTTTTTCAACCTTTTAATTTCTCTAAGGAAATTCTGATTCTTGCACATAAATGGTTCCCAGTAATAGACTTGTACTCATACCAGTGTGTCCCCAAATAGGGAGGGGGAGAAAGATTTTTTTAAATTAGAAATTAAACTATCCATGCACAGCATCTTAAAATTAAACTAATTTATACCTTCAATAATTTTGAGTTATCATATATATTCCATTTTAGCATTTTATCACTAAGATTTCTTTTTAATTTTTATGGAAGTTTGACTTTACTACTTTTTTTTTTTTATTTTGTTTAAATAATACAGGTATCCCTCCACTCATAGATTTAACAAGGGCTTATAAAATCAATATTTTAACCTTGGTAACATTGCATCTTATCAACTGTTTTGAAGTCAGCATGGCTGCCTCTTTTTCCAGGGCAAGGAAAATTAGTGATATTTAGACTTTCTGGCAATACATCATTTGGGGGAACTCCACGTGTGCTTTCAAGGAAGAAGGTTACCTTATGAAAAGTTATTTCTTTGTAGAGTTATTGGTAATTTCTAGGGTTTTAACATTTTTTTATTCATATTTAAACACTGGCTCAATCCTCAATTGCTATTTGCTTTTAAATTTGAAGAGATAATTTCTTTGACAAAAAATCAGGAGAGAATGAATTGCATTTATAAATGTATGCTGCTTGCTTTTCTGTTGTATGTACTACCAGTGGTGGGAGGAATAGTCATTTTCCTCTGTTCTTTTAAGTTTTGTTGAGACCCCTCCCCTGTAATAAAAATTCAGATGGATTAATCAAAGAAATATGCAAGCTCAGTAATTATCAATCTGTTCATCAGATCCCATTGATCCATCTCCCTCTTCTAACATGCTCTAGTTTTTTTCCCACTAGTTGCCCTGGCACTGAAAAACCCTCTCCCTTTTGTTTTAGTGAAGTTATTTTCAAATTGGATTCTGTCCTCTTTCCTCTATTGCAATAACTTTGTATTTCAGTCAGCTCATGCCATCATAAGAAAATATACTGGGTGGCTTACATAATAGAAATGTATTTCTCATGGTTCTGGAGGCTGGGAAGTCCAATATCAGGGGTCCAGAAAGTGAGTTATTGTTCTGGCTCACAACTGGCTGTCTTCAACCTTGTCCTCACCTGGCAGAAAGAAAGAGCAAGCAAGCTCTCTTATGTTTCTTCTTAATTCCTTTTTTTAGGGTTCCATCCTTATCTAAACGTAATCACTTCCCAAAGACCCATCTCCAAATATGTCACACTGAGATTAGAGTTTCAAATATGAGTTGTTGGTACTTGGAATAAAATTCTGTTCATGGTACTTTGAATAAAATCTTATCTGTTTAATTTTGTTCAGTTCAATTTTTGCTTTCATACAGTCAACTGGCAGAAGAGAGTGGTTGTTTTTGTTTTTTTTTTTCCCCCCCATGGGTAAAAATAATCCTTCACTACTTATTCTTAATATCACATTGAGCAGAGAGTAGACAAAGGAAAGAGAGGCACTGTGGTTTTCTCAGGCATTTTATATTTTCCATAGGTCAGGCAATTCTTGAATAAAATTACGAAGAAAAAATTTCTTTGATGACCATTCATCTCTCCTCTTTATTCTGCTCTTCTGTTGTATTCATTCCAAGGGGAGGGAGGTGAGAAGTCAGGGTAGACCTCCTGGAAATAATGGCATTTATGTATAACAACGATAGGAGAACAGGAGCAGAGTTTAGGGGTAACAAAACAGCTGGTATAAGGAAGAGGCGTGAACTCATAATGATAACAGCAATAACAAGTTGTTACATTTATTTAATTTCTACTATGTGCCAGCTTTGATTCTAAACCCTTGAAATGTATTAATTAATTTAACTGTCATAGCAACCTTACTAGGTAGATCCTATAATTTTCCCTATTTTACACATAAAGAAATTAAGCTACTGCAAAGTTAAAAAGGTTGCTTATGGTCATAAACTAATAAATGATAGAGCTGAGGTTTAAATTCAGGCATTACTGTCCATGCATTTAATCTCAAAACTGTCACTAAATATATGCCATCTCTCTTTAGAGAGCATGCATGCTCAAGTCTCAGTCATGTCTGACACTTTGTGACCCTTTGGACTGTAGCCTATCAGGCTCTTCTGTCCATGGAATTTTTTAGGCAAAAATATTGGAACAGGATGTCATTTCCTCTTCTAGGGGAACTTCCCATACCAGGGTTGGAACCCATGTTTCCATTGGACCTTCATTGCAGACAGATTCTTTATTCCTGGGCCCCTCTTTGGAGATACACATATTTAAATCACATAATGGCCTCTGATGGTGTGATTTGCCATAAGTTCTAGTTAACAAGGAAAAGTTGAATTTAGAGGATGAAGGTTGGAGCAGTCTTTCCAAAACACCTCTCTAATTATAGAGTATTTTAATTGCCTGTTAATTTTGGAGGAAAAGATAATGCTCATAGCAAAGTTCATAAAAAATAGACATTATTTATATAGTGTTTTATAGTTTACAAAATGTTTTAACCTGTATATATTTCTTAAGATTTTATCAATAACTATAAAGTAAGGCTGAGGAATTTACCATGAATATCAAAGAAGTTGTATAGCTTTCCAAATTAATGGCAGCTAATTATAAGGAATTCAAGATTCAAATATAGACTGCCTGATGTCTAATTCCTTAAACTTTTCACTAACTCATTTCAATGGAGATTTAATATAAATGAGCTGAAAACTCAGGCTTGAAGGTTAGAAGAAAGCACATAAGCTTATATACATAATATCTTTGAAAACAAGATTTACCACTGAATATAAGACCTGTAATTGACAGTCATTACTTTAAAAAAAAAAAAAAAATCCAGTCAACGAATTAATTTTGGCAATTGAGAAAAAAAAAAAGTGAAAGACACAGACACTTGTAATTTAATTAGGGACAATCAGCATGAAATCAGAGAAAAGAAACCATAGCTAACGTTTGCAGAAAACACATTTAAGAAAGTAAGAAAATATGCATGATCTGGCTCTTGTAGTTTCAAAGCTCCATGGAGATGACTGGCTGAACTGATATTCCTTGATACTGATGAAGTCTTTTCTAGTTAAAATGCTATTTTTTTTCTTTGAAAATTTAGAGATCAGAAATACCTGAATTAAAACATCTAATTATAGGAAGGAAATTATAATGAGTGAACTTTTTGATTGCTATAACTAGAAATATGAGACCAGAGGGTACAATTAAATATTTAGCTAAAGTGAGAGGACTCAGTTAAGAACTGTGAGGCAGAGGAAACTTTTTTCCTACACTTTTGTACATAAAAGACCTGAAGGAAAGAATGTGCTGTTTATTGATAAAAAGTGTTTAGGGCAAAGTAGTTAAACTCACAACAGGCAGCCAGAGGTAGTTTTAAGAAGTGCATGGCTAAGAATATTTTGGGTTTTAAAAAGGTGTACAAGTTGACACAACATTGATTAGTGACAGGAAGAAAGGGATCTGTGAATTCATGAGATCACGTTTGGGGGTAATACATAAATATTTAAGAGAAAGCAAATACAACTCACACAAAGGTTCTGGAACCCTTTATTATTCTGACTGATTCTTATCCTGCTAGACCACAGAACATGAAAATAACAGGATGCACAGAAGATACACAGCAGAGGGTCTACCTCTGTTTTCCTGTTTATCTTTTTTTTTCATCTGTTCCTTCATCTTCCCACCTGATTCTCCCATTTCTTTACTTCTTAACACTGAGGGCAATCTCAGATAATCTTTCCTAGACCAGAAATAAAGATGGCTTTATTGCTTGGAGGAGTGAGGCACTCTGGAAAAGTGAAAAACCCAGTGAAGTCAATGTGTGTGCGTGTGTGTACACTTGCACATGTGTGAGTGTGCATGTCTATAGGAAAAATTATCTCTACTTATCTATGGAGCAGTGATTCTCAACCTTGGCTGAACTAAAATCAATAATGAGCTTGAAAAATCCTCAATTTATTCTCCAGACCAGTTTTTTCAGAAGCTGTGGGTGGGAATCAAATGCCCCAGGATTCCAATAATCAACTAAGATTGAGAGACACCACTAGAGATTAGCCAAATCCAGTAACTGCTCTCATGTCTTCAAGAATTCCCTTGGTACAGCATGGAGGGAGTGAAAGTTAATCCAGTTCCCATTTTAAAAAGATGTAGCCTTCTGATAAGTAGCAGCAAAGACACTTGCATTTATTCTCCTGAGTGGTTGCTGGGAACCCATATCTCCTCTCTAGAAAAAGTCTTTAGTGAGACAATAAACAACTATATATAGCCTTTCAGTTCAGTTCAGGTGCTCAGTTGTGTCCGACTCTTTGTGACCTCAGAGATTGCAGCATGCCAGGCTTCCCTGTACATCACCAACTCCCGGAGTTTGGTAAGCTCCATCCATCAAACTCATGTCCATTGAGTCTGTGATGCCATCCAACTATCTCATCCTCTGTCGTCCCCTTCTCCTCCTGCATTCAATCTTTCCCAGGGTCTTTTCTAATGAAAAGATGCTCTTCCCATCAGGTAGACAAAGTATTGGAGCTTCAAATCAGTCATTTCAATGAATATTCAGGACTGATTTCCTTTAGGATTGACTGGTTGGATCTCCTTACAGTCCAAGAGATCCTCAAGAGTCTTCTCCTATACCATCATTCAAAAACTTCAATCCTCAGCGCTCAGCTTTCTTTATGGTCCAACACTCATATCCATACATGTCTACTGCAAAAACCATAGCTTTGGCTATATGGACTTCTGTTACAAAGTAGTGTCTCTGTTTTTAATATACTATCTAAGTTGATTACAGTTTTTCTTCCAAGGAGCAAACATCTTTAAATTTCATGGCTGCAGTCACCATCTACAGTGATTTTGGAGCCCAAGAAAATAAAGTCTGTGTACGAGACAGCAAAAGAGACACTGATGTATAGAATAGTCTTAAGGACTCTGTGGAAGAGGGAGAGGGTGGGAAGATTTGGGAGAATGGCATTGAAACATGTAAAATATCATGTATGAAACGAGTTGCCAGTCCAGGTTCGATGCACAATACTGGATGCTTGGGGCTAGTGCACTGGGATGACCCAGAGGGATGGTATGGGGAGGGGGGAGGGAGGAGGGTTCAGGATGGGGAACACATGTAGACCTGTGGCGGATTCATTGTGATATTTGGCAAAACTAATACAATTTTGTAAAGTTTAAAAATAAAATATATTCTTGCCTCCTTTGTCAAAGATAAGGTGTCCATATGTACGTGGATTTATCTCTGGGCTTTCTATTTTGTTCCATTAATCTATATTTCTGTCTTTGACCAGTACATACTGTCTTGATAACTGTGGCTTTGTAGTAGAGCCTGAAGTCAGGTAGGTTGATTCCTCCAGTTCCATTCTTATTTCTCAAGATAGCTTTGGCTATTCGAGGTTTTTTGTATTTCCATACAAATTGTGAAATTACTTGTTCTAGCTCTGTGAAGAATACTGTTGGTAGGTTGATAGGGATTGCATTGAATCTATAAATTACTTTGGGTAGTATACTCATTTTCACTATATTGATTCTTCCAATCCATGAACATGGTATATTTCTCCATCTATTAGTGTCCTCTTTGATTTCTTTCCCCAGTGTTTTATAGTTTTCTATATATAGGTCTTTAGTTTCTTTAGGTAGATATATTCCTAAGTATTTTATTCTTTCCGTTGCAATGGTGAATGGAATTGTTTCCTTAATTTCTCTTTCTGTTTTCTCATTATTAGTGTATAGGAATGCAAGGGATTTCTGTGTGTTGATTTTATATCCTACAACTTTACTATAGTCATTGATTAGTTCTAGTAATTTTCTGGTGGAGTCTTGAGTGTTTTCTATGTAGAGGATCATGTCATCTGCAAACAGTGAGAGTTTTATTTCTTCTTTTCCAATTTGGATTCCTTTTATTTCTTTTTCTGCTCTGATTGCTGTGGCCAAAACGTCCAAGACTATGTTGAATAGTAATGGTGAAAGTGGGCACCCTTGTCTTGTTCCTGACTTTAGAGGAAATGCTTTCAATTTTTCACCATTGAGGATAATGTTTGCTGTGGGTTTGTCATATATAGGTTTTATTATGTTGAGGTATGTTCCTTCTATTCCTGCTTTCTGGAGAGTTTTTATCATAAATGGATGTTGAATTTTGTCAAAGGCTTTCTCTGCATCTATTGAGATAATCATATGGGTTTTATTTTTCAATTTGTTAATGTGGTGTATTACATTGATTGATTTGTGGATATTGAAGAATCCTTGCATCCCTGGGATTAACCCCACTTGGTCATGGTGTATGATCTTTTTAATGTGTTGTTGGATTCTGATTGCTAGAATTTTGTTAAGGATATTTGCATCTATGTTCATCAGTGATATTGGCCTGTAATTTTCTTTTTTTGTGGGATCTTTGTCAGGTTTTGGAATTAGGGTGATGGTGGCCTCATAGAATGAGTTTGGAAGTTTACCTTCCTCTGCAATTTTCTGGAAGAGTTTGAACAGGATAGGTGTTAGCTCTTCTCTAAATTTTTGGTAGAATTCAGCTGTGAAGCTGTCTGGACAAGTGGTGCTGGGAAATCTGGTCAACCACTTGTAAAAGAATGAAACTAGAACACTTTCTAACATCATACACAAAATAAACTCAAAATGGATTAAAGATCTAAACGTAAGACCAGAAACTATAAAACTCCTAGAGGAGAACATAGGCAAAACACTCTCTGACATACATCACAACAGGATCCTCTATGACCCACCTCCCAGAATATTGGAAATAAAAGCAAAAATAAACAAATGGGACCTAATTAACCTTAAAAGCTTCTGCACATCAAAGGAAACTATTAGCAAGGTGAAAAGACAGCCTTCAGAATGGGAGAAAATAATAGCAAATGAAGCAACTGACCAACAACTAATCTCAAAAATATACAAGCAACTCCTACAGCTCAACTCCAGAAAAATAAATGACCCAATCAAAAAATGGGCCAAAGAATTAAATAGACATTTCTCCAAAGAAGACATACAGATGGCTAACAAACACATGAAAAGATGCTCAACATCACTCATTATCAGAGAAATGCAAATCCAAACCACTATGAGGTACCATTTCACACCAGTCAGAATGGCTGCAATCCAAAAGTCTACAAATAATAAATGCTGGAGAGGGTGTGGAGAAAAGGGAACCCTCTTACACTATTGGTGTGAATGCAAACTAGTACAGCCACTATGGAGAACAGTGTGGAGATTCCTTAAAAACCTGGAAATAGAACTGCCTTATGATCCAGCAATCCCACTGCTGGGCATACACACTGAGGAAACCAGAAGGGAAAGAGACACGTGTACCCCAATGTTCATTGCAGCACTGTTTCTAATAGCCAGGACATGGAAGCAACCTAGATGTCCATCAGCAGATGAATGGATAAGAAAGCTGTGGTACATATACACAATGGAGTATTACTCAGCCATTAAAAATAATACATTTGAATCAGTTCTAATGAGATGGATGAAACTGAAGCCTATTATACAGAGTGAAGTAAGCCAGAAGGAAAAACACCAATACAGTATACTAACGCATATATATGGAATTTAGAAAGATGGTAACAATAACCCTGTGTACGAGACAGCAAAAGAGACACGATGTATAGAACAGTCTTATGGACTCTGTGGGAGAGGGAGAGGGTGGGGAGATTTGGGAGAATGGCATTGAAACATGTGAAATATCATGTATGAAACGAGTTGCCAGTCCAGATTCGATGCACGATACTGGATGCTTGGGGCTAGTGCACTGGGACGACCCAGAGGGATGGTATGGGGAGGGAGGAGGGAGGAGGGTTCAGGATGGGGAACACATGTATACCTGTGGCGGATTCATTTTGATATTTGGCAAAAATAATACAATTATGTAAAGTTTAAAAATAAAATAAAATTTAAAAAAAGTAAAAAAAAAAAATAAATAAAAATAAAATTAAATTAAAAAAAAAAAAAAAAAGAAAATAAAGTCTGTCACAGTTTCCATTGTTTCCCCAACTCTTTGCCATGAAGTGATGGGACTGGATTCCATGATCTTCATTTTTTGAAGGTTGAGTTTTAAGCCAGCTTTTTCATTCTCCTCTTTCACTTTTATCAAGAGGCTCTTTAGTTTCTCTTCACTTTTTGCATAGGGGTGGTGTCACCTGCAGATTGACTTTACTAATAATACCAGTGGTGTGTTGTGTTTAGTCCCTTAGTCATGCCCGATGCTTTTAAACCCTATGGACTAATCTGCCAGTCTCTTCTATCCATGGGATTCTCCAGGCAAAAATACTGAGCTGGGTTGCCATGCCCTCCTTCAGGGAATCTTCCTGACCTAGAGATCAAACCTGTGTCATTTATGTCTCCTGCATTGGCAGAAGGTTTTTTTTAACCACTAGGACCACCTAGGAAGGCCTCTCTTATGCTTACATAGCATCGTACTCTGAATTTGTTTTAAAACATCACAACTTCATTTCACATTGGTATAAAGTGAGTTTTAAACCTGTACAAAAAAAAAATAATAATAATGCTCCTTTCTGTAACGTCCTTTATCAGTAATCATTTGTAGTCCACACATTTGCTTTAAAATTTTGCTTATAATCCAATTTTCATGTCCCTATAAAGTACAGAATTCTCTTATTTTTCTTTTGAATATTTAGCTGAGTATATCATTACTTCAGCATTCACAGAAGATTATGATAGGTAGGTAAAAGCAATGCTTAATTTATAATGTTGACAAAGCTAATGGATAGGTATAATAACACTTGTATACATTTTCAAATATTTATTGATCTCTTTGAAAATCAATTATGTAAAGTTTAAAAATAAAATAAAATTAAAAAAACGAAAATATAATTAGGATATCTATAGTTTGTCATATATGTATCATCTTTTTTAATGTTAACATGGAGTATAAAATCATTTTAAGTAAAATTTACATTTCTCAGTGCTTATTTCTTCAAATAATATGTGTTCTTGAGTATTTACTTATATAGCAAAAATTTGCTAATATTAAAAAGTATAATATTGCTGAATTGTGTATAAGAATTTGGAGAAATTATTGAAGAATTTAGAAGTAAAATTTAGGAGACATCAAATTGTTTATAATACCACAATGGAACAGAAAGATAATCAATGAATCTTGAAAAAGATAAAATGGAACAAAGAGTGAAATACCTTAACACAAATAAAATAGAAGCACAGTATATGAACAGTCAATTAGCTGTAATAAATTTGGAAATTCATTATCTAGGAAATATATCTTAGATTTTTAGCACTGTACATAGAATAAACATTTATTAATAAAAGTTATTAATGTGTCCTAAAATGAAGTATATCTTATCTGGTACTGATTCAGTTCAGTTCAGTTGCTCAGTCTGTCTAACTATTTAAGACCCCATGGACTGCAGCACACCAGGCCTCCCTGTCCATCACCAACTCCCAGAATTTACTCAAACTCATGTCCATTGAGTTGGTGATGCCATCCAACCATCTCATCCTCTGTCAACCCCTTCTCCTCCCACCTTCACTTTTTCCCAGCATCAGGGTCTTTTTCAGTAAGTCGGTTCTTTGCATCAGGTGGCCAAAGTATTGGAGTTTCAGATTCAGCATCAGGCCTTCCAGTTAATATTCAGGACTGATTTTCTTTAGGATGAATTGGTTGGATCTCCTTGCCATCCAAGGGACTCTCAAGAGTCTTCTTCAAGACCACAGTTCAAAAACATCAAATCTTTGGCACTTAGCTTTCTTTGTAGTCCAACTATCATATCCCTACATAACTACTGGAAAAATCATAGCTTTGAATAGATGGATTTTTGTTGGCAAAGTAACATCTCTGCTTTTGAATATGCTGTCTAGGTTGGTCATAGCTTGTCTTCCAAGAAGCAAGTGTCTTTTAATTTCATGGCTGAAGTCACCATATGAAGTGATTTTGGAGCCCCCCCAAAATAAAGTCTCTCACTGTTTCCATTGTTTCCCAATCTATTTGTCATGAAGTGATGGGACCAGATGCCCTTATCTTAGTTTTTTGAATGTTGAGTTTTAAGCCAACTTTTCACTCTCCTCTTTCACTTTCATCAAGAGGCTCTTTGGTTCTTTGCTTTCTGCCATTTGTGTGGTGTCATCTGCATATTTGAGGTTATTGATATTTCTCCCGACAATCTTGATTCCAGCTTGTGCTTCATCCAGCCCAGCATTTCTCATAACGTATTTGGCATATTAGTTAAAAAAGCAGGGTGACAATATACAGCCTTGATGTACTCTTTTCCTGATTTGGAACTAGTCTGTTGTTCCATGTCCAGTTCTAACTGTTGCTTTTTGACCTGCATAAAGATTTCTCAGGAGGCAGATAAGGTGGTCTGGTATTCCCATCTCTTTTAGAATTTTCCACAGTTTATTGTGATCCACACAGTCAAAGGCTTTGGCATAGTCAATAAAGCACAGCAGATGTTTTTCTAGAACTTTCTCACTTTTTTGATGATCCAATGGATGTTGGCCATTTGATCTCTGGTTCCTCTGCCTTCTCTAAATCCAGCTTGAACTTCTGTCATTTCACAGTTCATGTACTGCTGAAGCCTGGCTTGGATAATTTTGAGCGTTTCTTTGCTAGTGTGTGAGTTGAGTGCAATTTTGCAATAGTTTGAGCATTCTTTGACATTGTGTTTCTTTGGGATTGGAATGAAAACCTGACCTTTTCCAGTCTTGTGGCCACTGCTGTGTTTTCCAAATTGGCTGGCATATTGAGTGTAGCACTTTCACAGCATCACCTTTTAGGATTTTAAATAGCTTAACTGGAATTCCATCACCTCCACTAGCTTTGTTTGTAGTGATGCTTCCTAAGGTCCACTTGACTTCACATTTCTGGTTGTCTGGCTCTAGGTGAGTGATCACACCATCGTGATTATCTGGGTCCTGAAGAGCTTTTTTGTATAGTTCTTCTGTGTAGTCTTGCCCCCTCTTCTTAATATCTTCTGCTTCTGATAGGTCCATACAATTTCTGTCCTTTATTGTGCCTATCGTTGCATGAAATATTCCCTTGGTTTCTCTGATTTTCTTGATGAAATCTCTAGTCTTTCCTATTCTGTTGTTTTCCTCCATTTCTTTGTATTGATCACTGAGGAAGGCTTTCTTGTATCTCCTTGTTATTCTTTGTACTCCTTATCTTTTCTAAAACATTTACTGACTTTGTGACATGAAGTTGTTTCTATTCTATTCTAAAATTAAAACCATTTTGATTTGATTGCTCTTTGTTATGCCTATTTTCTATCCTCCTGACCTTTGCTAGCCATCCTGTTTTCTATCCCTTGTACTCCTTTTCCTTTACTTTAGACAAAACTTATTGTGGCCTTTGACTGTAATTATAAACTCTCCAATGATTCCTGAAGGGAAATATCCAACCCAAGAGAATTCTCATCTCCTTTTTGTGGGAAAACTCCTGCCTATTCTAGATATTCTACTGTTGGTTACAGTATGATAGCAACTTTGTGGGAAAAATAAAACATTCTTTTATTGGGCATATGTTATATGTAGAGTTAGGCCCATATATAGGGTAAGGAAGAATATTATGGGTAGAGGAAGTGACAAATTTGGTTCTAGCTAGTTTTAGTTACCAATATATTATAGAATATTCAATGTTGTTCTCACAACATTTTCTCCATTAGTAATTTTGAAAATTTTTAATATAATGTGAAATAATTTGGAAAGTAAGTCAATGTTATTTTAAAAACAATTAATAATTTAATGTTTACTACTTTTTTCTGGTGAAGTGAAAGTATCACAGAGAAAATACAATGTTACTGCTAAAGAAAAAGATGATATGAATGTAAGATTTATTTATTTATTTGTTGACATATAGTTGATTTACAAAGTTCTGCTACTTTCAGATAGACAGCATTGTTCTGTTAAATTCAGATGTATAACAAAGTAGATTATCTTTTTGTTTTGTTTATGATTTCTTTTGCAGTGCAAAAACTTTTAAGTTTAATTAGGTCCTGTTGGTTTATTTTTATTTCTATTTCTATTACTCTAGTTACTGATCCAAAAGATATTGTTGTGATTAATATGATTAATGTTCTGCCTATGCTTTTCTTTAAGAGTTTTCTAGTGTCTGATTTTACATTTCAGTTCAGTTCAGTTCAGTTCAGTTCATTCACTCAGTCATGTCCAACTCTTTGCGATCCCATTAATCACCACATGCAAGGCCTCCCTGTCCATCACCAACTCCAGGAGTTCACTTAAACTCACGTTCATCGAGTCAGTGATGCCATCCAGCCATCTCATCCTCTGTCATCCCCTTCTCCTCCTGCCCTCAATCCCTCCCAGCATCAGAATCTTCTCCAATGAGTCAACTCTTCACATGAGGTGGCCAAAGTACTGGAGTTTCAGCTTCAGCATCATTCCTTCCACTAGGTTTAATTAATTTTAAATCTATTTTTCTGCATGATGTTAGAAAATATTCTGATTTCAGTTTTTGTATATTGTTGTCCAGTGATAGCTCAGTTTGTAAATAATCCACCTGCAATGCAGACAACTCTGGTTCAACTCCTGTGTTGGGAAGATCCCAGGAGAAGGAAAAGGCTACCCACTCCAGTATTCTGGCTTGGAGAATTCCATGGTCTGTATAGTTTATGGAGTTGCAAAGAATTGGACATGACTGAGCTACTGAGTGAACTTCGGGAGTTGGTGATAGACAGGAAGGCCTGGCATGCTGCACTTCGTGGGGTCTCAAAGAGTCGGAGGTGACTGAGCAACTGAACTGAACTAAGCAACTTTCACTTTCCCAGCATTATTTATTGGAGAAACTGTCTTTTCTCCACTGTACCTCCTTGACTGTAGGTTAACTGACCATATGTATGTGAGTTATTTCTGGGCTTTCTATACAGTTCTGTTGATCTGTATGTCTTCTTTTGTGCCACTACCATACTGATTTGATGATTGTAGCTTTGTTGTATAATCTTGTATAATCTGAAGTCAGACAGCCTGTTTTGAATGCAAGTTTAGAAGGGAGAAGAAGTATATTAATATTTAAGTCATGATTTATTTTTATAAAAATTCGTGCATTCAAGGTTATCAAAAGGAGCAGTAGTACTTTAATGTTGTAAATGGGCTTGCTATATTCTTTTAAATTGCAAAACAGGATTTTTATAAAACTTGATTTTTACTTATGTAAAGTTCCAACTAACAATTTTCTACTCAGGCCATAGAATGAGTCTCATTAAATTTAAAAAGATTGAAATCACTAAAATTTATGTTCTCTGAATATATTGAAGTGAAGGAAGTGATGTGAAGTCACCCAGTCGTGTCCAACTCTTTGCTACCCCATGGACTGGGGCCTACCAGGCTTCTCAGTCCATGGTATTTTCTAGGCAAGAGTACTGGAGTGGGTTGCCATTTCCTTCTCCAGGGGATCTTCCTGACTCAGGGATCAAACCTGGGTCTCCAGCACTGTAGGCAGATCCTTTACCCTCTGAGCCACCAGGGAAGCTCTCATTGGGGTGAAATGAGATACAAATAAGAATATTTGGTAAATTAAGAAAGAATGCACTGTTTCATAATTAATGGGTCAAAGGAACACCAGGGAAATTAGAAACTCCCAGGGATAAATGAAAGCAAAACACATTATACCACAATTTTGGGGTTTGAGGAAAGCAGTGCTCAGAGGGAAATTTGTTGCTGCAAACACCTATGTTAAAGAAAGAAGAAAAATCTCAATCAATAACATTATCTTTCACATTAAGAAACTAGACATGTATAAAATAGAGAAACAACAAGCATCTACTGTATAGCACAGGGAATTCTCCTCAATATTCTAATATGCAATTTTTCTTAAGTGGAAAAATGGGGTTTCCCTGGTAAATTTACCAGCCTTAGCTCAGGTGGTAAATAATCCGCCTGCAATGTAGGAGACCCTGGTTTGATTGCTGGGTCAGGCAGATCCCCTGGAGAATGGGTAGGCCACCTACCTACTCCAGTATTCTTGGGCTTCCCTGGTGGCTCAGATGATAAAGAACCTGCCTGCAACACAGGAGACCTGGGCTCGATCCCTGGGTTTTGAAGATTCCCTGGAGAAGGGCATGACAACCCACTCCAGTATTCTTTTCTGGAGAATCCCCATAGACAGAGGAGCCTGGTAGGCTATAGTCCATGGGGTTGCAAAGAGTGGGACATGACTGAGCAACTAAGCACAACACATGTGGAAAAGTAATCAAAAAAAAAAAATAGATACATGTATATGTATAACTGAATCACTTGCTCTACACCTGAAACTGACATGACACTGTTGATCTTCAGTAAGAGTGTGTGCATGTGTGGTTGCTCAGTCAAACCTGCATCTCTTGGGTCTTCTACATTGCAGGCAGGTTCTTTACCACTATGCCACATGGGAAGCCCAATCTTCAATATACTTCAATATAAAGTAAAAACTTAAAAAAAGAAGTTAAACAAAAAAGAGCAAGCTAAATCCAGTCAGGCAGAAAGAAAACAGTAATAAAGATTAGAAGTGAAATAAATGAAATAAAGAATATAAAAGTAATAGAGGAGATGAAATATGTATAAAAAAAACTGATTTCTTAAAAAGATCAACAACATTGTCAAATTTTTGACTAATTTGACCAAAAAAAAAAAAAAAAGAGAGAGAGAGAGAGAGAGAAAATTGAAATGACCAAAAAATAGTATGATAAGACATTATCATTGGCCTTATAGAAATAGAATGGTTTATAAAGGAATATTGTGCATAAATGATCCCCTGGAAAAGGAAATGGTAACCCACTCCAGTATTCTTGCCTGGACAATCCCATGGATGGAGAAGCCTGGTAGGCTACAGTCCATGGGGTCGCAAAGAGTCGGACACGACTGAGCGACTTCACTTCACTTCACATACATCAATAAATTAGGTAATTTCAATAAAATGGACACATTTCTAGAAAAGCAAATTACTGAAACCAACTCTAGAAAGTGATTGTGTAATTTTCCCAACTTATTCCATGAGGTCAATATTCTCCTGAAAGCAAAACTAGGCAAAGTGATCACAAGAAAAATACAGAACAATATGCCTTATGAATATGGACACTGTCAGAGAGAAAGAAAACAATTTCCTCTACTCTTCCAGGTTCTTCTGGCTCATCTAAGAATTGAGTTTACAAGAGAAAGACTAAAAGGAGAAAGTCAAAAGTTTAATAACATGTGTCCTTAGGAGAGACCTAGGAAAACTGAGTAATGTGCCAAAATGGGCAAAGCCCTTAACCATCTTTAGCTAAAGACAAAAACAGAATGTTGCAGGTCGTGGTTTGAGACTTCAAAGGCAATTCTCAAGATGAAAAATGTAAATATTTGGTTAACAAATATTTACCATGTGATGACCATGCAACATAGAGTGGACTCTGATTTTTCCATGCCCAACTACATCCCAGCCCTAATTCTTTGCAGATATCTCTGGTTCTTCCTTCATAGCTCAGTCAGTAAAGAATCTGCCTGCAATTCAGGAGACCCAGGTTCGAACCATGGATCAGGAAAAATCCTGGAGAAGAAAATGGTAACCCACTCCAATATTCTTGCCTGGAGAATCTCATGGACAGAGGAACCCGGAAGGCTACAGTCCATGGGGTCACAAGAGTCAGGCACGACTTAGTGGCTAAAGCATTGTCTCTGGTGCTGGCTCTAATTGAGGATCTGGTCCTTTATCTAAATTCTTTTAGGCAGTTAAGAAAGAGGTAGCAAGAAAAACATCCCAAATCTTGTTTCTTTTTAGAAATAATAAGGCTAAATTAATCCTTATGCCAAAATCACAGCAGATGGTGATTGTAGCCATGAAATTAAAGACGCTTACTCCTTGGAAGGAAAGTTATGACCAACCTAGACAGCATATTAAAAAGCAGAGACATTACTTTCCCAAAAAAAGTCCATCTAGTGAAGGCCATGGTTTTTCCTGTGGTCATGTATGGATGTGAGAGTTGGACTGTGAAGAAAGCTGAGCGCCGAAGAATTGATGCTTCTGAACAGTGGTGTTGGAGAAGACTCTTGAGAGTCCCTTGGACTGCAAGGAGATCCAATCAGTCTATCCTAAAGGAGATCAGTCTTGGGTGTTCATTGGAAGGTCTGATGTTAAAGCTGAAACTCCAATACTTCAGCCACCTGTTGTGAAGAACTGACTCATTTGAAAAGACCCTGATGCTCGGAAAGATAGAGGGCAGGAGGAGAAGGGGACAACAGAGGATGAGATGGTTGGATGGCATCACCCACTCAATGGACATGAGTTTGGGTAGGCTCTGGGAGTTGGTGTTGGACAGGGAGGCCTGGCATGCTGCAGCTCATGGGGTCGCAAAGAGTTGAACACAACTGATTGACTGAACTGAATTGAACTGAATCCTCATGCCAAATAGATACATTTTAGGGTGGTAAAATTTGCTTCTTCCATTATACAAAAATATTCTGCAAAGTAATAGCAAACATAATCCAGTGACATATGAAAATGATAACATACCATCAGTTCAGTTCAATTCATTTGCTCAGTCATGCCTGACTCTTTGTGACCACATGGACTACAGCATGCCAGGCTTCCCTGTCCATCGCCAGCTCCCAGAGCTTGCTAAACTCATGGACAGCGAGTCAGTGATGAGTCAGGACTCATTCCCTTTAGGATTGACTGGTTTGATCTCCTTGCAGTCCAAGGGACTCTCAAGAATCTTCTCCAACATTGCAGTTCAAAACATCATTTCTTGGGAGCTCAACTTTCTTTATGGTCCAACTCTAACATCTATACATGACTACTGCAAAAACCATAGCTTTGACTATATGGACCCTTGTCAGCAAAGTAATGTCTCTGCTTTTTAATACGCTCTCTAGGTTGGTCATAGTTTTTCTTCCAAGGTCAAGTGTCTTTTAATTTCATAGCTGCAGTTACTATGTGCAGTGATTTTGCAGCCCAAGAAAATAAAGTCTATCACTGTTTCCATTGTTTCCCCATCTATTTGCCATGAAGTGATGGGACTGGATGCCCTGATCTTTGCTTTTTGAATTTGAGTTTTAAGCCAGCTTTTTTTCATTCTCTTCTTTCATATTCATCAAGAGGTTCTTTAGTTCTTCTTTGCTTTCTGCCATAAGTGTGGTGTTATCTGCATATCTGAGGTTATTGATATTTCTCCCAGTGATCTTAATTGCAGCTTGTGCTTCATCCAGCCTGGCACTTAGCATAATGTACTCTGCATACAAGTTAAATAAACAGGGTAACCATATACAGCCTTGATGTACTCCTTTCCCAATTTGGAACTAGTCCATTGTTCCATGTCTGGTTCTAACTGTTGCTTCTTGCCCTGCAAGCAGATTTCTCAGGAGGCAGGTAAGGTGGCCTGGTATTCTGATCTCTTTAAGCATTTTTTACAATTTGCTATGATCCACACAGTCAAAGTCTTTAATAGTCAATGATGTGTAAGTAGATGTTTTTCTGGAACTCTCTTGCTTTTTCTATGATCTAGTAGATGTTGGCAATTTGATCTCTGGTTCCTCTGCCTTTTCTGAATCCAGCTTGAACGTCTAGAAGTTCTCAGTTTACATACTGTTGAAACTTCACTTGGAGAATTTTGAGCATTACTTTGCTAGCATGTGAGATGAGTGCAACTGTGTGGTAGTTTGAACCTTCTTTGGAATTGCCCTTCTTTGGCATTGGAACGAATACTTACCTTTTCCAGTCCTGTGTCCACTGCTGAGTTTTCCAAATTTGCTGGTATGTGGGTGCAGCACTTTCATGGCATCATTTTTTA
Source organism: Bubalus kerabau (assembly GCF_029407905.1). NCBI lineage: Eukaryota > Metazoa > Chordata > Mammalia > Artiodactyla > Bovidae > Bubalus > Bubalus kerabau. Next base: position 1,854,103 of record NC_073635.1, on the reverse strand, counting down.
GGATTTGAAAAAGCTCAGCTGGAATTCCATTATCTCCACTAGCTTTGTCCATAGTGATTCTATCTAAGGCCCACTTGACTATAAAAAAAGAGAAATATAAGAGTGGTATAATATCTCATAAAAAGTATAATGTGTGCTAAGTCACACCAGTCATGCCTGACTCTTTGCAACCCCCTGGACTATAGCCCATCAGACTACTCTGTCCATGGAATTCTCCAGAAAAGAATACTGAAGTGGGTTGCTGTTCCTTTCTCCAGAGTACCTTCCCAACTCAGAGATTGAACCCATTTTACATCTCCTGCATTGCAAGGTAGGTTCTTTACCACTAGGACCACATGGAAAGCCCAATCAATGAATACATCATAGTAATAGAAAAAAAAAAAAAAAAAAAAAGGACAAATATCACATGCTCATCTCTGTGCATGCAGAGCAGTCATTTGACAAAATTCAACATCTTTATGTGAAAAAAAAAATACTCAACAAACTAGAAGCAGTAGAGAATTTCCTCAATATGATAAATAATCTACTAAACCCTGCAGTCAACATTATATTTAATAATAAAGCACTGGATATTTTCCTCCAGAAACCAGGTACAAGATAAGGAATTCCTCTCTAGTCACTTATACTCAAATTTGTATTGGAGGTTCTAGCAAGAGTAATTAGATAAGAAAAAGAAATAAAAGGTATCCAAATAGTAAAGAAAGTGAAAGTGAAGTTGCTCAGTCATGTCCGACTCTTTGCAACCCCATGGACTGTAGCCTACCAGGCTCCTCCTTCCATGGGATTCTCCAGGCAAGAGTACTGGAATGGGTTGCCATTTCCTTCTCCAGGGGATCTTCCCAACCCAGGGATCGAACCTGGGTCTCCTGCATTCCAGGTAGATGCTTTATCCTCTGAGCCAAATAGTAAAGAAAGAACTAAAATTTTCTCCATTCACAGATGACATAATCTTGTATGTATAAAATCATAAGCAATTCACTAAAGCCATTTAGAACTAATAAGTGAATTCAGCTGCTGCAGTATACAAGATGAATATACAAAAACTGAATTGTATTTCTACACATTGCAGTGAACAAGTTGAAAATGAAATTTAAAATATACTTTTAATTAGAATAAGCCTCAAAAATAGCAAAGTATTTGGGAATAAATTTAACAAAAGGAGCACAAGACTTGTACACTGAAAAATACTAATTAAAAGAAAAATTTTACTAAGTTCTAAATAATCTTGCATCTCATGCTCATGGATTAGAAAACTTATTGCTAAGATGACAATATTCCCCAAACTGATATAGAGATTGAACAGCATACATTTCAAAATTCTAGCTACCATATTTTGGGTAGAAATTGACAAGCTAATTCCAAAATGCACATGGAAGCTCAAGTGACCCAAATAACCAGATTTATCTTGGGGAAAAAATAACAAAATTAGAATATTTACAATTCCTGATTTCAAAACTTACTGCAAAGCTATGGTAATTAATGTAGTCATGTGATAGTGGGATGAAGATAGACATATACATCAATGGAATAGGTTTAAGAGTCCAGAAATTAATCTTTATATATTCATTCTGTTGATTGTTACAAGGGTGCATATAATATAATGAATAATAAATTCTTTTCAACAAATGGTGCTGGGATAACTGGTTATTAACATATAAAAATTAAGCTGGATCCCTTCCTTATACCAAAAAAATAAAAACCTAAAATAAAAAAATAAACTTAATGAGGTGCTAAGTTATTAATATCAGAAGAAAATATATGAATAAATCTTTGTGACTAAATGTTAGACAATGGTTTCTTAGATATGAGACCAAAGGTACAAGCAACAAAGGAAATCAAACTACATCAAAATGAAAAATTTTGTGTTGCAAATTATACCTACAAAAAGTAAATATACAATAATAAATATGTGGATAAACAAACTGTGTTATATCTGTTTGTGTATGTGCTTAGTCGCTCAGTAGTGTCCAACTCTTGTGACCCCATAGACAGTAGCCTGCCAGGCTCCTCTGTCCATGGGATTCTTCAGGCAAGAAAACTGGAGTGGGTTACCATTTTCTTCTCCAGGATCTTCCTGAGCCAGGAATCAAACCCAGGTCTCCTTCATTTAGGCAGATTCTTTACTGATTGAGTTACGAGGGAAGCCCATTGAGCTATGAACTAACCCAAGCTATATCCATACAAAAGAATATTATTCAGTAATAAAAGGAATGATATGGATCTAACAGAAGCAGAAGATATTAAGAAGAGGTGGCAAGAATACACAGAAGAACTATACTAAAAAGATCTTCATAACTCAGATAATCATGATGGTGTGATCACTCACCTAGAGCCAGACATCCAGAAATGTGAACTCAAGTGGTCTTTTGGAAGCATCATTACAACCAAAGCTAGTGGAGGTGACGGAATTCCAGTTGAGCTATTTCAAATCCTAAAAGATGATTCTGTCAAAGTGCTGCACTCAATATGCCAGCAAATTTGGAAAACTCAGCAGTGGCCACGGGACTGGGAAAGGTCAAGATTTCATCCCAATCCCAAAGACAGACAATTCCAAAGAAGGTTCAAATTACCGCACAGTTGGACTCATCTCACACGCTAGTAAAGTAATGCTCAAAATTCTCTTCAATACTATGTGAATTGAGAACTTCCGGATGTTCAAGCTGGATTCAGAGAAGGTAGAGGAACCAGAGATCAAATTGCCAACATCTGTTGGATCTTTGAAAAAGCAAGAGCGTTCCAGAAAAAGCATCTATTTCTGCTTTATTGATTATGCTGAAGGCTTTGACTATGTGGATCACACCAAAATGTGGAAAATTCTTAAAGAGATGGGAATACCAGACTACATTACCTGCCTCTTGATAAATCTGTATGCAGGTCAAGAAGCAACATTTAGAACCAGACATAGAACAATGGACTGGTTCCAAATTGGGAAAGGAGTTCATCAAGTCTGTATTATGTCACCCTGCTTATTTAAGTTATATGGAGAGTAGATCATGCTAATGCCAGGCTGGATGAAGCACAAGGTGGAATCAAGATTGCCAGGAGAAATATCAGAAACCTCATATATGCAGATGACACCACCCTTATGGAAGAAAGTGAAGAGGATCTGAAAAGCTGCTTGATGAATGTGAAAAAGGAGAGTGAAAAGTCTGGCTTAAAACTCAACATCAGTAAGCAAAGATCATGGCATCTGGTCCCATCACTTCATGGCAAATAGATAGGGAAACATTGGAAACAGTGACAGACTTTATTTTCTTGGGCTCCAAAATCACTGCAGATGTGACGGCAGCCATTAAATGTAAAGATGCTTGCTCCTTGGAAGAAAAACTATGACAAACTTAAACAGCATATTAAAAAGCAGTGATGTTACTTTGCCGACAAAGGTCCATATAGTCAAAGCTATGGTTTTTGCAGTAGGCAGGTATGGATGTGAGTGTTGGCTCATAAAGAAAGCTGAGCTCTGAGGAATTGATGTTTTTGAACTGTGGTGTTGGAGAAGACTCTTGAGAACCCCTTGGACTGCAAGGAGATCAAATCAGTCTATCCTAAAGGAAATCAGTCCTGAAAATTCATTGGAAGGGCTGATGTTGAAGGTGAAGCTCAAATACTTTGGCCAACTGATATGAAGAACTGACTCATTTGAAAAGACCCTGATGCTGGGAAAGATTGAATGCAAGAGGAGAAGGGGACGACAGAGGTTGAGATGGTTGGATGGCATCACCAACTCGATAGACATAAGTTTGAGCGAGGTCCAGGAGTAGTTGATGGACAGGAAAGCCAGGCAAGCTGCAGTTCATGGGATTGCAGTCAGACACAACTGAGCAATTGAACTGGCTGAATAAAATGAATGAATTACTGATTTGTGTTACATCATGCATGATATTTGGAAGCATTATGCTAAGTGAATGTAGCCAATGAACAATCACTTATTGTATGATTTCATTTATATGAAATGTCCAGATAAGGCAAATTAATGGAGATTAAAAGTAGATATCATTTCCAGGATTGGGGCAGGTATGGGGAGTGACTATAATGGATACAAGACAATGGGGTGATGAAAATGTTTTATGTCTCGATTTTGTTAATGGTTGCACTACTGAATTTCTACTTTCAATGGGTGAATTTTATATCTTAATAAAGATGTTACATATGTCCTTTATAAATGTGTTAATATTTAAAGGCTCATACCTGTTAATTAAAGAAAAGCTTATTCTTCAATTTTTTTTTCAGTTCTATTGAGTTATAATTGACATATATCACTGTGTAAGTTTAAGGTATACAGCATAATGAGTTGGATTATAATATCCTGAAATGATTACTGAAATAAGTTAACATCCATCATCTCACAAGCTTTAAAAAAAAACAAAACAGTATGTTTTTCTCCTCTTGATGAGAACTCTAAAGATTTACTTTGTTAACACCATTGCTGTATATCATGTAGCTATGTTAGCTATAGCCATCATGTTGTGTATTATATCCCTGTTACTCATTTATCCTATAACTGAAAGTTTGTACATTTTGACCACGATCCTCCAATTTCTCTTCCCTCAGCTTCAACCTCTATTAACCACAAATCTGATCTCTTTTTCTGAGTTTTTTTTTATATATATATAAATGTATTTTTTAATGCTTATACTTTGAGAAAATTGTAAAGGTAGTGGTCTGGCATATTCAGCTTGCAAAATACAACTACTTTAGATTACATATTTCTCTTCAAACATTTTTATGTCTGAGAAATTTTTCAGATATTGCTAGTTCAGTAGAAGGGATTTGGCAATGCAAATATATCATTGGTGAGAGTTATGGAAATGAGTACTTTGAAATATAGCAAAAGAACATAATTTCACAGGATGCTATTCAAGCTCAACGTCATTTCCATGCATAAGTATCTTCTTGATAGCTTCCATACATAGCTTCTTTTTTGTTCAGACCAGCAAATCTGAACAAAATGATCTGTCCACATTTGTAAATTATAGGATAGATTAAAAAAAGTTTTTGACAACATGTAATGAAAACTCTATTTATATTTCATAATTAACATAGTTATGTCAGTCTTGTAGCTCCACTAAAGCATGTAGATAAAAGAGTATTTTTCCATTTTCTTAACAGCTAATCATTTAAACAAGTGAGTTCAATGAAAAAATTAAGACAAAGAGAAGTCTGAGAAGTTTTATGATAAAAGTGACAAGCTAAAAGTTTAATTCTTTCATCACAGAAATGACTACCAGTGAAGATACAAATACAAATTATTTTGTGTATATTTGGAAAACAACTAAAATTACAGAACTAAAGAGAACTTACATTTGAAAGAATGTGTGACAAAGAAGGGATCAATATAGGTATTGAAGACTGATGAATATAATTAGAAGGTTAAATGGTGCAGATAAAAGATGGTAAGTTTTAAAGATAAATTTAATGAAATTTTGAAAGAGATTATCAGTGAAATTAACATTTAGAAATGCACTGATCAAATTTTCAAGTCCTCTGCTACTTGATCCATACTCACCTCTTCAACTCAACTCTTTTCCCTATACTAACAGCAACAGCAGTCATAATGTTAACCACAACAACTGTTTGCAATTATAGAGCATTTTCTATATGCCATGAACTGTGACAAGACTCTATAAAAGATCATATTTTTTCATTCTTGAAAAAAACTGAGGTGAATATCATTATTTTCATTTTTCAAATTGGTAAAATTGAGGTGTTGAAAAGTTAAATGATTGATCTAAGTTACACAGATAGTAAATGTCAGAGCTGAGTTCCAATCCAGCTTTTCTGATGCCAAAATCTGTGGCTTCTGGGACTTTTCAAGTATGTAGAACTATTTACAGTTCCCTGAACAAGCCTTATTATTTCATTCCTTGCACAAACTTTTATTCTGCCTGTAATGTTTTTCTTTATCGTTCACCTGATAGACTCTGAGACTTTCATCCTGCAAGACTCAGTCTACTGTGTGTTCTCTTCTGTTAAACTTTCTTTCATTCAACCGAGTGGAATTGATGATACTTTCCTTTCTAATCCCCTAGTCCTGGTCAAAACTGCTAATGTGCCCTTATCCACTGTAGTGCAATTATTTATATGCATGCCTGTCTGGAGCACAGTGGACGTTGCTAATTGAGTGAAGGGTGAATGAACAAATGCCCTTCCACCAAGAAATGTCATGTTATGGTAACTAGAAACATGAAATTATCACAATACTCAATAAAAATCTAATTTTAAATAGAAGGTTTTAAGAAAGGTAAAAGAAGGTCACAGAAAATTTATTCACATTAGTGAGAGGTTAATTCATTAGCATAATTCTCTTTTGCTGTATTTTATTGCATATATTCTCTCTGTCACTTTGTCTAACTTCCTTCTCTGAACTTAGTATCAATTGTAGATTAAAGATAAGAATATTCTAAAATGGAAGAAACAAAAATATGTAACAACTTTTACACATTTGTGAGGACAAAAAAGAAACTGTTGGTGTGAAACTAACCTTTGCCCATTTAGGATTAATACATTTGTGAGCTTGACTAGAAGAATTAATGAGCTAGCCAAAAACAAGCCTTCTTGAGAAAAGGAAAAAAAAAAATCCTAAGGGAACAAAGAGGCTTCATTTCAACACACAACAGTTGCTTCAATTATAATGTCCAATATTCAAAAGAGAGGGGTGGTTATGATAGCAGAGTTCTAGCACTCAGATCTATCACAATAGACCCTCTGTTGTCTTATTTGTGAGTCCTAGGTGGACTGAGGGTGGTAAATAAAACCCGAAGAGGCAATTTTATGAAAATACTCTAATTGGTATTTGATGTCCATGGATATATTTAATAAGAGCCAAGTACTATGGTAACAAAAAGGTGGGGGAGGGGAAAGAGAGATTCCCTCCTCTTTGGTAGAAAGTGAAATAGGTTTTCTGTTGTTATTGTTTTTGATTTTTTAAGGGCTTCTAAAGCAATCACACTACTGAAGCAAGGATGTTACTATAAGGATGCAGAGCACCTAGTGGAAAAAGTAGCTAATGTTAGTGGACTTTAGTGAACATAGTGGACTCAAGACCTTGATGAAATTCAAGCTTTCATTGCCTGTGAGCATTAAAGCAGTTGCTGTGCATGAAACTCTAGGTCTTATTTGGAGGGAGTACATTAACTATCTGGGATTTTCAGAGATGGTGGGCATTAATAAAGAGATTTCAGGCTAAAAAGGGGGAAATGTTTTGTTTTTTTAATGCTATCCATTTTATTGGGAGTGCCTCAAGAAAAAGACTAAAGAAAATAAGATGCCACATGGAAGCAGAGTATATTTATTTTGTGGACAATGGACACCTGAAGTAATGGTGTGGAGGATGGAGGGGAGATAGCTGACCAAGAGCAGGTAACTACTGATGATGCCATGTGATATATGAACTACTATGATAACATGAACGTGGACTGAAGAGATACCAATTTTGCATTTCCTTTCTCACCATTCTGCATGTATTATTAATGATTATTGTTTGATTTCAGAAAGAGGTTGCATGTCTGGTTATTTTAGTGCAAGCTGTACAATTAAAAGTCTATAGACAGATAAACATGTATAATATCATGTATGAAACGAGTTGCCAGTCCAGGTTCGATGCACGATACTGGATGCTTGGGGCTGGTGCACTGGGACGACCCAGAGGGATGGAATGGGGAGGGAGGAGGGAGGAGGGTTCAGGATGGGGAACACATGTATACCTGTGGCAGATTCATGTTGATATTTGGCAAAACTAATACAATTATGTAAAGTTTAAAAATAAAATAAAATTTAAAAAATAATAATAATAACAGTAATAAATCTTTGCCATTTAACATCTATTTTATTGATACATTTATTAATTGTGGCAACAACTTTCTTATTTAAGGAATTTTACCTGAACTCTCCTTCCCCCCGTACTTCCTCCCTCCATGCACTCCTTTTCTAAAAAGAATGAAGTGTTAGATCACTATGTGAAAAGCTAGAGTAAATAGCTTTAGAACATAGTCAGTTGTTAAGTTCCAACAGAAGCATTATTATGTCTTTAGGTCTCAGGATCCTAACCCTGCTGAATTTATTGTTTACTTTAGAATAGTGATAGTAATCAAGCAATAAATATAGATGAGAGGAGAGAAATATCTTAAAATATTTCCATCTTATCTTTTTAGATAATTAGATGTTCAAAAGTAAAATGTAGGTAAAAGAAAAATAAGTGGCACATCACGTTCTTAAGAGGTTATATTGAAGATCAAGGGCTTTCAAGTTACTAAAACCTAATGATTCATTCAGTGTTTCATTCTGGCTTGAAAGCATCTCAAATTGGTAAGCACTTAATTCACATCTTGGATAATCTGCTTGTCCAAAGACATTATCAAAAATGAATGGCACTGTTAGATGGGAAGGAATCTCTGTAATATGATAATAGTGATTTTCAGTATTAGGAGCCAGAAATAACTAATATCTGAATTGCTTGAGACCACAAGGATAGAAGTGCACTATTTTTTATTGCCTTCAGTTTGGGTGCCTGTGCCTTGCTCATGCTCTTCATCATTTTCCTATGTCAAATTTTGTATGCTTTAAAAGTGAGTTCAGATGCATTGTTGATTAAAAGGCAGGCTGAAAAATATGGAAGCACAATATTTATTCCATTAGGTGATGTTTTATTTTGTCTTCTTCTTTTTTTTTTAAATAAACAGTAATCTATTTTTCATAATTGGTTACATGTAAATTTCAGATGATTTGGTCCTCTTCAAAAGCACAGTCTCAAACTTAGAGAAAAGTTAAATATATTGTGCATATATTATTATCCTGATCCATTTAAAGTTAATTGGTATATGGTCCTCTATTATCCTAAATAGGCTAGAGCATACTTTCTAAAAACAGGGACTTTCTCCTATACAGCCCCAAGACAACCAACAAATCAGGAAATTAAAAACAGCATATTACTACTATCTGACAATCAGATCCTAGTCAATGTTCACCACCTTTATCAGTAATAACCTTTATATTAAAAGAACAATTTTAGCTCACATGTAGTATTGAGTTATCATGTCACCTTAGTCCCCTCAGTCTGGAGCAGTTACTTAATCTTTTCATGATTTTCACAAGATTGACACATCTGGAGATATCACACCACTTTATACTAATCATCTTCAGCTTGGGATTCTTTGATGCTTCCTCATGATTCACTTCAGCAGGTTATGCATCTTTGGCAGGAATAACCCAGAAATAATGTTGTATACAATCACACAGTACATGATTTGTTTCATTACTGGTGATAGTGATGTTTACTTGATAAAGGTGGCTCTGCCAGGCTTTTCTTCCCTTAGAAGTTAAAAAGTCCTTTGAGGGGAGATGCATGATCCTATGTAAATAGCCCATTGTTCACCAAACATTTAATTTATTCACTTACTTATTTCTATTAGTAAGCACTGTCAGATTCCTATTTTATTCAATGAGTTGTGATTCATTCTATGACTATTCCTTCTGACACTCAAAATTTCCTATATTCAGTCAGTTCTTTAGGATGTGGGCTTTTTGTTGTTGTTTGTTTTGTTTTTGTCCTTTTGTCATTTCCAATCACTCTCTGAGCACATTCTTATTTTCAAGTACAATGCTGCTACTGCTAAGTCACTTCAGTCGTGTCCGATTCTGTGCGACCCCAGAGACGGCAGCCCACCAGGCTCCCCCGTCCCTGGGATTCTCCAGGCAAGAACACTGGAGTGGGTTGCCATTTCCTTCTCCAACGCATGAAAGTGAAAAGTGAAAGTGAGGTCACTCAGTCGTGTCCGACTCCTAGCGACCCCGTGGACTGCAGCCTACTGGGCTCCTCCGTCCACGGGATTTTCCAGGCAAGAGTACTGGAGTGGGGTCCCATCAAGTACAATAATTTGCTCCAAATTCATCTTCTACATGTTTGCCCTAACCCTGACATTTAGCCAACTTTTTAGGAGCCCTCATTTACATTGAGCAGGACACTGAACCCCTTTGCTAGTGTGTGTGCTCACCACATTTCACCCATGCTCTGAAATCCTATTCTGGACTGTCCCCACTCTTGTCTGTGGGAGCCCTCCTTACTTTCTTGGGGTCCCATATCCTGCAGAGGACCACTCTGTCCCCCATGTCCTTTTCATTCCTCTGGGGTCCCACATTCCACCCTGGGGCCGTTCCCTGTGTGAACAGCCTCTGCACCATGCTGGGCCCTGCTCTCTGGCTCAGGACCACTCCCACTCCAGCCTCTGCCCTGCAGACCCTCCTTGCTGCTCTCAAACTCCAAATCTGCTCTGGCCCATGGGATTCTCTAGTCCCCTCCCTCTGGACTGTGGGTACCTTCATGCCTGGCTGCTTCCAAAAGGGTTTAGGGTGAGTTGAAAAATAAAAGAGTTTTTTTTAAAGATTAAAGTTAAATTAAATAAGTGTACTCTAATGATAAATGCTAGGTTTATATATGCTCTCTTAGAAATCAAAATCGTCTATTGACCATCAGTTAGAACACAAAACACAGATGATTCCCCACTTCCTATTACACACTGCCAAATATAAACTGCCATTGCAGATCTCCTCTGCTTTGAACTGCTGCTACTGCTACTGCTGCGTCACTTCAGTCGTGTCTGACTTTGTGCAACCCCATGGACTGCAGCCTACCAGGCTCCTCCGTCCATCGGATTTTCCAGGTGAGAGTGCTGGAGTGGGGTGCCATTGCCTTCTCCACTGCTTTGAACTAAAGACCCACATATCTAACTGCCTTCCCTAACTCTCCTCCTTGATGTCTTAAGGGCATGTCCAGTTCCACACACTTAACCAACCAAAATCCAGTCTGCTCCTCTGCAATGTCCTATATCTTCCTCTCTCAATGATACTTCTGTTGAATTATTAATGAAATCCAGAAATCTATTGATCAACCATGCTGCTTTTTTCCTCCTCTCTTTCACATCCGGTCTATATACTGCTCCTTAGATCATCCTCATATGTATTTGTTTTTGTTTTTCAGCCACTAAGTCATGTCCAAATCTTTGCAAACCCATGGACTGCAGCATGCCAGGCTTCTCTGTCTTTCACTGTCTCCTGGAGTTTGCTCAAATTCATGTCCATCGAGTCAGTGATGCTATCTAAACATCTATCCTCTACCAAACTCTTCTCCCTTAGTCTCCTCATATGTATAGATGATCTAAATCTCTATGTCTATATATAGATAGCTTAAATTTATTCAATTCTGCCTATCTCATTTTATACCACTCTATCCTTAGGCAGTCACCTTTTCCCTCAAGTACTAAGTGCTCTCTCTGTACTTGCTCATGCCTGTGACAATCTATTCTACACACCACAGCAGAGAAACACTTTCAAAATCCAATTGGATTATACCCAGCATGCACCTTTCTTCTACCATCTGTGGCTTCCCATTGTTCTTGAGATTAAAAATAGTGTCTTGGAGTTACAGGGCAATGGTGGTTCAGATGGTAAAGAATATGCATGCCATGTGGGAGACCTGGGGTTTGATCCCTGGGTTGGGAAGATCCCCTGGAGAAGGGAATGGCAACTCACTCCAGTATCCTAGCCTAGAGAATTATCTAGACAGCAGAGCATAGCACTCTACAGTCCATGGGGTCGCATAGACCTGGACACAACTGAGCGACTAACACTTTCACTACAAGACAATAGAGGGCTGGCTTCCCTCTACTTCTTCACCATCATCCTTCCCCATATTCCTTTCAACTCTCTGTCATACAATTTTCTTTTCTGTCAAGTCTTTGAATGCTCACTGCTCCCTTAACACAGAACCTTTCCAAATGCTCTTCCCTATGCCTGAATGATCCTATGCTATGTACAGACAAACAGCACTGCTTAGCTAACTCCACCTCCTCCCTCAGATCCCAGTTTAATCATTACTTCCTCAAGGAAGCATCCCTGACTTTTTGACACTTTCACTCACCTTATTTGATGTTTTCCTACTATCATGAAGCTTTCCCTCTGATCACAAAGCTCCACTTATATTTATTTGTGCTTGGTTGGTGATGGAAATCCGGTTGAGCTATTTCAAATCCTGAAAGATGATGCTGTGAAAGTGCTGCACTCAATATGCCAGCACATTTGGAAAACTCAGTAGTTGCCACAGGACTGGAAAAGGTCAGTTTTTATTCCAAGCCCAAAGAAAGGCAATGCCAAAGAATACTCAAACTACCACACAATTTCACTCATCTCACATACTAGTAAAGTAATGCTCAAAATTCTCCAAGCCAGGCCTCAGCAATACGTGAACCGTGAACTTCCAGTTGTTCAAGCTGGTTTTAGAAAAGGCAGAGGAACCAGAGACCAAATTGCCAACATCTGCTGGATCATCAAAAAAACAAGTGAGTTCCAGAAAAACATCTATTTCTGCTTTATTGACTATGCCAAAGCCTTTGACTGTGTGGATCACAATCAACTGTGGAAAATTCTGAAAGAGATGGGGATACCAGACCGCCTGACCTGCCTCTTGAGAAACCTATATGCAGGTCAGAAAGCAACAGTTAGAACTGGACATGGAACAACAGACTGGTTCCCAATAGGAAAAGGAGTATGTCACGGATGTATATTGTCAGCCTGCTTATTTAACTTATATGCAGAGTACATCATGAGAAATGCTGGCTGGAAGAAGCACAAGCTGGAATCAAGATTGTTGGGAGAAATATCAATAACCTCAGATATGCAGATGACACCACCCTTATGGCGTGAAGAAAGTGAAGAGGAACTAAAAAGCCTCTCAATGAAGGTGAAATAAGAGAGAGAAAAAGTTGGCTCAAAACTCAACATTCAGAAAATGAAGATCATGGCATCTGGTCCCATCACTTCATGGGAAATGGATGGGGTAACAGTGGAAACAGTGGAAACAGTGTCAGATTTTATTTTTGGGGGCTCCGAAATCACTGCAGATGGTGACTGCAGCCATGAAATTAAAAGACGCTTACTCCTTGGAAGGAAAGTTATGACCAATCTAGATAGCATATTGAGAAGTAGAGACATTACTTTGCCAACAAAGCTCTGTCTAGTCAAGGCTATGGTTTTTCCAGTGGTCATATATGGATGTGAGAATTGGACTGTGAAGAAAGCTGAGCACTGAAGAATTGATGGTTTTGAACCATGGTGTTGGAGAAGACTCTTGAGATTCCGTTGGACTGCAAGGAGATGCAACCAGTCCATTCTGAAGGAGATCAGCCCTGGGATTTCTTTGGAAAAAATGATGCTAAAGCTGAAACTCCAGTACTTTGGCCACCTCATGCAAAGAGTTGACTCATTGGAAAAGACTCTGATGCTGGGAGGGATTGGGGGCAAGAGGAGAAGGGGACGGCAGAGGATGACATGGCTGGATGGCATCACTGACTCACTCACTGAGTGAACTCCGGGAGTTGGTGATGGACAGGGAGGCCCGGCGTGCTGCGATTCATGGGGTGGCAGAGAGTCAGACACGACTGAGCAACTGACTGAACTGAAGTGAACTGGTGTATGATGACCCTTTACCCTAAACCCTAAACTCCATGACTATTTATTTGTTTCTTTATTATTACTTTGTTTACCATTATACTTCAGCATCTAGTAAGCCTTCAATATAGATTTGCTAAAACATATGAATGAATAATTCACCATTACTTTACCATTGATGAGAATCCGTGAGTTATTTTCTTCTTCCTTTCCCACAGGGCTGTCCCCCTGAAGCTTTCTGAAGCCTACCGCACAGCTTTATTGCTGTTATTACTAGGATTCTTGAGGCTGGTCCCCTTCTGTAACATCTTTCAAACACTGAAGCACACTGCCTCTGCCCATCTTTAATTTGTAAAATTTCCAATGATAAAAAGAGTATGTCATGGGAAAATTAATAAGGGTAAATAATCATGCCTTAAATTGACATTACTTACCATCAACCTTTGTTCATTATCTTAGTGGTAAAATGATTACAAATAGGTAGACTATTACATCAATATAATGTGCAGTAACATCAATGCAACAGTATAGCCAACACTATTCATTCAGCACAGAGAGAGAAAAGATAGTTAAAACACTTCAACTTTCTTTTATTTTCATTTGGCAAGGATGTTCAAGATGTAAACAATTCCTTGTAATTTCCCGGTATGATCTGCCATGCTTAAGGCAGCAAATAATTGAATGCAGACTATGATTAGCTTAGTAAGAACTCAGGATAAAATTTATGGATGTCACAGTTTGACAGTTATTAACAAAGTGACTCCTTTTGTCTGTAGGGATGTTTGTTTTTTATGATAAGTGTATTATCTCAGTGTTGTTTAATATTTGCTGAGAGAAATAGTGGGTGTGATGTGTCTTGGGGCCTATACTGGGCTGGAGTCTGTCTTCTTTTGCGTGTTATGTTGGTGGCTGTCGTTTAGTTTTGTATGAGTTTTGCATATCTGACATAATGCTTAAGTTTATTTGATGAATTATTCATATTCTATAATCTCTAAAGGCAAAGGGTATAATCTAAACTCAGTATGAGAAGCTTTGAGCACAAAACACTTACATCAGAGAAAATCAAAGTATTTTGTCTTGAGATTAGAACAGACATGCTTCAATGTTTCATTGACTTTGTTTCTATTATATGAGCAAAACACATATTTTCACATTTTTGTTATAAAATATTAGGGAGTATAATTGATACAATGCTATCATTTTATGCACAAAATATTTTGGACAAAGTAATGTGATGTTATGTAAAGAACATGTCAAACTCTTCTATTAGAACTTATATGAAAACTGAGCATTTCTATATTTGTACCATTTTAACCAATTAATTTTTTGTATTATATTATTGTTGATTCTTTCTTCAACAGTAGCACTCAGTTCATAAATATCTGTTAAATTCTCACTATGCCCTAGTCAGGGAAGCCTGGTGTTCTGTAGTACATGGGGTCACAAAGAGTCAGACATGACTGATTGAGAGACTGAACAACAAATACACTAGTCATTGTCATAATTCCTAGGATATAGAAATACATGAGATGTAACATTTGACCTCAAAGGTCTCACAGATCCTGGAATCATACCAAACCCTGCAGTTCAAATTCTGGTTCAGTCACCTACTAGATATGCCAAATTATTCCATTTTTCTAAATACTGGTTTCCTATGAAATGGAGATACGAATAATATGTACTTTATAAGACTATTGTGAGAATTAAATGAGATAATTTTAAGCACTTTCTATGATGTTTGAAATATAGCAGATATTCAGTCTCTATTGCTATCATTATTTTCAGAAATATCATTATCATTATTTACCATCTGTAGATTCAAAAGTATTCCAAGGAGTGCACTTATAAAAAAGTCCATTTCGTGAGTAGGTCTCTTATTATTTACCTCTGTTTATGGAGTTGAGCTGAAGAAGAAATGAAGCAACATAATTATCAGCCACAGCAAAGCAGGTATGACTTTAGGGATTCTAGAAAGGTCAGAAAATTTTCCAAAACATCACCTAAAATAAAGTATACAGAAATATGATTTAACTGTAAATATTTCCTAGAAAAATAATAACTGACTGCTTAGTTGTAGCAGAAGATGATTTTAATGGTGATTTTTTAAGGCTTAAATTCATGGTATATATTTATTAAAAATTGAGTAAGAGATTTAAATTCATTTTCTTAATTTAGTAAAAAAAAAACATTTTAATGCAAAATACACTTAAAAAAAGCATCGATGTGATGGAAAGGCATGACTCTTGAGAATTGGAAAATTTTAAATGGGAGTGATTTTTTTACAAGAAACTAACCAATATTTACATAGCTGGGCTGATTTAAGTTTTGTTACTTATGGATACATGTTACATATGCCTCTCGTCAGCTAAATTGTCATCTGCAAAAATAAAAATAAGTTCATTTTTTGATAGGTATCTATGGAAAATAACTAGAAATGCTGGGAACTATGGTAGGCTTTCAGGATATAAAGAAATATTTTATATAGTCCTAGTACTAAAAAAAAAACAAAAAAAAACACACAAAAAAACTATACCTTTTGTCTACATTAACATTATTTTGCTACTATGCTGTCTTCATTAGCATGCCTGAATTTTTTCCTGGAATTTCTTGCTCAGATAAGTGGCTTGATTGTTCATTACTGAAACTTTCTGAATGACCTATCAAGTATTCAAAGGAAAACTAATAGATAGTTTGGGCTCTAAGATTTTCTGAATCACTGGACTCAAAATCCTAATCTTGCTGATTCCACCATTCCTGGTTTATTGTATCATTATTTTAGCCTAGTCCTAAGCAAGTCCTCCACCCTGTTAGAACTGCCTTTAGAACTGTCTGCATGATTCCCTTCACTGAAACTCGGCTTTCTCCTAATTTTACAAATTCCTTTGTTTTTTTAAGCTCTTCCTTTGGACTCATTGCATTGTTCAGGCAGCATATTCTTTACACTGTTCATACTTTTTTTTCAAGATAACTGTTGACATTTTCCACTTCTATGTATCTCTTTTCAACTTTCAGCTCAAATTCACCTTGTTCCCTGCCAGCTTGAGTTTCAAATCCACTGTACTCCCTTCCCTGGTAGATTAGCTGTTAAAGAATCGGACTGCAATGCAGGTGACACCAGATCGATTCCTGGATCAGCATGATCCCATGAAGGAGGGATAGGCTATCCACTCCAGCCTTTTTGGGCTTCCCTGGTGGCGCTGAGGGTAAAGAATCTGTCTGCAATGCGGGAGACCTGGGTTTGATCCCTGGGTTGGGAATGTCCCCTGGAGGACGGCATGGCAACCCAGTCCAGTATTCTGGCCTGGGGAATTCCATGGACAAAGGAGCCTGGAAGTGAGAGGGTAACAGGCAGGAAGTCTAGGGATCTTCAAACGGAGGAAATAGGTAAGTGTCAGACAGTTTTTATCTCTCTGTTAAGTGGCAGGAGGAAACAAGCTACAAGTGTCAGATCTTTTTCCCTTCTCTATACAACTTGAAAAAGGAAGTTTCCCTTAAAATTCTGTGTTGCCATGACGACACCTGGTTCCACCTGAACTTGACTTTTCACAAACCTTAAGCAAATCAATGCATTTTACTAATGGAAATATTTTTGTTCAGCTATGTTAAAGAGCTGTGTATTTACTCTAGACTTTTTCTTCAAGTCAGTTCCACTTAAGACTCAGAACAGATAAGGGCTCAACAAACCAGTGTGTATGACTCATAAAATTGTTCTCCTAATCTATGTTATTGAAACTATATATTTGCTGGGAAACCTATCTTTCTTTAAGATTCATGTCAATCGTTTTACGGCCCGGGATGACTAACCTTGTGCCAGTGTTATCTCAAAACACATGTTGTGCGTGAGAGGCCTGATGCCACTGAGTTTCGGGACATTTCCTTTCTCTAATTAGCAGCCTGCTGATAGGTACATAACATACTGCTAAAGGCTAGCAGGGAGGCACTATTTATTCCCCCTTTTGATGTCTATATAAGAAGCTTTCTCTATTCTTTTATACTTTCAGTTCAGTTCAGTTCAGTCACTCAGCTGTGTCTGACTCTTTGCAATCCTATGGACTGCAGTACGCCAGGCCTCCCTGTTCATCACCAACTCCCAGAACTTACTCAAATTCATGTCCCTTGAGTCGGTGATGCCATCCAACCATTTCATCCTGTGCCGTCCACTTCTCCTTCCACCTGCAATCTTTCCCAGCATCAGGGCCTTTCCAAATTCTTCAAATCTGGTGGCCAAAGTATTGGAGTTTCAGCTTCAGCATCTGTCCTTCCCGTGAATATTCAGGACTGATTTCCTTTAGGATGGACTGCTTAGATATCTTTGCAGTCCAAGGGACTCTCAAGAATCTTATCCAACACCACAGTTCAGAAACATCAGTTCTTTAGCACTCAGCTTTCTTTATAGTCCAAATATCACATGCATACATGACTACTGGAAAAACCTTGACTAGTCGGATCTCCATTGGCAAAGTAATGTCTCTGTTTTTAATATGCTGTTTAAGTTTGTCATAGTTTCTTTCAAGGAGTAAGCATCTTTTAATTTCATGGCTGCAGTTACCATCTGCAGTCATTTGGGGGCCCAAGAACATAAAATCTGCCACTGTTTCCCATGAAGTGATGGGACTGGATGCCATGATCTTAGTTTTCTGAATGTTGTTTTAAGCCATCTTTTTCAACCTCCTCTTTCACTTTCATCAAGAAGCTCTTTAGTTCTTCTTTGCTTTCTGGCATAAGGGTGGTGTCATCTGCATATCTGAGGCTATTGATATTTTTCCCAGCTTGATTCCAGCTTGTGCTTCATCCAGCCCAGAGTTTCTCATGATGTACTCTTCATATAAGTTAAATAAGCAGGGTGACAATATACAGCCTTGATGTACTCCTTTTCCTATTAGGAACCAGTTTTCTGTTCCATGTCCAGTTCTAACTGTTGCTTCCTAACCTGCATACAGATTTCTCAAGAGGCAGGTCAGGTGGTCTGGTATTCCCATCTCTTTCAAAATTTTCCATAGTTTGTTGTGATCCATTCAGTCAAAGGCTTTGGCATAGTCAATAAAGAAGACATAGATGGTTTTCTGGAATTCTCTTGCTTTTTTGACGATCCAATGGATGTTGGCAATTTGATCTCTGGTTATTCTGCCTTTTCTAAAACCAGTTTGAACACCTGGAAGTTCACGGTTCACGTATTATTGAAGCCTGCCTTGGAGAATTTTGAGCATTACTTTACTAGCATGTGAAAGGAGTGCAATTTTGCAAAAGTTTGAGCATTTTGGGCGTTGCCTTTATTGGGATTGGAATGAAAACTGACTTTTTCCAGCTCTGTGCCCACTGCTGCATTTTATAAATTTGCTGGCATATTGAGTGCAGCACTTTACAGCATCATCTTTTAGGATTTGAAATAGCTCAACTGGAATTCCATCACCTCCACTAGCTTTGTTCATAGTGATGCTTCCTAAGGCCCACTTTACTTGGCTTTCCAGGATGTCTGGCTCTAGGTGAGTGATCACACCAGTGATTATCTGGGTCCTGAAGATCTTTTTTGTACAGTTCTTCTGTGTAGTTCTGCTACCTCTTCTTAATATCTTCTGCTTCTGTTAGGTCCATACCATTTCTGTCCTTTATCGAGCCCATCTTTGCATGAAATGTTCCCTTGGTATCTCTAATTTTCTTGAAGAGATCTCTAGTCTTTCCCATTCTATTGTTTTCCTCTATTTCTTTGCACTGATCACTGAGGAAAGCTTTCTTATTGCTCCTTGCTATTCTTTGGAACTCTTCATTCAAATGGGTATATCTTTTCTTTTCTCCTCTGTTTTTCACTTTTCTTTTTATAGCTATTTGTAAGGCCTCCTCTGACAACCATTTTTCTTTTTTGCATTTCTTTTCTTGGGGATGGTCTCGCTCTCTGTCTCCTGTACAATGTCACGAACTTCCGTCCATAGTTCATCAGGCACTCTATCTATCAGATCTAGTCCCTTAAGTCTATTTCTCACTTTCACTGTATAATCATAAAGTATTTGATTTAGGTCATACTTAAATGGTCTAGTGGTGTTCCCTACTTTCTTCAGTTTAAGTCTGAATTTGGCAATAAGGAGTTCATGACCTGAGCTACAGTCAGCTCCTGTTCTTGTTTTTGCTGACTGTATAGTGCTTCTCCATCTTTGGCTGCAAAGAATATAATCAATCTGATATTTGTGTTGACCATCTGGTGATATCCATGTATAGAATCTTCTGTTGTTGGAAAAGGCTGTTTAACCAGGCACTATGATCAGTGCGTTCTTTTGGCAAAACTTTATTATTATATTCCCTGCTTCATTCTGTACTCCCAAGGCAAATTTGTCTGTTACTCCAGGTGTTTTTTGACTTCCTACTTTTGCATTCCAGTCCCCTATAATGAAAAGAACATTTTTTTGAGGGTGTTAGTTATAAAATGTCTTGTAGGTCTTCATAGAACCATTCAACTTCAGCTTCTTAAGCATTACTGTTCAGGACATAGACTTGGATTACCGTGATATTGATTGGTTTGTCTTGGACATGAACAAAGATCATTCTGTCATTTTTGAGATCGCAATAATACAGTTTTATCACACAAAAGTTCTGAGTGGTCAAGCGTCATCACTGGCCCCGGATTGAATTCCTCTTCTCCGGAGGCTAAGAATGCTGCCATCTTTCATGGCTCAGCAATAAACTTTCAGAGGGATACAGCCATGAGGTTGCAAAGAGCTGGACATGACTTAACAACTGAGCACCCTTGCTTTATGACA
This sequence comes from Bubalus kerabau, assembly GCF_029407905.1. Classification (NCBI taxonomy): domain Eukaryota; kingdom Metazoa; phylum Chordata; class Mammalia; order Artiodactyla; family Bovidae; genus Bubalus; species Bubalus kerabau. The sequence continues at coordinate 1,833,917 of NC_073635.1, read as the reverse complement.
TGTTTGCCCCCATAGTTTCTTAAATCCTTTCTAGGCTTTCATACTGGGCATTATTTCGTTTTGTTTCCCACTTCTAAGGTTTCTCCTTTGCTTCATATATGGCAAATTTTCTTCTTCTCACCCTGTAAATATAAGAATTCTTTAAAGTTTTTTCATTAATCTTCAACTCATTTTTCCCTTGGTAATCTAATGTATTCCCACAGGTTAAATTACTTTCTCTGCTATATAAGTCTCAAGGTTATGTTCCCATATTGATTTCCTTCCCAAGATACAGGACCGAAATTTCTTCATTTCTCTTGCACTTCTTCATTGTCCAAAACTGATCAGTATCTGTTTGGGTGACCCCTGTTTTCTTTATTGTTAACTCAAGCCTTCCAGGACATATGACCGAATTCATATATTCAATTACTTTTATATATGTAGTCCTTTGTATTCTAATCTAATTAAATCTTTCCACACTTTTGTGTATGATGAGGACCTCAAGCCAGTCTAACAAGTGTCTATTAATTGCCTCTTCTATGCCAGTCTTCCAAGACAGGGAGGGTAGATAAAAATATGAATAAGATATGAACCCCAACTTCAAGAAGCTCTGTTAAAGGAGGGAGAAAATAAACATTTGGCCATAAAAGAAAAGTAAGAGACATTCTAGTGGCTTTGGGAACACTAAGAAGCAAGAAATTAATTCTGATATGGGGATCTGTCAGAATAGCCTTCACAAATGAGGTGACATTTGAGCTGTCTTTGAAAGATGTCAGACATATAGCATCTTTGACATTTACAAGTTTGCAGTCTACAAATGTCTGAACTATAGCAGTGTCTGTAACAGATGCTTGCCTGCCCATGGGAATATCCGTGACACTCTTTAAAAAATTTTACTCCCTAGTGCATCAGTATCTCAGGAAAACTTGCCTGATTTTGCCTTCTGAGTTTTTCTTTGTTCTGAGCCTTGATGTCAACCTTCAGATATGGTGCTTTAGACATTTCTTCTTGTGCCCACTCTTACTAAATAGGTTTCAGTTCCCTTTTGCTTCATGCCCTAAAGCTGCTGACAAGAACTGGCTCTTGAGTTCCACTTGCAGAATCTGAAACTCTGGGGATAAGATAGATAGGTTAAGAACAATAATATGAAACAATGTACAAGATGTCAGCAAAGAGTTTCACAATGTCATAGAGATTTTTAAAAACTCCTCACAAGTATGTCCCCTTCTCCCCCAGATAACTCTATAGTCTTATCTTGATTTTTTGGCATAAATATATATTTTTTGTCTCCCGCTTTGGTTCTCCTAGAAGTGATTTGTGTCAGTGTATGAATGAGAATGTCTGCATGTTTATCTATGAAAATTTCCAAGTCTGTCCTTATTTGGGGGCTTCCCTTGTGACTCAACTGGTAAACAATCACCTGCAATGCTGGAGACCCAGGTACAATCTCTGGGTTGGAAAGATCCCCTGGAGAAGGGAATGACAGCCCACTCAAGTGTTCTTGCCTGGGGAATCCCATGGACAGAGGAGTCTGGCGGGCTACAGTCCATGGGGGTCACAAAGAGTCAGACATGACTGAGCAACTAAGCACATCCTTATTTTATTTAATCTGTCTTTTGAACATGGTGTGTAGCCAGAGGTAATGGTAGCTTGCCTCAGTTGTCCTTGGTACTGGAACCCTAAGCATGAGTCAATCCTAATATTAACTATAGCACTGTGCACACACATATGTGAGACAGAAATTCTATGGGAACTGAGGGCATGCAGGAAGCTCATGCTTCTGTGACTGGACTGGGATAATCTGAATCTAAGCTAGCTTGTTCATCAATAGATCTGATCAGATGCTGAAAAAAGAATAATGACCACCTCAGATCAAATAAGTCTATAATGGAAAACAAAACAAAATCAAACTGATCTCAGGTGACCTCAAATTGCGACGGCTTGGAGTGGGGCTTAGGTTCCCAACCAGAGTTTAAGGCTGGGTTGCAGAAGTGAAAGCACCAGATCCTAGCCTCTAGCCCATGGTCAGTGACATGGGCCCTGGCCCTTAGGCTTTGAAGAAAAGAATTTCCACAAAGATGGAAAGCAGTGAAAGCAAGTCAAGTTATTAAGAGGAAAAATATTACAGTACATGTAGACAGGCATACAGGCAGACTCAGAAGGAAAGTCACTGAGTTGCTGAGTTGTGCTTTCATGGTAATTTGAATCATTTTTATGGGATATTTCTTCCAAATTTCCTTTGCTGGTCATTCTGATTTGCCTGGTTCATAGTCCATATTTGATATATCTCAGAATCCTTCCATGTGTGCACAGCCATCTCTTAGCCAAAATGGATTCTACTGCAAACGTGTATGGGTAGAGCATCCCTTGACACTGCTCCTCCTTGGGGTATGAGGAGCCTTTTTGTGTACCTGTGTGGTCAGGGAGGTCTCCTTATTTTGGGAACAAGAAACATGTGGTCTGGGCAGAGCCCAGCCTCCTCCCTTAATTGTCCTGCTCTGTTCCTCTTGGAGTTTTAGTCAACACGGAGGGAGTCTTCAATTGCTTTAATCAGGGGCAGGGGACGCATCTGTTTTATGCTTCAAAATCAGGTCCAATGGTAAGAAACAGCTTATGTTGGTGAAATAGTTGGGGAGAATGGCCTAGGATGGCTTTGAGTTCATACTAGGATGGACGCGTTAGGTAGTTAGAATAGGAAAAAGGAGTCCAGAATGGCAGTGGCTAAAAACAAGGAAGGAAAAAGCCCATGAAAATAGAACAAAGGAAGGTCCGAGGATGAAAGTGAGGACCTCAGGTAGAACAAACAGCACTCATCGCTAGCCCAATTTACATAGGGCAGGCCCAGGGGGAGGAAAAAGCATATAAAAAAAAGGAGTCAAAGGGCCGGGGGTCTCTCTCTCTCTCTCTCTCTCTCTCTCTCTCTGCTGCACGTCTCTGTTTCTGTCTCTCTTCTCTTCGTGTCTTTGAATCGGCATGCCCTTATGCCTCAAGGATGTATTTTCCTGCTATTTTCTAAATAAAAGTGAGCTGCAACACCGAGCTGTAACACTGATCTGTCTAAGAGCTATAACACTATCTGTTCAAGACCTGAGGACTATAACACGGTTTGTCTAAGAGCTGTGTCTTGCCGAGGGCTTTAATGTCCATCGCTTCAAATTTTTGTTGAGATGAGACAGAACTGAGGATATTACACTCGCCTAACTGGAGAAGGCAATGGCACCCCACCTCAGTACTCTTGCCTGGAAAATCCCATGAACGGAGGAGCCTGGAAGGCTGCAGTCCATGGGGTCACTGAGGGTCGGACACGACTGAGCAACTTCACTTTCACTTTTCACTTTCATGCATTGGAGAAGGAAATGGCAAAACATTCCACTGTTTTTGCCTGGAGAATCCCAGGGATGGGAAAGCCTAGTGGGCTGCCATCCATAGGGTCGCACAGAGTCAGACACGACTGAAGTGACTTAGCAGCAGCAGCAACAGATGGAATAATAGTCCCTGTTCTTCAGGATCCAACAACAATAGAGCTGGACTGGGATCAAAAGGAAGGTTTTTGTTTTTGTTTTTTTCCCTGTTATACAAGCTTTCTTATGGACTCAGTATTAAAACAAGTAATAAGATTTTCTGTCAAATTTCAAAAGGATTGGTTTGAATTGAATTTGCAAATGTATTGTTTCCTATAAATGTATTTTCATTGCTATTTTGTAGTAAGACTACATTTGAATAGTCTATGAGAAAACAGTTTATCCAGAGATTGCAGCAGTAAATGCTTAGTAAAAATACATATTAAAAGCTTGTTGGTCCAAGCTTCTATGCAAAATATAAAATGGTTTTTACAAAATAGGCTGACTCATTAAAAAAAAAAAAAGATTGAAAACAATCTATGGAAGCTTTTTAAGTAGTAAGGAAAAGGACAAACATACAAAACATTATATAATCACAAATATGAAACATTTATAAAAATGATAAACTACAACTCTCTTGACACTAGACTAATTAGAATTATTGGAGCCTAGTCTGTCATCTTTGTTGAAAGTACTCTAGACATAATATTCAAAGCTTTAAATGTGCATCTCAATTTCATTATTTTTACACATTTAAAAAAGCAGCAGGATAACAAGATGCTATGTCTCAAAGATAATTTCATCCCTTTTTAAAACTAATTATGAGTTATTTAGAGACATTTTTGGTATACATTTAGTAGGACAATATTGACAAGTAGGATGTGGTAAAACACATATGCTATAATTTGTAAGGAAATGTAATTCTCCTTAATGAAGCTACTTAATACAGTAATGGAGCTATTTAACAAAGGAAATTTTAATTGCATGCATTACCATAATTCTTCATATTTACTAGAGAAATAAAAATACTAAAGCTCTGTTAAACAAATAAAATTAAGATTTTCTTTCATTCTTCAGTGTGTTTTAAGAATCTGAGGAGTTAGTTTAAAATTGTAAAGCCTATGTGAATGGCTAAAGAGTCTGTGGAGATAGCGGGATTAACTTCTAGTACACATATTTATTCTAGTCATTTTTCCCTAAGACTAGGAGGATTACCTCTGAACTTGTGGGAGACAATAGATTATAATTGAACAAGAACAGCTTTGGAATTGTACATAACTTGGTTTCAGCTTTGAGCCTTTGGCAAGTTATAGTCTACACAAGTCTCCATTTCTTCATACAAAGTGGGGAAACTAATAGCTAATTCTTGGTGTTAATATATTCTAAATGATATCAGATATTGTGTCTGTCACATAAGGTGCTCAACCCATCAACTGTTCCAATACTTTCTCTTATAAATAAAGCAAAAGTATAATTGAGGTGCTGTATTACTACACTTTCTAATGCCAATATGAGCAATAATTTTTGTTTATCGAGCATCTTTTATGTAATCTGTATTGGGACAGTTCAGTTCAGTTCACTTCTGTTGCTCAGTCACGTCTGACTCTTTGTGACCCCATGGACAACAGGCCTCCCTGTCCATCACCAACTCCCAGAGTTTACCCAAACTCATGTCCATTGAGTCGGTGATGCCATCCAACCATCTCATCCTCTGTTGTCCTCTTCTCCTCCCACCTTCAATCTTTCCCAGCATCAGGATCTTTTCAAATGAGTCAGTTCTTCGCATCAGGTGGTCAAAATATTGGAGTTTCAGCTTTAGCATCAGTCCTTCCAATGAATATTCAGGACTGATTTCCTTTAGAATGGACTGGTTATCTCCATGCAGTCCAAGAGACTCTCAAGAGTCTTCTCCAACACCACAGTTCAGAAGCATCGATTCTTTGATACTCAGCTTTATAGTCCAACTCTCACATCAATTTGGACAGTTACTTTACATAAACTTATTGCTTCTAATATGCACTTGAGCTATTTTATTGTGTCAGATACTTTATGTTATGTTCTCTGGACATAATTTTAAAATTAACTTTATCAGAAAGAGATTTTAAATGCAGTTATGTAGATGAGAAATCCATATTTAACTAGAATAGTACTGACTTTTTTGCTGAAAAATTAGAAGTGTTACAGAATTTTAGAAGCTTTATCCCTTTTGATATCTTGTTTGAGATCACATCTCTTTGTAGTTATTAATAAAGACTTCAGTAACCCCAAGTTATTGCTAAGACAACAAAGGTTCAATTAAATTGTAACTTCCCAGGACTTTCTTAGTAACTGTTGGAACTGTGACTTAAAATTATCTATTATTTACATTTAATTCCAGTTTTCTTTCCCTTATGCCATATTTTCTTTCTGTCTTGATAGTAACTTAGATACATTAGGAACAGTAGAGATATATTTTGTGAGTAACATTGACTAAATTTTTCTCTCATTTCCTGGAGGTCAGGACCAGAGAGTATGCCTATAAAACAATAGAAAAGGGCTTTAGAGTTTAGGATAAAATTTTTACTTTTACCAGATGTGAAACATTGTACTGGCAATATTAAGGATTATTTTTTTCTTAAGATTTAGAAACATGGAAAAAAATAACTATATTTAGAGGAAGATATGATGAGAATAGGCTAAATGATTCATCAAAAATGTTCTCCTGGCTTAAGCTCATAACATTTTCTGACATGTATATTAATCATCTTCCCATAAATTTCTCTCCATGCTCACAAAAACAGACTTCAATTTCCCTCCTCCCCCAACTCATGCAGCATCCAAACTCATAAACCTGCACACTACATCCCATAAACACACAAACAGAACCTTTTGAAATGGATAATGGTAAATGATAGCATCTCCGTGATTGCTTACTCAGGGTTAGTTATGTTGCCTAGTACTCAAAACTGTGCATTCTTTTTTTTTTAATATAAATTTATTTATTTTAATTGGAGGTTAATTACTTTACAATATTGTATTGGTTTTGCCATACATCAAACTGTGCATTCTTAATGAAAAGATGATTTAAAAAAAGATGGGCAAAGTGAGCAGAAACAAATTGGATGCTCCAGTACTTAGAGAATGAGCTAAAAATGTCTAATACATTTGCTGTGATTCTGCAGACAGATCAGCTGATGCAGGAGTTGGCCACTTTGCTTTTCTCTTCAATAAAATAAGGTAAACATTTTAATGTCTTAACACACACATACTAGGTAAATGAACCACTTGAGATTGTCACAGGTGAAATGGAATGGAAAGTCCTATCAATGTAATTTTCAGGTTGTCCTTTTCTCTGTATCCTGTGGACTGAAGCTAATAATTTTCTAATAGAATTGTTAAGCATAGCTATTTCTCTCTTGATAACTTGGCTTCTCTCTTCAATCAGTTATCAACTTACTTAAGTGTGATCATTAAATATTTTCCATACTGATCAATTTATTTGGAAGATTCTGTTTGGGGGTTTGAAAAGGTCTGCAGGCATTTTAAAGGTACTGTTTGATTATCTAGGAAAATTTCCATATATTGACATAATAGCATACTAAAATGGAAATTATAAAATGTGAGAGAAAGAATACTTACTCTAGCATGATTGTATGCTAAATGCTATTTTCTGTTCAAATGGCCATTAGTGATAATCTAGAGTTGTGGTACTCTCAGGACCTAGAGGGTTTGCTTAGATTCTCTACTAGTAGAAATTTGTGGCATTTAACTACTGCATCCCAAAAATAACTTTTTTAAAAAACAAAAACTGAAAATTTTGTGTTTCATAAATGTGTCTGCTCTTGAGTTGTGACTTTTCACCAGAAGGAATGGTGTTGCCTAGCTATCTTTGAAATTTTACTCGTAATTCTGGGCACAATGCATCTGGCAATGATTCTTCCCAGAGTTACTTGGAGATTAATATGATTTTTAGAATGCTCCCCCTCTGCACGTGCAGTGTTTAGTTGATTACTCATCTCTCCTTGTCAAACCTAATACTGAATCCTATCTGACAGGGAGGAATCTGCATAATGATGGTCTCAATAGACATTAAAGAATACAACTATCTCATCTTTCTGGCTATTTGTTCTCTGGTATATCTGATCTATTCATTATGATTTCAAGGTGAAAATTCTATTTTTAATATTTTTATGCTCCTTTGAACTAAATGTATATACATGCCCCTTCTGTGTTTGTCCCTTTAGCTTTGTATTGTTTTCAATTGATTTTTATTTTTGAACATTTGATGAAGTGCAGGTCAATATGACTTTTTTTTCAATAATTTTGAGCCTGATAGGGTCTATACTTCTTTAAGGGAACACAACCTATTTAAAAGTATTGAAAGTTTTTAAAATTAATTTATTTTTTTATTGAAGGATAATTGCTTTACAGAATTATGCTGTTTTTACTCAAAGACTTTAACCAGTGAGCTCCAAGCTAGCATAAAGTCTTCAGTTCAAGTCAGTCTTAATTCACCTAGTCAGTGTAGAATTTTACTCAAGACATAGTTGGATTCTATTGGATACTTTGGAAGATGTCTATTATTTTTTTTTTAAGTCTTTATTTTTTAAAAGCGAATAACAATTTTTAGATTACATAGCATTCTTTGAATAATTGTAATGCATTTTCAAAGATCCTCCATCATTCAGAAATTATTTGCCCTGTGGTGTTTTACCAGAAGCATACCTCTGTGTCATATAAGTAACTTGTCATTAAAATGACAGCACTGCAGTTACTGCTGTATATATGTGTGCAGAGCGAACATAACCAGGAAATATGCACTCGAAGTGATGTGCTCAAATGCAGAACTAAGAAATATTGTCTTGCAAGCTTGTCAGTGGTGTGCAGGATGCAGTCTCATTTTTCTAATTTATGCTACTGGTCTATAGCTTCCATTGGAGTTGACAGTATATATTTGGGAGAATGCAATGTAAAGCAGTAAGCTCTTTCTTTTTACAGTAACAATTCTACTCTGACTTTTTAGGTGGCACAAATCCTGAAAAGTCAAAGTTCTGAACAGAACCAGGACAGAAGTGCAAATAGTCAAACTGTAGGAGGACAAAAGACTTCCTTGGCCAGAGGAAAATGACTTTATTACTCACAGTATTAAAGTAGCCAGAGTCTCATCATTTTTTGTGCATGTTCCCTGAGACCCAATTTCCACAAGGAGGTATGAAGAAGGTCAAGGGACACCTGCATAGGCAGTTTGTTGTCTTATAGGAGAGAAAGCCCAAATTGAGGGAACTTAAATATTTATCTTATAAGGGTCAGTTAAGCATGCTTACCACTTTCTGTAGATAGACTTATTCTACTATCCAAGGCTGTTTACTGTATAAATTCTGCAACACAGGGAAGTCAGTGCCTCTGCTTTTAAGATATGCAGAAATGCAAGAGATCCATGGAGAACTGATACTTTCTAAGAGTCCTTATTCAAAAGAGTATCTTTTAAAAAAATGTATTGGAGTATAGCTGTTTTACAATGTTGTGTTAGTTTTTGCTGTACAACAAAGTGAAGAATATCCCCTTCTTACTTCTTGCCTAGATTTATCTATCAGTTCCAGTATCTTGTCTGTGAAAAATATCTCTTCCTCTACTCAGCACCTAGTTAAAGAACTCTATTTTTATATCTCCAGCTTACTTCTCAACATATTTCTATTTGGAGCTGATTTCATCTATAGCAGAAATTACTTCTTTGAGGATGGACTTTTCCAGTCTTCATTTTCCTTGATCTCACAGCAAGCTATGAGCTATCAGGGAAGTCAGAATTTTTGAAGCATAGATTTTTTCTTGATTTCTGTAGAACTTCATCTCACTTCATCATAACTTCTCCCTTCATCATCCCCTCTCAATCACCTCTGTGTTTTTCTCTTCCTTTAAAATCATTGATATCCTTTGTGAGTCTTTTCCTTTATTTATGCACTTTCCATATGTGACATCACAAAATTGATAGTGCTGATTGTTCTCAAACTTAGACCCTGTTCTGAACTCCAGAACCCTGTTACCACTTACTTTTTGGATATCTCTTATTTAGATGTCTTAGTGGCATGTTCATTTGCCAAGTTTTAAACAAAGCTTATCATTTCTCTTGGTCCCTTAAACCTATGTCTCCTCTTGTGCTACTGTCTCATTAACAGGTACCACCATTCCCCTGTTTCCTAATTCAGGTGGGTGTCATCTTTAACTCTGCTTCTTCTGAATCTTCTATGTGTGTCTTTGTCCATGTCCTGCTGATTTTGCTATCCAGTTGTTTCTCCATTCATATGTCATCCTTACTATGTTAGCTCTACCATCCTCATTTACTAACTAAATATGTTAACAATCTTCACACCCAATCTCTTGATTCTAAAGTCATCTTATTCAAATTTACTCTCTAACTACAACTAGAGGAATAAATGTCAATCTGATCCTATCATTCACCTGATTAGAAAACTTTCTTGAATTTACTATTCTTTGAGATAAAATTCACACCCCACATCATGAGATAAAGGAACTTCAATTTGGCCCTGCTGATTTGTTCTGCCTCACTTCTGACCACTTTTTAGTTCAGCCATAAGTCCATTCTCTCTCTGTTCATAGATGAAGTCACTTTTCTCTTTACCTTAAGACTTTGATACACTTACCTGTTGAATCTGACATCAGATCTATAGGAAGATTTTTTTCAGATTCATCTTCATTGTCCTAGATGTCCCCATAGTCCCCTTAACATCTTATCTCTGAATACTCATTACCATGAAGAGCAGTTGCTGCTTTAAATTCTGACTATTTCTCTGCACTGTTAGATCTCTGAAAGCAGGACCTGTTGTTTTGTCTTGTATATTGCATTCTCATGGGCTTCCTTGGTGGCTCAGACAGTGAAGAGCCTGCCTGCAATGTGGGAGACCTGGATTCGATCCTTGCATCAGGAAGATCCCCCAGATAAGGGAATGGCAGCCACTCCAGTGTTCTTGCCTGGAGAATTACATGGACAGAGGGGGCTGGTGGGCTACAGTCCATAGGATTGCAAAGAGTCAAACAGGACTGATGACTAACACTTTCACTTTTCGTTGTATTTTCTAGGACTGAATACTACTTTGGGCTGAGTGAAGGTTCTCAATAACAATTTTTGAATTTATGAAAAAATGAAAGTAAGATCTAGCTCTCTTCAGAGTGAATTATATCTTTATCTTGACAGGCCCAGGTATGTATTTATAATGTAATTGAATTATGATAGGATTCATATAATAAGAATTACACACATATAATAATGTAGAACAATTTTCCACACAGTTTTTTTTTTTTTAATTTTATTTTATTTTTAAACTTTACATAACTGTATTAGATTTGCCAAATATCAAAATGAATCCGTCACAGGTATACATGTGTTCCCCATCCTGAACCCTCTTCCCTCCTCCCTCCCCATTCCATCCCTATATGCTTGTGGGTATATATGTTCTACTCAGAGCTGAACAATACCAGTAATATATTAATATTCTGGCTTTCTGGCACATGAAAGTCTCTCAATAAATATTATGAGTTTTAAGGGGTGAATAAAAATAAGAACTAGCCATTGTCACAGCAAAGTATGCCTTTTTCATAACAGATCCAGTTGTATCTATTTCTCACATAATGCGACAATGATAGCATTTCTAGAATAGAAAATACACACATATAATAATGAAGTCCATTTTTTCACAGAGTTCTTCATATATTTGCCTGTGTTTTTTTTTTTTTTTCCCCAATAGCTGTACAATGCCAGTGACATAATTAGAAATCTTATAGGAGGATGTTATCAATTGTATTCAGAGTTGAAAACATGTGACTATTCTGTCTCTGAGGATATTCATGTAAGTACTTGATTGAGATTGAGATTCTTTTCTTCAGGATGAAGTTCTGCTGGTGTAGGTGCATTCCTATATAAGCTACATTTTCCTCTTTGAATATATCCTTGCCTCCTCATGGGATGGAATGGTGTGTCAGAGGAGTTAGGGATCTTATTTTACAGTGGCTGCTGCCTTCTGTCTCTGATGGCTGTTACTCTTGCAGCTGCCTCGTGAATTAAGGTAGAGGAGTAGCAATTTGTGTATGAAATGAATTAAAACCTCTTATTTTTTCTCACTGAGAAAGAGCAACTGTGGCTATTTAGCACAATGGAGGAGAGGCTGTGAGACAGCAGAAGATATAATGCTCCCCTTAGATACAGATCTTCAGCTCATAAGAAATTGCCCAACAGTTCAAGAAGTACTATTATAATAGGTTATCATTGTAATGGAGAAGGCAATGGCACCCCACTCCAGTACTCCTGCCTGGAAAATCCCATGGACCGAGGAGCCTGGTAGGCTGCAGTCCATGAGGTCGCTAAGAGTCGGACATGACTGAGCGACTTCACTTTCACTTTTCACTTTCATGCATTGAAGAAAGAAATGGCAACCCACTCCAGTGTTCTTGCCTGGAGAATCCCAGGGACGGGGGAGCCTGGTAGGAGGCCGTCTATGGGGTCACACAGAGTCGGACACGACTGATGCGATTTAGCAGCAGCAGCAGGTTATCATTATGTCCGCAGCACTCTGAAGTCCTTTGAGATTATATCACTTATGTAAACCATTTGGTAGCCTCAGTGATCAGCATATATATGATCCCTTGTCATATTTTCTTGTGTATGTGTGTACTTGAGTGTTGTGCATTTTTTGGGAAGTGTGCCTTGCAATTTCAGAGGATTTGTTTATTCAGTTTGGTTCTTTTCCATAGCACATGCTGTGCTTTCCTTTTTAGAGACAGTGGTAGTGCTTGTTACATTTGATTATTATTGCTTCATAGTTGTTCAAGCTCTTAAAAAGTATGCTATTATTGCCTCCCAACTTTATTTTTAGCTTCTTAACAATGTGCCTACATCTTGTCCAAAACTGCACAGTGCAAAGGCTTATATAAAGTTAAAAGGCAAATAAAGCCAAAAAAGAAGTTCTCATAATAGTCTTAAAGGATTATTGCTGCTATTAAAAGAATGTAATTGGTATTAAAAGAATACAGTGACTTTTCAATGTTTATACAATAAAAGCTATTGATTCTTTGAGGAAACTGTCTGTCATAGAATGGTTTCTAATAACTCTAAGCACATTTTATAGACCTTACACAAATAAAAATACTTTCCTTCATCACTAGAACTGTTCTAGTTCTTGCTCTTTTATTTAAAAAAATTCATTTTATACAAAAATTGTAATCATAAATTTTACTATTTATTTATTGCGCTTGGAGGTAAATTATTCCTGGCTTCAAGCTAACTTAGTAGCTTGAAATTGCTTGTTGTTTTCCCTCTAGATTAGAGATTGTATTTTGGCTTTAGAAAGTGTATTTTGGCTTTAAAACCTAGATTAGACTAGCCAAAGGACTGATTTTTATCTTTCCATAACCCTGGTATGGAATCAATTCTGTAGATTGATTTTATGGGATGATGTTGACTTAAATTTTTATTTTCAAAGGAATAGAGAGGACCAATGTTTATTAAAAACAAATTTGTTTCTCATTTTGTTTTTTCTCTGTGTTTTATTAAAATTTATAATTTATAAGGAGCTTGCTTATGGAGCTGTAGCTTACAATTCCACTTATTAGGCATGCTATCCTCTACAGTAGAATAAAGTAGTCAGACAGCTATTCCTAATGGCAAATGAAGAGTGAAAAAATAGCAAACAAGTAAGAATGTTAAGAATAGGAATATTTGTGCATATACTATTATCTGGATTACATTTATTATCTCAAAATTTAAAAGACAGGTGTTATCTCCACATTATAAACACTCAGGTTCAGTGAGTTAAATGTTTCATAGGTGCCCAGAACTATTAATTGGTGTTATGAAGTATGGTGATGAAAATAGCTAATGTAGTATACTCCTTAGTAAAGAATGAGTGTTTGCCCACAGCTTAATAATAGTCTGTTTTCATTCTAGAGCTTCCCAGGAGATGCTAGTGGTAAAGAATATGTCTGTCAATGCAGGAGATGTAAGAGATGCAGGTTCAACCCCTGGGTCAGGAAGATCCCCTGGAGGATGGCATGGCAACCCATTCCAGTATTCTTGCCTGGAGAATCTCATAGACAAAGGAGTCTGGCAGTCACAAACCATAGGGTCGCACAGAGTCAGACATGACTGAAGCAACTTAGCACAGCAAAGCACACATTTTCTTCTTAGGAAGCAGAAATTATGTATTATTCCTTTTAGGAAAAAAAAAAAAAAACAGCAACACTTTCCATTGTTTAGTTAATAGAGACAAATATGAGTGGTTGTAATTAGTGTCAATTTTAACAAAATGTCTTTGAATGATAGTGATGTAAAGCATGGCGTAAATTTTGGGGGCGGGGCATGGCAACTAGTTAGGCATTATAGAAGCTCAAAATTTTAATTGACATACTGTCCTTTCTACACTAATTGTAAAGCATCTTTCAGTTTGCCTTAGCTGTCAAATATAAATTAATATGTTGAACCCTCAAGTGTGTTCTTAGCCAGCACTGTTCTTATTCAGTGTCAGGTTATCTATCCCCATTATACTTCAATTTTGGAAAGACATTTAGATCTGATATAGAAAGGATCGAAAATTATCTAATCATACCATACATGGTATTTTAGTCATCTCTGCATGTATTTTATCTTGCTAAGTGAATCATAAGCCCCCTTGAAGACAGGAATTATATTTCAGTGTCTTCCATACAATATTCTCCCAATGCAGATACAATGAATAAATTAATTAATTAATCAAGTCAGAATACTTTCTTCAACTTCAAAGCTGTTATAACAACAGGTAAACACAAGACATAATATTAGATACAGACAAGCTTTTCTTTTTAAGTCTTTTGAATTTTGTAACAATTCTACAACGGAAACACCAGTATCACTCTTTTATTTATTGGAACACTGACACTCAGAGAAGTTAAATAGTATGTCCAGGGACAATAGTTGAAATGGGAAAAGCTCAAAAGTTTTTTTGTAGGCCTTTGACTCCGAAGCTCTGTCTTTTCAGTTATACTATTAGTGAGTGAAAAGAAAATGCCACTAACAATCTAGGATGCTTAAGCCCTTTGGAGGGAGTGTGTGTGTGTGTGTGTGTGCACGTGTGTTTCTAATAAATGCTAATGACAAATTCAATTTGGCAGGTCAACAAAATCTAATTTAGTAGAATCAATCAAATATTATTCTCACTTGCTAATTAACTACTCCTTTGCTTTTTAGACAACAGAGCCAAATCAGTGTCTAGGAAGTTATTGGTCTAGATTAGAGCTGGACATGGCAGTCTACAGCCTCTACTATGAACACAAAAGATAGTTATGGTCAAATTGTCCTTATCTAATTAACACAGTTTTACAAAATGCATCTCTCTCATTTTGCAGCATCAGCTACCACTTCACTAAAGAACTGAGGTATTTCAAGCACATTTAAAAAATTCTGAGATAAGTAAATGAAGTTTTATTTTTAATTTATGCCTTAGGTATTCATTTATTGTTAGGTATTCATTCACTCATTGACTTATTCAGTAGATACTGTGTGCTTACTAAATATGTGTTGTTTGTTATTCATTTCTTTGGATGGTTGATAAGATAGAAAAAGAAAGCAAATAAGGTAAAAGAGTGAGGCAGATATGGGAGAAATTGTTTCTCTAAAAAGGACTAGAATATTTTTATGAGGATTCAGTTCAGTTCAGTTCAGTTGCTCAGTTGAATCCGAGTCTTTGCGATCCCATGGACTGCAGCACTCCAGGCTTCTGTCCACCACAAACTCCAGGAACTTGCTCAAACTCATGTCCATTGAGTTGGTGATGCCATCCAACCACCTCATCCACTGTCGTCCCCTTCTCATCCCGCCTTCAATATTTCCCAGCATCAGGGTCTTTTCAAATGAGTTGGTTCTTCAAATCAGGTGGCCAAAGTTTTGGAGTTTCAGCTTCAGCATCAGTCCTTCCAATGAATATTTAGGACTGATTTCCTTTAGGATGGACTGGTTGGAATCTCCTTGCAGTCCAAGGGACTCTCAAAAGTCTTCTCCAACACCACAGTTCAAAAGCATCAATTCTTCAATGCTCAGCTTTCTTTATAGTCCAAATCTCACATCCATGCATGACTACTGCAAAAACCATAGCTTCGACTAGATGGACCTTTTTTTTTTTTTATGAAGAAGATATTTATTTATACTGATTCAGATACTTTTGCATTCTTTTTGCTTGTTTGTTTTTATTAATTTATTTATTTACTTTAATTGAAGGGTAATTACTTTACAATATTGTAGTGGTTTTTGTCATACATTGACATGAATCAGCCATGGGTGTACATGTATTCCCCATCCTGAACCCCCCTACCACCTCCCTCCCCATCCCACCCCTCAGGGTCATCCCAGTGCACCAGCTCTGAGCATCCTGTCTTATGCATCAAACCTGGACTGGTGATCTATTTCATATTTGATAATATACATGACTCAGTGCTATTCTCTCAAATCATCCCACCCTCACCTTCTTCCACAGAGTCCAAAAGTATGTTCTTTACATCTGTATCTCTTTGGCTGTCTTGCATATGGGATCATCATTACCATCTTTCTAAAAAGACAGACATTTTTGGACAAAGTAATGTCTCTGCTTTTTAATATGCTGTCTAGGTTGGTCATAGCTTTTCTTTCAGAAAGGTTGCTCCTTTCTAAAGTAAGTCAGAAAGGAGCAAGAGTCTTTTAATTCATGGGTGCAGTTACCATCTGTAGTGATTTTGGAGCCCAAGAAAATAAAGTCTGTCACTGTTTCCACTGTTTCCCCATCTATTTGCCATGAAGTGATGGGACCAGATGCCATGATCTTAATTTTCTGAATGTTGAGTTTTAAGCCAGCATTTTCACTCTCTTCTTTCACTTTCATCAAGAGACATGTGTACCCCAATGTTCATCTCAGCACTGTTTACAATAGCCAGGACATGGAGGCAATCTAGATGTCCTTTGGAAGACAAATGAATAAGAAAGCTGTGGTACATACACACAATGGAGTATTACTCAGCCATTAAAAAGAATACATTTGAATCAGTTCTAATGAGGTGGATGAAACTGGAGCCTATTATACAGAGTGAAGTAAGTCAGAAAGAAATATACCAATACAGTACATTAATTCATATATGTGGAATTTAGAAAGATGGTAATGATGACCCTATATACAAGACAGCAAAAGAGACACAGATATAAAGAACAGATTTTTGGACTCTGTGAGAGAAGACAAGGGTGGGATGATTTGAGAGAATAGCATTGAAACATGTATATTATCATATGTGAAATAGATCACCAGTCCAGGTTTGATGCACAAGACAGGGTACTCAGGTCTGATGCTCTTGGATGACCCTGAGGGGTGGAATGGGGAGGGAGGTAGAAGGAGTTTTCAGGATGGGGAACACATGTACATCCATGGCTGATTCATGTCAATATATGGCAGAACCACTACAATATTGTAAAGTAATTAGCCTCCAATTAAAAAAAAAAATCAGCCAAAAAAAAAAAAAAAAGAGGCTCTTTAGTTCTTCTTCACTTTCTGCCATAAAGTGGTGTCATCTGTGTATCTGAGGTTATTGCTATTTCTCCCAGCAACCTTGATTCCAACTTGTGCTTCATGAGGATTAGTTTTATTTCTTCTTACCACAACACACTCTCACACATACAAATGCCATGCTTACAATCAAATTCTAATTCAGACTACTTTTTATATCATTCTTCTTTTCTCCCCTTCTCACATTCCTTTACTCTTTTGGTGCTTCCTTTTTTCTCCTTCTCTCACTTTACTGATATTTATTGAATATTACTATACTTTTCTAAATTCAGCTTGTATATTTGGAAGTTCTTGATTCATATACTGCTGAAACCTATCTTGAAGTATTTTGAGATTTACTTGCTAATATGTGAGATTAGCACAATTGTGTAGTGTATAGTAGTTTGAACATTCTTTGGCATTGCTCTTCTTTGGGATTGGAATGAAAACTGATGTTTTCCAGTCTTGTGGCCACTGCTGAGTTTTCCAAATTTGCTGGCAAATTGGATGCAGCACTTTAACAGTGTTTTAATAGCTCAGCTGGAATTCCATCACCTTCACTAACTTTGTTTCTACTAATCCTTCCTAAGGCCCACTAGACTTCACATTCCAGGATGTCTGGATCTAGGTGACCAACTACACCATAGTTATTACTTGGGTAATTAAGACTTCTTTGTACAATTTTTCTGTGTATTCTTGCCATCTGTTCTTAACCTCTTATGCTTCTGTTAGGTCCTTACCATTTCTGTCCCTTATTGTGCCCATCTTTGCATGAAATCTTACTTTGGTATCTCTAGTTATTTTGAAGTGATCTCTAGTCTTTCCCATTCTATTGTTTTCCTCTATTTCTTTGCATTGTTTCCTTAAAAAGGGTTTCTTATAGCTCCTTGTTATTCTTTGGAATTCTTCATTCAGTTGGGTATATCTTTCCTTTCTCCTTTGCCTTTTGCTTTTCTTCTTTTCTCAGTTATTTACAAGGCCTCCTCAGGCAACCATTTTGCCTTATTACATTTCTTTTTCTTAAGGATGGTTTTGGTCACTGCCTCCTGTACAATGTTAAGAACCTCTGCCCATAGTCCTTCAGACACTCTGTCTATCAGACCTAATCCCTTGAATTTATTTGTCACTTCCACTGTGTAATCATAAGGGATTTGATTTAGATCATACCTGAATGGTCTAGTGGTTTTCCCTACTTTCTTCAATTTAAGTCTGAATTTTGCAATAAAGAGTTCATGTTCTGGTCTTGTTTTTGCTGACTATATAGAGGTTCTCTATCTTTGGCTACAAAGAATATAATCAATCTGATTTCAGTATTGACCATCAGTCCATGTGTAGGGTCACTCTTGTGTTTATGGAAGAAGGTGTTTGCTATGACCAGTGTGTTCTCTTGTTAAAACTCTGGTAGCCTTTCTCCTGCTTCATTTTGTATTCTAAGGCCAAGTTTGCCTGTTACTCCAGGTATCTCTTGACTTCTTACTTTTACATTCCAGTCTGTATGATGAAAAGGACATCTTGTTTTTGGTGTTAGTTCTAGAAGGTCTTATGGGGCTTCAACTTCAGAACCATTCAACTTCAGTTCTGTGGCATTAGTGGTTAGGGCATAGATTTGGATTACTGTGATGTTGAATGGCATGTCTTGGAAATGAACTGAGATCATTCTATAATTTTTGAGACAGCACCAAAGTCTACATATTTTCTCTTTAGGGATTCTTGCTCACAATAAAAGACATAATGGTCATCTGAATTAAATTTTCTATTCCCATGCATTTTAGTTCACTGATTCCTAAAATGTCGATGTTCACTCTTGCCATCCCATGTTTGATCACATACAATTTCCCTTGAATGAAGTGGCAAGAATACACAGAAGAACTGTATAAAAAAGATATTCAAGACCCAGATAACCACAGTGGTATAATAACTCACCTAAAGTCAGACATCCTGGAATGTGAAGCCAAGTGGGCCTTAGGGAGCATAATTGTCAACAAAGCTAGTGGAAGTGATGGAATTCCTGTTAAGCTATTTCAAACCCTAAAAAATGATACTGTGAAAGTGTTGCATTCAATATGCTAGCAAATTTGGAAAACAGCAATGGCCACAGGACTGGAAAAGGTCAGTTTTTATTCCAAGCCCAAAGAAAGGCAATGCCAAAGAAGGTTCAAATTACAGCACAATTGCACTCATCTCACAGGCTAGCAAAGTAATGCTCAAAATTCTCCAAGCCAGGCTTCAGCAGTACATGAACTGTGCACTTCCAGATGTTCAAGCTGAATTTAGAAAAGGAAGAGGAACCAGAGATCAAATTGCCAACATCTGCTGATTCATCAAAAAAGCAAGAGAATTCCAGAAAAACATTTATTTCTGCTTTATTGACTAACCCAAAGCCTTTTACTGTGTGGATCACCACAAACTGTGGAAAATTCTTAAAAAGATGGGAATACTAGACCACCTGACCTGCCTCTTGAGAAATCTGTATGCGGGTAAGGAAGCAACAATTAGAACTGGACATGGAACAACAGACTGGTTCCAAATAGGAAAAGGAGTACATCAAGACTGTGTATTTTCACCCTGCTTATTTAACTTATATACAGAGTACATCATGAGAAACACTGGGCTGGAAGAAGCACAAGCTGGAATCAAGACTGCCAGGAGAAATATCAATAACCTCAGACATGCAGATGATACCACCCTTATGGCAGAAATTGAAAAAGAATTAAAGATCCTCTAGATGAAAGTAAAAGAAGAGAGTGAAGAGTTGGTTAAAACTCAACATTCAAAACTAAGATTGTGGCATCCAGTACCATCACTTCATGCCAAATAGATGAGGAACCAATGGAGACAGTGACAGACTTTATTTTCTTAGGCTCCAAAATCACTGCAGATGGTGACTGCAGCCATGAAATTAGAAGACACTTGCTTCTTGCAAGAAAAGCTATGACCAACCTAGACAACATATTAAAAAGCAGATACATTAGTTTGCCAATAAATGTCCGTCTAGTCAAAAGTATGGTTTTTCCAGTAGCCATGCACGGATGTGAGAGTTGGACTATAAAGAGAGCTGAATGCCTAAGAATTGATGCTTTTGGACTGTGGTGTTGCAGAAGACTCTTGAGAGTCTCTTGGACTACAAGGAGATCCAGCCAGTGAATCCTAAAGGAATTCAGTCCTGAATATTCAATTGAATGACTGATACTGAAGCTGAAACTCGAATATTTTGGTCTTCTGTTGTAAAGAACTGACTCATTGGAAAAGACCCTGATGGTGGGAAAGACTGAAGGTGGGAGGAAAAGGGAAGACAGAGGATGAGATGGTTGCATGGCATCACAGACTCAATGGACATGAGTTTGAGTAAACTCCAGGAGTTGGTGATGGACAGGGAGGCCTGACGTGCTGCAGTCACGACTGAGCTACTGAACTGACCTGTATTTTGCGTGATTCATGGATATAACATTCCAGATTCCTATGGAATATTGTTCTTTACAGAATCGGAGTTTACTTTCACTATCAGAATCATCCACAACTGGACACTGTTTCTGCTTTGGCTTAACTTCTTTAGCATTATTGTAAGTAATGGTACTCTCTAAATGAAATAGGGTTCAAAATCTCACTGGAAATACTGGTCAGTAAGTAGACAATAATTGCAATGTGTACTGAGAAAAGTAAGTAATAGTGAATTTGAAAATATATGAATAATTTTCTATTAGAGAATAGCAAAAAAGATACATAATTTACTTTGGGAAGAGAAAAATCAGAAGCAGGATGCTTGTGACGTATCTTGAAGCTCAGTCATAATTTTTTAGGGAAATAAAGATCGTACTGTCAACCTGCATTAAAAAAGAAAGACGACTCAGAAAAGAAGTCTATCATTAGAAACATCAATTATTCCTTAAAGAGAGGCTTGGAAATTCGTTTCCCAGGTCAACTCATTCTCAATTATGCTTAATGAATAAAGAGTGGAAACAGGTAATGACACCTCACCCACTGTAGAATTTTTTCATGGTTCAAATTAAAATAAGTTTTCCAAATTTGTGGATAATAATGTGCTTGTGGAAGCTGTTAAATAAAAAGACAGCATGGTGCTGTAACTGGTATGTGGTTATGAGAGAACAAATCCATTAACTGAAATCTAACAGTGCAGCAATTCCAACCATAAGAAGCAGCGTCCAGATTTCAGGTTAAAACAGGATTAGGCCAGGAATTCTAATATTTTCTCTGCAGACATTTATTAAGACCCCAGAAAACTGATGAAAGCTTATAAAAGATTAAAACTTGCAGCAATAAGGTTAATTGGCAGTCTTGGAAGTTTTAAAAACTAGAGAATGTCAATAGAGAGAGATGAACAAAACAAAACATCATCATCAACAACACAGAGAGAGAGAGAGAGAGAAAAGAAACAAACGAAAAATCAATCCATGATTTATGCACAATTTGCCCTTTGAAATGAAACAGCACACCCAGTCAGGAAGTTGATATTCAAACATGCCAACACTCTGTCTTCTTTCCTTAGCTTGTCCAATCCAAGCAGAAGGCAAGCAATGCCAATATCTCTCACTTAGAGCTGACATTGACTTTTCATCATGGAATCTCTTGCGTGTATTTATTATCAGCTGTTTCACTTTCCATCTCTCTCCATCATTCCTTTCTTCACCCTGTGACCACTCCTTGGACGTTTCATTACTTACTTCTTTCATTCTGAACATAGAAATATATGGTTAGATTCTGGGAATCCATAATGAGAATAGCAGGCATCCAGAACTTTATCCTTATGGAGCTAATAACATAGTGTGGGAAACATAATAAGCAAGTGAAAATACTATGAAATAGGTAATTACTAGAAGTTGTAAATGGAGAAGGCAATGGCACCCCACTCCAGTACTCTTGCCTGGAAAATCCCATGAACGGAGGAGCCTGGAAGGCTGCAGTTCATGGGGTCCAAAGAGTTGGACATGACTGGGTGTCTTCACTTTCACTTTTCACTTTCACGCATTGGAGAAGGAAATGGCAACCCACTCCAGTGTTCTTGCCTTGAGAATCCCAGGGACAGGGAAACCTGGTGGGCTGCCGTCTCTGGGTTGCAGAGTCGGACACGACTGAAGTGACTTAGCAGCAGCAGAAGTTGTAAATGCTCTGAAATAAAAACACTTGGTGAGAGAATTTGGGAATGGCCTTTCTTATCTTAAAAACAAAACAAAACAAAAAATTCCTGAAATATTTACAGAAATGATCAATAGAAATTAGGGCCATGTTTAATGACTAAAAGGAATAAACCTAGGATTAACAAAAGTTAAATTTTCAATAACTACCAGTTCAGTTCAATTGAGTCACTCAGTCATGTCTGACTCTTTGCGACCCCATGGACTCCAGCATGCCAAGCCTCCCTATCCATCACCAACTCCTAGAGTTGACTCAAACTCATGTCCATTGAGTCGATGATGCCATCCAACCATCTCATCCTCTGTCTTCGCCTTTGCCTCCCACCTTCAATCTTTCCCAGTATCATGGTTTTTTCAAATGAGTCAATTCTTTGCATCAGGGCCAAAGTATTGGAGTTTCAGCATCAGTCCTTCCAATGAATATTCAGAACTGATTTCCTTTAGGATGGACTAGTCTGATCTCCTTTCAGTTCAAGGGACTCTCAAGAGTCTTCTCCAACATCAACAGTTCAAAAGCATCAATTCTTGAGCGTTCAGCTTTCTTTATAGTCCAACTCTCATATCCATGTATGACTACTGGAAAAACCATAGCTTTGACTAGACAGACCTTTGTTGGCAAAGTAATGTCTCTGCTTTTTAATATGCTGTCTAGATTGGTCATAAATTTTCTTCCAAGAAGCAAGTGTCTTTTAATTTCATGGCTGCAGTAACCATCTGCAGTGGTTTTGGATCCCAAGAAAAAAAAAGTCTGTCATTGTTTCCATTGTTTCCCCATCTATTTGCCATGAAGTGATGGGACCAGATGCCATGATCTTAGTTTTCTGAATGTTGAGTTTTAAGCCAGCTTTTTTACTCTCCTCTTTCATGTTTACCAAGAGACTCTTTAGTTCTTCTTTACTTTCTGCCATAAGGGTGGTATCATCTGCATATCTGAGGTTATTGATATTTCTCTGGGCAATCTTGATTCCATCTTGTTTCATCTAGCCTGACATTTCTTATGATATACTCTGCATGTAAGTTAAATAAGCAGGGAGACAATATGCAGCCTTGACATACTCCTTTCCCGATTTGAAACTAGTCTGTTGTTCCATGTCCAGTTCTAACTGTTGCTTCTTGATATGTATACAGATTTTTCAGGAAATATAAGAAACTCAACTGAAAAAGTTGGGTTTTAAGTCTCCTCTTTCACTTTCATCAAGAGGCTCTTTAGTTCTTCTTCACTTACTGCCATAAGGGAGGTGTCATCTGAGTATCTGAGATGGCTCTGAGATTTCAATAACTATAAAAATTCAAAAATATGTTCTTTTTTTAAAAAAATTTATTTTATTTTTAAGCTTTACATAGTTGTATTAGTTTTGCCAAATATCAAAATGAATCCACCACAGGAACACATATAATCCAGATACACAATCAAACTGACATTGAAATAGAGTACATCGTAGCCAAAGAAGTTCTTAAAAGAAAATTGTTTATTAGGATGACAGAAAATTTAAAATTTGTCATTCAAACCAAGAATTTAGAAAAGGAACGACTCCAGAAAGCTTAAAGATAAAAAAGGAAGAATTAAATGATAAAATTTGAGCTGAAGTGAATGAATCAGAAAATGGAAAAAGAGTAGATTAATGAATGTATCTTAAACCAGGTCCTCTGGAGGATTAATTATATAGAGAATATTAATGATAAAATTTTTAGAAAAGCCTTTCTCATAAAGAATTATCAAATAAATTTAAATTCATGGAATGAGATGCATGTTCATTCATTACATCATCAAAATATAAATGAAGAAATGCATATTGTCGATGATGTTTCAATAGTTGGATATTTTATATATTTCTAGTCAGATAATTCAAAGTATGTAGTCGTTCCAGATCACAAATTTAAGCTAGTTGAACCAAAACTTTACAAAGGTAAAAATGTTAAGCTGCTTCATTTTATCCACACTTTTAATGGTAAAGACAAAACAGAAAGGAGGACTATTTTCTATATTCAAGATGTTCACTGAAGTTTATTGGGTTGACCAAAACAAACCTTTTGTGTTTTCCATATGATGGCTCTAGGAGTGCTTTGTTGTCTTTAACTTTTTTAGAAACAATTTTGTTAAGTTGTATTGTGATAGCTGTCCTATCAAGGTGTATCTAAAAAAAATTCAAAATTAGTGAATTTTTGTGTAGCCATTTAAATGTTGAAGATGGAAGGAAAAAAAAAAACATTTCAGCATATGCTACTTTATTATTTCAAGAAAGGTAAAAATTCAACTGAAGTGCAAAGAAAGATTTGTGCAATGTATGGAAAAGTTTCTGTGACTGATCAAATGTTAGAAAATAACATTGAAACATCTATTTTGCATTACCATATGTAAAATAGATAACTAGTGAGAATTCAGTGCATGAAACAGGGCACACAAAGCAGGTGCTCTGTGAGAACCTAGAGGGATAGGGTGGGGAGGGAGGTGGGAAGCGAGTTTAGAATGGAGGGGACACATGTATACCCATGGCTGATTCATATTGATGTATGGCAAAAACCATCACAATATTGCAAAGTAATTATCCTCCAATTAATTTTTTTTAAGTGGTCTGTGAAGTTTCCATGCTGAAGATTTCTTGCTAGACAACACTCCATGATCCAATAGACCAGTTGAAGTTGATAGCAATTAAATAGGAGCATTAACTGAGAAAAATTAACATTATACCACTAGGGAGATAGCCAACCTTCTCAAAATATGCAAATTAAGCCTTGAAAATCATTTGCACCAGTTTGGTTATGTTAATCTCTTTGAAGTTTGTGTTCCATATAAGTTAAGAAAAAAAAAAAATTCTTGCCAGTATTTACAGTATTTCTGCATGCAATTTTCTTTCTGAAACATAACAAAAATGTCTATTTTTAAAACAAATTGTCATGGGTAATGAAAAATGGATACTGTACAATAATGTGGAATGGAAGAGATCATGGTGCAAATGAAATGAACCACCACCAAACACCATGTCCAGTCTTCATACAAAGAAAGTGATGTTGTATAGACAGTGAGAATGGACGGGACTCCTCTATTAGGAGCTCTTTCCAGAAAACCAAATGATTAATTTCAACTACTGCTCCCAATTATACCAACTGAAAACAGCACTCAACAAAATGTGCCTGGAATTAGTCAATAGAAAGCTCATAGTTTTCCATCAGAATATGAAAGATCATATGTTTCCTTGATGACCAGGCAAAGACTTTTACAGCTTGGCTGGGAAGTTCTGAATCATCTTCCATATTCACCAGACATTGCACCTTCAGATTTCTATTTATTTTGATCTTTAAAAAATTCTCTTAATGGGAAAAAAAAAATAGTTCCCTGGAAGACTGTAGAAGACACCTGGAGCAGTTCTTTATTCAAAAAGATAAAAAGTTTTGAGAAGATGGGATTATGAAGTTGTCTGAAAAATTGCAGAAAGTGTATTGTACATTGTTCAATAAGTTCTTGGTGAAAATGAAAAATATGTCCTTTATTTTTACTTAAAAACTTAAGCAACCTTTTGGCCAACCCAATATTTGCAACAATGAAGAGTTATGAACTGAATGTTCAATAATAATGAAAACATTAAGGAAAATATGGTATATCCATACATTGGAATGTGACATGGCATTCACATTACTTTTACAGAAAAATTTTAAAATCTGAAAAATTTATTTTTATTAAAAATATAAAAGAGAAAAGAACACAATTTGTGATATCAAGTATATATGTGTGTTAGTCGCCCAGTCATGTCCAACTCTTTGCGACCCCATGAACTGTAGCCTGCCAGGCTCCTCTGTCCATGGGATTCTCCAGACAAGAATACTGGACTGGGTTTCCATGACCTTATCCAGGGGATCTTCCCAACCCAGGGATCAAACCCAGGTGTCCTGCATTGCAGGCAGATTCTTTCTCATCTGAGCCATCAGCTCTCAAGTGTATTAGGTAGTTTTAAAAGAAAGCCATATGGAATTATTTTTTATTGGCAAGAGTATTAATAAGAACTTTCTAAGATTCATTTTACTTTTTCAATATTTTCAAAATGTTTTTCATTAAGAATTATTGGCAACTTTGTTTACTGTGAGGAAGTAATATTCAATGAGTTTGAAAGTGAAAGTCCCTCAGTTGTGTCCAACACCTTGTGAACCCATGGACTATACAGTCCATGGAATTTTCCAGGCCAGAATACTGGAGTGGGAAGACTTTCCCTTTTCCAGGGGGTCTTCGCAACCCAGGAATCGAACCCAGGTCTCCTGTATTGCAGGCAGATTCTTTATCAGCTAAGCCACAGGGGAAACCCAAGAATACAGGAGTGGGTAGCCTAGCCCTTCTCCAGCGGATCTTCCCGACCAAGGAATCGAACCAGGGTCTCCTGCATTGCAGGCAAATTCCTTACCAACTGAGCTATCAGGGTTTGCATCTACTTAAATTTTTAAAAGATAATTCAGAGAAAAATCCAACTCCATTTGGATAAGAACCTAGCAAATACCATGTGTTTAATATATCAGATCCAGTGACTATGAAATCAGAAGCAGTGGCTGAGTCTGAACAGTAATCAGATCATAAGTATAATTATATAGTCTTGTCTGCACAAGAGGTGGAAAGGGCCCATCAGGAATTCATTTAGCACCAATGAAACTTCTGGAGAGGAAGTGAGGCAAGTAGTTTGTTTTGTTTTGTTTTGTTTTGTTTTACTGAAGTAAAGTTGAATTCCAATATTGTGTCAATTACTACTAAACAGCAAACTGACCCAGTTATACATATAAATGCTGTGTTGTGCTTAGTCCTGTCCGACTCTTTGCAACCCCATGGACTGTAGCACACCAGGCTCCTCTATCCATGGGTATTCTCCAGGCAAGAATACTGGAGTGGGTTGCCATGCCTTCCTCCAGGGGATCTTCCCAGGTCTCAATCCAGGTCTCAAACCCAGGTCTCCCACATTGCAGGCAGATTCTTTACCGTCTTAGCCACCAGGGAAGCCCAAGAATGCTGGAGTGGGTAGCCTGTTCCTTCTCCAGGGGATCTTCTCAACCCAGGAATCAAATTGAACCAGGGTCTCCTCCTGCACTGCAGGAGAAAATTTTGCTTAAGTCCTCTTCTAGATTCTTTACCAGGTGAGCTACCTGTATATATATGTATATATATATACTGTATATATATGAAATGTATATATACATTGTATATAAAATATGCATTATAAATATATAATGTATACAAAATATGCATTAGATATACATTATATTTATATTATATATAATGTATACAAAATATATAAAATATATATTTTATATATATACACACATTATTTTTCATATTCTTTTGCACTATGGCTTATCACAGAATATTGAATATAGTTCCCTATGCTATACAGTTGTTGTTTAGTCACTAAGTCATATCTGACTCTTTTGTGACCATATGAACCATAGTCCACCAGGACTATAGTCCATGGGATTATAGTCCTCTGTCCATGGGATTTCCCAGGCAAGAATAATAGAGTGGGTTGCCATTTCCTTCTCCAGGGGATATTCCCCACCCAGGGATTGAACCCATGTCTCCTGCATTGCAAGCAGATTCTTTGCTGTCTGAGATACAAGAGAAGTCCGGATCATATGGTAATTCTATTTTTAGTTTTCTTAGAAACCTCTACTGTTTTCCAAGTGACTGCACTAACTTTCATTTTCACCAACAGTGTAGGAGAATTCCTTTCTCTCCACACCTTCTTCAACATTTGTTATTTCTAGACTTTTTATTTATAGCCCTTCTGACTGGGCATGTGATAACTCATTGTAGTTTTGATTTGCATTTCTCTAATACTTAACTATGTTGAGCATCTTTTCTTGTGTCTATTAGCCATTGGCATTTTTTTCTTTGGAGAAATGTCTCTTTAGGTCTTCTGCCCATTATTTGATTGGCTTGTTTGATTTTTCAGTATTGTTGTTGAGTCGTATGAGCTGTATGTATACTTTGGAATTTAAGCCCTTGTGGGTTGCATCATTTGCAAATATTTTGTCATTAATTTCATTTTTTTATGACTTCCTTTCATTGCAGGAGCTTGTAAGTTTGATTAAGTTCCATTTGTTTACATTTATTTCTATTTCCTTGGGAGACTGACCTAAGAAAATATTGGTACAATTTACTTCAGAGAAAATTTTGCTTAAGTCCTCTTCTAGATGTTTTAGGGTGTCATGTCTTATGTCATGTCTTATGTTTTAAGTGTTTAGGCCATTCTGTATTTATTTTTATGGTTGCTGTAGGTAGGACATCTAATACTATATTGAAGAGAAGTGGTGAGAGTGGGCATCCTTGTCTTGTTCCAGATTTTAATAGGAAGTCTTCCAACTTTTCCACTGAGTATTATTGTTGGCTGTGGTTTTGTCATGAATAACATTTACTATTTGTAGATATGTTCCCTCTATGCTCACTTTTAGTAAGAGTTTTTATCATGAATGGGTATTGAAGTTTGTCAAATGCTTTTTCTGCATCTATTGAGGTGATCATGAGGTTTTGTCTTTTGTTTATGCAGTATATCACATTAATTGATTTGCATACGTTGAACTATCCATATGAGCTTGGAATGAACCCCATTTGGCCAAGGTGAACAATTTTCTTTATGTATTGTTGGGTTCAGTTTGTTAATATTTTGTTGAGAATCTTCATGTCTATATTCTTCAAAGATATTGGCTTTAATTTTCTTTTTTTGGTGGTGGCTTTGTCAATATTTGGCATCAGGGTGATGGTGGCTTCATAGAATGCCCTTTAGCGTGTTCTATCCTTTTCAACTTTTTGGAAAAGTCTGAGAAGGACTGGTATAAGTTCTTTGTATGTTTGGGTAAAACTCACCTGTGAAGCCATCTGGTCTGGAATTTTTGTTTGTAGGAAGTTTACAAATTACAAACTCTATTTTGAGTCTAGTGATTGGTCTGCTCTGATTATCTATATGATTCTTCTTGATTTAATTGTGTGGGCTGAAGTTTCCCAGAATCTTGCCGGTTTCTTTTAGGTTGTCAAGTTTGTTGGCATATAATTATCATAGTATTCCTGTTGTATCAGTTATGTCTCCTTTTTCATTTCTTATTTTATTTGTGTTCTCTATGTTTTTTTCTGAGGTGAGCCTGGTCAAAGGTTTGTAAATATTGTTTATCATTTCAAAGAACAAGCTCTTAGTTCTATTAAGTTTTTCTGTTTCTTTTTTTTTTTTTAATCTCTCTTTTATTTGTTTCCATGCTGATTTTTATTATTTCTTTTCTTCTGATGACTTAGGCTTTATTTGTTCTTCTTTTTCTAATTCTTTAAAGTGGTAGATTAGGATGTTTATTTGAGATTTTTCTTATCTTTTGAGGAAAGCCTTTATTGTTATGCACTTCCCTCTACTAACTGCATCCTATAGATTTTGTATGGTTGTGTTTTCATTGTAATTTGTTTTAACATGTTTTTAAATTTTCTCTTCAATTTCATCAGTTATTCATGGTTTTTTAGTAGCATGTCTCCATATAATCATTTTTTCTCATTTCTTTTTCTGTGGTTAATTTCTAGTTTCATAGCATTGTGATGAGAAAAGGTGCTTGAGATAACTTCTGTACTCTTAAATTTATTGAGGCCTGTTTTGTGCTCTGATGTGTGGCCATCCTCAAGAATATTCCATGTGCATTTGACTATGTGTTTTATTTTCTTTCGGATGTAATGTCCTGCAAATATCAATTAAATCTAACTGTTCTATTGTATCTTTTAGTGTTTCTGTTGCCTTATTGATCTTCTGTTTGCAAGATCTGTCCATTCATATGAGTTGGGTTAAAGTCTCCTACTATTATTGGATTCCTGTCAGCTTCTCCTTTATGTTTGTTAGTATTTGTTTTATGCAATTAAGTGTTCCTATCTTATATCTTAACCCTGTAGTGAGGAGTCTTCAATTAAATGAAAAAATTAAACAAGTTTTCATTTTTTCTTCAGTCTTTGTTGGGCATGAAGATCAAATTGACAGGATGGATCCCATGACAATTCTGACAAAAGGATGTATGATACTAACATCATCATTGCCTAATGAAATATAGTCTAATTTCTGTCAATTCTCTATTTTGATATGTTGCTTCATAGTTTTGTGTTTACTTTATGCTAGCAATGTGAATTTAGATGCATTATTTCCTGATAAGAGGTGTGAATTCAGATTGAAAAAAAAAATAGTACTCCATATTTTGCTGTTTTGACAATGGTAACTACTAAGGAATAACACTAAGATTTAGTAATTTGTGACTAAATATTTTATAGATTCAAGAACTGCTTTAAAGTGATATTTGCTATTTATTAATATAGCAACTGAGGATATTGTCATCACAGAGACTATAGCATGTTGTTTTCTTTTTCTGTTTCTTTAGTTGTATTATGTATTGATTATGTATTTATCATAAATTATGTATTGATTATAAATAATAAATATTGTTTTTATGAAGTTCAGAAATAATACTATAATTTCTATAAATATTATTCTTTTTCTTTCATATTTTAGGGCCTTACAGTTCTAATATTTTAGATACAGTATTTCATATTTTATAGGATCACAGATTTTGGAACTGAATTGCCTGTTCTTCATGGCAGATGCCTCACAACAGCTCACACAGTTGAACTTTAATAGGCTAATTAACCAGCTCTGTTCTTCATTTTTCTCATCAATATAAATGAAATTTAGTTTTTAATATTATTGGATTGTAAAGTTTATTTATGTAAAGCTATAAAGAGTTACAGTAGCTTTATCATATGGAGTTATGATAGTTAACATATATTGATGCTATCATTATTGTAGATATTATTATACAGTGAAAAAATTATGTTATTAAGCCAATTTTTAAATTTATATTATAACATCTGAAGTTTGATGATTTTTTCTAAATAATAAACCTTCTCTGCTTTCCTAACAAATGTATTTTAAATTCATGTGCTCTTTCTGTTACACATATATATGTAAACCTGGCAAAACTGTGAGAGTATCAGATGAATTTGAATATTCATTCACTAAAGCTTTGGCCTTGCCTTGAATTAAAGTAACTTCTCTGAATTGATCCATTAACTAGACTTCGCTACAAAAGTCAATACTTCTACAAGGATCTATTTGCCTCTGAATGCTTTAATTAGTTCTTTTCTGTGACACACGTAGACCTTGCTCCCTGATAAGCACATGCTCATGTGAGACCACATGCCTCTCAGTTCAGCTGCTCAGTGGCTTCTGACTCACTATGACCCCATGGACTGCAGCATTCCAGGCTTCCCTGTCCATCACTTGCTTCTGGAGCTTACTCAAATTCATGTTCATCGAGTTGGTGATGCCATCCAACCATCTCATCCTCTGTCATCCCCTTCTCCTCCTGCCTTCAATCTTTCTCAGAGTCAGGATATTTTCTAACGAGTCAGCTCTTCAGAACAGATGGCCAAAGTATTGGAGTTTCAGCTTCAGCATCAGTCCTTCCAATGAATATTCAGGACTGATTTCCTTTAGGATGGACTGGTTTGATCTCCTTGCAGTCCAAGGAACTCTCAAGAATCTTCTCTGACACCACAGTTCAGAAACATCAATTCTTTGGTGCTTAGTTTTTTTTTATGGTCCAACTCTCACATCCATACATGACTACTGCAAAAACCATAGCTTTGACTATATGTACCTTTGTCGGCAAATTAATGCCTCTGCTTTTTAATATGCTGTCTGGCTTGGTCATAGCTTTTCTTCCAAGGAGCAAGTGTCTTTTAATTTCATGCTGCAGTCATCATCTGCAGTAATTTTGGAGCCCTCAAAAATAAAGTCTGTCACTGTTTCCATTATTTCCCCATCTATTTTCCATGACGTGATGGGACCAGATGCCATGACCTTTGTATTCTGAATGTTCAATTTTAAGCCAACTCTTTCACTCTCCTCTTTCACATTCATTAAGCAGCTCTAGTTTTTCTTCACTTTCTATCATAAGGGTGCTGTCATCTGCATATCTGAGGTTATTGATATTTCTCCTGGCAATCTTGATCCCAGCTTGTGCTTCAACCAGTCTGGCTTTTCACATGATGTACTCTGCATATAAGTTAAATAAGCAGGGTGACAATATACAGCCTTGACGTACTCCTTTCCCGATTTGGAACCAGTCTATTGTTCCGTGTCTGGTTCTAACTGTTTCTTCTTGACCTTAATACAGATTTCTCAGGAGGCAGGTAAGGTGGTCTGGTATTCCCATCTCTTTAAGAATTTTCAACAATTTGTTGTGATCCACACAGTCAAAGGCTTTAGCATAGTCAATAAAGGAGAAGTAGATATTTTTATGGAACTCTCTTGCTTTTTCTATGATCCAAGTGATGTTGGCAATTTGATTTCTTCTTCCTCTGCCTTTTCTAAATCCAGCCTGAACATCTGGAAGTAAGTACCTACTCATGTAGACCACATGCCTCTGCTGCTGCTGCTGCTAAGTCGCTTCAGTCGTGTCCGACTCTGTGCGACCCCATGGACTGCAGCCTACCAGGCTTTTCTGTCCATGGGATTCTCCAGGCAAGAACACTGGAGTGGGTTGCCATTTCCTTCTCCAATTATTAACAATAATAACTCTTCAATTACAAAGAATAATGAAAAGGTCATGTCCTTGAAGTGGAAGTAAAATTGAAGAAGTAGAAGGAAAGTCAAGCAAAACTCTTTTGATCATCAGATCCGAGATTCTTTCTTAAATAGCAGTTCACTAATCTGGAAACCACACGAAACAGTTGTGTCAGAAATAAACTTTTATTTTATTTAATTACAGCAATTTGATGTGTTTTCTGTTTTTTTTTTTTTTTTTTTTTTTAAGAACTGGCATTACTCCAAACTAAGGCCCACAATATTTAGAGCCATGGGGTTATGTTTAAATATGTACTGAATGAGTACAGATAGGAAAGGGAAGACATCTAAGTATTGAATCTAGGGAACTCCAGCATTAGGAAATAGGGAGAAGGAAGATGGCATACTAGAGGAAGGCATGAAGGAGCTGCTAGTACCTGAAAATAAGTGCCTTTGGTGACATGGAGTTAAATTAAAGAGTGCTCCAAGAATGAAGAAATGGTCACCTCTATTAAATTCTACTGATCAGTCAAGAAAGAGGAAGATCAGCAAATGTCCTTTAGTTTGGCAAGGTGGTGTTCACTGGTGACATTGACAAGAGAAGCGATGGGGATTGAAACCTCCACTGGAGTGAACTAAAGAGAAAGCAAGACACTTAGAAGCAGAAAAAAGTGAGCAGAGAAATCAGGTGATTGCTGGAGAAATATAAGAGTAAAGGAAGCATTTTATCATATATACATGGTTTATCATGTTAGGGTGCCAATGGAAATAATATGTCAGAGATTGAAAAGCTGAAGCAAAGGAGAATACCAAAACTATTTCTCATGTAGTAGTGGCTACACTTCTCTGGACTCATATGGTTCCTTTTGAAAGGGAATGTGTATTCATGCAAGTTCAGTCACTTCAGTCCTGTCCTACTCTTTGCAACCCTATGGACTGTACCCTACCAGGCTTTTCTGACCATAGGATTCTCTAGGTTAAAAATACTGGAGTGGGTTGCCATGCTCTCTTCCAGGGGGTCTTCCCTACCCATTGACTGAACCTCTGACTCCTGGGTCTCCTGTATTGCAGGTAGATTCTTACCCACTGAGCCACCTAGGAAGCTGAAAGATAGCAGTTGATAATATCCCTGAGGTGAGGCAACAAGATGATGGAGAAAGAGGATGTGGAGCTCATTTCCTCCCATAGTCCCATAAAAAAATACATCTACTTGTGGCAAATTGTCACTGAAAGTCAAATAGAAACTGGCAGAAAGACTCCTGTGCAACCAAAGCTATAAGAATGATAAACATGAAATCAGGAGGGGCAAAAAGCAATAAGGATGAGACCTGTGACCTTGGGAAGGGACTCAGAGGAAAAAGGAAATTATACAAGGGGACACCTGTTCTGAAAAGGTGAGCAGTGCCAAAGAGTTGATACTTTTGAACTGTTGAATTACTACTTTTGAACTACAATGATGTTGTAGAAGACTCTTGAGAGTGCCTTGGACTGCAAGGAGATAAAAAAAAGTCCATCCTAAAGGAAATCAGCCCTGAATGTTCGTTAGAAGGACTGATGTTGAAGCTGAAATTCCAATACTTTGGCCACCTGATGCAAAAAGCTGAGTCATTTGAAAAGACCCTGATGCTGGGAAAGATTGAAGGCAGGAGGAGAAGGGGAGGACAGCGGCTGAGATGATTGGATGGCATCACCGACTCAATGGACATAAGTTTGGGTAGACTCTGTGAGTTGGTGATGGACAGGGAGGCCTGGCGTGCTGCAGTTCATGGGGCTGCAAAGAGTCAGACACGACTGAGCTACTGAACTGAACTGAACTGAACTCCTGGTGTCATATGCAGAGGAGATAAATATTCTTGCATGGTTGGAGGACTGCCGACATAAATAGAAGGGCTGTGGGAAGCCTGAATTTGTGAAGAATACATACACTGGCTACCCTCCAAGCAATGCAGAGAAATCTGATATAATGGCTACCAGATATTCAAGGACCACCTCAATGTATATCCCAGCTCAAGCTGAGCAAACACTTTGGTTCTGCTCACTCCATGCTACAGTGCCATATTGCGTCTGGAGAAGCAAATACTCAACAATGGGATGCAAAGGAAATCCGGTCCCAGGTTGGGGCCTGGATAAGATGGAGACAGCCATTATTTGTGCTTACTTAAGCAGCACTCCAGAAGTTGCCCATATTCCTGACAGCAGTTGTTACACCACAGAGAAGAGCCAGTTCAAGCAAGACACTCAGGGCTTCTGCTCCATCAGCTTGAGTTCAGACCCCGCAGGACAGTGCTGGGCAATGAGCAGAGAAGAAGTCCTGCCTCACACCCAACACTACTTTTAACTCTATCATCTCTAGTCCCACCCCAATCAAGATCATAGTTGTCAGCACAACCTCACAAAAAATGTGACTTTCATCCATGTCAAATTCAAATCTCTCACCAAAAGCATTGGATGCATAGTCTGTATAGACACACTCTCACATAGGAATATCGATTCAAGACTGCAATGTGAGACAGCAAAAGAGACACAGATTTATAGAACAGTCTTTTGGACTCTGTGGGAGAGGGCGAGGGTGGGATGATTTGGGAGAATGACATTGAAACATGTATATTATCATATGTGAAATGAATCGCCAGTCCAGGTTCGATGTATGATACAGGATGCTCGGGGCTGGTGCACTGGGAAGACCCCGAGGGATGAGATGGGGAGGGAAGTGGAAGAGGGGTTCAGGATGGGGAACACATGTACACCTGTGGAGGATTCATGTCAATGTATGGCAAAACCAATACAATATTGTAAAGTAATTAGCCTCCATTTTGATATTTGGCAAAACTAATACAATTATGTAAAGTTTAAAAATAAAATAAAATTAAAAAAAATAAAAAAATATCCATGGGAAAAAAAAATAAAATAAATAAATTTTAAAAAAGACTGCAATGGGTAATTTCATCTAAATTCATAAAGACAGAGAAAGTTAAGCAAAATGCAAAGGCAATGAAAGTACTCTTAATTAAAAGATCAAGGGAAAATACCTGAAAAAAAAAATGGAACAGATTTTTAAAAAGTTACCAGATAAATGATTCATTGGTAATAAACATTGGTAATAAAAATGGTAACTAAATTAGGAAAATAGCTTATGTAAACAGGGAAGATCTTTAAAATAAACTAGAAAATGTATTAAAAGGTCGATTCAGAAATAAATAATTAAAAGCTGAAATAAAAAGCACACTGGAAGAAATGAATAGCAGACTAAGTGATATAGAATATTGAATAACCAATCACAACAGCATAAGGAAGAAACATTAAAAATGGAAATATGAGACCTTTTGGATAACATTAAGCTTACCAATACTTGCATTATTGGGGTCCCAGAAGGTGTGTATATGGAGAGAAGGGAATTGGAAATATATTCAAGTAAATTATGGTTAAAAAATTTCCAAATTTGAAGTAGGAAAACATATCCGGGTACAGGAAGCACAAAGGCTCCAGAACAAGATACATTGAAATAAACGTATGTTAAGAAGTATCATATTTAAAATGATAAAAATTAAAGTTAAGGAGATAATTCTAAAGGAGGCAAGAGAAACCCAGAGTCATATGCAAGGGAAACCCCATAAGGCTGATTTCTTTACATAAACTTTGCAGGACACAAGGGAGTGGCATAAAGTGCTGAAGAAGAAAAACTGCAACCTCAACTCAGCAAGATTATCATTTAGAAAGATAATGAAATTCTCAGACAAGAAAAAACTAAAAGAGTTCATCACTGCTAAAGCTACTCTAAAATAAATTTTGAAGGGTATTCTCTAGGTGGAAAGGAATAAGAATCTCTGGAAAGGGAAAATCCAACTAGGAAAGAAAAATATAGAGTAAGGACTGAGGATCAACTACTTAAATAATTCAATATGTAGAGCAAAATAATAAAAAGCTGGTAAAACAATTAGAAAAAATAGATAATGAGTAATCATGAAGATATAAAATATGACATCAAAAACACAAAATGTGGGGAAGGGGAGTAAAATGTAGATCTTTTAGAATGTGTTTGAAATTTAATGAGTGCAAGTTTAAAACAAGTAGATATAATTATGGGTCAACATATATGAAATCTATGGTAAACCAAAAACACACAAAAACATAGAAACAAAGGAAGACAAGCATACTACTAAAGAAAGTCATCAAACCATCAAACTATGAGAAGAAGCAAAACGAATAAGAAACGAACAAGGAAGAACTCAATCAACAACCAAAAGCAAGTGTACAAACAGCAGTGACATTGCTAGTGATGCGAAGTGTTACCTGTTGTACTACACTACTGTAGTTTTCAAGATTCTGTTGTTGTTCATTCACTAAGTTGGGTCTGACTCTTTGCGACTCCATGGAATGCAGCATACTAGGCTTCTCTATCTATCTTCTCCAGTATCAGCCAGAGTTTGCTAAAATTCGTGTCCATTAAGTTGGTTCAGTTCAGTTCAGTTGCTCAGTCGTGTCCGACTCTTTGCGACCCCATGAATCGCAGCACGCCAGGCCTCCCTGTCCATCACCAACTCCCAGAGTTCACTCAGACTCACATCCATAGAGTCAGTGATGCCATCCAGCCATCTCATCCTCTGTCGTCCCCTTCTCCTCCTGCCCCCAATCCCTCCCAGCGTCAGAGTCTTTTCCAATGAATCAACTCTTCGCATGAGGTGTTCAAAGTACTGGAGTTTCAGCTTTAGCATCATTCCTTCCAAAGAAATCCCAGGGCTGATCTGCTTCAGAATGGACTGGTTGGATCTCCTTGCAGTCCAAGGGACTCTCAAGAGTCTTCTCCAACACCACAGTTCAAAAGCATCAATTCTTCAGCGCTCAGCCTTCTTCACAGTCCAACTCTCACATCCATACATGACCACAGGAAAAACCATAGCCTTGACTAGACGGACCTTTGTTGGCAGAGTAATGTCTCTGCTTTTGAATATGCTATCTAGGTTGGACATAACTTTCCTTCCAAGGAGTAAGTGTCTTTTAATTTCATGGCTACACTTACCATCTGCAGTGGTATGAAAACGCAAAATGATAGGATATTGAAAGAGGAACTCCCCAGGTCAGTAGGTGCCCAATATTAAGTTGGTGATGGCTATCTAACCATCTCATCCTCTGCCACCCTCTTCTCCTTTTGCCTCAATATTTCCCAGCATTAGTGTCTTTTTCAATGAGTCAGCTATTTGCATCAGGTAGCTGAAGTATTGGAACTTCATCTTCAGCAACAGTCCTTCCATTTAATAATCATGGTTGATTTTCTTTCAGGAATGACCAGTTTGACTTCATTGCTGTCCAAGGAAATCTCAGGAGTCTTCTCCAGCACCACAATTTGAAAGTATCAATTCTTTGGTGCTCAGTCTTCTTTATGTTTCAACTCTCACATCTGTACATGACTACTGGAAAAAACCATAGCTCTGACTATATGGAACTTTGTTAGCAAAGTGATGTTTATGCTTTTAAATACATAATCTGTCATAGTCTCCTTCCAAGGAGCAAGCTTCTTTTTAAATTCATGGTTTCAGTCACCAACTGCAGTGATTTGGGGGTCCAAGAAAATGAAATCTGTCACTGCTTCCATTTTTCCCCTTTTATTTGCCTTGAAGTGATGGGAACATGTGCCATAATCTTAGTTTTTTGAACACTGAGTTTCAAGCCAGCTTTTCTCTCTCCTCTTTCATCTTCATCACAAGATTCTTTAGTACCTCTTCATTTTCTGCCATAAGAATGGTGCAATCTGCATATTCATCCAGCCCAGAATTTCACATGATGTGGTCTGCCTAGAAGTTAAATAAACCGGTGACAGTATACAGCCTTGGTCAACTGCTTTCACAGTCTTGAACCAGTTCACTGTTCCATATCCAGAAATAATTGTTTCTTCTTGATCCACATACAGGTTTCTAAGGAGAAAAATAAGGTGGTCTGGTATTCCCATCTCTTTAAGAATTTTCAAGTTTGTTGGAGGAAGGTCCTGTACTGAAAGACTAAAAAGGTTATATATATATATATATATATATATATTTGTTTGTTTTTGATGAATTATTTATGTGAAAACTATTATAGACCTATTACAGTACAGTACTATATAGCTGATTGTGTTAGTTGGGTGCCTTGGCTAACTATGTTGGACTTACAAATAAACTGGACTTATGAATGCACTCTTGGAACAAAACTCACTTGTATGTAGGGGGTTCACTGTTATAACAGACAAAAATGGAGAAATTGACAATAAAATAATAGTGAGGGACTTTTTACCATCTCATTTGCATTAATGGGCAGATTTCCCATATGGAAGACCAGTAAGGCAGCAACAGTTTGTTTGTCTGTCTCTCTCTCTCTCTCTCTTTTTTTTTTTTTTGGTGGTGTTCTAAGTCTTTGTTGAGGTGCATGGGCTTTTCTCTAATTGAAGCATGTAGGGGCTTCTCTAGTTTTGGTGTGTGGTATTCTCTTGTTGCAGTGCATGCACCCTAGAGCACACAGGCTCAGAAGTTGCAGTACTCAGTCTCTCTAGTTGTGGCGTATGGGCTTAGTTGCCCTGTACTATGTGGGATTTTAGCTCTCCAACCAGGGATTGAAGCTGCATTGAAAGGCAGATTCTTAAACACTGGACCACCAAGGCAACATTAGTCTTAAGTAACAAAATTTATTATTGTTTTCAGTCACTAAATCATGTCTGACTCCTTGCAACCTTATGGGCTGTAGCACACCAGGCTTCTCTGTCCTTCACTATCTCCACAGTTTGCTCAAATTCATATTTATTGAGTTGGTGATGCTATCTAAATATCTCATCCTCTGTTGGCCCCTACACCTTTTGCCTTCTATCTTTCTTGGCATCAATAGATATCTATGAGATATTATATCCAAACACTGCAGAATACACATTGTTGTCAAAGTGCACTTGGATAGATCAAATTCTAGGCCACAAAACCAGCCTCAACAGACTAACAAGAAATAATACCAACTTTTTTTTTTTTTTTTGTCCCTGAACATGGCAGTATGAAACTAAAAATTAATTATAGAAAGGAAATGGGTAAACACACAAATGTGGAGTAAACAACATGCTACAAAAGAACTATGGGTCAATGAAGAAATTAAAGAAGAAAACAGAAAGTTCTCAAGACAAATGAAAATGGAAATATAATAATTCAAATTCTGTGGGATGAAGGAAAAAAAGCAGTTCTAAGAGGGAAGTTTATGCTATTATGGGTCTTCCTCGAAAAATAAGAAAAAAATTAAATAAACAACCTACCCAACTACTTAAAGAAATTTAATACTGATCAAAAAAAGCACAAAGTCAGCAGAGTGAAACAGATAATAAATATCAGAGATGAAATAAATAAAATAAAGATTAAAATAGCAATTGAAAAGATCAATAAAATTTTATCTTTATTTTTCTTTTTTGGTAGAAATAAACACAATAGATTAAGTTTTAGCCACGTTCACTAAAAAGAAAGGCCTTCCCTGGTAACTCAGATAGTAAAGAATCTGCTTGCAATGCAGGAGACCTGGGTTTAATCCCTGGGTCAGGAAGATCTTCTGGAGAAGGGAATGGCAATCCACTCTAGTATTCTTGCCTGGAAAACCCCACGACAGAAGAGCCTGGTGGGCTATAGTCCATAGGATTGCAAAGAGTCAGATACAACTGGGTGACTAATACACACAACAACAAGAAGAGAGAGGACTCAAATTAAAAAAAAATAGTAAATGAAAGAGGAGAAAGAACAACCAATATCACAAAGATAAAAATATATTATAAATAGTTAAATGCCAATTTGTTGGCAATGCCAATTTCCTCTAGAGGAAATCACAAATTTCTGGTAACATACAACATTTTAGGACTGAATCAGGAAGAAATGCTCAATCTAAATAGACTGATCACTATACTGAAATTGAATTTGTAATTAACAAAAATTTGAGCAAACAAAATTCCATTATTTGATAGCTTCACTGGGCAATTCTACGAAACATATAAAGAACAAATAATACCTACCCTTCTCCAACTATTCCAATAGATTGGGAGCACTATCCAAATCATTGAATGAGTCCACAATTATCCTGATACCAAAACTAGATAAAGACAATACAAAAAAAAATTCAGACCAAAAACTTTTATGAATATGGATGCAAAAAAATATTCCACAAAATATTAGTAAACTGAATTCAGCAATATATAAAAATGATCTATTTGATGATTAGGTTGGAATTTCAAGGGCTGTAAGGCTAGTTCAACATTCACAAATCAATGTGATACACCACATTAATAAAAGGAAGGAGAAAACCATATGATTTTCTCAACAAATATAGAAAAAAGTTTTGACAAAATTCAACATCCATTCATGATAAAAAACTCTCATCAAAGTGTGTGCAGAAAGAGCATATCTCAACTTAATAAGATCATTATGACAGATTCATAGCCAATGTAATACTCAACAGTGAAAAGCTAAGGCTTCTACCTCAACTCAGAAGGCAAAGCAAGGATTCCCATTTTTGCCATTTTTATTTAAAAATGTATTGGAAATCCTAGTCATAGCAATCAGGCAGGAAAAAGAAATAAAATGCATCCAAATTGGAAGGGAAGAGGAAAAACTCACCAGTTGTAGATGACATTATACTATATACAGAAAATCCAACAATCTCCACTCGAAAACTATTATAACAAATAAGTGAATTCAACAATGCTGCAGAATACAAGATTAATTTTTAAAAAAATCTACATTTTCCCTAAACACTGCTACTGCTAAGTCATCCCAGTCATGTCCGACTCTGTGTGACCCCATAGATGGCAGCCCACCAGGCTCCCCTGTCCCTGGGATACTCCAGGCAAGAACAATGGAGTGGGTTGCCATTTCCTTCTCCAATGCATGAAAGTGAAAAGTGAAAGGGAAGTCGCTCAGTCGTGTACGACTCTTCATAACCCCATGGACTGCAGCCACCAGGCGCCTCCATCCATAGGACCTTCCAGGCAAGAGTACTGGAGTGGGGTGCCATCGCCTTCTCTGCCCTAAACACTAATAGTGAATTATTAGGAAGAGAAAGTTAAAAACAACAACAACAACAACAAAACTTTAAAAATCATATCAAAAAGGATGAAATGCCTAGGAGCAAATTTAACCAAGGACATGAAAGCCCTATACTCCGAAGTATTTAAAACACTGATGAAGGAAACTGAAGATGATATATAGAAAAATCTAAATAAAGGGAAGTATAGTCCATGCACGTATATTGGAAAAATTTTAATTGTGTTAAAATTGCCATGCTACCCAAAGCAATCTACAGCGGTAATACACTTCCTGTCAAAATATCCATGATTTTTTTTTTAATCAAACTAGAGCAAATAATCTTAAAATTCATATGGAGCCACAAAAGAGCCAAATTATCAAAGTGATCTTGAGAACAACAAAATTGAAAGATTAATCCTCTTAGACTTTAAACTGCAATATTACAATGCTACAGTAATCACCAGAAAATTACTAGAACTAATCAATGGATATAGTAATGTTGCAATATATAAAATTAATACACAGAAATCCCTTACATTCCTATACACTAACAATGAAAAATCAGAAAGCAAAATTAAGTAAACAACCCCATTCATCATTGCAGTGAAAAAAATATTTAGGAATAAATGTACTTAAAGAATCAAAAGACCTGTATACAGAAAATTATCAAACACTGATTAAAGAAATCAAAGATGGCACTAATAGATGGAAAAATATACCATGTTCTTGGATTGGAAGAATCAATGTAGTGAAAATGAATATACTACCCAGAGCAATTTATAGATTCAACACAATCCCTATTCAAACTACAAACAGTATTTTTCACAGAACTTGGACAATTTAAAAATTTGTATGGAAACACAAACGACCCCAAATAGCCAAAGCACTCTTGACAAAGAAGAATGGAACTGGAGAAATCAATCTTCCTGACTTTAGATTATGCTGCAAAGCTACAGTCATCAAGAGAGTATGGTACTGACACAAAGGCAGAAATATAGATCAATGGAACAAAGTAGAAATCCCAGAGACAAATCCACACACCAATGGATACCTTATCTTTGACAAAGGAGGCAATATGCAATGGAGAAAAGACAGTCTCTTCAACAAGTGGTGTTGGGAAAACTGATCAACTACATGTTAAAGAATGAAACTAGAATACTTTATAATACCATACATGCAAAAATAAGCTCAAAATAGATTAAATACCTAAATATAAGAGCAGAATCTATAAAACTCTTAGAGGAAAACATAGGCAGAACACACTTCAACATAAATCACAGAAAAATCCTCTAGGACCCACCTCCCAGAGTAATGGAAATAAAAACAAAAATAAATAAATGGGACATAATTAAACTTAAAAAACCTTTGCACAGTGAAGGAAACTATAAGCAAGGTGATAAGACAGCCCTCAGAATGGGAGAAAATAATAGCAAATGAAGCAAGTGTCAAAGAATTAATCTCCATAATATACAATCATGTAGCTCAATATCAGAAAAATGAACAACCCAATCAAAAAGTGGGCAAAAGACCTAAGTAGACATTCTCCAAAGAAGAGATACAGATGGCTAATAAAACCAGGAAAAGATGCTCACTATCACTCCTTATTGGTGGTTTAGTCACTAACTCATATCCAACTCTTGCTACCCCATGGACTGTAGCCTGCCAGGCTCCTCTGTCCATGATATTCTCCAGAAAAGAATACTGGAGTTGGTTGCCAATTTTCTTCTCCAAGATGTCCATCAGCAGATGAATGGATAAAGAAACTGTGGTATATATACACAATGGAATATTACTGAGCTATAAAAAGGAACATGTTTCAGTCAGAATTAATGAGGTGGTTGAACATCGAGCCTATTATACAGACTGAAGTAAGTCAGAAAAAGAAAGACAAATACTGTGTATTAACACACATATATGGACTTCAGAAAGACAGTACTGATGATCCTATATGCAGGGCAGTAATGGAGACACAAATATAAAGAACAGACTTGGACTCAGCGGAAGTCAAGGAGGAATGATTTGAAAGAATACCACTGAAACATGTCCATTACCATATGTAAAATACATGGACAGTGTAAGTTCAATGCATGAAACAGGGCACCCAAGGCTTGTGCTCTGGGATAACCCAGAGGGATAGAGTGGGGAGAGAGATAGGAGGAGGATTCAGAGTGGAGGGGGCCACATATATACCTATGGTTGATTCATGTTAATGTATGACAAAACCATCACAATATTGTAAAGTAATTATCCT
Source organism: Bubalus kerabau (assembly GCF_029407905.1). NCBI lineage: Eukaryota > Metazoa > Chordata > Mammalia > Artiodactyla > Bovidae > Bubalus > Bubalus kerabau. The sequence goes on along the minus strand of NC_073635.1, from coordinate 1,790,115 downwards.
ACAATTAAAATACTTTTCAAAAAATTCATCAGTGACTTCATTTTGAGTAAAATCCAGATTCCCCCTACGTTTCATAAGATTTTACATGACCTAGCCTCTGCCTGTCTCTCAGACTTCAGGTTCTACTAATTTCCTTGGATCAACAAACTCCAACTTTCTGGAGCCCTTTCTGTTCTCCAAGAACATCACATTTTCTCTTATCTCAAGGCTTTTGAGTTTCTTATTCCCTTTTGCAGGGAATGTTTCCTACTCCTCTATCTACCAACACACACACAATCACAGACACACATACATATCTACATAGGAATGTGTGTACATGGATACAGACACATACATATACAGACACATAGATGCATATACATCTATACTGTACACAACACACACACACACACACACACACACACACACACACACCCCTAGCCTTTGTAGAATCAGTTTCTTACCCTACAGGTCTCATTTCCATTATCAGAACATTGGAGACGTTATGTTTGACAGCCTGAATCTAAGCATTTTTCAGTTGATTTGCTTGGCTTTGCTAGAAAGAAATGAATTATTGACAAATAAGGACAATTCCATTTCTTATAATATTCATATAACACTTTATTTTTAAAATATATATCTTCTAGTTGAGAAATTCAGAAAAAAATATTAAGCAATAGTGGTGATGTTTCTGTTCCTGATTTTTAAGGAAATGTCTCTATTATTTTGCAAATATGATATTTTGCTATTCCTATCTGACAAATACACTTTCATAAGTCCAGAAAGCATTCTTTTAATGTTATCTTACTAAGAATTTCATTTGAAATAAAAACTAAATTGCATTAAACATCTTATGGGCATATATAGAAGTTACTAAAAGCTTTACCTCTTTATTAATGTGTTTCCAAATTTCAGAACATCTTTACATTCTTGCATATGGATTCTGTTGGTAATATTTTCTTCAGATTTTTAAATATGTATTTATTAGTGAGACTGAATTTCATTAACACTACTATTACTTCTATTGTTACTACAAATACTATTACTATTACTTTATAGTTGAGATTCTGACAGCTTTGTAAAATTAAAGGGCGTTCACAACAATTTTTACCACATATTAGGGCAGACTAATTCCTTGAGATATTCTAGAACACACCTGGACTTTTTTTGTGATGAATTTTTAACTTTCAGCTTCTCCTGTTGTTGTTAATCTATTGAATTATTTAATTTATTCTTGTTAATGTTGATAATTTTTCCTGAAGCATTACATATTTTCACATTTATTGAAGTAAAGTTCTACAGGGCATTTTCTTCTAAAATGTGCTATACTTCTTTACATCTATGGTTATATTCTCATTTTCATCTCTGTTGTCCATTCTGTCTTATTTTCCCACAAATTTTCTTTATCAGACTTGCCAGAGTGCTGCATTTTTTAATGGTCTTTTTTAGAGAGTTTACTTATGGCTTTACTTATAAATTACTTGGTTTTGTAATTCTCTATTTTATTAATTTCTGATGTTATCTCAATTCCTTTATTCATCTGCTTTTTTATGTTTATTCTATTGTTCTTTAACTTTTATGAGTTGAATTGTCAATTACTTTATATTCATTCTCATTTTTTTCAAGCAAGATGCTATAAGATCTACTTTGGGGATTATATTGCCTAAATCATGTAAGTGTGATTATGAAGTATTCTTAACATTTTTTTTTTTTAATAATTGATGATTTCAATTTTGATTAAAATATAGTCTATTATTACTATGTTATCAAATTTATTGAGTTGCTTATTCTCCAACCTTAGAATTTTCCAGTTCATCTAAATCTCCAAAATATCTCCCATTCCTTAAATAGAATATTTCTCAGTTGAGGCCTGGGGAGAGGACACAGCTGCCAGTCACAGGCCAAGACTGGTTTGTGCTGAACATTTCTCATGAGTTGCCTATGACTGAGATACCAAGGGAATATTTCATGCAAATATGGGCTCATAAAGGGCAGAAATGCTATGGACCTAATAGAAGCAGAAAATATTAAGAAGAGGTGGCAAGAACACAGAACTGTACAAAAAAGATCTTTACAACCAAGATAATCACAATGGTATGATCACTCACCTAGAGCCAGACCTCCTGGGATGTAAAGTCAAGTGGGCCTTAGAAAGCATCACTACAAACAAAGCTAGTGGAGGTGATGGAATTCCAGTTGAGCTATTTCAAATGCTGAAAGATGATGCTTTGAAAGTGCTGCACTCAATATGCCAGGAAATTTGGAAAACTCAGCAGGGGCCACAGGAAAAGGTCAGTTTTCATTCCAATCCCAAAGAAAGGCAGTGCCAAAGAAAGCTCAAACTACCGCACAATTAACACTCATCTCACACGCTAGTAAAGTAATGCTCAAAATTCTCCAAGCCAGGCTTCAGCAATACGTGAACCATGAACTTCCATATGTTCAAGCTGGTTTTAGAAAAGGTAGAGGAACCAGAGATCAAATTGTTAACATCCTTTGACTCATGAAAAAAGCAAGAGAGTTCCAGAAAAAAAACATCTATTTCTGCTTTATTGACTATGCCAGCGCCTTTGACTGTGTGGATCACAATAAACTGTGGAAAATTCTGAAAGAGATAGGAATACCAGATCACCTGTCCTGCCTCTTGAGAAACCTATATTCAGGTCAGGAAGAAACAGTTAGAACTGGACATGGAACAACAGACTGGTTCAAACAGGAAAAGGAGTACGTCAAGGCTGTATATTGTCACCCTGCTTCTTTAACTTATATGTAGAGTACATCATGAGAAACTCTTGGCTGGAAGAAGCACAAGCTGGAATCAAGATTGCCGGGAGAAATATCAATAACCTCAGATAAGCAGATGACACCACCCTTATGGCAGAAAGTGAAGAGGAACTAAAAAGCCTCTTGATGAAAGTGAAAGTGGAGAGTGAAAAACTTGGCTTAAAGCTCAACATTCAGAAAATGAAGATCATGGCAATTGGTCCCATCACTTTATGGCAAATAGATGGGGAAACAGTGGATACAGTGTCACACTTTATCTTTTTGGGCTCCAAAAAGAGAGTCACTGCACATAGTGACTGAAGCCATGAAAGATCAGATCAGTCACTCAGTCGTGTCCGACTCTTTGCGACCCCATGAATCGCAGCACGCCAGGCCTCCCTGTCCATCACCAACTCCCGGAGTTCACTCAGACTCACGTCCATCGAGTCAGTGATGCCATCCAGCCATCTCATCCTCTGTCGTCCCCTTCTCCTCCTGCCCTCAATCCCTCCCAGCATCAGAGTCTTTTCCAATGAATCAACTCTTCGCATGAGATGGCCAAAGTACTTGAGTTTCAGCTTTAGCATCATTCCTTCCAAAGAAATCCCAGGGCTGATCTCCTTTAGAATGGACTGGTTGGATCTCTTTGCAGTCCAAGGGACTCTCAAGAGTCTTCTCCAACACCACAGTTCAAAAGCATCAATTCTTCAGTGCTCAGCCTTCTTCACAGTCCAACTCTCACATCCATACATGACCACAGGAAAAACCATAGCCTTGACTAGATGAATCTTTGTTGGCAAAGCAATGTCTGCTCTTGAATATGCTATCTAGATTGGTCATAACTTTCCTTCCAAGGACTAAGTGTCTTTTAATTTCATGGCTGCAGTCACCATCTGCAGTGATTTTGGAGCCCAGAAAAATAAAGCCTGACACTGTTTCCCCATCTATTTCCCATGAAGTGATGGGACCAATTGCCATGATCTTCATTTTCTGAATGTTGAGCTTTAAGCCAACTTTTCACTCTCCACTTTCACTTTCATCAAGAGGCTTTTTAGTTCCTCTTCACTTTCTGCCATAAGGGTGGTGTCATCTGCATATCTGAGGTTATTGATATTTCTCCCAGCAATCTTGATTCCAGCTTGTGTTTCTTCCAGTCCAGCGTTTCTCATGATGTACTCTGCATATAAGTTAAATAAATAGAGTGACAGTATACAGCTTTGATGTACTCCTTTTCCTATTTGGAACCAGTCTGTTGTTCCATGCCCAGTTCTAACTGTTGCTTCCTGACTTGCATACAGATTTCTCAAGAGGCAGATCAGGTGGTCTGGTATTCCCATGTCTTTCAGAATTTTCCACAGTTTATTGTGATCCACACATCAAAGGCTTTGGCATAGTAGCTTACTCCTTGAAAGAAAAGTTATGACCAACCTAGATAGCATGTTGAAAAGCAGAGACATTACTTTGCCAACAAAGGTCTGTCTAGTCAAGGCTATGGTTTTTCCAGTGGTCAGGTATGGGTGCGAGAGTTGGACTGTGAAGAAAGCTGAATGCCAAAGAATTGATACTTTTGAACTGTGGTGTTGGAGAAGACTCTTGAGAGTCCCTTGGACTGCAAGGGGATCCAACCGGTTCATTCTAAAGGAGATCAGCCCTGGGTGTTCTTTAGAAGGAATGATGCTAAAGCTGAAACTCCAATATTTTGGTCACTCAGGCAAAGAGTTGACTCATTGGAAAAGACTCTGATGCTGGGAGGGATTGAGGGCAAGAGGAGAAGGGGATGACAGGGGATGAGATGGCTGGATGGCATCACTGACTCGAAAGATGTGAGTTTGAGTGAACTCCAGGATATGGTGATGGACAGGGAGGCCTGGAGTGCTGTGCTTCATGGGGTCGCAAAGAGTCGGACACGACTGAGCGACTGAACTGAAGTGAACTGATCAGCTTTTACTTCTGTTCTCACATATTGCTGACATTGATTCCTTACCCTGCTTTATTGTCTTTTGGGAAAATCAGTACTCATTGCATTACGCATATTGGGTTGTGGGATTATCAAGTTTACCTTATTTCACCATCTGCTTTAGATGTTTAGAAATTTTATAACATTCATCCTTTTATGTTAGCAATAATGAAGCAATTTTACTTTTCATATTTTTGAGTATTTTCAAATAAAATCATCAAAGAAGATAATGCAAAAGGAAAGGTACTCATTGAGATGATCATCTGGTTTTCATTCTTCACTTTGTTGATACATGCATCACATTGGTTGACTTGCAGATATTGAAAAATCCTTGCATCCCTGGGCCATCACTTGCATCACTTGACCATTGTGCATGATCCTTTTGATGGCTTATTGGATTTGGTTTGCTAGAATTTTGTTAACTATTTTTGCATCTATATTAATCTGTGATACTGGTCGATAATTTTATTCTTCTGTGGTATCTTTGTCTGATATTAGTATCAGGATGATGGTTGCCCTGTATAATGAGTTTGGGCATGTTTCTTCCTCTGCCCAAGTTTTCAGAATAGTTTCAGAACGTGTTATTTCTTTTTTAAATATTTGATAAAATTCGCCTGTGAAGCCATCTGTGTCTGGATTTTGTTTGCTGAAAAAAAATTTATTTAAAGTTTCAATTTCAGTAATTGTGATTGATCTGTTCAAATTATCTATTTCTTCTTGCTTCATTCCAGGAAGATTGTACCTTTCTAAGAATTTTTCCTTTTTTTTTTTTTTTTTTTTTTTTTTTGTTTTTACTAGTTTGTCCATTTTATTGGCATATATTTGCTATGAGGGATTATGGATAATCCCTCATAATTCTTTCTATTTCTGTGGTGACTGTTGGAAATTCTTTTTTCATTTATACCTTCATCAAATTGAGTCCTATCTCTTTTTTTCTTGATGAGTCTGGCTAAAAGTTTGCTAATTTTGTTTCTCTTCCCAAGGAACCAGCTGTTAGTTTTCTTTATCTTTCCTTTTGTTTTCTTCATCTCTATTTAATTTATTTCTGCTCTGACCTTTTTGATTTCTTTCCTTCTACTAACTTAGAGCTCTGTTTGTTCCTCTTTCTTTAGTTAGTTATAAAGTTAGGTTGTTTGAGATTATTTTTTCTATTTTAGGTAAGATTGTATGGCTACCAACTTCCCTTTTAGCACTGCTTTTGCTGTGTTCCATAGGTTTTGAACCTCCTGCTTTCACTTTCATTTGTCTCTTGATAATTTTTAATTTCCTCTTTTGATTGCTCAGTGATTCATTGATAGTTTAATGGCATATTGTTTAGTCTCTATATGTTTGTGTGTGGTTTTTTTTTTTACAGTTTTCTTTTTTAGATCATAGCTGATTTCTAATCTCATAGTGTAGTTGGAAAAGATGTTTGATATGATTTCAGTTTTCTTAAATTTACCTCAGCTTGCTTTGTGGCCCAAGATATAATCTATCCTGGAGAATGTTTCTTGTGCAATTGAAATAAAGCACATTTTGCTGCTTTTGGATGGCATGCTCTACAAATATCAATTAATTGATCTAGTGTGCCATTTAAGTCTTGTGGTTCCTGATTGGTTTTCTGCCTTTTTCCATTCATGAAAATGCCTCACTATTATGTTATTGTCCATTTCTCCTTTTATGACTATTAGTATTTTTCTTATATATTGAAATGCTCCTATGTTGGGTGAATATATATTCACAATTGTAATGTCTTCTTCCTAGATTAATCCATGGATCATTATGTAATGTTTTTCTTTGTCACTTGTGTTTTTTTAAGTCTAATTTTTCTGATATAGGAATGGCTACTACAGCACTGATTTTCATTTGCATAGAATACCTTTTCCAGTCACCTCACCTTCAGTCTGTATGTGTGCCCAGATCTGAAGGGGTCCTGTTTTAGACAGAATATATATGGGTCCTATTTTTGTATCCATTGAGCCAGTCCATGTCTTTTAAGTTAATTATTGATATATATGTTCTTACTGACAATTTGTTGTTTGGAACTTTTTTGTGGTTCTTTCTTCTTCCTTTCCTCTTTTATTCTTTTCTTGTGATTTCCAGGCTAACTTTAGTGTTGTTTGTGGATTTCTTTCTTTCCTCTTTTTCTTTTCTTTGTATGCTGCATTTATACTCTCATTCTCAAGATTGCTTGTTTTGATATCATCTTTGTGTTTGGATGATTTCCTACTTTTTCATATGTTTGCCTTTCCCGGTGAGTTTTTCTATTCATACTTTTTTGTTTCTAATTGTGGCCTTTTATTTCCCACTTAGAGAAGTTTCTTTAACATTTGTTGCAGAGCTGGTCTGATGGTGGTGAATTATCTTAGCTTTTGCTTGTCTGTAAAGCTTTTAATTTCTCTGTCAAATCTGAATGAGAGACTTGCTAGCTAGAGTATTGATGGTTGTAAGGTTCTCCCTGTAATCATTTTAAGTATATCATGCCACTCCCTTCTGACCAAAACTGTTTCTGCAGGAAAAGCAGCTGATAACTGATTTGGGGGAACTTATTTGGATTTTCTTTTATGTTATTTGATGCTTTCCTTTTGCTGGTTTTTAATATTTTTCTCTGCATTTAATTCATGTTAATTTGATAGATATGTGTCTCAGCATGTTCCACCTTGAGTTTATCCTCAATGGGACTCTACACTATCTACTTTCCCTTTCCATGTTAGAGAATTTTTCAGCTATTATGTTATTAATTATTTTCTCAAGTCCTTTCTCTGTCTCTCCCCTTTTTGGAACCCCTATAATGAGTGTATTGGCATGTTTAATGTTGTCCCACAGATCTGTTGGACTGTCTTCTTTTCTGTTCATTTTTTTTTTCTTTCATTCTTCTTTCTGTTCCAAACCAGTGATTTTCATCATTCTGTCTTCTAACTAATTTAACTGTTCTGTCTCAGTTATTCTGTGATTGATTCCTTCTACTGTATTTTTTATTTCAGTTATTGTATTATACATATCTATTGTTTTGTTTTTAGTTCTTCTAGATCTTTTTAAAACATTTCTTATATCTTCTTAATCTGTGGCTCCATTCATTTTCCAAGATCTTGAATCACCTTTATAGCATTAGTATGATTTTTTTTTTTTTTAATATATTACCTAGCTCCACTTCACTTATTCTTCTGGGATTTTAACTTGTTTCTTCATCTGGGACTTATTCCTCTGCTGTATCATTTAGTTTCACTTTCTGTGATTGCATTTTCTTTTCTACAAACTGCAAAGTAGTAGTTCTTGCTTCTGCTGTCTGCTCCTTTGTGGACGAGGCTGTCTAAGAGTTTGTGTAGTTCTTACCGTGGGAGAGACTGATTCTTGCCAACTGTTGTGTGGAGCTGGGTCTTGTCCATCTGGTGAGCTGGGATGTGTCAAGGATTGTGTTTACTGGACAACTTCATGCTCAGAAAGACTTTAAGCAGTGTGTCTGCTGATGGATAGCTTTATGTACCTACTCTGTTGGTTATTTTGTGTGATGCAACCTAGTACTGGAGTCTATAGGTTGATGGGTGAGATCAGACCTTGGTGAGAAAATTTCAGCCTCCAGGAAAGCTAAAACAAAAAGAGCTCTCCCCAGAATTACAACTGCCAGTTTCTTTGTTTCTTCAGTGAGACACAGCTTTCCCTAAATCTTCAGGAGACCCTCAAATAATATCATACAGCTCTGTTCCAGGCTCTTATAATGTTTCTGATTTTTGTTCACTGCATACTGGTGTACATGAGGCCTTTTATTCACCCTGCAATAATGGACTTTCTGTTTCCCCCAGTTCTGTGGAATTCCTGTGATCAAACCCTGTTGGACTTCAAAACCGGTTTCTTTGGGGATCCTCCTCCTGCTTTCAGTGCCCCCAGGCTAGGGAGCTTCATGTTGGACTCAGAACTTTCACATCTGTGGGAGAAAGCCTGCTATATTTATTTTCTGGTTTGTGGGTCACCAACCCAGTTCCTATGAGTTTTGATTTCATCATGATTGCACACCTCTTATCATCTTGATGTGGCTTCTTTTTCTTTTAAATTTATTTATCTATTTTAATTGGAATGGTATTACTTTATAATATTGTGGTGTTTTTTCCCCATATATTGACATGAATCAGCCATTGGTGCCCATGTGTTCCCCCTATCCTGAACCCCACTCCCACCTTCCTCCCCACCCCATCCCTCTGGGTTGTCCCAGAGCACTGAGTTTGAGTGCCCTGCTTCATGCATCGAATTTGTACTGGTCATCTATTTTACATATGGTAATATACATGCTTCAGTGTCATTCTCTCAAATCAACCAACCCTCGCCTTCTCTCACAGAGTCCAAAAATCTTTTCTTTACATCTGTGTTTCTTTTGCTGTCTTGTATATAGGATTCTCATTACCATCTTTCTAAATTACATGTATATGTGTTAGTATACTGTATTCATGTTTCTTTTTCTGATTACTTCACTTTGTATAATAGGCTACAGTTTCATCGACCTCATTAAAACTTACTCAAATGCATTCTTTTTTATAGCTGAGTAATATTCCATTGTATATATGTACCACAACTTCCTTGTCTATTCATCTGCTGATGGACATCTAGGCTGCTTCCATGTCCTAGCTATTGTAAACAGTGCTTCAGTGAACGTTGGGGCACACGTGTCTCTTTCAATTCTGGTTTCCTCAGTGTATATGCCCAGCAGTGGAATTGCTGGGTCATATGGCAGTTTTTTTTCTAGGTTTTTTAAGGAATCTCCACACTGTTCTCCATAGTGGCTATACCAGTTTGCATTCCCAATATCAGTATAAGAAAGTTCCCTCTTCTGTACACCCTCTCTAGCATTTACTGTTTGCAGATTTTTTGATGATGGACATTTTGACTGGCGTGAGATGATACCTCATTGTGGTTTTGATTTGCATTTCAGTAATAGTTATGTTGAGCATTTTTTCATGTTTTTATTAGCCATCTGTATGTTTTCTTTGGATTAATGTCTTTTTAGGTCTTTTTCTCACTTTTAAATTGGGCTGTTTGCTTTTCTGGTATTGAGTTGTATGAGCTGCTTGTATATTTTGGAAATTAATTTGTTGTCATTTGCTATTATTTTATCCCATTCTGAGAGTTGTCTTTTCACCTTTTTTGTACTTTCCTTTGCTGTCCAAAAGCTTTTAATTAGGTCCCACTTGTTTAGTTTTGCTTTTATTTCCATTACTCTGGGAGGGTATTGCCTGAAGAATCCCATGGACGGAGGGAGCCTTGTAGGCTGCAGTCCATGGGGTCCCTAAGAGTTGGACACCACTGAGTGACTTCACTTTCACTTTTCACTTTCATGCATTGGAGAAGCAAATGGCAACCCATTCCAGTGTTCTTGCCTGGAGAATCCCAGGGGCAGCAGAGCCTGGTGGGCTGCCATCTATGGGGTCACACAGAGTCAGGCACGACTGAAGCAACTTAGCAGCAGCAGCAGCAGCAGGAGGAGGATCATAGAAGATCTTTCTTTGATTTATGTCACTGAGTGTTCTGCCTATGTTTTCCTCTAAAATTTTTATAACTTGTGTCTCACATTTAGTTTGTTAATCCAGTTTGAGTTTATCTTCATATATGGCATTAGGAAGTGTCTAATTTCATTCTTTTGCATGTAGCTGTCCAGTTTTCCCATGACCACTTATTGAAGAGGCTATATGCCCCATTGTATATTCTTGCCTCCTTATGTATTGAAGTGTTCCTATCTTGGGTGCATAAATATTTACAATTGTTATGTCTTCTTGGATTGACCCCTTGGTCATTATTTAGAGTCCTTCTTTGTCTCTTATGATATTCTTTATTTTAAAGTCTATTTTATCTGAAATAAGGATTGCCACTCCAGCTTTTTGGTTTCCATCCACATGGAATATCTTTTTCTATCCTTTTACTTTCTGTCTGTATGTGTCTCTAGGTCCCAAGTGGGTCTCTTGTAGGCAGCATATATATGGGTCCCGTTTTTGTATCCATTCAGTCAATCTGTATCCTTTGGTTGGTGCACTTAACATCCATTTACATGTAATGTAATTATTGATACATATGTTTCTATTGGCATTTTCTTGATTGTCTTGGGTTTGTTTTTGTAGGCCTTTCCCTTGTCTTGTGTCTACTGGCTATGTAAATCCCCTTAGTATTTATTGAAAAGCTGGTTTGGTGATGCCAAATTCTCTTAACATCTTCTTGTCTGTATAGCTATTGATTTCTCCATCAACTTTGAATGAGATCATTTCCAGGTATAGTATCTTGGTTGTAGATTTTCCTCTTTCATTACTTTAAATATATCTTGCCATTCCCTTCTGGCCTGCAGAGATTCTGCTGAAATATCTGCTGTTAGTTGTATGGGTTTTCCCTGCTATGTTACTTGTTGCTTTTCCCTTACTGATTTTAATATTCTTTCTTTGTGATTAATCTCTGTTAGTTTGATTAATATGTGTCTCGATGTGTTTCTCCTTTGGTTTATCCTGTATGGGACTCTCTGCCCTTCTTGGACTTGAATGACTCTTTCTTTTCCCATGTTGGGGAAGTTTTCAACTCTAACTTCTTTAAAAACTTTCTCAGTGCCTTTCTTTCTTCTTCTTCTGGGGCCCCTTTTACTCGAATGTTGGTGCTTTTAATATTGTGCCAAGTGTCTCTGAGGTTATCCTCAATACTTTTCATTCTTTTCCCTTTATTCTGCTCTACAGCAGTTATTTCCACCATTCTATCTTCCAGGTCACTTATCCATTCCTCTGCCTCAGTTATTCTGCTATTGGTTCCTTATAGAGTATTCTTCATTTCAGTAATTATGCTATTCATCTCTATTTGCTTATTCTTTATTTCTTCTATGTCCTTGGTGACTATATTTATTATGCTAAACATTTCTTGTATTTTCTCCATTCTATTCTCAAGTCTTCAGAGTATCTTTACTATTTTTACTTTGAATTCTCTTTCAGGGAGACTGCTTATTTCCTCTTCATTTGTTTGTTCTTGTGAATTTCTACCTTGCTTTTTCATTTGTACTGTATTTTTCTGTCTTTTCATCATTTTCCTTCTAACTTACTCCACTTGAGATCTCCTTTCCCCCAGGCTTTAGGGTTGTATTCCTCTTCCTTTTAGCTTTTGCCCTTGGAGGGAAAAGTTTGTTTAGTGGTTTGTGATAATTTCTTTTTAGGGGTGATTTTTGCCTATGGTCTAGTGCTAGGAGATCAAGCAGATCAAACTTAATTAAACAGATCAAGATATTTACAGAAATAATGGGACATAGACACACACTTTCACAGTTTTAACCAAAGTATTATAAAGAAAAGAGTACAGGAGATTGACTTGGCCAACAAGGACAACCAAAAGTGATGCCAGTCAATTAAAAAGAGCTGGCTAATTCTTAAACTGGAAAACTGAGCATGAGCACAGGGCCACTGGGGAATATAGCAAAGAAAGCTCATCAGCTTAACTTACTAGGTGAAAAAAGAAAGCATGAAGGAAAAAGGGGAGAAGAAAAAAAGAAAGAAACAAAAAGAAGAGAAAGGAGGGAAAATAGAAAAGTAGGGGGTGGAAAAGAGTGTAAAAAAAAGAGAGAAAAGAAAAAATAGAATAGCAAAATTAAATAGATGTATGTGGAAACGATTTATATATATTCAGGAATAGCTGCAGCCAATGAAGAACTACAGGAAAAGCAGTTGAATATATAAAAAACCAAATAGAAAAACTTATCAAAAAAAAGGGAAAAAGAGAAAAAAAAAAAAAACTTAAAATGATTTTTTTTTTTTTTTAGCAAGAAAAGTTAAGTAGAAAACTCCACAGCACTGCAAAATGCTAATATGAAGCTGTAAATATGTAGGGTAAATAAACAGTGTCATTTACAAGAAAAAAAGAAATCTTTAAATTAATTTTTTTTTTCTATTAACAAGAAAAGCAAAGAGAAAAACTCCACAGCACCATGAATGACTAATGTGAAGGTGGAAATATGTAGTGGGAATAAACAGTGTAATTTATAAGAAAATAATAATTTTAAAAAAAGGTCTCAATGTCGTAGTTCTTCTTGGTTGTGGAGTCTGCCCCCTCGGATGGGGTTGGGTTTGTGTCCTGTGATGTTTTCCAGGTTGGGGAAGCTTGTACTTGTTCTGGTTGATGGAACTGGACCTCGTCTCTCTTAGGGGCAGTGCAGTGTCCAGTAGTAGGTTTTGGCAGTGTCCATGGGTTCATGGGTTCAGTATTCCTTTGGAAAGTCCTCTGGCCTTGGCAGTGTTAGATGCATCTTTTTCACAGCCGCTTCAAAGTGGCCCTCCCAGCATGTCTTCACTGCCACCAGCCCCCTGCCTGTCCCTGGGATCATTGCCAGTGCTTCTGTTCCCCTGTGGTGCCCTGCACGCCTGGCTGAATCTTGCTACATAGGGGCTTGTGTGGATCTCTCCTGTGACCTTTGCATCATGGACACTTGTGTGGGCTTCCCTCAGGCCCCCGAGCTCGCTCTCTGTGTCACACAGGTGCATTTTGTGCATTCGTTTGGCTCCCCAAGCTTGCCCTCTGCTTGGCAGGGTCTGTGTTCATTGTCTTGGCTCCCGTGCCTGTCTTCTGGGTCGCAGGCTGGTGTGCACTTCTCTAGGCTCTTCAGTCCCACCCTCTGCTTTGCGGGGCTGGTGTGCACTTTAATTTTGGCTCCCCAGGACTTCCTTCTGTGTCACAGGGCTGGAGTGCACGTGTTTTGGCACCCCTGCCTGCACTCTGCTTCCCAGGGTTTGTGTGCACTTGTTTTTTTCTCACCAGTCTGCCCTCCTTGACGTGGGGCTTACATGTTCTTCCTTCAGCTCCCAGGCCCACCCTCTGTGCACTGCCCAAGTTTGTATGCCTCCCCTCTCTGTCTGCATCCGGGCCCACCTTTTGGGCTATGAGGGTTGTGTGCACTTCAGGGATTTGTATGCCCACCCTCACTTGGCTGGCCAGGTTTGCCCTCTGTGCCACAAGTGTCATGTGTGCTGGAGAGGTTTACAAGGCTCTCAATTCCCTGAGTGTGCGGTATGGTCAAGGCCACAGATACTGAGCTGTTAAAAGTCTGAAAAGTATAATCTTTTCTGGTTTCTGCCCTCTAAGTCTCTGTTTTACCTGGTTTTCTGACTCTGCAACTCCCTCTTGGGCCTGCCTGTATGGGAGCTTCCCAGTGCAGGGAACTCCTCCTGTTTCAGAACTCACTCCCTCCCTCAGGGCACAAATTCTTGCCTAGGAGTTCTATGTCTTTACCCTTTTTATGTCACCATCCTCTCAGAAACTGGCATCTCTCCAAAGAAGTTCCAGGTCTTAGGGACCATTCTCACCACCAGTTCAGTTCAGTCAAGCAGTCGTGTTTGATTCTTTGTGACTCTATAGCTCAGTTCAGTTTAGTTCAGTTGCTCAGTCATGTCCGACTCTTTGCCACCCCAGGAATCGCAGCACACCAGGCCTCCCTGTCCATCACCATCTCCCGGAGTTCACTCAACTCACGTCCATAGAGTCGGTAATGCCATCCAGCCATCTCATCCTCTGTCGTCCCCTTCTCCTCCTGCCCCCAATCCCTCCCAGCATCAGAGTCTTTTCCAATGAGTCAACTCTTCGCATGAGGTGGCCAAAGTACTGGAGTTTCAGCTTTAGCATCAGTCCTTCCAAAGAATACCCAGGGCTGATCTGCTTCAGAATGGACTGGTTGGATCTCCTTGCAGTCCAAGGGACTCTCAAGAGTCTTCTCCAACACCACAGTTCAAAAGCATCAATTCTTCAGTGATCAGCCTTCTTCACAGTCCAACTCTCACATCCATACATAACCACTGGAAAAACCATAGCCTTGACTAGACAGACCTTTGCTGGCAAAGTAATGTCTCTGCTTTTGAATATGCTATTTAGGTTGGTCATAACTTTTCTTCAAAGGAGTAAGCGTCTTTTCATTTCATGGCTGCAGTTAGTATCTGCAGTGATTTGGGAGCCCCCCAAAATAAAGTCTGACACTATTTCCACAGTTTCCCCATCTATTTCCCATGAAGTGATGGGACCAGATTCCATGATCTTCATTTTCTGAATGTTGAGCTTTAAGCCAACGTTTTCACTCTCTTCTTTCACTTTCATCAACAGGCTTTTTATTTCCTCCTCACTTTCTGCCATAAGGGTGGGGTCATCTGCATATCTGAGGTTATTGATATTTCTCCCGGCAATCTTGATTTCAGCTTGTGCTTCTTCCAGTCCAGAGTTTCTCATGATGTACTCTGCATAGAAGTTAAAGAAGCAGGGTGACAATATACAGCCTTGACGTACTCCTTTTCCTATTTGGAACCAGTCTGTTGTTCCATGTCCAGTTCTAACTGTTTCTTCCTGACCTGCATATAGGTTTCTCAAGAGGCAGGTCAGGTGGTCTGGTATTCCCATCCCTTTCAGAATTTTCCACAGTTTATTGTGATCCACACAGTCAAAGGCTTTGGCAGAGTCAAGGAAGCAGAAATAGATGTTTTTCTGGAACTCTCTTGCTTTTTCCATGATCCAGTGGATGTTGGCAATTTGATCTCTGGTTCCTCTGCCTTTTCTAAAACCAGCTTGAACATCTGGAAGTTCACGGTTCATGTATTGCTGAAGCCTGTCTTGGAGAAATTGACCATTACTTTACTAGCGTGTGAGTAGAGTGCAATTGCATGGTAGTTTGAGCATTCTGTGGCATTGCCTTTCTTTGGGATTGGAATGAAAACTGACCTTTTCCAGGCCTGTGGCCACTGCTGAGTTTTCCCAATTTGCTTGCATGTTGAGTGCAGCACTTTCACAGCATCATCTTTCAGGATGGGAAATAGCTCAACTGGAATTCCATAACCTCCACTAGCTTTGTTTGTAGTGATGCTTTCTAAGGCCCACTTGACTTCACATTCCAGGAGGTCTGGCTCTAGGTGAGTGATCACACCATCGTGATTATCTTGGTTGTGAAGATCATTTTTGTACAGTTCGTCTGTGTATTCTTGCCACCTCTTCTTAATATCTTCTCCTTGTGTTAGGTCCATACCATTTCTGTCCTTTATCGAGCTCATCTTTGCATGAAATGTTCCCTTGGTATCTCTAATTTTCTTGAAGAGATCTCTAGTCTTTCCCATTCTGTTGTTTTCCTCTATTTCTTTGCATTGATAGCTGAGGAAGGCTTTCTTATCTCTTCTTGCTATTCTCTGGAACTCTGCATTCAGATGCTTATGTCTTTCCTTTTCTCCTTTGCTTTTCACTTCTCTTCTTTTCACAGCTATTTGTAAGGCCTGTCCAGACACCCATTTTGCTTTTTTACATTTCTTTTCCATGGGGATCGTCTTGATCCCTGTCTCATGTACAATGTGAGGAACCTCCATCCATAGTTCATCAAGCACTCTATCTATCAGATCTAGTCCCTTAAATCTATTTCCCACATCCACTGTATAATCATAAAGGATTTGATTTAGTTCATACCTGAATGATCTGGTGGTTGTCCCTACTTTCTTTAATTTCAGTCTGAATTTGGCAATAAGGAGTTCATGATCTGAGCCACAGTCAGCTCCCGGTCTTGTTTTTGTTGACTATATAAAGCTTCTCCGTCTTTGGCTGCAAAGAATATAGTCAATCTGAATTCAGTGTTGACCATCTGGTGATGTACATGTGTAGAGTCTTCTCTTGTGTTGTTGGAAGAGTGTGTTTGCTATGACCAGTGCATTCTCTTGGCAAAATTCTATTAACCTTTGCCCTGCTTCATTCTGTACTCCAAGGCCAAATTTGCCTGTTACTCCAGGTGTTTCTTGACTTCCTACTTTTGCATTCCAGTCCTCTATAATGAAAAGGATATCTTTTTTGGGTGTTAGTTCTAAAAGGTCTTGTAGGTCTTCATAGAACCATTCAACTTCAGATTCTTCAGCATTACTGGTTGGGGCATAAACTTGGATTACTGTGATATTGAGTGGTTTGCCTTGGAAATGAACAGAGATCATTCTGTCATTTTTGAGATTGCATCGAAGTACTGCATATTGGACTCTTTGGTTGACCATAATGGCTACTCCATTTCTTCTAAGGGATTCCTGCCCACAATAGTAGATATAATGGTCATTGCAGCAAACAAGTCTTCCCTGTCCATCAGGAACTCCCGGACCTTACTCAAACTCATTTCCAATGAGTCAGTGATGTAATCCAACCATCTCATCCTCTGTTGGCCCCTTCTCCTCCCACTTTTAATTTTTCCCAGTATCAGGGTCTTTTCCAATAAGTCAGTTCTTCGCATCAAGTGGCCAAAGTATAGGAGTTTCAGCTTCAGCATCAGTACTTCCAATGAATATTCAGGACTGATTTCCTTTAGGATTGACTGGTTGGATCTCCTTGCAGTCCAAGAGACTTTCAAGAGTCTTCTCTAACACCACACTTCAAAAGCATCTTGGGCACTCAGCTTTCTTTATAGTCCAAATCTCACATCCATACATGACTACTGGACAAACCATACGTTTGAATAGACGGACTTTCATTGATAAAGTAATGTCTCTGCTTTTTAATAAGCTGTCTAGATTGGTCATAGATTTTTCTTCCAAAGAGCAAGTGTCTTAATTTCATGGCTGCAGTCACAATCTCAGTGATTTTGGAGCCCAAGAAAATAGCCTGTCACTGTTTATCCGTCTATTTTCCATGAAATGATGGGAGATGCCATGATCTTAGTTTTCTGAACGCTGAGCTTTAAGACAACTTTTTCATGCTCCTCTTTCACTTTCATCAAGACTCTTTAGTTCTTCCTCCCTTTCTGCCACAAGGGTGGTGTCATCTGCATATCAGAGATTATGATATTTCTCAGAGCAATCTTGATTCCAGCTTGTGCTGCATCCAGCTCAGCATTTTGCATGATGTACTCTGCCCAGAAGTTACATAAGCAGGGTGACAAGATGCAGCCTTGAGGTACTCCTTTTCTGATTTGGAACCAGTCTGTTGTTCCATGTCCAGTTCTAACTGTTGCTTCTTGACCTTCACACAGATTTCTCAGGAGGCAGGTGAGGTGGTCTGGTCGTCCCATTTGTTGAATAATTTCCCACAGTTTGTTGTGATCCACACGGTCAAAGGCTTTGGCTTAATCAATAAAGCAGAAATAGATATTTTCCTGGAACTCTCTTGCTTTTTCGATGATCCAACATATGTTGGCAATCTGATCTTTGGTTCCTCTGCCTTTTCTAACTGAATCCAGCTTGAACATCTGGAAGTTCACAGTTCATGTACTCTTCACGTATGCCTGGCTTGTAGAATTTCGATCATTACTTTGCTAGCAGTGAGATGAGTGCAATTGTGTGGGAGTTTGAGCATTCTTTGGCATTGCCTTTCTTCGGGACTGGAATGAAAACTGATCTTTTCCAGTCCTGTGGCAACTGTTGAGTTTTCCAGATTTGCTGGCATAATGTATGCAACACTTTCACAGCATCATCTTTTAGGATTTGAAATAGCTCAACTGGAATTCCATCACCTCCACAAACTTTGTTCATAGTTCATAGTGATGTTTCCAAGCTGTCTGGTTATCTGGGTCATGAAAATATTTTTGTATAGTTCTTCTGTGTGTTCTTGCCACCTCTTCTTAATATCATCTGCTTCTATTAGGTCAATATGATTTCTGTTCTTTATTGTGCCCATCTTTGCATGAAATGTTCCCTTGGTATCTCTAATTTTCTTGGAGAGATCTCTAGTATTTTTTATTCTATTATTTTCCTCTATTTCTTTGCATTGGTCACTGAGGAAGGCTTTCTTATCTCTCCTTGCTATTCTTTGGAACTCTGCTTTTAAATGTGTGTGTGTATATATATATATATATATATTTCCCCCCCCCCCCCCCATTTGCCTTTTGCTTTTCTTCTTTCCTCAACTATTTGTAAAGCCTCCTCAGACAATCATTTTGCCTTTTGCATTTCTTTTTCATGGGGATGGTCTTGATCACTGTCTCTTGTACAATGTCACAAACCTCCATCCATAGTTCTTTAGGCACTTTGTCTATTAGATCTAATGCCTTAAATCTATTTGTCACTTCCACTGTATAATTGTAAGGGATTTGATTTAGATCATACCTGAATGGTCTAGTGGTTTTCCCTACTTTCTTCAATTTAATTCCGAATTTGGCAATAAGGAGTTCATGATCTGAGTCTCCATCAGCTTCCAGTCTTATTTTTGCTGATTATAGAATTTCTCCTTTTGGCTGCAAAGAATATAGTCAATCTGATTTCTGTATTGACCATCTGGTGATGTCCATGTGTAGAGTCTTCTCTTGTCTTGTTGGAAGATGGTGTTTGCTATGACCAGTGCATTCTCTTGGCAAAACTCTTTGCTAGTCTTTTGCCTGCTCATTTTGTACTCCAAGGCCAAATTTGCCTGTTACTCCAGGTATCTCTTGACTTCCTACTTTTTGCATTCCAATTCCCTATAATGAAAAGGACATCTTTTTTTGGGTGTTAGTTCTAAAATGTCTTGTAGGTCTTCATAGAACCATTCAACTTCAGCTTCTTCAGCATTACTGGTTGGGGCATAGACTTGGGTTACTCTGATACTGAATGGCTTCCCTTGGAAACAAACAGAGGTCATTCTGAGATCGCATCAAAATACTGCATTTCTGATTCTTTTGTTGACTATGATGCCTAGTCCATTTCTCTAAGGGATTTTTCCCACAGTAGTTGCTATAATGGTCATCTGAGTTAAATTCACTCATTCCAGTCCGTTTTAGTTCGCTGATTCCTAACATGTCAATGTTCACTCTTGACATCTCCTCTTTGACCACTTTCAATTTGCCTTGATTCATTGACCTAACATTCCAAGTTCCTATGCAATATTGCTCTTTACAGCATCAGATTTTACTTCCATCACCAGTCACATCTACAACTGGGTGTTTTGTTTTGTTTTGTTTTTTTAATTTTATTTTATTTTTAAACTTTACATAATTGTATTAGTGGGTGTTGTTTTTGATTTGGCTCCATCTCTTCGTTTTTCTGGAGGTATTTCTCCACTGATCTCTGTAACATATTGTACCTAGCTGCAGTGTTTGCACTCAAGTCTTATAGCTAACTGGCCTGGGGGTTGAACACACCCACCAGAGTGTCAAATCAGTTGTAATCTAACCACATTTGGAGACCAGTACAACTCACAGATTGGGATATCCCTGGAAAAGTTGATTCTGGTGATTGGCAGGATTGCATTCCTGGGTCCTACAGGATACCTTCAGTATGAAATTACTATTAAATACCTTGAGACATAGCTGATATACTTAATACAAAGAAATGAGCACAGAGAATTAGGCAAAATTAGGAGGCAAAGGAACACTTTTCAAATTAAAGGACAAGACACAATCTCAGAAAATAAATAAACATAAAAGGGATAAGAAGTCTATCAGAATAAGGATTTAAATAAATAGTCATAAAGATGGTCACAAAACAGAAGAATGGATGAGCTCAATTCAGGCACCAGCCCTGGTATTGCACAGTCCCTAGGGCCAGCTCTGCCAGAACATAGGTATCTCCACCACTGACCCACAGCCTCTGAATTAGGCAGGATTTGGCAACCAACCATGTAGGCACTGGCCATGTCCACCAACACATCCATGGCAGTTAGATGCTCCACAATAGAGCACCCCACAAAAGGGATATATCTAGAGAATACAGTTCAGGTGAACAGAGAGGAATGTGCTCCTGGACCACATAAAATAACTTCTACATAAGCCCCCTTTTCCAATAGCAGGAAGCATAATCCAAAATAACTGATACATAGAAATGAAAAAGAGAATTATGTAAAATAAGGTGACAGAGAAATATTTTTTTAAATAAAGGTCCAAAATAAAACTTGAGTATAAAATCAAAAGGAGAAATGTCTATTTAGTTCTTTGGACCATTTTTTTGATTGGGTCATTTATTTTTCTGGAATTGAGCTGCAGGAGTTGCTTGTATATTTTTGAGATTAGTTGTTTGTCAGTTGCTTCATTTGCTATTATTTTCTCCCATTCTGAAGGCTGTCTTTTCACCTTGCTTATAGTTTCTTTTGTTGTGCTGAAGCTTTTAATTTTAATTAGGTCCCATTTGTTTATTTTTGCTTTTATTTCCAATATTCTGGGAGGTGGGTCATAGAGGATCCTGCTGTGATGTATGTCGGAGAATGTTTTGCCTATGTTCTCCTCTAAGAGTTTTATAATTTCTGGTCTTACATTTAGATCTTTAATCCATTTTGAGTTTATTTTTGTGTATGGTGTTAGAAAGTGTTCTAGTTTCATTATTTTACAAGTGGTTGACCGGTTTTCCCAGCACCACTTGTTAAAGAGATTGTTTTTTCTCCATTGTATATTCTTGCCTCTTTTGTCAAATGAGGTGTCCATAGGTGCATGGGTTTATCTCTGGGCTTTATATTTTGTTCCATTGATCTATATATACACAATACAGTATTACTCAGCCATTAAAAATAATACATTTGAATCAGTTCTAATGAGGTGGATAAAACTGGAGCTGATTATACAGAGTGAAGTAAGCCAGAAAGAAAAACACCAATACAGTATACTAACGCATATATATGGAATTTAGAAAGATGGTAACAATAACCATGTATGCAAGAAAGCAAAAAAGACACAGATGTATAGAACAGTCTTTTGGACTCTGTGGGAGAGGGAGAGGGTGGGATGATTTGGGAGAATGGCATTGAAACATGTATAATATCATATAAGAAATGAATCACCAGTCCAGGCTCGATGCACAATACTGGATGCTTGGGGCTGGTGCACTGGGATGACCCAGAGGGATGGTATGGGGAGGGAGGTGGGAGGGAGATTCAGGATTGGGAACACATGTACACCCGTGGCAGATACATGTTGATGTATGGCAAAACCAATACAATATTGTAAAGTAATTAGCCTCCAATTAAAAAAAATAAATTAAAAAAAATCAAAAAAAAAAAAAGAAAAGAAAAAGAAAATCAAAGGGAGATAAAGCATTTATCCAAGGTAATGGATAAAGATAATGACCATAAATATGTTTAATGAAGTCAGGAGAATGAACAGAACAATAAGTTTAAAAACAGTTATAGAGTATAAGGAGAAAAAAAAACAAAACAGAGTTGTATACTACCATAAGTGAAATAACAAAATACATTGATAAGAATCAGTAATATATTAGGTGATATAGATAGAAATGTCAGAAAACTGATAGACAGGGTAGTGAAGTCACTCAAACTGAACAGTAGGAAAAAAATAATTAAAAAAAAATACAGTTTATGAAACCCTTGGGACAATATTATGTGTTGCATCAAGTGTATTGTTTGCATTATAGGGGACGCAAGAAGGAAAAGAGAAAGTAAATGCTGCAGAGAACTTATTTAAAGACATAAGCTGAAAAATTCCATAATCTCAGCAAGGAAATAAATATATATCCAGGTCTAGGGAGCACAGAGAGGCTAAAACAAGATAAGCCTCAAGACATCCACACCTAGACACAATGCAATTAAAATGGCAAAAAATAAGCATTAGGAGAGAATATTAAAAATTCCAAAATGAAAAGCAATTAGTTATGTAAAAGGAACTCCCACAAGACTATGAACTGATATTTCAGCAGAAACTCTGCATGGCAGAAAGGAGTGGCATGATATATTTAAAGTGATAATAGGGGAAAACCTACAACCAAAAATACTCTGGACAGCAAGGCTATCATTCATATTTGAAGGAAAGATAAAGAGCTTTACAGACAAATAAACAAAAAAGGAAATGAAAGCAATAAAAGATTAAATAAAAATTATGTAAAAAAAAAAAAAACCCTGATAATATGGCAATACAAAGTCCTTTTCTAGCAGCAATTATATTAAAGGTAAATAAATTAAACTCCCAATAAAAATACATATAATTTAAAAAAAAAAGAATTCACAACACTAAATTGGCTTTACAGGAAGTGTTAAAAGACATCTTTTGGTGGAAAAGAAAAGATAAAAGCTAGAAATAAGAAAATTGCAAAAGGAAAAATTTCATTGATAAAGGCAAGTACACAGTAAAAGTCAACTATCTATAAAGCTAATAGTAAGCATAAAAGCCAAAGTAGTAAAATCATCTATATTCACATTAAGTAGTTAAGGAATATACAAACCTAAAGATGTAAAATATGACATCCAAAACTAATTGTAAAAGGGAGATTAAAAATTATTTCTTAAAATATGTTTGAAATTGGGAAATCAGTAACTTAAAATAGTCATGCATATATACAGATTTCTATACACAAACCTCATGGTAACCACAAACCAAAAATCTCTAATATGTACATACACATAAAAGAGAAAAGTATTGAAACATAACAGTAAGGATCATAATTACATCAGAGAGCAGAAGAGGAAGATAAAACAAAAAAAGAACCATAAAACAACCTCCCCTACAATCACATACCTATATGAATAATTACTTTAAAATAAACAGACTAAATGTGCCAATGAAAAGACCTTCATGAGTCCCATAATGTGCCAATGAAAAGACCTTCATGAGCCTCATACTTGCTGGGACCAGCTTTCTTGCACTTGTGCCCACCAGCTTCCCCACATGCCCCATTGCTGCTTGGGTTGAAGCTCTAGCACCTACGACGGCACTAGAAAAGGCCCCCATTGGTACCAGCTCTCTTGCACCCAGAGCTGCCTGCTACCACCTGTGCCCCATTCCCACCAGGACCCCCATGACCTCGGCTGCTGCTGCCTCTGCAACACCTCCTCACTAGATTGGATTTGGACACCTTGGGTAGGTCTTGGGAATAGACCCCTGTGTGTGGTCCACACACAGAGGTGAAACTGAAGCTATAGCTGAACATCAGGGTCTGTGAAACTAGGGAAGAAAAGCTGAAATCTCTCCTCACCACTAAACAAACTACAAAGTGATGCCTCCACGAATGGCTTTGTAAACTCAACACATATAGAACATCTGAGCGAGCAAATGTTCCCTAATGCCAAGAAAGGTCTAGCTTTAGCAGCTGTAGCCTTTGTGAAAAGGCTACAAGTGGATTATGGGCCATGCCAGAGTTTGAGCTGCTGCCATAGCACACACAGTGTGTCCAGATCCATGATTGCTATGACCCTGAGACCTGATATCAGTGGATCAATACTTATGACCTAGTGAAAACAACATCTGAGAGATACCAGAACCAATTGCCAGAATACTCAGTTAATATGAGGCCAAGAGCAGTGCCAACAACAGTCTAATCTGAAAGCTTGTAGAATGGATGAAGGATGACACAATGGAGTGCATCTCCAATGGTGAATAGCTCCAAAGGAGACATACTCAGTGGCTTACCTCTCAGTTCCATCTGTCTCACACTCTAGATCAGAAACACAGCTAAGAAACAGATCTGGGGGCCTCTACTATAACAAGGGAGCAGTTCCCACCTCTGACAGGAAAGTAGCAGCCACAGAGCAAAGTGGAGGCCATGCTAAAAGTCCAGTGCAGGCTCTGGTCACAATATCTATAATAGCTCTTACAAAAAGGATAAAAGCCTGCAAACACTGAGGAGAAAGGTGGTGGATATCTACATGAACACAAGCCTTATGCCAAAATTATTAAACCCACAAAGTTTACACAGGAATGTTTCAAAATAAAATAGCCCTCCAAGGCAGTCTGAGAATCTGGCATCAGTTGAAAAACCTTGAAAGCATTTAGCTTTTAAGGCCAGCAGGGCTTGGTGCAGGAGATCCACAAGACTGGGGAAATATTCTTGTGGACTATTTCACTGACTCCATTCTTGGAGGACACACACAAGGTTTCACATGCACTGGGACCCAGCACAAAGCAGTACCTTCACAGGAACATGGGCTACACCAACCTAAAGATCATGGAGAATCTCCTGGAAAGGTGAAGGTCAAGGACAGCTCACTGTGAGGGGAAGCACACTAGTAGTGTAATCATCAGGGGATATTGAATCTGAGTGAGCTTTCTTGGATATCCATGTTTCAACACAGAAAACTAGGTTCCAGCCAACAATCTGCAGGCTCCAGTACTGGAATGCCTCATACCAAACAATCACCTAAGTAGTGTCCCACTCAGCCAAAGAGAGCATGCCTAAAGTCATACTGAGCTCACAGCCACCTCAAAACACACCCCATGGTATGGCCCTGCTCATCAGAGGGACAAGACTCAGCTTTACCAACCAGAGTGCAGACACAAGTCCCTACCATTAGGAAGTCTGCAAAAGGTCCTGAACCAATCTCATCCACCAATAGACAGATACTAGAAGTAAGAGGCATAAAAATGCTATAGCCTGTGAAAAGGCAATCACAAACACAGAAAATGGGAAACTGAGATGACCAAAAATATGTTTCAAATTAAGGAATAAGAAGGAAACCCACAATAACAACTGAATGAAGTGGAGATAGGCAATCTACCTGAAAAATTATTCACAGTAATACTAAAGATGATCCAAAATCTACAAAAAAGAATGAAGGCACAGATTGAGTAGATACATGCAATGCTTAAAAAGGAGCCAGAAGATTTAAAGAACAGAGATGAGCAATATAATAATTTAAATGAAAAATACACTAAAAGGAATCAATAGCAGCATAACTGAGGCGGAAGAACATACAAGTGGGTGGAAAGACAGAATAGTGGAAATTACTGCCATAGAACAGAATAGAGAAACACGAAAAAAAATGAAGACAGTCTCAGAGATCACTAACACAATATTAAGCCATTCACATTACAGAGGTCCCATAGGAGAAGAGAAAGAGATAGAGTTTCAATAGATATTTGAAGATTTTATAACATAATGCTTCCATAACATGAGAAAGGGAAGAAACACTCAAGTCTAGGAAGCACAGACAATCCCACACAGGATGAAACCAAGGAGGAACATGCCAAGATACGTTTTAATCAAACTGACAAAAATTAAGGACAATGAAAAAGTATCAAATGCAACAAGGGAAAACCAACAAATAGCATACAAGGGGATCCCCATAAGGCTATCTGTTGAGTTTTCAGCAGGAACTCAGAAAGCCAAAAGGGAGTGGGATGATATATTTAAAGTGATGAAAGGGAAAAAAACTACAACCAAGAATATTATACTCAGCAAGGATCTTATTCGGCTTCAATGCAGAAATCAAAAGTCCTAGAGACAAGCAAAAATGAAGAGAATTCAGCACTACAACCAGCTTTACAACAAATGCTAAAGGAGCTTCTCTAGGTGGGAAACACAAGGGGAGAGAACAAAAAAGGAAGGGGATTAAAAAAGGCCTAATAGCAAAATAAACTCAAAACAAGAAAATGGCAATAGGAACATATATATTGATAATTAGCTTAAATGTAGATGGATCAAATGCTCCAACAGCAATATATAGACTGGCAGAATGAACACAAAAACAAGACTTGTATATGTGCTCTCTACAAAAGACTCAATTCAGCTTTTAGGACATATATATATTTAGAGGAAGGTGATGGAAAAGATATTCTATTCAAATAGAAGTCAAAAGAGAGCTGGAGTACCAATACTCATAGTGGACAAATAGACTTTAAAATAAAGACTGTTCTAAGAGGCAGGAAGGACAGTGCGCCTGGTGGCTCAGCTGGTAAAGAACCCACCTGCAGTGCAGGAGACCCTGGCTTGATCCCTGTGTCGGGAAGATTCCCTGGAGAGGGGATAGGCTACCCATGCCAGTATTCTTGGGTTTCCCTGGTGGCTCAACTGGCAAAGAATCCACCTACAATGTGGGGAACCTGGATTCGATCCCTGGGTTGAAAAGATCCTTTGGAGAAGGGAATGGCTATCCACTTCGGTATTCCAGCCTGGAGAATTCCATGGACTATCCATGGAATTGCAAAGAGTTGGACACAACTGAGAGACATTCACTTTCACAAGAGACTCAATTTGGATCTTGGGACATATACATATTTAAAGTAAGGTGATGGAAAAATGCATTATATAAAAATAGAAATCAAAAGAATGGAGTAGCAATACTTATATTGGACAAATAAACTTTAAAATAACTATTGTTACAAGAGACAAGGAAGGACATTTTATACTAATCAAGGGATCAATCCAAGAAGAAAATATAATAATTGTAAATACATAGGTACCCAACATAGAACCCACCTCAATACATAAGGCAAATGCTAACAACCATAAAAGGGGAAACAGTAACACAATAGTAGTAGGGGACTTTAATAATGCACTTTCAGCAATGGACAGATCGATAACACATAATATTAATAAGGAGATTCAAGCTGTAAATGCCACATTAGAGCAGATAGACCTACTGATATCCATAGAATATTCCAACTTAAAGCAGAATAAAACACTCTAACTCAGGTGCATATGGAACATTCTTGAGAACACAAATCAAATCTCAGTGAATTTAAGGAAATGAAAATCATACCAACCATCTTTTCTGACCACAATATGGTGAGATTAGAAATCAATTACAAAAAAAGGTGTAAAAGCTACAAACATATGGGGAATAAACAATATGTTACTGAAGAAATTAAAGATCACTGGAGAAATTAAAGAGGAAACCAAAAATATCTAGAGAAAAATAACTATGAAAACATGGCAAACAAAAACCTATGGACATCAAAAAAGCAGTTCAAAAAGGGAAGTTCGTAGCAATACAGTATTACCCTAGAAAACATGAAAAATCTCGGGTAAACAACTTTATGCTTAAAACAAACAGAGAAAGAAAAACAAACACAATCCATAGGTAGTAGAATACATTAAATCATAAAGATGAGAGCAGAGATAAATAAAATAAAGATGAAGAAAACAATAGCAAAGATCAAGGAAATTTAAAGCTGGTATTTTGAGAAGATAAACAAAATTGATAAGCCTTAGGTGGACTCATCAAGAAGGACATAAAATTAGAAACGAAAAAGAAGTTAAAATGGAAACCATAGAAATAGAAGGGTTTATTAGACTACTACAAAACAAATATATGTCAATAAAATGGACAAACTAGAAGAAATGGGCAAAAGTTTAGAAAGGTTCAACATTTCTGGAGTAACCAAGGGAATAGATAATATGAACATACCAAACACAAGTACTGAAATTGAAAGTGTGATTAAGAAACTTCCAACAAAGAAAAGTCAAGGGCCAGATGACTTCACAGGCAAATTCTATCAACCATTCAGAGAAGAATTTGCACCTAATCTTCTGAAACTCTTCCAGAAAATTGCAGAGGAAGGAACACTTCCAAACCCATTACACAATGCTACCATTCAGTTCAGTTCAGTTCAGTTGCTCAGTCGTGTCCAACTTTTTGTGAACCCATGAATTGCAGCACAGCAGGCCTCCCTGTCCATCACCAGCTCCCGGAGTTTACTCAAACTCACGTCCATCAAGTCGGTGATGCCATCCAGTCATCTCATCCTCTGTCATCCCCTTCTCCTCCTGCCTCCAATCCCTCCCAGCATCAGAGTCTTTTCCAATGAGTCAACTCTTCGCATGAGATAGCCAAAGTACTGGAGTTTCAGCTCTTAGCATCATTCCCTCCAACGAAATCCCAGGGATGATCTCCTTCAGAATGGACTGGTTGGATCTCCTTGCAGTCCAAGAGACTCTCAAGAGTTGTTTCCAACACCACAGTTCAAAATCATCAATTCTTCAGCGCTCAGCTTTCTTCACAGTCCAAATCTAACATCCATACATGACTACTGGAAAAACCATAGCCTTGACTAGACAGACCTTTGTTGGCAAAGTAATGTCTCTGCTTTTGAATATGCTATCTAGGTTGGTCATAACTTTCCTTCCAAGGAGTAAACATCTTTTAATTTCATGGCTGCAATCATCATATGTAGTGATTTTGGAGCCCAAAAAAATAAAGTCTGACACTGTTTCCCCATCTATTTGCCATGAAGTGATGGGACCAGATGCCATGATCTTAGTTTTCAGAATATTGAGCTTTAAGCCAACTTTTTCACTCTCCTCTTTCAGTTTAATCAAGAGGCTCTTTAGTTCTTCTTCATGCCACCATTACCCTGATACCAAAGCCAGACCAGGACATCCCAAAAAAGGAAAATTTCCTCTCAATATCACTGACAAACATAGATGCAAAAATCCTCAACAAAATGTTAGCAAACCAAATATAACAAGACACTAAAGGGACCCATCATGTGGCATTTATCCCAGAGATAAAAGTATTCAACATATGTAAGTCAATCAACATGATATAAAATTTTAACAAAATGAAGAATAAAAAACATATAATTATCACAAGAAATGAATACAAATTTTTGACAAAATTCAACACATATTTATGATAAGCACTCCAAGAAATGGGCATATAGAGAAACTTCTTCAACATAATAAAAGTCATATACAACAAATTCATAGCAAACATAATTCTCAATGGTGAAAAACTGAAAGCATTTCCTTTAAGATCAGGAATAAGATAAAGATGTCCACTCTCTCCAGTATTATTCAACATAGTTTTGGAAGTCTTAACCATAACAATCATGAAAGAAAAAAGAAATAAAAGGAAACCAAATAGGAAAAGAAGCAAAATTGTGATTGCTTGTAGATGACATGATACTAAACATAGAAAATCATAGGGATGCCACCAGAAAAACACTAGGAAGCATCAATGTATTTGGTACAGTTTCAAGATACAAAATTAACACAAAGAAATCTCTGTGTTCCAAACTAAGAATAAACGATCGAAAAAGAAATAATCTAACTTATCAAAAAATTACCTAGAAATAAACCTACATAAGGAGTCAAAAGACACGTACTCATTAAACTATAAGATACTGATGAAAGAAATTAAAGTTGGTACAAACAAATGGAGAGATATGACATGTTCTTGGATTGGAAAAATCAGTATTATCAAAATGACTATACTATCCAACATAACCTACAGATCCAATGCAATCCTTATCAAATCACCAATGGTATTTTCACAGAATTAGAACAAAAATTTTTACAATTTATACCAAAGCATAAAAGACCCCGAATAGCCAAAGCAATCTTGAGAATGAAAAATGAAACTGTAAGAATGAGACTCTCTGACTCCAGATTATATTACAAACCCACAGTAATCAAAGCAGTATGGTACTGGAACAAAAAAGAAATGTAGATAGTGGAGCAGCATAGAAAGTCCAGAGTGAACCTTTCCACCTATAGTCACCTAATCTGTGACAAAGGAAGCAAGAACATACAACTGCTGCTGCTGCTGCTAAGTCGCTTCAGTAGTGTCCGACTCTGTGTGACCCCATAGACGGCAGCCCACCAGGCTCCCCTGTCCCTGGGATTCTCCAGGCAAGAACACTGGAGTGGGTTGCCATTTCCTTCTCCAATGCATGCAAGTGAAAAGGGAAAGTGAAGTCGATCAGTCATGTCTGACTCAACAATCCCATGAACTGCAGCCTATCAGGCTCCTCCATCCATGGGATTTTCCAGGCAAGAGTACTGGAGTGGGTTGCCATTGCTTTCTCCGGAACATACAACAGGTAAAGCATAATCTCTTTAAAAAGGAATCCTGGGAAAACTGTAGAGTTACATGTAAAAGAATGAAATCAGAACACTCTCTAACACAATACACAAAAATAAACTAAATAAATTAATGACCTAAATGTAGACACTATAAAACTCAGAGGAAAACAGGCAAAACACTCTTTATCATGAATCACAGCAAGATATTTTTTGGTCCACCTTCTAGAGCAATGAAAACAAAACAAAAACAAACAAACAAACAAAACAAATGGGACTCAGTTGAAGTTAAAAGTCTTTGCACCAAAAAGGAAACTATAAACAAGGTGGAAAGACTACCGTTGGAATGGGAGGAAATATTTGGAAACAAAGTGACTGATAAGGGATTAATTTACAAAATATACAAACAGCTAAACAGCTCATGCAGCTCAATATCAAAAAAATAAAAAACAATGGTCAGAAGATCTAAGTAGACACATCTCCAAAGGAGACATACAGATGGATAAGAGGCAAATGAAGTCATTCTCAATATCATTAATTATGAGTGAAATGCAAATAAAATTAAAACAATGTATCACCTCATACTGGTCAGAATTCTGTTGTTCATTCACTCAGTCATGTCCAGCTCTTTGTGACCCCACGGACTGCAGCACACCAGGCTTCCCTGTCCTTCACCATCTCCCAGAGTTTGCTCAAACTCATGTCCATTGAGTCGGTGATGCCATACAACCATCTCATCCTCTGTCGTCTCCCTCTCCTCCTGCCTTCAATCTTTCCCAGCATCAGGATCTTTTCTAATGAGTCAGCTTTTCACATTAGGTGGCCAAAGTATTGGAGTTTCAGCATCAGTCTTTCCAAAGCATATAGACTGGTTTGATCTCCTTGCAGTCCGAAGGACTCTCAAGTGTCTTCCCCAACACCACAGTTCAAACCATCAATTCTTTAGAGATTAGCCTTCTTTATGGTCCAAAAAATCTAAAAACAATACATGCTGAAGAGGGGGTGGACAGAAAAGAACTCTCCTACAATGTTTGTGGGACTGTAAATTGGTATAGCCAATATGGAGAACAGTACAGAGGTGGCTCATAAAACTAAAAACAAAGCTATCATATGATCCAACAATGCCAGTCCTGGGTATATGTCTTGAGAAAACCATAAGTAGAAAAGATACATGCACCTCAATATACACTGCAGCACTATTTACAATCACCAAGATACAGAAGCAACCTAAATGTCCATCACAAAGAAATGGATAAAGATGTATTAGCTACATACAATGGTACTTAAACACTATATTATTTTTGCTGTTTGGTTGCTGAGTTGTGTCTAACTCTTTTGTGACCCTGTG
Organism: Bubalus kerabau; assembly: GCF_029407905.1. NCBI lineage: Eukaryota > Metazoa > Chordata > Mammalia > Artiodactyla > Bovidae > Bubalus > Bubalus kerabau. The sequence continues at coordinate 1,758,728 of NC_073635.1, read as the reverse complement.
GACTATAGCCTGCCAGACTCCTCTGTCCACGGGATTTCTCAGGCAAGAATACTAGAGTGGGTTGCTATTTCCTTCTCCAGGGAAACTCCAACCCAGAAATCAATAACACAGCTTCTGAATTGGCTGGTGGATTCTTTACCACTGAGTCACAAGGGAAGACATATATACAATATTACTCAGGCATGTAAAAGAATGAAACAATGTGATTTGCAATAACATGGATGGTCTAGAGATTGCCATAGTTACTGAAATAAATCAGACAGAGAAAGACAAACATCATATTATATTGTTTATATGTGGAATTTTAAAAAAAAAGTATAAATTAACTTATTTACAAAACATAAATAAAGAATGCAAAAATAAACTTACTGTCACAGGGTTTATGGGGAGGAGGGAGGAATTGGGAGTTTGGGATTGACATATACAGCCTATAATGTATAAAATAGATAGCTAACAAAGATCTACTGCATAGCTCAGAGAACTGAACTCAATAATCTGTAATAGCATAGGTTGGAAAAGAATATGAAATGAGTGGATACATATATACATATATGTATATATGTATAGAAAATTAAAAGAAAGACCTTAACTAGAAACAAGAAAATTAAAAAAGAAAAAAAAAATCTCATTAGTAAAATATATATGTAGTGGGTTAATCACTTATAAAACTAGTATAAAGGCAAATACACAAAAGTAGTAAAATCATCTAAAATAATTAGTTAACAATACACAAATAAATAAATATAAAAATGACATAAGTGGAAAGAGCAAAGTAAAAATATGATATATATATATTTATATATATATATATTTATGTATAAATAATGAAATTTTGCCATTTGTGCCAACATGAGTGGACCTAGATGTTATGTTAATGGAAATAAATCAGAGAAAAAGAAATACCACATGGTTTCACTTACAAGTGCAATCTAAAATCAAAACAAAGAATAATTTTAAGAAAAGCAGAAACAGAATTATAGATATAGAGAACAAAATGGTGATCACTAGAGTGGATTAGGGTCAGAGGTCACATAAAATAGGTGAAAGGGATAAAGAGATGCAAAGTTCCTGTTATAAATAAATCACATGAATATAAGGTACAACACTGTAAATGTAGTTATATTGCAATAAGTGGGCCTCACGCCAGGGAATCACATCCCAAGACTATTGCTTCTGGTGTTCCTACCCCTGTGGTGAGTCACAACCAACACATGTCTCTGCTGGAGACCCTCCAACGATAGCAGTCTTTCCCATCGGGAAGCTTGTGCAAGCCTCTTAGCCTCTTCTACCAGAGGGCATTCAGATGTACAAAGAAGAGCTATAATCAAGCAACCTCAAGAACAAAAATCACAATCACAGAGAGTTAAATATCAAAATGAAAAGGCAGAGGACAATATCCAAGTGAAGGGATAAGATAAAATCCCAGAAAAACAAGTAAATGAAATGGATATAGGCAACCTTCCAGGAAAACAATTTACAATAATGATAATGAAGATGATCTAGGATCTCAGAAAAAGAATGAAGAAGATGAAAGAAATGTTTACCAAAATCTAAAAGAACTAAAGAGCAAAGAAATAGAGAACAACACATTACAAGAAATCAATAGTAGAATAACTGACAAAGAAAAATGAATAAGTGACCTGGAAGACAGAATAGTGGAAATCACTGCAGTAGAACAGAATATGTAAAAAAACAATAATAATTAAAAAAAAAAAGTCAGCCTAAGAGACTTCATGGAGAATGCTAAAAACACCAACATTCACATTATAGGGGTGCCAGAAAAGAGAGAAACACCCCCAAAATATTTGAAGAAATAATAGCTGAAAAATTCCTTAACATGGGAAAGAAAATAGTCAACCAAGTCCAAGATGCTTAGAGAGTTCCAGGCAGGATAAGACCAAGGAGGAGCACACCAAAACACACAGTAATCAAACTGAAAAAAACTAAAGACAAAATATTAAAAACTACAAGGGAAAAATAACAAATAATGTGCAAGGGAACTCCAGTAAGGTTATCAGCTGATATCTCAACAGAGACTCTACAAACCAGAAGGACATAGCATGATATATTGAAAGTGATGAGAGGGAAGAAACTACAACCAAGAGTACTATACCTAGCAAAACTCTCCTTCAGATGATGGAGAGATCAAAAGCTTCCCAGACAAGCAAAAGTTAAGAGAATTCAGCAGCACCAAACCTTTACAACAAATGCTAAAGGAAATTCTCTAGGCAGGAAACACAAAAAAGGGAAAAGATGCACACAAAATAAACCCAAAACAATTAAGAAAATAGTAATAGGATCATGTGCTATGCTATTCTGTGCTATGTTGCTTCAGTCGTGTCAGACTCTGCAACCCTGTGGACTGTAGCCTGCCAGGCTTCTCCGTCTGTGGGATTCTCCAGGCAAGACTACTGGAGTGGGTTGCCATGCCCTCCTCTAGGGGCTCTTCCCAACCCAGAGATCGAATCTGCAGTGCCTGTGGCACCTGCATTGCACACGGATTCTTTACCTCTGAGCCACTGCTGCTGCTGCTGCTGCTAAGTCGCTTCAGTCGTGTCCGACTCTGTGCGACCCCATAGACGGCAGCCCACCAGGCTCCCTGGTCCCTGGGATTCTCCAGGCAAGAACACTGGAGTGGGTTGCCATTTCCTTCTCCAATGCATGAAAGTGAAAAAATAAAATGAAATCGCTCAGTCGTGTCTGACTCCTAGCGACCTCATGGACTGCAGCCCACCAGGCCCCTCCGTCCATGGGATTTTCCAGGCAAGAGTACTGGAGTGGGGTGCCACTGCCTTAGCCTAAATAGTATTATGCTGCTGCTGCTAAGTTGCTTCAGTCGTGTCCAGCTCTGTGCGACCCCATAGATGGCAGCCCACCAGGCTCCTCCGTCCCTGAGATTCTCCAGGCAAAAACACTGGAGTGGGTTGCCATTTCCTTCTCCAATGCATGAAAGTGAAAAGTGAAAATGAAGTTGCTCAGTCGTGTCCTACTCTTTGAGATCCCATGGACTGTAAACTACCAGGCTACATCCATGGAATTTTCCAGGCAAGAGTACTGGAGTGGGTTGCCATTTCCTTCTCCAAATAGTATCATACATATCAGTAATCATAAATGTAAATGGATTAAATGCACCAACCAAAGGACATAGACTGGCTGTGTGGATACAAAAATAAGACTCATATATATGCTATCTACAAGAGACCCACTTCAGACTTGGAGACACTCAAATACCGAGTGAAGGTCTGGAAAAGATATTCCACACAGATGGAAATCAAATGAAAGCTGGAGTAGCAACTCTTATCAGTCAAAATAAATGTAAAAAAAGACTGTTATAAGAGACAAGGACACTACATGCTGATCAAGGGTTCAATTAAGAAGAACATATAAACATTATACATATATATATATATTTATATATAAATATATACTATATATTAAAGGAATATCTGATATTAATGGAATATATACAAATGAAAATTCTTTCTGGCAGATCATCCAGATAGAAAATTAATTAGGACTAAGAGGCCTTAAGTGACACTTTAGACAAGATGGACTTAATTAATATTTATAGAGAATTTCATCAAAAAGCAACAGACTATACATTCTTATCAAATTCATATGGAATATTCTCTAGGATTGAACACATGCTGGGACAGAAGGTGAGTTTTGGTAGCTTTAATAAAATTGAAATTTTATCAAGCATCTTTTCTGATCACAATACTATGAAATTAGACATAAACTACAAGAAAAAAAAAAAAAACTAGAAAAAATGCAAACACATGGTGGCTAAACAATATGCTGCTAAACAACCAATGGATTACTGATGATATTGAAGAGGGAAGAAAAAAATCCCAAGAGACAGATGAAAATGAAAGCACAATGACACAAAGCCTAAGTAAGGTATGCAGCAAAAACATTTCTAAGAGGGAAATTTATAGCAATACAGTGTTACTCAAGAAATAAGAATAATCTCAAACAAACAGTCTAAACTTACAACTAAAACAACTAGAGAAAGAAGAACAAACAAAACCTAAAATTAGTATAAAGAAATAAATCAAAGGTCAGAGAAGAAATAAATGAAATAGAAACAAATAAAACAATTGCAAAGATGAATGAAACTAAAAGCTTATTATTTGAAAAGATAAACAAAATTGATAAACCTTTAGACAGACTCTTCAAGCAAAGAGGAGTGAAATCAACACAATTAAAAATGAAAAAGTAGAAGTTACAAATGATTTCAAAGGAATACAAAGAAACATAAAAGATTACTGTGAGCCAATAAAATGGCACTCAGGAAGAAAAGGGCAAGTTCTTTTGCCCTTAAGTTACAGTCTCACAAAACTGAACCAGGAAGAAACAGAAAATATGAACAGTACAATCACAAGCACTAAATTTGAAACTGTGATTTTAGAACTCCCAAAAAACAAAAGTTAAGGGCCTGATGGCTTCACAGGTGAATTCTTCAAGCATTTAGATACGTGTTTACACCCATCTTTCTGAAACTGTTCCCAAAAAGTTGCAGAGGAATAAAAACCTGCAAACTCATTCTATGAGGCCACCATCACCCTGATACCAAAATCAGACAACTATACCACATAAAATAAAATTACAGACCAATACCCCGGATGACCATAGATATAAAAATCATCAACAAAATATCAGCAATCCAAGTTCAACAATACATTAAAAAAATCATTCACCATGACCAACTGGGGTTTATCCCAAAGATGCAAGAGTTTTTCAATATCAATAAATCAATCCACATGATGCACCACATCAGCAAAGTGAAGAATAAAAACCATATGATTACCTAAATAGATACAGAAGAAGCTTTTGACAAAATTCAACAATTTTTAATAAAAATTCTCCTGAAAGTGGACTTAGAGGGAACATATCTTAACATAATAAAGGCCACAATGACAAACCTATAGCTAAAATCACACTCAATGGTGAGAAACTGAAAGCATTTCCTATAATATCAGGCACAAGCAAGGATAGCCACTCTCACTATTTTTATTCAACATAGTTTTGGAACTCCTAGCTACAACAATCAGAAGAAACAAAAGTAAAAGGAATCCAAATTGGAAGAAGAGAATTTAAACTGTCACTATTTGCAGATGACATGATGTTAAATTTATGATCCTAAAGATGCTACCAGAAAAATACTTGTTCTCATCGGTGAATTTTGTAAAGTTACAGGTTATAAAATAAATACAGATAAATCTTTTGAATTTCTATACACTAACAATGAAAGATCAGAAGTAGAAATTTAAGAAGCAATTTAATTTACTATCATATCAAAAAGAAGAAAATACCTAGGAATAAACTTATGTAAGGAGACCAAAGACCTGTACTCCAACACTATAAGACACTGATGAAAGAAATTGAGGAAGATACAAACAGATGGAAACATATACTATGTTTATGGAATGGAGGAATCAATATGTTCAAAATGACTATACTAGCCAAGTCAATCTACAGATTCAAGACATTCCCTATCAAGTTGCCAATGGAATTTTTCACAGAACTAGAACAAAAAAAAATCTTAAAATTTGTATGGAGACACAAAAGACCAGAATAGCCAAAGCAATCTTGAGAAAGAAAGAGGACCAGGAGGAATCAGGCTCCCTGGCTTCAGATTATACTACAAAGCTACAGTCATCAAAACAGTATGGAACTGGCACAAAATAGAAATATGGATCAATGGAACAGGATAGAAAACCCAGAAAGAAACCCAGGCACCTATGGAAAGCTAATCTACAACAAAGGAGGCAAGACTACCCAGTATTGGAAAGACAGTTTCCTTAACAAATGGCACTGGGCAAATTGGATAGCTACATGTAAAAAAAAATGAAATTAGATTGTTCTTTAACAACATACACAAAATTAGCACAAAAATAATTAAAACTATAGAAGACTGGAAACTATAAAATTCCTACAAAAAATATAGGCAGGGTATTCTCTGACATAAATTACTGCAGTATCATTTTCAATCCATCTTCTAGAATAATGGTGGGGTGGGGGAAGCACAAAAATAAACAGACCCTACTTTAGCAAAAAACTTTTGCACAGCAAAGGAAACAATAAATGAAACAAAAGACAATGCACAGATTGGGAGGAAATACTTTCAAATAGTGTAACCAAAAAAAGATTAAGCTCAACAATTTATGAACAGTTTTTGACGCTTAATAGCAACAAAACAACAAACCAATAAAAAAAATTGACAGAAGATGTAAAGAGACAGTACTAAAAAAAAATACAGATAAACTTATGAACTATCACTAAATATTCAGTTCAGTTCAGTCGCTTAGTCGTGTCCGACTCTTTGTGATGCCATGAATCGCAGCACTCCAGGCCTCCCTGTCCATCACCAACTCCCGGAGTTCACTCAGACTCACATCCGTCGAGTCAGTGATGCCATCCAGCCATCTCATCCTCTGTCGTCCCCTTCTCCTTCTGCCCCCAATCCCTCCCAGCATCAGAGTCTTTTCCAATGAGTCAATTCTTTGCATGAGATGGCCAAAGTACTGGAGTTTCAGCTCTAGCATCATTCCCTCCAAAGAAATCCCAGGGCTGATCTCCTTCAGAATGGACTTGCTGGATCTTCTTGCAGTCCAAGGTCTCTCAAGAGTCTTCTTCAACACCACAGTTCAAAAGCATCAATTCTTCAGGCGCTCAGCCTTCTTCACAGTCCAACTCTCAAATCCATACATGCCACTGGAAAAACCATAGCCTTGACTAGACAGACCTCTGTTGGCAAAGTAATGTCTCTGCTTTTCAATATCCTATCCAAGGAGTAAGAGTCTTTTAATTTAATGGCTTTCCTTTCAATGAATAAGCATCTTTTAATTTCATGGCTGCAGTCACCATCTGCAGTGATTTTGGAGCCCCCCAAAAATAAAGCCTGACACTGTTTCCACTGTTTTGCCATCTATTTGCCATGAAGTGATGGGACCAGATTCCATGATCTTTGTTTTCTGAATGTTGAACTTTAAGCCAACTTTTTCACTCTCCACTTTCACTTTCATCAAAAGGCTTTTAGTTCCTCTTCACATTCTGCCATAAGGGTGGTGTCATCTGCATATCGGAGGTTATTGATATTTCTCCTGGCAATCTTGATTCCAGCTTGTGCTTCTTCCAGCCCAGCATTTCTCATGATGTACTCTGTATATAAGTTAAATAAGCAGGGTGACAATATACAACCTTGACATACTCTTTTTCCTATTTGGAATCACTCCGTTGTTACATGTCCAGTTCTAACTTTTGTTTTCTGACCTGCATATAGGTTTTTCAAGAGGCAGATCAGGTGGTCTGGTATTCCCATCTCTTGAAGAATTTTCCACAGTTTATTGTGACCCACACAGTCAAAGGCTTTGGCATAGTCAATAAATAAGAAACAGATGTTTTTTCTGGAACTGTCTTGCTTTTCTGATGATCCAGCAGATGTTGGCAATTTGATCTCTGGTTCCTCTGCCTTTTCTAAAACCAGCTTGAACATTTGGAAGTTCACGGTTCACGTATTGCTGAAGCCTGGCTTGGAGAATTTTGAGCATTACTTTACTAGCGTGTGAATAGAGTGCAATTGTATGGTACTGTGAGCATTCTTTGGCATTGCCTTTCTTTGGGATTGGAATGAAAACTGACCTTTTCCAGGCCTGTGGCCACTGCTGAGTTTTCCAAATTTGCTTGCATATTGAGTGCAGCACTTTCACAGCATCATCTTTCAGCACTTGAAATAGCTCAACTGGAATTCCATCACCTCCACTAGCTTTGTTCATAGTGATGCTTTCCAAGGCACACTTGACTTCACATTCCATGATGTCTGGCTCTAGGTGAGTGATCACACCATAGTGATTATCTTGGTTGTGAAGATCATTTTTGTACAGTTCTTCTGTGTATTCTTGCCACCTCTTCTTAATATCTTCTGTTTCTGTTAGGTCCATACCATTTCTGTCCTTTATCGAGCCCATCTTTGCATGAAATGTTCCCTTGGTATCTCTAATTTTTTGGAAGAGATCTCTAATCTTTCCCATTCTGTTGTTTTCCTCTATTTCTTTGCATTGATAGCTGAGGAAGGCTTTCTTATCTCTTCTCGCTATTCTCTGGAACTCTGCATTCAGATGCCAGAACCTCCATCCATAGTTCATCAGGCACTCTATCTATCAGATCTAGGCCCTTAAATCTATTTCTCACTTCCACTGTATAATCATAAGGGATTTGATTTAGGTCATACCTGAATGGTCTAGTGGTTTTCCCTACTTTCTTGAATTTAAGTCTGAATTTTACAACAAGAAGTTCATGATCTGAGCCATAGTCAGCTCCTGGTCTTGTTTTTGTTGACTGTATAGAGCTTCTCCGTCTTTGGCCACAAAGAATATAATCAATCTGATTTCAGTGTTGACCATCTGGTGATGTCCATGTGTAGAGTATTCCCTTGTCTTGTTCGAAGAGGGTGTTTGCTATGACCAGTGCATTTTCTTGGCAAAACTCTATTAGTCTTTGCCCTGCTTCATTCCATATTCCAAAGCAAAATTTGCCTGTTACTCCAGGTGTTTTTTGACTTCCTACTTTTACATTCCAGTCCCCTGTAATGAAAAGGACATCTTTTTTGGGTGTTAGTTCTAAAAGGTCTTGTAGGTCTTCATAGAACCGTTCAACTTCAGCTTCTTCAGAATTACTGGTTGGGGCATAAACTTGGATTACTGTGATATTTAATGGTTTGCTTTGGAAATGAACAGAGATCATTCTGTTGTTTTTGAGATTTCATCCAAGTACTGCATTTCGGACTCTTTTGTTGATCATGATGGCTACTCCATTTCTTCTGAGGAATTCCTGCCTGCAGTAGTAGATATAATCGTCATCTGAGTGAAATTCCCCCATTCCAGTCCATTTTAGTTTGCTGATTCCTAGAATGTCAACATTTACTCTTGCAATCTCCTGTTTGACCATTTCTAGTCAAGGCTATGGTTTTTCCTGTGGTCATGTATGGATGTGAAAGTTGGACGGTGAAGAAGGCTGAGCACTAGAGAATTGATGCTTTTGAACTGTGGTGTTGGAGAAGACTCTTGAGAGTCCCTTGGACTGCAAGGAGATCCAACCAGTCCATTCTGAAGCAGATCAGCCCTGGGATTTCTTTGGTAGGAATGATGCTAAAGCTGAAACTCCAGTACTTTGGCCATCTCATGCGAAGAGTTGACTCATTGGAAAAGCCTCTGATGCTGGGAGGGATTGGGGGCAGGAGGAGAAGGGGAAGACAGAGGATGAGATGGCTGGATGGCATCACTGACTCAATGGATGTGAGTCTGAGTGAACTCCGGGAGCTGGTGATGGACAGGGAGGCCTGGCGTGCTGCGATTCATGGGGTCTCAAAGAGTCGGACACGACTGAGAGACTGAACTGAACTGAACTGAACTGAACTGAATTTGCCTTGATTCATGGACCTGACATTCCAGGTTCCTATGCAATATTGCTCTTTACAGCATTGAACCTTGCTTCTATCACCAGTCACATCCACAACTGGGTATTGTTTTTGCTTTGGTTTCGTCCCTTCATTATTTCTGGAGTTATTTCTCCAGTGATCTCCAGTAGCACATTGGGCACCTACTGACCTGGGGAGTTCCTCTTTCAGTATCCTATCATGGGGTTCTCAAGGCAAGAATACTGAAGTGGCTTGTCATTCCCTTCTCCAGTGGACTACATTGTGTCAGACTGCTCCACCATGCCCACCTGTCTTGGGTTGCCCCACAGGGTATGACTTAGTTTCATTGAGTTAGACAAGGCTGTAGTCCTAGTGTGATTAAATTGACTAGTTTTCTGTGATTATGGTTTCACTGTGTCTGCCCTCTGATGTCCTCTTGCAACACCTATCATCTTACTTGGGTTTCTCTTACCCTGGACGTGGGGTATCTCTTCATGGCTGTTCCAGAAAAGCACAGCTGCTGCTACTTATCTTGGACCAGGAGTATCTCCTCACCACTGCCCCTCTCGACCCTTAATGTGGAATAGCTCCTCTAGGCCCTCCTGTGCCCAAGCAGCCACCGCTCCTTGGACGTGGGGTTGCTCCTCCCAGCCACCGTCCCTGGCCTCGGGCATGGAGCAGCTCCTCCTGGCCACCATCCCTGACCTCGGACATGGGGTAGCTCCTCTCAGTGGCCACCTCTGACCTGGGACGTGGGGTAGCTCCTCCTGGCTGACGCCTCTGACCTCAGACATGGGGTACCTCCTCTCGGCCACACTCTGTGCGCTGTTGCACTAATTATTAGATAAATGCAAATCAAAACTAAAATGACATGCCACCTCACAACAGCCAGAATGGCAATCATCAAAAATCCCACAACCAATAAATTCTGGAGAAGATGTGGGGAGAAGGGAACCCTCTTGCACTGTAGGTGAGAATGTAAATTGATTAGCCACTATGGAGAATAGTATGGTGATTCCTTAAAAAAACTAGGATTAAAATTACCATATTACCCAGCAATCCCTCGACTAGGCATATACCCTGAGAAAACATTGCCACATGAACCCAAAGGTTCATAGCAGTACTATTACAATAGTTAGGACATGGAAGAAACCTAAATGACCATTGACAGATGAATGAATAAAGAAGATGTGGTACATACATACAATTGAATATTACTCAGCCATAAAAAAAGAACAAATTTGAGTCAATTCTAGTGAGGTGGATGAATCTAGAACCTGTTATACAACGTGAAGTAAGAAAAACAAAAATATATATCATATGTCAATGCATATATATGGAATCTAACAGACCTACCAGAAGCAGAAGAGATTAAGAATACACAAAGAACTATAAAAAATGGTTTTAATGACCCATATAACAATGATCAAACCAGTCAATCCTAAAGAAAATCCATTCTGAACATTCATTGGAAGGACTGATGCTGAAGATGAAGCTCCAATACTTTGGCCATCTGATGTGAAGAACTGACTCCATGGAAAAGACCTTAATGCTAGGAAAGATTGAAGGCAGGAGGAGAAAGGGATGACAGAGGATGAGATGGTTGGATGGCATCACTGACTAAATGGACACGAGGTTGAGCAAGCTCCAGGCCTTGGTGATGGACAGGGAAGCCTGGTGCCCTGCAGTCCATGGGGTCACAAAGACTCAGGCATTCAGTTCAGTCTCTCAGTTGGGTCTGACTCTTTGAAACCCCATGAACCACAGCACGCCAGGCCTCCCTGTCCATCACCAACTCCCAGAGTCCACCCAAACCCATGTCCATTGAGTTGGTGATGCCATCCAACCATCTTATCCTCTGTCGTCCCCTTCTCCCCCTGCCCCCAATCTCTCCTAGAATCAGGGTCTTTTCCAATGAGTCAACTCTTCGCATGAGGTAGCCAAAGTACTGGAGTTTCAGCTTTAGCATCAGTCCTTCCAGTGAACACCCAGGACTGATCTCCTTTAGGATGAACTGGTTGGATCTCCTTGCAGTCCAAGGGACTGTCAGGAGTCTTCTCCAACACCACAGTTCAAAAGCATCAATTCTTCGACCCTCAGCTTTCTTTATAGCCCAATTCTCATATCTATACATGACCACTGGAAAAGCCTTAGCCTTGACTAGACGGAACTTTTTGGACAAAGTAATGTCTCTGCTTTTTAATATGCTATCTAGGTTGGTCATAACTTTCCTTCCAAGGAGTAAGCGTCTTTTAATTTAATGGCTGCAGTCACCATCTGCAGTGATTTTGGAGCCCAGAAAAATAAAGTTAGTCACTGTTTCCACTGTTTCCCATCTATTTGTCATGAAGTGATGGGACCAATTGCCGTGATCTTCATTGTTTGAATGTTGAGCTTTAAGCCAAATTTTTCACTCTCCTCTTTCACTCTCATCAAGAGACTTTATTTTTTTCTTCACTTTCTGCCATAAGGGTAGTGTCATCTGCATATCTGAGGTTATTGATGTTTCTCCTGGCAATCTTGATGCCAGCTTGTGCTTCTTCCAGCCCAGCGTTTCTCATGATGTACTCTGCATATAAGTTAAATAAGCAGGGTGACAATATACAGCCTTGACGTACTCCTTTTCCTATTTGGAACCAGTCTGTTGTTCCATGTCCAGTTCTAACTGATGCTTCCTGACTTGCATACAGGTTTCTCAAGAGGCAGGTCAGGTGGTCTGGTATTCCCATGTCTTTCAGAATTTTCCACAGTTTATTGTGATCCACACAGTGAAAGGCCTTGACATAGTCAATACAGCAGACATAGATGTTTTTCTGGAACTCTCTTAGACTCGGACATTACTGAGCTACTAAACTGAACTGATAGCAACCATAGTGGAGTCACTCACCTGTAGCCAGACATCCTGGAGTGTGAAGTCAAGTGGGACACAGGAAGCATTACTATGAACAAGGGTAGTGGAGGTGATGAAATTCCAGCTGAACTATTTAAAATTCTAAATGATGATGCTATCAAATTGCTACACTCAGTATGTCAGTCAATTTGGAAAATGTAGCAGTGGCCACAAGACTGGAAAATATGTTTTCTATTGTAATTACAAAGAAAAGCAATGCCAAAGAATGTTCAAAGTACTATACATTGTGCTTATTTCACATGCTAGCAAGGCAGTGTTCAAAATCTTTCTAGTAGTACATGAACAGAAAACTTCTAGATCTACAATCTGGGATTAGAAAAGACAGAGGAACCAGAGATCAAATTGCCAACAATCTTGGATCATAGAGAAAGCAAAGGAATTCCAGAAAAAAATAAAACAAAAACATCTATTTCTGTTTCATTGACTATGCCAAAGCCTTTGACTGTGTGGGTCACAACAAACTATGGAAAATTTCTAAAAAGGTGGAATACCAGACCACCTCCTTTGCCTCCTGAGAAACCTGTATGCAGGTTGTGAAGCAATGATTACAACTGTACAAGGAACAATGGATTGGTTCAAAATGGGGAAAATAATGTGATAAGGCTGCATATTGTCATCCTATTTATTTAACTTATATGCAGAGTACATCATTCAAAATGGCAGGCTGGATGAATCACACACTGGAATCGAGATTACTCAGAGAAATATTGACAGTCCCAGATATGCAGATGATACCTTTCTAATGGCAAGAAGTGAAGAGGAACTAAAGAGCCTCCTGAAGATTCTGAAAGAGGAGAGTTAAAAGCTGGCTTAAAATTCAACGTTCAAAACACTAAGATCATGGCATCCAGTCCTATTACTTTGTGGCAAATAGAAGGGGAAAAAATGGAACCAGTGGACAGATTTTATTTTCTTGGGCTCTAAAATCACTGGGGATGGTGACTATAGCCATAAAATTTAAAGATGCTTACTTCTTGAAAGGAAAGCTATGACAAGCCTAAATAGCTTATTAAAAAGCAGAGACATCACTTTGCCAACAAAAGCCATATAGTCTAAGCTGTGGTTTTTCTAGAAGTCATGTGCAGATGTGAGAGTCAGAACATAAACAAAGTTGAGTGCTGAAGAACTGATGCTTTTGAATTGTGGTGCTAGAGAAGACTCTTGAGAGTCCTGTGGACAGCATGGAGATCAAAGCAGTCAATCCTAAAGGAAATTAACCCTGAATATTCATTGGAAGGACTGATACTGAAGCTGTTCCAATATTTTGGCCACCTGATGCAAAGAGCCAACTCATTTTAAAAGACCCTGATGCTGGGAAAATTTGAAGGCAGGAGGAGAATGGGAAGAAGAGGATGAGATGGTTAAATAGTATCACCAACTCAAGGGATAAATTTGAACACAGCTGGGGATATAGTCAAGGGCAGGAGAGCCTGGTGTGCTGCAGTCATTGTGGTTGCAAAGAGTCAGACACAACAACTGAACAACAATAGCAAAATGAAATCTAGAAAAATGGCATTGATGAACCTGGTTGCTGGGAAGCAATGGGGACATAAATATAGAGAATGGACTTGTGGACACAGTGGAGGAAGGAAAGAGTAGTACATACAGATAAAGTAGCATCAATATGTATACTCTACCAAGTGTAAAATAGATAGCTGCTCAGAAGTTGCTATATAACATAAGAAGTCCCACTTTGTGCTCTGAGATGACCTAGAGTGATGGGACGTGGGTATTAGAGGAAGGCTCAAGAGGTAGGTGATAAATGCATAATTATGGCTGATTTGCATTGTGTATGGCAGAAACCAACACAGCATTGTAAAACAATTTTTTTTGCAATTAAAAAATAAGTTAAAAAATAAGCTATAAATGGAGTTACCATATAACCTTGCAGTCCCACTTCTGGGCATATATCCAGAGAAAAACATGATGAAAAAAGATACATTCATCTCAATGTTCATTGCAGCACTGTTTAAAATAGCCAAGGCCACCTAAATGTCTATCAACAGAGGAATTGATAAAGATAATGTGTTAACATATATACAGTGCAATGTTACTCAACTGTTAAAAATAATTAAATAATGTAGTTTTCAGCTACTTGGATGGACCCAGAAACTGTCATGCTGAGTGAAATAAGTTAGAGAAGGAGAAATATTGTATGACATCCCTTATATGGGAAATCTAAAAAGAAATCATACAAATGAACTTAGCAAACTGAAAGAGACTCATAGTCTTACAGAACAAAATAAACAAACTTACTGTTGCCATAGTGAAGGATGGTAGGGATAATTAGGGAGTTTGGGACGGATGTGTACACAATGCTATATTTAAAATGCAAAACCAACAAGGACCTACTGTATAGCCCATGGAACTCTGCTCAATGTTATGTGATAGCCTGCATGGGCGGAGAAGGCAATGGCACCCCACTCCAGTACTCTTGCCTGGAAAATCCCATAGATGGAGGAAGCTGGTGGGCTGCAGTCCATTGGGTCACTAAGAGTCAGACACGACTGAGCAACTTCACTTTCACTTTTCACTTTCATGCACTGGAGAAGGAAATGGCAACCCACTCCAGTGTTCTTGCTTGGAGAATCCCAGGGACAGGGGAGCCTGGTGGGCTGCCATCTATGGGGTCGCACAGAGTCAGACACGACTGAAGCGACTTAGCAGCATCATCAGCAGCAGCCTGCATGGGAAGGGAGTTTGAGGGAGAATTGAAACATATATATCTATGGCTAACTCCCTTTGCAAGAAGCACAAGCTGGAACCAAGATTGCTGGGAGAAATATCAATAAACTCAGATATAAAGATGACACCACCCTTATGGCAGAAAGTGAAGAGGAACTAAAAAGCCTCTTGATGAAAGTGAAAGAGGAGAGTGAAAAAGTTGGCTTAAAGGTCACCATTCAGAAAATGAAGATCATGGCATCTGGTCCCATCATTTCATGGCAAATAGATGGGGAAACAGTGGAAACAGTGTCAGACTTTATTTTGGGGGGCTCCAAAATCACTGCAGATGGTGACTGTAGCCATGAAATTAAAAGACACTTACTCCTTGGAAGGAAAGTTATGACCAACCTAGATAGCATATTGAAAAGCAGAGGTATTACTTTGCCAACAAAGGTCCCTCTAGTCAAGGGTATGGTTTTTCCAGTGATCATGTATGGATGTGAGAGTTGGACTGTGAAGAAAGTTGAGCACCGAAGAATTGATGCTTTTGAACTGTGGTGTTGGAGAAGATTCTTGAGAGTCCCTTGGAGACTGCAAGGAGGTCCAACCAGTCCATCCTAAAGGAGATCAGTCCTGGGTGTTCATTGGAAGGACTGATGCTAAAGCTGAAACTCCAATACTTTGGCCACCTCATGAGAAGAGTTGACTCATTGGAAAAGACCCTGATTCTGGGAGGGATTGGGGGCAGGAGGAGAAGGGGACGACAGAGGATGAGATGGCTGGATGGCATCACCGACTTGATGGACCTGAGTTTGAGTGAACTCCGGGAGTTGGTGATGGACAGGGAGGCTTGGCGTGCTGTGATTCATGGGGTCGCAAAGAGTCGGACACGACTGAGAGACTGAACTGAACTGAACTGAACTCCCTTCGATGTTCACCTGAAACTATCACAGCATTGTTTGTTAATCAGCTATACCTCAAAACAAAATAAAAATTAAAAAGATTGCAATCACCTTCTATGGTGACAGATGGTTGTTAGATTTATGTGGTGATCAATTTGCAATATGTAGAAATGTTGTACACGTGTGTGTGTTCAGTTGCTCAGTTGTGTCTGACTCTTTGTGACACCCCTGGACTGTAGCCTGTCAGGCCCCTCTGTCTGAAATTGTCCAGTCCAGAATACTGGAGTGGGCTGCCATTTCCTCCTCCAGGATATCTTCTTGACCCAGGGATCATATCTGGATCTCCTTGCTTCTGCATTGGCAGGTGGATTCTTTACCACTAATCCATCTGGGAAGCCCATGTTGTACTCTGAAAGTGAAAGTTAGTCATACAGTAGTGTCTATCTTTTTGGGATCCCGTGGACTGTAGCCTGCCAGGCTCCTCTGTCCATGGAATTCTCCAGGCAAGAGTACTGGAATGGGTTGCCATTTCCTTCCCGATGTTGTACATTAGAAACTAATATATTATTATACATGTTCAGTTCAGTTCGATTGGTCAGAAGTGTCCGACTCTTTGCGATCCCATGTACTGCAGCACGCCAGGCTTGCCTGTCCATCACCAACTCCTGGAGCTTGCTCAAACTCATGTCCATTGAGTTAGTGATGCCATCCAAACATCTCATCTTCTATGTCCCCTTATTTTTCTGCCTTCAGTCTTTCCCAGTATCAGCATATTTTCTAATGAGTCAGTCCTTCACATCAGGTAGCAAAAGTATTGGAGCTTCAGCTTCATCATCAATCCTTCCAATGAATATTCGGGACTGATTTCCTTTAGGACTGACTGTTTATTATATGTGTACTATGTTTTCACAAAAATTAGAAATGAATAAAAATAAGTTATGACATTACTTTATAAATCTCATCCTCTTTCTTACTGTTTTTAAGACTAATTTTGGAACTCTAGAAATATCTCATTCAGTCCTTCTGACTGTTGCATGGTAGTTTAAACTTCCACCATATTTTTATCTCCATTTCATAATAATGGAAAATGAGATGCTTTTCCTTCACTAACACTTTTTGGACAGTCCCTACATATGTTTTGTGGTGTATCTCTGTTTCTGTATCCAGGACTGGAATTGATTATAGGTCACAGGTCTTAGTTCACACTGTATACACATACTGAATTTCACTAAATGTTTTGATTTCTGTCTTCAGTAACTACAATAGTTTGTTCTCCCATTCTCTCAGTTCATGAGAGTTCCAGTTTTCCTATATCATTACAAGCGCTTGATGTTACCTGAATTATTTTTCAATCTGAAGAATGTAAGTGAAAGTGAAGTCACTCAGTCGACTCTTTGCGACCCCATGGACTGTAGCCTACCAGGCTCCTTGTCCATGACATTTTCCAGGCAAGAGTACAGTAGTGGGCTGCCATTTCCTTCTCCAGGGGATCTCCCCTACCCAGGGATCGAACCCGGGTCTCCCACATTGTAGGCATACACTTTACCACATGAGCCACCAGCTAAGAATGTAAAGTAGTATGTTATCTTACTTAACATTTCTTAATTACTATTGGAGTTAAACATTTATTGATTTGTTTTCATTTTTATTCATTTCCTACTGAGCTGCTTGTCTTTTTTTGTTTGTTTGTTTGTTTTTTTGCTGATTACCAGAAATTCCTTGTGGCTTTGTATATTACTCAGAGGATATATACTTTATGACGAGCCTCCCAATCTCTCCTCAAGATCAACTCAAAGTGATGTAAGTTACTAACTAACTTTGTTTTGCTCTAATATAGTAATTCTATTGAACATTTTATTTCTCCACATATTTTTTAAAGCTTCTCTTTGGCTCACACTAGTCTGTAGCAGAGTTTTCTTTGTCATAATTATCTTTTCCCACATGTGCCATGGAATATATATTCTTTTGGTGAGGGGGAGTAAGTCACTCTAAACTTAGCACTGAAAAGCCAAGTTCTAAATGTTCATATTTTTAAAATAGTTCTTTACAAGGGCATTAATGCAAAGAGAAAAAATGAAAAAGGAGGATCTACTCTGCTCTAAAGTCCTTATCTTATTGTACTTTCCCCAATATCTTACTAGAATAAAACAGTCCTAACATGTCAATTACAATCATGTAATTGACATCATGTCAATTACAATCTTCTGGGCTTCCCTGATGGATCTGATGGTAAAGAATCTGCCTACAATGCTGGAGATCTGGGTTCGATCCCTGGGTCAGGGAGATCCCCTGGAGGAAGGAATGGCTATTCAGTATTCTTGCCTGAAAAATTCCATGGACAGGAGAGCCCGGTGAGCTCCAGTACATGTGATCACAAAGAGTTGAACTTAACTGAGTGATTAACAAACATTCTTGCTAATTTAATTTACCAAAAATCTCCCCAAACAGTTTTTAGTTTATTTGCCTAAATGTACTAGGCTTCATCTCCATCTGGCATCGCTGCCACCTGTGAAGTATGTATTTCTAGTATGATGGCTTCAAAGTCATGTACTTTGCAGTTGGAGTTCCAGGTGACCTCCATAGAAGACTTGACATGTGTGTTTTCCCCTTTTCTTCCATAGATAATTTGGAACTACTCAACAGAGAGCTTCTGGTTCTTATGATGCTTCAGCTGAGGGGAAAATAAAGTCCAGAATTTCAATTTTTTTTTTTTTTTTTTAGGTTTTGCTTCTAGTATATTTGAAAATGTGATCTTTTCACAATACAGCTTTCTTTGCTTTTGGTTTTATATCCTGTACTTTATATATTAATGTTCCACAAATGGTCTTAAATTAATTAAAATTCTTGAAAACAGAAAGCATTTTTAATGACTCTCACATATTAGTATAAACCATATGAAATATCTTACACATTACATGCATCATATGAAATTGCTGTTTTGGACTCAAATATGTTCAAACACAAGCAATTCCATTCTATGTGTCTCCATTTGTAAAATAAAACACATTATTTTGAATATATATTGATTGGGGGCTTGAATGGCTTACTGATATGTATATACATAGTAAATTATGCATAAGTACTTACTTGATACCAGGTTTTTTATTCAAATGGCGAATAGGAGCACCTCAACAAAACTGCAGTTAGAATTAATTAGTAGAACTATTTAAAGCAGCCTAAACTGAATTTATAAGCATGGAATGTTGAGGTGCTTAGTTGTACATAACTA
This sequence comes from Bubalus kerabau, assembly GCF_029407905.1. Taxonomy (NCBI): domain Eukaryota; kingdom Metazoa; phylum Chordata; class Mammalia; order Artiodactyla; family Bovidae; genus Bubalus; species Bubalus kerabau. The sequence goes on along the minus strand of NC_073635.1, from coordinate 1,739,601 downwards.
TTAATTTATGTTATTTTAAGATAAATAACATATGATATGTTGAAAGAGAGAGAGACAGTTTCTTCCATTATGGCATATGAGAAAATACAGCTAACTCTTTAATAAAGTAATTAGCCTCAAATTAAAATAAATAAATTTATATTAAAAAATAAAATAGAATTTATATTTAAATTATACTCTTCTTTTGAAGAACCTTTTCCAATAAAGACAACTGATTTTTAATTACTATTTGCAAAAATCTATCTCAATGCTTGGCATTCTAGATATAAAGCAGCTCAATTGGAGGATTAATTCCAAGTTAATGAGCTCATTTTCTTTTCCTAACTTGCAGAAAAGAGCAATAAATAAGAGCTCTATAATAGAAATGGGACAAACTGTGCAGTCCATAGAATTTTAGAATTGCGAGGCAACTTCAAAGATTTTCTAGGTCATTTCTCCCATTCCTCAGACTAGAAAACTGAAGTTTAATTAACTGTTAAGTTTGGTGCAGTAGGAGCAGTGTGTGTGCTAAATTGCTTCAGTTTTGTCTGACTCTTTGCGACCCTATGGACAGTAGTCTGTCAGGTTTCTCTGTCCACTGGATTCTCCAAACAGGAACACTGGAGTGGGTTGCCCATGTTCTCCTCCAGAGGATCTTCCTGACCTGAGGACTGAACCTGCATCTCCTGCATCTCCTGAATTGCAGGTGGATAGTTTACTGCTGAGCCACCAGGGAGGCCCAGTCGGAGCAGATTGGAGTCAGTTAGCCAGGATACTCAATTTCCTAATGTTCCTGTTATTAATGAGATTATAATTCCCACTTTATTTTGCATTGTTTAAATGATTTCTCTTTGAATGAAGAACATGAACTGGAAGTAGGCATCTTCCAGATGCCTTATTTCAAAGCCTTTGTTATTTTCCTCCTCACTGGTTACAAAAACAGCACACTATCTATTCCTGTTGGTTCCAATCTTGTCCTACTTCAACTGATTTTCTATATTACCAAAGGAATAACATTATCAAGACACAGATTTTTCAATTATTTCCCAATTTAAACATTTTCAGTGACTTTCAGGAAAAAAAAAGGCTCCTTAGCGTGACACCAGTTGTTTTTGAATGGATATCTGCCCTCCGCTGTCATCAGTGCTTGATGCTTCCCCCTTAGACTGACAGTTCACAAGTCTGGCAACCTCTTCTACACCTCAGTGCTTTTGCAAAGGCTATCACCTCTGTTGCATTGTTGTACCTCATTTTCATTAACACCATTCTCTTCCCTCAAGGCTATTTTCCTGGCAAGGGCAAGTCTGAACTAAAACACTCTGTCACAATATTACTTCTTCCATAAGGCCTCCCCCAAGCAGTCCTCCACTTTGCTTTCCAAGCACCCTGGGTTTCCCTTGACCCCAGTATTTGTGATATTTATTATAATTCTTCACTACTGACTATCTCTTTCAGAGCTGGGATGTCTTTCACAACTGATTCCAGTAATTGCTACAATGTTTTGTCAGCTCTCAGACAGCTCTCACCACTTGCCATCAAGGATATTACACTTAACTTTCAGACCCCTTATTTGCATAAACAATAGAGAGAAGCCTTAGGCATGCATTCACATGTCACATGCTTTAGTGAAAGTTGAAAAAGTAATCTTTGTATTTTTTAAAGGAATTCTGCACTCTCAATTTTATATACCTCAGGCTCAACAAAACCTGGAACAACTGGTGAAATACTCAGTAAATATCTATGGAATGATTAAATAAATATTCTTTCAACAATGTGTTATCTCCATTTTTCAACAGTGTGTAGCTTTATGTTAGTTTATTTTTAGATTTGTTGTCTCATCTCATAAAAGAACTATACTTAGTTTCTGTCATATTCCAGGCAAATTATTGAGAGGGTAACAGGCAGGAAGGCCAGGGGTCTCCAAACGGAGGAAATAGCCTGCAAGTGTCAGACATTTTTATCTCTCTTAAGCGGCAGGAGGAAACAAACTAGCGATATTTTTTCCCTCCTCTATACAAATTTAAAAGGAAGGAGGTTTCTCTTAAAATGCTGTGTTGCCATAATGACACCTGGTTTCACCTGAAGTTAACTTCTCAAACCTAGAGATAACCAATGCCTTTTTCTTATGGAAATGTTTGTCTTAAGCTATGCTAATGTACTATGCATTTACCCCAAACTCTGTGTTCAAGTCGGTTCCTCCTCTTGGCTCAGAACCTACTTGACAAACCAGTATGTTCTACTCAGATATTTTCCCCCTAATCTATGTAAATGAAACTATTTGTATGGTTGTCTGCCCTTCTTCAAGATTCAAGTTAATCATTTTATGACCCAGGATAAACAATTTGGTGCCAAGATTATCCCAAAATGCATCTTATGGGTGAGAGGCCTGGTGCCATTCTAAATTTTAAGACATTCCTTTCTTTCATTAACAGACTGCTAATTAATTATCCTAGCTAATTAAACATCCAGCTGAAGACTCGCAGGGAGGTATCTTTCTGTCCCCTTCTGATGCCTATGTCAGAAGCTTTCTCTATCTCCTTTATACTTTAATAAAACTTTATTACACAAAAGTTCTGAGTGATCAAGCCTCGTCTCTGGCCCTGGATTGAATTCTTCTCCTCGGGTGGCCAAGAATACTGGTGTCTTTGCGTGATTCAACAAGAACCTTTCATTATGATAATAAAGCTAAGAACAAGATTGGAATGAGTGCAGAGCAGAATACAATCTTGCCTGGAGAGTTGTGGTTGGAGACTTAGCTTAAGCTTAACAAGTGATTGTCATTGAAAAGTGGGTTTGGACTTCCTTTGGAGTCACTATGGGTAGTCCCTTACTGACATAAGCAATTGTGGAGAAGGCAGAGAGCTGACTTGAATGCATTTATTTTCTAATTTGTCATATATTAACAATATGAATATGTAAATTGCATTTAAATGCATATATAATTATATAACATATGTCAACTTGAAGCCTACATCCAAGTAAGAGAAAAAAAATAATTAAAAAAGTCATCTTAGATTGAGGTATCAGAAGAAATGGGAGAAATTAGAAATGACATCATTCAGGACACTGAAAGTTAGTTTGGAAAATATTTTCATTCAGATTGCAATAGAAGGTCGTTGGAAGATTTAAGTCAGAGAACTGATGAGTGCTGATTTTTTAAATTTACTTTAAAAAAATTATTCTACTATGACAAGAATGATTTCATTGTTGATAAGAGTAGAGTATATAAGACTGGTTATCTGCTAATATTAAACTCCCAGTGAGGTGAGGAAAACTTGGGCTTGGGTAGAGATGAAAAGAAAACATATTTGAGATATATTGTAAAATAGAGTCAGAGAGAGAAGGGCAAATATTATAATTATATGTGGAAGGTAAAAAAAAAAAATGCTGGAAATGAACTTATTTACAAAACAGAAATAAAGTCACAGATGTAGAGAGCAAACTTATGGTTACCAAGGGGAATAGCAGGAAGGGATAAATTTGGAGAGTTGGATCAAAATGTACACATTACTATATATAAAGTAGACTAGTAAGGACCCACTGTATAGTACAGGAACTCTACTCAATAATCAATAACTACATGGGAAAATAATCTAAAACTAAATGGATATATGTGTATGTGTAACTGATTCACTTTGCTCTGCAGCAGAAACTAACACAACAATGTAAATCACCTACACTTCAATAAAAATTAATTTAAAAAATCAATACATATATACGTATGGCTGAGTTCCTTCACTGTTCACCTGAAGTCATAATGATATTGTTAATCAGCTATATCCCAATACAAATAAAAATTTTAAAAATATTAAAATGTGAAGCAGAACTCACAGACTTTGGTAATGGATTAGCTATGTGTATGCAGGTCAAGAAGTAACAGTTAGAACCAGACGTGGAATAACAGACTGGTTCCAAATGGGGAAAGGAGTATATCAAGGCTGTCTATTGTCACCCTACTTATTTAACTTATGTGCAGAGTACATCATGCAAAATGCCAGGCTTAATGAAGCACAAGTTGGAATCAAGATTGCAGGGAGAAATTATCAATAATCTCAGATACGCAGATGACACCATTCTTATGATGGAAAGTGAAGAGGACCTAAAGAGCTTCTTGATGAAAGTGAAAGAGGAGACTGAAAAAGCTGGCTTAAACTTCAACATTCCAAAAATGAAGATCATGGGATCTGGTCCCATCACTTGATGACAAATAGATGGGGGTAAATGGGAGCAGTGCGAGACTATTTTCTTGGGCTCTAAAATCACTGCAGATGGTGACTGCAGCCATGAAATTAAAAGATGCTTGCTCCTTGGAAGAAAAGTTATGACCAAAGAGACAGCATATTAAAAAGCAGAGACATTGCTTTGCCAGCAAAGGTCTGTGTAGTCAAGGCTATGGTTTTGGCAGTAGTCATGTATGACTGTGAGAGTTGGACTATAAAGAAAGCTGAGTGCCAAAGAATTGATGCTTTCGAACTGTGGTGTTGAAATTTACTCTTGAGAGTCCCTTGGACTGCAAGGAGATCTAACCAGTCCATCCTAAAGCAAATCATATTTGCTTTAGGATGAATATTCATTGGAAGGACTGATGCTGAAGCTGAAACTCCAATACTTTGGCTACCTGATGCGAAGAACTGACTCATTGGAGAGGATCCTGATGCTGGGAAAGATTGAAAGCAGAAGGAGAAGGGGACGATAGAGTATGAGATGGTTGGATGACATCACTGACTTGATGGATATGGGTTTGAGCAGGTCTAGGAGTTGGTAATGGACAGGGAAGCCTGGCATGCTGCAGTCCATGGGATCTCAAAGAATCAGATATGAATGAGTGACTGAGCTGACTGATGACAGTTGATGTAAAGGCAAAAGTAAATGGTGACCTTTTTTAAAAATTTGCTGGATAATGATGTCATTTATTGAGAGGAGGAAACAACAAATTGGAGAGGAGTACCAAGATTTCTGTGAGAGAAATCAGGTGATGACATATCAATTCCGACTCTAGAAGGCAAAATTTCAAAAATTTTATAGAGAAAACAATCATAATAGCTATTTCAATTTTCTCTCAGTTGAGCCTATTCATCATATATCACACAAAAAATCCAGATAGGCAAATTTTGATGATTCTCTCTCTTTTCCAACTATTTTGTACTTTTTGATATTTAGCAGTAAACTCCATTACAGTTCAGTCAAAATATCTAACCATATCATAACCTCTTATATTCTCTCACTTTCCTTAATTTAAATCCAACACTGTGCCTTACTGATTCCAAGTTGCCTGTAATTTACACATGAGATAAGTGAAATTGGATTCTTACTACAGACCAGGAATACTATTGATAAGGAAAGAGCAGATACATTCTAAAGCATTAGTGGGATACCAAGGAGAGCTATTATGTAAAAATGCCAGGATATTTATCTTTGAGTTTATCTTGAGCTAAATCTTTATACCAAATATTAGTTATCACGTACAGAATAAAAAAATTGTGCCCCTCTCACTGAGAATGGGTATTTCTAATACAACATATTTATAAATGCATTCAGTTCAGTTCAGTCACTCAGTCATGTCCTACTCTTGGCGACCCCATTGACTGCAGCACACCAGGCCTCCATGTCCATCACCAACTCCCAGAGTATACTCAAATTCACTTCCATTGAGTCAGTGATGCCATCCAATCATATCATCCTCTGTTGTCTCCTTCTCCTCCCACCTTCAATCTTTCTCAGCATCAGAGTCTTTTCCAATGAGTCAGTTCTTCACATCATGTGGCCAAAGTATTGGAGTTTCAGCTTCAGTATCAGTCCTTCCAATGAAAATTCAGGACTGATTTCCTTTAGGATGGACTGGTTGGATCTTCTTGCAGTCCAAAGGACTCTCAAGAGTCTTCTCCCACACCACAGTTCAAAAGCATCAATTCTTTGGCACTCAGCTTTCTTTATAGTCCAACTCTCACATCAATACATGGCTATTGCAAAAACCATCACTTTGACTAGATGGACCTTTGTTGGCAAAATAATGTATCTGCTTTTTAATATGCTGTCTAGTTTGGTCATAAATTTTCTTCCAAGGAGCAAGTGTCTTTTAATTTCATGGCTGAAGTCACCATCTGTGGTAATTTTGGAGCCCAAAACAATAAAGTCTGTCACTGTTTCCACTGTTTCCCCATCAGTTTGCCAAGAAGTGATGCGGCCAGATGACATGATCTTAGTTTTCTGAATGTTGAGTTTTAAGCTAACTTTTCACTCTCCTCTTTCACTTTCATCAAGAGGCTCTTTAGCTCTTCTTTGCTTTCTGCCATAAGGGTGTTGTCATCTGCATATCTGCGATTATTGATACTCCCAGCAATCTTGCACAATCTCTCCAGCTTGTGCTTAATCCAGGCCAGCATTTATCATGATGTACACTGCATATAATTTAAATAAGCAGGGTGACAATATACTGCCTTGACATACTCCTTTTCCTATTTGGAACCAGTCTGTTGTTCCATGTCTGGTTCTAACTGTTACTTCTTGACCTGCATACAGATTTCTCAGGAGGCAGGTCGGGTGGTCTGGTATTCCCATCTCTTTAAGGATTTTCAACAGTTTGTCGTGATCTATGCTGTCAAAGGCTTTGGCATAGTCAATAAAACAGATGTTTTTCTGGGGTTCTCTTGCTTTTTCAACATCCAGCAGATGTTGGCAATTTAATCTCTGGTTCCTATGCAAAAATTTACAAGCAACTCCTGCAGCTGAGTTCCAGGAAAATAAATGACCCAATCAAAAAGTGTGCCAAAGAACTAAACAGACATTTCTCCAAAGAAGACATACAGATGGCTAACAAACACATGAAAAGATGCTCAACATCATTCATTATCAGAGAAATGCAAATCAAAACCACAATGAGGTACCATCTCATGCCAGTCAGAATGGCTGCTATCCAAAAGTCTACAAGCAATAAATGCTGGAGAGGGTGTGGAGAAAAGGGAACCCTCTTACACTGTTAGTGGGAATGTAAACTAGTATAGCCACTACGGAGAACAATGTGGAGATTCCTTAAAAAACTGGAAATAGAGCTGCCATACGACCCAGCAATCCCACTGCTGGGCATACACACCAAGGAAACCAAAATTGAAAGAGATACGTGTACCCCGATGTTCATCGCAGCACTGTCTATAATAGCCAGGAAGCAACCTAGATGTCCATCAGCAGATGAATGGATAAGAAAGCTGTGGTACATGTACACAATGGAATATTACTCATCCATTAAAAAGAATACATTTGAATCAGTTCTAATGAGGTGGATGAAACTGGAGCCTATTATACAGAGTGAAGTAAGCCAGAAAGTAAAACACCAATACAGTATACTAATGCATATATATGGAATTTAGAAAGATGGTAACGATGACCCTGCATGCAAGACAGCAAAAGAGACACAGATGTATAGAACAATATTTTGGACTCTGTGGGAGATGGCGAGCGTGGGATAATATGGGAGAAAGGCATTAAAACATGTAAATTTTCATATGTGAAATGAATTGCCAGTCCAGGTTCAATGCATGAGACAGGGTGCTCGGGGCTGGTGCACTGGGATGACCCAGAGGGATGGGATGGGGAGGGACGTGGGAGGTGAGTTCAGGATGGGGAACTCATGTACACCCATGGTGGATCCATGTCAATGTATGGCAAAATCAATGCAATAATGTAAAGTAAAAAAAAAAAAATTAAAAAAAATATACAAGTACATAATAGATACAGCTTACTTGAACAGGTTTAAGAACAGTCTCTTTTAGGCATACTACATAGTGGGTATAACATACCCACCAAAGAGTAGCTTTGAGTCAAGAGTTAAGTTGATCATGAGAATGTCTACTGTATATACACATTGTAGGAAATCAAAACATGGCAAACTATAAATCATTAACAAACCAGCATTTCAAGATAAAAAAATTTATTATTAAATAATTTAAAATAAGATTTAGGAAGAAAAAAATTAAAAAAAAATAAATCCAGCTTGAACATCTTGAAGTTCATGATTCGCATACTGTTAAAAGCATGGCTTGGAGGATTTTGAGCATTACTTTGCTAGCATGGCTAACACTATATAGCATGGGCTTAACTTTAGCTCCAAATGTAAGAGGAGACCATATGGCATACAGAACCATGATTTTTGTTTATAAACTGGGATGATGCCAATTGTTTTTGGTAGTCTTAAGACTAGTAGTCACTGAATATTCATTCTATTAAGGCCTTCTTTTACTCCTACTTTCCACACCAGAGAATTATAAGATTGATGATAGAGAGTAGATTTAAATAATTTAAGGTATAATTGAATGTGCATGCATGTGTGCTAAGTCTCTTCAGTCTTGTGTACCTCTTTGTGACCCTATGGGCTGAAGCCCATCAGTTTCCTCTGACCATGGGATTCTCCTATGCAAAGATACTGGAGTGGGTTGCCATACCCTCCTACAGGTCCCTCCCTACCCAGGAATCCAGCCTGGGTCTTTTGTAGTTCCTGCATGCATTGCAGGGTGATTCTTTACCTTTGAGCCACTGGGGAAGCCCTATAATCAAACACCAATAATCATAAAAAAAAAAAAGAAACAAACAAAAACAAAGAAAAATACAACTGACCCACATTCTTTAGTATTTAAATACAGAACTGAGAGCCAGAGGGGAACTCATCAGCTTCCTCTTCAGTTTTCCAGGTAATCTGATATGATTGTTGACCAATTAGTATATGAAAACAAAGTTCATTTCATGTCTTAGATGGATGAATGGTTCCCTAATAGACAACGTCACTGTGTTGATCACAGGGAAAATAGATGTACCAGAGCCAATTCAGAGTTGCATCCAAGCGTAGATTTATTTTCATGATATGCATGGGACAATCATCTCTTATATGCTTTTTATAGTTGTTTTATAGGTTTTTGACTTAAAGAAAAATGTACACATGAGACCTGTGAGTTTAAATGTTATTCAGGGTCTTACTGAATAACATTCCCAGGACTAAAGCCTGGGAAACAGTTGCTCAGTAAGCTCTGAGAAAACTGATCCAAAGAGGTAGGGGAGAAACCAATTTATATAAGATTTATATAAGTCAAGCACATATTATGATAAAATATTATTGCTGATTATAAACAACAGATATCTCAAGTTAATGATTGTAGTGCTTTCTTTTTTTTTTTTTGCCTTTTTATTTTTTTAAAATTTTATTTTATTTTTAAACTTTTCATAATTGTATTAGTTTTGTCAAATATCAAAATGAATCCGCCACAGGTATACATGTGTTCCCCATCCTGAACCCTCCTCCTTCCTCCCTCCCCATACCATCCTTATGGGTCATCCCAGTGCACCAGCCCCAAGCATCCAGTATCGTGCATTGAACCTGGACTGGCAAGGAACAGTGTAAGAATCTGAGGTCATTGAAAATCTCCCTGAGATGTGCATCTAACAACCTAAGGATTTTTTTTATTTTTAACCAAAGTGCCTCATGCTATTATCATCCTGCATTCTTTTCAGAGTATAATGTCGGTGGACAACCTCAGCGGGTTACAACTTAACCCTTCTTGAACTGGGTGGTGGACACTTTGCTCTTCTGTGTTCATCAGTGGTAAACTTTGGGATCATTTTATGAGGTCTACCAAGCACTGATGGAAAATTAGCCTCACTTTTGGGCTCAATTTGAAGTTCAAGAATTTATGAGAGATTCCAATAGTCATGTATGGATGTGAGAGTTGGACTATAAAGAAAGCTGAGCACCAAAGAATTGATGTTTTTGAACTGTGGTGTTAGAGAAGACTCTTGAGACTCCCTTGGACTGCAAGAATATCCAGCCAGTCCATCCTAAAGCAAATCAGCCCTGAATTTTCCTTGGAAAGACTGATGCTGAAGCTGAAACTCCAATACTTTGGCCACCTGATGAGAAGAATGGACTCATTGGAAAAGACCCTGATGCTGGGAAAGATTGAAGGCAGGAGGAGAAGGGGACAACAGAGGATGATATGGTTGGATGGCATCACCTACTCAATGGACATCTGAGTAAACTCCGGGAGTTGATGATGGACAGGGAGGCCTGGTGTGCTGCAGTCCATGGTGTTGCAAACAATTGGACACAACTGAGCGACTGAACTGAAGAAGTACTCACTAATCCTTCGCAGAAATATTAACTCTATTTTCAAAATATGACACTGCTGATCATTTTGTTTACACATATAGTGCCATTTAATATAAAAAATAGTTCTATGTTTTATCATTTTCTAAACTCTGTGGTCCCAGCAAACACCCTCTTCCAGCAACACAAGAGAAGACACTACACATGGACATCCCCAGATGGTCAATACTGAAGTCAGACTGATTATATTCTTTGGAGCCAAAGATGGAGAAGTTCTTTGCAGCCAGCAAAAACAAGACCAGGAGCTGACTGTGGCTCAGATCATGAACTCCTTATTGTAAAATTCAGACTTAAATTGTAGAACGTAGGGAAAACCACTAGACCATTCAGGTATGACCTAAATCAAATCCCTTACAATATACAATGGAAGCAATAGATTCAAGGAATTAGATCTGATAGATAAAATGCCTTAAAAATTATGGATGGAGGTTCGTGACACTGTACAGGAGGCAGTGACCAAGACCATCCCCAAGAAAAAGAAACACAAAAAAGCAAAATGGTTGTTGAGGAGGTCTTACAAATAGCTAAGAAAAGAAGAGAAGATAAAGACAAAGGAGAAAGGGAAAGATATACCCATTTGAATGCAGGGTTCCAAAGAATAGCATGGAGATATAAGAAAGCCTTCCTCAGGGATCAGTGCAAAGAAATACAGGAGAAAGATAGAATGGGAAAGACTAGAGATCTCTTCAAGGAAATTAGAGATACCAAGGGAACATTTCATACAAAGATGGGCACAATAAAGGACAGAAACAGTATAGACCTAACAGAAGCAGATGATATTAAGAACAGGTGGCAAGTATACACAGAAGAACTATAGAAAAACGATCTTCATGACCCAGATAACCATGAGGGTGTGAACACTCACCTACAGCCAGACATCCTGGAAAACCAAGACAAGTGGACTGGTTCTAAATTGGGAAAGGAGTACTGTGAAGGCTGTATATCGTCATCCTGCTTGTTTAACTTATATGCAGAGTACATCATGAAAAATGAGTGCTGAAGAATTGATGATTTTCAGCTGTGGTGTTGGAGAAGACTCTTGAGTGTCCTTTGGACTGCAAAGAAATCAAACCAGTCAAACCTAAGCGAAATCAATCCTGAATATTTATTGGAAGGACTGATTCTGATATTGAAGCTCCAATGTTTTGGCCACCTGATGCAAATAACTGACTCATTATAAAAGACCCTGAAGCTGGGAAAGATTGAAAGGAGAAGAAGGGGATGACACAGGATGAAATGGTTGAGTGGCATCACCGACTCAAGGGACATGAATTTGAACAAGCTCTGGGAGATGGTGAAGGATGAGGAAGTCTGGCGTGCTGCAGTCCATGATGTTGCAAAAAGTCAGATATGACTGAGCAACTGAACAACAACAACAAAGAGGCTTGTGTAAGCTTCCTGATATTATGGACTGGTGATAGAAAAAAACCTGGGTCTTGCTCTGATGGGCAGGGCCTTGCTCTGAAAAGCTTTAATCCAATATCTGCTGATGGGTGTTGTACTCCCTCTGTTGTAATTGTTTGGCCTGAGGACCCAGCCCTGGGGTCTATGGGCTCTTGGTAGGGTTAATAGTGAATTCCAAGAGGGTTTATACCAAAGTGAACCTTTCTGGATGATGCCGCCAAGTGCCCCCTTCCCTATGCCAAGTCCCTGGCAACCCACACCTCCACAGGAGACCCTCCAACACTAGAAGGTAGCTTTGCTTCAGTTGCCTGTGGAGTTATGGCTCCTTTCTTCTGGGTTTTGGTGTGCACAAGATTTTGTTTGTGCCCTGCACGACTGGAGTCTCTGTTTCCCCCAGTCATGTGGAAGTCCTATAATCAAATCCTTCTGGCAGCCACGTCCAGATTCCTTGGGGATTCCCAGTCCATTTGTTGGATTCTCAGTCTGGAAAGCCTGACATGGGATTCAGAGCTTTCACAACAATGCATAATTTCTTTGGTAATATTGTTCTCCAGTTTGTGAGTCACCCACCTGGCAGGTATGGGATTTGATTTTATCATTGTTATGACCTTCCTTCCATCTCGGTGAGGCTTCTTTGTCTTTGAACGTGGGATATGTTTTATTGATGGGTTTCAGCATTGTCTTGTCAATGTTTGTTCAACAGCTAGTTGTGGTTTTGGTGTTCTTGCAGGAGAAGGTGACTATATGTCCGTCTACTCTGTCATCTTGAACCAGAAGTCAAATTAGTCTTGATGTGAACATGGTGGTAGAGACTGATGCTAGCTGAATACGCCATCAGTACAACAAAGGAAAACAACTTTAGACCAGACTCTTCTTCATGAAAGGTGTTTAAATTATATGAAAAGAAATACCTGAGGCGGATTCATATTGATATATGGCAAAACCAATACAATATTGTAAAGTTAAAAAATAAAATTAAATTAAAAAAAAAAAAAAGAAAAAAAAAAACCTAAAAAAAAAAAAAAAGAAAGAAATAGAAATTTACTCTCTGTAAATCTGAATCAATTGAACATTTTTCTTCATGACGGACAAAGAGTGCTCCATTCTTATTTCTTATATAAGGTTGGTTACAGTCCCTCTTTTGATTTTCCATGGAAAACACATTTGGAACTGTTCAAAGGAAGAGATCTCACTAACAGATGCTGGACAAACCAGTTTTCAGCTTATTTGATTTTCAGAGCATTAAAATTTGACAGCTGGAAATTATGTCAGGAACCAGTGGAAGCTTAGAGCTTTTCTTTTTCTTTTTAGTTCAGTGTTCTGTTATGTTTGATTAAAATTTGTCTTTATGTCTAGATTTTAGATTGGCTGAGATTTGATGGACTGTAGATTTTTGTGCTTCTCATTGGAATTATTTACCATATATTTAATGTTCTAATGCTGGGTTAATGAACTATTATGCCCTAAAAAGTAATTCATGTGCTCATAATACTAGAAATCATCCCATAGGGGACAACAGAGGATGAGATGATTGGATGGCATCACCAACTCAATGGACATGAACTTGAGCAAGCTCCAATAGGTGGTGAAGGACAGGGAAACATGATGTGCTATAGTCCATGTGGCCACAAAGAGTCCGACATGACTGACTGACTCAGCTGAACTGAACCCCATTTACTCAAGCTCTAATAAAACTATCAACTACTTTAGTGTTTGAAGTTTTGTTATCAACTTTATTTGTAGTTGACAAATTTAGTAAGCTGTTATAACATTACCTTCATTTTAAATTTCTTTTAGAGTTTGAAAATAAATTTTTTTATTTTTATTATTATTATTATTATTTACTTTACAATATTGTATTGGCTGGTGCACTGGGATGACCCAGAGGGATGGTATGGGGAGGGAGGTGGGAGGGGTGTTCATGATGAGGAACATGTGTACACACCCGTGGTGGATGCATGTTGATGTATGGCAAAACCAAAACCAAAACTGCTTGTTTAAATCTTGTCTTTTTAGAGCTAATAAAGCTTGGAGAGATTAAGAATCTTCTCAAAGTTAAATAACTAATTGATATCAGAGCAGGGTCTAGCATATCTAATTATACAGGAATTGCTTCCTAAAATGTATTGCATATATATATATATATATATATAATTTTGTACATGCATAAAGAAGAGTCATTTCAATACTATCTGAATTTTATTACAGAAGGTTCTGTGTCTTGTCAAAATATATATACCCAATATGCAAACTTGTGCTTGCAATATAATAGAAGCTTGCCATATAATAGCCAATAAATAGTGCTTGCCATATAATAGACTTAATATTTATTGATGCCCTTTTGACACCTTTGAAAATTATTATTTATTATTTTTTCTTTTTAGATTTAGCAGTTTCTTATAAAGTTTAATATATACCTTTCATAGTTGTTGTTATTTAGTCATTCAGTTGTGTCTAACTCTTTGCAACCCCATAGACTATAGTCCTCCAAGCTCCGCTGTCCATGGGCTTTTCCAGCCAAAGATACCAGAGTGGATTGCCATTTCCTTCTCCAGGGGATCTTCCCGATTTCGACCCAGGGATTGAATATGTGTCTTCTGCATTGGAAGCCATTGACAGGCAGATTCTTTACCGCTGAGCCAGTCGGGAAGTCATATACCTTCCATGTGATTCAGCAATTCCTCTCTTAGATATGTATCAAAAAGGAATAAAAGTTCAGAAAGCTTGTACATAAACATTCATCACAGTTTCAATAATAATAGCCCCAAACTGAAAATAACCCAAATGTTTTTCAACAGATGAATGGATAAACAAATTCATATATTCTATATCTTCATTAAAACAGTTACTCATGTTGTGTACAAACGTATACACTTGTATACAACATGATTTGCACAATTCTTGTTGTATATACTTGCTAAAGCTCATTGAATGGTACGTTTAAAAAAGAGGCATTTTATTATATGTATGTTGAATTTCAATAGGGATGGATTTAAAATATAAATGTAACTTTCTATTCATTTTTTAAAGAAGTGGAAAATTCTAGGAAGTAATTCATATTCAGATCAGATCAGTCGCTCAGTCGTGTCCGACTCTGCGACCCCATGAATCACAGCACGCCAGGCCTCCCGGTCCATCACCAATTCTCAGAGGTCGCTCAAACACATTCATCCAGTCGGTGATGCCATCCAGCTATCTCATCCTCTGTCGTCCCCTTCTCCTCCTGCCCCCAATCCCTCCCAGCATCAGAGTCTTTTCCAATGAGTCAACTCTTCACATGAGGTGGCCAAAGTACTGCCGTTTCAGCTTTAACATCATTCCTTCCAAAGAACACCCAGGGATGATCTCCTTCAGAATGGACTGGTTGGGTCTCCTTGAAGTCCAAGGGACTGTGAAGAGTCTTCTCCAACACCACAGTTCAAAGCATCAATTCTTCAGTGCTCAGCCTTCTTCACAGTCCAACTCTGGCATCCATACATGACCACTGGAAAAACCATATTAGCATACTAATATCTTCTGTTTATCTCATAATCTAGAGTTAAGTGTGTGAAATCTGTTAACCCAGGCCAATTAAAACAAAATCTTTTGGAAATATTCTTTCTGATAAGGTTAATTGCACCTAATATGCATATCATTTGATACATACAAATAGATAAGAAATCATTGTAATGTTTATTTTAAAATATTACTCATTGAATCATATGCATGTCATTTTTTCTAGTGTGTTCTTGCTTTTGACAACTTGCTTAGTTGTTAAATATAGGTAAAGATAGTCACTTTTTCCTTATCTGGGAGATTATTATCTCAAAACTTCAAAGTTTCCTATTCCTATTTCTTTTAATTCACTCATTATCTATGTCATGTGTAGTGCCTCAAATTTCCCTACATAGTGAATACAACACTTTTCACTTGGATAATGTTAATCTTTCAGACTTGGAAAGCAAGGGAGAGATTACTGTTCTCTTTCTCTTTGACTATTTGTTTTTAGACTTTAAACAATGTGAGAGATTGTCAGTTATTAAAAGCAAAATTCAATATGTATTTATAAGTTATATTTAACAGAGCACATAAACTAGAAATTGACAACCTGGGTGAGAAGCAATGGTTCATTTAGAGAAGTTATGGTGACAACAAATGCCTTAACAGACTGGTCATGATATGGCAAAATTATTCATTTTAATGTGAACTTCAAAAGTTAACCATATCCAGTTTGTTTAGTGAACATTCAAGATTCATATTACTATTACTCATAGTTAAAACCAGAATTTTAAGAGTAAAGTTCCTTCCTACTTCCTGTCTCTGTCATCTTATCTCTGGGTAATAAACTTTCAGTTCAGTTCAGTTCAGTTCAGTTCAGTCGCTCAGTCGTGTCCGACTCTTTGTGACCCCATGAATCGCAGCATACCAGGCCTCCCTGTCCATCACCATCTCCCGGAGTTCACTCAAACTCATGTCCATTGAGTCAGTGATGCCATACAGCTATCTCATCCTCTGTCGTTCCCTTCTCCTGCCCCCAATCCCTCCCAGCATCAGAGTGCTTATTTAACTTCTATGCAGAGTACATCATGAGAAATGCTGGGCTGGAAGAAGCACAAGCTGGAATCAAGATTGCCGGGAGAAATATCAATAACCTTAGATATGCAGATGACACCACCCTTATGGCAGAAAGGCAGAAAGTGAAGAGGAACTAAAAAGTCTCTTGATGAAAGTGAAAGAGGAGAGTGAAAAATCTGGCTTAAAGCTCAACATTCAGAAAACAAAGATCATGGCATCTGGTCCCATCACTTCATGGGAAATAGATGGGGAAACAGTGGAAACAGTGTCAGACTTTATCTTTTTGGGCTCCAAAATCACTGCAGATGGTGACTGCAGCCATGAAATTAAAAGATGCTAATAAACTTTAGAACTTTATAATTATTTGGATTTAAAGTCTATCCTTAAAAAACAAAACAAAACACAGAATTACCATGAAGAGGGAGGAAGAAGGAGAAGGAGAAAAAAGGAATCAAGCTTTGAATTTTTCTGAAACTCAGGAGATTGGCAAGACTTGAAAGCAGATTCAGGACATTATCTGTAGTACATAGAGCAGATTAACACATTTTCTCAGTAATGCCTGCTTTCACCTCCTGTGCACAGATGGGTTTATTCTTGAAGCAAGGCCAATTGAAATCTTCAAACCAGCAGCCTTTATCTTTTTCTCTATTTCAGTTCTTTCCACTCCTGCAAGCCTGTGATATGCCTAGTGCTGCGAGAGGCTTCTGTGTACATCAGTGAACAAGACATGATTCTAACCTCAGGCTGCTAAAGAACTCACAACCTGTGTTGAAAAAAGATACATATACATCATTAGTATGATAAATATGATACAAACATGAATGAAATTACAAGCACAAAGTTGGAAATATTTTGTTTGAGGAAAACATAAGACCTTCAAAAGATGAAAAGGTATTCACCTGGCTGGTTCAGTTCATGCACTTAATTTTCAACAGATAATGTTGCACCTCTACTCTGTGATGGCTCCTGTATCTAGCATTGGACTTGCAGGGGTGATCAAAGATCAGTATCATCCCTTACTCCCAGGGTTTACAGTCACACAAATACCTGCACTTACACACTATGGTGAATACTATGTGTGAAAAGTTCAAGGTGTAATGAGACTATATGGGGGACTTGATTCTTTTAGAGAAACCTGGGAGGAGTAGGGCAGGAAAGATTTTCTGAGGCATTAACTCTGGGGCTGAGATCCAAAGATAAACTGGAGTTAATTTAGGGAATGGCAGAGAATGGGGATGAGTGCACCAGACACAAAGGCAATGATAGGTGTGTACCTGGAGTATTCATGCAGCAGACACAATGTGGTGTGGTTTGTGAACAGATTGCAGAGGGGAGGAATGTGAGAAGCCAGAGATGGCCTCAGGAAGTAGGTCACCCAGGACCCTATGAGTCCGTTAGAGTTGGTGAACATTTCTCAAGAGTTTCAAGCAGGGGAAATACCTGGTCAGGTTGTTTTAAAAAATGCTTTTCCTGTGGATTGGAGAAACCCCTGTCAGGAAGCTACAGCATTGCATCCACATGAAAGACTGCATGTAGTAACTTGGACTACAGGTAAAAATAGAAATGAGGGAAAGATAGATTTAAAGTTATAAGATAAAATCAACCGCATTTAGTGATGGACTGACTATAGAGAAACAGAAAAGAGCCAAGGATGACCCTTAAGATTCTGCCTTGAAAAATTTGATGGAAGAGGTAGCGAGAGGAGAGCAGAGAGGGAGATGCTTGGGGGTTGGTTTTGAACTGGCTGTTTAAGGTATCTTTGGAACATGCGGGTGAGGACAATGTGAACTGAATATATGAACCTGGAGGCTAGGAGGCCTCAGCTACTGTTTTATATGTAAAAGTCACAAAAAAATACCTGGTAACTGAAGACCATGGGATGAGTGGAAGGGTGTAAGGAGAGTATGGAGTGAAAAGAGGAAAGGACTGAAGAAAGTGCCTGGAATGGGATTTGACATGTAAGGACTGTGTTGAGAAAACCAAGTCAGCAAAGGAGAAAGAGAAGGAGCAACCAGAAAAATAAGGGGCATCCTAGGAGCATTGATAGCATAGAAGTTAGCAAGGAGAGTGTTTAAGCAAAGATAAGAGTGGTCAAATAGGTACACTATTGGTGACATTCATGCAGGATCAAGGCTAAGGATCCCCCCTGATTTAAGTCACTTAGAAGTCATGGGTGACCTGATGGAGAACTGTCACAGTGGAGTCAGGGGGTTGCAAGTTGGATAGTACTGGGGTGAGTAATGAATGGAGACCAAAAAAATTGGTAAGGTAAGTGCTAATTAATCTTTAAAAGGATTCAGGTGGAAAGGAATTAGTGTAAATCTGGAATAAAGCAGAGCTTTCATAAATAATTGAGATTAATTTGGAGTCATGACATAAAATTTAATTGACCAATAATATCTAATAATTGGACTTCCCAAGTGGCTTAGTGTTAAAGAATCCACCTGTCAATTCAGGAGATACAGGAGACGCAGGTTGGATCCTTGGGTTGGAAAGACCCCATGGAGGAGGAAATGGCAACCCGCTAACATATTCTTGCCTGAAAAGCCCCATGATGGAGGAGCCTGGTGGGTTACAGTTCATAGGGTTGCAAAATAGTCAGATACGACTGATCATATACATGCATACACTTAATAATTACTAAAATTTTATGGTGCTTTAAAATTTATGAAATACATTTGAATACTGATTCTACTCCTACAATCTGTCTACTTCTGGCATTTTGACAATTACATCTTTTTTCTGTTCCTCTCAATTCATACCTTTACTTTGTCATATCATGATGCATCCTTGCCATGGCTTTTGCTTTAGACTCTGTCCCTTCATTCTAGCTTAAATGTTCTATTTTACTTGTTGGCAGAACTTGTGTTTATCTTGTACTTTTGCATATCAACTCTCAGTCTGACCTACTTCTGGCTTCTATTTTTCATACCTTGTTTGACTGAACTCATTGACCATACCTAGTGTCCTCCAGATTCTACTGGGTCTTCTGAGCTTTGGCTCAGGAGCCATGCCAGCTGAGACATGGAGGTGCATGAATAGACTGTTCCTAATGCTTGATATTCCACAGTAAATGTTTAATAACTTTAGGTAAGCAATCATTCTCTTCAAAAAAGTTAACTATCTCTATGCATGCTAATTTATGTTAATTAATAATTATCATCCTAATCTGCTTCACCTTTCCAAATGTAATCACCTTTTCAAATTAGTATTAGCCAACTGAATCTTCCTACAGTAGTTAACATGCAGAAATAAATTTTTTATTGAGAAAAGTTGAAATGGGTTTAGAGATTTGACTGTCACTTCTCTGATAACTCAATAATATTCATAACAATATTGATAAAATGAAGAAAAGAATTATTCTGTATGCTTTTCAGAAGATTGAAATGAAATCAAACATAATTAATTAATATTTGAGACTTGAATAGAATTTGATATTTTGAGTTGGGTACAATTTTTTATGTCGCATTAATATTATATTTTCTTTGATTCCAAAGCTTCTAAATGGATATCACAGTCTGCTTTGCCAGTTTCTTTGCCATTCAGCACATCTTGCCATATTATGCCATAAATGACTTATAAGGGGCATAACTGAATATAACACTTTTTCTGAAAGTGTTAGGTCACGTGACAAACTTTCTTAGTAGGTAAAATGGAGATCTTTGTTCCTCCTCAAACTCATATAATAATGTTTGGACTTCTATAATAATTCATGAAAGTAACAATTATTTAATATAAAATAGATAATTATAACTTATTCTGAAAAATGACCATTTGATTTTATTACAATATGATTTTACAAATAAGTAAATGAAGACTCAGTTTGGTTATATAATTTTCATGAAATCACCCTATAAGTTAAGTGACAAAGTCAGAGATAAAACCTGGGTTTCCTTAGATCAATTTCTCTGCTTTTTGGAAAGTTTTCTCACATGGCTGAGTAGAGTGGAATCATAAGTATATGTCAATTACTATGGATTTGTAGATTGCTCTTAGCCCAGTGCCAGCGAAGATGTGCTCAGTTCTCAGGCAAGCTTAAAAATTTTCTTTAACTTCAAACATGATTTAGCCACATACATTTAGGGCTTACTATTTAATTCTCCTTTATATTGCAAGATAAAAATATGTGATAGAAAACCTTCATGTCAATGTTCTCAGATGATACTCACGTAGAACATGAATGTCCCACAGCAGACCAGAGTTTTATACTGCCAAATAACGATATGGAAGTCTATTTCTAATTTTCAGGAAGGCTAATTTTCTTAGTTATACAGAAGTTAATTCTTATTTATAAACATTTACAGATATAAAGTTTTAATTTTCCAAGTTTTATTTTTGCTTCAATATATTCTATAATTTTTTTACTACAGCTTACCTGTTAGTAAAGGTTAATAAACAAGTATTTATTTGTTAAAAATTATTTGTTAATAATTTATTATTTGTTAATAAGCAAATATTACAAATAAACAAGTTTACAAAAAGTAAATGAAAACAATTAAGAAAAGAAAGTGAAAGTGAAGTCGCTCAGTCGTGTCCGACTCTGCGACCCCATGGACTCTAGCCTTTGAAGCTCCTCTGTCCATGGGATTTTCCAGTCAGTAGTACTGGAGTGGATTGCCATTTCCTTCTCCAGAGGATCTTCCCCACCCAGGGATCGAACCTGGGTCTCCTGCATTGTAGACAGACACTTTTACCGTTTGAGTCACCAAGGAAGTCCAGGATAGAATATTAACAATTTGGGAACAGTTGATTAGTTCCAGAATTGCATTTTTTTCTTTGATGGGCAAGACTACTGCAGTTGTGATTTTACATTGCACATTAGTAAAAGTTAAATTTTGGGAAAATTCCTCCTGTTCTTACTAAAATGTTTTTTCATCTCATAGTGTTCTTCAGAAAGATATGACTGTGTTAGTCTTTCAGTCATGTCTGACTCTTTGTGACCCAATGGACTATAGCCCGCCAGGCACCTCTGCACATGGGATTCTCCAGGCAAGAACACTGGAGTGGGTTGTCATTCCCTTCTCCAGGGTATCTTCCAGATGCAGGGATTGAATCTAGGTCTCCTGCATTGCAGGGAGATTTTTTACAATCTGAGCCACCAGGGAAGCCAACGAGGGTAAAAGGGTTCAATACTAAAGTAACTGAATGCTAAAATATTAGAAATCATACTAATAATAGTTCACTATCACAAAGGTCTAGTGGGGAGATTTCAACTGCATGCAGCAGAAAGATATGAGGGAACATGAAAAATAACATTATTTCAGGAGCATTACCATCTCAGCCTTGGACCACAGTTTACATGCATTAACATGAATAAAGCATAAAATACAACTTGGTAAATTTCTTAGAGCAGTTAGTTATTGTTTTACAATTGGCTTTGGATGCCTTAGAGAAAATGTTTAAATTGCTTCTGTTATTTCTTACTGTTACATAACAAAAAAGCCCAATATTTAGTTTGATAAAATGAAAGCAATTTTACTGTAGGGAGTTTAGGGGATTTGGAGGCTGATCAAAGAATAAGGGGTGAAAGAGGTCTATACACGCTTTACTGGGCTGTGCTCTGACAGGTTTGCTTGTGGGGGAAATCCCTCACAGCAGGAGTCTGCCCAGAAGCTCCCGAAAAGGGTTCTATGTGTAGAGTACATGGGTGATGTTGTAGGAGAAGCACAGTGGAGAGTCTGAGTCAGAAAGCCCCAAAGAACAGTGGCATCTTCGAGTCTTTTAACCACAGGCTTATCTTATCTATGGCTAGCAGATGTTGGGTGAGATTTCTTAAGGGAAATGCAAAGCAGGGAGGCTCTAAATGATTAAAAATCTTCTTGTTTGAGCTATTTTTAAAGCAATTGGATTTGTAAAAATTTGATTTGACACTGGAGTGATTTCAAATGAGCAGTTCTCAGCCTGCATGAAGAATAAAACAACCTAAGGGCCAAAATACAGACAGCATATTTCTGGCTCATTTATATATCAGTTATGCTTAAAATTCTGAATGTCAAGACATGTCAGATAGAGTGAGAGCTGTCAGGTCTGCTCTTTTCTGTCTGAGACTCATCTGGTTTGAGGGGTTAGGTGAGTCAGGGGCAGCTGTCTATCTGGAGGCTGCCAGCCTGATTTCCTGGGTTCTTCCCCACAGGAGGTGTCCTGGGACTAATGTCTAAGAATGCTTCTTTACTCAGATTTCACTCATGTCTGGTGCTTGGTCTTGGCAAGCACTCTTCTCCCCCCAACTCTCTTTCCTTGTGGTTTGTTTGTGGTTCCTCACAGCATGATTGGAGAGTAGGATTCAGGTTATAGGGCTTCTTACTAAAGTAGCTGGCTTCCCCTAGAACAAGCATGTCAAGAGATCTGTGTATAATCTACTTGGCTTCTTATGATCCAACTTTGGAAATAACAGAGACACACATACTGTCTTTGACAGGTCAAAAGCAGTGTGTCGTGTCAGCACATACTCAAGAAGATGATGCTATGTATATGAGGCAATAAACACTGGAAGTATGATTTGTTGGAGGAGCTACATTTGGAGATCACAATTAACATGTCTTCTTACATTTAATACATTTTCTTTTTTTAAAAAAATAGTTGGTTAGTATATGATATTCTAACACTAATAATGCATATGAGAAATGTTTATTTAATCTTTACTAAGACACACCACTTCTGTGAGTATGGTTTCAGTGTGTCTGCCCTCTGATGCCCTCTTGCAACACCTACCGTCTTACTTGGGTTTCTCTTACCTTGGGCGTGGAGTATCTCTTCACAGCTGCTCCAGCAAAGTGCAGCTGCTGCTCCTTATCTTGGGGTATCTCCTCACCGACGCCCTTCCTGACCTTCAACTTCTCTAAATAGCTTCTCTAGGCCCTCCTGCGCCCATGCAGTCACCTCTCATTGGACGTGGGGTTGCTCTTCCTGGCCGCGGCCCCTGGCCTCGGGCGTGGGGGCATGGGGTAGCTCCTCCCGCCGCCACCCCTGACCTCAGACGCAGGGTAGCTCCTCTTGGCCATTCCTGCTCCATCGCAGCCTGGCACTCTCGGCCATTGCCCCTGACCTCGGACGTGGGTATAATCACGATCGTGTGATCACTCATCTAGAGCCAGACATTCTGGAATGTGAAGTCAAATGGGCCTTAGAAAGCATCACTATGAACAAAGCTAGTTGGAGGGGATGGAATTCTAGTTGAGCTATTCCAAATCCTGAAGGATGATGCTGTGAAAGTGCTGCACTCAATATGCCAGCAAATTTGGAAAACTCAGCAGTGGCCACAGGCCTGGAAAATGTCAGTTTTCATTCCAATCCCAAAGAAAGGCAATGCCAAAGAATGCTCAAACTATGGCACACTTGCACTCATCTCACATGCTAGTAAAGTAATGCTCAAAATTCTCCAAGCCAGGCTTCAGCAATAGGTAAACTGTGAACTTCCAGATGTTCAAGCTGGTTTTAGAAAAGGCAGAGGAACCAGAGATCAAATTGCCAACATCCGCTGGATCATGGAAAAAGCAAGAGAGTTCCAGAAAAACATCTATTTCTGCTTTATTGACTATGCCAAAGCCTTTGACTGTGTGGGTCACAATAAACTGTGGAAAATTCTGAAAGAGATGGGAATACCAGACCCCTTGACCTGCCTCTTGAGAATTTGTATGCAGGTCAGGAAGCAACAGTTAGAGCTGGACATGGAACAACAGACTGGTTCCAAAAAGGAAAAGGAGTATGTCAAGGCTGTATATTGTCACCTTGCTTCTTTAACTTCTATGCAGAGTACATCATGAGAAACGCTGGGTTGGAAGAAACACAAGCTGGAATCAAGATTGCCGGGAGAAATATCAATAACCTCAGATATGCAGATGACACCACCCTTATGGCAGAAAGTGAAGAGGAACTAAAAAGCCTCTTGATGAAAGTGAAAGAGGAGAATGAAAAAGTTGGCTTAAAGCTCGACATTCAGAAAATGAAGATCATGGCATCTGGTCCCATTACTTCATGGGAAATAGATGGGGAAACAACGTCAGACTTTTTTTGGGGGGCTCCAAAATCACTGCAGATGTTGACTGCAGCCATGAAATTAAAAGACACTTACTCCTTGGAAGGAAAGTTATGACCAACCTAGGTAGCATATTCAAAAGCAGAGACATTATTTTGCCAACAAAGGTCCGTCTAGTCAAGGCTATGGTTTTTCCAGTGTCATGTATGGATGAGAGAGTTGGACTGTGAAGAAGGCTGAGCACTGAAGAATTGATGCTTTTGAACTGTGGTGTTGGAGAAGACTCTTGAGAGTCCCTTGCACTGCAAGGAGATCCAACTAGTCCATTCTGAAGGAGATCAGCCCTGGGATTTCTTTGGACGGAATGATGCTAAAGCTGAAACTCCAGTACTTTGGCCACCTCATGCGAAGAGTGGACTCATTGGAAAAGACTCTGATGCTGGGAGGGATTGGGGGCAGGAGGAGAAGGGGATGACAGAGGATGAGATGGCTGGATGGCATCACTGACTGGATGGACATGAGTCTGAGTGAATTCCAGGAGTTTGTGATGGATAGGGAGGCCTGGAGTGCTGCGATTCATTGGGTCACAAAGAGTTGGACACGACTGAGCAACTGAACTGAAGACACACCACTTAATATGAGCTGGATTGAAAACTTAATTTGATCTGAAATTGAATTATATATACCCAAAGCAGTAGAGAAAACATAGTTAAGAAAAATATATGAATAGTCACATGGCTAGGCATTTTATTTGTTTTCTTAGTTTTCAGTTCTATATTATACAATGCCTACAATTACCTTCAAAGAATAGGGAAGATATAGTGTACTCTACTAATAATGAAAATATACCAAAGGATACACCTGTTTATCTTGTAATTATACTGCTGGCTGAATGAAAATAAAATGGTTTTGGATAAACCATTATGAATTCTTTAGAATAGACATATTTTGGAATTATGTTGCTTATTTATTTGTATTTGGTATTATTAATTCATTTAGGTAGAATTCTTTTTTTTAATATAAATGTATTTATTTTAATTGGAGGTTAATTACTTTACAATATTGTATTGGTTTTGCCCTATATCAACATGAATCCACCACAGGTATACACGTATATTTCCACTTTCTCCTTGGGTTTTCTTGTTTCTGTGAAGATTTCAGTAAATGTAAAACTATTAAATATAATGTTAACATCAAGGTTGATTAGAATTCTTAATTTTTTTTTTCACTTTGAGAAAAAAGTGAGCTAGCACAAATTATAAGAAATCCAAATGAGTTATAGAAAAGTAAGTGAGAAATATTGTGACTGTCATGTTTAAATAAACAAACTCTAATCTGTCTTCCAGATATTTATATATCAGTTTACCATATCTTGTGTTGCACTATGAAAATACACCTGATAACTTTCCAAACTAAAAAGTAACATTGGAAATAAAACAGGGTAAATAATAGGAAGTGTTCAGGCACACCTGAAGAGGTGTGCATGACATTTATATTAAAGAATTTAATTTAGAATTAACTTTGTATAATTACCAATAATATTTTATTCTTAACAATTTCCTTGCTAATTTGGGTAAGTGTGGCTGAGAACAATCTGTGTAAGAGATAGAATTCAATGCTGACTCTCAGAATTTCACCCTGTTTGGGGTAAAACCAAAGAAGAACATATTTCTTCATATTGAGTTTCCAGGAAATGGGCAACTGGTATCAGAATCTGAAAATGTCAACTAATACATGACTTCATATGTTTAACTACAGGTTATCTGTGACCTGAGGTTTGGCCAGAATTACCCCAAAGTATGTGTGTGTATGTGTACATATATACTCTCAAAAACAAGAAAATATTGAGATAAGTAGAATTAGATTATTTATGAAGAAGCTTTGATATGGGAAAATCTCAGAATGAAAGCTTTAGTGTATATTCTACCACTTGCAGACATATATTCTTGAATATGCTACATGACTCATACTTTTAGTTTCTCTCTAAAATGGGAATATCCATCTATTATATAGTTTTGGTGAGGAGTCAGTGAATAAGGAGAGAAAAAAATTCTTTAAAAACTCGGAAGTACTAATCAAGATTTATGATACAGAATTCAGTTTTAACTTTCATCTACCACATAGAACAGTGTTGATGCTTACAGCAGAAACGCTAAGAGACTGAGTTTTTGTTAATATGTTAACACAAGCAAAATCAGTGTATTATTATTTTTTTTCCTGTTACTGAAAGTTTATAATGCTGGTTTCCATTAGGAGAATACCATTTCAAGGCTGAGGGAAATGCCTTTATTTTCTATATGTTGTAGCTGTTATCTTAATAAAGTTGTTATTACACTGGGTTATTTGCATTTATTCAGGTTGGCTTGAATTTCCATTATGCAAATGTATTCCCTGCATAAAATACTTTGTATGGCAATTGCTTTTTCTATTTAAAAGTTTGTTTCATTTTGATACCCATCCCCAAGCTCTGTTGTTGTTGTTGTTTTTTGTTTTGTTTTTTTTTTGCTCTGAGATCTCTTTATTTAGCAAGTCTCCAAGTTTAATATTTTTTTTCATTTTAATTTTATTTATTAACAGTACGTATTGAACTGGAACTAGAATGATGTGTATGAGTGACTCAGGTTTTCTTTTGATCTGGACAACTGATATATAATCTAATTCCTCTAAAGACATGGAAAATTTATTGAATTTCAGCTTGTGAATATATTTGGCTAATATGTCTCTGAAAAAAAAGACAATCAAGAAAGTTAGTATTGAACCCAAAATCTGGAAATTTCTTTTTCTCAGACGAAAGAGAAAAAAAAAAAATCCTGATTTTATTTGTTTTCCAAAGAGCAAGAAGATTCATTGCTTTCTAAACCTGTTTCTAATAAATCTCTATATTTTGAAACTGAGAACTCTTTACTACAATGAAATCTTGTCTTGGAGAAATGGAAACAGTTCTCTATCAGTGCTGCTTGGACTTAAATGAAATCACCTGAGAATCTTGTTAAAATGGTAATAGTGGTGTGAATGGGGCTCAAGAGTCTACCTTTCTAATCAGCTCCTGGTGGTTGCTTCTGCTTTATGCAGGTTCCTGGACTACATGTGAATGACAATTCTATTGTTGATTGGATCTAAATTTGGCTCAATTTGGGATCCACTAGGAAATTTTTAAAAGTACAGATGCCTTGTCCCAACCAGGGATTCTTATTTGATATGGAAGAATCTGCATATTATGATTATAAAAATTCCTCAGGATATTTTAATATGCAGTCAAGTATGAAAACAGCTGCTGTAGTAAAAAGTATATATGTGTGTGTATGTGTGTGTGTGTGGTTTGTGTGCATGTTGGAAAGAACAGGTGTTATAGATCCTGTTTATCTTTCCTGCCATTTCTCTCCTATACTATAATAAAAATACATTTAAAATCGGATTGTGACTAAATTATTTTTTGGTAACATTTTATTTAACATAATATAAATACTTTAAAAACAAATTAAAAAAATTTTGTTCTGTATTTCATTTACAGAACATTTTTCATTATAGAACATTTCATTTACTCATATACTATGAGTAAACAAATACAGAATAGCACTGCAATTGGAAATATGAGTGATCCATGCTTTATCAATCCTATAATATTAGGCATTTAGGATAATTCTTTTAATATTAAAATAAATTGGGTGATAAGTATAATTCATCAAATATTTTTGCACTTATTTCTTAGAACAATAGAGTGCCAAGATTAGGCAACAGAAGCAACCCAACCTGGTGACAGGAGTATTTAAATCACTGGTATTGTTTGTTTGTTTGTTTTTAATGGTATTGTTTAAAATTGCCTGTGTGTGGTGATAATAAAAGCAAACTGGCTTTTAGTCAGCTTTATTATTGTTGTAAATTCTCTACATAGAATGCATGTCATTAGTGCCTGTATTCTGGGCATACTGTTTCCACCACCCTGACTTTGTAATGAATTCTAAAGCCATTGTCTTATAATGGATTTTCACACTGTATGGAAAGATATGTTTTCTTAGGATTCTAGATGTGTATCATTATATCTATGCAGATGTTTATACACAACTGATAGCAAAATATAAAAATACACATGAAATGCTTATTTCAAATATTGAGGGCTAGTACTTTTAAGATTTGACAATTTGGCAAAATTTCTATATCTTTTTCTACTATAGGGTAGGGACTAAAAGTTTGTCATATCTGCAGGGATTTGTTTTCCTTCTTTTGTGATTGCTAGTTATGTCCTTTGCCTGTTTTTCTAATGGTGTTCACATTTTCTTATTGATATACAAAAATGACTTAGTAAAGCTGTCATTTGTTTCCTGTTCAGTATGTTAAAGTAATTTCTCCCAGGTTGCTTTTTGTCATTTTAGTTTTTTTATGACATGAATTTTTTTAACTATGGAAGTTTAAATTTTTTGTAGTTTGATCCAACAATCTTTTCCTTATAGTTCTACACCAGGGATATATAATGAGCCACACAAGCTTTTTCACCAGAACTTTGAAGTCTTATATTTTTCGTTAGCTCTTTAATTCATCTCAGTTTTGTTTATTGGCATTATATAGAGAAGTAATTTGTTATTTTGTTTCCAAATGTTTAGATGGCAAAACAAAGATTAACTACTTTGTTCATCCACTACCTGATTACTCGATGTCATACTTTATTACCTAATGCATTAAAACATACTTATATATGTACCTGAAGTATATATTCTGTTTTCTGTTTTCATTGACTTCTTGAACCAATATATGTTTCAATTATTTTAACTTTAGAGTATCTTTTCATATGCAACAATAAAATTTATCTTTTTCAGATTTCTGTTTTTCTGTAATTATCTTTTCAGAAAAAATGAGTAATCTTTTTTCCATCTTAAATAATATTTTGTAAATCTGATTTATAATCACTACATTTATGAATTAATATGTAGGCATTGACAAGTGTATACCAGAAGTCTTCCATCCAAGAATGTTTTATGCATATTCTTTTATTTAAGAATTATTTTCTGATATTCATGAGGATCAGTTTTTTTTCCAAT
Organism: Bubalus kerabau; assembly: GCF_029407905.1. Classification (NCBI taxonomy): domain Eukaryota; kingdom Metazoa; phylum Chordata; class Mammalia; order Artiodactyla; family Bovidae; genus Bubalus; species Bubalus kerabau. The sequence goes on along the minus strand of NC_073635.1, from coordinate 1,710,509 downwards.
TTTATGCTTTTGTAATGTTAATAATATATGTATAAGATTGTATGCATATAAGTGAATTTGATATTTGTGTCTTTGTGTGTGTGTGATAGAAAGAGAGAGAGAGAGAGAGGTGTTGCTATTTGGTCTATGCTATACCTCTGAAATGAAATTGGAAGTCTTCCTTTTTTCTTCTATTTCCTTGCTGCTGTCCTAATACTCTTATAACAAATCCTTTATAACATGTTAAATAACAAAAATTAAATGATTTTATGAACACGTATATGTATGCCATAGATATGAAGAAGTTGAAATACAGAGAGACTATCTTGCTTAAAGTATTAACTTTATTAATTGTCAAAAGTACCAAAATAGAATTGGAACAGAATTAGAGTCAATGAGAACTTGTAATTAGTTGGCAATAAAATGTGCACAAATGTAAGATTTAGGCAAATTTATATATAAAAATATTAGCTGTGCATGGGTGCTCAGTCTTGTTACTCTTTGCAACCTCATGAACTCTATCTAGCCCACCAGGCTCCTCTGTCCATGGGATTTTCCAGGCAAGAATTCTAGTGTGGGTCGCTTTTTCCTCCTCCAGGCAATCTTCCAGACCCAGGGGTTGAACTCAAATCTCCTATGTTCCCTTCATTGGCAGGCAGATTGTTTCCCAGTGAGCCACCTGGGAAACCATTAAAATGTTTGTTCAGTTCAGTTCAGTTGCTCAGTCGTGTCCTACTCTTTGTGACCCAATGAATCTCAGCATGCCAGGCCTCTCTGTCCATCACAAACTCCCGGAGTTCACTCAGACTCATGTCCATCGAGTCAGCGATGCCATCCAGCCATCTCATCCTCTGTCGTCACCTTCTCCTCCTGCCTTCAATCTTTCCCAGCATCAGGGTCTTTTCCAATGAGTCCATTCTTCTCATCAGGTGGCCAAAGTATTGGAGTTTCAGCTTCAGCATCAGTCCTTCCAAGGAAAATTCAGGACTGATTTGCTTTAGGATGGACTGGCTGGATATTCTTGCAGTCCAAGAGACTCTCAAGAGTCTTCTCCAACACCACAGTTCAAAAGCATCAATTCTTCGGCACTCAGCTTTCTTCACAGTCCAACTCTCACATCCATACATGACACTGGAAAAACCATAGCCTTGACTAGACGGACCTTTGTTGGCAAAGTAATGTCTCTGCTTTTGAATATGCTATCTAGGTTGGTCATAACTTTTCTTCCAAGGAGTAAGCATCTTTTAATTTCATGGCTGCAGTCACCATCTGCAGTGACTTTGGAGCCCAGAAAAATAAAGTCTGACGCTGTTTCCACTGTTTCCCTATCTATTTCCCATGAAGTGATGGGACCGGTGGCCATGATCTTCGTTTTCTGAATGTTGAGCTTTAAGCCAACTTTTTCACTCTCCTCTTTCACTTTCATCAAGAGGCTTTTTAGTTCGCCTTCACTTTTTGCCATAAGGGTGGTGTCATCTGCATATCTGAGGTTATTGATATTTCTCCTAGCAATCTTGATTCCAGCTTGTGCCTCTTCCAGCCCAGCGTTTCTCATGATGTACTCTGCATAGAAGTTAAATAAGCAGGGTGACAATATACAGCCTTGACATACTCCTTTTCCTATTTGGAACCAGTCTGTTGTTCCATGTCCAGTTCTAAATGTTTGTTAGCATTTACCAAATAAATATTTGTTCAGAGTTCATTATAATAGTAAGCAGAACCATGAGGATGTGCTCAGTTCAGTTTTATGACTGATATGTACTTAAGTCAATTTTTATCAACAAAGGAATGAAACAAATAGCCTAGTTTAATGCAGTCTATTTTACCCTGCTTGCTTGGGAATACAAATAGAAACCTGAAACTAATCTGGAAACTCTTCAAGTTTAGCAATCTATGAACTACCTCAAAGGACCTTGAAACAACTATTCAATAACCTTGTATTAAGGAGAGAGAATTTCAGTTAATGTTTCATTGTATTATTTTAGTCTTTGTTTCTGTCTGTGTAATCAGACACACATAGATCATTGTCACTGCCAGCATACATACAGATTCAAAATCATTGATCTTTCCAAATTGTTTTGATTTTTGACTCTCACTTCTGTAACATTCATGTTTTTTCTTACCTTTTATATCTTTATAGCTTGTTTCATAGTTTTTTCTTCACTTTTTCATGTTATATCATTTATTAATTGTAAAATAATATTTTTACATTTATCTTTGCTAATCATTTGGAAGTTTTAAATCCTACTTTTTTTAGTCCTTTATATTAAAATATAAAATAAAGTTTTATCTTAAAATAATGAAATAAGCAAATGGTCCACATTTTCCCTACACAAAAAAGTCAACAGGAAAAGTAGGAAAAAAAAAAATACATGAAACAACTGCTTTTAGGAGTTGAAAAAAAGGCAGCATATGAATATAATCCATGAGAAAAGGGAAGCAAGTTGGGTAAATCCCACAACCTTCTTAAGAAAGAAATGCAAAGAGAACCTGACCATGGATCTTGGTTGAAGAATGAATATCAGTCTGAGGGGACCAAATGGCTAACATTTATTTGTGGGGCAGAAGACTTGAAAAGAGGGAGATACAAAGAGAAAGAGCTCTAGAAATCTGCATAGGCTTCTTCTTATATCTTTGGCTGTATACCAAGCTATTCATGCATAGGGTGAAACTTCATGAGTGAAAGTGTGTGTGTGCTCAGTTGCACAATGCAACCCCATGGCAGGTTCTTCTCTCCATGGGATTTCTTAGGCAAGGATACTGGAGTAGGTTTCCATTTCCTTCTCCAGGGGATATTCTTGACCCAGGGATAGAACCCATATCTCTTGCATCTCCTGCATTGGCAGGCAGATTCTTTACCACTGAACCACCTGGGGAAAAATGTATGGTGAGGGAAAAATTTCCAGGGAATTGTAAGGTGGAAAATTACCAGAGTGATTTTCTGTGAGTTAACATAAAGACATCTTATTGAAAACATAGGACATGCAATGGGGATTCTAAAAGAATCATTTCTTCTTTGAGTAGTGGAGCTAAAATAGCACTATAGGAAAGGCTATTCAATACTGATCATGTAAAAGCTAAAAATCAAGATTTTAAATGATTGAGTTGATTAATAAGTAACTTAATTGCCTGGCAGAGCAAATTTCAGTAATCAATAAAAATGCAGTAATATGTAGCACTCAACAATATAAAATTTAAAATATTAGAGATCCATTAAAGAATTAACATATGAAGAAGTAGAAAACTGTGATCTATAACACAGAGGAAAATGGGTCAATATAAATAGAAATGACAGAGATGAGAGAATTACTAGGCAAAGACATTAAATGAGCTATTCAAATATGTTCAGTATGCTCAGGATTTATAGAAAAGTATGAACAAAAAATGAAATTCTAAAGTGAAATATTTATAATTCTGAAATGAAAATTTCACTGAATTTGTTTGCTAGGTGATTAACCATTAAGCAATGAAATGTAAGAAAAATTAAAAAAAAATGTCAGTGAACTGCAAGAAATAGCAACAGAATTATGCAGGATGAAGCAGAGAGAAAAGTACTCAATGATCTGTGGAAATATTTCAAGCACTTTAACATATGATAATTGGAGTTCCAGAGGAAGAAAGTGTAGGAAAATAATTTGAAAATTAGAAGCCATGGATGCAGGGAGTTTAAAAAACCTGAGGCAGAATTAAAAAAAAAAAAGAAGAAGAAGAAGAAGAAGACTATACCAAGTACATTGTGTTCAAATTTCTAAAAATCAGAAAAGTGTGTTAAAAAGAGAAATGCTTGAAATGAGCCAGATAGAAAGGCCAAATATCTATACATATATAAAGATAATTACTTTTCATTGGAAACTGAAAGCTACAAGGCAAAAAGTGATGACCTTAAAATGTTATGTCAAGAAAGGAAAATCTACCAATATGGTATTCTATACTAGCAAAATTATCTTTCAAAAACTAAGGTAAAAATTAAGATTTTTTTTCAGATAAAAAAGGAAAATGATTTTAGGTCTAAGCCAAGAAATGAAAAGTATTAAACATGATAAATATTTGAATGTTTATTTTTAAAAAATTTGTCTGATTCTTTAATTTTGGTCGAAGATACTTGCCCAGTTAGACAAAATAGAAACAGTATATTGTGAAGTTTATAAATATGCTAAAACAAAATGAAGGCACAAAAGATGGAAAGAGGGATGTGAAAGTAGAATATGCTTCTTTTACTATAAATAAATAGTATAATATGATTGAAGGTAGACAGTGATAATTAAAAATGGATATTTCAAACCCTAGAAATATCATTAAGAAATAAAGAGGCATTAACTAGAAAACCAAGCATATACTATACAGCTACATTTAATCTAAATATTTTAGAAAAGAAGATAAAATAATTAAAAAACAGATGAGACTATAAGGAAGCAAAGACCAGGTGATAGATTTAAATTAATCATATCAATAACTACATTAAATATAAATGATATGAATATTTTAACTTACAAAAAGAGTATTATCAGATTGTATTGAAAAGCAAAATTGAAGTATACACTTTCCACAAAAACAAAACAAAACAACAAATTAAAACAGCTGAGAAAAAAATAGTGGGGTAAAATTACTAATCTTAAGAAAGCATATATTAGTAGCACGCAAAGTATACATAAAAATGATGAATATTAATGGAATAAAGATGGTCTCTTCATAATAAGAAAGTCAAGTAATCAGGCAGACGTGCATCTAAAATATGTGTGGATCTCTTAGCAGTGCTCCAAAATACATCAAGAAAAAACTGACAACTAAAAAGAGGAAAAAGACAAATCCACAATTCTTATTAGACATTTCAGCTTTTCTCTCTTGATATTCATAAGGCAGAGATAGAAAATTAACAGGAAAAAAAAATAAACAGTACATTCAACTTAATTGATTGAATTCACATTTACACAGCATTCCTACTCAACAGCTGCAAAATATGTAGAAAAAGGGCAAAAGGGCAAATTAAGTCTAAAGTAAATAAAAAGAAACAACCTAATCAAAAAGCAGGCAAAGGACAGAAACATACATTTCTCCAAAGAAGACATACAGATGGCTAATAAATATATGAAAAGATGCTCAATATCACTCATTATTAGAGAAATGCAAATTAAAACCATATGAGGTATCATCTTATACCAGTCAAAATGGACATCATCAAAGTCTACAAACAAAAAGTGCTGTAGAGGGTGTGGAGAAAAGGGAACCCTCTTACACTGTTGGTGGGAATAACAACTGATACAGCCACTATGGAAAACAGTGTAGAGAGTCTTTAAAAACTGGGAATAGAACTGCCATATGACCCAGCAATCCCACTGCTTGGCATATACCCCAAGGATACCATAGTTTAAGGAGACTCATGTACCCCGATACTAATTGCAGCATTATTTACAATAGCTAGAACATGGAAGCAACTTAGATGTCCATCAGCAGATGAATGGATAAGGAAGTTGTGTACAAACACACAATGGAAAATTACTCAGCTATATAAAGGAACACATTTGAGTCAGTTCTAATGAGGTGGATGAACTTGAAGCCTATTGTACAGAGTGAAGTAAATCAGAAAAAGACAAATACTGTATGTTAATGCATATATATATGCATTATATTGTATGCATTATATATGTATATATATATACATATATATTATATATGTATATATATAATACACATATATAATGTATATATACATATATATGTATATATTATATGCATTATATATGTATGTGTGTGTGTGTGTGTATATATATATAAAATTTGGAGAAGGCAATGGCACCCCACTCCAGTACTCTTGCCTGGAAAATCCCATGGACGGAGGAGCCTAGTAGGCTCCAGTCCATGGGGTCGCTAAGAGTCGGGCACGACTGAATGACTTCACTTTCATTTTTCACTTTCATGCATTGGAGAAGGAAATGGCAACCCACTCCAGTATTCTTGCCTGGAGAATCCCAGGGGCAGAGGAGCCTAGTGGGCTGCCGTCTACGGGGTAGCACAGAGTCGGACGCGACTGAAGCGACTTAGCAGCAGCAGCATATATATAATTTAGAAAGATGTTACTGATGATCCTATACGCAGGGCAGCAAAGGAAACACAGATGTGAAGAACAGACTTGTGGATTCAGTGGGAGAAAGTGAGGTTGGGATGATTTGAGAGAACAGCATTGAAACATATACATTACCATATGTAGAATAGATGACCAGTGTGAGTTCAATGGATGAAGCAGGGCACTCAAAGCCAGTGCCCTGGGACAGCCCAGAGGGACAGGATGGGGAGGGAGGTAGGCAGGGGCCTTCAGGAAGGTGGTACACATGTATACCTATGATTCATGTTGATTTATGGAAAAAAAATCACAGAAGTGTAATTATCCTCCAATTAAATAAATTAATTAAAAAAGATATAATGTAGGTAAGGCAATCAAAAGATCATGACTTGCTTTGTAAAATTAGTACAGAAATACCTATTCATTGAAGACACCTGAGGTTGTAAATCCACTAACATGCTAATAACTTTCACAAATATTTTAATCAAGAAAGCCCTTTTAAGCGAGAAAAATACTATTTTTATCTTTCAATCTCTCATGACACCTAGAATGTTGCTGTGTACATTAAGTGACAACTAAAAATGTCTGATAAATTGAATTATATCATATTATTATGCATGTTTTACTAATGTCTTCTCTGAATCAAATAATTTTGGAAACACACTCACTGTGGAACTTCTGGTAGTTGAAGAATTAAAAAGCCAAATAGCTGATAGTGTTCTATCAACACCAATGAGCTTAAAATTTCAGATATTAGAGCCAGTTTCTAGAAATGTTCCATTAGCTATGTGTGCCAAAAGTGATTCAAAGTATGTACAGGCAAAAATCAACTACATGATCATGAAAGTTTACCACTGAAGCTGACTAATTCTCATCTTTATAGGAAAAATACATAAGTGAAGGGTGAGTAGCACACAGTTAATCAATATCCATGATCTGAAATGAGGCAGTTGAATGTTCTAGATTAATTTATCTTCTGCTTGCAATTACCTGAGTGAAGAATGATTAGTCATTTTGTTATCTAAGTACAAGTTCATGTAGCTTTGTCTATTGAGAAGCATGAGGCAGTCAGATGGGGTTACAGTAAATGGAAAAAGAGAGCAAGAGAATCCTGAATTTGAGGTATTTTTGTTTTTATGTAAGTTTTTGGGTAGATGATACTGTTTACTGGGTTGTTGCAAAGCTCACTCATGATTCTTCAGTTTGAGAATCATTTTCTTAAAAAGCCTTCTCTAAGCTCCAGACTAGTTTTTCTTCCCTACTGTTAAATCTCTTTCCTTTTCCCTCAACATTCTCTGAACCACTAATAATCTGTTCAATGCCTTTTCCCCCCTAGATTCTAAATTCTATGATTCTAAATTGCTTGTCTTGTTAGCTTCTTTACCTTAGAGTCTTATCACTTATCTGGAATATTGCATGGGGCCATTAAATGTTTGAATGGATAAATGAATAAATGATTAGGATTCAACAACAGTATTAGCAGATTTTTCAGTGAGCTTCATTTGGTGATTTTCTCTTTTCATCTTTAGATCTGGTTTTGGCCATTGTTGGCCTGTCTTTATAATTTTAAATTTCTAAGTATATTTTGGAGGCCCAGGGATGGGAGTAGCAGTGATTCAATTATGGTGTATAAATCTTAGGCATAATACAAAGCTATTTTTCACAAGTCTATCCTATAATGGTCATAGTCAAGTAGTTATAATATTTGACAGAATTTATAATACATATAATTTTTGTATTTTTTTTGCCTATATACTTAACATACTGTCTTCAAACAGCCCACTCCAGTATTCTTGCCAGGAAAATCCCACAGACAGAGGAGACTGGTGAGCTTGGGTCCATGGGTGTCACAAAGTGACTAAAGTGATTGAGCATGCACACACTTACTTAAGTGTAGGATATGCACAGTATCCCATAGGAACTCACCAAAGTGTAGCCTTAAACAATTCATCACATTCTTGACTTTAAGAAAGTAAAATATTTTATTTTGTGGGGCTTTTGGATGTATTATTTAACCATCCTGAACAAACTATAATACAACTAGGAACTCTCAAACAGACCTCAAAAAATACAACAGAAAGATAAAGCTGGAACCAAGAAATATGTTTAGGCTTTCTGAAGCTAGTACTGGATGAGCATCCCACTGGATAGTTTCTGATGCAGTGGAATATGTAAGTGCAACGTGTGCGCGCTCAGTCATGTCCAACTCTGCGACCCTGTGGACCATAGCCTGCCAGGCTGCCCTGTCCATGGGATTTTCTAGGCAAGGATACTGAATAATGTTTCCAATTCCTCCTCCAGGAAATCTTCCTGGCCCAGGGATTGAACCTGTGTTTCCCACGTCTTCTGCATTGCAGGTAGATTCTTTACTGTTGAGCCATTGGGGAAACTACCCCAATAGAATGTACAATAAGCAAGGGACAATGTCAAATTCAGCTCACTGATCTCCCAACTGTTCATTTAAGTGTTTCCCCACTTTAATTCCAGAGTTTCTAGATGCCCTGAAATGTTGTTGAGAAATTCAGCTGCAAAATTTTAATGTTATTAGAAAAGAAGAAAATTAATTTCTATTAATACCATGTGCTGGACACTGTTAAACATGCTCAAAATTGTTGTTTCTTCTGATGCTCATAGCAACTGCAGATTACAAGTGTGAATGCATCTTTTTAGAACAAGATGAAGTTCAGAGAGGTTTGTGGCTTCCCTCTATAGTTAATAATCTCAGAAGAGCATTTCCACCCTCTTTAATCTTATTCCAAATTACAATTTTTTTCTTACAGAAGCTTACTGCTCAGGAATTATACAGAAGAAGTTGATAAGCTCTGGCATGATTTTACCTAAAAGGATCACAAAATGGTTTCATCAAATATTTAGGACATTTCCTAAGCAGTAGCATTTTAAATACTGTCTGCTAACAAAAGCTGTGGAGTCTCTTTTCTGGCAATATTTGTATGTTAAGTGAAATTTACTCTTTAAATTTTTATTGTATAATAACAGTAAAACAGAAACTTTGAAGATTTTTAAAAAGTAATGCTAATATATTTTTCCACCCATATTCATAGTCTTCTCCTTTGTTTATTACCACAAAAAGAATCTGAGGCAGCTGCTTGGTCTAGCTGTGCTGAGTATAATTATGTGCTTATTTCTCCGTGTATAAAGCAGATGAAGAGAGATCATCTTCACGGTGTTGATTTCACTAGAACCATACAGTACCTACCCGAGCCCAGAGGTATTCTTATTATCAGAAACTAAATTTTTATTTCTTCCTGTTTAACATGATATATCTGCATTCTCATTTCAAAGTAATTGAAATCACAATTAGTTAACTGTGAGTGCTATCATTTAATTTGATTCCTGTCTGTTTCTTAACAGAGACTCTTCAGCTGGTAAGCTTTTCAACAGCACATGGAAATTAAGTGTCTCATTAGTTGCACAAGTTATTTATTTTCTGTTTTCTCACTCCAGGTACATGTAATTTATTGCTGTGTTTGTTTTTATGCTTAAATTGCATCTTTCTATCTCACTTTTTACTTGCTCAATTTAAACCAAGCCTTACAGCATTTGAAAACTGTTTCTTGTATACTTATGCAATTAAATTTCAAAAGAACACAGTAGTGTCTCTCTGGATAAGACTATAATAATTTATCAATCACATATAAATGGCAATGTCATTAGAAAAAGAGTGATGACTACAAACTCTCCATGTCAAAGTTATTGAACTTTATTGTGTCTCTATAAGTGCTGTGTCTTTCCACCTCAGCAGAAAAAGTATCTTTACAGCTAAAAGTGGCATTAAATCTATAATTAAATCCATAGAAGGAAAAGGATTAATTTGGCGACAAAACTGATTACTCTCCATTTTAGGACAAAACATAGAGAACAAGCATTGCTGCATTATATTCACTATATTTTCCTTACCTGAACTTTGAATTATGATTCCTCAAATGAAACATTTATACTATTAAAATAAAAATATAGAAAATGATTGTGTTCAAATGTTTATTCTATTGATTTGAAAACTGAAAATAATTTGTCATTAGAAAACCTGGAGAGGATACCTAAAAGCTTAATTTTTATTAAAACTGGTGATTTCTAGCCTCTTGTTCACATTTACCATGGGACTGGAAATGGACTTTTATTTAGGAATATGTCTACACATGTGTGAGGCTTCTCAGGTGGCTCCCAGTGGTAAAGAGTCTGCATGCCAATGTAGGAGACAAGGATTTGATCCCTGGGTAGTGAAGATCACCTGGAGAAGGGAATGGCTACCCACTCCAGTATTCTTATCTGGAGAATTTCAGGGACAAAGAAGCCTGGTGGACTGCAGTCCATAGGATCACAAAGAATTGTACATGACTGAAGTGACTTAGCACACACACATGCTATGCATGTGTACAATATTTGTGAACTTATAGGTGGTTTTCTTATTATTTCCTATCCTTATTCGAACTAATGAATAACTTACCTCAAAGTCTACTTAGTTCTCCATTTTAAACCACAGGTAAAGGAACAGAGTTCCATTTATGGAGTGTAATAAGTTTTAGGACAAAAATTCACTGATACATCAATGTACTCTGTCTTGTAATTTGGAAGTAAGCTTTAATAATGAATCTTCTATGATTTCTTTGAATCAGGTGGTTAAGAAGCAATGAGCAAAGATTTCAAATTTAGGAGTTATTCCTTTCTGTGTTTATTGGTTATGCATATCTAATCCATAGTCGTTCAGTAGGATATGCAAAGATTTAACTTCTGTTTATACAATCTTCTCTAAATTACTCAGTATATTAGCACTTTGGTAAGTTGTACATTATCTGAAAACAATATTTACTGCATTGTTTAAGTCTATGACATATATATGGGTTCATCTACTTCTAAACTGCTTAAATTTGGAACAAATAGATTCTTTTCGATTCATCCATTCATTCTAAAATTACTCAAGACACATAGGATGATCTCAGCAATTGGAAAATATTAATATACAAAGTATTATGAGAAAATGAAAAATAATACAGTTGAGAAAAACTAAGATTTGGTGAAATTTTAGATAAGATAATGAATGATTTAAGACAGTTTAAGGGGGAGAATTCAGTTCAGTTCAGTTCACTCAGTCGTGTCCAATTCTTTGCAACCCTATGAAGCGCGGCATGCTAGGCCTCCCTGTCCATCAACAACTCCTGAAGTTTACCCAAACTCATGTCCATTGAATCAGTGATGCCATCTAACCATGTCATCCTCTGTCGTCCCCTTCTCCTCCTGTCTTCAATCTTTCCCAACATCAGGGCATTTTCAAATGAGTCAGCTCTTCACATCAGGTGGCCAAAATATTGGAGTTTCAGCTTCAACATCAATCCTTCCAATGAACACCCAGGACTGATATCCTTTAGGATCGACTGGTTGGATCTCCTTGCAGTCCAAGGGACTCTCAAGAGTCTTCTCCAACACCACAGTTCAAAAGCATCAATTCTTCGAGGCACAGCTTTCTTTATAATCAAACTCTCACATCCATATATGAATACTGGAAAAACCATAGCCTTGTTTAGACAGACTTTTGTTGACAAAGTAATGTCTTTGCTTTTTAATATGCTGTCTAGGGTGATCATACTTTTCTTCCAAGGAGTAAGTATCTTTTAATTTCATGGCTGCAAATCACCATCTGCAGTGATTTTGGACCCCCCCCAAAATAAAGTCTGTCACTGTTTCTACTGTTTCCCCATCTATTTTCCATGAAGTGATAAGACCAGATGTCATGATCTTCATTTTCTGAATGTTGAACTTTAAGCCAAGTTTTTCACTCTCCTCTTTCACTTTCATCATTAGGCTATTTAGGTCTTCTTCAATTTCTGCCATAAGGGTGGTGTCATCTGCCTATGTGAGATTATTGGTATTTACCCTGGGAATCTTGATTCCAGCTTGTACTTCCACTAGCCCAGCGTTCCTCATGATGTACTCTGCATATAATTTAAATAAGCAGGGTGACAATATACAGCCTTGACGTACTCTTTTTCCTATTTGGAACCAGTCTGTTGTTCCATGTCCAGTTCTAACGGTTGCTTCCTGACCTGCATACAGGTTCCTCAAGAGGCAAGTCAGGTGGTCTGGTATTCCCATCTCTTTCAGAATTTCCCACAGTTTATTGTGATCCACACAGTGAAAGGCTTTGGCATAGTCAATAAAACAGAAATAGATGTTTTTCTGGAACTCTCTTGTTTTTTCGATGATCCAGCGGATGTTGGCAATTTGATCTCTGGTTCCTCAGCCTTTTCTAAAACCAGCTGAACATCTGGAAGTTCACAGTGCATGTATTGCTGGAGCCTGTCTTGGAGAATTTTGAACATTACTTTACTAGCGTGTGAGATGAGTGCAATTGTGTGGTAGTTTGAGCATTCTTTGGCATTGCCTTTCTTTGGGATTGGAATGAAAACTGACCTTTTCCAGTCCTGTGGCCACTGTTGAATTTTCCAAATTTAATTAGCTGTGTGCAAATCTGGAGGAACAGCATTTTAAGAAGTAGTAAACGACTAATACAAAACTCTAACAAGAGAGTGTGCCTGGTGTTATCAAGAAACAGCAAGGAGTAGCTGATAGAGACTTGAGAATGAGGAAGAAATGGGATCAACAAGAAATTGGTACAAGGTCACATGGAATCTTTTAGGTTATGGTTATTACAATGAGTATTACTCAGTACATTTGAGGTAGACAAGCCTGATATGGATTATTGAGAAAAAAAAACTTTTGTTGGAGTCAAAGACAAAAGAGAAATTAGAGATAAAGTGATTAGGGAATTCAGAAAGCAGATGTGTCTACATTGTATTAGTAGGAAGGATCACAGAAATCTGGAACTAATTTTTATGGTTCTGTATATCTAGGACTTCCCAGATGGCATGAGTAGTAAAGAAATCCCTTGCCAATGCAGGAGATGTGAGAGACTCAGGTTTAATCTTGATGTCAGGAAGATCCCCTGGAGGAGGGCATAGTAACACACTCCAGCATTCTTGCCTGGAGAATCCCATGGACAGAGGAGCCTGGTAGCAAAGAATAGCCCTGCTAATAACACCTCAAGTTTTTATTATATACATGTGCTTTTTCTGTTGTTTTTTTTCTTTGTCTTTAGTTCTCTAAGTATATTCCTTCCTTTGGTGATCTCATTCATTCTCATAGCTTAGATGAACATTTCAATGCTGATGATTCTTTAATTTATGATTTTTATCTTTTATGTCTTTGCTTAACTCACTTATTTCTGGAAGTCTTTGACTTCCAATATACTTTACCATGGGGCTTACCAGATGTTGCAGTGGTAAAGAATCCACCTGCCAATGCAGGAGATGCAAGAGATGTGGGTGTGATCCCTGGAGGAGGACATTGCAACCCACTCGAGTATTCTTGCCTGGAAAATTTCATGGACAGAGAAGACTGGCTGGCTACAGTCCATGGGGTAGCAAAGAGTCAGATGCAACTGAGTGCACACACACACACACACACACACACACACACACATACACACACTTTACTATGACAGGCCTTGATGTATTTATAATTACTTGATTAGTGTTGTCTTCTTCATAAACCTATGGGTTCCATGAAAGTAGGAACCACTCCTATTTCACTTTTCATTATATCACTAAATCCTTAGTAAATATATTTTTTTGACAATTAGCAGTCTTAGTTTCCTATGGAGTTGATACTTTATACGTTTTACCATTGAATAAATACTACTTCATTTTTGGTGTGTGTATATATGTTCAGTCTCTCAGTCTCATCCAACTCTTTGTGACCCTATGGACTGTCGTCCACTAAACTCCTCTGTCTGTGGAATTTTCCTGGCAAGGATACTGTAGTGGATTGCCAATCCAGGGATTGAACCCACATCTCCAGTGTCTCCTGCATTGCAGGTGAATTCTTTACCACTGAACCACTTAGGGAGCCACCACTAAGGGTTTTTTTAGATAATATTAATTCAAAAACATGAAATTAATCAAGGATGGCAAATTTTATTTAAATGTTTAGATAGGTCAATATAATACAATCTAAACTGCATTTTCCTAACTGTGTTATATTAATAATTAACATATGCATAAGCCTTCCCTGGAAAAGTAACATCATTGCAAAGAAGAGTCATGAAGTGACCACAAAATGGATTTAAATTAAAGCATGTCTTACCTTCATTTATCTTTTCTTCTCTATAAATGTATTAGGGTGGTCCTTCATGCTTAAAAATATTTCAAAAAGGAAGTACCCTTGAATATAATTTTTCTGTTTCATCTCAGTTTTAATGACTGACTTTCCAAGAGAAAGGGACAGATGAACATGGGGATTTTTTCCCCCTCACTTTATAGGGCAAGAGAAGTAGGTGAGATAATATACATTATATAAAATACATGGCATTGGTTCTGATTGTGAGCTCAGATTAAAAATAGAAGAAACAAACAAACAGAAGAGTCAAATGTACCTTCCAGGTTTCATTCAATGGGAAAGAAGAGAAAGCTTAATCTTAGTGGTTTCCAGGTGTAATGAAATTGGCAAGAGGGAGGGGTTAGAGGAAGGAAGATATTAGACTGTATTGTAATCTTGGGAGTTTACAAAGTCATCACTATGTTGGCCATAAAGGAGTGGTGTTTTATTTTATTTTATTTTTTTTAATTTTTTTTTAAATTTTATTTTATTTTTAAACTTTACATAATTGTAGGAGTGGTGTTTTAGTCTATATGTGGGAGATTGAGAAATGAAGAGATAAAATATATGTGTGTGATGTCCAAGTTCTGTGTCACCAGTGTCTGATGCTAAAACAACAGAATTCATCTAATGTGAAGCTGTTGCAGTGACAAGGAAAAAAGAGGAATGGGTTTTTCTTTTCTTTCCTGAGGACAAAGATGATAACAGTGAGGGGGCCTGATCACTCCTAGTTTTTACTTTAACTGTTCTTAATCTATTGTCAAGTTTGCTTTTCTGCTCCCTAACTCTGCACAAACTACATTTTTTTCACTTATTGTCTGGAGGTGCTGGAGACACAGGTTCAATCTCTGTGTCAGGAAGATCCCCTGGAGGAGGGCATGGAATCCCACCCCAGTATTCTTGCCTGGAGAATCCTATGGACAGAGGAGCCTGGAAGGCTATAGTCCATAGGGTTGCAAACAGTCAGACATTACTGAAGAGACTTAGGACACACACGCATCCTTTGACTTTATGCTAATTATATCCTGTTTCTGGTTCTCCTGTTTAGGGCTTCCCTCATAGATCAGTCAGTAATGAATCTGCCTGTAATGCAGAAGACCCAGGCTCAATCCCTGGGTCAGGAAGATCCTCTGGAGAAGGGAATGGCAACTCACTCCAGTATCCTTGCCTGGAGAATCCCATGGACAGAGGAACCTGGCAGTCTAGAGTTCATGGGGTCACAAGAGTTGGACATGACTGAGCGACTAAACCACCACTCTGGTGCTCATTTTTACAGAAATCTTTTTGCAGACCACCCCTCTAAGTTCTTCTCTTTTTGCTTTACAGAAAGAAGGCCACAGGGCTACTGGACTGCCAGACTCAACTACTGGATTACCTGAGGACTAGTTTTAAAACAATGCAAGAGGAGGAAGAACGTAAGATCCTTACACTTTGTTCTCATCACCAGTCCCCGTGAGCCCTCATCTTACATAAGCCCCTGGACTCCTCATGGAAGTGGTTCGCTATTCTTGAGGCTTGATCCTACTGTGGTTCCCCCTCCACTGGCCAGAGATCAAAGTCACCTTTCTGTTTCCTCCAAACTCTACCTCCCTGTTTTTTAATTCAGCTTTGGTGGGCAGAGAGCGCCAAGATTTTGGTGGCAATCCAGAGTAGAATCTGTTATTGTTCAGTCATGCCTTGAATTTCCTCTGTTCTTCCACTTCTGTAATTAGTGACTTACTGAGGAGCCATTAAGATAATTAGCAGGGATTCATTGCAGTTGTAACTGAAGATAGTGTATTAGTTCAGTCACGTTTGCTTCTCATAAATATGAATACCACACGAAAACTGCTTCTGAAGATTGAAGTTATGCTAGAAAGTTTAGTCAGCAAGTGTCATATTTTAGCCCATTACTCTCTGATTAAATAGTAGTTGTCTGTGTTATGACATAAAACATATAACATTTTTAGCGAAATTGCAAACATTGAATGGTTTGATATCATGATAATTAAAATTTGGTGAGCTGAAGATGATTAGTAACTTAGATCTATTCAGGTATTCAAATAACTTTTAGAATGTGAAACACTCCTCCCTAGGAGATATAATACATATTATAATGGTTGAAATGTCATGGTTTGTAGGTTAAAAATCTAAGATATCTAGCCTGGAGTTAAGTGATGTGCACTTGATATGATATATCATCTATTAATTAATACACTGATACCCTTCTCTTGCACCTCTGCCTAAAGGGAAATATCATTATGTTCTCATTAGCTCCCATTCTGACTTGATGACATATTTTGTGGAGCTAACAAAAACTTTATTAGCATAAAATGGCATTTTAATTAAAAAAAATGTTGACCTTATTTGATGTATGTAACAGATCCTGGAAGCATAAAAAAAAAGGATATTCAGTAACATTTAAAAATCATCAAACTCAGTTTACTCTCACTCCTATTATTCAATTAATATTAAAATATTTGATACTGGAACAGTTCAGTTGCTCAGTCATGTCCAACTCTTTGCAACCCCCATGGACTGTAGCATGCCAGGCCTCCCTGTCCATCACCAACTCCCGGAGCTTGCTCAAACTCATGTCCATCGAGTCAGTGATGCCATCCAACCATCTCATCCTCTGTCTTCCCCTTCTCCTCTTGCCTTTAACCTTTCCCAGCATCATGGTCTTTTCCAATAAGTCAGTTCTTTCAATCAAGTGAAGAAAGTACTGGAACTTTAGCTTCAGCAAGTCCTTCCAATGAATATTCAGGACTGATTTCCTTTAGGATTGATTTGTTTAATCTCCTTGCAGTCCAAGGGGCTCTCAAGAGTCTTCTTGAGAGAACACCACAGTTCAAAAGCATCAATTCTTTGGCGCTCCGCTTTCTTTATGTTTCAACTCTCACGTCCATACATGACTACTGGGAAAACCATAGTTTTGGCTAGACAGACCTTTGTCGGCAAAGTAATGTATCTACTTTTTAATATGCTGTCTACTGGACAAGGTAATCTTAGGAGTTGCCCTGAGCTTGACTAAAGTTTAGTCAGGTTTCTTTCTGACCTACCTTTTTATTTGTTAGAAAACTTAAAATTGGAAATACCTTCTCTGCCTCTTTGAGATGTAATCTTCTACAACCCAAGAATGCCTTTCTCAAGGGTCTAGGACCAAACCCTTGAAAATATAATCACCAAAATTAAAAAAAAAAAAAAAAAAATGGTGACCCTGTCTTCCATTCTTGATAGGAAGGCAGGAACCTAACTCAATAGGCACAAATCAGCAAACATGGCCTAATCACCTGTGATCCTTATTCTGGTGCTTAACAACACTCCTGCCTTTTTTTTCAGTGGAGTTTCTGCCATTGCAATTGTCACTTTCCCTACTGCAATAATTCTGAACTAAGTCTTCTTTACATTTACAACTTGTCTGGTACAATTTTTCTTTTACAAGTCACTAATAAAGCATGTAGGAAGTATCAGGCATATTTCTGAGTGCCTTTGTATGTTAACTAATTTAAAGCCATGTAAACCCTATGCGATAGGAATGTTATCAATATCCCCATTTAACCTCACCACACAGAGTTGAAGTTTCTCAGGAGACAGTAGAAAATAAAGACTTACTCAGTCCCCCCACTTAATTTTAGCTCTCAGACTCTGAATCCTAAAAATCCAGTCATTCTTTCTCTTTCAACTATCCCAATCATCAAATTTTGAAGATTTTGTCATTCACTCACTTTTTCAATATATATGCTGTTGACTTTTATTGTATACTAGAGCTAGGGATAAAATATCAGATAAGACAGACATGACTGCTTATCTCATTGAACTTAGTCAACCAGGACAAATAAACAGGCAGCTTATTTATTTTTTTACTCCCTAAGAGTTATTTTTTAAATGCTTTTTAAAAATATATATATATTTTTAAATTGGAAGATAATTGCTTAACAATGTTGTGCTGGTTTCTGCTATACAACAACATGAATCAGCTATAAGTATACAATATCCCCTCCCTATTTAACCTCCCTCTTACCCTACTCTCCATCCCAGCCCAGAGCATGAGGTCAAACTCCGTGTTATATAGCAACTTCCCACTAGCTATCTGTTTTACACATGGTAATTTATATGTTCAATGATACTCTCTCAAGTCATTCCACCCTATCTTTCTCCAGCTCTGTCCTTAAGTTCTTTCTCAACAACTGTGTCTCTATTTCTGCCGTGCAAATAGGTTCATCAGTAATATTTTTCTAGATTCCATATATATATATATATATATATATATAATATTTGACTTTCTTTCTGACTTACTTCTTTCTCTATAACAGGTTCTATGTTCATCTACCTCACTCAGTTTAACTGATACAAATTCATTCCTTTTAATGCCTTTTGATAGAGGCAGTAAATCCTGTTCTGCAGCATACAGACTGGGGGTCAATGCAGACTTGGTGAAACTGGGAGAGCCTTCCGGAGTAGTGACTCTTACAAGGAGAATTAAGTCATAGAAGATGAGACAGTGGTGAGTGTTCTAGGCTGAGAAAATATTACACTCAGTGCCTAGAAGCGAAAGAGAGCCAGGGGCATAAAAGGAATTCAAACAATAATGTATGACTAAAACAAAGACTACATGTGCAAAGAACTGGGGATAAGGGTTAAGGAAGAGTAACGATGTAGTAGTAAGTGAGGGTATTTTTGTGACAGAAAATGTAAGATCATATGAGAGATTATGGGCTTGATCACCAGAGCAATAGGGAGCAATCTGAAGAATTTTATGCAAAGGAGTAAAGATCACATTTGTAATTGTTGAATATTCTCTTTATGAAAGTATAGAGAACACAATTTTAAAATATATAAATTATATACAATAAAATTTAGATACAGATTGCATAATGGATAAGTTCTATATTTTATTCAAGAAAATAATTTTTGAATAGAAAAAGTTTATTCAAATGAATCTTCTAAAATTTTATTTTACACATTGGCTGTACCTTTGCAAAGAAAATTAGACTTAAGATATCTTACAAAGGCATCTTTATTAAATAATGTTTGGAAAAATGTGCATCTAGTTATTGGCTCAAATCATTCTTATTATATACAATTGCCTATTACCATTTGCAATTCAGGTAGTTAATGCTGCAATGAGTTGAAAGCAGGTGTATAGATTTTTACAGTGCTCTTTCAAAACAAGAGCCTTTGGTAAACTGTTCTGCTCATGTTAAAATGGGACATAATGTGAAACTGTACTGTTTAAATATTTTGAAATGATTTCTCATTTGCTTCTAATTATCTTGCTATTAAATAAGCATTATTCTTTTACAGTGTTTTTTCATAGATATGGTGTAGTTGCTTTGGATCTAGTTAATTTAAATAAACTGGATGCTTGGGGCTGGTGCACTTGGATGACCCAGAGGAGGGTTCAGGATGGGGAACATGTGTATACCTGTGGTGGATTCATGGTGATATATGGCAAAACCAACACAATATTGTGAAGTTAAAAAGAAAAGAAAAAGAAAAAAAAATATCAAAGTAAAAAAAATAAAAAAAGTCTCAAAATATCTTTAATATTTTTAATGATTTACTTTTTGCTATACTGCAACAATAACTGAAATAGGGGGGAAAAGGAGGTTGAAGTTTTAATATTTGATTCTTTGTTTTATTAGATTGCAGTGTGCCTAAACTTTTTTATGGATTTTCAATATTATCAATTAATTTTCAATTGATAAAATTGAGTGACACAGTGCTGTGTGGAAGGGTAGGGAATGAAAGCTCTGATGCCAAATCAACTATAATATTTTTTTTTTTAATTTTATTTTATTTTTAAACTTTACATAGCTGTATTAGTTTTGCCAAATATCAAAATGAATCCGCCACAGGTATACATGTGTTCCCCATCCTGAACCCTCCTCCCTCCTCCCTCCCCATTCCATCCCTCTGGGTTGTCCCAGTGCACCAGCCCCAAGCATCCAGTATCGTGCATCGAACCTGGACTGGCAACTCGTTTCATACATGATATTTTACATGTTTCAATGCCATTCTCCCAAATCTATTTTTAATCAGAGTTAATTTATATCAGCTGTGTGGTTTGTGTACTTTTTTTTTTTTTTTTGTATTTTGGATGAAGAAAGGTGTGGTTACTATTCAAATTAGAAACTGTAACTGATTGCTAGTTACTAAGAATCTGCAGATAGATTTGTGCTTAGTGTTTATTACATAGAGAAGAGACTTCAGTGGTTCAAGTGGTAGAGTGTAATTTGAATTCTTAGTGTGAGATGTTTTAGTTCTTTCATAGTTGCATAAAAGCAAATAACAGATCTGCTATCTAGTTTCATAGCTGGCTTTAGGGGAATATTATAGGACCCCTTGAAGAAGTCATGTATTAATGTATTACAGCTATTGATCTAAACTGTTCTTAAACATCCAAGTACACCATTGATTTTTCTCTTGATCTACTTTCTGAAGATTAGCTGGTATTGTTATAATTAGACTTATTCCAATTTAAATTGGCATAACTCTGAAATGACCACAAAATGGTTTCTTAAAATCTGCTCTCTCTCTCTCTTTCACACACACACACACACTATACACGTATTCAAAATACACTCATGTATGGTGGTGGTGGTGATTTAGTTACTAAAAGTTGTGTCTGACTCATGACCCCTTGGACTGTAGCCCACCAGGCACCTCTGTATATGAAATTTCCCAGGCAAGAATATTGGAGTAGATTGCCATTTCCTTCTTCAGGGGATCTTCCCAATCTAGGGATTGAACCCAGGTCTTCTGCATTGCAGGCAGATTCTTTACCTTCTGAGCCACCAAGGAAGCCCTATGTGCAGGCACAATACACACATGCAATATTCATATATACCTGACACTCATACATATGCATACAGCACACACACTCACATCAAGAGAATTTCTAAATTAGTTAAAAATATTATAGTGGCTATGAAAGTTGTTGGATTACAATATTGAAACAGACTTTTAATTGTTGAGTTTTATTTATTTGCAGAGAAATAACAGTTCTAAATTTTCTATGGTGCTTAACATGGATTTATTCCTAATATTCTGTCTTTGTTAATCTGTTTGTTGCTTGAAGCAAAGAAAATGAGCCACACAGTTATATACCCATTAATATTTGCATTGCACTGAGAACTACTTTTGTATAATAGCTCCACACATGAACGGATTTAACATGTTGTCCAGTATGGACCAAATGGTCAATTATGGATTCACCATTTAGTTGAGCACCTACTTGAAACCTATCGACTGAAAAAAGATATGCACGTTCTAAAACTTGAGAGTTAGGTTTTATTCAGTGGGAATGTTAGGATGGTGGGAATATTATTAGGGCTCAAACCCAGGAGACAGTATCCCTAATAATTCCAAGAGAGCTAACACCTAGGAGGCAAGGGAGCAGCCAGGCTATACATACAGTAAGGGGCAGGTAATCTGAATATTAAAATATCATGTTTGAAACGAGTTGCAAGTCCTGGTTCTATGCACGATACTGGATGCTTGGGGCTGGTGCACTGGGACGACCCAGAGGGATGGTATGGGGAGGGAGGAGGGAGGAGGGTTCAGGATGGGGAACACATGTATACCTGTGGCGGATTCATTTTGATATTTGGCAAAACTAATACAATTATGTAAAATGTAAAAATTAAATTAAATTAAAAAAAATAAAAATAAAATATTACCATTAGTGAAGAAAAACTAAATCACTTAACTGTGGAAAATTCTGAAAGAGATGGGAATACCAGACCACCTGACCTGCCTCTTGAGAAATCTGTATGCAGGTCAGGAAGCAACAGTTAGAACTGGACATGGAACAACAGACTGGTTCCAAATAGGAAAAGGGGTTCGTCAAGGCTGTATATTGTCACCCTGCTTATTTAACTTATATGCAGAGTACATCATGAGAAACGCTGGACTGGAAGAAACACAAGCTGGAATCAAGATTGCCAGGAGAAATATCAAAAGCCTCAGATATGCAGATGACACCACCTTTATGGCAGAAAGTGAAGAGGAACTAAAAAGCCTCTTGATGAAAGTGAAAGTGGAGAGTGAAAAAGTTGGCTTAAAGCTCAACATTCAGAAAACGAAGATCATGGCATCTGGTCCCATCACTTCATGGGAAATAGATGGGGAAACAGTGTCAGACTTTATTTTGGGGGGCTCCAAAATTACTGCAGATGGTGACTACAGCCATGAAATTAGAAGACACTTACTCCTTGGAAGGAAAGTTATGACCAACCTAGGTAGCATATTCAAAAACAGAGACGTTACTTTGCCAACAAAGGTTCGTCTAGTCAAGGCTATGGTTTTTCCTGTGGTCATGTATGGATGTGAGAGTTGGACTATTAAGAAGGCTGAGTGCTGAAGAATTGATGCTTTTGAACTGTGGTGTTGGAGAAGACTCTTGAGAGTCCCTTGGACTGCAAGGAGATCCAGCCAGTCCATTCTGAAGGAGATCAGCCCTGGGATTTCTTTGGAAGGAATGATGCTAAAGCTGAATCTCCAGTATTTTGGCCACCTCATGTGAAGAGTTGACTCATTGGAAAAAACTCTGATGCTGGGAGGGATTGGGGGCAGGAGGAGAAGGGGACGACAGAGGATGAGATGGCTGGATGGCATCACTGACTCAATGGACGTGAGTCTGATTGAACTCCGGGAGTTGGTGATGGACAGGGAGGCCTGGCGTGCTGCGATTCATGGGGTCTCAAAGAGTCGGACACGACTGAGCGACTGAACTGAACTGAACTGCATGAAGAGATTCAGGTATCTTCTATGTATAGAAAGATACAAGTGTCCAGGCTTGCTGAAATCATTTATTTCATATGTATCTAGGGGCCAATCCTTTCTTTAATTGTTCACATCCTAATTCCTTGTTTACTGTAAGAGACAGTGGACATGGAGGATGGCCACTTCTTACATTTCCCCAGCTTCTCAGTACTTAGAGGGATAAAGTAGCTGATGGCTTCTGAATAGCTGGCTTTGTTTCACCTGGGCTCAGAAATTTTCATCTGGAAAAGGCATGTTTACTGGTATAACATAGAACAGAAAGCATTTCATTTCACAAATCCTTTTTACAAGTAAGCATGTTTAAAGGAGAAATGTTTATCTTCGGGTGACTAAACTGTTGAAGAGGAAGAACATTTCCCCTACTCTCCTAGATTCTTATGACTGGTCTAATAATTAAATTGACACAGACAGATTAACAGGAGGAAATCAAACAAAAGTTCAATAACATTCACTCATGGGACAGAGCCAGGAAAACTGAGTAACTCACTGAAATAGTTGAATCACTTTAAACACTATGTTCAACTAAAGACAAAATTGACGTTAAATGGAACATCAAAGGGGATAAGGAAATTCACATGAAGGTAGAAAAGCAAATGTTTGGTAAACAAATATTTATTGGTCCCTGCAGAGACAATGGGATGCAGAAAGAGTCGTAGTCTGGGTGTGGGTGGGAAAATAAAAAAAGAAGAAGAATTTCCAGACATAAGACAGAATGAGAGGGAAATAAAGTTTATTAGGGTGGGAGATACTGTTGGAATAGCAGGCCAGCTCAAGGGAGAACCGATGTTGAATGGGGGTCCTTAGTCCAGGATACAAGGAGTGGGATAAGGGTCTTGCGGATCATTTGCTGATTGGATGAGGCATGTATACTGGGTGGGAGGAAGAGTAAGCAAATACCTCCTCCCTATAGGGTAGGAGGGGAGACAGGTCATACTGCTCAGGAGGACCTGAAATCCGTTGATAGTTACAACCTGGGGGAGGGAAGGATGATAAGGGTCTGGGTTTTCCGTTCCTGTATTCCAAGACCCTGCTCTTTCATCCATGGGTCACCACAGAAAGAAATTTTAATAACCAGAATTTTCTAAGTTTCTTCCTATTTATAGACCTAGGTCATACTCTAGTTATCTATGGTTATAACTCTTTGCCTAGAACAGGTCCTCTTTCTAAATTCTTTCAGGCAGTTAGAGAGAACTTTCTCCTTGAGTCTTTTAGGTCTTGATAGTCTTTATCTATAAATAAACCACATGCCAAGGAGACATACTTTGGGGTGGCAAATTCAGCTCCTCTGCAAAGCAAATCTAATCTTTATGTCATTCTGATTGCTCATATGTATATATGTGTATTTAATACTGAGCCTTAAATCTTTGGACTTATGGCAATTAAGTGGTGCTACTTTATTAATTTATTTATTTGGTTTAAATGGTGAAATATTTTATTTAATAATCAAAATAACCTGTCTGGTACAACACAAAGAGTAAATCCTAATGTAAATCATGGGCTTAATTTAATGATAGTATATTAATATTGGCTCATTGATACATATAGCAAATGTACTGAACTAATGCAATAGGGGAAACCACGTGTGGAATGGGGAGAGACTTGATACACAGGTACTTAACTATTTGATTTTATAAACCTTAAAACATTGTAAAAAAATAATATATTAAGTTTTTAAAAAGTTAATTAGAAGTTCATAAAAATAAAAGGCAATTTTTTAACTATAGTTTCTCCCCCCACCCAATACTTGTAGGGTGCCTATTTATTTTCAGAAGAACTTAAATTCTAAAGAATTGATGCTTTTAAATAATGGTGCTAAAGAAGACTCTTTAGAGTCCTGTGGACTGAAAGATTAAACCAGTCAACACTAAAAGAAATCAAACTTGAATATTCACTGGAAGGACTGATGCGGAAGCTGAAGCTTTAATACTTGGCCACCTGATGTGAAGAGCTGACTCATTGAAAAAGACCCTGATGTTGGGAAAGGTTGAAGGCAAAAAAAGGGTGCAGCAGAGGATGAGATGATTAGATACCATCACCAACTCAGTGGACATGAATTTGAGCAAACTCTGGGAGACAGTGAAGGACAAGAAGCCTGGCATGCTCTAGTCCACGTTGTCACAAACAATTGGACACAACTTAGTGACTGAACAACAACAACAACAAAGTCTAAAGTTTCTTTGGGTTACAAACAACTGGTTTCAGAGTGCCCATTTAATGTACTCAAAGTCAGAATGCATTCTAAACCTTTAACACATAAACATTTCCATTTAAGAATCATCTGTCTGTGATATGGCTATTTCATAAAAAGTTGACTATAGGAAAAGCTTGTCATATATAATTATTTTTGGCTGAAAAATGTTACAGCATTGTGACTTCTGTAATACTAGATGGCCCTTCTTTTCATATATAAATTTTTAAGATTCAAAGTAACATGAAATATAAGAGTTTGTATACAGGGTTTATGGGGAAATTTAAAATTGTTTCTCCTGTTCATAGGTAGAATGAATGAAATATTAGTTATTAAGCCTACTTTTCCAAACTACCCAACTTATTTATCTTTTCACTTTTCCAGGTAAAAGAGATTTCATTATTTTTCAATCATCATTACATGTGGAAATCTTTAACATAGGGCAGATGAGAAATAATGTAACTCAAATTTCCAATGCAAATGTTTTGCTGTCAATTTACATTAAATTTTTTTCAGTAATGTTCTGTGTGGGATGGATTTGCTTTTGAAAAACATTATGGGGTTATCTTTACACTCTGTTATTTCAACTGAAATGTAAAATACTAAAACTGTTTGCTTCAAATGTTAAATCTTATAAAGAGATTTATTTCCATTTAACCATAAAGAGAGAGAGACCTTGGAGGAAGAAAGAGAGAATGTAGAAACTGTTTATGGTTGCCCATTTATGTCATCTTTTTAAATAAACTAATAATTTTACTGAACCTTTTTTTCTTGTATCATTGAATTACTCTTCATGCAGGCAGAAACACAATGAGCTTAAGGCTAAAAAGGAAGAAAGAAAAAAAAAACTCCTTCTATTTGATTAAATTTTTGACTCTTGCTAAAGAAAAAATTATTCTGTAAAAATGGTAAGGAAGAATATTCAGGACTACCACAGCAGTGGAGAAAGTTTGGGTTCCATTTTGAGTCCAGGAAAGAGCAAGTGAAAATTTGTATTGCAGGAATAGGTTAGGGATTTGATGGATGGAGACCGCATAATTGCACTCCTCTCACACCCCACTCCAGTACTCTTGTCTGGAAAATCCCATGGACAGAGGAGCCTGGTAGGCTCCAGTCCATGGGGTCCCTAAGAGTCGGGCATGACTGAGAGACTTCACTTTCACTTTTCACTTTCATGCATTGGAGAAGGAAATGGCAACCCACTCCAGTATTCTTGCCTGGAGAATCCCAGGGACAGAGGAGCCTGGTGGGCTGCCATCTGTGGGGTCACACAGAGTCGGACATGACTGAAGTGACTTAGCAGTAGCACACACTAGTAAAGTAATGTTTAAAATTCTCCAAGCCAGGCTTCAGCAATACGTGAACCGTGAACTTCAGATGTTCAAGCTAGTTTTAGAAAAGGCAGAGGAACCAGAGATCAAATTGCAAACATCTGCTGGATCATGAAAAAAGCAAGAGAGTTCCAGAAAAACATCTATTTCTGCTTTATTGACTATGCCAAAGCCTTTGACTGTGTGGATCACAATAAGCTGTGGAAAGTTCTGAAAGAGATGGGAATACCAGACCACCTGACCTGCCTCTTGAGAAACCTGTATGCAGGTCAGGAAGCAACAGTTAGAACTGGACATGGAACAACAGACTGGTTCCAAAAAGGAAAAGGAAAAAGTCAGGGCGGTATATTATCACCCTGCTTATTTAACTTATATGTGGAGTACATTATGTGAGATGCCAGGCTGGATTAAGATCAAGGTGGAATCAAGATTGCCGGGAGAAATATCAATAACCTCAGATATGCAGATGACACCATCCTAATGCTAGAAAAGAAAGAGGAACTAAGGAACTAAAGAGCCTTTTGATAAAGGAAAGTGAAAAAGCTGGCTTAAAACTCAACATTTAAAAAGCTAAGATCATGGCATCCAGTCCCATCACTTCATGGCAAATAGATAGGGAAAAAATAGAAACAATGACAGACCATATTTTCTTGGGCTCCAAAATCATTGAGGACAGTGACTGCAACCAAGAAATTAAAAGATGCTAAATAAATAAATTAATTTTAAAAAATGAATAAAAGATATTTGCCCCTTGGAATAAAAGCTGTGACAAACCTAGACAGCATATTAAAAAACAGAGATGTTACTTTGCTGACAAAGGTCATCTAGTCAAAGCTATGGTTTTTACAGTAGTCATGTATGGATGTGAGAGCTGGACCACAAAGAAGGTTGAGCACCGAATAATTGATGCTTTTGAACTGTGGTGCTGGAGAAGACTCTAGTGAGTCCCTTGGACAGTAAGGAGATCAAACCAATCAATCCTAAGGGAAATTTTATATCAGGTTTTTCTGCATTTGAACAGAATAGCTGATTGTTTATCTCTGTCAAATTTGAATGAATCATGTCAGCATTTCCACTTCGACTACTGCAGAAACCACGCAAGTCAGATTGAGAATTGAACGCCCATGCTGGAATTCCAACCTGACCTAAGCCTAGTTTGAGACAGGAACACAGTCTTTTATTGAGATCACATACCTGGCTCAGGACTTAATGAAGTTCAGGTTCTTGATGTCTCTCTGCAGAAAGAATTCAGTGAGAGACAAAGCAATAGGTGAGAAGTGGACTTATTTGGAGAGAAACACACTTCAAAGGTACAGTGTAGTCCACCTCAGATTGTGAGTGGCTGCAGGGTATGAGGTTGTCAGTTTTTAGAGAGTTAAGTAATTTTTTAGGTTAATAAGTGGGAAGGGTATTCCAGCTATTTTGGGAAAGTGGTGGGGATTTCCAGGATTGGGCTGTCACCCAGTTTTGACATTTCTGGTCGGCCTGGAACTGTCATGGCACCTGTGGATGTGTCATTTTGCTTGTTGATGTGTTACAATGAGCATATACTGAGGCTCAAGGTCCAGTAGAAGTTGACTCATGTGCCATATTGGACCTATTCATTCTAATCTGTTTATGTCAAATCTTGGGCTATGTCATTCTGTCCCCTTTCCTCCTGTTTCACTCTCTCTACTGCAAGTTAAAATGTTTAAGCTTATCGTTTACAAATTTTATTTAGAATCCAAGTTAATTATTTAGTATCCTCAGGTGAAACTTGAAGTATGAATCAAGCATAATGTGAATGAATACCTGATCCAAGGTTATATGATATTTAAGATACATATAGTATATATGAATATATGTTATTTTGTTTCAATGGAAAGAAAAATAGCACAGTATTTAAATAAAGGAAATTATTGACTCAAGAAATATATGTATTAGACAAACGAAACAAGGAGGAGATACTCTGCTTCATTTTCTCAGTAATTACCATTTCTTGAGCCAGTGACTTCTATTTTTCTTTATTTAAATGGTGTGTTATATTATTTTCATTGAATCAGAAACCTGGAGCCAACTGGGAAATATTTTTTTAAAGACCATGCATATATTTGATAAGAAAATATTAAATTTATTTTAATTAATTATTTTATAATTATTTAATAATAATGCCAACTCTTTATTGAAATAGATACTAAATATTGTACCAAATGTTTTATAACCATTACATTTGTAATTCTATCAACCACTCTGTGGGTTAGGCACTGTAAGTTTTTGTTTTGAATATTTAACATAGAGTAAATAGTCATTAAAGTGGCCCAGATAGTATTCATTCGTTCTTTCTCCATTAGTTAGAGTACAATCATAGACATAAGGAGGGGCTCTTTTCCCTTGTGGGTAAATCCCAGGGAAGTTTTTAAAGACTGATTATCCAGGATAAGCTCCCTTACTCTAAATCAACAGACTAGCCTTTAATCACATGTGCAAAATATCTTCACAGCAACCATTTGATTATGCTTTTTTTGACTTAATGTTTATTGTAACCTAGTCATACTGATACCCTTAAAATCACCATCATACACTTATTCATTCTTTCATCAAGTCATTGAGTATCCACTATATACTTGGCACTATATTATATTCTGAAAATAGAGAGGTGAACCAACAAATATCATCCCTCGTGTTTAAAAACCAACTAAAGGGCAATGCAATTAGAAACCAACTAAATGGGAATGCAAGCAATAAACAATGCTTTTAAAACATAATTATTACATTTATTAGCACTATGATAAGTTCATATTTCCATAAAAATATTACAGAAGTTCTTAATTTATATTGGGAGTCATCTCAGGGAAAGTAATTATTTTAAGGTGTAATTTGAAGGAAGAGTGACATTAGCAAGCAAAAAGTCAAAGAAGAGAATTTTAGGTGGAAAAGCAATGAAAAAGCCTATGGGAGGCTGATGAACTGAAAGACAACCAGGCGGGGCAATTCGCATAAGGACTCCAGAACTGTATTATATGTGATGAATTTCTTCTCCCTGCCCCAACTCCTACCCCAGTACATTGTGAGATCATTGAAAAGTTCTATGTAGGGTGATATGATTTAATTTATGTTTTAAGTTGATAACTCTGCTGCTGTATGGCAGTGATCCCCAACATTTTTGGCACCAGGGACCAATTTCATGGAAGACAATTTTTCCATGAACTGGAGTTGAAGAGGTAGATTCAAGTGTATTATATTTATTGTGCACTTTATATTTAATATAATACTGTTGCTGATCTGTTGGGAGGTACCTGTCCATGGCCCAAGGGTTGGGGAGCCTAATGTGTGGGATATGGCTTGAAGGGAGAAATAATGGAAATGGGAAATCATCTGTAGGATCACCTGAGGATCTTTTCTGATTAATTCACTATCAAATGCTTTGACATCTAGGAAAGGGAAGGCATCCCACCCCTTGAGATTTAATGCCGTAGTGAGCCTCTGTTTTTCTTGGAGTTTATTGGAATTTTCCCAGTTACAGAGGAGCTGAAAAACATTTTTAGAAACTTGTGAACTAAATCATTCATATGACAAAATGGCATCAGAGTTTGCAACAGAAATGTCATTGTGGGGGTTTGTGACCCTGTCATTGTGGGGGTACCAAAGGTACCAAAATATAGTGATATATAATTCTCATAAGTGGATGTGGTGACATTGAATTGAAAGCAACAGTATAATCAATATTTCCTATTAGTATCTTGTAACTCACTTCCATAAAATCAGCTATGCCATTTGAGGAACATTTCCTAGCCCTTTTAAAAGAGCCCATTCTCTCTGTTATAGACTCACTCAACATACACATTTATCAATGTACAACTGAGAAAAGCTGAGAATATTTAGAATATCATGTGCATGCTCAGTCACTAAGTCAAGTCCAACACTTTGCGGCCCCATGTACTGTAGCCCCACCAAGGTCATCTGTTCACAGAATTTCCCAGCCAAGAATACTGAAATGGGTTGCCATTTCCTTCTCCAGGGGATCTTCCTGGCCCAGGGATTGAACCAATGTCTCCTGCATTGTTGAGCAGATTCTTGATCACTGAGTCAATTAGGAGGTCCTATTTAGAATGTTATCTCCATGCAAGTTATGTCCCTATGTACCTCTCATATTTATTGACTTCAACTCTCCCTCATGTACTGAAATGAGCCTTGTGTAGCTTTAGATATTTTGAAAAGTGTTGTTCATTCCCTCAGTCATGTCTGACTCTTTGTAACCCCACGGACCTCAGCATGCCAGGCTTCCCGGTCTTTCACCATCTCCTGGAACTTGCACAAACTCATATTCATTGAGTCAGTGATACCACCCAAGAATCTTGTCCTCTGTCATTCCCTTATTCTTCTGCCTTCGGCCTTTTCCAGCATCAAGGTCTTTCTAATGAGTCAGCTCTTCTCATCAGGATCAGGCCTTCTAATGAATATTCAGGATTGATTTCCTTTGGGTTGACTGGTTTGATCTTGCAGTCCAAGGGACTCTCAAGAGTCTTCTCCAACACCAGTCTTCTCCAGCTTGAAAGCATCAATTCTTCAGTACTCAGCCTTTTTTATGGTCCAATTCTCACACCCATATATGACTACTGGAAAAACCATAGCTTTGACTGTATTGACCATTGTTGGCAAGCTAATGTCTCTGCTTTTTAATATTCTGTCTAGGTTTGTCATAAATTTTCTTCCAAGGAACAAGCGCCTTTTAATTTTGTGGCTGCAGTGATTTAGGAGCCCAAGAAAATAAAGTCTGACACTGTTTCCTTTATTTCCCAATTTGCCATGAAGAGATGGGACTGGATGCCATGATCTTCATTTTCTGAATGTTGAGTTTTAAGCCAGCTTTTTCACTCTCCTTTTTCACCTTTATCAAGAAGTTCTTTAGTTCCTCTTCACTGTCTGCCATAAGGGTTGTATCATCTGCATATCTGAGGTTATCGATATTTCTCCTGGAAATGTTGACTCCAGTTTGTGCTTCATTCAGCCCAGCATTTCGCTTGATGTACTCTTTTTTTTTTAAATTTTATTTTATTTTTAAACTTTACATAATTGTATTAGTTTTGCCAAATATCAAAATGAATCCGCCACAGGTATACATATGTTCCCCATCCTGAACCCTCCTCCCTCCTCCCTCCCCATTCCATCCCTCTGGGTCATCCCAGTGCACTCTTCATATAAGTTAAATAAGCAGGGTGACAATATACAGCCTTGATGTACTCCTTTCTCAATTTTGAACCAGTCCATTGTTCCATGTCCAGTTCTAGCTGTTACTTCTTGACCTGCATACAGGTTTCTTAGGAGGCAGATAAGGTGGTCTAGTATTCCCATGTCTTTAAAAATTTTCCACAGTTTGTTGTGATCCACACAGTCAAAGGCTTTAGCACAGTCAATGAAAAGTATGTTGATTGTATAAGTCTATGACTCAAAAAGCACATAACTTATTATGAAAAGTAAAACAAACAAAACAAAGTGACTTTACCTTGTAACTGGAAAGTTCTCCTCTATTAAAATCCAAAATAGTATGGAATTTAAGTTACATTATTGATACTTGGCCCAGTAACAGCCATATTCCTCAACTATTTTTAGAGTTATTCTGATACTTTTTAGAAATTATAGTGAGGAGAAGTCAACTCTGGAAATGCCTACTACACCATAGCTCTATCATACTATTTTATTATCATGGATGATGTTATAATGATTTCATGTATTAAACCTTGGATTATTTACTGAGGCCCAACATTTTGCCATCACATTTTTCAGAACTTCTAGTTACCCAGATATTCAATCTAGAATCATTTATTCTGGCGTGTTTATTATCATGACTAAAAATAAACCCAACTTATTTAATTTATATGTAAAATACATCATGTGAAAAGCCAGGCTGATGGATCACAAGCTGGAATCAAGGTTGCCAGGAGAAATACCAACAATCTCAGATAAGCAGATAATACCACTCTAATGACAAAAGGTAAAAAGAAACAAAAGAGCCTCTTGATGAGGATGAAGAGGAAAGTGAAAAAGCTAGCACTAAATTCAACATTCAGAAAACTGAGCTCATGGCTTCCAGTCCATCACCCTTTCATAGCAAATAGAAGGGGAAAAATTGTAAGCTGTGACAGATTTTGTTTTCTTGGGGTGCAAAATCACTCTGGACACTAACTGCACCCATGAAATTAAAAGATGCTTGCTCCATGAAAGGAAAGCTATAACAAGACTAGATAATGTATTAAAAAGCAGAGACCCACTTTGCTGACTAAGGTCTATATAATCAAAGCTATGATTTTTCCAGTAGTCATGTAGGAATGTGAGAGCTGGCTCACAAAGAAGGCTAAATGCCAAAGAACTGGTGCTTTCTAGCTGGGGTGTTGGAGAAGACTCTTGAGAGTTCCTTGGACTGCAAGGAGATCAAACCAGTCCATCCTAAAGGAAATCAACTGTGAATATTCATTGGAAGGACTGACACTGAAGCTGAAGCTCTAATACTTTGGCTGCCTGATGTGAAGAGTGACTCATTGGAAAAGACCTTGTTGTTGGGAAAGACTGAAGGCAAAAGGAGAAGGGGCCGCAGAGAATAAGATTGTTAGATAGCATCACTGTCTCAATGTGCATGACTTTGAGAAAACTCTGGGTAATAGTGGAGGACAGAGGAGCCTGGCAGGCCTCAGTTCATGGGGTCACAAAGAGTCGGCCATGACTTAGTGACTAAACAATAGCAACAATTACCAATGTTCTTTTTGTTGCTGTGTTTTAATTGTTCATTGCAACTAACATAATTATCTTCTTAATTCCCTAACTAGTTATGATGCAAATAACAGTATATTTGTATAAATATATTTGTATTCTATGGTAATATTTTCCACCGAAATGACCTGAGAAATTATTTTGTGGTCCTAAATCAGTCTTAACTCATGAAATCAGAAGCTTAGCCAATTCCCTTGCATATCCTTTTTTCTTTTCTTTTTTTTTTTCTGCTTGCTTTTTATCTTGATCTACTGAATGTCATTGCAGCCTTATTCATTCTAGATAGTCTCCCTCTTTTCTTTTGACAATCAAAGAATGGTAAGCACTAAATTGTCTTCTAATGACTGTTGCACAGCAGGGTCATTTATTCTGAGCCATTTGTAAAGAACACACATCACAATGTTCCAATCAGTGTGTACAGATTGGGTCAGGCTAATACAGAATTTTATTAAAATGGCAGGATGCCAATTTAGTTCATCCTTTGTGAAATGCTGAATTATTTTCTTGCTACAAAGATCAAACCTTTTGAAGAATGTTGAAGGTTTTGAAGAATATTTCTTTCAATTATTTTATTTTCTTCCACACCTTTAGGAAAAATATTCTGGAAACTAAAAAAAAGATTCTACCAGGTCAAGTAGTCCAACTCTGAAACAATAGAAGAACCATTGAAACTTAATTGTTTGCTAGCCAAGATGATTAAATTACTAATAAATTTGGGTGAATATTTAACTAAAGCATTAGGCAGTTTCTTGTGTACTATAAGCACAGAAATGGAGTTACTCATACAATGAAAAGTAATTGCAATTGATCTATAACAGAAATGGGAGTTTACTTTTTAAGATTTCATTTAATAGATATATGACTTAAAGCTGTAATTTTTCAACAGAAAATCAAATAGTGTTTTAGATTAGAAACTGAATTGTTACTTTTGCCTTGTAATCTAGGAATTATTGATAACACTTGTATTAAGCCTCAGTTATACAAAATAGGGCTTTCCTGGTAGATCAGTTGGTAAATGCAGGAGACCTGGGTTTGATCCTTGGATTGGGAAGATCCTCTGGAGGAGGGCATGGCAACCCACTCCAGTACTCTTGCCTGGAGATTCCCCATGGACAGAGGAGCCTGGCAGGCTACAGTCCATGGGATTGCAAGGAGCTGGACAAGACTGTGTGACTAAACACAGCACATACACAAAATAAAGAATGTTTATTAGAAAACTACTGTATTCTGATACATTTTTACCTGAAGTCAGAATAGGTACAAAGCATGATAAGATATTCTATACAAATAAGCAATATAATTAGATATTGAAGGGAATGATAATTTGATTTACCACATATTTAGAGTAAGAAAGGTATGAAAGTGAAAGTGTCAGTTGCTCAGTTGTGTCTGACTTTTTGCTACCCCATGGACTGTTGCCCACCAGGCTCTTTTGTCCATGGAATTCTTCAGACAAAAATAGTGGAATGAGTAGCTATTGCTTTCTCCAGGAAATCTCCCTGACCTAGGGACCAAACCCAGATCTCCTGAACTGCAGGAAGATTCTTTACCAGGGAAGCTCAAGAAAGATACATGACACTTATTCAATTTTAAAATCCAGTCCATTGGTATGATAGTTTCTGTACACTCTCCCTAGATTCTGGTATATGACTGTTACTCACATTGCCCTGTGCTGTTAGATGTGGACTTTTTCATATGAGTCAAAATTGCTATTCAATGAAAATTTCACTGAGAATAGAAAACTTCAGGGGATAGGGGTGGTATGAATTGGAGGTAGTTTTGCACTATATACATATATGTGTGTGTGTGTGTATATGTATACAAATATATATTGAAGAATGTATATTTCAGGGAAATTCTTCTGGGGTGTGTGTGTGTGTGTTTCCCTGAAAAGCTAGATATACATATATTGAGTTTAAAAGCTGGAAAATTTTTTGTGAAAATCATCTGACATAAATTTATAGATTTAAAATATATGAAAAATTACCTACTCAGTTCTTTGTTTAATTGTAAGTTCTCACATCAGAGATAAATACTAATTAAAAGCTGTATAGAGTTTAAACTACTGATATTGATAAATTAGGTAATAAATGATGTCAGGAGGAGAATGTATTTACAATGTTCATTCAACAGAAAGGAAAAATGTTACGAAAGTGGTTAGTTTTCAGAAATCCACTTCTCCCAATCCCCTAGGAAGGTGAAGCTTCTTTATAATATTTAGTGATTGATGGGAG
Source organism: Bubalus kerabau (assembly GCF_029407905.1). NCBI lineage: Eukaryota > Metazoa > Chordata > Mammalia > Artiodactyla > Bovidae > Bubalus > Bubalus kerabau. Next base: position 1,675,037 of record NC_073635.1, on the reverse strand, counting down.
AAATACCAATAACCTCAGATATGCAGATGACACCACCTTTATGGCAGAAAGTGAAGAAGAACTAAAGAGCCTCTTGATGAAAGTGAAAGAGGAGAGTGAAAAAGCTGCCTTAAAGCTCAACATTCAGAAAACTAAGATCATGGCATCCAGTCCCATCACTTCATGGAAAATAGATGGGGAAACAGTGGAGACAGTGACTGACTTTATTTTTGTGGGCTCCAAAATCACTGCAGATGGTGAAAATGAAAAGATGCTTTCTCCTTGGAAGGAATGTTATGACCAACCTAGATAGCATATTAAATACAATATTGTAAAGTAATTAACCTCCAATTAAAATAAATAAATTTATATTAAAAAAAATGCAGAGACATTACTTTGCCAACAAAGGTCCGTCTAGTCAAGGCTATGGTTTTTCCAGTGGTCATGTATGGATGCGAGAGTTGGACTGTGAAGAAAGCTGAGCACCAAAGAATTGATGTTTTTGAACTTTGGTGTTGGAGAAGACTCTTGAGAGTCTCTTGGACTGCAAGGAGATCCAACCAGTTCATCCTAAAGGAGATCAGTCCTGGGTTTTCATTGGAAGGACTGAGGCTGAGGCTGAAATTCCAATACTTTGGCCACCTGATGTGAAGAATTGACTCATTGGAAAAGACCCTGATGCTGGGAGAGATTGAGGGCAGGAGGAGAAGGGGACAACAGAGGATGAGATGGTTGGATGGCATCACCGACTCAATGGACATGGGTTTGGGTGGACTCCCGGAGTTGGTGATAGACAGGGAGGCCTGGTGTGCTGTGATTCTTGGGGTCACAAAGAGTTGGACACGACTGAACTGAATGACTGACTGAGGGGATATTTTGCAATTTTAAGGTGCTTCAGAGCAGCACAACTGTACAATTGACATTTTAGGAAATGGGCTTTTCCTCTTACTCTAAATATCAGTATCTGCAACATGTCTAGCTTAACATGCTAGAGCAATGATTTTGAAGAATTTTTGGATCATTTATACTTTAAAGTTTAAGAGTAGGTTTATCTGTAATGTGATAGGTCAATGTGATATCCCTAAAAATAAGAGCTTTTTCTTTTTTTTTACAGCTACAATTTTACCTGGAAAATAACTGACTTTTTGGTTTAATTTAAATTTAGTATTTTCTTTCTGTGCTCAAATAATAAAGTGATAAGAATATACAATGTAATATTAAATTTGATATTTTGCCAAAGCAGTAGATGACAGTTATTCAAAAAGTATAAAAGAGACTAGCATGCCTTTAAATCAATTATGTATAGATCATAGCTTTCCAAAATCCATGTAAATTTGTTATATAAAGATGATGCCTTTGGAATATTGTTACCTATAATGATAGTATTTGGTGTATTAAAAAACACTTAAAGACATTAAAATATCATGAATATCTTAGTACTCAGTAGCTTTTATTTTTTTCAACAGTGGTGTAGTGAGTATTATAGAAATATTTTCAATTTATTTTCCTTTCCCCATGGCAGTGATGAGGACATTGTCATGGAAGAATTAAGTTTTGTAGGAGATTAATAATCTTATACAAGTTCAAAATTTCTTTTCAATAAAGGAACTTGAAATTATAAAGGTATAAATAAGTATGAAAATAAATATCTAATTAGAATGAGAAAGAAATCATAATGAGTACATTTAAAAAAAATGTTTTAAAACTATAAACATCACAAAACTCCAGAAAATTAGCATGATGTATGGTCGGGAAGATCCCCTGAAGAAGGAAATGGCAACCCACTCCAGTACTCTTGCTTGGAAAATTCCATGAACGGAGGAGCTTGGTAGGCTACAGTCCATGGGATTTCAAAGAGTCAAACACAACTGAGTAACTTCATTTTCTTTCTTTCTTTTATGGTCAATTAATTGCATAACAACTTTTATACTTTTTTCCTCTACATTTTTGGCTGCATCTGTTTAATCAACTCCTCATATGACAGTGGTTTCCTTATATCTTTTCTATAACTAGAACAGAAAAATAATCATCTTTTCCATGTTTGATCAAAATGTATTTATTTATAGTTTTTTCTATATATTTTTGAAAATGTAAAGCAATTTCTAGAATTGTTTTCAAATTCAAAAAAGTCTCTGAGGGTTTTTTTTTTTTTTTAAACATAAGCAAGATTTGGGAAATTCTTACAAACTAGCTTCTGGTTCCAGATATTTTCCAAACACACTCTTATCTCAGCCTTATAGCTTGAGGTGCCATCAGGCCTGCCAGCATCACAATGTGACCTTAGATCAATAAGTGGAAGCATCTTAGGTCAATAAGTGGGAGAGTATGTCTAGGGGTTATTCTTGCCCTGGAACAGGTAGCAATACTCTATTTGTGTACAGAAATGACTGTGAATAACATAAATATTTCCTACTAAACTCAAACTAAATAGATCTCCACCTTAAATTCTCCCTAACTGTATCTCCAAATGCTCAAACGTATTCCATAACCTAACAAGAGGGGAAATGAACAGCAAATGATATGTGGTCTTAATCAACCACAGTTAAATTATCTCACTTTCACGAAATTTGCGAAACTCATATGGCTAGATGAACACATTGCTGGACCATTTTAGGGAGTCATGGAAGGAACCAAACAATGGAACAGGATATATAAGCTCCATTAGTTTGAAGGTGGATCTGTCTTTGAATACAAAGTAAAGATTATATCAAAAGTCAAACAAAAATCATTCTCATTGTAAATGTTTAAGAAATACAGATCACTTTAGAGATGGATTAGTTTGTGCATTTGAGTTATTTGCTCTCTCTCTCTTTCTTTTTTTTTTTTTTTTTTTTGAGTTCTTTACTCTTGAAGAGGAAGTGACTTTCTATCACTGGAAAAATCTGAAAAAATATTGTTTCATACACTGAACTTTCCTCCCTAATCAAATAATTTGACATTATGCTTGCATATGAATCTCACTCTTTGCACTCTTCCCTGGGTGACTTTGACTAAACCCTATTGCCTTTTTCATGTTGCTTTCTTGTTCTTTGTGTCTACCTTCTTCTGATGTCCAGATCTGAGTATCCTATTAGTTATCATTAGTAGGCCACTGATACTTTATTATTCCAAAGACTCATTCCATCAGATAATATGCCAAAGATAATTTATACCTTTGTTTAACATTTGCAACCTTGTCGTCAATGAATCAGAGAAGCCAATGGCACCCCACTCCAGTACTCTTGCCTGGAAAATCCCATGGGCAGAGGAGCCTGGTAGGCTGCAGTCCATGGGGTCACGAAGAGTCAGACATGACTGAGCGACTTCACTTTCACTTTACACTTTCATGCACTGGAGAAGGAAATGAAAACCCACTCCAGTGTTCTTGCCTGGAGAATCCTAGGGACAGGGGAGCCTGGTGGGCTGCCGTCTATGGGGTTGCACAGAGTTGGACACGACTGAAGCGACTTAGCAACAGCAGCAGCAGCATCAGTGAATCTGTGTATATTTATGCTAGTCAGAGGACTCAACCACCACTCCACATGCAATCCTTTACTCCTCTTTCCTCATAACTCCATCCCTGTTAGCAAAATTAATATGGAAGTAGTCTTGTTCAGGCTTCAGAGGTAGAAGAAGCCCTCTGACCAACCCATGACCCTGCTTGAACTACATGCCTGCCTGCACATATACCAATTGCTATCAGCAAGTAAATTATCACTTAGGATAAGAAAGGGAGTAGATCCTGGGATCTTTTGAGCCCTGGGGACCTGACAAGTCCCCCAGGGTCTGGAAAATCTTATGACACACAAGGTGAAATGAACAACATTGTTAAAGAAAAATCAGAGGTAGATTTTTGGAGTTGATGATATCAGTTTGTGGCCTGACATTATAAAACAGAAGCTGTCAAAGCTGAAATTTGAAGTCTCATTCAGGGAAGGACACATAGCCCAGGACTTTTTCAATATGGGACTCCACATTGCTGTTATCAAGAATTTCCAGGGCTGCTCAAATCTGAATGTAGGTGATGTATTTGTTGTTACATCTCTATATCATTTCTATTTATTTTTTTCTAATAACTTTATATTGAAATTAAATTAATTTTCTATAAAAAATTGAAAGTGTTTGAGTGTGGCAAATTTGTCTTTTTCTTGACAATTTATGCCTAAAATGAAAGTAAGTAAAACTTATGCAAAACAGTCCTCATACAACTACCCTACTTTGGGTCCACCTTTCTGATCTAGGTCATTGAAATAGTATATTCACTTGTTTCCTTAGCTAATATCTGGATCTCTTGTTAGAACACATGCTGCAGATTGTTTCAAAATGCTGCTTAGATAAATAGAAAACTTGCTATAAAATTATTCTGTGATTTTGACTTCAGGTTAATTTTAACTTCTTAGATTACTGCACAAACTCCTGACCATTTTACAGATTTACCTCCTGCTATTGTCCTTTATGGTGACTATCCTTGCATGAAATGTTCCCTTGAAATCTCTAATTTTCTTGAAGAGATCTGTAGTCTTTCCCATTCTATTGTTTTCCTCTATTTCTTTGCATTGTTTGCTTAAGAAGGCTACTTATTTCTCATGATATTCTCTTGAACATAGCATTCAGTTGGTATATCTTATCTTTTCTCCTTTATCTTTTACTTCTCTTATTTTCTCAGCTATTTTTAAAGCCTCTTCAGAAAATCGCTTTGCCTTCTTACTTTTTTTTTTTAATCTTGGGGATGGTTTTGATCATTGCCTCCTGTTGGCTCAGATGGTAAAGAATCTGCCTGTAAAGTAAGAGATCTAGATTCTATTCCTGGGTTAGGAAGAGCCCCTGGAGAAGGGAATGGCAACCCATTTCAGTATTCTTGCCTGGGAAATCTCATAAACAGAGGAGACTGGTGGGGCTACAGTCCACAGGGTTGCAAAGAGTCAGACACCACTGTGTAAGTTACAGTGTTTCAAACACTGGATATTTTCCTATACAATGTTACAAACCTCTGTCCACAGATATTCAGGAACTCTGTCTACCAGATCTAATCCCTTGAATCTATCCATCCCCTCCACTGTATAACCATAAAGGATTTGGTTTAGGTTATACCTGGATGGCCTAGTGGTTTTCCATACTTCCTTCAATTTAAGCCTGAATTTTGCAATAAGGAGCTGATAGTCTGAGCCACAGTCAGCTCCAGGCTTTTTTTTTTTTTTTCCTGACTGTAAAGAGCTTCTCCATCTTTGGCTACAAAGAATTTAATCACTCTGATTTCAGTATTGACTATCTGATGATGTCCATGTGTAAAGTCCTCTCTAGTGTTGTTGGAAAAGGGTGTTTGCTATGATCAACATGTTCTCTTGACAAAACTCTGTTAGCCTTTGCCCTGCTTCATTTTGTAATCCAAGGCCAAACTTAGCTGCTATTCTGGATATATTTTGAATTCCTACTTTTGAATTCCAGTCTCCTTGATGAAGAAGGAAAATGCTGAATAATCATTAGAAGGTCTGATGCTGAAACTGAAGCTTCAGTGCTTTGGCAACCTGATGTGTGGAACTGACTCTCTGAAGAAGTCCCTGGTGAGGGGAAAATTGTGGGCAGGAGAAGAAGGAGATAGCAGAGGATAAGATGGTTGGATGGCATCATCAACTCAATGAACATGAGTTTGAGCAAACTCTGGGAGATAGTGAAAGACCAGGAAGCCTGCAGCCCATGGAGCCACAAAGAGTTGGACACCAATTAGCAACTGAACAAAGCAAAGAAGAATGATGAAAAAGACATCTTTTTTGATGTTGGTCCTAGAAAATCTCAAAGGTCTTCATAGAACTGGTCAACTTCAGCCTCTTTGACATTAGTGGTTGGGGCATAGACTTGGATTCTGTGATGGTTGAATGGTTTGCCTTGGAAAAGAACCGAGATCATTCTGTTGTTTTTGAAACTGCACTCAAGTACTGCATTTCAGACTCTTCTGTTGACTACAAGGGCTACTACATTTCTGCTAAGTGATTCTTGCCCACAGTTGTAAATATAATGGTCATCTGAATTAAATTCCCCAATTCCCATAAATTTTAGTTCACTGATTTCTAAAATGTTGATATTCAATCTTGAATCTCCCACTTGATAACATCCAATTTACCTTGATTCATGGACCTAACATTCCAGGTTTGTATGTAATATTGTTCTTTATAGTATCTGACTTTACTTTTACTGGTAGACACATCCCAAACTGAGTGCTGTTTCCACTTTGGCCCAGCTACTTCATTCTTTCTGGAGCTATAAGTAATCTCCTTCAGCTTTTCCCCAGCGGCATATTGAACACCTTCTGACCTGGTGGCTGGGGCGGGGGGGCGGGGGGGGGGGGTGGCGTTCATCTTCCAGTGTCATCTTTTTGAGTGTTTATCCTATTCATTATTCTCAAACTCATGTCCACTGAGTTGATGATGGCATTCAACCATCTTATCCTTGGCTATCTCCTTCTTCTCCTGCCATCAGTTTTCCCCTCACCAGGGACTTCTGCAGAGAGTCAGTTCTAGACATCAGGTTGCCAAAGTATTAAAGCTTCAGTTTTAGCATCAGGATTTGTCCTCCTTCAAGGACAGTATCCTCAGTCCTTTGGGTGAGGATACTGGAGTGGGTTGCCATTTCATACTCCACTGCACCACGATTTGTCAGAACCTTCCCTATGACCCATTTATCTTGGGTGCCTTGCATGGCATGGCTTCTAGCTTCATTAAGTTACACAAGCCCCTTTGTAATCCAAGAAGGAGAGGACAATAGAATAGGCAAGACTTGCGATCTCCTTAGAAATATTAGAAATATCAAGGCAATATTTCATGCAAAAATGGGCATGGAATAGGACAGACACAGTAAGGAAATAACAGAAGCAGAAGAGATTAAGAAGAGGTGGCAAGAATATACAGAACTATACCAGTAAGGTCTTAATAATCCAGATAATGACAATGTTGTGGTCACTCACCTAGAACCAGAAATCCTGAGTGTAAAGTCAAGTAGGCCTTAAGAAACATTGCTACAAACAAAGCCAGTGGAGGTGACAGAACACCAGCTGAGCTATTTAAAATGTTAAAAGATGATACTGTTAAAGTGGTGCACTCAATATGTCAGCAAATCCGGAAGATTCAGTAGTGTCCACAGGACTGGAAAATGTCATTTATCATTCAGATCCCAAAGAAGGACAGTGCCAAAAAATGTTCAAATTTCACATGCTAGCAAGGTTATGCTCAAAATCCTTCAAGCTAGGCTTCAGCAGTATGTGAATCAAAAACATCCAGATGTATTAATATAAACTGGATTTTGAAGAGGCATATGAATCAGAGAACAAATTTCCAAAATTCATTGGATAATGGAGAAAGCAATGGATTTCCAGAAAAATACTTACTTCTGCTTTATTAACCATTCTAAAGTCTTTGACTGTGTGGATTACAGAAAACTGTTGAAAATTCTTAAAGAGATAGGAATACCAGACCATCTTACAATCTCCTGAGAAACCTGTATTCAGATCAAGAATCAATAGTTAGAAGTGAACATGGAACAACTAACAGGTTCAAAATTAGGAGAGGAGTATAACACAGCTGTATATTTTCACCCTACTTATTTAACTTATATGCAGAATACATCATGCAAAATATCAGGCTGGATAAATCACAAGTTGTATTCAAGACTGCTGGGACAAATATCAACAGCCTCAGATATTCAGATGATATTACTCAAATGGCAGAAAGTTAAGAGGAACTAAACAGTGTCTTGATGAGGGTGAAAGAGAAGAGTGAAAAGCTGGCTTGAAACTCAACATTCAAAAATGTAAGGTCATGGCATTCAGTACCATGACTTGATGGCAAATAGAAGGGGAAAAGTGGAAGCTGTGACAGATTTTATTCTGTGGGCTCCAAAATGATTGTGGATGGTGACTGAAACCCTGATATTGAAAGGCACTTGCTCCTTGAGAGGAAAGCTATGGCAAACCTAGACAGGATGTTTAAAAGCAGAGATATCACTTTGCCAACAAACGTCCATAAAATCAAAGCTATGGTTTTTCCATAGTCAGGTATGGAAGTGAGTTGTTGTTCAGTTGCTGCGTCATGTCCAACTCTTTGTGACCCCATACACTGCAGCATGCGTCTTCCCTGTCCTTCATTCTCTCCTGGAGTTTGCTCAAACTCATGTCCATTGAGCTGATGATGCCATCCAACCATCTCATCCTCTGCCACCCTCTTCTTCTACTCTCAATCTTTCCCATTACCAGGATCTTTTTCCAAAGAATCAGCTCTTCTCATCAGAATACTGGACTTCAGTTTAACATCAGCCCTTCCAATGCATATTCAGGGTTGATTTCTGTTAGGATTAACTGGTTGGATCTCCTGTCAGTCCAAGGGATTCTTAGGAGTCTTCTCCACCACCACAATTCCACATCAGAAATTCTTGGGCACTCAGCCTTCTTTATGGTCCAAATCTCACATCCATACACAACTACTGGAAAAACCATAGCTTTGACCATATGGACCTCTGTCGGCAAACTGATGTCTCTGCTTTTTAATATGCTGTCTAGGTTTTTCGTAGCTTTCCTTCCAAGAGCAAGTGTCTTTTAATTTAATGACTTCAGTCTCCATCCACAGTGATTTTGGAGTCCAAGAAGATAAAATCTATCACTGCTTCCACTTTTCCCTTCTATTTTGCCTGAAGTCATGGGATCCAATGCCACGATCTTAGTTTTTTGAATGTTGAGTTTTAAACCAGCTTTTTCACTTGCCTTTTTCACTCTTATCAAGAGGCTCTTTAGTTCCTCTTTTTTTCTGCCAATAGAGTTGTATCATCTGCACATCTGAGGCTGTTGATATGCCTCCCAGCAATCTTGATTGCAGCTTATGTTTCATCTAATCCAGTATTTCACATGATGTACTCTGCATAGATGTTAAATAAGCAAGGTGACAATATACAGTCTTGACATATTCCTTTCCCAAATTTTTAACCAGTCTGTTGTCCCATGTCCAATTCTTACTGTTATTTCTTGACCCTCATACAGGCTTCTCAGGAGACAGGGAAATTGACCTGGCATTCCCATCTCTTTAAGAATTTTCCACACAGTCAAAGGTTTTAGCATATTAATGAAGCAGAAGTTGATGTTTTTCTGGAATTTTCTTGCTTTCTCTGTGATCCCAACAAATGTTGGCAATGTGATCTCTGCTTCTTCTGACATTTCTAAGGCCAGTTTGTGCATCTGGAAGTTCTTGGTACATGGCCTGCAGAAGGAAGCCTAGCTTGAAGGATTTTGAGCATAACCTTGTTAGCATGTGAAATGAGTGCATTGTGTGATAATTTGAATATTCTTGGCATTGCCCTTCTTTGGGATTAGAATGAAAACTGACATCTTCCAGTTCTCTGGCCACTGCTCGGATTTCCAAATTTGTTGACTTACTGAGTGCAGCACTTTAACAGCAGCATCTTTTAGGATTTTAAATATCTCAGGGGGAATTCCATCACTCTTACTAGCTTTGTTTGTATTAATGTTTCCTAAGGCCCATTTGGCTTCACACTCCAGGATATCTGGCTCTACATGAGTGACCATACCACTGTGGTAGTTATGGATATGGACCATAAAGAATGCTGAGTATCCAAGAATTGGTGATGCTTAATTGTGGTCCTGGAGAAGAATTTTGAGAATCCCTTGGGCAGCAAGGAGATCAACCATCTAATCCTAAAGGAAATCAACCTTGAATATTCATTGCAAGGTCCGATGCTGAAACTGAAGATGCAATACTTTAGCCATGTGATATGAAGAGCCAACTTACTGGATCAGACCCTGATGCTAGGAAAGACTGAAGGCCACAAAAGAGGGAAGCAGAGGATGAGGTCGCTAGACAGCATCACCAACTCAATGTATGTGAATTTGAGCAAATTCTAGGAGATAGTGAGGATAGAGCAGCCTGGAGTGCTGCAGTCCATGAGGTTAGAAAGAATCAGACAAAGACCTAGATATATTTTTACTATTTTTACGATCAATCTTTCTTTCTTTTTATTTATTTATTTATTTTTTTTAATTTTAAGTCCTCTATTGTCCTTTAATTTTCACTTTTATAACTATTACTTTGCAAAAAAAAAAAAAAAAAGACCCTATTTTTTTTTTCTTCTTCAGCAAACTTCATATAATATTTTATAATTTTTTGACCGTGTTTTGTTTTGTTTTCTTTTTCTTCTTTTCTTTAACATTGTATTTTTGAAATTCCAAACTCTACTCTAGATTTTTAATTTTAGCCTTTTGGTATATGTTATCAATTTTGTACCTATAGTTTTTTTCATAATTTCTGTGACTTTTTTTTTTTCCTCTGTTTCTTTCTCTTCTTCTTTTGTATAACATCATGTATCTGCAATTCCAAACTCTAATCAAGATTTTTAATTTATGCTTTTTGGTATTTGATATCAATTTTGTACCTGTATTTTCTTTATAATTTTCACGACCTTGTTTTTCTTTGTTCGTTTTTTCTCTCTTTCTTTTCCTTCTTCTTTTCTTTAACATCATATTTTTGAAATTCCAAACTCTACTCTAGATTTTTAATTTTAGCCTTTTGGTATATGTTATCAATTGTGTACCTATAGGTTTTTTTTATAATTTCTGTGACTTTTTTTTTCTTTTTTTCCCCCTCTGTTTCTTTCTCTTCTTCTTTTATATAACATTGTATATCTGCAATTCCAAACTCTACTCAAGATTTTTAATTTATGCTTCTTGGTATTTGATAACAATTTTGTACCTTTATTTTCTTTATAATTTTTGTGACATTGTTTTTGTTGGTTTGTTTGTTTTCTCTCTTTATTTTTCTTCTTCTTCTTTTTTTTTTTTAACATTGTATTTGTGAAATTCCAAACTCTACTCTAGATTTTTAATTTTTGCTTTTTGGTATTAGTTATCAATTTTGTACCTGTAGTTTCTTTATAATTTTCACGACCTTGTTTGTTTTCTTTGTTCGTTTTTTCTCTCTTTCTTTTCCTTCTTCTTTTCATTAACACTGCATCTTTGAAATTCCAAACACTACTCTAGATTTTTAATTTTTGCTTTTATGTATTTGTTACCAATTTTGTACCTTTAAGAACCCAATCTTCAGGACCCATTTTTCACTAGGGAACGAGATTACTGGCTTGACTACTCTCTCTCCCTTTGGACTCTCTGTTTTCTCCACCAGGTCACCTGTATCTCCTCCCTAACCCCTCTCTACTCTACCCAACTCTGTGAATTTCTGTGTGTTCCAGACGGTGGAGAACACTTAGGGAACTGATTACTGGCTGGATCTGTCTCCCTCCTTTTCATTTCCCCCTTTTATCCTTCTGGCCACCTCTGTCTCCTGCCTCCTTCTTCTCTTCTCTGTATAACTCCGTGAACATCTTTGAGCAGTCCAGTTGTGGAGTGCACATAAGGAAGTGACTACTGGCTAGCCCACTCTCCCCACTATTGATTCCACCTCATCTCATTTGGTTCACCTCTAACTTCCTCCTCCCTCTTCTCTTCTCCATGTAACGCTGTGAACCTCTCTGAGTGACCCTCACAGTAGAGAACTTTTCATCTTTAACGTAGATGTTTTATCAATGGTGCTGTATAGAAGGAGAAGTTTTGAAACTACTGTAAAAGTAAGACCAATAACTGGAAGTAGGAGGCTTAAGTCCAAACCCTGACTCCAGGGAACTCCTGACTCCAAGGAACATTAATTGACAGGAGCTCATCAAATGCCTCCATACCGACACTGAAACCAAGCACCACACAAGTGCCAACAAGTTCCAGGGCAAGACATACCAAGCAAACTCTCCAGCAACAAAGGAACACAGCCCTGAGCTTCAAGATACAGGCTGCCCAAAGTCACTCCAAAACCATAGACATCTCATAACTCATTACTGGACATTTCATTACACTCCAGAGAGAAGAAATACAGCTCCACCCACCAGAACATCGACACAAGCTTCCCTAACCAGGAAACCTTGACAAGCCACCTGTACAAACCCACACACAGCGAGGAAACGCCACAATATAGAGAACTCCACAAACTGCCAGAATACAGAAAGGACACCCCAAACTCAGCAATTTAAACAAGATGAAGAGACAGAGGAATATCCAGCAGATAAAGGAACAGGATAAATGCCCACCAAACCAAACAAAAGAGGAAGAGATAGGGAATCTACCTGATAAAGAATTCCGAATAATGATAGTGAAATTGATCCAAAAATCTTGAAATTAAAATGGAATCACAGATAAATAGCCTGGAGGCAAGGATTGAGAAGATGCAAGAAAGGTTTAACAAGGACTTAGAAGAAATAAAAAAGAGTCAATATATAATGAATAATGCAATAAGTGAAATTAAAAACACTCTGGAGGCAACAAATAGTAGAATAACAGAGGCAGAAGATAGGATTAGTGAATTAGAAGATAGAATGGTAGAAATAAATGAATCAGCGAGGATAAAAGAAAAACGAATTAAAAGAAATGAGGACAATCTCAGAGAGCTCCAGGACAATATTAAATGCTACAACATTCGAATCATAGGGGTCCCAGAAGAAGAAGACAAAAAGAAAGACCATGAGAAAATACTTGAGGAGATAATAAAACTTCCCTAAAATGGGGAAGGAAAAAATCACCCAAGTCCAAGAAACCCAGAGAGTCCCAAACAGGATAAACCCAAGGCGAAACACCCCAAGACACATAGTAATCAAATTAACAAAGATCAAACACAAAGAACAAATATTAAAAGCAGCAAGGGAAAAACAACAAATAACACACAAGGGAATACCCATAAGGATAACAGCTGATCTTTCAATAGAAACTCTTCAAGCCAGGAGGGAATGGCAAGACATACTTAAAATGATGAAAGAAAATAACCTACAGCCCAGATTATTGTACCCAGCAAGGATCTCATTCAAGTATGAAGGAGAAATCAAAAGCTTTTCAGACAAGCAAAAGCTGAGAGAATTCTGCACCACCAAACCAGCTCTCCAACAAATACTAAAGGATATTCTCTAGACAGGAAACACAAAAACGGTGTATAAATTCGAACCCAAAACAGTAAAGTAAATGGCAACGGGATCATACTTATCAGTAATTACCTTAAACGTAAATGGGTTGAATGCCCCAACCAAAAGACAAAGACTGGCTGAATGGATACAAAAACAAGACCCATACATATGTTGTCTACAAGAGATCCACCTCCAAACAGGGGACACATACAGACTGAAAGTGAAGGGCTGGAAAAAATTTTTCCATGCAAATAGGGACCAAAAGAAAGCAGGAGTAGCCATACTCATATCAGATAAAATAGACTTTAAAACAAAGGCTGTGAAAAGAGACAAAGAAGGTCACTACATAATGATCAAAGGATCAATCCAAGAAGAAGATATAACAATTATAAATATATATGCACCCAACACGGGAGCACCGCAGTATGTAAGACAAATGCTAACAAGTATGAAAGGAGAAATTAACAATAACACAATAATAGTGGGAGATTTTAATACCCCACTCACACCTATGGATAGATCAACAAAACAGAAAATTAACAAGGAAACACAAACTTTAAAAGATACAATAGACCAGTTAGACCTAATTGATATCTATAGGACATTTCATCCCAAAACAATGAATTTCACCTTTTTCTCAAGCGCACATGGAACCTTCTCCAGGATAGATCACATCCTGGGCTATAAAGCTAGCCTTGGTAAATTCAAAAAAATAGAAATCATTCCAAGCATCTTTTCTGACCACAATGCAGTAAGATTAGATCTCAGTTAAAAGAGAAAAACTATTAAAAATGCCAACATATGGAGGCTGAACAACACGCTGCTGAATAACCAACAAATCACAGAAGAAATCAAAAAAGAAATCAAAATTTGCATAGAAACAAATGAAAACGAAAACACAACAACTCAAAACCTGTGGGACACGGTAAAAGCAGTCCTAAGGGGAAAGTTCATAGCAATACAGGCACACCTCAAGAAACAAGAAAAAAGTCAAATAAATAACCTAACTCTACACCTAAAGCAACTAGAAAAGGAAGAAATGAAGAACCCCAGGGTTAGTAGACGGAAAGAAATCTTAAAACTTAGAGCCACTATGGAGAACAGTGTGGAGATTCCTTAAAAAACTGGAAATATAACTACCTTATGATCCAGCAATCCCACTGCTGGGCATACACACTGAGGAAACCAGAAGGGAAAGAGACACGTGTACCCCAATGTTCATCGCAGCACTGTTTATAATAGCCAGGACATGGAAGCAACCTAGATGTCCATCAGCAGACGAATGGATAAGCAAGCTGTGGTACATATACACAATGGAGTATTACTCAGCCATTAAAAAGAATACATTTGAATCTGTTCTAATGAGGTGGATGAAACTGGAACCTATTATACAGAGTGAAGTAAGCCAGAAAGAAAAACATCAATACAGTATACTAACGCATATATATGGAATTTAGAAAGATGGTAACAATAACCCTGTGTACGAGACAGCAAAAGAGACACTGATGTATAGAACAGTCTTATGGACTCTGTGAGAGAGGGAGAGGGTGGGAAGATTTTGGAGAATGGCATTGAAACATGTAAAATATCATGTATGAAGCGAGTTGCTAGTCCAGGTTCGATGCACGCTGCTGGATGCTTGGGGCTGGTTCACTGGGACGACCCAGAGGGATGGAATAGGGAGGGAGGAGGGAGGAGTGTTCAGGATGGGGAACACATGTATACCTGTGGCGGATTCATTTTGATATTTGGCAAAACTAACACAATTATGTAAAGTTTAAAAATTAAAAAAAAAAAATTAGAGCAGAAATAAATGCAAAAGAAACAAAAGAGATCATAGAAAAATCAACAAAACCAAAACCTGGTTTTTTGAAAGGATAAATAAAATTGACAAACCATTAGCCAGACTCATCAAGAAACAAAGGGAGAAAAATCAAATCAATAAAATTAGAAATGAAAATGGAGAGATCACAAGAGACAACACAGAAATACAAAGGATCATAAGAGAGAACTATCAACAATTATATGCCAATAAAATGGACAACGTGGAAGAAATGGACAAATTCTTAGAAAAGTACAACTTTCCAAAACTCGACCAGGAAGAAATAGAAAATCTTAACAGACCCATCACAAGCACGGAAATTGAAACTGTAATCAAAAATCTTCCAGCAAACAAAAGCCCAGGTCCAGACGGCTTCACGGCTGAATTCTACCAAAAATTTAGAGAAGAGCTAACACCTATCCTGCTCAAACTCTTCCAGAAAATTGCAGAGGATGGTAAACTTCCAAACTCATTCTATGAGGCCACCATCACCCTAATACCAAAACCTGACAAAGATCCCACAAAAAAAGAAAACTACAGGCCAATATCACTGATGAACATAGATGCAAAAACCCTTAACAAAATTCTAGCAATCAGAATCCAACAACACATTAAAAAGATCATACACCATGACCAAGTGGGCTTTATTCCAGGGATGCAAGGATTCTTCAATATCCGCAAATCAATCAATGTAATACACCACATTAACAAATTGAAAAATAAAAACCATATGATTATCTCAATAGATGCAGAGAAAGCCTTTGAAAAAATTCAACATCCATTTATGATAAAATCTCTCCAGAAAGCAGGAATAGAAGGAACATACCTCAACATAATACAAGCTGTATATGACAAACCCACAGCAAACATTATCCTCAATGGTGAAAAATTGAAAGCATTTCCTCTAAAGTCAGGAACAAGACAAGGGTGCCCACTTTCACCATTACTATTCAACATAGTTTTGGAAATTTGGCCACAGCAATCAGAACAGAAAAAGAAATAAAAGGAATCCAAATTGGAAAAGAAGAAGTAAAGCTCTCACTGTTTGCAGATGACATGACCCTCTACATAGAAAACCCTAAAGACTCCACCAGAAAATTACTAGAACTAATCAATGACTATAGTAAAGTTGCAGGATATAAAACCAACACACAGAAATCACTTGCATTCCTATACACTAATAATGAGAAAACAGAAAGAGAAATTAAGGAAACAATTCCATTCACCATTGCAATGGAAAGAATAAAATACTTAGGAATATATCTACCTAAAGAAACTAAAGACCTATATATAGAAAACTATAAAACACTGGTGAAAGAAATCAAAGAGGACACTAACAGATGGAGAAATATACCATATTCATGGGTTGGAAGAATCAATATAGTGAAAATGAGTATACTACCCAAAGCAATCTATAGATTCAATGCAATCCCTATGAAGCTACCAACAGTATTCTTCACAGAGCTAGAACAAATAATTTCACAATTTGTATGGAAATACAAAAAACCTCGAATAGCCAAAGCGATCTTGAGAAAGAAGAAGGGAACTGGAGGAATCAACCTACCTGACTTCAGGCTCTACTACAAAGCCACAGTTATCAAGACAGTATGGAACTGGCACAAAGAAAGAAATATAGATCAATGGAACAAAATAGAAAGCCCAGAGATAAATCCACGCACATATGGGCACCTTATCTTTGACAAAGGAGGAAAGAATATACAATGGATTAAAACAATCTCTTTAACAAGTGGTGCTGGGAAATCTGGTCAACCACTTGTAAAAGAATGAAACTAGAACACTTTCTAACACCATATACAAAAATAAACTCAAAATGGATTAAAGATCTAAACGTAAGACCAGAAACTATAAAACTCCTAGAGGAGAACATAGGCAAAACACTCTCTGACATACATCACAGCAGGATCCTCTATGACCCACCTCCCAGAATATTGGAAATAAAAACAAAAATTAACAAATGGGACCTAATTAACCTTAAAAGCTTCTGCACATCAAAGGAAACTATTAGCAAGGTGAAAGACAGCCTTCAGAGTGGGAGAAGATAATAACAAATGAAGCAACTGACAAACAACTAATCTCGAGAATATACAAGCAACTCCTACAGCTCAACTCCAGAAAAATAAATGACCCAATCAAAAAATGGGCCAAAGAACTAAATAGACATTTCTCCAAAGAAGACATACAGATGGCTCACAAACACATGAAAAGATGCTCAATATCACTCATTATCAGAGAAATGCAAATCAAAACCACTATGAGGTATCATCTCACACCAGTCAGAATGGCTGCGATCCAAAAGTCTACAAGTAATAAATGCTGGAGAGGGTGTGGAGAAAAGGGAACCCTCTTACACTGTTGGTGGGAATGCAAACTAGTACAGCCACTATGGAGAACAGTGTGGAGATTCCTTAAAAAACTGGAAATAGAACTGCCTTATGATCCAGCAATCCCACTGCTGGGCATACACACTGAGGAAACCAGAAGGGAAAGAGACACGTGTACCCCAATGTTCATCGCAGCACTGTTTATAATAGCCAGGACATGGAAGCAACCTAGATGTCCATCAGCAGACGAATGGATAAGCAAGCTGTGGTACATATACACAATGGAGTATTACTCAGCCATTAAAAAGAATACATTTGCATCAGTTCTAATGAGGTGGATGAAACTGGAGCCTATTATACAGAGTGAAGTAAGCCAGAAAGAAAAACATCAATACAGTATACTAACGCATATATATGGAATTTAGAAAGATGGTAACAGTAACCCTGTGCACGAGACAGCAAAAGAGACACTGATGTATAGAACAGTCTTATGGACTCTGTGAGAGAGGGAGAGGGTGGGAAGATTTAGGAGAATGGCATTGAAACATGTAAAATATCATGTACGAAACGAGTTGCCAGTCCAGGTTCGATGCACGCTGCTGGATGCTTGGGGCTGGTGCACTGGGACGACCCAGAGGGATGGAATGAGGAGGGAGGAGGGAGGAGGGTTCAGGATGGGGAACACATGTATACCTGTGGCGGATTCATTTTGATATTTGGCAAAACTAATACAATTATGTAAAGTTTAAAAATAAAATAAAATTTAAAAAAATAGAAAAAAGAAAGAACCAGACACTATTTAATGACCGAATAACAACATCAACAATATCCTGCTATTTCTCCATATGCAATCTCACTTAAACCATTCTAATTAATATCCAGGTTTGGGACTCTTGATCCTGACATAATGGTGTGTATTCCTACATACTATTCTCCAGATGTGGAACAGTCATATGACTTTTCTGTACTTGTGAATATTCTTTGTGAACTTCAAGATTCATTTCAAGAGTAACAAATCTCTTCTAAGAAAAGTCCCAATATCTTATGGATTAACTGAGAATTCTCTTCTTTGTTTTCATAGCATCTGGGCATACACGATGTGAGCAGTAACAAACCACATTATAACCGTTGATTATTTTACATCTTTCCTCATAGATTATGAGTTCATAGAGATAAAAAACTATGTTTCACATTTCTTCACTCTGAGCACATAGTATTTTTGGTACATAGGAGGTGATCTCAAGTAATTTTTGAATGAATCTTTAATTGAAGAGAAAGTTCTGAGGTGTAGATTAGTGATTTATCTACTAAAGATTGAGTGTATCAGTGGATGGGAAAACATGGTTATCATGATTTTGTGTTGATATGATTTAATTAATAAGTTGAAACAAATATTCTTTAGTTAGAAATTTTAACACATTTAAATTGCATTTTTCTCAATTCTTTTTAAGTTAAAGAGATTTTCTACATAAATTGATTAGTACAGGTGTCAAGAATTGGTTGGATATTATACCAAAATAATTTAATATTTAAATGTTTCCATTAAAACTGATTACATTCAAGTCACTTATTATGCAGCAGAAAGAAAGAGCTAATTTAAAGTTAATCAAGTTTTTTAAAATAGTGAATGCATGAGAAAGTCAGTATCTGGATGTCTTAAAATTATTTATTTTACATTACGGCAAGTCAAGAAATGTCAATCAAATCTAAATATACTGCTAAGAGTATCTTTATCTCTACTTTTTTTTTTTGATACAAAATTATAATTTTAATTTTAAGATACTAATTTTAAGATACTAATCAACCTAGGTTCAATCCAACTTTGCCAATAATAAGTTGTGTGAACATAGTCAAGTTATTTCATTTCATTAGATTCCAGTTTATTTGTGAAAAGTGGGTAACAGTAAGCTACTTTATAAGTTTTTCATGAAAACTAAATGAGATTATGAGTAAAATGTTCTCAGCATGATTTCTGTCATATAGTACTCAATTAAGAGTATATAAATTAAATGATTTTAATAGTTACATATAAAAAGTACATAATAGTATAATCCACCACTTTCAATTTCAATTAACATTACTAAACAAAGCACAATTTCATATCTTTAACAGCAGCCATTTAAAAAATATTGGTGGAAAGTTGAGTACGTATACTGGCTCATGTATGCATGTACTAAGTACTGAAAAAAAACATGCAGAATGTCTTGGCAGTCTATATCCTCAGGATTAGTAGGTCATCTTGCCTATTAACATTTAAACTTGCATTTGATTTTATTGATCCATTTTATGAATTAATTTAGGTTCTTCATTTTATTTACCCTATTTCATTAACCCCTTTTGTAACAAATTTTTTATGCTTCTGGATACATTTAATTGTGGAGTTCTCTTTAAATTCTTATCCTTTAAATGTTGTCTTTAATCACTAATCTATCCTTGGCTCTCTTCTCATCTATCACTCTTCAGATGATTTAATCTACTCCAGGGGCTTCAATTCCTATCATTTGCTAACAAGACTCACATTTACTCCTTTTAGCTCTTTAGATCACAAAATCCACTGCCCTATTGAGCATCTCTTTCTTCATTTCCATAGGCATTTTAAATTCATTATGCTCCAAACTGATGTCAGTATCATCTATCTGCAAACTGTTCTTTCGCTTATAATTTTTATTGAAATTAAAACCATTATCATCATCTAGTTGTGAAAACTGAAAACCTGTTTACTATCTTTGACTTGTCTCTTCATCTCAGCCCCCACAGCAATCAAACACCAAATTATATTAAATTATCATCATGCCCACTGTTGCCACCCAACACTAGATGACATCAACTCTTTCCAAGAATATTTCAACAGATTTTAAAATACTATGCTTTTTACCAGTCCTTCCATTTACCAGTATCTCCATTCCATTCTCTGCAACACTAACAGAATGATCTTTTAAAGCAGGAATATAATAATCTGGCTGTCTCAAAATTTGTGGAGTTCAGGCAAGAGAGATGTATAAATGGAGATGTATACATGGAGATGTATCTCCATGTATAAATGGAGATGCATGGCTCTTCCTCTTTTCTATCTTCATGCTTCAGCCATTACTGCTAGGGCACTTATACATAAGTGCTATTTATGTGCATTTATATGTAGACAGTCCTACTTGTATATGTGATTATTGTCCTTCTCAGCTTAACAGCTGTCAGGGATCTCCCTTCAAGCCTAGAGATAAGCAGACAGGAGAGAGAACGCCCTTAGGGGAAAGACCTGGACAAGAACCCACATAGGTAATAGATCTTGGCATGAGATTCTGTGTGAATATATACACAGAAAACAATCTATAAGAATGGGCATGAATGCCATGTGGGTTTATGTCCTTGGCCATTTAGACTCCTTGCCCTTTGGATGGACAGAGGAAACTGTAGATAAGAATTTGGTTTTCTGAATTCTGTAATACTGTGATATTATTACTCCCTTGTTTAAAATTCTTTAATGACTCACTTCTGAGGGTCAACTCCAAACCCTTTAGTATAAATTACAGGGTCTTTAGTGGTCTAACTCTTGTAGACTCCTGTTTTATTTCTGAACATATCATATATCCTATTCTAAAATCTGATAAATCAGGAGTCACTTTAGCTTGTTAAATATGGAAGTCTTCCACTAGGACTTCTGCATAAACCATTTTATTTATTTTTTGCTTTCAGCACTCTCCATTTCTCTTCCACTTGGACATTCCCTTTACATATTTTGGATCTCAGATAGTTGATACTTTTTTTCAAGGGAATTGCGCTTACCATTTATCCATGATTTGGAGAAGGAAATGGCCACCCACTCCAGCATTCTTGCCTGGAGAATCCCATGGACAGAGGAACTTGGAGGGCCAAGAGTCTGACATGACTGAGCAACTAACACTTATCCATGGTAGGCCTCTGTTTTTCCATTACTAAAGGATCATGAATCCCAGGTATTATGCACTTAATATTTTATTTTACATAGATGCTAAACATCCATTTTATGAATCTGACTGGAGTCCCAAGAACTGACCACAGTGAATTTGACCTGGTTTTGAAACATGATTCATGATCAAGGCTATAATCCATGGGGCAGAGTTTTCTTCTATTTTTTGCCCTTACCTCTTGCTGTTTTGATTCTTCTCCCATCTTCTCTCCTTCTCCCTTGATGCAAAATTTCAGGTGCTTCCTTGTTTTTCTTCTTTTTAAGACATTCCTAACAAGTTTGTAATTGAATTTTGTTAAGAGTAATTTAGCTGAAGATTTCAAGAGTCATCAAGAAGAGTAAAAATTGTATAGCACAGCATTTAAACTGAGAACTCTTTACACGGTTTTCCTCATAAAGTTTCTCCTTGTCTCTGTTTCCCAATGGAAGTCTTCCTTTTCTTACTCTTTTCTCACCAAGCTTCAAAGTTCAGTCTTTTTTGTCTTAATTTCATTCAAAGAAACCTCAATAGCATTCCCTCTTCATTTTGCAGATTTTTTAACTATGCCATAATCTCTATCCACAAAAATCTTATTGAAATACATTCTGAATGAAGCCAATATGTTTCTCAAAAATATATTTTCATAATAATTACCAAAAAGTAAAAAAAAAATGGCCCCTGTTTACAGTATGGTCAGGATGTACTATGGGCTTCCCAGATGGCTCAGTGGTAAGGAATCCACCTTCCAATGTGGGCTCGATTCCTTGAAGATTCCTTGAAGGCGGAAGTGGCAACCTACTTTAGTATTCTTTCCAGGATAAACCCCTGGACAGAGGAGCCTGGAGGACTACAGTCTATAGCGTCTCATAAAGTCAGATTCAACTGCGGCTGAGCATGCACACAGGATGTGTGCAACAACAGTTGGATCCGGTTTATTGCCCGCTGCTTGAGATTACTTTGCCAAAAAAGGTCCAACAAAGTCTAGTCAAGGCTATTGTTTTTCCGGTGGTCATGTATGGATGTGAGAATTGGACTGTAAAGAAAGCTGAGCGCAGAGGAATTGATGCTTTTGAACTGTGGTGTTGGAGAAGACTCTTGAGAGTCCCTTGAACTGCAAGGAGATCCAACCATCCATCCTAAAGGTGATCAGTCCTGGGTGTTCATTGGAAGGACTGACGCTAAACCTGAAACTCCAATACTTTGGCCACCTCATGTGAAGAGTTGACTCATTGGAAAACACCCTGATGCTTGGAGGGACTGGGGGCAGGAGGAGAAGGAGATGACAGAGGATTAGATGGCTGGATGGTATCACCGACTCGATGGACATGAGTTTGGGTAAACTCCGGGAGTTGGTAATGGACAGGGAGGCCTGGCATGCTGCAATTCATGGGGTCACAAAGAGTCCGACACGACTGAGTGACTGAATTGAACTGAACTGAACTGAACTGAGATCTATTAGGAAGCTGAAGTAGAACAATTATTGCAATGCTTACATCTGAATTGAGGAAATTCTAAGTATGTATCCATCTCATTAGAGCTGCTTGCAGTTCAGAAACAACTAACAAAAAATAGAAATTAAGGTAATAAGGTTTTGACCGATAAAAAGATGAATGAAAATTATGCATTAATGTGCATCTGATAATAATTAGCAACATTCTTTTATAAAATAGATGTCTATCTGCTGTCTACAATGTTGTATCTGTCTTTTGCCATCTCCAGAAATAAATCTTTGATTTATTATTGCCCAGGGCTAACTGAAGAAAATGTTAAGTCTCAGCTTTGTATTCATGCATATTGACTATGCGGTCAGTGAAGGAGAAGGAAACTAGAGATTTTGTGAAACAAGGGCCATCTGTGTTTTTTTTTTTTTAATTTTATTTTATTTTTAAACTTTACATAACTGTATTAGATTTGCCAAATATCAAAATGAATCCGCCACAGGTATACATGTGTTCCCCATCCTGAACCCTCCTCCCTCCTCCCTCCCCATTCCATCCCTCTGGGTCATCCCAGTGCACCAGCCCCAAGCATCCAGTATCGTGCATCGAACCTGGACTGGCAACTCATTTCATACATGATATTTTACATGTTTCAATGCCATTCTCCCAAATCTTCCCACCCTCTCCCTCTCCCACAGAGTCCATAAGACTGTTCTATACATCAGTGTCTCTTTTGCTGTCTCGTACACAGGGTTATTGTTACCATCTTTCTAAATTCCATATATATGCGTTAGTATACTGTATTGGTGTTTTTCTTTCTGGCTTACTTCACTCTGTATAATAGGCTCCAGTTTCATCCACCTCATTAGAACTGATGCAAATGTATTCTTTTTAATGGCTGAATAATACTCCATTGTGTATATGTACCACAGCTTTCTTATCCATTCATCTGCTGATGGACATCTAGGTTGCTTCCATGTCCTGGCTATTATAAACAGTGCTGCGATGAACATTGGGGTACTCGTGTCTCTTTCCCTTCTGGTTTTCTCAGTGTGTATGCCCAGCAGTGGGATTGCTGGATCATAAGGCAGTTCTATTTCCAGTTTTTTAAGGAATCTCCACACTGTTCTCCATAGTGGCTGTACTAGTTTGCATTCCCACCAACAGTGTAAGAGGGTTCCCTTTTCTCCACACCCTCTCCAGCATTTATTACTTGTAGACTCTTGGATCGCAGCCATTCTGACTGGTGTGAGATGGTACCTCATAGTGGTTTTGATTTGCATTTCTCTGATAATGAGTGATGTTGAGCATCTTTTCATGTGTTTGTTAGCCATCTGTATGTCTTCTTTGGAGAAATGTCTATTTAGTTCTTTGGCCCATTTTTTGATTGGGTCATTTATTTTTCTGGAGTTGAGCTGTAGGAGTTGCTTGTATATTCTCGAGATTAGTTGTTTGTCAGTTGCTTCATTTGTTATTATCTTCTCCCATTCTGAAGGCTGTCTTTTCACCTTGCTAATAGTTTCCTTTGATGTGCAGAAGCTTTTAAGGTTAATTAGGTCCCATTTGTTTATTTTTGCTTTTATTTCCAATATTCTGGGAGGTGGGTCATAGAGGATCCTGCTGTGATGTATGTCAGAGAGTGTTTTGCCTATGTTCTCCTCTAGGAGTTTTATAGTTTCTGGTCTTATGTTTAGATCTTTAATCCATTTTGAGTTTATTTTTGTGTATGGTGTTAGAAAGTGTTCTAGTTTCATTCTTTTACAAGTGGTTGACCAGAGTTCCCAGCACCACTTGTTAAAGAGATTGTCTTTAATCCATTGCATATTCTTGCCTACTTTGTCGAAGATAAGGTGTCCATATGTGCGTGGATTTATCTCTGGGCTTTCTATTTTGTTCCATTGATCTATATTCCTGTCTTTGTGCCAGTACCATACTGTCTTGATAACTGTGGCTTTGTAGTAGAGCCTGAAGTCAGGTAGGTTGATTCCTCCAGTTCCATTCTTCTTTCTCAAGATCGCTTTGGCTATTCGAGGTTTTTTGTTTTTCCATACAAATTGTGAAATTATTTGTTCTAGCTCTGTGAAGAATGCTGTTGGTAGCTTGATAGGGATTGCATTGAATCTATAGATTGCTTTGGGTAGTATACTCATTTTCACTACATTGAGTCTTCCAATCCATGAACATGGTATATTTCTCCATCTGTTAGTGTCCTCTTTGATTTCTTTCACCAGTGTTTTATAATTTTCTATATATAGGTCTTTAGATTCTTTAGGTAGATATATTCCTAAGTATTTTATTCTTTCCGTTGCAATGGTGAATGGAATTGTTTCCTTAATTTCTCTTTCTGTTTTCTCATTATTAGTGTATAGGAATGCAAGGGATTTCTGTGTGTTGATTTTATATCCTGCAACTTTACTATAGTCATTGATTAGTTCTAGTAATTTTCTGGTGGAGTCTTTAGGGTTTTCTATGTAGAGGATCATGTCATCTGCAAACAGTGAGAGCTTTACTTCTTCTTTTCCAATTTGGATTCCTTTTATTTCTTTTTCTGTTCTGATTGCTGTGGCCAAAACTTCCAAAACTATGTTGAATAGTAATGGTGAAAGTGGGCACCCTTGTCTTGTTCCTGACTTTAGAGGAAATGCTTTCAATTTTTCACCATTGAGGATAATGTTTGCTGTGGGTTTGTCATATAAAGCTTTTATTATGTTGAGGTATGTTCCTTCTATTCCTGCTTTCTGGAGAGTTTTGATCATAAATGGATGTTGAATTTTTTCAAAGGCTTTCTCTGCATCTATTGAGATAATCATATGGTTTTTATTTTTCAATTTGTTAAGGTGGTGTATTACATTGATTGATTTGCGGATATTGAAGAATCCTTGCATCCCTGGGATAAAGCCCACTTGGTCATGGTGTATGATCTTTTTAATGTGTTGTTGGATTCTGATTGCTAGAATTTTGTTAAGGATTTTTGCATCTATGTTCATCAGTGATATTGGCCTGTAGTTTTCTTTTTTTGTGGGATCTTTGTCAGGTTTTGGTATTAGGGTGATGGTGGCCTCATAGAATGAGTTTGGAAGTTTACCATCCTCTGCAATTTTCTGGAAGAGTTTGAGCAGGATAGGTGCTAGCTCTTCTCTAAATTTTTGGTAGAATTCAGCGGTGAAGCCGTCTGGACCTGGGCTTTTGTTTGCTGGAAGATTTTTGATTACAGTTTCAATTTCCGTGCTTGTGATGGGTCTGTTAAGATTTTCTATTTCTTCCTGGTCGAGTTTTGGAAAGTTGTACTTTTCTAAGAATTTGTCCATTTCTTCCTCGTTGTCCATTTTATTGGCATATAATTGTTGATAGTAGTCTCTTATGATCCTTTGTATTTCTGTGTTGTCTGTTGTGATCTCTCCATTTTCATTTCTAATTTTATTGATTTGATTTTTCTCCCTTTGTTTCTTGATGAGTCTGGCTAATGGTTTGTCAATTTTATTTATCCTTTCAAAGAACCAGCTTTTGGTTTTGTTGATTTTTGCTATGGTCTCTTTTGTTTCTTTTGCATTTATTTCTGCTCTAATTTTTAAGATTTCTTTCCTTCTACTAACCCTGGGGTTCTTCATTTCTTCCTTTTCTAGTTGCTTTAGGTGTAGAGTTAGGTTATTTATTTGACTTTTTTCTTGTTTCTTGAGGTGTGCCTGTATTGCTATGAACTTTTCCCTTAGGACTGCTTTTACCGTGTCCCACAGGTTTTGGGTTGTTGTGTTTTCATTTTCATTCGTTTCTATGCAAATTTTGATTTCTTTTTTGATTTCTTCTGTGATTTGTTGGTTATTCAGCAGCGTGTTGTTCAGCCTCCATATGTTGGCATTTTTAATAGTTTTTCTCTTTTAACTGAGATCTAATCTTACTGCATTGTGGTCAGAAAAGATGCTTGGAATGATTTCTATTTTTTTGAATTTACCAAGGCTAGCTTTATGGCCCAGGATGTGATCTATCCTGGAGAAGGTTCCATGTGGGCTTGAGAAGAAGGTGAAATTCATTGTTTTGGGATGAAATGTCCTATAGATATCAATTAGGTCTAACTGGTCTATTGTATCGTTTAAAGTTTGTGTTTCCTTGTTAATTTTCTGTTTAGTTGATCTATCCATAGGTGTGAGTGGGGTATTAAAGTCTCCCACTATTATTGTGTTATTGTTAATTTCTTCTTTCATACTTGTTAGCATTTGTCTTACATACTGTGGTGCTCCCGTGTTGGGTGCATATATATTTATAATTGTTATATCTTCTTCTTGGATTGATCCTTTGATCATTATGTAGTGACCTTCTTTGTCTCTTTTCACAGCCTTTGTTTTAAAGTCTATTTTATCTGATATGAGTATTGCTACTCCTGCTTTCTTTTGGTCCCTATTTGCATGGAAAATCTTTTTCCAGCCCTTCACTTTCAGTCTGTATGTGTCCCCTGTTTTGAGGTGGGTCTCTTGTAGACAACATATGCAGGGGTCTTGTTTTTGTATCCATTCAGCCAGTCTTTGTCTTTTGGTTGGGGCATTCAACCCATTTACGTTTAAGGTAATTACTGATAAGTATGACCCCGTTGCCATTTACTTTATTGTTTTGGGTTCGAATTTATACACAATTTTTGTGTTTCCTGTCTAGAGAATATCCTTTAGTATTTGTTGGAGAGCTGGTTTGGTGGTGCAGAATTCTCTCAGCTTTTGCTTGTCTGAAAAGCTTTTGATTTCTCCTTCATACTTGAATGAGATCCTTGCTGGGTACAATAATCTGGGCTGTAGGTTATTTTCTTTCATCATTTTAAGTATGTCTTGCCATTCCCTCCTGGCTTGAAGAGTTTCTATTGAAAGATCAGCTGTTATCCTTATGGGAATTCCCTTGTGTGTTATTTGTTGTTTTTCCCTTGCTGCTTTTAATATTTGTTCTTTGTGTTTGATCTTTGTTAATTTGATTACTATGTGTCTTGGGGTGTTTCGCCTTGGGTTTATCCTGTTTGGGACTCTCTGGGTTTCTTGGACTTGGGTGATTATTTCCTTCCCCATTTTAGGGAAGTTTTCAACTATTATCTCCTCAAGTATTTTCTCATGGTCTTTCTTTTTGTCTTCTTCTTCTGGGATCCCTATGATTCGAATGTTGTAGCATTTAATATTGTCCTGGAGGTCTCTGAGATTGTCCTCATTTCTTTTAATTCGTTTTTCTTTTAACCTCTCTGATTCATTTATTTCTACCATTCTATCTTCTAATTCACTAATCCTATCTTCTGCCTCTGTTATTCTACTATTTGTTGCCTCCAGAGTGTTTTTAATTTCACTTATTGCATTATTCATTATATATTGACTCTTTTTTATTTCTTCTAAGTCCTTGTTAAACCTTTCTTGCATCTTCTCAATCCTTGCCTCCAGGCTATTTATCTGTGATTCCATTTTAATTTCAAGATTTTGGATCAATTTCACTATCATTATTCGGAATTCTTTATCAGGTAGATTCCCTATCTCTTCCTCTTTTGTTTGGTTTGGTGGGCATTTATCCTGTTCCTTTATCTGCTGGATATTCCTCTGTCTCTTCATCTTGTTTAAATTGCTGAGTTTGGGGTGTCCTTTCTGTATTCTGGCAGTTTGTGGAGTTCTCTTTATTGTGGTGTTTCCTCGCTGTGTGTGGGATTGTACAGGTGGCTTGTCAAGGTTTCCTGGTTAGGGAAGCTTGTGTCAATGTTCTGGTGGATGGAGCTGTATTTCTTCTCTCTGGAGTGTAATGAAATGTCCAGTAATGAGTTATGAGATGTCTATGGTTTTGGGGTGACTTTGGGCAGCCTGTATCTTGAAGCTCAGGGCTGTGTTCCTTTGTTGCTGGAGAGTTTGCTTGTTATGTCTTTCCCTGGAACTTGTTGGCCCTTGTGTGGTGCTTGGTTTCAGTGTCGGTATGGAGGCGTTTGATGAGCTCCTGTCAGTTAATGTTCCTTGGAGTCAGGAGTTCCCTGGAGTCAGGGTTTGGACTTAAGCCTCCTACTTCCAGTTATCGGTCTTAATTTTACAGTAGTTTCAAAACTTCTCCTTCTATACAGCAGCACTGATAAAACATCTACGTTTAAAGATGAAAAGTTTCTCTACTGTGAGGGTAACTCAGAGAGGTTCACAGCGTTACATGGAGAAGGGAAGAGGGAGGAGGGAGTTAGAGGTGACCCAAATGAGATGAGGTGGAATCAATAGTGGAGAGAGTGGGCTAGCCAGTAGTCACTTCCTTATGTGCACTCCACAACTGGACCGCTCAGAGATGTTCACAGAGTTATACAGGGAAGAGAAGAAGGAGGCAGGAGACAGAGGTGGCCAGAAGGATAAAAGGGGGAAATGAAAAGGAGGGAGACAGATCCAGCCAGTAATCTGTTCCTTAAGTGTTCTCCACCGTCTGGAACACACAGAAATTCACAGAGTTGGGTAGAGTAGAGAGGGGTTAGGGAGGAGATACAGGTGACCTGGTGGAGAAAATGGAGAGTCCAAAGGGAGAGAGAGCAGTCAAGCCAGTAATCTCGTACACTAGTGAAAAATGGGTCCTGAAGATTGGGTTCTTAAAGGTACAAAATTGGTAACAAATACATAAAAACAAAAATTAGAAATCTAGAGTAGAGTTTGGAATTTCAAAAATGCGATGTTAATGAAAAGAAGAGGGAAAAGAAAGAGAGAAAAAACGAACAAAGAAAAACAAACAAGGTCGTGAAAGTAATAAAGAAACTACAGGTACAAAATTGATAACTAATACCAAAAAGCAAAAATTAAAAATCTAGAGTAGAGTTTGGAATTTCAAAAATACAACGTTTAAAAAAAAAAAAAAAAAAAGAAGAAGAAGAAGAAAAATAAAGAGAGAAAACAAACAAACCAACAAAAACAATGTCGCAAAAATTATAAAGAAAATACAGGTACAAAATTGATATCAAATACCAAAAAGCATAAATTAAAAATCTTGAGTAGAGTTTGGAATTGCAGATATACGATGTTATATAAAAGAAGAAGAGAAAGAAACAGAGGAAAAAAAAAGTCACAGGAATTATGAAAAAAACTATAGGTACAAAATTGATAACATATATCAAAAGGCTAAAATTAAAAATCTAGAGTAGAGTTTAGATTTTCAAAAATACAATTTTAAAGAAAAGAAGAAAAAGTAAAAAGAAAAAAGAAAAAAAAAACACGGTCAAAAAATTATAAAATATATATATGAAGTTTGCTGAAGAAGAAAAAAAAAATAGGGTCTTTTTTTTTTTTTTTTTGCAAAGTAATAGTTATAAAAGTGAAAATTAAAGGACAATAGAGGACTTAAAAAAATTTTTTTTAATTAAAAAAAAAAAGAAAGAAAGATTGATCGTAAAAATAGTAAAAATGTATCTAAGTCTTTCTCTGGTTTTGTTGTGAGTATTGTGGGTTCAGTTCATTTTTGGCAGTTCCTTAGTCCGACTTATATTTCTCAAGATCTATAGGCCCCTTCCTATGTAATCCGTAGTAACCACAGGGTTTTAATCTATGGCCTGTAGCTTCCAAGGTGTTTCCCTCTGTTATAGCTTCTTCTGTTTGCTGGTCTCTTCAGTGTCTGGTTCCCGCGCTGACACAAAGGGGATGGTTGAGGACACTATTTTTTTTTTTTTTTTATTTAGGCTCACTTGTTCAGCCGCGCTGTGGGGAGGGAGGGAGGGATGCTGCAAACAGATAACACTGGCGTGTGCTCGCAGTGCCTCAGCCACACTGGGTCTGCCCCCGCTCACGGCGCGTGTAGCCTCCCTGCCCACACTGCTCGGGCTCTAGGTTGTTCCGCCGGGAACAATCAGAGGCCGGCCCTGGGCTGAGCTCCCAGGTCCAAGCCGCTCAGGTTCAGGCACTCGGGTAGTCCTCAGAGGCGCAGACTCGGTTGGGCCTGCGTTTTGTGTTCTTCCCAGATCCGAGCAGCTCAGGTGATGAGGTGTTTGGCGGACGCCAATGCTGCGACTTATCGCCTCCCCGCCACTCGGTTATCTGGGTGTAAAACCGGCGCACCTTCTCAGGCAGATGTTGACCATCCAGACCCCCAAGAAGTTTTAGTTAGCAAAGAAGCCTGCTTACATTTTTATAGATAGTGTCTCTCTGGGGCTGCGATTGCCCCCTTCCGGCTCTGGCTGCCTGTCACCGGAGGGGGAAGGTCTGCAACCCGCTATCTCTGTTCAGTCCTTTGTTCTGTGCGCGGGCCTGGCGGTGTGTTAGGTTAGGGCTGGCTTTTCGCGTGGTAGATATCCCACAGTCTGGTTTGCTAGCCCAAATTATTTCGCTCAGATAGCGCTCAGGACATTCGGCCCGATTCTTACTCTAAGGGACACAGCCCGCGCCGCACTTCCCTGCCCAGCCCCCGCTTGCTAATGCCGTGTGCAGGCGTCTGCGCTGCTTCTCCGCTGGGGGAGTTACCGTAGGGCTCACAATCCGCGATTTTTAATTGTTTATTTTTTTTCCCCTCCCTTTTATGTTGCCCTCTGTGCTTCCAAAGCTCGGCACAGATTCGGCGGTGAGAGGGTTTCCTGGTGTTTGGAAACTTCTCTCTTTTTAAGACTCCCTTCCCGGGACGGAACTCCGTCCCTCCCTCTTTTGTCTCTTTTTTTGTCTTTTATATTTTTTCCTACCTCCTTTCGAAGAGTTGGGCTGCTTTTCTGGGTGCCTGATGTCCTCTGCCGGCATTCAGAATTTGTTTTGTGGAATTTACTCGACGTTTAAATGCTCTTTTGATGAATTTGTGGGGGAGAAAGTGTTCTCCCCGTCCTACTCCTCCGCCATCTTGGCTCCTCCCCCATCTGTGTTTTATTTTGGAGCTGATTAAACGTGGTGCAATCTATGGCAAAATGACAACAGTTATTGACTTTAGTATACAAGGATTAAAAAATAATTATATTTAAGAGCTTATAATTGTCTAATAATTATTTTCCAAGTGTCATTATACCTTAATTTCCACACACATCTTTTGGTCATAGCCACAGTACTAGTGAAGGCAACATTTAAAGGAAAAGACACTATTATTTCTACTATGGAAAACCTTATACAAATGCTTACCTTTTATCTAAAAAAAAAATGTTTTTCCTTTTTTTTTTAACACAAATTCACTGTAATATAGTACAATAATGTATGTACAAAATCAGGTGTTATCTGTATTTATTATGTAGCATATAGTGCTCTTTATTAATGAACTAGCCTTACAATAGAAAATCTAATTTTTGGTATTATAAACTGCCGGTCCCCAATCTCTTTGGCATGAGGGACTGGTTTCATGGAAGACAATTTTTCCACAGACTAAGGTGAGGGTAAGAATGGTTTCAGGATGATTCAAATCATTACATTTATTGTGCCTTTCATTTCTATTTTTATTACATCAGCTCCCTAGTGGCTCAGATGGTAAAGAATCTGTCTACAATGCTGAAGACCTGTGTTTGATCCCTGGGTCAGGAAGATCCCCTGGAGAAGGGAATGGCTATCTACTCCACTGTTCTTGCCTGGAGAATTCCATGGGCAGAGAAACCTGGTGAGTTGCAATAGTCCATGTGATCACAAAGAGTTGGACACAACTGAATGACAAACACGCACACAACACCTCAGATCATCGGGCATTAGATTCTGGCAGTTGGGGACCCCTGTTGTAAATGGCATGTCATAAATCTATTTGCTTAAAAGTTGAGATAAATTGATTAATTTGAGAAAACAGCTACAATGTGGCAAATAGTGCAAACCTATTTTCCCTTTGTTCTATTATTGGTTCTATCTATCTCTTATGGAATGGAACTTTTAAAACTCACCACTTTCTTATATTTTTACAGAAAGGGACTATGATATTAAGCAGTTGACTCATTAGAATTCACCTTCAATCAACCAGCTATAGCACCAAAGATTCTGCATGCAGCCTCAAGGCATTTATGAGGATGTGGTTACTGAGTAATAACTGAAGAGACTAGTCAAGTGATTTCTATAAAATATTATTTACTTTCAAAAAGTTAGGGCTAGGAAAGACCTTCAGTTCAATTCAGTTCAGTCATTCACTCATGTCTGACTCTTTGCGACCCCATGAATCGCAACATGCCAGGCCTCCCTGTCCATCAGCAACTCCTGGAGTTCACCCAAACTCATGTCCATCGAGTTGGTGATGCCATCCAGCCATCTAATCCTCTGTCGTCCCCTTCTCCTCCTGCTCCCAATCCCTCCAAGCATCAGGGTCTTTTCCAATGAGTCAACTCTTCGCATGAGGTGGCCAAAGTACTGGAGTTTCAGCTTTAGCATCACTCCTTCCAAATAAATCCCAGGGCTGATCTCCTTCTGAATGGACTGGTTGGATCTCCTTGCAGTCCAAGGGACTCTCAAGAGTCTTTTCCAACACCACAGTTCAAAAGCATCTATATTCAAAATCTCTCATTTTGCATGTACAGACTTGGAGATCCAGAGAAGTAAATAATGTCTTCAAGTTTATGTAGAGAATTAGTTACAGAGTTAGAATCTCTTAACATCCACTCTTTCTATCATACCAAATAACAGTGATAGGCAGCATTTAATTAGTACTGGGCAAAATTCTAAGCACATCACATGCATTCATTTATTTAATCATCACAACTGCACTATAACATATTTACTATTATTATCTACGTTATTGATGGTCAAAGTGAAGTCCAAGCAGATGAAGTGATTTATCCAAGACCACGTAGCAAGTAGAGAGAAACTGATGTACAAACCTGGCAACCTGGCTCCAGAGCCTGTGACCTTAACCATTATACTTTATTGTGCCAATAACTCATTTTTTAGTTATTATCTTTTGGCTCTGTGTGTAGCAAGCATCCCAGACCAAGGATCAAACCTCCACACCATGCATTGGCAACACAGATTTTAACCACTGAACCATCAGGAAAGTCTTATAACGGATTATTTAAATCTACCATTCACTAGTACAGCATAGTTATTGCTTAAACAATTATTTTATTAAGTGATTTAACTAAGGCTTTGTCTATATATGGACTTCCCAGGTGGCACTACTTGTAAAGAACCTACCGCCCAATGCAGAAGAAGTAAAAGACTTGGGTTTGATCTCTGGGTTGGGAAGATCCCCTGGAGGAAGGCATGGCAAAAAACACTAATATTCCTGTCTGGAGAATCCCATGGACAGTGGAACCTAGTGGGCTATAGTCCATAGAGTAACAAAGAGTCAGTCGTGATTGAAGCAACTTAACACACACACACACATGTGTATGTTTGTGAAAGTTGCTCAGTCGTGTCTGATTCTTTGCAACCCTGTGGACTGAATCCTGCTAGGTTCCTCTGTCCATGGGGATTCTCCAGTCAAGAATACTGGAGTGGATAGCTGTTTCCTTCTCCAGGGGATCTTCCTAACCCAAGGAGTGAATCCAGATCTCCCACATTTCAAGCAGATTCTTTACCATCTGAGCCACCAGGGAAGCCCAAGAATACTAAAGTGGGTAGCCTATCTCTTCTCCAAGGGATCTTCCTGACCTAGAAATCAAACAAGGATCTCCTGCATTGCAGGCAGATCCTTTACCAGCTGAGCTACCAGGGAAGCCCTGGGTATATATAAATGAACATCATTTATACAATAATTATGTGTTATGGCAGTATGTACAATTATTTGCAGCTTTTTAAAAAATCTCTAATAGCCTAGTAAACAGAAAATAATACACATTTCCTATTCACGTTCAAGAAGCTATCAAGTTGCAAAATTCTTTGTCAATGGTCCCAGATGTGTTCTTTTTTTTTTTTCATACAAATGAGAAAGCATGAGGTAATAATTAGAATGAGTAGATATCAAAATTGCTGTTTTCTTTCAAATTTGAACTGCTAGTCGCTCACAATCACCCTCTATCCTTAAATAATTCACATTTATCAAGTTAGTATTATATAGGAGAAAACAGATTGACAAAGATTAGACCAAAAAAGACAAGAGAAATTGAACTACATGAATTTATATGCTATATATATATATATATATATATATATATATATATAATATGATTTTTTTTAATCATTTTGGAAGGATATGGTTCATATCTTTGAAATACATAGAATTCAAGAAATTTAACAGGGCTCTCAACTTATTCCTGAATCACTTTTCTATGAAGAGTCATTTTGTGTGTGTGTGTGTGTGTGCACCATGCTATGCCTTTCAGATTTCACTGAAGTTATCTTTCATTCAGGGATTGTTTTCACCAAGAAATACAGACTTTGCAACTTTATTATATTTTCTGCAATTATAATTATGAGGCAAGGACAAAGCCCACATTGAAATGCAGATGTCAGACAGCTTGATAAATCTGACTGCTAGTTAAATAGTATATGTACTCAACCATCCTTGAAGTTATTCAAATTTGTGTCTTAAGAAATGTACAAACTACTGCATGTACTGAGTCTTTGGTATCTTAAGGGGAAAAAAAAACACAAATATTAAATCCATTAATGCTAAATAACTACATTTTACAAAAGGGAACTTAGGATATATTTTACCTAAAATCAAGCTAAATTCATGTTCTATAAGATTTAAGATATTTTTGTTGATGGAATACAATAGTTGGATAGTTGAAAGACAGAATTATTTGCAACTTACAACTCCAAGTAAGAGATAACTGCTAGGCACGGTGACAGAGGGAGTTGGGCTCTTTGTGGCTTGACTAATTTGAATAACTTTGTGGGATCTGGGGCAATGACTGTTCCTGGCTGACTCCTACCTGGACTCAGCGTGGTTTGGACTGATGCTTAGTGGCCTTTTGTGTGAGAGCCAAATAAGGGAAGTGGTAGGAGTGTCGTTCTCACTTCCTGTCAAAAGAGATACTGACTGGCTGACTAGCACATCAAAACTGGGTCAAGCTAGCATTAGAAAAACAAAAACCACATATTAAAATATAATTTGCTATCAAATGGACCTCACATTATCAGACTTAACACAACACAAGTTTATTTTGGGCTTATGTAATAATTCAGTCAATGCAGATGGTTCTGGTAGATGAACAGTCTTCTACATGAGATTCAGAAACTTATATTAACGCTTTGTCTATCCTGTGACTTGTTCAATATCTAGGATCTTGGCGTCCTGTTCTGGATTTTCTGCATTCTGTTGGCAGACCCGGGCAGAGCAGTGTGGAAAAAGTACACTTGTTCTTAACTGAAGCATCTCTTATGATCACATTCCATTGTCTTGAAGTATTCATATCATCTCCCCTTTGGTGAGAAGAGTTAAATGGCCAGTAAATGTACTTGTTGACAGAGCAACCTCTTTGCAGTGATAGTTTTCATCATAGAAAAGGAACAGGATATCTTGGTAGACACACAGCTGTTTTTGCCATAGGAAGTTTTAAAAATATGTACCTTGTGTGCATATAAGATACACTCTATATACACTGGGCTTCCCTGTGGCTCAGCTGGTAAAGAATCTGTCTGAAATGTGGGAGGCCTGCATTCAGTCCCTGGGTTGGGAAGATCCCCTGGAGAAGGGAAAGGCTACCCACTCCATTATTCTGGCCTGGAGAATTCCAAGGACTGTACAGTCCATGGTGTTGCAAAGAGTTGGACATGACTGAGCGACTTTCACTTCACTTCACTTCACATATACACTATGATGTGCACACATAGTATACATGCATTCATGTCTATGTACATAGATTTTATATTTATTTTAGATTATAGTAAAGATCATTAGGTAAAAGTGATTTATCTTATTGTAAAACCTTTCAACTTTGATATGTGTGTTGAGTCATAATAGCTCATTGAGATTCTTATTTTCTTCTAGCAGAATTTTTTCCATGGCCTGAAATGTAGTACATTTGGTCTGGAAGGATTTATTGTGAGTTTTATACAAATGGAATTTCACAAACATAATACTGAGTTAGCAAAGACAAATTGTCCATATTGCAGGACATAGTTATAGAAGGTTCATTTTTCATTGCTGTGACATAGTCTACTGGATAAATATCCAGTTTATTCATCCATTCTATTGTTGATGAGTATTTGAATAATCTTCAGTTTGGAGTTATGATTACTAGTGTTATCAAGAATATTTTAAAACATGTCTTTTGATGAACATGAAAACAAATTTATACAGGGTATATTCCTAGAAGTAAAATTTCTGCCCTATGTAGAAATAGGAATATGTAGAAATATGTTCAGTTTTTATATTCATAATTTCCCAGTCTTCTTTTACTAACTGTTATAGTTAGTCACAATAAGAGATTTCCTGTAAAATATTTTTGTTGAAAAATCTGTGTGTAAACAAAAATTGTACAAAAATTTTAGCAGGAAATCCCTGCTAATTCCATTAACTGACATATGAACTATTTTAGTTTTATTTCCATGTAGACCACATCATTAGTAATTAAGTATAAGGTTTGTGTTAAGCTCATTTTCTTAACATTACTTTATCAATATTTTGGTCTTTTAAGGTTTATGTATTTAACCTTCTGGAAAGAAATGTAATGTCACTCAGGCTTGAGGTGGAGTACATATAAGTTAATGTGAAGGTAAGTATGTTGACTTACTGTCTTAAAAAGTTGAATTTTCACTAAGATTGCTAAAGGTCAAAGAGAGAAACATGTGTTTCTTTCTGTTCCCAAGAATATAACAAATCCAAGAAATTTTGTACCAAAGTTACAATACAGTTTAGAAATATAAACTGCTTCAAAGATGCACAATACTGGAAAGATCACAAGCAAAAACACTTCCTTTATTCTGTACCTAATGCTGTAACCAGAAATTTCCTCAATCCATTAGTCTTCAATTCCCAAATAATATATATTCAAGACAGTAAGACTCAAGTATTTTCTTTGGTTATATAAGTTAAAAGTAGGGACTGTGTTTTTAGTGACATCTAAATGCAGAATATAGATAGTTATGACTCCACTGAGCAACTCCAGTGAAGATGTCAAAATAAAATGATGAAACATGAGGCACAAAAGTATAAAATTAATAAGCACTTATAGTCAATTACATTTTGGCAATGTCACTAGTATTTAAAAAAATTTGATTTGCATTCAAGTGATCAAGAGGAAAAGTTACAAGGTAATTGGGATATCATAATTTCATTAGTCATGCATTTTCCTTATTAATTTATTTAAAAATTGTCAAGAAGGATATAGTATTCAAAAATTCACAGAAAAGTTTGGAAATCTTAGCAGAATTAAAATCTCCTTTTCTAGAGAATGAATGACTTTTCATAGTCAATAAGTTATTGTTTATTTTTTAATTAAATATCTGCATGTAGACAAATATTTTGAGCTCAGTTCTTTCACATAGGCAATCTTCATTATGAAATCATATTATTTTTAACTATATAATTTTTCAGTAGGCTCCAGAAAATAAGTAAGTTCAAAAGTACAACAGTATTCCTTAAGACCTTAGTGAAATTGTGGAATGAAGACCCCTAATAAGAATCTTTCAGACATAAATGTTTAGCATTTAAAAAAGATCATCTTATTGAAGTATGATTGAGATGCAAAAACTGTGCATATTTAATGTATACAAGTTAATGAATTTAGAGAGAAATATACTTTTTGAAGCTATCACCACAATCTATGCAATAAACATATCCATCACCTCTGAGTTTTCTCTCACCATCTTTATCATTATAATTTTTTTTAATGAACACTATTGTACAATTAAAATTTGCTAAGAGGGTAGGTCTTATGTTAAGTATTCTTTTCACAAAAATAACAAATAAATATCAAACATTTATATGCTTGCTCACAGGGTTTGAACTGTTTTATAGAATGACGAACTTAAGTTTAATTACCAAAATTAATAGAGCAAATACATTTGTCAACATGATCATCTTTTCTTAAAATTTATCTCTATGTGAAAGTAACAAAATATGCATTGTTACATTCCAGGTATAAAAACATGATATTTTTCTAAGAGAGTTCTGATAAAACAGATATGTATCTACTTTGCTCAAGGATAATCAGTTAAACATATTTATTGTTTGGCATGGAGGATATTTCCCTTGGATATCACTAAAGAAGGGATATGAAGAGTTAATTGTACAATACAGCCAAAAGTTACACATTAAATATATATATTGGTATTCTCTGCTAAGATATAAACAGTTTATAAAATACATTATAAAAGTTTTTCCTTAGTGCCTAAATAGTCAGTTGCTGACATAGAAAATCCTTTGTACTTCACCAGCATGAAATTACAATAAAAACTGAAATGCAGAGATGTATAATATGTCCTTGAAATGAAAAGAGAAAATGACTCTGACCATATTTCAAAAGTTAGTATATATTTCTTATCACAGGAAAAAATGAATTAACTTTGTATTCATTAGTCAGCCTTTGAAATAATCTTCAATTAAACAGGCAGCAGTTTGTCAAGCCTCACAAAGATAAAGACTTAGTCTTACACAGAATATTTTCTACCATTTACTTATTTGTCATGCTTTAATTTTTTCCCCCACTTCTATTGAGTTCATGCTAACAAATATTCTGGAAAAGGGAGAGGTGGTAAAATAGGTTTCTGAATTCCTCAAGAAACTACCATAAGATTATTTCATATTAGCATTAGACATGTCAGGCTTTGTTGGTTAAGAAACACAAAGATGTAAGAAAATCTCTCTTCTTTCAGAAGCATTCCTTAAACATAATTGAGTTATTTATTCTCAAATTAAGTTGGCAGATATAGCACATTAATTACAATAACCTTAATTATTTATAGGTACCAAACTCTATAACAACCTTTTACATGGATTGTCTCATTTAAATTTTGGGTACCCTTTGATTTGGATACTATCACTGAGCCTTACTTTGCAGGTGAGGAAACTATTGAT
Organism: Bubalus kerabau; assembly: GCF_029407905.1. Lineage (NCBI taxonomy): Eukaryota > Metazoa > Chordata > Mammalia > Artiodactyla > Bovidae > Bubalus > Bubalus kerabau. The sequence goes on along the minus strand of NC_073635.1, from coordinate 1,635,766 downwards.
AAGAAGTTGTAAGTTCCCAAACTCACAGAGCTATAAGGAGCAGAATCAGGAGTTACACACAATTTTCCTAGCCTGCAAAGTGTACAATTTCTCTCTTACATGTTCCATTGCACCAGCCTCCAAGGTATTGCAATATCACTTCTCTGGTGCTTTTGTTTCAGTAGTGCTAAATTTAGGGATGATAGAGAATGCCAGGAGATGCACTTCTCTCAGTATTTTCAAGGTTGGAACTATGCATTATTTGTGAGAGTTGCACATGAGAAACAAAAAAGTCTGATATATATTTTACTTCCTATTACCTATGCATTTGCTTTTTCATATACAATTTTTAGTGAATACCAGTGATTACATCAGGATTGTATAGGATTATAGCATGATGTTATTTACAATCTACACATCTTTTGGTACAATGTCTTTCTTTTTCTTTTTTTTTTAATCAATCTGTAGGATACTTTATTTAGAATGGACCACATTTTATCAGAACTTTCCACCATGGCCTATGGAGATATTTTATTTAGAATGCTTTATTTTTATATATTTTAATTTATTTTTTTAATTGGGGGATAATTGCCTTACAATATTGTGTTGGCCTCTGCCATATATCAGTTGTAACAGAAGTAAATAGCAGTGTTTTATTCTTTTAACATAGCAGAGTTTGGGTATTTTAGTATACAATACCTGTAGGGTTTTTTTTTTTTTTTTTTTTCTAAAGGGTTGATAAGATAACTTGGAAAATGTGGAGATCCCATGTGTTCTGAGTTAGATATTTTTTCCTAAAATTTTATTCCCAAAATGAGTGATTGTTTTTTAAAAATAAAACCAATAGTAGGCAGTCTTTTAAATCTAGTGTTAATGAAGTTGTAATCTTTTTAGCTGTTTAAACCAGAGAAATATGACAATCACTAGGAAGAGATGGGGCAGATGAGTAGAGGGAAGGAGATGTGGCTTCAGGAACCTCTCTGGACAGGAATTAGATCAAACAGTGACACCTAGTAACAAATCTTTGTTCCTGTGACAAAGACCAGGGGACCAAGAGAGGTCCCCTGTGAGTGAAGGAAATGAACAGAATGGCTGATGAAATGAGATTTCTGATGCTAAGATTTGCCTAATTAATTAGGACAAATAACCAGCTGTTTCATTCAATATATATTTCTCCATCTCTACTTCATGCAAGTCAGCAAGGAAACTGGGAAATATAAACATAGCTTCAAATACCCTGAGCCTTTAGTTCACTAGAAGCTAAAAGTTAACATAATAGCAATTTTAATGTAGTTTTAAATGTCAGTGGGGTAAAAACTATAATGGGGATTTAATTGGATAGCATACTCTTGAATTTTCAGTTTATAAAGACTGAGGGAGGGTCCAGTGAAGATCTGGATAGTTTTCTTTCTGCAAATGGGTTTGCAAACTCACAGTAAGAACCTAGTGGGAAATTCTTAAAGAGATGGGTATACCAGACCACCTGACCTGCCTGTTGAGAAACCTGTATGCAGATCAGGAAGCAACAGTTAGAACTGGACATGGAACAACAGACTGGTTCCAAATAGGAAAAGGAGTATGTCAAGACTGTATATTGTCACCCTGCTTATTTAACTTATACACAGAGTACATCATAAGAAATGCTGGGCTGGATGAATCACAAGCTGGAATCAAGATTGCCGGGAGAAATATCAATAACCTCAGATATGCAGACGATGCCACCCTTATGGCAGAAAGTGAAGAAAAACTAAAGAGCCTCTTGATGAAAATGAAAGAGGAGAGTGAAAAAATTGGCTTAAAGCTCAACATTCAGAAAACCAAGATCATGGCATCTGATCCTATCACTTCATGGCAAATAGATGGGGAAACAGTGAAAACAGTGACAGACTTTATTTTGGGGGGCTCCAAAATCACTGCAGATGGTGACTGCAGCCTAAAGACACTTAGTCCTTGGAAGAAAAGTTATGACCAATCTAGACAGCATATTAAAAAGCGGAGATGTTACTTTGCCAACAATGGTCCATACAGTCAAAGCTATGGTCTTTCCAGTAGTCATGTATGGATGTGAGAGTTGGACTATAAAGAAAGCTGAGTGCTGAAGAATTGATAGTTTTAAACTGTGGTGTTGGAAAAGACTCTTGAGAGTCCCTTGGATGGCAAGGGAATCCAACCAGTCCGTCCTAAGGAAAGTCAGTCCTGAATATTCGTTGGAAAGACTGATGCTGAAACTGAAACTCTAATAATTTAGCTACTTGATGTGAAGAACTGACTTAGTTGAAAGGACCCTGATGCTGGGAAAGACTGAAGGCGGGAAGAGAAGGGGACGACAGAAGATGAGGTGGTTGGATGGCATCACCGACTCAATGGACATGAGTTTCAGTCAACTCTGGGAGTTGGTGTGGAGAAAGAAATGGCAACCCACTCCAGTATTCTTGCCTGGAGAATCCCAGGGATGGAGGAGCCTGGTGGGCTGCTGTCTGTGGGGTTGCACAGAGTTTGACACAACTGAAATGACTTAGCAGCAGCAGCAGTTGGGAGTTGGTGATGGACAGGGAAGCCTGGCATGCTGCAATCCACGGGCTTGCAAAGAGTCAGACATGACTGAGTGACCTAACTGAGCTGATGTGGGAATACACTGAGATTTTAATATGATAGAAAAAAGTCCTGCTGAGCAAATAGATTCAACTAGCATAAGGAAACCTCAACCCCTCAAAGAATATGTTATTATTTTAACTAACTGAAATACCTGTGTCCATAGCTGGAGTGGTATAGTCCATGGGGTTGCAAAGAATCGTACATGACTGGTGACTGAACTGACTGACTGATAGCTGGCAGTAAAGATAGTACAAATAGAGTAGAAATAGGTATTATAACCACTCCTGAATAGTTGAGTTATGAGCATATGAATTATTTCCAGATCAAATAAATAGTATTTGCATAATTCATTGGTGATCCTGTCATTTTGATTCAGAACATACGTGATGATACAATTAATGCTATACTTTTTAAAATGCCATATTCCTCAGTCTATTCTAGAACTGTTAGGTTTATTTATCAGAGTTATTAAATAAGCTGAAGCCATATCATATACTGTTTTCATTTAATAATTTTAAATTCTGGGTCACTTCACACCATATTATTTAACTCTATGAATCTCTACAAGAATGAGTTTTTCTCTGAACTGAAGATGATCTGACAACCCAAAGACATGATTTTATTTACCAGAAAAAATAAGACAATAGACTTTATTAATGAGAAGCATTTTCTCTGAATGGTGAATGATTTGAAACTATGACAGATTCAGGAACTCAAAACTTTTGAATCAATATTTTTATATTCACTAAATGATATACATAATCTGTAGCTTGCATGAAACATTTTATGATTTTATAAAAGTAAAATTTCAAGATATTCTCAAAGAAAGCCATATCAAGTTATAACCAGATTAGGTTTTGGTTGTGTTCTTCCCAACACTCTCTCCAATCTCCCCATTTCCTTGCTCTCCATCCTCATTGTGTAAAAATACATATCATATCATGTAGTGTGTCTCTCATAGCTATCTTTATACCTGGCTTTTATAACTGAATACATGTAAATTTTTGTTGGTTCAAGAAAAATATCTGCAATTATTGACTGATCATTTATTCTTCTCAAGAGAAAATAATCAATAGTTCTTGATTGCCTTTTGGAATTACTAATCAAATTAACCTTGGGAATATTGCATTGAATCATTTAATTAATTAGTTATTCTATTAATGTAAATAACATTGACATTCTTAGAAAAATGGCTAGGTAAAGGTACACAGGAGTTTTTCTTTATATTTAACAGTATGTGTGAGCTGTATAAAATTTTAAGTATTTATTTTTGTTTTACACATTTTCATTTTAAAGATCTATAAACATGTAGTAAGTCTTATTATTGCTACTATGTCACTCCTAAAATATATATATATGAGTTCATTCATTTAAGCAATTTACTATTATTTATTTATTATTGATTAATTGTTGATGTTAAATTACTCCTATTGGATTCAGGGTGTTGAAAGCATATTATAGTGTCTTTGTTACTGTTTAAAATAAAAATGAAATGCTAATGACTGTGTTTATCAGGAGATGAACTTTTATGAAGACTATTCAGAAATGAAAGAGTACATGCCTTCATCCAACAGATCATCGTTACTTGAACATTTAGTGTGTTGTTTTGCTTTCATTTAAGTATAATATTTATGAGTGTGTATCTTTCTCCTTCTCCATCTCTCTACTCTTCATGTATCTTGATATCTATCTATTATATCACACTCTTCTGCATGTAGAAATTGAATTTGCACTTCATTGACTATTGGGACTTTTCATGTCTAAATTTGAACTTTACTCTTGAAACTTTATAAAACTCTTCTGGACTTTTGATTTCACAGTTTCTTCTTTAGAAGAAAGAACTGTGTTCATCATTTTTTTCTGATATCAGAATGTCAGACATACCAGAACAAAACTTAATCTGGTTTAATTACTGCTGTATCCCAACACTTGAAACAGTGCTTTGAATGCAGAATAAATATTCTCAATAAATATTTGTCAAATTAATCAATGAATTCTAGTTACTCAAATTCAAACATCAATTTTTTGCTATAAAGATATCAAGCAATATGTCTAATGCATATGAATGAAGGTGTGAGGAGTATACAGCACAAAACATCTCTAATCTCGCCATACAGTATAAGCAAGGGAACATGACCAGTTTGATAGAGCTGATACTTAGGTTGATAAGGAGTCTGGTGTACTTGAAGAGGAAAAAGGAGTCTGGGGTCCTCAAGGAGGAGAAAGGGACACTTTAATTTTTTTATTTTTTCCCTATATTCCTTCATCTTAGTAAGATAAGATTTGTTTTTTTCTTAAACTCTGAGTTGTTATGACAACAATCTTTAAGACTAACTTTCTTTAAGCCCATAGCTAATAACAAGAAAACAACTCATCTTGCTCAAGGCTATGCTCTTCCTTAAGTTCTATACTAATGGTTATATAACAACAATGTAACTTTTTGGAGGAAATTTTTCTGCCTCTTAAAAAGAACCTTCTGACTAATTCTGTTATCTTAACATATATATTGTGAGAGTGAGTCTGGTAAGACCTTTTTATTGTTAGTAACCAATTGAAAAAGTATATAAGGTCTTGATATGAGTAGGGACTGGGGAACTGTCTTCTTCCTTCTGATGTCTATGTCAGAAGCGTTCTCTATCCCTCAGTTCAGTTCAGTCACTCAGTCGCGTCCGACTCTTTGCAACCCCATGGACTGCCACACGACAGGCTCCCCTGTCCATCACCAACTCCCGGGGCTTACTCAAACTCATGTCCATTGAGTCAGTGAAGCCATCCAACCATTCATCCTATGTCGTCCCCTTCTCCTCCTGCTTTCAATCTTTCCTAGCATTAGGGTCTTTCCCAATGAGTCGGTTCTTCAAATCAGGTGGCCAAAGTATTGGAGTTTCTGCCTCAGCATCAGTCCTTTCAATGAATATTCAGGACTGATTTCCCTTAGGATGGACTGGTTGGATCTTCTTTCAGTCCAAGGGACTCTCAAGAGTCTTCTCTGACACGATAATTCAAAACCATGAATTCTTTGGCACTCAGCTTTCTTTATAGTCCAGCTCTCACATCCATACATGACTACTGGAAAAACCATAGCTTTGACTAGGCAGACATTTGTTGGAAAGTAATGTCTCTGCCTTTTTTTTTTTTTTTTTTTAACATTGTCTAGGCTGGTGGTCGGAGAAGGCAATGTCACTCCACTCCAGTTATCTTGCCTGGAAAATCCCATGGACGGAGGAGCCTGGTGGGCTGCAGTCCATGGGGTCCCTAAGAGTCAGACACGACTGAATGACTTCACTTTCACTTTTCACTTTCATGCATTGGAGAAGGAAATGACAACCCACTCCAGTGTTCTTGTCTAGAGAATCCCAAGGACGGGGGAGCCTGGTGGGCTGCCATCTACGGGGTCTCACAGAGTCGGACACTACTGAAGCGACTTAGCAGCAGCAGCAGCGGGTTGTTAATAGCTTTTCTTCCAAGGAGCAAACATCTTTTAATTTCATGGCTATAGTCACCATCAGCAGTGATTTTGGAGCCCAAAAGATAAAATCTGTCACTGTTTCCATTGTTCCCCCATCTATTTGCATGAAGTGATTGGACAGGATGCCATGATCTTAGGTTTTTGAATGTTGAGTTTTAAGCTAGCATTTTCACTCTCCTCTTTCACTTTCATCAAGAGGGTCTTTAGTTCTTCTTCACTTTCTGCCATAAAGGTGGTGTCATCTGCATATCTAAGGTTATTCATATTTCTCCCAGCAATCTTGATTCCAATTTGTGCTTCATCCAGCTTGGTATTTCGTGTGATGTACTCTGCATGTAAGTTAAATAAGCAGGTGACAATATACAGCCTTGCCATACTCCTTTTCCTATTTGGAACCAGTGTGTTGTTCTATGTCTGGTTCTACATGTTGCTTCTTGACCTGAATACAGGTTTCTCAGGAGGCAGGTCAGTTTGTCTGATATTCCCATCTCTTTAAGAATTTTCTGTAGTTTGTGGTGATTCACACAGTCAAAGGCTTTGTCATAGTCAATAAAGCAGAAGTAGATGTTTTTCTGGAAGTCTCTTGGGTTTTTGATTATCCAACAGATGTTGGCAATTTGATCTCTGGTTACTCTGCCTTTACTAAATCTACCTTGAACATCTGGAAGTTCATGGTTCATTACTGTTGAAGCCTGACTTGGAGAATTTTGAGTATTACTGCTAGCGTTTGAGATGAGTGCAATTGTGCAGTAGTTTGAACATTCTTTGGCATTGTCTACATTTGCGATTGGAATGAAAACTGACCTTTTCCCATCCTTTGGCCATTGCTGAGTTTTCCAGATTTGCTGGCATACTGAGTGCAGCACTTTCATAGCATCATCTTTTAGGGTTTGAAATAGCTCAACTGGAATTCCACCATCTCCACTATCCCTATTTCATGGTAATAAAACTTTTCCTGCATGAATCTCTGAGTGCCTGAAGCCTCGTCTCTGGTTCCAAAGATAAATTCTCTTCTTCAGAGATCACAAATCCAACTCCATTTAGCTCATAAGCTATCATTTTTTTTCAAGTACTCTTCTGTTTGTTTATTACTTATTTCAATATCTTCTGATTTCCACATGAATAAACTTTCCTTCTTATTTTGTAATCTCTTTTGTACTTCTTTACTGTTTTACCATATGTGATTGTTTTCTAAAATTTGTCATTTATTTTTATATAATTTTAACTTTATATAAATAGAATAATAATTTTGAAATTATTATCTTAGGTTTTAAAAATTTGAAAGTTTCTTTTATCTTATGACTGATGTATGCTTAATATCACATTTGTTGTATTCATCTACATTGATGCTACATTTTATGCATTTTCACTATACTTTGAATTCTCCATCTTGTTTTATTGCTCTGGTTCTCTGCTTTTGTACTTATAGACGCTATCTTATTCATGATATCATTCTAACATAAAAATATTTAACAGCTCTCCATACTAGGTATGGTAAATTTCTTCCTCTGTTCTTTTCCAGAATGTTTTGGTCCTTCTTAGACACTTCATCATATCAATACAAAAGCACTTTAGATTCTGCTTACACACATTCTAAAATTTCTCTGTGTTTTTACTGGTAGGCAATGGAATCTATAGATTATTTGGGAAGAATTAAATCATTATTGTATAAGTCTTTCTACCTATGGCATATAGTCTTTAATTCTTTTAAATGTTTAAATTTTTTTTATCTCTTTGTAATTCATGGCTACAATATGGATAGTTTTTACAAATCGATTTTTAATTTATCTAATCATCTCCTTAGTTATGTCTAAGTTGCTCTTTGACTCATCCTTGGAGTTATTTCATTATTAAAAGTTGAATTTCTTTTAAAATTTTCTTACTTAAAAAAAAGTGAAGTCGCTCAGTCGTGTCCAACTCTTAGCAACCCCATGGACTACAGCCCGCCAGACCCTCCATCCATGGGATTTTCCAGGCAAGAGTACTGGAGTGGGGTGCCATTGCCTTCTCCATACTTAAAAAAAGACCCAATCAAAAAATGGGCCAAAGAACTAAACAGACATTTCTCCAAAGAAGACATTCAGATGGCTAACAAACACATGAAAAGATGCTCAACATCACTCATTATCAGAGAAATGTAAATCAAAACCACTATGACGTACCATTTCATGCCAGTCAGAATGGCTGCTATCCAAAAGTCTACAAGTAATAAATGCTGGAGAGGGTGTGGGGAAAAGGGAACCCTCTTACACTGTTGGTGGGAGGGAAAACTAGTTCAGCCACTATGGAGAACAGTGTGGAGATTCCTTAAAAAACTGAAAATAGAACTGCCATATGACCCAGCAATCCCACTGCTGGGCATACACACTGAGGAAACCAGAACTGAAGAGACACGTGTACCCCAAAGTTCATCATAGCACTGTTTATAATAGCCAGAACATGGAAGCAACCTAGATGTCCATCAGCAGACGAATGGATAAGAAAGCTGTGGTACATATACACAATGGAATATTACTCAGCCATTAAAAAGAATACATTTGAATCAGCTCTAATGAGGTGGATGAAACTGGAGCCTATTATACAGAGTGAAGTAAGCCAGAAAGTAAAACACCAATACGGTATACTAACGCACGATTGAGCGACTTCACTTTCACTTTTCACTTTCATGCATTGAAGAAGGAAATGGCAACCCACTCCAGTGTTCTTGCCTGAAGAATCAACGGGGGAGCCTGGTGGGCTGCCGTCTATGGGGTCACACAGAGTCAGACATGACTGAAGCGACTTAGCAGCAGCAGCACCAGCAAAGCATATATATGAAATATAGAAAGATGATAATAATAACCCTATATGTGAGACAGCAAAAGAGATACAGATGTATAGAACAGTCTTATGGACTCTTTGGGAGAGAGCGAGGGTGGGATAATTTGGGAGAATGGTATTGAAACATGTATAATATCATATGTGAAATGAATCGCTAGTCCAGGTTTGATGCATGATACAGGGTGCTCGGGGCTGGTGCACTGGGATGACCCAGAGGGATGGTATGGGGAGGGAGGAGGGAGGGGGATTCAGGATGGGGAACACATGTACACCTGTGGCGGATTCATGTTGATGTATGGCAAAACCAATACAATATTGCAAAATAATTAGCTTCCAATTAAAAGAAATAAATTTATATTAAAAAAACACAAAATAAATAAATAAATAAAATAAAATTTTCTTACTTAAAAACATTTTTTCCTTGACCATGTTTTCAATTTTCTCCTTTATTTTTTCAAATGTTAATATTCTTACTATGTATTTCATATAAAAGAATTTCTAAATCTCTATATTTAAAGTAACTAAAACTTTATATATTTGGGTTTTCGTCCTATTGTTTCTTTGGATATTAGGGTGCATTATTTGTGTGATGTTATTTTTTGTTGTTATTTATGTTCTTACATTTTTTTAGAGACGATTTCTTGAAAATTCAGTTGGCCAAAAAGGATTTATGTTTGCTTCAGCCAGGTAACTGGAAATACCACTAATCAATAGTTACTTTATAACTGAGGTTTTCCTTTCAGGATTTTAAGCCATCCAAGTACTGACATTTGGGGGCAAATTTTTGAGGAGGACCAGTTCATGTTTAAGAACTATGGGAAGATACTTCATTTGTTCATAAACTAAAGAGGTGAAGAAAGGAAATTTCCCTTGCTGTCTTTTTCCTGCACAGTAGGTTTATTTATAGTTCACCTTTCCACTGAGTATGTCCTGCTTTAGTTTTTCAGCATTATTGAGTGGTGTTTTGTCAGACTCAATGACTTAGGAGTAGTTAAAATATTATACTATCTCTAGACATTAAAAAGAAATCTCGAAGTCACTAGCGTTCTCCTTTGCCTTTTTTTTTTTTTTTTTTTGTCATTAAGAGTTTCTAATTCTCTCATCAATGCAGTAATAGGTTTAACATGATGCCTTTCACATTTTATGCAGCATTTTGAACCATTTTCAATGGTAGAGCTATTAAAGAAATATAGTGCTGAAAGGAAAGTTTGAAAATGAAAATATCTCATTTGTTTGTTTTTTTAAGAACAATCAAAATCTATCAAAAGTTATTACAAACACAATCATTCTTCATCTATTTCTTGATATTTGCCTATGATAAGCATCAGGAACACAAAAAGTAGGTAGGTTCTGCATTCCTGGAGCTCACAATTTCTAGGCATGGAGACTTAGAAAGTTGATAATGTAAAAGCTTTGATATCCAGTATTAGAGAACAGTTCTGTGGAAACTTAAAAGAGTGGACCACTTTTAACTGACCTTGAGAATCTATGTGAGCTTAACTGATAAGGAGGTATACAAGCTTGTTCTTGGATGACTCAGCAGAAAAAAAATTTGACCAAAAAGTGGGATTAGGGAGGTGCTACAGGATGAAGAACCATAAAAGCAAATCCAGAGTGTTGAACTTCCTGAAGAATAGATTCAGGGATTTAGGATATGCATTTGGTTGGGTGGTGAAAATATAGCAAAGGTTGATTTGAATAATTACTAGTCTAGGCATTTGAAAATTTTGAGACATTGAAAATATTCAATAAGTGGGAAATTTATTATATGACTGAATGAAAATAACAGAAGATGCTTGCGATACATATGCTCTTTGAAGAATATGTAAGAGATTTCCCACTTGAATATAGATTTGTTAATCTAATTAAAAGTTAAGCTTAGTTGTGAAGGTAATTTTGACTTTCTTCAAAATTAATGTTGTTTTATAGAAAAGATTATATACATACGCATACATGTACAGAAAATACTTACTTAAGCCTGCATTTTTTCCCAGACATTTTCTTCTGAGGCATCAAAAATTAGTGTGTATAATTCACATACTCAAAATTCAAAACCTATATACTTGAAAAATATTGTCATAGTGTTTTCATACCAGACTTTTTAACAGAGGATTTTCCCTTCTTTAGGAACTAAGACATTTTTCTCAGCACAGAGAAATAATGAGTAGAACAAATGCATATAAAGCCTTAAAAGATGAGTTGTCTTATTAAGATATTTGCTGAATCACTGGCTGAGAAGAAAAGACATTTGCACATGGGTGAATTTGCCAAAGCTATGTGAGAATAGGTGATGAGAAGCATAATGGGCTTGTCAAAGGAATCAAACACAACACATCTGTAGCAGCTGCTGGCTCCAAGGAATCTCAGGGAATCCACTTGGGATACTAAATTAATTTACCCTACCAACCTTGTTCAGCAAGAATACAAAATATCATAAGAGTTACTGTGGAGAATATGAGATTCCAGCATTTTAAAGAGAAAGACAAAACCTGAGATAAATTCACAGTGGTAGTTACTCTTTCAATAAGTAAACTTATTGGCTATCTGTTGAGGACAGAATACAGGTCAATGGGCTGGTGTGCCAAAGAAGGAAGAAGAATTCTAGCCTTTAGGAGATTAATATCTAAAAACAAGATATATGCAGATATGCCATGTTCTATGAGAAAAGATAGAAAAGTGTCAAAATGGGTATAAAAATAAAGATTTTAAACTAAATTGGTCATGGTGAGCTATAAGAGATGGGCAAGGATTAAAAGAAGAGGCTATTTGAAAAGAGATTTGAAAATTGAGTGTACTTAGGCTAGGGAGGGCAGATATTTTATGAGGGCATACTCCCTTCTCCCTCAGCCATGGCAAACATCACTAACGAGTCATGCTCTCACTGAACCTGGAAGCAACATTAATAATTCCCAATAAAGTTTCAGAAAGACCCTACTTTTTTTTGAAAAATGTTTACCATCTCTAATTTGTACAGAGATATTGAGGAAAGGGACTTTCAGGCATTGGGTACAGCATATGCAAATGCTTGGTCTTGGAATTTATGTTCCAGAAACAACAAAAAGCCAAGATTTATACTGAGTATTAGGAGAAGGGAGGTTAGGTAATTACAATGTGGCCTAATTAGAAAGCATACATGTCCATTTTAGGATATTAATCTCACTTGGTTACCAATAACCAGTTGGATTTTTAAAGCTACTTTATTCAGGTATGGTTGACATACAAAACATTGTTCATATTTAGTGTATACAACTTGGTGAGTTTGGAGATAAAATTGCATGTGTAAAACCACATTTATACTATAAACCTATTCACTAGCTCCCAAAGTTTCCGCCTGCCCTCTTTATTTACTGTAATTTCTTTTTTTTTTGTATGTGATTAAAATACTTAAGATCTACCCTCTTAGCAAAATTCGAAGTATGGAGCATATTATTGTATACTGTAGGTTCAATACTATACAATAAATACTTATCTTGTGTAGCTGAAATTTTGTTTAACCTTTGACTAATATTCTATTTCCTCTTTCTATCTCTGACAACCACTACTCTACTCTCTGGTTCTGTGAGTTTGACTACTTTATATTTCTCTTGCAAGTGATATCATGTAGTATTTGTCCTTCTGTGTCTGGCTTATTTCACATAACATAATATTCTCTAGGTTCATCCATTTTGTTGCAATCACCAGATTTTTTAAAGCAAGGGTATTGGCAAGATAATAGAGCAACATTAAGTTTTTACATAAGGTCAATGGGAAAGGGATATTATGTGGGGTTTTGTCATTATTTTAGGGCTCAGCATATGAAGCAATGGGAACCCACTCCAGTACTCTTGCCTGGAAAATCTCATGGACAGAGGAGCCTGGTAGGCTACAGTCCATGGGGTCGCTAAGAGTTGGACATGACTGAGCGACTTCACTTTCACTTTTCACTTTCATGCATTGGAGAAGGAAATGTCAATCCACTCCAGTGTTCTTGCCTGGAGAACCCCAGGGACCGGGTAACCTGGTGGGTTGCTGTTTATGGAGTCACACACAGTCGGACACAACTGAAGCGATTTAGCATCAGCATATGAAACACTTACCAGTAATTTTGGAATTTTCCATCTTCTGTGGTAGAGCTCACCTCTCACTACAGAATGCAAAAATAGTCACTGTCCCAGGCTTCTCTGCCACTAGGGAATGGGTCATCTTGAAGAAGTCAGGTACACACGAGATTCAGTCTGAGGATGGGTAGCAGTGAGTAGTACCTGCAGCAGAATCAGTAACAGAAGGAGCTACTTCCTGTTTCCAAAGTAAGCAGAGGCAGGAATATGCCAAAATCAGTCAGCGGAACTGGCAGGGCAAGATGTAGCATTGATGTCCTACAGAGGCAAGAAACAGCACTTCTTGCAACATTCTGCTGTTCAATTCAGTTCAGTAGCTCAGTTGTGTTCAACTCTTTGCAACCCCATGGACTGCAGCATGCCAGGTCTCCCTGTCTTTTCTTGAAGAGATCTCTAGTCTTTCCCATTCTATTGTTTTCCTCTATTTCTTTGCATTGATCGCTGAGGAAGGCTTTCTTTTCTCTCCTTGCTATTCTTTGGAACTCTGCATTCAAATGGGTATATATATATTTTTTCTCCTTTGCCTTTCACTTTTCTTCTATTCACAGCTATTTGTAAGTCCTCCTCAGACAACCATTTTGCTTTTTTGCATTTCTTTACCTTGAGGGTGGTCTTGATCCCTGCCTCCTGTACAATGTCATAAACCTCCATCCATAGTTCTTCAGGCACTCTATCAGACCTAATCCCTTGAATCTATTTGTCACTTCCACTCTATAATCTTAAGGGATTTGATTTAGATCATATCTGAATGGTCTAGTGGTTTTCCCTACTTTCTTCAATTTAAGTCTGAATTTGGCAATAAGGAGTTCATGGTCTGTGCCACAGTCTTGTTTTTGCTGACAGTATAGAAGTTCTCCACCTTTGGCTACAGAGAATATAATCAATCTGATTTCAATATTGACCATCTGGTGATGTCCATGTGTAGAGTCTTCTCTTGTATTGTTGGAAGAGGGTGTTTGCTATGGCCAGTGCATTCTCTTGGCAAAACTCTATTAGCCTTTGCTCTGCTTCATTCTGTACTCCAAGGCCAAATTTGCCTGTTACTCCAGGTATTTCTTGACTCCATATTTTTGTATTTAAGTCCCTACAATGAAAAGGACATTTTTTGGGGGGGTGGGGGGGGGTGGGTGTTAGTTCTAGAAGATCTTGTAGGTCTTCATAGAACCATTCAGCTTCAGCTTCTTTAGCATTACTGGTTGGGGCATAGACTTGGATTACTTTGATATTGAATGATTTGTCTTGGGAATGAACAGAGATTGTTCTGTCATTTTTGAGATTGCATCCAAGTACTGTATTTTGGACTCTTGTTGACTATGATGGCTGCTCCATTCCTTCTAAGGGATTCTTGCCTACAGTAGTAGCTATAATGGTCATCTGAGTTAAATTCACCAATTCCAGTCCATTTTAGTTCACTGATTCCTAAAATGTCAGTGTTCACTATTGTCATCTCCTGTTTGACCACCTCCAATTTGCCTTGATTCATGCACCTAACATTCCAGGTTCCTATGCAATATTGCTCCTTACAGCATCAGACCTTGCTTCCATCACCAGTCACATCCAAAACTGGGTGTTGTTTTTGCTTTGGCTCTGTCTCTTCATTCTTTCTGGAGTTCTTTCTCCATTGATCTCCAGTATCATATTGGGCACCTACTGACCTGGGGAATTCATCTTTCAGTATTTTTTATTGCATATGTTGTGTATGCATTTTTTATTGTGGTAAAAGTCACATAACATAAAACATGCTATTTTAACTATATTTAATTGTACAGTTCAGTGGCACTAAGTACATTGACATTGCTGTGCAACTCTCATCAGCACAACTCCTGAATTTTTCACTTTCCTAAACTGAAACTCTGTCCTCATTAAACACTAACTCCCCTTCTCCCCTACCCCTTCCCTGCACCTGACTCTCATACTCCTGGCAACTACCAATGTACTTTAATTTTGACTATTTTAGGTACTTCATACAAATGGAATCAAACAGTATTTGTCTGCACCTATTCTAAAGGAAATCCGTCCTGAGTGTTCATTGGAAGGACTGATGCTGAAGCTGAAACTCCAATACTTTGGCCACCTTATGCGAAGAGTTGACTCATTGGAAAAGACTCTGATGCTGGGAGGGATTGAGGGCAGGAGGAGAAGGGGACGACAGAGGATGAGATGGTTGGATGGCATCACCGACTCGATGGACATGAGTTTGGGTAAACTCCGGAAGCTGGTGATGGACAGGGAGGACTGGCGTGCTGCAATTCATGGGGTCGCAAAGAGTCGGACACGACTGAGCGACTGAACTGAACCATATATTTGAATGAATTTTTAAGGTTAACTCAATATATGTCTTACAAACAGACTGTATCTGATGATGTTTTGCCTACTCTTTCAACAAATGCAATTTTTGTCTAAATTGATTGGATTTGTTTTCTGTTGTTTTCAGATTGATCCACGGAGAGTATTAAAATAATTTAGCCATGGGTAGGTTAGCTGCTGAACAAGTTGTGTATGACAACTTAATCAAGGATGGATGATAAGTTTTGGTGTCTGAAAGTCTACAAGAATAAAGTGTGGAAAGGTTTTAAAGTGTTGGGGTGAGCTAGTGAAAAAAATACTGAGGGGCATTAGTGAGGAGGTTGGTCAATGGGCTGTTTTGAGAAAATTGCATTAATCCTGAATTTGCAGTGTTTTTCTCTGCAATTAAGACATCTGTCCCTGCTAACGGACTCCAAGTGAATTTTAACTTATGCTGTCACAGACATTGGAAGATAGGGGTGTTGTTGTTTTTGTTCAGTCAACCAGTCATGTCCAACCCTTGGCGACCCCATGGACTGCAGCACTACAGGCTTCCCTGTCCTTCACTGTCTCCTAGAGTTTGTGCAGACTCATGTCCATTGAGTCGTTGATGCCATTCAACCATCTCATCCTATGTTGCCCCCTTCTCCTCCTGCCCTCAGTCATTCCCAGCATCAGGGTCTTTTCCAATGAGTGGTCTCTTTGCATCAGATGACCAAAGTATTGGGGCTTCAGCTTCAATATCAATCCTTCCAGTGAGTATTCAGGATTGATTTCCTTTAGGATCAACTGGATTGGTCTCCTTGCTCTCCAAGGGACTCAAGGGGTGTTATCATTCTTGATTTAAAAGGGATGGCTCCTTGAGAAAAACTTTCCTGGATTATAAAATTGGCAAGAAGTTTTAAAAACAGTTTGCATCCTAAAGAGGTAGAGAAAGAGTTTTATGTTACAAAGTATCTACAGTAAATGCTCTAATAAAAGGGTGCCTAAAGTTAGGAGGATGCTTATCTAAAGTTTAATCAAGTTGAGAGTCACCGCTAAATTCCTAATCAATTTTCCGGTGAATTCCAGGAGAAGGAAGTTTAAACAGGAAAAAGTGAAATTACTTTTACTTCTCATTAGATTGATGGAATGGATTCCCAGAGTCAGAAATACTATCACGGCTGGTCTGGCTACTGTGATTCATTAACTCACATTAAAGATTAATTATATTTCCCCATTTACATGCTCCTTAGAGAACAGCTCTCCCAAATTACAGAATAACAAACTAATAATCACTAACCACTAATATCAAAGTTTAACCAGCACTTTTTTTAAAAAAATTCAAATCTATCCACATGTGGTGAGACCAATAGAATGCTCATTATATGTAGGAAAATCAGTAAAAATAATAGTGACTGTAAGTTCAATAATCAACTTGAAGGAAGATAATAATTTAACAATTATGAACTTGTAAAAGAGAGAATGCAAAATCCACATTTAAATATTATTAAATAATATGAATTTTATATTGATGTGAAAATATTTTATGATACAGGTAATGTTGGAATACAGAACTGTATATGCATATAAATTGAAACATGTATTTAACTATGTTAGAATTTAAGTACCAAAAAAGGATTCCAGAAATTACAAAATACCAGATGAGTGAAAGCATAACAATAAATTACAATAAAATTGCTCCTCAATCACACTTATTTTCCATTCATGATTAATCCATAACATTAGTAGATCCACAAATATTAAATCCATAAATTCATATTTTATTAGATTACTGTATCAGAAGTTGCTGCTACTACTGCTGCTACTAAGTCGCTTCAGTCGTGTCCGACTCTGTGTGACTGGAGTGGGGTGCCATTGCCTTCTCCTATCAGAAGTTGAGGCAATATAAATTATGAGGGTAAGGTTAAAACAGCCCTTTGCCCCTTTTCCTGTTTGCCCATTTCTATTCCTTCCTAACCTTAAAAAAAAACTAATTATAGGAAGTAGATCACTAAGCAGTTGAAACTCCTGGCTTACACTCTCCTGAATGCACACCATGCCTGGTCTAAATTGTTGATTCTTTTCCTAGATAAGAAGAATTAACAATGAAGAATTAAGCAGTTAAAAAGTGATTAGCTCTCTACCCCTAACAGTCCCCTTTACAACCCTGCAAGCAGATCATGCGGGCAAGATAACATCTGAAGAAAAATTCAGCCAGTTTCCATGCAATGGAGAATAATGCAGAACCCAGCCTCCTTCCTTGATTCACTGGTTAACACACACAAAAAACCCATCCCCTAGGCCATATTTTCCCATTAAAAAATGCTTTGAGCAAAATCTCTGGATTTGGTCTCTGGAGCTGAGTCCACTGTCTCCCCATATTGCTGGCTTTTTTATTAAAACACCTTTCCTTTCTACCCATACTTGCTTCTTGAAATACTAGCATATGATCCGAGAGCAGCCAAACATGAGTTTGGTTACAAAACTTCTGTTAAGTAACTGAAAGGGGGAAAAATAATTAAACAGATTACATGTACTATATTGTTCTGAAACTTGATTTCTATTACACATGATTCTTTTATTCTAATTCTTTTTTATGTTAGTCCTTTAATCTGAGTTTGTTTTCTTTTTCCTAATGGAAATTTTGTCAGTCTCTTTAAAAAAAAGCTAAAAAGAATCTAATATGCTTAGATAACCTAAAAGATATTTGAAGCAAGGAAATTAAAATATACATGGAATATAGTCACTGAATTTTATTTTCAGTAGGCACACTTATGTTTTTATATTTGATTTGAACATAGCCTATTGTCAGTATCCTTTTTTTTTTTGCCTCCTTTTATTTTATTATTCAATTATTGATAGGAAGAAATTACTTTTAAAAACCTTGTTTTTTATTTTTTCTCTATGGTGAACCTGTACTCAAAAAGGAGGAAAAAATGTATATTGATATCTTTTCATTCCAAGTGTCCTTTGTTAGGAAAGGACATTAATAAAGTGTATTTATATCCAAGTGTTGCAATATTTACACAGTAAATGGCTATTTAAATTTATGTAAGCTGAAGTTTTAGGGCATCAAGCCATGTGTTAAATATGTGTAGGAATGGTTTTATATAAATTGCTGTCCAGTCTGTAAGAAATATTTCTACCTTGGTTCTGCTCATTTCTCTCTTGGTCAGGGAGCAAATGTGCACATTTCCTTGTAATATTAAATGAGTGCTTCATCTAATTATTTTTGTCTCTCTGCAGGAAAGTGTTACAGTAACTAACATTATAGATGAAGAAACCGAGGTTTACAAAACTCTGGAATTTGGCAAAGGCAGTGCAGATGAGATCTGATTTCTAAATCCATATATTTTACCATACAATAAGCTGTCTCCTATAATAACAGCTCATATTTATTAATCATCTACCATGTACTAGAAATTGTTCTGTGTTTTCAATGTCAGTAGCTCTCCAATGACTCCTGTGATCAAATAATTTGGGATCACAACTTTCTGTTAGGAGAAAAAGCTCCCATGGTAGGGAAACATGGGGGCATTACAGTGAGAGAGTATTAAAAAGATTTATAGAATTTGGTGGCTTCCCAAGTGGCTCACAGGTAAAAAATCTGCCTGTCAATGCAGGACACATGAGTTTGACCCCTAGATTGGGAAAATCCCCTGGAGAAGAAAATGGCAAGCCACTCCAGTATTCTTGTCTGGAGCCTGTCAGGCACCAGTCCATGGGATTGCAAAAAGTTGGACATAACTTAGTTACTGAGCACACATGCATGCACAGGATTTGGGCTTATTATCCTGATTTGGGTGATTTTCAGGAGGATTTAAAGGAGTAAGGTTTGTTCTGGATTAAATGCTGTCAGAAAACGGGGATAATTCTATGATTGGTTATCTTATCGATTATTGCAAATCTTATCTATAAGGAGGGAAAGATAGAATTAGGCCAAACTATAAGTGGTAAAGACAAAACAGTATTCAGTGGTAAGGATAATGAAATACTTGTGGTCATCTTTGTTTTTTTTCTTCCCCTGAGTTTGTTGAACATCTTTATGATTATTGAACACTTCATTGAGTAGATTGCTTATCTCTACTTTGCATAGCTTTTCTTCTGAGGTTTTATCTTGATTCTTTATTTAAAAGTGTTCTTCCATTACCTTGTTTTGTCTGATTCTCTATTTTTATTTCTATGTATTGGGTTGATCATTTATGTTTCTCCATTTTGGAGAAGTGGCCTTTTGTAGGATATGTCCTTTAGGGCTGAACAGCACATTCTGCTTTGTTAATCAAAGATATATGCTCTATGGGCTTTGCCTATATGGGCTGAATTGACCCTTCTGTTCTGGTGGGCAAACTCCTGTAAATATGCTGGTAATTATGGGATGGACCTTGGCCCAAATGGATATTGGGCCCTGCCTCATGTAGAGTCTATTGGCTGCTGGCGGATGAGGCTTGGTTCCCATATGGCTATCAACATGGTCTGGAAGTCTTGGTCCTGGCACCACTAATAGATTGAGTTAGGTCCCATCTTGCCTGGCTGTGGGGGCCCAGGGGAAGTACCAGAGATACACTGGCTTGGTAGTGTGAGCTGGGTACTGTGATCACTGGCGGGAGGTCTGAGTGTTCCAGTGCTCATACTCTGCTTGCTGGTGGGCAGGGCTGACTCCTGGGCTGACCAGAGGTCTTGTGACTATGGATGTGTAGCCTGCTGGTGTGGCTACACTCTGCATGCATCTGAGTGATTGGTATGAGTATTCCCAAGACTGGTGCTGACCAGCTAGTGTGTGGGGCCAGGTCCTGGCTCTAGTAAACTGGAAGGAAGACTCCAAAATGGTGCTTTTGAGCATCAATATTTTTATGGGATGCTGAGCTCCCCAATATACCTGCCTCTAGTATCTGTGTTCCCAAAGTGAGTCTCACTGCCTCCTGCCTCTCCAGGAGACTGTCCCAGGTCAGCATGTGTGTCTGACCTGGCACTTTTCAAATTACTGCCTCTGTGTGGGTCTCAGAGTATGCAAGATACTGTGTACTCATGAAAGGTGAATTCAGGGTCTTCCTACTCTGCCATCCACTCTCTTTCATATTGTTTTGTAATTGCTTTCTAAATCCTAATATTTTGAATAGTATAAATGATACTAGAAACTTTGTTCTATTTATGACCTCAATGGAAATTTTCTAACAATTTCTTCTTTGTTCAATTAGTTACTAATTCACTTAACAAATATTCAATCTGCACACTGTAGGTATTTACCTTAATATAGAGGAGCCTGACAGGCTACAGTCCATGGGGGTCACAAGAGTAGGACACAACTTAGCAACTAAACTACAACCACCATGGTCAAATATACATGGGCAATATATGTCCCTTTGGACAGAAAAGAAATCAAACCAGTCAATCTTAAGGGAAATCAACTCTAAATACTTGCTGGAAGGACTGATGGTGAACCTGAAACTCCAGTATTTTGGTCATCTGATGCGAACAGCTGACTCATTGGAAAAGGAAAAGATTTAGGGCAGAAGGAGAAGAGGGTATCAGAAAATGAGATGACTGGATGGTATCACCAGTGCGATGAACGTGAACTTGAGCAAACTTTGGAAGATGGTGAGGGAGAGAGAGGCATGGTGTGCTGCTTTCCATGAGGTAGTAAAGAGTTGGACATGACTGGACAACTGAACAACATGGACAAAAGTGTTATATATTTTATCTTACTATTTTGAATAAGTAACTGATGTCAAAATTTCATAAACAGTTGTTATTACTTATATGATTACACCAAACATAATTTTACTCTAGTCCCATCTTTACATTTCCAGAATATACATGAATTCTAAACTACAATACATTACTTTACTATAATAATGGAATTAATCTGAAATCTGTTTGGTGACATTTATTTAGGGCTTTTTCTCCTTTATACATGAATTTTTTTGTAGAAATTTCTCTACGCAGTTTCAACTTCTGACTTACATATTAGGTTTATTCAAGGAATTATGATTGTTTGTTAAGAATTGCAAAACCTTTGAGATTTTTACCTTACTTGTAACCCAAGAAATTAGCTTGCTCCAGTTTAATAGATTCTGACAGAAGACAGGAGACTTCTAGTCTTGTCTTTTGTCACTGACAAAAAATAAGCATTACTTACAATAATAGCATTAGTCAGAGTACCATTATTGTGTTTCTTCCTTGAGCTGCAGTTTCCACAGGATAATAAGATGACAGCCAGGTGATGCTTATATACATAGTGTGGTGTGTTACAGAAGAAACTTGCATTTAGGAAGTCCAATCTTATTAAGAGGACTGCTAGCACATGTACAACTGCTCCAGAGGGAGAACTTATTTTTATTAAACTGAACAGTAAATAAAGGTCCTTCAGTAGTAGACCTGTGTTTCTATCTTCCAAAGTACCCTGCCCTACAAATGTCTTTGAAAATCTTGTCTGAAGCAAGCAAAACGTTGCAGAACAGTTGCAAGCTTACCATTGACTATAAAGATTGCTTTACGTGGTTTCAGTACACATGGTTGTTTTTATAGTCCTGCACTACTGTGTAAAGTGAGGATTGCATAAATACACACACATACACATACACAAAGAATGAATCTTAGAACTTTTATCAAATTTTAAAATGTGACCTAAAATCAATACCTATTTTTATAGTTGTTTGCTGACAGCTTTTTTTCATATTGCACATTTCCATTTGTGAGTTCATAAATTTGTTTCATCTCACATTTACATGTAGTACAATTTTCAAGGCAAAATTCCATTAGTGACATTTATTTTGTTCTTATTTTCCCTATCATTGAATAAGTTAGAATAAATTTTTATTTATTTCTTTCATGGAAAAAAATTGGCTCTATTCCATAACTGACAATAGATACTATCCTTGTTGTACTGGAAAAATCTGGACCAAAATTTGTTTTAAGGTCTTTGATAGTATCTGAAAAAAAAAAAAAATGGAACTCTGTACTTCTCAAAGGAATGAACTATTACCATTGAGGTCACATGATGACATTCCTGGCATGAGGATATACAACGATATTAGCAATCTTTTTCCTTATGAATTAGCTTAGCATAAAAGTGCTATTTTATTTTTTTTAACACATATTGTTTTCATTAGTAAAACATTCACACATATATTATGATTCAGAATAGGAAAACTTCACGAAAATATTTTTAAGTCATTAACAGTTATATTTATTTCAAATAATATAAAATCATGGAAATATTTATTATATGTTGTTGTTGTTCAGTCCCTACGTCATGTCTGACTCTTTGTGACTTCATGAACTGTAGGATGCCAGACTTCTATATCCTCCACTGTCTCCCAGAATTTGCTCAATTTCATGTCCATTGAGTCAGTGTTGCCATCTAACCATCACATCCTCTTCTATCCCTTTCTCTTTTTGCCTTCAATCTTTCCCAGCATCAGTCTTTTCCAGTGAGTCAGCTCTTTGCATCTGGTGCCCAAACTATTGGAGCACTTCATTTAGGATTGACTAGTTTGATCTCTTTGCACTCCAAGGGACTCTTAAGTCTTCTCCAGCACCACACTTCAAAGGCATTAATTCTTTGACGCTCAGACTTCTTTATGGTCCAACTCTTACATTCATTCATACATGACTACTGGAAAATCCCTAGCTTGAATATATGGACCTTTGTTGGTGGAGTGGTGTCTCTGTCTTTTAATGCACTATCAAGGTTTGTTATAGCTTTTCTTACTAGTGCATAAAAAATAAGATATAATGTGTGTATTATAACTATCATTATAAGTACTATATGGAAAATATTGAAAGAAAATAAACCAAAATTGTGAAACAGTTGTGTTAAAGTGACAATATAGTGGGAATTTTTTACAAACATTTTCTTTACTGGCAATTCCATTTTTATGTAAAAAATAGGGCACTTTTATAAAAAAAATCAAAATTTATATATGTTGGCTTTTCATTTTATTAGCAGTAATAAAAATCCTAATAATTTGAGCATATAGAAAAATGGATACAAGCATCACCAGTTGATGTCAAAGACTTCCAAGCTCCAACCTTCACTTTTGTCTGTTTTTAAATATAATCTTTATTGTAATATAGTTGATTTACAATGTTGTGTTAGTTTCAAGTGTACAGAAAAGTGAATCCATTACATATACACATACATCTAGTCTTTTTTTTTTTTTTATTCCACCTATAGGTCACTAATGGGTATTGAATAGAGTTCCCTGTCTTTATTAGTTGTCTATTTTACATATGTTGTGGTGTGTTTAGTCACTTGGTCATGTCTGACTCTTTGCAACCACACTGACAGTAGCCCTCCAGGCTTCTTTGTCCTTAGGGATTCTCCAGGCAGGAATACTAGAGTGGGCTTCCATGCCCTCCTTCAGGGGATATTCCCAATCCTGGGACTGAACCCAGATCTCCCAAATTGCAGGGGTTCTTTACTGTCTGAGCCACCCACGAGAAAAGCCCATTTTATATATCAGTTCAGTCACTCAGTCGTGTCCGACTCTTTGCAACCCCATGAATCGCAGCACGCCAGGCCTCCCTGTCCATCACCAACTCCTGGAGTTCACTCAAACTCACGTCCATCCAGTTGATGATGCCATCCAGTCATCTCATCCTCTGTTGTCCCCTTCTCCTCCTGCCCCCGATCCCTCCCAGCATCAGAGTGTTTCCCAATGAGTCAACTCTTTGCATGAGGTAGCCAGAGTATTGGAATTTCAGCTTCAGCATCATTCCCTCCAAAGAACACCCAGTACTGATCTCTTTTAGGTTGGATCTCCTTGAAGTCCAAGGGACTCTCAAGAGTCTTCTCCAATACCACAGTTCAAAAGCATCAATTCTACGGCGCTCAGCTTTCTTCACAGTCCAACTCTCACATCCATACATAACTACTGGAAAAACCATAACCTTGACTAGACGGACCTTTGTTGGCAAAGTAATGTCTCTGGTTTTGAATATGCTATCTAGGTTGGTCATAACTTTCCTTCCAAGGAGTAAGCGTCTTTTAATTTCAAGGTTCCAATCACCATCTGCAGTGATTTTTGGAGCCCCCCAAAATAAAGTCTGACACTGATTCCACTGTTTCCCCATCTATTTGCCATGAAGTAATGGGACCAGATGCCATGATCTTCATTTTCTAATGATGAGTTTTAAGCCAACTTTTTCATTCTCCTCTTTCACTTTCATCAAGAAGCTTTTTAGTTCCTCTTCACTTTCTGCCATAAAGGTGCTGCCATCTGCATATCTGAGGTTATTGATATTTCTCCCTGCCATCTTGATTCCATCATCCCTTCCAGCCCAGCATTTCTCATGATGTACTCTGCATAGAAGTTAAATAAGCAGGGTGACAATCTACAGCCTTGATGTACTCCTTTTCCTATTTGAACCAGTCTGTTGTTCCATGTCCAGTTCTAACTGTTGCTTCCTGACCTGCATATAGGTTTCTCAAGAGGCAGGTCAGGTGCTCTGGTATTCCCATGTCTTTCAGAATTTTCCACAGTTTATTGTGACCTACACAATCAAAGGCTTAGGCATAGTCAATAAAGCAGAAATAGATGTTTTTTCTGGAACTCTCTTCCTTTTTCAATGATCCAACAGATGTTGGCAATTTGATTTGTGGTTCCTTTGCCTTTTCTAAAGCCAACTTGAACATCTGGAAGTTCACAGTTCATGTATTGCTGAAGCCTGGCTTGGAGAATTTTGAGCATTACTTTACTAGTGAGGGAGAAGAGTGCAATTGTGCGATAGTTTGAGCATTATTTTGCATTGCCTTTCTTTGGGATTGGAATGAAAACTGACCTTTTCCAGTCCTGTGGCCACTGCTGAGTTTTCCAAATTTGCTGGCATATTGAGTGCAGTAATTTCACAGCGTCATCTTTCAGGATTTGAAATAGCTCAACTGGAATCCCATCACCTCCACTAGCTTTGTTCGTAGTGATGCTTTCTAAGGCCCATTTGACTTCACATTCCTGGATGTCTGGCTCTAGGTGAGTGATCACACCATCGTGATTATCTTGGTCATGAAGATCTTTTTTGTACAGTTCTTCTGTGTATTCTTGCCACCTCTTCTTAATGTTGCCTGCTTCTGTTAGGTCCATACCATTTCTGTCCTTTATCAAGCCCATCTTTGCTTAAAATGTTCCCTTTGTATCTCTAATTTTCTTGAAGAGATCTCTAGTCTTTCCCTTTCTGTTGTTTTCCTCTATTTCTTTGCATTGATAGCTGAGGAAGGCTTTCTTATCTCTTCTTGCTATTCTTTGGAACTCTGCATTCAGATGCTTATATCTTTCCTTTTCTCTTTCTCTTTTTGCTTCTCTTCTTTTCACAGCTATTTGTAAGGCCTCTCCAGACACCCATTTTGCTTTTTTGCATTTCTTTTCCATGGGGATGGTCTTGATCCCTGTCTCCTGTACAATGTCACGAACCTCCTTCCATAGTTCATCAGACACTCTATCTATCAGATCTAGGCCCTTAAATCTATTTCTCACTTCTACTGTATAATCATAAGGGATTTGCTGTAGGTCATACCTGAATGGTCTAGTGGTTTTCCCTACTTTCTTCAATTTCAGTCTGAATTTGGCAATAAGGAGTTCATGATCTAAGCCACAGTCAGCTCCCAGTCTTGTTTTTGCTGACTGTATAGAGCTTCTCCATTTTTGGCTGCAAAAAATATAATCAATCTGATTTCGGTGTTGGCCATCTGGTGATGTCCATGTGTAGAGTTTTCTCTTGTGTTGTTGGAAGAGGGTGTTTGCCATAACCAGTGCGTTCTCTTGACAAAACTCTATTAGCCTTTGCCCTACTTCATTCCCTATTCCAAGGCCAAATTTACCTATTACTCCAGATGTTTCTTGACTTTCTACTTTTGCATTCCAGTCCCCTATATTGAAAAGGACATCTTTTTTGGTTGTTAGTTCTAGAAGGTCTTGTAGGTCTTCATAGAACTGTTCAACCTCAGCTTCTTCAGCATTACTGGTTGGGGCATAGACTGCATTACTATGATATTGAATAGTTTGCCTTGGAAATGAACAGAGATCATTCTGTCGTTTTTGAGATTGCATCCAAGTACTGCATTTAGGACTCTTTTGTTGACCATGATGGCTACTCCATTTCTTCTAAGGGATTCCTGCCTGCCTTAGTAGATAAAATGGTCATCTGAGTTATATATAGTAGTATGTATATGTCAATACTAGCCTCCCAATTCATCCCACACCCCCTTCTCCCTTGGTAGCCATACCTTTGTTCTCTAAGTCTGTGTCTCTATTCTGCTTTACATATAGGATCATCTATACCATTTTTCTAGATTTTACCTGTATCTATTAATAAACATTATTATTATTTTTTTTTTCTGGCTTACTTCACTCTAGTCTCTAGGTCCATCCATGTCTCTGCAAATGACAGATTTTTTTTTTTTCCTTTTTATGGTTGAGTAAATTTCACTGTACGTATGTACCGTATCTTCTTTGTCTATTCATGTTGATGAACATCTGGGTTGCTACCATTACTTGCTATTGCAAATAGTGTTGCAATGAACTTTGGGGTGCATGTATCTTTAAAAAAAAAAAAATTTTTTTTCTGTATTTATGGCCAGGAGTGGAATTGCTGGATTGGATGGTAGCTGTATTTTTAGTTTTTTAAGGAACCTCCATACAATTCTCCATAGTAGGTATAACAATTTACATTCTCACCAACAATGTGGGTGGATTCTTTTTTATTTTTTTCCATACCCTCTTCAGCATTTATTGTTTGTAGAATTTTTGATGATGGCCATTCTGACCAGTGAGAGGTGATACCTCATTGTTGTTTTGACTTGTATTTCTTTAATAATGAATGATGTTAAGCATCTTTTTACATGCTAACTTCATGAAATTTTAAGATAAAACAAGAAAGAGAATTTGAAAATTTGTATATGTGTCAGGAAATTTAGATTATATTCTTTATCTTTACTAGTGAGATTTTCTTTCATTTTCACTATCACTGATGATAACATGTTGCAAAGATTTTAAAAATCTGTATTCCAGTTACTAGATTTCTTTATTTTTCTTCCCATGTCTTCATTATAAAATTGTTGGAATTATATATCTCAAAATTTATTGTATCACCGTTAGTTTTCTTTATATGACCAAGCTGTTATATACTAAGTTAGAGTTTGGACAAGAAGGGTTGAGAGGTTTACTATACCAAGCATGGCAAAGCAGCACCAGAGTTAAAGAAATATCTCATTCCATTTACTAATTGAGGAGCTTGGAGATTTTGGAGGTATTAAAAGTTTTCCTAATTCTATATATATATATATATCTAGGTACTCTGTGTATGTATATGTATGCAAAAATTTAGAAAAAATATAGCACTTATTTTTATGTTTACTATGTATTGGCATTCTCCAGAATATATAAAATTTGTATTCTATTTTAAGTGCCTTTATAACCTTTCATTTATTATTAAATATTCATTTATATTACTGTTTTAATTGCCATAGTAGTTCACATATCAGAATATTTTTATAATTTTTTGTCCTTACATTTTAAATATTTTTAGTTTTTGTTGTTGTAAAAATCCTTTAATATTTACAGTATAGCATCATGAACAGCCTATTTTTAACCTTTGCCAAAATGGGATACGTTAAGCCACAGTTTTGACAGATAAAATAGGGAGGCAATTAGAACTTATTTGTCCTAAATGTCTAAACCAGTATTATCAATAATCATCTTGCTTATGTAAACAAGATCAACAATTTGCTAAGCAACATAGGGTTTACTAAGTTCTAGATGGATATACAGGAGTTGCTGTGACCCCCATTTCAGAGGGTCAGAAGCATCTGGGTAGAGTTTCTTGAAGAAAAGGTGCTGCTACAGAAATGCTAAGGATGGAGTGTATGAGAGAGAGATGTCAGAGTTATGTTGTTCAGATATTCTAAAAGGAAAGAATGGAAGATGCACTAGCTAATATTAATTATGAAATTCCCATGTTAATAAAAGTAGGATTATAGTAATAGGTTGCCTTGAGTCTATGGAAATGATGTTTATTTCCAGTTTATGGAAATGATGATGATAAAATGTCCTTTAAGAGAATGCCCCATGCCCTTGTCCCTTCAGGTTTTGTTGCTCATTGGAAAAAAGAAATGGCAAGAAGCCTAGATTCTGATTTTTTTTTCTTTACATCTTCTATATGCACTTTGGTAAGTCAATTAATCATCTTATAAATTATTTTCTTCCTTTAGTTAGTGGAAAATATGATTTTTTTGTTTTATAAATTCATCAACTGGAGAAAAGGAAATAAAGTATCTAAAAAGTGTCCTAAAAAAGTAAAGTACTATTGTCATTGATTTATTATATTGTTATTTGGAGAGAACCTCTTGTTAAAATTTGACCAGTATTACAAGATGATCAAATTAACATTGGAGTTCACGGTAAGTCCTATACTATTCAGTCTGAAAAATTTAGCAGAATACTGAGTAGTGCTTATTGTTGAGCTTGGTAGTTAATAGCATGTTAAAATCTACTATTAACACTTCAAAAACTGAAAAAAAAAAAAAAATATATATATATATATATATATATATATATATATATACCTGGCAATATGTTGTGACAAGCTGGTATTCAGTTATTTTCAACTGGTTGAGCATGGCTAAAATTTCAAGTTATTATTCTTTTTTCTGAAAGATTAAAAAGCTTTTGGAACATTTTTGGTCAAAATCATATATTTTTATTTCAACTAGTCTAATTAGCTAATGGGGCATGTTCTCTATTGATAAGCTGAATGATCAGAGAGCAAAATAATAGGAAGACAAAAATATATCTCCTAGCAGTTACTCCATTAGGTATTTTAATCTTTATCATATATTTCCAGACATTCATGTCTAAATGACTATTTTATGTTGAAAATGGCTTCATTTTTATATATCTTAACATATTAACTATTTCTGAAGATAATTTGCTTTATGTCTGGGTGTCAGAGACAAGTATATTAAGTGTTATTCTGATGTTACAGTTTCTACAAAATGTAATTTAATGTTATGCTCAAGTTTTTTATTTTTATATTTTTATTGACATATAATTGCTTTACTGTATCATGTTAGGTTTTGCTGTACAATGAAGTGAATCAGCTATATATGTAATATACATATATTCCGTCCCCTGTGGACCTCCCTCCCATCCCTGATCCCATCTATCTAGATCATCACAGAGCATCAAGCTGAGCTTCCTGTGTTTTATAGCAAATTCCTACTAACTATCTATTTTACATATGATAGTGTATGAACAAGACTTAGCAACTAAACAAGTGTGCAATAGCCAGGGCATGGAAACAACCTAAATACCCTACAACAGACGAATGGATAAAGAAGATGTGGTACGTATGTACAAAGAAATATTACTCCTCCACTAAAAGGAATGAAATAGGGTCATTTGTGGAGAAGTGGATGGATTTAGAGTCTTTCATACAGAGTGAAGTAAGTCAGAAAGGGAAAATCAAATACTTTATATTAACACATATATGTGGAATCTAGAAAAATGGTACTGATGAACCTATTTCCAGGGCAGGAATAGAGACACAGATGTAGAGAACATACATGTGGACACAGAGGTGGAAGGAGAGGGTGAAACCAATAGGGAACTTAAGATGATCAAGTATTGAATTTGTATGTATAAAATAATTTGGAGAATAATTACATGAAGTTGGAAAAGTTTAATTCTTAAAGGATCTTGCTATTTATAATAAACATGGCTGTTAGCAAACTTCCTGCTTCAAGACCTGTATAGCAGTATTAAATCATAGTAGAAACTTCTAATAGTGCTTATAGTGATAAACATATAATAGTTTTATACATTATAAATTTAATTCTAATAATAAATATTATTGAATTCATTTATCCATATGAAGTCCCCTCTTAAGATACAGTTTGAAATGTCTTTTCATATAATCTCCAGTAAGTTTAACTGTTAAATTGTTGTACTCTGATGATTCATTTTGAAATAATTTTTAACTTTTTTTCCAAAAGTTAATTAATTTTGCAGAAGTTAATTAATTCTGTAATTAATATGATTAATTCTTCATGAAAGTAGCTAGGTTCTCTATAGAGCTGTCATAAGAGTCCTTCTATTATTTACAATAAATATCAAAATTATAGTCATTCTCTATTATATTTTTAATCAACATTATCCATAATACAAGAAAAGTAAGATGGAATTTTGCAGTTAAAATCCTCAAGTTAGTTAGAAAACTATGTCTTGCTATGAATTTAAATAGATGCAGAATTAAATAGTGAACATAAATTAATTACTGGAAAGATGGAAATATTTTAATCTGAAATTTTCATATTCATTCATTAAGCAAGTATTTATCAAGTGTATTTGTGGCATTGGAGATAGAAAGTAAGACAGAAAATGTCCCTATGTCTGTGGACCTTTCAGTCTACTGACAGGGAAAGAAAACTAATACTGAATAGATAAATAAGATAATTTTAGTTAATGTCAAATTCTATGAAGAAAAGAACCCAAAACTATAGAGTGATTAATAAAGGGAGAATCATGCACATATCTTGTGCTCCAAGAAAAGAGTTGAGCTCCAAGCAAAGTGTTGCAGTAAGAAGCCTTGGTATGCTAAAGAGCAAGCAGAAAACCATTGTGACTGGAGTGAAAGTGAAAGTGTTGGTCACTGTATTATCTGACTCTGTGACCCCACAGACTGGGACCCACCAGGCTCCTCTGTCTGTGGAATTTTCCGTGCAAGAATAATGGAGTGGGCTGCCATTTCCTTCTCCAGAGGAATCTTCCCTACCAGGGATCTAACCTGGGTCTCCTGCATTGCAGGCACATTCTTTACTGTCTGAGCTATCAGGGAAGCAGAGAATTAAGCAATAAAAAGGGGCTTCCCCAGTGACTCAGTGGTAAAGAATCTGTCTGCAAAGCAGAAGATTTGTGTTGGATCCCTGGGTCAAAAAAATTCCCTGGAGTAGGGCATGGCAGCCCACTCCAGTATTCTTGCCTGTAGAAGCCTGTGGACAGAGAAGCCTAGTGGGCTACAGTCCATGGAGTTGCAAAGAGCTGGACACGACTGTAGTGACTGTGCACACACGCAGGCAAGCATTAAAAGATGAGACCAGAACCCGTCTAGGGACAGATCCCTGTGAACTTTTAAGTCTTGGTAAGGGATTTGGGACTTTGTCTAAACGTATAGGAAGCTCCTGGAGAGTTCAAGAACAGTGGTAACATTATTTGTTTTAATTTTTAAATAAGTTCATCCTGCTGCTGTGGGAAGCATAGATTGGAGGTGGGCAAAAGCAGAAGCAGAGACTATGAAACTATTTGTAACAGTATCAGTAATAATTATATTTGAGTATTTACTATTGCAAAACATGGCATTATCTCATTTAACCTCAAAATAGCCCATATTTTAAGTACTGCTATTAGTCACAGTTTAGAAATGAAGCCACAAAGGCACAGAAGAATTGAACACTTTGTTCTGGATCCCACAGCTAGCATGTGGTGGAGCCCAAGCAAACCTAAGCAGTCTGACACCACAGTCTTCCTCACCACTACACGGTGCTCACATCTCCAGAATGTACAGTCAGTAGATGTGGCTAAACCCAACGAGCAATATTAAAATCTTCCAAAATAATCTTCTTATCATGTGAAAACTGGTTTTGGCAGAAAATGCTGGGGATTAAAAAAAAAATGCTAAGAACATTTACAGCAATCAAGAATAAGATGAGATAGTCAATAACCAAATATTAAAATTTGGGGGGCAAGCTGTTCTTTTACAAAAGCTTTCCCTTGTCTATTTTTTAAAATAGTATTTATATATTTCACTTCTATTTTCCTTGCAATCGTTTCTTTTGAACCACATATGGATTCAGAATGCTATATTATTTGGAACATTTTTTGATATGGAAATTTCAGTGATCTCATCTAAAAAGCCTAGAGTTCAACATAGAAATTCTTCACATATAAATATTAAAATATATTCTTATTCCATAGACTCTTCAGCCAAGAATTTTCAATTTAAGGCACTTCTAAAAATAAAACAAAATTTGGATGAAGGTTACAAAGCATTCTTGTTCTGGTAATGACAAGTGGGAAAAGTGCCGGGAGCTGGCATATTGCATATTGAGTGCATATTGCATATTGAGTGCAGCACTTTCCACAGCATCATCTTTCAGGATCTGGAATAGCTCAACTGGAATTCTATCACTGCCGGGAGCCAGCGTGAGGAACTCCGCCCATGACAAAGGTCATGAAGAAGGAGGCTCGGCATACGCAAAGGCGGGATCGAGCCTCAGGAGTCCCCCTGGAAATTCTCGAGCATCTACCCCCCAAACCAGAGTCTGCCTACTTTCTGCTTTGTGCTTTCACCTACACCTCTGACTTTACGGGGGGCTGTCCCCCACTACCTCTCTCTGAAAAAAGAGTTAGCTTACAGCTCCAGTTAATAATTCCTGGGTGTGACAGTGTTTCAACCTAAAAACTCCTTTGGAAATCCTCTAGCCTGCCTGAATAGGTTTTTCCGGCCACATGTGATTGTTCAGAGCCTCCCAACTGTGAGAGGCAGGAGATGTTCTAAACTGCCTAAACACAGATTCCTTTGAGTAGTTAAAAGATTGATTAGAAATTGTATTGGTGAAGGGTTTTTCACTTGTTGGGCCAATGTTTGCTGCTAAGTCTCCATACTCCTTACCTACTGTGTCCTTGGCAGAGTATTGATTGATATAATGGGTGTATAGAAATGTAAAATGCAGCTTTGTCCAATGCTTTTTTGGAGGCTGGTGCCTGACTTTGGAATAATCACCTTTAGAGAAAAATAAGTTTCTTAAAATGTTAACAGGCCTCTGGGCCAGAAGATGATGTCAATCACCTGAACTTTTGCATATGATAAGTTTGAAAGCCTGGCTTAGATTAGAACCAGGAACTGCTGTCCTTGCATGACTCCACCCATTCCCCCATTATCCTCTATGCATAACTTAAGGTATAAAAACTACTTTGGAAAATAAAGTGTGGGCCTTGTTCACTGAAACTTGGTCTCCCCATGTCACTCTCTCTCCCAAATTCTGGCTGAGTCTCCATCTGGAGCGCGGAACCCACCATGCTTGCTAATTATGCCTGGGCTTCTAAGATCCGACCGGGGAGGCCTCAGTGTCTCCTCTCCTTCGGGAAAATGGAAGGACGCCTGCGGCCTACGTAAGTGGTGCAAACTTCTTGTCTTGAAGTTTTATTGGTCTCCCGCGTAAACCAAGCTACTCAGCCTCTTTTCTCCACTGAATTTTCCTACTGAGCTATCCTCATTCTATTACTCTTTGTATCCTTAATTAACGTGTAATTAAGCAGTTGTTTCCTGACCCTCGCCTATGCCGTCTCTCCTTCGAATACCCTGGATCAGCTGGGGCTGGACCCCGGCAGAAAAGGGTGGTGAATGACTAACACAAGTTCATTAAAGATGACTCCATGAGGTTTAGTCATCCCTGCCAGGAAATATGCCTTCAGACAAATTGAGAATAACCCACAAAGCTCTGAGTGCTTAGTAGCCTGATGATACATATCTGCAAGATAACTAATTGACAAGCTAACTAAATGACCAAAAATTTTCCCATTCACTTTGGCCCTTCTAAACCTGATAATATGGGTCTCTGCACAAATGATTTGGACACAGTGAACAGTAATAATTGTGGAGATGGTTAAGTAAGGTTGGTTCTAACCTTCCAGCCTTTGCCTGGGAAATAGATTCCGATGAATTTTTCTGAAATACTGTCTGAAGAGATTCACTAAGTTTTTTTTTTTTCTTTTTGGAAACATAAAGAAATGAGGAAAATTTTAATATATATCCCAATCCCAAGACTGATGACAAGACTACCATCTTTTATAGCTATTTTATATTATTTACTTTTTGGTTATTTCATGCTCCAAAAGCATTTAACTTTTTTTTAAATGAAGTAAAATAGAGTTAATTATACACCAATATATATATGCACATAATAAATCAATATTTTAAATGTCATTCAAAATTTCTATGTCTTTTTGCATCAACTGCAGTTATTTTCTATTTTACCTTTTAATGTCTTTCACTCATATTCTCACCCCTCACCCCCACCTACAGATATTCAAATTTTCAAAATAAATATACCTCGTTTGGATATAAACCATATTTAATGTACAGAAAAACGAAAGCTTTTTATAAGAGAAGGAAATGGCAACCCATTTCAGTATTCTTGCTTGGAATATTCCATGTGCAGAAGAGTTTGGTGGGGTGTAGTCCATAGGGTCTCACAGAATCAAACATGACTGAAGAACTTTGCGCATACACACACGCACACCCTTCTAAATAAGTATTCATTTAAAATGGTAGTATGTAAAGAATTTATGATAATATCAATCTATTTTCTTATGAGCTTGAAGCAATGTGTGATTTCATAGAACAGCTCAACCAATTTTATTGACCAAGTCCTAGACATTTATATGAGCCATTAACAAATAATATAGGAATTTTTCATACCTTTTGACAGATAGTTATGGTGTGCCTCTGTTATGCCTCTACTCTAGAAGCCACAGGCAAATTGTAAAATGTCATTAAGACTGAGAAACAAGATATAGTCTTTCACACTGTTTGAAAGGTCTACTACCCACACAACTTCAGAAATTTCTGTGCTTTTCAAATTGGCAAGAAGAGGTTATGTTCAATTCTTTTTAAGGAAAGCAATGGATTCAGTAATCAACAGGTAAATTAAATGATAATTAATTAAATAATAATTAATAATGGTGCTAAATTTTTAAAATGACACAAAAATTAGTACTTTGAAACATACTTTAGTGAGTAAAGAAACAGAAAAAAAATTTAAAAAAATAGAAGTAAAAGTTTACATAATATTTTAAAGGCATTATTTTCCTTAAAAGCAGTACTTACAATTAAATTAAAAATAGTATCATTCATTGTACCCTCTCATGGCACTAATATTTTTGGATTGGTTTTAAAGCAGAGAAAGTGAAATTGTGTTCATCCGAACTATGGTTGTAAAATTCTTTGGCACATAGAGTTATTAAACCTAAAAAAAAAAGAAAACTAGACTACATAAAAGAAAACAAAAAACAAAAATAAAACCCCAAAACTCTGCAATTCAGGTAAGTTCAGTTGCTCTGTCATGTCCAACTCTGTGACCCCCATGGACTGCAGCACACCAGGCTTCCCTGTCCATCATCAACTCCCAGAGCTTCCTCAAGCTCATGTCCATCGAGTTGGTGATGCCATCCAACTGTCTCATCCTCTGTTGTCCCCTTCTCCTCCTGCCTTCAATCTTTCCCAGCATCAAGGTCTTTTCAAATGATTCAGTTCTTCACTTCAGGTGGCCAAAGTATTAGAGCTTCAGCTTCATCATCAGTCCTTCCAGTGAATATTCAGGACTTATATACTTTAGGATTGACTGGTTGGATCTCCTTGCAGTCCAAGGGACTCTCAAAAGTCCTCTCCAACACCACAGTTCAAAACCATTAATTCTTTGGCACTCAACTTTCTTTATGGTCCAACTCTCACATCCATATATGGCTACTGGAAAAACCGTAACTTTGACTATATGGATCTTTGTTGGCAAAGTACTGTCTCTGATTTTAATATGCTGTCTAGGTTGGTCATAGCTTTTCTTCCAAGGAGAAAATGTCTTTTAATTTCAATGCTTCAGTCACCATCTGCAGTGATTCTGGAGCTCAAGAAAATAAAGTCTGTCACTGTTTCCACTGTTTCCCCATCTATTTGTCACGAAATGATGAGACCAGAAGCCATGATCTTTGTTTTTTGAATATTGAGTTTTAAGCCAGCTCTTTCACTTTCATCAAGAGGCTTTTTACTTTCTTTTAGCTTCCTTCCATAAGGGTAGTATCTGCGTATCTGATATTATTGATATTTCTCTCAGCCATATTGATTCCAGCTTGTGCTTCATTCAGCCTAGCATTGCACATGATGTACTATATATATAAGTTAAATAAGCAGGGTGACAATATACAGCCTTGACATACTCCCTTCCCAATTTGGAAGCAGTCCATTGTTCCATGTAATGTTCTAACTGTTGCTTCTTGACCTGTATAAAGATTTGTCAGGAGGCAGGTCAGATGGTCTAATATTTCCATTTCTTTAAGAATTTTCCGTAGTTTGCAGTGATCCACACAGTCAAAGGCTTTGGCATAGTCAATAAAGCCAAAGTAGATGTTTTTCTGGAACTGTCTTGCTTTTTTGGTGATCCAACAGATGTTGGCAATTTGATCTCTGTTTCGTCTACCTTCTCTAAATCCAGCTTGAACATCGAGAAATTCTTGGTTCATGGATTGTTGAAGCCTGGCTTGGAGAATTTTGAATATTACCTTGCTAGTGTATGAGATGAGTACAATTGTGCAGTAGTTTGAACATTCTCTGGCATTGCCTTTCTTTGGTATTGGAATGAAAACTGACCTTTTCCAGTCCTGTGGCCACTGCTGAGTTTTC
This sequence comes from Bubalus kerabau, assembly GCF_029407905.1. Classification (NCBI taxonomy): domain Eukaryota; kingdom Metazoa; phylum Chordata; class Mammalia; order Artiodactyla; family Bovidae; genus Bubalus; species Bubalus kerabau. The sequence goes on along the minus strand of NC_073635.1, from coordinate 1,599,094 downwards.
CAGACTTACTGTATTATTGAGTGCAGCACTTTCACAGCATCATCTTTTAGTGTTTGAAATAGCTCAGCTGAAATCCCATCACCTTCTCTAGCTTTGTTTGTAGTGATGCTTCCTAAGGCCCACTTGACTTTGCACTACAGGATGTCTGGCTGTAGGTGAGTGATCACACCATCGTGATTATCTGGGTCACTGAGATTTTTTTTTTTTTAATAGTTCTTCTGTGTATTTTTGCTACCTCTTCTTAATATCTCTGCTTCTGTTATGTCCATACCATTATGTACTTTTTTTGTGCCCATCTTGGCATTCAATGTTCCCTTGGTAGCTCTAATTTTTTTTCTTTTTTTTTGGAAGAGATCTCTAGTTTTCCCATTCTGTTGTTTTCCTCGATTTCTTTGCAAGGGCCACTGAGGAAGGCATCTTATCTCTCTTTGGTATTCTTTGGAATTCTGCATTCAGATGGATATATCTTCCCTTTTCTCCTTTGCCTTTTGCTTCTCCTCCTTTCTCAAATATTTGTAAGGCCTCCTCAGACAAGCATTTTGCCTTTTTGCATTTCTCTTTCTTAGGGATGATCTTGACCACTGCCTCCTGTACAATGTCATGAACCTCCAACCATTGTTATTTAGGCAGTTTTCAAATCTGATCCTATGAATCTATTTGTCACTTCCACTGTATAATCATAAGGGATTTGATTTAGGTCATCCCTGATGGTCTAGTGGTTTTCCCTACTTTCTTCAATTTAAGTCTGAATTTTGTGATGGAGTTCATGATCTGAGCCATAGTCAGCTCCTTGTCTTGTTTTTGCTGACTGTATAGAGCTTCTCCACCTTTGGCTGCAAAGAATATAATCAATCTGATTTCAGTGTTGATCATCTGGTGATGTCCATGTGTAGAGTCTTCTGCTGTGTTGTTGGAAGGGGGTGTTTTCTATGACCAGTGAATTCTCTTGGCAGAACTCTATTAGCTTTTGCCCTGCTTCATTCTGTACTCTAAGGCCAAACTTGTCTGTTACTCCAGTTATCTCTTGACTTTCTACTTTTGCATTCCAGTCCCCTATGATGTAAAGAACATCTTTTTTTTTTTTTTTTATGGTGTTAGTTCTAGGAAGTCTTGTAGTTTTTCACAGAACCAGTCAACTTCAGCTTCTTTGGTGTTAGTGGCTGAGGCATAGACTTTGATTGCCATGATATTGAATGGTTTGCCTTGGAAACAAACAGTTATAACTCTTTCATTTTTGATATCACATCTAAATGCTGCATTTCAGACTCTTTTCTTTACTATGAGGGCTGTTCCACTTATAAGGGATTCTTGCTCACAGTAGTGCATATAATGGTCATCTGAATTAAATTCTCCCAATCCTGTCCATTTTAGTTCACTGGTTCCTAAAATGTCGATGTTCACCCTTGCCATCTCCTGTTTGACCACTTTCAATTTACCTTGATTCATGGACCTAACATTCCAGGTTCCTATGCAATATTGTTCTTTACAAAATTAAACTTTACTTCCATCACCAGTCACATCTACACCTGGGCTTTTTTTTAGCTTAGGCTCTGTGTCTTCATTCTTTTTGGAGTTATTCTCCACTCTTCTCCAGTAGCATACTGGGCACCTACCGACCTGGGGAGCCCATCTTTCAGTGTTATATTTTTGCCTTTGTCATATTGTTCTTGGGGTTTTCAAGGCAAGCATGTTGAAGTGGTTTGCCATTCCCTTCTCCAGCGGACCATGTTTTGTCAGAACTCTCCATTATGACCCGTCCTTCTTGGGTGGCCCAACATGACATACTTCATAGTTTCAGTGAGTTAGACAAGGTTGTGGTGCATGTGATCAGTGTGGTTAGTTTTCTGTGATTGTGGTTTTCATTGTTGTTTTCATATCTCTTTGGATAAAGTATTTAAATAATGTATTTTTAAAAATATGCATTTCAAAATATTTAAATCATATATTTTATATCAAAGAATATCTCATAATTTAAAGAAAAAAGTAGAAAACTAAGTGAACATCATATTGAGATTTAAGAAAATAAAAATTGATGTTCAAAGACAGTAAACACTCATTTAAGGTAGAGACAGACTTAATTCTGATATACAAGTAAGAATACTATTTTAAAATATCCATTGTATTTATCTACATTTTTTCTTTTTTCCACCACTATATTCTGTCACTAGGACTCATCAAAGCCCTAGACAAGACCAGTAAGACACACCATATGGGAACAGATAAAACTATTTTCAAACAGGTTTTTATTGTATAGCTCATTCTAAAATTGTAGTGAAATTTAAAACTTCTTGAAACACATACTTAATAAGTTTCACATGCTTAGTAATGGAAGCCTCTTTCAGATAGTGGCAGGAAAGAACAAGACTTTTGGAATCACATCTGTGTTTAATTCTGAAACTAAAATAACAACCAGCAAACTTTATTTAAAAAACAAAGTTAAATTAATATGTTGACAGTTTTTTAATAAATCCAGATGACTCCAGAAAAACTGTTGCTTTTTATTAGTAATTAATTAAATAGTAATAGCTGTAAGATGGAGCTATAATTTGATTTGTAGTTTAAAAATTATATGCAAGAAATTTTGAAAATGTTGAGAAGAAAATTATATTCTTCTCTAGATTGTAAAGACAATCTGAAACTCTATTATATGTGGTCCAAAATACACAAGCTCAGGTATCATTTAAATCCCAGAACTCATATTCAATTAAAGAGGAAAATGTTGTTAAACTGATGAAAGTGCCATATGTCAGTAATGGTAAATAGCTAATTTGTTGTGAACCCCAGCATATAAAATATTTTATCATCTTTTATTACTTCTTTTCCTCCTTCCTTCCCTCAGTTGCTCATTTCATAATATTTTATATTCAATATAATCCAGATCTGTGATAGATGCTGAAATATCCATCCAGAATCTTGTAGGGAGATGTACAGTTTAAAAGATAAGAAATAACATGACAAGAATTTTAGCTGGAAAAAAACAAACAAACAAACTTGGCAAAACAAGTACTCTTACTGGGCAAGAACACTGATACAAATTTATTTTCTATGATTCATTCATTTATTCAGTAAACATTTACTCATCATTTAGATATGTTTAACATAGTACTAGATTTCCCCCCTCATTAGGGTCAGTTTTTTCCTGTTTCTTTTCATCATAACCTTTGAGTGGTCGCCACACATTATTACTATTTATTTGTTGAATTCTAGGTGTATTTTATTTCCATGAATCTTCTTGAACTTTGTTCCAGAACATAGTCAAGTTTCTTAGAATCAAATCAAACAGTTTGATTCTTTTATGATTTGTTGTGTCAGATCATGGCAATGTTTATTCTAGGGCTAATTATTCCCCACTACTAGGGCAAGACACTTCTGAGTACTCCATAAAAATGTCCTATGATCATAAAATTTTCAAATCTGGCCGTTGGGAACAGGAAACATTCCTGGCCTTCCTCAATCATTGGTGACAGCCCCAGTATTCATTTAGCATGGCCTTTCCCCAGTTTTGTGTAGTTTTCTCACAAAATATGTTGATCAGTACTCTGATGAATATTTGAGGTGGATCCAGTACAAATCTCCTGAGTCTTCTCTCTGGGCAGCTTTTCCTTTTTTTGTGCTCTCCCCCTTTGGTGTCCTCATGCTCAGTTCTGTTTAACTCAGGAAGTATACTGAGCTCCACCAAGGCTCCACATCTCTTTGTTTCTACCTGAAAAATCTCAAATCTGTATACTGGGGTAACTTGATGACAACTTCTAGTGCTCACAGAGGATCTACAGGTTAGGACACACAGAGCTGGAGCTTCACTGATGTATGCTCAGTCCTACTCTGAGAATGGTTTCCCCAAATTGGAAAGGATATGTGGATTTGGGAGATATAGAGGGAAAAAAAAATCAATATAATTTCTATCTACCTAGCTCCCTATCTTTCATCTATCAGTCTAACATCTATTTCTATCATCTATCTAAACAGTAGTCACATACATAGATGTGTGGAGTAAAACATAAATATTTGTTCATTTAAAAGTCATATGTATAAAAAAATTCATGGAGTATTAAAATAGCTCACATTTGGATTAAAATGTTCTACACAGGTCTTAAATATATAATAAAGTCTTAAAATAATAATGAAAAATTTATATTTCATTGTAAATCTATTTCAAAATGAAAGAAACCAAATTGGACTGTAAATTGTATTGGAAATAGCATGTGCTTCTGTGTCACAATATGTTGAATCCAGACTCTAATGGGGAAATTGGATAATAATTTTGGATATATTTTATGAAAATTATAAAATCACTGTGGATAGATGAGGACATGCATCAGATGACTTGAGAAGGGAAAGAATGTTAGAGACAGCAGTCTCTTAAGGGGAACTTTGTGGATCTCGCATAGGATCACTCATTGAAGGGTTTTGAAGTTTTTGTTTCATCTCTTTACCTAAATTCTATATCAAAATTTTATTGTTTGTTTGATTGCATTTAGTAGGAAAGTAACCATAGCCACTCAGTAGAAGGATACTGTTTTTGTGTGTGTATTTTGAATGTGACTAACAATTACCATGCCACCAGATTATTTTTTACCAATTACTCATATTGCACTTTAAATTAATTGTAGTGAAGTGTAAGTTAATTATGATAAGATGCTCCTATTTTCAGTAAATTGTTATATGAATTTATGCACCTGTGTAAGCAGGAGCACACAAGATGTAGACATTTATATTACAGAAAGTTTCCTCCATGTGCCTTTGTGGTAACTGACCTATTCATAGACTCAGTCAAATGTTGATTTATTTCTGTACTATAAATAAATTTTGAGTATTTAATTTTTTTACCTAAATGAAATTGTATGATTTGTTCTTGAGAAATACATACTTCATGATATTTATTAAAATAAGCCATGTTTGATTAAACTCAAATAATATGAGGTAAGAAAAAATAGTATTTCAACATATCATTTCAAACTGTACCATCCATGTTTATCCATGCTATCATTCTATGATTATTATTTATTTATTGGTAAAAATAGACAGATTTCTATTATTTAAAGCTATTTTAATGTTTATCAATTAGTTCAGGTTTTCAGTTTTTCTAGTTCTATCTGACTTGAAGGAGTGTGTCAGCATGTTATTGAGTCAAAATATCTTTCCTAGAACTTTTTTAGAAAATATTCTCTATCTTCTGGTATTGATTTTTGCTATGCAGTCTGAAATCAGCTTAGATTTAATTTTTCTCTTTTGTAAGTGATTTACTTTTTGTAACTGGTTGTCAAAAATATGTTTTCCTTATAGATCAAATTTAATCTTGATATACTTGTTTTGCTCACTTTTCCATGAGATATTATACCTATTTAAATCTGATTAGTCATGTATTTCTACATTTCAAATTCATTTTCCTATATTTTGAATATTTTTATGCTTCATATCCTATATTCATTATCTTAGAAATGCTATGTTGATTTTTCATTTTTTCCTGTTCTTTATAATTTTCATCTCCTCACTATCATTATTCTTGCCTTTTTTACTCATTATAAATATGTCATTTTTTTTCTCTTATTATTCCACATCTATTCTGTCTCAAAATTTTAACTTAATCCTGCCTTCAAGTTTCTCAGCATGGGGGTCTTTTCCAAAGAATCAGTTCTTTGCATCAGGTGGCCAAAATATTGGCGCTTCAGCTTCAGCATCAATCCTTCCAATGAATATTCAGGATTAATTTCATTTAGGATTGACTGGCTTGACCTCCTTGCAGTCCAAGGGACTCTCAAGAGTCTTCGTCAACACCACAGTTCAAAAACATTGATTCTTTTGGACTCAGCCTTCTTTATGTTCCAACTCTAACATCCTTACATCCTTAAGATGGAGGAATCTTGTTCAGATGTCAGGAGCAAGAGAGAAGTCCTCTGACCTTTCTTGTCCTGCTTAAACACTGCTTAGCATCTTTGCCTTCTTGTAAGCACAGAAAGTCAGGCAGAATTTTTGATATGAAAAGGAGTGGGTCTTTGGATTCTTGAGTCTCTGTAGGTATGGCCAACTCCTTGGGCCTTAAGAAGTCTGAAGACTCACAAGGTGAAACAAATAGCATTGTAAAAATTAAAGTAAAACCAGAGCTGCATTTTTGCATGCAGAACTGATGGTGATATCAGTTAGCAGCCCGGGTTTATAAGCAGGAGCCCCCCCAAACTTCAGTTTGAAGTCTCATCTGTGGAGCAGATGCACCACCCAGGATCTTTCCTAACTTGGACTCCAGATTGCTATTAGCAAGGGACTTCCCAACACTATTCAATTCTGGATGTAGATTGGCCCAATTTTGTGATGTATATACACTCTTACTTCTCTCTGTTGTTTCTATTTCTTGTCTTTTAATGACTGCATATAGAAATCATGTCAAATAATCTTATGTAAAAATTTAAATTATTTGTGAATAACAAGTGATTTATTTTGTCAACAAATCCTTCAAGCCTAAAATGAAAATAAAACTTTCTATAAAACCAATCACTTTTTTCTATTTATTTTCCTGAGGCCTGGAATTTTTAAGGTGTAGAGGGAAAGCTGGGATGAAGCTGGGTTCACCTGAGCACTTTGGTCTTTCTTCTAAGATTCGATTAATTTTCTGTTAGCACAGCCCACTCCATTCAAACAGGAGTAGAACCTCACTTGAAAAGGGTGCTTAGCCCTCAATTCTCTAACTCTAAACAATAAGGCATTTTCTCTAAGTAGACCTGACTATACTTTTTCTTCATTTGGAAATGAGGAGAGCTGGAATGAGTTTGTTTGATGTTTGCTTGAAGAAGCCATGCTTGGCTAAGCCACTGTTTCCTCTTAGGAACCAAACTAGCTGTAAGAAGCATGGGCTGTGGTCCACTCTTGGATTTTATTAACTTTTACAATGTGTGTCTTCCTATGCAGAGGTCTGTACATTTCCAGCCCTGATTATTAATGTATGGGCAAGTGAGTCTAATTCTATCTTGGAGTAATAGGAAGCCCACTATCTTGTTATATTCTCAGGCAGTTTATCAGTTGTAAGGTCAACTTTTTTGCTTCCATATGCTGGTTATTCTTCTTCTTGACAGATTTAGAATCTGATTAAGGAAAATAAAGGTGTTATTCACTGGCCTCTTTGTAACTTCCACCATCTCCTTCCCAGGAAGCATGGAGTCTTGAAGAGTAGAAATCCCATTACCCCTTTTGTCTCTGCTATAGTCTTGTAAGCCTTATTATGTCATGAACTTCAATGAATGAATTATGCTACTGGAATAGAGATAGGAATTTTATGTTCCAAATTATCTGAGCAAGAGAACTTGACTTTTTCTTCCTTTATTTCCCTAGAAGCATACTTTTTCCAGAAAGTATAGGAGATAGCTTCAAAAAGACCTCTCCTAATTGTACCTTAATATTCTTAGATGTTGAAATAAGCTGGTGATCAAATATTATGTTAAATAATTGACAAGTAGTAGCCACCCTTAGGGCTTCCCTGGTGGCTCAGAGGGTAAAACATTTGCCTGCAATGCAGGAGACCCAGGTTCAATCCCTGGGTTGGGAAGATCCCCTGGAGAAGGAAATGGCAACCCACTCCAGTACTCTTGCCTGGAAAATCCCATGGACGGAGAAGCCCTTACAGTCCATGGGGTCGCAAAGAGTCAGACAGGACTGAGCGACTTCATTTCACTTAGCCACCCTTATGGCAGAAAGTGAAGAGGAACTAAAAAGCCTCTTGCTGAAAGTGAAGAGGAGAGTGAAAAAGTTGGCTTAAAGCTCAACATTCAGAAAACTAAGATAATGGCATCTGATCCCATCACTTCATAGCAAATAGATGGGGAAACAGTGTCAGACTTTATTTTGGGGGGCTCCAAAATCACTGGAGATGGTGATTGCAGCCATGAAATTAAAAGACACTTGCTCCTTGAAAGGAAAGTTATGCCCAACCTAGATAGGATATTCAAAAGCAGAGATATTACTTTGCCAACAAAGATCCGTCTAGTCAAGGTTATGGTTTTTCCAGTGGTAAGTATGCATGTAAAATGTTGGACTGTGAAGAAAGCTGAGTGCTGAAGAATTGATGCTTTTGAACTGTGGTGTTGGAGAAGACTCTTGAGAGTCCCTTGGACTGCACAGAGATCCAACCAGTCCATTCTAAAGGAGATCAGTCCTGGGTGTTCTTTGAAAGGAATGATGCTAAAGCTGAAACTCCAATACTTTGGCCACCACATGCAAAGAGTTGACTCATTGGAAAATACTCTGATGCTGGGAGGGATTGGGGGCAGGAGGAGAAGGGGATGACAGAGGATGAGAGGGCTGGATGGCATCACCAACTCATGATGGACATGAGTTTGGGTGAACTGCAGGAGTTGGTGATGGACAAGGAGGCCTGGCATGCTGCAATTCATGGGATCATTTCCGATACCATGAAGAGTCAGACATGACTGAGTGATTGAACTGAACTGAACTGACTGAGCCAGAGAATAAATAGCACTCTAATCACACTCTCTTGGAAGGTTTAATCTGTGATAGACTCAGCTAGAGTCCTATTACCAAAAAGGTAACTCATTTAATGCTAATTATAATTTCATTTTACCCAATTGCAGGGGCTCTAAGAACAATAGAACAATATTAAGCAAATAGAACACAGGAAAGTTCGCATAGTACCTAAGTGAAAGTCTCCAATCCCCTTTGCTTGGCCTCCTGAATATGTTGCTGTCCTTTTAGGTCCCAATTTTATCATTAGTATCAGGGAAAACAAAGGTGTTTCTAAGTTAATTTATAACAAGAATAACGTGAAGGGACTACTGGACTCTAAAATTTTCAGTATATAATACAGAATATTTTCCAGGAAACAGTTGGACAACAGTACCTGCATATTACCAGGATGCTAGGATAAAGAAAATGTCGACAATACTGGTAATGTAATCACAGTAACTCAAGCAAGCTAGTTAGCAGTCAAGCTATCACAAAAGCCTGCAAGGGGAGAGATTGCTTTTTCTGTGTCTGACTTTGCTGTTTGAAGTGTTAACATGCCCCTGTGAGTGCATAAATGGTTGAATATTCATCATCCCTGTCTACCTGGAAGATCTTCCTGGCTCTCTTGGCTGTGACTTGTACACTGGTTAGCTTCTTCTCTAGACTGGCAGCTGCCTGTTCCCTGGAGAAGCACTCATGCATCCCTTTCCCTGCCTAAGGGAAAGTTTTACCTTTCCAAGTTTCATCTCTGACACTGAAATCAGTGATAGAAAAACCTGCTCACTAACGCCTTGTGTTTCCATCTCATTCATCAGGCTTTGGCCTGACATCCTGGGCTGACTTAATATAGTTTATCATTCCCATTCTTGGTCTGAGTTACCCCAGGCAAAATCTAGCCAAAAGCTTAATAACACTTCCAGTTAGCTTCTCAGTGTTCTATTCTTTATTTTAAAATATTTTTTATGCTTATCACTACAACATAATGTCCTACACATAGTAGTTGCTCAGAAGTGTTTTTTTGGTGAATAAGAACATTTAGTATAGTTTTCATGGCCATTTTTGTATAAATTAATACAAACCTTAAAAACAAATCTTTTTAAACTGCATTTTGAGAAACGAAGTTTTTCAATAAAAAAGATTAGTTTCAAGTATAGAAAATCATTAAGAAGATTCTTGCTTTTTCAATTGTATCTTAGGAACTGATGAAAAATTAGTGTTTCTTGATTTAATAATAGTCCCAAATGAAGTAGGACTTATAACATTTATCTGAACTATTTTTTTAATCTGATCTCATTTAAAATTTTGTTTTGCACTCTAATTTTTATTCAAAGAAATAAATTGAAACAAATCAAGTTATATGAAGAAATTACATTTAGTTCAAAATCCATAGACAGTATATAGAAATTTCTAAATTTAAACAATATTAATGAAATCAAATTTATTTTACCAAAATAAGATAATCACTTGGGATTATTTTAAAAATCTAGACAGCTAGCAACTACAATTAAAAAAAAAAAAGAGCTTGGAAGAGTAATTATTCTTCATCACAAACTGTCAACAATAACAAGAAAAATCAAACTTTGATATCATTCCCCAATTAAGGAGGGTAACACAATTGAAGTTAAGAAGAAATGTGTCCAGTCCAAGTGCACTTGTGACCACAGGGGCAGTATGTGGTCTTTTCCGCTAAGATCCAATAAAGGATATGAAAGTATATGCATGCTTAAGAATTATGTGATAGAGGAAAGGAACCCTTATGCACTATTAGTGGAAATTTAAATTGGTTCAACCACCATAGATATCAGAATGGAGTTTCCTCAAGAGAAATATATAGAACAACCATATCACCCCACAATTTCACTTCTAGGTATATATCCAAAGGAAATGAAATCACCATCTTGAACAGATATCTGCACTTCTATGTTTACTGTAGGATTATTCATAATAGTCAAGGCATGGAAACAATTTAAATGTCTGTCAATGAATGAATTGATTTATGAAATTGTAATATATATGTATAATGGGATGTTATCCATATGTAAAAAAAAATCTAAATGAAAAACAAATTTGGAAAAGAATAGATACATTATATGTATAACCTGAATCATTTTGCTGTACACCTGAAATATAACACTGTTAATCAACTATAGTATAAAAAATAAAGTGAATATATAACACACACATATATATTTACATATGTATAACTGAATCACTTTACGGCACATCCACACATCTAAAGAAGCCAAATGCACAAAACAGGAAGTAGATTCATGGTTGCTATGGAGTGGGAAATGGAGAAAATAGGAAGATGTTGATCAAAGTGTACAGATTTTCAGTTAAGAATTGAATAAACTCTGTGGGGTTTATGTACTGCATGGTGACTATAGTTAATAGTACTATTACAGGTACTCCACATGTATATTCTATTGTTGGTAGGGAACATGATATTTAAAATGATAAGAAAAATCTTATTTTTTTTTTTTTTTTTAGACCACTGTAGGCATTCTTTAAAGTCAATTGGATTTTCTCTGGACAAATTCTTCAGAAACATTGACTTATTCTCCCTCAGCTTTATTGATGTGTAATTGATTTGTAATATTGTGTAAATGAGTCACTCTCATATATATATTATATATTTGAAAATTTCTAGGAAAGTAAAAAATAGGAAAATAAAGCAGTAACTGTGTGAGGTGATACATATTACAACTAATCATCTTTTGAAAATCATTTGCAATATTACTGGCTTCCCAGGTGGCAGAGTGGTAAGGAATCTGCCTGCCAATACAGGAGACTCAAGAGTCAGGGTTCAATCCCTGAGTTGAGAAGATCTCCTGAAGGAGGAAATGGCAACATACTCCAATATTCTTGCCTGGTAAATTCTATGAACCGAGGAGCCTGATGGGCTCTAGTTCATGGGGTCGCAAAGAGTGGGATGTGAGAGTGACTGATTTACACAATGTTACAAATCAATTACACATCAGTAAAGCTGAGGGAAAATAAGTCAATGTTTCTGAAGAATTTGTCCAGAGAAAATTAAATTGACTATAAAGAATGTCTGCAGTGGTCTAAAAAAAAAGCTAATATTTTTCTCATTATTATCAATATCATGTGCCCTACCAACAATAGAAAATACTTGTGGAGTACCTGTCATTTCAATGAAATTAAAATGCTAATTCTATATTGAATTTATTATGAAAAACAATATATGTATATAAAGACATACACACATGCAACCACACTTATTTGATTACAGGAAAACATACACAGAAAATATAGTTAAATACCAAGGCAAAGTATTTAGTTAGATAATCTTTTATCTGACTAAAGTAGTCACTTTGGATTCTAGGTGTTACTTGATGTAATATTTCACTCATATACCAACCAACTTGAAAGAATTTTTCTGAGTTTTGTCTCTTTGAAGAAGTGCTTTGGCTCTACTGATTCTAGAATTCACTAGACTGGAATTGAAAGCAAATATAATGCTGACATTTTTAAATTAAAATCTCTTATTTTCAGCCTATTGTGGTCTCCAAAATTAAGGTTTTCTCATTTTCCAGAGTAGCAAATCAAGTTGTGCTTTGAAAGATATAGATATTGATTAATGCAAATACTTTTATTTCAGATCTATCTAACAAACTGAATGTTTCTATTTTAACTAATAAAATGAGTACTGTATTAATTTCCTATTGCTACTGTAGCAAATACCACAAATAGTATTTTAAAAGCACCAAGTTTATTTCCTTCTGGTTCTGGATGTCAGAGGTTCAAAATGTGTTGAGTTGGCTAAAACTAACATGTAAATATAGCAGTGTTCCTTCTGAAGGTTCTTGTACCTTTGTAGTGGACAAATTTGGCAAATACAATGTTGACCATATTTATCCTCCTTAGTAATGAAATATATTATTATCTATTCATCTATTTCACAATACGACATTAGGAGAAAGCTGTAACACCATTTTTATAGTATTCTTGCCAAAAATGTGACCTCAATATGATCAGAGGAAACACGAATCAATCCAAAGTTAAATAATATTTTTAAGGGACAGAATGGCCAGCAAATGCTCCTCAAATGTGTTAAGGTCATGAAAGATAAAGAAAAAGGAAATGCCACAAATTGGAATATACTGAGAAGCCATAACAGTCAAAATCAATGTAGGATCCTGGTTTAGAAAAAGAGCAATAGAAAGTTCATGAGCAAATGTCTGCAATTTAATAGTGTTGCATTAATATTAATTCCTTGCAAAATATTCATAATTATATGAAATGTTAACATTAGGAAATACTGGGTGAAGTGAGAACTCTCTGTGGTGTTTTCACAACTTTCTGTAAGTCTAAAATTATTTCAATACTTAAAAAAATATATTTTGAATAACTTTATTGTTGTTATCATGGTTCAAAAGCGGCTTAAGGTTATCTACTGCTCCTGATCTCATTTTCCATGGATATTACATGGATGCGTACCTTGTCTTTTTTGACAATTTTCCTATTACAGTACTTTACTTAATGACCTAGTATAAGGTTCACCTGTTAGGAACTATTCCATTTCTCCTGCCTATTTTCCCCACCATTAAAGTAACATGTACAGTTAAAAGATGATTACTGCTTTGTGGTCTAAGTCAACAAGTTACCCATAGATGTGGTTTCATATTAGTAATAAAACATTAGTAAAAAAAAATAAAAAAAAACTTTATAAATTGTATCAATTAAAACCTCTAGTAATAAACATTAATACCATCATCAATTTGAACAGATTATCAGATTTAAAGATTTATTTAAATATTAGTCATGATTCGTTATTCACTTTTGATTAGTCTTAGGATTGTTTATATCTCAACTTAAATGGCTATAATGACTATTACCCTTCTAGAATCTTCAATGTCAGAAACTGTGAGGTCAAGTATACTAAATCAATTGTGAATCATTATCCTGTTTCAGAAGATTTTTTGGCGCACTTGTAAACTACAACACTTCGCTTTTCTGCTCTTATTTAGCCTGTTAACTAAAAAAAATGATGTGCTTTACCTTATTGACATCCCCAGTTTTAAAGATCAGCCAGCAGATTTCCTATATGTTCTATTTAACTTCTTTACTCTTCCTATTAAAAAAGTGAAAAAAATAATTAAGCTTTTTTTTTTTTTCTAATTACCAATTTTCTGATATATCACTTTGCTTTTGAAATTGAAGCTTGGATCACTAAAAATTTTTATAAGAGAATGTTTATGTATGAAATATTTCTCTCTCAGTTCCTTTAATAATAATGCCAGATGACTTTTTAGCTTATAGCCAAACCGGGTTCTGATTCAAGCTACTGTCTGTTGTAATTCAAGCTTTTAAACCAGATGAAAGCTAGAAAGAACACTTTTTTAAAAAAATTTATTTTATTTTTAAACTTTACAATATTGTATTGGTTTTGCCAAATATCGAAATGAATCCACCACAGGTATACATGTGTTCCCCATCCTGAACCCTCCTCCCTCCTCCCTCCCCATACCATCCCTCTGGGTCGTCCCAGTGCACCAGCCCCAAGCATCCAGTATCGTGCATCAAACCTGGACTGGCGACTCGTTCCATATATGATATTATACTTATTTCAATGCCATTCTCCCAAATCATCCCACCCTCTCCCTCTCCCACAGAGTCAAAAAAACCCTGTATACGAGACAGCAAAAGAGACACTGATCAAGAACACATTTTAAAATAAGGATATAAGTGTATTTCTCACAGTAGTTTTGAAAAATCAATGAGATTTTCTGGGTTTTTAGTTTCTTCTTATAAAATGAAGCTAGTAATTCCCTTAGTTAAATACCACAGTTCTGTGAAGAGCAAGCAAATAGTCAATGTCATGTGATGTAAGGTAAGAGATTATTAGAACAGAATAGTGGCAAATAACAAGATGCCTCTGATTAACTGCTTTGAAATTTAACGTCACTTGAGAGAAATTCATGGTCTTTCTAACTAAATCCTAACATTCCTAAAAGATGAGAAAGGGGTTTTAGGGAACAATTGTAAGCTCAGGAACTTTTAAAAATGTCTTGAAGAAAAAGGGTAAGACCTGCCTCTTGAGAAATCTATAGGCAGGTCAGGAAGCAACAGTTAGAACTGGACATGGAACAACAGACCGGTTTTAAATAGGGAAAAGAATATGTCAAGGCTGTATATTGTCACACTGCTTATTTAACTTATATGCCGAGTACATCATGAGAAATGCTGGACTGGATGAAGTACAAGCTGAAATCAAGATTGCTGGGAGAAATATCAATAACCTCAGATATGAAGTTGACACAACCCTTATGGAAGAAAACAAAGAACAACTAAACAGTCTCTTGATGAAAGAGAAAGAGGAGAGTGAAAAAGTTGGCTTAAAACTCAACATTCAGAAAACTAGGATCATGGCATCTGGTCCTATCATTTCATGACAAATAGGTGGAGAAACAGTGGAAATAGTGACAGTCTTTATTTTTTGGGGGTTCCAAAATCACTGTAGATGGTGACTGCAGCCATGAAATTAAAAGATGCTTGCTTCTTGGAAGAAAAATTATGACCAACTTAGACAGCATATTAAAAAGCAGAGACATTGCTTTGCCAACAAAGATCCATCTAGTCAAAGCTATGGTTTTTCAAGTAGTCATGTATGGATGTGAGAGTTTGACTATAAATAAAGTTGAGCACTGAAGAATTGATGCTTTTGAACTGTGGTGTTGGAGAAGACTCATGAGAGTCCCTTGGACTGCAAGGAAATCCAACCAGTCCATCCTAAAGGAAATCAATCCTGAATATTCACTGGAAGGACTGATCTTTAAGCTGAAACTCCAGTACTTTAGCTACCTGGTGCAAAGAACTGACTCATTGGAAAAGACCCTGATGCTGGGAAAGATTGAAGGCAGGAGGAGAAGGAGATGATGAAGGATGGGGTGGTTGGATGGCATCATCGACTCAATGGACATAAGATTGAATATACTCCGGGAGTTGGCAGTGGAGAGGGAGGCCTGGCGTGCTGCAGTACATCGAGTCCCAAAGAGGTGGACAGGACTGAAAGACTGAACTGAACAGAACTGAACTGAAGTTTGCTTCTTGCAAAAAGCCATGAAGAGGCCATTCGACCAATATTCCTAGTTATTATATCTTTAATTTATTCACCATTTGTTCTCTGTAATGGTGTTAATTTACTTTGCAGTGTGTTCTAATAATCTGGATCTCTTTTTATAGATTGCAAATTTTTTTGAAAGGAAGTGTCCCTTATTTATCTTTAGAATCTATTTAATGTATTTTACATTTCTCTGCATGTAGTAAGTGCTTAGTATATATTGTTTAAAATAAAATAAGAAAATATGACCTTTAAGTTTTAACATTTCTCTTTAAAATTGTTTTAAAAATTTGAAACAGGTGTGTGTGTGTGTGTGTGTGTGTGTCTATGTGTGTGTGTGCAAGTGTCTATGTATTGTCTGAAGAAGACCAAGCCAGCGAGAAGGAACAGTACATGCAAAAGCTGTGTGAGGGGAATATGCCAGGTACTATTCTAGTCAGTGCTGTGTAAAGTTCAATTCAGTTCAGTTGCTCAATTGTGTCCAGCATTTTGCGACCCCATGGACTATAGCACGTCAGGCCTCCCTGTCTATCACCAACTCCTGGAGCTTACTCAAACTCATGTCCATTGAATCAGTGATGCCATTCAACCATCTCATCCAAGCATTGGGGTTTTTTCAAATGAGTTCTTAACATAAGGTGGCCAAAGTACTGGAGTTTCAGCTTCAGCATCAGTCCTTCCAATGAATATTCAGGATTGATTTCCTTTAGGATGGACTGGTTGGATCTCCTTGCAGTTCAAGGGACTCTCAAGAGTCTTCTCCAACACCACAGTTCAAAAGCATCAATTGTTTGGCCCTAGCTTTCTTTATAGTCCAACTCTCACAGTCATACATGACTACTGGAAAAACTATAGATTTGACTAAATAGACCTTTGTTGGTAAAGTGATGTCTCTGCTTTTTAATATACTGTCTAGTTTGTTCATAACTTTTCTTCCAAGGAGCAAGCGTCTTTTAATTTCATGACTACAGTCACAATCAGCAGTGATTTTGGAGCTCCCCAAAATGAAGTCTGTCATTGTTTCTATTGTTTCTCAATCTATTTGCCTTGCAGTGGTGGGACCAGATGCCATGTTCTTCATTTTCTGAATGTTCAGCTTTAAGCCAACTTTTTCACTCTCCTCTTTCACTTTCTTTTTTTTTTTTTTTAATTTTATTTTTTTAAATTTTATTTTATTTTTAAACTTTACATAACTGTATTAGTTTTGCCAAATATAAAAATGAATCCGCCTCTTTAGTTCTTTACTCTCTGCCATAAAGGTGGTGTCATCTGCCTATCTGAGGTCATTGATATTTCTCCCAGCAACTTTGATTACAGCTTGTGCTTCATCCAGCCTGTCATTTCACATGATGTACTCTGCATATAAGTTAAATAAGCAGGGTGGCAATATACCACTATGATGTACTCCTTTTCATATTTGGAACCAGTCTGTTGTTCCATGTCTAGTTCTAACTGTTGCTTCTTGACCTGCACACAGATTTCTCAGGAAGCAAGTCAGGTGGTCTGGCATTTCTATCTCTTTAAGAATTTTCCAGTTTCTTGTGGGACAGGTAGTGGTTTGTTTTGGAACAGGTAGTGGTTCTCAATTGCAGGTGACTTTTCTCCCCAAAGACACAATGGGCAATGCCTGAGGATAGTTTTAGTTATTGTAAGAGCAGAAAAAAAATTCCTTTTTAGGATCTTCACATGTTTTACTAATTAAATTGTTAAGAAAATTATTAACAGGAGGAAAAAAAAAAGCAAAAGTTTAATAACATGTATACCTCCTGCATACATAGGACATACCCAGAAAACCTGAGTTATTTTCTGAAATACAGAAATCCTCATCTTAAATATTGTCTTCAACTAAATACAAAAGAAAATGTTGGAGGTACAGGGTCAGTTAACAAGTGGAGTTATGAGGAAAAGCACAGTAAGCAAGAGTAAGGTTACTATACAGAGTTAATTTTTGTCTTCTGGATTAATAAGAGTTTTCGGTGATAAGGCTATCCCCCCTCCTCCTGATACAAAGAGGCAGATACCCTCACAAATGGAGGTTTTCCTTATACAGACTTTCCTTTATGTACAATAGTATTACATTGGAATACTCATCATAAGATTAAAATATCATAAATAAAAATGCATTTTATACCTAACCTAATGGACCTCATCTTGGTTCATGGATCACAGCCTTGTCATGGTGAAGGAACGTGGGCAACTCAATAAAATTATGAGTTATGCTGTGCAGGGCCACCTAAGACAGAGAAGTCATAGTGAGGAGTTGTGGAAAATGTGGTCAACTGGAGTAGAAAATGCAATCTAATCTAGTATTCTTGTATGGAGAACCCCATGTGAAGTATGAAAAGGCAAAAAGATATGACACCTGAAGATGAGCCCCATAGGTAAGAAATATGTTACGAGGATAGCAGAGGACAGTTACTAATAGCTCCAGAAAGACTGATGTGGCTATGCCAAAGAGGCAATGATGCTCAGTTGTGAACGTGTCTGGTGGTGAAAGTAAAGTCCAATGCTTAGGAAGCTGGAATATTAGATCCATGAATCAAGGTAAATTGGACATAGTCAAGAAGGAGATAGCAAGAGTGAACATCAACATCTTAAGAAACAGTGATCTAAAATTGAAGGGAATGAGCAAATTTAATTCAGATGACAAATCCCTTAGGAGAAATGGAGTAGCCCTCAAAGTCAACAAAAGAGTCTAAAATTCATTACTTCCCTGCAATCTCAAAAATGAGATTGGTTCATTTCCAAGGCAAACCATTCAACATCACAGTAATCAAAGTCCACGTCCCAACCACTAATGCTGAAGAACCTGAATGTGACCAGCCTTATGAAGACTTACAAGACCACTTATGACTAGAACTAACACCCCCCAAAAAACAGAAAAACAACAACAACAACAAAAAAAACCCTTTCCATCACAGGGGATTGGAATGCAAAAGTAGGAGGTCAAAAGATATCTAAGATAACAGGCAAATTTGGCCTTAGAATACAAAATGAAGCAGGGCATGGTTAACAGAATTTTGACAAGAGAACACACTGGTCATAGCAAAATTCCTTTTCCAAAACCCAAGATGACTCTACACATGAACACAACCAGATGGTCAATACTAAAATCAGATTAATTATGTTCTTTGCAGCCCAAGATGAAGAGGTTCTATACAGTCAGAAAACAAGACCAGGAGCTGACTGTGGCTCATATTATCAGTTCCCTATTGAAAAATCCAGGATTAAATTGAAGAAAGTAAGGAAAATGACTGGGCCATTCAGTATGACCTAAAGCAAATCCCTAATGTAGTGGATGTGATAAATAAATTCAAGGGATTAGATCCAGTAAAGAGAGTGCCTGGACTACAGATGAAGATTTACAACATTATACAGGAGGCGGTAACCAAAACCATCCCAAAGAAAAGGAATAAAAAGGCAAAGTGACTGATGGAGGAGAGACATGAAAGGTAAGGGAGAAAAGGAAGGATATAACTAACTCAATGCCAGGCTCCAGAGAATAGCAGTGAGAGATAAGAATATATCTACCTAAAGAAACAAAAGACCTATATATAGAAAACTATAAAACACTGGTGAAAGAAATAAAAGAGAACACAAATAGATGGAGAAATATACCATGTTCATGGGTCAGAAAAATCAATATAGTGAAAATGAATATACTACCCGAAGCGATTTATAGATTCAATGTAATCCCTATCAAGATACCAGTAGTATTTTTCACAGAACTAGAATAATTTCATAATTTGTATAGAAATACAAAAAAGCCTCAAATAGCCAAAGCAATCGTGAGAAAGAAGAATGGAACTGCAGGAATCAACCTGCCTGACTTCAGGCTCTACTACAAAGCCACAGTCATCAAGACAGTATGGTACTGGCACAAAGACAGAAATATAGATCAATGAAACAAAATAGAAAGCCCAGAGATAAGTCCATGCACCTATGGACACCTTATCTTCAACAAAGGAGGCAAGAATATACAATGGAGAAAAGACACACTCTTTAACAAGTGGTGCTGGGAAAACTGGTCAACCACTTGTAAAAGAATGAAACTAGAACACTTTCTAACATCAAACACAAAAATAAACTCAAAATGGATTAAAGATCTAAATGTAAGGCCAGAAACTATAAAAGTCCTACAGGAAAACATAGGCAAAACACTCTCTGACATACATCACAGCAGGATCCTCTATGACCCACCTCCCAGAATATTGGAAATAAAAGCATAAATAAACAAATGGGGCCTAATTTAAATTAAAAGCTTCTGCACAACAAAAGAAACTATAAGCAAGGTGGAAAGACAGCCTTCAGAATGGGAGAAAATAATATCAAATCAAGCAACTGACAAAGAATTAATCTCAAAAATTTACAAGCAACTCCTGCAGCTCAATTCCAGAAAAATAAAGGACCCAATCAAAAAGTGTGCCAAAGAACTAAACAGACATTTCTCCAAAGAAGACATACAGATGGCTAAAAAACACATGAAAAGATGCTCAACATCACTCATTATCAGAGAAATGCAAATCAAAACCACAATGAGGTACCATTTCACGCCAATCAGAATGGTTGCTATCCAAAAGTCTACAAGCAATAAATGCTGGAGAGGGTGTGGAGAAAAGGGAACCCTCTTACACTGTTGGTGGGAATGCAAACTAGTACTGCTGCTATGGAGAGAAGTGTGGAGATTCCTTAAAAAACTGGAAATAGAACTGCCATATGACATATCAATCCCACTTCTGGGCATACACACCAAGGAAACCAGAATTGAAAGAGACACGTGTACCCCAATGTTCATCGCAGCACTGTTTATAATAGCCAGGACATAGAAGCAACCTAGATGTCCATCAGCAGAAGAATGGATAAAAAAGCTGTGGTACATATACACAATGGAATATTACTCAGCCTTTAAAAAGAATGCATTTGAATCAGTTCTAATGAGGTGGATGAAACTGGAGCTTATTATACAGAATGAAGTAAGCCAGAAAGAAAAAACCACCAATACAATATACTAACACATATATATGGAATTTAGAAATATGGTAACGATAACCCTGTATATGAGACAGCAAGAGAGACACAGATGTACAGATTTGTCTTTTGGACTCTCTGGGAGAGGGCGAGGGTGGGGTTATTTGAGAGAATGACATTGAAACATATATATTATCATATGTGAAACAGATCGCTAGTCCAGGTTTGATGCATGATACAGGGTGCTCAGGGCTGGTGCACTGGGATGACCCAGAGGAATGGTATGGGGAGGGAAGTGAGAGGGGGGTTAAGAATGGGGAACCCACGTACACCCATGGCAGATTCATGTCAATGTATGACAAGACCACTACAATATTGTAAAGTAATTAGCCTCCAATTAAAATAAATAAATTTATATTAAAAAAGAAGATCTTAAATGATTGATGCAAAGAAAGAGAGGACAACAATATAATGGATAAGGCTAGAGATCTGTTCAAGAAAATTCGAGATACCAAGGGAACATTTCATGCAAGGATGGGCATGATTAAGGACAGAAATGCTAAAAGGACATGATTAAGGACTGGAGCTAAAAAAAGCAGAAGATATTAAGAATAGTTGGCAAGAATACATAGAATAACCATACAAAAAAAGATCTTAATGACCCAGATAACTGTGATGGTATGGTCACTCACCTAACACCAGACATCCTGGAGTGTGAAGTCAAGTGGGGCTTAGGAAGCATTACCATAACAAACCTAGAGGAGGTGATGGGATTCTAGCTGAGCTATTTAAAATATGATACTGTTAAAATGGTGCACTCAGTATGTCAGTAAATTCGGAAAACTTTGCAGTGGCCAAAGGGCTCGAAAAGATTAGTTTTCATTCCAATCTAGAAGATAGGGAATTTCGAAGAATGTTCAATCTATCATAAAATTGTTCTCTTTCCACATGATAGTAAGTTTATGCTCAAAATCCTTCAAGCTTCAACAGTATGTGAAATGAGAACTTCAGATATACAACTGAATTTTGAAGGGGAGGGGAGTCAGAGATAAAATAGCCAATATTCAGTGGATCATGGAGAAAACGAAGGAATGACAGAAGGATATATACTTATGCTCCATTGACAACATGAAATACTTTGACTGTGGTGATTAAAACAAAATGTATACCTGTGGCAGATTCATTTTGATATTTGGCAAAACTAATACAATTATGTAAAGTTTAAAAATAAAATAAAATTTAAAAAAAAATGTGGAAAACTTTTCAAGAGATGGGACTACCAGACCACCTTACTTGTCTTCTGAGGAACCTGTATACAGCTCAAGAAGCAGTTAGAAGTGAATATGGAACAACTGATTGGTTCAAAATTGAGAGAGGAATATAACAAGGTTATATATTGTCATCAGTCCAGTTCAGTTCAGTTGCTCAGTCATATCTGATTCTTTGCGACCCAATGGAATGCAGCATGCCAGGCCTCTCTGTCCAATACCAACTCCCTGAATTTACTCAAACTCGTGTCTATTGAGTCAGTGATGCCATCCAGCCATCTCATCCTCTGCCATCTCCTTCTTCTCATGCCTTCAATATTTCCCAACATCAAGGTCTTTTCCAAAGAGTCAGCTCTTTGCATCAGGTGGCCAAAGTATTGGAGTTTCAGCTGCAACATCAGTCCCTCTGATGAACACTCAAGACTGATTTCCCTTAGCAAGGACTGGTTGGATCTCCTTGCAGTCCAAGAGACTCTCAAGAGTCTTCTCCAACACCGCAGTTCAAAAGCATCAATTATTCAGCACTCAGCTGTATTTATAGTCCAAGTCTCACATCCATGCATGCCTACTGGAAAAACCATAGCCTTGACTAGACAGACCTTTGCTGACAAAGTAATGTCTCTGCTTTTTAATATGCTGTCTAGGTTGGTCATAACTCTTCTTCCAAGGAGTAAGCGTCTTTTAATTGCATGGCTGCAATCACCATCTGCAGTGATTTTGGAGCCCCAAATATAAATTCTGTCACTGTTTCCACTGTTTCTCCATCTATTTGCCATGAAGTGACGGGACCGGATGCCATGATCTTTGTTTTCTGAATGTTGAGATTTAAGCCAACATTTTCACTCCTCTTTCACTTTCATCAAAAGGCTCTTTAGTTCTTCTTCACTTTCTGCCATAAGGGTAGTGTCATCTGCTTATATGATGTTATTGATATATCTGTTATCTGAGGTTATTGATATATCTCCCAGCAATCTTGATTCCAGCTTGTGCTTCCTCCAGCCCAGCATTTCTCATGA
This sequence comes from Bubalus kerabau, assembly GCF_029407905.1. Lineage (NCBI taxonomy): Eukaryota > Metazoa > Chordata > Mammalia > Artiodactyla > Bovidae > Bubalus > Bubalus kerabau. Next base: position 1,576,310 of record NC_073635.1, on the reverse strand, counting down.
TGTACTCTGCATATAAGTTAAATAAGCAGGGTGGCAATATACAGCCTTGACATAATTTTTTACCAATTTGGAGCCAGTCTGTTATTCCATGTCCAGTTCTAACTGTTGCTTCCTTTTTTTTTTTTCTAAATTTTATTTTATTTTTAAACTTTACATAATTGTATTAGTTTTGCCAAATATCAAAATGAATCTGCCACAGGCATACATGTGTTCCCCATCCTGAACCCTCCTCCCTCCTCCCTCCCCATACCATCCCTCTGGGTCGTCCCAGTGCTGACTTGCATTTAGATTTCTCAAGAGGCAGATTAGGTGGTCTGGTATTCCCATCTCTTTCAAAATTTTCCACAGTTTATTGTGATCCACATAGTCAAAGGCTTTGGCTTAATCAATAAAGCAGAAATAGATGTTTTTCTGGAATTCTCTTGTTTTTTTCAATGATTGAATGGATGTTGGCAATTTGATCTCTGGTTCCTCTGCCTTTTTTTAAAACCAGATTGAACATCTGAAAGATCATGGTTCATGTATTGTTGAAGCCTGGCTTGGAGAATTTTGAGCATTACTATGCTAGCGGGTGATATAAGTGCAATTGTGCAGTAGTTTGAACATTCTTTGACATTGCCTTTCTTTGGGATTGGAATAAACCTGGCCTTTTCCAGCCCTGTGGCCACTGCTGAGTTTTCCATAATTGTTGACATATTGAGTGCAGCACTTTCACAGCATCATCTTTCAGGATGGGAAATAGCTCAACTGCAATTCCATCACCTCCACTAGCTTTGTTCGTAGTGATGCTTTCTAAGGCCCACTTGACTTCACATTCCAGGATGTCTGGCTCTAGTTCAGTGATCACACCATCGTGATTATCTGGGTCGTGAAGATCTTTTTTGTACAGTTCTTCTGTGTATTCTTGCCACCTCGTCTTAATGTTGTCTGCTTCTGTTAGGTCCATAAAGTTTCTGTCCTTTACTGTGCCCATCTTTGCATGAAAATTTCCCTTGTTATCTCTAATTTTCTTGAAGAAATCTCTAGTCTTTCCCATTCTATTGTTTTCCTCTATTTCTTTTCACTGATCAGTGAGGAAGGCTTTCTTATCTCTCCTTGCTATTCTGTGGAACTCTGCATTCAATGGGTATATCATTTCCTTTCTCCTTTGCTCTTTGCTTCTCTTCTTTTCACAGATATTTGTAAGGCCTCCTCAGACAGTCATTTGACATTTTTGAATTTATTTTTCTTGGGTATGGTCTTTCTCCCTGTTACTGTATAGTGTCATGAACCTCTGTCCATAGTTCATCAAGCACTCTGTCTATCAGATCTAGTCCCTTAAATCTATTTCTCACTTCCACTGCATAATCATTAGGGATTTGATTTAGGTCATATCTGAATGGTTTAGTTGTTTTCCCTACTTTCTTCCATTTAAGTCTGAATTTGGCAACAAGGAGTGCATGATCTGAGTGACAGTCAGCTCCTGGTCTTGTTTTTGCTGACTGTATAGAGCTTCTCCATCTTTGACTGCAAATAATATCATATATCTGATTTAAGTGTTGATCATCTGGTGATGTCCATTTGTAGAGTCTTCTCTTGTGTTGTTGGAAAAGGGTGTTCACTATGACCAGTGAATTCTCTTGGCAGAACTATATTAGCCTTTGCCCTGCTTCATTCTGTACTCCAAGGCCAAATTTGCCTATTACTCTGGTTGTTTCTTGACTTCCTACTTTTGCATTCCAGTCCCCTGCAATTAAAAGGGACATCTTTTGGGGGTGTTAGTTATAAAAGGTATTGTAGGTGTTCATAGAACCATTCATCTTCAACTTCTTCAGCATTATGGTCAGGGTGTAGACTTGGATTACCATAGTATCAAATGGTTTGCCTTGGAGACAGAGATCATTCTGTCATTTTTGAAACTGCTTCCAAGTACTGCATTTTGGACTCTTGTTGACTATGATGGCTACTCCATTTTTTTCTAAGGAATTCTTGCCTACAGTAGTAGACATAATGGTCAGTATGCACAGTATACTGTTTCCTTAAAAATTAGAACTAGAATTTCCATATGCTCCAGCAATCCAACTCCTGAGCATAACACCAGAAAAGCTGAAAATTCTCATTTAAAAGATACATGCAACCCAATATAGTAGCACAATTCTAAATAGCCAAGACATGGAAGCAAGATAAATGTCCATCAACAGATGAATGGATGATGAAGGTGTGATATATATTTATAATAGAATATTCAGTTCAATTTAGTCGTCAGTCATGTCCTACTCTTTGCAACCCCATGGACCGCAGAACTCCAGGCTTCCCTGTTCATCAACAACTCCCAGAGTTTACTCAAATTCATTTCCATTGAGTCAGTGATGTCATCCATCCATCTCATCCTCTGTCATCCCCTTCTCCTCCTGCCTTCAATCTTTCCCAGCATCAGGGTCTTTTCCCATGAGTCAGCTCTTCACATCAGGTGGCCAAAGTATTGGAGTTTCAGCTTCAATATCAGTCCTTCCAGTGAACACCCAGGACTGATCTCCTTTAGAATGGACTGGTAGGACCTCCTTGCAGTCCAAGGGACTCTCAAGCGTCTTCTCCAACACCAAAGTTCCTAAGCATCAATTCTTCACTGCTCAGCTTTCTTTATAGTCCAACTCTCACTTCCATACATGACCACTGGAAAAACCATAGCCTTGACTAGAAGGACCTTTGTTGGCAAAGTAAAGTCTTTGCTTTTTAATATGTTATCTAGGTTGGTCATAACTTTCCTTCCAAGGAATAAGCATCTTTTAATTTCATGCCTGCATTCACTATCTTCAGTGATTTTGGAGCCTCAGAAAATAAAGTCTGCCACTGTTTCCCCACTATTTGCCATTGAAAGGCTGTTGCTGAACAAAAAGACGCCAGGATTCTTGGCCTCCAGAGGAGAAGAATTCAATCTTGGGCCAGAGATGAGGCTTGATTGCTCAGAGCTTTTGTGTAACAAAGTTTTATTAACATATAAAGGAGATAGAGAAAGCTTCTCACATAGGCATCAGAAGAGGGCAGAAAGAGTATCCCCATGCCAGTATTCAGCTGGATGTTATATAGTCACTAGCAGTCTGTTAATGAAAGAAAGGAATGTCTTAAAACTCAGAATGGTACCAGGCCCTTCATCCATAAGATGCATTTTGGGATAATCTTGGCACCAGACAAGTCATCCCAGGCCATAAAATGATTGGCTTGAATCTTGTAGAAGGGTAGATTACCATACAAATAGTTTCACTTACATAGATTAGGGGAACAATATCTGAGTATAACATACTGGTTTGTCAAGTAGGTTCTGAGACATTAGGCACAACCTACATGAAGACAGCTGCTGCTGCTGCTGCTAAGTCGTTTCAGTCATGTCCGACTCTGTGCGACCCCATAGATGGCAGCCCCCCAGGCTCCGCCATCCCTGGGATTCTCCAGGCAAGAACACTGGAGTGGGTTGCCATTTCCTTCTCCAATGGATGAAAGTGAAAAGTGAAAGTGAAGTTGCTCAGTCGTCTCTGACTCTTAGCAACCCCATGGACTGCAGCCTACCAGGCTCCTCTGTCCATGGATTTTGCAGGCAAGAGTACTGGCACAACCGACTTGAAGACAGAGTCTGGGGTAAATGCATAGTACATTGACATATCTTAAGACAAACATATCCATAAGAAAATTGCATTGGTTAACTCAAGCTTTGAGAATAGTTAACTTCAGGTGAAACCAGGTGTCATTATGACAACACAGTATTTTAAAGAGCAACCTCCTTTTAAATTTGTATAGAGAAGGAAAAAAAAAATATCGCTAGTGTGTTTTCTCCTGCCGTTTAAAAGAGATAAGAATGTCTGATAGTTGCAGCCTATTTCCTCCATTTGGAGACCCCTGGCCTCCAAGGGGTAGGGGTCTCCTACCCCTTGGTAGGAGGTAGGAAGCTACCTGTTACCTTCTCATTCCCCGCTTTTCTTTTAGGAGAATTATGTTGCCTAGGGAAAAGGGGCATCATTCTCATTCCATAACTGCTTCCGAGCTGACAAGGGGCATTGTCCCTAAATTGGTGAGGCAACATATTCTCCTAACCCTCATACTGAGGATTTCTGATCCAGGGGCCCCAAATAGTAGTTGGAAGAAGCTGCAGCAGTAGCAGGAGTTTGAGCAACCATTTGTAACTTAAAAGCTTTCATGCGACTAGAAACAAATCCAGTTACACAGTTACAGATGCAGGGCAAAAAAGTCATTAAAGCAAGTTAAAATCAAAATTAAAAGTGACGTTATGTCCATAGTTAAAGTACAAAATGTTGCACCAGTCCATTTTAGGGTTGTTAGATATCATCAAATGAAGAAGAAGCAATACATATGATTGTTGTCAAAGGTATTGCAGACTTGGAGAAAGCCTTTTCCTTGAAGTGGAGATGTCCACCACGGGAAGCCTTCAACTGATGAAGAGGGGAGTGCTCCGCAGACCCAGCAGTTAGACTGATTGTGGAATGCAGCGTAGGAGTGAGCCCAGGTCAGGAAGGCATTGTCTTGAGAATCAAACGGCAGACTCAGGATTTTTGGAGTCATCAGAAGTAGGGTCACATAGATTATCAGGCCTATCTGAAAAGTACGAAGTCAGAGCATAGAAAGTAAAGACATAAAATGATGTCACTTAGTTTTGGTGAGGGTGCCACCTCTTAACACGAGTGTGATGTACCCACGAATCAATTCCTGGCACTTTGACAGCTGTGGGAGAGGAGAGAATAACCTGGTAAGGGCCTTCCCAGAGGGGCTCGAGGAATGGGCCCCCAGATCCCAATGTTTTTATGAGGACCTCGGTTCCTGGCTTAAATAGAGGCTTGCTTGACACAGAGGCTTGGTCAGGAGTCATCTCCAGGAGTTTTCTTAATGCCTGTTGAAAAGCTGAGAGCTGAGTTATGTAAGTAGTTGATTCCAAGGCTTCAGGGTCTATAACAATGTCTGTGCGTAAGAAAGATCTTCCATAAATACATTCAAAGGGGGACAGTTCGAGCCCTCATTAAAGCTATGGGTAGGACTTTAATCCAATTGTCCTGCGTCTCTTGAGTTAATTTATGCAGCTGTCTTTTGATAATGTCTTTAGCTTTTTCAACCTTTCCTGAGGATTGGGGTCTCCAGGAACAGTGTAAATGATATTCTATTCCTAGAGCTTAAGATACCACCTGAGTTACAGCAGCTTTAAAGGCGGAGCCATTGTCACTCTGAAGGCTCCGTGGCAGCCCAAACCTGGGGATAATTTCATGGATTAAAATCTTTATAACCCCCTTAGCCTGTTCATAATGACAGGGAAAAGCCTCAATCCATCCAGTAAAAGTATCCACCCAAACTAGTAAGCAAGAATATCCATTAGTTTTTGGCATATAAGTAAAATCATTTTCCCAGTACTCTCCAGGATACTTTCCACTAGTTGTAATCCAGATTTTGCTAGCTTTTCAGTGTTTGGGTTATTTTTCTGACAAACCTCACACCTTTTGATACTGTTCTTTAAAGTTTCCATTACATTTTTACCTTCAAACAAACAAGAAGCCATTTGGTAAGTACTCTCTGCACCCAAATGAAAACTCTGGTGTAAACCCTTAATAATTTTCCACTGAGTATTTTCAGGAATTATTAATCGTCCATCCTCAGACTGTAACCATCCTTTATCAGTAATCTTTGCTCCTCTTTTCTCATATCTTTCTAATTCTTCCTCAGTATATTGTGGTTTTTCCTGTTCCACAGAACCTGTCCAGATCAAAGGCGTCTGCAGTAAAGGGGTTTCTTAAAGTGCCGCTTTTCTGGCTTGACAGTCAGCCAGCTGTCAATTAGCCACCCTAGGCTACTTTACTCCCATCCCTGCTGTGCCCTTTGCAATGCATAACAGCTGCTTCTTTAGGACAATATATAGCAGTTAAAAGTCTCTCGATCTCTCTGAAATGCTTAATAGGTTCTCCTGTTGCTGTTTTAAACTGACTTTCTTTCCATTTTGCAGCATGAGCATGTAAAGTCAAATAAGCATATTTAGAATCAGTGTAGATATTTACTCACTGCCCCTTGCTTAACTCTAGAGCTCTGGTCAGAGCCACAAGCTCCGCTGAGTACCGGTTCCCTGGGGGAGAGATTTTGCTTCTAAAGCCTGTTTAGCACTCACCACAGTGTAACCTGCTTTGCTCTTTCCATCTCAAACAAAATAAGTGTCATCTGTAAATATTTCCATGTCAGAATTGTCTAATGGGGTATCATTAGATACTCCCGAGCTGCATAGTTTAAAGTTAGAAATTGGGAACAATCGTGATTAGGTGTTTCATTTTCCTTCTCAGGAAGGAAAGTGGCAAGATTTAATTTTCCACAAACTTTAAGCTTAGTTACTGGTCCTTTTAACAACAATGACTGATATTTAAGAAGCCTACTGTCTGTCAGTTCATGATCTGTGGCTCAGATCATGAACTCCTTATTAAACAAATTCAGACTTAAATTGAAGAAAGTAGGGAAAACCACTAGACCATTCAGGTATGACCTGAATCAAATACCTTATGATTATCAGTGGAAGTGAGAAATAGATTTAAGGGACGAGATCTGATAGACAGAGTGTCTGGTGAGCTATGGAATGAGGATTGTGACATTGTACAGGAGACAGGGATCAAGACCATCCCCATGGAAAAGAAATGCAAAAAAGCAAAATGGCGGTCTGGGGAGGCCTTACAAATAGTTGTGAAAAGAAGAGAAGCAAAAAGCAAATGAGAAAAGGAAAGATATAAGCATCTGAATGCAGAGTTCCAAAGAATAGCAAGAAGAGATAAGAAAGCCTTCCTCAGTGATCAATACAAAGAAATAGAGGGAAACAACAGAATGGGAAAGACTAGAGATCTCTTCAAGAAAATTAGACATAACAAGGGAAATTTTCATGCAAAGATGGGCACAGTAAAGGACAGAAATGATATGGACCTAACAGAAGCAGAAGATATTAAGAAGAGATGGCAAGAATACACAGAAGAACTGTACAAAAAAAGATCTTCACGACCCAGATAATCACGATGGTGTGATCCCTGAATTATAGAAAGACATCCTGGGATGTGAAGTCAAGTGGGCCTTAGAAAGCATCACTACGAACAAAGCTAGTGGAGGTGATGGAATTGCAGTTGAGCTATTTCCCATCCTGAAAGATGATGCTGTGAAAGTGCTACACTCAATATGCCAGCAAATTTGGAAAACTCAGCAGTGGCCACAGGACTGGAAAAGGTCAGTTTTCATTCCAGTCCCAAAGAAAGGCAATACCAAAGAATGCTCAAACTACCGCACAATTGCACTCATCTCACATGCTAGTAAAGTAATGTTCAAAATTCTCCAAGCCAGGTTCAGCAATACGTGAACCATGAACTGCCTGATGTTCAAGCTGGTTTTAGAAAAGGCAGAGGAACCAGAGATCAAATTGCCAATATCTGCTGGATCATGGAAAAAGCAAGAGAGTTCCAGAAAAAACATCTATTTCTGCTTTATTGACTATGCCAAAGCCTTTGACTGTGTGGATCACAATAAACTGTGGAAGATTCTGAAAGAGATGGGAATACCAGACCACCTGACCTGCCTCTTGAGAAATCAGTATGCAGGTTAGGAAGCAACAGATAAAACTGGACACGGAACAACAGACTGGTTCCAAATGGGAAAAGGAGTACGTAAAGGCTGTATATTATCACCCTGCTTATTTAACTTATATTCAGAGTACATCATGAGAAACGCTGGACTGGAAGAAACACAAGCTGGAATCAAGATTGCCGGGAGAAATATCAATAACCTCAGATATGCAGATGACACCACCCTTATGGCAGAAAGTGAAGAGGAACTCAAAAGCCTCTTGATGAAAGTGAAAGTGGAGGGTGATAAAGTTGGCTTAAAGCTCAACATTCAGAAAGCGAAGATCATGGCATCTGGTCCCATTACTTCATGGGAAATCAATGGGGAAACAGTGGAAATAGTGTCAGACTTTATTATTTTGGGCTCCAAAATCACTGCAGATGGTGACTGCAGCCATGAAATTAAAAGGTGCTTGCTCCTTGGAAGGAAAGTTATGACCAACCTAGATAGCATATTCAAAAGCAGAGACGTTATTTTGCCAACAAAGGTCCGTCTAGTCAAGGCTATAATTTTTCCTGTGGTCATGTATGGATGTGAGAGTTGGACTGTGAAGAAGGCTGAGCGCCGAAGAATTGATGCTTTTGAACTGTGGTGTTGGAGAAGACTCTTGAGAGTCCCTTGGACTGCAAGGAGATCCAACCAGTCCATTCTGAAGGAGACCAGCCCTGGGATTTCTTTGGAAGGAATGATGCTAAAGCTGAATCTCCAGTACTTTGGCCACCTGATGCGAAGTGTTGACTCACTGGAAAAGACTCTGATGCTGGGAGGGATTGGGGGCAGGAGGAGAAGGGGATGACAGAGGATGAGATGGCTGGATGGCATCACTGACTCGATGGACGTGAGTCTGGGTGAACTCCGGGAGTTGGTGATGGACAGGGAGGCCTGGTGTGCTGTGATTCATGGGGTCACGAGGAGTCGGACACGACTGAGTGACTGAACTGAACTGAACTGTCTATCATCCTAATATTATCCTTAGACTTTAAGATTCCACTCACATCTTGAGAAATCAGTACAGTAAGGTTTCGTCCATTAATTATTTTTTAAGTTTCAGGTGCTAATAAAGCCACTGCCACATTTACTCTTAGGCAGTGGGGCCACCCACGTGAAATTACATCCAATTTTTTGCTTAGATAAGCAATAGTTTGCTGGTGAGTCCCTCAGGGCTGTGTCCAAACTCCTAAGGCCATACCTTTTCTTTCAGTAACAAACAAATTAAATTCTGACCCTGTGGGTAAGCTCAAAGCAGGAGCTTGCAGGAGAGCAGTCTGAAGAACCTTAAAAGCCTTTTGAGTAACTGGAGACCAAACCAGTTTGTCAGTTTGGGCCTGCTGAGCTTCAGCTATAAGTTTAAAGGCCGGGCAAATTCCCTATAACCTGGAATCCAAATGTGACAGTAGCCTATGATTCCAAAAAATCCTCTCAATTGTCTTAAAGTCATAGGTAGGGGATGATTTAGTATAAATTTAATTATCTCAGGGCCTATGGCCCTAGTCCCTTCTGATATGATTAGACTCAGATATCTAACAGATTGTTGACAAAGCTGAACCTTTTCTCTTGATGCCTTGTAACCACAACCTGCCAGAAAGTTTAAGAAATCTTCTGAGGCTCGTGAAGAAACTTCCGCTTTCTCAGCACAGAACAAAGTATCATCTACATATTGTAACACAACTGCTTCAGAGCTATTAAAGTTTTGTAGATCCTGTGACAAACTGTCCAAATAAGTGAGGACTGTCATGAAATCCCTGGGGCAAAACTGTCCAGGTTAACTGAGAAACTGGCTGCATAGGGCCTTCAAAGGCAAATAGAAATTGACTTTCCTCCGCCAAAGGCACTGAATAGAAGGCATCTTTCAAATCAATTACTGAGAAATATTTGGCTCCTTCAGAAATTTCAGACAATAGAGTATAAGGATTAGGGACCACAGGGTGTAAAGGAACTACAGCCTCATTTATTATTCATAAATCTTGAACTAGTCTCCATTTACTATTTGATTTCTTTATACCCAAAATAGTATTGTTGCATGGACTGTTTCAGGGAACTAATAGTCCCTGCTCCTTTAAATTTTAGATGATGGGTTTTAACCCTTCCTTAACCTAAAGTTTCAGTGAATACTGCTTCTTATGTGGAAATAAGTGCAGGTCTTTGAGTTTGACAACTACAGGAATAGCATTTTGTGCTCAACCCACAGATTTTCCAACAGCCCATACTCCAGGATTTACATTATGTTCAACTAAAGGGAAAGAAAGGGAGGGCTCCATATTCATGAAAACAGAGGCTCAGTATATCCCTCCCCAAAACGGGTGAAGGAGATTCTGGCACGATCAGAAACTCGCGTGAAAATAGCATAGAGTCCCAGTCATAACTTACAGAAATAATACCTTTTGGCTCATCCAGACAGTCCCATTACGGAAACGGTTCGGGAAGAAAGTGGGCCAGGGGCTTCAATAAGCACGGAGTAAGTTGCCCCAGTGTCTAAAAGGAGGTCAATGGGTTGGCGCCCCACAGTTATTAATACCTCGGGTTCCTCAGGTGTAATTAGGATGGAAGCTTGTGTGGGGACCTCGGGGCACCTTCAGTCTTGATTGTCTTGAGAGTCTGACCCCTGAGACCTACGCCTCTGGGGGCAGTCTCTCTCCCATTGTGGTCCTTTGCAGACCAGACATTTTGCTGGGGCGGCTTAGATGCCTGAGGGCAATCCCGCTTGAGGTGCCCCTCCTTTCCACAGTAATAGCAAGCCCATCCCTTTTCACCTGGGTCCCTCTGGGCATTTTTCACAGGCTGTTTAAGAATGGTTTTCATAGCCATTGCAAAGGCTTCCACCTGTTCCTTTGTATTTCTCTGCCTTTCTTTCTTTTCCTCATATTTCCTACCATAATAGACTGTCTGAGCCAGTTGTAACAGATTATCTAAAGACTGATTTTGTCCATACGCCCATTTTAATAGCTTACGGCGGATATCTGGAGCCGACTGAGTGAGAAATCTATCCTTTAAGATCACTTTTCCCTTGTTTTCTTCAGAACCGGGTATACTTAAAGGAGAAGGCAATGGCAACCCACTCCAGTACTCTTGCCTGGAAAATCCCATGGACAAAGGAGCCTGGTAGGCTGCAGTCCATGGGGTCGCGAAGAGTTGGACACGACTGAGCGACTTCACTTTCACTTTCATGATTTGGAGAAGGAAATGGCAACCCACTCCAGTGTTCTTGCCTGGAGAATCCTGGGGACGGCAGAGCCTGGTGGGCTGCCGTCTATGGGGTCGCACAGAGTCAGACACGACTGAAGCGACTTAGCAGCAGCATTATACTTAAGAGACCCTCCAACTGGCCACCATTCTCCGTCCTCCAGTGGGTACTGTGGCCATGCAGTATCACATAGGAAGACCAGGTGTGTCTTCTTTAAGCCATGGGGATCAAATCTAACCCCCAGTTTTTCAGGATACAGTTCAAAGGAGTGAGGCTGGAATTGTTACTCCCATCTGTAAGAGAGAAAAAAAGTGACCAGAGCCATCTTTCTACCAGAGGCGACCCTCCCTACTTTAGATGGGGGTGTATACAGACTTTACACCAAAGCTTTTCCTTCCTGGTTGGACTTAGTCTGTCCCTTACTGATGCAGGCATCATACTCGTCCCTCCTGGTTCTACCACCGAGACTGGGTGGTGATACACCAGGGGTAGATCTGATGGCAGCCCTGACTGACGTCCAGCTCTTCACCATTAAAGCCTTGCTTGCCTCTGATCCCACCTGGGGTGCAATCAGAGTAACCTTCCGGAATGCCTCCCAGGCTAAACTGCTGGGGGAAGCATTAGTCACCTGAGTGCCTGTGCACGACCCTGAGTATATTCCTGACCACAATAAGACCGATACGAACACAAAACTGAGATGTTTCTTCCAAGCATCACCACATCAGTGTAAGAGCCTCCTCTGGTCCACTAAGAGCCAGCCTTACCAAAGGAAAAAAAAAAACATTGCAGTCCCAATCTGAGTAACCTTTAACCTCAGCGATGCTCTTGGAGCTAGAGCTCCATTTAGCTTTCAAACTTTCGATTCCTAGCGAGGCTAGGTGCTTCCTGACTACCAATCCAAGTTTGGGACCTAAGCCACAGTACACAGTAATGGCATAGATCACAAGTCCCTTGAAAGTCTATGATCTGATAGATTAGGTTAGTACTTCTAATCCCCAAGGAGTTATGAAATGGTCAAAGAGACTGAAAAGTTTGACTGAGAAAGGAGAGTTTGGTCCACACGCTTTGCCGATTTCTGGTCAGTGCCCAAAGGAGATGCTGGGTGCCTTTTGGCATTGGCAGGTAAACCCCCGACAGGTTTCTGCCATAAGCCATATGAGGTCACCACAGAACCGCAGAGCAGGGCTCTTCACTTGCTTCGCTCAGGGCATTTGATTCATTCACATAAGCACACCGAAGAGTTAGTAAAGTACAGCAGAAAACGTGTTCGCTAGGAGAACAAAGAACTAAAGCTCCAAGCATCCTTACCTTGTCCTGAAGGATCCCGGATGAGCCCCCAAGATGAAAGGTTATTGTTGAATGAAAAGACACAGGGATTGTTGGCCTCTGGAGGAGAAGAATTCAATTCGGGGCCAGAGACAAGGCTTGATTGCTCAGAATTTTTGTGTAATAGAGTTTTATTAAAGTATAAAGGAGATAGAGAAAGCTTGTGACATAGGCATCAGAAGAGGGCAGAAAGAGTACCCCCATGCTAGTCTTTAGCTGGATGTTATATAGTCACTGCTGCTGCTGCTGCTAAGTCACTTCAGTTGTGTCTGACTCTGTGCGACCCCAGTCTGTTAATGAAAGAAAGGGATGTCTAAAAACTCAGAATGGCACCAGGCCCTTCATCCATAAGATGCATTTTGGGATAATCTTGTCACCAGATGATTCATCCCAGGCCATAAAATGATTGACTTGAATCTTGTAGAAGGGAAGATTACCATACAAATAATTTCATTTACATAGATTAGGGGAACAATATCTGAGTATAACATACTGGTTTGTCAAGTAGGTTCTGAGCCATTAGGCACAACCGACTTGAAGACAGAGTCTGGGGTAAATGCATAGTACATTGACATAGCTTAAGACAAACATTTCCATAAGAAAAATGCATTGGTTAAGTCAAGGTTTGAGAATAGTTAACTTCAGGTGAAACCAGGTGTCATTATGGCAACACAGTATTTTATGAGAAACCTCCTTTTAAATTTGTATAGAGAAGGAAAAAAAAAATATCGCTAGTTTGTTTCCTCCTGCCGCTTAAGAGAGATAAAAATGTCTGACACTTGCAGCCTACTTCCTCAATTTGGAGACCCCTGGCCTTCCTGCCTGTTACCCTCTCACCATGAAGTGATGGGACCAGATGCCATGATCTTAGTTTTCTGAATGTTGAGGTTTAAATAGAATATTACTCAGCCATAAAAAAGAATGAAATAATCCTACTTCCAGAAACATTATCATACTAAATGCAGTTTGTCAGACAGAGCAAGATAAATATATCATTTATATGTAGAATCTAAAACAATTGTATCAAAATGAACATATTTTACAAAGCAGAAATAGACCCACAGACAAAGAAATGGAAACTTATGGTAACCAAAGAGGAAGAAAGGGGGAGGGATTATTTAGGAATTAGGGCTTAACAGATACACACTAGTGTGTGTGTGTGTGTGTGTGTGTGTGTGTGTATATATATATATATATATATATATATATAATAGATAAACAATAAGGACTTACTGTATAGCACAGGGAACTATATTCAGTATCTTGTAATGACTTTTAATGAAAAATAATGTGAAATATATGTGTATACTGAATCATTTTGCTGTATACTTGAAACTATATTTCAATAAAAATAGAAGTTAAAACAAATAGCCTAGAATAAAGTTCATGCCAAAGAAATATTTTGGGATGGCAAATTTTGCTCCCCTACATTGCTGTGACTAATTGAAGGGCACTTCTATTGGCATATTAGAGGTAGAGATGTGGGATGCTGCTAAAAGCTCTCGAATACACAATACAGATTTGTGTACTGGAATAAAGTATCAATAGTGACAAGGTTGGAAAAGTTTCTACAGACAAAATCAAGCTGGAGTCCATATGATATATTAGAAGGAAATTTCATTAGGGCTTTTCCCTTCTCCAGATAAATGTAAAATAATTTTATCATGTACTAGCTTTCTTAAGTATCTATTTTTACTTATTCTCATATTTCATATAATAGTGTATTAGAAATAAAAATGTTTGCTTTTAAAGTTAGAGTAGAAGCAGAACCTAGAATATCCTTCTTTCAAGGACTTATTCTGGAAACATACATTATTGCATTTGTCTATGATCTTACCAGAGAGACTGCTGGACAGACTCCTTATAGACTCATGCCTTGGAAGGATTAACAGTTTTTGTCCTTGGGAAAGGCAAATATTTTTATTTACTTTGAATGAACTTAATAGCTTACATTTAACAAGCTACTGGAAATAATATATCTGTATTAATAAGAACAATTCTTGTAAACTTACAAACTGCAGGGATTTTAGAGCACAAGAAGAAGAAATCTGTCACTACTTACACCTTTCCCTCTCTATCTGCTGTGAATCAATGGGGCTGGATACCATTATCTTATTATTATTATTATTTTAATATATAGTTCTAAGCCAGCTTTTTCACTCCCTTCCTTCATCACACTCATCAAGAGGATCTCAACCATCATCAAGAGGTTCTTAGTTCCTTTTCAGTTTCTGCCATTAGACTGGTGATATTCACACATCTGAGGTCATTGATGTTTCTTCCACCTATCTTGATTCCAACTTGTCACTCATCCAGCCTGGCATTTCTCATGATGTGCTCAGCATATAGATTAAATAAACAGGGTGATAGCAGACAGCCCTGATGTACTCCTTTCTCAATCTTGAGCAAATCAGTTTTTCCATACAGGGATTTAACTGTTGCTTTTTGACCAACATACGGGTTTCTCCAGTGACAGGTAAGATAGTCTGAAATTCCCATCTCTTTAGGAGTTTTTCACAGTGTATTACAATCCACACAGTCAAAGGCTTGGGCATAGTCGATGAAATAGAGGTAAATGTTTTCTGGAATTCTCTAGCTTTCTCTATAATCCTGAAAATGTTGGCAATTTGATCTCTGGTTCCTCTTCCTTTTCTAAATCCAGCTTGGACATCTGGTAGCTCTTGGCTCGCATAATGCTGAAGCTGAGCATGCAAGATTTTAATCATGATCTTACTAACATGGGAAATGAGTGCAGTTGTCCGATGGTTACCACATTCTTTAATGCTACTCTTCTTGGGAGTTGAGATGAGGATTGACTTTTTCTAGTCCTGTGGCCAGTGCTAAGCCTTCCAGATTTGCTGAGGTATTGAATGAAACACCGTGATGGTATCATCCTTTAAGGTTTTGGAATAGTTCTATTGGAATTCCATCACATCCACTTGCTGTATTAACAGCATTTCTAAGGCCTACTTGACTTTGCTCTCCAGAATGTCTGTCTCTGGGTGGCTATATATTTTGGATTTATAGATTTATTCAATTATGTGAGTTTAAGAAATGATTCAGTTCAGTTCAGTTCAATCGCTCAGTCACGTCCAAGTCTTTGCGACCCTATGAATCGCAGCACACCAAGCCTCCCTGTCCATCAACATCTCCCGGAGTTCACCCAAACTAACGTCCATCGAGTCGGTGATGCCATCCATCCATCTCATCCTCTGTTGTTCCCGTTTCCTCCTGCCCCCAATCCCTCCCAGCATCAGAGTCTTTTCCAATGAGACGACTCTTCGCATGAGGTGGCCAAAGTACTAGAGTTTCAGCTTTAGCATCATTCCTTCCAAAGAACACCCAGGGCTGATTGCCTTTAGAATGGACTGGTTGGATCTCCTTGCAGTCCAAGGGACTCCCAAGAGTCTTCTCCAACACCACAGTTCAAAAGCATCAATTCATCGGCACTCAGCTTTCTTCACAGTGCACATCTCACATCCATACATGAGCACTAGAAAAACCATAGCCTTGACTAGACAGACCTTTGTTGGCAAAGGAATGTCTCTGCTTTTGAATATTGTATCTAGGTTGGTCATAACCTTTCTTCCAAGGAGTAAGCGTCTTTTAATTTCATGGCTTCAGTCACCATCTGCAGTGATTTTGGAGTCCCCCAAAATAAAATCTGACACTGTTTCCACTGTTTCCCTATCTATTTGCCATGAAGTGATGGGACCAGATGCCATGATCTTCTTTTTCTGAATGTTGAGCTTTAAGCCAACTTTTTCACTCTCCTCTTTCACTTTCATCAAGAGGCTTTTGAGTTCCTCTTCACTTTCTGCCATAAGGGTGGTGTCATCTGCATATCGGAGGTTATTGTAACGCTGAAGAAGGTGAAGTTGAATGGTTCTAAGAAGACCTACAAGACCTTTTAGAACTAACACCCCAAAAAGGTCCTTTTCATTATAAGGGACTGGAATGCAAAAGTAGGAAGTCTAGAAACACCTGGAGTAACAGGCAAATTTGGCCTTCAGGTATGGAATGAAGCAGGGCAAAGGCTAATAGAGTTTTGCCAAGAGGATGCACTGGTCATAGCAAACACCCTCTTCCAACAAAAAACGAAAAGACTCTACACATGGACATCACCAGATGGTCAACACCAAAATCAGATTGATGATACTCTTTGCAGCCAAAGACGCAGAAGCTTTATACAGTCAGCAAAAACGAGAGCTGACTGTGGCTCAGATCATGAACTCCTTATTGTCAAATTCAGACTTAAATTGAAGAAAGTAGGGAAAACCACTAGACCATTCAGGTATGACCTACAACAAATCCCTTATGATTATACAGTAGAAGTGAGAACCAGATTTAAGGGACTAGATCTGATAGAGTGCCGGATGAACTATAGACTGAGGTTCGTGACATGGTACAGGAGACAGGGATCAAGACCATCCCCATGGAAAAGAAATGCAAGAAAGCAAAATGGCTGTCTGAGGAGGCCTTACAAATATCTGTGAAAAGCAGAGAAGTGAAAAGCAAAGGAGAAAAGGAAAGATAGAAGCATTTGAATGCAGAGTTTCAAAGAATAGCAAGAAGAGATAAGAAAGCCTTCCTTAGTGACCAATGCAAAGAAATAGAGGAAAACAACAGAAGTGGAAAGACTAGAGATCTCTTCAAGAAAATTAGAGATACCAAGGGAACATTGCATGCAAAGATGGGCTCGATAAAGGACAGAAAAGGTATGGACCTAACAGAAGCAGATGATATTAAAAAGAGGTGGCAAGAATATACAGAAGAAATGTACACAAAAGATCTTCACGACCAAGATAATCTTGATGGTGTGATCACTGACCTAGAGCCAGACATCCTGGAATGTGAAGTCAAGTGGTCCTTAGAAAGCATCACTACAAACAAAGCTAGTGAAGATGATGGAATTGCAGTTGAGCTATTTCAAATCCTGAAAGATGATGCTGTGAAAGTGCTGCACTCAATATGCCAGGAAATTTGGAAAACTCAACAGTGGCCACAGGTCTGGAAAAGGTCAGTTTTCATTCCAATCCCAAAGAAAGGCAATGCAAAAGAAAGCTCAAATTACCGCACAATTGCACTCGTCTCACATGTTAGTAAAGTAATGCTCAAAATTCTCCAAGCCAGTCTTCAGCAATATGTGAACCATGAACTTCCAGATGTTCAAGCTGGTTTTAGAAGTAATGATTGAGGCACTTTAAATTACTTATCATGACAGAAATTTGTCAATCATGTGACCCTGGATGTCATGGCACAGTTTGGTCCAAAAGCCTGTCTGGAGCCTGAGACCGTGCATTAGTTTAATAATTTTTTGCTTTCTGTCATACTCTCTGGATCTAGGGTGACCCAGGACAGTCATACTTCTTGAACTCTTTGCAGGTGCAAAATTAAACTTCTTCTTCAGTCAGTTAATCAGTCAATAATCAGATCAAGGCCATGCCTGTATTCTGGGTAGAATAAGTTGTCAATATTTAATGCATAAAATGTATTTTGGTGAAATACCCTATACCATGTGATTTTACCTTTACTACCATGCTTGTAGACACAATGTCCTCCAAGTTCTGACTCTAACCCACAATTGTGTGTTTACATTAGTTTCCTCAACAATATGAACTATATGCCTGTAAGCTGAAATGTGAAGTATAATACCCAATATAATAATAAATTAGCCCTACTGCAAGTTCAGTTCATGATTATTCATGAGAAGCTTACTTTTTTTTTTTTTTTTGCTTCTAAATTTTTATTTTCTGTATTTTTCTTGGGGTGAGGAATGAGATCCATAACTCAGCAAAGGCTTAGAGTTTTTTGTTTTTTTTTTTTACAAACTATCTGAAGAAGACAGCTGTATCTAGCTATGAAACATCAAGCAAGTGACCTAGGACTTATTGTTATGGTTGATTTCTGTATAACTAAGGCAAAGACTTTTTCTTGTCCCTTTCTTTACTCATCAATATACCAAAACTAAAACTTCTAAAAGTAGGAGAAGAAGCAGAGAAGGTAAGCTTTTGTTACACAAATGAATACCAGCAAGTTTCCTGGTGATACATTATTAATCAACTTCTCTTGCTGATAGTACTGGATCAGTTTGTTGATATTCATCATGCCTGTTGGCAAATAAATAAGTAAACAAATGAAGGGAGATTGAATTACTTAAACACTCATAATCATTTTTGTTTATGTTTCTTGCTTGGAAATTTTGGTAAAGTACATGGCTGTTTGAGTAATTTTGGTACAAGAAACATCTATGGAGGATGGTTTAACATGTTTGTTTCTGCAGAGCCCAAGAGCAAATAACATGTGCATCATCAAGTTTCTAATAACTCTTATAAATGATCTCCAACTATGAGTACACATCCAGGAATGATGTATAATTTATACCCTGACACAGAAAGAAAAAAATGAAATAAATATGACCTGCTGAGAATTACTCATCATTAACTATCTAGACCTCTAATAGTTGTTATTGCCCAGCTTGGTCAGGAAAGTCTTCATTTAGCATGTGCTTTGAGACTATAAACATTTTATCCTGCTAATGATAACAAAAAATCTACTTTGAGTTTTCCATATCTTTCCACATCGTTTTCCTTGTAGTATTTCCAAAACATGAATAGACATGCTTTGAGTGCAGATATACTCTTTATTGCCAAGAGGCTTAGTTCTATTAAATTGCCTCTGGCACAGGACTGGCTACATAATTTTTCAGATTCAGTAGCAAATGACATTGAGAGACCCCCTTGTTCAAAAATTATTAAGAATTTTAAGATGGGTGCAGCAGAGCATTAAGCCAAGCTTGTAATCCTCTGTGACAGCATAGGTTGCACAAACATAAAATGTGTCCACAAAGCTGGCATACCTAATAAAATGCATGCCCATGGTTGTAAATGAAATCCATTAAAAGCCATTTTGCACAAGGGAAACCCTATATATACACCATTTAAAAATTATAATGTTCTTCATATTACTTTATATTGCTTCTGAGGTATTTCTGTTTGTGTGTTGAAGCATATTTGAAAAGTCCAATTCATGTCTTTTTTTTTTTTTTTTTGTAATTTTACCGAGACATTGTTGAAGTAAACTATTAATAAATTGCACATATTTAAAGGGTAAAACTTGGACATTTTCAATATAAGCATCAACTAAAAAACATGGCCATAATACATGTTTTGATCATCCTCAAAAGTTTCCTTCTGCCTTTTTGTAATTCATTCTTCCTTTTGTCCACCTTGTCACCTGGAAGCACTGAAGGACATTTTGTCACTATAGACTAGTCTAAATTATGTGAAAGCATAGATTATGCATATTTGACCTTTTTCACTCAGTTTAACGATTTCAAAATTCATTCATATTGCCATATTCATCAACATCCCATTCTTTTTTATTGCTGACAACTATTTCTTTGGACATTTTTTTTTTTTTTTTTATCATTCACGTGTTGGTAGAATCTTGAATTCTTTCTGGTGTTTGGCTTTTAAGTGAAAGATACTATTTTTTAATTTTCTTGGGCAAATGCCTAGAAGATGAGCAATTGGTTTACATGACAATTATATATTTAAATTCTTAAGAAAGTGCCGAATTGTTTCCTAAATTGCTTTTGTATAATTTTACATCCTATCCAGCAATGTATAAAAGTTCTAGTAGTTCCACATATTAGAAAGGACTTAATATAGTCAAAGAAAACCAACTCATGCAATACTTACTTCTCTTCTAATATTATA
Organism: Bubalus kerabau; assembly: GCF_029407905.1. Taxonomy (NCBI): domain Eukaryota; kingdom Metazoa; phylum Chordata; class Mammalia; order Artiodactyla; family Bovidae; genus Bubalus; species Bubalus kerabau. The sequence continues at coordinate 1,556,468 of NC_073635.1, read as the reverse complement.
TTAGCTTTATTTAGAGGGAATTTCTTTTATAATTCTGATTATTTGTTTATTTCCCAACTTCCATTATGAAAAACTTGAAACAGCAAAGTTGAAAAAATTGTACACTCCACCTAGATTTAACAATTACTATATTACTATACTTGTTTTTATCACATATCTATACACTTATCCTTCTCTCTATCCAAAAACTACCTAAAATTGAAGGGTAAAGGAATATACTTAAATTTAAAGGGCTTCACAGGTGGCTCAGTGGTTTGCCAATACAAGAGATATGGGTGGTGGATATCTCTGGAGAAAAAAATGGCAACACACTCCAGTATTCTTGTATGGAAAAATCCCATGGACAGAGGAGCTTGGAAGACTACAATGTATGGGGTCACAAGAGTTGGACATGACAGTGACTAAACAACAAGAACAACAGCAACAAAAAGTAATATACATGTATATTGGAGAATAATGGGTTTCAGGCAAGATTATCACCTCATAAAAATTATATTTTCTTCTTAGAAGTTTTGCTTACATCTGATACTTTTGTTTGCCTAAAAAGTTAAAAAGAATTTATAGATCATGTAGTTCTCAGCCTTGTCATTTCCTTCATTATACAAATGATGTGACTATGGCCAAATTAACGATTTTGCCAAGGTATTGAGAAGGTTAAGAAGTTAATGGGTCATTCCCAAGATTGTGGAGAAATAGGACGGGGAGACCACTTTCTCTTCTACAAATTCATCAAAAGATCGTTTGAAAGTTGAGCAACTTCCACAAAACAACTTCTGAACTCTGGCAGAGGACACCAGGCATCCAGAAAGTCAGCAATCTCTTCAAAAGGAGGTCGGACAAAATACAAAAGGCAAAAATATAGACAAAAGATTTAGGGACCAAGACCTGTCCTGGGGAGGGAGTCATGAAGGAGAGGTTTCCACACAATAGAAACCCTCTTACAGGTATGTCTGTGGTGAGTTTTGGAATTTCAGAGGGCAACATAATCAGGAAGGGGAAAGAAAAAAAAAACTAACTGTAGCTACAAGTTGAGACAGAGAAGTGGCCAGACACTCATGTCCACCACCAGTGATTCGGGGCTAGGCAGGGAGGTATGGGCTACCTCATAGGTCCCTTAGGGTAGGGACAGGGCCTGAATGCCCTGAGGACAATCTGAGGGAGCTAATGTAGGACAGCAACCCAATCCACGGGATCATCAGAGAGAGAGAGAAAAGAGACCTTTACCACAAAAGGCTCTAACATTGCACGGTGAACTCTGCAACACTCACAGACCATAGGATTAAGAGAATAGCAAAGAAGAGCAAGTTGGCTGTCATATAGTCATATAGGGATCTCCCTCCACAGAGGCGGAAAAGCAGAGAGCCAGAGCTGGAAGGCAAGGGGCTGCTGCAATCTTGGCCCCAGAGACGGCATCTTCCACCAAACTGTGAGCAGGCTCCCAGTTGCTCACCACGTCTTCCTGGGATCCTGGACAGTTGATATCTGCCATAAGTATCACAGCCTGAGATCAGATCCCCAGAGGAGACACACAGCACACCTGGGACTGTGCTCTCATGACATACCTGGGAAACTGAGCGGCTGGAACCAGGGAGGTGAATTAGATGCATGGCCCACATAGGACAGTACACTCACCAAGCTCCTGATCACCTGAGCTTCTCAGACCTGGGAAGGGCAAAAAATGCACAGCCCATCCAGGTCTGTGCCCTTGTAGAGTACCCAAGAACCTGAGCTGTTTAGACCTGGGAAGTGCATGAAATGCAGGACTTACTTGGGACAGTACTCTTGCAGAGCAACTAAGAGCCTGAGCAGTGTAGACCCAGGAAGCACATGCCAACTTGGGCTCTGACAAACCCAGTGTGGCCCATATACTGCAAGCACTCCCCACACATGCCAGTGATATTAGTTTGCATTGTCCCTCCTTCCCCACAACACACTGAATGAGTGAGCCTAAATTAGTGATCACCTTTGCCTCCTTATGTAAGGCAGAAATTAGACACTGAAGAGACTTGCAAACAGAGGAAGCCAAATAAACAAATAAGAGGGAACTGCTCCCGAAGTTACAGGTGCAACAGATTAAAACCCTGAAGTTAATACTGACTGCATCTGAAGTGCACTTATAGAACTTGAAAACAAGCAAAAGCTGGAACAAGGGACTATCTGACACTGAACTGATCCCACACTGCCCACAACAGCTCCAGAGAAATTCCTAGATATGTTTTTACTATTTTCATTTTTAAATTTTTTTAAATTTACTTCTTTATTACTCCTTTAACTTTCATTTTTAGAGACTAGTATTACCTTTCAAAAAATGTCATTAAAAAATTCCATATATATATTTACATATATATATTCCATATATATATATGTGATTTATTTTGTTTTTCATTTTTTATAGTGTATTTTTGAGAATCTAACCTCTATGCTAGGTTTTTAATCTTTGCTTTTTGGTATTTATTATTAATTTCACACCTCTAAGAATCTAATCTTCAGTATCCATTTTCATTTAGGGATTTGATTCAGTTCAGTTCAGTTCAGTCGTTCAGTTGTGTCTGACTTTTTACTGGCTTGATTACTCTATCCTCTTTTGACTTTCCCTTTTCTCCTACTGGTCACCTCTATCTACCTCCTCCTTCTTCTCTTCTTTATACAACTTTGTGAATCTCTATGGGTGTCCCTCACTGTGGAGAGTTGTTTCACCAATAACTTAGGGATTTTATATTCTATGCTGCATGGATGGAGAAGTCTTGGGGATACTGTAAGAGAAGGACCAAAACTCAGAGGCAGGAAGCTTAATTCTAAAACTTTAGAACATCAGAGAACTCCTGAATCCAGGGAACATTAATAGACAATAGCTCCCCCCGCCAAATTCTCCGTACCTACACTGAAACCAAGCTTCACCCAAGAGTCAAATTCCACCACACTAATTCTGCAGGAAAGCAAGAACACAAACCTGAGTATTGAAAGATGGGCTGCCCAAAGCCATGCCAAACCCACAGACACCCCAAAACTCACTACTGGATATTTCATTGCACTCCAGAGAGATGAGATCCAGTTCCACCCACCAGAACAGAGGTGCAAACTCCCCCAATCAGGAAACCTTGACAAGTCACTGGTCAAACCCCACCCACAGGGAGCAGTCCACAATTAAGAAGAACCATGAACTTCCAGCTTGCAGAAAGGGCATCCCAAACACAGCAATCTAGACAAAATGAAAAGGCAGAGATGTATCCACCCGGTGAAGGAATGTCATAGAAACCTACAAAACCAAACGAAAGAGGAGGAGATAAGGAGTCTACTTGAAAAAAGAATTCAGAATAATGATAGTGAAGATGATCCAAAATCTTGAAAACAAAATGGAGTTACAGAAAAATAGACTACAGACAGAGATTGGGAAAATGCAAGAAGTATTTTACAAGGACCTAGAAGAAATAAACTGTGGAAAATTATGAAAGAGATGAGAATACTAGACCACCTGACCTGCCACTTGATAAACCTATATGCAGGTCAGGAAGCAACAGTTAGAACTGGACATGGAACAACAGACTAGTTCCAAATAGGAAAAGGAGTACGGCAAGGCTGTATATTGTCACCCTGCTTATTTAATTTATATGCCGAGTACATTATGAGAAACATTGGGCTGGGAGAAGCACAGGCTGGAACCAAGATGGCGGGGAGAAATATCAATAACCTTAGATATGCAGATGACACCACCCTTATGGCAGAAAGTGAAGAGGAAGTAAAATGACTCTTGATGAGAGTGAAAGAGGAGAGTGAAAAGGTTTGCTTAAAGCTCAACATTCAGAAAACGAAGATCATGGCATCTGGTCCCATCACTTCATGACAAATAGATGGGGAAATAGTGGAAACAGTGTCAGACTTTATTTTTTGGGGGGCTCCAAAATCACTGCAGATGGTGACTGCAGCCATGAAATTAAAAGACACTTACTCCTTGGAAGGAAAGTTATGACCAACTTAGATAGCATATTCAAAAGCAGAGACATTACTTTGCCAACAAAGGTCCGTCTAGTCAAGGCTATGGTTTTTTCAGTGGTCATGTATGGATGTGAGAGTTGGACTGTGAAGAAGGCTGAGCACCGAAGAATGTATGCTTTTGAACTGTGGTGTTGGAGAAGACTCTTGGGAATCCCTTGGACTTCAAGGAGATCCAACTAGTCCATTTTAAAGGAGACCAACCCTGGGATTTCTTTGGAAGGAATGATGCTGAAGCTGAAACTCCAGTACTTTGGCCACCTCATGCGAAGAGTTGATTCATTGGAAAATACTCTGATGCTGGGAGGGATTGGGGGCAGGAGGAGAAGGGGATGACAGAGGATGAGATGGCTGGATGGTATCACCGACTTGATGGATGTGAGTTTGAGTGAACTCCGGGAGTTAGTGATGGACGGGGTGGCCTGGCGTACTGCGATTCATGGGGTCACAAGGAGTCGGACAGGACTGAGCGACTGAACTGAACTGAACTGAACTGAGAAGAAATAAAGATGAGTCAATCAATAATAAACAATGCAATAATTGAGATTAAAATCACTCTGGAGAGAACCAACAGTAGAATAACTGAGTCAGAAGAGAGGATAAGTGAGGTGGAAGATAGGTTGGTGCAAATAAATGAAGTAGAGAGGAAAAAAGAAAACAGAAAAGAATTTTTTTTAAAAAATGAGGACAACCTCAAAGACCTCTGGGACAATGTCAGATGCCCCAGCATTTGAGTCATGGCTCTCTCAGGAGAAAAAGACGAAAGAAAGGGCATGAGAAAATACTTGAGGAGACAACAGTAGAAAATTTCCCTAAAACGGGGAAGGAAATAGCCACCCAAATTATATAAACCCAGAGAGTCCCAAACAGGATAAACCCAAGATGAAACACCCCAAGACACATATTAATCAAACTAACAAAGGTCAAACACAAAGAGCAAATATTAAAAGAAGCAAGAGAAAAACAACAAATAATACACAAGGGGAGCCCAATAAGAATAACAGTTTATCTTTCAATAGAAACTCTTTATGCCAGAAAGGAAGGGCAGGACATACTTAAAGTGATGAAAGAGAAAAACCCACAACCAAGATTACTCTACCCAGCAAGGATTTCATTCAGATATAAAGGAGAAATTAAAAGCTTTACAGACAAGCAAAAGCTGAGAGAATTCAGCACCACCAAACCAGCTCTTCAAAAAATGCTAAAGTATCTTCTCTAGACAGGAAACATAAAAAAGGTTTATAAAAGTGAACCCAGAACAACAAACTGAAAGCTAACAGGATCATACTTATCAATAATTCAGTTCAGTTCAGTTCAGTTGCTCAGTTGTGTCTGACTCTTTGTGACCCCATGAGCTGCAGCACGCCAGGCCTCCCTGTCCATCACCAACTCCCGGATCCTATCCAAACTCATGTCCATTGAGTTGGTGATGCCATTCAACAATCTCATCCTCAGTCATCCTGTTTTCCTCCTGCCCTCCATCTTTCCTAGCATCAGGGTCTTTTCAAATGAGTCAACTATTTGCAAAGTGGCCAAAGTATTGGAGTTTCATCTTCAAACATCAACATCAGTCCTTCCAATGAACACCCAGGACTGATCTCCTGTAGGATGGACTTGTTGGATCTCCTTGCAGTTCAGGGGACTCTCAAGAGTCTTCTCCAACACCACAGTTCAAAAGCATCAATTCCTCAGCACTCAGCTTTCTTTATAGTCCAACTCTCACATCCATACATGACTACTGGAAAAACCATAGCCTTGATTAGATGGGCCTTTGTTGGCAGAGTAATTTCTCTGCTTTTTAAAATGGGATAAATCCAAGAAAAAGATATAACAATCATAAATACATATGCACCCAACATAGAAGCACCTCAATACATAAGGCAAATGCTAGCAAGTATGAAAGAGGAAATTAAGAGTAGCAGAATAATAGTGTGGGACTTTAATACCCCACTCACACCTGTGGATAGATCAACCAAACAGAAAATTAGCAAAGAAACACAAACTTTAAATGATAGAGTGGACTAGTTAGACCTAATTGATATCTATAGAGCATTTCACTCAATAACAATGAATTTCATATTTTTCTCAAGTGTGCATGGAATATTCTCCAGGATAGACAGCATTCTGGGTGATAAATCTAGCCTTGGTAAATTTTTTTAAAAATTAAAATCATTTCAAGCATCTTTTCCAATGACAATGTGGTAAGATTAGATGTCAACTACAGAAAAAAAGAAAAAAAAAAAAAACTCTTAAAAATACAAACATGTGGAGGCTAAACAATATGCTTTTGAGTAACCAACAGCTCACAGAAGAAATCAAAAAGGAAATCAATATACAGAGAAAAAAATGACCACACAATAGCCCCAAATCTCTGGGATTCAGTAAAAGCAGTGTTAAAAGGAATGCTCATAGTAGTACAAGCCTACCTCAGGAAACAAGAGAAACATCAAATAAACAACCTAACTTTACACATAAAATAATCAGAAAAAGAAGAAAAGAAGAAGCCCAAAGTTAGTAGAAGGAAAGAAATCATAAAAATCAGAGCAGAAATAACTGAAAAAGAAACAAAGGAGACTATAGCAAAAATCAACAACATTAAAAACTTCTTCTTTAAGAAATAAATTAAATAGACAAACCGTTAGCCAGACTCATGAAGACAAAAAGGGAGAAGCATCAAATCAATAAAAAGAAATGGAAATGGAGAAGACACAACAGACAGCAGAGAAATGCAAAGGATCATAAGAGACTACTATCAGCAACTATATGCCAATAAAAAGGACAACTTGGAAGAAAAGTTTAACCTTCCAAAACTGAACCAGGGAGAATTAGAAAATCTTAACAAAACCCATATAAAGCATGGAAATTGAAACTGCAATCAATAATCTTTCAGCAAACAAAAGCCCAGGACCAGGCGGATTTACAGGTGAATTCTACCAAAAATTTAGAGAAGCGCTAACACCTATCCTACTCAAACTGTGTCAGAAAATTGCAGAGGAAGATAAACTCCCAAACTTATTCTATGAGGCCACCATCAGCCTAATACCAAAACCAGACAAAGATACTACACAAAAGAAAACTACAGGCCAATATCACTGATGAAAAGCAAAGTGAAGTCGCTCAGTCATGTCAAGCTCTTTGCGACTCCATGGGCAGTAGCCTACCAGGTTCTTCCGCCCATGGGGTTTTCCAGGCAAGGGTACTGGAATAGGTTGCCATTTCCTTATCCAACCAATGATGAACATAGATGCAAAAATCCTCAACAGAAATTCTAGCAAACAGAATCCAGCAATATATTAAAAAGATCATCATGACCAAGTGGGCTTTATCTGACGGATGCAGGGATTCTTCAATATTCACAAATCAATCAATGTGGTACATGATATTAAAAAGTTGAAAGATAAAAACCATATAATTATCTCAATAGATGCAGAGAAAGTCTGTGACCAAATTCAACACTCATTTATGACAAAAACTCTCCAGAGAACAGGCATAGAAGGAAAATATTTCAACATAATAAAAGCCATATATGACAAATCCACAGCAAACATTACATTCAATGGCAAAAATAAAAGGAATCCAGATTGGAAAAGAAGTAAGACTCTTACTGTATACAGATGACATGATCCTCTATATAGAAAACTCTATAGACACCATCAGAAAATTACTAGAGCTAATCAATGTATACTGTTAATACTGCTCATGGGGTTCTCCAGACAAGAATACTGAAGTGGTTTACCATTCCTTTCTCCAGTGGACCACATTCTGTCAGACCTCTCCACCATGACAGGTCCATCTTGGATGGCCCACATGGCATGGCTTAGTTTCATTGAGTTAGACAATGCTGTGGTCTGTGTGATCAGACTGGCTAGTTTTATGTGATTATGGTTTCAGTGTTTCTGCCTTCTGATGTCCTCTCGCAACACCTACCATCTTACTTGGGTTACTCTTACCTTGGACATGGGGTATCTCTTCATGGCTGCTCCAGCAAAGTACAGCCACTGCTCCTTACCTTGGACGAGGTTGCCCCTCCTGACCTTGAGGTGGAGAAGCTCCTCTTGGCCCTCCTGCACCTGTGCAGCCACCACTACATGGATGTGGGATTGCTCCTCTTGGCCGCCACTCCTGACCTTGGACGTGGGGTAGCTCCTCTCAGCTGCTGCCCTTGACCTCGGATGTGTGGTAGCTCCCCTTGGCCTCTCCTGCACCTTCACAGCCTGACACTCTCGGTCACTGCCCCTGGCCTTGGACGTGAGGTAGCTCCTCTCGGCCGAGCTTCCTGCGCAGTCCATTGCAGCTGCCGTGCTTCCAATATGCTACTGGAGATAAGTGGAGAAATAACTCCAGAAAGAATGAAGGGATGGAGCCAAAGCAAAAACAATACTCAGTTGTGGATGTGACTGGTGATAAAGCAAGGTCCGATGCTGTAAAGAGCAATATTGCATAGGAACCTGGAATGTCAGGTCCATGAATCAAGGCAAATTGGAAGTGGTCAAACAGGAGATGGCAAGAGTGAACGTTGAAATTTTAGGAATCACCAAACTAAAATGGACTGGGATGGGTAAATCTCAGATGAATATTATATCTACTACTGCAGGCAGGAATCCCTCAGAAGAAATGGAGTAGCCATCATGGTCAACAAAATAGTCCAAAATGCAGTACTTGGATGCAATCTCAAGAATGACAGAATGATCTCTGTTCATTTCCAAGGCAAACTATTCAATATCACTGTAATCCAAGCCTATGCCCCAACCAGTAACACTGAAGAAGCTGAAGTTGAACTGTTCTACGAAGACCTCCAAGACCTTTTAGAACTAACACCCCAAAAGATGTCATTTTCATTATAGGGGACTGGAATGCAAAAGTAGGAAGTCAAGAAACACCTGGAGTAACAGGCAAATTTGGCCTTGTGGTACAGAATGAAGCAGGGCAAAGGCTAATAGAGTTTTGCCAAGAGAATGCACTGGTCATAGCAAACACCCTCTTCCAACAACACAAGAGAAAACTACACATGGACATCACCAGATGGTCAACACTGAAATCAGACTGAATATATTCTTTGCAACCAAAGATGGAGAAGCTGTATGCAGTTAGCAAAAACAAGACTGGGAGCTAATTGTGGCTCAGATCATGAACTCCTTATTGCCTAATTCAGACTTAAGTTTAAGAAAGTAGGGAAAAGCAGTAGACCATTCAGAGATGACCTACAGCAAATCCCTTATGATTATACAGTGGAAGTGAGAAATAGATTTAAGGGACTAGATCTGATAGACAGAGTGCCTGATGAACTATAGATGGAAGCTCATGACATTGTACAGGAGACAGGGATCAAGACCATCCCCGTGGAAAAGAAATGCAAAAAAGCAAAATGACTGTCTGGGGAAGCCTTATAAATAGCTGTGAAAAGAAGAGAAGTGAAAAGCAAAGGAGAAAAGGAAAGATAGAAGCATCTAAATGCAGAGTTCCAAAGAATAGGAAGGAGAAATAAGAAAGCCTTCCTCAGTGATTAATGCAAAGAAATAGAGGAAAACAACCGAATGGAAAAAACTAGACATCACTTCAAAAATTAGAAATACCAACGGAACATTTCATGCAAAGATGGGCTCAATAAACGACAGAAATAGTATGGATCTAACAGAAGCAGATGGTATTAAGAAAAGGTGGCAAGAATACACAGAATAACTGTACAAATAAAGATCTTCACGACCAATATAATCATGAAGGTGTGATCACTGACCTAGAGCCAGACATCCTGGAATGTGAAGTCAAGTGGTCCTTAGAAAGCATCACTACGAACAAAGCTAGTGGAGGTGATGGAATTGCAGTTGAGCTATTCCAAATCCTGAAAGATGATGCTGTGAAAGTGCTGCACTCGATATGCCAGCAAATTTGGAAAACTCAGCAGTAGCTACAGGACTGGAAAAGTTCAGTTTTCATTCCAATCCCAAAGAAAGACAATGCCAAAGAATGCTCAAACTACTGCACAATTGCACTCATCTCACACGCTATTAAAGTAATACTCAAAATTTTCCAAGCCAGGCTTCAGCAATACGTGAACTGTGAAATTCCAGATGTTCAAGCTGGTTTTAGAAGACAGAAGAACCAGAGATCAAATTGTCAATATTTGCAGGATCATCAAAAAATCAAGAGAGTTCCAGAAAAACATCTATTTCTGCTTTATTGACTATGCCAAAGCCTTTGACTCTGTGGATCACGATAAACTGTGGAAAATTATGAAAGATGGGAATACCAGACCACCTCACCTGTCTCTTGTGAAACCTATATGCAGGTCAGGAAGCAACAGTTAGAACTTGACATGGAACAACAGACTGGTTCCAAATAGGAAAAGGAGTACATTAAGGCTGTAGATTGTCACCCTGCTTATTTAACTTATATCCAGAGTACATCATATGAAAGGCTGGGCTGAAAGAAGCAGAAGCTGGAATCAAGATTGCCAGGAGAAATATTGATAACCTCAAATATGCAGATGGCCTACCCTTATGGCCGAAAATGAACAGAAACCAAAAAGCTTCTTGATGAAAGTGAAAGAGGAGAGTGAAAAAGTTGGCTTAAAGCTCAACATTTAGGAAACTAAGATCATGGCATCTGGTCCCATCACTTCATGGGAAATAGATGGGGAAACAGTGGCTGACTTTATTTTTCTGGGCTCCAAAATCACTGCTGATGGTGATTGTAGCCATGAAATTAAAAGATTCTTACTCCTTGGAAGGAAAGTTATGACCAACCTAGATAGCATATTCAAAAGCAGACACATTACTTTGCCAACAAGTTCTGTCTAGTCAAGGCTATGGTTTTTCCAGTGGTCATGTATGGATGTGAGAGTTGGACTGTAAAGAAAGCTGAGCACTGAAGAATTGATGCTTTTGAATTGTGGTGTTGGAGAAGACTCTTGAAAGTCTCTTGGACTGCAAGGAAATCCAACCAGTCCATCCTAAAGGATATCAGTCCTGGGTGTTCATTGGTAGGACTGATGCTGAGGCTGAAACTCCAATATTTTGGTTAACTCATGTGAAGTGTTGACTCATTGGAAAAGACTCTGATGCTTAGAGGGATTGGAGGCAGGAGGAGAAGGGGACGATAGAGGATGAGATGGCTGGATAGCATCACCGACTCAATGGACATGAGTTTGGGTAAACTCCAGATGTTGGTGATGGACAGGGAGGCCTGACGCCCTGTGATTCATGGGATCACAAAGAGTCGGACACGACTGAGCCACTGAACTGAACTGAACTGAATCAATGTATATAATAAAGATGCAGGATATAAAATTATTACCCAGAAATCCCTTGCATTCCTATACACTAAAAGTTTGAAAACAGAAGGAGTAATTAAGGAAACAATCCCCTGCACCATTACAATGAAAATAATAAAATACTTAGGGATAAATTTACCTTAAGGAACAAAATATCTACATAAAGAAAATGATAAAACAATGATGAAAGAAATAAAAAGTGACACCAATAGACAGAAATATACCATATTTTTAGATTAAAAGAATGAATATAGTGAAAATGAGTATATAACCCAAAATAATCTATAGATTCAGTGCCATGCTTATCAATTACCATTATTTTTCACAGAACTAGAACAAACCATCTCACAACTTGTATGGAAACACAAAAAAAAACCTTGAATAGCCAAAGCAGTCTTGAGCAAGAAAAATTGAACTGTAGGAATCAACCTTCCTGACTTCAGACTATACTACAAAGCTACTGTTATCAATACAGTATGGTACTGACACAAACAGAGAAATATAGATCAATGGAACATGCTAGAACACTTTGTAACACCATACACAAAAATAAACTAAAAAATGAATTAAAGATCTAAATGTAAGACTAGAAAATGAAGTGAAACTCCTTGAGGAAGATATAGGCAGAACACTCTCAGAAATAAATCACAGCAAGATCCTCTATGACCCACCTCTTAGAGTAATGGAAATAAAAAACAAAAATAAATAAATGGGACTTATTTAAACTTAAAAGCTTTTTCACAATGAAGGAAAGTATAAGCAAGATTAAAAGGCACCCTTTAGAATGGGAGAAAATAATGTAAAAAAAAAAAAAAAAACTGAGAAAGAATTAATTTCCAAAGTATACAAGCATCTCATGCAGCTCAATACCAGAAAAATAAAACCAATCAAAAAAATGGGCCAAAGATCTAACAGGCATTTCTCCAAGGAAGACATTAAGATAGATAATAAACACATGAAAAGATGCTCAACATCACTCATTATCAGAGAAATGCAAATCAAAACCACTATGAGGTAGCATCTCGTGCCAGTCAGAATGGCTGCCATCAAAAAATCTACAAACTATAAATGCTGGAGAGGGTGTGGAGAAAAGGTAACCCTCTTACACTATTGGTGGGAATACAAACTATTACAGCCACTATGGAGAACAGTGTGAAGATTCCTTAAAAAACTGGAAATAGAACTTACATATGACCCAACAATCCCACTTCTGGGCATACACACTAAGGAGACCAGAATTGAGAGACACATGTACACCGATGTTCATTGCAGCACTGTTTACAGTAGATAGGATATAGAAGCAACCTAGATGTCCATTGGTACACAAAAGAATAAGGAATTGTGGTATATATAAAAAATGGAGTATTACTCAGCTTATATAAAAATGAATGCACTTGTGTTAGTTCTAATGAGGTGGATGAAACTGGTGCCTATTATACAAAGTAAGCCAGAAAGAGAAACATCAATGTAGTATATTGACACATATATATGGGATTTAGAAAGACCATATTTACAACTCTATAAATGACAGCAAAAGAGACACAGATGTAAATAACAAATTTTGGATTCTGTGGGAGAAAGCGAGGTGGGATGATTTGAGAAAATAGCACTGAAACATGTGTATTACCATATGTAAAACAGATGACCAGTTCAATTCATGAAGTATGGCACTCAAAGCTGGTGCTCTGAGACAACCCAGAGGGATCGAGGGGGAAGGGATGTGGGAGGGATTTCAGGATGGGGGGAAACATGTACACCATGGCTGATTTATGTCAATGTATGGCAAAAACTATCACAATATTGTAAAGTATTTAGCCTCCAATTAAAAAAAAATAATTAATTATAAAAAAAGAAATTAAACAGATTTGGGGATTTCTAGATTAACTTCCTATGAACATATCTATATTTCTTTATAATACTAATGATTCATATTTTAAATAATTAAGTTTTACTAGTGAACTATAAAAATATTTTAGAGTCCACTTACAGAGATATAATTCTGTATTTTGATCATATATAAAATCACACACTTTTGAAAGTGAAAGGAATCTTGGTATCATATAGATTTTAATCCAGCCCTAGTGTCTATTTGAAATCTGATTCTAAATTGAGTGAATCAGTATTGTGAAATGTTTAAGGAAATTCAGTTATTTTCCCCCTAATTTTATGTATATATTTGGAGTGAAACATCAAGTATGTAAAGGATCCATATTTATTTTTCACCTTCTATCCCCTCTTTCCTTTCTTGGGATATTAATCTTTATGCTAGCAGCTCCATCAGGGAATTTTTCAGATGAAAGAAGAGGTAATGGAATTTAGAGAAGTCCAATTTTATTTGTTAATAAGAAGGAGGTTGAAAGTAATGGTTAAAATTGGATTTTTAAACTAGCAGTGTATATAATTTATTCCATCATGCCAGTTTCCCATTTGCCTTCTCTTTATTGCAGGTAATTGAGAATTAGTCATGTTTGTTATTTTTAGCACTCCATTTTTTGTCAGAAATGGAAACAAAATTACAAAAGGAGGTAAAGAAAAACTATCAAAAATATTAAAAAACCCAACATTTCTGATTCAGGAAACCTTGGAAAATAATTGTTAAGATGCTATTTGTTTTATCATCAATGCTTGATTCTGAGGAACTGAATTTTTAAAGCTTAGGGATAGCACATTTTACTTATTTTTTTTCTTCCTTAACCCTGAAATTCTGCCTATTAACACAAACTATGTTTTTCAGAAAGCAAAATATTCTAGATGTATTTAAAACTTTGATAATCAGTAAGTTAAGGTTAGTCTGGGAAAAATGAGAAAAAAAGAGACAGTTTTATATTCCAAAGTACCTTCAAAATGAATAGAGCTTCTAATGCTATTTCTTTGTAATGATTTAAATTCACATACAATGTGTTCACTTGAAGGGCATTTGAAGTTTGAGTTATAATGCATTAGTTATCCTTGAAAACCCAGGCAATTCATATACACAAATACAGAATTCCCTAAACATAATTTTTGTTCACATCTCATTTATATATGCTTGTGGGAATTATTCCTTTTAAAATGCAGATCATCAAATTGTTGACTAACAAAAGAAATCACCCTGTCATTTTATACTGAAAGATGTCAATGCAAAGTACTGTTTTATTTTATTTTTTTTTTTTCAAAACACAGGTTTGGCCTTTAATTTCAAATACTTAGTGATGCTAAGATTCATATTTCCATAATGAGAAGAAAAAAAAGTTCAATTTTAAGCTTCACTATGCCGGTTAACTTCCCAGGTGACCATAGTGGTAAAGAACCTGTCTGTCATTTCAGGAGATATAAGAATATTCTTGCCTGGAAATCCCAAGGACAGAGGAGCCTGGAAGGCTACAGTTTATGAGGACACAAACAGTGGAACACAACTGAAGTGACTTAGCATGATCACAATAAACTGTGGAAAATTCTGAAAGAGATGGGAATACCAGACCACCTGATCTGCCTCTTGAGAAATTTGTATGCAGGCCAGGAAGCAACAGTTAGAACTGGACACGGAACAACAGACTGGTTCCAAATAGGAAAAGGAGTACATCAAGGCTGTATATTTTCACCCTGCTTATTTAACTTATATGCAGAGTACATCATGAGAAACTCTGGACTGGAAGAAGCACAAGCTGGAATCAAGATTGCTGGGAGAAATATCAATAACCTCAGATATGCAGATGGCACCACCCTTATGGCAGAAAGTGAAGAGGAACTCAAAAGCCTCTTGATGAAAGTGAAAATGGAGAGTGAAAAAGGTGGCTTAAAGCTCAACATTCAGAAAACGAAGATCATGGCATCTTGTCCCATCACTTCATGGGAAATAGATGGGGAAACAGTGGAAATAGTGTCAGACTTTATTTTTGTGGGCTTCAAAATCACTGCAGATGGTGACTGCAGCCATGAAATTAAAAGACGCTTACTCCTTGGAAGGAAAGTTATGACCAACCTAGATAGCATATCCAAAAGCAGAGACATTACTTTGCCAACAAAGGTCCGTCTAGTCAAGGCTATGGTTTTTCCTGTGGTCATGTATGGATGTGAGAGTTGGACTGTGAAGAAGGCTGAGTGCTGAAGAATTGATGCTTTTGAACTGTGGTGTTGGAGAAGACTCTTGAGAGTCCCTTGGACTGCAAGGAGATCCAACCAGTCTATTCAGAAGGAAATCAGCCCTGGGATTTCTTTGGAAGGAATGATGCTAAAGCTGAAACTCCAATACTTTGGCCACCTCATGCCAAGAGTTGACTCATTGGAAAAGACTGTGATGCTGGGAGGGACTGGGGGCAGGAGGAGAAGGGGATGACAGAGGATGAGATGGCTGGATGGCATCACTGACTCGATGGACATGAGTCTGAGTGAACTCCGGGAGTTGGTGATGGACAGGGAGGCCTGGCGTGCTGCGATTCATGGGGTTGCAAAGAGTCGGACATGACTGAGCGACTGAACTGAACTGAACAAGCATGCAAGCCAGTTTTATTTATTATCCATATAATAAATATTTCCTATTTTAAAATAAGCTTCCAACATCCTAGAAAGTTTAACATGTCTACGAAATTGTTTACATAGTACCATAGAAATCAGAATCCCATTTAAAAAATTATATGCTTATGAAAAGGGCTTCCCTGGTGGTTCTGTCAGTAAACATTCTGCCTGCAATGCAGGAGAACATGGGTCGGGAAGATTCCCTGGAGAAGAGAATGACAACCCACTCCAGTATTCTTGCCTGGAGAATTCCTGGACAGAGGAAACTGACAGGGCTACAGTCCATGGAAATGAAAGTTGCTTAGTCATGTCCAACTCTTTGTAACCCCATGGACTATATAGTCCCTGGAATTCTTCAGGCCAGAATACTGGAGTGGGGTAGCTGTTCTCTTCTCCAAGGGATCTTTCCAACCCAGGGATCAAACCCAGGTCTTCCACATGGCAGGTGGACTCTTTACCAGCTGAGCCACCAGGGAAGCCCAAGAACACTGGAGTGGGTAGCCTATCCCTTCTCCAGTGGATCTTCCTGACTCAGGAATCAAATTGGTGTCTCCTGCATTTCAGGTGGATTCTTACCAGCTGAGGTACTGGGGAAGCCCATGGGACTGCAAAGAGTCCGACAGGCCTGAGTGACTGACACTTTTACTTTCATACTTAGAAAAATAATGGCAAAACTCTATGACCTAGTCTGTTCGCTTTTAAATGAATTAACCATATAATAATCCTGTATCATTATTATTGAAAATAGGTAGAAAGAAATTGTGAATAAATAAATTTAAAGAGCAATGTCTATTACTCACAGGCATCCACAAGAATTTAAAAATAATTTGGCAATATATTTAGGGGCACTAAATACCAACGTTTTGTTCATTCTACTTTTGAAGTTTTATCTTAAAGCCAAAAGGATTTTTTTTAAACTTCCTAATTTTTTTTTTTATCATAGTTACTTAAATCCTTTAGAAGGCATACAAATTTGTAAGAATTCAACTGGAAACTTATTCATTTAAATAGGAAACATGGAAAATAATCTGATCATATCAATGATTTTTAAATGTTCAAATTTATGATTAATGATTGTAAAAAGTTAATGTGTATAAATTTGATGAAGAAATTTACAAGGGTTATGGATGCCAAGGAATAAGATTTGGAGGAGCTAAGTGGTATATATCATAAATGAATTATAATTGAGCAGAGGGAAGAAGTTTTAAATTCAGAGATACTTTACTTGCCTATGAAGATATCAACATAAATTAATTTCCCTTATTTAATTCATGACTTTTATTTCAACCTAATTCTCAGCCTCAGCTTTCCCTACTACTTCACTGTGTGACTCAATAATATTCCCACAACAGTACAGAAATATTGGACATATTTAGAGAGTCATGTGCTCTTGAGGAGAAGGAGCTGATTATACCTTCCCTCCCTCAAATTTAAAATTAATTCCCACTCATGAATATTAATTTTTTTTCTTTTTTGTAGAAAAGGTTTTACCAGGTTAAAATCAGGACAAATATTTTGACAGTACCAGTTTATCTCTGGAGAAAACAGGATGGCACATTCAAAATGGGTATATTTTTAAACATTGCATGACAGTCACAACCCTCTGGATTTGGAATTCTCTTTAATCCCTTTTCCCATGACTTCAGGGCCTACAAATGTTCTATTTTTTTGGACTACATCTTTCTCTGATCTTAAAGACCTTTTTGAATTTTCCTTGGGTATTTGATGACTGGGGTATTGTATTTTGGAATTTTGATGTTCCTTTTGCAGAAACCACCATTTCCAAATTGCTTCATGTATTCGATTGAGAACTCTGCAACTTTCATTTGTAAATTGCAGAATTCATTTCTTCCTGAAGAATCAGCAAGAAGGAAGATCCTGAAAGTATTGTTTTTTCAGGATGCATGAAAAAATAATGGTGATTGTTGACAAGCCAGTAAGTAGATCTTGTGGTCTCTTCTGATTCAATTTTACTTTTCTCTCTTCCATGATTCAAAGGAGAAACATTATTCTAATGCTTCAACACTCTAGCTTACACTCAAGAAGTGCTTAATTTTATAAAACATAGTAGTTATTTTGTTTCCCTGGAATCTCAAAAGTTTTTTTTTTTTTTTTTTTTGGTCATTCATGGCTTGGTTTAGAATCACTTCTCTGGGAGCCTTCCTAAACCTTATGGTCTAATTAACACTCAGATTCTATCTTTCTGTCTTTATTGCTATTATTGCCTCATATTTTGTTACTCATTGTTCGTTAATTTCTTCGTTTCATTCCTCCACTACAACACAAGATCCATGACCAAGAAACCAAGTCTCTCCTGTTCAGTCTTGCAAAATAATAGTGACTAGCATAAAGAAAACTCGAAGGAAATGATAGTTGAATGGCAGACTGAATATTGATAAATGAAGTTCTCTAAAATTACTGATGTTAGACATTTCTAAATGTATTAGTAAATCAAATTTTTTATTGAAAACATAGAATTACATATACTTCTACATCATTTTATTTATATATTTTACATATACTTTTATTGTATATTTTATTTTACATATACATTTACTGTATAGTCCAAGGGGTTGAAAAGAGTCAGACATGACTAAGTGATTTTCACTTTCACTACATCATTTTAGAAAGGATGTTAAGTATTAAAATTTCCAACTCTAAAAATATTCCAAATGTAGCTAATTTGTTTAAAAATATTATTGCTTAGTTGATTTTGAATTTTTATTTCTAAGCATCATTGCTCTGCTTTACAAGCTGGTAAAACTGAAAACATTTATTTGTTCTTTTAATTTTATTTTAATTTAAAAGTACATATATTCTTAATGACCTTGGAAATAACTATCTCAATCATCTTGGCTATTCATTGTGCCCAAAAGTTTTCTATTTCTTCCACTGCTACAAGAGTGTCATTATGTTTACCCTCTGCTTGAACTAATAATTTTTTTATTGTCCAGAAATCAGAGATATCATGTGACTATTACATCATACATAATTTTTCCACCAAAACATTTGAGAGTAACTTGGATTTATTTATGAGAGTTTATCAGTATCCTAGACTTTTACAGTAACTAACCTTAAGCCACATACCAGAAACATGCACTAAGCTCTTATTTAAAATCTATTCATGGTGCATTTTAAATATTCATCAAAGACTTCTTAAACATGCAGTCTTTGTATACTGAAAATAAATTTTGTAAAACATGGATATCAGATATTAATATTGGGCATTCATATAAAGACAGATTTTGTTAACTTATCATAAAAAGGACCAATGATAGTGATCATATATGTTTTTTATTAGCCCAGGTTTTTTTTTTTTGTATGAAATCCCTATAGCCTAGCTCTTTAGTTTTATTACTTTGTTTTCATTTTTAAACATTTGAGTCATGTTTCTGATTGAATGAAGGTTGTTCATTAATATAGAAACTTCTGACATTTATTTTATCTCTCCACTATAATATATTTATATAAATGTATTAAAAATATATTATGAAACTTCTGAAATTATAAATTTAAGAAGCATGTATCTGCCTGCCTTTGGGCATTGCTGCATCAGAATAGGTTTATTTTGAGATTTTTTGGTTCTGCACTAGTGGAATTTTGCCACCCAGAGACATTTGGCAATGTCTGGAGATGTTTTGGTTGCCGCAACTGGGTTGTGCTCATGGTATCTAGTTAGCAGAAGCCAAGGATGTACTAAACATCCTATAATGCACAGAACAGTCTCTGAATCAAATAGTGTTGTGATCCAAAGTGGAAATGCTACTGAAACTGAGAAAAAATAGTTTATAGAAATAAAGTTTTCAGAATTTACTTAATAGTAAACTTTAAAGTTTGCTTTTAATACTGTAGATAAAACTTATACTTACTTAGTGCATATAAAATTCTTCAAAAATACTACAGCATTGAAATATATCTTCTCATACAGATGGCTAATAAACACATGAAAAGATGATGACCATCACTCAAATGCAAATCAAAATCACATGTATACCTGTGGCGGATTCATTTTGATATTTGGCAAAACTAATACAATTTTGTAAAGTTTAAAAATAAAATAAAATTAAAAAAAAAGAAAAAAAAATTACAATGAGGTATCACCTCACAACAGTTAGAATGGCTATCATGAACAAACTACAAATGAAAAATGCTGGAAAGCATGTGGAGAAAAGGGAACCTTCTTGCATTATTGGTGGGGATGTAAATTAATACAGCCATTATGGAGAAAAGTATGGAGAATTCTTTAAAAACTGGGAATAAAAATATCATAAGATACATTGATCCCATTACTGGGCATATACCCTGAGGAAATCATAATTCAAAAAGACACATGTACCACAAAATTCACTGCAGCTCTACTTAGAGAAGAAAGACATGGAAGTAACCTAAATGTCTATTGACAAATGAATGGATAAAGAAGTTGTGGACATATATACAATGGACTATAACTCAGTCATAAAAATTTATGAATTTGAGTCAGTTGAAATGAGGTGGATGAACTTAGAGCCTGTACAGAGTGAAGTAAGTCAGAAAGAGAAAAACAAATATTGTCTATTAACACATATGTATGGAATCTAGAAAAATGGTACTGATGAACCTATTTGCAGGGCAGGAATAGAGATGCAGACATAGAGAACAGACTTGTGGACACAGTAGAGGAAGAACAGGGTGGGACTAATTGAGAAAGTAGCATTGAAATATATACATTACTATGTAAAATAGCTAGCTGGTGGGAATTTGCTGTATGATACAGGAAGCTCAACCCAGTGCTCTGTGATGACCTAGAGGGGTGAGATTGGGTAGCGGGGTGGAAGGAAGGTTCAAGAGGGAGGGGACATATGTCACTTATGGCTGATTCATCGTGTTATATGGCAGAAACCAACACAACATTGTAAAGCAATTATTCTCCAATTATTTTTTTAAATTAAAAAAAAAATCTTCTCCTTAGAAGAAAATTTGAATAATAGGGAAAATAAAAACTGGAGCCCTAGCTAAGAGGAGAAGAGTTTGTGTAAGTTTTTCTAGGCCATTCTATGAGATTTGATTTTTACTTTGCATGAAATAAGGAACATTATATGATATAGAGCAGAGGAGAAGCATATTTACCTACTGTTTTAACAGAATAGTTTGGCTTCTATGATAGAATTCTAAAGATACTCTCCAAGTTTCCCTTCTAGCTATTCAGTTAAACACCAATCTAAGTTCTTCTATGTAGGAACTTAGAAAATGTAATTAAGATCATAGGCCTTAAGCTAGTAAGATCATTATGCAATACTTGGAGAGGTGCTACCTAAACACTTGAAATCTTAAAGCAGATAAATTTCTCTGTCTGGTGTTAGTCAGAGGGGTGTGGCAGAAGAAGGATCCAGAAATGAATTCTAAGTGTGAGAAAGATGCCACCCATTATTGCTAGCTTTGAAGATGGAAGAAGAGGACAACATGCCAAGGAATGTGGGCAACTCTAGAAGACAAGAACCACACTCAACCAAAAGCTAGCAAGAAAACTGGAATCTTAGACCTACACTGCATAGAACTAAATTCTGCCAACAAACTCAACCATCTTGGAAGCTTTTCCCTTAGAGCCTCTAAAAAGAACATAGCCCTGCTAACATCTTGATTTGGCATAAACAGAGAACCAACTGAGCCATACTGTACCTGAAATTCAGACCCATAGAAAATCTAACTGGTGCTGATTTAAGTCATTCATTTTGTAATAATTTGTTTCAACTGCAATAGTAAACTATTACTGTGGTGAGAATTCTAGACTATAGGAAATGAAGGGTAGAAATAGAAGCATTCAGGAAGTCCTTTCTATAACCTGGAGAGAAATCTGGAATAAGGCAGGAGGGGTGGAAATGATGAGTAGTGGTTGGATTCTGGACATGTCTTGAAGATAAAGTCAATAGGATTTTCTAAAGAAAATAAAGAATATGAGGGTAATAGCAGAAGTGTTAACTATTCCCAACTAGAGGTGAGGTTGTCATGAACTAAACTGGATGCAACTGAGCAGATTTTGAAGGAAGTATTAGAAAATTGGTTTTAAATGTGTGCATTCTTTACCAGCAGAGCCACCAGGGAAGCCCACTTTGAATGAGTTGAGTTTCTGATTCTTATTAGTCATCCAATTGGAGATATTGAGTAGGTAGTTGAAATCTCAGGTTCAAGAGGTAGTTCTTGACTGAAGAGATATTACTGTCAGTATATAGATGATATACAAAGCCATTAGTTAACCAAGGAAGTGAGTACTGTATAGAAAAAAGGAAAGGCCTAAGGAGTGAACCTTGGGACTTGCCAACATTTAGAAGTCATGAAGATGAAGCCACCACTGTGCTGAGAGGAAAAAAAAAAAAAAAACACAAGAGGAAGTCTCATAAAAACAGTGTTGTGCTGTGATAATAATAATAAAAAAACTTTGTTAATAGTTTAACATTTTTCTAAGAAGATGCATAATGCATACATATTTGAAAAAATAGAGATAAATACAGTAATACTCATTGAGAGTCATCTATTCCTACATAGAAAAATAAGGCACAATTACTTCTTTTACTTGAAGAAAATTCACTTTTATGAATTTTCTCTCTTTTTTTTTTTTTTTTAGATTCACACTGACAATTCCTTTTTTTCCTTTTTAACTTTACAATACTGTATTGGTTCATTTGAAAGTACAAACATTTGAAATATTGCTTAGGCCACTGGGGGGGGGGGCAGGATTTTAAGTTTCATAGTTTAATGAGTTTCAAAAATTATCTACTTTTTTAATTTTAATAACCCAAGATGTTGAGTCCTGATTTGTCTCCATTAATGTGAAATCCTGATATCCTGCCAAGTCAGAACAAAGTTACTAGATATTATCAAAGGAAACTTAAAGATTTATAGTAAATGCTAGTCTTTTCGCTCAACAAAGCTGTGTTAAATCTGGCTCCTCCTGCCTGTTTCAGTTATCCATCCTTACCACATTAAGAGTGATTATTGTTTCTCTTAATGAAGATTAATATTTTATTTTTACTCTTCAGTATCAGGGATAGCACTTATTTGACACATGTACCTCCTTAACCTTTTCCACTATATTTGCTCATGGGTCATTTCACACTTCTCAGCTGATTCGGGACATTACATCAGAATCCTTCTTAGCTCAGCATTCAAGGAAGTACTGTCAAAGGAGAGGTACGACGACTTGAGATTAAACCGTTTGCCATCCCTATTGTTTTAGTGTCTCTTGAATAACACACCAAGGGTATAAAACATAAATAATTCTTCCCTATATATTGCCCAATAATTTGGCATAAAAATTGTTTATCTCTAAACAGTAGAGGTCTTCTTCAGTGATTATGAACAACTTATTTCAATATTACATACTTCATCCCCTCCCACACTTTACTAGTCAGACTACATTTCTTTCCCTCTTTATTAAAAAATATATATATATACATTTTAAGAGGCACCATGTACAGTTTCAGGGTACATTATTGGCTCACCTTTTTTTTTTTTTTTTTAATCTTTGTATTTTTACTTTCTTTTTTTACAAATCCAAGATTTTATTTTTCTTTTAACTTTACAGTATTGTATTGGTTTTTGCCATATATCAACATGAATCCACCACAGGTATACACATGTGCCCCATCCTGAACCCTCCTCCCTCCTCCCTTCCTGTACCATCCCTCTGGGTCATCCCAGTGCACCAGCCCCAAGCATCCAGTATTGTGCATTGAACCTGGACTGGCGACTCATTTCATATATGATATTATACATGTTTCAATGCCATTCTCCCAAATCATCCCACCCTCTACCCCTCCCACAGAGTACAAAAGACTATTCTATACATCAGTGTCTCTTTAATAGTCATATAGACTTATATATTTATCTTTGTTTACCTTGTGATCATGAAGAGGACTGTTTTTTAGACTTCATGGAAATGAGCACACATCTGGAGGAAATGCTGCATGGAAAATAGGAAAGTTCCATAAATCCAAATGGGTAATGACAGATTGTTACAACTTCAAAACAGTCAATGATGGGTTAAAGGACCATTCACTGAAAATGCATCCCTAAGTTGAAGAGTGCAACAAAACTGATTTAGAAAGAAAAATAAATAATGGAGCAAATGCAGAGAATTTCATAAAATTAAGTGGGAAGGCATTTTAACATGGACCTGAGCCTCCGACTGTATATCCTTTCCCTTTTCACAAAAGACAACAAATTTTACCATGTAAGCTCTGGAGACCTTAAATTCTGTTGGAAAAAAAAAAAAAATTAAGCACAAGGCCTAAATTGTGGTTCATCCCGTTCATGAAAAAGAGAACAGCAAAGAAAGAGCAAGAGTGCTCAGGCTACTGCAAGGAGAGCAGATGACCACAGCACCAGTGACACACAAAAGTGATTCCTTCATCAGAGGGGACTGGTCAGCTGGTCGAGAACTGCAGCACTGTCAGGACACCTACAGAACACCCAAGGTTCCATAAGCCACCAAAAGGCAAGTCACATTTCCCCTTCAGCACATGAGCAATTTATTTTCATGTTGACATCTGTTAAAAATTCACAGAATAACTGCCTTGTTACTTTTGGGCAGTTCAAGAAAAGATACTTTCCTCCTAATTTCCCCCAAAGAGTTGAACACTCATGTGTTTATTTGCAAAATAGCCATACAATTGAGAGTTAGTGAAATGAGATCAAGAGATAGTTTTGGTAAGACATCAGCCTCTGAGATGTTCAATGAAGATGGTTTCTCCAGTCTTATTGATCAATTCATAGAAGTGCTTGGATTGGTGGCAATGTTGCTCTGGTTGGGGTAAGTTGTAAATGAAGCCTTACAGCCATGTCAATCTGAACCTATCACTTCTTGTGGTTGGAAAACTCAATTCACTCAGCTATGTCTCCTGGATCCAATACTGTCTATTGCCTTTTACAATTTCATATTACCCCACATATGCCACTCAGAATAACTATGCACATGGTATTAAATCAACAGGTGATATGTTGCAACTATGCAATGATGATCAATCTGTAGGCATGCATTCTTGTTTGTCTACAAGACCAAGTGGGTATCAAGCCTGGAACACCTGACTGTGAAAACCACAGTATTCTATCAGTAGTGAATAGTCACCTTCTCACAGTTCATTGGTACCAATAGTACCAATGTAAATTGGTATACTCGGGCATATGAATGTAAATTCATATACTGAGGCAGACTGACACACAAAATTCACAGGTTCACACACACACATACACAACTACTTATGTCCTCCCACATGTGCCATTTGTTTTTACCTTGATATCATCCTTTAGGGATGAGGTGGCTGTCAGGATCGTTGGATGAAGGCTGGTTATTCCTTGAAAGTGAAAGTCTGTTGCTAAGTTATGTCCAACTCTTTGAGACACCATGGATAGCAGCCTGCCAGTCTCCTCTGTCCATGGGATTTCCTAGGCAGGAATACTGGAGTGGGTTGTCATTTCCTTTTCCAGGGTATCTTCTCCATCCAGGAATCAAGCCTGGATCTCCTGCACTGCAAGTGGATTCTGAGCCACCAAGGAAGACCAGTTATTCCTTAGAAGAAATAATTGTCACGATCATTTTCTCAGAAAGCTGTTATTTCTCTTCTGTGCCATGTGTCTGAGCTTTCACTGAATTCTGCTAATAGTGTAAGGACTTTTCAATTGTTTGTATTGTTTTGGCCATTTTGGCATCCAGAGAATAAGATCCTGAAGGTCAGTAAACATTGAACAATATCTATTTAATAGTGCTTAGTAAATATTCCTTAAAAGGGTCAAGCTGTTAAATAAGCAACACCTTTTTATTATAATAGGAAAATAGTAAAGAATCAAAGACCCCCACTAATTTTCTCTCAACTGAAGCCTCAAACCCCTTTGGCACACTGGCTGATTTTTTGCTGAATCTGAGTCCAATAGACATATAATGAACCTTTAAGGTTGGTTTAGCTAACAATTTAGCTAATAAGAAAACTGAAAAGTTTGAGAAATAAGATAAATCAAGGCTTTTATAGAAATTTTATAAAATATATTTTTCAATAAAAGAGTCTCTTTGTTTATTATTAAAGATCAAGCAATTCTCTATAAATCAAGCTAGGCAAAAGCTTATTTAATTTGGTACTCTTGGAAGTTAACCAAACTAATTCATAAGTGTCATTCATTCTTTTTGTTAATTCATCTCACTGACAGGCTTTGGAAAGAATGTAGAAACATTTCATAATCGGGTGACCTCTGGGCCATACTTAGCACTAATTGGAAAGATGGCTCACTGCAAATGAGATATTAAAATATAGAGAAGAGCCTTTTATTTCAAGATATTCTGATGTGTTTCTCTTAGTTGTGCCTTGCTGATAGTACCAACATTTTGCCATTCAGTGCAGAAGTCAATGTCAGTCAAAATATCAATGGCACCCTCAGTTTCACGTAGATTTCTCTTTTTATTATTTCAGAGGAAAGGAATGCAGATAACTACTGTGATGAGACTCAAAATGAGACAGAATTTATTATACAGGGAAAATATAAGTATAGAAGTTGTGGACAATTTTATGATGGCTATTTTCTAGTTTGAAGATAATTAAAGCTTTCCTTAACCAAAGGCTGAATAATTTTAGTCTACACACAAACTTTAACACACTTCAATAGCAGATGTGGGATATATTTGACTATTGAATCTTCCAGTCATGATTTACTTTGCTTGCCTATTTGGCTGAAAATGAGATATGCCCTGAAAGAATCCTCCTTAAGTAATGATGCTTTTTATAAAATATTCATTGGTTTAATTAAAGTAACTGTATATCTCCTGGATTCATTTAGATAAATTATTGCCTGAGCATTTAAAGCTGTCAGAACAATTGGCTTGATTCATTCATTCATACAAAAATATTTATTGCATGCCTACTATGTGCCCCTATTATGAGGATTATATAAGAACAAAAGAATTTCCCCTCTTGGAGTATGCATACATTGTAATCTGTAAATACAGAAAATCAGTGGAAAGAAATAAGTAAATTTTTGAAGTGCTTCAGTTCAGTACAGTTCAGTTCAGTCACTCAGTCATGTCTGACTCTTAGCGACCCCATGAATCGCAGCACGCCAGGCCTCCTGTCCATCACCAGCTCTCGGAGTTCACTGAGACTCACATCCATCGAGTCAGTGATGCCATCCAGCCATCTCATCCTCTGTCGTCCCCTTCTCCTCCTGCCCCTAATCCCTCCCAGCATCAGAGTCTTTTCCAATGAGTCAACTCTTTGCATGAGGTGGCCAAAGTACTGGAGTTTCAGCTTTAGCATCATTCCTTCCAAAGAAATCCCAGGGCTAATCTCCTTCAGAATGGACTGGTTGGATCTCCTTGCAGTCCAAGGGACTCTCAAGAGTCTTCTCCAACACCACAGTTCAAAAGCATCAATTCTTCGGTGCGTAGATGGTAATAAATAGTATGGAGAAAAATCAAGCAAAGAATACATATAGAGATTGATGAAGGATATGTTTATTTTTTTTTGTATGGCATTTTATTAGACTTCTCTAATATAGATTATTTCTTTTTTCTTTTAAATGTATTTATTTGTAATGGAAGGATAATTCCTTTATAATATTGTGTTAGTTTCTGTCACATATCAACATGAATCAATGGTAGGTATGTATATGTCACCTTCCTCTTAAGCCTTTTTCCCACCTCCCACCCCACCCCACACCTCTAGATTGCCACAGACCACCAGATTTGAGCTCCCTGCATCATACAGAAAATTTCCACTGACTATCTAACTTTATATGACTATATATATCTAACTTTATATGACTACCTATCTATCTACCATATATGGTAATATATATGTTTCAATGCTACTCTTTTAATTCATGCCACACCTCCCTTCCCCTGCGGAGTCCACAAGTCTGTTCTCGATGTTTGTCTCTCCATTGCTGCCCTTCAGATAGGTTTATCAGTACTATCTTTCCAAATTCCATATATATGCATTACTATATGATATTTATTTTTCTCTTTATGTCTTATTTCACTCTGTACAATAGACTTTAGATTCATCCACCTCTTTAGAACTGAATCAAATGTGTTTCATTTTATGTCTGAATAATATTTTAGTGTGTATGCATACCACAACTTCTTTATCCATTTACCTGTGGATGGACATCTAGGTTGCTTCCACATCCTAGCTAATTGCAAATAGTGCTGCAATGAACATTGGGGTACATAAGTCTTTTTCAGTTATGGTTTCCTCAGGGTATATGCCCTGTAATGGGATTATTGGGTCATATGGTAATTTTATTCCTAATTTTTAATGAATCTCCATACTGCTCTCCATAGTGGCTGTATAAATTTGCATTCCCACTAACAGTGCATGAGGGTTCCCTTTTCTTCACTCTCTCTCCAGCATTTATTATTTTTAGGTGACTCAGTGGTAAAGAATATGCCTGCCAATGCAGGAGGATATGCTTTTTTAATAAGGAGGTCATGGAATGTTTCATTGAGAAGCTTTCATTTAAGTGAATTCCTTACAGTTGATAACTAAGTGGCATCTAAGTAAAGAGTACAACACTGGGTGCAAAGGCTTTCATCTGGGATATGTATGATAGTTTGGATCCTGGTAAGGAGCCTGGAAAAGGTCAGTTTTCATTCCAATCCCAAAGAAAGGCAATGCCAAAGAATGCTCAAACTACCGCACAATTGCACTCATTTCACATGCTAGTAAAATAATGTTCAAAACTCTCCAAGCCAGGCTTAAGCAATACGTGAACCGTGAACTTTCTGATATTCAAGCTGGTTTTCAAAAAGGCAGAGGAACCTGAGATTGAATTTCCATCATCCGCTGGATCATGGAAAAGGCAAGAGAGTTCCAGAAAATCATCTATTTCTGCTTTATTGACTATGCCAACGCCTTTGACTGTGTGGATCACAGTAAACTGTGGAAAATTCTGAAAGAGATGGGAATACCAGAACACCTGACCTGCCTCTTGAGAAATTTGTATGCAGGTCAGGAAGCAACAGTTAGAACTGGACATGGAACAACAGACTGGGTCCAAATAGGGAAAGGAGTTCGTCAAGGCTGTATATTGTCACCCTGCTTATTTAACTTCTATGCAGAGTAAACCATGAGAAATGCTGGACTGGAAGAAACACAAGCTGAAATCAAGATTGCCGGGAGAAATATCAATAACCTCAGATATGCAGATGGCACCACCCTTATGGCAGAAAGTGAAGAGGAACTAAAAAGCCTCTTGATGAAAGTGAAAGAGGAGAGTGAAAAAGTTGGCTTAAAGCTCAACATTCAGAAAACGAAGATCATGGCATCTGGTCCCATCACTTCATGGGAAATAGATGGGGAAACAGTGTCAGACTTTATTTTGGGGGGCTCCAAAATCACTGCAGATGGTAACTGCAGCCATGAAATTAAAAGACGCTTACTCCTTGGAAGGAAAGTTATGACCAACCTAGATAGCATATTCAAAACCAGAGACATTACTTTGCCAACAAAGGTCCGTCTAGTCAAGGCTATGGTTTTTCCTGTGGTCATGTATGGATGTGAGAGTTGGACTGTGAAGAAGGCTGAGCACTGAAGAATTGATGCTTTTGAACTGTGGTGTTGGAGAAGATTCTTGAGAATCCCTTGGACTTCAAGGAGATCCAACCAGTCCATTCTGAAGGAGACCAGCCCTGGGATTTCTTTGGAAGGAATGATGCTAAAGCTGAATCTCCAGTACTTTGGCCACCTGATGCGAAGTGTTGACTCATTGGAAAAGACTCTGATGCTGGGAGGGATTGGGGTCAGGAGGAGAAGGGGACGACAGAGGATGAGATGGCTGGATGGCATCACTGACTCAATGGATGGGAGTCTGAGTGAACTCCCGGAGTTGGTGATGGACAGGAGGCCTGGCGTGCTGCGATTCATGGGCTCACAAAGAGTCAGACACCACTGAGCAACTGAACTGAAACTGAACTGAAGGAGCCTGAAAGGCTAGAGCAAAGTGAGCAGAATAGGATAGAAAGAGGTAAAATTGAATGAGAAATGAAAATTCAAGCTTATTAGGCCTTGTAGATCATAGTAATTACTGTAATTTACTCAGGGTTGTATGTGACATACTTGTGATGTGTTGAACATACATGTAGTTGGAGGAGGAAGCAGAAAGTCTTGTCTTCTATCCATATTTTACTTGTTTTTTTTTTTTTTTTCATGCAACAAAAATATATTCACTATTTATAATGGTTCTATCAAGAACAAAGAAGACTTTTCTAGGACTCAGCTCACTTACAGAATGTAAGTTACTTTTGTAAAAGCACAGAAAATCCCTCTTTTATAAAAAATGAATTGAATTCCATGAGTCAACTGAGTCCCAGAAAAGATGTCCTTGTTTATTATAAATGGAGAATTCCCTGTCTATGTTAAGTGCAATACATTCAGTTCTGATAAGTCAGATTGACTGATCTGGAGAAAACAAAACTAATAAAAAAAAAATCCCCTAAATTTGTGCTTTATTGGTGGTTTTATAAGAAAAAAATATTTTTGACAAGGAAAACAATAGAATTACTCATCACATATTGCATTTTTATAAATATACTTAGAATAACACTGACAGGTTATTTATGTAAAATTTCTCAGTATTTTGGAAATATAATCAGCAGGGCTATAATATCCCATCTCAAAGAAAAGACAATGAGTAAAAGACAATGAGTTTGTTCAGCAAGCAGCAAATGGATTCCCTGGGCAGGTTATTAGAAATTCCTCCAAGGGTACTCAGATGACTTTCAGAATTTATCATTAATGAAAAATTTGTTATTTTTGTCCTTTTTGAGGTGGAAGAGAATATAGTTATTCTCCATTTTGTAGACTGATTTCTATTCAGTACTTTGTTTCATCTATTAGGATATTAAGATTATGCTTTTTTGATTATTCTGTTTTTACAATGTCCTTGCTTTTAGCTCTTAAAATAACATTTTGCTTTGTTGAATAAACATAATATGTAAAACTTTTGGGCTTCCTTTATGGCTCAGCTGGTAAAATATACACCTGCAATGCGGGAGACCTGGGTTTGATCCCTGGGCTGGGAAGATGCCCTGGAGAAGGGAAAGGCTACCCACACCAATATTCTGGCCTGGAGAATTCCATGGATTATATGGCCCATGGGGTAGCAAAGAGTTGGACACGACTGAGCGATTTTCACTTTCACTTATAGAGGGTACTAAAGAGGGGTGAAACACTTGGTGTATAATTTCTACCTTAGTTAATTTTAATTCCAAATGTCACATGTCACTTTGATTTAAAGATTATCTTTTATGAGATGCTCTGTATTTTTGAAAACTTCTCAACAAATTTTACTAGTGACTACAACCCTGTATCTAACATGCTGCTTTGCAAAGATATAAAAGCATTATTAAAAGCACTATTGGGAGCAATTTTCCAAAACTCTTAAGGGCATACTATTCCAATACTCACTGGAAGGACTGATGCTGAACCTGAAACTCCAATATTTTGGCCTCCTGATGTGAAGAACTGATTCATTAGAAAAGACCCTGATGCTGGGAAAGATTGAAGTCAGGAGGAGTAGAGGACGACAGAGGATGAGATGGTTGGATGGCATCACTGACTTGATGGACATGAGTTTTATCAAGCTCCAGGCATTGGTGATGGACAGGGAAGCCTGGTGTTCTTCAGTCCATGAGGTCGCAAAGAATCAGACATGACTGAGCAACTGAACTTAACTAGGGGTATAGTGGGTTTTGCTACTGGGTATTTTCTGAAGCTATATTTTATAATTACTAGAACCAAAATTATTCTATTTTTCCCAAGTTCATATGGATATTCACATATCAATAGGAAGTTCTGAAACCATGCTAAAATTCAGTTTACAAAATATGATATAAATGAGGTGTATGTGATTGTAACTCTTTTGAGGAAAATGAATTCTTGATTTCCACTGAGATGAATTTCTACAACAGCAATATTTTTCATATTTGTATTATTCTCATAAAACACAACAGAAAGGTGATTTATTTTAAGAACTATTTTTTCCTGATGCTATTTGAAATACCCATTGTTCACAGTGGTTAAATTCACTGTCAATTTTTACAATATTTTTTCTTCTCCAAATACTAATTTCCACCTCAGTCTTTTCCATTCAGGAAGTAGCATTGCCTTCACCCCAGTGCTGTTCAAACTACCTATCCAAAGAACATGCAAACTACCACACAATTGCACTAATCTCACATGCTAGTAAAGTAATGATCAAAATTCCCCTAGCCAGGCTTCAACAGTATGTGAACCATGAACTTGCAGATGTACAAGCTGGATTTAGAAACAGCAGAGGAACCCGAGGTCAAATTGCCAACCTCTGTTGGATCATTGAAAAAGCAAGAGAGTTCCAGAAAAACATTTACTTCTGATTTATTGACTATGCCAAAGCCTTTGACTATGTGGATCACAACAAACTGGAAAATTCTTAAGGAGATGGGTATACCAAACCACCTGACCTGCCTGCTGAGAAATCTGCATGCAGATCAACAGTTAGAACAAGATATGGAATAGACTGGTTCCAAATTGGGAAAGGAGTATGTCAAGGCTGTATATTGTTGCCCTGCTTATTTAACTTATATGCAGAGTACATCATGCAAAATCCCAGACTTTATGAAGCACAAGCTAGAATCAAGATGGCTGGCAGAAATAGCAATAACCTCAGATGTGCAGATGACACCACCCTTATGGCAGAAAGTGAAGACCTAATAGAGCTTCTTGATGAAAGCAAAAGAGGAGAGTGAAAAAGTTTGCTTAAAATTCAACATTCAGAAAACTAAGATCATGGCATCTGGTCCCATCACTTCATGGCAAATAGATAGGGAAACAATGGACAGTGACAGACTTCATTTTTGGGGGCTCCAAAGTCACTGCTGATGGTGACTTCAGCCATGAAATTAAAAGACACTTGCTCCTTAGAAGAAAAGTTATGACCAACCTAGACAGCATATTAAAAAACAGAGACATTACTTTGCCAACAAAGGTCCATCTAGTCAAAGCTTTGGTTTTTCCAGTAGTCATGTATGGATGTGAGAGTTTGACTATAAAGAAAGCTGAGCACCAAATAATTGCTTTTGAACTGTGGTGTTGGAGAAGACTCTTGAGAGTCCCTTGGACTTCAAGGAGATCCAACCAGTCCATCCTAAAGAAATCAGTCCTGAATATACATTGGAAGGACTGATGCTGAAGCCGAAACTCCAATACTTTGGCCACCTGATGCGAAGAACTGACTCATTATAAAAGCCCCTGATTCTGGGAAGAATTGAAAGCATGAGGAGGAAGGGATGACAGAGGATGATATAGATGTATGGCATCACCGATTCAATGGACATGTGTTTGAGTAAGATCCAGGAGTAGGTGACAGATGGGGAGGCCTGGCGTGCTGCAGTCCATGGGGTTGCTAAGAGTTGGACATGACTGAACTACTGAACTGAACTGAACTCACCCCAATGCTCAAGCAGGAAATGTGGAAGTCATCTTTATTTCCTCTGCTTACTTTTATCTCCTTCAAATCAATCCATCAATATAGAGTTCAAATTTTATATTGTAAAATCCATCAATATTTGTACATTGTTGGTACAGCTATCCTTTTCTGAACTCGGCCCTCTCTTAGCTAGACTACATCATGAAAATGTTAACTGTTACAGTCTAGTTGTTTTTACTTCTTCTTCCACCTGCCCCTTAAACAAAACAAAACAAATGAACAACAACAAATTTTTTTTTTTAATCTTTTTTAAAAAACAAGAATCTTTCCCTCTACATATCAGCATTGGAGCAGATGATTTAATCCAAATAGTATAATTGTTTTCACTTGGTTAACACAATTTGGCACCTTCCCATTTGAGACTTTTAAAACTTTATTTAGAGTGTCTTTCCCATTGTTCTTAATATACCTGCTGCTGCTAAATTGCTTCAGTCATGTCCGACTCTGCAGGACCCCATAGACAGCAGCCCACCAGGCTCCTCTGCCCTTGGGATTCTCCAGGCAAGAACACTGGAGTGGGTTGCCATTTCCTTCTCCAATGCATGAAAGTGAAAAGTGAAAGTGAAGTCACTCAGTCGTGTCAAACTCTCAGCGATCCCATGGACTGAAGCCTGCCAGGCTCCTCCGTCTGGGATTTCCCAGGCAAGAGTTCTGGAGTGGGGTGCCATTGCCTTCTCCCTCTTAATGTACACTTTCTCTATACGTACTCAGTCTCATGCATATCAAGTACCAACTATGCAGCATAACAATTTAAGAGTCAAAGCAAAAAGCACCTCTTTTCAATGTGAACTCTAAAAGAGAAAATGCCCAGAAATCCCACAGATTTCTGGAATGAAGTTCCATTTTAATATTCAGAAGGGGATCCGTTTGTTTCCATAGCTTTGTTTTATGTGACTATCTTTAGGCTCCTTCTTGCTTACAGCATTCAGTCATAAGGGACTTTACTAATGTTAATTAATTTCCTCAGTGATAAGGAGGTGTTGGCAGGAGAAAGTCAGTTGGAAAAAGAATATACTGTGAGTAGGAGTGAGAGTTAGCCTTCATATTTAGGACCTGTAAGTCATCCTGTGTGGCTGAGACAATGGCTTGTTCAGAGATGGGAGTAACTGTTTCTGAGTCATAAAGGGAGAGCTTTGTTGCTGTACTAAGGAGCTGGGATTTTATCTTGACAGCTGTAGGGAGGCATTGAAGAATTTTATTATGTCTACTGTTGATTTTCAAAGTCTGGTGAGTTCAATTTTCCTTCAGAATTTGGAAACAAAACTCTCCAGAACTCTGCTTGAAAATATAAATCAAATCCAATAGCTTTATATAAGCAGAAATGAAACATACTTTCAAACTTATCAAAATTAAATGAGGATGGAGTTTGCTCAGAATAACACTTCTTCAAGTTACTTCTCCCACATCTTCAAAGTAATCATAGAGGTTCAGAATGTGGTGAATGTGGGCTAAAAATATTTATTGATTTTCAAATCAAAGGTTAGGGAAAAAGCAGTATTTTCATATAGATACCTGACCTGCCAATTTAAATTTTTGATCAGTAATGTCCTAGTTTATAAACAGAATATCTTGTGGAAAATAACTCAAGGATAAGGATGTATTTTCACTAAAGTTATAACATATATCATGTCACTTTCTATATATGTATCTTTTAAATAAAGACATTAGTGAAATTAAATATATTTTAAACTAAACATTATTTAAAAATGTAACTAAAGGATTTACAATTAGAGCTATCTATTATATTTATTAAATTTCATGCATATTTCAAGAACTTCAACATAAAAAAATATAATCACAAATCATATTGAATGACAGAAGCACATGGAGTGAAAAATTAGAAAATATTCATCAAACTCCTCTCTCAGACTTTAAAGCAGAAAAAATTTCTCAACTTTAAAGCAGAATTCCAGAGGGTTTCTTTCTTTCTTCCTTCTTCTTTTTTTTTTTTTTTTTAGCTGCAACAAGAAAATTGAAAAAGTAATAGTCATCTGTGAATGCTCTTGGAATATGTCTTAACCTTTTGAAAGGTATTTTGAAAAAAAAAATGTATCAAGAAACAAAATGGAAAAATAGCTTTGAGTATTGGAAATGATTGCACTGAAATATGCTGAATTTAGCAAATCAAAGACTATTAGAATACTGAAGGACCACATGGGTTTGAATGACCCAAAAGTTATGAGAAACAGCTAAACCCAATTCCTCTTCCCCTGGCAGCACATATACAATTGTAGGTCTCTTTTGCTCTGCGTGTGAAACAGGCTAAATAGCTATCATGGCCAAGTGATTTTCTCAAATATAAGAAATAATGCAATCACAACTTTTCATGATCAAGTTGAGCCAAGAAGGAATGGAGAAAAGAGATATGATATTTGACTTGTGGGAGAGGTTGAAAGAAATATCTGAACTGCTCCAAGACTCACACAATAACAATCTACTCAATTTGTTCTGCATCAACCAAGGTTCTATACTAATTAGATACATTATCTCACTTGATCTCTTTACAGGTACCCTGCAAGGAGGCATTAATATCTCAATTTTACAGATAAACATAGCTGCTGCTGCTGCTGCTGCTGCTGTGTCGCTTTAGTCATGTCCGACTCTGTGCAACCCCAGAGATGGCAGCCCACCAGGCTCCCCCGTCCCTGGGATTCTCCAGGCAAGAACACTGGAGTGGGTTGCCATTTCCTTCTCCAATGCGTGAAAGAGAAAAGTGAAAGTGAAGTCATTCAGTCGTGTCCAACTCTAGCGACCCCATGGTCTGCAGCCTACCAGGCTCCTCCGTCCATGGGATTTTCTAGGCAAAAGTACTGGAGTGGGGTGCCATTGCCTTCTCCGGATAAACATAGAGAACAACATAAAATCAAGCAATGACCCAATATAAAACAATTAAGAAGATGAGTCAGGATTCAAATTCAAGTCTGTTGGATTTGACTCACTTGGCAAACCTCACACCCAATAATTGGCATATTTTTCTTTATCAATAATGAAAATGATTGCCCTATTTTCATATGCAGCATTTTAGCATTTTCCAGTACTATTTTATTTATTGTATGAGTCTTATTTAATGCTTAACATGCCCTGAATTTCCCATGTTCCTGGGACATCTTGGAAAGTGGAATGGCTGGGAGTTCAAAATTACATGTATATGTATGTCACTTAAAACTATAATACTCATCTTACTTAACACTAAGTATCTTATTTACTTAGGCAGGGGAAAATGCACTAACTAACTGCATTAGTTATAGTAGTATAGCAGTTAAGAAACATGCAAGTCTGTACAAAGTTGAATGGGAAACAAAATAAGAACAGTATGTAATAAAAGACCATTTTACTTAAGATGTAGAAGACTAAGTCTTCAATCCTCTCTCAGTTGGCTATATAAAAGAGAAACCACATAACTTATGTGAGTCTCAGAATTTTCTCTGAACTGTAAGGATGGTTTAGATAAGTAATTTATGCTCTTTTTTAGTATATATAAGTTTTATTTTTCCTTTAGTTGATTCTTTTTGTTTTTGTACCATCTAATTTCTGGATTTGTAAATCTCTTTTAATGTAAAACTCTCTTATTAAAAAGTACTTTTAATTTTAAAATTGGTATTTACCAAAGTTTTTATACCTTTTTATAATTAAGTATTACTGCATATATATAATGCATATATGTATACAATGGAAAAGGTCAATTTTCATTCAAACCCCAAAGAAAGGCAATGCCAAAGAAGGTTCAAACTACCACACAATTGCACCGATCTCACACACTAGCAAATTAATGCTCAAAATTCTCCAAGCTAGGCTTCAATAATATTTCCAGATATTCAATCTGGATTTAGAAAGGGCAGAGAAACCAGAGACCACTGGATAATAGCAAAACCTAGAGAATTCCAAAAATACATGCAACTCTCATTCATTGATTATGCTTTTTAAAACCTTTGACTGTATGGATCACAGCAAACTGTGGGAAATTCTTAAAGAGATGGTGAAATCAGACCACTTTACCTGCCTCCTGAGAAATCTGTATGCAGGTCAAGAAGCAACAGTTAGAAACAGACATGCAACAATGGTCTGGTTCCAAATTGGGAAAAGAGTACCTCAAAGCTGTATATTTGACACTCTGCTGTTTTAACTTACATGCAGAGTACATCATGTGAAATGCTGGGCTGGATGAAGCACAAGATGGAATCAGATTGGTGGGGAAAATATCAATAACCTCAGATATGCAAAAGACACAACCCTATGGCAGAAAGTGAAGAGGAAGTAAAGAACCTCTTGATGAAAGTGAAAGAGGAGAGTGAAAAAGCTGGCTTAAAACTCAACATTCAGAAAACTAGGATCATGGCATCTGGTCCATCAATTCGTGGCAAATAGATGGAAACAATAGAAAGA
Source organism: Bubalus kerabau (assembly GCF_029407905.1). Classification (NCBI taxonomy): domain Eukaryota; kingdom Metazoa; phylum Chordata; class Mammalia; order Artiodactyla; family Bovidae; genus Bubalus; species Bubalus kerabau. The sequence goes on along the minus strand of NC_073635.1, from coordinate 1,518,847 downwards.
GCGACAGACTTTATTTTGGGGGGTTCTAAAATCACTGCAGATGGTGACTGCAGCCATGAAATTAAAGATGCTGGCTCCTTGGAAGTAAAGCTATAACCAACCTTTTGGTCAACATTTTAAAAGGCAAAAAAATATTACTTTGCCTATAAGGGTCCATATAGGAAAAGCTATGGTTTTTCTGGTAGCCATGTATGGATGTGAGAGATGGACTATAAAGAAAGTTGAGACCCAAAGAAATGATACTTTTGAACCGTGATGTTGGAGAAGACTCTTGATAGTTCCTTGGACTGCAAGGAGATCCAACCAGTCAATCCTAAAGGATATCAGTCTTGAATATTCATTGGAAGGACTGATGCTGAAGCTGAAGCTCCAATACTTGGGCCATGTGACACAAAGTGCTTGGTCATTGGCAAAAACCCTGATGCTGGGAAAGATTGAAGGCAGGAGAAGGGGAGGACAGAGAATGAGATAGTTGGATGGCATCGCTGACTCAATGAACATGAATTTCAGCAAGCTCCAGGAGATAGTGAAGGACAAGGAAGCCTGTTGTGCTGCAGTCCATGGGGTCTCACAGAGTCAGACACAAAAGAGTGACTGAACAACAACAAGAATAACTAGAAAAACAATAAAGAAAAAAATTGCTAGTAAAGACAAATATATGCTAAAAGTAAGTGGTTGTACTTATAAAGCTAGTTTGCTGGTTAAAGATAAAAGCAGTAAAGTCATCTATATCCAAAATAAATAATCAGCTGTACTTCCCTGGTGATTTAGTTGTTGGGGCATCTGTCTGCCAGTGTGTGAGATAGTTTCGGTCTTTGGTTCAGAAGGATTCCACATGTCACAGGACAACTGAGCTTGTTCGTGTGCTGCAAATTTTCTCTAGAGCCCAGGAGACACAGCTGATGAAGCCTATACACTCTAGAGCCAGTGTGTCACAACTATTGAAGGCAAGGTGCCCTAGAGCTCTTTCTCTGCAAGAAGAGAAGCCACTATAAGAAGCCCACTCAAACCTTTAGCTGGTTAAGAATGCCATATCTGCAAAGTATAACAGAGTTTAGTGCAATTAAATGATATGTGCCTGTATATAGAAAATTCTAAAGACTCCACTAAAATTTATTATGGCTAATAAATGAATTCAGTCAAGTTACAGTGTATAAGGTTAATAGACAGAAATATGTTGCACTCATGCATATTGATGAAGAACTATCAAGAGGGTGCATTAAAAAATAATTCCATTTTCAATTACATTGAAAAGAATGGTTATTATATATATACAAAAAAAAAAAGACAGGAAATAACAAGTGTTGGAGAGAATGTGGAAGAGAACCCTCATGCACCGTTAGTGAGAATGTAAATTGGTGCAGCCTCTGTGGAAAACTGTATGAAGTTTTGTTATAAATTTAAAAATAGAACTACCCTGTCATTCAGCAATTCAACTCCTGGGTGAAACATATATGCATCCCTTTCTTACTTCAGAATTACTTAAATACAGAAAACTAACTGATGGTCACTAGAGGACAGGGTGAAGGGATTAATAGTAAAAGCTTCCAGTTATAAATATCACAGGATATATTACAATACACAGTGTAAGCAATATAGTCAATGATACTGCCATAACTTTGTATGGTGACATGCAGTTACTAGACTTGTAATCAATTTGTGATGTGTATAAATGTCCAGTTACCAGTTGTAAATTTGAAACTAATATATTGCATGTCAACTATACTTCAATTTTAAAAAGTAGGTACAGTGATGTCTGACTTTTAAATTTTATGTAATAAATTAACATTTTCCTTTCCACAAATAGCAAATACATTTTATATAATTAGTCCTGACACATCCACCAAAAGTAAAAGAAATTATATACTTTTGTAAGATTTTTAATAGATAAAAATATCAATATATAACATTTTTTCCCAAAACAAAATAAAGGAATGAGAAACAACCCTGTTGAAAAGTTGATTTAAGGAATAAGAAACTTAACTGGTCAACAATGGAATGATATTCACAGTTTTCTCATTGGAATATCTGCCACCAGATAGCACTGATTTCCCATTTTATATTTCTAGTGTCAAACATGTTCAATTTAGGTCATTATTTTTATCACAATTAAATATGAATTAAAAACTTTCATACACTTTAGATCTACATTGGGTGACAATTTGTAATGCTTAATAGAGATGAATATTTATTTCCTCCAGTTCAACAATTCCATTAAGAGGTATACACCTAGAGTATCTCTATTAAATGTGCAAAATAAGACTGTACAAAGATTAAATAAAAAAAATATATATATGGGTAAAACATTCAATTTTATCTTAGCAGAGGGATGTATAGACAAGCTTTGAGTTTTTCATAAATTGAATACTGAAAAGCAAAAAGTTAAAAAAATAAACTATATTTATACAAATCCAAATGAAAAGTCTCAAAAGCATAATGCTAAGTCTAAGAATTGTTACAAAATTATATATTTATCATAATATATAAATTTATATATAATTTTCCAAAGCAATTTCCAAAGCAATTAAACATATATTAAATTATATTGATATCTTCTTAAACTGTGAAAGCATAGTGAGAAATACTTATACCTACCTGAGAATCGTGGACACTTCCAGGGAGACAGTCAGAGAAATAAGATGTTTCAGTCTTATAACTGAATCAAATATATATATATATATACACACACACACACACACACACACACATCTACATATATATGCATATGTATGTGTGTAAATGGTACATGTGTGTGTAAATTAAGTTATAAAGCTAGTTATATGTATATGTGTGTGTGTGTGTGTTAGTCACTCAATCACATCTGACTGCGACCCCATGGATTGGGGCCCTCCAGGCTCTTCTGTCCATGGAATTTCCCAGACAAGGATACTGGACTGGTTTGCCATTCCCTTCTCCAGGGGATCTTCCTGAGTCAGGGATCGAACCCTGGTCTTCCTCATTGGAGGCAATCTCTTTACTATCTGAGCCACTAGAGAAGACATATATATATATATAGTTACAAAATTCTATATAGTATATAACAGGTGTTTTTTTGTTTGTTTGTTTTTTTTTTTTTTTTAGCCTCAGTTCAGTTCAGTTCAGTCGCTCAGTCCTGTCCGACTTTTTGCGACCCCATGAATCACAGCACGCCAGGCCTCTAAGTGCTACTTACTCAAAAGAGAAACGAAGTCAGAGTTCAGGCCTTCAGAGGATAGAATGGACCAAATCAAGCCGTTCACATCTTCCCTTTGCTCAGAATATCTTCTTTTCACTCCACTGATCCATCTTGTTGATGATGGTCATACTGAATAAGCAGTCAGACTGCATATAGGCAGCTATTTTCTCCAAAGTCTCACAAAAGTATATGAAAGCTTTCAGATTTGGAAATTCATCCAGTCATCTGAACTCAAACATAAGGTTCTGATCTATAGACATCACAGGGGAGGAAATCTACAAAGGTAAGCATTTCCCCTGCAAAACATGATAATTTCCCCAGGAATAGGGAGAATGGTTTCAGTTGTCCAGGTAGATTCTCTAAGGACTTTCAAGCTTTTCTAAGACTTCAGGTGATCATGGTCAGGGTTGTAGCAGAGTCATATAAACTGCATGTAGAAACTCATTATCTGGATCTCCAGTGTTCACACAAATCTTTTTTTCAGTCTAACTATATAGGTGTATTAGGAAAAAAATATTTATTCTGCTTGTACTGTAAGTATTATTAGTGTTTACTACAGTTTATCCTGTGACTGCCAAAATATTCTGATTTATTTGGCTTAAATAAACCCAATAATATGGGTGTGCTATTTTTGTTATTACCTAATGAACAACCCAGAGAAGGCAATGGCATCCCACTCCAGTACTCTTGCCTGGAAAATCCCATGGACGGAGGAGCCCAGTGGGCTGCAGTCCATGGTGTCACTAAGAGTCAGACACGACTGAGTGACTTCACTTTCACTTTTCACTTTCACGCTTTGGAGAAGGAAATGGCAACCCACTCTAGTGTTCTTGCCTGGAGAATCCCAGGGACAGGGGGGCCTGGTGGGCTACCATCTATGGGATCACACAGTTGGACATGGCTGAAGCGACTTAGCAGTGGCAGCAGCAATGAACAGACAAGTTCATGAAACTTAGTGGACACAGCTTTGAGAAACATTGATTGATAATGAAGTTCAGAAAAACTACAAGCTATGATTTTTTTCTTGTGTGATGTTTAAAATATCTTATTTTACCCAGATAAAATTATTTTAGGTTTCATGATGCTTCTCTTGTGAATTCTGCTGAATTACTTCTACTCAAGTTTTTCCTATATTTTTAATAAGAAGTGAGAAAGAGATTTTTAAGAGACTAGATTTGATAGACAGAGTGCCTGATGAACTATGGATGGAGGTTCGTGACATTGTACAGGAGACAGGGATCAAAACCATCCCCAAGAAAAATAAATGCAAAAATGCAAAACGGCTGTCTGAAGAGGCCTTACAAATAGCTGTGAAAACAAGGGAATCGAAAAGCAAAGGAGAAAAGGAAAGATATACCCATCTGAATACAGAGTTCCAAAGAATAGCAGGGAGAAATGAGAAAGCCTTCCTCAGTGATCAATGCAAAGAAATACAGGAAAACAATAGAATGGGAAGGACTAGAGATCCCTTCAAGAAAATCAGATATTGCAAGGAACATTTCATGCAAAGATGGACTCAATAAAGGACAGAAATGGTAGGGACTTAACAGAAGTAGAAGATATTAAGCAGAGCTGGCAAGAATACACAGAAGAACTGTACAAAAAAGATCTTCATGACCCAGATAATCAAGATGGTTAGATAACTCACCTAGAGCCAGACATCCTGAAATGTGAAGTCAAGTTGGCCTTAGGAAGCATCACTACAAACAAAGCTAGTGGAGGTGATGGAATTCCAGTTGAGCTATTTCAAATCCTGAAAGATGATGCTGTGAAAGTGCTGCACTCAATATGCCAGCACATTTGGAAAACTCAGCAGTGGCCACAGGACTGGAAAAGGTCAGTTTTCATTCCAATCCCAAAGAAAGGCAATGCCAAAGAATGCTCAAGCTACCACACACTTGCACTCATCTTACACGATAATAAAGTGATGCCTAAAATTCTCCAAGCCAGGCTTCAGCAATACATGAACGGTGAACTTCCAGATGTTCAAGCTGGATTTAGAAAAGGCAAAGGAACCAGAGATCAAATTGCTAACATCCGCTGGATCATTGAAAAAGCAAGAGAGTTCCAGAAAAACATCTATTTCTGCTTTATTGACTATGCCAAAGTCTTTGACTGTGTGGATCACAATAAACTGTGGAAAATTCTTCAAGAGATGGGAATACCAGACCACCTGACCTGCCTCTTGTGAAACCTATATGCAGGTCAGGAAGCAACAGTTAGAACTGAACACGGAACAACAGACTGGTTCCAAATAGGAAAAAGGAGTATGTCAAGGCTATATATTGTTACCCTGCTTATTAAACTTATATGCGGAGTGCATCAGGATAAATGCTGGGCTGGAAGAAGCACAAGCTGGAGTCAAGATTGCTGGGAGAAATATCAATAACCTCAGATATGCAGATAACACCACCTTTATGGCAGAATGTGAAGAAGAACTAAAGAGCCTCTTGATGAAAGTGAAAGAGGAGAGTGAAAAAGTTGGCTTAAAGCTCAACATTCAGAAAACTAAGATCATGGCATCCGGTCCCATCACTTTATGGTGAATAGATGGGGAAACAGTGGAAACAATGGCTGACTTTATTTTTCTGGGCTCTGAAATCACTGCAGATGGTGATTGCAGCAATAAAATTAAAGGACACTTATTCTTTGGAAGGAAAATTATGACCAACCTAGACAGCATATCCAAAAGTAGAGACATTACTTTGCCAACAAAGGTCCATCTAGTCAAGGCTATGGTTTTTCCAGTTCTCAGGTATGATTGTGAGAGTTGGACTGTGAAAAAAGTTGAGTGCTGAAGAATTGATGCTTTTGAACTGTGGTGTTTGAGAAGACACTTGAGATCCCTTGGATTGCAAGGAGATCCAACCAGTCCATCCTAAAGGAGATCAGTCCTGGGTGTTCATTGGAAGGACTGATTTTGAAGCTGAAACTCCAATACTTTGGCCACCTGATGCAAAGAGCTGACTCATTTGAAAAGACCCTGATTCTGGGAAAGTTTGAGGGTTAGGGGATGACAGAGATTAAGATGGTTGGATGGCATCACCGACTCAATGGACATGGATTTGGGTGGACTCTGGGAGTTGGTGATGGACAGCAAGGCCTGGAGTGCTGTGGTTAGGGGGGTCACAAAGAGTCAGACACGACTGAATGACTGAACTGAACTGAATAAGAATATTAGTTACTATTTATTTGTTCCACAAACATCTGGTGTGAAATCTCTATTCCAACTCTTAGGATCTATATAATCTGAAGCAATTTCTATTTCATCATATTTAAATTGCATGAATATCTTACTGATCTTAAAAGATGTGAGAATTAAATAAGGTTATGTAAAACAATAGGACTGTGCTTGGGAGGTAATAAAAATGTTCTACCTTATTGCCGACAACATAATCAATATTATCATTATTACTATCAAGTCGTTAAATAATTTAGAAGTTGTCATATTTTGTCATTAGCTTTTTTAAAAAAATTATTTTTAATTGAACAGTAATCGCTTTACAGAAATTTGTAGTTTTCTGTCAAACCTCAACATTAATCAGCCATACGTAATATATGACCCTCCCTCTTGAGTGTCACTCCCATCTCCCTCCCCATCACACCCCTCTAAGTTGATACAGAGCCCATGTTTGAGTTTCCTGAGACATACAGCAGTATATCCAAAATGCAGTACTTGAGTACAATCTCGAAAATGACAGCATGATCTCTGTTTGTTTCCAAGGCACGCCATTCAATATCATGGCAATCCAAGTCTATACACTGACCAAAATTGCTGAAGAAGCAGAAGTGGAACAACTCTATGAAGACCTTCTAGAATTAATACCCCCCCAAAATACGTCTTTTTCATCATAGGAGACTGGAATGCAAAAGTAAGAAGTCAAGAGATATCTGGAGTAACAGGCAAATTTGGCCTTGTAGTACAAAATGAAGTAGGGCAAAGACTAACAGAGTTGTGCCAAGAGAAGGCACTGGTCATAGCAAATACCCTCTTCCAACAACACAAGATAAGACTCTACATATGGACATCACCAGATGGTCATACCAAAATCAGATTGATTATATTCTTTGCAGCCAAAGACAGAGAAGCTCTATACAGTCAGCAAAAACAAGACCGGGAGCTGATTGTGGCTCAGATCATGAACTCCTCATTGCAAAATTAAGTCTTAAATTGAAGAAAGTAGGGAAAACTAGTAGACCATTCAGGTATGACCTAAAACAAATCCCTTATGATTATACAGTGGAAGTGACAAATAGATTCAAGGATTAGATCTGATAGACAGAGTGCCGGAAGAACTATGGACAGAGGTTCAAGACACTGTACAGGAGGTGTGATCAAGACCATCCCCAAGAAAACGAAATGCAAAAAGGAAAAATGGTTGTCTGAGGATGTCTTACAAATAGCTGAGAAAAGAAGAGAAACTAAAGGCAAAGGAAATAAAGAAAGATATACACATTTGAATGCAGAGTTACAAAGAATAGCCAGGAGAGATTTTAAAAAAAAAAAAAAAAGCCTTCCTCAGTGATCAGTGCAAAGAAACAGAAGAAAACAATAAAATGGGAAAGACTAGAGACCTCTTCAAGAAAATCAGAGATACCAAGTCAAGTGGGCCTTAAGAAGCATCACTACGAACAAAGCTAGTGGAGGTGATGGAATTCCAGTTGAGCTATTTCAAATACTAAAGGATGATTCTGTGAAAGTGCTGCAGTCAGTATGCCAGCAAATTTGGAAAATTCAACAGTGGCCACAGGACTGGAAATGGTCAGCTTTCATTCCAATCCCAAAGAAAAGGAATGCCAAAGAATGCTCAAACTACAGCACAATTGTGCTCATCTCACACGCTAGTAAAGTACTGCTCAAAATTCTCCAAGCAGGCTTCAAAAACATGTAAAATATCATGTATGAAATGAGTTGCCAGTCCAGGTTCGATGCATGATACTGGATGCTTGGGGCTGGTGCACTGGGATGACCCAGAGGGATGGAATGGGGAGGGAGGAGGGAGGAGGGTTCAGGATGGGGAACACATGTATACCTGTGGCGGATTCATTTTGATATTTGGCAAAACTAATACAGTTATGTAAAGTTTAAAAATAAAATAAAATTTAAAACAAACAAACAAACAAACAAAAAAACAAAAACAAAAACAAAAACATGTGAACTGTGAACTTCCAGATTTTCAAGTTCTGCTTTAATGACTATGCCAAAGACTTTGACTGTGTGGATCACAATAAACTGCGGAAAATTTTTTAAGAGATGGAAATACCAGACCACCTGACCTGCCTCTTGATAAACCTGTATGCAGGTCAGGAAGCAACAGTTAGAACAACAGATTGGTTCCAGATAGGAAAAGGAGTAGGTCAAGGCTGTAAATTTCCACCATTCTTATTTAACTTGTATGCAGAATACATCATGAGAAATGCTGGGCTGGAAGAAGCAGAGCTTGAATCAAGATTGCCAGGGAAAATATCAATAACCTCAGATATGTGGATGACACCACCCTTATGGCAGAAAGTGAAGAGGAACTAAAAAGCCTCTTGATGAAGGTGAAAGAGGAGAGTGAAAAAGTTGGCCTAAAGCTCAACATTAAGAAAACAAAGATCATCACATCTGGTCCCATCCCTTCATGGCAAATAGATGGTTAAATAGTGGAAACAGTGGCAGACTTTAATTTTTTGTGCTCCAAAATCACTGAAGATGATGATTGCAGCCATGAAATTAAAGGATGTTTACTTAGTGGAAGAAAAGTTATGCCCAACCCAGATAGCATATTAAAAAGCAGAGACATTACTATGTCCAACAAAGGTCTACCTAGTTAAGGCTATGGTTTTTCCAGTAGTCATGTATGGATGTGAGAGTTGGAGTATAAAGAAAGCTGAGTGCTGAAGAATTGATGCTTTTGAATGTGGTGTTGAAGACTCTTGAGAGTCCCTTGGACTGCAAAGAAATCCAACCAGTCCATCCTAAAGTAAATCAGTCCTGAATATTCATTGGAAGGCCTGATGTTGAAGCTGAAATTCCAATACTTTGGCAATTGTGAAGAGCTGACTCATTGGAAAAGACCCTGATGCTCGGAAAGATTGAGGGCGGGACGAGAAGGGGATGACAGAGGATGAAATGGTTGGATGGCATCACCAAGTTAACGGACATGAGCTTGACTAGATTCTGGGATTTGGTTTGGACAGGGAGGCCTGGTATGCTGCAGTCCATGGGGTGGCAAAGAATCGGACACGACTGAGCAACTGAACTGAACTGAAGGAAACTTCATACATGCAACGATGGGCTCAATAAAGGACAGAAATTGTATGGAACTAACAGAAATAAACGATATTAAGCAGAGGTGGCAAGAATATACAGAAGACCTGTACAAAAAAGATCTTCATGACTCAGATAACCATGATGGCTTGAACACTCAGCTAGAGATAGACATCCTGGAATCCAAAGTCAAGTCGTCCTTAGCAAGCATCACTATGAACAAAGCTAGTGGAGATGATGAAATTCCAGTTGCTGCTACTGCTCCTGCTGCTGCTAAGTCGCTTCAGTCATGTCCGACTCTATGCAACCCCATAGACGGCAGCCCACCAGGCTCTGCCGTCCCTGGGATTCTCTAGGCAAGAACACTGGAGTGGGTTGCCATTTCCTTCTCCAATGCATGGAAGTGAAAAGTGAAAGTGAAGTCGCTCAGTCATATCCGACTATTTCAAATCCAAACGATGATGCTGTGAAAGTGCTGCACTCAGTATGCCAGCAAATTTGGAAAACTCAACACTGACCACAGGACTGGAAAAGGTCGGTTTTTATTTCAATCTCAAAGAAAAACAATGCCAAAGAATATTCAAACTCCTGCACAATTGCACTTATCTCACACACTAGGAAAGTAAAGTCAAAATTCTCCAAGCAAGACTTCAACAGTACATGAAACATGCATTTTCAGATGTTCAAGCTGGATTTAGAAAAGGAAGGGGAACCAGAGATCAAATTGCCAACATCCATTGGATCATTGAAAAAGCGAAAGTGTTCCAGAAAAACATAACCTGCTTTACTGAGTTCGACAAATCCTTTAAGTGTGTGGATCACAACAAACTGTGAAAAGTTCTTAAAGAGATGGGATTGCCAGACCACCTTACCTGTCTCCTGAGTAATCTGTATGCAGGTTCTAACTGTTCTAAACAACAGTTAGAACCAGACATGGAACAGCAGAATGATTCTAAATTGGGAAAGGAGTCTTTCTCTTTCTTGCCTACTTCACTGTTTATAATAGGCTCTAGGTTCATCCACCTCGTTTGAACTCACTCAAATGTGTACCTTTTTTATGGTGGATTGATTACACCAAAACTTCTTTATCCATTCATCTGTCAATGGACATCTAGGTTTCTTCCATGTTCTAGCTATTGTAAATAGTGCTACAATGAACACTGGGGTACATCTGTCTTTTGCAATTTTTTTTTTCCTCAGGAATATGCCTAGGAGTAGTATTGATGGGTCATCTGGTGGTTTTAGTCTTAGTTTATTAAGAAATCTCGGAAAAGGCAATGGCAAGCCACTCCAGTACTCTTGCCTAGAAAATCCCATGGATGGAGGAGCCTGGTAGGCTGCAGTCCATGGGGTCGTACAGAGTCAGACACGACTGAGGTGACTTAGCAGCAGCAGCAGCATTAAGGAATCTGCATGCCATCTTCCATAGTGGCTGTATCAATTTATATTCCCACCAACAGTACAAGAAGGTTCCCTTTTTTCCACACCCTCTGCACCATTTATTGTTTGTAAACTTTTTGATGATGGCCATTCTGATCATCCAGTCAAAGCTATGGTTTTTCCAATAGTCATGTATGGATGTGAGAGGTGGATTATAAGGAAAACTGAGTACTGAAGAATTGATTCTTTTGAACTGTGGTGTTGGAGAAGATTCTTGATAGTCCCTTGGACTGCAAGGAGATTGATCCAGTCATTCCTAAAGAAAATCAGGCTTGAATATTCATTAGAAGGACTGATGTTAAAGCTGAAACTCCAATACTTTAGCCACCTGGTGCAAAGAACTGACTCATTGGAAAAGACCCTGATGCTGGGAAAGATTAAAGACAGGAGGAGAAGGTGATGACAGAGGATGAGATGGTTAGATGGTTGTGAGTTTGAACAGTTGATGCTGGACAGGGAAACCTGGTGTGCTGCTGTCCATGGTTTTGCAAAGAGGCAGACACAACTGAGTGACTGAAGTGAACTGAACTGATTCTGACTGATGTGATGTCTCATTGTAGTTTTGATTTGCATTTCTCTAATAATAAGCAATATTGAGCATCTTTTCATGTGTTTGTTAACCATCTGTATGTTGTTTTGGAGGAATGTTTGTTTTTTTTTTTTCCCCCACTTTTTGATTGGGTTGTTTATTTTTTGTGTGTGTGTTTTTTTTTTTTTTTTTTTTTTTTTTGGTATGAGTTACATGAACTGCTTGTATTTTTTGGAAATCAATCCTTTGTCATTTGTTTCACTTGCTGGGTTTTTTTTTTTCCTTCTGTCCTGAGGGTTGTCTTTTCACCTTGCTTATACTTTTCTTTTGCTGCACAAAAGCTTTTAAGTTTACTCAGGATCACTTTTAATTTTGTTTTTATTTCTATTATTCTAGGAGGTGAGTCATAGAGGATCTTGCTTTGATTTATGTCATCGAGTGTTCTGCCTATGTTTTCTTCTAAGAGTTTTATAGCCTCTGTCTTACATTTAGGTCTTTAATTCGTTTTGTGTATATCTTTGTATGTAGTATTAGGAAGTATTCTAATTTCATTCTTTTACATGTAGATGTCCAGTTTTTTCAGCACCACTAATTGAAGAGGCTATCTTTGCCCCATTGTATATTCTTGCCTCCTTTGTAAAAAATAAGGTACCCATAGGTGCATGAGTTTATTTCTGGGCTTTCTATCTTGTTCCATTGGTCTATATTTCTGTTTTTATCCCAGTACCATACTTTCCTGATAACCATAGTTTTATAGTATAATCTGAAATCAGGAAGGCTGATTCCTCCAGCTCCATTCTTTTTCAAGACTGCTTTGGCTACACTGGATCTTTTGTGCTTCCATATGAATTGTTAAAATTTTTGTTCTAGTTCTGTGAAAAATGCCCATGATAATTTTATAGGGATCACATTGAATCTGTAGATTGCATTTGGTAGTATAGTCATTTTCACAATATTGATTCTTCCTATCCAAGAACATGAAATATTTTTCCATATGCTTATGTTATCTTTGATTTCTCTCATCAACGTCATATAATTTTCTGTGTACAATTCTTTTGTCTCCCTAGGTAGATTTATTCCTAGATATTTTATTATTTTTGTTGCAGTGGTGAATGGGGATTCATTCCTTAATTTCTCTTTCTGATTTTTCATTGTTAGTATATAGGAATGCAAGTGATTTCTGTGTATTGATTTTGTATCCTGTGACTTCGTTAAATTCACTGATTAGGTTTAATAAAATTTTGATAGTATCTTTAGGGTTTTCTATGTATAATATCATGTCATCTGTGTACAGTGGGAGCTTTACTTCTTTTCCAGTCTGTATTCTTTTATTTTTCTTCTCTTACTGTTGTAGCTAAGCAGGCTTCCAAAACTATTTTGAAAATAATAGAGTGAACATCCTTGTCTTCTTCCTGATCTTAGGGGGAGAGTTTTCCATTTTTCACCATTGAGAATAATGTTTACTGTGGGGTTATCATACATGGGCTTTACTATGTTGAGGTAGGTTTCTTCTATGCCCATTTTTTTTGGAAGAATTTTAATCATAAATGGGTGCTGAATTTTGTCAAAGGGTTTTTCTGCATCTATTGAGATTATCATATGGTTTTTATCTTTTAGTTTTAATATGGTGTATCATATTGATTGATTTGCATTTATTGAAGAATAGTTGCATCCTTGGAACAAACCCAGCTTTACCATGGTGTATAAGCTTTTAAGGGCTTCCCAGGTGTCTCAGTAGATAAGAATCCTTCTGCCAATGCAAGAGAAGCCTGTTAGATCCCTGGGTTGGGAAGATCCCCTTGGAGGAGAAAATGCCAACTCATTCCGGTATTCTTGCCTGGGAAATCCCATGGACAGAGCAGCCTAGCAGGCTATAGCCCATGGAGTCAGAAAAGAGTCAGACATGACCTAGTGATATCATAAGCTTTTTCATGTGTTGCTGAATTCTATTTGCTAAAATTTTGTTGATTTTTGCATCTATGTTCATCAATGATATTGGCCTGTAATTTTCTTTTTTTTGTTGTTGTTGTCTTTGCCTGGTTTTGGTATCAGGGTGATGGTGGTCTCATAGAATAAGTTTGGAAGTGTTCCTTCCTCTGAAATTTTTTGAAACAGTTTTAGAAGGTAGACATTAGCTCTTCTCTAAGTGTTTTATAGAATTCACCTGTGAAGCTATCTGGTCCTGGGCTTTTGTGTTTTGGGAGATTTTTGGTCAGAGTTTCAATTTCAGTGCTTCCAATTGGGTTGTTCATAATTTTTATTTCTTCCTGGTTCAGTCTTGGAAGATTGAACTTTTCTAAGAATCTGTCCATTTCTTCCAGGCTATCCATTTTATTGCCATATAGTTGTTCATAATAGTCTCCTATATTCCTTTGTATTTCTGCATTGTCTGTTGTAACCTCTCCTTTTTCTTTTCTTTTGGAACCTCTCCTTTTCATTTCTAATTTTGTTGGTTGGATTCTTTTCTGTTTTTTCTTGATGAATCTGGCTTAAGGTTTATCAATTTTGTTTATCTTCTCAAAGAACCAGGTTTAGTTTGTTGTTTCTTTTATTTCTTTTTCATTTATCTCTGCATTGATCTTTGATTTCTTTCTTTCTGCTAATTTTGGTGTCTTTTTGTACTTCTTTCTCCAGTTGTTTTAAGTGTAAAGTTAGATTGTCTATTCAATGTTTTTCTTGTTTCTTGAAATAGGATTGTATTGCTATAAACTTCCATCTAAGAATGGTTTTTTCTGTACCCCATAGGTTTCGACCTGTCATATTTTTTCATTTGTTTCTATGAATTTTTTTAATTTCCCTTTTGATTTCTTCAGTAACTTGTTCATTATTTAGAAATGTATTGTTTAATCTCCATGCATTTGTGTTTTTTACAGTTTTTTTTTTCTCTTGTAATTGATATCTAGTCTCATAGCACTGTGGTTAGAAAAGATACTTAACACAATTTCAATTTTCTTAAATTTACTGAGATTTGATTTGTGACCCAAGATGTTCTGTATCCTGGAGAATGCTCCATGTGCACTTGAGAAGAAGGTGTATTCTTTTGCATTTGGATGGAATATCCTGAAGATATCAATGAGATTCATCTCATCTAATATATCATTTAAGACTTGTATTTTCTTATTAATTTTCAGTTTTGATGATCTTTCCATTGTTGCAAGTAGGGTGTTAAAGTCTCCTATTATTTTGTGTTACTGTAAATTTCTCCTTTTATGTCTGTTAGTGTTTTTCTTATATATTGAGGCATTCCTATGTTGGGTGCATAGATGTTTACAATTGTTATGTCTTCCTCTTGGATTGATCCCTTGATCATTATGTAGTGTCCTTCCTTATCTCTTATAATATTCTTTATTTTAAGGTCTACTTTGTTTGATATGAGGATTGGTACGCCAGCTTTCTTTTGCTTTCCATTTGCAGGGACTATATTTTCCATCCTCTCACTTTTAGTCTATATGTCTCTTTAGGTCTGAAGTGGGTTTCTTGTGGACAGCATATAAGTTAGTCTGGTTTTTGTATCCATTCAGCCTGTCTTTTGGTTGGAGCATTTAATCCATTTACAGTTAAAGTAATTATATTTCTATTGTCATTTTTTTTAATTTTTGGGTTTGTTTTTGTAGGTCTTTTTCTTCTTTTGTACTTCCTGACTGTATAAGTTCCTTTCACATTTGTTGTAAAGCTGGCTTGGTGGTACTGAATTTTCTTAACTATTGCTTGTCTGAAAAGCTTTTGATTTCTCCATCAATTTTGAATGAGATCCTTGCTGAGTACAGTAATCTTGACTGTAGATATTTCCATTTCGGTACTTTAAATATATCCTGCCATTCCCTTCTGGCCTACAGAGTTCCTGCTGAAAGATCAGCTGTTAAACATAAGGAGTTTCCCTTGTATGTTACTTGGTGCTTTTCCCTTGCTGCTTTTAATATTCTTTCTTTGTGTTTAATGTCTTTAGTTTGATTAGTATGTGTCTTGGTTTATTTCTCCTTGGGTTTATCCTGAATGGGACTCTTTGTGCTTCTTGGACTTGATGGACTATTTCCTTTTCCATGTGGGAAAAATTTCAATGATAATCTCTTCAAAAAATTTTTTAATATTCTTTCTTTTTCTCTTCTTCTGGGGCCCCTTTAATTCAAATGTTGGTGCATTTAATATTTCTCCAGAGGTCTCTGAGACTATCATCAGTTCTTTTAATTTATACTCTTCAGCAGTTATTTCCACAATTTTATCTTCCAGCTCATTGGCCTGTTCTTTGCTTCAGATATTCTGATATTGATTCCTTCTAGAGCATTTTTAATTTCAGTAATTGTGTTGTTGGTCTCTGTATGTTTGTTCTTTAGTTCTTCTAGGTCTTTGTTAATTAATTCTTGCATTTTTCTTCATTCTGTTTTCAAGGTTTTTGATCATCTTTACTATCATTATTCTGAATTCTTTTTCAGGTAGTTTGCTTATGTCTTCTTCATTTATTTTGACTTCTGTTTTTTAAGTTTGTTCCTTCATTTGCAGTATTTCTCTGCCTTTTCATTTTTTTTTAATTTAATTTTATTTTTAAACTTTACAAAATTGTATTAGTTTTGCCAAATATCAAAATGAATCCGCCACAAGTATACATGTGTTCCCCATCCTGAGCCCTCTTCCCTCCTCCCTCCCCATACCATCCCTCTGGGTCGTCCCAATGCACTAGCCCCAAGCATCCAGTATCGTGCATCGAACCTGGACTGGCAACTCATTTCATACATATTTTACATGTTTCAATGCCATTTCCCAAATCTTCCCACCCTCTCCCTCTCCCACAGAGTCCATAAGACTGTTCTATACATCATTGTCTCTTTTGCTGTCTCGTACACAGGGTTATTGTTACCATCTTTCTAAATTCCATATATATGCGTTAGTATACTGTATTGGTGTTTTTCTTTCTGGCTTACTTCACTCTGCATAATAGGCTCCAGTTTCATCCACCTCATTAGAACTGATTCAAATGTATTCTTTTTAATGGCTGAGTAATACTCCATTGTGTATATGTACCACTGCTTTCTTATCCATTCATCTGCTGATGGACATCTAGGTTGCTTCCATGTCCTGGCTATTATAAACAGTGCTGTGATGAACACTGGGGTACACGTGTCTCCTTCAGTTCTGGTTTCCTCAGTGTGTATGCCCAGCAGTGGGATTCCTGGATCATAAGGCAGTTCTATTTCCAGTTTTTTAAGGAATCTCCACACTGTTCTCCATAGTGGCTGTACTAGTTTGCATTCCCACCAACAGTGTAAGAGGGTTCCCTTTTCTCCACACCCTCTCCAGCATTTATTGCTTGTAGACTTTTGGATCGCAGCCATTCTGACTGGTGTGAAATGGTACCTCATAGTGGTTTTGATTTGCATTTCTCTGATAATGAGTGATGTTGAGCATCTTTTCATGTGTTTGTTAGCCATCTGAATGTCTTCTTTGGAGAAATGTCTATTTAGTTCTTTGGCCCATTTTTTGTTTGGGTCATTTATTTTTCTGGAGTTGAGCTGTAAGAGTTGCTTGTTTATTTTTGAGATTAGTTGTTTGTCAGTTGCTTCATTTGCTATTATTCTCTTCCATTCTGAAGGCTGTCTTTTCACCTTGCTAATAGTTTCCTTTGATGTGCAGAAGCTTTTAAGGTTAATTAGGCCCCATTTGTTTATTTTTGCTAATATTTCCAATATTCTGGGAGGTGGGTCATAGAGGATCCTGCTGTGATGTATGTCAGAGAGTGTTTTGCCTATGTTCTCCTCTAGGAGTTTTATATTTTCTGGTCTTACGTTTAGATCTTTAATCCATTTTGAGTTTATTTTTGTGTATGGTGTTAGAAAGTGTTCTAGTTTCATTCTTTTACAAGTGGTTGACCAGATTTCCCAGCACCGCTTGTTAAAGAGATTGTCTTTAATCCATTGTATATTCTTGCCTCCTTTGTCAAAGATAAGGTGTCCAAATGTGTGTGGATTTATCTCTGGGCTTTCTATTTTGTTCCATTGATCTATATTTCTGTCTTTGTGCCAGTACCATACTGTCTTGATGACTGTGGCTTTGTAGTGGAGCCTGAGTCAGGTAGGTTGATTCTTCCAGTTCCATTCTTCTTTCTCAAGATCGCTTTGGCTATTCGAGGTTTTTTGTATTTCCATACAAATTGTGAAATTATTTGTTCTAGCTCTGTGAAGAATACTGTTGGTAGCTTGATAGGGATTGCATTGAATCTATAAATTGCTTTGGGTAGTATACTCATTTTCACTATATTGATTCTTCCAATCCATGAACTTGGTATATTTCTCCATCTATTAGTGTCCTCTTTGATTTATTTCACCAGTGTTTTATAGTTTTCTATATATAGGTCTTTAGTTTCTTTAGGTAGATATATTCCTAAGTATTTTCTTCTTTCCGTTGCAATGGTGAATGGAATTGTTTCCTTAATTTCTCTTTCTGTTTTCTAATTATTAGTGTATAGGAATGCAAGGGATTTCTGTGTGTTGATTTTATATCCTACAACTTTACTATAGTCATTGATTAGTTCTAGTAATTTTCTGGTGGAGTCTTTAGGGTTTTCTATGTAGAGGATGTCATCTGCAAATAGTGAGAGTTTTACTTCTTCTTTTCCAATTTGGATTCCTTTTATTTCTTTTTCTGCTCTGATTGCTGTGGCCAAAACTTCCAAAACTATGTTGAATAGTAATGGTGAAAGTGGGCACCCTTGTCTTGTTCCTGACTTTAGGGGAAATGCTTTCAACTTTTCACCATTGCGGATAATGTTTGCTGTGGGTTTGTCATATACAGCTTGTATTATGTTGAGGTATGTTCCTTCTATTCCTGCTTTCTGGTGAGTTTTTATCATAAATGGATGTTGAATTTTGTCAAAGGTTTTCTCTGCATCTATTGAGATAATCATATGGTTTTTATTTTTCAATTTGTTAATGTGGTGTATTACATTGATTAATTTGTGGATATTGAAGAATCCTTGCATCCCTGGGATAAAGCCCACTTGGTCATGGTGTATGATCTTTTTAATGTGTTGTTGGATTCTGAATGCCAGAATTTTGTTAAGGATTTTTGCATCTATGTTCATCAGTGATATTGGCCTGTAGTTTTCTTTTTTTGTGGGATCTTTGTCAGGTTTTGGTATTAGGCTGATGGTGGCCTCATAGAATGAGTTTGGAAGTTTACCTTCCTCTGCAATTTTGTGGAAGAGTTTGAGCAAGATAGGTGTTAGCTCTTCTCTAAATGTTTGGTAGAATTCAGCTGTGAAGCCGTCTGGACCTGGGCTTTTGTTTGCTGGAAGATTTCTGATTACAGTTTCAATTTTTGTGATTGTGATGGGTCTGTTAAGATTTTCTATTTCTTCCTGATCGAGTTTTGGAAAGTTGTACTTTTTTAAGAATTTGTCCATTTTTTCCACGTTGTCCATTTTATTGGCATATAATTGTTGATAGTTGTCTCTTATGATCCTTTGTATTTCTGTGTTGTCTGTTGTGATCTCTCCATTTTCATTTCTAATTTTATTGATTTGATTTTTCTCCCTTTGTTTCTTGATGAGTCTGGCTAATGGTTTGTCAATTTTATTTATCCTTTCAAAGAACCAGCTTTTGGCTTTGTTGATTTTTGCTATGGTCTCTTTTGTTTCTTTTGCATTTATTTCTGCTCTAATTTTTAAGATTTCTTTCCTTCTACTAACCCTGGGGTTCTTCATTTCTTCCTTTTCTAGTTGCTTTAGGTGTAGAGTTAGGTTATTTATTTGACTTTTTTCTTGTTTCTTGAGGTATGCCTGTATTACTATGAACTTTCCCCTTAGGACTGCTTTTACCGTGTCCCACAGGTTTTGGGTTGTTGTGTTTTCATTTTCATTCGTTTCTATGCAAATTTTGATTTCTTTTTTGATTTCTTCTGTGATTTGTTGGTTATTCAGCAGCGTGTTGTTCAGCCTCCATATGTTGAGTTTATTATTTATTATTCTTTTTTCTTTTTTACTTACTCTGTAGTTTCTTTTGGACTTTTTTTCTTTTTCTTTTTTTTTCCTTTTTTCACCCCTCTGTTGTAGTTGATGATTATATTAACACTATGGAATCTAATTAAGCCTTTGAGTTTATTTTCTTTTATTTTCTTGTCACTCACAGTTTTTTATTGCCATTATAAACGCTGCCTCTACACTGGCCTTTTGCAGCTCTGTGGAATTTTCCTTTTCTTTTTTTGCCTTTTCCTTTTTTTGCCTTTTTCAATTTTAATTTTTAAGTTTTTAAACTTATTGTTATTTTTTATACATTTATTCCTTTGACTTTCCTAGTGTTCTTTTCTTGCAATTATTCTTTAATATATACAAATCTTCTTTATCTATCTCTGTTTAACTTTGCATATCTAATCTTTCTTTCTTTAATTTCTTTTTGTCATCTTATTTGATGGTTTTGTTTTCATTGTTTTATTCCACAGTTTCACCTTGCTTTAGTTTTTTGTTTTTGTTGTTGTTCTTGTTGTTTTACCAGTTTGTACCTTAGTTAGTTTTGTTCTTTACTGGTGGATATCATTTTTTATTTCCTTTGTTTTCTGGGTCAATCTATTCTACTTTATTTTTGTTGAACTGATTTGATTTTGCTTATGGGTGTATATGTACATGTATATATTCCATTATTTTGATTATCATTTGCCTGATTTTGTAATTGCCATTTGTATGGAGTTCATCTTTGATTTCTCATTTTTGGGTATTTGTTTTAATCTCACTTAGTGCCATAACAAACTACCTGTGGAATCTCTGTTCATGGCCAAAGGTCAAGAAGCCCTGAGCCTTTGGAGTGGGAGCACTGACTCCAAGATCCTCCACTACCAGAAAATCCCTAACCCTAGGGCGTATCAAATCATGAGAACTCCCACAAAGGAAACCACTTGAGGACTCAGCATCACCCAACTACCAGTAGCATCCTGTGCAGGGCACCTCATCCAAACAAAAACAAGACAAAAATACAAATCAAATCATAAGTAGATAGAATTACCACCTCACTCAACCCTGTCCATCAGAGGAAAAACAAACAAACAAACAAAAAAACTCAACACAAATACCATACTATATGGATTTTACACTAATCACTGGACCAAACCTGGGTGGGCAGAAATCAAAAGAAAGAAATAATTCAACCTTGAAGCTTGGGTAAAGGAGACCTAAAACAATAAGTTACTGCTCTCGAAGAGCAAGGCAAACACTATCAGCCAATACACTCCCAGTATTCTTGCCTGGAGAATCCCACTGACAGAGAAGCCTGGCAGGCCACAGTCCACAGGATTGGAAAGTATTGGGCATGACTGAAGCTTCCCCATGGGCATAGACACAAGGCTTTTTGCCTATTGCAGTTCTGCCCCAGTGAGGGTTGGGCATGAAGCTGGTGCAGCTGCTTGAGTTGTGGGGCCCCTGACAGTGTCAAGTGTGCAGGGACACAGAATACCTCCAGCTCAGGACATATAGCCCTATCAGAGTCTTTTTTCAAGCCTCTGGTAGCAGGTGATCAGAAGGCCTTTTTGGCTAGTCTTTCTCTGTAGCTCTGCCCATTCAGGCACCTAGAAGGCTCCCTTGCCTGGGGCCCTTCTCTGTTGTTCAGTGCATCAAGCACATAGAGGGGACCCCCTGACCCGGTCCTGCTCTGTAGATTGGCCCATCAGGCACTTAAAGAGGCACCCTGGGTGGGTCCTACTCTATAGTGTGATGAGTCAGGCGCTTGATGGGCCAGTCTTTCTATTGTTCAGCTGCCAATGCTGCCAATGCTGGAGTGTGGGGAGAGAGAGGCTACAGTGATGTCTTCATCTCCTATGCATGACTCAGCAGTTTTGCCTTGCTTCCATGACTGCCTGCCTTTCCTCCACAGGCATTTCCCACCACAATCACCTCCCTCATGTCCCGTCAGTTCATCTCTGTGCAGTCAGCAGCAGCTCTCTGGGATTGTTCCACAATCCCTACACTCCAACTCCCAGCCACTGTGCCTTCTAGAGGACCTGCCTCCCTGTCCAGCTTACATATGGCTGCAGCAAGTACTGTCTGATTCTCATTCCATTTAGGCTGCCACAGATCAGCTGCTTCACTTTCAGCCTTAAATGTTTCTCCTCTGACCCAGACAATTGCCCCAATGTGGGGATCAGACTCCCACTTCAGTTCCCCCACCCATCAAGGGCTGGTCCAGTCTCATTAACAATCCTGTTTTCCTCCCCCCCCCCCAGTTCCCTCATCCTGCCAAGTTTTGCATGGTTCCACATATTGTTTTCTGATGGTCAGCTACTCCTGTCCATTCTCAGCTGGTGTTTTGCAAACATTTTTGTGTCTGGAGATGTATTCCTGATGTATCCATGAAGAGAGATGTACTCTATATCCAACTATTCCTCTGCCATCTTGTTTTCTGTCATTAGCTTTTTAAGTCAATATTTTTTCTCATGGTTTTGAAAGTCTTTCCTAATTTCACTTCACATGTCACTGTACCTTAAGTCAATCTTGTTCCTATCTGAATTACTGCTTTTGATCTTTCATTATCTTCACCTAAAATGTTCTTTTCTTTTCATTTGTCTATTCCAATCCTATCCATCTTCCAACGTTTGCTTCAAATTTCATCTGGTCTACACTTACGCTGAATTGATTTAAATATTTTCAGTCAATATTTATATTGTCTATATCAGATAATTCAGTGGACGATTTTTTATATATTATATTCTTCTTTGACATTTCATACTCATGTTGTCACCATAAGGTAAACTGTTTGAAATTTTTTTTTTTCATCATTCTCATAGAGCTCCATAGAATCATGAGTAACTAGCAGATATTAATACATTTTCACTGTAATGAAAAATGATCCACTCTATTTTTCCTAGCATCTGATTGTGGCTATCACTCTGATTCTGATGACCATAAGTAAAATCTCTGCTATAAACCATGGTTTTTTAAAAAATGTAATTCATCTCATTTAACTCCTGTTGCACTTGGTACCAGCTTACCTTTTGGTAAGGCAAACAACCCTAGAAGAAAATATTTAAGAACTTTTAAATTTTATTATAAACATCTTTTGAATTTTTATAAATAATAATTATCAACATAAGTAAGTGTGGTCTAGTAGGACAGTAGAAAAATACTAATTATTCCTTAAATTGTGCAAAAGGTGGGAGCTTCAGTAAAACAGAACTGCTATTGTTCATGTTCTCTTTGCTTTAATTAGGCCAATTTATCTTAGACATAACCTAAGACTATTAAAGAGAAAGAGAAGAGTGGAATAATTCTTCTGACAAAGGTCAAGTTAAAATAAAATACCACCGAGGGTCACAGTAGTGTCCTACTTTTTTTTTTTTTTTTTTTTTTAAACAGGGACAGCGGCACTTCACATTGTAGTGCTAAAATTGCATTGAGTTCCTGTGGGAATTAGATATCTTATAAGACAGGTTCAATGCTATTTAAGATTGTTCTAGTCAAAGCCTCCATCATGCATAGGTTAAGGATTTAGTGTAGAGAAAAAAAAAAAATGTATCAGCTTATAATTTATAACACCACTTAAACTATAAAGTTCAATAGCTATTTTAAGTTCAAAGCATGTTTTAATAATTATCCTCTGAACTTCTATGAGCCATCAACTATTACTAAATTTTCATCTCATTGAGGTTATAGAAAATCATAGTTAAGTTTATAAAAAGTTAAAATATAATTTTATCAATGCTTAGTAGCAAAACTACAATTCTAAAAATATATTCAATTCATAATAGTTATATATATTTTTCAATCTCCTTTATAGATGGCAAATATTTTTAGTCTTTTCTAAATTTTATCAGCAATATCACTAAAGCATTTCCAGGAAGGTGACTCAGAATATTGACAGTACTTTATTTTATTGCACTTGGAAACCAAGTGCTGAAGTTGTGAACTATACATTCAAAGAATTGCTTTATGACTCATTGACTAGAGGTAAGGGACAAGTGAAACCTATTAAGGTGTTTCCAAATAATACATAACATCACATAATGGAAACCTGTTTCTCAACTGATAAGTCAGTTTATCACTTCTGATTCATTGATTGATGAAGTCAGATAAGTAAACACAAAATGATTAAGATGCAACTTGTGTCTTCAACAGGCTCACATTAGTGTGTATGTGCATGTGTGTGTGTGTGTGTGTATGTCTGAGAGAGAGAGAGAAACATTACACATACAAGTGTTATTACAGCAGAACTCAATTTATGTATTGAATCTCTTTTATCATGAAGGAAGAGCATGATCTTGATTATTTTTATGCTCTTTTAATTAGAATTGTGACAAAATCCTAAGAGTACATGTAGATCTAGAGCTATGAGTGTGTTTGGGCAGGAAAAATATGCCCCCTTAGGTATTTATTGACACATGTAAGCTGTAAATGAGCACACACTACAGAGCCAGTCATTCACTCAAGTGTCCCTTCCACAATATTGCCTCCCTGGATCTCTAACCCTGCATATAGAGTAAAGAAACCTTTGTTCTCAGATTCCACATCTCTGATATGTCTTCAAGCATACAACCATGAAAGCATGGCATTACATCCTACAAATCCCATCTACTTCTCTGTTCTCATTACTACTCTTCTTATTCATCATGATTTTTCTTCAGATACAGCCCCAGCTGATCCAGGGTATTCGAAGGAGAGACGGCATCAGCGAGGATCAGGAAACAACTGCTTAATTAAACGTTAATTAAGGATATAAAAAGTAATAGAATGAGGATAGCTCAGTGAGGAAATTCAGTGGAGAAAAGAGGCTGAAATAAGGATAGCTCAGTAGGAAAATTCAGTGAAGAAAAGAGGCTGAATAATTCAGCCAGAAGGTAAGAGAAAGAACGACATGGGGAGACCAAGTTTCGGTGAACAAGGCCTGCACTTTATTTTCCAAAGTAGTTTTTATACCTTAAGTTGCGCATAGAGGATAATGGGGGAAGGGGTAGAGTCATGCAGTAAGCCAGGTTTTCTTCCTGCAAACTTATCATATGCAAAAGTTTAGGTGATTTACATCATCTTCTGGCCCGGAGGCCTGTTAACATTTTAAGAAACTTATTTTTCTGTAAAGGTGATTATTCTAAAGTCAGGGGCCAGCCTCCAAAAAGCATTGGATAGAGTTGCATTCCTATAGGGCAAAGGTAAGGTGGGCTCAATCAAAAAAAGAATTAACTCAAGGGTCCAAGGTTACAAACATTGAGGCTACTACTTACATTTCTATACACCCATTATATCAATCAATACACTGCCAAGGACACAGTAGGTAAGGGGTATGGAGACTTAGCAGCAAACATTGGCGCAATAAGTGAAAAACCCTTCACCAATACAATTTCTAATCAATCTTTTAACTACTCAAAGGAATCTGTGTTTAGACAGTTTAGATCATCTCCTGCCTCTCACAGTTGGGAGGCTCTGAACAATCACATGTGGCCGAAAAAACCTATTCAGGCAGGCTAGAGTATTTCCAAAGGAGTTTGTAGGTTGAAACACTGTCACACCCAGGAATTATTAACTGGAGCTGTAAGCTAACTCTTTTTTCAGAGAGAGGTAGTGGGGGACAGCCCCCCTGTGAAGTCAGAGGTGTAGGTGAGAGCACAAAGCAGAAAGTAGGCAGACTCTGGTTTTGGGGTAGATGCTCGAGAATTTCCAGGGGGACTCCTGAGGCTCAAACCCGCCTTTGCGTATGCCGAGCCTCCTTCCTCATGACCTTTGCCACAGGAGGAGTTCCTCACGCTGGATCCTGGCAGTGATAGACTTCCAGTTGAGCTATTCCAGACCCTGAAAGATCATGCTGTGAAGGTGCTGCACTCAATATGCAATATGTACTCAATATGCAATATGCCGGTTCCCGGCATCTGCCCCAATGTTCTTCGGTTTTAAATAACTCACATGTTATTTACATCTAAAGGTATAAACTTTTGGAAATGTACATGCAGAGATCAACAAATGGTTTCCATTTTCTGCTTTCATGCTCCTCTCTCCTTAAAAGAAGAAACTCCAAAGTTCTAACTTCTCTTTGGAAGATGAGGTAGGGTTGGACTGTGATTAGAAATAAGGAAATGATTTTTAAATATCATGGTACCACAGTTAATATCTGCAGAAGAAATAATGGTGAGGACTATATACAATGCTAAAGAGATAATAAGACATTTGAAGTAAAAGTATGTATACTCCCTGAAGAGATGGGAGGTAACTTTTTAAAGCAAAATGTTGATGCAGCTCACAAAGAAGAACTGCAATAACTCACTTCCCCTAAATAAGAGAAGACTGGATGCAATAACAATGGTATGAAATAAAACTCTGAAATACTGATTATATGGGAAGAGGAAGAAGAGATATAAGAAGAAGCAGTGTCCAGGAAACAGTAATATACTCAAAAGGACATGAACAAGGCCAATATGGGATACAAAATATAAGTTGACCTTATGGGTATCATTTAGGAATACTTATAGGAAAGGAAGCATTCAGTAGGATGAAGTAACAGTTCGGCAAGCCATACATCAAATGATTAGAGCCTGTGATTTTAGAGCACCAGGAATTCTGGAAATCATAGTCTAAGGATGCTTTGCTTCCTTCATGCAACATCAAAGAGTCCAAGAAATGAATGAAGTTGTAGGCCAGTAGCATCCAGCCATTTCATAAACCAAACAGGATTTTCTGTAAAACACAAAATGTAAAATACATCCAAAATTGGTGATAGAAAATTAAGCTGCCTGGCACCACTGCTGCTTTATTCCGAGTTTCATGACCTTTAACCCTCCTCAGTTCAGTTCAGTTCAGTCACTCACTAGTGTCCGACTCTTTGCAACCCCATGAATCGCAGCACACCAGGTCTCCCTGTCCATCACCAACTCCCAGAATTCACTCAAATTCATGTCCATCGAGTCGATGATGCCATCCAGCCATCTCATCCTTTGTCATCCCCTTCTCCTCCTGACCCCGATCACTCCCAGCATCAGAGTTTTTCCAATGAGTCAACTCTTTGCATGAGGTGGCCAGAGTATTGGAGTTTCAATATGCTTTAGCATCAGTCTTTCCAATGAACACCCAGGACTGATTTCCTTTAGAATGGAGTGGTTGGATCTCCTGGCAGTCCAAGGGACTCTTAGGAGTCTTCTCCAACACCACAGTTCAAAAGCATCAACTCTTTGACGCTCAGCCTTCTTCATAGTCCAACTCTCACATCCATGCATGACCACTGGCAAAGCCATTGCCTTGATTAGATGGACCTTTGTTGGCAAAGTAATGTCTCTGCTTTTTAATATGCTATCCAGGCTGGTCATAGCTTTCCTTCCAAGGAGCAAGCATCTTTTAATTTCATGGCTGCAATTACCATCTGCCGTGATTTTGGAGCCCCCCAAAATAAAGTCTGACACTGTTTCAACTGTTTCCCCATCTATTTCCCATGAAGTGATGGAACCAGATGTCATTATCTTAGCTTTCTGAATGTCGAGCTTTAAGACAACTTTTTCACTCTCCTCTTTCACTTTCATCAAGAGGTTTTTTTACTTCCTCTTCACTTTCTGCCATAAGAGTGGTGTCATCTGTATATCTGAGGTTATTGATATTTCTCCCAGCAATCTTGATTCCAGCTTGTGCTTCTTCCAGCCCAGAGTTTCTCATGATGTACTCTGCATCATGAGATAATAATAATAAGCAGGGTGACAATATACAGCCTTGACATAGTCCTTTCCTTATTTGGAACCAGTCTGTTGTTCCATGTCCAGTTCTAACTGTTGCTTCCTGACCTTCATACAGGTTTCTCAAGAGGCAGGTCAGGTGGTCTGGTATTCCCATCTCTTTGAGAATTTTCAACACAACAATTTTCATCTCCCTTTCCCTCTCTTTACTCTGAAATCTAGATTTTTCCTATTATTATTTTTTCTATTAAGCAAAACTTTCAAGGTTTTAGATTTTCAGAGTTGATAATGTAAATTCTATTCAGCTCTCATAAGATCAAGAGTTGAAAGGTAAATTTTCCTATAAAATTCCAATAAATCCATGGGTAAAACATATTTGTAAATTAATGCCTTAATTAATGACTGTTAAAAGAGATGCACAGGGGATTAATAATTTATTTTTAATCCTGCCAGTTTTATACTATTAAGTACATATTAGTAATAAATGATGACTCAAAAGGTGGACACTCTGTAAAATATAAAATAAATTGACTTTCTTGCATTCTATCTAGTCTACTCGTCTAAGATTTACACTCTGAATTTGATAGTGTTAAAATAATACGTTTTTCTGACTGATTTTTTTTCCACTTTTTCTTACCATGTAACGACTTCCAAAATATTTTATTTTATGGCTCGCCATTTATTAAATGGGATAATAATTAAATATTTGATACAACATTGAAGTAGTAAACTTTATTGCTCAATAGTGCATGTATATAGTGTCTATGGTATTGTACCTCTTCAGTGTAAGAATACTAAGATGCAATTTTTGTGATCACTAATAGCTGAAAACAAGACTGCCTCATTAACGTCCAAACACCACAGTGAAAGAGGGCAGTTGTTCTTTGTTGGGCATTGTTGCAGGAAACTCAACTCTCCCTCTTCTGAGTTTTGTCCCAGGTGTCTTAGTGCATCTGAAGTCTCAGTTTCTGCATATTTGAAAATTCAATGACACAATGAAAGTAAAAGCCTTTCTTAGTGTCTGGCATATAGTAGAGGGATGCTATATTTACAATACCATATGTAAAATAGATAGCCAATGGGAATTTGTTGTATGACTCAGGGAACTCAAACAGGGGCTCTGGCTGAAGGGTGGGATGAGGAGGGAGGTGGGAAGGAGGGAACATGGGTGTACCTATGGCTGATTCTTTTTTTTTTTTTAATTTATTTTAATTAGAGGCTAATTACTTTAAAATATTATAGTGGTTTTTGCCATACATTCACATGAATCAGTCATGAGTGTACATGTGTTCCCTATCCTGAACCCCCCATCCACTTCCCTCCCCATCTCATCCCTCAGGGTCATCCCAGTGCACCAGCCCTGAGCACCCTGTCTCATGCATCAAACCTGTACTGGTGATCTATTTCACATATGATAATATATATGTTTCAATGCTATACTCTCAAATCATCCACCCTCGCCTTCTCCCACAGAGTCCAAAAGTCTGTGTCTCTTGCTGTCTCACATATAGGGTCATTGTTACCATCTTTCTAAATTCCACATGTATGTGTTAATATACTGTATTGGTGTTTTTTCTTTCTGACTTACCTCGCTCTGTATAATAGGCTCCAGTTTCATCCACCTCATTAGAACTGATTTAGATGCATTCTTTTTGATAGGTGAGTAATATTTCATTGTGTATGTGTACCACAGCTTTCTTATCCATTCGTCTGCTGATGGACATCTAGGTTGCTTCCATGTCCTGGCTATTATAAACAGTGCTGCAATGAACATTGGGGCACATGTGTCTCAATTCTGGTTTCCTCAGTGTGTATGCCCAGCAGTGGGATTGCTGGGTCATATGGCAGTTCTATTTCCAGTTTTGTAAGGAATCCTCCACCCTGTTCTCCATAGTGGCTGTACTAGTTTGCATTGCCACCAACAGTGTAAGAGGGTTCCTTTTTCTCTGCACTTTCTCCAGCATTTATTGTTTGTAGACTTTTTGGATAGCAGCCATTCTGACCAGCATGAGGTGGTACCTCATTGTGACTTTAATTTGCATTTCTCTGATAATGAGTGATGTTAAGAATCTTTTCATGTGTTTGTTAGCCATCTGTATGACTTCTTTGGAGAAATGTCTGTTTAGTTCTCTGGCTCATTTTTTTGATTGGGTCACATATTTTTTCTGGAATTGAGCTGCAGGAGTTGCTTGTATATTTTTGAGATTAGTTGTTTGTCAGTTGCTTCATTTGCTATTATTTTCTCCCATTCTGAAGGCTGTCTTTTCACTTTTCTTATAGTTTCCTTCGTTGTGCAAAAGTTTTTATATTTAATTAGGTCCCATTTGTTTATTTTTGCTTTTATTTCCATTACTCTGGGAGGTGGGTCACAAAGGATCCTGCTATGATTTATGTCAGAGAGTGTTTTGCATATGTTTTCCTATAGGAGTTTTATAGTTTCTGGTCTTACATTTAGATCTTTAATCCATTTTGAGTTTATTTTTGTGTATGGTGTTAGAAAGCATTCTAGTTTCATTCTTTTATAAGTGGTTGACCAGTTTTCCCAGCACCACTTGTTAAAGAGATTGTCTTTTCTCGATTGTATATTCTTGTATGGCTGATTCTTGTTGATGTATGACTGAAAAACCACAAAATTCTGTAAAACAATTATCCTTCAATAAAAAAAATTAAAAAAAATGTGATTCAGAAGATCAGTATTTTAAATATTTTACAAATGGGAATAGTTTAAGTACAGTGAAGCTTTCACGTACAGTGAAGCCTTCTTGTTTTTGCTTATTTCTATTTGTATGTGTGTGTGTTTCTTCCTTATAAGCTTCATGATGTGTGATGAGACACCAAAGGCATGATATATATGTAGGGCATTTGGTGATTGCTTTGCAAAAGCCAATATTAGTTTTTTCACTATTCCTCCAAGCATAAATTTATTCCTTGTTTGTTTTCTTGCTAGTATCATTTGATGTTGGTAAGTTTAGTCTAATATGTCCTATAGAAGCAGAAATCTTTGTGCATTAGTTAACTGCATCCAAACACACTTCTGAAAAGCAATTAGAGATTTACAATTTATTACACAAACTCTCTTGTGTCACAATTCTATCATAGAAATTAATTTGGGGTCATTTATATCAGAGAAATATATAGCAAAATAACAAGGTATAGAAATTTCACCTCTAAGATACCACTCAGCCAGAAGAAATGATATATGTCTTATTAGTTTTACTGTCTCACAGTAGTGAATTCATAGTATGTAAAGCTTATATCCTTTTATTACACATCTATGTTCTTAGATAGGATAGAATAAGCAGATGCAATTTGTACAATTTAATCTTCATAGCCATCTAATATAAGGTGTTCCAATCTGCATACACATGCATGCTTAGTCACTTAGTCATGTTTGATTTTCTGTGGTCCTGTGGACTATATCCCACCAGGTACCTCTGTCCATGGAATTTTTCAGGCAATAATATTGGAGTGGGTTGTCATTTCCTCTTCCAGGGGATCTTCCTTACCCAAGGGTAAGAGCCACATCTCCTGTATCTTCTACATTGCATGTGGGTTATTTGCCATTGAGCCATGGGGGTAGCCCCCTAACCCCATATAACAGGCCAGAAAGCAGTTTGAGAGGCACGATGAACTGGTTAGGGTCACAAGGCAGGCACAGTCCACAGTCAGAATTCTAAGAATCAAAATATAGTAAATTATATTTGTTAAATATAAATTGAAAACCACATAAGATAATTCACATTAGATTTGACAGTGCTTTGGCTCCTCCTGAGTGAGTGAAGTCGCTCAGTCGTGTCCGACTCTTTGTGACCCCGTGGACTGTAGCCTAACCAGGTTCCTCCATCCATGGGATTTTCCAGGCAAGAATACTGGAGTAGGTTGCCATTTCCTTCTTTAGGAGATCTTCCCTACCCAGGGACTGAACCCAGGTCTGCATTTTAGGCAGACACTTTACCGTCTGAGCCACCAAGGAAGATCCTATTTCCACGCAAATCTGTGTCACACTTAGGGTATTTCAGACCAGGAATTACCAGGAAAATCCCATAGCCTTGATTACTTTCTTTAGTAAATGTGCTTTCTTATGTGACTTTCAAACTCTGGATGGAATTCTAAGGGAGTATTCATGATAATAAATAATGAACTTGGAGGACAGAGGAAAGCAAAGCAAAAGGGCATTTGGTGAACTGGAGTAGAGAAATAAGGCAATTTAAGTCTCTTTATTAACTATGTAATTGAACTGAACTGAATTGTTTTAATCATGATACTTGAATTCTGACTCTAAATTCTCTAAGTATGCAACATACATTGGAATAATATCTCATTTTGAATAATACCATCTTCTAAAATAAAAGAACAATTTGATAAGGTGAATTTTTTTTTTTCATGAATGTGCTAGGGGTGCAAGAGAGTATAAATCTGTTGTTTTTGACACATAATTTCATTCATTTTCAATTAACAATAATTATTACCTCCCATTTCTTCCCCATTTATTCATGTAATGACCTTCTAAAAACAATGACTAATGACAATTTGATTAGAAAAATAATTTAGTTGCTAGATTTTGATTCCTTGATATAAAAATGTACTCTAAGCAGTTTTATATATCTAGAAATATGATTATCCACTATAAAGTATTAGAATGACAACATTTCAGACTTTGGAAATTAAATTGTGTGATTCATGCATTTTCCAAAAAATCTGAGTGATTTTCAAACGAACCAGCTACTTCATATCCTTAATCCTTCTTAGAAAACAAATGGAAGAAACATACTGACTCTTCTTTTTATATTAATACTTCTATACAGAGCCTTTTAAATATATACTTAGTCATTTTGTTTTTTTAATTGAATTTCATTAGTTCCATCAGATTTTCAATTTGGTAAAATGTAACCAAAATGACGTGTTGTGTTTTTTTTGTTTTTTTTTTTTTCCAGAAGGAGCATTAATGATTCAGATTGTGGAGCAACTCACAGAGAGATTCAATGACATAAAATAATTTATATTAACAAAGTGTTTGTTGATAATGATGTATTTGTAGAATCTGTAAGGATCAGCTAAAGAAAACCCACATGTGCTACTTATTGAAATGCAATATTATGTAGGGCTGATTATCTGTCTTTGTTTACTTTCATTCTGCCTATAAATATTTAAATTGTTCAGGTATAAGGAAATTGAAACAGTCATGTACTCTTTCAAGGGATATTCAGCCTCTGCAGAAAGACATCAAATAAAATATCCATGAAAGAGACTAATCTTTTTTGTAAAGAGTGAATTTTTAGGTAAAAATTATCATATTGGCCTATATATCATGAAGAACTGACCTCCTCTCAGAACTGGAATTTCAGTTTGTCACCTGCATGAGAGAGGATTATGGTGGGAGATCTTTAGTAAGAGAATTGCTTGGCTGTTTTCCTCTCAACTCAAAATGTCCTTTAATATGACAGGCTATATTAACATCAGCTTTGATACAGCAGAGATTCAGAGCAGGGAACTCGTCTACTTATTTCTTTAGATTTTAGGTAACCACAAACAGCATGATGATCCCAAGAAACAGACTTTTTGAAACAGTATCAATAAGAAAAAAATGAAAAGGTCTAAAGT
This sequence comes from Bubalus kerabau, assembly GCF_029407905.1. NCBI lineage: Eukaryota > Metazoa > Chordata > Mammalia > Artiodactyla > Bovidae > Bubalus > Bubalus kerabau. Next base: position 1,486,237 of record NC_073635.1, on the reverse strand, counting down.
AGGTTTATCACTTTAGATATGTAAAAAAGACAGTATCTTTGAAATTACCTCATTTTCTATAAAATAGTATGCAAATGTAGGTGTTAAAGTGTTTTAAATTTATTTGGAATGTCTGTAGATTTTGATATAAATAACTCTCCCCACCCTCAACTACTTTATTTGTATAAGTGTTTATGGATTAAATGATAGTCGTTGGAAGGCAAATTTTCAAACCTTTGGTCATTTACATATATTTTTTATACCGGTTTCAGATTTGAGAATTTTGGATATAAAATTTGATGCTATGAACTGAATTGTGTTCTCCCCTCGAATGTCATATGTTAAAGCTTTAACTCTCAATGTGATGGTGTTTGGAGGTAGGGCCTTTAGAAGGTAACTGGGTTTAGATGAAGCAGTGACGGTGAGGACTTCAAGATGATATTAGTGCCCTTATAATAAGAGAAAGAGACACCTGAGCTGTGTCTCTTCCTTGCGAGGACACAGTGAGATGACAGTATCTACAAGCCAGAAAGAGAGCTCCCAACAGAACTTGATCATGCTGGATCTCACACATTTTCAGACTCTAGAACTGTGAGGAAATTAATCTCTGATGTTTAAACTACTCAAAATTCTATAGAATTTTGTTGTGATAGCTTGAACTGACTAAATAATCCTATAATTTATTTAGTAAGAATGAAATTCCCATATACCTTAATTTTAGTGGTTTAAAAGCAATGGAAATGAGCCTGTTCCTTTAAAAACTTTATTAACAACTAAAACATTAAAATATTTCAAATTATACAAAATAAATGTGTAAAACCTCAGGGAAACATGCAGTTTGTCAGTGCATGAAATTTGATTATTTTTATTATATAATATAGAACATATTATATATAACTTTAAAAAAGATGGTAATTTTATAGTCAAGTAGTATATTTGGAGAAGGGTTTAAGCAGTACTTCATCTATTTAGGTAAAATATCTTCCCTGGAGCAAAATAAATTAAAAGAAAAATGATATTCTGTATAAAAAATTCTACAGACTAAATCATGAAATATAACCTTTAAAAAAGAAGTATACAACTACTATAGACATTAATTTCTATTTTACACTTCTTTATATTAAGACAATGAAGCAAATATCCAAAAACCAAATAAAAGACTCATTAAAGAGTGTAGGAGAAAACTGTTATTATAAGTGAAATGATGTAGTTGAAATATCAAATGCAGTTACTATATATTAAAAAAAAAAAAAAACTTTGGAAAAAGTATGACACCTTGAGCTTTAGATAACAATGATATGATAAAGTGAAGTCGCTCAGTCATTTCCGACTCTTTGCGACCCCATGGACTATAGCCTACCAGGCTCCTCTGTCCATGGGATTTTCCAGGCAATAGTACTGGAATGGATTGCCATTTCCTTCTCCAGGAGATCTTCCCGACCCAGGGATCGAACCCAGGTCTCCCACATTGTAGACAGATGCTTTACTGTCTGAGCCACCATAGGGAATTATAAAGTTAAATACAAGATTTGCTTCATATTGATGGAAGATGTGATTCAGTTGAAGTTGATGTATATGTTAAGCACACCTACATACAACAACCAAAGATTAGTTGCAACTGGCCATAGGTCATTTTGTACATAGCATAATAAAGTCCAGTATTATAAAGCTGGCTATTACTGAAACAAACTATTTGGTACCCTTGTAAATAACAAAAGACATAGTTATTAGTTATTCCAATCATTATTTTTCTGCTTCTGTCAGTGTGTTTGTATCTCTCTTTTGTTTAAAACATCTCTGGTCATCATTCTTGTTACATGTAAAATACATGCAAATCTATGGGTATGAACTCTCTACAAATATTCCATTTTGTTTTAAATTGTGTCAATATATTTTTTTGTACTGTTTTTGTACTGTTAAGACTGATTGGAAGATTTTTTTAACTGCATTGATTTTGATTATACAGTATAGTTACACATGCTCAAACTGTGCATGAAAATGTTATCTTTCTCTAATATAGTGCATATGTTTCCAGCTTAGTGAAATTATGGCATTTTGACTTGTTATTTTAATTACAAGATGAGCACACAACTTTCACAAGTTTATCTAGACTTTTCTGTTTTCCTATAATGGGTTTCAGGTTAATTATAGTTAATTAGCTCATGTTTGTCATGTATACTATTGGAAATAAGACATATTTTTAAACAGCACAAGAAAATTCCATTATTAAAGCCTACAGTTGAAAGAAAAGTGGAGTGGATTATGTTATAAAATATGAACCCAAATGCTATCATATCAAATTGAAATTACATAATAGTCCAAGTGTTTTTCTCATACTACTTAAGCTCAGAAAATATAAGCTTCAGCAATGTGCATCTTTTAAGAGTTTTATGAAAATAATTAAGTTTACAATTTAAGAGTTTACCCAAAATGCTTGAGTAAATTTTTTTCAATTGCATTTAAAGTATTAATTAAAAAAAATGAACTGTTGATTTGTTTGGAGAAGGAATGTGGCTGTGTTCAGTTAACATTCTGCTATTCAAAAAAATTAGATAATGTTGGATCAGAGATTGTTTAATTATATTCACTGGAAAATGATATTTAAACATATTTCTAGGAATTTCACTTTATTTTTGTCAGTATTTTACCAATGCCAGTACATTGTCAAAATGTTTCTTACTTTTTATCTTAATTAGGTATCATGTCAGTATTCATTAATATACTGACAAGGAAATGGTTTTTATGGGTTGAAAGTTAATTAGTAATACCGATAAACAAAAGTGGATAATTCTGATTTGACTACTTTTGTTATATTTCTGTATTACCAAGTCCCTGGGCTATATTTTGTAAGTGTTGTAACATAGTGCATCACCATTAATGAAGTATCTCCATGGATATAACTCCTATCTAACTTCATATTGTAAATTATAAAGGAATAACTACAGCTATAACATACAGATAGACATTTGAATGTAAAAAAAAATTATCTTTAATTATGTTTCTAGTGAGATATTAACCATTAAAATAGATTTGCCAAGTTTCATTTTGTCACTTATGATATATATATATATTTTTTCTTATTATTTTTTCCTCTTATTTTGCTATTTAATTTATCACTAAGGAGAATGTAATGCAATTAAGTTGCTAATCTGCACTGGCAAAAAGTTTTAAAAGAGTGAACAGGTTAAATACAGAAAACAATATTTAGACCTTAGAATTGTTATCTCGTCATTATATTTCCCTCCTTTATATTGTCCTTCTTTTACTTCCGTTCTTTTTTTTATCCATTGGACACATTACCTTGTACATCTTTAGACCAAGTCTACTTGAATCTTAATCCAGTCATCTCTTACTAAGTTCTAAGGTCTTGAAAAAATTTGTTAATCTCTCAAGTTAGTCCTCAAATATGTGTTAATAAAAGCTGGGAAACTGGACTTTGTTAGTACTAAAAAAATATAGTACCCTTCATTTTTTTCTTGCTTTATCACATACTACAGGTCAAAATAACCATTATCTTTGCTATAACCCCATTCTTACCCTAGATCACATATGTATATTTCTGAACAAAAATAAAATGTTAATAACTTTGCATTGAATATTTAAAATTATATTTGATAGAAACATTTGATATATAAGTTAACATTTTATAAATATAAATATCATATTATTACATATTTTATAAATAAGCTACTGAAAGATAAATAATTGCTTTAATGTTTAAATATTTTAATGAAGGCAAATTAAAGTATTGTTGAGGATTGTTTGCGGAGATAATGATTGCATGTTGAATTTTCCTGGAAACTTGAGAGTAAATAACCAGACCACCTTACCTGCCTCCTGTGAAATCCATTTTCTAGTAACCTACATTGAATATAAAATTTGTACCAGAGCATATTACTTTCTTACTACATTTTGATGGATTTGTGTCTTAAAATACTCATTTAATGATTAAACAACGTGAGTAAAATTCACTCAGTCAAGTCGGACTCTTTGTGATATTAAGAAAAGGTGGCAGGAATACACAGAAGAACTACACAAAAAAAGATGTTTTTGACCCAGGTAACTATGATGATGTGATCACTCACCTAAAGCCAGATATCCTGGAGTGTAAAGTCAAGTGGGCCTTAGAAAGCATCACTATGAACACAGCTAGCAGAGATGATGGAATTGCAACTGAGCTATTTCAAATCCTAAAGGATGATGCTGTGAAAGTGCTGCACTCAATATGCCAGCACATTTGGAAAACTCAGCAGTGGCCACAGGACTGGAAAAGGTCAGTTTTCATTCCAATCCCAAAGAAAGGCAATACCAAAGAATGCTCAAACTACCACACAACTGCGCTCATCTCACACACTAGTAAAGTAATGCTCAAAATTTTCCAAGCCAGGACTCAACAGTGTGTGAACCATGAACTTGCACATTTTCAAGCTGGATTTAGAAAAGGAATAGAGATCAAATTGCCAACATCCATTGGTTCATAGAAAAAGCAAGTGAGTTCAAGGAAAACATCTACTTCTGCTTTATTAACTGCAATAAATCCTTTGGCTGTATGGATCACAAGAAACAGGAAAATTCTCAAAGAGATGGGGGTACCAGACCACCTTACCTGCCTCCTGTGAAATCTGTATGCAGGACAAGAAGAAACAGAACTGCACATGGAACAACAACTGATTCCAAATAGCGAAAGGACATTAAGGATGTATATTGTCACCTGCTTATTTAGCTTATATGCAGAGTTCATCATGTGAAATGCTAGGCTAGATGTAGGACAAGCTTGAATCAAGATTGCCAAGAGAAATATAAATAACCTCAGATATGCAGATGACACCACCCTTATGGCGGAAAGTGAAGAAGAACTAAAGACCCTCTTGATGAAAGTGAGAGTTGGCTTAAAGTTTAAAAAGTTGGCTTAAAACTCATCACTCAAAATACTAAGAAAATGGTAACAAGTTCCATCACTTATAGCAAATAGATGGAGAAACAATGGAAACAGTGAGAGACTTTCTATTTTTGGGCTCCAAAATCACTGCAGGTGGTGACTGCAGCCATGAAATTAAAAGACGCTTGTTCCCTAGAAGAAAAGCTATGATCCACCTAGACAGGATATAAAAAAGCAGAGATATCACTTTGCCAACAAAGATCTGTCTAGTCAAAGCTATGGTTTTTCCTAAGCTGTGCCTTGAAGAATTGATACTTCTGAACCGTGGTGTTGGAGAAAAATCTTGAGAGTCCCTTGGATAGAAAGGAGAGCAAACCAGTCAATCCTAAAGAAAATCAGTCCTGAATAGTCATTAAAAAGACTGATGCTAAAGCTGAAGCTCCAATACTTTGGCCACTTGATGCAAAAAAACTGACTCATTTGAAAAGACCCTGATGCTGGGAAAGATTGAAGGCAGTAGGAGAAGGGGACGACAGAGGATGAGATGGTTGGATGGCATAACCAACTCAGTGGACTTGAGTTTGAGCAAGCTCCAGGAGTTGGTGATGGATGGGGAAGCCTGGTGTGCTGCAGTCCATGGGGTGGCAAAGATTCATATATGACTGAGCAACTGAACTGAACTGATTGATTAAACATGCAGATAGTTGAAGCCTGATATAGCTTGGAAAGTGAAAGTTGCTCAGTTGTGTCCAGCTTTTTGCTTCCCCATGGAAAATAAAGTTCATGGGATTCTTGAGGCCAGAATACTGGAGTGGGTAGCCTTTCCCTTCTCCAGGGGATCTTCCCAACCCAGGGATCGAAACCAGGTCTCCCACAGTGCAAGCAGATTCTTTACCAGCTGAGGCACATGGGAAGCTCAATAAAACTGGAGTGGGTAGCCTATCCTTTTTCCAGCGGATCTTCCCAACCCAGAAATTGAACCAAGGTCTCCTGCATTTCAGGCGGATTCTTTACCAACTGAGCTATGAAGGAAGGCTGATACAGATTGGACAATGTACTTAATATTCTATTTATAGCACCAAATAATTTGGAGTTGCTATCTCCAGGAAATTTAGTATCTAGTAACCGAGAACTTCCAGTTGTTCAAGCTGAATTTAGAAAAGGTCATAGTGGTTTAGTCTCTAAGTGTCCGACTCTTGCGACCCCAGGGACTGTAGCCTGCCAGGCTCCTCTGTCCACGGGATTCTCCAGGCAAGAATACTAGAGTAGGTTGCCGTTTCCTTCTCCAGGGGAACTTCCCGACCCAGGAATCGAACCCCGGGTCTCCTACGTTGCAGGTCGATTTTTTACCTACTGAAGTCCTTTAAAAGGAACTAAAGGGAAGCCCTTTAGAAAAGGAACAAAGATCAAATTGCCAACATCCTGACTAAACCACCACACCACCATTGATTGGATCACAGAAAAAGTAAGAGAGTTTCTGGAAAACATCTACTCCTGGTTTATTAACTACTCCAAAGCCTGTAACTGTGTGATTATAACAAACTGTGTGATTATAACAAACTGAAAATTCTTAAAGAGATGGGAGTATCAGACCACCTTTCATGCCTGCTGCAAAACCTGTATGCAGATCAAAAGGCAAAGTTAGAGCTAGACATGGAACAATGTACTCGTTCCAAATTGGGACAGAATCACATCAAGGCTGTATACTGTAACCCTGCTTATTTAACTTACATACAGAGTACATCATGGAAATCCTGGGCTGGATGAAGCACAAGCTGGGACCAAGATTGCTGGGAGAAATATCAGTAACCTCAGATATGCAGATGTCACCACCGTTATGGCAGAAACCAGTTTATTAACCACCAGCTTCTTCTATCTGTGAGTCTGCTTCTTTTCACTTTTTTCACTATTTCACTGTATTTTTATGTTATGTATATATATAATATAAATTTAAATATATATACAATACATAAAAATGTATATGAATTTTATATGTGTTCTACATATAAGTGATATCCTACAGTATTTGTATTTCTCTGATATATTTCATCTAGCATAATGCCCTTCAAGTTTAACCATGTTGCTGAAAATGACTATATATATATATATATATATATTATATATAATATATATATATATTATGGCTGAGTAGTATTTCATTGTGTGCCTGTGTATATATACCACATCTTCTTTATCCATTCATCTGTTGATGGACACTTTGGTTGCTTCCATACTTTGCCAGATGTAAATACTGCTGCTATGAATATTGGAGCAAGTATTTTTTGTTTGTTTGCTTTTTCTTTTTTTGGATGTTTATCCAGGTGTGCAATTGCTGGGTCATATGGTACTACTCAGATATGATATGGTACTACTCATCTATTCAGATGACACCACCCTTATTGTAGAAAGCGAAGAGGAGTTAACGAGCTCAGTGATGAAGTTGAAAGAGAAGAGTGAAATATTTGGGTTAAAACTTAATGTCCAAAAACCTAAGATCATGGCATCTGGTCCTATCACTTCATGGCAAATAGATGGGGAAAGGATGGAAACAGTGAGAGACTTTATTCTATGGGCTTCAAAATCACTGCAGATGGTGACTGAAGCCATGAAATTAAAAGACACTTTCTCCTTGGAAGAAAAACTATGACAACCCTAGACAGCACATTACAAAGTAATCACTTTGCCAAAAAAAATGTCTGTTTAGTCAAAGCTATGGTTTTTCCAGTAATCATGTACAGATGTGAGTTTTGAAGTATAAAAAAAGCTGAGCGCCAAAGAATTGATGCTTTTGAACGGTGGTGTCGGAGAAGACTCTTGAGAGTTCCTGCAACTGCAAGGAGATCAAACAACTCAAACCTAAAGGAACTCAACCCTGAATATTCATTGGAAGGATTGATGATGAAGCTCAAGCTCCAATACTTCAGCCTCTTGATGTGAATGGCTGATTCATTGAAAAAGACCCTGATTGAAGGCAGGAGGTGAAGGGGATGACAGAGGATGAGATGGCTGGATGGTATCACTGCTCAATGGACATGAGTTTGAGAAAGCTGGGATGATAACATTTAAGTTTTGTTCTCTTAGGTATTGTCATAAATGGTAGAACTAATTACATAATCAGGACTCTTTGCTATCCCATGGACTGCAGCATGCCAAGCCTCCCTGTCAAAAACCACTCCCAGAATTTACTCAAGCTCATGTCCATCTGCATATCTGAGGTTATTGATATTTCTCCCAACAATCTTGATTCAAGCTTGTGTTTCATCCAGTCTGGTGTATCTCATGATGTACTCAGCATATAAGCTAAATAAGAAGGGTGACAATATACAGCCTTGAAGTATTCCTTTCCTGATTTGGAACCAGTCTGTTCTTCCATGTCTGGTTCTAACTGTTGCTTCTTGACCTGTATACAGATTTCTCAGAAAGCAGGTCAGGTGGTCTGATGTTCCCATCTCTAAGTATTTTCTACAGTTTATTGTGATCCACACAAAGGCTTTGGCATAGTCAATAAAGCAGAAATAGAAGTTTTTTCTGGAACTTTCTTGCTTTTTCAATGATCCAATGGATGTTGGCAATTTGATCTCTGGTTATTCTGCCTTTTCTAAATCCAGCTTGAATATCTGGAAGTTCACAGTTCATGTACTGTTAAAGCCTGTCTTGGAGAATTTTGAACATTACTTTGCTACCATATGAGATGAGTGCAATTGTGTGGTAGTTTGAAGTTCTTTGGTACTGCCTTTCTTTGGGATTGGAATGTAAACTAACATTTTCCAGTCCTGTGATCACTGCTGAGTTTTCCAAATTTGTTGGTATATTGAGTGCAGCACTTCCACAGCATTAACTCTTAGGATTTGAAATAGCTCAACTGGAATTCCATCACCTCCACTAGCTTTGTTCATAGTGATGCTTCCTAAGGCCCACTTGACTTCACATTCCAGGATGTCTGGCTCTAGGCTGAGTAGTACTCCACTAGATGGTAAAGAATTTTATTTTCACTTTCACATATGCATATGACCTGTTCTTCATTTATTCATCTATTGAGGGGGCATTTAGGTTGCTTTGCTATCTTGGCTATTATAAATAACGTTTCAATGAATATTAGGGTACACACATCTTTTTAAATTAATGTTTTAATGTTATTGGAAGAAAATTGTTCAGGAGTGGAATTTCTGGATCATGTTGTAGTTTTATTTTTACTGTTTTCCAATGTGGCTGCACCAGTTTATATTCCTATCAGCAGTCCACAAATGCTTGTTTAGCCACATCCTTGTCAGCATTTATTTGTTGTCTTTTTTATAACAATCCACTGAAAAACTGACTCATTGTAAAAGACCATGATGCTGTGAAAGATTGAGGGCAGGAGGAGAAGGGGACAACAGAGGATGAGATGGTTAGATGGCATCACTGACTCAATGGATATGGGTTTGGGTGGACTCTGGGTGTTGATGATGGACAGGGAGGCCTCCTGTGCTGCGGTTCATGGGGTAACAAAGAGTCGGACATGACTGAGCAACTGAACTGAACTGAGAGGTATGAGGTGATATCTGTTTTGATTTACATTCCCTTGATCATTAGTGATATTGAGCATCTCTTCATGTTTCTGTAACTTATCCTTGGGAAAATATCTATTCATGTCTTGTAGTGGGAATTCCTAACTATGTGTTTTCACAGCCTTGAGAAATTTCACAGAAATAACACTTGAAAAAACAGTGTATGTTAAGAAACTGCGTTATGATTATTCATGGTTTTCTTAGAATAATAACCTTGTTACAAAACCCATGGCCAGACTCAGAAAGCATGGACTTTGGAACACCGGGTCAGTGTCAGGTATGAACACTGCCTGCACACACTTTCTGATTGTTCCCGAGACTTTCCCAGAAGGGAACGGCCTGGAGTGGGTCTTGGGAAAGAAAGATCAAAGAAAGTTTTGTAGTCTGCAATCAGGAATAAAAGCTGGACTCAGAGTGCCCTCTGCACCTCAGTCCAATAGAGGCTATAGGTCCCCTGATCCATTGCACCAGACTTCATGTTTTGTTTTCATTCTCATTGCTCACTCCTGGACCTTTAGGGCAACAATGTCTTCTATTCATTTTTAATTGGGTTGTTGGTTTTTTTATGTTGAATTTTACAAACTCATTGTATTTTTTATATTAATCCCTTATCATATATGTCTTCACCCATTCAGTAGACAATCCTTTTGTTGTTATTGTTGATAGTTTCCTTTGCTATGAAAAAGTATTTTAGTTTGATATAGAATCATTTATTTATTTTTCTTTTGTTTCCCTTACCCAAGGAGACAGATTAAAAAAAAAAAAAATTAAGACTACCTATGTTTTCTGTTAGTAGTTTAATGATTTCAAATTTTACATTTAAGTCTTTAATTTATTTTGAATTTGTTTTTTACATGATGTGAGAAAGTATTCCCATTTCATTCTTTTGCTTGTAGCTGTATATTTTTCCCAACAAATTCATTTAAGAGGATATTTTCTTCCAATCTATATTCTTGCCTCCTTTGTGGTAGACTAATTGACCATATAAGTGTGTTATGTTTATTTACAGCTTCTCTATTCTGACTGTTTTGGGGCCAGTACCATACAGTTATTACTGTGGCTTTGAAGTATAATTTGAACTGAAGGAATGTGAAAACTTGCAATTTTTTTTTTCCCTCAAGATCATTTTGACTATTTGGGGTCTGTTGTGTTTTCACACAATTTTTATGGTTATTTGTTCCTGTACTATGAAAAACACCATCATTGTTCTCATAGTAATTTCATTGAATCTGTAGTTTGTGTTGGGCAGTATGGTCATTTTAAGAATATTAATTCTCCCAGTTCATAAGCATGCTATATATTTAATTTGCTTGTGTAGTCTTAAATTTCTTTTATCATTTGCTTATAAGTTTCAGAGTACAGCTCTTTTTCCTTCTTGGTAAGATTTATTCCTGTGTATGTTATTCTCCCCCATGCATTTGCAAATAGTATTTTTTCCTTAATTTTTCTTTCTTATAAATCATTATTAGTGTATAGAAATGCAACAGATTGTATATATTAATTTTATATCCTGTACCTTTACTTAATTCATTGATGACTTCTAGTAGTTTTTTGGAGGTGTGTTAATGACTTTCCATGAATAGTATCATGTCATGTGCAAACAGTAAAAATTTACTTCTTTCTTTTCAGTTTTTGTTCCTCTTTTTTTTTTTTTTTCTTGTCTGATTGCTGTGGGTAAAACTTCCAAGACTCTGTTGAATTGGAGTGGCAAGAATGAGCATCTTTGTTTTATTCCTAATTTTAAAGGAAATATTTTCAGCTTTTCACCATTGAGTATGGTGTTAACTGTGAGTTTGTCATATATGATCTTAATTATGTTGAAATATGTTCCTTCTATACTCAATTTCTTGACAATTTTTATCATAAGAGAATGTAGAATTTTGTCAAAATTCTGCATATATTGAATTGATCATATGGTCTTTCTGTTTCATTTTCCTGTGGTGTATCACAGTTAATTTGTGAATACTGAACTAGCCTTTCATCCATGGTCAATTATCATTTGACCATTCAAAGTGTATGATTCTTAAAATTTATATTTGAATTTTTCCACTATTATTGTGTTAAGAATTTTTTGCATCCACTTTCATCAGTATTATTGGTCTCTATTTTTTTTTAATAGTATCATTGCCTCAATGTAGTATCACGACAAAGCTGTCCTCAGAGTGAGTTCAGAAGTGTTCATTCTTCTGCAAATTTTTGTAATAGTTTGAGAATGGTAAATGTTAACTCTTATTTTATTGTTTAGTAGAATACACCTGTGAAGCCATCTGATCCTAGACTTTTGTTTGGAGGGAGTTTTTAAAATTAATAATAAATTTTATTACTGTCAATTTGTGCTTTCACAGTTACCTGGGTAAAGGAACTGGCAACACACTCCAGTATTCTCACAAGGAGAATCTTGCCTGGAGAATCCCATGGGCAGAGGAGCCTGGCAGGGGGCCCATGGGGTTGCAAAGAGTGGGACACGACTGAGAGACTAACCCACATAGTGTTTTCATATGTTCTGTTTCCTCCTGACTCAGTTTTGAGAGATTGAAACTTTCTGCAACTTTCCATTTGTTCAGTGTTGTTCATTTTTAGCATATAATTGCTCACAATAATTCCTTATAATCTTTGTATTTCTGGGGTATCAGTTGTAACTTCTTTTTTCTCTGATTTTATTTATTTGGGCCCTATCTATCTCTTTTCCTTCATAATTCTAGCTAAATTTTATAAATTTTGTTAATCTTTCTGAAAAACTGTTTCTTTTAATTTGATTAATATTTGTATTCATTTTCTGTCTCTATTTCATTTGTTTCTGCCTTGATTTTTATGATTTCTTCCTTTTACTAACTTTGAGTTTTGTCAGCTATTATACCGCACAATTACACTCATCTCCCATGCTAGTAAATTAATGCTTAAAATTCTCCAAGCCAGGCTTCAGCAATATGTGAACCATGAACTTTCTGATGTTCAAGCTGGTTTTATTTTTTATTTATTTATTTTTTAATTTTATTTTATTTTTAAACTTTACAATATTGTATTAGTTTTGCCAAATATAGAAAAGGCAGAGGAACCAGACATCAAATTGCCAACATCTGCTGGATCATAGAAAAAGCAAGAGAGTTCCAGAAAAACATCTATTTCTGCTTTGTTGACTATGCCAAAGCCTTTGACTGTGTGAATAACAATAAACTGTGGAAAATTCTGAAAGAGATGGGAATACCAGACCACCTGACCTGCCTCTTGAGAAATTTGTATGCAGGTCAGGAAGCAACAGTTAGAACTGGACATGGAACGACAGACTGGTTCCAAATAGGAAAAGGAGTTCGTCAAGGCTGTATATTGTCACCCTGTTTATTTAACTTCTATGCAGAGTACATCAAGAGAAATGCTGGACTGGAAGAAACACAAGCTGGAATCAAGATTGCCGGGAGAAATATCAATAACCTCAGATATGCAGATGACACCACCCTTATGGCAGAAAGTGAAGAGGAACTCAAAAGCCTCTTGATGAAAGTGAAAGTGGAGAGTGAAAAAGGTGGCTTAAAGCTCAACATTCAGAAAATGAAGATCATGGCATCCAGTCCCATCACTTCATGGGAAATAGATGGGGAAACAGTGGAAATAGTGTCAAACTTTATTTTTCTGGGCTCCAAAATCACTGCAGATGGTGACTGCAGCCATGAAATTAAAAGATGCTTACTCCTTGGAAGGAAAGTTATGACCAACCTAGATAGCAGATTAAAAAGCAGAGACATTACTTTGCCAACAAAGATCCGTCTAGTCAAGGCTATGGTTTTTCCTGTGGTCATGTATGGATGTGAAAGTTGGACTGTGAAGAAGGCTGAGCACCAAAGAATTGATGCTTTTGAACTGTAGTGTTGGAGAAGAGATTTGAGAGTCCCTTGGACTGCAAGGAGATCCAACCAGTCCATTCTGAAGGAGATCAGCCCTGGGATTTCTTTGGAAGGAATGATGCTAAAGCTGAAACTCCAGTACTTTGGCCACCTCATGCGAAGAGTTGACTCATTGGAAAAGACTCTGATGCTGTGAGGGATTAGGGGCATGAGGAGAAGGGGATGACAGAGGATGAGATGGCTGGATGGCATCACTGACTCGATGGACGTGAGTCTGAGTGAACTCCAGGAGTTGGTGATGGACAGGGAGGCCTGGCATGCTGCAATTCATGGTGTCACAAAGAGTTGGACACAACTGAGCGACTGATTGACTGACTGACTGATACAGGGTTATTTTTACCATCTTTCTAAATTCAATATATATGCGTTAGTATACTGTATTGTTGTTTTTCTTTCTGGCTTACTTCACTCTGTATTAATAGGCTCCAGTTTCATTCATTTCATTAGAACTGATTCAAATGTATTATTTTTAATGGCTGAGTAATACTCCATTGTGTATATGTATCACAGCTTTCTTATCCATTCATCTGCTGAGGGACATCTAGGTTGCTTCCATGTCCTGGCTATTATAAACAGTGCTGCGATGAACATTGGGGTGCACTTGGACTCTGTGGGAGAGAGAAAGGATGGGATGATTTGGGAGAATGGCATTGAAACATATATAATATCATATATGAAATGAGTCGCCAGTCTAGGTTCAATGCACGATACTGGATGCTTGGGGCTGATGCACTGGGAAGACCCAGAGGGATAGTATGGAGAGGGAGGAGGGAGGAGGGTTCAGGATAGGGAACATGTGTATTCCTGTGGCAGATTTATGTTGGTATATTGCAAAACCAATACAATTATGTAAAGTTAAAAAATAAAATTAAATTAAAAAAAGAGAGAGAGAGAGAGAAAACCAGCAACAACAACAAAAGGATTCACTTTTTTCTCTAGTCATCTTAAAAATTCTTCCTTAAGAAAAAAACTGAAAGCATTGGATCACACTTCTGAAAACTGTAGGAAAACTCTATTCATTTTCCTCGTTTTTTTCTATTCTTATTTGGAAGAAGAGAAGCTCAAGAGATGAGTCTGACAAAAGATATCCATCCAATCTAAAGTGATTCTCTCTGAAAATATTAGGATAAGCAGCAACATTCAGAGGTACAATTAAATGCCAGTTTTAATGTTGTTTTAATGTTGAAACTGAATACATGAGTGAGGCTGATGCTGTTCAAGGCCTTTATAGCAGAGATAAAAAAATGTCCAAGGATGTCTATAACTATCTGGAGAACTTGGGAAACAAATTAAAATATAAGATGTACGTAATTTTAAAATTGAAAACTTGGATTTTTATTATATAACATCTACAAATATAAACTTATCATTAGGGTGAGGTTAGCATAAGGGAAGGAAAGAATAGTAAATATTTTTTAATTTCATGAAGAAATTCTTTCTCTACATGTGTGTTTTAACCCTTTGGTTTACACTATTTTAATAAAAGTATCAGTTCAGTTCAGTTAGTTGCTCAGTCATGTTCAACTCTTTGCAATCCCATGGACTGCAGCAAACCAGGCTTCCCTGTCCATCACCATCTCCCAGCATTTACTCAAACTCATGTCCATTGAGTTGGTGATGCCATCCAACCATTTCGTCCTCTGTCATCCCCTTCTCCTCTTGCCTTCAATTTTTCCCAGCATTAGGGTCTTTTCAAATGAGTCAGTTCACAGCAGGTGGCTGAACTACTGGAGATTCAGCTTCAGCATCAGTGGCTTCCAATGAATTTTCAGGACTGATTTCCTTTAGGATTGACTCGCTTGATCTCCTTGCAGTCCAAAGGACTCTCAAGAGTTTTCTCCAACATCACTGTTCAAAAGCATCAATTCTTTGGTGCTCAGTTTTCTTTATAGTCCACTCTCACCTCCATACATGGCTATTGGAAAAGCCATAGCTTTGACTAGACGGACTTTTCATTTGGAAATTGCATATAAGGGATTAATGAACTTCTTTTAATGAGCAAAAGAGAAAAATGATGCAAAATTGTTACATATTCTATGCTTCTGTACTGGCAGCAGATTTTTCAGTCCTTTTGAACCTGTTTATGTAATCAAACTTTTTATATAATAATGTGAAGCACCATCTGAGCCAGTGTGATATAACCCAAAGTCAAAATTTCTGAAATTTGAAATACTAGCTCTTATAAAATAAATAATTTCTTTATGGTTCTTTGAAAGATTAATGAATACAATGAACATGACTGCCATATTTATAGCATATGATATGTATAATTCATATTCATGACTCACTATATAAATATGTATATTATTTATAAGTAGTATTCAAATATATGAATATAAATAATATAATTATTTATAAAATGAATTGTGTATGAATTTATATTATTCAGACGTGAATACATTAATTACAGTATTTATATATATAAGTAATATATATATTTATATGATGAAACAATGAAATGCATATTTATACTAATATAATTATATATTAAAATTATATACTGTTTTATTTATATAAATATAAAATATAATACTTTACATAATAATATATTTCGAGCAATATAATTATACTTATATATTATGATAAACAGTGCATAATTATACCATAATTGCATATTTATAATAGTAGAATTAACATGCCATGAATGAATATAATAATATATAATTATATAATAAGTGTAACAAAATAATAGAGTAAATATAATATATTATATATAAATATATGTGATGTAAGTGATAATATAAATATGCATGTAGTAATAAAATGTAATATAAATATGAATATCATTCACATTCATATGTAAAACATAAATATTAAATAATAGTATTCAAATAATTTAAATAATTTTTAACATTTAAATAATATTTAAAATGAACATAGATTCTATTAGATGTCTACAACATGACTTTACTTTAAAATTTGCTTTTTAATTGATGATAAAAATTAATATTAAATATTAAGCAATTAAAATATCAGGCTATTTTACAATTTACTATTGCTTTAATCTTTAAACAAGATGTTCATCTTTAATCTTTAAACAAGATGTTTAACATCTTCAAAAAAGATGTTCTTTTCATTATCAGATCAGATCAGATCAGATCAGTCACTCAGTCGTGTCTGACTCTTTGGGACCCCATGAATCGCAGCACGCCAGGCCTCCCTGTCCATCACCAACTCCTGGAGTTCACTCAGACTCACGTCCATCTAGTCAGTGATGCCATCCAGCCATCTCATCTTCTGTCGTCCCCTTCTCCTCCTGCCCCCAATCCCTCCCAGCATCAGAGTCTTTTCCAATGAGTCAACTCTTCGCATGAGGTGGCCAAAGTACTGGAGTTTCAGCTTTAGCATCATTCCTTCCAAAGAAATCCCAGGGCTGGTCTCCTTCAGAATGGACTGGTTGGATCTCCTTGCAGTCCAAGGGACTCTCAAGAGTCTTCTCCAACACCACAGTTCAAAAGCATCAATTCTTTGGTGCTCAGCCTTCTTCACAGTCCAACTTTCACATCCATACATGACCACAGGAAAAACCATAGCCTTGACCAGACGAACCTTTGTTGGCAAAGTAATGTCTTTGCTTTTTAATCTGCTATCTAGGTTGGTCATAACTTTCCTTCCAAGGAGTAAGCGTCTTTTCATTATAGGGGACTGGAATGCAAAAGTAAGAATTCAAGAAACACCTGGAGTAACAGGCAAATTTAGCCTTGGAGTACAGAATGAAGCAGGCAAAAGCTAATAGAGTTTTGCCAAGAGAATGTACTGGTCATAGCAAACACCCTCTTCCAACAACACAAGAGAAGACTCTACACATGGATATCACCAGATGGTCAACACTGAAATCAGATTGATGATATTCTTTGCAGCCAAAGATGGAGAAGCTCTATACAATCAGCAAAAACAAGACTGGGAGCTGACTGTGGCTCAGATCATGAACTCCTTATTGCCTAATTCAGACTTAAATTGAAGAAAGCAGGGAAAACCCATAGACCATTCAGGTATGACCTCAATCAAATCCGTTATGATTATACAGTGGAAATGAGAAATAGATTTAGGGGACTAGACCTGAAAGACAGAGTGCCTGATGAACTATGGATGGAGGTTCATGACATTGTACAGGAGACAGGGATCAAGACCATCCCCAAGGGAAAAAAAATGCAAAAAAACAAAATGGTTGTCTGAGAAGGCCTTAAAAATAGCTAGTGGAAAGAAGAGAAGTGAAAAGCAAAGGAAAAAAGGAAATATATAAACATCTGAATGCAGAGTTCCAAAGAACAGCGAGGAGAGATAAGAAAGCCTTCTTCAGCGATCAATGCAAAAAATAGAGGAAAACAACAGAATGGGAGACTGAAGATCTCTTCAAGAAAATTAGAGATACCAAGGGAATATTTCATGCAAAGATGGGCTCGATAAATGACAGAAATGGTATGGACCTAATAGAAGCCGGAGATACTAAGAAGAGGTGGCAAAAATACACAGAAGAACTGTACAGAAAAGATCTTAATGACCCAGATAATAATGATGGTGTGATCACTGACCTATAGCCAGACATACTGGAATGTGAAGTCAAGTGGGCCTTAGCAAGCATCACTATGAAGAAAGCAAGTGGAGGTGATGGAATCCCAGCTGATCTATTCCAAATCCTGAAAGATGATGCTGTGAAAGTGCTGCACTCAGTATGCAAGCAAATTTGGAAAACTCAGCAGTGGCCACAGGACTGGAAAATGTCAATTTTCATTCCAATTCCCAAGAAAGGCAATGCCAAGGAATGCTCAAACTATCGCACAATTGTTCTCATCTCACACGCTAGTAAAGTAATGCTCAAAATTCTCCAAGCTAAGCTTCAGCAATACATGAATCATGAAATTCCATATGTTCAAGCTGGTTTTAGAAAAGGCAGAGGAACCAGAGATCAAATTGCCAACATCTGCTGGATTATGGAAAAAGCAAGAGAGTTCCAGAAAAGCATCTATTTCTGCTTTATTGACTATACCAAAGCCTTTGACTGTGTGAATCACAATAAACTGTGGAAAATTCTGAAAGAGATGGGAGTACCAGACCACCTGACCTACCTCTTGAGAAACCTATATGCAGGTCAGGAAGCAACAGTTAGAATTGGACATGGAACAATAGACTGGTCCCAAATAGGAAAAGGAGTATGTCAAGGCTATATATTGTCACTCTGCTTATTTAACTTCTATGCAGAGTACATCATGAGAAATGATGGTCTGGAACAAGCACAAGCTGGAATCAAGATTTCTGGGAGAAATATCAATAACCTCAGATATGCAGATGACACCACTCTTATGGCAGAAAGTGAAGAGGAACTAAAAAGCCTCTTGATGAAGGTGAAAGAGGAGAGTGAAAAAGTTAGCTTAAAGCTCAACATTCAGAAAACAAAGATCATGGCATCTGATCCCATCACTTGATGGCAAATAGATGGGGAAACAGTGGAAACAGTGGCTGAATTTATTTTTTGGTGTTCCAAAATCACTGCAGATGGAGATTGTAGCCATGAAATTAAAAGACGCTTACTCCTTGGGAGGAAACTTATTACCAACCTAGATAGCATATTAAAAAGTAGAGACATTACTTTGCTAACAAAGGTCCATCTAGTCAAGGCTATTGTTTTTTTCAGTGGTCATGTATGGATATGAGAGTTGGACTGTGAAGAAAGCTGAGCACCGAAGAATTGATGGTTTTGAACTGTGATATTGGAGAAGACTCTTGAGAGTCCCTTGGACTGCAAGGAGATCCAACCAGTCCATTCTGAAGGAGATCAATCTTGGGTGTTCATTGGAAGGACTGATGCTAAAGCTGAAACTCCAATATTTTGGCCACCTCATGCGAAGAGTTGACTTATTGGAAAAGATCCTGATGCTGGGAGGGTTTGGGGGCAGGGGGAGAAGGGGCGACAGAGGATGAGATGGCTGGATGGCATCACCGACTCGATGGACATGAGTTTGAGTGAACTCTGGGAGTTGGTGATGGACAGGGAGGCCTGCCTTGCTGCAGTTAATGGGGTCACAAAGAGTCGGACATGACTGAGCGACTCAACTGACTGATTGCTTTAATAGAATTTATTAAATAAACTTATTTTCTAAGTAAATTTCATGAATTTATTAAAATATTTATTTGATATTTAAGAATTTGGAAATCAAGTGTTTAAAAATCTGTTACATTGTCTACACAAATCCAGATTCTTCTTGGTTCCAATTAGTAAAGAATCCAAGCATAAGTGGCTTTGATCTTGGTATTCTCAGGACCTACATTCTCTGAGAGCTTAACTACTCATGTATTTATCAGTATATTAATGTCAGCTAATAGTTATTTCATACCTCTCTGGTTCCTGTGCTAATATCTTTGAATTTTATTACTTTAGTGATAACCAATGCTTACAACAATTTTCTAAATTATGTTTGTTGTTAGTGGATGAACTAGACAGTCAAATAAAGTAGTCTCGTTCCATAAATATATCATTGCCTTTTCTCATCAAAATACAAACAAATGATCAATAAAAAATCTTGGAAAATATTTCTTTTCATGTAAAGCCAAAGATGGAAGATATAGTAAAGGTTTGGAATTTTCATTCTGAAACAGATGATATCTTTGTTTTACCTTAAGATTTTCTTTTTCTGCAACAGAAAAAAAAAAAAAAAAGTTATTATTTTTCCTCTACCTCCAGAAAACTAAAAACTTGCCCAAATTTCTAGATCTGTATTCTTCCCTCAAGGAGCTATATTTTACATTTTACATGCTAACTGGGTGTCTCTAATTTCTCATAAACATTAGCATTTAACTTCTAGGTTAAGGAAGAGAGAAAAGAGAATCCTTCTAAGATCTTCATGGTAGCAGCATCATTCACCCATGGAAGCCTCTAGGTGGAGTTGCTTAGTTAAGTTCAAATTTCATATAAATGATAAAGATTGTCTTATAGTATAATATGTCTTTAAACAATTTGGAACATAAATATAATAAAAATGCAATGTTTATCTGAAATTCAAATTTAACCGATGTTTTGTGTTTTGTCTAGCAATACTTGTGCAGACAATATCTTAATTTTGAATCCTTTTAAGACTTGTTCACCAATCTGTTAGAGAGAAACATAGATATGGGTTGATGATGAGCTTTTGGCTTCCCATTATTTTACTCCAATTAATTTGGATGTTCCAATAATTATCCTAAAACTACTCAGACCATCATCAAAGCATTCTTTAAGTTTGATAAAGCATTATTTTCTGAAAATAGATACATAATTTCAAATCCACAAACTCTTCTTTGCTTAAAATCATCCAAAACCCAAGAATTGCCTAAAGTAGAGTTCTTAATCTGGCACATAAAATCACTGAATATCTCTACCTTGCATATATCACTCACTTTATTTCTCAGCTTTTCTTTTCATGATACACAAGTTTCAGTTCTGTGAAATTGTTTTATATTTTCTTAACAGAATGTTTGACTGATGTTATTCTATGACCTCTCTGTCTTAAATGTCCATCTCCTTTTTATGTACAATTCTTTTAACCTTCAAGAATTATATATACAAACCTTGTGATCCACGTTCATCTGTTTTAGATATTTATTATACAACTATATTGTGAATGCTTCAAGATCAGGTGCCATATTTTCATATTATTTATATTCTCTAGAACATAGAATATAAATTCCTAGTTGTTGAGCATTCAATGAATGAATAAATGAAAGAATAATTTAATTTCCCTAGTCCTGCCAAGAGGGCTTCCCCAGTGTCTCAGCAGTAAAGAACTCAACTGCTTTGCAGGAGATGAAGCCAGAGCCATGGATTCAATTCCTGGGTAAAGGAGAGCCCCTGAAGAAGGAAATAGCAGCCCACTTCAGTATTCTTGCCTGGAAAATTCCGTGGACAGAAGAGCCCAGTGGGCTACAGTTGTCCATGGGGTCACAAAAGAATCAGACATGACTTAGCGGCTGCTGCTGCTGCTAAGTCGCTTCAGTCGTGTCCGACTCTGTGCGACCCCATAGAGGGCAGCCTGCAAGGCTCCCCCATCCCTGGGATTCTCAGGCAAGAACACTGGAGTGCGTTGCCATTTCCTTCTCCAATGCCTGAAAGTGAAAAGTGAAAGTGAAGTCGCTAGGTCGTTTCTGACTCTTCTCGACCCCATGGACTGCAGCCTACCAGGCTCCTCCATCCATGGGATTTTCCAGGCAAGAGTACTGGAGTGAGGTGCCATCACCTTCTCTGGACTTAGCAGCTAAACAACAGTAATTCTGCCAAGAAACATATGGTACAACAAGAAACAGAAATCATTTTTCTCTCCATTACTTAATGTTATTTTTTTAAGACTGCATTTTTTCATGATTCAAAATGAAAGTAGAAGATATTATGATATATAGAGCTGTTTAATTAGTATGTAAATTCTTTTGATGACACAGGTTGCACTTTTTTGAGAAACAGAATAGAAAATATTTTCAGCATAACAGAAAACAATGTCACGTATTCCTTATCACCTGTTCTATACTGTGCAGACAGGACTTTATCTGCTGAAATCCTTTCTAAGTCTGTGGAGCATTTATCTTTAATGAACACTTTTTTGAGCATACTAAATAAAGGCTTTGGCATATGGTGTGTAATTAAAAATGATCCATTCTCCCTTTCTAGTTTGCAAGTGTTTAAGCACACATCTCCCTGTCCTCAGTTAGGAAGCCAATAGCAAGTTTTTAATGGACTACACAGTGGTACAGATTTTTTTTTTTAATCATCTTGAACTAGCAATAACAACAATCTTATTAAATAGACCAGGACATAAGTCACAGTTGTAATCCATCTATTAAAATGTCACGGGAGAACTACAACAAAAGAGGATAGAAAAGAACAACTTCTGTTTGATTTTTGTAATGTTTTAGTAGAAAACAGAAAAGTACAGAGAAACATCAATTCAAAATATCAGGGAAAATAAGTAATAATATTTTGTCTATTGTCTTAGTGATTTTTGTGTAAATTAAAATTGGAGCTACTACAGTTAATTTCTTATGCATTATTTTTCCATTTAAGGAGAGAATAGAAAGAGAAAATGGCAGAAAGTGTGAAACTTTGTTCAAAACAGAAGATTTTTTTTTTCTTTTTACTAGTGGGAAACATCAAAGACTAATTGGCACTAAATATTGTTAAAACGGAATAATTAATTTTATTTTATTTTATTTTATTTTTTTTAATTTAATTTTATTTTTAAACATAACATAACTGTATTAGATTTGCCAAATTAATTTGACATGCAGTCTAATATTTTTTTTTTTTTCTGCTTGGAGGTCAAGATCAGTGGAAATAAATGTAAAATTTAAAAATGAAACTATGAAATTATAGTATATATGGATTATTATATGGTTAAAAAAGCAAAGCAGTTGACATATTATAGAAATATTGCATCAAACTAAATGTAGTATTTTTTTCTAAATAGTTTTTACTTTTTAGAGCAATTTGAGTTCACAGAATAACAGTGGGATGTCCAGAGAGTGCCCATATACCCTATGCCCTTAGAAATGCCCAGCCTATCTCACTATCATCCTGTACCTGTTGTGGTACCCTTATTATAATTGATGAACCTACACTGGCATAACATTATCACTCAAAGTCCATAGTTCACATTAACATTCACTCTTGGTGTTCTATATACTCTATGGATTTTGGTAAATGTATATGACATGTATCAAAAAATATTGCATTTTGAAGAATAGTTTCACTGCCTTAAAAATCCTCTGTGCTCTACTTATTATTCCCTGTCTTCCCCCAACCCCTGGCAATCACTAAATTTTTTGCTGTCTTCATACTTCTGCATTTTATACAATATCACATGACTGGAGTCATATAGTATGTAGTCATCTCAGATTAACCTAGAAATACAATAAGTAATGACCTAGTAATACATTTCCTCCATGGCTTTTCGTGGCTTGATAGTTCATTTCCTTTTAGTAATGAATAATATTCTATTATCTATAGGAACAACAGTTTATCTTTTTCCTTTACTATAGGACATCTTGATTGCATCCAAGTCTTGGCAATCATGAATAAAACAGGTATAAACATCCATATACAGTTTTGTGTTTTTTTTTTTGTGGGTACATACATTTTCAACTCCTTTAGATACATACCAAGAAGTATGATTGCTGGACCATATAGTAAGAGTATGTTTAATTTTATAAGAGACAACCAAACTGACCCAAAATTGCAACTAGCTGTTGAACAACCATTGATGGGAGGCTGCTGGCTGTCACGCACATCCAAAGACAAAGAATAAGCCATAGTGAGATGGTAGGAAGGGTGCAAGCATGGTAAAACCAAATCACATACCACCCAGTGGGTGACCCACAAACTGGAGAAAATAATACCAAAGAAGTTCTCCCACTATTGTGAAGGTTTTGGGGATCCCAAAAAGGGACTGGGAATCCCCAGGGAATCTGATCTTCAAGGCCAGCAGGATTTGATAATAGGACTTCCATAGGACTGGGGGAAATAGATTCCAGTCTTGGAGGGTACAAACAAAATCTTATGTATACTAAGACCCAGAGGAAAGGAACAGTAACCCAAAATACTGAACCAAAGCTACTTTCAAGTGTTGGGGAGTCTCCTGTGGAGGTGTGGGTCAGCAGGGACAGAGGCATGCCAGCAGCAGTCCAAGAAGGCCACCCTAGGCATAAGCCCTCTTGGAGGTTGCCAATAACCCTACCAGAGAGCCATGGACTTCATGGTTGGGTTGCCTCAGGTCAAACAACTACCAAGGAGGGAATGAAACCCCACCCATCAGAATATAATTAAATTAAAGATTTACTGAGCAAGGCCCTGTCTATCACAGCAAGACCCAGTTTCCCCACTGCCAGTCTCTCTCACATTAGCAAGCTTACTCAGGCCTCTTAGGGTCCTCCATCAGAGGGAAGACAGAAGAAGCAAGAAGAACCACAGTCCCAAAGCTGCTAAAACAAAACCACATTATAGAAAGTTAATTAGGATGAAAAATAGAAACTTATATCCCAGAATAAGGACAAGATAAAACTCCAGAAAAACAACTAAATGAAGTGGATATAGACAAATTTCCAGAAAAAGAATTCAGGATAATGATAGTGAAGATGATCTAGGATCTCAGGAAAACAATGGAGAAGATATAAAAAAATATTTACCAAGGACTTAGATGAACTAAAGAACAAACAGAGATAAACAATACACTAGAAGGAATTGATAGCAGAATTACTGAGGCAGAGGAATGGATAAATGACCTGGAGTACAGAATGGTGGAAATCATTGCCACATAAAATACTATAGAAAAAAGAATGAAAAGAAATGAAGACAGCCTAAGAGACTTCTGGTACAATATTAAACAAACAAAAAAAAATTGCTTTATAGGGATCCCAAAGGAGAAAAGAAAGAGAAAGGACCTGAGAAAATATTTGAAGAGATAATAGCTGAAAACTTACCTAACATGGGAAAGGAAATAGTTAACAAAATCCAGGATGTCTAGAGAGTCCCAGGCAGGATAAAATCAAGGAGGAGCACACCAAGACACATACCACTCCAACTGAAAAAAATTAGAGAGAGATAAAATTTTAAAAGCGACAAGGGAAAAAAATGACAACATACAAGGGAACTCCCATCAGGTTATGAACTGATTTCTCAACAGAAACTCTACAAGCCAGAGGGAATGACACAATATATTCAAAGTGATGAAAAAGAACCTACAACAAAGAATACTCTACCCAGCAAAGCTCTCCTTCAGATTTGATGGAAAAATCAATAGCTTTCCAGATAAGCAAAAGTTAAGAGAATTCACCAGCACTAAATCAACTTTACAACAAATGCTAATCGAAATTCCCTAGGTAGGAAACATAAGAGAAGGAAAAGACCTTTATAAAATAAACAGAAAACAATTAAGAAAATGATACTAGGATCATGACCTGGATAACCATGATGGGTTAATGAACCAGATAACCACTATAGTGTGATCCTTCAGCTAGAGCCAGACATCCTGGAGTGTGAAGTCAAGTGGGCCTTAGAAGCATCACTACAGACAAACCTAGTAGAAATCAAGGAATTCCAGCTGAGCAAGGTCAAATCCTTAAAGATGCTGCTGCCAAAATGCGACATTCAATATGCAGCAAACTTGAAAAACTCAACAGTGGCCACAGGGCTAGAAAAGGTCAATTTTAATTCCATTTCCAAAGAAAAGCAATACCAAAGATTGTTCAAACTACAGTGCAGTGCAGTTCAGTTCAGTCCCTCCATCATGCCAGACATTGTGACCCCATAGACTGCAGCACACCAGGCTTCCAGTCCATCACCAACTCCCGGAGTTTACTCAAACTCATGACCATTGAGTTGGTGATGCCATCCAACCATCTCATCCTCTGTCGTTTCCTTCTCCTCCCACCTTCAATCTTTCTCAGCATCAGGATCTTTTCAAATGAGTCAATTCTTCACATCAGGTGCCCAAAACATTGGAATTTCACCTTCAACATCAGTCCTACCAATGAATATTCAGGACTAATTTCCTTTAGGATGGACTGGTTGGATCTCCTTGCAGTCAAGGGACTCAAGAGTCTTCTCCAACACCACAGTTTAAAAGCATTAATTCTTTGGCACTCAGCTTTCGTTATAGTCCAAGTCTCACATCCTAACATGACTACTGGAAAAACCATAGCCTTGACTAGATGGACCTTTGTTGGCAAAGTAATATCTCTGCTTTTTAATATGCTGTCTAGGTTTGTCATAACTTTTCTTCTAAGGAGAGTAAGGCTTTTAATTTCATGTCTGAAGTCATCATCTGCAGTGATTTTGGAGCCCCCCAAAATGAAGTCTGACACTGTTTCCAGTTTCTCCATCTATTTGCCATGAAGTGATGGGACCAGATGCCATGATCTTAACTTGCTGAATGTTGAGCTTTAAGCCAACTTTTTCACACTCCTCTTTCACTTTCATCAAGAGGCTCTCTAGTTCTTCACTTTCTTCCATAAGGGTGGTGTCATCAGTATATCTGAGGTTATTGATATTTCTCCCGGCAATCTTGATTCCAGCTTGTGTTTCATCCAGCTCAGTGTTTCTCATGATGTACTCTGCATATAAGTTAAATAAGCAGGGTGACAATATACAGCCTTGACGTAGTGCTTTCCCTATTTGGAACTAGTCTATTGTTCCATGTCCAGTTTTAACTGTTGCTACCTGACCTGCATATAGATTTCTCAAGGGGCACAATTGCACTCATTTCATGTGCTAACAAAGTAATGCTCAAAATCCTTTCAGCTAGTCTTCAACAGCATGTGAACCAAGAACTTCCAGATATACAAGCTTGATTTAGAAAAGGCGGAGGAACCAGAGAACAAACTGCCAACATCCATTGGATCATAGAAAGAGGTATAGAATTAAAAAAAAAAATCTACTTCTGCTTCATTGACTACACTAAAGACTTTGACTGTATAGATAGATCACAACAAACTGTGGAAAATTCTTAAAGATTTGGGAATACCAGACAGCTCTCCTGCCTCCTGAGAAATCTGCTGCAGGTCAAGAAGCAATAGGTAGAACCAGACATAGAACAACAGTGAAGTGAGTGAAAGTTGCTCAGTTGTGTCCAACTATTTGCAACCCATGGACATTCTCCATGGAATTCTCCAGGCCAGAATACTGGAGTGGGTAGCCTTTCCCTTCTCCAGAGGATCTTCCCAACCCAGGAATTGAACTGGGGGTCTCCTGCATTGCAGGCAGATTCTTTCCCAACTATCAGGGAAGCCCATAAAACAACAGATAGGCTCCATATTGGAAAAGGAGTACGTCAAAGCTGTAAATTGTCACCCTGCTTGTTTAACTTATATACAGAGTACATCATGTGAAATGCTGCACTGGATGAAGTGCAAGCTGGAATCAAGAATCCTGGGAGAAATATTAGTAACATCAGATATGCAGATGACACCACCCTTATGACAGAAAGTGAAGAGAAATTAAAGAGCCTCTGGATGAAAGTGAAAGAGAAGACTGAAAAAGCTAGCTTAAAACTCAATGTTCCAAAAAAATGAACATCATGACATCTGGTCCCATCATTTCATGTCAAATAGATGGGGAAACAATGAAAACAGGGACAGACTTTATTGTCTTGTCTTCCAAGATCACTGTGGATGGTGTGTGCTGCAGCCATGAAATTAAAAGATGCCTGCTCCTTGAAAGAAAAGCACTGAGAATTAAAAAGCAGAGACATTACTTTGCCTACAAAGATCTGTATAGTCAAAGCTATGGTTTTTCCAGTAGTCTTGTATGGATGGGAGAGCTGGACAATAAAAAAAAAGCTAAGCGCCAAAGAATTGATGACTTCAAACTGTGGTGCTGGAGAAGACTTGAGAATCCCTTCGACAGCAAAGAGATTAAATCAGTCAATCCTAAAGGAAATCAGTCTTGAATATTCATTGGAAGGACTAGTGCTGAAGCTGAAACTCCAGTATTTTGCCATCTGATGCAAAGAATCGACTCATTGGTAAAGACCCTGATGCTTGAAACGACTAAAGGGAGGAGAAAGGGAGATGAGATGTTTGGATGGTATTAGCAACTTAATGGTTTGAGTTTGAGCAAACTCCAGGAGATGGTGAGGACAGGGAAACTTGGTGTGCTCCAGTATGGGGTCGCAAAGAGTCAAACACAACTGAGTGATTGAATTGAACTGAACTGAAGATTGAACTATGAGTGAGAAACAGAAGAAAAATAAATAAGAGAAGCACATCACCAAAAACATCAAATACTTCATTTCCAACCTGGTGCAACATTAAGCAAAATTTTCTGATGAAAAATTTTCAGAACCATGAAATTAGCTTGTGGAGTTTATGTTGATGAAATCAAGAAAGTTTCCTCTATGTCTTTTATTTTTTTATCAAGAAATAGAAACAAACTTCATATGAAGAGTAGAACTTGTGATTTTCATTTCTCTTGCAGAAGATACATTAATTTTTTTTTTCCTTAAGCACAAAAGTAAAAACTATAAAATTTTCCCCTATAATTTTTCTCTATGAGAAGTTTTACTTATTGGAAGCTATACTTTCTAATTCTCTGGACTAGCTATTGTTTCTGGAAATTCTCTCCTTGGTGAGGTCTCAGACTCTACCTCCAGAACCTTTTCATCCCTCGTGGCCATAAATAGGAAGCTCAAGGACTCTAGAATCCAGAAAAGCTTTAAAGCAAAATTCAACTTTGTCCTCACTTACCTCCCTATATCTGCTTTCCATTTTCTTTGGGGGACCTAAAAAATTCTTACATTCATGCAAGTTTAACTGTCTTATCTAGCAAATGATTATTTCAATTGTAGGTTCTGTTAGGGAAATTTAATATGTAATCTTGTCGGAAATGGAAATCCTTCTTATTTATACTTATACCATCATAATCTTCAATTATGATGTCTACATCTTGTTTCAGTTGTTACAAGCTTTGCCCAAGCCCTATGAAATGAAGTTACCAACCTATATATTTCATGCACTATAATCCCAGAAATTAGGCCCATCCCTCGTACTTAGCAAAAGAATACGTTTTGTTCACTGATTAAATAGATAAATTTATGAACTTCATTTTTACTTTATAATTATTTTTACTAGTGAAACATTCTTAGAGTTAATTTTAACTGTTAAAAAGTATGCCAAAGTCATTTAATTCTTTCATGT
This sequence comes from Bubalus kerabau, assembly GCF_029407905.1. NCBI lineage: Eukaryota > Metazoa > Chordata > Mammalia > Artiodactyla > Bovidae > Bubalus > Bubalus kerabau. The sequence goes on along the minus strand of NC_073635.1, from coordinate 1,457,285 downwards.
ATTGTCAAAAATTGTATTCTTTTTCAGTTTTAGTATTCAAAATATTCCTGAGATGAAAATTACAGTTTGTAATGATTTTTAAATATTTTATTAGTTCATCAGACATTTTCCTATAAGTACAATTATCAAGTCAAAATATTTCAAATCATTTTCGAAGCTCTTTATATGTATTATAAATTTGCATTTCAGAAATAATTGCAACTCCGACTAACAGTGTTTGTGTGTGTGACAGATGTAATAATATCTGTTTCATCATTTGCTTATCAGCATTTTATAATTTGCTATGTAAATCTTATATTAGGTATAGTAACAAAGGCTTCTTTAAGAGGGAAAGTTTCAAAAATGTAATGAGGAAAATATTTCCCCAAATTTGAAAACAGAGAAAACACACAAGGTGTTATAATTTACACCCTTAAGGAATAATTTCACAACATTCAGCATTTTAGGAATTGTTGGAGAAGTATTTTAATAAGTCAAATGAAATAAAGGGCATTATTATATACAAATGCACTTAACATTTATTGAAAATTTAATACATTTGATGTGCTTTTCATTTATTTCTAATTGAAATCCCTTAAAATTGAAATCCTTTAAAATGTTGGGATAAAGGATTCTTTCCACACCTAATACTTCCTTCTTGATCTCTCTTACTCTTTTGTCACCAGGGAGGATGGAATGACTTTTCTGTTTGATAAATGTTGTCATGGCTGGGTTGGACAATTCTTTCTTTAGATGAGGTCTTACCACCAGGCGGTATATGATCTATTGTGTTCCTTGCTATATGCTTTATAATGTCAAGCATGCATGATAGTCTATCTAATCCTGACAGATTTGGGTTTCATATGAGTAGGTCCAACCACTTGCTCATTGAGGCAAATCAGAATTGTGAAGATAAGTTTTATCAAAAATAAAATGGGTATTTTGGTTTTCATATGTTAACTTCCTTTCTTTGTCATGTGGGAGAGTGCATGTTATTTACTGGGCTCTTCTTACACCACCAAAAGTAACTTTTAACTTTGGTGTTCAGGTCAGTCGTGTAGTCATCTCTGACTCTTTGCAACCCCATGGACTGCAGAACAACAGGCTTCTCTGTCCATCAGCAACTCCCAGAACCTACTCAAACTCATGTCCATTGTGTCAGTGATGCCATCCAACCATCTCATCCTCTGTCATCCCCTTCTCCTCCTGCCTTCAATGTTGCTCAGCATCAGGGTCTTTTCCAATGAGTAGGTTCTTTGCATCAGGTGGCCAAAGTATTGGAGATTCAGCTTCAGGATCAGTCCTTCCAATGAATATTCAGGGTTGATTTCCTTTAGGATGGACTGGTTGGATCTCCTTGCTGTCCAAGGGACTCTCAAGAGTCTTCTCCAACACCACAGTTCAAAAGCAGCCATTCTTCAGCGCTCAGCTTTCTTTATAATCCAATTTTCACATCCATGAATGACTATTGGAAAACCCACAGCTTTGACTAGATGGACCTTTGTTGATAAAGTAATATCTCTGATTTTTAATATGCTGTCTAGGTTGGTCATAACTTTTCTTCCAAGGAGGAAGCATCTTTTAATTTCATGGCTTCAGTCACCACCTTCAGTGATTTGGGAACCCCCCAAAATAAAGTTTCTCACTGTTTCCACTGTTTCCCCATCTATTTACCATGAAGTAATGGGCCCAGATGCCATGATCTTAGTTTTCAGAATTTTGGCCTTGTTTCTGAATTTTGTCCTTATTTGATAGTTAAAAAACACCCTAGCTTATTATGGTTTGACACTTGAGAGATTAGGTAATTGATGAACCAAACATTGCATTAAAGTTCCTTCTAACCAGAAAGACTATTATTGTAACAAGTTTACTATGCTTTCTCTTATTAAAAAAATATAATTTAATGAGCAAAGTAAGACTGTACAGTCAATTGGAATGGTCATAGTGGCCTGGAATCATGGTTGTTTTCAGACTTTGGGGACTAAAAATTTTATTCAGGGTAGAAACATTGGAGTCTATTTAACATATTACAAATTATTGACATTTATTAAATTTGCTATTGCATATTTAAAGAGAAATACACATTTTTAGCCATTAACCTTTAAAGCAGCTTCTATGATACAGGTCAGATAAGAAATGTGACAGCACTCAGTAAATTCTTGTGTTTGCTTGTTTTGCTTTGATCAAAGAGAAAATTTTCTTTATTGTAGAATGCAAATCTGTATTCTTTATTAAACTGTTCCATGCATTGGGGAATTAACTCCTCTTAATGAGTAGCGTGAACATGCTTATTATTCATGGAAATATTTACTATAATGTAATATGCCAAATATTTCTATTATATCTACTCATCTATTTAATTATGCATATAGATACAGAAGAGAGGTCTCCAGGCTCTTACAGCTCAAAAATTCTATACATCTTTAATGGTCTCAGACTTAGCCTGAATACAATTTTATTTCTGCTTTTAAAATGTCTTTTCTTCAATAAGCAAGTTTCCTTGACCTACAGAAGGCATTCCTTGGAAGATATGCCTTTACTACAGAAGGCTAATTTATATATATATATATATATATATATATATATATATATATATATATATCTTTAATACCTTTTCCAATAAAACACTAACATTAGTACATGTAACTTGAGGGGTCATTATTTTAAACTTTTATTTTAGCTACAATTTAGTTACTATTTTTCCTACTCTTAATTCATTAATCCTCTTGTAACTCCTTATTTACAAAATTAATTTGTGAACAGTACAATGTTTGGTGTGTTCAGTTATTTTAAGGTAAACATTATCTCTGGCATATTTCTAACAAATTCTGCTATAAAAATATTACATGTGGCTCAACAACACATCTTTTGTTAGACCCAATTTTATAACTTCTGAAGACTTTTCTTTGGAAGGTATTTGCATGCATGTACATCCTTAATGTTAAAAAAAATAAAATAATTTTCACAGCTTAGTGCAATTTCATGAAGAAGTCTAATGTAGCAGAAAATATGAGGACTCTGTAGTCAGGGATATTTAAGCTCAAATTCCACATTTATTAGATGTGTGATCTCCGGGGGGTGGGGGGGTGGGGTGGATATTTAATTTTGTTCATCTGCAGCTTTACTGTTTTTAGAGTGGTGTTAATTATACCTACTTTGCAAAACTGATGAAAAGGTTTTTAGAAAATCTGTTTTAAATATTTGGAATTTAGCTATTATGAAATATATTTAAGCCATTTTATTCATAAATTCTTACTATCAAATAATATAAATATATTCTTTAAAGGTTTTGAGATGTTATATACTCAGTACCTCTAGGCAGGCATGTGTCTAAGGCAGAGGAAGTGACAGAAAGGCTCGCTGACATCTCAGTTTTCTTTCTTCATTAATCCAAAGTCCTGGTGTATGGTGTATGATTGGTGTATGGTGTATATGCTGGTGTATGATTGTGCTTATCTCTGAGGTACTGAAGCTTTATTCTGAAAAGAATGTTTACATCATTTAGATGAATGCCTTGAGGTTCTTTAAATTGATCAAATCTTTCTCTTTTGTGTTCTCTTTACTAACAATATTAGACAGTTTTCCACTTGACAATGATTTATGCATCTTGGTGTTTCAGATTTCCTGATGCTGGTGATTATACACACCCAAGCCACTTATACATAGTTTACTCCAGTGTCAGAATATACATAGTGACAAGAGGTGTAGAATTGCAAATGGAAATAGGCTAAGACCAGAGGGGGCAGAATTTTTTTTTTTTTTTTCTTCCAGACACATTGAAGTGCTACAATTGCATGTTATCCAGTAAGAAATAAGAGAGAAATTAAATGATCCTCCTTTGAGTTATTTGAAGCTTCCCTCTCGGTGTAAGAAGTCATACTTCGTTTGCAATACCTTAGCTATAATGCTTTCTTCAGTGTATTTTTAATATCTAAACTTGCTAGCATTCAGAGATGTGATATGATGTGTTTAACATTTTCTTCTGATTTCTGCATGGTTAAACATTGACTATAGTGAAGTTAATCATGAATAATGCATTGGCATTCAGTTATCTATTTAAATTATTTTTGTTCTCCTTATTTCTCACCTGCTGTTTAAATTGTCTGTCATTGATTCTCATTCTTCAGTCTCACATGCAGTTCAGTGTCACAGATGTCATCATTTGCTTGATTTCTAAAGTTCTTTCATTACAAAAGACTATAAACTATTTATGTTTTAAGAGATAAATTATATGATATTGCCCCCAAAATGAAAATGACTCTATATTGTTATTTTTTTTTTTTTTTTTTTTTTTTTAATTTTATTTTATTTTTAAACTTTACATAACTGTATTAGATTTGCCAAATATCAAAATGAATCCGCCACAGGTATACATGTGTTCCCCATCCTGAACCCTCCTCCCTCCTCCCTCCCCATTCCATCCCTCTGGGTCGTCCCAGTGCACCAGCCCCAAGCATCCAGTATCGTGCATCGAACCTGGACTGGCAACTTATTTCATACATGATATTTACATGTTTCAATGCCATTCTCCCAAATCTTCCCACCCTCTCCCTCTCCCACAGAGTCCATAAGACTGTTCTATACATCAGTGTCTCTTTTGCTGTCTCGTACACAGGGTTATTGTTACCATCTTTCTAAATTCCATATATATGCGTTAGTATACTGTATTGGTGTTTTTCTTTCTGGCTTACTTCACTCTGTATAATAGGCTCCAGTTTCATCCACCTCATTAGAACTGATTCAAATGTATTCTTTTTAATGGCTGAATAATACTCCATTGTGTATATTGTTATTTTTAAATCTATGGATCTGCTTTTAATTTTGGTGAATTTGATTTATTATCACTTTTTTAGAATTAGTTTTTAAATATGGAATTGATGTATTATAAAGTTTATAAAATATGTACAAGGCACAGAGAATAGATGCAGATTAAGAAATAGTAGAATATAACTAATAGCTTTGAAGTCTCCTGTAAATACCACCCAGTTTTATTCCCTCTATTCAATAACACAGACTTATACTCTCGATTCCTTATTTCTCTATCTGTATAATGGAAACAAAATAGTACTTAAGTCTTTGGGCCACTATGAGGATTAAATGAGATAATATATAAAGTATTTAATATTTTAAATGTTATTAAGTATTGATAATCATGATGATGTTTTCTGGATCATATATACAAAAGATAAACACTTTAAAGTGTAATTTCTATTTGTAATATATAAGATTTATATTTGAAGTAGAATCTAGTTATGATATATAATATAATATAATATTGTGAGTAGTCTTCTATTATATATTCTACCTTCTACTCACAGGGCTGTAATTTCATAGATCTTTCCAACTGTTTAAAATCTATGATGTGACTAAGTTCTTACCTCTGAAATAGAAAGATAATCAGTACTTCTGAAGTAGCAAATAATGGATATGCTTCTTGTCCTTAAAAGATTGATATATTCCTCTTTTGATATAGTTCCCTTTTCCATTTATGGGAAATAATTAAAATTAGAGCAAGCACATTGGAGCTAGAGATGAAAGCCACACATTAAAGGTGTTAGAATAACTTTACTAGCTCTGCTCCAACACTTGAGAGAAACACACTTTCTCCTTATTTCAGGCACTACTTTGGGGGCTCTTATTTTTTCAGCATCTCATCCTGTAGCTTGGTAAATCAAAATGAAGTTGACAAAAGGGGAAAATAATCAAGACTTGTTTTCAAATGTTTAAGTAGGATTTGATGGCACAGTCAGGAGCAACATTACAGCCCTGTCTGGACTGTCTATGTAATACAGCAGAGAATAAAATCTTGCTAAGTTGGCAGATCTTCTGGTAGGTCAGTTCAGTTCAGTCACTCTGTCCTGTCTGACTCTCTGTGACCCCATGAACCCCAGCACGCCAGGCCTCCCTGCACATCACCAACTCCTGGAGTCCACCCAAACTCATGTACATCAAGTCAGTGATGCCATCCAGCCATCTCATCCTCTGTTGTTCCTTTCTCCTTCTGTCCTCAATCCTTCCCAGCATCAGGGTCTTTTCCAGTGACTCAACTCTTCGCATGAGGTGGCCACAGTATTGGAGTTTCAGCTTCAAAATCAGTCCTTCAAAAGAACAGCCGGGACTGATCTCCTTTAGAATGGACTGGCTGGATCCCCTTGCAGTCCAAGGGACTCTTCAAGAGTCTTCTCCAACACCACAGTTCAAAACCATCAATTCTTAAGTGCTCAGCTTTCTTCACAGCCCAGCTCTCACATCCACACATGACTACTGGAAAAACCATAGCCTTGGCTAGACGGACCTTTGTTGGCAAAGAAATGTTTCTGCTTTTAATATGCCATCTAGGTTGGTCATAACTTTCTTTCCAAGGAGTAAGTGTTTTTTTTAATTTCATGGCTGCAATCACCATCTGCAGTGATTTTGGAACACCAAAAAATAAAGTCTGACACTGTTTCCACTGTTTCCCCATATATTTCTCATGAAGTGATGAGATCAGATGTCATGATCTTAGTTTTCTGAATGTTGATCTTTAAGCTAACTTTTTCACTCTCCTCTTTCATTTTCATCAAGAGGCTTTTTAGTTCCTCTTCACTTTCTGCCATAAGGGTGGTGTCATCTGCATATCTAAGGTTATTGATATTTCTCCCAGCAATCTTGATTCCAGCTTGTGCTTCTCCAAGCCCAGCCTTTCTCATGATGTACACTGCATTGTAATTAAATAAGCAGGGTGACAATATACAGCCTTGACATACTCCTTTTCCTATTTGGAACCAGTCTGTTGTTCCATGTCCAGTTTTAACTGTTGCTTCCTGACCTGCATATAGGTTTCTCAAGAGGCAGGTCAGGTGGTCTGGTATTCCCCTCTCTTTCAGAATTTTCCACAGTTTATTGTGATCCACACAGTCAAAGGCTTTGGTATAGTCAATAAAGCAGAAATAGATGTTTTTTCTGGAACTCTCTTGCTTTTTCCATGATCCAGTAGATGTTGGCAATTTGATCTCTGGTTCTTCTGCCTTTTCTAAATCCAGCTTGAACATCTGGAAGTTCACATTTCATGCATTGGTGAAGCCTGGCTTTGAGAATTTGGAGCATTACTTTACTAACATGTGAGATGAGTGCAATTGTGCAGTAATTTAAGCATTCCTTGGCATTGCCTTTAATTGGGATTGGAATGAAAACTGACCTTTTTCAGGCCCGTGGCCACTGCTGAGTTTTCCAAATTTGCTGGCATATTGAGTGCAGCACTTTCACAGCATGATCTTCCAGGATTTGAAATAGCTCAACTGGAATTCCATTACCTCCACTAGCTTTGTTCGTAGTGATGCTTTCTAAGGCCCACTTGACTTCACAATCCAGGATGTCTGGCTCTAAGTGAGTATCATACCATCGTGATTATCTGGGTCATGAAGATCTTTTTTGTACAGTTCTTCTGTGTATTCTTGCCACCTCTTAATATCTTCTGCTTCTGTTAGGTCCCTACCATGTCTGTCCTTTATCGAGCCCATGTTTGCATGAAATGTTCCCTTGGTATCTCAAATTTTATTGAAGAGATCTCTAGTCTTTCTCACTCTGTTGTTTTCCTCTATTTCTTTGCATTGATCACTGAGGAAGGCTTTTTTTTTTATCTCTCCTTACTATTCTTTGGAACTCTGCATTCAAAGGGAATAACTTTTCTTTTCTTCTTTGCTTTTCGCTTCTCTTCTTTTCACAGCTATTTGTAAGGCCTCCTCAGACAGCCACTCTGTTTTTTTTCATTTCTTTTCCATGGGGATGATCTTCATCTCTGTCTCCTCTACAGGCCTAAGGTCAGGGGCAGCAACTGAGAGTGCCAGGCTACGATGGCGCAGGAGTGGCGGAGAAGAGCTATCCCACGTCCAAGGTCAGGTGTGGTGGCCGAGAGGAGCTACTGCACGTCCGAGGTCAGGAGAAAAGTATAAAGATGCCTAATATCTAAAAATAGAACTACCAGATGACACAGTACCTTATGCTACTGTGACTGAGAAGAGGGCAATTGCTACTAACTCCAGAAAGAATGAAGCCTCAGGGCCAAAGTAAAAACTACTCTCAGTTGTGGATCCGTCTGATATTGAAAGTAAAGTCTGATGCTGTAAAGAACTATACTGCATAGAAACCTGGAATGTTAGACCCATATATCAAGGGACATTGGATGTGGTCAAGCAGGAGATGGCAAGAGTGAACAACATCTTAAGTATCAGTGAACTAAAATGGACGGGAATGGACAAATTTAATTATGATGACCATTATATCTACTACTATGGGCAAGAATCCCATAGAAGAAATGGAGTAGCCCTCATAATCAACAAAAGAGTCTGAAATGCAGTATTTGAAATTGTAGTGTAGTCTGCAGTAGTCTTGGAAATGACAAAATGATCTTGATTTGTTTCCAAGACAAACAATTCAACATCACAGTAATCTTAGCCTGTATCCTAAGTACTAATGATGAAGAAGCTGAAGTTGATTGGTTTAATGAAGACCTTCAAGACCTAGAATTAACACTCATGCACACACACACACACACAAACACACACACACACACAGAATTCCTTTTCATATAGAGGATCAGATCAGATCAGTCGCTCAGTTGTGTCAGCTCTTTGCGACTCCATGAATCACAGCACGCCAAGCCTTCCTGTCCATCACCAACTCACGGAGTTCACTGAGACTCACGTCCATCCAGTCAGCGATGCCATCCAGCCATCTCATCCTCTGTCGTCCCCTTCTCCTCCTGCCCCCAATCCCTCCCAGCATCAGAGTCTTTTCCAATGAGTCAACTCTTCGCATGAGGTGGCCAAAGTACTGGAGTTTCAGCTTTAGCATCATTCCTTCCAAAGAAATCCCAGGGCTGGTCTCCTTCAGAATGGACTGGTTGGATCTCCTTGCAGTCCAAGGGACTCTCAAGAGTCTTCTCCAACATCACAGTTCAAAACCATCAATTCTTTGGTGCTCAGCCTTCTTCACAGTCCAACTCTCACATCCATACATGACCACAGGAAAAACCATAGCCTTGACTAGACGAACCTTTGTTGGCAAAGTAATGTCTCTGCTTTTGTATATGCTATCTAGGTTGGTCATAACTTTCCTTCCAAGGGGTAAGCGTCTTTTAATTTCATGGCTGCAATCACCATCTGCAGTGATTTTGGAGCCCAGAAAAATAAAGTCTGATACTGTTTCCACTGTTTCCCCATCTATTTCCCATGAAATGATGGGACCGGATGCCATGATCTTAGTTTTCTGAATGTTGAGCTTTAAGCCAACTTTTGCACTCTCCACTTTCACTTTCATCAAGAGGCTTTTTAGTTCCTCTTCGCTTTCTGCCATAAGGGTGGTGTCATCTGCATATCTGAGGTTATTGATATTTCTCCTGGCAATCTTGATTCCAGCTTGTGCTTCTTCCAGTCCAGCGTTTCTCATGATGTACTCTGCATAGAAGTTATATAATCAGGGTGACAATATACAGCCTTGACGAACTCCTTTTCCTATTTGGAACCAGTCTGTTGCTCCATGTCCAGTTCTAACTGTTGCTTCCTGACTTGCATATAGGTTTCTCAAGAGGCAGGTCAGGTGGTCTGGTATTCCCATCTCTTTCAGAGTTTTCCAGTTTATTGTGATCCACACAGTCAAAGACTTTGGCATAGTCAATAAAGCAGAAATAGATGTTTTTCTGGAACTCTCTTGCTTTTTCTATGATCCAGTGGATGTTGGCAATTTGATCTCTGGTTCCTCTGTCTTTTCTAAAACCAGCTTGAACATCAGGAAGTTCACGGTTCCCATATTGCTGAAGCCTGGCTTGGAGAATTTTGAGTATTACTTTACTAGCGTGTGAGATGAGTGCAATTGTGCAGTAGTTTGAGCATTCTTTGGTATTGCCTTTCTTTGGGATTGGAATGAAAACTGACCTTTTCCAGTCCTGTGGCCACTGCTGAGTTTTCCAAATTTGCTGGCATATTGAGTGCAGCACTTTCACAGTATCATCTTTAAGAATGCAAATATAAGAAGTCAAAAAATACCTGGAGTAACAGGTAAGTTTGGCCTCAGAGTACAAAATGAAGGAGGGCAAAGATTAACAGTTTTGTCAATAGAACACTCTGGTAATAGAAAACATCTTTTTCCCACAACCCAGGATATGATTCTACACATGGACATTGCCAATTGGTCAATACCGAAATCAGTTGGATTATATTCTTTGCAGCTGAAGATGGAGAAACTCTATACAGTCAGCAAAAGTAAGACCTGTAGCTTACTGTGGCTCAGATCATGAACCCCTTATTGAACAATTCAGGTTTAAGTTGAAGAGAGTAAGGAAAACCACTAGGTCATTCAAGTATGACACAAGTTAAATCACTTATAATTATATAGTGGGTGAGATGAATAGTTTCAAGGGATTAGATATGATAGAGTGCCTGAAGAACTGTGGACAGAGGTCCATAACATCATACAGGAGTCAGTTACAAACACCATCTCAAAGAAAAAGAAATGCAAGAAGTGATGTGTTGTCTGAGGAGGTTTTACAAATAGGTGCAGAAAGAAGACAAGTGAAACACAAAAAGAAAATGAGAGATATACCCATCTGAATGCAGAGCACCAAACAAAAGCAAGGATAGATAAGAAGGCATTCTTAAATGAACAGTGCAAATAAATAGAAGAAAACAAAGAGTTGGAAAGACTAAAACCTCTTCAAGAAAATTGGAGATATCAAGAGAAAATTTCATCCAAGGATGAGCAGAAATGGGCAGAAATGGTAAAGACCTAACAGAAGCAGAAGAAATTAAGAAGAGGTGGCAAGAATACACTAAATAACTATGCAAGAAAGATCTTTGTGATCTGTATAACTATGATGATGTGGTCACTCACCTACAGCCAGATATCCTGGAGTGTGAAGTCAAGTGGGCTTTCAGTTCAGTTCAGTTCAGTCGCTCAGTCATGTCCAACTCTTTGCGACTCCATGAATTGCAGCATGCCAGGACTCCCTGTCCATCACCAACTCCTGGAGTTCACTCAAACTAACGTCCATTGAGTTGGTGATGCCATCCAGCCATTTCATCCTCTGTTGTTCCCTTTTCCTCCTGCCCCCAATCCCTCCCAGCATCAGAGTCTTTTCCAATGAGTCAACTCTTCGCATGAGGTGGCCAAAGTACTGAAGTTTCAGCTTTAGCACCATTCCTTCCAAAGAACACCCGGGACTGATCTCTTTTAGAATGGACTGGTTGGATCTCCTTGCAGTCCAAGGAACTCTCAAGAGTCTTCTCCAACACCACAGTTCAAAACCATCAATTCTTCAGTGCTCAGCTTTCTTCACAGTCCAACTCTCACATCCATACATGACTACTGGAAAAGCCATAGCCTTGACTAGACGGACCTTTGTTGGCAAAGTAATGTCTTTGCTTTTGAATATGCTATCTAGGTTGGTCATAACTTTCCTTCCAAGGATTAAGCATCTTTTAATTTCATGGCTGCAGTCACCATCTGCAGTGATTTTGGAGCCCAGAAAAATAAAGTCTGACACTGTTTCCACTGTTTCCCCATCTATTTGCCTTGAAGTGATGGGACCAGATGCCATGATCTTCAGTTTTGAATGTTGAGCTTTAAGCCACATTTTTCACTCTCCTCTTTCACTTTCATCCTCTTCACTTTCTGCCATAAGGATGGTGTCATCTGCATATCTGAGGTTCTTGATATTTCTCCCAGCAATCTTGATTCCAGCTTGTGCTTCTTCTGGCCCAGCGTTTCTCATGATGTATTCTGCATATAAGTTAAATAAGCAGGGTGACAATATACAGCCTTGACATACTACTTTTCCTATTTGGAACAAGTCTGTTGTTCCATGTCCAGTTCTAAGTGGGCCTTAGGAAACATTAATATGAACAAAGCTAGTAGAGTTTATGGAATTCCAGCTGAACTATTTCAAATACTTAAAGATGGTTCTGTGAAAGTCCTGCGCTCAATATGTCAGCAAATTCAGAAAACTCAGCAGTGATCACAGGACTATAAAAGGTCAGTTTTCATTCCAATCCCAAGAAAGGCAATTCTAAAGAATGTTCAAACTACCATACAGTTGTGCCCATTTCACATGCTATTAACGTTATGCTCAATATCCCTCAAGCTAGGCTTCAGCAGTACATGAACTGAGAATTCCAGATGTACAAGCTGGGTTTAGAAAAAGCAGAGGAATTAGAAAACAAATTGCCAACATTTGTTGGATCATAGATTTATCAAGGGAATTTCAGAAAAACATCTACTTCTTCATTGGCTGCGCTAAAGCCTTTGACCATGTGGATCACAACAAACTGTGTAAAATTCTGAAACCGTTGGTGTACCAGACCATCTTATGTCTCCTGACAAACCTGTGTGTGAATCAAGAAGAAACATTTAGAACCCTACATGTAACAGCTGACTGGTTCACAATTGGGAATGGAGTATGACAAGGCTGTATATTGTCACTCTGCTTATTTAACTTATATGCCAAGTGTATCTTACAAAATGCTGGGCTGGATGAAACTCAAGCTAGAATCAAGATTGCAGAGAGAAATATCAACAACCTCAGATATTCAGATGACAACATCTTTATGTTAGTAAGTGGAGAGGAATTAAAGAGCCTCTTGATGAAAGTGAAAGAGGAAACTGAAAAAGCTGGCTTAAAACTCAACATTCAAAGAACTAAGATCATGGCATTTTGTCTCATCATTTCATTGCTAATAGAAGGTGAAAAAGTGGAAGCAAAGACTGCTTATTTTATGGAGTTCCAAAATCACTGTGGATGGTGGCTGCAGCTATGAAATTAAAAGAGACTTGCCCCTTGGAAAGAAAGCTGTGACACAGTTAACATATTAAAAAGTAGAGACATCACTTTGCTGATACAGCTCCATATAGTCAAAACTATGTTTTTTCCAGTAGTTATGTTTGGATGTGAGATTTGGACCATAATGAAGGCTGAGGGCCAAATAAATGATGCTTTCAAAATGTGGTGTGGAGAAAATTCCTAAGAGTCCCTTGGGCTGCAAGGAGATCAAACCAGTCAATCCCAAAGGAAATCAACCCTGAATATTTATTGGAAGGACTGATTATGAAGCTGAACTTTCAATACTTTGGCCACCTAATGCAAAAAGTCGACTCATTGGAAATGACTGATGTTAGGAAAGATTGAAAGCAAAAGGAGAAGGGGGCAGTAGAGGATGAGATGTTTAGATAGCATCACTGACTCAGTGGACATGAGTTTGAGAAAACATTGGGAGATAATGAAGGACAGGGAAGCCTGGAGTGCTATAGTCCATGGGGTTGCAAAGAGGCAGACACAACATAGAGAGTAAACCACAACAATAACGGACCCAGAAAAATACCATTCCTGGGTACTGAGAGAAAATCATAATTCAGAAAGATCCCTGCACCCCAATGTTTATTGCAACATTATTTACATGTCATGACATGTAAGTAACCATTATGTTCATCAACAGAGGAATATATAAAGAAGATGCTGCATATACATACAATGGAATATTACTCAGCCATAAAAGAAAGGAAATTATGTCATATGGAGAGACTGTCATACTGAGTGAAGTAACTCAGAAAGAGTACAACAAATATTGTATATTTTCCCATATGTGTAATCTAGAAAAATAATATAGATTCTCTTATTTGCCAACTGAGCTATGAGGGAAGCCCTGCTGCTGCTGCTGCTGCTGCTAAGTCGCTTCAGTTGTGTCCGACTTTTTGCGACCCCATAGACGGCAGCCCACCAGGCTTCCCCATCCCTGGGATTCTCCAGGTAAGAACACTGGAGTGGGTTGCCATTTCCTTCTCCAATGCATGAAAGTGAAAAGTGAAAGTGAAGTCGCTCAGTCCTGTCCGATTCTAGCAACCCCATGGGCTGCAGCCTACCAGGCTCCTCCGTCCATGGGATTTTCTACGCAAAAGTACTGGAGTGGGGTGCCATTGCCTTCTCTGGAGGGAAGCCCTAGAAAGGCAAAATTCAGCTAACCGTGACCTTAACCATTTCACCATTTTAGACTTGTATTTTATCATTTTTTTGTTAGAGAAAATAATATTTATCTTATCTTCCCTAAAGGACAGGTACTAGGATCATGGATTAGAAATGAATGGTTGATAAACATCACTCTGAGTGGTTTCTAAGGCTTTCCAAAAATTTCCAGTTGAACTAAGCAACTTGCTTCATCTGCACATTTATAGAATCTAAAAGAGCTCTGACTTGTAAAAGAATAGCAATCAAATCTATTTGAGCAAGCTTTCTTCCAACTGTTTTGACTGTATAGAGAAATAATCTGAAATTCATGATCAGAAAGAACAACTATATTCTCACATGGCTGTTCTATATGGTTAGATGTTTCTTGAAACTAGATTTATATTTATTAATCTGGGATGAATAAATATACTTTGCAAACAAAGTTCCATATAGTCAAAGCTATGGCTTTTCCAGTAGTCATGTATGAGTGTGAGACTTGGACTGTAAAGAAGGCTGAGTGCTGAAGAATTGATACTTTTAAATTGTGGTATTGGAGAAAACTCTTGAGAGTCCCTTGACAGCAAGGAGATCCAACCAGTCCATCCTAAGGGAGGTGAATCCTGGGTGTTCATTGGAAGGACTGATGCTGAAGCTGAAGTTCCACTACTTTTGCCACCTGATGTAAAGAGCTGATTCATTAGAAACGACCTTGATGCTGGGAAAGGTTGAGGGCAGGAGGAGAAGGGGGTGACAGAGGGTTAAATGGTTGAATGGTATCATCAACTCAATGGACATGAGTTTTAGCAAGCCCTAGAAGATGGTGAAGGACAAGGAAGCCTGGCATGGTGCAGCCCATGGGCCCACAAAGAGTCGAACATGACTGAGTGACTGAAAAACAACAAGCTGGCTTCAGCCATAATAAATCAATCAATCCTTGAAATAAGATTTTTTCCTAATGCTCATAGAAGTTTACTTTCTCTGAACACATGGCAACTGTTCAGGTTTTCATTTTTCTGCACATATAGCTGTGAACACTGCTTCATATTTATTTGGCTTTGTTACACCTATTGATAAGGTGATTGTGCTCAAAACATCATAAAATCTATCCTAAACACTATCTCCTGAACCTCTTGCCTTATCAAGATATTTACCAACTCATTTTAATTTGTAAAATGCCTAATAAATATAAACACTTATCTAGAAATGCTTTCTAGAAGAAATCACAGCTTTGATATCAAGAAATCTAAAAGAAATATCAATCGTTGCATAAACAACTCACTATACATATAGTTAACAGGGTAGTGCAAAATTTGGGAAAGTAATTGGTTTCCTGATTGTATATTACTATTATATTTAATCCTAAATCAAAATCATAAAAGAAAGAAAATTTCACAGTTGACATTTTCATTCCAGTTTTTGATTACTAGTCATTGTATACATACAGACACATATCCATATATGTGTATATATGTGTATGCTAATCATACTATATATTTCTAAACTAACAGTACATAACAATGTTTCAATGTTCTTTGAACTGACCACCACACTTGATAGTAATTTCAAGAATCTTCTCATGGACATTCTTAGTTGAAAGAATATTCATCTGATTATACTGAAAAATATCTGTTTTTAGTAGAAATTTACTTTTTGCAGTCAACTTTCACCAGTATCAGCAGTCCTGTCAGTTTCTCTGCTCGTTCTAGGCTTCTCTGCATGGCCAAGCAGTTAGGTAGATCATTTGTCACAGAACATAAGGAACAATTCACCACTTTTGAACTGGGGATTCCAAATCCACCAGCCTGTCAGTAATTCTTGCTATAATTCCGTCTTTGCATAATCAAGGAGGTTAGCTGCCAGCAGTGTGCTCATGTGCAAAAATATAGCAACATCTTGGAGTTAGTTTTCCATGCCAGCTCATAAATTTTTATGAGGGGTATATGTTTTGATCAGCAAAACACTTTTTAAAATTATATATTCCTCTTTAAAATGAACAACGTTTTATTTTTTAGTGAAAATACAGTTATAGCAAGAGACCATTTATTTTGAAGGGCATCTTTTCTGTGAAAAGTTTTCCAAATCGAGGCTATATTCTGGATTATAAAAGAGCTGGCACCATCAGATCCCAATGCAGATGTACTACTGAGTTTGACCTCCTAGTCAACCAAGCTAAAAAAAATACATAAAAGCAGGAGTTTACTGCCTTTAACACTTATACTGCTGCTGCTGCTGCTAAGTCACTTCAGCCGTGTCCAACTCTGTGCGACCCCAGAGACAGAAGCCCACCAGGCTCCCCCGTCCCTGGGATTCTCCAGGCAAGAACACTGGAGTGGGTTGCCATTTCCTTCTCCAATGCAGGAAAGTGAAAATTGAAAGAGAAGTCGTTCAGTCGTGTCCGACTCTTAGCGACCCCATAGATTGCAGTCGACTTTAAACAAGCTTATTTTCCAAAGTTATTTCAATATATATAAAACCAACATATGAATAGATACTAGCATATTTACTTTAAGATAGCATTTTTTATCTCTAACATATGTTTTAATTGGAAGATAACAAAACTAAGGAAAGTCCTTGGAGAAGTCTGAAATAAATAATAGTATGACATTATAAATTTCTTAGAAATAACATATAACCTATGATTACTTTTTAAACCTCAGTGGCAAATACCACAAATAACCTCTCAGCTGAAAAGCAGTTCATAGAAATCAATCACATCAATCAAATGAAAAATAGATTCAACACACAAAATTGATTGGAATTGCTTAAAATAAAAGCATCAGGTTCTTTAAAAAATACATTTTTCAAATAATCCACATTCTTAGTTTTACTGATGCTAATTACAGTGGAGACTTAATAAAGAAAATCCCCATGAACTCAAGTTCTCAAATATATATATATTTTAATCAAAAATTAAAAGGGCAGCAAAATGTTATTCTAAAGTGAGAATGATAGTTATCACTTTTTATTTTTTATTCCTCCTCAAATAAACATATCTCTACTTTGAAAGTTTTGTTTGTTTGCTTTTTTTTTAATGACCCCTAATATTAATGACTATGCAGAAGAATGAAGCCAACTTTGCTATTGTGTTGACATTACAATGGCTCCATTCCTATCTGCTTATACATGTAGAGACAGTGTAAAACCTTACAAAGAATGAGCATTTCAGAGACGTTACTAAGAGAATAGCTTCCATAAATCTATAATAAAGAGTCTGCTATTTGCTGTACCTAATTGGAAACCCCATTTTCTTCCTCTCCTGCTCTGACTTGTCTTGTCAATATCCTATTGCTACAGACTGATTACTGGAACATTGTATTTGCCACTGTTAACAATGATCCACAACAAGTTTTGTCAGAGGTGTCATTTTCTACTGTCCCCAAACTCATAGATCTTCCCTGAGCAAGAACTGTGCTGGATACTGTTCTGGGCTGGAAGAAGAGTCCTCATATTTGCTCATGCTTGTCCCCAGAGCTTCACAGACTTCTATTAAAAAAAAAAAAAAAAAGACTCCCATTATCTTCTGGAAATAATCCTAGTTCAGACTCTGACAATGCCTTATGGAAAAAAAAAAAAAATATATATATATATATATATATACACACACACACACACACACATGCTATCAGATTTTGACACTGATTCCTCTAGCTATACAGAGGTTAAATCCAGAACAAGAAAATCAAACCCAGTTTTGAACACAGCCTGCATAAAATATGGACATCTCCCAGACACCCCTTCCATCACTTTCTCATTTCTCAAGTAGTTGCTTCTGGAAATAAATGTGAATACATAATGACATATACAAACAGTATGAAGAAGGTCAATCTACATGCATAGTATGTAGCAATGGTGTAGCTAGAGAAATTAACATGGTATACACACACAAACATATGTACAACTTCTTGGTATAATTAACCAAAATATTAGTAGTTGAGCAAAGCAGGCTAGTCTTTTATAGAAACAGTAATCTTGATCAAATATGTGATTGGTATACACAATGTAAAGAACTATATCACCACATTTTATTGCTATGCTATGCTATGCTAAGTCACTTCAGTCATGTCCGACTCTGTGTGACCCCATAGACAGTAGCCTACCAGGCTCCCCCATCCCTGGGATTCTCCAGGCAAGAACACTGGAGTGGGTTGCCATTTCCTTCTCCAGTGCATGAAAGTGAAAAGTGAAAGTGAAGTCACTCAGTCGTGTCCGACTCTTTGCGACCCCATGGACTGCAGCCTACCAGGCTCCTCCATCCATGGGATTTTCTAGGCAAGATTACTGGAGTGGGGTGCCATTGCCTTCTCCAATTTTATTGCTATATAGCAACAAATAATTGTCTATAATAATTTTCCCTTACCTTATTTATTATACTTAAGTATCAAGGATTTCTCATGACTATCTCATTAGAAATAAGAATGATATCTTACTTCTAACTTACAAGACGGTTTTCTTGTACCATTCATACCAGAAATCCAGTTGATATCGTTTATAATTATAGATTTGTAAGATCAGTGAGTCAATCATATCTGAAACCACCTTTTATGGCAGGGGGTTTGGTAAAGAGTGTCAACTTTCTCTTACTTGAGATGGAAAAACGAAGCTGAGAAGGTAGTGGCATGCCAAACTGAAATGTAGCTGTGGAAAACCAGAACATGAAGCTCAGGAACAGAAGAGAAAGACAAGAGCTGGGAGCGGTGGCAAGCACTCCCACACCAACAGAGAACATTAGGGTTTTCCTCTTTGGGCTAGTTATATCTAAAGCATCAGAGAAAGGGGGAACCCCCTCATTTCAGCCTCAGGGTGGAATCACACTAGGTTTTCTTGCCTCCACTGGTGAATCACACTCACGTATGTATTATGTCATTTTCCTGAGGTGGAAAGGAGTTTCCAATGATATTAATTTTAGTCTTCTATGGACAGAGGAGCTTGGTAAGCTGCAGTCCATGGGGTCGCTGGGAGTTGGACATGACTGAGCAACTTCACTTTCACTTTTCACTTTCATGCATTGGAGAAGGAAATGGCAACCCACTCCAGTGTTCTTGCCTGGAGAATCCCAGGGACGGGGGAGCCTGGTGGGCTGCCGTCTATGGGCTCGCACAGAGTTGGACACGACTGAAGCAACTTAGCAGCAGTAGCAGTATACTTAAATGAATTGTTGAAAAATTAGTCTAGTATTTCCTCAAAGACTTTTTGAGGCTTTGTACCTTCAATTGAATTGAAGTGGCAGGTCTTCAGGATGCAAAACTAAAGTTAAGGTACTTAGTAAGCATTCATTTATTCAAATAAATTTAAACTTTCCTGATATTTCTGAGGTCTTGTGTGAATGCTAAAGATTTGTTTACCCTTTCAAAAAATTTAACTATAATCTTATAAATCCTAAACTCAAGCCTTTCAAACGTGCACATAATTGCTGATATCATCTCACTATTAGCTCAGTTTGTCCTTTTGAACCTTGTCTTTCAGTTCAGTTCAGTTCAGTTCAGTCGCTCAGTTGTGTCTGACGCTTTGAGACCCCATGAACCTCAGCATGCCAGGCCTCCCTGTCCATCACCAACTCCTGGAGTCCACACAAACCCATGTCCATCGAGCCGGTGATGCGATCCAACCATCTCAACCTCTGTCATCCCCTTCTCCTCCTGCCCTCAATCTTTCCCAGAATTGGGGTCTTTTCAAATGAGTCAGCTCTTCCCATCAGGTGGCCAAAGTATGGAAGTTTCAGCTTCAATATCAGTCCTTCCAATGAACAACCAGGACTGATCTCCTTTAGGATGGACTGGTTGGATCTCCTTGCAGTCCAAGAGACTCTCAAGAGTCTTCTCCAACACCACAGTTTAAAAGCATCAATTCTTCAGTGCTCAGTTTTCTTTATAGTCCAATTCTCATATCCATAAATGACCACTGGAAAAAACATATCCTTGACTAGATGGACCTTTGTTGGCAAAGTAATGTCTCTGCTTTTATATATGCTATCTAGGTTGGTAATAACTTTCCTTCCAAGCAGTAAACTTCTTTTAATTTCATGGCTGCAATCACCATCTGCAGTGATTTTGGAGCCCCCCAAAAACAAAGTCTGACACTGTTTCCACTGTTTCCCCATAAATTTGCCATGAACTGATGGAACTGGATGCCATGATCTTAGTTTTCTGAATGTTGAGCTTTAAGCCAACTTTTTCACTCTCCTCTTTCGCTTTCATCAAGAAGCTTTTTAGTTCTTCTTCACTTTTGCCATAAGGATGGTGTCATCTGCATATCAGAGGTTATTGATATTTCTCCCAGAAATCTTGATTCCAGCTTGTCCTTCTTCCAACCCAGCGTTTCTCATGATGTACTCTGCATATAAGTTAAATAAGCAGGGTGACAACATACAGCCTTGATATACTCCTTTTCCTATTTGGAACCAGTCTGTTGTTCCATGTCCAGTTCTAACTGTTGCTTCCTGACCTGCATATAGGTTTCTCAAGAGGCAGGTCAGGTGATCTGCTATGCCCATCTCTTTCAGAATTGTCCACAGTTTATTGTGACCCCACAGTCAAAGGCTTTGGCATAGTCAATAAAAACTTTGCCTTTGTTTTGCTTCAAAACCCTTTAACTTTGCCTCCTACTTTTAATTCTAATACTGCACTTTCAGCACGACTACAAATTCTGGACCCAAAGGTGGACCATCATGAATGAAGTTTAAATTTCTCAAGTTGGCTGGTATACTATGAAAGACGGTGTCCAAATGTTCAGTAGAGATTAGACTGATACAGTGGATTTCTCATGCAAGACCTGGTTCAGTTCAGTTCAGTTCAGTCACTCAGTCATGTCCGACTCTTTGTGAAATAAGGTAACCATTTAGGCAGCTTCTGTCCTCATAAACTAAGAGGTCATGTTGGAAAGAGTATTATTCATAGGATTAGAAAAATGAACTTAAACTCCCAATATCTGACAATAGCCACTGATAAGTGGCCAATCTACTCTGAAATAGTATCATTCCTTTAGAATCAATCTACCACCTTATGGTAGGTTGATTACACTGAAACATGCCCACCACAGAAGACAGAATGTTGTATAATAACTGTGTGGGAAAATTAACAAGATGGCACAAGTCAGGCTCTCTTGCCCCACACCCTCATGCCTTCTTGCCCCATATTCTGTAAATGATACTTCTGCACAGTTACATAGCAGCTGAGACCACTTATGGCATTGCAAATATGCATCATGAGGTACTCACCTGGTCACAGTGTACTTTGTGCTTTAAGTCTGTATGAGTTTCACCATGAAAGCCCTGGCTGCTGCTGCACTGGGGCTACACTGGAGTGACATCATGAGTATGTTATATGAGGTTATGTTGTGGCTACATTATGGTTAAGTTATGGCTGCTGCTATGGCTGTTGCATCAGCCAGGAGAGAGGCTGCATTATGTCTCCCATGACAGTCAGGAAAGAATACATGTGTCTGCAGTTCCTATGGCTGCTTGAGTCTCCTTCCAGCTTTTTAGCTTATGTCTTTCCTACCCTGGGCTCAGCAAACAGTTCCAATAGTGTGAACAGGATCAGCAATGCACACTGGATAAGCAATTACCTTTAATATGAATTTTCCTTTTCTCTCTATAGTGTTTTTTTGGCAGAACTTTATCCAGGTACTTACAGAATGCCTTAGTCATCATGACATTCCATGAATTTCTGCTTTTGACCAAATACCTCATTTTATAGCAAATAAAGTACTACAATTGGATAGTGTGCATTGAATTGATTAGTTTTACCATATTTCCTATCCTACTGAACCACTTAACCTGATAGAATAGTGGAATGACATTTTGAAGATTCAGGTATAACACCACTTGTTTAGTAGTATCTTGAGGGTTTGGGTAATTTTCCTGGGATATATATGCATATATATATATCATTATATATATATCTCATTTTATATATATATATACATATATATATATATAATTTGATACACTTTGATACAGTTTGCATATATACATGTGTATATATATATAGATAATGAGATATATATATATATATAAATATATATATAAAAAGATTGTTTTTTAAAGCAAAACAGAATTTTAGATTTTAATCATATTTGTTAGGGTTTCTAAGTCTTTGTTTTACAGAATTGCTTGTTTGCTTCAGCTGTATCCTCCCCATCTCTGCTCTGAAGGAGATGGGACAAGTCTGGAGTCCAAAGAGTTGTAATTTTGTATCTTGGTGTCTGTTCTCTGAGTGTGAAATATTCCCTTCCTTTGTTAAGATTCCTGAGGAGTTACTTTTTTTTTTTTTTATAATAAAAACAAACCCCACCTTTGTCCTTACATTTTCCTTACTGTTTCTGGCTGTTTTGAAAAAAAAAAAAAATATATATATATATATATATATCATGAGATATATATATACACACACACACATATGTATATATGCAAACTGTATCAAAGAGTATCAAATAATATATATATATATATATGCATTTATATCCCAGGAAAATTACCCAAACCTTCAAGATACTACTAAACAAGTGGTGTTATACCTGAATCTTCAAAATGTCATTCCACTGTTCTATCAGGTTAAGTGGTTCAGTAGGATAGGAAATATGGTAAAACTAATCAATTCAATGCACACTATCCAATTGTAGTAATTTATTTGCTATAAAATGAGGTATTTGGTCAAAAGAATGACACCACACTTTGATACAGTTTGCATATTGTATGCAAACTGTATCAAAGTGTGGTGTCATTCTTTCCTAGCCAGTATTTACAGGTCTAGGAATGAGGGAAAGAATAGGAGTGGCCTCTCTCTTTTATGACTCAGAAATCTACTAACAACACTTTTGCTCCTAATAATTGCAAATCTGGGCTCTTCTGATCTAGGCATCTTAGCTCACAAGGAAGGAATGCTTCTGCCAGGGTTGCATCAATGATTCCATTAAATGAAGTTGCCATTTAGCCACTTTGGGTTCCTCATTCTAGTGAATCAGTGGACAAAGAAGGAGATCATTGTACTAGCTGTGGTGAATAATTCCTAACTATCTTGGGGAAATTGAGTTACTACCAAATAATGTGGTTAAGGAGGAGCATGTCTGCAATGGAGATGATTGCCTGAAGGCTAAGTACTTCTATGACAAGTGATAAAGGGCAATGGAAAACTACAACTCCATTCAGGCAGGATTGCCAATGGACACAACCATTCAGTCAGGATAGTTTAGATCACCCTACCCAGCATGAAATTGTGAACAGCAAAGTGCTTGCTGAAATGAATAGTTATGTCAAATGAATAGTTTATGAAAATATCAATAGTTAATAAACAGCAGTTATGAGCATGAGCAGTTGCATCACTGAGAACTGTAATAGTTTATAAATACTTTTTCCTATCCTGGTATGAATCTACTTGTAAATACATTAATCAATTATCACTTTTCCCTTCCCCATTCCTCTGTAATCTAATATGAGAAGTGTCAACCTCATATTTCAGTAGTTACATTACAAACTACCAAAGAGTCAGTATGATTCAGCTAGAAATGAACATTGCCTGAGTTGGTTAGATAAAATGTATGCCCTTTTTGAAGAGATTTAATATGCTTGTGGTTGAATAAGAGGTACTTGTATGGTTCTAGGTAAAAGCATGACTTGGTTATTATTCTTACTGAAGAGTTAAATATAGTGAAAGGAGTTGGGTGTGATGCCACCTTGACAAGGGGTAGACTTTGGTGGCTTTCTATTTTGCCAATACAGCCTAAGTGGAACTTCCTTTTCTTAGCCAGTCCAGGGTAGGGGTAGCCACAATAGAAATCTGTTTGAGATTTGAAAAGAGGAAACAAATGAGAAACCATTTTTATGCACTGGGTTTGGCACATCATACATATTATCTCCATCCTGTTAACTCAAAACTGGCACGGGACATTATCAGGTCCACTAGCCTCCCAGTTCCCAGGATTCCTCCTCTTTTAATGTCTCTATACCATGGACCAGGTGTGTGTTTAGTTCTGTAATGAATGATAGTACCTTTTTCAGCAGATCATTCACATCATCAGGTTTAGATGTGATGAAATAGAGAGGTATGCTTTATCCTTATGCATTTGTTTACTCTGCTTTCATCCAAGTTATATGTGGCTCTCCTTCCTGGCTGCAGGCTAGGTTGACCTATCACGGCTTCAGGTCCAACATTAAACAATAAGGCAACATCCTTGTATAGAGTCATAGCCAGCTCTCTAACCCCTATAATAATTCCCTTTTCCTATATCATACACTGAGTTCTGTTTATCTAATCAAACCCTAATATAGATAAAAAACTTCATACTTTTTGTGTCTATATACTTAATGCTTAACAGTATGCCCAGCATTAAATAAATCTTTAATAAATTTTGGCTGACTGTTAATGGTAATGGTACTTAATGTCTCTCACTAGCTTTTCCAAAGGACTTGATTTACATTTCTGTTCTACATTTCTTACTTATTTTTAGTTTCTCAGACCCAAGCAATTGGCTTTACCTCTAAATGGCTCTGGCATACCCACTCCTACCTTCAGAAGGAAGAATCAGGAAAAATCTACAATGCTGGGTAGGAGGGGTAAACTATATATATATATATATATATATATATATATATAGAGAGAGAGAGAGAGAGAGAGAGAGTAACTCAGAAGTCCCCTTAAAATTATGTGCTGTTTCTTTAAAATGAAAAAAAAAATGTGCTATAACAAGATTACAGGTAAAATGACAGAATATAGAAGTCAAATTAAAAACAAAATTATGAAAATCTATTAATAGAATTTTTAAAAGTATTGATAAAATCTATTACAATATACATATTACACATCTGAAAGTTGTTCACTTAATTTACAATTTTCAGGGTCTTTCATGGTTTCTTTTAACCTATTAGAGGAATTTAATTGGGCTTCCCTGATAGCTCAGTTTGTAAAGAATCCACCTGCAATGTAGGAGACCCTGGTTTGATTCCTGGGTCAGGAAGATCCCCTGGAAAAGGGATATGCTACCCACTCTAGTATTCTTGGGCTTTCCTTGTGTCTCAGCTGGTAAAGAATCTGTCTGTAATGTGGGAAACCTGGGTTCGATCCCTGGGTTGGGAAGATTCCCTGGAGAAGGGAATGGCTACCCACTCCAGTATTCTGGCCTAGAGAATTCCATGGACTGTATAGTCCATGGGGCTGCAAAGAGTTGGACATGACTGAGTGACTTTCACTTTCACTTTCTACCATGTTTCTTTCTTCATAGAAACTCTTGTTTTTTAACTCTCTTGTCATACAATTATAACATATGTGTTTTAACAAGTCTTTTATTATTTAGATATGCTAATGGCAGCAGAAGTGCTTCCCTGGTAGCTCAATGGTAAAGAATCAACATGCCAATGCAGGAAACTCAAGTTCACTCCATGAGTCAGGAAAATCCCCTGAAGAAGGAAATAGCAACCCACTCCAATATTCTTGCCTAAGAAATCCCATGGACAGAGGAGCTTGGCAGGTTCTAGTCCATGGGTTTGCAAAAGAGTCAGACAGGATTTAGCAACTAAACAAAAACAACAACAATGGCAACATAACAGGAGACAATAGTCAGTTCCAAAGAAGAAAGGTCATCTTGGAGAAACCACAAGGTTGGTCAAGAGGGGGCTAGGGCATAGTTGTCAGGTGCTTATTCCAGGGTGATAAGGACAGGTGGATGGCAGTCAATAGCCTCAGATTTGATAATGGAGGTTGCTGGGGGCCTGGACTCTGGGTGAATTAGTTTGTATTTGAAAAGCATGCTCCTCAGTGAAGTGTTGGCTACCTCTGCTGCTGCTCCTTCTGCTAAGTCACTTCAGTCATGTCCAACTCTGTGAGACCCCAGAGACGACAGCCCACCAGGCTCTCCCATCCCTGGGATTCTCCAGGCAAGAACACTGGAGTGGATTGTCATTGCTTTCTCCAATGCATGAAAGTGAAAAGTGAAAAGTGAAAGTGAAGTTGCTCAGTCATGTCTGACTCCTAGAGACCCCATGGACTGCAGCCTACCAGGTTCCTTCATCCATGGGATTTGCCAGGCAAGAGTACTGGAGTGGGTTGCAATTGCCTTCTCTTTTGGCTACCTCTAGGAATTGGGTAACCCTGTTAGGATCAACCAGGGTCAGCAGGGTCAAGCAAGACTCCAGGGTCAGCAAGACTCAATATGTGGAAAATCAGAATACAGAGAATAAAACACATGGTTTATACAATATTGACAGTATAAGTAGCTGATTAAACAGATGTCCTTACTAACAACAGTAGATCAGACACATTTTCAACTCAGAAATGTCACAGTTTAAGAATTAGTCTCTTCTATTATCAGTGATGAAAAGAAATTATATTGTCAATTTAAATTCAAGTTGTTAAAAAAGCTGAGTACAGATGGCTGCCTAGGTCTTTTCATTTTATTTAAAAAGACGGTCATATTGGAAAGTGTATATTCAGTATTATTCTCATGTGTTTATAGTTGGGTAATTGTAGATGTGAAATGAGTGTCAGGAAAGGCCTTGTAGTCTTTGTACTTTTAAGTGCTTGTGGATTTCATTGTAAATTAAGGTCATGTAAACAGAAAAAAATTCAGTTTTCAAATTGAATACCTTTGCCAAGATATTCATTAAGGATAGATTGCTAAGGCACATTTTTTCAGTTGGAATAGGAGTTCAGTTCAGTTCAGTCACTCAGTCGTGTCCGACTCTGTGACCCTATGAATTGCAGCACGCCAGGCCTCCCTGTCCATCACCAACTCCCGGAGTTCACTCAGACTCAGGTCCATCGAGTCAATGATGTCATCCAGCCATCTCATCCTCTGTCGTCCCCTTCTCCTCCTGCCCCCGATCCCTCCCAGCATCAGAGTCTTTTCCAATGAGTCAGCTCTTCACATGAGGTGGCCAAAGTACTGGAGTTTCAGCTTTAGCATTATTCCTTCCAAAGAACACACAGGACTGATCTCTTTTAGAATGGACTGGTTGGATCTCTTTGCAGTCCAAGGAACTCTCAAGAGTTTTCTCCAACACCACAGTTCAAAACCATCAATTCTTCAGTGCTCAGTCTTCACAGTCCAATTCTCACATCCATACATGACTACTGGAAAAACCATAGCCTTGACTAGATGGAGCTTTGTTGGCAAAGTAATGTCTTGGCTTTTGAATATGCTATCTAGGTTGGGCATAACTTTCCTTCCAAGGAGTAAGTGTCTTTTAATTTCATGGCTGCAGTCACCATCTGCAGTGATTCTGGAGCCCCCCAAAATAAAGTCTGACACTGTTTCCACTGCTTCCCCATATATTTCCCATGAAGTGATGGGACCAGATGCCATGATCTTAGTTTTCTGAATGTTGAGTTTTAGACAACTTTTTCACTCTCCTCTTTCACTTTCATCAAGAAGCTTTTTAGTTCCTCTTCACTTTCTGCCATAAGGGTGGTGTCATCTACATATCTGAGGTTCTTGATATTTCTTCCGGCAATCTTAATTCCAGCTTGTGCTTCTTCTAGCCCAGGGTTTCTCATGATGTACTCTGCATATAAGTTAAATAAACAGGGTGACAATATACAGCCTTGACATACTCCTTTTCCTATTTGGAATCAGTCTGTTGTTCCATATCTAGTTCTAAATGTTGCTTCCTGACCTGCATATAGGTTTCTCAGGAGGCAGGTCAAGTGATAAATAGGCAATTCAAAAACCTCCAGTGAATAGTCCAGGTCGAATTTTTCCCTACCTACTTAATTTACAGCTATCTAAAGATTTTTCTGATTATTCAAAGAGGAACTCTACTTTGAAAACTGAAAATTAATGAAGTGCTAAGATGAAGGAGGATGTCCCATGCACATAAATGTGTTTATGGTTGGCTCCTTAAACCCAATTGACCATTATCAATAGTATTATGAAACAAAACTGGGAAAAGACTGGTGTTTTGGGAGATATTCATTCATTTAATCATTCACTCATTTATTTAGTAAATATTCATTGATTGCTTACTGTAAGAGGGGCATTGTTCTATTTGCTGGGAATTTAATGCTGAGGATAACAGCCAGGGTTCCTGTCATGGGAGAATTTATAATCTCATGAGGATAAACAAGTGAAGAAACAATTAAGCAAAGATACTTCCAGGTTATAAAGGAAGTAAGCAAGATGATAGAGGGTAATTGAAAGAGAAATTTATTTAGGCAGAATGGGAAGAGAAATCCTCTTGGAGGAGGTCACATTTTCACTGAGGACTGAAATATGAAAAAAATGGTTCTTATATCTGAGGCCAAAGGAATCAGAATTATGCAGGAGTCTTAGTTAGAAAAGAGTGTTGCAAATGCAATGAGATTCCATTGAATTCCATTTTAAGCAGAAAGTAACACAATCTGATTTTTTGACAAATTAAGAAAAAAGTAGTATTTTATTCTGTAATTCAAAGTATCATTATGTCCAGTTTTCTAAATAATTTTAATTGAGTATAATTTGTATTTGTATTAAACCACTGGGTTAGGGATGATAAAAATATTACTATTTATTTCTGAATCTTTTTCTTGAATACAAACTAAAATAGTAAAAAATATTTTACTATGCAGTTAATATGTTGTACCCACATCTTAGATAATATATTCACCCTAAAACCCAGCTTATATTTTATTAACTAAAATATATGTCTTAAATCAATTATAATGCAAACTGTGATTTAAACCAACATTAAGAATAAGAGAACACATTACCACACAAGAAGAAGTATAACAGGCTTGAATAGCTGGATATTTAAGTCTTGGTCACTGCTTCTCTGTGGATTCTTTTGATTCTGGCTTCCTTACATCAGCTTAGTCTTTAGGTTAGCTTCTACTATGGTCACAGCAGGGCAGCAGAAGTAACAGGGGCTTCCTTGTTTTTGTTTAGTATAAGAACTAACTAGTATAACAACTTCCTTGTTTGTGTTTAGTAAAACAGTTTATCATTTAATATCAAAGAAAACTCCTGTCCTATTATCTGGCTGTGTCACCCATCTATAGATGAATAATAGTCATTTTGTCATATGATAACTTACTAATGTTTGGATCACTGAAATAATTATAAAAAAAAAAGATAGTGGAATTTTAATATTTGGTTTACTCAAATTTAAAACCTGCCTCCCTAGAACTAGGTGTAACATGAGATTTTCTTGCATGGGGAAGAGATGGATTCATTCCACATTTCACTCCCCCAAAAAATCAGTGTCTGAAAACAAAGTAAAATTGGGACATGAATTCCAGTTGGGTGATAAGAAGTATTGAGTATTTAGTTATAAGAAAAAGTTTTTAAGCTATACAAGAATTTGAAGTACATGGATCATATGCCTAAGTATGTACAAAGCTGACTGAAATATAAACATAACTGAAGTAAACTCTAATAAAAAGAAGGTTTTTAAAAGATATTGGAATTTTAAAATGCTAGGAATAAGATCATATTTTGTCTTCTGTTGGCTCACTTTGTCCAAATACGAGTAAAGATGTGAAAGTAATTGCATCTTGCTAAAAAATCTGGATTTTTTGTTTGTTTGTTTGTTTTTGTTTTTCATTTTATTTTATTTTTAAACTTTACAAAATTGTATTAGTTTTGCCAAATATCAAAAAGAATCCACCACAGGTATACATGTGTTCCCCATCCTGAACCCTCCTCCCTCCCCATACCCTCCCTCTGGGTCGTCCCAGTGCACCAGCCCCAAGCATCCAGTATCGTGTATTGAACCTGGACTAGCAACTCGTTTCATACATGATATTTTACATGTTTCAATGCCATTCTCCTAAATCTTCCCACCCTCTCCCTCTCCCACAGAGTCCATAAGACTGTTCTATACATCAGTGTCTCTTTTGCTGTCTCGTACACAGAGTTACTGTTACCATCTTTCTAAATTCCATATATATGCGTTAGTATACTGTATTGGTGTTTTCTTTCTGGCTTACTTCATTCTGTATAATAGGCTCCAGTTTCATCCATCTCATTAGAACTGATTCAAATGTATTATTTTTAATGGCTGAGTAATACTCCATTCTGTATATGTACCACTGCTTTCTTATCCATTCATCTGCTGATGGACATCTAGGTTGCTTCCATGTCCTGGCTATTATAAACAGTGCTGCAATGAACATTGGGGTACACGTGTCTCTTTCCCTTCTGGTTTCCTCAGTGTGTATATCCAGCAGTGGGATTGCTGGATCATAAGACAGTTCTATTTTCAGTTTTTTAAGGAATCTCCACACTGTTCTCCATATTGGCTGTACTAGTTTGCATTCCCACCAACAGTGTAAGAGGGTTCCCTTTTCTCCACACCCTCTCCAGCATTTATTATTTGTAGATTTTTGGGTTGCAGCCATTCTGACTGGTGTAAAATGTTACCTTATAGTGGTTTTGATTTGCATTTCTCTGATAATGAGTGATGTTGAGCATTTTTTCATGTGTTTGTTAGCCATCTGAATGTCTTCTTTGGAGAATTGTCTGTTTAGTTCTTTGGCACACTTTTTGATTGGGTCCTTTATTTTTCTGGAATTGAGCTGCAGGAATTGCTTGTATATTTTTGAGATTAATTCCTTGTCAGTTGCTTGTTTTGATATTATTTTCTCCCATTCTGAAGGCTGTCTTTCCACCTTGCTTATAGTTTCTTTTGTTGTGCAGAAACTTTTAATTTAAATTAGGCCCCATTTGTTTATTTTTGCTTTTATTTCCAATATTCTGGGAGGTGGGTCATAGAGGATCCTGCTGTGATGTATGTCGGAGAGTGTTTTGCCTATGTTCTCCTCTAGGACTTTTATAGTTTCTGGCCTTACATTTAGATCTTTAATCCATTTTGAGTTTATTTTTGTGTATGGTGTTAGAAAGTGTTCTAGTTTCATTCTTTTACAAGTGGTTGACCAGTTTTCCCAGCACCACTTGTTAAAGAGAGTTTCTTTTCTCCATTGTATATTCTTGCCTCCTTTGTCAAAGATAAGGTGTCCATAAGTGCATGGACTTATCTCTGGGCTTTCTGTTTTGTTCCATTGATCTATATTTCTGTCTTTGTGCCAGTACCATACTGTCTTGATGACTGTGGCTTTGTAGTAGAGCCTGAAGTCAGGCAGGTTGATTCCTCCAGTTCCATTCTTCTTTCTCAAGATCACTTTGGCTATTCGAGGTTTTTTGTATTTCCATACAAATTGTGAAATTATTTGTTCTAGCTCTGTGAAGAATACTGTTGGTAGCTTGATAGGGATTGCATTGAATCTATAAATTGCTTTGGGTAGTATACTTGTTTTCACTATATTGATTCTTCCAATCCATGAACATGGTATATTTCTCCATCTATTAGTGTCCTCTTTGATTTCTTTCACCAGTATTTTATAGTTTTCTATATGAACAAGACAAGGGTGCCCACTTTCACCATTACTATTCAACATAGTTTTGGAAGTTTTGGCCACAGCAATCAGAGCAGAAAAAGAAATAAAAGGAATCCAAATTGGAAAAGAAGAAGTAAAACTCTCACTGTTTGCAGATGACATGATCCTCTACATAGAAAACCCTAAAGACTCCACCAGAAAATTACTAGAACTAATCAATGACTATAGTAAAGTTGCAGGATATAAAATCAACACACAGAAATCCCTTACATTCCTATACACTAATAATGAGAAAACAGAAAGAGAAATTAAGGAAACAATTCCATTCACCATTGCAATGGATTTTTTTTCCCCACAAATATTCTTCTGCAGATATTAGTATGAGTCTGGAAGGTTTCTTTCATTTTGTTCAGTAATCTGTGGATTTTAAAGTCAAATAATTCCTTCTCAAAAATTTATTCTATCTACCATTTAAGAACTCTGCCACCATGACTGAGTAAACTCCTTAGTCACATAACATTTATTGAAAAAAATATTTTAAAAATACCTTCTTATAATGTAAACACAGTGTATTGTTGTTGTATGGATTATCTCATATGATACTGGATTTTTTATAGCTTGATATGTAGTGATAATATTTCTCAGGCTAACTGATTCTGAGACAGTTGAATGTTTGAAGAAAATAGCACTTCCTTCAAAGGTGGATCATTAATAAGTGATTTTGAGGACACTGCTATGTCAATATGTACTATTCTATTTATATATTTTCTGGTTTCTGTTAGATATGTTACAGTATATGCTTGATTTGCTGTTGATTCTGCAAAGGCCTGAAACACCTTCTGTAAGTTCAGTTTCTGGGAACAGATGGTTCAATTTGCCTGCCACTGTTTTAAAAGATTGTTGTCACCACTTTTAAGTGTCTCTGGACTTTTCTGAATTTTTGTTTTCAGGTTTTTTTTTTCTTGTTCTCCCAATGTGCTTTCTTTTTTTGTTGTTGTTTTTATAATGAGAATTAATTCTCTTCTGTTAATTATACTTGAAGACCTCAGAGTCTCATAGCACACAAGGGTTCTGATATTAATAACAAATAGCTTTGTTTCTAAACCATTGACATTTTTATGACAGCATATTTAAACAAGGAATTGTTTTCATGTTGATGTATGGCAAAACCAATACAATATTGTAAAGTAATTAGCAAAAAAAAAAAAGTTTTCATAATACTAAGCTGCTAACATTTTTTACAATATCTCCAAGTCTTTCCATGATTGGGATTCTCTAAAATCAGACCCCCTGTGCCAGCCCAGCAATATGCTTAGCTAATCATAAGCATCAAGAATATTTTCAAATTCTCCCTTGTATAATTTGTTCTTGTTTTGTTTGTTTTAATGATTCATTCTCAGTGTTCTTGCCAATGCTTATTTTTAGTGTCTTATGATCTGGGAATTGATATAATGAATACTAAAGCTTATTTTCCTTGCATATTAAGGTAGTTAAGATATCTTGCTCTAGAAATTAAAAGTTTTTCATGTATTTACTCTGTTTCTGGAAAGCCACTTAGAGCATGCTGCAAATCTCTATACGGACAATCTGCATTGTATTTTCTGCATTGGCTGATATTTTCGTGGTAGAAATAGAAGTGATATAGAGATATAAGAGTGCTGCATTTTGCAGGGAACCCAAATACGGTGCTCTGTGACAACTTGGGGGGGGGGTTAAGAGGAAGGGGACATATATATAGCTATGGCTGATTCATGTTGATATATGACATAAACTATCCTAATATTTTAAAGTAATCATCCTTTAATTAAAGTAAAGGAGTGCTGTCTCTATATTCCATAGGTATCTGGCCTATAGAAAAATAATTATTGAGGAAAAGTGTAGGTAGCCTCCATCTATGAATAAAAGAGATGAACTAATGATTTGTGGTCACAGTTTATTTAGAGAACATTCTTATGCTTCTTGCCTTCAAAGTAATTCAATAAGTAATTATGGTGATTGTTATTAAAATGTGTCTTGATATCTCACTTATTCCTTCACTCAGCAAATATTTATTGAGGATTTTCCTCAATGTATAGGCATAAGGCTAAGCACTGGAGACAAAATTAACAAAACATAAATGGTTTTTATATAGAGCTTCTGTGCTAATGGTGGTGGGGGCAAAATATAAAGAAATATGTTCTTATGAGCTTAACAGTGGAAAATTTATTTGGTTCACTTATTTAAAGTGAAAGTGAAGTCGCTCAGTTGTGTCTGACTCTTTGTGACCTCATGGACTGTAGCCCACCAGGCTCCTCTGTCCATGGAATTCTCCAGGCAAGAATACTGGAGTGGGTTGCCATTTCCTTCTCCAGGGAATCTTCCCAACCCAGGGATCGAACCCAGGTCTCCTGCATTGCAGGCAGACGCTTTAACCTCTGAGCCACCAAGGAAACCCTAATTTAAAGAAGTGAAATTTAATGGGAAGATAAAGGTTAAGGGGGAGTTTCCTATGTGGCATTAGTGGTAAAAGACCCACCTACCAATACAGGAGACATAAGAGAGACAGAGAGATGTGGGTTTGATCCCTGGGTCAGTAAGATCCCCTGGAGGAGGGCAAGACAACCCACTCCAGTATTCTTGCCTGGAGAATACCATGGACAGGGGAGCCTGGTGGGCTATAATCCATAGCATTGCAAAAAGTCCAATATGACGGAAGGAATTCAGCATGCACACAAGAGTTGAGAGGAAAGAAAAACTTCCAGGGAGGAGAAATCATTTATATAAGGGACCTTAGTTTCAAGAAAGTATAAGGCTTGAGGAGAAGGTGTGGACCTGAGAGTCAGGATAGAGATAATGCTGAAGAAGATGGAAGCCAGGCCATGCATAGGCTTCATTTTCACGTTAAGACATTTTATATCTTTTGTAAGAAAAAAAGATATAAAACATTACAGATTTCTATAAGAGGAGGTAACATAAACGGATTCACATTTTGAAGTCATCATCCTGGCTATGTTTCTGAACTATAGATATCCATCTAAATCTAAGTGCTATGCCTATTTATTTTTATATGTTTCATTTTCTTTTTAATTTTTACTTTTTCCCCAGATATATATCTGTTTTCTTCCTTGATTTTTTAAATAATTAAACTTATTTGTCATTTGGTTGAAGTCCCTATTTTAAAAATTAGAAGGTCACATATTTTAGTCTTGAGATATTCATCTCAAATTGACTCAATCACAAAGAACCACATGCACTTTTCTAGGGATAAAAGTGGCTCTACACTTTGTAGACAAAGCAAATTTCTATTGCTTTGACATTTGATTAACTGTTATTTTTCCCCTCTTGGCTGTTACTGATATTTGAAAGACTTTACAGATGTGCTGTTTGTAATAACATCCTGTCCATCAGTTAGTTTCAATGGCGAGATTTCTGAGCACAACTCCTACTGCCATCAATAACAGTTCTGGGAACCAGTTCAAGAACAGGCTTGGCTCAGAGTCTGAAGTGGTCTATAGAGGTGACTTCATCTATTTTTTCAGTTTGATAGATATGGACTATTCTTAGAATTCATTTACAGAAGATATCACTATGACTAAGATCTAATGAAAAGAATATTTTATGTTTACATGTCCACTGCATACAGGACGTTAATGTCTCACCTTCTTTTTCCCCAATATAAACCTTTAGCCATATGTATTTTTTATATAAATATGTATCATGAGATACTTCAGAAAATGAACCTAAAATGCCTTATTTGAGATTTCATCCATTTGCTGAGGAGAAGGCAATGGCAACCTACTCCAGTACTCATGCTTGGAAAACCCCATGGACGGAGGAGTCTGGTAGACTGCAGTCCTACCAGAGGTTGTGAAGAGTCAGACACGACTAAGCGACTTCACTTTCACTTTTCACTTTCATGCATTGGAGAAGGAAATGGTAACCCACTCCAGTATTCTTGCCTGGAGGATCCCAGGGACAGATGAGCCTGGTGAGCTGC
This sequence comes from Bubalus kerabau, assembly GCF_029407905.1. NCBI lineage: Eukaryota > Metazoa > Chordata > Mammalia > Artiodactyla > Bovidae > Bubalus > Bubalus kerabau. Next base: position 1,422,061 of record NC_073635.1, on the reverse strand, counting down.
CATCTATGGGGTCCCACAGAGTCAAACATGACTGAAGTAACTTAGCAGCAGCAGCAGCAGTCATTTGCTGAGATCCTACCACCTATCAAAGTCCATGTCAACCAAACTCTTTTTTTGAAGCTGATTGAAGTGTTTGCCACTCTTTTCTTTCTATATCAGCTGTATTTGTGTTTGTTTGTTTGTTTTTCTTTCTTAATAGCCATACAGGATGACACATTCTTACTTGGAAGATTATATCCTCTATGAAGTTGTTTTTCCCCCTCTTGATTTATAAAAATATTTTGTTCTCCATATTTGTGTCCCCAACCATCAGTACTTACTATCTTCAATGAGTGCTTATTGAATGCATGGCAGGAGGTTAGAATATCGATGAAGGAAAAAGTGGATAGTGGGTCTTGAGAAATTAGTGTGGCCATATTAAGAAAAAAAAAAAATCACGTGCAAGTATCACTTAACATTGATTAGTGAGCATATTAAATATATACAAGTAGATGGATAAAAGGAACACTTTAAAAAATATGCAAAACTTTCTATATGTGTTTCATACAGGAAAGAATATACAACAAAAAAATCAATAGCTATCCATCTCATTGTCACTATAATCCTAAAATAACTTTTAAAATACAAGGATTCTTCAATAGGGAATAGTTATTGGCATTAAAATGTGATTCCCTTTCCACACATCTCACCCTATCTTCCCCTCCCCCTATGTCCAAAAGTATATTCTTTATGCCTGTTTCTCCACTGCTGCCCTGTAAATAAGTTCTTAATTACCATTATTCTAGATTCCATATATATGTGTTAGAATATGATATTTGTCTTATTTTCCTGACTCATGTAACTCTCTATAATAGGTTCTGGATTCATCCGCTTCATCAGAATTGACTCAAATGTATTCCTTTTTATGGCTGTCAGTTCAGTTCAGTCACTCAGTCGTGTCTGACTCTTTGCAACCCCATGAATCGCAGCACGCCAGGCCTCCCTGTCCATCACCAACTCCGGGAGTTCACCCAGACTCACGTCCATCGAGTCAGTGATGCCATCCAGCCATCTCATCTTCTGTCATCCCCTTCTCCTCCTGTCTCCAATCCCTCCCAGCATCAGAGTATTTTCCAATGAGTCAACTCTTCACATGAGGTGGCCAAAGTACTGGAATTTCAGCTTCAGCATCATTCCTTCCAAAGAAATCCCAGGGCTGATCTCCTTCAGAATGGCCTGGTTGGATCTCTTTGCAGTCCAAGGAACTCTCAAATCTCTTCTCCAACACAACAGTTCAAAAGCATCAATTATTCGGCACTCAGCCTTCTTCACAGTCCAACTCTCACATCCATACATGACCACAGGAAAAACCATAGCCTTGACTAGACGAAACTTTGTTGGCAAAGTAATGTCTCTGCTTTTGAATATGCTATCTAGGTTGGTCATAACTTTCCTTCCAAGGAGTAAGTGTCTTTTAATTTCATGGCTGCAGTCACCATCTGCAGTGATTTTGGAGCCTCCAAAAATAAAGCCTGACACTGTTTCCACCATTTCCCCATCTATTTCCCATGAAGTGATGGGACTGGATGCCATGATCTTCGTTTCCTGAATGTTGAGCTTTAAGACAACTTTTTCACTTTCCTCTTTCACTTTCATCAAGAGGCTTTTTAGTTCCTCTTCACTTTCTGCCATAAGGGTGGTGTCATCTGCATATCTGAAGTTATTGATATTTCTCCTGGCAATCTTGATTCCAGCTTGTGTTTCTTCCAGTCCAGCGTTTCTCATGATGTACTCTGCATAGAAGTTAAATATCAGGGTGACAATATACAACCTTGACGTACTCCTTTTTCTATTTAGAACCAGTCTGTTGTTCCATGCCCAGTTCTAACTATTGCTTTCTGACCTGCATACAAATTTCTCAAGAGGCAGATCAGGTGGTCTGGTATTCCCATCTCTTTCAGAATTTTCCACAGTTTATTGTGATCCACACAGTCAAGGGCTTTGGTATAGTCAATAAAGCAGAAATAGATGTTTTTTTTATGGAACTCTCTTGCTTTTTCCATGATCCAGCGGATGTTGGCAATTTGATGTCTGGTTCCTCTGCCTTTTCTAAAACCAGCTCGAGCATCAGGATGTTCACAGTTCACATATTGCTGAAGCCTGGCTTGGAGAATTTTGAACATTACTTTACTAGCGTGTGAGATGGGTGTAATTGTGCAGTAGTCTGAGCATTCTTTGGCATTGCCTTTCTTTGGGATTGGAATGAAAACTGACCTTTTCCAGTCCTGTGGCCACTGCTGAGTTTTCCAAATTTGCTGGCATATTGAGTGCAGCACTTTCACAGCATCATCTTTCAAGATTTGAAATAGTTCAACTGGAATTCCATCACCTCCACTAGCTTTGTTCGTAGTGATGCTTTCTAAGGCCCACTTGACTTCACATTCCACGATGTCTGGCTCTAGGTCAGTGATCACACCGTCGTGATTATCTGGGTCGTGAAGATCTTTTTTTGTACAGTTCTTCTGTGTATTATTGCCATCTCTTCTTAATATAATCTGCTTCTGTTAGGTCCAAACCATTTCTGTCCTTTATTGAGCCCATGTTTGCATGAAATGTTCCCTTGGTGTCTCTAATTTTCTTGACGAGATCTCTAGTCTTTCCCATTATGTTGTTTTCCTCTATTTCTTTGCATTGATTGCTTAGGAAGGCTTTCTTATCTCTTCTTGCTATTCTTTGGAACTCTGCATTCAGATGTTTATATCTTTCCTTTTCTCCTTTGCTTTTCACTTCTCTTCTTTTCACAGCTATTTGTAAGGCCTCCCTAGACAGCCATTTTGCTTTTTTGAATTTCTTTTCTTTTTTATGGCTGAGTCATATTCAATTGTGTATATGTACCACAACTTCTTTATCCATTATCAATCTAGAGGGGTGGGATGGGGAGGGAGATGAGAGAGAGGTTTAAAAGGGAGGGAATATATGTTTACCTGTGGTTGATTCATGTTGAGGTTTGACAGAAAACAACTAAATTCTGTAAAGCAATTATCCTTCATTAAAAAAGTAAATTAAAAACAAAACAAAACAAAAACATGATTCCCTGATTTGAATTTCTAGTGAAATGATGTTTTCAAATTGTGGTGCTGGAGAAGACTCTTGAGAATCCCTGTTTCAGAATTCATGTTCATTTAGGTGTAGTCAAGGAGCTACAGATAACTGGAGTGAGTTTAAGCCTTCATGGAACAAACTTTTTAAAATTTCAACTGGAAACTTTTCCACAATTAGCTGACACCAAAAGGGTCATCCTCCCTTGGTTAAGGGTTGACTGGAACCCCAACTCTCTCTCTTCCCTAGTGGCTCAGTCAGTAAAGAATCTACTTGCAACAGTAGACCAGACTTCAGTCTCTGGGTCAGGAAGATCCCCTTGAGAATGAAATGGCAACCCACTCCAGTTTTCTTGTCTGTGAAATTACATGGACAGAGGAATCTGGCCAGCTACAGTCCATGGGGTCAAAAGAGTCAGACACAACATAGCAACTAAACCACCACCACCTATCCTCAACATTAAAGAAGTATGCTTTGGGGTTGAGTAAAGTAGTGAAAGAAAAAGAAATGGAAATACTACTTATTCTTATAAATGTTGGGTCACAATTAGGCCTTCACATGGATTTTCACCCCTGCATGCAGGGACTATTTGGCCAAGGTAACCACAAGCTATTAAGTTGGTTTGAAGTGATCCTTGACTGCTTCAAAGCACCTTAAAGCCAGAAAAATAAGACAATTAGAAAATTCTGAACATAGTTGGAAATTAAGAAATATGGTTGTAGCTGTTTGTAAGGGGTCATTTTCAACATCTGTGCTGTGGCCTTGGTGGGATTTACTTGGTTAGGGAAAAGGGCAGAAAGGGAAATTTGATGTGTGAAAGGAAATTGGAGATTATTAACACAGCTAGTGGTGGCAGCTGTGAGGATGGTTTTGGGGGGCTGGATCAGCCTCATCCACAAATCTTCCTGGTTGGATGAACAGCAGCACTGCCAGTGGGAAGCAAAGAGTATAAGACTATGGAGTTGCTCAGGCTGAACCAAGTGGACCACCAACAGGAGTTGGGTATTCTAAGCCAAGACAGGCTCTAGAATGTCTTACTGTGTCTTTGAAATTATCTCACAGTTTCAATACCCACATGCTTCTGATACAGATGTGATGCATTGTGGAGGGCAAAACCATTGTGATCCTATTCTGTGATGTCCTGTCCACTCAAGGTTACTGAAGCCAACCATAGTTTACTCTGTGAATGTTGGTCTAGGCAAGGGTATTTTGGCATTTCATGGCCAAGAGGTCCATGACATGTTTCACTTGTGTCTCTTTATTGACACTGACCCCCATTGTCAGATTGTTGTCCAGGTTGTTCATCTTGGGAAGATTTAAGTTGGGATAAAACTTGATTCAAGGAAAGTACATCACCTTTATCCAAGCATTCTTCAAGAATTTCTGTTTGTTGACAGGGATTTTGCTGTTGGAAGAATTCACCCAGGTGTGACTGTTATGGTTGCTATCACCTTGACTGTGATACATGTCCAGGACCTTATGAATGGCAACAGTAAATGGCATTGAGGAAGTCTTATTGACAGAGCAACAACATGATATTTTCTGAGCCAGGAGAAGATGATCTTGGTACATAATTCCTTGGAAAATAATCCCTCTTGGATGTCAACACAAATCTCATTAGGCAGCTCTCCATAATGAGGCATGAGTACAGTGTGTGGGTCTGGAGGTGCTTCCTCTGATCCTAAGAATACAATCAAAATATCTTTTCAGCATCTGTCACAAGGGGACATTTGGATAAAGTTGTTATTTGTATATGAATGGAAACCTGTATATTTTATTGAAACTCAAACTTGTAAGCTAATGAATCTGTTTACCTAATATTTTATCTGCTTCTTGATGTTCCAGGAGTTAAAAAATTCTCTTTAGTTGTTTATGCTTACTCCTAAAAGAAATACAAATTACATGCTTTTCTGGATAAATTCAGAAAACTAACAATTCTATTACTGTGGCTGGAATAATCTAACCCAGTTTTTTTAGATTTTATATTAGTGAAAGCAAAGAAAGGAGTGTATTTTCTACCATGATTTGATTCATATTCACATAAAATGAAAGTTTTAAGAGGCATTTCTCATATTACATGTTGTATAATCTATTTTTTATTTTATTTTATCTTTCTCAACAAAATATTGGCTGTACCCTATAAAGCTGATTCCATTACCCAGTAATGGTTCATGTTGTCCAATTAGAAAAGGAGTGCTCTAACAAGAACCATATAGAAATGAAACTTGGCTTGTATTATTCTGCTTTTTTTTTTTTTTTTTTTTTTTTATGCCCTCCCACATAATGGCAGCAATGGCCACAGGAATGGAAAAGGTCAGTTTTCATTCCAATCCCAAAGAAAGGCAATACCAAAGAATGCTCAAACTACCGCACAATTGTACTCATCTCACACGCTAGTAAAGTAATGCTCAAAATTCTGCAACCAAGGCTTCAGCAATACGTGAACCGTGAACTTCCAGATGTTCAAGCTGGATTTAGAAAAGGCAGTCGACCCAGAGATCAAATTGCCAACATTTGCTGGGCTATCAAAAAGCAAGAGAGTTCCAGAAAAACATCTATTTCTGCTTTATTGACTATGCCAAAGCCTTTGAGTGTGTGAGTCACAATAAACTGTGGAAAATTCTGAAAGAGATGGGAATACCAGGCACCTGACCTGTCACTTGATAAACCTACATGCAGGTCAGGAAGCAACAGTTAGAACAGGACATGGAACAACAGACTGGTTCCAAATAGGAAAAGGAGTTCGTCAAGGCTGTATATTGTCACCCTGCTTATTTAACTTATATGCAGAGTACATGATGAGAAAGCCTTGCTGGAAGAAGCACAAGCTGGAATCAAGATTGCAGGGAGAAATATAAATAACTTCAGATATGCAGATGACACCACCCTTATGGCAGAAAGTGAAGAGGAACTAAAAAGTCTCTAGTTGAAAGTGAAAGAGGAGAGTGGAAAAGTTTGTTTAAAGCTCAACATTCAGAAAATGAAGATTATGGCATCTGGTCCCATCACTTCATGGGAAATAGATGGGGAAACAGTGGAAACAGTGTCAGACTTTATTTTTGGGGGGCTCCAAAATCACTGCAGATGGTGATTGCAGCCATGAAATTAAAAGACACTTACTCCTTGGAAGGAAAGTTATGACCAACCTAGGCAGCATATTAAAAGGTACATATACACAATGGAGTATTACTCAGCCATTAAAAAGAATATATTTGAATCAGTTCTAATGAGGTGGATGAAACTGGAGCCTATTATACAGAGGGAAGTAAGCCAGAAAGAAAAACACCAATATAGTATACTAACACGTATATATGGAATTTAGAAAGATGGTAACGATAACCCTGTATGTGAGACAGCAAAAGAGACACAGATGTATAAAACAGTCTTTTGGGCCATGTGGGAGAGGGACAGGGTGGGACGATTTGGGGGAATGGCACTGAAACATGTATAATATAAGAAATGAATCCCCAGTCCAGGTTTGATACAGGATGCTTGGGGCTGGTGCACTGGGATGACCTAGAGGGATGGTACAGGGAAGGAAATGGGAGAGGGGTTCAGGATGGGGAACACGTGTACGCCCATGGCGGATTCATGTTGATGTGTGGCAGAACCAATACAATATTGTAAAGTAATTATCCTCCAATTAAAATAAATAAATTTAAATTAAAAAATAAAAATAAAAATCAGAGATATTACTTTGCTGACAAAGGTCCATCTAGTCAAGGCTATGGTTTTTCCAGTGGTCATATATGGATGTGAGAGTTGGACTGTGAGGAAAGCTGAGTGCCAAAGAATTGATGCTTTTGAACTGTAGTGTAGGAGAAGACTCTTGAGAGTCCCTTGGACTGCAAGGAGATCCAACCAGTCTATTCTAAAGGAGATCAGTCCTGGGTGTACATTGGAAGGACTGATGCTGAGGCTGAAACTCCAATACTTTGGCCACCTCATGCAAATAGTTGACTCACTGGAAAATATCCTGATGCTAGGAGGGATTGGGAGCAGGAGGTGAAGGGGTGACAGAGGATGAGTGGCTGGATGGCATCACCGACTTGATGGACATGAGTTTGAGTGAACTCCAGGAGTTGGTGATGGACAGGGAGGCCTGGCGTGCTGTGATTCATGGGGTCGCGAAGAGTTGGACACGACTGAGTGACTGAACTGAACTGAACTGAACTGAACATATGGCATTTCCAGAAAAGGCTTCCCTTTTTATTGCCTTAAGCAAAACTACATGGTCACTTGTGTTTTCCATCTGTCTGATACAAATCATTGTAGATGTGCAGTGTATAGTGTTATTTGAGCTCAGTTGCCTGGTTTCTAAAATATAATTGTGTACAAGATTACTTATTTTTGTTTGTGCTGTTTTCTCAGAGAGGATCATTAAATGACCACCTAACACTTAAGAAAAAGAAGCAAAATATTAATTCCAAACAATTAAATAAGGTGAATTATCTAGGAAAAAATTAGTCGTAGAGGACATCATTGAGAGATGTGGCAAATTTCAAAAAATGTTAATTACATGATGGTGTCCAAATTAGATTTCCTGATAATGGTAATTGTATAGTGTTTTTACAGGAGAATATCCTTGTTCATGAAAAATACATACTGAAGTATTTTAGGATAAACGTGTGTGATGTCTGCAATTTTCTCTCAAAAGGCAAATGATTCAGAAAAAATATGTTTGATAATGTGCTCATGTAAAAAAAGAGAGCTATGAAATGACAAATAAGTAAGCCAAAAAGGTTAACCCTTGTTTAGTTCAAACATATATTGGAGCTCTTTATACCATACCAGAATTTTTGACATGACTTCAAAATAAAAGGCTAAATAAAAATGTATATACTGCTAAATAACCTGTAGTTCATAGAATAAATAACAATGACATTACAAAATATATTTTAGGCTGAATGATAAAAATATTACTTGTGACATGTAATTAAAAAGAATGTAGAGAAAGATTTTCAACTTTAAATGCAAAGCCTGAGACAACCATCTAAAGAAGTAGAAAAAGAATACTCACCTTTCCCCCAAATACACACAATTGAAGCAATAAAATAATAAAGAAAATAAAACAGAAATTAAAGAGTATGAATAAACAATATAGAAGAGGAACATAGTCAAAAGTTGTTTCTTCGGAAAGTCAAATAAAATTGACAAACTTCTGCTAAGATTTATCTAGTAAAAAAGAGAAGACATGGCAAGCAAGTCAGAAATGAAGGGGGAGATCACTAGAGATGTTTCAGACTAAATAATAAGAGCAAACTGTTGACATGAAAAGATCTACAAAGCAGTAAATGAAAAGTATATTTATGCTTACCAAACTTTTCTGTAGTGAGTTAGGAGAAAATCCTGAATTTGTTTTATGAAGCTTGTCAAAATTTCATTTCAAAATATGATGACAAACAATACCATCAGGAAAAATTACAAGTGGAACACATTTATGGGCTTAGATACATAACTCCTAAATGAAATACTAGAGGAATGAATGGAGGTATATATAAAAGTACTCTGTATAATCAACAGCTTGGGTTATCCAAGAGACTAAGAAAACTTTATCAATCTGAAGTTTTATCAATTTGCAAGTTACCTACTGCATTGCAACTTGAAATAATTTCTTTTGATATCATGAAATAGAAAAATTGTCTACTCTCATTACTCTGTTTAACACTGTGCTGGAGGAAGTCTTAGACTGGATACTGAGGTAAGAAAAAATGGAATAAAGAAACATATTGTCATTAGTATGACATGACCATCTATATGACAAATCCAAGAAAATAATTGACCTAATGTAGAGGCTTAAGGGTTCTGGAAACAAAATAAATATCAAATTATATATATATTTTTTTTTCTTTTTTTTTTTTTTTTTTTTTTGCTTGCAGCACTGCATGGCATGCAGAACTTTCCCCACCAGAAATTGACCTGTGCCCCTTGCAGTGGAAGTGTGTAGTGTTAACCATTTGACTGCCAGGAATATCCCAGTTGTCTTTTCAGATATGAGGAGGTGGAGACAAAGAGCACAATTTGCTAACCCTGCCTCATGGCACCCTTCCAGAGGAGTGGTCTTATCTTGTATTGCCTACCTCTTAGCTTGCAGAAGCATTAGCAGAAACTGAGGCAGCCTTCTTAGACCACAAGATGGGAGCTGTGTGCTGTGAATGGTAAAGCAGCTATATAGGAAGTATGGGGGCTCCTTCTGACAATATGAAATCAGCATCGACAATCTGTTTTTTATGGGAGAGAGACCTCTACTTCTATTATTTTTAAGTCAGAACTATTGTGTACTTTGCTATAAGATAAAAAATCAGTTTTTACTATGAAAAATTAGAAGAAGAATAGAAGTATAAAAATACACTGCTGAAGAATCTGGAAAATAGTCATAACAATCTGGGTGAAGGAATGGTCTCTAGAAGCTATGAGGGCTTTAAGACAAAGTCTCTTAAAGTATAAATATTATCTGATTAGGAAAACTGTGAACTTTGAAATTAAAAACGTAGCTCTGTTTTCTATTGCTATAACTCTGAGTATATCTATGTATATTGTGAGAATTCACAATCTTAAATAGTATACTGAAGGATTTGTAATAATTAAATCCTTAGGTACTGTGATTGATATTTATGCCCAGGTGGATAGAGAGATAAGATTTAACCTTACAACTGGAAAAGAGTACCACTCCTTTAGTCTTCAGGGACACAGGAATGAAGGTGGAGGCCTCATCAGAATTTCTGAAGCATTTGCTCTCAACCTATAACAATTTGGTGTTGAGTGTGTGTTGTGTTTAGGAATGCCCCTGTGTGTGCATGCACACATGTGAATTGTTTATTCCCAAAGATGTATGGTTAATTTTGTTTAAGTCAATCCTAAAGTAAATCAATCCTGATTATTCATTGGAAGAACTGATGCTGAAGCTGAAGCTCCAATACTTTGGCCACATCATTAGAAAAGACCCTGATCCTGGGAAAGATTGAGGGGGAGAAGGGGACAGAGGGGGCAGAGGGCAGGATGGTTGGATGGCATCACAAACTCAATGGACATGAGTTTGAGCAAGTAACGGGAGATGGTGAAGGACATTGAAGCCTGGTGTGCTTCAGTCCATGGGGTTACCCACTGTCTGATATGACTGAGGAACTGAACAATAACAACAACAATGAAAATGTAATTCATCAAATCAGAAGAGGTGGCAAATTATGCTTTGCTTCCTTCCAGCACTTTCAGGCTTTCTTCTTAGTTTCTGTTTTCTGTGTATAGCATATCAGTAGCTGTCTCATAATCAAGCCAATAGCTTACATGTCTATAAGTGCTATAAGGAAACCTTTACATTGAGCCAATACTGCACAGAGGAAAACCTTTGCATTTAGACTGTATTTCCAGTTTTCAAATAGTTACATTATACTTTTAACTTGGGGCAAATGATTTAGTCTGCTCAGACCTCAACCCCTCATTAATAAAATAAAGATATCTCCCATGTATACTCCAAAGTAGGAGAAACAGAGAACATTCTGAGGTTAAAAAATATTGGTCTAAATCTTGATTTTGTCATCATATATCAGCATTTTCTAAGCCTCATCATTCTCATTTGGAAAAATGGTAATAAGATATACACAACATAATTTTTTATTAATATGAAATGTGTTAATATAGGTGAAAGTGTATAGCACAATATCTCTTCATATGGGTAGATCTTGAAAAAAATTAATTTTATTAGTTTTTATTTTATTAGTTCTCATTTAGGATTGTATGGAATGTCAAATGAGATAATAATGAGAACATATTTTATATTTTAAAAAGTTAATTACAATTATAGAACAACCCAGTCTTATATAACTACTTGTCTTAGAAAGATCACCTCTCTCAATACTGTTTAGAATATATATCTTCTCGGTCTACAATTCTTAGTATCAAGAGTGAGCTATTTGTAAGGCATAAGTAGTACCTTTCTTAAATTATGCCTTTTCAAATGTGTGATTAGATGCCTTTTAAAATATGTGATTGGTTATTTTAATATAACATGATAAAATGAGCTTGAACTTTACATCTGGGCAAAATTCATAAAATGCATATGGCTCATGTGTTCATATAAACCTTATTTGTGCTCAAACACTAATTTGAAAAATATTGGATGAGCTTTAACATTCATGATAAAAAATTCTCAGATGGATTAAAATCTATTCACACCAAATGTAAAAATAAGATCAGTTAAGAGATCATTTGTTATCTTCCCTTAGTAAGCTTATGCTGTACACCAATAATAAAATATTCAATTCCATGTCTTCTTAGAGAGAGATTTAAGAAGAAAATTATATATTTCACTAAAAGCAAAACTTGTTATTTTTAAGGTTATTTGAAAATTTTTTTTAAATAAAATATACTTGAAACATATGATTTAAAAAAATTCTATAGTGATTTCTCTAAGTAATTAAAAAGTCTCACAATTTTTAAATTTTCAGTGAAAGATTAGATTTTTAAAAATAATTCATCTACTTCTGGATTACATAAAATTGAAATATGCTAATAATACATTTTTAATGTTCATTGTATAAACTATAAAGTTCCTACTTCATGTTTCTTTCAATAATCAATTAAAATTAAATTTTTAGAAGTAAATTAAATACTATAGTATTAGAAGATATTGGGAATTTGTGGTGGTTCAGTGGTTAAGACTCTATGCTTCCACTGTAGGCATCATGGACTGTAGCCTACCAGGGTCCTCTGTCCACAGGATTTTCCAGGCAATAGTACTGGAGTGGATTGCCATTTCCTTCTCCAGGGGATCTTTCCAACCCAGGGATTGAACCTGGGCCTCCCGCATTGTAGACAGATGCTTTACCATCTGAGCCACCAGTGAAGTCCAATTCATCTACTTCTGGATTACATAAAGTTGAAATATGTTAATAATACATTTTTAATGTTCATTGTATAAACTATAAAGTTCCTCCTTCATGTTTCTTTCAATAATCAATTAAAATTAAATTTTTTTAGAAGTAAATTAAATACTATAGTATTAGAAGATATTGGGAATTTGTGGTGGTTCAGTGGTTAAGACTCTATGCTTCCACTGCAGGCATCAGTTTCAATCCCTAATCTGGGAATTAAGATCCCACATACTGTGTGGAATAGCCAAAAATAAATAAATAAATAATAAGATTTGGGATTATCTAACATTAACTTTCTTTCTAAACATCTAGCATATGATTAGAAAGAATATAGTTAGGTCAATAAGGATGAAGAAGTCTATTAAAATTTGTGGCATAAGAAACACATAGAATTCAGAGATAGATCTGTATTTCATGCTGGAAGCTAATTTAATCTGGGTCTTAAAAATTAGCAAATCTAGGGGAGAGGAGCCAAGATGGTGGAGGAGTAGGACAGGGAGAACACTTTCTCCCCCACAAATTCATCAAAAGAGCATTTAAATACCGAGTAAATTCCACAAAACAACTTCTGAATGCCGGCAGAGGACATCAGGCACCCAGAAAAACAACCCAAGTCTTCGAAAGGAGGTAGGAAAAAATATAAAAGACAAAAAAAGAGACAAAAGAGGGAGGGATGGAGTTCTGTCCAGGGAAGGGAGTCTTAAAAAGAGAGGTTTCCAAACACCAGGAAACCTTCTCACTGCCGAATCTGTGCAGAGCTTTGGAAGCACAGAGGGCAACATAACAGGGAGAAAAAATAAATAAACAATTAAAACTCGCAGATTGCGAGCCCTACGGTAACTCCCCCAGTGGAGAAGCAGTGCAGACGCCTGCACACGCCATTAGCAAGCGGGGGCTGGGCAGGGAGGCGCGGCACGGGCTGCATCGCTTAGAGTAAGAACCTGGCCTGAATACCCTGAGCGCTATCTGAACGAAATAATTTGGGCTAGCAAACCAGACTGTGGGATATCTACCACGCGAAAAGCCAGCCCTAACCTAAGACACCACCAGGCCCCTGCACGGAACAAAGGACTGAACAGAGATAGCCGGGCTGCAGACCTTCCCCCTCCGGTGACAGGCAGCCAGAGCCGGAAGGGGGCAATCACAGCCCCAGAGAGACATTATCTATAAAACTGTAAGCAGGCTTCTTTGCTAACTAAAACTTCTTGGGGGTCTGGATGGTCAACATCTGCCTGAGACGGTGTGCCGGTTTTACACCCAGATAACTGAGTGGCGAGGAGGCGATAAGTTGCAGCACTGGCGCTGGCCAAACACCTCATCATCTGAGCTGCCTGGACCTGGGAAGAGCTCAAAACGCAGGCCAACCGAGAATGCGCCTCTGAGGACTACCCGAGTGCCTGAAACTGAGCGGCTTGGACCTGGGAGGTACATGCAGCCCAGGGCCGGCCTCGGATGGTTCCCGGTGGAACAACCTAGAGCCTGAGCACTGTGGGCAGGGAGGCTACATGCACCGTGAGCAGGGGCAGACCCAGTGTGGCTGAGGCACTGTGAGCGCACGCCAGTGTTATTTGTTTGCAGCATCCCTCCCTCCCTCCCCACAGCGTGACTGAACAAGTGAGCCTAAAAAAAAAAAAAAAAAAAAAGTGTCCTCCACCGTCCCCTTTGTGTCAGGGCGAAAACCAGACACTGAAGAGACCAGCAAACAGAAGAAGCTAAAACAGAGGGAACCGCCTTGGAAGCTACAGGCAATAGATTAAAACCCTGTGGTTACTACTGACCACATAGGAAGGGGCCTATAGATCTTGAGAAATATAAGTTGGACCAAGGAACTAGCCAAAAATGAACTGAACCCACAATACTCACAACAAAATGAGAGAAAGTCCTAGATATATTTTTACTATTTTTACGATCATTCTTTCTTTCTTTTTTTTTTTTTAATTTTAAGTCCTCTATTGTTCCTTTAATTTTCACTTTTATAACCTATTACTTTGCAAAAAAAAAAGACCCTTTTTTTCTTCAGTAAACTTCATATATATATTTTTTATAATTTTTTGACCTTTTTTTTTCTTTCTTTTCTTTAACATTGTATTTTTGAAATTCCAAACTCTACTATAGATTTTTAATTTTAGCTTTTTGGTATATGTTATCAATTTTGTACCTATAGTTTTTTTTATAATTTGTGTGACTTTTTTTTTTTCTTCTTTTTCCTCTGTTTCTTTCTCTTCTTCTTTTATATAACATCATATATCTGAAATTCCAAACTCTACTCTAGATTTTTAATTTATGCTTTTTGGTATTTGATATCAATTTTTTACCTGTATTTTCTTTATAATTTTTGCGACATTGTTTTTGCTTGTTTGTTTTTTTCTCTCTTTATTTTTCTTCTTCTTTTTTTAACATTGTATTTTTGAAATTCCAAACTCTACTCTAGATTTTTAACATTTGGTTTTTGGTATTAGTTACCAATTTTGTACCTATATTTTCTTTACAATTTTTGCGACCTTGTTTGTTTTTGTTTGTACATTTTTTCTCTTTCTTTTCTTTCTTCTTTTCTTTAACATTGTATTTTTGAAATTCCAAACTCTACTCTAGATTTTCAATTTTTTCTTTTATGTATTTGTTACCAATTTTGTACCTTTAAGAACCCAATCTTCAGTACCCGTTTTTCACTAGGGAGCGAGATTACTGGCTTGACTGCTCTCTCTCCCTTTGGACTCTCCTTTTTCTCCACCAGGTCGCCTGTGTCTCCTCCCTAACCCCTCTCTACTCTACCCAATTCTGTGAATTTCGGTGTGTTCCAGATGGTGGAGAACACTTAGGGAGCTGATTACTGACTGGATCTGTCTCCCTCCTTTTCATTCCCCCCTTTTATCCTCTGGCCACCTCTGTCTCCTTCCTCCTTCTTCTCTTCTCTGTATAACTCCGTGAACATCTCTGAGTGGCCCAGTTGTGGAGTGCACATAAGGAAGTGATTACAGGCTAGCCCACTCTCTCCACTATTGATTCCACCTCATCTCATTCGGGTCGCCTCTAACTCCCTCCTCCCTCTTCTCTTCTCCACATAATGCTGTGAACCTCCTGGGTGACCCTCATGGTAGAGAAACTTTTCATCTTTAATGTAGATGTTTTATCAATGGTGCTGTATAGAAGGAGAAGTTTTGAAACTACTGTAAAAATAAGACCAATAACTGGAAGCAGGAGGCTTAAGTCCAAACCCTGACTCCAGGGAACTCCTGACTCCAAGGAACATTAATTGACAGGAGCTCATCAAACGCCTCCATACCGACACTGAAACCAAGCACCACACAAGGGCCAACAAGTTCCAGGGCAAGACATACCAAGCAAATTCTCCAGCAACAAAAGAACACAGCCCTGAGCTTCAAGATACAGGCTGCTCAAAGTCACCCCAAAACCATAGACATCTCATAACTCATTACTGGACATTTCATTGCACTCCAGAGAGAAGAAATACAGCTCCATCCACCAGAACACCGACACAAGCTTCCCTAACCAGGAAACCTTGACAAGCCACCTGTACAAACCCTCACAGAGTGAGGAAACACCACAATAAAGAGAACTCCACAAACTGCCAGAATACAGAAAGGACACCCCAAACTCAGCAATTTAAACAAGATGAAGAGACAGAGGAATACCCAGCAGATAAAGGAACAGGATAAATGCCCACCAAACCAAACCAAAGAGGAAGAGATAGGGAATCTACCTGATAAAGAATTCCGAATAATGATAGTGAAATTGATCCAAAATCTTGAAATTAAAAAGGAATCACAGAAAAATAGCCTGGAGACAAGGATTGAGAAGATGCAAGAAAGGTTTAACAAGGACCTAGAAGAAATAAAAGAGAGTCAATATATAATGAATAATGAAATAAATGAAATTAAAAACACTCCGGAGGGAACAAATAGTAGAATAACAGAGGCAGAAGATAGGATTAATGAATTAGAAGATAGAATGGTAGAAATAAATGAATCAGAGAGGATAAAAGAAAAACGAATTAAAAGAAATGAGAACAATCTCAGAGAGCTCCAGGACAATATTAAATGCTACAACATTCGAATCATAGGGGTCCCAGAAGAAGAAGACAAAAAGGAAGACCATGAGAAAATACTTGAGGAGATAATAGTTGAAAACTTCCCTAAAATGGGGAAGGAAATAATCACCCAAGTCCAAGAAACCCAGAGAGTCCCAAACAGGATAAACCCAAGGCGAAACACCCCAAGACACATAGTAATCAAATTAACAAAGATCAAACACAAAGAACAAATATTAAGAGCAGCAAGGGAAAAACAACAAATAACACACAAGGGAATTCCCATAAGGATAACAGTTGATCTTTCAATAGAAACTCTTCAAGCCAGGAGGGAATGGCAAGACATACTTAAAATGATGAAAGAAAATAACCTACAGCCCAGATTATTGTACCCAGCAAGGATCTCATTCAAGTATGAAGGAGAAATCAAAAGCTTTTCAGACAAGCAAAAGCTGAGAGAATTCTGCACCACCAAGCCAGCTCTCCAACAAATACTAAAGGATATTCTCTAGACAGGAAACACAAAAATGGTGTATAAATTCGAACCCAAAACAATAAAGTAAATGGCAATGGGATAATACTTATCAGTAATTACCTTAAATGTAAATGGGTTGAATGCCCCAACCAAAAGACAAAGACTGGCTGAATGGATACAAAAACAAGACCCCTGCATATGTTGTCTACAAGAGACCCACCTCAAAACAGGGGACACATACAGACTGAAAGTGAAGTGCTGGAAAAAGATTTTCCATGCAAATAGGGACCAAAAGAAAGCAGAAGTAGCAATACTCATATCAGATAAAATAGACTTTAAAACAAAGGCTGTGAAAAGAGACAAAGAAGGTCACTAC
Organism: Bubalus kerabau; assembly: GCF_029407905.1. Classification (NCBI taxonomy): domain Eukaryota; kingdom Metazoa; phylum Chordata; class Mammalia; order Artiodactyla; family Bovidae; genus Bubalus; species Bubalus kerabau. The sequence continues at coordinate 1,405,214 of NC_073635.1, read as the reverse complement.
ATAATGATCAAAGGATCAATCCAAGAAGAAGATATAACAATTATATATGCACCCAACACGGGAGCACCACAGTATGTAAGACAAATGCTAACAAGTATGAAAGGAGAAATTAACAATAACAAAATAATAGTGGGAGACTTTAATACCCCACTCACACCTATGGATAGATCAAGTAAACAGAAAATTAACAAGGAAACACAAACTTTAAACGATACAATAGACCAGTTAGACTTAATTCATATCTATAGGACATTTCATCACAAAACAATGAATTTCGTCTTTTTCTCAAGCTCACATGGAACCTTCTCCAGGATAGATCACATCCTGGGCCATAAATCTAGCCTTGCTAAATTCAAAAAAATAGAAATCATTCCAAGCATCTTTTCTGACCACAATGCAGTAAGATTAGATCTCAATTACAGGAGAAAAACTATTAAAAAACCAACGTATGGAGGCTGAACAACACGCTGCTGAATAACCAACAAATCACAGAGGAAATCAAAAAAGAAATCAACATTTGCATAGAAACGAATGAAAATGAAAACACAACAACCCAAAACCTATGGGACACTGTAAAAGCAGTCCTAAGGGGAAAGTTCATAGCAATACAGGCATACCTCAAGAAACAAGAAAAAAGTCAAATAAATAACCTAACTCTACACCTAAAGCAACTAGAAAAGGAAGAAATAAAGAACCCCAGGGTTAGTAGAAGGAAAGAAATCTTAAAAATTAGAGCAGAAATAAATGCAAAAGAAACAAAAGAGACCATAGCAAAAATCAACAAAGCCAAAAGCTGGTTCTTTGAAAGGATAAATAAAATTGACAAACCATTAGCCAGACTCATCAAGAAACAAAGGGAGAAAAATCAAATCAATAAAATTAGAAATGAAAATGGAGAGATCACAACAGACAACACAGAAATACAAAGGATCATAACAGACTACTATCAACAATTATATGCCAATAAAATGGACAACATGGAAGAAATGGACAAATTCTTAGAAAAGCACAACTTTCCAAAACTCGACCAGGAAGAAATAGAAAATCATAATATACCCATCACAAGCATGGAAATTGAAACTGTAATAAAAAATCTTCCAGCAAACAAAAGCCAAGGTCCAGATGGCTTCACAGCTGAATTCTACCAAAAATTTAGAGAAGAGCTAACACCTATCCTGCTCAAACTCTTCCAGAAAATTGCAGAGGAAGGTAAACTTCCAAACTCATTCTATGAGGCCACCATCACCCTAATACCAAAACCTGACAAAGATCCCACAAAAAAAGAAAACTACAGGCCAATATCACTGATGAACATAGATGCAAAAACCCTTAACAAAATTCTAGCAATCAGAATCCAACAACACATTAAAAAGATCATACAACATGACCAAGTGGGCTTTATCCCAGGGATGCAAGGATTCTTCAATATCTGCAAATCAATCAATGTAATACACCACATTAACAAATTGAAAAATAAAACCCATATGATTATCTCAATAGATGCAGAGAAAGCCTGTGACAAAATTCAACATCCATTTATGATAAAAACTCGCCAGAAAGCAGGAATAGAAGGAACATACCTCAACATAATAAAAGCTGTATATGACAAACCCAAAGCAAACAATATCCTCAATGGTGAAAAATTGAAAGCATTTCCTCTAAAGTCAGGAACAAGACAAGGGTGCCCACTTTCACCACTACTATTTAAGATAGTTTTGGAAGTTTTGGCCACAGCAATCAGAGCAGAAAAAGAAATAAAAGGAATCCAAATTGGAAAAGAAGAAGTAAAACTCTCACTATTCGCAGATGACATGATCCTCTACATAGAAAACCCTAAAGACTCCACCAGAAAATTATTAGAACTAGTCAATGACTATAGTAAAATTGCAGGATATAAAATCAACACATAGAAATCCCTTGCATTCCTATACACTAATAATGAGAAAACAGAAAGAGAAATTAAAGAAACAATTCCATTCACCATTGCAACGGAAAGAAGAAAATACTTAGGAATATATCTACCTAAAGAAACTAAAGACCTATATATAGAAAACTATAAAACACTGGTGAAAGAAATCAAAGAGAACACTAATAGATGGAGAAATATACCATGTTCATGGATTGGAAGAATCAATATAGTGAAAATGAGTATAATACCCAAAGCAATTTATAGATTCAATGCAATCCCTATCAAGCTACAAACAGTATTCTTCACAGAGCTAGAACAAATAATTTCACAATTTGTATGGAAATACAAAAAACCTCGAATAGCCAAAGTGATCTTGAGAAAGAAGAATGGAACTGGAGGAATCAACCTGCCTGACTTCAGGCTCTACTACAAAGCCACAGTCATCAAGACAGTATGGTACTGGCACAAAGACAGAAATATAGATCAATGGAACAAAACAGAAAGCCCAGAGATAAATCCATGCACATATGGACACCTTATCTTTGACAAAGGAGGCAAGAATATACAATGGATTAAAGACAATCTCTTTAACAAGCGGTGCTGGGAACTCTGGTCAACCACTTGTAAAAGAATGAAACTAGAACACTTTCTAACACCATACACAAAAATAAACTCAAAATGGATTGAAAATCTAAATGTAAGACCAGAAACTATAAAACTCCTAGAGGAAAACATAGGCAAAACACTCTCTGACCTATATCACAGCAGGATCCTCTATGACCCACCTCCCAGAATATTGGAAATAAAAGCAAAAATAAACAAATGGGAGCTAATCAAACTTAAAAGCTTCTGCACATCAAAGGAAACTATTAGCAAGGTGGAAAGACAGCCTTCAGAATGGGAGAGAATAATAGGAAATGAAGCAACTGACAAACTACTAATCTCAAAAATATACAAGCAACTTCTACAGCTCAACTCCAGAAAAATAAATGACCCAATCAAAAAATGGGCCAGAGAACTAAATAGACATTTCTCCAAAGAAGACATTCAGATGGCTAACAAACACATGAAAAGATGCTCAACATCACTCGTTATCAGAGAAATGCAAATCAAAACCACTATGAGGTACCATTTCACGCCAGTCAGAATGGCTGCGATCCAAAAGTCTACAAGTATTAAATGCTGGAGAGGGTGTGGAGAAAAGGGAACCCTCTTCCACTGTTGGTGGGAATGCAAACTAGTACAGGCACTATGGAGAACAGTGTGGAGATTCCTTAAAAAAACTGGAAATAGAACTGCCTTATGATCCAGCAATCCCACTGCTGGGTATACACAGTGAGGAAACAAGAAGGGAAAGAGACACGTGTACCCCAATGTTCATTGCAGCACTGTTTATAATAGCCGGGACATGGAAGCAACCTAGATGTCCATCAGCAGATGAATGGATAAGAAAGCAGTGGTACATATACAGAATGGAGTATTACTCAGACATTAAAAAGAATACATTTGAATCAGTTCTAATGAGATGGATGAAACTGCAGTCTATTGTACAGAGTGAAGTAAGCCAGAAAGAAAAACACCAATACAATATACTAACGCATATATATGGAATTTAGAAAGATGGTAACAATAACCCTGCCTACGAGACAGCAAAAAAGACACTGATGTATAGAACAGTCTTATGGACTCTGTGAGAGAGGGAGAAGGTGGGAAGATTTGGGAGAATGACATTGAAACATGTAAAATATCATGTATGAAACGAGTTGCCAGTCCAGGTTCAATGCACAATACTGGATGTTTGGGGCTGGTGCACTGGGACGACCCAAAGGGATGGTATGGGGAGGGAGGAGGGAGGAGGGTTCAGGATGGGGAACACATGTATACCTGTGGCAGATTCATTTTGATATTTGGCAAAACTAATACAATTTTGTAAAGTTTAAAAATAAAATACAATTTAAAAAAATTAGCAAATCTTGATAAATATTATAAGGCAAGACAATCATTTATATTAGAAAAATAATATGAAAATACAAACATAGTATGTCTGCTTGCTGAAAAATAAACATATACCTTTGACATAGCTGAAAGATGCATACTGAGGAATAATGAAAGACAATAGCAGACAGAAAAAAAAATGATGGTCAAGTAATTAGACAGTTTTATCAGATCAGATCAGATCAGTTGCTCAGTCATGTCCGACTCTTTGCGACCCCACGAACCGCAGCAACCCAGGCCTCCCTGTCCATCACCAACTCCTGGAGCTCACTGAGACTCACATCCATTGAGTCAGTGATGTCATCCAGCCATCTCTTCCTCTGTCGTCCCCTTCTCCGCCTGCCCCCAATCCCTCCCAGCATCAGAGTCTTTTCCAATGAGTCAACTCTTCGCATGAGGTGGCCAAGGTACTGTAGTTTCAGCTTTAGCATCATTCCTTCCAAAGAACTCCCAGTTTTAAATGCTAGGCAAAAGTAAGTTATTTTAAAGAATAAGCAGCATATTAGAGAAGGACCAAGATTACACAGCAGGAAGACCCTGAACTCACCCCGTCCCATGGCATACCAAAATTACTACTACTTATAAAGTGACTGTCTATAAGAATAATCCAACAGAAAAGCTATTCCACAACTAAAGATATAAAAAGGAGTCTTTATATGAGATGGGTATATGGGAATCTAGTGAGATTCCACATCCCTGGGTCAGTGACCCCCAAATGAGAAAGATGCCATAACTGCAGAGATCTTCTTTACAGAGTAGAGGTTCCAAACCTCACATCAGGCTCTCCAGCCCATGTCCTAAACCAAGAAGATGAGCATTCTGGAATGTCTGTCTTTGAGAACCAGTGAGGCTTATGTTCAAGAGAGCTGGCAGCTAAACAGAGATTATGCTTTTATAAGGTGTGTACAAAACCTCACACATTCTGAGTCCCAATGTAGAAGCAATAATCTGAAAGCCACCTGAATGACCTTTTGGCGACGTTGGAGAGTCACCAAAAGTTGCAAGAGACAGATGGGATTCTCTCTAGGGACAGAGAGACTGGTCACAGTCATTTTGGGGACCTTATTCTACTGTACTAATACCATCAACTGCCAAACACCATTTTTAAATCCTCTCTCTAGCATATTAGCACTAGAGGATTTCCCTGCCTACCAGAAAACCTGCAGCAACCATTTAAGGAAGGGCCTCAAGGCCAGGGGCATAAAGGTTTTCTTGCTTACTAATACACTTATAGTAGCTGGCCCTAACATAAGAGAAGTGTATGTGCAACCCAACCAAATAAGTGTCATCACTGGAGCATCTAGCTCTGGTGACCAGAGGGAGTGATATACAGAGCCTCACAGAATATTTTCTACATAAGGACACTTTTCGAAGATTGAGAGTCATAAGGGACCTACCAAATAAATGGAAATATATAAAAATAAAAATAGAGAATTATGTAAAATGAAGAGATAGAGAAATTTGTTACAAAAAGAAACAAGATAAAATTTCAGAAAAAAAAAAGAAGTAAAAGAAATAGAGATAAACAGTCTATTTTATAAAAAGTTAAAACTAATGACTATAAAGAAGCTCACTAAAGAGTGGATAAACACAGAATTTCATGAAGAATTAGAAAATATAAAAAAATCACCAATTGGATCTGAAATTAAATACAAGAGCTGAAATTAAAAATACACTAGAAGGAAGGCATGGCAACCCACTCCAGTATTCTTACCTGGAGAATTTCCATGGACAGAAGAGTTTGGGGGGCTATGGTCCATTGTGTCTCACAGAGTCTGACACAACTGAAGTGACTAGCATGCACAGAAGGCAACAATAGTAGACTAAATGATATAGAAGAACAGAATAATGATCTGGAAAACACTGTAAATCACAAAAGCTGAACAGAAAAAAAGAAAGAAGAATCTACAAAAATAATAAAAATAAGAACTTCCCTTGTGGTCCAGTAGCATAGGGGACGTGGGTTTGATCCCTGGTCAGGGAGCTAAGACCCTTCATGCCTCACAGCCAAAAAAAAAAAAAAAAAAAAAAAAAAAAAAAAAAAACCAGAACATAAACAGCAGAAGCAATATTGTAACAGATTCAATAAACATGTTAAAAATTGTTCACATTAAAAACATTAAAAGAACAACAAGTAATAATTTAAGAAACCTCTAAGGAAAACTCTGAAAGAGATGGGAATACCAGACCACCTGACCTGCCTCTTGAGAAACTTACATGCAGGTCAGAAAGCAACAGTTAGAACTGGACATGGAACAAGAGTCTGGATCCAAAAGGAAAAGGAGTACATCAAGGCTGTATATTGTCACCCTTCTTATTTAACTTCTATGCAGAGTACATCATGAGAAAGGCTGGGCTGGAAGAAGCACAAGCTGGAGTCAAGATTGCAGAGAGAAATATCAATAACCTCAGATATGCAGGTGACACCACCCTTATGGCAGAAAGTGAAGAGGAACTAAAAAGTCTCTTGATGAAAGTGAAAGAGGAGAGTGAAAATGTTGGCTTAAAGCTCAACATTCAGAAAAAGAAGATCATGGCATCTTGTCCCATCACTTCATGGGAAATAGATGGGGAAACAGTGGAAACAGTATCAGACTTTATTTTGGGGGGCTCCAAAATCACTGCAGATGGTAACTGCAGCCATGAAATTAAAAGACGCTTACTCCTTGGAAGGAAAGTTATGACCAACCTAGATAGCATATTCAAAAGCAGAGACATTACTTTCCCAACCAAGTTCCGTCTAGTCAGGGCTATGGTTTTTTCCAATAGTCATGTATGGATGTAAGAGTTGGACTGCGAAGAAAGCTGAGCACTGAAGAATTGATGCCTTTGAACTGTGGTGTTGGAGAAGACTCTTGAGAGTCCCTTGGAATGCAAGGAGATCCAAACAGTCCATCCTAAAGGAGATCAGTCCTAGGTGTTCTTTCGAAAGAATGATGCCAAAGATGAAACTTCAGTACTTTGACCACCTCATGCAAAGAGTTGACTCATTGGAAAAGACTCTGATGCAGGGAGGGATTGGGGGCAGGAGGAGAAGGGGACGACAGAGGATGAGACGGCTGGATGGTATCACCAACTCAATGGACGTGAGTCTGAGTGAACTCTGGGTGTTGGTGATGGACAGGGAGGTCTAGCGTGCTGCAATTCATGGGGTCGCAAAGAGTCGGACATGGCTGATTGAACTGAAGACATCATCACGTGTGCTAATATTAACTTTGTAGGGAAAGAGAAGAGACAGAATGGGTGGAACACTTATTTGAAGTAATAATAGGTGAAAACCTCCCTAACCTGGGCAACAACCCTGAGATTGCAAAGTCCCATAAAGATGAACTCAAAGAAGTACACACAAAGACATTATAATTAAAATGTCAGAAATTAAAAATAAAGGGTACATCTTAAAGGCATCAAGAGAAAAGCAACTAGTTGCAAACAAGGAAACTCCCATAAAACTAATTAGTTGATTGACTTTTCAGCAGAAACTGTGCAGATAAGAAGGGACTGGCATCCAATAATAAAAGTGCTGAAAGTAAAAATAACCCTACAACTAAAAATAACATTACCTGGCAACTTTAACTTTGAGAATTGAAGGAGACAGAAAAAAATTTACAGGTAAGCAAAAGCTAAGAGTTTATTACCATCAAATTGGCCTTAGAAGAAATGTTAAATGGGACTTCTCTAAGTAGAAAAGAAAAGGCTATGACTATAAATAAGAAAATCATTAAAAGAAGAATCCCACTGGTAAAGGCAAACATAAAGTAAATGTAGTGAATCAACTACTTTAAAGCTAGTAGGAAGGTTAGAAGACAAAAGTAGAATTGCCTATATAAAATAAGTACTTAAGAGATACAAAAAATAAAAATATTTAAACTATTATGTCAAAAACATAAAACCTGAATGAGGAGTAAAAATGTGGGCTGTTACAATGCATTCAAACTTAAGAGATCATCAATCTAAAAAGAAAGTTACATATGTAGATTGTTATTTATGAACTTCATGTTGACCACAAACCAAAAAATATATAATAGATATACACAAAAATGAGAAAGGAATCCAAACATAACAGTAAAGATAGCTCAAATCATATAATAAGAGAGCAAGAGGAGAAGGGAACAGCAACAAGAAAAACAACCAGAAAACAATGGCAATAGGTACATAGCTATCTATACTTAAAGCAAATAAATTAACTCTCTAATCAAAAAACAATAGCTATCAATACTTTAAAAGTAAATAAGCTAAATTCTCCAATCAAAAAACATAGACTGGCTAAATGGGTTAAAAAAGAAAAATCTATGTGCTATGTATAAGAGACTCACTTCATATCTAAAGACACAAACTGAAATTAAGGAGATGGAAAAATACATTCTATACAAATAGAAACAAAAAGAAAGCCCGTGTAGCAATACATATATAAGAAAAATAGACTTTAAAATAAAGACCATAACAAGGGCATTGCATAGCTATAAAGGGGTCACTCCAGCAAGAAAATATAATACTTATAAATATATATGGACCCAACATGGAAGCACCTAAATACATGAAGTCAATACTAGTAATCATGGAGGAAGAAATTTAGAGTATTTTAATAACAGTGGGGGGCTATAATACCCTAGTACATTAATGGAAATATCATATAGACAGAAAATCAATATGGAAACTTTGGCTTTAAATGACATTTTAACTAGATAAACTTAATATTATGTTCAGAATATTTCATTCAAAAGTAGCAGAATGCATATGCACATAGAACTGTCTCCAAAATGGGTCATATACTTGATTACAAAATACGTCTCAGTAAATTTAAGAAAACTTGAATCATAGTAAGCATCTTTTTTGACTACAAGATAATGAGGCTAGAAATCAAATACAAGAGAAAAAAAAAAAAGAAAACTGAAAAAGAAACACGTGGAGGCTAAATAATGTGCTACTAAACAAACTGTTTGAAGGAATCAAACAGGAAATAAAGAATACCTTCAGACAAATGAAATGGAAACATAATACAAAACCTCTGAACACAACAGAAGCAGCTCTACATGGTAAGTTTATAAAGGCTTATCTCAGAAAACAAGAAAAAAAAATCAAACAATTTAAACATGCACCTAAATTATCTAAAAATAGAACAAACACAACACAAACTAGAAGGAAGAATATAAAAAGATCAGGGTGGATACAAGAAATAAAATTAATAAAAACCAATACAAAAGATCAATAAAATTAAGAGCAGTTTCTTTGAAAGAAAAACAAAATTTAAATGTTTAGACAGTTTCATCAAGAAAAAAAGAGAGAATGCCCAAGTAAATAAAATCAGAAATGAAACACCACAGAAAATCAAAGGATTATAAGAAATTACAAGGAACAATAAAATAAATAGACAACAAGTAAGAAATGGATAAACTCCCACAAAATATTATAAGACTTCTAATCTTCTAAGACTAAATCATCTCTATCTTCCTACAATCTTTTAAGACTAATTAAAGAAGAAATAGAAAATATTGAATAGATGAATTATCAGTAAATACATTGAATCAGTAATAAAACAACTCTCGAAAAACAAAAGTCCAGGATCAGACAGCTTCATCAGGAAGTTCTAATAAACATTACAGGGTTAGAAGAATCCTTCTTGAACTATCTCACAAACTTCAAGAACTTCAAATTCAGAATGCTTCTGAATTCATTCTATTAGGACAACATTACTCTGATACCAAAACCAGATGAAGACACCACACACACACACACACACACACACAAAAGTAAAAGCCAATGTTCTTGATGAACAAAATACTAGCAAACAAAACTTAAAAATACATTAAAGGCTCATACACTAAGACCAAGTGGAATGTGTCCCACTGATGCCAGGGTGGGTCAATATCTTCATATCAATCAATGTGATACACTACATTAACAAAATGAAGAATAAAAATCATAATATCATCTGAATAGATACAGAAAAGGCTTTTGACAAAAATAAGTAACCATTTATAATAAAATCTTTCAATAACGTGTTTATAGAGGAAGCATACCTCAAAATACTAAGGCCATATATGACAAATTCATAGTCAACATATTACCAAGTGATAAAAAGCTGAAAAATTTTTCTCTAAGATCAGAAACAAGACAGGGGAGCTCATTTTCATCACTTTTATTCAGCAGAGTTTTGAAGTTCTAGCCTCAGTGATCAGTCAAGAAAATGAATTCAAATAGGAAAGGAAAACTATCTCTCTTTGCAATTTACATGATACTGGATACAGACAATACTAAAGACAAAATCAAATAACTATTAGAACTCACCATTGAATTTAAATTCTCTGGAGAACTGAATGGTAACCCACTCCAGTACTCTTGCTTGGAGAATTCCATGGACAGAGGAGCTGGCAGGCTACAGTCCATGGGATCACAAAGAGGCAGACACAACTGAGTGACTAACACTTTCACTTTCACTTCAATGAATTCAGTAAAGTTTCAGGATACAATACTAAAATGTACAAATCTTGCATTTCTCTACACTAACAATGAAATATCAGAAAGATAAATTAAACAAATAATCCCATGTATAACTCATCAAAAACAATAAAATATCAAGAAATAAATGTAAACAGGAGGGTAAAAAATCTGTACTCTGAAAATTATAGGACATTAAGGAAAGATATTTAAGACAACACAAATAGAAAGGTATTCTAGCTTAGGATTCAAAGAATTAATTTTGATAAAATTCCCATACTATCCAAAGCATTCTACAAACTCAATACAATTTCTATCAATGTAACAGTGACCTTTTCCACAGAACTAGAACAAATGTTTCTATAGCTCTTATAGAACTGTAAAAGAGTAGCATATATATAGATAAGATAAAGAAATGTTAGTTGCTTGGTCATGTCCAACTCTCTGTGACCCTATGGACTGTAGCCTGCCAGGCTCCTCTCTTCATGGTATTCTCCAGGTAAGAATACTGGAGTGGGTTGCCAGGCCCTCCTCCAGGGGATCTTCACCACCCAGAGACAGAACCCATGTGTCCTGAAGCTCCTGTGTTGCAGGCAGATTCTTTACAAGCCATCAGGGAAGCCCACCCATGCATATATAACGCAATGCTGAAAAGTCAAAGTAATTGAGAAAGAAGAACAAAATCTGAGATTTTATGTTCCCCAATTTCAAACTGTACTTCGTAAGGCACAATGATTTAAGCAGTAAGGTACTGGCACAAAAACAGACACAGAGATCAATGGAATCGAATAAGAACCCAGAAGTAAACCTAGACTTATATATTCAATTTATCTAAAACAAAGGAAACAAGAATATACAATGGGGAAAAGACAATGCTTCAATAAATGCTTTTGAAAAAAACTGGACAGTTATATAAAAATCAATGAGATTAGAACACTCCTTCACACCATATATAAAAAAGAAAAAGAAAAAAAAAAACTCTCAACACTGATTAAAGGCTTAATTGTTTTAAGACCTGAAACTATAAGACTCCTAGAAGAAACCATTGACAGTACACTTTTTTTACATTAATCTTAGCAATTTTTTTTAAAGATCTGTCTCCTCAGGCAGAGGAAACAAATACAAAAGTAAAGAAGTGAAACTACATCAAACACGTTTTTCTATAGCAAAGGAAAGCATCACTACAATTAAAAATCTGTCTACTGAAAGGAAGACGATATTTGCAAGTGTCCCATTTGATGGGGGTTGGGTTTAATATCCAAAATATACAATGAATTTAGTATTAAAAAATGTGCACAGAACTTGAAGAGATATTTTTCCCAAAGAAGACATACTGATGGCCAACAGATATATGATGTGATATATTCTCTACATTGGTAATCAACTGAAAATTCAAATCAAAAGTACAAAGAGATATGACCTCATACCCTTCAGAATGGCTATTGTCAAAAAGACAACTAATAACTAGTGTTGGTAAGGATGTAGAGAAAAGAGAACCCTCTTGCCCTGTTAGTATTGTAAGTTAGTGAAGTCACTATGAAAAACAATATGGAGTTCCCTCTAAAAATTAAAAATAAAACTACTATATAACCCAGCAATTCCAATCCTGGAACTTTTCAAGAAGAAAACAAACACACTAATTAGAAAAGACATATGCAACCTCATGTTCATTGCAGTATTATTTACAATAGCCAAAATCTGGAAATGGCCCAAGGGTTCATTAATAGATGAATGAATAAAGAAATAGTTGTTAATATATACAATTGGATATTACGGAGCCTCTAAATAAGGAAATCTTGCCATTTAGGACAACATGGATGAATTTAGAAGATGTCATCCTATGAAATGTCAGTGAGAGAAATACAAATACTATATGCTCTCACTTCTATGTGGATTCTAAGAAAGAAAATAAATGAATAAATAAAACAGACCCAAAGATACAGAGAACAAACCAGGGGTTGCCAGTGGGTAGGGGTGTGGGGGATCAGGTGAAATAGGTGAAGGGGATTAAGATATATAAACTTCCAGTTATAAAATAATTGTCTTGGGTAACAGAATATATAGTATAATTAATATAGTCAATAATATTATAATAACTTTTTATGGAGACATATGATCAGAAGTGGGGTTCTCAAGGCAAGAATACTGAAGTGGTTTGTCATTCCCTTCTCCAGTGGACCACATTCTATCAGATCTCTCCACCATAACCCACCCGTCTTGGGTTGCCCCACGGGCATGGCTTAGTTTCATTGAGTTAGACAAGGCTGTGGTCCAATATGCTACTGGAGATCAGTGGAGAAATAACTCCAGAAAGAATGAAGGGATGGAGCCAAAGCAAAAAGAATACCAAACTGTGGATGTGACTGGTGATAGAATTAAGGTCCGATGCTGTAAAGAGCAATATTGCATAGGAACCTGGAATGTCAGGTCCATGAATCAAGGCAAATTGGAAGTGGTCAAACAAGAGATGGCAAAAGTGAATGTTGACATTCTAGGAATCAGCGAACTGAAATGGACTGGAATGGGTGAATTTAACTCAGATGACCATTATATCTACTACTGCAGGCAGGAATCCCTCAGAAGAAATGGAGTGGCCATCATGGTCAACAAAAGAGTCCGAAATGCGGTACTTGGATGCAATCTCAAAAATGACAGAATGATCTCTGTTCGTTTCCAAGGCAAACCATTCAATATCACAGTAATCCAAGTCTATGCCCCAACCAGTAATGCTGAAGAAGATGAAGTTGAACGGTTCTATGAAGACTTACAAGACCTTTTAGAACTAACACCCAAAAAAGATGTCCTTTTCCTTATAGGGGACTGGAATGCAAAAGTAGGAAGTCAAGAAACAGCTGGAGTAACAGGCAAATTTGGCCTTGGAATATGGAATGAAGCAGGGCAAAGACTAACAGAGTTTTGCCCAAAAAATGCACTGGTCATGACAAACACCCTCTTCCAACAACACAAGAGAAGACTCTATACATGGACATCACCAGATGCTCAACACCGAAATCAGATTGATTATATTCTTTGCAGCCAAAGATGGAGAAGCTGTATACAGTCAGCAAAAACAAGACCAGGAACTGACTGTGGCTCAGACCATGAACTCTTTATTGCCAAATTCAGACTTAAATTGAAGAAAGTAGGTAAAACCACTAGACCATTCAGGTATGACCTAAATCAAATCCCTTATGATTATACAGTGGAAGTGAGAAATAGATTTAAGGGCCTAGATCTGATAGAGTGTCTGATGAACTATGGAATGAGGTTCGTGACATTGTACAGGAGACAGGGATCAAGACCATCCCCATGGAAAAGAAATGCAAAAAAGCAAAATCGCTGTCTGGGGAGGCCTTACAAATAGCTGTGAAAACAAGAGAAGTGAAAAGCAAAGGAGAAAAGGAAAGATATAAACATCTGAATGCGGAGTTCCAAAGAACAGCAAGAAGAGATAAGAAAGCCTTCTTCAGCAATCAATGCAAAGAAATAGAGGAAAACAACAGAATGGGAAAGACTAGGGATCTATCAAGGCAATCAGAGATACCAAAGGAACATTTCATGCAAAGATGGGCTTGGTAAAGGACAGAAATGGTATGGACCTAACAGAAGCAGAAGATATTAAGAATAGATGGCAAGAATACACAGAAGAACTGTACAAAAGAGATCTTCACGACCCAGATAATCACGATGGTGTGATCACTGACCTAGAGCCAGACATCCCGGAATGTGAAGTCAAGTGGGCCTTAGGAAGCATCACTACAAACAAAGCTAGTGGAGGTGATGGAATTCCAGTGGAGCTATTCCAAATCCTGAAAGAATATGCTGTGAAAGCGCTGCACTCAATATGCCAGCAAATTTGGAAAACTCAGCAGTGGCCACAGGACTGGAAAAGGTCAGTTTTCATTCCAATCTCAAAGAAAGGCAATGCCAAAGAATGCTCAAACTACCACACAATTGCACTCATCTCACACGCTAGTAAAGTAATGCTCAAAATTCTCCAAGCCAGGCTTCAGAAATATGTGAACCTTGAACTTCGTGATGTTCAAGCTGGTTTTAGAAAAGGCAGAGGAACCAGACATCAAATTGCCAACATCCGCTGGATTATGGAAAAAGCAAGAGAGTTCCAGAAAAGCATCTATTTCTGCTTTATTGACTCTGCCAAAGCCTTTGACTGTGTGGATCACAATAAACGGTGGAAAATTCTGAAAGAGATGGGAATACCAGACACCTGATCTGCCTCTTGAGAAATTTGTATGCAGGTCAGGAAGCAACAGTTAGAACTGGACATGGAACAACAGACTGGTTCCAAATAGGAAAAGGAGTTCGTCAAGACTGTATATTGTCACCCTGTCTATTTAACTTCTATGCAGAGTACATCATGAGAAATGCTGGACAGGAAGAAACACAAGCTTGAATCAAGATTTCCGGGAGTAATATCAATAACCTCAGATATGTTGATGACATCACCCTTATGGCAGAAAGTGAAGAGGAACTAAAAAGCCTCTTGATGAAAGTGAAAGTGGAGAGTGAAAAAGTTGGCTGAAAGCTCAATATTCAGAAAACGAAGATCATGGAATCCCCTCCCACCACTACATGGGAAACAGATGGGGAAACAGTGGAAACAGTGTCAGAATTTATTTTTCTGGGCTCCAAAATCACTGCAGATGGTGACTGCAGCCATGAAATTAAAAGATGCTTACCCCTTGGAAGGAAAGTTATGACCAGCCTAGATAACATATTCATAAGCAGAGACATTACTTTGCCAAAAAAGGTCCATCTAGTCAAGGCTATGGTTTTTGCTGTGGTCATGTATGGATGTGAGAGTTGGTCTGTGAAGAAGGCTGAGCGCCAAAGAATTGATGCTTTTGAACTGTGGTGTTGGAGAAGACTCTTGAGAGTCCCTTGGACTGCAAGGAGATCCAACCAGGCCATTCTGAAGGAGATCAGCCCTGGGATTTCTTTGGAAGGAATGATGCTAAAGCTGAAACTCCAGTACTTTGGCCACCTCATGCAAAGAGTTGACTCATTGGAAAAGACTCTGATGCAGGGAGGGATGGGGGGCAAGAGGAGAAGGGGATGACAGAGGATGAGATGACTGGATGGCATCACTGACTTGATGGACGTGAGTCTGAGTGATCTCCGGGAGTTGGTGATGGACAGGGAGGCCTGGCGTGCTGCGATTCATGGGGTTGCAAAGAGTCAGACACGACTGAGCAAGTGATCTGATCTGATGATCAGAAGTCTTATTGTGAAGTTCATTTTGTAACATAGAATATCAAGTCACTATGTTATTCATTTGAAACTAATACTGTACAATAACTATTTTTAAACAGATAAAAATAAGCAATGTACTGCCACTGAAACTTTCAGATGGAATTAGAGTAAATTTTTTAACATTATATAATATGCAGAGTATTAGACATGTTTTCAAAAGATTTAAATCTTTTCCTGTTGCCTTTATGTCAGGGTACAAACTATATTACACTATTATGTAATATACTATTATACATTATGTATATACATATGTATATACATATACATATAATGTATATGTATATACATAATATATACATAATAAACTATTATGGTAATGATAAAATAATAATATTCATCTCTTAAGCAGTGCCTATGGGCTTCCCTGGTGTATCAGACAGTAAAGGATCTGCCAACAATGCAGGAGACCTGAGTTCAACCCCTGGGCCAGAAAGATCCCTTGGAGATCTACCCGTTTCAGTATTCTTGCCAGGAGAACTCCATGGACAGAGGAACGAGGTGGACTACAGCCCATGGGGTCACAAAGAGTCAGACACAAATGAATAACTTTGAAAGAGATTGAGTACTTATAGAATTTTAGACACTGTTCTACTGACTATTAAGGTATTAACTTGTTTATTCCTAACAAAAGTCCTTTGTAAAGATGAGAAAATGGCTCTATATCCCACAATTTTTATCTTTTCACTACAATTTGTATATGGGATTTTTAAATAAATCTTATACTTACTAAAGTAAAAATATCTAAATATAATTTAAATATATTCTCACTTTAATTTTAGATTATTAAAAAAAGACTTAGTTTCTTACGTTGTTAAAAGATCATCTTTGTTGTAAAGGGACCCTTACCTTAACTGTGCTTATTTACTCAAAGATATCTATTAGATATGATATGACAAAGGACCATCCACCCATTATCAATTAAAACTTCATCAGTTATGATCAATTATATATGTCCTTCTTTCTTTGATATAAGAAAAATGTATATCTTAAATTTGAATAAATCCTTTACATTTCTTAGTGTAAGGTAACTGGGAAAACTCAATGATGTTACTATCTCATTGCAACATATTTAAGATATATTTCAAAGTGTCCCTCATATAAGTTTAGCTACTTCAAAAAATAATCTGTGTCATCATATGTTTCAACTGGTCTCAAAGTATTTGCTACAATAACTTATGTATGAATGACATGCTAAATATCTGTGACATCTTATCCTTGAATTCTTAAAAATATTATAATCAAAGCAGCAATTACATAAGTAATTAATCTCAGATGGTTACTTGAGAAAGTAGACTTTGTAGTACATAATCCCTTTACAAAAATATTTTTTTATTTTGTATATTATTATTGAAACAGAAATATTTGTGTTTTTCAACTGTTAATTTTGTTTGTATAAATATTTCTACAATAGTTAGTATTGTCTTTTGTTTTCTACAAATATTTACTGAGCAATATATATGGTTCAATGGTACCATAATGTTTTCCATGTAAATTTCAGAATATTTTTATATTATTGAAAGAGAAGTATCTTTAAATAATATATAGCTCCTCCTTTTTTATTAAAACTTAAAAGACATTTCTAAACAATAGGTAGCCTTTCCCTTCTCCAGGGGATCTTCCCAACCCAGGGCTCAAACCCAGGTCTCCTGCATTACACGTGGATTCTTTACCAGCTGAGCCACAAGGGAAACCCAAGAATACTTGAGTGGGTAGCCTATCCCTTCTCCAGCAGATCTTCCCAACCCCAGGAATCAAACTGCGTTCTCCTGCATTGCAGGTGAATTCTTTACCAACTGAGCTATCAGGAAAACCCTTCCTATTAAATATAGTGAAGTTTATTGAGGCTTTCATTATACTTATTAGATGATTTTGAGTATTGTTGGAAAAATTATAAATGTCTTCAAATATTGGATATTTCCAATTCAAATGTTTTATTTCCAATTATAGCATTATGCTATCTTTACTATCTCAGTATATTCTGTATCGTACAACTAACCTCATGGTTAGCATATTTATAAATATGTAATTCACAGAGAATTCTTAAAAACGTTGAATTATCACCACTGAATTTTTGGCACCATTAAGTAGATCATATTTATTTTTATCTCAATGCAGCTGATGAAGAACATGCCATAGGAATAGTAAAGGCAATAGTTATTATTTTCATCGTTCATTTCTATGTGCATAAGTAGTGTTATTTTCAACCTGTGGTTTCCTTGTAGAATTTATTTAAGCCTACTAGTCCATTTGCTGAGAATATTGAATTCAAATCACAGAATATTTAAACCATAATTTCATTAACCAGGTGATGAAATTTACAGGTATATGTAAATTGTAACTGATAAGACAGGGTACCATAAACCACTCTACCATATAGAATTTCCATGCTTTATAAAAATTTCCCTGGCTTCATATTCAATGTATTGTCTATCCTTTAAGCAAGATGTGTGTTCACAATCAATTCATACACTGGAAAATGGTCAAGCCTAATATCATCATTATTTTTAAAGTAAAATAAAATGAAAATTGAGATTTTAATGCAATATATTTTCTTGTTATTGTAATGATGTGTGTGTGTGTGTGTGTGTGTTTCTCTTGGATATTATAGCCCATTCTTTAAGGCATCAGCTTTTCTCAGTAAAAACTGAATTAAAAGTGAAATTTTCAATGTAGGGCAATTAGAAAGGAAGAGTCTGGATAAGATAAGAAGAGGATATGGAGACCATGATAACAAGTTCCATTTGGCTCCCTAAGAACAATTTTCTTAGTTAAATTTTACAACTCATTCACAAAACATATCCTGGAGGATACAAGCATGTGGTTTTGTTATTTAGAGGTTAATTTACCTCTTTTCTTTAGTCATGAACTTCTTTGTCATTTAATTTGAAGCATTTATTTACTCATCCTTCCAACAAATATTTATTGAGCACAGTATGCTGCTGCTGCTGCTAAGTCGCTTCAGTCGTGTCCGACTCTGTGCAACTCCATAGACGGCAGCCTACCAGGCTCCACCGTCCCTGGGATTCTCCAGGCAGGAACGTTGGAGTGGGTTGCCATTTCATTCTCCAATGGATGAAAGTGAAAAATGAAAGTGAAGTCCCTCAGTCATGTCTGACTCTTAGCGACCCCATGGACTGCAGCCTACCAGGCTCCTCTGTCCATGAGATTTTCCAGGCAAGAGTATTGGAGTGGGGTGCCATTGTCTTCTCCTGAGCACAGTATATGTGGCAGTTATTCTTCTTTTCTACACACTGGATACACAACAGCAAGTTCAAGCAGAAATGTAAACAAATCTCTGTCTTGTGGAACTTATATTTAGCATTCACTGACAATTTTTTCACTTAACAGGCTCTGTGCTTATGCCTAGGGATAAAATGAATAAACATGATACAACTTCAGGACATCACATTTTAGTTGGGGAGTCAAAAATTCAAAAAAAAATAATAAAAATAAACAGCTTAAGAAACAGAACAAGAAATCAATAGAGTAATTCAGATTTTCATATAGCTTACTGTGATGAATTTCTCTTGGAATTTATAGTTTAAAAAAAGAAAAGAAAAGCAATAAGAAAATAAGTAGCTGGTAAAACATTAAAATTAAGTTCTCTTCAAAATGCTCAAAAATGCGTTTGTCTTTTAGTCATTTCTGACTCTTTGTGACCTCGTGGACTGTAGCCCTCCAGGGTCCTCTGTTCACGGGATTCTCCAAGCAAGAATAATGGAGTGAGTTGCTATTTCCTTCTCCAGGGGAATATCCCAATTCCTGGATCGAACCTGAGTCTCTAATTTTGCAGGCAGATTCTTTACCATTTGAACTACTAGTTCTGAAATTGGTAAAAACTTGAGATGACTAATAAACATTTTGAATAACAATGCCTTCCTGGGATATTGTGATTATTGTTAATGGCAACACTTCTTCAGGTTGGGGATATATAGAAAATTTGATTCAGACTTCGTAGTGAGTGCAAAAAAAAAAAAAAAATATATATATATATATATATATATATATATTTTTGTATAAAAGCATTCTATTAAAATAATAATGAACTTTTTATGTGTATGCATACACAGCATAGTGCTTAGAAAATTGCTATTTTTCAAGACCTATCATACCTTTAATGAATCATGGAATTAGGTAAATACAGTCTTTAAATAATAGGTCTAATTTATTTCCCTCTATTTGGAATATGAAGAAACAGAGTAGAGAAATTTTGCTGAATTTCATACCCATGTATTCTCAGATCACTAATATAATTAAGTAGTCAAGTATTTTTCAAATGCCACTTATTCCTTAGGAGCTATTTAAAACCATTTCCATATCCATTTTCTGTTTTGTGAGTTTTGTATACAATGATGGTGTCTAACAATAACAGATGACAAATAATTACAAAGTCATAAATTCAACAGTGAGTGACTGAGTCTTACTGGATCATACTGAATTAGCAGTGCTTTCACACAAAAAGAAAGGAAAGCAAAGTGTGGAAACTTCATCAGAAAAGAAATCTTGTTTTATTATTTTTAAAAATTGCTTTATTAACATATTTAAGTCCTCTTTCACAACTTTTAAATAAATAAAGATTCAGGATTGTTGAGTGAAAATAACATCTGCTATGTATTAAGTGGTACTTTGTGACTACTGAAATAGTGCAAAATGAGAGTGGAAACCACTGGATGAGAACTCAGATCAGAATCAATACTTATATTTTATTTAATTATTTGTAAAAATAGTTTACTCGCAAAAGCAAGGGAATAATCTTTCACATGTTTCTTATGTTTTGATAACATGAATTAAAGTTTTGGAGAATATAAAGAGAGCCACAACATTAAAGCACAATCCATACTATTTGAAGCTGATTTTGTGTGGAGCATTAAGTTTACCTCAGAAAAGAACTCATAATTTGCATTGCATATGTGATCATAAATTTCGTATGTCTTTTATAACACTGATTACATTTTGTCTTTAATGATACTGAAGTTTCTCAAAGCACTCAGGGTAAAACCTGATGTTTTTGCTAAAGCGTGCAATTGAGGTCTTTAAAAAGCTGAAAGACTTGTATAGTGAAAACTACCAAACAGTACTGAAAGAAATTAAAGACACAAATATATAGAAAGACATCCTGTGTTCATGAATTGGAGCACTTAATATTGTTAAGATGTTAATACTATCAAAATAGATCTACAGATTCAATGTAATGTATGGACATAGTATATATATACAATGGAATAGTGTTCAGTCTTTAAAAAGGAAAGGAATTCTCAAATATGAGGCAATAAGGATAAGCCTTGAAGACATTATGTTAAGTGAACAAAGTGAGACACAAAAGTACAAATGCTGTATGAGTTCATGTAGGTACCTAGAGTAGTCAAATTCATAGAGACAGAAAATAGAATGATGGTTTCCAAAGATTAGAAACTGAGAGGAATGGAAAGCTATTCGCTAATAGGTATGGAGTTTCAGTTGGGAAGACAAAAAATAAATAAATAAAATTTAAAAAATGGAGCTGTATGATGGTGATGATTGAACAACAATAGGAATGTACTTAATACCACTAAACTCTATAATAAAAATCGTATACAAAATCATCTACAGTGATTTTGGAGCCCAAGAAGAGAAAAATTGTCACTGCTTCCAATTTTTCCCCTTCTATTTGCCATGAAGTGATAGGACTGGATGCCATGATCTTAGTTTTTTGAATGTTGAGTTTTAGACCAGCTTTTTCACTCTCCTCTTTCATCTTCATCTTAGGGCTCTAGTTCTCTTTGCTTTCTGCCATTAGAGTGGTATCATCTATATATCTGACATTGTTGATACTTCTCCTGGTAATCTTGATTCCAGCTTGCAAGTCATCAAGCCCAGGATTTCACATGTAGTACTCTGAATATGTTAGATAATTAGGGTAATAATATACATCCTTGATGAACTCCTGTCCCAATTTTGAACCAGTTCATTGTTTCATGTCTGGTTCTAACTGTTGCTTCTTGACCTGCTCATACAGCATTTCAGGAGAAAGGTAAGATGGTCTGTGACTCCCATCTCTTTAAGAATCTTTCAAAGTTTGTTGTGATCCACACAAAGGCTTGAGAGTAGTCAATAAAGCAGAAGTAGATGTTTTTTCCTGGAATTCCCTTGCTTTCTCTATGGTCTAACCAATGTTGGCAATTTGGCCTCTGGTTCCTATGCCTTTTTTAAACCCATCTTGTACATCTGCTGCTGTTGCTAAGTTGCTTCAGTCATGTCTGACTCTGCACGACCCCATAGATGGCAGCCCACCAGGCTCCTCCATCCCTGGGATTCTGTAGGCAAGGATACAGGAGTGGGTTGCCATTTCCTTCTCCAGCTTGTCCATCTGGAAGTTCTCAATTCAAGTACTGCTGAAGTCTAGCTTGAAGGATTTTGAGGATAACTTTACTAGCATAGGAAATGAGCACAACTGTCTGGTAGATTGAATATTCTTTAACATTGCCCTTTTTTGGGGTTGGAATGAAAAACTATTTTCCAGTCCTGTGAACACTGCTGGGTTTTCCAAATTTGCTGACATATTGAGTTAACAGCATCATCTTTTAGGATTTGAAATAGTTCAGCTGGAAATCTATCACCTCCACTAGCTTTGTTGGTAGTAATGCATCCTAAGGCCTACTTGAATTCACACACCAGGATGTCTGGCTCTAGGTGAGTGACCAGACCAACATGGTTATCCTGGTCATTAAGACCTTTTTTGTATAGTTTTTTTCTGTGTTTTCTTGCCATCTCTTATTAATTTCTTCTGCCTCTGTTAGGTCCTTATCATTACTGTCCTTTAGTATGATCATCCATGCATGAAATGTTCCCTTGATATCTCCATTTTTTTTTCCAAAGAGATCCCTAGTCTTTCCCATCTGTTGTTTTCTTCTATTTCTTTGCAATGTTCATTATAGAAGGCCTTGTTGTCTCTCCTTGATATTCTCTGGAACTCTTCAATATGCAATATTCAGTTGCATATATCTTCCCCTTTCTCTATTGCTTTTTGCTTCTTTTCTTTCCTCAGGTATATGTGAAGCCTCCTCAAATGACCATTTTACCTTCTTGCATTTCTCCCCCGCCCCGCCACGCCCCCCCCCGCCCCCCCCCCCCCCGCCCCAGGATGGTTTTGGTTACTGCCTCCTGTGCAATGTTATGAATCTCTGTTCATAGTTCTTCAGCACTCTGTCTACCTGATCTAATCCCTTGAATCTATTCATCACATTCACAGTATAATCATAAGGGATTTGATTTAGGTCATACTTGAATGGCTTAATGCTTTTCCCCATTTTCTTCAGTTTAACCCTGAATTTTGCAATAAGGATCTGATGATCTGAGTCACAGTCACCTCCAGGTCTTGTTTTTGCTTACTGTATAGAGCTTCTCCACCTTTGAATGCAAAGAATATGATGTATCTGAGGTCAGGATTGACAATCTGGTGATGTCCATATGTAGAGTTTTTTCTTATGTTATTGGAAATAGGTGTTTGCTATCACCAGTGCATTCTCTTGGAGGAATTCTGTTAGCCTTTGCCCTGACCCTGCTTCATTTTGTTCTCCAAGACCAAACTTGCCCATTACTCCAAGTTATCTCTTGACTTCCTAATTTTGCATTCCAATCCCCTATGATGAAAAAATACATCTTTTTGTTGTTAATTCTAGAAAGTCTTCTAGGTCTTCATAGAACTGATCAATTTCAGCTTCTTCGGCATCAGTGGTAGGGGAATAGACTTGGTTTAGTGCTATGTTGAATGGTTTGCCTTTGGAAATGAACCTAGTTCATTCTGTCATTTTTGAGGTTGCACACAAGTACTGCATTTCAGAATCTTTTGTCAATTATAGGGGCTACTCCATTTCTTCTATAGGATTTTTGTCCACAGTAGTATATGTAATGGTCATCTGAATTGAATTTGCCCATTCCCATCCATTTTAGTTCACTGATTCCTAAAATGTTGATGTTTACTCTTGCCATTTCCTTCTTGACCATTTCGAATGTATCTTGAGTCATGGACCTAACATTCAAAGTTCCTATGCAATATTGTTCTTTACAGCATCAAGTTTTACTTTCACCACCAGACACATCAACAACTGAGGGTCATTTCCACTTTGGCCAATATGCTTCATTCTTTCTGGAACTATTAGCAATTGTCCTCTACTCTTACCCAGTAGCATATTGAACACCTTCCACCCTTGAAGCTCATCTTTTGGTGTCATATCTTTTTGTCTTTTTATACTATCCATTGGGTTCTCCCAGCAAGAATACTGGAAGGTTTTGCCATGGTGAACCTGAAGCTCCAACACTTTGACCACCTGATGTGAAAAGCCGATTCATTGGAAAAGACCCTTATGCTGGGAAAGACTGAAGGCAAAAAGAAAAGAGGACAGCAGAGGATGAGATGGTTGGATAGCAGCACCACCTCATTAACATGAACTTGGGCAACTCTGGGAGATAGTGAGGGACAATGAGGCCTGGTGTGCTGCCATCCATGGGGTCGCCAAGAGTCAGACACAATGTGGCAAATAAACTACAACAATATACAATAAAACTTACTACTGTAACCATTTTTAGTGTACTGTATACACTTTACCACAAGTATATACTTTACTGTATATACCTTAACGCAATAAAACAAAAGTTTTTAAAATGTGGTGCCTGGGGGCACTGTACGCTAAGGGGTACATTGTAACAGATATTTTTAAGGAAATGCATTTTTTGGATTTCTGTGTCCTCTTTTCTAGAACAGCTTTACCATGGAACACTCCTGAGAATAGGCTATTTTACCTTCATACATCTACTACAACATTCATTATGTTCCTGCACTAGAGAGAAGGCATCTTTCACCTACCATGAATGTTATTATATTGCATTGCCCATGGTCTTAAAACCCCTCAAAACACCAAGTTAAAATTTAAATTTTTTTTGTGCAATAAAAGTTCCTGTAATCAAGTCACAATAAGCTCCCAGTAGGGATTATTATCTTTCCCTTTCTAAGATATTTCTCTCAAAAGGTGTACAAAGTTTCAGTTTTATCAGGTGAAATAGTCTTAGGAATGTACTGTACAATATAGTACCTATAGTTAAAAATACTGTATTGGATATTTTAAAATTTGCTGAGACCTCTACCTTTCATCATTTTATATCCTACCTTTCTTTATCTTCATACCATTTAATAGTAAAAAACATAATTTTAGATACACATACATAAAATGTCTTCTTCTTGTAGAATATAAGCTGTTTGTTGATTGCTTTATTTTTAGCACCTGTTATATAGTAGCTTCATAAACATGTGTTTAATGACTGGATAAAGGAAAGAGAGATAATAAAAGCAAAAAGAGAAAAAAATTAAAAAGAGAAAAAAAGAAGAAAATGAATTTACTTTTTCTTTAAATATAAACTGTGAAATATATGAAACCTTATTTTATACCTTAAATTCAATATTCCATACTTTCTAGAAGTTCTGGGGTTCACTTTTGCTTTTCTTCAGCTATACAAATGCAAGGCTATATTACACAATTCAAAATCACACAGCACTGCTTCACATCTAAAAATGTCCAACTCATTTTTCCTTATCTCATCCATTTTTCTTTTTCACTAGAGAGTCTGCTCATTTACCCCATTGAGAAACCTTAAATCATGAAGGCCTGTGTGCATCATTCCTCCTAAAACTTTCAGAACTTCCAGGAAATCCTACTGATTATCCCAGCTGTCGGTGATCACTCCCTTTTCTACCTTCCTTGCAGCAATACAATGATTACTGTGTTACATGTCACTCTTAATGGTTTGTTTATGGATTCAAGTAAGTTGTTCATAATTCCCTAAATATTTTGAAAATGAGATATGGGAAGAAACTTAGCCTTCCATTTTTTTTTTTTTTCACATATGGAGCACATAACACAATAAACTGAATATATTACATGCTTTGTTCCTGCATTGAATTTGAACTTGCTGTAGCACTTCTCATCCCAATGTTCAACATTTCAGTTGCACCCTCCCCACTGAGTAATATATTTTGTACTCAATCTCAGTGTTACTTTGTATTGTCCACAAATTTCTCCCTGTGTCTTTCTCAGTTGGTCTTCTTATGGGTGCATTGGTATGATGTAAAGTTCATCTATCCAGTGCCAACAGTTACTTCCTTTTTCTATTCATCAGCACAGTTTGTATATATGGTGAAACAATGAATCTCCCAGTTCAATAACTTTATTCATGATTATTATATTTCTGTCTCTTACCCTATCTACTTTTATTCTTCAGTACATATTGAGTACTCACTATGTGCAAGATTCTATACTCAATATCTTATTCACTAGTGCATCCTCAATTTGAGGATAATGGTGTTATATAATACTGAACAGTAGTCCCTCAATAAATATTATTGCATAGAACAACTGTCCCCAACGTTTTTGGTGCTAGGGACTGATTTCATGGAAAACAGTTTTTTTCACATACCAGGGTTGGGGGGACAGTTTTGGTATGATTCAAGTACATTTCATTTATTATGTACTTTATTTCTATTATTATTACATATTACATATATGATGGAATAATTATACAACTCACCATAATGCAGAATCAGTGGGAGTCCTGAGTTTGTTTTTCTGCAACTAGATGATCCCATCTGGAAGTGATGGGAGACAGCAACATCTTAAGTGAGTTGCTTATGTTCAGACTACTCTATCATCTTCTTTTGGTTGCTGTCATTGCATAAAACTCTGATTCACAAAGATAGGATGTTGGAAATAGAAGCAACTTTTTCAGTGTTTTTGTGTTAATCTCAGGATATTTTACCTCGACTTTAATCTAGAATTTATGGAGATTTGAAGTTGTCTGAAACATGCTTTTAAATCCATCATCATTTGTAATCTCAAGCAGTTGATTTTCTTACAGCACAAAGTTGATTCACCTGACTTATTCACAAATGGATCATGGATCCATTTTTTCTCAGCTCAGGGGTCTTTTGTGGTTGGGAAGTAGTGCTCAAACTCTTGAAAGCTGAGAAATGTTATCATGCACCAGCTGGAGAAAGAAGGCCCTGGCTCAGTTTCTTTCAAAATCTCTGCTAGTATTTGAATTGTACCCCAAATCCCAACATTAACTCATCACCTCCATAATTCCAGTTTGGGCTTGAATGCAACCACTTAAAAAGCCAATATGAACATGGTTGTTTTCATCTGAAGTGACAGGTTGAGTTCATAGAGTCAGCTGAATATGTCTCATAAGTAAGCAAATTTTGCAACCCATTCTGTGTCACTGAAATATGCTCCAGTGTGGACCATTTTTCTAAAAGAAATCTCTGGAGCAACTCTCATAACTCAAAAACTCTGAGCAGTGATCTCTCTTTAGACAGTCATCTTACATCTGTGTACAAGAGAACACATGTGAGTTCTGCAGAGCTGCACAAGCATATATGAGTTAAGGGCATGTACTTTAATATTGTTAACACTTTAAATCACATCCTGCAAAACATTTTTAAGTTCAGGTGACACATTTGGCTCCACAGTATTTCTCTATGGATGATACAGTGTGTAAACTCACATTCAGAAGCAATCTCTCTGACCTGAGTAGTGAAATCAGAAAACTGTCCAATCATGGCAGCCCTTCTGTTTGTGCATATACTGATACAAAATGACAAATTCAGTTTTCCTGACATGGAGTCATTCAAAGACTTGAATAGCTGTGCAGCTGTGCTGTCCGTTGGCAACAAAGGTGCACATAACATACCCATGCATACCCTCCTAAAAATATATATCATATAAAAACAAGCATCATTGCCTTCTTGTCAACATTGGTGGACTTGTCAACTTGGATTGTGTATCATGGTGACTCATTAATCCTCTCTAACAATTCTGCCTCAATATCTTCTTTCATCAATTCATCTAGTTATGGTGCTAGTTGAAAGAGGAACTTGTACCACACTTTGAAGTGCAGACTATCTTACAAGTTCACTACAGATGTCCTTAGCAGCAGACAGGATCAACTCTTCATCAATAGTAAAGGGCTTCCTAGCTTTAATGTGATTAGCCATCAAGAATGATACTCTTAGTACAGACAGATTTGATGAAATGATGGCTTTCAACAATTACATCTGTTGTTTGTGTTCACTTTTGAAAAACTCCAAAAGCTTCTCTTTTAATGAAAACACTTGGCCTCCATGTGGTGAAGCAGTTTAGAAGGTTTAATGGTTTTAATGGATAGTCAGTCAACACATATTATACAAAGCAAGCTTGGAGAATGGGAATCAATATTGCAATGAACCTGTAATTTGAGTAAGACACTTGGTATTTCTTTTAAAGGCAGCCTTATTTTGCTGGCATCATTGGGTCTTTTGAGAGAGACAGTCTCAAAATGATACTGTCTCAATTTGAGAGAGACTGTCTCAATGAACAGATAGTCTCATCATTGGGTCTTTTTCTCTTTTGCAAAGATTTGTGCTCCTATGAGAATCTAATGCCACTACTGATCCAACAGGAGGCAGAGTTCAGGTGGTAATGTGAGTGATAGGGAGTGGTTGTAAATATATATGACATTTGCTCACTCACCTGCCGCTCAACTTCTGCTGTGTAGCCCAGTTCTTAACAGGTGATAGTCTAGTACTGATCTGTGGCCTGGGGATTGTGTATCCCTGGTATAGAAGATATTACAGGCCTCAGAACTGGCAGCTAAAATGAAAGAGGCTGAAAATCCTTCCATTGTGGAGAGATGACTTTTCCAAACATCTAAGTAAAATGACCACAATAGTCCTGTCGGACTTAACTTGGTCCAACACCTTGCCCTCCTCAACTCTATAAATGCATAGTTCCACAAAAACGAAGGAATTGGTTAAAACAGGAGTCAAGGAGACTACAGAGTTTATGGTAATAGGCTAATTTCTCACTTCACTTTTATGTACCCAGCAGCTAGGAAACTGGTATCTCATTCCTCATTTGGATGTCTTCCTCTCATGCAATAGGTTAGCTGATCCTAACTGGTTATCTCCTTGAGTCTGTGGAGTAGGGAAGGGAAAGAGTCAGCAACTCCATGTAATTGAAATTTTTAGTTGGGCTAGATTAGTTTGGTTAAGTACCTGAATGTAACCTAAAACCAATGAGATTTTTCTCATGAGAGTATTACAGGAGAGAAATAAAATTAGGAACAGCATAGTTAAAGACAGTAAGTAGAAACTAAAGAAAACATTTTCTTTTTTTCATACTATAGACTTAGAAGTGTTCAATAAATCTGATCATTTGAATGGATGAAAAAAATATGGAAAATAAAATTTAATATAAAATATACTCCATTCGGCATTAAGTATTAGAAAGTTCATGAATTTCATAATCAAGCACATCAGAATTTGAACATTTGAATCATGACTTCCTGTCATGTGATTTTGTAACCTTGGGCAAGTCATTCAACATTTCAGTTGTTTTTAATCCATAAAGTCATATGCTAAAATTTGCATCAGATTAGGTTCAAATCAAACTAAATGAAAGAGGCATATTAAGATCTCTGCACATCCTCTTTTTCCTCATTCCCCAAAGAATTGGCACTTGACAGATAATATTTGCAACAAAAAAACGCAAAATAAGAAATCATATGACAATATCATTTGATTCAAAAATAAGCAGTGCAAGATTCAAAATATAAGTACATGACTTCTAGTGAGGACTGCTGGTATTACTCTGGAATTTGAAGGACAAATTATTTTTTAAAATAAATTTATTTTCAATTGGGGGAAAATTGCTTCACAATATGTGTTAGTTTCTGCCATACATCAACATGAAACAACCATAGGTATGCATATGGCCCCTCCCTCTTGAATCTCCCTCCAGCCTTCCATCCTGTCTCATCCCTCTAGGTTGTCACAGATAATGGATGGATAACCAAGTTGTGATTATATATATATATATATATATATATATATATATATATATATATATATGGAACATTATCCATCCACAAAAAGGAATACATTTGAGTCAGTTCTAACAAGGTGAATGAACTTAGAGCCTATTATACAAAGTGAAGTAAGTTAGAAAGAGAGAGAGAAAAAACAAACAAACAAACATATCCTATATTAGCACATATGTGGTGTGCTCAGTTGCTTCAGTCATGTCTGGCTCTTTGCAATCCCATGGTCTGTAGCCTACTAGGCTCCTCTATCCATAGGATTTTGGCAGGAATACTGGAGTGGATTGCCATTTCCTTCTCCAGGGGATTTTCCCAATCCAGGGATCAAACACAAGTCTCCTGAGTTTCCTGCATTGCAGATAGATTCTTTACAGTTGAGCCACCAGGGAAGCCCATTAACACATATATATGGAACAGAGAAAGATAGTGGTGATGAACATATTTGAGGGTAGCAATGGGGACACAGAGAAAGAGAGGGCATTTAATGTATGACTCAGGGAATTCAAACCCATTGCTC
The DNA here is from genome assembly GCF_029407905.1 of Bubalus kerabau. Classification (NCBI taxonomy): domain Eukaryota; kingdom Metazoa; phylum Chordata; class Mammalia; order Artiodactyla; family Bovidae; genus Bubalus; species Bubalus kerabau. Next base: position 1,375,200 of record NC_073635.1, on the reverse strand, counting down.
TGTGACAAATGATGCTTTAATAGGCTCAGATTTTGGAGAGGAAGTCTAGACAGCAATATGATTTGCAAGGAGAACAACTTTTATTTGAATAATTGGTAACATGGAGAGCAGAGGAGGATACATAATTAGGTCACACATAAGATAGATAGAACTTCATGGAACTAAGTCTCAGAATGAGAAGATATTACCAATAATCTTAGTTTCAATATAGCAGAGGTTAATGATTACTGATCACCATTACTTATAGCAAACATTAAATATATAATCAGTTATATTTTAAAATTAATTATTAATATTTCAATTAAATTTTAGAAATATTGATAATGTGTTTCAGAAACTTTAAGCTCATTATATATTCCTCTGAATAAACATTATTGCTAGAATGTTTACTCACTATTGTATTCAGTCACTTACTGCTGTGATATCTGGAAAATCTGTCCTCTAATATTCTATTTCACTCAGCTTCAGGTTTCACTTTATTTTCTTACACTCAAAATGATGAGTACAATTTCTATAATTTATTATACTTACTAGTATGATAAAAAAATAATGGACTGAGATTTCTTTTGATAGGAGAAAAAACCCTACTTTCAGCTAAGCTTGATCACCTTCTACTACCTGTTCCATTAAAATTCTACTACATTCCACATTAACTGATCTGTAGTTATTAAAATAATAGAAAGAACTTGGAAGGGTAAAACAGACAAAACATTCTTATTTACCAATAGATCATTCAAATTGGGCTGTGTTTAAACACACAGATTTATTTATTTATTTATTTTGTGTGTGTGTGTGTGTGTGTGTGTAATAAAGTTTTATTAAAGTATAAAGGAGATAGAGAAAGCTTCTGACATAGGCATCAGAAGGGGGCAGAAAGAGTACCCGCTTGCTAGTGTTAACAATGAAGTTATATAATCCAAAGAATATCTTGAAGTTGTAAAGACCTCATCAGACCTACTCCCATAATTAACATTTTAAGATAACAGAATTAGCCAGAAAGTTTAATCCAGAGACTGTCCTTAGGCAGGATACATTATTGTTATATAATCCTAAGGAATGTAGAAAAGGAAAAAAAAGTTTGTCCTTTCTTCCTCCTTGAGAATTCCAGACCCCTCTCTCCTTGGGGACCCCTAGACTCCCTATCAACCTGTCTAGGAACTGACTTTCTCATTCCCCCCTTTTCTTTTAGGAGAATTATGTTGCCTAGTGAAAAGGGGCATTGTTCTCATTCCATAACTACTTCCGAGCTGACAAGGGGCATTGTCCCTAAATTGGTGAGGCAACATATTCTCCTAATCCTCATATTGAGGATATCTGATCCAGGGGCCCCAAATAGTAGCTGGAGGAAGCTATAGCAGTAGCAGGAGTTTGAGCAACCATTTGTAACTTAAAAACTTTCATGCGGCTAGAAACAAATCCAGTTATACAATTACAGATGCAGAGAGCAAACAGCAAAAACACAACATTCAGAATCATAATTAAAAGTCACATTATGTCCATAGTTAAAGTACAAAGTGTTGCACCAGTCCATTTTAGGGTTGGTAGATGTCATCAGATGAAGAAGAGGCATCGCATGTGATTGTTGTCGAAGGTGTTCACAGACTTGGAGAAAGTCTTTTTCTTGAAGTGGGGATGTACACCACAGGAAGCCTTCCACTGACAAAGAGGGGAGCGCTCTGCAGTTAGACCGATTGTGGAATGAGCCCAGGACAGGAAGACATTGTCTTGAGGATCAAATGGCAGACTCAGGATTTTTGTAGTCAGCAAAAGTAGACTCACATAGATTATCAGGCCCATCTGCTGTCTTTTGCTTAACTCTAGAGCTCGGGTCAGGGCCACAAGCTCCGCTAACACAGTACTGGTTCCCTGGGGGAGAGATTTTGCTTCCAAAACCTGTTCAGCAGTCACCACTGCTCAACCTGCTTTACGCTTTCCATCCTGAACAAAAGAACTGCCATCTGTAAATATTTCCATGTCAGGATTGTCTAATGGGGTATCCTTTAGATCCTCCCGAGCTGCATAGTTTAAAGTTAGGAATTGAAAAATTGAAAAAAAAAAATAAATAAAGTTAGGAATTGAGAACAATCATGATCAGGTGTTTCATTTTCCTTCTCCAGAAGGAAAGTGGCAGGATTTAAATTTCCACAAACTTTAAGCTTAGTTACTGGTCCTTCTAACAACAATGACTGATACTTAAGAAGCCTACTGTCTGTCATCCAAATATTAACCTTAGAATTTAAGATTCCACTCACATCATGAGAAGTCAGTACAGTAAGGTTTCGTCCATTAATTATTTTTAAAGCTTCAGGTGCTAATAAAGCTGCTGCCCCAATTACTCTTAGGCAGTGGGGCCACCCACATCTAATTCTCTGCTTAGATAAGCAATAGGTTGCTGGTGAGGCCCTCGGGGTTGTGTCAAAACTCCCAATGCCACACCTTTTCTTTCAGTGACAAACAAATTAAATTTTGACCCTGTGGGCAAGCTCAGAGGTGGAGCTTGCAGGAGAGCAGTCTGAAGAATCTTAAAAGACTTTTGAGTTTCTGGAGACCAAACCAGTTTGTCGGTTTGGGCCTGCTGAGTTTCAGCTGTAAGTTTGTATAAAGGCCAGGCAAGTTCCCCATAACCCAGAATCCAAATGAGACAGTAACCTGTGATTCCCAAAAATCCTCTCAATTGTCTTAAAGTCATAGGTAGGGAATGATTTAGTATAGGTTTAATTCTCTCAGGGCCTGTGGCCCTAATTCCTTCTGATATGATTAGGCCCAGATATCTAACGATTTTTGACAAAGCTGAGCCTTTTCTCTTGATGCCTTGTAACCACAGCCTGCCAGAAAGTTTAAGAAATCTTCTGAGGCTCGCGAACAAGCTTCCTCTATCTCAGCACAGAGCAAAATATCATCTACATATTGTAACACCACTGCTTCAGAGCTATTAAAGTTTTGTAGATCCCGTGACAAACTTTGTCCAAATAAGTGAGGACTGTCATGAAATCCCTGGGGCAAAACTGTCCAGGTTAACTGAGAAGCTGGCTGCGTAGGGTCTTCAAAGGCAAATAGAAATTGACTTTCTTCCGTCAAAGGCACTGAATAGAAGGCATTCTTTAAATCAATTACTGAGAAATATTTGGCCCGTTCAGGAATTTCAGACAATAGAGTATAAGGATTAGGCACCACAGGGTGTAAAGGAACTACAGCCTCATTTATTATTCGTAAATCTTGAACTAGTCTCCATTTACCATTCGATTTCTTTATACCCAAAATAAGAGTGTTGCAAGGACTGTTACAGGGAATTAATAGTCCCTGCTTCTTTAAATTTTCGATGATGGGTTTTAACCCTTATTTAACTAGGTTTCAGTGGATACTGCTTCTTATGTGGAAATACATGTGGGTCTTTGAGTTTAACAACTACAGGAATAGCATTTTGTGCTCGACCCACAGATTTTCCATAAGCCCATACTCTAGGATTTACATTTTGTTCAACTAAAGGGAGAGAAAGGGAGGGCTCCATATTCATGAAAACAGAGGCATGGACCTTGCTCAGTATATCCCTTCCCAAAAAGGGTTAGGGAGATTCTGGCACAATCAGAAACTGGTGTGAAAACAGCACAGAATCCCAGTTGCAAGATAAAGAATAACTGAAATAATACCTTTTGGCTTGTCCAGACAGTCCCATTACAGAAGCGGATCAGGAAGAAAGTGGGCCAGGGGCTTCAATAAGCACAGAATAAGTTGCCCCAGTATCTAAAAGGAAATCGACGGATTGGCCCCCCACAATTATTAATACCCGGGGTTCCTCAGGTGTAATTAGGACGGGAGCTTGTGTGGGGACCCCCGGGCACCTTCAGTCCTGATTGTCTTGAGAGTCCAACCCCGGAGACCTACGCCTCTGGGGGCAGTCTAGCTTCCAGTGTGGTCCTTTGCAGACCGGACATGGAGCCAGGGGCGGCTTAGATGCCTGAGGGCAATCCCGCTTGAGATGCCCCTTCTTTCCACAGTAATAGCAAGCCCATCCCTTTTCACCTCGGCCCCTCTGGGCATTTTTCTCAGGCTGTTTGAGAACGTTTTTCATAGCCATGGCCAAGGCTTCCGCCTTTTCCTTTGTCTTTTTTTGCCTTTCTTTCTTTTCCTCATATTCCCTACCATAATAAACACACAGATTTATTACTCAACCTGCATCTTAAAGAGTTCATTTGTCTACAGTTTCAATTTCCATGCTTGTGATGGGTCTGTTAAGATTTTCTATTTCTTCCTGGTTCAGTTTTGGAAGGTTATATTTTTCTAAGAATTTGTTCCTTTCTTCTACATTGTCCATTTTATTGGCATATAGTTGCTGACAGTAGCCTCTTATGATCCTTTGTATTTCTGTGTTGTTGTGATTTCTCCATTTTCATTTCCAATTTTATTGATTTGATTCTTCTCCCTTTTTTTCTTCATGAGTCTGGCTAATGTTTGTCTATTTTATTTATCTTTTCAAATAATCAGGTTTTAGTTTTGTTGATTTTTTCTATATATAATCTCCTTTCTTTCTTTTTCACTTATTTCTGCTCTGATTTTTATGATTTCTTTCTTCTAATAACTTTGTGGTTCTTTATTTCTTCTTTTTCTAGTTGCTTTGGGTGTAAAGTTAGTTTATTTATTTGATGTTTCTCTTGTTTCTTGAGGTAAGCTTGTATTGCTATGAACCTTCCTCTTAAGACTGCTGTTACTAGTTACTGAATCCCATAGGTTTTGGGTTGTTGTGTTTTCATTTTCATTTGTTTCTTTGCATATTTTGATTTCCTTTTTGATTTCTTCCATGATCTGTTGGCTAATCAGAAGCATGTTGTTGATCCTCCATATGTTTGCATTTTAATAGATTAATTTTTTTAAATAAGGCAGTTCAATATTTTTGCTGTAGTTGACATCTAATCTTACCACATTGTGATCAGAAAAGATGTCTGAAAAATTTCAATTTTTAAAAATTTACCAAGGCTAGATTTATGGCCCAGAATGTTACCTATCCTGGAGAATGTTAGTGTGCACTTGAGAAAAAGATGAAATTCATTGTTTTGGGGTGATATGCCTTATAAATATCAATTAGGTCTAACTGGTCCATTGTATCATTTAAAGGTTGTGTTTCCTCGCTGATTTTCTGTCTGGTTGATCTATCCATAGGTATGAGTGGGGTATTAAAATCTCCCAGTATTATTGTGTTACTATTAATTTCCCCTTTCATACATGTTAGTATTTGCCTTATGCATTGAGGTGCTCCTATGTGAGACTTCCCTGGTGACTCAGATGGTAAAAGCGTCTGCTTACATTGCAGGAGACCTGGGTTCGATCCCTGTGTTGGGAAGATCCCCTGGAGAAGGAAATGGCAACCCACTCTGGTACTCTTGCCTGGAAAATCCCATGGACAGAGGAGCATGGTAGGGTACAGTCCATGGGATCACAAACTGACTCGACTGGGACATGACTGAATGACTTCACTAGTCACTATGTTGGGTGTATATATATTTATAATTGTTATATCTTCTCTGATTTTTATGATTTTTTTTTCATTTTTATGATCTTTGATCATTATGTAATGTCCTTCATTGTCTCATTTCACAGTCTTTATTTCCAAGTCTATATTATATGATATGAGTATTGCTAATCCTGTTTTCTTTTGGTCTCCATCTGCATGAAATAACTTTTTCCACCTGTTCACTTTCAGTCTGTATGTGTCCATTGGTTTAAGGTGGGTCTCTTGAAGACAGCATACATAGTGGTCTTGTTTTGTATCCATTCAACCAGTCTTTGTCTTTTCGTTGGAGAAGTCAACCCACTTACTTTTAAGGTAATTATTGATGTGTATGATCCCATTGCCATTTACATTGCTGCTTTGGGTTCAATTTTATAAACCCTGTCTGTGTTTCCTGTCTAGAGAACATCCTTTAGCATTTGTTGAAGATCTGGATTAAGAAAAGCCCAGGACCAAATGGCTTCACTGGTAAATTCTACCAAAAATTTAGAGAACAGCTAACACCTATCCTACTCAAACTCTTCCAGAAAACTGCAGAGGAAGGTAAACTCCCAAGCTCATTCTATGAGGCCATCATCACCCTAATACCAAAACCAGACAGAGATGCCACACAAAAATAAAACTACAGGCCAATATCACTGATGAACGTAGACACAACTATCCTCAAAAAATTCTAGCAAAAAGAATCCACCAACATATTAAAAATCCATATATCATGACCAAGCGGGCTTTAACTGAGAGATGCAAGGATTTTTCAGTATTCAAAAATCAATCAATGTGATACACCATATTAAGAAATTGAAATATAAAAACCATATGATGAGCTCAATAGGTATGAAGAAAGCCTTTGACAAAATTCAACACCCATTTATGACAAAAACTCTCCAGAAAGTAGGCATAGAAGGAATATACCTCAGCAAGCATCTACAATAAACCCACAGCAAATATTATCCTTAATGGTGAAAAATTGAAAGCATTTCTTCTAAAGTCAGGAAAAAGACAAAGGTGCCCACTCTCACCACTACTATTCAACAGAGTTGTGGAAGCCTTTGCCACAGCAATCAAAGAATAAAAATAAATAAAAGGAATACAGACTGGAAAAGAAGAAGCAAATATTCTCACTCTTTGCAGATGATCCTCTACATAGAAAAGCCTTAAGACACCACAGAAAATTACTAGAGCTAATCAATGAATATAGTAAAGTTGCAGGATATAATATTAAAACACAGAAACCCCTTGCAGTCCTATATACCAACAATGAGAAAACAGAGAAATTAAAGAAACAATCCCATTCACCATTGCAATTAAAATAATAAATTACTTAGGAATAAATTTAACTAAAAAACAAAAGCTCTATAAAAAAAAAAACTATAAAACACTGATGAAAGAACTCAGTGATGACAGAAATAGATGGAAAAATATACCATGTTCATGGAATGGAAGAATCAATATAGTGAAAATGAGTATACTCCCCAAAGCAATCTATAGATTCAATGCAATCCCTATCAAGCTACCAACTGTATTTTTCACAGAACCAGAAGAAATAATTTCACAATATGTATGGAAGCACAAAAAACCTCGAATAGCCAAAGCAATCTTGAGAAAGAATGGAACTGGAGGAATCAATCTGCCTGACTTCAGACTATACTAAAAAGCTACAGTCATAAAGATAATATGATACTGGCACAAAGACAGAAATATAGACCAATGAAACAAACAAACAAAAAAGGCCCAGAGATGAATCCAAGCATCTATGGACAGCTTATCTTTTACAAAGGAGGCAAAAATATAGATGGAGAAAAGACAATCCTTTAACAAGTGGTGCTGGGAAAACTGGTCAACCACCTGTAAAAGAATGAAACTAGAACACTTTCTAACACCACACACAGAAATAAATGGAAAATGGGTTAAAGATCTAAATGTAAGACCAGAAAACTCCTAGAAAAAAGCATAGGCAAAAAAGTCTGACAGAAATCACAGAAAGATCCTCTATGACCCACCTCCCAGTGTAACAGAAATAAAGATAAACAAATGGGACCTAATTAATCTTAAAACTTTTGCACAGTAAAGGAAACTATAAGCAAGGTGAAAAAGCAGCTTTCGAAATGGGAGAATATAATAGCAAATGAAACAACTGCTGCTGCTGCTGCTAAGTTGCTTCAGTTGTGTCCAACTCTTTGCGACTGCATGGACTGTAGCCTACCAGGCTCCTTCATCCACGGAATTTTCAGAAAAGAGTACTGGAGTGGGTTGCCATTTCCTTCTCCCATTAAACAACTGACAAAAAATTAATCTCCGAAATACAAGCAGCTCATGCAGCACAATACCAGAAAAAGTAGTGACCCAATCAAAAAACGTGCCAAAGAACTAATCACCTCTGCACCTGGCCATCACTGGGGTAGACCCAAGTCTTCCAGAGCAGCGTCAGGAGCAAACCCAAGTGGATGACCTACATGCAGAAATGGAAATAAAACTACAGTTGAAATCCAGGGGCAGTGTGGCTAAGGAAGAAGACCCAAAATCTTCCGAGCAGCTGTACAAGCTTTAGATTAAAATCACATGATAGACTAGGCAGACTCTGTGTCTATGGAATATATAAAAGGATATTGAGAGCTCCCTCAAAAGAAGGTGCACTTATTATGATAGCTGTGGACATTGGAGTCAAGAACACACAGGAGTAGGACCAGAATAGAATCTTAGCTGCCCCTCAGAAGGTCCAGGGACCAACACAGTGTTGGAGGGCATTCTAGGGAGGTGAGACGGACTGTGACTCCCAGTGAGAGAAAGGATCCAGACAGCAGTGACTAAAGAAAAACACTTATTATTCTTGTTTTGACTTGTTCTGTAGTTTCTTTTGGATTTTTATTTTTCTTTTCTTTCTTTCTTTTTTTTTTTTTTTCTTTACTTTCCTCCCCGACCCTGCTCTGTTGTAGTTGCCAATATTTTTAACACTATGGAATCTAATTAAGCTTTTCAGTTGTTTGTTTGTTTGTTTTTTTCCCTTCACACTTTTTATTGTTATAAACTTCTGTCTCTACGTGGGGCTTCTGCAGTTTTCTGGACCTTTCCTTTTATTTTTTTCTTTCCTCTTCATTTTTTTTTAATTTTAATTTTTTAAAACATAATCTCATTTTTTTCTACATTTATTCTTTTATTTGTTTTTCCTACTATTCTTTTCCCCTTGCAGCTAATCTTTAATGTATATAAATATTCTTTATCTGCCTCTATTTAGATTTGCACATCCATTCTTTGTTTCTTTTCTTTCTTTCCTTTCCTCTGAACATATTTGTTAGTTTTGTTTTCATTGTTTTATTCCCCAGTTTGCACCTTGCTTCAGTCTTGTTTTCCAATTTGTGCTTTAGTTAGCTTTGTTCTTAACTGGTAGATATAATTTTTGGTTTCCTTTGTTCACTGGGTCAATCTATTGTACTTTATTTTTGTTGGACAGTTTTGATTTTGCTTATGATTGCATATGTATATGTGTATATTTCATTATTTTAATTATTATTTGCCTGACTGTGTAATTGCATTTGTCTGGGGATAACCTTTGGTTTCTCATTTTGGGGTATGTGTTTTAATCTCACTTAATGCGATAACAAACCACTTGTGGAATCTTCGTTCCTGACCAGAGGTCAAGCCCTGAGCCTTTGGAGTGGGAGCACTGACACCAAGATCCTAGACTAACAGAGAATTAACCATAGGAAGAATAAAATAGTGAGAACTCACACAAAGGAAATCACTTGAATACAAGACCCAGCATCATGAAACCACCAGTAGCACCCCATGCAGGACACCTCATCCAAATAACAAACAAAACAAAAATATAAACCCAATCATCAGATGACACGATTACCACCTCACTCAGCCTTGCCCATCAGAGGAAAATCAACAACAAAAAATAAAACTTAGCATAAATCTCATCCTATACAAAGCTGACACAAACCACTACACCAACCTTAGGGGGTCAGAAACCAAAAGAAAGAAAGAATTCAACCTTAAAGCCTGGGAAAAGGAGACCTCAAACACAAAAAGTTTAAGAAAAACAATGAAAAGGCAGAAAAGTACTGCACAAATGAAAGAAAAAAAACAGAAACACAGAAATCCAAAGAAATGAAGAGGAAATAGGCAAAAGAAAAAGGAATTCAGAATAACAATAGTAAAGATTATCAAAAACCTTGAAAACAGAATGGAGAAAATGCAACAATCAATTAACAAAGACAGAAGAATTAAATAATAAACATACAGAGACAAACAATATAATTACTGAATTTAAAAATACTCCAGAAGGAATCAATAACAGAATATTTGAAGCAGAATAACTAATCAGAGAGTTAGAAGATAAAAGGGGTAAAATAACTTCTAAAGAGCAGAATAACGTAAAAAGAATGAAAAGAAAAGAGGACAGTCTCAGAGACTTCTGGAACAATATCAAACACACCAACATTCAAATTATAGGGGTCCCAGAAGAAGAAGAGAAAAAGAAAGGGTATGAGAAAATTTTTTAAGAGATTAGAGTTGAAATTTCCCCAACATGGAAAAGGAAATAGTCAATTAAGTCCAAAAGGTGCAAAGAATCCCATACAGGATAAACCCAAGGAGAAACACGCCAAAACACATACTAATCAAACTGACAAAGATTAAACACAAAGAAGGAATATTAAAAGCAGAAAGGGAAAAACAACAAGTTACATACAAGGGAAACTCCATATGTTAATAGCTGATCTTTCAGCAGAAACTATACAGGCCAGAAAAGAATGGCAGGATAAATTTAAAGTACTGAAAGAGAAAAATCTACAACCAAGATTACTGTACCCAGCAAGGCTCTCATTCAAAATTGATGGAAAAAACAAAAGCTTTTCAGACAAGCAACATATAAAAGAATTCAGTACTACCAAACCAGCTTTACAACAAATGTTAAATGGACTTATATAGTCAAGAAATACAAAAGAAGGAAAAGATCTACAAAATCAAACCTCCCAAAATTAAGAAAATGGCAATAGGAACATATATATCAATAATTACTTTAAATGAAAATGGATTAAATGCTCCAACCAAAAGACACGGATTAGCTGAATGGATAAAAAAAACAAGACCTATATATGTGTTATCTACAAGAAACCCACTTCAGACCTAAAGACATCTATAGACTGAAAGTGAAAAAATGGAAAAATATATTCCATGCAGATAGAAAGCAAAAGAAAAGCTGGAGTAAGAATCCTCATCACAGACAAAACAGACCTTAAAATAAAAAATAAACAGATAAAAAAAAAATTACAAATGATAAGGAAGGACACTACATAATGATCAAGGGATCAACCCAAAACAAAGACATAACAAATGTAAATATCTATGCACCCAACATAGGAGCACCTCAATACCTAAGAAAAACACTAACAGACATAAAAGGAGAAATTGACAGTAACACAATAATAGTAAGAAACTTTGACATCTCACTCACACCAACGGACAGATATTCAAAACAGAAAATTATTAAGGAAACACAAGTCTTAAAGGATACATTAGATGAGATGTATCTCATTGATATCTTCAGGACATTCCATCCAAATGCAGAAGAATACACCTTCTTCTCAAGTGCCATGGAACATTCTCCAGGAAGGACCATATCTTGGGTCACAAATCAAACCTCAGTAAATTTAAGAAAATTGAAATTGTATCAAGTATCATTTCCAATCACAATGCTATGAGACTAGATATAAATTATAAGAAAAAAAAAAACACTGTAAAAAGACACAAACACATGGATATTAGATAATATGTTCTAAATAACCAATAGGTTACTGAAGAAACCAAAGGGGAAATCAAAAAATTTCTAGAAACAAATGAGAATGAAAACACATCTCAAAACGTATAGAATGCAGTGAAAGCAGTTCTAAGAGGGAAGTTTATAGCAATACAATCCTATCTTGAAAAACAAGAAAAACATTGAATAGACAACCTAACTTTACACCCAAAACAACTGGAAAAAGAAGGAAAAATTAAAAAACAAAATTAGCAGAAGGAGAGCAATCATAAAGATAAGAGCAGAAATAAGTGAAAAGAAATGTAAGAAAAAAATAGTAAAGATTAATAAAACTAAAAGCCGGTTCTTTGAGAAGATAAACAAAATTGATAAATCTTTAGCCACACTCATCAAGAACAAAAAACAGATGCACCAAATCAACAAAAGTAGAAATGAAAAAGGAGAGGTTACAACAGACAGTGCAGAAATACAAAGGATTATAAGAGACTATCATGAACAACTATATGGTAATAAAATGGACAACCTGGAAGAAATGGATGGATTCTTAGAAAAGTTCAATTTTCCAAAACTCAACCAGGAAGAAATAGAAATTATTAACACCCCAATTACAAGCACTGAAATTGAAGCTGTGATTAAAAATCTTGCAAAACAAACAAACAAACAGCAACAAAAAAAAAACAAAGGCCCAGGACCAGATAGCTTTACAGCAGAAATCTATCAAACATTTAGAGAAGAGCTAACATCTATCCTTCTAAAACTTTTTCAAAAAATTGTAGAGGAAGGGACACTTTCAAACTCATTCAACGAGAACCATCACTCTGATATCAGACAAAGACAAAACATACAAAAGAAAACTGCAGACCAATATAACTGATGAACACAGATGTAAAAATCCTCAACAAAATTTTACCAAATAGAGTTCAAAAACACATTGAAAGGCTCATACACCATGATCAAGTTGGGTTTATTCCAGGGATGCAAAGATTCTTCAACATATGCAAATCAATCAATGTGATACACCATATTAACAAATTGAAAGATAAAATTCATATGACCCTCCCAGTAGATGCAGAGAAAGCCTTTGACAAAATTCAGGATGCATTTATGGTTGCTGCTGCTGCTGCTGCTAAGTCACATCAGTTGTGTCCGACTCTGTGCGACCCCATAGACGGCAGTCCAACAGGCTCCTCTGTCCCTGGGATTCTCCAGGAAAGAATACTGGAGTGGGTTGCCATTTCCTTCTCCAGTGCATGAAAGTGAAAAGTCAAAGTGAAGTCGCTCAGTCATGTCCAACTCTTTGTGACCCCATGGACTGTAGCCTACCAGACTCCTCCATCCATGGGATTCTCCAGGCAAGAGTACTGGAGTGGGGTGCCATTGCCTTCTCCACATTTATGGTTAAAACTCTTCAAAAAAAATGTACATAGAAGGAACCTACCTCAACATAGAAAAGGCCATCTATGACAAGTCTACAGCAAACATTCTCAATGGTTAAAAAATCTTCTCCTAAGATCCAGAATAAGATAAGGGTGTCCACTTTCACCACTATTATTCAACATAGTTTTGAAAGTCCTAGCTACAGCATCAGAGAAGGAAAAAAAAAAAAAAAAAAAAAAAGAGGAATCCAGATTGTAAAAAAAGAAGTAAAGCTCTCACTGTTTGCAGATAATATGCTACTGTACAGAGAAAACCCTAAAAATATAATCAGAAAATTACTAGAGCTAATCAGTGCATTTAGTAAAGTTACAGGGTATAAAACCAATACACAAAAATCACTTGCATTCCCATATAATAATAATGAAAAATCAGAAAGATAAATTAAGAAACAAATTCCATTAACCTTTGCAACTTAAAGAATAAAATATCTAGGAATAAACTTACCTAAAGAAAAAAAGAACTGTATTAGGAAAATTGTAAGACACTGATGAAAGAAATCAAAGATTACATAAATAGATGGAGAGATATTCCATGTTCCTGGGTAAGAAGAATCAATATTGTGAAAATGACTATACTACCAAATGCAATCTACAGATTCAACGGGATCCCTATCAAATTACATTTTTCACAGAACTAGAAAAAGGAATTTTATAATTCATATGGAAATACAAAAGACCCCAAATATACAAGGCAGTCTTCAGAAAGAAGAATGGAGCTGGAGGCATCAACCTTTCTGATTTCAGGTTACACTACAAAGCTACAGTCATCAAGACAGTATGGTTCTGGCACAAAAACAGAAATATAGTCCAATGGAACAATATAGAAAGCTCAGAAATAAACCCATGCACCTATGGGTGCCTTATTTCTGACAAGGGAGGCATAAATATATAATGGGGCAAAGACAGCCTCTTCAATAAACGGTGCTGGGAATACTGAGCATCTACATGTAAAAGAATGAAATTAGAACACTTCCTAACACCACACACAAAGATAAACAACATGGATTAAAGACCTAAATGTAAGACCAAAAACTATAAAACTCTTAGAGGAAAACATAGACAGAACACTCAATGACATAAATCAAAACAAGATCGTCTATGACCCACCTCCTAGAGTAATGGAAAGAAAAACAAAAGTAAACCAGTGGGACCTGGTAAAACTTAAGAGCTTTTGCACAGTAAAGGAAACTGTAAGCAAGGTGAAAAAACAACCCTCAGAAAGGGAGAAAATAATAGCAAATGAAACAACTGACAAAGGATTAATTTCCAAAATATACAAGCAACTCATACAACTCAATACCAGAAAAACAAGTGGGATAAAGACCTAAACAGACATTTCTCCAAAGAAGACATACAGATGGCTAACAAACACATGAAAAGATGCTCAACATTGCTCATTATTAGCAAAATGCAAATCAAAGCTACAATGAGATATCACCTCACACCAGTCAGAATGGCCATCATCAAAAATTTTACAAACAATAAATGTTTGAGAGGGTGAGGAGAAAAGGGAATGCTCTTGCACTGTCAGTGGGGATGTAAATTGATACAGCCACTATGGAAGACAGTATGGAAATTCCTTAAAAACTAGGAATAAAAGCATCATATGGTCCAGCAATCCCATTCCTAGGCTTGTACCTTGAGGAAACCAAAATTTAAAACACATGTATCTCATTGTTCACTGAAGCACTATTTACAATAACTAGGACATTGAAGCAACCTAGATCTCCCACTGACAGATGAATGGATAAAGAAGTTGTCGTACATACACACAATGGAATATTACTCAGCCATAAAAAGGAATGCATTGAGTTAGTTCTAATGATGTGTATGAACCTAGAGCCACCTTCACACCTTACAGTATGAAGTAAATCAGAATTAGAAAGATAAGTATCATATACTAACACATATATATGGAATTTAGAAAAATGGTACTGAACAATTTATTTACAGGGCAGCAGTGGAGAAACAGACATAGAGGTTAGACTTATGGGCATGGGGAGAGGGGAGGAGAAGGTGTGATGTATGGAGAGAGTAACATGGAAACATATTACCATATGTAAAATAGATAGCCAATGGGAATTTGTTGTATGTCTCAAAAAACCCAAACAGGGTCTCTGTATCAGCCTAGAGGGGTGGGATGGGGAGGGAGATGGGAAGGAGGTCCAAAAGGGAGGGGATATATGTATACTTATGTCTGATTTATGTCGAGGTTTGACAGAAAACAACAAAATTCTGTAAAGCAATAATCCTTCAATTAAAAAGAAAAAAAAAAAAAACAAAAAACCGGTGCCCTAGAACTACCCAGGGGATGGGGAGGGAGGTGGGAGGTGGGTTCAGGACAGGGGAACACATGAACACCTGTGGCTGATTTATGTCAAATGTGTGGCAAAACCCATCACAGTATTGTAAAGTAATTAGCCTCCAATTAAAACAAACTAACAAAAAAAGTTAATTTGCCATTTTCTTTATAGTGGTATAGTATCTAACACTAGATAAATATAAAAACTTGGATATACTTTAAAATTTATCAGCATTGAGAACCCACCTGCAGAGATTCTACTTTAATTAATCTGTCCTGGATCATGTGTAGCATTTGTTCTAAGAGCTTCTCAGGTGGTTCTAATATGAAGTTGGTTTTAGATTCATTTATCTGAAACTTCCTTCAGTTCTTCTGGAAATGTTGAATTGTTCTGCCCTTTAATGTGTCAAGCTTCCCTGGTGGTTCAGCTGGTAAAGAATCTGCCTACAATGTGGGAGGCCTGGGTTTGATCTCTGGGTTGGGAAGATCCCCTGGAGAAAGGAACAGCTACCCACTCCAGTATTCTGGCTTGGAGAATTCCATGGACTGGAGAAGTCCATGGGGTCATAAAGAGTTGAACATGATTGAGAGACTTTCACTTAGGGTGTCAAAGATCTACTCATAATTATGATATTTTTCATGCAGAATTGTAATATTTCTATTTATGCATCAGTCTCCTGGCTTTCAATTTGCCAGCAAATTTGGAAAACTTAGAAGTGGCCACAGGTCTGAAAGAGATCGGTTTTCACTGTAATCCCAAAGAAAGGCAATGACAAGGAATGTTCAAACTATTGTACAACTGAGATCATTTCACATGCTAACAAGGTAATGCTCAATGTTCTTCAAGCTAGGCTTCAATAGTACGTCAACTGTGAACTTTCAGATGTACAAGCTGTATACAAACAGCAGAGGAACCAAAGATCAAATTGCCAACATCCGTTGGATCATAGAAAAAGCAAGGGAATTCCAGAAAAAAACATCTACTTCTGCTTCATTGATTACATGAAACCCTTTGACTGTGTGGATCATGGCCCTTCTCAGGTGGTAAAGAACCTGCCTGCAAATGCAGGAGATCTAATATACAAAGTTTCAATCCTTGGGTCGGGAAGATTCCCTGGAGTAGGAAATGGCAATCCACTCCATTACTCTTGCCTGGAGAATTCCATGGACAGAGGAGCCTGGCAGGCTACAGTCCATAGGGTCACAAAGATCAGACATGCCTGAAGCAACTTAGGACAAGACAGTATTGATCACAACAAACTATGGAAAATTCTTAAAGAGCTGGGAATACCAGAGCACTTTACCTTCCTCCTGAGAAACCTGTATACAGGTCAAGAAGCAACAATTTGAACCAGACAGGGAACAACGGACTGGTTCAAAATTGGGAAAGAGTTATGACAAGGCTGTATATTATCGCCCTGCTTATTTAACTTATATGCAGAATACATATGCGATATGCTGGGCTGGATGAAGCTCAAGCTAGAATCAAGATTGCCAGGAGAAATATCAGTAATCTCAGATATGCAGATGACACCACCCTAATGGTAAAAAGAGAAGAGGAAGTAAAGAGCCTCTTGATACAGTTGAAAGAGGAGTGTGAAAGAGTGAAAAACTCTACATTCAAACAAAACAAAACAAAAACATGGCATTCAGTCCCATCACTTCACAACAAATAGATGGGGAAACAATGAAAACAGTGACAGACTATTTTCTTGGGCTCCAAAATCATTGTGGATGGTGACTGCAGCCACGAAATTAAAAGACATTTGTTCCTTGGAATAAAACCTATGACAATCCTAGACAGCATATTAAAAAGCAAAGACATCACTTTGCTGACGAAGGTTCATCTAGTCAAAGCTATGGTTTTTCTAGTAGTCATGTAAGGATGTGAAAATTGGACCATAAAGTAGGCTGAGTGCTGAAGACTTGATACTTTTGAATTTTGGTGCTGGAGAAGACAAGGAGATTAAACCAGTCAATCATAAAGGAAATCACTCCTGAATATTCATTGGAAGGACTGTTGCTGAAGCTGAAGCTCCAATAGTTTGGCCACCTGAGGCGAAGAGCTGACTCATTGGAACAGACCCCAATGCTGGGAAGGATTGAGGGCTTGATGAGAAGGGGGCAACAGAGGATGAGATGGCTGGATGGCATCATTGACTCAGTGGACATGAGTTTGTGTCAAGAGATAGTGAAGGACAGGGAAGCCTGGCATCCTGCAGTCCATTGGTTCTCAAATAGTTGGACACAACTGAACAACCTGGATCTGCATCTGGGGATGTTTCCATATTACACACTTCTTATTGGGTATCCAGCATCTACTAGAGTGTCTGGGCTACTACAGGTCCTCATTGTGTTTATTGACCCATACCTGGTGTTTTAAATTAAGAATATGCACATTATGACCAGCTGAATAAGGAGACACAATTTAACATGGGGTCATTGTGTATCTCCCTCACATCTGAACAGCCACTCTGGGGAAGTGAAACCCTAGGACATTTTGATTAAAGTTGAAATTTCAATATACCCACACAAAGGAAGTAAAATGACTAGGTTTATGATTTACAAATCCCAGAAATGGCAGGGCAGGGTGTGTGGTGTGAGGTGGGCGTGGGGTGGGCAATGAGCTAGAGGAAGGGCGGCCCTCCCTCCATGGTCATCAGGGAGCAGTATATAACAAGGTAACAAAATATCTATTACTCATAAGGTGGTGGAGGTGGAGGTCACTAACTTTTCAAAGACTCAACTTGAAGCAGTTATTTTGAAAGGAGCCCTAGGAAAAGCAAAACAGGAACTTGTGGCAGGAATCCTTAACTTGGATTCTTATCTAAATCTCTAGACTAGGTGTGATCAGGGTTGCTGTACTATAAAATGCCCACACAGTAACTCAAAATAGCTGTTTTCTCATCACACTCAGCAGTGAATGAGCATTAAAAGATATGATGTGTGGGTTCTGTAAGGTAATCTCCAAATATTGGTAAAATATTAATGGAATAATAGTATAGACAATGTTTCTTGGGAGAAGATAATTTTCAGTAGAAAATATTTGATTATGACACCTTCAATGCTTTTGCTTTTTAACTTATTCCAATTAGCCATACAGATATTGGGACATTAGCCTTATGATTTATTTTCTTTATAAAAGTAAGAAAGATTATATCACTAAAATAATTATTCTCCTTGTTTAAGGAAGAGCTTGCATTCAGATGCTTGGTTAGCTTTTCCTTCTCAATTAACTGTTATTATTAGAAAATTAACCTCATTAAAGTTGATAAACTCTAAGATTTTGTCTATGGCAAGAATAAATGCAACCTAATTGCAGATGAGCAGCATTTTGAAAGAAACAAAAGTGGTTTTTGCACATTTTAGGTAATTCATAAAACACATATACCTATAATCCTATATGAGTGGATGAGCTTCTCATTGCATCCCATGGAAGGGTAACCAAAGCTCAGTGGTGTCACACCATGTGGATGAGGACTGAGATTGGTCAGAACGTACTAGAAACGAGTGTCAGAGTGCTTTCTGTGAATGACTGATGAAAAAGTGCCATCAACACCCCAACTACACCATTTTATCAAGTGAGAAATTTCTTGCCATTGAGTACCTGATTTGGCAATCTACTTCTTAATGTTCAATCAGACCTGCTTAACTTGTGAGACACTAGGCTTTGCTATATCTGAACATATTATGAGATATAAGGGAGCATCAACAGAAATCAATATTTCTATGAAGATTTCTCTTATAATTTTGTATTTTATAAATATATGTATGCAAAGAGAAGAAAGAATATGCAATAAATCCCATATACTATACATTTCGTATAGGTCCAGCATGTGCAAGGTTTTATTCACTAAGAATCAGTTCAGTTCAGTTCAGTCGCTCCGGTGTGTCCGACTCTTTGCGATCCCATGAATTGCAGCACGCCAGGCCTCCCTGTCCATCACCAACTCCCGGAGTTCACTCAGACTCACGTCCATCGAGTCAGTGATGCCATCCAGCCATCTCATCTTCTGTCGTCCCCCTCTCCTCCTGCCACCAATCCCTTCCAGCATCAGAGTCTTTTCCAATGAGTACACTCTTCTCATGAGGTGGCCAAAGTACTGGAGTTTCCGCTTTAGCATCATTCCTTCCAAAGAAATCCCAGGGCTAATCTCCTTCTGAATGGACTGGTTGGATCTCCTTGCAGTCCAAGGGACTCTCAAGAGTCTTCTCCAACACCACAGTTCATAAGCATCAATTCTTTGGCACTCAGGCTTCTTCACAGTCCAACTCTCTCATCCATACATGACCACAGGAAAAACCATAGTCTTGACTAAACGAACCTTTGTTGGCAAAGTAATGTCTCTGCTTTTGTATATGCTATCTAGGTTGGTCATAACTTTCCTTCCAAGGAGTAAGCGTCTTTTAATTTCATGGCTGCAGCCAACATCTGCAGTGATTTTGGAGCCCCCCAAAATAAAGTCTGACACTGTTTCCACTGTCTCCCCATCTATTTCCCATGAAGTAATGGGATCGGAGGCCATGATCTTCGTTTTCTGAATGTTGAGCTTTAAGCCAACTTTTTCACTTTCCTCTTTCACTTTCATCAAGAGGCTTTTTAGTTCCTCTTCACTTTCTGCCATAAGGGTGGTGTCATCTGCGTATCTGAGGTTATTCATATTTCTCCCGGCAATCTTGATTCCAGCTTGTGTTTCTTCCAGTGCAGCATTTCTCATGATGTACTCTGCATATAAGTTAAATAATCAGGGTGACAATATACAGCCTTGAAGTACTCCTTTTCCTATTTGGAACCAGTCTGTGGTTCCATGTCCAGTTCGAACTGACCTGTGCTTCCTGACCTGCATACAGATTTCTCAAGAGGCAGGTCAGGTGGTCTGGTATTCCCATCTCTTTCAGAATTTTCCACAGTTTATTGTGATCCACACAGTCAAAGGCGTTTTGCATAGTCAATAAAGTAGAAATAGATGTTTTTCTGGAACTCCCTTGCTTTTTCGATGATCCAGCACATGTGGGCAATTTGATGTCTGGTTCCTCTGCCTTTTCTAAAACCAGCTTGAACATCACGAAGTTCACGGTTCATATATTGCTGAAGCCTGGCTTGGAGAATTTTGAGCATTACTTTACTAGCATGTGAGATGAGTGCAATTGTGCTATAGTTTGAGCATTCTTTGGCATTGCCTTTCTTTAGAATTGGAATGAAAACTCACCTTTTCCAGTCCTGTGGCCACTGCTGAGTTTTCCAAATTTGCTGGCATATTGAGTGTATCATTTTCACAGCATCATCTTTCAGGATTTGAAATAGCTCCACTGGAATTCCATCACCTCCACTAGCTTTGTTCATAGTGATGCTTTCTAAGGCCCACTTGACTTCACATTCCAGGATGTCTGGCTCTAGGTCAGTGATCACACCATGACAATTATCTGGGTCATGAAGATCTTTTTTGTACAGCTCTTCTGTGTATTCTTGCCATCTCTTCTTAATATCTTCTGCTCTGTTAGGTCCATACCATTTTTGTCCTTTATCGAGCCTAGATAAAGTAACACACAGTCCTTAGTAATTGCAGAGCATGGGAATGATTGACAGGATTCAGCAGGAAATTCCAAAATAATTCCCCCAAAACATGTTTCAGGAAAGCAGAGGCACCTGAACAGACCCTATATTCAGTAAAACTGCACACATTTTTTTGAACTGTATAAATCATGGGATGATCGGGCAGGCAATGGATAACACAGAAGCATCACTTCTCTTTGGCAATCAATATCAGTGAACAGGACCCTCTCCAAAACAAAAAGAACCATGCTTTTAAATTCTGGAACAGAGCAATTGGCCCTTGACTCAACTGAGGGACTTGTTAACATGAAGATTCAGGAGCACATTGAATTGGAATCTGCAGCAGCAGCAGAGCTCTGGAATCTGCATTTTAACAGCTCTCAGGAGAGGTTTTTTTTTTTTTTTTTTTTTTTTTTTTTTTTTAACTAAACTTTAGAACTATTCCCAAGTGTGTGGTGACAGATATTACTTTGAAACCAGGAGATGTGAATTGTAACATCAGTTCATCTACTAACTAAAGCTCCTGCAAGGTCAACTCTGAGTCAAATTTTTCTTTGTTACCCCATTATTATTTGTAAAAGAGTATTCAATGATGTTTGTTGAACTAAAGTTAATCTAACATTGGCCAGTTCTCAGTTTCTTCATCTATAATTTGGCAATTTTGGACTGGACAATTTTAATTGTCTCTAACATGCCATGATTCCAGGTCTTTCTGTACAGAAGGGGTAGAATCAGCTCAGAACAAGCAGTAGTTATCTCTTGTTTGTATTGTTTGTGATACCATATCTTAGTCTGTTCAGACAGCTATTATATTTATATATATATATATATATATATATATATATATATATATATATATATATATAAAAGAGACCAAGTGGACTGTAAACAATTTACTCCTGGTGACTGAAAATCCAGGATCAGGGTGCCAGGGTGCAGACTGTGGCCCTTTCACTGTGCTCCACATGCAGAAAGGGCAAAGGAGCTCCATAAGGTCTCTTTCATGAGGGCACTAATCCATTCATGAGGATTTTTATTGTTTCATGTATCTGATCTCATGATCTAATTGGCTTGTAAAGGTTCCACCTCTTCTCAGGATTTAGGTTTCAATACAGGAATCTTGACCGGGACACAGACATTCAAGCTGCAGCTTGCAGCTCTGTGAAACCTGAACCTTATTTCCTCTGATAAATATTCTCTGGAGTTTGGGGAACTCAGGGAATTTCTGTTGGATTTACAAGTATGAAATCTGAACAGTAAAAGCACATGGCCAGTTTAAAGAGCGGTAAATGTCTATTTGCTCACTGACACATATAAATTGTAGTGAGGGGAAGAATGCCTGGAGGTTTCTTGTGGACTGTGTCAGTTTTGATCTAAGCAATTTACTGAGAATTTCAAGTAGTTGCTAGCAGGAAAAAGTTGGAGATACGACAATGTGATTCACTGCAAGAAAAAAGAAAATCAGCTTTCAACTCTTGCCAAGCCAAGAGCCACAAAGTTAAATCTCCTTAAGAATACACAGCAGGTGAGATTTACCTGGCTTTTCCCACTTCTCCATCAAGATAAGCACCTGGGGCGGGGGTGGGGGGGTGGGTGGGGGGGAGGGGGCGGTGGTTAGTGATGGAAGAAGCAGAGGAACCACACATATCCTCCCTGTCCTACTTCAGGCACCACAAGCCTAAAGCTTTCCCCATCCAGAGGAGGGGAGCAAATTGACCTCCATATGGAACTGGAAATTTTATTACATCAAAATAGATGTTTTTGCTACCAAGTTAAATTGTTTTCAGGATTACTTTAGGGATTAAAGAGATCACAGGATTTCAAACAAGCATAAAGGGGGAAAAAGTAGCCTTATAGAGTGTCTTAATGTCATGAAGGAAAACAATAAAATTGTTTTTTTTTTTTTTTAATGTGTTACACTATAGTCCCCAATTCTTTTATTTTATTCTAATAATGAACCTACAATGGTATGTTGAATATTGGTATGTGAGGAGAATTCTTCCTAGTCTTTTGAATGATTAAGAAATATGCATGATATTACCACCAGCCTCAGTGAAATTCCACTTTATCTGGAGGATAATGTGTCAGAGATTATACTTCAAGGAATAATAACATAAATATAATTCATATAAAGTTATGAACCTTAAGGGAAAAGATTTAGCAAGTTTTCATTTAGCAGGATATATTATCCAAGCTTTCTTGGAGAATGGGCCTTTTTTTCCCCTTTAACAAGGAAGCAAAACAATATCAGCTTGATGAGAATGGCATAGTAGTAAAAATAGAGTGTATAGAAAGGGAAAATTAGTTTGGAATTAGAACATGGTAGAGAGAAGAATGTCCAAAATAATATCTTGGAAAGATTTTTTTAATAAATAATAAATGTTTTTAAATAAAAAGATTTGTATGAAAACTGTTGAAAGTAAAATACTATTTTGGGCCAAAAATAAAAGAAAAAAATGATTTTATAAGGTTATATATGTTTGCAATTTTCCAAAATGTAGAATATGAATTTTTACAAGCAAAAGATATACAGTATTAATAAATTCTAAACTAAAACTAAATTGTAGAAAATAAATAGAATTCAAATATTCTCATGTTTACTGTAAACAAATACCAATAAAATGCAGAACCCTGTTGGAAAAAGTATGATGAATTAAAGGGAAAATATTGTCTTTGGAACCAAATTAATGGGCATCTATGGAAGGAGAATCGTGAGTCTACAAGTTGTATTTCAGGAAAAACTTTATAAAACTGGGAACTTAGAGAAGTAAAAACAGTACATTTCAAGTGATGAGCTATTATCACCTGATATTATATCAAGAGTGACTAAATTTTTACTCTGGAAATTTAAAAAGTAAATGAGAGAAACTATGAACACTCTTTCTTTCTAAAAACAAGAGGACAGGAGAACTCTTCCTTTCCCAAACCCATATGTGTAGCATGTCTCAGTTATATATGGGTGATTGTTGAAAAGGACAAAGAGAACAAAATTTTTGCAAAATGTTATGGAAATGATTGTGGAGACATGTAAACATGTATTTAATACCATGTGTTGTAGGTGTGAAATAGGCTTCATGGGGTTATTATTTACTATCAGAGAAGTGACAGAATGCACATAATTTTCTGAGCTTTTCAATGGTGTCTCCAGGCAGGACAGATGGACTACAGGCACCATGACTGCAGTCCCAGTAGAGGGGGCTCTGGCCGTTACCGATCTACATTTTTGTGAATACAGCAGACAGGAGCACCTATCTGGTCTGAGAAGTGGACTTTTTATTTAATTAATTTATTTTACTATTTATATTGTCTTCTTTAATGCATTCCCATTTTTCTTCCTATCAACAACATTTGTATTACATTATTTTTTTCCATGAAAATAGAGCACATAATTTTATTGATAAGGAAACAGAAACTCAGGGAATCTAAATGACTTAAAAGACAAATACTTTTGGTTCAAGTTAGAGTCATCAGTTTTTTTAAGATTAAATTTTCTATTCCAAGTCTTGCTTTCATTCACTTCAATTTTGTCCTAAACTTAGAGTAAACAACCACAGCTGTCCCCTCTAACCATCGATTATTGAGAACTTCAGTTCTTATTTGGTGAGTCAGAACTTGGAACATTGTATTCTCCTGAATTCATTGCTTTCAAAAAATATTTGCCTTCAGGTAGAACATTTGACAATAGCTGCTATATGACTCTTTTGCTATTCAGTAATTGCCATTTGGTTATATTTCCATTGGCTATGAAGATAAGGCATTTTCAAAATTTTGTATTTCAATTATTTCTAAGAATAAGTATGGTGATTATAGTTCCACACAATTTATAATCACTTTATAGAGAGATACAAGCATCTTTCCTGTGTAGTGAATGAAATTTCATAGTCTTTGTGGGGGGAAAAAAAGTCAAATGAAGGGGGACAGCATGGAATATGGAGAAGGCAATGGCACCCCACTCCAGTACTCTTGCCTGGAAAATCCCATGGATGGAGGAGCCTGGTAGGCTGCAGTCCATGGGGTCTCTAAGAGTCGGACACGACTGAGCGACTTCACTTTCACTTTTCACTTTTATGCATTGGAGAAGGAAATGGCAACCCACTCCAGTGTTCTTGCCTGGAGAATCCCAGGGACAGGGGAGCCTGGTGGGCTGCCATCTCTGGGGTAGCACAGAGTGGGACACGACTGAAGTGACTTAGCAGCAGCAGCAACATGGAATAGGGTAAAGATTCCCAATGTGGAAGTAAAGAGACTTGGATTTTAGTTCAAGCCCTCTTATTAGCTAGTTGTATGTCTTTGAGCAAGTCATTTAGAAGTGGACTATTTAAAAGGGAGAGCTCCAGAGCAAACAATTCTAGTCTTCCACTGATTTAGCTCAGACCTACTAAGCCAGCTTTCAACAAAGCTGCCTCAAAAAGAAAGGACATGATTTTCCAAATTAAGCAAATATAAGTACAGGATTCAATTTATGTTTGAAATTCCGATAAAGACAATAAAATTTTAGTGTAAGTATGTCTACGCAATATCTGGAACACACATATTGAAAAAAAATATGGTATGTCTGCAACTCAGATTTAAATGACTTGTTTATATTTAATTTGGCACTCCTTGCCAGATTGTCTCTCTGCACAGTGGTGGGAATAGTCACAGGAGACAGCCTGTTCCACAGGCTAGGATATATGTTTCAAGACAATGTGAACACAATCTCTTGCTACAGCATTCGCTTTTATCTTTTCTTGTGTTGTTCTGAAATCAATCTATCATGCATCTCAGGGTTCCCATTCCAGAGTCAAAAGTAGTGTTTCAGAGGATATTTTTCAAATTTTGAGAGCTTAGAGTTTTCATCTTCATATGTTTTCATAGAAAAATGGTTTCACATTCCTCAAGCTTCATTTTCTCATCTGTAAAGTAGGTTTGTAAAATAGCTGACACAGATGCTATTAAAATATAATAAAATGCATATAAAATATGTGGCACTCATGAACAGTCACTAAATGAAAAATTTTTCAACATGACATATCCTAGAAATACATTTTCCCAGTTTATAAAAATTAGGGGATACTTAAAGCCTAAATGTACACTTAAAAACTCATGCAAGATAACGATATTTCAAAAGCTCAGTGGAATAAACTGAAAATGTGGTTCCTTGAAACTGAGCATATTTCATGGAGAATAGGTTCATAATGGAATACCAAAAACAAAAAGATTCCATGTCTCCATACTTAAATATTATTAAAAATATTAAAATATTATGGTATTTTGGAGTACATCTTTTATTTGTTCTTGTTCAGTCGCTCAGTCATGTCTGACTCTTTGAGACCCAATGGACTGCAGCACACCAGGCTTCCCTGTCCATCACCAACTCCCTTAGCTTACTCAAACTCATGTTTACTGAGTCAATGATGCCATCCAACCATCTCATCCACTGTTATCCACTTCTCTTCATGCCCTCAATCTTTCCCAGCATCCAAGACTTTTCCAATGAGTTGGCTCTTCCTATCAGGTGGCCTAAGTATTGAGTTTCAGCTGCAACATCAGTCCTTCCAATGAATATTCAGGGTTGATATCCTTTAGGATTGACTGGTTTGATCTCCTTGCTGCCCAAGGGACTCTCAAGAATCTTCTCCAGCACCACATTTCGAAAGCATCAGTTCTTCGGCACTGAGCCTTCTTTATGGGCCAATTCACATTACATACACAATTACAGAAACAAAAAACAAAAAACAAAAAACATAGTTTTGACTATATGGACCTGTGTTGACAAAGTGAAGGCTCTGCTTTTTAATGTGCTATCTAGATTTGTCTTAAGTTTTATTCCAAGGAGCAAGCATATTTTAATTTCATAACTACAGTCACCATCTGAGTACAGCACTATGTAACAGAGAAAATACAGATTGTCCTTTTATATTTTTATAAATAAAGAATCACCCAACAGTTAATACAGCTTAAATGAAAAAGTTAAAGTCATTCCTCCTCTTGTCACTGTTTTCCCCAATTCCAGCCTTAATAATCACTCTGGATAGATTTTGATAAACATTAATCTCAATCAAATTTTGTGAATGTAGCTTTAAAGATCCTACATTATATTATTATTTGAGCAATTTCCTCTCATGAGGAAGATTCTAAAATGTGAGTATTGAGTTTTAAGGCATGGCATTGAAATTTGTTAAAATTTAAATAAATGTTTCCATTTTTATAACAGTAATGGCTTCCCCCTGAAAGCATGAAGGCATTTGGGGATTCTCGCTGCCACAGTTCATAAACTACTCAAGTGCTGTGGCCATCTTCTGAATTACAGTGTATAGTCACTTGATCATCTATTATCCCATATATCATAACCATCCATTTCTATGCTTTGAGTGCATAATTGAAATAATATGTTGGTATTATATTATTAGAAATATGCATCTATAAGTTATTCCCTCTTGCAGAGTTTAGAGAGAATTTAATAGTATACTTTCAATAAATTGATGGAATTCATAAATATATCTTACATAAATATCACTTTTAAAACTATGAATTTTTTTTAGTACAGGTTCTCTAACTCATTTTTACCATCTAATTTTGAAGAAATGTCATTTTCTCAAGGACTGAACAACTGAGCTGTGAAATTAGATGTTGTTGACTATATATATCAGATCTAAATAGAATGGGAAGGGGGCAAAGTAAAAGTAACTCTTCTTTGCAACTTCAATGAGCCAAGTTCCTGGGCAATGCTTAGCAGAAAGCAATAAATTAAAATGAGTTGAAGGAAGTACCTTTTATGCAACTCATAATTAACCCTTGGAACCCTGCCATAATATTTTATGAAGGCAAATAACTTACCAAGATTCAATAAGAAATTGGATACTATATCTAAATCAGAATGTCCCTTGCAGTTAATATGCCTCTAGTAAAAATTATAGAAATTATCAATAGTTGTGCTTATATTTTAAATGATCACAAACTAAAGGCAGAGTAACAATGTTCTTTGCAATATAGCATCCAAACTGAGCTAAGTATTCTGGAGGTTAGATAGATTGTGGTCTCACCAAGTATTTAGTTCTTGAAAATTTACTCTTCTAAAATTTATGATCATGTTATAAAATATACAAGTTTAAGTATTATGTATATTTTTCCTTTCTAGACAGAAATCTAAGATTGCTCTTTTACCCTCTCCTTACTCTTACATTCACTCATATTTTTAGTCCAATGTCAGTATTTTCACTGTGCCTTTCAAAGTGTTGAAAGTAAAGACAGTAAAGGAGAGTAAAGACAATAAGTGTGTGTGTGTGTGTGTGTGTGTGTTAAGTCTCTTCAGTTGTGTCCAACCCTTTGCAATCTCACAGACTGTAGCTCACTAGGCTCCTCTGTCCATGGGATTCTCCAGGCAAGAATACTGAGGAGATTGCCAAGCCCTCCTTCAGGGGATCTTCCAGACCCAGGGATTGAACAGAAGTCTCTTATGTCTCCTGTCAATGCAGGCAGGTTCTTTACCACTAGTGCCACTGGGGCAGCCTCAAAGACAATAAACAGAGTGGATTAAAAGATTCCCTGAATTGCTATCAGTGTTGAGTAGGGTGTTCACCACATCATCATCTCAGATATTAATTAGATAGTGGACAGGAGATGTTTTACTCGTCCAGGTAGGTCTGTTGTGGTGGACATTTACATGCTATCTTTTCTCAAGAGATTCAACTGCTGTGGGGGAATGAGCTTTGAAAGAGCTCTACAGTATAGAGAATATCATGATTTTTAAAACACTAAATTTAATAAAAACTTACAAAAATTTAAAGTTAAATATTTTTTGAGATATAGGTATGAAAAAAATCTGAGCATTTTCTATTATCCAAAGACAAAAAAGAAAGCTCGGACTGACTGGCTTTTTTTTACCTGCCAACCCAGATCTCTCCTAGTGGTATTGGCTCTTGTTTTCAGAAATTTTCTGCTTATTTCAGTATGTGACTTGCTGTGTGGTTTTACTTATGACAAGAAAGGGAAGGTGATGGTTCAGGAAAACTCAAAACATAGGACAGAATTTCCAAAGTGAGAAACTGTCAGTTTGTATCACTTAAAGACATGTCTCCAATTTGGAAACAGTTCCACCTGGGTCACTTTGGACATTTTTTTCCTCTTAAGAGAAATATCTTATTTTTAATTATTATAAAAATTATCATTGCTCATCCTCCGTAATGGAATTAACTATAAAAAAGCAAGATTTTTTGTTAGAATAAATTTGGTTTCAAAGTGTAAATAAATTATATCAACAGAAGTTTTCAAAAATTAGCATTTGGAAGAGCAGTTTTAGCTGAAATTAGGCTACTTTTTTTTCTGTTATGTTTGTCTGAAGTGTTCTACATATAGAATATAACATAAAAGACTCCTATGTGTAAAGTAATAGCTTCCTTCTATCAAGTCTTCCAACTTTGAATATTTTATAGAACTATCTTCACTGGTTCTACTTTGGCTGGAATAACCAAAGTTACCAAACCAAACTTGGATGTGCTCACCTGATGTACAGCAAAGCCAATCTATTGATACCAGTTTGCAGTGAAGGAAAATACAGCATTTATTGCAGGGCACCAAGCAAGAAGAATGGGCAGCTCATGTTCAAAAGACCTACACTCTCTGATGGCTTTTAAGGGAGGATCTTTTCTACACTTTTTGTTTATTTTTGTTGTTTTCTAATTTATTTTACTTTGGAGATTATTACTTAACAATATTGTGATGGTTCTTGCCATACATCAGTATGAATCAGTCATAGGCAAGCATATGTCCCCTCCACCCTGAACCCCCTCCCACATCCCTCCCTGCCCCATCCCTCCAGGTTGCCACAGAGCACCAGCTTTGGATGCCCTGCATCACACATCAAACTCCAACTGGTTATCTACTTAACAAAAAAAAAAAAAAAAAAGTTTTACATATAATCAAGTATATATAATCAAGTATCTATGGTTCCTCCCCATTCCAAGTAGTAAAGAATCCAAGATTCATTGCAAAACATGTGCAACTAGGCCCCAATTCAAAGATAGTGCAGTACTTGTGGTCCAGCTTCAGGAGTTGTTCTATTTTCCATTCTCCATGCTGAACATTCCTTCATCAGCATCTGATTCAGCTTCAAAGTCTCTGCAGCAAGCCTACAGATCCCATTGGACAGCTTCTCCATGGCCATGTGGTCCTCCTTGTTCAGTCAGCAGATTAATTTTTCATCCAGGTGGAACTTCTCCAGAGCTGGACCGCCTTGGCGAACAGTGCAGGCACCATCGTGCTGTGGTCTTTGACCTGGGTTGAGGTGGCAAGAAAACAGCACCAGGCTTCCAGGGCCCTGATATAGCAGTGCTGTGGAAGGAGGCACCCATGATGATTGTCTTACAGTGGAGTTTCTTGTAATAGTTGCAGATCTTGTTGACACTCTTTACTAGTGAGTCCTCCAGGGATTCCTACAAATTCTTGTATGTGTTGGCCACATGCTGGTTGAGAATAAAACCCCGGAATGGGGACATGAGTTCACCTGTTTCTGCATAGCCCATCACCTGAGCAAAGGATAAGAGTAGGGTTATACTGTAGTGCATGCCATGCTCCTCTTCTAGCTTCTTTCCAGACTGAATTTCTTTTCAGGTGGATGACAGCTTTATAAGAATCCAGTCCTTGATGATCCTGGTTTCTTTGTATCTCTTAATGAGGTGCTGGGCAGGGCCAATATGGCATTCTTATTGAAAGAGAGCCTTGCATCCACTTCCATGAATTCCCAGCCTGGAATTTTCTTCAGTATTTCTGCTCCAAATAGCAAACAAAGTTTAACAAGAGCATTTATAATTTGTTCCTCTTGTGACCCACCCAGACTCCTGCATAGGCTATGATGTCCTCCACCGGTTCCTGATAGGTGGGTGTCTGTGCCATGGCCAGGATCAAGGATACATTGGTGTTGGCATTCTGGGGCTCGTACTGGTCAATAGGGTGGAAATTGCCTGTGTCGGCCTCCACTGCAATCAACTGTTTGAGCTGGTCCAGCACACTATCCATCCTCTGCAGCTTCACCTGGAAACAGGACTTGGTGAGAGTCTGTGGGAGGGGACATCCTACTCCCTAGCCCCATAGGGTCCACCCCCTTCCTTTGTTTTAGAGATATCTGGTAACTGGTTGACTTCATAATAGATGTTTTGATCACTTGCTTTTCCCGTCTGGCACTTAACCACTCTTAAGCATTCAATTACCAATAAGCAATGGAACCTGTGAAACCTTAGGCCCCCACCCTCGACCAAATAAAATCAGAAGCCCAGACCTGCTTCCCCACCTCCCCAAACCTCCATCTCCCCCACTTGCTAACCACCCCACCTCACTACTCTTCCCCACCTCACTCTGAGGTACCAGGTGTACCCTCCGGGAAGTGTGTGTAATAAACTTTGTTTTTCAAAGTTTCCTTATGGTTATGACTAAGGGCACCTTGCAGTCATAATAAGAATCACAAGGGCTAGTCCAGCCACAGCATGAATTTTGAAAGGAGAGTTATCTGTGGGGAGATTTTTGGGCTCAGATGAATGCACCCACATGTTTCTAGCCATAGCATCACTGTTGATAAGCACAAAACAACAGCATTTTTCTTATAAGTCTTTCTTATGGAGAATACTTGATAAAGGAAGAGCAGGAGGACAGGGAGTGAAAGAAAGCTTGACCATTGTGGGAAGAGATGTTGCCAGCATAAAACAAAGGATTTTCCTCACTATCCTATAAGGTTAAGTCACTAGCCCCTTCAGTCGATGACTGACAGTGCACCCTGGAAAGGTTTTGGAGGAAAACTGGACGAGGCATTCTGTGCTTTGGAAAAACAAGCCTCTTACCAAGTTTGATGTCTATTTTAGGAAGACTTTTAATAAACGCAGATTCTTATAACTTCATATATGCAGAAAAGCATCAAAATCATTAACTGGGATATCTGTTATTTGTGACTAGCAGTGATATTTTAACAAAATGTGTGCTTGACTGTACATATTCCCTAGCCAGAAATCATATCAGATCAGATCAGATCAGTCATTAAGTCCTGTCCGATTCTTTACGAGCCCATGAATGGCAGCATGCCAGACCTCCCTGTCCATCACAAACTCCTGGAGTTCACTCAGACTCATGCCAATCAAGTAAGTGATGCCATCCAGCCATCTCATCCTCTGTTGTCCCCTACTCCTCTTGCCCCCAATCCCTCCCAGCATCAGAGTCTTTTCCAATGTGTCAACTCTTTGCATGAGGTGGCCAAAGTACTGGAGTTTCAGCTTTAGCATCATTCCTTCCAAAGAAATCCCAGGGCTGATCTCCTTCAGAATGGACTGGTTGGATCTCCTTGCAGCCCAAGGGTCTCTCAAGAGTCTTCTCCAATACCACAGTTCCAAAGCTTCAATTCTTCGGCGCTCAGCCTTCTTCACAGTCCAACTCTCACATCCATACATGACCACAGGAAAAACCATAGCCTTGACTAGATGGACCTTTGTTGGCAAAGTCATGTCTCTGCTTTTGAATATGCTATCTAGGTTGGTCATAACTTTCCTTTCAAGGGGTAAGCGTGTTTTAATTTCATGGCTGCAGTCACCATCTGCAGTGATTTTGGAGCCCAGAAAAATAAAGTCTGACACTGTTTCCACTGTTTCCCCATCTATTTCCCATGAAGTGATGGGACCGGATGCCATGATCTTCATTTTCTGAATGTTGAGCTTTAAGCCAACTTTTTCACTCTCCACTTTCACTTTCATTAAGAGGCTTTTTAGTTCCTCTTCACTTTCTGCCATAAGGGTGGTGTCATCTGCATATCTGAGGTTATTGATATTTCTCCCAGCAATCTTGATTCCAGCTTGTGTTTCTTCCAGTCCAGCGTTTCTCATGATGTACTCTGCATATAAGTTAAATAAACAGGGTGACAATATACAGCCTTGATGTACTCCTTTTCTTATTTTGAACCAGTCTGTTGTTCCATGTCCAGTTCTAACTGTTGCTTCCTGACCTGCATACAAATTTCACAAGAAGCAGATCAGGTGGTCTGGTATTCCCATCTCTTTCAGAATTTTCCACAGTTTATTGTGATCCACACAGTCAAAGGCTTTGGCATAGTCAATAAAGCAGAAAGAGATGTTTTTCTGGAACTCTCTTGCTTTTTCCATGATCCAGCGGATGTTGGCAATTTGATGTCTGGTTCCTCTGCCTTTTCTAAAACCAGCTTGAAAATCAGGATGTTCACAGTTCACATATTGCTGAAGCCTGGCTTGGAGAATTTTGATCCTAACAGGTAGGGAGGGAAGCATATATATCCTTCCCTTCCTATCTGTTTGGAGCAGGTCTTCAGAGCTATCTGAGAAGCTGTTTTCCAGGCTGTAGTCCGCAGTAAGACCCTGATTAAAATTTAAACTCACAGGTCTTACAGTATGTGTTTTTTTTCAGTTGACACTAGATATTTTATATTCACAAGTATTTGTACATTTAAGTTTATCATAAAAACTCTATTGAAAGTTAGGCTCATTTACTTTATCAGTAAAATTGAGATATTGAGGTGCATATTAAGTAACAGGCAGGAGTTTTCTGATGTACACAGAGAAATTTTTTCCTTATTAAGGTCTATAGAGGTTGTTCTGGTGGTTCAGACTACATTCTATGGTGTTTTACTCACTGGGTTTATTGCATCCCAGTTTGGCCCACCACTAGATAATATGATCCTGGACAAAATACTTAATGTTTTTAGCTTAAGTATTTTTCCGCTTTTCCAGTTGTATAGAAGAGAATTATAGTAGAAACTGCCTCATTCTTCATGATGATTGCTATGAGATAAATGAGATAATATATGTAAGGTGCTGAGTGTACTTCCTGGTACATCAAATATTATATTCATACCAGGCTTAGTTATGATCATTTAAATTTGAAAATGCTTAAATATATTATTGCTCAAATATACTGTTCCTCTAGCCCCATGCCTAAAATTCTATTAAAGTTATTACCAGAGTTAGAAGTCAACCCAGAGCTTTCACTTTCATTTTTCTTTTCTTTTCTTTTTTTTTTTAATTTTATTTTATTTTTAAACTTTACATAACTGTATTAGTTTTGCCAAATATCAAAATGAATCCGCCACAGGTATACATGTGTTCCCCATCTTGGGGAACATTTTTCTTTTATACCTGCTTTTATATTTTACAGTATGAAAATATCTCAAAAAATTAATTTAAAAAGTTATGAATCCTGCTGCTGTCAATATTCAGCAAATACTAACGTTTCATTTGAGTATTTTATAGGAATTTTATAATTAATTTGGTGCAATAGCTTTAGCCTCCTTTATACCCCATTTCTACAAATCACTCTTTCCATCATTTATTTTCTAAAAGCGCAGATCATTTTCATTCATGTTTTTAAATATTCATCATCAATTTGGTTCAGTTCAGTTGCTCAGTCATGTCGGACACTTTGTGACCCCATGAAGCACAGCACACCAGGCCTCCCTGACCATCACCAACTCCCAGAGTCCACCCAAACCCATGTCCACTGAGTCAGTGATGCCATCCAACCATCTCATCCTCTGTCGTCCCCTTCTCCTCCTGCCCTCAATCTTTCCCAGCATCAGGGTCTTTTCAAAGGAGTCATCTCTTTGCATCAGATGGCCAAAGTACTAGAGTTTCAGCTTCAACATCAGTCCTTCCAATGAACACCCAAGGCTGATCTCCTTTAGAATGGACAGGTTGGATCTCCTTGCAGTCCAAGGAACTCTCAAGAGTCTTCTCCAACACCATAGTTCAAAAGCATCAATTCTTCGGCAGTCAGTTTTCTTTATAGTCCAACTCTCACATCCATACATGACCACTGGAAAAACCATAGCCTTGACTAGATGGACCTTTGTTGGCAAAGTAATGTCTCTGCTTTTTAGTATGCTGTCTAGGAAGATCATGACATCTGATCCCATCACTTCATGGGAAAGAGATGGGGAAACAGTGGAAACAGTGTCAAACTTTATCATTGGGGGCTCCAAAATCACTGCAGATGGTGACTGCAGCCATGAAATTAAAAAACACTCCTTGGAAAAAAAGTTATGACCAATCTAGATAGCATATTAAAAAGCAGAGACATGACTTTGCCAACAAAGGTCCATCTTGTCAAGGCTATGGTTTTTCCAGAGGTCATGTATGGATGTGAGAGATGGGCTGTGAAGAAGGCTGAGCACTGAAGAATTGATTCTTTTGAACTGTGGTGTTGGAGAAGACTCTTGAGAGTCCCTTGGACTGCACGGAGATAAAACCAGGCCATTCTGAAGGAGATCAGCCCTGGGATTTCTTTGGAAGGAATGATGCTAAAGCTGAAACTCCAGTACTTTGGCCATGTCATGTGAAGAGTTGACTCATTGGAAAAGACTCTGATGCTGGGAGGGATTGGGGGCAGGAGGAGAAGGGGATGACAGAGGATGAGATGGTTGGATGGCATCTCTGACTCGATGGATGTGAGTCTGGGTGAACTCTGGGAGTTGGTGATGGACAGGGAGGCCTGGTGTACTGCAATTCATGGGATCTCAAAGAGTCGGACACGACTCAGTGACTGAACTGAACTGGACTGAACTAGGTTGGTCAAAACTTTCCTTCCAAAGAGTAAGTGTCTTTTAATTTCATGGCTTCAATCACCATCTGCAGTGATTTTGGAGCCCCCGAAATAAAGTCAGCCACTGTTTCCACTGTTTCCCCATCAATTTGCCATGAAGTGATGGGGCTGGATGCCATGATCTTCGTTTTCTGAATGTTGAGCTTTAAGCCAACTTTTTCACTCTCCTCTTTCACTTTCATCAAGAGGCTCTTTAATTCTTCTTCACTTTCTGCCCTAAGGGTGGTGTCATCTGCATATCTGAGGTTATTGATATTTCTCCTGGCAATCTTGATTCCAGCTTGTGCTTCTTCCACCCCAGAGTTTCTTATGATGTACTCTGCATATAAGTTAAATAAGCAGGGTGACAATATACATTCTTGACATACTCTTTTTCCTATTTGGAACAAGTCTCTTGTTCCATGTCCAGCTCTAATTCTTGCTTTCTGACCTGCATACAGATTTCTCAAGAGGCAGGTCAGGTGGTCTGGTATTCCCATCTCTTTCAGAATTTTGAACAGCTTATTGTGATCCACACAGTCAGTCTTTGGCATAGTCAATAAACCAGAAATAGAAGTTTTTCTGGAATTCTCTTCCTTTTTCAATGACCCAACAGATATTGGCAATCTCTGGTTCCTCTGCCTTTTCTAAAACCAGCTTGAATAATATCTGGAAGTTCACAATTCCTGTGTTGCTGTAAGCTTGGCTTGGAGAATTTTGAGCATTTCTTTACTAGGGTGTGAGATGAGTGCATTTGTGTGATAGTTTGAGTATTCTTTGGCATTGCCTTTCTTTGGGATTGGATTGAAAACTGACCTTTTCCAGTCCTGTGCCCATTGCTGAGTTTTCCATTGCTGACATATTGTGTGCAGCACTTTCACAACATCATCTTTTATGATTTGAAATAGCTCAACTGGAATTCCATCACCTCCACTAGCTTTGATCATAGTGATGCTTCCTCTGGCCCACTTGACTTAACATTCCAGGATGTCTGGCTCTAGGTGAGCGATCACACTATCATGATTATCTGGGTCATGAAAATCTTTTTTGTACAGTTCTTCTGTGTATTCCTGCCACCTCTTCTTAATATCTTCTGCTTCTATTAGGTCCATATCATTTCTGTCCTTTATTGAGCCCATCTTTGCATGACACGTTTCCTTGGTATCTCTCTATTTTTTTTTTTTTTTTGAAGAGATCTCTAGTCTTTCCCATTCTATTGTTTTCCTCTATTTCTTTGCATTGATCACTATGGAAGGCTTTCTTATCTCTCCTTACTATTCTTTGGAACTCTGCACTCAGATGCTTATATCTTTCCATTTCTCCTTTGCTTTTCGCTTCTCTTCTTTTCACAGCTATTTTTAAGGCCTCCTCAGTCAGTCAATTTGCTGTTTTACATTTCTTTTCCTTGGTGTTTTCTTAATCCCTGTCACCTGTACAATGTCACGAACCTCCAACCATAGTTCACAGGCACTCTGTCTATCAAATCTAGTCCCTTAAATCAATTTCTCACTTCCACTGTATAATCATAAGGAATTTGCTGTAGGTCATACCTGAATGGTCTAGTCATTTCCCCCACTTTCTTCAATTTAAGTCTGGACTTGGCAATAACGATTTCATGATCTGAGGCACAGTCAGCTCCCAGTCTTTTTTTTTTTTTTTTTTCTCTCTGTACAGAGCTTCTCCATCTTTGGCTGCAAAGAATATAATCAATCTGATTTCAGTGTTGGACATCTGGTGATGTCCATATGTAGAGTCTTCTCTTGTGTTGTTGGAAGACGGTGTTTGCTATAACCAGTGTGTTCTCTTGACAAAACTCTATTAGCTTTTGCCCTGCTTTATTCTGTACTCCAAGGCCAAATTTCCCTGTTACTCCAGGTGTTTCTTGACTTCCTACTTTTGCATTCCAGTCCTCTATAATGAAAAAGACATCTTTTTTTGCGTGGTGTTAGTTCTAAAATGTCTTGTAGGTCTTCAAAGAAGAGTTCAACTTCACCTTCTTCAGTGTTACTGGTCTGGCAGACACTTGGATTACCGTGATATTGAATGGCTTGCCTTGGAAATGAACAGAGATCATTCTGTCATTTTTGAGATTGCTTCCAAGTACTGCAGGTGTTATTAGGCATTCATATTTCT
The DNA here is from genome assembly GCF_029407905.1 of Bubalus kerabau. Classification (NCBI taxonomy): domain Eukaryota; kingdom Metazoa; phylum Chordata; class Mammalia; order Artiodactyla; family Bovidae; genus Bubalus; species Bubalus kerabau. The sequence continues at coordinate 1,337,949 of NC_073635.1, read as the reverse complement.
ACCAGTCTGAATCTATAGTCAATGTCATTGTTATTTTCTCTGTGAGTAGTGAAATTAAACTTCTTATGATACGTTTTTTGATTATTTTGGCTTCCTCTTTTGAGAATTACCTTAATATGTATTGTTCCTTTTACTAACTAGGTGGTTTTTGGTTTGCATGTTATTTATAGGAGTTATTTATGCTCTCTGTTAGTTCTGGTTATCCTTTAATTCTTATATTATCTATTAATTCCACCAATAATATTGATTATATCAGTAAAGTTAGAATTATATGCATCCATTTGTGATTCACTTTGAATTCATTTTTACACATTGCATAAGTTTCTTCATTTTTATTTGGATCTTCAGTTGATGCTCCAGGCAAAGTGGGCTTTTCATTTCCCTAAACATCCATGCTCTTTCATTCCTGTCCTTGCTTATTTCATTGCCTGGACCTCTCTTTATTTTTGACTGTGCAAACAGTTAACCACTCCCTTCTCTGTGCTTTATTGTCATTGATATTACTTTTGTTACAGCACCTGTCATTCAAGGTGTGCTATGTTTCTGTATTTCCACTTACCTTACAAAGTGTATGAATGACTAGTGAGGGGACTGTGTCCCTCACTTTTTTTAGTACTTTCTCCAACTTACCTGCTCTCACTTAACCCACCATTCAATGCAGCAGTTTTCAATGGCAGTATCATAACTTTCAGGTAAATGTGCTTGCTAAGTAACTTCAGGCATATCCTACTCTTTCTGACCCTATGGACTGTATCCCACCAGGCTCCTATGTCCATGGGATTTTCCAGGCAAGAATACTGGAGTGGATTCTCACACCATCCTCCAGGGGATCTTCCTGGCCCAGGGGTCAAACAAGCATCTCGTGTAGCTCCTGCACTGGAGGCAAATTATTTACTGCTGAACCACTGAGGAAGCCTTAGGTGAAGGTAGCCGAGCGCAATAGAAATCATTTTGGGAACGTGTCACTTCAAAGGAACTTTTAGCCTAAAGTCAGAAATTCTGATTTAAATGGTAGTGATCTGTGTGGTTATCACAATCCACCTCTTCTCTATCAAGAAATCAATCAAAACTCTTAATTAATTTAAGGAAAAATTAACTAGAAGGAAAATTAAGAAATCCTGCTTCATTTGTAATATTGCTGTAAAAATAATCTATTATTCTAATTACTTCAGGAATAAGCAACACAAATTATCATTTGACTATCAATAAAGATTTTACTGTTACATATAGGAAGGATATACAACAAAATCCTATGGTATAGTTGTTGCTGTTGTTTAGTCATCCAGTCATGTCTGACTCTTTGCAACCCTAAGGTCTGTAATATGCCAGGCCTCGCAGTTCCTCACCATCTACTGAAGTTTGCCCAAGCTCATGTCCATTGCATCAGTGATGCCATCCAGCCATTTCATCCTCTGATGCCCTCTTCTCCTTCTGTCTTTAATCTTTCCCATTATCAAGGGCTTTTCCAATGAGTTATCTATTCACATCAAGTGACCAAAATACTGGAACTTCAGCTTAAGCATCAGTCCTTGCAATGCGTATTCAGGATCTATTTCCTTTAAGATTTACTGGTTTAATCTCCTTGCTGCCCAAATGATTTTCAGGCGTCTTCAGCACCACAATTCAAAGGCATTAATTCTTTTGTGCCCTGCCTTCTTTATGGTTCATCTCTCACAATGGTATATGACCAATGGGAAGACTATAGCCTTGACTATATGGACCTTTGTTGGCAGAGTAATGTCTCCACTTTTCAACACACTATCTAAGTTTGTAATAAGTTTCCTGTCAAGAAGTAACCATCTTCTGAGTTCATGGCTGCAGTCACCATTTGCAGTGATTTTGGAGTCCAAGAAGGGTATATGTGCCACTACTTCTACCTTCTCCCCCTCTTTTTGCCATGAAGTAATGGAGCCAGAAGCCATGATCTTAGTTTTTCATATTTTTTGATATTTAGTTTTAAGCTAGCTCTTTCACTTTTCTCCTTCACCTTCATCAAGAATCCCTTTTAGTTCCTCCTCTTTTCCTGCCATTACAGTGGCATTATCCACATATCTGAGGTTGTTGATGTTTCTACTGTCTATCTTTATTCCCACTTATAATTCATCCAGCCTGGCATTTCTCATAATGTGCTCAGCATATAGGTTAATCAAGCAGAGTGACAGCAGACATCCCTGTTATACTCCTTTTTCAATCTTGAATCAATCAGTTTTTCCATACAGGTTTCTAAAAGATGCTTCTTGACCCACATACAGGTTTCTCAGGAAACAGGTAAGATGGTCTGGTATTCCCATCTGTTCAAGAGCTTTCCACAGTTTGTTATGATCCACACAAAGGCTTTATTGTAGTCAATGAAATAGAGGTATATGTTTTTTCTGCAATTCTTTAGCTTTCTCTGTGATCCAGAGAATGTTGACAATTTGCTCTCTGGTTCCTCTGCTTTTTCTAAACACAGCTTGGACATCTGGAAGTTCTTGGTTCACATAACACTGAAGCCCAGCATGCAGGATTTTAAGTATGAGCTTAATAGCATAGGAGATAAGTGAAATTATCTGATGACTAGAACATTCTTTAGTATTACCTTTCTTGGGAATTGGGGTGATGATTGACCTTTTCCAGTCCTGTGACCACTGCTGAGTCTTCCAGATTTGCTGACATAGTGAATACAACACCTTGATGGCATCATCCCTTAGAGTTCTTAGTAACTCTACCAGAATTCTATTGCATCCACTAGCTTTATAAACAGCAGAGTTTCCTAAGACCCACTTGACTTAACACTCCGGAATGTCTGGTTCTGGGTGGCTGACAACTCCATCATAGTAATCTGGCTCATTAAGATCTTTTTTGTACAGTTCTTCCATGTATTTTTTCCATGTATTACATCTCTTTCTGATCTCTTTGGCATCTACTAGGTCACTATCATTTTTGTCCTTTATTGTGCCCAGCTTTTGGTGAAATATTTCCTTGATATTTCCATTTTTTTCTGAAGAGATGTCTATAGTCTTTCCTCTTTTGCTGTTTTCTTCTAGTTTTATGCACTGTTTATTGAAGAAAGCCTTCTTGTCTCTCCTTGCTATTCTTTGAAACTCTGAATTTAGTCGGATGTGCCTTTCCCTTTCCCCCTTGCTTTTTGCTGCTTTTCTTTCTTCAGCTATTTGTAAAGCCTCCTCAGATAACCGCTTTGCCATTTTGCTTTTCATTTTCTCTGGGATGGTTTTGTTCACTGCCTCCTGTACAATAGTATGGGTCTCTGTCAATAGTTCTTCTGGTGCCCTGTTTACTAGATCTAATCCCTTGAATCTATTTGTTTCCTCCACTGCATATTCATAGAGGATTTGATTCCAGTCGTATCTTGCTGGCTTAGTGGTTTTCACTGTTTTCGTTAGTTTAAGCCTGAATTTTGCTGTGAGAAGCTGATGATCTGAGCCACAGTCAGCTTCAGGTCTTATTTTTGCTGACTATAAACAAACTTTCCATCTTTGACTAGAAATAATGTAATCAATTTGATTTCAGTAATGACCATTTGGTGATGTCCATGTGTAAAGTCGTCTCTTGCATTATTGAAAAATGATGTTAGCTGTAATCAGTGCATTCTCTTGGAAGAATTCAGTCAGCCTTTCCCTGCTTCATTTTGTTCTCCAAGGTCAAAACCAAAGTTGCTCAGTCGTATCTGACTCTTTGCAACCCCATGGCCTATAAAGTCCATGGAATTCTCCAAACCAGAATATAAGAGTGGGTAGCCTTTCCCTTCTCCAAGGGATCTTCCGAACCCAGGAATCGAACCCAGGTCTCCTGCACTGAAGGCAGATTCCTTGCCAACTGAAATATCAGGGAAGTCCCTCCAAGGCCAAACTTGCCTGTTACTCCAGGTATCTATTAATTTCCTACTTTTGCATTCCAATCTCCAATGATGAATAGAACATCATTTTTTTTTTGGTGTTAGTTCTAGGAGGTCTTCTAGGTCTTCATCAGATTAGATTAGTCGCTCAGTTGTGTCCAACTCTGTGACCCCATGAATCGCAGCACGCCAGGCCTCCCTGTCCATCACCAACTTCCAGAGTTCACTGAGACTCACATCCATCGAGTCAGCAATGCCATCCAGCCATCTCATCCTCTGTTGTCCCCTTCTCCTCCTGCCCCCAATCCTTCCCAGAATCAGTCTTTTCCAATGAGTCAACTCTTTGCATGAGGTGGCCAAAGTACTGGAGTTTCAGCTTTAGCATCTTCATAGAACTGATCAACTTCAACTTCTTTGCATTGGTGGTAGGAACATAAACTTACCTTCCTGTGATGTTGAAAGGCTTGCCTTGGAAACAAACTGAGATTATTTTGTTATTTTTGAGTGTGTACCCAAGTACTGCGTTTCAGACTCTTCTGTTGATTTTCAGGGCTAACCATTTCTTCTATGGGATTCTTGCCCACAGTAGCAGATACAGTGGTCACCTGTATTAAATTCACCCATTCCCATCCATTTTAGTTCACTGATTTCTAAGATGTCAATGTTTATTCTTACTATCCCCACTTGACCTCGTCCAATTTACCTTGATTCATGGACCTAACATTCCAGGTATCTATGCAGTACTGTTCTTTGCAGCATTAGATTTTGCTTTCATCGTCAGACACATCCACAACTGAGCATTGTTTCTGCTTTGGCCCAGTTGCTTCATTATTTCTGGAGCTTTTAGTAATTGTTCTCTGCTCTTCCCCAGCAGCATATTGGACACCGTCTGACCTGGGGGACTCATCTTTCAGTGTCATATCTGTTTGTCCTTTTATACAGTTCATGAGGTTCTCACAGCACTTATACTAGGGTAGTTTGCCATTCCCTCCTCCAATGGATTAAGTTTTGTCAAATCTTCACTATGACCCATTCATCTTGGGTGGTCCTACAAGGCATAGGCCATAGCTTCATTGAGGTACACAAGCCCCTTTGCCATGACAAGGTAGTGATCCATGAAGGGTAATGCATAGGAGAGGAAACTATATTCCATATCCTGTGATGAACTATAATTAAAATAATATGAAAACATATATACTTATGACTGAGTTACTTTGCTGTGCAGCAGAAATTAAATACATTGTAAGTCACCTATACTTCAATAACATTTTTTGAAAAGACTACAGCTTGTGGTAAACCTATAATCTTTCATTATAAAATATAAATTTGAACAATATTCAGTATGGTGTTTCCTTAACATGTGAACTCAGACCCCATTTTTATGAGGATAAAAATAGAAGATGAAGTAAAGAAGTGCTTTAATAATCACCAAGTGAGCAAAATATTGTATTACAAATACTAGAGAGGTACATAATAGTAACCATTGAAGGTATTTTTATAATTCCCAATGAAAAAGAGTGCTGCAACAAGAGTGTCAATTAAATGCATTTTAATTTTCTTTTATAAAATACCAAACAGATTATAGGATTAAAACAAGGTAGAAGGTAGCAGTATCACAACATTTTTCTTTTTCTACAGTACCTAATTATTAGTTAACTTATTTTAAGCATACTCTTTAGAGTTTTCAATCTAATATGGTTTGATTGAACTTGATATTTGATTTTGAAGGCAGCTTCTATAAATCAAGTAGTTGAATGGATATCTGATACTGAGAGTAGATAGCTTAAGCTACTATATATTCAGATATTTATGCATTATTTTTGATCGATTTAGAAAAATTAAATATATTTATTTTTGTACTGATGGGAATGCTTGAAAATAAAATACAAATAATTAATCTCAGGGAGGAAAAATATGTCAGAGATGGAAAAAAAATGATGATATAAAGTAACAAGACAATGTACAAATATGTTGGATATGTTACATTATAGAAACTGGCAAGAAGTGGTAAAACTCCTGTCTTACATAAATTGATTATAAAATACTACAACTCATAGACATATTAAAGACATTTTAAAATGTGGTTTATTCTCTTTTCTCTTCTTGTGTTAATATACTAAATGGTTTCTTTTTGTCTCCAATATCTTAATCATTTTCAATTCAAGAGACATCCTTCATACATTTTTCAGGGAGGTGGAGTCTATGAGTCTGTTTTCCCCAGGGTAGGAGAGTCAGTCACCCTGTCTCCTCAAATGAGTCATACGTTAATGGTGCAAATAATTGTGTGTGCTGGGATCAACTCAAAGATGTGGGGCTATAAAGTCTTAACAATAACAAAATTATTAAGGGATTGCAGCTATACTTAAGAGGATCAACTAGCAGTCAGTGTGGGGCTCCTCTCTGCAAACATCTACCAATGATCTGAGATTTTACTCAGTAGCATGTTAACAAGTTTTCCTGTCACATTTTTGTGGACATCAGTAGAAGATGCAAGACTTCTGCATCAGAGAAACAGGACAGTTTGTTGCCCAGAGCAACAGGCAGCTTACTGTTCACAGCTATAGAAGTCAAAGTATTAGTATTTTTGCACTAATTTCTTGAGTGCCAGTTCTGACAGGGCTAAGGGAAGAGTGCTGGTTAATATATGCACATTTAGTGAGACGCGTGGAAGGAAGAGGGCTTTGGACTCTGAATTTTTATGGGCACTAAGCATATCCCTGATAGTTCAGTTGACCAATACAATATTGTAAAGTAATTAGCCTCCAATTAAAATAAATGTTTTTATTAAAAAAAAAAAAAAAGAATCTGTCTGCAATGCAGGAGACCCAGGTTCCATTCCTGTGTCAAGGAAGATCTGCTGGAGAAGGGATAGTCTACCCACTTCAGTATGCTTGGGCTTCCCTTGTGCCTCAGCTGGTAAAGAATCTGACTGCAATGTGGGAGACCTGGGTTCGATTCCTGGGTTGGGAAGATTTCCTGGAGAAAGGAAAGGCTGCTCACTCCAGTATTCTGGCCTGGAGAATTCCATGGACTTTATAGTCCATGGGGTCACAAAGGGTTGGACACGACTGAGCGACTTTCATTTTTACTTCACTTTCAAGCATATCTGCTGTTTGCTCCATAAGGAAGGACTATTCAACTCTGTCTCTTAAGGTGGTTCACTGTATAAGCATTCTTGAATAAAGGTTAGTCAGTGCCTTGCCCACAGATTTACTGAAATTTGATAAACCTGTAGAAAGTTTCTTATCTCCCAGAACTCATGGACCTTGAGTCATTCCATGTTACAAGATCCATGCCTCAGAATTTTGTAGTATTAGGATATAACAAAAAAGAAAAATTTAATCTGGAATGTTCTTATGATTTTGTATTAATGCTACCATTTTTTCAGTAGAAAATAGTTATATTGTAACATAAATATATATTAAATAAATGCATGTATGTTATAAATATATATGTTGTAACATAAAAATATAAAATGTATTCCATCTACAGGCCTGTCATCAAGATGAAAAATTATTTGTGATATGTTTAGAGTATAAAATTTTATACCTCTCAACAAAGATTTTCACATACACAATTTTTAGTCGTTCTATGGCTATTCTGCTGTGGCTCAGATGGTAAAAAATCCTCCTGCAATGCAGGAGACCTGGGTTTGATCCCTGGATCGGGAAGGTCCCCTGGATAAGGGAATGACAAGCCACTCCAGTATTCTTGCCTGAGAAATCTCGTGGACAGACGAGCCTGGTGGGCTACAGCCCCAGATCGCAAAGAGTCAGACAAGCTGCTTCTGCTTAGTCGCTTCAGTCGTGTCTGACTCTTAGCGACCCCATGGACTGCAGCGCACCAAGCTCCCCCATCCCTGGGATTCTCCAGGCAAGAACACTGGAGTGGCTTGCCATTTCCTTCTCCAATGCATGAAAGTGAAAAGGGAAAGTGAAGTCGCTCAGTCATGTCCGACTCCTAGCGACCCCATGGACTGCAGCCTACCAGGCAAGAGTACTGGAGTGCTGTGCCATTGCCTTCTCCGGAGTCAGACAACACGAAGCGACTAACACCTTTGCTTGTTTATGGTTATTAAAACTTAAAGATAGTGACAATTAAGGGCAAATATAACTTCAGTTTCAAAGACTAATCACTGATTAACTTATATCCTATGTTTTATTAAGATGTTTTTAATATTTGGAGTATGAAAATGTTCACTGGTGTTTAATGCTAGGTTTATCACAAACAAATATATTTGTTGAAAATTATCTCCATATTCACTCAACATTCTGTTTTACAATATATACATTTATTTTTAAAAGTATATCATGTTGATGTATGGCAAAACCAATACAGTATTGTAAAGTAATTAGCCTCTAATTAAAATAAATAAATTTAAATTTTAAAAAAATAAAAAAGAAAAGAAAAGTATATACATAATTATTTATTAAATTCTCCCCCCCATGATGCCATATCTAGACTATTTCCCCCCTATTTTCATGAATGATAACAACAATGGCATCAGTAGCAGATACACAAGTGAGTTTGAAAATAAATAACCTAATCTTTTCTCTAATGTGATCAGGTCGGGCTGCCAACCTTCATCATGCAACATAACAGTTCTTCTGATAGTTGACTGTAATCAATCATTTGTGCTTGCCTGGTTCAGCAGGGCTGAATTGCTCTGAGCCTTTCTCTCAAAGAGCACTAAATTGTCTGGTAATGTTTGTCATACTCTATAGGACTTTTGAGGAAATCTCATGAAATTGTGAATAAAATAGAGCAACAACCCATGTGAAGCCTAACTTAAATGTATGTTTAAAACTATGCAGTAACCCACAATAAACACAGTGAGTTGAGCATTAGAAATTTAGAATGAACGCCCTAGGCATCGAAGTTAAAAAAGAAAGTCTAATGGCATTTTACATGCTATTATGACCATCTGAAGATATTAAGAAGAGATGGCAAGATTACACGGAACTGTACAAAAAAGATGTTCACGACCCAGACAATCACGATGGTGTGATCACTGACCTAGAGCCAGACATCCCGGAATGTGAAGTCAAGTGGGCCTTTGCCGGCGAGAGACATTCCACTCGTGACAAAGGTCATGAGGAAGGAGGCTTGGCATACACAAAGGCGGGATCTAGCCTCGGGAGTCCCCCCGGATATTCTTGAGCATCTACCCCCCAAAAAACCAGAGTCTGCCTACTTTATTGCTTTGTGCTCTCACTTCTGACTTTACTGGGGGCTGTCCCCTACCACCATCTCGCTCTCTCTGACAAAGAGTTAACTTACAGCTCCAATTAATAAAGTTCCTGGGCAATTAGGAGTGTTTAAATCCAGACCCCTCAGATGGCTCTCTAACTCGCCTGACAAGTTTACCCGGACACCTACAGCTATGCATACGATTGTTTACAGTCTCCCAGCCTTGAGAGGCACAGGAAGCTTAAGATATTCAAATAGCTTAGAGCCTCTCAGAGAGTTAGAAACTGTCAGAATAAAACTAGTAAAAGATTTCATTAATGAGCCAATGTTTGTTGCCAAGTTTCCACATCCCCTGAATTGTATCCTTGAATGTGTATTAATTAATATAGTTGCTATGTAGAAAAAATAAGTAGTGGCCTTGGTGTTAGTAACTTTAGACCCTTAAGGTAATAAATTCTTTCCTTTGTAAACCCATTACACATCCGCCCTATAGGGATGTAATTTTATCTTCGGAAGATGGCGCCAAACCTTAAAATAATTATTCTTAGAGAAAATAAGTCTTTGTTGACAAGTCCTTGTCAAAGAGTCATAAAATGTTAATAGACCTTCTGGCCAGAAGATGATGTAAATCACCTAAACCATTTGTATATGATAAATTTGCAGGAAAGAAACCCTGGTTTTTGATAAGCATCAAAGACTGCTGACTTTGCATCCCCTATTATCCTCTATGTGTAACTTAGGGTATAAAAGCCCCTGTTGAAAATAAAGCTATGGGCCTCGCTCACCAATGCTTGGTCTCCCCATGTCATTCTTCCCCTTAACTTCCAGGTGAGTCTCCATCTGGAGCGTGGATATCCTCTGCGACCATTTATTTGCCTGGGCTTCTAAGACCCACTCGAGAAGGTGTCTAAGGTGGGGCACCTTCCGCTATTTGAGAGGGCGCCTCCGTGGTCAGAGCTAACCTGGTGTCATGGGTTATATTGATGTTCTGCGTAAACCACCCCACTCAGCTTCTTTTCTCCACTGAATTTTCCTACTGAGCTATCCTCATTCTATTACTCTTTATATCTCTAATTAACATTTGAATAGGTCACCTAAGCCATCTCTCCTTCGAATACCCTGGATCAGCCGGGGCTGGACCTCGGCAGGCCTTAGAAAGCATCATTAGGAACAAAGCTAGTAGAGGTGATGGAATTCCAGTTGAGCTATTTCAAATCCTGAAAGATGATGCTGTGAAAGTGCTACACTCAATATGCCAGCAAATTTGGAAAACTCAGCAGTGGCCACAGGACTGGAAAAGGTCAGTTTTCATTCCAATCCCAAAGAAAGGCAATGTCAAAAAATGTTCAAACTACTGCACAATTGCACTCATCTCACACGCTAGTAAAGTAATGCTCAAAATTCTCCAAGCCAGGCTTCAGCAATATGTGAACCGTGAACTTCCTGATGTTCAAGCTGGTTTTAGAAAAGGCAGAGGAACCAGAGATCAAATTGCCAACATCTGCTGGATCATGGAAAAAGCAAGAGAGTTCCAGAAAAACATCTATTTCTGCTTTATTGACTATGCCAAAGCCTTTGACTGTGTGGATCACAAAAAACTGTGGAACATTCTGAAAGAGATGGGAATACCAGACCACCTGATCTGCCTCTTGAGAAATTTATATGCAGATCAGGAAGTAACAGAACTGGACATGGAACAACAGACTGGTTCCAAATAAGAAAAGGAGTACATCAAGGCTGTATATTGTCACCCTGCTTATTTAACTTATATGCAGAGTACATCATGAGAAACGCTGGACTGGAAGAAACACAAACTGGAATCAAGTTTGCCGGGAGAAATATCAATAACCTCAGATATGCAGATGACACCACCCTTATGGCAGAAAGTGAAGAGGAACTAAAAAGCCTCATAATGTAAGTGAAAGTGGAGAGTGAAAAAGTTAGCTTAAAGCTCAACATTCAGAAAATGAAGATCATGGCATCTGGTCCCATCACTTCTTTTGAAATAGATGGGGAAACAGTGGAAACAGTGTCAGAATTTATTTTGGGGGGCTCCATAATCACTGCAGATGGTGACTGTAGCCATGAAATTAAAAGACGCTTACTCCTTGGAAGGAAAGTTATGACCAACCTAGATAGCATATTCAAAAGCAGAGACATTACTTTGCCAACAAAGTTCGTCTAGTCAAGGCTATGGTTTTTCCTGTGGTCATGTATGGATGTGAGAGTTGGACTGTGAAGAAGGCTGAGCACCAAAAAATTGATGCTTTTGAACTGTGGTGTTGGAGAAGACTCTTCAGAGCCCCTTGGACTGCAAGGAGATGCAACCTGTCCATTCTGAAGGAGATCAGCCCTGGGATTTCTTTGGAAGAAATGATGCTAAAGCTGAAACTCCAGTACTTTGGACACCTCATGCGAAGATTTGACTCCTCAGAAAAGACTCTGATGCTGGGAGGGATTGGGGGCAGGAGGAGAAGGGTACAACAGAGGATGAGATGGCTGGATGGCATCTCTGACTCGATGGACGTAAGTCTGTGTGAACTCTGGGAGTTGGTGATGGACAGGGAGGTCTGGCGTGCTGCAGTTCATGGGGTCACAAAGAGTCGGACACAACTGAGTGACTGAACTGAACTGAACTGATGACCATCTGTTGTTGGTCTTATTAAACTTATAATAAAATCATAATAAAAATATTTTCTACTACCTAAATTTAAAGCAAACATAGAAATATTGAATTAAATATGCCATTTTATTTATCTTTAATTACCTGGAGAAAATATTTTTAGAAAACTATAGATTTGAAAGCCAAACTATAAAGACTTGAAGGGGCTTTATGAAATCAGTGGTGGTATCAGAATTTGGTCATAGTTCAGTTTAGTTCAGTTGCTCAGTTATGTCCGAATCTTTGCGACCCCATGAACTGCAGCACGTCAGACCTCCCTGTCCATCACCAACTCCCAGAGTCCACCCAAACCCATGTCCATTGAGTCGGCGATGCCATCTAACCATCTCATCCTCTGTGGCCCCCTGCTCCTCTTGCCTTCAATCTTTCCCAGCATCAGGGTCTTTTCAAATGAATCAGCTCTTCCCATCAGGTGGCTAAAGTATTGGAGTTTCTGCTTCAATATCAGCCCTTCCAATGAACACCCAGGACTGATCTCCTTTAGTTGGAGATCCAACTGGTTGGATCTCCTTGCAGCCCAAGGGACTCTCAAGAGTCTTCTCCAACACCATAGCTCAAAAGCATCAATTCTTTGGTGCTCAACTTTCTTTCTAGTCCAACTCACACATCCATACATGACTACTGGAAAAACCATAGCTTTGAGTAGATGGACCTTTGTTGGCAAAGTAATGTCTCTGCTTTTTAATATGCTGTCTAGGTTGGTCATAATTTTCTTTCCAAGCAGTAAGTGTCTTTTAATTTCATGGCTGCAGTCACCATCTGTAGTGATTTTGGTGCCCCCCCAAATAAAGTCTGACACTGTTTCCCCATCAATTTGCCATGAAGTGATGGGACTGGATGCCATGATCTTCGTTTCTGAATGTTGAACTTTAAGCCAAATTTTTCACTCTCCTCTTTTACTTTCATCAAAAAGGCTCTTTAGCTCTTTCTTCACTTTCTGCCATAAGGGTGGTGTAATCTGCATATCTGAAGTTATTGATATTTCTCCCAGCAATCTTGATTCCAGCTTGTGCTTCCTCCAGCCCAGCACTGGGTCATAACCAGTTCAAAAAAAGATTGTCAGAGCTAGAAGGTGAGTGCCTCTAAGAAAGCTCACATCAAGGCAGAAGTATATAAACATCATTAAATTCACCCGTAGGTGAGGTTTTAAATAACTTACTTGTCTGAAATACAATTTGTGCCTGCTAGTATCACTATACAGAGAAGGCAATGGCACCCCACTCCAGTACTCTTGCTTGGAAAATCCCATGGATGGAAGAGCCTAGTAGGCTGCAGTCCATATGGTCCCAAAGAGTCGGACACGACTGAGTGACTTCACTTTCACTTTTCACTTTCATGCATTGGAGAAGGAAATGGCAACCCACTCCAGTGTTCTTGCCTGGAGAATCCCAGGGACGGGGGAGCGTGTTGGGCTGCTGTCTATGGGGTCGCACAGAGTCAGACACGACTGAAGTGACTTAGCAGCAGCAGCAGTATCATTATATAAATGGTCTAATCAGAACCTAGTGATGTCTTTGTTGTGCCAGTAAAATTATGGATTCATTACGTGTCTAGATGTGGTGATACATTTTAAGGTATACATTCATCACAGCTTTCTAGTATGTAGTACAATATTATTAAATTAATCCCCAGAACTTATTATAACTAGAATTTTGTAATCATTTTAATACTTCCCCCCATTCCCACTACCAATCACCAATCAATCTACTCTGTAGAATGCACCAGGGAAACCATATGGTCCTGCAATTTTTGCTGTTGTTGGAAAGTTTTTAATTACTGATTTACTCTTCACATATTACTTGTCTGTTCAGATTTTCTATTCTTTCGTGATTCACTCTTGGTCTGTTGTATGTTTCCAGAAAGTTGTGCATTTTTTTCTAAGATGCTCAATTTGTTAATATACAATTGTTCATAGTAGTAGGTTTTGGTCCTTTTTATTTCTGTGATCTTTATTTTAATGTCTTCTTTTTCACCTATAATTTTATTTGAGTCCTCTTGTTTTCTTGATTAGTCTAAAGTTTTGTCAATTTTGTTATCTTTCAAAGACTCAACTCTTAGTTTTTAATTATTTTTCATTGCTTTCCTATTCTTTACCAAGTGTTTTGATTGATACTTCACCATTATAATATTAGAGAATCTGACTTTTATACTTTGATAGTTACTTTTATGGATGTTTTGCACATTTGTATGTTTCTATAATATTTACTAGAATCATTTAGTTTCAGCTTCCATTTCATTTATCATTTCTTTTAAGATATATCTAGTTATGAAAATGTGAATTTTTGTCTGTGAAAATCTATGCTTCCTTAATTTTTTTAAAGATAGCTTTGACAGCATAGCATTCTTTGGAAACAGATTTTTCTTTCATTGTCATGAGTACCTCATTCCAATCTCTCTTGTCCTGCCAAGCTTCTTCTGTGAAATTTGCTTATAATCTCACAGGGACTCTCTTGTATTTGATGAGTTACTTTCATCTTGCTACTTTCAAAACTCTCTGTTTGTCTTTGTTTACAACTTAATTTTAATATATCTTACTCTAAATATTTTTGGCTCAAATTATTTTATTTTTCTGAGCTTTGTGAATTTGGATGTGCATTTTCCTCCACAACTTTTTGGAAGCTTTTTGTCATTACTGTTTAATAGATTTTCTGTTTCTTTCTTTCCTTTTCTCTAGGAGTTTCATAATGCATGCATTATTTCCTTCAGTCCTATACCATGCATTCTGTAGGCTTTCAGGTCTAGGATTTCTGTTTGTGGGGGGTTTTGTTTTGTTGTTGTTGTTTTGTTTTTGATTGGGTCTATTTATTGAATTTCTCATTTGGTTCTTGCAATGTTTTCCTAATTTCATTTAGCTGTCTCTGTTCTTGCAGTTTGCTGAGATTGCTTAAGAGGATTATTGTGAATTCTGTGTCAGACATTTCACAGATCCTCATGCCTTCAGGGTCACTTGTTAGGAGTTTATTAGTGTTTTTTGGCAACGTATTTTTTTGTTTTACTTGATTCTTTATAATCTCTGTATCTTTGTGTTGGTACCTGTGCTATTGAGTAAGTCGTCTAGACATCACAGATCTTCTTCTTCGGGGAAAGACTTTTACCTGTCATTTCAGCTTGGGATACTAGATGTTAGCTGGTAGTATCCATGGGCAAGTAAAGCTTACTTTTGGAGTCCTAGTTGGTCAAGGCCACTTCCCATGCTCTGAGATGAAGGAAAGTGTCACTGGCTGGGCTCTGTGGTTGGGTGAGCCTGCTGGCTATGTTGCATATTCTAACAGGGCAAGTCTCTGGTTTCACAGTCAGATGGGGCTACAAGCTAAGCTGTTAATTACTTCTGGTTAGGTGGGGTCATAGACTGTTGGTGTTCCCTGGAAAGGTGGTACCAGTGGTCTGCAATTGGACAGAGCCACAGTCTGTGCTCTGCAATTATTCCTGGTTGTTGGGACCTCAGGCTGTGCTCAAATGGATGGTGCCACTGGCTGAATTCCATGTACAGGAAAGACATGGGCTGTGCTTCATGGTCAAGAGAGGTCCTTATGTTGTACTCTGCAATCAGTCAGGGCATCAGGCTGTGCCTAATTTGGACAAAGCTGTAGGCTGACATTTCCAGTCAAGTAAGTCATTGGCTCTGCCTCAATGTTGGTCGTTGGACTTGTTGCTCAAAGTTGCTGGCCAGACTGTCTTATTAAGTGGGGCTTTTCTAGCTGTGCCCCACAGTTGGCTGAATCTGGAGACCTGTGGCTCTCAGGTGGTCTGTGTCACTGGTTGGGCTTTCCTGTTGGGTAGAGCCTCAGGCTAGACTCCACAAGTGGACAGGGTCACAGTTGGGCTCCTTGCCTGGATAAGACTTCAGGCTGTGTTCAGGAATTAGGCAGGACCATAGGTGAGCTGTGCTGCTGGATAAGGTTGTAGGCTGGGCTTTGTGGTTGGGTGCTGCTGTAGGCTGGGCCCAAGGCTACTTGGGGTCATTGTTCAGACTACTTGGTACATATGTCTAGAGGTTATGTGCTCAACAGTTGGGCAGAGCTACTGGCTTAACTCCCTCCCTAGACAGGCCATAGGGATGTTCTCTGCAGCTGCTGGTCATCTATGGCCCAGTTTCCATCTGCAGTGGAACTGGAGCCTATGCTTAGCAATTGGGTGACACTGCTAATTTGCCCCCCTGCTTGAGTAAGGCCACAGAGTAGTCTCCATGACCAGTATGGCCTGTTGACTAGGAAATCAGATCAGACAGAACTACCAACCAATCTTTTTGGCTTTATAGGTCCACTGGATCAGCTCTGAAGATGGGCAGAGCCACAGCTGGAATCTCTGTGAGGGTGACACTGCAAGCAGGAATGAGATTCACTGAAATATGAGTTCTGGTTGCTGTAAACTCTGTCCTTCTCCACTCCCCCAGTATTTTCTGTTTCTCCCAATGATCCCTGGGAAGTAAGACCTGTGTGGACCTCTTGGGAAATGTTCTCCTATGCTGAAGAAGTAGATATCCACCTTGGGTTCTCTTTTTTCCCATTGGTGAAGCTGTAGGTCTCATGGGCCTGCTTGGTACAGCACCATACCATTCTGGGGGAGATGTGATGAGATCATTGAAGAAATTTTCCTCTTGCACTTCTATTGAGGTCCTTCTCAGTCTTTGTGGTTAAGGGCAGTGCTTCAGACTTATCCTCAGGTTCTGAGATTTTCACAGTGATGTCTTATCTGTGGTTGTTGCTAGTTGGTTTTGTGAGTAGAACTGAAGTCAGGAATAACCTATGTCACCATCTTGATAATGTCACTCCTCCACTGATTATTTTCTAAACTTGAGGCCATAGAATGATTTAAAGAACATAGCTAGAACTATGGTTCCTAAGTTTAGGCGAACAAAGCTTTTTTTAAGATGCTATATTGATTTTCAAAGATTATTAGATTTTTAGGACCAGTAATTATATCCTTTTTCCCTGCTTACCAGTACATCTCTATACCAAATTTTCTTCTAAGGTCAGTTTCATTTATTTTCTCCTTTGAACCTCAAATTCTGACTGATATCTGTTATTTTTCAGGATCAAAATGATCGTATGCATTTTGCTGTACTATAACCTTAAGGGATGTCTGTGAAGAAACAAATTAAAATTTTCTGCTCATCACACCCCCAGGGTAAAATGAATTGCTTTAGTGGATTCTCTGTAAAGGGAAGGCAACAGAGACAATTTATTTGTATTCACTTTAATCTCTTCTGGCTGTTGACACTGGAACTGGCTAATGGCAAACTATTAAGAACTATTAAATTCTCATTAGTGATGCCCCTGGATCAGAGCCATGTGGTACAGGACATCACTTAATAGCAAATGTTAAAGTATATTTATAAAAAGAAGAGAAACGCATATCTGCATTATTCACCAGAAAAAAAAAAACAAAAACAAAAACAAAAACAGAAGAGTAGAACTGAATTGGTTATCAAAACCAGGTCAGAGGCTAATTATGATTTCAGTTCCATGTAACTTTACCTTCCCACTTCTTGACTTACTAATTGTTTCTGGCAATGTCATGGCTGGAAGAATAAAATGATTTCAGAAATGTGAGCAGCTCAGAATCATTATTAACCTCAGGCTGTCTACACAATTAATAATTCAATGTAATTTTATCTATACTACTTTTCAGAATGCCTTGTTACAAGATAGGGTAATATTAATTTGATTTCCAGGGGCAATCTCTAAACAATAATACAACTCATATATCAATTAATTTGTTCTTAGTTTTGAGGTCTCTATTCTTGCTGCAATGTGGCATGCCAATTATTAATGATTTAAATTTGAAAGAATTCTTATGTATTATTGACATATTAAGGTGCAGTAAAACAAGCACAGCAACACAATTGGCATGTGATGGCATTAAAAATATCTATAAAATATGTGTAAAAAGCAAATCTAAATTTTATTAGCTCTCCTTTCTTAAGTACTCACCTAGAAGCCATTCATTGGACTGTTTTAAGCAAATTAAATATATTACTTTTGGAAATTGAAATTTGTTTTTATGTTTGCTTTAGATTTTTCATTATTTTCTCCAAATTTAGAATATTCTGTCTATATGATTTGTGAGGAAAAAATAATTAACATGCAACTTTGAAGAGCAAAAAGAAATGATACTGAAAGGCAGAACTTAAAACTAGGAACAAGGCAAATTCCAGAATTTAAATTTGTACAAAACAGTGCTTTATGGAAAAACTGAAATTTAGGTAACTTAATGTCTTATTTAGAGTTTGTGTTACTGTGTGACCATGTGCAGATCATAGTGCCTGGCTTTATTAATTTCCTTGTCTGTAATGTACAGTTAATAAATTCTACTTATTTAAATCATTGAATTATAGTGAAAATGTAAAAGCCATGTATAATATTATATTGCAAAGATTCCAACTTTGTTGTTAATGGTGAATTAAAATGCCATTAACACTGGAGGGGCTTCCCAGGTAGCCCAGTGGTAATGAATCCACCTGACAGTGCAGGAAACACAAGAGACACACCCTTCCCTGGGTCAGGAAGATACCCTGGACTAGGAAATGGCAACCCACTCCAATATTCTTACCTAGAAAATTCCATGGACAGAGGAGCCTAGCAGGCCATAGCCCATGGGGTAGCAAAGAGTTGGGTACAGCTCAGTGATTGAGCACACACATGCAAACACACAACAGTGTGAGAATGATTCACTGTCAGATTTTCTGTTTTTTCTTCCGCAAAATGTTGTGAGAGTTAAGTATGTAAAGCAACTGGCAAGCAGCTAAATTCTTACTATACAAGATTTTGTAAGAAGATTGATAACCTATATAAGTACCTTTTCCCATTAAAATTGAGACAAGGACAATGTTATGCAAATGACAATGATATACAGGTTTGTATGAAATAATAATTTTGATTTGTATGTTCAATCAAACTGTTAAGACAAATTAAAGTCCATGATGAAAGATTATTTTTGTCATTTAGCAATTTGTCAGTTTTCATTTTTAGTAATAAATTTCATACAATAAGTATCTGTTGTACACTGAAAATTCATTATAATTTTTTTTCACAGAAAGTTTTAGTATTCCCAAGTAAAAACTTATTTCCTGTCATATAGAGCAAAAATATTAATAACAATATTGGATTTCTGTTACTTATAAAAATTTGTTTGATACTTCCAAATAGATCTTTTGAATGTCTTTGAATCCTGAGTATTAAGCCCTCTAACCCAGCCTGGTTTTGAAGCTGAATCAAGAAGTGAATGGAGTTTGGAAAGATAGTGATTATTTAGCAACCTGACAATTAAAAAGGGGATGGAATATTTTCTTTAAAGATAAAAGAGAGATCTCTAGCAGCAGGGAGGCAGCGTAAAAAGTGAAGGCTCACACACAAAGTTCATTGAAGGTTGAAGGTTAACTGAGAATGTCTGCCCATATGGTTTACTACTATATACACATGATGCTAGATGTGGTGGAGATAAAATGCATGACATTCTTCATATAACTGTCTATGTTATAAGTCATAGAATCTCATATTTGGAGGAGACATTATTGCTTATTTGCTTTAACTTGTGTGCAATTTCACATCTCATAGACACAATTTACAAAGTTTTCCTTGAATGAAATGAGGATTTCCATATCCATATTTATTTAGATTTGTCTGATTTATATCTTATTTTCACTTAAATAAAAGTATAAGTGACTTAGACTACACATCTGTCAGTTCAATTTAAATTGGCAGATTACAAGGGCAGGAGGCTTGTAGGCAGCCTGGTAGCTGACTGCTTAGCAAGAGCAAAATGAATGGTTGTCAACCTTGATTCTGCTCATAACAAAACAAACAAACAAATGTGTAAATAGAACAATAATAGTAAAAACAAGACAGATTCTGTAGCAACATATTTCTCTTTGGCTTATGTACACTTAACTACCACACAATTGCACTCAACTCACATGCTAGCAAAGTAATGCTCAAAATTCTCCAAGCCAGGCTTCAGCTAGCTTCAGTTCAGCTGGCTTCAGTTCAGCTTCATGAACTTCCTGATGTTCAAGCGGATTTTAGAAAAGGCAGAGGAACCAGAGATCAAATTGCCAACATCCGCTGGACCATGGAAAGAGCAAGAGAGTTCCAGAAAAACATCTATTTCTGCTTTATTGACTATGCCAAAGCCTTTGACTGTGTGGATCACAATAAACTGTGGAAAATTCAGGAAGAGATGGGAATACCAGACCACCTGACCTGCCTCTTGAGAAATTTGTATGAAGGTCAGAAAGCAACAGTTAGAACTGGACATGGAACAACAGACTGGTTCCAAATAGGAAAAGGAGTACGTCAAGGCTGTATATTGTCACCCTGTTTATTTAACTTATATGCACAGGACATCATGAGAAACGCTGGACTGAAAGAAACACAAGCTGGAATCAAGATTGTCGGGAGAAATATCAATAACCTCAGATATGCAGATGACACCACCCTTATGGCAGAAAGTGAAGAGGAACTAAAAAGCCTCTTGATGAAATTGAAAGTGGAGAGTGAAAAAGTTGGCTGAAAGCTCAACGTTCAGAAAACGAAGATCATGGCATCCGGTCCCATCACTTCTTGGGAAATAGATGGGGAAACAGTGGAAACAGTGTCAGACTTTATTTTCTGGGCTCCAAAATCACTGCAGGTGGTGACTGCAGCCATGAAATTAAGACGCTTACTCCTTGGAAGGAAAGTTATGACCAAACTAGATAGCATATTCAAAAGCAGAGACATTACTTTGCCAACAAAGTCTGTCTAGTCAAGGCTATGATTTTTCCTGTGGTCATGTATGGGTGTGAGAGTTGGACTGTGAAGAAGGCTGAGCACCAAAAAATTGATGCTTTTGAACTGTAGTGTTGGAGAAGACTCTTGAGAGTCCCTTGGACTGCAAGGAGATGCAACCTGTCCATTCTGAAGGAGATCAGCCCTGGGATTTCTTTGGAAGGAATGATGCTAAAGCTGAAACTCCAGTACTTTGGCCACCTCATGCAAAGAGTTGACTCATTGGAAAAGACTGATCCTGGGAGGGATTGGGGGCAGGAGGAGAAGGGTACAACAGAGGATGAGATGGCTGGATGGCATCACTTACTCGATGGACATGAGTCTCAGTGAACTCCGGGAGTTGGTGATGGACAGGGAGGCCTGGCGTGCTGCGATTCATGGGGTCGCAAAGAGTCGGACATGACTGAGCGACTGATTTGATCTAAATATTTAATCTAAATATTTGATCTAAATTATTTGATCTAAATATTTGCTTTTGGGAAACAACAGCAACAACAACTCTCTAGAACACACAGGATATTTATGGTGACCAGATCTAGAAGAACAGAAAACATTTGTCTCAAAAGAAACAAATTATGAAATTTCTACCTGGAAATTTTTATCCAAAACTGGAAGTGACAACTGACAGATTTTATTCTATTATTTGCTACAATGAAAAAGAATACATTTTGTCTGCTGGCATATACTTTGCCAAAGGAACAATGCTACTGCTGCTGCTAAGTCACTTCAGTCATGTCTGACTCTGTGCCACCCCATAGACGGCAGCCCACCAGGCTCCCCCGTCCCTGGGATTCTCCAGGCAAGAATACTGGAGTGGATTGCCATTTCCTTCTCCAATGCATGAAAGCGAAAAGTGAAAGTGAAGTCGCTCAGTTGTATCTTCCAAAAGAATTATTGTTTATTATTATTAATTTAATAATTTAAAAGTTGCTTTGTATGCATTTAAACATTACAAAAAGCAACACAATACATTTGAAATTACAAATTTATTTGCTTTGATAGGATATAATAAAATCACTTTTCTCATATTGAGGTAGGTATGGGGTATTATTCTGCTTTATCACGAGTTAACTTGTATTTTGTGCTGACTGAAACAACCAATTTATGGACTATCAAACATACATTGTAGATCTGATTTAATCATTAAGGAAAATGATGTGTTGGCCAGAAGTAAAGAAATGTGCATGCTAAAAATAAAGATTAAACCCCTCTTTCCTGAGGCACTGATGCTAATACTCCTTTGACATGTCTTCCTCCCAAGTGCCAAGGCCATACTGACTCACTCTGTACATGCTGGTCCACTTTTTTCTGAAACCTTGAATGCATATTTCCCTGATTTGTTTAATGCTCTTTGTTCTAAGACACAAGGCTGTGCTGAAAATCATGCCCTTCTGAAGCAGATCCATTCTCAGTTGGATAAAGCAGATAATCCATCTGCCTTATCCTTCTCAGCACTTCTTCAAACACTAAACCTATGCCTGGGTTGGTTAATAGGGAACTGAGTACCCATTCTGTGTTAGTTTTCATTCTAATGATAATACAAGATTTGTCTATTCAAACATGACCTATCTAGGCTTACTTAAGGCCCTCTGCTCTCTAAAAATAAGGGAAGGATAGGGCCTTTTTCTTATTGGTCATTCCCTAGCCACTTTCAGTGATATAAATTTGCCAGGAGATTGTAGCATACAAGGAGATTTCCTCGAGTTTACAAGTGAGATTGTTAGCATGTGATGACAAAGAAACTGGCAATTCATTTTCTGAGTTAATAGAGATTGTATGTGAATTTGTTACTCATTAAATTTTAAAAATAGATATTTCACATTAAAATTGACTTAAATTTTAAGCAAGAGAAAAAATATCTTAGATGAGTTTTTAGGAGCTACAGACTACTTCATTGCTGTAATAATATCATAGTTGTATTTAATTAATTTTGCATGGTCAGCCATTTCTTTTAACCCTGGATATGCCAGAAAGTACAAACAAAATTGATGGATATAAATGAAGACTTTTTAAATATTTCAAGCTGTAGTGTTTATTGTAAGTGAAATTGTTACCAAATAGATTCAGTTGACATTTTAACTGAAATTTTGTATTATATGTGTATCAACAATAGGACATATATATATCCCAAGGGAAAAATGTAGCTGCTGATTTTAGATGAATTAACATCTCGTTGACAACTATACTGAACTGGCAAATTGGATTTATGACACAAAACAGAAGTCTATTAAGTATATCAGTTATAGTTTTGCTATTGTTTGATTGCTTTCCCCAAAACCGGTCATCCCTAAAATGCTTTTTCATCAAGGTTCTGTTTAATATTTACACAAATTTTATATTTAATACATGTGTGTATGTGGGATATATGAATGCATGGGGACATATCCATACATAAATATATATTATCTATCTATCTATCTAATGCAACCACCAGAGAAATAGCTTTATCATCTTTAGTAGTCTTGGACTGTTGATTTCAACAATAAAGAGCACAGGTGTTATAGTTTTTCCTGTGTGATCACTTATGAGGTGAAGTGTCTGCATGTGTAATCACTGTGGTTCAGCAATTTTGTTTAGTTTTATTCATGAAAAGTAAAAGAAAGTCACTCAGCTGTCTCTGACTCTTTGTGACCCCATGGACTGTAGTCTGCCAGGCTGCTCTGTCCAAGCACCTCTCCAGGCAAGAATTCTAGAATGAGTTGCCATTCCCTTCTCCAGGGTATCTTTCTGAACCAGGGATCCAACCCAGGTCTCCTACATAACAGGAAGATTCTTTACTAACTAAGCCAAGTTTTATTAATAGTAGCCACAATTGATTGATCACATACAACTCCATGATTATTAACTCTTTAGACTACCCTGAAATCTTTCTGTCTGGGATAACCTGATACTCAAGTATCTCTTCTACTTTATGTAGCAATATATTCTCAACCAAATCAAAATTGGTAATTTTTCAAAGTAGGAACAAAGATTAATCTTGAGGGAACAATAGGTTTTTCTTGTAAACCAATCTAAAATACTTGAAATACAAAATATGTATGTATAGTTTAAAAATTATGTTTTATCTATTGTTGCAAAACAACCATGGATGATCCTGAAATACAATAGTTTAAGAACATCTTGTTGTTTTTCTGTAATAAGTTTTTGACTAAATAAGCTCAGATGGTTCTTTCCTGGGATGTCATATGTGATTGTAGTCAGATAGCCATTAGGACTGGAGCTATCTGGAAACTCAACTGGATCAGATATCCAAGATAGCTCACTCACATGGATGACCATTGATGTTAGTTATCAACTAAGAGCTCAGCTGTGGATGCTGACAGTTTTCTACAAACATAATCCCTCCATATTCCTTAGGCTATTTAGGCATTGAATTTTAAGACTGAGTAACTCAATAGGCAGTAAATGGAGACTGCGAGTCTCTTCAGACTTGGAAATAGAAATTTTATTCATGATTTCCACCATTATCTATTGGTAAAGCAGATAGAGAACCTGCTCACATTCAGGGTGAGGCAATATTATCATCACTTCTCCACAGCAGACATTGAAAACCTTGTGGCCAATTTCACGTACATGCTTAAGTATGAAAATGAGGAAAGGGGCTATCAATTTTTCCCGGTTTCACTCCTTTAACCTGATCAAACAACTTATTTTGGCAACTTAATTTGTGCAACTTGAAAATTTTTTTTTCACAAAAGAAATAATTTTTTATAAGACACTTCAGTTCAGTCGCTCAGTCAGGTCCGACTCTTTGCAATCCCATGGAATGCAGCACAACAGGCTTCCCTGTCCGTCACCAACTCCCTGAGTCCACCCAAACCCATGTCCATTGAGTCACTGATGCCATCCAACCATCTCATCCTCTGTCATCCCCTTCTCCTCCTGCCTTCAATTCTTCCCAGCATCAGGGTCTTTTCTAGTGAGTCAGTTCTTCTAATCAGGTGGCTAAATTATTAGAGTTTCAGCTTCAGCATGAGTCCTTCCAATGAATATTCAGGACTGATTTCCTTTAGGATGGACTGGTTGGATCTCCTTGCAGGTCAAGGGAATCTCAAGAGTGTTCTCCAACACTACAGTTCAAAAGCATCAATTCTTCGGTGCTCAGCTATCTTCACAGTCCACCTCTCACATCCATACATGACCACTGGAAAAACCATAGCCTTGATTAGATGGACCTTTGTTGGCAAAGTAATATCTTGACTTTTCAATATGCTATTTAGGTTAGTCATAACTTTCCTTCCAAGGAGTAAGCGTCTTTTAATTTCATGGTTGCAATCACCATCTGCAGTGATTTTGGAGCTCCAAAAAATAAAGTTTGACACTGTTTCCCCATCTATTTCCCATGAAGTGATGGGACCACATACCATGATCTTAGTTTTCTGAATGTTGAGTTTTTTTTTTTTTTTTCTTTAAGTGGAGGTTAATTACTTTACAATATTGTATTGGTTTTGCCATACCTCAACATGAATCCGCCACAGGTATAGACGTGTTCCCCATCCCGAAGCCCTCTCCCTCCACCTTCCCCGTACCATCGTTCTGGGTGGTCCCAGTGCACCAATGTTGAGTTTTAAGCCAACATTTTCACTCTCCTCTTTCACTTTCATCAAGAGGCTTTTTAGTTCCTCTTCACTTTCTGCCATAAGGGTGGTATCATCTGTATAGCTGAGGTTCTTGATATTTCTCCTGGCAAACTTGATTCCAGCTTGTGCTTCTTCCAGCCCAGCATTTCTCATGATGTACTCTGCATAGAAGTTAAATAAGCAGGGTGACAATATACAGCCTTGATGTACCCTTTTCTTATTTGGAACGACTCTGTTGTTCCATGCCAGTTCTAACTGTTGCTTCCTGACCTGGATATACATTTCTTAAAAGGCAGGTCAGGTGGTCTGGTATTCCCATCTCTTTCAGAATTTTCCAGAGTTTACTGTGATCCACACAGTCAAGGCTTTGGCATAGTCAATAAAGCAGAAACAGATGTTTTTCTGGAACTCTCTTGCTTTTTCCATGATCCAGTGGATGTTGGCAATTTTATTTCTGGTTCCTTTGTCTTTTCTATAGCCAGCTTGAACATCTGGAAGTTCACGGTTCACATACTGCTGAAGCCTGGCTTGGAGAATTTTGAGCATTACTTTACTAGCATGTGAGATAAGTGTAATTGTGTGGTAGTTTGAGCATTCTTTGGCATTGCCTTTCTTTGGGATTGGAATGAAAATTGACCTTTTCCAGTCCTGTGCCCACTTCTGAGTTTTCCAAATTTGCTGGCATATTGAGTGCAGCACTTTCACAGCATCATCTTTCAGGATTTGAAAAAGCTCAACTGGAATTCCATCACCTCTACTAGCTTTGTTTGTAGTGATGCTTTCTAAAGCCCACTTAACTTCACGTTCCAGGATGTCTGGCTCTAGGTCAGTGATCACACCATCGTGATTATCTCTGTCGTGAAGATCTTTTTTGTATAGTTCTTCTGTGTATTCTTGATACCTCTTCTTAATATCTTCTGCTTCAGTTAGGTCCATACCATTTCTGTCCTTTATCGAGCCCATCTTTGCATGAAATGTTCTCTTGGTATCTCTAATTTTCTTGAAGAGAGTTCTAGTCTTTCCCATTCTGTTGTTTTCCTCTATTTCTTTGCATTGACCGCTGAGGAAGGGTTTCTTATCTCTTCTTGCTATTGTTTGGAACTCTGCATTCAGATGCTTATATCTTTTCCTTTCTCCTTTGCTTTTCACTTCTCTTCTTTTCACAGCTATTTGTAAGGCCTCCTCTGACAGCCATTTTGCTTTTCTGCATTTCTTTTCCATGGCATGGTCTTGATCCCTGTCTCCTGTACAGTGTCACGAACCTCCATCCATAGTTCATCAGGCACTCTGTCTATCAGATCTAGTCCGTTAAATCTATTTCTCACTCCCACTGTATAATCATAAGGGATTTGATTTAGGTCATACCTGAATGGTCTAATGTTTTCCCCCACTTTCTTCAATTTAAGTCTGAATTTGGCATTAAGGAGCTCATGATCTGAGCCAAAGTCAGCCCCTGGTCTTGTTTTTGCTGACTGTATAGAGCTTCTCCATCTTTGGCGGCAAATAATATACTCAATCTGATTTCAGTTTTGATTATCTGGTGATGTCCATGTGTAGTCTTCTCTTGTATTGTTGGAAGAGGGTGTTTACTATGACCAGTGTGTTCTCTTGGCAAAATTCTATTAGCCTTTGCCCTGCTTCATTCCATACTCCAATTTGCCAGTCACTCCAGGTGTTTCTTGACTTCCTACTTTTGCATTCCAGTCCCCTATAATGAAAAGGATATCTTTTTTGGGTGTTAGTTATTAAAGGTCTTGTAGATCTTCATAGAACCGTTCAACTTCAGCTTCTTCAGTGTTACTGGTTGGGACATAGGATTGGATCACCGTGACATTCAATGGTTTGCCTTGGAAATGAACAGAGATCATTCTGTCATTTTTGAGATTGCATCCAAGTACTGCATTTTGGACTCCTTTGTTGACCATAATGGCTGCTCCATTTCTTCTAAGGCATTCCTGCCCGTAGTAGTAGATACAATGGTCATCTGAGTTTTAATTATAAATCTAAAATCTAAATCTAATCATCATTTTGTGTTGTAAATTAAACTGCAAAAGATTTTGAGATGTTTCAATCATGTTAGTGTAAATATATTGCTTTAGGACTTTCTGGTAGGTATTTATAGATTAATAATTTATAAAGAACTTTCAAACTAAGAACTCTGGTGTTATTTAATTATTTTGCCTCTTTGGTTTTATGACAAAAAGCCAAAGCGACTTTTTTTTTTTTTTTGACACAGTTTAATATTCTTTTTCAGTAAAAATGAAAATTTTCAGTTGTTCTTCTAAATTTAAAAGTTATCATGTGAAATATTCATAGATTAGTAGTTCTGTGGGGTAATGGTTTGAGAGTGAGCCAAGATTAAAATCAGGGATGTCACTATTGGTCCATTGGTTGAGAACCCATCTTCCAATGAAGGAGACATGGGTTTGATTCCTGGTCAGGAAACTAAGATCCCATATGTTGTAAAGCAACTAAGCCTACACACTGCAACTACTGAGCCTGTGCACCACAATGAAAGATTTTGCATCCTGCAAGGAACATCCTATGTGCAGCAACTAACATTCAATGCAGCCAAAATATAAAATAAATAAATATTTTTAAAAGAGCAAAATCAAATTAAAAACACTAATATTTCAGATGACTTCTGAGAATCAGCACTTTTTTCCCCTCTCATTTTGACATTTGTTTATTATTGTCTTCTAATTACATTTCTTTCTGACCACTATCATTTTACTCCCTTAAATGCCCATCTTATTCATTGATGCAATAGTTGAAACATATCATTATGATATAAATGCTTGCATAATGAATATTATGATAGATTATTTTACCACAAAAAGTTGGTAATAAATTATTGAAATATTATTTTACATTTTCCCAAAGATGATAATTTACAGAGGTATGATGATTTATCTTTTCATTTTTTAAATTGAATTATAATTAACTTACAATATTTAATACATTATGAAATGATTAGCACAAAATATCTAATTACCATCTTTTGACATACAAAGTGATTATAATACTATTGAGTATATTTCATATGTTTTATATTGCATCCCATGATTCCTTCATTTTGTAACTGGAAGTTTGTACTTAATCTCCCTCAATACTCATTCATTCCTGATCATTTTTCCACTCTGGCAACCAACAGTTGTTTTTGTTTTCTCAGTATCCATGTCTCTGTTTCTATTTTGTTGTGTTTGTTCTTTTTTTTTTTTTTTTTTTTTTAGGATTCCACATGTAAGTGAAAGGCAGTGTTTTTCTCTCTTTCTGACTTATTTCCTTTAGCATAAAACCCTGTAAGTCCATCCACATTGTCACAAATGGCAATATTTCACTGTTTTTAATGGCTGGTCACATTTGAAATGTATCACATTTTCATCTCTTTGTCTGCCAATAAGCAATTAGGTTGCTTCCATATCTTGGCTATTGAAAATAGTGATTCAATGAACATAGGAGTGCATATATCTTTTCATATTCTTGATTTTGTTTTTTTCCCAGATAAAAACCTGAGTGGAATTGCCGAGTTCTTAATTTTTAATTTTGTGGGGGGAAATCTTCAAACTGTTTTCTATAGTGCCTGCCTCAATAGGGCACAAGGTTTCCCTTTCTTCATATCCTCACCCAAACTTTTTATTTTTAAATGTTTCAGAATTTATTTACTTTTAATTGAAGGATAATTGTTTTACATTATCACATTGGTTTCTACCAAACATCACCATGAAACAGCCATAGGTTTACCCATGTCCCCTCCCACTTAAATATCCCTCCCACCTCCCTCCCCATCCTACCCCTCTAAGTTGTTACCAAGCCCTGCTTTGAGTTCTCTGAGTCATAGAGCAAATTACCATTGACTATCTATTTTAAACATGGTAATGCATATTTCAATGTTATTCTTTTCATACTTCCCACCCACACATTCTTCCTTGCCTTCAGCCATGTCAATCAGTTTGTTCTCAATGTCTGTGTCCCCACTGCTGCTCTGCAAATAAGTTCATCAGTACCATCTTTCTAGATTCCATATATATGTGTTAGCATGTGATAATTGATTTTTTCTTTCTGACTTACTTCACTCTGTATAATAGGCTCTAGGTTTATCTACCTCATTATGACTGACTCAAATGTGTCCCTTTTAAAGGATGAGAATTATTCCATTGTATATATGTACCACAGCTTCTTTATCTGTTATTCTGTGGATGGACATCAAGGTTGCTTCCATGTCCTAGCTATTATAAATAGAGCTGCAATGAATATTGGATTGTGCTGTGCTGTGCTTAGTCATTCACTCATGCCCGACTCTTTGCAACTTTATGGACTGTAGCCCACCAGGCCCCTCTGTCCATGGAGATTCTCCAAGCAAGAATACTGGAGTGGGTTGCCATGACCTCCTCCATGGGTTACACGTGAATTTTTCAATTTTTATTTTCTCAAAGTATATTCCTAGTAGTTTGACTGCTGGGTCTTGTGGTGGTTTTATTCCTAGTTTTTTAAGGAATCTCCATACTGTTCTCCATAGTGGCTGTATAATTTGCATTCCCATAAACAGTGCAAGAAGATTCCCTTTTCTCCACACCCTCTGCAGCATTTATTGTTTGTAGATTTTTTGATGATGGCCATTCTGACCAGTGTAATGTGATATCTCATTGTAGTTTTGATTTGCATTTCTCTAATAATGAGCCACAGAGTCAGACACGACTGAGCGACTGAACTGAACTGAACTGAATAATAAGCCATGCTGAGCATCTTTTTGTGTATTAATTAGCCATCTGTGTGTCTTCTCTGGAGAAATGTCGTTTAGGTCTTTTGCCCATTTTTTGATTGGGCTGTTTGTTTTTTGGTATGACTTTATGAGCTGCATTTTTATTTGCTTGTATATTTTTGAAATTAATTCTTTGTCAGTTGTTTCAGATGCTATTATTTTTCCCCATTCTGAGGGTTGTCTTTTTACCTTGTTTAGAGTTTCCTTTGCTATGGAAAATCTTTTAAGTTTAATTAGGTCACATTTATTTATTTTTGTTTTTCTTTCCATTACATTAGGAGGTGGGTCATAGAGGATCTTGCTCTGATTTATGTCATAGAGTGTTCTGCCTATATTTTCCCCTAGGAACTTTATAGTTTTGGGTCTTACATTTAGGTCTTTAACCCATTTTGAGTTTATCTCTGAGTATGGTGTTAGGAAGTGTTCTTAATATCATTCTTATACACAAAGCTGTCCAGTTTTCCCAGCACCACATATTGAAGAGACTGTATTTGCCCCATTGTATATACTTGCCTCATTTAACAAAAATAAGCTATCCAGAGGTGCATGGGTTTATCTCTGAACTTTCTATCTTGTTCCATTGGTCTATATTTATGTTTTTGTGCCAGTACCATACAGTCCTCGTGATTTAGTCTTTGTAGTATAGTCTGAAGTCAGGAAGGTTGATCCCTCTAGCTCCCTTTCTCAAGATTTATTTGGTGATTTGGAGTATTTTGTGTTTCTGTATGAATTGTGAGTTTTTTTGTTCTAGTTCTGTGAAAAATGCCATTGTAATTTGATAGTTTGCATTGAAACATAGTAATCTGATCTTAGGGGCAATGTTTTCAATTTTTCACCATTGAGAATAATGCTTGCTGTGGATTTATCATATATGGCCTTTATTATATTGAGGTAATATAATATTCCTGTGCCATGGTGTCATGGGCTCCCTGAATGGCCTCATTTTTCAAAGCACTTTGCTCTGTCTTCCGGGGACAAGTTCCCTGTTTCAGAATGGACCCATCGTTGAACTCCTGATTATTGGCTGTTGCATGAATGAGTCTGATGTTTCCACAGGAGTTGCCAATGGTCTGCTTCATGAAGCATGCCTTGGGACTGACTTCGTGTCCCTTCAGCTCTCCAGTCTGTTTTCCCTGAAGCTCTCCTGCTGTTCTGTGAGTGGAAAGAGCAGTGCCAGGCACAGACCGGCATGGTTTTCAGCCCAGAGACTCCTCTTCCTATCCCAGAACGTCCTCAGAGTGCCACTGGCCATCCCCAGCCAGACCAGCACTTTGTTCAGCATCTCGGGGTTAATCGCTATTGGTCTGAGCTGCTTCTTTGGGAACATGGAGAGGAATACACCCCAGAGAAGTGAAAAACTGCCTCTGGGGAGATTTTGATCAGTTTCAATTTCAGTGCTTGTAATTGGATTGCTCATAATTTTTATTTCTTCCTGGTTCAGTCTGGGAAGATTGAACTTTTCTAAGAATCTTCCAAGTTGCCATTTTATTGGCATACTGTTGTTCATATAGTCTCCTATGATCTTTTGTATTCTTGCATTGTATATTGAAACCTCTCTTGTTTCATTTCTAATTTCATGGATTTGTAGCCTTCCCCCCCACCCCCTTGATAAGGCTGACTAATGGTTTGTCAATTTTATCTCCTCTGATTTAAACCAGATTTTAGTTGTATTAATCATTACTTTTTTTTTTTTTTTTCATTTCTTTTTCATTTATTTCTGCTCTGATGTTTATGATTTCCTTCCTTCTACTAATTTTTTCTTCTTCTTTTTCCAGTTGTTTTAGGTGTAAAGTTTAGTTGTCTATTCAATGTCTTTCTGGTTTCTTGAGATAGTATTGTATTGCTATAATCTTCCCTCATAGAACTGCTTTTGCTGCATTCCATAGGTTTTGAGTTGTCTTGTTTCATTGTCATATGTTTCTAGGAATATTTTGATTTCCTTTTTGATGTCTTCAGTATCTTGTTTATTGTTTAGAAATTTATTGTTTAATCTCCAAGTGTTTCTTTTCTTTTCTTTTTTTCTTTTTTTTTACAGTTTTTGTTTTTTGTTTGTTTTTCCCCTGAAATTGATATCTAGTCTCATAGCATTGTGGTCAGAAAATACGTTTGATATGATTTCATTTTTTTTTAATTCCCTGAAGTTTGATTTGTTATGCAAAATATGGTTTATCCTGGAGAACATTCTATGTGAACTTTAGAAGAAAGTGTATTCTTTTGCATTTTCATGGAAAGTTCTGAAGATAACAATTAAGTCCATTTTTCCTAATGTTTCATGTAAGGTTTGAGTTTCCTTATTGATTTTTTGTTTTGTTGATCTGTCCATTAGATGTAAGTGGGTTGTTAAAGTCCCTACTATTATTGTTTTGCTGTCAATTTCTCATTTTATGTCTGTTAGTGTTTGCCTTAGGCATTGAGGTTCTCCTATGTTGGGTGCATAGATATTTACAATTGTTATGTCTTTTTATTGGATTTATCCTTTGATCATTATGTAGTGTCCTTATTTATCTCTTGTAATATTCTTTATTTTAAGATATATTTAGTCTGAAATAAGAATTGCCACTCCAGCTTTCTACTGATTTTCATTTGCATGGAATATCTTTTTCTATCCTTTAACTTTCAGTCTGAACATGTCTTTAGGCCTGAAGTGGGTCTCTTGTAGACAGCATATGTATGAGTCTTGCTTTTGTATCCATTCAGCCAGTCCATGTCTTTTGGTTGGAATATTTAATCTATTTACATTTAAAGTAATAATTGATACATATGTTCCTATTGGTATTTTCTTAATTTTTCTTCTTGTTTGTTTTTTGTTTGTTTTGGCAAGTCTTTCCACTGTTCAATTGAGAGAGTCATTTCCTAGGCAGGTTGATAAGAAGTCCAGGGGTCCCCAAGGAGAGAGGGGTCTAAAATTCTCAAGGAGGAAAAAAGGACAAACTTTTTTCCCACTCTACCTTTCTTAGGCTTATATAACAATAATGTATCCTGCTTGAGGACAGTCTCTGGAAAAAACCTTCTGGCTAATCCTGTTATCTTAAAATGTAAATCATGGGAGTACGTTTAATGAGGTCTTTACAATCTCCAGACATTTTTTTGATTCATTGTAATAACTAATCTCAGAAAACTAGCCAATCTGAGCACAAGGACCACAGCCTTGTATAACTCAATGAAACTAAGCCATGCCATGTGGGGCCACCCAAGACAGACGGGTCACGGTGGAGAGTTCTGACAGAATGTGGTCCACTGGAGAAAGGAATGGCAAACCAATTCAGTTTTCTTGCCT
Source organism: Bubalus kerabau (assembly GCF_029407905.1). Taxonomy (NCBI): domain Eukaryota; kingdom Metazoa; phylum Chordata; class Mammalia; order Artiodactyla; family Bovidae; genus Bubalus; species Bubalus kerabau. The sequence continues at coordinate 1,304,854 of NC_073635.1, read as the reverse complement.
TGAGAACCCTAAGAACAGTATGAAAAGAAAAAATGATAGGATACTGAAAAGGGAACTCCCCAGGTCGGTAGGTGCCGAATATGCTTCAATAGATCTGTGGAGAAATAACTCCAGAAAGAATGAAAGGATGGAGCCAAAGTAAAAACAATGCCCAGTTATGGATGTGACTGGTGATAGAAGAAAGGCCCAATGCTGTGAAGAGCAATAGTGCATAGGAACCTGGAATGTTAGGTCCATGAATCAAGACAAGTTGGAAGTGGTCAAACAAGAGATGGCAAGTGTGAATGTTAACATTCTAGGAATCAGCGAACTAAAATGGACTGGAATGGGTGAATTTAACTCAGATGACCATTATATCTACTAATGTGGGCAAGAAACCCTAGGATGAAAAGGAGGAGCCATCATGGTCAACAAAAGAGTCCGGAATGCTGTATTTGGATGCAATCTCAAAAATGACAGAATGATCTCTGTTCGTTTCCAAAGCAAACCATTCAAGATCATGGTGATCCAATCCTATGCCCCAACCAGTAACACTGAAGAAGCTGAACAGTTCTATGAAGACCTCCAAGACCTTTTAGAACTAACACCCCCCAAAAAGATGTCCTTTTCATTTTAGGGGACTGGAATGCAAAAGTAGGACGTCAAGAAACACCTGGAGTAATAGGCAAATTTGGCCTTGGGGTACGAAATGAAGTAGGGCAAAGGCTAATAGAGTTTTGCCAAGAGAACACACTGGTCATAGCAAACACCCTCTTCCAACAACACAAGAGAAGACTCTACACATGGATATCACCAGATGGTCGACACCGAAATCAGATTGAGTATATTCTTTGCAGCCAGAGATGGAGAAGCTCTATACAGTCAGCAAAAACAAGACTGGGAGAAGACTGTGGCTCAGATCATGAACTGCTTATTGCCATATTCAGACTTAAATTGAAGAAAGTAGGGAAAACCACTAGACCATTCAAATATGACCTACAGCAAATTCCTTATGATTATAGAGTGGAAGTGAGAAATAGATTTAAGGGACTAGATCTGATAGACAGAGTGCCTGATGAACTATGGATGAAAGATTCGTGACACTGTACAGGAGACAGGGATCAAGACCATCCCCATGGAAAAGAAATGCAAAAAAGCAAAACGGCTGTCAGAGGAGGCCTTACAAATAACTGAAAAGAAGAGAAGCGAAAAGCAAAGGAGAAAGGGAACATATAAGCATTTCAATGCAGAGTTTCAAAGAATAGCAAGGAGAGATAAGAAAGCTTTCCTCAGCGATCAATGCAAAGAAATAGAGGAAAACAACAGAATGGGAAAGACTAGAGATCTCATCAAGAAAAGTACAGATACCAAGAGAACATTTCATGAAAAGATGGGCTCAATAAAGGACAGAAATGGTATGGACCTAACAGAAGCAGATTATATTAAGAAGAGGTGGCAAGAATACACAGAAGAACTGTACAAAAAGATCTTCACGACACAGATAATCACGATGGTGTGATCACTGACCTAGAGCCAGACATCCTGAAATGTGAAGTCAAGTGGGCTGGAGGAAGCATCACCATGAATAAAGCTAGAGGATGTGATGGAAATCCAGTGGAGCTATTTCAAATCCTGAAAGATGATGCTGTGAAAGTGCTGCACTCAATATGCCAGCAAATTTGGAAAACTCAGAAGTGGGCACAGGACTGTAAAAGGTCAGTTTTCATTCCAATTCCAAAGAAAACCAATGCCAAAGAATCCTCAAATTACCTTACGATTGCACTCATCTCACACGCTAGTAAAGTAATGCTCAAAATTCTCCAAGCCAGGCTTCAGCAGTACGTGAGCCGTAAACTTCCAGATGTTCAAGCTGGTTTTAGAAAAGGCAGAGGAACAAGAGATCAAATTGCCAACATCTGCTGGATCATCAAAAAAGCAAGACAGATCCAAAAAAACATATATTTCTGCTTTATTGACTATGCCAAAGCCTTTAATCGTGTGATCGCAATAAACTGTGGAAAATTCTGAAAGAGAGGGGAATATTAGACCATCTGACTTGTCTCTTGAGAAACCTATATGCAGGTCAGGAAGCAACAGTTAGAACAGGACATAGAACAACAGACTGGTTCCAAATAGAAAAAGGAGTATGTCAAGGCTGTATATTGTCACCCTGCTTATTTAACTTCTATGCAGAGTACATCATGAGAAACGCTTGGCTGGAAGAAGCACAAGCTGAAATCAAGATTGCTAGGAGAAATATCAATAACCTCAGATATGCAGATGACACCACCCTTATGGCAGAAAATGAAGAGGAAGTAAAAAGCCTCTTGATGAAAAGGAAAGAGGAGAGTGAAAAAGTTGGCTTAAAGCTCAACATTCAGAAAACGAAGATCATGGCATCTTGTCCCATCTCTTCATGGGAAATAGATGGGGAAACAGTGTCATACTTTGTTTTGGGGGGGCTCCAAAATCACTGCAGATGGTGATTGCAGCCATGAAATTAAAAGACACTTACTCCTTGGAAGGAAAGTTTTGACCAACCTAGATAGTATGTTAAAAAGCAGAGACCTGACTTTGCCCACAAAGATACATCTAGTCAAGGCTATGGTTTTTCCAGTGGTCATGTATGGATGTGAGAGTTGGACTGTGTAGAAAAAGTTGAGCACCAAAGAATTGATGATTTTGAACTGTGGTGTTGGAGAAGAGTCTTGAGAATCCCTTGGACTGCAAGGAGATCTAACCAGTCCATCCTAAAGGAGATCAGCCCTGGGTGTTCACTGGAAGGACTGATGCTGAGGCTGAAACTCCAATACTTTGGCCACCTCATGTGAAGAGTTGACTCATTGGAAAAGACTCTGATGCTGGGAGGGATTGGGGGCAGGAGGAGAAGGGGACGACAGATGGCAGGATGGCATCACTGACTCCATGCACGAGAGTTTGGGTGAACTCCGGGAGTTGGTGATGGATAGGGAGGCCTTACATGCTGCGATTCATGGGGTCACAAAGAGTCGGACACGACTGAGTAGTGACCTGAACTGATAAAGCTGGTTAGTATTGCTGAACTCTTTAGCTTTTGCTTTTATGTATAATTATTTATCTCTTTTATATCTTAGTGATAATCTTGTAGAGTAGAATATTCTTGTTTAAGGGTATTGTCATTTTAGCTCTGGAATATACTACGCTATTCCTTTCCTGCAACAGTTCTATTGAAAAGTCAGTTGAGAGCCTCAGTCAGTTCAGCTCAGTCACTCAGTCATGTCCAAGTCTTTGTGACCCCATGAAATGTAGCATGCCACGCTTCCCTGTCCATCACCAACACCCTTAGCTTGCTCAAACTGATGTCCATTGAATCAGTGATGCCATCCAACCATCTCATCCTCTGTCCTCCCCTTCTCCTGCTTTCAATTTTTCCCAGCATCAGGATCTTTTCCAATGAGTCATTTCTTAGGATCAGGTGGCCAAAGTATTAGAGTTTCAGCTTCAGCATGTCTTTCCAATGAATATTCAGGACTGATTTCCTTTAGGATTGACTGGTTGGATCTCCTTGCAATCCAAGGGACTCTCAAGAGTCTTCTCCAACACTACAGTTCAAAAGTATCATTTCTTCAGTGCTCAGCTTTTTTATAGTCCAATTCAAAAACCATGGCTTTGACTAGATGGATCTTTGTTGGCAAAGTAATGTCTCTGCTTTTTAAAATGCTGTCTAGGTTGGTCGTAGCTTTTCTTCCAAGGAGCAAACATTTTTTTTAAATTTCATGGCTGCAGTCATCATCTGCAGTGATTTTGGAGACCCCAAATCACTGAACCATCGGTAGTGATTTTTGGATAGTCTCAGGATAGTTTGCTTGTAGATGACTAGTTGCTTTTATGGGAGAAGGAAATGGAAATCCACTCCACAGTGTTCTTGCCTGGAGAATCCCAGGGATGAAGGAGCCTGGTGGGCTGCCATCCATGGGGTAGCACAGGGTCAGACACAACTGAAACAACTTAGCAGTAGCAGTTGCTTTTATTTTGTTGCTTTTAATATTCAGTCTTTATCTTTAACTTTGCTGCTTTGTTAATTGTCTCAGTGTGGACCTCTTTGGGTCATTTCCTGCTTGGGACTCTGTGAATCTTGGCCCTGGATAGTTGCTTCTTTTTCCAATTTAGCGAATTGGAAAATTTTAGCTATTCTTTCTTCAAAAGAAGTCTCTATTCTTTTCTACCTTTCTGTTCCTTCTGGGACTCATATAATCTTACTTGCTTGATATTGTTCAGAGATCTGTTTGTAAATTCTCATTTTTTTCTTTTTTTTTCCATTTAGCTTGGATGACTTCCATTACTGTCTTCTAATTCTTAACCTATTCCTCTGTGTCATTTGTTCTTTTGATGATTACTTCTAGTGTATTTTTTTTTTTTCACTTATATTCTTCAGTTCTGTTTGGTTCATTTTTATAAAGCTTCTTATTGTGTTTAGCTATTCTTATCTTGATTTCATTAAACATCTTGATTAGTACCTTGAACCCTTTATTAGGTAGACTGCTTATCTCCACTTCACTTAGTTCTTATAAGGTTTTGTCTTGTTCTTTGTTTGAAATGTATTACTTTCTTGCTCTATTTTGTCTAATTTTCTGTGTTTATTTTTATGTATTAGGTAGGATTGTTACCTGTCTCAATCTTCAGAAGTGACTTTAAATAGGTGACAACCTATAGTACCCATCAGCACACTGTCACTAGAGCTATATGCTGTACAGGTGCACCCTATGTGGCCTGTTTGGGTCCTTTTGCTTTAATGGGTTAGACTAATGTGGTGTGCTAGGAGGAAGGGCTGGCCTCCAGATTTGTTGTCTGCCAGAACCTCTGTCTTGTGGTCGCTGCTGGCTTTCTAGTCAACAGAGCTGGATTCTGGGCCAGAAGACTATTAGGACCTAGGTGGCCCATTGCCAGCACACTGATGTGTGGTCCTGGGGCCTGTGGTTTCTGGGGTTGATGCTGGCCCACTGGTGGTCAATTAAGCCTCAACCACTAATAGGCTAGAGGGAGGAATCCAAAATGTTGCTTTCCAGTACCTGTGACCTCATGGTAGAATAAGCTCCCCAAAATGACTCATGTCTTCTGCCTTTCTGAGAAGTTTTCCTAGATCACCAAGTAGGTATGACTCAGACTTTTTAAAAGTCACTGCCTCTGTGCTGGGACATAGGACATGTGAGATTTTGTGCATACCTTTTAAGAGTGGAGTCTCTGTTTCCTATGACCCTCCAGATCTTCTGTATGCAGTTCCCACTAGACATCAAAGCCAGGCATTTTGAGGGCTCATCTTTCTGGTGCAGGAACCCTGAGCTAAGGAGCCCAATGTGGGATCTAGACACCTCTCTCCTTGAAAACATAGTTTCTAATGGTGATTATCTTTGTTTTTGAGTCACCTACCCAGAGGTTTCATCCTGACTACACCATATCTCCACCCCCTTTACCCATTTTCACTGTAGTTTCTTCTTTATATCTTAGTTATGGAAAAAAAAAATTCTGCTGTACTTCAGGTCATTCTCATAGATAGCTGTTATATAAATAATTTTAATTTGGGTGTGCCTGTGAAAGAATAGGAGCTTAGGGTTTTTCTTCTGTGCTATCTTGTCAACACATTTCATGATAAATCTTTCATAAACATATATAGCTATATATTTCTATGCAAAATTACAGTAGATATAAAAACTGTTGGTATATATATGTATATATCAAAAGTTTCCTTTTAGACATTAAATCTATCAAAAAACCCATATAAAATGAAGTAGCTGAAATCTTATGTTTCTGCAAGAACCCATACTTCTTTTATTATAACCTTATATTAACAAATATGTAATATTTGTAGCACTATATGTAGCAAATTAGATGGTGTTTTTCAACTGACCTCACATTATACAACGAATGACATAGTATTTAAGTTCAGAGAAGGCAATGGAACCCCACTCCAGTACTCTTGCCTGGAAAAATCCCATGGACGGAGGAGCCTGGTAGGCTGCGGTCCATGGGGTCGCTAAGAGCTGGACACGACTGAATGACTTCACTTTCCCGTTTCATTTTCATGCATTGGAGAAGGCAGTGGCGACCCACTCCAGAATTCTTGCCTGGAGAATCCCAGGGATGGGGGATCCTGGTGGGCTGCCAGCTATGGGGTCGCACAGAGTCGGCCACTACTGAAGCGACTTAGCAGCAGCAGTATTTAAGTTAATATTAAGATTTCCTTTTGGAAATTTTCCTGATGTGATAATGATTAGAATCTGTGGATCAAATCTAAAGATAGTGTTTAAAGAAAAACACATGCTAATTCTAGGCTGCCATATTATTTTTATAGTGTTGTTATTTTTTTATGCTTTACTCTCTTGGCATATAAATGATGGTTTCATCTCAAAATAATATCTTTTAGTACTAGAATGGATTCTTAGGTTTCCTTTAGAATAAACCATATTATTGGCATAATTAAATTATAATTATTTAAAAAAAGTACATGTAATCTATTTTCTTAGTGAGTTTTACAAATGAAGCCTTCAAACATCTGTTTGGAGCTTTATCATCTCAAGCTAAGTTTTTTTTTTTTTCCAAGATATTATTTTAATTTCCTAACTTAGGTGCCAATATTTTGCCATTGAGATATCATATTGTCATATCATTTGAGGAAAATAGTATTTCTCTTTGTAGAAAAAGAGTGAGTCCTAAAAACATAGGAGATTCTGCTGCTCAGTTAGTAAGCCAGTTGTGTTTACCTCATTGCAACACCATAAAGTGTAACACGACAGCTCCTCAGTCCATGGGATTTTACAGCCAAGAATACTAAAGGGGGTTGTCTTTCCATTTTTCAGAGGATCTACCAGACCCAGAGATTGAATCCCCATCTCTTGGATCTCCTACACTGGCAGGTGGATTACTTACCACTAGCACCACCTAAAACATTATCATAGATTATCAAATTTATTGTGGAAAAAAAAAAGAATTAAAATTTCAACAACTGTGGAAATTCAAAAAATTTACCCTACTTATAAGCTATCGAATTAGCTGTCATAGTTTCTTGACTGGTGATAGAAAACACAAGATTCCTCATTCGGAATAAAGGGCAGTTTATTGCTAAAAGAAATAACAGAAGACAGAATATTAACATTTTTTAAATGATTTTCTAGGACTCCAATTTATATTGCTGTTGTTCAGTCACCAAGTCATGTCTAACTCTTTGTGACCACATGGACTGCAGCATGCCAGACTTTTCTGTTCATCATTATCTTCCAGAGTTTGCTCAGACTCATGTCTACTGAGTTGGTGATGCCTTCATCTAACCATCCAATCATCTACTACCTACTTCTCCTTCAGCCCCCAAACTGTCCCAGCAACAGGGTCTTTTCCTGTGAATGTGTTCTTCACATCAGGTGGCAAAAGGATTGGAGCTTCAGCTTCAGCATCAGTTCTTCCAAAGTATATTCATGGTTGTTTTCCTTTAGAATTGACTGGTTTGATCTTCTTGCTGTCCAAGGGACTCTCAAGACTCTTCTTTAGCACCACAACTTGAAAGCACAACGGTTCTTCAACACTCTACATTCTTTATGGTCCAATCTTCACATCTATAAATGACTACTGGAAAAAACATAGCTTTGACTACACAGAAATTTGTTGGTAAAGTGATATCTCTGCTTTTTAATATGCTGTCTAGGTTTGTCATAGCTTTTCTTCCAAGGAGCAAGCATCTTTTAATTGTGTGGCTTCAGTTCCATAAAGAAACATTAAGAGAGTCAGCGGACAAATGCATACACAGTACTTGCATTATTGGAGAAGAACACAGAAATTAGGGGTCCAAAATATGCCCATTCTTTGCCCTGGGAGGAAACATTATCTTTATTACACTGAACAATAAGCATATGTTACCTTTGTTTTTATTGATTTTGTTCAGTTACTCAATTGTGTCAAACTCTTTGCGACCCCATGGACTGCAGCACATCAGGCTTCCCTATATTTCACTATCTCCCAGAGTTTGCTCAAACTCATGTCCAGTGAGTTGATGATAACATCCAATCATCTCGTCCTTTGATACCCCCTTCTCCTCCTGCCCTCAATCTTTCTTAAAATTAGGGTCTTTTCCAATGAGTAGACATAAGGTGGCCAAAGTTTTGAAGTTTTAGCTTCAGAATCAGTCCTTCCAGTAAATATGAAGAGTTGATTTCCTTTAGCTTTGACTGGTCTCTTTCTTTCCAAGAGATTCTCAAGAGTCTTCTCCAGCACCACAATTTGAAAGCCTCAGTTCTTCGGTGCTCTGCCTTCTTTCTGGTCCAACCCTCAAATCCCTACATGACTACTGGAAAGTTCATAGTTTTGACTATACAAGTGATGCCTCTGCTTTTTAAAATGCTGTCTAGTTTTGTCAAAGCTTTTCTTCTAGTGAGCAGGAATCTTTTAATTTTATGGTGACAGTCACCATCTGATGTGATTTTGAAACCGAGGAAAATAAAAACTCTCAGTGTTCCCATTTTTTTCCTCCATCTATTTGCCATGAAGTGATGAGACTACATGACATGATCTTCGTTTTTTGAATGTTGAATTTTAAGCCAGATTTTTCACTCTCTTCTTTCATCTTCATTAAATGGGTCTTAAGTTCCTCCTTACTTTCTGTCATTAGGGTGGTGTCATCTGCATATCTGAGGTTATTGATATTTCTCCCAAAAATCTTGATTCCAGCTTGAGCTTCATCCAGCCCAGCATTCTGTATAATGTTCTCTGCATATAAGTTAAATAAGCAGGGTGACAATATACAGCCTTGACATACTCCTTTCCCTATTTTGAACCAGTTCATTTGTTTCATACCTGGTTCTAACTGTTGCTTCTTGACCTGCATAAAGGTTTCTCAAAGGGCAGATAGTTCAGTTCAGTTCAGTTCAGTCACTCAGCCATGTCCGACTCTTTGAGACCCCATGAATCCCAGCATGCCAGGCCGCCCTGTCCATCACCAACTCCCGGAGTTCAGTCAGACTCACGTCCATCGAGTCAGTGATGCCATCCTGCATCTCATCCTCTGTCGTCCCCTTCTCCTCCTGCTCCCAATCCCTCCCAGCATCAGAGTCTTTTCCAATGAGTCCACTCTTTGCATGAGGTGGGCAAAGAACTGGAGTTTCAGCTTTAGCATCATTTCTTCCTAAGAAATCCCAGAGCTGATCTCCTTCAGAATGGACTGGTTGGATCTTCTTCTCCTTCAGAAGACTCTCAAGAGTCTTCTCCAACACCACAGTTCAAAAGCATCAATTCTTTGGTGTTCAGCCTTCTTCACAGTCCAACACTCACATCCATACATGACCACAGGAAAAACCATAGCCTTGACTAGACGGACCTTTGTTGGCACAGTAATGTTTCTGCTTTTGAATATGCTATCCAGGTTGCTCATAACTTTTCTTCCAAGGAGTAAGTGTCTTTTAATTTCATGGCTGCAATCACCAACTGAAGTGATTTTGGAGCCCCCAAAAATAAAGTCTGACACTGTTTCCACTGTTTCCCCATGTATTTCCCATGAAGTGATGGGACTGGATGACATGAACTTCGTTTTCTGAATGTTGAGCTTTAAGCCAACTTTTCACTTTCCACTTTCACTTTCATCAAGAGGCTATTTAGTTCCTCTTCACTTTCTGCCATAAGGGTGGTGTCATCTGCATATCTGAGGTTATTGACATTTCTCCCGGCAATCTTGATTCCAGCTTGTGTTTCTTCCAGTCCAGCGTTTCTCATGATGTACTCTGCATATAAGTTAAATAAGCAAGGTGACAATATACAGCCTTGACTAACTCCTTTTCCTATTTGGAATCAGTCTGTTGTTCCATGTCCAGTTCTAACTGTTGCTTCCTGACCTGCATACAGATTTCTCAAGAGGCAGGTCAGGTGGTCTGGTAGTCCCATCTCTTTCAGAATTTTTCAGTTTATTGTGATCCACACAGTCAAAGGCTTTGGCATAGTCAATAAAGCCGATATAGATGTTTTTCTGGAATCTCTTGCTTTTTCCATGATCCAGCGAATGTTGGCAATTTGATCTCTGGTTCCTCTGCCTTTTCTAAAACCAGCTTGAACATCAGGAAGTTCATAGTTCACGTATTGCTGAAGCCTGGCTTGGAGAATTTTGAGCATTACTCTACTAGCATGTGAGATGAGTGCAATTGTGTGGTAGTTTGAGCATTCTTTGGCATTGCTTTTCTTTTGGATAGGAAAGAAAACTGACCTTTTCCAGTCCTGTGGCCACTGCTGAGCTTTCCAAATTTGCTGGCATATTGAGTCCAGCACTTTCACAGCATCATCTTTCAGGATTTGAAATAGTTGAACTAGAATTCTATCACCTCCACTAGCTTTGTTCGTAGTGATGTTTTCTATGGCCCACTTGACTTCACATTCCAGGATGTCTGGCTCTAGGTCAGTGATCACACCATCATTATTATCTGGGTCATGAAGATCTTTTTTATACAGTTCTGTGTATTCTTGCTACCTCTTCTTAATATCTTCTGCTTCTGTTAGGTCCATACCATTTATGTCCTTTATCGAGCCCATCTTTGCATGAAATGTTCCCTTGGTATCTCTAATTTTCTTGAAGAGATCTCTAGTCTTCCCATTCTGTTGTTTTCCTCTATTTCTTTGCATTGATCATGGAGGAAGGGTTTCTTATCTCTTCTTGCTATTGTTTGGAACTCTGCATTCAGATGCTTATATCTTTCCTTTTCTCCTTTGCTTTTCACTTCTATTCTTTTCACAGCTTTTTGTAAGGCCTCCCCAGACAGCCATTTTGCTTTTTTGCATTTCTTTTCCATGGGGATGTTCTTGATCCCTGTCTCCTGTACAATGTCACAAACCTCCTTCCATAGTTCATCAGGCACTCTATCTATCAGATCTAAGCCCTTAAATCTATTTCTCACTTCCACTGTATAATCATAAGGGATTTGATTTAGGTCATACCTGAATGGTTTAGTGCTTTCCCCTACTTTCTTCAATTTAAGTCTGAATTTGGTAATAAGGAGTTTATGATCTGAGTCACAGTCAGCTCCTGGTCTTGTTCTTGTTGACTGTATAGAACTTCTCCATCTTTGGCTGCAAAGAATATAATCAATCTGATTGCAGTGTTGACGATCTGGTGATGTCCATGTGTAGAGTCTTCTCTTGTGTTGTTGGAAGAGTGTGTTTGCTATGACCAGTGCATTTTCTTGTCAAAACTCTATTATTCTTTGCCCTTCTTCATTCCGTATTCCAAGGCCAAATTTGCCTGTTACTCCAGGTATTCCTTGACTTCCTACTTTCTTGAAAAACAGTCTTTATTTCCATCTCTTTGAGAATTTTCCACAGTTTTTGAGATCCATAGAGTTGAAGGCTTTAGTGTAGTCAATAACGCAGATGTTTTTTTCTGAAATTCTCTTGCTTTCTCTATGATGCAATCTGTGTTGGTAATTTGATTTCTGGTTCCTCTGCCTTTTCTAAATTCAGCTTATACATCTGAAAATTCTAAATTCATGTGTTGTTGAAGAAGCCTATCTTAAAGGATTTTGAGCATTGCCTTGATAGCATGTGAAATGAATGCAATTATGCAGTAGTGTGAACATTTTTGGCATTACCCTTCTTTCAGATTGGAATGAGAACTGACTTTTCCAGTCCTGGTGCACACCAGGACCCAGGGAAAGGAGCAGTGGACCCCATAATAGACTGAGCCAGACCTGCCCGTTATTATTTGAGGGTCTCTTGTGGAGGCACAGATCAGCAGGAGACATGGTCTCTGGGACAGGGGCTGTTGCAGCAACAGTCCTGGAAAGTGTGCCGTGTGACACAAGTCCTCATGGAGGAGGTTGCTATTAGCCCCACTATAGAGCTGCCAGGTGTGTGATCCACAAACTGGAGAACAATTGTACCTAAGAAATTCTTGCACTCATGCAAAAGTTTTAGGCCCCACAACAAACTTCCCAACCTGGGGATCCAGTAAAGGCACTGAGAGTCTCCAGGGTATCTGGCTTTGAATGTCAGTCAGCAGGATTTGATTACAGAACTTTCACAGGACTTGTGCACACCAGAACCCAGGAGAAAAGAACAGTGACCCCAAAAGAGAGTGAGCCAGACTTGCCTGTGAGTGCTTGGGAGTCTCCGGTGGAGGTGTGTGTTGATAGTGACCTGCCACGGGGTCAGGGACGCAGACAGCAGCAGTCCTGGGAGATGTAGCATACTGGTATAAGTCCTTTTAGAGGTGGTCACCATTGTCTCTACCATAGTTTGGCCTCGGGTCAAGCTACAGGGAGGGAACACAGTCCCACCCATCTGCAGAAAATTGGATTAAAGATTTACTGAGCACAGACTAGCCCACCAGAGCAAGACCCAGTTTCTCCTACAGTTTCTCCCATCAGGAAGGTTGCACAAGCCTCTTATTCTCATCCATGAGAGGCCAGACAGAATGAAAACCATAATCACAGAAAACTAGCCAAAATGATCACATGGATCACAGATTTGTGTAACTTAATGAAACTATGAGTCATGCCATGTAGGCCCCCCAAGACAGATGTCATGGTGGAGAATTCCAACAAAACCTGGTCCACTGAAGAAGGCAATGGCAAACCACTTAACCATTCTTGCCTTGAGAACCCCATGAACAGTATGAAAAGACAAATATTATGACACCTTCATTCTGGAGGGACATCACCTCATCTTCCAAGGTTTAAGTCACTCCTATCCTCTCATGCTCTTTGCCAAGAGCATCACTTTTGCCACATTATCCTTGAAAAGATAATGTGGATCAAAGAATAGTCAGTGCCTTACTCTCTGAGATTAGTGGAAATACATGAAGCCCATGGAAAAATTGTTTCTCAACATTAAAATGTGCAATATAATTTCTCTAAAACAAATGTAAGATATAAATAAATATCAGTGGCATAATATAGTGAACATTCATTCACAATGCCTAAACTGAAAGTCAAATTGGGTAGGGATTCTGAGAACTTACTGATACAGTATATTAAAATGATAAGGGTTTAGAAAAATATAGCCTTTTAGGCTTTTTCCACAGAATCTAAAAATGAATAAACGGTGGTTATTAGAAATTTGTACTATGCATTATGGTGTTACCAAAAGTTATATTCTTTGAAATGGCTTATAATTTCTACAGGAAGACATAAAGTTCATGGATGAAGCAAACTTAAAAAAAAAAAAACTTACGAAGGTATATATATTGAAATACTAGAATATAGACATATAATTAACATGCTACTGATTTAATTTATAAACCATTTTAAGATGTATTGCCTCATTTTGCATTCATGCTTCCTTTGTACTATGATATTTTCTTGATTTTACAACTTAAATCTTCTATCATCTCTACAATAACCATGGATTTTATATTTGATGGCATGTTAGAAATAAAATAGCAGTATTTTCTGAGGGATGCAGATAATAGTGGTGCATTTTTCATCATTAGAAATATATCATTTCCATTTGGAAAAGGAAGTAAAGCTCAAAAATGTTTTTTTTTTTTTTTTCCTCAAGGTAACACTACCAAAACGTGTTAAACATAATTTGAACTGAGGTCATTTTATTCTCACACTTTTTAATCTAACAAGAACTTCTTTCTGCCTCATAGTTTAACTCTTCACACTAAGTCATTTTGTATGGCATTGATAGTTTCAGAAGAAATAATATTTGCTCAGATTAATTTACTGCCAAACAGATCTTTTGTTTCAGTTCAGTGAAATACTCTTCAAAGAGTTACAAGATTAAATACAAAACAGCTAATAGGAAAATGAAATAATACTATATTTTTGCCTGTGATCATTAGAATTTTCTCTTTTTCAGCTTATAGGTCTTTTTTGTTTTAGCAACATAAAGACTTTGTCATAACTATTTAAAATATTTTCTAATTCTTAGTTTGCATTTTAGTTTTGTCTTCTCTCTTTTATTGTAAACAATATAGTCTCTATTTCAAGCATGAAACTCTACATTCATAAATTTTTGCATAAGTTTCTATATTATGTTCTTTTTCATATCTGTAGTTGGCTTTTATTTTAATTATTGATGTTGACATTTTTATTTATTATTTATTTGCTTATTTCTTCATTCTAATTAAGTTTCTATGATTTTTTTCACAATTATTAGATGATTTGTGTATCTGGATAAGTTGGATAGATCACAATGGTCTAGTTTTAAAGACTGATGAGGTTACTTGGGCTCACCCAAGGCAAGCTTCACTAAATTCATAAATAAACATTGTAAATTCTCCAAATATTTGTATATAAAACAAATAAATGTCGGGACACTTGGCGGATGCCACACACTGGTGTGTCCTGCTTCTTCTTCTTGCAGATACTCCAAAAGTTTGACCTTAAATGTGAGTGTCAATAATTAGCCTAATATCAATAATTAGGCTTCAATAATGGCCTAAAGGAAGTGTTTCACTGACATTAGTGCTTTTTACTGGGAATTAGGGCCCAATGCAGAGAAGGCAATGGCATCCCACTCCAGTACTCTTGCCTGGAAAATCCCATGGATGGAGGAGCCTGGTAGGCGGCAGTCCATGGGGTTGCTAAGAGTCGAACACGACTGAGCGACTTCCCTTTCACTTTCATTTTTCACTTTCATGCATTGGAGAAGGAAATAGCAACCCGCTCCAGTGTTCTTGCCTGGGGAGTCCCAGGGATGGGGGAGACTGGTGGGCTGCCATCTCTGGTGTCGCACAGAGTCGGACACAACTGAAGTGACTTAGCAGTAGCAGGGCACAATGGTAGCTCATATTGTTTGATGTAAAAATATGAAGTTTTTTCTGGTACACATTTATTTATTCTAGTTATATTATGCTTGCAAGCTCACTATTTTCATTTTATTTCAGATTTCATCTCCACAAACCAATTGTGACCTACCACAGTAGGATGCCGGGGAGAAGTTGATTATAGGTTTGTGCTTAAGAAAAACCCTATAAGTAAAAATAGATTTAAAAAAATATGTGACCTATTTGGGATTTCCTGGGCTTTGATGACTCACAGGAGCACTGGACATGCTATTTGTCTTTGTAGCCTCCCAGGTAACGCCTCCATTTTTGTTCTTCTTATTTTTTTTTTTTAATAAGCAAAAAGTAATAGAAATTCTCCCTATAATGGTGCCTTGAGAAGTAGGGCTTTTCAATTTTACTTTCTTCTTTTAGCTCCCTTTCCATTGTATTTATTTATTTATTTATCTAATTGTAACTACCACAAAATGAACATCACATCATCTTTTAGACTTTTGAGAACAACTATTCTCAAAAGTAAGCATAATCTTGACATTTAGGTCAATTGTTTCTTGCAAGGTTTTCTGAAAAGAGAGAGTTTATAGCCTCTTCTTATTCTCAGAGAGGTCTAAATGCTCCTTGCCTTTTTTAGAGTTTAACTAAACATGTGTCTGTAAACAATCTAGTTCAGATTTTCCTGTTTGTGAGTATGTGTGTGTGTGTGTTTTAAACAGAATATATAGTCATTTAGCATATTTTATTTTTATGTCTGGCTTAATATTCTACTGTGAGATTGTTTCATATTATCAGTATTTTTAAATTCATACATTCACATGAATGATTAATAGTACCTCATGATTTTAATTAGCATACTCATGAATTATTTCTCATTTCTTTAATCTTATGTCAGTCAATTTATTGTAAATTGCTACGATGCTTAATAAAACCAATGAACAGATTCATGTTGATGTATGGCAAAACCAATACAATACTGTAAAGTAATTAACCTCCAATTAAAATAAATAAACATATTAAAAAAAAAAAAGAAAATAAAGGGAAGAAAAAAAAGAGAGAGAAGGAAAACGGAAAAGAAAGCTGAGACTTCAAGTGACAAATATATGTTTTCATATGTCTAGAGTTGGTTGTGGCTCTCTGCAGGTTCTACACTCTGGAACCAAACGATATAGATGCCCCTTCCCAGACATCACTTGTCTCATGCCAAATTGAAAGGAGAACATGATAAGTACAATCCTTGGATTAAACTTTTGCTCAGGTAGCACATGTTACTTTCACTCATATTTCATTGCCCAAAGCCAGTGAATTTGTATGGTGAAGACTTTTATTAATAATACAAATACTTCTATTAATAAAACATAGAAGATTGTGAAAATTCTGTACAAAAATAAAATCTATCTAGTTCTCTTTTGTGAGTTGTCAGTTGAAAATCACATAGCCATTTTTTTCTCTTTAATCAGCTGCTTCCAACCAACTTGTTAGTGCTTTTGCTTTGGTTTTGTTGACCTTTTAGTTTTATTTTAGTTTCTCTATTTTATAATTCCTCCTTCTATCTTATTATTTATGTATTATATTATTTAATTCAATATGTCCTCCTTACACTGATTTCTCATGATATAGCCTTAAGTCTATTGATTGTTAACATTCTTATTGTTAATATATACATTTAACTGTATATATTTCCCTCTAATTTGAGTTGTACCTGCCTAGTTTTAATATACACTATTTTTCAACATTCATTCATATTCATTCATTCAATGAATTCATTCATTCAATATTCATTCAAAACACATCTAAAAATGTATGTCAACATTTTTTTTTTTGAGGCCCATAGACTTTTTTTTTTTAACTTTACAATATTGTATTGGTTTTGTCATATATCAACATGAATCTGCCACATGTATACATGTGTTCCTCATCCTGAACCCTTCTCCCTCCTCCCTCCCCATACCATCCCTCTGGGTCGTCCCAGTGCACCAGCCCCAAGCATCCAGTACCGTGCATTGAACCTGGACTGGCAACTCCTTTCATATATGATATTATACATGTTTCAATGCCATTCTCCCAAATCATCCCACCCTCTCCCTCTCCCACAGAGTCCAAAAGACTGTTCTAGACATCAATGTCTCTTTTGCTGTCTGGTATACAGGGTTATTGTTACCATCTTTCTAAATTTCATATATATGCATTAGTATACTGTATTCGTGTTTTGCTTTCTGGCTTACTTCACTCTGTATAATAGGCTCCAGTTTCATCCACCTCATTAGAACTGATTCAAATGTATTCTTTTTAATGGCTGAGTAATACTCCATTGTGTATATGTACCACAGCTTTCTTATCCATTCATCTGCTGATGGACATCTAGGTTGCTTCCATACCCTGGCTATTATAAACAGTGCTGTGATGAATATTGGGGTACACGTGTCTCTTTCAATTCTGGTTTCCTCAGTGTGTATGCCCAGCAGTGGGATTGCTGGGCCATAAGGCAATTCTATTTCCAATTTTTTAAGGAATCTCCATACTGTTCTCCATAGTGGCTGTACTAGTTTGCATTCCCACCAACAGTGTAAGAGGGTTCCCTTTTCTCCACACCCTCTCCAGCATTTATTGCTTGTAGACTTTTGGATCGCAGCCATTCTGACTGGCGTGAAATGGTACCTCATAGTGGTTTTGATTTGCATTTCTCTGATAATGAGTGATGTTGAGCATCTTTTCATGTGTTTGTTAGCTATCTGTATGTCTTCTTTGGAGAAATGTCTATTTAGTTCTTTGGCCCATTTTTTGATTGGGTCATTTATTTTTCTGGAATTGAACTGTAGGAGTTGCTTGTGTATTTTTGAGATTAGTTGTTTGTCAGTTGCTTCATTTGCTATTATTTTCTCCCATTCTGAAGGCTGTCTTTTCACCTTGCTTATAGTTTCCTTTGTTGTGCAGAAGCTTTTAAGTTTAATTAAGTCCCATTTGTTTTTTTTTTGCTTTTATTTCCAATATTCTTGGAGGTGGGTCATAGAGGATCTTACTGTGATGTATATCGGAGAGTGTTTAGACTATGTTCTCCTAAAGGAGTTTTATAGCTTCTGGTCTTACATTTAGATCTTTAATCCATTTTGAGTTTATTTTTGTGTATGATGTTAGAAAGTGTTCTAGTTTCATTCTTTTACAAGTGGTTGACCAGTTTTCCCAGCACCACTTGTTAAAGAGATTGTCTTTAATCCATTGTATAATCTTGCCTCCTTTGTCAAAGATAAGGTGTCCATAGGTGCATGGATTTATCTCTGGGCTTTCTATTTTGTTCCATTGATCTATATTTCTGTCTTTGTGCCAGTACCATATTGTCTTGATGACTGTGGCTTTGTAGTAGAGCCTGAAGTCAGGCAGGTTGATTCCTCCAGTTCCATTCTTCTTTCTCAAGATTGCTTTGTTTATTCGAGATTTTTTGTATTTCCATACAAATTGTGAAATTATTTTTTCTAGCTTTGTGAAGAATACCGTTGGTAGCTTGATAGGGATTGCATTGAATCTATAAATTGCTTTGGGTAGTATACTCATTTTCACTATATTGATTCTTCCAATCCAGTGAGTTATCTGATAATTTCCTAACACCCTTTTCTCATTCATTTCTATCTTAATTGTGATAATAGAAATATTTTTTATTATTTATTATCTCTGCAGCTCTATTGCCAAGCATAAGTCAGTCATTATAACAACAGTTCCCAATGTAGAAAGAGGAGTATTGCAGTTAGTATTAGGAGCAATGGCCTGCATGTACTTATTAGGTCAATTTGCTAATATTTATGGTCTAGTCTAATACTTTGCCAACAAAGGTCCCTCTAGTCAAGGCTATGGTTTTTCCAGTAGTCATGGATGGATGTGAGAGTTGGACTGCGAAGAAAGCTGAGAGCAGAAGAATTGATGCTTTTGAACTGTGGTGTTGGAAAAGACTCTTGAGATTCCAATGGACTGCATTCTAAAGGAAATCAGTCCTGGGGTTCATTGGAAGGACTGATGGTGAAGCTGAAACTCCAATACTTTGGACACCTAATGTGAAGACTTCACTCATTGGAAAAGACTCTGTGCTGGGAGGGATTGGGGGCAGGAGGAGAAGGGGATAGCAAAAGATGAGATGGCTGGGTGGCATCGCCAACTTGATGAACATGAATTTGAGTAAACTCTGGGAGTTGGTGATGGACAGGGAGGCCTGGCTTGCTGCAATTCATGGGGTCACAAAGAGTCGGGCACGACTGAGGGATTAAACTGAACTGAACTGAGTCTAATACATCAAGTGGCATGGAAAAACTCAAAGTGATTTTACTAAACTACTGTGCCCATCTTTTCCCAACTGGAGGTTAGTACCTGGGAGCTTGAAATTATCCATGGTTAGAGAATTTATCCTGAGGAAGGCATGGCAACCCACTCCAGTACTCTTGCCTGGAGAATCCCCACAGACAGAAGAGCCTGGAGGGCTAAAGTACATGGAGTCGCAAAGAGTAGGACACAACTGAGTGACTAAGCACAGGACACAGCAAACTTGCACCATAGAAATCAGAAAATATTACACACTGATCTGGGTTTTTGTAAAACCAGCAAATTTAATCATTCACTAGGCTTGGAAAAAATTAGATGAAAACATGTAATAATGAGATTAATATCAGATCAGATCAGATCAGTAGCTCAGTCATGTCCGACTCTTTGCAACCCCATGAATAGCAGCACGCCAGTCCTCCCTGACCATCACCAACTCCCGGAGTTCACTGAGACACACGTCCATCGAGTCAGTGATGCCATCCAGCCATCTCATCCTCTGTCGTCCCCTTCTGCTCCTGACCTCAATCCCTCCCAGCATCAGAGTCTTTTCCAATGAGTCAATTCTTCACATGAGGTGGCCAAAGTACTGGAGTTTCAGCTTTAGCAATATTACTTCCAAAGAAATCACAGGGCTAATCTCCTTCAGAATGGACTGGTTGGATCTCCTTGCAGTCCAAGGGACTCTCAAGAGTCTTCTCCAACACCACAGTTCAAAAGCATCAATTCTTCAGCGCTCAGCCTTCTTCACAGTCCAACTCTCACATCCATACATGACCACAGGAAAAACTATAGCTTTGACTAGACGAAACTTTGTTGGCAAAGTAATGTCTCTGCTTTTGAATATGCTATCTAGGTTGGTCATAACTTTCCTCCCAAGGAGTAAGCGTCTTTTAATTTCATGGCTGCAGTCACCATCTGTAGTGATTTTGGAGCCCAGAAAATAAAGTCTGACACTGTTTCCCCATCTATTTCCCATGAACTGGTGGGACCGGATGCCATGATCTTCGTTTTCTGAATGTTGAGCCTTAAGCCAACTTTTTCACTCTCCTCTTTCACTTTTATCAAGAGGCTTCTGAGTTCTTCTTCACTTTCTGCAATAAGGGTGGTGTCATCTGCATATCTAAGATTATTGATATTTCTCCCGGCAATCTTGATTCCAGTTTGTATTTCTTTCAGTCCAGCGTTTCTCATGATGTACTCTGCATATAAGTTAAATAAACAGGGTGACAATATACAGCCTTGACAAACTCCTTTTCCTATTTGGAACCAGTCTGTTGGTCCAAGTCCAGTTCTAACTGTTGATTCCTGACCTGCATACAAATTCCTCAAGAGGCAGATCAGGTAGTCTGGTATTCCCATCTCTTTCAGAATTTTCTACAGTTTATTGTGATCCACACAGTCAAAGGCTTTGGCAGTCAATAAAGCAGAAATAGATGTTTTTCTGGAACTCTCTTGCTTTTTCCATGATCCAGCGGATGTTGGCAATTTGATCTCTGGTTCCTCTGCCTTTTCTAAAACCAGCTTGAACATCAGGAAGTTCATGGTTCATGTATTGCTGAAGCCTGGCTTAGAGAATTTTGAGCATTACTTTACTAGCGTGTGAGATGAGTGCAATTGTGCAGTAGTCTGAGCATTCTTTGGCATTGCCTTTCTTTGGGATTGGAATGAAAACTGACATTTTCCAGTCCTGTGGCCACTGCTGAGTTTTCCAAATTTGCTGGCATATTGAGTGCAGCGCTTTCACAGCATCATCTTTCAGGATTTGGAATAGCTCAACTGGGATTCCATCACCTCCACTAGCTTTGTTTGTAGTGATGCTTTCTAAGGCCCACTTGACTTCACATTCCAGGGTGTCTGGCTCTAGGTCTGTGATCACACCATCATGATTATCTGGGTCGTGAAGATATTTTTTGTACAGTTCTTCTGTGTATTCTTGCCATCTCTTCTTAATATCTTCTGCTTCTGTTAGGTCCATACCATTTCTGTCCTTTATCGAGCTCATTTTTGCATGAAATGTTCCTTTGGTATCTCAGATTGTCTTGAAGAGATCCCTAGTCTTTCCCATTCTGTTGTTTTCCTCTATTTCTTTGCATTGATTGCTGAAGAAGGCTTTCTTATCTCTTCTTGCTCTTCTTTGGAACTCTGCATTCAGATGTTTATATATTTCCTTTTGTCATTTGCTTTTTGATTCTCTTCTTTTCACAGCTATTTGTAAGTCCTCTGATGCTGTAAAGAGCAATATTGCATAGGAACCTGGAATGTCAGGTCCATGAATCAAGGCAAATTGGAAGTGGTCAAACAAGAAATGGCAAGAGTGAATGTCAACATTCTAGGAATCAGTGAAATGAAATCGACTGGAATGGGTGAATTTAACTCAGATGACCATTATATCTACTACTGTGGGCAGGAATCCCTCAGAAGAAATGAATGGCCATCATGGTCAACAAAAGAGTCCAAAATGCAGTACTTGGATGCAATCTCAAAAATGACAGAATGATCTCTGTTTGTTTCCAAGGCAAACCATTCAATATCACAGTAATCCAAGTCTATGCCCCAACCAGTAATGCTGAAGAAGCTGAAGTGGAACAGTTCTATGAATACCTACAAGACCTTTTAGAACTAACACCCCCCAAAAAAAGATGTCCTCTTCATTATAGGGGACTGGATTGCAAAAGTAGGAAGTCAAGAAACACCTGGAGTAATAGGCAAATTTGGCCTTGGAGTACAGAATGAAGCAGGACAAAGACTAATAGAGTTTTCCAAGAAAATGCACTGGTCATAATAAACACCCTCTTTCAACAACACAAGAGAAGACTCTATACATGGACATCACCAGATGGTCAACACCGAAATCAGATTGATTATATTCTTTGCAGCCAAAGATGGAGAAGCTCTATACAGTCAGCAAAAACAAGACCAGGAGTTGACTGTGGCTCAGACCATGAACTCCTTATTGCCAAATTCAGATTTAAATTGAAGAAAGTAGGGAAAACCACTAGACCATTCAGGTATGACCTAAATCAAATCCCTTATGATTATACAGTGGAAGTGAGAAATAGATTTAAGGGCCTAGATCTGATAGATAGAGTGCCTGATGAACTATGGAATGAGGTTCATGACATTGTACAGGAAACAGGGATCAAGACGATTCCCATAGAAAAGAAATGCAAAAAAGCAAAATGGCTGTCTGGGGAGGCCTTACAAATAGCTGTGAAAAGAAGAGAGATTAATATAGGAACTATTATATAAAATGATGGCCACTAGAAGTTTACTGGATAGAAAAATCATACAAAAAAACAGATGCATGTTCTAGTACTACATGAATTCTAGGACATGGTAAAATACTTGCAATGTTATTGGGGGCATCAGTTCACATTAGTGTCTCTATTATATTAAATTTGACAAAATTCTATAATAAAACTAGTCCAGAAACACTGTAGGAGAAATGAGAAGTCCTCTAATCATTTGTTTCTCTGTAATCTGTCCTCCATTTCTTTAAAGGGAATATCACAGTATTGTTAAGAATGATATTATAAAAAGTAAAAGAAACAGTCCAACAGGAGGGACATATCAATATAATAACTCACTATTTATATAGTATGAATGAAGCAAGGGGTATAGTAATCACTACTTCCCTGTATTGTGCAATTATAGAAATGTCAGTTCAATTTTAGGATTTTATATAGTTCATGGGTTTTTAACTTATATTGAATCCAGTAAAAATAGAAAAGATGCAAAGACAACCCAGGAAATGGTCATTTATGTGGCAATCGAGCAGAATTCTTCTAAAACTAGAAATAGTATAAGCAGTAAGATTTGGGAGAATGACATTGAAACATGTAAAATATCATGTATGAAACGAGTTGCCAGTCCAGGTTCGATGCACGATACTGGGTGCTTGGGGCTGGTGCACTGGGACGACCCAGAGGGATGGAATAGGGAGGGAGGAGGGAGGAGGGTTCAGGATGGGGAACACATGTATACCTGTGGTGGATTCATTTTGATATTTGGCAAAACTAATACAATTATGTAAAGTTTAAAAATAAAATAAAATTAAAAAAATTAAAAAAATTAAAAATATGTATAACATTTCCAGTTTAGTGACTAATCAATAATTCACAAAAGGAACCTTCTAAAAGTACTTATTTCCTAAATTTTATGGGATTTTCCAGAATAATCTGATAAATGGTGGCTTTTACTGTTCATTCTGCATTTTAGATTCCCAAGGCAGTATTTTAGAGATTTTTCTGGGAGGGAGGCAGCAATTTAAGGACATCTGGACTTCCCCAGGCATGACACAAATATTTTTTATTTGCCCTTTCCTCTTTGAAGAGAAAAGTGATATCTAACCCTGACTGCCTAGGTTAGAACTTTGCCAAGAACTGTAATGAAATAAAATATCTTTTATAATTGAAATTCAATATCACTAGAAATATCGTTACCCCTACAACATGTTGAGAATTTAGAATGTGGATTTACTCAGTTCAGTTCAGTTCAGTTTAGTTGCTCAATCGTGTCCAACTCTTTGCGACCCCATGAATTGCACCATGCCCTGTCCATCACAAATTCCCAGATTTCACCCAAACTCTTGTCCGTCGAGTCGGTGATGCCATCCAGCCATCTCATCCTCTGTCGTCCCCTTCTCCTCCTGCCCCCAATCCCTCCCAGCATCAGGGTCTTTTCCAACGAGTCAACTCTTCACATGAGGTGGCAAAAGTATTGGAGTTTCAGCTTTAGCAACAGTCCTTCCAATGAACACCCAGGACTGATCTTCTTTAGAATGGACCGGTTGGATCTCCTTGCAGTCCAAGGGACTCTCAAGAGTCTTCTCCAACACCACAGTTCAAAAGCATCAATTCTTCAGTGCTCAGCTTTCTTCACAGTCCAAATTTCACATCAATGCATGACCACAGGAAAAAGCATAGCCTTGACTAGACACATCTTTGTTGGCAAAGTAATGTCTCTGCTTTTGAATATGCTATCTAGGTTGGTCATAACTTTCCTTCCAAGGAGTAAGTGTCTTTTAATTTAATGGCGGCAATCACCATCTGCAGTGATTTTGGGGCCCCCCAAAAACAAAGTCTGACACTGTTTCCACTGTTTCCCCATCTATATCTCATGAAGTGATGGGACCAGATGTCATGATCTTTGTTTTCTGAATGTTGAGCTTTAAGCCAAACTTTTTCACTCTCTACTTTCACTTTCATCAAGAGGTTTTTTTAGTTCCTCTTCACTTTATGCCATAAGGGTGGTGTCATCTGCATATCTGAGGTTCTTGATATTTCTCCCAGCAATCTTGATTCCAGCTTGTGCTTCTTCCAGCCCAGCGTTTCTCATGATGTACTCTGCGTAGAAGTTAAATAAGCAGAGTGACAATATACAGCCTTGATGTACTCCTTTTCCTATTTGGAACCAGTCTGCTGTTCCATGTCCAGTTCTAACTCTTGATTCCTGACCTGTGTATAGGATTCTCAAGAGGCAGGTCAGATGATCTGGTATTCCCATCTCTTCCAGAATTTTCCACAGTTTATTGTGATCCACACAGTCAAAGGCTTTGGCATAGTCAATAAAGCAGAAATAGATGTTTTTCTGGAACTCTCTTGCTTTTTCCATGACCAGCAGATGTTCACAATTTGATCTCTGGTTCCTCTGCCTTTTCTAAAACCAGCTAGAACATCTGGAAGTTCACGGTTCATGTATTGCTGAAGCCTGGCTTGGAGAATTTTGAGCATTACTTTACTAGCATGTGAGATGAGTGCAATTGTGCAGTAGTTTGAGCATTCTTTGGCATTGCCTTTCTTTGGAATTGGAATGAAAAATGGCAGTTTCCAGTCCTGTGGCCACTGTTGAGTTTTCCAAATTTGTTGGTGTATTGAGTGCAGCACTTTCACAGCATCATCTTCCAGGATTTGAAATAGCTCCACTGGAATTCCATCACCTTCACTAGCTTTGTTCATTTTGATGCTTTCTAAGACCCACTTGACTTCACATTCTAGGATGTCTGGCTCTAGGTGAGTGATCACAACATCGTGATTATCTTGGTCTTATTACCTCATGATAAACTTACAATTTCTCCCAGATATTTCCTTAAATAGTGTTCTTAAATTTTGAAGGCATGCATAAATGGATGAACTTTAGGAACCATAGGCATAATTTTTTGAACTTACAAATTCTTTGCTTCCTCAAAGGAATTCTGCTTCTTCAAAATGGACAGTCCTTTTTGGATATGATCCTTGTGTTAGTAAAAGACATTTTGAAAGAAATGAGTATGAAGAGTGCCGGGAGCTGGCATATTGCATATTGAGTGCATATTGCATATTGAGTGCAGCACTTTCCACAGCATCATCTTTCAGGATCTGGAATAGCTCAACTAAAATTCTATCACTGCTGGGAGCCAGCGTGAGGCACTCCGCCCGTGACAAAGGTCATGAGGAAGGAGGTTCGGCATACGCAAAGGCGGGATTGAGCCTCAGGAGTCCCCCTGGAAATTCTCGAGCATCTACCCCCAAAACCAGAGTCTGCCTACTTTCTGTTTTGTGCTTTCACCTACACCTCTGACTTTACGGGGGGCTGTCCCCCACTACCTCTCTCTGAAAAGAGAGTTAGCTTACAGCTCCAGTTAATAATTCCTGGGTGTGACAGTGTTTCAACCTACAAACTCCTTTGGAAGTCCTCTAGCCTGCCTGAATAGGTTTTTCCGGCCACATGTGATTGTTCAGAGCCTCCCAACTGTGAGAGGCAGGAGATGTTCTAAACTGTCTAAACACAGATTCTTTGGAGTAGTTAAAAGATTGATTAGAAATTGTATTGGTGAAGGGTTTTTCACTTATTGAGGCAATGTTTGCTGCTAAGTCTCCATACTCCTTACCTACTGTGTCCTTGGCAATGTATTGATTGATATAATGGGTGTATAGAAATGTAAAATTCAGCTTTGTCCAGTGCTTTTTTGGAGGCTGGTGCCTGACTTTGGAATAATCACCTTTAGAGAAAAATAAGTTTCTTAAAATGTTAACAGGCCTCTGGGCCAGAAGATGATGTCAATCACCTGAACTTTTGCATATGATAAGTTTGAAAGCCTGGCTTCGATTAGAACCAGGAACTGCTGTCCTTGCATCACTCCACCCCTTCCCCCATTATCCTCTATGCATAACTTAAGATATAAAAACTACTTTGGAAAATAAAGTGCGGGCCTTGTTCACCAAAACTTTGTCTCCCTATGTGGCTCTCTGTTTCAAATTCTGGCTGAGTCTCCATCTGGAGCGCGGAACCCATCATGCTTGCTGATTATGCCTGGGCTTCTAAGATCCGACCGGGGAGGCCTCAGTGTCTCCTCTCCTTCGGGAGAATGGAAGGACGCCTGCAGCCTACGTAAGTGGTGCAAACTTCTTGTCTTGAAGTTTTATTGGTCTCCCACGTAAACCAAGCTACTCAGCCTCTTTTCTCCACTGAATTTTCCTACTGAGCTATCCTCATTCTATTACTCTTTGTATCTTTAATTAAAGTGTAATTAAGCAGTTGTTTCCTGACCCTCGCTTATGCCGTCTCTCCTTCGAATACCCTGGATCAGCTGGGGCTGGACCCCGGCAGAAGAGGAGCAATATTTTAGAATGATTTTGACTATCACATAAAACACTCTGTACTGTAATTAGAACACTTAAATGCATATTATTAAAGCACATAAAATAGAAAAATAATTCTAGGTAAATACAATGCATGGATTTCCTTCTACACATCAGATATTATATCATGTTTGTCACACAGAATAAGTGTTATAGTTGTATGTAGCTAAACATAGGGACTATTTTGGACTAAAATAGCTTCTAATAACAATAATAATTATACTTTAATCAAAACCATTACATTCTATAGAAGTTAATGACCTCTTGTTCCCAACATGTGCTCCATATTAGAATCCCCCTGGTAGTTTTTAAAGTACTCCAGCTTAGACCCCACTTCAGTTCAGTTAAGTCATTCAGTCATGTCTGACACTTTGTGACTCCATGACCTGTAGCACGCCAGGCTTCCCTGTCCATTACCAGCACCCTTAACTTGCTCAAACTCATGTCCATTGAGTCAGTGATGCCATCCAACTATCTCAGATTCTGTCATCCCTTCTCCTCTGGCCTTCAATCTTTCCCAGCATCAGGGTCTTTCCCAATGTCAGTTCTTCACATCAGCTGGCCAAAATATTGGAGCTTCAGTTTCAGCATCAGTTCTTCCAAAGAATATTTAGGACTGATATCCTTTTGGATTGACTGGTTTGATCTCATTGCAACCCAAGGGACTGTCAAGAGTATTCTCCAACACCACTTCAAAAGCATCAATTCATTGGTGCTAAGCTTTCTTTATAGCCCAACTCTAAACATTCATACATCCAGTAGTCACGGGAAAAAACATAGCTTGACTAGAAGGACTTTTGTAAGCAGAGTAATGTCTCTGTTTTTTAATATGCTGTCTAGGTTGGTCATAGTTATTCTTGTAGGGAGCAAGTGTCTTTTAATTTCGTGGCTGCAGTCACCATCTGCAGTGATTTTGGACCCCCCCCCCCAACATAGTTTCTCACTGTTTCCACTGTTTCGCCATCTATTTGCCATGAAGTGATGGGATGATCTTAGTTTTTTGAATGTTCAGTTTTAAGCCAGCTTTTTCACTCTCCTCTTTCACCTTCATCAAGAGGCTCTTTAATTTCTCTTTGCTTTCTGCCATAAAGGTGGTGTCATCTCCATATATGATGTTATTGATATTTCTCCCGGCAATCTTGATTCTAGCCTTTGCTTCATCCAGTCTGACATTTCTCATGGTGTACTCTGTATATAAGTTAAAAAAGCAGGGTGACAATATACAGCCTTGATATAATCCTTCCCCAATTTGGAACCAGTGTGTTGTTCCATGTTCGGTTCTAACTGGTGCTTCTTGATGTGCATACAGATTTCTCAGAATGCTGGTAAGATGGTCTGGTATTCCCATCTCTTTAAGAATTTTCCACAGTTTGCTGTGATCGACACTGTCAAAGTCTATGACATAGGCCATAAGAAGAAGTAGATGTTTTTCTGGAACTATCTTGCTTTTTTGATGAACCAACAGATGTTGGTAATTTGATATCTGGTTTCTCTGCCTTCTCTAAATCCAACTTGAACATCTGGAAGTTGATGGTTCACATATTGTTGAAGCCTGGCTTGGAGAGTTTTGAGCATTATTTTGCTAGAGTGTGAGGTGAATGCAATTGTGTGGTAGTTTGAGCATTCTTTGGCATTGCCTTTCTTTGGGATTGGAATGAAAGTTGACCTTTTCTAGTCCTGTGGCCCCTGCTGAGTTTTCCAAATTTGTTGGCATATTGAGTGCAGCACTTTCACAGCATCATCTTTTGGGATTTGAAATAGCTCGACTGGAATTCCATCAGCTCCACTAGCTTTGTCTGTAGTGATGCTCCCTAAGGCCCACTTTTCTTCACATTCCAGGGTGTCTGGCTCCAGGTGAGTGATCACAACATCGTGGCTATCTGGGTCAAAAAGATCCTTTTTGTATAGTTCTTCTGTGTATTCTTGCCAACTTTTCTTAATCTCTTCTGCTTCTATTAGTTTCATACCATTGCTGCCCTTTATTGTACCCATCTTTGCATGAAATTTTCCCATGGTATCTCTGATTTTCCTCAACAGGTTCCTAGTCTTTCTCATTCTATTTTGTTCCTCAATTTCTTTGCACTGATCACTGAGGAAGGCTTTCTTATCTCTCCTTGCTGTTAGACCCTACTTCATCAATTAAATAAAAAAAAAAAACTCCAGGGCGGGGAGGGGCGCTTTAAATGAATAATGCCTAATTAGGTCATTCAAACATTAAGTACATACATGTATAAGTTTACTTAATTTTTCCTGACAAATTCAAAATTAATTTATTCATTATTCATTAAATATATACTTACAGAATGTCTGCTGACAAGTGAGCATTTTTTAAAATATTTTCAATTTGTCATAAATATTTGGGGTTTTTTTTCTAAAGGATTTTTCAACATAGAAATAAGATGATTATTTTATTGAGGCCTGAATTACTATTTATATAAAGTTGCACAAGTAGTTACCAGAGAAAACCATTTTTTTAAAATAATTTATGGTTTTGAGATCATCAAATTTAAAAAAAATATTCAGTCATTTTTTCATATTTTTCATTGTTCATTCCATCTATCAAATATTTAGCATAGTTTTATATACTTCCAACATAGACAACTGAAGTCAAATCAAGTAAATCACTCTTCCTTGCTAACTCTTTTATCTTTAAATACGTGATTCTAAAATCTTACCTGGGTACTCCATAGAGTCCAGTAATCCTATTATATTTCCTGGTAAATAAAAATTAAAATTAAAAATTTCTTACAGGTTAGAAGTAATAAATGAAAGCAGCTATATTTCAAGATCAGAAAGAGGTGGATGGACATAGGCCTGTTATACAGAGTGAAATAAGAAAATTAAATTTCTTTATTTGATAAAGAGAATAAAATTTCTTTATTATAAGAAAAAGAAATTTTGTATATTATTGTATATGGCTGTGAGAGCACAAAAGAATCAGTGCCTTCAAACTGTGATGGTGGAGAAGACTCCTGAGAGTCCCCTGGAAAGCAAGGCTATCAAGCAAGTCAATCTTAAGGGAAATCAATCCTGAAAACTCATTGGAAGCACTGATTCTGAAGCTGAATCTCCAGTATTTTTGTCACCTGAGGCAAAAAGACAACTCATTGGAAAAGTCCCTGATGCTGGGAAACATTGAGGACAGAAGGAGAAGAG
This sequence comes from Bubalus kerabau, assembly GCF_029407905.1. NCBI lineage: Eukaryota > Metazoa > Chordata > Mammalia > Artiodactyla > Bovidae > Bubalus > Bubalus kerabau. The sequence continues at coordinate 1,275,070 of NC_073635.1, read as the reverse complement.
GGCAACAGAGGATGAGATGGCTGGATGGCATCACCGATGGCGTGGACATGAGCTGAACTTGGGAAAACTTCAGGAGATGGTGAGGGACAGTGAGGCCTGGTGTGCTATAGTCCCCGGGGTCACAAAAAGTTGAAGAAGACTGGGTGACTGAACAACAGCAACTTTAGCAGATATATAGGAATTCATAAAAATAGTACTATTGAACCTATTTGTAGGGCAGGAATAGAGACATAAACATAGAGAACAAACTTGTGGACACAGCAGGGGGAAGAAGAGGATTGGACAAATTGAAAGAGTACTATTGAAGAATATACATTACCATGTGTAATATAGATAGCTAATGAAAAGTGGCTTGTAACAAAGGGAGCTCATTCTGGTACTCTGTGACAACCTAGAGGGATGGGATAGGGTGGGGACTGAAAGGGAGGTTCATGAGGGAGGGGACATATGTATCACGTTGCTGTATGGCAGAAATCAACACAGCATTGTAAAGCAATACACTTTCATTTCTCTTGGTAATACACCTAGAAGAATTAAAAGATCATATGGTAACTCTGTTTAATGTTTTGAGAAACTGCCAGACATTTTTTTTGCTGCATCCTCATCAATACCTGCTATTTTTTATGGTTTTTTCCTTTTTTTTTTTTTTTTTTTGCTTCTGTTTGTACTCATGGTTTTGATTAGCATTTTATCTGCCTATTAACCAACTGTATATCTTCTTTGGAGAAATTTCTGTTCAAGTACTTTGCTCATCTTTTAATTTGGTTGCTTGTATTTTTGTTATTGGATTGGAGGAGTTCCCTACGTATTATGTATACAAGTTCTCTGTCAGATAAGTGCTACCATCCTGTTTTCTTTTCATTTTCTTGATGTGTCCTTTGAAACAAAAGTTCTTAATTTGGATAAAGCTCAAATTTTATCTACTCTTTCTTTGGTCATTTGTGATTTGGGGTCATATCTAAGAATGTTTTACATAATCCAAGGTCACAGAGATCTATTCCTATGTTTTTATCTAAGAGTTTATAATTCTGTGCTGCTGTGCTGTGCCTAGTCTCGATCATGCCTGCCTCTGTGACTGCATGGACTGTAGTCTGCCATGCTTCTCTGTCTATGGGGATTCTCCAGGCAAGAATACTGGTGTGGGTTGCCATGCCGTCCTCCATGGGATCTTCCCAACCAGGGGATCGAACCTATGTCTCCCACATTACAGGGGGATTCTTTGCCATCTGAGCCACCAGGGAAGCCCAAGAATCCTGGAGTTGGTAGCCTATCCTTTCTTCAAGGGAATTTCCCAACCCAGGAATCAAACCAGGATCTCATGCATTCAGTTCAGTTCAGTTCAGTTCAGTCACTCAGCCGTGTCCGACTCTTTGTGACCCCATGAATCACAGCACGCCAGGCCTCCCTGTCCATCACCAACTCCTGGAATTCACTCAGACTCAAATCCATCAAGTCAGTGATGCCATCCAGGCATCTCATCCTCTGTCGTCCCCTTCTCGTCCTGCCCTCAATCCCTCCCAGCATCGGGGTCTTTCCCAATGAGCCAACTCTTCGCATGAGGTGGCGAAAGTATTGGAGTATCAGCTTCAGCATCAGTCCTTCAAATGAACACCCAGGACTGATCTCCTTTAGAATGGACTGGTTAGATCTCCTTGCAGTCCAAGGTGCTCTCAAGAGTCTTCTGCAACACCACAGTTCAAAAGCATCCAGTTTTCGGTGCTCAGCTTTCTTCACAGTCAAACTCTCACATCCATACATGACCACTGGAAAAACCATAGCCTTGACTAGACGGACCTTTGTCAGCAAAGTAATATCTCCGCTTTCAATATGCTATCTAGGTTGGTCATAACTTTCCTTCCAAGGAGTAAGCGTCTTTTAATTTCATGGCTTTTAATTTCATGCACACCACCTGCAGTGATTCTGGAGCCCCAAAAAATAAAGTCTGACACTGTTTCCACTGTTTCCCCATCTATTTCCCATGAAGTGATGGGACCAGATGCCATGATCTTCATTTTCTGAATGTTGAGCTTTAAGCCAACTATTTCACTCTCCTCTTTCAGTTTTATCAAGAAGTTTTTTAGTTCCTCTTCACTTTCTGCCATAAGGGTGGTGTCATCTGCATATCTGAGGTTCTTGATATTTCTCCAAGCAATCTTGATTCCAGCTTGTGCTTCTTCCAGCCCAGAGTTTCTCATGATGTACTCTGCATAGAAGTGAAATAAGCAGGGTGACAATATACAGCCTTGATGTACTCCTTTTCCTATTTGGGACCAGTCTGTTGTTCCATGTCCAGTTCTAACTCTTGCTTCCTGACCTGCATATAGATTTCTCAAGCAGCAGGTCAGGTGGCCTGGTATTCCTATGTCTTTCAGAATTTTCCATAGTTTATTGTAATCCACACAGTCAAAGGCTTTGGCATAGTCAATAAAGCAGAAATAGATGTTTTTCTGGAACTCTCGCTTTTTCTATGATCCAGCAGATGTTGGCAATTGGATCTCTGGTTCCTCTGCCTTTTCTAAAACCAGCTTGAACACCTGGAAGTTCACGGTTCACGTATTGCTGAAGCCTGTCATGGAGAATTTTGAACATTACTTTACTCGCATGTGAGATGAGTGCAATTTTGTGGTAGTTTGAGCATTCTTTGGTATTACCTTTCTTTGGGATTGGAATGAAAACTGACCTTTTCCAGTCCTGTGGATGATATACATTAACATGTGCAAAATAAATAGCTAGTGGGAAGTTGTTGTGTAACACAGGGAGCTCAGTCCAGTGTTCTGTAATGACCTTAAGGAATGGGATGATGGTAGGTGGGAAGCAGGCTCGTGATACATGGTTAATTCACCTTGTTGTATGGCAGAAAGCAACACAACATTGTAAAGCGATTACGCTCCAATTAGAAACATTAAAAAAAAAAATAATAATGCTAGGATGCCTAGAGTTGCCATGTGATGAATGTATGAGTGTTCATTTTATTATATTTATTATTTTGAATATGTTTGAGATTTTCCCATAATAAAACATTTAAATTAATAAACATAATAAACTCATTGCCAACACCTGTTAAAATTATTAAAATTATCTCACTCTGTAGTAGGATTTAAAGTCTTTTTTCTAGGTTTATAAAAGAAAGCAATATCTTTTCAAAGATCCTCTAGAAACAACTGTTAAAACTGACAGGTTTATAAATATATATTTGTAAAATTAACGTCAAAACTGAAGTAAGATGAGTTTTTAAAGTTTTAAATGTAAAGGGATTAGACATTATTTCAGTTTTATAATTAAAGAAAAAAGCTCTCTGGAGACTCGTTAAGGTGTAAAATCTTTACCTCAGATTTATCAAAGTCCTAAATTTTGAAAGATTACTTCTCCCAGCACATAACATTATCTGAAGAATTTCTACAAATTCTGTTTTCTGTTAAAAAGAAGAAAAAAATAGTCTTTTGAAAGTGATGAAGCTGGATTTTTAAAATAATTGAAATCATAATTCAATTGATAATTCAAAATATAAATGCAGCAATTACAATTTATTATGCATCATTATAGTTCATATGAGTTTATAATGTAATATGTACAAATTGATAAGATTATTTTGTTATTTTATGCTAACTTAAAAAAACCCTCTAAAATCCTAGAATATTTTACATGAAATATAGTGCTCATAATAAAAAATTATGCTTGAGGCATATATTATTGCATTTATTGTAAATGGGATTTTAAGGCAATCAAGACCTTGTGCAAGCATTAATTTTCTCTGCCTCTCAAGCCACATATAGACTTTTGAAAACACATTCTGTTCAACTGTGTGTCAACAGTAGATTGTTGATTATTTAAGTACAAAAGTCAAGGTTGTTTTTTTTTTTCAATTTTGTATTTCAGTAGAAAGGAAACCAGATATGAAACTTATTTCTTCAATGAAAATCTGTTTAATACATATTGCATTTTACTGAAACTCAGACGTCATTGATTATAGCATGTAGTACTAAGACAGCAAAAACAGTGCCAAGTATAAAATCTATTTCTATTTCAGAGATAATATGCATGCAAAATTTCACATCTTAGAATTCATGAAATATGGCATTACCACCCCTGGATCCTCCATGAAACTTTAAAATTAAATAACTATGATCTTGTGTCCTTATCACCTCCTTTAAGCTTTTGAATTCAGCCCAACCATAATTAGTATTGTTCACAGGGACTGGAATAAAAGTATTTACAGACCTGAATTCCTTGTATAACTTAACCTACAAGTAAATCCTGAGTGTCTTGAGTAGTATCTTCTTTTTCCAAATCCTTACCAGTTTGGGACTATCAGAAGTTATTCTGATTAGCCTTAAAACCACCCCTCTATTTTCCTGGTTTACATTTAAGATGTATGCTTTCACAATCATCTTTCCAACCCATATTGTCCTTTCTTTTGAATCCATTTCTCACTCATCTCTCTTCTAGTTTTTTAACATGCCTGATTCAAACTCTATTCGGTTTGTAGTAGGTAAGCATTTTACTGTTTATATACTCAAATGTGAAAAGATGTAACAGTATTTTCATAAACTCCAATTTGTTTTATTTTAAACCTTATTTCATTCTGTAATGGAAAGCTTAATCATGCCAATTCAAAGTAAACAGTCAAATCTGTCATTATTTTTTAATGTGTGCTTAAATTTAATAATATTATGATAAAAATGTAGACTACCCTGATGACTCAGACATAAAGAATCTGCTTGCAATGCAGGAGATGTATGTTTTGTTCCTGGGTCAGGAAAATCCTCTGAAGAAGGATATGGCAATCCACTCCAGTGTTCTTGCCTGAAAATCCCATGGACAGAGGAGCCGGCAGGCTACAGTCCACAGGGTTGCAAGAAGCAGACACAAATGAGAGACTAAGCCACCACCATCAAGATATAAGTGTACTTCTGAGGTTTTCTCCTTGCCTTTCCATAATGAAGTTACTTTAAATGTAAGTTCTACCAGTCACATCTGTTGCTGGAGGGTTAATATAAAGACAAGAATCTCTACATTCTTCAGAATATCAAACATCTGAAACCATGTGCATGGGCAAAGGCATGGCAAGATGAATGGAGTTGAAGCATATTATTATATTTCTATTTTGCCTTTTGGTGCTAACAACCCACTAATACTTGAGATTTATCTTCACACAATTTCCAGTGAGGGTTGTCCAGATGTAGTTGTCAAGCCATCTCTTAGCAGGCCCAGTAGCTTTTTCTCAGCTAACCTTAGTTGGAAATAAGAAAAGCTTCCAGATACTACTTTAATCCATGGACTCAGACAACATGGATGATCTCCAGGCATTACAAACCTGCAAATGTCACACATATCCATAATGAGATTTCTAGTTTTCAGCACCAGTCTTCTGTTTCTGCCCCTTTGATCTCCTTTGTAGAAGTACAGCTTACCCTTACTTTTGTCTTCCAAACTTGAAGGTGGATTCCGGGTAGAGAGATGGAGTCAGTGAATTAACATGCCGCTGTCTCCCATCACACACACAAATTATTTCGAAGACATTAGCTTTCCTTTTCCAAATTCCCTTCTTTTTGTCCTTTCTTTCAAATGTTTTCTAGTTCACAAATTTCAAGGAAGAACTTCTTTGGACAGGATATGTGGGCTTTTCATCTCACATCTGGAACCTCAGCTGTTGCATTTAGAAATGGCAAATGTTTATTTTCTCCCTGGCTTTTCATCTGACATTTTTCTCTAAAGTGAATGACAATCTCGGGTCCTACACTCTGAATTTCAGTGATCATGGAGTAAGAGAAAAAAAAATATTCCACATTAATGTCTCAGATTCTTATTCTGCCATACTCAGTTAATATCTTCACACTTTTTCTTTGACACTTTATTTCATTTTCTGAACTAAGCAGAAACATGGCTTTTTCCAGAGATTCAGTTCAGTACAGTTCAGTTCAGTTCAGTCGCTCAGCCATGTTCGACTCTTTGCAACCCCATGAATCACAGAACGCCAGGCCTCCCTGTCCATCAGCAACTCCCAGAGTTTACCCAAACTCATGTCCATCGAGTCGGTGATGCCATCCAGCCATCTCATCCTCTGTTGTCCCCTTCTCCTCCTGCCCCCAATCCCTCCCAGCATCAGAGTCTTTTCCAATGAGTCAACTCTTCGTGTGAGGTGGCCAAAGTATTGGAGTTTCAGCTTTAGCATCAGTCCTTCCAATGAACACCCAGGACTGATCTCCTTTAGGATGGACTGGTTGGATTACTGCTGCCCTAAAGACCACCAAATTCTCCATTTTCCCATATGTCATTTGACTCAGGGTCAAGAAATGCAAGAATATTCTTTTACCTCACAGTGCTGGAAACTACTATCATATCTCCAATCTGGTGTGAAAACCCTACTACCTAAAGATACAGTGCATTCATACAATACAGATTTAAAGTTGACAGTAGTTCAATGAGATGAAATTGGTATCACTTTTTAAACTGTGGTAACAAAAGTGGGAATTTTCAACAATTTAGAATAAACAAGTTGTATGACTTTTAATGTCCATTCATTTTAATAATGTAGAATAGTTGAGACTGAGAAGATTAATGAAAAAGGATTTTGGTTTGAAACAGTGTTTTGAATTTTAGAGTTGATAAAAAGTTTTTTTTATTTTTAATTTATTTTTTTTTTTTTTTAATTTAAAGCTAACTAGAGAATTTGTGAGGCCCATGTGATTTCTTGTTTGGTAACAGAGAGTAAATTAATACATGTTAAGAAACAGTGGTAAATAAAAAACAAAGTTTTGTGTTACATACCACAGTGTTTGAGATTGAAATGTTTACATTCTGGTATACTTTTCTTTGTCACTGTCAAAGTTCCTCATCCTTTCTGCTTATTCATTGAGGATATGGAATATTCCTCATAGTCTTCCCTAATTCCCACTCCAGTACTCTTGCCTGGAAAATCCCATGGATGGAAGAGCCTGGTAGGCTGCAGTCCATGGGGTCGCAAAGAGTCAGACACGACTGCCCAACTGCACTTTCACTTTTCACTTTCATGCATTGGAAAGGGAAATGGCAACCCACTCCAGTATTCTTGCCTGGAGAATCCCAGAGATAGGGGAGCCTGGTGGGCTGCCGTCTGTGGGGTCGTACAGAGTCGGACATGACTGAAGCAACTTAGCAGCAGTAGCAGCCACTTTACAAGTTACTTTACGGTCCACATAGTTAATACTGACAATACTCTAGTAATCTATTACCTTATGTCAAGTTCTCTTCCATCGCCACTGTTAAACCTCCCTTCCCCATTGATCACTTTTGATCAATGGTTGACTTTGTGGCCAACCAAAGCTGCTCAAATTCTAAAATAAATCATTCTGTCTGATCATAAACTTTTAACACTCTCTTTTAATTAAAATAAATCAATTATGCCACCTTATTTTATATTTCAATCAATAGAATCCTCTAATTTCTCCATGGCAGCTCTGTTTCATCAGAATTTTTTTTTTTTTTTTTAACATCTCCCTGAGTATTAACCATTTCAACCACCCTCTTTCTGGTATCTTTATCTCTTTTGCACTGTTTTCACCACTTGTATCTCAGTTTCTCCATGTCAAGTTCATCTATGAATCTGAGCAGTGATTTAGATCAGGTCACATAATCATCCCAATTCATGTTATCCTTTCCATTAATGAAGCTTTCTCTGATAGCTCAGTTGGCAAAGAATCTGTCTACAATGCAGGAGACCCCAGTTCAATTCCTGGGTTGGGAAGATCCATTGGAGAAGGGATAGGCTACCCACTCCAGTATTCTTAGGCTTCCCTTGTGGCTCAGCTAGTAAAGAATCCGCCTGCACTGCGGGAGACCTGGGTTTGATCCTTGGGTTGGGAAGATCCCATGGAGAAGGGAAAGGCTACCATTTCAGTATTCTGCCTGGAGAATTCCATGGACTATATAGTCCATGGGGTTACAAGGAGTCGGACACGACTGAGCGAGTTTCACTTTCTATAAATGATTCCTATTCTCTTTCCTTGAAAGCAATTAATTCAAACATCTTCCACTGTCCACAAATTTCTATTCTCCCATCTTCTTTTAATTTTCAACAGATGATTTCACCTTTCTACTTCTTTCTATTTCACAAAGGGAATAGATCATTCCTTAAATTCCTCCAAAGAGCTCTACAATTTCACCTATCTACGATTGCATCTTTGGCACCTTTCTCAATACAATGAAATACATATTTCATCCTGCCTCCAGTCTCTAATCTACACTTTTTTGGATAACATGCCTTATTGGCTTATCTTTGACTTGAGCCATTGATTTTCTCTATTTTCTCCCCTCAAATCTTCTTTTCTATCTATTCCACCACATCCAGTATTTTTTGCTGGAGGCAGGAGAAAAGAAAACCTCCCCTGACCAGACATGGCTCTTCAAATTTGCCCCATATCTCTCTTCTCTCTCAAAGCCAAATTTCTTTTGGTTGGAATTCTCTCTCTTTATCCACTTTGAATTAACTCCAAATTCAACTGCATTTTTACTTTCACACTCACTACTCCAATAAAACTCCTCTGGTCAAGACCATTGTAATTTTGGTGCTGCTAGAAATATCAGGCATTTTCAGAATAAACAAATCATTTCTACTTACCTTTGGATCCTTTAGTGTTATTTCAACCCTGTAGTATTATCCATATTTTCTGAGAAAGAAATTTATATTCTAAAAGTTAATTAGGTCAAGATGACAAACCTGTAGCTATAAGTGGCAAAGATTGATCTTGAATTGAGGGCTTCTGACTTAGGAATCTATATTTTGCTACATTAAAATAAGATGAATCAATTATACCCTCATATTCATTATTTTGTGGATATTTACAACTTATTTTTTACTTAATATTGCAGATTTTCATGGCCTACATTGATAACACAGGCCAAAACATCTGAAGTTTTTAATAACAATGTGATCCAAATATTTCTGGTGAACATGGAAACTAATGAAAGTTTTGCCTCATGAATTATCTAGTAAAAATAAGGGCACTAAATATGTTAGAAACAGACTATTCCTTCTAAGTAATATAAATTGACTCAAAAGTACAAAAGGGAACACTGAAAGATTTAAAATCTCACTTGTTGTTAGTAACTGGCTTGATTGACCTAAAAAGCCAAGTATTGAATGATAGATCTCTGATGTATCTCTAATTTGATTGGGAAACAATTCTCCTTTTTTTTTTTTTTTTTTTCTTTTCCTTAAAAAGTATCTCTTTTCATTGAGGAACTTATATTTTGTTAATAAGAAAATTATGCAGAAGAATAATTAAAATACACAAGAATTTCTAGTTTGTTGCTATGGTATAATTAAGTGCCCTGGGAGCAGAAGAAGATAAGCCCTCAAGGGCAGGCTTCCAGAAGAAAGGACCCTTGAGCTAAGATTTAATGACTGTAGATACTCTCCAGGTGGATGAGGGAGGGGAGGATCAGATGTGCAAAATACAGAGACATAAATATCATGGTGTGTACAGAGAACTACAATCAGTTGTTCCAATGAAGTCAAGACTTTAAAGAATAAAATTATCAGGATGACAATTCAAAATAGTTTGGAGGAACAAAAACAGCAGAGGGAATTTATTGTTCAAACAATGGAAAATCTCCATAGGCTCTTTTCAAGCACAGATGGATGGGAAGATTTAAAAGATGCCATCAGTTCTGTTTCATTTTTTCCCTTCTCATTCTTTCCATCCATTTCTTTCTTTCTTTCTGCCTTCCTTTTTTCTTTTGGCTTCTGAGTTACTCTGATCCTCAAACAGGCTCTTACTACAGAGAAATCAAAATCACCACCAGAAGTGCTGAACTAAGATCATCCTGGATCACAAAGTGTGTATTCATTTTATGACTAATCTCCCATGGATGATGCAAATTTCCTGATAATATGTCCCCTACTACCCTGTTCCATTTTATTTTTTATTTTTTTTTTAACCATATAGAGAAGTGGTGAGCCTTTGTCAGAAATGCAGTGAATTACTATGTGAGAAAAACAAGGTAACTGTAGTAACTAGAGGGATAATACAGGGAAACAAAAAAATTCTGAGGCATTTGTGATAATTGAAACATATTATCTTTACTATATTTATATCATAATTAATTTAACAAATTTATTTAGTCAACTATGTATTAATGTAAATGTAACATTTTCCCCATTGCTATTAAGCTCTACAGTAAGTACGCTTGTGGAAGCTATTTTGTTTGTAGTTTTAGAAGCTGAAATGCAAGGAAAAGAATAATGCATATTTATAAATGTATACATATCCTATATATCAGCCAATAATTAGCCTTAATAAAAAGTACCCTAGCTTTCACTTTCATCAGCAATCTATTTGTATTAATTTTATAGCAGAATAGACCCCCTGAACTTATGTATCTTTGTAACTGTCAATATAATAGTGCAATTTCATTGGAAGATAATTTCTTTGTATGTATTTTTGCAAAGTGAGATACATTTAAAGCTGTCTTCTGGGTCTTTTCATGGTTTGGTTGCTAAAGGGTGGCAAAGAGAGTTGATCAGCACATTTACTATCTTGTGACTGAATTTCTAATCATAAAAGATATCCATGTATATCTAATTCAAAGATAAAGTCAAGTGTAAGAGAGAATTGACAAATCCTATATCTTTAACAGCATAAATTAGAAAGAAAGGAGTCAGATGAAGATGGCATGTCCTACTTCCATGTCTCAGATGGAAGGGCCAAAAAACAAAGGAGAAAGCCATTTGGATGTAATAACAAAGCAGGAGAGAGAAAAGGAAGAAAAACTAAGGAACAGATGGGTAATGCCTCTAGCCCAAAATCTTAAAATCTTTCAGCCTGCCTTTCCTGCTTGTTCTGCTATAACAATATATGTGGACACTCAATGAAATGTCCTCAGCCTTGAGACTATTAATAATTTTTGAATTGAAACCAGTTGCATAGAAAAATACTGTAAACCAAATGCTTGAATTGATTCCCTTGGCCTTATTCATCCCCTATTGAGGAATTTATCCCATTAAACTGCAGTTTTATTTCAGTGCCCTTAGATAAACTCTGTGTGTCAAAGAATACTTCCAGTTGCACATTTTAAAATATCTCTGTACATTCTACATACTGGAAGCTTAATGATAATTTTAATAAATTAAGAATCAATTTTTGCATCTTAGTTTGTTTTTCCCCTAACCCACATTAAAAGCAATTGAAGCCTAAAATGATACTAGCCACCTTTATTATTTGTACATTGAACAAGCATTTAGTGCTAGATCTTGAAGAAAAGTTGACACTGAAGATATCTATGCCTTTGATGTGTCATTCTTTAAATAAGGTGAGCAGGCAAACAGGAACTGAGATGGAAATAATATTTGAATTATTGACTCCCACATTCAAGACAGAGTGAGGTCACATTACATGCATTATTTCTAGACCCATAACAAAACCAGGCCAAATCCTGGGTGCATTTGGAGAAAACGTGGTTGGATATTCATGAAGTTTTCCCTAGTTTTTAATACCAGTAGTCAGAAGATGAAGGATTTAAATACATGTTTCCTTTACCTTGTTGGATTTTGCCAGTTTTAGTGGTGGTAGTGGTTTAGTTGCTAAGTAGCGTCCAACTCTTGTGGTCCTGTGGACTGTAGCCTGCCAGGCTCCTCTGTCCATGGAATTCTCCAGGCAAGAATACTGGAGTGGATTGCCATTTCCTTCTCCAGGTTTGCCAGTTTTATTTCACTTCTAATCAAGCTAGATAGGATTTCTCTGTTTGTTTTCAATCTTATAAAATGGAAGGATAAGTACTGAAACTCTCATCAGCACATCTTTCATTCCTAACAATAGAAATTGCTAGTAATTTCATTTTTGTTTATTTCAGACTTTCACACCTAGAATATACTTTTCTGTCCTTTTCCACTATTATTTTGCTTTAGTAGGTACCTCACATATTGATAATTGAAATAGCTTTTATAGCACCTAGAGAAGAGAACCTCTTAAATAATTACATCCCTTGTCTCAATGGCCAATACATGATATTTCTGCTATCCACTTCCTTATTTTTCCCTCCCAAGCAAGAACCAGAACACTAAGGGCATGTAAGATGATGGGGAAGATCATAGCTGTTCTAACTGCAATTCTTTCTCAAAGCACGACTCTGTTTCAAGACTGCCACATTGTCTCCTTTAAGTTATCTTATTTATTTTTTTTAAATTGAAATAGAGTAGATGTACAATATTTTGCTTGTTTCAGTTGTAAAGCAAAGTGATTCAGTTACATAGATAAATAAATAATTTCCCTTATATATTATTATGAAATATTGAGTATAGTTTTTATATTGTCTTTTAAAGTCAAAATATGGTGTTTTTTTTTTTTTTTTCTTTTCTAAAGTATATGTGTACTCTGTCATTCAGTTGTGTCCAACTCTTCAAGACCCCATGGACTGTTGCCTGTCAGACTCCTCTGCTTATAGAACTTTCCAGGCAAGAATACTAGAGTGGATTATCATTTTCTACTCTAGGGGATCTTCCCAACTCATTGAATCCACATCTCCTGTGTCTCCACCTGGGAAGCCCGGAAGTACATAAATATACTAATCTATGTATTAGGAATACCTGCTGTTCATGCATTCATTCATTCCCCAGATACTTTTTATGAATGTTCTATTATCTACCAAATATTTTCCTAGGTTCTAGAACTACACTTAAAAAAAAAAAAAAGTCGCTGTGCTCCTCAGGCTATATCCCAGGAATTTTCCTAGACTAAATTTTCTCCCACATTGTAGGTAGACGCTTTACCATCTGAGCCACCAGGGAAGTAAAAATATTTCTTTGAGTCACTTTTATTAGGGAGGGGGCAAAAATACTGGAGTGGGTTGCCATTTCCTTCTCCAAGAGATCTTCCTGACCCAGGGATTGAACCCAGGTTTCCTGCAATATAGGCAAAAGAGTCCAAAATGCAGTACTTGGATGCAATCTCAAAAATGACAGAATGATCTCTGTTAGTTTCTAAGGCAAACCATTCAATATCACGGTGATCCAAGCCTATGCCCCAACCCGTAACGCTGAAGAAGCTGAAGTTGAACGGTTCTATGAAGACCTACAAGAACTTTTAGAGCTAACACCCCAAAAAAGATGTCCTTTTCATTATACAGGACTGGAATGCAAAAGTAGGAAGTCAAGAAACACTTGGAGTAACAGGCAAATTTGGCCTTAATTACGGAATGAAGAGGGGAAAGGTGAATAGAGTTTTGCCAAAAGAACACACTGGTCATAGCAAACACCCTCTTCCAACAACACAAGAGAAGACTCTACACGTGGACATCACCAGATGGTCAACACCGAAATAGGATTGATTGTATTCTTTGCAGACAAAGATGGACAAGCTCTATACATTCAGCAAAAACAAGACTGGGAGCTGACTGTGACTCAGATTATGAACTCCTTATTGCCAAATTCAGACTTAAATTGAAGAAACTCGGGAAAACCACTAGGCCATTCAGGTATGACTTAAATCAAGTCCCTTATGACTTACACAGTGGAAGTGAGAAATAGATTTAAGGGACTAGATCTGATAGAGTGCCTGAGGAACTACAGATAGAGGTCTGTGACATTGTACAGGAGACAGGGATCAAGATCATCCCCATGGAAAAGAAATGCAAAAAAGCAAAATGACTGTCTGGGGAAGCCTTATAAATAGCTGTGAAAAGAAGAGAAGTGAAAAGCAAAGGAGAAAAGGAAAGATATAAGCATCTGAATGCAGAGTTCCAAAGAACAGCTAGGAGAGATAAGAAAGTCTTCCTCAGCGATCAATGCAAAGAAACAGAGAAAAACAATAGAACGGGAAAGACTAGAGATCACTTCAAGATAATTAAAGATACCAAGGGAACATTTCATACAAAGATGGGCTCGATAAAGGACAGAAATGGTAGGGACCTAACAGAAGAAGAAGATATTAAGAATAGGTGGCAAGAACACACAGAATAACTGTACAAAAAAGATCTTCACGACCAAGATAATTACAATGGTGTGATCACTCACCTAGAGCCCAACATCCTGGAATGTGAAGTCAAGTGGGCCTTAGAAAGCATCACTACGAACAAAGCTAGTGAAGGTGATGCAATTCCAGTTGAGCTCTTTCAAATCCTGAAGATGATGCTGTGAAAGTGCTGCACTCAATACGCCAACAAATTTGGAAAACTCAGCAGTAGCCACAGGACTGGAAAAGATCAGTTTTCATTCCAATCCCAAAGAAAGGCAATGCCAAAGAATGCTCAAACTACCACACAATTGCACTCATCTCACATGCTAGTAAACTAATGCTCAAAATTCTCCAAGCCAGGCTTCAGCAATACGTGAACCATGAACTTCCAGAGGTTCAAGCTGATTTCAGAAGAGGCAGAGGAACCAGAGATCAAATTGACAACATCTGCTGGATCATGGAAAAAGCAAGAGAGTTTCAGAAAAAGATCTATTTCTGCTGTATTGACTATGCCAAAGCCTTTGACTGTGTGGATCATGATAAACTGTGGAAAATTCTGAAAGAGATGGGAATACCAGACCACCTGACCTGCCTCTTGAGAAACCTATATGCAGGTCAGGAAGCAACAGTGTGAACTGGACATGGAACAACAGACTGGTTCCAAATAGGAAAAGGAGTACGTCAAGGCTGTATATTATCACCCTGCTCATTTAACCTCTATGCAGAGTACATCATGAGAAACGCTGGACTGGAAGAAGCACAAGCTGGAATCAAGATTGCTGGGAGAAATATCAAGAACCTCAGATATGCAGATGACACCACCCTTATGGTATAAAGTGAAGAGGAACTAAAAAGCCTCTTGATAAAAGTGAAAGTGGAGAGTGAAAAAGTTGGCTTAAAGCTCAACATTCAGAAAACGAAGATCATGGCATGTGGTCCCATCACTTCATGGGAAATAGATGGGTAAACAGTGGAAACAGTGTCAGACTTTATTTTTCTGGGCTCCAAAATCACTGCAGATGGTGACTGCAGCCATAAAATTAAAAGACGCTTACTCCTTGGAAGGAAAGTTATGACCAACCTACATAGCATATTCAAAAGCAGAGAAATTACTTTGCCAACAAAGGTCTATCTAGTCAAGGCTACGGTTTTTCGACTGGTCATGTATGAATGTGAGAGTTGGACTGTGAAAAAGTTGAGCACCAAAGAATTGATTCCTTTGAACTGTGGTGTTGGAAAAGTCTCTTGAGAGCACCTTGGACTGCAAGGAGATCCAACCAGTCCGTTCTAAAGGAGATCAGTCCTGGGATTTCTTTGGAAGGAATGATGCTAAAGCTGAAACTCCAGTACTTTGGCCACCTCATGCGAAGAGTTGACTCATTGGAAAAGACTCTGATGCTGGGAGGTATTGGGGGCAGGAGCACAAGGGGACAACAGAGGATGAGATGGCTGGATGGCATCACTGACTCAATGGATGTGAGTCTCAGTGAGCTCCAGGAGTTGGTGATGGACAGGGAGACCTGGGGTGTTGCAATTCATGGGGTCGCAAAGAGTCGTACACGACTGAGCTGAACTGAACTGAACTGAACTTAGTAATTTTCAATTTTTACTGCACATTAAAAAACTACTAGGGAACTTTTTAAAAAATACTAACCCCCATCCTATGAAAATGAAAGTGTTACTTGTTCTAGCATGTCTGACTTTTTGCAATCCCATGGACTGTATCTTGCCAGATTCCTCTGTCCATAGAATTCTCCAGGCAAGAATACTGGAGTGGGTAGCCATTTTCTTCTCCAGGGGCTCTTCCCCACCTAGGAATAGAATCAGGGTCTCCCACATTGCAGGCAGATTTTTTTCCATCTGAGCCTCCAGGGAAGCCCTCCTTCACCCTATACCCTGTGTGGGCATGTGTGCTCAGTTGTGTCTGAGTCTTTCAAACTCCGTGGACTATAGCCTGCCAGAATCCTATGTCCATAGAACTCTGCAGGCAAGAATACTGGCATCTGTTACCATTTCCTCCTTCAGGGAATCTTCCTGACCCAGTGATCAAACTTGAGTCCCCTGCATCTTCTGCATTGGCCGGAGGATTCTTTACCACTGAGCCACCAGGGAAGCCCATATGCCCTGTACCAATTAAGTTAAGAAATGATCAGTTGTTATTTTAAAACTCCCTAGATTATTTCAACATGTAGACAAACTCAATAGTCAATGATCCAATATCCTTTTTATCAATCTTTAATGTACAGGCAAATCAATTAAGAATTTTATTAAACACATATTCTAGTTCAATGGATCAGGGGTAGGCCCTAGATTCTTCATGTCCAACAAGCAACCAGAAACTGCTACAGCTTCTGCTGTTAAACTGTATGCCACCTAGTGAATATAGAAAGGCAACAACACATCACCTTATCAGGCATGTAAAGGCTCTGCAGCTAGCTGCCTGTCCTTTTCTGATTGGCAGTTACCTAGCCCATCAAGGATAGTGGAGGCACCATGTTCCACATCAACAAGGACCACCTAAACATAGAGAAGAGACTCTTTAATGTCATACGTTTCTCTCACAACTTTGGAAGAACTCCCATCTCAACCCAAGTATGAGAAGGACTTCTAAGATGTGCACCTGGAAATGCTGATTTAAAGGTCTTTGGGAAATGCATTATGTTTGTGTCTGACTCTTTGGGACCGTATGGACTGTAGCCCACCAGTCTCCTCTGTCCATGGGAGTCTCCCAGGAAGCATACTGGAGTAGGTTGCCATGTTCTCCTCCAGGGGATCTTCCTGACTCAGGGATTGAACCTCCAGGTTCTTTACCACTAGCATCATTTGGGAAGCCCTAGACATATGTTTAATCACAACCAAACCTCTAGGAAGATAAGAGGGAGCCAGACTTATCACTTCTATGTGAAATTCCAGTTTTGTAGCTTCTCCATATTCTAATGTGTTTCATAGGTGAATAACTTGAATAGAAATTATTCTACAACATAGTGAGTGATTAGACAAATGAAGGGAAAGACATGTTCTTTTTGTGAAAGTATACTCAACAACATTTAGAAGTGAGATATCTAGCTCCATGAATGATGATCCCAATTTTTTTCTAAAATCTGTTCTAAATTATCACTTACAATTTCCTGTCTGTCCACCCCATTTCTTTATTAAATACATGAAAAAATCATTCTTAGAATATGCTTGATTTTATTTCCTTTATTTTGAATTTATTTAAATCAGTATCATTATTTACTTTGATTAGAACTTGTACAAAGCCCTATACTTATTGAAAATGACTGACATACAAAGTGAAAGAGATATGTACATATTTGAGAAATAAACATGTTTGTTTTTTTTTTTTTGCAAAATGAGGGGAAAATGATGGTATTTTAGCTTTTCAGTCACACAAGTTCTAATATAAATCCAAAACATTGACTATTATTGCAAAATAATATAATTTTGTCAGTGTAAATTGTTTTCTATAATATGTGTTTTCATATATATTTTCTTTTCATATACATATTATTATACAGATTTGTTTTTAGTTCATTTAGCAAATTATCATTAAATGTATACTTAGCCCACATGCTTTGTAAAGAAAAATTAAATTATTGGGAAAGTTACCCAAAATAAAACAAATATTTTGTTATAATAGGTGAACTAAATTCCACCTTTAATAGATATGTAAAGTATTTTTCAGGATACTGTGATAGTATTTTAGCATTGCTTTAACAAACTGTCATAAAATTAGAAGTTTAAAATAAACCCATTTATTAAGTTCTTGCAGCCAGATGTCAAGGTACAGAGTGACTCAGCTGGTTCCCTGCTTGGTGCTTTGAAATGCAGAAATCAAGGTATCAGTAGGTCTGTATTGCTTTCTGGAAGCTCTGTGAGTGAATCCACTTATAAGCTCATTCCTTGCTGACTATCAGGCTGGATATTTCTCTGTTTTAAAGTCCATAACATCAATTACATTTGTAAGATACATTTTGCCACATAATATAATGTGCTCATAGGTTCCTTGCATGAAGGTGTGTATAACTTTGGGGGGCTATTTTGCCTACCATTGTTGTTCAGTCACCAAGTCGTGTCCAACTCTTTGCAACTCCATGGACTGTAGCACTCCAGGCATCCGTATCCCTCACTATCTCCCAGAGTTTGCCCAAGGTCATGTCCACTGAATCAGGGATGGCTACCAAACCATCTCATCCTCTGCCACTCTCTTCTCCTTTTGCCTTCAATCTTTCCCAGCATCAGGGTCTTTCCATTGAGTCGGTTTTCACATCAGGTGGGCAAAATATTGGAGTTTCCTCACCGGCCCTTCCAATGAATATTCAGGGTTTATTTCCTTTAGGATTTACTGGTTTGATCTTGTTGTCCAAGGGACTCTCAAGAGTCTTCTCTGGCACCGCAGTTTTAAATCATGAATTCTTCGGCACTTAGCCTTCTTTATAGTTCACCGCTCATATCCTTACAGGACTACTGGAAAGTCCATAGCTTTGACTATATGTACCTTTGTTGGAAAAGTGATACTTTTGCTTTTCAGTACTCTATCTAGGTTGTCAAAGCCTTCCTTCCAAGAAGCAAACATCTAATCATGATGGCAGTCACCATCCACAGTGATTTTGGAGCCCAAGAAGAAAAAATTGTCACTGCTTCCACATTTCCCCCTTCTATTTGTCATGAAGTGTTGGGACTGGATGCTATGATCTTAGTTTTCTTAATGTTGTGTTTTAAGTGAGCTTTTCCCCTCTCCTCTCTCACCCTTATCAAGAGGCTCTTTAGTTCCTCTTTGCTTTCTGCCATTAGGGTGGTATCATCAGCATATCTGAGTTTGTTGTAATTTTTCCCAGCAATCTTGATACCATAGACAGATTAATCACTGGATTCTGATAATATTGAACTTTCCTTGTTAAAGATCAGTAGGATGATAGAGTAAGGAAAATAAGAGAAACTTGATGTTTTAAGATTCCTCCTGACTCCATGAGACAGACATTTTGTAAATTTTCATAGATATTTTATCTTTCTTTCCTGATATGTGCATTCACTAGTAAGGTCTTTTAGAAATCATCTCTAACTGTGCGAGTTGACATTCCCCACCAAATTTTTTGATGCTGATTTGTCATGGCATGTCGAGCAGTACGTCCTGAGTCAAGCATAAAACACAAAAAAGGAATTGATTTGATTTACTGAAGTTACATTAAATCTCCTGTTTCAGATAATCTTTTAAAACAACTTATACTCAGTTATTCTTCACAGAAATCTGATTCAATTGCTAAATACATGTGTAAATGAGATTGGGAAAATTATATGTTCTGTATTGCTTTTTGTAGGAAAAAATTCTTTGTAGGAATAGACAGGGAAATTGAACATATACAGGATAGTTGGCTGTGTTAAACTTGAATACTTAAATAATTCAATGTTAGTATTTTAAGGATAAACTAAATACCTGTTATTGTAACTTTTCTCCTTGCAGTGAACATTAACTGCTGCTACTTAATGAAAATCTGTAAATCAAATGCAACTTTTTACAGTGAAATAATAATTGAAAAAATCATAAATGGAAATTTGTCCCAATATAAACCAATAGTGATTTTTGCACCTCCTTTATAATTAGCATTGCCCTCATTCATCTGACTGAAAATTTTTGTGATTTTATAATTTAACCAGAAAAATGTGAAGGAAACTAGGTTCCAAATTTCATAAGACAGTGGGGTGAGGAAGAAAATTGGGTAGATGAGGTTTTTTGAAAGAAAAAAAAAATTTAGTTTTTAGATTTTAAAAAATAGTATTTGCCCATTTCACTCTAAAGTACAACACCTTTTTTTCTATGAATCTTCTAGAATTAAGTTCTCTGGAGTATATTTTTTTTCATAATGAGATGGAGGATTCAGAATATACATGCAGTAATTAATTGATGCTTTTGAACTGTGGTGTTGGAGAAGACTCTTGAGAGTCCCTTGGACTGCAAGGAGATCCAACCAGTCCATTCTGAAGGAGATCAGCCCTGGGATTTCTTTGGAAGGAATGATGCTAAAGCTGAAACTCCAGTACTTTGGCCACCTCATGCGAAGAGTTGACTCACTGGAAAAGACTCTGATGCTGGGAGGGTTTGGGGGCAGGAGGAGAAGGGGCGACAGAGGATGAGATGGCTGGATGGCATCACTGACTCGATGGACATGAGTTTGAGTGAACTCTGGGAGTTGGTGATGAACAGGGAGGCTTGGTGTGCTGTGATTCATGGGGTTGCAAAGAATCGGACATGACTGAGTGACTGACCTGAACTGAACTGAACTGAATTTTTTTTAATATTAATGTTAAAATATCCTCCCATTGCACATTATACCAGATCTCATAACTTTGAAAAATACCGTTGCATGTTATTATTTGAAAGATTTGCATAACAATTCCCAAAGTACACTTTACACTCCATTAAATCAAAACCTCACATTGCCAAGGAAGTACCTTAAGAAAGCTTATTAGCTCAAAACTATGAATTTGACAGAGAAGGCAATGGCACCCCACTCCAGTACTCTTGCCTGGAAAATCCTATGGATGGAGGAGCCTGGTAGGCTTCAGTCCGTGGGGTAGCAAAGAGTTGGACACGACAGAGCGACTTCACTTTCACTTTTCACTTTCATGCATTGGAGAAGGAAATGGCAACCCACTCCAGTGTTCTTGCCTGGAGAATCCCAGGGATGGCAGAGCCTGGTGGGCTGCCGTCTATGGGGTCACAAAGAGTTGGACACAACTGAAGTGACTTAGCACACTTAGCAGCATGAATTGGAAATGATATATAAGTATATTTGCAAAACAAAAATCAGCTATCTTTGAAATATAGTGGCACAGTTACTACAGGCTACATATGTACATATGTAGTCAATGAATATCATGAAAGTGAAAGTGAAGGTAAAGTCGCTCAGTTGTGTTCGACTCTTTGCGACCCCATGGACTGTAACCTACCAGGCTTCTCCGTCCATGGGATTTTCCAGGCAAAAATACTGTTGTGGGTTGCCATTTCCTTCTCCAGGAGATCTTCCCGACCCAGGGATTGAAGACCCGAGTTCGATCCTTGTGTCTTGCTTATCAGAGGCATCGGCTAATAGTGAATATGTTAAGTAAATAAATAGTTGATAATAGTTTTTATCTTTGGTAATGTGTTAGGATATTGTACCCAAAACCTTAAGGAGAAGGACAATAATCCAAACTTCTTTTGAGGTTGTCAAGTTTGTGATTTAGTTAGTTTCTACATTCAGTCATTCTGGGTTTACCTTCATTTACCTTACTGTATAAAAACCTGGTCATCTTCATTTTCAAATTAACAGTATCTTCCATATTATATATCTATATCTATATCTATATCTATATCTATATATATGTGTGTGTGTGTGTGTGCATATATAAATTGTGCATAAGTGAATATTTATTCCCATTTATAAATCAAGTTTCTTCCTTCCATTTTTCTGTAAAGCTCACACAGTTTTCCTTGATTGTTCTCACTTATTCTCTCATCTCCTCGTTTGTTTCCCTACTATTTTCCTGCAATTATTATATTCATCAAATAAATGATTTTATAATCTTTTTAGTATTTTTCTCTTTATGAGGCATTTTTATTCTTGTTATTTAATCCTAAGGCATATCTGACTCATTCATGACCCCTCGGACTGTAGCACACCAGGCTCCTCTGTCCATGAAATTTCCTAGGGAAGAATATTGGAATGGGTTGCCATTTCCTTCTCCAGGGTATCTTCCCAACCCAGGGATTCATAGCTTCATGCTTCATTTCCTGTCTTACAGGCAGATTCTTTACCACTGAGCCACCAGGGAAAGGGAAAGGGAAAGTCGCTCAGTCAAGTCCAATTCTTTGTAACCCCATGAACTATACAGTCCATGGAATTCTGCAGGCAAGAATTCTGGAGTGGGTAGTTCCCTTCTACAGGGGATCTTCCCAACCAAGGAATCGAACCCAGGTCTCCCACATTGCAGGCAAATTCTTTACCAGCTGAGCCACCAGGGAAGTAACTTTATGTTTTAAATTTTATGTATATTTTTTCTACAAGTGTATGCAGGAAAGATATACAATTCTTATTAATTCATTTTAATGATTAGTTTTAATTGACTTCATTTTTAAATGAAGTTTTATCTCATAATATTTTTAAATATATTGCATATTGTCTTTTTAAGTATCACATTTTGGTTAACTTCCTAGAAAATGTAAAAATGTGTGTTTTAAGGAAAGATTTGAAGGAAAAGTAACTGCTGTTTTCAGTAAGATTTTGTATTTTTTTACATTCATGATTGTTGTTTTCTATTCTAATCCTCTCAATTGTGAGTTTTTTTCTTGATATTCTGTCTTAGTTTCTTCAACTGTAAAATGATGGGGTTGCACTAAATTATCGTGTAAAATTCCATGTTCTGATAATTTATATCATGTTTCTGGCCCTCATGAGATTTCCAAATGAAAAAGGACATACAAAGTCACTGTGGAAACAAAGTCTATGGGCCTGTGAAACGGATAATTAGGATGAACATATTAGAGGATATTGAGCACACAGGCCTTCAATCTAAAACACTATCAAATTTATGGGTTATTTTCCTGTGTAATAAAAATAAGGATTGAATGAATTTGAAAGAAGAATGAGTGAAAAACTGCTAAGACAACCTTATAGCACACTTTTTAATACAAATAGCAATAATGATAGCTAATATTTGAGGGACATTTCATTTGTGTGAAATATTTTGCATAAATTAATTTATTTGATTTTCAAAATTACACTGTGAAGTAGAATAAGTTAATAATTTTCACACAGATAAGCCCTAAGAGGGGCAAATTTGGAGAGGGCAAATGGCTTTTCTTGAAGCTAGGACTCCGTATAATACTGTTTTGTTTTGTTTTGTTTTTTCCCCCGTCTATTATATAGATTTATTTAGACTGGGTTTGAAATTTCCACCAGCGGGTACTAGATATTACTAAATTCTTCAGTTACACAAGATAAACTGAAGCATAAAATATGTTAAATGACTTCTTTCATCCAAAAATGATGTTAAACTTGAAGATCTATATTTCTGACCCCAACTACCTCTTTCACCTGCTTGTATTTCCTGGATTTATTTAGAATTTCCTGCCACAGATATAGCACTTTTTTCTTGATACTTCCACAACACTTTAAATTATACTTACATCTTACGTTGTCCACTTGATATCTCATTGCCTTTTTCTTAAATTTCCAACATGATTCTTCTGCATGTGGAGATAAATTTGTATGTATTTTTATTTTTGGCTGTGCTGGGTCTTTGCCACTGTGCATGAGCTTTCTCTAGTTGCAGTGAGTGGGGCTACTCTCTGGTTGTGGTACATGAGCTTCTCATTATGGTGACTTTTCTCGTGGTGAAGTACAGGCTCTAGGGTGCATGGGTTCAGTAGTTGTGGTACACCAGCTCAGATACCCTGTGGCATGTAGGATCTTCTTGGACAAGGGATTGAACCCATGTCTCCTGCATTGGCAGGAGGATTCTCAACCACTGGACCATTAGGGAAGTCCTCAAGTGGAGATTTTTGAAGCAACTACAGGCAAAATATTGTAAATGTCTTGCATAAAATATTCTTGATGAGGTCAACCTCATGTTGGAATATCTACTACATGGGCACACAGTACTATTTGTACAATTGAATAGAACTGACAGTTATGAGTATGAAATAAACTTAGTGAATTAGTTTCTTTATAATTCCATCTGCATCACAAAACCCAACATTAGAATGGGAGTTATGGCTACAGTGCTTTCATTGTTGATTTAATGTTTAGTATACAGGCTCTCTATTTGTAAAATAGGCTTGAAAGTAATTTACGAAAATTCTGAACTTTATTATATATTACATGTGCATTAATTCTTATTAGTACCACAGTTTATCAGTTATAAATTACTATCTACTATGTTGTATAGCAGAGAAGGCAATGGCACCCCACTCCAGTACTCTTGCCTGGAAAAATCCCATGGACGGAGGAGCCTGGTAGGCTGCAGTCCATGGGGTCGCAAAGAGTTGGACACGACTGAGCGACTTCACTTTCACTTTTCACTTTCATGCATTGGAGAAGGAAATGGCAACCCACTCCAGTGTTCTTGCCTTGAGAATCCCAGGGACAGGGGAGCCTGGTGGGCTTCCGTCTATGGGGTCGCACAGAGTCGGACACGACTGTAGTGACTTAGCAGCAGCAGCAGCAGCAGCATGTTGTATATCCTTTTTATATTGCCTAGTTAAGGTCATGTCTTTAACTTGTCACTACTCCTTCTAGCCAGTTTCCAGAATCTTCTTCAATACAAGCTCCACACATGGGCAATGTTGTCTTTTCACAGAGCTAGAACAAATAATCTCACAATTTGTATGGAAATACAAAAAACCTCGAATAGCCAAAGCTATCTTGAGAAAGAAGAATGGACCTGGAGGAATCAACCTGCCTAACTTCAGGCTCTACTACAAAGCCACAGTCATCAAGATAGTTTGGTACTGGCACAAAGACAGAAATATAGATCAATGGAACAAAATAGAAAGCCCAGAGATAAATCCACACACATATGGACACCTTATCTTTGATAAAGGAGGCAAGATTATACAATGGATTAAAAACAATCTCTTTAACAAGTGGTGCTGGGAAATCTGGTCAACCACTTGTAAAAGAATGAAACAAGAACACTTTCTAACACCATACACAAAAATAAACTCAAAATGGATTAAAGATCTAAGCATAAAACTAGAAACTATAAAACTCCTAGAGGAGAACATAGGCTAAACACTCTCCGACATACATCACAGCAGGATCCTATATGACTCACCTCCGAGAATATTGGAAATAAAAGCAAAAATAAACAAATGGGATCTAATTAAACTAAAAAGCTTCTGTGCAACAGAGGAAACTATAAGCAAGGTGAAAAGACAGCCTTCAGAATGGGAGAAAATAATAGCAAATGAAGCAACGGACAAACAACTATTCTCAAAAATACACAAGCAACTCCTACAGCTCAATTCCAGAAAAATAAATGACCCAATCAAAAAATGGGCCAGAGAACTAAATAGACATTTCTCCAAAGAAGACATACAGATGGATAACAAACGCATAAAAAGATGCTCAACATCACTCATTATCAGAGAAATGCAAATCAAAACCACTATGAGGTACCATTTCACGCCAGTCAGAATGGCTGCGATCCAAAAGTCTACAAGCAATAAATGCTGGACAGGGTGTGGAGAAAAGGGAACCCTCTTACACTGTTGGTGGGAATGCGAACTAGTACAGCCGCTATGGAGAACAGTGTGGATATTCCTTAAAAAACTGAAAATAGAATTGCCTTATGACCCAGAAATCTCACTGCTGGGCATACACACTGAGGAAACCAGAACTGAAAGAGACACGTGTACCCCAATGTTCATCACAGCACTGTTTATAATAGCCAGGGCATGGAAGCAACCTAGATGCCCATCAGCAGATGAATGGATAAGAAAGCTGTGGTACATATACACAATGGAGTATTACTCAGCCATTAAAAAGAATACATTTGAATCAGTTCAAATGAGGTGGATGAAACTGGAGCCTATTATGCAGAGTGAAGTAAGCCAGAAAGAATATGGAATTTAGAAAGATGGCAACAATAACCCTGTATACCAGACAGCAAAAGAGACACTGATGTCTAGAACAGTCTTTTGGACTCTGTGGGAGAGAGAGAGGGTGGGATGATTTGGGAGAATGGCATTAAAACATGTATAATATCATATATGAAACGAGTCGCCAGTCCAGGTTCAATGCATGATACTGGATGCTTGGGGCTGGTGCACTGGGAAGACCCAGAGGGATGGTACGGGGAGGGAGGAGGGTTCAGGATGGGGAATACGTGTATACCTGTGGCAGATTCATGTTGATATATGGCAAAACCAATACAATATTGTAAAGTTAAAAAATAAATAAAAAAAATAAAAGCACACATTCCCTGGTCAAATCCTTAAATTCCCCATTACACCTGGGGTAAAATATCAACCTCCGATATGGCACAAGTCTCTTTATTATTTGCAGTACTGTACACTTCCTCTTTTTAATATAAATTTATTTATTTTAATTGGAGGCTAATTACTTTACAATATTGTATTGGTTTTGCCATACATCAACATGAATCTGCCACGGGTGTACACGTGTTCCCCATCCTGAACCCCCCTCCAACCTCCCTCCCCATAACATCCCTCTGGGTCATCCTAGTGCACCAGCCCCGAGCATCCTGTATCATGCATCGAACCTGGACTGGAGATTCGTTTCACGTATGATATTATACATGTTTCAATGACATTTTCCCAAATCATCCCACCCTTGCCCTCTCCCGCTGAGTCCTATACATCTGTGTCTCTTTTGCTGTCTCTCATACAGGGTTATTGTTACCATCTTTCTAAATTCCATATATATGTGTTAGTATACTGTATGGGTGTTTTTATTTCTGGCTTACTTCACTCTGCATAATAGGCTCCAGTTTCATCCACCTCATTTGAACTGATTCAAATGTATTCTTTTTAATGGCTGAGTAATACTCCATTGTATATATGTACCACAGCTTTCTTATCCATTCATCTGGTGATGGGCATCTAGGTTGCTTCCATGCCCTGGCTATTATAAACAGTGCTGTGATGAACATTGGGATACATGTGTCTCCTTCAGTTCTGGTTTCCTCAGTGTGTATGCCCAGCAGTGGGATTTCTGGGTCATAAGGCAGTTCTATTTCCAGCTTTTTAAGGAATCTCCACACTGTTCTCCATAGTGGCTGTACTAGTTTGCATTCCCACCAACAGTGTAAGAAGGTTCCCTTTTCTCAACACCCTCTCCAGCATTTATTGCTTTTAGACTTTTGGATAGCAGCCATTCTGACTGGCATGAAATGGTACCTCATAGTGGTTTTGATTTGCATTTCTCTGATAATGAGTGATGTTTAGCACCTTGGCATGTGTTTGTTAGCCTTCTTTATGTCTTCTTTGGAGAAATGTCTGTTTAGTTCTTTGGCCCATTTTTTGATTGGGTCGTTTATTTTTCTGGAATTAAGCTGCAGGAGTTGCTTGTATATTCTTGAGCTTAACCCTTTGTCAGTTGCTTCATTTGCTATTATTTTCTCCCATTCTGAACGCTGTCTTTTCACTTTGCTTATAGTTTCCTTTATTGTGCAGAAGGTTTTTAGTTTAATTAGGTCCCATTTGTTTATTTTTGCTTTTATTTCCAATATTCTCGGAGGTGGGTCATGGAGGATCCTGCTGTGATGTATGTCGGAGAGTGTTTTGCCTATGTTCTCCTCTAGGAGTTTTATAGTTTCTGGTCTTGTTTAGCTCTTTAATCCATTTTGAGTTTATTTTTGTGTATGGTGTTAGAAAGTGTTCCAGTTTCATTCTTTTACAAGTAGTTGACCAGAATTCCCAGCACCACTTGTTAAAGAGATTGTCTTTTCTCCATTGTATATTCTTGCTTCCTTTGTCAAAGATAAGGTGTCCATAGGTACGTGGATTTATCTCTGGGCTTTCTATTTTGTTCCATTGATTTATATTTCTGTCTTTGTGGCAGTACCATATTGTCCTGATGACTGTGGCTTTGTAGTAGAGCCTGAAGTCAGGCAGGTTGATTCCTCCAGTTCCATTCTTCTTTCTCAAGATTGCTTTGGCTATTCAAGGTTTTTTGTATTTCCATACAGACTGTGAAATTATTTGTTCTAGCTCTGTGAAGAATACCGTTGGTAGCTTGTTAGGGATTGCATTAAATCTATAGATTGCTTTGGGTACTATACTTATTTTCACTATATTGATTCTTCCAATCCATGAACACAGTATATTTCTCTACCTATTAGTGTCCTCTTTGATTTCTTTCACCAGTGTTTTATAGTTTTCTATATATAGGTCTGTTGTTTCTTTAGGTGGATATATTCCTAAGTATTTTGTTCTTTTTGTTGCAATGGTGAATGGAATTTTTTCCTTAATTTATTTCTATTTTCTCATTATTAGTTTATAGGAATGCAAGGGATTTCTGTGTGTTGATTTTGTATTTTTCAACTTTATTCATTGATTAGCTCTAGTAGTTTTCTCATGGAGTCTTTAGGGTTTTCTATGTAGAGGATCATGTCATCTGCAAACAGTGAGGGTTTTACTTCTTCTTTTCCGATTTGGATTCCTTTTATTTCTTTTTCTACTCTGATTGTTGTGGCCAAACCTTCCAAAACTATGTTGAATAGTAGTGGTGAAAGTGAGCACCCTTGTCTTGTTCCTGACTTTAGGGGAAATGCTTTCAATTTTTCACCATTGAGGATAATGTTTGCTTTGGGTTTGTCATATATAGCTTTTATTATGTTGAGGTATGTTCCTTCTATTCCTGCTTTCTGGAGAGTTTTATTATAAATGGATGTTGAATTTTGTCAAAGGCTTTCTCTGCATCTATTGACATAATCATATGGGTTTTATTTTTCAATTTGTTAATGTGGTGTATTACATTGATTGATTTGCGGATATTGAAGAATCCTTGCATCCCTGGGATAGAGCCCACTGGGTCATAATGTATGATCTTTTTAATGTGTTGTTGGGTTCTGATTGCTAGAATTTTGTTAAGGATTTTTGGATCTATATTCATCAATGATATTAGCCTGTAATTTTATTTATTTATTTATTTATTTGTGGCATCTTTGTCAGGTTTTGGTATTAGGGTGACGGTGGCCTCATAGAATGAGTTTGGAAGTTTACCTTCCTCTGAAATTTTCTAGAAGAGTTTGAGTAGGATAGGTGTTAGATCTTCTCTAAATATTTGGTAGAATTCAGCTGTGAGGCCATCTAGACCTGGGCTTTTGTTTGCTGGAAGATTTCTGATTACAGTTTCAATTTCCATGCTTGTGATGGGTCTGTTAAGATTTTCTATTTCTTCCTGGTTCATTTTTGGAAAGTTGTACTTTTCTAAGAATTTGTCCATTTCTTCCAATCTGTCCATTTTATTGGCATATAATTGCTGATAGTAGTCTCTTATGGTCCCTTGCATTTCTGTGTTGTCTGTTGTGATATCTTCATTTTCATTTCTAATTTTATTGATTTGATTTTTCTCCCTTTGTTTCTTGATGAGTTTGGCTAATGGTTTGCCAATTTTATTTATCCTCTCAAAGAACCAGCTTTTGGCTTTGTTGATTTTTGCTATGGTCTCTTTTGTTTCCTTTGCATTTATTTCTGCCCTAATTTTTTAGATTTCTTTCCTTCTACTAATCCTGAGGTTCTTCATTTCTTCCTTTTCTAGTTTCTTTAGGTGTAGAGTTAGGTTATTTATTTGACTTTTTTCTTGAGGTATGCCTGTATTGCTATGAACTTTCCGCTTAGCACTGCTTTTATAGTGTCCGACAGGTTTTGGGTTGTTGTGTTTTCATTTTCACTCATTTCTATGCATTTTTTTATTTCTTCTGTGATTTGCTGGTTATTCAGTAGCATGTTTTTCAGCCTCCATATGTTGGAATTTTAAATAGTTTTTCTCCTGTAATTGAGATCTAATCTTACTGCATTGTGGTCAGAAAAGATGCTTGGGATGATTTCAATTTTTTTGAATCTACCAAGGCTAGATTTATGGCCCAGGATATGAATCTATCGTGGAGAAGGTTCTGTGTGCACTTGAAAAAAAAGGTGAAATTCATTGTTTTGGGGTGAAATGTCCTATAGATATCAATTAGATCTAACTAATCTATTGTATCATTTAAAGTTTGTGTTTTCTTGTCAATTCTCTGTTTAGTTGATCTATCCATAGGTGTAATGGGGTCTTAAAGTCTCCCATTATTATTGTGTTATTGTTAATTTCCCCTTTCATACTTGTTAGCATTTGTGTTACATATTGTGGTGCTCCTATGTTGGGTGCATATATATATATAATTGTTATATCTTCTTTTTGGATTGATCCATTGATCATTATGTAGTGTCCTTCTTTGTCTCTTTCACAGCCTTTGTTTTAAAGTTTATTTTATCTGATATGAGTATTGCTACTTCTGCTTTCTTTTGGTCTCTATTTGCATGGAATATCTTTTTCCAGCCCTTCACTTTCAATCTGTATGTGTCCCTTGTTTTGAGGTGGGTCTTTTGTAGACAACATATATAGGGGTCTTGTTTTTTTATCCATTCAGCCAGTCTTTTTCTTTTCATTGGGGCATTCAATGCATTTATATTTAAGATAATTATTGATAAGTATGATCCCATTGCCACTTACTTTATTGTTTTGGGTTTGAGTTTATACACCCTTTTTGTGTTTCCTGTCTAGAGAAGATTCTTTAGCATTTGTTGGAGAGTTGGTTTGGTGGTGCTGAATTCTCTCAGCTTTTGCTTGTCTGTAAATATTTTGATTTCTCCTTCATATTTGAATGAGATCCTTGCTGGGTACAGTAATCTGGGCTGTAGGTTATTTTCTTTCATCACTTTAAGTATGTTCTGCCTTCCCTCCTGGCCTGAAGAGTTTCTATTGAAAGATCAGCTGTTATCCTTATGGGAATTCCCTTGTGTGTTATTCGTTGTTTTTCCCTTGCTGCTTTTAATATTTGTTCTTTGTGTTTGATCTTTGTTAATTTAATTAATATGTGTCTTGGGGTGTTTTGCCTTGAGTTTATCCTGTTTGGGACTCTCTGGGTTTTCTGGACTTGTACACTTCTAAATTCATTGTTAATAGTATCTTTTAATCTCTTCGTCCCTTCAACTGATAACAGTAATATTTGCTCCTCTTTAGTCACTGCTCGGAGAAGGCAATGGCACCCCACTCCAGTACTCTTGCCTGGAAAATCCCATGGACGGAGGAGCCTGGTAGGATGCAGTCCATGGGGTCGCTAAGAGTCGGACACGACTGAGTGACTTCACTTTCACTTTTCATTTTCATGCATTGGAGAAGAAAATGGCAACCCACCCCAGTGTTCTTGCCTGGAGAATCCCAGGGACAGGGGAGCCTGGTAGGCTGCCGTCTATGGGGTTACACAGAGTCGGACACAACTGAAGTGACTTAGCATAGCATAGCATAGTCACTGCTAGTTAGGGCCGGACAAAAACTTGGTCCACTGAAGAAGGGAATGACAAACACTTCAGTATTTTTGCCTTGAGGACCCCATGAAGAGTATGAAAAGGCAAAAAGATTTAACGCTGAAAGATGACCTCCTACCCCCCAGGTCGGAGAATGTCCAATATACTTCTGAGAAAGAGTGGAGAAATAGGTACAGAAAGAATGAAGAGGCTAAGCCAAAGTGGAAACAACACCCAGCTGTGGTTGTATCTGTCGGTGAGAGTAAAGTCTGATGATAGAAAGAACAATATTGCATAGGAGCATGGAATGGTAAGTCCATGAATCGAAGTAAATTGGATGTGGTCAGACAGGAGATGGCAAGAGTAAACACTGACATTTTAGGAATCAGTGAACTAAAATGGACTGGAATGGGTGGATTTAATTCAGATGACCATTATAAATACTACTGTGGGCCAGAATCCTTTAGAAGGAATGGAATAGCCATTGTAGTCAACAAAAGAGTCTGAAATGCAGTACTTGGTTGCAGTCTCAAAAATGACAGAATGATCTTTGTTCGTTTCCAAGGTAAATCATTCGATATCACAAGAATCCAAGTTTATGCTTCAACCACTAATGGCAAAGAAGCTGAAGTTGAAAAAGTCTATGAATATCTACAAGACCTCCTAGAACTAAAAAGATGTCCTTTCTGTCATAGAGCACTGGAATGAAAAGTAGGAAATCAAGAGATACCTAGAATAATGAGCAGATTTGGCCTTGGAATACAAAATGAAGCAGGACAAACACTAACAGAGTTTTGCCAATAGAATGCACTGATCATAGCAAACACTCTCTTCCAGCAACACAAGAGACGGCTCTACACAAGGACATCAACAGATGATCAATACCGAAATCAGATGCATTAGATGGCACCTCACTCCAGTACTCTTGCCTGGAAAATCCCATGGATGGAGGAGCCTGGTAGGCGGCAGTCCATGGGGTCACGAAGAGTCGGACATGACTGAGTGATTTCACTTTCACATTTCACTTTCATGCATTGGAGAAGGAAATGGCAACCCACTCCAGTGTTCTTGCCTAGAGAATCCCAGGGACGGGGGAGCCTGGTGGGCTGCCGTCTATGGAGTTGCACAGAGTTGGACACAACTGAAGCAAATTAGCAGCAGTAGAAGCAGCAGCGTATTCTTTGCAGCTGAAGATGAAGAAACTTGATACAGTCAGCAAAAAACAAGAACTGAAGCTGACTGTGGCTCAAATCATTATTGCAAAATTAAATTCCTTTTTCAGCTCTGTATTGTAAAATTCAGGCTCAAATTGAAGAAAGTAGGGAAAACCACTAGGTCACCAGGTATGCCGTAAATCAAATCCCTTAAGATTATACAGTAGAGGTGACAAATTGATTCAAGGAATTAGAACTGATAGACAGAGTGCCTGAAGAACTATGGACAGAGGTTCATACCACTGTACAGAAGGTGGTGACTAAAACCATGTCCAATAAAAGGAAATGAAAGAAGGCAAAGCAGTTGTCTAAGGAGGGGTTAAAATAGCTGAGAAAGGAAGAGAAGCAAAAGGCAAAGTCGAAAGGAAAAGATATTCTCAACTGAATGCAGAGTTCCAAAGAATAGCAAGGAGAGATAAGAAAGCCTTTTCAAGTGAACAATTCAAGGAAATAGAGGAATAAAATAGAATGGGAAAGACTAGAGAGTTTTTAAAAGAAAACTGAAGATGCCAAGGGAATGTTTCATGCAAAGATGGACACAATGAAGAATAAAAACTGCAAGGACCTAACAGAAGCAGGAGAGGTTAAGAAAAGGTGGCAATGATAAACAGAAGAACTGTATGACCAGTTCTTAAGGACCCAGGTAACCACAATGATGTGGTCACTCACCGAGAGGTAGCCATCCTGGAGTGTGAAGTTAAGTAGGCCTTAGGGGATCTTCCTGACCCAGGAATTGAACCTGGGTCTCCTGCACTGCAGGCAGATGCTTTACCCTCTGAGCCACCAGGGAAGCCTTAGGAAGCATTACTATGAGCAAATTTAGTGGAGGTGATAGAATTCCAGCTGAGCGATTTCAAATCCCTAAAGATGACGCTGTTAAAATGCTGCACTCATTACACCAGCAAATTTGAAAAACTCAGCAGTGGCCACAAGACTAAAAAAGATCAGTTTCCATTCCAATCCCCCCAAAAAAGGCATGAAGCAACAGTTAGAACTTGACATGGAACAACGGGCTGGTTCAAAATTGGGAAAAGAGTATGAAAGGCTGTATATTGTCACTCTGCTTATTTAACTTATATGCAATGTATATCATGTGATATGATGGACTGGATGAATCACAAGGTGGAGGCAAGATTTCCAGGAAAAATATCAACAACCTCAGATGTGCAAATGATACAACTTTAATGGGAGAAAGTGAAGAGGAACTTTCAAAGGTGAGAGAGGAGAGTTAAAAAGCTGGCTTAAAACTCAACATTCAAAAAGTTAAGATCATGAAAACTCAACATTCAAAAAATGAAGATCATGGCATCAGGTCCTATCACCCTATGGCAAATAGATGGAGAAAATGTAGAAACAGTGTCAGATTTCATTTTCTTGGTCTCCAAAATCTATGCAGGTGGTGACTGCAGCCATGAAATTAAAAACAAAAACAAAAAACTCTTGCTCCTTGGAAGAATGGCTATGACAAACCTAGAGAGTGTATTAAAAAGCAGACATCACTTTGCCAACAAAGGTCCATATAGTTAAAGCTATGATTTTTCCAGTAGGCATGTATGGATACGGGAGTTGGACTATAAAGAAGACTGAGCACCGAAGAACTGATGCTTTCAAACTGTGGTGCTGGAGAAGACTCTTGAGAGTCCTTTGGAAAGCAAGGAGATCAACCCTGAAGGAAATCAATTCTGAATATTCTTTGGAAGGATTGATGCTGACGCTGAAGCTCTAATACTTTGGCCACCTGATACGAAGAGCTGATGCACTGGAAAGACACTGATGTTGGGAAAGATTGAGGGCAAGAGGAGAAGGAGGCAACAGAGCATGAGATGGTTGGATGACGTCACTGACTCAGTGGACATGAATTTGAGCAAACTCTGAGAGATAGTGAAGGGCAAGTAAGTCTGGCATATTGCAATTCATGAGGTTGCAAAGATTTGGACATGACTTAGTGACTGAACAACACCAACAAAAAGTCATAATGTGCTCACTAGGACATGTGTGGTTTTCACATTATTTCTTCTTCCTCAAATACCCTTCTCTCTTCTGCCCAGTTCCCCTGGCTAACTTCTTTTAATACTCAGATTAGATATCATCTTCCCGAGAGTGTCCACTTTAGAAATAACCTCCTTTGGGAATCTTTCTCAGAGACTTCCCAAGGTTGAGTTAGATCCTGTTCACTTGATATTCTGGGAACAGGCATTTATCCCATACAATGCTTTTGTTTTCAGATCGAAGTTTTTCTTGTTAGCCTTTCACGCCATTATCTAAAGTCATCAAGGGACTCTGTCTTGTTCTCAGTTAAGCCCGTAATATTTAAAGTATCGAAATAAATATGTATGATATGAATGACTGATTTTTTTTTTAGTCATCGCAGTCTTCCTACTTCTTGACACCAGTGGGCTAAGCCTTAAAGTTCATTCAGTTTTGTTTTATATCCTTAATGAAATACATTTCCAGTTTAGAATTTTATCAGAGGAAAAAGTACTAGTATTTTAAGAACAATTACCAACAATAACTGACATTTAAAAAATGATTATAGACTGTAAGTGTTCACATATACATCATCTGAAAATTATTCATGAACTTTTCTTATCAGAACTATAAATAATTTAAAAAAATTACAGTGGGTATTTTGCCCATGAATTACTTTTATTTTTAACTGATAGATTTTTTTTCTTTTTTGTTTCTATTTGCATAACTGTCAATCCTCTTCCTTTCAATAAATATTTGTTGACTACTCACACTCTAAAGTCACATTGCTGGGCAGAGTTTGTAAAAATCAGCAAAATGGTATTTGGTAGCACTGACTGCTTTCTTACAGTGAGCAAATTTTCCTTAGAGTGAGGACAATGTTCAGGTATCTGTGTCCCTTGTCTGTGAGCTGAGACTGTCCAATGAGTTGAAGAGCTCCATATGCTCAGCACTGTCCTTTCATTACTTTTTTCTTTTTTCTGCCACAGGTCAGCACCCCAGTTCTCTGTGCTGAGATAGATTAGAACTGGAGTCTCCATAAGCTCAGGAGAGGATTGTATTTTCCCTCTTTTTGCAATTGTCAATTGAGATGTTCTAGAAATGTAAATTAGAATCCTCAAGATAGGTATTATTGCAGTCAAGTCCACTTTATGCACTGTCCCTAGTATTGCTTCCCAGATGGTGCTATTAGTAAAGAACATGTCTGCTAATGCAGGAGACATGGGAGATATGGGTTCCATCCTTAGGTTGAGAATATCCCCTGGACAAGGAACCAGGATACCCAATCCAGTGTTCATGCCTGAGAAATCCCATGGACAAAGGAGTCTGGCTACAGTCCATGGGGTCACACACAGTTGGACATGACTGAAATGACTTAGCACACACAATATTGCTTCAGTGATGCTACTTCATAGGCAAGATTATGCCTGGTGTCTACATAAAACACATGCAAAGCACTCAAAAAGACAAAGGCTTTGGATTTTATTTTTAATACATGTATTCTACACAATTGTTTTAAAAGAAGAATTTCTTTTTCCTTTTCCTTTTAACTACCATTGATAGCATAACTTCCAAGAAAACCTTTTTTTTTTTTTTTTTTAAATAGGGTCAAGGCATCTAAACAGTCAAGTAATGCAAACTGTTTCCTCACTTGTAGCTGAAATTGCTTTGTTGCTTTAAATTTCCCAATTCAAATTAATGAACAATTTTCTCTGTAGTATAAGAATGGATTTGGCAGTGCAAAGATCAGAGCAATCTTCTTCATTAAATTGGGCAAAGAAGACGCACTGGTCCTCAAACTGTTAAATGGATATTAGGGCTTTTAATGAATGGAACATTTATTTTTGTGCCAGCTCAACTAGCAACATTGACATGATTAGCATACATTTTGGCAGCCATTCTAGCACAAGGTGTTAGTAAAAAGGGGCTTTTATCTTTGAGCTTAATTTAATTTCCCTTGTTATAAATGTTTTTAGTGTGAATGAGATGTTTTTGTAAAGGAAATCCTGGCACAAGAAGTTATCAAAATATGTCCTTTTATTAATGTTAAAGGCATTTTTTAATGATAAAGATGAAATCTGTATCCCCAAACACATGAACCTCTTCAAATTAAGAAGTGAGTAAAATATTCTGCTCTTTATACTGATAATTAAATCATTGCAATTGTGGAGGGCTGTTTTTTTTTTTTTTTCTTTTAATGGTGCTACTTGTTTCACATGTAGTTCCTTTGTGTAAAAAAATAGAAATAGATATAAAAATAACAGGTGGAGAATGATTTCCTCCATTACCCTATATTAATTACAAATGAAGTTTGGAGGGCTATATCAATTATGAATGAAAAGTTTGGGGAGCTAAATAATCTTAGTTTCTTAGCTCAGTTGGCTCTTAAACAAAAGGAATTTCCAATAAAAGTATATTTCCCTTTTGTAGCAAGCACTACTGTTTCATATCTTATTATCACACATTTAAATTGTCAAATTGAAAATAAGAAAATGAGTTAATACATATTCAAAAGATCTTAATTTTTGTATTTAATTATTTTTTTGCAACGTGTTTTTATTTTAAAATTGAAGTTTATAACAGAGTTAATAGAGAATTTGAAATTAAAATGAGTGTTTATAATTGTTTCTAAGTCATAGTAGATAAATATGCATGTACACATGCATGGCTATAAATTTTCATATGAACTATCAAGTACATAACCATAGTCTTTGTCTATGATACACACACACACACACACACACACACACAGACATATATATATGTCTATAATTACACATATGTTTAATAATTTACCCAATGTTTATTTAAGTAATAAATTAGTATAATGTAAACTTTAGCATAACATAATATTTAAAATTTACTCATTTATCTTTAAAAGCAGATGAATTCCATTAACGGGCACTTCAGTAAAACAACAAACCCATGTTCAAATATAAAACAGTAAAAATGAGAAAATTATGAAAATATATACCTTTAATTTGCAGACATATAAACACTTTTGGTACAGTACAGATACATGATGCCAAAAAGTAGAATGATCCAATTTAAGCTAATAAATTCTTTGTTTACACAGATAATTTTGCTATAGCTCTCATATAAAATAAAATTTCCAGCTCACACAATGAAGTGAGGGTGATCAATCACTGATAAACCAGCTTGCTTCACTGCAAAGCATTCAGTAAAAGCTAAATTATCAAAGAGGTCTGCTGCTGGGCTTACAAATAAACTCTTGGAACTAATCCAAAGCCAAAGAAAGGAAGCCAGAAATGGTAGCCAACAAACCTAAACAACAATAAAACAATAAGTATAACTTTCATAGAAAAGGTCCTGCTAAAACAACAGATAGCGTCCACCAGCTTCTAGAATAATTTTAATAAGGTTTCTTTTTTTTTATGTAACACATGAATTTAAGTATATAAGATCTAACACAAAGCCCAAATATAAAGTACTACTGACGAGTTGTGAAAGCATCAAAATGTCATAAATACCTATTAAGCAACTAAGGATTGAAACATATCTTTGCTTCTGGTTGTTTTTCTTGGACATAGCTTCTAGTTACATTTTCTTTAAGAAAGAATTTCCTGTATTAACAGTAAATGCAGTGGTAAAGCAAATAGAAAGCCACGAGAGTACACAGAAAGTGAATTATTCTTCACCACATTAGATCTTTAACACATGGCAAAATATTTATCCTTGCTAAAAAAGAACTGTGCTTCTTCACAGATGCCTTCTTTTTCAAATTAAAGATGCCTTCTCTTTCAAATTATACATGATGCATTTGTGAAGTAATAAACATTCTGTTTACAAATGCATTTATTTTCTTTTTAATCATATATTTAAGTAGGGTGAAATCCCATTTAATCTCATCTTTGTTTAATGCTAAAAACAATATATTTAAAATAGACTCTTTCATTAATTTCATGTACAACTGTCATGTACAATACCTTAAAATAGTTCCCTGCAAAGGAGCAGTTGAAGCCCTCTTGTGGTTAAAGGACTTTTTAGACAAAAAATGCAATGTACATTTTCTTACCTTACTCCTAGGTTTTAACAATCATCTGCTTGGTGTATGAAAGCTGCAAATCATGTCCAAGATTTTCTAAATAACAGCTCCATAGCTGTTAGTACCAATTTCATTTAAAAATTTCTGTACACATATTATAACTTCTGATTTTGAATTTAAAAACCTGTAAACAGCTATTTACAATATAGTACAAGTTATAAATTAGATGTCCTTCATTCAAACTGCCATCCACATTCTTGTTTTGGTGGTGAGAAATCCCCAAAATCAGTTGAAATGTCTCTTCTATTCCACAGCAAAAAAAAAAAAAAAAAAAAAAATCAAATATTAGAAATATCCATTGGTTTCCTCTCTCTCATATGCAAGTCAATTTTTCCTTTTAATGGAGTTTGTACTTCCAAATTTTCATCCTCCCTATGGTGTTTCTTCTCTCTCCTTAAACAGATATATATGCCCATCCCTGTTAAGAATGTGACAGAACTCAAGCTTATTACAGATAGAGCTACTAATGTGGGCATACAGGACACGGATTCAGCTTTCCTATGAGTTGGTTCTATTGAAATCTGTGGTTCTTTCTCCTCTATGCTAATTTCTGGTTCCTTTCTTAGAAGATTCTCAATGTAGCTCTCATTACTGACAGTGTCATTGACAAATAGATTCACCATAACTGTGGAATGGAGAGGTTCTGGATAACCATGATCACTCACTTTCACCAATAAACGATGGAGCCCATAATCTGTCTGCAGCAATGCCTCTTCCAAAGTAATGTTGCCAGTTTTAGGGTCAATTCTAAAGGATTCAGGCCTAGGCCCTCTTCTCCCTATGATGCTATAGGCTATGACAGCATTCATGCCTGTGTCTTTGTCAACTGCATACACCTCTGTAACTAGTGAGCCAGGGAGAGTAGAAGGCAACACCAACAAGTAAGACATGTTAGACTGAGGAAATAAAACGAGAGGCGGGTTGTCGTTAATGTCTAGAAGGAGAATTGTGATTTTTGCAGTAGAGGAGAGGGGAGGCGTACCCCCATCAACGGCTTCAACCCACAAAGTGTAGGAGCTTTGCTGCTCTCTGTCCAAAGAGACTTTAGCTCTCAGCAGGCCCTTTCCAGTGTCTATGACAAAAATATCACTCTGGTTCACCACGGAAAGAGCGACCCATCCGTTTTGCCCAGTATCGGCGTCTGTGACACTAATTACTCCAATTTCACCGTATCCTGGAAAATTTTCTGGCACAAAGAAGCTGAAGTCCTTGTTGATGAACCTAGGGCTGTTGTCATTTTTATCCAACACTGTGATAACCACAGTAGCTACTGATTCTTGGGGTGGCTTCCCAGAGTCAACAGCTCTGACTGTGTACCTATACTTTTCTTTCTCCTCTCGATCCAGCTGAGTAGAAACTGTCAGAATTCCTGTGACACTGTCTAAGGAAAAATATGATGGAGCATCAGGTCCCAGAAAATATGAAACTTGGCCCCTTTCTCCACTGTCAGCATCTGTAGCATCTAGCTTAGTCAAAAAGGCATTGGGTGCATTATTTTCTTCAATGGTTAGTTCTACCAAGGGTTGAAGGAAAACAGGAGCATTATCATTGTCATCTAAAAGTTGCACTTTAATCATTTTTTTGACTTGAAATCCCTCAGAGTTCCAAGCTACTATGGCTATTTCATAGAATTGCTGTAGCTCATAATCCATAGGTTTTGTCGTTTCTAGAAGATACTCGTTACTGTATGGTTTGTAGGGCAATAACCTAAATGGTCCTTCACCATCCAGATAGCAGTTCACCTTGTATTTACCTTCTGGATCTCTTATGGTAAAGAATGCAATTGGAGTGTTAACAGGTTCCAATTCTTTCAGGTAAATAATACCATCTATCTGATTCGCTATATAACGAGGGATGATTTCAGGTGGCCTGAAAATGACTTTGATAATAGTCACCAGGGCAGTGATCACAGCAGGGATGCAGCCTGGCCCATTAGCAAGGATGGTGAGCTTGTGTGTTTGCAGAACACTTCCTCCAATCTTACTGAAAAGTTTAATGACCCCGGTGTTTTCATTCAAATGGAATAAATCCTTGGATGCTTGTGGAACTTTCTGACTGTAAGAATAGGTGATCTGAGCATTGTTTCCCAAGTCTCTGTCCACAGCCTGAACAGCTGCAATTGGTGTGCCCACAGTAGCATTCCCATACACAGTGATGTTGATTTGTGAGTCTGTGAAGAGTGGGCAATTGTCATTAATGTCACTTATTCCAATGGTGAGGGTGGCACTGCCTATCAGTGGTGGAGACCCACCATCCTCAGCTATGATGATGCTCACATACTGGTCCTGGGTCTCTCTGTCCAACAGTCCCATGACAATTAGATAGGGGGTGCGCTCCCCATTCTCATTCTCCTCCACGTCCAGGGTGAACATACGATGGTAGTCCAGCAACCGGTAGGTCTGAACACCATTAGTGCCCATATCTGGGTCCACGGCGGGATGCTCTATGGCCAGCCGGGTGTTTACAGGTGCATTTTCTGGGACCCAAACTGATATTTGGGAAATAGGGAACCGCGGGGCATTGTCATTGATGTCCCGGATAGCGATTTTTACCTTCACAAACCTAAAGTATTCCTGAGGCAGGACTAGGACATCCAGAAGCAAAAGACAAGAGTCAGCAGAAGGCGAAGAGGAGATGGAAATGCTGCCCCCCCAGGCAATCCCTCCGCCTCCTTCAAGACACAAGGCCTCCCGGTCGATCTCCTGGGCAGAAGTGTGTAGCTCCCCTGAGCGGTTGTCTAGGGTCACGTACTGGCCACTCAGCCCCTGGGAGGCCAGGCTGAAGGAGAGAGGAGGGTTCGTCTCGGCGACGCTGTGCTGAGGCGACTGAGACTGCAGGTCCTGTCCCCCTGCGCTGGGCAGCAGCCGCAAGTCCTCCGCCAGGCTGCCGATGAGCACCCCCGCCGGCAGCCCCTCGTTCAGGCTGTACAGAATCTCTGTGGCCCGGTTGTAACTCGCCAGACAGTTGAACGGTCCCACGAAGAGGAAAAACAGAAGCAGATGCTGAATGGGGCGGGGTGGGGGGGGGCGGAGGGAGGGGGGTAGAGAAGGCTTGTTACATACTCGCGGAATTGGAGTCAGAACGCGTGCCCCGGGCTCCTTCCGGCTCCATCCCCATTCTCAAAGGCAAAGGCTCCAGTCAAAACAGGGTTAAGAGGAAACTTACTGCAAGGGAGAGATCTGCGCGGCAACGCTGTCTCCAAAACTTATTTTCTGTTTACTTTCTGCACCGCATCCCCACCCCGGCTCTCGCCCGGTTCCCCATCACCCTCACTCAGTAAAGGTTCAGAATCCCAAACCATCAAGCGCCCCGGGAAGTATGGTGGAGGGATTGCACCGCGCGGCAGGGTAGGTCATGGGGAGGGAGGGGGCTGGTAGTGGAGAGGACCGAGAAGTGGGCTCTTTATTTTTTCCCACTGAAATGTTTCTACAGCTAAGGTCCCAGGAACGCGAAATGTCTTACATCCCTTGCTATGAGACTGATAACAACAACAACCACAACAATAAAAACATAGACACTCTAGCCCCTCGGACTCCCTACTCCACTAAATAAACGCTTTAGGTCTGAAGAATTGATCTTCGTTTTAACACGTACCTAAAATCAAATCCAAAAGATCTGAATTTCCACCCAATGATAAGCTCTCACTAATCCTCCTCCCTAGGTAAAGAGTAGCAAACGCGGAAAACGAAATGCAAAAACAATTCGTCAGTTGCAGTCGACAGTCAAAGCCAGATGCCGGCCGAAGAAACCCCTCTATCTTAATGCCATATGAGCACACCCTAACCCCTTTCACCTCGTCTCCTTCCATTCGTGCTTCAGAAACTTATTACCCAAGGACTTGCCTATTCCTTGCTAAAATGAAGAGACATTATCCCAAACTCCCTTTCCCTCCCCTCAACCTTCCCGTGAAGTTTGGAATAAGGTAAAACGATTTGAAAAACGTGAAGGAGTAGGAACGGCACCACGGTGCTGCACCCTGTCAGGGCCGCGGGACTCCTGGATCTCAACCCTTACCGGCAGGTTTCCGTGGCTGGCGCTGCTGCTAGGACGACTGAGACTCCCCATATCCGGGCGCGGGCGCCAGGTCGCCCGACTCCAGTTTACTGCCCCGGCCCGCGAGCCGCACGCATCCCCGCCGCCGCGCATTCCCCGGGAGGCTGCGGGCTGCGCGGTGGCGCAGGAGGGCGGCAGAGGACACTCCCTCTCTGGGCATGCAAATCGCGGGGGGAACTTCAGCCAATAGTCCCGGCTTGTCAATCAAGGACAACAGCTCCTGGAGGCCAGAAAGGCGTGGGGGAGCGGGGGCACGGTCGTGATTTCCTGCTCCGGACGTGGGCACGTCCAGACCCGGCCTGAGGAGCCGGAGCTGGGACTTGCCTCTGAAGACCGCGGCTAGGCTCTACCTGGTCCGGCTCCAGGCGCATGGCCCTGGCCTCTCTCCTCGCAGC
This sequence comes from Bubalus kerabau, assembly GCF_029407905.1. Classification (NCBI taxonomy): domain Eukaryota; kingdom Metazoa; phylum Chordata; class Mammalia; order Artiodactyla; family Bovidae; genus Bubalus; species Bubalus kerabau. Next base: position 1,232,435 of record NC_073635.1, on the reverse strand, counting down.
ACCAGTCAGGACCCAAGTCCACAGGTTGAAAATGTGAGAGGGAGAATTAGATTAAATAAATAACTCTGCATTTATATCCGAATAGAGCATAGCGAGTAAATAAGTATGCATTCATATCCGAATGGAGAATAAGTATGCATTTATATCCGAATAGCAAGTCCGCGCTACAAAGCAACCATAGGCTCGATCCCCAAATGCCAGCTTTGCCACCAGTTCATCGGAGACTTGGATTCAGCAATATTTGCAAGGAGGAAGAAACCCCACTTTCTCTGCGGAGGGAAGGGATTTCAAGCTCTTTGTAAGGCAGTCTCAAGCTAAGAAGCAAACATGGGAGCTCGGTGAACATTTCAATATGCTTTAATTTTGAAGCTTCGCTGTTGGTGGCTGTTGGTGGCGGCACTTTCCATGTCGTAGGCACAAGCGTCCTTGGGTGTCTGCCTTGTGGTTTTTAAGAGAGTCGCGGCTTCTGGCTAAGGTAAAGAGCCAAAGGGGAGGGTGGAAACTATTGCTTGGTAGCACAAGTGGTTCTACCTGCAAGCAATTTTACCATATTTCTCTAAGGAAAAGAGGTGTTTTGGTTTTTTTGTTTTGTTTTTTTACAGGGCACTTACTGAAGCCTGGGGCTTCCCGCATAGCTCAGTTGGTAAAGAATCTGCCTGCAATGCTGGAGATCTGGGTTTGACTCCTAGGTTGGGAATATCCCCTAGAAGAGGAAATGGCAACCCACTCTAGTATTCTTGCCTGGAGAATCCTGTGCACAGAGGAGCCTGTCAGGCTATAGTCTATAGGGTCGTCCCAAGAGTTGGACATTACTATCTTTCTTCCTTTTCTTTACTGAAGTCTAGGCTTTTTAGAAATAAAGGCTACTTCAGGTTATTGCTTCTTTTTTTTTTTTTTTCCTTGGAATGCTTACTGGGAAAGGAATACTGGAGGAGTGTGGTGCAAAATGCTTGGATAGCCCCTTTGACTCTGGCACTAGACATATGACAAAATTCTAATTTATACAATCAGGGCAGTATGTATCTTAATACACTGAGAAACCACAGTGTATTAAATCTGTGAAACACTGTTTGATCTGCAGGGTGCCTAATGGGAAAGACCATTGGCCTTTCCCAGAGTATACATTTCACTTCACCACTAGGTTTTCATGTATCCTGTGTACTGTTTTAAACATAAAGCCCTCCTGATGAGTAACTAACCACTGAGCCTGGAATAGAAAAGTCTTTCTCTTGGTTTGGAGAAAGATCTGACATCCTATGTTTTCCATAGGGTCCACTTTAATTTTTTTCTTCTTCTACTGTATGCTGAATAGAATATAAATTGCTTAGCAGAGCTAATTGTTTTGCTTCTAACACTTACTATTTTCTCCTCATCCCACCAATCCTAGAGACACAAAAGTTCTAAATATTGATGCCACACTACATCAGAAAACCTGGTGTGTGTAACAGCTTCTTATTGCATTAGTGTGGCTATACATGGAGTTCATAAACAAAACTTCTTATAATGCAAATCTGGCTTATAAAATTAGCTCCTTTAAGCTCTTTGAAGTGAAATTGTAATGCTGATGAAGTGGTAAACACACATGAACATGTACAGGTAGGTGCAAGGCCATCACACAGTTGGTAAACAAAACAGTCAGGGAAGTATGCTTTGCCTCTCCTTGCTTCCTGAGCTGCTTGTTCTGTCCTACAGCTGAACTTTTACCACATGATTGGTAAATAATTACTTTGGAATCTGAAGTTGAAACATATCCAACTTCAAAAATCAGAAGAAAGCTGCTTCTGAAATGTGTTTAATTTATGTCATCACACAGCTTCTGGAAGTTTGAGGCACATGACCAGAATTAGGCAATCCATCCAAAGTCAGGATACATACAGCTTAGACGTACAATCTGAATTAATTCTACATCTGTACAGATAGCAACAGTGGTAGACTATATTTCCTTACAGGTCATCCCCTCCCCAACAGGTTAAGACTTTCTATTTTGGTGAAAATTTGGGATTTGTTTTCTTTAGTTTATCCTTTGTCTAGAAGGACACTACAATCAACAATAATTTTCTGTAGTGTTTCTATAAAGCATGACCATATAAATTATAAGTAAAACACAGAAATTAAACATTCTGGAGATAATGTTTGGGACAGTAATAACCACTTTGCTTTAAGTTGTTGTGGTTATTGCAAAGTTTCTTCATGGAAGTTTGTCATCAAGGCCAGCACAATTTGGGGTAGCATCTTGCATGACACATCCCAAACTGTTAACTGAGCTACTTATTATCTTTCTTCTGAAGATCTAAGTAGAGATTTCATGCAGGTTTAAACTGTAAACGAGCTTAGAAATAAAAAGAAAAGAGCAAATTCCTTTTTTTCTTCTCTTGTATCTTCTTAACTTGGCACTGTGAAAGTGTCCCCAAACTCCTGTTCCTTATGAGCCAGCTCTGTGACCTGGCATCTGGTGTCACATATTTCTTTCTAAGGATGACTTAGAGAGCTTCTATGCTATTAACCCCTTGAAAATAATACTTATGAACTTCTCAGATGTCTCATTTGCTCTGGGCCTGCTTCCCAGGTGTTCTGTAAAAATCAGTTTAGAAGAATAGCTAGATTATAAGCCTCCCAAGCTTATTTTTTCTATAGACAAAGAAAACAACTTGATGAAATAGGTGACACTGAGCTGAACCAGGGGATTTGGATACCTTCTCTAGGTTGTTATGAAGTTACTGTGTGACTTTAGGCAAGCCATCAGATCTCTCTGCTTCAATTTCATATAAAAATACCCATACACACTACATACACATATATGATGGAAATAGCTTACCAGATATATGTCTTTGATAGAAATTACATAATGATACATAGGTTAGTTTGATCTTTATTTTATTACAGCATAATGCAGAAGGTTAATAATAATATTCATTTATTGCAAGCATTCTCTCCTTGAGGTTTCATCTCTTTATTTTCTGTGACCTTGCAAGTGTCTATAAAACTTCGTACATTTAGCAAACATACCCTAAAACTTTTAAAATTGTGAAGTGTTATGTTTTCCAGGTAGTTTTTGTTTGTATTTTTCAGTTAACTCTGATAATATCATTTAAAGTATTTAAATGACAGTATGCTATCCATAACATTTCATGTGATTAATGCATATACAGACAGTTAAACTTATTTTGAACCACATTCTGGTTATTCAAGATTATAAATAAATACAAATTAAGCATATGACCTTATTTGAAGACTACTTTATGCAAATAAAGACTACATTGAGGTACCAACTCACACTATTCAGGATGGTAATTATTAAAAAATGTACAAATAAGTAATAATATTCATGAAGAAAATGGAATTCACCTCCACTGTGGTGGGAATGCAAATTGGTATAATTACTGTGAAGAACTATATGGAGGTTTCAAAACACTAAAAACAGAGTTGCTGTATGATCTAGCAATCCCACTTTTGGGCATATATCCAGACAAACTATGATTTTAAAAGACACAAGCACCCTTATATTTATAGCAGCACTGTTCACAGAAGTGAAGACAAGGAAACAACCTAAATATCCATTGACAGATGACTGAATAAAGAAGACATGGAATATTACTAAGCCACAAAAAGTAAGAAATTATCTCCTTTGCAGCTACATGGATGGACCAAAAGATTATCACGCTAAGTGAAGTAAGTCAGAAAGACAGATACTAAATGATATCACTTATATGTGGAATCTAAAATGCAACAGAAATGAACTTACCAAACAGAAACAGACTCACAGACACAGAGAAGAGACTTGGGGTTGCCAAGGAGTAGGGAGTTCTGGGAAGGGTTGGATTGGGAGTTTGAGACTAGCAGATGCAAACTATTACTTAGAGAATGGACAAACAACAAGGTCTTATTGTATAGGACAGGGAACTATATCCAATATACTGTAATAAATCAATATGGAAAAGAATATGAAAAGAATATATATATGTGTGTGTGTGTATAACTGAATCACTTATACCAGAAACTAACACAACATTGTAAATCAACTATACTTCAATAAAAAAGAAAAAAAAGATTATTTTGTTTTTTGCGTGTTAATATATGATTTTATTTTTTATTTTTTTTAATTTAATTTTGTTTATTTTAATTAGAGGCTAATTACTTTACAATATTGTGTTGGTTTTGCCATACATCAACATGAATCCACCATGGGTGTACACGTGTTCCCAATCCTGAACCCCCCTCCCACCTACCTCCCCATACCATCCCTCTGGGTCATCCTAGTGCACCAGCCCCAAACTTCCTGTATCCTTCATCGAACCCGTACTGGTGATTTGTTTCTTACATGATATTATACATGTTTCAATTCCATTCTCCCAAATCATCCCCCCCTCCCTCTCCCATAGAGTCCAAAAGACTGTTCTATACATCTGTGTCTCTTTTGCTGTCTCGTGTACAGATTTTAGCAGTCACTTTAGATGTCTTAAAATATGTTGTATATATGTATAATGTTGATGTAGATATGTAATAAATGTGAATATTACAGTATATGTGGGACATTTAATAACATGTAAATATATTATATAATCATTGTAAATATATGGTAAAGAATCTCCCTGCAATACAGAAGACCTGGGTTCAATCTCCAAGTCAGGAAGATCCCTTAGAGAAGGGCATGCTCACCCACTCCGGCATTTTTGCCTGGTGGCTCAGTAGTAAACATCTGCCTGCTAATGAAGGAGCCATCAGTTCGTTCCCTGGGGCTGAGTCAACAAGCATTTATCACTCATCAACAATGAGAAAAACACTACTGTAGGCATAGATTTTTCTATCTGAGACCTTTCTGAAGTAAAAACCTCTTTAGTCAAATATTGTTTCCTAAACACGTACATGTGCTTCCCCGGTGGTGTTGTGGTAAAGAATCTACCAGCCAATGCAGGAGATGCAAGAGATATAGGTTCAGTCCCTGGGTTGGGAAGATACCTGGAGTTGGAAATGGCCACCCACTCCAGTATTCTTGGCTGGAAAAACTCCACGGACAGAGGAGTCTTATGGGCTGCAGCGTGGCATGGGGTTGCAAAGAATCAGACACGACTGAGCACGCATGCACGCACGCATACACATGCGCGCGCGCGAGCACACACACACACACGAACTTCTCAGTGTTTGGCTGCTGCTGCTGCTAAGTCGCCTCAGTCGTGTCCGACTCTGTGCGACCCCATAGACGGCAGCCCACCAGGCTCGCCCATCCCTGGGATTCTCCAGGCAAGAACACTGGAGTGAGTTGCCATTTCCTTCTCCAATGCATAAAAGTGAAAAGTGAAAGTGAAGTCACTCAGTCGTATCCGACTTTTAGTGACCCAATGGACTGCAGCCTACCAGGCTCCTCTGTCCATGGGCTTTTCCAGGCAAGAGTGCTGGAGTGGGGTGCTAGTTTAGATCTTCTCACAACTTGTAAACAACATATATTATGTTTTGTTTTGTTTTTAACTGATGAATATGTGTACACTTGAAAGCATGTGTATACTTGAGAGGGTCTGAATAACTATGAATCTCCTAGTTAGCCCTCATTTTACGTATTAGCTGAGAGCAATAAAGATGGTCCCTAGCTAATGAGAATCCTCAAAACACTATTTCTTAAAATAGTAGTAGATTTTGGCCTCAGGATTATCTCCCCAATATTAGAGGATAGCTTAGTAAAAGAGCTTTTTCTTTTTTTTTTTTTTACTATCTATTATTTCTCAAATCCTACTATTAAACATTGCCATAAGTACCAGTTATTTTGTTTTATATTTTATTAATTTTAAAAATTTACAAACGTTTTAAAGAAACAATAATAGCTTCTCTCATAGCTCAGTCAGTAAAGAATCTGCCTGCAGTGGAGGGGACCCAGATTCAATTCCTGGGTCAGGAAGATCCCCTGAAGAAGGAAATGGCAACCCATATCCAGTATTCTTGCCTGGAGGATTCCATGGACAGAGAAGCCCAGTGGGCTACAGTCCATGAAGTCGCAAGAGTCAGACATGGACTTACCGTCTAAATGATCATCATCACTAATTTCAGTAAATTATTGTTCAAGTAAAGCAAACTTTGAAAAAACCCTATTGTGTTTTTCCCTACACAACTAAGAATTAATTGTAAGGCTAATAGAAAGTAAACACATTGGTTCTTTGGCTAAGAAAACTGGATAGTTAAGAAATAAATATGTATTTATCTTGCATTATTTGTATGAAAAGGGCACACATAAGCTAATTTACTGTAATACAAAATTGTATTCTAAAACATTTACCACTGTACTGTGCAACTTATAAAGGTGACTTTTGTTAAGCATTGGTCTATTCTGAATAGTTGGTGATGGACAGGGAGGCCTGGCGTGCTGCGATCCATAGGGTTGCAAAGAGTCAGACACGACTGAGTGACTGAACTGACTTGAACTGAACTGATTCTGAATAGTACTTTCCTTTTTGTTTTAGAAACTTTGTATAAATAGATTTCACATATCTCTTCTTTTCCCCTGTTTTCCAAGAGGAAGGAATGTAATAGAATTGAACTGTCTTTTTATTTCCAGAACTCCATTAGGAGCACTTTAAAAGGGATAAGTATAGCTGGATGAAGTCATCAGAAAACTCCAGGCCTAATTTTAGATCACATTCTCAACTTTCTCTCCTTATCCTTAAAATAAATTTCAAAGTCATTTTCGATTCATTTAAATTCCACATTCTTCCTTCTTGCTTCTGGTAGAGGTGATAATGAGCAGTGAAATCATCAAAAGAAAGGTAGCAGGATTGAGGAGAAGACTAAATGAAGGGCATGCAAAATCCACAAAGTGGATCAGCAGTTGCTGAATAATGAACAGTTAACCAAATGCAGTTTACTGATGATGTATGTGTATCATCTAGCCTTGTTCCCTAGAGTCAGCCCCTGGGAGAGTTGAAAGAAGGGAGAAGTATGGGCTTTGCCAAGAATGAAGCAATTTTAAACCCTATAAATTAGCATATAAATTAGGTCAAGGACAAAACAAATCTATTGCAGGAGAGAAATCATTTGAAATTTCATTTTAGGACACTGATCCTGTGTCCTATATCCTTCAGGTACCTTCTCTTCACTCTCACAGATTTAAGTGTTACATTGGGAAAAGCTTAATGAAAACTTGTCCTCCTGTAATATTTTACACAGATTGACAGATCTTTGTCTGGCTTTTGAAAATCTTTTTTATCTGAGTCTTTGAATTTAAGGTGGGATTGCTAAAAACTGCATGACTGTTCTAATCTTGGCATACACTGAATTAGTGCTGTAGGATTAATCAAAGTTTCTGTCAATGATGTAAAAAGTCAACATGTTCATAGTAGTATCCCTACGATCACTAGCTTCCTCCTGGGTATCTTTGTAGGAAGAAGGTACAGTTGCTGACCTCAGTTTCATTTACTGCTGACAGGTACCAATCATTGAGCACCTAAGTTTTGCAGGTGCATGGTGAACATTATCTCTAATCTTCACAAGAAAACTGAAAGTTAATAATCCCATTTTTAAGAGAAGAAATCTGAAATTCTCAGAGGGTAGTAGGTTGCTTAAGGTCATATAGCCAGGAATTAGGCCAAGTTAAAATTAAATAAGGAAAATTTGGTACTTAATTTTAATTTCATAAATCTTCTTTCTGTATATTGGTGTTAATCTAATATTCACTAAGGTAAGCACGTATGTTGTGTGTTGAATATGTGAGTGTTATCAACAATAGGCAGAATCTGACAGGAACAGAATCACTCCCAAAATACAAAACTTGTGAAAAAATTGCATAATTATGAACTTCAATAAAAATATATATAAGTCCAATTTATGAAATAACAAATATTTTTTATTTTCTTATTTAGACTATCAAGAAAAGAAACATTTTGTAAATAAACTTTCATTAATGGTTTGGAATTATATGGCACCAAAACATTTATTTAGTGAAAGTAGTGTGCTTCTTGAGAGAAAAAAAAAATATTATAAACATCTTAAAGGCCTACCAATTCTTAGTCATAAATAATATTTAAAACTGATCAAGTTGGTATCAACTTTATATAGAATCAATAATAATAATTATAGTTTTTTGTGGATTGCTCCTCTTTATGGATAAATAATTTCTTCATTAACTAGATTAAAGTAGAACATCACTAAGAGTAACTGGCTTTTAGTGACAAAATTGCATTACCAACTTTATTTTAAATATTTATATGATTTTTTAGAATTTAAAATAATTCAAAGAAATGCAAATAAGTTAAAATGAATGGAATAATATTTTTATTACCCATAATTTAGACTTTGAGCAATTTAACCCCTATATAGACAGAATAAGAAAGAATGCTAGAAACTGAGAAATTCACTTGAGAAGCACTTTTTATTATACTCATACTCAGTTGCTTCAGTCGTGTCCGACTCTTTGTGACCCCACGGACTGTAGCCCACCAGGCTCCTCTGTCCATGGGGTTTTCCAGGCAAGAATACTGAAGTTTGTTGCCATTTCCTTCTCCAGGGGAACTTCCCCACCCAGGGATCAAACCCAAGCCTCCTGCGTCCCGCGCACTGGCAAGCAGATTCTTTACTGCTGCGCCACCTGGGAAGCCTCTAAATAAAAGGATTAAGAATTTTCTAAATGTATCATAAGCATGATATATAGTTTCTGTAGAAGCAATTTTCCTCATTCTAAATGTGCATATATATGATATGCTTTATTGGGGGGAAAAAAGCATTAAGCACAGTTAGTGCTTCTTCCATATTCCAAAACCTCTTTTTCAAAAGCCCTGAGTCTGCTAAAGTCCTGCTAGAGCTTGTTAAACTATTTAATAATGATCATAAAAGACATTTTACACACAATATCCACTAGTCACAAAGCTGAGAAATCTCAGGTACCCTTGATACCTGTGTGAATATTTTAGCATTTCTGTGAGATTTCTGGGTCAAGATTGATTCCAGGTGCCATCTCCATATATTTATGTAATAACTACAAGCAGCTCTTGTAGACTAGATATGGGTCCTTTGAATCAACATCAATGCCAAGGCTCTCCAAGGTCTTATAGCAAAGGCTACAGTAAACCTCCTTAGTACCATAATTGAAGCAGCAGTGACATTTTTTAACAAAAGGGCATGTTTTCACTTATCACACACCATTAATCAAAAAATACTACAAATCTTGAACCACCTTTATATTTCTCCTCCAATAGGTTTTGGCAAGTAAACAATATATTCCTTACAAATTACCAGGCACAGAATGATGGCAGAAACAACATAGAAGGTGCTAGACTTGTATTTTTGTGTTGCTGTCACATAATTATGGTCTACTTTTCCTGACTTTACACATTCATTTTACACTTTCCCTGATTCTGTGAAACTGAAATGTGCATGAGTGTTCAGTCACAACCAGCCTGCGAGGGTCCTCTGTCTATGGAGTCTTCCAGGCAAAAATACTGGAGTGGATTGACATTTCCTACTCCAGGGCTTCTTCCCAAATCAGACTCAATTTGCTTCTCTTTTATATGCTACATTGACAGGTGGATTTTTGACCACTGTGCCATCTGGGATGCCCCAAACTGAAATGTATTTTCAACCTTTTATTCCGAGCCTATTTTATCTTTGCTGAATTTCTCTTCTAACTTTTTAACACAGGTTCCTCCAAGGGTCTTTTGTTTCCTTCCAATCACTCACTGGGGAGCCCTTTCCTTATGATTCTATCCACCCATTTAACCCTGTTCTACAAATACAGACATTTTCTGCCATTACGAGAAGTTCTGCTTCCTTGACTATGCTAAATAATTTCCTGTGTGGATCACAGCAATCCATAGAAAATTCTTAGAGTTGAGAATACCAGGTCACCTTACCTGCCCCATGAGAAACCTGTATGAAGTCAAGAAGAAACAGTTAGAACCAAACATGGAACAATGGCCTGGTTCCAAACTGGGAAAGGAACATGTCAAGGCTGTTTATTGTCACTCTGCTTATTTAACTTATATGCAGATTCAGTTCAGTTCAGTCGCTTAGTCGTGTCTGACTCTTTGCGACCCCATGAATCACAGCATGCCAGGCCTCTCTGTCCATCACCAACTCCTGGATTTCACTCAAACACATGTCCATCGAGTCAGTGATGCCATCCAGCCATCTCATCTTCTGTCGTTCCCTTCTCCTCCTGCCCCCAATCCCTCCCAGAATCAGGGTCTTTTCCAATGAGTCAACTCTTTGTATGAGGTGGCCAAAGTATTGGAGTTTCAGCTTTAGCTTTAGTCCTTCCAATGAACACCCAGGACTGATCTCCTTTAGAATGGACAGGTTGCATCTCCTTGCAGTCTAAGGAACTCTCAAGAGTCTTCTCCAACATCACAGTTCAAAAGCATCAATTCTTCGGCACTCAGCCTTCTTCACAGTCCAATTCTCACATCCATACATGACCAGTGGAAAAACCATAGCCTTGACTACATGGACCTTTGCTGGCAAAGTAATGTCTCTGCTTTTTAATATGCTATCTAGGTTGGTCATAACTTTCCTTCCAAGGAGTAAGTGTCTTTTAATTTCATGGCTGCAGTCACCATCTGCAATGATTTTGGAGCCCCCCAAAACAAAGTCTGACACTGTTCCCACTGTTTCCCCATCTATTTCCCATGAAGTGATGGGACCAGATGCCATGATCTTTGTTTTCTGAATGTTGAGCTTTAAGCCAACTTTGTCACTTTCCTCTTTCACTTTCATCAAGAGGCTTTTTAGTTCCTCTTCACTTTCTGCCATAAGGGTGGTGTCATCTGCATATCTGAGGTTCTTGATATTTCTCCTGGCAATCTTGATTCCAGCCTGTGCTTCTTCCAGCCCAGCGTTTCTCATGATATACTCTGCATAGAAGTTAAATAAATAGTGTGAAAATATTACAGACTTGACCTACTCCTTTTCCTATTTGGAACCAGTCTGTTGTTACATGTCCAGTTCAAACTGTTACTTCCTAACTGCATATAGGTTTTTTAAGAGGCAGGTCAGGTGACCTGGTATTCCCATCTCTTTCAGAATTTCCCACAGTTTATTGTGATCCACACAGTCAAAGGCTTTGGCATAGTCAATAAAGCAGAAATAGATGTTTTTGGTTTTGTTTTTGTTTTTTATTTCTCTTGCTTTTTCCATGATCCAGCGGATTTTGGCAATTTGATCTCTAGTTCAGCTTGAACATCCTGGAAGTTCACGGTTCACGTATTGCTGAAGGCTGGCTTGGAGAATTTTGAGCATTACTTTACTAGTGTGTGAGATGAGTGCAATTGTGTGGTACTTTGAGCTTTCTTTGGGATTGTCTTTCTTTGGGATCAAAATGAAAACTGACCTTTTCTAGTCCTATGGCCACTGCTGAGTTTTCCAAATTTGCTGGCATATTGAGTGTAGCACTTTCACAGCATCATCTTTCAGGATTTGAAATAGCTCAACTGGAATTCCATCACCTCCACTAGCTTTGTTCGTAGTGATGCTTTCTAAGGCCCACTTGACTTCACATTCCAGGATATCTGGCTCTAGGTGAGTGATCACACCATCATGATTATCTTGGTCATGAACATCTTTTTTGTACAGTTCTTCTGTGTTTTCTTGCCACGTCTTCTTAATATATTCTGCTTCTGTTAGAACCATACTATTTCTGTCCTTTATCGAGCCCATCTTTGCATGAAATGTTCCCTTGCTATCTCTAGTTTTCTTGAAGAGATCTCTAGTCATTCCCATTCTGTTGTTTCCCTCTATTTCTTTGCATTGATCACTGAGGAAAGCTTTCTTATCTCTCCTTGCTATTCTTAGATTAGATCATGTCAAATGCCAGGCTCAATGAAGCACAAGGTAGGATCAAGATGGTAGAGAGATAAATCAATAACCTCAGATATGCAGATGACACTACCCTAATGGCAGAAAGTGAAGAGAAACTAAAGAGTCTCTTGATGAAGTTGAGAGAGGAGAGTGAAAAAGCTGGCTTAAAACTATGACCCAGCAATCGCAGTCCTAGGAATATACCCTGAGGAAACCAAAATCGAAAAAGACACATGTATCCCATTGTTCATTGCAGCAGTATTTACAATACCTAGAACATGGAAGCAACCTAGATGTCCATTGACAGATGAATGGATAAAGAAGTTGTGGTACATATACACAATAGAATATTACTAAGCCATGTAAAGGAATGCCTTTGAGTCATTTCTACTGAGGTGAATAACCTAGAAGCTATTATACAGAGTGAAGTAAGTCAAAAAGAGAAAGATAAATATCGTATTCTAATGCATATATATAGAATCTAGGCAAATGGTACTGAAGAATTTACTTACAAGGCAGCGATGGAGAAACAGACATAGATAATAGCCTTGTGGACACGGGGAAATGGGAGGAGAGGGTGATATATAAGGAAAGAGTAACATGGAAACTTACATTACCATATGTAAAATAGCCAGCGGGAATTTGCTGTACAGCTAAGGGAACTCAAACAGGGGCTCTGTATCAACCTAGATGAGGAGGGAGATGGGAGGGAAGTTCTAAAGGGAGGGGATATATGTATGCTGCTGCTGCTGCTAAGTCATTTCAGTCATGTCCGACTCTGTGCGACCCCATAGATGGTAGCCCATCAGGCTCCGCCATCCCTGGGATTCTCCAGGCAAGAACACTGGAGTGGGTTGCCATTTCCTTCTCCAATGCATGAAAGTGAAAAGTGAAAGTGAAGTCGCTCAGTAAGTGCCTTCACGACCCCATGGACTGCAGCCTACCAGGTTCCTCTGTCCATGGGATTTTAGAGGCAAGAGTACTGGAGTGGGTTGCCATTGCCTTCTCTGGGATATATGTATACCTATGGCTGATTCATATTGAGGTTTGACAGAAAGCAACAAAATTCTGTAAAAGCAATTATCCTTCAATTAAAAACAAAGCAAAACTCAGCATTCAAAAAAGGAAGATCATAGGAAAGGAAGATCTAGTCCCATCACTTCATAAATGGGGAAATAAATGTAAACAGTGACAAACTTTATTTTATTGGGCTCCAAAATCACTGAGGACAGTGAATACAGCCATGAAATTAAAAGACAGTTGCTCCTTGGAAGAAAAGCTATGAAAAACCTAGACAGCAGATTAAAAAGCAGAGACATCACTTTGTCAAAAAAGGCCTGTATAGTCCAAGCTACAGTTATTCCAGTGGTCATGTACTACTGGAAGTGAGAGGTGGACCATAAATAAGGCTTAGTGCTGAAGAATTGATGCTTTCAACCTGTGGTTCTAGAGAAGACTCTTGAGAGTCCTTTGGACAGCAAGGAGATCAATCCAGTCAATCCTAAAGGCAATCAGTCCTGAATATTAATTGGAAGGACTGATGCTGAAAGTGAAGCTCCAATGCTTTGGCCACTTGATGGGAAAGCCAAGTCATTGGAAAAGACCCTAATGCTGGGAAAGATTGAAGGCAGGAGGAGAAGTGGTCAACAGAAGATGAGATGTTTGGATGGTATAATTGATTGAATGAACACGGGTTTGAGCAAACTCGAGGAGATAGTGAAGGACAGGGAAGCCTGGTGTGGTGTGCTGCAATCTATGTGGTTGTATGACTGAGCAACTGAACAACCACAATAAGGAGAAGTTATCTGGACCTGAGTATGCCTTTCTCCTGGGTGAAAGTTCTCTTCTATGAATACTTGTTCTTTCTTAAAAATGGTCTGTTTTAGATCTAACATATGACAGTGCTTCTAGCATAAAACAGAAATATCCATACTTGTAGTCACAAATAAAAGGCAGTCCATGTACATTATGAAGCCAATAACTACTGTTGCCATTTTTTGGAGAAAGGCAGAACTGAGGCACAGAGCTTTGTTTTCATTTTAACATATAGAAGGGTAACTACTCCTGGATCAGAGCAGAGGTAAAGTTTGAAGAAATCACATAGCATTACTGAACACTGTTGCTTGAGAAATCAGCTACCTACCTTTCAAAAGTCCTCTGAGAGCTAATTAGAATGGTGACAAAAATAGTAACAGCTACTAGCTGTTACCCCATAAACCCCATAGCTGTTTTTGTTTCCAGCATACTGCATAATTATTGCTTTTTCAAAATACATTTTTCTTTAATTAAAAATTCCTATATTTTCTACTAAGTTTTTCACAACATGCTTATCCTTCACAGTCCAGTGTATGTGGTTTAATTTATTCCATCTTTTTGGCACTTTTATCTATATCAATTTTTATTCCTATGGGTTTTACTGAATTCAGTTCAATTAGGTTCAGTAGCTCAGTTGTGTCCAGCTCTTTGCAACCCCGTGGACTGCAGCACAGTAGGCTTCCCTGTCCATCACCAACTCCCCTAGCTTGCTCAAACTCATGTCCATCAAGTCAGTGGTGCTATCCAACCATCTCATCCTCTGTCATCCCTTTCTCGTTCTGCCTTCAATCTTTCCCATTATCAGGTCTTTTCCAGTGAGTCAGTTCTTCACATCAGGTGGCCAAAGTACTGGAGTTTCAGCTTCAGCATCACTCCTTCCAATTAATATTCAGGGATGACTTCCTTTAGGATGGACTGGTTGAATCTCCTTGCAGTCCAAGGGACTCTCAAGAGTCTTCTCCAACATCACAATTCAAAAGCATCAATTTTTCTGTGCTCAGTTTTCTTTATAGTCCAATTCTCATATCCATACCTGAGTACTGGAAAAACTGTAGCTTTGACTAGATGGACCTTTGTTGACAACATAATATCTATGCTTTTAAATATGCTGTCTAGGTTGGTCATAGGTTTTTTCCAAGGACCAAGCATCTTTTAATTTCATGGCTGTGGTTACCATCTGCAGTGATTTTGGAGCCCAAGAAAATCAAGTCGGTCACTGTTTCTATTGTTTCCCCATCTATTTGCCATGAAGTGATGGGACCAGATGCCATGCTCTTAGTTTTTTGAATGTTCACTTTTAAACCAGGTTTTTCACTCTTTTCTTTTACTTTCATCAAGAGGCTCTTTAATTTCTTCACTTTCTCCATAAGGATGGTATCATCTACATATCTGAGGTTATTGATATTTCTTCTGGCAATCTTGATTCCAGCTTGTGCTTCATCCAGCCCTGCATTTCACGTGATGTACTCTGCATATAAGTTAAATAAACAGAGTGACAATATACAGCCTTGACATTCTCCTTTTCCAATTTGGAACCAGTCTGCTGTTCCATGTCCAGTTCGAACATTTGCTTCTTGACCTGGATGTGCAGATTGCTACTAGATTTTTCAAATCATTTTATTTATATTTTATAATGCTTTATGAGTATATTGTATATCTTTACTTATTGTCCTGTATAATTTTTGGACAAGACAGAGTTCACTCACACAATTTTTCTGGTGGATATAAACATTTTAAGTATTTCAATATTTCATATATACATGTTAAGTGAAGCTTCCTTTATCCACATCTTTGTAAAATTTCATGATCATTTAGTAGAAGTTAATATACATTGAATATGTATTTAAAATAGGGTACAGGAGACTTCCTGCATGGTCCAGTGGTTAAGACTCCACACTTCCAATTCAGGGGTTCAGTTCAGTCATGTCTGACTCTTTGTGACCCCATGGAGTGAAGCACACCAGGTATCCCTGTCCATCACCAACTCCCAGAGCTTGCTCAAACTCAAGTTCATCGAGTTGGTGATGCCATTCAACCATCTCATCTTCTCTCCTCCCTTCTCCTCCCGCCTTTTCATACTGCTCAATCCCTGGGTGTGGAACTAACATCTCACATGCCTCATGGCTAAAAAGTCAAAACATGAAACAGAAGCAATATTGTAACAAATTAAACAGAGACTTTAAAAGTGACCCACATTAAAAAAAAAAAAAAAACTTTTGAAAAATGGGATGTAAAAATTTAATATTTCCTAGTATGAAATATAACTTGCTGTTATTTAGTCATTAAGTTATGTCTGACATTTTGCATCTCCATGGACTGTAGCCAGACAGGCTCCTTTGTCCATGGGATTTCCCAGGCAAGAATATTAGAGTGACTTGCCATTTCATTCTCCAGGGGATCATCCTGACCCAGGAATCGAACCAGCATGTCATGCATTGCAGGTGGATTCTTTACCACTGAAGTCCCAGGGAAGCCCATGAAATACATCAGCCTTAATACTAGTATAATGTTGTTTTGTTCAGTAGCTTAGTCATGTCTGACTCTGCAATCTCATGGACTATAGCAAGCCATGCTTCCCTGTCCTTAACCATTTTCCAGAGTTTGACTCATGTCTATTGAGTCAGTGATGCCATCCAACCACCTCATCCTCTGGCGACTCATTCTCCTCCTGACTTCAATCTTTCCAGCATCAGGGTCTTTCCCAATGAGTCAGCTCTTCAAGTAAGGTGGCCAAAGTATTGGAGTTTCAGCTTCAGCATCAGCCCTTCCAATGAATATTCAGGATTGATTTCCTTTAGGATTGACTAGTTTGATCTCTTTGCTATCCAAGGGACTCTCAAAAGTCCTCTCCAGCACCACAATTCAATGCATCAGTTATTCATCTCTCAGTCTTTTTTACTGTCCAGCTCTCACATCTGTACATGACTACTGGAAAAATCATAGTTTTGACTATACAGATATTTGTAGGCAGAGTAATGTCTAGGCTTTTTAATTTGTCATCTAAGTTTGTCATTGCTTGTCTTCCAAGGATCAAGGGTTCTTTAAATTTTTGGCTGCAGTCATCATCTGCAGTGATTTTGGAGCCCAAGAAAATCAAGTCTGTAACTGTTTCAATTGTTTCTCCATCTATTTGCCATGAAGCAATGGGACCGCATGCCATGATCTTAGTTTTTTGAATGTTGAGTTTTAAGCCAGCTTTTTCATTCTCCTCTTTCATTTTCATCAAGAGGTTCTTTAATTCCTCTTTGTTTTCTGACATAAAGATGGTGTCATTTGAATATCTGTGGTTATTGATATTTCTCTCAGCAATTTTGATTCCCTTGTGCTTCATCCATCCCAGCATTTCACATGATATACTCTACATATAATTTAGATAAGGAGGGTGACATTCTCCTTTCCCAATTTTGAACCAGTCCATTGTTCCATGTCCAGTTCTAACTGTTGCTTCTTGACCTCTATACAGATTTTTCAGAAGGCAAGTAAGGTGATCTTGTATTCTCATTTCTTTAAGAATTTTCCACAGATTGTTGTGGTCTACACAGTCAAAGGCTTAGTACAGTCAATGAAGAAGAAGAAGATCAATAAATATATCCCAAGAATGTTTTTAGTAATTTGCAGTGGTGTTTGCAATATATGAGGGCACTCATTTCTTTACTTTGACATCATTAGTAGATGATGTTATTTTATTTATTTCCAATACGATAGGCCCAAATAGCATTTATCATTGTTTTTATTAGAAGAGTAATAGTCTTGTTAAATGGAAAGTTTCTTTTTTCTTCTTTTTTTATTTGGGAAGGCAATTCATAGTTTTCCTTATTGCTTTATAAAGTTCACTATTCATAAGTGATAGGAGAACTCATTTGTCTGTCAAATGTTAGATAGGTTTCCAACTAAATAACAAGATCTTTATGGATAATAGTTAGCACAGACTGGAAAGACAGTAAAAATATAATTAATAATTATTAAGTTACCAAAAGCATTAATATCTTTGATTTTAGGTAATTTTAAAATATGCTAAAACATCTTCAAGTTTCACTAGCAGCATGGATAATGAATTTCTAAGTACAGGAGATTCTGCCTACTTATGTGGTATTTTTCAAGTCCTCATTTATTTTTTTAAAATGGATATAATAATGTGTATTAACATAAATGCTTTTTGACTATAATATATATTATATAATTCTCTTGAGTATAAACAAATCAATCAATATTTATTAACCAAAGTTAAAATGCAACATGATTAACTTTATTGAAGAAATATGATACTCTTTTTTCCTCCAAAGTAAACATATTGAAAATTTTATATTCTTAGTTTTGTCTCTGCTGGATGGCAGAGGCATCTAGGATCTAGAGACTATTGGTCCAGCAAAAGCTTTTAATTCACTTGGTTCTTTTCTTGGTCATTATACTCTTTAGTAGAGTTCAGCAAATAGACATAATATAAAAATACTTTGCTCCTCCAGGGAAAATGTTTTCTTCTTTATGCATTCAGTAATAGTTCTTTTCATTTTTGGCTCTACTTTAAACCATGAGAGAGAGCAATAAATATGAAACTGAATGGAAATGAAGATCTTAGAATTGCTTTCCCCACAGAAAGAAAATGTCTTTGGGTAAGGAGTGACTCTCTTTTATTTTTCCTGTGGTCTATGATATATTTTTCTTAGCTGCAAAATTCAGGAAACAATACCTTTCTCTGATGTCATATAGATTAAGTAAAAAGAATGTCTGTAAACAGTTTAAGTTTCTGAAGCAAAAAGAAAATTTTTATTTCACTCCTAGGGTCAGAAATAAAAATAGTTTGAAATTCTAGAGCTTGATAGATAAAGCTATAATCAGAGTATTACAGGAGAATCTGGCAGTAATCTTTTGTATTTTTCATTATTGTTTCTCTCTACCCTCCCCCACTTATTTCTCTTACCTAGCCAGTATTTTATTTTGTATAATAGGAAAAAAAAAATATTGTTTCTAAAGGTGAATGGTGTTATTATTAAGTTGGCAACTGGAATATTTGTGGACATGAAAATGTTTCACATGACAAAAATACTGCATATTTTAGTAGAAAACAGTTCAGTTCAGTCACTCAGTCATGTCTGACTTTTTGCGATCCCATAGATTGCAGTACACAGGCTTCCCAGTCCATCACCTACTCCCAGAGCTTGCTCAAACTCATTTCCATCGAGTGGGTGATGCCATCCAATCATCTTATCCTCTGTCATCCCCTTTTCCTCCCACCTTCAATCTTTCCTAGCATCAGGGTCTTTTCCAATAAGTCAGTTCTTCGCATCAGGTGGCCAAAGTATTGGAATTTCAGCTTCAACATCAGTGCTTCCAATGAATATTCAGGACTGATTTCCTTTAGGATGGACTGGTTGGATCTCCTTGAAGTCCAAGGGACCCTCAAGAGTCTTCTCCAACACCACAGTTCAAAAGCATCAATTCTTCATTACTCAGCTTTCTTTATGGTCCAGCTCTCACATCCACACATGACTAATGGAAAAACCACAGCTTTGACTAGACAGACCTTTGTTGACAAAGTAATGTCTCTGCTTTTTAATCTGCTGTCTAGGTTGGTCTTGTTTCCCATTAGTAGAAATATTGATATTTTAATATTAGATCAGAATTTGAGACCTTGTTTGTTTGTTTTTTTTAATTTGTTGTGGTAGACATTGCAGAGATAACTCACGTCTAGTTAAATCTGGGCTTTATAACAGGTAGAATGTTCTATAATTTAAAATCTACTAAATGAGGAGATTTGTATGCTGCTAATTTTAATAAGAATTAAAACTGTATTGATCTCTTACTTCAATAAAGTCTTGCTAGCTTCCATAAAAATAGGATACTGTTATTATCACAGTAATAGATGAGAAAACTGAGACCCAGTGAGTATACAAGCCATATTAGGCAAGGTCATATGCAGTAATAAATTCCAACTCTCAGCTTAACACGACCAAGGTTTATTTTATTTTTCTTGCTGTAATATAATCACAGGTTCATTGTTGGTCTCCATATATTATCACTTATAGCACCAGGTTGATGAAGATTGCACTGTTGGTGATTCCTCTGCCCCATCTCTTAGCTTTCAGGGCCACTATAGTGAGGAGAATAAAATATGGATCATTCATACCAATCTTCACCCAACTGTACAGATATCTTTTCTGGAAATACTTCACTGGCCAAAACTCATCACATTTTTTGCCAATCTGCAAGAGATGGAGAAATAGTCTTTTCTTACGCTTAAGAAGGAAAGAGGATTCAGGTTTGAACATAGAATAATTTCAGAACAAAGTGTAAGTAGCTTGTCCAAGGTCAAATAGCTGGTAAGTAGTGGAACTGATGCGAAGAACTGACTCATTGTAAAAGACCCTGATGCTGGGAAAGATTGAAGGTGGGAGGGGAAGGGGACGACAGAGGATGAGATGGTTGGATGGCATCACCGACTCAATGGACATGAGTTTGAACAAACTCCGGGTGTTGGTGATGAACAGGGAAGACTGTCGTGCTGCAGTCCATGGGCTCGCAAAGAGTTGGACACAACTGAGCGACTGAACTGAACTGAGTAGAACTGAAATTCAAATCTAGACAAGCTAGCTCCAAAGTCAATCATACTAACAACTTTACTATTGTTAGCACTTAATAAGATAACATTATTTCTCATTCTAAATAAAATTATAATCTTATTAATTGATCTTGAATTATTTATTCCAAATACCTACTGTATTCAGAACTATTAAAGAAATGACTTATTGAAAAATTATAACTTTGTCTCATCTAATGCACATCCATGAGGAATGTGCTCAAGAACATATCATTTCCTGAAAACATATTGGTTATGTTTCCAGGAAATAGCATGCATATATCATATATACATAATTAAGATATACATATATGTGATATTTACAACTGACATCAATAACTGACTATTCCAGTGTCTGTTTAATTTACCTGACTTTTTAAAGGAGTGCCTCTCAATTGCTCATTCTCTTCAAATTCTTAAGTGTCACACTATATCAGTTATTTTATGAGTTTACTAGTCAAGAGGGAGGACAAAGTATTCAGATCATTATACCTATACCTTAGAGCTATATAAAATTTTGTGTTGGCCTATTAAATAAAAGTGCTTGAGTCACTCTAAGCATGAACCAATTTTTTGTCTAGTTTTCTAAGTAGCGAGTGGATTTCAGATTTTCTATATTGTAATTTACATACAGTATGCAAAATATAAGTGTAAATACTCCACAAGCTATAAAGTTTGTTTTTTCTATATATATTATTAGTCTAGCCAGGGAAAACAAAAAACTAAAATATACATTGGATTTCAGATTTTCTTGTTGTTGTCTGCTCAATAACAAATAAGATGAGGATCATAAAGTCTGAAGAAGATGCTGGATTTCTTGTAAGAATGGATAGAAATGCTTTCTGGTGTATTAGATTTATTCCAAACAGTGCTTACTGGGAAAAAGAAAGACATTTTATTGCCAAAGGAATTTCAGACATGCATAAGGTTACAAATTTGTATGGACCTTTTATAAAAAAGCATATGCAACAGTGAAATAAATTAGGATATTGACATTTCTGTTTTTTGTGTGCTTCTAGATCCATGCATTTCTTTTAATTTGCATTGTTTTAACTCATTATAATCAATTATTTTATTACACTGTGAGAAAAAATTATTGAAGTCATTGGCAACAATGTAGTGCCATATATTGAGTTAAAAAAAAAACAAGAATACAAAATATAATTAATTGAGGTAAACTCAAATTTGATTTGCTTATACAATTTGTAAAGTTAGCATTACCTATTAGATTTATACATGATCAGCTGAGTAAGATGCCTTAGAATCCAATTAATGTTATAAAACTCTTATTCCATATATGGGGAAACTAGGCTTAGAGATGTGAAGGTCATGCTACTAAATATCTAACTAATATCTAAGTAGGATTAATTGTCTATTTACTGTTATTTACTGTTATCTTGTAATGTTACATATTTATCTTTTACTTTTCATTGAATTATAGTTCTCATAAATTTTTAATTTTGAATATTCTCATCAGTTTACAATTAAACATGAAGAAGCTTACCACAAATGCCGTGAATTTCATAGAAAAAACAACAGAAGTTTTGAAGCAAAGCAAAAGTGAACTTACAGAGGCATATAATGAATTGTTCATTGATTAATTTGATATTATGATAAATTTAGCTGTGACTTTAGAAGGCTTGACTGGCTTCTCACATTCTTATTCCATATGTTGCAATGCCATTTCAGTCATCTAGAAGAAGAAATACTTTCTTCTTGTGGGACCTATGAGATTATTATGTGAACCAGCTGTATAACGTGGCTTTTTAATGAAAAACCGTACTATAACTATAAGGTTGTATGTTTTTGTAACAAGGCAATTTTCAACAGCAGGTCTAGAGTTCTATTTTTTCTTAATATTTATTTTAATATCTTTTACATTCCTCCAGAGAAATTATTATTATTGCTGCAAAGCTATGCTCTACCATAAGAAGACTTTATAAGTTTTATCAGTCTGCAATGAATATGTAACAGTAGTTAAAAGAGATCTAGTACTTCCCTAGTGGTGTAGTGCATAGGAATCCACCTGCTAATGCACAGGACAAGAGTTCAATCACTGGTCCAGAAAGATTCCACAGTGGCTGAGCAACTAAACCCATGTACCACAAATACTGAGCCCACGTGCTGCAACTTTTACAGCCCGTGTGCTTAGTTAGAGCCTGTGCTCCACAACAAAAGAAGACACCACAGTAAGTCCTTGCACTGCAACAAAGAGTAACCCCTGCTGACCACAACTAGAGAAAGCCTGCACTAAGCAATGAAGACCCAGAACACCTAAATAAATAAATAACAATTTTTAAAATGTTTTATTGAAAAATAAACAAAATAAATCTAGAATATTGAACTTCTATCATATTAAACATTTTTTTTCAAATTGAACTTTACCTGCTCACAAATTTCTATTCTTCTTTATCTGAGACTGTTATAAACTATTCTCAGTTTGGACTGACATAGATCCTACAAGAGGGCATAGAATCCTTAAAAGGAAGAAGATATATTTTAGCTCTGATTATCTCTAACCACGACTTTGACCTTGATCAGGTCATTTGACTTTCTTATGTGCTGCAATTTTATAATTTATTTAAAAATATGTTGGATCAGGTAGACTCTAACTTTCATAACTTACATTAAAATTTTGAATCTCAGAAATTTTAATTTTGAGTCTATATAACACCTTTTATGATTTAAGCAGACAACAGTTAAAAACAGAATCACTTTGTCTGAAAAATCTACTCCTTTTTCCTTATATTCCACTACTTAAATGACAAATGATTCTTAAATTTTCATAGCCTTTGAAATTATTTGGTCAAACTAATCTCATTACACTGTATCAAAACCCTAATCCTTTGTTGAAAAGTCATGTTGGATGGTAAGAAGCAGCAGGTAGGATGTATTGGTTCTTGGTTTAATCAAAGGGAGAAAAAAGAAACAGAATAAAGCTCATTAGTAATCAGATAAATTAAAATCACGACTTTATTGAGGCACTTTTATACTTGATAAATTGGTGAAAATTAGCAAGACTAATAAAACCAAGTGTGTGTGAACACGTAGGGATTCTCATATACTCCTGGTCTGCTGGCACTAGACCAGTTGACCCCTCTACTTGAGAACACAACTTAGCGCTGTTTAAAGATACTTATATATGTAAAAGAGCCATAGCTTTTAGGGGAAAAAAAAAGGAATTGTAAACATATAATTCTGACTAACAGTTATACCTGAGAGGAAGGCAGCGAGTGGTATAGGGAAAGAATAGAAAGTCATGAATAGTTGCTTTGTCTAGTTCTTAAGTTGAGTGTGAGTTGACGTACTGCTTTTATTCAGAATTTTTAAAGTGATGTATTATTTTTGTATCAAGCATTATATAATGTAGGCATTAACAAGTAGTTATAGCAAATATGTACTTTCATAAAGTGACTCTCAGTGTTTTGCCATTTTTTCCCCTGAAGACTATAAGAAATTTTGTATAAGAGTGAATTATTTTCTTCCCAAATGAAAAAAAAAATAAAAACATAGCTGGGGGATAAATTAATATTCAATTTCTTGGTATTAAAGATTTTTGAAATCTACTTGTAAATAAAAATGAATAATATTCAGCTTCTTTTCTGAAAGCAAAGGGACATCAAAATGATTATAATACCATGCTATGTGAGAGTCACTTGCAAAGTGGTAATAGAAGCACATAAAAGAAATACATTAAATCCTAGAGAATTTATGGAGGAAAATAAAAGAGAACATTTAAAAGTTAAGAGTATTACAAAGGAATTTATTAGAAAAATAATGTAGCACAAACAGAAGGGTTAAAGATGCCCAGGAACAGTAAAGCAAAACATTTCAGGAAAGACAAATTGGTCAGTACGATGATATTTTGAGGCTATGGGTAGAATGATAGGGATGGGTTAACAGTAGAAAAGAAAACTAAGATGTGAGGAGTTTAGTCTTCCATTTAATACGTATGAATGGCAATTGGAACGGAATTGAGAAAATGTGTGCATGATCATGATTTCTATTTTTGATAACCGGAGGCATATTTTTAATGGGGGAAAAGTGATGTTATGTGTTGGAATTGTACTTAATATTCCTTATTTGAGAAATAATTACGAGTATTTAGATATACAGGCTAATTTCTGGACAAAGGTGAAAATTAGAAATGTATAGACTTATGGACATGGAGAGAGGGGAGAAGGTGAGATGTATGGAAAGAGTAACATGGTAACTTACATTACCATATGTAAAATAGATAGCCAACTGGAATTTGCTGTATGGCTCAGGAAACTCAAACAGGGTCTCTGTATCAGCCTAGAGGGGTGGGATGGGGAGGGAGATGGGAGGGAGGTTCAAAAGGGAGGAAATATATGTATACCTATGGCTGATTTATGTCAAGGTTTGACAGAAAACAACAAAATTCTGTAAAGCAATCGTCTTTCAATAAAAAATAAATTAACTAAAAAAAAATTTAAAAAATCAACTTAGCCATGGCAAGTGAAACCTTGAGCTTTTGAAAAATCATCTACAGATAGTATTCAAAGGCATAAGAGGAGTCAAAAGCAGGAATCTGCACTAGAGACTGAGAAAAAGAAATGAGAGCGGTATAGCTTTAAAGCCAGAAAGATTAGACAAAGGGAGCAGACATTTTTGTGGAAATGAAGGGTAACTTTAGTAAAGTATTTAGGTGTTAAACACTGTACTAAGTTCTTACATTCTTTCTCTCACCATGCCCCACTCCCCCCACCTCGTGACTAACAGGCTCATGAAATATTATGTTATATTGCTAACTTTACAAATGAATGAAACAGCAAATAGTTGAATTCGCTTAATACTACACATATCTAGTGTTAGAGGTTAGGTTCAAACTCTGGTCTCTCTGACTGCAAATCACACTCTTAAATTCCACTCTGTACCAGAATAGATGGAGAGTTGATAATGCCCAAAGCCAGAAAATAACCTGGTGAAAAGTAATCAGAAACCAAGATTTAAAAAAGATCATTAGATGTAGCACTTAGAGAAAATTTGGTGTGTTAGAATAAAAAATCAATTAAATCAATAAATTCTTGGAAAAACATTTAATGTAACTTGAAAGTAAGAAGGTTTTGAAGGAATTTATAAGGTGACTGTGATAGGCAGCAATGATCTGTATAATTAGACAAACTTTGAACAATTATGAACGAGTTACTTCATAGATCAATGAGTTTTGTCCTCTGAAATGTAAATAATCCTTAAATCATTTTAGATGGATAAATTAAGTAATATTCATAAAATCTCCTGTCACTTGGATGATGTATAACTTCAAATAGGAATATTATTTGCCATCCCTAATTTGTGATTATACTCTGAAACTTCTGAAGAGTGTGAAGAATAAAACCAGACTCAGCAATATAGTTGTGGAGACCATTAATGGGAGCATAATTTTCTAAATGTTTGACAGTGATAGGAATTATACTGGGGGCATGGTTGAATAGAATGATGGAAATTAAGGGAGGAATCTTTCATGGAATATTTAGAGAGAGAAACTGAAGATGGAAATAATTGTGGAGCAATGCTTTGGAGAAATATTTATGGAGCAATGCCTTAGAAAAGGACTGATAGAATAAAGTTGAGTCATATTCCTGAGAAAGATTGGATTTGAGTGATTCCCCTGATGATTTGTTTCTTTCATTTTTAACCCTTTTGAAAAGCAGGAATTATAGCTCATTGTGCAGTGAAAGTGACATCAGACCAATTTTCAGAATATCTAAGTCAGGGTCTTCTCCTTCTGTCACCAACTAGCAGTTTGATTTTGAACAAATCATTCAGTCTTTGTTATGGACTGATAATTTATATCTCCTCCAAATTCCTATGTTTATTACAAGGATCAGAGCTTTCATTCTCTGTTCCATTTTTTTCTTTCTCTTTCTTCCTTCCTCCTTCCTTTTCCCTATTTTTCCTTTTTACTTTCCCTTTTTAAATTATTTTCTTTCTTCCTGATTTTCTCTCTTTCTACCTTTCTTCCAAATCAGCCAGAGAGGCTATTTCCTTCTCACTGTTCTTATTTTTCCATTATTCATTACTTAATTGGGATTCACTACTTTATTCAGATACAAATAACATAGAAAATATTTTCAAGTATTAAATAATGAAGATATTCACTGTATACAATATTGAGAAAATATATTTAATAAATGTAAATCACTGAATATGAGCATATCATCTATTTTAATGTTTTAATGTACAAACCTAAGATTCCCTTAAAAAAAAAAGCAGAAAAGAGTATCTAAACTATCTTAATATTAACCCTTTAAAATAAAATATTTCATCTTTAAAAATCAACAATATAACCTAGAATTATTTAATTTAGAAATCTACTAAACATCTTGCAATCTATGTATATAACATGTCCGGGCAAACTGGTGAAAAATTAAACTGGACTTAGACTTCAGTTCCAGGAACCTATACTATCTATGTCAGTTTTCAATGATCAATCATTAATTAATTCTCATTTAATTACTTGTTTTACTACTAGCAAGATTCTAAGATTGACACTGAAGATGAAATCATAAGTGACACCAAAGCATGTTTTCAATTTAGCTAAGATATACACAAAAAAATGGAGAACACCAACTTCTTCTTCTTTTTTTTTTTTTTTTTTAATTGGAGGAAAATTGTTTTACAATGTCATATTGGTTTCTGCTGTGCAACAATGTGAATTAGCCATAATTATACACATATCTCCTCCCTCTTCATCTTGCTTCACCTCTCCCCATCCTAACCCTTCCAGGTCACCACAGAGAGCAAAGCTGGGCTCTGTGAAGAATATTAAATTCTATGTATTTGCTAGGGTGGCCATTAAATAAGTAAATTATACTGTCTTTTTAAATATGAAAGGTGTATATAAAATTTCACCTTCAAATTCTGATTAAGCATAATTTGTATTCTTTCAAGATGAAATAAGTAAGTAGAAATCATAATTGCTGAAACAAGGTAGACAAATCATTTTATGGACAAGTCACTTTACATAATTTTGATGTGGTTATCAAATGTTGATTTACTAATGATTTTTTATTTTAAAATTTGTCCACTTTTCTAAGACAAAGAATAAGAATTCTGCAATACATATACTGACATCTAGATTTCTTCAAAAGTCATTTGGGAACTTGAAGGTTAATAGCTTTTATAACTTCATAGACCCTTTTCAGTCCTAATACTATCCTAATTCCACCTGTTTTATAAGCCTGGACACTCATACCCTTACACTCACACCCTACACAGGCCTTCACACTTATGAAGTTATATACATACACACACATAAATGTCAAATACCTACTTGCCCATTTCTGACAAAAGATAGTAAGAATATGGAGTAATAAACATTTAATAACAAAAATATTTTATTATTTTCAGAGGATAATACAAACCAAACATTTTCAGACATAGTGATTTGGGGAAGAGTTTTAAACATACACCTTTTTTTTTTTTTTTTTTTTTTTAAAGAAAAAGTTGAAATCACAGTGCATTTTAGACCTTTTATCCCATTAGCTCTTTTTCCAATATTTCTTTGGAAGAAAGTCTTAATAATGATTTCTGTACTGTACTGGGAAAAAGTAAGTTCTATGATACACTGCTAATATGATACAGCTAGAATGCTTAATACCATAAGTCTTTCATACTATTTCTTATCACATTAACACAAGGACAGCATGTCTTTCCTGGCCAGCTTAGTTTCCCATTGCTTGCAGCTATTGGAGATTCATGAATATTTAAACCTTGTGAAAATAAGTGCATGTTGACTCTGTGATATCACTCAATAGCTAAGATTGGCTTTTTTTTTCCTCCAGAAGTTGGATTTTCTCAAGAAGATTCTGTCACCTGCAGAGGAGCACAAAACCTGAGAGAAAAGCATAGGCAAGGATTCTCTGTTCTGCTTTTACTTGTGTCATCCAGTCGCTACACAGAGCCAATACGCTGCATATTGGCAGCAAAAGCAGAGGTATGTATGTTTTCTGTTTCTTCATTGCCAAGTTTCTTGCTGACTTTCTTGCAGTTGTGGATGTAGTAATTTAGCAGTTTACTATTGATCTCCTAAAGCTGATAGTTTTGCATAAGTCCTTTGCATGGCACTAGGCCATTTCCTGTATTTGCCTATGTGATTCTGTATATCTGACATCTTCTCACTGACAGAAAAAAATAGCAATGAATGAATCTGGATTCTACTGTGACTTCTAATTTGTAAGTTTTTCTTTTTGCAAAGTAGACAGGTAAGACACTCATTTAATACATGGAAAAAAGTGCTGATGCTCATTTAAAGGCTGAGATATAATTTCTTTTAAAAATACACTTTTTGAACAATTGTTTTGGTTTAAGCAAAATTATTTTGTATTAGGGTATTGGATTAACCATAGCAATAATTATTCAATTAATTAATATTTTTTCAGTGATAACAGACTTTGGACACTGCCTTAAGTATTGAGCACAATAAAATCAGTATATTTAAATTTTATTAATTAGATCTTTCCATTTTAGATGTACAAAAGTTCATATATGCTATCTTTACTGGAAAAAATATCAGAGCTTTGATATAGTGCTTTCCATATAATTTTCACAGCTTGAATCTTTAGCCCATCAAACTTTAATAAGTAAAAATAAGAATTACTTCAACTTCTAATTTCATTTATTATATGTTATAGGTCAATAGTAATTTAATATTTATTATATGATGTTAAAATATAAGATTATCATGAATAAATCTGTATCTATAACAAAATCCTCAATCAAGCTGACTTCAACTTTTATGACATTTATTATCTCATATAACAGGAAACCTACAAATAAGGTAGAGTATAGACATGGTATCATCAAGGCTCTGGTTTCATTTCTTTTTTTATTTTCTTGCCTTTACTTTCTACCCTACACCAACACCTTTGTCCCCAGGCTAACAGATCACATAACTATAACTATACCAAAACAAAATTTGCAGTAGGCATTCTTAAATAAGTAATAAGATTTTATCTGAAGCTGTTGTGATAGAGGAGAGAGAGGCCAGAACTCAGTCTGAACTCAACTATGATGAAAAAAGGATTTTTAAGAACTAGAGTGAAGTGTATAGTAGACCTTCTGAGTTTGTTAACTGGCTAATTGTCTGTACCTAAATGAAACTGAATTTTCTCATATTTCCATGAAAGGAAGTATCGATAGTTTTACAATTGGAGCAGGTGACCCAGAAATTAGGCTCCTACTCTACCTCAGAAATCAGAAGAGGGGGTATCCAGCATCCTGAATAATTACATTTCAAAAATATGGCCACATAAACCCTGGAAAATTACAAACCTGGTTTACAAAACTAGCATGTGTCTTTTAAAAATATTTACATTTCAAAAGGATAAAGAAGAGATTTTCAATTAAAAAAAAAAAATCTGAAGTAAATGTTCTAAGAAAAGGGAAGTCAGGGGCCATGAGTCAAGCAGAAGCCTGTCTAAAGATTAGTCACACTGAGAAAAACATTAAGACTATCTTGATCTGTTATTATGTGATTTCCAGTAGCAATTAAGACAGTCTGTTTCTTTCTTTGAGTTTAATTAGAGAGAAAAAAAAACTGATCTCCCAACTATAGATTATAAGTTCTTCCTTAGACTCTGTTCAGTAACTCAGTATGAATGCTTACTCCTAAAGAGCAAAAATAATTAACAAGAGAATATTATATGGTGATCGACCAAAGCCTGGGTTCCTAAAACAATCACTGGGAATATGGATTTTATTATGGGTTTGTATTCATCCTGAGATTGGTAATGGAGAGACTACTTGATTTAAATTTAGGTTCTACTGAGATAAAAGAAGGGAGAAAAAGATCCTGAGTGGTAAGAACCAATGTCACTATGTCTTATTTTAAACATTTTATTCATTTGTATGTATTTTACCTAGGAGAGAGAAATAGGTAGTTATTTAATGAGTATAGAATTTCTGCAAACTGAAAATGTTCTAGAGATTGGTTATACAACAGTGTGACCATTCATAACACAACTGAACAGAACATTTAGAAATGGTGAAGACAGTAAATTCTGTCATGCATTTTAATATAATTTTATATCCATTTGTAAAAATATTGGAGTCATTTAGAGTAACTTATAGTAGCATGCCATATTTTGTTATTCTAATAATTTTATTTGTGAAGCTGTGTTTTTAATTCACGTATATGTTTTGCTCTTAAGGATATTTTAATTCTTATTTTTGTCTCATAAATAATACGAATTATTGGAAGCATTGCTATGGTAAATATGGCTTACTGTTCTCTGGAAATATTTATTTGCATTGAGTTAAATGTATTGGAGTTTATCTTCATTACAAAAGGCAAAAAGTAGATGTGCCAGTATTGGGCACTAGGGTGACATCCTTTAAACCTACAAGTCATTTAGAAAACCGTAAATGTATTCCCTTTACACATCTAAAACTACTGTTTGCATTTCCTCCATATAACAATACAAACAAGTCTCAATTATACTATAAGAGTGACTAGCTTTTGTTTCTGGAAATTATAGCATGAAGAAAGATTTTATTGCACTTTTAAAAGTGATTAAAAATGAGGATGAATATAAAG
Organism: Bubalus kerabau; assembly: GCF_029407905.1. Lineage (NCBI taxonomy): Eukaryota > Metazoa > Chordata > Mammalia > Artiodactyla > Bovidae > Bubalus > Bubalus kerabau. Next base: position 1,201,716 of record NC_073635.1, on the reverse strand, counting down.
AAATTTATAATTTTGTGACATGAAATATCTAATGGGTATATAATACTGCCAGACAAAGTTTCAGAGGTTAATGTTCTATAAGAAAAATTATTTTAGGACAAAGTAAAGCATGCAAATTTCCTATTCAGGATGAATCTTCTAAAATAAATATGAAATATTTCTCTCTTATGAGAAACATAGTTTTACCAGCAGCAAGTTGAAAACTTAATCAGGTTGACTTCACAACTCAAATTTTGTCCAACTAGCAAATCTGAATTGATGAAAAGTGAGAATTGAGGTACATATTTTGACTTCCCCTTAACTGCCAACTTCACTGAATAACAACGTACTTTTAAATATCTGAAACTATAGGGGATTGCTTAGGTAGTAGGTGAAATGGAGGCGGAGAGGAGACAAGACTCAAGGCCATCTGAGTATGCCTATTTCAACTCTGTTTGGTAAAACAGTGAAGTTATCTTGTTTTCCATTCTTCATATTATGTTTTTTCTAGGGAAAACAATTATTTATTTTAAGGAGAAGATTATAAACTTATGGATATTAACAATTATTTTCGCAAATATAAATCTTCTCTATAACAAGGTTAGGCACAGTTTCCTATTTAGTCTCTCTGGTAAATTAGCAGTCAAGTTGTGAACTAGTTTACTTTTAGAACTGAGTTAATAGTGACTGTTGATTCAGGCTTATTTGACTTTTTTGTGCGTAAAAATGAGAAAATTGGTGAATTTTGTCATCGTTTCTTGACATTAGGATATTCTTGTATTTCTTTTTTTAATTTAATTTTATTTTTTAATATAAATTTATTTATTTTAATTGGAAGCTAATTACTTTACAATATTGTATTGGTTTTGCCATACATCAACATGAATCTGCCATGGATGTACACTTGTTCCCCATCCTGAACCCCCCACTCCCACCTCCCTCCCCATACCATCCCTTTGGGTCATCCCAATGCACCAGCCCTGAGCATCCTGTATCATGCATCAAACCTGGACTGGAGATTCATTTCACATATGATATTATACATGTTTCAATGCCATTTTGCCAAATCATCCCACCCTCGCTCTCTCCCACAGAGTCCAAAAGACTGTTCTATACATCTGTGTCTCTTTTGCTGTATCACATACAGGGTTATCATTGCAATCTTTCTAAATTCCATATATATGCGTTAGTATACTGTATTGGTGTTTTTCTTTCTGGCTTACTTCACTCTGTATAATAGGCTCCAGTTTCATTCACCTCATTAGAACTGATTCAAATGTATTCTTTTTAATGGCTGAGTAATACTCCATTGTGTATATGTACCACAGCTTTCTTATCCATTCGTCTGCTGATAGACATCTAGGTTGCTTCCATGCCCTAGCTATTATAAACAGTGCTGCAATGAACATTGGGGTACACGCGTCTCTTTCAACTCTTGTATTTCACTTTAGATAATAAGCAGCAATGTATTTTTATCAGCACAAACTGACAAGATAAATGATAAGAAAAAAAAAAACAACAAAGAAACAGAAGTTACACGACATCAATGTATTCTATTTTTCTTTGTGTAAAAATATATATAAGGTACATAGTCATTATCTTTTTAAAAATTCAGAAAAACTATAGGAATGCTAACAAATATGAGTATAAATCCATCCACATTCTAGGAAAATGTAAGAACAAAGACATTCAAACTTAACACCATATAGGTATAGCTCCCTATAGCCTGAGAACTTGACAATATACTGCAAACAGCTCTGAAACTTAGCTATATTTTTAGCAACGTCAAGAAGAAAAGAAGTAAAACTCAGATTTTGCATAAGACATAGTCTTGAAGCATTTCCCACTTTAAGCTGGGACATTGATTGGCTTCATGTTAAAAATAACTGGGATTATCAGAACTTCAGCAATAATTATAGTTGTCTTCTGTTACCTGAATGGAACCTAGCATAATATAAATGGACTCAGTATCTACTGGATATGTAGTGCCCAAAAGATTCCAAGTGAAGCTTGAAATTCCTCTATTGGAAAAGTACTGCTAATCTAGGCTACAAATTGTACCAAAAACTAATTTTTATACACTGTCTAAGCTACCGGAAAAGGCAATGGCACCCCACTCCAGTAGTCTTGCCTGGAAAATCCCATGGACGGAGGAGCCTGGTGTGCTGCAGTCCATGGGGTCACTACAAGTCGGACATGACTGAGTGATTTCACTTTCATGCATTGAAGGAGCAAATGGCAACCCACTCCAGAATTCTTGCCCTGAGAATCCCAGGGACGGCAGAGCCTGGTGGGCTGCCATCTATGGGGTCGCACAGAGTTGGATACAACTGAAGTGACTTAGCATCAGCAGCAGTCTAAGCTACAGATCTCACACACTAGTAAAGTAATGCTCAAAATTCTCCAAGCCAGGTTTCAGCATATGTGAACCATGGATTTCCTGATGTTCAAGCAGGATTTAGAAAAGACAGAGGAATCAGAGATCAAATTGCCAACATCCTCTGGATCATGGAAAAAGCAAGAGAGTTGCAGAAAAACTTCTATTTCTGCTTTATTGACTATGCCAAAGCCTTTGACTGTGTGGATCACAATAAACTGTGGAAAATTCTGAAAGAGATGTGAAACCTGATCTGCCTCTTGAGAAATTTGTATGCAGATCAGAAAGCTACAGTTAGAACTGGACATGGAACAACAGACTTGTTCCAAATAGGAAAAGGAGTACATCAAGGCTGTATATTGTCATCCTGCTTATTTAACTTATATGCAGAGGACATCATGAGAAACGCTGGACTGGAAGAAACACAAGCTGGAATCAAGATTGCAGGGAGAAATGCCAATAACCTCAGATATGCAGATGACACCACCCTTATGGCAGAAAGTGAAGAGGAACTAAAAAGCCTCTTGATGAAGATGAAAGTGGAGAGTGAAAAAGTTGGCTGAAAGCTCAACATTCAGAAAATGAAGATCATGGCATCCGGTCCCATCACTTCATGGGAAATACATGGGGAAACAGTGGAAACAGTGTCAGACTTTATTTTGGGGGGCTCCAAAATCACTGCAGATGGTGACTGCAGCCATGAAATTAAAAGACGCTTACTCCTTGGAAGGAAAGTTATGACCAACCTAGATAGCATATTCAAAAGCAGAGACATTACTTTGCTAACAAAGGTTCGTCTAGTCAAAGCTATGGTTTTTCCAGTGGTCATATATGGATGTGAGAGTTGGACTGTGAAGAAGGCTGAACACTGAAGAATTGATGCTTTTGAACTGTGGTGTTGGAGAAGACTCTTGAGAGTCCCTTGGACTGCAAGGAGATCCAACCAGTCCATTCTGAAGGAGATCAGCCCTGGGATTTTTTTTGGAAGGAATGATGCTACAGCTGAAACTCCAGTATTTTGGCCACCTCATGTAAAGAGTTGACTCATTGGAAAAGACTCTGATGCTGGGAGGGATTGGGGGCAAGAGGAGAAGGGGACAACAGAGAATGAGATGGCTGGATGGCATCACTGACTCTATGGATGTGAGTCTGGGTGAACTCCGGGAGTTGGTGATGGACAGGGAGGCCTGGCCTGCTGTGATTCATGGGGTTTCAATGAGTCAGACACGACTGAGCGACTGACCTTAACTGAACTGAACTGAAGCTACAGATTAAAATAACCATATGTAAAAGAAAATTAGACATAATGAATTAAAATCAGTAAAAAATAGATAAAAGATACAATAGTACAAAAACATGAGAAAATGAAATTATCAGGTATAGGCTATAAAATAATCAGACTTTTAAAGAGATGGGAAAACTTATGAAAATATTTATAGACAGCAAGAAACTATTAAAAATAAAATACCAATTTGGAAAGCAACCAAATAGAAATTCTAAAAATGGAAAATACAAAATCTGAAATTAAAAACTATAGATTATACACAACTAAATCAGATTTATTGAGCAAAATTATTGAAGAATATAGAGAGAAAATATGGAAATGCAGAATAAGAAATGAGACACAAAAGACACTATGAAATGTTGTATTATATAGCTATTACTATGTTCTGTAATATATTTTTACAGAAGACAGTAAAACGAGAACTTTGCTTTTAAGAAATGTACATAATCAAGAATACTATGCTCAATAAATTATTTAAATTGTTTACTTAGGTCCTTAATTCATTTTAAATTTTGTTGTTTGTTTATTGCTATTGAGCTTGCAAGAGTTATTTATATTTTTTAAATTTTAGCAACTTACAGAATATGTGGTTAGTGAACACTTTTTTTTCCAATTATGCAAGATGTCTTTTTATTATGTTGATTATTTATTTTTCTGTGCAGAAGATATTTTAGTTTGATATAGTTCCACTTTTTTTTTTTTTAATTTTTTGCCTGTACTTTTGTTTTGCCTATGCGTATCCAAAACTCATTTGCCAAGAAGTTTTTCCTTATGTTTTCTTCCAGGAGTTTTAGTTTCAGGTCTTACATTTAATCTTTACCTACTTTGAGTTAATTGTTACGTATACTGTTAAAATAAGGATACAAATTTTTTCACATGAAGCTATCCAGTTTTTCCCAGTACTGTTTATGTAAGTGTCTATCTTTAACCTTATTGTCTATTCTTAATGCTGCTGTTGAAAATTAGTTGATGTATTTCTATGAGTTTATTTCTGGGATCTTTGTTCTATCACATGGATCTGTGTGCCTGTTTTTAAAGCCAGTGTTATAACATTTTGATTAATATAGCTTTGTAATATAGTTTGAATTCAAGAAGTATAATAACTCTAGTTTTGTTCTTGCTTAAGATTGTTTTACCTAAATTAAGATCTTTTTAGTTTCACAGATATTTTTAAGCACTATTTTACCTCTTCCCTGGTGGTTCAGACAGTAAAGAATCCACCTTCAATGGAGGAGACACAGGTTTGATCTCTGGTTTGGGAAGATCCCCTGGAGAAGGGACTGACTATCCAGTCTAGTATTCTTGCTTGAAGAATTCTGTGGATAAAGGAGGCTGGCAAGCTGTAGTCCATGGGGTTGCAAAAGACTTGGACCTGACCAAGAGAGTAACATACAAAATACTTCTATTTAAGCTGACATCTACTAGCAATTAGCAAAAAAAAAAAGCCAAAAGCTCAATGTGTATAGAAAATCTAAAAAATGTTTAAATGATTTTACCTAATAGCTTACATAGAGTATTTCACTCAACAATTATAGAATACATATTTTTTAAGCACACTGAACACAATTACAAATATTAAATGTGATAGTCCATAAATCATCTCAACAACTTTAAGATTATTCAAATCAAAGAAAACATGTTATTTGGCAACAGTATCTTATTACAATAAAATTGGTAATTAAAAACCCTTATATATGTATTTATGAGTAAAGAGAGGGTGATAACTCTTGGAGTCTAAATAGTCATCTAGCATCATTAAATATCAACAAATAATTCACAAAATCAACAAACTAAGGGAAAGTAGCATAGTAGATTATTTTTTAAAATCAGAGTTACTACTCAAAGAATTTGAAAAATTAAAATTTGTTGCCTGTGGGGAATGGTTTTTAGACTGGAAAAATCAGGAATGTCTATTTTTTTGTTACTAGCCTTTTGTCAGTTTTGTAAAGTGTGCTCAGTCATGTTTAAATATATAAGGGAAGTCAAACCCAAATGAAATCTAAAAAAAAAAATAAAAATTGATATGATGATTTTTTTTTGGAGTAAAATACACTGGATTAGCCTCCCTAAACCAAGTTATCCCAACATCTATCTAACAAATCTAAGAAGTTACAGAGTAAGGCAAACCTCTCTACAGAACCATTAACTGGAATTTAAAATCAGCCTATTACCAGACTCTAGGAGGAAGTTTTTCTAATCATATGTGCTCTTTTAAAAAGCCACCTATTGGCATATTCACCCCCAAATAAATTGTCTTTGTGAACCTCTACTCTCCTCTGTCTATGCCTCAGAAATTTAAGTGCATTCAAAAATGTAACCTGAAACTGGGACAGATCTCACACAATGGCTATATGACATACCAGAACAGCCATAGTAAGAGACCTTGAAATGACAATCTTCTGGAATTCATTCCTGAACTACAACAACAGTTTGGCAGAAAATTGCCACAGTTGTGGGGAAAGTGTTGGGGAGTGATGATCATCAGTGGTACATCATTTCTTTGGAAAAACTTCTAATAATCAATTAAAATGCTTTGGATACTTAAAAGTCAGGAAAGAAGTTCTAGTAATAGTCAAATTGGTTTTGCATTTTTGTTTTGTGTTTTACATCTAGTTTGCATGGATGTATATTACAATTTTGTTTTTATAAACCCCTTTGGTGATGCCATCCAACCATCTCATCCTCTGTCGTCCCCTTCTCCTCCTGCCTTCAATCTTTCTCATCATCAGGGTCTTTTCTGAGTCAGCTCTTCACATCAGGGGCCTAAAGTATTGGTGTTTCAGCTTCAACATCAGTCCTTCCAATGAATATTCAGAACTGATTTCCTTTAGGATTGAATGGTTTGGTCTCCTTGCAGTCCAAGGGACTCTCAACAGTCTTCTCCAACACCATAATTTAAAAGCACCAGTTCTTTGTCACTTAGCTTTCTTTCTTTCTTTTTTTAATGTATTTATTTTTTAATTGAAGGATAATGGCTTTATAGAATTTTGTTATTTTCTGTCAAACCTCAAGTTCCCTGGTGGCTCAGTTGGTAAAGAATCTGCCTGCAGTGCAGGAGATTGTCTACAGCACAGGAGACCTGGGTTCAATCCCTGGGTCTGGAAGTTCCCCTGGAGAAGGAAATGGCAATCCACTCCAGTAGTCTTGCTTGGAATATCCCATGAGCAAAGGAGCCAGGTGGGCTAGAGTCCAAAAAGTCACAAAAAGTCAGGATTTAGCGACTAAACCACCAGCTGTCAAACCTCAACATGAATCAGCCATAGGTATATATATGCCCCCTCCCTCCCATCTCCCCTCCCATCTCACCTTTCTAGGTTGATACAGAGCCCCAGTTTGAGTTCCCTGAGACATACAGCAAATTTCCACTGATTGTCTATTTTATATGTGGTAATGTAAGTTTCCATGTTATTTTCTCTATACATCTCACCCTCTCCTCCCCTCTCCTCATGTCCGTAAGTCTGTTCTCTATATCTGTTTCTCCATTTCTGCCCTGAAAATAAATTCTTCAGTACAATCTTTATAGATTTCTTTATGGTCAAACTCTCACATCCATACATGACTGCTGGAAAAACCATAGCTTTGACTAGACGGATTTTGTTTGTCTCTGCTTTTTAATATGCTGTCTAGGTTGGTCATAACTTTCCTTCCAAGGAATAAATGTCTTTTAATTTCATGGCTGCAATCACCATGTGCAGTGATTTTGGAGCTCAAGAAAATAGAGTCTGTCATTGTTTCATTGTTTCCCCACCTATTTGCCATGATGTGATGGGACCAGATATCATGGTCTTCATCTTTTGAATGTTGAGTTTTGAGCCAGTTCTTTGACTCTTCTCTTTCACTTTCATCCAGAGGGCCTTTAGTTCCTCTTCACTTTCTGCCATTAGAGTTGTGTCATCTGCATATCTGAGGTTACTGGTATTTGCCTTGGCAATCTTGGTTCCAGCTTGGGCTTCATCCAGCCTGGCATTTTGCGTGATGTAGTAGTCATATAAGTGAAATAAACAGGGTGACAGTATACAGCCTTGTTCCTCTTTTCAGTTTCTTAAATGCAAAGGTCTCCATCACATTCAAAATGTACACTCCCCATTTTCCTCACTCTGATGTCTGAAAAGAAGCAATCTTTCCTTCCCTTACCTCCTCTGGACATCCTCCACCCCTAATCCAATCCCCACCCCAATCTCTGTTTAACTTCCCTATTATCTCAGTTTTTGCGATAGTATTTTCTCAATGTGTTTTTTTGTGAGATCTTAGTCAAACTTTATTTCTTGGGGCTCCAAAATAACTGCAGATGGTGATTGCAGTCATGAAATTAAAAGACGCTTACTCCTTGGAAGGAAAGTTATGACCAACCTGGATAGCATATTTAAAAGCAGAGACATTACTTTGGCAACAAAGGTCCGTCTAGTCAAGGCTATGGTTTTTCCAGTGGTCATATATGGATGTGAGAGTTGGACTGTGAGGAAAGCTGAGCACTGCAGAATTGATGCTTTTGAACTGTGGTGTTGGAGAAGACTCTTGAGAGTCCCTTGGATTGCAAGGAGATCCAACCAGTCCATTCTGAAGGAGATCAGTCCTGGGTGTTTGTTGGAAGGACTGATGCTAAAGTGGAAACTCCAATACTTTGGCCACCTCCTGTGAACAGTTGACTCATTGCAAAATATTCTGATGCTGGGAGGGACTGGGGGCAGGAGGAGAAGGGGACGACAGAGGATGAGATGGCTTGATGGCATCACTGACTCGATGGACGTGAGTATGAGTGAACTCCAGGAGTTGGTGATGGACAGGGAGGCCTGGCATGCTGTGATTCATGGGGTTGCAAAGAGTCAGACACGACTGAGTGACTGAACTAAACTGAACTGATCTGAAAAGACACCATTTCCCAGCTAAGAATTAACAGTGACTTCTTGTTTTTGTTTTTTTTTTTTAATTTTTCTCTGCAATCATCTTAATTTACATTTGTGTTATTTCTTGGTTATTCTATGTCTTTTCTATTATACAGTAAATTCTGTGATTTTGATGTATTTTACATACCTAGCATTAAATAAATTCTTGTAGCAGAAATGCATGAGTATAGGGAAACAGTTTAACAGAAGTAAAATTTAATCAATAATCTGTCCAAAAGCAAAATGGGCTGCCTTTAAATTACTGAACTTGACATTTTTAACATAGGATGAATGACTATCTGTCAGCGATAAGGATATTCCAGAGGGATTTATACAAATAATGGTCCTCTACAAATAATAGGGCTCTAATTGTAGCTCAGTTGGTAAAGACTCTGCCTGCAGTGCAGGAGACCCTGGTTTGATTCCTGGGTCAGGAAGAACCCCTGGAGAAGGAAATGGCAACCCACTCCAGTACTCTTGCCTGGAAAATCCCCTGGACAGAGGAGCCTGGCGGGCTACAGTCCATGGGGTTGCAACTAAACCACCACCAAACCACCAATGGACTATAATGGTCTCTAAGGTCTTTTCTGATCTTTATATTCTGTGACTTACAATGAACTTTATAGTACAACTTGCTTGTATGTTAGAAATGCCAGTATTTCACAAATAATTTTTCTGAAATACTATAGGATGAGACCCATTGGGTACTGCACACTAGATTAATGATCAACGATTGAATAAAACAGTGAAATTCGAGATGATTTTCTTTATTTTTCTCCCTTCTACAGCTAATGATTTGAAGATGCATATTAATTCACTGAGGTATCAATATGAAATTTGATCTAAATTAATAATTAAGATTTCTCCAAAGAGTATATACAGGTAGCTAAGAGGCACATGAAATATGTTCAACATCCCTAATCATCATAGAATGCAAATAAAAAAATACAGTGAGATATCATCTCACACCAATCACATTGGCTATCATCAAAAAATCCACAAACAATAAATGCTAGAGAGGGTGTGAATACAAGGGGACCCTCCTTCTCTGGAATGTAAAATTTTACAACCCCTATGAAGAACAGCATGGAGGTTCCTTAAACAACTAAAAATAGAGCTGCCATATAACCTTGCAATTTCAATCTTGGGCATGTATCTGGTGAAGAACAGATCACTCTCTGGGATGAAAAATGAAGAGTAAAAATTTCTTGCCCCATTCCTTCCTCATACTTTTACCACTTCTTAGAGGTAAGCTGCTGCTGCTACTGCTAAGCCATGTCCGACTCTGTGTGATCCCAGAGATGGCAGCCATCAGGCTCCCCCGACCCTGGGATTCTCCAGGAAAGAACACTGGATTGGGTTGCCATTTCCTTCTCCAATGCATGAAAGGGAAAACTGAAAATGCAGTCGCTCAGTCATGTCTGACTCTTAGCGACCCCATGGACTGCAGCCCACCAGGCTCCTCAGTCCATGGGATTTTCCAGGTAAGGGTTCTGGAGTGGGGTGCCATTGCCTTCTCCGTTAGAGGTAAGCATGTATAGTTTTTAGTAGTGGTAGATAACACAATAATTTTAAATAAAGAACATATACCTCTGTTAACTGATTTTTTTTTAAAACATAAGAAAACTTGAACACACTAATTACAATTATCTTTTAATTTCCATCCTCATATTTTGTTAGCTATATTTTTGTTATGTTTAATCTTACCTTTAATCCTTTAAGAAATATACTTAAATATCTAATTTTGATTTATCAACTTTAGCTATTTTTCATCTAGATAACTCCTCTCTTGTCTTTTCACCTCCTCTTCTGTGAACCAGAATATCATATTATTAAAACAAAAATTTTGCATTTTAAAGAGAACTATGGTTAATTTAAAAGTTAAAAAATAAATGACCCAATCAAAAAATAGGCCAAAGAACTAAACAGACATTTCTCCAAAGAATACACAAATGGCTAACAAACACATGAAAAGATGCTCAACATCACTCATTATCAGAGAAATGTAAATCAAAACCAAAATGAGGTACCATCTCATGCCAGTCACAATGGCTGCTATTATAAAGTCTACAAGCAATAAAGGCTGGAGAGGGTGAAGAGAAAAAGGAACCCTCTTACACTGTTGGTGGGAATGCAAACTAGTACAGCCACTATGGAGACAGTGTGGAGATTCCTTTAAAAACTCGAAATAGAACTGCCATATGACCCAGCAATACCACTGCTGGGCATGCACACTGAGGAAACCAGAACTGAAAGAGACACGTGTACCCCAATGTTCATCGCAGTACTCTTTACAATATCCAGGATAAGGAAGCACCCTAGATGTCCATTGGCAGACTTGTGGATAAGAAAGCTGTGGTACATATATACAATGAAATATAACCCAGCTATTAACATGAATGCATTTGAATCAGTTCTAATGAGGTGGATGAAACTGGAGCCTATTATACAGAGTTAAGTAAGTCAGAAAAAAAAAAAAAAAAAAAAAAAAAACACTAATACAGGATCAGTTCAGTTCAGTTGCTTAGTCGTGTCTGATTCTTTGCAACCCCATGAACCATAGCACACCAGGCCTCCTTGTCCATCACCAACTCCCAGAGCTCACCCAAACCCATTTCCAATGAGTCATCGATGCCATTCAACCATCTCATCCTCTGTCGTCCCCTTCTCCTCCTGCCCCCAATCCCTCGCAGCACCAGGGTCTTTTCAAAGGAGTCAGCTCTTCACATAAGGTGGCCAAAGTATTGGAATTTCATCTTCAACATCAGTCCTACCAATGAACACCCAGGACTAGTCTCCTTTAGGATGGGCTGGTTGGGAATCCTGGCAGTCCAAAGGGACTCTCAAGAGTCTTCTCCAACACCACAGTTCAAAAGTATCAATTCTTCAGCACTCAGCTTTCTTTAGAGTCTAACTCTCACAACATACATGACTACTGGAAAAACCATAGCCTTGAATAGACTGACCTTTGTTGGCAAAGTAATGTCTATGCTTTTTAATATGCTATCTACGTTGGTCATACTTTCCTTCCAAGCAGTAAGCATCTTTTAATTTCATGACTTCGGACACCATCTGCAGTGATTTTGGAGCCCAGAAAAATAAAGCCAGCCACTGTTTCCACTTTCCCCATCTATTTGCCATGCAGTGATGGGACCAGATGCCATGATCTTCGTTTTCTAAATGTTGAGTTTTAGGGCAACTTTTTCACTCTCCACTTTCCCTTTCATCAAGAGGTTCTTTAGTTCCTCTTCACTTTCTGCCATAAGGGTGGTGTCATCTGCATATCTGAGGTTCTTGATATTTCTCCCAGCAATCTTGATTCCAGTTTGTGCTTCTTCCAGTCCAGGGTTTCTCATGATGTACTTTGCATATAAGTTAAATAAGCAGGGCGACAATATACAGCCTTGACATACTCCTTTTCCTATCTGGAACCAGTCTATTGTTCCATGTCCAGTTCTCATGGCTGCTTCCTGACCTTTCTCAAGAGGCAGGTCAGGGGATCTGGTATTCCCATCTCTTTCAGAATTTTCCACAGTTTATTGTGATCCACACAGTCAAAGCCTTTGGCATAGTCAATAAAATAGAAATAGATGTTTTTCTGGAACTCTCTTGCTTTTTCCATGATCCATAGGATGGTGGCAATTTGATCTCTGCTTCCTCTGCTTTTTCTAAAACCAGCTTGAACATCAGGAAGTTCATGGTTCATGTATTGCTAAAGCCTGGCTTGGAGAATTTTGAGCATTACTTTACTAGCATGTGAGATGAATGCAATTGTGTGATAGTTTGAGCATTCTTTGGCATTGCCTTTCTTAGGGATTTGAATGAAAACTGACTTTTCCAGTCCTGTGTCCACTGCTGAGTTTTCCGAATTTGCTGGTATATTGAGTGCAACACTTTCACAGCATCATCTTTCAGGATTTGAAATAGCTCAACTGGAGTTCCATCACCCGCACTAGTTTTGTTCATAGTTATGCTTCCTAATGCCCACTTGACTTCACATTCCAGGATGTCTGGCTCCAGGTGAGTGATCACACCATCGTGATTATCTGGGCCATGAAGATCTTTTTTGTATAGTTCTTCTGTGTATTCTTGCAACCTCTTCTTAATATCTTCTGCTTCTGCTAGCTCCCTACAATTTCTGTCCTTTATCCAGCCCATTTTTGCATGCAGTGTTCCCTTGGTATCTCTTATTTTCCTGAAGAGATCTCTAGTCTTTCCTATTCTATTGTTTTCCTTTATTTCTTTGCATTGATCACCGAGGAAGGCTTTCTTATCTCTCTTTTCTATTCTTTGGAACACTGCATTCAAATGGGTATATCTTTCCTTTTCTCCTTTGCTTTTAGCTTCCCTTGTTTACATAGCTATTTGTAAGGCCTCCTCAGACAGCCATTTTGCTATTTTTGCAGTTCTTTTGCTTGGGTATGATCTTGATTCCTCTCTCCTGTACAATGTCACAAACCTCCATCCATAGTTCATTAGGCACTCTGTCTTTCAGATCTAGTCCCTTAAATCTATTTCTCACTTCCACTGTATAGTCATAAGGGATTTGATTTAGGTCATAACTGAAAGGTGTAGTGGTTTTCTCCACTTTTTTCAATTTCATTCCAAATTTGGCAAATACAGTATATTGTACAGTGTATTAGTGAATATATATGGAATTTAGAAAGATGGTAACGATGACCATACATGCAAGACAGAAAAAGAGACACTGATGCAAAGAAGAGACTTTGGACTCTGAGAGAAGGCAAGGGTGGGATGATTTGAGAAAATAGCCGTGAAACATGTATTTTATCATATGTGAAAATGATCGCCAGTCCAGGTTCCAAGCATGAGACAGGGTGCTCAGGGCTGTTGCACTGGGATGATCCTGAGGGATGGGGTGGGAAGGTAGATGGGAGGGAGGGTCAGGATGGGGCACACATGTACACCCATGGCTGATTCATGTGAGTGTATGGCAAAAACCACCACAACACTGTAAAGTAATTAGCCCCCAATTAAAATAAATACATTTTTAAAAGGCATTTAAAATGAAGAGGGATTAAAAAGTAATAAAATATTAAGAAATGCCTAAAAAGAAAAAAAAAAAAAGTTAAAGAAGTAAAAGTACTTTTATGGTGGTCCAGACATTAAGAATCTGTCTGCCAATTTAGGGCACACAAGTTCAATCTCTGGTCTGAGAAGATTCCACATACTGAAGAGTAACTAAACCCCTGCTCAGCAGCTTCTGAATCTGCACTCTTTGGAGCCCACATACGGCAAATACTGAGCCCATATCTTGCAATTACTGAAAGCCACATGCCCTTGACCTCACGCTCTGCAAAAACAGAAACCACCACAATGAAAACCCATGAACCCCGCTAGAGTGTCGCCCCTGCTCAACACACTAGAGAAAGACTATGTATAGCAATGAAGACCCAGTGCAGCCAAAAAATAAATAAATTAGTAAAATAAAAAATATGTGTATTAAAAATAAGTTAAAATTATTGACATATTATGCTGGTATAATCATTATTTCATTAAGAACCACATGCTGTGAAAGACATACATCCAATGTCATTAAAATTTGGGACCTTTTTTCCTTGTAATTACTAAGAATAATACTATAATTTGCTTAAAGGAAGACCATTCTTTTTTTATGAAACTTTAGGTTATTATAGATTTACTTTATTGAAGAGATATATACTTGTCTCCTGATTCATTGATCATACAGCTAAACATCTACCATATTAAGTTTATACATAACCATTGCAATAGAGTTTACAAACAAGGCTAATTCCTATAACAACATCTGTATATCTGTGCATAAATATGCATGAATTGGTAGATTTTCAAACAGAGATATTTATAAATAAGTATGCTCACTGTATGTATAAGATAGGAAAAAAATATATAGTGTTTTTACATATATACATTTATGAATTATTCTAATTTGAAGTTTATGGAATTTTCCAGGCAAAAGTACTAGAATGGGTTGCCATTTCATTTCCCTATCCAGGGATCAAACCTGGGTCTCCCACATTGCAGGCAGATGCTTTATCCTCTGTGCCACCAGGGAAGCCCATCTTGAAGTTTATCAGTCCAGAAAAAAATTAGTCACTCAGTTGAGTCCAATTCTTTTGCAATTCCAGGCTCTTCTGTCCATGGAATTCTTAGGCAACAATATTGGAATAAGTAGCCTTTCCTTTCTCCAGGGGATCTTTTCAACCCAGAGTTCAAAGCCATATCTTTTGCATTAAAGGCAGATTCTTTACTGTCTGAGGCACCAGGGAAGCCCCAATGTAGGACATATTTTTAGGTCTTTAGTTAATAAAACTATTATGTGTCTATCATGATTCATTAGGCTTCAAGGAACATATCAAGCAGCCTATTGCAAAAAAGATTTAACATTGAGTTATTCTACTTCCTCTCAGTTGGCTTTATATGTTTGGATTTTTTGAATTTTTTTTTTCCTTTTCAATGAAAATCAACAATGCTGAGACTATTAAACAAATCCAGTTCACTTTGTCCTATACATTAAAATATCATGATTGCTCACTGTGGTTTCCATTTAATATTTTCAGGGAGAATCTTTAGTATAGTCATTGCTATCATTAGAGGCAATTTTTTAATCTGCTAAGGTGTTAATATTGTGAGTGGCCTATTTGCTAAGATGTCTTTGTTATGTGACTACAGAGACTCCTTGTTTGCAAGATTATGCTTTTCTTATGCCACTTAATGGAAGGATATAGGAGAAATGGAGAGGGGGAGAGACATTTAATTAGTAGGATGACAATAACCTAAGAAAAGCAATGGAAGATGATTTCTGCTACTAACACAAACCTATTACCAGCATGTATAGTTTATTCATTTGGTAAATTATATTTATTCTGGACATTTTCCTAATGGAGTTACTCAAAGTCTAATTTTTTAACATTATTGCTTTTATCTAATTTTCATTATTGAGATTTGGGCAATTATTTCATAGTAGTATCAAAATTACACGTAGTATTCGTTTTAACATTTTAAATCTTAGAATATTCATTTAGATACCTTTGAAAAATTTAGTCCAAATAATGTAAAAGTGACTGATAAACACAGTAAAAAATAAAAGGTAGTGTGATAGAATGGAGAATTCTATCAAAAGGTTTTAAATGATATACTAAAATTTATTTCAGAGTTTAGCATGAAGATATTCTTACATAATATTATTCTGTGAGAATAATCATGGTCAAATATCACTAATAAATGTCCATAATGAAAATATCATCACCACCTTTGCATTCATACATAATGAGAGGAAATATATAAATAAGAACCTAAACTGCATACAGAAGCACCCACACAATATCTAATTCTTATTAATCAATATACCAATTACTACAAAGTGGCTATTCCTTGCAGACCCAAATTACTTGTGTAATTTATGTGAAAATAACAACATTTTTCATTAAGGCTTGGATGAAACTTTCTAGAGACAGGTATATTAAAGTAGTAACTATCACCATAGTCACAATTCATATTTATACACCCATAATTTCATCCCAAAGTCACGGTGCTCAGCATGGTGGGCACTTTTGAATGTCACTAGAGGTCTAAAAATCAATATATAGAATATATATTTTTTTAATAGTGGCATTTTAACTATTGATTAAATTCTAAATACCTCAAGTTTTTGTGGAACAAGGCTGTTGACTGAAGTCAATAGATACTGAAGTATCTATTCTGGAAAAAGGCAAAGATATGAAATACTTATATGGGGATAAATGAGAAAAACTAAGTTTTATGTATACTTTATTAAGAAATAGAGGAAATGTTAGAGACATTCTCATTTTATGAAGAGACAATTGCTTTCAATTTTGGCAGTGGAATATTATTTTTCAATGATTTTTTTCAACATTTATATATATATATATATATTTCAAACATATTGTGTATAAATAATATATACACACTTCACATGTATTATATATATTATACATAATACCACACAAAAGCATATAGGTATGTATTGTATATACATGTATATATTTCTTTCCAATATATTTATACTACTAGCTATATTCAAATTAGTAAGAATAGAAAAATGATACTCAGGATATAATAATACAGTGACTATATATATGGAGATTCAACCATAACAGAGATAACCAAATTCAACCATAACAGAGATAACACTTAATAGAGTGTGAAGATAGAACAAATATAGGGAAATATGTAATATGTCATAAATATACCCTTAGCACTTTTTCATAATTTTTACACATTAAAATTCACCATATTGTTAAAATGTTATTATGTAATATCTTAAAGATACTTACACTATAATTTGTTATGGTTACTATGTATAATATGTCTCAGTCCAAATACTCCTTTTCATATCTGGATATTTCTCTTAGTCTCACATTTTGGAAGTCAATGTAATGAACTTCTATCTTGACCAATAGCACAAAGTTGCTTTGAGCTAATATGGAAAACATTCAGTTCAGTTCAATTCAGTTTAGTCGCTCAGTCGTGTCCGACTCTTTGTGACCCCATGAATAGCAGCACACCAGGCCTCCCTGTCTATCACCAACTCCCGGAGTTCACTCACACTCATGTCCATCGAGTCAGTGATGCCATCCAGCCATCTCATCCTCTGTCATCCCCTTCTCCTCCTGCCCCCAATCCCTCCCAGCATCAGAGTCTTTTCCAATGAGTCAACTCTTCGCATGAGGTAGCCAAAGTACTGGAGTTTCAGCTTTAGCATCAGTCCTTCCAAAGAACGCCCAGGATTGATTTCCTTTAGAATGAACTGGTTGGATTTCCTTACAGATCAAGGGACTCTGAAGAGTCTTCTCCAACACCACAGTTCAAAAGCATCAATTCTTTGGCACTCAGCTTTCTTCACAGTCCAACTTTCACATCCATACATGACCACAGGAAAAACCATAGCCTTGACTAGACAGAACTTTGTTGGCAAAGTAATGTCTCTGCTTTTCCATATGCTATCTAGGTTGGTCATAACTTTTCTTCCAAGGAGTAAGCATCTTTTAATTTCATGGCTGCAGTCACCATCTGCCGTGATTTTGGAGCCCAGAAAAATAAAGTCTGACACTGTTTCCACTGTTTCCCCATCTATTTCCCATGAAGGGATGGGACCAGATGCCATGATCTTCGTTTTCTGAATGCTGAGCTTTAAGCCAACTTTTTCACTCTCCTCTTTCACTTTCATCAAGAGGCTTTTTAGTTCCTTTTCACTTTCTGCCACAAGAGTGGTGTCATCTGCATATCTAGGTTATTGATATTTCTCCCGGCAATCTTGATTCCAGCTTGTGCTTCTTCCAGCCCAGCATTTCTCATGATGTACTCTGCATATAAGTTAAATAAACAGGGTGACAATATACAGCCTTGACATACTCCTTTTCCTATTTGGAACCATTAACAAGTTCTGTTTTGGATGACACAACCTGAGGAAGAGGTGCGACTGACCCCTAGTGGGTAAAGGCCACGGGTGCTGCTAAACATCCTATAATGCACAGAGCAACTTCCCATAACAATTATTTGACCCAAAATGTTAACATTGTCAAGTTTGGGAAACTCCAACTTAGGCAAATTGTGGTCAGTCCCAACGTCTAGAGAATCATTTAAGATTTTTAAAAGAAGTAGCCCCAATTCCAATGACCTAAGCATTACTTTGTATTTCAAAATCATCATCAATCAATCAATCAATCAATAAAACCTTTCAAAGTCTCCACCTAGGTGATGATACTTTCTATTGATTTTTAAACTTATTGATTTTTGTTACCTAATAATATTTCAATAATTGCATTGGAAACAATTCTTTAGATCAGGACCTTGAGAGTCTCTTGGACTGCAAGGAGATCAAACCAGTCAGTCCTAAAGGAAATCACTTCTGAATATTCATTCATTGAAAGGACTGATGCTGAAACTGAAACTGCAATACTTGGCCACCTGATGCAAAAAACTGACATTGGAAAAGACCCTGATGCTGGGAAAAATTGAAGGCAGGAGGAGAAGGGGACCAGGTTGTTGGATGGCATCATGGACTGGATAGACATGAGTTTGAGCAAGCTCTGGGAGTTGGTGATGGACAGGGAAGCCTGACTTGCTGCAGTCAGTGGAGTCGCAAAGAGTCGGACACGACTGAGCGACTGAACTGAACTGAACTTGAGCGATGCATAATAAAATAAATCTGGCTTGTATATGTTCATCAGGACAGGTTTCCATAGAAGCCCAGGGCCTGTGTTTTTTAATCCACTCTTTCTTAGAAAACATCTTGCAAATGGTAGAATAGAACTTGGAGAGATAATCTAGCCCCTCCCACCACTCTAGCTGTCAGATTCTAACTATATGCCATATAAACAAAAAATTAAAATATCCTTATTCTGTTCAACTCAATTGGAATGACTGAGAGAGTGCATAAGGTAAAGTAAACCAAGATCAGTGACATCTTTTTTTCTAAAAATAAAACGTGGGATTAAGGGTGTTAATAGAAATGGCTTCTTAGGATGACTTTAAAGTATTCTGAGTAAACTCAAAAGAAATTGCTCCATTGAAGTCACTGAGAATTATATTCTATTTGGAATTCAAAATACTTTCTGAGTCTCATTCTCAGTATTAAATAATTAATTTCTAATCAATTTATTATAACACCAGTCATATTTCTAATTTCATTTGAGATCTATTTCTGTGAAGAATTTCACACAAAAAAATTTAGCCTCTGATTTATGCACATAAACGTGTGTGTATGTATACCAGGCTATATATATTTGTTATATATATATATTTCTAATATATATTGATATGTATGTTTGTATGTATACATTTACTTAAAATGGCTACAAATGTTTATAAACCTTAACCTACATAAAGAATAATGTATAATAAGTGATGGTAGCAGATATAGCCCTTTATTTCATGGGAAATCATGTCGAATTAGTAGCAAAATAAGTTTTGTGGTACATATGGAGTTAAATTTTTGTTTGTTCATTTGTACCTTTTAACTAAAAATAAAAAGAAAATATAGAAATTATTTTAAGACACTATGAAATACAATTATAAAACCCTAATATTATTAAATGAGGGATATTTGTATTCAGTGAAAGCAAATATGTGTAATCATATCACCTATCTTCAAGGAAGATATAACATTTTGCAGTATGCTACCAACAAAACTATTTTAATCTGTTAACAAATTTTATTTGTTAAATTAAATTGTTAAAAAATTAAAATTTAATTAAACAAAACTATCTTAATTTAATTTTATTTTATTTAAGCAAGAAAGTTAGAAGTAAAACACAGTAAGTAGATGGAGTATTATCTAATTAGGCTTTAAAACAGTCATCATTAAGAAGACAGCTTTTGAGTTAGGTTTTAAAAAATTAAGATGATTTCCATAAGTAAAGGGTAAAGGTGTCAGGATGCAGTTTTACACAATGTATTCTTTCTTACAGTCAACTGAATTTAACTTCTGAAAATGTATTTTGTTTTCTATAACTCTCACTTAAAATATGAGCTGATCGTTTATCATAATCTGATCCTATTGTTTGAGGGTAAATTAAGATAAATTGTCTTAGATTCTGCATTTTAATTTTTAAAGTATATGGCATTCCTTTAGCTGTTTGTTGTAAAATAATTATAATTTATAAAAGAAGATAATTTTGACTTTAGTTTCTCATAACAAAAGTATGTATTTTACACTGTAGTGTTGCTATTTAATTAACTTATTATTAAATTAATTTATATTATTTGCCTCCTCATGGTCTCTAGACACATGAAAAAGAGTTTGCATAGTCCATTTTTGGTTTATGTATGTATGTGACATTCTAAATAAGGGTGGAGTGGTAAATAGAGCTCAGATCATGTAGAAATATGAAGCCTAAAGCTAGTGCTGAGAAAGAGTGAGTCTTATTTAAGAATAGGGAGACAAAATAGGTTGATGCTGTCAGATAAGAGATGGAGTACATAAGACAAAGAGATAACTAGACAGAATATGCAAAGGAAATATAATGAATATACGGTATGCTTGTATGAGTATAGAGAAGAAGGAAAGCAAAACTTATGGATCACTCCCAGGTTTCAGTTTTAAAAGCTAGATTGAAGTTGATGCTCTTCTGAAAACAGTGAAAGGTTCTGGAAAGAGGCAGGGAACTACTGAGTAATATATCTGATATATTGGTGGTGAGATATCTCTGGACAGTCAGTAAAGAGAAATATTAAAGTTCAATGAAAGGCATCTGCCTTTGAAATATAGAAGTACAAATATAGAGGCATCTCAAATCTGATATATCCAATATGTTATTCTTGATTCTACTGTCTCCATCCAATGATACAATATCAGTAGTTGTCCCATCATTTACCCTATAGTTAAAGACAACATATTAGCAACATATTTGATTTGTCTCTTTTCCTCTCAGCCCACATGGAACTGATTTACAATTGCCTCAAAATTCAATTATAATCTCAATATAATTATTATCATTTCCACAATGATAGCACAATTGTAATCTATTCCTTTGCTCCTTGGAAGTCTAGAAATACCTCCTAATGGGTTTCACCTTATCTCTGTTCTACTTGCCTCCTGGCAAAATAACCTGGTTCATTGCCTCTGTGAACTTTCTGTTCTAGCTACATGATGTTTCTCCATATATTTGCATGGATCATGTGCTCATTTAATCCTGGTCTCACCTCAAAAGACATCACTTCAGTTAGTATGATAACCTCTAGGCCCATCCATGTCACTGCAGATGACATTATTTTGTTCTTTTTTAATGGCTGAGTAATATTCCATCGTATATATGTACCACTTCTTCTTTATCCATTTCTCTCTTGATGCACACATAGGTTACTTCCATGTCTTGGCTATTGTAAATAGAGCTTCAGTGAACATTGGGATGCCTATATCTTTTTGAATTATAGCTTTCTCTGGATGTATGCACAGGAGTGAAATTTCTGGATCGTGTGTGTGTTCTACTTCTAATTTTTAAAGAACACCCATACTGTTATCCATAGTGGTTGTATATATTTATTAATATATTCTGACCATATCCTCTCTAGCATTTATTGTTTGTAGACTTTACGATGATGGCCATTTTCACTGGTGTGAGGTGCACCACAGCCTTGTTGTGGTTTTGCTGCATTTCTCTAAGAATTGGCAATGTTGGATATCTTCCTATGTGCTTTTTGACCTTCTGTATGTCTTCTTCATAGAAATGTCTTTTTAAATCTTCTGCCCATTTGTGGTTGTTTATATATATATATATATATATATATATATATATATATATATATGGAGATATAGATATGCATATATATTTATATATATATATATATATATATATATATATATATATATATATAAAGAGAGAAAGTTGCATGAGCTCTCCATATATTTGGGAGATTAATCCCTTGTCAGTTCATGGCTTGTGGATATTTTCCTTGCAGGTTGCCTTTTCATTTTTGTTTATGGTCTCCTTTGCTATGCAAAGCTTATAAGTGCAGTAAGTCAGACAGAGGAAGAAAAATATCATATGCCATCACTTACATGTGGAATCTAAGAAAATGATACAAATAAACTTATTCACAAAACAGAAACATATTCACGGGCTTCAAAAACAAATTTATGTTTGCCAAAATGGAAAGATTGGAGTGGAGGCATAAGTTAGAAGTTTGGGATTAACATATACACAAAACTATATATTAAATAATCAACAAAGACAGGGAACTCTTCTCAATATTCTCTAATAACTTAGATGGGAAAGACTGAAAAAGAATAGGTATATGTATGTGTGTGTGTGTGTGTGTGTATGTATATATACATATATATATAAAACTCAGTGGTAAAGAATCCACCTACCATGAAAGTTCAATCCATGGGTGGGGAAGATCCCCTGGAGAAGGAAATGGCAACACACTCCAGAATTATTGCCTGGGGAATCCCATGGACAGAAGAACTTTGTGGGCTACAATTCATGGGGTTACAAAGAGTCAGACATGACTTAATAACTAAACAGCAAATAACTGAATCACCTTGCTGTATACCTGAAATTAATACAACATTGTAAATCAACTAACTCCAATGTAAAATAAAAATTAAATTAAAAAAGAAGACACCCTTTCAGAATGTGTTTGAATGACTGTTCTTTGTAAATTATCCCCCACTCAAATCACTTTTTATTCACTGTCTGCTTTATTTTATATTAATTTAAACTTTTATTCACCATCTGTCTATATCATTAGTATTTAAGTGCCATTAAAGAAAGGGATTTTTCCTCCTTCATTTCAGTATCTCCCAAATTTGAAATACTAGAAAGCTGTGGTACATATACACAATGGAGTATTACTCAGCCATTAAAAAGAATACATTTGAATCAGTTCTAATGAGGTGGATGAAACTGGAGCCTATTATACAGAGTGAAGTAAGCCAGAAAGAAAAACACCAATACAGTATAATAACGCATATATATGGAATTTAGAAAGATGGTAACGACAATCCTGTATGCGAGACAGCAAAAGAGACACAGATGTATAGAACAGTCTTTTGGACTCTGTGGGAGAGGGAAGGGGGGATGGTTTGGGAGAATGGTATTAAAACATATATAATATCATATAAGAAATGAATCGCCAGTCCAGGTTCAATGCAGGATACAGGAAGCTTGGGGCTGGTGCACTGGGATGACCCAGAGGGATGGTATGGGGAGGGAGGTGGGGTGGGGTTCAGGATGGGGAACACGTGTACACCCGTGGTGGATGGATGTTGATGTATGGCAAAACCAATACAATATTGTAAAGTAAAAGAAATTAAAAAAAAAAATAAAGAAATACTACCTTGTTATAAATATTTGGGATTATTTGTTTTGTGAGTGAATGCAGTATGCAAGAGTTTTGGAAATGCAAGTGTTTTAGGTTTGAAATGTCTCTGCCTCAAACCTTTACAAATCTTTCTTCTATTTAAAGAAATGTAGGCAAAATATTTAAGTATAAAGGAAGGCAAAACATAATAGCACTCTCTGCTTAGTTCTGTTAAGAATCTTACACATTTGTCTGTGGAAAGCCTGCTTCTCCTAACTTAGCAGACATGTTTTATCTGTTGTCCTTATGTTTGTCTTAAGGGTTTTTAAAGAGTACAACCAGACTGCTGATTTCCAAAGGGTTTTATTTCAGCATGAGGAACATAGGACTTTTATATTTGGAAGTACAAACTCTCCTAATTATATACAACCTACTGTTCTAAATTTTGCATGCCACTTTGCAGTTTAGTTCTGTGAGACTTAGTTCCTACCAATTTTGGTGTCAGAAATTTGACATTCAGATTGCTTTTGTTAAGTAATGGATTTAGTATTGAATGAAATTTAGCATCTTCCTCTGGGCTTCTTCTTAAATATATATTTTTTTAATCTGTGTGCAGTGATCAGCCTACAATGTCGTGATAGTAAGTCAAATACTCATCCTAATTTATAAATTCAGAGAAAATATCTTTAACCCTCAGTAAGCTAATTTTGCTAACATTTTTTCTTCAAACAGTGAAAAACTAGAATACAACTTTAATAATTCACTAAATAAATACCTACACATTAATTTGTATTTATTAAATATAAGAAAATTTGTAGAGGCAAATTAATAGAAGAGACACTATGGAATTCTGATATTAGCTAGATTCATATTGTGGTTTTGAATTTTAATTAACGAATAATGCTTACCTATTGAATAGCATCAGTTACATTTTGTGATCATGTGTTAGCTTTCAGAAAATATATAAATATATACATACATATACGTACATTTGTTATTTATATAAGTATGCATGAATATGTATGAGCTTCACCATGAAAGCCTGGCCATAAATAATTATAAATATTTAATCAACAAAATATTACCTAAAATTTACAGCAGTTAAAATAAATACATTCAAATCCTTCCTGTTTTGCTTTAATACCTGTTCCTTCTATTCATTAATCCATAAAAGAGCTTATGATAAATACTGTAGAACCTCTGTGGTAAAGTATAGTAAGTAAGTAAGTGTTAGTCACTCAGTCGTGCCCGACTCTTTGTGACCCAATGGACTGTAGCCCACAAGGCTCCTGTGTCCATGAGATTTTCCAGGCAAGGATACTGGAGTCGGTTGCCATTTCCTTTTCCAGGGGATCTTCCCGACTCAAGGATTGAACCCGGGTCTCCTGCACTGCAGGCAGATTCTTTACCAACTGAGCTACAAGGAAAGTTCAAACTATAGTAATACCTTCTAATAAGAAAAAAATATGAGTATTATTTAAAATTTCCCTTTAGGATGTTGTCTAACATTATTTATACTGCAAGGCAGCTTGAAAAATGGCAAAATCATTAAAGGATTTCATTGTGAATATTTTCCAACCTGTAAAAAAAGATTGAAATGACTTTAATTATAGTTTTACTTTGAGCTATTTTTTACTTCATTGTATTCCTGGTAGTATTCCTAAGTGCTGGTAGTATTCTTAAGTGCTAGTCCAACTTAAAGATGGTTACACTCCTTTATGCTTGTTTGATAACATAATTAGATATCACAGTTATATAATGAAAATATCCTTTGGTTTTTGAAAATTAAAGATGTGGAAGTTTTAAATACACATTCTATAACATAGGTAAGTAAGACTTCTTTTGTAATCTTATTTGTATTATTTTTATTTTCCATTAATCTCATGATTTCCAAGTTAAAACTTTTGTTTTCTGTTCACTGACTGCAAGTTTGTCTTGCAGATATCGCTGTCATTTGATTTAAATGAACTATACAATATTTTTCAATTTAAATAAAAGATTTCAGTTTTTTTTTTATTTATAGGAAAGAATGTTGTAATTTGATTATCTCTGATAATTATATTCCTCGATGCATGTTCTTGTACTTTTCAAATATCTCCAAATTTTGTATTATTTTTTGAGAGAAGTATCTCAGAGGATAAATTATGCAAGTTTTTTTTTAATTATAAAAGTTTATAGATATAATTTGGTGCTAATTAATAATTACATTCTAAATGTTCATTTGTGAGTGTGCTCAGTCATGTCCAACTCTTTGTGACCCTGTGGACTGTAGCCAGCCAGGCTTTTCTGTCCAAGGGATTCTCTAGGCAAGAATACTGGAGTGGGTTCCCATTTCTTCCTCCAGGGGATCTTCCTGACCCAGGGATGCAACCCACATCTCCTGTGTGTCCTGCATTGGCAATCAGAATATTCACCATTATGGGCAAAT
This sequence comes from Bubalus kerabau, assembly GCF_029407905.1. Taxonomy (NCBI): domain Eukaryota; kingdom Metazoa; phylum Chordata; class Mammalia; order Artiodactyla; family Bovidae; genus Bubalus; species Bubalus kerabau. The sequence goes on along the minus strand of NC_073635.1, from coordinate 1,175,995 downwards.
TAATAAGATGGAGCCAGTCAGACTCTCTAGTCCCATGCTCTTATGCCCTCTCACTCCATGTTCTGTAAACAATGATTTTGCACAGTTAAGTAACAGCTGAAATCACTTATAACACTGTGCATGGACATCATGAGGTACTCACTTGGTCACAGGCTACTTTGTATGGTACGCCTATATGAGCTTCACCATGAAAGTCCTGGCCTCTAATGCACTGGGGCTCCACTGAGGCAGCATTATGGTTATGTTATGTGAGCTTATGTTTTGGCTATATTATGACTACATTATGGTGATGTTATGACTGCTGCTACAACTGATGTGTTAGCCAGAAGAGAAGTTGTGTTATGACTGTCATGCCAGCCAAGAGAGAATAAATATGTGCAATTCCTGTGGCTCTTCAAGTATTCTTCCACCCTCTTAGCTTATGCCTTGCCTACCATGAGTTCAGAGAACAGTGAGAAGAGTGTGAACAGCAAGACAGTAGGCAACACGAACATGATCAGAAATACAACCACTGAGCCAACTTGTTTTTGTTCAGTTGCTAAGTTATGTCCAACTCTTTCAGGGTATGGACTGCAGCATACCAGACTCTCTTGTTCTTCACTATTTCCCTAAATTTGCTCAAACTCATATCCATTCAGTAAGTAACTCCATCCAGAAATCTCATCCTCTGTTGCCTGCTTCTTCTCTTGCCCTCAATTTTTCTCATTATCAAGGTCTTTTCAAAAGAGTCTACTCTTCCTATCAGGTGGTGAAAGTATCAGCACTTCAGCTTCAGCATCTGTGCTTCCAAAGAATACTTAAGGTTGATTTCCTTTAGGGCGGACTGGTTTTATCTCCTTCCTGTCCAAGGGACTCTCAAAAGTCTTCTCCAACACCAGAGTCTGAAAGAATCAATTCATTGGTACTCAGCCATCTTTACAGTCCAACTCTCACATCCACACATGACTGCTGGAAAAAACATAGCTTTCACTGCATGGACATTTGTCAGCAAGTTGATATCTCTGCTTTCTAATATGCTGTCTAGGTTTGTTACAGCTTTTCTTCCAAAGTGTGCTGAGGTCCATGGGGTAGCAAAGAGTCAGACACGACTGAGCGCCTGAACTGAACTTCCAGAGAGCAAGCGTCTTTTAATTTCATGGTTTCACTCACATCCACAGTGATTTTGGAGACCAATAAAACATAATATGTCACTGTCTGCATGTCTTCCTCATCCATTTGCCATGAAGTGATGGGACTGGATGCCATGATTTTAGTTTTAAGAATGTTGAGTTTTAAGCCAACTTTATTACTCTCCTATTTCACCTTCAGTAAGAGGCTTTTTAGTTCCTCTTTGCTGTCTGCCATTAAAGTGGTATAATCTACATTATCTGAGGTCATTGATATTCTCCTTGCATTCCTGATCCCAGCTTGAACTTCACCCATCCCGGCATTGCACATGTTGTTCAGTTCAGTTCAGTCACTTAGTCGTGTCTGCCTCTTTGCAACCCCATGGACCACAGCACACCAGGCCACACTGTCCATCACCAACTCCCAGAGTTTACCCAAACTCATGTCCATTGAGTCGGTGATGCCATCCAACCATCTCATCCTCTGTCCTCACATTCTCCTCTTGCTTTCAATCTTTCCCAGCATCAGGGTCTTTCAAATGAGTCAGTTCTTCTCATCAGGTGGCCAAAGTATTGGAGTTTCGTCTTCAGCATCAGTCCATCCAAAGAATATTCTGGACTAATTTCCTTTAGGATGAACTGGTTGGATCTGTTTGCTGTCCAAAGGACTCTCAAGAGTCTTCTGCAACACCACAGTTCAAAAGCATCAATTCTTTGGTGCTCAACTTTCTTTATAGTCCAACTCTCACATTCATATATGACTACTGGATAAACCATAACCTTGACTAGATGGACCATTGTTGACAAAGTAATGTGTCTGCTTTTTAATACGCTGTCTAGATTGGTCATGACTTTTCTTCCAAGAAGCAAGTGTCTTTTAATTTCATGGCTGCAGTCACCATGTGCAGTGATTTTGGAGCCTCCCCCCAAAATAAAGTCAGCCACTGTTTCCACTGTTTCTCCATCTATTTGCCATGAAGTGGGACCAGATGCCATTGAAAGGTTGTTGCTGAACCATGCAAAGACAATGGGATTCTTGGCCTCTGGAGGAGAAGAATTCAATCCTGGGCCAGAGATGAGGCTTGATCACTCAGAGCTTTTGTGTAATAAAGTTTTATTAAAGTATAAAGGAGATAGAGAAGGCTTCTGACATAAGCATCAGACGGGGGCAGAAAGAGTACCCCCTTGCTAGTGTTAGCAATGGAATTATATGCTAATTAGTTATTACAGTGAATCAAAAGAATGTCTGGAGGTTGTAAAGGCCTCACTGGACCTACTCCCATAATTTACATTTTAAGATAACAGGGTTATCCAGAAGTTTTTTTTCCCAGAGACTGTCCTCAAGCAGGATACATTGTTGTTATATAATCCTAAGGAATGTAGAGGGGAAAAAAAGTTTGTCCTTTCTTCCTCCTTGAGAATTCCAGACCCCTCTCTCCTTGCGGACCCCTAGACTTCTTATCAACCTGCCTAGGAAATGACTCTCTCATTCCCCCCTTTTCTTTTAGGAAAATTATTTTGCCAAGGGAAAGGGGCATTGCTTTCATTCCATAACTACTTCCTGCTGTTTAGGGGCATAGTCCCTAATTTGTTAAGGCAACATATTCTCCTAATCCTCATACTGAGGGTCTCTGATCCAGGGGCCTCAAGTAATAGTTGGAGGAGGCTGTGGCACTCATAGGAGCTCAGACAACCATTTGTAAGTTAAAAGCCTTCATGCAACTAGAAACAAATCCAGTTACACAGTTACAGAAACAGGGAGCAGACAATAAAAAATAGAACAATCAGAATTATTGTCATTAAGATAGTTTTCCACCATGGGGAACTAGTTAACGTCTCCCAAAGTGAGGCAATTGAGGCTTCAGGAGTATCCATAGCCCCAATCATCTTGGTCATCTGTTTAGTAAAATGAGTAACATTAGTGCTCATATCCGGAGAAGGCAATGGCACCCCACTCCAGTACTCTTGCCTGGAAAATCCCATGGATGGAGGAGCCTGGTAGGCTGCAGTCCATGGGGTCGCTACGAGTCAGATACGACTGAGCGACTTCCCTTTCACTTTTCACTTTCATGCATTGGAGAAGGAAATGGCAACCCACCCCAGTGTTCTTGCCTGGAGAATCCCAGGGACGGGAGAGCCTGGTGGGCTGTCGTCTATGGGGTTGCACAGAGTTGAACACGACTGAAGTGACTTAGCAGTGCTCATATCAGGTATATAAGTACAGCATTGGGTATGAATAATGGCACACATTCCTCCTTGTGCAGCTCTCAGAATATCTAAAGCTAATCTGTTTTGTAAAACCAGCTTTCTAATTTGTGCTTGTTCAGCATTAAGAGCTGAAATAGCCTTTTGAGAACCTTTTAGTGCCTGTTCAGTAAAAGTATTCAAAGCATCCACTCGTAGCATAACATCTGTAGTTCGCAAAGAGGGAACAAACACTGAAGGCAAATAATCATACCAGTGAAATACAGACCTTGCCCACCGAGTTTTAAGGTGGGGTAAATTATCAGGCTTTTCTGGAAGCTCTGAAAATATAAAGCCATGAGTAAAGGCTAGACCTAAGGTACATCTCGCTATCCAACCAAGGGGAAGCCAGGCCCATAGGTGAGAGCCACATATCCAATAGGTCCCATTTGGAGAAAGCCAACATGACTGAGATATCCAGTCCCAATCAGTGCCTGGCAAGACAAAGGGAGGACCTGAATTGGGGTTGGAAAACATGGGAATGATTACATTGCATATTTCCTGAGGCAAAAGTCCCAAGTGTTTCCAATCACTATAATTAAGTAGTTGACTAACACCTGGGATGGCTCTGTTCCCAGCATATAGGAGCAGTAGATATTATATGTCCTTTTTCAGGTGTTAACCATATAACTTCATCCCATATTTGATAAACGTCAGGTAAGAAACCATTAAATCTAGACCTATTTGCCTTATGTGTAGCAAAATAGTCATTGAACCGAGACAATCTATAATCAAAATTAAAAGTCACATTATGTCCATAGTTAAAGTACAACGTGTTACACCAATACATTTTAGGGTTATTAGATGTCATCAGATGAAGAAGAGACATCACATATGATTGTTGTTGCAGGTATTCACAGACTTGGAGAAGGTCTTTTCCTTGAAGTGGAGATGTCCACCATGGGAAGTCTTCCACTGATGAAGACGGGAGTGCTCCACTGACCCAGCAGGTAAACTGATTGTGAAATGCTGTGTAGGAGTGAGACCAGGACAAGAAGGCATTGTCTTGAGGATCAACCGACAGACTCAGGATTTTTGGAGTCAGCAGAAGTCGGCTCATATAGATTATCAGGCCCATCTGAAAAGTACAAAGTCAGAGCATAGAACGTAAAGACATAAAATGACATCACTTAGTTCTGGTCAGGGTGCCACCTCTTAACTCGAGTATGATGAACCCACGAATCAGTTCCTGGCACTTTGACAGCTGTGGGAGAAGAAAGAATAACCTGATAAGGGCCTTCCCAGAGGGGCTAAAGGGATGGGCCTCCAGATCCCAATGTTTTTATGAGGACCTCAGTTCCTGGCTCAAATAGAGGCTTGCTTGACTCAGAGGCTGGGTCAGGAGTCATCTCCTGGAGTTCTGTTAATGTCTGTTGAAAAGCTGAGAGCTGAGTTACATAATTAGTTAATTCCAAGCCTTCAAGTTCTATAACAATGTCCGTGCATAAGAAAGGCCTTCCATAAATACATTCAAAGGGGGACAGTCCCTCCTTTTTGGGGGCAGTTCGAGGCCTCATTAAAGCTATGGGTAGGACGTTAATCCAATTGCCCTGTGTCTCTTGAGTTAATTTGTGCAGATGTATTTTGATAATATCATTAGCTTTTTCAACCTTTCCTGAGGATTGGGGTCTCCAGGAACAGTGTAAGTGACAATCTATTCCTAGAGCTTTAGATACCCCCTGAGTTACAGCAGCTTTAAAGGTGGAGCCATTGTCACTCTGAAGGCTCCGTGGCAGTCCAAACCTGGGGATAATTTTATGGATTAAAATCTTTATAACCTCCTTGTTCACTACAACAGGGAAAAGCCTCAATCCACCCAGTAAAAGTATCCACCCAAACTTGTAAGCAACAATACATTAGCTTTTGGCATATGAGTAAGATCAATTTCCCAGTCCTTTCCAGGATACTTTCCACTTCGTTGCAATCCAGATTTTGCTAGCTTTTCAGTCTTTGGGTTATTTTTCTGACAAACCTCACACCTTTTGATACTGTTCTTTAAAGTTTTCATTACATTTTTACCTTCAAACAAATGAGAAGCCATCTGGTAAGTACTCTCTGCACCCAAATGAAAACTATGGTGTAAACTCTTAAGAATTTTCCATTGAGCACTTTCAGGAATTATTAATTGTCCATCCTCAGACTGTAACCATCTTTTACCAGTAATATTTGCTCCTCTTTTCTCATATCTTTCTAATTCTTCATCAGTAGATTATGGCTTTTCCTGTTCCACAGGACCTGTCCAGATCAAAGGCATCTATAGTGAAGGGGTTTCGTAAAGTGCTGCTTTTCTGGCTTGACAGTCAGCCAGCTCATTACCTTCAGCTACTTTACTCCCATCCCTGTTGTGTCCTTTGCAATGCATAACAGTTACCTCGTTAGGACAATATATAGCAGTTAAAAGTCTCTCGATCTCTCTGAAATGTTTAATAGGTTCTCCTGTTGTTGTTTTAAACTGTCTTTCTTTCCATATTGTAGCGTGAGCATGTAAAGTCAAATAAGCATACTTAGAATCAGTGTAGATATTTACCCGCTCCCCTTTGCTTAACTCGGGTCAGAGCCACAAACTCCACTAACTGAGCACTGGTTCCCTGGGAGACAGATTTTGCTTCCAAAACTTGTTCAGCAGTCACCATAGTGTAACCTGCTTTACACTTTCCACCACAAACGAAAGAACTGCTATCAGTAAATATTTCCATGCCAGGATTGTCTAATGGGGTATCCATTAAATTTTCCTGAGCTGCATAGTTTAAAGTTAGGAATTGGGAACAATCGTGATCAGGTGTATCATTTTCTTTCTCAGGAAGGAAAGTGGCAGGATTTAAATTTCCACAAACTTTAAGGTAGTTACCGGTCCTTCTAACAACAATGACTGATATTTAAGAAGTCTGTCATCCAAATATTAACCTTAGAATTGAAGATTCCACTCACATCATGAGAAGTCAGTATAGTAAGGTTTTGTCCATTAATTATTTTTAAAGCTTCATATGCTAATAAAGCCACTGCCCCAATTACTCTTAGGCACTGGGGCCAACCACATAAAATTACATCCAATTTTCTGTTTAGATAAGCAACAGTTTGCTGGTGAGGGCCTTGGGGTTGTGTCAAAACTCCCAAGGCCACACCTTTTCTTTCTGTGACAAACAAATTAAATTCTGACCCTGTGGGCAAGCTCAGAGCAGGAGCTTGCAGGAGGGCAGTCTGAAGAACCTTAAAAGCCTTTTGAGTATCTGGAAACCAAAAACCAGTTTGTCGGTTTGGGCCTGCTAAGTTTCAGCTATAAGTTTATATAAAGGCTGGGTAAGTTCTCCATAACCCAGAATCCAAATGTGACAGTAGCCTGTGATTTCCAAAAATCTTCTCAATTGTCTTAAAGTCATAGGTAGGGGAGGATTTAGTATAGGTTTAATTCTCTCAGGGCCTATGGCCTTAGTCTCTTCTGATATGATTAGGCCCAGATAGCTAGCAGATTGTTGACAAAGCTGAGCCTTTTCTCTTGTTATCTTGTACCACAGCCTGACAGAAAGTTTAAGAATCCTTTTGAGGCTCGTGAACAAGTTTCTTCTGTCTCAGCACAGAGCAAAATATCATCTACATATTGTAACACCACTGCTTGGGAGCTGTTAAAGTTTTTAGATCTTGTGACAAACTTTGTCTAAATAAGTGAGGACTGTCACAAAATCCCTGGGACAAAACTCTACAGGTTAACTGAGAAACTGGCTGCGTGGGGTCCTCAGAGGCAAATAGAAATTGACTTTCCTCCGCCAAAGGCACTGAATAGAAGGCATCTTTCAAGTCAATTACTGAGAAATATTTGGCTCCTTCAGGAATTTCAGACAATAGAGTATAAGGATTAGGCACCACAGGGTGTAAAGGAACTACAGCTTCATTTATTATTTGTAAATCTCGACCTAGTCTCCATTTACCAATTGATTTCTTTATACCCAAAATAGAAGTATCGTATGGACTGGTTACAGGGAATTAATAGTCCCTGCTCCTTTAAATTTTCGATGATGGGTTTTAACCATTTTTTAACTTCAGGTTTCAGTCGATACTGCTTCTTATGTGGAAATAAGTGCGGGTCTTTGAGCTTGACAACTACAGGAATAGCATTTTGTGCTCCACCCACAGATTTTCCATCAGTCCATACACTAGGATTTGTATTTTGTTCAATTAAAGGGAGAGAAAGAGAAGGCTCCATATTCATGAAAACAAAGGCATGGACTTTGTTCAGTATCAGTTCAGTTCAGTCACTCGGTCGTGTGCGACTCTTTGTGACCCCATGAGTCGCAGCACGCCAGGCCTCCCTGTCCATCACCAACTCCTGGAGTTCACTCAAACTCATGTCCATCGAGTTGGTGATGCCATCCAGCCATCTAATCCTCTGTTGTCCCCTTCTCCTCCTGCCCCCAGTCTCTCCCAGCATCAGGGTTTTTTCCAATGAGTCAACTCTTCACATGAGGTGGCCAAAGTACTGGAGTTTCAGCTTTAGCATCAGTCCTTCCAATTAACACCCAGGACTGATCTCCTTTGGAATGGACTGGTTGGATCTCCTTGCAGTCCAGAGTCTCCTCCAACACCACAGTTCAAAAGCATAAATTCTTCAGTGCTCAGCTTTCTTCACAGTCCAACTCTCACATCCATACATGACCACTGGAAAAACCATAGCCTTGACTAGATGGACCTTTATTGACAAAGTAATGTCTCTGCTTTTGAATATGCTGTCTAGGTTGGTCATAACTTTCCTTCCAAGGAGTAAGCATCTTTTAATTTCATGGCTGCAGTCACCTTCTGCAGTGATTTTGGAGCCCCCAAAAAATAAAGTCTGATACTGTTTCCACTGTTTCCCCATCTATTTCCCATGAAGTGATGGGACCAGATGCTATGATCTTTGTTTTCTGAATGTTGAGCTTTAAGCCAACTTTTTCACTCTCCTCTTTCACTTTTATCAAGAGGCTTTTTAGTTCCTCTTCACCTTCTGCCATAAGGGTGGTGTCATCTGCATATATGAGTTTATTGATATTTCTTCTGGCAATCTTGATTCCAGCTTGTGCTTCTTCCAGCCCAGTGTTTCTCATGGTTTACTCTGCATAGAAGTTAAATAAGCAGGGTGACAATATACAGCCTTGACATACTCCTTTTCCTATTTTGAACCTGTCTGTTGTTCCATGTCCAGTTCTAACTGTTGTTTCCTGACCTGCATGTAGGTTTCTCAAGAGGCAGATAAGGTGGTCCGGTATTCCCATCTCTTTCAGAATTTTCCACAGTTTATTGTGTTCAGTATATCCCTCCCCAAAAGGGGTGAGGAAGATTCTGGCATGATCAGAAACTCGTGTGAAAATAGCACCAAATCCCAGCCAAAACTGACAGAAACACCGAAGTAATATGTTTTGGCTCTTCCAGACAGTTCCATTATGGAAGCAGATCAGGAAGAACCTGGGCCAGGGGCTTCAGTAAGCATGGAGTAAGTTGCCCCAGTATCTAAAAGGAAATTGATGGATTGCCCCTCCCCCCCAAAGTTATTATACCTGAGGTTCCTCAGTTGTAATTAGGATGGGAGCTTGTATGGGGAACCCCAGGCACCTTCAGTCCTGATTGTCTTGAGAGTCCAACCCCTGAGACTTACACCTCTGGGGCGTAGTCTCTCTTCCAGTGTGGTCCTTTGCAGACCGGACATGGAACCGGGGGCAGCTTAGATGCCTGAGGGCAATCTCACTTGAGATGACCCTCCTTTCCACAGTAATAACAAGCCCATCCCTTTTCACCTGGGTCCCTCTGGGCATTTTTCTCAGGCTGTTGAAGAACGGTTTTCATAGCCATTGCGGAGGCTTCTGCCGTTCCTTAGTCTTTTTCCACCTTTCTTTCTTTTTAAAATATTTCCTACCATAATAGACTGTCTGAGCCAGTTGTAACAGATTATCTAAAGACTGATTTGGGCCATAGGCCCATTTTAATAGCTTACGACTGATATCTGGAGCTGACTGAGTGAGAAATCTATCTTTTAAGATCACTTTTCCCTCTTCACTTTCAGGATCAATCTCAGGGAATCTGTGAAGGGCTTCTCTCAGTCTATCTAGGAATTTACCAGGAGCTTCCTTCTCCTCCTGTTCTGTGTTTGCCAATTTGCCATTGTTTAAAGGCTTAGCACATGCCTGCCTAAGTCCTTCAAGAATACATCTGGCAAAATGACTCTGATCCCATCTTCCTTTAGCTCTGTTGTATTCCCAGTCTGGTTTTGTAGTTGGAACCGCATGATTTTCTGTGGGGAGGGCAGTTATCTCATCCTCCCTCTCCCCTACTGATCTATTACCAAACCATTTATCTCCATAAGCAGCCACTTTTCCCAACACTCGACTTTTTGAGTTGGCAGCCAGCCTTTGTCCCAAGATACACATCACATCCTTCCAAGTAAGGTCATAAAGCAGAGTAACACCTTTAAAAGCTCTAATATATTTTTCTGGGTCCTCTAAATAGTCTCCCAGATCCTCCTTGATTTTTTTTTTATTTCTTGATAAGAAAAAGGATTATTAACTCTCATAGACTGATTATTATTCCGGGTAGGTGCTTCATGAAGAGGGAACAGCTTGTGTGGCTGTTCCTCAATCTCTCTGGCTGCTATGTACTTATGATCCCAAGGATAGATTGGAGAAACCTGTTTTTCTTTATCTCTTTGTTTCCTTTCCTCCATCTTATCTAGCAAGGTAGGAGGGCAGGAGGGAGCTAAAGGAGTCACACTGAAATCTATACCCATAGGACATAAGTCTGGCATATATCACAGAGAGAAAAAGGGCAACACATAGTCTACTTCTACCCATTTTCCTTTTTTTTTTTTTTTACAGAACTGGTCTAATTGTAAAACAGTATTATACTTAAGAGACCCTCCAACCGGCCACCATTCACCATCCTCCAATGGATACAGTGGCCATGCAGTATCACATAGGAAGACCAGGTGTGTCTTCTTTAAGCCCTGGGGATCAAATCTATCCCAGTTTTTCAGGATGCAGTTCAAAGGAGTGAGGCTGGAATTGTTAGCTCCCATCTGTAAGAGAGAGAGAAAAAAGCGACCAGCACCCTCTTTCTATTGCAGGCGTCCCTCCTTGTTCTAGATGGGGGTGTAGACAGACTTTCAGATCAGATCAGTCAGTCGTGTCCGACTCTTTGCAACCCCATGAATCGCAGCACGCCAGGCCTCCCTATCCATCACCAACTCCCAGAGTTCACTGAGACTCACGTCCATCGAGTCAGTGATGCCATCCAGCCATCTCGTACACCAAAGCTTTTCTTTCCTGGTCGGACTTAGTCTGTCCCTTACCGATGCAGGCAACATACTCGTCTCTTGCCGTTCTACCACCGAGATGGGGTGGGGATGCACCACGGGTAGACCTGATAGCATCCCTGACTGATGTCCAGCTCCTCACCATTAAAACCTTGCTTACCTCTGATGCCACCCGGGGTGCAATCAGAGTAACCTTCCAGAATGCCTCCCAGGCTAAACTGCTGGGGGAAACATTTCTCACCTGAGTGCTTATGCACTACCCTGAGTATATTCTTGACAACAATAAGACCAATACGAACATAAAACTGAGATGTTCCTTCCAAGCATCACCACACCAGTATAAGAGCCTCCTAAGCATCACCATACCAGTATAAGAGTCTCCTCTGGTCCACTAAGAACCAGTGTTATCAATGGGAAAAAATTTCACTGTAGTTCCAATCTGAGTAAACTTTAACCTCAGAGATGCTCTTGGAACTAGAGCTCCATCTAGCTTCTGAATTTTTGAGTCCTAGCAAGGCTAGGAGCTTTCAGACTACCAATCTATGTTTGGGACCTAAGTAACAGTACACAGTAACAGCATAGATCACAAGTCCCGTGAAAGTCAATGATCTGACAGATTAAGTTAGTACTTCTAATTCCCTGGTGGCTCAGATGGTAAAGCATCTGCCTACAATGCAGGAGACCCAGGTTCAATCCCTGGGTTGGGAAGATCCTCTGGAGAAGGAAATGACAACACATTCTAGTACTCTTGCCTGGATAATCCCATGGATGGAGGAATGTTGTAGGCTACAGTCCGTGGGGTCACAAAGAGTCAGACACGACTGAGCAACTTCACTTCACTTCTTCTAATTTCCAAGGAGTTACAAAATGGTCAAAGACACTGAAAAGTTTGACAGAGAAAGGAGAGTTCTGTCCACACGCTTTGCCCACTTCTGGTCGGTCCCGCAAAGGATACATTGGGTGCCTCTTGGCATTGACAGGTTGGTATAAACCCCCAACAGGCTTTGCCATAAGTCATATGAGGTCACCACAGAACCACAGAGCAGGGCTCCTCACTTGCTTCACACAGAGTGTTTCATTCATTCACACAAGCACACTGTAGAGTTAGTAGTACAGCAGAAAACATGTTCACTAGGAGAACAAAGAACTGGAGCTCCAAGCATCCTTACCTTGTCCTGAAGAATCCCAGATGAGCCCCCAAGATGAAAGGTTGTTGCTGAACCATGCAAAGACGCCAGGATTCTTGGCCTCCAGAGGAGAAGAATTCAGTCTGGGGCCAGAGACAAGGCTTGATCACTCAGAACTTTTGTGTAATAAAGTTTTATTAAAGTATAAAGGAGATAGAGAAAGCTTCTGACATAAGTATCAGAAGGGGGCAGAAAGAGTACCCCCTTGCTAATATACCCCCTTGCTAGTGTTAGCAATGGGATTATATACTCTTTAATTAGTTATTAAAGTGAATCAAAAGAATGTCTGGAGGTTGTAAAGAGCTCACTAGACCTACTCCCATAATTTACATTTTAAGATAACAGGATTAGCCAGAAGGATTTTTCCATAGACTGTCCTCAAGCAGGATACATTATTGTTATATAATCCTAAGGAATATAGAGTGGAAAAAGTTTGTCTTTTTTCCCTCCTTGATAATTCCAGACCCCTCTCCCCTTGGGAACCCCTAGACTTCTTATCAACATACCTAGGGAATGATTCTCTCACCATGATCTTAGTTTTATGAATGTTGAGGTTTAAGCCAACTTTTTCACTCTCCTCTTTCACTTTCATCAAAAGGCTCTTTAGTTCTTTGCTTTCTGCCATAAATGTGGTATCATTTGCATATCTTCATATTGATACTTCTCCTGGCAATCTTCATTCGAGCTTGTGCTTCATCCAGCCCAGCACTTCTCATGATATACTCTCTGCATATAAGTTAAATAAGCAGGATGACAATATAAGCCTTGATGTACATCTGTCCCATTTTGAACCAGTACATTGCTCCATGTCTGGTTCTAACTGTTGCTTCTTAACTAGCATACAGGTTCTGCAGGAGGTAGATAAGATGGTCTGGTCAAATTGCCAACATTTGTTGGAACATAGGAAAAAGCAAGAGAATTCCAGAAAAGCATCTCTTCTACTTCATTGACCATGCTACAGTCTTTGACTGTGTGGATCACAACAAACTGGAAAATTCTTAAAGAGATGGAATACCAGACCACCTTACCTGTCTCCTGAGAAACCTGTATGCAGATCAAGAAGCAACAGTTAGAACCAGACATGGAACAACTGACTGGTTCCAATTGGGAAAGGAGTATGTCAAGGATGTTTATTGTCATCCTGCTTCTTTAAATTTTAGGCAGAGTACATCATGCATATTGCTGAGCTGGAAGAAACAGTAGCCAAAACCAAGATTGCAGAGAAGAATATTAATAACCTGAGATATGCCAGTGGCACCACCTTAATGGCAGTAAGCCAAGAAGAACTAAAGAGCTTCTTAATAAAGGTGAAAGAGGAGAGTGAAAAAGCTGGCTTAAAACTCAACATTCAAAAAACTGAGATCATGACATCCGGTCCCATCACTTCATGGCAAATGTATGGGGAAACAATGGAAACAGTGACTGACTTTTTTCTTGGGTGCCAAAATCACCACAGGTGGTGACTGCAGCCATGTAATTTAAAGACAGTTGTTCCTTGGGAGAATATCTATCACAAACATAGAAAACACATTAAAAAGCAGAGACAGTACTTTGCTAACAAAGATCCGTATCATCAAAGCTATGGTTTTTCCAGTAGTCATGTCAGGATGTAAGAGTTGAACCATAAAGAAGACTGAGTGCCAAAGAACTGATGTTTTTTTTTTTTTTTTTTTTAATAATTAATTTATTTTAACTGGGGGATAATTACCTTACAATATTGAGGTGGTTTTTGCCATATATCAACATGAATGAATGCTTTTGAATTGTGGTGTTGGAGAAGACTCTTGAGAATCCCTTGGACTGCAGAGAGATAAAACCAGTCATTCTTAAAGGAAATCAAGCCTGAATATTAATTGGAAGAACTTGTGCTAAAGATGAAAATCCAATAGTTTGGCCAAATTTGCGAAGAGCCAACTCATTAAATAAAGCCTCTGATGCTAGGAAAGATTGACAGAAGGAGAAGGGAATGACAGGACAAAATAGTTTCATGGCATCACCTACTCAATGGACATGAGTTTCAGCAAGCTCCAAGAGACAGTGAATATCAACTGTAAGTTGGCACTCACCAAGAGCATTGCCAATGACTGAACAACAAAGGCATTGGCCATCTGCCTCTATGGTATTGAACCCAATGCTGCTATAGCTGTTGACCTTCAGCAACCTCTGAGGGAGTTCAGGGTGGAGTGAGGCACTCTGTGCTCCAGGGAATCTGGTGGGACAGGTCTTTAGTTGGATGTTTTTAGGAACAGATTTTATGATCTCAATCCTTGCATCTCCTTATATAGAGAAGCACTAAATACCTCCATGAGGACATCAGATCCTCCTAACTAACAAAAAAACTTTGTAAAATGAATACTTCATGGTATTGAACTCCCCCTTCACCCAAACTTTACATATTGACCTTCCCCGCACTGCTGCTTTGGAGCAGTGTGTCTGAGTTATCTGAGATGCTGCTTTCCAGGCTACAGGCCTCATTTTGCCTCCAATTAAAACTTAACTCTCATGTTGCACATATTTTTAGACGACATTCAGTTCAGTTCAGTTCAGCTGCTCAGTTGTGTCCGATTCTTTGCGACCCCATGAATCGCAGCACACTGGGCCTCCATGTCCATCACCAACTCCCGGAGTTCACCCAAACTCATGTCCATCGAGTTGGTGATCCAGCCATATCATCCTCTGTCATCCCCTTCTCCTCCTGCCCCCAATCCCTCCCAGCATCCAGCATCAGGGTCTTTTTCAATGAGTCAGCTCCTCGTATGAGGTGGCCAAAGTATTGGAGTTTCAGCCTCAGCATCAGTCCTTCTTTTTTTTTTTTTTAACAAGTGTTTTTTTTTTTTTTTTTTAATTTATTATTATTATTTTTACTTTACAATATTGTATTGGTTTTTCCATACATCAGCATGAACCCACCACAGGTGTACATGCATTCCCAATCCTGAACCCCCTTCCACCTCCCTCCCCATACCATCCCTTAGCCGATTATAGAGTGAAGTAAGCCAGAAAGAAAAACACCAATACAGTATACTAACGCATATATATGGCAGTTAGAAAGATGGCAATGATAACCCTGTATGTGAGACAGCAAAAGCATCAGTGCTTCTAATGAACACCCAGACTGGTCTCCTTTAGGATGGACTGGTTGGATCTCCTTGCAGTCCAAGGGATTTGCAAGAGTCTTCTCCAGCACCACAGTTCAAAAGCATCAATTCTTCAGCGCTCAGCTTTCTTCACAGTCCAAATCTCACATCTATATGTGAGCACTGGAAAAACCATAGCCTTGACTAGATGGACCTTTGTTGGAAAAATAATATCTCTTCTTTTGAATATGCTATCTAGGTTGGTCATAAGCGTCTTATAAGTTCATGGCTGCAATCACCATCTGCAGTGATTTTAGAGCCCCGAAAAATAAAGTTTGACAATGTTTCCACAGTTTTTCTATCTATTCCCATGAAATTATAGGACCAAATGCCATGATCTTAGTTTTCTGAATGTTGAGCTTTAAGCCAACTTTTTCACTCTCCTCTTTCACTTTCATCAAGAGGCTTTTTAGTTCCTCTTCACTTTTTGCCATAAGGGTGGTGTCATCTGCATATCTGAAGTTCCTGATATTTCTCCCAGCAATCTTGATTCCAGCCTGTGCTTCCCCCAGCCTAGCGTTTCTCCTGATGTAATCTGCATATAAATTAAATAAGCAGGGCAACAATATACAGCCTTAACACACTCCTTTTCCTATTTGGAACCAGTCTGTTGTTCCATGTCCAGTTCTAACTGTTGCTTCCTGAGCTGCATATAGGTTTCTCAAGAGGCAGGTCAGGTGGTCTGGTATTCCCTTCTCTTTCAGAATTTCCCATAGTTTATTGTGATCCACAAAGTCAAAGGCTTTGACATAGTCAATAAAACAGAATATATATATATATATATATATATATATATATATATATATATACTCTCTTGCTTTTTTGATGATCCAGGGGATGTTGCAATTTGATCTCTGGTTCGTCTGCTTTTTCTAAAACCAGCTTGAATATCTGGAAGTTCACGGCTCATGTATTGCTGAAGCCTGGCTTGGAGAACTTTGAGCATTACTTTACTAGCGTGTGAGATGAGTGCAATTGTGCGGTAGTTTGAGCATTCTTTGGCACTGCCTTTCTTTGGGATTGGAATGAAAACTGACATTTTCCAGTCCTGTGGCCACTGCTGAGTTTTCCAAATTTGCTGTCATATTGAGTGCAGCACTTTCACAAAATCATCTTTCAGGATTTGAAATAGCTCCACTGGAATTCCATCACCTCCACTAACTTTGTTTGTAGTGATGCTTTCTAAGGCCCACTTGACTTCACATTCCAGGATGTCTGGCTCTAGGTGAGTGATCACACCATCGTGATTATCTGGGTCATGAAGATCTTCTTTGTACAGTTTTTCTGTGTATTCTTGCCACCTCTTCTTAATATCTTCTGCTTCTGTTAGGTCCATACGATTTCTGTGCTTTTTCGAGCCTATCTTTGCATGAAATATTCCATTGGAATCTCTAATTTTCTTGAAGACATCTGTAGTCTTCCCTATTCTGTTGTTTTCCTCTATTTTCTTGCATTGATCGCTGAGGAAGGCTTTCTTATCTCTCCTTGCTATTCTTTGGAACTCTGCATTAAAATGGGAACATCTTTCCTTTTCACAGCTATATGTAAGGCCTCCTCAAATAGCCATTTTGCTTTTTTGCATTTCTTTTCCATGGGGATGGTCTTGATCCCTGTCTCCTGTACAATGACACAAACCTCCGTCCATAGTTCATGAAATACTCTGCCTATCAAATCTACTCCCTAAATCTATTTCTCACTTCCACTGTATAATCATAAGGGATTTTATTTAGGTCATACCTGAATGGTCTACTGGTTTTCCCTAGTTTGTTCAATTTAAGTCTGAATTTGGCAATAAGGAGTTCATGATCTGAGCCACAGTCTCCTCCCAGTCTTGTTTTTGGTGACTGTATAGAACTTCTCCGTTTTCAGCTAAAAAGAATATAATCAATCTGATTTCATTGTTGACCATCTGATGATGTCCATGTGTAGAGTCTTCTCTTGTGTTTTTGAAAGGGGGTGTTTGCTATGACTAGTACATTCTCTTGGCAAAACTCTATTAGCCTTTGCCCTGCTTCATTCTGTATTCCAAGGCCAAATTTGCCTGTTACCCCAGATGTTTCTTGACTTCCTACTTTTGCATTGCAGTTCCCTATAATGGAAAGGACATCTTTTTTGGGTGTTAGTTCTAAAAGTTCTTGTATATCTTCATAGAACTGTTCAACTTCAGCTTCTTCAGCGTTACTGTTTGAGGCATAGGCTTGGGTCACCATGATATTGAATGGTTTGCCTTGGAAACGAACAGAGATCATTCTGTCATTCTTGAGATTGCCTCTAAGTACTGCAT
The DNA here is from genome assembly GCF_029407905.1 of Bubalus kerabau. Taxonomy (NCBI): domain Eukaryota; kingdom Metazoa; phylum Chordata; class Mammalia; order Artiodactyla; family Bovidae; genus Bubalus; species Bubalus kerabau. Next base: position 1,158,764 of record NC_073635.1, on the reverse strand, counting down.
TTAGGACTCTTTTGTTGACCATGATGGCTACTCCATTTATTCTAAGGGATTCTTGCCCACAGTAGTAGATATACTCATCATCTGAGTTAAATTCACCCATTCCAGTCCATTTTAGTTTGCTGATTCCTAGATTGTTGACATTCACTCATGCCATCTCCTGTTTGACCGCTTCCAATTTGTCTTGATTCATGGACCTAACATTCTAGGTTCCTATGCAATATTGCTCTTTACAGCATCAGACCTTGCTTCTATCACCAGTCACATCCACAACTGGGTATTGTTTTTGCTTTGGGTCCATCCCTTCGTGCCGAGGTCCAGCCCCGGCTGATCCAGGGTATTCGAAGGAGAGACAGCTAGGCGACCTATTCAAATGTTAATTAGAGATAATAAAGAGTAATAGAATGAGGATAGCTCAGTAGGAAAATTCAGTGGAGAAAAGAAGCTGAGTGGCTTGGTTTATGCGGAAAATCAATATAACCCGTGACACCAGGTTAGCTCTGACCACGGAGGCCGCAGGCGCCCTCTCGAATAGCGGAAGGTGCCCCACCTTAGACACCTTCTCGAGTGGGTCTTAGAAGCCCAGGCAAATAAATGGTTGCAGAGGATATCCGCGCTCCAGATGGACACTCAGCTGGAAGTTAAAGGGAAGAATGACATGGGGAGACCAAGCGTTGGTGAGCAAGGCCCATAGCTTTATTTTCAACAGGGGCTTTTATACCCTAAGTTACACATAGAGGACAATAGGGGATGCGAAGTCAGCAGTCTTTGATGCTTATCAAAAACCAGGGTTTCTTTCCTGCAAATTTATCGTATACAAATGGTTTAGGTGATTTACATCATCTTCTGGCCAGAGGCCTATTAACATTTTATGACTCTTGACAAGCACTTATCAACAAAGACTTATTTTCTCTAAGAGTAATTATTTTAAGGTTTGGCGCCATCTTCCGAAGATAAGATTACGTTCCTATAGGGTGGATGTGTAATGGGTTTACAAAGGAAAGAATTTATTACCTTAAGGGTCTAAAGTTACTAACACCAAGGCCACTACTTATTTTTTCTACATACCAACTATATTAATTAATGCACATTCAAGGATACAATTCAGGGGATGTGAAAACTTGGCAACAAACATTGGCTCATCAATGAAATCTTTTACTAGTTTTATTCTGGCAGTTTCTAATTCTCTGAGAGGCTCTAAGCTATTTGAATATCTTAAGCTTCCCGTGCCTCTCGAGGCTGGGAGACTGTACACAATCGTATGCATAGCTGTAGGTGTCCGGGTAAACTTGTCAGGCGAGTTAGAGAGCCATCTGACGTGTTTGGATTTAAACACTCCTAATTGCCCAGGAACTTTATTAATTGGAGCTGTAAGTTAACTCTTTGACAGAGAGAGCGAGATGGTGGTGGGGGACAGCCCCCAGTAAAGTCAGAGGTGAGAGCACAAAGCAATAAAGTAGGCAGACTCTGGTTTTTTGGGGGTAGATGCTCGAGAATATCCGGGGGCACTCCCGAGGCTCGATCCCGCCCTTGCGTATGCCGAGCCTCCTTCCTCATGACCTTTGTTACGAGTGGAATGTCTCTCGCCAGCTCCCGGCACCTTCGTTCTTTCTGGAGTTATTTCTCCATTGATCTCCTGTAGCATATTGGGCACCTACCGACCTGGGGAGTTCCTCTTTCAGTATCCTATCATTTTGCCTTTTCATACTGTTCATGGGGTTCTCAAGGCAGGAATACTGAAGTGGTTTGCCATTCCCTTCTCCAGTGGACCACATTCTCTCAGACCTCTCCACCATGACCCGTCCGTCTTGGGGGGCCCCACACAGCATGGCTTAGTTTCATTGAGTTAGACAAGACTCTGGTATGTGTGATCAGATTGGCTAGTTTTCTGTGATTATGGTTTCAGTGTGTCTGTCCTCTGATGCCCTCTCGCAACACATACTGTCTTACTTGGGTTTCTCTTGGATGTGGGGTATCTCTTCACAGCTGTTCCAGCAAAGCACAGCTACTGCTCCTTACCTTGGAAGAGGTCGCCCTTCCTGACCTTGGACGTGGAGTAGCTCCTCTCAGCACTCCTGTGTCTTTGCAGCCGCCACTCCTTGGACATGGGGTTGCTCCTCTCGGCTGCCACCCCTGACCTCGGGCGTGGGGTAGCTCTTCTCAGCTGAACTTCTGCGTGGTCCATTGCAGACATTATGGAAACCAAAGAAATGACTCAGAGTGGACTTTCTTCCTTCGACTGGACTCCATGAGGAACCAGACTTTTGTACCAGCAGCATCCCCTTGCACCCATCTTCATCCTCAGGAAGTGCAGATGAATTTGGGTAAGTCTCTCCTAGTTCTCAAATCTCCCATATTTGTTGAGATTCTGAGTTTTATTTGCTGGTGGAGTAGGTTCCCTACCCTTCCCAATAGGACAGATACTGGGGAAGGGCTGAGTGAAGCATCCAGGGCATACACACTCATGGTCTAGACCCTGAGTAGGGTTCTGTTGAAAGATGTTGAGAAGTTCCCACCCAGGCAAAATATACTGGGTGGGGAGCAGGCTGAAAGATGCCAGGGGAATTATCTATCCAGTGGAAAGGTACAGGTAGGGGAGCTCAATTGGGGAAAAAATCGAGGAATACTCAGGGCTTGGCTGAAAGATGCCAATGTCACATGGTCTGAATGATCCTGGCTGAGTGGTTAAGTAAGAGGCTGATTTGACACTTTACCTCAGTCTTATGGCTGTTATAGAATTTGTCAGGGTAAAAGTGAGGAAAATAGTTTGAGAAAAAGATGGCAGAGGAGTAAGTGGACGTAGAGTACATCTCTCTTCATTGATACATCAGGATACATTGTACATCATGGACACGAGTACCTGACCAGCTGAAAAGAATATATATACCCACACAAAACTCAGTAGGACAAAGGAAGTTGGGTGATAAATAGGAATGTTTGTAGGACTGGACCTGCCCTTGATGGATGGGAGAACTCAAGCAGGGGTCCCATCCCCATATTGGGGCAATTGTCTGAGTCAGAGGAGAAACATTTAAGGCTGAGAGTGAAAGAGATGATCTGTGACAGCCTAAATAGAATGAGAATCAGGCAGTTCTTGCCACTTCCATATATACCCTGGACAGGCACACAGGTCCCCTAGAAGGTGCAGTGACTGGGAGCTGGAGTTTAGGAATTGTGGAGCAATCCAAAGGTGAGGACTGCTGATGACCACAGAGTGACAGATCAAGGGGTGTGTGAGGGAGGAGACTGGTGGGAAAACCTGTGGAGGAAATCCAGGCAGCCATGGAAGCAAGACGATACTGCTGAGTCACACATAGGGGTAGAGCCATCACCAAAGCCTCTCTCTCCCCACATGCCAGCATAGATAGCTGGACAATTAGAGAGGCTGTCCCATCAAATGCCTGACACACTGAAAAACAGAGTACAACCCCACCCAGCGTGCTCCATTAAGTGACTGATGTGCTGAACTACAGAGTAGGACCCCACCCAGGGTGCCCCTTTAAGTGCCTGATGTTCCAGTTCACAACCAGGGGGGCCCCTCTATGTGCCTGATGCACTGAACAACTGAGAAGGCCCACCAGGCAAGGGAGTCCTCTAAGTCTGAAGAAGTGGAGCTACAGAGAAAGACTGGCCAAAGTAGCCTTCTGATCATCAAGCTATGCTGCTACTGCTAAGTCGCTTCAGTCGTGTCCGACTCTGTGTGACCCCACATTCTCCAGGCAAGAACATTGGAGTGGGTTGCCGTTTCCTTCTCCAATGCATGAAAGTGAAAGTGAAGTCACTCAGTAAGAGTCTGACTCTTCGTGACCCCATGGACTACAGCCTACCAGGCTCCTCCATCCATGGGATTTTCCAGGCAAGAGTACTGGAGTGGGTTGCCATTGCCATCAAGCTATAAGAGGTTCTAAAAAAGACTCTGATAAGGCCATATATCCTGTGGCAGAGGAAGTCTGTGTCTCTTCACACTTGGCACCACCAGGGTCCCTGGAAGCCAAGAAGCTGCACCGCCTTCATGTTCAACCCTCACTGGGGCAGAGCTGACACAGGCGAAAAAAGTCTTGAATGTAGGTACTTAGGGTTGCTATGGTTGTGTCCAAATCTTTGCCAACACTGTGAACTGTAGTGGTTGCGCTATGGCACAGGAGAGGTGGCTGTGTGATGGCACAGGAGCGACCTAGAGGAGCTACCCCAAGCCCAGGGTCAGGGGCGGTGGCTGAGAGAAGCTGCCCCATGTCCAAGGTAAAGAGCAGAGGCTGTGCTTTGCTGGAGCAGCTGTGAAGAGATACCCTGTGTCCAAGGTAAGAGAAACCCAAGTAAAACGGTAGATGTTGAGAGAGGGCATCAAAGGGCAGAAAGACTGAAACTGCAATCATAGACAATTAGCCAATCTGATAACATGGACCACAGCTTATCTAACAATGAAACTAAGCCATGCAGGGTGGGGCCACCCAAAATGGATGGGTCATGGTGGAGAGGTCTGACAGAATGTGGTCCACTGGAGAAGGGAATGGCAAACCACTTCAGTATTCCTGCCTTGAGAACCCCATGAACAGTATGAAGAGGCAAAAGATGGGACACTGAAAAATGAACTTCCCAGGTCGGTAGGTGCCCAATATGCTACAGGAGATCAATGAAGAAATAACTCCAGAAATAAAGAAGAGATGGAGCCAAAGAAAAAACAATACCCAGTTGTGGATGTGACTGGTGATAGAAGCAAGGTCTGATGCTGTAAAGAGCAATATTGCATAGGAACCTAGAATGTTAGGTCCATGAATCAAGACAAATTGGAAGTGGTCAAACAGGAGATGGCATGAGTGAATGTCAACATTCTGCTGCTGCTGCTGCTAAGTCGCTTAAGTCATGTCTGACTCGGTGCGACCCCATAGACGGCAGCCCACCAGGCTTCCCATCCCTGGGATTCTCCAGGCAAGAACACTGGAGTGGATTGCCATTTCCTTCTCAAATGCATGAAAGTGAAAAGTGAAAGGGAAGTCGCTCAGCCGTGTCCGACTCTAGAGACCCCATGGACTGCAGCCTACCAGGCTCCTCCGTCAATGGGATTTTCTAGGCAAAAGTACTGGAGTGGGGTGCCATTGCCTTCTCCATGTCAACATTCTAGGAATCAGAAAACTAAAATGGACTGAAATGCGTGAATTTCACTCAGATGATGATTATATCTACTACTGTGGGCAAGAATCCCTTAGAAGAAATGAAGTAGCCATTATAGTCTACAAAAGAGTCTGAAATGCAGTACTTGGATGCAGTCTCAAAAATGACAGAATGATCTCTGTTCATTTCCAAGGCAAACCATTCAATATCGTGGTAATCCAAGTCTATGTCACAACCAGTAACACTAAAGTAGCTGAAGTTGAACAGTTCTATGAATATCTACAAGACCTTTTAGAAATAACATCCCCAAAAGATGTCCTTTTCATTATTTGGGACTAGAATGCAAAAGTAGGAATCAAGAAACACCTGGAGTAACAGAAAAATTTGGCCTTGGAGTACAGAATGAAGCAGGGCAAAAGCTAATAGAATTCTGCCAAGGAAACTCACTGGTCATAGCAAACACCCTCTTCCAACAACACAAGCGAAGACTCTACACATGGACATCACCAGATGGTCAATACCAAAATCAGGTTAATTATATTCTTTGCAGCCAAAGATGGGGAAGCTCTATACAGTCAGAAAAAACAAGACTGGGAGCAGAATGTGGCTCAAATCATGAACTCCTTATTGAAAAATTCAGACTGAAATTGAACAAACTAGGGAAAAACACTAGACCATTCTGGTATGATCTAAATCATATCCCTTATGATTACACAGTGAAGTGAGAAATAGATTTAAGGGACTAGATTTGATAGACAAAGTACCTGATGAACTATGGACAGAGGTTCGTGACATTGTACAGGAGACAGGGATCAAGACCATCCCCCAGAAAAAGAAATTCAGAAATCAAAATGGCTGTCTGAGGAGGCCTTACAAATAGCTGTGAAAAGAAGGGAAGTGAAAAGCAAAGGAGAAAAGGAAAGATATACCCATTTGAATGCAGAGTTCCAAAGAATAACCAGGAGAGATAAGAAAGTCTTCTCAGCGATCAATGGAAAGAAACAGAGGAAAACAATAGAATAGGAAAGACTAGAGATTTCTTCAAGAAAATTAGAGATACCAAGGGAACATTCCAGGCAAAATGGGCTTAATAAAGGACAGAAACTGTAAGGACTTAACAGAAGCAGAAGATATTAAGAAGAGATGGCAAGAATACACAGAAGAACTGTACTAAAAAGATCTTCATGACCAAGATAATCCTGATGATGTGATCACTCACCTAGAGCCAGATATCCTGGAATGTGAAGCCAAGTGGGCCTTAGAAAGCATCACTATGAACAAAGCTAGTGGAGGTGATGGAATTCCAGTGGAGCTACTTCAAATCCTGAAAGAAGATGCTGTCAAAGTGCTACACTCAATATGCTGGGAAATTTGGAAATCTGAGCAGTGGCCACAGGACTGGAAAAGGTCAGTTTTCATTCCAATCCCTAAGAAAGGCAATGCCAAAGAATGCTCAAATTATTGCACAATTGCACTCATCTCACATGCTAGTAAAGTAATGCTCAAAATTATTCAAGCCAGGCTTCAGCAATACATGAACATGAACTTCCAGATGATCAAGCTGGATTTAGAAAAGGCAGAGGAACCAGAGATCTAATTGCCAATATCCCCTGGATCATCAAAAAGGCAAGAGAGTTCCTGAAAAACCTCTATTTCTGCTTTATTGACTATGTCAAAGCATTTGACTGAATGTATCACAATAAACTATAGAAAATTCTGAAAGAGATGGGAATATCAGACCACCTGAGCTGCCTCTTGAAAACCCATATGCAGGTCTGGAAACAACAGTTAGAACTAGACATAGAAAAACAGACTTTTCCAAATAGGAAAAGGAGTATGTCAAGGGTCACCCTGCCTATTTAACTTATATGCAGAGTACATCATGAGAAACGCTGGGCTGGAAGAAGCACAAGCTGGAATCAAGATTGCCAGGAGAAATATCAATAACCTCAGATATGCAGATAACACCACCCTTATGGCAGAAAGTGAAGAAGACCAAAAGAACCTCTCGATGAAAGTGAAAGAGGAGAGTGAAAAAGTTGGCTTAAAGCTCAACATTCAGAAAACTTAGATCATGGCATCTGGTCCCATCACTTCATGCAAATAGATGGGGAAACAGTGTCTGGCTAGTTTTTTTGGGTTCCAAAATCACTGCAAATGGTGATTGAAGCCATGAAAGTAAAAGACGCTAAGTCTTTGGAAGGAAAGTTATGACCAACTTAGGCAGCATATTAAAAAGCAGAGACTTTTTTTTTTTTTTGGTCAACAAAGATCCGTCTAGGCAAGACTATGGTTTATCCAGTAGTCATGTATGGATGTGAGAGTTGGATTTTAATGAAAGTTGGGTGCCGAAATACTGATGATTTTGAACTGTGGTGTTGGAGAAGACTCTTGAGAGTCCCTTAACTGCAAGGAGATCCAATCAACCCATCCTAAAGGATATCAGTCCTGGGTCTTCATTGGTAGGACTGATTTTGAACCTGAAACTCCAATACTTTCGCCACCTGATGCGAAGATCTGACACATTTGAAAAGATCCTGATGCTAAGAAAGATTGAGGGCAGGAGGAAAAGGGGACGACTTAGGTTGAGATGGTTAGATGTCATCACCGCATCAGTAGACATGGGTTTGGGTGGACTCTGGGAGTTGGTGATGGACAGGGAGGTTTGTCGTGCTGCAGTTTGTGGGGTCTCCAAGAGTCGGACATGACTGAGCAACTGAACTGAACTGAACTGTGGCCTGCCAGGCTTCTCTGTCAGAGAGGGGAGTTCTCCAGATAAAATTACTGGAATGTACTTTCCAATACTGGTAGCCATACCCTTATAGAGCACTATATTTCCTACCACCCTAGCCACCAACTCCCCTGAGTACCTGGTGCTGCCAGAACTCCTGCAACCCGAGAAGCTGCACCACTTTCACACCTGAGCCTCACTGAGGCAGACACAAATCCTCCAGGGCAACCTCAGGAACAAACCTCCACTGGATGACCCACATGCACAGGTGGAAATAAAACCACAAGTGAAACTCAGGGGCAGTATGGCTAAGACAGAAGACCCAAAACCTTCCCACCAGCTGTACAAGCTGCAGATTAAATCCACAAGATCAACTAGGCAGACTCTGTGTCTATGGAATATATAAAAGGACATTGAGAGCTCCCTCAAAAGAAAATGTACTAGTTCTGATAGCTGTGCACATTGGGGGCAAGGACACACCACAGAAGGACCAGATTAGAATCTTAGTTGACCCCAAAACAGGTCCAGAAACCAGCAGTGTTGGAAGGCATCCCAAGGAGGTGAGGTGCATTGTAATGCCCAGTGGAAAGGACTCTGACAACAATTACTCAAGAAAAGCATTTGTTACTCTAATGTTTTGACTTGTTCTATAGATTCTTTTCTATCTTTTTTACTTTTTTCTTTTTCTTCCCACCCTAATTGTATTTGTTAATTTTATTGCCATATGAAATCTAATTAAGCTTTTGAGCTTTTTTTTTTCTCAGTCATATTTTTTATTGTCGATATAAATCTCTGCCTCTATGTTGGGCTTTTGCAGTTCTATGAAGTTTTCTTTTCTTTTCTTTTCCTTTCTCTTTTGTCTTTCTTTAATTTTTATTGTTTTATTTTTTATAATTTTAATTTTTAAAACTAATTTTTTCCTATAGTTATTCTTTTGCTTGCTCTTCCTGCTGTTGTTTTTCCCCTAACAGTTAACCTTTCATGTATATAAATCTTTTTTATCTAGTTAAATTTAACTTTGCCTACCTATCCTTTCTTTCATTTCTTCCCACTTAACATATTTGTTACTTTTGATTTCACTGCTTTATCCCCCACTGGGCACCTTGCTTTAGTTTTGCTTTTCAGTTTTCCCTTTAGTTACTTTTGTTCTTAACTGGTAGATATAATTTGTGATTTCCTTTGTTCGTTGTGTCAGTCTACTGTACTTTATTTTTGTTGGACTGTTTTGATTTTGCTTATGGGTGTATATGTATATGTGCATATTCCATTATTTTAATTATTTGCCTGATTTTGTAACTGTCATTTGTCCAGGGTTCAACTTCGGTTTCTCATTTTGGGGTTTTTGTTTTAATCTCACTTAATGTCATAAAAAACCACTTGTTGAATCTTCATTCCTGACCAGAGATCAAGCCCTGAGCCTTTGGAGTGGGAGCACTGACCCCAAGACCCTAAGGTACCAAAGAACAAACCCTAGAGAGTATCAAACCATGAGAACACACACAATGGAAACCACTTGAATAAAAGTTCCAGCATCACCCAACCACTAGTAGCACCCTGTTCAGGACACTTCATCTAAACCACACACACACACACACACACACACACACACACACATGCAATACAAACCAAATCATCAACAGACAGTATTACCACCTCACTCAGACTTGCCCATCAGAGAAAAAAAAACTCAGCACAAATCTCACTCTATACAAAGATCACATAAACCACTGGACCAACCTTAGGAGGGCAGAAACCAAGGGAAGAAATAATTCATCCTTGAAGCCAGTGAAAAGGAGACCTCAAACAGAATAAGTAAAATAATAATAAAAATGAAAAGGCAGAGAGATACTACACAAATGGAGGAACAAACTAGAAACATAGAAGTCCAAATAAATGAAGAGGAATATCTGAAAAATAATTCAGAATAATGATAGTGAAGACGATCAAAAACCTTGAAAACAAAACTGTGAAAATGCCAGAATCAATTAACAAAGATCTAGGAATTAAAGAATAAGCATACAGAGACAAAGAAAACCATCACTGAAATTAAAAATACTCTAGAAGAAATCAATAGCAGAATATCTGAAACAGAAGAATGAATCAGTGAGCTGGAAGATAAAATGATGGTAATAACTTCTGAAGAGCAGAATAAAGTAAAAAAGAATGAAAAGGACTGAGGATAGCCTCAGAGACATGTGGGACAATAACAAACGCACCAATATTCAAATTATAGGGGTCCCAGAAGAAGAAGAGAAAAAGAAAGTGTATGGGAAAATTTTTGAAGAGATTATAGTTTAAAACTTCCCCAACATGGAAAAGGAAATAGCCCAAGAGGTGCAAAGAGTCCCATAGAAGATAAACTCAAGAAGAAACATGCCAAGACACATACTAATCAAACTAACAAAGATTAAACACAAAGAAAGAATATTAAAAGTAGCAAGGGAAAAGGAACAAGTAACGTACAAGGGAAATGCCATATGCTTAACAACTGACCATTCAGCAGAAAGTCTGCAGGCCAGAAGGGAATGACACGATATATTTAAAGTACTGAAAGGGGAAAGTCTACAACTAAGATTGCTGTACCCAGCAAGAATCTCACTCAAAATTGACAGAGATATCAAAAGCTTTTCAGACAAACAAAAGTTAAGAGAATTCAGTACCACCAAATAAGCTTTACAACAAATGTTAAAGGGACTTATATAGTCAAGAAATGCAAGAGAAGAAAAAAGATCTACAAAATCAACCTCAAGCAATTAAGAAAATGGCAATAGGAACATATATATCAATAACTACTTTAAATGCAAATGACTTAAAGTGATTAAATGCTCCAACCAAAAGACACAGACTGGCTGAATGGATACAAAACAATGCCCTTATATATGCTGTCTACAAGAAACCCACTTCGGACCTAAAGACACATATAGACTGAAAGTGAGAGGATAGAAAAATATATTCCAGGCAAATGGGAAACAAAAGAAAGCTGGAGTAACAATCCTTATATCAGACAAAATATACCTTAAAATAAAGATTATAACAGATAAGGAAGAACACTACATAATCATCAAAGGATCAATATAAGAGAAAGACACAACATTTGTAAATATCTATGCACCCAACATAGGAGCACCTCAGTACATAAGACAAGCACTAACACACATAAAAGGAGAAATTGACAATAATACAATAACAGTATGACACTTTAACACCCCACTCACACCAACGGACAGATCATCAAAACATAAAATTAATAAGGAAACACGAGTCTTAAAGTACACATCAGATGAGAAGGATCTCATTGATATCTTCAGGATAGTCCATCCAAATGCAGAAGAATATGTCCTCTCCTCAAGTGCACATGGAACATTCTCCAGGATAGACCACATCTTGGGTGACAAATCAAACCTCAATAAATTTAAGAAAATTGAATCCTATCAAGCATCTTCTCTGACCACAGTTGTTTGAGACTAGATATCAATTCCAAGAAAAAAAAATATAAGAAAAACAAACATATGGAGATTAAACAATATATTTCTACATAACCAACAGGTTACTGAAGAACTCAAAAGTGAAATCAAAAAATTTCTAGAAACAAACGGCAATGAAAACATGACAATCTATGGGATGAAGCAAAAACAGTACTAAGAGGGAAGTTTATAGCAATACAATCCTACCTCAAGAAACAAGAACAACATCAAATAGACAACCTAACTTTACACCTAAAACAACTGGAAAAAGAACAAAAAACTCCAAAACTAGTAGAAGGAAAAAAATCATAAAGATCTGAGCAGAAATAAATGAAAAAGAAATTAAAGAAACAATAGCAAACAAAAGTAAACAAAAACCTGATTCTTTGAGAAGATAAGCACAATTGGCAAACTTTAGCTACACTCATAAAGAAGAAAAAACAGAAGAATCAAATCATCAAAATTAGAAATGAAAAAAGAGATGTTTCAACAGACAATGCAGAAATACAAAGGATTATAAGAGGCCATTAATTATGAACAACCCAATTAAAAGCACTGAAATTGAAGCTGTGATAAAAATCTCCCAAAAAACAAAAGCCAAGGACCAGATGGCTTCACAGCAGAATTCTATCAAACATTTGGAGAAGAGCTAATGCCTACCCTTCTAAACTCTTTCAAAATATTACAGAGGAAGGAACACTTCTAAACTCATTCTATGAGGCCACCATCACCCTGACACCAAACCGGACAAAGACAACACACACACACACACAAAGAAAACTATAGACCAATATCACTGATGATTATAGATGCAAAAATCCTCAACAAAATTTTACCAAACAGAATTCAGCAACACATGAAAAAGCTCATAATCCATAATCAGGTTATGTTTATTCCAAGAATGCAAGGATACTTCAATATATATGCAAATTAATATATGCAAATTAATCAATGTGATACACCATATTAACAAATTGAAAGATAAAAGCCATATGGTAATCTCAGTAGATTCAGAAAAAGCCTTTGAAAAAATTTAGGACCCATTTATGATTAAAACTCTTCAAAAAATGGGCATAGAAGGAATTTACCTCAACATAGTAAAGGCCGTATATGGTAAGCCTAGAGCAAACATTATTCTCAATGGTGAAAAACTGAAAGCATTCTTCCTAAGATAAGGAAGACGACAATGGTGTCCACTTTCACCACTATTATTCAACATAGTTTTGGAAGTCCTAGCTACAGCAATCAGAAAAGAAATAGAAATAAAAGAAACCCAGGAAAGAAAATAAGAAGTAAAGCTCTCACTGTTTACAGATGACATGATACTTACTGTACATAGAAAACCCTAAAGATAGTATCAGAAAATTACTAAAGCTAATCAGTGAATTTAACAAAGTTGCAGGATATATAGTCAATACCCAGAAATCACTTGCATTTCTATATACTAACAATGAAAAATAAGAAAGAGAATTTTAGGAATCAATCCATTCAGCATTGCAAGAAAAAGAATAAAATATCCAGGTATAAACTTACCTAAAGAGGCAAAAATACTGTGCACAGAAAAGTATAAGACACTAATGAAAGAAATCAAACATGACATAAACAAACGGAGAGATATTCCATGTTCCTCGGTAGGAAGAATAAATATTGTAGAAATGACTATATAACCAAATTCAATCTACAGATTCAATTTGATCCCTATCAAATTATCAATGGCAGAAATTAGAATATTTCCTAACACCATACACAATCCTAAACTCAAAAGGGACTAAGGACCTAAATGTAAGAACAGAAACTGTAAAACTCTTAGAGGAAAATATAGGCAGAAGACTTGATGACATAACTCAAAGAGAGATCCTCTTTGACCTACCTCCTAGAGTAATGAAAATAAAAACAAAAGTAAACACGTGGGACCTGATTAAAGTTAAAAGCTTTTGCACAACAAAGGAAACTATAAGCAAGGTGAAAAGACAACCCTCAGAATGGAAGAAAATAATAACAAATGAAACAACTGACAAAGGATTAATTTCCAAAATATATAAACAGCTCATACAACTCAATACCAGAAAAACAAACAACCCAATCAAAAATGAGAAAAAGACCTAAACAGACATTTCTCCAAAGAAGACATACAGATGGCTAAAAAACACATGAAAAGATGCTCAACATTGCTCATTATTAGACAAATGTAAATCAAAACCACAATGCATTATCACTTCACACTGGTCATAATGGCCCTCATCAAAAAGTCTACAAACAATATATGCTGAAAAGGGTGTAGAGAAAAGGCAACACTTTTGCACTGTTGGTTGGGATATAAGTTGATACAGCCACTATGGAAGACGGTATGGAGATTCCTTAAAATACTAAGAATAAAACCACCAATATGACCCAGCTATCCCACTCCTGGACATTTATCCTGAGGAAACCAAAATTGAAAAAGACACATATTTCTCATGGTTCATTATAGTACTCTTTACAATAGCTAGAATTTGGAATCAACCTAGATGCCCTTCAACAGATAAATGGATAAAGATTTTGTGATACATATACACAATGGAATATTCAGATCAGATCAGTCGCTCAGTCATGTCCGACTTTTTGTGACCCCGTGAATTGCAGCACACCAGGCCTCCCTGTCCATCACCAACCCCGGAGTTCACTCAGACTCACGTCCATCGAGTCAGTGATGCCATCCAGCCATCTCATCCTCTCCCGTCCCCTTCTCCTCCTGCCCCCAATCCCTCTCAGAATCAGGGTCTTTTCCAATGAGTCCACTCTTCGCATGAGGTGGCCAAAGTACTGGAGTTTCAGCTTTAGCATCATTCCTTCCAAAGAAATCCCATACTCAGCCATAAAAAGGAACACATTTGAGTCAGTTCTAATGAAGTGGGTGAACCTAGAACCTATTATACAGAGTGAAGTGAGTCAGAAAGAGAAAGATAAATATCATATTCTAATGCATATATATGGAATCTAGAAATGTGATTCTTAAGAATTTATTTACAGGGCAGCAATGGAGAAACAGACATAGAGAAAAGACTTATGGACATTAGAAGAGGGGAGGAGAAGGTGAAATATATTGAAAGAGTAACATGGAAACCTACATTACCACATGCAAAATAGATAGCCAATGGGAATTTGCTGTTTGACTCAGAAATCTCAAATAAGGGATCTGTATCAACCTAGAGGATTGGGATGGGGAGGGAAATGGGTGGGAGGTTCAAAAGGGTGGGTATATATATATACCTATGGCTGATTCATTTTGAGGTTTGACAGAAAACAGCAAAATTATGTAAAGCAATTATTCCTCAATCAAAAATAAATAAATTTTAAAAATAATTCCACATTTATAACAAGTCAAAAAAAAAAGATTGCTTTAAAACAATATACACTTGATCTATACATCGAGGGAGGAGGGTTCGGGATGGGGAACACATGTATACCTGTGGCGGATTCATTTTGATATTTGGCAAATCTAATACAGTTATGTAAAGTTTAAAAATAAAATAAAATTAAAAAAAAAAACAATATACACTTGATCTAAATGAAAATTTATGGTTTATATGAAATTTGATACCTATGATTATTCCTATTATTATTTATTATCTTGTTGAACAGGCATAGTAACTCTTGTATATCCATCTTTGGACAGGGAAACTAAGACTAAGTGCCTAATAGTTCTAAGAGGCAGAAGCAAAATTTGAATCCAGATCACATGGCCCTAGAACTAGGGCTCCTATTCAAATTCAATCTCCTGCTTGCCCTTAGGAATCCCTCCTTCTGGGCCTTTTCCTGAACTGTATCTCCCAAACGAATGACCTCAAGATTGCATTGTGTTCTCTGCTTTCCAGCCTTTGACTTTACTCTCCTTAGTTAAGGAATTTCAGTTTTTGTCCCACAGTTCTTCAGTCAAAATCAACATGTTTTCTTATATTTCAATCTCTTCAAAAGGGTCTAATGTTTGTGGTGCTATACTTTCAAATTATGCTTATTTAGGGACTTTCCTGGTGGTCCAGTAGTTAAGAATTTGATTTGCACCACTTTAATCCCTGATCCAAGAAGATTCCACATGCCTCAAAGCAACCAAGCCCATGTGCCCCAAATAATGAACCAGCGTTCAACAACATGAGAAGCCAACTTAATGATAGGCCAAACACTGCAACTAGAGAGTAGCCCCTGCTTGCCAAAATTAGAGAAAGCCCTTGGGAAGTAATGAAGACCCAGCAGGACAATAAATAAGAAATTTGTAAAATTATGCTTATTTAAAATTTTCCTTTAAACCAGAGACATGGTTTTGACTTTCCTGATATGGACATCACAGATTCAGTTTTCTGGTGAGTTCAGTTGGGATCATCACCTGGTCAAAATGATTTGAAAAATAATGAAAGCAACAATAGTACAGATATCAGATTAGATCAGTCGCTCAGTCATGTCCGACTCTTTGCCACCCCATGAATTGCAGCACGCCAGGCCTCCCTGTCCATCACCAACTCCCAGAGTTCACTGAGACTCATGTCCATCGAGTCAGTAATGCCATCCAGCCATCTCATCCTCTCTCGTCCCCTTCTTCTCCTGCCCCCAATCCCTCCCAGCATCAGAGTCTTTTCCAATGAGTCCACTCTTACCATGAGGTGGCCAAAGTACTGGAGTTTCAGCTTTAGCATCATTACTTCCAAAGAAATCCCAGGGCCAATCTCCTTCAGAATGGACTGGTTGGATCTCCTTGCAGTCCAAGGGACTCTCAAGAGTCTTCTCCAACATCACAGTTCAAAAGCACCAATTCTTCGGCGCTCAGCCTTCTTCACAGTCCAACACTCACATCCATACATGACCACAGGAAAAACCATAGCCTTGACTAGACGAACCTTTGTTGGTAAAGTAATGTCTCTGCTTTTGAATATGCTATCTAGGTTGGTCATAACTTTCCTTCCAAGGAGTAAGCATCTTTTAATTTCATGGCCGCAGTCACCATCTGTAGTGATTTTGGAGCCCAGAAAAATAAAGTTTGACACTGTTTCCACTATTTCCCCACCTATTTCCAACGAAGTGGTGGGACTGGATGCCATGATCTTCGTTTTCTGAATGTTGAGCTTTAAGCCAACTTTTTCACTCTCCATTTTCACTTTCATCAAGAGGCTTTTGAGTTCTTCTTCACTTCCTGCCCTAAGGGTGGTGTCATCTGCATATCTGATGTTATTGATATTTCTCCTGGCACTCTTGATTCCAGTTTGTGTTTCTTCCAGTCCAGCATTACTCATGATGTACTCTGCATATAAGTTAAATAAACAGGGTGACAATATACAGCCTTGACGAACTCCTTTTCCTATTTGGAACCAGTCTGTTGTTCCATGTCCAGTTCTAACTGTTGCTTCCTGACCTGCATACAAATTTCTCAAGAGGCAGACCAGGTGGTCTGGTATTCCCATCTCTTTCAGAACAATAGTACAACCTACCTCTAAAAATGATCAAGAATCAACTACTTAAGAAATAGTAACTGAAAAGTGAACAAACTAATCGTTAAGTCTCTCAGTTCAGTTCAGTCGCTCAGTTGTATGCCACTCTGCAAGCCTATGGATTGCAGCAGGCCAGGCCAGGCCTCCCTATCCATCACCAACTCCCGGAGCCTACTCAAACTCATATCCATTGAATCCGTGATGCCATCCAGCAATCTCATCTTCTGTCATCCCTTTCTCTTCCTGCCTTCAATCTTTCCCATCATCAGGATCTTTTCCACTGAGTCAGTTCTTCATATCAGGTGGCTAGAGTATTGGAGTTTCAGCTTCAGCATCAGTTCTTCCAATGAATATTCAGGACTGATTTCCATTAGGATGGACTGGTTGGATCTCCTTGCGGTCCAAGGGACTCTCAAGAGTCTTCTCCACCACCACAGTTCAAAAGCATCAATTCTTCAGTGCTCAGCTTTCTTTATAATCCAACTCTCACATGACTACAAGAAAAAACATATGTTTGACTAGATGAACCTTTGTTGACAAAGTAATGTGTCTGCTTTTTAATATGCTGTCTAGGAAACACAAAAATGGTGTATAAATTAGAACCCCAAAAAATAAAGTAAATGGCATAGGGATCATACTTATCAGTAATTACCTTAAACGTAAATGGGTTGAATGGCCCAACCAAAAGACAAAGACTGGCTGAATGGATACAAAAACAAGATCCCTACATATGTTGTCTACAAGAGACCCACCTCAAAACAGGGGACACATACAGACTGAAAGTGAAGGGCTGGAAAAAGTTTTTCCATGCAAATAGGGACCAAAAGAAAGCAGGAGAAGCAATACTCATATCAGATAAAATAGACTTTAAAACAAAAGCTGTGAAAAGAGACAAAGATGGTCAATACATAATGATCAAAGGATCAAGCCAAGAAGAAGATATAACAATTATAAATATATATGCACCCAACATGGGAGCACCACAGTATGAAAGACAAATGCTAACAAGTATGAAAGGTGAAATTAACAATAACACAATAATAGTGGGAGACTTTAATACCCCACTCACACCTATGGATAGACCAACTAAACAGAAAATTAACAAGGAAACACAAACTTTATTTATTTATTTTAAACACAAACTTTAAATGATACAATAGACGAGTTAGACCTAATTGATATCTATAGGACATTTCATCCCAAAACAATGAATTTCACCTTTTTCTCAAGTGCACATGGAACCTTCTCCAAAATAGATCACATCCTGGGCCATAAATTAAAAAAAAAAAAAAAACAGAAATCATTCCAAGCATCTTTTCTGACTACAATGCAGTAAGATTAGATCTCAATTACAGGAGAAAAACTATTAAAAATTCCAACATATGGAGGCTGAACAACACGCTACTGAATAATCAAAAAATAACAGAAGAAATCAAAAAAGAAATCAAAATTAGCATAGAAACGAATGAAAATGAAAACACAACAACCCAAAATCTGTGGGACACTGTAAAAGCAGTCCTAAGGGGAAAGTTCATAGCAATACAGGCATACCTCAAGAAACAAGAAAAAAATCAAATAAATAACCTAACTCTACACCTAAAGCAACTAGAAAAGGAAGAAATGAAGAACCCCAGGGTTAGTAGAAGGAAAGAAATCTTAAAAATTAGAGCAGAAATAAAGGCAAAAGAAACAAAAGAGACCATAGCAAAAATCAACAAAGCCAAAAGCTGGTTCTTTGAAAGGATAAATAAAATTGACAAACCATTAGCCAGACTCATCAAGAAACAAAGGGAGAAAAATCAAATCTATAAAATTAGAAATGAAAATGGAGAGATCACAACAGACAACACAGAAATAAAAGGATCATAAGAGACTACTATAACAATTATATGCCAATAAAATGGACAACGTGGAAGAAATGGACAAATTCTTAGAAAAGTACAACTTTCCAAAACTGGACCAGGAAGAGATAGAAAATCTTAACAGACCCATCATAAGCATGGAGATTGAAACTGTAATCAAAAATCTTCCAGCAAACAAAAGCCCAGGTCCAGATGGCTTCACAGCTGAATTCTACCAAAAATTTAGAGAAGAGCTAACACCTATCCTGCTCAAACTCTTCCAGAAAATTGCAGAGGAAGGTAAACTTCCAAACTCATTCTACGAGGCCACCATCACCCTAATATCAAAACCTGACAAAGATCCCACACAAAAAGAAAACTACAGGCCAATATCACTGATGAACATAGATGCAAAAATTCTTAACAAAATTCTAGCAATCAGAATCCAACAACACATTAAAAAGATCATACACCATGACCAAGTGGGCTTTATCCCAGGGATGCAAGGATTCTTCAATATCCTCAAATCAATCAATGTAATACACCACATTAACAAATTGAAAAATAAAAACCATATGATTATCTCAATAGATGCAGAGAAAGCCTTTGACAAAAATCAACATCATTTATCCTATGATAAAAACTCTCCAGAAAGCAGGGATGGAAGGAACATATCTCAGCATAATAAAAGCTATATATGACAAACACACAGCAAATATTATCTTCAATTATGAAAAATTGAAAGCATTTCCCCTAAAATGAGGAACAAGACAAGGGTGCCCTCTTTCACCATTACTATTCAACATAGTTTTGGAAGTTTTGGCCACAGCAATCAGAGCAGAAAAAGAAAAAAAAGGAATCCAAATTGGAAAAGAAGTAAAACTATCACTATTTGCAGATGACCTGATCCTCTACATAGAAAACCCTAAAGAATCCACCAGAAAATTACTAGAACTAATCAAAGAATATAGTAAAATTGCAGGATATAAAATCAACACACAGAAATCCTTTGCATTCTTATACACTAATAATGAGAAAATAGAGAAATTAAGAAAACAATTCCATTCATGATTGCAGCAAAAAAAATAAAATGCTTAGGAATATATCTACCTAAAGAAATTAAAGACCTATACATAGAAAACTATAAAACACTGCTGAAAGAAATCAAGGAGGACACTATAGATGGAGAAATATTCCATGTTCGTGGATTGGAAGAATCAATATAGTGAAAATGAGTATACTACCCAAAGCAATTTATAGATTCAATGCAATCCCTATCAAGCTACCAACAGTATTCTTCACAGAGCTAGAACAAATAATTTCACAATTTGTATGGAAATACAAAAAACCTCGAATAGCCAAAGAAATCTTGAGAAAGAAGAATGGAATTGGAGGAATCAACCTGCCTGACTTCAGGCTCCACTACAAAGCCACAGTCATCAAGACAGTGTGGTACTGGCACAAAGACAGAAATATAGATCAAGGGAACAAAATAGAAAGCCCAGAGATAAATCCACGCACCTATGGACACCTTATCTTTGACAAAGGAGGCAAGAATATACAAGGGATTAAAGACAATCTTTTTTAACAAGTGATGCTGGGAAAACTGGTCAACCACTTGTAAAAGAATGAAACTAGAACACTTTCTAACACCATACACAAAAATAAACTCAAAATGGTTTAAAGATCTAAATGTAAGACCAGAAACTACAAAACTCCTAGAGGAGAACATCAGCAAAACACTCTCCGACATACATCACAGAAGGATCCTCTATGACCCACCTCCCAGAATATTGGAAATAAAAGCAAAAATAAACAAATGGGACCTAATTAAACTTAAAAGCTTCTGCACAACAAAGGAAACTATAAGCAAGGTGAAAAGACAGCCTTCAGAATGGGAGAAAATAATAGCAAATGAAGCAACTGACAAATAACTAATCTCAAAAATATATCTGAGGGTATTGATATTTCTCCCAGCAGTCTTGATTCCAGCTTGTGTTTCTTCCAGTCCAGCGTTTCTCATGATGTACTATGCATAGAAGTTAAATAAGCAAGATGACAATATACAGCCTTGACGTACTCCTTTTCCTATTTGGAACCAGTCCATTGTTCCATGTCCAGTTCTAACTGTTGCTTCCTGACCTGCATACAACTTAATTATATACAATTGAATACATGTATACTTTTCAGGAAGAGGGAGAAAAAGTGAAGAAAATACAGTAAAGAAAAATACAAAGAGAATGAAAAAGACAGAAAATACTGATTGGGAAAGGAAATATTTAAATTCAGGGAACAATATTGCCTTTCAGAAGCTATAAAATGTAAACAAAATCTGGATATTATGGAGACTAATATTCTTAGGAAGACAAGATAAAAGTTTGAACTAACAAATAGTAATGAAATATTTTGTGCTACCACGTTTAGAATATAAGCTGGTTCAGGAAGATTTAGTCATTTTTATTCATTAATGAGCAAGTGTACTTACTTTCATAACAGACTCTGCCACTGGAGTCTATTCAGTAAATATTTCTTGAATGAAGGCAATTTATGTAATAAATAAAAATTTTCCATAAATGCTTTTAAATTAATTCCTTGCTTATTTACTTAATAACAAAATTAATCATCTCCAAGGAAGAAAGATTATCTTGGGTTAGTGTGATGGTATTTGAATTGTGTTGATAAATTCCAGGCTAATAGGTTTTAGATAATTAGAAATTAGAGGTTACACATAGCTCATTATTTTATTCTTTTAACCCATTTATTGAATATGTGTCATGTTCCCATTGATATTATAGGTCTTATGGATACAGAGATAAAAGACAAAATATCTGGATCTGCAGAGACTCTATCCTAAAAAAAAAAAAAGAAAGAAAGAAAATTAAAAAAAAAATAGTCTACACTCATGAAGAAATATTTTCAATACAGGAAAAATAATGTGCTAGAGATTCAAGTAGGCACAGAATATAAGTTTATAGTGAGTCCTGAAGAAATTAAAAAGAATGCCTAGAAATAATAGTAACTTAGCTGATCCTCAAATACAAAAGTGTGACAATCCTAAGGAAAACAGAGAGAAATGCTTTCTGGGGATCAGAAATGGCACTTACAAATACCTTGGGTTTTGAGAGGGTCTAGTGCTTCTGGAAATGAGAAAGAAAGGGGAAATACCTATTATCAGGGCATTGACTGCTCACCTATAGAGATTAGATTATATGGCACTGACAATGAAACTAATTGAAAGATTCCATCAGTTCAGTTGAGTCCCTCAGCCGTGTCTGACTCTTGGCGACCCCGTGGACTGCAGCACACCAGGCTTATCCTTTAGGATTGACTGGTTGGATTTCCTTGCAGTCCAAGGGACTCTCAAGGGTCTTCTTCAACACTGAAGTTTGAAAGCATTAATTCTTCTGCACTCAGTTTTCTTTGTAGTCCAATTCTCAAATTCATATATGTGAATACATGAATTTCCACTACTGGAAAAACCATAGCTTTGACTAGACGGACCTTTGTTGACAAAGTAATGTCCCTGCTTTTTAATCTGCTGTCTAAGATGGTCATAGTTGTTCTTCCAAGGAGCAAGTATCTTTTAATTTCATGGCTGCAGTCACCATCTGCAGTGATTTTGAAGCCCCCCAAAATAGTCTCTCACTGTTTCCATTGTTTCTTCATCTATTCGCCATGAAGTGATAGGACTGGATGCCATGATCTTAGTGTCCTGAATCCTGAGTTTTAAGCCAACTTTTTCTCTCTCCTCTTTCACTTTCATCAAGAGGCTTTTTAGTTCTTCACTTTCTGCCATAAGGGTGACGTCATCTGCATATATGAGGTTATTAATATTTCTTCTAACAATGTTGATTCCAGTCTGTGTTTTATCGAGCCAGCATTTCTCATGATGTACCCTGCACATAAGTTAAATAAGCAGGGTGATAATATATAGCCTTGCCTTGCTACTTTCCTGATTTGGAACCAGTCTGTTGTTCTATGTACAGTTTTAACTGTTGTCTCTTGACCTGCATACAGATTTCTCAGGAGGCAATAATGTGTTCTGGTGTTTCCACCTCTTTAAGAATTTCCCAGTTTGTTGTGATCCACACAGTCAAAGTCTTTGGCATAGTCAATAAAGCAGAAGTAGATGTTTCTCTGAAACTCTCTTGCTTTTTTGATGATCCAACGGATGTTGGCAATTTGATCTCTGTTCCTCTGTTTTTTCTAAATCCTGCTTGAACATCTGGAAGTTCTTTGTTCACGTACTGTTGAAGCCTTGCTTGGAGAATTTTGAGAATAACTTTGGTAGTGTGTGAGATGAGTGTAACTATAAGGTGGCTTGAGCATTCTTTAGCATTGCCTTTCTTAGGGATTAGAATGAAAACTGACCTTTTCCAGTCCTGTGGCCACTGCTGAGCTTTCCAAATTTGCTGGCATATTGAGTCCAGCACTTTCACAGCATCATCTTTTAGGATTTGAAATAGTTCAACTGGAATTTCATCACCTCAACTAGCTTTGTTCATAGTGATGCTGCCTAAGGTCTACTTGACTTCTCATTCCAGGATGTCTGGCTCTAGGTGAGTGATCACACCGTCATGGAAATCTGGGTCATGAATATCTTGTTTTTTATAGTTCTTCTATGTATTCTTGTCACTTCTTCTTAATATATTTGCTTCTGTTAGGTCCATACCATGTATGTCCTATATTGTGCCCATCTTTGCATGAAATATTTTCTTGGTATATCTAATTTTCATGAAGTGATCTCTAGTCTTTCCCATTCTTTTGTTTTCCTCTATATCTTTACATTGATCACTGAGGAAAGCTTTCTTATTGCTCCTTGATATTCTTTGGAACTCTGTATTCAAATGGGTATATCTTTCCTTTTTTCCTTTCCCCTTTTCGTCTTTTCTTTTCTCAGTTCTTTGTAAGGCCTCTTCAGAAAGTCATTTTGCCTTTTTGAATTTATTTTTCTTGGGGATGATCCTGAGCACTCCCTCCTATACAATGCCATGAACCTCCATCCATAGATCTTCAGGCACTCTGTCTATCAGATCTAATCCCTTGAATCTATTTGTCACTTTCACTGCAAAATTGTAAGGGATTTGATTTAGTTCATACCTGAGTGGTGTCTCTGATGGAGAGTTCTGACAAAACGTGGTCCATTGGAGAAAGTGTAGTCGCTCAGTCATGTCCTACTCTTTGCAACCTCAAGGACTATAGCCCACAAGGCTCCTCTGTCCATGGGATTCTCCAGACAAGAATACTGAAGTGAGGTTGCCATTTCCTTTTCTAGGGATCTTTCTGACCCAGGGATCGAACCTGGGTCTTCCGCATCACAGGCAGATGCTTTACCCTCTGAGCCACCAGGGAAGCCCTTAAAAAATTAAGGTGAATTTGTTCAATTGTGTCTGACTCTTTGCAACCCCATGGACTGGAGCCTACCAGGCTCCTCCGACCATGGGATTTTCCCGGCAATAGTATTGTAGTGGGTTGCTGTTTCCTTCTCCATGCATTGGAGAAGGGAATGGCAAACCACTTCAGTATTCTTGCCTTGAGAACCCAATGAACAGAATGAAAAACCAAAAAGATAAGACACTGAAAATGAACTCCCCAGGTCCATTGGTGCTCAATATGCCACTGGAGATTAGTGGAGAAATAACTCCAGAAAGAATGAAGAGATGCAGCCAAAGCAAAAACAACACCCAGTTGTGGATATGATGAGTGATGGAAGTAACATCTGATGCTGTAAAGAACAATACTGCATAGGAACCTGGCATGTTCAGTCCATGAATCAAAACAAATTGGAAGTCGTCAAACAGGAAATGGCAAGAGTGAACATTGACATTTTAGGAATCAGCGAACTAAAATGGACTGGAATGGGTGAATTTAACTCAGATGACTATTATATCTACTACTGTGGGCAAGAATCCCTTAGAAGAAATGGAATAGCCATCATGGTCAAAGAAAGAGTCCAAAATGTAACACGTGGGTCCAATCTGAAAAATATCAGAATGATCTCTGTTCATTTCCAAGGCAAACTGTTCAGTTTATGCCCCAATCAGTAATACTGAAGAAGCTGAATGGTTCTATGAAGACTTATAAGACCTTCTAGAACTAACACCCAAAAAAGATGTCCTTTTCATTATAGGGGACTGGAAAGTAAAAGTAGGAAGTCAAGAGATATCTGGAGGAACAGGCAAATTTGTCCTTGGAGTACAAAACAAAGCAGGTCAAAGGCTAACAGAGTTTTGCCAAGAGAATGCATTTGTCATAGCAAACGCTGCCTTCCAACAACACAAGAGAAGACTCTACACATGCACATCACCAGACGGTCAATACTGAAGTCAAATTGATTGTATTTTTGCAGCAAAAGATGGAGAAGCTCTATACAGTCAGCAAAAACAAGACCTGGAGCTGACTGTGGCTCAGATCATGAACTCCTTATTGCCAAATTCAGACTTAAATTGGAGAAAGTAGGGAAAACCACTAGACCATTGAGGTATGACCTAAGTCAAATCCCTTACAATTATATAGTGGCAAGATTCCATATTGGTGGTTGTGTGAACAAATTTTACTGAGAAAGTTTCCTAAGTGAAGAGAGAATTGGATGAGACCTCTCACAACATGAGAATTTATTGAAAGAAATTGAGAAAGGAGATAGGGAAAGTGTAGTTCTATAATTTAGATAAAAAATGGTGAGAGCTTGAACTCACAAGAGCAATTGGAATGAAGTGGGAAAGGATAAACCTCACAAAGTAAATTAATCTCCATAACTAATATATTTTGAGTATTTTTCAAGTGCTGTGCACTGTTGAGTATTTTACACTTATCAGTTCAGTTGCTCAGTTGTGTCCGACTCTTTGCGACCCCATGAATTGCAGCACGTCAGGCCTCCCTGTCCACCACCAACTCCCGGAGTTCACTCAGACTCATGTGGATCGAATCAGTGATGCCATCCAGCCATCCCATCCTCTGTCGTCCCCTTCTCCTCCTGCCCCCAACCCCTCCCAGCATCAGGGTCTTTTCCAATGAGTCCACTCTTACCATGAGGTGGCCAAAGTACTGGAGTTTCAGCTTTAGCATCATTCCTTCCAAAGAAATCCCAGGGCTGATCTCCTTCAGAATGGACTGGTTGGATCTCCTTGCAGTCCAACGACTCTCAAGAGTCTTCTCCAACACCACAGTTCAAAAGCATAAATTCTTCGGTGCTCAGCTTTCTTCACAGTCCAACTCTTACATCCATACATGACCACTGGAAAAACCATAGCCTTGACTAGACAGACCTTTGTTGGCAAAGTAATGTCTCTGCTTTTCAATATGCTATCTAGGTTAGGGGGTTCTAAATAAGTTAACACTTGGAAATGCTTAGCACAAGGTCTGGCACATGATAAGTGCTAGATAAATGTTGATTAAGTACCTATTGCGGTATGTAGAGATTTTTGTGTGTGTGTGTGTCCTGTTTTACTTATCATTCTTAACATATTTCATCTATTTAGAAGAGTTTAGTCAGTTTATGTTGTTTGGGTTCATTTGGGGATAGGATAAAGGAACAGACGAGGGAAAACCATCTATATTTGTGTCATTGCTTTTCTTTACCATCAGATCAGACCAGATCAGATCAGTCGCTCAGTCGTGTCTGACTTTTTGCGACCCCATGAATCACAGCACGCCCTTTCAATTTATACAACTATTGTCACAATATGTATAAATTCGACCATCTAATCCCAGATGAAGACATTGAAGCTCAGAGAGGTTAAGTGATTCACTCAGTATCACAACTAGTATACAGCAAGAAAGTGGCCGAGATAAAATTTAAACCCTCGAAGCTTGGCTTTAGAATCCATATTTTAGTACTTCTAGAGAGACAAAATATGTTAATGATGTGGAATCAACATTATTTGCAGGTTAAAAAGGTAAATACATGAGGCGGAAAGATAAATTTAAGATGATTCCTGAGTTTCTGACTTGGGTTGGAGATTAGAGAGTAGAAAATTTATTTCATTGAGAACAGATTGACTATCAAATGCACATATCAATTGTTATAAATAAATACCTCCCTCATAACATTGTGTGGTAATCAGTAAGGCTGATATTAAGTATTCTATCATCTTCTATGCATATGTTTAAGATGAAATTCACTACTCTTTTGAAGAGAAATATGGTCATGTGACTTCGTTCAGCCAATAAAATGGAATCAAAATAACATGTGTCATTTCCAGATATACATTTTAGGAATCTGGTGTGATTGATCACACTTTTTTTTTCCCCATGTGAACCCATGTTATCCAAAGTGTTTTGTAAAACACTAGGTTTTTTAGATTAGTGCTATTTAAAGGATGGTATAGAGTTAAGTTTCAAGTCAACATGTGATGGACATGTAAATTGAGGAAGAAATAATTCTTTCATTTTTTTAAAGCCATTGAGACTTTGAAGTTATTGAATATTGCACCATAATAGCTTATCCTGACTACCATAAGTAGTATGGTATTTATTCATTAATTTATTCAGAATTAATAAATTAATATGTATAATATTTTAGACCAAAGGTAGAGCCTTTAAGTATGTCCTTTACAACAATTGCTACCATTTATTCAGTGCCAGGCACTTATATACATTATTTCTAACCTTCAGAACAACCTTGCATGGTATAAAAACTCCATTTCATAAAAGAGAAAAACAATGCTTGGAATGGTTAGTGTTTTTTCTAACATCATCCTGCTAGGAAGCTGTAGAATTAGAATTCAAACTTGGTGTATTTCTTCTCATTTTTATCATTTTTTTTTTCTGGTCTTTGTAAGTTTATTGCATTTTTATTAGTTACATCATTTTGGGATTTTTTTTTTTTTTTACAACATTTGCTTGTGAACTTTGAATTTATTCCCTACAACAAAACTTCTATTTTCTTAAGTTTCTTGCAAGATAAACAGAAATAAACTGACTTAAAGGCACAGTAGCTGGGCATTCAAGTCCCTGCTTGTTCCCCACACAAAAGCTCATGGACTAAGATACTTTTACATTTTTCTTGGCTGAAATAACTGAGAGCAGTTAAGACTTATATGCCTATAAAAGGAAAATGAATAGTTTCAAAATTGGGGTGGGATGTGTCAGATTAGAATGAATTAGGGTAGACTGGGGTTCCCCTTGTGGCTCAGGTGGTAAAGAACCTGTTTGCAATGCAGGAGATCACAGTTCCATCCCTGGATTGGGAGGATCCCCTAAAGAAGGGAATGGCCACCCGCTTCAGTATTCTTACCTGGAGAATTCCATGGATAGAGGCACCTGGCAGATAAAAGTTCAGAGGGACACAAAGAGTCAGACATGACAGAACGACTAACACATCAAACTACTGATTCTGTCTCTCCTTCTTTAACGTCTTTATTGAGATACAACTCACATGTCTTTTAATTCAATCATTTAAAATGCACAATTCAGTGGGGTGGGGTAGGGGGGGGAGTACACATGTGGCACCAACATGAAGTTAGCAGGTACTGTGATTTGTCAATACATTTTTTCTTTTTTTTTTTTAAGCAGGGAAGTCTGAGGTAGAGACCTAGAAGTTACAATTCCAAAGGCCGTTACTGTGTGTGGCCCCTCAGTGAGTGGATAGTCAGGATGACAGGTATTCTAGAGGCATTCTAGAGCACATAGCAATCGCTTATTTAGGATTCTTGAGGCTGTATCTGGATATCTTAAGTTAAATTGACTTATATAGCAAGAAAATGAATTGCCCATGGAACAAGAACTGAAAGGCAGTTTTCTAGATTTTTCTTTCTTTCTTTCTTTCTTTCTTTTTTTTTTTTGGTAATAATTTAACACTCTCATCTCCTTTGTGCTTCATCATCCTCATTTGTGTTTCTGCCCTCAGAGTGATTTTATCATGGTTACAAAGTACTGTAGTCGTTAGAGGTAACATTAAAATATATAGAAAACCATTCAAGTCTATCTGTGACCTTTCATTCATGCATGCTCAGTCACTCAATGTTGTCCAACTTTTTGCAACCTTGTGGACTGTACCCTGCCAGATTCCTCTGTCCATGGAATGCTCCAGGAAAGAATACTGGAGTGGTTGCCATTCCCTTCTCCAGGGGATCTTCCTGATCCAGGGATGAAACTTTTATTTGCTGTGTCTCCTGAATTGGCAAGTATATTCTTTACCACTGAAGCTCATGGGAAGCCATCTGTAACCTTAGATATGTTATAAAATCTCACTGAATAGGAACAGGACACATGGCCACCCTTTACATTAACTGGGGAATTGTTTCACTCTGATTGGTTCAGTTCATTCAGCATTTACCTCTGTGTTGGAGATGGAGTAAGTATCTCTTGAGAAATGAAGGGGAGAGGTGATTATTTGAACAAAGTTAAAAGACTGTTAGCCAGTATAAAAATGGGAATAAATATTGGGCAATCAACAGATGTTTTTGCTATTGTCAAAAGTAGACAAGAAGCAAAAAAAAAAAAAAAAAAAAAAAAGTCAGCAAGAAGGCAAGAGAAGTAAAAAGAAAATGGTAAATGATGAGTATAATAGTCCATTGGAGATTACTCTCAAATAAGAGCCAGAAGAAAGAATCATTTTAACTTACATTGAAAAAAGAAGTTTAGTCTCCCCCTATTTTCCTGTTTTCTCTTTTCCCTCTTGAAAACCTATGGGAAGATAAGATATTGAGAGGAAACATGGTTTATAGGAGGAATGAGAGATATCAAACCAAAGAAAAAGTAAGGAATATTCTTTAAGTTTCACTATGAAGAAAGAAGTAAGGTGGTAACTAGAAAAGTTCTCAGTCTTTCTCAGTTTTCTGATAACAAAAGTAATACATACACCTTTAAAATTCAAAGATTCCTAAAATATATGTTGTACAAAGTGATATTCTCCCAAACTACAACACAAAAATATAACTATTGAGCTATATAAATTCCTCTTATTGTGATTATGTGTATGCTTATTCATATAAATATAACCACAATCTTTGGCAACCAACTTATTTCTTATTAATATATGTTGATATCATTTTAAATTGGTACAGATGGATTCCTCTAGCTCACTTTGATAAATGAATTATGTACTTTCATTTGCTATAGCATTCATTATAAATAAAATTTTAGCTTTTACCATTTATAATATATTCAATGAAATAATTGTGTACTTATGACTAGGGCAAGTTTTCTGGAAATTAGTTTCTAGATGTAGAATTATTATTCAGAAATAACTTTTACCATTTTTAAATATACAGTCAAATATTTCTTGCTGAATATGTGTTAGGTAGTTAGAATAGGAAAAAGGAATCCAGAATGGCTGTGGCTAAAAGACAAGGAAAGGAAAAGCCCTCAAAAATAGAACAAAGGAAGGTCCAAACACCAGAGTGAGGACCTCAGGTAAAATAAAAAGCACTCCTGGCTAACCCAATTTGCATAAGGCAGGGCCAAGGGAGGAGAAAAAAAAAAAAAAAAAAACATAAAAAGAGGACCCAAAATTGGGCTGGGGGACTCTCTTCTCTTTGTGTCTTTTGGGTCAGCCTTCCCTCACACCTCGAGGATTCATTTTTCTTTGCTTTCTAAATAAAACTGAGCTGTAACAGGGAGCTGCAACACTAGTCCATCCAAGGACTGTAACACTGGTCAGTCTGTTGTTTCAAATTTTTGTTGCAATGAGACAGAACTAAGGAAATTACAAATTTCCCCTACATCTATGGTGCTGTTTCTTGGATTTAATCTGCCTGAAACAACCTCAGTGTGGCCCCCACAAGGAGGAAACCAAGCACAGCAGGAGCCCAAATCGGCGAAAGCTCCTGTGGTGGAAGCTGAACATGAAAAAAACCCAGCACAGGGGAAGTGACAAGAAGCACAGCATGCTGGAAACTGAAACAGTGAAAAACAAACTCAGCAGAAAACTCACACAGCTCAGTCTCAGATTTCAGAAGACCTTCAGTTAAGGTAGGAGGGTATCATTCCTATGCCTGGAAGGACGTAAGCCTAACAAAATTTTAATTTCTTTACAATCTCTTATTTCTTGTTTCCTCAAACCTCTCGAGAACAGGCTAGTGGCAGTAGGTGCAATTGAGGGACTCTGGAGAGGCTACTCCCCAGTGTGTCCTGAAGACCTTACTATCCTCTGCTCTAGTAGCTGTTACCCAAGCAGATGGGTGTTCTTCTGTCCTTAATCTTCTTTGTGCTAAGAATCAGGTCAATGAAAACTGTGAGCACAAGTCAGGTATTTAGCAGATTTTCTGGCAGGTTATGAAGGGGATTCCTTGGCACATTTTTCCACTGCCTTTTCCTTCTGTCCTTCAGCTCCTCTCTCCTGGGACTTGAGCCTGGCCAAAACCCATGGTGTGTGGCTTCAGGAATTAATGCAGCTCAGGCTCTGATGTCTGATTGCAAAAATTCAGTGAGAGACACAGAGATAGGTAAGAAGAGGATTTGTTCGGATTCAGAGAGAAGCACACTCCACAGGGTGTGGGCCATCACAGAGGGCAAGTGCAGTGGCCATGGAAGGTAGTGTGGCTAGTTTTCTCCAGTTGGGTGAGTTCATATGCTAATGAGTGGGAGGATCATCCCAACCATTGGGGAACCACCCACTCCTCTGTCTTTTGACAGTGACTTGGAGCTGTCCTGCCACCTCTGGGTATGTCATTAAGCTTGCAGATTGGGGATCAAGGTTTAGTTGAATTTGACTTGTCATCTTGGACCCATGATTTGACTTTAATCAGTTTATGCTATGCCCTTGGGCTATGTCATTCTTTCAAAAGTTGTGCCCTGCCCCCTTCCCTCCTTTTTCATGCTCTTTCCTGAGCCCCATCCAGACCCACAATGTTGCCTCTACAATATTCTGGAGGACAACCAGAAAATAGCTGGCCCATGGGAGGGAAACACTGTATAATATTCAATCTCTCTAGATATTCAGGCCTTCATCTTCCATGTTTCCTACAACACGTGCAACAACAGCATCTCTCAGTGGACCCACTAGGGTGGGTGACAAGCACACAATGCCTGCTAGAAGTTCATCTGTTGATGGCATCCCTTCAAAGGCAATTGAGCTTCTGGGGATAATGTTTGCCACTTTGGGAGTTAGCCCTGCAGGCCGTTAGGACCCAAACTTTTACCACCCTTCTCCTAAAGTTAGAAACACGCCCCTGGATCAAATCTCCACTCCACTTTATGGAATACCTGGTCTGTTGCCTCATATCAATTTGTTCTGAAGCAACTTACTAACTACTAAAACCAGGACCCTGCCCCCTTGTAGTCAACATTAATCCACCCCACTTATTAAGATACTCTTAATGTCCCTAACAGAGCCAGATAACCCACTCCTTTGTCATCACTTCTGTTCTTACCTCAAGTGGGACTATGACAATGAAATGTTTACCACTGGAGACACCCTAACCTGCTCTTATGCAGGAAATCTAGGAAATCACTAGATTTCCACAATGGGAGGAAATCAGTGACTTACATTCCCTTAGAGCAGTAAGAGGCTTATGGCTTATGGCTGTTCACCAGGTTCCCAGTCTCAGGGCACAGACTTGGATGGCTTTACATCATGATATCTCTTCCCATCTGTGGTGAACAAACTGGCAATGAGGTAAAATTACAACCCCTTAATTCTACTCAGCACTGATTATGCTGGAGACCTTGGGGATGCCCAACTTCAGTCTGAGGGTCCCAGGAGGTCATCCTGCCTCCATCTGCCTAGGGATCTTGTCCTCGAAAGGTTGTCATGTCTCAACCTGCTTGGGCATTCGCCAGTCCAAGGATCCCAGGAGGGCAATATGCCTCGACCTTCCCAGGGATCCAGTTCTTGGGAGGCCGACATGCCTTGACCTGCCCATGGATTCGCTCTCCAGGAGGCTGTCATGCCTCAGCTTGCCTGGGGATCTGCACCCTGACCCAGAGACGCCAGGCTCTCAGGTTGCAATAGTACTGGGTAGGATACATTTCAGAAAGACTCACCCCTAAGGAAGTCCACCCATGGAAATTGAAGAAGGCCTATTAGATTTTTCTTTTTTCTTTTCTTCCCTGTCATCACTGTCTTTCATATGGGAAATAACCCATCCGCTTCCTGGCAGATGTCCTTGAGATGTATCCTTGATAACTGGAAGCTGTTTGATCCTCTAATTCTAAGGAGAAGTCGCTTAAAATTCTTTTGTGCCACTGTGCGATATCCTCTGGGGGACAAGGAACAGTGGCCTCAGGATGGGAGTTTAAATCACAATATCATCCTGCAGCTATACTTATTCTGCAAAAGAGAAGGGAAATGGACAGAGATCCCCTATGTCCAAATTTTCTTCTGACTAAGATGTATGAAGGAACTCTGTCTTAAGTATGGGGTTGCTGCATGCCCTAAAAGTGAGCCTACTAGACAAATGGTGTTAGGCACAGACAACCAAGAGAAGGAACCCTCCTTTGAAGGCTTACCTCCCACAGCTCCTGAGTTGCCTGGTGCTCCTTCCTTGTATCCAAACGTGCCCCCATATCTGGGAACACCCCTATCACAAAAACCAACTTGAATATGTCCCTTAGTTGAAACTGGAGGAGAATTCACACCAATCCGGGTCCATAAGCCCTTCTCCCTCTTAGAAGACAGATCAAACAAGACCTGGGGAGGTATAAAGATAACCCAGACAAATATCTAGATACATTCCAACACATTACCTTGGCCTTTGACTTGACGTGGAAGGACACAATGGCCATATTTAGCCAAAATTTATCTGACCCTGAGCATACTAGGGTCTTAAAGGAAGCCCGAATGTATGCTACAGGGCTTCACATGTCAAGTGATAAAAACCCAGTAGGGGAAACTGCAGTCTCCTCCTCAGATCTTAATTGGAATTATAATGACCATGAGAACATCTAGGAAAGGGATCATTTTCTGATCTGTATGAAGGCAAGACTGAAAGTAACCCAGCAAAAAGTAATCAGCTATTCCTGGGTCCCAGCAATAACTCATGAGCCCAATGAGAACCCCATTGCCTTTCTGGAAACCCTCCAAAAGTTTACCAATTTGGACTTAGACTCTTACGATGTGCAGGTGATTTTATTTTATTTATTTTTTTTGAGGGTATTAAATATTTTGTGCAGGTGATTTTAAAGGACAATTCCTGTCCCAATGTGCATCCGACATCAAGATAAAGTTACAACAGCTGCAGCAGTGGGACCCTACTGCCTCTTTAGATGAGATGGTCCAGATAGCCACCAATACCTTTTATAACAGAAAACAGAAGAGGGAAGCCAAGGCCCAGGAAAGGGAGAAAAGGAAAGAGACAAGGCATGCCCAGATGCTGGCCACCCTCAAGGTAAGTCCTATGGAAAACCCAGAGTCCTTGAAGGATAAGGCATATGGGAAATGCCTAATCTGTAGACAGGCAGGGCATTGGGCCAAAGAGTGTCCAAACTGTGACAAGTCTCCTAAAACAGCTTGCTACAAGGGCTGCACTCTTCCCTGGGGACTCAAGAGCCTCAAGGTCAAGCACCAAGCTTTCCATCATGATGGTTCAACAGGACTGAAGTGGCCCAGTCCACCTATCACAGATAATCATCATGGGGCTGGAGCCAACAGTGCAACTGGATGAGGCCGGTAAGTTCGAAAATTTACTGGTTGACACAGGAGCTACCTACTCTGTCCTAACCTCCTGCTCCGGAGCCTTGTCCTCCCAAACCTGTACCATTTTGTGTGCTACAGGAAAAATAATTATTAAAAGATTCACCTGCGCACTTCTTTGTTGCTGGATTGGACAAATATTTTCCTACCAGTTTTTGGTGGTCGCTGAGGGTCCTACTCCCTTATTGAGAAGAGATATACTCGCTAAACTGGGGACCACCCTTGTGGTGGGAAGCTTTTCAGCCCCCAGAGTTCTACAGCTTCTGGTTACTACTGAAGAACCCATTACATCCTCTCCAAAGAGAGGAACCAAAAACTATGAGAGGGCAAAATTAACCCCCAAGTGTGGGACCAAGGGTCTCTTGGATGAGCCCACTAAGCTGAACTGGTCATCATTGCCCTCTGAGATCCCACGTGGTTTCCTAGGCGGAAACAATACCCCCTCAAAAGAGAAGCTCAGGAAGGACTACAGCCTCTAATAAATAACTTCCTTGCCTGTGGGCTATTGGTCCCCACCAATTCGCCATGTAATAAATACCCTGATACTCCTTGTAAAGAAAAGGACTGTACCCAGTGAATGGTTCAAGATCTTCAGATCATAAATGAAGCTGCAGTCCCCCTCCATCCCACAGTACCCAATCGCTATGTGATCTTGGAGGAAATCCCACCCAGTGACAAGTGGTTTACAGTCTTGAACCTCAAAGATGCATTATTTTTCATACTACTGGCTAATGAATCCCAATACAATTTTTCCTTCTAGTGGGAAGCTCCAGGAGAAAAACACCAACAGATGACTTGGACATTATTACATTAGGGGTTCAGAGATAGCCCTCACCTGTTTGGGCAGACTCTTAGAAAGGATCTCCCAGATGTGGACCTGGGACCTAATGGGAAAATATTGCAATATATAGATGACCTACTAATCTGCTCTCCAGATGAGCAAAATGCCCAACAACATGCAATTCAGGTTCTAAACTTTTTGGCAGAGAGGTGATATAAAGGCTCCTGTGCTAAGGACCTATGGTCAAGACAAAGGTCACTTACCTGGGATTTCAGATTACCCATGGGTCCAGGAGGCTGTCCTCTGATCGAGTACAAGGAATCTTTCATTTGCCCTTCCCCACGACTCAAAAACAATTGCGAATTTGCCTGGGGCTAATTGGGTATTGTAGAATTTGGATACCCAGTTATGGTCTAATTGTCCAGCCCTTATATGAAAACTTGAAGGGACAGGATGATTCAATCCCACTTAAGTGGGGAACTCCTCAAAAAAAGGCAGCGGCTACAATAAAACAAGCCTTAACTCACTTGATGTCCACGAAAGAGAAGGAAAAACCTTGGGAGTGTTAACTCAAAGGTTGGGACCTGAGCCCAGCCTATAGCTTACTTATCCAAGAGCCTCAACCCCAGTGGACAGGCTCAATCTTCCCTGCCTTCAAAATCTTGCAGCTATTGCAATCCTGATAGCAGATTCTTTAAAACTCTCTTTTGGGGGCAATCTAACGATTTTTACAAGCCACTGAAATGGCAACCCACTCCAGCATTCTTGCCTGGAAAATCCCATGGATGGAGGAGCCTAGCCGACTACAGTCCATAGGTCACAAAAAGTCGGACATGACTGAATGATTTCATTTTCACTTTCAAGTGAAACAACTCCTAAATGGGAGAGGCCATTTATGGATGTCTGATCAATCCATATCCTCAGATATCAAGTAGTGCTGATGGAAAATCCAGGCCTGACTATATCCCCTTGTGAGGTTCTTAATTGAGTCAACCTACTCTCTACTCCTGAGGGCTCTCTGCCCTTTCACTCTTGCCTAGAAACCTTGGACCACTGGACAAAATCCCAAGAGGGATTGTCAGAAGATCCTCTGAACAATCCTGAGGAAATCTGGTACACCGATGAAAGCAGCTTTGTCTTGAATGGAAAAAGAAGAGCCAGGTATGCAGAAGTCCCCAAATTTGAGACTATAGAGGCTAAACCTTTGCCATCAGGTACTTCAGCCCGATTAGCTGAGCTCATAGCCCTGACTCAAGCTTTAGAGCTGGGAAAAGGAAAAAGAGTAGCCATTTACACTGAGTCCAAGTATGCCTTTCTGGTACTATATGCACATGCTGTGATTTGGATAGAAAGAGGCCACTTGACCACTCCAGTGTCCCCAATCAATTATGGTGACCAAATTCTTAGGCTCTTGGAGGCAGTCCATCTGTCCACTAAGTTTTCACTCTCCCACTGAAATGGACACCAAAAAGGGAGCATGGAAGTGGCAGGAGGGAACCAAGCAGGTGATCAGGCAGCTAAGAGGGTAGCATTATAGAACAATGACCTAATAGGGGTTGCATCTTAGGTCCATAGACTAATTTGTCAGAAATTTCTTCATATACTGAAGATGAGACTCTTAAAGCTAAGAGTGAGGGCTTTCAAGAAGATCATATGGGGTGGTTCTAAAAGGAGGGACTCCTTTTTCTGCCTGGGAACCTCCAATGGAAGTTGGTTAACTCCTTACATGCCACCACTCATTTAGGGGAAAAGCCCTCCAAAGATTACTAGAAAGATCCTTCAGAGGAACAGACCTCCAAATGACTATAAAGCAAGTGGTCTCTTGTCCCACTTGCCAATTAAACAACCCCCAAGGAGCTCAAAGGCCCCAGCTGACCCAGCCTGTCCAAAGACGTGGGACCTACCCAGGAGAGGAGACTCCATTGTGACTGGGGACCTCAGTCTTCAGGAAAAGTAGAAAGAGTCAACCAATTCTTAAAAACAGGGATTAAAAAATAACCGAGGAGACCTCCCTGGGATGGAAGGAGGCTTTACCAATAGCTCTCCTCCACACCTGTATTGCCTCTAAGGAACAGGTTGGTTTTAGTCCTTATGAGATTCTATATAGGAGACCTTTTGTTTATGTCAATGACCTCTTCTTAGATCCAGAGGCTCAGATCTTCTGGTCTTATACCATGGCCATTGGGCAATTCCAACAGGATATACACTTGTGGGGTTGTCAACCAGGACACAAAGGATTCTAAAGGGTCACTACTATATATATATGCTCCAGGGACTCAAGTCCTAATTAAAGTCTGGAAAGATGGGTCCTCAAAGGCTCAACTCCAGCCCACATGGAAAGGCCCCTACCCTGTAATATTTTCTACCCCCACAGCAGTCAAAGTACCAGGACATGACTCATGGATTCACTTCTCAAGAGTCAAGCCATGAAAGAAAACAGAAGAGAATACTCAATACACCTGTGAGCCCCTGGGAGATCTCAGATGCCTATTCAGGAATACAAATGAGTGCCATTCTAAGCAATGCCCCCAAAATTAATTTTCTGGGGATAAGAATTCTCATGATAGCTCTAAAGAACCAACATAGCTTGGTAGAGGTTTTACTCCAAAACAGACAGTAGATAGATCTCCTGATCCCTGAACAAGGAGGGACTTGAGTCATCTTGAATGAGGTATGTTGTTTCTAGGAAAATACCTCCAGCTAAGTTAAAGAAAGCCTCACAGTCCTCAAGAAAAACGTTCAGACCCTACCAGATCTCAAAGAATGAGCTGGGGAGTTCTTGGGGTGGCTACAATCTGTCTTTGGGGATCCGGCTGCCGACGGGAAATTTGGAGTTGGCTAATGCCCCTATTGGAGAAGGAAATGACAACCCACTCCAGTATTCTTGCCTGGAAAATCCCATGGATGGGGACGCCCGGTAGGCTACAGTCCATGGGGTCACAAAGAGTCAGACACAACTGAGTGACTTCACTTTCACTTTTAATGCCCCTATACTAGTCTGTGTCATCACCATATTGATGCTGCTTGTGATTTCTCCTAGTATTATCAATTGTCTAGCCCATTTTTCTCTGCCCAGGTTAACAAGCTGCAACACACAGTGCCAGTTCAACAAGGATATATAAAACTACAACCGGCCACAGAAAATATTACTCACCCTTAGATGGACACTGCTATAAGGACTTTGAGGCCTGAGACTAGCAAGAGGGGAGGCCCAATGCCCCTCACTGTCCCAGTTCAGCAGGAAGTAGCCAGAGAGACCTCAACGCCCCTATTCCCAAAGAATTGGGCCTCCTATCTCTTGAGGGGGGAAATGTTAAGTAGTTAGAATAGGAAAAAGGAGTCCAGAATGGCGGTGGCTAAAAGACAAGGAAGGGAAATGTCTGAAAAAAAAATAGAACAAAGGAAGGTCCAAGGACCAGAGTGAGGACCTCAGGTAAACAAACAGCAGTCCTGGCTAGTCCAATTTACATAGGGCAAGCCCAGGGGGAGGAGAAAAAACATATAAAAGGAGGAGCCAAAATTGGGCTGGAGGACTCTCTTCTCTTCACATCTTTTGGGTCAGCATTCCGTCATGCCTTGAGGGTATTTTTCCTTTGCTTTCTAAATAAAACTGAGATGCAACATGGGGCTGTAACACTAGTCCTTCTGAGAGCTATAACGCTGGTCTGTCCATCATTTCAAATTTTTGTTGCGACAAAAAAGAACCAAGGAAATTACAAACTCCCCAGACATCTGGATATGACTTGAACATCTTTCAGTGTAAAGAAGTGATTCCTACTTTGTTCCTGTATTAAATCATTCCTAATATCACCAGAAAGGATGTCTCTCTTACATGAAACCTATATTTCATAATAATACATTCTTGACTCAGCACTATAAGAAAACTTGGTTGAATAGGCCTAGTTCATCATTTTTGTCCCCTTCAACAATTATCATACTAAAGACAATATAAACATTCATTGAATAGACTTCAATAAGTTAATGAGTAAAAATTAATGGAAACAAAATTATAGTGAAAAAAGACAAATTTGGGAGAAAGAGTAAATAGTATAGCTTTATCCTAATTTGATCAAAGATGTTAAAAATCATTCAATGTGTAATTCTATAGGTATAATATTTAAAAGTTTACATTTAAAATTTTATTGAAAGTGCTAAATCTGCCACAAAACTCATGTTGTAAAAATACCAAAAATGTCCTAGTTTATTTAGGAAGCAGCACTGATTTTTTATTCTAATATAGTTAAATATGGCTTAAATAAATTAAGCCATAATTAGACACAAAAATGACCTTTTACATAAAATGTATATGGATGTTAAGCACTTGAAATATGAAGTATGTGTTAAAAATTGCTTCCAGAAAATATGTTCCACTTAAAGCTGACATTCTCCCTTGATTTCTGTGACTATGGGTTTGATTACAACATGTCTTGATGAAGCTAATGAGAGGTTTAATAAAATCAACTCAGCTGAAATATGCAATCCAGAAAAATGATGTTTGTTTTCTATTCTTGACCAGGTTGACCAATGTCTGCTTCTTTCAGACTAGGATGAGATCAGTGTAGACTATTCAAAAAGCTTCACAATGAAGCTTTTTGTTTTATGCTAATAAATATACATCTTATAGATAAAGAGGAATTTATAAAAGAGGAACTTTTTATCATTTCATAAACATTTAATTGTCACAGTGAAATCAAAGTCAGCTTTGTTCAATTCCCTTAGAGAAACCTTGTCATTGAGCCAAAGGTCCAGTTGAGACAGCAAAGCGCAGTTGCCTCTTCATTCAATTACACCATTTAAACAAATGTATATAAACAAAACTGATAATGCAGTTATCCAGAAAGCATATAGAATATACAGGCACTCTTTATATTTCACATGTTTTTGCATATTACTTTGATTAAATTAACAAGAGTAGAGACAAAAGGAAAATGTGTATGTACACAGCTCAATCTAATACAACTTTAAATTGTTTGACTGTTCAATCTAGTCTATTTGCATCCACCTGTACCTCTTCAAGAGATGGAAAGAGTGAACTTCGACATTCTAGGAATCAGCGAACTAAAATGGACTGGAATGGGTGAATTTAACTCAGATGACCATTATATCTACTACTGTGGGCAGGAATCTCTCAGAAGAAATGGAGTAGCCATCACTGTCAACAAGAGAGTTTGAAATACAATACTTGGATGCAATCTCAAAAACTACAGAATGATCTCTGTTCGTTTCCAAGGCAAACCATTCAATATCACAGTAATCCAAGTCTATGCCCCAACCAGTAATGCTGAAGAAGATGAAGTTGAACGGTTCTATGAAGACCTACAAG
This sequence comes from Bubalus kerabau, assembly GCF_029407905.1. Classification (NCBI taxonomy): domain Eukaryota; kingdom Metazoa; phylum Chordata; class Mammalia; order Artiodactyla; family Bovidae; genus Bubalus; species Bubalus kerabau. The sequence continues at coordinate 1,118,488 of NC_073635.1, read as the reverse complement.
ACCTTTTAGAACTAACACACAAAAAAGATGTTCATTTCATTTTAGGGGACTGGAATGCAAAAGTAGGAAGTCAAGAAACACCTGGAGTAATAAGCAAATTTGGCCTTGGAATACGGAATGAAGCAGGACAAAGACTAATAGAGTTTTGCCAAGAAAATGCACTGGTCATAGCAAACACCCTCTTCCAACAACACAAGAGAAGACTCTACACATGGACATCACCAGATGGTCAACACTGAAATCAGATTGATTATATTATTTGCAGCCAAAGATGGAGAAGCTCTATACAGTCAACAAAAACAAAACCAGGAGCTGACTGTGGCTAAGATCATGAACTCTTTATTGACAAATTCAGACTTAAATTGAAGAAAGTAGGGAAAACCACTAGACCACTCAAGTATGACCTAAATCAAATCCCTTATGATTATACAGTGGAAGTGAGAAATAGATTTAAGGGACTAGATCTGATAGATAGAGTGCCTGATGAACTATGGACTGAGGCTCGTGACATTGTATGGGAGATAGGGATCAAGACCATCCCCATGGAAAAGTAATGCAAAAAAGCAAAATGGCTGTTTGGGGAGGCCTTACAAATAGCTGTGAAAAGAAGAGAAGAGAAAAACAAAGGAGAAAAGGAAAGATATAAACATCTGAATGCAGAGTTCCAAAGAATAGCAAAAAGAGATAAGAAAGCCTTCCTCAGCAGTCAATGCAAAGAAATAGAGGAAAACAACAGAATGGGAAAGACTAGAGATCTCTTCAAGAATATTAGAGATACCAAGGGAACATCTCATGCAAAGATGGGCTCGATAAGGGACAGAAATGGAATGGACCTAACAGAAGCAGAAGATATTAAGAGGAGATGGCAAGAATACACAGAAGAACTGTACAAAAAAGATCTTCATGACCCAGATAATCACGATGGTGTGATCACTCACCTAGAGCCAGACATCCTGGAATGTGAAGTTAAGTGGGCCTTAGAAAGCATCACTATGAACAAAGCTAGTGGAGATGATGGAATTCCAGTTGAGCTATTTCAAATCCTGAAAGATGATGCTGTGAAAGTGCTGCGCACAATATGCCAGCAAAGTTGGAAAACTCAGCAGTGGCCACAGGACTGGAAAAGGGCAGTTTTCATTCCAATCCCAAAGAAAGACAATGCCAAAGAATGCTCGAACTACCACACAATTGCACTCATCTCACACGCTAGTAAAGTAATGCTCAAAATTCTCCAAGCCAGGCTTCAGCAATATGTGAACCATGAACTTCCAGTTGTTCAAGCTGATTTTAGAAAAGGCAGAGGAACGAGAGACCAAATTGCCAACATATGCTGGATCATCGAAAAAGCCAGAGAGTTCCAGAAAAACATCTATTTCTGCTTTATTGACTATGCCAAAGCCTTTGACTATGTGGATCACAATAAAATGTAGAAAATTCTGAAAGAGATGGGAATACCAGACCACCTGACCTGCCTTTTGAGAAATTTACATTCAGGTCAGGAAGCAAGAGTTAGAACTGGACGTGGAACAACAGACTGGTTCCAAATAGGAAAAGGAGTATATCGAGGCTGTATATTGTCACCCTGCATATATAACTTACATACAGAGTACATCATGATAAATGCTGGGCTGGAAGAAGCACAAGCTGGAATCAAGATTTCTGGGAGAAATGTCAATAACCTCAGATATGCAGATGACACCACCCTTATGGCAGAAAGTAAAGAGGAACTAAAAAGCCTCTTGACGAAGGTTAAAAGGGAGAGTGAAGAAGTTGGCTTAAAGTTCAACATTCAGAAAACGAAGATCATGGCATCTGGTCCCATCACTTCATGGGAAATAGATGGGGAAACAGTGTCAGTTTTTATTTTGGGGGGCTCCAAAATCACTGCAGATGGTGAATGCAGCCATTAAATTAAAAGACGCTTACTCCTTGGAAGAAAAGTTATGACCAACCTAGATAGCATATTGAAAAGCAGAGACATTACTTTGTCAACAAAGGTCCGTCTAGTCAAGGCTATGGTTTTTCCAGTGGTCATGTATGCATGTGAGAGTTGGACTGTGAAGAAAGCTGAGCACCAAAGAATTGATGCTTTTGAACTGTGGTGTTGGAGAAGACACTTGAGAGTCCCTTGGACTGCAAGGAGATCCAACCAGTCCATTCTGATGGAGATCTGCCTTGGGATTTCTTAGGAGGGTATGATGCTGAAGCTGAAACTCCAGTGCTTTGGCCACCTCATGCGAAGAGTTGACTCACTGGAAAAGACTCTGATGCTGGGAGGTATTGGGGGCAAGAGGAGAAGTGGATGACAGAGGATGAGATGGCTGGATGGCATCACTGACTCGATGGACGTAAGTCTGAGTGAACTCCGGGAGTTGGTGATGGACAGGGAGGCCTGGCGTTCTTCGATTCATGGGGTCACAAAGAGTCGGACAAGACTGACCGACTGAACTGATCTGAAGTGAACTGTATCTTCTTCTTATGTATATGTTGCTTTTTATTCTTGTCCAAGCCAGCCTTTATTATTTGGATTTCTCTAATGCTCTTTCTTTCTTTCTTTTTCTTTCCTGTTTTTTAATTATTAAAATTAAAGCCACTAATCTGCAATTAATATGATCATTTATCCTTGTACAATCCATTCACTGTAGCTAGGCTATGACAAGCTTGCTTTGAACTACACAGTCATTTCTGTAAATTGATCTACAGAGCAAAAGATTGTTCTACAAAGAAACATTCAAATACTATTGTTGAAAAGGGGGAAGTTAATATTATGTCAAAACTACAAGTGCCAACATCATAATCTGAGAAATACTGTAATATTTATTTCCCAGGCTTATAAATTTTATTCTTTTCTGAAATTCTTACATTAAAAAGGCATATAGTTAATATAGTGAATAATGAGAAGTTCATCAAATATGGAACTCTCTCTCTATATATATTCACATAGTTTTTTTTTGTTTTAATTCACATCTTTGTAAATGAATTGGCTATTAATTACATCATAAAGTTATCCATAACATTCCTTTCTGGTATCTTTTTAGAGAGCACTTTTGATCCTTTGAGTAAAAAGAGAGAGGGAAAAAAAAAGACTAATTGAAATTTGAATAGCACTTGTTTGGGCTTCCCTGATGAGAGGGTAACAGACAGGAAGGCCAGGTCTTCAAATGGAGGAAATAGGCTGCAAATGTCAGACATATTTTAATCTCTCTCTTAAGCAGCAGTAGGAAACAAACTACTAGTGTTATATTTTTTCCCCTTCTCTATACAAATTTAAAAACAGGTTTCTGTTAAAATGTGTGTTGCCATGACAACACCTGATTCCACCTAAACTTAACTTTTCTCAAGCCTTAAGCTAACCACTGTGTTTTTCTTATGGAAATGTTTGTTCTAAGCTATGTCAATGAACTATGTATTTACCCTACACTCTGCCTTCAAGTAGACTCTGCCTAAGACTCAGAACCAACTTGACAAACCAGTATGTCTTACTCATGCAAATGTTCTCTTAAGCTATGTTAATGAGACTGTATTTGCTTGGAAACCTTCCTTTCTCCAAGATTCATGTCAATCATTTTATGGCCTGGGACAACTCTCCTTGTGCCAATGTTATCTCAAAATGCATGTTGTTGGTGAGGGGCCTCGTGCCAGTCTCTGAGTTTTGAGACATTTCCTTTCTCTAATTAGCAGACTGCTAGTAGCTATATAACATTCAGCTTAAGTCTAGCAGGGGGGCACTCTTTCTGCCCCCTTCTGATGTCTATGTCAGAAGCTTTCTCTATTTCTTTTATACTTTAATAAAACTTTATCACATAAAAGCTCTGAGCTATCAAGCCTTTTCATTGGCCCTGGATTAAATTCTTCTCCTCCAGAGGCCAAGAATCCCAACATCTTTCATGCCTCAGCAACAGCCTTTCACTGGTGACTGAGCTGGTAAAGAATCTGCCTGCAATGTGGGATACCTAGGTTCCATTCCTGGTTTGGGAAGATCCTCTGGAGAAGGGAAAAGCTACCCACTCCAGTATTATGCCCTAGAGAATTCCATGGACTGTATAGTCCATGGGGTCGCAAAGAGTCAGACATGACTGAGTGACTTTCACTTTCACTGATATTTCAACTATATTTACTACCTTTAATTAGATATTGTCTTCCTAACACACACACACACACACACACACACACACACACAACATAAATTTTTGATTAAGATACACTTTTGAATATTATTTAATCAATTAGTTATAGGAAGTTTTTTCTCTTTCTTAGTAGAATATTAAAGTATTACAAAGGACTTTCTCTTTTTTCTATTTAGTACTTATAATTACACTGAGGGGATGCAAATGATATTTTTACACACAGATTTTGAAAAGTCATATCTAGGATACTTACAAATGTGGTTGAAAAGGTAAACTAAATAAAGCATGAACCATTGATTCAGCAGTCAAATTGCTCATAAAAAGTTATGAAATATCAAGTCTTTTTAAAAATTTAATTTCAATTATCAAATAACACAATAGAAAAGCACTGGAAGACCATGTCACAAGCTTTACTTATTGAAAGTAATTCAAAGTCCATTTTGAGAACTTAATGATTTGCTTCAATTTTGAACCATTTCATTAAAAATAACATTAATTTTGTAGCTAATAAGTAAATAACACTATTAAAATTGCTTTAAATTTTCCTCCAAACTACCACCACATTTTTTAAATGTATAGTGTATGTGCTCAATGGTTCAGTTGTGTCTGACTCTTCCACCCTTTGGACTGTAGCATGCCAGGCTTCTCCGTTCATGGGATTTTCAGGCAAGAACACTGGAGTGGGTTGCCACTTTCTTCTCCCAAGCAAATAATTACACCTTGACATATAAATGAGAAAATCTGATGTTGCTGAGAAATATTTAGTGTATGGAAAGTTAAAAGCTCCCATAAAGAAAGTTAATTTTCTGAAAGATATATAAACACACACACACACACACAATTTGTGCAGGTATTTTAAGCTAGTGTGAAAACTAAAACTCTATACTTTTAATATAATTCTGTTTAGAATATGTTGAGCCAGTCCATTTCTAACCCAAAATCTCCTAACAAGACATAGTGCCCTGAAGGTGGGTGTTGCCATAGAAAAAAAAGTTACTTTGCCAACAAATTTTTACCACAATACCTTTTTCAATATTGAGAAGAGTAGCAGTAGCTAAAAAAATATCGGTGATAGCATAATGGCCACTTGGTAGAACATATATAGCAAAGGCTGCTTTTTATCTACACTCTGGTTTTACTTTCTCTAGAATACTCATCCTTTTCACCTCTCTGTCTTTTCTGCCTAAATAACATCAGTTAAGTGGGGAAACTCAGAGATATTCTTGAAAGAAAGAGAATATTTCAACTAAGAATGGGGGATGATTACTCCAGGGTCACTCCAGATTAAGGAGAAGGTATCTAAAATTTGGATATCATAACTAATGGAAAATAGCACCCCTTTTCTTTTCTAAAATTTTTGGTGATACATTACTGATGTTATCTTCTGAGTAGGAGATGTATTGTGATTTATATCCATGGACATTTTCAGCAATGGAATTATAAAGTGAAGATTATTTGTTGCTATTTTAGAAGACATATTCAAAGTTAACTTTTGGGAAAAAGTTGTCTCAAGTATTTTAAAATTCATTTTAGGTTAATTAGTAATTAAATCCTTCTTACAATTTTATGACCAAGGTTTTGCATGCAGTGAAGTGAAAGTTGCTCAGTCATGTTCAACTCTTTGCGACCTCTGGACTATACAATCCATGGAATTCTCCAGGCCAGAATACTGGAGTGGGTAGCCTTTCCCTTCTCCAGGGGATCTTCCCAACCCAGGGATTGAACCCAGGTCTCATGCATTGTAGGCAGATTCTTCACCAGCTGAGCCGCAAGGGAAGCCCAGGTTTTGCATAAACAGATAATTATTTCCCAAACACCTCATGGTGCTTTGAGAACATATTATTCAGCATAACCTGATGTAACAAAGAGACCCTAAATATCAGCGGTTTTATTAGCATATATGTTTATTTCTCACCAGGCTATATGTTCTACAGAAGTTGTCAGCTAGGCTCAATTCATTGCAGTCTTTCTGAAACCCAGGCCAGTGGAGACTTGCCCTTGACATAAGCTCTATGATTACTATAGCAGAAAGAAGGGAGAGTGTCTAACTACTCACTGGCGATTCCTTAAAGAAGTTTGTGTATTGTTTCTGCTATCATTCCACATTGCTTCCAAGAGACAGAGAAGAACACTCCTGCCATCTTTCCTGAACAGACACCAGGAAATATGTTTTACAGCATTAGTGACTACTTGTAGTGATAAGATAGGTCACAACTTGGAAGAAAGAAAATGGTGGGAACCAATAATGAGAATTCTCTTCCCTCTCAATTTAATGAAGCTAAATTTTGAGCTCTCCAAAACTTATGACTCCTCTTAGAAAAAGAAAAGGAAAATACCTATAATATGTATTCTGAAATTCCAAATCCCACATTTCCACTTAAAATGTTTTCCCTTTCCTCTACCTTTTATGTCACATTTGCCAATGTGAGTAATTTCCTTTCCCAAAATTGCTTTTATCCAAGAGCAATTAATTTGTGTTTATTGTAAAACAACTGCAGTGGGCTAAAAATTCTCTTCAGAGGATATGTATTACAGTAATGACAAGTGTTGTCTTTTGGGTTAGACTTTTGGAATTCTGTCTCCTGCCTTGCTATTTACTTGCTGTGTGAATTTGAACAAGCTGCTAGACCTTTCTATACTTCAGTATTCTTTTCCGTAAAATGAGCGAGAAAACTTCCTGCAATTTTAAGCATATGAAGTACTTGACACAGTTTACAGTATTCCTTCCATTAATGTTAGCCTTGTTGAGTTACACAACTATATTATTCAGACATCTGTTTTCATCTGATACCTTTATTAGATTCAGATCAGATCAGATCAGTCATATCTGACTCTTTGCAACCCCATGAATCGCAGCATGCCAGGCCTCCCTGTCCATCACCAACTCCCGGAGTTCACTCAGACTCACATCCATCGAGTCAGCGATGCCATCCAGCCATCTCATCCTCTGTCGTCCCCTTCTCCTCCTGCCCCCAATCCCTCCCAGACTCAGAGTCTTTTCCAATGAGTCAACTTTGCAAAACTGTTATAATCTGTTTCTAGATGTATTAAATTCAATATTTACCTAGGAACGTAATGCTCATTTTTCCAATTAGCTCATGAAATGTTAAAAAGACACATTTTGTATTTCTTTTGTAACCTTCATAAAATGATTATTTTATAAATTTAATAGATAGAACATTTTTATGGCTGGCTCAGCAGTAAATCTGCCTGCCAACACAGGAGATTCAGGAAGTGTGGATTTGATTCCTGGATTAGGAAGATTCCCTAGAGAAAGAAATGGCAACACACTCCAGTATTATTTTATAGGGGCATGTAGTTTCAATAATTGAATATGATACCTCATTAATTAATTGAGTGAATATAAATAAGAAAAAAATATGCAAAATTAGCACATTTAATTAAGGTATGTTACAAGGAATATTTTCCATATGAAGGAAGAACTACCTTAATTTTGAATAATTAACTGAAATAATTCCAAAATTTGCAAGTATATTTTAGTTAAAATGTAACTATAAATATTGAATATATTATAGGTGAATTAAAGGCATTTTGACATAATTGACATTTTGTGACTTTTGACAACTATAATATTTTTAGAAAACTCAAGATTATTCAATCAACAGCTTAACTTAATATTCATATATGTGTATTTTGTATTTTCAAAAAATTTCTTAAATTTGTAAAGACAAAATTATATAGAGTATCAAAACCCAAATCCAAGTACTAATCCATCTCACAAGGGTAAATAACACTTTAGCATATAGTTGGGGTGTAAGTTGTCCATAGAAAGAGACATTTGTGCTATTTATATATGAATAAATATGCATTTTATTGCATAATAATCAACACACACAAAAAAGGACTTCTGTACTTTCACTTGTGATTGTCATTTGTTTTGCGCTACAAATAGCTAATTTAAGTTTTCTGTGTTGAAAAACCTAAACACTGTTTAATAGTTAATTTGAAAACTAAAAATAATAAGGCATTCATTCAAATATAGATTTAAATGTATTAAATTTCAAACATTGCTGAAAATGGGCCATATATAGATTTTTTTAAATTGCAAACAGTTATATTCACAAAAGTGGAAAGATTTGTTGAGTACCTAAAATTTTAAGTAGAAGAGTTGCTGTTGCCTAAAAGATATCTTTAAATGTGATGAAATTGTTTAATTTACAAACTAAATAACAATGTGGTATATTTTTTCGAAGTAACACTGTGAGTCTCTCACAAATTTGTTATCATATATTGGCACGTGAAAATAAATATATTAAATTTAAACAATATTTCCAGTGGATAGAGATTTTCACTTATACATTTAATCATATATTATATAGATTTTTAATTATAATTCATTCCTTTGTTCACTTATCATCATTATTTTTATGTGTAATCATTAAAGCAGAAATAATGCTAACTTTCATTACATTAAATGCTAATCACTTTAATTTAGAAAAATCACTTATAATATGTTATTAAAGAGTAATTAGGTACATATTTTGAAAATATCAACATAATACTCTCTCATAGAAGTGGTATAATTTATATTATTTATAATACTTATTTTTACTCCTGTTGCAATGTAATAATGATCTTTAGGCGATTAAGAGTATAAGAAGGAAAAACCAAAGGTAAAAAACAAACAAACAAAAAAAACAAAACAAACAAAAGAGAGAGAAGAAACCTAACAACATTTTCTAAAAAAAAATTTATTACCCACAGAAAGGAAAATTATTTGTTTATAGGAGCAATTTCAAGCTTACATGCATTAACAATTTATTAATTTTCCAGGAAAATATGGTTTAGAGGACAAAACTGTCCCATACTCCATTTAATAACTTATAATTATAGTAGTTTGCCTAATATGTGTTGCACAAACACAGGAGTTATAATGATATTGAGGAGAAAGATTAATTTTTTTTTGGTTGTTTTATTTTGGAGAATGATAGAATGTTTCAGTAGTTCAGTTAAAATGTTCTCTTTTTAAAAGTTTACTTTGAAGTAGAGCCTGAAGTCAGGTAGGTTGATTCTTCCAGTTCCATTCTTCTTTCTCAAGATCGCTTTGGCTATTCGAGGTTTTTTGTATTTCCATACAAATTGTGAAATTATTTATTCTAGCTCTGTGAAGAATACTGTTGGTAGCTTGATAGGGATTGCATTGAATCTATAAATTGCTTTGGGTAGTATACTCATTTTCACTATATTGATTCTTCCAATCCATGAACATGGTATATTTCTCCATCTATTAGTGTCCTCTTTGATTTCTTTCACCAGTGTTTTATACTTTTCTATATATAGGTCTTTAGTTCCTTTAGGTAGATATATTCCTAAGTATTTTATTCTTTCCTTTGCAATGGTGAATGGAATTGTTTCCTTAATTTCTATTTCTGTTTTCTTATTATTAATGTATAGGAATGCAAGGGATTTCTGTGTGTTGATTTTATATCCTGCAACTTTACTATAGTCATTGATTAGTTCTAGTAATTTTCTGGTGGAGTCTTCAGGGTTTTTCTATGTAGAGGATCATGTCATCTGCAAATAGTGAGAGTTTTACTTCTTCTTTTCCAATTTGGATTCCTTTTATTTCTTTTTCTGCTCTGATTGCTGTGGCCAGAACTTCCAAAACTATGTTGAATAGTAATGGTGAAAGTGGGCACCCTTGTCTTGTTCCTGACTTTAGAGGAAATGCTTTCAATTTTTCACCATTGAGGATAATGTTTGCTGTGGGTTTGTCATGTATAGCTTTGATTATGTTGAGGTATGTTCCTTCTATTCCTGCTTTCTGGAGAGTCTTTATCATAAATGGATGTTGAATTTTGTCAAAGTCTTTCTCTGCATCTATTGAGATAATCATATGGTTTTTATTTTTCAATTTGTTAATATGGTGTATTACATTGATTGATTTGAGGATATTGAAGAATCCTTGCATCCCTGGGATAAAGCCCACTTGGTCATGGTGTATGATCCTCTTAATGTGTTGTTGGATTCTGGTTGCTAGAATTTTGTTAAGGATTTTTGCATCTATGTTCATCAGTGATATTGGCCTGTAGTTTTCTTTCTTTTTTTTTTGTGTGGGATCTTTGTCAGGTTTTGGTATTAGGGTGATGGTGGCCCCATAGAATGAGTTTGGAAGTTTACCTTCCTCTGCAATTTTCTGGAAGAGTTTGAGCAGGATAGGTGTTAGATCTTCTCTAAATTTTTGGTAGAATTCAGCTGTGAAGCTGTCGGACCTGGGCTTTTGTTTGCTGGAGGCTCTACTACAAAGCCACAGTTACCAAGACAGTATGGTACTGGCACAAAGACAGAAATATAGATCAATGGAACAAAATAGAAAGCCCAGAGATAAATCCACGCACATATGGACACCTTATCTTTGACAAAGGAGGCAAGAATATACAAGGGATTAAAGACAATCTCTTTAACAAGTGGTGCTGGGAAATCTGGTCAACCACTTGTAAAAGAATGAAACTAGAACACTTTCTAACACCATACACAAAAATAAACTCAAAATGGATTAAAGATCTAAACATAAGACCAGAAACTATAAAACTCCTAGAGGAGAGCATAGGCAAAACACTCTCTGACATACATCACAGCAGGATCCTCTATGACCCACCTCCCATAATACTGGAAATAAAAGCAGAAATAAACAAATGGGACCTAATTAAACTTAAAAGCTTCTGCACATCAAAGGAAACTATAAGCAAGGTGAAAAGACAGCCTTCAGAATGGGAGAAAATAATAGGAAATGAAGCAACTGACAAACAACTAATCTCAAAAATATACAAGCAACTCCTACAGCTCAACTCCAGAAAAATAAATGACCCAATCAAAAAATGGGCCAAAGAACTAAATAGACATTTCTCCAGAGAAGACATACAGATGGCTAACAAACACATGAAAAAATGTTCAACATCACTCATTATCAGAGAAATGCAAATCAAAACCACTATGAGGTACCATTTCACACCAGTCAGAATGGCTGTGATCCAAAAGTCTACAAGTAATAAATGCTGGAGAGGGTGTGGAGAAAAGGGAACCCTCTTACACTGTTGGTGGGAATGCAAACTAGTACAGCCACTATGGAGAACAGTGTGGAGATTCCTTAAAAAACTGGAAATGGAACTGCCTTATGACCCAGCAATCCCACTGCTGGGCATACACACTGAGGAAACCAGAAGGGAAAGAGACACGTGTACCCCAGTGTTCATCGCAGCACTGTTTATAATAGCCAGGACATGGAAGCAACCTAGATGTCCATCAGCAGATGAATGGATTAGAAAGCAGTGGTACATATACACAATGGAGTATTATTCAGCCATTAAAAAGAATACATTTGAATCAGTTCTAATGAGGTGGATGAAACTGGAGCCTATTATACAGAGTGAAGTAAGCCAGAAAGAAAAACACCAATACAGTATACTAACGCATATATATGGAATTTAGAAAGATAGTAACAATAAGCCTGCGTACGAGACAGCAAAAGAGACACTGATGTATAGAACAGTCTTATGGACTCTGTGGGAGAGGGAGAGGGTGGGAAGATTTGGGAGAATGGCATTGAAATATGTAAAATATCATGTATGAAACGAGTTGCCAGCCCAGGTTCGATGCATGATACTGGATGCTTGGGGCTGGTGCACTGGGACGACCCAGAGGGATGGTATGGGGAGGGAGGAGGGAGGAGGGTTCAGTATGGGGAACACATGTATACCTGTGGTGGATTCATTTTGATATTTGGCAAAACTAATACAATTATGTAAGGTTTAAAAATAAAATAAAATTAAAAAAATAAAAGTTTACTTTAACATTGCCTCTTACAGACATCTATTTCTTGTGGTTTATAAATTATTTTCTGTAGGTTTAGTAAATAAACTGTAATTTTAGTCTCTGAAAGATAGCTAGAATTTAAAATACTTTTCAATTTTAAATGTGGATTTGAATTTCTAAACAAAGAAATATAAAACCAAAAAGTTCAATTTATTTTTCTTTCTACAGAGAACTGTCACACAACGGAGCAATTATAATTCCCTTAGTATTTATGAAAATATTTATTTCATGGATATGTCAATTTGATTCTGGCATTTTATTTGCTATTTTTCTCCCTTGTTTTTTTAAAAAAAAAAAGAGTAATTTTACAACTTAAATTTTTGGACACAGAGATTTTTGCAGAGGTGCCTTGGGCACAGCAATTGATCATTATTAAATCAAGCATTGCATAAAAGTGGAAATTTATCAATGCAAAATAAGCCAGATTTCGCTACATGTTTATCTTGATTAATCTAATCAGTATCTTTGTCCTTGACCATTCAAAAGCACTTATGCTAGCTTCCAAGTTTGGGAATAAATATATAACAAAGGCGATTCTGCACATTTAAAGGTGGAAAATTATTTTCCATTAAAATGTAAAATGTAAATTGAAATGTAATTCATCCTTAGTAGCACAGCTCAATATAACCTTCCATGATGATGGAAATGCATGTCTGTTGAGCACTTGAAATTTGGATAGTACAACCAAGTAACTGATTTTTTTAATTTGATTTTAATTGACTTAAATTTTATATTGAAATAGCCACATGTGAACAGTGTCTAAGACAATACATTTTTAGAGTGCTATTATTATTCTAGATATTCAACTATTTTTTTAATGTTTTAATATTTGATCTTCACATGGAATTAGTATGGTCAATAGTTTGATCCGTTTTTAATTTTTACACAATTTAATTCTCCATACAGGAATGGTAGAAAGATTTAAGCAATAGATAATGTCTAAGTGAGATATTTCAGTTTGTCATTTTCTTGATGTGTCCAGACTTTTGTAACAATTAGGTGCAAGTGCTGGTCATCAGCAATATTAAAGCATTTAGAAGTACTTCTTGTTTAGACCACTGATTCTAGTCCAGAAACAATGTAGTGATCTCCTTCATAAAGTATTCTGTGGTAAATTCTCGACTATTCATGAATTCTGGAGGACTGACATGTCACAATTTAGTATTTAGGGTATGGCAAATCCATCCCAGGGGCAGATAGGATGGCAGGTTGTAAGCTTTTATCCATAGCATTTAAACAACTTAAATAAGGGCAATCTTGTATTCATGAATGTTGGGGTGCACTCAACAGTCCTACAATCCTTGCAATTGCCAGCCATGAGACTGAAGACTGAGTCAGTGACAGATATATCAGCTTTACCGGACAGAGAATCCTAGAAGCAAAAATCTTAGAGTGACACCTCACCATGTAAGGCCAATGGCAGGCATGACACAGCAACTATCTTTGCTATATAGGGGAGGAGGAGGCTATAATACATAGGGGGCATGACAACAGAAAGCCTCCATGCTTGCTGGGATACTGTTGTAACAAGTCCCTCCCAAGCTCTTTGTGTTGGCAACTGTTAAGAAGGCTATTGTTTCCAGTTGATGACCCAAATCTGGAGCCATTCTGGTCTGCTTCTGGGGCTAGAATAATTGTTGGTGGGAGTTGGACTGATCATACATGTAGTTACTGATTAAACTTTCAGCTTAGGAGAGGAACAAAATCACGTGAATAAGGTAAGAGTGAGGCAGGGCCAGTTCTTACAAGGGATGTACAGAGAGCAAGAGAGCAGCCATTTTATGAGACTTGATTGTACAATGACTATAAGTCTTATTTGGGATGGCTTAGGCATATAGTGTCCCTTAGTATAGTTTAGAGCTAAAATATAGATGCAGATACAGTGAAGAAATAAGGCATAATTAAAATATTGTAGTTTTATAAATTCAGGAAAATAATAAATAAGGCAAATTCTAGGGTATTAAGGATCAATTTCCACTAGAAATAATTCTACAGTGAATTGGGTGGGGCAAAATTGGAACAGAAACAGAAGACTGAGAAATCAGTCATCTTATTTACACTTTATTATCATGACTTAGTGACTAAACAACACCAACAACAGCAAACCAAGAATTCAGAGAGACTCCAGACATTGAGGATTAATATTTTGAAATATAAGGATAAAGATTTAGTACTAGAATAAAAGAGGAAAATAAGTTTGATACCTTAAAATGTTTTGGCTACTTATATTCTTTACCCACTCCAGTATTCTTGTCTGGAAAATACGATGGACAGAGGAGCCTGGTGGCTACATACAGTCAGTAGGATCACAAACAGCTGGACACGACTGAGCGACTACACTTTCACTTTCATTCTTTACTTTCAGATACTAAAGGTTTCAGATACTAAATTGTTTCAAGTTTAGACATGTGTGCTCAGTCATGTTCCACTCTTTGTGACCCCATGGACTATAGCTTACCAGGCTCATCCGGTGCCATTTCCTACTCCAGGGATGTCCCTGACTCAGGGATGGAATCCATATCTCTTGTGTCTCCTGCATTGGCAGGCAGATTCTTTTCCACTATCTCCACCTAAGTTTCAAGTTAAGTATTTGTTATTAAAACATTTCCAGATGTACCTAAGATTCAATTTCTAAATTAGAATCATGTAAAAATGTAATAGTGCGTAAAGTTCATATAACTGTGAAGAAATAGTTTCCCATATACACTACTATTAGAAACACAAATTAGTACAAACATTAATCAAGGCACTTTTTTCATTATTTTTAAAAATTATTTTTCTACCTTTATTGATTATGTTCTTGACCTAAAACACGCAAATTTAAGGTGTAGAAAGTGATGATTTGATATATGTATGTGTGGTGAAATGATTACCACAAGATGTTAACACCTCCAATCCCTCATATAATTATTTTTTGTCATAATAAATTTTAGGATCTACTGTCAACAATTTTCAACTATATAATACAGTATCATTAATTATAGTTACCATGCTATACATTAGATTCCTGATACCCATAACTTCTTCATCTTATAACTGGAAGTTTGTATCCTTTGACCAACATTTCCCCTTTTCCCCCACAGCCAGCCCCTGATGAACACCATTCTATTCTCTATTTCTTTGAATTCAACTTTTTTAGATTTCACATATGTGTGAAATATTTGTCTTTCTCTGACTTATTTCATTTAGCATAGTATCCTCAAGATTCATCCATGTAGGTAAGTAGGATGTCACTCTTTCTTATGACTGGGTAATAGTCCATTATATACCATGGTTTCTTTATCCATTCACTCCCCAATGGACAGTTAGATTGTTTCCATTTCTTGGCTGTTGTAAATATGCCTCAATGAATTGGGGAAGATGCAAATATCTTTTCCATATAATGATTTTATTTCATTTGAAAAATACTCAGATATTGATTTTTTTGAGGAACCTCCATAATCTTACATAGTGGTTGCAACAATTTGCAATCTCACCATCAGTGCAGAAGTGTAACAGCAATGAGGTGAGCCTGGGGACTTTGTTTGAGAAAGTGTACTGTGACCTTAAGGCCATGCAAGTCACGTGGGGTTGCAGGAGCTGGTGGTGCCTTCTGAGTTGGGCTGGCTCCTGGGATGTCTGGGCCACTGAAGTGGACAGGGGAATGCTGAGCAGGTAGATGTGGATTCATAGGAGTCCCCCGACTCCCAGAACCTGCTACGGTCTGTGTTCATGGGATCCTGAAAGGAGACACTTGGGGTCTCTGGCAGACCCCACACCAAGTCAGGGGCTTGAGTTCCCGGGAACCCTCAGAAATCACCTAGACAGAGAGCAAGTTGGGTTTCTATGTTTCAGTCAAGTGCTTATTACGTCTCCTCCCAGGGAGCAGGTATCTCTTTCCCTACGGGCTGCCTGGGCCTAGGGGAGGGATGAAGGCATTTGTGTGAATCTGTTTCTCCCACTACCCTCAGAGTCTTATTTCTATGCTTTATCCAGATTCTGTAATCACCTGTAATCCTTGGCTCTTGTGAAGGTATTTTTCTGCACAGAGAATAGTTCAAATTGAGGTTGATGGAGGGGTATAAGCAAGTTGAAATTCATATACCACCATTTTGCTGATGTCCTGGGCAAGCCCTAAGTGTTGAAAGCTAGATTGATTATTGTTGTATTAACATTACAAAGACTTATTTAAAAATTGAAAATTGGTCATCATTGGAAATATATTCTGCAAAATTTCTTATTTTTTAAATTATTTAGCTATTTCCCAGGTGACGCTTGTGGTAAATAACTTGCCTGCCAGTGCAGGAGACAGAAGAAATGTGAGTTTGATTCCTGGGTCTGGACGATCCCCTGGAAGAGGACATGGCAACCCACTCCACTATTATTGCCTGGGAAATCCCATGGACAGAGGAGCCTAGTGGGCAACAGTTTATACAGTTGCACAGAATTGAACACAACTGAAGCAACTTGGCATGCACTCACACATCTATTTCCCCAAACCAGAGATCAAACCCATTTCTCCTGCATTGCAGGCAGATTCTTTACCACTGAGCCACTGGGGAAGCCCAAACAATAAACAGCATGGTGGTGGATATTAGACAAATTTATGAACTTCAAAAAACTAAGTTTTGTCCCAAACTCAAGTTTCTAAACTTTTCTCAAATTTTTGAAAATTTAATGTTGCATAGAACTGAGTGTGAGAAAAATGAACAGGGGCTTGATGATATTTAACCATTTGATTTTTAATGGAAAGGAAATACAGGGTTTGTGTGTGGGATACATATATTCCAAGTCACATATTCTAAAACTTGGATCCATAAATAAGTTTCAAGAAACTTAGAAATAATATGAAAAGTAGATGAAAATGAAGTTGTATGTATATTTTTCTAAACCATAACTTGAGTCCTGTCCTAAAGCCACAAGTTCAAAGCCTTGTACCAGGGCCACAGAAGTGGACCCCAGAACAAAGCTCACCTCTGAAATTGACTGAGCCCCTTTTTAACCATTGCCCATGCTCGCCCCCACCCCAGTCATCACTAAGAGTCTTCCTGACTTCAAATTAGGCAAAGATGCCTACTCTGGTCAGCCACTCTATAGTACCATAACCAATCATCTACTGACAACTTTCCAGGAGTTTTCTTTGTCTTGGGACTAAAAATTGGCTACTAGCCCAGGAAAACTGTCACTGTCCCTGGTCTGTCAGGAGTTTGGCCCACTGTGCTCACAGAGCCATCATTATATCTGCTCTTTGTTCTTAATAAACTCATTCTTCTGAAATGCTTTCTGTTTAGAAATTCTTTTCCAATCCATACTTGGACTACCTCAACAATAAACTAAAAACAAAACAAAAATCTCAGAAGTTTTTTAGTGAAAAAACTAGGTACCACAGCTTTAGGCCATACCATGGGTTAACACTTCAGCATGCCTTGGTGGTAAAGATGAGTATGAACTCTTCAAATTAATATGGTCAAATTTTTATAAGAATTGCTTTTATAATAACTTTTGATGGTTATGCATTTTTCAGAGGTCAAAAAAATATTTTCCTGGTAATATTATGGCTGTAAATTCACCAGATATGAGATATTCAGTCAGGGAAATAGAAAAAGAACTACTATGTATTTTCTTTTTTACATAGATATATTTTCATGTGACTGAAATGCTCAAATTTCTCGAAATTTGATGTAATGCTGAAAATTCTCCAAACCAGCCTTCAACAGTAGGCGAACTGTGAAATTTCAGATGTTCCAGCTGGACTTATAAGAGGCAGAGGAACCAGAGATCAAATTGCCAACACCTGCTGGATCAAGGAAAAGCCAAGAAAATTCCAGAAAAACGTTTACTTCTGTTTTATTGATTACACTAAAGCCTTTGTGTAGATCACAACAAACTGTGGAAATTGTTCAAGAGATGGGAATACCTCCTGAGAAATCTGTATGCAGGTCAAGAAACAACAGTTAGAACTGGACATGGAACAACAGACTGGTTCCAAACTGGGATAGGAGTATGTCAAGGCTGTATATTGTCACCCTGCTTATTTAACTTATATGCAGAATACATCATGCAAAATGCTGGGCTGGAGGAAGCACAAGCTGGAATCAAGATTGCCTGGAGAAATAGAAATAACCTCAGATATGCAGACGACACCACCATTATGGCAGAAAGTGAAGAAGAACTAAAGAGCCTCTTGATGAAACGAAAGAGGGGAGTGAAAAGGCTGATTAAAACTCAACATTCAAAAATGAAGACCATAGCATCTTGTCCCATCACTTCATGGCAAATAGATAGGGAAACAATGGAAACAGTGACAGACTTATTTTTTTGGGCTCCAAAATCACTGCAGATGGTGACTTAAGCCATGAAATTAAAAGACACTTGCTCCTTGGGAGAAAAGCTATGACCAACCAATGCAGCATATTAAAATGCAGAGACAGTACTTTGCCAACAAAGGTCCATCTAGTCAAAGCTATGGTTTTTCCAGTAGTCATGTATGGATGTTACAGTTGGACCATAAAGAAAGTTGAGCACTGAAGAACTGATGCTTTTGAACTGTGATGTTGGAGAAGACTCTTGAGAGTCCCTTGAACCGCAAGGAGATAAAACCAGTCCATCCTAAAGGAAATCAGTCCTGAATATTCATTGGAAGGACTGATGCTGAAGTTGAAATTCCAGTACTTTGGCCACTTGATGTGAAGAACTAACCCATTTGAAAAAAAATCTGATGCTGGGAAAGATTGAAGGCGGGAGGAGACAGGGCTGACAGGGGATAAGATGGTTTGATGGCACCACCAACTCAATGGACATGAGTTTGAACAAGCTCTGGGAGTTGGTGATGGACAGGGAAGCTTGAAGTGCTGCAGTCCATGGGGACACAAACAGTTGGACACAGCTGAGCAACTGAACTGTATTAGCAGATCTGTTGTGTTCAGCCACCAAATCATGTTCGACTCTTTGAAACCCCGTGGACTGCAGAAAGTTAGGCTTCTCTATCCTTCACTATCTCCAAGAGTTTCCTCAAATTCATGCCCATTGAATCAATGATGTATTCTAACCGTCTCATCCTCTGCCATCCTCTTCTCCTTTTGACTTCAATCTTTTGCATCAGTGTCTTTTCCAATGAGTTGGTTCTTCACATATGGTAACAAAAGTCAGAGCTTCAGTTTCAATATCAGTCCTTGCAAAGAATATTCTGGATTGGTGTCCTTTAGAATTGATTGGTTTGACCTCCCTGCACTCCAAGGGACTCTCAAGAGTCTTCTCCATCATCACAGTTTGAAAGCATCAATTCTACAACCCTTAGGCTTCTTTTTGGTCCCACTCTCACATGCATACATGACAATTGGAAAAAACATAGCTTTGACTATATGGACTTTTGTCAGCAAAGTGATGTCTTTGCATTTTAATACACTGTTTAAATTTGTCCTAGCTTTTCTTCCAAGGAAAAAGTGGCAGTCTTGATTCCAGGTTGTGATTCATCCCATTCAGCATTTAGTATGATGCACTCTGCATATAAATTAAATGATGATATACAGTCTTGTTATACTCCTTTTCTAATTTTGAACCAGTCAGTTGTCCCATGTCCATTTCTAATTGTTGCTCTTGACCTGCATACTGGTTTCTAAGCAGACAGGTATAATGCTCTGATATTCCCATCTTTTTAAGAATTTTCTACAATTTGTTGTGATCTACACATTCAAAGGCAAACATTTACTTGTTCCTGGAAAGGACTGAGAATATATTGAATATTCTATTATATAAAAATATACATTATGTATTGTGGCATCTACAGTTGGAGATTTTATTTTCAAACACTTCAGAAAAGTCATATAACTGACTAACATTCGGTTAAGAAAATATAGAAATTAATGCAGTTAATATAATTCACTTTATATATAGGACTTGAATATCCACAACTTTTCATCTCTGCTTGGTCCTGGAACCAATACTTTAGATACTGAGAGGTGACTATGTGTCAAATTGGCAACTGATATATAATTCACTGAGTTTATAAAAATCTTCTATAGCATTACATATTCTATCTAACAAGTATCTGCTTGAAGTTGTAATGCTCATGGGGTTCATAATTCTGCTGACTGTAGCAGCATTTTGGTAAAGTTGGAGGGGATGAAAGATTAGAGATGATTAAGAGAACACAAAGAGAACACGAGACAGAATTCTTGGAGCATTTGAGTGAGTTTGAAGCTTT
The DNA here is from genome assembly GCF_029407905.1 of Bubalus kerabau. Taxonomy (NCBI): domain Eukaryota; kingdom Metazoa; phylum Chordata; class Mammalia; order Artiodactyla; family Bovidae; genus Bubalus; species Bubalus kerabau. Next base: position 1,098,346 of record NC_073635.1, on the reverse strand, counting down.
AGGGTTGGTATGAAACTAGTTGTTAGTTGGTACTAAGAGTCAGTTCAGTTCAGTTCAGTCACTCAGTCATGTCCGACTTTTGTGGCCCCATGAATCGCAGCACATCTGGCCTCCCTGTCCATCACCAACTCCCGGAGTTCACTCAGACTTACGACCATCGAGTCAGCGACGCCATCCAGCCATCTCATCCTCTGTCGTCCCCTTCTCCTCCTGCCCCCAATCCCTCCCAGACTCAGAGTCTTTTCCAATGAATCCACTCTTTGCATGAGGTGGCCAAAGTACTGGAGTTTCAGCTTTAGCATCATTCCTTCCAAAGAAATCCCAGGGCTGACCTCCTTCAGAATGGACTAGTTAAATCTCCTTGCAGTCCAAGGGACTCTCAAGAGTCTTCTCCAACACCACAGTTCAAAAGCATCAATTCTTTGGTGCTCAGCCTTCTTCATAGTCCAACTCTCACATCCATACATAACCACAGGAAAAACCATAGCCTTGACTAGATGGACCTTTGTTGGCAAAGTAATGTCTCTGCTCTTGAATATGCTATCTAGGTTGGACATAACTTTCCTTCCAAGGAGTAAACATCTTTTAATTTCATGGCTGCAGTCACCATCTGCAGTGATTTTGGAGCCCCAAAAAATAAAGTCTGACACTGTTTCCACTGTCTCCCCATCTATTTCCCATGAAGTGATGGGACCGGATGCCATGATCTTTGTTTTCTGAATGTTGAGCTTTAAGCCAACTTTTTCACTCTCCTCTTTCACTTTCATCAAGAGGCTTTTTAGTTCCTCTTCACTTTCTGCCATAAGGGTGGTGTCATCTGCATATCTGAGGTTATTGATATTTCTCCCTGCAATCTTGATTACAGCTTGTGTTTCTTCAAGCCCAGCATTTATCATGATGTACTCTGCATATAAGTTATATATGCAGGGTGACAATATACAGCCTCGACGTACTCCTTTTCCTATTTGGAACCAGTCTGTTGTTCCATGTCCAGTTCTAACTGTTGCTTCCTGACCTGCATATAGGTTTCTCAAGAGGCAGGTCAGGTGGTCTTGTATTCCGAGGTAATTATATTGTAAAAACACATTTAATTGCTTATGAAACAATTTAGGTTAAGTTTTATATATTTTAATTTTGGCCTGGGATTCTTTAAAAGTAATTCTGATCTGGAACTGAACTGCCCAGGATTTAACCTTTCAGAAAACCTAATCACCGTGAAGAGAGCTTTCATTACTCTTGTCAAGGCACTAATGTATCCACAAGTAACAGGATCTTCTGGAAGTAAAACATATCAAGGTGTGTTTGAATGTTGAAGTCAAATTGGAGTAGTTTTTAAATACAGTTATTTTCATATATCCTGAAATTTTCTTGTGTTAGAGTAACAACTACTAAGTATTCTTACAGTTTTAGTATCTTCAAACAATCAATGCATATGCCTTATTTCTATAACAGCTCAATGTGGATGTTTTGGGTCAGATGCTTGGCCTGTGACTGAGTTCAAAGCATTGGTTCTTTCTGTTTTTCAATTTTTTCATCCACTGTGATCTTGGGATTTTCTTCTCTACCCAGCTGACAAAGTGGAAGGCAGTTGAGAAGGACATCTGCATCTTAGAAAATGGAACCTGGCAGAAACACATCACTTCCTTCCATGTTCCATTAAGAATTAGTTATATTGTCCTATCACATTGAAAGGGAGACTCAGATACATTGTCTTGATTTTATGGAGTTTCCAACAACAAATACCCATCCTGAACAGGTCGACAATTAGTTGAGAGTATTTCTCCATATCCAAGACAGGCCATTTGCAGCTTCTACATTTATGAGATTTTTATATGAAAATTCATTGCAAATAGTTAACATTATCTATTTTAATACACCATCATGAAACAAGTATCAGGGTCCTGAAGAAATCATTTGGTTTCCTTTTTAACTGAAAACCTGAATAGTTTTGAACATATTGCACAAAATCATAATCTTTATTCATGGGAGGTCCATGGTGGGAGCTCTCAATGCTCCCAGAAATTCACCCAGAAGTACCACTTAAGCTTGTGCTCATGCTCATACTCAGTCACTTCAGTCGTGTCTGACTCTCTGCAACTCCATGGACCATGACCCACAAGGCTCCTCTGTTCATGGGATTCTCCAGGCAAGAGTACTGGAGTGTGTTGCCAGTACTTCTCCGCCACTTAAGCTCAGTTTTCTCAATTTGTCTACATGGAAATTGTATTTTATTTATTTAATTTTGCCTTTCCTGAAAGTGCTAATACATTACTCAAATGGAAATAGTTTTATTATAGAGATTAAACTCAAATAATAATTTGTTGCATGTTTAGAATGTTTCAGAGATCTCCAAGATCACCCTCATGTTTAGTGATTCACCATATGGACTCAGACTAAGGTTTATTACAGTGAAAAGATATATGATAGGATTAACAAGAAAAACAAACAAACAAACAAAGTATACAGTATCTGTAGAAATCTATAAACAGGACTCATTATGTTCTCTTCTTCTTATGATGGGACAAATTAAGTATGTCTTTTCCAAAGCAATGAAAAAGTACATTAAAATCTTTGTAGCTTTCTTTGCAGGGAAGCCCCTTAGGGACTCAGCTCCTGTGGTTTTAGTGACCTGATCACATGTGCATCCTCTACCTCATCTTCAGAATTCCACATTCTGAAAAGGAAAACAAGTGGTTACCATAAATCATATTTTTACGGTCTACACAAAATTACTGATCTTTAATCAGTTAGAAAATAGATCAAGACAGCAGCCATGGTTCAACCTTGCAATCCAGCCTTTCTAAAGACAGCAATTGAAGATCTGCTATGTTAACTCTTTTCTGCACACCCACCAAAATATTTAATATGTTTTATATATTAAAACCCTACAATGATTCTCTTCAATTAAGATAATTCATGTAAAGCATGAAACGTTGAGGTAAAGGGAAGTAATGCAAAATGAGTCCAAAATATATATTGGTGTCTTTACTAGATAATTTAAATATATTGATTCAAGGAAGTGTGAATTCTCCCTATGGCCACATGACTAATAACTGGGGACCGAAAACTGAAAATTTGGATTGGATAATTTTAGACTACACTTTTGTGCCTTTCCCCAAATGCTTAGAGAACAGCATGTATCTACAGTGTCCAGTATGATAGCCAATGATCAATAATAAGTGTGGCTAGACCCAATGGATATGCTATATAAGTGTGTGCATAACCAGATTTTGAAAACACAGGAAAAGAAAAAAGAATGCAATATATCTCATTAATAATTTTTAATAATTAAAATACTTTTAATATTGAATATACTTGGACATATTTTGGCTGCTGCTGCTGCTGCTAAGTCGCTTTAGTCGTATCCGACTCTGTGCGACCCCATAGACGGCAGCCCACCAGGCTCCTCTGTCCCTGGGATTCTCCAGGCAAGAACACTGGAGCGGGTTGCCATTTCCTTCTCCAATGTGTGAAAGTGAAAAGTGAAAGTGAAGCTCCTCCGTCCATGGGATTTTCCAGGCAAAGGTACTGGAATGGGGTGCCCTTGGACTGCAAGGATATCCAATCAGTCCATTCTGAAGGAGATCAGTCCTAGGTGTTCTTTGGAAGGAATGATGCTAATGCTGAAACTCCAGTACTCTGGCCACCTCATGTGAAGAGTTGACTTATTGGAAAAGACTCTGATGCTGAGAGGGATTGGGGGCAGGAGGAGAATATTCTGCCACATAAAATTATTTCAGAGAAATTGTTCACTTAGTAGTATAATTGAAGTGGTTTTCACAACCTGAGCAGATCTCACAAATATTTCCAGAATTCAAAAATATATTTGAGTTTCTTGGATAGATATGCACTGTATATGTTAAGGTAAATGCTTCAAGTGAATCTAGCTGATAGAAAATATCCACCCCTCTCCCCTACTCAACTGCCATCTGTACTCTTTATTCTGCTTTTATGATACAATGCTGTTTTACACATCTACATTTCCATAGGAAAATGACAGGTGGAAGCTGGCCTGGCACTATCAGCCTGCTATTGGAATTAGCAGATGGCCCTGCTCTAACCCCTAGGCTGTCATGTTCTCCTTTTGAATGCAACTTTGTAGAACCCTAGTAACAAACAAGGAAATTTTGTGACTGTGACAGGTCAAGACAAAACACAGAAGAGCCTCATAAGCATATTTCAGTAGAGGAAAGCAGTAATTATATCCAAATCATAAAACTGTTCATCCATCCTCCTTGACTGTATCTATTATGAATAGTATCATTTAGTTGTAAAGTCTAGATTATTTTCATTTAAGAAAAGGCAAATAGTTTTACTTTGGATAAATTTAAAATTTCTCTAATCACATAGTCCCTATTCTGTTGTATATTTTGTTACATAAAAATCTAAAACATCCCAGTGGAATGGGTACTAGTTATCTGGAGCTGAAATATAAATATGCCAGAGTCCTCGACCAATCCATGTCATAATCATTATTTTTGCATCAGATCATTTGGGAAACAGCTCCTTAATCAACAGGTGGAAAACCATGTCAAAATTCATAGATCTCTTTTCAGCTCAATTGAATTATGGTAGCTTGAACTGATTATTAGATTTAAGTTCTAACACACAGCATAGCTTGTTACTTACAGATGTAGTACAGAATATAATACAGACCTGTTCACTTCACTTTAGTTGTTCAGTCATGTCCGACTCTTTGCAACCCCATGGACTGCAGCATGCCAGGCCTCCCTGTCCATCACCAATTCCCAGAGTCCATCCAAACTCATATCCATTGAGTCAGTAATGCCATCCAACCATCTCACCCTCTGTGGTCCGATTTTCCACCTGCCCTCAATCTTTCCCAGCATCAGGGTCTTTTCAAATGAGTCAGCTCTGCGCATTAGGTGGCCAAATAATTGGAGTTTCATATTCAACATCAGTCCTTCCAATGAACACCCAGGACTGATCTCCTTTAGGATAGACTGGTTGGATCCCCTTGCAGTCCAAGGGACTCTCAAGAGTCTTCTCCCATACCACAGTTCAAAAACATCAATTCTTCAGTGCTCAGCCTTCTTTACAGTCCAACTCTCATCCATATATGACTACTGGAAATACCATAGCCTTGACTAGACACCTTTCTTGGCAAAATAATAGGTTAAAATATGCTTATTTCTTTAGCAATCATATACTAAACTATTGCACATACAAGTGCCATTTGATTTCCTTTCTCCCTTTAAATATTGTTTCCCTTGGCTATCAATTTTCTAACATCTATGTATAATGTTAATATGGACACACACATTTGTTTAAAGTCAATTTACAAGTTTTTTCTATTCTCTTTCAGTATTGTGAGGAAATTTCTCAACTTAGTTTCCAAGATAATTTAATCATCTGTTGTAACAAAACACAGATGCTATTTAAAACTTATAAGATTTCTAATTTGGATCATTTATTTTGCTTGGTGATTTCTCCTTAGTTAGTTGAATAAAAAAGAGATAACAAAGGTTTGCATCATTTTAAAGTATATTGCATTTTCTTTATGTAAGATTGTTTCCCTTGCTAAATTTAACTCAATTTTATATCTACCTACATGCATATATGTGCACATAAATGTATATACACATAATGTGTGCAAGTAATTACTCACCAATGGGTAACATAATTTACAATTCCTAGGTATATTTCCATAAGTACAAATCATGTCTTTTTTTGTTGTTGTTCAATCTTATTTTGGCTATATAGATAAAATTTTTAGACAAATGAATATTACATCTGTCTTATCAGTAATGGTTATTATTTTGTCTATCTAGTTTTTCTTCATTACAGGATGGTAAGCTTACTTTGGGAAGGCTATTATCAACCTTGTGCCAATAATATTTCCCTGGAATGGGTTACTTATTTTAATATCTTGCTTGTTTGGCCCTGCTTATACTCTCTGGTAATAAAAGTGAAAATATATCATACTAATATATCCTGAGGGCCATAGTAATGTCCAAAATTGAAAAAAAAAAAAAAAAACTAATCAGAGAGAATTAAGCCAACATACAGAAAGAAATATTAAGAAGCAGTAGAGACAAAGTTCTGGGTTGTGGTGTAAATTATAGTTCTCAATATATTTAAGGTTAGGTTGTATTATTCCTATAGCTCAGTTACAGGCATTGATCTATTGTCCTCCATCCTTAAGCTATGTTGAACTGGGTTTTGATCTCAATTATTCTGTGAAGAATTGATTTATAATTCACAGACATCATCTATAATATTAAGAAGGCTCTATCATGTGAAAAGTACTTTTCTAAGCATAACAATACCTAATTTTAATGTTAAATTCATCAGTCCTATATTTGTGTGTCTGTGTTTGCATGCATATGTGCAAGTACATTTATTTTTATAGTGCAAACAGGAACACACACATAAAATAAAAAAAAAGGAGAAAAGGAGAATAAATTTGGGGCTAAAATTAGACTTGACAAAAAAGCTATGAGGATTTTGCTCAAACTCAACAAAATGCAGTAAGCTTGCTCACTATACTAGGTAGTATGGAGGAAGCCAATGATCAGAATGTTTTGACCATTAGAGGTCTTTGGCATTGCCTAGTAGATTATGGTACCCCAAGAACTGAAATAAAATACATGATTAGACTGTTAAAATCTCACTTGATTTATGTATAACCTGAAAATCTCTAGATCTAATGAACTAAGATCTAACTGAAATCACTACAATAATCCCATAAGCAATTCCAGGATAGAGTTAGTTCATAATCCAAGAACACCTTGAGTTAAGGGAATGATGGTAGAGCTTGAGAAAGAATTCTACTATATAGTCAGATGCCATATGCTATATATCTCCCCAGCCTTCTACAAATAGACCTATGATTATTTACTAAGGTGACTGTGCACTGCAGAAAGGGAAACAATCAATTTTGGATACTGCTGGATACAATGCTTTGAACTGACAATTACAGGTGACCCCAAATTCTCTTGTGGTCCACAATTATACTAGGGATTATGGAATTTATGTTAGAAATGAAGTTTTGGCCTGAGCTCTTCTCACAATGGTCCCTGTAGGTCATGAGTCGTCTCTGTGATTGTATCCCCAGTTCAGAATGTCTAATTGGACAGAGGTATTTAGTAATTTGGGTGGCTTCCAAGGTGGCACTAGTGGTAAATAACCCATCTGCCAATGTGAAAATGAAAGTGGTAAAGAATCTATCTGCCAATGTAGGAGATGCAAGAGAAGCTGGTTGATCCCTGGGTTGAGAAGTTCCCCTGGAGGAGGGAATGGCAATGCACTCTTCTCTGCTCAAGTATTCTTGCCTGGAGAATCACATGGACAAAGGAGCCTGGTGAGTTATAGTTCATAAGGTTGCAGAGTCGGACATGACTGAAGCGACTTAGCATGCATACACATTTATTAATTTGCAGAAGGCAATGGCACCCCATTCCAGTACTCTTGCCTGGAAAATCCCATGGCAGGAGGAGCCTGGTAGGCTGCAGTCCGTGGGGTCGCTAGGAGTCAGACATGACTGAGTGACTTCACTTTCACTTTTCACTTTAATGCATTGGAGAAGGAAATGGCAACTCACTCCAGTGTTGTTGCCTGGAGAATCCGAGGGACAGGGGAGCCTGGTGGGCTGCCATCTATGGGGTCGCACAGAGTCGGATATGACTGAAGTGACTTAACAGCAGCAGCACATATATACCCTAACTTAGTGGCTCAGATGGTAAAGAAACTGCCTGAAATGCAGGATACCTGGGTTCGATACCTGGGTTGGGAAGACACCCTGGAGAAGGGAATGGCTATGCACTCCACTGATGTATCCTGGAAAATGTCATGGACAGAGAAGCCTGGCGGGCTACAGTTCATGGGGTCACAAAGAGTCAACACAACTGAGAAACTAACACTTTCACTTTCATTCCTTAACAAATGTACTGATAAATATGATGTTAGAGTAGGCCAAATGGAATCACCAGAACTTCCTTTGAACTACAAAAAATATTAAAACAAAATATATACCACATTACTGGAGGGACTGCAGAGACTTCTGCCACCATTAAAAGCCTGAAAGATTCAGTGATAACGATTGCTTACCACATACCCATACAATTTATAGATAAATTTTAGATAGCAATGGCAGATTATTAGAGACTTAATGGATCTTCCTTTATTAATAGTTAAAGTTATTGTTTCTAAGTGATTTTATTGCTAGAACAAGTCAACAAATGTGCAGGGATTTAATAAGTGCCAGTAATCTGGCCAGTGTTTACCCCCTCCCCGCCCCCCCGCCCCATACTTGTTAAAGATCTTCAACAGCCATTTTTGTCTAACTCCTAGGGCTAGTAATATGGCTTTTATGCCTTCCCTTGGGGCTAATTCAACTCTCCATCCTTGATTGCCTCTTTATTTACAGAACACTGTGTTCTTCTTTTTTTTTTTAATTTTATTTTATTTTTAAACTTTACATAACTGTATTAGTTTTGCCAAATATCAAAATGAATCCACCACAGGTATACATGTGTTCCCCGTCCTGAACCCTCCTCCCTCCTCCCTCCCCATTCCATCCCTCTGGGTCGTCCCAGTGCACCAGCCCCAAGCATCCAGTATCGTGCATCGAACCTGGACTGGTGACTCGTTTCATACATGATATTTTACATGTTTCAATGCCATTCTCCAAAATCTTCCCACCCTCTCCCTCTCCCACAGAGTCCATAAGACTGTTCTATACATCAGTGTAACACTGTGTTCTTCTTTTGACTTAGTAGCAGAAATTAGCAAATATTCTACTATCCCTTATAAAATACATGTATGCCAGTAAATGGGAAATAAATTTTACAAAAATTTAGCTGTCAACTACGTTAATCTCTTGAGGTCCAGTTGTTCAAGACATATAGATATATTTCTTCAATTAACAAATTTTGCATCTGATACCTTGTACTGCTAGAAAAAGAGACACATGCTTAGTCTGACGTTTCAATATTGGAGGCAACATATACCCAATACCGGTGAGCATCTCTGACCCATACACCAAGCAACACTAAAACTTTCCAGTTTTGAATAGCATTTAAGTTCAGTTCAGTCACACAGTCGTGCTGACTCTTTGTGACCCCATGAACTGCAGCATGCCAGGCCTCCCTGTCCATCACCAACTCCCAGAGTCCACTCAAACCCATGTCCATAGAGTTGGTGATGCCATCCAACGATCTCATCCTCTGTCATCCCCTTATCCTCCTGCCCTCAATCTTTCCCAGCATCAGGGTCTTTTCAAATGAGTCAGCTCTTCATATGAAGTGGCCAAAGTATTGGAGTTTCAGCTTCAGCATCAGTCCTTCCAATGAATATTCAGGACTGATTTCCTTTAAGATCTACTGGTGGATATCCTTGCTGTCCAAGGGACTCTCAAGAGTCTTCTCCAACACCACAGATCAAAAGTATTGATTCTTTGGTGCTCAGCTTTAATAATAGTCCAACTCTTACATCCATACATGACTACTGGAAAAATCATAGCTTTGACTCTATGGACTTTTGTTGGCAAAGTATTGTCTCTGCTTTTTAATATGCTGTCTAGGTTGGTCATAACTTTCCTTCCAAGGGGTAAGTGTCCTTAAATTTTATGGCTGCAGTCACCATCTGCAGTGATTTTGCAACCCAGAAAAATAAATTTAGCCACTATTCCCCCCCCCCCACTTTGTATTTGCCATGAAGTGATGGAACCAGATGTCATTATCTTAGCTTTCTGAATGTCAAGCTTTAAGTCAAAATTTTCACTCTCCTCTTTCCTTTTAATCAAGAGGCTCTTTAGTTCTTCACTTTCTGCCATAAGGGTGGTGTCATATGCATATCTGATGTTATTGATATTTCTCCTGGCAATCTTGATTCCAGCTTGTGCTTTCTCCAGCCCAGCGTTTCTCATGATGTATTCTGCAAATAAGTTAAATAAGCAGGGTGACAATATACAGCCTTGACATACTCCTTTTCCTATTTGGAACCAGTCTGTTGTTCCATGTCCAGCTCTAACTGTTGCTTCTTGAGCTGCATACAGGTTTCTCAAGAGACAGGTCGGGTGGTCTGGTATTCCCAACTCTTTCAGAATTTTCTACAGTTTATTGTGATCCACAAAATCAAAGGCTTTGGCATAGTCAATAAAGCAGAAATAGATGTTTTTTTTCTGGAACTCTTTTGCTTTTTCAATGATCCAGAGGATGTTAGCAATTTGATCTCTGCTCACTCTGCCATTTCTGAATCCAGCTTGAACATCTGGAAGTTCATAGTTCACATATTGCTGAAGCCTGGCTTGGAGAATTTTGAGCATTACTTTACTAGCATGGGAAATAGATGGGGAAACAGTGGAAATAGTGTCAGACTTTATTTTTCTGGGCTCCAAAATCACTACAAATGGTGACTGCAGCCAAGAAATTAAAAGACGCTTACCCCTTGGAAGGAAAGTTATGACCAACATAGATAGCATATTCAAAAGCAGAAATATTACTTTGCCAACAAAGGTTCATCTAGTCAAGGCTATGGTTTTTCCTGTGGTCATGTATGGATGTGAGAGTTGGACTGTGAAGAAGGCTGCGCACCGAAGAATTGATGCTTTTGAACTGTGGTGTTGGAGAAGACTCTTGAGAGTCCCTTGGACTGCAGGGAGATTTAACTAGTCCATTCTGAAGGAGGTCAGCCCTGGGATTTCTTTGGAAGGAATGATGCTAAAGCTGAAACTCCAGTACTTTGGCCATCTCATGCAAAGAGTTGACTCATTGGAAAAGATTCTGATGCTGGGTGCGATTGGGGGCAAGAGGAGAAGGGGACGACAGAGGATGAGATGGCTGGATGGCATCACTGACTCTATGGACTTGAGTCTGAGTGAACTCCAGGAGTTGGTGATGGACAGGGAGACCTGGCGTGCTGCGATTCATGGGGTCCCAAAGAGTTGGACATGACTGAGAGACTGATCTGATCTGATCTTACTAGCGTGTGAGATGAGTGCAATTGTGTGATAGTTTGAGCATTTTTTGTCATTGCCTTTCTTTGGGATTGGAATGAAAACTGACATTTACCAGTCCTGTGGCCACTGCTGAGTTTTCCAATTTCCCTGGCATATTGTGTGCAGCACTTTCACAGCATCATCTTTTAGTATTTGAAATAGATCAACTGGAATTTCATCACCTCCACTAGCTTTGTTTGTAGTGATGCTTCCTAAATCCCACTTGACTTCACATTCCAGGATGTCTGGCTCTACGTCAGTGATCACACCATCGTGATTATCCGGGTCATGAAGATCTTTTTAGTACAGTTCTTCTGTGTATTCTTGCCACCTCTTCTTAATATTGCCTGCTTCTCTTAGGTCCCTACCATTTCTGTCCTTTATTGAGCCCATCTTTGCATGAAATGTTCCCTTGGGATCTCTAATTATCTTGAAGAGATCTCTAGTCTTTCCCATTCTATTGTTTTCCTCTATTTCTTTGCATTGATCGCTGAGAAAGCCTTTCTTATCTCTCCTTGCTATTCTTTGGAACTCTGCATTCAAATGGGTATATCTTTCCTTTTCTCCTTTGCTTTTCACTTCCCTTCTTTTCACAGCTATTTTTAAGGCCTCCTCAGACAGCTTTTTGCTTTTTTGTGTTTCTTTTTCTTGGGGATGGCCTTGATTCCTGTCTCCTGTACAATGTCATGAACCTCCAACCACAGCTCATCAGGCACTCTATCAAATCTAGTCCCTTAAATCTATTTCTCACTTCCACTGTATAGTCATAAAGGATTTTATTTCGGTCATACCTGAATGGTATAGTGGTTTTCTCCACTTTCTTCAGTTTGAGTCTGAATTTGCCAATAAAGAGTTCATGATCTGAGCCACAGTCATTTAGACAATATAAATTTCTGTGACATGTGCAATGTTCCATAAAGAAAACAAAACAAAATACTATTCTACCACTCTATTATATGGTCCAGAGGAACAAATTTTGTTTGAAATGCCTTTGGTTATGCACACAAGATTGCTGTTTGGACTCAGGGGTTTCTCCTTAGAAATTCATGTTGATGTATGGCAAAACCAATACTATATTGTAAAGTAATTAGCCTCCAATTAAAATAAATTAATTTATATTAAAAAAAAAAGAAATTTGTAGTAATGTGATCCCTTACTCAGCTGATAGTAACTATTTGGGATTTTTTTTGTTTGTTTATTTGTTTGTTTTTGAGAAACAACTCTTGCCTCCTCAGGGCCCTAGGAGAGACAGAATACTTGACCATACAGACTAAAATTACCATTTGACCTGAGCTGCCTATCATGACTTAGGTATTCTGTGATCTTTCAAACCTTAAAGGTGTATGTGTACAGCAATAGTCCATCATCAAACAGATGTGATATATACAAGATTTGGCTTGGGTAGGTCTTAAATTTGTAAATAGTTTGCATAGCCTATGTTCCAGATGCCCATAACCCATCCTCCTACTTTGTTGCCTTTTTCTTGTCAATCTATACCTGTGATTTTGTAGAATATTCAGTTGAATATTGTGGGATAATTCTCCATGGATCTCTTTACACTGCTACATGTCTTCTGAGCAAAAGAGCTGACTCATTTTACTCTACTTTACCTTTTGAAGGATATATGTAGAGCACAGAGCCTTGGAAGAGAAAGATAGCATCTCCCTCTGGAGAACATGACAAGCTTAATTACAGTCCAGTATAATAAAGATGAGTTTTCCCTGGTGGCTCAGTCAGTAAAGAATCTGCCTGCAGTGCAGGAGACCTGGGTTCAGTCCCTGGGTTGGGAAGATCCCTTGGAGGAGGACATGGCACCTACTCCAGTATTCTTACCTGGAGAATTGCCATGGACAGAGGAGCCTGGCAGGCTGCAGTCCATGCAGTCACAGACAGTTGGACATAACTGAGCGACTAAGCACACTGCACACCCATAATAAAAATAATGTCAGGGCAAAAAAATAGACCAACAGAATAAGAGCTTGGGTTTCCTAAACTTGTTTTATTTTCTATTGTAATACAGGCTATAATATATTCAGTCAATATCTGATCCCCTTTGAATCACTTTGTGGGAATTGGATTTCAGTGAACCAGCATGATTGCTGATACTCTGGCTAGTGCTACTTTTGTGACTAGTAACTCTTTATCTTTGACTCAATTCTTTATCTTTGACTGAGTACATTAATTCTTCTTTCCAGTATCCATCAAATCATGGCAGACTAACTTGTTAACTTGCAAACAGAGTAAACTTTCAGATTCTTTATAGGCACTGTGAGTTTTGGCCATGAGAATGAAGTGATGACAGAGGCATGGCTTTCTAGAAGAAAAAGGATGACTATTTGAGCTGACATAAGGAACACAAAATTTGCATTTGGAGCTGTTAGCAAATGTTCTTATCTAATTGGTGAGTGACTGGAAGTGCTATTAAGAGTTCCTCAGTTCTGTACCTATTAATGCATGTTTGAAGGATGCATATGAGAAGAAGAATTGAAAAAGGCTGCCCAAATGGTGATTTGATTGCTGCTCACTCTCCTTCAGGCAGGAGGAAACAGCTATGTTTTTATGACAGCAGGAACACAAGTTCTGCAGTCCCAGATGAAGGATAAGATGACTATAGCTATTGAGTCAAGAAGTCCCCAAAAATAAAATACATGGTGCTAGGAATGAAAATGTAGAACATTAGGTGGACAAAAAACATTAGAAATTTCTTTAGTTGAGCTATGTGGACAGCTTCTCAAAGGAGAAATTAAACACAATGCCTTATTTATTAGCATGACATGACCCCATCATTTCTACCTGCTCTACCTTGATATTTACTACTTCAAGGAGAAAGATGCTTATGGATGAGGAATAGTTCATGTTTAGAATGTTTTCAGTTATACTAGATATTGTGCTATCATCTTACATGGAATCAGGCCTTTGCTGATTTATTCAGCAAATTAACCCTGGTGCACAATTCATTCCATAACAGAGACTGTTCATTTCTACACTACATACAGTACCCCCAAACAAGAGACAGCTTAAATAGTAAAATGGTTAATTGTATGTATTGTGTTTTTACCTTAGTAGGGTCCCTGGGACACTGCTGCTGCGGCTAAGTTGCTTCAGTCGTGTCCGATTCTGTGTGACTCCATAGACGGCAGCCCACCAGGCTCCACCGTTCCTGGGATTCTCCAGGCAAGAACACTGGAGCGGGTTGCCATTTCCTTCTCCAATGCATGAAAGTGAAAAGTGAAATTGAAGTCGCTCAGTCGTGTCCGACTCTTAGCAACCCTATGGACTGCAGCCTACCAGGCTCTTCCATCCATAGGATTTTCCAGGCAAGAGTATTGGAGTGGGGTGTCATTGCCTTCTCCCCATGGGACACTATATGGCAATAAATATAAAATATTCTATTTCTTCATCTGTGCTGTGATTACACAGATGTGGACACTTGATAAAGATTCATTCAGTTGTATGCTAATGATTTGGGGGCTTTTCTTATACCTATATTAAAATGTACTTTAGTAAAAAGTTATTTTAAAACAAACAGCAAAAATTAGGGAAGTATCTTTCTCTTAGGAGGAGTAAGTTCTACTGTCATTGAGATTCTGGTTTTCAGTGAGCCAACTTAATATCTAATAATAAAGCAAAATCTCTATGTAAAAGTTTAAATATTAAGAATTCATCAATTGAAAATGAATAAAACCAAACACAACAACAGCAACTTTAGTTGTGTCTTCCTTAGAAGACACTTCTCTTTCAGACACAACATTTTTATAAAAAATGTTCACTATCTACAAACATTACAACTATATTCTGCTTCTATAGAGATGCTTAGCTTTCTTACATCATGTCTTTTAAAAAGAAACTTGTATTGTTGAAAATACTCTTTTTTTCCTTCTGAGTTTTACAAAGTGTAGCAAGTCTTCAAAACTCAAACATATGATTCCTTTTCCCCTACAGTCTTCTCATATCATTTCAGTCAGAAGACAACTTTCATGGCTATCCCTGGCACTAACTGGATTTTGTTTGATAGTATAAGTGTTTTAAATATTCCTAGTATCTTTAATAATAAGTTATACAAAAATTATCATGGGTACAAAGTAATCTTTGGAGCAAAGAAAATAATTCAGTGAAGTGAAGTGAAAGTTGCTGAGTCATGTCTGACTCTTTGTAATCCCATGAGCTATATAGTACATGGAATTCTCCAGGCCAGAATACTGGAGTGGGTAGCCTTTCACTTCTCCAGGGGATCTTCCCAACTCAGGGATCAAACCCAGGTCTCCCATACTGCAGGCGGATTCTTTACCAGTTGAGCCACAAGGGAAGCCCAAAGAATTCAGTAAGAGTCATTCAAATAAGTCAGTTAAAATTTGAATATAAATTAGCTTAAAGTTGGCATAGAAATTTGCTCAGGAAATCAGATTTAATGAATATAAATTTTAATTGAGGATTCCCATGTTTTTTTGCTTTTTAAAACATGGTAGCATCTTATACATCTTCTAGTAGTCCCTAGATCTCTAAGAATGATTACTTTAAAGGATTAAAAATGTAGAAGCGAGAAAACACTGAATATAACTGGCCAAGCAGATGCATACTTAATTCTGAAGGCTCTCTGTTTTTGACTAGTGTTCAAATTTGATAGTTCTGAATTTTCTGTTTTGTGTATATGCATATATTTGAAATGATGAAGTCAATATTTGCCTTTTTGAAGTCTTTTAAAGTGTATGTCAATTTTATTTCATCAGAATTAGCTACAGTAAAAGATTTAGTGAGGTTTCCATAATGCTACCTAAATATAGAAGATTATCTAGTTCTACAGAGTTGTTGTTTTTATATATAAGAACACTTTTAGAAGGGAAAATTAATTTTTTGAAATAGAATCAAATGAGCAAAGACAATGTTTGTGTGTTTTCTCCTTACTAAGTAAGAAGAAATAGGATATTACTTCACTTCTAAATATATGAGACTCAAACAGCGTTTTAAAAATATTTCTGAAACTGTTGGAGAAAGAGACTTTATACTTAATAAATATTTTCAACTAATAAGAAAATTTTAAAGACTCTTCAGTACTTTGTATTCAAGGGTCTTATTGTGATAAATATTGAGTAATGTACCTAAATAAGGCTTTCAAATCATTTTCATAATCTCATCGATCTATATAATATTTCTAGGGGGATTTTTTCACAAAGTATTAACTATTTTTCTAAGATACATAGAGTATAAGAAAAGTTGATCTTTTTTTATTTGTAATTTCTCATAAACTTGCAAAATTTTTTTTTAATTTTATTTTATTTTTAAACTTTACAATATTGTATTGGTTCTGCCATATATCGAAATGAATCCACCACATGCGTACATGTGTTCCCCATCCTGAACCCTCCTCCCTCCTCCCTCCCCATACCATCCCTCTGGGTCGTCCCAGTGCACCAGCCCCAAGCATCTAGTATGGTGCATCAAACCTGGACTGGCGACTCATTTCATATATGATATTATACATAAAAGTTCTTATGTTTATTGTAACAAAAGACTGCCCATAAACTCCATTTTCCTCTCTGTTGCTTCTAACAATAATAGAGAGATGCATTTTGGGGGGTTACTACATTTTGATTCTTTATAACTGACTGGATGGTTGTCTGTCAGTTGAGCCATTCATTACCTGTACTTATTTTATGTCTTGTTTAATAATACTGAATCCACCATGCACATGGAGTTGTGTGTACAACCATATGTAAAACAAAGTAAACAAAAACTCAGAATAATTCAATCCAAGTCATGTAGACTTATAGTCATCAAATCTTTGATGTTAAAGAAAGGTTCTGAGAGAAATAGTAGAGGAAGTATCACTATATGTAGCAAAGAAAACTTCATTTAAACACCAATTAGAGAATGACCTTATCACTGTTTTACAAGCTTTGCACAATATTCACAAAATAAAATATGGCTTGAACAAAAGCGATAAAAAAAGGCAGGGTGTTCTTCATAGATTTCCCTCACAAACATATTTAAGTTTTGATAAATAACTGGAAGATTATTTTACAGTGGTCCTATGACTGCAACTTGAAGGATTTACAAACAGGGTCCATCAGGAGTGGAGAGGCTAGAAGAACAATTGCAGTGGAGAGGACCCCCCTCCCCTTTTATTTCTCTCCCTCTCTCTCTGATTTGCCTTGTTAATTAGAAGAGATGAGTCCCGGGTGTAAGCCTATTTGATGGGCTCAGAGCAGAGGTGAATATCTGCATAAAACTAAGCATTGACCTAGAAACAAAAAGGAAAATTAAAACACACACACACACACATAATGAGTTGAGGGATTTATTTTAGTTTGCCTTCTAATCAAAGCAACTTACTTACACAGAAGCAGGGAACAAACTAGCATTTGTATAGCAGATGGCATAAGGTACAGAAATACGTTTATACAGCAAAAGTATCTCCAAGTTATAACTGTCCATATTCTCAGTTCCCTCTATAATAACCTTTGGAAATTGAGTTATAAAACTAAAATAAATGTCATCAAAGCCCTACCATTCAAACGAATTACAAGGGAAATAGTCAATTAGAATCTGGAAAAAAATGGATGAGCAAGTAGATTCTACCCACATGGGTAAAGGCCATAGTTGACCCAGAATAACCTATAATACAAAATTGGTTCAATGAGGTTTATATAATGATACGTCATCAGAGAAAATTGTCTAGTTCTACAGATTGGTTGTGTTAATATACAAAATAAATCAACTTTTCAAATAGGATTCCTGTTTTAAATGCATAAATAAAATAGTTGGTGATCATGTTACAAAAGGATCCTTTACAGACCATATTATAAATGCAGATACATATTAAATATCTAATTACGAGACCACGGTTGTAAAAATTCATATATTTTTTTAAAATTACAAATTTGAAAATATTTTTAAGTATCATGATTTTTAAGCTACTCCAGGTCATTTAATATACAGCCAGGTGGCACAAATTGAGTTCTACTCCCTTCCATTAATAAATCCACAGTAATTTCTTACAACTGAACAGAAAATTCCTTGTGAAGGTGTTAACCAATATGGTTATGTGGTGGTCATTATACTGCTTTACTGTGATGGTAGTCTCACAACTTAAGTTTCACACATAGACTGCTGCTGCTGCTAAGTCGCTTCAGTTGTGTCCGACTCTGTGCAACCCCATAGACGGCAGCCCACCAGGGTCCTCTGTCCCTGGGATTCTCCAGGCAAGAACATTGGAGTGGGTTGCCATTTCCTTCTCCAACGCATGAAAGTGAAAAGTGAAAGTGAAGTCGTTCAGTCGTGTCGGACTCGTAGCGACCCCATAGACTGCAGCCTACCGGGATCCTCCGTCAGTGAAATTTTCCAGGCAAGAGTACTGGAGTGGGGTGCCATTGCCTTCTCACAGTCACTTAAATCAGAGACTGTACTGGTGAAAAAAAGTATTATTCTATAATATGCATCATATAATCACTACTGTTCTGCTCTCTTCTTTCTCTTTTTTCCTTCAGTTTTCCTTGCTTCTTATCCATCTTCTTCCACTACTTCTTTTTTCCTCTACCCTTTTATTCACCCTCATCCTTTGGTAAGAGGAAAATTTTCCAATTTTCTCTGCAATTCCTCAAGAAAATATGTGAAATTAGAAACTTAATATCAGAAGTTTAAATATCAAGTAATGCTAAATGCTTCTTATGAGAAATAAAAAGCTAAACAAACCTACCAAACTGCTGTCTATAGACTTGGCAGAAACCTAGGAGATGGCAATTAATTATTTCATACCAAATGAGTAGCACCTTCCTCAGATTTTTAGTTTCCCAAATGTTAGACTATCTATTGTAAAAGTTATATATTTCCAAATAAATGCTCCACTTTTACACCTAAAAAGTCATGCAGATAGTTCCTGAGAAAATAACCAGCACACCTATTGTAAACATGTGTTATCATTTATTTATTTTTTGGCTGTACTGGGTCTTCCTTGCTGTATGCAGGCTTCCAGTAGTTGTGGAGAATGCGAGCTACTCTTTGTTGTGTTTCCCAGGCTTCTCACTGTGGTGACCTCTCTTGTTGTGGAGCATGGGCTCTACGGTGCTTATGCTTCATTAGTTGCAGTGCAAGGGCTTAGTGCTCCACAGCATGTGGAATCTTCCTGGACCAGAGGTTGAACCCATGTCCCCTGCATTGGCAGATGGATTGTTAACCATTAGACCTGCAGGCCATTTATTTTTATGCTGGGTGATATACTGGCAGAATAACTGTATAGGCCCTCTATTTTCTGTAACAGTGAGACATCTATAAGCAATCACCTTGGTCAAAAATAGATTTTTTGAAGGGTTTTGTGCAATTCTCAGTGCAGGATAACACTATAGGGACACAGAAGTTAACAATAAGTTTTAAGATACTTCTTAATACTTAAAAAGATTAAAAAACATATTTAAATAAATGCCAATTTAAAAATAAAAATGTGATTTTATATATATATATATATATATATATATATATATATAAACTCAGATATAGAGAACAGAATGGTGATTGCCAGGGGCAAAGGAGATGGTGGAGGTTGGGGGAAATGATGGAAGGTAATAAATGAATAAACTTTCAATTATATGATATTTTGGGGGGACATAATGTACTGCATAGTGACTATAGTTAAAAATACTATATAATACATTTGAAAGGTGCTACAACTGTGGTTCTTTAACGGTCTCATCACAAGAAAAATGTGTAACTAATGTGTGGTGATGGATATTGTTAAATAAAGTTACTGTAATAATAATCTGGCAGTATATAAATATACAAATTATTATGTTATATACCTAAGCTAAAACAATGTCATGTATCAATTATATTTCAAAACTAAAAAGTATGCAAAATTACATTAAAAAGAAAAGAAATTGATGTGATTTCTCCATTTTGGTAATTATATTGAATACAAGAATAAAATAAGTATCACAGGCAGTTGTTCCCAAGGCTAGGGATAAAATCAAAAGTCAAAATATGATCTAAAAACTTGTTTTAAATTTAAATAAAAGCTTTCAATTTTTCCAAAATATTTAAAATGTTTATTTTTTCATGTGTGTTATTAAGGAATCTCTCAGAAAAATGTTTTCTTTAGAGGGATTTCAAATTTCTAGCTTTGAAATTGACAAAAAATTCAAACAACTTTGTTAATGGAAAAGTTGAAAATTTGACAACAAAATAGAAATACAAATCTGATTACGGAACTATAAATGACAGGAAAAACTGTGACAAAATATCTAGAAATATTTCTTTTTTTAAAGAAGAGGATTTTTCATTACAAGGTAAATGATATTTAAGTAAGAAAACAAAATTTCCTCATAAGATGTTCTTGGATTGTTTTCATGTTGGTTACATTTTCTGTTGTTGTTCACTTACTCAGCCATGTCTGACTTTTTGTGACCCCTATGGACTACAGCACACCAGACTTCTTTGTCCTTCACCATCTACTGGATCTTGCTCAAACTCACGTCATTGACTTGGGGATTCCATCCAACAATCTCATCCTCTGTCATCTCCTTCCTCCTGCCTTCAATCTTTTCCAGCATCAGGGTCTTTCTAATGAGTCAGTTCTTCACATCAGGTGGCAAAAGTATTGGGGCTTTAACTTCAGCATCAGTCCTTCCAATTAATATGCAGGATGGATTTCCTTTAAGATTGACTGGTTTGATCACCTTCCAATCCAAGGTTTTCTCAAGAGTTTTCTCCAACACTACAGTTCAAACACATCAATTCTTCAGCAATCAACCTTCTGTATGGTCCAACTCTCATACCATACATGACTACTGGAAAAAACAGAGCTTTGACTAAACAGACTTTTGTTGGCAAAAAGTAACGTCTCTACTTTTTAATATGTTGTCTAGGTTGGCCATAACTTTTCTTCCAAGGAGCAAGCGTCTTTTAACTTCATAGCTACAGTTACCATCTGCAGTGATTTTGAAGCCCAAGAAAATAAAGTCTGTCACTGTTTCCATTGTTTTCCCATCTATTTGCCATGAAGTGATGAGACCGGATGCCATCATTTTCATTTTTTGAATACTGAGTTTAAAGTCAAGTTTTTAACTCTCCTCTTTCACTTTCCTCAAGAAGCTCTTCAATTCCTCTTCATTTTCTGCCATAAAGGTGGTGTCATCTGCATATCTGAGATTATTGGTGTTTCTATACAGCTTTGGTGTACTCCCTTTCCAATTTGGAGCCAGTCCATTCTACAGTTGTTTTTTGTCCAGTTCTAACTGTTGCTTCTTGATCTGCATACAGCTTTCTCAGGAGGCAAGTAAGGTGGTCTGGTATTCCCATCTCTTTAAGAATTTTCCAATTTGTTGTGATCCACACAATCAAAAGCTTTAACATAGTCAACGAAGCAGAAGTTTTCCTGGAACTCTCTTGCTTTTTCCATGATACAATAGATATTGACAACTTGATCTCTGGTTCCTCTGCCTTTTCTAAATCCAGCTTGAAAATCTGGATGATCTTGGTTTGAAGCCTATCTTGGAGAATTTTGAGCATTACTTTGCTAGCATATGAGATGAGTGCAATTGTGTGGTAGTTTGAACATTTTTTGGCATTGACTTTCTTTGAGATTGGAATGGAAACTGACATTTTCCAGTCCTGTGGCCACTGCTGAGTTTTCCAAATTTGCTGACATATTGAGTCCAGCACTTTCACAGCATCATATTTTAGAATTTTAAGTAAAGTAATTAACCTCCAATTAAAATAAATAAATTTATATTAAAAAAAAAAAAAAAAAAACACCTAGAATTCCATCACCTCCACTAGCTTTGTTCATTGTGATGATTCCTAAGGCCCACTTGACTTTGCACTCCAAGTTGTCTGGCTCAAGATGAGTAATCACACCATCACAATTATCTGGGTCATTAAGATCTTTTTGTATAGTTCTTCTGTGTATTCCTGACACCTCTTCTTAATATTTTCTGCTTCTGTTAGGTCCATACCATTTATGTCCTATATTGTGCCCCTCTTTGCATGAAATATTCCCTTAGCATCTCTAATCTTCTTGAGGATATCTCTAGACCTTCCATTCTATTGTTTTCCTCTATTTCTTTGCATTGTTCACTTAGGAAGACTTTCTTATCTCTCCTTGCTGTTATTTGGACTTTGCTTTCAGATGGGTATATCTTTATTTTTCTCCTTAGCCTTTCACTTCTCTACTTTTCTCAGCTATTTGTAAGGCCACCTCAGACAACCATTAGGTCTTTTGCATTTCTTTTTCTTGGGGATGGTTTTGATTACTGCCTCATATACAGTGTTATGAACCTCCATCAATAGTTCTTCAGGCACTCTGTCTATGAGATCTAATCCTTTAAATCTGTTTGTTGCTTCCACTGTATAATTGCAACATTAAGGTCACACCTGAATGGCATACTGGTTTTCCCTATTTTCTTCAATTTCAGTCTGAATTTTTCAATAAGTAGTTCATGATCTGAGCCATAGTCAATTTCCAGTTTTGTTTTTGCTGGCTGTATGGAGCTTCTCCGTGTTTGGCTGCAAAGAATGTAATCAATCTGATTTTGGTATTGACCACTTTGTGATATCCACCTGTGGAATTTTCTTTGGTGTTGTTGAAAGAGGGTGTTTGCTATGACCTGTGCATCCCCTTGTCAAACCTCTGTTAGCCTTTGTCCTGCTTCATTTTGTACTCAAAGGTCAAATTTGCCTGTTACTCCAGGTATTTCTTGACTTCCTACTTTTGCATTCCAGTCCCCTATGATGAAACCAACATC
Organism: Bubalus kerabau; assembly: GCF_029407905.1. Lineage (NCBI taxonomy): Eukaryota > Metazoa > Chordata > Mammalia > Artiodactyla > Bovidae > Bubalus > Bubalus kerabau. The sequence continues at coordinate 1,075,654 of NC_073635.1, read as the reverse complement.
TTTCTTTGGTGTTATGTCTAGAAGGTCTGTCAGATTGCTTAAAATTTGTTAAAAATTCCTTTTTTTCTTAAACAAATGTTAAATATGGGCCATGCTTGACATGCTTAATATTTACTCATTCATTTAATCATTATCAAGATCATTTTAAAAATAGTATTATTTATTATGTGGCACTATTTACATTAGAAAAACTGTGCTAACATGGCCAAAAGTTTCACATAAAAGCATAGTTTAATTTATTAGAAAATATTAAATGATATAAATCAAAATTATATTTTTACAAAAATAATGCAGAATAACAAGAAAGAATAACAATGAATGATGAAATTTACACTGTAATTCAGAATGCTATTTTCGACTATGATAATTGAATCTAAAATGAAATAAGACTAGGAATTAAATAATAAAATAAAGAAGAAAAGAAGCTGAAAAGTTACCAAAGTGTAAGGCTCTGAATGAGGAAAAATTTTGGGTCATTTGTGAGAGTGGAAAAAGAGATTTTATATGAAGTTCTGCATAGGTGAAGATGGCAGAGTACTACAGAGGAATATTGCCTGCAAGGAAGATTAGGCAAATGCTCTAGAGAACCATATTGCCTTTTGTAACAAAATGTAAGTAAACTATGAATGAAGCGCTACCAAAGGACAAAAAGTACTGGGAATAGAGAACGGCTTATGGTGCAGAATCAAAAGCCACACACGATGGTAATGAAGGAAAAAGCACTAAAAATGAAGCTCTTACCATGGTGAAGAATGAAAAATGCACTACAGATGGAGCAGCGGCTGTGGTGAAGAATGTGAGACTTTAATAGATGGAGCTTGTGGTTATGAACACAAGGACACTGAAAAATAGGAGGTGCCTGTGGAAAAATACAGAAAAACACTATAGATGGGTCTAAAGATATACCCATTTGAATGCAGAGTTCCAAAGAATAGCAAAGAGAGATAAGAAAGCCTTCCTCAGTGATCAATGCAAAGAAATACAAGAAAACAATAGAATGGGAAAGGCTAGAAATCTCAAGAAAATTAGAGATACCAAGGGAACATTTTATGCAAAGATGGGCACAATAAAGGACATAAAAGGTATGGATCTAACAGAAGCAGAAAATATTAAGAAGAGGTGGAAGGAATACACAGAAGAACTGTACAAAAAAGATCTTCATGACCCAGATATGCATGATGGTGTGATCACTGACCTAGAGCCAGACATCCTAGAATGAGAAATCAAGTGGGTCTTAGGAAGTATCACCACAAACAAAGCTAGCGGAGGTGATGGAATTCAAGTTGAGCTATTTCAAATTCTAAAATATGATGCTATGAAAGTGCTGGACTCAATATGCCAGCAAATTTGGAAAATTCAGCAGTGGCCACAGGACAGGGAAAGGTCAGTTTTCATTCCAATCCCAAAAAAAGGCAATGCCAAAGAATGCTCAAACCACCACACAATTGCACTCATCTTATATGCTAGCAAAGTAATGCTCAAAATTCTCCAATTGGGGCCTCAATAGTACGTGAACCATGAAGTTCCAGATGTTCAAGCTGGAATTAGGAAGGGCAGACAAATCAGAGGTCAAATTCCCAACATCTGTTGGATCATTGAAAAACCAAGAGAGTTCCAGAGAAACATCTACATCTGTTTTACTGACTATGCCAAAGCCTTTGACTGTGGATCACGACAAACTGTGTAAAATTCTTAAACAGATGGGAATATCAGATGACCTGTCCTGCCTCCTGAGAAATGTCTATGCAGCTCAAGATGCAACAGTTAGAACTGGACATGGAACAACAGACTGGTTCCAAATCGGGAAAGGAGTACATCAAGGCTACATATTGTCACCCTGCTCTTTTAACTTATATGCAGGATACATTGTGAGAAATGCTGGGCTGGGTGAAGCAAAAGCTGGAATCAAGATTGCTGGGAGAAATATCAACCTCAGATATGCAGATGATACCACTTATGGCAGAAAGGGAAGAACTAAAGAGCCTCTTGATGAAAATGAAAGAGGAGACTGAAAAGTTGGCCCCAAACTCAACATTCAGAAAACTCAGAGCATGGCATCTAGTCCCATTAATCTCATGGCAAATAATTGGGGAAACAATGGAAACAGTGACAGACTTTATTTTGGGGGGCTCCAAAATCACTGCAGATGGTGACTGCTTGCTCCTTGAAAGTAAAGCTATGACAAACCTAGACAGCATACTAAAAAGCAGAGGCATGACTTTGCCAACAAAGGTCCATATAGTCAAAGCTATGATTTTTCCAGTAGTCATGTATGGATGTGAGATTTGGACTATTATTAAAGCTGAGCACCAAAGAATCGATGGTTTTGAACTGTGGTGTTGGAGAAGACTCTTGAGAGTCCCTTGGAGAGCAAGGATATCCAAGGATATCTTAAAGAAAATCAGTCCTGAATATTCATTGGAAGGACTGATGCTGAAGCTGAAACTCCAATACTTTGGCCACCTGATGTGAAGAACTGTCTCATTTGAAAAGACTCTGGTGCTGGGAAAGACTAAGGCAGGAGGAAAAGGGGATGACAGAGGATGAGATGGTTGGATGGCATTACCGACTCAGTGGACATGATTTTGAATAAACTCTGGTAGTTGGTGATGGGCAGGGAGGCCTGGCGTGCTGTAATCCACGGAGTCACAAATAGTCAGACATGAGTGAACGACTGAACTGAAATGAACTGATAGATGGATCAATGCTTGTGGTGAAGATTGGGAAAATGGTATGGATGGAGTAAAACCTTTGGGAAAGGACAGAGGAGCCCTAAATTTGATCTTTTGCCTTTAATGAACACAGTGGGCAAAGTACCAACTGTGGTGAGAAATTCAAGAACACTATAGTTAGGACACAGACTCTCATGGGAAAATGATCAGTTACACTAATCTTAAGATCTTCTATTCATCAATATATAATTAATAAATGAAATGACAAGCCAGAAAAAGAGTAAAAAATTGAAAAATATTTTTTTCAAAAATTTAGTTTCAGTATTAGACAAAGTACTCTAGTGATTTTCAATATATTTTTTTAGAAAAAAATCAAAGCATGAATACACACATAATCAAACAGAAAAATGGACAAAAAGATTAGATAGACATTATCAAGTAGGAAATATGCATCACCAAAAAATGCATTGAATAACCATTCAATCTTACTAATAGTCAGGAATTGAATCCTTAAAATTATAGAAAAATTTGCAAATAATGTATTATTCTAAATTATGTCATTTGAGATCTATTCTGAATTCTCTTGAACACTACTAATGAAAATATCTTGAAAACAATGTGGCATTAAGTAATAATAGTTGTTTATTTTCATTCTATAAAATCCAATGGTTTCAATCCTAAGAATATAACCTAGAGTGTCTTGCAGTTTTAGATTGGGCGAAAGGAATTGTGACATAGTCACAAAATGAAGTAAATTAAAACAATAGCAATTAACGAATGTTACACATCATATTTGTCAATATAGATGAATATTGTCATTGCTGAGGAAAGGAAAGAAAGCATGAAGTAAAACTCACATTCTTTCAGGATGGAGGGGACACATGTATACCTGTGACTTATTCATCTTAATGTATGGCAAAACCATCACCATATTGTAAAGTAATTATCTTCCAATTAAAGTTAATTAATTAATTAAAAAGAAACTTATACTCTATAAGGCCTTGTGAGCAATTTCATGGACTCTCTCCTCAGGAAAATAATCTGATAAAGAATAAACAATTACCTATATTCTCATGCAGACTTATGGGATAAAACCCACATAGGAATTTTTAGTCAAGAACATTTACTTAATCTCAGGAAGAATAGTAATTGTAGAGTACTTGTCACAACCACTGTACACTAACTGCCCCATTCAGCACGATGGATGTGCCACACTGGATGGGTATGGAGCTTGCAATTCACCAGCTCGATGTTGATGCTGTCTCTCCAGGAAAGACTAGTTGTCAGCATTTTTATTTCTTCCTTCTCATACACCGAGTTCAGAGGCTTCCTTTATATAACTAACCTACATGTGTAAGTTAGAAGTCATACTTCAGGAATGGGAGACTGAGAATACTGAAATGACAAACACCCTCACCTTTGTTTGTCTGCTGGGGGCTCCACACCTGATGAATAACTTAAGAAGACTAAGGACCTCTGCCTCTTTGCAGCTCCATGCTCTTCAAGAAGGGGAGTCACTCCAAGAAAGCAAGTTCACATCCCCAGCTCTGGAGCTGTGGTGTAGAAATTTAGTGCAGGAGGAGAGGCTGGCTATAGGAACAGAGAGCTCTGAAGCTTTCAGAGGGACTGACTTTATTTGTTAAGCAATGAACAGGATGCTGGTAGCTCTAAGAGAGAAACAAGCTAAACTGCAGGCTAGTGAATATACTGGAAAGAATCAGGGAAAGATACAGATAAGAAGAGCTCTTCAGTAGCCAGAAAAAATTTCAAAGATTGGCCTCAAAAAACCCTTAAAAGGACCCTTAATTTGTTTCTTTTTGCTGGAGGCTAGTCGCACATCAGACACGACTGAAGCAACTAAGCAGCAGTTGCTTTACAATGTTGTCTTAGGTTCTGTTGTACAGCAATGTGAATCAGCTACAAATATACAGATATCCTCTCTTTTTTTTAAAAAAAATTATTTCCAATTTACATTGCCATGGAGCATTGAGCAAAGTCCCCTGTGTTATACCAGTGGTTCTAATTAGTTATCTATTTTATACATAATAATGTATATCTAGACTTCCCAGGTGGCACTAGTGGTAAAGGATCCACCTATTGGAGGTAAATGAGACCCTGGTTTGATCCCTGAGTCAGGAATATCCCCTGGAGGAGAGTGTGCAATCCACTCCCATATTCTTGCCTGGAGAACCCCACGGACAGAGGAGGCAGGTGAACAGCAGTCCATACTGTTGTAAAGAGTTGGACATTACTGAAGCGAGTTAGTATGCACATAGGGTATATCTGTCAATCTGAATTTCCGGTCCATCACAACCTCCCATTGGTATCCACGGGTGTGCTCCCTATATCTGAGTCTCTATTTCTGCTTTGCAAATAAGTTAATCTCTAAAGTATTTTTAGATTCCACATATATGCATTAATGGGACAGAGAAGCCTGGTGTCTGCAGTCCATGAGGTTGCAAAGAGTTGGACAGGACCTGGTGACTGAACAGAAACAAAAACAATACACGTTAATATATGATATTTGATTTTCTCTTTCTATTTATTTCATTCTGTATGACAGTCTCTAGGTCCATCCACACATCTGTACGTGGTATCTACATATCTGCAAATGCAACAATGGCAACCACATATGGGCAAATGGAACAATGTCTTTCCTTTATTTGACTGAGTAACGTTAAATATGTACCGCAACTTCTTTATTGATTCTTTAGTTGATAGACATTTGAGTTGCTTCCGAGTCCTAGCTACAATGTGTAGTGCTTCAGTGTAACTTGAGGTACATGTATGCTTTTCAATTATGGTTTTATCCAGGCATATGACCGGGGGTGGGACTGCTGAATCATAACATAGCTCTGTTTTTTAGATTTTAAAGGAACCACCATATTGTTCTCCATAATGACTGTATTGATTTACATTTCCATCAACAGTTTAAATGGGTTCCCTTTTCTCCACACCCTCTCCAGCATTTACTGTTTGTAGATATTTTTGATGATGAAAATTCTAACTGGTGTGAAATGAAACCTCATTGTGATTTTGATCTGCATATCTCTAATACTCAGCAATATTGAACATCTTTTCATGTGTTTGTTGGTAATCTACATATCTTCTTTTGATAAATGTTTATTTAGATCTTCTGTCCATTGTCTTATTGGGTTGTTTTTTTTGTTTGTTTGTTTGTTTTTTGTTTGTTTGTTTGTTTGTTTTTTTGCATAAGCTGTTTGTATATTTTGCAGTTTAACCACTTTTGTCCCATTCTGAGGATTGTCCTTTAGTCTTATGTTTACTTATGTTTACTTATGTTACTTATGTTTACTGTTTTGTTTATGGTTTCCTATACTGTGAAAAAGTTTTTAAGTTTAGTTAGATCTCATTTTTTTTTTGTTTCTGTTTTCATTTATTCTTTACTTTTCCTTTTATTTTTATAACTCTAAGAGATTTAGAGTTTAAAAAAAAAAAATCTTACTGAAATCTGTGTCAAAGAGTGTTCTGTCTCAGTTTCACTGTAAGAGTTTTACAGTGCCCAGCCTTACATCCAGGTTTTTAATCCATTTTGAGTTTACTTTTATGTATGGTGTTAAGACTGTTCTAATTTCATTCTTCTACATGTCACTGTCTAGTTTTCCAAGGATCAGTTACTGAAAGTTTGTCTTTTTTCCACTGTATGCTCTCACAGCCTTTTGTCATGGATTGTTGATTGCAAGTGCATGGGTTTACCTCTGCACTCTCTGTTCAGCTCCATTGGCTTATATTTCTGTTTTTCTGCTAATACAATGCTGACTTGGTTGCTGTAGATTTGTATTATAGCCTGAAGTCAAGGAGATTGGCAAATCCAACTCTGTATTTCTTTCTCGAGGTTCTTTTGGCTATTCCAGGTCTTTTGCATTTCCATACTAACTGGATGATTTTTTCCTAATTCTGTGGAAAATCGCATTGATAATGAGAGGGTAACAGGCAGGAAGGTTAGGGGTCCCCAAGCAGAGGAAATAGACTGCAAGTGTCAGATGCTTCTTTCTCTCTTTTAAGCAGAAGGAGGAAACAAACTACAAGTGTCAGACTTTTTCTCCCTTCTCTATACAAAATTAAAAGAAGGTTTATTTTAAAATTATGTGTTGCTATGAGGACACCTGGTTCCACCTGAACTTAACTTTTCTCAAACTTTGAACTAACCAATACATTTTTCTTATGGAGATGTTTTTCTCAAGCTGTGTTAATGAACTGTGTATTTACCTTAAACGCTGTCTTTCTTCAAGTCAAGACTCAGAACTGATAATGCCTCAATAAACCATTATGTTTTACTCATGGAAATGTTTTCTTAAAATATGTTAATGAAGCTATGTATTTGCTTGGAAATCTGTCTTTCTTCAAGATGCATGTCAATTGTTTTATGGCCCAGGATGACTCACTTTGTGCCAATGCTATCTCAAAATGTATGTTGTGGGTGAGGGGCCTGGTGAAACTCTTTCAGTTTTGAGGCATTTCCTTTCTCTAATTAGCAGCTTGCTAATAGGTATATAACTTCTTGCTCTAAACTAGCAAGGGGGCCTTCTTTTGGCCTCTTTCTGATGTCTATGTCAGAAGCTTTCTCTATCTTTTTATACTTTAATAAAACTTTATTACACAAAAGCTCTAAGTGATCAAGCCTTGTCACTAGCCCCAGATTGAATTCCTCTCCTCTGGAGGCCAAGAATCCTGGTGTCATTCATGACTCATAGCAGCAACATTTCAGTAATTAGACAGAGGTTGCATTGAATCTATAGACTGCTTTGAATAGTAGAATTATTTTCACAACATTGATTCTTCCAATCCAAGAACATGGTGTATCACTTTATCCACATTGTCTTTGATTTCTTTCATCAGTATCTTCTAATTTTCTGAGTACAGGGGTTTTGCCTCTTTTGGTAGGTTTATTCCTAGGCATTTTATTATTTTTGTCACAGTGGTAAGTAGGACTGCTTCCTTAATTTCTCTTTCTGACCTTTCATTGTTGCTGTATAAAAATGCAAGAAATTTCTGTGCATTGATTTTATATCCTGAAAATTTGCCCAATTCATTGTTTAGCTCGAGTGGCCTCTCTAGGATCTTCTATTCACGACATTATGTCATATGCAAACAGTGAGAGTTTTAATTCTTCTTTTCCAGTTGGGTTCATTTTATTGTGTTTACTTCCATGATTGCCATGGACAGGACTTCCAAAACTATGTTGAATAATAGTGACTAGAGTAAGCATCCTTGTCTTGTTCCTCATCTTAGATAAAATGCTTTCAGTTTTTCACCATTTAGAATGAGATTTGTGGTGTTTGTCATATATGGATAGTATGTTATCCCTACTTTCTGGAGAGCTTTTATCATAAATGGGTGTTTAGTTTTGTCAAAAGCTTTCTCTGTATATATTTAGATGACCATATGATTTTTTTTTTTCTTCAACTTGTTAATATGGTTCTCAAATGGATAGATATTGAAGAATCCTTGCATCCTTTGGATAATTCACACTTGATCATGGCAAATGATCCTTTTAATATATGGATGGATTCCATTTGCTTGTACCTTGTTGGGGGATATTTGCATCCATGTTTATCAGTGATATTGATTTGTGATTCTCTTCTTTTGTGATATCTGAGTCTGATTTTGGTTACAGAGTGATGGGGGCCTTTTAGAATGAGCTTGGTATTATCCCTGCCTCTGCAATTTTTTGAGCAGTTTAAGAAGGAGACTGTTTTTGAGTCACGAAGTCATGTCCCATTCTTTGTGATCCCATAGACTGGAGCCCTTCAGGCTTCTCTGTCCATGGGATTTCCCAGAAAGAATTCTTTTGTGAGTTGCCCTCCTTCTCAAGGGAATCTTCCAAACCCAGAGATTGAATTCACATCTTCTTATTAGGAGGTGGATTCTTTACCACTGAGCCACTGGGGAAACCCTTAAGAAGGATGGATATTACCTTTTCTCTAAATGTTTGATAAAATTCACCTGTTAAGCTATCCGTTCCTGATTTTTTATTTATTGGAAGATTTTAACCACAGTGCTGATTTCAATTCTTGTGATTGGTCTGTTCATGTTTTCTATTTCTTCCTGGTTCATTCTTGGAAGGTTGTACCTTTCTAAGAATCTGTCAATTTTTTCTTAGCTTGTCCATTTTATTAGCGGATAGTTGTCTGTAGTAGTCTCTTATTATGTTTTGTATTTCTGTGGAGGCAGTTATACACTTTCTTTTTTTCATTTATAATTTTAGTGATTTGTATCCTCTCCCTTTTCCCTTGAAAAGCCTGAATAAAGGTTTATTAATTGTTTTTATCATCTCAAAGAGCTAGCTTTTAGTTTCATTGATCTGTGCTATTTTCCCTTTGTTTTATTTCATTTCTTTCTGTTCTGATATTTATGATTTCATTCCTTATGCTAACTTTGGGTTTTGTTTGTTCTTCTTTCTCTAGTTGTTTTAGGTTCAAAGTTGTTTATTTGAGATTTTTCTTGTTTCTTAAGTTAGGAAATGCTTCCCTCTTAAAACTGCATTTGCTGCCTCTCTTAGGTTATAGGTTTTTTTTTTTAATTGTCATTTTTTCCTAGTTATTTTTTATTTCCTCTTTGATTTCTTCAGTGATCTCTTGTTCATTTAGTATCATATTGGTTTAGCTTTGTTTTGTTTGAGATGTTTACTTTTTTTTTCCCCCTGTAATTGATTTCTAAACTCATAGAATTATGGTAAGAAAAGATGCCTTATAGGATTTCAATTTTCTTAAATTTATCAAAGCTTGATTTTTGACCCACAATGTGATTTTTACTGTAGAATGTTTCATGGGCACTTGAGAAGAAAGTGTAGTGTGCTGTTTTTGTGTGTAATCTCCTATAAATATCAATTTAGTCTATCTGGTCTAATATGTCAGTTACTGATTGTGCTTCCTTATTAATTTTCTATCAGGATGATCATTTCTGTAAGTGAGGCATTAAAGTCCCTGAATATTATTGTAGTGCTTTCAGTTTTACCATTTATATCTGTTAGCATTTCTCTTATGTACTGAGGTGTGCTTATGTTGGATGCATATATATTTATAATTGTTATATCTTCTTCTTGGAATAATTCACTCATATGCAGTGTCATTCTTTATTTATTATAACAATCTATGTTAAAGTCTAGTTCATCTGATATAAGAATTCCTACTCCAGCTTTCTTTTTACTTCAATTTGCATGGAAAATATTTTTCTATTCCCTCATTTTCAGTCTATAGTGTCTGAAGTGGGTCTCTTGTAGACAACATGCATACAGATCTTTTTGTGTACCCATTCCTTCATTCTGCATCTTTTGGTTGGAGCATTTGATCCATTTACATTTAAAATAGTTATCAATATGCATGTTCCTAATATCATTTTATTAACAACCTTGAGTTTGTTTTTGTAGTCTTTTTAAAATTATTTATTTATTTTAATTGGAGGCTAATTACTTTACAATATTGCATTGGTTTTGCCATACGTAGTCTTTTTTTTTTTTTTTCTTGTGTTTCCCACCTAAAAGAATTCCTTTAGCATTTTTGTGATTTAGTGAAGCTAAATTTTCTTAGCTTTTACTTGTCTGTAAATCATTTGATTTTTCTGTAGAATCTGAATGAAATTCTTTCTGGTTAGAGTATTCTTGGTTGTAGATTTTCCCCTTTCACCACTTGAAATATATCATTCCACTATATTTTGTCCTGCAGATTTTCTGCTGAAAAATAAGCTGATTACCTTATGGGGGATTCTTCTGCTTTTTTTTTTTTTTTTGCATTTTCCTTACTGTTTTTGATTTTTTTTCTTTTAATTTAATTTCTATTAGTGTGATTAGTATGTATCCTATGTGTTTCTCTTTGTGTTTATCCTATTTGCACTTCATGGACTTCAGTGGTTATTTCCTTCCTAATGTTAAGGAAGTTTTCAATTATAATTTATTCATATATTGTTTCAGACTCTTCCTGTTCTGGGGCCCCTACAATTCAAATGATGGTGCTCTTAATTTTGTCCCTGAGATCTCTGAGACTATTTTTAATTCTTTTCATTCTTTTATCTTTATTCTCCTCCATGACAGTTATTCTATATTTCAGTTTGCTTATTCATTCTTTTGTCTCAGCTATTCTATTGATTCCCTCTAACATAATTTTATTTCAGTTATTGTGTTGTTCATCAGATTGTTCTTTAGTTTTCTAGCTCCTTGTTAAACATTTCTTTTATGTTCTCAATCTGTGTCTCCAGTCTATTTCTGAGATCTTGGATCATCTTTACTGTCCTTACTCTGAATTTTCTTTTTCGTTTTTTTTTCAAATAGATTGCACATCTCTTCTTCATTTAGTTGATCTTGTAGGTTTTTACCTTGCTTAAAGGTGGCACTAATGGTAAAGGACCCACCTGCAAATGCAAGAGATGAAAGAGGGATTGAGTTCCATCCCTGGTTGGGGAAAATCCCTTGGAGGAGGAAATGGCAACCCATTCCAGTATTCTTACCTGGAGAATCCCATGCACAGAGGATCCTGGTGGGCTGTAGTTCTTTGAGTCTCAAAGAATTAAACATGACTGAAGCTACTTAGCATGCAGATTTTCCCTCCAGACTGATACCCTTTACACATGCATCATCAGACACAAGCAGCGTCTTCCCCTACAAAATATTTCTCAGTCGTCTCATTTTGTCTAATTTACTGTATTTGAGGTTTCCCTTCCAGTATCTTCAGGGCTATAATTCCTCTTGCTTCTGGTGTCTGCTTCCTGGTACATGCGTTTGTTCTAGTGACATGTGTAGGCTTCCTGGTTGGAAGGACTGGTGCCTCTACTCTAGTAGGTTGAACTGAGGCTTGTCTCTCTAACTTAAGGGTCATATTAGGTGGTGTTGTTTTATGGTGTCTGTGAGCTTAGTGTGACTTTAGACTTTCTGTCTACTGAGGGGTTGCCAGTTGTTTGGCATCAGGTGTCAAGCACTGAAACCTGCAGACAATTCTGTGGAGCTGGGACTTTATGTCAAGATGGAGATCACTGGGAGAACTCTCACCAATTAATATTTCCTGGCTCTGGGATTTCTTTGGTGGTTCAGCATCTTGGATTCAGCATTCCCACCACAGGAACTCAGGCTTGGTCTCTGGCTGGGAAACAGAGAACCTGCAAACTGCATGGTGTGGCAAAAAACTTTTTAAAAATTGAGTGAAAGAATACAAGCAGAAAAGCAAAAGCCAAGACCGATAGGAAAGACAAAAATGAACAACAACTACAAAAAGAGAAAAGCAAGCAGAAAAACAAAACTCAAGAAAAGTGGTAAAAGAAAAATCAAACAAGCAAAATAATCACACACACACAAGTGAAAGGAAAACAAAAGCAAAGAAAACAAAATAAGAGAACAATGAAAGTACCCACAAATGAAAACAAAACGAACAAAAACAAACCAAAAGCAGAGAAAGCAAACAAAAAAAGAAAAAATAAATAAATAAAAATTATCAAAAGGAGATAGAAGCAGATCAAATAAAGAAAAAAATAACAAAAACAAGGAAAAACACAAAGCAATGAAAGAGTCAAAATATAAAGATAAATATATGAAAAAGAAAAGAAAAATGAAATACCAATAGAGAGAACTAATAAAAATAAAATAACAAAATGAAACAAAAATAATAATAATAGAATATTCTTGAGGCTTTAGCTATCTGTACCCTTGCCTCAACCATGAACCACACCCAATGCTTTCCTCCCCAGGAAGTCCTCTAATTCCTCTAGATGGATCTCTGGACACTCCTGGGGTACTGCAGGAGCAGATCATGCTCTAATGTTTCCCAACTCTCATGTGTACTTGTCCCCCAAATCTAATGCTGCTTAACCTAGACTGATCTCAGTTGTGGGAACACTCATTGTCCATTCCAATATTCCACAGACACAAGGTTTAACAGGCTGATGGCAGGGATTTAATCTGCATCTTGGGCAACTGCATGGAGACAATTCTGCTCCCCTTCTTGAGTTACACTGGCCCTGAGGGTCATCTATGATTTTGGCCCCAATTCTGCATCTCAACCATCCTCAGGCATCTATTCTGCACCCAGGTATAAGGAGTGCAAAGCAGCAGCTACCTGGGGCATACTTACTCAGACAAAGGAGGATAAAGCAACCATAATTGGGACATGAACAAAGTGTCTACAGAATAGAGACTGGAAGGAAGTTGCAAAAAACTGGGGTGCACCATGCAAACTCCTGGGTAAATGGGACCCTTATTGCATGACCATTGACAGTAATGGGTTGTTCAAACTCCCAGCAAGGTGTGAGTAGTGACCTTTGCTTTCTCACAGGATCCTCAGTTATAGTGGTGGCAGTGGCCCACACCTGCCTCTGGGGTCAGAGATATCAGCCATAGCTCATTCCCACCTCTTGAACTTATGCAGGTGGTCCTGTGACTGCACAGAGAAGAGGCTCCTATTGTGAGCCTGTACTTCTTACACGCCTGCAAGAGCCCCCAGCAGCTGCCAACAATTGTCCCTCTAGCAGCCCCAGGCCTCTTTTGACATACGCTCAGCTCTGCCAAGCTAAACCCTAGCTCCTTTAGGCTGTTTTATCTCAATTCCAGTCCTCTACCCAAGGTCTGACCTCTGAAGCCCTATCCTCAACGTTTGGCCTCCAACTTCCCTGGAATTGGATGAATAGACAAGTGTCTCAGACTGGGGAGTGCTGATAATAAGCACTGACTTTCACTGCTGGTCTTTCTCTACTTTGACTGCCATATATCTGACCCTGAGCTCTCCTCCAAGGCTGCAAAGATAACCCCTGCCAAATCCCCACATGTGAGGGACTTCCCAGTGGGAAGAAACATTTCCTCCTTCACCACTCGTTCCCATAGACACAAGTCTTGATGATTCCTTTCTTTCTCTTATTATTATTATTATTTATTTTCCTTTTGCCCTACCCTTTTACATGGAGATTTTCTTGTCCTTTTGTAAGCCTGAGCTATTCTTCCAGCATTCAGAAGATATTCTGTGAGACTTGTTCCATAGGTAGATGTATTTTTGATGTATCTGTAGGAAGAAGGTAGGCTCCACTTCTCAATCCTTCACTATATTGATCACCTTCTCAAGGATCTTTAAGTTAATTGGATCCTAATGTGTAGGATTTTATGCCTCAGGGCTTTGTCAAATACAGTAGAGAGCCAGCAATTCAGTTCAGTTCAGTTGCTCAGTCATGTCCGACTCTTTGCGACCCCATGAATTGCAGTACCCCAGGCCTCTCTGTCCATCACCAACTCCCGGAGTTCACTGAGACTCACGTCCATTGAGTCAGTGATGCCATCCAGCCATCTCAACCTCTGTTGTCCTCTTCTCCTCCTGCCCCCAATCCCTCCCAGCATCAGAGACTTTTCCAGAGTCAACTCTTTGCATGAGGTTGCCAAAGTATTGGAGTTTCAGCTTTAGCATCATTCTTTCCAAAGAAATCCCAGGGCTGATCTCCTTCAGAATGGACTGGTTGGATCTCCTTGCAGTCCAAGGGATTCTCAAGAGTCTTCTCCAACACCACAGTTCAAAACCATCAATTCTTTGGCGCTCAGCTTTCTTCACAGTCCAACTCTCACATCCATACATGACCACTGGAAAAACCATAGCCTTGACTAGACAGACCTTTTGTTGGCAAAGTAATGTCTCTGCTTTTCAATATGCTATCTAGGTTGGTCATAACTTTTCTTCCAAGGAGTAAGCGTCTTTTAATTTCATGGCTGCAGTCACCATTAGTGCAACCTAATTGTTGGTATGGTGAGTATATGATAGTCATGTACAGTTGTGAGAGTTGGAACATAAAGAGGCAGAGTGCCGAAAAATTGATGCTGTTGAACTGTGGGGCTGGAGAAGACTCTTGAGAGTTCCCTGGACAGCAAGGAGATCAAATCAGTCAGTCCCAAAGGAAATGAACTCTGAGTACTCATTGGAAGGACTAATGCTGAAAGAAGCTCCAATAGTTTGGCTATCTAATGTGAACAACCAACTCTTTGAAAAAGACTCTTATGCTGGGAAAGTGGTGACAGGATGAGATGATTGGATAGCATCACAAATGCAATGGACATGAACTTCATCAAACTCTGGAAGATGGTGGAGGACAAAGAGGCCTGGCATGCTGCAGTCCATGGGGTAGTGAATAATTGGACAGGACTTGGTGAGAGAACAGCAACAACAAACTTTTGGTATGATATCAAGAAAGGCCTAAGCTTGACAGAGAGATCAGGGAAAGAGTTGCCCAGGATGACTGCTTAGAACCACTGTTGTCCTTGGGTAATTGACATGTTCCCAAGGCCGTATTTTGGCAGTGAGATGAGAGGAAAAAAAATTTGAAAAACTGAAAGCAGTGCTCAAATACAAAATTAGAGGTGAAAAAAATCCTATGTACACATCCAAAATATCAACCAACTCTTAGCAGGATAAAAGGAAAAAAAAATCATACTCAGATAAATAATAGTAAAATTAATAAAAGATAAAGATTTTCAAGAACATCTTTAAAGAAGCAAATCCTTGTGTTAATTATGTACAAGGGAATTTCCAAAAAAAATGTTAGCTGTCAAAAACAATGGAGGTCAGAACAGGTTCCAGAAAAGAAAGAGAAAGAGAAAGGGTCTGAGAAAATATTTGGAGAGATTATAATAAAAAACTATCCAAACATAGGATAGTAAAAATTCAAGTCCAGGAAACCCAAAGTCCCATACAAGATAAACTCAAGGCGAAACAGGACAAAACATATGTTAATCAAACTAAAAAAAAAAAAAAAAAAAAATTAAAAGCAGCAAGAAAAATCAATACCATATGAGAAATTCCACATAACATTATCAGCTGATTTTTTTTAGCAGAAGTTCTGCAGGCCAGAAAGGAGTGTAAAGATATATTTAAAGTAATGAAAATGAAAAACCTACAATCAGAGTACTCTACTCAGTAGAACATTCACCATTAGTGAATAAATCAAAAGCTTTACAGACAAGAAAAAGCTTAGAGAATTCAACACCACTAAACCAGCTTTACAAGAAATGCTAAAGGAATTTCTTGAAGCAGGGAACACAAGAGAAGAAAAAGACCCACAAAATCCAACTCATAACAATTAAAAAAATAGCAATAGAAACATGCATATTGATAATTACCTATTTTAATTTTAATTGGAGGATAATTACAATGTTGTGCTGTTTCCATCATACCACAATGAAAATAAGTCATAGCTAGATATAGATAGGCATATATATAGATATAGATCCACTCCATCTTGAGATTCTCCTTAACACCCACATCCCATTCCTATAGGTCAACACAGAATGCCAGGCTGGGCTCCCTGTATTATATATCAGCACCCACTACATATTTATTTTACACATGATAGTGTATATATGTCAATTGTAATTTCTCAATTCATCCAAAGCTTTCTTTCCCCCATTGTGTCCACAGATTTTCCTTGGTGTCTGTGTCTCCATTTATGCTCTCAAAATATGTTCATCAGCACTATTTTTATAGATTCCAATTAGTTGCTTTAATATATTTGTTTTTCACTTTTTGATTTACTTCACTTTTTATGACAGACTCTATACCTCATACACCTCACTACCACTTACTCAAATCCATCCCTTTTTAGGGATGAGTAATATTCCCTTTTATATTACCAAAACTTCTTTATCAATTCAACTATCAATGAATGTTTCGGTTGCTTCTATGCCTGGCTATTGTAAATAATGCTTCAGTGAACAATGGGATGCATATGTCTTTTAAAATTGTGGATTTCTGAGGTGCTATGCCTGGTAGTGGGATTATGGGTTATATGGTACCTTTATTCTTAGTTAAAGAAGCTCCATACTCTACTCCTTAGAGGCTGTATAAGTTTAAATTCCCACCAACAGTACAAAGAGGATTCCTATTTATCTACATACTCTCCAACATTTACTGTCTGTAGATCTTTCGATGATGGGCATTATGACTAGTGTGAGGTGGTACCCTATTGTAGACTTAACTTGCATTGCTGTAATAATTAGTGATGTTGATCATCTTTCCACGTGTTTATTGGCCATCTGTATGTCTTCTTTGGAGAAATGTCTGTTTAGGTCTTCTGCCCACTTGAGCTTCTTGAGCTGCTTATATATGTTGGAAGTTAATCCTTTGTCAGTAGCTTAATTTGCAAATATCCTTTCCCATTCTTAGGATTATCTTTTTTCAACTTGACTTTTTTTTTTTTTTTTTTTTTTTTTTTTTGCTTTGCAAAAGCTTTTATGTTTAATTAGCTCTAATTTGTTTCTTTTTGTTTTATTTCTATTTCTATTACTTTAGGAGGTGGGTCATAGAGGATCTTGATGCAATTTATGACAACGGGTGTTCTGCCTATATTTTCTTCTAAGAGTTTTATGGTTTCTGGCCTTAGGTTTATGTCTAATCCATTTTCAGTGGACATGATGATACTAATCATTATGTAGTGTCCTTCTTTGTCTCATAATATATATTTTAAAGTCTAGTTTATCTGATAAGTGTATTTCTACTCCTGCTTTCTTTTGATGTCCATTTGCATGGAATACCTTCTTCTAGTCTCTCACTTTCAGTCTGTAAGTGTCTCTAGGTCTGGAATGGGTCTCTTGTAGACCAAATATATATATATGGGTCTTGTTTTCATATACATTCATCCAGTCTGTGTCTTTTGGTTGGATCATTTCATTCATTTAAATTTAAGGTAATTATTGATATATATGAGCCTACTACTATTTACTTTGTTGTTTTGGGTTTGTTTTTGTGAGTCTTTTCTTTCTTTTGTGTTTCCTGTCTTGAGAAGTTCCTTTAGTATTTGTAAAGTTGGTTTGGTGGTGCTGAACTTTTGCTTATCTGTAAAACTTTTAATTTCTCCACTGAATCTGAATGAGATCCCTGTGGGTAGGATGTTCAGTCTCATTACTATTGTTCAACATTGTTCTGGAAGTTCTTGACATAATCAGTGAAGAAGAGCAAAAATAGAAGGGATTCAAAGTGGAAAAGAAGATGTAAACTGTCACTGTTTGCAGATATCATGACCCTATAAATAGAAAATCCTAAAGACACCATCAGAAAACTAGTAGACCTAATCAATGAACTTAGTAAATTTGCAGGATACAAAATTAATACACAGAAATTTCTTGCATACCTATACACTAACAACAACAGACCAGGAGGAGAAATCTGGGAATCAGTTACATTTAACATAAGATCAAAAATAATAAAATGCATAGGAATAAAACTACTAAAGAAAGTAAAAAAAATCTATATTCAGAAACCTATAAGATACTAATAAAAAAATCAAAGATGACAGAAACAGTTTTAGAAATATGCCATAGTTTTCGATTGGAAGAATCAATATTTTGAAAATAACTACACTATCCAAAGTAATCTACAGATTCAGTGCAATTAATATCACATTACCAATGGTATGTTTCACAGAATTAGGACAAAAAAGTTTACAGTTGGTATGGAAACACAAAAGATACTGAAAAGCCAAAACAGGAGGAAAATGGAGCTGAAGAAAGCAGACTCCCTGACTTTATACTATACTGTGAAACAACATCATCAAGAGAATGTGGTTCTGGAGCAAAAATAGAAACATATGGATTAGGATAGTAAGCCCAGAGATAAATGCATGCACCTATTTTCACTTAATCTATGGCAAAGGAGGCAAGAATATACAATGGAATAAAGACAGTCTCTTCAATAATTGGTGCTAGTTAAAAAAAAAAAAAGACAACTACATGTAAAAGAAATTAGAATGCTCCCTAACACTCTACACAAAAATAAACCCAAAGTGAATTAAAGGCTTATATTTAACACTGTACACTGCAAAAATTATTAGAGAAAAATTTAGAACACTTTTTGACATAAATTATGGCAAGATCTTTTCCAGTCCACCTCTTAGAATGATATGTATAATAACAAAAACAAATGGGTCCTAGTGAAACTTAAAATATTTTACACAGCAAAAGAAATCATAAATAAGAAAAAAGACAGCCCTTAGAATGGGAGAAAGTATTTGCAAACAAAGCAACAACAAAGGTCTAATCTCCACAATATGAAAACAGTTCATGAAGCCTTGAGGGCTTCCCTGATAGCTCAGTTGGTAAAGAATCCACCTGCAATGCAGGAGACCTCTGTTCAATTCCTGGGTTGGGAAGACCCCTTGGAGAAGAGAAAGGCTACCCACTCCAATATTCTGGCCTAGAGAATTCCATGGACTGTATAGTTCATGGGGTTTCAAAGAGTCGGACATGACTGAGCAGATTTCACTTTCATGAAGCTCAACATAAATAACAAAAAAAAAACATCAAAAAATGGCCAACAGACCTAAACAGACATTGCATCAAAGAAGACATATGGATGACCAAGAAGAAATTGAAAATATGCTCAATATCGTTAATTATTAGAGAAATGCAAATCAAAACTACAATGAAGTAACACCTCATACCTGTCAGAATGGTCTTCATCAGAAAATCTACAAGAAAATAAAGGTTAGAAATGGTGCAAAGAAAAGGGATCCCTCTTGCACTGTTGGTGAAAATATAAATTGATACAGCCCCTATGTATGGAGAGTCCTAAAAAAAAAAAAAAAACTAACTAAAAATAGAGCTACTATATCAATCAGCAATCCCACTCCTGAGCATATATCCTGAGAAAACCATAATTCAAAATAGCACATGCAAATCAATGTTCATTGCCACACTATTTACAATTGCTAGTATATGAAGACCACCTAAATGTCCATCGATAGATGAATGGATAAAGAAGATGTGGTATGTATATTCAAAAGTATAATAGTCATAAAAAGCCAAAATTATGTTATTTACAGAAATGTGGATAGATGTAGCGTCTGTTATATAGAGTGAAGTAAGTCAAAAGAAAAGCAATAATTATATACTTGTGCATGCATATGCACAATCTTGAAAAATGATACAGCTGAACCTATTTGCAGGGCAAGAATGGAAATGCAGTCATAGCAATCAAATGTGTGGAGGTGGGGATGGGTGGCATGAATTGGTAAATCAGATTGACCTATGTGCACTGCCATGAGTAAAATAGATAGCTAGTGCAAATTTACTGTATAGCTCAGCTTGGTGCTCTGTAGCCACCCAGAAGGATAGGATGGAGGGTGTAGGAAGGGGACCCAATAGAGAGGCAATATGTGTATACATATAGCTGATTCATTTCATTGTATAGCAGAAACAAACACAATATTGCAAAGCTAATACAACTCAAGTTAAAAAAAAATCTGACAAAAAAAGAAAAATAAAACTGGAGTATAAATATTCATATCAGACAAAGTAAACTTTAAAACAAATATTATAAAGGACAAATAAGACACTATATAATGATCTAGGGATCAATCCAAGAAGAAGACATATGTATTGTAAATGTATATGTACCCACCATAATAATGCATCAATATATAAGGCGAATGGTAACAGCCATAAAAGAGGAAATCAACAACAATGCACTATTGGTAGGGATTTTAACATGCCACTTACATCACCCTTTAGATCATCCAAACAGAAAGTTAATAAGAAAATACAAGTCTTAAATGACACATTAGACCAAATAAATTTAATTGATATTTATAGGACAATCCATCAGGAAACAATAGAACACAATTTCTTCTCAAGTGCACATGGACTATTCTCCAGGATAGATCACATCTTAGGGCACAAATCAAGCCTTAATAAATTTATGAAAATTGAATTCATATCAAACAACTTTTCTGACCACAATGCTATGAGATTAGAAATCAATTACAGGAAAAAAAAAGAAAAGAAACCTGCAAAAAAAACAGAAGCACATGGGAGCTAAGCACTATGCTGCTAAATAATCAATAGATAACTACAGAAATCAAAGGGAGAATTGAAAAATATATACAGAAAAATGACAATGAAAACATGACAATATAAAACCTATAGGAGGCAGCAAACATAGTTCTAAGAAGGAAGTTTATAACAATAAAATCTCATCTGAAGAAACAAGAAAAATCTCAAACAACCTATTCTCACACACAAAGCAACTGGAGAAAGAAAAAGAAACTAAACGTAGAAAGAAATCATGGAAGTCTCAGCAGAAATAAATCAAATAAAGATGAAAAAAAAAATTGCAAAGATCAATGAAACTAAAAGATTTTTTTTTCCATTTCAGTGAATATATATTGAATATCTATTGTTTGCAAAGTACTGTGTTAAGTGTAGATTCAAAGATATATGGCAAAATCAATACAAATTGTAAAGTTAAAAAATAAAATAAATTAAAAAAAAAAAACCTAAAACCTAACATGAAATTAAAAAAAAAAAGATAAATGAAATGTTCCTAATAAGCTTAAATCTAGTAAAGAGGGCATAATACCACATATAATATTATAAGAAAGATACAAATAAATATGTGAACATAAAAGTGGAAGAGAACATTTTCCCCATGGCAGAATCAGAGTAGTATGAGAAAAAGTATCCAAAACAAAAATAAAACAAAAAGTTTGGGGCCACATATTTTCAATGTCATAAGAAAATGAAGGTCATCCAAGGACTGTCAGGGCAATGATCAGAAAATGTTTTTTATACAGGTCCAGATAGTAAATATTTTTACTTTTCTGGGCCACACTATTTCACAAAAACAAAACAAAACAAACAACAACAACAAAAAACAACAACAAAAAAAACCTCTATCATAACATGAAAGCAGCCATACACCATTTGTAAATAAATAAGTGGCTAGATTTGGCCCACAGACCAACCCCTGATATGGGAGACCTAAGTTGTATGTAATTTGCCAACCCCTGATCTGGGAGACCTTGGATAATAACTTGTTCAGCTTGCTATTCACCATTGATTTAAGGTTCCAGACTTAGTGATGTTATATGTTAACTTGTAGATTTCTGCCTTGTCTAAATCCAAATAATTTCTGTCTGTAGACAGAAAACTCCAAAGTTGCACATTACTCAGTTTGCATCTAACTCAGTAATCTTACATTTTTATCAATGTGCTGTGTGGTGTTTAGTCACTCACTTGTGTCTGACTCTTTGTGACCACATGGACTGTAGCCCACCAGGCTTCTCTGCCCATAGGAATTCTCAGGCAAGAATATTGGAGTGGGTTGCCATACCCTCCTTCAGGGGATCTTCCTGACCCAGGGATTGAATCAGTGTCTCCTGAATTACAGGTGGATCATTTATCATCTGAGACACCACAGAAGCCCATGAATACTAGAGTGGGTAGCCTATCCATTCTCCAGGGGAACTTACCAACCCAGGAATTGAACCAGGTTCAACTGCATTACAGGCAGACTCTTTACCAGCTGATCTACCAGGGAAGCCCATTTCTATCAGTACTCTAATTTTTGTTTTTTCTTTTTTGTTAATGTTTTAATCGAAGGATAATTGCCTTACAGAATTTTGTGGCTTTCTGTCATACAACAACAAGAATCAGCCATAGGTACATCTATGTCCCCTCCCTCCTAGATCTCCTTCCCATCTCCCTCCACATCACACCCTTCAGTCTGTCACAGAGCCCCTATTTGAGTTCCCTGAGTCATATAGAAAATTCCTATTGGCTATCTGTTTACATATGGTACTGTGAATTTCTATGTTACTCTCTCCATACATCTCCTCTTCTCCCACTATGTCCCATGTGTCTGTTATCTATGTCTGTTTCTCTATTGCTGCCATAAAAAAAATCATCATGTTATCTTTTCAGATTCCATAAGTATGTGTTGGTATATGGTATTTATGTTTCTTTTTCTGACATATTTCACTCTGTATAATGGACTCTAGTTTCATCCACCTCATTAGAAGGGATACAAATGCATTCCTTTTTATGACTGAGTAGTGGGCTTCTCTGGAGAAGGCAATGGCACCCCACTCCAGTACTCTTGCCTGGAAAATCCCATGGGCGGAGGAGCCTGGTGGACTGCAGTCCATGGGGTTGTGAAGAGTCGGACACGACTGAACGACTTCACTTTCACTTTTCACTTTCCTGCACGGGATAAGGAAATGGCAACCCACTCCAGTGTTCTTGCTGGGAGAATCCCAGGAATGGGGGAGCCTAGTGGGCTGCCGTCTATGGGGTCGCATAGAGTCGGACACAACTGAAGCAGCGTAGCAGCAGCAGCAGTGGGCTTCTCATCTCACACACTAGTAAAGTAATGCTCAAAATTCTCCAAGCCAGGCTTCAACAATATGTGAACTGTGAACTTCCAGGTGTTCAAGCTAGTTTTAGAAAAGGCAGAGGAACCAGAGATCAAATTGCCAACATCCGCTGGATCATCGAAAAAGCAAGAGAGTTCCAGAAATACATCTATTTCTGCTTTATTGACTATGCCAAAGCCTTTCACCGTGTGGATCACAATAAACTGTGGAAAATTCTGGAAGAGATGGGAATTCCAGACCACCTGATCTACCTCTTGAGAAACCTATATGCAGGTCAGGAAGCAACAGTTAGAATTGGACATGGAACAACAGACTGGTTTCAAATAGGAAAAGGAGTATGTGAAGACTGTATATTGTTACCCTGCTTATTTAAATTATATGCAGAGTACATCATGAGAAATGTTGGGCTGGAAGAAGCACAAGCTGGAATCAAGATTGCCGGGAGAAATATCAATAACCTCAGATATGCAGATGACACCACCCTTATGGCAGAAAGTGAAGAAGAACTAAAGATGAGAGTGAAAACATTGGCTTAAAACTCAACATTCAGAAAACGAAGATCATGTCATCTGGGCCCATCACTTCATGGGAAATAGTTGGGGAAACAGTGGAAACAGTGTCAGCCTTTATTTTGGGGGGCTCCAAAATCACTGTAGATGGTGACTGCAGCCATGAAATTAAAAGACACTTACTCTTTGGAAGAAAAGTTATGACCAACCTAGATAGCATATTGAAAAGCAGAGACATTACTTTGCCAACAAAGGTCCGTCTAGTCAAGACTGTGGTTTTCCCAGTGGTCATATATGGACGTGAGAGTTGTACTGTGAAGAAAGCTGAGAGGTGAAGAATTTATGCTTTTGAACTGTGGTGTTGGAGAAGACTCTTGAGAGTCCCTTGGACTGCAAGGAGATCCAACCAGTCCATTCTAAAGGAAATCAGTCCTGGGTGTTCTTTGGAAGGAATGATGCTAAAGCTGAAACTCCAATACTTTGGCCACCTCATGCAAAGAGTTGACTCATTGGAAAAGACTCTGATGCTGGAAGGTATTGGGGGCAGGAGGAGAAGGGGATGACAAAGGATGAGATGGCTGTATGACATCACTGACTCGATGGACATGAGTTTGAGTGAACTCCGGGAGTTGATGATGGACAGGGAGGCCTGGCGTGCTGCAATTCATGGGGTCGCAAAGAGTCGGACAAGACTGAGTGACTGAACTTAACTCAGTGGGCTTCCCTGGGGGCTTAGAGGTTAAAACGTCTGCCTGAAATGCGAGGGACCTGGGTTCGATCCCTGGGTTGGGAAGATTCCCCTGGAGAAGGAAATGGCAACCCACTCCAGTATTCTTGCCTAGAGAATCCCATGGATGGAGGAGCCTGGTGGGCTACAGTCCACAGGGTCACAAAGAGTTGAACAGGACTGAGCGACTTCACTAACTAACCACTAACTAGTATTCCATTGTGTATATGTACCACAGATTCTTTATCCATTCATCTGTTGATGGACATCTAAGTTGCTTCCATGTTCTAGCTATTGTAAATATTTCTGCAGTGAATACTGGGGTACATGTGTCTTTTTCAGTTTTCAGTTTCCTCAAGGTACCTGCCTAGGAGTGGGATTCATGCTGGTTTTATTCCTAGCTTCCTAAGAAGTCTCCATACCTTCTTCCATAATGGCTATATCAGTTTACATTCCCACCAGCAATGCGAGGGTGTTTCCTTTTCTCCACACCCTTACCAGCATTTATTGTTTGTAGACATTTTGATGATGGCCATTCTGACTGGCGTGATGTGGTATCTCATTTCAGCTTTGATGTGCATTTCTGTAATAATGAGTGATGTTGAGCATCTTTTCATGTGCTTGTTAGCCATCTGCATGTCTTCTTTGGAGAAATGTCTATTCAGGTCCCTTTCCCAGTTTTTGATTGGATTGTTTGCTTTTCTGGGATTGAGTTGTATAAGCTGCTTGTATATTTTGGAAATTGATTCTTTGTCAATTGTTTCCTTTGCTATTATTTTCTCCCATTCTGAGGGTTGTCTTTTCACCTGGTTTATAATTTCCTTTGCTGTGCAAAAGCTTTTAAGCTTAATTAGGTCATGCTTGTTTATTTTTGTTTTTTATTTCCATTACTCTAGGAGGTAGGTCAAAGAAGATCTTGCTTTGATTTACTTCATTGAATGTTCTGCCTATGTTCTCCTCTAAGAGTTGAACAGTTTCTCGTCTTACATTTAGGTCTTTAATCCTTTTTGAGTTTATCTTTGTGTATGGCATTAGGTAGTCATCTAATTTCATTCTTTTGCATGTAGCTGTCTAGTTTTCCCAGCACCAGTTAAGAAGCTCTCTTTTCCCCATTGTATATTCTTCCCTTTGTCAAAAATAAGGTACCCATAGGTGTGTAGATTTATCTCTAGGTTCTCTATCTTGTTCTATTGGTCTATATTTCTGTTTTTGTACCCATTCCATACTGTCTTGATGACAGTAACTTTGTAGTATCATCTGAAGTCAGGAAGATTGATTTCTCCAGCTCCATTTTTCTTTCTCAAGACTGCTTTGGCAATTTGGGGTGTTTCGTGTTTCCAAATGAATTGTGAAATGTTTTGTTCTAGTTCTGTGAAAGATGCCCATGGTAATTTGATAGGGATCACATTGAATGTAGATTGCATTTGGTAGTATAGTAATTTTCACAGTATTGATTCTTCCTACCCAGGAACATGGAATATCTCACCATTTCTTTATGTCATCTTTTATTTCTTTCATCAGTGTCTTATTGTTTTTTTTTTTGTTGTTGTTGCTGTTTTTTTTTTTTTTTTTTTTTTTTTTTTATGCAGGTCTTTTGTTTTCTTAGGTAGGTTCATTTCTAGATATTTTGCTATTTTTGTTGCAGTGGTGAATGGGATTGATTCCTTAATTTCTCTTCCTGATGTTTCATTGTTAGTTTATTAGGAATGCAAGTGATTCCTCTGTATTGACCTTGTATCCTGCAAATTTGCTGAATTCACGGATCAATTCTAGTAATTTTCTGAAATTTTCTTTTGGATTTTCTGTATAAAGTATCATGTAATCTGTAAACAGTGATAGTTTTACTTCTTTTCATCCAATATGGATTCCTTGTATTTCTATTCCTTCTCTAATTGCTGTAGTTAGGACTTCTAAAATTATACTGAATAATAATGGTGAGAGTGGACACCCTTGTCTTGTTCCTAATCTTAGGGAGAATGTTTTCAGTTTTTCATCATTCAGAATAATGTTTGCAGAGGTATTTTTTCATATACAACCTTTAATCTGTTGACATACGTTTTTTCTATGCCCATTTTATAAGCGTTTTTTTTTTTTTTAATCATAAATGGATGTTGAATTTTGTCCAAAGTTTTTTCTGCATCTATGGAGATTATCATATGGTTTTTATTTTTAAATTTTTGATATGGTGTATCACATTGATTGATTTGCATATGTTGAAGAATCCTTGTATCTCTGGAATAAATCCGACTTGATCATGGTGTATGAGGTTTTCAGTGTGTTGTTGGATTCTGTTTGCTAGAATTTTGTTGAGGATTTTTGCATCTATGTTCATCAGTGATATCGGTCTGTATTTTTTTTTTTTTTTCATGTTGTATTTTCCTGGTTTGGGTATCAGGGTGATTATGGCTTTGTAGAATAAGTTTGGAAGTTGCCAGGAGCCAGCATATTGCATATTGAGTGCATATTGCATATTGAGTGCATATTGCATATTGAGTGCATATTGCATATTGAGTGCAGCACTTTCCACAGCATCATCTTCCAGGATCTGGAATAGCTCAACTAGAATTCTATCACTGCCGGGAGCCAGTGTGAGGAGCTCCACCCATGACAAAGGTCATAAGGAAGGAGGCTTGGCATGCATAAAGGCGGGATCAAGCCTCAGGAGTCCCCGCCTGGAAATTCTTGAACATCTACCCCCAAAACCAGAGTCTGACTACTTTCTGCTTTGTGCTCTCACCTACACCTCTGCCTTCACAGGGGGGCTGTCCCCCACTACCTCTCTCTGAAAAAAGAGTTAGCTTACAGCTCCAGTTAATAATTCCTGGTGTGACAGTGTTTCAACCTACAAACTCCTTTGGAAATCCTCTAGCCTGCCTGAATAGGTTTTTCCGGCCACATGTGATTGTTCAGAGCCTCCCAACTGTGAGAGGCAGGAGATGTTCTAAACTGTCTAAACACAGATTCCTTTGAGTAGTTAAAAGATTGATTAGAAATTGTATTGGTAAAGGGTTTTTCACTTATTGGGCCAATGTTTGCTGCTAAGTCTCCATACTCCTTACCTACTGTGTCCTTGGCAGTGTATTGATTGATATAATGGGTGTATAGAAATGTAAGTAGTAGCCTCAATGTTTGTAACCTTGGACCCTTGAGTTAATTCTTTTCTTGATTGAGCCCACCTCACCATTGCCCTATAGAAATGCAGCTTTGTCCAGTGCTTTTTTGGAGGCTGGTGCCTGACTTTGGAATAATCACCTTTAGAGAAAAATAAGTTTCTTAAAATGTTAACAGGGCTCCTGGCCAGAAGATGATGTCAATCACCTGAACTTTTGCATATGATAAGTTTGAAAGCCTGGCTTCTATTAGGATCAGGAACTGCTGTCCTTGCATGACTCCGCCCCTTCCCCCATTATCCTCTATGCACAACTTAAGGTATAAAAACTACTTTGGAAAATAAAGTGTGGGCCTTGTTCACCGAAACTTGGTCTCCCCATGTCGCTCTCTCTCACACTCTTGCTGAGTCTCCATCTGGAGCGCGGAACCCACCATGCTTACTAATTATGCCTGGGCTCCTAAGATCCGACCAGGGAGGCCTCAGTGTCTCCTCTCCTTCGGGAGAATGGAAGGACTCCTGCGGCCTACATAAGTGGTGCAAACTTCTCGTCTTGAAGTTTTATTGGTCTCCCGCATAAACCAAGCTACTCAGCCTCTTTTCTCCACTGAATTTCCTCACTGAGCTATCCTCATTCTATTACTCTTTATATCTTTGATAAATATTTAAATAAATAGGTCGCCTACGCCGTCTCTCCTTCGAATACCCTGGATCAGCTGGGGCTGGACCCCAGCAGGAAGTGTTCCTTCCTCTGCAATTTTTTTGTAAGAATTTCAGAAAAATAGGCATTAGCTCTTCTCTAAATGTTAGATAGAATTCCCCTGTGAGGCCATCTGGCCATGGGCTTTTGTTTTGGGGGAGATTTTTGATCACTGTTTCAATTTCAGTGTTTGTGATTAGGTTGTTCATAATTTCTATTTCTTCCAGATTCAGTCTTGGTAGGGTGATCTTTTATAAGTATCTGTCCATTTCCTCTAGGTTGTCCATTTTATCAGAATATAGTTTTTCATAATATTCTCTTTTGATCCTTTGTATTTCTGTGTTGTCTTTTGCAACCTCTCCTTTTTCATTTCTAATTTTGTTGATATGATTTGTCTCTGTTTTTTTTTTTTTTTTTTTTCCTTGATGAGTCTGGCTAGTGGTTTGTCAATTTTGTTTGTTGTCTCAAAGAAACAGCTTTTAGTTTTATTAATCTTTGCTATTGTTTACTTCCTTTCTTTTTCACTTATTTCTGCTCGGATTTTTATTATCTCCTTCCTTCTGCTGACCTTGGAGTTTTTTTGTTCTTCTTTTTTCAACTGCTTTAGATGCAGTGTTAGGTTGTCTATTTGGTGCTTTCCTTGTTTCTTGAAGTATGATTGTATCTATAAACCTCCCTCTTAGAGCTGCTTTTGCTGAATCCCATAGGTTTTGGGCTGTCGTGTTTTCATTGTCATTACTTTCTAGGAATCTTTTGATTTCTTTTCTTATCTCTTCAAAAAACCTTTTTGTTATTTAGTAATGTATTGCTTAATCTCCATTAGTTTCTGCTTTTTTTTTTTTTTGCTATTTTTTCCCTGTAGTTGATATCTAGTCTCATAGCATTGTATTCAGAGAAGATACTTGATATGATTTCAATTTTCTTAAATTAATTGAGAGTTGATTTGTTCCCTAAGATGTGGTATATCCTATAGAATGTTCCATATGCACTTGAGAAGAAAGTATATTCTTCTGTATTTGGATGGAAAGTCCTGAAGATCTCAATTAGGTCCATTTGGTCTAATATTTCATTTAAGATTTGTGTCTCCTTATTGATTTTTTGTTTTGATAAACTGTCCATGGGTGAAAGTGGGGTGTTAAAGTCCCCTAATATTATTGTGTTGCTTTCAATTTATCCTTCTATGCCTGGTAGTGTTTGCCTTGTGTATTGAGGTGCTCCTATGTTGGTTACATAGACATTTACAATTATTATGTCTTCTTCTTGGGTTGATCCCTTGATCATTATGTAGTGTCCCTCTTTGTCTCTTATGGTATTCTTTATTTTAAAGTCTATTTTATCTGAAATAAGGATTTCCAGTCCAGCTTTCTTTTGGTTTCCATTGGCATGGAATATCCTTTTACATTTATTTACTTTCAGTCTGTATGAGTCTCTATATCTGAAGTGGGTCTCCTGTAGGTAGCATATATGTGTGTCATGTTTTTATATCCATTCAGTTAGTCTGTTTCTTTTGGTTGTGCATTTAATCCGTTTATCCTCTGTGTCACTGGGCTTGGGTTAGGAGCTGTTTGTTAACTGGCTGAGAAGTGCAGCTTTCTCTGTTTGAAGGTGAAGTTGCTCAGTCATGTCTGACACTTTGTGACCCCATGGATGGTAGCCTACCAGGCTCCTCAGTCCATGGAAGTTCCCAGGCAAGAACACAGTGGGTTGCCATTTCTTTCTCTGTTTACTGCCCTCTAATTCCCTGCTTTGCCTAGTTTTCTGAGACTTTGCAACTCCCCTTTGGGCCGGCCTGTGAGGGAGTTTCCCTGTGCACAGGAACTCCTCCTGTTTCAGAGCTCCCTCTCTTCCTTGGAGCACAAGCTCTGCCCAGAAGTTCTCCCTATTTTCCCTTCTGATGTCTCCCTCCTCTCTCCTACCTCATTTCAGGGAGCTTAGCGTATCACCCTGGAGGCCTGGGGTCTTCTGCTGTCACCTAGAGGTTTCTTTGTAGGAGTTGTTTCATATCTTGATCGGTTTTTGATGTATTTGTGGGAGGCTGGCAATCTCCCCGTCTTACTCCTCTTCCATCTTCTCCCCCTTACTTTTTTTTTTTTTAGAAGATAAACAAAATTAATAAACTATATCCAGGCTCATCACGGAAAAAAAAAAAGAGTGGATTCAAATCAATAAATTTTGAATTGAAAAAGATGTTACAATGGACATCACATAAACACAAATGATCACAAAAGCTTACTACAAGCACCTATAAGTGAATAAAATGGACATCCTTGAAGAAATGGACAAATACTTTGAAAAATGCAATCTTCCAAGAGTGAACCAGAAAGAAATAAAAAATATCAACAGCACAATCACAAGTACTGATATTGAAAATATAATTAAAATTTTCTAGCAAACAACAGCCCAGGACCAGATGGCTTCACAGGTGAATTCTGTCAAATATTTAGAGAAGACTTAACACCCACTCTTCTTAAACTCTTCCAAAGAATTGCAGAAGAAAGAACACTCTCATGATCATTCTATGAGACCATCCTTACCCTGATACCAAAGCCAAATATATCACAAAAAAGAAAACCACAGGCCAATCTATCTGATAAATATGGATGCAAAAATCAATAAAATATTAGCAAGAACACATTAAATCCAAGAACATATTAAAAGGATCATGCATCTTGATCAAGTGGGATTTATTTCAGGGATCCAAGGATTCTTGATTATATGCAAATAAATCAAGATGATACACCACATTAACAAATGGAAGGATAAAAACCATATGATCACTTCAACAGATGCAGAAAAAGTGTTTTGACAAAGTTCAAAAGCTATTTATGAAAATAGACAAAAAAAAAAACCCTCTGTTGAAAGTGGGGAAAGAGTGAACCTACCTCAACGTAGGTCTTCCCATATGGCACTAGTTGTAAAGAACCTGCCTGTAATCTAGGAGATGCAGGAGACTCAGGTTCAATCCCAGGGTCAGGACATCCCCTGGAGGAGAGCATGGCAATCTACTCTAGTATTCTAGCCTGGAGAATCCCATGAACAGAAAAGCCTGGTGGGCTGCAGTCCATAAGGTTGCACAGAGTTGAGCATAGCATGCATGCAACTCAATAATTATGTGAGTTTATACGCTGAAGAATTGATGCTTTTGAACTGTGGTGTTGGAGAAGACTCTTGAGAGTC
Organism: Bubalus kerabau; assembly: GCF_029407905.1. Classification (NCBI taxonomy): domain Eukaryota; kingdom Metazoa; phylum Chordata; class Mammalia; order Artiodactyla; family Bovidae; genus Bubalus; species Bubalus kerabau. Next base: position 1,044,642 of record NC_073635.1, on the reverse strand, counting down.
CCTTGGACTGCAAAGAGATCCAACCAGTCCATCCTAAAGGAGATCAGCCCCAGGATTTCTTTGGAAGGAATGATGCTAAAGCTGAAACTCCAGTACTTTGGCCACATCATGTGAAGAGTTGACTCATTGGAAAAGACTCTGATGCTGGGAGGGATTGGGGGCAAGAGGAGAAGGGGACGACAGAGGATGAGATGGCTGGATGGCATCATTGACTTGATGGACGTGAGTCTGAGTGAACTTCGGGAGTTGGTGATGGACAGGGATGCCTGGCGTGCTGCGATTCATGAGGTCGCAAAGAGTCGGACACGACTGAGCGACTGAACTGAACTGATCTGATATGTGACAAACCCACAACTAGCATCATACTCAAATGTGAAAACCTGAAAACATTTTCTCTAAGATTTCCTCTAAGATTAAGAACAAAACAAAGATGCCCACGGGCATGACAGCAGAAATATAGATCAATGTAATAGGATAGAAAGTCTAGAGATAAACCCATACACTTATTGTCACCTAATCTCTGACAAAAGGAAGCAAAAATGTATAATTTAGAGCATACGATCTTTTCAATAAGTCATGCTGGAAAAACTGGACAGGTTCATGTGAGAGAATAAAAGCAGAACACACTGACACAAAATAATACACAAAAATAAACTCAAAATGGATTAAAGACCTAAATATAAGGCTGGATACTCCTGAACTTTTAGAGCAAAGCACAGGGATAACAGTCTCTGCCTTAAATAGGAGGAAGATTTTTTTTTTGCTCCACCTTTTGGTTAAAAATAAAATTAAGCAAGGGGAGAGGAGCTAAGATGGCACAGGAGTAGTGAGAGAGTCAGTTCCTAGGCAGGTTGATAAGGAGTCTAGGGGTCCCCAAGGAGAGAGGGGTCTGGAATTCTCAAGGAGGAAAAAAGGACAAATTTTTTTTCTCTCTCCACATTCCTTAGGATTATATAACAATAATGTATCCTGCCTAAGGACAGTCTTTGGATTCAACCTTCTGTTATCTTAAAATGTTAATTATGGAAGTAGACCTGGTCTTTACAAGGATGTATCTTGCCTGAGGACAGTGTTATCTTAAAATGTAAATTATGGGAGTAGGTCTGATGAGGTCTTTACAATCTCCAGACATTCTTTGGATTATATAACCTCATTGTTAACACTAGCAAGCGGGTACTCTTTCTGCCCCCTTCTGATGCCTATGCCAGAAGCTTTTTCTATCTCCTTTATACTTTAATAAAACTTTATTACACAGAAGCTCTGAGCAATCAAGCCTCGTCTCTGGCCCCAGATTGAATTCTTCTCCTCCGGGGGCCAAGAATCCCGGTGTATTCACGTGATTCAACAACAACCTTTCAGTAGGATGGGGAGAACACTTTCTCCCCCACAAATTCATCAAAAGAACATTTAAACGCTGAGTAAAACCAACAAAACAACTTCTGAATGCTGGCAGAGGACATCAGGCACCCAGAGAAGCAACCCAAGTCTTCGAAAGGAGGTAGGAAAAAATATAAAAGACAAAAAAAGAGACAAAAGAGGGAGGGATGGAGTTCCATCCTGGGAAGGGAGTCTTAAAAAGAGAGAAGTTTCCAAACACCAGGAAACCTTCAAACTGCCGAATCTGTGCTGAGCCTTGGAAGCACAGAGGGCAACATAACAGGGTGGAAAAATAAATAAACAAAACCTGCAGATTGAGAGCCCTACAGTAACTCCCCCAGTGGAGAAGCAGCGCAGACGCCTGCACATGCCACTAGCAAGCGGGGGCTGGGCAGGGAGGCTTGGCTCAGGCTGCATCGCTTAGAGTAAGGATCTGGCCTGAATACCCTGAGTGCTATCTGAGCGAAATAATTTGGGCTAGCAAACCAGACTGTGGGATATCTACCACGTGAAAAGCCAGCCCTAATCTAAGACACTGCCAGGCCTGCACACGGAACAAAGAACTGAACAGAGATAGCCGGCTGCAGACCATCCCCCTACACTGACAGGCAGCCAGAGCCGGAAGGGGGTAATCGCAGCCCCAGAGAGACGTTATCTATAAAACTGTAAGCAGGCTTTTTTGCTAACTAAAACTTCTTGGGGGTCTGGAAGGTCAACATCCGCCTGAGAAGGTGTGCCAGTTGTACACCTAGATAACCGAGCGGTGGGGAGGTGATAAGTCACAGTAATCGCACTCGCCAAACACCTCATCACCTGAGCTGCTCGGACCTGGGAAGGGCACAAAATGCAGGCTCAACCGAGTCTGCGCCTCTGAGGACTACCCGAGTGCCTGAACCTGAGCGGCTTGGACCCAGGAAGTGCAAGCAGCCCAGGGCCGGCCACGGATGGTTCCTGGCAGAGCAACCTAGAGCCTGAGCAGTGTGGGCAGGGAGGCTACATGCGCTGTGAGTGGGGGCAGGCCCAGTGTGGCTGAGGCACTGCGAGCACACGCCAGTGTTGTTTGTTTGCAGTGTCCCTCCCTCCCCACAGCGGGACTGAACAAATGAGCCTAAAAAAAAAAAAAAAAAAGTGTCCACTACCGTCCCCTTTTTGTCAGGGCGGAAACAAGACACTGAAGAGACCAGCAAACAGAAGAAGCTATAACAGAAGGAACCGCCTTGGAAGCTACAGGCAATAGATTAAACCCTGTGGTTAGTACCGACTACATAGGAAGGGGCCTATAGATCTTGAGAAATATAAGTTGGACCAAGGAACTAGCCGCAAATGAACTGACCCCACAATACTCACAACAAAACTAGAGAAAATCCTAGATATATTTTTACTATTTTTACGATCATTCATTCTTACTTTTTTTTTAATTTTTAAAAAATTTTAAGTCCTCTATTATTCCATTAATTTTCACCTTTATAACCTACCATTACTTTGCAAAAAAAAAAAAAAAAAGATATTTTTTTAAGCAAACTTCATATATATGTTTTTTTATAATTTTTGTGACCTTGGTTTTTTTTTTTTTTTTTCCTTCTTCTTTTCTTTAACATTGTATTTTTGAAATTCCAATCTCTACTCTAGATTTTTAATTTTAGCTTCTTGGTATTTGTTATCAATTTTGTACCTATATATTTTTTTTTAATAATTTTGTGACTTTTTTTTCCCTCTCTCTCTTTCTTTCTCTTCTTCTTTTATATAACATTGTATATCTGAAATTCCAAACTCTACTCTAGATTTTTAATATATGCTTTTTGGTATTTGTTATCAATTTTGTACCTATATTTTCTTTATACTTTTTGCAACTTTGTATGTTTTTGTTTGTTTATTTTTCTCTCTTTTCTTCTTCTTTTTTTAACATTGTATTTTTAAAATTCCAACATCTACTCTAGATGTTTAACTTTTGCTTTTTGGTATTTTTTATCAATTTTGTACCTATATTTTCTTTATAATTTTTCCGACTTTGTTTTGTTTTTTAGTTTTTCTCTCTTTCTTTTCCTTCTTCTTTTATTTAACATTGTATTTTTGAAATTCTAAACTCTACTCTAGATTTTTAATTTTTGCTTTTATGTATTTGTTACCAATTTTGTACCTTTAAAAACCCAATCTTCAGTACCCATTTTTCACTAGGGAGTGAGATTACTGGCTTGACTGCTCTCTCTCCCTTTGGACTCTCCTTTTTCTCCACTGGGTCGCCTGTGTCTCCTCCCTAACTCTACCTACCCAACTCTGTGAATTTCTGTGTGTTCCAGACGGTGGAGAACACTTAGGGAACTGATTACTGGCTGGATCTGTCTCCCTCCTTTTCATTTCCCCCTTTTATCCTCCTGGCCACCTCTGTCTCCTTCCTCCCTCTTCTCTTTTCTGTATAACTCCATGAACATCTCTGAGCGGTCCAGCTGTGGAGTGCACATAAGGAAGTGATTACTGGCTAGCCCACTCTCTCCTCTATTGATTCCACCTCATCTCATTCGGGTCACCTCTAACTCCCTCCTCCCTCTTTTCTTCTCCAAGTAACGCTGTGAACCTCTCTGGGTGACCCTCACGGTGGAGAAACTTTTCATCTTTAATGTAGATGTTTTATCAATGGTGCTGTATAGAAGGAGAAGTTTTGAAACTACTGTAAAAATAAGACCAATAACTGGAAGTAGGAGGCTTAAGTCCAAACCCTGACTCCAGGGAACTCCTGACTCCAGGGATCATTAATTGACAGGAGCTCATCAAATGCCTCCATACATACACTGAAACCAAGCACCACACAAGAGCCAAGTTCCAGGGCAAGACATGCCAAGAAAATTCCCCAGCAACACAGGAACACAGCCCTGAGCTCCAAGATACAGGCTGCCCAAAGTCACCCCAAAACCATAGACATCTCATAACTCATTACTGGACACTTCATTGCACTCCAGAGAGAAGAAATCCAGCTCCACCCACCAGAATGCTGACACAAGCTTCCCTAACCAAGAAACCTTGACAAGCCACCTGTACAAACCCACACACAGTGAGGAAATGCCACAATAAAGAGAACTCCACAAACTGCCAGAATACAGAAGGACACCCCAAACTCAGCAATTTAAGCAAGATGAAGAGACAGAGGAATACCCAGCAGATGAAGGAACAGGATAAATGCCCACCAAACCAAACAAAAGAGGAAAAGATAGGGAATCTACCTGATAAAGAATTCCGAATAATGATAGTGAAATTGATCCAAAATCTTGAAATCAAAATGGAATCACAGATAAATAGCCTGGAGACAAGGATTGAGAAGATGCAAGAAAGGTTTAACAAAGACCTAGAAGAAATAAAAAAGAGTCAATATATAATGAATAATGTAATAAGTGAAATAAAAAACACTCTGGAGGCAACAAATAGTAGAATAACAGAGGCAGAAGATAGGATTAGTGAATTAGAAGACAGAATGGTAGAAATAAATGAATCAGAGAGGAAAAAAGAAAAACTAATTAACAGAAATGAGGACAATCTCAGAGACCTCCAGGACAATATTAAATGTTACAACATTTGAATCATAGGTGTCCCAAAAGAAGAAGACATAAAAAAAGACCATGGGAAAATACTTGAGGATATAATAGTTGAAAACTTCCCTAAAATGGGGAAGGAAATAATCACTCAAGTCCAAGAAACCCAGAGAGTCCCAAACAGGATAAACCCAAGGCAAAACACCCCAAGACACATATTAATCAAATTAACAAAGATCAAACGCAAAGAACAAATATTAAAAGCAGCAAGGGAAAAACAACAAATATTACACAAGGGAATTCCCATAAGGTTAACAGCTGATCTTTCAATAGAAACTCTTCAAGCCAGGAGGGAATGGCAAGACATACTTAAAGTGATGAAAGAAAATAACCTACAGCCCAGATTGCTGTACCCAGCAAGGATCTCATTCAAATATGATGGAGAAATCAAAAGCTTTACAGACAAGCAAAAGCTGAGAGAATTCAGTACCACCAAACCAGCTCTCCAACAAATACTAAAGGATATACTCTAGACAGGAAACACAAAAAGGGTGTATAAACTTGAACCCAAAACAATAAAGTAAATGACAATGAGATCATACTTATCAATAATTACGTTAACGGGTTGAATGCCCCAACCAAAAGACAAAGACTGGCTGAATGTATAAAAAAAACAACATCCCCATATATGTTGTCTACAAGAGACCCACCTCAAAACAGGAGACACATACAGACTGAAAGTGAAGGGCTGGAAAAAGATTTACCATGCAAATAGAGACCAAAAGAAAGCAGGAATAGCAATACTCATATCAGATAAAATAGACTTTAAAACAAAGGCTGTGAAAGAGACAAAGAAGGTCACTACATAATGATCAAAGGATCAATCCAAGAAGAAGATATAACAATTATAAATGTATATGCACCCAACATAGAAGCACCGCAATATGTAATACAAATGCTAACAAGTATGAAAGGGGAAATTAACAAGAACAGAATAACACTGGGAGACTTTAATACCCGACTCACACCTATGGATAGATCAATAAACAGAAAATTAACAAGGAAACACAAACTTTAAATGAAACAATAGACCAGTTAGAACTAATTGATATCTATAGGACATTTCACCCCAAAACAATAAATTTCACCTTTTCCTCAAGAGCACATGGAACCTTCTCCAGGATAGATCACATCCTGGGCCATAAATCTAGCCTTGGTAAATTCAAAGAAATTGAAATCATTCCAAGCATCTTTTCTGATCACAATGCAATTAGATTAGACCTCAATTACAGGAGAAAAACTATTAAAAATTCCAACATATGGAGGCTGAACAACACGCGGCTGAATAACCAACAAATCACAGAAGAAATCAAAAAAGAAATCAAAATTTGCACAGAAACAAATGAAAATGAAAACACAACAACCCAAAACCTGTGGGACACTGTAAAAGCAGTCCTAAGGGGAAAGTTCATAGCAATAGAGACATACCTCAAGAAACAAGAAAAAAGTCAAATAAATAACGTAACTCTACACCTAAAGCAACTAGAAAAGGAAGAAATGAAGAAACCCAGGGTTAGTAGAAGGAAATAAATCTTAAAAATTAGGGCAGAAATAAATGCAAAAGAAATAAGAGACCATAGCAAAAATTAACAAAGCCAAAAGCTGGTTCTTTGAAAGGATAAATAAAATTGACAAACCATTAGCCAGACTCATCAAGAAACAAAGGGAGAAAAATCAAATCAATAAAATTAGAAATGAAAATGGAGAGATCACAACAGACAACATAGAAATACAAAGGATCATAAGAGACTACTATCAGCTATTATATGCCAATAAAATGGACAATGTGGAAGAAATGGACAAATTCTTGGAAGAGTACAACTTTCCAAAACTGGACCAGGAAGAAATAGAAAATCTTAACAGACCCATCACAAGCACGGAAACTGAAACTGTAATCAGAAATCTTCCAGCAAACAAAAGCCCAGGTCCAGACGGCTTCACAGCTGAATTCTACCAAAAATTTAGAGAAGAGTTAACACCTATCCTACTCAAACTCTTCCAGAAAATTTCAGAGGAAGGTAAACTTCCAAAGTCATTCTATGAGGCCACCATCACCCTAATAACAAAACCTGTCAAAGATCCCACAAAATGGAAACTACAGGCCAATATCACTGATGAACATAGATGCAACAATCCTTAACAAGATTTTAGCAATCAGAATTCAACAACACATTAAAAAGATCATACACTATGACCAAGTGGGCTTTATCCCAGGGATGCAAGGATTCCTCAATATCCACAAATCAATCAATGTAATACACCACATTAACAAATTGAAAAATAAAAACCATATGATTATCCCAATAGATGCAGAAAAAGCCTTTGACAAAATTCAACATCCATTTATGATAAAAAAAAACTCTCCAGAAAGCAGGAATAGAAGGAACATACCTCAACATAATAAAAGCTATATATGACAAACCCACAGCAAACATTATCCTCGATGGTGAAAAATTGAAAGCATTTCCTCTAAAGTCAGGAACAAGACAAGGGTGCCCACTTTCACCATTGCTATTAAACATTGGAAGTTTTGGCCACAGCAATCAGAGCAGAAAAGGAAATAAAAGGAATCCAGATTGGAAAAGAAGAAGTAAAATCTCACTGTTTGCAGATGACATGATCCTCTACATAGAAATCCCTAAAGACTCCACCAGAAAATTACTAGAACTAATCAATGATTATAGTAACGTTGCAGGATATAAAATAAACACACAGAAATCCCTTGAATTCCTATACACTAATAATGAGAAAACAGAAAGAAAAATTAAGGAAACAATTCCATTCACCATTGCAATGGAAAGAATAAAATACTTAGGAATATATCTACCTGAAGAAACTAAAGACCTATATATAGAAAACTATAAAACACTGGTGAAAGAAATCAAAGAGGACACTAATAGATGGAGAAATAGACCATGTTCATGGAATGGAAGAATCAATATAGTGAAAATGAGTATACGACCCAAGGCAATTTATAGATTCAGTGCAATCCCTATCAAGCTACCAACGATATTCTTCACAGAGCTAGAACAAATAATTTCACAATTTGTATGGAAATACAAAAAACCTCGAATAGCCAAAGAAATCTTGAGAAAGAAGAATGGACCTGGAGGAATCAACCTGCCTGACTTCAGGCTCTACTACAAAGCCACAGTTATCAAGACAGTATGGTACTGGCACAAAGACAGAAATATAGATCAAGGGAACAAAATAGAAAGCCCAGAGATAAATCCACCCACATATGGACACCTTATTTTTGACAAAGGAGGCAAGAATATACAATGGATTAAAGACAATCTCTTTAACAGGTGGTGCTGGGAAAACTGGTCAACCACTTGTAAAAGAATGAAACTAGAACACTTTCTAACACCATACACAAAAATAAACTCAAAATGGATTAAAGATCTAAACATAAGACCAGAAACTATAAAACTCCTAGAGGAGAACATAGGCAAAACACTCTCCGACATACATCACAGAAGGATCCTCTATGACCCACCTCCCATAATACTGGAAATAAAAGCAAAAATAAACAAATGGGACCTAATTAAACTTAAAAGCTTTTGCACAACAAAGGAAACTATTAGCAAGGTGAAAAGACAGCCTTCAGAATGGGAGAAAATAATAGCAAATGAAGCAACTGACAAACTACTAATCTCAAAAATATACAAGCAACTCCTACAGCTCAACTGCAGTAAAATAAATGACCCAATCAAAAAATGGGCCAAAGAACTAAATAGACATTTCTCCAAAGAAGACATACAGATGGCTAACAAACACATGAAAAGATGCTCAACATCACTCGTTATCAGAGAAATGCAAATCAAAACAGCTATGAGGTAGCATTTCACGCCAGTTAGAATGGCTGCGATCCAAAAGTCTACAAGCAATAAATGCTGGAGAGGGTGTGGAGAGAAGGGAACCCTCTTACACTCTTGGTGGGAATGCAAACTAGTACAGCCACTATGGAGAACACTGTGGAGATTCCTCAAAAAACTGGAAATAGAACTGCCTTTTGATCCAGCAATCCCACTGCTGGACATACACACTGAGGAAACCAGAATTGAAAGAGACACATGTACCCCAATGTTCATCGCAGCACTGTTTATAATAGCCAGGACATGGAAGCAACCTAGATGTCCATCAACAGATGAATGGATAAGAAAGCTGTAGTACATATACACAATGGAGTATTACTCAGCCATTAAAAAGAATACATTTGACTCAGTTCAAATGAGGTGAATGAAACTGGAGCCTATTATACAGAGTGAAGTAAGCCAGAAAGAAAAACACCAATACAGTATACTAACGCATATATATGGAATTTAGGAAGATGGTAACAATACCCCTGTATACGAGACAGCAAAAGAGACATTAATGTATAGAACATTTTTTTGGACTCGGTGGGAGAGGGAGAGGGTGGGATGATTTGGGAGAATGGCATTGAAATACGTATAATATCATATATGGAATGAGTTGCCAGTCCAGGTTCGATGCATGATACTGGATGCTTGGGGCTGGTGCACTGGGACGACCCAGAGGGATGGACAGATTCCTGCAAAGTATGCAGATTCTTTACCATCTGAGTCACTGGAGATGGCCATAGTAGAATATTACTCAGGCTTATCGCAAAGAGTTGGACACTAATTAGTGGTTGAACAGCAAATATAAAGAACAATGGCAACATGGGTAGACTGAGAAATTCTCATAATGGCTGAAGTTTAAGTCAGACAATGAAAAACAAATATGATATCACTCTTATGTGGAATCTTAAAATAAGCTACAAATTAACTTGTTTACAAAACTGGAATAGAGTTACATATGTAGTTACACATAATAGAGTTACATATGTAGAAAATAAAGTTATGATATTTGAGGGGTAAAGGGGAAGGTGTGGAATAAATTGGGAGATTGGGACTGATGGTTCTATGAAGACCCATAAGACCTTCTAAAACTAACACCCCCAAAAGATGTCCTTTTCATTATATGGAACTGGAATGCAAATGTAGGAAAGCAAGAAATACCTGAGTAACAGGCAAATTTTGCCTTGGAGTACAGAATGAAGAGGCCAAAGTCTAATAGAGTTTTGCCAAGAGAATGCAGTGATCAGAGCAAACACCTTCTTCCAATAACACAAGAGAAGACTCTAGACATGGACATCATCAGATGGGCTATATAAAAATCAGATTGATTATATTCTTTGTAGCCCAAACGGAGAAGCTCTATATAGACAGCAAAAACAAGACCAGGTGCTGATGTGGCTCAGACAAATTAACTCCTTATTGAAAAATTCAGACAAATTGAAGAAAGTAGGGAAAGCCACTAGACCATTCAGGCATGATCTAAATAAAATGCCTTACAACTATAAAGTGAAACTGAAAAATAGATTCAAGGGATTAGATCTGACAGACAGAGTGCCTGAAGAGCTATGGACAGAGGTCCTTGATATTGTATAGGAGGCAGTGATCAAGACCATCCCCAAGAAAAATAAATGCAAAAGACAAAATTGTTGATGGAGGAGGCCTTTCAAACAGCTATGAAAAAAAGAAAAGTGAAAGGCAAAGGAGAAAAGGAAAGATATACCCATGTGAATGCAGTGTTCCAAAGAATAGAAAGTACATAAGAAAGCCTTACTCAGTGATCAGTGCAAAGAAAAAGAGGAAAACAAGAGAATGGGAAAGACTAGAGATCTCTTCAAGAAAATTAGAGATACCAAGGGAACATTCATGCAAAGATGGGCACAATAAAGGACAGAAATGGTATGGGCCTAACAGAAACAGAAGATATTAAGAAGAGGTGCCAAGAATACACAGAAGAGCTATCCAAAAAACATCTTCACTGACTAGATAATCACGATGGTGTGATCATTCACTAGAGCCAGACATCCTGGAAAGCAAAATCAAGTGGGCCTTAGGAAGCATCACTATGAACAAAGCCAGTGGAGGTGATGAAATTCCAGTTGAGCTATTTCAGATCCTGAAAGATGATGCTGTGAAAGTGTTGCACTCAGTATGCCAGAAAATTTGGAGAACTCAGCAGTGGCCACAGGACTGGAAAAGGTCAGTTTTCATTCCAATCCCAAAGAAAGGCAATGCCAAAAAATGCTCAAACTACTGCACAATTGCACTCATCTCATGGTCTAGCAAAGTAATGCTCAAAATTCTACAAATCAGGTTTCAACAGTACATGAATCATGAACTTCCAGATATTCAAGCTGGATTTAGAAAGGGCAGAGATTAAGGAAACAATTCCATTCACCATTACAACGGAAAGAATAAAACACTTAGGAATATATCTACCTAAAGAAACTAAAGACCTATATATAGAAAACTATAAAACACTGGTGGAAGAAATCAAAGAGGACACTAATAGATGGAGAAATATACCATGTTCATGGAGTGGAAGAATTAATATAGTGAAAATAAGTATACTACCCAAAGCAATTTATAGATTCAATGCAATCCCTATCAAGCTACCAACGGTATTCTTCACAGAGCTAGAACAAATAATTTCACAATTTGTATGGAAATACAAAAAACCTCGAATAGCCAAAGAAATCTTGAGAAAGAAGAATGGACCTGGAGGAATCAACCTGCCTGACTTCAGGCTCCACTACAAAGCCACAGTCATCAAGACAGTATGGTACTGGCACAAAGACAGAAATATAGATCAAGGGAACAAAATAGAAAGCCCAGAGATAAATCCATGCACCTATGGACACCTTATCTTTGACAAAGGAGGCAAGAATATACAATGGATTAAAGACAATCTTTTTTAACAAGTGATGCTGGGAAAACTGGTCAACCACTTGTAAAAGAATGAAACTAGAACACTTTCTAACACCATACACAAAAATAAACTCAAAATGGATTAAAGATCTAAATGTAAGACCAGAAACTACAAAACTCCTAGAGGAGAACATAGGCAAAACACTCTCCGACATACATCACAGAAGGATCTTCTACAACCCACCTCCCAGAATATTGGAAATAAAAGCAAAAATAAACAAATGGGACCTAATTAAACTTAAAAGCTTCTGCACAACAAAGGAAACTATAAGCAAGGTGAAAAGACAGCCTTCAGAATGGGAGAAAATAATAGCAAATGAAGCAACTGACAAACTACTAATCTCAAAAATATACAAGCAACTCCTACAGCTCAACTGCAGTAAAATAAATGACCCAATCAAAAAATGGGCCAAAGAACTAAATAGACATTTCTCCAAAGAAGACATACAGATGGCTAACAAACACATGAAAAGATGCTCAACATCACTCGTTATCAGAGAAATGCAAATCAAAACAGCTATGAGGTAGCATTTCACGCCAGTTAGAATGGCTGCGATCCAAAAGTCTACAAGCAATAAATGCTGGAGAGGGTGTGGAGAGAAGGGAACCCTCTTACACTCTTGGTGGGAATGCAAACTAGTACAGCCACTATGGAGAACACTGTGGAGATTCCTCAAAAAACTGGAAATAGAACTGCCTTTTGATCCAGCAATCCCACTGCTGGACATACACACTGAGGAAACCAGAATTGAAAGAGACACATGTACCCCAATGTTCATCGCAGCACTGTTTATAATAGCCAGGACATGGAAGCAACCTAGATGTCCCATCAACAGATGAATGGATAAGAAAGCTGTAGTACATATACACAATGGAGTATTACTCAGCCATTAAAAAGAATACATTTGAATCAGTTCAAATGAGGTGAATGAAACTGGAGCCTATTATACAGAGTGAAGTAAGCCAGAAAGAAAAACACCAATACAGTATACTAACACATATATATGGAATTTAGGAAGATGGTAACAATACCCCTGTATACGAGACAGCAAAAGAGACATTGATGTATAGAACATTTTTTTGGACTCGGTGGGAGAGGGAGAGGGTGGGATGATTTGGAAGAAGGGCGTTGAAACATGTATAATATGAAACGGGTTTCCAGTCCGGGTTCGATGCATGATACTGGATGCTTGGGGCTGGTGCACTGGGACGACCCAGAGGGATGATATGGGAGGGAGGAGGGAGGAGGGTTCAGGATGGGGAACACATGTATACCTGTGGCGGATTCATTTTGATACATGGCAAAACCAATACAATATAGTAACGTTAAAAATAAAATATAATTTAAAAAAAATTAAAAAATAAAAAAAATAAAGAAAGGGCAGAGGAACCAGAGTTCAAATTGCAAACATCTGCTGGATCATCGAAAAAGTAAGAGGGTTCCAGAAAATCATCTACTTCTGCATTAGTGACTATGCCAAAACCTTTGACTGTGTGGATCACAACAAACTGTGGGAAATTGTTCAAGACATAGGAATACTAGATCACCTAATCTACCTCTTGAGAAATCTGTATGCAAGTCATGAAGCAACAACTGGAACTAGATATGGAACAACAGAGTGGTTCCAAACCGGGAAAGGAGTATGTCAAGGCTGTAAATTTTACCTTTTTTCTTTTTTTTTTTTTAACTTATATTCAGGGTACATCATGAGAAATGCAGGACTGTATGAAACCCAAACTGGAATCAAGATTACCAGGATACATTTCAATAACTTCTGATATGCAGATGCCACCACCTTTATGGCAGAAAGTGAAGAAGAACTAAAGAGCCTCTTGATAAAAGTGAAAGAGAAAGAAAAAGTTGGCTTAAAACTCAAAATTCAGAAAACTAAGATCATGACATCTGGTCCCATCATGTCATGCAAATAGAAGGGGAAACAGAGGAAACAGTGACAGACAAATACAATATTTGTCATACAAATTGTTTTTTTTGTTTTTTGTTTTTTTTTTTTGGTCTCCAAAATCAATACAGATGGTGACTGCAGCCATGAAATTAAAAAAAAAAAAACAAAAACAAAAAAACAAAAACAAAAAAAAAACCAAAAAAACAAAAACAACAACAACAAAAAACAAACACAACAAAACAAAACAAAACAAAAAAAAACAAACACTTGCTCCTTGGAAGAAAAGCTATAACCAACCTAAAGAGCTTATTAAAAAGCTTTACTTTTACATTCAGTTCAGGTCAGTCATTCAGTCGTGTCCTACTCTTTGCAACCCCATGAATCGCAGCACACCAGGCCTCCCTTTCCATCACCAACTCACGGAGTTCACTCAAACTCATGTCCACCGACTCAGTGATGCCATCCAGCCATCTCATCCTCTGTTGTCCCCTTCTCCTCCTGCCCCTAATCCCTCCCAGCATCAGGATCTTTTCAATGAGTCAACTCTTCGCATGAAGTGGCCGAAGTATTGGAGTTTCAGCTTTAGCATCAGTCCTTCCAAATAAACACCCACGACTGATCCCCTTTAGGATGGACTGGTTGGACCTCCTTGCAGTCCAAGGGACTCTCAAGAGTCTTCTCCAACACCACAGTTCAAAAGCATCAATTATTCAGCACTCAGCTTTCTTCACATTACTTTGCCATCAAAGTCCGTTTAGTCAAAGCTATGGTTTTTCCAGAAGTCATCTATGGATGTGATAGTTGGACAATAAAGAAAGTTGAGCACAGAAGAATTTATGCTTTTGAACTGTGATGTTGGAGAAGACTCTTGACAGTCCCTTGGACTGCAAGGATATCCAACCAGTCCATTCCAAAGGAAAGCAGTCCTGAGTATTCATTGGAAGGACTGATGCTGAAGCTGAAACTCCAATACTTTGGCCACCTGATGCAAAGAACTGACTCACTGGAAATACCCTGATGCTGGGAAAGATTGAAGGTGGGAAGAGAAGGGGACAACAGAGGATGAGATGGTTGGATGGTATCACCAACTCGATGGACATCAGTTTGGGTAAACTCCGGGAGTTGGTGATGGACAGGGAGTCCTGGCATGCTGCAGTCCATGGCGTTGCAAAGAGTCAGACAGGAATGAGTGACTGAACTAAATTGAACTAGTATTTGCATAAACACCTTACTATTTATGAAATAGATAGCCAATAAAGGAGCTACTGTATAACACATGGAAGTCTACAAAATATGTTTCATGGTACATATGGGAAATAATTTTTTAAGTAGATTTATCTATTGTATAACAAATTCACCTTACTGTACACCTGAAACTAGCATAACATTATATTCCATTTTTTGTTGTTCCATCCCTAAGTCATGTCAGACTCTTTTCTATAACCCTGGCCTGAGTATAGCAGGCGAGGACCTCTGTCCTCATCTGTCCTCAGCTATCTCCCAGAGTCTGTTAAATTCATATCCATTGAGTCAGTGATGCCATCTAACCATCTCAGACTCTGCCACCACTTTCCCCTTTTGTCTTCAATCCTCCCCAGCATGAGGGTTCTTTTCTGATAAGTCTTCTCTTTACATAAGATAGCCAAAGTATTGGAGCCTCAGCATCAGTCTTTCCAGTAAATATTCAGGGTTGATTTCCTTTAGGATTGACTGGTTATATCTCCTTGAAGTCCAAGGGAATCTCAAGAGTCTTCTCCAGCCCCACAGAAAGAAAGCATAAATTCTTCAGGACTCAGCCTTCTTTATGGTCCAAGTCTCATATTCATACAAGATAACTGGAAAGCCAAAACTTTGACTATATGGACTCTTGTTGGTAGAGTGATGGCTGTGCTTTTTAATATGCTTTCTAGGTTTGTCATTTCTTTCTTTCCAAGAAGCAAGTGTGTTCATTTCTGGCTTCAGTCACTGTCCACAGTGATTTTGGAGCCCAAGAAAATAAAATCGTTCACTGTTTGCATTCTTTCCCCTTCGATTTGCCATAAAGTGTTGGGAATGGATGCCATGATCTTAGTATTTTTAATGTTGGGCCAGGTTTGTAACTTTTTAACTCTCCTCTTTTCCCCTCATTAAGAGGCTCTATAGTTTGTCTTCACTTTATGCCATTAGAGTGATTGTTGTTATTGTTGTGCCCCACTCTTAGTGACTCCATGAACTGTAGCATGCCAGGCTTTTCTGTCCTATATATCAACCAGACTTTGCTAAAATTCATGTTATTTGAGTCAGTGATGCTTTCTAACCATCTTATCCTCTGCCACCCCCTTTTCCTTTTGTCTTCAATCTTTCTCAGAATCAGGATCATTAGAGTGGTATCATCTGCATATCTGAGGTTGTTGATATTTCTCCTAGAAATCTTGATTCAAGCTTGTGATTCATCCAGCGTAACATTTCACATGATGTACTCTGCATATAAGTTAAATAAGCAGGGTGATAATATACAGTATTTTTCATACACCTTTCCTAATTTGGAACCAGTCAATTATTCCATGTCTGGTTCTCACTGTTGCTTCTTGACTCTTACAGGTTTCTCAGGAGACAGGTAAGGTGGTCTGGTATTGTCATCATTTCAAGAATTTTCCACAGCTTTTGTGATTCACACAGTAAAAGGCTTTAGTTAATGAAGAAGAATTAGATGTTTTTGTCACACTCCCTTGATTTCTCCATGGTCCAAAAAATGTTTGCAATTTGATCTCTGATACCTCTGCTTCTTTGAAACAGGATGCTTTTGCATCTGGAAGTTCTTGGTTCATGCACTGGTGAGGCCTAGCTTTGAAGTATTATGAGCATAACTTTCCTGGCATTTGAAATGAGTAAAATTTGTATATTTTTTGGCCTTTCCCTTCTTTGGGATTGGAATGAAAACTGACATTTTCCTCTGCTTAGCAGGAGTTTTCCAAATTTGCTGACAGATTGAGTGTAACACAGGAACAGGATCGTCTTTTAGGATTTTAAATAGCTTAGTTGGAATTCTCTCACCTCACTAACTTTGTTTGCAGTAATGCTTCCTAAGGCCCTCTTGACTTCCCATTCCAGAATGTTCATTTCACACTCCAGGATGTCCAGATCTAGGAGAGTGATCATGCTATAAAAGTTTTTTGGATCATTAAGATGTTTTTTGTATGGTTCTTCTGTGTATACTTGCCACCTTCTGTTAACCTTTTCTGCTTCTTTTATGTACTTACCATTTCTGTCATTTATTGTGCCCATCCTTGCATGAATTGTTCCCTTGATATCTCCAACTTTTCTTGTAGAGATCTCTACTCTTCCCCATTCTATTGTTTTCCTCTATTTCTTTGCATTGTTCTTATCTCTCCTTGCTATTCTCTGGAACTTTACATTGAGGTGGGTATATATTTTTCTTTTTCCCTTACCTTTTATTTCTCTTTCATCAATTATTTGTAAAGCCTCCTCAAACACCTACTCTGCTTCTTGCATTTCTTTTTGGGATGCTTTTGTATTGGCTCCTGTACAATGTACAGACCTTCATCCTTAGTTCTTCAGACACTCTGTCTACCAGGTCTAATCCTGTTAATGTATTCTTCACTTCCATTGTAAAATCACAAGTAATTTAATTTAGGTTGCACCTGAATGGCCTAGTGGTTTTTCCTACTTTCTTTAATTAAAGCCTGAATTTTGTAATCATGGGCTCATGATCTGAACCACAGTCAGCTTCAGGCCTTGATTTTACTGACTGTGTAGATCTTCTCCATCTTTGACTGCAAAGAGCATAATTAACCTGATTTCAGTGTTGACCATCTGATGATGCCCATGTAAAGGTTTGTACCTTGGATTGTTGGAAAATGGTGTTCACTATGACCAGAGTGTTCTCTTGAGAAACCTCTGTTAACCTTTACCCTGCTTCATTTTGTACTCCATTGCCAAACTTGTCTTTTATTCTGGGTATCTTTTGACTTTCTACTTTTGCATTTCAATCCCTTATGATGAAAAGGACATCTTTTCTGATGTTTGTTCTAGAAGATGTTATAGGTCTTCATGAATGGATCAACTTTAGTTTTCTGGTATCAGTGGTTGGGACACAGACTTGGGTTACTGTGATGTTTAAAGGATTTCCTTGAAAACAAACAGATTATTCTTCACTTTTGAGATTGCACCCAAGTACTGAAATTCTTTTGTTGACTATGAGGGATACTTCATTTCTTCTAAGGGGATTCTTGCCCATAGTAGTAGATATAATGGTCATTTGAGTTAAATTTGCCCAATCCCATCCATTTTATTTTGCTGATGTGTTAGATATTGATGTTTACTCTCACCATATTCTGCTTGATGATGTCCAATTTACCTTGACTCATGGATCTAACATTCCAGGTTTCTAAGTAATATTGACCTTTACAGCATTGGACTTTAGTTTCAGCACCAGTCATATCCTCAGCTCAGTGTCATTCCTCATTACCCCTTTGGTATAGCCACTTCATTTTTTTTTTCTATGTTAATTTATTTTTTAATTGAAGGAGAATTGCTTTACAGAATTTTGTTGTTTTCTGTCAAATCTCAACATGAATCAGCCAGAGGTATGCACATATCCCCTCCCTTTTGAACCTCCCTCCCATAACCTTCCCCATCCCACTCCTCTAGGTTGATACAGAGCTCCTGTTTGAGTTTCTTGAGCCATATAGCAAATTCCTGTTGGCTATCTACACTGTTTATGGTAATGTAAGTTTCCATGTTACTAGTTCCATACATTTCACCCTCTCCTCCCCTCTCCCCATGTCTGTAAGTCTATTCTCTATGCCAGTTTATCCATTGCTGCCCTGTAAATAAATTCTTCAGTACCATTTTTCTAGATTCCATATATATATGCTTTAGAATACGATATTTATCTTTCTCTTTCTGACTCACTACACTCTGTATAATAGGTTTAAGTTTCATCCACCTGATTAGAACTGATTCAAATGCGCTCCTTTTTATGACTGAGTAAAATTCCATTGTGTATATATATCACAACTTCTTTATACATTCAACCGTCAATGGACATCTAAGTTGCTTCCATGTTCTGGATATTGTAAATAGTGCTGCAATGAATGATTTCCTCAGGGTATACACCTAGGAGTGGGATTGCTGGGTCACATGGTGGTTTTAGGCCTAGCTTTTTTTTTTTTTTAATTTTATTTTATTTTTAAACTTTACATAACTGTATTAGATTTGCCAAATATCAAAATGAATCTCTCCATACCATCTTCCATAATGGCTGTATCAATTTACATTCCCACCAACAGTGCAGGAGTGTCCCTATTCTCCATACCCTCTCCAGTATTTATTGTTTGTAGGCTTTTTGATGATGGCCATTCTGACTGGTGTGAGGTGGTATTTCACTGTGGATTTGATTTGCATTTCTCTAATAATAAGCAATGTTGAGCACCTTTTCATGCTTCAGTTAGCAGTCTATATAGCTTCTTTTTGGACTTCCCAGGTGGTTCAGATGGTAAAGACTACAATGTAGGCAGGTAAAGTCTGCCTACAATGCGGGAGACCTGGGTCGGGAAGATCCTCTGAAGGAAGGAAATGGCAACCCACTCCAGTAATCTTGGCTGGAAAATCCCATGGACAGAGGAATGTGGTAGGTTACAGTCCATGGGGTCGCAAAGAATCAGGCACGACTGAGCAACTTCACTTCACTTCACTTCATGGCTTCTTTGGAGAAATGTCTGTTTAGCTCTTTTCCCCACTTTATGGTTGGATTGTTTGTTTTTCTGGTATTGAGTTGTATGAAAAGCTTGTATATTTTGGAAATTAATCCTTTATAAGTTGTTTCATTTGCTATTATTTTCTCCCATTCTGAGGGGCGTATTTTCACCTTGCTTATAGTTTCCTTTGGTGTGCAAAAGTTTTGAAAAATTTAATCAGGTCCCACTTGTTTACTTGTTTTTATTTCCATTACTCTAGGAGGTGGGTCATAGATGATCTTGTTTTGATTTATGTCATCGAGTGTTCTGCTTATGTTTTCCTCCAAGAGTTTTATAGTTTCTGGACTTACATTTATGTCTTTAATCCATTTCAGTTTATCCTTGTGTATGGTGTTAGGAAGGGTTCTAATTTCATTCTTTTACATGTAGCTGTCCAATTTTCTCAGCACCATTTATTGAAAGGCTGTCTTTGCTCCAGTGTATATTCTTACCGCCTTTGTCAAAAATAAGGTACCCATAGGTGCATGAGTTTATTTCTGAGCTTTATATTTTGCTCTGTTGGTCTATATTTCTGTTTTTGTGTCAGTACCATACTGTCTTGATGACTGTAACTTTATAGTATAATCTGAAGTCAGGATGTTTTATTCCTTCAACTCCATTCTTCTTTCTAAAGACTGCTTTGGCTATTCAGGATCGTTTACATTTCCATATGAATTGTGAAATTTTGGGGTCTAGTTCTGTGAAAAATGCCATTGGTATTTTGATAGGGATTGGACTGAATCTGTAGATCGAATTTGGTTGCATGGTAATTTTAACAATACTGATTCTTCCTACTCTGTAGAATGGACTGTCTTTCCAACTGTTTATGTCATGTTTATTTCTTTCATTAGTGTCTTATAATTTTCTGTGTACAGTTCTTTGTCTCCTTAGGTAAGTTTATTCCTAGATTTTTTGCTGTTTTTGCAATGTTGAATAGGATTTATTTCTTAATTTATCCTTTTGATTTTCATTGTTAGCTAATAGAACTGCAAGTGATTTCTGTGTATTGATTTTGTATCCTCCAACTCTGATAAATTCACTGATTGGCTCTAGTAATTTTCTGATACTATCTTTAGGGTTTTCTATGTACAGTATCATGTCATCTGCAAGCAGTGACAGCTTTGCTTCTTTTCTGATCTGGATTCCATTTATTTCTTTTTCTTCTCTGATTGCTATAGCTAGGACTTCCAAAACTATGCTGAATAATAGTGGTGAAAGTAGACACCCTTGTCTTGTTCCTGATCTTAGGGGGGATGCTTTCAGCTTTTCACCATTGATAATAATGCTTTCTGTAGGCTTATCATATATGACGTTTATTATGTTGAGGTAGGTTCCATCTATGCACATTTTCTGAAGAGTTTTAATCATAATTGGGTACTGAATTTTGTCAAAGGCTTTTTCTGCTTCTATTGAGATTATCATATGAATTTGTCTTTCAATTTGTTAATACAGTGTATCACATTGATTGATTTGCATATTTTGAAGATTCCTTGTACCCTGGAATAAATACAACTTGATCATAATGTATGAGCTTTTTAATGTGTTGCTGAATTCTCTTTGCTAAAATTGTGTTGAGGATTTTTGCATCTATGTTCATCAGTGATATTGGCCTATAGTTTTCCATTTTTCTGTGTGTTGGTTCTGTCCAGTTTTGGTATCAGGGTGATGGTGGCATCATAAAATGTGCTTGGAATTGTTCCTTCCTCTGCAATTTTTTGAAAGTGGATAGGCATTAGCTCTTTTCTAAATGTTTGATATAATTCTCATCTGAAGCCATCTGGTCCTGGGCTTTTGTGTTTTGGGAGGTTTTTGATCACAGCTTCAATTTCAGTGCCTCTAATTGGGTTATTCAAAATTTCTATTTTTTCCTGGTTCAATCTTGGAAGATTAAACTTTTCTAGGAATCTGTCAATTTTTTCCAGGTTGTCTATTTTATTACCATATAATTGCTCATAATAGTCTCCTTTAATCTTTTGAATTTCTGCATTGTCTGTTGTAACCTTTTCTTTTTTAATTTCTAATTTTGCTGATTTGATTCTAATTTCTTTTTTTCTTGATGAGTCTGGCTAAAGGTTTGTCAATTTTGTTTATCTTCCAAAGAATCAGCTTTTAGTTTTATTAATCTTTACTATTGTTTCTTTCATTTCTTTTTAATTTATTTATTCTCAGATCTTTATGATTTCTTTCCTTCTACTAATTTTGGGCTTTTTTGTTCTTCCTTTTCAAGTTGTTTTAGGTGTAAAGATAGGTTGTCTATTCAATGTTTTTCTTGTTTCTTGAGATAGGATTGTATTGCTATAAACTTCTCTTTTAGAGCCATATGTTTTGAGTCGTGTTTTCATTGCCATTTGTTTCTAGAAATTTTTTGATTTCACTTTTGAGTTCTTCACTAACCTGTTCGTTATTTAGAAATGTATTGTTTAATACCCATGTGTTTGTGTTTCTTAGAGTTTTCTTCTTGTAATTAATATCTAGTCTCATAGCATTGTGGTCAGAGAAGATGCTTGATAAAATTTCAATTTTCTTAAATTTACTTAGGTTTGATGAATGTTCCATATGCACTTGAGAAGAAGCTGTATTCTTCTGCATTTGGATGGAATGTCCTGAAGATATCAATGAGATCCATCTCATCTAAAGTATCATTTAAGACTTGTATTTCTAATCAATTTCCTGCTTTGATGTTCTGTTCATTGGTGTGAGTGGGGTGTTAGTTTCCTACTATTATTGTGTTACTGTCAATTTCTCCTTTTATGTCTGTTAGTATTTGTCTTTATGTATCAAGGTGCTCCTATGTTGGTTGCATAGACATTTATAATTGTTATGTCTTCTTCTTGGATTGATCCCGTGATCATTATGTAGCATCCTTCCTTATGTCTTTTAAACTTCTTTGTTTTATGGTTTATTTTGTCTAATATGAGGATTGCTACTCCAACTTTCTTTGTTTCCCATTTGCATGGAATGTATTTTTCCATCCTCTCACTTTCAGTCTATATGTGTCTTTAGGTCTGAAGTGGTCTTGTAGACAGCATATATATGGGGGTTACTTTTCTATCCATTCAGCCTGCCTACATCTTTTGGTTGGAACATTTAATCCATTTTCATTGAAACAAATTATTCATATATATGTTTCTATTGCCACTTTCTCAGTTGTTTGGGGTTGATTTTGTAGATCTTTTTTTCTTCTCTTGTATTTCTTGATTACATAAGTCCACTTAACATTTGTTGTATTGGTAGTACTGAATTCTCTTAAGTTTTGCTTATCTGAAAAGCTTTTGACTTCTCCATCAATTTTGAATGAGATCCTTACCAGGTACAGTAATCTTGGGTGTAGATTTTTCCCTTTCGGTATTTTAAATATATCCTGCTTTTCCCTTCTGGCCTGCAGAGTTTCTGCTGAATGATCATCTGTTAAGCATATGAGGTTTCCCATGTATGTTACTTGTTCCTTTCCCTTGAGTCTTTTCATATTCTTTCCTTGTGTTAAAACTTTGTTAGTTTGATTAGTATGTGTCTTGGCATGTTTCTCCTTGGGCTTATCCTGTATGGGACTTTTTATGTCTCTTGGGCTTGATTGACTATTTCCTTTTCCATGTTGAGAAATTTTCAACTATAATCTCTTCAAAATTTTTCTCATACCCTTTATTTTTCTCTTCATCTTCTGGGATCCCTATAATTCCAATGTTGGTGTGTTTGATATTGTCCCAGATGTCTCTGAGACTATCCTCAGTTCTTTTCATTCTTTTTACTTTATTCTGCTCTTCAGAAGTTATTACTACCATTTTATCTTCCAGTTTACTGATTTGTTCTTCTGCCTCAGATATTCTGCTATTGATTCCTTCTAGAGCATTTTTCATTTCAGTAATGGTGTTGTTTCTTTCTGGATGTTTATTCTTTAATTCTTCTAGGTCTTTGTTAATTGATTCTTGCATTTTCTCCATTTTTTTCAAGTTTTTTTTTATCATCTTTACTATCAGTATTCTGAATTTTTTTTCAGATAGTTTGCCTATTTCCTTTTCATTTATTTGGACTTCTGTGTTTCTAGTTTGTTCCTCATTTGTATAGTGTTTCTCTGCCTTTTCATTATTTTTATTATTATTTTAACTTACTGTGTTTGAGATCTCCTTTATCCAGGTTTCTCAGTTGAATTCTTTCTTCCTTCTGGTTTCTGCCCTCCTAAGGTTGGTCCAGAGGTTTGTGTAAGCTTTGTATAGTCTGAGATTTGTGTTGAGTTCTTTTTATTTGTTTATTCATTCATTTTGTTCTGTTTGTTTATTTGTTTTTCCTCTAATGGGCAAGGCTGAGTGAGGTGATAATCCTGTCTACTTATAATTGGGTTTCTATTTTTTTTGTTGTTGTTGTTGTTTAGATGAGGTGTCCTGCACAAGGTGTTACTGGTGGTTAGATGATGCCAGGTTTTGTATTCTAATGGTTTCCTTTCTGTGAGTTCTCACTATTTGATGTTCCCTAGGGTTAGTTCTCTGGTTGTCTAGGGTTTTGAAGTCAGTGCTCCCACTCTGAAGGCTCACAGCTTGATCTCTGGTCAAGAACGAAGATTTCACAAGTGGTTTGTTATGGCATTCAGTGAGATTAAAACAAATACACAAGTGGCAGTTACAAAATCAGGCAAATAATAATTAAAATAATGGAATATACATATATACACCCACCTGGCGGCTCAGAAGTTAAAGTGTCTGCCTGCAATATGGGAAACCTGGGTTCAATCCCTGGGTCGGGAAGATACCCTGGAGAAAGAAATGGCAACCCACTCCAGGATTCTTGCCTGGAGAATCCCATGGACAGAGAAGCTTGGTGGGCTACAGTCCGTGGGGTCGCAAAGAGTTGGACATGACTGAGCGCCTTCACTCACTCACTCAAGCAAAGTCAAAGTAGTTTAACAAAAATAAAGCACAGTAGATTCCTGACAAAGGAAACCAAAAATTCCATTTATGAGTTGAGAACAAAACCAAAGCACAAGCTGGAAAGCAAAACTATAACAAGGTGCCAAGTGGTGAATAAAGCAATGAAAACAAAACTAACAAACATGTTGAAAGGAAAGGAAAGAAACAAAATAAAGAATGAATACATATGCAAAGTTAAATGGAGGTAGATAAAGAAGATTTATATCCATTAAAGGTTAACTGCAAGCTGAAAAGAACAGTAGGAAAGGAAAACAAAGGAATAAATGTATAAAAATATAATAGGTTTAAAAATTAAAATTTTAAAAGAGAGAAAAGAAAAAAAAAGAGGAAGAAGAAAAAGAAAAAGAAAAACTCGATAGAACAGCAAAAGCCCAACATAGAGACAGAGGTTTATAACAACAATAAAAAGTGTGACTGACTATGCACATATACATATACACTCATAAGCAAAATCTAAACAGTCCAACAAAAAATAAAGTACAGTAGATTGACCAGGCAAAGAAAGGAAACCAAAAATTATGTCTACCAGTTAAGAACAAAACTAACTAAAACACAAACTGGAAAACAAAACTAAAACAAGTTGCCAACTGGAGAATAAAGCAATGAAAATAAAACTAACAAATAGGTTGAGAGGAAAGGAGATAAAGGGAAGAAAGAATGAATAGATATACAAAGGTAAATAGAGGTAGATAAAGAAGATTTATATACATTAAAGATTAACTGCAAGTGGAAAGGAACAGTAGGAAAATAAAACAAAGGAATAAATGAAGAAATAATAATAGGTTTAAAAAATTCAAAATTAAAATTTAAAAAAGAGAAAAGAAAAAAAAATAAAAGAAAGAAAGAAAGAAAGAAAGAAAGAAATGATCCACAGAACCACAAAAGTCCAATGTAGAGGCAGAGGTTTATAACAACAATAAAAAATGTGATTGAGGGGGGAAAAAAAAAAAACAAAAACTCCAAAGCTTAGTCAGATTTCATAGTGCCAATAAAATTGACAAGTACAATGGGAGGGAGAAAAAAATATTCAAAAGCATGTACAGAACAAGTCAAAACATAAGAATAATAAATGTTTTTCTTGAATCACTACTGTCAGAGTACTTTCCCTCACTGGGAGTCACAGTCCACCTCACCTCCCTAGGATGCCATCCAACACTGTGCTTATCTCTGGACCTGCTGTGGGGACAGCTGAGATTCTAATCTGGTCCTACTCCTGTGTGTTCTTACCTCCAATGTCTACAGCTGTGAGAACTAGTGTGTTTTCTTTTTTGGGAACTCTCAGAGTGCTTTAATATATTCCATACACACAGACTTTGCCTAGTTGATTGTGTGGATTTAATCTGCAACTTGTAGAGCTGGTGGGAAGTTTTACAGTCTTCTTCCTTAGCCACACTGCCCCTACATTTCAATTGTGGTTTTATTTCCACCTGTGCTTGTGGATTGTCCACTGGGGTTTGCTCCTGCGGCTGTCCTGGAGGACTTGGGTTTGCCTGCATCAGGGCCAGGTTTGGAGGTGGTGCAGCTGCTTGGGTTGCAGGGTTTTTGGCAGCACCACTTTTTGTCTTTTCATACTGTCCATGGAATTCTCTGGGCAAAAATACTGGAGTGTGTTTTCTTCTCCAGTTGACCAGGTTTTGTCAGATCTCTCCACTATAACCTGTCCCATCTTGGGTGACACTGCCAGGCATGGCTCGTAGCTTCACTGATTTACTCAAACCTCTTTGCCATGACAAGGCAGTGATCCAGGCAGTGGAAATCAATTTTATGCCAATAAAATTTTTACAAAAGAGAAAGATGATATAACACACTATATATATACATATATGTATATCCATTTCTCTTTTTTCTCTCAACTTCTTCAAAAAATTAACATTATATAAGGTAATGATTATAAGAATATATTGTTGGTTTTGTAACATATATAGATGAAATATATATACAAAATAATAGCATAAAGACAGAAAAGGAAAAGCACTAGACAGAGCTAATCTCACCAAAATTTCAGTATACACTGAAGTAGATTCTGATTGATTAAAATGTATGTAGGAAGATCTCAAGTAGCCATTATTAAATAAGTACATGTATTTTTAAAAAGTCATTAAAAGTATTAAAATACTATACTGGAAAATATTCAGTTAACTCAAAAAATATAATAAAAGAACAGAGAAATAACCACTCTGACACATACAGGAAACAAAAAGAAAAATGGTACAATAAATATCAGATCAGATCAATCGCTCAGTCATGTCCGACCCTTTGCGACCCCATGAATTGCAGCACGCCAGGCCTCCCTGTCCATCACCAACTCCCGTAGTTCACTCAGTCTCACGTCCATCGAGTCAGTGATGTTATCCAGCCATCTCATCCTCTGTCGTCCCCTTCTCCTCCTGCCCCCAATCCCTCCCAGCATCAGAGTCTTTTCCAATGAGTCAACTCTTCGCATGAGGTGGCCAAATTACTGGAGTTTCAGCTTCAGCATCATTCCTTCCAAAGAAATCCCAGGGCTGATCTCCTTCAGAATGGGCTGGTTGGATCTCCTTGCAGTCCAAGGGACTCTCAAGAGTGTTCTCCAACACCACAGTTCAAAGGCATCAATTCTTCAGCGCTCAGCCTTCTTCACAGTCCAACTCTCACATCCATACATGACCACAGGAAAAACCATAGCCTTGACTAGACAGACCTTTGTTGGCAAAGTAATGTCTCTGCTTTTGAATATGCTATCTAGGTTGGACATAACTTTCCTTCCAAGGAGTAAGCGTCTTTTAATTTCATGGCTGCAGTCACCATCTGCAGTAATTTTGGAGCCCAGAAAAATAAAGTCTGACACTGTTTCCATTGTTTCCCCATCTATTTCCCATGTAGTGGTGGGACCGGATGCCATGATCTTCGTTTTCTGAATGTTGAGCTTTAAGCCAACTTTTTCACTCTTCACTTTCACTTTCATCAAGAGGCTTTTTAGTTCCTCTTCACTTTCTGCCTTAAGGGTGGTGTCATCTGCATATAATTACATCTATATTAACAATATAACTGTGTTATTGGATTATTGAAATTAAATAGCTGTTAATGAATTTGGACTCTCTGGTGGCTCACCTGATAAAGAATCTGTCTCCAATGTAGGACACCTCAGTTCAATCCTGGGTTGGGAAGATCCCCTGGAGAAGGGAATGGCTACCCCTACCAGTACTCTGGCCCGGAGAATTCCATGGAGTACATAGTCCATGGGGTCACAAATAGCTGGACACAACTGAACGACTTTCACACGTTCATGAATTTATTAGAAAAAAATCCAATTAAAAGCAGAGGCTGTCAGACTGAAAAAAAAAAAAAAAAAAAGAAAACAACAACAGGAAGACCAACCATATGCTAGCTATAGGAGACACACTTTAGACTCAAAATTCAAATAAGTTGAAGTTAGGATATGGAAAATCATATATCATGCAAAAGCCACTATAAGAAAGCTGGAGTGGCTATATTAATATAAAACAAGAGTTGATTTTAAAGCAACAAATGTGACTAGACATAATGAGCAGTTTTTATTACATTTTAAAAATATCACAAAGCTGTAGCAATTGTAAATGTACATGCCCTTAACAATGGTGCCTCAGCATATATAAAGTGAAAGGTGACAGAATTGAAAGGAGATATAGATAATTCACAATAATAGTTGATACTTAAATACTTCACTTTCACCAGTGGATAGCAAAAAGAAATAGAAGATTTGAACAGCAGTATAAACCAACTAGATTTAACAAACTTCTATGTAATACTCCACCCAACAAAGTAGAATATGCATTCCCCTCACATACATCTGGAATATTCTCTGATATAGGCCACATAAAAAGACATAAACAAAGTCTAAATAAACATGCAAGGATTGAAATAATATAAGTTATGACCTCTGGCAATAGAGTAAGATTAAAAATCAATAACAGAAAAAAACTTGGAAAATTCAGAAATATGTGGAAATTAAGTTTATGTATTCCATTTTAACATAAAAATATAACATAAAACTGGTTTATGTAAGCTTCCCTGGTAGCTCAGTTAGTAAAGAATCTGCCTGCAATGCAGAAGACCCTGGTTCAATCCCTGGGTTGGGAAAATCCCCTAGATAAGGGAAAGGCTACCCATTCCAGTATTCTGACCTAGAGAATTCCATGGACTATATAGTCCATGAGGTTGCAAAGAGTCAGACACGACTTAGTGACTTTCACTTCACGTCATTTCATTCCTGCATAACAATGGGTTAAAGATGAAATCATTAGAGAAACTGAAAAACACTTTGAGATGAATGAGTATGAATATACAGCATATTAAAACTTGTGGCATCATTTAAGTTAAGGCTTATAAGATAGCTTGTACCCTAAATTATTATATTTTATATTAAAAATATCTCAAAACAATAATATAACCTTCTACCTAAGACTAAAGCAAGAGTATAAACTATATGTATGCAAGCAAAGGAAGAATATAATATAAGCTATAGTGGAAATTTATAAAGTTTAGTATAGAAAAACAGACAGAATCAATAATACAAGTTAGGCTTTTTTTTTTCTGTTTTTTTTTTTTTAATTTATTTATTTTTAAAATTTTATTTTATTTTTAAACTTTACAATATTGTATTCGTTTTGCCAAATATCGAAATAAATCCACCACAGGTATACACGTGTTCCCCATCCTGAACCCTCCTCCCTCCTCCCTCCCTATACCATCCCTCTGGGTCATCCCAGTGCACCAGCCCCAAGCATCCAGTATTGTGCATCGAACCTGGACTGGCGACTCGTTTCATATATGATATTATACGTATTTCAATGCCATTCTCCCAAATCATTCCACCCTCTCCCTCTCCCACAGAGTCCAAAAGACTTTAAAAGATGAAAAGTTAATAATCTTAACTAGACTAACCAAGACAAGAAATCTCAAATGATTAAAATCTGCTATATTCTCATATCATTTTTATTTCTGTAAAAATGATATTATGTCTTTCAAACAATTTCTTCTGTTCTGAGGCTTGCCTTTGTTTGTGTTTTCTTTTACTGTGTAAAAATTTTTTTTTAATTTAGTCATATGGTATTTATTTTTGTGTCCATGGAGTTGCAAAGAATTGGACACTACTGAGTGACTTCACTTCACTTCACTTGGATAGTATAGTTCTTTTCATGATATTGATTCTTCTTATCCAAGAACACAGTCTGTCTCTCCATCTGTTTGTGTTTACTTTGATTTCATTTGTCTATAACTTTTAAGCTTCCCAAGTGGCTCAGTGGTAAAGAATCCACCTGCCAAACAAGAGACCAACTTTCGATCCCTGGGTCAGGAAGATCCCCTGGAGAAGGAAATGGCAACCCACTCCAGGGTTCTTGCCTGGGAAATCCCATGGATGGAGGAGCGTGGCACACTGCAATCCATGGGATAGCAAAGAGTCAGACAAAAGTGAGTAACTGAACAGCAACAATCTATAGTTAATAGCTTTCTGAGTACAGATCTTTTACTTTCTTAAGTAAGTTTATGCCTATGCATTTTACACTTTCTGTTGCAATGCCAAGTGGAATTATTTCTGCAAGTTGTCTTTCTGATGTTTCTTTCTATTGTTAGTGTACAAAAATTCAGGAGATTTCTGTGCATTAATTTTGTATCCTGAAAATATATCAAATTCATTGATTAATAGTTTTCTGGTATGCATAACGTTATGTCTTCTGCAAAGAGTGACCATTTTACTTCTTTTCAACTTTGGATTACTTTTATTTCTTCTTTTGCTCTGATTGCAATGGTGAGGACTTCGAAAACTATGTTGAATTATAGTTGCAAGAATGGACATCCTTGTTTTGTTCCTGATCTTAGTGGAAACGCTTTCAGTTTTTCACCACTGAGAATTATGTTTCTTGTGTGTTGGTTGCATTTGAATTTTACTATGTTGAGGTAGGTTCCCTCTGTTCTCATTTGATAGACAGTTTTTATCATAAATGGGTATTGAGATTTGTCAAAACCTTTTCCTGCATATATTGGGATTGTCATATGATTTTTATTTTTCCATTTGTTAATATGGTGTAATATATTGTTTGATTTGTGTCTGTTGAAGAATCATTACATCCCTGGGATAAATCACACCTGATTATGGTGTTTGATCCTTTTAACTTGTAGTTCTATTCTGTTTGCTAGCATTTTGTTGTGTATTTTTGCATCTACATTCATCAGCAATATTGGTTTATAATTTCCTTTTTTGTGTGTGATATCTTTGTTTGATTTTGGTATAAGGATGATTATGGCCTTGCAGAATGAGCTTGGAATGCTCCTTCCTCTGCAGTTTTTGGAAGAATTTGAGAAGGATGAGTATTAGCTCTTCTGTCAGTATTTGATAGAATTCTCCTTTGAAATCATCTAGCCCTGGACTTTTATTTCTTGGAAGACTTCTAATCACATTTTCAATTTTATTACTTGTGATGGGCTATTTATATTTTCTATTTCTTCCATGGTTCATTCTTCAAAAGTTGTGCTTTTTTAAGAATGTGTCCATTTCTTCTAGGTTGCCCATTTTATTCGCATATAGTTGTTTGTAGTAATCTCTGATGATTATTTGTATTTCTGGAGTGTCATTTGTAATTTCTCCTTTTTCACTTCTAGTTGTATTGATTTGTATCTTCTCTTTTTCTTGATGAGTTTAACTAAAGGTTTATCAATTTTGCTTGTCTTCTCAAGGAACAAGCTTTTAGTTTCACTGATCTTTGCTCCAAGTGCTCCTGAAAGAGTAAAACAGGTCCTGTCATCTGGTGACAGATTTCTTAGTGGGGGGGAATTATCTGTGACCTCCAGGGACAGTGTGGCAGGTCCTGGCATCTACTGGTGGACCTCTGAGTCAGGGTAGTTATCTGCAGGATCCTGGGCCAGCAGGTTGGGTTCTGACATTCACCCATGGATTTCCTAGTCACTGAAGCTATTCATGCCCTCCTAGGATAACGTGGGCAGGTCCTGGGTCCTTTTGGAAGAATTCCTAGTGACAGGAGCTATCTGTGCCCTTCTGGGTCAGCAAGGCTAGGGAATCCTGGCATCTTCCCACAGATTTGGGAGAGTCAGCTAGTTCCCCACTCTGGAGTCCAAGATGGCAGAAGTGACTTGTGCCCACCCCTGAAGCTCCTGTTGTTGGTGCCTTGTTGCCTGGGAACACTTGCAAGGAAAGAAATTCTTATGTTGGTTTTGCTTCTCTCCTTATGTGCCTCCCAATAATGGTGCCTTGCCTTTCTAGCAGGTCCAGGCATCTTCCTAGTACATCCTAAACTACCATGGCCTGACCTCTTCACCTTTTTTTTAACACCTAACGCTGGGCCTCTCCCTAGGACAGGGCTTTAGGGTCTCAAAAGCTTTAGGGTCTGCACCTTTCTCCTACCATCATCAAGAGGGGAGTGTCTCAGGCTGTGGTGCACAAGGTGCTGGTGCCGACTCTCTATGCATGTTACTCCCCGTTTTGCCTTCTATGAACAGATTGCTGCTGTCTTCTCTTAGTCTCTGAAATTGTCCCTTCATCCACTAAGGATCCTTTATGAGGATGCTTCCCAAGATGCAGGAATCTTTCATCCTTCCCATTTGCCTCCCTGGGGTACAGGCCCCATTCTGATTCTTTCTTTTTTTATTTTTACTTTTTTTCTGCCTAGTTAAGGGGAGGTTTTCTTGCCTTTTCAGACATCTTAAGTCTGTCAGTGTTCAGTAGCTGTTCCATGTGAATCATGCCACTTATAGACGTCCTTCCACTTATAGATGTCCTTTCAATGTATCTTTGAAAGGAGGTTCTGCTTCCTATGCTCTGCCATCTTGACCCTGACTTCTCTGAAATACTATGATAAGTCTTGGTCCTAAATGAGTTTCTGTATAATGTTATTACAGCTTAAATAAAACTAATAGTCAGTCACAGATTTGGTAATCTAGAATTTTTCCTTAAAAGTTGCTCCAGTTGTATGGCTGAATCATATAATTCAAAAACAGCTTTCAAAAGATTCTAAAATATCAGTCATATATAATGGTCTTGAATTAGATGAATCATCTAATTCAATCAATTAGATTGAATCATCTTCAATCAGATGATTTTTAAGTTTTGTGAAGGTGGAATTTTATATCATTTATTGATATTCTTAAGGATATCACTATTCCTCACTATTCTTAAGGATACCTTTCACAGAACAGATGCTTACAAATAGTTTTTGAAAGAATTAATGCATGATATTATTCACACTTCTTATATATATTTATAAAAAGTACACTTTTTCTGATTTATGCAAATAAACTGTAAAATGCAAAATTCCATAATAATACATGTCATTTCACTTTTATCCATTCCATATTGCTCAGAGAACCAGGGACAAAGCTCAAAGAGGTACAAATAGCATCTATCACTAGACAAATTTGCCTTTAAAATTGTTTTAAACTACAAAATACAATTTTAATTTAAAAATTAAATCTTGGTAAGCATAATGTTTGAGAAAGTTATCCGAGCAGAACTAACTTAAAGTTTAGTTATTATTTGATTATTTTTTGACCTAATATAGGCACAATAAAGGACAGAAACAGTGGAGACATAGTAGATGCTGAAGAGATCAAGAGATGGAAAGAATACACAGAAGAACTATGCAAAAAAGATCTTAAGTAATCGGTTTATTATGATGGTGTAGTCAGTCACCCTGAGCCAGACATTCTGGAGTATGAGGAAGCACTGTTGTTAATAAAGCTAGTGGATGCCATGGAATTCCAGTAGAGCTATTCAAAACCCTAAAGGATGAT
The DNA here is from genome assembly GCF_029407905.1 of Bubalus kerabau. Classification (NCBI taxonomy): domain Eukaryota; kingdom Metazoa; phylum Chordata; class Mammalia; order Artiodactyla; family Bovidae; genus Bubalus; species Bubalus kerabau. The sequence goes on along the minus strand of NC_073635.1, from coordinate 1,011,572 downwards.
GCCATCAAGGTGTTTTATTCAATATGTCAGAAAGTCTGGAAGTCAGCAATTCCAGCAGTGGCCACAGGACTGGAAAAGGTTAATCCTCATCCCAATTCTCAAGAAGGTTGGCACTAAATAATGTGTTAAACATTGGACAATTGCACTCATCTCCCATCCTAGTAAGGTCATGCTTAAAATCTTTCATGCTAGGCTTCAGCATTATGCAAGCCAAGAACTTCCAGATGTCCAAGATTGGTTTCAAGAGAAACCAGAGATCAAATTGCCAACATTCACTTGATCATGGAGAAAGCTAGGGAATTCCAGAAAAACATCTACCTCTGTTTCATTGACTATGCTAAGGCCTTTGACTGTGTGGATCATAACAAACTGTGGAAAGCTGTTAAAGAGATTGGAATACTAAAGCGTCTTACTTGTCTCCTGAGAAACCTGTATGTGGGTCAAGAAGCAACAGAATGCTGTATGGAACAAATGATTTGTTCAAGATTTAGAAAGGTGTACAACAGGGCAGTCTGCTGTCACCCTGTTTGTTTAACCTATATGCTGATCATATCATGAGACATGCTGGGCTGGATGAGTTGAAAACTGGAATCAAGATAGGTGGGAGAAACATCAACAACCTCAGATATGTGCATGATACCACTCTAATGGCAGAAAGTGAAGAAGAACTTAAGAGCCTGCTTATGAAGGTGAAGGAGGAGGGTGAAAGAGCCAGCTTAAAGCTAAATATTAAAAACAAACAAACAAACAAAAAGAACAACTAAGATCATGACATCTGGCCCCATTACTTCGTGGTAAATAGAATGGTAAAAGATGGAAGTAGTTACAGATGTCCTCTTCTTGGGTTCTAAAATCACTGAAGATGGTGACAGTTGCCATGAAATCATAAGATGATTATTTCCTAGCAGGAAAGCTATGACAAACCTAGATACTGTGTTGAAAAGTAGAGGCATTACTTTGCTTATATAGACAAAGGTCCGTATAGTTAAGGAGATGGTTTTCTCAATGGTCACATAGGGTTGTGAGAGCTGAACCATAAAGAAGGCAGAATGCCACAGAATTGATGCCTTTGAACTGTGGTGCTGGAGAAGACTCTTAAAATTCCCTTGCACAGCGAAGAGATCAAACCAGTCAACCTTAAGGGAAATCAGCCTTGAATATTCATTGGAAGAACTGATGCTGAAGCTGAAGTTCCAGTACTTTGGTCATATGATGTGAACAGTGAACACACTGGAAAAGTCCCTGATGTTGGGAAAAATTGAGGCCAGAAGGATAAGAGAGCATCAGAGGATGAGATGGCTAGATGGAATAACCAATGCAATGGACATGAACTTGGGCAAACTTCAGGAGATGGCAAGGGACAGGGAGGCCTGTTATGCTGCAGTCCATGGGGTCATAGAGTTAGAAATGACTGGGCAACATTGTAGAGTAAATACAAGTCCAACAGAATGGCACCTTGATTAATACATAGGTAGTAATTATCTGTTTCAGTTACAATATGTAAACACATATTAACAAACTGAATAGTATCTCATGTCTCATGCTATTGATATTTCAAGAAAATCTTCACTTAAAGTGTAAGGAGGTATATGAGCTAAATTTTGTCTGTGGTTTGTATCTTTGTGTGACTTGGGGTCAGAATTGGTTTAGTACTGATTTGAAGGAAAATTTAAATCAACACAGAATGGAAAGAAACTTGACAAAACAAAGCAAACAGAAGTAAAGGAAAATAGCTTTGAACCAGGTTAGCTGCTCAGCTGTATTCTCAATTTAGTTATTATTGATCGACCACATACTATGTTTCAAATTCAAGGGATAAATAAATGAACACTCCAGTAGAGGAACTATTCCTGTAGAAGCTAAAGGGGAAATGAAATTTTAATTTGTTGCAGCAAAATAATCACGCTGTTATCGATGTCTGTTGCTTTCTCGTTTGGTGGTACCAAAATTTTGTCTAACTTCCTGAATTAGCTCTTCCCTTCCCTATCATCTTCTGTCTTCATTTAAAGTTTTGCCCATGGCCCCTTAATTACTATGTGAATTTTTTTTTTTTTCGTAGAGTAAAAAGAAAAGACATGGTTTTAAAAATCAAGTAACAAAAAAATGGCAAAAATCTAGTTACTCACGTTATTGTTTATCAATTATTAGATCTTATTGGAATTTTCATAGAGTAGATGAAAGAAGTATTTGATGAAACATTTTGGAAATTGTTTGGCCAGACAATCGATGTCAGGGTACATTCTTTGAAATGTATCCGTTTCTTTTCTTCTCATTTCTGCTTGAAAGTTGAAATTTCCATTTGTGATTACTTTCATTCTTCCTTGATGAATTTTTTTAAATGTCTTTTATAAGTGTGTGCTGGTTATAAAATCTGTCATGTCTTTCATGAAATGTTCTTTTTGACTCTTTTCACTAAATACAGTATTCTAGCTTTTGTTCATATGTTAACTAATGGGAGGTTTTCCTGGACCCCACACTTCCTGTCTATGCTGCTTATTATTTTTCATATGATTCTTTCCATCTCCTTTGCATTTCTTTGAATTTTTTCTGTCCCTCCTCACTCTTACTAACATCTAAACTTCAGGAAGAGAGGAACAGTATGTTTTGTTCACTAGTGATTTTCCAAGCAGTAATATAGACTCCTGGCTATCATAAACCCTTCATGAATATTTGTTTTAAGACAAAATCTTGAATTAGAAATCTTTAGTAACATAAAAGTGCTAACATTTGCCATGAATATGGGAGTCTTTTCTGTATAGTTGCCTTGTATTCTCACTGTCCATGCTGAGTTTATAGATGACAAATCTTTACTAAGTAATAGTGCATCAATATACAAATGAGTGAAAAAACCTCAGGTAATTTGTTTTCCATAAACAAGGTAAAGGGTACCACCCAGATTATCTGAGATGACAGAGAATCATGAGCTATTAGCCCCCGACTCCATCTTCTTCCATTTACATTCTTTAACAGGGAATATGATGAGTCTATCTAAACATTTTTTATCTCTGTCTAACATGTAGCTTCATTTGTTAGCTTCCTTATTAACCTGCTCAAGAAACAAAATGCTATCTTTTATATTTATAGAAAATCAGTTCATACTATAAGGAGATACATAACTATAAAGGAGTCTGGTAATAAAAGCCTTCAATTTTCACTTTCATGCATTGGAGAAGGAAATGGCAACCCACTCCAGTGTTCTTGCCTGGAGAATCCCAGGGACAGGAGAGCCTGGTGGGCTGCCGTCTATGGGGTCGCACAGAGTCGGACACGACTGAAGTGGCTTAGCAGCAGCAAAAGGTAAAAGCAAATATATGCAGATAAATTTTAGAGGTTAATTTTTCATTAAGCTGTGTGGCAGATCTTCTAAATCTAATGAAATGAGGAACAATCAGAATACCATATATGGGACAGAGAAATGAAATAGTTTTAAAATTAGCTAAGAGGCTTCAGCAATATGTGAATCATGAACTTCCAGATGTTCAAGCTGGTTTTAGAAAAGGCAGAGGAACCAGAGATCAAATTGTCAACATTTGCTGGATCATCAAAAAAGCAAGAGAGTTCCAGAAAAACATATATTTCTGCTTTATTGACTATGCCAAATCCTTTGACTGTGTGGATCACAATAAACTCTGGAAAATTCTGAAAGAGATGGGAATACCAGACCACCCGACCTGCCTCTTGAGAAACTTATATGCAGGTCAGGAAGCAACAGCTAGAACTGGATATGGAACAACAGACTGGTTCCAAATAGGAAAAGGAGTAAGGTAAGGCTGTATATTGTCACCCTGCTTATTTGACTTCTATACAGAGTACATCATGAGAAACACTGGACTGGATGAAGCACAAGCTGGAATCAAGATTGCCAGGAGAAATATCAGTAACTTCAGATATGCAGATGACACCACCCTTATGGCAGAAAGTGAAGAGGAACTAAAAAGCCTCTTGATGAGAGTGAAAGAGGAGAGTGAAAAAGTTGACTTAAAGCTCAACATTCAGAAAACGAAGATTATGGCATCTGGTCCCATCACTTCATGGGAAATAGATGGGGACACAGTGGAAACAGTGTCAGACTTTATTTTTTTGGGTTCCAAATCGCTGCAGATGGTGACTTCAGCCATGAAATTAAAAGACGCTTACTCCTTGGAAGAAAAGTTATGACCAACCTAGATAGCATATTGAAACGCAGAGACATTACTTTGCCAACAAAGGTCCGTCTAGTCAAGGCTATGGTTTTTCCAGTGGTCATGTATGGATGTGAGAGTTGGACTGTGAAGAAAGCTGAGTGCCGCAGAATTGATGCTTTTGAACTGTGGTGTTGGAGAAGACTCTTGAGAGTCCCTTGGACTGCAAGGAGATCCAACCAGTCCATTCTGATGGAGATCAGCCCTGGGGTTTCTTTGGAAGGAATGATGCTAAAGCTGAAACTCCAGTACTTTGGCCGCCTCATGCGAAGAGTTGACTCATTGGAAAAGACCCTGATGCTGGGAGGGATTGGGGGCAGGAGGAGAAGGGGACGACAGAGGATGAGATGGCTGGATGGCATCACTGACTCAATGGACATGAGTTTGAGTGAACTCCGGGAGTTGGTGATGGACAGGGAGACCTGGTGTGCTGCGATTCATGGGGTCACAAAGAGTCGGACACGATTGAGTGACTGAACTGAACTGAAGAGGGATAAATTGATCAATAACCATGATGATGTTGTGATTTTGGATTTAAAAGGCAAGTAAAATTTCACACATGTTCCCACACATCAATAGGACATAAAGAGTTAGTTTAAAAGAATTTTGCCATCATGAATATAAAAGTATACATGAAAGTATACATGTAATACTGTATATAAGAAAACATAAAATTAAAATATGGAAAAGGAATAATCTCGAAATAAAATGCTCATTTAAATTAATAAATAAAGCCTTGTGAAAAGTTCATGAAATTATTTTCCTTATTACCATTTTTCCTTTCTTAAGAAAAAAAATGTATCATAGAATCTAATGACCCACAGATATGAAAAAATATTTGAAACCACAGTAATAAGAATATCTTGTGGATTTTCTTTTTAAAGGAGCAAAACCTCAACAACAATATATAAATCAAGAAGAGGTTATGGATGTTAAGCTTCTTAAAGTCCTTGTATTATGAGCGAGGATAATATATTGAGGGATGTGAACATTTATATGTTAACCATACATGTTTACATTTTTTAGGATAACAAAAATATAAAATAAAATAACAATTTATAGCTTTTCAAATAGTAAGGTGAAAATGATAAAAATAATATGTTCTATACAAGTGAGATCAAGAAATAAGAGGTAAAGTGAAATACACAGTAACTGACATAAAGCATAAAATAAAATCATAAATTGACAGTAAATATAATTGGATTAAACATTCTAACAAAACACAAAAAAATTCCACTTTATAGCCAAATTTAGCTATCAGCTCTCTACAAAAGTAATCTTAAATAATTAAAATATACAAATAACAGTAAAATTTTTAGAAGGAAAATATTAACAAAAAGAAAAACCTGTTTTTTGTATTGATATCAGACAAAGTAGTCTCTAATCAATTAAAGTATTATGGAAGATAAAGTGTCGCTCTGTGTGTGTGTGCTCAGTCATGTCTGATTCTTTGTGACCTCATGGACTCCTCTATCCATGGGATTTTTCAGGCAAAAGTACTAGAATGGGTTGCCATTTCCTCTTCCAGGGGATCTTCCCAACCCAGAGATCAAACTCAATGTCTCTTACATTGGCAGGTGGATTCTTTATCACTGAGCCACCTGAAAGCCCAAAGTGACACTGCATGATGAAAATTCAATTCATCTAGTTTATATAAAAAATATTCATTTGTATACACACTAAAATAATTTCCAAAACATATAGTATAAATACTTATAAAACCACAAAAGTAATAGAAAATATGCACCAACATTTGGATATTTTATTTAGCTATCTCAGTAACCGATGTATCCAACAAGCCAAGCGTTAGTAAGAATATTGGAGATTTAAAGAACACAATCAATGAAGTAAATACAATTGAACATGTTAAAGACATTATACCAAACAATGGAGATTCAATAAAATTTTTCAAACATACTAGGATATTTATGAAAATTGACTTTATCTTGAGCTATACAGCAAGCCTCATTCAATTTTCCAAGATAGATATCATACAGACAGCATTGCCTGGCAAAAATTCTGCTAAGTTAGAAATCTAGCAAAAAACTAGACAAACAGGAAACACCCATGATCTTAGAAATTTAAAATAATCATTCTAAATAATTAATAGATTCAAGCAAAAATCAAAATGAATATTAGAAAATAGGTTGAATTAAAAAATTATTATAAATGTAAACTTAAAATATAACTCAATTAGGAGTACTGAAGCTTACATTTTATATTCAACAAAAAGGAGAAAGGCTTAAAAATAAGTGGCCAAATATCCAACTTTAAATCTTAAAATCTAAAAGCTATAGAATAAACCAAAAGAAAGTAAAAGATAGGCCTTAATGAAGAAGCATTGCCTCTGAAGCCAGACTGTGTACAGGTGAATCTCTACTTCCCCTTTTGCTAGTTTTTTGACCTTGGGAAAGTAACTTAAGCTCTATGCTTTCCTTATTTATAATGTATGGATGATAGTAATAGTATCTGCTTTGAAGTTGTGGTGAGGATTGAATGAGTAAATATGTAAAAGATATAGGGAGCCAGGATTTTGATCAGGAATTTGTGATTACAAAGATATGTACTAACTAGGAAAAGATAAAATACATCTTAAGGTCAAAATTATATGTTTCAAAGTAATAAAATCAACATACCTTTTTCAATACTGATGGGAAAAACAAAGAGAAAACTAAATTGATAAAAGTCACAAAGAACAAATAGAACATGAGGAATTAGTGGCCATAACCAACTCTTTTGACAGCTTTACTATGAAGGGTGTCATACAAATGGACAATATTTGTCAGGCATGTTGGAGCTCAAGTGGGGCTTTTGTTTGTTTGCTTTTGCTTTTGTTTTTCTTTTTCAGATGAGCTAAATTAAGGCAAGTTTGTACTCAGGTAGCAAAGATCCAGCTGAACAGGAATATGCTGAATCTGCTGAGGGTTCAAGGAAGCAGTGATTCACAAGGGAGTGGACAGAAGCCAGGAAAAATAAATTATTTATGAGTGAGTCTGTTTAAATAAATAATGTGTGAATTTTTAAATTTTTTTTAATAAAACACTGCTTTTGCTAGAAAAAGAGGGGTTAATTTGGGAAAAACTGATTATTGTGATCCAAATTTCTGCCAGGAACCCTGTTAAGTGAAATACAATGACCAACAAGGGAAGCTTGACTGTTTTTGTTTAATTATGTACTTGGACTTTTGAGAGAAAGGAAAAGAAAAGCTTCAGTCAGAAAAGAGATCTAGTAACACTCATATAAATGAAACCATAATCCTTGAGCCCTCCTACCCCAAGACTTTTATACTTTGCCTTTTTCTTTAAAATACACAGCTAGCATGCCAACATTAAAAGATTCATTCATCATCTTCATGTAGTTCTTGTTTCAGATATCACTTCTTTAGCAAAGGAACCACCACATTATCTATCTTTATCCTCTGCCCTAGTGCTCAGCACATTCTAACCTTGCATAATTCAGCTATTTTTAGTTACTATTGTTTCTACCTTCTGTTGAAATGCAAATTTCTTCAGACCAGGGACTTTATTTTGGTCATCATTGTATTCCAATGCCCTAAAAGAGTACCTTATATTCTTATAGTCCTCAGTAAATGGGAAGGAAGGAAGAAAGGTAGGGAGGGAGGAAGGAAAGGCTTGAAACAAATACATGTGTTTTACCAATAATCTAAATAGCTATTTTCCTTTTAATCTTTTACTCACCAACAACACTAAACACTGAATCTGTCAATTCCACCTCTAAAATATATTTATTCTAGGTTAACATGTCTCCATTGCTATTACTGCACTTTAGCATATTTCAATCTATTGTCTAGACTTAACAATCAGTTAAATTCAGTCACTCAGTCGGGTTCAGCTCTTTGTCACCCCATGGACTGCATCACGCCAGGCCTCCCTGTGGAACACCAACTCCCGGGGTTTACACAAACTTATGTCCACTAATTGGGTGATGGCATCAAGCCATCTCATCCTCTGTTGTCCCTTTCTTCTTCCACCTTCAATCTTTCCCAGCATCAGGGTCTTTTCCAATGAGTCAGTTCTTCACATCAGGTGGCCAAAGTATTGGAGTCTCAGCTTCAACATCAGTCCTTCCAATGAACACCTAGGACTGATTTCTTTTAGGATGGACTGGTTGAATCTCTGTGCAGTCCAAGGGACTCTCAAGAGTCTTCTCCAACACCACAGTTCAAAAACATCGATTCTTCGGCATTCAGCTTTCTTTATAGTCCAACTCTTATATTCACACATGATTACTGGAAAAACCATAGCCTTAACTAGACAGACCTTTGTTGGCAAAGTAATGTCTCAGCTTTTTAATAAGCTGTCTAGGTTGGTCATAACTTTTCTTCTGAGAAGCAAGCATATTTTAATTTCGTGTCTGGAGTGATTTTGGAGACCAAAAAAAAAAAAAAAATTATGTCACTATTTCCTCTGTTTACCTATCTATTTCCCATGAAGTGATGGGACCAGTGAAATTCAAGAAAGTGGAGAAAACCACTAGACCATTCAGGTATGGATTAAATCAAATCTCTTATGACTATACAGTGGAAGTGAGAACTAGATTTAAGGGATTAGATCTGATAGACAGAGTGCCTGATGAACTATTGATGGAGGTATGCGACATTGTACAGGAAACAGGAATCAAGACTATCGCCAAGAAAAAGAAATGCAAAAAAAGAAAAATGGCTGTTTGAGGAGGCCTTACAAATATCTGTGAAAAGAAGAGAAGTGAAAAGCAAAGGAGAAAAGGAAAGATAGACCCATTTGAATGCAGAGTTCCAAAGAATAGTAAGGAGAGATAAGAAAGCCTTCCTCATTGATCAGTGCAAAGAAATAGAGGAAAACAATAGAATGGGAAAGACTAGATATTTCTTCAAGAAAATTAGAGATACCAAGGGGACATGTCATGCAAAAATGGGCTCAATAAAAGACAGAAATTTTAGGGACCTAACAGAAGCAGAAGATACTAAGAAGAGGTGGCAAGAATACACAGAAGATCTGTACAAAAAAGATCTTCATGACCCAGATAATCACGATGGTGTGATCACTCACCTAGAGCCAGACATCCAGGATTGTGAAGTCAAGTGGGCCTTAGGAAGCATCATTATGAACAAAGCTAGTGGAGGTGATGGAATTCCAGTTGAGCTATCCCAAATCCTGAAAGATGACGCTGTGAAAGTGCTGCATCAATATGCCAGCAAATTTGGAAAACTCATCAGTGGCCACAGGACTGGCAAAGGTCAGTTTTCACTCCAATCCCAAAGAAAGGCAATGCCAAAGAATGCTCAACTACCGCACAATTGCACTCATCTCACACACTAGTAAAGTAATGCTCAAAGTTCTCCAAGTCAGGCTTCAGCAATACATGAACCCTGAACTTTCAGATGTTCAAGCTGGGTTTAGAAAAGGCAGAGGAGCAACCTAGATGTCCATCAGCAGATGAATGGATAAGAAAGCTATGGTACATATACACAATGGAGTATTATTCAGCCATTAAAAAGAATACATTTGAATCAGTTCTAATGAGGTGGATGAAACTGGAGCCTATTATACAGAGTGAAGTAAGCCAGAAAGAAAAACACCAATGCAGTATACTAACGCATATATATGGAATTTAGAAAGATGGTAACAATAACCCTGTGTACGAGACAGCAAAAGAGACACTGATGTATAGAACAGTCTTATGGACTCTGTAGGAGAGGGAGAGGGTGGGAAGATTTGGGAGAATGGCATTGAAACATGTAAAATATCATGTATGAAACGAGTTGCCAGTCCAGGTTCGATGCACGATACTGGATGCTTGGGGCTGGTGCATTGGGACGACCCAGAGGGATGGAATGGGGAGGGAGGAGGGAGGGGGGTTCGGGATGGGGAACACATGTATACCTGTGGTGGATTCATTTTGATATTTGGCAAAACTAATACAGTTATGTAAAGTTTAAAAATAAAATAAAATTAAAAAAATAAAATAAAATAAAAAAAGAAGAAAAAAAAAGAAAAGAAAAGGCAGAGGAATGAGAGATCAAATTGGCAATATATGCTGGATCATCGAAAAAACAAGAGAGTTCCAGAAACACACACACACACACACACACACACACATCTATTTCTGCTTTATTGACTATACCAAAGCCTTGTCTGTGTGAATCACAATAAACTGTGGAAAATCCTGAAAGAGATGGGAATACCAGATCACCTGACCTGCCTCTTAAGAAACTTGTATGCAGGTCAGGAAGCAACAGTTAGGACTGGACATGGAACAACAGACTGGTTCCAAATAGGAAAAGGAGTACGTCAAGGCTGTATATTGTCACCCTGATTATTTAAAATATATGCAGAGTATATCATGAGAAACGCTAGGCTGGAGAAAGCCCAAGGTGGAATCAAGACTGCTGGGAGAAATATCATTAACCTCAGATATGCAGATGACAGCACTCTTATGGCAGCAAGCGAAGAAGAACTAAAGAGCAACTTGATGAATGTGAAAGAGGAGAGTGACAAAGTTGCTCAACATTCAGAAAACTATGATCATGGCATCCAGCCCCATCACTTCATGGCAAATAGATGGGGAAACAGTGGAAACAATGGCTGATTTTATTTTGGGGGGCTCCAAAATCACTGCATATGATTGCAGCCATGAAATTAAAAGATGCTTACTTCATTGAAGGAAAATTATGACCAACCTAGACAGCATATTAAAAAGTAGAGACATTGCTTTGTCAACAAAGGTCCATCTAGTCAAGGCTATGGTTTTTCCAGTGGTCATGTATGGATGTGAGAGTTGGATTATAAATTAATCTGAGTGCTGAAGAATTGATGCTTTTGAACTGTGGGTTGAGAGTCCCTTGGACTGCATGGAGATCCACACAGTATGGAAGGACTGATGCTGAAGCTGAAACTCCAATATTTTGGCCACCTGATGCGAAGAGCTGACTCATTTGAAAAGACTCTGATGCTGGGAAAGATTGAGGGCAGGAGAAGGATATGACAGAGGATGAGATGATTGGATGGTATCACCGAATCAATGGACATGGGTTTGTGTGGACTCCAGGAGTTGGTGATGGACAGGGAGGCCTGGCATACTGTGGTTCATGGGGTCACAAAAAGTCAGATACAACTCAGCAACTGAACTGAACTGATGGGACCAGATGCCATGATCTTAGTTTTCTGAGTATTGAATTTTAAGCCAACTTTTTCATTCTCCTCTTTCACTTTCATCAAGAGGCTCTTTAGTTCTTCTTCTCTTTCTACCATAAGGGTGGTGTCATCTGTGTATCTGAGGTTATTGATATTTCCCCTGGCAATCTTGATTTCAGCTTGTGCTTCATCCAGCCAGGCATTTCACATAATGTACTCTGCATATAAGTTAAATAAGCAGGGTGACAATATACAGGCTTGATGTACTCCTTTGCCACTTTGGAACCAGTCGGTTGTTCCATCCGTGTCTAGTTCTAACTGTTGCTCCTTGACTTGCACACAGATTTCTCAAGAGGTAGGTAAGGTGGTCTGGTAGTCCCATTTCTTGAAGAATTTTTTACAGTATGCTGTGATCTACATAGTCAATTGCTTGGGCATAATGAATAAAGCAGCAGTAGATGTTTTTATGCTACTCTCTTGCTTTTTCTATGACCCAACAGATGTTGACAGTTGGATCTCTGAATCCTCTGCCTTTTTTAAATCCAGTTTGAACATTTTCAAGTTCATGATTCATGCACTGTTGAAGCATTCCCTAGAGAATTTTGGGCCTACTTTGCTAGCATGTGAGATGAGTGCAATTGTGTGGCAGTTTGAACATTCTTTGGCATTGCCTTTCTTTGGGATTGAAATGAAAACACTTTTTCCAGTCCTGGAGCCAGTGCGGAATTTTCCAAATTTGCTGGCATATTGAGTGCAGCACTTGCACAGCATCCTCTTTTAGGATTTGAAATAGCTCATCTGGAATACTATCACATCCACTAGCTTTGTCCATATTGATTCTTCTTAAGTCCCGCTTGACTTTGGTCTCCAGCATGTCTGGCATAGGCGAGTGATCACACCATTGTGCTTATCTGGGTCATTAAGATATATATATATATATATATATATATATATTCTTTGGCTTCTTTTAGATACATACCATGTCTGTCCTTTATTGTATGAAATAATCTTTGTATGAAATATTCCCTTGGTAGCTCTAATTTTCCTGAAGAGATCTCTCGTCTTTCCCATTCTATTGTTTGCCTCTATTTCTTTTTTCCTTGCTGTTTTTTGAAACTGCATACAAATGGATGTCTTTTCTTTTCTCCTATGACTTTGCTTTTCTTTTCTCAGCTATTTTTAAGGCCTCCTCAGACAACCATTTTGCCTTTTTGCATTTCTTTTTCTTGACGATAGTCTTCATCACTGCCTCCTGTTCAATGTCACATACCTCTGGCCATTGCTCTTCAGGAACTCTGTCTATCAGATAAAACCCTTTGAGTCTATTTGTCACTTCCACTGTATAATCATAAGTGATTTGTTTTAAGTCATGCCTGAATGGTGTAGTGGTTTTCCCTACTTTCTTTAAGTCTGAAGATTTCAATAAGGAGTTCATTTATCTGAGCTACAGTCAGCACCTGGTCTTGTTTTGGCTGACTATATAGAGCTTCTCCATTTTTAGCTGCAAAGAATAAAATCAATCTGATTTTGGTATTGGACATATGGTGATGTCCATGAGTGGAGTCGATCAGACTTAAATAATTTAACTTAGTGAATAGTGAATTCTTGACTTTTCAGTCCTTCTAAGATTGTTTTTCTTAGTTTCCTCAATCAGAAATAGATGTCTAAATCAACAAATTGCCAAACAATTTGTTCAGGAATGTGAATCCCAAAGTACTTGCTTTTTGATACATATTATCTAGCATTTCACATTAAGTGGAGATAATTGTAATCCCACAATATTTCAATGCAAAATTATTAATAGCCCCTTATAAAAAAGCAGGGAAATTAATTGAGCACAAAAATTGTCAAGATTAACAGGATCAGTTCCCAAATCTCCTTGACCTCTACTTCCCACTAGCTCAGGGAGATGAATGTCACCATGGGTTTATCAAGTCAAAGAACAGTAGAAGTAGACTTGCATTTTTCCTTCAAGAAATTATTGGAAGCCCAAATTTGTGAAATGGTATCTGGAGAATAAGAAATCTTACTTATATTTAGTTTTCCCTGTCTTCTCTCTGCATACATTCTGGTGGAGCCTTAACAGTAAGTACTACACTGGGGCTTGTGGCAAGACAGTAAGAATTATGATCTTTTTCCTTGCCTCACTCACTAGGTGACAGGTGACCTTAAAGTGAGGAAAGAAGGCACTTGCTTAAATGGAGAGCAAGTATTGTGCTTAGAAAAAGAACAAGAGTAAATGCCTTGAGTAAAGAATCTACCTGATAAGTCTGAGCAATAGCAGGCAGCCACACCCAACTCCAGAGAGAGTAAGGAAAAGGGTATTGACTCAGGTCCCATGGGATCACACAGGCTGTTTGAGAAATTTTGATTTGCTTATTTATCATCATACTCCCACTCTACATTTTTAATATGCTGTTTATATCAGTAAACTCTCTCACCAAGTCCACTTCACTCGCTAAATGAGGAATTCCATCAAGTCTTCTAAAATAATACTCAAGATTCAATCATTTTACTTCTTCATAAGCATGATATCAGCTCAGACTGGCTATGCCTTCCTCCGTTCTAAGTCACATCAGTCATGTCCGACTCTTGCAACTGTGATACCTGCCAGGCTCCTCTGTTCAAGGGATTCTTCAGGCATGGATACCAGAGTGAGTTGCCATTTTCTTTTCCAGGGCATCTTCTCAACCCCAGGGATCAAACCTGCAGCTCTTATGTCTCCTGAACTGGCAGTTCAGTTCAGTTCAGTCACTCAGTCCTGTCCGACTCTCTGCGACCCTATGAATCACTGCACGCCAGGCCTCCCTGTCCATCACCAACTCCCGGAGTTCACTCAGACTCACGCCCATCGAATCAGTGATGCCATCCAGCCATCTCATCCTTTGTTGTCCCCTTCTCCTCCTGCCCCCAGTCCCTCCCAGCATCAGAGTCTTTTCCAATGAGTCAACTCTTCACATAAGATGGCCAAAGTACTGGAGTTTCAGCTTAAGCATCATTCCTTCCAAAGAAATCCCAGGGCTGATCTCCTTCAGAATGGACTGGTTGGATCTCCTTGCAGTCCATGGGACTCACAAGAGTCTTCTCCAACACCAAAGTTCAAAAGCATCAATTCTTCGGCACTCAGTCTTCTTCACAGTCCAACTCTCACATCCATACATGACCACAGGAAAAACCATAGCCTTGACTAGATGACCTTTGTTGGCAAACTAATGTCTCTGCTTTTGAATATGCTATCTAGGTTGGCCATAACTTTCCTTCCAAGGAGTAAGCGTCTTTTAATGCACTGGCAGGGGGGTTCTTCATCACTAGCACACCTGGGAAGATCTTAGCAAGTAATGAATTCAAATCTAAATCTGCTTTCCTGATAATTCATGGACATGAGGAAAAGAACATTCTGATTTTAACTCACATAAAGATTCTCATGGAGAAGGCAATAGCACCCCACTCCAGTACTCTTGCTTGAAAAATTCCATGGACAGAGGCGCCTGGTAGGCTGCAGTCAGTCCATGGAGTCACTAAGAGTCAGACACGGCTGAGTGACTTCACTTTCATGCATTGGAGAAGGAAATGGCAACCCACTCCAGTGTTATTGCCTGGAGAATCCCAAGAACAGGGGAGCCTGGTGAGCTGCCATCTATGGGGTTGCACAGAGTCAAACATGACTGAAGCAACTTAGCAGCAGCAGTAGCAGCAGCAGCAACGGTTCTCAAATATTTGTTTTATATTTGTTATATAGAGATTATTCTTCCTGATTTGTCCCAAAGTGTAAAGAAAGTAATAATGTAATAATGTTCTATGTGATTAGGTTCCCAAAACCTCATTTACTGGTGACTCAGACAGTAAAGAATCTGCCTGCAGTGCAGGAAGAAGCACAGGTTCAATCCCTGGATCAGGAAAATCCCCTGGAGAAGAGAATAGCTGTCCACTCCAGTATTCTTGCCTGGAGAATTCCATGGACAAAGGAACCTGAGGGCTACAGTCCACAGAGTTGTAGAGTCAGACATGACTTAATGACTTTCACACTCACCCCATCACTATATAATAAAAATATCACTTCAGTTCAGTCGGACAGTCGTGTCTGACTCCTTGAGACCCCCATGGACTGCAGCACTCCAGGCCTCCCTGTCCATTGCCAACTCCAGAAGTTTACACAAACTCATATCTGTGATGGCATCCAACCATCTCATCCTCTGTTGTCCCCTTCTCCTCCCGCCTTCAATCTTTCCCAACATCAGGGTCTTTTCAAAAGAGTCAGTTATTTTCATCAGGTAGCCAAAGTATTGAAATTCTTAACAAATCATTATTAATTGAAAAGATAAAATTTGAACTCTATTATCTTGAATGTTCTAAACATTATTTATTACATAAGATTAATCTGTACAAGTATAAGTATAAAATAGGGTTTGCCAGGTGGTATTAGTGGGAAAGAACCCGCCTACAAATGCAGGAGATATAAGAGATGCAGGTTCCATCCCTAGGTTGGGAAGATCTTCTGGAGAAGGGTATGGCAACCCACCTCAGTATTCTTGCCCAGAGAATCCCATGGATAGTGGAGCCTGGCAGGTTACAGTCAATAGAGTTGCAAAGAGTCAGACATGACTGAAGCGACTTAGCACACATGCACCCAAGTACAAAATATTCAGTACGGGGCATATTAAGGATAACTGAGTTAGATCTGATAGATAGAGTGCCTAATGAACTATGGAATGAGGTTCATGACATTGTACAGGAGACAGGGATCAAGACCATCCCTGTGGAAAAGAAATGCAAAAAAACAAAATGGCTATCTGGGGAGGCCTTACAAATAGCTGTGAAAAGAAGAGAAGCAAAAAGCAAAGGAGAAAAGGAAAGATATAAGCATCTGAAAGCAGAGTTCCAAAGAATAGCAAGAAGATATAAGAAAGCCTTCCTCATTGATCAGTGCAAAGAAATAGAGGAAAACAATAGAATGGGAAAGACTAGAGATCTCTTCAAGAAAATTAGAGATACAAAGGGAACATTTCATACAAAGATGAGCTCGATAAAGGACACAAATGGTATGGACCTAACAGAAGCAGAAGATATTAAGAAGAGATGGCAAGAATACACAGAAGAACTGTACAAAAAAGATCTTCATGACCCAGATAATCACGATGGTGTGATCACTCACCTAGAGCCAGACATCCTGGAATGTGAAGTCAAGTAGGCCTTAGGAAGCATCACTACAAACAAAGCTAGTGGAGGTGATGGAATTCCAGTTGAGCTATTTCAAATCCTGAAAGATGATGCTGTGAAAGTGCTGCACTCAATATGCCAGCAAATTTGGAAAACTCAGCAGTGGCCACAGGGCTGGAAAAGGTCAGTTTTCATTCCAATCCCCAAAAAAGGCAATGCCGAAGAATGCTCAACCTACCGCACAATTTCACTAATCTCACATGCTAGTAAAATAATGCTCAAAATTCTCCAAGCCAGGCTTCAGCAACATGGGAACCATGAACTTCCTGATGCTCAAGCTGGTTTTAGAAAGGGCAGAGGAACCAGAGATCAAATTGCCAACATCCGCTGGATCATGGAAAAGGCAAGAGAGTTCCAGAAAAATATCTATTTCTGCTTTATTGACTATGCCAAAGCCTTTGACTGTGTGGATCACAATAAACTGTGGAAAATTCTGAAAGAGATGGTAATACCAGACCACCTGATCTGCCTCTTGAGAAATTTGTATGCAGGTCAGGAAGCAACAGTTAGAACTGGACATGGAACAACAGACTGGTTCCAAATAGGAAAAGGAGTGTGGCAAGGCTCTATATTGTCACCCTGTTTATTTTACCTATATGCAGAGTACATCATGAGAAACGCTGGACTGGAAGAAACACAAGCTGGAATCAAGACTGCCGGGAGAAATATCAAGAAACTCTGATATGCAGATGACACCATCCTTATGGCAGAAAGTGAAGAGGAACTAAAAAGTCTCTTGATAAAAGTGAAAGTGGAGAGTGAAAAAGTTGACTTAAAGCTCAACATTCAGAAAACGAAGATCAGGGCATCTGGTCCCATCACTTCATGGGAAATAGATGGGGACACAGTGGAAACAGTGTCAGACTGTATTCTTTTGGGCTCCAAAATCACTGCAGATGGTGACTGCAGCCATGAAATTAAAATACACTTACTCCTTGGAAGGAAAGTTATGACCAACCTAGATAGCATATTGAAAAGCAGAGACATTACTTTGCCAACAAAGGTCCGTCTAGTCAAGGCTATGGTTTTTCCTGTGGTCATGTATGGATGTGAGAGTTGGACTGTGAAGAAGGCTGAGTGCCAAAGAATTGATGCTTTTGAACTGTGGTGTTGGAGAAGACTCTTGAGAGTCCCTTGGACTGCAAGGAGATCCAACCAGTCCATTCTGAAGGAGATCAACCCTGGGATTTCTTTGGAAGGAATGATGCTAAAGCTGAAACTCCAGTAATTTGGCCACCTCATGTGAAGAGTTGACTCATTGGAAAAGACTCTGATGCTGGGAGGGATTGCGGGCAGGAGGAGAAGGGGAGGACAGAGGATGAGATGGACGAGATGGCATCACTGACTCGATGATTGTGAGTCTGGGTGAGCTCCGGGAGTTGGTGATGGACAGGGAAGCCTGGAATGCTGCGATTCATGGGGTCTCAAAGAGTCGGACACGACTAAGAAAATGAACTGAACTAAACTGAACTGAGTTAGTGAATAGCTTTTTTTTTTATTGTGTTTATGTGTGTGTCTGTATGTGTGCATTTGTGTGTGTATATATAATTTCCTTCAAAATTTTTTATTTGGATTTGAAAACTTGGTAACCACTTTTATATCAAAATCTGTTTTTTACTAACTACTCTGATAGTGACAGTGTTAAAATTACATTTACTTACCCACTCTATATTATACCCCTCACCAACTTTGGAATGGAAGCAAAAAATACTCTAATCTCATATGTTAAATGTGTCTTAAAAACATTCAAAGATATAAAGTTCCAGACTTAACAAGTAAAAAAAAATATGTGTAATTGGGATATCATTATTTATATGTCCATGCATTAGTTATCTGTCAAATATAAACTTATGTTAAAAACACAGACTTTGTTCCAATGTAACTGTTTTCTACAAAGAAAGGTCAATTCAAGGTAACACATCATTCACAAGACAGGTGTTATCCTGTTCCTTTCAAACTTCTGTGTTTACAGAATACTTTTCCAGAATTTGATCATTATCTTCTTTCCTAATGTATATTCTAATAGAGACAGTTTCTTTAGTTTATATTAACATAACAGTGTTACTCAGACTTTGCTGTTTATTAGAATTATTGCTTAGTATAAAGCATACATAATAAACAACTTTTCTAAATTATAGATAGAAGTCTATTTTACCTTATTTTCCTTGAAAAACTTATGCATGATTTTTCTCTACCCATTGATTCTCATTCTCTCCACAAATGCATGAAAGAAGCTAGGATTATTATGCTTCACCTCTTTTAGCTTTCATACAGTCTTCTTTTTCAGACAGAGAAAATTAGATGACTATGTCCTGGTAAAAATAGATGAATAAATAAGCATCCTTACAATCTCAAGACTCCTCATGAAAACTTTAAGTAAAAACTTGAGTAAGTTCAGTGGAAAATATCTATAGAAAAATATCACAAATTGTAATATTAATAACTTATTAAGTTAAAAACTATGATGAGAAGGAACAGTACACTACTACTTCTCTTATTTCTAAAAGCCAAGCAATTGTTTTAGTGAACACTGCCCGTTTAATCCAATCTGTGTATGAATTAAGGCTTAATATTTGGTTGCATATTACTTAAATTTCAGTTTCTCATAAACAAATTGGAGATTTATTTCTTTGTCACTTCAACATTCCAATTGGTATGGTAGCTATGGTCATTCTATCCTGTTTACACCACTCCTCCCCCCGCCCCCCGCATTGTGGAGTGCTTTCTTCATGCTCATAATCCAAAGAGCTCATAGCCTAACAAGTCTGCAGAATGGAAGAGGAAAGAGGTCACAGAAGAACATTCACCTTCTATGTGAGTTTGTACCAGAAATTTTTCATGTTACATCATTTCACATTCCATCAGCTAGAATGTATCCCCATGGTTCTATATAGCTAGAAGAAAAATCTTCCTCCCTTTATATGTTTTCACTTCTCCTTCTCCAGCTTTTCCTCCTCCTATTCCTTATTCTACTCTTTTATGTTGGATGATGGTTTAAAAAAATTTAGAGAGTTTATTACAGTGAAATATAATTGAAAAAAAATGTTAAAAGATAAAGAAGGAATTGAGATTGGAAAAGAAATAAAGCTCTCATTATTTGCAGATGACATGATATTATCAGAAAATTCCTAGAGCTAATCAATGAAAACAGTAGAGTCACAGAATGCAACATCAATACACAGAACTCCCTTGCATTCCTATAAGCCAACAATGAAAAATCAGAAATACAAATTAAGGAATCAATCCCATTCACCATTGCAACAAAAATAATAAAATACCCAGGAGAAAATCCACCTAAGGAGACAAAGAGCTGTATACAGAAAATTATAAGACAGTCTTAAAGGAAAGACAACACAAACCGATGGAAATATATCATGTTCTTGGATTGGGAAATTAATATTGTGAAAATGACTACACTATCCAAAGCAATCTATAGATTCAATATAATCCCCATCAAATTACTAATGTCATTTTTCATAGAACCAGAACAAAAAATTGCACAATACACATGGAAATGCAACAGATCCTCAATAGCCAAAGCAGTCTTAAGAAAAAAGAATGGAGCTAGAGGAATCAACCTTCTGGACTTCAGACTATACTACAAAGTTACAGTTATCGAGACAGTATGGTACTGGCACAAAACTCGAAATATAGGCCAATGGAGCAAAATAAAAGAAAGCTCAGACAAAAAACTATGGGCATCTTATCTTTGACAAAGGAGTCAAGAATATAAAATGGAGAAAAGATACCCTTTTCAATAAGTGGTTCTGGGGAAACTGGAGAGCTGCAGGTAAAGGAATGAAGTTAGAACAGTTCTTCACACCATACACAAAGATAAACTCAAAATGGAATAAGGACCTAAATGTAAGACAAGAAACTATAAACTTGTAGAGGAAAACAAAAGCAGAACACTCTGACATAAATCACAACAAGACCTTCTATGACCCACCTTGTAGAGTAATAGAAATAAACACAAAAATTAAAAAAAAAAGGGACCTAATTAAACCTAACTTTTGTGTAGCAAAGAAAAACATAAACAAGATGAAAAGAAAGCCCTTGAAATGGGAGAAAATAATTGCAAATGAAGCAAATGGAAAAGGATTAATCTTCAAAATATAAAAAGAGCTCATGTACCTCAGTACTAGAAAAACAAACAACCCAATCAAAAAAATGAGAAGACCAAAATAGACATTTCTTGAAAAAAGGTATACAGATGGGTAATAAACACATGAAAAAATACTTAACATTGCTTATTATTAGAGAAATGAAAATTAAAACTACAATGAGGAATTACCTCACATTGATCAGAAGGGCCACATTAAAGAATCTATGGGCAATAAATGCTGGAGAGGGTGTAGAGTAAAGGGAACACTCTTGAACTCTTGGTAGTAATATAAATTGATACAGCCACTATGGAGACTAGCATGGAGATTTCTTTAAAAACTAGGAAAAAAGCTATCATATAATACAACAATTCCACTACTGAGCATAAATACTGAGAAAACCACAACTGAGAAACTCATGTACCTCAGTGTTCACTACAGAACTATTTACAATAGCCAGGTCATGGAAGCCACCTAGATGTCCATTGACAGATAAAAATGGATAATGACGTTGTGGTATATACAAAGAAATATTCAGCTCAGTTCAGTCGCTCAGTGGTGTCCGACTCTTTGCAACCCATAAATTTCAGCACGCCAAGCCTCCCTATCAATCACCATCTCCCAGAGTTCACTCAAACTCATGTCCATTGAGTCGGTGATGCCGTCCAGCCATCTCATCCTCTGTCGTCCCCTTCTTCTGCACCCAATCCCTCCCAGCATCAGAGTCTTTTCCAATGAATCAACTCTTCACATGAGGTGGCCAAAGTACTAGAGTTTCAGCTTTAGCATCATTCCTTCCAAAGAACACCCAAGGCTGATGTACTTTAGCATGTACTGGTTGGATCGCCTTGCAGTCCAAGGGACTCTCAAGAGTCTTCTCCAACACCACTGTTCAACAGCATAAATTATTCAGCCCTCAGCTTTCTTCACAGTCCAACTCTCGCATCATACATGACCAGTGGAAAAATCATAGCCTTGACTAGATGGACCTTTGTTGGCAAAGTAATGTCTCTGCTTTTCAATATGCTATCTAGGTTGGTCATAACTTTTCTTCCAAGGAGTAAGTGTCTTTTAATTTCATGGCTGCAGTCACCATCTGCAGTGGTTTTGGAGCCCAAAAAGATAAAGTCTGACACTGTTTCCCAATCTATTTCCCATGAAATGATGGGACCAGATGCCATGATCTTTGTTTTCTGAATGTTGAGCTTTAAGCCAACTTTTTCACTCTCCTCTTTCATCTTCATCAAGAGGCTTTTTAGTTCCTCTTCACTTTCTGCCATAAGGGTGGTGTCATCTGCATATCTGAGGTTCTTGATATTTCTCCCGGCAATCTTGATTCTAGCTTGTGCTTCTTCCAGCCCAGAGTTTCTCATTATGCACTCTGCATATAAGTTAAATAAGCAGGGTGACAATGTACAGCCTTGATGTACTCCTTTTCCTATTTGGAACCAGTCTGTTGTTCCATGTCCAGTCCTAACTGTTGCTTCCTGACCTGCATACAGGTTGCTCAAGAGGCAGGTCAGGTGGTCTGGAATTCCCATCTCTTTCAGAATTTTCCACAGTTTATTGTGATCCACACAGTCAAAGGCTTTGGCATAGTCAATAAAGCAGAAATAGATGTTTTTCTGGAAATCTCTTGCTTTTTCGATGATCCAGCACATGTTGGCAATTTAATCTCTGGTTCCTCTGCCTTTTCTAAAACCAGCTTGAACATCTGGAAGTTCACATATTGCTGAAGCCTGGCTTGGAGAATTTTGAGCATTACTTTACTAGCGTGTGAGATGAGTGGAATTGTGTGGTAGTTTGAGCCTTTTTTTGGCATTGCCTTTCTTTGGGATTGGAATGAAAACTGACCTTTTCCAGCCCTGTGGCCACTGCTGAGTTTTCCAAATTTGCTGGCATATTGAGTGCAGCACTTTCACAGCATCATCTTTAGGATTTGAAATACCTCAACTGGAATTCCATCACCTCCACTAGCTTTGTTCGTAGTGATGCTTTCTGAGGCCCACTTGACTTCACATTCCAGGATGTCTGGCTCTAGGTCAGTGATCACATCATCATGATTATCTGGGTCGTGAAGATCTGTTTTGTACAGTTCTTCTGTGTATTCTTGCTACCTTTTCTTAATATCTTCTGCTTGTGTTAGGTCCATACCATTTATAACTGAGAAGTATTACTCAGGCATAAAAAGAGATGAATTTGACTCAAATCTAGTGAGGTAGATGAACATATAACCAGTTATAGAATAAAATAAGTCAGAAAGAGAAAAACAAATATAGTATATTAATGCATATATATATATATATATATATATAGAGAGAGAGAGAGAGAGAGAGAGAGAGAGTCTAGAAAAATGGTAATGATGAACCTATATGTAGGACAGCAATAGAGGCACAGACATACAGAACAGACTTATAGACACAGACACACCAGAGGAAGGCGAGGGGTGGGAAAAATGGACAGAGTAGCATTGAGATGTACACATTACAATATGTGAAATAGATAGCCAGTGGAAATTTGCTGTATGATGCTAGTATATTAGTTTGGTGTTCTGTAAAAAATAAAGGGGTGGGTGGGGTGGGAAGTTAGAGGGAGACTCAAGAGGAGGGGTCATATGCATACCTATGGCTGATTCATGGTGATGTATTGCAGAAACCAGCATAACATTGTAAAGCAATTATACACCAAGTAAAAAATAAATATTACTACTTTTTTCAAAGGCAATGAGGCAATAACTTTGGTAGTCTCATCTAAAACATTGTATACAGTTCAGTTCATTTGCTCAGTTGTGTCCAACTCTTTGTGACCCCAGAAACCACAAAATACCAGGCCTTCCTGTCCATTACCAACTTCCGGAGTTCATGCAAACCCACATCCATCGAGTCGGTTACGCCATCCACATCTCATCCTCTGTCGTCCCCTTCTCCTCCTGCCCTCAATCTTTCCCAGCATCAGGGTATTTTCAAATGATTAAGGTCTTCACATCAGGTGGCCACAGTATTGGAGTTTCAGCTTCAACATCATCCCTTTCAATGAACACCCAGGACTGATCTCCTTTAGGATGGACTAGTTGGATTTCCCTGCACTCCAAGGGACTCCCAAGAGTCTTTTAACAACACAGTTCAAAAGCATAAATTCTTTGGTGCTCAGCTTTCTTTATAGTCCAATTGACACATCCATACATGACTAATGGAAAAACCATAGCCTTGACAAGACGGACCTTGTTGACAAGTAATGCTTCTTCTTTTTAATATGCTGTCTAGGTAAGTCATAACTATTCTTCCAAGGGGTAAGAGTCTTTTAATTTCATGGCTGCAATCACCATCTGCAGTGATTTTGGAGCCTAGAAAAATAAAGTCAGCCACTGTTTCGCATCTATTTGCCATGAAATGATGGGACCAGATACCATGACCTTAGTTTTCTGAATATTAAGCTTTAAGCCAACTTGTTCACTCTCCTCTTTCAGGTATGACCTAAATCAAATCCCTTCTGATTATACAGTGGAAGTGAGAAATAGACTTAAGGGACTAGATCTGACAGACAGAGTTCCTTTTTTTTTTTTTTTTTTTTTCAGGTTTGTGCTCGGACTATATTCACAGAGACATGTGGCAGCTTACATTAGACAAAATGAGTAATAAAAATCGGCCTTAAATATGGAAAAATTGGGGCCCTGTATCCCACACTACCGTTAACACTGGGACCAAGAGGGCCATCAGTCTGGGAAGGGCTGGGGTTGGGATGCAGGCACACAGCCTCAGCCTGCCCCCTTCTTTCTCTCTCTCTCTCTCATTCATACACACACACACACACACACACACACACACACAAAGGGAGGGGCGGATTATTGCTGGGCACGTGTCTCTTTCGAGGGGAGTCTGGAATGTTTGAGGGTTGGTCAGTGACACCCCCACCCCTTCCCTTCCTATGGCCTGGGCTGGGGTGTTCTGCAAGAGGTGACTCCAGGACAGGGCCCAGCACAGGGGACGAGGTGTCCTGGGAGCCGGAAGGCAGAGGCAGACCCGTCTGGGACAGCCTGGGCAGTGGACTGAGGGGTCCCAGGGGCAGCCCAGTCTCTGGTCACACTTTGGCACAGGCCTAGGGGACCCAGTGGTCCCAGATCCACCTCTGACAGGCGCTGAGAATGGACAGTATTGGGCCCCAGAGGCGGCGGCCTAAACCCAGGGCAGCAGCGGCAGGCACGAGTCTCACTCAGAGGTCGGCGGTGGCAAGCACAGTGCTGAGGGCCCAGGGGCCTGGCCTGGCCCAGCTTTGCCTATCCAAGCCGGGCCTGAGGTGTCTGGAGTGTGCGGCAGCAGCCCCTCTGCCGGCTCCAGGGTGAGTCTTAAGAATGTTCTGGTTGCTATATACATTCATACAAAGACATAAATACAGAAAGCCCCGAGCTCCACAGACAAGAGTTCCTGATGAACTATTGATGCAGGTTCGTGACATTGTACACGAGACAGGGATCAAGACCATCCCCAAGAAAAAGAAATGCAAAAAGAAAAAGCAAAATGGCTGTCTGAGGAGGTCTTACAAATAGCTGTGAAAACAAGGGAAGTGAAAAGCAAAGGAGAAAAGGAAAGGTAGATCCATTTGAATGCAGAGTTCCAAAGAATAACAAGAAGAGATAAGAAAGCCTTCTTCAGCAATCAATGCAAACAAATAGAGGAAAACAATAGGATGGGAAAGACTAGAGATCTCTTCAAGAAAATTAGAGATACTAAGGGATAATTTGATGCAAAGATGGGCTCAATAAAGGACAAAAATTGTATGGACCTAACAGAAGCAGAAGATATTAAGAAGAGGTGGCAAGAATACACAGAAGAACTATACAAAAAATATCTTTATGACCCAGATAATCACGATGGTATGATCACTGACCTAGAGGCAGACATCCTGGAATGTGAAGTCAAGTGGGGCTTAGAAAGCATCACTACAAACAAAGTTAGTGGAGGTGATGGAATTTCAGTGGAGCTATTTCAAATCCTGAAAGATGATTTTGTGAAAGTGCTGCACTCAATGTATCAGAAAATTTGGAAAACTCAGCAGTGGCCACAGGACTGGAAAAGGTCAGTATTCCTTCCAATCCCTAAGAAAGGCAATGCCAAAGAATCTTCAAACTACTACACAATTACACTCATCTCACATGCTAGTAAAGTAATGCTCAAAATTCTCCAAACCAGGCTTCAGCAATACGTGAACTGTGAACTTCCAGATGTTCAAGCTGGTTTTAGAAAAGGCAGAGGAACCAGAGATCAAATTTCCAACATTCGCTGGTTCATCAAAAAAGCAATAAATTTCCAGAAAAAACATCTATTTCTGCTGTATTGACTATGCCAAAGCCTTTTGGTCCACTGGGTGGACCAAAGTGAAAGTGAAAGAGGAGAAAGTGAAAGAGATGAGAGAAAAATTTGGCTTAAAGCTCAACTTTAAGATCATGGCATCTGGTCCCATCACTTCATGCAAATAGATGGGGAAACAGTGGAAACAGTGGCTGACTATTTTTGGGGGCTCCAAAATCACAGCAGATGGTGATTGATGCCATGAAATTAAAAGATGCTTACTCCTTGGAAGGAAAGTTATGACCAACATAGAGCACTTATTAGAAAGCAGAGACGTTACTTTGCCAAAAAAGGTCCATCTAGTCAAGGCTATGGTTTTTCCAGTGGTCATGTACAGATGTGAGAGTTGGACTATAAGAAAAGCTGAGCACAGAATCGATGCTTTTGAACTGTGGTGTTGGAGAAGACACTTGAGAATCCCTTGGATTGCAAGGACATCCAACCAGTCCAACCTAAAAGAAATCAGTCTTGGGTGTTCATTGGAGGACTGATGTTGTAGCTGAAACTCCAATACTTTGGTCACCTGATGCAAAGAGTTGACTTATTTGAAAAAAAAAAAAAAAAAAAAAAAAAAACCCTGATTCTGGGTAAGAATGAAGGCAAGAGGAAGAGGAGACGACAGAGGATGAGATGGTTAGATGGCATCACTGACTCAATGGACATTAGTTTGGGTAACCTCTAGCAGTTGGTGATGGACAGGGTGCCCTGGCCTGCTGTGGTTCATGGGGTCACAAAGAGACTTGACTGAGCAACTGAACTGAACTGAACATTCATGAAGAGACTCTTTAAGTCTTCTTCACTTTTTGCCATAAGGGTGGTGTCATCTGAAAATCTGAGGTTCTTTACGTTTCTCCTGGAAATCTTGGTTTCAGCTTGTGCTTCTTCCAGTCCAGCATTTCTCATGATGTACTCTGCATATAAGTTAAATAAGCAGGGTGACAGTATACAGCCTTGACGTACTCCTTTTCCTATTTGGAACCAGTCTGTCATTACATGTTCAGTTCTAACTGTTGCTTCCTGACCTGAATACACGTTTATGAAGAGGCAGGTCAGGTGGTCTGGTATTCCCATTTCTTTCAGAATTTCCCACACTTTATTGTGATCCACACAGTCAAAGGCTTTGGCATAGTCAAAAAGCAGAAATAGATGTTTTTCTGGAACTCTTTTTCTTTTTCAAAGATCCAGCAGATGTTTGCAATTTTTTCTCTGGTTCCTCTGCCTTTTCTAAAACCAGCTTGAACATCTGAATGTTCACGGTTCACATATTCGGCACAAGAGTGGCTGAGAGGAGCTACCCCACATCCAAGGTCAGGAGCGTCAGCCAAGGGTATTACCCCACATCCAAGGTCTGGAGCGGTGGCTGAGAGGAGATACCCCATGCCCAAGGTCAGGAGTGGTGACTTTGAGGAGATACCCCATATCCAAGGTAAGGAGCAGCAGCTGCACTTTTCTGGAGCAGCCATGAAGAGATACCTCACATCCAAGGTAAGAGAAACCCAAGTAAGATTGTAGGCACTGATAGAGGACATCAGAGGGCAGACAGACTGAAGCCACAATCACAGACAACTAGCCAATCTGATCACATGGACCACAGCCCTGTTTAACTCAGTGAAACTAAGCCATGCTGTGTGGGGCCACCCAAGACAGATGGGTCATGGTGAAGAGGTCTGACAGAATGTCATCTGCTGGAAAATGGAATGGTAAACCATTTCAATATTCTTGCCTTGAGCACCCCATGGACAGTCTAAACAGTATGAAAAAAATGCATTGCATTAGTTTTACTATTTTGAAAAACTGTGTATATGAAGTTTTAATTTAGTTTTCAGTTGCCTAGAATAAATGGGCACTAAAATATAAATATAAACTGAGACATGTTAACTGTATAATGTATATCTCTGATAGGAATTTTGTCTCTTATGTTCTAAGAACTCTTATTCATTTATTTAGATAAGCTTATTATTTGATGAGTTTACTTTAAAAGATTGTTTTCTAAGTAGTATTTTCTTATGCCAAGATAATAATATATATCCAACTGAATGTAGAGTTTCAAAGAATGGTAAGGAGAGATAAAGTCTTCTTTAGTTAACAATGCAAAGAAATAGAGGAAAACAATAGAATGAGAAAGACTAGAGATCTTTTCGAGAAAAATAGAGATGTCAACAGAATATTTCATGTAAAATAGACAATGAAGGTCAAAAATGGCAAGGACCTAACAGAACCTAACAGAAGCAGAAAAGATTAAGAAGAGGTGGCAAGAATACACAGAACTGTACAAAAATTATCCAATGACCCAAATAAGCATGAAGGTGTGGGCAGTCACCTAGAGCCGGATAGCCTGGAATGTGATATCAAGTGGGCATTAAGGAACATTACTATGAACAACTCCTGGAGGTGATGGAATTCTAGCTGAGCTTTTGAAATTAAAAAAAAAAAAAGTGATGCAATTAAGATGCTGCACTGAACATGCTAGCAAATTCGGAAAACTCAACAGCTGCTGTAGGACTGGAAAAGGTGAGCTTTCATTCCCAATATCAAAGAAGGGCAATGCCAAAAAATCCTGAAAGTACCACACAATCTCACTCATTTCACATACTAGCAAGATAATTCTCAAAATCCTTCAAGCTAGGCTTCAACACTATGTGAATCAAGAACTCTCAGATATTCAAGTTGGATTTATAAAAGGCAGACAAAACAGAGATCAAATTGCCAATATACATTGGATCATAGAAAAATCAAGAAAATTCCAGAAAAAAAAAATCTGTCTCATTGACTATGCTAAATTTTTTGAAAGTGTGGATTACAATAAACTATGGAAGATTTTTAAAGAAATGGGAATAGCAGACCACCTTACCTGCCTAGTGAGAAACCTGTATGCATGTCCTTAGGCCTTCTTTATGGTCCAGTTCTCACATCCATATATGACTACAAGTAAAACCATCATTTTGACTAAACAGATCTTTTTTTGGCACAATGATGTCTCTGCTTTTTAATATGCTGTCTAAGTTTCACATAGCATTCCTCCAAGAGGCAAGTTCCTTTTAATTTCCTGGCTGCAGTCATTATTTGCAGTGGTTTTGGAGTCCAGGAAAATAAAATCTGTCTCTGTTTCCAATTTTTCCCCTTTAATTTGCCATGAAGTGATGGAACTAGATGCTGTGATCTTAGATTTTTTAATGTTGTGTTTCAGCCCAACTTTTTCACTCTTCTCTTTCACCCTTATCAAGAGACTCTTTAGTTCCACTAGAGTGGAACTAGAGTGGTATCATCTGCATATGTGAGGTTGTTGATATTTCTACTGGCAACTTAATTCCAGCTTGTTATTTATCCAGCTGAGCATTTTGCATGACATACTCTACCACCTTACCTTCCTCCTGAGAAACCTCCTTGAGAAGCTGGTCAAGAAGCAACAGTTAGAAACAGTCATGGAACAGACTGTTTCCAAATTGGAAAAGGAGTACATCAAGGCCTGTATATTGTCACCCTGCTCATTTAACTTATATGCAGAGTACATCATGTGAAATGCTGAGGCGGAAAAAGCACAAGCTGGAATCAAGACTGCCAGGAGAAGTGTCAATAACCTCAGTTATGCAGATAACACTACCCTTATGGCAGAAAGTGAAGAGGGACTGAAGAGCCTCTTGATGAAAGTGAAAGTGGAGAGTGAAAAAGCTGGCTTAAAATTCAACATTCAAAAAATGAAGATAAATGGCATCTGGTCCTATCACTTTATGGCAAATAGATAGGGAAACAATAGTAAAAGTGACAAACTTTATTTTCTTGGGCTCAAAAATCACTGTGGATGGTTACTGCAACCACAAATTGAAAGGCCCTTGCTCCTTGGAAGAAAAGCTATGAAAACACTAGAAAAGCATTTTATAAAAACAGAGACGTTACTTTGCCAACAAATGTCCATCTAGTCTAAACTATGATTTTTCCAGTAGTCACATATGTACATAAGAGTTGGACCATAAAGAAGGCTGAACACCAGAGAACTGATTCTTTTGAACTACAGTGTGGGAGAAGAATCTTGAGAGTCTTTTGGAATGCAAGGAGTTCAAACCAGCCGATCCTAAAGGAAATCAGTCCTGAATATTCTTTGGAAGGATTTTTGCTGAAGCTGAAGCTCCAATACTTTGGCCACTTGATGCAAGGAACTGACTCATTAGAAAGACCCTGTTGCCTGGAAAGAATGAAGGCAGGAGGAGAAGGGCACAGAGGATGAGATGTTTGGATGGCATCACTGACTTGATTTACATGAGTTTGAGTAAACTCTGGGAATTGGTGATGGACAGGGAAGCCTGGGATGCTGAAGTCCATGGGGTTACAAAGACTTGGACACAACTGAATGACTGAACTGACCTGAACTGACCTAACTCTGCATATAAGCTAAATAAGCAGGGTAACAATATACAGCCTTGATTTACTTGTTTTCCAACTTTGAAACAGTCAGTTTTTCCATGTTTGGATTTGCTTCTTTTTTTACCTGCAGACAAGTTTCTGAGGAAATAAATAAGTTGGTCTGGTGCTCCCATCACTTTAAGAATTTTCTAAGTTTGTTGTGATCCACACAGGCAAAGACTAACATAGTGAATGAGACAGAAGTAGATGCTTTGTGGAAGTCCTTGCTTTTTCCATGATCCAACAAATGTTGGCAATTTGACTTTGGTTTCTCTGCCTCTTCCTAATCCAGCTTGTATATCTAGAAGTTCTTGGTTCATGTACTGCTAAGCCTATCTTGAAGGATTTTGAGCAGTACCATGCTAGCATGTGAAATGAGTGCAATTGTACATTATCTGAACATTTGTTGGCATTACCCTTCTTTGGGATTAGAATGAAAACTGACTTTTTCCAGTCCTATGGCCACTGCTGAGTTTTTCAAATTCACTGACTTATTGAATGCAACACGTTAATAGCATGATTGTTTAAGATTTTAAATAGCTTAGCTGGAATTTCATTACTTCCCCTGGCTTTGTTTGTAGTAAATCTCCCTAGGATCTTAACTTCACCCTAGGATTTCCAGCTCTAAGTGAATTATCACCATCTTGGTTATCTGGGTCTTTAAGTTCTTCTTTGTATAGCCCTTTTGTGTATTCTTTCTACTTCTTCTTAATCTCTTCTTCTTCTGTTAGGTTCTTATCATTTCTGTCTCTTATCATGTCCATCCTTGCATGAAATAAGTTGTCTTGATATATCCAATTTTCTTGAAGAAATCTCAAATCTTCCCATTCTATTGTTTTCCACTGTTTCTTTGGTTTGCTTATTATTAGAAGAAAGTGAAAGTGAAGTCACTCAGTCGTGTCTGACTCTTTGCAATCCCATGGACTGTAGTTTACCAGGCTTCTCTGTCCATGGGATTTTCCAGGCACGAGTACTGGAGTGGGTTGCCATTTCCTTCTCCAGGGGATCTTCCTGACCCAGGGATCGAACCCAGGTCTCCTGCATTGCAGGCAGACGCTTTAACCTCTGAGCCACCAGGGAAGCCTGGTCTTCTTATGTCTCCTTGCTATTGTTTGGAACTCTGTATTCAGTTGGGTGTATCTTTGCCTTTCATTTCACTTCTTCCCAGGTCTTGTTTTTGCTTACTACATAGAGCCTACCCATCTTTGACTGCAAAGAACATAATAAATTTGATTTCATTATTGACCATCTAGTGATGTCCATGTCTAGAATTGTCTCTTGGGTTGTTGGCAATGAGTGTTTGCTATGATAGGCGTGTTCTCTTGACAAAACTCTGATAGCCTTGGCCCTGCTTCATTTTGTACTTGAAGAACAAACTTGCCCATTTTTCCTGGTATCTCTTGACTTCCTACTTTTGCATCCCAATCCCCTGTGATGAAAAGGACATCTTTTTTTTTGGTGTTAGTTCTAGAAGTTTCTAGGTCTTCATAAAACTGGTCTATTTTAGCTTCATAAGCATTAGTATTTGGCGGTATAGACTTGGATTACTGTGATGGTGAATGGTTTGCATTGGAAACAAACCAATATCATTCTGTCATTTTTGAGATTACACACAAGTACTGCATTTTCGAATCATTTGTTGATAATGAAGGTTACTCCATTTCTTATAAATGATTCTTGCCCACAATAGTAAATATAAACATCAACTTAATTCAATTGTCCCATTCTCATTCATTTAGTTCACTGACTCCTAAGATGCTGATGTCAATCTTTCTGTCTCCTTCTCGACCATATCCAAATTACCTTGATTCATGGACCTAATATTCCGGGTTCCTATGCAATATTGCTCTTCACAGCATTGAACTTTATTTTCACCACCAAACATACCATAAGTATCTTTATGCTTTGACCCAGTCACTTCATTCTTTCTAGAAGTATTAGTAATTGCTCTCTGCTCTTCACTAGTAGTATATTGAACATCTTTTGATCTGGAAACTCATTTTCCAGTGTCATATATTTTTGCTTTTTCGTAGTGTCCATGTTCTACAAGCAAGAATACTGGAATGGGTTGACATGTCCTCCTCCAGTGGACTAGTTTTGTCAGAACTCTTTAATATCATGTTACTATGACCTGTCCATCTATGATGGCCCTACATGCCATTGCTCTCAGCTCATTAAATTATGCAAACCTCTTTGCCACAACAAAGTTAGGAATTATACATTTTATATATTACTTGATATTCTTAAAATAATACAAGTGAATTTTCCCATGTTTCATGGTATTAATCAGGCTTCTGTAGAGAAATAGAGTCAATAGGATATATATATATATATATATATATATATATATATATATATATATATATATATATATCTATATCTCCTGGGCTTCCCTGGTGGCTCATTTGCCTGCAATGCTGGAGACCTGGGTTCGATCCCTGGGTTGGAAAGATCACTTGGAGAAGGAAATGGCAACCCACTCAAGTACTCTTGCCTGGAAAATCCCATGGACAGATGAGCCTGCTAGACTACAATCCATGGAGTCACAAAGAGTTGGACACGACAGTGACTTCAGTTTCATGGTCATATCCTATATATCATACACACATACACACACACACACATGCACACACACACACACACACATATGCTCATACCTACAGAGAGAAAGACTGATTAACTGGTTGAGATTGATTTATTATGATACATTGGTTCACACCTTTATAGAAGCTAAGAAGTTTTATAGTCTGCTGTCTGCAAGCTAGTGCCCAGGAAAGCCTGAAGTACACTTCAGTGTGAGTCCCAAGGCAGAAAAAGATAAGAACAGTTTATACATCCCAGTTTAAGAAGCAGGGCAGGGAAACAAGTGTTTATTTCTCCTTGTTCTGCCTTTTGTTCTTTTCAGATCCTCAATGAGTTTAGTGATGCCTACTTGCTTTGAGAACAATGTACTTTACCTACTGTACTGATTCAAATATTGATCTTATCCAGAAATAGACTCATAGACACGTTCAGAAATAATGACTATCTATCTTATATATAATCAAATTGATGTATAACATTAAGCATCACAGCTAATGTTTGTGTTTTAATTTTAAACCATTTTCCTAAATATGTTTTAAAAATCCATCTTACATTGGTGTTGTTTTTAAAAATGATTATCTGTTATAAAAATGATAAAACACCATTCATAAAATGATTTCTGCTTCTGATTTTTTAAATTAGTTTTTAATTCTAATTTGAGTTTTTATTTCCTTTTGCCACAGTAATGACAGTGATGTGACTTTGGTACACATTATAAGTATAGATGATGCAAATAGGTTAGAGTTTAGTAGAGATTTGAAGATGGTAAAAGGCTAACACATTGTTATCTAAGAGAAGAGTTTTGTAAGCAAAGAAAATATTTAGAATAAATATTTTGTAGAAGAATAGGTTTGGCAGAGGGGAAAAAAACCTGGAGCGAAGACCTTTAAGCAGGAGTGTGATGGGCCAGTTCAGGAACTAGCAGAGATGACAGTTTGGCTACTTCAGAATGAGCAAAGAACTGTTAGAAGAGGAATTCTAGGTATGACTTAGATCACTCAGAGTCATGTAGGACTTTTAAAACATTATCTTATCATATGTGAAATAGATCACCAGTCCAGGTTCAATGCATGAGGCAGGGTGCTCAGGGCTGGTGCACTGGGATGACCCTGAGAGATGGGATGGGTAGGGAGGTGGGAGGGAGGGTCAGGATGGGGAACACATGTACACCCATGGCTGATTCATGTGAATGTATGGCAAAACCCACCAAAATCTTGTAATTAGCCTCCAATTAAAATTTTAAAAAAATAAATAAAACATTATGTTTTATTCTGAGTGATAAGGAAGACTTTTGAGCGAGTGACTTGAAATGACTTAAATTTGGAAAATAAATTTTTGTTTAGGATAAATTGTTAAGGGCCAAGAATAAAAATAAGGAGACCCTTAGAACAAGAGATGATGGTGTCAGTCAGGGGTGATAGAGATTGATACAACGAGAAGTGTTTAAACTTTGATTACAGACTTAAAGATTTTCTGGTAGATTTTTTAGGAAGTATAGGAGAAAGACAGAAGTAAGCAAAAGGATGGGGTATCTATCCACTGAGGTGGGAAAGGGTGGAGAACAAGGTTTTTTTTTGGGGGGGGGGAATCAGGTATTCAGTTTTAAGATGTCTAGTTTTGGGAAAGACATCAAATGAGTCATTGATGTAAGTATTTGAAATTACTTGCAACTGAGGAAAGTGCAGTCTGACACTACAAACTTCAATATTGTCACCATATAGATTTTACTGAAGCGCTGAGGCTTAGTTAGTGGTCATGGAAATGAGCATATTAGAAAGAACTTTGAAGACTAATACCTGAGAGCACTCTAAAATTAAAAGAAAAGTTGGTAACTGCAAAACAATTTGAGGAAACACTAGTGAGTAAGGAGTTTCACGACAAGCTACAGCTTGGTCAAATGCTTTATTAGATACCATAATATAAGGACTGAGGACTGACTGTTAGATTTGCCCTCAAAGAGAATATTGAATTTGTGAAACTAATTAGAGCAATTTCAGAGAAGTGGTAAGGGCAAAACTTGATTGGGGTGGATTTAGAATGAAATGAAAGGAAGGAGGTTGTAGGCTTTAAGTAATGCCAGCTCTTTCTAGTATTTACTCTAAAAGGGGAGAGAATTAACTGGAAACCAATGAGGACTATGCTATTAAGATTTTTTTTTTTTTAATATGGGGAAAAATATTAGCATTTTGAATGCTTGTCATAATGCTCTGATTGGGGACAATAAAAATGATGGTTCAGGAAAAAGAAGAGTAACTGTTGGAGATATGTCCTCAAATAATATAGGAAAATGATCTAATGCATAAGTGTTGTAATTTAGGGGACAACTAAAAACCAATATCTTAACTTCTATTACTGTGGTTGTTTAATCGCTCATGCATGTCTGACTGTTTGTGACCCCATGGACTGCAGCACGCCAGGCTGCCCTGTCCTTCAACATCTCCCAGAGCTTGCTTAGACTCATATCCATTGAGTTAGAGATCATACAAACATCTTCTCCTCCGTCATCCCCTTGTCCTCCTGCCTTCAATTTTTCCAAGCAACACAGTTGGCTCTACGAATCAAGTGGCTAAAGTATTGGAGCTTCAGCTTCAGTATCAGTCCTTCCAATGAATATTTAGGATTGATTTCCTTTAGGATTGACTGGTGTGATCTCATTGCAGTCCAAGGGACTCTAAAGAGTCCTCTCCAACACCACAGTTTAAAAGGATCAATTATTCAGCACTCAGCTTTCTTTACGATCCTACTCTCAGACCTTTGATGGTAAAGTAATGTCTCTGCTTTTTAATATATTGTTTACATTTGTCATAGCTTTTCTACCAAGAAGCAAGCGCCTTTTAATTTCATGGATACAATCATTGACTTTAGTGATTTTGGAGCCTGAGAAAATAAAATATTTCACTGCTTCCATTGTTTACATATATACTTGCCATGAAGTGATGGGATAAGATGCCATTTAGATTTTTGAATGTTGAATTTTAAGCCAGCTTTTTCACTCTCCTCTTCATTTTCATCAAGAGGCCCTTTAGCTCTTCATTTTCTGCCAAAAAGGATAGTATAATCTGCATATCTGAGGTTATTGATATTTCTCCCAGTAATCTTGATTTCAGCTTGTGTTTCAACCAGCCTGGCACTTCACATGATGCTTTCTGCATATAAGCAGGGTGACAACATACAGCCTTGACATACTCCTTTCACAATTTGGAACCATTCCCTTGTTCCATGTCCAATTTTAATTGTTGCTTCCTGACCTGCATACAGTTTTCTCAGGTGTCAGGTAAGGTGGTCTGGTATTTCCGTCTCTTAAAGAATTTTCCAGTTGGTTGTGATCAACACAGTCAAAGGCTTTAGTGCAGTCAATGAAGCAGGAGTTGATGTTTTTCTGAAATTCTCTTGCTTTTTCTATGATCCAACAGATGTTGGCAATTTGATATATGGTTCCTTGGCCTTTTCTAAATCCAGCTTGAACAAATGGAAACTTTCAGTTCACATATTATTAAAGCCTCACTTGGAAGATGGCGGAGGAATAGGATGGGGAGACCACTTTCTCCCCCACAAATTCATCAAAAGAACATTTAAACGCTGAGTAAATTCCACAAAACAACTTCTGAAAGCCGGCAGAGGACATCAGGCACCCAGAAAAGCAGCCCAATGTCTTTGAAAGGAGGTAGGAAAAAATATAAAGGACAAAAAAAGAGACAAAAGAGGGAGGGATGGAGCTCTGTCCTGGGAAGGGAGTCTTAAAAAGAGAAGTTTCCAAACACCAGAAAACACTCTCACTGCTGAGTTTTTGCCAAGCCTTGGAAGCACAGAGGCAACATAACAGGGAGGAAAAATAAATAAACAATTAAAACCTACAGATTATGAGCCCAATGGTAACTCCCCCAGCACAGAGGCAGCACAGATGCCTGCACCTGCCACTAGCAAGCGAGGGCTGGGCAGGGAGGCATGGGCTGCATCGCTTAGAGTAAGGATCTGACCTGAATGCCCCGAGCGCTATCTGCACAAACTAACTTGGGCTAGCAAACCAGACTGTGGGATAACTACCACGGGAAAAGCCAGCCCTAACCTAAGACACTGCTAGGCCTGCACACAGAACAAAGGACTGAACAGAGATAGCTGTTTGCAGACCATCCCCTTCCAGTGACAGGCAGCCAGAGCCAGAAGGGGGCAATCGCAGCCCCAGAGAGACATTATCTACAAAACTGTAAGCAGGCATCTTTGCTAACTAAGACTTCTTGGGGTTCTGGATGGTCAACATCTGCCTGAGAAGGTGCGCCGGTTGTACACCCAGAAAACCAAGCAGCAAGGAGGCAATAAGTCACAGCGACCATGCTCGCCAAACACCTCATCACCTGAGCTGCTTGGACCTGGGAACGGAACAAAACGCAGGCCCAACTCAGTCTGCGCCTCTGAGGACTACCCGAGTGCCTGAACCTGAGCAGCTTAGACCTGGGAGGTGCATGCAGCCCAGGGCCAGCCTTGGATGGTTCCCAGCGGAGAAACCTAGAGCCTGAGCAGTGTGGGCAGGGAGGGTACACGCGCCGTGAGAGGGGGCAGGCCGTGTGGCTGAGGCACTGCGAGCACACGCCAGTGTTATTTGTTTGCAGCGTCCCTCCCTCCCCACAGCACGATGGAACAAGTGAGACTTAAAAAAAAAAAAAAAAAATGTGTCCACCACTGCCCCCTTTGTGTCAGGGTGGAAATCAGACACTTAAGAGACCAGCAAAAAGAAGCTAAAACAGAGGGAACCGCCTTGGAAGCGACAGGTGCAATAGATTAAAACCCTGTCGTTAGTACCAACTACATAGGAAGGGGCCTATAGATCTTGAGAAATGTAAGCTGGACCAAGGAACTAGCCAAAAATGAACTGACCCCACAATACCCACAACACCACCAGAGAAAGTCCTAGATATATTTTTAATATTTTTACGATCATTCTTTCTTTCTACTTTTAAATTTTTTTTAAAAAAATTAAGTCCTCTGTTACTCCTTTAATTTTCACTTTTATAACCCACTATTACTTTGCAAAAAAAAAGACCCTTTTTAAAAAAAACAAACTTCATATATATATATATATTTTATAATTTTTGTGACTTTTTTTTAAATTTTTTCTCTCTTTTTTTTCCCTTCTTTTCTTTAACATTGTATTTTTGAAATTCCAAACTCTACTCTAGATTTTTAATTTTTGCTTTTTTGGTATTTGTTATCAATTTTGTACCTTTAAGAACCCAATTTTCAGCACCCATTTTTACTTGGGAGCGAGATTGCTGGCTAGACTGTTCTCTCCCCCTTTGGACCCTCCTTTTTTTTCCACCAGGTCACCTGTGTCTCCTCCATAACCCCTCTCTGCTCTACCCAACTGTGTGAATTTCTGTGTGTTCCAGAGGGTGGAGAACACTTAGGGAACTGATTATTGGCTGGATCTGTCTCTCTCCTTTTCATTCCCCCCTTTTATCCTCCTGGCCACCTCTGTCTCCTTCCTCCCTCTTCTCTTCTCTGTATAACTCCATAAACATCTCTGAGTGGTCCAGTTGTGGAGTGCATATAAGGAAGTGATTACTCGGGTAGCCTGCTCTCACCTCTGTTGATTCCACCTCATCTCATTCGGATCACCTCTAACTCCCTCCTCCCTCTTCTCTTCTCCATGTAACTCTGTGAACCTCTCTGGGTGGCCCTCACTGTGGAGAAACTTTTCATCTTTAACCTAGATGTTTTATCAATGGTGCTGTATAGAAGGAGAAGTTTTGAGGCTACTGTAAAAATAAGACTGAAAACCGGAAGCAGGAGGCTTAAGTCTAAACCCTGACTCGAGGGAACTCCTGACTCCAGGGAACATTAATTGACAGGAGCTCATCAAATGCCTCCATACCTACACTGAAACAAAGCACCACAAAAAAGCCAACAAGTTCCAGGGCAAGACATACCATGCAAATTCTCCAGCAACACAGGAACACAGCCCTGAGCTCCAATATACAGGCTGCCCAAAGTTACTACAAAACCATAGATGTCTCATAACTCATTACTGGACACTTCATTGCACTCCAGAGAGAAGAAATCCAGCTCCACCTACCAGACCACCGACATATGCTTCCCTAACCAAGAAACCTTGACAAGCCACCTGTACAAACCCACACACAGCAAGGAAACACCACAATAAAGAGAACTGCACAAACTGCCAGAATACAGAAAGGACACCTCAAACTCAGCAATATAAACAAGATGAAGAGACAGAGGAATACCCAGCAGGTAAAGGAATAGGATAAATGCCCATCAAGCCAAACAAAAGAGGAAGAGACAGGGAATCTACCTGATAAAGAATTCCGAATAATGATAGTTAAATTGATCCAAAATCTTGAAATCAAAATGGAATCACAGGTAAATAGCCTCGAGACAAGGATTGACAAGATGCAGAAAGGTTTAACAAGGATCTAGAAGAAATAAAAAAGAGTCAATATGTAATGAATAATGCAATAAATGAGATCAGAAACACTCTGGGGGCAACAAATAGTAGAAAAATGGAGGCAGAAGATAGGATTAGTGAATTAGAAGATAGAATGGTAGAAATAAATGAATCAGAGAGGAAAAAAGAAAAACGAATTAACAGAAATGAGAACAATCTCAGAGACCTCCAAGAAAATATTAAACACTACAACATTCATATCATAGGAGTCCCAGAAGAAGAAGACAAAAAGAAAGATCATGAGAAAATACTTGAGATAATAGTTGAAAACTTCCCTAAAATGGGGAAGAAAATAATCACCCAAGTACAAGAAACCCAGAGAGTCCCAAACAGGATAAACCCAAGGCAAAACACCCCAAGACACATATTAATCAAATTAACAAAGATCAAACGCAAAGAACAAATATTAACAGCAGCAAGTGAAAAACAACAAATATCATACAAGGGAATTCCCATAAGGATAACAGCTGATCTTTCAATATAAACTCTTCAAGCCAGGAGGGAATGGCAAGACATACTTAAAGTGATGAAAGAAAATAACCTACAGCCCAGATTACTGTACCCAGCAAGGATCCCATTCAAATATGAAGGAGAAATCAAAAGCTTTACAGACAAGCAAAAGCTGAGAGAATTCAGTACCACCAAACCAGCTCTCCAACAAATACTAAAGGATATACTCTAGACAGGAAACACAAAAAGGGTGTATAAACTCGAACCCAAAACAATAAAGTAAATGACAATGAGATCATACTTATCAATAATTATGTTAAACGTAAATGGGTTGAATGCCCCAACCAAAAGACAAAGACTGGTTGAATGGATACAAAAACAAGACCCCTACACATGCTGTCTACAAGAGACCCATCTCAAAACAGGGGACACATACAGACTGAAAGTGAAGGGCTGGAAAAAGATTTTCCATGCAAATAGAGACCAAAAGAAAGCAGGAGTAGCAATACTCATATCAGATAAAATAGACTTTAAAACAAAGGCTGTGAAAAGAGACAAAGAAGGTCACTACATAATGATAAAAGGATCAATCCAAGAAGAAGATATAACAATTATAAACGTATATGCACCCAACATAGAAGCACCACAATATGTAACACAAATGCTAACAAGTGTGAAAGGGGAAATTAGCAAGAACAGAATAACAGTGGGAGACTTTAATACCCGACTCACACCTATGGATACATCAACTAAACAGAAAATTAACAAGGAAACACAAACTTTAAACGATACAATAGACCAGTTAGACCTAACTGATATCTATAGGACATTTCACCCCAAAACAATAAATTGCACCTTTTTCTCAAGTGCACACGGAACCTTCTCCAGGATAGATCACATCCTGGGCCATAAATCTAGCCTTGGTAAATTCAAAAAAATTGAAATCATTCCAAGCATCTTTTCTGACCACAATGCAGTAAGATTAGATCTCAATTGGAGGAGAAAAACTATTAAAAATTCCAACATACGGAGGATGAACAACACGCTGCTGAATAACCAACAAATCACAGAAGAAATCAAACAAGAAATCAAAATTTGCAGAGAAACAAATGAAAATGAAAACACAACCACCCAAAACCTGTGGGACACTGAAAAAGCAGTCCTAAGGGGAAAGTTCATAACAATACAGGGATACCTCAAGAAACAATAAAAAAGTCAAATAAATTGACCTAATTCTACACCTAAAGCAACTAGAACAGGAAGAAATGAAGAACCCCACGGTTAGTAGAAGGAAAGAAATCTTAAAAATTAGGGCAGAAAAAAATGCAAAAGAAATAAAAGAGGCCATAGCAAAAATCAATAAAGCCAAAAGCTGGTTCTTTGAAAGGATAAATAAAATTGACAAACCATTAGCCAGATTCATCAAGAAACAAAGGGAGAAAAATCAAATCAATAAAATTAGAAATGAAAATGGAGAGATCACAACAGACAACATAGAAATACAAAGGATCATAAGAGACTACTATCAGCAATTATATGCCAATAAAATGGACAAATTGGAAGAAATGGACAAATTCTTAGAAAAGTACAACTTTCCAAAACTGGACCAGGAAGAAATAGAAAATCTTAACAGACCCATCACAATCACAAAAATTGAAACTGCAATCAGAAACCTTCCAACAAACAAAAGCCCAAGACCAGATGGCTTCACAGTTGAATTCTATCAAAAATTTAGAGAAGAGCTAATACCTATCCTACTCAAACTCTTCCAGAAAATTGCAGAGGAAGGTAAACTTCCAAACTCATTCTATGAGGCCACCATCACCCTAATAGCAAAACCTGACAAAGATCCCACAAAAAAAGAAAACTACAGGCCAATATCACTGATGAACATAGATGCAAAAATCCTTAACAAAATTCTAGCAACCAGAATCCAACAACACATTAAAAAAATCATACACCATGACCAAATGGGCTTTATCCCAGGTATGCAAGGATTCTTCAATATCCACAAATCAATCAATGTAATACACCACATTAACAAATTGAAAAATAAAACCATATGCTTATCTCAATAGATGCAGAGAAAGCCTTTGACAAAATTCAACATCCATTTATGATAAAAAAAAAAAAAAAACTCTCCAGAAAACAGGAATAGAAGGAACATACCTCAACATAATAAAAGCTATATATGACAAAACCACAGCAAGCATTATCCTCAAAGGTGAAAAATTGAAAGCATGTCCCCTAAAGTCAGAAACAAGACAAGGGTGCCCACTTTCACCATTACTATTCAACATAGTTTTGGCAGTTTTGGCCACAGGAATCAGAGTAGAA
Source organism: Bubalus kerabau (assembly GCF_029407905.1). Classification (NCBI taxonomy): domain Eukaryota; kingdom Metazoa; phylum Chordata; class Mammalia; order Artiodactyla; family Bovidae; genus Bubalus; species Bubalus kerabau. The sequence goes on along the minus strand of NC_073635.1, from coordinate 969,365 downwards.
AAAGAAATAAAAGGAATCCAAATTGGAAAAGAAGAAGTAAAACTTTCACTGTTTGCAAATGACATGATCCTCTACATAGAAAACCCTAAAGACTCTACCAGAAAATTACTAGAACTAATCAATGAATATAGTAAAGTTGAAGGATATAAAATCAACACACAGAAATTCCTTGCATTCCTATACACTAATAATGAGAAAATAGAAAGAGAAATTAAAGAAACAATTCCATTCACCTTTGCAACAAAAAGAATAAAATGCTTAGGAGTCAGAACAGATCAGATCAGTTGCTCAGTCATGTCCAACTCTTTGCGACCCCATGAATCACAGCACGCCAGGCCTCCCAGTGCATCACCAACTCCCGGAGTTCACTCAGACTCACATCCATCGAGTCAGTGATCCCATCCAGCCATCTCATTCTCTGTCGTTCACTTCTCCTCTTGCCCCCAATCCCTCTCAGCATCAGAGTCTTTTGCAATAAGTCAACTCTTCGCATGAGGCAGCCAAAGTTTTGGAGATCAGCTTTAGTATCATTCCTTCCAAAGAAATCCCTGGACTGATCTCATTTAGAATGGACTAGTTGGATCTCCTTGCAGTCCAAGGGACTCTCAAGAGTCTTCTCCAACACCACAGTTCAAAAGCATCAATTTTTCGGCACTCAGCCTTCTTCACAGTCCAACTCTCACATCCATACATGACCACAGGAAAAAACATAGCCTTGACTAGACGGATCTTTGTTGGCAAAGTAATGTCTCTGCTTTTGAATATGCTATCTAGTTTGGTCATAACTTTCCTTCCAAGGAGTAAGTGTCTTTTAATTTCATGGCTGCAGTCACTATTTGCAGTGATTTTGGAGGCCAGAAAAATAAAGTTTGACACTGTTTCCCCATCTATTTCCCATGAAGCAATGGGACCGGATGCCATGATCTTTGTTTTCTGAATGTTGAGCTTTAAGCCAACTTTTTCACTCTCCACTTTCACTTTCATCAAGAGGCTTTTGAGTTCCTCTTCACTTTCTGCCATAAGAGTGGTGTCACCTGCATATCTGAGGTTATTGATATTTCTCCCGGCAATCTTGATTCCAGCTTGTGTTTCTTCCAGTCCAGCATTGCTCATGATGTACTCTGCATAGAAGTTAAATAAGCAGGGTGACAATATACAGACTTGCTGTACTCCTTTTCCTATTTGGAACCAGTCTGTTGTTCCATGTCCAGTCCTAACTGTTGCTTCCTGACCTGCATACAGATTTCTCAAGAGGCAGGTTAGGTGGTCTGGTATTCCCATCTCTTTCAGAATTTTCCACATGCTTAGGAATATATCTACCTAAAGAAACTAAAAACAAAAAAAAAAAAAAAAAAAAAAAAGAAACTAAAAACCTATATATAGAAAACTATAAAACACTGGTGAAAGAAATCAAAGAGGTCACTAATAGATGGAGAAATATACCATGTTCATGGATTGGAAGAATCAATATAGTGAAAATGAGTATACTATCCAGAGCAATCTATAGGTTCAATGCAATCCCTATCAGGCTACCAACGGTATTCTTCACAGAGCTAGAACAAATAATTTCACAATTTGTATGGAAATACAAAAAAACCTCGAATAGCCAAAGCAATCTTGAGAAAGAAGAATGGACCTGGAGGAATCAACCTACCTGACTTCAGGCTCTACTACAAAGCCACAGTCAGCAAGACAGCATGGTACTGGCACAAAGGCAGAAATATAGATCAATGGAACAAAATAGAAAGTCCAGAGATAAATCCACACACCTATGGACACCTTATTTTTGACAAATGAGGCAAGAATATACAATGGATTAAAGACAATCTCTTTAACAAGTGGTGCTGGGAAAACTGGTCGACCACTTATAAAAGAATGAAACTAGAACACTTTCTAATGCCATACACAAAAAATAAACTCAAAATGGATTAAAGATCTAAACATAAGACCAGAAACTATAAAATTCCTAGAGGAGAACACAGGCAAAATACTCTCCGACATACATCACAGCAGGATCCTCTATGACCCAACTCCCAAAATATTGGAAATAAAAGCAAAAATAAACAAATGGGACCTAATTAAACTTAAAAGCGTCTGCACAACAAAGGAAACTATAAGCACAGTGAAAATACAGCCTTCAGAATGGAGAAAATAATAGCAAATGAAGCAACTGACAAACAACTAATCTCAAAAATATACAAGCAACTCCTACAGCTCAAATCCAGAAAAATAAATGACCCAATCAAAAAAAAAAAAAAAGGGCCAAAGTACTAAATAGACATTTCTCCAAAGAAGACATACAGATGGCTAACAAACACGTGAAAAGATGCTCAACATCACTCATTATCAGAGAAATGCAAATCAAAACCATTATGAGGTATCATTTCATGCAGTCAGAATGCCTGCGATCCAAAAGTCTACAAGCAATAAGTGCTGGAGAGGGTGTGGAGAAAGGGAACCCTCTTACACTGTTGGTGGGAATGCAAACTAGTACAGCCACTATGGAGAACAGTGTGGAGAATCCTTAAAAAACTGGAAATAGAACTACCTTATGACCCAGCAATCCCACTGCTGGGCATACACACTGAGGAAACCAGAATTGAAAGAGACACATGTACCCCAATATTCATCGCAGAACTCTTTATAATAGCCAGGACATGGAAGCAACCTAGATGTCCATCAGCAGATGAATGGATAAGAAAGCTGTGGTACATTACACAATGGAGTATTAATCAGCCATTAAAATGAATACATTTGAAGCAGTTCTAATGAGGTGGATGAAACTGGAACCTATTATACAGAGTGAAGTAAGCCAGAAAGAAAAACAACAATACAGTATACTAATGCATATATATGGAATTTAGAAAGATGGCAATAATAACCCTGTATATGAGACAGCAAAAGAGACACTGATGCATAGAACAGTCTTTTGGACTCTGTGGGAGAGGGAGAGGGTGGGATGATTTGGGAGAATGGCATTGAAACATGTATAATATCATATATGAAATGAGTCACCAGTCCAGGTTCGATTCATGATACTGGATGCTTGGGGCTGGTGCACTGGGAAGACCCAGAGGGATGGTACGGGGAGGGAGGAGGGATGAGGGTTCAGGATGTGGAACGCGTGTATACCTGTGGTGGATTCATGTTGATATATGGCAAAACCAATACAATATTGTAAAGTTAAAAATAAATAAATAAATAAAGCCTCACTTGGAGAACGTTGAGCATTACTTTACTAGAATGTGAAATGAGTGCAATTGTGTGGTAGTTTGAACAATCTTTGGCATTGACTTTCTTTGAGATTGGAATGAAAACTGACCTTTCCCAGTCCTGTGGCCACTGCTTAGTTTTCCAAATTTGCTGGCATATTGAGTGGAGTGTTTTCACAGTATCATCTTTTAGGATTTGAAATATCTCAGCTGGAATTCCATCATCTCCACTAGCTTTGTTTGTAGTGATGATTCCTAAGGCCCATTTGACTTCACACACCTAGACGTCTGGGTTTAGGTGAGTGATCACACCATTGTGATTATCTCACTCTAAGATCTTTTTTGTATAGTTCTTCTGTGTATTCTTGCCACCTCTTCTTGATATCTTCTGCTGCTGTTAGGTCCCTATCATTTCTGTGCTTTTACTATGTTCATTTTGCATGAAATATTCCCTTGGTATCTCTGATTATCTTGAAGAGATCTCTAGTCTTTCCCATTGTTTTCCTCTATTTGTTTGCATTATTCACTTAGAAAAGCTTTCTTATCTCTCCTTGCTATTCTTTGGCACTCTACGTCCAGATGGGTATATCTTTTGTTTTCTCATTTGTCTTTCTCTTCTTGTTTTCTCAGCTATTTGTAAGGTCTCCTCAGACAACCATTTTGTCTTTTGCATTTCTTTTTCTTAGGGGTGATTTTGATCTCTGTCTCCTCTACAGTGTTAAGAACCTCTGTCCATAATTCTTCAGGCAATCTGTCTATCAGATCTAATCCCTTGAATCTATTTATTACTTTCAGTGTATAATCATAAGGGGTTTGATTTAGGTCATACCTAGATGGCCTAGTGATTTTCCCTACTTTCTTGAATTTAAGTCTGAATTTTGCAGTAATGTGTTCATGATCTGAGCCACAGTCAGTTCCTGGTCTTGTTTTTGCGGACTGTATAGAGCATGTCAATCTTTGGCTGAAAAAAATATATATATAATCAATCTGATTTTGGTATTAACCAGCTGATGTTGTCCATGTGTGGAGTCATCTCTGTGTTCTTGAAAGAGGGCATTTGCTATGACCAGTGCATTCTCTTCATAAAACTCTGTTAGTCCTTGCCCTGTTTCATTTTGTACTCCAAGGCCAAACTTTCCTGTTACTTCAGGTATCTCTTTACCTCCTATTTTTGCATTCAAGTCCCCTATGATGAAAAGGACATCCTTTTTGATGTTAGTTCTAGAAGGTCTTGTAAGTCTTCATAGCTTCTTCAGCATTAGTGGTCAGGACATAGACTTGATTTACTGTGATATTGAGTAGTTTGCCTTGAAAACGAACTGAGATCATTCTATCATTTTTGAGATTGCACCCAAGTACTGCATTTAAGACCCTTTTGTTGACTCTGATGAGCAAGGCCATGCTCAGTAAATCTTTAATCCAATTTTCTGCTGATGGATAGGCCTGTGTTCCTCCCAAACTATGCTAGAGGTACTGGCAGTAAGGGCCAGTAATGGCAACCTCCTTCCAAAGGACTTATGCCAGCCTGCCATGGGTCCCAGGACTGTGGTAGTCAGTGCCCCAACCCCGTGACAGGCCACTGTTGACCTATGCCTCTGCTGAAGACTCCCTGACACTCACTGGCAAGTCTACTTCAGTCTCTTGTGGGGTCGCTGCTCTTTTCTCCTTGGTCCTGGTGCACACAAGTTTTTGTGTGCCCTCCAAGAGTCTGTTTCCCCAATCCCATGGAAATTCTCTCATCAAATCTCAAGGGCCTTCAAAATCAAATTCCCTGGGGGTTCTCAGTCCTTTTGCCAGATCCTCAGGTTGGAAAATCTCTGTGGGCCCTAGAACTTTTGCAACAGTGGGAGAATTTTTTCGTATACTTGTTCTCCAGTTTGTGGATCATCTGCTTGGTGGCTCTGTAGTGGAGCTAATGGCGACCTTCTCCAAGCGGACTCATGCCACAAACCTCACCTCCCAGGTCTTCTGCAGCCAGAGCTTCTGTCCCTGTGGCGGGTCACTGCTGACCTGTGCCTCTGCAGGAGTCACTCAAACATTAAAAATAGGTCTGGCTCAGCCTCTTGTAGGGAGATCATTGATCCTTTCCCTTGGTCCTGGGCATGCATAAGATTTCGTTTGTGTCCTCCAAGTGTCTCTGGCAGGTCTGATATTTTATTTTAAATGTGATTGTGCCCTTCCTACCATCTTGTTGGGGCTTCTCCTTTGCCTTTGTGTTTGGGGTATCTTTTTTGGTAGGATCCAACATTCTCCTTTCAATGGTTGTTCAACAGCTAGGTGTGATTTTGGTGTTCTTGCAGGAGAAGATGGGTGCACATCCTTCTCCTCTGCCATCTTACCTAGGTAACTTCTGAATGCATGTTTGTTGGGGTTGCACTTATGAACAAAACTTCTGAAGATCACATTCTCTCCCTGTTGGACCCCATTCCACAAGGCTTTCTTTCATCTAGGGGAATTTCCTGGTACTGCTGATTTGCAATAGTCACTTTTTTATATTCTCTGGTTAAATCTATGGTTAAACATTCTCTGCTTAAATCGTCTATTATTATGAAGAGAGAGTTAGTGAAATAATATTGAGTGTCTAGTCTTCTAACTTGGCTTTCCAGGGTGGCACTAGTGGTAAAGAACTTGCCTGTCAATGCAGGAGACATAAAAGATGTGTGTTCGATCCTTGGGTCAGGAAGATCCCCTGGAGGAGGAAATGGCAACCCACTCCAGTATTCTTGCCAGAGAATCCCCATGAATGGAGGAACCTGGTGGGCTAGACTATAGGGTCCCACAGAATTGGAAAAAGCTGAAGTTTTTTCCACAGAATTGGACAAAACTTAGCACTCATGCAGTCTTCTAACTAGACCTGAAAGTATTCCTCTACCTGCCACCCAAGCAGGGGTCTGACAAAGACTTCCGTTATGTTCACACTGTGATTTTAAGGCTTTAGTTATTTTGATTTTTGGTTTGTCATTTGTTTCTGATTTGCAATAGAGATAGGATACTTATCATCTATTCAGGAAAATGTAGAAAAAACAGGAATACTAAGAAAATTTTTATGATGCCAATTTTTAGCCTACTAACTAGTTTTTCTTAGAATAATTGCAACTAAATTGCCAGAAATCTACCTGTTTCTATTCTAGTCCCTTGATTCTTTAACAGTACTAAAAGTTTTGAGGTGAGTCATGGACAGATCTATATAGTTCTATACATTTCTACAGTCAGCAAAAACAAGACCTGGGACTGACAATGGCTCAGATCATGAACTCATTGCAAAATTTAGGCTACGAAATTTAGGCTAAGAAAGTAAGGGAAACCACTAGGCCATTCAGCTATGACCTAAATCAAATCCCTTATGATTATGCAGTGGATGTGATTAATAGATTTAAGGAATTAGATCTTATAAATAGAGTGACTGAAGAAATATGGACAATGTGGACAGAGATTCATAACATTTTACAGGAAGCAGTGACCAAAACCATCCCAAAGAAAAAGAAATGCAAGAAGGTAAAGGAAGCTTTACAATAGCTAAGGAAAGAAAAGAAGTAAAAGACAAGGGAGAAAAGGAAAGATATACCCAACTGAATGCATAGCTATAGAGAAGAGCAAGCAGAGATAAGAGGCCTTCTGTAATGAAAAATGCAAAGAAGTAGAGGAAAACTGTGACGGCTGTGTGGCGGCAGCTGCGACCAGTGCACTAAGTGGGGCGGCGGCTGCAACCGGCACACTAAGCATGCCAAGAGGCACTACCCCACGCTCCCATGCCCGAGGCCAGAGGCGGCAGCCGGGAGGACCAACTCCACATCCAAGGAGCCGTGGCTGCACGGATTCAGGAGGGCCTAGAGTCGCTATCCCATGTTGAAGGTCAGGAAGGGTGGTGGTGAGGAGATATACCTCGTTCAAGGTAAGGAGCAGTGGCTGTGCTTTGCTGGAGCAGCCGTGAAGAGATACCCCATGCCCAAGGTAAGAGAAGCCCAAGTAAGATGGTAGGAGTTGCAAAAGGGCATCAGAGGGCAGACACACTGAAACCATACACACAGAAAACTAGTCAATCTAATCACACTAGGACCACAGTCTTGTCTAACTCAATGAAACTAAGCCATGCCAGTGGGGCAACCCAAGACGGGCGGGTCGTGGTGGAGAGATCTGACAGAATGTGGTCCACTGCAGAAGGGAATAGCAAACCACTTCAGTATTCTTACTTTGAGAACCTCAGGAACAGTATAAAAAGGCAAAATGATAGCATACTGAAAGAGAAACTCCCCAGGTCAGTAGGTGCCCAATATGCTACTGGAGGTCAGTGGAGAAATAACTCCAGAAAGAATGAAGGGATGGAGCCAAAGCAAAAAGAATACCCAGCTGTGGTTGTGACTGGTGATAGAAGGAAGGTCCGATGCTGTAAAGAGCAATATTACATAGGAACCTGGAATGTCAGGTCCATGAATCAAGGCAAATTGGAAGTGGTCAAACAAGAGATGTCAAGAGTGAATGTCGACATTCTAGGAATCAGCAAACTGAAATGGATTGGAATGAGTGAATTTAACTCAGATGACCATTATATCTACTACTGTGGGCAGGAATCCCTCAGAAGAAATGGAGTGGCCATCATGGTCAACAAAAGAGTCTGAAATGCAGTACTTGGATGCAATCTCAAAAACGACAGGATGATCTCAGTTCATTTCCAAGGCAAACCATTCAATATCACAGTAATCCAAGTCTATGCCCCAACCAGTAATGCTGAAGAAGCTGAAGTTGAACGGTTCTATGAAGACCTACAAGACTTTTTAGAACTAACACCCAAAAAAGATGTCCTTTTCATGATAAGGGACTGGAATGCAAAAGTAGGAAGTGAAGAAACACCTGGAGTAACAGGCAAATTTGGCCTTGGAATACGGAATGAAGCAGGGCCAAGACTAATAGAGTTTTGCCAAGAAAATGCGCTGGTCATAGCAAACACCCTCTTCCAACTACACAAGAGAAGACTCTACACATGGACATCACCAGATGGCCAAGACCGAAATCAGATTGATTATATTTTTGCAGCCAAAGATGGAGAAGCTCTGTACAGTCAGCAAAAATAAGACAGGGAGCTGACTGTGGCTCAGATCATGAATTCCTTATTGCCAAATTCAGACTGAAATTGAAGAAAGTCGGGAAAACCACTAGATCATTCAGGTATGACCTACAGCAAATCCCTTATGATTATACAGTGGAAGTGAGACATAGATTCAAGGGCCTAGATCTGATAGATAGAGTGCCTGATGAATTATGGAAGGAGGTTCGTGACATTGTACAGGAGACAAGGATCAAGACCATTGCCATGGAAGAGAAATGCAAAAAAACAAAATGGCTGTCTGCAGAGGCCTTACAAATAGCTGTGAAAAGAAGAGAAGTGAAAAGCAAAGGAGAAAAGGAAAGATATAAGCATCTGAATGCAGAGTCCAAAGAATAGCAAGAAGAGATAAGAAAGCCTTCCTCAGCAATCAATGCAAAGAAATAGAGGAAAACAACAGAATGGTAAAGACTAGAGCCCTCTTCAAGAAAATGAGAGATACCAAGGGAATATTTCATGCAAAGATGGGCTCGGTAAAGGACAGAAATGGTATGGACCTAACAGAAGCAGAAGATATTAAGAAGAGATGGCAAGAATACATAGAAGAACTGTACAAAAAAGATCTTCACGACCCAAATATTCACGATGGTCTGATCACTCAGTTAGAGCCAGACATCCTGGAATGTGAAGTCAAGTGGGCCTTAGAAAGAATCACTACGAACAAAGCTAGTGGAGGTGATGGAATTCCAGTTGAGCTATTTCAAATCCTGAAAGATGATGTTGTGAAAGTGCTGCACGCAATAAGCCAGCAACTTTGGAAAACTCAGCAGTGGCCACGGGACTGGAAAAGGTCAGTTTTCACTCCAATCCCAAAGAAAGGCAATGCCAAAGAATGTTCAAACTACCACATAATTGCACTCATCTCACATGCTAGTAAAGTAATGCTCAAAATTCTCCAAGCCAGGCTTCAGCAATATGTGAACCATGAACTTCCAGATGTTTAAGCTGGTTTTAGAAAAGGCAGAGGAACTAGAGATCAAATTGCCAACATCCGCTGGATCATGGAAAAAGCAAGAGAGTTCCAGAAAACCATCTATTTCTGCTTTATTGACTATGCCAAAGCTTTTGACTGTGTGGATCACAATAAACTGTGGGAAATTCTGAAAGATATGGGAATACCAGACCACCTGACCTGCCTCATGAGAAATTTGCATGCACGTCAGGAAGCAACAGTTAGAACTGGACATGGAACAACAGACTGGTTCCAAATAGGAAATGGAGTACGTCAAGGCTGTATACTGTCACCCTGCTTATTTAACTTATATGCAGAGTACATCATGAGAAACGCTGGACTGGAAGAAACACAAGCTGGAATCAAGATTGCCGGGAGAAATATCAATAAACTCAGATATGCAGTTGAAAGTGAAGAGAAACTAAAAGCCTCTTGATGAAAGTGAAAGTGGAGAGTGAAAAAGTTGGCTTAAAGCTCAACATTCAGAAAATGAAGATCATGGCATCTGGTCCCATCACTTCATGGGAAATAGATGGGGAAACAGTGGAAACAGTCTCAGACTTTATTTTTTGGGGTCCAAAATCACTGCAGATGGTGACTACAGCCATGAAATTAAAAGATGCTTACTCCTTGAAAGGAAAGTTATGACCAACCTAGATAGCATATTCAAAAGCAGAGACATTACTTTGCCAACCAAGATCCATCTAGTCCAGGCTATGGTTTTTCCTGTGGTCATGTATGGATGTGAGAATTGGACTGTGAAGAAGGCTGAGCACCAAAGAATTGATGCTTTTGAACTGTGGTGTTGGAGAAGACTCTTGAGAGTCCCTTGGACTGCAAGGAGATCCAACCAGTGCATTCTGAAGGAAATCAGCCCTGGAATTCCTTTGGAGGGAATGATGTTGAAGCTGAAACTCCAGTACTTTGGCCACCTCATGCGAAAATTTGACTCATTGGAAAAGACTCTGATGCTGCGAGGGACTGGGGGGCAGGAGGAGAAGGGGACGACAGAGGATGAGATGGCTGAATGGGATCACTGACTCAGTGGATGGGAGTCTGCCTGATCTCCAGGATTTGGTGATGGATAGGGAGGCCTGGCGTGCTGCTATTCATGGGGTCACACAGAATTGGTCTGACACGACTGTGCGACTGAACTGAACTGAGAGGAAAACAATAGAATGGGGAATAATAGAGATCTCCACTAGAAAACTGGAGATATCAAGGGAACATTACATGCAAGGATGGGCATGATAAAGGAAAGAAGCATTAAGGACCTAACAGAAGGATAAGAGATTAATACGAGGTGGCAAGAATACATGTAAAAACTGTAAGAACAAGATCTTAATGATCCGGATAACAATGATGGTGTGGTCACTCACCTAGAACCGTACATCTTAGAGTATAAAGTCAAGTGGGCCTTAGGAAACATTACTAGGTACAAAGTTAGGAAAAGTGATGTTATTCCAGCTGAGCTATTTAAAACCCTAAAACATGATCCGTTAAAATGATACAATCAATATGTCAGCAAATTTGGAAAACTCAGCAGTGTCCACAGGACTGGACAAAGTTTTCAGTCCAATCACAAAGAAAGGCAGTTTCAAAGAACGCCCAAACAATAATGCAATTGCACTCATTTTGCATTCTAGTAAGCTCATGCTCAGAATCCTTCAAGCTATGCTTGTGAACTGAGGACTTCCAGATGTACAACTGGGTTTAGAAAAGGCAAGAAAACCAGAGATCAAATTACCAAGAAATGTTGGATCATAGAGTAGGAAAGGGAATTTCAGAAAAAAAAAAAAAAAAAATTTAATTTTGCTTCACTGAATACACTAAAGCCTTTAACTGTGTGGATCACAACAAACTGTGGAAAACATTTTTAAGATTTGGGAATACGAGACCATCTTATATGTCTCCTGAGGAACCTTTATGTGAATTAAGAACAGTTAGAATCTTACATGGAACAACTGACTGGTTCAACATTGAGAAAGGAGTATGACAAGGCTGTATGTTGTCATCCAGTTTCTTTAATTTATAGGTAGAGCACATCATACAAAATGCTGGGGTGGATGAATCACAAGATAAAATTAAGATTGCTGGAATAATTATCAGCAACCTCAGATATGCAGATGAAACCATTTTAATGGCAGAAGGTGAAGAAGAACTAAAGAGCCTCTTGATGAGGGTAAAAGAGGGGAGTGAAAAAGCTGGCTTAAAACTCAGCATTAAAAAAAAAAAAAAAAACAAAACTAAGGTAATGGCATCCAGTCCCATCACTTAATGGTAAACATAAGGGGGAAAAGTAGAAGCACTGAGAGATTTTATTTTCTTGGGTTCCAAATTCACTGAAGACCATGGCTGCAGCCATGAAATTAAAAGGAGCTTGCTCTTTTGAAGTAACGCTCTGACAAAGTTATATAGCATATTAAAAAGCAGAGACATCATTTTGCTACCAAAGTCCATTATGTTCAAACCTATGGTTTTTCCACTAGTCATGTATGGATATGAGATTGGCCCAGAAAGAAATCTGAGGGCCAAAGAATTGATGCTTTTTAATTCTGTCGCTGGAGAAGAGTCTTTAGAATCTCTAGGACAGCAAGGAGATGAAATCAGTCAATCCTAAAGGAAATTAATACTGAATAATAATCAGAAGTACTTACGCTGATGCTCCAATCCTTTGGCCACCAAATACAAAAGCTGGCTCGTTGGAGTAGACTATGAAGCTAGGAAAGATTGAAGTCAAAAGGAGAAAAGGACAGCAGAGATTGAGATGGTTATATAGCATCAGCACTCAATGGGCATGAATTAAGCATTACTTTACTAGCGTGTGAAACGAGTGCAATTGCACAGTAGTTTGAGCATTCTTTGGCATTACCTTTCTTTGGGATTGGAATGAAAACTGACCTTTTTCCAGCCCTGTGGCCACTGCTGAGTTTTCCAAATTTGCTGGCATATTGAGTGCAGCACTTTCACAGCATCATCTTTCAGGATTGAAATAGCTCAACTGGAATTCCATCACCTCCACTAGCTTTGTTAGTAGTGATTCTTTCTAAGGCCCACTTGACTTCACATTCCAGGATGTCTGGCTCGAGGTCAGTGATCACACCATCATGATTATCTGGGTCGTGAAGATCTTTTTTGTACAGTTCTTCTGTGTATTCTTGCCATCTCTTCTTAATATCTTCTGCTTCTGTTAGGTCCCTACCATTTCTGTCCTTTATCGAGCTCATCTTTGCATGAAATGTTCCATTGGTATCTCTAATTTTCTTGAAGGGATCTCTAGTCTTTCCCATTCTATTGTTTTCCTCTATTTCTTTGCATTGATCACTGAGGAAGGCTTTCTCATGACTCCTTGATATTCTTTGGAACACTGCATTCAAATGGGTATATCTTTCCTTTTCTCCTTTGCTTTTTGCTTCTCTTCTTTTCACAGCTATCTGTAATGCCTCCTCAGACAGACATTTTGCTTTTTTGTATTTCTTTTTCTTGGGGATGGTCTTGATTCCTGTCTACTGTACAATGTCACGAACCTCCATCCATAGTTCATCTGGAACCCTGTCTATGAGATCTAGTCCCTTAAATCTATTTCTCACTTCCACTGAATAGTCATAATGGATTTGATTTAGGTCATATCTGAATGGTCTAGTGGTTTTCCCTACTTTCTTCAATTTCGGTCTGAATTTGGCAATAAGGAGTTCATGATCTGAGCCACAGTCAGCTCCTTGTCTTGTTTTAGCTGACTTTATAGAGCCTCTCCATCTTTGGCTGCAAAGAATATACTCATTCTGATTTTTGTGTCTACCATCTGGTGATGTCCATGTGTAGAGTCTTCTCTTGTGTTGTTGCAAGAGGGTGTTTGCTATGACCAGTGCATTCCCTTGGCAGAACTCTATTAGCCTTTACCCTGCTTAATTCTGTACTCCAAGGCCAAATTTGCCTGTTACTCCAGGTGTTTCTTGACTTCCTGCTTTTGCATTCCAGTCCGCTATAATAAAAAGGACACTTTTTTGGGTATTAGTTGTAGAAGGTCTTGTAGGTCTTCATATAACTGTTCAACTTCAGCTTCTTCAGCATTACTGGTCGGGGCATAGACTTGAATTACCATGCTATTGAATTGTTTCCCTTGGAAATGAACAGAGATCATTCTGTCATTTTCGATTAGGCTAGCACTAATTCCATTTTAATGCTTCCTATAAAGATTCCATATTAAATTAGTAGAATTTTTAGGGTATATTACAACTTTCATATTATTTACTTAGAATTTATACTAGACTGGATGATAAATAGTTGAAATTGTTGAGTGCAAGAGATGGGAATACCAGATCATCTTACCTTCCTCCTGAGAAATCTGTATGGAGGTCAAGAATCAACAGTTAGAACCAGACACGGAACAAGAGACTGGTTCTAAATTGGGAAAGGAGTATGTCAAGGCTGTATATTGCCACCCTGCTATAAAACTTATATGCAGAATACATCATGCAAAATGCCAGGCTAGATGAAGCACAAGCTGGAATCAAGATTGCTCGGAGAAATATCAATAACCTCAGATATTCAGATATGCAGACGATACCATTCTTATGGCAAAAATTGAAGAAGAAGCCTCTTGAAGAAAGTGATAGACTTTATTTTCTTGGGCTTCAAAATCACAGCAGATGGTGACTGCAGCAATGAAACTAAAAGGTGCTTGCTCCTTGGAAACTATGATTAACCTAGACAGCACATTAAAAAGTAGAGACATGGCCAAAAAAGGTCCATCTAGTCAAAGCTATGGCTTTTCCAGTAAGTAGTCACATATGGATGTGAGAGTTGGGACATAAAGAAAACTGAGCACTGAAGAATGGATGCTTTTGAACTGTGGTGTTGGCGAAGACTCTTGAGAGTCCCTTGGGCTTCAAGGAGATCCAACTAGTCCATCCTAAAGGAAATCAATCCTGAATACTCACTGTAAGGACTGATGCTGAAGCTGAAACTTCAATACTTTGGCCACCTGGTGCAAATAACTGATTCGTTGGAAAAGACCCTGATGCTGGGAAATTTTGAAGGCAGGAGGAGAAGGGGAACACAGAGGATGAGATGGTAGGATGGTATCATTGATTCCATGGACACGAGTTTAAGCAAGCTCATGGAGTTCATGATGGACAGGGAAGCCTGGTGTGCTGCAGTCCATGGCACTGCAAAGAGTCAGACATGACTGAGTAACTGAACTGAACTATTTAGACTAGGTGGTACTAGTGATAAAGAATCAAAGTGCCAATCTCCTGCCAATGCAGGAAACTCAGGAGGTGCATATTTGATCCCTGTGTTGGGAAGATTCCTCTGGAGGAGGGAATGGCTACCCACTCTATTATTGTTGCCTGGAGAATCCAGTGGACTGAGGAGACTGCTTGGCTACCAGTCCATAAGGTCACAAAGAGTCGGACACGACTGAGGCAACTCAGCATGCATAAGAACATACCAACTGTGAAAGAGTGTGCCAGAATTGAGAGGAAGTAAATGGAAGCAACTCTACAATGACTGTCTAGATCTGTTCATGTCATTTACAGAGCAGCTATGACAGCAATCAAATTTTATGCAATCTTTCTCTTACACTATGCCAACGATTGCTGGTGGTGTTCCTTCCCCTAATAACTGTTACCATAGAGACTACCAACATCACTGATAGAACTAAGCCTCATTCTGAGTCTTCACAGGAACTCACTTGTGAAGGAGGAGAATTTGGCTGGTGATCATTATAAACTCTTTTAGGGAATATTAAGTATAATAGACTAAAATCTAGATTCTCATGTTCCAGTTATTTTTGAACTGGTTCTTTAATAGTTTTTTCTTCTTCCTTTTTTTTTTTTTTTCTTTAGGTTGATTGTTTTGTTTTTTTTTTTTCTACAAATACATATCTCCAAGCTCCAGGCAAGAATTTGTAGGTCTTGGTTTCTTGGTGTTTGGCTGAGGTTTGGTTTTACTTTTAAACAATTCATATATTGTTCTGGAGTATGCCAAATGTTCAGTTCAGTTCAGTTCAGTCACTCAGTCGTGTCCGATTCTTTGCGACCCCATGAACCACAGCACGCCAGGCCTCCCTGTCCATCACCAACTCCCGGAGTCCATCCAAACCCATGTCCATTGAGTCAGTGATGCCATACAACCATCTCATCCTCTGTCGTCACCTTCTCCTCCTGCCCTCAATCTTTCCCAGCATCAGTGTCTTTTCCAATGAGTCATCTCTTTGCATCAGGTGGGCAAAGTATTGGAGTTTCAGCTTCAACATCAGTCCTTCCAATGAACACCCAGTACTCATCTGGAGAATCCCCATGAACAGAGGAGCCTGGTGGGCTGCAGTCCATGAGGTCATAAAGAGTCAGACATGACAGCAACTAAGCACACAGGGGGTCCATGCAGTAGGGTAATTTTCTCCAGTGTTTGCAACAGGGAACATTTCTCCTCTCAATTCCAGCTTTTCATTAAAGGAAAAGCCAATTTGTTCATTTGATTGAGGAGCTGGGAATTGCTTGATTTGTGAACTGGTTCATTGGCTTTGGTTTTGTGTTCATTAATAACAGAATCTTTTTTTTTTTTTTTTTTTTTTGTAATGTAATTTGTGCTTTTTGTGTTTAGCTGCTTTTGTTGGGTATATATCTAAACAAAGCAAAACAAAAACACAAATTCCAAGGGATACATGAACCCCAAAGTGATTACACACACACACACACACACACACACACACACATTATTTTTGTGGCTGATCATATTTATAAGAATATTGATCAGCCATGGAAACAATTCCTTTTTTGACACTTGCAGCAACACAGGTGGTCTTGGAGGACATAAAGTGAAATAAATACATCAGAAAGAGAAAGACAAATACTGTATGATACAACTTGTATGTGATATCTAAAAATTACAACAGCTAGTGAATGAAACTGGAGAAGGCAATGGCACCCCACTCCAATACTCTTGCCTGGAAAACCCCATGGACGGAGGAGCCTGGTAGGCTGCAGTTCATGGGGTCATGAAGAGTCGGACATGACTGAGCGACTTCACTTTCACTTTTCACTTTCATGCATTGGAGAAGGAAATGGCAACCCACTCCAGTGTTCTTGCCTGGAGAATCCCAGGAACAGGGGAGCCTGGTGGGCTGCCGTCTCTGGGGTCACACAGAGTCAGACATTATTGAAGCGACTTAGCAGCAGCAGCAGTGAATGAAACAAAACAAAAAAAAAAAAAAAGAAGACTCACATATGCAGAGAACAAACTAGTGGTTACCAGTGGGGAAGGGGAGAAGCAACATGGGGGTAAAGAGAGAGAGACAGAGAGAGAGAGAAGGTTCTTATGGCATTATATGAAATCATGTGAGTGAAACTTTTAAAAATTGTGAAAAATTATAGAATTTAAAAAGAATCTTTCATTCAACAAATATTCATTGAGTGTCTACCAAGAAAAGCACTTAAAGCCCAAAGCAGCCGCAAACAGGTAAACTATTACCTGTGACACTAATATCTCTTCTTAGGTAAGCTATTTATTTGTTTTTAAATTTAACTATGTAAATAAACCAAAATTATATATATGTTTTATCATCTATCAAGTTGATAAAGTATTACCTGCACTAATTTACATTCCCATCAACAGTGTGGGAGGATTCCATTTTCTCCATACCCTCTCCAGCATTTATTATTTGTAGATTTTTTGATGATGGCCATTCTGATAAGTGTGAACTGATTTCTCACTGTGGCTTCAATTTTCATTTCTCTAATAATTAATGATATTGACATCTTCTCATGTGCTTTTTGGCCATCTGCATGTCTTCTTTTGAGAAATGTCTACTTAGATTTGTTTTTTGTTTTTTTTGAACTGCACGAGCTGTTTCTATATTTTTGAAAATAATCCCTTGTTGGTCACTTCATCTCCAAATGTTTTCTCCCATTCTCGGGGATATTTTTCATTTTATGTTTTTCTTTGCTGTGCAAAAGTTTTTTTTGGAGAACCATATGGAGCTTCCTTAAAAATGAAAAATAGTTACCATATGATCCACAAATTCCACTCGAGCACATAAATAAAACCGTAATTTGAAATGATACACACAGCCCAATGTTCATTACAGTGCTATTTAAAATATACAGAACATGAAAACAACCTGAATGTCCACCAGTGGATGAAGGGATAAAGAAGATGTGATACATATATGCAATGAAATATTACTTGGCCATTAAAAATGAAATAATGCCATTTGCAGGACCTAGATGAACCTAGAAATCATCATACTGGGAGAAGTAAGTTAAAGGCAGATATCATACGATATCACTTATATATGGAATCTAAAAAAACAACGGTACAAATAAACTTTACTTACAAAATGGAAATAGAGTCACAGATATAGAAAAAGAACTCATGGTTACCAAGGGGGAAAGAGAGGGAAGGATAAACTGAGAGATTGGGATTGACATATATGCACTACTATATATAAAATAGATAGCTAATATGAACCTACTGTACAGAATGGGGAGCTCAACACCCTATAATGACCTATATGGGAAAAGAATCTAAAAGAGTGTGTGTATATGTATATATGTATGTGTGTGTGTATATATATATATATATATATATACACAACTGATTCACTTTGGTATATAGCAGAATCTAACAGAACATTGTGAATCACTTATACTCCAATGAAAACTATTAAATATTAAATAAAACATCACCTGCCCCTTCTCCATTCAGAAGACTCAAAGAAGTAATAAAGTAAATAAAGATATAAAACCTTTAAGTTAAAGATTCAACTTCTCATTTCTTCAATGATTAGCATAAAGCCATGAAAATAGAATGAGACCAACATATTTTTGAAATTTAAATAAAAAATGGTAAAAGGGTGTGCTGGAGCATTTTGTGTTTTTATGTAAAGAATTTTCAGTGATTTATTTTTCTCAAAGTGTCAGATGTGACACCAGAATTCTGCCATCAGCACTTGACATTCAGCTAGCTAGTGGTGACAATTCAAGATTTCAACCACAAAGCCAATCTGAGTGGCATAAAAATGCTGACTTCACAGTATACTAAGAAAAATAAATATAATTATTCCTAGATTGCTTTGTTATATTATCTGAGTTTAGTAAAATAAAATCAAGGAAATGCTGCTTTTTAAGATACATTTTCTAAAAGAAAAATATCTATACCTTATTTTTACATAAAGGGAAAATAGAACTTTACTAAATAAAAAACTAATAGAGGTAAATGCTCAATTCATCTATCATGCTGGATAAAAAATTTACTTAAGCAATTTTTCATATCAAACAAAACTATAGAAAGATAATATTTACTTAGTGATTTCAACTTTTATGTTCAAAGATGCTAAAATAGAAATAAGAAAGATAGCTTTTACAATGAATTTAAACTGTTTTTATATTTAAAAAATTAACCTGGATTAGTTATTTATTTTATATGTTGTAACGTGTACATGTCAGTCCCAAACTTTTAATTTATCCCTTTCCCATTCCCTTACCCCTAAGTTTACTTTCTATATCTGTAATTATATAGGGCTTCCCTGGTAATTATATATTGTTTTGGAGAAAAGTTAATTTATATCCCTTTTGGCTGACTCCCTTCACTCAGTATAACAATATCTGTGCCCATCCAAGTCTCTGCAAATGGCATTATTCCATCCCTTTTTTTTTTTTTTTTTTTTTTTTTTTTAATTTTATTTTATTTTTAAACTTTACATAACTGTATTAGATTTGCCAAATATCAAAATGAATCCGCCACAGGTATACATGTGTTCCCCATCCTGAACCCTCCTCCCTCCTCCCTCCCCATTCCATCCCTCTGGGTCGTCCCAGTGCACCAGCCCCAAGCATCCAGTATCGTGCATCGAACCTGGACTGGCAACTCATTTCATACATGATATTTACATGTTTCAATGCCATTCTCCCAAATCTTCCCACCCTCTCCCTCTCCCACAGAGTCCATAAGACTGTTCTATACATCAGTGTCTCTTTTGCTGTCTCGTACACAGGGTTATTGTTACCATCTTTCTAAATTCCATATATATGCGTTAGTATACTGTATTGGTGTTTTTCTTTCTGGCTTACTTCACTCTGTATAATAGGCTCCAGTTTCATCCACCTCATTAGAACTGATTCAAATGTATTCTTTTTAATGGCTGAATAATACTCCATTGTGTATATGTACCACAACTTTCTTATCCATTCATCTGCTGATGGACATCTAGGTTGCTTCCATGTCCTGGCTATTATAAACAGTGCTGCGATGAACATTGGGGTACTCGTGTCTCTTTCCCTTCTGGTTTTCTCAGTGTGTATGCCCAGCAGTGGGATTGTTGGATCATAAGGCATGTCTATTTCCAGTTTTTTAAGGAATCTCCACACTGTTCTCCATAGTGGCTGCACTAGTTTGCATTCCCACCAACAGTGTAAGAGGGTTCCCTTTTCTCCACACCCTCTCCAGCATTTATTACTTGTAGACTTTTGGATTGCAGCCATTCTGACTGGCGTGAAATGGTACCTCATAGTGGTTTTGATTTGCATTTCTCTGATAATGAGTGATGTTGAGCATCTTTTCATGTGTTTGTTAGCCATCTTTATGTCTTCTTTGGAGAAATGTCTATTTAGTTCTTTGGCCCATTTTTTGATTGGGTCATTTATTTTTCTGGAGTTGAGCTGTAGGAGTTGCTTGTATATTCTCGAGATTAGTTGTTTGTCAGTTGCTTCATTTGCTATTATCTTCTCCCATTCTGAAGGCTGTCTTTTCACCTTGCTAATAGTTTCCTTTGATGTGCAGAAGCTTTTAAGGTTAATTAGGTCCCATTTGTTTATTTTTGCTTTTATTTCCAATATTCTGGGAGGTGGGTCATAGAGGATCCTGCTGTGATGTATGTCAGAGAGTGTTTTGCCTATGTTCTCCTCTAGGAGTTTTATAGTTTCTGGTCTTACGTTTAGATCTTTAATCCATTTTGAGTTTATTTTTGTGTATGGTGTTAGAAAGTGTTCTAGTTTCATTCTTTTACAAGTGGTTCCATCCCTTTTTATAGCTCAGTAATATACCCTTGTATATATGTACTACATCCTCTTTATCCATTCTTCTATTTATAGGCATTTAGATTTATTCCATGTTCTGGTTATTTGAAATATTGTTGCAATGAACATTGGGATATGTGTATGTTTTCAAATTACGGTTTTCTCTGGATATATGCACAGGAGTGGAATTGATGGATCATCAGATCAGATCAGATCAGTCGCTCAGTCATGTCTGACTCTTTGCAACCCCATGAATCGCAGCACGCCAGGCCTCCCTGTCCATCACCAACTCCCGGAGTTCACTCAGACTCATGACCATCGAGTCAGTGATGCTATCCAGCCATCTCATCCTCTGTCGTCCCCTTCTCCTCCTGCCCCCAATCTCTCCCAGCATCAGAGCCTTTTCCAATGAGTCCATTCTTCTCATGAGGTGGCCAAAGTACTGGAGTTTCAGCTTTAGCATCATTCCTTCCAAAGAAATTCCAGGGCTGATCTCCTTCAGAATGGACTGGTTGGATCTCCTTGCAGTCCAAGGGACTCTCAAGAGTCTTCTCCAACACCACAGTTCAAAAGCATCAATTCTTCGACACTCAGCCTTCTTCACAGTCCAACTCTCACATCCATACATGACCACAGGAAAAACCATAGCCTTGACTAGACGGACCTTTGTTGGCAAAGTAATGCCTCTACTTTTGAATATGCTATCTAGGTTGGTCATAACTTTCCTTCCAAGGAATAAGTGTCTTTTAATTTCATGGCTGCAGTCACCATCTGCAGTGATTTTTGAGCCCAGAAAAATAAAGTCTGACACTGTTTCCACTGTTTCCCCATCTATTTCCCATGAAGCGATGGGACCGGATGCCCTGATCTTCATTTTCTGAATGTTGAGCCTTAAGCCAACTTTTTCACTCTCCACTTTCACTTTCATCAAGAGGCTTTTTAGTTCCTCTTCACTTTCTGCCATAAGGGTGGTGTCATCTGCATATCTGAGGTTCTTGATATTTCTCCAGGCAATCTTGATTCCAGCTTGTGTTTCTTACAGTCCAGTGTTTCTCATGATGTACTCTGCATATAAGTTAAATAAACAGGGTGACACTATATAGCCTTGACATACTCCTTTTCCTATTTGGAACCAGTCTGTTGTTCCATGTCCAGTTCTAACTGTTGCTTCCTGACCTGCATACAAATTTCTCAAGAGGCAGATCAGGTGGTCTGGTATTCCCATTTCTTTCATAATTTTCCACAGTTTATTGTGATCCACACAGTCAAAGGCTTTGGCATAATCAATAAAGCAGAAATAGATGTTTTTTTCTGGACCTCTCTTGCTTTTTCCATGTATCCCAATTTTTAGTTTATTAAGGAACCACCATACTGGCTGTTTTCAATACTGGCTGTATCAATTTACATTCCCACCCACAGCGTAGGAGGGTGCCCTTTATTCCACATTCTCTTCAGAAATTGTTGTTTGCAGATTTTTTTAACGGTGGCTATCCTGAATGGTGTGAGGTGATATTTCATTGTAGTTTTGATTTACATATCTGTAATAATTGGTTTTTCCAGTGGTCATGTATGGATGTGAGTGTTGGACTGTGAAGAAAGCTGAGCACCGAAGAATTGATGCTTTTGAACTGTGGTGTTGGATAAGACTCTTGAGAGTCCCTTGGACTGCAAGGAGGTCCAACCAGTCCATCCTAAAGGAGATCAGTCTTGGGTGTTCATTGGACGGACTGATGTTGAATATGAAACTCCAATACTTTGCCACCTCATGTGAAGAGTTGACTCTTTGGGAAAGACCCTGATGCTGGGAGGGATAGGGGGCGGGAGGAGAAGGGGATGACAGAGGATTTGATGGCTGGATCACATCACCGACTCTTTGGACATGAGTTTGAGTAGGCTCCAGGAGTTGGTGATGGACAGGGAGGCCTGGTGTGTTGCCATTCATGGGGTCACAAAGTGTCGGACAAGACTGAACTGAACTGAACTGAGTAATTACTGATATTGAGCATCTTCTGTGTTTTTCTTGGCCATCTTCATGTCTTCTTTGGTGAAATGTCAGATTAAATATTCCACCAATTTTTTGGTAGTTCATATTATTTATCTATTTTGATATTGGACTGTATGAACTGTATATATAATTTGAAGATTTACCCCCAGCTGGATCCTTCATTTACAAATATTTTCTCTCATTCTGAACATTGTTTTTTCATCTTGTTTATGTTTTCCTTTGCTGTGCAAAAGCTTTTAGGTTTAATTAGGTCTCATTTGTTTATTTTTGTTTTTATTTTAATTATTCAAAGAGGTGGGTCAAAAAGATCCTGCTGCAATTTATATCACAAAGCATTCTGCCTATGTTTCCTCTAAGAGTTCTATAGAATCCGTTTGCGATTGTTGTTCAGTCACCCAGTCGTGTCTGACTCTTTGCAGGCTAAGGACTGAGCACTCCAGGCTTCCCTGTCCCTCACCATCTCCCAAAGTTTGCCCAAAGTCATGTCTATTGCATCAGTGATGCCTCTAGCTATCTCATCCTCGGACAACCTCTTCTTCTGCCCTCAATCTTTCCCAGTATCAGGGACTTTTCCAATGAGTCAGCTGTTTACATCAGATGACCAAAGTACTGGAGTTTCAGCTTCAGCATCAGTTCTTCCAATGCATGTTCAGGGTTGATTTCCTTTAAGCTTCACTGGTTGGATATCCTTGCTGTCCAAGGGACTCTCAGGAGTCTTCTCCAGCACCACAATTCAAAGGGACCAATTCTTTGGTGCTCCACCTTCTTTATGGTTCAGTTCTCACAATCATACATGACCACTGGGAAGACTGTAGCCTTGACTATATGGAATTTTGTCAGCAGAGTAATGCCTCTGCTTTTCAACAGTCTGTCTAGGTTTTTCATAGCTTTCCTGCCAAGAAGCAAATGTCTTTCTGATTTCATGTCTGCAATCATTATCTGCAGTGATTATAGAGCCTAAGAATAGGAAATCTGTCACTACTTCCACCTTTTACCCCTCTATTTCCATGAAATGATGGGGCTGGATACCATGATCTTAGTAGTTGTTGTTGTTGTTTTAAATATTTATCTTTAAGCTGGCTCTTTCACTGTCCTCCTTCACCTTCATCAAGAGGTTCTTTAGTTCCTCTTCACTTTCTGCCATTAGAGTTATATCATCCACATACCTGAGGTTGTCAATGTTTCTCCTGTCTATCTTAATTCCAGCTTGTAACTCATCCAGCCTGGCATTTCTCATGATGTGTTCAGTATATAGATGAAATAAACAGGGTGATAGTGGACAGCCCCGGAGTACTCCTTTCTCAATCTTGAACCAGTCATTTGCTCCATACAAGGTTCTAACTGTTGCTTCCTGACCAGCATACAGATTTTTATTGCGAGACAGGTAAATGCTCAGGTATCACCATCTCTTTAAGAGCTTTTCAGTTTATTACATTCCACACAGTCAAAGGCTTTGGCATAGTTGGTGAAACAGAGTTATACATTTTTCTGGAGTTTCCTAGCTTTCTCTATGATCCAGTGAACATTAGGATTTGATCTCTGGTTCCTCTTTTTTTTCTAAACCCAGCTTGGACATTTGGAAGTTCTTGGTTCACATAATGCTGAAGCTTAGAATGCAAGATTTTAAGTATAACTTACTAGCATGAGAAATGAGTGCAATTGTCTGATGTTTAGCATATCCTTTAGTGCTACCCTTCTTGGGAATTGGGATAAGGATTGACCTTTTCCAGTCCTGTGGCTACTGCTGGGTCTTCCAGATTTGCTGGAACATTGAATGCAACACCTGGATAGCATCATCCTTTAGGTTTTTTAATAAGTCTACTGGAATTACATCACATTCACTCATTTTATCAACATCAGTGTTCCTAAGGCCCACTTGACTTCATACTCAAGAATGTCTGGCACTGGGTGGCAGGCCACACCATCATAATAATCTGCTTCATTTAAATCTTTTCTGTACAGTTCTTCCATGTATTCTTTCCATCTTGCCTTGATCTCTTCAGAGACTACTAGGCTTTTGCTATTTATGTCCTTTATTGTGCCCATCTTTGGGCAAAATATTTCCTTGATATCTTTAATTTTCCTGGAGAAATCTCTAGTCTTTCCCCTTCTGTTGTTTTCTTCTAATTTTATACAACTGTTCATTGAGAAAAGCCTTCTTGTCTCTCTGTGCTGTTCTTAGAAATCTGTGGTTGGATATACCTTTCCTGTTACCCCTTACTTTTCACTTCTTTCTTTCTCTATTTGTAAGGCCTTCTCAGATAACCACTTTGTCTCCTTGCTTTTCTTTTTCTTTGGGATGGTTTTGTTCATTGCCTCCAGCAAGTATCTGGGCTTGCATTAAAGTCTTTAATCCATTTTAAGTTTCTTTTCTTTGAATAGTGTTAGGATTTGTTCTAAATTCATTCTTGTACATGGAAATTTTCAATTTTCTCAGTACTATTTATTGAAGAGACTGTCTTTTCTCCATTATACTTTCTTTCCTTCTTTTACAGAGATTATGTGACCATAGGTGCTTGGTTTTATCTCTGGGCTTTCAATCCTGTTCCGTTGATCTATAGTCCTATTTTTGTGCCAGTAACATATTGTTTTTATAGCTGTGGCTTTGTAGTGTAGTATGAAATCAGGGAATCTAATTCTTCTAGCTCCATTTTTCTTTCTCAAGATTGCTTTGGCTAGTCAGGGTCTTTTGTGTTTCTATACATATTGTACAATTTTATATTCTAATTATGTGAAAAATGCTATTGGTGATTTGATAGAGATTGCTTTGAATATATAGATTTCTTTGGATAGTATAGTCATTTTCACAATATTCATTCTTCCAAACCAAGAACATGATATATATCTCAATTTCTTCATGTTATCTTTGATTTCTTTCATCAGTATCCTATAGTTTTCTCAGTATAGGTCTTTTGCCTCTTTAGGTAGGTTTACTCATTGGTATTATATTCTTTTTGATGTTATATGAAATGGAATTGTGTTCTTAATTTCTCATTCTTATCTTTCTTGTTAGTGTATAGGATACAAACAATTTCTGTGTATTAACTTTTTAACTTTAACTTTACCACATTCATTAATGAACTCTTAGTAGTTTTCTGGTAGCATCTTTAAGATTTTCTATGTATAGTCTCATGTTATCCGCAGATAGTGACTATTTTACTTCTTTTCCACTTTGGATACCTTTTATTGCTTCTTCTGGTCTGATTGCTATGACTAAGACTTCTAAAATTATGTTCAATAAAATTGCTAAGAATGGGCATCCTTACCTTATTCCTAATATAAGAAAAACTAATGAGGACCTACTATTTAGCACCAGGAAATCTACTCAAAACTCTTTAATGGCCTATATGGAGAAAAAAAAAAAAAAGGTTTTCCAGATGGCTCAGTGGTAAAGAACCCACCTGTGAAGTAGGAGATATGGATTTAATCCCTGGGTCAGGCAGATCCCCTGGATAAGGAAATAGGAAATCCTAATTCATTCCAGTATTCTTGCCTGGGAAATCCCACAGACAGAGGAGACTGGTAAACTACAGTCCATGGGGTAGCAAAAGAGTCATATACAATTTAGTGACTAAACAACAATGATAACCTCTCATTAGGTATTTCCAAGAGGCTTGGTGATAATGAATCCTTCTGCCAATTCAGGAGGTGTGAATTAAATCCCTGGGTCAGAAAGATTTCCTGAAGAAGGAAATGACAATCTACTCTGGTATTCTTGAATAGGAAATAACATCCCATGGAGAGAGGAGCCAGGTGAGCTAAAGTCCCCGGGGCCACAAAGGAGTCAGACATAACTTAGTGACTAAAAAAAAAAAAAAAAAAAAAAAAAAAAAAAAAAAAGTAAAAGAAATGAGAAGTTTGATATATGGCAGATTCTGTTCACTATACCACTGAAACAAATAAAACATTGTTACAGAACGAATAGAACAGAACAGAACTAACAGAACATTGCAAATCAACTATATCACAGAAAAAGCAAGAGAGTTACAGAAAAACATCTCTTCTGCTTTATTGACTACACCAAAGACTTTGTGTGAATAACAACAAACTGTAGAGCATTCTTCCAAGAGCTGGGAATACCAGACCTTGTGATCTGCCTCCTGAGAAACCTGTGTGAAGGTCAAGAAGCAACAGTTAGAACTGGACATGGAAAAACAGACTGGTTCCAAATCAGGAAAGGAGTACATCAAGGCTGTATATTATCCTGCTTATTTAACTTATATGCAGAGTGATGTCTGTGCTGAGTATGTGCACTCCCACAGTAATGACGGGGCCAGAGGTGAGGCCAGAAGCAGAAGATTTTGCCGGCATTCACATTGGGTAATTGATGGCATCAGAGTCCCATGTCCCTGTGAACAGCTCCTTGGGAGGAATATGCAACTGCTCCTTTCCCAGAGGAAGCAATCCAGTCTCACTTACTTCACATAATAGCTTAGAATTGGATCTTGAGGTTTCTACTCCAAAAACTGGGGAGCAGCCTGCCCCTGAAAGAGATATGACAACCACAGATCAAAGAGAAGAACATGCCTAAATTCAGTGCATATTCTGGACAGCACAGTGCCAAACACACACTACTTGATAGGGGACAATGGCCAGCACACTCTATAGGGAGATGCAGCAGGGATCTGTACCAAACCCACCCCTCAGCCCAAAAATATTGAGCTCAAGTGTTCTACACAGAGGAGTTTCAACATAAAATCAGCTCTTCAAGACCTTGGTAGATGAATATTTCTCCTAAATTCATAGTCAGAGAAATATAAGTACAATGTAAAAGCAGAGGAACTACTCTCAATTAAAAGACCAAAATAGAGCCCCTGAACAATTAAACAGACCTCACCAGTCTACCTGACCTTGAGTTCAAAAAGAAGGTACTACAAATGATAAATAAACTAAGAAAAAATGATTGATAGAAATACAAATCACTGCAAAAAATAACTGGAAATTATAAAAAAGAAGCCAATCAAATTAGATAATTTAATTGGTGACATAAGAACCAAGCTACAGAAAATGGCAAACCACAAATCTCCCTATTTATACACATTACTATGTATATGTATATGTATATGATAAATAACTAATAGGGACCTATTGCATAGGATAGGGAACTCTACTCAGTACTCTGTAACTCTGTAACAGTCTATATGAGAAAAGAATCTAGAAAAAAAAATAAGTGTGGATATATGTTTATGTATAACTGAGGCACTTTGTTGTACCCCTGAAACTAATGCAACATTGTAAATCAACTATACTCCAATAAAAATTACTTTATTTCTTTAAAATAAATATAATGTAAAATAAGTAAAATGTGAATATAATGAATATCAGGCTAAATAATGCAGAATAATTAATGAGTGATTTTGAAAATACAATAATGGAAATCACTAACTCAGAATGGCAGACAGGAAGACAAAAATAATAATAATAATAATAACAGTAACATGTGAGATCTATGGGATAACATAAAGCATGTCAACCTATGTATAATAGAGTTTCTAGAAGGAATGGTAAGAATAAAGGGAATTTAAAATGTATTTGAAGAAATTATGGCTGAAAATTTCTCAAACCTTAAAAAGGAAACAGATATCCTGGTACAGGAAGCAGAGTGTCAAACAGACTCACATCAAGATGTATCATAATTAAAATGGCAAAATTTAAAGATAAAGAGAATTCTAAACCAGCAATAGAAAAACAAAGTGTCAGTTACAAGGGAACCACAAAAAGCTATCAGCTAATTTCTCTACATAAACTTTTCAGGTCAGAAGGGAGTGGCAAGATATATTTGAAGTCCTGAAAGGGAAAAACCTGCAACTTCAGATACTCTACCTATAAAGATTGTCATTTGGAATAAAAGTAGAAACAAAGAATTTATCAGATAAGCAAAAACAAAATGAAAAAAATATATAGAAACACTAAATCTACCCTAAAAGAAATATTGAAAGGGCTCCTCTAAATAAAAAAGAAGTGAGAATCAATAGGAAAAGAAAAATTACAATAGGAAAGACAAATATATAAGTGGATTGAAAATCATTTAAATAAGCCAGCACCTGAATTATATATATATATAGTAAAAAATAATATTTACTTACTATATATAAAATGTATACTAAATAAAATTAATATATATAGTAAAAACAATTGTGAAAGAGATTATAACTACAGTGGACAGCCAAAGGAGAGATAGGAAGTTTTAAAATAGAACATAATAATCAGAAATTGTAAGGTAGGGCAGTAAAAAGATATAGCTCATTTTGAATGTGTTTGAACTTGCATAACTACCAATATAAAGCAAGTAGACATAGTTTTGGATTAACATACTTAAAACTACGTTAACTACAAGTCAAAAACATACCATAGGCACACAAAAACAAACAAACAAACAAAAAAAGAAAATAAATCATAATAACAAAGAAGACCATCAAACTAAGAAAGAAAAACAGAAATGAGAAAGGAAGAAAAAGAAACGCAAAATCAACTGGAAATAACATTTAAAGAGATCTTTAGGGTGATAGTCACACATAGATAAAAAATGAGGAGATAGAAAAAGATACTTCATATCAATGAAAATGACATGGGAGTGGGAATAGCTATTCTCATATCAGACAAAATAGAGTATCAAACAAACATCATAAAAAAGAAAAAGGATACTATATAATAGTAATATCATCAATAAAAGGAAAGGATATAACACTCAATATATATGAACCTAATACAGGAGCACCTAAAGCAAACACCCACAGATACAAATAAAAGAAATTGATGGGAATGAAATAATACTATTAACACTCCACTGATATCAATGGACATATCTTCCAGACAGAGAATCAAGGCAACAGACACCCTAAATGACACAGTTCAATTCAGTCACTCAGTCGTGTCCGACTCTTTGCGACCCCATGAATCACAGCACTCCAGGCCTCCCTGTCCATCATCAACATCCAGAGTTCACTCAAACTCATGTCCATTGAGATGGTGATGCCATCCAACCATCTCATCCTCTATTGTCCCCTTCTCCTCTGGCCTCCAATCCCTCCCAGCATCAGAGTCTTTTCCGATGAGCCAATTCTTCACATGAGGTAGCCGAAGTACTGGAGTTTCAGCTTTAGCATCAGTCCTTCCAATGAACACCCAGGACTGATCACCTTTAGGATGACTGGTTAGACCTGCTTGCAGTCCAAGGGACTCTCAAGAATCTTCTCCAACACCACAGTTCAAAGGCATCAATTCTTCGGTGCTCAGCTTTCTTCACAGTCCAACTCTCACATCCATACATGACCACTGGAAAAATCATGGCTTTGACTAGATGGACATTTCTTGGCTAAGTAATGTCTCTGCTTTTCAATATGCTATCTAGGTTGGTCATAACTTTCCTTCCAAGGAGTAAGCGTCTTTTAATTTCATGGCTGCAATCACCATCTGTAGTGATTTTGGAGCCCCACAAAAATAAAGTTTGACACTGTTTCCACTGTGTCCCCATCTATTTCCCATGAAGCGATGGGACCAGATGCCATGATCTTCAATTTCTGAATGTTGAGCTTTAAGCCAAATTTTTCACTCTCTTCTTTCACTTTCATCAAGAGGCTTTTTAGTTCCTCTTCACTTTCTGCCATAAGGGTGGTGTCATCTGCATATCTGAGGTTCTTGATATTTCTCCCAGCAGTCTTGATTCTAGCTTGTGCTTCTTCCAGCCCAGCGTTTCTCATGATGTACTCTGCATACAAGTTAAATAAGCAGGGTGACAATGTACAACCTTGACATAATCCTTTTCCTATTTGGAACCAGTCTGCTGTTCCATGTCCAGTTCTAACTGTTGCTTCCTGACCTGCATACAGATTTCTCAAGAGGCAGGTCAGTTGGTCTGGTATTCCCATCTCTTTCAGAATTTTCCACAGTTTATTGTGATCCATACAGTCAAAGACTTTGACAAAGTCAATAAAGCAGAAATAGATGTTATTCTGGAATTCTCTTGGTTTTTTGATGATTCAACAGATGTTGGCAATTTGATCTCTGGTTTCTCTGCCTTTTCTAAAACTAGCTTGAACATTTGAAAGTCCATACTGTTGAAGCCTGAGTTGGATAATTTTTCACATTAGTTTACTAGTGTGTGAGATGAGTGCAGTTGTTCAGTAGTTTGACCATTCTTTGGGATTGCCTTTTTTTGGGGATTGGGATGAAAACTGAACTTTTCCAGTCCTATGGCCTCTGCTGAGTTTTCCAAATTTGTTGGCATATTGAGTGCAGCACTTTCACAACATCATCTTTCAGGATTTGAAATAGCTCAAC
Source organism: Bubalus kerabau (assembly GCF_029407905.1). Classification (NCBI taxonomy): domain Eukaryota; kingdom Metazoa; phylum Chordata; class Mammalia; order Artiodactyla; family Bovidae; genus Bubalus; species Bubalus kerabau. The sequence continues at coordinate 938,797 of NC_073635.1, read as the reverse complement.
TGGAATTCCATCACCTCCACTTTGTTCATAGTGATGCTTTCTAAAGCCCACTTGACTTCACATTTCAGGACATCTGGCTCTAGGTGATGATCACACCGTCATAATTATCTGCATTGTGAAGCTCTTTTTTGTACAGTTTATCTGTGTATTCTTGCCACCTCTTCTTAATATCTTCTGCTTCTGTTAGGTCCATACAATTTCTGCCCTTTATCGCACCCATCTTTGCATGAAATGTTACCTTGGTATCCCTAATTTTCTTGAAGAGATGTCTAGACTTTCCCATTCTGTTGTTTTCCTCTTTTTTTTTTTTTTTTTTTTTTTTGCATTGATCACTGAGGAAGGCTTTCTTATCTCTCCTTGCTATTCTTTGGAACTCTGTATTAAAATGGGAATATATTTCCTTTTTTCCTTTACTTTTCGCTTCTCTTATTTTCTCAGCTAATTGTAAGGCCTCCCCAGACAGCCATCTTGCTTTTTTGCATTTATTTTTCATGGGGATGGTCTTGTTCCCTGTCTCCTGTACAGTGTCATGGACCTCTGTCAATAGTTCATCAGGCACTCTGTCTATCAGATCTAGTCCCTTAAATCTATTTCTCACTTCCACTATATAGTAATAAAGGATTTGACTTAGACCTGAACAGTCTAGTGGTTTTCTCTACTTTCTTCAATTTAAATCTGAATTTGGCAATAAAGAGTTCATGATATGAGCCATAGTCAGCTCCCAGTCTTGTTTTTTACTGACTGTATAGAGCTTCTCCACCTTTGGCTGAAAAGAATATAATCAATCTGATTTTTCAGTGTTGACAATCTGGTGATGTCCATGTGTAGAGTCTCCTTTTGTGTTGTTGGAAGAGGGTGTTTGCTATGACCAGTACATTCTCTTGGCAAAACTCTATTAGCTTCGCCCTGCTTCATTCCATACTCCAAGGCCAAGTTTGCCTGTTACTCCAGGTGTTTCTTGACTTCCTACTTTTGCATCCCAGTCCCCTATTATGAGAAGGACATCTTTTTGGGGTGTTAGTTCTAAAAGGTCTTATAGGTCTTCATAGAACCGTTCAACTTCAGCTTCTTCAGCATTACTGCTTGTGGCATAGGCTTGGATTACCATAATATTGAATGGTGTGCCTTGGAAATGAACAGAAATCATTCTGTGGTTTTTGAGATTGCATCTAAGTACTGCATTTCAGACTCTTGTTGACCATGAATGACTACTCCATTTTTTCTAAAGGATTCCTGCCAAAAGTAGTAGTAGATGGTCATCTCAGTTAAATTCACCCATTTAAGTCAATTTTAGTTCACTGATTCCTAGAATGTCGATGTTCACTCTTGCCATCTCCTTTTGATCACTTCAATTTGCCTTGATTCATGGACCTGACATTCCAGGTTTCTATGCAATATTGCTCTTTACAGCATTGGACCCTGCTTCTGTCACCAGTCACATACACAACTGTTTATTGTTTTTGCTTTGGCTCCATCCCTTCATTCTTTCTGGAGTTATTTCTCCACTGATCTCCAGTAGCATATTGGGCATCTACCTACCTGGGGAGTTTCTCTCAGTATCCTATCATTTTGCCTTTTCATACTGTTCATAAGGTTCTCAAGGCAAGGCGACTGAATTGGTTTGCCGTTCCCTTCTCCAGTGGACCACATTCTATCAGACCTGTCCACCATGATCCGTCCATCTTGGGTGGCCCCACACGGCATGGTTTAGTTTCATTGAGTTAGACAAGGTGGTCATCCGAGTGATCAGATTGGCTAGTTTTCTGTGATTATGGTTTCAGTATGTCTGCCCTCTGATGCCCTCTTGCAACACCTACCATCTTACTTGGGTTTCTCTTACCTTGGATGTTGGGTATCTCTTCACGGCTACTCCAGCAAAGCGCAGCCATTGCTCCTTACCTTGGATGAGGGGTATCTCCTCACAGGCACCCCTCCTGACCTTGAACGTGGAGTAGCTCCTCTTGGTCCTCCTGCACCCGCATAGCTGCTGCTCCCTGGACGTGGTATTGCTCCTCTCTGCCACCACCCCTGACTTCAGGCATAGGGTAGCTCCTCTTGGCCACTGCCCTCAGATGTGGAGAAGGCTTTTAAGATGTCTATTTTCCCTTGACAAGCAATTTTAAGGAGGCTGTTTGGGGAAAAGTTATTTTTGCAGCTTGTGTTTAAAATGGTCTCTTTTCCTGATTTTTCAGTTTTAGGAATTGGAGATGGCCTACATAATGAAATGGTTGAACTTAAGTGATATATATAGGACACTATGTCCAAACAATCCAGAATACATATTCTTTTCAAGTACGTATAGAACATTCTCTAAGATAGACTACATACTGGGACACAGAAAGAAGCCTCAACAAATTTAAGAAGATAGAAAGAAATTCAAATTCAAATTCTTTCCTGAATACAATGGCATCAGAATAGAAATTAACCCCAGAAATAAAAACAAGAGAAAAAAAAAATGATTGCATGGAAACTAGACAATATGCTACTTAAAAAATAATGGGTCAATGATGAAATCAAAGATAAAACCTTTAAAAAGCATACTTTGGGATAAAAACAATGAAAACCAGCCATAAAAAGTCTTTGGGATGTGGCTAAAGCAGTCCTAAGAGGGAAGCCCCTAGTGATACAAGCCTTTCTCTAAAAAACAAGCACACAGAAATCTTAAATAAATAAACTAATCTTCTGCCTGAAAAATAGTAAAAGAAGAAGAAGAAGAAAAAAAACTTAAAATCAACATAAAAGGAAATCATAAAGACCAGAGAGGAAATAAATTAGAAATAAAACAGCTGATGGAATTTGTAGCAGATATGACCAAAATTTTTGATAATTGTCGTTACTACAATCCAAGTGACTCTCCTTTTTACCAGTGTGCAGAAGTTCTTGAATCATTCTTTGTACAGAAATTGAAAGGATTCAAGGCTAGCAGGTCTCATAACAACAAACTGCAGTCTACAGCTTCTTAAAGTTCAGCGTGTTAACCTAGCATAAAATACAGCAAGAATCTGGTTGTCTGAACTATTTTAAAATTAAGGAGCCAGATGTTTTTAGTCAGGTTATCCTGACAAGACTTGACCTAAACTTCGTTTTTATTGGTCATAACAGTCCAATTATATTCTTGGCCAATTTTGTCCAACGGACATGGGAAAAGCAAAGTCAATGACACCATTATCTTGTCAAGATCAAATGGTTTTACTATTGTGGCGGAAGCGGGAAAACTTTGTTTATTGAAAAAAAAGAAAGCAAGAGAGAAAAAAAAAGATAATATGGGGTCAAGTGTAACTCCATGGAAATGCCACGTCTGCTCTTCAGTGAAGAAGCTGGTTTAGAGTCTCGCACAAAACTTTCGACTGTATTTATTTATTGTTGCAAAAAAGACGCTTTTTTATTGCTGCCCTCATTTGTCAGCTAATTATTTTTTCTTATAAAATCCAGCCCTGGTTACATGTAATCCATTCTGTATCTTATCATGATTCCTGTAGGTAAAAGTACAAGACGACCTCTAGATGTCTTTTCTTTCTATGAAAGGAGCTGCTATGTACACATGTGCACACACACACACACACAACTGGGAATCAACAATGAGTTTATTGTTCATAGTAGATAAAAATTAAGCTTGCATAAAGGTTGGGCTAAGTGGTCCTGGACTACAGACTCTGTTGCCTTGAATATAACAGAAAAATTTGTCATTTACTCTGCACCAGGCTAAAATGAGTAAAATCTATTTGAAGGCATCTTGTTTGTAAACATTTGTCAGATTCTAATTTTTTTTCTTTTTGTATTAAAATTCAACTATGGATGTATATGAAACAAAATAAATGGAGATCATTTTTCTCCCACAAAAATAAAATAAAATAAAACAATAGGAAAAAATCAATAAAACCAAGAACTGGTCTTTCCAAAGAGAAACAAAGTCAACAAACTCCTAACCAGTCTCACTAAGGAGAGAAAAAAAAAGAGGGCTCAAAGAAACTAATAAGAAATGAGAGAGAGGAACTAACAACTTCCTTTGGCCACCTCATGTGAAGAGTTGACTCATTGGAAAAGACTCTGATGCTGGAAGGGATTGGGGGTAGGAGGAGAAGGGGACAACAGAGGATGAGATGGCTGGATGGCATCACTGACTCGATGGACGTGAGTCTGAGTGAACTCCGGGGGTTGGTGATGGACAGGGAAGCCTGGCGTGCTGCGATTCATGGAGTCACAAAGAGTCGGACACGACTGAGTGACTGAACTGAACTGAACCACAGAAACATAAATAATCATAAGAAACCACTATAAACTATTTTTATGCCAACAAAATGGACAATCTAAAGGAAACAGACAAGTTTTTTGAAACATACAGTCTGACAAAACTGAGTCAAGAAGATAACAGATAATCTGAACAGACTAATCACCAGAAGTAATATAGAAACTGTAATAAATATAATACTGCAAACAGAAGTCCAAGGCCAAACAACTTTACTGGGTAATTCTAACAATGACCAAAGAAATCTTTTTTTATCCTTCTCAATTTTTGCCCAAGGTCTGAAGAAGAGGGAATATTCCCAAAGTATTTAATGAAGCCATCATCACACTGACATCAAAACCAGACAAAAACACTATAAAAAGCAAATTACAAGCTAATAACTTTGTTAAATATAGATGCAAAAATCCTTAACGAAATATTAGCAAGCTGAATCCAACAACACATAAAAAGGGTAAAACAGCGTGATCAAACTGTATTCATTCCAGTGTTACAAGGATATAACTCAACCAATGTGATATGGCATATCAACAACAACAAAATGACAGATCCAATATGATCCTGTCAATAAGGGCGGAAAAGTAGCTGAGAGAACTCAACATCTATTCATGATAAGAAAAAAGCTCTCAAAAGTAAGTGTGGAGAGACCATATCTCAACAGAATAAAAGACATTTATGACAGACTCATACTCAACATAACACTTCATAATAAAAAGCTGAAAGCCTTCCTGCTTAATTCTGGAAAAAAGACAAGGGTGCACATTATCACAACTTCTATTCAACCTGATTTAGAGTGCTAGCCATAGCATTCAGACTACAAAAATAAACAAAAGTTATCCAAACTGGAAATAAGTGGTAAAATTGCCATTATATGAAAATAACATGTACTCTATATACAAGACCCTAAACACTTCACACACACACACACAAACTTAGAATTAATAAATTAACTCAGCAAAGTAGCAGGATATAAGATCAATATACAGAAAACTATTACTTTTTTATACAAACAATGAAATACCAGAACAAGAAAGTAAAATTTAAGCCCATTTAAAATCACTTCCAAAAGAATAAGTAGGAACAAACCTAAACAAGATGTGAAAGACTTATATGCTAAGAATTATAAAACATTGATAAAGGAAATTGTACATAGAACAAAGAGGTGAAAGATATCAGAAGAACTTGGATTCAAAGAATTAATGTTATTAAAATGTCAATATTGCTCAAAGTAATCTACTGTGATTCCTGTCAAATTACTCATGAAAGTTTTTACATAACTAGAATAAATAGTCTTAGAAACTACAAAGACACCGAATTTGTCAAAGATATTTTGAGGGAAAAAAAAATGTTGAAAGAATAAGCCTCCAAGATTTTAGATAATGCTACAAAGCTGCAGTAATCAAAATAGCATTGCATTGGCATACAGACATGCATATAGATCGATGAAGCAGTAGAGAGAATCCAGAAATAAGTGGACAAACTTATGGCCAATTAATATATGATCAAGAAGATACAATGGAGAAAATTGAACTTCTTCAGAGAATACTATTGGGAAACCCATCACAAGTGGGCCTTAGGAAGCATCACTATGAACAAAACTAGTGGAGGTGGAATTTCAGCTGAGCTATTTCAAAACCTAAAAGATGATGCTATGAAAGTGCTGCACTCAATATTTGGAAAACTCAGCAGTGGCCACAGGACTGGAAAAGGTTAGTTTTCACCCCAATCCCAAAGAAAGGCACAGCTAAAGAATATTCAAACTACCACATAATTGCACACATTTCACACGCTAGTGGAGTAATGCTCAAAATTCTCCAATTGAGGCTTCCACAGTACATGAATCAATAACTCCCAGATGTTCAAGCTGGATTTAGAAAAGGCAGAGGAACCAGAGATCAAATTTCCAACATCTGTTGGGTCATAGAAAAAGCAAGAGAATTCCAGGAGAAACACCTACTCTGCTTCATTGATTACACTAAAGCCTTTGACTGTGGGGATCACAACAAACTAGGGAAAAATCTTCAAAGAGATGGGAATACTAGACCACCTGACCTGTCTCCTGAGAAATCTGTATACAAGTCAAGAAGCAAAAGTTAGAAACAGACATGGAACAATTAGCTAGTTCCACACTGGGACAGGAGTACATCAAGGCAATATATGGTTACTGTGCTTATTTAACTTCTATGAAGAGTACATGATGCAAAATTCTGAGCTGGATGAAGCAGAAGCTGGAATTAAGATTGCTGGGAGAAGTATCAATAACCTCATATATGCAAATGACACTACTTTTTTTTGACAGAAAACAAAGAGGATCTAAAGAGCCTCTTGATGAAGTGAAAGAGGGAGTGAAAAAAAAAAATGGCTTAAACCTGAACATTCAAAAAACGAAAATCATGGTATCTGGTCCCATCACTTCATGGCAAATAGATGTGGAAACAATGAAAACAGTGACAGACTTTATTTTCTTGGTCTCCAAAATCACTGCAGATGATGACTGCAGCCATGAAATTAAAAGATGCTTGCTCCTTGGAAGAAAAGCTATGACCAACCTAGACAGCATATTAAAATTCAGAGATGTTACTTTACCATCAAAGTTCCATCTATCCGAAGCTCTGTTTTTTCCAGTAGTCATATAGGAATGTGAGAGTTGGACCATAAAGAAGACTGAACACCAAAGAATTGATGTTTTTGAACTGTGGTATTGGAGAAGACTCTTGAGAGTCCCTTGGACTGCAAGGAGCTCATACCCATCAATCCTAAAGGAAATCAATCCTTAATACTCATTGGAAGGACTGATGCTGAAGCTATAGCTCCAATACTTTGGCTACCTGATGCGAAATGCTGACTCATCAGAAAAGACTCATACTGGGTAATATTGAAGGCAGGATGAGAAGGGCTGACAGAGGGTAGAATGGTTACATGGCCTCTCCAACTCAGTGGATATGAGTTTGAGCAAGCTCCAGGAGTTGTGAACGGCAAGGAAGCCTGGAGTGCTGCACTCCACAGAGTCACAAAGAGTTGGACATGACTAAGTGAGTGAACAACAAAAACAACAAAGCTGGATAGCCTCATATAAAAATTGAAGTTGGAGCACTCTCTCACATCATAAACAAAATAAACTTACAGTGGCTTAATACTTAAGATATGACATAAGAAAACTCTTAGAAGAGAACACAGGCAAAACATTCCCAGACGTAAAACATAGTTTGTGCTGTACCTGCTAAATCACTTCAGTTGTGTCTGATTCTTTGCAACCCCATGGACCATAACCCACTAGGTTCTTCTGTCCATGGGATTAAAGTGATAAGAATACTGGAGTGGGTTACCATTCCCTCCTCCAGGGGATCTTCCCAATACAGGGATAGTACCTGTATATCCTGCATCCCCTGTATGGTAGATTCTTTACCACTGAGCCACTGGGGAAGCCCTAAGTCATAGGGTAAAATAAATAAAAGCCAAAATCAACAAGTGGGGCCAAATCAAACTTTTAAGATTTTGCACATCAAAGGAAAACATAAATAAAATAAAAATACAATCTATGTACAGTGAGATTTTTTTTTCAAAAGGTGCAACCAAAAAGGGCTTAATTTCCAAAATACAAAGATAGTTCATACAACTCAATATCAAACATAAATCCAATCAGTCAGTGGGCATGAGACCTAATAGGTATTTCTCCAAATAAGACATACAGATGGCCATCAGGTACATGAAAACATGCTCTATATCATTATTATTAGATAAATGCATACAAAAAATGCAATGAGAGAGAGAGAGAGAGGAGAGAACAATCACAGGCTTGTTCTATGAGGCCACTATCACCCTAATATCAAAATCAGACAAAGATATTAAAAAAAAGCAAAGTTACAGACCAGTATCACTGATGAACATCGATATAACAATTATCAACAAAATACTAGAAAATAGAACCCAACAACATATTAAAAGGATCATACATCCTAACCAAGTACCAGGAATGTAAGGGATTCTACCATATACACAAAGGAATCAATGTGATACATCCTATTAATAAACTAAAAAATAAAAAACATGTGATTCTTTCAATAGATGGAGAAAAAGAGTCTGAAAAAATTCAACATGTATTTATGATTTTAAAAAGAAAAAGAGAGTTAACATAGAGAGAACCTACTTCAGCATAATAGATGCCATATATGACAAACCCACAGGAAACCTTATTCTCAATGGTGAAAAACTGAAAGTATTCCCTATAAGATCAGGAACAAGACAAGGATGTTCGCTTTAGACACTATTGTTCAACATACTTTTAGAAGTCCTAGACCTGGCTATCAGAGAAGAAAAAACAAACAAACAAACAAATATCCAAACTGGGAAAGAGGAAGTAAAATTCTCACTGCTTATAGATGACATGACATTATACATGGTAATTTAATCACTAAGCCATATCCGACTCTTTTCACTCATAGACTGTAGCTTGACAACCTCCTTTGTCCGTGGGATTTTCCAGACAAGAATACTGGACTGGTTTGCCATTTCCTTCTTCAGGGGATCTTCATGACACAGGGATCAAAACCCTGTCTTCTACACTGCAGGCAGATTATTTGCTGACTGAGATACCAGGGAGCCTGGATAGTATACATAGAAAGCCCTAAAGATGTTACCAGAGGCTACTAGAGCTCAACAATGATTTAAGTAAAATTTTCATGGTACAAAATTAATACACAGAAATTGTTTGCATTCCTATACATTGACAATGGAAGATATGACCAATTAAGGAAGGAATCCCATTTACCATAGCAATAAAAAGGATAAAATATCTAGGAACAAACCTAAGGAGACAACAGAGCTATATTCAGAAAACCATGGGATACTGATGAAAGAAATCAAAGGTGGCACAAACTGATGGAGAGATATACTGTGTTCTTGGTTTGGGAGAATTAATATTCTGAAAATAACTTTACTACACAGAATGACCTATAGATTAAATGCAATCCCTATCAGATTACCAATGGTATTTTTCACAGAAATAGAACAACAACAACAATAACAAAAATTACAATCTGAAAGGAAGCACAAAAGACCATTCAAATCAGTCTTGATAAAGAAAAATGAAGCTGGAGGGATCAGGATACCTGACTTCAGAATATACTTACAAAGTTATAATAATCAAGACAGTATTGTCTAGCACAATAGCACAAATATAAATCTGTGGAACAGGATAAATAAATCTGTTCAGAGATAAATCTGCATTTTTATGTCCATCTTATCTTTAACAAAGGAGGAAAGAATGTATAATGGAGAAAGGGTAGTCTCTTCAATAAACAGTGCTAGGAAAACTGAACAGTTACATGTAAAAGAATGAAATTAGAACACACTCTAACATCATATACAGAATATAAACTCAAAATAGATGAAAAGTTTAGATGTAAGCCCAGACATTATAAAACTCTAAGAGTAAAACATAGGAAAAATATTCTGATATAAATCACAGCAAGACATTTTTGACCCACCTCCAGAGTAATGGAAATAAAAACAAAAATAAACAAAAAGAATGTAAGTAAGCTTAATAGCCTTTGCAAGGAAAGGAAGCCATAAACAAAATGAAAACACAACACTCAGATTGGGAGAAAATAATTGCACAGGAAGCAACTGACAAGGAATTAATCACCAAAACATGGAAATAGCACATGCATCTCAATTAAAAAAAAAAAAAAAATCACAGAGTGAGCAGAAAACCTAAACAGACATTACTAAAAAAAAAAAAACACAAAACTACATGTAAATGGCCAACAGACATAAGAAAATATGCTCAACCTCAGTAATTATTAGACAAGTGTAAATTAAAACTTCAATGAGTTATCACCTCACACTGGTCAGAATGGCCGTCATCAAAAAATCTACTAGTGATAAATGCTAGAAGGGGTGTGAAGCAAAGGGAACCCTCTTGTACTGTTGGTAGAAATGTAAATTGATAGGGTCACTATGAGGAACAGAATGGGAGCTCCTTAAAAAAAAAAAAAAAGAATTACCATATAACCCAGCAATTACACTATTGGGCATGTACCCTAATAAATGCATAATTTAAAAATATACATGCATCTCAATGTTTATTGCAGCACTATTTACAATAGCCAGGAAACGGAAGCAACCTAAAAGTCCCTGTACAGAGGAAGGAGTAAAGAAGATATAGTATATATACAAAATGGAATATTAATCAGACATTGAGAAGAAGGAAATTCTGTCATTTGTAGAGACATAGATGAACATAGAGACTGGAATACAGAGTGAAGTAAGTCAGAAGAAGAAAATAAAATTCTATATATTAGCACACATATGTGGAATCTAGAAAACAAAACAGAAAAACCTATTTGCAAGGCAAGAATAAAAATGCAGACACAGAGAATGGACATGTGAACATAGTGTCAGGGAAGAGAAATGTGGGATGAACTGGGATACTAGGATTGACATATACAGATCAGATCAGATCAGTCACTGAGTTGTGTCTGACTCTTTGCAACCCCAAGAATCGCAGCATGCCAGGCCTCCCTATACATCACCAACCCCCGGAGTTCACACAGACTCACGTCCATCGAGTCAGTGATGCCATCCAGCCATCTCATCCTCTGTCCTCCCCTTCTCCTCTTGCTCCCAATCCCTCCCAGCATCAGAGTCTTTTCCAATGAGTCTACTCTTCACATGAGGTGGCCAAAGTACTGGAGTTTCAGCTTTAGCATCATTACTTCCAAAGAAATCCCAGGGCTGATCTCCTTCAGAATGGACTGGTTGGATCTCCTTGCAGTCCAAGGGACTCTCAAGAGTCTTCTCCAACACCACAGTTCAAAAGCATCAATTCTTTGGTGCTCAGCCTTCTTCAAAGTCCAACTCTCACATCCATACATGACCACAGGTAAAACCATAGCCTTGACTAGACGGACCTTTGTTGGCAAAGTAATGTCTCTGCTTTTGAATATGCTATCTAGGTTGGACATAACTTTCCTTCCAAGGAGTAAGCGTCTTTTAATTTCATGGCTGCAGTCACCATCTGCAGTGATTTTGGAGCCCAGAAAAATAAAGTCTGACACTGTTTCCACTGTTTCCCCATCTATTTCCCATGAAGTGATGGGACCAGATGCCCTGATCTTCGTTTTCTGAATGTTGAGCTTTAAGCCAACTTTTTCACTCTCCAATTTCACTTTCATCAAGAGGCTTTTTAGTTCCTCTTCACTTTCTGCCATAAGGGTGGTGACATCTGCATATCTGAGGTTCTTGATATTTCTCCTGGCAGTCTTGATTCCAGCTTGTGTTTCTTACAGCCCAGCGTTTCTCATGATATACTCTGCATATAAGTTAAATAAGCAGGGTGACAATATACAGCCTTGACGTACTCCTTTTCCTATTTGGAACCAGTCTGTTGTTCCATGTCCAGTTCTAACTGTTGCTTCCTGACCTGTATACAGATTTCTCAAGAGGCAGATCAGGTGGCCTGTTATTCCCATCTCTTTCAGAATTTTCCACAGTATTGTGATCCACACAGTCAAAGGCTTTGGCATAGTCAATAAAGCAGAAACAGATGTTTTTCTGGAACTCTCTTGCTCTTTCCATGATCCAGCGGATGTTGGCAATTTGATCTCTGGTCACTCTGCCTTTTCTAAAACCAGCTTGAACATCAGGATGTTCACGGTTCACATATTGTTGAAGCCTGGCTTGGAGAATTTTGAGCATTACTTTACTAGCGTGTGAGATGACAATACTCCCTATGTAATTCTGTATACAAAATGAACATAATTAGTGTTACATCTCTCCTTGGGATGTTTCAGGGGTCCTCTGAAGCATCTCACGTTTAGCTAGAAATTTTCATTAGAATAATTTAGGAAGTTTTGTGAACAAATATCAAAAAGTTTTAAAACACTCAGTTAGATAGGAATTTAGGTCATTGTTAAATAATAGCTATTCACTTAGCCAAAGTAACAATAAGATTTTAGAATAGGTTATTTAAGAGATAAAGATACTTAAATCTATTATCAAAAGCAGTCCAATATCTGAAGAAGAGATGTCCTCAATAGAGAGAAAAGCTAAATTCAAGTTTTTTCACCTGCTTTTATTTAAAGGGTAAGCTTAATTAATTTTATTTTAAATTTAGTCTTAACCATGTACAATAATCATTCCTCATATTTCACTTTCACAAACCTTATTACCACTTTCTGTACCCATTACTTTGTTCTTTGACCCTAAAAAAAAAAAAAAAAAAAAAGTCGGGCTTACTTCCTTTTCCCTTCATAAAATTCAATTTCATTCCTTCTACCTTCTTTACTGAAAACACACTTTCTACTTTCCTTAAAAAATCAAGAACTGACTTTTAGCATTTTATAGATTGGTGAGCATAAATACCAGTGTTAATTTCTAAAACCTTTACTTTCTTAGAACATTTTAGGATGGCACCAAACATTATTCATTTATAGTCTCAAATCTCTTTAGTTTCTCTGTAAGAGGAAATATGTTTTTCAGTAATAAATGTTTCAAAATCTTATTTGGAAATGATGTAGCTTTTCAAAAGATGTCCAACACTTAGTTTAGCAAAACCCTTAGAAATTCAAGCTACCCCAATCTGGAAAGACTATTTTAGACAGACATTTCTAAAGCATAATCATTTTTAAGAATCTATCTAAAGGCTAATAATCTCATTTACATTTTTTAGAAGTTTCTTCACTGGAGGTAATTTCCTTTCTGACAAACTCGTAACAGAAATAATAATATTTAGCTTATATTAAACCTAGGTGCAATGAAAATATTCTGCTTAATTTTAATTACTCTTACACATGCATACATCAGTTAGATCAACAAACAAATATTAATATCAGGTATTTAATACTGAATATTTTCCAGTTCATGTGAACCTGAAAATTATTTAAGATAAGTTTCTCTTGTATTTAGAATTATTTGGTTTGTAAACTCGTACTTTTTTTTTTTTTTAAAGGCAACTAGATTAGAGCTCATTTGAAAACTGATCTCAGCAAACAGCAATATTATCCAAAAAAACAAAGACACACAGAGACAAACATGTATCCAAATAGACACAAGAGATATTATAGCTTTGTTTTCCAAATTTAGTTATGAATTTAAAAAAAATGGTTGGAATAAGATTTTCAAAGGTTTTGTTTCCCCCACCCTCTTTTTTTTTTCTTTTTTTTTTTTTTTGGATTTAGGAATTAGAGATGGCCTAGATAAGTGAAAAGGTCAGTTTTCATTCCAATCCCAAAGAAAGGCTATGCCAAAGAATGCTCAAACTACTGAACAATTGCACTCATCTCACATGCTAGTAAAGTAATGCTCAAAATTCTCCAAGCCAGGCTTCAGCAATACGTGAACCGTGAACTTCCTGATGTTCAAGCTGGTTTTAGAAAAGGCAGAGGAACCAGAGATCAAATTACCAACATCCACCGGATCATGGAAAAAGCAAGAGAGCTCCAGAAAAACATCTATTTCTGCTTTATTGACTCTGCCAAAGCCTTTGACTCTGTGGATCACAATACTGTGGAAAATTCTGAAAGTGATGGGAATATCAGACCACCTGACCTGCCTCTTGAGATATCTGTATGCAGGTCAGGAAGCAACAGTTAGAACTGGACATGGAACAACAGACTGGTTCCAAATAGGAAAAGGAGTTCGTCAAGGCTGTATATTGTCACCCTGCTTATTTAACTTATATACACAGTACATCATGAGAAACGCTGGGCTGGAAGAAGCACAAGCTGGAATCAAGATTGCCAGGAGAACTATAAATAACCTCAGATATGCAGATGTCACCACCCTTATGGCAGAAAGTGAAAGAGGAACTAAAAAGCCTCTTTATGAAGGTGAAAGAGGAGAGTGAAAAAGGTGGCTTAAAGCTCAACATTCAGAAAACGAAGATCAGGGCATCTGGTCCCATCATTTCATGGGAAATAGATGGGGAAACAGTGGAAACAGTGTCAGACTTTATTTTTCTGGGCTCCAAAATCACTGCAGATGGTGACTGCAGCCATGAAATTAAAAGACGCTTACTCCTTGGAAGGAAAGTTATGACCAACCTAGATAACATATTGAAAAGCAGAGACATTACTTTGCCAACAAAGGTCCGTCTAGTCAAGGCTATGGTTTTTCCAGTGGTCATGTATGGATGTGAGAGTTGGACTGTGAAGAAGGCTGAGCACCAAAGAATTGATGCTTTTGAACTGTGGTGTTGGAGAAGACTCTTGAGAGTCCCATGGACTGCAAGGAGATCCAACCAGCCCATTCTGATGGAGATCCGCCCTGGGATTTCTTTGGAAGTAATGATGCTAAAGCTGAAACTCCAGTACTTTGGCCACCTCATGCGAAGTGTTGACTCCTTGGAAAAGACTCTGACGCTGGGAGGGATTGCGGTCAGGAGGAAAAGGGGACGACAGAGGATGAGATGGCTGGTTGGCATCACTGACTCAATGGATGTGAGTCTGAGTGAACTCCGGGAGTTGGTGATGGACAGGGAGGCCTGGAGTGCTGCGATTAATGGCATCACAAATAGTTGGACATGACTGAGCGACTGAACTGAATTACATAAGTGATCCAGAGAGCTCTGGTCAAAGGGTATAGGAGGAGTTATTTCCTCAAGGTAATTTTTTTTCTTCAAGCTTTTTCTGGAGTCTAAAAATACTGTGACCATATTGTCAAAAATCATATTTTTTCTGTCATCATAGTTTTACAGCCAAAATTTAGACCAGATAGTGCTCAAATTGGCCCTTATAATAAGGGCAGATTGGTCCCAGCAGGGATTGTCTCTCTGAAGAAGTAGGCATCTTAGTTTGATCAGTGCCAGGCTGTTGATTACAGGAGGAAGTCCTGTAACTTCAGTCCATTTTCTTCTCCTATGTCAATAAAAATCTGATATTTTTAGGTCATTTTTCTTGTCATTGGATCATAGCTATAGATTGACTAGCCAAAAAAAATTTTTCCCCAAGGAGTTCCCAGGTGGAGTGTGGGACCTTAGAGTGAGCAATTTCCATATTAGTTCAAACAGTATGTATCAGATGTCTGTGCACTCAAACCAAACCAACAATACCAAACCGAACCAGAACTTCACCAGCCAGATATCACACTCCAAATTAAGCAAAAGGCAAAGAGATGTCCAAAGAGAAAAAACAAGTGACAAGAGTGCCCCCCATAATGATAAAGTGATGCCCAGAAATCAAACACCAAATGAAATAAATGCCAAATATGACTTCCCAGTTCCACTAGACCTGCTACCTGGCAAAATCAGTGCTAGCAGCCTTTTTTAGTTCTGATATAGTTTCAAGAACTTACGTGGTGTCCTGTGAAGAAGTTACTCTATAATTTCCTGTTTTAGAAGCTTCTAGATACCAGTCAATGTAAGCATGGCCAGCCTTTTCTAATTGTGCATGCAAAAGTATTAATTTTGGAATATCAAAAGAACCCCAATTTGGCCATTTTAGGTTGAGATCGCTTTTAGTATAATTTTCCCAATTAACTAGGTACTTGCAAGCATGAGTTCTGTATGTATTGTACATGAGTCTGGCTGGAGTGTTACTCAGAGGCTGGCTTTCTGACATCCCTTTGTTTCTGTTTTTGAGAGATTCTGTTTCCCATTTTAAGCAGAATTTGTCAGGGATAAAAATCACCAGTGAACTTGTGCTGCTTATGAGTTTAACTCCTCCAGGAGTCACCCCAGAGTCATTTCAGCTCGTCTTACATGTTTCAGATTCTACCTCCAGCAATATAAGACCACCAAGGTTTCTCTGGTCACTGAATGTCCGGTTCTTAAGTACGACACCCCAACGAGTGTGTATTCTAGTTAATGAGTGGCTTTCCCTATGTGACCATTGCGCAGTATGAGGACTAGGCCTCCACCACTCCCGTAAATTTCTCAGTCAACAGAGAAAACCAAAACTGGCTGGGAGGAGTCTTGTCCCTTTTCTTCAGAGCAAAGTTCTCATGCATTTTTCTCACGTTTATACTGACAAATTCTATAATGGCAGTCAAATTGAGGAAAAGTGTCAGATCAGCCTCTTAACCGCTCAGCCAATACCATTCTTTCCCCTACAGTGAAGTGACCTTGGCATCTTTCTACCAAGACCCTTGTATTCCTTGATTATTTCCCTGCCCAACTCCCCCAACCCCCAGTCAAGCCCCACTATACTGTAACTTTCCACTGGGTGGGTAATTCCTTTGGCATCTTTCAGCCAGCCACCCACCCAGTATCTTTTGGCTAGGTTGAAATTTCTTGGTATCTTTTAACTAAGCCCACTCAGTGTCTAGATCATGAGTGAGTATGCTGCAGACGTTTCACCTGAGCCCCACCCCCCTCCCACCAACCCCCTAGTATCTTTTCTACTGGGAGGGAGCAGGTAATCTCCTTCAGTACAAAATAAAACTCAGAGTCTCAACCAACATGGGAGATTCAAGAACCAGAAGGGACTTACCCAAATTCATCTGCACTCCCTGAGGAGGTGGATGGGCATAAGTGGCCACTGCTGGTACCAAAGCTCTGGTTCATTGTGAAGTTCAGTTGAAGGAAGGAAGTCCACTCTGGGTCCCATCAAGGTCACCATAACTGTCGACTTAAAAAGAAAAAAAAAAAAAAAAGAATAATTTGAGAGTTGTGAGTTAAGTTTTACTTGGGGCAAAATATGGACTGCAGCCTGCGAAGCAGTATCTCAGATAGGTCTGAGACTGCTCCAAAATGGCAGTGGGGAAACGTCAATATATGAGGTTTTGGTGAAGGGGGAGTTCAATACCATGAAGCACTCATTTTGCAAAAGTTTTGTTTTTGTTTTTGTTTTTTGTCATGAGGATCTGATGTCACCATGAAGGGATTTAGTGATTCTCTAGATATGAGCAGAAGCAAGAACTGAAATTTAAAAGTAGGAAGTCAAGAAACACCTGGAGTAGCAGGCAAATTTGGCCTTGGAATACGGAATGAAGCAGGGAAAAGACTAATAGAGTTTTGCCGAGAGAACGCACTGGTCATAGCAAACACCCTCTTGCAACAACACAAGAGAAGACTCTACACATGGACATCATCAGATGGTCAACACCAAAATCAGATTGATTATATTCTTTGCAGCCAAAGATGGAGAAGCTCTACACAGTCAACAAAAACAAGACCAAGAGATGACTGTGACTCATATCATGAACTCCTTATTGCCAAATTCAGATTAAAATTGAAGAAAGTAGGGACAACCACTAGACCATTCAGGTATGACCTAAATCAAATCCCTTATGATTATACAGTGGAAATGAGAAATAGATTTAAGGGCCTAGATCTGATAGATAGAGTGCCTGATGAACTATGGAATGAGGTTCATGACATTGTACAGGAGACAGGGATCAAGACCATCCCCATGGAAAAGAAATGCAAAAAAGCAAAATGGCTGTCTGGGGAGGTCTTACAAATAGCTGTGAAAAGAAAAGAAGCAAAAAGCAAAGGAGAAAAGGAAAGATATAAACATCTGAATGCAGAGTTCCAAAGAATAGCAAAAAGAGATAAGAAAGCCTTCTTCAGCCATCAATGCAAAGCAATAGAGGAAAACAACAGAATGGTAAAGACTAGAGCTCTCTTCAAGAAAATGAGAGATACCAAGGGAACATTTCATGCAAAGATGGGCTCGATAAAGGACAGAAATGGTATGGACCTAACAGAAGCAGAAGATATTAAGAAGAGGTGGCAAGAATACACAGAAGAACTGTACATAAAAGATCTTCATGACCCAGATAATCACGATGGTGTGATCACTCAGTTAGAGCCAGATATCCAGGAATGTGAAGTCAAGTCGGCCTTAGGAAGTATCACTATGAACAAAGCTAGTGGAGGTGATAGAATTCCAGTTGAGCTATTTCAAATCCTGAAAGATGATGCTGTGAAAGTGCTGCACTCAATATGCCAGCAAATTTGGAAAACTCAACAGTGGCCACAGGACTGGAAAAGGTCAGTTTTCATTCCAATCCCAAAGAAAGGCAATGCCAAAGAATGCTCAAACTACCACGAAATTGCACTCATCTTACATGCTAGTAAAGTAATGCTCAAAATTCTCCAAGCCAGGCTTCAGCAATATGTGAACCTTGAACTTCCTGAAGTCAAGCTAGTTTTCGAAAAGGCAGAGTGACCAGAGATCAAATTGCCAACATCCGCTGGATCATAGAAAAAGCAAAAGAGTTCCAGAAAAACATATGTTTCTGCTTTATTGACTCTGCCAAAGCCTTTGACTGTGTGGATCACAATAAACTGTGGGAAATTCTGAAAGAGATGGGAATACCAGACCACCTGACCTGCCTCTTGAGATATCTGTATGCAGGTCAGGAAGCAACAGTTAGAACTGGACATGGAACAAGAGACTGGCTCCAAATAGGAAAAGGAGTAAGTCAAGGCTGTGTATTGTCACCCTGCTTATTTAACTTATATACAGAGTACATCCTGAGAAAAGCTGGACTGGAAGAAACACAAGCTGAAATCAAGATTGCCGGGAGAAATATCAATAACCTCACGTATCCAGATGACACCACCTTTATGGCAGAAAAATTAAAAAGCCTCTTGATGAGAGTGAAAAAGTTGGCTTAAAGCTCAACATTCAGAAAACGAAGACCATGGCATCCGGTCCCATCACTTCATGGCAAATAGATGGGGAAACAGTGGAAACAGCATCGGACTTTACTTTTCTGGGCTTCAAAAATCACTGCAGATGGTGACTGCAGCCATGAAATTAAAAGACGCTTACTCTTTGGAAGGAAAGTTATAACCAACCTAGATGGCATATTCACAAGCAGAGACATTACTTTGCCAACAAAGGTCCGTCTAGTCAAGGCTATGGTTTTACCTGTGGTCATGTATGGATGTGAGAGTTGGACTTTGAAGAAGGCTGAGCGCCAAAGAATTGATGCTTTTGAACTGTGGTGTTGGAGAAGACTCTTAAGAGTCCCTTGGACTGCAAAGAGATCCAACCAGTCCATTCTGATGGAGATCAGCCCTGGGATTTCCTTGGAAGGAATGATGCTAAAGCTGAAACTCCAGTACTTTGGCCACCTCATGCGAAGAGTTGACTCATTGGAAAAGACTCTGATGCTGGGAGGGACTGGGGGCAGGAGGAGAAGGGGAGGACAGAGGATGAGATGGCTGGATGGCATCACTGACTCAATGGACATGAGTCTGAGTGAACTCCGTGGGTTGCTGATGGACAGGAAGGCCTGACGTGCTGCCATTCATGGGGTCTCAAAGAGTCGCACACAACTGAGTGACTGAACTAAACTGAACTGAAGGACTGAAATCATAAAATCTGTTCCTAAAAACATCCAACTATCTAAAGACCTGTCCCACGAGATTTCCTTGTGCACAGAGTGCCTCATTCAACCCTGGATTTCCTCGGGGGTTTTTGAAGGGCAACAGCTATAGTAGCATACAGTTCAGTCTCCATAGAGGCAGTTGGCACATGCTTTTGTTGTTCAGTTTGGCAATGCTCTTGGTAAGTGTCAATTTGTAGTTAACACTGGTGCTAAACCATTGATAGGCAAGCTATTTCTGGATCGGGATTTTGTACTGTAGCAGAGCAGTTCCCTCATTGTGAGTCTGCCCTCAACAGAAGGTTTGGGGTGGGGGGGGGGGCGGGGAGGAAACAAAACCAGAAGAACAAAAACCCTAAATATATTTTTAAAAGAAAAAGAATTAAAAAGTTAAAAAAAAGTATCCTTTATTGCAATTAATATACTTTATATTTTCCCCACTTTCTTGTGATATTTTCTTATTTCATGTTTTGCTTTTCTTATCAAAGCAATTTTTACATTTGTTTCTCATAGAAAATATAGATCAGGGATTTTCCTCTTTTGTTTTTTATTGCAGGAAGATTTATCTTATACTTATTGATAAATATACAAAGATAAGAATCTGGTAAGAGAAAAATTGTGTTTAAAGTTTCTTTATTTCTATTGAGGAAAACATTCTATTTAGTTATAAATTACTAGGCAGTCAGTCTAGAACTCTGAGACCTCAGCCTTGTTTTCAGTAAACATCCCAGTCCATTGTCCTGAATTTCTGGAATGTGTCTTTATTCTGATAAATTATCAGCACTCAGATTCAAGGAGTTCACAGGTCCTGAATAGAAATGCAGGTACAATCAATCATTTCAGTCGCTGAGTCATGTATGACTCTTTGTCACTCCATGAACTGAAGCACGACAGGCTTCCTTGTCCATCACCAACTCCCTGAGCTCCGTCAAACTCATGTCCATCACATTGCTGATGCAACCCTACCGTCTCATCCTCTGTCATCACTTTCTCCTCCTACCTTCAATCTTTCCCAGAATCAGGGACTTTTCCAAGGAGTCAATTCTTTGCATCAGGTGGCCAAAGTAGTGGAGCTTCAGTTTTAGCATCAGACCTTCCAATGAATATTCAGAACTAATTTCCTTTAGGATGGACTCGTTGGATATCCTTGCAGCCCAAGGGACTCTCAAGAATTTTATCCAACACCACAGTTCAAAAGCATAAATTATTCAGTGCTCAGCTTTATTTATGGCTCTACTCTCTTTATGGCTCAACTCTCACATCCATACATGACTACTGGAAAAACTTTATCTTTGACCAGACATACTTTTGTCAGCAAAGTAATCTCTCTCCTTTTTAATATGCTGTCTAGTTTGGTCACAGCTTTTCTTCGAAGGAGCAATCATCTTTTAATTTCATGGCTGCAGTCACCATTTGCAGTGATTTTGGAGCCCCCAAAAAACAAAATCTCACTGTTTCCATTGTTTTCCCAGATCTAGGGAAGGGCAGTAATTAAATTCTGTTCCATGTGCTTGAGGGGAAAAAAAAAACAAAAAACAAAACAAAACAGAAATGGTGATCATTAATCTTAAACCCATACATCTGGTCCATGATTGAAAGGCCGGGGAATGAAAAAAGGGTGGTGACTTAATCCAAGGATCAAGAAAAACCATTAAGATGTTAAGTATCTTGACCTTTAAATTGACTGGTTAAAAATAATGTGATTAAAGGTAGGATATAAAAACCACAATAAGTTCCAATTTGGGGGGACTTTTTACCCCCTCTCTGTGTCTATGCTGAGATCTTTGTACTTTCCTCCTCTTTAATAAATCCTACTCGCTTGCTACTGTGAGTGTTTGTGGGTTTATGGATTCCATTCTTTGTCTCTATAGACAAGAATTTGGATCCCCGTCTCATGATCATGTACTCAAAATTGAAAGAGGATTACTTTTCTGTGTAATATAGCTTTACTTAGGCAATAACAATTTTCTGAATATTATTTTTATCAGGTTTATAATTACAGTAAAACCTATCTAACTTACAAGTTCCAAAATGGAAGAGGATTTTTATCAGCTTCTAAAGGAACCATTGAAAAATTTCAACTCAATGTTGTTAAATTCTTTCCATATTGTACCTGCCAAAATATCTTCAACTTATTTAATAGTATTTCCAGATTCTGAAGAACATAGGAAATTATGTGATTTTTTATTATTTAAAACAATACAATTTTACTATATATTTGTATATGACATAGTGTTTTCTTTATATGTAACCTCATTTCCATAAAGTTCTGATCACTAAAACAAGAAGAACAAAATCACAAAAAGCATTAAATACAGAGAAAGAAACTCTCACAGAGAAATAAAATCATTTTTCATTATTCTGGAGAATCACAGCACACTTTTTCATTATCATACCTTTCCCTCAACAACTCATGTATTCACATTCATGTAACCAAATGCTGATCTTCAATGCGTGGGAGGATAGGATTGTCTTAAGAATAGATAGAAACAATGATAAAAGAGAATTTATATGAGGATTTTGGATATGTTCAACTGATACTCATCATTCAATCATGTGTTCAGTAGTGTAAAAGTGAAAGAACAACAAAACTATGTTTCTAGACTGCCTGATAGCTAGAATTCTGGATAGCTATTAGATTTCACAAATTGGTTCCTGCCATATGACATTTGAGCAGTGAGTATGAATCAAAACATAATTTTCTGCTGTTACAAGTGATTTTTTTCCTGTCAGTCAAAGTTATGATTTAGTAGGATTTTCTCAAAAAATATTTTAGTGTATGATCTCCAGTTTTGTAGGCATTTTATCTGAACCCTGAATTGCTTATTACTTTAGTGATTATGGATTTTGAATACTCATATTTATTCATTTCATTCTGAATACATATTGGAGGTATTCTGAATCAGAGATGTTTTTTTATTAATATCTTTACAATAAATAAATTCATTGATACCCTCTTTTCTCCAGTGTACAACTAGGTTGATGTGATGGGGGGGAAAAATGGAGATTCTTCCTACACACACATTCCACAGGTTAAGAGTATATAACTGTGAAGGGTGGTCCTAGGATGGCGAAGAGACCACTTTCTTCCCCACAAATTCATCCAAAGTTCATTTGAACGCTGAGCAAATACCACAAAACAACTTGGGAACACTGTCAGAGGACACCATGCACCCAGAAAGGCAACCCATTGTCTTTGAAAGGAGGTAGGACAAAATATAAAAAGAGAGACAAAAGAGTCTGGGATAGAGACAGGGAGGGAGTCATAAAAGAGGAGAAGTTTCCAAACACCAGGAAACACTCTCACTGGTGGGTCTGTGGGGACTTTTGAAATCTCAGAGGACAACATAACTGGGAGGAAAAAATAAATAAATAAAACTCACAGATTACATGCCTAACTGCAACTCCCAGTGGAGTAACCCAGAGGATCGCATCCACTACCAGCAAGGGGGCTGAACAAAGAGGTGCGGGCTGTATTGCTTAAGGTAAGGGCTGGGCATGAATCCCCTGAGGGCAATCTGAGATAGCAACCTAAACCGTGGGATAGTCAGAGAGAAAAAAAAAAAAAGGAAAAAGAGGAAAGAGAGAGAGAACTTTCCCTCAAAAAGGTCTAACCTAAGGCACTGCCAGGCCCGCTCCCAAAACAAAGGACAGAGCAAACACCAGAGGAGAGATAGCTGGCTGTGGAGCAGCCCATGTCCCTGCCAGAGGCAGGGGGACAGGTGGGTGACAGCCAGATCCGGAAGGCGAGGGGCAAACTTGTCCCCAGAGACAGCATCCTCCACCAAACTGCAAGTCGGCTCCCAGTTTCTAACCAAGTCTTCCTGGGATCCTGGACAGTTGACATCTGCCAGGAGGGTCACAGCCAGAGATCAGCTCCCCAAAGGAGATACACAGCACACCTGATATGATGCTCCTGCTGCACACCCAGGAAACTGTCAGGAGCTGGTGTGAGGACCTCCACCTGTGGCAAAAGTCATGAGGAAGGAGGCTCGGCATATGCAAAGGCAGGATTGAGCCTCAGGAGTCCCCCTGGATATTCTTGAGCATCTACCCCCCAAAACCAGAGTCTACCTACTTTACTACTTTGTGCTCTCACCTCTGACTTTACTGGGGGCTGTCCCCCACCACCATCTCGCTCTCTCTGATAAAAAGTTAACTTACAGCTCCAATTAATAAGTTCCTGGGCGTTAGGAGTGTTTAAATCCAAACCCCTTAGATAACTCTCTAACTGGCCTGACAAGTTTACCCGGACTCCTACAGCTATGCCTACGATTGTTTACAGTCTTTCGGTCTCAAGAGGCACAGGAAGCTTAAGATATTCAAATAGCTTAGAGCCTCTCAGAGAGTTAGAAACTGTCAGAATAAAACTAGTAAAAGATTTCATTGATGAGCCAATGCTTGCTGCCAAGTTTCCACATCCCCTGTATTGTATCCTTGAATGTGTATTAATTAATATAGTTGGTATGTAGAAAAAATAAGTAGTGGCCTTGGTGTTAGCAACTTTAGACCCTTAAGGTAATAAATTCTTTCCTTTGTTGTAAACCCACTGCACCTCTGCTCTATAGGAATGCAACTTTATCTAACACCTTCGGAGGATGGCGCCAAACCTTAAAATAATTGCTCTTAGAGAAAATAAATCTTACGGTTGACAAACCTTTTTCAAGAGTCACAAAATTTTAATAGGCCTTCTGGCCAGAAGATGATGTAAATCACTTAAACCATTTGTATATGATAAATTTGCAGGAAAGAAACCCTGGTTTTGATAAGGATCAAAGACTGCTGACTTTGCATGATTTCACACCCCCTATTATCCTCCATGTACAACTTAGGGTATAAAAGCCCCTGTTGAAAATAAAGCTATGAGCCTTGCTCACTGAAGCTTGGTCTCCCCGTGCCATTATTTCTTGTTTCCCTTTCCTCCTTTTCTCTTCTGTTCTTCCTTCATGCCAAAATAATTTGGAGTGTGGGGGTCCTCTGTGACCACTTATTTGCCAGGGCTTCTAAGACCCACTCAAGAAGGTGCCTAAGGTGGGGCACCTTCCGCTATTCGAGAGGATGCCTGCGGCCTCCGTGGTCAGAGCAAGTTTGGTGTCATGAACTTTATTGATTTCCCACCTAAATCAGTTATTATTGAGCATCTAATAAATTTCTCAGCCTTTGCTATCCCTTAATCGCTGACGCTGACATCCTGAGGGAATCCCTGGATCCAACCGGGGCTGGACTTTTGCAGGAAACCAAGCAGCTTGACGGGGGAGGTGATAAGAAGCACTGCCCCACCTGGCGAGTGTGCACTTGCCAAGCACCTGGTCATGTGAGCTGCTTTGGAAGTGACAAGTGCAACAGATTAAAACCCTGTAGTTAGTATTGGCTACATTTGGAAGGGACCTATAGACCTTGAGAAGAAGTATAAGCTGGAACAAGGAACTATCTGAAATTGAACTGACCCCACACTGCCCTCAACAGCTCCAGAGAAAATCCTAGATATATTTTACTGTTATCATTTTTTATTTTTTTTAATTTTAAGTTCTTTATTACTCATTTAAATTTCATTTATAAAACCTACTATTACCTTGCCAAAAAAAGACCCTATATTTAAAGCAAATTTCATATATATTTTTTAATAACTTTGGCGATTTTTTTTTAATATTGTATTTTTGAGAGTCTAAGCTCTACCCTAGATTTTTAATCTTTGCTTTTTGGTATTTGTTATCAATTCTATACCTTTAAGAATCCAATCTTGAGTACCCATCTTTACTTAAGGGTGTGATTACTGGCTTAATTGCTATCTCTTCTTTTGACACTCTTTTTCTCGCCCAGGTCACCTCTATCACCTCCCTTCCCCTTCTCTTCTCTACTTAACCCTGATAATCTCTTTGAGTGTTCTGATCTGTAGAGAACACTTAGGGAACTGATCACAGGCTAGATTGGTCTCTTCTTTTGACTCCCCCTCCTCTCCTCCTGGTCACATCTATCTCCTTCCTCCCTCTTCCCTATGAAACTCTATGAGCCTCTCTGAATGTTCCAGACTGGGGAGAGCACATGGAAAATTGATTACTGACTATATTGCTCTCTTCCCTTTTGAGTACCCTTCTTCTTCTCTTGGTCACCTCTATCTCCTTCCTCCCTTTTCTCTTCTCCATCTAACTCTGTGAATCTCTCTAGATGTCCCCCACTGTGGAGAATATTTTCACAATTAGTCTAGATGTTTTATCATTGGTGCTGTATGGATGGAGAAGTCTTGAGGTTACTGTAAGAATGAGTCTGAAAGCCAGAGGCAGGAGGCTTAAATCCAAAACTTGAGAACATCAGAAAACTCCTGACTCCAGGGAACATTAATCAACATGAGCTCATCCAAAAGCCTCCATACTTACACTGAAACCAAGCTCCACCCAAGAGCCAACAAGTTTCAGAGTAAGGCATACCACACAAATTCTCCAAAAACACAGAAACATAACCCTGAGTACAAAAACACAGGCGGCCAAAAGTCACACAAAACCTATAGTTTGCTTTCACTACAGGAAACTTCATTGCACTCCAAACAGAAGAGATCCAGCCCCATCCACCAGAACATCAAGAAAGCTTCCCTAACCAGGAAACCTTGACAAACCACTCATCCTACCCCACCTACAGGGAGGAATCTCCACAATAAAAAGGAACCACAAACTTCCAGCATACAAAAAGGTCACCCCAAACAAAGCAACCTAAACAAGATGAAAAGGCAGAGAAATATTCAGCAGGTAAAGAAACATGATAAAAGCCCACCAAACCAAACAAGGGGAGGAGATAGGGAGACTACCTGAAAAAAAATAATTCAGAATAATGATAGCAAAATTAATCCAAAATCTTGAAAACAAAATGAAGTTACAGATAAATATTCTGGAGACAAATATTGAAAAGATGCAAGAAAAACTTAACAAGGATCTAGAAGAAATTTAAAAAGGATCAATAAATAATGAATAATGCAATAACTGAGATCAAAGGCACTCTGGAGGGAACCGACAGTAGAATAACTGAGGCAGAATATAGGATAAGTGAGGTGGAAGTTAGAATGGTGGAAATAAATGAAGCAGAGAGGAAGAAAGAAAAAAGAATTAAAAGAAATAAGGACAACCTCAGAGACCTCTGGGACAATGTTAAATGTCCCAATATTCGAATCATTGGAGTACCAGAAGAAGAAGACAAAAAGAAGGGCTATGAGAAAATACTTGAGGAGATAATAGTTGAAAACTTCCCTAAAATGGGAAAGGAAATAGCTACCAAAGTCCAAGAAACCCAGAGTCCCAAACAGGATAACCCAAGGCAAAACACCCCAAGACACATATTAATCAAATTAACGATGATCAAACACAAAGAACAAATATTAAAAACAGCAAGGGAAAAACAACAAATAACACACAAGGGAATTCCCATAAGGATAACAGCTGGTCTTTCAATAGAAACTTTCCAGGCTGGGAGGGAATGGCAAGAAATACTTAAAGTGATGAAAGAGAAAAACCTACAACCCAGATTACTGTACCCAGCAAGGATCTCATTCATATATGAAGGAGAAATCAAAAGCTTTACAGACAAGCAAAAGCTGAGAGAATTCAGCACTCTGAAACCAGCTCTTCAACAAATGCTAAAGGATCTTCTCTAGACAGGAAACACAGAAAAGGTTTATAAACTCGAACCCGAAACAACAAACTAAATGGCAATGAGATCATACTTACCAATAATTACCTTAAATGTAGTTAGGTTGAATGCCCCAGCCAAAAGACAAAGACTCGCTGAATGGATACAGAAACAAGACCCCTATAGATGCTGTCTACAAGAGACCCACCTCAAACCTAGGGACACTTACAGACTGAAAGTGAAGGGCTAGAAAAAGTTATTCCATGCAAATAGAGACCAAAAGAAAGCAGGAGTAGCAATACTCATACCTGATAAAGTAGACTTTAAAATAAAGGCCATGAAAAGAGACAAAGAAAGACACTACATAATGATCAAAGGATCAATCCAAGAAAAAGATATAACAATTATAAACATATATGCACCCAACATAGGAGCACTGCAATACGTAAGGCAAATTTTAACAAATATGAAACGGGAAATTAACAGTACCACAATAATAGTGGGAGACTTTAATAGCCAACTCACACCTATGGATAGATCAACTAAACAGAAAATTAGCAAGGAAACACAAACTTTAAATGATACAGTGGACCAGTTAGACCTAATTGATATCTGTAGGATATTTCACCCTAAAACAATGAATTTAAGCTTTATCTCATGTGCCACAGAACCTTCTCCAGGATAGATCATATCCTGGGCCATAAATCTAGCCTTGGTAAATTAAAAAAAAAAAAAAAAACATAAAATCATCTTTTCTGATCACAATGTGGTAAGATTAGATGTCAACTACAGGAAAAAAATTATTAAAAATACAAACATTTGGAGGCTAAACAACACATTTCTGAATAACCAACAAATCACAGAAGAAATCAAAATATGCATGCTGCTGCTGCTGCTACTAAGTCACTTCAGTCGTGCATGACTTTGTGCGACCGCATAGACGGTAGCCCATCAGGCTCCACTGTCCCTGGTATTCTCCAGGCAAGAACACTGGAGTGGGTTGCCATTTCCTTCTCCACAAAATATGCATAGAAATGAATGAAAATGAAAACACAACACCCTAAAACCTATGGGATTCAGTGAAAGCAGTGCTAAGAGGAAGGTTCATAGCAATACAAGCCTACCCTAAGAAACAGAAGAAAAATCAAATAAATAACCTAATTCTACACCTAAAGCAACTAGAAAAGGAAGAAAGGAAGAATCCCAGGGTTAGTAGAAGGAAAGAAATCCTAAAAATTAGGGCAGAAATAAATGCAAAAATAACAAAAGACATCATAGCCAAAATCAGCAAAGCTAAAAGGTTGCTCTTTGAAAAGATAAATAATATAGGCAAACCATTAGACAGACTCATCAAGACAAAATGGATAAGAATCAAATCAACAAAATTAGAAATGAAAATGGAGAAATCACAACAGACAACACAGAAATACAAAGGATCATAAGAGACTACTATCAGCAATTATATGCCAATAAAATGGACAAGTTGGAAGAAATGGACAAATTCTTAGAAAACTATAACTTTTCAAAACTGAGCCAAGAAGAAATAGAAAATCTTAACAGACCCATCACAAGCACAGAAATAGAAACTAATCAGAACCCTTCCAACAAACAAAAGCCCAGGACCAGATGGCTTCACAGTTGAATTCTACCAAAAAATGTAGAGAAGAGTTAACACCTATCCTACTCAAACTGTTCCAGAAAATTGCAGAGGAAGGTAAACTTCCAAACTCATTCTATGAGGCCATCATCACCCTAATACCAAAACCAGACAAAGGTGCCACAAAAAAAGAAAACTACAGGCCAATATCACTGATGAATATAGATGCAAAAATCCTTAACAAAATTCTAGCAATCAGAATCCAACAACACATTAAAAAGATCATACACCATGACCAAGTGGGCTTTATCCCAGGGATACAAGGATTCTTCAATATTCTCTAATCAATCAGTGTAATACACCACATTAACAAATTGAAAAATAAAAGCCATATGATTATATCAGTAGATTCAGAGAAAGCCTTTGATAAAATTCAACATACATTTATTTAAAAAAAAAAAGCCTCCAGAAAGCAGGAATAGAAGGAACATACCTCAACATAATAAAAGGCATATATGATAAACAGACAGCAAACATTATCCTCAATGGTG
Source organism: Bubalus kerabau (assembly GCF_029407905.1). Classification (NCBI taxonomy): domain Eukaryota; kingdom Metazoa; phylum Chordata; class Mammalia; order Artiodactyla; family Bovidae; genus Bubalus; species Bubalus kerabau. Next base: position 909,513 of record NC_073635.1, on the reverse strand, counting down.
AAAAATTGAAAGCATTTACCCTAAAGTCAGGAAGAAGCCAAGGATGCCCACTCTCACCACTACTATTCAACATAGTTTTAAAAGTTTTAGCCACATAAATAAAAGGAATACAGATTGGAAAGGAAGAAGTAAAACTCTCACTGTTTGCAGATGGCATGATCCTCTATATAGAAAACCCTAAGGACTCTAACAGAAAATTACTAGAGCTAATCAATGAATACAGTAAAGTTGCAGGATATAAAATTAAAACACAGAAATCCCTTGAGTTCCTATACACTAACAATGAAGAAACAGAAAGAGAAATTAAGGAAACAATTGCATTCATCAAAAAGAATAAAATACTTATGAATAAATCTACCTAAAGAAAAAATATATCTATATATAGAAAACTATAAAACACTGATGAAAGAAATAAAAGAGGACACAAATAGATGGAGAAATAGACCATGTTCATGGATTGGAAGAATCAATATACTGAAAATGAGTATACTACCCAATTCAATCTATAGATTCAATGCAATCCCTATCAAGCTACCAATGGTATTTTTCACAGAACTAGAACAAATAATTTCACAATTTGTATAGAAATAGGAAAAAAAAAATCTCGAATAGCCAAAGCAATCTTGAGAAAGAAGAATGGAACTGGAGGAATCAACCTGCCTGACTTCAGGTTCCACTACAAAGCCATAGTCATCAAGACAGTATGGCACTGGCACAAAGAGAGAAACATAGATAAGTGGAACAAAATAGGAAGCCCAGAGATAAATCCACACACCTATGGACTCCTTATCTTTGACAGAGGAGACAAGAATATACAATGGAGAAGAAACAATCTCTTTAACAAGTGATTCTGGGAAAACTGGTCAATCACTTGTAAAAGAATGAAAATAGAACACTTTCTAACACCATACACAAAAATAAACTCAAAATGCATTAAAGAGCTAAACGTAAGACCTGAAACTATAAAACTCCTAGAGGAAAACATAGGCAAAGCACTCTCTGACGTAAATCATAGCAAGATCCTCTATTACCCACCTCCCAGAGTAATGGAAATAAAAGCAAAAAATAAACAAATGGGACATAATTAAACTTAAAAGCTTTTGCACAACGAAGGAAACTATAAAACAAGGTGAAAAGATAACCTTCAGAATGGAGAAGATAATAGCAAATGAAGCAACTGACAAAGAATTAACCTCAAAAATATACAAGCAACTCCTGCAGCTCAATTCCAGAAAAATAAGTGAACCAATCAAAAAATGGACCAAAGAACTAAACAGACATTTCTTCAAAGAAGATGTATAGATGGCTAATAAACACATGAAAAGATGCTCAACATCACTCATTATCAGAGAAATGCAAATCAAAACCACAATGGGGTCCCATCTCACGCCGGTCAGAATGGCTGCTATCAAAAAGTCTACAAACAATAAATACTGGAGAGGGTGAGGAGAAAAAAGAACCCTCTTACACTGTTGGTGAGAATGAAAACTAGTACAACCACTATAGAGAAGAGCATGGAGATTCCTTAAAAAACTGGAAATAGAACTGCCATTCGACCCAGCAATCCCACTGCTGGGCATACACACCAAGGAAACCAGAATTGAAAGAGACATGTGTATCCCAATGTTCATTGCAGCACTGTTTACAATAGCCAGGATATGGAAGCAACCTAGATGTCCAGCGGCAGACGAATGGATAAGAAAACCGTCATACATATACACAATGGAATATTACTCAGCAATTAAAAATAATGCATTTGAATCAGTTCTAATGAGATGGATGAAACTGGAGCCTATTATACAGAGTGAAGTAAGCCACAAAGAAAAACACTAATACAGTATGCTGCTGCAGCTGGTAAGTTGCATCAGTCGTGTCCAACTCTGTGCAACCCCATAGATGGCAGCCCACCAGGTTCCCCAGTCCCTGGGACTCTCCAGGCAAGAACACCGGAGTGGGTTGCCATTTCATATATGCCAATACAGTATAATAATGCATATATATGTACTTTAGAAAGATAGTAATGATTGCCCTATATGCGAGACAGCAAAAGAGACACAGATGTAAAGAACAGGTGTTTGGACTCTGTGGTAGAAGGCTAGGGTGGGATGACTTGAGAGAATAGCATTGAAACACATATATTATCATATGTGAAATAGATCGCCAGTACAGGTTTGATGCATGAGACAAGGTGCTCAGGGCTGGTGCACTGGGATGACCCTGAGGGATGGGATGGGAAGGGAAGTAGGAGGGAGGGTCAGGATGGAAACATATGTGCACCCATGGCTGATTCATGTGAATGTATGGCAAAAACCACCACAATATTGTAAAGTAATTAGCCTTCAATTAAAATAAATTTTAAAAAGTAGTATATAACCACAATTTCCCCTGCTTATAGAAGGAAGGAGGAAGCTATCCTCCTCTCTTCTTGTAATGTAAAGGGCGTGTTCTCAGTCGTTAAATAGTGTCTGACTCCTAGCGCACCCATGGTCTGTATCCCCCTGGGCTCCTCTGTCCATGGAATTTTCCAGAAAATAATACTGCAGTGGGTTGCCATTTCCTACTCCAGGGTATCTTCCCTACAGAGGAATTGAAACTGTGTCTCTTGTGGCCCTTACATTGGCAGGTGGATTTTTTAATACTGCACCATCTGGAAAGCCCAAGGTATACCTAAAGCCCTAACTCTAACCCTTTCATTTGTAAGTGCAATCCCTCTGCATTTATGAGCTTGAGAATTCTGTAGCTTCATTCTTTTTGAAATATAAATACCAAGTGATACAGCACATCATTCGTCTTAACATCTTGAGTCTTAACCTAGGGACCTAGTATGAGCTGCATTCATTTGCACCTCTCAGAAAACTAAGAAAAATTTTATTATCCTTTTAGATCTAAGCCATTAATCAGACAAACAGCTACAAATCTACATTTTATTGTATGTCTTTATTGTAATGTCTTCTGAGGCTAGGGTTTTAAAAAAGAATACTTATAAATGTCTCCACTGTGGTTGATTTTTTTAAATTCATTTGCTACTTTATTTATGATATTATGTTACATTAATTTCAGCTCCCTTATTTCCCTTTCTTATTATGCCAGTAGTGTTAGTTCTCTTGCTCATTTCTATTGTGTTCTGGAAGTTATTTCTGGAGGCCAATCTTCTGGAGCCTTTTTCTTTTTCTAGTCTGTATTACAATGATTTTACAATCACATAATTTCTTATGTTAAATTCAGATAAAAATACTTAGAGTGCTTTCTGATACACAAGTTTGGATATTTTCAGTAAAGAAATTTTATGTTTTGAGGGCTTCCATATCTGTCGTCTACTACTTCTTTCTCTGACTCTCTCTTACTACCTGAGTCTTTTTTTTTTTTTTTTAAGAGCTACATTTAAATCCAGACAATTGGAAGGTCAGGGTAGGGCTTCTTTGTTTTCAATTTGGATTCCTTTTATGTCTTCTTGCCTAGTTGCTGGGACTAGTACTTACAATATTATGTTCAATAGCAATGGTGAAAGTAGGCATCCTTATCTTGTTACTGATCTTGGAGGGAAAATTTTAGCCTTTTGCCACTGAGAATGGTGTTAATCATGGATTTGTCATATATGTCATTTATTTGCTGAAATATGTTCCCTTTAACTTAATCCACTTGGCTGAGAGTTTTTTTACCATAAATTAATGCTGAAATTTGTCACATATTTTTATACATCTATTGAGATGGTCATATAATTCTTATCCTCCATTTGTTAGTGTTATAAACAACATTAATTTGCAGATGTTGAAGCATCCTTTCATCTCTGGAATAAATTAACTTGATCATGGTGTATAATCTTTTTAATAAATTGTTGAATTCTGTTTGGCAACATTTTGTTAGGAATTTTGCCATCTATGTTTATTAGGGACATTGACTTGTCATTTTCTTTTTTGGTAATGTCCTTCTCTGGATATGGTATCAGAGTAGTGCTGGTTTCATAAAATGACTTTGGATGGTTTTCCTCCTTTTTCTTTCTCTTTTTGAAAGGTTTGAGTGTAGGTATTAGATCTTTTAATGTTTTGTGGAAGTTATCAGTAGAGTCATTTGGTCCTGGGTTTTTATTTGGTGTTAGCTTTTTTATTGTTGTTTTTGTCCTTATTAGTAATCAGTCTCGGAGAAGGCAATGGCACCCCACTCCAGTACTCTTGCCTAGAAAATCCCATGGATGGAGGAGCCTGGTAGGCTGCAGTCCATGGGGTCGCTAAGAGTCGGACACTACTGAGTGACTTCACTTTCACTTTCACTTTCATACATTGGAGAAGGAAATGGCAACCCACTCCAGTGTTCTTGCCTGGAGAATCCCAGGGATGGGGGAGCCTGGTGAGCTGTCGTCTATGGGATCTCACAGAGTCAGACACAACTGAAGCATCTTAGTAGTAGTAGCAGCAGCAGCAGCAGCAGTAATCAGTCTATTCAGATTTTCTATTTCTTCATGATTCAGTCTTGAAAGATTGTCTATTTCTAGAAGCATATCTATTTCTCCTAAATTGTCCAATTTGTTGGTGTATAATTGCTCGTAATTGTCGCTTATGATCCTTTGTATTTCTGTGGTATCAGCTGTAATTTTTCCTCTTTCATTTCTGATTTTATTTGTCAGTGCCCTCTCTTTCTCTCTCTCTCTCTTTTTTTTTCTTGGTTAGTCAAGTCAATGATGTCAATTTTGTTTATCCTTTCAATGAATCAGTACTTAATTTCTCTGTTTTCCTTTTTTTTTTTTTGGGTCAATGAGATGTTAAGTTTTATGTGTAGTCAGAAACTCAAGAGGGATATTTAAGGTAGAAATGTATAGAAGTTATCAGTCTATAGACAGTAACAGAAGTGGATACAATTTAAGAGAGTATGTAGATAAGAAGAGAAGATATGATTCTTATAACACAAACATTTAGGGAAAAGGCAAAGGGAAATATTCTGTGAAGGAAAAAAGAAAAAATGCCTGAACATCAAATGTAAAATGAGGAAATTATAGCATTGTGGCAGCATACTCACTACATCCAAATATTTGAAATATCAAGTATAAAAGGAACCATAACGTGGCCATTACCTTTTATTATAAAAAGATTTTTGATAAGTGGTATAGAGAAAAAAATAATGGGTGAACAAATAGGGAGTAAAGACTAGGAGACAGTGACTTCACTAAATCTTTCAATACATTTGGCTCTAAAGAGAAGCTGAATAATAGGAGATAAAAGTGATTTGGAGCCTAGAGACTATTTTTCTTGTTGTTGTTCCTGATGTTTGGGATATGACTTGATACTAGTGGAAAGGAGCAAGAATAGATGAAAAGGTTGAAAATATAATACATGGCTGGGGAACTTATTTTACTAAGAAAGCCAAAGTTATGGAATGCAAGATATGGAGAAAGGGGCTTAAGCTGCATGAAAAGAGGAGGACATAAGGAAAACCACTTCTCTTAGAACAAAGATAAGTCAGCTCATTGGTGTGATGAGATGCTTATGTGAAGCAGATGTCTTTAAATAAGAATGAGGGAGTAGGACTGAGGCCTTAAACTTGTTTCAGCTTGACCCACTTTTAGACCTATCTTTTCTTTTCTGATGGGTCCTGACTTCCCTGTTCTTAGAGGATTTACTTTAGAAAATTTTAAATAATACATTATCTCTATGTCTCTTTAAGGTGTAAATCTCACAGTTTCTTGTCAGTTTTGTAATCTGGGAATAACTTTTTCATGAACTTGGGAGTCATTCTTTTGACATGAAATTATCAAGGAAGATTTGATTCATATCTTCCAGTCTCTATGGGAGACCAGAGGCCTGACTTTCACTTCTTGCCATTGAGCAAACATGCATTGTTCCAGCCTCTCTTCTAACATCCTCCAGTACTTTTCGACTACCTGTCATTTCAGAGGAATTAAGTTCAATCTCTTTCTTCTATTGTGATAGTCTTAAGTAAGCCTTCCATGCCTGTTTTCCACTGACTGACACATTTTTTTTTTTCTTTGACTGTTTCAAATCAGATTGTAGACAAGGAAACCATTTGAAACTGTCCTTGTGGAAAACAAGAAAGGAAATCTTCCTAGAGAAACAAAGATAACCAGGCAGTGATGAAAGTTGTTAAATTTACATAAATATGGGGTGCTATAATCATATGTTATATCAAGAAAAAATTCTACTAATAGTTATGAGAAAGTCAGGTAGCTAGATTTACTCAGGATTAGTAAGCTATCGTCCAAAAGAGAAAAAAAAAAGCAAAGAGTAAATGGATATGAAGATATTGGGCAAAATAATGCTTGAAGTAATGGGCCCTAGAAGCTCTACTGTAGGGATGACTGGAGATTAGGAGGGTTATATTAGTGAGGGAGAAATCAGAAGTAAAATGGGTACTGGATCTTCTAATTGGAGCATTTTATGTCATTTGAGCCAATGAGTAAGAATGCTGATATCATCAAACTTCTGTTCACAGGTGCTGAATAGAAATGTAGGTACAGTCAGTTCAGTCACTCAGTCATGTCCGAATCTCTGAGACCCCATGGGCTGCAGCATGCCAGGCCTCCCTGTCCATCACCAACTCCTTGAGTTTGCTCAGATTCATGTACATCAAGTCAGTGATGTCCTCTAACCATCTCATCCTCTGTCATCCCCTTTTCCTCCTGCCTTCAATCTTTCCCAGCATCAGGATCTTTTCCAATGAGTCAGTTCTTCGCATCAAGTGGCCAAAGTATTGGAGTTTCAGCTTCAGCATCAGATCTTCCAATGATTTCCTTTAGGATGGACTGTTTGGATCTCCTTGCAGTCCAAGGGACTCTCAAGAGTCTTCTCCAGCACCACAGTTCAAAAGCATCAATTCTTCAGCGCTCAGCCTTCTTTATAGTCCAATTCTCACATCCATACATGAAAACTGGAAAAGCTACAGCGTTGACTAGATGGACTTTTGTTGTCAGAGTAATGTCTCTGCTTTTAATATGCTGTCTAGGTTGGTCATCAGAGAAGGCAATGGCAACCCACTCCAGTACTCTTGCCTGGAAAATCCCATGGATGGAGAAGCCTGGTAGGCTGCAGTCCATGGGGTTGCTAAGAGTCGGACACGACTGAGAGACTTCACTTTCACATTTCACTTTCATGCATTGGAGAAGGAAACAGCAACCCACTCCAGTGTTCCTTCCTGGAGAATCCCAGGGACGGGGGAGCCTGGTGGGCTGCCGTCTGTGGGGTTGCACAGAGTCGGACACGACTGAAGCAACTTAGCAGTAGCAGCAGCAGGTTGGTCATAGCTTTTCTTCCAAGGAGCAATCACCTTTTAATTTCATGGCTGCAGTTACCATCTGCAGGGATTTTTAAACCCAAGAAAATAAAGTCTGCAGGTACAGAGTATTGTGTAAAATAGAAAAGGGTAATTTTTATTGCTTTGGCAGATGAAAAGAGCCACATTGGGCTAATGCCTTCAAGACAGTATGATCGTCCCCTCAGAAGGGGTAATGGGGAGTCATATTGTTCAATGTACAGAGTGTGTTCAGCCTGTGGACAATTCTTGGATTGGTTGGCATCAAAGTGAAGTTTCAATCATCATCAACCTTCTGGTTTCAACCAGTCTAGAGTCTATGTTCTTGCAGCTAGCAGTTTTCATATGGTGAGGGTCACCTTCCTATAAAACAATTAGGAATGTGTGTTGGGCCTTATTCTATATTTTTAGGGAACTGGAAGTTCAGTGATTTTTCCATGTGTCAGATTTATAGACTAAATTGTTACCAGTTCCCCAAATCAATAATTATTCTTTGTTTCTACATCTTCCCAAGTAACATCTTCGTTACCTCTTGAATCAGCCTGTTACTTCAGAAGACAGGGACTTTTGCATGGTTTCAATGAAAGACAGATTGCTCTTTCCTCCTGAGGCAGGAGGTAGATGGACCTCCCCACTCCCCATCCCACTATGATAAAGTGATAGGAGATTCCTTCCTGTGGACTGAAACTCCAAGGTGGGAATAGCAGAACAATTAAGAGAGGAAAGTGTGTCCTGGCCAGAATACATATTTCTCATTCTCAAATCAGAAGACCTCTCCAACTACGCATATGCAGAAAGGTTCCTTGGAGGTCAAAGGGAGTGATGCCAACAGATGCTTATCACCCATAGGCCTTTGTGTTAGAATCCACCTTGGCTAAAACAGGCATGCACACACATAGAAGGATTCTTAGATATACCCAATATGGACTGTGAACCAGGCAAATCAAAATGATTGGCCAAGGAAACCCAGAAGAAATGCCAGGTTAAGTGATATATAAGTTATTTAAACTGCTACAAGGGTGTGACTCAGGGACTCTTCCTCTGAGCGCACCCATGTGTCCATCAACTTTTACTGAACTTTTTCCTCCTAATACACACTTGTTTTGTTACTTTCCATCTTTGTGGGATTTTTTTTTCGGCCAAATCAAAGGGCCCGGGGCCTGGGTACTGACCACTGGTGTAGTGGTCAGGACTTAAGGCTGAGGCAACCATGATCACTCCCAAGACTAAAATACAGTGATTTTATATTAGATCTATTTGTTATCCCCGAAGATCTTCAGTTACTCAGTTCAGTCACTCAGTCGTGTCCCACTATTTGCGACCCCATGAATCGCAGCACTCCAGGCCTCCCTGTCCATCACCAACTGCTGGAGTTCACTCAGACTCACGTCCATCAAGTCAGTGATGCCATCCAGCCATCTCATCTTCTGTTGTCCCCTTCTCCTCCTGCCCCCAATCCCTCACAGCATCAGAGTCTTTTCCAATGAGTCAACTCTTCCCATGAGGTGGCCAAAGTACTGGAGTTTCAGCTTTAGCATCATTCCTTCCAAAGAAATCCCAAGGCTGATCTCCTTCAGAATGGACTGGTAGCACCTCCTTGCAGTCCAAGGGACTGTCAAGAGTCTTCTCCAACACCACAGTTCAAAAGCATCAATTCTCTGGCGCTCAGCTTTCTTCACAGTCCCTCTCACATCCATACATGACCACTGGAAAAACCATAGCCTTGACTAGACGGACCTTTGTTGGCAAAGTAATGTCTCTGCTTTTCAATATGCTATCTAGATTGGTCATAACTTTTCTTCCAAGGAGTAAGCATCTTTTAATTTCATGGCTGCAGTCACCATCTGCAGTGATTTTGGAGCCCCCAAAAATAAAGCCTGACACTGTTTCCACTATTTCCCCATCTATTTCCCATAAAGTGATAGGACCAGATGCCATGAACTTCGTTTTATGAATGTTGAGTTTTAAGCCAACTTTTTCACTCTCCACTTTCACTTTCATCAAGAGGCTTTTTAGTTCCTCTTCACTTTCTGCCCTAAGGGTGGTGTCATCTGCATATCTGAGGTTATTGATATTTCTCCTGGCAATCTTGATTCCAGCTTGTGCTTCTTCCAGCCCAGCGTTTCTCATGATGTACTCTGCGTATAAGTTAAATAATCAGGGTGACAATATACAGCCTTGACCTACTCCTTTTCCTATTGGAACCAGTCTGTTGTTCCATGTCCAGTTCTAACTGTTGCTTCCTGACTTCCATATAGGTTTCTCAAGAGGAAGGTCAGGTGGTCTGGTATTCCCATCTCTTTCAGAATTTTCCACAGTTTATTGCGATCCACACAGTCAAAGTCTTTGTCATAGTCAATAAAGCAGAAATAGGTGTTTCTAACTAGGTCTATGTTGTTTAATTCGGTTTTCTTCTCTTTCTTTCTTTTTTTCTTTCTTTTTTTTTTTTTTTTTTTCAATAACGAGACAAGTGTGTATTTTTAACTCAAGTATGTTTCCCCGTATCAAGTATTTTTTGCCTTGTCAGGTTAAATTTGTTTTTTGAGGCATTAAGTATTTCCCTAATCCTTTAACAGGAAATAACATTTTGTACAACTTTAGCCATGTCACTTGGTACTCAGCACAATACTATATTTTAGTCACTGTTTCCTCTTTTATCTATTGAAATTAAGAAGTACTCTTGCATTTTTTGGCTATTGTTAGGGTTTGCCTAAATCATTACTTGATTTTTGCTTCCTTATAATGTTGTAGTATTTTTAGGTGGAGATAGACGTGTATTTTTGATAAGCACAATTTTGTTGATGGTGTTATTATTATTCTTGTTATGTTTTGTTTCTTTGTTATCTGTTACTTAGTATCCAGTGGTAGGTGGAGAGAAGTTTTGAAATTCAGTAAATGGAAAGAACACAAGCTGTAAACCAGCTATATTGTTATAACAGTTCAGTGAAAATCTGCTCTTTCTTATAAAACAATTGTGGGACATAGGAGTGAGCAGGGAACAGTTTGGTTATGATCAGTTATGGGACTTTTCTCAAAAGTCTTACTGAAATTCACAGCAAAGATCTGCTTTGTTGTTAAGATAATGGCAGCTTCCTACTTATAGGATTTGAAAACCCAGATTTAGCTTTAAAAATGGAAATGCTAAGTCACTTCAGTTGTGTCCAATGCTTTGAGACCCTATGAATTGTAGCCCACCAGGTTCCTCTGTCCATGGAATTTTCCAGGCAAGAATACTGAAGTAGGTTGCAAATTCCTCCTCCAGGGGTCTTCCCAACCTAGGAATTGAACCCGTGTCTCTTTTGTCTCCTGCACTAGCAGGCAGAATTTTTAACACTAGTGTCATCCAGGAAGCCCCACAAATAAATCTAAGAAATCAACTCATACATGCAAATCTCAGTCTCATAGGAGAGCTAAAGCATGGAAAAATACAACCTCCAGGCAAGGTAAAAAATTTAAATCTACAGATGTATCAGAAGAGCCAGTTTCATCAAAACTCCTTCAGCAGCTGGAGCCAGTTATATAAATTTCAGGGCTCAGTGAAAAATGAAAATGATGGACTCTTTGTTAATAATACATGGGAAAATGGTATTAGAGATGCTCAAATATTAAGCTTTTCTTCCTGAAGTTTCTACACCTGTCATTTTTTTTTTTCAATTTGCCAAATAATGTTGCTAAAAGTAAAGGAAAAATAAAATTTTGCATGGTTTATTACTCATTTTTATATTGGGTATTTGTAGTCTTAAATGCAAATGTATAAGGATTTAATGTGTGTGTGTGTGAAATCACTGACATTGCACAATTCCTATTTCATAGCTCGTACATGCATATATGTGTTGTTGTTATCAGAAGAGTGGAAAGGTTACAAAAAATAACTCAATATCTTTCTTTTTTTGGTATGCACACCTATTACCAAAGCTTTTCCTTCAACTTGCTAATTAATACAGAAAGAGTGAAAGGAAATATTTGCCTTATCTTTGCTGTTCCTCCTTTGTCATCATTTTCAGTGTTAGAAGATGGCTAACACATGGAAATTATGTAAGAGTCTGTGATACAGTTTCTTGGTCAGTCATGTATTTAGAACATCTTTGCCTTTTTTTATGTATATGATGTGTTCTAATTCAAAGAGAATATGGTCTCTCAAGGTGTAGGGTTATCAGATTCACATCTCCTACTTTCACAGACATAGACATAACTTTCTTATCTTGTATTCACTTGAGCCTCACTAAACTCCTGTGCATAGTGGTTCTACAGAAAAACTACTCATGGGGCACCACAAACACTATAGGTAAATGGAAAGACAGTGTATGGGGGAAAACTACATGTGGTGCCTATTTCTTCTACAAATCTCTAGGATCCACTGTCCTTCCATTACAAAGTGAAAGTTCAAGAAAAAAATTGTTCAGGATTCCAAGAAGCTGGTAGCAGAGAATTAAACACATCAGGTAACTTTCTGAGTGTGGGGTCATGTGTTTGCCCATTCAGCCCACCTAGCAAGATATAGTTGATAAAAAACTGCCTTTAATAGGTTGCAGACGAGATTACTAAAATTTCCCACATATCAGAAGCGTGCTGTCGTGCCTTCTTTCTTTTGGAATCGTAAAATCTTGTCAGGGTCCAGGTCTGTACTTGTCATTCAGCTCCTTGAGCATGAATGAGAGAGAGCTGGAGAGAGGAAGGGCTTATTCAGCAGAAGAATCAATCTTCTCTGCAGGAAGGCAGAGCACAGTATAATGAAATATATGTAACTTTGAATTCTGCTTCTAGTCTTGGGAGATGTACTCTTCTGTTGTGGGCAAACAGCTATCCATAATTAAAACAGAGTAACTTGAATACTCTCATCTCCTCCTCTACCCAGACCCAGGTTCACCAGAGAAAGCAGGACCAAGGGTGCTGAGGCTGAGATCTTCGTTCTTGCACTCCTGTGCCAACACAGAAAGAAGATTTTTGTTTGACTTTAGGCAAGAAAGGAGAGACGACAGCCAAACTTAGGCAAATATTTCAGATGTGGAAAGTTTGTTATCTGCATTTGCCCTTTTTATATCTTCATACCTTTATTGCATCCTGGTATCGTAGCCCTTTGGGTTTCTCTGGTAGCTCAGAGGGTAAAAGAATCCATCTACAATGCAGGAGACCCAGGTTCAATCCCTGGGTCAGGAAGATCCCTTAGAGAAGGGTATGACAACCCACTCCAGTGTGTTTGCCTGGAGAATCCCATGGAAAGAGGAGCCTGGTGGGTTATAGTCTGTAGGTGACAAACAGCTGGACAAGACTGACCAAATAGCAGGAGCATGGCAGCCCTTTACCAACTGACTGGTTCCTTATTCTAAGTCTCCTTGATGCCCTTAATTTCCTTGCCCCACCTTTACTTAGCCTGCGTCTTACCCATCTTCCAGATCCTAATTCCATAAAGGAACTCACCCTTCCTCTATTATCTTTCTTTATTATTAGTTCAGTTCAATTCAGTCATTCAGTCGTCTCTGACTCTTTGCAACCCCATGAATCACAGCACACCAGGCCTCGCTGTCCATCACGAACTCCCAAAGTTTACCCAAACTCATGTCCATCGAGTCACTGATGCCATCTAACCATCTCATCCACTGTTGTGGATTGGTCATAACTTTCCTTCCAAGCAGTAAGTGTCTTTTAATTTCATGGCTGCAATCACCATCTGCAGTGACTTTGGAGCCCCAAAAAATAAAGTCACCCACTATTTCCACTGTTTCCCTATCTATTTGCCATGAAGTGATGGGACCAGATGCCATGATCTTCATTTTCTGAATGTTGAGCTTTAAGCCAACTTTTTCACTCTCCACTTTCACTTTCATCAAGAGGCTTTTTAGTTCCTCTTCACTTTCTGCCATAAAGGTGGTGTCATCTGCATATCTGAGGTTATTGATATTTCTCCTGGCAATCTTGATTCCCACTTGTGTATTGGGAGTGAAAAAGTTGGCTTAAAATTCAACATTCAGAAAACTAAGATCATGGCATCTGGTCCCATCACTTCATGACTAATAGATGGGGAAACAGTGGCTGACTTTACTTTGGGGAGCTCCAAAATCCCTGCAGATGTGACTGCAGCCATGAAATTAAAAGACACTTGCTCCTTGCAAGAAAAGGTATAACCAACCTAGACAGGATATTAAAAAGCAGAGATATTGCTTTGCCAACAAATGTCTGCCTAGTCAAAGCTATGGTTTTTCCAGTAGTAATGTATGGATGTGAGAGTTGGAGTATAAACAAAGCTGAGGGGTGAAGAAGTGATGCCTTTGAACTTTGGTGTTGGAAAAGACTCTTGAGAGTCCCTTGGACTGCAAGGAAATCCAACCAGTCCATCCTAAAGGAAATCAATCTTGAATATTCATTGAAAGGGCTGATGCTGAAGCTGAAACTCCAGTATTTTGGTCACCTGGTGCGAAGAACTGACTCATTGGAAAAGACCCTGATGCTTGGAAAGATTGAAGTAAGTAGGAGAAGGGGACGGTGGAGAATGAGATGGTTGAATGGCATCACCAACTCAATGGACATGAGTTTGAGTATGGACAGGGGGACCTGGCATTCTGTAGTCCATGGGGTCACAAAGAGTAGGACATGACTGAGCCACTGAACTGAACTAGCTATTTATATATCTTCTTTGCTGAGGTGTCTGTACAACTTGTTTTCAAATTGAGACTTTTAAATTAGAATATTTGCTTTAATATTATTGTGTCATATAGTTCTTTAAACATTCAGATAAAGTCGTTCATCAGATATATGATTTGCAATTTTTTTTTAGTGTATCTTGTCTTTTCATTTTCTTAATGATACCTTCTGAAGCAATGCTTTTTAAATTTTGATTCTTCCAAAACATAAGTATGGAATGTTTTCCCATTTATTTAGATGTTTTTCACTTTCCTCAGCAATGTTTTGTAGTTTTAGTTTGACTTGCAATTCTTTTGTTAAATTATTTTTTTCCCTCTTTTTGAAGATATCATGAGTGGAACTCTTTCTTCTATTGTTGTTGTTGTTGTTGTTGCTATTAACATATGTAAATATAAATGGTTTTTATATTAAATTTGAATCCTGAATCCTTACTAAACCTGTTTGTTAATTCTAACAGTTGTTTTGTGAATCCCTTGCTATGAGGTATTGTCAAATCATCCATGAATATAAAGACAACTTTACTTATTTTATCTATCTATTTATCTGCTTATCTATCTATCTGCTTATTTCTGCCTATTGTACAGGGTAAAATCTCCAAGACAATAATGAATAGAAGTGTTGAGAGTAGATATTCATGCCTTGGGGGTAAAGAATTCACTTTTTACCACCATATATACAGTTAATTGTGAAGGTTTTGAAATTCCCTTTATCAGTTTGAGGAAATTTCTTTATTTTCCCAGTTTGCTGAAGTTTTTTAAAAACTATGAAAGGGTGTTGGTTTTTGTCAGATCTTTTTTTTCCTGCATTTATTGAGATTATGACGTAATTTGCCTTCTCTTTTCTATTAATATGCATGTGAGCTCCTGTCTGACTCTTTGGGATCCCATGGACTGTAGCCCACCAGGTTCTTCTGTCCATGGGATTCTCCAGGCAAGCATACAAGTGGGTTGTCATTTCCTTCTCAAGGGGATCTTCCCCATCCAGGGATGGAACCCACGTCCTTTACATTTCCTGCATTGGCAGTCAGGTTCTTTACCACTAGCGCCACCTGGGAAGACTCTATTAACATAGTTATTACATTTATTGATTCTCATATTATAAAACAACAGTATATTCCTCTGAAAAATTCCACTTGGTCTTGGTATAATCATTTTATTTGGTGCTTACTTTGTTCTGCCAATATTGTATTAATGTTTATGTGTCAATACTCATGAGGGATATTAAGTTGTGTTAATATATTCTTGGGACATCTGTTAATAGTCTTGTATCAGAGTAACACTAACCACATATAATGAGATGGTAAGTGTTCCCTCCTTCATTTTCTGAGAGAATTTGCAAAGGAATATTATCACTTCTTTATTAAAATATTTAAAAGAATACACATATCAAGTTATCTGAGGATTTTCCATGAAACTGGACTCATCACATTTCATGCACCAAGTCATTGAGCACTTTCAGAGGGTTTCATTAAATCCGTAAGTCTTTCTTGGGCTTTCTTTATGGTTCAGCCCGCTGGTAAAGACTCTGCCTGCAAAGTGGAAGACCCGAATCCAATCCCTGGGTTGGGAAGATGCCCTGGAGAAAGGAAAGGCTACCCACTCCAGTATTCTGGTCTGGATAATTCCATGGAATGTATACTCCATGGGGTCACAAACTGTTGGACATGACTGAGCGATTTTAACTCACTCGCTAAATCTTTCCTTGTCTAATTTCCATTTGCCTTTCAAATCTCACCTTAAAAGCCATGGCCTTACAATAATGAGATTTAATATACTTTTCAATATTGCAGAATTGTTCTTTCTATTTTCTAAAGTTTTTGTGAATGAATTGTTCTGTGAATGTGTGTGCATGTATATTATTTAATAATTTAAAGGAATCTTTTTACACTGTGTCATGCCCTCCACCAGGGGATATCCCTGACCCAGGGATTGAGCCTGATTCTTTACATCTTCTGCATTGGCAGACAGATTCTTTACCACTAGCACCACCCATGAAGTCCAATTATTTAATGATTTTAATAATTTAAGATGAATTTTTAAACTGTGGAGGTAAATGTTTGAATTCATAGTGCATTTTAACAGTTAAGATAAGAACTATCCTTTCATTCCTCTGAAAGCAACAGCTTCTTGTGATTAATGTATTTTGACAACTTTAGGTTTATATTTTCTTAATTCATTTAGAAGTCTTTCCTATGTTTAGAATTAATACTAGTCTTATTGGTGCTCACTAGCCAAGTTTTGGAGAAATAAATGACAACCCACTCCAGTATTCCTGCCTGGAAAATCCCATGGACAGAGGAGCCTGGTGGACTACAGTCCATGTGATCACAAGAGTCAAACAAAGCTAAGAGACTAAACCACAACCACCAGCCAAGTTTACCAGAAACACACCAATACTCAAACAATAGATGTTATAAGGAAATAAGGGACATCTTAGTAAGAAGATGTTCAATTCAGTTCAGACACTCAGTCGTACCTGACTCTTTGTGATCCCGTGGACTACAACCCACCAGGCTTCCCTGTCCATCTCCAACTCGAGAGCTTGCTCAAAATCATGTCTATAGAGTTGGTTATGCCATCCATCTCATCCTCTGGCATCCCCTTCTCCTCCTTCCTTCGATCCTCCTGCCAGCATCAAGGTTTTTTCCAATGTGTCAGTTCTTAGCATCAGATGGCCAAAGTACTGGAGTTTCAGTTTCAGTATCAGTGCTTCCAATGAATATTCAGGACTGATTTCCTTTAGGATTGACTAGTTTGATTTGGCAGTCCAAGGGACTCCCAAGAATCTTCTCCACCACCACAGTTCAAAAACATCAATTCTTCAGTGCTCAGCTTTCTTTATGGAAAGCTTATGGAAGAAGATGTTAGCAGATATATTATCGCTGTGATAGGTGGTCTGGGGAAGTGTTCAATAAAACAGACTGCATTTAATTTAATTATTTTAATTGGAGAATAGTTACTCTACAATATTGTCATGGTTTTTGCCATACATTAGTATGAATCACCCATGGGTATACATCCTCCATCCCATCCCGAAGTTCCTCCCATCTCCCTCCCCACTCCATCCCCACAGGTTGTCACAGAACACAGGTTTCAGGTGCCCTGCTTCATACATCAAACTCATACTGGTTATCTATTTTACATATGATAATGTATATGTTTCAATCAGATTACATTTTGGAATTGAATGCTATTAAGAGGCATTAGTAATTCTATTAAGTAATAATGTCTAAAAAAATTCAGCAAATGGCTATTGCAGAAGTAATTCAGGTTTTGGAATCAAGGAAAGAGACTGAATTCTAGGCCACTGAAACAAAAAGCAGGAGACTTTTTAAATGCTATGGGCATTAGGTCACATGGACCACCAAGACCAAGTGAAGTCACTCAGTCGTGCCTGACTCTTTGCAACCCCATGGACTGTAGCCATGCTCCTCCATCCATGGGATTTTCCATGCAAGAGTACTGGAGTGGGTTGCCATTTCTTTCTCCACAGGATCTTCCCGACCCAGGGATTTAACCTGGGTCTCCCGCATTGTAGGCAGACGCTTTACCGTCTGAGCCACAAGGGAAGTCCTCACATGGACTACAGCCTTTTCTAACTCAGCGAAACAATGAGTCATGCCGAGCAGGGCCACCCAAGACAGACAGGTCATAGTAGAGAGTTCTGACAAAATGTAGTCCTCTGAAGAAGAGAATGGCAAACCACTTCAGTATTCTTGTCTTGAAAACCCCAAGAATAGTATGAAAAGGCAAAAAGATACACCACTGAAAGAGGAACTCCCTAGGTTGGTAGGTGCACAATATGCCATTGGAGAAGAGTGGAGAAATAACTCCAGAAAGAATGAAGAAACAGAGCCAAAGTGAAAACAATGCCTAGTTGTGGATGTGACTGGCAATGGAAGTAAAGTCTGATGCTGTAAAAAGTAATATTGCATAGGAACCTGGAATGTTTGGTGCATGAATCAAGGCAAATTGGAAGTGGTCAAACAGGGGATGGCAGGAGTGAACATCGACATTTTAGGAATCACTGAATTAAAGTGGACTGGAATGGGCGAATTTAACTCAGATGGCCATTGTATCTATTATTGTGGGCAAGAATCCCTTAGAAGAAATGGAGTAGTCCTCATAGTCAACAAAAGAGTCCAAAATGGAGTTCTTGATGCAATCTCAAAAATGACTGAATGATCTCTCTTCGTTTCCAAGGCAAACCATTCATTATCACAATAATCCAAGTCTATGCCCTGATCAGTAATGCTGAAGAAGCTGAAGTAGAACAGTTCTATTAAGACCTACAGGACCTTCTACAATTAAGACCCCCCCAAAAGATGTCTTTTTCATTATAGGGGGCTGGAATGCAAAAGTAGGAAGTCAAGAAACACCTGGAGTAACAGACAAATTTGGCCTTGGAATATGGAATGAAGCAGGGCAAAGGCTAATAGAGTTTTGCTTAGAGAATGCGTTGGTCATAGCAAACACCCTCTTCCAACAACACAAGAGAAGACTCTACACATGGAGATCACCAGATGGTCAACACTGAAATCAGATTGATTATATTCTTTGCAGCCAAAGATGGAGAAGCTCTATACAGTCAACAAAAACAAGACCAGGAGCTGACTGTGGCTCATATCATGAATTCCTTACTGCCAAATTCAGACTGAAATTGAAGAAAGTAGGGAAAACCACTAGACCATTCAGGTATGACCTAAATCAAATTCCTTATGATTATTCAGTGGAAGTGAGAAATAGATTCAAGGGACTAGATCTGATAGACTCCCTGATGAACTATGGACAGAGGTTCGTGACATTGTACAGGAGACAAGTATCAGGATCATCCCCATGGAAAAGTGATGCAAAAAAGCAAAATGGCTGTCTGGGGAGGCCTTACAAATAGCTGTGAAAAGAAGAGAAGTGAAAAGCAAAGGAGAAAAGGAAAGATATGAGCATCTGAATGCAGAGTCCAAAGAATAGCAAGAAGAGATAAGAAAGCCTTCCTCAGTGATCAATGCAAAGAAATAGAGGAAAACAGCAGAATGGGAAAGACTAGCGATCTCTTCAAGAAAATGAGAGATACCAAGGGAACATTTCATGCAAAAATGGGCTCGATAAAGGACAGAAATGGTATGGACCTAACAGAAGCAGAAGATATTAAGAAGAGATGGCAAGAATATACAGAAGAACTGTACAAAAAAGATCTTCATGACCCAGATAATCACGATGGTGTGATCACTCACCTACAGCCAGATATCCTGGAATGTGAAGTCAAGTGGGCCTTAGAAAGCGTCACTATGAACAAAGCTAGTGGAAGTGATGGAATTCCAGTGGAGCTATTTCAAATCCTGGAAGATGATGCTGTGAAAGTGCTACACTCAATATGTCAGCAAATTTGGAAAAGTCAGCAGTGGCCAAAGGACTGGAAAAGATCGGTTTTCATTCCAATTCCAAAGAAAGGCAATGCCAAAGAATGCTCAAACTAGTTGCATTCATCTCACACGCTAGTAAAGTAATGCTCAAAATTCTCCAAGCCAGGCTTCAGCAATACGTGAACCATGAACTTCCAGATGTTCAAGCTGGTTTTAGAAAAGGCAGAGGAACCAGAGACCAAATTGCCAATATCCGCTGGATCATCGAAAAAGCAAGAGATTTCCAGAAAAACATCTATTTCTGCTTTATTGACTATGCCAAAACCTTTGACTGTGTGGATCACAATACACTGTGGAAAATTCTGAAAGAGATGAGACTACCAGACCACCTGACCTGCCTCTTGAGAAATTTGCATACAGGTCAAGAAGCAACAGTTAGAATTGGACATGGAACAACAGACGGGTTTCAAATAGGAAAAGGAGTATGTCAAGGCTGTATATTGTCACCCTGCTTATTTAACTTCTATGCAGAGTACATCATGAGAAACGCTGGGCTGGAAGAAGCACAAGCTGGAATCAAGATTGCCAGGAGAAATATCAATAACCTCAGATATGCGGATAACACCACCCTTATGGCAGAAAGTGAAGAGGAATTAAAAAGCCTCCTGATGAAAGTGAAAGTGGAAAGTGAAAAAGTTGACTTAAAATTCCACATGCAGAAAACGAAGATCATGGCATCTGGTCCCATTACTTCATGGGAAATATATGGGGAGACAGTGGAAACAGTGTCAGACTTTATTTTTTTTGGTCTCCAAAATCACTGCAGATGGTGACTGCAGCCATGAAATTAAAAGACGCTTACTCCTTGGAAGAAAAGCTATGACCAACCTAGATAGCATATTGAAAAGCAGAGACATTACTTTGCCAACAAAGGTCCGTCTAGTTAAGGCTATGTTTTTTCCAGTGGTCATATATGGATTTGAGAGTTGGACTCTGAAGAAAGCTGAGCTCGGAAAAATTGATGCTTTTGAATTGTGGTGTTGGAGAAGACTCTTGAGAGTCCCTTGGACTGCAAGGAGATCCAACCATTCTGATGGAGATCAGCCCTGCGATTTCTTTGGAAGGAAAGATGCTAAAGCTGAAACTCCAGTACTTTGGCTACCTCATGCCTAGAGTTGACTCATTGGAAAAGACTCTGATGTTGGGAGGGGTTGGCGGCAGGAGGAGAAGGGGACGACAGAGGATGAGATGGCTGGATGGCATCACTGACTCAATGGACGTAAGTCTGAGTGAACTTCCGGAGTTGGTGATGGACAGGGAGGCCTGGCGTGCTGTGATTCATGGGTCGCAAAGAGTCGGACACGACTGAGCGACTGAACTGAACTGAACTGAACTGATACTTTCTTCTCAAGTACAATGGAACAATCTTCAGGATAAAACAGCTTGGGCTACAAACAAGTAAATTCAGGAAAGTTAAAATTGCACCAAGCCTGCTTTCTGACCACAACCCTATAATAATAGATATCATACACGAAAAAAAAATGTAAAAAGCACAAACATATGAAAACTAAACTATACATTACTAAGTAACAAACAGGTTCTGAAGAAATAAGAAGGGTAATCAAAAATTCCTTAGAAATAAATGACAATGAAAACATAATGATACACACCCTATGAATTGCAGCAAAAGCAGGTTTAAGAGGGACGTTTATAGCAATAAATGTCTAAAAAAAAAAAAAAAGAAAAGAAAAACAGAATAGACAACCTAACTCTACTCTAAAAAGAGCTGGAAAGGGAAGAACGAAAAAACTCCAATGATAATAGAAGGAAATAAAACATAAAGATCTGAGAAAAAAATCAATTAAAACAGAAAAAGGAAACACTATTAAAGATTAATAAAACTAAAAGCTGGTTCTTTGAGAAGATAAAATTGACAAACCACTAGCCTAACTCATTAATAAAATATGGGAAAAAATAAGAAAATTAGGAATGCAAAAGAGGAGGTTGCAAAAGACAATGCAGCAAAACAAAGAATCATAAGAGATTATTCAATTCAGTTCAGTAGCTCAGTGGTGTCTGACTCTTTGTGATCCCCATGGATTGCAGCCCGCCAAGCTTCCATCACCAATTCCCAGAGCTTGCTCAAACTAATAGCCATCGAGTTGATGAAGTCATCCAATCATCTCATCCTCTGTCATCCCCTTCTGCTCCTGCCTTCTATATTTCCCAGCATCAGGGTATTTTCCAATGAGTCAGTTCTTCCCATCAGCTTGCCAAAATATTAGAGTTTCAGCTTCAGCATCAGTCCTTCCAATGAACATTCAGGACTGATTTACTTTAGAATTTACTGGTTTGATCTCCTTGCAGTCCAAGGGACTCTCAAGAGGCTTCTCCAACACCACAGTTCAAAAGGATCAATTGTTTGCTGCTTAGCTTTTCTTTATAATCCAACTTTCACATCCATACATGATTACTGGAAAAACCATAGCTTTGACTAGATGGGCCTTTGTCTGCAAAGCAAGTTTCTGCTTTCTAATATGCTGTGTAGGTTGGTAATAGCTTTTCTTCTGAGGAGCAAGCATACCTTAATTTTATGGCTGCATTCACCATCTGCAGTGATTTTGGAGCCCCCCCAAAATAAAGTATCTCACTGTTTCCATTGTTTCCTCATCTATTTGCCATCCAGTGATGGGACCAGATGCCATGATCTTCATTTTCTAAATGTTGAGTTTCAAGCCAACTTTTTTCACTCCCCTCTTTCACTTTCATCAAGAGACTTTTTAGTTCTTCTTTGCTTTCTGCAATAAGGGTGGTGTCATCTGTGTATCTGAGGCTCTTGATAGTTCTCCCAGCAATCTTGATTCCAGCTTGTGCTTCATCCAGCCTTGCATTTCACGTGATATACTATGGCACATAAGTTAAATAAACAGAATGGCAATATACTGCCTTGACATACTTCTTTTACAAATTGGAAGCAGTCTATTGTTCTATGTCCAGTTCTAACTGTTGCTTCTTGTCCTGCATACAGATTTCTCAAGAGACAGGTAAGGTCGTCTGGTAATCCCATCTTTTGAAGAACATTCCACAGTTTGTTGTTGTCCACACAGTCAAAGTCTTCAGCACAGTCAATAAAGCAGAAGTGGATGTTATTTTGGGACTCTCTTGCCTTTATCAAATGTTGGCAATTTGATCTCCACTTCCTTTTCCTTTTCAAAATCCATCTTGAACATCTGTAAGTTCACGGTTCACATACTGTTGAAGCCTGGCTTGGATAATTTTGAGCATTACTTTGCTAGTGTGTGAGAAGAGTGCAATTTTTCAGGCTTTCCCTGTGGTTCAGCTGTAAAGAATCCACCTGCGATGTAGAAGACCTGTATTCAATCCTTGGATTAGGAAGATCCCCTGGAGAAGGGAAAGACTAGCCACTCCAGTATTCTGGCCTGGAGAATAAAAGAGTCAGATATGAGTGAGAGACTCTCACAAGAGATTATTATGAGCAACCATATGCTAATAAACCATATGCTAATAAATGCTAATAAACCTAGAGGAAATGGAGAGTTTCTTAGAAAAGTTCTACCTACCAATACTGAAAGAGGAAGAAATAGAAATTATGAAAAGTCAATTACAAACACTGAAATCAAATTGTGATAACAAATTCCCACCCCCATCCCCAGAAAAACAATCTGGGGCCAGATGGTTTCACAGGTGAATTCTATCAAACATCTAAAGAAGAGCTAATGCCTATCCTTCTGAAGTTCTTTCAAAAACTTCAGAATAAACACTTCCAAATTCATTCTATGGAGCCACAATTAGCCTGATACCAAAACTAGACAAAGATATCACCAAAAAAAAAAAGAAAAAAAAAAAGAAAGAAAGAAAGCAAAGTACAGGCCAATATCACTGATGAATATAGATGCAAAAATCCTCAGCAAAATTTTAGCAAACAGAATTCACCAACACATTTAAAAAGATCTTACACCATGATCAAGTTGGGTTTAACCCAGGAATTCAAGGGTTTTTCAATATATGTAAACCAATCAATGTGATACACCATGGTGGCAAATTGAAATATAAAAACCATTTGGGAATTTCAATAGATGCAGAAAAGCTTTTGACAAAATTTGGCACCCATTTATGATTAAAAAAAAAAAAAAACAAAAAACAAAACCTCTTCACAAACTGGGCATAGAAGGACCCAATTTTAACATAATAGAGGCCATATACAACAAATGCACAGGAAACATTATTCTCAATGGTGAGAAACTGCAAGCATTTCCTCTAAGGTCAGGAACAAAACAAGGGTTTCCACTCCACCACTTTTATTCAACATAGTTTTGGAAGTCCTAGCTATGGAAAGCAGAGCAAAGAAAGAAAGAAAAAGAAATCCAAACTGGAAAGAAAGATGTAAAACTCTCATCTCATTTGCCTATGATATGATACTGTACATAGAAAACCCTAAAGCTAGTATCAGAAATTTACTAGAACTAATCAGTGGATTTAGCAAAATTTCAGGACACAAAATCAATACACATAAATCACCTGCATTCCTATACACTAACAATAAAAAATCGGAGAGATTAAGAAATCAATGCCATTGACCATTGCAACCAAAATAATAAAATATCTAGGTATAAGTCTACCTAAGGAGATGAAAGATCTGTGTGAAGAAAAGTATAAGATACTGATGAAAAAAATCAAAGATGACATAAACAGATGGAGAGATATCCCATCCTCCTGAGTTGAAAGAAATAATATTGTGAAAATGACTATACTACAAAATGAAATCTACAATTTCAATGCAATTCCTATCAAATTATCAGTGACATTTTTCACAGAACTAGAAGACAAATTTCAAAATTTGTATGGAAACATAAAAGACTCAGAATAGCCAAAGCAACCTTGTGAAAGAAGAATGGAACTGGAGGAATCAACTTATCTGATTTCAGGCTATACTTGAAAGTTACAGTCATCCATACACTATGGAATTGGCACAAAAACAGAAATATAGATCAATGCAACAAGATAGAAAACCCAGAGATAAACCCAATCTCCTATGGGCCCCTTATCTTTGACATAGGAGACAAGAATACACAATGGGGGAAATACACATTCTTCAGTAAGTAGTGCTGGGACAACTGGACAACTACATGTTAAAGAGTGAAGTTAGAACACTTTTTTACACTTACACAAAGACAGCATCAAAACTGATTAAATACTGAAGTGTAAGAATAGAGGCTGTAAGACACTTAGAAGAAAACAAGGCAGAATGACATAAATCCTAGCAGGATCCTCTATGACCTACCTCCTAGAGGAATGGAAATTAAAACAGAAACAATCAAGTTTAGCCTAGTTAAACTTAAAAACTTTTGCACAGCAAAGGAAACTGTAAACAAGACAAAAGACAATCATCAGAATGGGAGAAGATAATAGCAAATGAAATATCTGACAAAGGATTAATTTCCAAAATAAGGTAGTAGCTTATATAAGGTTTGATTTCAATAACAGAAAACAAACAACCCAATTAAAAGGTGGATAAAACATCCAAACAGATGACACTTCTCCAAATAAGACATACAGTTCAGTTCAGTTCAGTTGCTCAGTCGTGTCCAACTCTTTGCAACCCCATGAATTACAGCACACCAGGCCTCCCTGTCCATCACGAACTCCCGGAGTTCACTCAAACTCACGTCCATTGAGTCGGTGATGCGATCCAGCCATCTCATCCTCTGTCATCCCCTTCTCCTCCTGTTCCCAATCCCTCCCAGCATCAGAGACTTTTCCAATGAGTCAACCTTTTGCATGAGGTGGCCAAAGTATTGGAGTTTCAGCTTTAGCATCAGTCCTTCCAAAGAACACCCAGGACTGATCTCTTTTAGAATGAACTGGTTGAATCTCCTTGCAGTCCAAGGGACTCTCAAGAGTCTTCTCCAACACCACGGTTCAAAAGCATTAATCTTTGGCATTCAGCTCTCTTCATAGTCCAACTTTCACATCCATGCATGACCACTGGAAAAAACCATAGCCTTGACTAGACAGACCTTTGTTGGCAAAGTAATGTCTCTGCTCTTGAATATGCTATCTAAGTTGGTCATAACTTCCAAGGAGTAAGCATCTTTTAATTTCATGGCTGCAATCACCATCTGCAGTGATTTTGGAGCCCCCCAAAAATAAAGTCTGACACTGTTTCCACTGTTTCCCCATCTATTTCCCATGAAGTGATGGGACCAGATGCCATGATCTTCGTTTTATGAATGTTGAGCTTTAAGCCAACTTTTTCACTCTCCTCTTTCACTTTCATCAAGAGGCTTTTTAGTTCCTCTTCAATTTCTGCAATAAGGGTTGTGTCATCTGCATATCTGAGGTTATTGATATTTCTCCCAGCAATCTTGATTCCAGCTTGTGCTTCTTCCAGCCCAGCATTTCTCATGATGTACTCTGCATATAAGTTAAATAAGCAGGGTGACAATATACAGCCTTGACGAACTCCTTTTCCTATTTGGAACCAGTCTGTTGTTCCATGTCCAGTTCTAACTGTTGCTTCCTGACCTGTGTATAGGTTTCTCAAGAGGCAGGTCAGGTGGTCTGGCATTTTTATCTCTTCCAGAATTTTCCACAGTTTATTGTGATCCACACTGTCACAGGCATAGTCAATAAAGCAGAAATAGATGTTTTTCTGGAACTCTCTTCATTTTTCCATGATCCAGTGGATGTTGGCAATTTGATCTTTGTTTCCTCTGCCTTTCCTAAAACCACCTTGAACATCTGGAAGTTCACGGTTCATGTATTGCTGAAGCCTGGCTTGAAGAATTTTGAGCATTACTTTAGAGAAATACAAACCAAACTACAATGAGATATTACTTCACATCAATCAGACTGGCCATTATCAAAAAATCCACCCCCCCCTCAAAAAAAATTGTTGAAGAGGGTGTGGAGCAAAGGGAACTCTCTTGCACTGCTGGTGCAGATGTAAACTGTTAGACGGTATGGAGATGCCCATAAAAGCTAGGAATAAAACCTCCATATGACCTAACAATACCCCTTCTAGGCATATACCCTGAGTAAACCAAAAGTGAGAGAAGGCAATGGCACCCCACTCCAGTACTCTTGCTTGGAAAATCCCATGGATGGAGGAGCCTGGTGGGCTGCAGTACATGGGATCGCAAAGAGTCGGAGACGACTGAACGACTTCACTTTCACTTTTCACTTTCATGCACTGGAGAAGGAAATGGCAACCCACTCCAGTGTTCTTGCCTGGAGAATCCCAGGGACAGAAGAGCCTGGTAGGCTGCCCTCTTTGGGGTCGCCCAGAGTTGGACACGACTGAAGCGACTTAGCAGCAGTAGCAGCAGCAAACCAAAAGTGAAAAAAACACATGTACCCCAATGGTCATCGCAGCACTATTTGTAATAGCTAGGACATGGAAGCAATCTAGATGTCCATTGATAAATGAATGAATAAAGAAATTGTGCTACATATATACAATGGAATTCTACTCAGCCATAAAATGGAACAAGTTTGAGTCATTTCTAATAATGTGGATGATGCCTATTATACAGAGTGAAGTAAGTCAGAAGGAGAAAAACAAATATTATATATTAATGCACATATATGGAATCTAGAAAATGGTGCTGATAAACCTATTTGTAGTGCAGCAATGGAGATGAAGACAGAGAACAGCCTTATGGACAAGGGTGCAAGGGAGGAAAGAGAGGTTGAGTTGAATGGAAAGAGTAGCATGGAAGCATATATAGCACCCTATGTGAAATAGATAGCCAATGGAAATTTGATGTATGACTTGGGAACTCAAACTTGGGCCCTATACTCATATAGAAGTGTGGGAAATGGTGTGAGGTGGAAGAGAGGTTTAAGAGGGACGGGACATATCACCTATGGCTAATTCATGCTGATATATGGCAGAAATCAAACCAATATTGTAAAGCACTTAATATTCAATTAAAAATAAATAAATAAAAAGACTGAGTGGATTTTGTAGTCAGGTATTTGCCAGAAATTCAGTGTCCTACTATTGAGACTGAGTTCTCTTAAATATGAAGGTATAAGGAAACATGTAATGCTGTGATGAGGATTCAGGTCTCTGAAGGAAAATACCATATAACAGGATTCAGTAACACACACACCAAAAAAAAAAGAAGAATGATTTATTACCCTAGCTAGCACATTCAATCAACTTATAAAGTTTATTAAGCACTGCAAGGTGGTTGTTCATTAACATTTAGCTATTCTTATCTTCTGAAATTACTTCAAATCAGAGATTAAGGTGAGAGTACATTTACTGCATCATATTTTAGAATTTTTATTGTAGAAAACATTACTAAAAAAATGTGAAAAACAAATGTCCCTATCACTACAAAGAATTTAAAATCACTAGAACATTTTTTGATATTTATTAAAATTTTATTTTTCTATAACCAGTTTTTTTTTTTAATTTAAGTATAGTTGATTTTTAACATTATGATAGGTCCAAAGGATACAGCATAGTGATTCAATATTTATGCAGATTATACCCTAGTCCATGAGGTCGCAAAGAGTCGGACACGACCGAGGGACTGAATTGAACTGAACTGATTGGTATTAAAAGATAATGTGTATAAATTCCAGTGCTATTTAATGTAATCCTTTTGCTTATCTATTTTGTATATAGTATTTTGTATCTATTCATCTCAAATCCTTAATTTGTCCCTCTCCCTTTTGCAAACACAAATATGGTTTCTGTATCTGTAAGTATATTTATGCATTTCATATATATCAATCTGCATTATACTTTAGATTCCAATATGTGATATTATATAGTATTTGTATTTTACTATTTCACTTATTTCACTAAACATAATATTCTCTAGTTTCATCCACATTGCTGTAAATGGCAGGATTTCATTTTTTAAAAATGTTTTAATTGATGGATAATTACTTTACAGAATTTTGTGATTTTCTGTGATACATCAACAAGAATCAGCCATAAGTACACCCATGTTCCCACCCTCCTGAACCTCCCTCCCCCTCCCACCCTTTAGCCTGTCACAGAGCTCCTGTTTGAGTTTACTGAGTCGTACCTCAAATTCCCATTGGCTATCTATTTTACATATGGTATTGTAAATTTCCATTTTACTCTTTCTATATATCACCCTTCTCCCCTGGTCCTGTTTCCCCAATGGGTCTGTTCTTTATGTCTGTTTCTCCATTGTTGCCCTAAAAATAAATTCATCACTATACAACATTTCTCTTTCTGACTTGCTTCACTCTGTATAATAAATACGCTCTAGGTTCCTCCACCTCATTAGAACTGACTCAAATGAGTTCCTTTTTATGGCTGAGTAGTATTTCATTGTCAGAGAAGGCAATGGCACCCCACTCCAGTACTATTGCCTGGAAAATCCCATGGATGGAGTAGCCTGGAAGGCTGCAGTCCATAGTGTTGCTGAGGGTTGGACACCACTCAGTGACTTCATTTTCACTTTTCACTTTCATGCATTGGAGAAGGAAATGGCAACCCACTCCAGTGTTCTTGCCTGGAGAATCCCAGGGATGGGGGAGCCTGGTGGGCTGCCGTCTCTGGGGTCGCACAGAGTCGGACATGACTGAAGTGACTTAGCAGCAGCAGCAGCCAGTCCTCTTGCCTGGAAAATCCCATGGATGGAGGAGCCTGGTAGGTTGCAGTTCATGGGGATCACTAAGAGTCGGACATGACTGAGAGACTCCACTTTCACTTTTCACTCTCATGCATTGGAGAAGGAAATGGCAACCCACTCCAATGTTCTTGCCTGGAGAATCCCAGGGACGGGAGAACCAACTGGGCTGCCATCTGTGGGGTCGCACAGAGTCCGACACGACTGAAGCGACTTAGTAGCAGCAGCAGTATTCCACTGTATATATGGATCACAGCTTCTTTATCCATTGATCTGTTGATGAACATCTGCATTGTTTCCATGTTCTAGCTATTGTAAATAGTGTTGCAATGAACGTTGCAGTACATGTGTCTTTTTCAATTTTTATTTCCTCAGGGTATATGCCTACATGTGGAATTGCAGGGTCATAAGGTGGTTTTATTTCTAGCTTTTTAAGGAATCTCCATACTATCTTCCATGGTAGCTGTATCAAATTCAGTTCAGTTCAGTCCCTCAGTCATGTCTGACTCTTTGCGACCCCATGAATCACAGCATGCCAGGCCTCCCTGTCCATCACCAACTCCTGGAGTTCACCCAGACTCACGTCCATTGAGTCAGTGATGCCATCCAGCCATCTCATCCTACGTCCTCCCCTTCTCCTCCTTACGCCAATCCTTCCCAGCATCAGAGTCTTCTCCAATGAGTCAACTCTTCCCATAAGGTGGCCAAAGTACTGGAGTTTCAGCTTTAGCATCATTCCTTCCAAAGAAATCCCAGGGCTGATCTCCTTCAGAATGGACTGGTTGGATCTCCTTGCAGTCCAAGGGACTCTCAAGAGTCTTCTCCAACAACACAGCTCAAAAGCATCAATTCTTCGGCACACAGCCTTCTTCACAGACTAACTCTCACATCCGCACATGACCACAGGAAAAGCCATAGCCTTGACTAGACAGACCTTTGTTGGCAAAGTAATGTCTCTGCTTTTCAATATGCTATCTAGATTGGTCATAACTTTCCTTACAAGGAATAAGCGGCTTTTAATTTAATGGCTGCAGTCACCATCTGCAGTGATTTTGGAGTCCAGAAAAATAAAGTCTGACACTGTTTCCACTGTTTCCCCATCTATTTCCCATGAAGGGATGGGACCAGATGCCATGATCTTCGTTTTCTGAATGTTGAGCTTTAAGCCAACTTTTTCACTCTCCACTTTCACTTTCATCAAGAGGCTTTTTAGTTCCTTTTCACTTTCTGCCCTAAGGGTGGTGTCATCTGCATATCTGAGTTTATTGATATTTCTCCCTACAATCTTGATTCCAGCTTGTGTTTCTTTCCGTCCAGCGTTTCTCATGATGTACTCTGCATAGAAGTTAAATAAGCAGGGTGACAGTATACAGCCTTGATGTACTCCTTTTCTATTTGGAACCAGTCTGTTGTTCCATGTTCAGTTCTAACTGTTACTTCCTGACCTGCATATAGATTTCTCAAAAGGCAGATCAGGTGGTCTGGTATTCCCACCTCTTCTAGAATTTTCCACAGTTTATTGTGATCCACACAGTCAAAGGCTTTGGCATAGTCAATAAAGCAGAAATAGATGTTTTTCTGGAACTCTCTTGCTTTTTCCATGATCCAGTGGATGTTGGCAATCTGATCTCTGGTTCCTCTGCCTTTTCTAAAACCGGCTTGAAAATCAGGAATTTCACGGTTCACATATTGCTGAAGCTGGCTTGGAGAATTTTGAGCATGACTTTACTAGCATGTGAGATGAGTGCAATTGTGCAGTAGTTTGAGCATTGACATTGCCTTTCTTTGGGATTGGAATGAAAACTGGCCTTTTCTAGTCCTGTGGCCACTGCTGAGTTTTCCAAATTTGCTGGCATATTGAGTGCAGCACTTTCACAGCATCATCTTCCAGGATTTGAAATAGCTCAACTGGAATTTCATCACCTCCACTATCTTTTTTCGTAGTAATGCTTTCTAAGGCCCACTTGAATTCACATTCCAGGATATCTAGCTCTAGGTCAGTGATCACAGGATCGTGATTATCTGGGTTGTGAAGATCTTTTTTTGCAGTTCTTCTGTGTATTCTTGCTATCTCTTCTTAATATCTTCTGCTTCTGTTAGGTCCATACCATTTCTGTCCTTTATCGAGCCCATCTTTGCATGAAATGTTCCCTTGGTATCTCTCATTTTCTTGAAGAGATCTCTAGTCTTTCCCATTCTGTTGTTTTCCTCTATCTCTTTGCATTGATCGCTGAGGAAGCCTTTCTTATCTCCTTGCTATTCTTTGGAACTGTGCATTCAGATTCTTATATCTTTCCTTTGCTCCTTTGCTTTTCACTTATCTTCTTTTCACAGCTATTTGTAAGGCCTCTCCAGACAGCCATTTTGCTTTTTTGCATTTCTTTTCCACGGGGATGATCTTGATCCGTGTCTCTTGTACAATGTCATGAACTTCCATCCATAGTTCATCAGGCACTCTATCAGATCTAGGCCCTTAAATAAATTTCTCACTTCCACTGTATAATCATAAGGGATTTGATTTAGTTCATACCTGAATGGTCTATTGGTTTTCCTGCTTTCTTCAGTTTAAGTCTGAATTTGGCAATAAGGAGTTAATGATCTGAACCACAGTCAGCTCCTGGTCTTGTTTTTGCTGACTGTATAGAGCTTCTCCATCTTTGGCTGTAAAGAATATAATCAGATTTTGATGTTGACCATCTCGTGATGTCCATGTGTAGAGTCTTCTCTTGTGTTGTTGGAAGAGGGTGTTTGTTTCTTGGCAAAACTCTATTAGTCTTTGCCCTGCTTCATTCCATATTCCAAGCCAAATTTGCCTGTTACTCCAGGTGTTTCTTGACTTCCTACTTTTGCTTTCCAGTCCCCTATAATGAAAAGGACATCTTTTTTGGGTGTTAGTTCTAAAAGGTCTTGTAGGTCTTCATAGAACCGTTCAACTTCAGCTTCTTCAGTGTTATTGGTTGGGGCATAGACTTGGATTACTGTGATATTGCATGATTCTCCTTGGAAATGAACAGAGATCATTCTGGCGTTTTTGAGATTGCATCCAAGTACTGCATTTCGGACTCTTTTGTTGACCATGATGGCTACTCCGTTTCTTCTGAGGGATTCTTTCCCGCAGTAGTAGATATAATGGTCATCTGAGTTAAATTCACCCATTCCAGTTCATTTTAGTTCGCTGATTCCTAGAATGTAGACATTCACTCTTGCCATCTCTTGTTTGACCACTTCCAATGTGCCTTGATTCATGGACCTGACATTCCAGGTTCCTATGCAGTATTGGTCTTTACAGCATCAGACCTTGCTTCTATTACCAGTCACATCCACAGCTGGGTATTCTTTTTGCTTTGGCTCCATCTCTTCATTCTTTCTGGAGTTATTTCTCCACTGATCTCCAGTAGAATATTGGGCACCTACTGATCTGGAGAGTTCCTCTTTCAGTATCCTATCATTTTGCCTTTTCGTATTGTTCTTGAGGTTCTCAAGGCAAGAATACTGAAGTGGTTTGCCATTTCCTTCTCCAGTGGACTACATTCTGTCACTTCTCTCCCCCATGACCCGCCCATCTTTGGTTGTCCCACGTGCATGGCTTAATTTCACTGAGTTAGACAAGGTTGTGGTCCTATTGTGATTAGATTGACTAGTTTTCTGTGTGTATGGTTTCAGTGTGTTTGCCCTCTGATGCCCTATTGCAACACCTACCATCTTACTTGGGTTTCTCTTACCTTGGGTGTGGGGTATCTCTTCATGGCTACTCCAGCAAAGCTCAGCCCCTGTTCCTTACCTTTCTCACTATCAATGCAAGAGTGTTCCTTTTCTCCACACCTTCACCAGCATTTATTGTTTGTACACTTTTTGATGATGGCCATTCTTACTGGTGTGAGGTGGTATCTCATTGTAGCTTTGATGTGTATTTCTTTAATAATGAGTGATGTTGAGCATCTTTTCATGTGCTTGTTAGCCATTTGTATGTCTTCTTTGGAGAAATGTCTCTTCAGGTCCCTTTCCCAAATTTTGGCTTGTTTGCTTTTCTAGTATTGAGTCGTATGAGCTGCTTGTATATTTTGGAAATTAATTCTTTACCAGTTGTTTCTTTGCTATTATTTTCTCCCATTCTGATGGTTGTCTTTTCATCTTGTTTGTAGTTTCATTTGTTGTGCAAACGATTTTAAGTCTAATTAGGTCATGCTTGTTTCTTTTGTTTCTATTTCCATTACTCTAGGAGGTGGGTCATAGACAATCTTGCTTCGATTTATGTCATTGAGTGTTCTGCCTATGTTTTTCTCTAAGACTTTTATATTTTCTGGTCTTACATTTAGATCTTCAATCCATTTTCAGTTTATCTTTCTTCATGGCATTAGGTAGTTTTCTAACTTCATTCTTTTGCATGTAACTGTCCAGTTTTCCCAGCACTACCTATTTAAGAGGCTATCATTACTTCTTTGTATATTCTTGCCTCCTTTGTCAAAAATAAGATACCCATAGCCGTGTGGGTTTATCAGTGTGTTCTCTATCCTGTTCCATTTGTCTGTATTTCTGTTTTTGTGCCAGTTCCATACTATCTGGATGACTGTAGCATTGTAGTGTAGTCTGAAATCAGGAAGGTTGATTCCTCCAGCTCCATTCTTCTTTCTCAAGACTGCTTTGGCTATTTAGGGTCTTTTGTGTTGGAATTGTGACATTTTTTGTTCTAGTTCTGTGAAAAATTCCATTGGTAATTTCATAGGGATTCCTTTGAATCTGTATATTGCTTTTGGTAGTACAGTCATTTTCACAGTATTAATTCTTCCTACCTAGGAACAGGGACTATCTCTCCATCTGTTTATGTCATCTTTGATTTCTCTTATCAGTGTCTTATAATTTTCATATACAGATCTTTTACCTCCTTAGGTAGGCTTATTCCTAGATATTTAATTCTTTTTGTTGCAATGGTAAATGGGATTGATGCATTAATTTCTCTTTCTGATTTTGCATTGTTAGTATACAGGAATGTAAGTGATTTCTGTGTATTGACCTTGTATCTGCAACTTGGCTCAATTCACTGTTTAGTTCTGGTAATTGTCTGATAGTTTCTCTTGCATTTTCTATGTATGGTTTAATGTCATCTGCAAACAGTGATAGTTTTATTCTTCTTTTATTATGTGGATACATTTTATCTATTTTCCTTCTCTAATAGCTATAGCTAGGACTTCCAAAACTATGTTGAATAATAGTGGTCAGAGTGGACACCCTTGTCTTGTTCCTGATCTTAGAGGGAACACTTTTTTTTTTTTTTTTTTTTAAGCATTGAGAATAATGCTTACTGTGGGTTTATCATATATGGCCTTTACTATGTTGAGGTAGGTTTTTTTCTACAACCATTTTTTGAAGTGCTTTTATCATAAATGGATGCTGAATTTGGTCCAAGTCTTTTTCTCTGTCTATTAAGATGATCATATGGTTTTTATCTTTCAATTTGTTAATTTAGTGTATCATATTGTTTGATTTGTGTATAGTGAAGAATCCCTGCATCCCAGGAATAAACATGACTTGATCATGATGTATGAGCTTCTGATTGTATTTTTGATATAATTTTGTTGAGGATTTTGCATCTACATTCATCACTGATATTGGCCTGTGAATTTGTTTTTTCATGTTGTCTATGCTTGATTTTGGTATCAGTGTGATTGATGTCTTGTACAATGAGTTTGGAAACGTTCTTTCCTCTGCAACTTTTTGGAAGAGTTTCAGAAAAATAGGCATTAGTTCTTTGATAAATGATTAATAGAATTCGCCCACGAAGCCATCAGCCCTGTGATTTTGATTTTTGGGAGATTTTTGATCACTGCTTTGATTTCAGGGCTTGTAATTCACTTGTTCATAATTTCTATTTCTTCCTGGTTCAATTTTGAGAGGCTGAACTTTTATAAGAATCTATCCATTTCCTCCAGATTGTCCATTTTATTAGCATATAGCTGCTTATAATATTATCTTATGCTCCTTTCTATTTCTGTGCTGTCAGTTGTAGCATTTCCTTTTTCATTTGTAATTTTGTTGATATGATTTTTCTTTCTTTTTACCTTAATGAGTCTGACTAGTGGTTTTTCAATTTTGTTTATCTTCTCAAAGAACCAGATTTTAGTTTTATTAATCTTTGCTATAGTGGAGGTGATGGAATTATAGTTGAGCTATTCCAAATCAGGAAAGATGATGCTGTGAAAGCGCTGCACTCAATATGCCAGCAAATTTGGAAAACTCAGCAGTGGCCACAGGACTGGAAAAGGTCAGTTTTCATTCCAATCCCAAAGAAAGGCAATACCAAATAATGCTCAAACTACTGCACAATTGCACTCATCTCACATGCTAGTAAAGTAATGCTCAAAATTCTCCAAGCCAGGCTTCAGCAATATGTGAACCGTGAAATTCCTGATGTTCAAGCTGGTTTTAGAAAAGGCAGAGGAACCAGAAATTAAATTGCCAACATCCTCTGGATCATGGGAAAAGCAAGAGAGTTCCAGAAAAACATCTATTTCTGCTTTATTGACTATGCCAAAGCCTTTGACTGTGTGGATCACAATAAACTGTGGAAAATTCTGAAAGAGATGGGAAATACCAGAACACCTGATCTGCCTCTTGAGAAATTTGTATGCACGTCAGGAAGCAACAGTTAGAACTGGACATGGAACATCAGACTGGCTCCAGATAGGAAAATGAGTACATCAAGGCTGTATATTGTCACCATGATTATTTAACTTCTATGCAGAGTTCATCATGAGAAATGCTGGGCTGGAAGAAAGCTGGAATCAACATTGCCGGGAGAAATATCAATAACCTCAGATATGCAGATGACACCACCCTTATGGCAGAAAGTGAAGAGGAACTAAAAAGCCTCTTGATGAAAGTGAAAGTGGAGAGTGAAAAAGTTGGCTTAAAGCTTAACATTCAGAAAACGAAGATCATGGCATCCGCTCCCACCACTTCATGGGAAATAGATGGGGAAACAGTGGAAACAGTGTCAGACTTTATTTTTCTGGGCTCCAAAATCACTACAGATGGTGACTGCAGCCATGAAATTAAAAGCCGCTTATTCCTTGGAAGGAAAGTTATGACCAACTTAGATAGCATATTCAAAACCAGAGACATTACTTTGCCAACAAAGGTTCGTCTAGTCAAGGCTATGGTTTTTCCAGTGGTCATGTATGGATGTGAGAGTTGGACTGTGAAGAAGGCTGAGCGCCAAAGTATTGATGCTTTTGAACTGTGGTGTTGAAGAAGACTCTTGAGAGTCCCTTGGACTGCAAGGAGATGCAACCAGTCCATTCTGAAGCAGATCAGTCTTGGGATTTCTTTGGAATTAATGATGCTAAAGCTGAAACTCCAGTACTTTGGCCACCTCATGTGAAGTGTTGACTCATTGGAAAAGACTCTAATGCTGGGAGGGATTGGGGGCAGGAGGAGAAGGGGACGACAGAGGATGAAATGGCTGAATGGCATCACTGACTCAATGGACGTGAGTCTGAGTGAACTCCGGGAGTTGGTGATGGACAGGGAGGTCTGGCGTGCTGCGATTCATGGGTTGCAAAGGGTCAGACAAGACTGAACTACTGATCTGATCTGATTGTTTACTTCATTTCTTTTTCACTTATTTCTGCTCTGAGCTTTATGGTTTTTTCTGCTCACTTTTTTTTTTTTTTTCTGTTCTTCTTTTTCCTGCTGCTTTAGATGTAGAGTTAGGTTTTCTATTCAATGCTTTTATTGATTCTTGAGGTAGGATTGTATCCCTATAAACTTCCCTTCTAGAACTGCTTTTGCTGTGTCCCATAGGTTTTGGGTCATCATGCTTTCATTGTCATTTGTTTCTAGGATTCTTTTTATTTCCATTCTTATTTCTTCTGTAGCCTCTTCATTATTTAATAGTGTATTGTTTGATCTCCATGAGTTTGTGGTGTTTTGTTTGTTTGTTTGTTTGTTTGTTTTGCTCTCCCCCCCCCCCCGTAACTGATATCTAATCTCATAGTATTGTGGTCAAGAAGATATTTGACTTGATTTCAGTTTCCTTTAATTTACTGAGGTTTGATTTTTAATTTAATTTAATTTACTGAGGTTTGTTATGTGGTCCAAGATGTGGTCTATTCTGTGTGCACTTGAGAATAAAGTATATTCTTCTGCATTTGGATGGAAAGTCCTTAAGATATCAATTAGGCCCATTTGGTCTAATGCTTCATTTAAGGTTGTGTTTCCTTATTGATTCTCTGTTTTATTGATCTGCCCATTGGTGTACATGAGGTGATCAATAAACTCCTCTACTATCATTGTGTTTCTGTCAATTTCCCCTTATGTTAATGTTTCCCTTGTGTATTGAAGTGCTCCTATGTTGGATGCATGAATATTTACAATTATTATGTCTTCTTCTTGGATCGATCTTTCAATGCAGTGTCTTTCTTTATTTCTCATAATATTCTTTATTTTAAATTCTATTTTTTTCTGAAATAAGGATTATTACTCCGGCTTTCTTTTGGTTTCCATTTGAATGGAATATCTTTTTCCATTCTTTTACTTTCAGTCTCTGTGTATCTCTAGTTTGAAGTAGGTCTCCTATAGGCAACACATATATGGGGTGTTGTTTTTGTATCCATTCAGTCAGCGATATTTTTGGTTGCTTTTCTTTCTTTCCCTTTTATTCTTATCTTCAGCAATTATTTTCACCCTTCTATCCTCCAGCTTACTTATCCATCCCTCTGCCTCTGTTGTTTTGCTATTGGTTCCTTCTAGGGCATTTTTAATTTCAGTAATTGTGTTACTCATCTTTATTTGTTTATTGTTTCTTTCTTCTTTGTTTTTGGTGATTGTATTAACTGTGTCAAATGTTTCTTGCATTTACTCCTTTCTATTGTGAAGTCTTTAGAACAACTTAGCTATCATTATTCTGAATTCTCTTTCAGTTTGTTTGCTTAGTTCCTCTTTGTTTATTTGGTCTTGTGAATTTCTACCTTGCTTTCATTTGTGTTGTATTTTCTGTCTTTTAATCATTTTTTTTCCTAACTTGCTCCACTTGAGGTCTCCTTTTT
The DNA here is from genome assembly GCF_029407905.1 of Bubalus kerabau. Classification (NCBI taxonomy): domain Eukaryota; kingdom Metazoa; phylum Chordata; class Mammalia; order Artiodactyla; family Bovidae; genus Bubalus; species Bubalus kerabau. The sequence continues at coordinate 871,570 of NC_073635.1, read as the reverse complement.
CCAGGCTTTAGGGTTGTGTTCCTTTTTCCTTTTGGTTTTTGCCCTTGGAGGGAAATGTTGGTTGGGTAATTTGTGTTGCTTTCTTGTTATTGCTGACTTGTGCCTGTGTCCTGGTGGAAGGAGATCAAGCAGATAAGGCAGGTAATTACAGAAATATTGGGACATATATACACACTTCCACACATACAGTTTTAACCAAATATTTCTAAAGAAAAGAGATTGATAATACAGGATATTGACTTAGTGAACAAGGAAAACCAAAAGTGATATCAACCAATTAAAAGCAGAGCTAGTTAATACTCAATTTGGAAAACTGAGCAGAGGGCCAACTGTGGAATATAGAAAAGTGAGCTCAACAATGTTTTCTGAAAAAAAAAAATAGTGAAGGGAAAAGGGAGAAGAAAAAGAAAAGAAGAAGAGAGGGAAAAAAGAGGAGAATGGAGGGAAAAGAGAAAAAGAAGGGATGGGAAAGAGGATAAAAAGAGAGACAGAGATTTTAAAAAAATTAGAAAAGCAAAGATGAATAGATGTATGTGGGAAAGATGTATATATATTCGGGAATAGCTACAGCCAGTAAAGAACTATAGGAAAAGCAGTTGGCAGTTGAATATATTAAAACAAAATAAAGAAAAAAAAATAATTTTTTTTTACAAGAAACACATAGAGGAAAACTCCACAGCACTGCAAAAGGCTAATATGAATATAGAAATATGTAGTGGGAATAAATAGTGTGATTTATAATAACAAAAGGAAAAAATGTTAAAATTAACTTTTTAACAAGAAAAAAAAAAAAAAAGAGGAAAGCTCCTCAGCATTGCAAAAAGCCAGCGTGAAGGTGGAAATATGTAGGGGAATGTTGTTACTATTATGCTTAGTCATATCTGACACTTTTCAACCCCATGGATCATAGCTTATCAGGCTCATGGGATTCTCCAGGCAAGAATATTGGAGTGAGTTACCATTTTCTCCTCAAGGAGATCTTCTTGGCTCAGGGATTGAATCTGAGTCTCTTATGTTTTCTGAATTTGCAGGAGGGTTCAGTATGGGTATAAACAGTGTGATTTATAAGAAAAATAATATCTTAAGATGAATTTTTAATTTTTTTTTTTTTTTTTAAGCAAGAGGAACAAAAAGGAAAACTCCACAGCATCACAAAAAAATGTGAAGGTTGAAATATGTAGGGGGAATAAACAGTGTGATTTATAGGAAAAAAGAAAAAAATAAATTGCCAGGAGCCAGTGTGAGGAACTCCGTCTGTGGCAAAGATCATGAGGAAGGAGGCTCGGCATACGCAAAGGCGAGATCGAGCCTCAGGAGTCCCCCTGGAAATTGTCGAGGATCTACCCCCAAAACCAGAGTCTGCCTACTTTACTGCTTTGTGCTCTCACCTACACCTCTGACTTTACGGGGGACTGTCCCCCACCACCTCTCTCTGAAAAAGAGTTAAATTACAGCTCCAGTTAATAAAGTTCCTGGGTGTGACAAGAGTGTTTTAGTTCACAACCGTGAGAGGCATGAGATGTTCTAAACTGTCTGAATACAGATTCCTTTGAGCAGTTAAAAGATTGATTAGAAATTGTATTAGTGAAGGGTTTTTCTCTTGTTGGGCCAATGTTTGCTGCTAAGTTTCCATATCCCTTACCTGCTGTGTCCCTGGCAGTGTATTGATTAATATAATTGGTGTAAGTAGTAGCTTTAATGCTTGTAACCTTGGACCCTTGAGTTAATTCTTTTTCTTGTTATAGCCCACCACACCTTTACCTTATAGGAATGCAACTTTATCTAATGCTTTTGTAGGGTGACGCCTGACTAATCACCTTTAGAGAAAAATAAGTTTTCTGAAGAAAGGGTCTTAAAATGTTAACAGGCCTCTGGGGCAGAAGATGATGCAAATCACCTAAACTTTTGCATATGATAAGTTTGCAGGAAGAAAGCCTGGCTTACTGCATGACTCTACCCCTTCCCCCATTATCCTCTATGCATAACTTAAGGTATAAAAACTACTTTGGAAGATAAAGTGCGGACCTTGTTCACCAAAGCTTGGTCTCCCCATGTCATTCTTTTTCTCACCTTCTGGCTGAATTATTCAGCCTCTTTTCTCCACTGAATTTTCCTGCTGAGCAATCCTTATTCTATTACTCTTTATGTCTCTAATTAATATTTGATTAAAGCTATTGTATCCAGTTCGCCGAAGCCATCCCTGCTTTGAATTCCCTAGATCCACTGGGGCTGGACCCCAGCAAGTGGCGCCCAAACAGGCTAATTTGAAGGTATGTACCTTAGAGAAAGTGTGTGTTGAAGTTACGGGATGGACAGGACCCCACTTAGTGTGCCATGGACCCCCCAGTAGGACAGACAGGGTAAGTAGGAGTGGGAAGTGTTAAAGGGGTTTGAGAGAAAACCTGTTTTTTATTGAAAGTGTCAAAGGGGTTTGAGAGAAAACCCGGTTTCTAGAGTTAAAAGATTGAAAGAAACCTGATCTTTGAAAACTAAACCTAAATCTTCTACTATACTTAATTTTCTGACATGGGTAACACTAAATCAAATGAAAGACAGCTCTTTATAGGAGTAATTTTTTTTTTTTCATTTGTACAAGAACAGTGTCCTTGGTTTCCAGAAGAGGGTACTGTTAATTTAGATACTTGGGTGAAGGTAAAAAAAAAAAAAAAAAAACTAAAAACTTATCCTACAAATATGATTAAAAATGTTCTGGACCCCCATCGTGAGGCTGTTGGATAGCCTATGGGAGAGGCTATAGTGGTGGATGGTAGTGGGTCTCCACCTTCTGCACAGATCATATTTTCTGCCATTGATGAAGGAAAGGAGGGAGACTGTGCTCTATCTCCCGAGGAGTGAGAGGGCTTACAGGACGCTGTGGCTGGGCACCCTAGCGAGCCCCCTTCCCCTCTACACAAACCTTTAAAAATTTATCCAACAATTTCTGATTTAAGGTGACTACCCCACCTCTGCTTGCCCCTCCCAGGGACTAGGAATTCCCCAGTTTACATCCAAAGCCCCCCAGACCATTGCCTAAGGCTGAAAAAGATAAGAAAAATTTCTTTTAAACAAAGGAGCATTTAAAGAATACACAATATACAGAGCCTGCTCCTTGCAGAAAACCCCCTCAGGGGGGCCTCACCCAAGCAACAACAAAAAAAAAAAAAAAGAGAGAGAGAGAGAAATAAAAAGAAAAAGTGAAAAAGAAAAAAGGAAAGAAAATAGAGAAAGATCTAAAGATAGAGAAAGAGCTAAAGAGTGAAAAGGAAAGAGGAACGGAGAAGAAAGGAATCAGAGAATGCAGCAAGATAGAGAAAGGAAGAAAGAAAGTTAGAAAAAGAGATACAGAGAGAAAGAGAGGGAGGAGGGAAGAAAAAGTTAGGGAGAAAGAGGGTAAAGAGAAAGAAACGAAGGAAAGAGAAGGGTAGTGAAAAAGGAAGGGGGAGAGAAAAGTGAGAAAGGCAGGAAAAGAGAGAGAGAGAGACAGTAAGAAGGAAGAAGGAAGAATGAAAGAGGGAAACAAGAAGGAAATGATAGAAAGTAAAAGAGAAGAGGAAGGAAAGAAGATAGAGTGAGGGAAAGAAGACTTGAGAAAGATTTAAAGAGAAGAAGGAAGAAAAAATCAGCAGAGGAGAGAGGAGAGGACTTACAGGACGCTGTGACCAGGTGCCCTGGCAAGCTCCCTCCCACTCTGCGCAAACCTTTAAAAAAACTTATACACCACTTTCTGATTTAAGGCGATCGCCGCCGCCTCTGTTTGTGCCTTCCAGGGCCCAAGAGTTCCCCACTTTGCCCCCAAAGCCTCTCAAAGTGTTGCCGAAGCCTGAGGAAGATAAAAAGTTTTTTGAACAGTGGAGCTTTTAAAACAGACTACGTGCACAATATGCAGAGCGTGCTCCTTGGAGAAAACCCCTTCAGGGGGGTCTCACCCAGGCTAAGAGAAAAGTGGAACGGTAAGGGGATTTAGCAACAATATTAACCCCTAACATGCCGGTTACTCCAATTCCAACAGGAGTGGCTGGCCCACTGTCTGAGGGCATTGTAGGACTTGTGCTAGGGCGTAGCTCGCTTTCTTTTCAAAAAATTTCCGTGGTGCATGGTGTAGTAGATTCTGATTATATTGAGAAATTAAAGTTTTGATCTTACCACCTACTAAAACTGTGCAAATTAATAAAGGTCTAAGAGTAACACAGATTTTGCTTTTACCTTACCAGACAGGAAAAAAACAAAACAAAACTTGACTTCTCAAGCTAAGAGCCACAGAGCATTTAGATCTAGTGATCTAGCCTTTTGGGTGCAGGAAATTACAGCTCCAAGGCCTTTAAAATATATTTTAATTCAAGAAAATTAAATGTCAGGGCTATTAGACACAGAAACAGATGTCTCTTAACATTGCTGGGAAAGACTGACCCGGCTTCTGGCCAACACATACTACTGAAAATGAGTTGGTGGGATTACAGAAAGTGGTATGTGGGGTGGGAATGCTGTAGAGAAAAAGGTGAGGGAGAGTTTAGTACCTTGAAGAGTAGTGAGTTCCCCGTGGCTGGAAGTATTCAAGCACAGATTAGATGGTTGCTTGTCATCTAAAAAGCTATAGACCAGATTTAGGTTACAAAACGATAACTGGAGAAGCTTATAAAGATGTTGTGCAACACCTCTTTACTTGCTTCTCATGTTTAGGTCTGCCAAAAGTTTTGAAAACTGCTAATGCTCCTTTGAAGCTGTGGAGAGATTGTCTACTAACATTAAATGATTTCCAAAAATTATTAGGGGACATTAATTGGATATGCCCACATTTAAAACTGACTACTGCAGATTTACAGCCTTTATTTGATTGCTTAAAAAGCGATCCTAATTCCAGTTCTATGAGAAAGTTTACTAATGAAACAGAGTAAGCTCTTGTTAAAGTAGATGAGACTTTAAATGATCAGTTAATTAGGATTAATATTACCAGAAGATGAGATTAAATTATTCTTGCCACAAAACATACACCTACAGGGTGCTTGTGACAAAAAGGCCCATTGGTTCCATCTACCAGTGACCCCAAGAAAAATAGTTTTATCTTATCCCAGCTTGGAAAAAAGAAGTGTGGAACCTTTTAGAAAAGAAGTAGCAAATATAATAATTCCATTCAATAAGGATCAACTATAAGTCTTTTACAAAATAGTGATGATTGGCAAGTTGCCCTGATAGATTTCAGGGGTCAGATTTTGTTTCATTTGCCCTCAAGCCCCCCCCACAGTAGTTAAAAGTTCAAAAATGTTAGATTGGCAGTTTGAGGATGCCTGTGGAACTTTCCAGCCCTATGTAGTTCCTACGCTCCCCTTTACCCTATGGGGGAGGGACATGCTGTCTCAAATAGGAGATACTCAGAGAAGGGTTTTCTCAATTTCTTAGTTATTAACAGGCGGTACAATTAACAATACTTTATATATTGTTATAAATACATAATATAAATATATTTGCCTAATTACAGTTTGCCTAGGCAATGGCAACCCACTCCAGTACTCTTGCCTGGAAAATCCCATGGATGGAGGGGCCTGGTGGGCTGGGCTGCAGTCCATGGGGGTCACTAGGAGTCAGACACGACTGAGTGACTTCACTTTATTTTTTCACTTTCATACATTGGAGAAGGAAATGGCAACCCACTCCAATGTTCTTGCCTGGAGAATCCCAGGGATGGGGGAGCCTGGTGGGCTGCCATCTATGGGGTCGCACAGAGTCAGACACTACTGAAGCGACTTAGCAGCAGTAATTAGGTATGGGTATAAATAAAATATAATAAAGGTACACCTGATTCTATTTATAGATCTATACTTAATTAATTTGTATATAAATTAATATGTATACTATATATGCATATTATATATATATATATACTGTAATTAAATATATATTGCAGTAATATAATGTGTGTGTGGCTGATATTAATTGGTATGGATTGATGTACTGTGATGATATATGTTCTATGTACTGTATAATTATATTATATATGTGTGACATGTATTATTTCAGTACATTGGTTTGTGTTAGTTGGTATTAGCTGTGTATGTGTTGTATTGCTGTAATATATATTAATTAATATATTAATTATAAAGATTAATTCAAGTATATTGATTTATATATACTATATGTCAATAAGTTAATACTTGTTGCCATATATAAATACATTTTGCATTTAGGTTATATCTGTATACCAAAATGAGATAAGGAGGTTATACATTTATTATTTAAATTTATACAGAGACTTAAACTAAACATTAGACCTAAATTAACATATCCCTAAATTTATGTTGTTAAAATGTAAATCTTAAAAATTTTAAAAATTAAATTGACAACTGCTTGACAATTCCTTTGTCATAAAACCCCCATAGGTGTAATTGGGGTAGCCAGACAAAAATTGGTTTTATGGCAAAATGGCCACCTAGAGTGGGTCCATCTTCCCACTTAAACTAAAAAAGTAACGGCTTCTTATCCAGGATTGATAGCTACTTTGATATTAAAGGGAAAAAGCAGAGCATTAAATTATTTGGTAAACAGCCATCAGAAATTGTAATTCCATATAATAAGGAACAACTTTATGCTCTTCTAATGTTTGATGAAAATCGGCAGATTGCTATAGGAAACTATTTTGGTCAAATTTTTGCATCATTTACCTTCACATGTTTTGCTGAATTTTATATCCAGACATCCAGTTATTTTTCCTGTCACATGCAAACAATCTCCTATTCCAAATGCTCAAATAGTTTTTACTGATGGGTCAGGAAATGGTAAAGCCTCCGTAGTTACCAAAAATCATCAGAAAATTTTAAAAACACAAGAAACTTCAGCTTAAAGAGCTGAAATAACAGCAGTCATAGAGGCTTTGGCTATATTTGCAGATGAGGAATTTAACCTTTATTCTGATTCTCAATATGTAGTCAAGCTGTTTCCACACATTGAAACTGCGGTTTTGCATGAAAATAAAGCTACCATATTTCATTTGTTAAGTAAATTACAGCAACAAATTTGGAAAATAAATAAGATATTTTTTCATTGGACACATTCGGGCTCATTCTGGATTGCCCGGCCCTTTAAATGCCTTTAATGATTTGGCTGACTTACTAACCAGAAATACAGTGGCTACTGTGATTGAGAAGGCCAGAGCCTCTCACCCACTTCATCATCAAAATGCGGCTGCCTTAAGATGTCAATTCCAAATTCCCAGAGAGACTGCTCGAGAGATTGCATTCTTGCTTACACTGCCCCACTGTTTATAATAGTCTACCTATGGGAGTTAATCCCCGTGGTCTCAAACCTAATGCACTGTGGCAGATGGATGTAACTCATGTCTCTTTATTTGGAAAACTGTCTTTTGTTCATGTAACTGTAGACACCTTTTTTCACATTATTATTGCAACTGCTCGTACAGGGGAAGCAATGAAAGATGTAATACAGCATCTCTTTACTTGTTTTTCATATTTGGGCCTGTCAAAAGCTTTGAAAACTGACAATGCTCCTGCTTATACTTCTAAGTCTTTTCAGGAATTTTGTATAAAGTTTCAAATTAAACATAATACTGTCATCCCTTATAATCCCCAGGAACAGGCCATTGTTGAAAGAGCACATCAAACATTAAAAAATCCAAATTCAAAAACTAAAAGAAGGGGAGTTTAAGTCTAGCTCTCCCCATCAAATCTTGCAACATGCTCTTTTTGAAATAAATATTCTAAATACTGATCCGGCTGGAACTACTGCAATGCTTTGTCATTGGTGCCTGGAGCAATTAAGTGCAAAGCCGTTAGTCAAAAGGAAGGACCTCCTCTCTGGACAATGGAAGGGTCCTGACCCATTATTAAATAGCGGTCGAGGATGTGCTTGTATTTCTCCACAGGACACAGATTCTCCAATTTAGATCCTGGACTATCTGATTCGCCATGTTGCAGTCCCCCAGACATCCGGTTCCCCCATTGCTTTGATCACAAAAGAGGAGGGGCCACTCCTCTGCCCTTGCCTCCACAGCACAGAACAGCCACACGTCAGGAACCACGGGCCAGACCAACCTGGCTGCTGGGACCCAGCACACAGTGCTCGCAGCTGGTAGCCCCGCCAGCATCCGTCTGCACCTGCTTGGCCATGGCAGAGCCAGAGGCTGGTTCAGCGAGGGAGTGGGGGGCGGCGCCTGCCTGCAGGGGAAGCAAATTAAACATCAAGATCCTGGGGAGACTGACGGGGCTGCTGCAGCACAAACTCCAACCAGAAAATAATTCTACTTACTCTGTTTTGGCCTGTCTACCCTCTCCTTATGTTTTTTCTCTTTACCAATGATTCTGGAAAACTTAATGTACATATGACTTTCACTGGTGGACCCAATGTAGTGACTTGTGAACAATGCATGCTCTCATCTTGTTTAAACCCTCAATATAATGTTTGCTCCTTTGTAGTGTTACAATGTCCACCTTATCTTATAAGGTAACCACTTATTGATATGATAATTTTGGTCTTGCTGTATTACAACAACTACAGGATTTAATGCAATCACGACAGTTTGTGGGCTTGCTTATCCTGGGAATAACAGCTTTAATAGCAGCAATTGCTTCTGTTACTGTGGCAGCAATATCATTGACTCAACAAGTGCATACTGCCCAATATGTTGATACCATGTCTAAAAGTGTTTCACTAACTCTAGCAACACAGGAAGCTATAGATAGGAAATTAGAGATGAGAATACACGCCTTAAAAGAGGCAATAATGCATATTGGGACTGAGTTACAGGCTTTAAAAGTGAAAATGGCTCTGTCTTGCCACGCTGATTACCAGTGGATATGTGTGACATCTTTAAAGGTAAACGAGACAGATTATGAATGGGAAAAAATCAAAAATCATATCTCAGGTGTTTGGAACAGCTCTGACATTGGCCTGGACTTAGGGAAACTTCATAAACAAATACAGACCCTGGAACACTCTTGACTGGATTTTACCGCTGCTGGAGCAGCTAATGACTTTTTTCACACCTTCTCTAACTTTTATTTCTGGAAAAAACATTCTGTCTAATCTTCTCATAATCATTCTTCCTTGTATTGTCAGGATTCTTCGGCAGAACATTCAGAAGCTTGCGACTGAGCTGCATCTGGCTGTTTTAAGAAATAAAAAAGGGGGAGATGCCGGGAGCCGGCATATTGCATATTGAGTGCATATTGCATATTGAGTGCAGCACTTTCCACAGCATCATCTTTCAGGATCTGGAATAGCTCAACAGGAATTCTATCACTGCCGGGAGCCAGCGTGAGACACTCCGCCCATGACAAAGGTCATGAGGAAGGAGGCTCGGCATACGCAAAGGCGGGATCGAGCCTCAGGAGTCCCCCTGGAAATTCTCGAGCATCTATCCCCAAACCAGAATCTGCCTACTTTCTGCTTTGTGCTTTCACCTACAACTCTGACTTTACGGGGAGCTGTCCCCCACTACCTCTCTCTGAAAAAAGGGTTAGCTTACAGCTCCAGTTAATAATTCCTGCGTGTGACAGTGTTTAACTTACAAACTCCTTTGGAAATCTTCTAGCCTGCCTGAATACGTTTTTCCGGCCACATGTGATTGTTCAGAGCCTCCCAACTGTGAGAGGCAGGAGATGTTCTAAACTGCCTAAACACAGATTCCTTTGAGTAGTTAAAAGATTGATTAGAAATTGTATTGGTGAAGGGTTTTTCACTTGTTGGGCCAATGTTTGCTGCTAAGTCTCCATACTTCTTACCTACTGTGTCCTTGGCAGTGTATTGATTGATATAATGGGTGTATAGAAATGTAAAATGCAGCTTTATCCAATGCTTTTTTGGAGGCTGGTGCCTGACTTTGGAATAATCACCTTTAGGGAAAAATAAGTTTCTTAAAATGTTAACAGGCCTCTGGGCCCGAAGATGATGTCAATCACCTGAACTTTTGCATATGATAAGTTTGAAAGCCTGGCTTAGATTCGAACCAGGAACTGCTGTCCTTGCATGACTCCACCCCTTCCCCCATTATCCTCTATGCATAATTTAAGGTATAAAACTACTTTGGAAAATAAAGTGTGGGCCATGATCACTGAAACATGGTCTCCCCATGTCGCTCTCTCTTTCAAATTCTGGCTGAGTCTCCATCTGGAGCACGGAACCCACCATGCTTGCTAATTATGCCTGGGCTTCTAAGATCCGACCAGGGAGGCCTCAGTGTCTCCTCTCCTTCAGAAGAACGGAAGGAGGCCTGTGGCCTACGTAAGTGGTGCAAACTTCTTGTCTTGAAGATTTGTTGGTCTCCCACGTAAACCAAGCTACTCAGCCTCTTTTCTCCACTGAATTTTCCTACTGAGCTATCCTCATTCTATTACTCTTTGTATCCTTAATTAAAGTGTAATTAAGCAGTTGTTTCCTGACCCTCGCCTATGCCATCTCTCCTTCGACAACTGGATCAGCCGGGGCTGGAACCCGGCAGGAGGGGACTAGGGCCTCAAGACGCGTTGAAGAAGGACTCTCGAGGTCTTTCTCGGGTTGCGGAGGGAAACCCTTGTTGCCCTCGACTTCTGCCGGGGACCTTAGGGAAATTCCATGGGTGCATCTGAGAGCCGAGGGATGCTGTGGAGTTGACGGGGCCTCTCGGGACTCCGCTGGGCTTGGCGCAATGGAAGAGGGCCTCATCTCGAGGGGAGGCAGGAACCTCATGGTTCCTCTCCGTTTCAGACTCCGACCGCAGGGTCCCTGCAGAGTTGGGACAGGAGAGTCAGGCCTTGTCTTGTCTGAGGAAGGGAACTCCACTTGCCTCTTCAGGTGTTCAGGGCGTCTCAGGCCCCTCGTCGAGCTGTGTGCGGAACCTGCGGGTTTTTCCGGCCGTTGCACGGGGGTGTCAGTGCCCCTTCGTGTTGTGCCTTCACCCACAGGGTTGCCTTCGAAGAGGTGTCCGGGCATCGGATCGGGTTCTTATCAAGAGCGGACCTGGAAATCGGGGACATTCAGCATGTGGCACCACCCACTTGGTTAGTCTCGAATTTCCTCGTGAGACCGGCCTCATCCTGAGGTGCGCTGGGAAGATCAGGAACCCCTTCCAGACAAAGCAGGGGAATCCACCCTGTTGTGGCGATCTGGAGGGGTTAAGTGGCTCAGATGAAGTGGTGCCGAGAATCTTGTTATTCCCCTCGAGTGAGACCAGTACGTCGGGGAACTTTTGGGGTCACAGCAAGGGGGCCAAGTACCGTATGGCACTTCAAGATGGGTCGTGGGACTTCTCTTGAGAAGCTGTAGCGAGCAAAGGCCTCATCTTGAGCTTACAGGTGAACCACGTGGTTTTCCAGAGTTGCAGTGGGATTCTCGAGTTAGATGGGGTATTCAGTCTTCCTCTTGTGTTGGCCCAGGGAAGTCCAATATTCCATTCGAGATGCGAGGGAGAGCTGGGAATTGCTCTCGAGTCACTGCAGGACGAAATGGACCTCATCTAGGCGTGTGTCCCAGACCTAATATTCCTCGCCAGGTGTGAAAGGGATCTCGGGGTTGCATTCAAGTGTCACCCGGGGAGTTAGGCCTCATCCCGAGTGGAAGCAAAGGACTCTCTCTCCTCTCGAGTCGTGACGGGTATCTCTTGGAGCCGACTGAGTGGCCTAACGGGAGTCAAGCCTCCTGTGAAGTTTGGAGAGAGAACTAGGGATTGCTCTCCAACCATGTAGGAAAAGAAGGCACTCATCTAGCGATGACGGGCCGTCTTGTGGGTTTTCTCGAGCTGCGGCACCAGTGTGGGGTTTCTCACGAGGTATGACGGGGAGCTCAGGGAGCCTCTCGTGTCGCACCAGGGAATTCAGGTTTCCATGTGCATGTGGAGGGGGAGTGCGTCATTGCTCTCAAGTCATGGTAAGGGAATCGGGCCTCAAGACGCGTTGAAGAAGGACTCTCGAGATCTTTCTCGAGTTGCAGCAGAAAACCCTCTGTTCCCTCGACTTTTGCCAGTGACCTCAGGGGAGCTTCTCAGGGTGCCTCTGAGAAGTAAGGGATACTGTGGAGTTGGGAGGGGCCTCTCGGGACTCCACTGGGTTTGGTGCAGTGGAAGAGGGCCTCATCTCGAGTTGAGGCAGGAACCTCAGGGTTCCTCTCCATTTCAGGCTTGGATCACAGGGTCCCTGCAGAGTTAGGACAGGAGAGTCAGGCTTCGTCTTGTGTGGAGGAATGGAACTCCGCTTGCCTCTCGAGTTGTTCACGGGGTGATAGGCCCCTTGTCGAGCTGTCTGTGGAACCTGCGGGTTTTTCCAGACGATGCACGGGGGTGTCAGTGCCCCTTCGTGTTGTGCCTTCACCCCCGGGGTTGCCTTCAAAGAGGTGTCCGGGCTTCGGGTTCTTATCAAGAGCGGACCAGGAAATTGGGGTCTTTCGGCATGTGGCACCACCAAAGAGACTACGTCTCGAATTTCCTCATGAGGCCAGCCTCATCCTGAAGTGTGCTGGGAAGTTCGGGAACCCCTTCCAGACAAAACAGGGGAATCGACCCTCCAGTCGCGATCAGGAGGGGAGAAGGGGCCCAGATGAAGTGGTGTTCGGAACCTCGGTGTTCCCCTCGAGTGAGACCGGCGTGTTGGGGAACTTTTGGGGTCGCATCAAGGGTTCCAAGTACCGTTTCAAACGTCAAGACGGAACGTGGGACTTCTCTTGAGACGCTGTAGCGGGCAAGGGCCTCATCTTGCGAAGTCGGGGGCGTCTCGTGTGTTTTCTCGAGCTGCGGCGCCAGTGTTGGGTTTGTCACGACGTACGATGGGGAGCTCAGGGAGCCTCTCGTGTGGCACCAGGTAAGACAGGTCTTCATGCGCATGGCGAGGGGGAGCACGTCATTGTTCTCGAGTCATGGTAGGGGAATCGCTCCTCAAGACGCATTGAAGAAGGACTCTCGAGATTCTAGGTTTGCGGCAGGAAACCCTAGGTTCCCTCGACTTGTGCCGGTGACCTCAGGAAGCTTCTGAGGGTGTCTCTGAAAGGCAGGGATACTCTGGAGTTGGGAGGGGCCTTTCGGGACACCAGTGGGTTTGGTGCAATGGAAGAGGGCATCATCTCGAGTGGAGGCAGGAACCTCAAGGTTCCTCTCCATTTCTGACTCCGATCACAGGTTCCCTGAAGAGTTGGGACAGGAGAGTCAGTCCTCGTCTTGTGTGGAGGAATGGAACTCTGCTTCCCTCTCGAGTTGTTCATGGGTGAAAGGCCACTTTTCGAGCTGTGTGTTGAACCTGCGGGTTTTTCCGGACGATGCTTTGGGGAGTCAGTGCCCAGTGGAACTTCTCTTGACACACTGCAGCGAGCAAGGGCCTCATCTTGTGATGACGGGGGAACCACGTGGTTTTTCTCGAGTTGAGGCAGGATTCCCGAGTTACGAAGGGGAATTCAGGCTTTCTCTTGTGTTGGACCAGGGAAGTCCAATCTTCCATTCGAGTTGGGATGGAAAGCTGGGGATTGCTCTCGAGTCACTGCAGAACAAAAAATACCTCATCTAGGTTTGTGTCCAGGACCTAATGTTCCACTCCAGGTGCGACAGGGATCTCGTGGTTGCATTCCCGACTCACCCGGGGAGTCAGCCCTCGTCTCGTGGAGAAGCAAAGGACTCCTCTCTCCTCTCGAGTCGCGATGGGTAACTCTTGGAGCCCACTGAGTGGCCTCAAGGGAGTCAAGCCTCCTCTTCAGTTTGGAGAGAGGACTCGGGATTGCTCTCCAGGCCATGCAGGAAAAGAAGGCCCTCATCTCGTGATGACGGGGGTGTCTGGTGGGATTTCTGGAGCTGCGGCGCCGGTGTGGGGTTTCTCACGAGTAGGACGGGGAGCTCAGGGAGCCTCTCGTGTGCCACCAGGGAAGTCAGGATTCCATGTGGGTGGCGAGGGGGAGCGCGTCATTGCTCTCGAGTCATGGAGGGGACTAGGGCCTCAAGACGCGTTGAAGAAGGACTCTCGAGGTCTTTCTCGGGTTTCGGCAGGAAACCCTGGGTTCCCTTTACTTGCGTCGGTGAACTCAGGGAGCTCTTCAGAGTGCCTCTGAGAAGTAAGGGATACTGTCGACTTGGGAGGGGCGTCCTGGGACTGCACTGCATTTGGTGCAATGAAAGAGAGCCTCATCTCGAGTTGAGGCAGGAACCTAAGGGTTCCTCTCCATTTCTGACTCTGATCCCAGGGTCTCTGCAGTGTTCAGAGAAGAGAGTCAGGCCCCTTCTTGTGTGGAATAATGGAACTCTGATTGCCTCTCTAGTTGTTCACGGGGTGACAGGCAACTTGTCGAGTTGTTTGTGGAACCTTTTGTTTTTTCTGGAAGATATCCGGGGTGTCAGTGCCCCTTCGTTGTGTGCCTTCATCCAAGGGTTGCCTTTGAAGAGGTTTCCGTGCATCAGGTTTTTATCAAGAGCGGACCTGGAAATTGGGGTCTTTCGACATCTGGCACCATCCACGAGGCTATGTCTCGAATTTCCTCATGAGACCGGCCTCATCCTGAGGTGCATTGAGAAGGTCGCATGCCCCTTCCAGGTAAACCAGGTGAATCGTCCCTCCTGTTGTGATCAGGAGGGGAGAAGGGGCTCAGATGAAGTAGAGCCGGGAACTTCGGTGTACCCCTCGAGTGGGACCAGTATGCCGGGGAACATTTGGGATTGCATCAAGAGTGCCAAGTACCGTTTCGTACTTAAAGACAGAATGTGGGACTTCTCTAGAGACGCTATAGGGGGCATGGGCCTCATCTTTCGATACGGGGGAACCACGTGGTTTTTCTCGAGTTGCGGCGAGATTCTCGAGTTACGACGGGGACTTCAGGCTTCCTCTTGTGTTGGCCCTGGGTAGCCCAATCTTCCATTCGAGTTGCGAGGGAAAGCTGGGGGTTGTGCTTGAGTCAGTGCAGGGCTTTTGCCGGGGACCTTAGGGAACTTCCCAGGGTGCCTCTGCGAGGTGAGGGATACTGTGGAGTTGGCGGGGCCTCTCGGGACTCCGCTGGGTTTGGCGCAATGGAAGAGGGCCTCATCTCCAGGGCAGGCAGGAACCTCAGGCTTCCTCTCTGTTTTGGACTCCGACCGCAGGGTCCCTGGAGAGTTGGGACAGGAGAGTCAGACCTCGTCTTGTCTGAGTAAGGGAACTCCGCTTGCCTCTCGAGTGGTTCAGGGGGTCTCAGGCCCCTCGAGGAGCTGTGTGTGGAACCTGAGGGTTTTTCTGGACGATGCACGGGGGAGTCAGTGCCCCTTCATGTTGTGCCTTCACCCAAAGGGTTGCCTTCGAAGACGTGTCCGGGCATCGGGTTCTTTTCAAGAGCGGACCGGGAAATCGGGGTCGTTCGGCATGTGGCACCACCCACGTGGCTCGTCTCGAATTTCCTCGTGAGACTGGCCTCATCCTGAGGTGCACAGGGAAGGCCGGGAACCCCTCCAGACAAAGCAGGGCAATCGACACTCCTGTCGCGATCAGGAGGGGAGAAGGGGCTCAGAGGAAGTGGTGCCAGGACCCTCGGTGTTCCCCTTGAGGGAACCCGGCCTGTCGGGGAACTTTTGGGTGTCACGTGAAGGGTGTCAGGTACTGTTTCGCACTTCAGGATGGAACATGGGACTTCCCTTGAGACCCCGTAGCGGGCAAAGGCCTCATCTTTCGATACGGGGGAACCACGTGGTTTTTCTCGAGTTGCGGCGAGATTCTCGAGTTATGACGGGGATTTCAGGCTTCCTCTTGTGTTGGCCCTGGGAAGCCCAATCTTCCATGCGAGTTGCGAGGGAAAGCTGGGGGTTGCACTCGAGTCACTGCAGGGCCAAAGAGACCTCATCTAGTCGTGTGTCCGGGACCTCATATTCCTCTCAAGGGAAGACAGGGATCTCGGGGTTGCATTCCAGACTCCCCCGGGGAGTCAGGCCTCGTCTCGAGGGGAAGCAAAGGACTCCGCTCTCCTCTCGAGTCATGACGCGGATCTCTTGGAGCCCACTTGCTGGGAGCCGGCATATTGCATATTGAGTGAGGATCTGGAATAGCTCAACTGGAATTCTATCACTGCTGGGAGCCAGCGTGAGGCACTCCGCCCATGACAAAGGTCATGAGGAAGGAGGCTCGGCATACGCAAAGGCGGGATCGA
Source organism: Bubalus kerabau (assembly GCF_029407905.1). Lineage (NCBI taxonomy): Eukaryota > Metazoa > Chordata > Mammalia > Artiodactyla > Bovidae > Bubalus > Bubalus kerabau. The sequence goes on along the minus strand of NC_073635.1, from coordinate 855,511 downwards.
GCCTCAGGAGTCCCCCTGGAAATTCTCGAGCATCTACCCCCAAAACCAGAGTCTGCCTACTTTCTGCTTTGTGCTTTCACCTACACCTTTGACTTTACGGGGGGCTGTCCCCCACTACCTCTCTCTGAAAAGAGAGTTAGCTTACAGCTCCAGTTAATAATTCCTGGATGTGACAGTGTTTCAACCTACAAACTCCTTTGGAAATCCTCTAGCCTGCCTGAATGGGTTTTTCCGGCCACATGTGATTGTTCAGAGCCTCCCAACTGTGAGAGGCAGGAGATGTTCTAAACTGCCTAAACACAGATTCCTTTGAGTAGTTAAAAGATTGATTAGAAATTGTATTGGTGAAGGGTTTTTCACTTGTTGGGCCAATGTTTGCTGCTAAGTCTCCATACTCCTTACCTACTGTGTCCTTGGCAGTGTATTGATTGATATAATGGGTGTATAGAAATGTAAAATGCAGCTTTGTCTAATGCTTTTTGGAAGGCTGGTGCCTGACTTTGGAATAATCACCTTTAGAGAAAAATAAGTTTCTTAAAATGTTAACAGGCCTCCGGGCAAGAAGATGATGTCAATCACCTGAACTTTTGCATATGATAAGTTTGAAAGCCTGGCTTCGATTAGGACCAGGAACTGCTGTCCTTGCATGACTCCACCCCTTCCCCCATTATCCTCTATGCACAACTTTAGATATAAAATCTACTTTGGAAAATAATGTGCGGGCCTTGCTCACCAACGCTTGGTCTCCCCATGTCATTCTTCCCTTTAATTTCCAGCTGAGCGTCCATCTGGAGCGCGGATGTCCTCTGCGACCATTTATTTGCCTGGGCTTCTAAGACCCACTCGAGAAGGTGTCTAAGGTGGGGCACCTTCCGCTATTCGAGAGGGCGCCTGTGGCCTCCGTGGTCAGAGCTAACCTGGTGTCACGGGTTATATTGATTTTCCGCGTAAACCAAGCCACTCAGCTTCTTTTCTCCACTGAATTCTCCTACTGAGCTATCCTTATTTCAGCCGCTTTTCTCCACTGAATTTCCGCACTGAGCTATCCTTATTCTATTAACTCTTTGTATTCTTAATTAAAGTGTAATTAAGCAGTTATTCCCTGACCCTCGCCTAGCCGTCTCTCCTTCGAATACCCTGGATCAGCCGGGGCTGGTCCCCGGCAGGTGGCGCCCGAGACAGGCTATTCCAAGGTAAGCTCCCTGCAATTAGGGTCATCAGCCCTTTTGCTCCCCCGTTCTCGGAACAACTGGGTCATCAGCTCTCTTGTTCCCCCACGGAGCAGTTTGGGTCATCAGCTCTACTGCTCCCCCCTCGAAACAGTTTGGGTCATCAGCCTTCTGTCCCCCCCCCCCCCGGAACAATCTGGGTCATCAGCTCTATTGTTCTTCCAATGTTCGGGACGGCTAGGACCCCACTCAAGGGTGCCGCAGACCCCCCTGTAGGATAGACAGGGCTGAGGAGTGGGAAGTGTTGAAAGTGTTGAAGACTTAGAAAAAACGGTTTCTGAAGTTAAAAGGCCAAAGAAAAGCCTGATCTTTTAAAAGCTAAAAGCTTTATCTTCTATTATACTTAATTTTCTGACATGGGTAACACTGAAACTAAGAATGGCAACTCTTTATACAAGTAATCGTGAAACTGTTAAAGAGGCTACTGTTAATTTAGATACTTGGGTGAAGGTAAAAAACAACTAAAAACTTATCCTATAAATATGATTAAAAATGTTCTGGACCCTCGTCATGAGGCTGTGGGATAGCCTATGGGAAAAGCTATAGCGGTGGATGGTAGTGGGTCTCTACCTTCTGCGCAGATCATATTTTCTGCCATTGACAAAGGAAAAGAGGGAGACTGTGCTCTACCTCCCGAGGAAGGAGAGGGCTTACAGGACGCTGCGGCCGGGTGCCCTGGCGAGCCCCCTCCCCCTCTACACAAACCTTTAAAAATTTATCCAACAATTTCTGATTTAAGGCAACTACCCCACCTCCGCTTACACCTCCCAGGGCCTAAGAATTCCCCAGTTTACATCCAAAGTCTCCCAGACAATTGCCTAAAGCTGAAAAAGATAAAAAAGATTTTTTTTAAAACAAAGGAGCTTTTAAAGAATACACAATATACAGAGCCTGCTCATTGCACAAAAACCCCTCGGGGGGCCTCACCCAAGCAAAAAAAAAAAAAAAAAGTGGAAAAAAAGAAAAAAAGGAAAGAAAATAGAAAAAGATCTAGAGAAAGAGCTAAAGAGTGAAAAGGAGAGGAACGGAAAAGGAAGGAATCAGGGAACGCATCAAGATAGAGAAAGGAAGTTAAAAAAGGAGATACAGAGAAAAAGATAGGAAAAAAATTAGGGAAGAGAGGAGGGTAAAGAGAAAGAAACGAAGGAAAGAGAAGGGTAGCGAAAAAGGAAGGGTGAGAGAAAAGTGAGAAAGGCAGGAAGAGAGAGAGAGAGAGAGTAAGAGACACTGTGACCAGGTGCCCTGGCGAGCTCCCTTCCGCTCTGCACAAACCTTTAAAAAGCAAAAAACTTATCCACCACTTTATGATTTAAGGCCATCGCCGCCGCCTCTGTTTGCGCTTTTCAGGGCCCAAGAGTTCCCCACTTTGCCCCCAAAGCCTCTCAAAGTGTTGCCTAAGCCTGAAGAAGATAAAAAGTTTTTGAACAGTGGAGCTTTTAAAACAGACAGCACAATATGCGGAGCGTGCTCCTTGGAGAAAACCCCTCAGGGGAGTCTCACCCAGGCTAAGGGGATTTAGCAACAATATTAACCCCTGACATGCTCCAATTCCAATGGGAGTGGCTGGCCCCCTGCCTGAAGGCATTGTAAGACTTGTGCTAGGGCGTAGCTCGCTTTCTTGTCAAGAAATTTCGGTGGTGTATGGTGTGGTAGATTCTGATTATATTGGAAAAATTAAAGTTTTGATCTCGCAGCCTACCAAAACTGCAAATTAATAAAGGTCAAAGAATAACACAGTTTTTGCTTTTACCTTATCAGACAGGAAAAAATTTGGCTTCTCAAGCTAAGAGCCACAGAGCGTTTAGATCTAGTGATCTAGCCTTTTGGGTGCAGGAAATTACAGCTCCAAGGCCTTTAAAAGATCTTTTAATTCAAAAAAGTAAAATCTCAGGGCTATTAGAAGCAGGAACAGACGTCTCTTAACATTGCTGGGAAAGACTGACCCAGCTCCTGGCCAACACATATTACTGAAAATGAGTTGGTGGGATTAGAGAAAGTGGTATGCGGGGTGGGAATGCTGTAGAGAAAAAGGTGAGGGAGCGTTTAAAACCTTGAAGAGTAGTGAGTTCCCCGTTGCTGGAAGTATTCAAACAAAGATTAGATGGTTGCTTGTCATCTAAAAAGCTATAGACCAGATTTAGGTTACAAAACAATAACTGGAGAAGCTTATAAAGATGTTGTGCAACACCTCTTTACTTGCTTCTCATATTCAAAAGTTTTGAAAATTGTTAATGCCCATTTGAAGCTGCAGAGAGATTGTTTACTAACTTTAAATGATTTCCAAAAATTATTAGGGGTTATTAGGGGACAGTAATTGGATACGCCCACATTTAAAACTGACTACTGCAGATTTAAAGCCTTTGATTAACTTAAAAAGCAATCCTAATTCCAGTTCTAAGAGAAAGTTGACTAATGAGACAGACGGCTCTTGTTAAAGTAGATGAGACTTTAAATGATCAGTTAATTAAGATTAATATTACCAAAAGATGAGATTAAATTATTCTTGCCACAAAACATACACCTACAAGGCGCTTGTGACAAAAAGGCCCATTGGTTCCATCTACCAGTGACCCCAAGAAAAATAGTTTTATCTTATCCCAGCTCGGTGGCACAATTAATTATAAAAAGAGGAAAAAAGTGTGGAACTTTTTAGAAAAGAAGTAGCAAATATAATAATTTCGATCAACTGCAAGTCTTTTACAAAATAGTGATAATTGACAAGTTGCCCTGATAGATTTCAGGGGTCACATTTTGTTTCATTTGCCCTCAAGCCCCCACAGTAGTTAAAAGTTCAAAAATGTTAAATTGGCAGTTTGAGGATACCTGTGGAACTTTCCAACCCTATGTAGTTCCTACGCTCCCCTTTACCCTATGGGGGAGGGACATGCTATCTCAAATAAGAGATATTCAGAGAAAGAGTTTTCTCAATTTCTTAGTTATCAACAGGAGGTACAATTAACAAGACTTTATATGTTGTTATAAATACATAATATAAATATATTTGCATAATTACAGTTTGCCTAATTAGGTATGGGTATAAATAAAATATAATAAAGGTATACCTAATTCTATTATAGATCTATACTTAATTAATTTGTATATAAATTAATATGTATGCTATATATGCATATTATATATATACTGTATAATTAAATATATATTGCAGTAATATAATGTGTGAGTGGCTGATATTAATTGGTATGGATTGATGTACTGTGATATATGTTCTATATACTGTATTATTATATATGTGTGACATGTATTATTGCAGTGCATTGGTTTGTGTTGGTTGGTATTAGCTGTGTACGTGTTGTATTGCTGTAGTATATATATTAATTAATATATTAATTATAACGATTAATTCAAGTATATTGATTTATATATATGTCAATAAGTTTATACTTGTTGCCATATATAAATACATATATAAATACATTTTGCATTTAGGTATATCTGTATACTAAAATGAGATAAGGAGGTTATACATTTATTATTTAAATTTATACAGAGACCTAAACTAGACATTAGACCTAAATTAACATATCTTTAAATTCATGTTGTTAAAATGTAAATTTTAAAAATTAAAAAATTAAATTGACAACTGCTTGACAATTCCTTTGCCATAAAACCCCCATAGGTGTAATTGGGGAAGCCAGACAAAAAATTGGTTTTATGGCAAAACGGCTCCCTAGAGTGGGTCCATCTTCCCGCTCAAACTAAAAAAGTAGCGGCTTCTTATCTAGGATTGATAGCTACTTTGATATTAAAGGAAAAAAGTGGAACATTGAATTATTTGGTAAAGAGCCATCAGAAATTGTAATTCCATATAATAAAGAACAACTTGATGTGCTTCTAATGTTTGATGAAAATTGGCAGATTGCTATAGGAAACTATTTTGGTCAAAATTTTTGCATCATTTACCTTCACATGCTTTGCTGAATTTTATATCCAGACATCCAGTTAATTTTCCTGTCAGATATAAACAGTCTCCTATTCCAAATGCTCAGATAGCCTTTACTGATGGGTCAGCAAATGGTAAAGCCTTCATAGTTACTAAAAATCACCAAAAAGTTTTAAAAACACAAAAAACTTCAGCTAAAAGAGCTGAAATAACAGCAGTCATAGAGGCTTTTGCTATGTTTGCAGATGAGGAATTTAATCTTTACTCTAATTCTCAGTATGTGGTCAGGCTGATTCCACACATTGAAACTGCGGTTTTGCCTGAAAATAAAACCACCATATTTCATTTGTTAACTAAATTACAACAACAAATTTGGAAAAGGAATAAAATATTTTTCATTGGACACATTCGGGCTCATTCCGGATTGCCTGGCCCTTTAAATGCCTTTAATGATTTGGCTGACTTGTTAACCAGAAATACAGTGGCTGCTGTGATTGAGGAGGCCAGAGCCTCTCACTCACTTCATCATCAATATGCTACTGCTTTAAGATATCAATTCCAAATTCCCAGAGAGACTGCTCGACAGATTGTGCGTTCTTGCTTACACTGCCCCACTGTTTATAATAGTCTACCTATGGGAGTTAATCCTCATGGTCTCAAACCTAACGTACTCTGGCAAATGGATGTAACTCATGTCTCTTCATTTGGAAAACTGTCTTTTGTTCATGTAACTGTAGATACCTTTTCTCACGTTATTATTGCAACTGCTCGTACCAGAGAGGCAGGTAAAGATGTGATACAACATCTCTTTACTTGTTTTTCATATTTGGGCCTGCCAAAAGCTTTGAAAACTGACAATGCTCCTGCTTACACTTCTAAGTCTTTTCAGAAATTTTGTATAAAGTTTCAAATTAAACATAATACAGGCATCCCTTATTATCCCCAGGGACAAGCCATTGTGGAAAGAGCACACCAAACATTAAAAATCCAAATTCAAAAACTAAAAGAAGGGGAGTTTAAGTATAGTTCTCCCCATCAAATCTTGCAACATGCTCTTTTCATAATAAATATTTTAAATACTGATTCAGCTGGAATTACTGAAATGCTTCCCATTGGTGCCTGGAGCAATTAAATGCAAAACCATTAGTCAAATGGAAGGACCTCCTCTCAGGACAATGGAAGGGTCCTGACCCATTATTAACTAGCGGTCGAAGATGTGCGTGTATTTTTCCACAGGATGCAGATTCTCCAATTTAGACAGGCTGATTCGCCATGTTGCAGGCCCCCAGACATCCAGTTCACCCATTGCTTCGATCACAAAAGAGGAGCCCGCCAGAAGGGGAGGCAAGATAAACATCGAGATCCCGGCGGGACCAACGGGGCTGCTGCAGCGCGAACTCCAACCAGAAAATAATTCTACTTATTCTGTTTTGGCTTGTCTACCCTCTCCTTATGTTTTTCTCTTTACCAATGATTCTGGAAAACTTAATGTACATGTGACTTTAAACTGGTGGACCCAATGTAGTGACCTGTGAATAATGTATGCTCTCATCTTGTTTAAACCCTCAATATAATGCTTGCTCCTTTGTAGTGTTACAACGTCCACCTTATCTTATAATGTAACCACTTATTGATATAACTATAGTCTTGCTGTATTACAACAACTACGAGATTTAATGCGACAACGGCGATTTGTGGGCTTACTTATTTTAGGAATATCGGCTTTGATAGCAGCAATTACTTCTGTTACTGCGGCAGCAATATCATTGAGTCAACAAGTGCATACTGCCCAATATGTTGATACCATGTCTAAAAATGTCTCTTTAACTCTAGCAACACAGGAAGTTATAGATAGAAAATTGGAGATGAGAGTAGATGCCTTAGAAGAGGCAATAATGCATATTGGGACTGAGTTACAGACTTTAAAAGTGAAAATGGCTCTGTCTTGCCACGCTGATTACCGGTGGATATGCGTGACATCTTTAAAGGTAAACGAGACAGATTATGAATGGGAAAAATTCAAAAATCATATCTCAGGTGTTTGGAACAGCTCTGACATTGGCCTGGACTTAGGGAAACTTCATAATCAAATACAGACCCTGGAACACTCTCGACTGGATTTTACTGCCGCTGGGGCAGCTAATGACTTTTTTCACACTTTCTCTAACTTCATTTCAGGAAAAAACATTCTGTCTAATATCCTTGGATACATCGCTGCTGGTGCTTTAATTTTGCTTCTCATATTCATTCTTCCTTGTATTGTCAGGATTCTTCGGCAGAACATTCAGAAGCTCGCGACTGAGCTGCATCTGGCTGTTTTAAGAAATAAAAAAGGGGGAGATGCTTGGAGCCGGCATATTGCATATTGAGTGAGGATCTGGAATAGCTCAACTGGAATTCTATCACTGCCGGGAGCCAGCGTGAGGCACTCCGCCCATGACAAAGGTCATGAGGAAGGAGGCTCGGCATACGCAAAGGCGGGATCGAGCCTCAGGAGTCCCCCTGGAAATTCTCGAGCATCTACCCCCAAAACCAGAGTCTGCCTACTTTCTGCTTTGTGCTTTCACCTACACCTCTGACTTTACAGGGGGCTGTCCCCCACTACCTCTCTCTGAAAAGAGAGTTAGCTTACAGCTCCAGTTAATAATTCCTGGATGTGACAGTGTTTCAACCTACAAACTCCTTTGGAAATCCTCTAGCCTGCCTGAATGGGTTTTTCCGGCCACATGTGATTGTTCAGAGCCTCCCAACTGTGAGAGGCAGGAGATGTTCTAAACTGCCTAAACACAGATTCCTTTGAATAGTTAAAAGATTGATTAGAAATTGTATTGGTGAAGGGTTTTTCACTTGTTGGGCCAATGTTTGCTGCTAAGTCTCCATACTCCTTACCTACTGTGTCCTTGGCAGTGTATTGATTGATATAATGGGTGTATAGAAATGTAAAATGCAGCTTTGTCTAATGCTTTTTGGAAGGCTGGTGCCTGACTTTGGAATAATCACCTTTAGAGAAAAATAAGTTTCTTAAAATGTTAACAGGCCTCCGGGCCAGAAGATGATGTCAATCACCTGAACTTTTGCATATGATAAGTTTGAAAGCCTGGCTTCGATTAGGACCAGGAACTGCTGTCCTTGCATGACTCCACCCCTTCCCCCATTATCCTCTATGCACAACTTTAGGTATAAAATCTACTTTGGAAAATAAAGTGCGGGCCTTGCTCACCAACGCTTGGTCTCCCCATGTCATTCTTCCCTTTAACTTCCAGCTGAGCGTCCATCTGGAGCGCGGATGTCCTCTGCGACCATTTATTTGCCTGGGCTTCTAAGACCCACTCGAGAAGGTGTCTAAGGTGGGGCACCTTCCGCTATTCGAGAGGGCGCCTGCGGCCTCCGTGGTCAGAGCTAACCTGGTGTCACGGGTTATATTGATTTTCCGCGTAAACCAAGCCACTCAGCTTCTTTTCTCCACTGAATTTTCCTACTGAGCTATCCTTATTTCAGCCGCTTTTCTCCACTGAATTTCCGCACTGAGCTATCCTTATTCTATTAACTCTTTGTATCCTTAATTAAAGTGTAATTAAGCAGTTATTCCCTGACCCTCGCCTAGCCGTCTCTCCTTCGAATACCCTGGATCAGCCGGGGCTGGTCCCCGGCACCCACTGAGTGGACTCAAGGGAGTCAAGCCTCCTCTTCAGTTTGGAGAGAGGACTCGGGAGTGCTCTCCAGGCCAGGCATGAAAAGAAGGCCCTCACGTCGCGATGACGGTGGCGTCTCAGGGGTTTCCTCGAGCTGCAGCGCCCGTGGGTGTTTTCTCATGAGGCACGATGAGGATCTCAGGGAGCCTCTCTTGCGGTGCCAGGGAAGTTAGGTCTCCATGCGCGTGGCGAGCTGGAGCTCGTCATTGCTCTCGAGTCCTGGGACGGGACTAGGGACTCAAGACGCGTTGAGGAAGGACTCTCGAGGTCTTTCTCGGGTGCGGCGGGAAACCCTCGTTTCCCTTGACTTCTGCCGGGGACCTTAGGGAACTTCCCAGGGTGGCTCTGAGAGGGGAGGCATACTGTGGAGCTGGCGGGGCCGCTCCGGAATCCGCTGGGTTTGGTGCAATGGAAGAGGGCCTCATCTCGATCTGACTCCGACCGCAGGGTCCCTGCAGAGTTGTGACAGGAGAGTCAGGCCTCGTCTTGTCTGAGGAAGGGAACTCCGCTTGCCTCTCGAATTGCTCAGGGGGCCTCAGGCCCCTTGTCGAGGTGTGTGTGGAACCTGCGGGGTTTTCCGGACGATGCAAGGGGGTGTCAGTGCCCCTTCATGTAGTTCTTTCATCCACACTATTTTCGAAAAGGTGTCTGGGGTTCGGGATCTTATCAAGAGCTGATTGGGAAATCGCGGTCTTTCGGCATGTGGCACCACCATCTAGTCTATGTCTCGAATTTCCTCGTGAGACAGCCTCATCTGAGGTGCACGGGGAAGGTCGGGTACCCCTTGCAGACAAAGCAGGGGAATTGACCCTCCTGTCGCGATCAGGAGGGGAGAAGAGGCTCAGATGAAGTGCCGGGAACCTAGGTGTTCCCCTCGAGTGCGACCCATATGTCGGGGAACTTTTCAGGTTGCATCAAGGGTGCCAAGTACCATTTCGCACTTCAAGACGGAACCTGGGACTTCTCTTGAGATGCTGGAGCGGGCAAGGGCCTCATCTTGCGATGACGGGGGAACCACGTGGTTTTTCTCGAGTTGAGGCGGAATTCTAGAATTACTACTGGGAATACAGGCTTCCTCTTGTGTTGGCCCAGGGAGGTCCAATCTTCCATTCGAGTTGCGAGGGAGAGCTAGGTATTGCTCTCGAGTCACTGCAGGACAAAAGAGACCTCATTTAGGCTTGTGTCCAGGACCTAGTGTTCCTCTACAGGGGCGACAGGGATCTCGGCATCGCATTCCAGACTTACCCAAGTAGTCAGGCCTCGGCTCGAGGGGAAGCAACGGACTCTGCTCTCCTCTAGAGTAGCGACGTGTATCTCTTGGAGGCTACTGAGTGGCCTAAAGGGAGTCAGGCCTCCAGTGGAGTTTGGAGAGTGGACTCGGGATTGCTCTCTAGGTCATGTAGGAAAAGAAGGCCCTCATCTTACGATGACGGGGCGTCTCATGAGTCTTCTCGAGCAGCGGTGCCAGTGTGGGGTTTTCACGAGGTACGATGGGGAGCGCAGGGAGCCTCTCGTGTAGTGCCAGGGAAATTAGGTTTCCATGGGCGTGGCGAGGGGAACGCGTCATTGCTCTCCAGTCATGGTAGGGTATCGGGCCTCAAGACACATTAAAGAAGGACTCTCGAGGTCTTTCTCGGAATGCAGCAGGAAACCCTGGGTTCCCTCGACTTGTGCCAGTGACTGCAGAGAGCTTCTCAGGGTGCCTCTGAGGACTCAGGGATATTGTGGAGTTGGGAGGGGCCTTTCGGGACTCCACTGGGTATGGCGCAATGGAAGAGGGCCTCATCTCGAGTTGAGGCAGGAACCTCAGGGTTCATCTACATTTCTGACTCCGATCACACGGTCCCTGCAGAGTTGGGACAGGAGAGTCACACCTTCTCTTGTGTGGAGGAACGGAACTCCGCATGCCTCTCTAGTTCTTCAAGGGATGACAGGCTACTTGTCCATCTGTGTTTGGAATCTGCGTGTTTTTCCGTACTATGCATGGGGGTGTCAGTACCCCTTCGTGTTGTGCATTCATCCACAGGTTTGCTTTCGAAGAGGTGTCCAGGCATCGGGTTCTTATTAAGAGCGCACTGGGAAATCGGGCTCTTTCTGCATGTGGCACCACCCCCCAGTCTACGTCTCGAATTTCCTGGTGAGACCGGCCTCATACTGAGGTGCACTGGGAGTGCCCAAACCCCTTGCAGACAAAGCAGGGGAATCGACCCTCCTGTGGCGATCAGGAGGGGAGAAGGGGCACAGATGAGGTGGTGCCGGAACCTCGGTGTTCCCCTCCAGTGAGACCAGTGTGTCGGGGAACTTTTGGGGTCTCATCAAAGGTGCAAAGTACCGTATCGCACTTCAAGATGGAACGTAAGACTTCTTTTGAGATGCTGTAGCGGCAATGGCCGCATCTTGCGATGAAGAGGGAACGACATGGTTTTTCTCGAATTGTAGTGAGATTCTCGAGTTACAACAGGAGATTCAGGCTTCCTCTTCTGTTGGCCCAGGGAAGTCCAATCTTCCATTCGAGTTGCGAAGGAGAGTTGGGGATTGCTCTCGAGTCACTGCAGGGAAAAAGAGACCTCATCCAGGCTTGTGTCCAGGGCCTAATGTTTCTCTCCAGGGGTGATAGGGATCTCCGGTTCGCATACCAGACTCACCCAGGTAGTCAGGCCTTGCCTTGAGGGGAAGCAAAAGGCTCCATTCTCTTCTCAAATCGCAACGGGTATATCTTGGAGTCCACTGAGTGACCAAAAGGGAGTCAAACCTACTGTGGAGTTTGGAGAGATGACTCGGGATTACTCTCCAGGCCATGCTAGAAAAGAAGGCCGTCATGTCGCGAAAATGGTGGCGTCTCGTGGGTTTTCTCGAGCTGCAGCGCCAGTGTGGGGTTTCTCACGAGGTACGACGGGGAGCTCAGGGAGCCTCTCGTGTGGCGCCAGGGAAGTCAGGGCTTCATGAGTGTAGTAGAGGGAGAGCGTCATTGCCCTCAAGTCATGGTAGGGGAATCGGGCCTCAAAACGCGTTGAAGAAGGACTCTTGAGTTCTTTCTAGGGTGGCGGCAGTAAACCCTGGGTTCACTCGAATTGTGCCGGTGACCTCAGGGAGCTTCTCAGGGTGCCTCTGAGAAGTCAGGGATTCTGTGGAGCTGGGACGCGTCTCTCGGGACTCCACTAGGTTTCATGCAATGGAAGAGGTCCTAATCTCGAGTGGAGGCAGGAACCTCCGCGTTCCTCTCGTGACTTCACTGGCGCTGGTCTGATTCGAATCGCAAAGTCCCTGCAGAGTTGGGACAGGAGAGTCAGGCCTCGTCTTGAGTAGAGGAAAGAAACTCCGCTTGCCTCTCGAGTTCTTCATGGGGTTACAGGCCACTTATGGAGTTGGCGGGGCCTCTCGGGACTCCCCTGGGCTTGGTGCAATGGAAGAGGGCCTCATCTGGAGGGGAGGCAGGAACATCAGGCTTCCTCTCCGTTTTGGACTCTGGCCGCAGGGTCCCTGCAGAGTTGGGACAGGAGAGTCAGGCCTCATCTTGTCTGAGGAAGGGAACCCCGCTTGCCTCCCGAGGTGATCAGGGGGTCTCAGCCCCCTCGTCGAACTGTGTGTGGAACCTGTGGGTTTTTCCGGATGATGCACAGGGGTGTCAGTGCCCCTTCATGTTGTGCCTTCCCCCACAGGATTGCCTTCCAAGAGGTGTCCGGGCATCGGGTTCTTCTCCAGAGCGGACTGGGAAATCGGGGTCGTTTGGCATGTGGCACCACCAACGTGGCTCGTCTCGAATTTCCTTGTGAGAACGGCCTCATCCTGAAGTGCCCCGTGAATGTCGGGAACCCCTTAAAACAAAGCAGGGGAAGCGACCCTCCTATCGCGAACAGGAGGGGAGAAGGGGCTCAGATAAACTGGTGCCAGGAACCTCGGTGTTCACCTCGAGTGAGACCGATAATTCGGGGAACTTTTGGGGTCACATCAAGGGTGTCAAGTATCGTTTCGCACTTCAAGACGGAACGTGGGACTTTTCTTGAGACGCTGTAGCGGGCAAGGGCCTCATCTTGCGATGACGAGGGAACCAAGTGGTTTTTCTCGAGTTGCGGTGGGATTCTCGAGTTACGAAGGGGAATTCAGGCTTCCTCTTGTGTTGGCCCAGGGAAGTCCAATCTTCCATTTGTGTTGTGAGGGAGAGCGGGGGATTGCTCTCGAGTTACAGCAGGGCAAAAGAGACCTCATCTAGGCTTGTTTCCAGGACCTAATGTTCCTCTCCAGGGGAGACAGGGATCTCGGGGTTGCATTCCAGACCCACCTGGTGAGTCAGGCGGTGTCTCGAGGGGAAGCAAAGGACTCCATTCTCCTCTCGAGTCGTGACGGGTATCTCTTGGAGCCCACTAAGTGGCCTAAATGGAGTCGAGCCTCCTGCGGAGTTTGGAGAGAGGATTCAGGATTGCTCTCCAAGCCATGCAGGAAAAGAAGGCCCTTATCTCGCGATGACGGGGGCGTCTCATGGTTTTTTCTCGAGTTGCGGCGGGATTCTCGAGTTACGACGGGGAATTCAGGCTTCCTCTTGGGTTGGCCCAGGGAAGTCCAATCTTCAATTCGAGTTGCGAGGGAGAGCTGAGGATTGCGCACGAGTCACTGCAGGGAAAAAGAGACCTCATCTAGGCTTGTGTCTAGGACCTAATGTTCCTCTCCAGGGGCGACACGGATCTCAGGGTTGCATTCCAGACTCACCCGGGGAGTCAGGCCTCGTCTCGAGGGGAAGCAAAGGGCTACACTCTCCTCTCGAGTTGCGAGGGATATCTCTTGGAGCCCACTGAGTGGCCTACAGGGAGCCAAGCTTCCTGTGGATTTTGGAGATAGGACTCGGTATTGCTCTCCAGGCCATGCAGAAAAAGAAGGCCCTCATCTCGTGATGACAGGGGCATCTCGTGGGTTTTCTCCAGCTGGGGCACAAGTGTGGTGTTTCCCACGTGGTACGACTGGGAGCTCAGGGAGCCTCTTGTGTGGTGCCAGGGAAGTCAGGTCTCCATGCACGTGACGAGGGGGAGTGCTTCATTGCTCTCTTGTCATGATAGGGGATTCGGACCTCAAGATGCATTGAAGAAGGACTCTCAAGGTCTTTCTCAGGTTGCAGCAGGAAACCATGGGTTCCTTCAACTCGTGCATGTTACGTCAGGGAGCTTCTCAGGGTGCCTCTGAGAAGTCAGGGATACTGTGGATTTGGGAGTGGCCTCTCGGAACTCCACTGGGTTTGGTGAAATGGAAAAAGGCATCATCTTGATATAAAGCAGGAACCTCAAGTTTCCTCTTCATTTCTGACTCGGATCCCATGTTCCTGCAGAGTTGGGAGAGGAGAGTAAGGACTCATCTTGTGTGGAGGAATGGAAATCCACTTGCATCTCGAGTTGTTCACGGGGTGACAGGCCGCTTGTCAAGCTGTATGTGGAACCTGCGGGTTTTTCTGGACGATGCACGGGGGTGTCAGTGCCCCTTCGTGTTGTGCCTTCATCCACAGGGTTGCCTTCAAAGAGGTGTCTGGTCATTGGGTTCTTCTCAAGAGCGTACCAGGAAATCAGGGTCTTTCAGCATGTGGCACCCCCCACGAGACTATGTCTCGAAATTTCCCATGAGACCGGCCCCATCCTGAGGTGCGCCGTGAATGTCGGGAACCCCTTTAAGTCAAAGCAGCGGAATCGACCCTCTTGTCGCTATCAGGAGGGGAGAAGGGGCTCAAAAGAAGTGGTGCCGGGAACCTCGGTGTTCCCCTCAAATGAGACCGGTGTGTCGGGGAACATTTGGGGTTGCATCAAGGGTGCCAAGTAACTTTTCGCACTTCAACATGGAACGTGGGACTTCTCTTGAGACGCTGTAGCGAGCACGGGCCCCATCTTGCGATGACGGGGGAACCACGTGGTTTTTCTCGAGTTGCGGCGGGATTCTCGAGTTACAGTAGGGAATTCAGGCTTCCTCTTGTGTTGGCCCCGGAAGTCCAAATTTCCATACGAGTTGAGAGCTAGAGCTGGGGGTTGGCTCGAGTCATTGCAGGGCAAAGGAGACCTCATCTAGTCTTGTGTCTAGGACCTAATGTTCCTTTCAAGGGGCAACAGGGATCTCGGAGTTGCATTCCAGATCCTCCCAAGGAGTCAGGCCTCTTCACGAGGGGAATGGATGGGCTCCGCTCTCCTCTCGAGTCGCGACGGGTATCTCTTAGAGCCCATTGAGTGGCCTAAAGGGAGTCAAGCCTCCTGTGGAGTTTGGAGAGAGGACTCGGGATTGCTCTCCAGGCCATGCAGGAAAAGAAGGCCCTCATATCGCGATTACGGGGGCGTCTTGTGCGTTTTCTCGAGGTGCGGTGCGAGGATGGGGTTTCTCACAAGATACAACGGGGAGCTCAGGGAGTCTCTCATGTTGTGACAGGAAATTCAGGTCTCCATGCACGTGTGGAGGGGGAGCGCGTCATTGCTCTCGAGTCATGGTAGGGGAATTGGGCCTCAAGAGGCGTTGAAGAACGACTCTAAAGGTCTTTCTCCTGTTGTGGCAGGAAACCCTGGGTTTTCCCGACTTGTGCCGGTAACCTCAGGATGCTTAATATGGTGCCTCTGAGAAGTCAGGGATTCTGTGGAGTTGGGAGGGGCCTCTCGGGACTTGACTGGGTGTGGTGTAATGGAAGAGGGTCTCATCTCGTGTTGAGGAAGGAACCTCAGGTTTCCTCTCCATTTCTGACTCCGATCTCAGGATTCCTGCAGAGTTGGGACAGGAGAGTCAGGCCTAGTATTCTGTGTAGAAATGAAACTTTGCTTGCCTCTCGATTTGTTCACGAGGTAACAGGTCACTTGTCGAGCTGTATGTGGAACCTGTGGAATTTTCCAAAAGTTGCACTGGTGTGCAGGGCCCCTTCTTGTTGTGCCTTCATCCACAGGTATGCCTTCAAAGAAGTGTCTGGGCATCGGGTTCTTATTAATAGTGGACCAGGAAATGGGGTCTTTCTGCATGTGGCAACACCCACGAGGCTATGTCTCCAATTTCCTCGTGAGACCGGCCTCATCCTGAGGTTCGCTGGGAAGGTCGGGAACCCTTCCCAGACAAAGCAGGGGAATCGACCCTCCTGTTGCGATCAGCAGGGGAGAAGGGGCTCAGATGATGTGGTGCCGGGAACCTGGGTGTTCCCCTCGAGTGAGGCCTGTATGTCGGGGAACTTTGGGGGTGCCATCATGGGTGCCAAGTACCGTTTTGCACTTCAGTCGGAACATGGGACTTGTTTTAAGACGCTGTAGCGGGCAAGGACCTCATCTTGGGATGAAGGGGGTATCACGTGGTTTTTCTCGAGCTGCGGCGCCAGTGTGGAGTTTCTCACAAAGTACGTCGGAGAGCTCAGGAAGCCTCTCGTGTGGCGCCAGGGAAGTAAGGTCTACATGTGCGTGGAGAGGGGAGCGCGTCAATGCTTTCGAGTCATGATAGGGGAATCGGGCCTCAAGACGCGTTGAAGAAGGACTCACAAGGTCTTTCTCATGTCGCGGTAGGAAACCCTGTATTCCCTTGACTTGGGCCCATGAATTCAGGGAGCTTCTCAGGGTGCCTCTGAGAAATCAGGGATACTCTGGAGTTGGGAGGGGCCTCTCGGGACTCCACTGGGTTTGGTGCAATGGAAGAGGGCCTCATGTCGAGTGGGGGCAGGAAACTCAGGGTTCCTCTCCATTTCTGACTATGATCGCAGGGTTCCTGCAGAGTTGGGACAGGAGAGTAAGGACTCATCTTGTGTGGAGGAAAGGAACTCCGCTTGCTTCTCGAGTTTTTCATGGAGTGACAGGCCACTTGTTGAACTGTGTGTGGAACCTACGGATTTTTCTGGATGATGCATGGGGGTGTCAGGGCCCCTTGGTGTTGTGCCTTCATCCACAGGATTGCCTTCGAAGAGGTGTCCGGGCATCGGGTTCTTATCAAGAGTGGTCAGTGAAATCGGGGTCTTTCGGGATGTGGCCCAACCCAGAGGCTACATCTCGAATTTCCTCTTGAGTCCGGTCTCATCCTGAGGTGCGACAGGAAGGTCGGGAACCACTCTCAAACAAAGCAGGGGATTCGACTCTCCTTTCCCGATCAGGAGGGGAGAAGGGGCTCAGATGAAGTGGTGTCGGGAACCTCGGTGTTCCCCTCGAGTGAGACCGGTATGTCAGGGAATTTTTGGGGTCGCATCAAGGGTGCCAAGTACCTTTTGGTACTTCAAGACGGAACGTGGGACTTCTCTTGAGATGCTGTAGTGTGCAAGGGCCTCATCTGGGGATGACGGGTGCGTCTCATGGGTTTTCTCGAGCTGCAGCGCCAGTGTGGGGTTTCTCACGAGGTACGACGGGAAATTCAGGGAGCCTTCGTGTGGCGCCAAGGAAGTCAGGTCTCCATAGGTGTGGCGAGGGGAAGCGCATCATGCCTCTCGAGTCATGGTAGGGGAATCGGGCCTCAAGACGCGTTGAAGAAGGACTCTAGAGGTCTTTCTCGGGTTGCTGAAGGAAATCCTCGCTTCCCTCGACTTCTGCCGGTGACCTTAGGGAACTTCCCAGCGTGTCTCTGAGAGGTGAGGGATACTGTGGAGTTGGCGGGCCTCTCGGGACTCCACTGGGTTTGGTGCAATGGAAGAAGGCCTCATCTCGAGTTGAGTCAGGAATCTCAGTGTAACTGTCCATTTCTGACTTGTATCGCAGGGTCCCTGCAGAGTTGGGACAGGAGAGACAGTCCTCCTTATGTGTGGAGGAATGGAACTCCGTTTGCCTCTCAAGTGGTTCACGGGGTGACAGGCCACTTGTCGAGCTGTCTGTGGTATCTGCGGGGTTTTCCGAACGATGCATGAGGGTGGCAGTGCCCCTTCTTTTTGTGCCTTCATCCACAGGGTTGCCTTCGAATAGGTGTCTGGGCATCGGGTTCTTATCAAGAGCGGACCGGGAAATCGGGGTCTTTTGGCATGTGGCACCATACCACTAGGCTATGTTTCGGATTTCCTCGTGAGACCGGCCTCATCCTGAGGTGTGCTGGGAAGGTCGGGGATCCCTTCCAGAAAAAGCAGGGGAATTGACACTCCTGTCGCGATCAGGAGGGGAGAAGTGGCTCACATGAAGTGGTGCCAGGAACCTGGGTGTTCCCCTCGAGTGAGACTGGTATGTCGGGGCAGTTTTGGGGTCGCATCAAGGGTGCCAAGTACCGTTTCGCACATCAAGACGGAACGTGGGACTTCTCATGAGATACTGTAGCGGGAAAGGGCCTCACCTTTCGATGGCAAGGGAAACACATAGTTTTTCTCAAATTACGGTGGGATTCTCGAGATACGACGGGTAATTCAGGCTTCCTTTTGTGTTGGCCCAGGAAGTGCGATCTTCCATTCGACTTGCGAGGGAGAGCTGGGGGTTGCTCTCGAGTCACTGCAGGGAAAAGAGACATCATCTAGGCTTGTGTCCTGGACGTAAAGTTCCTCTCCAGGGTCGACAGGGATATTGGGGTCGCATTCCAGTCTCACCCTGTGGGTCAGGCCTCGTCTTGAGGGGAAGCAAAGGACTCCGCTGTCCTCTCGAGTCACGACGAGGATCGCTTGGAGCCCACTGAGTGGCCTCAAGGGAGGCAAGCCTCCTCTTCAGTTTGGAGAGAGGACTCGGGATTGCTCTCCAGGCCATGCAGGAAAAGAAGGCCCTCAGCTCACGATGACAGGGACGTCTCAGAGGTTTCCTCGAGCTGGGGGGCCCGTGGGGGTTTTCTCTCGAGGCATGATGAGGATCTCCGGGAGCCTCTCGTGAGGCGTCAGGGAAGTCAGGTCTCCATGCGTGTGGCGAGGGGGAGCGCATCATTGCTCTCGAGTCCTGGGAGGGGACTAGGGCCTCCAGACGGGTCGAGGAAGGACTCTCGAGGTCTTTCTCGGGTTGCGGCGGGAAACCCGCGTTGCCCTCGGCTTCTGCCGGGGACCTGAAGGAACTTCCCAGGGTGCCTCAGAGAGGCGAGGGATACTGTGGAGTTGGCGGGGCCTCACGGCACTCCAATGGGTTTTCCCCAATGGAAGAGGACCTCATCTCTAGGGGAGGCAGGACCCTCAGGCTTCCTCTCCATTTCGGACTCCGACTGCAGGGTCCCTGAAGAGTTGGGACAGGAGAGTCAGACCTCGTCTTGTCTGAGGAAGGGAACTCCGCTTGCGTCTCGAGTTGTTCAGGGGGTCTCAGGCCCCTCAATGAGCTGTGTGTGGAACCTGAGGGTTTTTCCGGACGATGCACGGGGGTGTCAGTGCCCCTTCGTGTTGTGCCTTCACCCACAGGGTTGCCTTCGAAGAGGTGTTCGGGCTTCGGGTTCTTATCAAGAGCGGACCGGGAAACCGGGGTCGTTCAGCATGTGGCACCACCCACGTGGCTCGTCTCGAATTTCCTCGTGAGACCGGCCTGCTCCTGAGGTGCGCCTGGAAGCCTGGGAACCCTTTCCAGACAACACAGGGGAATCGACTCTCCTGTCGCAGTCAGGAGGGGAGAAGGGGCTCCAATGAAGTGGTGTCGGGACCCTCAGTGTTCCCCTCAAGGGAACCTGGCGTGTCGGGGAACTTTTCGGTGTCGCAAGAAGGGTGTCAGGTACTGTTTTGCACTTAAGGGAGAACACGGGCCTTCCCTTGAGACATCGTAGCGGGCAAGGGCCTCATCCTGCAAAGACGTTGGAACCACGTGGCTTTTCTCGAGTTGCGGCGGGATTCTCGAGTTACGATGGGGATTTCAGGCTTCCTCTTGTGTCTGCCCTGGGAAGCCCAATCTTCCATTCGAGTTGCAAGGGAAAGCTGGGGGTTGCGCTCGAGTCACTGTAGGTCCAAAGAGACCTCATCTAGGCGTCTATCCAGGACCAAATATTCCTCTCCAGGGAAGGCAGGGATCTCGGGGTGGCGTTCCAGACTCCCCCGGGGAGTCAGGCCTCATCTCGAGGGGAAGCAAAGGACTCCGCTCTCCTCCCGAGTCGTGAAGTGGATCTCTTGGAGCCCCCTGAGTGGCCTCAAGGGAGTCCAGCCTCCTCTTCAGTTTGGAGAGAGGACCCGGGATTGCTCTCCAGGCCATGCAGGAAAAGAAGGCCCTCAGCTCGCGATGACGGGGGTGTCTCAGGGGTTTCCTCGAGCTGCGGCGCCCATGGCGTTATTCTCACGAGGCATGACGAGGATCTCAGGGAGCCTCTCGTGCGGCGCCAGGGAAGTCAGGTCTCCATGCGCGTGGCGAGGGGGAGCGCGTCATGGCTCTCGAGTCAAGGGAGGGGACTAGGGCCTCGAGACACGTTGAAGAGGGACTCTCGAGGTCTTTCTCGGGTTGTGGCAGGAAACCCTCGTTTCCCTCGACTTCTGCCGGGGACCTTCGGGAACTTCCCAGGCTGCCTCTGAGAGGTGAGGGATGCTATGGAGTTGGCGGGGCCTCTCGGGACTCCACTGGGTTTGGCGCAATGGAAGAGGACCTCATCTCGAGGGGAGGCAGGAACCTAAGGCTTCCTCTCCTTTTCGGACTCCAACCGCAGGGTCAATGCAGAGTTGGGACAGGAGAGTCAGGCCTCGTCTTGTCTGAGGAAGGGAACTCCGCTTGCCTCTCGTGTTGCTCAGGGGGTTTCAGGCCCCTCATCGAGCACTGTGTGGAACCTGCGGGTTTTTCCGTAGGATGCACGGGGGTGTCAGTGCCCCTTCGTGTTGTGCCTTCACCCACAGGGTTGCCTTCGAAGAGGTGTCCGGGCATCGGGTTCTTCTCCAGAGCGGACCGGGAAATCGGGGTCGTTCAGCATGTGGCACCACCCACGTGGCTCCTCTCGAATTTCTTCGTGAGACCGGCCTCATCCTCAGGTGTGCCGGAAAGTTCTGGAACCCCTTCCAGACAAAGCAGAATAATCGACCCTCCCGTCGGTATCAGGAGGGGACAAGGGGCTCAGAACAAGCAGTGCACCGAACCTTGGGGTTCCCCTCGAGTGAGACCAGGGTGTTGGGGAACTTTTGTGGTAACATCAAGGTTTCCAATTATCATTTTAAACTTCAAGACGGAATGTGGGACTTCTCTTGAGACGCTGTATCTGTCCAGGGCCTCATCTTGCGATGACGGGGGAACCACGTGGTTTTTCTCGAGTTGCGGCAGGATTTTTGAATTATGACGGGGAATTCAGGCTTCCACTTGTGTTGTCCCAGGGAAGTCCATTCTTCCATTCGAGTTGCGAGGGAGAGCAGGGGATTACTCTCGAGTCACTTCAGAGCAAGTGAGACCTCATCTATGCTTGTGTCCAGGACCTAATATTCGTATCCAGGGGTGACACGAATCTCCGGGTTGCATTCCAGACTCACCTGAGGAGTCAGGCCTGGTATCGAGGGGTAGCAAAGGATTCCATTCTCCTCTCGAGTCCCGACGGGTATCTCTTGGAGCCCACAGAGTGGCCTAAAGGGAGTCAGGCCTCGTTTGGAGTTTGGAGAGAGGCCTCGAGATTTCTCTCCAGGCCATGCAGAAAGAGAAGGCCGTCATCTCACCATAACAGGGGCGTCTCATGGGTTTTCTCGAGCTTCGGCGCCAGTGTGGTGTTTCTCACGAGGTAGGACAGGGACCTCAGGGAGCCTCTCTTGTGGCGCCAGGGATGTCAGGTCTCCATTCGTGTGGGGAGGGAGAAAGCGTCATTGCTCTTGAGTCATGGTAGGGGAATTGGCCCTCAAGACGCGTTGAAGGATGACTCACGAGGTCTATCTCAGGTCGCGTCAGGAAACCCTGGGTCCCTCGATTTGTGCCATTGACCTCAGGCAGCTTCTCAAAGTGCCTCTAAGAAGTCAGGGTTACTGTGATGTTGGGAAGGCCCTCTTGGGACACAACTGGGTTTGTTGCAATGGAAGACGGCCTCATCTCGAGTGGAGGCAGGTACCTCAGGTTTCCTTTCCATTTCTGACTCCATTGGCAGGGTCACTGCAGAGTTGGGACAGGAGAGTCAGGCCTCGTCTTGTGTGGAGGAATGTATCTCTGCTTGCCTCTCGAGTTGTTCACGGGGTGACAGGCCACTTGTCGAGCTGTATGTGGAACATGCGGTTTTATCCGGACGATGCACGGGGGTGTCAGTGTCCCTTCATGTTGTGACTTTGTCCACAGGTTTGCCTTCGAAGAGGTGTCCCAGCATCGGGTTCTTATCAAGAGGGGATCTGCAAATCGGGGTCTTTCTGCATGTGGAACGACCAACGAGGCTACGTCTCTAATTTTCTGGTGAGACCGGCCTCATCCTGAAGTGTGCCGGGAAGGTGGGGAACCCCTTCCAGACAAAGCAGGGTAATCGACCCTCCTGACGCGATCAGGAGAGTAGAAGGGGCTCAGATGAAGTGGTGCCCGGAACCTCGGGGTTCCCCTCCAGTGAGACCGGTATGTCGGGGAACTTTTGGGGTCGCATCAAGGGTGTCAGGTACCGTTTCAAACCTCAGGACGGAACGTAGGACTTCACTTG
Organism: Bubalus kerabau; assembly: GCF_029407905.1. NCBI lineage: Eukaryota > Metazoa > Chordata > Mammalia > Artiodactyla > Bovidae > Bubalus > Bubalus kerabau. The sequence continues at coordinate 833,279 of NC_073635.1, read as the reverse complement.
AGACGCTGTAGTGGGCAAGGGCCTCATCTTTTGATGACGCGGAAACCACGTGGTTTTTCTCGAGTTGCGGCAGTATTTTCGAGTTTTGGCAGGTAATTCAGCCTCCTGTTGTGTTGGCCCAGGGAAGTGCAATCTTTATTCGAGATGCGAGGGAGAGCTGGGGGTTGTGCTCGAGTCACTGCAGGGCAAAATAGACCTCATCTAGGCTTGTGTCCAGGACATAATGTTCCTCTCTAGGGGCGACAGGCATCTCGGGGTTGCATTCCAGACTCACCCGGGGAATCAGGCCTCATCTCGAGGGGAAGCAAAGGACTCTGCTTTCCTCTCGAGTTGTGACGGGTATCTCTTAGAACCCACAGAGTGGCCTAAAGCGAGTCAAGCCTCCTGTGAAGTTTAGAGAGAGGACTCGGGATTGCTCTCCAGGCCATGCAGGAAGAGAAGGCCCTCATCTAGCGATGACGGGGGTGTCTCGTGGGTTTTCTCGAGCTGGGGCGCCAGTGTGGGATTTCTCACGAGGTATGACGGGGAGCTCAGGGAGCCTCTCGTGTGGCACCAGGGAAGTCAAGTCTCCATGCGCATGGTGAGGGGCAATGCGTCATTGCTCTCGAGTCATGGTAGGGGAATAGGGATTCAAGACGCGTTGAAGGAGGATTCGGAGTCTTTCTCAGGTTGTGTCAGGAAACCCTGGGTTCCCTCAACTTGTGCCGGTGACCTCAGGGAGCTTCTAAGGGTGCCTCTGAGAAGTCAGGGATACTGTGGATTTGGGAGGGGCCTCTCGGGCCTCCACTGTTTTTGGTGTAATGGAAGAGGGCCTCATCTCGAGTGGAGTCAGGAAACTCAGGGTTCCTCTCAATTTCTGACTCCGATCGCGGGGTCCCTTCAGAGTTGGGACAGGAGTGTCAGGCCTCGTTTTGAGTGGAGGAATGGAAATCTGCTTGCCTCTCAAGTTGTTCATGGGATGACAGGCCTCTTGTCGAGCTGTGTGTGGAACCTGCGGGTTTTACTGAATGATGCAGGGGGGTGTCAGTGACCCTTCGTTTTGTGCCTTCATCCACAGGGTTGCTTTTGAAGCGGTGTCCGGGCATCGGGTTCTTCTCAAATGTGGGCCTGGAAATCGGGGTCTTTCGGCATGTGACACCACCCACGAGGCTACGTCTCGAATTTCCTCGTGAGACCGGCCTCATCCTGAGGTGTGCCGGGAATGTGGGGAACCCCTTCCAAACAAAGCAGGGGAATAGACCCTCCTGTCGTGAACAAGAGAGGAGAAGGTGATCAGATGAAGTGGTGCGGGAACCTCGGTGTCCCGTCGAGTGAGACTGTCGTGTCTGGGAACATTTGGTGTCGCATCAAGGGTGCAAAGTACTGTTTAGCACTTCAAGATGGAACGTGGGTCTTTTCTTGAGACGCCTTAGCAGGCAAGGGCCTCATCTTGCGATGACGTTGGAAACACGTGGTTTTTCTCGAGTTGTGGCGGGATTCTCGAGTTACGAAGGGGATTTCTGGCTTCCTCTTGTGTTGTCCCAGGGAAGCCCAATCTTCCATTCGAGTTGCGAAGGAGAGCTAGAGGTTGTGCTCGAGTCACTGCAGGGCAAAAGAGACTTCATCCAGGCTTGTGTCCAGGACCTAATGTTCCTTTCAAGGGATGACTGGGATCTAGGGGTTGCATTCCAGACTCACCCGGGAGTCAGGCGTTGTCTCGAGGGGAAACAAAGGACTTCTCTCTCTTCTCGAGTCGCAACGGGTATTTCTTGGAGCCCACTGAGTGGACTAAAGGGAGTCAAGCCTCCTGTGGAGTTTGGAGAGAGGACTCGGGATTGCGCTCCAGGACATGCAGGAAAAGAAGGCCCTCATCTCACGATGACGGGGGGTCTTGGTGGTTTTACTGAGCTGCAGCGCCTGTGTGGGTTTCTCAGGAGGTACGACGCGGAGCTCAGGGAGCCTCTTGTGTGGCACCAGGGAAGTCAGATCTCGATGCGCATGACGAGGGGGAGCGCATCATTGCTCTCGAGTCATGGTAGGGGAATCGGGATTCAAGACGCGTTGGGAGGATTCGGAGTCTTTCTCAGGTTGCGTCAGGAAACCCTGGGTTCCCTCAACTTGTGCCGGTGACCTCAGGGAGCTTCTAAGGGTGCCTCTGAGAAATCAGGGATACTGTGGAGTTGGGAAGGACCTCTCGGGACTCCACTGGGTTTGGTGAAATGGAAGAGGGCCTCATCTCGAGTGGAGGCAGGAACCTCAGGGTTCCTCTCCATTTCTGATTCCGATCACAGCGTCCCTGCATAGTTGGGAGAGGTGAGCCAGGCATCGTCTTGTGTGCAGGAATGGACCTCCGCTTGCCTCTCGAGTTGTTCACTGGGTAACAGGCACTTGTTGAGCTGTATGAGTAACCTGCGGTCTTTTCGGGACGATGGACTGGGGTGTCAGTGACCCTTCGTGTAGTTCTTTCACCCACACTATTCGAAAAGGTGTCTGGGCATCAGGATATTATCAAGAGCGGATTGGGAAATCACGGTCTTTCGGCATGTGGCACCACCATGGAGGCTACGTCTCGAAATTTCTCATGAGACAGCCTCATCTGAGGTGCGCGGGGAAGGTCGGGAACCCCTTGCAGACAAAGCAAGGGAATCGACCCTCCTGTCGCGATCAGGAGGGGAGAAGGGGCTCAGATGAAGTGGTGCCGGGAACCTCGGTGTTCCCCTCGAGTGCGACCCGTATGTCGGGGAACTTTTGGGGTAGCATTAAGGGTGCCAAATATCATTTTGCACTTCAAGACAGAACGTGGGACTTCTCTTGAGACGCTGGAGCGGGCAAGGGCCTCATCTTGCGATGACGGGGGAACCACGTGGTTTTTCTCGAGTTGAGGCGGAATTCTGGAATTACTACTGGGAATTCAGGCTTCCTCTTGTGTTGGCCCAGGGAGGTCCAATATTCCATTCGAGTTGCGAGGGAGAGCTGGGTATTGCTCTCGAGTCATTGCAGGGCAAAAGAGACTTCATCTAGCCTTGTGTTCAGGACCCAGTGGTCCTATCCGGGGGCGACAGTGATCTCGAGGTTGCATTCCATCTCACCCGGGGATTTAGGCCTCATCTCGAGGGGAAGCAAAGGACTCCGCTCTCCTCTTGAGTCGCGACGCGGATCTCTTGGAGCCCACTGAGTGGCTTAAAGGGAGTCAAGCCTCCTCTTCAGTTTGGAGAGAGCACTCGGGATTGCTCTCAAGGCCCACATCTCGAGATGACGGCGACATCTCGTGGGTTTTCTCGAGCTGTGGAGCCAGTGTTGGGTTTCTCACGAGGTACGATGGGGAGCTCAGGTAGCCTCTCGTATGGCAACAGGGAAGTCAGGTCTCCATGGGCGGGGCAAGGGGGAGGGCGTCATTGCTTTCGAGTCAGGGTAGGGGGAATTGGGCCTCAAGACGGGTTGAAGAAGGACACTCGAGGTCTTTCAAGGGTTGTGGCAGGAAACCCTGGGTTCCCTTTACTTGTGCCGGTGACCTCAGGGAGCTTCTCAGGATGCCTCTGAGAAATCAGGGGTACTGTGGTGTTGGGACGGGCCTCTCGGGACTCCACTGGGTTTGGTGCAATGGAAGAGGGCCTCATCTCGAGTTGAGGCAGGAACCTCAGGGCTCTGCTCCTGACTTCCTGTCGCTGGATCTGACTCGGATCGCAGGGTCCCTCCTGAGTTGACTCAGGAGAGTCACGCCTCATGTTCTGCGGAGGAATGGAGCTCTGCTTACCTCTCAAGTTGTTCAAGGATGACACCACTTTTCGTGCTGTGTGTGGAACCTGCATGTTTTTCGGAGATGCACGGGGGCATCAGTGCTCCTTCATGTTGTGCCTTCATCCACAGGTTTGCCTTCGAAGAGGTGTCTGGGCATCGGGTTCTCCTCAAGTGTGGACCGGGAAATCAGGGTCTTTCAGCATGTTGCATCACCCACGAGGCTACGTCTCTAATTTCCTCTTGAGAACGGCCTCATCCTGAGGTGTGCAGGAAAGGTCGGGACCCTCCCAGACAAAGCAGGGGAATCAACCCTCCTTTCAGGATCAGGAGGAGAGAAGGGGCTCAGATGAAGTCATGCCAGGAACCTAGGTGTTCCCCTTCAATGAAACTGGTAAGTCGGGTAACTTTTCAGGTTGCATCAAGGGTGCCAAGTACCGTTTCACACTTCAAGACGGAACCTGGGACTTCCTTGAGACGCTGTAGTGGGCAAGGGCCTCATCTAGCGCTGACGGGGGACCCACGTGTTTTTTCTCGAGTTGCGGCGGGATTCTCGAGTTATGACGGGGAATACAGGTTTCCTCTTGTGTTGGCCCAGGGAAGTCCAATCTTCCATTTGAGTTGCAAGTGAGAGCTGGGGATTACTCTCGAGTCACTGCAGGGCAAAATAGAGCTCATCTAGGTTTGTGTCCAGGACCGAGTTTTTCTCTCCAGGGGCGACAGGGATCTCGGGGTTGCATTCCAGACTCACCCGGGGAGTCAAGCCTCGTCTCGAAGCGAATGAATGGACTCCGCTCTCCTCTCGAGTCGCGACGGGTATCCCTTGGAGCCCAAGAGTGGCCTAAATGGAGTCAAGCCTCCTGTGGAGTTTAGAGAGAGGATTCGGGATTGCTCTCTAGGCCATGCAGGAAAAGAAGGCCCTCATATTGCGATGACGGGGGCATCTTGTGGGTTTTCTCAAGGTGCAGTGCCTGCTTGGGGTTTCTCACGAGATAGGACGGGGAGCTGAGAGAGTCTCCTGTGGTGCCACGGAAGTCAGGTCTCCATGCGCGTGGCGAGGGGGAGCTCCTCATTGCTCTCGAGTCATGGTAGGGGAATCGAGCCTCAAGACGCTTCGAAGAAGAACTCTCGAGGGCTTTCTCGGGGTGTGGCAGGAAACCCTGGGTTCCCTCGACTTGTGCCCGTGACCTCAGGGAGCTTAGCGGGGTGCCTCTGAGAAGCCAGGGATACTGTGGAGTTGAGAGGGGCTTCTCAGGACTTCACAGGGACTGGTGCAATTGAAGAGGACCTAATCTCGGATTGAGGCAGTAACGTCAGGGTTCCTCTCCACTTCTGATTCGGATCACAGGGTCCCTGCAGAGTTGTGACAGGAGAGTCAGACCTCGTCTTGTGTGGAGTAATGGAACTCCGCTTTGCTCTCGAGTTGTTCACGGGATGACAGGCCACCTGTCGAGTTGTACGTGGAACCTGCGGTTTTTGTGGATGATGCACGGGGGTGTCAGTGCCCCTTCGTGTTGTGCCTTCATCCACAGGGTTGCCTTCGAAGAGGTGTCCAGGCATCGGGATCTTATCAATAGCGGACCAGGAAATCGGGGTCTTTCGACATGTGGCACAACCGACGAGGCTACGTCTCAAATTCCCTCGTGAGACTGGCCTCACCCTGAGGTTGGCCGGGAAGTGTGGGAACCCCTTCCACACAAAGCAGGGGAATCGACCCTCCTGTCGCCATCAGGAGCGGAGAAGAGGCTCAGCTGAAGCAGTGCTGGGAACCTCCATGTTCTCCTCGAGTGAGACCGGGGTGTTGGGGAAATTTTGGGGTCGCATCAAGGGTGCCAAGTACCGTTTCACACTTCAAGACGGAACATGGGACTTCCCTTGAGACGCTGTAGCTGACAGGGGCCTCATATTTCGATGACGGAGGAAACACGTTGTTTTCCTCCAGTTGCCGTGGGATTCTCGAATTACGACGGGGAATACAGGCTTCCTCTTGTGTTGGCCCAGGGAAGTCCAATCTTCAATTCGAGTTGTGAGGGAGAGCTGGGGATTGCACTTGAGTCAATGCAGGACAAAAAAGACCTCATTTAGGCTTGTGTCCAGGACCTAGTGTTCCACTACAGGGGCGACAGGGATCTCAGGATCGCGTTCCAGACTTACCCAAGTAGTCAGGCCTCGGCTCGAGGGGAAGCAACGGACTCTGCTCTCCTCTAGAGCAGCGACATGTACCTCTTGGAGGCTACTGAGTGGCCTAAAGGGAGTCAGGCCTCCAGTGGAGTTTGGAGAGTGGACTCGGGATTGCTCTCTAGGTCATGTAGGAAAAGAAGGCCCTCATCTTACGATGATGGGGCGTCTAGTGAGTCTTCTCGAGCAGCGGTGCCAGTGTGGGGTTTTCACGAGGTACCATGGGGAGTGCAGGGAGCCTCTCGTGTGGTGCCAGGGAAGTTAGGTTTCCATGGGCGTGGCGAGGGGAACGCGTCATTGCTCTCCAGTCATGGTAGGGTATCGGTCCTCAACACACGTTAAAGAAGGACTCTCGAGGTCTTTCTCGGAATGCAGCAGGAAACCCTGGGTTCCCTCGACTTGTGCTGGTGACCGCAGAGAGCTTCTCAGGGTGCCTCTGAGGAGTCAGGGATACTGTGGAGTTGGGAGGGGCCTTTCGGGACTCCACTGGGTATGGCACAATGGAAGAGGGCCTCATCTCGAGTTGAGGCAGGAACCTCAGGGTTCATCTACATTTCTGACTCCGATCACACGGTCCCTGCAGAGTTGGGACAGGAGAGTCACGCCTTCTCTTGTGTGGAGGAACGGAACTCCGCATGCCTCTCTAGTTCTTCAAGGGATGACAGGCTACTTGTCCATCTGTGTTTGGAATCTGCGTGTTTTTCCGTACTATGCATGGGGGTGTCAGTACCCCTTCGTGCTGTGCATTCATCCACAGGTTTGCTTTCGTAGAGGTGTCCGGGCATCAGGTTCTTAGTAAGAGTGCACCAGGAAATCGGGGTCTTTCTGCATGTGGCACCACCCACCAGTCTACATCTCGAATTTCCTGGTGAGACCGGCCTCATACTGAGGTGCACCGGGAATGTCGGAACCCCTTGCAGACAAAGCAGGGGAATTGACCCTCCTGTGGCGATCAGGAGGGGAGAAGGGGCACAGATGAGGTGGTGCCGGGAACCTCGGTGTTCCCCTCCAGTGAGACCAGTGTGTCGGGGAACTTTTGGGGTCCCATCAAAGGTGCAAAGTACCGTATCACACTTCAAGATGGAACGTAAGACTTCTTTTGAGACGCTGTAGCGGCAATGGCCGCATCTTGCGATGAAGAGGGAACGACGTGGCTTTTCTCGAATTGTGGCGGGATTCTCGAGTTACAACAGAAATTCAGTCTTCCTCTTCTGTTGGCCCAGGGAAGTCCAATCTTCCATTCGAGTTGCGAGAGAGAGCTGGGGATTGCTCTCGAGTCACTGCAGGGAAAAAGAGACCTCATCCAGGCTTGTGTCCAGGGCCTAATGTTTCTCTCCAGGGGTGACAGGAATCTCTGGTTCGCATACCAGACTCACCCGGGAAGTCAGGCCTCGCCTCGAGGGGCAGCAAAAGACTCCATTCTCCTCTCGAATCGCGAAGGGTATGTCTTGGAGTCCACTGAGTGACCAAAAGGGAGTCAAACCTACTGAGGAGTTTGGAGAGATGACTCGGGATTACTCTCCAGGCCATGCTAGAAAAGAAGGCCGTCATGTCGCGAAAACGGGGGCGTCTCGTGGGTTTTCTCGAGCTGCAGCGCCAGTGTGGGGTTTCTCATGAGGTACGACGGGGAGCTCAGGGAGCCTCTCGTGTGGCGCCAGGGAAGTCAGGGCTTCATGAGTGTAGTAGAGGGAGCGTGTCATTGCCCTCAAGTCATGGTAGGGGAATCGAGCCTCAAAACACGTTGAAGAAGGACTCTTGAGTTCTTTCTACGGTGGCAGCAGTAAACCCTGGGTTCACTCGAATTGTGCCGGTGACCTCAGGGAGCTTCTCAGGGTGCCTCTGAGAAGTCAGGGATACTGTGGAGCTGGGATGCGTCTCTCAGGACTCCACTAGGTTTCGTGCAATGGAAGAGGTCCTAATCTCCAGTGGAGGCAGGAACCTCAGCACTCCTCTCGTGACTTCACTGGCGCTGGTCTGATTCGAATCGCAAAGTCCCTGCAGAGTTGGGACAGGAGAGTCAGGCCTCGTCTTGTGTAGAGGAATGAAACTCCGCTTGCCTCTCGAGTTCTTCATGGGGTTACAGGCCACTTATCGAGTTGGCGGGGCCTCTCGGGACTCCCCTGGGCTTAGCGCAATGGAAGAGGGCCTCATCTGGAGGGTAGGCAGGAACATCAGGCTTCCTCCCCGTTTTGGACTCTGGCCACAGGGTCCCTGCAGAGTTGGGACAGGAGAGTCAGGCCTCGTCTTGACTGAGGAAGGGAACCCCGCTTGCCTCCCGAGGTGATCAGGGTGTCTCAGCCCCCTCGTCGAGCTGTGTGTGGAACCTGCGGGTTTTTCCGTATGATGCACGGGGGTGTCAGTGCCCCTTCATGTTGTGCCTTCCCCCACAGGATTGCCTTCCAAGAGGTGTCCGGGCATCGGGTTCTTCTCCAGAGCGGACTGGGAAATCGGGGTCGTTTGGCATGTGGCACGAGCAACGTGGCTCATCTCGAATTTCCTCGTGAGACCGGCCTCATCCTGAGGTTCGACGGGAAGGCTGGGAACCCCTTCCAGACAATGCAGGGGAATCGACTCTCCTGTCGCGATCAGGAGGGGAGAAGGGGCTCAAGGGAATCGGTGCCGGGACCCTTGATGTTCCCCTAGACGGAACCCGGCGTGTCGGGGAACTTTTGGGGGGACGCACGAAGGGTGTCAGGTACCGTTTCACACGTCAGGGTGGAACATGGGACTTCCCTTGATACGTCATAGCGGGCAAGGGCCTCATCTTGCGAAGATGTTGGAACCACGAGGTTTTTCTCGAGATGCGGCGGGATTCTCGAGTACGACGGGGATTTCAGGCTTCCTCTTGTGTCGGCCCTGGGAAGCCCAATCTTCCACTCGAGTTGCGAGGGAAAGCTGGGGGTTGCGCTCGAGTCACTGCAGGGCCAAAGAGACCTGATCTAGGCGTGTGTGCATGACCTAATATTCCGCTCCAGGGAAGGCAGGAATCTCGGAGTTGCATTCCGGACTCCCCCGGGAGTCAGGCCTCATCTCGAGGGGAAGCAAAGGACTCCGCTCTCCTCCCGAGTCGCGACGCGGATCTCTTGGAGCCCACTGAGTGGCCTCAAGGGAGTCAAGCCTCCTCTTCAGTTTGGAGAGAGGACTCGGGATTGCTCTCCAGGCCATGCAGGAAAAGAAGGCCCTCACGTCGCGAGGACGGGGGCGTCTCAGGGGTTTCCTCGAGCTGCGGCGCCCGTGGGGGTTTTCTCCTGAGGCATGACGAGGATCTCAGGGAGCCTCTCGTGCAGAGCCAGGGAAGTCAGGTCTCCATACACGTGGCGAGGGGGAGCCTGTCATGGCTATCGAGTCATGGGAGGGGACTAGGGCCTCAAGACGCGTTGAAGAGGGACTCTCGAGGTCTTTCTCGGGTTGTGGCGGGAAACCCTCGTTTCCCTCGACTTCTGCCGGGGACCTTAGGGAACTACTCAGGGTGCCTCTGAGAGGCGAGGGATCCTGTGGAGTTGGAGGGGCCTCTCGGGACTCCGCTGGGTCTGGCGCAATGGAAGAGGGCCTCACCTCGAGGGGAGGCAGGAACCTCAGGCTTCCTCTCCGTTTCGGACTCCGGCCGCAGGGTCCCTGCAGAGTTGGAACAGGAGAGTCAGGCCCTGTCTTGTCTGAGGAAAGGAACCCCGCTTGCCTCTCGAGTTGTTTAGGGGGTCTCAGGCCCCTTGTCGAGCTGTGTGTGGAACCTGCGGGTCTTTCCGGACGATGCACGGGGGTGTCAGTGCCCCTTCGTGTTGTGCCTTCACCCACAGGGTTGCCTTCGAAGAGGGGTCCGGGCATCGGGTTCTTTTCAATAGTGGACCGGGAAATCGGGGTCATTCAGCTTGTGGCACCACCCACGTGGCTCGTCTCGAATTTCCTCGTGAGGCCGGCCTCATCCAGAGGTGCGCCGGGAAGGCCAGGAACCCCTTCCAGACAATGCAGGGGAATCGACTCTCCTGTTGTGATCAGGAGGGGAGAAGGGGCTCAGATGAAGCGGTGCCAGGACCCTCGGTGTTCCCCTCGAGGGAACCCAGCGTGTCGGGGAACTTTTGGGGGTCGCGTGAAGGGTGTCAGGTACCGTTTCGCACTTCAGGGCGGAACGTGGAACTTCTCTTGAGAGGCTGTAGCTGGCAAGGGCCTCATCTTGCGATGACGGGAGAACCACGTGGTTTTTCTTGAGTTGCGGCGGGTTTTTCGAATTACGACGGGGAATTCAGGCTTCCTCTTGTGTTGTCCCAGGGAAGTCCATTCTTCCATTCGTGTTGCGAGGGAGAGCATGGGATTGCTCTCGAGTCACTTCAGGGGAAGTGAGACCTCATCTATGCTTGTGTCCAGGACCTAATGTTCCATTCCAGGGGTGACAGGGATCTCGGTGTTGCATTCCAGTCTCACCTGAGGAGTCAGGCCTGGTATCGAGGGGTAGCAAAGGATTCTGCTCTCCTCTCAAGTCCCTACGGGTTTCTCTTGGAGCCCACAGAGTGGCCTAAAGGGAGTTAGGCCTCCTTTGGAGTTTGGAGAGAGGCGTCGAGTTTGCTCTCCAGGCCATGCAGAAAGAGAAGGCCGTCATCTCACCATAATAGGGGCATCTCGTGGGTTTTCTTGAGCTTCGGCGCCAGTGTGGTGTTTCTCACGAGGTAGGACAGGGACCTCAGGGAGCCTCTCTTGTGGCACCAGGGATGTCAGGTCTCCATTTGTGTGGTGAGGGAGAACACGTCATTGCTCTTGAGTCATGGTAGGGGAATTGGCCCTCAAGACGCGTTGAAGAATGACACACGAAGTCTATCTTGGGTCACGTCAGGAAACCCTGGGTTCCCTCGACTTGTGCCGTTGACCTCAGGCAGCTTCTCAAGGTGCCTCTAAGTCAGGGTTACTGTGATGTTGGGAATGGCCTCTTGAGACACAACTGGGTTTGTTGCAATGGAAGACGGCCTCATCTCGAGTGGAGGCAGGAACCTCAGGTTTCCTTTCCATTTCCGACTCCAATCGCAGGGTCACTGCAGAGTTGGGACAGGAGAGTCAGGCCTCGTCTTGTGTGAAGGAATGTATCTCCGCTTGCCTCTCGAGTTGTTCATGAGGTGACAGGACACATGTCGAGCTGTATGTGGAACCTGCGGTTTTATCCAGACGATGCATGGGAGTGTCAGTACCCCTTCGTGTTGTGACTTCGTCCACAGTTTTGCCTTCGAAGAGATGTCCCGGCATCGGGTTCTTATCAAGAGGGGATCGGCAAATCGGGGTCTTTCTGCATGTGGAATGACCAACGAGGCTATGTCTCTAATTTCCTGGTGAGACCGGCCTCATCCTGAAGTGTGCCGGGAAGGTGGGGAACCCCTTCCAGACAAAGCAGGGTAATAGACCCTCCTGACACGATCAGGAGAGGAGAAGGGGCTCAGATGAAGTGGTTCCCAGAACCTCGGTGTTCCCCTCCAGTGAGACCGGTATGTCGGGGAACTTTTGGTGTCGCATCAAGGGTGTCAAGTACCGTTTCAAACCTCAGGACGGAACGTGGGACTTCATTTGAGACGCTGTAGTGGGCAAGGGCCTCATCTTGTGATGACGCGGAAACCACGTGGTCTTTCTCGATTTGCGGCGGTATTTCCGAGTTTCGACGGGTAATTCAGCCTCCTCTTGTGTTGGCCCAGGGAAGTGCAATCTTCCATTCGAGATGCGAGGGAGAGCTGGGGGTAGCGCTCGAGTCACTGCAGGGCAAAATAGACCTCATCTAGGCTTGTGTCCAGGACATAATGTTCCTCTCCAGGGGCGACAGGCATCTCGGGGTTGCATTCCAGACTCACCCGGGGAATCAGGCCTCGCCTCGAGGGGAAGCCAAGGACTCCGCTCTCCTCTTGAGTCGCAACGCGGGTCTCTTGGAGCCCCCTGAGCGGCCTCAAGGGAGTCCAGCCTCCTCTTCAGTTTGGAGAGAGCACTCGGGATTGCTCTCCAGGCCGTGCAGGAAAAGAAGGCCCACATCTCGAGATGACGGTGACGGCTCATGGGTTTTCTCGAGCTGAGGCGCCAGTGTTGGGTTTCTCACGAGGTACGATGGGGAGCTCAGGTAGCCTCTCGTGTGGCAACAGGGAAGTCAGATCTCCATGGGCAGGTCAAGGGGGAGCGCCTCATTGCTCTCGAGTCAGGGTAGGGGAATTGGGCCTCAAGACGGGTTGAAGAAGGATTCTCGAGGTCTTTCTAGGGTTGCGGCAGGAAAACCTGGGTTCCCTTTACTTGTGCTGTTGACCTCAGGGAGATTCTCAGGGTGCCTCTGAGAAGTCAGGGATACTGTGGAGTTGGGAGGGGCATCTCGGGACTCCTCTGGGTTTGGTGCAATGGAAGAGGGCCTCATCTTGAGTTGAGGCAGGAGCCTCAGGGTTCTGCTCCTGACTTCCTGGCGCTGGATCTGACTCGGATCCCAGGGTCCCTGCTGAGTTGGCTCAGGAGACTCAGGCCTCATGTTCTGCGGAGGAATGCAACTCTGCTTACCTCTCAAGTTGTTCAAGGATGACACCACTTTTCGTGCTGTGTGTGGAACCTGCATGTTTTTCGGAGATGCACGGGGGCATCAGTGCTCCTTCGTCTTTTGCCTCCATCCACAGGTTTGCCTCGAAGAGGTGTCTGGGCATCGGGTTCTCCTCAAGTGTGGACCGGGAAATCGGGGTCTTTCAGCATGTTGCACCACCCACAAGGCTACGTCTCGAATTTCCTCATGAGACCGGCCTCATCCTGAGGTGCGCAGGAAAGGTAGGGAACCCTTTCCAGACAAAGCAGGGGAATCGACCCTCCTTTCAGGATCAGGAGGAGAGAAGGGGCTCAGATGAAGTCGTGCCGGGTACCTCGGTGTTCCCCTTGAGTGAAACTGGTAAGTCGGGTAACTTTTCATGTTGTATCAAGGGTGCCAAGTACCGTTTCACACTTCAAGATGGAACCTGGGATTTCTCTTGAGACGCTGTAGTGGGCAAGGGCCTCGTCTAGCGCTGACGGGGGACCCACGTGTTTTTTCTCGAGTTGCGGCGGGATTCTTGAGTTATGACGGGGAATACAGGTTTCCTCTTGTGTTGGCCCAGGGAAGTCCAATCTTCCATTCGAGTTGCAAGTGAGAGTTGCGGATTGCTCTCGAGTCACTGCAGGACAAAATAGAGCTCATCTAGGTTTGTGTCCAGGACCGAGTTTTTCTCTCCAGGGGCGACAGGGATCTCGGGGTTGCATTCCAGACTCACCCGGGGAGTCAGGCCTCGTCTCGAAGGGAATGAATGGACTCCGCTCTCCTCTCGAGTCGCGACGGGTATCCCTTGGAGCCCAAGAGTGGCCTAAATGGAGCCAAGCCTCCTGTGGAGTTTGGAGAGAGGACTCGGGATTGCTCTCTAGGCCATGCAGGAAAAGAAGGCCCTCATCTTGAGATGACGGGGGCATCTCGTGGGTTTTCTCAAGGTGCAGTGCCTGCTTGGGGTTTCTCACGAGATAGGATGGGGAGCTGAGGAAGTCTCCTGTGGTGCCACGGAAGTCAGGTCTCCATGCGCGTGGCGAGGGAGAGCTCCTCATTGCTCTTGAGTCATGGTAGGGGAATCGAACCTCAAGACGCTTCGAAGAAGAACTCTCGAGGTCTTTCTCGGGGTGTGGCAGGAAACCCTGGGTTCCCTCGACTTGTGCCCGTGACCTCAGGGAGCTTAGCGGGGTGCCTCTGAGAAGTCAAGGATACTGTGGAGTTGAGAGGGGCTTCTCGGGACTTCACAGGGACTGGTGCAATTGAAGAGGACCTAATCTCGGATTGAGGCAGTAACGTCAGGGTTCCTCTCCATTTCTGACTCGGATCACAGGGTCCCTGCAGAGTTGTGACAGGAGAGTCAGACCTCGTCTTGTGTGGAGTAATGGAACTCCGCTTTCCTCTCAGTTGTTCACAGGATGACAGGCCACCTGTCAAGTTGTTATGTGGAACCTGCGGTTTTTGTGGACGATGCACGGGTGTGTTAGTGCCCCTTCGTGTTGTGCCTTCATCCACAGGGTTGCCTTCGAAGAGGTGTCCGGGCATCGGGTTCTTATCAAGAGCGGACCAGGAAATCATGGTGTTTCTATATGTGGCATCACCCGCGAGCTACGTCCGAATTTCCTCGTGAGACCGGCCTCATCCTGAAGTGCCCCGTGAAGGTCCAGAACCCCTTACAAACAAAGCAGGGGAAGCGACCCTCCTATCACGAACAGGAGGGGAGAAGGGGCTCAGATAAACTGGTGCCGGGAACCTCGGTGTTCACCTCGAGTGAGACCGATATTTTGGGGAACTTTTGGGGTCACCTCAAGGATGTCAAGTATCGTTTCGCACTTCAAGACGGAACGTGGGACTTTTCTTGAGACGCTGTAGCGGGCAAGGGCCTCATCTTGCAATGACGAGGGAACCAAGTGGTTTTTCTCGAGTTGTGGCGGGATTCTTGAGTTACGAAGGGGAATTCATGCTTCCTCTTGTGTTGGCCCAGGGAAGTCCAATCATCCATTCGAGTTGTGAGGGAGAGTGGGGGATTGCTCTCGAGTTACAGCAGGGCAAAAGAGACCTCGTCTAGGCGTGTGTCCAGGACCTAATATTCCTCTCCAGGGGCGACAGGGATCTCGGGGTTGCATTCCAGACCCACCTGGTGAGTCAGGCCTTGTCTCGAGGGGAAGAAAAGGACTCCATTCTCCTCTCGAGTCGTGACGGGTATCTCTTGGAGCCCACTAAGTGGCCTAAAGATAGTCAAGCCACCTGTGGAGTTTGGAGAGAGGATTCGGGATTGCTCTCCAGGCCATGCAGGAAAAGAAGGCCCTCATCTTGCGATGACGGGGGCGTCTCGTGGGTTTTCTCGAGCTGCGGCATCAGTGTGGGGTTTCTCACGAGGTACGACGGGAAGCTCAGGGAGCCTCTCTTATGGTGCCAGGGAAGTCAGGTCTCCATGTGCCTGGCGAGGGGGTGCGCGTTATTGCTATCGAGTCATGGAAGCAGAATCGGGCTTCAAGACGTGTTGAAGAAGGACTCTCGAGGTCTTTTTCGGGTTGCGGCAGGAAACCTTGTGTTCCCTTGACATGTGCCGGTGGCCTCAGGAAGCTTCTCAGGGTGCCTCTGAGAAGTCAGGGATACTGTGGAGTTGGGAGGGGCCTCTCGGGACTCCACTGTGTTTCGTGCAATGGATGAGCGCCTCATCTCGAGTGGAGGCAGGAACCTCATGGTTCCTCTCCTGGGTTTCTTGGCGCCGGTACTGACTCGAATCACAGTTTCCCTGCAGAGTTGGTACAGAAAGTCAGGCTTCGTCTTGTGTGGAGGAATGGAACTCCGCTTGCCTCTCGAGTTGTTCACGGGGTGATAGACCACTTGTCGAACTGTGTTTGTAACCTGCGTTTTTTTCCAGATGATGCACGGGGGTGTCAGTGCCCCTTCGTGTTGTGCTTTCATCCACAGGTTTGCCTTCGTAAAGGTGTCAGGGCATCGCGTTCTTATCAAGAGCAGACCGGGAAATCGGGGTCTTTCGGCTTGTGGCACCACCCACGAGGCTACGTCTCAAATTTCCTTGTGAGACCTGCCTCATCCGTAGGCGCACCAGAAAGGTCAGGAACCCCTTCCAGACATAGCAGGGGAATCGACACTCCTGTCGCGATCACGAGGGGAGAAGGAGCTCAAATGAAGTGGTTTCGGGAACCTCGGTGTTCCTTTCGAGTGAGACCGGTATGTCGGGGAATTTTGAGATTGCATCAGGGGTGCCAAGTACCGTTTCGCACTTCAAGACAGAACGTGGGACTTCTCTTGAGTCGCTGTAGCAGGCAAGGGTCTCATCTAGCGCTGACGGGGGAACCACGTGGATTTTCTCGAGTTTCGGCGGGATTCTCGAGTTAAAATGTCGAATTCAGGCTTCCACTTGTATTGGCCCAGGGAAGTCCAATCTTCCATTCGATTTGCGAGGGAGAGCTGGCGATTGCTCTCTAGTAAGTGCAGTGCAAAATAGACCTCATCTAGGCTTGTGTCCAGGACCAGGTTTTCCTCTCCAGGTGCAACAGGATCTCGGGGTTCCATTCCAGACTCACACGGGGAGTCAGGCCTCGTCTCGAGGGGAAGCAAAGGACTCCGCTCTCCCTTCGAGTCCTAACAGGTATCTCTTGGAGCCAACTGAGAGGCCTAAAGGGAGTCAAGCCTCCTGTGGAGTTTGGAGAGAGGACTCGGTTTTGCTCTCCATGCCAGGCAGGAAAGTAGTCCCTCATCTCATCTCGTGATGACGGCGGCGTCTCGTGGGTTTTCTCAAGCTGCGGCGCCTGAATGGGGTTTCCAAAGAGGTACGACGGGGAGCTCAGTGAGACTCTCTTCAGGAGCCAGGGAAGTCAGGTCTCCATGCGCATGGCGATGGGGAGTGGGTCATTGCTCTCGAGTCATGGTAGGGGAATCAGGCCTCAAGACGCGCTGAAGGACTCTCGAGGTCTTTCTCGGGTCGCAGCAGGAAACCCTGGGTTCCCTTGACCTGTGCCGGTGACCTCAGGGAGCTTCTCAGGGTGCCTCTGAGAATTCAGGGATACTGTGGAGTTGGGAGGGGCCTCTCGCGACTCATCTGGGTTTGGTGCAATGGAAGAGGGCCTCATCTCGAGTTGAGGCAGGAACCTCAGGTTTCCTCTCCATTTCTGACTCGGATGGCAGGGTCCCTACAGAGTCCGGACAGGAGGGTCAGGCCTCGTCTTTTGTGGAGGAATCGAACTCTGCTTGCCTATCGAGTTGTTCATGGGGTGACATTCCACTTGTTGAGCTGTGTGTAGAACCTGCGGGTTTTTCCGGACGATGCATGGGAGTGTTAGTGCCCCTTCTGTTGTGCCTTCATCCACAGGGTTGCCTTCGAAGTGGTGTCCAGGCATCGGGTTCTTATCCAGAGCGGACCACGCAATCGGGGTGTTTCGGCATGTGGCACCATCCACGAGGCTAGGTCTCGAATTTCCTCCTGAGAAAGGCCTCATCCTGAGGTGCGCCGGGATGGGCGGGACTCCTTCTAGACAAAGCAGGGGAATTTACCCTCCTGTCGTGATCAGGAGGGGAGAAAGGGATCAGATGAAGTGGTGCCGGGAAGTTCGGTGTTCCCCTTGAGTGAGAACAGTGTGTCAGGGAACTTTTGGGGTCGCATCAAGGGTGAAAAGTAGCATTTCGCACTTCAAGACAGAACGTGGGACTTCACTTGAGACGCTGTAGCAGGCCAGGGCCTCATCTTGGGATGACGAGTGAACCACGTGGTTTTTCTCGCATTGCGGCGGGAGTCTCGAGTTTCGACGGGGAATTCAGATTTCCTCCTGTGTTGGCCCATGGAAGTCCAATCTTCCATTCGAGTTGGGAGGGTGAGCTGGGAATCCCACTCGAGTCACTGCGGGGCAAAATAGACCATATCTAGGCTTGTGTCCAGGACCGAATATTCCCCTCCAGGGGCGACAGGGATCTCGGGGTGGCATGCCAGACTCACCCGGGAAGTCCGGCCTTGTCTCTAGGGGAAGCAAAGGACTCCGCTTTCCTCTCGAGTCGCGACGGGTACCTCTTGAGCCCACTGAGTGTCCTTAGCGAGTCAAGCCTCCCGTGGAGTTTGGAGAGAGGACTCGGGATTGCCCTCCAGGCCATGCAGTTAATGATGGCCCTCATCTCACGATAACGGGGGCGTCTCCTGGGTTTTCTCGAGCTGCGGCGTCAGTGTGGGGTTTCTCACGAGGTACGACAGGGAGCTCAGGGAGACTCTCGTGAGGTGCCAGGGAAGTCAAGTCTCCATGCTCGTGGCTACTGGGAGCGCTTCATTGATCTTGAGCCATGGTAGGGGAATTGGGCCTCAAGACGTGTCAAAGAAGGACTCTCCAGTCTTTCTTGGGTTGCGGCAGGAAACCCTGGGTTCCCTCGACTTGTGCCGGAGATCCAGGGAGCTTGTAAGGGTGCCTCTGAGAAGTTAGTGACACGGTGGGGTGGGAGGGGCCTCTCGGGACTCCAGTGGTTTTGGTGCTATGGAAGAGGGCCTCATCTCGAGTTGAGGCAGGAACTTCAGGGTTCCTCTCCATTTCTGATTCGGATTGCAGGGTCCCTGCAGATTTGGGACAGGAGAGTCAGGCCTCGTCTTGTGTGGAGGAATGGAACTCAGCTTGCCTCTCGAGTTGTACACTGGGTGACAGGCCACGTGTCGAGCTGTGTGTGGAACCTGTAGGTTTTTCCGGACGATGCACGGGTGTGTCTGTGCCCCTTGGTGTTGTGCCTTCATCCACAGGGTTGCCTTCTAAGGGGTGTCCAGGTATCGGGTTCTTATCCAGAGCGGACCGGGCAATTGGAGTCTTTCGGCATGTGGCACCACCCACGAGGCTACGTCTCGAACTTCCTCGGGAGACCGGCCTCATCCTGAGGTGCGCTGGGAAGGTCAGGAACCCCTTGCAGACAAAGCAGGGGAATCGACCCTCCTGTCGCGATCAGGAGGGGAGAAGGGGCTCAAAAGAAATGGTGCCGGGATCTTCGGTGTGCCCCTCGAGTGAGACCAGTATGTCGGGGAACCTTTGGGGTCGCATCAAGGGTGCCAAGTACTGTTTTGCACTTCAAGATGGAACGTGGGACTACTCTTGAGACGCTGTAGCGGGCAAGTGTCTCATATTGCGATGATGGGGGAACCACTTGGTTTTTCTCGAGTTGCGGCGGGATTCTCGACTTACGACGGGGAATTCAGGCTTCCTCTTGGGTTGGCCCAGGAAGTCCAATCTTCAATTTGAGTTGTGAGGGAGAGCTGGGGATTTTGCACGAGTCACTGCAGGGAAAAAGAGACCTCATCTAGGCTTCTGTCCAGGACCTAATGTTCCTCTCCAGGGGCGACAGGGATCTCAGGGTTGCATTCCAGACTCACCCGGGGAGTCAGGCCTCATCTGAGGGGAAGCAAAGGATTCCACTCTCCTCTTGAGTCGCGACGGATATCTCTTGGAGCCCACTGAGTGGCCTACAGGGAGCCAAGCCTCCTGTGGATTTTGGAGATAGGACAAGGTATTGCTCTCCAGGCCTTGCAGAAAAAGAAGGCCCTCATCTCGTGATGACAGGGGCATCTCGTGGGTTTTCTCGAGCTGTGGCACAAGTGTGGTGTTTCCCACGTGGTACGACTGGGAGCTCAGGGAGCCTCTCGTGTGGTGCCAGGGAAGTCAGGTCTCCATGCACGTGGCGAGGGGGAGTGCATCATTGCTCTCTTGTCATGATAGGGGATTCAGACCTCAAGATGCATTGAAGAAGGACTCTCAAGGTCTTTCTCAGGTTGCGGCAGGAAACCATGGGTTCCCTCGACTCGTGCATGTTACATCAGGAAGCTTCTCAGGGTGCCTCTGAGAAGTCAGGGATACTGTGGATTTGGGAGTGGCCTCTCGGAACTCCACTGGGTTTGGTGAAATGGAAAAAGGCATCATCTTGAGATAAAGCAGGAACCTCAGGTTTCCTCTTCATTTCTGCCTCGGATCGCATGTTCCTGCAGAGTTGGGAGAGGAGAGTCAGGACTCATCTTGTGTGGAGGAATGGAAATCCGCTTGCATCTCGAATTGTTCACGGGGTGACAGGCCGCTTGTCAAGCTGTATGTGGAAGCTGTGGGTTTTTCCGGACGATGCACGGGGGTGTCAGTGCCCCTTTTGTTGTGCCTTCATCCACAGGGTTGCCTTCAAAGACGTGTCTGGTCATTGGGTTCTTCTCAAGAGCATACCGGGAAATCGGGGTCTTTCAGCATGTGGCACCCACCACGAGGCTACGTCTCGAAATTTCCCATGAGACCGGCCTCATCCTGAGGTGTGCCGTGAATGTCGGGAAACCCTTTAAGTCAAAGCAGGAGATTCGACCCTCTTGTCACTATCAGGAGGGGAGAAAGGGCTGAAAAGAAGTGGTGCCGGGAACCTCGGTGTTCCCCGTAAATGAGACCGGTGTGTCGGGGAACATTTGGGGTCGCATCAAGGGTGCCAAGTAACGTTTCGCACTTCAACACGGAACGTGGGACTTCTCTTGAGACGCTGTAGCGAGCACGGGTCCCATCTTGCGATGACGGGGGAACCACGTGGTTTTTCTCGAGTTGCGGCGGGATTCTCGAGTTACAGCAGGGAATTCAGGCTTCCTCTTGTGTTGGCCCAGCGAAGTCCAAATTTCCATACGAGTTGAGAGCTAGAGCTGGGGGTTGGCTCGAGTCATTGCAGGGCAAAAGAGACCTCATCTAGGCTTGTGTCTAGGACCTAATGTTCCTTTCAAGGGGCAACGGGGATCTCGGAGTTGCATTCCAGATTCTCCCGAGGAGTCAGGCCTCTTCACGAGGGGAATGAATGGGCTCCGCTCTCCTCTCGAGTCGCGACGGGTATCTCTTAGAGCCCATTGAGTGGCCTAAAGGGAGTCAAGCCTCCTGTGGAGTTTGGAGAGAGGACTCGGGATTGCTCTCCAGGCCATGCAGGAAAAGAAGGCCCTCATATCGCAATGACGGGGGCGTCTCGTGCGTTTTCTCGAGGTGCGGTGCCAGGATGGGGTTTCTCACAAGATACGATGGGGAGCTCAGGGAGTCTCTCGTGTGGTGACAGGAAAGTCAGGTCTCCATGCACGTGTGGAGGGGGAGCGCGTCATTGCTCTCGAATCATGGTAGGGGAATCGGGCCTCAAGAGGCGTTGAAGAACGACTCTCAAGGTCTTTCTCCTGTTGCGGCAGGAGACCCTGGGTTTTCTCGACTTGTGCCGGTGACCTCAGGTAGCTTAACATGGTGCCTCTGATAAGTCAGGGATTCTGTGGAGTTGGGAGGGGCCCCTCGGGACTCCACTGGGTGTGGTGTAATGGAAGAGGGCCTCATCTCGTGTTGAGGAAGGAACCTCAGGGTTCCTCTCCATTTCTGACTCTGATCTCAGGATTCCTGCAGAGTTGGGACAGGAGAGTCAGGCCTCGTATTCTGTGTAGAAATGAAACTTCGCTTGCCTCTCGAGTTGTTCACGAGGTAACAGGTCACTTGTCGAGCTGTATGTGGAACCTGCGGAATTTTCCAAAAGATGCACGGGTGTGCAGGGCCCCTTTTTTTTGTGCCTCCATCCACAGGGATGCCTTCAAAGAAGTGTCCGGGCATCGGGTTCTTATTAATAGCGGACTGGGAAATGGGGTCTTTCCGCATGTGGCAACACCCACGAGGCTACGTCTGCAATTTCCTCGTGAGGACGGCCTCATCCTGAGGTGTGCTAGGAAGGTTGGGAACCCCTTCCAGACAAAGCAGGGGAATCGACCCTCTTGTTGCGATCAGGAGGGGAGAAGGGGCTCAGATGATGTGGTGGCGGGAACCTGGGTGTTCCCCTCGAGTGAGGCCTGTATGTCGGGGAACTTTGGGGGTGCCATCATGGGTGCCAAGTACCGTTTTCCACTTCAGTCGGAACATGGGACTTGTTCTGAGATGCTGCAGCGGGCAACGACCTCATCTTACGATGAAGGGGGTGTCACGTGGTTTTCCTCGAGTTTCGGCGGGATTCTTGCATTATGACGGGGAATACTGGCTTCCTCTTGTGTTGGCCCAGGGAAGACCAATCTTCCATTCGAGTTGCGAGGGAGAGCTGGAGATGCTCTCGAGTAACTGCAGGGCAAAGGATACCTCATCTAGGCTTCTGTCCAGTAGATAATGTTCCTCTACAGGGGCTACAGGGATCTCAGGGTTGCATTCCAGACTCATCTGGGAGTCAGGTCTCGTCTCGAGAGGAAGCAAAGGATTCTGCTTTCCTCTCGAGTCACGACGGGTATTTCTTGGAGCCCACTGAGTGGCGTAAAGGGAGTCAAGCCTCCTGTGGAGTTTGGAGAGAGGACTTGGGAATGCTCTCCATGCCACGCAAAAAACGAAGGCCCTCATCTCGCGATGAAGGGGGCGTCTCATGGGTTTTCTCGAGCTGCGGCGCCAGTGTGGAGTTTCTCACAAAGTACCTCGGAGAGCTCAGGAAGCCTCTCGTGTGGCACCAGGGAAGTAAGGTCTACATGAGTGTGGTGAGGGGAGCGCGTCAATGCTTTCGAGTCATGATAGGGGAATCGGGCCTCAAGACGCGTTGAAGAAGGGCTCTCAAGGTCTTTCTCATGTCGCGGCAGGAAACCCTGTATTCCCTTGACTTGGGCCCGTGAATTCAGGGAGCTTCTCAGGGTGCCTCTGAGAAATCAGGGATACTCTGGAGTTGGGAGGGGCCTCTCGGGACTCCACTGGGTTTGGTGCAATGGAAGAGGGCCTCATGTCGAGTGGGGGCAGGAAACTCAGGGTTCCTCTCCATTTCTGACTATGATCGCAGGGTTCCTGCAGAGTTGGGACAGGAGAGTAAGGCCTCATCTTGTGTGGAGGAAAGGAACTCCGCTTGCCTCTCGAGTTTTTCATGGGGTGACAGGCCACTTGTTGAACTGTGTGTGGAACCTATGGGTTTTTCTGGACGATGCATGGGGGTGCCTGTGCCCCTTGGTGTTGTGCTTCATCCAAAGGATTTCCTCTGAAGAGGTGACCGGGCATCGGGTTTTTATCAAGAGCGGTCAGTGAAATCGGGGTCTTTCGGGATGTGGCCCAACCCAGAGGCTACATCTCGAATTTCCTCTTGAGTCCGGCCTCATCCTGAGGTGCGACGGGAAGGTCGGGAACCACTCTCAAACAAAGCAGGGGATTCGACTCTCCTTTCCCGATCAGGAGGGGAGAAGGGGCTCAGATGAAGTGGTGTCGGAAACCTCGTTGTTCCCCTGGAGTGAGACCGGTATGTCGGGGAATTTTTGGGGTCGCATCAATGGTTCCAAGTACCATTTGGTACTTCAAGACGAAACGTGGGACTTCTCTTGAGACGCTGTAGTGGGCAAGGGCCTCATCTGGGGATGACGGGTTCGTCTCATGGGTTTTCTCGAGCTGCGGATCCAGTGTGGGGTTTCTCACAAGGAACGACGGGAAGCTTAGGGAGCCTTCGTGTGGCGCGAAAGAAGTCAGGTCTCCATAGGTGTGGCGAGGGGAAGTGCATCATGCCTCTCGCGTCATGGTAGGGGAATTGGGGCTCAAGACGCGTTGAAGAAGGACTCTAGAGGTCTTTCTCGGGTTGCGGCGGGAAACCCTTGTTTCCCTCGACTTCTGCCGGTGTCCTTAGGGAACTCCCAGGGTGCCTCTGAGAGGTAAGGGATGCTGTGGTGTTGGCGGGCCTCTCGGGACTCCACTGGGTTTGGCGCAATGGAAGAGGGCCTCATCTCGAGGGCAGGCAGGAACCTCAGGCTTCCTCTCCGTTTCTGTCTCCTACCGCAGGGTCCCTGCAGAGTTGGGACAGGAGAGTCAAGCCTCGTCTTGTCTGAGGAATGGAACTCTGCTTGCCTCTCGAAGTGTTCAGGGGGTCTCAGGCCCCTTGTCGAGCTGTGTGTGGAACCTCAGGGTGTTTGTGGATGAGGCACAAGGGTGTCAGTGCCCCTTCGTGTTGTGCATTCCCCCACAGGGTTGCCTTCAAAGAGGTGTCCGGGCATGGGGTTCTTATCAAGAGCGGA
The DNA here is from genome assembly GCF_029407905.1 of Bubalus kerabau. Classification (NCBI taxonomy): domain Eukaryota; kingdom Metazoa; phylum Chordata; class Mammalia; order Artiodactyla; family Bovidae; genus Bubalus; species Bubalus kerabau. Next base: position 809,910 of record NC_073635.1, on the reverse strand, counting down.
CCGGGAAATCGGGGTCGATCGGCATGTGGAACCACCCACGTGGCTAGTCTCGAGTTTTCTCGTGAGGCGGCCTCATCCTAGAGGTGCACCGGGAATGCCGGGAACCCCTTCCAGACAAAGAAGGAGAATCGACTCTACTGTCACGATCAGGAGGGGTGAAGAGGCTCAGATGAAGTGGTGCCGGGACGCTCGGTGTTCCCCTCGAGGGAACCCGGCGTGTCGGGGAACTTCTGGGGTCGTCTCAAGGGTGTCAGGTACCGTTTCGCACTTCAGGACGGAACGTGGGACTTCCCTGGAGACGCCGTAGCGGGCAAGGGCCTCATCTTGCGAAGACGTTGGAACCACGTGGTTTTTCTCGAGTTGCGGCGGGATTCTCGAGTTCCGACGGGGATTTCAGACTTCCTCTTGTGTTGTCCCTGGGAAGCCCCATCTTCCCTTCGAGTTGGGAGGGAAAGCTGGGGGTTGTGCTCGAGTCACTGCAGGGCCAAAGAGACCTCATCTAGGCCTCAGTCCGGGACCTAACACTCCTCTCCAGGGAAGAAAGGGATCTCGGGGTGGCATTCCAGACTCCCCCGGGGACTCAGGCCTCGTCTCGAGGGGAAGCCAAGGACTCTGCTCTCCTCTCGAGTCGTGACACGGATCTCTTGGAGCCCATTGGGTGGCCTCAAGGGAGTCCAGCCTCTTCTTCAGTTTGGAGAGAGGACTCGGGATTGCTCTCCAGGCCAGGAAGCAAAAGAAGGCCCTCACCTCGCAATGACAGGGGCGTCTCAGGGGTTTCCTCGAGCTTCGGCGCCCGTGGAGGTTTTCTCATGAGGCAGGACCAGGATCTCAGGGAGCCTCTCGTGCGGAGCCAGGGAAGTCAGGTCTCCATGCGCGTGGCGAGGGGGAGCGCGTCATCGCTCTCGAGTCACGGGAGGGGACTAGGGCCTCAACACGGGTTGAAGAAGGACTCTCTAGGTTTTTCTCGGGTTGCGCTGGGAAACCCTCTTTTCCTTGACGTCTGCCGGGGACCTTAGGGAACTTCCCAGGGTGCCTCTGAGAGGTGAGGGATGCTGTGGAGTTGGCGGGACTTCTCGGGACTCCACGGGGTTTGGCGCAATGGAAGAGGGCCTCATCTCGAGGGGAGGCAGGAACCTCAGGCTTCCTCTCCATTTTGGACTCCGACCACAGGGTCCCTGCAGAGTTGGGACAGGAGAGTCAGGCCTCGTCTTGTCTGAGGAAGTGAACTCCGCCTGCCTCTCTATTCGTTCAGGGGGCCTCAGGCCCCTTGTCAAGCTGTTTGTGGAACCTGCGGGTTTTTCTGGACGATGCACGGGGGTGTCAGTGCCCCTTCGTGTTGTGCCTTCATCCACAGGGTTGCCTTCATAGAGGTGTCCGGACCTCGGGTTCTTCTCAAGAGCGGACCGGGAAATCGGGGTCGTTCGGCATGTGGCACCACCCACGTGGCTAATCTCGAATTTCCTTGTGAGACCTGCCTCATCCTGAGGTGCGCTGGGAAGGCCGGGAACCCCTTCCAGAGAAAGCAGGTGAATCGACTCTCCTGTAGCGATCAGGAGGGGAGAAGGGGCTCAGATGAATTGGTGCCAGTACCCTCGTTGTTCCCCTCCAGGGAACTTGGCGTGTCGGGGTACTTTTGGGGGGGTCGCATCAATGGTGGCAAGTACCGTTTTGCACTTCAAGATGGAACGTGGGACTTCTCTTGAGACGCTGTAGCGGGCAAGGGCCTCATCTTGCTATGACGAGGGAACCATGTGTTTTTTCTCAAGTTGCGGGGCGATTTTCGAGTTACGACGGGGAATTCAGGCTTCCTCTTGTCTTGGCCCAGGAAGTCCAATCTTCCATTTGACTTGCGAGGGAGAGCTGGGGGTTGCTCTCGAGTCACTGCAGGGCAAATAGACCTCATCTAGACTTGTGTCCAGGACATAATGATCCTCTTCAGGGACGACAAGGATATCGGGGTAGCATTCCATTCTCACTCTGTGGGTCAGGCTTTGTCTCGAGGAAAAGCAAAGGACACCGCTGTCCTCTCGAGTGGCCACAAGGACCTCTTGGGCCCACTGAGTGGCCTAAAGTGATTTAAGCCTCCTGTGTAACTTGGAGAGAAGACTCGCGCTTGATCTGCATGCCATGCAGTTAAGGATGGCCCTCATCTCGTGATGACGGGGGAGTCTCATGGGTTTCCTCGAGCTGCGGCACCAGTGTAGGTTTTCTCAGGAAGTACGACGAGGATCTCAGGGAGCCTCTCGTTTGGAGCCAGGGAAGTCAGGTCTCCATGTGCGTGGCGAGCGGGAGCGCGTCATTGCTCTCGAGTAATGGTAGGGGAATCGGGCCTCAAGACATGTTGAAGAAGGACTCTCGAGGTCTTTCTCAAGTCGCGGCAGGAAACCCAGGTTTCCCTCGACTTGTGCCTGTGACTTCAGGGAGCTTCTCAGGGTGCCTCTGAGAAATCACGGATACTGTGGATTTGGGAGGGGCCTCTCGGGACTCCACTGGGTTTGGTGCAATGGAAGAGGGCCTCATCTCCAGTGGGGGCAGGAACCTCAGTCTTCCTCTCCATTTCTGACTCGGATCGCATAGTCCCTGTAGAGTAGGGACAAGAGAGTCACGCCTCGTCTTCTGTGGATGAATGGATCTCGCTTGCCTTTCGAGTTGTTCACGGGGTGACAGACCACTTGTCAAGCTGTCTGTGCAACCTGCGGGTTTTTCCAGACGATGCACGGGGGTGTCAGTGCCCCTTCTTGTTGTGCCTTAATCCACAGGGTTTCCTTCAAAGAGGTGTCCGGTCATCAGGTTCTTTTCAAGAGTGGACCCGGAAATCGGGGTCATTTGGCATGTGGCACCACCCACGTGGCTAGTCTCGAATTTCCTCGTGAGACCGGTCTCATCCTCAGGTGTGCCGGGAAGATCGGGAACCCCTTCCAGACAAAGCAGGGGAATCGACTATCCTGTCGAGATCAGGAGGGGAGAAGGAGCTCAAATGAAGTGGTGCTGGGAACTTCGGTGTTCCCCTCGAGTGAGACCCGTATATCAGGGAACTTTTGGGGCCGCATCAAGGGTGCTAATACCGTTTCGCACGTCAAGATGGAACGTGGGACTTCTCTTGAGACGCTGTACCGTATAAGGGTCATCTTGGGATGACGAGGGAACAACGTGGTTTTTCTCAAGCTGCAGCGGGATTCTCGAGTTACGATGGGGAATTCAGGCATCCTCTTGTGTTTTCCCAGGAAGCCCAATCTTCCATTTAACTTGCAAAGGAGAGCTGGGGGTTGCTCTCAAGTCACTGCAGGGCAAAGAGACCTCATCTAGGCTTGTGTCCAGGAACTCATGTTCCCCTCCAGGGGCCATAGGGATATCGGGGTCGCATTCCAGTCGAACTCGGTGCGTCAGGCCTTGTCTCAAGGAGAAGCAAAGGACTTCGCTGTCCTCTCGAGTCGCCACACGGACATTTTGGAGCCCACTGAGTGGCCTAAATGCAGTCAAGCCTCCTTTGTAGCTTGGAGAGAAGACTCACGCTTGTTGTGCATGCCATGCAGTTAAAGATGGCCCTCATCTCACGATGATGGGGGAGACTTCTGGGTTTTCTCGAGCTGCGGCGCCAGTGTGGGGATTCTCACGAGGTATGACGAGGAGCTCAGGGAGCCTCTCGTGTGGCGCCAGGAAAGTCCGGCCTCCTTGCGCATGGCGAGGGGGAGCGCATCATTGCTCTCGAGTCATGGGAGGGGACTAGGGCCTCAAGATATGTTGAAGAAGGACTCTCAAGGTCTTTCTCGGGTTGCGGCAGGAAACCCTCATTTCCCTCGACTTCTGCCCGTGACCTTAGGGAACTTCCCAGGGTGCCTCCAAGAGGGCAGAGATACTGTGAAGTTGGCGGAGCCTCTCGGGACTCCACTGGGTTTGGCGCAATGGAAGAGGGCCTCATCTCGAGTGGAGGAAGCAACCTCAGGCTTCCTCTCCATTTCTGACTCCAATCGCAGTGTCCCTGCATGGTTGGGACAGGAGAGTCAGGCCTCATCTTCTCTGAGGAATGGAACTCCGCATGCCTCTCGAGTTGTTCAGGGGGTTTCAGGCCCCTTGTCGAGCTGTGTGTGGAACCTGCGGGTTTTCCGGACAATGCACGGGGGTGTCAGTGCCCCTTCGTGTTGTGCCTTCATCCACGGGGTTTCCTTCAAAGAGGTGTCCTGGCATGGGGTTCTTTTCAAGAGCGGACCGTGAAATCGGGGTCTTTCAGCATGTGGCACCACCCACGAGGCTACGTCTCGAACTTCTTCGTGAGACTGGCCTCATCCTGAGGTGCGCCGGGAAGGTCGGGAACCCCTTGCAGACAGAGCAGGGGAGTCGACCCTCCTTTCGTGATCAGGAGAGGAGAAGGGGCTCAGATGAAGTGGTGCCGGGAACCTCGGTGTTCCCCTCGAGTGAGACTGGTATGTCGCGGAACTTTTGGGGTCACATCAAGGGTGCCAAGTACCGTTTCCCACTTCAAGATGGAACGTGGGACTTTTCTTGAGATGCTGTAGCGGACAAAGGGCCTCATCTTGCGATGACGAGGGAACCACGTGGTTTTTCTCGAGTTGCGGCGGGATTCTCGAGTTACGATGGGGAATTCAGGCTTCCTCTTGTGTTGGCCCAGGAAGTCCAATCTTCCATTCGAGTTGCCAGGGAGAGCTGGGGATTGGGCTCCATTCACTGAAGGGCAAACTAGACCTCATCTAGGCTTGTGTCCAGGACTTAATATTCCTCTCCGTGGGCGACAGGGATCTTGGGGTTGCATTCCATACTCACCCGAGGAGTCAGGCCTCATTTCGAGGGGAAGCAAAGGACTCCACTCTTCTCGAGTCGCGACAGGTATCTCTTGGAGCCCACTGAGTGGCCTAAAATGAGTCAAGCCTCCTGTGGAGTTTGGAGAGAAGTTTCAGGATTGCTCTCTAGGCCATGCAGTTAAAGATGGCCCTCATCTCGAAATGACGGGGGCGTCTCTTGGGTTTTCTCGAGCTGCGGCGCCAGTGTGGGTTTTCTTACGAGGTACGACGGGGAGCTCAGGGAGCCTCTCGTGTAGCACCAATGAAAGCAGGTCTCCATGCCCATGGCGAGGTGTAGCGTGTCATTGCTATCGAGTCATGGTAGGGGAATCAGGCCTCAAGACGCGTTGAAGAAGGACTCTCGAGGTCTTTCTCTGGTTGCGGCAGGAAACCCTTGATTCCCTCGACTAGTGCCGGTGACCTCAGAGAGCTTCTCAGGGTGCCTCTGAGAATTCAGGCGTCCTGTGGAGTGGGGCAGGCCCTCTCCGGAGTCCCTGGGTTTGGTGCAATGGAAGTGGGCCGCATCTCGAGTTGAGGCAGTAAATTAAGGGTTCCTTTCCATTTCTGACTTTGATCACAGGGTCCCTGCAGAGTTGGGACAGGAGAGTCAGGCCTTGTCTTGTGTTGAGGAATGGAACTCCGCTTGCCTCTCGAGATTTTCACGGGATGACAGGCCACTTGTCGAGTTTTATTTGGGACCTGCGCGTTTTTCCAGTCAATGCAATTAGGATGTCAGTGCCCCTTCGTGTTGTGACTTCATCCACTGTGTTACATTCGAAAAGGTGTCCGGGCATCGGGTTCTTATCAAGAGTGGACACGGAAATCGGTGTCTTTTGGAATGTGGCATGACACACGAGACTTCCTCTCGAGTTTCAGTGTTAGACCGGCCTCCTCCTGAGTGCAACAGGAAGGCCGGGATCCCTTTCCAGACAAAGCAGGGGAATCGACCCTCATGTCTAAATCAGGAGGGGAGAAGGGGCTCAGATGAAGTGGTCCCGGGAACTTTGGTGTTCCTCTCGAGTGACACCGGTATGTCGGGGAACTTTGTGGGTTGCATCAAGGGCATCAAGTACCGTTTCGAATTTCAAGAGGGAACGTGGGATTTGTCTTGAGATGCCTCAGCGGGAAGGGGCCTCATCTCAAGATGACTGAGGAACCTCGTGGTTTTTCTGAAGTTGCGGCGGGATTCTCAAGTGATGATGGGAACTCAGGGAGCCTCTCGTATTGCCCCAGGGAACTCCAATCTCCATTCGAGTTGTGAGGGGGAACTGGGAATTGCTCTCATGTCGCTGCAGGTAAATAGACGTCATCTAGGCTTGTGTCCAGAAAATCCGTGTTCTTCTCCAATGGCCACAGGGATCTTGGTGTTACATTCAAGGTTCACGCGGGGAGTCAGGCCTCATCTTGAGTGGAAGCAAAGAATTCCGCTCTCCTCTCCAGTTGTGACGGGTATCTCTTGAACCCCCTGAGTGGCCTAAAGGGAGTCAAGCCTCCTGTGGAGTTTTGAGAGAGGACTCTGGTTTGCTTTCTAGGCCCTGCAGGAAAAGAAGAGCCTCATCTCACAATGATGGGCGAATCTCATGGTTTTTCTCGAGCTGCGGCATAACGTGAGGGGTTTTCCTTGACTTACAATGGGGAACTAAGGAAGCCTCTTTTTTGGCCCCAGGGAAGTCCAGTCTCCACTTGAGTTGTGAGGGTGGAGTGCGACATTGCTCTCGAGTCACTGCAGGGGAATCCGGCCTCAAGATGCGCTGAAGGGGGAATTTTGAGGTCCTTCTCGAGTTGTGGCAGGAAACCCTGTGTTTGCTCGACTTGTGACGGTGACCTCAGGGAGCTTCTCCTTGTGCCTATTGGAAGTTAGGAATACTGTGGACTTGGGAGGGGCCTCTAGGAATCCACTTGTTTTAGTGCAATGGAAGAGCGCCTCATCTCGAGTAGAGGTGGGAACCTCAGGTTTCCTTTCCTGTTTTGACGTGGGTCTCGGGCTGTGTATGCCATTTCAAACAGGGAGGTAGGTCTCGACGTGTGTGAAGGCATGGAACTCTGCTTTCCTCTCGAGTTGTCAAAGGTGTTTCAGGCCTCCAGCCGAGTTGAATTTGGGACCTGGGGCTCTTTTCGGATTAACAACCAGGGCATCAGAACTCCTTCGTGTTGTGAGTGGATTCTTGGCTGACATTCGAATCGGTGCAAGGGAATCAGGCCTGATCTCGAGTGGATGGGGAAATCAGTGGCTTTCGAATTGTGACAAGGTCCCCGGCTCCCCTCCAGTGTCAAGTAGATACCAGCCTCCTCTCGAGGTGCAACAGGGACGTTGGCATTCCTTTCCAGGTGGAGCAGGGCAATCGACCCTCATCTTGACTTGAGGTGGGGAAAATGGGGTTCTTGACTTGTGGTGGGAATTTCAGCATTCCTCTCGAGTGGGGACGGGTATCTGGGGAAACTTCTGGAGCTTCATAAAGCATGTAGAGGACCCTTTCAAGCTCCAAGGGAAACGTGGGCTTTCTTTGGAAACGCTGCAGCATAAAAGGGTCTCCTCAAGCATGCAGGTGAGAATTTCGTCATTTGCGTGGAGTTGTGGTGGGAAGCTTAGGGTTCCTCTCGAGTTGCCTGTCGACCTGGGGGACTGCTCGTGTTTCCTCAGGGAAGTCAGATCTCCTTTGGCGTTGCAAGGGCCACCTTAGGATTCCTCACACATTGCTACAGGGATGAATAGGGCCTCATCTCGAGATGAGGTGGGAACCTCAGTGTTCCTCTCCATTTCTGACTTCATTCACAGGGTCTCTGAAGAGTTGGAACAGGAGAGTTAGGCCTCATCTTGTGATGAGGTTGGAACTTCCCTTGCCTCTCGAGTTGTTCACGGGGTGACAGGCCACTTGTCGTGTTGTATTTGAAACCTGCGCCTGTTTTCGGATGATGTAACTGGGTTGTGAGTTCCCCTTCGTGATGTGACTTAATCCTCAGGGTTACATTCGACAAAGTGCCAGAGCATCGGACCTTTCTTGAATGGACGGGGAAATCGGTGTCTTTCGGAATGTGGCACGACACACGAGGCTTCCTCTCGAGTTTCAGTGTGAGACCGGCCTCCTCCTGAAGTGGGACATGAAGGTCGATATCCCCTTCCAGACAAAGCAGGGGAATAGACCCTCATGTCGAGATCAGGAGGGAAGGGGCTCAGATTAAGTTGTGCTGGGAAACTTAGTGTTCCTCTCGAGTCAGACCAGTATGCTGGGGAAATTTTTGGGTTGCATCAAGGGTGTCAAGTACCATTTCGAATTTCAAGAGGGAACGTGGGATTTCTCTTGATACGCTGCAGTGGGAAGAGGCCTAATCTCACGATGATGGGGGAACCTCGTGGTTTTTAACGAGTTGTGGCGAGATTTTCGAGTTACGACGGGCAACTCAGAGAACCTCTCATGTTTCCCCAGGGAAGTCCAATCTCCATTCGAGTTGCGAGAGGGAGTTAGGGATTCCTCTTGAGTCGCTGCAGGGCAAATAGACCTCATCTAGGCTTGTGTCCAGAAACTACGTGTTCCTCTCCAGTGGCGACAGGGATCTAGGGGTTGCATTCAAGATTCACCTGGGGAGTCAGGCCTCGTCAAGAGTGGAAGCAAATAACTCCACTCTCCTCTTGAGTTGCGATGGGTATCTTTTGGAGCCCATTGAGTGGCCTAAAGGGAGTCAAGCCTCCTGTGGAGTTTTCAGAGAGGACTCGGGATTGCTCTCTAGGCCCTGCAGGAAAAGAAGGGCCTCATCTCGCGATGACGGTGGAATCTCGTGGTTTTTTTCGAGATGCGGCGGGAGTGTGGTTTTTCTCACAAGTTCACGGGGAACTCAGGGAGCCTCTCATGTGGCGCCAGGGAAGTCCAGTCTCCATTCGTGTTTAGAGGAGGAGAGTGGCATTGCTCTCGAGTCACGGTAGGGGAATCGGGCCTCAAGATGCATTGAAGAAGGACTCTTGAGGTCTTTCTTGAGTTGCTGCAGGAAACCCTGGGTTCCCTCGACTTGTGCCAGTGATCTCAGGGAGCTTCTCTGGGTTCCTATGAGAAGTCAGGGATACTGTGGAGTTGGGAGGGGCCTCTCAGGACTCCCCTGGGTTTGGTTCAATGTAAGAGGGCCTCATCTCGAGTTAAGGCGGGAACCTCAGGGTTCCTCTCCATTTCTGACTTTGATTGCAGGGTCTCTGCAGAGTTGGAACAAGAGAGTCAGGCCTCGTCTGTGTTGAGGAATGGAACTCCGCTTGCCTCTTGAGTTGTTCAGGGGGTGACAGGCCACTTATCACGGGACTGAGCAGGCTCTGATCACACCGCTCACCAGGCACTGATCACTTGACTGAGCAGGGTCTGATCACATGACTCAGCAGGCACTGATCACGCGGCTGAGCAGGCAATGATCATGGGGAGAGAATCCACTTATCACGGGTCTGAGCAGTCTCTGATCACACAGCTGAGCAGGCACTGATCACACGGCTGAGCAGGCGCTGATCACGCGACTCAGCAGGCGCTGATCATGCAGCTGAGCTGGCACTTATCACGTGGCTGAGAATCCACTGATCACGGGACTGAACAGGCTCTGATCACACGGCTGACCAGGCACTGATCACTCGGCTGAGCAGGCACTGATCACGGGACTCAGCAGGCACTGATCACGTGACTGCAAAGGTTCATATCAAATGCCTCGGCAGACACTGATTACGTGGCTGAACAGCTCTGATCTCACGGTTAAGCAGGCACTGATCACGTGACTGACCAGGAACTGATCACGTGACTGAGAGGCACATATCAAATGGATCAGCAGGCACTGATCACATTGCTGAGCAGACAGTGATCACGAGACTGAGCAGGCACTGATCACGCAAATGACCAGGCACTGATCACGCAAATGACCAGGCACTTATCTCGTGAATGAGAAGGCAGGCACTGAAAACGTGGCTTAGCAGGCACTGATCATGCGGTGGACCAGGCAATGATCTCGCAGCTGAGCAGGCACTGATCATGCAGCTGAAATGCACTGATCACATGGCTGAGCAGGCACTGATCACGCAGCTGTCAGGCGCTGATCACGCGGCTGGCAGGCGCTGATCACGCTGCTGAGCAGGTGCTGATCACGCTGCTGACGGGTGCTGATCACGCGGCTGAGCAGGCTCTGATCTTCGACTGAAAGGCACTGATTATGCAGCTGAGCAGGCCCTTATCACGTAACTGAGAAAGCACATATCACATTGCACAGAAGGGACAGATCACAGGGCTAAGCAGGCACTGATCACGCAGCTGAGCAGGCGCTTATCTCATGACTGAGAGGCACATATCAAATGGTTCAGCAGGTACTGATCACATTGCGGAGCAGACACTGATGACGCAGCTGAGCAAGCGCTGATCACGCAGCTGACAGACGCTGATCATGCGGATGACAGGAGCTGATCAGGCGGCTGAGCAGGCAATGATCACGCGGCTGACCAGGCACTGATCACATGGCTGACCAGGCGCTGATGACATGGCTGAACAGGCGCTGATGATGTGTCTGACAGGCACTGATCAGGTGGCTGAGCAGGCACTGATCACCCGACTAACCAGGCACTGATCATGTGACTGAGAAGGCACATATCACATTGCTCAGCAGGCACTGATCACGGGGCTAAGCAGGCACTGATCACGTGACTGAGAAGGCACATATCACATTGCTCAGAGGGCACTGATCACAGGGCTAAGCAGGCGCTGATCACGTGGCTGACCAGGGGCTGATGACTTGGGTGACCAAGCGCTGATCACACGGCTGACAGGCACGGATCACGTGGCTGAGCAGGCAATGATCAAGTAGCTGACAGGCAGTGATCACACTGCTGACAGGTGCTGATCATGCAGCTGAGCAGGCTCTGATCTGCGGCTGAAAGGCACTGATCACTCGGCTGAGCAGGCGTTGATCACGTGGCTTACAGGCATTGATTTCGCAGCTTAGCAGGCAGTGATCACGTGGCTGAACAGGCACAGATGACTCGGCTGAGCTGGCGCTGGTCACACGGCTGACAGACACTGATCACGCAGCTGAACAGGCACTGATCATGAGGCTGAACAGGCACTGATCACACAGCCACAGGCACTGATCAGGCGGCTGACAGGCGCTGATCACGCGGCTGACAGGCACTGATAACGTGGCTGAGCAGGCAATGACCACGCGACTCACCAGGCACTGATCACGTGACTGAGAAGGCACATATCACATTGCTCAGTGGGCACTGATCAGGGGCCTGAGCAGGTACTGATCATGCGAGTGCAGGCACTGATCACGTGACTGAGAAAGCCCATGTCACATGGCTCAGCAGGCACAGATCACAGGGCTCAGCAGGCACTGATCACGTGGCTGAGCAGGCACTGATCAGGCAGCTGAGCAGGCGCTGATCATGAGGCTGACCAGGCGCTGATCAAGCGGCTGACCAGGCACTGATCCCGTGGCTGACAGGCATGGATCACGTGGCTGAGCAGGCAATGATCAAGCGGCTGACAGTCACTGATCACGCTGCTGAAAGGCACTGATCACTCGGCTGAGCAGGCCTTTATCACATAACTGAGAAAGCACATATCACATTGCTCAGATGGGACAGATCAGAGGGCTAAGCAGGCACTGATCACGCAGCTGAGCAGGCACTTATCTTGTGACTGAGAGGCACATATCAAATGGTTTAGCAGGCACTGATCACGTTGCGGAGCAGACACTGATGACGCAGCTGAGCAGGCACTGATCATGCAGCTGAGCAGGCAGTGATCACGCGGCTGACAGGCGCTAAACACATGGCTGACAGGTGCTGATCACGCGGCTGAGCAGGCCCTGATCATGCGGCTGTCAGGCGCTGATCACTCGGCTGACAGGCGCTGATCACACGGCTGAGCAGGCAGTGATCACGCGGCTGAGCAGGTGCTGATCAGCGGGCTGAAAAGCACTGATCAGGCGGCTGACAGGAACTGATCAGGCAGCTGAGCAGGCAATGATGACCTGACTAACCAGGCACTGATCATGTGACTGAGAAGGCACATATCACATTGCTCAGCAGGCACTGATCACGGGGCTAAGCAGGCACTGATCACGTGACTGAGAAGGCACTGATCACGGGCCAGAGCAGGTACTGATCATGCAAGTGCAGACACTGATTATGTGACTGAGAAAGCCCATGTCACATGGCTTAGCAGGCACTGATCACAGGGCTAAGCAGGCACTGATCACGAAGCTGAGCAGACACTGATCACGAGGCTGACCAGGCGCTGATGACACGGCTGACCAGGCTCTGATGACGTGGCTGACCAGGCGCTGATCAAGTGGCTGAGCAGACACTGATTACGCGGCTGAGAAGGCAGTGATCACGCCGCTGAGCAGGCAATTATCACGTGACTGACCAGGCGCTGATATGTGACTGAGAAGGCACATATCGTATGCCTCAGCGGGCACTGATCACAGCGCTCAGGAGGCACTGATCTCACAACTGAGTAGGCACTCATCATGCAGCTGAGCAGGCACTGATCCCAGGGCTCAGGAGGCACAGATCTGGCGGCTGAGCAGGCACTGATCATGCGACAGACCAGGCACTGATCACGTGACTCAGAAGGCACATATCACATTGCTCAGCAGGCACTTATCACAGGGCTAAGCAGGCACTGATCACGTGGCTTATCACGCAGTGATCACGCGGCTGAGCCAGCGCTGATCACGTGGCTGAGCCTGTGCTGATCACGGAACTGAGCAGGCGCTGATAACGCGGCTGAGCAGGCGCTGATCACGTGGCTGACAGGCACTGATCAGGCGGCTGAGCAGGCACTGACCACGCGACTGACCAGGTACTGATCACATGACTGAGAAGGCACATATCACATTGCTCAGCAGGTGCTGATCACTCCGCTGAGCAGGCGCTGATCACTGGGCTGAGAAGGCACTGATCACACAGATGAGCAGGCAATGATCACAGGGCAAAGCAGGCACTGATCACGTGGCTGAGCAGGCACTGGTCATGCAGCTGAGCATGCACTGATCACGTGACTGAGCAGGCTCTGATCATGCAGCTGAGGAGGCGCTGATCACTGGGCAGAGCAGGCACTGATCACACGGCTGAGCAGGTACAGATCACATGGCTGAGCAGGAACTGATCACGCGGCTGACAGGCGCTGATCAGGCGGCTGATCAGTACCTGGTCAGTCTCGTGATAAGTTCCTGCTCAGCCGCCTGATCAGCGCCTGTCAACCATGAGATCAGTGCCTGCTCAGCCGCCTCCTGATCAGTACCTGCTCTGCCCAGTGATCAGTGCCTGCTCAGCCGTGTGATCAGTGCCTGCTTTGCCCAGTAAGCCAACTTTTTCACTCTCCACTTTTACTTTAATAAAGAGGCTTTTAGGTTCCTCTTCACTTTCTGCAATAAGGGTGGTGTCATCTGCATATCTGAGGTGATTGATATTTCTCCCGGCAATCTTGATTCCCGCTTGTGTTTCTTCCAGTCCGGCATTTCTCATGATGTACTCTGCATATAAGTTAAATAAGCAGGGTGATGATACACAGCCTGGATGTACTCCTTTTCCTATTTGGAACCAGTCTGTTGTTCCATGTCCAGTTCTAACTGTTGCTTCCTGACCTGCATAAAGATTTTTCAAGAGGCAGGTCAGGTGGTCTGGTATTCCCATCTCTTTCAGAATTTCCCACAGTTTACTGTGATCCACACAGTCAGAGGCTTTGACATAGTCAATGAAGCAGAAGTAGATGCTTTTCTGGAACTCTCTTGCTTTTTCCCTGATCCAGCGGATGTTGGCAATTTGACCTCCGGTTCCTCTGCCTTTTCTAAAACCAGCTTGAACATCAGGAAGTTCATGGTTCACATATTGCTGAAGCCTGGCTTGGAGAATTTTGAGCATGACTTTACTAGCATGTGAGATGAGTGCAATTGTGTGGTCGTTTGAGCATTCTTTGGCATTGCCTTCCTTTGGGATTGGAATGAAAACTGCCCTTTTCCAGTCCTGTGGCCACTGCTGACTTTTCCAAATTTGCTGGCATATTGAGTGTAGCACTTTCACAGCATCATCTTTCAGGATTTGAAATAGCTCAACTGGAATTCCATCATCTCCACTAGCTTTGTTTGTAGTGATGCTTTCTAAGGCCCACTGGACTTCACATTCCAGGATGTCTGGCTCTAGGTCAGTGATCATACCATCATGATTATCTGGGTCATGAAGACTCTTAGACATGTCTAGACTAGAGTAGCGAAAACAACAATACTAGATATTTAATATTGACTATTTTCCAGTTCATGGGACTCTGACATTCATTTGGGTCAATGTTTTCTAGTATTTCCAACAGTTTGATATGTAAGGGCTACCCTTTCTGGAGACCATTTAAACAAGAACTCAGAACTTGAGCAATATTATCAAAACCCACAAGGCTCACACTGAGACATACATAAATCCAGACAGACAGCCAAGAAATCATACAGTTTTCTGCCTGAGATTTAAAATATTTCTTTGAGCTGTTTCCTGGGGGGTGGGGGGTGGCGGCGAGGCAGGCTTTGGTAACAAGCTCATTGTGTGTAATTGCATATGAAAAGAACCAGCTTTCCAGGGTCCAAGACAAAAAGGTTTCTTGGTAACCAATTTTGTCTGGATCTATAGAATATCATGGCCCTCCTAGGTCAGGTCATCTTTCTTTTCTGTAGTCATCGTTTTATCCCTAAATCATAGACAGCTTGTATTTCATCTGGAGGCAGTAGGTGAAAGAGGTCCAAGAGCCTCTCCTGGAACCGGGCTTTGGGGTGGGGCTCACTGCACGCCTATGATGAAGGAGGGGACTGCACTGGGAGCACGCCAGGGGCAGGGCAAACCCCCGGCGGAGAAGGCCGAGGGTCGTGTGGTGTCGGGGCAGGGGTGGGGGGTCCCAGTTATACTCTTGGGGGTTATCACTGCGGCTGGTAATGCACCGTGAGCGCGCCAAGGGCGGGGCAAAAATGGGCGGGGCTGGTCGGGGTTCCAATCGGGGCGGGCTGAGGGGTCACTGTTGTGCTCTAGGCGGTCGCCATTGTGGCTGGGAACTCAAGGAGAGCACGCCAGGGGCAGGGATCGTGTCGGGGCGGTGTGGGGGTGGGGGTGCCATTTGTGCTCTTGGGGGCTGCCATTGTGGCTGGGAAAGCCCATTTCATGTGCTCCTGGGTCCCCCTGGATCGGCATCCAGTGGGCGGAGCAGAGGGGTGCGGACCACAGGTAAGGGAACTGAGACTGCGTGGAGCAGGGAACCACGTACTCCATTCTCGGAGCTCCCCAACCTGGCAGTCGCAGAAAGGCCTCTCCTTTGGGGTCAAGGCCTTTACCGCTTCACCCCTTTGTGGAAAGCTCAGAGCTGCGTGATTTTTCCAACAGTGTAGTGTCCGCTGGAAGTCCAAGGGACAGAACCCTGAACTCTGCCGGCTGGCCCAGCCCTGCTTCTGGCTATTTGTAGGCCAGGGGACCCTTGACCACCTGCTGGGATGGGAAAGGGAAGGGTCCACGATTTGCACCCTAGAAACTTAGTAGGGTGCATGGATTTAAAAACCCGGTGGCTGCCCAGGCAGAAAAGGGAGGAGGGCACCTTGCTGCTCTTTCATGACAGAATCTGTGGTTGTCCTGCTGCGGGGGCCTTTCCATGGGGACCCTGTGCAATAAAAGTTTGGTGTTTTGGAACTGAATAATTAGAGCGTGTAAAAATTAAATTATGTGGTGGTTTAATTAAAAAAAACCAAGCTCCAAGTTTTTTGGAAATTGAAGTCTAAATATTCAAGGCCTGTTTTCCTTCCACTGTGGCATTCTATGAAGAAATGTGTGTTTTTTTTTTGTTTGTTTGTTTGTTTTTTTTTTGTTGTTGTTTTTTTAAGAAAAGTGTCTGAAAAATGAGGGAAACAGGAAACCCAGAGGTGCCCCTGTAGTTTGGCAAAGGCCTTAGGAGGTCACTTGGAAATGCTGCTGGCTGTGGGGAGGCAGATGGGCACAGAGCTGTGCAGGCTTGTCCTTTGCATGCATGTTCTTGTGTGTGGAAATCCAGCTCAGAGCCATCTCCTGAAGGGTAAGAATTTCACAGACAAACCTTGAGCTAAGCAGTGCATTTTTTTTCTAAGGAAATCTTTGTCTTAAGCGATGTTAATATCCTATGTATTTCCGATAGACTCTGGCTTCAGGTCGGTTTCCCCAAAAGGCTCAGAAGCGACTTGAACAAAACAGTATGTTTTCCTCGTACCTTGTTCTCCTAATCCATGTTAAGGAAACGATGTATTTGCCTGGAAATCTCCCTTTCTTCAAGATTCATGTCAATCAATTTTTGGCCCGGGATGACTCACCTGCTGCCCATGTTATCTCAATGCATGTCGTGGGGGAGGGGCCTGGTGCCATTCTCTGAGACACTGCCTTTCTTTCCTTAGCAGACTGCTAGTGGCTGTATAACATCTGGCTAAAGACCAGCTGGGGGTACCCTTACTCCCCGCACCACCCCCACCCTGCCACAAGACTATGTCAGAAGCTTTCTCTATCTCTTTCATCCTTTAATAACACTTGATGACACAAAAGCTCTGAGCGATCAAGTCATATCGAATCTTCATTTCAGATTGAAGATGCATTCCATGGTATTGCCATCTTAAGTCTTTCCATCACTATGGAATATCTGTCCATGTATTCAGGATATTTTTCAGCCATGATGTAGAATTTCCAGTGTGCCACTCTTGTCATCCTCGTTACATCCATGGCAAAGCATTTTATTCATGTTGACATTATTGAAAGGGAATTTTTTTAAATTCCTTTTCAGATTATTATCTGCTAGAGTATACAGATAAAACTGTGTGATCATTCATTTTCATCACTTTGGACAGCTTGATAGTTGTCTTTACTTTCTTTCCTTTCTCGTACTTTAAGATTATCCTGGCACATATATGTACTCCCTCACCCCTAATCTCAGTCATGTGTTCAAAGAACTTCTGTCCTTTTATTTATTTATTTATTTATTTTTTAACACTGAATTCGTTTTGACTATGCTGGGTCTTTGTTGCTAGGTGGAAGTTGCTAGGACCTCTGGACTGCAGTCTCCCATCTCTTGTTGACCTCTTGCTGACCTCTCCAGAATCCTGGTTGGTGGGAGCTTGTTAGTTCCTTGTTCCTTACCAGGACCTCCTGTTGTAAGATGACTCCTGCAGGTGTTTTCTCTTCTCTATTGCCTGGGAAGGGTGGGTGGTCACTGGTTCATTTAACAGAGTGTATTTTGGTTCTCTGGAAAAAGGTCCTTCTCAGAGTAAATGTATAAAATTGTAAAAGTCAATGTTTGAAATAATGTATATTCCTAATTGGGTAAGTTGGCTTTTTTGTTGTGTGTTAGAACTCATCACCAGACCAAAGGCCATGTAGATCTTTTGTTGTTTTCTCAAATTGTATAGTTTTTTGAATGGAATTCCGGTGTTAGTTGCAAAGTTTGTGCTTCTGTTCATGTCTTTTTTTTTTTTTTTAATAAACAGTTATTTATTTCTAGTTGATTGATCACTGCTTTACAATATCGGTTTGATTTGTCATACATCCACACGAATGAACCATAGATGTACGTGTGTCCCCAGCTCTGGAATCTCCCTCCCACATCCCATGCATCCTCACCTCTCTAGGTTATTACAGTGCCCGAGTTTGAGTTCCCTGAGTCCTAACAGCAAATTCCCACTGGTTGTCTATTTACAAATGTTGGTGTACATGCCTCCATGCTGCTCTCTCCATTCATGTCACCCTCTCCCTCTTGTTCCCCACCCTGGTCCTTAAGTCTGTCCACTATGTCTGCGTCTCCAGTGCTGCTATGTGAACAGATTCGTCAGACCCATCCTTCTAGATTCCATGTTTTTCTCTTTCTGATTGACTTGCCTGTTTAATACGCTCTTGGTTCATCCCCTTTCTTAGAACGGACTCAAATGTGTTCCATCCAGGCTCTGACTGTTCCTTAGCCGTGTTTTGAGGAGGATCATGGAGCCATTGTGCTCCATTTCAGTTTGGGCTTCCAGCCTTAGTGCTCACAGCAGAGCTGCTTGTGGGTGAGCCCTCTGAGGTCTGCGAGCGCGGGGCTGCCCGCTCTTCCCTGGCAGGAGCTTTGTCTCCTCAGACCCCTCAGGGCTCGGGCTCCAGGGTCACGGGGCTGCGTCACAGCTGAGAGGAGCGGGGTTGCCTCAGTGCCCGCCAGCAGGGAGGCACTGCAAGAGGGGAAAATGAGAACAAAGTAGACGTTTCCTGTGTCCAGCTGTGCGATGACCGGAGGTCCATCTCCGAGCACTCGGGGGGTGGGGGTGGGGGGGAGAGCTCCCTGTGCAAATGGTGGGTTTTCAGTTCGATTTCTGTTCGATAGCCTAGAGGATGGCCTTCAAGGATGTTCTTCCGAGTAGGTGGCCAGTTTTCCTGTCCCTGTTTCTTCAGAAGACTGTCCTTTCCTCTTGGCACGTTCCTGGTTTGATTTCATGAACTGACCACATCCATGTGGGTTCATTCCTGGGCTCTCTCTTCTCTCCTGGAGTCCATGTGTCTGTGTTCCTGCCAGTTCCTCACTGTGGTGGTTACTACAGGGCCGTGCTGCAGTTTGAAGTCGGAGAGGAAGATGCCTCCAGCTGTGTTCTTCTTTCTCAGTCTTCTTGGCCCTTTAAGGTCCTGTTCAATATTAGCAGCCTACTAGTAGGAGTATTTCTGTTTCTGTGAAAAAGGCCATCGCGTATCATTTTGTGATTGCAGTCAGTGGGACTTATCACCCCCTGCCCAACTACAAATGCCATCTTGCTCTCCTCCTTTTCTGCCTCGGCCCCAACTATACCTTCCTGTAACATCCAGCATATAATATAACTTGGGGGAGATTCATCCCTCTTTCTGGCAGCATTTCCCATGTAGTTTCACGTGCCAAATGAACTCAGGTTGTTTCATATCTCTCTTTGGGAGGTCTCAGGGGCCCTCTGAAGCATCCCAAAGTTCGCTAGAAGGCAATTATTTAGGCAGGCTTATGCATAGATATCCAAAGCATTTCCAACAGTCAGGTAGGATCACATAAGTCACTGTGACACAATACTTCTCCACTTAGCCAAAGCTAACAAAAGATTTCAAAGGTCAACCTAGAACAGATTACTTAAGAGGTAAAGACACTTAAAATCCATTAGCAAAGGCAGTTCAACATCTCAAGAAAACTTGTGCTAGGCACAAAACTCTTTTCTGGGCGTCCACTTTCCCTACAACCTCCTTATCTCATTCTGTACCCATTCCTGTGCTTCTCCCATCCTGAAACTGCCGCCTGTAAGAGAGAACTACTTCAGTTTCCTTCATAAAATGCGATTTCATTCCACATACCTTCTTTTCATAACAAGTCAGACATCTCCCTTCAGCAACCCAGAACTGACTTTTATATTGGCATTCTATAGATTGGTGAACATAAGTATCAGTGATAATACCCCGCCCCCGCCCCCCACCCTCCACCCACAAGAACAAAAGAAAACAACACAAATAAATTGCTTTCTTACACTGAACATGTCAGGATGGTGCCGGACACTATTCATGGACAGTCAAAAATCTCTTGTTTCTGTGTCCTTTCAGGTCGTGAATGTTTCAGAACTTTAATTTATTTGGAAATGACTTAGCTATTCAATACACTGTCGTCACTTAGTTTAGCACAAGGATAGAAACTCAGGTACCCAAAACACCTGGAGAAACGATTGTAAGTTCAGTTCACTTCAGTTGCTCAGTCGTGTCTGACTCTTTGGGACCCCGTGGCCTGCAGGACGCCACGCTTCCGTGTCCATCACCAACTCCAGGGGCTTGCTCAAACTCATGTCCATCGAGTCAGTGATGCCATCCAACCATCCTATCCTCTGTCGTCCCCTTCTCCTCTGCCTTCAATCAAGACTATTATAGACAGATATTTTAGAGTATAATTATTGTGAATGGTTTCTCTAAAAGCTCATATCACAGTTACATTTTTTAGCTTTGTTGTTGTTTAGAGGTACCTTGTTGTTGACAAGCTTGTGACAGATATAACAATATAGCAGTTTTTAACATAGAATAAACCTAGGCACCGTGAACATTTTGTGCTTAATGTTGATGACTCTTCAGTTAAGTTCAGTTAAGTTCAGTTCCGTCGCTCAGTCGTGTCTGACTCTTTGCGACTCCATAAATCGCAGCACGCAAGCCCTCCCTGTCCAGCACCAACTCCCAGAGTTCACTCAGACTCACGTCCATCGAGTCAGTGATGCCATCCAGCCATCTCATCCTCTGTCATCCCCTTCTCCTTCTGCCCCCAATCCCTCCCAGCATCAGAGTCTTTTCCAATGAGTCAACCTTTGGCATGAGGTGGCCAAAGTGCTGGAGTTTCAGCTTCAGCATCATTCCCTCCAAAGAAATCCCAGGGCTGATCTCCTTCAGAAAGGACTGGTTGGATCTCCTTGCAGTCCAAAGGACTCACAAGAGTCTTCTCCAACACCACAGTTCCAAAGCATCAATTCTTCGGCGCCCAGGCTTCTTCACGGTTCAACTCTCACAGCCATCCATGACCATAGGAAAAACCATAGCCTTGGCTAGACAGACCTTTGTTGGCAAAGTAATGTCTCTGCTTTTGAATAAGCTATCTAGGTTGGTCATAACTTTCCTTCCAAGGAGTAAGTGTCTTTTAATTTCATGGCTGCAGTCACAATCTGCAGTGATTTGGGAGCCCACCCCCCCAAAATAAAGTCTGACACTGTTTCCACTGTTCCTTCATCTATTATCCATGAAGTAATGGCACTGGATGCAATGATCTTTGTTTTCTGAATGTTGAGCGTTAAGCCAACTTTTTCACTCTACACTGTCACTTTCATCAAGAGGCTTTTGAGTTCCTCTTCACTTTCTGCCATAAGAGTGGTGTCATCTGCATATCTGAGGTGATTGATATTTCTCCCGGCAATCTTGATTCCCGCTTGTATTTCTTCCAGTCCGGCATTTCTCATGATGTACTCTGCATATAAGTTAAATAAGCAGGGTGATGATACACAGCCTGGATGTACTCCTTTTCCTATTTGGAACCAGTCTGTTGTTCCATGTCCAGTTCTAACTGTTGCTTCCTGACCTGCATACAGATTTCTCAAGAGGCAGGTCAGGTGGTCTGGTATTCCCATCTCTTTCAGAATTTCCCACAGTTTACTGTGATCCACACAGTCAAAGGCTTTGGCATAGTCAATGAAGCAGAAGCAGGTTTATTTCTGGAACTCTCTTGCTTTTTCCCTGATCCAGCGGATGTTGGCAATTTGATCTCGGGTTCCTCTGCCTTTTCTAAAACCAGCTTGAACATCAGGAAGTTCACGGTTCACATATTGCTGCAGCCTGGCTTGGAGAATTTTGAGCATGACTTTACTAGCATGTGAGATGAGTGCAATTGTGCGGTCGTTTGAGCATTCTTTGGCATTGCCTTTCTTTGGGATTGGAATGAAAACTGCCCTTTTCCAGTCCTGTGGCCACTGCTGACTTTTCCAAATTTGCTGGCTTATTGAGTGTAGCACTTTCACAGCATCATCTTTCAGGATTTGAAATAGCTCAACTGGAATTCCATCACCTCCACTAACTTTGTTCATAGTGATGCTTTCTAAGGCCCACTGGACTTCACATTCCAGGATGTCTGGCTCTAGGTCAGTGATCACATCGTCGTGATTATCTGGGTCATGAAGACTCTTAGATATATCTAGACTAGAGTAGCGAAAACAAGAATACTAGATATTTAATATTGACTATTTCCCAGTTCACGGGACTCTGACATTCATTTGGGTCAAAGTTTTCTTGTATTTCCAACAGTTTGATATGTAAGGGCTACCCTTTCTGGAGACCATTTAAATAAGAACTCAGAACTTGAGCAATATTATCAAAAACCACAAGGCTCACACTGAGACATACATAAATCCAGACAGACAGCTAAGAGATCTTCCAGGTTTCCGCCTGAGATTTAAAATATTTCTTTGAGCCGTTTTTCTGAGGGGTGGGGGGTGGCAGCCAGGCAGGCTTTGGTAACAAGCTCATTGTGTGTAATTGCATATGAAAAGAACCAGCTTTCTGGGTTCCAAGAAAAAAAGGTTCCTTGGTAACCAATTTTGTCTGGATCTATAGAATATCATAGCCCTCCTAGGTCAGGTCATCTATCCTTTCTGTAGTCATCCTTTTATCCCTAAATCATAGACAGCTTGGATTGTCTCTGTGGGGTGGATTTACTTGTCCTCGGGCTTCATCTGGCGGCAGTAGGTGAAAGAGGTCCGAGAGCCTTTCCTGGAACCGGGCGTGGGGGCGGGCCTCACCGGAAGCCCGTGGTGAAGGTGGGGACAGCACCGGGAGCGTGCCAGGGGTGGGGCAAACCCCGGACAGCGAGGGGCGGGGGACATGTCGTGTCGGGGCGCGGGTGGGGGTCCCAGTTGTGCTCTCGGTTGTCGCCACTGCGGCTGGGAACTCACCAAGAGCGCGCCAGGGGCGGACTAACCCGGCCAGTGTGGGACGGGGAGGCGGGTCGTGGCAGCGGTGGGTGGGGGTATTTCCCAGTTGTGCTCTCGGGGGTAGCCATTGCGGCAGGGAACGCCCATTTAGTGCGCTCCTGGTTCCCCTGGATCGGCATCCAGTGGGTGGAGCAGAGGGGTGCGGACCATAGGTAAGGGAACTGGGACTGCGTGGAGCAGGGAACCACGTATTCAATTCTCAGAGCACCCCAACCTGGCAGTCGCAGAAAAGCCTCGCCTTTGGGGTCAAGGCCTTTACTGCTCCACCCCTTTGCGCAAAGCTCAGAGCCCCGTGGTTTTCCCAAGCAACCTAGTGTCCGCTGGAAGTCCAAGGGACAGAGCCCTGAACTCTGGCCTGCTGGCCCAGCCCTGCTTCTGGCACTTTGTAGGCCAGTGGGTCCTTGCCCACCTGCTGGGATGGGAAAGGGAAGGGTCCACGGATTGCACCCTAGAAACTTAGTAGGTTGCATAGATTTAAAAACGCGGTGGCCACCAAGGCAGAAAAGAAGGGAGGAGGGCACCTTGCTGCCCTTTCATGGCAGAATCTGTGGCTGTCCAGCTGCGTGGGACTTTTCATGGGGACCCTGTGCAATAAAAGTTTGGTGTTTTGGAACTGAATAATTAGAACGTGTAAAAATTTTAAATTATGTGGTGGTGTAATTAAAGAAAAATAAAGCAAATTGAGGTCTAAATATTGAAGGCCTGTTTTCCTTCCACTGTGGCATTATATGAAGAAATGTGTGTGCTTTTTTATTTGTTTTTTGTTTTTCCTTTTTTTTTTTTTAAGAAAAGAGTCTGAAAAATGAGGGAAACAGGAAACCCAGAGGTGCCCCTGTAGTTTGGGGAAGGCCTAAGGAGGTCACTTGGAAATTCTGCTGGCTGTGGGGTGGGGCAGATGGGCTGTGCAGGCTTGTCCTTTGCATGCATGTTCTTGTGTGTGGAAATCCAGCTCGGAGCCATCTCCTGATGTTTAACAATTTCCCAGGCAAACCCGGAGCTAAGCAATGCATTTTCTCCTAAGGAAATGTTTGTCTTAAGCAATGTTAATATCCTATGTATTTCCGATAGACTCTGGCTTCAGGTCGGTTTCCCCAAAAGGCTCAGAAGCGACTTGAACAAAACAGTATGTTTTCCTCGTACCTTGTTCTCCTAATGTATGTTAAGGAAATGATATATTTGCCTGGAAATCTGCCTTTCTTCAAGATTCATGTCAATCATTTTCTTGCCCGGGATGACTCACCTGCTGCCCATGTTATCTCAATGCATGTCGTGGGTGAGGGGGCCTGGTGCCATGCTCTGAGACATTGCCTTTCTTTCCTTAGCAGAATGCTAGTGGGTGTATAACATCTGGCTAAAGACCAGCAGGGGGTACGCTTACTGCTCCTCACCCCCACCCTGCCGCAAGTCTATGTCAGCAGCTTTCTCTATCTCTTTTATCCTTTAATAACACTTGATGACACAAAAGCTCTGAGCGATCAAGTCATATTGAATCTTCATTTCAGATTGAAATGCATTCCATGGTATTGCCATCTTAAGTCTTTCTATCACTATGGAATATCTGTCCATGTATTCAGGATATTTTTCAGCCATGGTGTAGAATTTCCAGTGTGCCACTCTTGTCATCCTCGTTACATCCATGGCAAAGCATTTTATTCATGTTGACATTATTGAAAGGGAATTTTTTTTAATTCCTTTTCAGATTATTATCTGCTGGTGTATACAGATAAAACTGTGTGATCATTCATTTTCATCACTTTGGACAGCTTGATAGTTGTCTTTACTTTCTTTCCTTTCTCGTACTTTAAGATTATCCTGGCACATATATGTACTCCCTCACCCCTAATCTCAGTCATGTGTTCAAAGAACTTCTGTCCTTTTATTTATTTATTTATTTATTTTTTAACACTGAATTCGTTTTGACTATGCTGGGTCTTTGTTGCTAGGTGGAAGTTGCTAGGACCTCTGGACTGCAGTCTCCCATCTCTTGTTGACCTCTTGCTGACCTCTCCAGAATCCTGGTTGGTGGGAGCTTGTTAGTTCCTTGTTCCTTACCAGGACCTCCTGTTGTAAGATGACTCCTGCAGGTGTTTTCTCTTCTCTATTGCCTGGCAAGGGTGGGTGGTCACTGGTTCATTTAACAGAGTGTCCTTTGGTTCTCTGGAATAAGGTCCTTCTCAGAGTAAATGTATAAAATTGTAAAAGTCAATGTTTGAAATAATGTATATTCCTAATTGGGTAAGTTGGCTTTTTTTGTTGTGTGTTAGAACTCATCACCAGACCAAAGACCATGTAGATCTTTTGTTGTTTTCTCAAATTGTATAGTTTTTTAAATGGAACTCCATTGTTAGTTGCAATGTTTGTGCTTCTGTTCATTTCATCTCTCTCTCTTTTTTAAACAGTTATTTATTTCTAGGTGATTGATCACTGCTTTACAATATCAGTTTAATTTGTCATACATCCACATGAACGTCCCCTCTTTCTCGAATCTCCCTCCCACATCCCTTCCATCCCCACCTCTCCAGGTTATTTCAGAGCCCCAGTTTGAGTTCCCTGAGTCCTAACAGCAAATTCCCGCTGGTTGTCTATTTACAAATGTTGGCGTCTATGCTGCTGTCTCCTTTCATCTCACCCTCTCCCTCTTTTTCACCACTCTTGTCCCTAAGTCTGTCCTCTATGTCTGCATCTCCGGTGCTGCTATGTGAACAGATTCGTCAGACTCATCCTTCTCAATTCCATGTTTTTCTCGTTCTGACTGACTTGCCTGTTTAATACACTCTAGGTTCATCCCCTTCCATAGAACGGACTCAAATGTGTTCCTTTTTATGGCTGCATTCCATCCAGGCTCTGACTGTTCCTTAGCCGTGTTTTGAGGAGGGTCATGGAGCCATTGTGATCCATTTCAGTTTGGGCTTCCAGCCTTAGTGCTCACAGCAGAGCTGCTTGTGGGTGAGCCCTCTGAGGTCTGTGAGCGCGGGGCTGCCCGCTCTTCTCTGGCGGGAGCTTTGTCTCCTCAGGCCCCTCAGGGCTCGGGCTCCAGGGTCACGGGGCTGCGTCCCAGCTGAGAGGAGCGGGGTTGCCTCAGTGCCCGCCAGCAGGGAGGCGCTGCAAGAGGGGAAAATGAGGACAAAGTAGACGTTTCCTGTGTCCAGATGAGCGCTGACTGGAGGTCCATCTCCGAGACTCGGGGGTTGGGGCTGGGGGGGAGAGCTCCATGTGCAAATGGTGGGTTTTCAGTTCGATTTCTTTTCGATGGCCTAGAGGATGACCTTCACGGGTGTTCTTCCAAGTAGGTGGCCAGTTTTCCTGTCCCTGTTTGTTCAGAAGACTGTCCTTTCCTGTTGGCTCATTCCTGGTTTGATTTTCATGGACTTACCACGTCCATATGTGTTCATTCCTGGGCTCTCTCTTTCCTCCTGGAGTCCCTGTGTCTGTGTTCCTGCCAGTTCCTCACTGTGGCGGTTACTACAGGGCCGTGCTGTAGTTTGAAGTCGGAGAGGAGGATGCCTCCAGCTGTGTTCTTCTTTCTCAGTCTTCTTGGCCCTTTAAGGTCCTGTTCAATATTAGCAGCCTACTAGTAGGAGTATTTATGTTTCTGTGAAAAAGGGAATTCAATATCATTTTGTGATTTCAGTCAGTGTATTTGTTGATGGCTTTGTTTGCAATGGACATTTTAATTCCTCATTGTTCCAGTGCCTGAGCGTGGAATAGTTTTCTGGTTATTTGTCTTTTCTTTGGTTTCTTTATCAGTGCTTTCTAGTTTTCTGACTACTGGTCTTTTATGTCCTTGATAAAGTTTGTTGCTAAATGTTTTATTCTTTTGGATGCAATTATAAGTGGGATTTTCTTAATTTTTGTTTTCTGATTGGTATTAGTGTACACAAATGCAAGTGAATTTTGTATATTGATTGGGATTGTAAGTTGTAGTATTTTATATGATTGTCAATTGATCAGAAATTCTTAAACTTTACTGAATGTAGTCTAACAACTTTTTGTGAAGTTATGGGGAAAATTTTATTTATAAAATCTGTTTCTCCCGCAGACCCAAGGCATGGTGGTTACTAATAGACTTCCCACAGTACTTCTTCATTCCATTTGGAGTCCTTCAAGGGCAGTGGAGCATCACAGCTTTCCTTGAACTTCGCCTGGGTAAGTCTGAACTCTATAGAAAATTTTCATGCCTGTCTCATCTGACTTGTTTGTTTTGAAACATAATTTCCTTTCCGGGTAAAATGTACAGAAAACTTCTAGCAAAGGGAAAAAGTGCTCACATTTGCCACATCGTCTAAAACAGTCTATGTGTTTTATCTAAAATGGGTGCATTCTCCTGCAGAACCTGCACATAGTCTCCAAAATCAGGACATCATATGGTTTCTACAGTATAATGTAATCCACAGCCCCACTTCCCTTTCAGTAATTGTTCAATTGTATGAATATAACTTTTCTTCCCATCTTTTTTTTTTTTTTTAAGAATGTTACTGAGATTTTCAGTGATTTGGACAAATTTGATGGATTTAAAGCAGACGGTGAATATGGGATCTGTGTGGCCTTTTCTATATGGATATTTTTCACTAAAGATGATTTTAATGTTTATTCATGTTGTAAAATGTGTGAATCCTGCATTCTTTTTTTTCTGCACAGTAATTAAAAATAAATAACATGCCATTTACCATTTAGATATTTGTAAGCATACAGTGTTGTAGTATGAACTACCTTTCCTTGTTTTGCAAACCGGTTTAATAATGTGTTCCTTGTGCGTGCTTTGAAGAAACTCAAGAAACTGAGTCAGTGACTGAAATGGCCCAAGATATCACCTTAGATACCATCGTCATCTTAAACCAAATCAGGGGCTTCCTGGTGGTCCAGTAGCTAAGATTGGACACTCCCAAAGAAGGAGGCCCAGGTTCAATCCCTGATCTGAGAACTAGATTTCCCATGCCACAACGATATCTGGCTGGCCTCAACGAAGGTCGATCTGGTGCAGCCAAATACAAACAAAATAATAATAATAATAATAATAATAATCTATGTTTAATAAAAATAAAACCAAAGGAAATGCAGGGTATGGTTGTTGTACAGATTTACATCTTAGCTTTCCCTATTGATAAAAAAAAAAAAAGTTTCAAAGACTGTCATCCTTCTATCTGGTATATACCGAGGATTCCTTTGAAATGAGATTTCTCTTGTAAATGTGACTCACAGGAGAGCCATCTTGAACTTGTGTTTCAGAGATGAGCATGTGTCCTCTTAAAGAAAAGAAAGTTAATTAGGTCCAACTAATTCTCATGCTGAAGTGGTATATTTTGGGGTAGCATTTGCTCCCCTTCACTTTGGATGTATCCCAATTTGCTTACACAGTCATCGCCCGAAGACATCCTGATATTTGAAAGTTTTTAACTGTTAGAAGTAGAGCTGCTGTGTATAATTGTGTGATATTTTTTGTCTGGACACTTTTTCAAAGCTGTTTAGTAAGTGCTAGACGTGTAGTGTTCAGGTCACAGGTGAGCCTTGTTTAGCTGTGGAAAAATCCGGCTAAATTTCTCTGGCAGGTGGGATCTTCCTGGGTAAGGGATCGAACCTGACTGTCTTGCATCGTCACGCAGATTCTTTACCACTGAGCCACCAGAGAAGCCCCGTGCCCCTTTCCTCTTTTTGAGCTTACTGGATCTAATAGGTGTGCAGTGCTACTTCACTGCTGTTTTAGATTGTAATTTCCTAATGATATATGATTTTGAGTATTTTTGATATGCTGATTTACTATCTGTATCTTTTCTTTGGCCAGGCATTCAGATTTATACACTTTTAATGAGGTTGTTTGTTCCAGATATTTTGGTATATTTGGAGTACGATCCTTTATCATATATGTATTTTGTCAATATAGTTTTCTGTGGCTTGTGTTTAAGTTTTGTGAATGAGGTTTTTCACAGTTTAAATTTATAATTTTTTAAAGTTCATGTTATAATTTTTATGTCCTTTTTTGGATAGACTTTAGTGTTTTGTTTTGTTTTGTTTTGGTTAAATTTCATAAGCAAAACTAAGGTACTGTAGATACAGTTTTAAACAAAGCTGAGGTATCATAGATACAATTTTGCCTTTTATCTGTTGAGAAGTTTGAGTGAGGTTGGTGTACATTATAAAATTATGTCTACATTCATTTGACTGGATATGGCTTCCAATTATTTTTGGAGATGCCATGAGAAGTCAGTTTCCCCAAGGGAAAGTGGGCGGGTTCTGTGAAACATGAACTGTCTTCGATCCCTGGGAATCACTTTCTGCTTCTTCTGGCTTTGGACTTCACTCGTTTGGATATTTCATACTAGTGGAATCACAGAACGTTTCTCCTATTTTGGTCTGGTTTATTTCACTTAATATAATGACCATAAGGTTCGTCCACATTGTGGCATTGTCAGAATTACCGACTTTGAAGGGCCGAATCAGATTCCATTGTGTGTCTACCACAGTTTGTTTATGGAATTGGCTGTCCATGGACACTTAGATTGCCTCTGTTTGTTGGCCAGTGTGAATCATGCTGTTGTGACTATGACTGCAGCAATATGCATTTTTTTCAGCCCCCTTTTCCAAACCTTTTGGGTACATAGCATGAATTAGATTTGAAATATCTGTTTGTTCCATGTGTTAGTTTTGGAGTAATTTCTGTAGTGTCTTGTGCAGTGGCAGAACCATTTCAGTTTATCTTTTTGTATGGTAGAATACTGTTCAAGCTTTTGAATATACCCTGTGATGCATATTCATTCACCCACCGATGGACACTTGAATGGGTTCTACCTTTGGGCTATTGTGAATAAGGTCGCTATGAATATTTGTGTACCAGTTATTGTTTGAATTATTAACAACTACATAGTACTATGTATGAAAGAAACCACAAGGACCTACTCTATAGTTTCAGAAACTGTATTGAATATCTTATGATAACATATAATGGAACAGAATCTCCAAAGGAATATATGAAAAAGACACGATACCCTGATAATTATTGTGCCAACACTATGTATTTCTACATGCCACTAAAATATTCACATCAGTAAGTATATTTCACTGCTTGGTTATATAAAAATAGAGAAGTCAAACAGAGAAGAAATAAACTTCCTGTCATTGCTTATCATCATTTATGCACTATTACTACCTGTAACACTTGTTGTATAAATAAGTGCTGGACTAGGAATTGACATTCATGTAAACCAAGAGATGGTGAAGGTGTAAGGAAGTACAACTTACTGAATTCCTTAACCAAGGATTATGGAACTCTATGTACATGAAGTGAATGAAAGTCAAACGGTTTAGCTGAGCCACATTCTTCCTAGAGTGATGAGCTTCCACCCCAACCAATGTTAGCTCACAATTAAATCCTGCAGTCATCTGGCCTCAGTGTGTGCTTCCTGCCATCCAGAAAGAAAAAGTGAGGAAGTCCTGACAAAATCGTTGCTATTTTTCTTTTTTGGATTTGTATTTTATTGCAGGGCTTGGGAAAAAGAGGGCCTAGCCTGTTTTCAGAGTTGCATCCCAAGGCTTGCTCTGGCGTGTTACCTATGTTGACAAACTGCTGATCCTGTTCAACAAAGGACAGTGATCTGCACTGCAGTATCTGTTGCTTGAGCTGGAATAGTAGGCATCCCTTTAAGTGCAGTCCTTCATGCTGAAGCAGGTCTACCTGAAGCAGTAGCATAAGATGAACACATTGATCATGTAGACATCGCATCCCATGAATTTGTAAGAATTTTTCAGGTATACCGATCATCATTGGAGGAACTGACTTGTCCCAGTAATAACTGGAGTACCCAGCATAACAACAGTTCCTTGACTAAATAACATGCTTACAGGTACTTCTTCCAGCGTTCTTTCTCCTACCTCGGTCATGAACAGGAGAAGCTGATGGCAGTGGTTCTTGAAATGTATATCGATTCCTAGGTGGCACATTCAGTAAATACTCTGCCTACCAGTGCAGGATATGGAAGTGATGTGGGTTTGATCCCTGCGTCGGGAAGATAACAATTCATACACTCGTTTTATGTGAACAAGTTTTATACTCATGAGTGTTTTTCTTCTGTATACAGAATATATAGGTGAACTATAAAGAAAGCTGAGCGCAGAAGAATGGATGCTTTCGAACTGTGGTGTGGGAGAAGACTCTTGAGAGTCCCTTGGGTTGCAAGGAAATCCAACCAGTCCATCCTAAAGGAAATCCGTTCTGGGTGTTCATCGGAAGGACTGATGGTGAAGCTGAAACTCCAGTTTTTGGAGAGCTGACTCATTTGAAAAGACCCTGATGTTGGGAAAGATTGAAGACAGGAGGAGAAGGGGAAGACAGGAGGAGAAGGGGACGACAGCGGATCAGCGACCCAATGGTCATGAGTTTGGGTAAACTCTGGGAGTTGGTGATGGACAGGGAGGTCTGGCGTGCTGCGGTTCAATGGGGGTCGCAAAGAGTCGGACACGACCGAGCGACTGAACTGAACTGAACTGAACAGAAAAACAAATGCTGTTCAAGGACACTGAAAGAACCCTGATGTTGAAAAGCAGATCTGTACTGTGAGCAATGCTTAGAAATCCATGAGTTGACACATAGTATTACGCCTATCATCCTTGTAGTTCCCTCAGTGAAATATGTTGCGAAAAGCTCTTCCTTTGCGGTATAGATTCATGAAGAAGCTAAATAGCATGAATCCTTTACGTTGACAACTGTGAATTTAAATCTCCTGTGAATCCTATGTGACAACCACACATACCAACATGATTTATTAGTATTCTATCAATATTTTTAGTCCTACTGTATTTCAACTAAAAATGTCACTATACAATGGTGCATGAAGTCAAGACATAAAATCAGGGCAAATACAAAATATTCCATCCTTTGAGAAAGGGAGCGAAAAAATAATGTACTTTGTCTATTGCATTTTTATTTATTAGATCCTTAAGTATTTTATTCACCACACCCAACTGAATGGTTCACAAATGTTTCAGAGAGGAAAGGATTATTCTCTTTAATAATGAGGAGTTCAACTGCTCTCAAAGCAAATACCGGATGGTAATCACCATGCAGGACAAAGTTGATTATTCATATTTAGATTACTCATTCGTTAGCTTGCCAAAGGTTCTAGATCTGTTACCACATTTTTTTTTACATAATATCCGCATGTGAAAGTGAAAGTGGCTCAGTGGTGCCTGACTCTGTGACCCCACGGACTATACAGTCCATGGCATTCTCTAGGCCAGAATACTGGAGTGGTAGCTTGTACCTTCTCCAGGGAATCTTCCGGACCCAGGAATGAAACTGGAGTCTCCTGCATTCAGAAAAATCATGTCCCTTGAATTTCTAGTTTACTGTATAGGACAACGGCAATGTGATTAAATAAAATTGTTTAGTTTCCTTTACGTTTCTCTTGTTTGATATAGATAGTAGCCTTTGGTTCTCTCACTAGCATTGCAAGTAGAAAGAAAAAATAATAATTAGAGCTCCAATAGTATTTTTACTGTTAACAATAAGTATAACATAATGTGTGACCTAGCAACAGCTAGTAAGCCTAGGACTGTCTGGAACATTCTTGGATCCTGCGAGAAAACACCCTGTGTGCACCCCTTGATACCGGGCCTAGAGACCAAAATGTACATGAAAGGAAATAGTGGAGCTGACCAGAGTAATGCGCCAGAACATGTCTGACGCAGTGCCTCAGCCTGCTCCTTCATGGGCAATGCCACTATAACCTAGGAATGTCATTACAAGGCTCACAGATGGCATGCAAGATGCTCAGCCCTGACACTGAGCTCAGCCCTGACTCTGAGTTTTGGTCCTCTGAGCAGATCTGGATGTCTCCCATTGTAGAAGCTAACCCGTTCCTTCCAAATACACGCTTGCAAACACACACCAGTTGGCTGCCTCTCCTTCCACAAGGGAGGCTTCATTTACCTGCATTCTGTGAACTTCGCTTTCCAGCTGATGGACAAAACACTTATTGGAAGTATTTTCTCAGGGGCTGTTTCCCCGGGGCTGGGGCCGAGGTAAGAGACCCAAACTCATAGGGAAATGCAAAACCACATCCACATGTCTTTGCTCTGTAGGAGAGCTCTAGTGTACATAAGCCTGTACATAAGCGAACACAGACACTCTGTGTGCATGTTGCTGCATACCCAAAATAGGGCCACAAGGAGCCTCATGCTCTCCATGCGGCGCGGAAGCTGTGTGACCAAGCAGCAGCTGAAGAATCCAACCAATTGCTCTTTTCTTACTTCTGACAGAGCTCGCATTGCCGTAGCCCTTGGCAGTTTGGAAACACTGGACCCTAACCCCTCTCAAAGTAGGCCTGGGTTCTAGTTCGAATAGAAAGTCAATAGCGGAGCTGAGGACAGGAACGTGGCAGTCATTTATCACACGCTCCCGCAGCCTGCTACTACAGGGACACTAACGCTAGAAGCTAGGAATGTCTTTGCAAGGTGCGCAAAGGACAAGGGAGAACCTCGACCCTGACTCTAGTATTTCAGTCCCCTGAGTAGATCTGAGGTTCTCCTGCTGTAGAAGCTAACCCATTCCTTCCAAATACAGGCTTCCTAACACAGGGCCAGTTGGCTGCTTGCTCTTCCACGAAGCAGGCTTCCTTAACTTGCAAACTGCGAATTCCACTTAACAGCCTGGAGGAAAATCGCTTCTTGGAAGATTTTTTTCAGAGGCTGTATCCCCAGAGCTGGGGCCAAGCTAGGGGACCCATACTGACAAGGGAAGGCAAAACCACATCCAATGTCTTTGCTCTGGAGGACAGCTTTGGTGAGCCTAAGTCTTTCAGGAATATTTCTGGCTCCAACAGAGTCAAATTCTGTGTGTGAAGCTGCACAGCCAAAATAGGAGAACAGAGAGCCTGATTCTCTCTGTGTAGCTTTGAAGCTGTCACTCAAACAACAGCTTGAGAATCCATACAATGCTCTCCCTTACCGCTAAGAGAATTCTCATTGCTGTAGTCCTTGACAGTTTGTAGAAATCCGCACCCAAACCCTTCTCCAAGTAGGCCTGGGTCCTAGCTCGGAACAACAGGCAATAGCGGAGCTGAGGCCAGTAAGGCACAAGTGAGGTCTCACACACTCTTGCAGCCTGATCATCCAGGAGCAGTAAGGCCTCTTTTTCCCTGCAGGAGGCTCGCTTGCCTTGCCTCCTGTGAATTGCATTTCCCAGCCTGGGCGCAAAGCTGTTCCTGGAGATCTTTTCTCAGGGGCTGTTTCCCTGGAGCTGGGTCGGAACTCGAGGGCCCAACTCATAGGGGAAGACAAAACCACATGGACAGGTCTATGCTCTGTAGGAGAGCTCTAGTGAACCTCATCTCTCAGGAACATTCTTGGCTTCTACAGAGACACCTCTGTGCGTGAAGCTACACACCCAACATAGTGGCAAAGGGAGTCTGATTCTCTCCGTGGGGTGCTGATGCTTTGTGGCAAAGCACCTGCTAAGAATCCATCCGCATAGGCTTCCCTCACCTTGACAGAGGTCTCATTGATGTAGTCCTTTGCAGTTTGGAAAGAAGCAGACCCTTACCCTTCACCAAGTAGGCCCTTGTCCTAGTTTGAATGGAAAGGCAATAGCTGAGCTGAGGCCAGTAAGGTGCCAGTCAAGTCTGACATATTCCCGAAGCCTGCTCCTTCATGGAAAATAACGCTAGAATTTGGGAATGTCTTTGCAAGGCTGGCAAAGGGAAGTCAGGAACCTCGACCCTGCCTCTGAAATTTCTATCTTCTCAGCACATCTGAAGGTCTCAGTCAGGAGAAACTAACCCATTCCTTGCAAATATAGGCTTCCAAACACAGGCCAGTTGGCTGTCTCTTCTTGCTGAAGGAAGCTTGCTTATCCCACCTCCTGCGAACTCCGCTTCCCAGCCTGGGGGATAAGAGGTCCTTTGAGATCTTTTCTCAGAGGCTGTTTCCACGGAGAAGAGGGTGATCCCGGAGACCCACACGCACAGGGGAAGGGAAAACCGCATGGACAAGTCTTTGCTCTCTAGGAGTGCCCTAGTGAACCTCAGTCTATGGGGAATGTTCTTGGCTCCAACAGGGACATCTCTGTGTGGGAAGCTGCATACCCAACCTAGAGACACAGAGACCTGATTCTCTCTGTGCAGCTTTGAAGCTGTCATTCAAACAACAAATTGAGAATCCACACAATGCTCTCCCTTACCACTGAGAGAGTTATCATTGCTGTAGCCCTTCGCAGTTTCTGGAAATCGGCACACAAACACTTCTCCAAGTACGCCTAGTTTCAAGTAGAGATGAACATGCAATGGCGGAGCTGAGGCCAGTAAGGCACCAGTCAGGTGTCACACACTCTGGCAGCCTGCTCCTCCAGGGACAGTAAGGCCTCTATTTCCCTTCAGGAAGCTCGCTTGCCTTACTTTCTGTGAACAGCGTTTCCCAGCCTGGGCGGAAAGCAGTTCCTGGAGATCTTTTCTCAGGGGCTGTTTCCCCGGAGTTGGGGCGGACCTTGGGGACCCAACTCACAGGGGAAGGCAAAACCAAATGGACAGGTCTATGCTGTGTAGGAGATCTCTAGTGAACCTCCTCTCTCAGGAACATTCTTGGCTCCTATCGAGACACCTCTGTGTGTGTAGCTACACACGCAACGTAGGGGCAAAGGGAGCCAGATTCTTTCCGTGGGGTGCTGATGCTTTGTGGCAAAGCACCTGCTTGAGAATCCATCAGCTTACACTTCCCTCGCCTTGACAGAGGTCTCATTGCTGTAGCCCTTGGCAGTTTGGAAAGAAGAGGACCTTCACCCTTCATAAAGTGGGCCCTTGTCCTAGTTTGAAAGGAAAGGCAAGAGCTGAGCTGAGGCCAATAAGGCGCCAGTCAAGTCTGACATATTCCCGAAGCCTGCTCCTTCATGGAAAATAACGCTGGAATCTAGGAATGTCTCTGCAAGGCTGGCAAAGGGCAGTCAGGAGCCTGCACCCTGCCTCTGGAATTACCGATTTCTGAACAGATCTGGAGGTCTCCTTTAGGAGAATCTAACTCATTCCTTCCATATTGAGACTTCCAAAAACAGGCCGGTCGGCTGCCTCTTCGTGCCAGAAGGAGGCTTGCTTTTCCTGCCTCCTATGAACCCAGCTTCCCAGGCTCTGGGAAAAGCGGATCTTGAAGATCTTTTCCCAGGGGTTGTTTCCACGGAGCTGGGGCTAAGCCCGGAGACCCAAACGCACAAGGGAAGAAAAACCACATGGACAAGTCTTTGCTCTCTAGGAGAGCTCTAGTGAACCTCACTCTGTCAGGAACATTCTTGATTCATATGGAGACACCCCTGTGTGCGAAGCTGTGTACCCAACATGGGGGCAGAGAGAGCCTGATTCTCTCTGTGTAGCTTTAAAGCTGTCGTTCAAACAACACCTTGAAAATCCATACAATGCTCTTCCTTACCCGTGACAGAGTTCTCATTGCTGTAGCCCTTGGCAGTTTTTAGAAATCCGCACCCAAACCCTTCTCCAAGTAGTCCTGGGTCCTAGTTCAGAGGAACATGCAATGGCGGAGCTGAGGCCAGTAAGGCACCAGTCAGGTCTCACACACTCTGGCAGCCTGATCATCCAGGGACAGTAAGGCCTCTTTTTCCCTGCAGGAGGCTCACTTGACTTGCCTCCTGTGAGCTGCGTTTCCCAGCCTGGGGGAAAAGCGGTCCCTGGAGATCTTTTCTCAGGGGCTCCTTCCCCAGAGCTGGGGAGGATCTCGAGGACCCAACTCTCAGGGGAAGGCGAAACCACATGGACAGGTCTATGCTCTGTAGGAGAGCTCTAGTGAACCTCGTCTCTCAGGAACATTCTGGGCTCCTATAGAGACACCTCTGTGTGTGAAGCTACACACCCAACATAGGGTCAAATGGAGCCTGATTCTCTCCGTGGGGTGCTGATGCTTTGTGGCAAAGCACCTGCTTGAGAATCCATCCACTTAGGCTTCCCTCGCCTTGACAGAGGTGTCATTGCTGTAGCCCTTGGCAGTTTGGAAAGAAAAAGACCCTTACCCTTCATAAAGTGGGCCTTTGTCCTAGTTTGAATGGAAAGGTAATAGCTGAGCTGAGGTCAATAAGGCGCCTACCAAGTCTGACATACTCCCGTAGCCTGCACCTTCATGGAAAATAACTCTAGAATCTGGGAATGTCTTTGCAAGGCTGGCAAAGGGCAGTCAGGAACCAGCACCCTGCCTCTGGAATTACCAACTTCTGAGCAGATCTGGAGGTCTCCTTTAGGAGAAGCTAACCCATTCTTTCCAAACAGAGGCTTCCAAACAGGCCGGTTGGCTGCCTCTTCGTGCCCGAAGGAGGCCTGCTTTTCTCGCATCCTACGAAGCCCTGTTCCCAGCTTCTGGGAAAAGCGGATCTTGAAGATATTTTCTCAGGGGTTGTTTCCATGGAGCTGGGGCCGAACCCAGAGACCCAATCGCACAGGGGAAGGAAAACCACATGGACAAGTCTTTGCTCTCCAGGAGACCTCTAAGTGAAACTTCCTCTGTCAGGAACGTTCTTGACTCCTATGGAGACACCCCTGTGTGTGAAGCTGCGTACCCAACAAGGGGGCACAGAGAGCCTGATTCTCTCTTTGCAGCTTTGAAGCTGTCATTCAAACAACAGCTTGAGAATCCATACAATGCTCTCCCTTGCCTCTGAGAGAGTTCTCATTGCTGTAGCCCTTGGCAGTTTTTAGAAAGCCGCACCCAAACACTTCTCCAAGTAGGCCTGGGTCCTGGTTTGGATGGCCATGCAATGCCGGAGCTGAGGTCAGTAAGGCACCAGTCAGGTGTCACACACTCTGGTAGCCTGCTCCTGCAGGGACAGTAAGGCCTATTTTTCCCTGCGGGAGGCTTGCTTGCCTTGCCTCCTGTGAACTGCGTTTCCCAGCCTGGGCGAAAAGCGGTCCCTGGAGATCTTTTCTAAGGAGCTGTTTCCCCAGAGCTGGGGTGGATCTCGGGGACCCAACTCACAGGGGAAGGCGAAACCACATGGACAGGTCTATGCTCTGTAGGAGACCTTATTGAATCTCATCTCTTAGGAACATTCTTGGCTCATACAGAGACACCTCTTTGTGTAAAGCTACACACCGAACATAGGGGCACAGGGAGCCTGATTCTCTCTGTGGGGTGCTGATGCTTTGTGGCAAAGCACCTGTTTGAGAATTCATCCGATTACGCTTCCCTCACCTTGACAGAGGTCTCATTGCTGTGTCTCTTGTCAGTTTGGAAAGAAGCAGACCCTTACCCTTCACCAAGTAGGCCCTGATCCTAGTTTGAAAATAAAGGCAATAGCTTAGCTGAGGCCAGTAAGGCACACGTCAACTCTGACATATTCCCGATGCCTGCTCCTTCATGGAAAATAACGCTAGAATCTAGGAATGTCTTTGCAAGGCTGGCAAAGGGCAGTCAGGAACCTCGACCCTGCCTCTGGAATTTCTATCTTCTGAGCAGATCTGGAGGCCTCCTTCTGGAGAAGCTAAACCATTTCTTGCAAATAGAGGCTTCCAAACACAGGCCGGTTGGCTGCCTCTTCTTGCCCGAAGGAGGCTTGCTTTTCCTGCCTCCTACGATCCCTGGTTCCCAGCATGGGGGAAAAGCAGATCTTAGAGATCTTTGCTCAGGGTTTGTTTCCATGGTGCTGAGGTTATGCCCGGAGACCCACACTTACAGAGGAAAGCAAAACCACATGAACAAGTTTTTGCTCTCTAAGAGAGCTCTAGTGAACCTCAGTCTTTGACGAACTTTCTTGGTCCCTACAGGGACACCTTATGGGGGCAGAGAGTCTGATTCCCTCTGTGCAGGTTTAACACTGTCGTTCAGAAAACAGCTTGAGAATCCATACAATTCTCGCCCTTACCTCTGAGAGAGTTCTCACTGCAGTAGCCCTTGGCAGTTTTTTAGAAATCCGCCCCCAAACCCTTCTCCTAGTAGGCCTGGGTCCTAGTTCGGAGGAACATGCAATGGTGGAGCTGAGGCCAGTAAGGCACCAGTCAGGTCTCACACACTCTTGCAGCCTGCTCCTCCAGGGGCAGTAAGGCCTCTTTTTCTCTGCAGGAGGCTCGCTTGCCTTGCCTTCTGTGAACTGCTTTTCCCAGTCTGGGCGAAAAGCAGTTCCTGGAGGTCTTTTCTCAGGGGTTTCTTCCTCGGAGCTGGGGCGAACCTTGGGAACCCAACTCACAGGGGAAGGCAAAACCATATGGACAGGTCTATGCTCTGTAGCAGAGCTCTAGTGAACCTCATCTCCCAGGAACATTCTTGGCTCCTATAGAGACACCTCTGTGTTTGAAGCTACACACCCAACATAGGGGCAAATGCAGCCTGATTCTCTCCGTGGTGTGCAGATGCTTTGTGGCAAAGCACCTGCTTGAGAATCCATCCGTTTCCACTTCCCTCTCTTTGACAGAGGTGTCTTTGCTGTAGCCTTTGGCCGTTTGGAAAGAAGCAGACCCTTACCCTTCACCAAGTAGGCCCTTGTCCTAGTTTGAACAGAAAGGCGATAGCTGAGCTGAGGCCAATAAGGCGCCAGTCAAGTCTGACATATTCCTGAAGCCTGCTCCTTCATGGAAAATAACGCTAGAATCTAGAAATGTCTTTGCAAGGCTGGCAAAGGACAGTCAGGAACCTTGACCCTGCCTCTGGAATTTCTGTCTTCTGAGCAGATCTGGATGTCTTCTTTTGGAGAAGCTAACCCATTCCTTCCAAATAGAGGCTTCCAAACACAGGCTAGTTGGCTGCCTCTACTTGCCTGAAGGAGGCTTGCTTGTTCAGCTTCCTGTGAACTCTGCTTCCCACTGGGGGAAAAGTGGTTCTTGGAGATCTTTTTTCAGGGGCTCTTTCAACGGAGTTGGAGCCGAGGCCGGAGACCCACACACACAGAGGAAGGCAAAAACACATGGACAAGTCTTTGCTCTGTAGGAGAACTCTAGTTAACCTCAGTATGTGAGGAAAGTCTTGGATTCTACGGGGATACCTCTGTGTGTGAAGATGCGTACCCAACAAGGTGGCACAGAGAGCCTGATTCTCTCTTTGCAGCTTTGAAGCTGTCGTTCAAACAACAGTTGAGAATCCATACAATGGTCTTCCTTACCTCTGAGAGAGTTCTCATTGCTGTAGCCCTTGGCAGTTTTTACAAATTCGCACCCAAACTGTTCTCCAAGTAGGCCTGGGTCCTGGTTTGGATGGCCATGGAATGGCGGAGCTGAGGCAAATAAGGCACCACTCGGGTGTCACACACTCTGGTAGCCTGCTCCTCCAGGGACAGTAAGGCCTCTTTTTCCCTGCGGGAGGCTCGCTTGCCTTGACTCCTGTGAACTGCGTTTCCCAGCCTGGGCAAAAAGCGGTTCCTGGAGATCTTTTCTCAGGGGCTCTATCCCCAGAGCTGGGGTGGACCTCGGGGACCCATCTCACAGGGGAAGGAAAAACCACATGGACAGGTCTGTGCTCTGTAGGAGATGTTAGTGTGTCTCATCTCTTAGGAACATTCTTGGCTCGTACAGAGACACCTCTGTGTGTAAAGTTAAACACCTAACATAGGGGCACAGGGGGCCTGATTCTCTCCGTGGGGTGCTGATGCTTTGTGGCAAAGCACCTGTTTGAGAATCCATCCGCTTATGCTTCCCTCGCCTTGACAGAGGTCTCATTGCTGTGTCTCTTGGCAGTTTGGAAAGAAGCAGACCCTTACCCTTCACCAAGTAGGCCCTGATCCTAATTTGAAAGGAAAGGCAATAGCTGAGCTGAGGCCAGTAAGGCACCCATCAACTCTGACATATTCCCGATGCCTGCTCCTTCATGGAAAATAACGCTAGAATCTAGGAATGTCTTCGCAAGGCTGGCAAAGGGCAGTCAGGAACCTCGACCCTGCCTCTGGAATTTCCATCTTCTGAGCAGATCTGGAGGTCCCCTTCTGGAGAAGCTAACCCATTCCTTGCAAATATAGGCTTCCAAACACAGGCCGGTTGGCTGCCTCTTCTTGCCCGAAGGAGGCTTGCTTTTCCTGCCTCCTATGATCCCTGGTTCCCAGCATGGGGGAAAAGCAGATCTTGGAGATCTTTGCTCAGGGGTTGTTTCCACGGAGCTGGGGTTGTGCCCGGAGACCCACACGTACAGGGGAAGGCAAAACCACACGAACAAGTCTTTGCTCTCTAAGAGAGCTCTAGTGAACCTCAGTCTTTGACGAACGTTCTTGGCTCCTATGGGCACACCTCTGTGTGTGAAACTGCGTACCCAACATGGGGGCAGAGAGCCTGATTCTCTCTGTGCAGGTTTAATGCTGTCGTTCAGAAAACAGCTTGAGAATCCATACAATTCTCGCCCTCACCTCTGAAAGAGTTCTCATTGCAGTAGCCCTTGGCAGTTTGTAGAAATCTGCACCTAAACCCTTCTCCAAGTAGGCCTGAGTCCCAGTTCGGAGGAGCAAGCAATGGTGGAGCTGAGACCAGTATGGCACCAGTCAGTTTTCACACACTCTGGCAGCCTGCTCCTCCAGGGACAGTAAGGCTTCTTTTTCTCTGCAGGAGGCTCACTTGCCTTACTTCCTGTGAACAGCTTTTCCCAGCCTGGGCGAAAAGCGGTTCCTGGAGATCTTTTCTCAGGGGCTGTTTTCCTGGAGCTGGGGCGGACCTCGGGGACCCAACTCACAGGGGAAGGCAAAACCACATGTACAGGTGAGCACTCTGTAGGAGAGCTCTTGTGAGCCTCATCTCTCAGGAACATTCTTGGCTCCTGTAGAGACACCACTGTGTGTGAAGCTACACACCCCACATAGGGGTAAAGGGAGCCTGATTCTCTCCGTGGGGTGCTGATGCTTGGTGGCAAAGAACCTTCTTGAGAATCCATCTGCTTACGCTTCCCTTGTATTTACGGAGGTCTCATTGCTGTAGCCCTCGGCAGTTTGGAAAGAAGAAGACACTTACCCTTCATAAAGTAGGGCCTTGTCCTAGTTTGAATGGAAAGCAATAGCTGAGCTGAGGCCAATAAGGCACCAGTCAAGTCTGACATATTCCCGAAGCCTGCTTCTTCAGGAAGATAACAGTAGAATCTAGAATGTCTTTGCAAGGCTGGCAAAGGGCAGTCAGGACCCTGCACACTGCCTCTGGAATTACCGACTTCTGAGCAGATCTGGAGGTCTCCCTTAGGGGAAGCTAACCCATTCTTCCAAATAGAGGCTTCCAAATGCAGGCCGCTTGGCTGCCTCTTGCTGTCTGAAGGAGGCCTGCTTTTCCCGCCTCCTATGAACCCCACATCCC
Organism: Bubalus kerabau; assembly: GCF_029407905.1. NCBI lineage: Eukaryota > Metazoa > Chordata > Mammalia > Artiodactyla > Bovidae > Bubalus > Bubalus kerabau. The sequence continues at coordinate 768,413 of NC_073635.1, read as the reverse complement.
AGCCTCTGGGAAAAGCGGATCTTGAAGATCTTTTCTCAGGGGTTGTTTCCACGGAGCTGGGGCCGAGCCTGGAGCCCCAAACGCACAGGGGAAGAAAAACCACATGGACAAGTCTTTGCTCTCTAGGAGAGCTCTAGTGAACATCACTCTCTCCGGAACGTTCTTGTTTCCTATGGAGACACCCCTGTCTGTGAAGCTGTGTACCAAACATGGAGACACAGAGTCTGATTTTCTCTGTGCAGCTTTGAAGTTGTCGTTCAAACAACAGCTTGAAAATCCATACAATGCTCTTCCTTACCCGTGGCACAGTTCTCATTGCTATGCCCCTTGGCAGTATTTAGAAATCCATACCCAAACCCTTCTCCTAGTAGGCCTGGGTCCTAGTTCGGAGGAACATGCAATGGCGAAGCTGAGGCCAGTAAGGCACCAGTCAGGTCTCACACACTCTTGCAGCCTGATCGTCCAGGGACAGTAAGGCCTGTTGTGCCCTGCAGGAGGCTCGCTTGCTTTACCTCCTGTGAACTGCCTTTGCCAGCCTGGGGGAATAGCGGTCCCTGGAGATCTTTTCTCAGGGGTTCCTTCCCCTGAGCTGGGGCGGACCTCGGGGACCCAACTCACAGGGCAAGACAAAACCATATGGACAGGTCTATGCTCTGTAGCAGACCTCTAGTGAACCTCATCTCTCAGGAACATTCTTGGCTCCTATAGAGACACCTCTGTGTGTGAAGCTGCATACCTAACATAGGGGCACAGAGAGCCTGATTCTCTCTGTTCATTTTGACCCTGTCGTTCAGAAAACAGCTTGAGAATCCATACAATGCTCTCCCTTACCGCTGAGAGAATTCTCACTGCTATAGCCCTTGGCACTTTGTAGAAATCGGCACCCAAACGCTTCTCCAAGTAGGCCTGGGTCATAGTTCGGAGGAACAGGCAATGGTGGAACTGAGGCCAGCAAGGCAACAGTCAGGATTCACACACTCTGGAAGCCTGCTCCTCCAGGGACAGTAAGGCCTCTTTTTCTCTGCAGGAGATTCGCTTGCCTTACTTCATGTGAACAGCGTTTCCCAGCCTCAGCGAAGCGGTTCCTGGAGATCTTTTCTCAGGGACAGTTTCCCCGGAGGTGTGGCGGACCTCAGGGACCCAACTCACAGGGGAAGGCAAAACCACATGGACAGGTCTATGCTCTGTGTGAGAGCTCTAGTAAACCTCATCTCTCAGGAACATTCTGGGCTCCTATAGAGACAACTCTGTGTGTGAAGCTACACTCCCAACATTGGGGCACAGGGAGCTTGATTCTCTCCGTGGGGTGCTGATGCTTTGTAGTAAAGCACCTGCTTGAGAATCGATCCTCTTAGGCTACCCTCGCCTTGACAGAGGCCTCATTGCTGTAGCCCTTGGCAGTGTGCAAAGAAGAAGACCCTTACCCTTCATAAAGTAGGGCCTTGTCCTAGTTTGAATGGTAAGGCGATAGCTGAGCTGAGGCCAATAAGGAGCCAGACCCTTTTACACATTCCCGAAGCCTGCTCCTTCATGGAATATAACTCTAGAATCTAGGAATGTCTTTACAAGGCTGGCAAAGGGCAGTCAGGAACCAGCACCCTGCCTCTGGAATTACCAACTTCTGAGCAGATCTGGAGGTCTCCTTTAGGAGAAGCTAACCCATTCCTTCCAAATAGAGGCTTCAAAACACAGGCAGGTTGGCTGCCTTTCGTGCCCAAAGGAGGCTTGCTTTTCTCTCCTCCTATGAACCCCAGTTCCCAGCTTCTGGGAAAAGCAGATCTTGAAGATATTTTCTCAGGGGTTGTTTCCACGGAGCTGGGGCCGAGCCCGGAGACCCAAAGGCACAGGAGAAGGCAAGACCACATGGACAGGTCTATGCTCTGTAGCAGACCTCTAGTGAACCTCATCTCTCAGGAACATTCTTGGCTCCTATAGAGACACCTCTGTGTGTGAAGCTGCGTACCTAACATAGGGGCACAGAGACCCTGATTCTCTCTGTTCATTTTGATGCTGTCGTTCAGAAAACAGCCTGAGAATCCATACAATGCTCTCCCTTACCGCTGAGAGAATTCTCACTGCTGTAGCCCTTGGCACTTTGTAGAAATCCGCAGCCAAACGCTTTTCTAAGTAGGCCTGGGTCCTAGCTCGGATGAACAGGCAATGGCGGAGCTGAGGCCAGTAAGGCAACAGTCAGGTTTCACACACTCTGGAAGCCTGCTCCTCCAGGGACAGTAAGGCCTCTTTTTCTCTGCAGGAGATTCGCTTGCCTTACTTCATGTGAACAGCGTTTCCCAGCCTCAGCGAAGCGGTTCCTGGAGATCTTTTCTCAGGGACAGTTTCCCCGGAGGTGTGGCGGGCCTCGGGGACCCAACTCACAGGGGAAGGCAAAACCACATGGACAGGTCTATGCTCTGTAGCAGAGGTTTAGTGAACCTAATCTCTCAGGAACATTCTGGGTTCCTATAGAGACAACTCTGTGTGTGAAGCTACACTCCCAACATTGGGGCACAGGGAGCTTGATTCTCTCCGTGGGGTGCTGATGCTTTGTGGCAAAGCACCTGCTTGAGAATCCATCCTCTTAGGCTTCCCTCGCCTTGACAAAGGTCTCATTGCTGTAGCCCTTGGAAGTTTGCAAAGAAGAAGACCCTTACCCTTCATAAAGTAGGCCCTTGTCCTAGTTTTAACGGAAAGGCAATAGCTGAGCTGAGGCCAATAAGGAGCCAGTCCCTTCTGACACATTCCCAAAGCCTGCTCCTTCATGGAAAATAACTCTAGAATCTAGGAATATCTTTGCAAGGCTAGCAAAGGGCAGTCAGGAACCAGCACCCTGCCTCTGGAATTACCGACTTCTGAGCAGATCTGGAGGTCTCCTTTAGGAGAAGCTAACCCATTCCTTCCAAATAGAGGCTTCAAAACAAGGCAGGTTGGCTGCCTTTTCATTCCCGATGGAGGCGTGCTTTTCTCTCCTCCTACGAACCCCGGTTCCCAGACACTGGGAAAAGCGGATCTTGAAGATATTTTCTCAGGGGTTGTTTCCACGGAGCTGGGGCTGAGCCTGGAGACCCAAACGCACAGGGGAAGGCAAGACCACATGGACAAGACTTTGCTTTTTAGTATAGCTCTAGTGAACCTCACTCTGTCAGGAACTTTCTTGATTCCTACAGAGACACACCTGAGTGTGAAGCTGCGGGCACAGAGATCCTGATTCCCCCTGTGCAGCGCTGAGTCTGGGCGGCTAAGCAACAGCTTGGGAATGCAGCCTGGGGCGCTTCCCTTCCCTCTGACAGAGCTCTCCTTCGGGCCCGAAGCCCTCTGCAAGGAGGCATGGATCATAGGTGCAAAGGGAAGGGAAGAGCGGAGCTGAGGCCAATCAGGCACCCGCCAGTCACGTCTCCCCCACTTCCGCAGTCTGTTCCTTCCCCTGCGCGAAAGCTAGAAGCTGGGAAGGGCTTGGCGAGGCTCGCCCAGGCAGAGCAGCCTCTCGGCCGGGGCTCTGTGATATCGCGCCTGGGCGCAGGCCTGCAGCTCCACCGGTGTGGAAGCTCACTCGGTCCTTTCCAATACAGGCTTGCAAGAACCCACCGGCGGCCTAACTCATCTCTCCCGCGTGCTGGGACTGGGCATCCAGGCGTGGGCACAAAGCACTGCCTGGAGCTCTTTGCTCAGGGGCTGGTTCCCCTACGCTGGGGCTGTGCTAGGGAGCCCAAATGCTCAAGTCAAGGCCCCAAAACACATCCACACGTCTCTGCTCTGCAACAGAGCTCCAGGGAAGCCCAGTCTGGCAGGCGCTTTCTGGGCACAAAGGGAGGAACACTCTGGCTGTGGAGCTCCCTCCCCAAGACAGGGGCACTAGGACCCTGATTCCCTCCGTTTAGCGCTGAGTCTGGGTTGCCAAGCAACAGCTTGGGAACGCAGCCTGGGGCACTTCCCTTCCCTCGGACAGAGCACTCCTTGCGGTAGGCCTTGGTAGTTTGCATACAATGGGGCCCTAAGCCCTCTGCAAGTTGGCCTGGCTCCTAGGTCCAAAGGGCAGGCCAGAGCGGAGCTGAGGCTGTCAGGCTCCAGACACATCTCCCACACTGGTACATCCTGCTCCTACCCGGGCGTGAACGCTAGAAGCTGGGAAGGTACCGGGAGCGCGGCAGGGACGGGGCGAACGCGGGTGGCGCGGGGCGGGGGTCGGCTTCCCAGTTGTGCTCTCGGAGGTGGACACTGAGGCTGAAAACGCGCCGGGAGCGCACCCAGGACTGGGTAAACCCGGGCTGCGCGGGTCGAGATTCCGATGGCTTTGGGTGGGGGTCGGTCCCAGTTGTGATCCCTGGGGTCGTCACTGTGGCTGGGAACGCGCCTGGAGCGCGGCAGGCGCGGGGCGGGGGTCCGGTCGTGGCGGGGGTCGGCTCATGGTGGGGATGGGGAGGGGTTCCCAGTTGTGCTCTCGGGGGTTGCAACTGCGGCTGGGAACGCCCATTTCGTCCGCTCCTGGGTCCCAAAGGATCGCCATCCCGTGGGTGCAGCAGAGGGCTGCGGACCACAGGTAAGGGCACTGGGACTGCGTGGAGCAGGGAACCAAGTATTCCACCCTCTGTTGGCACATTCTCGGAGCTCCCCAACCTGGCGGTCGCAGAACGGCCTCGCCTTTGGGGTCAAGGCCTTTACCGCTCCACCCCTTTGCTGAAAAAATCTCAGAGCCTGCGCGGTTTTTCCAAGCAGCCTAGTGTCCGCTGGAAGTCCAAGGGACAGAACCCTGAACTATGGCCGGCTGGCTGAGCCCTGCTTCTGGCACTTTGTAGGCCAGCGGGCCCTTGAGCACCTGCTGGGATGGGAAAGGGAAGGGTCCACGGATTGCACCCTAGAAAGTTAGTAGGGTGCATGGATTTCAAACCCTGGTGGCCGCCCAGGCAGCAAAGAAGGGGGGAGGGCACCTTGCTGCCCTTTCATGGCAGAATCTGTGGTTGTCCAGCTGCGTGGGCCTTTTCATGAGAACCCTGTGCAATAAAAGTTTGGTTTTTTGGAACTGAATAATTAGAACTTGTAAAAACTTTAAATTATGTGGTGGTGTAATTAAAAAAAAAAAAAAAAACAAGCTCCAAGTGTTTTGCAAATGGAGGTTTAAATATTGAAGGCCTGTTTTCCTTGCACTATGGCATTCTATCAAGAAGTGTGCGGGATTTTTTTTTTTTTTTTTTAAGAAAAGTGTTCGACATGAGGGAAACAGGAAACCCAGAGGTGCCCCTGTATTTTGGGGAAGGCCTTAGGAGGTCACTTGGAAATGCTGCTGGCTGTGGGGGAGGGGGGCAGATGCGCTGTGCAGGCTTGTCCTTTGCATGCATGTTCTTGTGTGTGGAAACCCAGCTCGGAGCCATCTCCTGATGTGTAAGAATTTCGCAGACAAACCTTGAGCTAAGCAATGCATTTGGTCCTGAGGAAATGTTTGTCTTAAGCGATGTAAATATCCTATGTATTTCCGCTGGACTCTGGCTTCAGGTCGGTTCCCCCAAAAGGCTCAGAAACGATTGAACAAAACAGTATTTTTTCCTCCTAGCTTGTTCTCCTTATCTATGTTAAGGAAATGATATATTTGCCTGCAATACTGCCTTTCTTCAAGATTCATGTCAATCAAGTTTTGGCCCGGGATGACTCACCTGCTGCCAATATTATCTCAATGCATGTCGTGGGGGAGGGGCCTGGTGCCATTCCCTGAGACAGTGCCTTTCTTTCCTTAGCTGACTGCTAGTGCCTGTAGAATATCTGGCTAAAGACCAGCAGGGGGTACTCTTACTGGCCCCCCACCCCCGCCCCGCCTCGAGTCTAAGTCAGCAGCTTTCTCTATCTCTTTAATACTTTAATAACACTTGATGACACAAAAGCTCTGAGCGATCAAATCATATCGAATCTTCATTTCAGATTGAAGATGCATTCCATGGTATTGCCATCTTAAGTCTTTCCATCGTTATGGAATATCTGTCCATGTATTCAGGATAGTTTTCTGCCAGGGTGTATAATTTCCAGTGTGCCAGTCTTGTCATCCTCGTTACATCCATGGCAAAGTGTTTTATTCATGTTGACATTATTGAAAGGGATTTTTTTTAATTCCTTTTCAGATTATTATCTGTTAATGTATACAGATAAAACTGTGTAATCATTCGTTTTTATCAGTTTGGACAGCTTGATAGTTGTGTTTAATTTCTTTACTTTCTGATACTTTAAGATTATCCTGGGACATATATGTAATGCCTCACCCCTATATTCAGACATGTGTTCAAAGAACTTCTGTCCTTTTATTTATTTATTTATTCTATAACATTGAAATCGTTTTGACTATTCTGGGTGTTTGTTGCTAGATGGAAGTAGCTAGGACCTCTGGACTGCAGTCTCTCATCTCTTGCTGACCTCTTGTTGACCTCTGCAGAAACCTGGTAGGTGGGAGCTTGTTAGTTCCTTGTTCCTTATCAGAACCTCCTGTGGTAAGTGTTTTCTCTTCTCTGTTGCCTGGTAAGGGTGGGTGGTCATGGGCATCCCAAAATTGGCTAGAAGTCAATTATTTAGGCAGGCTTGTGCATAGATATGGGAGAAGGCAATGACACCCCACTCCTGGAAAATCCCAAGGACGGAGGAGCCTGGTAGGCTGCAGTCCATGGGGTCGCTAAGAGTCAGACACGATTGAGCGAATTCACTTTCACTTTTCACTTTCATGCATAGGAGGAGGAAATGGCAACCCACTCCAGTGTTCTTGCCTAGAGAACCCCAGGGACTGTGGGGCCTGGTGGGCTGCCATCTATGGTGTGGCACAGGGTTGGCCTCAACGTAACCACTTAGCAGCTGCAGCAGCAGCAGCAGCAGTGCATAGATATCAAAGGGGATGAGAACAGTCAGGTAGGATCACATATGTCACCGTGAAACAATACTTCTCCTCTTAGCCAAAGCTAACAAAAGATTTCTGTTCTAAGTCAACCTAGAAGAGATCACTTAAGAGGTAAAGAAACTTAAACTCCATTAGCAAAGGCAGTTCAACATCTCAAGAAAACTTGTGCTAGGCACAAAACTCTTTTCTGGGGGTCTACTTTCCCTACAACCTCCTTATCCCATTCTGTACCCATTCCTTTGCTTCTCCCGTCCTGAAACTGCCACCTGTAAGACAAAACTACTTCGTTTTCCTTCTTAAAGTGTGATTGCATTCCATACCTTCTTGTAATAACAAGTCATACATTTCCCTTCAGCAACCAAGAACTGACTCTTATATTGGCATTCGATAGATTGGTGAACATACCTATCAGTGATAATAGCGGCCACCCCGCTTCCTGCAAGAACAGAACAAAACAAAACAAAACAAAAAAATTGCTTTCTTACATTTAATATGTTCGGATGGTGCCAGTCACTATTCATGCAGAGTCAAAAATCTCTTTTGTTTCTGTGTAAAAGGGAGGTCCTTTCAAGTCGTGAATGTTTAAGAAATTTCATTTATTTGGAAGTGACCTAGCTATTCAATACACTGTCATCACTTAGTTTAGCACCAGGATAGAAACTCAGGTAACCAAAACACCTGGAGGAACGATTGTAAGTTCAGTTCAGTTCAGTTGCTCAGTCGTGTCTGACTCTTTTGGACCCTGTGGCCTGCAGGACACCAGGCTTCCGTGTCCATCACCAACTCCAGGGGCTTGCTCAAACTCATGTCCATCAAGTCAGTGATGCCATCCAACCATCTTATCCTCTGTCGTCCCCTTCTCCTCTGCCTTCAATCAAGACTATGAGAGGCAGATATTTTAGAGTATAATTATTGTTAAGAGTTTATCTAAAAGCTCATATCACATTTACATTTTTTACATTGGTTGTTGCTGTTTCCAGGTACTTTCTTGCTGACAAGCTTGTGACACATATAACAATAGAGCAATTTTTACCTTAGAATAAACCTAGGCACTATGAACATTCTAATACTAGATATTTAATATTGACTAGTTCCCAGTTCACGGGACTCTGACATTCATTTAGGTCAATGTTTTCTTGTATTTCCAGCAGTTTGATTTGGAAGGGCTGCCTTGTCTTGAGACCATTGAAATCAGAACTCAGAACTTGAGCAATATTATCAAAAAACACAAGGCTCACACTGACACATACCCTAATCCAGACAGACAGACAAGACATCTTCCAGTTTTCCGCCTGAGATTTAAAATATTTCTTTGAGCCATTTTCCTGGGGAGTGGGGGGGGGGAGTGGGGGTGGCAGCGAGGCAGGCTTGGGTAACAAGCTAATTGTTGGTCATTGCATATGAAAAGAACCAGCTTTCCGGGATCCAAGGAAAAAAGTTTCCTTGGTAACCAATTTTGTTTGGATCTATAGTCTCTCATGGCCCTCCTAGGTCAGGACATCTTTCCTTTCTGTAGTCCTCGTTTTATCCCTAAATCATAGACAGCTTGGATTGTCTCTGTGGGGTGGATGTATTGTCCTCGTGTTTGACCTGGCGGCAGTAGCGAGGTCCGAGAGCCTCTCCTGGAACCGGGCATGGGGATGGGGCTCACCGGGAGGCCCTGGTGGAAGTGGGCAACGCTCCTGGAGCGCGCCAGGGGCGGGGCGAACCCGGGCGGCACGGGTCGGGGTTCTGGTCGGGAGCGGGTGGGGGGCGGTCCCAGTTGTGCTCTCGGGGGTCCCCACTGCGGCTGGGAAGGCACCGGGAGCGCGGCAGGGGTGGGGCGAACACGGGCGGCGTGGGGCGGGGGTCGGCTCCTGGCTGGGGTGGGGGAGGGCTTCCCAGTTGTGCTCTCGGAGGTGGCCACTGCGGCTGGAAACGCGCCTGGAGCGCACCTGGGGCGGGGTAAACCCGGGCTGCGCGGGTCGAGATAGCGATGGCTGTGGGTGGGGGGTCGGTCCCAGTTGTGCTCCCGGGGGTCGCCACTGCGGCTGGGAACGCGCTGGGAGCTAGGCAGGGCTGGGGCGAACCCTGGCGGCTCGGGGCGGGGGTCTGGTTGTGCCTGGGGTGGGCTCCTGGCAGGGGTGGGGGAGGGATTCCCAGTTGTGCTCTCGGGGGTCGCCACTGCGGCTGGGAACGCCCATTTGGTACGCCCCTGTGTCCCCAAGGATCGACATCCAGTGGGTGCAGCGGAGGGCTCCGGACCACAGGTGCCTTACCACAGGTAATGGCGCTGGGACTGCGTGGAGCAGGGAACCACTTATTCCGCCCTCTGTTGGCAAATTCTCGGAGCTCCCCAACCTGGCGGTCGCAGAAAGACCTCACTTTGGGGTCAAGGCCTTTACCGCTCCACCCCTTTGCTGAAAAATCTCAGAGTCTGCACGGTTTTCCCAAGCAGCCTAGTGTCTGCTGGAAGTCCAAGGGACAGAACCCTGAACTCTGGTCGGCTGGCCCAGCCCTGCTTTTGGCACTTTGCAGGCCAGCCGGCCCTGGAGCACCTGCTGGGATGGGAAAGGGAAGGGTTCGCGAATTGCACCCTAGAAAGTTAGTAGGGTGCATGGATTTCAAACCCTGGTGGCCGCCCAGGCAGCAAAGAAGGGGGGAGGGCACCTTGCTGCCCTTTCATGGCAGAATCTGTGGCTGTCCAGCTGCGTGGGCCTTTTCATGGGGACCTTGTGCAATAAAAGTTTGGTGTTTTGGAACTGAATAATTAGAACGTGTGAAAAGTTTAAATTATGTGGTGGTGTAATTCAAAACAAAACAAAACAAAACCAAGTTCCAAGTGTTTGGCACAGGGTGGTTTAAATATTGAAGCCCTGTTTTCCTTCCACTGTGGCATTCTATCAAGAAGTGTGCAGGATTTTTTTTTTTTTTTTAAGAAAAGTGTTTGACGTGAGGGAAACAGGAAACCCAGAGGTGCCCCTGTATTTTGGGGAAGGCCTTAGGAGGTCACTTGGAAATGCTGCTGGCTGTGGGGGAGGGGGGCAGATGCGCTGTGCAGGCTTGTCCTTTTCATGCATGTTCTTGTGTGTAGAAACCCAGCTCGGAGCCATCTACTGATGTGTAAGAATTTCGCAGACAAACCTTGAGCTAAGCAATGCATTTGGTCCTGAGGAAATGTTTGTCTTAAGCGATGTAAATATCCTATGTATTTCTGCTGGACTCTGGCTTCAGGTCGGTTCCCCCAAAAGGCTCAGAAGCGACTTGAACAAAACAGTATGTTTTCCTCGTAACTTGTTCTCCTAATCTATGTTAAGGAAATGATATATTTGCCTGGAATACTGCCTTTCTTCAAGATTCATGTCAATCAAGTTTTGGCCCGGGATGACTCACCTGCTGCCAATGTGACCTCAAGGCATGTCGTGGGGGAGGGGCCTGGTGCCATTCCCTGAGACAGTGCCTTTCTTTCCTTAGCTGACTGCTAGTGCCTGTAGAATATCTGGCTAAAGACCAGCAGGGGGTACTCTTACTGCCCCCCCTCCACCCCGCCTCGAGTCTAAGTCAGCAGCTTTCTCTATCTCTTTAATACTTTAATAACACTTGATGACACAAAAGCTCTGAGCGATCAAATCATATCGAATCTTCATTTCAGATTGAAGATGCATTCCATGGTGTTGCCATCTTAAGTCTTTCCATCGTTATGGAATATCTGTCCATGTATTCAGGATAGTTTTCAGCCAGGGTGTATAATTTCCAGTGTGCCAGTCTTGTCATCCTCGTTACATCCATGGCAAAGCATTTTATTCATGTTGACATTATTGAAAGGGAATTTTTTTTAATTCCTTTTCAGATTATTATCTGCAAATGTATACAGATAAAACTGTGTAATCATTCGTTTTTATCAGTTTGGACAGCTTGATAGTTGTCTTAATTTCTTTCCTTTCTCATACTTTAAGACTTTCCGGGCACCATACATGTACTGCCTCACCCCTAATCTCAGTCATGTGTGCAAAGAACTTCTGTCCTTTTATTTGTTTATTTATTTTTTGCAACATTGAATTCGTTTTGACTATGCTGGGTCTCTGCTGCAAGATGGAAGTTGCTAGGACCTCTGGACTGCAGTCTGCCATCTCTTACTGACCTCTTGTTGACCTCTGCAGAATCCTGGTTGGCGGGAGCTTGTTAGTTCCTTGTTCCTTACCAGGACCTCCTGTGTTAAGTGTTTTTCTCTTCTCTGTTGCCTGGTAAGGGTGGATGGTCATTGGCATCCCAAAGCTAGCTAGAAGTAAATTATTTAGGCAGGCTTGTGCAGAGATATGGGAGAAGGCAATGGCACCCCACTCCAGTACTCTTGTGTGGAAAATCCCATGGACAGAGGAGCCTGGTAGGCTGCAGTCCATGGGGTGGCTAAGAGTCAGACACGATTGAGTGACTTCACGTTCACTTTTCACTTTCATGCATGGGAGGAGGAAATGGAACTCACTCCAGTGTTCTTGCCTAGAGAACCCCAGGGACTGTGGGGCCTGGTGGGCTGCCGTCTATGGGGTCGCACAGAGTCGGACAGGACTGAAACGACTTAGCAGCAGCAGCAGCGGCAGCAGCAGCAGAAGCAGTGCATCGATATCAAAAGGGTTGCAAACAGTCAGGAAGGATCCCATATGTCACCGTGAAACACTACTTCTCCATTTAGCCAAAGCTGTTGGGGGCCAGAGTGAGGTACTCCACCTGTGGCAAAGGTCATGAGGAAGGAGGCTCGACATACGCAAAGGCGGGATCGAGCCTCAGGAGTCCCCCTGGAAGTCCTCGAGCATCTACCCCCATAACCAGAGCCTGCCTACTTTACTACTTTGTGCTCTCACCTACACCTCTGACTTTACGGGGAGCTGTCCCCCACCACCTCTTTTGGAGAAGGCGTTAACCTAGAGCTCCAGTTAATAAAAACTCCTGGGCGTGACAAGAGTGTTTTAACCTACAAACTCCTCTGAAGGTTCTCTAGCCTACCTGACAGGCTTGTCCGGCCACATGTGATTGCTCACAGCCTCCCAACCGTGAGAGGCACGAGATGCCTTGAACCTTCTAAAAACAGGTTCCTTAGAAAAGTTAGAAAGCTATTAGTATAAGTATAATGGGCTGATTAGAAATCATATTGGTGAAGGGTTTTTCATTTGTTGAGCTGATGTTTACTGCTAAGTCTCCACATCCCCTGCCCTTATACACATTAATGAATATATAGAAGAAATAAGTATTAACCTTTGATATAAATCACGTTAGACCTTAGGCTAAGTAAATTCTTTCCTTAACTAAAACCCACTACACCCTCACCCTATAGGAATGTAACTTTATTTGGGTGGCGTCTGTTTTAAGAATAATCACCCCTGGAGAAATAAGTGTCCTGGTTGACTGACCGCTGTCACAAGGAGAGGGTCGTAAATTGTCAGCAGGCCCCCTGGCCAGAAGATGATGTAACACCCCTAAGACCTCTGTATACTTTTGTATGAAGCACCTGACTTTGATAAAAGTCAGGACTGCTGACCCCGCATGACTTTTGCATAACATCTCAGTGTATAAAAGTAGACCATGGAAAATAAATAATTGGGATCAGTTCCTCGAAAGACTGGTCTCCCCATGTGCCTCTCTCTCTCTGGCTGAGTCTCCATCTGGAGCACGGAACCCACCATGCTTACTAATTATGCCTGGGCTTCTAAGATCCGACCGGGGAGGCCTCAGTGTCTCCTCTCCTTCGGGAGAACGGAAGGACGCCTGCGGCCTACGTAAGTGGTGCAAGCTTCTTGTCTTGAAGTTTTATTGGTCCCCCGCATAAACCAAGCTACTCAGCCTCTTTTCTCCACTGAATTTTTCTACTGAGCTATCCTCATTCTATTACTCTTTATATCTTTGATGAATAAATAATTAAATAGGTCGCCGACGCTGTCCCCGCTTCGAATACCCTGGATCAGCCAGGGCTGGACCCCGGCACAAAGCTACCAAAAGATTTCTGTTCTAGGTCAACCTAGAAGGGATCACTTCAGAGGTAAAGAAACTTAAACTCCATTAGCAAAGTCAGTTCGATATCTCAAGAAAACTTGTGCTAGGCACAGAACTCTTTTCTGGGGTTCCACTTCCCCTACAACCTCCTTATCCCATTCTGTACCCATTCCTTTGCTTCTCCCATCCTGAAACTGCCACCTGTAAGACAGAACTACTTCGTTTTCCTTCCTCAAGTGCCACTGCATTCCACATACCTTCTTGTAATAACAAGTCATATATTTCCCTTCAGCAACCAAGAACTGACTTTTATATTGGCATTCACTATAGCGCGCCCCCCTCCCCCCACCCCCAAGAACAGAACAAAACAAAACAAAACAATTGCTTTCTTACATTTAACATGTCAGGATGGTGCCAGACACTATTCATGGAGAGTCAAAAATCTCTTTTGTTTCTGTGTAAAAGGGAGGTCCTTTCAAGTCGTGAATGTTTCAGCACTTTCATTTATTTGGAAGTGACCTAGCTATTCAATACACTGTCGTCACAAGGATAGAAACTCGGGTAACCAAAACACCTGGAGAAACGTTTGTCAGTTCAGTTCAGTTCAGTTACTCAGTCGTGTCTGACTCTTTGGGACACCGTGGCCTGCAGGACGCCAGGCTTCCGTGTCCATCACCAACTCCAGGGGCTTGCTCAAACTCATGTCCATCGAGTCAGTGATGCCATCCAACCATCTTATCCTCTGTCATCCCCTTCTCCTCTGCCTTCAATCAAGACTATGAGAGGCAGATATTTTAGAGTATAATTATTGTTAAGAGTTTGTCTAAAAGCTCATATCACATTTACATTTTTTACTTTTGTTATTGTCGTTTCCAGGTAGTTTCTTGCTGACAAGCTTGTGACAGATATAACAATAGAGCAATTTTTACCTCAAAAGAAACCTAGGCACTATGAACATGTTGTGCTTAATGTTGTTGACTCTTAGACATGTCTATAGTGGAGGAGCAAAACCAAAAATACTAGATCTTTCATATTGACTAGTTCCCAGTTCACAGGACTCTGACTTTCATTTAGGTCAATGTTTTCTTGTATTTACAGCAGTTTGATTTGGAAGGGCTGCCTTGTCTTGAGACCATTGAAATCAGAACTCAGAACTTGAGCAATATTATCAAAAACAACAAGGCTCACACTGACACATACATAAATCCAGACAGACAGACAGGACATCTTCCAGTTTTCCGCCTGAGATTTAAAATATTTCTTTGAGCCGGTCTTCTGGGAAGTGGGGGGGTGGGGGTGGCAGCGAGGCAGGCTTGGGTAACAAGCTAATTGTTGGTCATTGCATATGCAAAGAACCAGCTTTCTGGGTTCCAAGGAAAAAAGTTTCCTTGGTAACCAACTTTGTCTGGTTCTATAGAATATCATGGCCCTCCTAGGTCAGGTCATGTTGCCTTTCTGTAGTCCTCGTTTTATCCCTAAATCATAGACAGCTTGGATTGTCTCTGTGGGGTGTATGTATTGTCCTCATGTTTGACCTGGCGGCAGTAGCGAGGTCCGAGAGCCTCTCCTGGAACCGGGCGTGGGGGTGGGGCTCACCGGGATCCACTGGTGAAGGTGGGCAACGCCCCTGGAGCGTGCCAGGGGCGGGGCGAAAACGATCGGCGCGGGTTGGAATCGGGTCGTGTCGAGGGGGGTGTGGCGGTCCCAGTTGTGCTCTCGGGGGTCCCCACTGCGGCTGGGAAGGCACCGGGAGCGCGGCAGGGGCGGGGCAAACCCGGGCGGCGTGGGGCGGGGGTCGGCTCCTGGCGGGGGTGGGGGAGGGCTTCCCAGTTGTGCTCTTGGAGGTGGCCACTGCGGCTGGAAACGCGCCGGGAGCGCACCAGGGGCGGGGTAAACCTGGGCTGCACAGGTCTAGATTCTGCTCGCTGTGGGTGGGGGGTCGGTCCCAGTTGTGCTCCCGGGGCTCGCCAATGTGGCTGGGAACCCGCCTGGAGCCTGGCAGGGCCGGGGCGAAACCTGGCGGCGCGGGGCGGGGTGGGGGTCCGTTCGCAGCGGGGGTCGGCTCCTGGTGGGGGTGGGGGAGGGCTTTCCAGATGTGCTGTTGGGGGTCACCATTGCGGCTGGGAATGCCCATTTCGTGAACTCCTGGATCCCCAAGGATCGGCATCCATTGGCCACAGCGGAGGGGTGCGGAACACAGGTAAGGGAACGGGGACTGTGTGGAGCAGGGAACCATGTATTCCGCCCTGTGTTGGCGCAGTCTCAGAGCTCCCCAACCTGGCGGTCGCAGAAAGGCCTCGTCTTTGGGGTCAAGGCCTTTACCGCTCCACCCCTCTGCTGAAAAACCTCAGAGTCTGCGCGGTTTTCCCAAGCAGCCTAGTGTCCGCTGGAAGTCCAAGGGACAGAACCCTGAATTCTGGCCGGCTGGCCCAGCCCTGCTTCTGGCACTTTGTAGGCCAGCGGGCCCTGGAGCACCTGCTAGGATGGGAAAGGGAAGGGTACGCGAATTGCACACTGGTGGCCACCGAGGCAGCAAAGAAGGGGGGAGGGCACCTTACTGCCCTTTAATGGCAGACAGAATCTGTGGCTGTCCTGCTGCGTGGGCCTTTTCATGGGGACCTTGTGCAATAAAAGTTTACCGGTGACCTTAGGGAACTTCCCAGTGTGCTTCTGAGAGTTGAGGGATGCTGTGGAGTTGGCGGGGCCTCTCAGGACTCCGCTGGGTTTGGCGCAATGGAAGAGGGCCTCATCTCCAGGGCAGGCAGGAACCTCAGGCTTCCTCTCTGTTTTGGACTCCGACCGCAGGGTCCCTGCAGAGTTGGGACAGGAGAGTCAGGAATCGTCTTGTCTGAGGAAGGGAGCTCTGCTTGCCTCTCGAGGTGCTCAGGGGGTCTCAGGGCCCTTGTTGAGCTGTGTGTGGAACCTGCGGGTGTTTCTGGATGATGCACGACGGTGTCAGTGCCCCTTCGTGTTGTGCCTTCACCCACAGGGTTGCCTTGGAAGAGGTGTCCGGGCCTCGGGTTTTTTTCAAGAGCGGACAGGGAAATCGGGGTCTTTCGGCAAGTGGGACCACCCACGGGGCTAGTCTCAAATTTCCTAGTGAGGCCGGCTTCATCCTGAGGTGTGACGGGAAGGCCGGGGACCCTTCCAGACAATGCAGGGGGATCGACTCTCCTGTCGCAATCAGGAGGGGAGAAGGGGCTCAGATGAAGTGGGGCTGGAATGCTCGGTGTTACCCTCGAGGGAAACCAGCGTGTGGGGGACATTTGGGGGTCGCATGAAAGGTGTCAGGTACCGTTTCGCACTTCAGGACAGAACCTGGGACTTCCCTTGAGACGCCATAGCAGGCAAGGGCCTCATCTTGCGAAGACGTTGGAACCATGTGGATTTTCTCGAGTGGCGGCGGGATTCTAGAGTTAAGACGGGGAATTCAGGCTTCCTCTTGTGTTGGGCCCGGGAAGCCTAATATTCCATTCGAGTTGCGAGGGAAAGCTGGGGGTTGCACTCGAGTCACTGCAGGGCCAAAGAGACCTCATCTAGGCCTGTGTCCGGGACCTAACGTTCCTCTCAAGGGAAGACAGGGATCTCGGGGTGGCGTTCCAGACTCTCCCGGGGAGTCAGGCCTCGCCTCGAGGGCAAGCAAAGGACCCCGCTCTCCTCTCAAGTCGCGATGCAGATCTCTTGGAGCCCACTGGGTGGCCTCAAGGGAGTCAAGCCTCCTCTTCAGTTTGGAGAGAGGACTCGGGATTGCACTCAGGCCATGCAGGAAAAGAAGGCCCTCACCTCGCGAGGACGGGCGCGTCTCAGGGTTTTCCTCAAGCTGCAGCGCCCATGGGGGTGTTCTCACGAGGCACGACGAGGATCTCAGGGAGCCTTTCGTGCGGCGCCACGGAAGTCAGGTCTCCATGCGTGTGGCGAGGGGGAGCGCGTCATGGCTCTCGAGTCATTGGAGGGGACTAGGGCCTCAAGACACATTGAAGAGGGACTCTCGAGGTCTTTCTCGGGTTGTCGCGGGAAACCCTCGTTTCCCTCGCCTTCTGCCAGGGACCTTAGGGCACTTCCCAGGGTGCCTCTGAGAGGCAAGGGACACTTTGGAGTTGGCGGGGCCTCTCGGGACCCCGCTGGCTTTGGCGCAATGGAAGAGGGCCTCATCTCGAGGGGAGGCAGGAACCCCAGACTTCCTCTCCGTTTTGGACTCCGACCGCAGGTTCCCTGCAGAGTTGGGCCGGGAGAGTCAGGCCTCGTCTTGTCTGAGGAAGGGAATTCCGCTTGTCTCTTGAGGTGCTCAGGGGGTCTCAGGCCCCTCGTCGAGCTGTGTGTGGAACCTGCGGGTTTTTCCGGACGATGCACGTGGGTGACAGTGCCCCTTCGTGTTGTGCCTTCCCCCACAGGGTTGCCTTCGAAGAGGTGTCCGGGTATCGGGTTCTTCTCAAGAGCGGACCGGGGAATCGGGGGCGTTCGGCAAGTGGCCCCAGCCATGGGGCTCGTCTCGAATTTCCTCGTGAGACCGGCCTCATCCTGAGGTGCGCCGGGAAGGCCGGGAACCCCTTCCAGACCACGCAGGGGAATCGACTCCCCTGTCGCGATCAGGAGGGGAGAAGGGGCTCAGATGAAGCGGTGCCGGGACCCTCGTTGTTCCCCTCGAGGGAACCCAGCGTGTAGGGGAACTTTTGCAGTCGCATCAAGGGTGTCAAGTACCGTTTCGCACTTAAGGACGGAACATGGGACTTCCCTGGAGACGCCGGGAACTTCGGTGTTCCCCTGGAGTGAGACCAGTATGTTGGGGAACTTTGGGGTCGCCTCAAGGGGGCCAAGTAGCATTTCGAACTTTAAGATGGAACGTGGGACTTCTCTTGAGACTCTAGCTTGCAAGGGCCTCATATTGCGATGCAGGGGGAACCACATGGTTTTTAAGAGTTGAGGCTGGATTCTCGAGTTACGACAGGAAATTCAGACTTCCTCTTGTGTTGACCGTGGGAAGACCAATCTTCCATTCGAATTGTGAGGGAGAGATGGAGGTTTCTCTCGAGTCACTGTAGGGCAAAATAGACCTCATCTAGGCTTGTGTCTAGGACATAATGTTCCTCTCCAGGGGCGACAGGGATCTCGGGGTTGCATTCCAAACTCACCCGGGGAGTCAGGCCTCGTCTCGAGGGAAGCAAAGGACTCCGCTCTCCTCTCGAGTCGCACCGGGTATTTCTTGGACCCAACTGAGTGGCCTAAAGGGAGTCAATCCTCCTGTGAAGTTTGGAGAGAGGACCAGGGATTGCTCTCCAGGTCAGGCAGGAAAAGAAGGCCCCCATCTCTCCTTGACGGGGGCATATTGTGGTTTTTCTCGAACTGTGGCACCACTGTGGGTTTTCTCACCAGGTACGATTGGGTACTCAGGGAGCCTGTTGTGTGGTACTAGGGAAGTCAGTTTTCCTGCTTGTGGCGAGGGGAGCGCGTCCTTGCTCTGGAGTCATGGTAGGGGAATCGGGCATGAAGAGACGTTGAAAAAGGACTCTCCAAGTCTTTCTCGGGTTACTTCAGGAAACTCTGGGCTCCCTCGACTTGAGCCAGTGACCTCAGGTAGCTTCTCAGGGAGCCTCTGAGAATTCAGGGATACTGTGGTGTAGGGAGGGGCCTCTCGGGACACCACTGAGTTTGGTTCAATGGAAGAGGGCCTCTTCTCTAGTTGAGGCAGGAACCTCAGGGTTCCTCTCCATTTCTGACTCCGATCCCAGGGTCCCTGAAGAGTTGGGCCAGGAGAGTAAGGCCTCGTCTTCTGTGAAGGAATGCAACTTCACTTGCCTCTCGAGTTGTTCACGGGGTGACAGTCCACATTTGGAGCTGTGAGTGGAATCGGCGGGATTTTCCAGACGATTCATGGGGATGTCAGTGTCCCTTCGTGTTGTGCCTTCATCCACAGGGTTGCCTTCGAAGAGATGTCCGGGCGTCAGGTTCTTATCTAGAGTGGACTGGGAATTCGGGATCTTTCGGCATGTGGCACCAACCATGAGGCTACTTTTCGAATTTCCTCATGAGACCGGCCTCATCCGGAGGTTTGCGGGGAATGTCGGGAACCCCTTGCAGACAAAGCAGGGGAATCGACCCTCCTGTCGAGATCAGGAGGGGTGAAGGGGCTCACAGGAAGTGGTGCCGTGAACTTTGGTGTTTCCCTCGAGTGAGACCGGTATGTCAGGGAAATTTGGGGGTCGCATCAAGGGTGCCAAGTACCGTTTTGTACTTCAGGATGGAACGTGGGACTTCTCTTGATACGCTGTAGCGGCCAAGGGCCTCATCTTGCGATGACGGGGGAGCCACGTGGTTTTTCTCGAGTTGCGGAGGGATTCTCGAGTTACGACGGGGATTTCAGGCTTCCTCTTGTGTTGGCCCAGGGAAGTCCAATCATCCATTCGAGTTGTGAGGGAGAGCTGGGGGTTGCGCTCGAGTCACTGCAGGGCAAAGGAGACCTCATCTAGGCTTGTGTTCAGGACCTAATGTTCCTCTCCAAGGGCCACAGGGATCACAGGTTTGCATTCCAGACTCACCCGGGGAGTCAGGCCTCGTGTCGAAGGGAAGCAAAGGACTCTGCTCTCCTTTCGAGTGGCGACGGGCACCTCTTGGAGCCCACTTTGTGGCCTAAAGGGAATCAAGCCTCCTGTGAAGTTTGGAGAGAGGACTTGGGACTGCTCTCCAGGCCATGCAGGAAAAGATGGCCCTCATCTCGCGATGACTGAGGAGTCTTGTGCGTTTTCTCGAGCTGCGGCGCCAGTGTGGGGTTTCACACGAGGTACGATGGGGAGCTCAGGGAGCCTCTCGTGTGGCGCCAGGGAAGTCAGGTCTCCATGTGCGTGGCAAGGGGGAGCGTGTTATTGCTCTCGAGCCATGGTAGGGGAATCTGACTCAAGACGCATTGAAGAAGGACTCTCGAGGTCTTTCTTCGGTTGTGGCAGGAAACCCTTGTTTCCCTCAGCTTTTGCCCGTGGCCTCAAGGAGCTTCTCAGAATGCCTATGAGAAGTCAGGGATACTGTGGAGATGGAAGGGGCCTCTCGGGACTCCACTGGGTTTGTTTTAATGGAAGAGGGCCTCATCTCGGGTTGAGGCAGGAACCTCAGGTTTCCTCTCCATTTCTGACTCAGATCGAAGTGTGCCTGCAGTGTTCGGATTGGATACTCAGGCCTCGTCTTGTCTGAGGAAGAGAACTCCGCTTGCCTCTCTCATTGTTTAAGGGGTGACAGGCCAGTTGTGGAGCTGTATGTGGATCCTGCGGGGTTTTCCGGACAATGAACAGGGTTGCCAGTGCCCCCTCGTGTAGTGCCTTCATCCACAGGGTTGCCTTAGAAGAGGTGTCCGGGCATCGGGTTCTTATCAAGAGCAGACCGAGAAATCGGTGTCTTTTGGCACGTGGCACCAACACGAGGCACCAACACGAGGCTACGTCTCGAATTTCTTCGTGAGACTGGCCTCATCCTGAGGTGCGCCATGAAGGTCGGGAACCCCTTCTAGACAAAGCAGGTGAATCGACCTTCCTGCCGTGATGAGGAGGGGAGAAGGGGCTCAAATGAAGTGGTGCCAGGAACTTCGGTGTTCCCTTGGAGTGAGACCGGTATATTGGGGAACTTTTGGGGTCGCATCAAGGGTGCCAAGTAGCATTTCGAACTTTATGAAGAAACATGGGACTTCTCCTGAGGCTCTATAGTGGGCAAAGGCCTCATATTGTGATGAATGGGGAACCACGTGGTTTTTAAGAGTTGCGGCGGGATTCTCGAGTTAGAACGGGAAATTCAGACTTCCTCTTGTGTTGGCCCAGTGAAGACCAATCTTCCATTCGAATTGCAAGGGAGAGATGGGTGTTGCTCTCAAGTCACTGTAGGGCAAATTAGACCTCATCTAGGCTTTTGTCCAGGACATAATGTTCCTCTCCAGGGGCAACAGGGATCTCGGGGTTGTATTCCAGACTCACCCGGGGTAAGGCCTCGTCTCGAGGGGAAACAAAGTGCTCAGCTCTCCTCTCAAGTCGCTACAGGTATCTCTTGGAGCCCATTGAGTGGCCTAAAGGGAGTAAAGCCTCCTGTGAAGTTTGGAGAGAGGACCAGGGGTTGCTCTCCAGGTCAGGCAGGAAAAGAAGTCCCCAATCTCGCGATGACGGTGGCGTCTCATGGGTTTTCCCGATCTGCGGCGCCAGTGTGGGGTTTCTCACGAGGTACGACGGGGAGCTCAGGGAGCCTCTCATGTGGCGCCAGGGAAGTCAAGTCTCCATACGAGTGGTGAGGGGGAGCACGTCATTGCTCTCGAGTCATGGTAGTGGAATCAGGGCTCAACGCAATGAAAAAGGACGCTCAAGGTCTTTCTCGGGTTGCGGCAGGAAACCCTGGGTTCCCTCGACTTGTGCCTGTGACCTCAGGTAGCTTCTCAGGGTGCCTCTGAGAAGTCAGGGATACTATGGAGCTGGGAGAGGCCTCTCGGGACTCCACTGGTTTTGTTGCAAGGGAAGAGGGCCTAATCTCGAGATCAGGAAGGAACCTCAGGGTTCCTCTCCATTTCTGACTCAGATCGCAGGGTCCCTGCAGAGTTGGGACAGGAGAGTCAGGCCTCGTCTTGTGTGGAGGAATGGAACTCCGCTTGCCTCTCGAATTGTTCAAGGAGTGACAGGCCACTTGTCGAGCTGTGTGTGGAACCTGCGGTTTTTTCCAGACAATGCACGGGGGTGTCAGTGCCCCTTCGTGATGTGCTTTCATCCACAGGGTTGCCTTCGAAGTGGTGTGCGGGCATCGGGTTCTTATCAAGAGCGGACCGGGAAATCGGGGTCTTTTGGAGTGTGGCACCACACACGAGGCTATGTCTCAAATTTCCTCGTGAGACGGGCCTCATGCTGAGGTGTCCCTGGAAGGTCGGGAAAGCCTTCCAGACAAAGCAGGTTAATCGACCCTACTGTAGCGATCAGGAGGGGAGAAGGGGCTCAGATGAAGTGGTGCCGGGAACCTCGGTGTTCCCCTTGAGTGAGACCGGTATGTCAGGGAACTTTTGGGGTGGCATGAAGCTTGCCAAATACTGTTTCAAACTTCAAGACGAAACGTGGGACTTCTCTTGAGATGCTGTGGCGGGCAAGGGCCTCATTTTGTGATGAAGGGGAAACCACGTGGTTTTTCTCGAGTTGCGATGGGATTGTTGACTTACGATGGGGAATTCAGGCTTCCTCTTGTGTTGGCCCAGGGAAGTCCAATCTTCCATTCGAGTTGCCAGGGAGAGCTGGGTGGGAATTGCTCTCGAGTCACGGCAGGTCAAAATAGACCTCATCTAGGCTTGTGTCCAGGACCTAATGTTCCTCTCCAGGGGCGATAGGGATCACGGGGACGCATTCCAGACTCACCCAGTGAGTCAGGCCTCGGCTCGAGGGGAAGCAAAGGATTCTGATATCCTCCTGGGTCGCGATAGGTATCTCTTGGATCCCACTGAGTGGCCTCCAGGGAGTCAAGCCTCCTGTGGAGTTTGGAGAGAGGACTCCGGATTGCTCTCCAGGGTATGCAGTAAAAGAAAGCTCACATCTCGCGATGACGTGGACGTCTCGTGGGTTTAATCCAGCTGGGGCGTCACGTTGTGTTTCTCACGAGGTACGATGGAGAGCTCAGGGGTCTCTCGTGTAGCACCAGGGAAGTCAGGTCTCCATGCCCGTGGTGAGGGGGAGCGGGTAATTGCTCTCGAGTCATGTTAGGGGAATCCGGCCTCAAGACGCGTTGAAGAAGATCTTTCGAGGTCTTTCTGGGGTTGTGGCAGGAAACGCTGGGTTCCCTCGACTTCTGCCGGTGACCTCAGAGAGCTACTCAGGTTGCCTCTGAGAAGTCAGGGATACTGTGGAGTTGGGAGGGGCCTCTCGGGACTCCACTGGGTTTGGTGCAATGGAAGAGGGCCTCATTTAGAGTTGATGCAGGAACCTTACTGTTTCTCTCCATTTCAGACACCGATTGCAGGGTCCCTGCCGAGTTGGGACAGGAGACTCAGGGCTCGTGCTGTGTGGAGGAATGGAACTCTGCTTGCCTCCCAAGTTGTTCAGGAGTCGACAGGCCACTTGTCGAGCTGTATGTGGAACCTGTGGGTTTTTCCGGATGATGCACGGGGTTGTCAATGTCCCTTCGTGTTGTGACTTCATCCACAGGGTTGCCTTCGAAGAGGTGTCCGGGCATGGGTTCTTATGAAGAGAGGACCAGAGAATCGGGGTCTTTCGGCATGTGGCACCACACACGAGGCTACCTCTCGAATTTCCTCTTGAGACTGGGCTCATCCTGAGGTGCGCTGGGAAGGTCGAGAAAGCCTTCCAGACAAAGCAGGTTAATCGACCCTCCTGTCGCGATCAGGAGGGGAGAAGGGGCTCAGATGAAGTGGTGCTGGGAACCTCGGGGTTCCCCTCGAGTGAGACCGGTATGTCAGGGAACTTTTGGAGTCTGATGAAGGGTGCCAAGTAATGTTTCAAACTTCAACATGAACGTGGGACTTTTCTTGAGACGCTCTAACGTGAAAGGGCTTCATCTTGAGATGACGGGGGAACTACGTGGTTTCTTTCGAGTTGCGGCAGGATTCTCGCGTTACAACGGGGAATTCAGTCTTCCTCTTGTGTTGGTCCAGGGAAGTCCAATCTTCCGTTCGAGTTTCGAGGGAGAGCTGGGATTTCTCTCGAGTCACTGCAGGGCAAAATATACTTCATCTAGGCTTGTGCCCAGGACTTAATTTTCCTCTCCAGGGGTGACAGGGATCTCGGAGTTGCATTCCAGACTCACACGGGGAGTCAGGCCTCTTCTCGAAGGAAAGCAAAGGACTCCACTCTCCTCTCGAGTCGCGTCGGGTATGTCTTGGAGCCCACTGAGTGGCCTACTCGGAGTAAAGCCTCCTGTGGAGTTGGAGAGAGGACTCGGGATTGCTCTCCAGGCCATGCAGGAAGAGAAGGCCCTCAGCTCGCAATGACGGGGGCGTCTTGTGGGTTTTCTCGAGTTGTGGCGCAAGTATGAGTTTTCTCACGAGGTACGACGGGGAGCTCAGGGAGCCTCTCGTGTGGCGCCAGAAAAGTCAGGTCTCTATGCGTGTGATGAGGGGGAGCCCATAAATGCTCTCGAGTCATGGTAGGGAAATCGGGACTCAAGATGCGTTGAAGAAGGAGTCTCGAGGTCTTTCTCAGGTTGAGGCAGGAAACCCTGGGTTCCCTTGACTTGTACCGGTGACCTCAGGGAGCTTCTCAGGGTGCCTTTGAGAAGTCAGGCATACTGTGGACTTGGGAGGGGCTCTCGGAACTCCACTGGGTTTGGTGCAATGGCAAAGGTTCTCATCTCGAGTTGAGGCAGGAACCTAAGGGTTCCTCTCCATTTCAAACTCCGACCACAGGGTCCCTGAAGAGTTGGGACAGGAGAGTCAGGCCTCGTCTTGTGTGGAGGAATGGAACTCCGCTTGCCTCTTGAGTTGTTCACAGGATAACAGACCATTTGTCGAGCTGTGAGTGGAACCTTCGGTTTTTTCCGTAAGATGCATGAGGGGGTCAGTGCCCCTTCGTGTTGTGCCTTCATCCACAGGGTTGCCTTCAAAGAGGTGTCCAGACATCGGGTTCTTATCAATAGCGGAGCAGGAAATCGGGGTCTTTCAGAACGTGGCACCATCCATGAGGCTACGTCTCGAATTTCTTCGTTAGACTGGTGTCATCCTGAGGTGCGCCATGAAGATCGGGAACCCCTTCCAGACAAAGCAGGGGAATCGACCATCTTGTCGCTATCAGGAGGAGTGAAAGGGCTCAGTTGAAGTTGTGCCGGGAACCTCGGTGTTCCCCTTGAGTGGGACCGGTGTGTCGGGAAACTTTTGGGATCGCTTCAAGGGTGGCAAGTACCGTTTTGCACTTCAAGACGGACTTGGGGCTTCTCTTGAGACGCTGTAGAGGGCAAGGGCCTCATCTTGGGATGACGGGGGAATCACGTGGTTTTTGTCAAGGTGCGGCGGGATTCTCGAGTTACGACGGGGAATTCAGGCTTCCTCTTGTGTTGGCCCAGGGAAGTCCAATCTTCCATTCGAGTTTCGAGGGAGAGCTGGGGTTTGCTCTCGAGTCACTGCAGGGCAAAAGAGACCTCATCTAGGCTTGTGTCCAGGACCTAATGTTCCTCTCCAGGGGTGACAGCGATCTCGGCGTTGCATTCCAGACGCATCCTGGGAGTCAGAGCTCGACTCGAGGGGAAGCAAAGGACCCCGCTCTCCTCTCGAGTCGCCACAGGTGTCTCTTTGAGCCCACTGAGTGGCCTAAAGGGAGTCAAGCCCCCTGTGGAGTTTGGAGAGAGGACTCGGGATTGGTCTCCAGGCCATGCAGGAAAAGAAGACCCTCATCTCGCGATGACAGGGGCGTCTTGTTGGTTTTCTCGAGCTGCGGTGCCAGTGTGCGGTTTCTGATGAGGTGCGACAGGAAGCTCAGGGAGCCTTTCGTGTGGCGCCAGGGAAGTCAGGTCTCCATGCGCATGGCAAGGGGGAGCGCGTCATTGCTCTCGAGATATGGTACGGGAATCGGGCCTCAAGACACGTTAAAGCAGGACTCTCGAGGTCTTTCTCGGGTTGCGGCAGGAAACCCTGGGTTCTGTCGACTTCTGCCGGTGACCTTAGGGAGCTTCTCAGGGTGCCTCTGAGAAGTCAGGCATACTGTGGATTTGGGACGGGCCTCTCGGGACTCCACTGGTTTTGCGGCGATGGAAAAGGGCCTCGTCTTGAGTGGAGGCAGGAACCTCAGGCTTCCTCTCCATTTCTGACTCGGTGCGCAAGGTCCCTAGAGTTGTGACAGGAGAGTCAGTCATCGTCTTGTGTGGAGGAATGGAACTCCGCTTGCTTCTCGAGTTGTTCACGAGGTGACAGACCACTTGTGGAGCTGTGTGAGGAACCTGCGGGTTTTTCAGGATGATGCACGAGGGTGTCAGTGCCCCTTTATGTTGTGCCTTCATCCACAGGGTTTCCTTCGAAGAGGTGTCCAGGCATCGGGTTCTTATCAAGAGCGTACCGGGAAATCATAGTCTTTTGGCATGTGGCACCACAGGCGAGCTACGTCTCGAATTTCCTCGTGAGACCGGCCTCACCCTGAAGTGCCCTGTGAAGGTCGGGAACCCCTTACAAACAAAGCAGGGGAAGTGACCCTCCTATCACGAACAGGAGGGGAGAAGGGGCTCAGATAAACTGGTGCCGGGAACCTCGGTGTTCAACTCGAGTGAGACCGATATTTCGGGGAACTTTTGGGGTCACATCAAGGGTGTCAAGTATCGTTTCGCACTTCAAGACGGAAAGTGGGACTTTTCTTGAGAAGCTGTAGCGGGCAAGGGCCTCATCTTGCGATGACGAGGGAACCAAGTGCTTTTTCTCGAGTTGCAGCGGGATTCTCGAGTTACGAAGGGGAATTCAGGCTTCCTCTTGTGTTGGCCCAGGGAAGTCCAATCTTCCATTCGAGTTGTTAGGGAGAGCGGGGGATTGCTCTCGAGTTACAGAAGGGCAAAAGAGACCTCATCTAGGCTTGTTTCCAGGACCTAATGTTCCTCTCCAGGGGAGACAGGGATCTCGGGGTTGCATTCCAGACCCACCTGGTGAGTCAGGCCTTGTCTCGAGGGGAAGCAAAGGACTCCATTCTCCTCTCGAGTCGTGACGGGTATCTCTTGGAGCCCACTGAGTGGCCTAAAGGGAGTCAAGCCTCCTGTGGAGTTTGGAAAGAGGATTCGGGATTCCTCTCCAGGCCATGCAGGAAAAGAAGGCCCTCATCTCGCGATGACAGGGGCGTCTCGTGGGTTTTCTCGAGCTGCGGCATCAGTGTGGGGTTTCTCACGAGGTATGACGGGGAGCTCAGGGAGCCTCTCTTATGGCGCCAGGGAAGTCAGGTCTCCATGTGCGTGGCGAGGGGGTGTGTGTCATTTCTATAGAGCCATGGAAGCAGATTCGGGCTTCAAGACACGTTGAAGTAGGACTCTCGAGGTCTTTTTCGCATTGTGGCAGGAAACCCTGGGTTCCCTCGACATGTGCCGGTGACCTCATGGAGCTTCTCCGGGTGCCTCTGAGAAGTCAGGGGTACTGTGGAGTTGGGAGGGGCCTCTCGGGACTTCACTGGGTTTGGTGCAATGGATGAGAGCCTCATCTCGAGTGGAGGCAGGAGCCTCATGTTTCCCCTCCTGGGTTTCCTGGCGCCGGTACTGACTCGGATCGCAGTTTCCCTGCAGAGTTGGTACAGAAAATCAGGTCTCGTCTTGTGTGTAGGAATGGAACTCCACTTGCCTCTTGAGGTGTTCACGGGGTGACAGACCACTTGTTGAACTGTGTTTGTAACCTGCGGGTTTTTCTGGACGATGCACGGGGGTGTCAGTGCCCCTTCGTGTTGTGCTTTCATCCACAGGTTTTCCTTCGTAAAGGTGTCAGGGCATCGAGTTCTTATCAAGAGCAGACCGGGAAATCGGGGTCTTTCGGCTTGTGGCACCACCCACGAGGCTACATCTCGAATTTCCTCGTGACACCTGCCTCATCCTTAGGCGCGCCAGAAAGGTTGGGAACCCCTTCCAGACATAGCAGGGGAATCGACACTCCTGTCGCGATCACGAGGGTAGAAGGAGCTCAAATGAAGTGGTTCCGGGAACCTCGGTGTTCCTTTCGAGTGAGACCGGTATGTCGGGGAATTTTGAGATTGCATCAAGGGTGCCAAGTACCGTTTCGCACTTCAAGACAGAACGTGGGACTTCTCTTGAGTCGCTGTAGTGGGCAAGGGCCTCATCTAGCGCTGATGGGGGAACCACGTGGATTTTCTCGAGTTTCGGTCGGATTCTCGAGTTACGATGTCGAATTCAGGCTTCCACTTGTATTGGCCCAGGAAAGTCCAATCTTCCATTCGATTTGCGAGGGAGAGCTGGCGATTGCTCTCTAGTAAGTGCAGTGCAAAATAGACCTCATCTAGGCTTGTGTCCAGGACCCAGTTTTCCTCTCCAGGTGCGACAGGAACTCGGGGTTGCATTCCAGACTCACACGGGGAGTCAGGCCTCGTCTCGAGGGGAAGCAAAGGACTCCGCTCTCCCTTCAAGTCCTGACAGGTGTCTCTTGGAGCCAACTGAGAGGCCTAAAGAGAGTCAAGCCTCCTGTGGAGTCTGGAGAGAGGACTCGGTTTTGCTCTCCATGCCAGGCAGGAAAGAAGTCCCTCATCTCGTGATGACGGGGGCGTATCGTGGGTTTTCTCGAGCTGCGGTGCCTGAATGGGGTTTCCGAAGAGGTACGACGGGGAGCTCAGGGAGACTCTCTTCAGGCGTCAGGGAAGTCAGGTCTCCATGCGCATGGCGATGGGGAGCGGGTCTTTGCTCTCGAGTCATGGTAGGAGAATCGGGCCTCAAGACGCACCGAAGGACTCTCAAGGTCTTTCTCGGGTCGCAGCAGGAAACCCTGGGTTCCCTCGATCGTGCTGGTGACCTCAGGTAGATTCTCAAGGTGCCTCTGAGAATTCAGGGATACTGTGGAGTTGGGAGGGGCCTCTCGCGACTCATCTGGGTTTGGTGCAATGGAAGAGGGCCTCATCTCGAGTTGAGGCAGGAACCTCAGGTTTCCTCTCCATTTCTGACTCGGATGGCAGGGTCCCTGAAGAGTTGGGACAGGAGAGTCAGGCCTCGTCTTGTGTGGAGGAATCGAACTCCGCTTGCCTATCAAGTTGTTCACGGGGTGACATTCCACTTGTTGAGCTTTGTGTAGAACCTGCGGGTTTTTCCGGACAATGCACGGGAATTTTAGTAACCCTTCTGTTGTGCCTTCATCCACAGGGTTGCCTTCGAAGTGGTGTCCGGGCATCGGGTTCTTATCCAGAGCAGACCGCACAATCGGGGTCTTTCGGCATGTGGCACCACCCACGAGGCTACGTCTCGAATTTGCTCCTGAGAAAGGCCTCATCCCTAGGTGTGCCGGGATGGGCAGGAACTCCTTCCAGACAAAGCAGGGGAATTTACCCTCCTGCCGTGATCAGGAGGGGAGAAAGTGATCAGATGAAGTGGTGCCGGGAACTTCGGTGTTCCCCTCGGTGAGAACGGTGTGTCGGGGAACTTTTGGGGTTACATCAAGGGTGAAAAGTAGCATTTCACACTTCAAGACGGAACGTGGGACTTCCCTTGAGACGCTGTAGCGGGCCAGGGCCTCATCTTGGGATGACGAGTGAACCACTCTCGCATTGCGGCGGGAGTCTCGAGTTTCGACGGGGAATTCAGATTTCCTCCTGTGTTGGCCCATGGAAGTCCAATCTTCCATTCCAGTTGCGAGGGTGAGCTGGGATCCCACTCTAGTCACTGTGGGGAAAAATAGACCATATCTAGGCTTGTGTCCAGGACCGAATATTCCTCTCCAGGGGTGACAGGGATCTCGGGGTGGCATTCCAGACTCACCTGGGAAGTCTGGCCTTGTTTCTAGGGGAAGCAAAGTACTCCGCTTTCCTCTCGAGTCGCGACGGGTACCTATTGAGCGCACTGAGTAGCCTTAGTGAGTCAAGCCTCCCGTGGAGTTTGGAGAGACGACTCGGGATTGCCCTCCAGGCCATGCAGTTAATGATGGCTCTCATCTCACGATAACGGGGGCGTCTCGTGGGTTTTCTCGAGCTGCGGCGCCAGTGTGGGGTTTCTCACGAGGTACGACGGGGACCTCAGGGAGCCTCTCGTGAGGTGCCAGGGAAGTTAAGTCTCCATGCGCGTGGGTACTGGGAGCGCTTCATTGCTCTTGAGACATGGTAGGGGAATCGGGCCTCAAGACGCATCAAAGAAGGACTATCCAGTCTTTCTCGGGTTGCGGCAGGAAACCCTGGGTTCCATCGACTTGTGCTGGAGATCTCAGGGAGCTTGTCAGGGTGCCTCTGAGAAGTCAGGGACACTGTGGGTTGGAGGGACCTCTCGGGACTCCAGTGGTTTTGGTGCTATGGAAGAGGGCCTCATCTCGATTTGAGGCAGGAACCTCAGGGTTCCTCTCCATTTCTGATTCGGATTGCAGGGTCCCAGCAGATTTGGGACAGGAGAGTCAGGCCTCGACCTGTGTGGAGAATGGAACTGAGCTTGCCTCTCGAGTTGTGCATGGGGTGACAGACCACGTGTCGAGCTGTGTGTGGAACCTGTAGGTTTTATCCGGACGATGCACGGGTGTGTCTGTGCCCCTTCGTGTTGTGCCTTCATCCACAGGGTTGCCTTCTAAGGGGTGTCCAGGCATCGGGTTCTTATCAAGAGCAGACCGGGCAATCGGAGTCTTTCGGCATGTGGCACCACCCACGAGGCTACGTCTCGAACTTCCTCGTGAGACCGGCATCATCCTGAGGTGCGCCGTTAAGGTCGGAAACCCTTGCAGACAAAGCAGGGGAATCGACCCTCCTGTCGTGATCAGGAGGGGAGAAGGCGCTCAAAAGAAATGGTGCCGGCAAATTCGGTGTTCCCCCCAAGTGAGACCGGTATGTTGAGGAACTTTTGAGGTCGCATCAAGGGTGCCAAGTACTGTTTTGCACTTCAAGATGGAACGTGGGACTACTCTTGAGACGCTGTAGCGGGAAAGTGCCTCATATTGCGATGATGGGGGAACCACTTGGGTTTTCTCGAGTTATGGCGGGATTCTCGAGTTACGACGGGGATTTCAGGCTTCCTCTTGTGTTGGCCCAGGGAAGTCCAATCTTCAATTCGAGTTGCGAGGGAGACCTGGGGATTGCGCACCAGTCACTGTAGGGAAAAAGAGACCTCATCTTGGCTTGTGTCCAGGATCTAATGTTCCTCTCCAGGGGCGACAGGGATCTCGGGGTTGCATTCCAGACTCACCCGGGGAGTCAGGCCTCGTCTCGAGGGGAAGCAAATGACTCCACTCTCCTCTCGAGCCGCGACGGATATCTCTTGGAGCCCACTGAGTGGCCTACAGGGAGCCAAGCTTCCTGTGGATTTTGGAGAGAGGACTCGGTATTGCTCTCCAGGCCATGCAGAAAAAGAAGGCCCTCATCTCGCGATGACAGGGGCATCTCGTGGGTTTTCTCGAGCTGAGGCACAAGTGTGGTGTTTCCCACGTGGTAAGGCTGGGAGCTCAGGGAGCATCTTGTGTGGCGCCAGGGAAGTCACTTCTCCATGCGCGTGGCGAGGGGGAGTGTGTCATTGCTCTCTTGTCATGATAGGGGATTTGGACCTCAAGACGCATTGAAGAAGGACTCTCAAGGTCTTTCTCAGGTTGTGGCAGGAAACCATGGGTTCCCTCAATTCACGCATGTTACGTCAGGGAGCTTCTCAGGTGCCTCTGAGAAATCAGGGATACTGTGGAGTTGGGAGTGACCTCTCGGAACTCCACTGGGTTTGGTGAAATGGAAAAAGGCATCATCTTTAGATAAAGCAGGAACATCAGGTTTCTTCTTCATTTCTGACTCAGATTGCATGTTCCTGCAGAGTTGGGAGAGGAGAGTCAGGACTCATCTTGTGTGGAGGAATGGAAATCCGCTTGCATCTCGAGTTGTTCACGGGGTGACAGGCCTCTTGTAGAGCTGTATGTGGAACCTGTGGGTTTTTCCGGACGATGCACAGGGGTGTCAGTGCCCCTTTTGTTGTACCTTCATCCACAGGGTTGACTTCAAAGAGGTGTCTGGTCATCGGGTTCTTCTCAAGAGTGTACTGGGAAATCGGGGTCTTTCAGCATGTGGCACCCTCCACGAGGCCACGTCACGAAATTTCCCATGAGTCCGGCTTCATCCTGAGTTGCGCCGTGAATGTCGGGAACCCCTTTAAGTCAAAGCAGGGGAATCGACCCTCTTGTCACTATCAGGAGGGGAGAAGGGGCTCAAAAGAAGTGGTGCCGGGAACCTCGGTGTTCCCCTCAAATGAAACCGGTGTGTCGGGGAACATTAGGTGTCGCATTAAGAGTGCAATGTAACATTTCCCACTTCAACACGGAACGTGGGACTTTTGAGATGCTGTAGCGAGCACGGGCCCCATCTTGTGATGACGGGGGAACCACGTGGTTTTTCTCGAGTTGCGGCAGGGAATCCAGGCTTCCTCTTGTGTTGGCCCAGGGAAGTCCAAATTTCCATACGAGTTGAGAGCTAGAGCTGGGGGTTGACTCGAGTTATTGCAGGGCAAAAGAGACCTCATCTAGGCTTGTGTCTAGGACCTAATGTTCCTTTCAAGGGGCAACAGGGATCTCGGAGTTGCATTCCAGATCCTCCCGAGGAGTCAGGCCTCTTCACGAGGGTAATGAATGGACTTCCCTCTCCTCTTGAGTCGCGACGGGTATCTCTTAGAGCCCATTGTGTGGCCTAAAGGGAGTCAAGCCTCCTGTGGAGATTGGAGAGAGGACTCGGGATTGCTCTCCAGGCCATGCAGGAAAAGAAGGCCCTCATATCGTGATGACGGGGGCGTCTTGTGCGTTTTCTCGAGGTGCGGTGCCAGGATGGGGTTTCTCACAAAATACGATGGGGAGCTCAGGGAGTCTCTCGTGTGGTGACAGAAAAGTCAGGTCTCCATGCACGTGTGGAGGGGGAGCGCGTCATTGCTCTCGAGTCATGGTAGGGGAATTGGGCCTCAAGAGGCGTTGAAGAACGACTCTCAAGGTCTTTCTCCGGTTGCAGCAGGAAACCCTGGTTTTTCTCGACTTGTGCTGGTGACCTCAGGGAGCTTAACATGGTGACTCTGAGAAGTCAGGGATTCTGTGGTGTTGGGAGGGGCCTCTCGGGACTCCACTGGGTGTGGTATAATGCAAGAGGGCCTCATCTCGTGTTGAGGAAGGAACCTCAGGGTTCCTCTCCATTTCAAACTCTGATCTCAGGATTCCTACAGAGTTGGGACAGGAGAGTCTGGCCTCGTATTCTGTGGAGAAATGAAATTTAGCTTGCCTCTCGAGTTGTTCACGAGGTAACAGGTCACATGTCGAGCTGTATGTGGAACCTGCAGAATTTTCCAAAAGATGCATGGGTGTGCAGGGCCCCTCCTTGTTGTGCCTTCATCCAACGGGATGCATTCGAAGAAGTGTATGGGCATCGGGTTCTTATTCATAGCGGAACGGGAAATGGGGTCTTTCCGCACGTGGCACCACCCACGAGGCTACATCTCCAATTTTCTCGTAAGACCGGCCTCATCCTGAGGTGCACTGGGAAGATCGGTAACCCCTTCCAGAAAGAAGCAGGAGAATCGACACTCCTGTCGCTATCAGGAGGGGAGAAGGGGCTCAGAGGAAGCGGTGCTGGGACCCTCGGTGTTCCCCTCGAGGGAACCCGGTGTGTCGGGGAACTTTTGGGGGTCGCAGGAAGGCTGTCAGGGACGGTTTCGCACTTCCGGGCGGAACAAGGGACTTCCCTTGAGACGCCGTCGCAGGCAAGGACCTCATCTTGCCAAGAGGTGGGAACCACGTGGTTTTTCTCGAGTTGCGGCGGGATTCTCGAGTTACGACGGGGATCTCAGGCTTCCTCTTGGGTTGACCCTGGGAAGCCCAATCTTCCCCTCGAGCTGCGAGGGAAAGTTGGGGGTTGCGCTCAAGTCACTGCAGGGCTCAAGAGACCTCACCTAGGCGTGTGTCCGGGACCTAATATTCCTCTCCAGGGAAGGCAGGGATCTCGGGGTTGCATTCCAGGCTCCCCCGGGGAGTCAGGCCTCGTCTCGAGGGGAAGCCAAGGACTCCGCTCTCCTCTCAAGTCGCGACGCGGGTCTCTTGGAGCCCCCTGAGCGGTCTCAAGGGAGTCCAGCCTCCTCTTCCGTTTGGAGAGAGGACCCAGGATTCCTCTGCAGGCCATGCAGGAAAAGAAGGCCCTCAGCTCGCGAGGACGGGGGCGTCCCAGGGGTTTCCTCGAGCTGCGGCGCCCGTCGGGGTTTTCTACCGAGGCACGACGAGGATCTCAGGGAGCCTCTCGTGCGGCGCCAGGGAAGTCAGGTCTCCATGCGCGTGGCGAGGGGGAGCGCGTCCTGGCTCTCGAGTCACGGGAGGGGACTAGGGCCTCGAGACACGTTGAAGAAGGACTCTCGAGGTCTTTCTCGGGGGGCGGCGGGAAACCCTCGTGTCCCTCGCCTTCTGCCGGGGACCTTAGGGAACTTCCCAGGGTGCCTCTGAGAGGCGAGGGATCCTGTGGAGGTGGCGGGGCCCCTCGGGACTTCGCTGGGTCTGGTGCAACGGAAGAGGGCTTCACCTCGAGGGGAGGCAGGAACCTCCGGCTTCCTCTCCGTTTCGGACTCCGACCGCAGGCTCCCTGCAGAGTTGGGACAGGAGAGTCAGGCCTCGTCTTGTCTGAGGAAGGGAACCCCGCTGGGCTCTGGAGTTGCTCAGGGGGTCTCAGGCCCCTCGTCGAGCTGTGTGTGGAACCCGCGGGTCTTTGTGGACGATGCACGGGGGTGGCAGTGCCCCTTCGTGTTGTGCCTTCACCCACAGGGTTGCCTTCGAAGAGGGGTCCGGGCCTCGGGTCCTTCTCAAGAGCGGAACGGGGAATCGGGGGCGTTCGGCATGTGGCCCCACCCACGTGGCTCGTCTCGAATTTCCTCGTGAGACCGGCCTCATCCTGAGGTGCGCCGGGAAGGCCGGGAACCCCTTCCAGACCACGCAGGGGAATCGTCTCTCCTGTCGCGATCAGGAGGGGAGAAGGGGCTCAGAGGAAGCGGTGCCGGGACCCTCGGTGTTCCCCTCGAGGGAACCCGGCGTGTCGGGGAACTTTTGGGGGTCGCAGGAAGGCTGTCAGGGACCGTTTCGCCCTTCAGGGCGGAACAGGGGACTTCCCTTGAGACGCCCTCGCGGGCAAGGGCCTCATCTTGCCAAGAGGTGGGAACCACGTGGTTTTTCTCGAGTTGCGGCGGCATTCTCGAGTTACGACGGGGATCTCAGCCTTCCCCTTGGGTTGGCCCTGGGAAGCCCAATCTTCCCCTCGGGTTGCGAGGGAAAGCTGGGGGTTGCGCTCGAGTCACTGCAGGGCCGAAGAGACCTCACCTAGGCGTGTGTCCGGGACCTAATATTCCTCTCCAGGGAAGGCAGGGATCTCGGGGTTGCATTCCAGGCTCCCCCGGGGAGTCAGGCCTCGTCTCGAGGGGAAGCCAAGGACTCTGCTCTCCTCTCGAGTAGCGACGCGCTTCTCTTGGACCCATTGAGCGGCCTCAGGGGAGTCCAGCCTCCTCCTCCGTTTGGAGAGAGGACCCGGGGTTGCTCTCCAGGCCATGCAGGAAAAGAAGGCCCTCAGCTCCCGAGGACAGGGGCATCTCAGGGGTTTCCTCAAGCTGCGGCGCCTGTGGGGGTTTTCTCCCGAGGCACGACGAGGATCTCAGGGAGCCTCTCGTGCGGCGCCAGGGAAGTCAGGTCTCCATGCGCGTGGCGAGGGGGAGCGCGTCATGGCTCTCGAGTCATGGGAGGGGACTAGGGCCTCGAGACGCGTTGAAGAAGGACTCTCGAGGTCTTTCTCGGGTCACTGCATAAAACCCAGGGTTCCCTTGACTTGTGCCTGCGACCTCAGGGAGCTTCTCAGAGTGCCTCTGAGAAATCAGGGATACTGTGCAGTTTGGAGGGGCCTCTCGAGACTCCTCTGCATTTGGTGGAATGTAAGAGGGTCTCATCTCGAGTTGAAGCAGGAACCTCAGTGTTCCTCTCCATTTCTGACTCAGATCGCAAGGTCCCTGCATGTTGGTACAGGAGAGTCAGGCCTCGTCTTTTCTGGAGGATGGGACTCCTCTTGCCTCTCGAGTTGTTCTCGAGGTGACAGGCCACTTGTCGAGCTGTGTGTGTAACCTGCCCGTTTTTCCGGATGATGCACAGGTGTGTTAGTGCCCCTTCGTGTTGTACCTTCATACTCAAGGCTGCCTTCCAAGAGGTGTCCGAGCATCGGATTCTTATCAAGAGCGGACCGGGAAATTGGAGTCTTTCAGCAAGTGGCACCACCCACAAAGCTACGTATCGAATTTCCCCATGAGACCGGCCTCATCCTGAGTTGTGCAGGGAAGGTCGGGCCCCCTTGCAGACAAAGCAGGGGAATCGACCCACCGGTCACGATCAGGAGGGGAGAAGGGGCTTAAATGAAGTGGTGCCGGGAACCTCGGTGTTCCCCTTGAGTGAGACCGGCGTGTTGGGGGACTTTTGGGGTCGCATCAAGGGTGCCAAGTACCGTTTCGCATTTCAAGACGGAACCTGGGACATCTTTTGAAACGCTGTAGCGGGCAAGGGCCTCATCTTGCGATGACGGGAGAACCACGTGGTTTTGCTCGAGTTGCGGCGGGATTCTCGAGTTATGACCGGGAATTTAGGCTTCCTTTTGTTGGCCTTGAAATCCAATCTTCCATTCGGGTTGCGAGGGGGAGCTGGGGATTGCGCTAGAGTCACTGCAGGGCAAAAGAGACCTAATCTAGGCTTGTGTCCAGGATCTAATGTTGCTCTCCAGGGGCGACAGGGATCTCGGGTTTGCATTCCAGACTCATCCGGGGAGTCAGTTCTCACCTCGAGGGTAAGCAAAGAATTCCGCTCTCGTCTCGAGTCGCGATGGGTATCTCTTGGAGCCCACTGTGTGTACTAAAGGGAGTCAAGCCTCCTGTGGAGTTTGGAGAGAGGACTCGGGATTGGACTCCAGGCCATGCAGGAAAAGAAGGCCCTCATCTTGAGATGACGGTGGCGTCTCGTGGGTTTTCTCGAGCTGCGGCGCCAGTGTGGGGTGTCTCATGAAGTACCACGGGGATCTCAGGGAGCCTGTTGTGTGGCGCCAGGAAAATCCAGTATTCCATTCGAGTTGCAAGTTAGAACTGGGGATTGCTCTCCAGTCACTGCAGAGCAAAATAGACCTCATCTACGCTTGTGTCCAGGACCTAGTGTTCCACTACTGGGCCAACAGGGATCTCAGGGTTGCATTCTCGACTCACCCGGAGAGTCAGGCCTCGTCTTGAGGGGAAAAAAAGGACTCCGCTCTCCTGTCGAGTCGCGACGGGTATCTCTTGGAGCCCACTGCGTGGCGTAAAGGGAGTGAAGCCTCCTATGGAGTTTGGAGAGATGACTCGGGATTGTTTTCCTGGCCATGCAGGAAAAAAGGCCCTCATCTCGCGATGACGGGGGCATCTCGTGGGTTTTCTCCAGCTGCGGCGCCAGTATCAGATTTCTCACGAGGTACAACGGGGAGCTCAGAGAGCCTCTCGTGTGGTGCTAGGGACGTCAGGTCTCCGTGCGTGTGGTAAAGGGGAGTGCGTGATTGCTCTCGAGTCATAGTAGGCGAATCGGGCCTCAAGACGCGTTGAAGAAGGACTCTCGAGGTCTTTTACGGGTTGGGGCAGGAAACCCTTGGTTCCCTCGACTTGTGCCGGTGATCTCAGGAAGGTCTAAGGGTGCCTCTGAGAAGTCAGGGATACTGAGCAGTTGGGAGGGGTCTCTCGGGACTCCACTGGGTTCGGTGCAATGGAAGAGGGCCTCATCTCGAGTGGAGGCAGGAAACTCATGTTTCCTGTCCTGACTTCCCCTGGGCAGATCTGACTCGGATCGCAGTTTAGCTGCAGAGTTCGAACAGGAGAGTCAGGCCTCGTCTTGTGTGGAGGAATGGAACTCTGCTTGCCTCTCCAGTTGTTCACGGGGTGACAGGTCACTTCTCGAGCTGTGTGTGGTACCTGCGGGTTTCTCCAGACGATACCCGGGGGTGTCAGTGCCCCTAAGTGTTGTGCCTTCATCAAAAGGGTTATCTTCAAAGAGGTGTCCGGGCATCAGGATCTTATCAAGAGCGGACCGGGAAATCGGGGTCTTTCGGCATGTGTCACCATCCACGTGGCTATGTCTCGAATATCCTCGTGAGACCGGCCTCATCCTGAGATGCACCGGGAAAGGTGGGAACCCCTTCAAGGCAAAACAGGGGAATCGACCCTCCTTTCGCGATCAGGAGGGGAGAAGGGGCCCAGATGTAGTGGTGCCGGGAACCTCGGTGTTCTCATCGAGTCAGACTGGTGTGTCGAGGAACTTTTGAGGGCGCATCAAGGGTGCCAATACCGTTTCGCACTTCAAGACGGAACGTGGGACTTCTCTTGAGACGCTGTAGGGGGCAAGGGCCTCATCTTGGGATGACGGGGGAACCACGTGGCATTTCTCGAGTTGTGGCGGGATTCTCGAGTTTCGACGGGGAACACAGTCTTCCTCATGTGTTGAGCCAGGGAACTCCTATCTTCCATTCGAGTTTAAAGGGAGAGCTGGGGATTGCCCTCGAGTCACTGCAGGGCAAAATAGACCTCATCTAGGCTTGTGCCCAGGACTTAATGTTCGTCCCTAGGGGCGACAGGGATCTTGGGGTTGCATACCAGACTCACCCGGGGAATCAGGCCTCGTCTCGAGGGGAAGCAAAGAACTCCGCTGTCCTTTTGAGTCGAGATGGGTATCTCTTGGAGCCCACTGTGTGCCCTAAAGGGAGTCAAGCCTCCTGTGGTGTTTGGATAGAGGACTCGGGATTCCTCTCCAGGCCATGCAGGAAAAGAAGGCCCTCATCTCGCGATGATGGCGGCGTCTCGTGGGTTTTCTAGACT
Organism: Bubalus kerabau; assembly: GCF_029407905.1. NCBI lineage: Eukaryota > Metazoa > Chordata > Mammalia > Artiodactyla > Bovidae > Bubalus > Bubalus kerabau. The sequence continues at coordinate 730,150 of NC_073635.1, read as the reverse complement.
GCTGCGCTAGTGCCGGGTTTCTGACGAGGTACGAGAGGGAGCTCAGGGAGCCTCTCGTGTGGCGCCAGGGAAGTCAGGTCCCCATGAGATAGCTAGGGGGAGCTCGTCATTGCTCTCGAGTCATGGTAGGGTAATCGGGCCTCAAGACGGGTTGAAGAAGGACTCTCGAGGTCTTTCTCGGGTCACTGCATAAAACCCAGGGTTCCCTTGACTTGTGCCTGCGACCTCAGGGAGCTTCTCAGAGTGCCTCTGAGAAGTCAGGGATACTGTGCAGTTTGGAGGGGCCTCTCGAGACTCCTCTGCATTTGGTGGAATGTAAGAGGGACTCATCTCGAGTTGAAGCAGGAACCTCAGTGTTCCTCTCCATTTCTGACTCAGATCGCAAGGTCCCTGCATGTTGGTACAGGAGAGTCAGGCCTCGTCTTTTCTGGAGGATGGGACTCCTCTTGCCTCTCGAGTTGTTCTCGAGGTGACAGGCCACTTGTCGAGCTGTGTGTGTAACCTGCCCGTTTTTCCGGATGATGCACAGGTGTGTTAGTGCCCCTTCGTGTTGTACCTTCATACTCAAGGCTGCCTTCCAAGAGGTGTCCGAGCATCGGATTCTTATCAAGAGCGGACCGGGAAATTGGAGTCTTTCAGCAAGTGCCACCACCCACAAAGCTACGTATCGAATTTCCCCATGAGACCAGCCTCATCCTGAGTTGTGCAGGGAAGGTCGAGCCCCCTTGCAGACAAAGCAGGGGAATCGACCCACCGGTCACGATCAGGAGGGGAGAAGGGGCTTAAATGAAGTGGTGCCGGGAACCTCGGTGTTCCCCTTGAGTGAGACCGGCGTGTTGGGGGACTTTTGGGGCCGCATCAAGGGTGCCAAGTACCGTTTCGCATTTCAAGACGGAACCTGGGACATCTTTTGAAACGCTGTAGTGGGCAAGGGCCTCATCTTGCGATGACGGGAGAACCACGTGGTTTTGCTCGAGTTGCGGCGGGATTCTCGAGTTATGACCGGGAATTTAGGCTTCCTTTTGTTGGCCTTGAAATCCAATCTTCCATTCGGGTTGCGAGGGGGAGCTGGGGATTGCGCTAGAGTCACTGCAGGGCAAAAGAGACCTAATCTAGGCTTGTGTCCAGGATCTAATGTTGCTCTCCAGGGGCGACAGGGATCTCGGGTTTGCATTCCAGACTCATCCGGGGAGTCAGTTCTCACCTCGAGGGTAAGCAAAGAATTCCGCTCTCGTCTCGAGTCGCGATGGGTATCTCTTGGAGCCCACTGTGTGTACTAAAGGGAGTCAAGCCTCCTGTGGAGTTTGGAGAGAGGACTCGGGATTGGACTCCAGGCCATGCAGGAAAAGAAGGCCCTCATCTCGAGATGACGGTGGCGTCTCGTGGGTTTTCTCGAGCTGCGGCGCCAGTGTGGGGTGTCTCATGAAGTACCACGGGGATCTCAGGGAGCCTCTTGTGTGGCGCCAGGAAAATCCAGTATTCCATTCGAGTTGCAAGTTAGAACTGGGGATTGCTCTCCAGTCACTGCAGAGCAAAATAGACCTCATCTACGCTTGTGTCCAGGACCTAGTGTTCCACTACTGGGCCAACAGGGATCTCAGGGTTGCATTCTCGACTCACGCGGAGAGTCAGGCCTCGTCTTGAGGGGAAAAAAAGGACTCCGCTCTCCTGTCGAGTCGCGACAGGTATCTCTTGGAGCCCACTGCGTGGCGTAAAGGGAGTGACGCCTCCTATGGAGTTTGGAGAGATGACTCGGGATTGTATTCCTGGCCATGCAGGAAAAAAGGCCCTCATCTCGCGATGACGGGGGCATCTCGTGGGTTTTCTCCAGCTGCGGCGCCAGTATCAGATTTCTCACGAGGTACAACGGGGAGCTCAGAGAGCCTCTCGTGTGGTGCTAGGGACGTCAGGTCTCCGTGCGTGTGGTGAAGGGGAGTGCGTGATTGCTCTCGAGTCATAGTAGGCGAATCGGGCCTCAAGACGCATTGAAGAAGGACTCTTGAGGTCTTTCTCGGGTTGCGGCAGGGAACCCTGGGTTCCCTTGATTTGTGTCGGTGACTTCAGGCAACTTCTAAGGGTGCCTCTGAGAAGTCAGGGACACTGTGGATTTGGGAGGGGCCCTTCGTTACTCAACTGGGTTTGGTGCAATCGAAGAGGGCCTCATCTCGAATGGAGGCAGGAACGTCAGGGGTCCTCTCCATTTCTGACTTGGGTCGCAGGGTACCTGCAGAGTATGGAGAAGAGAGTCACGCCTCGTCTTCTGTGGAGGAATGGATTTCCCCTTGCCTTTCGAGTTGTTCACGGAGTGACAGGCCACTTGTTGAGCTGAATGTGGAACCTGCGGGTTTTTCCAGACGGTGCACGGGGGTGTCAGAGCCCCTTCGTGTTGTGCCTTCATCCACAGGGTTGCCTTCAAAGAGGTTTCCGGGCATCGGGTTCTTTTCAAGAGCGTACCGGAAAATTGGGGTCTTTCAGCATGTGGTACCACCCACGAGGCTACGTCTCGAATTTCCTCGGGATACCGGCCTCATCCTGAGGTGCGCCGGGAAGGTCGGGAACCCCTTGCAGACAAAGCAGGGGAATCGACCCACCGGTCGCGATCAGAAGGGGAGAAGGGGCTCAGATGAAGTGGTGCCGGGAACCTCGGTGGTCCCCTCGAGTGAGACCGGTATGTCACGGCACTTTTGAGGTCGCATCAAGGGTGCCAAGTACAGTTTCGCACTTCAAGACGGAACGTGGGAATTCTCTGGAGATGCTGTAGCGGGCAAGGGCCTCATATTGCGATGACGAGGGAAACACGTGGTTTTTCTCGAGTTGAGGCGGGATTCTCGAGTTACAACGGGGAATTCAGGCTTCCTCTTGTGTTGGCCCAGGAAGTCCAATCTTCCATTCAACTTGTCAGAGACAGGTGGGGGTTGCTCTCGAGTCACTTCAGGGCAAAGAGTCCTCATCTAGGCTTGGGTCCAGGACGTAATGTTCCTCTCCAGGGGCGACAGGGATATCGGGGTCGCATTCCAGTCTCACCCGGTGGGTCAAGCCTCGTCTCGAGTGGAAGCAAAGGACTCCACTATCCTCTCGAGTCGGGACGCGTAACTCTTGGAGCCCAATGAGTGGCCTAAAGGGAGTCAAGCGTCCTGTGTAGCTTGGACAGAAGGTTCACGCTTGATCTGCATACCATGCAGTTAAAGATGGCCCTCCTCTCGTGATGACGGGGGCGTCTCATGGGTTTTCTCGAGCTGCGGCGCCAGTGTGGGGTTTCTCACGAGATATGATGGGGAGTTCAGGGATCCTCTTGTGCAGCGCCAGAGAAGCCTGACTCCATGCGTGTGGCCAGGCAGATCGTGTCATTGCTCTCGAGTCATGGGAGGGACTAGGGCGTCAAGAGGCATTTAAGAAGGACTCTCAAGGTCTTTCTTGGGTTGGGGCGGGAAACACTCGTTTCCCTCGACCTCTACAGGGGACCTTAGGGAACTTCCCAGGTGCCTCTGAGAGGTGAGGGATACTGAGGAGTTAGAGGGGCCTCTCGGGACTCCACTAGGTTTGACGAAATGAAAGAGGGCCTCATCTCGATTGGAGGCAGGAACCTCAGGCTTCCTCTCCATTTCTGACTCCGACCGCAGGGTCCCTGCAGAATTGGGACAGGAGAGTCAGGCCTCGTCTTGTCTGAGTAACGGAACTCTGCTTGCCTCTCGAGTCGTTCAGGGGGTCTCAGGGCCCTTGACAAGCTGTGTGTGGAACCTGCGGGTGTTTCCAGAAGATGCATGGGGGTGTCAGTGCCCCTTCGTTTTGTGCCTTCCCCCACAGGGTTTCCTTCAAAGAGGTGTCCGGGCATCGGGTTCATTTCAAGAGCGGACCGGGAAATCGGGGTCATTCTGCATGTGGCACCACCCACGTGGCTCATCTCGAATTTCCTCGTGAGACCAGCATCATCCTGAGGTGCGCCAGGAAGGCCGGGAACACCTTCCACACAAAGTAGGGGAATCAATTCTCCTGTCGCGATCAGGAGGGGAGATGGGGCTCAGATGAAGTGGTGCCGGGACCCTCGGTGTTCCACTCGAGGGAACCAGGCGTTTCAGGGAACTTTAGGGGTCGCATCAAGGGAGCCAAGTACCGTTTCCCACTTCAGGACGGAACATGGGACTTCCCTGGAGACTCTGTAGCGGGCAAGGGCCTCATCCTGTGAAGACGTTGGAACCACGTCGTTTTTCTTGAGTTGCATCGGGATTCTCGAAAACGACAGGAATTTCAGGTCTCTCTTGGGTTGCCCTGGGAAGCCCAATCTTCAATTCGAGTTGCGATGGAAAGCTGGGGGTTCTGCTCGAGTCACTACAGGTCCAAAGAGACCTCATCGAGGCGTGTGTCCAGGACCTAATATTCCTCTCAAGGGAAGACAGGGATCCCGGGTTTCCATTCCAGACTCCCCCGGGGAGTCAGGACTCGCCTGGAGGGGAAGCTAAGGACTCCGCTTTCCTCTCAAGTCGCGACACGGATCTCTTGGAGCCCACTGAGTGGACTCAAGGGTGTCGAGCCTCCTCTTCAGTTTGGAGAGAGGACTCGGGATTGCTCTCCAGGCCAGACAGGAAAAGAAGGCCCTCATCTCGCGATGACGGGGGCGTCTCATGGGTTTCCTCAGGCTGCTGCGCCCATGGGGGTTTTCTCACGAGGCACGACGAGGACCTCAGGGAGCCTCTCGTGCGGCGCCAGGGAAGTCAGGTCTCCATGCGCATTGCGAGGGGGAGCTGGTCATCACTCTCGAGTCATGGGAAGTGGCTAGGTCCTCAAGATGCGTTGAAGAAGGACTCTCGAGGTCTTTCTCGGGTTGCGGCGGGAAACCCTCGTTTCCCTCGACTTCTGCAGGGGACCTTAGGGAACTTCCCAGGGTGCCTCTGAGAGGTGAGGGATTCTGTGTAGTTGGCAGGGCCTCTCGGGACTCTGCTGGGTTCGGCGCAATGGAAGAGGGCCTCATCTCGAGGGGAGGCAGGAACCTCAGGCTTCCTCTCGGTTTCGGACTCCGACTGCACGGTCCCTGCAGTGTTGGGACAGGAGAGTCATGCCTCGTCTTGTCTGAGAAATGGAATTCTGGTTGCCTCTCGAGTTGTTCCGGGAGTCTCAGGCCCCTTGTCGAGCTGTGTGTAGACCCTGCGGGTTTTTCCGGATGATGCACGGGGGTGTCAGTGCCCCTTCGTGTTGTGCCTTCACCCACAGGGTTGCCTTCGAAGAGGTGTCCGGGCATCGGGTTCTTATCAAGAGCGGACCAGAAAATCGGGGTCGTTCGGCACGTGGCACCTCACACGTGGCTAGTCTCGAATTTCCTCCTGAGACCGGCCTCATCCTGAGGTGCGCCAGGAAGGCCGGGAACCCCTTCCAGACCACGCAGGGAAATCGACTCTCCTGTCGCGATCAGGAAGGGAGAAGGGGCTCAGATGAAGTGGTGCCGTGAACTTTGGTGTTTCCCTCGAGTGAGACCGGTATGTCAGGGAACTTTGGGGGTCGCATCAAGGGTGCCAAGTACCGTTTTGTACTTCAGGATGGAACGTGGGACTTCTCTTGATATGCTGTAGCGGCCAAGGGCCTCATCTTGCGATGACGGGGGAGCCACGTGGTTTTTCTCGAGTTGCGGAGGGGTTCTCGAGTTACGACGGGGATTTCAGGCTTCCTCTTGTGTTGGGCCAGGGAAGTCCAATCATCCATTCGAGTTGCGAGGGAGAGCTGGGGGTTGCGCTCGAGTCACTGCAGGGCAAAGGAGACCTCATCTAGGCTTGTGTCCAGGACCTAATGTTCCTCTCCAAGGGCCACAGGGATCTCAGGTTTGCATTCCAGACTCACCCAGGGAGTCAGGCCTCATGTCGAAGGGAAGCAAAGGACTCCGCTCTCCTTTCGAGTCGCGACGGGCACCTCTTGGAGCCCACTTTGTGGCCTAAAGGGAGTCAAGCCTCCTGTGAAGTTTGGAGAGAGGACTTGGGACTGCTCTCCAGGCCATGCAGGAAAAGATGGCCCTCATCTCGCGATGACGGAGGGATCTTGTGGGTTTTCTCGAGCTGCGGCGCCAGTGTGGGGTTTCACACGAGGTACGACGGGGAGCTCAGGGAGCCTCTCGTGTGGTGCCAGGGAAGTCAGGTCTCCATGTGCGTGGCGAGGGGGAGCGCATTATTGCTCTCGAGCTATGGTAGGGGAATCTGACCTCAAGACGCATTGAAGAAGGACTCTCGAGGTCTTTCTTCGGTTGTGGCAGGAATCTCTTATTTCCCTCGACTTTTGCCGGTGGCCTCAAGGAGCTTCTCAGAATGCCTATGAGAAGTCAGGGATGCTGTGTAGATGGGAGGGGCCACTCGGGACTCCACTGGGTTTGTTTTAATGGAAGAGGGCCTCATCTCGGGTTGAGGCAGGAACCTCAGGTTTCCTCTCCATTTCTGACTCAGATCGAAGCGTGCCTGCAGAGTTCGGATTGGATACTCAGGCCTCGTCTTGTCTGAGGAAGGGAACTCCGCTTTCCTCTCTCATTGTTTAAGGGGTGACAGGCCAGTTGTGGAGCTGTATGTGGATCCTGCGGGGTTTTCTGGACGATGAACAGGGTTGCCAGTGCCCCCTCGTGTAGTGCCTTCATCCACAGGGTTGCCTTAGAAGAGGTGTCCGGGCATCGGGTGCTTATCTAGAGCAAGACCGAGAAATCGGGGTCTTTTGGCACGTGGCACCAACACGAGGCTACGTCTCGAATTTCTTCGTGAGACTGGCCTCATCCTGAGGTGCGCCATGAAGGTCGGGAACGCCTTCTAGACAAAGCAGGGGGATCGACCTTCCTGCCGTGATCAGGAGCGGAGAAGGGGCTCAAATGAAGTGGTGCCAGGAACTTCGGTGTTCCCTTGGAGTGAGACTGGTATATTGGGGAACTTTTGGGGTCGCATCAAGGGTGCCAAGTAGCATTTTGAACTTTATGACGAAACATGGGACTTCTCTTGAGACTCTGTAGCGGGCAAAGGCCTCATATTGCGATGAATGGGGAACCACGTGGTTTTTAAGAGTTGCGGTGGGATTCTCGAGTTACAACGGGAAATTCAGACTTCCTCTTGTGTTGGCCCAGTGAAGACCAATCTTCCATTCGAATTGCGAGGGAGAAATGGGTGTTGCTCTCGAGTCACTGTAGGGCAAAATAGACCTCATCTAGGCTTTTGTCCAGGACATAATGTTCCTCTCCAGGGGCAACAGGGATCTTGGGGTTGCATTCCAGACTGACCCGAGGTAAGGCCTCGTCTCGAGGGGAAACAAAGTACTCTGCTCTCCTCTCAAGTCGCGACAGGTATCTCTTGGAGCCCATTGAGTGGCCTAAAGGGAGTAAAGCCTCCTGTGAAGTTTGGAGAAAAGACCAGGGATTGCTCTCCAGGTCAGGCAGGAAAAAAAGTCCCCAATCTCGCGATGACGGTGGGTTTTCCCGAGCTGCGGCGCCAGTGTGGGGTTTCTCACGAGGTATGACGGGGAGCTCAGGGAGCCTCTCATGTGGCGCCAGTGAAGTCAGGTGTCCATGCGCATGGCGAGGGGGAGCGTGTCATTGCTCTCGAGTCATGGTAGGGGAATCCGTCCTCAAGACGCGTTGAAGACGGACTCTTGAGGTCTTTCTCGGGTTGCGGCAGGATACCCTGTGTTCCCTCGACTTGTGCCGGTGACCTCAGGGAGTTGCTCAGGGTGCCTCTGAGAAGACACTGATACTGTGGAGTTGGGAGGGGCCTCTCGGGACTCCACTGGGTGTGGTATAATACAAGAGGGCCTCATCTCGTGTTGAGGAAGGAACCTCAGGGTTCCTCTCCATTTCAGACTCCGATCTCAGGATTCCTGCAGAGTTGGGACAGGAGAGTCAGGCCTCGTATTCTGTGGAGAAATGAAACTTAGCTTGCCTCTCGAGTTGTTCACGAGGTAACAGGTCACTTGTCGAGCTGTATGTGGAACCTGCACAATTTTCCAAAAGATGCACGGGTGTTCAGGGTCCCTCCTTGTTGTGCCTTCATCCTACGGGATGCATTCCAAGAAGTGTACGGGCATCGGGTTCTTATTAATAGCTGACCGGGAAATGGGGTCTTTCCGCATGTGGCACCACCCACGAGGCTACATCTCCAATTTCCTCGTGAGACCGGCCTCCTCCTGATGTGCGCTGGGAAGATCGGTAACCCCTTCCACACAAAGCAGGAGAAAAGACACTCCTGTTGCAATCAGGAGGGGAGAAGGGGCTCAAATGATGTGGTGTGGGGAACATGGGTGTTACCCTCGAGTGAGGCCTGTATGTTGGGGAACTTTGGGGGTGCCATCATGGGTGCCAAGTACCGTTTTGCACTTCAGTAGGAACGTGGGACTTCTTTTGAGACGCTGTGGTGGGCAAGGGCCTCATGCTGCGAAGACGATGGAACCACGTGGTTTTTTTCGAGTTGCGGCGGGATTCTCGAGTTACGACGGGGATTTCAGGCTTCCTCTTGTGTTAGCCCTGGGAAGCCCAAACTTCCCTTCGTGTTGCAAGGGAAAGCTGGATGTTGTGCTCGAATCACTGCAAGGCCAAAGAGACCTCATCTAGGCGTGTGTCCAGGACCTAATAGTCCTCTCAAGGGAAGACAAGGATCTCGGGATTGCACTCCAGACTCCCCCGGGGAGTCAGGCCTCGCCTCGAGGGGAAGCAAAGGACTGCGCTCTCCTCTCGAGCCCCGACGCGGATCTCTTGGAGCCCACTGAGTCACCTCAAGGGAATCCATCCTACTCTTCAGTTTAGAGAGAGGACTCGGGATTGCTCTCCAGGCCAGGCAGGAAAAGAAGGCCCTCAGCTCACGAGGACGGGGGCGTCTCAGGGGTTTCCTCGAGCTGCGGCGCCCGTGGGGGTTTTCTCTCGAGGCACGACAAGGATCTCAGGGAGCCTCTCGTGCGGCGCCAGGGAAGCCAGGTCTGCATGCGCGAGGCGAGGGGGAGCGCATCATTGCTCTCTAGTCCAGAGAGGGGACAAGGGCCTCAAGACACTTTGAAGAAGGACTATCGAGGTCTTTCTCGAGTGGCGGCTGGAAACCCTCATTTCCCTCGACTTCTGCCGGGGACCTGAGGGAAATTCCCAGGGTGCCTCTGAGAGGTGAGGGATGCTGTGGAGTTAGCGGGGCCTCTCGGGACTCCGCTGGGGTTGGCGCAATGGAAGAGGGCCTCATCTCGAGGGGTGGCAGGAACCTCAGGCTTCCTCTCTGTTTCTGACTCCGACCCTCCGACCTCAGCGTCCCTGCAGAGTTGGGAGCGGAGAGTTAGGCCTCGTCTTGTCTGAGGAAGGGAACTCCGCTTGCCTCTCGAGTTGCTCAGGGGGTCTCAGGCCCCTCTTCGAGCTGTGTGTGGAACCCACGGGTGTTTCTGGACGATGCACGGGAGTGTCAGTGCCCCTTCGTGTTGTGCCTTCACCCACAGGGTTGCCTTCGAAGAGGTGTCCGTGCAACGCGTTCTTCTCAAGAGTGGCCCGGGAAATCGAGGTCGATCGGCATGTGGCACCACCCCCGTGGCTCATCTCGAATTTCCTCGTGTGGACGGCCTCATCCTGAGATGCGCCGGGAAGGCCAGGAATCCCTTCCAGACCACGCAGGGGAATCGACACTCCTGTCGCCATCAGGAGGGGAGAAGGGGCTCAGATGAAGTGGTGTCGGGACCCTCGGTGTTTCCCTCGAGGGAACCCGGTGTGTCGGGGAAATTCTGGGGGTCGCATGAAAGGTGTCAGGTACTGTTTCGCACTTCAGGACGGAAACTGGGACTTCCCTTGTGACGCCATAGCGGGCAAGAGGCTCATGTTGTAAAGACGTTGGAACCACGTGGTTTTCCTCGAGTTGCGGTGGGATTCTCGAGTTACGACGGGGATCTCAGGCTTCCTCTAGGGTTGGCCCTGGGAAGCCCAATCTTCCCCTCGAGTGAGAGGGAAAGCTGGGGGTTGCGCTCGAGTCACTGCAGGGCCCAAGAGACCTCACCTAGGCGTGTGTCCGGGACCTAATATTTCTCTCCAGGGAAGGCAGGGATCTCGGGGTTGCATTCCAGGCTCCCCCGGGGAGTCAGGCCTCGTCTCGAAGGGAAGCCAAGGACTCCGCTCTCCTCTCGAGTCGTGATGCGTGTCTCTTGGAGCCCCCTGAGCGGCCTCAAGGGAGTCCAGCCTCCTCTTCCGTTTGGAGAGAGGACCCGGAATTGCTCTGCAGGCCATGCAGGAAAAGAAGGCCCTCAGCTCGCGAGGACGGGGGCATCTCAGGGGTTTCCTCGAGCTGCGGCGCCCGTGGGGGTTTTCTCCCGAGGCACTACGAGGATCTCAGGGAGCCTCTCGTGCGGCGCCAGGGAAGTCAGGTCTCCATGCGCGTGGCGAGGGGGAGCGCGTCCTGGCTCTCGAGTCACGGGAGGGGACTAGGGCCTCGAGACGCGTTGAAGAAGGACTCTCGAGGTCTTTGTCGGGGGGCGGCGGGAAACCCTCGTTTCCCTCGGCTTCTGCCGGGGACCTTAGGGAACTTCCCAGGGTGCCTCTGAGAGGCGAGGGATCCTGTGGAGGTGGCGGGGCCCCTCGGGACTCCGCTGGGTCTGGCGCAACGGAAGAGGGCCTCACCTCGAGGGGAGGCAGGTACCTCAGGCTTCCTCTCCGTTTCGGACTCCGACCGCAGGGTCCCTGCAGAGTTGGGACAGGAGAGTCAGGCCTCGTCTTGTCTGAGGAAGGGAACCCCGCTTGCCTCTCGAGTTGCTCAGGGGGTCTCAGGCCGCTCGTCGAGCTGTGTGTGGAACCCGCGGGTCTTTGCGGACGATGCACGGGGGTGGCAGTGCCCCTTCGTGTTGTGCCTTCACCCACAGGGTTGCCTTCGAAGAGGGGTCCGGGCCTCGGGTCCTTCTCAAGAGCGGACCGGGGAATCGGGGGCGTTCGGCATGTGGCCCCACCCACGTGGCTCGTCTCGAATTTCCTCGTGAGACCGGCCTCATCCTGAGGTGCGCCGGGAAACCGGGAACCCCTTCCAGACCACGCAGGGGAATCGCCTCTCCTGTCGCGATCAGGAGGGGAGATGGGGCTCAGAGGAAGCGGTGCCGGGACCCTCGGTGTTCCCCTCGAGGGAACCCGGCGTGTCGGGGGACTTTTGGGGGTCGCAGGAAGGCTGTCAGGGACCGTTTCGCCCTTCAGGGCGGAACAGGGGACTTCCCTTGAGACGCCGTCGCGGGCAAGGGCCTCATCTTGCCAAGAGGTGGGAACCACGTGGTTTTACTCGAGTTGCGGCAGCATTCTCGAGTTACGACGGGGATCTCAGCCTTCCCCTTGGGTTGGCCCTGGGAAGCCCAATCTTCCCCTCGTGTTGCGAGGGAAAGCTGGGGGTTGCGCTCGAGTCACTGCAGGGCCGAAGAGACCTCACCTAGGCGTGTGTCCGGGACCTAATATTCCTCTCCAGGGAAGGCAGGGATCTCGGGGTTGCATTCCAGGCTCCCCTGGGGTGTCAGGCCTCGTCTCGAGGGGAAGACAAGGACTCCGCTCTTCTCTCGAGTCTCGACGCGGGTCTCTTGGAGCCCCCTGAGCGGCCTCAAGGGAGTCCAGCCTCCTCTTCAGTTTGGAGAGAGGACTCGTGATTGGTCTCCAGGCCAAGCAGGAAAATAAGGCCCTCATCTCACGATGACCGGGGTGTGTCATGTGTTTCCTCGAGCTGCCGCCCCAGTGTGGGTTTCCTCACCTGGTACGATGAGGAACTCATGGAGCCTCTCGTGCAGTGCCAGGTTAGTCAGGTCTCCATGCGCGTGGCGAGGGGGAGCGTGTCATTGCTCTCGAGTCATGGTAGGGGAATCGCGACTCAACACATTTTGAAGCACTCTCGAGGTCTTTCTCGAGTCACGGCAGAAAACCCAGGGTTCCCTCGACTTGTGCCTGTGACCTCAGGGAGCTTCTTTTTGTGCCTCTGAGAACTCAGGGATACTGTGGAGTTGGTAGGGGCCTCTCGGGACTCCACTGGTTGTGGTGCAATGGAAGAGGGCTTCATCTCGAGTGGACGCAGGAACCTCAAGCTTCCTCTCCGTTTCTGACTCGGATCCCATGGTCCCTGAAGAGTAGGTACAAGAGAGTCACACCTAGTCTTCTGTTGAGGAATGGACCTTCGTTTGCCTTTCGAGTTGTTTACAGGGTGACAGGCCACTTGTCGAAATGTCTGTGGGACCTGCGGGTTTTTCTGGACGATGCACGCGGGTGTCAGTGCCCGTTCGTGTTGTGCCTTCATCCACAGGTTTTCCTTCAAAGAGGTGTGCTGGCATCGGGTTCTTTTCAAGAGTGGACTGTGAAATTGGGGTCTTTTGACATGTGGCACCACCCACGAGGCTACGTCTCGAACTTCCTCATGAGACCGGCCTCATCCTGAGGTGCGCCCGGAAGGTCGGGAACCCCTTGCAGACAGAGAAGGAGAGTCGACCCTCCTGTCGCAATCAGGAGAGGAGAAGGGGCTCAGATGAAGTGGTGCCGGGAACCTCGGTGTTCCCCTTGAGTGAGTCTGGTATGTCGCGGAACTTTTGGGGTCGCATCAAGGGTGCCAAGTACCGTTTCGCACTTCAGGATGGAACGTGGGACTTCTCTTGAGATGCTGTAGCGGACAAAGGGCCTCATCTTGCGATGACGAGGGAAGCACGTGGTTTTTCTCGAGTTGCGGTGGGATTCTCGAGTTACGACGGGGAATTCAGGCTTCCTCTTGTGTTGGCCCAGGAAGTCTAATCTTCCATTCGAGTTGCCAGCGAGAGCTGGGGATTGGGCTCCATTCACTGAAGGGCAAACTAGACCTCATCTAGGCTTGTATCCAGGACTTAATGTTCCTCTCCGTAGGCGCCAGGGATTTGGGGTTGCATTCCATACTCACCCGGGGAGTCAGGCCTCATCTCGAGGGGAAGCAAAGGACTCCACTCTCTTCTCGAGTCGCGACAGGTATCTCTTGGAGCCCACTGAGTGGTCTTTGCTCTGTAGGAGAGCTCTAGTGTTCATAAGCCTGTACATAAGTGAACACAGACATTCTGTGTGCATGTTGCTGCATACCCAAAATAGGGCCACAAGGATCCTCATGCTCTCCATGCGGAGCGGAAGCTGTGCAGCCACGCAGCAGCTGAAGAATCCAACCAATTGCTCTTTTCTTACCTCTGACAGAGCTCACATTGCCGTAGCCCTTGGCAGTTTGAAAACACTGGACCCTAACCCCTCTCAAAGTAGGCCTGGGTTCTAGTTCGAATAGAAAGTCAATAGCGGAGCTGAGGACAGGAACGCCGCAGTCATTTATCACACGCTCCTGCAGCCTGCTACTACAGGGACACTAACGCTAAAAGCTAGGAATGTGTTTGCAAGGTGCGCAAAGGACAAGGGAGAACCTCGACCCTGACTCCAGTATTTCAGTCCCCTGAGCAGATCTGAGGTTCTCCCGCTGTAGAAGCTAACCCATTCCTTTCAAATACAGGCTTCCTAACACAGGGCCAGTTGGCTGCTTGCTCTTCCACGAAGCAGGCTTCCTTAACTTGCAAACTGCGAATTCCGCTTAACAGCCTGGAGGAAAATCGCTTCTTGGAAGATTTTTTTCAGAGGCTGTATCCCCGGAGCTGGGGCCACGCTAGGGGACCCATACTGACAAGGGAAGTCAAAACCACATCCAATGCTGGAGGACAGCTTTGGTGAGCCTAAGTCTTTCAGGAATATTTCTGGCTCCAACAGAGTCAAATTCTGTGTGTGAAGCTGCACAGCCAAAATAGGGGAAGAGAGAGCCTGATTCTCTCTGTGTAGCTTTGAAGCTGTCATTCAAACAACAGCTTGAGAATCCATACAATGCTCTCCCTTACTGCTAAGAGAATTCTCATTGCTGTCGTCCTTGACAGTTTGTAGAAATCCGCACCCTAACCCTTCTCCAAGTAGGCCTGGGTCCTAGCTCGGAACAACAGGCAACGGCGGAGCTGAGGCCAGTAAGGCACAAGTGAGGTCTCACACACTCTTGCAGCCTGATCGTCCAGGAGCAGTAAGGCCTCTTTTTCCCTGTAGGAGGCTCGCTTGCCTTGCCTCCTGTGAACTGCATTTCCCAGCCTGGGCGCAAAGCTGTTTCTGGAGATTTTTTCTCAGGGGCTGTTTCCCTGGAGCTGGGTCGGACCTCGGGGGCCCAACTCACAGGGGAAGACAAAACCACATGGACAGGTCTATGCTCTGTAGGAGAGCTCTAGTGAACCTCATCTCTCAGGAACATTCTTGGCTTCTACAGAGACACCTCTGTGCATGAAGCTACACACCCAACATAGTGGCAAAGGGAGTCTGATTCTCTCCGTGGGTGCTGATGCTTTGTGGCAAAGCACCTGCTAAGAATCCATCCGCATAGGCTTCCCTCACCTTGACAGAGGTCTCATTGCTGTAGTCCTTGGCAGTTTGGAAAGAAGCAGACCCTTACCCTTCACCAAGTAGGCCCTTGTCCTTGTTTGAATGGAAAGGCAGTAGCTGAGCTGAGGCCAGTAAGGCGCCAGTCAAGTCTGACATATTCCCGATGCCTGCTCCTTCATGGAAAATAACGTTAGAATCTGGGAATGTCTTTGCAAGGCTGGCAAAGGGCAGTCAGGAACCTCGACCCTGCCTCTGGAATTTCTATCTTCTCAGCACATCTGGCGGTCTCGGTCAGGAGAAACTAACCCATTCCTTGCAAATATAGGCTTCCAAACACAGGCCGGTTGGCTGTCTCTTCTTGCCGAAGGAAGCTTGCTTATCCCACCTCCTGTGAACTCCATTTCCCAGCCTGGGTGATAAGAGGTTTTTGGAGATCTTTTCTCAGAGGCTGTTTCCAAGGAGCAGGGGCTGATCCCAGAGACCCACACGCACAGGGGAAGGGAAAACCACATGGATAAGTCTTTGCTCTCTAGGAGTGCTCTAGTGAACCTCAGTCTATGGGGAATGTTCTTGGCTCCAACGGGGACATCTCTGTGTGGGAAGCTGCATTGCCAACATAGAGACACAGAGACCTGATTCTCTCTGTGCAGCTTTGACGCTGTCATTCAAACAACAAATTGAGAATCCACACAATGCTCTCCCTTACCACTGAGAGAGTTATCATTGCTGTAGCCCTTCGCAGTTTCTGGAAATCGGCACACAAACACTTCTCCAAGTAGGCCTGGGTTCAAGTTCAGATGAACATGCAATAGCGGAGCTGAGGCCAGTAAGGCACCAGTCAGGTGTCACACACTCTGGCAGCCTGCTCCTCCAGGGACAGTAAGGCCTCTATTTCCCTTCAGGAGGCTCGCTTGCCTTACTTCCTGTGAACAGCGTTTCCCAGCCTGGGCGGAAAGCAGTTCCTGGAGATCTTTTCTCAGGGGCTGTTTCCCCGGAGTTGGGGCGGACCTCGGGGACCCAACTCACAGGGGAAGGCAAAACCAAATGGACAGGTCTATGCTCTGTAGGAGATCTCTAGTGAATTGCCGGGGTCCAGCCCCAGCTGATCCAGGGTATTCGAAGCAGAGACGGCGTAGGCGAGGGTCAGGGAACAACTGCTTAATTAAACGTTAATTAAGGATATAAAGAGTAATACAATGAGGATAGCTCAGTAGGAAAATTCAGTGGGGAAAAGAGGCTGAGTAGCTTGGTTTACGCGGGGGACCAATAAAACTTCAAGACAAGAAGCTTGCACCACTTACGTAGGCCGCAGGCGTCCTTCCGTTCTCCCGAAGGAGAGGAGACACTGAGGCCTCCCCGGTCGGATCTTAGAAGCCCAGGCAAAATTAGTAAGCTTGGTGGGTTCCGCGCTCCAGATGGAGACTCAACCAGAGTGAGAGAGAGAGAGAGACATGGGGAGACCAGTATTTCGAGAAACTGATCCCAATTCTTTATTTTCCATGGTCTACTTTTATACACTGAGATGTTATGCAAAAGTCACGTGGGGTCAGCAGTCCTGACTTTTATCAAAGTCAGGTGCTTCATACAAAAGTATACAGAGGTCTTAGGGGTGTTACATCATCTTCTGGCCGGGGGGCCTGCTGACAATTTACGACCCTCTCCTTGTGACAGCGGTCAGTCAACCAGGACACTTATTTCTCCAGGGGTGATTATTCTTAAAACAGACGCCACCCAAATAAAGTTACATTCCTATAGGGTGAGGGTGTAGTGGGTTTTAGTTAAGGAAAGAATTTACTTAGCCTAAGGTCTAACGTGATTTATATCAAAGGTTAATACTTATTTCTTCTATATATTCATTAATGTGTATAAGAGCAGGGGATGTGGAGACTTAGCAGTAAACATCAGCTCAACAAATGAAAAACCCTTCACCAATATGATTTCTAATCAGCCCATTATACTTATACTAATAATTTTCTAACTTTTCTAAGGAACCTGTTTTTAGAAGGTTTAAAGCATCTCGTGCCTCTCATGGTTGGGAGGCTGTGAGCAATCACATGTGGCCGGACAAGCCTGTCAGGCAGGCTAGAGAACCTTCAGAGGAGTTTGTAGGTTAAAACACTCTTGTCACACCCAGGGGTTTTTATCAACTGGAGCTCTAGGTTAACTCCTTCTCCGAAAGAGGTGGTGGGGGACAGCCCCCCGTAAAGTCAGAGGTGTAGGTGAGAGCACAAAGTAGTAAGGTAGGCAGGCTCTGGTGATGGGGGTAGATGCTCGAGGATTTCCAGGGGGACTCCTGAGGCTCGATCCCACCTTTGCGTATGTCGAGCCTCCTTCCTCATGACCTTTGCCATGGGCGGAGTGCCTCACTCTGGCCCCCAACAGTGAACCTCCTCTCTCAGGAACATTCTTGGCTCCTATTGAGACACCTCTGTGCGTGTAGCTACACACACAACGTAGGGGCAAAGGGAGGCAGATTCTTTCCGTGGGGTGCTGATGCTTTGTGGCAAAGCACCTGCTTGAGAATCCATCAGCTTACGCTTCCCTCGCCTTGACAGAGGTCTCATTGCTGTAGCCCTTGGCAGTTTGGAAAGAAGAGGACCCTTACCTTTCATAAAGTGGGCCCTTGTCCTAGTTTGAAAGGAAAGGCAAGAGCTGAGCTGAGGCCAATAAGGCGCCAGTCAAGTCTGACATATTCCCGAAGCCTGCTCCTTCATGGAAAATAACGCTGGAATCTAGGAATGTCTCTGCAAGGCTGGCAAAGGGCAGTCAGGAGCCTGCACCCTGCCTCTGGAATTACCAACTTCTGAACAGATCTGGAGGTCTCCCTTAGGGGAAGCTAACCCATTCTTCCAAATTGAGGCTTCCAAACGCAGGCCGCTTGGCTGCCTCTTGCTCTCTGAAGGAGGCCTGCTTTTCCCGCCTCCTATGAACCCCACATCCCAGCCTCTGGGAAAAGCGGATCTTGAAGATCTTTTCTCAGGGGTGGTTTCCACGGAGCTGGGGCCGAGCCTGGAGCCCCAAACGCACAGGGGAAGAAAAACCACATGGACAAGTCTTTGCTCTCTAGGAGAGCTCTAGTGAACCTCACTCTGTCAGGAACGTTCTTGTTTCCTATGGAGACACCCCTGTCTGTGAAGCTGTGTACCGAACATGGAGACACAGAGTCTGATTCTCTCTGTGCAGCTTTGAAGCTGTCGTTCAAACAACAGCTTGAAAATCCATACAATGCTCTTCCTTACCCGTGACACAGTTCTCATTGCTATACCCCTTGGCAGTATTTAGAAATCCATACCCAAACCCTTCTCCTAGTAGGCCTGGGTCCTAGTTTGGAGAAACACGCAATGGCGGAGCTGAGGCCAGTAAGGCACCAGTCAGGTCTCACACACTCTGGCAGCCTGATCGTCCAGGGAGACTAAGGCCTGTTGTGCCTTGCAGGAGGCTCGCTTGTGTTACCTCCTGTGAACTGCGTTTGCCAGCCTGGGGGAATAGCGGTCCCTGGAGATCTTTTCTCAGGGGCTCCTTCCCCTGAGATGGGGCGGAACTCGGGGACCCAACTCACAGGGCAAGGCAAAACCATATGGACAGGTCTATGCTCTGTAGCAGACTTCAAGTGAACCTCATCTCTCAGGAACTATCCTTGGCTCCTATAGAGACACTTCTGTGTGTGAAGCTGCGTACCTAACATAGGGGCACAGATAGCCTGATTCTCTCAGTTCATTTTGACGCTGTCGTTCAGAAAACAGCTTGAGAATCCATAAAATGCTCTCCCTTACCGCTGAGAGAATTCTCACTGCTGTAGCCCTTGGCACTTTGTAGAAATCCGCAGCCAAACGCTTCTCCAAATAAGCCTGGGTCCTAGTTCGGAGGAACAGGCAATGGTGGAACTGAGGCCAGTAAGGCAACAGTCAGGTTTCACACACTCTGGCAGCCTGCTCCTCCAGGGACAGTAAGGCCTCTTTTTCTCTGCAGGAGATTCGCTTGCCTTACTTCCTGTGAACAGCGTTTCCCAGCCTCAGCGAAGCGGTTCCTGGAGACCTTTTCTCAGGGACATTTTCCCCGGGGGTGTGGCGGACCTCGGGGACCCAACTCACAGGGGAAGGCAAAACCACATGGACAGGTCTATGCTCTGTAGGAGAGGTTTAGTGAACCTAATCTCTCAGGAACATTCTTGGCTCCTATAGAGACAACTCTGTGTGTGAAGCTACAATCCCAACATTGGGGAACAGGGATCTTGGTTCTCTCCATGGGGTGCTGATGCTTTGTAGCAAAGCACCTCCTTGAGAATCCATCCTCTTAGGCTTCCCCCGCCTTGACAGAGGTCTCATTGCTGTAGCCCTTGGCAGTTTCAAAGAAGAAGACCCTTACCCTTCATAAAGTAGGCCCTTGTCCTAGTTTGAATGGAAAGGCAATAGCTGAGCTGAGGCCAATAAGGAGCCAGTCCCCTCTGACACATTCCCGAAGCCTGCTCCTTCATGGAATATAACTCTAGAATCTTGGAATGTCTTTGCAAGTCTGGCAAAGGGCAGTCAGGAACCAGCACCCTGCCTCTGGAATTACCGACTTCTGAGCAGATCTGGAGGTCTCCTTTAGGAGAAGCTAACCCATTCCTTCCAAATAGAGGCTTCAAAACACAGGCAGGTTGGCTGCCTTTCGTGCCCGAAGGAGGCTTGCTTTTCTCTCCTCCTATGAACGCCAGTTCCCAGCCTCTGGGAAAAGCGTATCTTGAAGATATTTTCTCAGGGGTTGTTTCCACGGAGCTGGGGCCGAGCCCGGGGCCCAAAGGCACAGGGGAAGGCAAGACCACATGGACAGGTCTATGCTCTGTAGCAGACCTCTAGTGAACCTCATCTCTCAGGAGCATTCTTGGCTCCTACAGAGACACCTCTGTGTGTGAAGCTGCGTACCTAACATAGGGGCACAGAGAGCCTGATTCTCTCTGTTCATTTTTCGCTGTCATTCAGAAAACAGCTTGAGAATCCATAAAATGCTCTCCCTTACCACCGAGAGAATTCTCACTGCTGTAGCCCTTGGCACTTTGTAGAAATCTGCACCCAAACGCTTTTCCAAGTAGGCCTGGGTGCTAGCTCGGATGAACAGGCAATGGTGGAGCTGAGGCCAGTAAGGCAACAGTCAGGTTTCACACATTCTGGCAGCCTGCTCCTCCAGGGACTGTAAGGCCTCTTTTACTCTGCAGGAGATTCGCTTGCCTTACTTCATGTGAACAGCATTTCCCAGCCTCGGCGAAGCGGTTCCTGGAGATCTTTTCTCAGGGACAGTTTCCCCGGAGGTGTGGCGGACCTCGAGGACCCAACTCACAGGGGAAGGCAAAACCACATGGACAGGTCTATGCTCTGTAGGAGAGGTTTAGTGAACCTAATCTCTCAGGAACATTCTTGGCTCCTATAGAGACAACTCTGTGTGTGAAGCTACACTCCCAACATTGGGGAACAGGGAGCTTGATTCTCTCCGTGGGGTGCTGATGCTTTGTGGCAAAGCACCTGCTTGAGAATCCATCCTCTTAGGCTTCCCTCACCTTGACAGAGGTCTCATTGCTGTAGCCCTTGGCAGTTTGCAAAGAAGAAGACGCTTACCCTTCATAAAGTAGGGCCTTGTCCTAGTTTGAATGGAAAGGCAATAGCTGAGCTGAGGTCAATAAGGAGCCAGTCCCGTCTGACACATTCCCGAAGCCTGCTCCTTCATGGAAAATAACTCTAGAATCTAGGAATATCTTTGCAAGGCTAGCAAAGGGCAGTCAGGAACCAGTACCCTGCCTCTGGAATTACCAACTTCTGAGCAGATCTGGAGGTCTCCTTTAGGAGAAGCTAACCCATTCCTTCCAAATAGAGGCTCCAAAACACAGGCAGGTGGGCTGCCTTTTCGTTCCATATGGAGGCGTGCTTTTCTCTCCTCCTACGAACCCCGGTTCCCAGACACTGGGAAAAGTGGATCTTGAAGATATTTTCTCAGGGGTTGTTTCCACGGAGCTGGGGCCGAGCCTGGAGACCCAAAGGCACAGGGGAAGGCAAGACCACATGGACAAGCCTTTGCTCTTTAGTATAGCTCTAATGAACCTCACTCTGTCAGGATCTTTCTTGATTCCTACGGAGACACACCTGTGTGTGAAGCTGTGGGCACAGAGAGCCTGATTACCCCTGTGCAGCGCTGAGTCTGGGCGGCTAAACAACAGCTTGGGAATGCAGCCTGGGGCGCTTCCCTTCCCTCGGACAGAGCTCTCCTTGCGGTAGGCCTTGGTAGTTTGCATACAATGGGGCCCTAAGCCCTCTGCAAGTTGGCCTGGCTCCTAGGTCCAAAGGGCAGGCCAGAGCGGAGCTGAGGCTGTCAGGCTCCAGACACATCTCCCATACTCCTACATCCTGCTCCTACCCGGGCGTGAACGCTAGAAGCTGGGAAGGTACCTGGACCGTGCAGGGGCGGGGCGTACGCGGGCGGCGTGGGGCGGGGGTCGGCTTCTGGCGGGGGTGGGGGCGGGCTTCCCAGTTGTGCTCTCGGAGGTGGACACTGAGGCTGAAAACGCGCCTGGAGCGCACCCGGGACTGGGTAAACCCGGGCTGCGCGGGTCGAGATTCCGATGGCTTTGGGTGGGGGTCGGTCCCAGTTGTGCTCCCGGGGGTCGCCACTGCGGCTGGGAACGCGCCGGGAGCGCGGCAGGGGCGGGGCAAACCCTGGGGGCGCGGGGCGGGGGTCGGCTCATGAGGGGGATGGGGAGGGGTTCCCAGTTGCGCTCTCGGGGGTTGCAACTGCGGCTGGGAACGCCCATTTCGTCCGCTCCTGGGTCCCCAAGGATCGCCATCCCGTGGGTGCAGTGGAGGGCTGCGGACCACAGGTAAGGGAACTGGGACTGCGTGGAGCAGGGAACCAAGTATTCCGCCCTCTGTTGGCACATTCTCGGAGCTCCCCAACCTGGCGGTCGCAGAAAGGCCTTGCCTTTGGGGTCAAGGCCTTTACCGCTCCACCCCTCTGCTGAAAAATCTCAGAGTCTGCGCCGTTCTTCCAAGCAGCCTAGTGTCCGCTGGAAGTCCAAGGGACAGAACACTGAACTCTGGCCGGTTTGCCCAGCCCTGCTTCTGGCACTTTGTAAGCCAGCGGGCCCTTGAGCACCTGCTGGGATGGGAAAGGGAAGGGTCCACGGATTGCACCCTAGAACCTTAGTAGGGTGCATGGATTTCAAACCCTGGTGGCCGCCCAGGCAGCAAAGAAGGGGTAGGGCACCTTGCTGCCCTTTCATGGCAGAATCTGTGGTTGTCCAGCTGCGTGGGCCTTTTCATGAGGACCCTGTGCAATAAAAGTTTGGTGTTTTGGAACTGAATAATTAGAACGTGTAAAAGCTTTAAATTATGTGGTGGTGTAATTAAAAAACAAAACAAAACAAAACCAAGCTCCAAGTGTTTTGCAAATGGAGGTTTAAATATTGAAGGACTGTATTCCTTGCACTGTGGCATTCTATCAAGAAGTGTGCAGGATTTTTTTTTTTTTTTTAAGAAAAGTGTTCGAAGTGAGGGAAACAGGAAACCCAGAGGTGCCCCTGTATTTTGGGGAAGGCCTTAGGAGGTCACTTGGAAATGCTGCTGGCTGTGCGGGAGGGTGGCAGATGGGCTGTGCAGGTTTGTCCTTTGCATTCATGTTCTTGTGTGTGGAAACCCAGCTCGGAGCCATCTCCTGATGTGTAAGAATTTCGCAGACAAACCTTGAGGTAAGCAATGCATTTTTTCCTAAGAAAATGTTTGTCTTAAGCGATGTAAATATCCTATGTATTTCCGCTAGACTCTGGCTTCAGGTCGGTTCCCCCAAAAGGCTCAGAAGCGATTTGAACAAAACAGCATGTTTTCCTCCTAGCTTGTTCTCCTTATCTATGTTAAGGAAATGATATATTTGCCTGCAATACTGCCTTTCTTCAAGATTCATGTCAATCAAGTTTTGGCCCGGGATGACTCACCTGCTGCCAATATTATCTCAATGCATGTCGTGGGGGAGGGGCCTGGTGCCATTCCCTGAAACAGTTCCTTTCTTTCCTTAGCTGACTGCTAGTGCCTGTAGAATATCTGGCTAAAGACCAGCAGGGGGTACTCTTACTACCCCCCCCACCCCGCCTCGAGTCTAAGTCAGCAGCTTTCTCTATCTCTTTAATAATTTAATAACACTTGATGACACAAAAGCTCTGAGCGATCAAATCATATCAAATCTTCATTTCAGATTGAAGATGCATTCCATGGTATTGCCATCTTAAGTCTTTGCATCGTTATGGAATATCTGTCCATGTATTCAGGATAGTTTTCAGCCAGGGTGTATAATTTCCAGTGTGCCAGTCTTGTCATTCTCGTTACATCCATGGCAAACTGTTTTATTCATGTTGATATTATTGAAAGGGATTTTTTTAAAATTCCTTTTCAGATTATTATCTGCTAATGTATACAGATAAAACTGTGTAATCATTCATTTTTATCAGTTTGGACAGCTTGATAGTTGTCTTTAATTTCTTTAGTTTCTGACACTTTAAGATTATCCTGGGACACATATGTAATGCCTCACCCCTAAATTCAGACATGTGTTCAAAGAACTTCTGTCCTTTTATTTATTTATTTATTTATTCTTTAACATTGAAATCGTTTTGACTATGCTGGGTGTTTGTTGCTAGATGGAAGTAGCTAGGACCTCTGGACTGCAGTCTCTCCTCTCTTGCTGACCTCTTGTTGACCTCTGCAGATTCCTGGTAGGTGGGAGCTTGTTAGTTCCTTGTTCCTTATCAGAACCTCCTGTGGTAAGTGTTTTTCTCTTCTCTGTTGCCTGGTAAGGGTGGGTGGTCATGGGCATCCCAAAGTTGGCTAGAAGTCAATTATTTAGGCAGGCTTGTGCATAGATATGGGAGAAGGCAATGGCACCCCACTCCTGGAAAATCCCAAGGACGGAGGAGCCTGGTAGGCTGCAGTCCATGGGGTGGCTAAGAGTCGGACACCACTGAGCGACTTCATTTTCACTTTTCACTTTCATGCATAGGAGGAGGAAATGGCAACCCACTCCAGTGTTCTTGCCTAGAGAACCCCAGGGACTGCGGGGCCTGGTGGGCTGCCATCTATGGCGTGGCACAGGGTCGGCCTCAACTGAACCACTTAGCAGCTGCAGCAGCAGCAGCAGCAGTGCATAGATATCAAAGGGGATGAGAACAGTCAGGTAGGATCACATATGTCACCGTGAAACAATACTTCTCCTCTTAGCCAAAGCTAACAAAAGATTTCTGTTCTAGGTCAACCTAGAAGAGATCACTTAAGAGGTAAAGAAACTTAAACTCCATTAGCAAAGGCAGTTCAACATCTCAAGAAAACTTGTGCTAGGCACAAAACTCTTTTCTGGGGGCCTACTTTCCCTACAACCTCCTTATCCCATTCTGTACCCATTCCTTTGCTTCTCCCGTCCTGAAAATGCCACCTGTAAGACAGAACTACTTCGTTTTCCTTCTTAAAGTGTGATTGCATTCCATACATTCTTGTAATAACAAGTCATACATTTCCCTTCAGCAACCAAGAACTCACTCTTATATTGGCATTTGATAGATTGGTGAGCATACCTATCAGTGATAATAGCGCCCACCCCGCTTCCTGCAAGAACAGAACAAAACAAAACAAAACAAAACAAAAAAATTGCTTTCTTACATTTAATATGTTCGGATGGTGCCAGTCACTATTCATGCAGAGTCAAAAATGTCTTTTGTTTCTGTGTAAAAGGGAGGTCCTTTCAAGTCGTGAATGTTTAAGAAGTTTCATTTATTTGGAAGTGACCTAGCTATTCAATACACTGCCGTCACTTAGTTTAGCACCAGGATAGAAACTCAGGTAACCAAAACACCTGGAGGAACGATTGTAAGTTCAGTTCAGTTCAGTTGCTCAGTCGAGTCTGACTCTTTGTGACCCCGTGGCCTGCAGGACGCCAGGCTTCCGTGTCCATCACCAACTCCAGGGGCTTGCTCAAACTCATGTCCATCGAGTCAGTGATGCCATCCAACCATCTTATCCTCTGTCATCCCCTTCTCCTCTGCCTTCAATCAAGACTCTGAGAGGCAGATATTTTAGAGTATAATTATTGTTAAGAGTTTATCTAAAAGCTCATATCACATTTACATTTTTTACATTGGTTGTTGCTGTTTCCAGGTACTTTCTTGCTGACAAGCTTGTGACACATATAACAATAGAGCAATTTTTACCTCAAAAGAAACCTAGGCACTATGAACATGTTGTGCTTAATGTTGTTGACTCTTAGACATGTCTATAGTGGAGGAGCAAAACCAAAAATACTAGATATTTAATATTGACTAGTTCCCAGTTCACGGGACTCTGACATTCATTTAGGTCAATGTTTTCTTGTATTTCCAGCAGTTTGATTTGGAAGGGCTGCCTTGTCTTGAGACCATTGACATCAGAACACAAAACTTGAGCAATATTATCAAAAAACACAAGGCTCACAC
Organism: Bubalus kerabau; assembly: GCF_029407905.1. Classification (NCBI taxonomy): domain Eukaryota; kingdom Metazoa; phylum Chordata; class Mammalia; order Artiodactyla; family Bovidae; genus Bubalus; species Bubalus kerabau. The sequence continues at coordinate 705,350 of NC_073635.1, read as the reverse complement.
TGACACATACCTTAATCCAGACAGCCAGACAAGACATCTTCCAGTTTTCCGCCTGAGATTTAAAATATTTCTTTGAGCCGTTTTCCTGGGAAGTGGGGGGGGGGGAGTGGGGGTGGCAGCGAGGCAGGCTTGGGTAACAAGCTAATTGTTGGTCATTGCATATGCAAAGAACCAGCTTTCCGGGTTCCAAGGAAAAAAGTTTCCTTGGTACCCAATTTTGTTTGGATCTATAGACTCTCATGGCCCTCCTAGGTCAGGACATCTTTCCTTTCTGTAGTCCTCGTTTTATCCCTAAATCATAGACAGCTTGGATTGTCTCTGCGGGGTGGATGTATTGTCCTCGTGTTTGACCTGGCGGCAGTAGCGAGGTCCGAGAGCCTCTCCTGGAACCGGGCGTGGGGACGGGGCTCACCAGGAGCCCCTGGTGGAAGTGGGCAATGCCCCGGGAGCGCGCCAGGGGCGGGGCGATCCCTGGCGGCGCGGGTCGGGGTTCTGGTCGGGAGGGGGAGGGGGGCGGTAACAGTTGTGCTCTCGGGGGTCCCCACTGCAGCTGGAAAAGCGCTGGGAGTGCGGCAGGGGCGGGGTGAACCCGGGTGGCGCGGGGCGGGGTTCGGCTCCTGGCGGGGGTGGGGGAGGGCTTCCCAGTTGTGCTCTCGGTGGTGGCCACTGTGGCTGGAAACGCGCCGGGAGCGCACCCGGGGCGGGGTAAATCTGGGCTGCGCGGGTCGAGATTTAGATGGCTGTGGGTGGGGGTTCGGTCCCAGTTGTGCTCTCGGGGGTCGCCACTGCGGCTAGGAATGCCCATTTCCTACGCTCCTGTGTCCCCAAGGATCCACATCTAGTGGGTGCAGCGGAGGGCTGCGGGCCACAGGTCAGGGAACTGGGACTGCTTGGAGCAGGGAACCAAGTATTCCGCCCTGTGTTGGCACATTCTTGGAGCTGCCCAACCTGGCGGTTGCAGAAAGGCCTCGCCCTTGGTGTCAAGGCCTTTACCGCTCCATCCCTTTGCTGAAAAATCTCAGTCTGCACGGTTTTCCCAAGCAGCCTAGTGTCCCCTGGAAGTCCAAGGGACAGAACCCTGAACTCTGGCCGGCTGGCCCAGCCCTGCTTCTGGCACTTTGTAAGCCAGCGGGCCCTTGAGCACCTGCTGGGATGGGAAAGGGAAGGGTCCACGGATTGCACCCTAGAAACTTAGTAGGGTACATGGATTTCAAACCCTGGTGGCCGCCCAGGCAGCAAAGAAGGGGGGAGGGCACCTTGCTGCCCTTTCATGGCAGAATCTGTGGCTGTCCTGATGTGTGGGCCTTTTCATGGGGACCTTGTGCAATAAAAGTTTGGTGTTTTGGTACTGAATAATTAGAAATTATAAAAAGTTTAAATTATGTGGTGGTGTAATTAAAAAACAAAACAAAACAAAACCAAGCCCCAAGTGTTTGGCACAGGGAGGTTTAAGTATTGAAGGCCTGTTTTCCTTGCACTGTGGCATTCTATCAAGAAGTGTGCAGGATTTTTTTTTTTTTTAAGAAAAGTGTTCGAAGTGAGGGAAACAGGAAACCCAGAGGTGCCCCTGTATTTTGGGGAAGGCCTTAGGAGGTCACTTGGAAATGCTGCTGGCTGTGCGGGAGGGGGGCAGATGGGCTGTGCAGTCTTGTCCTTTGCATTCATGTTCTTGTGTGTAGAAACCCAGCTCGGAGCCATCTCCTGATGTGTAAGAATTTCACAGACAAACCTTGAGCTAAGCAATGCATTTGTTCCTGAGGAAATGTTTGTCTTAATCGATGTAAAAATCCTATGTATATCTGCTGGACTCTGGCTTCAGGTTGGTTCCCCCAATAGGCTCAGAAGCGACTTGAACAAAACAGTATGTTTTCCTCGTACCTTGTTCTCCTAATCTATGTTAAGGAAATGATATATTTGCCTGGAATACTGCCTTTCTTCAAGATTCATGTCAATCAGTTTTTGGCCCAGGATGACTCACCTGCTGCCAATGTGACCTCAAGGCATGTCGTGGGGGAGGGGCCTGGTGCCATTCCCTGAGACAGTGCCTTTCTTTCCTTAGCTGACTGCTAGTGCCTGTAGAATATCTGGCTAGAGACCAGCAGGGCGTACACCCCGCCTCAAGTCTAAGTCAGCAGCTTTCTCTATCTCATTTATACTTTAATAACAATTGATGACACAAAAGCTCTGAGCGATCAAATCATATCAAATCTTCATTTCAGATTGAAGATGCATTCCATGGTATTGCCATCTTAAGTCTTTCCATTGTTATGGAATACCTGTCCATGTATTCAGGATAGTTTTCAGCCAGGGTGTATAAGTTCCAGTGTGCCAGTCTTGTCATCCTCGTTACATCCATGGCAAAGTGTTGTATTCATGTTGACATTATTGAAAGGGAATTTTTTTTAATTCCTTTTCAGATTATTATCTGGTAATATATACAGAAAAAACTGTTTAATCTTTCGTTTTTATCAGTTTGGACAGCTTGATAGTTGTCTTTAATTTCTTTCCTTTCTCATACTTTAAGATTTTCCGGGCACCGTACATGTACTGCCTCACCCCTAATCTCAGTCATGTGTTCAAAGAACTTCTGTCCTTTATTTGTTTACTTATTTTTTGCAACATTGAATTCGTTTTGACTATGCTGGGTCTCTGCTGCAAGATGGAAGTTGCTAGGACCTCTGGACTGCAGTCTTCCATCTCTTACTGACCTCTTGTTGACCTCTGCAGAATCCTGGTTGGCGGGAGCTTGTTAGTTCCTCGTTCCTTACCAGGACCTCCTGTGGTAAGTGTTTTTCTCTTCTCTGTTGCCTTGTAAGGGTGGATGGTCATTGGCATCCCAAAGCTAGCTAGAAGTCAATTATTTAGGCAGGCTTGTGCATAGATATGGGAGAAGGCAATGGCACCCCACTCCAGTACTCTTGCGTGGAAAATCCCATGGATGGAGGAGCCTGGTAGGCTGCAGTCCATGGGGTCGCTAAGAGTCGGACACCACTGAGCGACTTCACGTTCACTTTTCACTTTCATGCATGGGAGGAGGAAATGGCAACCCACTCCAGTGTTCTTGCCTAGAGAACCCCAGGGACTGCGGGGCCTCGTGGGCTGCCGTCTATGGGGTCGCACAGAGTCGGACACGACTGAAACGACTTAGCAGCAGCAGCGGCGGCAGCAGCAGCAGAAGCAGTGCATCGATATCAAAAGGGCTGCAAACAGTCAGGAAGGATCACATATGTCACCGTGAAACACTACTTCTCCACTTAGCCAAAGCTAACAAAAGATTTCTGTTCTAGGTCAACCTAGAAGAGATCACTTAAGAGGTAAAGAAACTTAAACTCCATTAGCAAAGGCAGTTCGACATCTCAAGAAAACTTGTGCTAGGCACAGAACTCTTTTCTGGGGGTCCACTTTCCCTACAACCTCCTTATCCCATTCTGTACCCATTCCTTTGCTTCTCCCATCCTGAAACTGCCACCTGTAAGACAGAACTACTTCGTTTTCCTTCCTCAAGTGCCATTGCATTCCACATACTTTCTTGATATAACAAGGCATACATTTCCCTTCAGCAACCAAGAACTGACTTTTATATTGGCATTGGCTATAGCCCGCCCCCCTCCCCCCACCCCCAAGAACAGAACAAAACAAAACAAAACAATTGCTTTCTTACATTTAACATGTCAGGATGGTGCCAGACACTATTCATGGAGAGTCAAAAATCTCTTTTGTTTCTGTGTAAAAGGGAGGTCCTTTCAAGTCGTGAATGTTTCAGAACTTTCATTTATTTGGAAATGACCTAGCTATTCAATACACTGTCGTCACAAGGATAGAAACTCGGGTAACCAAAACACCTGGAGAAACGTTTGTTAGTTCAGTTCAGTTCAGTTGCTCAGTCGTGTCTGACTCTTTGGGACCCCGTGGCCTGAAGGACGCCAGGCTTCCGTGTCCGTCACCAGCTCCAGGGGCTTGCTCAAACTCATGTCCATCGAGTCAGTGATGCCATCCAACCATCTTATCCTCTGTCATCCCCTTCTCCTCTGCCTTCAATCAAGACTATGAGAGGCAGATATTTTAGAGTATAATTATTGTTAAGAGTTTGTCTAAAAGCTCATATCACATTTACATTTTTTACTTTTGTTGTTGTCGTTTCCAGGTAGTTTCTTGCTGACAAGCTTGTGACAGATATAACAATAGAGCAATTTTTACCTCAAAAGAAACCTAGGCACTATGAACATGTTGTGCTTAATGTTGTTGACTCTTAGACATGTCTATAATGGAGGAGCAAATCCAAAAATACTAGATATTTTATATTGACTAGTTCCCAGTTCACGGGACTCTGACATTCATTTAGGTCAATGTTTTCTTGTATTTCCAGCAGTTTGATTTGGAAGGGCTGCCTTGTCTTGAGACCATTGAAATCAGAACACAGAACTTGAGCAATATTATCAAAAAACACAGGGCTCACACTGACACATACCTTAATCCAAACAGACAGACAAGACATCTTCCAGGTTTCCGCCTGAGATTTAAAATATTTCTTTGAGCCAGTCTTCTGGGGAGTGGGGGGATGGGGGTGGCAGTGAGGCAGGCTTGGGTAACAAGCTAATTGTTGGTCATTGCATATGCAAAGAACCAGCTTTCTGGGTTCCAAGGAAAAAAGTTTCCTTGGTAACCAACTTTGTCTGGTTCTATAGAATATCATGGCCTTCCTAGGTCAGGTCATCTTGACTTTCTGTAGTCCTCGTTTTATCCCTAAATCATAGACAGCTTGGATTGTCTCTGTGGGGTGTATGTATTGTCCTCATGTTTGACCTGGCGGCAGTAGCGAGGTCCGAGAGCCTCTCCTGGAACCGGGCGTGGGGACGGGGCTCACCGAGAGCCACTGGTGAAGGTGGGCAGCGCCCCTGGAGCGCGGCAGGGGCGGGGTGAACCCGGGCGGCGCAGGGCGGGTGTCGGCTCCTGGCGGGGGTAGGGGAGGGCTTCCCAGTTGTGCTCTCGGAGATGGCCACTGTAGCTGGAAACGCGCCGGGAGCGCAGCCAGGGTGGGGTAAACCTGGGCTGCACAGGTCGAGATTCCGCTCGCTGTGGGTGGGGGGTCGGTCCCTGTTGTGCTCCCGGGGGTCGCCAATATGGCTGGGAACCCGCTGGGAGCCCGGCAGGGCCGGGGCGAAACCTGGCGGCGCGGGGCGGGGTGGGGTTCCGTTCGCAGTGGGGGTCGGCTCCTGGCGGGGGTGGGGGAGGGCTTTCCAGATGTGCTGTTGGGGGTCGCCATTGCGGCTGGGAATGCCCATTTCGTGAACTCCTGGATCCCCAAGGATCGGCATCCATTGGCCACAGCGGAGGGGTGCGGAACACAGATAAGGGAACGGGGACTGCCTGGAGCAGGGAACCATGTATTCCGCCCTGTGTTGGCACAGTCTCAGAGCTCCCCAACCTGGTGGTCGCAGAAAGGCCTCGTCTTTGGGGTCAAGGCCTTTACCGCTCCACCCCTCTGCTGAAAAACCTCAGAGTCTGCGCGGTTTTCCCAAGCAGCCTAGTGTCCGCTGGAAGTCCAAGGGACAGAACCCTGAATTCTGGCCGACTGGCCCAGCCCTGCTTCTGGCACTTTGTAGGCCAGCGGGCCCTGGAGCACCTGCTAGGATGGGAAAGGGAAGGGTACGCGAATTGCACCCTGGTGGCCGCCGAGGCAGCAAAGAAGGGGGGAGGGCACCTTACTGCCCTTTAATGGCAGACAGAATCTGTGGCTGTCCTGCTGCGTGGGCCTTTTCATGGGGACCTTGTGCAATAAAAGTTTACCGGTGACCTTAGGGAACTTCCCAGTGTGCTTCTGACAGATGAGGGATGCTGTGGAGTTGGCGGGGCCTCTCAGGACTCCGCTGGGTTTGGCGCAATGGAAGAGGGCCTCATCTCCAGGGAAGGCAGGAACCTCAGGCTTCCTCTCCATTTCGGACTCCGACCGCAGGGTCCCTGCAGAGTTGGGACAGGAGAGTCAGGAATCGTCTTGTCTGAGGAAGGGAACTCCGCTTGCCTCTCGAGGTGCTCAGGGGGTCTCAGGCCCCTTGTTGAGCTGTGTGTGGAACCTGCGGGTGTTTCCGGAAATGCACGACGGTGACAGTGCCCCTTCGTGTTGTGCCTTCACCCACTGGGTTGCCTTCGAAGAGGTGTCCGGGCCTCGGGTTCTTTTCAAGAGCGGACAGGGAAATCGGGGTCTTTTGGCATGTGGGACCACCTACGGGGCTAGTTTCAAATTTCCTAGTGAGGCCGGCTTCATCCTGAGGTGTGCTGGGAAGGCCAGGGACCCTTCCAGACAACGCAGGGGGATCGACTCTCCTGTCGCCATCAGGAGGGGAGAAGGGGCTCAGATGAAGTGGGGACGGAACCCTCGGTGTTACCCTCGAGGGAAACCGGCGTGTGGGGGACTTTTGGGGGTTGCATGAAAGGAGTCAGGTACCGTTTCGCACTTCAGGACAGAACCTGGGACTTCCCTTGAGACGCCGTAGCGGGCAAGGGCCTCATCTTGCGAAGACGTTGGGACCATGTGGATTTTCTCGAGTTGCGGCGGGATTCTAGAGTTACGACGGGGATTTCAGGCTTCCTCTTGTGTTGGCCCCGGGAAGCCTAATCTTCCATTCGAGTTGTGAGGGAAAGCTGAGGGTTGCACTCGAGTCACTGCAGGGCCAAAGAGACCTCATCTAGGCCTGTGTCCGGGACTTAACGTTCCTCTCAAGGGAAGACAGGGATCTCAGGGTGGCGTTCCAGACTCCCCCGGGGAGTCAGGCCTCGCCTCGAGGGCAAGCCAAGGATGCCGCTCTCCTCTCAAGTCGCGACGCAGATCTCTTGGAGCCCACTGAGTGGCCTCACAGGAGTCAGGCCTTCTCTTCAGTTTGGAGAGAGGACTCGAGATTGTGCTCTGGGTCAGGCAGGAAAAGAAGGCCCTCACCTCGCGAGGATGGGGGCTTCTCAGGGGTTTCCTCGAGCTGCGGCGCCCGTGGGGGTTTTCTCACGAGGCAAGACGAGGATCTCAGGGAGCCTCTCGTGCGGTGCCAGGGAAGTCAGGTCTCTGTGCGCGTGGCGAGGGGGAGCGCGTCATGGCTCTCCAGTCAGGGGAGAGGACCAGGGCCTCCAGACGCGTTGAAGAAGGACACTCGAGGTCTTTCTGGGGTTGCGGTGGAAAGCCTCGTTTCCCTCGACTTCTGCCGGGGACCTGAGGGAACTTCCCATGGTGCCTCTGATAGGTGAGGGATGCTGTGGAGTTGGCGGGGCCTCTCGGGACTCCGCTGGGCTTGGCGCAATGGAAGAGGGCCTCATCTCGAGGGGAGACAGGAAACTTAGGCTTCCTCTCCTTTTCGGACTCCAACCACAGGGTCCCTGCAGAGTTGGGACAGGAGAGTCAGGCCTCGTCTTGTCTGAGGAAGGGAACTCCGCTTGCCTCTCGAATTGCTCAGGGTGTCTCACGCACCTCGTCGAGCTGTGTGTGGAAACCGCGGGTTTTTCCGGACGACGCACGGGGATGTCAGTGCCCCTTCGAATGGTAACTTCACCCACAGGGTTGCCTTCGAAGAGGTGTCTGGGCATCGGGTTCTTATCCAGAGCGGACTGGGAAATCGGGGTCGTTCGGCATGTGGCAGAACCCACGGGGCTCGTCTCGAATTTCCTCGGGAGGCCGGCCTCTTCCTGAGGTGTGCCGGGAAAGCCGGGAACCCCTTCCAGAATACGCAGGGGAATCGACTCTCCTGTCGTGATGAGGAGGGGAGAAGGGGCTCAGATGAAGGGGTGCCAGGACTCTAGGTGTTCCACTCGAGGGAACCCGGCGTTTCAGGGAACTTTAGGGGTCGCATCAAGGGAGCCAAGTACCGTTTCCCACTTCAGGACGGAACATGGGACTTCCCTGGAGACGCTGTAGCGGGCAAGGGCCTCATCCTGTGAAGACGTTGGAACCATGTCGTTTTTCTCGAGTTGCGTCTGGATTCTCGAAAACGACGGGGATTTCAGGCTTCCTCTTGGGTTGGCCCTGGGAAGCCCAATCTTCCCCTGGAGTTGCGAGGGAAAGCTGGGGGTTCTGCTCGAGTCATTACAGGGCCAAAGAGACCTCATCGAGGCGTGTGTCCAGGACCTAATATTCCTCTCAAGGGAAGACAGAGATCTCTGGTTTCCATTCCAGACTCCCCCGGGGAGTCAGGCCTCGCCTCGAGGGGAAGCAGAGGACTCCACTTTCCTCTAAAGTCGCGACACGGATCTCTTGGAGCCCACTGAGTGGACTCAAGGGTGTCGATCCTCCTCTTCAGTTTGGAGAGAGGACTCGGGATTGCTCTCCAGGTCAGGCAGGAAAAGGAGGCCCTCATCTCGCGATGACGGGGGCATCTCATGGGTTTCCTCAGGCTGCGGCGCCCATGGGGGTTTTCTCACGAGGCACGACGAGGACCTCAGGGAGCCTCTCGTGCGGCGCCAGGGAACTCATGTCTCCATGCGCATGGCGAGGGGGAGCTGGTCATCACTCTCGAGTCATGGGAAGTGACTAAGGCCTCAAGACGCGTTGAAGAAGGACTCTCGAGGTCTTTCTCGGGTGGCGGCGGGAAACCCTCGTTTCCCTCGACTTCTGCAGGGGACTATAGGGAACTTACCAGCGTGCCTCTGAGAGGTGAGGAATGCCGTGGAATTGGCAGGGCCTCTCGGGACTCTGCTGGGTTCGGTGCAATGGAAGAGGGCCTCATCTCGAGGGGAGGCAGGAACCTCAGGCTTCCTCTCGGTTTCGGACTCCGACTGCACGGTCCCTGCAGTGTTGGGACAGGAGAGTCATGCCTCGTCTTGTCTGAGGAATGGAATTCTGGTTGCCTCTCGAGTTGTTCCGGGAGTCTCAGGCCCCTTGTCGAGCTGTGTGTAGACCCTGCGGGATTTTCCGGATGATGCACGGGGGTGTCAGTGCCCCTTCGTGTTGTGCCTTCACTCACAGGGTTGCCTTCGAAGAGGTGTCCGGGCATCGGGTTCTTATCAAAAGCGGACCGGAAAATCGGGGTCGTTCGGCACGTGGCACCAACACGAGGCTACGTCTCGAATTTCTTCGTGAGACTGGCCTCATCCTGAGGTGCGCCATGAAGGTCGGGAACCCCTTCTAGACAAAGCAGGGGAATCGACCTTCCTGCCGTGATCAGGAGGGGAGAAGGGGCTCAAATGAAGTGGTGCCAGGACCCTTGGTGTTCCCCTCGAGGGAACCCAGCGTGTTGAGGAACTTTTGCGGTCGCATCAAGGGTGTCAAGTACCGTTTCGCACTTAAGGACAGAACATGGGACTTCCCTGGAGACGCCGGGAATTTCGGTGTTCCCCTGGAGTGAGACCGGTATGTTGGGGAACTTTGGGGTCGCATCAAGGGTGCCAAGTAGCATTTCGAACTTTAAGATGGAACGTGGGACTTCTCTTGAGACTCTAGCTGGCAAGGGCCTCATATTGCGATGAAGGGGGAACCACATGGTTTTTAAGACTTGAGGCTGAATTCTCGAATTACGATGGGAAATTCAGACTTCCTCATGTGTTGACCGTGGGAAGCCCAATCTTCCATTCAAATTGTGAGGGAGAGATGGAGGTTGCTCTCTATCACTGTAGGGCAAAATAGACCTCATCTAGGCTTGTGTCTAGGACATAATGTTCCACTCCAGGGGCGACAGGGATCTCGGGGTTGCATTCCAAACTCACCCGGGGAGTCAGGCCTCGTCTTGAGGGAAGCAAAGGACTCCGCTCTGCTCTCGAGTCGCACCGGGTATTTCTTGGACCCAACTGAGTCGCCTAATGGGAGTCAATCCTCCTGTGAAGTTTGGAGAGAGGACCAGGGATTGCTCTCCAGGTCAGGCAGGAAAAGAAGGCCCCAATCTCTCCTTGACGGGGGCATCTTGTGGTTTTTCTCGAACTGCGGCACCAGTGTGGTTTTCTCATGAGGTACGATGGGGTACTCAGGGAGCCTCTTGTGTGGTACTAGAGAAGTCAGTTTTCCTGCTTGTGGCGAGGGGAGCGCGTCCTTGCTCTGGAGTCATGGTAGGGGAATCGGGCATCAAGAGACGTTGAAAAAGGACTCTCCAAGTCTTTCTCGGGCTACTTCAGGAAACTCTGGGTTCCCTCGACTTGTGCCAGTGACCTCAGGTAGCTTCTCAGGGAGCCTCTGAGAATTCAGGGATACTGTGGTGTTGGGAGGGGCCTCTCGGGACACCACTGAGTTTGGTTCAATGGAAGAGGGCCTCTTCTCTAGTTGAGGCAGGAACCTCAGGGTTCCTCTCCATTTCTGACTCCGATCGCAGGGTCCCTGAAGAGTTGGGCCAGGAGGGTAAGGCCTCGTCTTGTGTGAAGGAATGCAACTTCACTTGCCTCTCGAGTTGTTCACGGGGTGACAGTCCACATTTGGAGCTGTGAGTGGAATCGGCGGGTTTTTCCAGACGATGCATGGGGATGTCATTGTCCCTTCGTGTTGTGCCTTCTTCCACAGGGTTGCCTTCGAAGAGATGTCTGGGTATCAGGTTCTTATCTAGAGTGGACCGGGAATTCAGGATCTTTCAACATGTGGCACCAACCATGAGGCTACTTTTTGAATTTCCTCATGAGACCGGCCTCATCCGGAGGTTCGCGGGGAACGTCGGGAACCCCTTGCAGACAAAGCATGGGAGTCGACCCTCCTGTCGCGATCAGGAGGGGTGAAGGGGCTCACAGGAAGTGGTGCCATGAACTTTGGTGTTTCCCTCGAGTGAGACCGGTATGTCAGGGAACTTTGGGGGTCGCATCAAGGGTGCCAAGTACCGTTTTGTACTTCAGGATGGAACGTGGGACTTCTCTTGATACGCTGTAGCGGCCAAGGGCCTCATCTTGCGATGACGGGGGAGCCACGTGGTTTTTCTCGAGTTGCGGCGGGATTCTCGAGTTACGACGGGGATTTCAGGCTTCCTCTTTTGTTGGGCCAGGGAAGTCCAATCATCCATTCGAGTTGCGAGGGAGAGCTGGGGGTTGCGCTCGAGTCACTGCAGGGCAAAGGAGACCTCATCTAGGCTTGTGTCCAGGACCTAATGTTCCTCTCCAAGGGCCACAGGGATCTCAGGTTTGCATTCCAGACTCACCCAGGGAGTCAGGCCTCGTGTCGAAGGGAAGCAAAGGACTCTGCTCTCCTTTCGAGTTGCGATGGGCACCTCTTGGAGCCCACTTTGTGGCCTAAAGGGAGTCAAGCCTCCTGTGAAGTTTGGAGAGAGGACTTGGGACTGCTCTCCAGGCCATGCAGGAAAAGATGGCCCTCATCTCGCGATGACGGAGGGGTCTTGTGTGTTTTCTCGAGCTGCGGCGCCAGTGTGGGGTTTCACACGAGGTACGTCAGGGAGCTCAGGGAGCCTCTCATGTGGCGCCAGGGAAGTCAGGTCTCCATGGGCGTGGCGAGGGGGAGCGTATTATTGCTCTTGAGCCATGGTAGGGGAATCTGACCTCAAGACGCATTGAAGAAGGACTCTCGAGGTCTTTCTTCGGTTGTGGCAGGAAACCCTTATTTCCCTCGACGTTTGCCGGTGGCCTCAAGGAGCTTCTCAGAATGCCTATGAGAAGTCAGGGATACTGTGGAGATGGGAGTGGCCTCTCGGGACTCCACTGGGTTTGTTTTAATGGAAGAGGGCCTCATCTCGGGTTGAGGCAGGAACCTCAGGTTTCCTCTCCATTTCTGACTCAGATCGAAGCGTGCCTGCAGAGTTGGGATTGGATACTCAGGCCTCGTCTTGTCTGAGGAAGGGAACTCCGCTTGCCTCTCTCGTTGTTTAAGGGGTGACAGGCCAGTTGTGGAGCTGTATGTGGATCCTGCGGGATTTTCCGGACGATGAACAGGGTTGCCAGTGCCCCCTCGTGTAGTGCCTTCATCCACAGGGTTGCCTTAGAAGAGGTGTCCGGGCATCGGGTTCTTATCAAGAGCAAGACCGAGAAATCGGGGTCTTTCGGCACGTGGCACCAACACGAGGCTACGTCTCGAATTTCTTCGTGAGACTGGCCTCATCCTGAGGTGCGCCATGAAGGTCGGGAACCCCTTCTAGACAAAGCAGGGGAATCGACCTTCCTGCCGTGATCAGGAGGGGAGAAGGGGCTCAAATGAAGTGGTGCCAGGAATTTCGGTGTTCCCTTGGAGTGAGACCGGTATATTGGGGAACTTTTGGGGTCGCATCAAGGGTGCCAAGTAGCATTTCGAACTTTATGACGAAACATGGGACTTCTCTTGAGACTCTGTAGCGGGCAAAGGCCTCATATTGTGATGAATGGGGAACCACGTGGTTTTTAAGAGTTGCGGCGGGATTCTCGAGTTACAACGGGAAATTAAGACTTCCTCTTGTGTTGGCCCAGTGAAGACCAATCTTCCATTTGAATTGCGAGGGAGAGATGGGTGTTGCTCTCGAGTCACTGTAGGGCAAAATAGACCTCATCTAGGCTTTTGTCCAGGACATAATGTTCCTCTGCAGGGGCAACAGGGATCTCGGGGTTGCATTCCAGACTCACCCAAGGTAAGGCCTCATCTCGAGGGGAAACAAAGTACTCTGCTCTCCTCTCAAGTCGCAACAGGTATCTCTTGGAGCCCATTGAGTGGCCTAAAGGGAGTAAAGCCTCCTGTGAAGTTTGGAGAAAGGACCAGGGATTGCTCTCCAGGTCAGGCAGGAAAAGAAGTCCCCAATCTCGCGATGACGGTGGGTTTTCCCGAGCTGTGGCGCCAGTGTGGGGTTTCTCACGAGGTATGACGGGGAGCTCAGGGAGCCTCTCATGTGGCGCCAGGGAAGTCAGGTGTCCATGCGCATGGCGAGGGGGAGCGTGTCATTGCTCTCGAGTCATGGTAGGGGAATCCGGCCTCAAGACGCGTTGAAGACGGACTCCTGAGGTCTTTCTCCGGTTGCGGCAGGATACCTTGTGTTCCCTCGACTTGTGCCGGTGACCTCAGGGAGTTGCTCAGGGTGCCTCTGAGAAGACACTGATACTGTGGTGTTGGGAGGGGCCTCTCGGGACTCCACTGCGTTTGGTTCAATGGAAGATTGCCGGGAGCCAGCGAGAGACATTCCACTCGTGACAAATGTCATGAGGAAAGAGTCTCGGCATACGCAAAGGCGGGATCGAGCCTCCGGGAGTTCCCCCGTATATTCTTCAGCATCTACCCCCAAAAACCAAAGTCTGCCTTCTTTATTGCTTTGTTCTCTCACCTCTGACATTACTGGGGATGTCCCCCACCACCATCTCACTCTCTCTGTCAAAGAGCTAACTTACAGCTCCAACTAATAATGTTCCTGGGCAATTAGTAGTGTTTAAATCCAAACCCCTCAGATGGTTTTCTAACTCGCCTGACAAGTTTACCCGGTCTCCTACAGCTATGCATACGATTGTGTACAGTCTCCCAGCCTCGAGACGCACGGGAAGTTTAAGATATTCAAATAGCTTAGAGCCTCTCAGAGAGTTAGAAACTGTCAGAATAAAACTAGTAAAAGATTTCATTGATGAACCAATGCTTTTTGCCAAGTTTCCACATCCCCTGAATTGTATCCTTGAATGTGTGCTAATTAATATAGTTGGTATGTAGAAAAAATAAGTAGTGGCCTTGATGTTGGTAACTTTAGACCCTTAAGGTAATAAATTCTTTTCTTTGTTGTAAACCCATTACACATCCTCCCTATAGGAATGCAATTTTATCTTCGAAAGATGGCGCCAAACCTTAAACAATTACTCTTAGAGAAAATAACTCTTATGGTTGATAAGTCTTTGTCAAGAGTCATAAAATGTTAATAGGTCTTCTGGCCAGAAGATGATGTAAATCATCTAAACCATTTTTATACGATAAATCTGCAGAAAAGAAACCCTGGTTTTTGATAAGGATTAAAGACTGCTGACTTTGCATCCCCTATTATCCTCTATGTGTAACTTAGGGTATTAAAACCTGTGTTGAAAATAAAGCTACGGGCCTTGCTCGCCAACGCTTGGTCTCCCCATGTCATTATTCCCCTCAATTTTCAGATGAGTGTCCATCTGGAGCGCGGATATCCTCTGCGACCATTTATTTGCCTGGGCTTCGAAGACCCACTCGATAAGGTGTCTAAGGTGGGGCACCTTCCTCTATTCTAGAGGGCACTTGCAGCCTCCGTGGTCAGAGCTAACCTGGTGTCACGGGTTATATTGATTTTCCGCGTAAACCAAGCTACTCAGCTGCTTTTCTCCACTGAATTTTCCTACTGAGCTATCCTCATTCTATTACTCTTTATATCTTTGATGAATAAATAAATAAATAAATAGGTCGCCTACTCCATCTTCCCTTCGAATACCCTGGATCAGCTGGGGCTGGACCTCTGCAGGTGGCGCCCGAGACAGGCATTTCGAAGGTAAATCCCCAACCCCATTCCCCCAGTGTTCAGTTTTGGGGACAGATAGGATCCCACTTAGGGGGCTGCAGATCCCCCTGTAGAATAGACAGGGCGAGAGGAGTGGGAAGTGTTGAAGAGTTAGAGAGAAAAAACGGTTTCTAAAAAGGCTGACAAAAAAGGCCTAATCTTTAGATAGCTAAAAGCAAAATCTTTTACTATCCTTAAGTTTCTGACATGGGCAACACTGAATCAAATGAAAGACAGCTCTTTATAGGAGTAATTTTACAGTTATTAAGTAAAAGAAGAATCAAGGTTAAAAAAATCTTCCATTCAATCATTTTTTACATTTGTACAAGACCACTGCCCTTGGTTTCTACAACAAGGCACTGTTAACCTAGATATCTTGAAAAAACTAGGAAAACAGCTAAGAGCTTATTGTGCTCAGCAAGGTTTGGAAAAAATCCCTACTTACACCTTTCCTCTGTGGAATATGACTAGAGATGTTTTAGATCCAGCTCATGAATTTGAAAAGGTACCTGTTAAAGAGGAAAGTAAAGTTGGAAAAGTACCTGTTAAACAAAAAAGCAAATCTGAAAAGGTACCTGTTATAAAGAAAAGTGAAAATGAAGAGGCTATACCTAGCTATCGACAGCTAAATGAATGGCTAGCCGCTATGACTGCCAATGAGCATGTAAAAGATAGGGATGAAAAGAAAGATCAGCTCTCCCCTCAATTTGAAAAAGGTTTAGAGGAAACAGCAGCTCGATGCCATTCTGATGAGGATTTTTTTTTTTTTTTAAGCTAAAGATGCTCCTAAAAGTTTAAGAAAACATCCCTAATCAGACCATCCGCTCCTAGGAGGTTGAGGGAAACATCCCCGATCAGACAGTTCGTAAGATTTAGTTACCAAACAGTTAAAGGATCTCCGGAACAGAAGAGGAAAACTTCGGGACGCTCCCATCCCCCTATGCCTCCTCCTCCATGTCGGGGTAAAGGGCCACCGCTAGGAGTTTCCCGGAGAAGGATTTTCTCTAGTCCCAAGGATGAACTTGATCCTCACCTTGAGGCTTCTTTTCTAGTCCCCTCTGCAGTTTAGCCAGGGTAAAGAGGTTACAAAATAAATAAAAATATTCTCTAAAATTAAAAAAAAAAATTAAAAATGGATTTCTCTGCATCTAAGAATAGACAAATATTTATTGACTGTGGAATATGATTAGAAATGTCCTGGACCTCCGTCACGAGGCTGTTAAATAGACTATGGGGGAGGCTATAGAGGTGGATGGTGGTGAGTCTCCATTTACTGCACAGATCATATTTTCTGCCATTGAAAAAAAAAAAAAAAGGAGGGAGAAAGTGGTCTACCTCCCGAGGAAGGAGAGGGCTTACAGGACGCTGCGGCCGAGAGCCCTGGCGAGCTCCCTCCCCCTCTGCGCAAACCTTTAAAAAACTTATCCACCACTTTCTGATTTAAGGCGACTGCCACCGCCTTCGATTGTGCCTCCCAGGACCCAGGAGTTCCCCACTTTGCCCCCAAAGCCTCCCAAAGTGTTGCCTAAGACTGAGGAAGATAAAAAGTTTTTTAAACAAAGGAGCTTTTAGTACACAATATGCAGAGCGTGCTCCTTGGAGAAAACTCCCTCAGGGGGGTCTCACCCAGGCTAGGAGAAAAGCGAAAAGGCAAGGAGATTTAATAACAATATTAACCCCTGATGTGCCACTTACTCCAATTCCAACCGGAGTGGCTGGCCCCCTATCTGAGGACATTGTAAGATTTGTCATGGGGCGTAGCTCGCTTTCTTTTAAAAAAAAAATTAAATAAAAAAAAAAAGAAAGAAAAGAAATTTCGCTGGTGCATGGTGTAGTAGATTCTGATGATATTGAGAAATTAAAGTCTTGATCTCACTGCCTATCAAAACTGTACAAATTAATAAAGGTCAAAGAGTAACACAGCTTTTACTTTTACCTTACTATCAGACAAGGAAGAACTTGACTTCTCAAGCTAAGAGCCACAAAACATTTGGATCTAGTGATCTAGCCTTTTGGGTGCAGGAAATTACAGTTCCAAGGCCTTTAAAAGATCTTTTAATTCAAGAGAATAAAATGCCAGGGCTTTTAGACACAGGAACAGACGTCTCTTAACATTGCTGGGAAAGACTGGCCCAGCTCCTGGCCAACACATAATACTGAAAATGAGTTGGTGGGATTAGAGAAAGTGGTGTGTGGGGTGGAGATGCTGTACAGGTGGTACATTTAACAATACTTTATATATTGTTATAAATACATAATATAAATGTATTTGCCTAATTACAGTTTGCCTAATTAGGTATGGGTATAAATAAAATATAATAAAGGTATACCTAATTCTATTTATAGATCTATACTTAATTAATTTGTATATAAATTAATATGTATACTATATACACACACATATATATATACTGTATAATTAAATATATATGGCAGTAATATAATGTGTGTGTGGCTGATATTAATTGGTATGGATTGAAGTGCTGTGATGATATATGTCCTATATACTGTATAATTATAAATGTGTGACATGTATTATTACAGTATATTGGTTTGTGTTGGTTGGTATTAGCTGTGTATGTGTTGTATTGCTGTAATATATATTAATTAATATATTAATTATAAAGATTAATTCAAGTATATTGATTTATATATATTATATGTCAATAACTTTATACTTGTTGCCATATATAAATACATATATAAATGCATTTTGCATTTAGGTATATCTGTATACCTGTATACCAAAATGAGATAAGGAGGTTATACATTTATTACTTAAATTTATACAGAGACCTAAACTAAACATTAGACCTAAATTAACATATCCATAGGGAAACAGCTAGACAAATAGTGAAGTTATGTTCCAATTGTAATTAATCATTTAAACATAGACACACAGGGGCAGACTACAATGATGAGACACTAGATGCCTGAATTACAGGCTATGACTCGGCCCCTGGTCAAGTAAAAAGGCCTCCTTACGGGAGAGTGAAAAAGGCCAGATGTGTTGGTAACTTGTGGGAGAGGGTATGCTTGTATATTTCTACAGAATGCAGATTCTCCGGTTTGGATCTCAGGCAAATTCGTCATGTCACATTCCCCAAAGACCAGGTTTGCGGCGCGCGCACTCGCTCGCTGCCCCTCCCCCAGCCAGCTCTCGCCTCCGTGCCACCAGCAGCGCCTCGCACCCACCTCTCTGCACCCCGTGACCTAGAGCAAAGAAGTCTGTGCAGCGAGTGAGGGCCAGAGAGGAAAGCGCGCCCGCGGAGTGCCATCCAGACCAGCGTGGCCCCACCGGCGAGAGGGGACCGCCCTGAGCCCAAGCGGTGGCGGCTAGCCCTAAACCACGAACCCTGCCCCTCCGCCCACCATAGGCGCCTTGGCCCACAGCCTGCCGCTCGCGTTCTGCCTCCTGATGCTGGGGACACTGCTCCCCCGGGCTGACGCCTACAGCTGCTCCCTGGTTCATCTTGTTTAAACCCTCAATATAATGTTTGCTCCTTTGTAATGCTACAACATCCACCTTATCTTATGATGTAACCACTTATTGAATTATGGTCTTGCTGTATTACAACAACTACAGGATTTAATGCAAACACGACGGTTTGTGGGCTTAATTATCTTGGGAACAGCAGCTTTGATAAGTGCAATCACTTCTGTTACTGTGGCAGCAATATCATTGACTCAACAAGTACATACTGCTCAATATGTTGATTCTATGTCCAAAAATGTTTCTTTAACATTGGCAACACAGGAAGCTATAGAGAGAAAATTAGAAATGAGGGTAGACGCCCTAGAGGAAGCAGTAATACATATTGGGACTGAATTGCAGGCTTTAAAGGTGAAAATGGCATTGTCTTGTCATGCTGACTATCGGTGGATACGTGGAACACCCCTGAAAGTAAATGAGACAGATTTTGAATGGGAAAAGATTAAAAACCATATTTCAGGTATCTGGAACAGCTCTGACATTGGTTGCGACGTAGGGAAACTTCACTATCAAATAGCAACCATGGAGCACTCCCGATTAGATTTTACTGCTGCTGGAACAGCAAATGATTTCTTCCATACTTTCCCTAACTACATCTCAGGAAAGAATATTCTGTCTAATGTCTTTAGCTATGCTGCGGTGGCTGCTTTAATTCTGCTTCTTATAATCATTCTTCCTTGTATTGTCAGGATTCTTCAGCAGAGTATTCAGAGGCTCGCGACTGAGCTACATCTGGCTGTTTTAAGAAATAAAAAACGGGGAGATGCCGGGAGCCGGCGAGAGACATTCCACTCGTGACAAAGGTCATGAGGAAGGAGGCTGGGCATACACAAAGGCGGGATCGAGCCTCGGGAGTCCTCCCGGATATTCTTGAGCATCTACCCCCCAAAACCAGAGTCTGCCTACTTTATTGCTTTGTGCTCTCACCTCTGACTTTCCTGGGGGCTGTCCCCCACCACCATCTCACTCTCTCTGTCAAAGAGCTAACTTACAGCTCCAATTAATAAAGTTCCTGGGCAATTAGGAGTGTTTAAATCCAAACACATCAGATGGCTCTCTAACTCGCCTGACAAGTTTACCCGGTCTCCTACAGCAATGCATACAATTGTTTACAGTCTCCAAGCCTCGAGAGGCACGGGAAGCTTAAGATATTCAAATAGCTTAGAGCCTCTCAGAGAGTTAGAAACTGTCAGAATAAAACTAGTAAAAGATTTCATTGATGAACCAATGCTTGTTGCCAAGTTTCCACATCCCCTGAATTGTATCCTTGAATGTGTATTAATTAATATAGTTGGTATGTAGAAGAAATAAGTAGTGGCCTTGGTGTTACTAACTTTAGACCCTTAAGGTAATAAATTATTTCCTTTGTTGTAAGCCCATTACACATCTGCCCTATAGGAATGCAATTTTATCTTCGAAAGATGGGGCCAAACCTTAAAATAATTACTCTTAGAGAAAATAAGTCTTACGGTTGATAAGTCTTTGTCAAGAGTCATAAAATGTTAATAGGTCTTCTGGCTAGAAGATGATGTAAATCACCTAAACCATTTGTATACGATACATTTGCAGGAAAGAAACTCTGGTTTTTGATAAGGATCAAAGGCTGCTGTCTTTGCATCCCCATTATCCTCTATGTGTAACTTAGGGTATAAAAACCCCTGTTGAAAATAAAGCTACGGGCCTTGATTGCCAACGTTTAGTCTCCTAATGTCATTCTTCCCCTCAATTTTCAGATGAGTGTCCATCTGGAGCGCGGATATCCTCTGCGACCATTTATTTGCCTGGGCTTCGAAGACCACTTGAGAAGGTGTCTAAGGTGGGGCACTTTTTGCTATTCGAGAGGGAGCCTGCGGGCTCCGTGGTCAGAGCTAACCTGGTGTCACGGGTTATACTGATTTTCCGCATAAACCAAGCTACTCAGCTTCTTTTCTCCACTAAATTTTCCTACTGAGCTATCCTCATTCTATTACTCTTTATATCTTCGATAAATAAATCAATAGGTCGCCTACTCTGTCTCCCCTTCGAAAACCCTGGACCAGCCGAGGCTGGACTTGTCAGAAGAGGGCCTCATCTCGATTTGAAGCAGGAACGTCAGGGTTCCTCTCCATTTCTGACTCTGAACACAGAGTCCCTGCAGAGTTGGGACAGGAGAGTCAGGCCTCGTCTTGTCTGAGGAAGGGAAACCCGCTGGCCTCTCGAGTTGCTCAGGGGGTCTCAGGCCCCTCGTCGAGCTGTGTGTGGAACCCGCGGGTCTTTGCGGACGATGCACGGGGGTGGCAGTGCCCCTTCGTGTTGTGCCTTCACCAGCAGGGTTGACTTCGAAGAGGGGTCTGGGCCTCGGGTCCTTCTCAAGGGCGGACTGGGGAATCGGGGGCGTTTGGCATGTGGCACCACCCACGTGGCTCGTCTCGAATTTCCTCGTGAGACCGGCCTCATCCTGAGGTGCGCCGGGAAGGCCGGGAACCCGTTCTAGACCACGCAGGGGAATCGTCTCTCCTGTCGCGATCAGGAGGGGAGAAGGGGCTCAGAGGAAGCGGTGCCGGGACCCTCGGTGTTCCCCTCGAGGGAACCCGGCGTGTCGGGGGACTTTTGGGGGTCGCAGGAAGGCTGTCAGGGACCGTTTCGCCCTTCAGGGCGGAACAGGGGACTTCCCTTGAGACGCCGTCGCGGGCAAGGGCCTCATCTTGCCAAGAGGTGGGAACCACGTGGTTTTTCTCGAGTTGCGGCGTGATTCTCGATTTACGATGGGGATCTCAGCCTTCCCCTTGGGTTGGCCCTGGGAAGCCCAATCTTCCCCTCGGGTTGCGATGGAAAGCTGGGGGTTGCGCTCGAGTCACTGCAGGGCCGAAGAGACCTCACCTAGGCGTGTGTCCGGGACCTAATGTTCCTCTCCAGGGAAGGCAGGGATCTCGAGGTTGCATTCCAGGCTCCCTCGGGGAGTCAGGCCTCGTCTCGAGGGAAAGCCAAGGACTCCGCTCTCCTCTCGAGTCGCGACGCGGGTTTCTTGGAGCCCCCTGAGCGGCCTCAAGGGAGTCCATCCTCCTCTTCCGTTTGGAGAGAGGACCCGGGATTGCTCTCCAGGCCATGCATGAAAAGAAGGCCCTCAGCTGGCGAGGACGGGGGCGTCTCAGGGGTTTCCTCGACCTGCGGCGCCCGTGGGGGTTTTCTCCCGAGGCACGACGAGAATCTCAGGGAGCCTCTCGTGCGGCTCCAGGGAAGTCAGGTTTCCATGCGCGTGGCGAGGGGGAGCGAGTCATGGCTCTCGAGTCACGGGAGCGGACTAGGGCCTCGAGAAGCGTTGAAGAAGGACTCTCGAGGTCTTTGTCGGGGGGCGGCGGGAAACCCTCGTTTCCCTCGCCTTCTTCCGGGGACTTAAGGGAACTTCCCTAGGTGCCTCTGAGAGGCGAGGGATCCTGTGGAGGTGGCGGGGCCCCTCGGGACTCCGCTGGGTCTGGCGCAACGGAAGAGGGCCTCACCTCGAGGGGAGGCAGGAACCTCAGGCTTCCTCTCCATTTCGGACTCCGACTGCAGGGTCCCTGCAGAGTTGGGACAGGAGAGTCCGGCCTCGTCTTGTCTGAGGAAGGGAACCCCGCTTGCCTCTCGAGTTGCTCAGGGGGTCTCAGGCCCCTCGTCGAGCTGTGTGTGGAACCCGCAGGTCTTTGCGGACGATGCACGGGGGTTGCAGTGCCCCTTCGTGTTGTGCCTTCACCCACAGGGTTGCCTTCGAAGAGGTGTCCGTGCA
The DNA here is from genome assembly GCF_029407905.1 of Bubalus kerabau. Classification (NCBI taxonomy): domain Eukaryota; kingdom Metazoa; phylum Chordata; class Mammalia; order Artiodactyla; family Bovidae; genus Bubalus; species Bubalus kerabau. The sequence goes on along the minus strand of NC_073635.1, from coordinate 683,764 downwards.
ACGGGGTCTTCTCAAGAGTGGACCGGGAAATCAAGGTCGATCGGCATGTGGCACCACTCCCGTGGCTCACCTCGAATTTCCTCGTGCGGACGGCCTCATCCTGAGATGCGCCGGGAAGTCAGGGAATCCCGTCCAGACCACGCAGTGGAATCGACACTCCTGTCGTGATCAGGAGGGGAGAAAGTGCTCAGATGAAGTGGTGTCGGGACCTCGGTGTTTCCCTCGAGGGAACCCGGTGTGTCGGGGAATTTCTGGTGGTCGCAAGAAAGGTTTCAGGTACTGTTCCGCACTTCAGGACGGAAACTGGGACTTCCCTTGAGACGCCATAGAGGGCAAGAGGCTCATCTTGCAAAGACGTTGGAACCACGTGGATTTCTCGAGTAGCGGTGGGATTTTCGAGTTACGACGGGGATCTCAGGCTTCCTTTTGGGTTGGCCCTGGGAAGCCCAATCTTCCCCTCTAGTGCGAGGGAAAGCTGGGGGTTGCGCTCGAGTCACTGCAGGGCCCAAGAGACCTCACCTAGGCGTGTGTCCGGGACCTAATATTCCTCTCCAGGGAAGGCAGAGATCTCGGGGTTGCATTGCAGGCTCCCCCAGGGAGTCAGGCCTCGTCTCGAGGGGAAGCCAAGGACTCCGTTCTCCTCTCGAGTCGAGACGCGGGTCTCTTGGAGCCCCCTGAGCGGCCTCAAGGGAGTCCAGCCTCCTCTTCCGTTTGGAGAGAGGACCCGGGATTGCTCTCCAGGCCATGCAGGAAAAGAAGGCCCTCAGCTGGCGAGGACGGGGGCGTCTCAGGGGTTTCCTCGAGCTGCGGCGCCCGTGGGGGTTTTCTCCGAGGCATGACAAGGATCTCAGGGAGCCTCTCGTGCGGCGCCAGGGACGTCAGGTCTCCATGCGCGTGGCGAGAGGGAGCTCGTCATGGCTCTCTAGTCAGGGGAGGGGACCAGGGCCTCAAGACACGTTGAAGAAGGACTCTCGAGGTCTTTGTCGGGGGGCAGCGGGAAACCCTCGTTTCCCTCGCCTTCTGCCGGGGACCTTATGGAACTTCCCAGGGTGCCTCTGAGAGGCGAGGGATCCTGTGGAGTTGGCGGGGCCTCTCGGGACTCCGCTGGGTCTGGCGCAACGGAAGAGGGCCTCACCTCGAGGGGAGGCAGGAATCCCAGGCTTCATCTCCATTTCGGACTCCGACCGCAGGGTCCCTGCAGAGTTGGGACAGGAGAGACAGGCCTCGTCTTGTCTGAGGAAGGGAAACCCGCTTGCCTCTCGAGTTGCTCAGGGGGTCTCAGGCCCCTCGTCGAGCTGTGTGTGGAACCCGCAGGTCTTTGCGGACGATGCACGGGGGTTGCAGTGCCCCTTCGTGTTGTGCCTTCACCCACAGGATTGCCTTCGAAGAGGGGTTCGGGCCTCGGGTCCTTCTCAGGAGCGGACCGTGGAATCGGAGGCGTTCGGCATGTGGCGCCACACACGTGGCTCGTCTCGAATTTCCTCGTGAGACCGGCCTCATCCTGAGGTGCGCCGGGAAGGCCGGGAACCCCTTCCAGACCACGCTGGGGAATCGACTTTCCTGTCGCGATCAGGAGGGGAGAAGGGGCTCAGAGGAAGCGGTGCCGGGACCCTCCGTGTTCCCCTCGAGGGAACCCGGCGTGTTGGGGAACTTGTGAGGGTCGCATGAAGGCTGTCAGGGACCGTTTCGCCCTTCAGGGCGGAACAGGGGACTTCCCTTGAGACGCCGTCGCGGGCAAGGGCCTCATCTTGCAAAGAGGTGGGAACCACGTGGTGTTTCTCGAGTTATGGTGGGATTCTCGAAATCCGACGGGGATCTCAGGCTTCCTCTTGGGTTGGCCCTGGGAAGCCTAATCTTCACCTCGAGTTGCGAGGGAAAGCTGGGGTTGCGCTCGAGTCACTGCAGGGCCCAAGAGACCTCACCTAGGCGTGTGTCCGGGACCTCATATTCCTCTCCAGGGAAGGCAGGGATCTCGGGGTTGCATTCCAGGCTCCCCCGGGGAGTCAGGCCTCGTCTCGAGGGGAAGCCAAGGACTTCGCCCTCCTCTCGAATCGCGACGCGGGTCTCTGGGAGCCCCCTGAGCGGCCTCAAGGGAGTCCAGCCTCCTCTTCCGTTTGGAGAGAGGACCCGGGATTGCTCTCCAGGCCATGCAGGAAAAGAAGGCCCTCAGCTCGCGAGGACGGGGGCGTGTCAGGGGTTTCCTCGAGCTGCGGCGCCCGTGGGGGTTTTCTCCCGAGGCACGACGAGGATCTCAGGGAGCCTTTCGTGCGGTGCCACGGAAGTCAGGTCTCCATGCGCGTGGCGAGGTGGAGCGCGTCATGGCTCTCGAGTCACGGGAGGGGACTAGGACCTCGAGACGCGTTGAAGAAGGACTCTCGAGGTCTTTGTCGGGGGGCGGCGGGAAACCCTCGTTTCCCTCGCCTTCTGCCGGGAACCTTAGGCAACTTCCCAGGGTGCCTCTGAGAGGCGAGGGATCCTGTGGAGTTGGCGGGGCCCCTCGGGACTCCGCTGGGTCTGGCGCAACGGAAGAGGGCCTCACCTCGAGGGGAGGCAGGAACCCCAGGCTTCCTCTCTGTTTCGGACTCCGACCACAGGGTCCTTGCAGAGTTGGGACAGGAGAGTCAGGCCTCGTCTTGTCTGAGGAAGGGAACCCCGCTTGCCTCTCGAGTTGTTAAGGTGGTCTCAGGCCCCTCATCGAGCTGTGTGTGGAACCCGCGGGTCTTTGCAGACGATGCACGGGGGTGGCAGTGCCCCTTCCTGTTGTGCCTTCACCCACAGGGTTGCCTTCGAAGAGGGGTCCGGGCATCGGGTCCTTCTTAAGAGCGGACTGCGGAATCGGGGGCGTTCGGCATGTGGCACCACCCACGTGGCTCGTCTCGAATTTCCTCGTGAGACCGGCCTCCTCCTGAGGTGCGCCGGGAAGGCCGGGAACCCCTTCCAGACCACGCAGGGGAATCGAATTTCCTGTCGCGATCAGGAGGGGAGAAGGGGCTCAGATGAAGAAGTGCCGGGACCCTCGGTGTTGCCCTCGAGGGAACCCGGCGTGTAGGGGAACTTTTGGGGGTCGCAGGAAGGCTGTCAGGGACCGTTTCGCCCTTCAGGGCGGAACAGGGGACTTCCCTTGAGACGCCGTCGCGGGCAAGGGCCTCATCTTGCGGAGACGTGGGAACCACGTGGTTTTTCTCGAGTTGTCGCGGGATTCTCGAGTTACGACGGGGGTCTCAGGCTTCCTATTGGGTTGGCCCTGGGAAGCCCAATCTTTCCCTCGCGTTGTGAGAGAAATCTGGGGGTTGCGCTCGGGTCACTGCATGGCCGAAGAGACCTCACCTAGGCGTGTGTCCGGGACCTAATATTCCTCTCCAGGGAAGGCAGGGATCTCGGGGTTGCATTCCAGGCTCCCCCGGGGAGTCAGGCCTCGTCTTGAGGGGAAGCCAAGAACCCCGCTCTCCTCTCGAGTCGCGACGCGGTCTCTTGGAGCCCCCTGAGCGGCCTCAAGGGAGTCCAGCCTCCTCTTCCGTTTGGAGAGAGGACCCGGGATTGCTCTCCAGGCCATGCAGGAAAAGAAGGCCCTCAGCTCGCGAGGATTGGTGCGTCTCATGGGTTTCCTCGAGCTGCGGCGCCCGTGGGGGTTTTCTCCCGAGGCACGACGAGGATCTCAGGGAGCCTCTCGTGCGGCGCCAGGGAAGTCAGGTCTCCATGCGCGTGGCGAGGGGGAGCGTGTCATGGCTCTCGAGTCATGGTAGGGGAATCGCGACTCAACACATTTTGAAGCACTCTTGCGGTCTTTCTCGAGTCGTGGCAGAAAACCCAGGGTTTCCTCAACTTGTGCCTGTGACCTCAGGGAGCTTCTCATTGTGCCTGTGAGAACTCAGGGATACTGTGGAGTTGGTAGGGGCCTCTCGGGACTCCACTGGGTGTGGTGCAATGGAAGAGGGCCTCATCTCGAGTGGACGCAGGAACCTCAGGCTTCCTCTCTGTTTCTGACTCGGATCCCATGGTCCCTGCAGAGTAGGCACAAGAGAGTCACACCTAGTCTTCTGTTGAGGAAGTGGACCTTCGTTTGCCTTTCGAGTTGTTTACAGGGTGACAGTCCACTTGTCGAAATGTCTGTGGGACCTGCGGGTTTTTCTGGACGATGCACGCGGGTGTCAGTGCCCCTTCGTCTTGTGCCTTCATCCACAGGTTTTCCTTCAAAGAGGTGTGCTGGCATCGGGTTCTTTTCAAGAGTGGACCGTGAAATTGGGGTCTTTCGGCACGTGGCACCACCCACGAGGCTACGTCTCGAACTTCCTCATGAGACCGGCCGCATCCTGAGGTGCGCCCGGAAGGTCGGGAACCCCTTGCAGACAGATAGGGGAGTCGACCCTCCTGTCGTAATCAGGAGAGGAGAAGGGGCTCAGATGAAGTGGTGCCGGGAACCTCGGTGTTCCCCTTGAGTGAGTCTGGTATGTCGCGGAACTTTTGGGGTCGCATCAAGGGTGCCAAGTACCGTTTCGCATTTCAGGATGGAACGTGGGACTTCTCTTGAGATGCTGTAGCGGACAAAGGGCCTCATCTTGCGATGACGAGGGAAGCATGTGGTTTTTCTCGAGTTGCGGTGGGATTCTCGAGTTACGACGGGGAATTCAGGCTTCCTCTTGTGTTGGCCCAGGAAGTCTAATCTTCCATTCGAGTTGCCAGCGAGAGCTGGGGACTGGGCTCCATTCACTGAAGGGCAAACTAGACCTCATCTAGGCTTGTATCCAGGACTTAATGTTCCTCTCCATAGGCGACAGGGATTTGGGGTTGCATTCCATACTCACCCAGGGAGTCAGGCCTCATCTCGAGGGGAAGCATAGGACTCCACTCTCTTCTCGAGTCGCGACAGGTATCTCTTGGAGCCCACTGAGTGGTCTTCGCTCTGTAGGAGAGCTCTAGTGTACATAAGCCTGTACATAAGTGAACACAGACACTCTGTGTGCATGTTGCTGCGTACCCAAAATAGGGCCACAAGGAGCCTCATGCTCTCCATGCGGCGCGGAAGCTGTGCAGCCACGCAGCAGCTGAAGAATCCAACCAATTGGTCTTTTTTTACCTCTGACAGAGCTCGCATTGCCGTAGCCCTTGGCAGTTTGGAAACACTGGACCCTAACCCCTCTCAAAGTAGGCCTGGGTTCTAGTTCGAATAGAAAGTTAATAGCGGAGCTGAGGACAGGAACGCGGCAGTCATTTATCACACGCTCCTGCAGCCTGCTACTACAGGGACACTAACGCTAGAAGCTAGGAATGTCTTTGCAAGGTGCGCAAAGGACAAGGGAGAACCTCGACCCTGACTCTAGTATTTCAGTCCCCTGAGCAGATCTGAGGTTCTCCCGCTGTAGAAGCTAACCCATTCCTTTCAAATACAGGCTTCCTAACACAGGGCCAGTTGGCTGCTTGCTCTTCCACGAAGCAGGCTTCCTTAACTTGCAAACTGCGAATTCCGCTTAACAGCCTGGAGGAAAATCGCTTCTTGGAAGATTTTTTTCAGAGGCTGTATCCCCGGAGCTGGGGCCAAGCTTGGGGACCCATACTGACAAGGGAAGGCAAAACCACATCCAATGTCTTTGCTCTGGAGGACAGCTTTGGTGAGCCTAAGTCTTTCAGGAATATTTCTGGCTCCAACAGAGTCAAATTCTGTGTGTGAAGCTGCACAACCAAAATAGGGGAACAGAGAGCCTGATTCTCTCTGTGTAGCTTTGAAGCTGTCATTCAAACAACAGCTTGAGAATCCATACAATGCTCTCCCTTACTGCTAAGAGAGTTCTCATTGCTGTCGTCCTTGACAGTTTGTAGAAATCCGCACCCTAACCCTTCTCCAAGTAGGCCTGAGTCCTAGCTCGGAACAACAGGCAACGGCGGAGCTGAGGCCAGTAAGGCACAAGTGAGGTCTCACACACTCTTGCAGCCTGATCGTCCAGGAGCAGTAAGGCCTCTTTTTCCCTGCAGGAGGCTCGCTTGCCTTGCCTCCTGTGAACTGCATTTCCCAGCCTGGGCGCAAAGCTGTTCCTGGAGATTTTTTCTCAGGGGCTGTTTCCCTGGAGCTGGGTCGGACCTCGGGGGCCCAACTCACAGGGGAAGACAAAACCACATGCACAGGTCTATGCTCTGTAGGAGAGCTCTAGTGAACCTCATCTCTCAGGAACATTCTTGGCTTCTACAGAGACACCTCTGTGCATGAAGCTACACACCCAACATAGTGGCAAAGGGAGTCTGATTCTCTCCGTGGGTGCTGATGCTTTGTGGCAAAGCACCTGCTAAGAATCCATCCGCATAGGCTTCCCTCACCTTGACAGAGGTCTCATTGCTGTAGCCCTTGGCAGTTTGGAAAGAAGCAGACCCTTACCCTTCACCAAGTAGGCCCTTGTCCTTGTTTGAATGGAAAGGCAGTAGCTGAGCTGAGGCCAGTAAGGCGCCAGTCAAGTCTGACATATTCCCAATGCCTGCTCCTTCATGGAAAATAACGTTAGAATCTGGGAATGTCTTTGCAAGGCTGGCAAAGGGCAGTCAGGAACCTCGACCCTGCCTCTGGAATTTCTATCTTCTCAGCACATCTGGCGGTCTCGGTCAGGAGAAACTAACCCATTCCTTGCAAATATAGGCTTCCAAACACAGGCCGGTTGGCTGTCTCTTCTTGCCGAAGGAAGCTTGCTTATCCCACCTCCTGCGAACTCCGCTTCCCAGCCTGGGGGATAAGAGGTTCTTGGAGATCTTTTCTCAGAGGCTGTTTCCACGGAGCAGGGGCTGATCTCGGAGACCCACATGCACAGGGGAAGGGAAAACCGCATGGATAAGTCATTGCTCTCTAGGAGTGCTCTAGTGAACCTCACTCTATGGGGAATGTTCTTGGCTCCAACGGGGACATCTCTGTGTGGGAAGCTGCATTGCCAACATAGAGACACAGAGACCTGATTCTCTCTGTGCAGCTTTGACGCTGTCATTCAAACAACAAATTGAGAATCCACACAATGCTCTCCCTTACCACTGAGAGAGTTATCATTGCTGTAGCCCTTCGCAGTTTCTGGAAATCGGCACACAAACACTTCTCCAAGTAGGCCTGGGTTCAAGTTCAGATGAACATGCAATAGCGGAGCTGAGGCCAGTAAGGCACCAGTCAGGTGTCACACACTCTGGCAGCCTGCTCCTCCAGGGACAGTAAGGCCTCTATTTCCCTTCAGGAGGCTCGCTTGCCTTACTTCCTGTGAACAGCGTTTCCCAGCCTGGGCGGAAAGCAGTTCCTGGAGATCTTTTCTCAGGGGCTGTTTCCCCGGAGTTGGGGCGGACCTCGGGGACCCAACTCACAGGGGAAGGCAAAACCAAATGGACAGGTCTATGCTCTGTAGGAGATCTCTAGTGAACTGCCGGGGTCCAGCCCCAGCTGATCCAGGGTATTCGAAGCAGAGACGGCGTAGGCGAGGGTCAGGGAACAACTGCTTAATTAAACGTTAATTAAGGATATAAAGAGTAATACAATGAGGATAGCTCAGTAGGAAAATTCAGTGGGGAAAAGAGGCTGAGTAGCTTGGTTTACGCGGGGGACCAATAAAACTTCAAGACAAGAAGCTTGCACCACTTACGTAGGCCGCAGGCGTCCTTCCGTTCTCCCGAAGGAGAGAAGACACTGAGGCCTCCCCGGTCGGATCTTAGAAGCCCAGGCAAAATTAGTAAGCTTGGTGGGTTCCGCGCTCCAGATGGAGACTCAACCAGAGTGAGAGAGAGAGAGAGACATGGGGAGACCAGTATTTCGAGAAACTGATCCCAATTCTTTATTTTCCATGGTCTACTTTTATACACTGAGATGTTATGCAAAAGTCACGTGGGGTCAGCAGTCCTGACTTTTATCAAAGTCAGGTGCTTCATACAAAAGTATACAGAGGTCTTAGGGGTGTTACATCATCTTCTGGCCGGGGGGCCTGCTGACAATTTACGACCCTCTCCTTGTGACAGCGGTCAGTCAACCAGGACACTTATTTCTCCAGGGGTGATTATTCTTAAAACAGACGCCACCCAAATAAAGTTACATTCCTATAGGGTGAGGGTGTAGTGGGTTTTAGTTAAGGAAAGAATTTACTTAGCCTAAGGTCTAACGTGATTTATATCAAAGGTTAATACTTATTTCTTCTATATATTCATTAATGTGTATAAGAGCAGGGGATGTGGAGACTTAGCAGTAAACATCAGCTCAACAAATGAAAAACCCTTCACCAATATGATTTCTAATCAGCCCATTATACTTATACTAATAATTTTCTAACTTTTCTAAGGAACCTGTTTTTAGAAGGTTTAAAGCATCTCGTGCCTCTCATGGTTGGGAGGCTGTGAGCAATCACATGTGGCCGGACAAGCCTGTCAGGCAGGCTAGAGAACCTTCAGAGGAGTTTGTAGGTTAAAACACTCTTGTCACACCTAGGGGTTTTTATCAACTGGAGCTCTAGGTTAACTCCTTCTCCGAAAGAGGTGGTGGGGGACAGCCCCCCGTAAAGTCAGAGGTGTAGGTGAGAGCACAAAGTAGTAAGGTAGGCAGGCTCTGGTGATGGGGGTAGATGCTCGAGGATTTCCAGGGGGACTCCTGAGGCTCGATCCCGCCTTTGCGTATGTCGAGCCTCCTTCCTCATGACCTTTGCCATGGGCGGAGTGCCTCACTCTGGCCCCCAACAGTGAACCTCATCTCTCAGGAACATTCTTGGCTCCTATCGAGACACCTCTGTGTGTGTAGCTACACACGCAACGTAGGGGCAAAGGGAGCCAGATTCTTTCCGTGGGGTGCTGATGCTTTGTGGCAAAGCACCTGCTTGAGAATCCATCAGCTTACGCTTCCCTCGCCTTGACAGAGGTCTCATTGCAGTAGCCCTTGGCAGTTTGGAAAGAAGAGGACCCTTACCTTTCATAAAGTGGGCCCTTGTCCTAGTTTGAAAGGAAAGGCAAGAGCTGAGCTGAGGCCAATAAGGCGCCAGTCAAGTCTGACATGTTCCCGAAGCCTGCTCCTTCATGGAAAATAACGCTGGAATCTAGGAATGTCTCTGCAAGGCTGGCAAAGGGCAGTCAGGAGCCTGCACCCTGCCTCTGGAATTACCGATTTCTGAGCAGATCTGGAGGTCTCCTTTAGGAGAATCTAACTCATTTCTTCCATATTGAGACTTCCAAAAACAGGCCGGTCGGCTGCCTCTTCGTGCCCGAAGGAGGCTTGCTTTTCCTGCCTCCTATGAACCCAGCTTCCCAGGCTCTGGGAAAAGCGGATCTTGAAGATCTTTTCTCAGGGGTTGTTTCCACGGAGCTGGGGCTAAGCCTGGAGACCCAAACTCACAGGGGAAGAAAAACCACATGGACAAGTCTTTGCTCTCTAGGAGAGCTCTAGTGAACTTCACTCTGTCACGAACATTCTTGATTCATATGGAGACACCCCTATGTGTGAAGCTGCGTACCCAACACGGGGGCACAGAGAGCCTGATTCTCTCTGTGTAGCTTTAAAGATGTCGTTCAAAAAACACCCTGAAAATCCATACAATGCTCTTCCTTACCCGTGACAGAGTTCTCATTGCTGTAGCCCTTGGCAGTTTTTAGAAATCCGCACCCAAACCCTTCTCCAAGTAGTCCTGGGTCCTAGTTCGGAGGAACATGCAATGGCGGAGCTGAGGCCAGTAAGGCACCAGTCAGGTCTCACACACTCTGGCAGCCTGCTCCTCCAGGGGCAGTAAGGCCTCTTTTTCTCTGCAGGAGGCTCGCTTGCCTTGCCTTCTGTGAACTGCGTTTCCCAGTCTGGACGAAAAGCAGTTCCTGGAGGTGTTTTCTCAGGGGTTTCTTCCTCGGAGCTGGGGCGAACATCGGGAACCCAACTCACAGGGGAAGGCAAAACCATATGGACAGGTCTATGCTCCATAGCAGAGCTCTAGTGAACCTCATCTCCCAGGAACATTCTTGGCTCCTATAGAGACACCTCTGTGTTTGAAGCTACACACCCAACATAGGGGCAAATGCAGCCTGATTCTCTCCGTGGGGTGCAGATGCTTTGTGGCAAAGCACCTGTTTGAGAATCCATCCGCTTCCGCTTCCCTCTCTTTGACAGAGGTCTCTTTGCTGTAGCCTTTGGCAGTTTGGAAAGAAGCAGACCCTTACCCTTCACCAAGTAGGCCCTTGTCCTAATTTGAACGGAAAGGCGATAGCTGAGCTGAGGCCAGTAAGGCGCCAGTCAAGTCTGACATATTCCTGAAGCCTGCTCCTTCATGGAAAATAACGCTAGAATCTAGAAATGTCTTTGCAAGGCTGGCAAAGGACAGTCAGGAACCTCGACCCTGCCTCTGGAATTTCCGTCTTCTGAGCAGATCTGGAGGTCTTCTTTTGGAGAAGCTAACCATTCCTTCCAAAGAGAGGCTTCCAAACACAGGCTAGTTGGCTGCCTCTACTTGCCCGAAGGAGGCTTGCTTGTTCCGCTTCCTGTGAACTCCGCTTCCCGCCTGGGGGAAAAGTGGTTCTTGGAGATCTTTTTTCAGGGGCTATTTCAACGGAGTTGGAGCTGAGCCCGGAGACCCAAACGCACAGAGGAAGGCAAAACCACATGGACAAGTCTTTGCTCTGTAGGAGAACTCTAGTTAACCTCAGTATGTGAGGAAAGTCTTGGATTCTATGGGGATACCTCTGTGTGTGGAGCTGCATACCCAACAAGGGGGCACACAGGGCCTGATTCTCTCTTTGCAGCTTTGAAGCTGTCGTTCAAACAACAGCTTGAGAATCCATACAATGCTCTCCCTTACCTCTGAGAGACTTCTCATTGCAGTAGCCCTTGGCAGTTTTTACAAATCCGCACCCAAACCCTTCTCCAAGTAGGCCTGGGTCCTGGTTTGGATGGCCATGCAATGGCGGAGCTGAGGTCAGTAAGGCACCAGTCAGGTGTCACACACTCTGGCAGCCTGCTCCTCCAGGGACAGTAAGGCCTATTTTTCCCTGCGGGAGGCTCGCTTGCCTTGCCTCCTGTGAACTGCGTTTCCCAGCCTGGGCAAAATGCGGTTCCTGGAGATCTTTTCTCAGGGGCTCTATCCCCAGAGCTGGGGTGGACCTCGGGGACCCATCTCACAGGGGAAGGAAAAACCACATGGACAGGTCTATGCTCTGTAGGAGACGTTAGTGTGTCTCATCTCTTAGGAACATTCTTGGCTCGTACAGAGACACCTCTGTGTGTAAAGCTACACACCGAACATAGGGGCACAGGGAGCCTGATTCTCTCTGTGGGGTGCTGATGCTTTGTGGCAAAGCACCTGTTTGAGTATCCATCCGCTTACGCTTCCCTCGCCTTGACAGAGGTCTCATTGCTGTGTCTCTTGGCACTTTGGAAAGAAGCAGACCCTTACCCTTCACCAAGTAGGCCCTGATCCTAGTTTGAAAGGAAAGGCAATAGCTGAGCTGAGGCCAGTAAGGCACCTGTCATCTCTGACATATTCCCGATGCCTGCTCCTTCATGGAAAATTTTGCTAGAATCTAGGAATGTCTTTGCAAGGCTGGCAAAGGGCAGTCAGGAACCTCGACCCTGCCTCTGGAATATCTATCTTCTGAGCAGATCTGGAGGTCTCCTTCTGGAGAAGCTAACCCATTCCTTGCAAATAGAGGCTTCCAAACACAGGCCGGTTGGCTGCCTCTTCTTGCCTGAAGGAGGCTTGCTTTTCCTGCCTCCTATGATCCCTGGTTCCCAGCATGGGGGAAAAGCAGATTCTTGGAGATCTTTGCTCAGGGGTTGTTTCCACGGAGCTGAGGTTGTGCCCAGAGACCCACACATACAGGGGAAGGCAAAACCACATGAACAAGTCTTTGCTTTCTAAGAGAGCTCTAGTGAACCTCAGTCTTTGACGAACGTTCTTGGCTCCTATGCGGACACCTCTGTGTGTGAAACTGCGTACCCAACATGGCGGCAGAGAGCCTGATTCTCTCTGTGCAGGTTTAATGCTGTCGTTCAGAAAACAGCTTGAGAATCCATACAATTCTCGCCCTTACCTCTGAGAGAGTTCTCATTGCAGTAGCCCTTGGCAGTTTGTAGAAATCTGCACCTAAACCCTTCTCCAAGTAGGCCTGAGTCCCAGTTCGGAGGAACAAGCAATGGCGGAGCTAAGACCAGTATGGTACCAGTCAGTTTTCACACACTCTGGCAGCCTGCTCCTCCAGGGACAGTAAGGTTTTTTTTCTATGCAGGAGGCTCACTTGCCTTACTTCCTGTGAACAGCTTTTCCCAGCCTGGGCGAAAAGCGGTTCCTGGAGATCTTTTCTCAGAGGCTGTTTTCTCGGAGCTGGGGCGGACCTCGGGGACCCAACTCACAGGGGAAGGCGAAACCACATGTACAGGTGAGCACTCTGTAGGAGAGCTCTTGTGAGCCTCATCTCTCAGGAACATTCTTGGCTGCTGTAGAGACACCACTGTGTGTGAATCTACACACCCCACATAGGGGCAAAGGGAGCCTGATTCCCTCCGTGGGGTGCTGATGCTTGGTGGCAAAGAACCTTCCTGATAATCCATCCGCTTATGCTTCCCTCGCATTTACGGAGGTCTCATTGCTGTAGCCCTCGGCAGTTTGGAAAGAAGAAGACCCTTACCCTTCATAAAGTAGGGCCTTGTCCTACTTTGAATGGAAAGGCAATAGCTGAGCTGAGGCCAATAAGGCGCCAGTCAAGTCTGACATATTCCCAAAGCCTGCTTCTTCAGGAAGATAACTGTAGAATCTAGGAATGTCTTTGCAAGGCTGGCAAAGGGCAGTCAGCACCCTGCACACTGCCTCTGGAATTACCGACTTCTGAACAGATCTGGAGGTCTCCCTTAGGGGAAGCTAACCCATTCTTCCAAATTGAGGCTTCCAAACGCAGGCCGCTTGGCTGCCTCTTGCTCTCTGAAGGAGGCCTGCTTTTCCCGCCTCCTATGAACCCCACATCCCAGCCTCTGGGAAAAGCGGATCTTGAAGATCTTTTCTCAGGGGTGGTTTCCACGGAGCTGGGGCCGAGCCTGGAGCCCCAAACGCACAGGGGAAGAAAAACCACATGGACAAGTCTTTGCTCTCTAGGAGAGCTCTAGTGAACCTCACTCTGTCAGGAACGTTCTTGTTTCCTATGGAGACACCCCTGTCTGTGAAGCTGTGTACGGAACATGGAGACACAGAGTCTGATTCTCTCTGTGCAGCTTTGAAGCTGTCGTTCAAACAACAGCTTGAAAATCCATACAATGCTCTTCCTTACCCGTGACACAGTTCTCATTGCTATACCCCTTGGCAGTATTTAGAAATCCATACCCAAACCCTTCTCCTAGTAGGCCTGGGTCCTAGTTCGGAGGAACATGCAATGGCAGAGCTGAGGCCAGTAAGGCACCAGTCAGGTCTCACACACTCTGGCAGCCTGATCGTCCAGGGACACTAAGGCCTGTTGTGCCTTGCAGGAGGCTCGCTTGCGTTACCTCCTGTGAACTGCGTTTGCCAGCCTGGGGGAATAGCCGTCCCTGGAGATCTTTTCTCAGGGGCTCCTTCCCATGAGCTGGGGCGGACCTCGGGGACCCAACTCACAGGGCAAGGCAAAACCATATGGACAGGTCTATGCTCTGTAGCAGACTTCTAGTGAACCTCATCTCTCAGGAACATTCTTGGCTCCTATGGAGACACTTCTGTGTGTGAAGCTGCGTACCTAACATAGGGGCACAGAGAGCCTGATTCTCTCAGTTCATTTTGACGCAGTCGTTCAGAAAACAGCTTGAGAATCCATAAAATGCTCTCCCTTACCGCTGAGAGAATTCTCACTGCTGTAGCCCTTGGCACTTTGTAGAAATCCGCAGCCAAACGCTTCTCCAAATAGGCCTGGGTCCTAGTTCGGAGGAACAGGCAATGGTGGAACTGAGGCCAGCAAGGCAACAGTCAGGTTTCACACACTCTGGCAGCCTGCTCCTCCAGGGACAGTAAGGCCTCTTTTTCTCTGCAGGAGATTCGCTTGCCTTACTTCCTGTGAACAGCGTTTCCCAGCCTCAGCGAAGCGGTTCCTGGAGATCTTTTCTCAGGGACAGTTTCCCCGGAGGTGTGGCGGGCCTCGGGAACCCAACTCACAGGGGAAGGAAAAACCACATGGACAGGTCTATGCTCTGTAGGAGAGGTTTAGTGAACCTAATCTCTCAGGAACATTCTTGGCTCCTATAGAGACAACTCTGTGTGTGAAGCTACACTCCCAACATTGGGGAACAGGGATCTTGGTTCTCTCCATGGGGTGCTGATGCTTTGTAGTAAAGCACCTGCTTGAGAATCCGTCCTCTTAGGCTTCCCTCGCCTTGACAGAGGTCTCATTGCTGTAGCCCTTGGCAGTTTCAAAGAAGAAGACCCTTACCCTTCATAAAGTAGGCCCTTGTCCTAGTTTGAATGGAAAGTCAATAGCTGAGCTGAGGCCAATAAGGAGCCAGTCCCCTCTGACACATTCCCGAAGCCTGCTCCTTCATGGAATATAACTCTAGAATCTTGGAATGTCTTTGCAAGTCTGGCAAAGGGCAGTCAGGAACCAGCACCCTGCCTCTGGAATTACCGACTTCTGAGCAGATCTGGAGGTCTCCTTTAGGAGAAGCTAACCCATTCCTTCCAAATAGAGGCTTCAAAACACAGGCAGGTTGGCTACCTTTCGTGCCCGAAGGAGGCTTGCTTTTCTCTCCTCCTATGAACCCCAGTTCCCAGCCTCTGGGAAAAGCGTATCTTGAAGATATTTTCTCAGGGGTTGTTTCCACGGAGCTGGGGCCGAGCCCGGGGCCCAAAGGCACAGGGGAAGGCAAGACCACATGGACAGGTCTATGCTCTGTAGCAGACCTCTAGTGAACCTCATCTCTCAGGAGCATTCTTGGCTCCTATAGAGACACCTCTGTGTGTGAAGCTGCGTACCTAACATAGGGGCACAGAGAGCCTGATTCTCTCTGTTCATTTTGACGCTGTCGTTCAGAAAACAGCTTGAGAATCCATAAAATGCTCTCCCTTACCACTGAGAGAATTCTCACTGCTGTAGCCCTTGGCACTTTGTAGAAATCTGCACCCAAACGCTTTTCCAAGTAGGCCTGGGTGCTAGCTCGGATGAACAGGCAATGGCGGAGCTGAGGCCAGTAAGGCAACAGTCAGGTTTCACACACTCTGGCAGCCTGCTCCTCCAGGGACTGTAAGGCCTCTTTTACTCTGCAGGAGATTCGCTTGCCTTACTTCCTGTGAACAGCATTTCCCAGCCTCGGCGAAGCGGTTCCTGGAGATCTTTTCCCAGGGACAGTTTCCCCGGAGGTGTGGCGGACCTCGAGGACCCAACTCACAGGGGAAGGCAAAACCACATGGACAGGTCTATGCTCTGTAGGAGAGGTTTAGTGAACCTAATCTCTCAGGAACATTCTTGGCTCCTATAGAGACAACTCTGTGTGTGAAGCTACACTCCCAACATTGGTGCACAGGGAGCTTGATTCTCTCCGTGGGGTGCTGATGCTTTGTGGCAAAGCACCTGCTTGAGAATCCATCCTCTTAGGCTTCCCTCACCTTGACAGAGGTCTCATTGCTGTAGCCCTTGGCAGTTTGCAAAGAAGAAGACGCTTACCCTTCATAAAGTAGGGCCTTGTCCTAGTTTGAATGGAAAGGCAATAGCTGAGCTGAGGTCAATAAGGAGCCAGTCCCGTCTGACACATTCCCGAAGCCTGCTCCTTCATGGAAAATAACTCTAGAATCTAGGAATATCTTTCAAGGCTAGCAAAGGACAGTCAGGAACCAGTTCCCTGCCTCTGGAATTACCGACTTCTGAGCAGATCTGGAGGTCTCCTTTAGGAGAAGCTAACCCATTCCTTCCAAATAGAGGCTTCAAAACACAGGCAGGTTGGCTGCCTTTCATGCCCGAAGGAGGCTTGCTTTTCTCTCCTCCTATGAACCCCAGTTCCCAGCCTCTGGGAAAAGCGTATCTTGAAGATATTTTCTCAGGGGTTGTTTCCACGGAGCTGGGGCTGAGCCTGGAGACCCAAAGGCACAGGGGAAGGCAAGACCACATGGACAAGCCTTTGCTCTTTCGTATAGCTCTAATAAACCTCACTCTGTCAGGATCTTTCTTGATTCCTACGGAGACACACCTGTGTGTGAAGCTGCGGCCACAGAGAGCCTGATTACCCCTGTGCAGCGCTGAGTCTGGGCGGCTAAACAACAGCTTGGGAATGCAGCCTGGGGCGCTTCCCTTCCCTCTGACAGAGCTCTCCTTCGGTCCCTAAGCCCTCTGCAAGGAGGCATGGATCATAGGTGCAAAGGGAAGGGAAGAGCGGAGCTGAGGCCAGTCAGGAGCCAGTCATGTCGCCCACAGTCCCGCAGCCTGCTCCTTTGCAGGTGCAAACGCTAGAAGCTGGGAAGGGCTTGGCGAGGCTCGCCCAGGCAGAGCAGCCTCTCGACAGGGGCTCTGTCCTATCGCGCCTGGGCGCAGGTCTGCAGCTCCGCCGGTGTGGAAGCGCACTCGGTCCTTTCCAATACAGGCTTGCAAGGACCCGCCGGCAGCCTAACTCATCTCTCCCGCGTGCTGGGACTGGGCATCCAGGCCTGGGCACAAAGCACTGCCTGGAGCTCTTTGCTCAGGGGCTGGTTCCCCTACGCTGGGGCTGTGCTAGGGAGCCCAAACGCACATGTCAAGGCCCCAAAACACATCCACACGTCTCTGCTCTGCAACAGAGCTCCGGGGAAGCCCAGTCTGGCAGGCGCTTTCTGGGCACAAAGGGAGGAACACTCTGGCTGTGGAGCTTCCTCCCCAAGACAGGGGCACTAGGACCCTGATTCCCTCCGTTTACCGCTGAGCCTGCATTGCCAAGCAACAGCTTGGGAACGCAGCCTGGGGCGCTTCCCTTCCCTCGGACAGAGCTCTCCTTGCGGTAGGCCTTGGTAGTTTGCATACAATGGGGCCCTAAGCCCTCTGCAAGTTGGCCTGGCTCCTAGGTCCAAAGGGCAGGCCAGAGCGGAACTGAGGCTGTCAGGCTCCAGACACATCTCCCATACTCCTACATCCTGCTCCTACCCGGGCATGAACGCTAGAAGCTGGGAAGGTACCTGGACCGTGCAGGGGCGGGGCGAACGCGGGCGGCGTGGGGCGGGGGTCGGCTTCTGGCGGGGGTGGGGGTGGGCTTCCCAGTTGTGCTCTCGTAGGTGGACACTGAGGCTGAAAATGCCCCGGGAGTGCACCCGGGACTGGGTAAACCCGGGCTGCGCGGGTCGAGATTCCGATGGCTTTAGGTGGGGGTCGGTCCCAGTTGTGCTCCCGGGGTTCGCCACTGCGGCTGGGAACGCGCAGGGAGCGCGGCAGGGGCGGGGCTAACCCTGGCGGCGCAGGGCGGGGGTCGGCTCATGGGGGGGATGGGGAGGGGTTCCCATTTGTGCTCTCGGAGATGGCCACTGCGGCTGGAAACACTCCGGGAGCGCACCCAGGGCGGGGTAAACCTGGGCTGCACAGGTCGAGATTCCGCACGCTGTGGGTGGGGGGTCAGTCCCTGTTGTGCTCCCGGGGGTCACGAATGTGGCTGGGAACCCGCCGGGAGCCCGGCAGGGCCGGGGCGAAACCTGGCGGCACGGGGCGGGGTGGGGGTCCGTTCGCAGCGGGGGTCGGCTCCTGGCGGGGGTGGGGGAGGGCTTTCCAGATGTGCTGTTGGGGGTCGCCATTGCGGCTGGGAATGCCCATTTCGTGAACTCCTGGATCCCCAAGGATCGGCATCCATTGGCCACAGCGGAGGGGTGCGGAACACAGGTAAGGGAACAGGGACTGCGTGGAGCAGGGAACCATGTATTCCGCCCTGTGTTGGCACAGTCTCAGAGCTCCCCAACCTGGTGGTCGCAGAAAGGCCTCGTCTTTGGGGTCAAGGCCTTTACCGCTCCACCCCTCTGCTGAAAAACCTCAGAGTCTGCGCGGTTTTCCCAAGCAGCCTAGTGTCCGCTGGAAGTCCAAGGGACAGAACCCTGAATTCTGGCCGGCTGGCCCAGCCCTGCTTCTGGCACTTTGTAGGCCAGCGGGCCCTGGAGCACCTGCTAGGATGGGAAAGGGAAGGGTACGCGAATTGCACCCTGGTGGCCGCTGAGGCAACAAAGAAGTGGGGAGGGCACCTTACTGCCCTTTAATGGCAGACAGAATCTGTGGATGTCCTGCTGCGTGGGCCTTTTCATGGGGACCTTGTGCAATAACAGTTTACCGGTGACCTTAGGGAACTTCCCAGTGTGCTTCTGACAGATGAGGGATGCTGTGGAGTTGGCGGGGCCTCTCAGGACTCCGCTGGGTTTGGCGCAATGGAAGAGGGCCTCATCTCCAGGGAAGGCAGGAACCTCAGGCTTCCTCTCCGTTTCGGACTCCGACCGCAGGGTCCCTGCAGAGTTGGGACAAGAGAGTCAGGAATCGTCTTGTCTGAGGAAGGGAACTCCGCTTGCCTCTCGAGGTGCTCAGGGGGTCTCAGGCCCCTTGTTGAGCTGTGTGTGGAACCTGCGGGTGTTTCCGGACGATGCACGACAGTGACAGTGCCCCTTCGTGTTGTGCCTTCACCCACTGGCTTGCCTTCGAAGAGGTGTCCGTGCCTCGGGTTCTTTTCAAGAGCAGACAGGGAAATTGGGGTCTTTCGGCATGTGGGACCACCCACGGGGCTAGTCTCAAATTTCCTAGTGAGGCCGGCTTCATCCTGAGGTGTGCCGGGAAGGCCGGGGACCCTTCAAGACAACGCAGGGGGATCGACTCTCCTGTCGAGGTCAGGAGGGGAGAAGGGTCTCGGATGAAGTGAGGCCGGAACCCTCGGTGTTAACCTCGAGGGAAACCGGCGTGTGAGGGACTTTTGGGGGATGCATGAAAGGAGTCAGGTACCGTTTCGCACTTCAGGACAGAACCTAGGACTTCCCTTGAGACGCCGTAGCGGGCAAGGGCCTCATCTTGCGAAGACGTTGGAACCATGTGGATTTTCTCGAGTTGCGGCGGGATTCTAGAGTTACGACGGGGATTTCAGACTTCCTCTTGTATTGGCCCCGAGAAGCCTAATCTTCCATTCGAGTTGCGAGGGAAAGCAGGGGGTTGCACTCGAGTCACTGCAGGGCCAAAGAGACCTCATTTAGGTCTGTGTCCGGGACTTAACGTTCCTCTCAAGGGAAGACAGGGATCTCGGGGTGGCGTTCCAGACTCCCCCGGGGAGTCAGGCCTCGTCTCGAGGGCAAGCAAAGGATGCTGCTCTCCTCTCAAGTCGCGACGCAGATCTCTTGGAGTCCACTGAGTGGCCTCAAGGGAGTCAGGCATCCTCTTCAGTTTGGAGAGAGGACTCGGGATTGCGCTCTGGGTAAGGCAGGAAAAGAACGCCCTCACCTCGCGAGGACGGGGGCTTCTCAGGGGTTTCCTCGAGCTGCGGCGCCCGTGGGGGTTTTCTCCCTAGGCACGACGAGGATATCAGGGTGCCTCTCGTGCGGTGCCAGGGAAGTCAGGTCTCCATGCGCGTGGCGAGGGGGAGCGCGTCATGGCTCTCAAGTCACGGGAGGGGACTAGGGCCTCGAGACGCGTTGAAGAAGGACTCTCGAGGTCTTTCTCGGGGGCGGCAGGAAACCCTCGTTTCCCTCGCCTTCTGCCGGGGACCTTAGGGAACTTCCCAGGGTGCCTCTGAGAGGCGAGGGATCCTGTGGAGGTGGCGGGGCCCCTCGGGACTCCACTGGGTCTGGCGCAACGGAAGAGGTCCTCATCTCGTGGGGAGGCAAGAACCTCAGGCTTCCTCTCCGTTTCGGACTCCGACCGCAGGGTCCCTGCAAAGTTGGGACAGGAGAGTCAGGCCTCGTCTTGTCTGAGGAAGGGAACCCCGCTTGCCTCTCGAGTTGTTCAGAGGGCCACAGGCCCCTCGTCGAGTTGTGTGTGGAACCTACTGATGTTTCCGGACGATGCACGGGGGTGTCAGTGCCGCTTCCGGCTGTGCCTTCACCCACAGGGTTGCCTTCGAAGAGGGGTCCGTCATCGGGTTCTTCTCAAGAGCGGACCGGGGAATCGGGCTCGTTCGGCATGTTGGACCACCCACGTGCCTCGTTTCGAATGTCCTCGTGAGACCAGCCTCCTCTTGAGGTGCACCGGCAAGTCCGGGAACCCCTTCCAGACCACGCAGGGGAATCGACTCTCCTGTCGCGATCAGGAGGGGAGAAGGGGCTCAGAGGAAGCGGTGCCGGGACCCTCGGTGTTCCACTCGAGGGAACCCGGTGTATCGGGGAACTTTTGGGGGTCGCATGAAGGCTGTCAGGTCCCGTTTCACACTTCAGGGCGGAACAGGGGACTTCCCTTGAGACGCCGTCACGGGCAAGGGCCTCATCTTGCGAAGAGGTGGGAACCACGTTGTTTTTCTCTAGTTGCGGCGGGATTCTCGTGTTACAACAGGGGATTACAGGCTTCCTCTTGTGTCGGCCCTGCGTAGCCCAACCTTCTATTCTAGTGGCGAGGGAAAGTTGGGGGTTGCGCTCGAGTCACTGCAGGGCCAAAGAGACCTCATCTAATAGTGTGTCCAGGACCAAATGCTCCTCTCCAGGGAAGACAAGGATCTCGGGGTTGCATCCCATGCTCCCCCGGGGAGTCAGGCCTCACCTCGAGGGGAAGCAAAGGACTCCGCTCTCCTCCCGAGTTGCGACGCTGATATCTTGGTTCCCCCTGAGTGGCCTCAAGGGAGTCCAGCCTCCTCTTTACTTTTGAGAGAGGACTCGTGATTGCTCTCCAGGCCAGGCAGGAAAAGAAGGCCCTCACCTCGCGAGGACGGGGGCATCTCAGGGGTTTCCTCAAGCTGCGGCACCCGTGGGGGTTTTCTCCCGAGGCACGACGAGGATCTCAGGGAGCCTCTAGTGCAGCGCCAGGGAAGTCATGTCTCCATGCACGTGGCGAGAAGGAGCGCGTCATTGTTCTCGAGTTTGTTCTTGCGATGACGGGAGAACCACGTGGTTTTGCTCGAGTTGCGGCGGGATTCTCGAGTTATGACCGGGAATTTAGGCTTCCTCTTGTTGGCCTTGAAATCCAATCTTCCATTCGGGTTGCGAGGGGGAGCTGGGGATTGCGCTAGAGTCACTTCAGGGCAAAAGAGACCTAATCTAGGCTTGTGTCCAGGATCTAATGTTGCTCTCCAGGGGCGACAGGGATCTCGGGTTTGCATTCCAGACTCATCCGGGGAGTCAGTTCTCACCTCGAGGGTAAGCAAAGAATTCCGCTCTCGTCTCGAGTCGCGATGGGTATCTCTTGGAGCCCACTGTGTGTACTAAAGGGAGTCAAGCCTCCTGTGGAGTTTGGAGAGAGGACTCGGGATTGGACTCCAGGCCATGCAGGAAAAGAAGGCCCTCATCTCGAGATGACGGTGGCATCTCGTGGGTTTTCTCGAGCTGCGGCGCCAGTGTGGGGTGTCTCATGAAGTACCACGGGGATCTCAGGGAGCCTCTTGTGTGGCGCCAGGAAAATCCAGTATTCCCTTCGAGTTGCAAGTTAGAACTGGGGATTGCTCTCCAGTCACTGCAGAGCAAAATAGACCTCATCTACGCTTGTGTCCAGGACCTAGTGTTCCACTACTGGGCCGACAGGGATCTCAGGGTTGCATTCTCGACTCACCCGGAGAGTCAGGCCTCGTCTTGAGGGGAAAAAAAGGACTCCGCTCTCCTGTCGAGTCGCGACGGGTATCTCTTGGAGCCCACTGCGTGGCGTAAAGGGAGTGAAGCCCCCTATGGAGTTTGGAGAGATGACGCGGGATTGTTTTCCTTGCCATGCAGGAAAAAAGGCCCTCATCTCGCGATGACGGGGGCATCTCGTGGGTTTTCTCCAGCTGCGGCGCCAGTATCAGATTTCTCACGAGGTACAACGGGGAGCTCAGAGAGCCTCTCGTGTGGTGCTAGGGACGTCAGGTCTCCGTGCGTGTGGTGAAGGGGAGTGCGTGATTGCTCTCGAGTCATAGTAGGCGAATCGGGCCTCAAGACGCATTGAAGAAGGACTCTTGAGGTCTTTCTCGGGTTGCGGCAGGGAACCCTGGGTTCCCTTGATTTGTGTCGGTGACCTCAGGCAACTTCTAAGGGTGCCTCTGAGAAGTCAGGGACACTGTGGATTTGGGAGGGGCCCTTCGTTACTCAACTGGGTTTGGTGCAATCGAAGAGGGCCTCATCTCGAATGGAGGCAGGAACCTCAGGGGTCCTCTCCATTTCTGACTCGGGTCGCAGGGTACCTGCAGAGTATGGAGAAGAGAGTCACGCCTCGTCTTCTGTGGAGGAATGGATTTCCCCTTGCCTTTCGAGTTGTTCACGGAGTAACAGGCCACTTGTTGAGCTGAATGTGGAACCTGCGGGTTTTTCCGGACGAAGCACGGGGGTGTCAGTGCCCCTTCGTGTTGTGCCTTCATCCACAGGGTTGCCTTCAAAGAGGTTTCCGGGCATCGGGTTCTTTTCAAGAGCGTACCGGAAAATTGGGGTCTTTCAGCATGTGGTACCACCCACGAGGCTACGTCTCGAATTTCCTCGGGATACCGGCCTCATCCTGAGGTGCGCCGGGAAGGTCGGGAACCCCTTGCAGACAAAGCAGGGGAATCGACCCACCGGTCGCGATCAGAAGGGGAGAAGGGGCTCAGATGAAGTGGTGCCGGGAACCTCGGTGGTCCCCTCGAGTGAGACCGGTATGTCACGGCACTTTTGAGGTCGCATCAAGGGTGCCAAGTACAGTTTCGCACTTCAAGACGGAACGTGGGAATTCTCTGGAGATGCTCTAGCGGGCAAGGGCCTCATATTGCGATGACGAGGGAAACACGTGGTTTTTCTCGAGTTGAAGCGGGATTCTCGAGTTACAACGGGGAATTCAGGCTTCCTCTTGTGTTGGCCCAGGAAGTCCAATCTTCCATTCAACTTGTCAGAGACAGGTGGGGGTTGCTCTCGAGTCACTTCAGGGCAAAGAGTCCTCATCTAGGCTTGGGTCCAGGACGTAATGTTCCTCTCCAGGGGCGACAGGGATATCGAGGTCGCATTCCAGTCTCACCCGGTGGGTCACGCCTCATCTCGAGTGGAAGCAAAGGACTCCACTATCCTCTCGAGTCGGGACGCGTAACTCTTGGAGCCCAATGAGTGGCCTAAAGGGAGTCAAGCGTCCTGTGTAGCTTGGACAGAAGGTTCACGCTTGATCTGCATACCATGCAGTTAAAGATGGCCCTCCTCTCGTGATGACGGGGGCGTCTCATGGGTTTTCTCGAGCTGCGGCGCCAGTGTGGGGTTTCTCACGAGATATGATGGGGAGTTCAGGGATCCTCTTGTGCAGCGCCAGAGAAGCCTGACTCCATGCGTGTGGCCAGGCAGATCGCGTCATTGCTCTCGAGTCATGGGAGGGACTAGGGCCTCAAGAGGCATTTAAGAAGGACTCTCAAGGTCTTTCTTGGGTTGGGGCGGGAAACACTCGTTTCCCTCGACCTCTACAGGGGACCTTAGGGAACTTCCCAGGTGCCTCTGAGAGGTGAGGGATACTGAGGAGTTAGAGGGGCCTCTCGGGACTCCACTAGGTTTGACAAAATGAAAGAGGGCCTCATCTCGATTGGAGGCAGGAACCTCAGGCTTCCTCTCCATTTCTGACTCCGACCGCAGGGTCCCTGCAGAGTTGGGACAGGAGAGTCAGGCCTCGTCTTGTCTGAGTAACGGAACTCTGCTTGCCTCTCGAGTCGTTCAGGGGGTCTCAGGGCCCTTGACAAGCTGTGTGTGGAACCTGCGGGTGTTTCCAGAAGATGCATGGGGGTGTCAGTGCCCCTTCGTTTTGTGCCTTCCCCCACAGGGTTTCCTTCAAAGAGGTGTCCGGGCATCGGGTTCATTTCAAGAGCGGACCGGGAAATCGGGGTCATTCTGCATGTGGCACCACCCACGTGGCTCATCTCGAATTTCCTCGTGAGACCAGCATCATCCTGAGGTGCGCTGGGAAGGCCGGGAACACCTTCCACACAAAGTAGGGGAATCGATTCTCCTGTCGCGATCAGGAGGGGAGATGGGGCTCAGATGAAGTGGTGCCGGGACCCTCGGTGTTCCACTCGAGGGAACCAGGCGTTTCAGGGAACTTTAGGGGTCCCATCAAGGGAGCCAAGTACCGTTTCCCACTTCAGGACGGAACATGGGACTTCCATGGAGACGCTGTAGCGGGCAAGGGCCTCATCCTGTGAAGACGTTGGAACCACGTCGTTTTTCTGGAGTTGCATCGGGATTCTCGAAAACGACAGGAATTTCAGGTCTCTCTTGGGTTGGCCCTGGGAAGCCCAATCTTCAATACGAGTTGCGATGGAAAGCTGGGGGTTCTGCTCGAGTCACTACAGGGCCAAAGAGACCTCATCGAGGCGTGTGTCCAGGACCTAATATTCCTCTCAAGGGAAGACAGGGATCCCGGGTTTCCATTCCAGACTCCCCCGGGGAGTCAGGACTCGCCTGGAGGGGAAGCAGAGGACTCCGCTTTCCTCTCAAGTCGCGACACGGATCTCTTGGAGCCCACTGAGTGGACTCAAGGGTGTCGAGCCTCCTCTTCAGTTTGGAGAGAGGACTCGGGATTGCTCTCCAGGCCAGACAGGAAAAGAAGGCCCTCATCTCGCGATGACGGGGGCGTCTCATGGGTTTCCTCAGGCTGCTGCGCCCATGGGGGTTTTCTCACGAGGCACGACGAGGACCTCAGGGAGCCTCTCGTGCGGCGCCAGGGAAGTCAGGTCTCCATGCGCATGGCGAGGGGGAGCTGGTCATCACTCTCGAGTCATGGGAAGCGGCTAGGTCCTCAAGAGGCGTTGAAAAGGACTCTCGAGGTCTTTCTCGGGTTGCGGCGGGAAACCCTCGTTTCCCTCGACTTCTGCAGGGGACCTTAGGGAACTTCCCAGGGTGCCTCTGAGAGGTGAGGGATGCTGTGTAGTTGGCAGGGCCTCTCGGGACTATGCTGGGTTCAGCGCAATGGAAGAGGGCCTCATCTCGAGGGGAGGCAGGAACCTCAGGCTTCCTCTCGGTTTCGAACTCCGAATGCACGGTCCCTGCATTGTTGGGACAGGAGAGTCATGCCTCGTCTTGTCTGAGGAATGGAATTCTGGTTGCCTCTCGAGTTGTTCCGGGAGTCTCAGGCCCCTTGTCGAGCTGTGTGTAGACCCTGCGGGTTTTTCCGGATGATGCACGGGGGTGTCACTGCCCCTTCGTGTTGTGCCTTCACACACAGGTTGCCTTCGAAGAAGGGTCCGGGCCTCGGGTCCTTCTCAAGAGCGGACCGGGGAATCGGGGGCGTTCGGCATGTGGCCCCACCCACGTGGCTCCTCTCGAATTTCTTCGTGAGACCGGCCTCATCCTGAGGTGCGCCGGGAAGGCCGGGAACCCCTTCCAGACTACGCAGGGGAATCGCCTCTCCTTTCGCGATCAGGAGGGGAGAAGGGGCTCAGAGGAAGCGGTGCCGGGACCGTCGGTGTTTCCCTCGGGGGAACCCGGCATTCGGGGTACTCTTAGGGGTCGCAGGAAGGCTGTCAGGCACCGTTTCGCCCTTCAGGGTGGAACAGGGGACTTCCCTTGAGACGCCGTGGCGGGTAAGGGCCTCATCTTGCCAAGAGGTGGGAACCACGTGGTTTTTCTCGAGTTGCGGCGGGATTCTCGTGTTATGACGGGGATCTCAGCCTTCCCCTTGGGTTGGCCCTGGGAAGCCCAATCTTCCCCTCGGGTTGCGAGGGAAAGCTGGGGGTTGCGCTCGAGTCACTGCAGGGCCGAAGAGACCTCACCTAGGCGTGTGTCCGGGACCTAATATTCCTCTCCAGGGAAGGCAGGGATCTCGGGGTTGCATTCCAGGCTCCCCCGGGGAGTCAGGCCTCGTCTCGAGGGGAAGCCAAGGACTCTGCTCTCCTCTCGAGTCGCGATGCGGGTCTCTTGGAGCGCCCTGAGCGGCCTCAAGGGAGTCCAGCCTCCTCTTCCGTTTGGAGAGAGGACCCGGGATTGCTCTCTGGGCCATGCAGGAAAAGAAGGCCCTCAGCTGGCGAGGACGGGGGCGTCTCAGGGGTTTCCTCGAGCTGCGGCGCCCGTGGGGGTTTTCTCTCGAGGCACGACGAGGATCTCAGGGAGCCTCTCGTGCGGCGCCAGGGAAGTCAGGTCTCCATGCGCGTGGCGAGGGGGAGCCCGTCATGGCTCTCGAGTCACGGGAGGGGACTAGGGCCTCGAGACGCGTTGAAGAAGGACTCTCGAGGTCTTTGTCGGGGGGCGGCGGGAAACCCTCGTGTCCCTCGCCTTCTGCCGGGGACCTTAGGGAACTTCCCAGGGTGCCTCTGAGAGGCGAGGGATCCTGTGGAGGTGGCGGGGCCCCTCGGGACTCCGCTGGGTCTGGCGCAACGGAAGAGGGCCTCACCTCGAGGGGAGGCAGGAACCTCAGGCTTCCTCTCCGTTTCGGACTCCGACCGCAGGGTCCCTGCAGAGTTGGGACAGGAGAGTCAGGCCTCGTCTTGTCTGAGGAAGGGAACCCCGCTGGCCTCTCGAGTTGCTCAGGGGGTCTCAGGCCCCTCGTCGAGCTGTGTGTGGAACCCACGGGTCTTTGCGGACGATGCACGGGGGTGGCAGTGCCCCTTCGTGTTGTGCCTTCACCCACAGGGTTGCCTTCGAAGAGGGGTCCGGGCCTCGGGTCCTTCTCAAGAGCGGACCGGGGAATCGGGGGCGTTCGGCATGTGGCCCCACCCACGTGGCTCGTCTCGAATTTCTTCGTGAGACCGGCCTCAACCTGAGGTGCGCCGGGAAGACGGGAACCCCTTCCAGACCACGCAGGGGAATCGCCTCCCCTGTCGCGATCAGGAGGGGAGAAGGGGCTCAGAGGAACCGGTGCCGGGACCCTCGGTGTTCCCCTCGGGGGAACCCCGCGTGTCGGGGGAATCTTGGGGGTCGCAGGAAGGCTGTCAGGCACCGTTTCGCCCTTCAGGGTGGAACAGGGGACTTCCCTTGAGACGCCGTGGCGGGCAAGGGCCCCATCTTGCCAAGAGGTGGGAACCACGTGGTTTTTCTCGAGTTGCAGCGGGATTCTCGAGTTACGTCGGGGATTTCAGCCTTCCCCTTGGGTTGGCCCTGGGAAGCCCAATCTTCCCCTCGGGTTGCGAGGGAAAGCTGGGGGTTGCGCTCGAGTCACTGCAGGGCCGAAGAGACCTCACCTAGGCTTGTGTCCGGGACCTAATATTCCTCTCCAGGGAAGGCAGGGATCTCGGGGTTGCATTCCAGGCTCCCCCGGGGAGTCAGGCCTCGTCTCGAGGGGAAGCCAAGGACTCTGCTCTCCTCTCGAGTCGCAACGCGGGTCTCTTGGAGCCCCCTGAGCGGCCTCAAGGGAGTCCAGCCTCCTCTTCCATTTGGAGAGAGGACCCGGGATGGCTCTCCGGGCCATGCAGGAAAAGAAGGCCCTCAGCTCGCGAGGACGGGGGCATCTCAGGG
Source organism: Bubalus kerabau (assembly GCF_029407905.1). Lineage (NCBI taxonomy): Eukaryota > Metazoa > Chordata > Mammalia > Artiodactyla > Bovidae > Bubalus > Bubalus kerabau. The sequence goes on along the minus strand of NC_073635.1, from coordinate 656,378 downwards.
GTTTCCTCGAGCTGCGGCGCCCGTGGGGGTTTTCTCTCGAGGCACGACGAGGATCTCAGGGAGCCTCTCGTGCGGCGCCAGGGAAGTCAGGTCTCCATGCGCGTGGCGAGGGGGAGCGCGTCATGGCTCTCGAGTCACGGGAGGGGACTAGGGCCTCGAGACGCGTTGAAGAAGGACTCTCGAGGTCTTTGTCGGGGGGCGGCGGGAAACCCTCGTTTCCCTCGCCTTCTGCCGGGGACCTTAGGGAACTTCCCAGGGTGCCTCTGAGAGGCGAGGGATCCTGTGGAGGTGGAGGGGCCCCTCGGGACTCCGCTGGGTCTGGCGCAACGGAAGAGGGCCTCACCTCGAGGGGAGGCAGGAACCTCAGGCTTCCTCTCCGTTTCGGACTCCGACCGCAGGATCCCTGCAGAGCTGGGACAGGAGAGTCAGGCCTCGTCTTGTCTGAGGAAGGGAACCCCGCTGGCCTCTCGAGTTGCTCAGGGGGTCTCAGGCCCCTCGTCGAGCTGTGTGTGGAACACGCGGGTCTTTGCGGACGATGCACGGGGGTGGCAGTGCCCCTTCGTGTTGTGCCTTCACCCACAGGGTTGCCTTCGAAGAGGGGTCCGGGCCTCGGGTCCTTCTCAAGAGCGGACCGGGGAATCGGGGGCGTTCTGCATGTGGCACCATCCACGAGGCTCATCTCGAATTTCCTCGTGAGACCGGCCTCATCCTGAGGTGCGCCGGGAAGGCCGGGAACCCCTTCCAGACCACGCAGGGGAATCGCCTCCCCTGTCGCGATCAGGAGGGGAAAAGGGGCACAGAGGAAGCGGTGCCGGGACCCTCGGTGTTCCCCTCGGGGGACCCCGGCGGGTCGAGGGACTCTTGGTGGTCGCAGGAAGGCTGTCAGGGACCGTTTCGCCCTTCAGGGCGGAACAGGGGACTTTCCTTGACGCCGTCGCGGGCAAGGGCCTCATCTTGCGAATATGTTGGGACCACGTGGTTTTTCTCGAGTTGCGGCGGGATTCTCGAGTTACGACGGGGATTTCAGGCTTCCTCTTGGGTTGGCCCTGCGAAGCCCGATCTTCCATTCGAGTTGCGAGGGAAAGCTGGGGGTTGCGCTCGAGTCACTGCAGGGCCCAAGAGACCTCATCTAGGCGTGTGTTCAGGACCTAGTAGTACTCTCAAGGGAAGACAGGGATCCCGGGGTGGCACTCCAGAGTCCCCCGTGGAGTCAGGCCTCGCCTCGAGGGGAAGCAAAGGACTCTGCTCTTCTCTTGAGCCACGTCGCGGATCTCTTGGAGCCCTCTGAGTGCCCTCAAGGGAGTCAAGCCTAATCTTCAGTTTGGAGAGAGGACTCGGGATTGCTCTCCAGGAAAGGCAGGAAAAGAAGGCCCTCACCTCGCGAGGACGGGGGCTTCTCAGGGGTTTCCTGGAGCTGCGGCGTCCGTGGGGCTTTTCTCACGAGGCACGACGAGGTTCTCAGGGAGCCTCTCGTGCGGCGCCAGGGAAGTCAGGTCTCCATGAGCGTGGCGAGGGGGAGCGCGTCATTGTTCTCGAGTCCTGGGAGGGGACTAGGGCATCAAGGCGTGTAGAAGAAGGACTCTCGAGGTCTTTCTCGGCTTGCGGCGGGAAACCCTCGTTTCCCTCGACTTCTCCCGGTGACCTGAGGGAACTTTCCAGGGTTCCTCTTAGAGGTGAGGGATGCTGTGGAGTTGGTGGGCCATCTCGGGACTCCTCTGGGTTTGGCGCAATCGAAGAGGGCCTAATCTCGAGGGGAGACAGGACCTCAGGCTTCCTCTCCGTTTCGTACTCCGACAGCAGTGTCCCTGCAGCGTTGGGGCAGGAGAGTCAGGCCTCGTCTTGTCTGAGGAAGGGAACTCCGCTTGCCTCTCGAGTTGCTCAGGGAGTCTCAGTCCCCTCGTGGAGCTGTGTGTGGAAACCGCGGGTGTTTCCGGACGATGCACGGGAGTGTCAGTGCCCCTTCGTGTTGTTCCTTCACTCACAGGGTGGCCTTCAAAGAGGTGTCCGGGCATCGGGTTCTCCTCAACTGCGGACCGGGAAATCAGGGTCGTTCAACATGGGGCACCACCCACGGGGCTTGTCTCGAATTTCCTCGTGAGGCCGGCCTCATCCTGAGGGGCGCCGTGCAGCCCGGGAACCCCTTCCAGACCACGCAGGGGAATCAACTCTTCTGTCGCGAACAGGAGAGGAGTAGGAGCTCAGAGGAAGTGGTGCCGGGACTCTCGGTGTTCCCCTCAAGGGAACCCGGCATGTCGGGGAACTTTTGGATGTCGCATGAAGGGTGTCAGGTACCGTGTCTCACTTCACGACGGAACATGGGACTTCCCTTGAGACGCCGTACCGGGCAAGGGCCTCATCTTGCGAAGACGTTGAAACCACGTGGTTTTTCTCGAGTTGCGGCAGGATTCTCGAGTTTCGACGAGGATTTCAGGCTTCCTCTTGGGTTGGCCTTGGGAAGCCCCATCTCCCATTCAAGTAGCGAGGGAAATCTGGGGGTAGCGCTCGAGTCACTGCAGGGCCAAAGAGACCTCATCAAGGCGTGTGTCCGGGAACTAATATTCCTCTCCAGGGAAGGCAGGGATCTCGGGGTTGCATTTCAGGCTCCCTCGGGGAGTCAGGCCTCGTCTCGAGGGGAAGACAAGGACTCCGCTCTCCTCTCGAGTGGCGACGCGGATCTCTTGGAGCCCACTGAGTGGCCTAAAGGGAGTCAAGCCTCCTGTGGAGTTTGGAGAGAGGACTCGTGATTGCTCTCCAGGCCATGCAGGACAAAAAGGCCATCATCTCGCGATGAAGGGGGCGTCTCGTGGGTTTTCTCAAGCTGCAGCGCCAGTGTGGGGTTTCTCATGAGGTACTACGGGGAGCTCAGGGAGCCTCTCATGTGGTGCTTGGGAAGTCAGGTCTCCATGCGCATTGCGAGGGGGAGCGCGTCATTGCTCTAGAGTCATGGAAGGTGTATCGGGCCTCAAGAACCGTTAAAGAAGGACTTTCAAGTTGTTTCTTGGGTCATGGCAGTAAACCCTGGGTTCCCTCGACTAGTGCCGGTGGCCTCAGGGAGCTTCTCAGTGTGCCTCTGAGAAGTCAAGGATACCCTGGAGTTGGGAGGGCCCTCTCGGGACTCCACTGGGTTTGGTGCAATAGAAGAGGGCCTCATCTCGAGTGGAGGCAGGAACCTCAGGGTTCGTCTCCATTTCTGACTCTGATCGCAGGGTCCCTGCAGAGTTGGGACAGGAGAGTCAGGCCTCGTCTTGTAAGGAGGAATGGAACTCCGCTTGCCTCTCGAGTTATTCACGGGGTGACAGGCAACTTGTCGAACTGTGTTTGGAATCTGCGGGTTTTTCCGGACGATGCACGAGGGTGTCAGTGCCCCTTCGTGTTGTGCCTTCTTCCACAGGGTTGCCTTTGAAGAGGTGTCCGGGCATCGGGTTCTTATCAAGAGCGGACCGGGGAATCGGGGTCTTTCAGCATGTGTTACCACCCATGAAGCTACGTCTCAAATATTCTCGTTAGACCGGCCTCATCCTGAGGTGCGCCGGGAAGGTTGGGAACCCCTTCCAGACAAAGCACGGGAGTCGACCCTCCAGTCGCAATCAGGAGGGGAGAAGTGGCTCAGATGAAGTCGTACCGGGAACCTCGGTGTTCCCCTCGAGAGAGACCAGGGTGTCGGGGAAATTTTGGAATCGCATCAAGGGTGCCAAGTTTTCACACTTGAAGTGTGAAAACACTTCAAGAAGAAACCTGGGACTTCTCTTTAGACGCTGTAGCGGGCAAGTGCCTCACCTTGCGATGACAGGGTAACCATGTGGTTTTTCTCGAGTTTCGGCGGGATTCTCGAGTTACGATGGGGAATTCAGGCTTCCTCTTGTGTTGGCCCAGGGAAGTCCAATCTTCCATTGGAGTTGCGGGAGAGAGCTAGGGATTGCTCTCGAGTCACTTCAGGGCAAAAGAGACCTCATCTAAGCTTGTGTCCAGGACCTAATGTTCCTCTCCAGGGGCGACAGAGATCTCGGGGTTGCATTTTAGACGCACCCGAGGAGTCAGACCTCATCTCGAGAGGAAGGAAAGGACTCTGTTCTGCTCTCGGGTCCCGACGGGTATTTCTTGGAGACCACTGAGTGGCCTAAAGGGAGTCAAGCCTCCTGTGGATTTTTTTTTAATTTTATTTTATTTTTAAACTTTACATAATTGTATTAGTTTTTCCAAATATCAAAATGAATCCGCCTCAGGTATACATGTGCTCCCCATCCTGAACCCTCCTCCCTCCTCCCCCCCCATAGCATCCCTCTGGGTCGTCCCAGTGCACTAGCCCCAAGCATCCAGTGTCATGCATCAAACCTGGACTGGCAACTCTTTTCATACATGATATTTTACATGTTTCAATGCCATTCTCCCAAATCTTCCCACCTTCTCCCTCTCCCACAGAGTCCATAAGACTCTTCTATACATCAGTGTCTCTTTTGCTGTCTCGTACTCAGGGTTATTGTTACCGTCTTTCAAAGTTCCATATATATGCGTTAGTATACTGTATTGGTGTTTTTCTTTCTGGCTTACTTCACTCTGTATAATAGGCTCCAGTTTCATCCACCTCATTAGAACTGAGTCATTCTATTCTTTTTAATGGCAGAGTAATACTCCATTGTGTATATGTACCACAGCTTTCTTATCCATTCATCTGCTGATGGACATCTAGCTTGCTTCCATGTCCTGGCTATTAGAAACAGTGCTGCGATGAACATTGGGGTACACGTGTCTCTTTCCCTTCTGGTTTCCTCAGTGTGTATGCCCAGCAGTGGGATTGCTGGATCATAAGGCAGTTCTATTTCCAGTTGTTTAAGGAATCTCCACACTGTTCTCCATAGTGGCTGTACTAGTTTGCATTCCCACCAACAGTGTAAGAGGGTTCCCTTTTCTCCACACCCTCTCCAGCATTTATTATTTGTAGACTTTTGGATTGCAGCCATTCTGACTGGCGTGAAATGGTACCTCATAGTGGTTTTGATTTGCATTTCTATGATAATGAGTGATTTTGAGCATCTTTTCATGTGTTTGTTAGCCATCTGTATGTCTTCTTTGGAGAAATGTCTATTTAGTTCTTTGGCCCATTTTTTGATTGGGTCATCTATTTTTCTGGAGTTGAGCTGTAGGTGTTGCTTGTATATTTTTGAGATTAGTTGTTTGTCAGTTGCTTCATTTCCTATTATTTTCTCCCAGTCCGAAGGCTGTCTTTTCACCTTGCTAATAGTTTGCTTTGATGTGCAGAAGCTTTTAAGGTTAATTAGGTCCCATTTGTTTATTTTTGTTTTTATTTCCAATATTCTGGGAGGTGGGTCATAGAGGATCCTGCTGTGATGTATTTCAGAGAGTGTTTTGCCTATGTTCTCCTCTAGGAGTTTTATAGTTTCTGGTCTTACGTTTAGATCTTTAATCCATTTTGAGTTTATTTTTGTGTATGGTGTTAGAAAGTGTTCTAGTTTCATTCTTTTACAAGTGGTTGACCAGATTTCCCAGCACCACTTGTTAAAGAGATTGTCTTTAATCCATTGTATATTTTTGCCTCCTTTGTCAAAGATAAGGTGTCCATATGTGTGTGGATTTATCTCTGGGCTTTCTATTTTGTTCCACTAATCTATATTTCTGTCTTTGTGCCAGTACCATACTGTCTTGATAACTGTGGCTTTGTAGCGGAGCCTGAAATCAGGTAGGTTGATTCCTCCAGTTCCATTCTTCTTTCTCAAGATCGCTTTGGCTATTCGAGGTTTTTTGTATTTCCATACAAATTGTGAAATTATTTGTTCTAGCTCTGTGAAGAATACTGTTGGTAGCTTGATAGGGATTGCATTGAATCTATAAATTGCCTTGGGTAGTATACTCATTTTCACTATATTGATTCTTCCAATCCATGAACATGGTATATTTCTCCACCTATTAGTGTCCTCTTTGATTTCTTTCACCAGTGTTTTATAGTTTTCTATATATAGGTCTTTAGTTTCTTTAGGTAGGTATATTCCTAAGTATTTTATTCTTTCCGTTGCAATGGTGAATGAAATTGTTTCCTTAATTTCTCTTTCTGTTTTCTCATTATTAGTGTATAGGAATTCAAGGGATTTCTGTGTGTTGATTTTATATCCTGCAACTTTACTATAGTCATTGACTAGTTCTAGTAATTTTCTGGTGGAGTCTTTAGGGTTTTCTATGTAGAGGATCATGTCATCTGCAAACAGTGAGAGTTTTACTTCTTCTTTTCCAATTTGGATTCCTTCTGTTTCTTTTTCTGCTCTGATTGCTGTGGCCAAAACTTCCAAAGCTATGTTGAATAGTAATGGTGAAAGTGGGCACCCTTGTCTAGTTCCTGACTTTAGAGGAAATGCTTTCAATTTTTCACCATTGAGGATAATGTTTGCTGTGGGTTTGTCATATATAGCTTTTATTATGTTGAGGTATGTTCCTTCTATTCCTGCTTTCTGGAGAGTTTTTATCATAAATGGATGTTGAATTTTGTCAAAGGCTTTCTCTGCATCTATTGAGAAAATCATATGGTTTTTATTTTTCAATTTGTTAAGGTGGTGTATTACATTGATTGATTTGCGGATATTGAAGAATCCTTGCATCCCTGGGATAAAGCCCACTTGGTCATGGTGTATGATCTTTTTAATGTGTTGTTGGATTCTGATTGCTAGAATTTTGTTAAGGATTTTTGCATCTATGTCATCAGTGATATTGGCCTGTAGTTTTCTTTTTTTGTGGGATCTTTGTCAGGTTTTGGTATTAGGCTGATGGTGGCCTCATAGAATGAGTTTGGAAGTTTACCTTCCTCTGCAATTTTCTGGAAGAATTTGAGCAGGATAGGTGTTAGCTCTTCTCTAAATCTTTGGTAGAATTCAGCTGTGAAGCCGTCTGGACCTGGGCTTTTGTTCGCTGGAAGATTTTTGGTTACAGTTTCAATTTCCGTGCTTGTGATGGGTCTGTTAAGATTTTCTATTTCTTCCCTGGTCCAGTTTTGGAAAGTTGTACTTTTCTAAGAATTTGTCCATTTCTTCCACGTTGTCCATTTTATTGGCATATAATTGTTGATAGTAGTCTCTTATGATCCTTTGTATTTCTGTGTTTTCTGTTGTGATCTCTCCATTTTCATTTCTAATTTTATTGATTTGATTTTTCTCCCTTTGTTTCTTGATGAGTCTGGCTAATGGTTTGTCAATTTTATTTATCCTTTCAAAGAACCAGCTTTTGGTTTTGTTGATTTTTGCTATGGTCTCTTTTGTTTCTTTTGCATTTATTTCTGCTCAAATTTTTAAGATTTCTTTCCTTCTACTAACCCTGGGGTTCTTCATTTCTTCCTTTTCTAGTTGCTTTAGGTGTAGAGTTAGTTTATTTATTTGACTTTTTTCTTGTTTCTTGAGGTGTGCCTGTATTGCTATGAACTTTCCCCTTAGGACTGCTTTTACCGTGTCCCACAAGTTTTGGGTTGTTGTGTTTTCATTTTCATCCGTTTCTATGCAAATTTTGATTTCTTTTTTGATTTCTTCTGTGATTTGTTGGTTATTCAGCAGCGTGTTGTTCAGCCTCCATATGTTGGAATTTTTAATAGTTTTTCTCCTGTAATTGAGATCTAATCTTACTGCATTGTGGTCAGAAAAGATGCTTGGAATGATTTCTATTTTTTTGAATTTACCAATGCTAGCTTTATGGCCCAGGATGTGATCTATCCTGGAGAAGGTTCCATGTGCACTTAAGAAAAAGTTGAAATTCATTGTTTTGGGATGAAATGTCCTATAGATATCAATTAGGTGTAACTGGTCTATTGTATCGTTTAAAGTTTGTGTTTCCTTGTTAAATTTCTGTTTAGTTGATCTATCCATAGGTGTGAGTGGGGTATTAAAATCTCCAACTATTATTGTGTTAGTGTTAATTTCTCCTTTCATACTTGTTAGCATTTGTCTTACATACTGTGGTGCTCCCACGTTGGGTGCATATATATTTATAATTGTTATATCTTCTCCTTGGATTGATCCTTTGATCATTATGTAGTGACCTTCTTTGTCTCTTTTCACAGCCTTTGTTTTAAAGTCTATTTTATCTGATATGAGTATCGCTACTCCTGCTTTCTTTTGGTCCCTATTTGCATGGAAAATCTTTTTCCAGCCCTTCACTTTCAGTCTGTATGTATCCCCTGTTTTGAGGTGGGTCTCTTGTAGACAACATATGTAGGGGTCTTGTTTTTGTATCCATTCAGCCAGTCTTTGTCTTTTGGTTGGAGCATTCAACCCATTTACGTTTAAGGTAATTACTGATAAGTATGATCCCATTGCCATTTACTTTATTGTTTGGGGTTTGAATTTATACACCGTTTTTCTGTTTCCTGTTTAGTATTTGTTGGAGAGCTGGTTTGGTGGTGCAGAATTCTCTCAGCTTTTGCTTGTCTGAAAAGCTTTTGATTTCTCATTCATACTTGAATGAGATCCTTGCTGGGTACAATAATCTGGGCTGTAGGTTATTTTCTTTCATCATTTTAAGTATGTCTTGCCATTCCCTCCTTGCTTGAAGAGTTTCTATTGAAAGATCAGCTGTTATCCTTATGGCAATTCCCTTGTGTGTTATTTGTTGTTTTTCCCTTGCTGCTTTTCATATTTGTTCTTTGTGTTTGATTATTGTTAATGTGATTAATATGTGTCTTGGGGGGTTTCGCCTTGGCTTTATCCTGTTTGGGACTCTCTGGGTTTCTTGGACTTGAGTGAGTATTTCCTTCCCCATTTTAGGGAAGTTTTCAACTATTATCTCCTCAAGTATTTTCTCACGGTCTTTCTTTTTGTCTTCTTCTTCTGGGACCCCTATGATTCGAATGTTGTAGCGTTTAATATTGTCCTGGAGGTCTCTGAGATTGTACTTATTTCTTTTAATTCGTTTTTCATTTATCCTCTCTGATTCATTTATTTCTACCATTCTATCTTCGAATTCACTAATCCTATCTTCTGCCTCTGTTATTCTACTATGTGTTGCCTCCAGAGTGTTTTTAATTTCATTTATTGCATTATTCATTATATATTGACTCTTTTTTTATTTCTTCTAGGTCCTTGTTAAACCTTTCTTGCATCTTCTCAATCCTTGTCTCCAGGCTATTTATCTGTGATTCCATTTTAATTTCAAGATTTTAGATCCATTTCACTATCCTTACTCGGAATTCTTTATCAGGTAGATTCCCTATCTCTTCCTCTTTTGTTTGGTTTGGTGGGCATTTATCCTGTTCCTTTATCTGCTGGGTATTGCTCAGTCTCATCTTGTTTAAATTGCTGAGTTTGGGGTGTCCTTTCTGTATTCTGGCAGTTTGTGGAGTTCTTTACTGTGGCATTTCCTCGCTGTGTGTGGGTTTGTACAGGTGTCTTGTCAAGGTTTCCTGGTTAGGGAAGCTTGTGTCCGTGTTCTGGTGGGTGGAGCTGTATTTCTTCTCTCTGGAGTGCAATGAAGTGTCCAGTAATGGGTTATGAGATGTTTGTGGTTTTGGGGTGACTTTGGGCAGCCTGTATCTTGAAGCTCAGGGCTGCGTTCCTTTGTTGCTGGAGAATTTGCTTGGTATGTCTTGCCCTGGAACTTGTTGGCCCTTGTGTGGTGCTTGATTTCAGTGTCGGTATGGAGGCATTTGATGAGCTCCTGTCAATTAATGTTCCTTGGAGTCAGGAGTTCCCTGGAGTCAGGGTTTGGACTTAAGCCTCCTGCTTCCAGTTATCTGTCTTACTTTTACAGTAGTTTCAAAACTTCTCCTTCTATACAGCACCATTGATAAAACATCTACGTTAAAGAAGAAAAGTTTCTCTACTGTGAGGGCCACTCAGAAAGGTTCACAGCGTTACATGGAGAAGAGAAGAGGGAGGAGGGAGTTAAATGTGACCCAAATGAGATCAGGTGGAATCAATAGTGGAGAGAGTGGGCTGGCCAGTAGTCACTTCCTTATGTGCACTCCACAACTGGACCGCTCAGAGATGTTCACAGAGTTATACAGAGATGAGAAGAAGGAGGAAGGAGACAGAGGTGGCCAGAAGGATAAAAGGGGGGAATGAAAAGGAGGGAGACAGATCCAGCCAGTAATCAGTTCCCTAAGTGTTCTCCACCGTCTGGAATACACAGAAATTCACAGAGTTGGGTAGAGTAGAGAGGGGTTAGGGAGGAGACACAGGCGACCTGGTGGAGAAAAAGGAGAGTCCAAAGGGAGAGAGAGCAGTCAAGCCAGTAATCTCGCTCCCTAGTGAAAAATGGGTACTGAAGATTGGGTTCTTAAAGGTACAAAATTGGTAACAAATACATAAAGGCAAAAATTAAAAATCTAGAGTAGAGTTTGGAATTTCAAAAATACGATGTTAAAGAAAAGAAGAAGGAAAAGAAAGAGAGAAAAAACGAACAAAGTAAAACAAACAAGGTCGCAAAAATTATCAAGAAAATACAGGTACAAAATTGATAACTAATACCAAAAAGCAAAAATTAAAAATCTAGAGTAGAGTTTGGAATTTCAAAAATACAATGTTTAAAAAAAAGGAAGAAGAAAACTAAAGAGAAAACAAACAAACAAAAACAAGCAGTGTCGCAAAAATTATAAAGAAACTACAGGTACAAAATTGATATCAAATATCAAAAAGCATAAATTAAAAATCTAGAGTACAGTTTGGAATTTCAAAAATACAATGTTAAAGAAAAGAAGAAAAAAAAACAAAACAAAAAAACAAGGTCAAAAAATTATTTTATATATATATATATATATATATATATGAAGTTTGCTGAAGAAGAAAAAAATAGGGTCTTTTTTTTGCAAAGTAATAGGTTATAAAAGTGAAAATTAAATGAACAATAGAGAACTTAAAATTAAAAAAATTTTAAAAAAGTAAGAATGATCATAAAAATATATCTAGGACTTTCTCTGGTTTTGTTGTGAGTATCGTGGGTTCGGTTCATTTTTGGCTAGTTCCTTGGTCCGACTTATATTTCTCAAGATCTATAGGCACCTTCCTATGTAGTCCTAGTAACCACAGGGTTTTAATCTATTGCCTGTAGCTTCCAAGGCGTTTCCCTGTTATAGCTTCTTTTGTTTGCTGGTCTCTTCAGTGTCTGGTTTACGCCCTGACACAAAGGGGACGGTGGAGGACACTTTTTTTTTTTTTAGGCTCACTTGTTCAGTTGCGCTGTGGGGAGGGAGGGAGGGAGTGATGCTGCAAACAAATAACACTGGCGTGCGCTCGCAGTGCCTCAGCCACACTGGGTCTGCCCCCGCTCACGGCACGTGTAGCCTCCCTGCCCACACTGCTCGGGCTCTAGGTTGTTCCACCGGGAACAATCCGAAGCTGGCCCTGGGCTGCATGCACCTCCCAGGTCCAAGCCGCTCAGGTTCAGGCACTCGGGTAGTCCTCAGAGGCACAGACTCAGTTCGGCCTGCGTTTTGTGCTCTTCCCAGGTCCGAGCAGCTCAGGTGATGAGGTGTTTGGCGAGCGCCAATGTTGTGACTTATCGCCTCCCCGCCACTCGGTTATCTGGGTGTAAAACAGGCGCACCTTCTCAGGCAGATGTTGACCGTCCAGATCCCCAAGAAGTTTTAGTTAGCAAAGAAGGCTGCTTACAGTTTTATAGATAATGTCTCTCTGGGGCTGCGATTGCCCCCTTCCGGCTCTGGCTGCCTGTCACCGGAGGGGGAAGGTCTGCAGCCGGCTATCTCTGTTCAGTCCTTTGTTCCGTGCGCGGGCCTGGCGGTGTCTTAGGTTAGGGCTGGCTTTTTGCGTGGTAGATATCCCAGAGTCTGGTTTGCTAGCCCAAGTTATTTCGTTCAGATAGCGCTCAGGGTATTCAGAACAGATTTTTACTCTAAGCGATGCAGCCCGTGCTGCGCCTCCCTGCCCAGCCCCTGCTTGCCAATGGTGTGAGCAGGCGTCTGCACTGCTTCGCGGCTGGGGGAGTTACCGTAGGGCTTGCAATCTGCGAGTTTTAATTGTTTATTTATTTTTATCCCCCTTATGTTGCCCTTTGTGCTTCCAAAGCTTGGCAAAGATTTGGCAGTGAAAAGCTTTCCTGGTGTTTGGAAACTTTTCTCTTTTTAAGACTATCTTCCCGGGACGGAAATCCCTCCCTCCCTCTTTTGTCTCTTTTTTTGTCTTTTATACTTTTTCCTACCTACTTTCCAAGAGTTGGGTTCTTTTCTGGGTGCCTGATGTCCTCTGGCAGCATTCATAAGTTGTATTGTGGAATTTACTCGACGTTTAAATGCTCTTTTGATGAAATTGTTTGGGGGGGGAAAGAGTTCTCCCCGTCCTACTCCTCAGCAATCTTGGCTCCTCTCTTGTGGAGTTTGGAGAGAGCACGCGGGATTGCTCTCCAGGCCATGCAGGAAAATAAGGCCCTCATCTCGCGATGTCGGGGGAGTCTCGTGGTTTTTCTGGAGCTGCGGTGCCAGTGTGGGGTTTCTCACAAGGTACGACCGGGAGCTCAGGGAGCCTCTCGTGTGGTGTCAGGGAAGTCAAGTCTCCATACGAGTGGCGAGGGGGCGCACGTCATTGCTCTCGAGTCATGGTAGTGGAATCAGGGCTCAACGCAATGAAAAAGGACGCTCGAGGTCTTTCTCGGGTTGCGGCAGGAAACCCTGGGTTCACTCGACTTGTGCCTGTGACCTCAGGTAGCTTCTCAGGGTGCCTCTGAGAAGTCAGGGATACTATGGAGCTGGGAGAGGCCTCTCGGGACTCCACTGGGTTTGCTGCAATGGAAGAGGGCCTAATCTCGAGATCAGGAAGGAACCTCAGGGTTCCTCTCCATTTCTGACTCAGATTGCAGGGTCCCTGCAGAGTTGGGACAGGAGAGTCAGGCCTCGTCTTGTGTGGAGGAATGGAACTCCGCTTGCCTCTCGAGTTGTTCAAGGAGTGACAGGCCACTTGTCGAGCTGTGTGTGGAACCTGCGGTTTTTTCCAGACAATGCACGGGGGTGTCAGTGCCCCTTCGTGATGTGCTTTCATCCACAGGGTTGCCTTCGAAGTGGTGTGCGGGCATCGGGTTCTTATCAAGAGCAGACCAGGAAATCGGGGTCTTTTGGAATGCGGCACCACACACGAGGCTACGTCTCGAATTTCCTCGTGAGACGGGCCTCATGCTGAGGTGCCCCTGGAAGGTCGGGAAAGCCTTCCAGACAAAGCAGCTTAATCGACCCTACTGTCGCGATCAGGAGGGGAGAAGGGGCTCAGATGAAGTGGTGCCGGGAACCTCGGTGTTCCCCTTGAGTGAGACCGGTATGTCAGGGAACTTTTGGGGTCTCACGAAGCTTGCCAAATACTGTTTCAAACTTCAAGATGAAACGTGGGACTTCTCTTGAGACGCTGTGGCGGGCAAGGGCCTCATCTTGTGATGAAGGGGAAACCACGTGGTTTTTTTCGAGTTGCGATGGGATTGTTGACTTACGACGGGGAATTCAGGCTTCCTCTTCTGTTGGCCCAGGGAAGTCCATTCTTCCATTCGAGTTGCCAGGGAGAGCTGGGTGGGAATTGCTCTGGAGTCACGGCAGGTCAAAATAGACCTCATCTAGGCTTGTGTCCAGGACCTAATGTTCCTCTCCAGGGGCGATAGGGATCACGGGGACGCATTCCAGACTCACCCAGTGAGTCAGGCCTCGGCTTGAGGGGAAGCAAAGGATTCTGATATCCTCCTGGGTCGCGATAGGTATCTCTTGGAGCCCACTGAGTGGCCTCCAGGGAGTCAAGCGTCCTGTGGAGTTGGAGAGAGGACTCGGGATTGCTCTCCAGGCCATACAGGAAGAGAAGGCCCTCAGCTCGCAATGACGGGGGCGTCTTGTGGGTTTTCTCGAGTTGGAGCGCAAGTATGAGTTTTCTCACGAGGTACGACGGGGAGCTCAGGGAGCCTCTCGTGTGGCGCCAGGAAAGTCAGGTGTCTATGCGTGTGATGAGGAGGAGCCCATAAATGCTCTCGAGTCATGGTAGGGAAATCGGGACTCAAGACGCGTTGAAGAAGGAGTCTCGAGGTCTTTCTCAGGTTGCGGCAGGAAACCCTGGGTTCCCTCGACTTGTACCGGTGACCTCAGGGAGCTTCTCAGGGTGCCTCTGAGAAGTCAGGCATACTGTGGACTTGGGAGGCGCTCTCGGAACTCCACTGGGTTTGGTGCAATGGCAAAGGTTCTCATCTCGAGTTGAGGCAGGAACCTAAGGGTTCCTCTCCATTTAAAACTCCGACCACAGGGTCCCTGAAGAGTTGGGATAGGAGAGTCAGGCCTCGTCTTGTGTGGTGGAATGGAACTCCACTTGCCTCTCGAGTTGTTCACAGGATAACAGACCATTTGTCGAGCTGTGAGTGGAACCTTCGGTTTTTTCCGTAAGATGCATGAGGGGGTCAGTGCCCCTTCGTGTTGTGCCTTCATCCACAGGGTTGCCTTCAAAGAGGTATCCGGACATCGGGTTCTTATCAATAGCAGAGCAGGAAATCGGGGTCTTTCAGAACGTGGCACCATCCATGAGGCTACGTCTCGAATTTCTTCGTTAGACTGGTGTCATCCTGAGGTGCGCGATGAAGATCGGGAACCCCTTCCAGACAAAGCAGGGGAATCGACCATCTTGTCGCGATCAGGAGGAGTGAAAGGGCTCAGTTGAAGTCGTGCCGGGAACCTCGGTGTTCCCCTCGAGTGGGACCGGTGTGTCGGGAAAATTTTGGGGTCACTTCAAGGGTGCCAAGTACCGTTTTGCACTTCAATACGGACTTAGGGCTTCTCTTGACACGCTGTAGAGGGCAAGGGCCTCATCTTGGGATGACGGGGGAATCACGTGGTTTTTCTCAAGGTGCGGCGGGATTCTCGAGTTACGACAGGGAATTCAGGCTTCCTCTTGTGTTGGCCCAGGGAAGTCCAATCTTCCATTCGAGTTTCGAGGGAGAGCTGGGGTTTGCTCTTGAGTCACTGCAGGGCAAAAGAGACCTCATCTAGGCTTGTGTCCAGGACCTAATATTCCTCTCCAGGGCCGACAGCGATCTCGGGGTTGCATTCCAGACGCATCCTGGGAGTCAGAGCTCGACTCGAGGGGAAGCAAAGGACCCCGCTCTCCTCTTGAGTCACCACAGGTGTCTCTTGGAGCCCACTGAGTGGCCTAAAGGGAGTCAAGCCCCCTGTGGAGTTTGGAGAAAGGACTCAGGATTGCTCTCCAGGCCATGCAGGAAAAGAAGACCCTCATCTCGCAATGACAGGGGCGTCTTGTTGGTTTTCTCGAGCTGCGGTGCCAGTGTGCGGTTTCTTACGAGGTGCGACGGGAAGCTCAGGGAGCCTTTCGTGTGGCACCAGGGAATTCAGGTCTCCATGCGCATGGCAAGGGGGAGCGCGTCATTGCTCTCGAGATATGATACGGGAATCGGGCCTCAAGACACGTTAAAGCAGGACTCTCAAGGTCTTTCTCAGGTTGCGGCAGGAAACCCTGGGTTCCGTCGACTTCTGCCGGTGACCTTAGGGAGCTTCTCAGGGTGCCTCTGAGAAGTCAGGCATACTGTGGATTTGGGACGGGCCTCTCGGGACTCCACTGGTTTTGTGGCAATGGAAAAGGGCCTCATCTTGAGTGGAGGCAGGAACCTCAGGCTTCCTCTCCATTTCTGACTCGGTGCGCAAGGTCCCTAGAGTTGTGACAGGAGAGTCAGGCATCGTCTTGTGTGGAGGAATGGAACTCCGCTTGCTTCTCGAGTTGTTCACGAGGTGACAGACCACTTGTGGAGCTGTGTGAGGAACCTGCGGGTTTTTCCGGAAGATGCACGGGGTGTCAGTGCCCCTACGTGTTGTGCCTTCATCCACAGGCTTGCCTTCGAAGAGGTGTCCAGGAGTATGGTTTTGATGAAAAGTGGACCATGGAATCAGGGTCTTTCAGCATGTAGTATGGCCCTCGAGGCTACCTCTCGAATTTCCTCGTGAGACCGGCCTCATCCTGAGGTGTGCCGGGAAGGTCGGGAATCCCTTCGAGACAAAGCAGTGGAATCGACCCTCCTATCGCGATCATGAGAGGAGAAAGGCCTCAGATGAAGTGGTGCTGGAAACTTCAGTGTCCCCTCTAGTGAGATCGGTATATAGGGGAACTTTTGGGGTCGCATCAAGGGTGCCAAGTACTGTTTTGCACTTCAAGACGGAATGTGAGACTTCTCTTGAGACGCTGTAGGGGGCAAGGGCCTCATCTTGCAATACGGGGAACCACGTGATTTTTCTCGAGTTGCGGGGGGTTTCTCAAATTACAACTGGAAATTCAGGCTTCCTCTTGTGTTGGCTCAGAAAGGCCAATCTTCCATTCGAGTTGCAAGGGAAAGCTAGGGGTTGCGCTTGAGTCACTGCAGGGCCAAAGAGACCTCATCTAGGCTTTTGTCCAGGACCTAAGGTTCCTCTCCAGGGGCGACAGGGATCCAGGGTTGCATTCCAGACTCACCCTCGTAGTCAGGCCTCATCTCGAGGGGAAGCAAAGGACACCGCTCTCCTCCTGAGTATCGACGGGTATCTCTTGGAGCCCACTGAGTGACCTAAATGGAGTCAAGCCTCCTTTGGAGTTTGGAGAGAGGATTCGGGATTGCTCTTCAGGTCATGCAGGAAAGAAGGCCCTCATTTCACCATGACAGGGGCGTCTCGTGGGTTTTCTCGAGCTGCGGCGCCAGTGTGGGGTTTCTCACGAGGTACGATGGGGAGCTCAGGGAGCCTCTCATGTGGTGCCGGGGAAGTCAGATCTTCATGTGCGTGGTGAGGGGGAGCGTGTCATTTTTCTCCAGTCATGGTAGGGGAATCGGGCCTCAAGACGCGTGAAGAAGGACTCTCGAGGTTTTTCTCAGGTTACGGCAGGAAACCCTGGGTTCCGTCGACTTATGCCCGTGACCTCAGGGAGCTTTTCAGGGTGCCTCTGAGAAGTCAGGGATACTGTGCAGTTGGGAGGGGCCGCTCCGAACTCCACTGGGTTTGGTGCAGTAGAAGAGGGCCTTATCTCGAGTTGAGGCAGGAACCTCATGGTTCCTCTCCATTTCTGAATCGGATTTCAGTGTCCATGCAGAGTTGGGACAGGAGAGTCAGGCCTCGTCTTGTGTGGAGGAATTTAACTCCTCTTGCCTCTCGAGTTGTTCACGGGGTGACAGGCCACTTGTCGATCTGTATGTGGAACTTGCGGGCTTTTCCAACGATGCAGGAGGGTGTCAGACCCCTTCGTTTTGTGCCTTCGTCCTCAGGATTGCCTTCGAAGAGGTGTCCTAGCATTGGGTTCTTATCAAGAGCAGACAGGGAAATCGGGGTCTTTTGGCGTGTGGCACCAACCACAAGGCTACGTCTCGAATTTCCTCGTGAGACCGGCCTCATCCTGAGGTGCGCCGGGAAGGTCCGGAACCCCTTCCAGACAAAGCAGGGTAATCGACCCTCCTGTCGCGATCAGGAGGGGATAAGGGGCTCAGAACAAGCGGTGCACCGAACCTTGGTGTTCCCCTCGAGTGAGACCAGGGTGTCGGGGAACTTTTGTGCTAACATCAAGGTTGCCAATTATCGTTTTAAACATCAAGATGGAACGTAGGGCTTCTACTGAGACGCTGTAGCTGGCAAGGGCCTCATCTTGCGATGACGGGGGAACCACGTGGTTTTCCTCGAGTTGCAGCGGGATTTTCGAATTACGACGGGGAATTCAGGTTTCCTCTTGTGTTGTCCCAGGGAAGTCCATTCTTCCATTCGAGGTGCGAGGGAGAGCAGGGGATTGCTCTCGAGTCACTTCAGGGCAAATGAGACCTCATCTATGCTTGTGTCTAGGACCTAATGTTCCTCTCCAGGGGCGACAGGGATCTCGGGGTTGCATTCCAGACTCACCTGAGGAGTCAGGCCTGGTATATAGGGGAAGCAAAGAATTCCGCTCTCCTCTCGAGTCCCAACGGGTATCTCTTGGAGCCCACAGAGTGGCCTAAAGGGAGTCAGGCCTCCTGTGGAGTTTGAAGAGAGGCCTCGAGATTGCTCTCCAGGCCATGCAGGAAAAGAAGGCCTTCATCTCGCGATGACGGAGGCGTCTCGTGGGTTTTCTGGAGCTGGGGAGCCAGTGTGGGATTTCTCACGAGGTATGACGGGGAGCTCAGGGAGCCTCTCTTGTGTCGCCAGGGAAGTCAAGTCTCCATGCGAGTGGCGAGGGGGAACGCGTCATTGCTCTCCAGTCATGGTAGGGGAATTGGGATTCAAGATGCGTTGAAGGAGGATTTTCGAGGTCTTTCTCGGGTTGCGTCAGGAAACCCTGTGTTCCCTCGACTTGTGCCAGTGACCTCAGGGAGCTTCTAAGGGTGCCTCTGAGAAGTCGCGATACTGTGGATTTGGGAGGGGCCTCTCGGGCCTCCACTGTTTTTGGTGTAATGGAAGAGGGCCTCATCTCGAGTGGAGTCAGGAACCTCAGGGTTCCTCTCCATTTCGGACTCCGATCGCAGGGTCCCTTCAGAGTTGGGACCGGAGAGTCAGGCCTCGTCTTGAGTGGAGGAATGGAACTCTGCTTGCCTCTCGAGTTGTTCATGGGATGACAGGCCTCTTGTCGAGCTGTGTGTGGAACCTGCGGCTTTTACCGAATGATGCATGGGAGTGTCAGTGACCCTTCGTTTTGTGCCTTCGTCCACAGGGTTGCCTTCGAAGAGGTGTCCGGGCATCGGGTTCTTCTCAAGAGTGGGCCGGGAAATCGGGGTATTTCGGCATGTGACACCACCCACGACGCTACGTCTCGAATTTCCTCGTGAGACCGGCCTCATCCTGAGGTGCGCCGGGAATGTGGGGAACCCCTTCCAAACAAAGCAGGGGAATAGACCCTCCTGTCTCGAACAGGAGGGGAGAAGGTGCTCAGATGAAGTGGTGCGGGAACCTCGGTGTTCCTGTCGAGTGAGACCGGCGTGTCCGGGAACATTTGGTGTCGCATCAAGGGTGCAAAGTACCGTTTCGCACTTCAAGAGGGAACGTGGTTCTTTTCTTGAGACGCCATAGCAGCAAGGGCCTCATCTTGCGATGACGTTGGAAACATGTGGTTTTTCTCGAGTTGCGGCGGGATTCTCGAGTTACGAAGGGGATTTCTGGCTTCCTCTTGTGTTGGACCAGGGAAGCCCAATCTTCCATTCGAGTTGCGAGGGAGAGCTGGGGGTTGCGCTCGAGTCACTGCAGGGCAAAAGAAACCTCATCCAGGCTTGTGTCTAGGACCTAATGTTCCTCTCAAGGGATGACTGGGATCTTGGGGTTGCATTCTAGACTCACCCAGGAGTCAGGCGTCCTCTCGAGGGGAAACAAAGGACTTCTCTCTCTTCTCGAGTCGCGACGGGTATTTCTTGGAGCCCACTGAGTGGACTAAAGGGAGTCAAGCCTCCTCTGGAGTTTGGAGAGAGGACTCGGGATTGCACTCCAGGACATGCAGGAAAAGAAGGCCCTCATCTCACGATGACGGGGGGGGTCTCGGTGGTTTTACTGAGCTGCAGCGCCTGTGTTGGTTTCTCAGGAGGTACGACGGGAAGCTCAGGGAGCCTCTTGTGTGGCGCCAGGGAAGTTAGGTCTCGATGCGTGTGGCGAGGGGGAGCGCGTCATTGCTCTCGAGTCATGGTAGGGGACTCAGGCCTCTAGACGCATTGAAGGACTCTCAAGATCTCTCTCGGGTCTTGGCAAGAATACCTGGGTTCCCTCGACTTGTGCCGGTGACCTCAGGGAGATTCTCCGGGTGCCTCTGAGAAGTCAGGGATACTGTGGAGTTGGGAAAGACCTCTCGGGACTCCACTGGGTTTGGTGAAATGGAAAGGGGTCTCATCTCGAGGGAAGGCAGGAACCTCAGGGTTCCTCTCCATTTCTGATTCCGATCGCAGCCCCCTGCATAGTTGGGAGAGGTGAGTCAGGCCTTGTCTTGTGTGCAGGAATGGACCTCCACTTGCCTCTCGAGTTGTTCACTGGGTGACAGGCACTTGTTGAGCTGTATGAGTAACCTGCGGTCTTTTCCGGACGATGCACGGGGGTGTCAGTGCCCCTTCGTGTTGTGCCTTCATCCACACTATCTTCGAATAGGTGTCTGGGCATCGCGTTCTTATCAAGAGCGGATCGGGAAATCGCGGTCTTTCGGCATGTGGCACCACCATTGAGGCTACGTCTCAAATTTCCTCGTGAGACAGCCTCATCTGAGGTGCGTGGAGAAGGTCGGGAACCCCTTGCAGACAAAGCAGGGGAATTGACCCTCCTTTCGCGATCAGGAGGGGAGAAGGGGCTCAGATGAAGTGGTGCCAGGAACCTCGGTGTTCCCCTCTAGTGCGACCCGTATGTCGGGGAACTTTTGGGGTAGCATTAAGGGTGCCAAATATCATTTCGCACTTGAAGACAGAACGTGGGACTACTCTTGAGATGCTGGAGCGGGCAAGGGCCTCATCTTGCAATGACGGGGGAACCACGTGGTTTTTCTCAAGTTGAGGCGGAGTTCTCGAATTACTACTGGGAATTCAGGCTTCCTCTTGTGTTGGCCCAGGGAGGTCCAATCTTCCATTCGGGTTGCGAGGGAAAGCTGGGGAGTGCTCTCGAGTTACTGCAGGGCAAAAGCGACCTCATCTAGCCTTGTGTTCAGGACCCAATGATCCTCTCCAAGGGCGACAGGGATCTCGGGTTTGCATTACAGACTCACCCGGGGAGTTAGGCCTCGTCTCGAGGGGAAGCAAAGGACTCGGCTATGCTCTCGAGTTGCGACGCGTATCTCTTGGAGCCCACTGAGTGGTCTAAAGGGAGTCAACCCTCCTCTTCAGTTTGGAGAGAGGACTCGGGATTGCTCTCCAGGCCATGCAGGAAAAGAAGGCCCACATCTCGAGATGACGGGGGCGTCTCGTGTGTTTTCTCGAGCTGCGGCGCCAGTGTGGGGTTTCTCACGAGGTACGACGGGGAGTTCAGGTAGCCTCTCGTGTGGCAACAGGGAAGTCAGGTCTCCATGGGCGGGGCAAGGGGGAGCGCGTCATTGCTCTCAAGTCAGGGTAGGGGAATCGGGCCTCATGACGGGTTGAAAAAGAACTCTCGATGTCTTTCTAGGGTTGCGGCAGGAAACCCTGGGTTCCCTTGACTTGTGCCGGTGACCTCAGGGAGCGTCTCAGGGTGCCTCTGAGAAGTCAGGGATACTGTGGATTTGGGAGAGGCCTCTCGGGACTCCTCTGGGTTTGGTGCAATGGAAGTGGGCCTCATCTCGAGTTGAGGCAGGAACCTCAGGGTTCTGCTCCTGACTTCCTGGAGGCCGGATCTGACTCAGATCGCAGGGTCCCTGTTGAGTTTGCTCAGGAGTGTCAGGTCTCGTGTTCTGTGGAGGAACTGAACTCCGCTTACATCTCAAGTTGTTCAAGGATAACACCACTTTTCGTGATGTGTGTGGAACCTGCGGGTTTTTCGGAGATGCACGGGGGCGTCAGTGCTCCTTCCTGTTGTGCCTTCATCCACAAGGTTGCCTTCGAAGAGGTGTCCGGGCATCGTGTTCTCCTCAAGTGCGGACCGGGAAATTGGGGTCTTTCAGCATGTTGCACCACCCACTAGGCTACGTTTCGAATTTCCTCGTGAGACCAGCCTCATCCTTAGGCACGCAGGAAAGTCCGGGAACCCTTTCCAAACAAAGCAGGGGAATCGACCCTACTTTCGGGATCAGGAGGAGAGAAAGGGCTCAGATGAAGTAGTGCCGGGAACCTCGGTGCTCTCCTTGAGTGAAAGTCGGGTAACTTTTCTGGTTGCATCAAGGGTGCCAAGTACCGTTTCCCACTTCAAGACGGAACCTGGGACTTCTCTTGAGATGCTGTAGTGGGCAAGGGCCTCATCTAGCGCTGACGGGGGACCCACGTGTTTTTTCTCGAGTTGCGGCAGGATTCTTGAGTTACGATGGGGAATACAGGTTTCCTCTTGTGTTGGCCCAGGGAAGTCCAATCTTCCATTCGAGTTGCAAGTGAGAGCTGGAGATTGCTCTCGAGTCACTGCAGGGCAAAATAAAGCTCATCTAGGTTTGTGTCCAGGACCGAGTTTTTCTCTCCAGGGGTGACAGGGATCTCGGGGTTGCATTCCAGACTCACCCGGGGAGTCAGGCCTCGTCTCGAAGGGAATGAATGGACTCCGCTCTCCTCTCGAGTCGCGACGGGTATCCCTTGGAGCCCAAGAGTGGCCTAAATGGAGTTAAGCCTCCTGTGGAGTTTGGAGAGAGGACTCGGGATTGCTCTCTAGGCCATGCAGGAAAAGAAGGCCCTCATTTCGCGATGACGGGGGCGTCTCGTGGGTTTTCTCAAGGTGCAGTGCCTGGTTGGGGTTTCTCACGAGATAGGACGGGGAGCTCAGGGAGACTCCTGTGGTGCCACGGAAGTCAGGTCTCCATGGACGTGGTGTGGGGGAGCGCCTCATTGCTCTCGAGTCATGGTAGGGGAATCAAGCCTCAAGACGCTTCAAAGAAGAACTTTCGAGGTCTTTCTCGGGGTGTGGCAGGAAACCCTGGGTTCCCTCGACTTGTGCCCATGACCTGAGGGAGCTTAGCGGGGTTCCTCTGAGAAGTCAGGGATACTGTGGAGTTGAGAGGGGCTTCTCGGGACATCACAGGGACTGGTGCAATTGAAGAGGACCTAATCTCGGATTGAGGCAGTAACGTCAGGGTTCCTCTCCATTTCTGACTCGCATAGCAGGGTCCCTGCAGAGTTGGGACAGGAGAGTCAGTCCTCGTCTTGTGTGGAGTAATGGAACTCCGCTTGCCTCTCGAGTTGTTCACGGGATGACAGGCCACCTGTCGAGTTGTATGTGGAACCTGCAGTTTTGGGGGATGATGCACAGGGGTGTCAGTGCCCCTTCGTGTTGTGCCTTCATCCACAGGGTTACCTTCGAAGAGGTGACCAGGCATCGGGATCTTATCAATAGCGGACCAGGAAATCGGGGTCTTTCGGCATGTGGCACAACCCACGAGGCTACGTCTCGACTTCCCTCGTGAGACTGGCCTCATCCTGAGGTTCGCCGGGAAGTCTGGGAACCCCTTCCAGACAAAGCAGGGGAATCAACCCTCCTGTCGCCATCAGGAGGGGAGAAGAGGCTCAGCTGAAGCGGTGCTGGGAACCTCCATGTTCTCCTCGAGTGAGACCGGGGTGTCAGGGAAATTTGGGGGTCGCATCAAGGGTGCCAACTACCGTTTCACACTTCAAGACGGAACATGGGACTTCCCTGAAGACGCTATAGCTGACAGGGGCCTCATATTTCGATGACGGAGGAGCCACGTTGTTTTTCTCCAGTTGCCGTGGGATTCTCGAATTACAATGGGGAATACAGGCTTCCTCTTGTGTTGGCCCAGGGAAGTCCAATCATCCATTCGAGTTGCGAGGGAGAGCTGGGGATTGCACTTGAGTCAATGCAGGACAAAAAAGACCTCATTTAGGCTTGTGTCCAGGACCGAGTTTTCCTCTACAGGGGCAACACGGATCTCGGGATCCCATTCCAGACTCACCCAAGTAGTCAGGCCTCGGCTCGAGGGGAAGCAACGGACTCTGCTCTCCTCTAGAGTAGCGACGTGTATCTCTTGGAGGCTACTGAGTGGCCTAAAGGGAGTCAGGCCTCCAGTGGAGTTTGGAGAGTGGACTCGGGATTGCTCTCTAGGTCATGTAGGAAAAGAAGGCCCTCATCTTACGATGATGGGGGCGTCTCGTGAGTTTTCTCGAGCGGCGGTGCCAGTGTGGGGTTTTCATGAGGTAGGACGGGGAGCGCAGGGAGCCTCTCGTGTGGCGCCAGGGAAGTTAGGTTTCAATGGGCGTGGCGAGGGGAATGCGTCATTGCTCTCCAGTCATGGTAGGGTATTGGGCCTCAAGACGCGGTAAAGAAGGACTCTCAAGGTCTTTCTCAGAATGCAGCAGAAAACCCTGGGTTCACTCGACTTGTGCCAGTGACAGCAGAGAGCTTCTGAGGGTGCCTCTGAGAATCAGGGATACTGTGGAGTTTTAGGGGCCTCTCGGGACTCCACTGGGTATGGCGCAATGGAAGAGGGCCTCATTTCGAGTTGATGCAGGAACGTCAGGTTTCATCTACATTTCTGACTCCGATCGCACGGTCCCTGCAGAGTTGGGAAAGGAGAGTCAGGCCTTCTCTTGTGTGGAGGAACGGAACTCCGCATGCCTCTCTAGTTCTTCAAGGGATGACAGGACACTTGTCGATCTGTGTTTGGAATCTGCGTGTTTTTCCGTACTATGCATGGGGATGTCAGTACCCCTTCGTGTTGTGCATTCATCCACAGGTTTGCTTTCGAAGAGGTGTCCTGGCATCGGGTTCTTATTAAGAGCGGACCGGGAAATCAGGGTCTTTCCGCATGTGGCACCACCCACCAGGCTACGTCTCGAATTTCCTAGTGAGACCGGCTTCATCCTGAGGTGCGCTGGGAAGGTCGGAACCCCTTGCAGACAAAGCAGGGGAATCGACCCTCCTGTCTCGATCAGGAGGGTAGAAGGGGCACAGATGAGGTGATGCCGGGAACCTCGGTGTTCCCCTCCAGTGAGACCAGTGTGTTAGGGAACTTTTGGGGTCGCATCAAAGGTGCCAAGTACCGTATTGCACTTCAAGATGGAACGTAAGACTTCTTTTAAGATGCTGTAGCGGCAATGGCCGCATCTTGCGATGAAGAGGGAACGACGTGGTTTTTCTCTAGTTGTGGCGGGATTCTTGAGTTACAACGGGAAATTCAGGCTTCCTCTTCTGTTGGCCCAGGGAAGTCCAGTCTTCCATTCGAGTTGCGAGGGAGAGTTGGGGATTGCTCTCGAGTCACTGCAGGAAAAAAGAGACCTCATCTAGGCTTGTGTCCAGGACCTAATGTTTCTCTCCAGGGGCGACAGGGATCTCCGGTTCACATATCAGACACACCCGAGGAGTCAGGCCTCACCTCGAGGGGAAGGAAAAGACTCCGCTCTCCTCTCGAGTCGCGACGGGTATGTCTTGGAGTCCACTGAGTGACCAAAAGGGAGTCAAGCCTACTGTGGAGTTTGGAGAGAGGACTCGGGATTGCTCTCCAGGCCATGCTAGAAAAGAAGGCCGTCATGTCGCGAAAATGGGGGCGTCTCGTGGGTTTTCTCTATCTGTGGCGCCAGTGTTTGGTTTCTCCCGAGGTATGATGGGGAGCTCAGGGAGCCTCTCGTGTGGCGCCAGGGAAGTCAGGGCTTCATGAGTGTAGCAGAGGGAGCGCGTCATTGCCCTCGAGTCATGGTAGGGGAATCAGGCCTCAAAATGCGTTGAAGAAGGACTCTTGAGTTCTTTCTATGGTGGCGGCAGTAAACCCTTGGCTCACTCGAATTGTGCTGGTGACCTCAGGGAGCTTCTCAGGGTGCCTCTGAGAAGTCAGGGATACTGTGGAGCTGGGACGCGTCTCTCGGGACTCCACTGGGTTTCGTGCAATGGAAGAGGTCCTAATCTCGAGTGGAGGCAGGAACCTCAGCGTTCCTCTCGTGACTTCACTGGCGCTTGTCTGATTCGGATCGCAAAGTCCCTGCAGAGTTGGGACAGGAGAGTCAGGCATCGTTTTGTGTAGAGGAATGAAACCCCACTTGCCTCTCAAGTTCTTCAGGGGTGACAAGCCACTTGTTGAGCTGTATGTGGAACCTGCGGGTTTTTCCGGACGATGCACGAGGGTGTCAGTGCCCCTTTGTGTTGTGCCTTCATCCACAGGGTTGCCTTCGAAGAGGTGTCCAGGCATCGGATTCTTATCAAGAGCGTACCGGGAAATCATAGTCTTTTGGCATGTGCTACCACCCGCGAGCTACGTCTCGAATTTCCTCGTGAGACCGGCCTCATCCTGAAGTGCCCCGTGAAGGTCGGGAACCCCTTACAAACAAAGCAGGGGAAGTGACCCTCCTATCACGAACAGGAGGGGAGAAGGGGCTCAGATAAACTGGTGCCAGGAACCTCGGTGTTCACCTCGAGTGAGACCGATATTTCGGGGAACTTTTGGGGTCACATCAAGGGTGTCAAGTATCGTTTTGCACTTCAAGACGGAACGTGGGACTTTTCTTGAGAAGCTGTAGAGGGCAAGGGCCTCATCTTGTGATGACGAGGGAACCAAGTGCTTTTTCTCGAGTTGCGGCGGGATTCTCGAGTTACGAAGGGGAATTCAGGCTTCCTCTTTTGTTGGCCCAGGGAAGTCCAATCTTCCATTCCAGTTGTCAGGGAGAGCGGGGGATTGCTCTCGAGCTACAGAAGGGCAAAAGAGACCTCATCTAGGCTTGTTTCCAGGACCTAATGTTCCTCTCCAGGGGAGACAGGGATCTCGGGGTTGCATTCCAGACCCACCTGGTGAGTCAGGCCTTGTCTCGAGGGGAAGCAAAGGACTCAATTCTCCTCTCGAGTCGCGACGGGTATCTCTTGGAGCCCACTAAGTTTCC
This sequence comes from Bubalus kerabau, assembly GCF_029407905.1. Lineage (NCBI taxonomy): Eukaryota > Metazoa > Chordata > Mammalia > Artiodactyla > Bovidae > Bubalus > Bubalus kerabau. The sequence continues at coordinate 630,041 of NC_073635.1, read as the reverse complement.
TAAAGGGAGTCAAGCCTCCTGTGGAGTTTGGAAAGAGGATTCGGGATTCCTCTCCAGGCCATGCAGGAAAAGAAGGCCCTCATCTCGCGATGACAGGGGCGTATGGTGAGTTTTCTCAAGCTGCAGCGTCAGTGTGGGGTTTCTCACGAGGTACGACAGGGAGCTCAGGGAGCCTCTCTTATGGCGCCAGGGAAGTCAGGTCTCCATGTGCGTGGCGAGGGGGTGCGTGTCATTTCTATAGAGCCATGGAAGCAGATTCGGGCTTCAAGACACGTTGAAGTAGGACTCTCGAGGTCTTTTTCCCATTGTGGCAGGAAACCCTGGGTTCCCTCGACATGTTCCGGTGACCTCATAGAGTTTCTCCGGGTGCCTCTGAGAAGTCAGGGGTACTGTGGAGTTGGGAAGGGCCTCTCTGGACTCCACTGGGTTTGGTGCAATGGATGAGAGCCTCATCTCGAGTGGAGGCAGGAACCTCATGTTTCCTCTCCTGGGTTTCCTGTCGCTGGTACTGACTCGGATCTCAGTTTCCCTGCAGAGTTGGTACAGAAAATCAGGTCTCGTCTTGTGTGGAGGAATGGAACTCCACTTGCCTGTCGAGTTGTTCACGGGCTGACAGACCACTTGTTGAACTTTGTTTGTAACCTGTGGGTTTTTCTGGACGATGCACGGGGGTGTCAGTGCCCCTTCGTGTTGTGCTTTCATCCACAGGTTTTCCTTCGTAAAGGTGTCAGGGCATCACGTTCTTATCAAGAGCAGACCGGGAAATCGGGGTCTTTCGGCTTGTGGCACCACCCACGAGGCTATGTCTCGAATTTCCTCGTGAGACCTGCCTCATCCTTAGGTGCGCTGGAAAGGTCGGGAACCCCTTCCAGACATAGCAGGGGAATCGACACTCCTGTCGCGATCACGAGGGGAGAAGGAGCTCATATGAAGTGGTTCCGGGAACCTCGGTGTTCCTTTCGAGTGAGACCGGTATGTCGGGGAATTTTGAGATTGCATCAAGGGTGCCAAGTACCGTTTCGCACTTCAAGACAGAAAGTGGGACTTCTCTTGAGTCGCTGTAGCGGGCAAGGGCCTCATCTAGCGCTGATGGGGGAACCACGTGGATTTTCTCGAGTTTCGGCGGGATTTTCGAGTTATGATGTCGAATTCAGGCTTCCAATTGTATTGGCCCAGGGAAGTCCAATCTTCAATTCGATTTGCGAGGGAGAGCTGGCGATTGCGCTCTAGTAACTGCAGTGCAAAATAGACCTCATCTAGGCTTGTGTCCAGGACCGAGTTTTCCTCTCCAGGTGTGACAGGAACTCGGGGTTGCATTCCAGACTCACACGGGGAGTCGGGCCTCGTCTCGAGGGGAAGCAAAGGACTCTGCTCTCCCTTCAGGTCCTGACAGGTATCTCTTGGAGCCAACTGAGAGGCCTAAAGAGAGTCAAGCCTCCTGTGGAGTCTGGAGAGAGGACTCGGTTTTGCTCTCCATGCCAGGCAGGAAACAAGTCCCTCATCTCGTGATGACGGGGGCGTACCGTGGTATTTCTCGAGCTGCGGTGCCTGAATGGGGTTTCCAAAGAGGTACGACGGGGAGCTCAGGGAGACTCTCTTCAGGAGTCAGGGAAGTCAGGTCTCCATGCGCATGGCGATAGGGAGCGTGTCTTTGCTCTCGAGTCATGGTAGGGGAATCGGGCCTCAAGACGCGCCGAAGGACTCTCAAGGTCTTTCTCGGGTAGCAGCAGGAAACCCTGGGTTCCCTGAACTTGAGCCGGTGACCTCAGGTAGATTCTCAAGGTGCCTCTGAGAATTCAGGGATACTGTGGAGTTGGGAGGGGCCTCTCGCGACTCATCTGGGTTTGGTGCAATGGAAGAGGGCCTCACCTCGAGGGGAGACAGGAACCTCAGGATTCCTCTGAATTTCGGACTCCGACCGCAGGGTCCCTGCAGAGTTGGGACAGGAGAGTCAGGCCTCGTCTTGTCTGAGGAAGGGAACCCCGCTGGCCTCTCGAGTTGCTCAGGGGGTCTCAGGCCCCTCGTCGAGCTGTGTGTGGAACCCGCGGGTCTTTGCGGACGATGCACGGGGGTGGCAGTGCCCCTTCGTGTTGTGCCTTCACCCACAGGGTTGCCTTCAAAGAGGGGTCCGGGCCTCGGGTCCTTCTCAAGAGCGGACCGGGGAATCGGGGGCGTTCGGCATGTGGCACCAACCACGTGGCTCGTCTCGAATTTCTTCGTGAGACCGGCCTCATGCTGAGGTGCGCGGGGAAGGCCGGGAACCCCTTCCAGACCACGCAGGGGAATCGACTCTCCTGTCGCGATCAGGAGGGGAGAAGGGGCTCAGAGGAAGCGGTGCCGGGACCCTCGGTGTTGCCTTCGAGGGAACCCGGCGTGGCGGGGAACTTTTGGGGGTCGCAGGAAGGCTGTCAGGGACCGTTTCGCCCTTCAGGGCGGAACAGGGGACTTCCCTTGAGACGCCGTGGCGGGCAAGGGCCTCATCTTGCCAAGAGGTGGGAACCACGTGGTTTTTCTCGAGTTGCGGCGGGATTCTCGAGTTACGACGGGGATCTCAGCCTTCCCCTTGGGTTGGCCCTGGGAAGCCCAATCTTCCCCTCGGGTTGCCAGGGAAAGCTGGGGGTTGCGCTCGAGTCACTGTAGGGACTAAGAGACCTCACCTAGGCATGTGTCCGGGACCTAATATTCCTCTCAGGGAAGGCAGGGATCTCGGGGATGCATTCCAGGCTCCCCCGGGGAGTCAGGCCTCATCTCGAGGGGAAGCCAAGGACTGCGCTCTCCTCTCGAGTCGCGACGCGGGTCTCTTGGAGCCCCCTGAGAGGCCTCAAGGGAGACCAGCCTCCTCTTCCGTTTGGAGAGAGGACCCGGGATTGCTCTCCAGGCCATGCAGGAAAAGAAGGCCCTCAGCTCGCGAGGACGGGGGCGTCTCAGGGGTTTCCTCGAGCTGCGGCGCCCGTGGGGGTTTTCTCCCGAGGCACGACGAGGATCTCAGGGAGCCTCTCCTGCGGCGCCAGGGAAGTCAGGTCTCCATGTGCGTGGCGAGGGGGAGCGCGTCCTGGCTCTCGAGTCACGGGAGGGGACTAGGGCCTCGAGACGCGTTGAAGAAGGACTCTCGAGGTCTTTGTCGGGGGGCGGCGGGAAACCCTCGTTTCCCTCGCCATCTGTCGGGGACCTTAGGGAACTTCCCAGGGTGCCTCTGAGAGGCGAGGGATCCTGTGGAGGTGGCGGGGCCCCTCGGGACTCCGCTGGGTCTGGCGCAACGGAAGAGGGCCTCACCTCGAGGGGAGGCAGGAACCTCAGGCTTCCTCTCCGTTTCGGACTCCGACCGCAGGGTCCCTGCAGAGTTGGGACAGGAGAGTCAGGCCTCGTCTTGTCTAAGGAAGGGAACCCCGCTGGCCTCTCGAGTTGCTCAGGGGGTCTCAGGCCCCTCGTCGAGCTGTGTGTGGAACCCGCGGGTCTTTGCGGACGATGCACGGGGGTGGCAGTGCCCCTTCGTGTTGTGCCTTCACCCACAGGGTTGCCTTCGAAGAGGGGTCCGGGCCTCGGGTCCTTCTCAAGAGCGGACCGGGGAATCGGGGGCGTTCGGCATGTGGCACCAACCACGTGGCTCGTCTCGAATTTCTTCGTGAGACCGGCCTCATGCTGAGGTGCGCGGGGAAGGCCGGGAACCCCTTCCAGACCACGCAGGGGAATCGACTCTCCTGTCGCGATCAGGAGGGGAGAAGGGGCTCAGAGGAAGCGGTGCCGGGACCCTCGGTGTTGCCTTCGAGGGAACCCGGCGTGGCGGGGAACTTTTGGGGGTCGCAGGAAGGCTGTCAGGGACCGTTTCGCCCTTCAGGGCGGAACAGGGGACTTCCCTTGAGACGCCATCGCGGGCAAGGGCCTCATCTTGCCAAGAGGTGGGAACCACGTGGTTTTTCTCGAGTTGCGGCGGGATTCTCGAGTTACGACGGGGATCTCAGCCTTCCCCTTGGGTTGGCCCTGGGAAGCCCAATCTTCCCCTCGGGTTGCCAGGGAAAGCTGGGGGTTGCGCTCGAGTCACTGTAGGGACTAAGAGACCTCACCTAGGCATGTGTCCGGGACCTAATATTCCTCTCAGGGAAGGCAGGGATCTCGGGGATGCATTCCAGGCTCCCCCGGGGAGTCAGGCCTCATCTCGAGGGGAAGCCAAGGACTGCGCTCTCCTCTCGAGTCGCGACGCGGGTCTCTTGGAGCCCCCTGAGAGGCCTCAAGGGAGACCAGCCTCCTCTTCCGTTTGGAGAGAGGACCCGGGATTGCTCTCCAGGCCATGCAGGAAAAGAAGGCCCTCAGCTCGCGAGGACGGGGGCGTCTCAGGGGTTTCCTCGAGCTGCGGCGCCCGTGGGGGTTTTCTCCCGAGGCACGACGAGGATCTCAGGGAGCCTCTCCTGCGGCGCCAGGGAAGTCAGGTCTCCATGTGCGTGGCGAGGGGGAGCGCGTCCTGGCTCTCGAGTCACGGGAGGGGACTAGGGCCTCGAGACGCGTTGAAGAAGGACTCTCGAGGTCTTTGTCGGGGGGCGGCAGGAAACCCTCGTTTCCCTCGCCATCTGTCGGGGACCTTAGGGAACTTCCCAGGGTGCCTCTGAGAGGCGAGGGATCCTGTGGAGGTGGCGGGGCCCCTCGGGACTCCGCTGGGTCTGGCGCAACGGAAGAGGGCCTCACCTCGAGGGGAGGCAGGAACCTCAGGCTTCCTCTCCGTTTCGGACTCCGACCGCAGGGCCCCTGCAGAGTTGGGACAGGAGAGTCAGGCCTCGTCTTGTCTAAGGAAGGGAACCCCGCTGGCCTCTCGAGTTGCTCAGGGGGTCTCAGGACCCCCGTCGAGCTGTGTGTGGAACCCGCGGGTCTTTGCGGACGATGCACGGGGGTGGCAGTGCCCCTTCATGTTGTGCCTTCACCCACAGGGTTGCCTTCGAAGAGGGGTCCGGGCCTCGGGTCCTTCTCAAGAGCGGACCGGGGAATCGGGGGCGTTCGGCATGTGGCCCCACCCACGTGGCTCGTCTCGAATTTTCTCGTGAGACCGGCCTCATCCTGAGGTGCACCGGGAAGGCCGGGAACCCCTTCCAGACCACGCAGGGGAATCGCCTCACCTGTCGCGATCAGGAGGGGAGAAGGGGCTCAGAGGAAGCGGGGCCGGGACCCACGGTGCTTCCCTCAGGGGAACCCGGCGTGTCGGGGGACTCTTAGGGGTGGCAGGAAGGCTGTCAGGGACCATTTCGGCCTTCAGGGCGGAACAGGGGTCTTCCCTTGAGACGCCGTCGCGGGCAAGGGCCTCATCTTGCCAAGAGGTGGGAACCACGTGGTTTTTCTCGAGTTGCGGCGGGATTCTCGAGTTACGACGGGGATCTCAGCCTTCCCCTTAGGTTGGCCCTGGGAAGCCCAATCCTCCCCTCGGGTTGCGAGGGAAAGCTGGGGGTTGCGCTCGAGTCACTGCAGGGCCGAAGAGACCTCACCTAGGCGTGTGTCCGGGACCTAATATTCCTCTCCAGGGAAGGCAGGGATCTCGGGGTTGCATTCCAGGCTCCCCCAGGGAGTCAGGCCTCGTCTTGAGGGGAAGCCAAGGTCTCCGCTCTCCTCTCGAGTCGCGACGCGGGTCTCTTGGAGCCCCCTGAGCGGCCTCAAGGGAGTCCAGCCTCCTCTTCTGTTTGGAGAGAGGACCCGGGATTGGTCTCCAGGCCATGCAGGAAAAGAAGGCGCTCAGCTGGCGAGGACGGCGGCGTCTCAGGGGTTTCCTCGAGCTGCGGCGCCCGTGGGGGTTTTCTCCCGAGGCACGACGAGGATCTCAGGGAGCCTTTCGTGCGGCGCCAGGGAAGTCAGGTCTCCATGCGCGTGGCGAGGGGGAGCGCGTCATGGCTCTCGAGTCACGGGAGGGGACTAGGGCCTCGAGACGCGTTGAAGAAGGACTCTCGAGGTCTTTGTCGGGGGGCGGCGGGAAACCCTCGTGTCCCTCGCCTTCTGCCGGGGACCTTAGGGAACTTCCAAGGTGCCTCTGAGAGGTGAGGGATACTGAGGAGTTAGAGGGGCCCCTCGGGACTCCACTAGGTTTGACGAAATGAAAGAGGGCCTCATCTCGATTGGAGGCAGGAACCTCAGGCTTCCTCTCCATTTCTGACTCCGACCGCAGGGTCCCTGCAGGGTTGGGACAGGAGAGTCAGGCCTCGTCTTGTCTGAGTAATAGAACTCTGCTTGCCTCTCGAGTCGTTCAGTGGGTCTCAGGCCCCTTGTCGAGCTGTGTGTGGAACCTGCGGGTGTTTCCAGAAGATGCACGGGGGTGTCATTGCCCCTTCATTTGGTGCCTTCCCCCACAGGGTTGCCTTCAAAGAGGTGTCCGGGCATCAGGTTCATTTCAAGAGCGGACCGGGAAATCGGGGTCGTTCGACATGTGGCACCACCCACGTGGCTCATCGCGAATTTCCTCGTGAGACCAGCATCATCCTGAGGTGCGCCGGAAGGCCGGGAACACCTTCCACACAAAGAAGTGGAATCGACTCTCCTGTCGCGATCAGGAGGGGAGATGGGGCTCAGATGAAGTGGGACCGGGAATCTAGGTGTTCCACTCGAGGGAACCCGGCGTTTCAGGGAACTTTAGGGGTCGCATCAAGGGAGCCAAGTACCGTTTCCCACTTCAGGACGGAACATGGGACTTCCCTGGAGACGCTGTAGCGGGCAAGGGCCTCATCCTGTGAAGACGTTGGAACCACGTCGTTTTTCTCGAGTTGCATCGGGATTCTCGAAAAGGACAGGAATTTCAGGCTTCCTCTTGGGTTGGCCCTGGGAAGCCCAATCTTCAATTCGAGTTGCGAGGGAAAGCTGGGGGTTCTGCTCGAGTCACTACAGGGCCAAAGAGACCTCATCGAGGCGTGTGCCCAGGATCTAATATTCCTCTCAAGGGAAGACAGGGATCACGGGTTTCCATTCCAGACTCCCCCGGGGGGTCAGGACTCGCCTCGAGGGGAAGCAAAGGACTCCGCTTTCCTCTCAAGTCGCGACACGGATCTCTTGGAGCCCACTGAGTGGACTCAAGGGTGTCGAGCCTCCTCTTCAGTTTGGAGAGAGGACTCGGGATTGCTCTCCTGGCCAGGCAGGAAAAGAAGGCCCTCAACTCGCGATGACGGGGGCGTCTCATGGGTTTCCTCAGGCTGCTGCGCCCATGGGGGTTTTCTCACGAGGCACGACGAGGACCTCAGGGAGCCTCTCGTGCGGCGCCAGGGAAGTCAGGTCTCCATGCGCATGGCGAGGGGGAGCTGGTCATCACTCTCTAGTCATGGGAAACGGCTAGGTCCTCAAGAGGCGTTGAAGAAGGACTCTCGAGGTCTTTCTCGGGTTGCGGCGGGAAACCCTCGTTTCCCTCGACTTCTGCAGGGGACCTTAGGGAACTTCCCAGGGTGCCTCTGAGAGGTGAGGGATGCTGTGTAGTTGGCAGGGCCTCTCGGGACTCTGCTGGGTTCGGCGCAATGGAAGAGGGCCTCATCTCGAGGGGAGGCAGGAACCTCAGGCTTCCTCTCGGTTTCGGACTCTGACTGCACGGTCCCTGCAGTGTTGGGACAGGAGAGTCATGCCTTGTCTTGTCTGAGGAATGGAATTCTGGTTGCCTCTCGAGTTGTTCCGGGAGTCTCAGGCACCTTGTCGAGCTGTGTGTAGACCCTGCGGGTTTTTCCGGATGATGCACCAGGGTGTCAGTGCCCCTACGTGTTGTGCCTTCACCCACAGGGTTGCCTTCGAAGAGGTGTCCGGGCATCGGGTTCTTATCAAGAGCGGACCGGAAAATCGGAGTCGTTCGGCACGTGGCACCTCACACGTGGCTAGTCTCGAATTTCCTCCTGAGACCGGCCTCATCCTGAGGTGCGCCAGGAAGGCCGGGAACCCCTTCCAGACAAAGCAGGGGAATCGACTCTCCTGTCGCGATCAGGAGGGGAGAAGGGGCTCAGATGAAGTGGTGCCGGGACCCTCGGTGTTCCCCTCGAGGGAACCCAGCGTGTCGGGGAACTTTTGCGGTCGCATCAAGGGTGTCAAGTACCGTTTCGCCCTTCAGTGCGGAACATGGTTCTTCCCTGGAGACACCGGGAACTTCGGTGTTCCCCTGGAGTGAGACCGGTATGTTGGGGAACTTTGGGGTCGCATCAAGGGTGCCAAGTAGCATTTCGAACTTTAAGATGGAACGTGGGACTTCTCTTGAGACTCTAGCTGGCAAGGGCCTCATATTGCGATGAAGGGGGAACCACATGGTTTTTAAGACTTGAGGCTGAATTCTCGAATTACGATGGGAAATTTAGACTTCCTCTTGTGTTGACCGTGGGAAGACCAATCTTCCATTCAAATTGTGAGGGAGAGATGGAGGTTGCTCTCGAGTCACTGTAGGGCAAAATAGACCTCATCTAGGCTTGTGTCTAGGACATAATGTTCCACTCCAGGGGCGACAGGGATCTCGGGGTTGCATTCCAAACTCACCCGGGGAGTCAGGCCTCGTCTCCAGGGAAGCAAAGGACTCCGCTCTCCTCTCGAGTCGCACCGGGTATTTCTTGGACCTAACTGAGTGGCCTAAAGGGAGTCAATACTCCTGTGAAGTTTGGAGAGAGGACCAGGAATTGCTCTCCAGGTCAGGCAGGAAAAGAAGGCCCCCATCTCTCCTTGACCGGGGCATCTTGTGGTTTTTCTCGAACTGCGGCGCCACTGTGGGTTTTCTCACGAGGTACGATGGGGTACTCAGGGAGCCTCTTGTGTGATACTAGGGAAGTCAGTTTTCCTGCTTGTGGCGAGGGGAGCGCGTCCTTTCTCTGGAGTCATGGTAGGGGAATCGGGCATCAAGAGACGTTGAAAAAGGACTCTCCAAGTCTTTCTCGGGTTACTTCAGGAAACTCTGGGTTCCCTCGACTTGTGCCAGTGACCTCAGGTAGCTTCTCAGGGAGCCTCTGAGAATTCAGGGATACTGTGGTGTTGGGAGGGGCCTCTCGGGACACCACTGAGTTTGGTTCAATGGAAGAGGGCCTCTTCTCTAGTTGAGGCAGGAACCTCAGGGTTCCTCTCCATTTCTGACTTCAATTGCAGGGTCCCTGAAGAGTTGGGACAGGAGAGTAAGGCCTCGTCTTGTGTGAAGGAATGCAACTTCACTTGCCTCTCGAGTTGTTCACGAGGTGACAGTCCACATTTGGAGCTGTGAGTGGAATCTGCGGGTTTTTCCAGACGATGCATGGGGATGTCAGTGTCTCTTCGTGTTGTGCCTTCATCCACAGGGTTGCCTTCGAAGAGATGTCCGGGCGTCAGGTTCTTATCTAGAGTGGACCAGGAATTCGGGATCTTTCAGCATATGGCACCAACCATGAGGCTACTTTTCGAATTTCCTCATGAGTCCGGCCTCATCCGGAGTTTCGCGGGGAACGTCGGGAACCCCTTGCAGACAAAACATGGGAATCGACCCCTCTGTCGCGATCAGGAGGGGTGAAGGGGCTCACAGGAAGTGGTGCCGTGAACTTTGGTGTTTCCCTCGAGTGAGACCGGTATGTCAGGGAACTTTGGGGGTCGCATCAAGGGTGCCAAGTACCGTTTTGTACTTCAGGATGGAACGTGGGACTTCTCTTGATACGCTGTAGAGGCCAAGGGCCTCATCTTGCGATGACGGGGGAGCCACGTGGTTTTTCTCGAGTTGCGGCGGGATTCTCGAGTTACGACGGGGATTTCAGGCTTCCTCTTGTGTTGGGCCAGGGAAGTCCAATCATCCATTCGAGTTGCGAGGGAGAGCTGGGGGTTGCGCTCGAGTCACTGCAGGGCAAAGGAGACCTCATCTAGGCTTGTGTCCAGGACCTAATGTTCCTCTCCAAGGGCCACAGGGATCTCAGGTTTGCATTCCAGACTCACCCAGGGAGTCAGGCCTCATGTCGAAGGGAAGCAAAGGACTCTGCTCTCCTTTCGAGTCGTGACGGGCACCTCTTGGAGGCCACTTTGTGGCCTAAAGGGAGTCAAGCCTCCTGTGAAGTTTGGAGAGAGGACTTGGGACTGCTCTCCAGGCCATGCAGGAAAAGATGGCCCTCATCTCGCGATGACGGAGGGATCTTGTGGGTTTTCTCGAGCTGCGGCGCCAGTGTGGGGTTTCACACGAGGTACGACGGGGAGCTCAGGGAGCCTCTCGTGTGGCGCCAGGGAAGTCAGGTCTCCATGTGCATGGCGAGGGGGAGCGCATTATTGCTCTCGAGCTATGGTAGGGGAATCTGACCTCAAGACACATTGAAGAAGGACTCTCGAGGTCTTTCTTCGGTTGTGGCAGGAAACCCTTATTTCCCTCGACTTTGGCCGGTGGCCTCAAGGAGCTTCTCAGAATGCCTATGAGAAGTCAGGGATACTGTGGAGATGGGAGGGGCCTCTCGGGACTCCACTGGGTTTGTTTTAATGGAAGAGGGCCTCATCTCGGGTTGAGGCAGGAACCTCAGGTTTCCTCTCCATTTCTGACTCAGATCGAAGCGTGCCTGCAGAGTTGGGATTGGATACTCAGGCCTCGTCTTGTCTGAGGAAGGGAACTCCTCTTTCCTCTCTCATTGTTTAAGGGGTGACAGGCCAGTTGTGGAGCTGTATGTGGATCCTACGGGGTTTTCCGAATGATGAACAGGGTTGCCAGTGCCCCCTCGTGTAGTGCCTTCATCCACAGGGTTGCCTTAGAAGAGGTGTCCGGGCATCGGGTTCTTATCAAGAGCAAGACCGAGAAATCGGGGTCTTTTGGCACGTGGCACCAACACGAGGCTACGTCTCGAATTTCTTCGTGAGACTGGCCTCATCCTGAGGTGCGCCATGAAGGTCGGGAACCCCTTCTAGACAAAGCAGGGGGATCGACCTTCCTGCCGTGATCAGGAGCGGAGAAGGGGCTCAAATGAAGTGGTGCCAGGAACTTCGGTGTTCCCTTGGAGTGAGACCGGTATATTGGGGAACTTTTGGGGTCGCATCAAGGGTGCCAAGTAGCATTTCGAACTTTATGAAGAAACATGGGACTTCTCTTGAGACTCTGTAGCGGGCAAAGGCCTCATATTGCGATGAATGGGGAACCACGTGGTTTTTAAGAGTTGCGGTGGGATTCTCGAGTTACAACGGGAAATTCAGTCTTCCTCTCGTGTTGGCCCAATGAAGACCAATCTTCCATTTGAATTGCGAGGGAGAGATGGGTGTTGCTCTCGAGTCACTGTAGGGCAAAATAGACCTCATCTAGGCTTTTGTCCAGGACATAATGTTCCTCTCCAGGGGCAACAGGGATCTCGGGGTTGCATTCCAGACTCACCCGAGGTAAGGCCTCGTCTCGAGGGGAAACAAAGTACTCTGCTGTCCTCTCAAGTCGCGACAGGTATCTCTTGGAGCCCATTGAGTGGCCTAAAGGGAGTAAAGCCTCCTGTGAAGTTTGGAGAAAAGACCAGGGATTGCTCTCCAGGTCAGGCAGGAAAAGAAGTCCCCAATCTCGCGATGACGGTGGGTTTTCCCGAGCTGCGGCGCCAGTGTGGGTTTTCTCACGAGGTATGACGGGGAGCTCAGGGAGCCTCTCATGTGGCGCCAGGGAAGTCAGGTGTCCATGCGCATGGCGAGGGGGAGCGTGTCATTGCTCTCAAGTCATGGTAGGGGAATCCGTCCTCAAGACGCGTTGAAGACGGACTCTTGAGGTCTTTCTCGGGTTGCGGCAGGATACCCTGTGTTCCCTCGACTTGTGCCGGTGACCTCAGGGAGTTGCTCGGGGTGCCTCTGAGAAGACACTGATACTGTGGAGTTGGGAGGGGCCTCTCGGGACTCCACTGGGTGTGGTATAATACAACAGGGCCTCATCTCGTGTTGAGGAAGGAACCTCAGGGTTCCTCTCCATTTCAGACTCCGATCTCAGGATTCCTGCAGAGTTGGGACAGGAGAGTCAGGCCTCGTATTCTGTGGAGAAATGAAACTTAGCTTGCCTCTCGAGTTGTTCACGAGGTAACAGGTCACTTGTCGAGCTGTATGTGGAACCTGCAGAATTTTCCAAAAGATGCACGGGTGTTCAGGGTCCCTCCTTGTTGTGCCTTCATCCTACGGGATGCATTCCAAGAAGTGTACGGGCATCGGGTTCTTATTAATAGCTGACCGGGAAATGGGGTCTTTCCGCATGTGGCACCACCCACGAGGCTACATCTCCAATTTCCTCGTGAGACAGGCCTCCTCCTGATGTGCGCTGGGAAGATCGGTAACCCCTTCCACACAAAGCAGGAGAAAAGACACTCCTGTTGCAATCAGGAGGGGAGAAGGGGCTCAAATGATGTGGTGCGGGGAACATGGGTGTTACCCTCGAGTGAGGCCTGTATGTTGGGGAACTTTGGGGGTGCCATCATGGGTGCCAAGTACCGTTTTGCACTTCAGTAGGAACGTGGGACTTCTTTTGAGACTCTGTGGCGGGCAAGGGCCTCATGCTGCGAAGACGATGGAACCACGTGGTTTTTTTCGAGTTGCGGCGGGATTCTCGAGTTACGACGTGGATTTCAGGCTTCCTCTTGTGTTGGCCCTGGGAAGCCCAAACTTCCCTTCGAGTTGCGAGGGAAAGCAGGATGTTGTGCACGAATCACTGCAAGGCCAAAGAGACCTCATCTAGGCGTGTGTCCAGGACCTAATAGTCCTCTCAAGGGAAGACAAGGATCTCGGGATTGCACTCCAGACTCCCCCGGGGAGTCAGGCCTCGCCTCGAGGGGAAACAAAGGACTGCGCTCTCCTCTCGAGCCGCGACGCGGATCTCTTGGAGCCAACTGAGTCGCCTCAAGGGAATCCATTCTACTCTTCAGTTTGGAGAGAGGACTCGGGATTGCTCTCCAGGCCAGGCAGGAAAAGAAGGCCCTCAGCTCGCGAGAACGGGGGCGTCTCAGGGGTTTCCTCGAGCTGCGGCGCCCGTGGGGGTTTTCTCCCGAGGCACGACGAGGATCTCAGGGAGCCTCTCGTGCGGCGCCAGGGAAGCCAGGTCTGCATGCGCGAGGTGAGGGGGAGCCCATCATTGCTCTCTAGTCCAGAGAGGGGACAAGGGCTTCAAGACACTTTGAAGAAGGACTATCGAGGTCTTTCTCGAGTGGCGGCGGGAAACCCTTATTTCCCTCGACTTCTGCCGGGGACCTGAGGGAACTTCCCAGGGTGCCTCTGAGAGGTGAGGGATGCTGTGGAGTTAGCGGGGCCTCTCGGGACTCCGCTGGGTCTGGCGCAATGGAAGAGGGCCTCATCTCGAGGGGAGGCAGGAACCTCAGGCTTCCTCTCTGTTTCTGACTAAGACCCTCCGACATCAGGGTCCCTGCAGAGTTGGGAGAGGAGAGTTAGGCCTCGTCTTGTCTGAGGAAGGGAACTCCGTTTGCCTCTCGAGTTGCTCAGGGGGTCTCAGGCCCCTCTTCGAGCTGTGTGTGGGACCCACGGGTGTTTCTGGACGATGCCCGGGAGTGTCAGTGCCCCTTCGTGTTGTGCCTTCACCCACAGGGTTGCCTTCGAAGAGGGGTCCGTGCAACGGGTTCTTCTCAAGAGTTGACCGGGAAATCGAGGTCGATCAGCATGTGGCACCACCCCCGTGGCTCATCTCGAATTTCCTCATGTGGACGGCCTCATCCTGAGATGCGCTGGGAAGGCCGGGAATCACTTCCAGACCACGCAGGGGAATCGACACTCCTGTCGCGATCAGGAGGGGAGAAGGGGCTCAGATGAAGTGGTGTCGGGAACCTCGGTGTTTCCCTCGAGGGAACCCGGTGTGTCGGGGAACTTCTGGGGGTCGCATGAAAGGTGTCAGGTACTGTTTCGCACTTCAGGACGGAAACTGGGACTTCCCTTGAGACGCCATAGCGGGCAAGAGGCTCATCTTGCAAAGACGTTGGAACCATGTGGTTTTCCTCGAGTTGCGGCGGGATTCTCGAGTTATGACGGGGATCTCAGGCTTCCTCTAGGGTTGGCCCTGGGAAGCCCAATCTTCCTCTCGAGTTGCGAAGGAGAGCTGGGGGTTGCGCTCGAATCACTGCAGGGCCCAAGAGACCTCACCTAGGCGTGTGTCCGGGACCTAATATTCCTCTCCAGGGAAGGCAGTGATCTCCCGGTTGCATTCCAGGCTCCCCCGGGGAGTCAGGCCTCGTCTCGAGGGGAAGCCAAGGACTCCGCTCTCCTCTCGAGTCGTGACACGGATCTCTTGGAGCCCCCTGAGCGGCCTCAAGGGAGTCCAGCCTCCTCTTCAGTTTGGAGAGAGGACTCGTGATTGGTCTCCAGGCCATGCAGGAAAATAAGGCCCTCATCTCGCGATGACCTGGGTGTCTCATGTGTTTCCTCGAGCTGCCGCGCCAGTGTGGATTTCCTCACGAGGTACGATGAGGATCTCAGGGAGCCTCTAGTGCAGTGCCAGGTTAGTCAGGTCTCCATGCGCGTGGCGAGGGGGAGCGTGTCATGGCGCTCGAGTCATTGTAGGGGAATCGCGACTCAAGACATTTTGAAGCACTCTCGAGGTCTTTCTCAAGTCGCGGCAGAAAACCCAGGGTTCCCTCGACTTGTGCCTGTGACCTCAGGGAGCTTCTCATTGTGCCTCTGAGAACTCAGGGATACTGTGGAGTTGGTAGGGGCCTCTCGGGACTCCACTGGGTGTGGTGCAATGGAAGAGGGCCTCATCTCGAGTGGACGCAGGAACCTCAGGCTTCCTCTCTGTTTCTGACTCGGATCCCATGGTCCCTGCAGAGTAGGGACAAGAGAGTCACACCTAGTCTTCTGTTGAGGAATGGACCTTCGTTTGCCTTTCGAGTTGTTTACAGGGTGACACGCCACTTTTCGAAATGTCTGTGGGACCTGCGGGTTTTTCTGGACGTTGCACGCAGGTGTCAGTGCCCCTTCGTGTTGTGCCTTCATCCACAGGATTTCCTTCAAAGAGGTGTTCTGGCATCGGGTTCTTTTCAAGAGTGGACCGTGAAATTGGGGTCTTTCGGCATGTGGCACCACCCACGAGGCTACGTCTCGAACTTCCTCATGAGACCGGCCTCATCCTGAGGTGCGCCCGGAAGGTCGGGAAACCCTTGCAGACAGAGAAGGGGAGTCGACCCTCCTGTCGCAATCAGGAGAGGAGAAGGGGTCAGATGAAGTGGTGCCGGGAACCTCGGTGTTCCCCTTGAGTGAGTCTGGTATGTCGCGGAACTTTTGGGGTCGCATCAAGGGTGCCAAGTACCGTTTCGCACTTCAGGATGGAACGTGGGACTTCTCTTGAGATGCTGTAGCGGACAAAGGGCCTCATCTTGCGATGACGAGGGAAGCACGTGGATTTTCTCGAGTTTCGGTGGGATTCTCGAGTTACGACGGGGAATTCAGGCTTCCTCTTGTGTTGGCCCAGGAAGTCTAATCTTCCATTCGAGTTTCCAGGGAGAGCTGTGGATTGGGCTCCATTCACTGAAGGGCAAACTAGACCTCATCTAGGCTTGTATCCAGGACTTAATGTTCCTCTCCATAGGCGACAGGGATTTGGGGTTGCATTCCATACTCACCCGGGGAATCAGGCCTCATCTCGAGTGGAAGCAAAGGACTCCACTCTCTTCTCGAGCCGCGACAGGTATCTCTTGGAGCCCACTGAGTGGTCTTTGCTCTGTAGGAGAGCTCTAGTGTACATAAGCCTGTACATAAGTGAACACAGACATTCTGTGTGCATGTTGCTGCGTACCCAAAATAGGGCCAAAAGGAGCCTCATGCTCTCCATGCAGCGCGGAAGCTGTGCAGCCACGCAGCAGCTGAAGAATCCAACCAATTGCTCTTTTCTTACCTCTGACAGAGCTCGCATTGCCGTAGCCCTTGGCAGTTTGGAAACACTGGACCCTAACCCCTCTCAAAGTAGGCCTGGGTTCTAGTTCGAATAGAAAGTCAATAGCGGAGCTGAGGACAGGAACGCGGCAGTCATTTATCACACGCTCCTGCAGCCTGCTACTACAGGGACACTAACGCTAGAAGCTAGGAATGTCTTTGCAAGGTGCGCAAAGGACAAGGGAGAACCTCGACCCTGACTCTAGTATTTCAGCCCCCTGAGCAGATCTGAGGTTCTCCCGCTGTAGAAGCTAACCCATTCCTTTCAAATACAGGCTTCCTAACACAGGGCCAGTTGGCTGCTTGCTCTTCCACGAAGCAGGCTTCCTTAACTTGCAAACTGCGAATTCCGCTTAACAGCCTGGAGGAAAAATCGCTTCTTGGAAGATTTTTTTCAGAGGCTGTATCCCCGGAGCTGGGGCCAAGCTAGGGGACCCATACTGGCAAGGGAAGGCAAAACCACATCCAATGTCTTTGCTCTGGAGGACAGCTTTGGTGAGCCTAAGTCTTTCAGGAATATTTCTGGCTCCAACAGAGTCAAATTCTGTGTGTGAAGCTGCACAGCCAAAATAGGGGAACAGAGAGCCTGATTCTCTCTGTGTAGCTTTGAAGCTGTCATTCAAACAACAGCTTGAGAATCCATACAATGCTCTCCCTTACTGCTAAGAGAATTCTCATTGCTGTAGTCCTTGACAGTTTGTAGAAATCCGCACCCTAACCCTTCTCCAAGTAGGCCTGGGTCCTAGCTCGGAACAACAGGCAACGGCGGAGCTGAGGCCAGTAAGGCACAAGTGAGGTCTCACACATTCTTGCAGCCTGATCGTCCAGGAGCAGTAAGGCCTCTTTTTCCCTGCAGGAGGCTCGCTTGTCTTGCCTCCTGTGAACTGCATTTCCCAGCCTGGGCGCAAAGCTGTTCCTGGAGATTTTTTCTCAGGTGCTGTTTCCCTGGAGCTGGGTCGGACCTCGGGGGCCCAACTCACAGGGGAAGACAAAACCACATGGACAGGTCTATGCTCTGTAGGAGAGCTCTAGTGAACCTCATCTCTCAGGAACATTCTTGGCTTCTACAGAGACACCTCTGTGCATGAAGCTACACACCCAACATAGTGGCAAAGGGAGTCTGATTCTCTCCGTGGGTGCTGATGCTTTGTGGCAAAGCACCTGCTAAGAATCCATCCACATAGGCTTCCCTCACCTTGACAGAGGTCTCATTGCTGTAGTCCTTGGCAGTTTGGAAAGAAGCTGACCCTTACCCTTCACCAAGTAGGCCCTTGTCCTTGTTTGAATGGAAAGGTAGTAGCTGAGCTGAGGCCAGTAAGGCGCCAGTCAAGTCTGACATATTCCCGATGCCTGCTCCTTCATGGAAAATAACGTTAGAATCTGGGAATGTCTTTGCAAGGCTGGCAAAGGGCAGTCAGGAACCTCGACCCTGCCTCTGGAATTTCTATCTTCTCAGCACATCCGGAGGTCTCGGTCAGGAGAAACTAACCCATTCCTTGCAAATATAGGCTTCCAAACACAGGCCGGTTGGCTGTCTCTTCTTGCCGAAGGAAGCTTGCTTATCCCACCTCCTGCGAACTCCGCTTCCCAGCCTGGGGGATAAGAGGTTCTTGGAGATCTTTTCTCAGAGGCTGTTTCCACGGAGCAGGGGCCGATCCCGGAGACCCACACGCACAGGGGAAGGGAAAACCGCATGGATAAGTCTTTGCTCTCTAGGAGTGCTCTAGTGAACCTCAGTCTATGGGGAATGTTCTTGGCTCCAACGGGGACATCTCTGTGTGGGAAGCTGCATAGCTAACATAGAGACACAGAGACCTGATTCTCTCAGTGCAGCTTTGACGCTGTCGTTCAAACAACAAATTGAGAATCCACGCAATGCTCTCCCTTACCACTGAGAGAGTTATCATTGCTGTAGCCCTTCGCAGTTTCTGGAAATCGGCACACAAACACTTCTCCAAGTAGGCCTGGGTTTAAGTTCAGATGAACATGCAATAGCGGAGCTGAGGCCAGTAAGGCACCAGTCAGGTGTCACACACTCTGGCAGCCTGCTCCTCCAGGGACAGTAAGGCCTCTATTTCCCTTCAGGAGGCTCGCTTGCCTTACTTCCTGTGAACAGCGTTTCCCAGCCTGGGCGGAAAGCAGTTTCTGGAGATCTTTTCTCAGGGGCTGTTTCCCCGGAGTTGGGGCGGACCTCGGGGACCCAACTCACAGGGGAAGGCAAAACCAAATGGACAGGTCTATGCTCTGTAGGAGATCTCTAGTGAACTGCCGGGGTCCAGCCCCAGCTGATCCAGGGTATTCGAAGCAGAGACGGCGTAGGCGAGGGTCAGGGAACAACTGCTTAATTAAACGTTAGTTAAGGATATAAAGAGTAATAAAATGAGGATAGCTCAGTAGGAAAATTCAGTGGAGAAAAGAGGCTGAGTAGCTTGGTTTACGCGGGGGACCAATAAAACTTCAAGACAAGAAGCTTGCACCCCTTACGTAGGCCGCAGGCGTCCTTCCGTTCTCCCGAAGGAGAGGAGACACTGAGGCCTCCCCGGTCGGATCTTAGAAGCCCAGGCAAAATTAGTAAGCTTGGTGGGTTCCGCGCTCCAGATGGAGACTCAACCAGAGTGAGAGAGAGAGAGAGAGACATGGGGAGACCAGTATTTCGAGAAACTGATCCCAATTCTTTATTTTCCATGGTCTACTTTTATACACTGAGATGTTATGCAAAAGTCACGTGGGGTCAGCAGTCCTGACTTTTATCAAAGTCAGGTGCTTCATACAAAAGTATACAGAGGTCTTAGGGGTGTTACATCATCTTCTGGCCGGGGGGCCTGCTGACAATTTACGACCCTCTCCTTGTGACAGCGGTCAGTCAACCAGGACACTTATTTCTCCAGGGGTGATTATTCTTAAAACAGACGCCACCCAAATAAAGTTACATTCCTATAGGGTGAGGGTGTAGTGGGTTTTAGTTAAGGAAAGAATTTACTTAGCCTAAGGTCTAACGTGATTTATATCAAAGGTTAATACTTATTTCTTCTATATATTCATTAATGTGTATAAGAGCAGGGGATGTGGAGACTTAGCAGTAAACATCAGCTCAACAAATGAAAAACCCTTCACCAATATGATTTCTAATCAGCCCATTATACTTATACTAATAATTTTCTAACTTTTCTAAGGAACCTGTTTTTAGAAGGTTTAAAGCATCTCGTGCCTCTCATGGTTGGGAGGCTGTGAGCAATCACATGTGGCCGGACAAGCCTGTCAGGCAGGCTAGAGAACCTTCAGAGGAGTTTGTAGGTTAAAACACTCTTGTCACACCCAGGGGTTTTTATCAACTGGAGCTCTAGGTTAACTCCTTCTCCGAAAGAGGTGGTGGGGGACAGCCCCCCGTAAAGTCAGAGGTGTAGGTGAGAGCACAAAATAGTAAGGTAGGCAGGCTCTGGTGATGGGGGTAGATGCTCGAGGATTTCCAGGGGGACTCCTGAGGCTCGATCCCACCTTTGCGTATGTCGAACCTCCTTCCTCATTACCTTTGCCATGGGCGGAGTGCATCACTCTGGCCCCCAACAGTGAACCTCCTCTCTCAGGAACATTCTTGGCTCCTATCGAGACACCTCTGTGTGTGTAGCTACACACGCAACGTAGGGGCAAAGGGAGCCAGATTCTTTCCGTGGGGTGCTGATGCTTTGTGGCAAAGCACCTGCTTGAGAATCCATCAGCTTACGCTTCCCTCGCCTTGACAGAGGTCTCATTGCTGTAGCCCTTGGCAGTTTGGAAAGAAGAGGACCCTTACCTTTCATAAAGTGGGCCCTTGTCCTAGTTTGAAAGGAAAGGCAAGAGCTGAGCTGAGGCCAATAAGGCGCCAGTCAAGTCTGACATATTCCCGAAGCCTGCTCCTTCATGGAAAATAACGCTGGAATCTAGGAATGTCTCTGCAAGGCTGGCAAAGGGCAGTCAGGAGCCTGCACCCTGCCTCTGGAACTACCGATTTCTGAGCAGATCTGGAGGTCTCCTTTAGGAGAATCTAACTCATTCCTTCCATATTGAGACTTCCAAAAACAGGCCGGTCGGCTGCCTCTTCGTGCCCGAAGGAGGCTTGCTTTTCCTGCCTCCTATGAACCCAGCTTCCCAGCCTCTGGGAAAAGCGGATCTTGAAGATCTTTTCTCAGGGGTTGTTTCCACGGAGCTGGGGCTAAGCCTGGAGACCCAAACTCACAGGGGAAGAAAAACCACATGGACAAGTCTTTGCTCTCTAGGAGAGCTCTAGTGAACTTCACTCTGTCACGAACATTCTTGATTCATATGGAGACCCCCCTATGTGCGAAGCTGCGTACCCAACATGGGGGCACAGAGAGCCTGATTCTCTCTGTGTAGCTTTAAAGATGTCGTTCAAAAAACACCTTGAAAATCCATACAATGCTCTTCCTTACCCGTGACAGAGTTCTCATTGCTGTAGCCCTTGGCAGTTTTTAGAAATCCGCACCCAAACCCTTCTCCAAGTAGTCCTGGGCCCTAGTTCGGAGGAACATGCAATGGCAGAGCTGAGGCCAGTAAGGCACCAGTCAGGTCTCACACACTCTGGCAGCCTGATCGTCCAGGGACAGTAAGCCCTCTTTTTCCCTGCAGGAGGCTCACTTGACTTCCCTCCTGTGAGCTGCATTTCCCAGCCTGGGGGAAAAGGGGTCCCTGGAGATCTTTTCTCAGGGGCTCCTTCCCCGGAGCTGGGGAGGACCTCGAGGACCCAACTCACAGGGGAAGGCAAAAGCACATGGACAGGTCTATGCTCTGTAGGAGAGCTCTAGTGAACCTCATCTCTCAGGAACATTCTGGCCTCCTATAGAGACACCTCTCTGTGTGAAGCTACACACCCTACATAGGGGCAAATGGAGCCTGATTCTCTCCGTGGGGTGCTGATGCTTTGTGGCAAAGCACGTGCTTGAGAATCCATCCACTTAGGCTTCCCTCGCCTTGACAGAGGTCCCATTGCTGTAGCCCTTGGCAGTTTGGAAAGAAGAAGACCCTTACCCTTCATAAAGTAGGCCTTTGTCCTAGTTTGAATGGAAAGGTAATAGCTGAGCTGAGGCCAATAAGGTGCCTGCCAAGTCTGACATACTCCCGTAGCCTTCACCTTCATGGAAAATAACTCTAGAATCTGGGAATGTCTTTGCAAGGCTGGCAAAGGGCAGTCAGGAACCAGCACCCTGCCTCTGGAATTACCGACTTCTGAGCAGATCTGGAGGTCTCCTTTAGGAGAAGCTAACCCATTCTTTCCAAATAGAGGCTTCCAAACAGGCCGGTTGGCTGCCTCTTCGTGCCCGAAGGAGGCCTGCTTTTCTCGCATCCTATGAAGCCCTGTTCCCAGCCTCTGGGAAAAGCGGATCTTGAAGATATTTTCTCAGGGGTTGTTTCCATGGAGCTGGGGCCGAGACCAGAGACCCAATCGCACAGGGGAAGGAAAACCACATGGACAAGTCTTTGCTCTCCAGGAGACCTCTAAGTGAAACTTACTCTGTCAGGAACGTTCTTGACTCCTATGGAGACACCCCTGTGTGTGAAGCTGCGTACCCAACAAGGGGGCACAGAGAGACTGATTCTCTCTTTGCAGCTTTGAAGCTGTCATTCAAACAACAGCTTGAGAATCCATACAATGCTCTCCCTTACCTCTGAGAGAGTTCTCATTGCTGTAGCCCTTGGCAGTTTTTTAGAAATCCGCACCCAAACCCTTCTCCTAGTAGGCCTGGGTCCTAGTTCGGAGGAACATGCAATGGCGGAGCTGAGGCCAGTAAGGCACCAGTCAGGTCTCACACACTCTTGCAGCCTGCTCCTCCAAGGGGCAGTAAGGCCTCTTTTTCTCTGCAGGAGGCTCGCTTGCCTTGCCTCCTGTGAACTGCGTTTCCCAGTCTGGACGAAAAGCAGTTCCTGGAGGTGTTTTCTCAGGGGTTTCTTCCTCGGAGCTGGGGCGAACATCGGGAACCCAACTCACAGGGGAAGGCAAAACCATATGGACAGGTCTATGCTCTGTAGCAGAGCTCTAGTGAACCTCATCTCCCAGGAACATTCTTTGCTCCTATAGAGACACCTCTGTGTTTGAAGCTACACACCCAACATAGGGGCAAATGCAGCCTGATTCTCTCCGTGGGGTGCAGATGCTTTGTGGCAAAGCACCTGTTTGAGAGTCCATCCGCTTCCACTTCCCTCTCTTTGACAGAGGTCTCTTTGCTGTAGCCTTTGGCAGTTTGGAAAGAAGCAGAGTCTTACCCTTCACCAAGTAGGCCCTTGTCCTAGTTTGAACGGAAAGGCGATAGCTGAGCTAAGGCCAGTAAGGCGCCAGTGAAGTCTGACATATTCCTGAAGCCTGCTCCTTCATGGAAAATAACGCTAGAATCTAGAAATGTCTTTGCAAGGCTGGCAAAGGACAGTCAGGAACCTCGACCCTGCCTCTGGAATTTCCGTCTTCTGAGCAGATCTGGAGGTCTTCTTTTGGAGAAGCTAACCATTCCTTCCAAAGGGAGGCTTCCAAACACAGGCTAGTTGGCTGCCTCTACTTGCCCAAAGGAGGCTTGCTTGTTCCTCTTCCTGTGAACTCCGCTTCCCGCCTGGGGGAAAAGTGGTTCTTGGAGATCTTTTTTCAGGGGCTATTTCAACGGAGTTGGAGCCGAGCCCGGAGACCCACATGCACAGAGGAAGGCAAAACCACATGGACAAGTCTTGCTCTGTAGGAGAACTCTAGTTAACCTCAGTATGTGAGGAAAGTCTTGGATTCTACGGGGATACCTCTGTGTGTGGAGCTGCGTACCCAACAAGGGGGCACACAGGGCCTGATTCTCTCTTTGCAGCTTTGAAGCTGTCGTTCAAACAACAGCTTGAGAATCCATACAATGCTCTCCCTTACCTCTGAGAGACTTCTCATTACAGTAGCCCTTGGCAGTTTTTACAAATCCGCACCCAAACCCTTCTCCAAGTAGGCCTGGGTCCTGGTTTGGATGGCCATGCAATGGCGGAGCTGAGGTCAGTAAGGCACCAGTCAGGTGTCACACACTCTGGCAGCCTGCTCCTCCAGGGACAGTAAGGCCTATTTTTCCCTGCGGGAGGCTCGCTTGCCTTGCCTCCTGTGAACTGCGTTTCCCAGCCTGGGCGAAAAGCGGTTCCTGGAGATCTTTTCTCAGGGGCTCCTTCCCCTGAGCTGGGGCGGACCTCGGGGACCCAACTCACAGGGGAAGGCAAAACCATATGGACAGGTCTATGCTTTGTAGCAGACTTCTAGTGAACCTCATCTCTCAGGAACATTCTTGGCTCCTATAGAGACACTTCTGTGTGTGAAGCGGCGTACCTAACATAGGGGCACAGAGAGCCTGATTCTCTCAGTTCATTTTGACGCTGTCGTTCAGAAAACAGCTTGAGAATCCATAAAATGCTCTCCCTTACCGCTGAGAGAATTCTCACTGCTGTAGCCCTTGGCACTTTGTAGAAATCCGCACCCAAACACTTCTCCAAATAGGCCTGGGTCCTAGTTCGGAGGAACAGGCAATGGTGGAACTGAGGCCAGCAAGGCAACAGTCAGGTTTCACACACTCTGGCAGCCTGCTCCTCCAGGGACAGTAAGGCCTCTTTTTCTCTGCAGGAGATTCGCTTGCCTTACTTCCTGTGAACAGCGTTTCCCAGCCTCAGCGAAGCGGTTCCTGGAGATCTTTTCTCAGGGACAGTTTCCCCGGAGGTGTGGCGGACTTCGGGGACCCAACTCACAGGGGAAGGAAAAACCACATAGACAGGTCTATGCTCTGTAGGAGAGGTTTAGTGAACCTAATCTCTCAGGAACATTCTTGGCTCCTATAGAGACAACTCTGTGTGTGAAGCTACACTCCCAACATTGGGGAACAGGGATCTTGGTTCTCTCCGTGGGGTGCTGATGCTTTGTAGTAAAGCACCTGCTTGAGAATCCGTCCTCTTAGGCTTCCCTCGCCTTGACAGAGGTCTCATTGCTTTAGCCCTTGGCAGTTTCAAAGAAGAAGACCCTTACCCTTCATAAAGTAGGCCCTTGTCCTAGTTTGGATGGAAATGCAATAGCTGAGCTGAGGCCAATAAGGAGCCAGTCCCCTCTGACACATTCCCAAAGCCTGCTCCTTCATGGAATATAACTCTAGAATCTTGGAATGTCTTTGCAAGGCTGGCAAAGGGTAGTCAGGAACCATCACCCTGCCTCTGGAATTACCGACTTCTGAGGAGATCTGGAGGTCTCCTGTAGGAGAAGCTAACCCATTCCTTCCAAATAGAGGCTTCAAAACACAGGCAGGTTGGCTGCCTTTCGTGCCCGAAGGAGGCTTGCTTTTCTCTCCTCCTATGAACCCCAGTTCCCAGCCTCTGGGAAAAGCGTATCTTGAAGATATTTTCTCAGGGGTTGTTTCCACGGAGCTGGGGCCGAGCCCGGGGCCCAAAGGCACAGGGGAAGGCAAGACCACATGGACAGGTCTATGCTCTGTAGCAGACCTCTAGTGAACCTCATCTCTCAGGAGCATTCTTGGCTCCTATAGAGACACCTCTGTGTGTGAAGCTGCGTACCTAACATAGGGGCACAGAGAGCCTGATTCTCTCTGTTCATTTTGACGCTGTCGTTCAGAAAACAGCTTGAGAACCCATAAAATGCTCTCCCTTACCACTGAGAGAATTCTCACTGCTGTAGCCCTTGGCACTTTGTAGAAATCTGCACCCAAACGCTTTTCCAAGTAGGCCTGGGTGCTAGCTCGGATGAACAGGCAATGGCGGAGCTGAGGCCAGTAAGGCAACAGTCAGGTTTCACACACTCTGGCAGCCTGCTCCTCCAGGGACTGTAAGGCCTCTTTTACTCTGCAGGAGATTCGCTTGCCTTACTTCCTGTGAACAGCATTTCCCAGCCTCGGCGAAGCGGTTCCTGGAGATCTTTTCTCAGGGACAGTTTCCCCGGAGGTGTGGCGGACCTCGAGGACCCAACTCACAGGGGAAGGCAAAACCACATGGACAGGTCTATGCTCTGTAGGAGAGGTTTAGTGAACCTAATCTCTCAGGAACATTCTTGGCTCCTATAGAGACAACTCTGTGTGTGAAGCTACACTCCCAACATTGGTGCTCAGGGAGCTTGATTCTCTCCGTGGGGTGCTGATGGTTTGTGGCAAAGCACCTGCTTGAGAATACATCCTCTTAGGCTTCCCTCACCTTGACAGAGGTCTCATTGCTGTAGCCCTTGGCAGTTTGCAAAGAAGAAGACCCTTACCCTTCATAAAGTAGGGCCTTGCCCTAGTTTGAATGGAAAGGCAATAGCTGAGCTGAGGTCAATAAGGAGCCAGTCCCGTCTGACACATTCCCGAAGCCTGCTCCTTCATGGAAAATAACTCTAGAATCTAGGAATATCTTTGCAAGGCTAGCAAAGGACAGTCAGGAACCAGTACCCTGCCTCTGGAATTACCGACTTCTGAGCAGATCTGGAGGCCTCCTTTAGGAGAAGCTAACCCATTCCTTCCAAATAGAGGCTTCAAAATACAGGCAGGTTGGCTGCCTTTTCGTTCCTGATGGAGGCGTGCTTTTCTCTCCTCCTACGAACCCCGGTTCCCAGACACTGGGAAAAGCGTATCTTGAAGATATTTTCTCAGGGGTTGTTTCCACGGAGCTGGGGCCGAGCCTGGAGACCCAAAGGCACAGGGGAAGGCAAGACCACATGGACAGGACTTTGCTCTTTAGTATAGCTCTAATGAACCTCACTCTGTCAGGATCTTTCTTGATTCCTACGGAGACACACCTGTGTGTGAAGCTGCGGCCACAGAGAGCCTGATTACCCCTGTGCAGCGCTGAGTCTGGGCGGCTAAACAACAGCTTGGGAATGCAGCCTGGGGCGCTTCCCTTCCCTCTGACAGAGCTCTCCTTCGGGCCCTAAGCCCTCTGCAAGGAGGCATGGATCATAGGTGCAAAGGGAAGGGAAGAGCGGAGCTGAGGCCAGTAAGGCGCCCGCCAGTCACGTCTCCCCCACCTCCGCAGTCTGTTCCTTCCCCTGCGTGAAAGCTAGAAGCTGGGAAGGGCTTGGCGAGGCTCGCCCAGGCAGAGCAGCCTCTAGGCCGGGGCTCTGCGATATCGCGCCTGGGCGCAGATCTGGAGCTCCGCCGGAGTGGAAGCTCATTCGGTCCTTCCCAATACAGGCTTGCAAGCACCCGACGGCAGCCTGACTCTATTCTCCCGCGTGCTGGGAGTGGGCTTCCAATCCAGGGCACAGAGCACTGCCTGGAGCTCTCTGCTCAGGGGCTGGTTCCCCTGCGCTGGGACTGTGCTAGGGAGCCCAAAGGCACAGGGGAAGGCCCCAAACCACATGCACACGACTCTGCTCTGGAGCTGAGCTCCGGGGAAGCCCAGTCTGTAAGGCGGTTTCTGAACACAAACGGAGGAACACTCTGGCTGTGGAGCTCCCTCCCCATGACAGGGGCACTGGGACCCTGATTCCCTCCGTTCATCGCTGAGTCTGGGCTACCAAGCAACAGCTTGGGAATGCAACCTGGGGCATTTCCCTTCCCTCAGACAGAGGTCTCCCTGCGGGAGGCTTTCGCAGTTTGCACACCCCCGTGCCCTAAGCCGTCTGCAAGGAGGCCTGGCTCCTAGGTCCAAAGGGAAGGTAAGAGCGGAGCTGAGGCCAGTCAGGAGCCAGTCATGTCGCCCACACTCCCGCAGCCTGCTCCTTTGCAGGCGCAAACGCTAGAAGCTGGGAAGGGCTTGGCGAGGCTCGCCCAGGCAGAGCAGCCTCTCGACAGGGGCTCTGTCCTATCGCACCTGGGCGCAGGTCTGCAGCTCCGCCGGTGTGGAAGCTCACTTGGTCCTTTCCAATACAGGCTTGCAAGGACCCGCCGGCAGCCTAACTCATCTCTCCCGCGTGCTGGGACTGGGCATCCAGGCCTGGGCACAAAGCACTGCCTGGAGCTCTTTGCTCAGGAGCTGGTTCCCCTATGCTGGAGCTGTGCTAGGGAGCCCAAATGCACATGTCAAGGCCCCAAAACACATCCACACGTCTCTGCTCTGCAACAGAGCTCCGGGGAAGCCCAGTCTGGCAGGCGCTTTCTGGGCACAAAGGGAGGAACACTCTGGCTATGGAGCTTCCTCCCCAAGACAGGGGCACTAGGACCCTGATTCCCTCCGTTTACCGCTGAGTCTGCATTGCCAAGCAACAGCTTGGGAACGCAGCCTGGGGCGCTTCCCTTCCCTCGGACAGAGCTCTCCTTGCGGTAGGCCTTGGTAGTTTGCATACAATGGGGCCCTAAGCCCTCTGCAAGTTGGCCTGGCTCCTAGGTCCAAAGGGCAGGCCAGAGCGGAGCTGAGGCTGTCAGGCTCCAGACACATCTCCCATACTCCTGCATCCTGATCCTACACGGGCGTGAACGCTAGAAGCTGGGAAGGTACCTGGACCGTGCAGGGGTGGGGCGAACGCGGGCGGCGTGGGGCGGGGTTCGGCTTCTGGCGGGGGTGGGGGCGGGCTTCCCAGTTGTGCTCTCCGAGGTGGACACTGAGGCTGAAAACGCGCCGGGAGCGCACCCGGGACTGGGTAAACCCGGGCTGCGCGGGTCGAGATTCCGATGGCTTTAGGTGGGGGTCGGTCCCAATTGCGCTCTCGGGGGTTGCAACTGCGGCTGGGAACGCCCATTTCGTCCGCTCCTGTGTCCCCAAGGATCGCCATCCCGTGGGTGCAGCGGAGGGCTGCGGACCACAGGTAAGGGAACTGGGACTGCGTGGAGCAGGGAACCACGTATTCCGCCCTCTGTTGGCACATTCTCGGAGCTCCCCAACCTGGAGGTTGCAGAAAGGCCTCGCCCTTGGTGTCAAGGCCTTTACCGCTCCACCCCTTTGCTGAAGAATCTCAGTCTGCACGGTTTCCCCAAGCAGCCTAGTGTCCCCTGGAAGTCCAAGGGACAGAACCCTGAACTCTGGCCGGCTGGCCCAGCCCTGCTTCTGGCACTTTGTAGGCCAGCGGGCCCTGGAGCACCTGCTAGGATGAGAAAGGGAAGGGTCCGCGAATTGCACCCTAGAAAGTTAGTAGGGTGCATGGATTTCAAACCCTGGTGGCCGCCCAGGCAGCAAAGAAGTGGGGAGGGCACCTTGCTGCCCTTTCATGGAAGAATCTGTGGCTGTCCTGATGCGTGGGCCTTTTCATGGGGACCTTGTGCAATAAAAGTTTGGTGTTTTGGTACTGAATAATTAGAAATTGTAAAAAGTTTAAATTATGTGGTGGTGTAATTAAAAAACAAAACAAAACAAAACCAAGCCCAAAGTGTTTGGCACAGGGAGGTTTAAGTATTGAAGGCCTGTTTTCCTTGCACTGTGGCATTCTATCAAGAAGTGTGCAGGATTTTTTTTTTTTTTTAAGAAAAGTGTTCGAAGTGAGGGAAACAGGAAACCCAGAGGTGCCCCTGTATTTTGGGGAAGGCCTTAGGAGGTCACTTGGAAATGCTGCTGGCTGTGGGGGAGGGGGGCAGATGGGCTGTGCAGGCTTGTCCTTTGCATTCATGTTCTTGTGTGTAGAAACCCAGCTCGGAGCCATCTCCTGATGTGTAAGAATTTCGCAGACAAACCTTGAGCTAAGCAATGCATTTGTTCCTGAGGAAATGTTTGTCTTAAGCGATGTAAATATCCTATGTATATCCGCTGGACTCTGGCTTCAGGTCGGTTCCCCCAGTAGGCTCAGAAGTGACTTGAACAAAACAGTATGTTTTCCTCGTACCTTGTTCTCCTAATCTATGTTAAGGAAATAATATATTTGCCTGGAATACTGCCTTTCTTCAAGATTCATGTCAATCAGTTTTTGGCCCAGGATGACTCACCTGCTGCCAATGTGACCTCAAGGCATGTCGTGGGGGAGGGGCCTGGTGCCATTCCCTGAGACAGTGCCTTTCTTTCCTTAGCTGACTGCTAGTGCCTGTAGAATATCTGGCTAGAGACCAGCAGGGCGCACACCCCGCCTCAAGTCTAAGTCAGCAGCTTTCTCTATCTCATTTATACTTTAATAACAATTGATGACACAAAAGCTCTGAGCGATCAAATCATATCAAATCTTCATTTCAGATTGAAGATGAATTCCATGGTATTGCCATCTTAAGTCTTTCCATTGTTATGGAATATCTGTCCATGTATTCAGGATAGTTTTCAGCCAGGGTGTATAATTTCCAGTTTGCCAGTCTTGTCATCCTCGTTACATCCATGGCAAAGTGTTGTATTCATGTTGACATTACTGAAAGGGAATTTTTTTTAATTCCTTTTCAGATTATTATCTGCTAATATATACAGAAAAAACTGTGTAATCTTTCGTTTTTATCAGTTTGGACAGCTTGATAATTGTCTTTAATTTCTTTCCTTTCTCATACTTTAAGATTTTCCGGGCACCGTACATGTACTGCCTCACCCCTAATCTCAGTCATGTGTTCAAAGAACTTCTGTCCTTTATTTGTTTACTTATTTTTTGCAACATTGAATTCGTTTTGACTATGCTGGGTCTCTGCTGCAAGATGGAAGTTGCTAGGACCTCCGGACTGCAGTCTTCCATCTTTTATTGACCTCTTGTTGACCTCTGCAGAATCCTGGTTGGCCGGAGCTTGTTAGTTCCTTGTTCCTTACCAGGACCTCCTGTGGTAAGTGTTTTTCTCTTCTCTGTTGCCTGGTAAGGGTGGATGGTCATTGGCATCCCAAAGCTAGCGAGAAGGCAATGGCACCCCACTCCAGTACTCTTGCGTGGAAAATCCCATGGATGGAGGAGCCTGGTAGGCTGCAGTCCATGGGGTCGCTAAGACTCGGACATCACTGAGCGACTTCACGTTCACTTTTCACTTTCATGCATGGGAGGAGGAAATGGCAACCCACTCCAGTGTTCTTGCCTAGAGAACCCCAGGGACTGCGGGGCCTCGTGGGCTGCCTTCTATGGGGTCGCACAGAGTCGGACACGACTGAAACGACTTAGCAGCAGTGGCGGCGGCAGCAGCAGCAGAAGCAGTGCATCGATATCAAAAGGGCTGCAAACAGTCAGGAAGGATCTCCTATGTCACCGTGAAACACTACTTCTCCACTTAGCCAAAGCTAACCAAAGATTTCTGTTCTAGGTCAACCTAGAAGAGATCACTTAAGAGGTAAAGAAACTTAAACTCCATTAGCAAAGGCAGTTCGACATCTCAAGAAAACTTGTGCTAGGCACAGAACTCTTTTCTGGGGGTCCACTTTCCCTACAACCTCCTTATCCCATTCTGTACCCATTCCCTTGCTTCTCCCATCCTGAAACTGCCACCTGTAAGACAGAACTACTTCGTTTTCCTTCCTCAAGTGCCATTGCATTCCACATACTTTCTTGTAATAACAAGTCATACATTTCCCTTCAGCAACCAAGAACTGACTTTTATATTGGCATTCGCTATAGCCCGCCCCCCTCCCCCCACCCCCAAGAACAGAACAAAACAAAACAAAACAAAACAATTGCTTTCTTACATTTAAGATGTCAGGATGGTGCCAGACACTATTCATGGAGAGTCAAAAATCTCTTTTGTTTCTGTGTAAAAGGGAGGTCCTTTCAAGTCGTGAATGTTTCAGAACTTTCATTTATTTGGAAATGACCTAGCTATTCAATACACTGTCGTCACAAGGATAGAAACTCGGGTAACCAAAACACCTGGAGAAACGTTTGTTAGTTCAGTTCAGTTCAGTTGCTCAGTCGTGTCTGACTCTTTAGGACCCCGTGGCCTGAAGGACGCCTGGCTTCCGTGTCCGTCACCAGCTCCAGGGGCTTGCTCAAACTCATGTCCATCGAGTCAGTGATGCCATCCAACCATCTTATCCTCTGTCATCCCCTTCTCCTCTGCCTTCAATCAAGACTATGAGAGACAGATATTTTAGAGTATAATTATTGTAAAGAGTTTGTCTAAAAGCTCATATCACATTTATATTTTTTACTTTTGTTGTTGTCGTTTCCAGGTAGTTTCTTGCTGACAAGCTTGTGACAGATATAACAATAGAGCAATTTTTACCTCAAAAGAAACCTAGGCACTATGAACATGTTGTGCTTAGTGTTGTTGACTCTTAGACATGTCTATAATGGAGGAGCAAAACCAAAATTACTAGATATTTAATATTGACTAGTTCCCAGTTCACGGGACTCTGACATTCATTTAGGTCAATGTTTTCTTGTATTTCCAGCAGTTTGATTTGGAAGGGCTGCCTTGTCTTGAGACCACTGAAATCAGAACACAGAACTTGAGCAATATTATCAAAAAACACAAGGCTCACACTGACACATACCTTAATCCAAACAGACAGACAAGACATCTTCCAGGTTTCCGCCTGAGATTTAAAATATTTCTTTGAGCCAGTCTTCTGGGGAGTGGGGGGATGGGGGTGGCAGTGAGGCAGGCTTGGGTAACAAGCTAATTGTTGGTCATTGCATATGCAAAGAACCAGCTTTCCGGGTTCCAAGGAAAAAAGTTTCCTTGGTAACCAACTTTGTCTGGTTCTATAGAATATCATGGCCCTCCTAGGTCAGGTCATCTTGCCTTTCTGTAGTCCTCGTTTTATCCCTAAATCATAGACAGCTTGGATTGTCTCTGTGGGGTGTATGTATTGTCCTCATGTTTGACCTGGCGGCAGCAGCGAGGTCCGAGAGCCTCTCCTGGAACCGGGCGTGGGGACGGGGCTCACCGGGAGCCACTGGTGAAGGTGGGCAGCTCCCCTGGAGCGCGGCAGGGGCGGGGCGAACCCGGGCGGCGCAAGGCGGGTGTCGGCTCCTGGCGGGGGTGGGGGAGGGCTTCCCAGTTGTGCTCTTGGAGATGGCCACTGCAGCTGGAAACGCGCCGGGAGCGCACCCAGGGCGGGGTAAACCTGGGCTGCACAGGTCGAGATTCAGCTCGCTGTGGGTGGGTGGTCGGTCCCTGATGTGCTCCCGGGGGTCGCCAATGTGGCTGGGAACCCGCCGGGAGCCCGGCAGGGCCGGGGCGAAACCTGGCGGCGCGGGGCGGGGTGGGGGTCCGTTCGCAGCGGGGGTCGGCTCCTGGCGGGGGTGGGGGAGGGCTTTCCAGATGTGCTGTTGGGGGTCGCCATTGCGGCTGGGAATGCCCATTTCGTGAACTCCTGGATCCCCAAGGATCGGCATCCATTGGCCACAGCGGAGGGGTGCGGAACACAGGTAAGGGAACGGGGACTGAGTGGAGCAGGGAACCATGTATTCTGCCCTGTGTTGGCACAGTCTCAGAGCTCCCCAACCTGGCGGTCGCAGAAAGGCCTCGTCTTTGGGGTCAAGGCCTTTACCGCTCCACCCCTCTGCTGAAAAACCTCAGAGTCTGTGCGGTTTTCCCAAGCAGCCTAGTGTCCGCTGGAAGTCCAAGGGACAGAACCCTGAATTCTGGCCGGCTGGCCCAGCCCTGCTTCTGGCACTTTGTAGGCCAGCGGGCCCTGGAGCACCTGCTAGGATGGGAAAGGGAAGGGTACGCGAATTGCACCCTTGTGGCCGCCCAGGCAGCAAAGAAGTGGGGAGGGCACCTTACTGCCCTTTAATGGCAGACAGAATCTGTGGCTGTCCTGCTGCGTGGGCCTTTTCATGTGGACCTTGTGCAATAAAAGTTTACCGGTGACCTTAGGGAACTTCCCAGTGTGCTTCTGACAGATGAGGGATGCCGAGGAGTTGGCGGGGCCTCTCAGAACTCCGCTGGGTTTGGCGCAATGGAAGAGGGCCTCATCTCCAGGGAAGGCAGGAACCTCAGGCTTCCTCTCTGTTTCGGACTCCGACAGCAGGGTCCATGCAGAGTTGGGACAGGAGAGTCAGGAATCGTCTTGTCTGAGGAAGGGAACTCCGCTTGCCTCTCGAGGTGCTCAGGGGGTCTCAGGCCCCTTGTTGAGCTGTGTGTGGAACCTGCGGGTGTTTCCGGACAATGCACGACAGTGACAGTGCCCCTTCGTGTTGTGCCTTCACCCACTGGCTTGCCTTCGAAGAGGTGTCCGGGCCTCGGGTTCTTTTCAAGAGCGGACAGGGAAATCGGGGTCTTTCGGCATGTGGGACCACCCACGGGGCTAGTCTCAAATTTCCTAGTGAGGCCGGCTTCATCCTGAGGTGTGCCGGGAAGGCCGAGGACCCTTCCTGACAACTCAGGGGGATCGACTCTCCTGTCGCCATCAGGAGGGGAGAAGGGGCTCAGATGAAGTGGGGCTGGAACCCTCGGTGTTACCCTCGAGGGAAACCGGCGTGTGAGGGACTTTTGGGGGATGCAAGAAAGGAGTCAGGTACCGTTTCGCAGTTCAGGACAGAACCTAGGACTTCCCTTGAGACGCCGTAGCGGGCAAGGGCCTCATCTTGCGAAGACGTTGGGACCATGTGGATTTTCTCGAGTTGCGGCGGGATTCTAGAGTTACGACGGAGATTTCAGGCTTCCTCTTGTATTGGCCTGGGAAGCCTAATCTTCCATTCGAGTTGCGAGGGAAAGCTGGGGGTTGCACTCGAGTCAGTGCAGGGCCAAAGAGACCTCATCTAGGTCTGTGTCCGGGACTTAAGGTTCCTCTCAAGGGAAGACAGGGATCTCGGGGTGGCGTTTCAGACTCCCCTGGGGAGTCAGGCCTCGTCTCGAGGGCAAGCAAAGGATGCCGCTCTCCTCTCAAGTCGCGACCCAGATCTCTTGGAGCCCACTGAGTGGCCTCAAGGGAGTCAGGCCTCCTCTTCAGTTTGGAGAGAGGACTCGGGATTGCCCTCTGGGTAAGGCAGGAAAAGAAGGCTCTCACCTCGCGAGGACGGGGGCTTCTCAGGGGTTTCCTCGAGCTGCGGCGCCCGTGGGGGTTTTCTCACGAGGCAAGACGAAGGTCTCAGGGAGCCTCTCGTGCGGTGCCAGGGAAGTCAGGTCTCCGTGCCCGTGGCGAGGGGGAGCGCGTCATGGCTCTCGAGTCATGGGAGAGGACTAGGGCCTCCAGAGGCATTGAAGAAGGACACTCGAGGTCTTTCTGGGGTTGGGGCGGGAAAGCCTCGTTTCCCTCGACTTCTGCCGGGGACCTTAGGGAACTTCCCATGGTGCCTCTGATAGGTGAGGAATCCTGTGGAGTTGGCGGGGCCTTTCGGGACTCCGCTGGGCTTGTCGCAAAGGAAGAGGGCCTCACCTCGAGGGGAGGCAGGAACCTTAGGCTTCCTCTCCTTTTCGAACTCCGACCACAGGGTCCCTGCAGAGTTGGGACAGGAGAGTCAGGCCTCGTCTTGTCTGAGGAAGGGAACTCCGCTTGCCTCTCGAATTGCTCAGCGTGTCTCAGGCACCTCGTAGAGCTGTGTGTGGAAACCGCGGGGTATCCCGGACGATGCACGGGGGTGTCAGTGCCCCTTCGAGTGGTACATTCACCCACAGGGTTGCCTTCGAAGAGGTGTCCGGGCATCGGGTTCTTATCCAGAGCGGACTGGGAAATCGGGGTCGTTCGGCATGTGGCACCACCCATGGGGCTCGTCTCGAATTTCCTCGGGAGGCCGGCCTGATCCTGAGGTGTGCCGGGAAAGCCGGGAACCCCTTCCAGACCACGCAGGGGAATCGACCCTCCTGTCGCGATCAGGAGGGGAGAAGGGGCTCAGATGAAGCGGTGACGGGACCCTCGGTGTTCCCCTCGAGGGAACCCGGTGTGTCGGGGAGCTTTGGGGGTCGCATGAAAGCTGTCAGGGACCCTTTCGCCCTTCAGGGCGGAACAGGGGACTTCCCTTGAAACGCCGTCGCGTGCAAGGGCCTCATCTTGCGAAGAGGTGGGAACCACGTGGTTTTTCTCGAGTTGCGGCGGGATTCTCGAGTTATGACGGGGATCTCAGGCTTCCTCTTTGGTTGGCCCTGGGAAGCGCAATCTTCCCCTCGAGTTGCGAGGGAAAGCTGGGGGTTGCGCTCGAGTCACTGCAGGGCCGAAGAGACCGCACCTAGGCTTGTGTCTGGGACCTAATATTCCTCTCCAGGGAAGGCAGGGATCTCGGGGTTGCATTCCAGGCTCCCCCGGGGAGTCAGGCCTCGTCTCGAGGGGAAGCCAAGGGCTCCGCTCTCCTCTCGAGTCGCGACGCGGGTCTCTTGGAGCCCCCTGAGCGGCCTCAAGGGAGTCCAGCCTCCTCTTCCGTTTGGAGAGAGGACCCGGGATTGCTCTCCAGGCCATGCAGGAAACGAAGGCCCTCAGCTCGCGAGGACGGGGGCGTCTCAGGGGTTTCCTCGAGCTGCGGCGCCCTTGGGGGTTTTCTCCCGAGGCACGACGAGGATCTCAGGGAGCCTCTCGTGCGGCGCCAGGGAAGTCAGGTCTCCATGCGCGTGGCGAGGGGGAGCGCGTCATGGCTCTCGAGTCACGGGAGGGGACTAGGGCCTCGAGACGCTTTGATGAAGGACTCTCGAGGTCTTTCTTGGGGGACGGCGGGAAAACCTCTTTTCCCTCGCCTTCTGTCGGGGACCTTAGGGAACTTCCCAGGCTGCCTCTGAGAGGCGAGGGATCCTGTGGAGTTGGCGGGGCCTCTCGGGACTCCGCAGGGTTTGGCGCAATGGAAGAGGGCCTCATCTCGGGGGGAGGCAGAATCCCCAGACTTCCTCTCTGTTCGGACTCCGACATCACGGTCCCTGCGGAGTTGGGACAGGAGAGTCAGGCTACGTCTTTTCTGAGGAATGGAACTCCGCTTGCCTCTCGAGTTGTTCATGGGGTTTCAGGCCCCTTGTCAAACTGTTTGTGGAATCTGCAGGTTTTTCCAGACAATGCACGGGGGTGTCAGTGACCCTTCGTTTTTTGTCTTCATCCACAGGGTTGCCTTCGAAGAGGTGTCCGGGCATCGGGTTCTTATGAAGAGCGGACCGGGATATCGGGGTCGTTCAGCATTTGGCACCACCCACGTGGGTAGTCTCGAATTTCCTCATGAAACCGGCCTCATCCTGAGGTGTGCCGCGAAGGTCATAAAACTCTTCCAGACAAAGCAGAGGAATCGACCCTCCTGTGGCGATCAGGAGGGGAGAAGTGGCTCAGATGAAGTGCTGCTGGGAACCTCGGTGTTTCCCTCAAGTGAGACAGGTATGTCGGGTAGCTTTTGGGGTCGCATAAAGCGTTCCAAGTACCGTTTCGCTCTTGAAAATGGAAAGTTGGACTTCTCTTGGGGTGCTCCAGCGGGCAAGGGCCTCATTTTGGAATGACTGCGGAACCACTTGGTTTTTCTCGAGTTGCGGTGGGATATTTGAGTTACCACAGGGAATTCATGCTTCCTCTTGTGTTGGCCCACAAAAGTCTTATCTTCCATTCGAGATTCGAGGAATAGCTGGATGTGCGCTCTAGTCACTGAAGGCAAAAGAGACCCCTCCAAGGCTTGTGTGCAGGACCTAATGTTCATGTCAAGGCTCGACAGAAATCTCGGGGTTGCATTCCAGACTCACCTTGGAGTCAGGCCTCGTCTCGAGGGGAAGCAAAGGACTCCGCTCTCCTCTCAAGTCGCGACACGGGTCTCTTGGAGCCCACTGAGTGGCTTAAAGGGAGTCAAACCTCCTCTGGTGTTTGGAGGGAGGACACGGGATTGCTCTCCAGGCAATGCATGAAATGAAGGCCCTCATCTCCCGATGACTGGGGCATCTCGTAGGTTTTCTCGAGCTGTGGCGCTAGTGTGGGGTTTCTCACGAAGTAAGACTGGGAGCTCAGTGAGCCTCTCACGTGGTGCCAGGGCAGTCAGGTGTCTATGCACGTGGTGAGAGGGAGCCCGTCATTGTTCTCGAGTCATGGTAGGGGATTGGGCCTGAAGACGTGTTAAAGAAGGACTCTCGAGGTCTTTCTTGGGTTGCAGCAGGAAACCCTGGGTTCCATCGACTTGTGCCAGTGACCTCAGGAAGCTTCTCAGCGTGCCTCTGAGAAGTCAGGGTCACTGTGGAGTTGGGAGGGGCCTCTCGGAACTCCACTGGGTTTGGTGCAATGGAAGAGGGCCTCATGACAAGTTGAGGCAGGAACCACAGGGTTCCTCTCCTGGCTTCGAATGCGCCAGATCTGACTCGGATCACAGAGTCCCTGCAGAGTTGGGACAGGAGAGTCAGGCCTCGTCTTGTGTGGAGGAATGGAACTCCGCTTGACTCTCGCGTTGTTCATAGGGTGACAGGCCACTTGTCGATTTGTATGTGGAACTTGCGGGTTTTTCTGGACGATGCACCGGGGTGTCACTGCCCCTTCATGTTGTGCCTTGATCCACAGGATTGCCTTCGAGTTGGGTTCTGCCATCGGGTTCTTATCAAGAGCGGACCAGGGAATCGGGGTCTTTTGGCATGCCGCACCACCCACGAGGCTATGTCTCGAATTTCCTCGTGAGACTGGCCTCATCTTGAGGTGCGCCAGGAAGGTCGGGAACGCCTTCCAGACAAATCAGGGGAATCGAACCTCCTGTCGCGATCAAGAGGGGAGAAGAGTCTCAGATGAAGTGGTGCCGGGAACCTCGGTGTTCTCCTCAAGTGAGAATGGTATGTCGGGGCACTTTTGGGGTCGCATCAAGGGTTCCAAGTAACTTTTCGCTCTTCAATAAGGAACGTGGGACTTCTCTTGAGACGCTGTAGCGGGCAAGGGCCTCATCTTTCGATGACGGGGGAACCACGTGGTTTTTCTTGAGTTGCGGCGGGATTCTCGAGTTACGACGGGGAATTCAGGCTTCCTCTTCAACTGGCCCAAGGAAGTCCAGTTTTCATTCAAATTGCGAGTTAGAACTGGGGATTGCTCTCGAGACACTGCAGGGCCAAATAGACCTCATCGAGGCTTGTGTCCAGGACCTAATGTTCCTCTGCTGGGGCGACAGCGATCTCGGCATTGCATTCTCGACTCACCCGGGGAATCAGGCCTCGTCTCGAGGGGAAGCCAAGGACACCGCTCTCCGGTCAAGTCGCGACGGGTATATCTTGGAGCTCACTGTGTGGCCTAAAATGAGTCAAGCCTCCTGTGGAGTTTGGAGAGAGGACTCAGGATTGCTCTCCAGGCCATACAGCAAAAGAAGGCCCTCATCTCGTGAGGACTGGGGCGTCTCGTGGGTATTCTCGAGCTGCGGCTCCAGTGTGGTGTTGCTCACGAGGTATAATGGGGAGCTCAGGGAGCCTCTCCTGTGGCGCCAGGGAAGTCAGGTTTCTATGCGCGTGGCTAGGGGGACCGCGTCATTGCTCTTGAGTCATGGTAGGGGAATCGCACCTCAAGACGCGTTGAAGAAGGACTCTCGAGGTCTTTTACGGGTTGGGGCAGGAAACCCTTGGTTCCCTCGACGTGTGCCGGTGATCTCAGGAAGGTCTAAGGGTGCCTCTGAGAAGTCAGGGATACTGTGCAGTTGGGAGGGGCCTCTCGGGACTCCACTGGGTTCAGTGCAATGGAAGAGGGCCTCATTTCGAGTGGAGGCAGGAAATTCATGTTTCCTCTCCTGACTTCCCCTGGGCCAGATCTGACTCAGATCGCAGTTTCGCTGCAGAGTTCGAACAGGAGAGTCAGGGCTCGTCTTGTGTGGAGGAATGGAACTCTGCTTGCCTCTCCAGTTGTTCACGGGGTGCCAGGTCACTTCTCTAGCTGTGTGTGGTACCTGCGGGTTTCTCCGGACGATACTCGGGGGTGTCAGTGCCCCTTCGTGTTGCGCCTTCATCAAAAGGGTTATCTTCAAAGAGGTGTCCGGGCATTGGGATCTTATCAAGAGCGAACCGGGAAATCGGGGTCTTTCGGCATGTGTCACCATCCACGAGGCTATGTCTCGAATATCCTCGTGAGACCGGCCTCATCCTGAGAAGCACCAGGAAAGGCGGGAACCCCTTCAAGACAAAACAGGGGAATCGACCCTCCTGTCGCGATCAGGAGGGGAGAAGGGGCCCAGATGTAGTGGTGCTGGGAACCTCGGTGTTCTCCTCGAGTCAGACCAGTGTGTCGAGGAACTTTTGTGGTCGCATCAAGGGTGCCAATACCGTTTCGCACTTCAAGACGGAACGTGGGACTTCTCTTGAGACGCTGTAGGGGGCAAGGGCCTCATCTTGCAATGACCGGGGAACCACGTAGCGTTTCTCGAGTTGTGGCGGGATTCTCGAGTTTCGACGGGGAATACAGTCTTCCTCATGTGTTGGCCCAGGGAAGTCCTATCTTCCATTCGAGTTTCAAGGGAGAGCTGGGGATTGCCCTCGAGTCACTGCAGGGCAAAATAGACCTCATCTAGGCTTGTGTCCAGGACTTAATGTTCATCCCTAGGGGCGACAGCGATCTCGGGCTTGCATACCAGACTCACCCGGGGAATCAGGCCTCGTCTCGAGGGGAAGCAAAGAACTCCGCTGTCCTTTTGAGTCGCGATGGGTATCTCTTGGAGCCCACTGTGTGCCCTAAAGGGAGTCAAGCCTCCTGTGGTGTTTGGATAGAGGACTCGGGATTCCTCTCCAGGCCATGCAGGAAAAGAAGGCCCTCATCTCGCGATGACGGTGGCATCTCGTGGGTTTTCTAGACTGCCGCGCTAGTTCCAGGTTTCTGACGAGGTACGAGAGGGAGCTCAGGGAGCCTCTCGTGTGGCGCCAGGGAAGTCAGGTCCCCATGAGATGGCTAGGGGGAGCTCGTCATTGCTCTCGAGTCATGGTAGGGTAAACGGGCCTCAAGACGGGTTGAAGAAGGACTCTCGAGGTCTTTCTCGGGTCACTGCATAAAACCCAGGGTTCCCTTGACTTGTGCCTGCGACCTCAGGGAGCTTCTCAGAGTGCCTCTGAGAAGTCAGGGATACTGTGCAGTTTGGAGGGGCCTCTCGAGACTCCTCTGCATTTGGTGGAATGTAAGAGGGACTCATCTCGAGTTGAAGCAGGAACCTCAGTGTTACTCTCCATTTCTGACTCAGATCGCAAGGTCCCTGCATGTTGGTACAGGAGAGTCAGGCCTCGTCTTTTCTGGAGAATGGGACTCCTCTTGCCTCTCGAGTTGTTCTCGAGGTGACAGGCCACTTGTCGAGCTGTGTATGTAACCTGCCCGTTTTTCCGGATGATGCACAGGTGTTTTAGTGTCCCTTTGTGTTGTACCTTCATACTCAAGGCTGCCTTCCAAGAGGTGTCTGAGCATAGGATTCTTATCAAGAGCGAACCGGGAAATTGGAGTCTTTCAGCAAGTGGCACCACCCACAAAGCTACGTATTGAATTTCCCCATGAGACCGGCCTCATCCTGAGTTGTGCAGGGAAGGTCGGGCCCCCTTGCAGACAAAGCAGGGGAATCGACCCACCGGTCACGATCAGGAGGGGAGAAGGGGCTTAAATGAAGTGGTGCCGGGAACCTCGGTGTTCCCCTTGAGTGAGACCGGCGTGTTGGGGGACTTTTGGGGTCGCATCAAGGGTGCCAAGTACCGTTTCGCATTTCAAGACGGAACCTGGGACATCTTTTGAAACGCTGTAGCGGGCAAGGGCCTCATCTTGCGATGACGGGAGAACCACGTGGTTTTGCTCGAGTTGCAGCGGGATTCTCGAGTTATGACCGGGAATTTAGGCTTCCTCTTGTTGGCCTTGAAATCCAATCTCCCATTCGGGTTGCGAGGGGGAGCTGGGGATTGCGCTAGAGTCACTGCAGGGCAAAAGAGACCTAATCTAGGCTTGTGTCCAGGATCTAATGCTGCTCTCCAGGAGCGACAGGGATTTCGGGTTTGCATTCCAGACTCATCCGGGGAGTCAGTTCTCACCTCGAGGGTAAGCAAAGAATTCCGCTCTCGTCTCGAGTCGCGATGGGTATCTCTTGGAGCCCAATGTGTGTACTAAAGGGAGTCAAGCCTCCTGTGGAGTTTTGAGAGAGGACTCGGGATTGTTTTCCTGGCCATGCAGGAAAAAAGGCCCTCATCTCGCGATGACGGGGGCGTCTCGTGGGTTTTCTCCAGCTGCAGCGCCAGTATCAGATTTCTCAAGAGGTATGACGGGGAGCTCAGAGAGCCTCTCATGTGGTGCTAGGGACGTCAGGTCTCCGTGCGTGTGGTGAAGGGGAGTGCGTGATTGCTCTCGAGTCATAGTAGGCGAATCTGGCCTCAAGACGCATTGAAAAAGGACTCTCGAGGTCTTTCTCGGGTTGCGGCAGGGAACCCTGGGTTCCTTCGACTTGTGTCGGTGACCTCAGGCAACTTCTCAGGGTGCCTCTGAGAAGTCAGGGACACTGTGGATTTGGGAGGGGCCTTTCGTTACTCAACTGGGTTTGGTGCAATCGAAGAGGGCCTCATCTCGAATGGAGGCAGGAACCTCAGGGGTCCTCTCCATTTCTGACTCGGGTCGCAGGCTACCTGCCGAGTATGGACAAGAGAGTCACGCCTCGTCTTCTGTGGAGGAATGGATCTCCGCTTGCCTTTCGAGTTGTTCACAGAGTGACAGGCCACTTGTTGAGCTGTGCGTGGAACCTGAGGGTTTTTCCGGACGATGCACAGGGGTGTCAGTGCCCCTTCGTGTTGTGCCTTCATCCACAGGGTTGCCTTCAAAGAGGTGTCCGGGCATCGGGTTCTTTTCAAGAGCGTACCAGAAAATTGGGGTCTTTCAGCATGTGGTACCACCCATGAGGCTACGTCTCGAATTTCCTCGGGAGACCGGCCTTATCCTGAGGTGCGCCAGGAAGGTAGGGAACCCCTTGCAGACAAAGCAGGGGAATCGACCCACCGGTCGCGATCAGAAGGGGAGAAGGGGCTCAGATGAAGTGGTGCCGGGAAACTCGGTGGTCCCCTCGAGTGAGACCGGTATGTCACGGCACTTTTGAGGTCGCATCAAGGGTGCCAAGTATAGTTTCGCACTTCAAGACGGAACGTGGGAATTCTCTGGAGATGCTCTAGCGGGCAAGGGCCTCATATTGCGATGACGAGGGAAACACGTGGTTTTTCTCGAGTTGCAGCGGGATTCTCGAGTTACGACGGGGAATTCAGGCTTCCTCTTGTGTTGGCCCAGGAAGTCCAATCTTCCATTCAACTTGTCAGAGAGAGCTGTGGGTTGCTCTCGAGTCACTTCAGGGCAAAGAGTCCTCATCTAGGCTTGGGTCCAGGACGTAGTGTTCCTCTCCAGGGGCAACAGGGATATCGGGGTCGCATTCCAGTCTCACCCGGTGGGTCACGCCTCGTCTCGAGTGGAAGCAAAGGACTTCACTATCCTCTCGAGTGCGACGTGTATCTCTTTGAGCCCAATGAGTGGCCTAAAGGGAGTCAAGCGTCCTGTGTAGCTTGGACAGAAGGTTCACGCTTGATCTGCATACCATGCAGTTAAAGATGGCCCTCCTCTCCTGATGACGGGAGCGTCTCATGGGTTTTTCTCGAGCTGCGGCGCCAGTGTGGGATTTCTCACGAGATATGATGGGGAGATCAGGGAGCCTCTCGTGCAGCGCCAGAGAAGTCAGGCCTCCATGCGTGTGGCCAGGCAGATCGCGTCATTGCTCTGGAGTCATGGGAGGGACTAGGGCCTCAAGACGCATTTACGAAGGACTCTCGAGGTCTTTCTTGGGTTGGGGCGGGAAACACTCGTTTCCCTTGACCTCTACCGGGGACCTTAGGGAACTTCCCAGGTGCCTCTGAGAGGTGAGGGATACTGAGGAGTTAGAGGGTCCTCTCGGGACTCCACTAGGTTTGACGAAATGAAAGAGGGCCTCATCTCGATTGGAGGCAGGAACCTCAGGCTTCCTCTCCATTTCTGACTCCGACCGCAGGGTCCCTGCAGGGTTGGGACAGGAGAGTCAGGCCTCGTCTTGTCTGAGTAATGGAACTCTGCTTGCCTCTCGAGGTGTTCAGTGGGTCTCAGGCCCCTTGTCGAGCTGTGTGTGGAACCTGCGGGTGTTTCCAGAAGATGCACGGGGGTGTCATTGCCCCTTCATTTTGTGCCTTCCCCCACAGGGTTGCCTTCAAAGAGGTGTCCGAGCATCGGGTTCATTTCAAGAGCGGACCGGGAAATCGGGGTCGTTCGGCATGTGGCACCACCCACGTGGCTCATCTCGAATTTCCTCGTGAGACCAGCATCATCCTGAGGTGCGCCGGGAAGGCCGGGAACACCTTCCACACAAAGAAGGGGAATCGACTCTCCTGTCGCGATCAGGAGGGGAGATGGGGCTCAGATGAAGTGGGGCCGGGACTCTAGGTGTTCCACTCGAGGGAACCCGGCGTTTCAGGGAACTTTAGGGGTCGCATCAAGGGAGCCAAGTATCGTTTCCCACTTCAGGACGGAACATGGGACTTCCCTGGAGACGCTGTAGCGGGCAAGGGCCTCATCCTGTGAAGACGTTGGAACCACGTCGTTTTTCTCGAGTTGCGTCTGGATTCTCGAAAACGACGGGGATTTCAGGCTTCCTCTTGGGTTGGCCCTGGGAAGCCCAATCTTCCCCTGGAGTTGCGAGGGAAAGCTGGGGGTTCTGCTCGAGTCACTACAGGGCCAAAGAGACCTCATTGAGGCGTGTGTCCAGGACCTAACATTCCTCTCCCGGGAAGGCAGGGATCTCGGGGTTGCATTCCAGGCTCCCCCGGGGAGTCAGGCCTCGTCTCGAGGGGAAGCCAAGGACTCCGCTCTCCTCTCGAGTCGCACCGGGTATTTCTTGGACCCAACTGAGTGGCCTAAAGGGAGTCAATCCTCCTGTAAAGTTTGGAGAGAGGACCAGGGATTGCTCTCCAGGTCAGGCCGGAAAAGAAGGCCCCCATCTCTCCTTCACGGGGGCATCTTGTGGTTTTTCTCGAACTGCTGCGCCACTCTGGGTTTTCTCACGAGGTATGATGGGGTACTCAGGGAGCCTCTTGTGTGTTACTAGGGAAGTCAGTTTTCCTGCTTGTGGCGAGGGGAGCGCGTCCTTGCTCTGGAGTCATGGT
Organism: Bubalus kerabau; assembly: GCF_029407905.1. NCBI lineage: Eukaryota > Metazoa > Chordata > Mammalia > Artiodactyla > Bovidae > Bubalus > Bubalus kerabau. Next base: position 586,506 of record NC_073635.1, on the reverse strand, counting down.
AGGGGAATCGGGCATCAAGAGACGTTGAAAAAGGACTCTCCAAGTCTTTCTTGGGTTACTTCAGGAAACTCTGGGTTCCCTCGACTTGTGCCAGTGACCTCAGGTAGCTTCTCAGGGAGCCTCTGAGAATTCAGGGATACTGTGGTGTTGGGAGGGGCCTCTCGGGACACCACTGAGTTTGGTTCAATGGAAGAGGGCCTCTTCTCTAGTTGAGGCAGGAACCTCAGGGTTCCTCTCCATTTCTGACTCCGATCGCAGGGTCCCTGAAGAGTTGGGACAGGAGAGTAAGGCCTCATCTTGTGTGAAGGAATGCAACTTCACTTGCCTCTCGAGTTGTTCACGGGGTGACAGTCCACATTTGGAGCTGTGAGTGGAATCGGCGGGTTTTTCCAGACGATGCATGGGGATGTCAGTGTCCCTTTGTGTTGTGCCTTCATCCACAGGGTTGCCTTCGAAGAGATGTCCGGGCGTCAGTTTCTTATCTAGAGTGGACCGGGAATTCGGGATCTTTCAGCATGTGGCACCAACCATGAGGCTACTTTTCAAATTTCGTCATGAGACCGCCCTCATCCGGAGGTTCACGGGGAACGTCGGGAACCCTTGCAGAAAAAGCATAGGAATCGACCCTCCTGTCGCGATCAGGAGGGGTGAAGGGGCTCACAGGAAGTGGTGCCGTGAACTTTGGTGTTTCCCTCGAGTGAGACCGGTATGTCAGGGAACTTTGGGGGTCGCATCAAAGGTGCCAAGTACCGTTTTGTACTTCAGGATGGAACGTGGGACTTCTCTTGATATGCTGTAGCGGCCAAGGGCCTCATCTTGCGGTGACGGGGGAGCCACGTGGTTTTTCTCGAGCTGCGGCGGGATTCTCGAGTTACGACGGGGATTTCAGGCTTCCTCTTGTGTTGGGCCAGGGAAGTCCAATCATCCATTCGAGTTGCAAGGGAGAGCTGGGGGTTGCGCTCGAGTCACTGCAGGGCAAAGGAGACCTCATCTAGGCTTGTGTCCAGGACCTAATGTTCCTCTCCAAGGGCCACAGGGATCTCAGGTTTGCATTCCAGACTCACCCAGGGAGTCAGGCCTCGTGTCGAAGGGAAGCAAAGGACTCCGCTCTCCTTTCGAGTCACGACGGGCACCTCTTGGAGCCCACTTTGTGGCCTAAAGGGAGTCAAGCCTCCTGTGAAGTTTGGAGAGAGGACTTGGGACTGCTCTCCAGGCCATCCAGGAAAAGATGGCCCTCATCTCGCGATGACGGAGGGGTCTTGTGGGTTTTCTCGAGCTGCGGCGCCAGTGTGGGGTTTCACACGAGGCACGACAGGGAGCTCAGGGAGCCTCTCATGTGGCGCCAGGGAAGTCAGGTCTCCATGTGCGTGGCGAGGGGGAGCGCATTATTGCTCTCGAGCCATGGTAGGGGAATCTGACCTCAAGACGCATTGAAGAAGGACTCTCGAGGTCTTTCTTCGGTTGTGGCAGGAAACCCTTATTTCCCTCGAGGTTTGCCGGTGGCCTCAAGGAGCTTCTCAGAATGCCTATGAGAAGTCAGGGATACTGTGGAGATGGGAGTGGCCTCTCGGGACTCCACTGGGTTTGTTTTAATGGAAGAGGGCCTCATCTCGGGTTGAGGCAGGAACCTCAGGTTTCCTCTCCATTTCTGACTCAGATCGAAGCGTGCCTGCAGAGTTGGGATTGGATACTCAGGCCTCGTCTTGTCTGAGGAAGGGAACTCCGCTTGCCTCTCTCGTTGTTTAAGGGGTGACAGGCCAGTTGTGGAGCTGTATGTGGATCCTGCGGGATTTTCCGGACGATGAACAGGGTTGCCAGTGCCCCCTCGTGTAGTGCCTTCATCCACAGGGTTGCCTTAGAAGAGGTGTCCGGGCATCGGGTTCTTATCAAGAGCAAGACCGAGAAATCGGGGTCTTTCGGCACGTGGCACCAACACGAGGCTACGTCTCGAATTTCTTCGTGAGACTGGCCTCATCCTGAGGTGCACCATGAAGGTCGGGAACCCCTTCTAGACAAAGCAGGGGAATAGACCTTCCTGCCGTGATCAGGAGGGGAGAACGGGCTCAAATGATGTGGTGCCAGGACCTTCGGTGAGACCGGTATATTGGGGAACTTTTGGGGTCACATCAAGGGTGCCAAGTAGCATTTCGAACTTTATGATGAAACATGGGACTTCTCTTGAGACTCTGTAGCGGGCAAAGGCCTCATATTGCGATTAATGGGGAACCACGTGGTTTTTAAGAGTTGCGGCGGGATTCTCGAGTTACGACGGGAAATTCAGGCTTCCTCTTGTGTTGGCCCAGGGAAGTCCAGTCTTCCATTCGAGTTGCGAGGGAGAGCTAGGGATTGCGCTTGAGTTACTGCAGGGCAAAAGAGACCTTATCTAGGCTTGTGTCCAGGACATCATGTTCGTCTCCAGGGGGGACAGGGATCTCGGGGTTGCTTTCCTGATGCACGCGGGGAGTCAGTCCTTGTCTCGAGGGGAAGCAAAGGACTCCGCTCTCCTCTCGAGTTGCGACGGGTATCTCTTGGAGCCCACTGAGTGGCCTAAAGGGAGTCAAGCCTCCTGTGGAGTTTGGAGAGAGGACTCGGGATTGCTCTCCAGGCCATGCAGGGAAAGAAGGCCATCATCTCGCGATGAAGGGGGCGTCTCGTGGGTTTTCTCGAGTTGCAGCGCCAGTGTGGGGTTTCTCATGAGGTACTACGGGGAGCTCAGGGAGCCTCTCATGTGGCGCTTGGGAAGTCAGGTCTCCATGCGCATTGCGAGGGGGAGCGCGTCATTGCTCTAGAGTCATGGTAGGTGTATCCGGCCTCAAGAACCGTTAAAGAAGGACTTTCAAGGTGTTTCTTGGGTCACGGCAGTAAACCCTGGGTTCCCTCGACTAGTGCCGGTGGCCTCAGGGAGCTTCTCAGTGTGCCTCTGAGAAGTCAAGGATACCCTGGAGTTGGGAGGGCCCTCTCGGGACTCCACTGGGTTTGGTGCAATAGAAGAGGGCCTCATCTTGAGTGGAGGCAGGAACCTCAGGGTTCATCTCCATTTCTGACTCTGATCGCAGGGTCCCTGCAGAGTTGGGACAGGAGAGTCAGGCCTCGTCTTGTAAGGAAGAATGGAACTCCGCTTGCCTCTCGAGTTATTCACGGGGTGACAGGCAACTTGTCGAACTGTGTTTGGAATCTGCGGGTTTTTCCGGACGATGCACGAAGGTGTCAGTGCCCCTTCGTGTTGTGCCTTCTTCCACAGGGTTGCCTTTGAAGAGGTGTCCGGGCATCGGGTTCTTATCAAGAGCGGACCGGGGAATCGGGGTCTTTCGGCATGTGTTACCACCCATGAAGCTACGTCTCAAATATTCTCGTTAGACCGGCCTCATCCTGAGGTGCGCCGGGAAGGTTGGGAACCCCTTCCAGACAAAGCACGGGAGTAGACCCTCCAGTCGCAATCAGGAGGGGAGAAGTGGCTCAGATGAAGTCGTACCGGGAACTTCGGTGTTCCCCTCGAGAGAGACCAGGGTGTCGGGGAACTTTTGGAATCGCATCAAGGGTGCCAAGTTTTCACACTTGAAGTGTGAAAACACTTCAAGAAGAAACCTGGGACTTCTCTTTAGACGCTGTAGCGGGCAAGGGCCTCATCTTGCGATGACGGGGTAACCATGTGGTTTTTCTCGAGTTTCGGCGGGATTCTCGAGTTATGATGGGGAATTCAGGCTTCCTCTTGTGTTGGCCCAGGGAAGTCCAATCTTCCATTGGAGTTGCGAGAGAGAGCTAGGGATTGCTCTCGAGTCACTTCAGGGCAAAAGAGACCTCATCTAAGTTTGTGTCCAGGACCTAATGTTCCTCTCCAGGGGCGACAGAGATCTCGGGGTTGCATTTTAGACGCACCCGAGGAGTCAGGCCTCATCTCGAGAGGAAGGAAAGGACTCTGCTCTGCTCTCGAGTCCCCACGGGTATTTCTTGGAGACCACTGAGTGGCCTAAAGGGAGTCAAGCGTCCTGTGGATTTTTTTTTAATTTTATTTTATTTTTAAACTTTACATAATTGTATTAGTTTTTCCAAATATCAAAATGAATCCGCCTCAGGTATACATGTGCTCCCCATCCTGAACCCTCCTCCCTCCTCCCCCCATAGCATCCCTCTGGGTCGTCCCAGTGCACTAGCCCCAAGCATCCAGTGTCATGCATCAAACCTGGACTGGCAACTCTTTTCATACATGATATTTTACATGTTTCAATGCCATTCTCCCACATCTTCCCACCTTCTCCCTCTCCCACAGAGTCCATAAGACTCTTCTATACATCAGTGTCTCTTTTGCTGTCTCGTACTCAGGGTTATTGTTACCGTCTTTCAAAGTTCCATATATATGCGTTAGTATACTGTATTGGTGTTTTTCTTTCTGGCTTACTTCACTCTGTATAATAGGCTCCAGTTTCATCCACCTCATTAGAACTGATTCATTCTATTCTTTTTAATGGCGGAGTAATACTCCATTGTGTATATGTACCACAGCTTTCTTATCCATTCATCTGCTGATGGACATCTAGGTTGCTTCCATGTCCTGGCTATTAGAAACAGTGCTGCGATGAACATTGGGGTACACGTGTCTCTTTCCCTTCTGGTTTCCTCAGTGTGTATGCCCAGTAGTGGGATTGCTGGATCATAAGGCAGTTCTATTTCCAGTTGTTTAAGGAATCTCCACACTGTTCTCCATAGTGGCTGTACTAGTTTGCATTCCCACCAACAGTGTAAGAGGGTTCCCTTTTCTCCACACCCTCTCCAGCATTTATTATTTGTAGACTTTTGGATTGCAGCCATTCTGACTGGCGTGAAATGGTACCTCATAGTGGTTTTGATTTGCATTTCTATGATAATGAGTGATTTTGAGCATCTTTTCATGTGTTTGTTAGCCATCTGTATGTCTTCTTTGGAGAAACGTCTATTTAGTTCTTTGGCCCATTTTTTGATTGGGTCATTTATTTTTCTGGAGTTGAGCTCTAGGTGTTGCTTGTATATTTTTGAGATTAGTTGTTTGTCAGTTGCTTCATTTCCTATTATTTTCTCCCATTCTGAAGGCTGTCTTTTCACCTTGCTAATAGTTTGCTTTGATGTGCAGAAGCTTTTAAGGTTAATTAGGTCCCATTTGTTTATTTTTGTTTTTATTTCCAATATTCTGGGAGGTGGGTCATAGAGGATCCTGCTGTGATGTATTTCAGAGAGTGTTTTGCCTATGTTCTCCTCTAGGAGTTTTATAGTTTCTGGTCTTACGTTTAGATCTTTAATCCATTTTGAGTTTATTTTTGTGTATTGTGTTAGAAAGTGTTCTAGTTTCATTCTTTTACAAGTGGTTGACCAGATTTCCCAGCACCGCTTGTTAAAGAGATTGTCTTTAATCCATTGTATATTTTTGCCTCCTTTGTCAAAGATAAGGTGTCCATATGTGTGTGGATTTATCTCTGGGCTTTCTATTTTGTTCCACTAATCTATATTTCTGTCTTTGTGCCAGTACCATACTGTCTTGATAACTGTGGCTTTGTAGCGGAGCCTGAAATCAGGTAGGTTGATTCCTCCAGTTCCATTCTTCTTTCTCAAGATCGCTTTGGCTATTCGAGGTTTTTTGTATTTCCATACAAATTGTGAAATTATTTGTTCTAGCTCTGTGAAGAATACTGTTGGTAGCTTGATAGGGATTGCATTGAATCTATAAATTGCCTTGGGTAGTATACTCATTTTCACTATATTGATTCTTCCAATCCATGAACATGGTATATTTCTCCACCTATTAGTGTCCTCTTTGATTTCTTTCACCAGTGTTTTATAGTTTTCTATATATAGGTCTTTAGTTTCTTTAGGTAGGTATATTCCTAAGTATTTTATTCTTTCCGTTGCAATGGTGAATGAAATTGTTTCCTTAATTTCTCTTTCTGTTTTCTCATTATTAGTGTATAGGAATTCAAGGGATTTCTGTGTGTTGATTTTATATCCTGCAACTTTACTATAGTCATTGACTAGTTCTAGTAATTTTCTGGTGGAGTCTTTAGGGTTTTCTATGTAGAGGATCATGTCATCTGCAAACAGTGAGAGTTTTACTTCTTCTTTTCCAATTTGGATTCCTTCTGTTACTTTTTCTGCTCTGATTGCTGTGGCCAAAACTTCCAAAGCTATGTTGAATAGTAATGGTGAAAGTGGGCACCCTTGTCTAGTTCCTGACTTTAGAGGAAATGCTTTCAATTTTTCACCATTGAGGATAATGTTTGCTGTGGGTTTGTCATATATAGCTTTTATTATGTTGAGGTATGTTCCTTCTATTCCTGCTTTCTGGAGAGTTTTTATCATAAATGGATGTTGAATTTTGTCAAAGGCTTTCTCTGCATCTATTGAGAAAATCATATGGTTTTTATTTTTCAATTTGTTAAGGTGGTGTATTACATTGATTGATTTGCGGATATTGAAGAATCCTTGCATCCCTGGGATAAAGCCCACTTGGTCATGGTGTATGATCTTTTTAATGTGTTGTTGGATTCTGATTGCTAGAATTTTGTTAAGGATTTTTGCATCTATGTCATCAGTGATATTGGCCTGTAGTTTTCTTTTTTTGTGGGATCTTTGTCAGGTTTTGGTATTAGGCTGATGGTGGCCTCATAGAATGAGTTTGGAAGTTTACCTTCCTCTGCAATTTTCTGGAAGAGTTTGAGCAGGATAGGTGTTAGCTCTTCTCTAAATTTTTCGTAGAATTCAGCTGTGAAGCCGTCTGGACCTGGGCTTTTGTTGGCTGGAAGATTTTTGGTTACAGTTTCCATTTCCGTGCTTGTGATGGGTCTGTTAAGATTTTCTAGTTCTTCCCTGGTCCAGTTTTGGAAAGTTGTACTTTTCTAAGAATTTGTCCATTTCTTCCACGTTGTCCATTTTATTGGCATATAATTGTTGATAGTAGTCTCTTATGATCCTTTGTATTTCTGTGTTTTCTGTTGTGATCTCTCCATTTTCATTTCTAATTTTATTGATTTGATTTTTCTCCCTTTGTTTCTTGATGAGTCTGGCTAATGGTTTGTCAATTTTATTTATCGTTTCAAAGAACCAGCTTTTGGTTTTGTTGATTTTTGCTATGGTCTCTTTTGTTTCTTTTGCATGTATTTCTGCTCTAATTTTTAAGATTTCTCTCCTTCTACTAACCCTGGGGTTCTTCATTTCTTCCTTTTCTAGTTGCTTTAGGTGTAGAGTTAGTTTATTTATTTGACTTTTTTCTTGTTTCTTGAGGTGTGCCTGTATTGCTATGAACTTTCCCCTTAGGACTGCTTTTACCGTGTCCCACAAGTTTTGGGTTGTTGTGTTTTCATTTTCATCCGTTTCTATGCAAATTTTGATTTCTTTTTTGATTTCTTCTGTGATTTGTTGGTTATTCAGCAGCGTGTTGTTCAGCCTCCATATGTTGGAATGTTAGTAGTTTTTCTCCTGTAATTGAGATCTAATCTTACTGCATTGTGGTCAGAAAAGATGCTTGGAATGATTTCTATTTTTTTGAATTTACCAATGCTAGCTTTATGGCCCAGGATGTGATCTATCCTGGAGAAGGTTCCATGTGCACTTTAGAAAAAGTTGAAATTCATTGTTTTGGGATGAAATGTCCTATAGATATCAATTAGGTCTAACTGGTCTATTGTATCATTTAAAGTTTGTGTTTCATTGTTAAATTTCTGTTTAGTTGATCTATCCATAGGTGTGAGTGGGGTATTAAAATCTCCAACTATTATTGTGTTAGTGTTAATTTCTCCTTTCATACTTGTTAGCATTTGTCTTACATACTGTGGTGCTCCCACGTTGGGTGCATATATATTTATAATTGTTATATCTTCTCCTTGGATTGATCCTTTGATCATTATGTAGTGACCTTCTTTGTCTCTTTTCACAGCCTTTGTTTTAAAGTCTATTTTATCTGATATGAGTATCGCTACTCCTGCTTTCTTTTGGTCCCTATTTGCATGGAAAATCTTTTTCCAGCCCTTCACTTTCAGTCTGTATGTATCCCCTGTTTTGAGGTGGGTCTCTTGTAGACAACATATGTAGGGGTCTTGTTTTTGTATCCATTCAGCCAGTCTTTGTCTTTTGGTTGGAGCATTCAACCCATTTACGTTTAAGGTAATTACTGATAAGTATGATCCCATTGCCATTTACTTTATTGTTTGGGGTTTGAATTTATACACCGTTTTTCTGTTTCCTGTTTAGTATTTGTTGGAGAGCTGGTTTGGTGGTGCAGAATTCTCTCAGCTTTTGCTTGTCTGCAAAGCTTTTGATTTCTCCTTCATACTTGAATGAGATCCTTGCTGGGTACAATAATCTGGGCTGTAGGTTATTTTCTTTCATCATTTTAAGTATGTCTTGCCATTCCCTCCTTGCTTGAAGAGTTTCTATTGAAAGATCAGCTGTTATCCTTATGGCAATTCCCTTGTGTGTTATTTGTTGTTTTTCCCTTGCTGCTTTTCATATTTGTTCTTTGTGTTTGATTTTTGTTAATGTGATTAATATGTGTCTTGGGGGGTTTCGCCTTGGCTTTATCCTGTTTGGGACTCTCTGGGTTTCTTGGACTTGAGTGCGTATTTCCTTCCCCATTTTAGGGAAGTTTTCAACTATTATCTCCTCAAGTATTTTCTCACGGTCTTTCTTTTTGTCTTCTTCTTCTGGGACCCCTATGATTCGAATGTTGTAGCGTTTAATATTGTCCTGGAGGTCTCTGAGATTGTGCTCATTTCTTTTAATTCGTTTTTCATTTATCCTCTCTGATTCATTTATTTCTACCATTCTATCTTCGAATTCACTAATCCTATCTTCTGCCTCTGTTATTCTACTATTTGTTGCCTCCAGAGTGTTTTTAGTTTCATTTATTGCATTATTCATTATATATTGACTCTTTTTTTATTTCTTCTAGGTCCTTGTTAAACCTTTCTTGCATCTTCTCAATCCTTGTCTCCAGGCTATTTATCTGTGATTCCATTTTAATTTCAAGATTTTAGATCCATTTCACTATCCTTACTCGGAATTCTTTATCAGGTAGATTCCCTATCTCTTCCTCTTTTGTTTGGTTTGGTGGGCATTTATCCTGTTCCTTTATCTGCTGGGTATTCCTCTGTCTCATCTTGTTTAAATTGCTGAGTTTGGGGTGTCCTTTCTGTATTCTGGCAGTTTGTGGAGTTCTTTACTGTGGCATTTCCTCGCTGTGTGTGGGTTTGTACAGGTGTCTTGTCAAGGTTTCCTGGCTAGGGAAGCTTGTGTCCGTGTTCTGGTGGGTGGAGCTGTATTTCTTCTCTCTGGAGTGCAATGAAGTGTCCAGTAATGAGTTATGAGATGTTTGTGGTTTTGGGGTGACTTTGGGCAGCCTGTATCTTGAAGCTCAGGGCTGCGTTCCTTTGTTGCTGGAGAATTTGCTTGGTATGTCTTGCCCTGGAACTTGTTGGCCCTTGTGTGGTGCTTGATTTCAGTGTCGGTATGGAGGCATTTGATGAGCTCCTGTGAATTAATGTTCCTTGGAGTCAGGAGTTCCCTGGAGGCAGGGTTTGGACTTAAGCCTCCTGCTTCCAGTTATCTGTCTTACTTTTACAGTAGTTTCAAAACTTCTCCTTCTATACAGCACCATTGATAAAACATCTACGTTAAAGAAGAAAAGTTTCTCTACTGTGAGGGCCACTCAGAAAGGTTCACAGCGTTACATGGAGAAGAGAAGAGGGAGGAGGGAGTTAGAGGTGACCCAAATGAGATCAGGTGGAATCAATAGTGGAGAGAGTGGGCTGGCCAGTCGTCACTTCCTTATGTGCACTCCACAACTGGACCGCTCAGAGATGTTCACAGAGTTATACAGAGACGAGAAGAAGGAGGAAGGAGACAGAGGTGGCCAGAAGGATAAAAGGGGGGAATGAAAAGGAGGGAGACAGATCCAGCCAGTAATCAGTTCCCTAAATGTTCTCCACCGTCTGGAATACACAGAAATTCACAGAGTTGGGTAGAGTAGAGAGGGGTTAGGGAGGAGACACAGGCGACCTGGTGGAGAAAAAGGAGAGTCCAAAGGGAGAGAGAGCAGTCAAGCCAGTAATCTCGCTCCCTAGTGAAAAATGGGTACTGAAGATTGGGTTCTTAAAGGTACAAAATTGGTAACAAATACATAAAGGCAAAAATTAAAAATCTAGAGTAGAGTTTGGAATTTCAAAAATACGATGTTAAAGAAAAGAAGAAGGAAAAGAAAGAGAGAAAAAACGAACAAAGTAAAACAAACAAGGTCGCAAAAATTATCAAGAAAATACACTTACAAAATTGATAACTAATACCAAAAAGCAAAAATTAAAAATCTAGAGTAGATTTGGAATTTCAAAAATACAATGTTAAAAAAAAGGAAGAAGAAAACTAAAGAGAAAACAAACAAACAAAAACAAGCAATGTCGCAAAAATTATAAAGAAACTACAGGTACAAAATTGATATCAAATATCAAAAAGCATAAATTAAAAATCTAGAGTAGGTTTTGGATTTCAAAAATACAATGATAAAGAAAAGAAGAAAAAAAAAACAAAACAAAAAAACACGGTCAAAAATTATTTTATATATATATATATATATATATATATATATATATATATATATATATGAAGTTTGCTGAAGAAGAAAAAAATAGGGTCTTTTTTTTGCAAAGTAATAGGTTATAAAAGTGAAAATTAAAGGAACAATAGAGGACTTAAAATTAAAAAAAATTAAAAAAAAGAATGAATGATCATAAAAATATATCTAGGACTTTCTCAGGTTTTGTTGTGAGTATCGTGGGTTCGGTTCATTTTTGGCTAGTTCCTTGGTCCGACTTATATTTCTCAAGATCTATAGGCGCCTTCCTATGTAGTCCTAGTAACCACAGGGTTTTAATCTATTGCCTGTAGCTTCCAAGGCGTTTCCCTCTGTTATAGCTTCTTTTGTTTGCTGGTCTCTTCAGTGTCTGGTTTACGCCCTGACACAAAGGGGACGGTGGAGCACACTTTTTTTTTTTAGGCTCACTTGTTCAATTGCGCTGTGGGGAGGGAGGGAGGGATGCTGCAAACAAATAACACTGGTGTGCGCTCGCAGTGCCTCAGCCACACTGGGTCTGCCCCCGCTCACGGCGCGTGTAGCCTCCCTGCCCACACTGCTCGGGCTCTAGGATGTTCCACCGGAACAATCCGAGGCTGGCCCTGGGCTGCATGCACCTCCCAGGTCCAAGCCGCTCAGGTTCAGGCACTCGGGTAGTCCTCAGAGGCACAGACTCGGTTGGGCCTGCGTTTTGTGCTCTTCCCAGGTCCGAGCAGCTCAGGTGATGAGGTGTTTGGCGAGCGCCAATGTTGTGACTTATCGCCTCCCCGCCACTCGGTTATCTGGGTGTAAAACAGGCGCACCTTCTCAGGCAGATGTTGACCGTCCAGATCCCCAAGAAGTTTTAGTTAGCAAAGAAGCCTGCTTACAGTTTTATAGATAATGTCTCTCTGGGGCTGCGATTGCCCCCTTCCGGCTCTGGCTGCCTGTCAGAGGAGGGGGAAGGTCTGCAGCCGGCTATCTCTGTTCAGTCCTTTGTTCCGTGCGCGGGCCTGGCGGTGTCTTAGGTTAGGGCTGGCTTTTTGCGTGGTAGATATCCCAGAGTCTGGTTTGCTAGCCCAAGTTATTTCGTTCAGATAGCGCTCAGGGTATTCAGGCCAGATTCTTACTCTAAGCGATGCAGCCCGCGCCGCGCCTCCCTGCCCAGCCCCTGCTTGCTAATGGTGTGAGCAGGCGTCTGCACTGCTTCGCAGCTGGGGGAGTTACCGTAGGGCTTGCAATCTGCGAGTTTTAATTGTTTATTTATTTTGATTCCCCTTATGTTGCCCTTTGTGCTTCAAAGCTTGGCAAAGATTTGGCAGTGAAAAGCTTTCCTGGTGTTTGGAAATTTTCTCTTTTTAAGACTATCTTCCCGGGACAGAAATCCCTCCCTCCCTCTTTTGTCTCTTTTTTTGTCTTTTATACTTTTTCCTTCCTACTTTCCAAGAGCTGGGTTGCTTTTCTGGGTGCCTGATGTCCTCTGGCAGCATTCATAAGTTGTATTGTGGAATTTACTCGACGTTTAAATGCTCTTTTGATGAAATTGTTTGGGGGGGAAAGAGTTCTCCCCGTCCTACTCCTCAGCAATCTTGGCTCCTCTCTTGTGGAGTTTGGAGAGAGCACGCGGGATTGCTCTCCAGGCGATGCAGGAAAAGAAGGCCCTCATCTCGCGATGTCGGGGGAGTCTCGTGGTTTTTCTGGAGCTGCGGTGCCAGTGTGGGGTTTCTCACAAGGTACGACCGGGAGCTCAGGGAGCCTCTCGTGTGGTGTCAGGGAAGTCAAGTCTCCATACGAGTGGCGAGGGGTCGCACGTCATTGCTCTCGAGTCATGGTAGTGGAATCAGGGCTCAACACAATGAAAAAGGACGCTCGAGGTCTTTCTCGGGTTGCAGCAGGAAACCCTGGGTTCCCTCGACTTGTGCCTGTGACCTCAGGTAGCTTCTCAGGGTGCCTCTGAGAAGTCAGGGATACTATGGAGCTGGGAGAGGCCTCTCGAGACTCCACTGGGTTTGCTGCAATGGAAGAGGGCCTAATCTCGAGATCAGGAAGGAACCTCAGGGTTCCTCTCCATTTCTGACTCAGATCGCAGGGTCCCTGCAGAGTTGGGACAGGAGAGTCAGGCCTCGTCTTGTGTGGAGGAATGGAACTCCGCTTGCCTCTAGAGTTGTTCAAGGAGTGACAGGCCACTTGGCGAGCTGTGTGTGGAACCTGCGGTTTTTTCCAGACAATGCACGGGGGTGTCAGTGCCCCTTCGTGATGTGCTTTCATCCACAGGGTTGCCTTCGAAGTGGTGTGCGGGCATCGGGTTCTTATCAAGAGCGGACCAGGAAATCGGGGTCTTTTGGAATGCGGCACCACACACGAGGCTACGTCTCGAATTTCCTCGTGAGACGGGCCTCATACTGAGGTGCCCCTGGAAGGTGGGGAAAGCCTTCCAGACAAAGCAGGTTAATCGACCCTCCTGTCGCGATCAGGAGGGGAGAAGGGGCTCAGATGCAGTGGTGCCGGGAACCTCGGTGTTCCCCTCGAGTGAGACCAGTATGTCAGGGAACTTTTGGGGTCACATGAAGCTTGCCAAATACTGTTTCAAACTTCAAGACGAAACGTGGGACTTCTCTTGAGACGCTGTGGCGGGCAAGGGCCTCATCTTGTGATGAAGGGGAAACCACGTGGTTTTTCTCGAGTTGCGATGGGATTGTTGACTTACGACGGGGAATTCAGGCTTCCTCTTGTGTTGGCCCAGGGAAGTCCAATCTTCCATTCGAGTTGCCAGGGAGAGCTGGGTGGGAATTGCTCTGGAGTCACGGCAGGTCAAAATAGACCTCATCTAGGCTTGTGTCCAGGACCTAATGTTCCTCTCCAGGGGCGATAGGAATCACGGGGACGCATTCCAGACTCACCCAGTGAGTCAGGCCTCGGCTTGAGGGGAAGCAAAGGATTCTGATATCCTCCTGGGTCGCGATAGGTATCTCTTGGAGCCCACTGAGTGGCCTCCAGGGAGTCAAGCCTCCTTCGGAGTTGGAGAGAGGACTCGGGATTGCTCTCCAGGCCATACAGGAAGAGAAGGCCCTCAGCTCGCAATGACGGGGGCGTCTTGTGGGTTTTCTCGAGTTGGGGCGCAAGTATGAGTTTTCTCACGAGGTACGACGGGGAGCTCAGGGAGCCTCTCGTGTGGCGCCAGGAAAGTCAGGTCTCTATGCGTGTGATGACGGGGAGCCCATAAATGCTCTCGAGTCATGGTAGGGAAATCGGGACTCAAGACGCGTTGAAGAAGGAGTCTCGAGGTCTTTCTCAGGTTGCGGCAGGAAACCCTGGGTTCCCTCGACTTGAACCGGTGACCTCAGGGAGCTTCTCAGGGTGCCTCTGAGAAGTCAGGCATACTGTGGACTTGGGAGGGGCTCTCGGAACTCCACTGGGTTTGGTGCAATGGCAAAGGTTCTCATCTCGAGTTGAGGCAGGAACCTAAGGGTTCCTCTCCATTTCAAACTCCGACCACAGGGTCCCTGAAGAGTTGGGACAGGAGAGTCAGGCCTCGTCTTGTGTGGAGGAATTGAACTCCGCTTGCCTCTCGAGTTGTTCACAGGATAACAGACCATTTGTCGAGCTGTGAGTGGAACCTTCGGTTTTTTCCGTAAGATGCATGAGGGGGTCAGTGCCCCTTCGTGTTGTGCCTTCATCCACAGGGTTGCCTTCAAAGAGGTGTCCGGATATCGGGTTCTTATCAAAAGTGGAGCAGGAAATCGGGGTCTTTCAGAACGTGGCACCATCCATGAGGCTACGTCTCGAATTTCTTCGTTAGACTGGTGTCATCCTGAGGTGCGCCATGAAGATCGGGAACCCCTTCCAGACAAAGCAGGGGAATCGACCATCTTGTCGCAACCAGGAGGAGTGAAAGGGCTCAGTTGAAGTCGTGCCGGGAACCTCGGTGTTCCCCTCGAGTGGGACCGGTGTGTCGGGAAACTTTTGGGGTCGCTTCAAGGGTGCCAAGTACCGTTTGCACTTCAATACGGACTTGGGGTTTCACTTGACATGCTGTAGAGGGCAAGGGCCTCATCTTGGGATGACGGGGGAATCACGTGGTTTTTCTCAAGGTGCGGAGGGATTCTCGAGTTACGACGGGGAATTCAGGCTTCCTCTTGTGTTGGCCCAGGGAAGTCCAATCTTCCATTCGAGTTTCGAGGGAGAGCTGGGGTTTGCTCTTGAGTCACTGCAGGGCAAAAGAGACCTCATCTAGGCTTGTGTCCAGGACCTAATATTCCTCTCCAGGGCCGACAGCGATCTCGGGGTTGCATTCCAGACGCATCCTTGGAGTCAGAGCTCGACTCGAGGGGAAGCAAAGGACCCTGCTCTCCTCTTGAGTCACCACAGGTGTCTCTTGGAGCCCACTGAGTGGCCTAAAGGGAGTCAAGCCCCCTGTGGAGTTTGGAGAGAGGACTCAGGATTGCTCTCCAGGCCATGCAGGAAAAGAAGGCCTTCATCTCGCGATGACGGAGG
This sequence comes from Bubalus kerabau, assembly GCF_029407905.1. Classification (NCBI taxonomy): domain Eukaryota; kingdom Metazoa; phylum Chordata; class Mammalia; order Artiodactyla; family Bovidae; genus Bubalus; species Bubalus kerabau. The sequence goes on along the minus strand of NC_073635.1, from coordinate 571,448 downwards.
CGTATCGTGGGTTTTCTCGAGCTGGGGAGCCAGTGTGGGATTTCTCACGAGGTATGACGGGGAGTTCAGGTAGCCTCTCGTGTGGCGCCAGGGAGTCAGGTCTCCATGGACGGGGCAAGGGGGAGCGCGTCATTGCTCTCCAGTCAGGGTAGGGGAATCGGGCCTCATGACGGGTTGAAAAAGGACTCTCGATGTCTTTCTAGGGTTGCGGCAGGAAACCCTGGGTTCCCTTGACTTGTGCCGGTGACCTCAGGGAGCTTCTCAGGGTGCCTCTGAGAAGTCAGGGATACTGTGGATTTGGGAGAGGCCTCTCGGGACTCCTCTGGGTTTTGTGCAATGGAAGAGGGCCTCATCTCGAGTTGAGGCAGGAACCTCAGGGTTCTGCTCCTGACTTCCTGGAGCCGGATCTGACTCAGATAGCAGGGTCCCTGCTGAGTTTGCTCAGGAGTCAGGTCTCGTGTTCTGCGGAGGAATGGAACTCCGATTACATCTCAAGTTGTTCAAGGATGACACCACTTTTCGTGATGTGTGTGGAACCTGTGGGTTTTTCGGAGATGCACGGGGGCGTCAGTGCTCCTTCCTGTTGTGCCTTCATCCACAGGGTTGCCTTCGAAGAGGTGTCCGGGCATCGGGTTCTCCTCAAGTGCGGACCGGGAAATCGGGGTCTTTCAGCATGTTGCACCACCCACTAGGCTACGTCTCGAATTTCCTCGTGAGATCGGCCTCATCCTGAGGTGCGCAGGAAAGTCTGGGAACCCTTTCCAGACAAAGCAGGGGAATCGACCCTCCTTTCGGGATCAGGAGAAGAGAAAGGGCTCAGATGAAGTAGTGCCGGGAACCTCGGTGCTCCCCTTGAGTGAAACTGGTACGTCGGGTAACTTTTCGGGTTGCATCAAGGGTGCCAAGTACCGTTTCACACTTCAAGATGGAACCTGGGACTTCTCTTGAGACGCAGTAGTGGGCAAGGGCCTCATCTAGCGCTGACGGGGGACCCACGTGTTTTTTCTCGAGTTGCGGCCGGATTCTTGAGTTACAACGGGGAATACAGGTTTCCTCTTGTGTTGGCCCAGGGAAGTCCAATCTTCCATTCGAGTTGCAAGTGAGAGCTGGAGATTGCTCTTGAGTCACTTCAGGGCAAAATAGAGCTCATTTGGTTTGTGTCCAGGACCGAGTTTTTCTCTCCAGGGGCGACAGGGATCTTGGGGTTGCATTCCAGACTCACCCGGGGAGTCAGGCCTCGTCTCGAAGGGAATGAATGGACTCCGCTCTCCCCTCGAGTCGCGACGGGTATCCCTTGGAGCCCAAGAGTAGCCTAAATGGAGTTAAGCCTCCTGTGGAGTTTGGAGAGAGGACTCGGGATTGCTCTCTAGGCCATGCAGGAAAAGAAGGCCCTCATCTCGCGATGACGAGGGCGTCTCGTGGGTTTTCTCAAGGTTCAGTGCCTGGTTGGGGTTTCTCACGAGATAGGACGGGGAGCTCAGGGAGACTCCTGTGGTGCCACGGAAGTCAGGTCTCCATGGACGTGGCGAGGAGGAGCGCCTCATTGCTCTCAAGTCATGGTAGGGGAATCGAGCCTCAAGACGCTTCGAAGAAAAACTCTCGAGGTCTTTCTCGGGGTGTGGCAGGAAATCCTGGGTTCCCTCGACTTGTGCCCATAACCTCAGGGAGCTTAGCGGGGTTCCTCTGAGAAGTCAGGGATACTGTGGAATTGAGAGGGGCTTCTCGGGACTTCACAGGGACTGGTGCAATTGAAGAGGACCTAATCTCGGATTGAGGCAGTAATGTCAGGGTTCCTCTCCATTTCTGACTCGGATAGCAGGGTCCCTGCAGAGTTGGGACAGGAGAGTCAGACCTCGTCTTGTGTGGAGTAATGGAACTCCGCTTGCCTCTCGAGTTGTTCACGGGATGACAGGCCACCTGTCGAGTTGTATGTGGAACCTGCGGTTTTGGGGGACGATGCACAGGGGTGTCAGTGCCCCTTCGTGTTGTGCCTTCATCCACAGGATTACCTTCGAAGAGGTGACCGGGCATCGGGATCTTATCAATAGCGGACCAGGAAATCGGGGTCTTTCGGCATGTGGCACAACACACGAGGCTACGTCTCGAATTCCCTCGTGAGATTGGCCTCATCCTGAGGTTCGCCGGGAAGTCTGGGAACCCCTTCCAGACAAAGCAGGGGAATCGACCCTCCTGTCGCCATCAGGAGGGGAGAAGAGGCTCAGCTGAAGCGGTGCTGGGAACCTCCGTGTTCTCCTCGAGTGAGACCGGGGTGTCAGGGAAATTTGGGGGTCGCATCAAGGGTGCCAAGTACCGTTTCACACTTCAAGACGGAACATGGGACTTCCCTGGAGACGCTATAGCTGACAGGGGCCTCATATTTCGATGACGGAGGAACCACGTTGTTTTTCTCCAGTTGCCGCGGGATTCTCGAATTACAATGGGAATACAGGCTTCCTCTTGTGTTGGCCCAGGGAAGTCCAATCATCCATTCGAGTTGCGAGGGAGAGCTGGGGATTGCACTTGAGTCAATGCAGGACAAAAAAGGCCTCATTTAGGCTTGTGTCCAGGACCGAGTTTTCCTCTACAGGGGGGACACGGATCTCGGGATCCCATTCCAGACTCACCCAAGTAGTCAGGCCTCGGCTCGAGGGGAAGCAACGGACTCCGCTCTCCTCTAGAGTAGCGACGTGTATCTCTTGGAGGCTACTGAGTGGCCTAAAGGGAGACAGGCCTCCAGTGGAGTTTGGAGAGTGGACTCGGGATTGCTCTCTAGGTCATGTAGGAAAAGAAGGCCCTCATCTTACGATGACGGGGGCGTCTCGTGAGTTTTCTCGAGCGGCGGTGCCAGTGTGGGGTTTTCATGAGGTAGGACGGGGAGCGCAGGGAGCCTCTCGTGTGGCGCCAGGGAAGTTAGGTTTCAATGGGCGTGGCGAGGGGAATGCGTCATTGCTCTCCAGTCATGGTAGGGTATCGGGCCTCAAGACGCGGTAAAGAAGGACTCTCGAGGTCTTTCTCAGAATGCAGCAGGAAACCCTGGGTTCACTCGACTTGTGCCAGTGACCGCAGAGAGCTTCTGAGGGTGCCTCTGAGAAGTCAGGGATACTGTGGAGTTGGGAGGGGCCTCTCGGGACTCCACTGGGTATGGCGCAATGGAAGAGGGCCTCATTTCGAGTTGATGCAGGAACGTCAGGTTTCATCTACATTTCTGACTCCGATCGCACGGTCCCTGCAGAGTTGGGAAAGGAGAGTCAGGCCTTCTCTTGTGTGGAGGAACGGAACTCCACATGCCTCTCTAGTTCTTCAAGGGATGACAGGACTCTTGTCAATCTGTGTTTGGAATCTGCGTGTTTTTCCGTACTATGCATGGGGATGTCAGTACCCCTTCGTGTTGTGCATTCATCCACAGGTTTGCTTTCGAAGAGGTGCCCGGGCATCGGGTTCTTATTAAGAGCGCACCGGGAAATCGGGGTCTTTCCGCATGTGGCACCACCCACCAGGCTACGTCTCGAATTTCCTAGTGAGACCGGCCTCATCCTGAGGTGCGCCGGGAAGGTCGGAACCCCTTGCAGACAAAGCAGGGGAATCGACCCTCCTGTCTCGATCAGGAGGGGAGAAGGGGCACAGATGAGGTGATGCCGGGAACCTCGGTGTTCCCCTCCAGTGAGACCAGTGTGCTGGGGAACTTTTGGGGTCGCATCAAAGGTGCCAAGTACCGTATCGCACTTCAAGATGGAACGTAAGACTTCTTTTGAGACGCTGTAGCGGCAATGGCCGCATCTTGCGATGAAGAGGGAACGACGTGGATTTTCTCGAGTTGTGGCGGGATTCTTGAGTTACAACGGGAAATTCAGGCTTCCTCTTCTGTTGGCCCAGGGAAGTCCAGTCTTCCATTCGAGTTTCGAGGGAGAGTTGGGGATTGCTCTCGAGTCACTGCAGGAAAAAAGAGACCTCATCTAGGCTTGTGTCCAGGACCTAATGTTTCTCTCCAGGGGCGACAGGGATCTCCGGTTCATATATCAGACTCACCCGAGGAGTCAGGCCTCGCCTCGAGGGGAAGGAAAAGACTCTGCTCTCCTCTCGAGTCGCGACGGGTATGTCTTGGAGTCTACTGAGTGACCAAAATGGAGTCAAGCCTACTGTGGAGTTTGGAGAGAGGACTCGGGATTGCTCTCCAGGCCGTGCTAGAAAAGAAGGCCGTCATGTCGCGAAAACGGGGGCGTCTCGTGGGTTTTCTCTATCTGCGGCGCCAGTGTGGGGTTTCTCACGAGGTATGATGGGGAGCTCAGGGAGCCTCTCGTGTGGCGCCAGGGAAGTCAGGGCTTCATGAGTGTAGCAGAGGGAGCGCGTCATTGCCCTCGAGTCATGGTAGGGGAATCAGGCCTCAAAGCGTGTTGAAGAAGGACTCTTGAGTTCTTTCTATGGTGGCGGCAATAAACCCTGGGTTCACTCGAATTGTGCTGGTGACCTCAGGGAGTTTCTCAGGGTGCCTCTGAGAAGTCAGGGATACTGTGGAGCTGGGACGCGTCTCTTGGGACTCCACTGGGTTTCGTGCAATGGAAGAGGTCCTAATCTCGAGTGGAGGCAGGAACCTCAGCGTTCCTCTCGTGACTTCACTGGCGCTGGTCTGATTCGGATCGCAAAGTCCCTGCAGAGTTGGGACAGGAGAGTCAGGCCTCGTCTTGTGTAGAGGAATGAAACCCCACTTGCCTCTCGAGTTCTTCAGGGGTGACAAGCCACTTGTTGAGCTGTATGTAGAACCTGCGGGTTTTTCCAGACGATGCACGAGGGTGTCAGTGCCCCTTTGTGTTGTGCCTTCATCCACAGGGTTGCCTTCGAAGAGGTGTCCAGGCATCGGGTTCTTATCAAGAGCGTACCGGGAAATCATAGTCTTTTGGCATGTGGCACCACCCGCGAGCTACGTCTCGAATTTCCTCGTGAGACCGGCCTCATCCTGAAGTGCCCCGTGATGGTCGGGAACCCCTTACAAACAAAGCAGGGGAAGTGACCCTCCTATCTCGAACAGGAGGGGAGAAGGGGCTCAGATAAACTGGTGCCGGGAACCTCGGTGTTCACCTCGAGTGAGACTGATATTTCGGGGAACTTTTGGGGTCACATCAAGGGTGTCAAGTATCGTTTTGCACTTCAAGACGGAACGTGGGACTTTTCTTGAGAAGCTGTAGCGGGCAAGGGCCTCATCTTGCGATGACAAGGGAACCAAGTGCTTTTTCTCGAGTTGCGGCGGGATTCTCGAGTTACGAAGGGGAATTCAGGCTTCCTCTTGTGTTGGCCCAGGGAAGTCCAATCTTCCATTCGAGTTGTTAGGGAGAGCGGGGGATTGCTCTCGAGTTACAGAAGGGCAAAAGAGACCTCATCTAGGCTTGTTTCCAGGACCTAATGTTCCTCTCCAGGGGAGATAGGGATCTCGGGGTTGCATCCCAGACCCACCTGGTGAGTCAGGCCTTGTCTCGAGGGGAAGCAAAGGACTCCATTCTCCTCTCGAGTCGCGACGGGTATCTCTTGGAGCCCACTAAGTGGCCTAAAGGGAGTCAAGCCTCCTGTGGAGTTTGGAAAGAGGATTCGGGATTCCTCTCCAGGCCATGCAGGAAAAGAAGGCCCTCATCTCGCGATGACAGGGGCGTATGGTGAGTTTTCTCGAGCTGCGGCGTCAGTGTGGGGTTTCTCACGAGGTATGACAGGGAGCTCAGGGAGCCTCTCTTATGGCGCCAGGGAAGTCAGGTCTCCATGTGTGTGTCGAGAGGGTGCGTGTCATTTCTATATAGCCATGGAAGCAGATTCGGGCTTCCAGACACGTTGAAGTAGGACTCTCGAGGTCTTTTTCGCATTGTGGCAGGAAACCCTGGGTTCCCTCGACATGTGCCGGTGACCTCATGGAGCTTCTCCGGGTGCCTCTGAGAAGTCAGGGGTACTGTGGAGTTGGGAGGGGCCTCTCTGGACTCCACTGGGTTTGGTGCAATGGATGAGAGCCTCATCTTGAGTGGAGGCAGGAACCTCATGTTTCCTCTCCTGGGTTTCCTGTCGCTGGTACTGACTCGGATCGCAGTTTCCCTGCAGAGTTGGTACAGAAAATCAGGTCTCGTCTTGTGTGGAGGAATGGAACTCCACTTGCCTCTCGAGTTGTTCACGGGCTGACAGACCACTTGTCGAACTGTGTTTGTAACCTGCGGGTTTTTCTGGACGATGCACGGGGGTGTCAGTGCCCCTTCGTGTTGTGCTTTCATCCACAGGTTTTCCTTCGTAAAGGTGTCAGGGCATCACGTTCTTATCAAGAGCAGACCGGGAAATCGGGGTCTTTCGGCTTGTGGCACCACCCACGAGGCTATGTCTCGAATTTCCTCGTGAGACCTGCCTCATCCTTAGGTGCGCCGGAAAGGTCGGGAACCCCTTCTAGACATAGCAGGGGAATCGACACTCCTGTCGCGATCACGAGGGGAGAAGGAGCTCAAATGAAGTGGTTCCGGGAACCTCGGTGTTCCTTTCGAGTGAGACCGGTATGTCGGGGAATTTTGAGATTGCATCAAGGGTGCCAAATACCGTTTCGCACTTCAAGACAGAACGTGGGACTTCTCTTGAGTCGCTGTAGCGGGCAAGGGCCTCATCTAGCGCTGATGGGGGAACCACGTGGATTTTCTCGAGTTTCGGTGGGATTCTCGAGTTACGGTGTCGAATTCAGGCTTCCAATTGTATTGGCCCAGGGAAGTCCAATCTTCCATTCGATTTGCGAGGGAGAGCTGGCGATTGCTCCCTAGTAACTGCAGTGCAAAATAGACCTCATCTAGGCTTGTGTCCAGGACCGAGTTTTCTTCTCCAGGTGCGACAGGAACTCGGGGTTGCATTCCAGACTCACACGGGGAGTCAGGCCTCGTCTCGAGGGGAAGCAAAGGACTCCTCTCTCCCTTCAAGCCCTGACAGGTATCTCTTGGAGCCAACTGAGAGGCCTAAAGAGAGTCAAGCCTCCTGTGGAGTCTGGAGAGAGGATTCGGTTTTGCTCTCCATGCCAGGCAGGAAAGATGTCTCTCATCTCGTGATGACGGGGGCGTATCGTGGGTTTTCTCGAGCTGCAGTGCCTGAATGGGGTTTCCGAAGAGGTACGACGGGGAGCTCAGGGAGACTCTCTTCAGGCGTCAGGGAAGTCAGGTCTCCATGCGCATGGTGATGGGGAGCGGGTCTTTGCTCTCGAGTCATGGTAGGGGAATCAGGCCTCAAGACGCGCCGAAGGACTCTCAAGGTCTTTCTCGGGTCGCAGCAGGAAACCCTGTGTTCCCTCGACTTGTGCCGGTGACCTCAGGTAGATTCTCAAGGTGCCTCTGAGAATTCAGGGATACTGTGGAGTTGGGAGGGGCCTCTCGCGACTCATCTGGGTTTGGTGCAATGGAAGAGGGCCTCATCTCGAGTTGAGGCAGGAACCTCAGGTTTCCTCTCCATTTCTGACTCGGATGGCAGGGTCCCTGAAGAGTTGGGACAGGAGAGTCAGGCCTCGTCTTGTGTGGAGGAAACGAACTCTGCTTGCCTATCGAGTTGTTCATGGGGTGACATTCCACTTGTCGAGCTGTGTGTAGAACCTGTGTGTTTTTCTGTATGATGCACAGGAGTTTTAGTAACCCTTCTGTTGTGCCTTCATCCACAGGGTTGCCTTCGAAGTGGTGTCCGGGCATCGGGTTCTTATCCAGAGTGGACCGAACAATCGGGGTCTTTTGGCATGTGGCACCACCCACGAGGCTACGTCTCGAATTTCCTCCTGAGAAAGGCCTCATCCTTAGGTGCGCCGGGATGGGCGGGAACTCCTTCCAGGCAAAGCAGGGGAATTTACCCTCCTGTCGTGATCAGGAGGGGAGAAAGTGATCAGATGAAGTGGTGCCGGGAACTTCGGTGTTACCCTCGGTGAGAACGGTGTGTCGGGGAACTTTTGGGGTTACATCAAGGGTGAAAAGTAGCATTTCGCACTTCAAGACGGAACGTGGGACTTCACTTGAGACGCTGTAGCGGGCCAGGGCCTCATCTTGGGATGACGAGTGAACCACGTGGTTTTTCTCGCACTGCGGCGGGAGTCTCGAGTTTCGACGGGGGATTCAGATTTCCTCCTGTGTTGGCCCATGGAAGTCCAATCTTTCATTCGAGTTTCGAGGGTGAGCTGGGATCCCACTCGAGTCACTGCGGGGCAAAATAGACCATATCTAGGCTTGTGTCCAGGACCGAATATTCCTCTCCAGGGGTGACAGGGATCTCGGGGTGGCATTCCAGACTCACCCGGGAAGTCCGGCCTTGTTTCTAGGGGAAGCAAAGTACTCCTGTTTCCTCTCGAGTCGCGACGGGTACCTATTGAGCGCACTGAGTAGCCTTAGTGAGTCAAGCCTCCCGTGGAGTTTGGAGAGATGACTCGGGATTGCCCTCCAGGCCATGCAGTTAATGATGGCCCTCATCTCACTATAACGGGGGCGTCTCGTGGGTTTTCTCGAGCTGCGGCGCCAGTGTGGGGTTTCTCACGAGGTACGACGGGGACCTCAGGGAGCCTCTCGTGAGGTGCCAGGGAAGTTAAGTCTCCATGCGCATGGGTACTGGGAGCGCTTCATTGCTCTTGAGACATGGTAGGGGAATCGGGCCTCAAGATGCATCAAAGAAGGACTATCCAATCTTTCTCGGGTTGCGGCAGGAAACCCTGGGTTCCATCAACTTGTGCCGGAGATCTCAGGGAGCTTGTCAGGGTGCCTCTAGAAGTCAGGGACACTGTGGGTTGGAGGGACCTCTCGGGACTCCAGTGGTTTTGGTGCTATGGAAGAGGGCCTCATCTTGAGTTGAGGCAGGAACCTCAGGGTTCCTCTCCATTTCTGATTCGGATTGAAGGGTCCCAGCAGATTTGGGACAGGAGAGTCAGGCCTCGTCCTGTGTGGAGAATGGAACTCAGCTTGCCTCTCGAGTTGTGCACGGGGTGACAGACCACGTGTCGAGCTGTGTGTGGAACCTGTAGGTTTTTCCGGATGGTGCACGGGTGTGTCTGTGCCCCTTCGTGTTGTGCCTTCATCCACAGGGTTGCCTTCTAAGGGGTGTCCAGGCATCGGGTTCTTATCAACAGCGGGCCGGGCAATCGGAGTCTTTCGGCATGTGGCACCACCCACGAGGCTACGTCTCGAACTTCCTCGTGAGACCGGCATCATCCTGAGGTGCGCCGTTATGGTCGGGAAACCCTTGCAGACAAAGCAGGGGAATCGACCCTCCTGTCGTGATCAGGAGGGGAGAAGGCGTTCAAAAGAAATGGTGCCGGGAACTTCGCTGTTCCCCTCAAGTGAGACCGGTATGTTGGGGAACTTTTGGGGTCGCATCAAGGGTGCCAAGTACTGTTTCGCACTTCAAGATGGAACGTGGGACTACTCTTGAGACGCTGTAGCGGGAAAGTGCCTCATATTGAGATGATGGGGCAACCACTTGGTTTTTCTCGAGTTACGGCGGGATTCTCGAGTTACTACGGGGATTTCAGGCTTCCTCTTGTGTTGTCCCAGGGAAGTCCAATCTTCAATTCGAGTTGCGAGGGAGAGCTGGGGATTGTGCACGAGTCACTGTAGGGAAAAAGAGACCTCATCTTGGCTTGTGTCCAGGATCTAATGTTCCTCTCCAGGGGCGACAGGGATCTCGGGGTTGCATTCCAGACTCACCCGGGGAGTCAGGCCTCATCTCGAGGGGAAGCAAATGACTCCACTCTCCTCTCGAGTCGCGACGGATATCTCTTGGAGCCCACTGAGTGGCCTACAGGGAGCCAAGCTTCCTGTGGATTTTGGAGAGAGGACTCGGTATTGCTCTCCAGGCCATGCAGAAAAAGAAGGCCCTCATCTCGCGATGACAGGGGCATCTCGTGGGTTTTCTCGAGCTGAGGCACAAGTGTGGTGTTTCCCACGTGGTAAGGCTGGGAGCTCAGGGAGCATCTTGTGCGGCGCCAGGGAATTCAGGTCTCCATGCGCGTGGCGAGGGGGAGTGCGTCATTGCTCTCTTGTCATGATAGGGGATTTGGACCTCAAGACGCATTGAAGAAGGACTCTCAAGGTCTTTCTCAGGTTGTGGCAGGAAACCATGGGTTCCCTCGACTCATGCATGTTACGTCAGGGAGCTTCTCAGGTGCCTCTGTGAAATCAGGGATACTGTGGAGTTGGGAGTGACCTCTCGGAACTCCACTGGGTTTGGTGAAATGGAAAAAGGCATCATCTTTAGATAAAGCAGGAACATCAGGTTTCCTCTTCATTTCTGCCTCGGATCGCATGTTCCTGCAGAGTTGGGAGAGGAGAGTCAGGACTCATCTTGTGTGGAGGAATGGAAATCCGCTTGCATCTCGAGTTGTTCACGGGGTGACAGGCCTCTTGTAGAGCTGTATGTGGAACCTGTGGGTTTTTCTGGACGATGCACAGGGGTGTCAGTGCCCCTTTTGTTGTACCTTCATCCACAGGGTTATCTTCAAAGAGGTGTCTGGTCATCGGGTTCTTCTCAAAAGTGTACTGGGAAATCGGGGTCTTTCGGCATGTGGCACCCCCCATGAGGCCACGTCTCGAAATTTCCCATGAGTCCGGCTTCATCCTGAGGTGCGCCGTGAATGTCGGGAACCCCTTTAAGTCAAAGCAGGGGAATCGACCCTCTTGTCGCTATCAGGAGGGGAGAAGAGGCTCAAAAGAAGTGGTGCCGGGAACCTCGGTGTTCCCCTCAAATGAAACCGGTGTGTCGGGGAACATTTGGGGTCGCATTAAGGGTGCCAAGTAACGTTTTGCACTTCAACACGGAACGTGGGACTTCTCTTGAGACGCTGTAGTGAGCACGGGCCCCATCTTGTGATGACGGGGGAACCACGTGGTTTTTCTTGAGTTGCGGCAGGGAATTCAGGCTTCCTCTTGTGTTGGCCCAGGGAAGTCCAAATTTCCATACGAGTTGAGAGCTAGAGCTGGGTGTTGGTTCGAGTTATTGCAGGGCAAAAGAGACCTCATCTAGGCTTGTGTCTAGGACCTAATGTTCCTTTCAAGGGGCAACAGGGATCTCGGAGTTGCATTCCAGATCCTCCCGAGGAGTCAGGCCTCTTCAAGAGGGTAATGAATGGACTCCCCTCTCCTCTTGAGTCGCGACGGGTATCTCTTAGAGCCCATTGTGTGGCCTAAAGGGAGTCAAGCCTCCTGTGGAGATTGGAGAGAGGACTCGGGATTGCTCTCCAGGCCATGCAGGAAAAGAAGGCCCTCATATCGTGATGACAGGGGCGTCTTGTGCATTTTCTCGAGGTGCGGTGCCAGGATGGGGTTTCTCACAAGATACGATGGGGAGCTCAGGGAGTCTCTCGTGTGGTGACAGGAAAGTCAGGTCTCCATGCACGTGTGGAGGGGGAGCGCGTCATTGCTCTCGAATCATGGTAGGGGCATCTGGCCTCAAGAGGCGTTGAAGAACGACTCTCAAGGTCTTTCTCCGGTTGCGGCAGGAAACCCTGGTTTTTCTCGACTTGTGCCGGTGACCTCAGGGAGCTTAACATGGTGCCTCTGAGAAGTCAGGGACTCTGTGGAGTTGGGAGGGGCCACTCGGGACACCACTGGGTGTGGTATAATGCAAGAGGGCCTCATCTCGTGTTGAGGAAGGAACCTCAGGGTTCCTCTCCATTTCAGACTCCGATCTCAGGATTCCTGCAGAGTTGGGACAGGAGAGTCAGGCCTCGTATTCTGTGGAGAAATGAAACTTAGCTTGCCTCTCGAGTTGTTCACGAGGTAACAGATCACTTGTCGAGCTGTATGTGGAACCTGCAGAATTTTCCAAAAGATGCATGGGTGTGCAGGGCCCCTCCTTATTGTGCCTTCATCCAACGGGATGCATTCGAAGAAGTGTATGAGCATCGAGTTCTTATTAATAGCGGACCTGGAAATGGGGTCTTTCCGCATGTGGCACCACCCACGAGGCTACATCTCCAATTTCCTCGTGAGACCGGCCTCATTCTGAGGTGCGCTGGGAAGATCGGTAACACCTTCCAGACAAAGCAGGAGAATCGACACTCCTGTTGCAATCAGGAGGGGAGAAGGGGCTCAAATAATGTGGTGTGGGGAACATGGGTGTTCCCCTCGAGTGAGGCATGTACGTTGGGGAACTTTGCGGGTGCCATCATGGGTGCAGAGTACCATTTTGCACTTCAGTAGGTACGTGGGACTTCTTTTGAGACGCTGTGGCGGGCAAGGGGCTCATGCTGCGAAGACGATGGAACCACGTGGTTTTTCTCGAGTTGCGGCGGGATTCTCGAGTTACGACGGGGATTTCAGGCTTCCTCTTGTGTTGGCCCTGGGAAGCCCAAACTTCCTTTCGAGTTGCGAGCGAAAGCTGGGGGTTGTGCTCGAGTCACTGCAGGGCCAAAGAGACCTCATCTAGGCGTGTGTCCAGGACCTAATAGTCCTCTCCAGGGAAGGCAGGGATCTCGGGGTTGCATTCCAGGCTCCCCCGGGGAGTCAGGCCTCGTCTCGAGGGGAAGCCAAGGTCTCCGCTCTCCTCTCGAGTCGCGACGCGGGTCTCTTGGAGCCCCCTGAGCGGCCTCAAGGGAGTCGAGCCTCCTCTTCCGTTTGGAGAGAGGACCCTGGATTGCTCTCCAGGCCATGCAGGAAAAGAAGGCCCTCAGCTCGCGAGGACGGGGGCGTCTCAGGGGTTTCCTCGAGCTCTGGCGCCCGTGGGGGTTTTCTCCCGAGGCACGACGAGGATCTCAGGGAGCCCCTCGTGCGGCGCCAGGGAAGTCAGGTCTCCATGCGCGTGGCGAGGGGGAGCGCGTCCTGGCTCTCGAGTCACTGAAGGGGACTAGGGCCTCGAGACGCGTTGAAGAAGGACTCTCGAGGTCTTTCTCGGGGGGCGGCGGGAAACCCTCGTTTCCCTCGCCTTCTGCCAGGGACCTTAGGGAACTTCCCAGGGTGCCTCTGAGAGGCGAGGGATCCTGTGGAGGTGGCGGGGCCCCTCGGGACTCCGCTGGGTCTGGCGCAACGGAAGAGGGCCTCACCTCGAGGGGAGGCAGGAACCTCAGGCTTCCTCTCCGTTTCGGACTGCGACCGCAGGGTCCCTGCAGGATTGGGACAGGAGAGTCAGGCCTCGTCTTGTCTGAGGAAGGGAACCCCGCTGGCCTCTCGAGTTGCTCAGGGGGTCTCAGGCCCCTCGTCGAGCTGTGTGTGGAACCCGCGGGTCTTTGCGGACGATGCACGGGGGTGGCAGTGCCCCTTCGTGTTGTGCCTTCACCCACAGGGTTGACTTCGAAGAGGGGTCCGGGCCTCGGGTCCTTCTCAAGAGCGGACCGGGGAATCGGGGGCGTTCGGCATGTGGCCCCACCCACGTGGCTCCTCTCGAATTTCCTCGTGAGACCGGCCTCATCCTGAGGGGCGCCGGGAAGGCCGGGAACCCCTTCCAGACCACGCAGGGGAATCGCCTCTCCTGTCGCGATCAGGAGGGAAGAAGGGGCTCAGAGGAAGCAGTGCCGGGACCCTCGGTGTTCCCCTCGGTGGAACCCGGCGTGTCGGGGGACTTTTGGGGGTCACAGGAAGGCTGTCAGGGACCGTTTCGCACTTCAGGGCGGAACAGGGGACTTCCCTTGAGACGCCGTGGCGGGCAAGGGCCTCATCTTGCCAAGAGGTGGGAACCACGTGGTTTTTCAAGAGTTGCGTCGGGATTCTCGAGTTACGACGGGGATCTCAGCCTTCCCCTTGGGTTGGCCCTGGGAAGCCCAATCTTGCCCTCGGGTTGCGAGGGAAAGCTGGGGGTTGCGCTCGAGTCACTGCAGGACCGAAGAGACCTCACCTAGGCGTGTGTCCGGGACCTCATATTCCTCTCCAGGGAAGGCAGGGATCTCGGGGTTGCATTCCAGGCTCCCCCGGGGAGTCAGGCCTCGTCTCGAGGGGAAACCAAGGACTTCGCTCTCCTCTGCAGTCGCGACGCGCTTCTATTGGAGCCCCCTGAGTGGCCTCAAGGGAGTCCAGCCTCCTCTTCCGTTTGGAGAGAGGACCCGGGATTGCTCTCCAGGCCATGCAGGAAAAGAAGGCCCTCAGCTCGCCAGGACGGGGGCGTCTCAGGGGTTTCCTCGAGCTGCGGCGCCCGAGGGGGTTTTCTCCCGAGGCACGACGAGGATCTCAGGGAGCCTCTCGTGCGGCGCCAGGGAAGCCAGGTCTCCATGCGCGTGGCGAGGGGGAGCGCGTCCTGGCTCTCGAGTCACGGGAGGGGACTAGGGCCTCGAGACGCGTTGAGGAAGAACTCTCGAGGTCTTTCTCGGGGGGCGGCGGGAAACCCTCGTTTCCCTCGCCTTCTGCCGGGGACCTTAAGGAACTTCCCAGGGTGCCTCTGTGAGGCGAGGGATCCTGTGGAGGAGACGGGGCCCATCGGGACTCCGCTGGGTCTGGCGCAACGGAAGAGGGCCTCACCTCGAGGGGAGGCCGGAACCTCAGGCTTCCTCTCCGTTTCGGACTGCGACCGCAGGGTCCCTGCAGAGTTGGGACAGGAGAGTCAGGCCTCGTCTTGTCTGAGGAAGGGAACCCCGCTGGCCTCTCGAGTTGCTCAGGGGGTCTCAGGCCCCCCGTCGAGCTGTGTGTGGAACCCGCGGGTCTTTGCGACGATGCACGGGGGTGGCAGTGCCCCTTCGTGTTGTGCCTTCACCCACAGGGTTGCCTTCGAAGAGGGGTCCGGGCCTCGGGTCCTTCTCAAGAGTGGACCGGGGATTCGGGGGCGTTCGGCATGTGGCCCCACCCACGTGGCTCCTCTCGAATTTCCTCGTGAGACCGGCCTCATCCTGAGGGGCGCCGGGAAGGCCGGGAACCCCTTCCAGACCACGCAGGGGAATCACCTCTCCTGTCGCGATCAGGAGGGGAGAAGGGGCTCAGAGGAAGCGGTGCCGGGACCCTCGGTGTTCCCCTCGGGGGGCCCTGGCGTGTCGGGGGACTTTTGGGGGTCGCAGGAAGGCTGTCAGGGACCGTTTCGCCCTTCAGGGCGGAACAGGGGACTTCCCTTGAGACGCCGTCGCGGGCAAGGGCCTCATCTTGCCAAGAGGTAGGAACCACGTGGTTTTTCTCGACTTGCGGCGGCATTCTCGAGTTAAGACGGGGATCTCAGCCTTCCCCTGGGGTTGGCCCTGGGAAGCCCTATCTTCCCCTCGGGTTGCGAGGGAAAGCTGGGGGTTGCGCTCGAGTCACTGCAGGGCCGAAGAGACCTCACCTAGGCGTGTGTCCGGGACCTAATATTCCTCTCCAGGGAAGGCAGGGATCTCGGGGTTGCATTCCTGACTCCCCCGGGGAGTCAGGCCTCGTCTCGAGGGGAAGCCAAGGACTCCGCTCTCCTCTCGAGTCGCGACGCGGGTCTCTTGGAGCCCCCTGAGCGGCCTCAAGGGAGTCCAGCCTCCTCTTCCGTTTGGAGAGAGGACCCGGGATTGCTCTCCAGGCCATGCAGGAAAAGAAGGCCCTCAGCTGGCGAGGACGGGGGCGTCTCAGGGGTTTCCTCGAGCTGCGGCGCCCGTGGGGGTTTTCTCCCGAGGCACGACGAGGATCTCAGGGAGCCTCTCGTGCGGCGCCAGGGAAGTCAGGTCTCCATGCGCGTGGCGAGGGGGTGCGCGTCCTGGCTCTCGAGTCACGGGAGGGGACTAGGGCCTCGAGACGCGTTGAAGAAGGACTCTCGAGGTCTTTCTCGGGGGCGGCGGGAAACCCTCGTGTCCCTCGCCTTCTGCCGGGGACCTTAGGGAACTTCCCAGGGTGCCTCTGAGAGGCGAGGGATCCTGTGGAGGTGGCGGGGCCCCTCGGGACTCCGCTGGGTCTGGCGCAACGGAAGAGGGCCTCACCTCGAGGGGAGGCAGGAACCTCAGGCTTCCTCTACGTTTCGGACTGCGACCGCAGGGTCCCTGCAGAGTTGGACAGGAGAGTCAGGCCTCATCTTGTCTGAGGAAGGGAACCCCGCTGGCCTCTCGAGTTGCTCAGGGGGTCTCAGGCCCCCCGTCGAGCTGTGTGTGGAACCCGCGGGTCTTTGCGGACGATGCACGAGGGTGGCAGTGCCCCTTCGTGTTGTGCCTTCACCCACAGGGTTGCCTTCGAAGAGGGGTCCGGGCCTCGGGTCCTTCTCAAGAGCGGACCGGGGAATCGGATGCGTTCGGCATGTAGACCCACCCACGTGGCTCGTCTCGAATTTCCTCGTGAGACCTGCCTCACCCTGAGGTGCGCCAGGAAGGCCGGGAAACCCTTCCAGACAAAGCAGGGGAATCGACTCTCCTGTCGCGATCAGGAGGGGAGAAGGGGCTCAGAGGAAGTGGTGCCGGGACCCTCGGTGTTCCCCTCGGGGGACCCCGGCGTGTCGGGGGACTTTTGGGTTTCGCAGGAAGGCTGTCAGGGACCGTTTCGCCCTTCAGGGCGGAACAGGGGACTTCCCTTGAGACGCCGTCGCGGGCAAGGGCCTCATTTTGCCAAGAGGTGGGAACCACGTGGTTTTTCTCGAGTTGCGTCGGCATTCTCGAGTTACGACGGGGATCTCAGCCTTCCCCTGGGGTTGGCCCTGGGAAGCCCAATCTTCCCCTCGAGTTGCGAGGGAAAGCTGGGGGTTGCGCTCTGGTCACTGCAGGGCCGAAGAGACCTCACCTAAGCGTGTGTCCGGGACCTAATATTCCTCTCAAGGGAAGGCAGGGATCTCGGGGTTGCATTCCAGCCTCCCCTGGGGAGTCAGGCCTCATCTCGAGGGGAAGCCAAGGACTCCGCTCTCCTCTTGAGTCGCGACACGGGTCTCTTGGAGCCCCCTGAGCGGCCTCAAGGGAGTCCAGCCTCCTCTTCCGTTTGGAGACAGTACCCGGGATTGCTCTCCAGGCCATGCAGGAAAAGAAGGCCCTCAGCTCGCGAGGTTGGGGGCGTCTCAGGGGTTTCCTCGAGCTGCAGCGCCCGTGGGGGTTTTCTCCCGAGGCACGACGAGGATCTCAGGGAGCCTCTCGTGCGGCGCCAGGGAAGTCAGGTCTCCATGCGCGTTGCGAGGGGGAGCGTGTCATTGCTCTCGAGTCATGGTAGGGGAATCGCGACTCAAGACATTTTGAAGCACTCTCGCGGTCTTTCTCGAGTCGCGGCAGAAAACCCAGGGTTCCCTCAACTTGTGCCTGTGACCTCAGGGAGCTTCTCATTGTGCCTGTGAGGACTCAGGGATACTGTGGAGTTGGTAGTGGCCTCTCGGGACTCCACTGGGTGTGGTTCAATGGAAGAGGGCCTCATCTCGAGTGGACGCAGGAACCTCAGGCTTCCTCTCCGTTTCTGACTCGGATCCCATGGTCCCTGCAGAGTAGGCACAAGAGAGTCACACCTAGTCTTCTGTTGAGGAAGTGGACCTTCGTTTGCCTTTCGAGTTGTTTACAGGGTGACAGTCCACTTGTCGAATTTTCTTTGGGACCTGCGGGTTTTTCTGGACGATGCACGCGGGTGTCAGTGCCCCTTCGTCTTGTGCCTTCATCCACAGGTTTTCCTTCAAAGAGGTGTGCTGGCATCGGGTTCTTTTCAAGAGTGGACCGTGAAATTGGGGTCTTTTGGCATGTTGCACCACACACGAGGCTACGTCTCGAACTTCCTCATGAGACCGGCCTCATCCTGAGGTGCGCCCAGAAGGTCGGGAACCCCTTGCAGACAGAGAAGGGGAGTCGACCCTCCTGTCGCAATCAGGAGAGGAGAAGGGGCTCAGATGAAGTGGTGCCGGGAACCTCGGTGTTCCCCTTGAGTGAGTCTGGTATGTCGCGGAACTTTTGGGGTCACATCAAGGGTGCCAAGTACCGTTTCGCACTTCAGGATGGAACGTGGGACTTCTTTTGAGATGCTGTAGCGGACAAAGGGCCTCATCTTGTGATGACGAGGGAAGCACGTGGTTTTTCTCGAGTTGCGGTGGGATTCTCGAGTTACGACGGGGAATTCAGGCTTCCTCTTGTGTTGGCCCAGGAAGTCTAATCTTCCATTCGAGTTGCCAGGGAGAGCTGGGGATTGGGCTCCATTCACTGAAGGGCAAACTAGACCTCATCTAGGCTTGTATCCAGGACTTAATGTTCCTCTCCATAGGCGACAGGGATTTGGGGTTGCATTCCATACTCACCCGGGGAGTCAGGCCTCATCTCGAGGGGAAGCAAAGGACTCCACTCTCTTCTCGAGTCGCGACAGGTATCTCTTGGAGCCCACTGAGTGGTCTTTGCTCTGTAGGAGAGCTCTAGTGTTCATAAGCCTGTACATAAGTGAACACAGACATTCTGTGTGCATGTTGCTGCATACCCAAAATAGGGCCACAAGGAGCCTCATGCTCTCCATGCGGCGCGGAAGCTGTGCAGCCACGCAGCAGCTGAAGAATCCAACCAATTGCTCTTTTCTTACCTCTGACAGAGCTCGCATTGCCGTAGCCCTTGGCAGTTTGGAAACACTGGACCCTAACCCCTCTCAAAGTAGGCCTGGGTTCTAGTTCGAATAGAAAGTCAATAGCAGAGCTGAGGACAGGAACGCGGCAGTCATTTATCACACGCTCCTGCAGCCTGCTACTACAGGGACACTAACGCTAGAAGCTAGGAATGTCTTTGCAAGGTGCGCAAAGGACAAGGGAGAACCTCGACCCTGACTCTAGTATTTCAGTCCCCTGAGCAGATCTGAGGTTCTCCCGCTGTAGAAGCTAACCCATTCCTTTCAAATACAGGCTTCCTAACACAGGGCCAGTTGGCTGCTTGCTCTTCCACGAAGCAGGCTTCCTTAACTTGCAAACTGCGAATTCCGCTTAACAGCCTGGAGGAAAATCGCTTCTTGGAAGATTTTTTTCAGAGGCTGTATCCCCGGAGCTGGGGCCAAGCTAGGGGACCCATACTGACAAGGGAAGGCAAAACCACATCCAATGTCTTTGCTCTGGAGGACAGCTTTGGTGAGCCTAAGTCTTTCAGGAATATTTCTGGCTCCAACAGAGTCAAATTCTGTGTGTGAAGCTGCACAGCCAAAATAGGGGAACAGAGAGCCTGATTCTCTCTGTGTAGCTTTGAAGCTGTCATTCAAACAACAGCTTGAGAATCCATACAATGCTCTCCCTTACTGCTAAGAGAATTCTCATTGCTGTCGTCCTTGACAGTTTGTAGAAATCCGCACCCTAACCCTTCTCCAAGTAGGCCTGGGTCCTAGCTTGGAATAACAGGCAACGGCGGAGCTGAGGCCAGTAAGGCACAAGTGAGGTCTCACACACTCTTGCAGCCTGATCGTCCAGGAGCAGTAAGGCCTCTTTTTCCCTGTAGGAGGCTCGCTTGCCTTGCCTCCTGTGAACTGCATTTCCCAGCCTGGGCGCAAAGCTGTTCCTGGAGATTTTTTCTCAGTGGCTGTTTCCCTGGAGCTGGGTCGGACCTCGGGGGCCCAACTCACAGGGGAAGACAAAACCACATGGACAGGTCTATGCTCTGTAGGAGAGCTCTAGTGAACCTCATCTCTCAGGAACATTCTTGGCTTCTACAGAGACACCTCTGTGCATGAAGCTACACACCCAACATAGTGGCAAAGGGAGTCTGATTCTCTCCGTGGGTGCTGATGCTTTGTGGCAAAGCACCTGCTAAGAATCCATCCGCATAGGCTTCCCTCACCTTGACAGAGGTCTCATTGCTGTAGTCCTTGGCAGTTTGGAAAGAAGCAGACCCTTACCCTTCACCAAGTAGGCCCTTGTCCTTGTTTGAATGGAAAGGCAGTAGCTGAGCTGAGGCCAGTAAGGCGCCAGTCAAGTCTGACATATTCCCGATGCCTGCTCCTTCATGGAAAATAACGTTAGAATCTGGGAATGTCTTTGCAAGGCTGGCAAAGGGCAGTCAGGAACCTCGACCCTGCCTCTGGAATTTCTATCTTCTCAGCACATCTGGCGGTCTCGGTCAGGAGAAACTAACCCATTCCTTGCAAATATAGGCTTCCAGACACAGGCTGGTTGGCTGTCTCTTCTTGCCGAAGGAAGCTTGCTTATCCCACCTCCTGTGAACTCCACTTCCCAGCCTGGGTGATAAGAGGTTCTTGGAGATCTTTTCTCAGAGGCTGTTTCCAAGGAGCAGGGGCTGATCCCAGAGACCCACACTCACAGGGGAAGGGAAAACCGCATGGATAAGTCTTTGCTCTCTAGGAGTGCTCTAGTGAACCTCAGTCTATGGGGAATGTTCTTGGCTCCAACGGGGACATATCTGTGTGGGAAGCTGCATTGCCAACATAGAGACACAGAGACCTAATTCTCTCTGTGCAGCTTTGACGCTGTCGTTCAAACAACAAATTGAGAATCCACACAATGCTCTCCCTTACCACTGAGAGAGTTATCATTGCTGTAGCCCTTCGCAGTTTCTGGAAATCGGCACACAAACACTTCTCCAAGTAGGCCTGGGTTCAAGTTCAGATGAACATGCAATAGCGGAGCTGAGGCCAGTAATGCACCAGTCAGGTGTCACACACTCTGGCAGCCTGCTCCTCCAGGGACAGTAAGGCCTCTATTTCCCTTCAGGAGGCTCGCTTGCCTTACTTCCTGTGAACAACGTTTCCCAGCCTGGGCGGAAAGCAGTTCCTGGAGATCTTTTCTCAGGGGCTGTTTCCCCGGAGTTGGGGCGGACCTCGGGGACCCAACTCACAGGGGAAGGCAAAACCAAATGGACAGGTCTATGCTCTGTAGGAGATCTCTAGTGAACTGCCGGGGTCCAGCCCCAGCTGATCCAGGGTATTCGAAGCAGAGACGGCGTAGGCGAGGGTCAGGGAACAACTGCTTAATTAAACGTTAATTAAGGATATAAAGAGTAATAAAATGAGGATAGCTCAGTAGGAAAATTCAGTGGAGAAAAGAGGCTGAGTAGCTTAGTTTACGCGGGGGACCAATAAAACTTCAAGACAAGAAGCTTGCACCACTTACGTAGGCCGCAGACGTCCTTCCGTTCTCCCGAAGGAGAGGAGACACTGAGGCCTCCCCGGTCGGATCTTAGAAGCCCAGGCAAAATTAGTAAGCTTGGTGGGTTCCGCGCTCCAGATGGAGACTCAACCAGAGTGAGAGAGAGAGAGAGACATGGGGAGACCAGTATTTCGAGAAACTGATCCCAATTCTTTATTTTCCATGGTCTACTTTTATACACTGAGATGTTATGCAAAAGTCACGTGGGGTCAGCAGTCCTGACTTTTATCAAAGTCAGGTGCTTCATACAAAAGTATACAGAGGTCTTAGGGGTGTTACATCATCTTCTGGCCGGGGGGCCTGCTGACAATTTACGACCCTCTCCTTGTGACAGCGGTCAGTCAACCAGGACACTTATTTCTCCAGGGGTGATTATTCTTAAAACAGACGCCAACCCAAATAAAGTTACATTCCTATAGGGTGAGGGTGTAGTGGGTTTTAGTTAAGGAAAGAATTTACTTAGCCTAAGGTCTAACGTGATTTATATCAAAGGTTAATACTTATTTCTTCTATATATTCATTAATGTGTATAAGGGCAGGGGATGTGGAGACTTAGCAGTAAACATCAGCTCAACAAATGAAAAACCCTTCACCAATATGATTTCTAATCAGCCCATTATACTTATACTAATAATTTTCTAACTTTCCTAAGGAACCTGTTTTTAGAAGGTTTAAAGCATCTCGTGCCTCTCATGGTTGAGAGGCTGTGAGCAATCACATGTGGCCGGACAAGCCTGTCAGGCAGGCTAGAGAACCTTCAGAGGAGTTTGTAAGTTAAAACACTCTTGTCACACCCAGGGGTTTTTATCAACTGGAGCTCTAGGTTAACTCCTTCTCCGAAAGAGGTGGTGGGGGACAGCCCCCCGTAAAGTCAGAGGTGTAGGTGAGAGCACAAAGTAGTAAGGTAGGCAGGCTCTGGTTATGGGGGTAGATGCTCGAGGATTTCCAGGGGGACTCCTGAGGCTCGATCCCACCTTTGCGTATGTCGAGCCTCCTTCCTCATGACCTTTGCCATGGGCGGAGTGCCTCACTCTGACCCCCAACAGTGAACCTCCTCTCTCAGGAACATTCTTGGCTCCTATCGAGACACCTCTGTGCGTGTAGCTACACACGCAACGTAGGGGCAAAGGGAGCCAGATTCTTTCCGTGGGGTGCTGATGCTTTGTGGCAAAGCACCTGCTTGAGAATCCATCAGCTTACGCTTCCCTCGCCTTGACAGAGGTCTCATTGCTGTAGCCCTTGGCAGTTTGGAAAGAAGAGGACCCTTACCTTTCATAAAGTGGGCCCTTGTCCTAGTTTGAAAGGAAAGGCAAGAGCTGAGCTGAGGCCAATAAGGCGCCAGTCAAGTCTGACATATTCCCGAAGCCTGCTCCTTCATGGAAAATAACGCTGTAATCTAGGAATGTCTCTGCAAGGCTGGCAAAGGGCAGTCAGGACCCTGCACACTGCCTCTGGAATTACCGACTTCTGAACAGATCTGGAGGTCTCCCTTAGGGGAAGCTAACCCATTCTTCCAAATAGAGGCTTCCAAACGCAGGCCGCTTGGCTGCCTCTTGCTCTCTTAAGGAGGCCTGCTTTTCCCACCTCCTATGAACCCCACATCCCAGCCTCTGGGAAAAGCGGATCTTGAAGATCTTTTCTCAGGGGTTGTTTCCACGGAGCTGGGGCCGAGCCTGGAGCCCCAAACGCACAGGGGAAGAAAAACCACATGGACAAGTCTTTGCTCTCTAGGAGAGCTCTAGTGAACCTCACTCTGTCAGGAACGTTCTTGTTTCCTATGGAGACACCCCTGTCTGTGAAGCTGTGTACCGAACATGGAGACACAGAGTCTGATTCTCTCTGTGCAGCTTTGAAGCTGTCGTTCAAACAACAGCTTGAAAATCCATACAATGCTCTTCCTTACCCGTGACACAGTTCTCATTGCTATACCCCTTGGCAGTATTTAGAAATCCATACCCAAACCCTTCTCCTAGTAGGCCTGGGTCCTAGTTCGGAGGAACACGCAATGGCGGAGCTGAGGCCAGTAAGGCACCAGTCAGGTCTCACACACTCTGGCAGCCTGATCGTCCAGGGAGACTAAGACCTGTTGTGCCTTGCAGGAGGCTCGCTTGCGTTATCTCCTGTGAACTGCGTTTGCCAGCCTGCGGGAATAGCGGTCCCTGGAGATCTTTTCTCAGGGGCTCCTTCCCCTGAGCTGGGGCGGACCTCAGGGACCCAACTCACAGGGCAAGGCAAAACCATATGGACAGGTCTATGCTCTGTAGCAGACTTCTAGTGAACCTCATCTCTCAGGAACATTCTTGGCTCCTATAGAGACACTTCTGTGTGTGAAGCTGCGTACCTAACATAGGGGCACAGAGAGCCTGATTCTCTCAGTTCATTTTGACCCTGTCGTTCAGAAAACAGCTTGAGAATCCATAAAATGCTCTCCCTTACCGCTGAGAGAATTCTCACTGCTGTAGCCCTTGGCACTTTGTAGAAATCCGCACCCAAACGCTTCTCCAAATAGGCCTGGGTCCTAGTTCGGAGGAACAGGCAATGGTGGAACTGAGGCCAGTAAGGCAACAGTCAGGTTTCACACACTCTGGCAGCCTGCTCCTCCAGGGACAGTAAGGCCTCTTTTTCTCTGCAGGAGATTCGCTTGCCTTACTTCCTGTGAACAGCGTTTCCCAGCCTCAGCGAAGTGGTTCCTGGAGATCTTTTCTCAGGGACAGTTTCCCCGGAGGTGTGGCGGACCTCGGGGACCCAACTCACAGGGGAAGGAAAAACCACATGGACAGGTCTATGCTCTGTAGGAGAGGTTTAGTGAACCTAATCTCTCAGGAACATTCTTGGCTCCTATAGAGACAACTCTGTGTGTGAAGCTACATTCCCAACATTGGGGAACAGGGATCTTGGTTCTCTCCGTGGGGTGCTGATGCTTTGTAGTAAAGCACCTGCTTGAGAATCCATCCTCTTAGGCTTCCCTCGCCTTGACAGAGGTCTCATTGCTGTAGCCCTTGGCAGTTTCAAAGAAGAAGACCCTTACCCTTCATAAAGTAGGCCCTTGTCCTAGTTTGAATGGAAAGGCAATAGCTGAGCTGAGGCCAATAAGGAGCCAGTCCCCTCTGACACATTCCCGAAGCCTGCTCCTTCATGGAATATAACTCTAGAATCTTGGAATGTCTTTGCAAGGCTGGCAAAGGGTAGTCAGGAACCAGCACCCTGCCTCTGGAATTACCGACTTCTGAGCAGATCTGGAGGTCTCCTTTAGGAGAAGCTAACCCATTCCTTCCAAATAGAGGCTTCAAAACACAGGCAGGTTGGCTGCCTTTCGTGCCCGAAGGAGGCTTGCTTTTCTCTCCTCCTATGAACCCCAGTTCCCAGCCTCTGGGAAAAGCGTATCTTGAAGATATTTTCTCAGGGGTTGTTTCCACGGAGCTGGGGCCGAGCCCGGGGCCCAAAGGCACAGGGGAAGGCAAGACCACATGGACAGGTCTATGCTCTGTAGCAGACCTCTAGTGAACCTCATCTCTCAGGAACATTCTTGGCTCCTACAGAGACACCTCTGTGTGTGAAGCTGCGTACCTAACATAGGGGCAGAGAGAGCCTGATTCTCTCTGTTCATTTTGATGCTGTCATTCAGAAAACAGCTTGAGAATCCATAAAATGTTCTCCCTTACCACCGAGAGAATTCTCACTGCTGTAGCCCTTGGCACTTTGTAGAAATCTGCACCCAAACGCTTTTCCAAGTAGGCCTGGGTGCTAGCTCGGATGAACAGGCAATGGTGGAGCTGAGGCCAGTAAGGCAACAGTCAGGTTTCACACATTCTGGCAGCCTGCTCCTCCAGGGACTGTAAGGCCTCTTTTACTCTGCAGGAGATTCGCTTGCCTTACTTCATGTGAACAGCATTTCCCAGCCTCGGCGAAGCGGTTCCTGGAGATCTTTTCCCAGGGACAGTTTCCCCGGAGGTGTGGCGGACCTCGAGGACCCAACTCTCAGGGGAAGGCAAAACCACATGGGCAGGTCTATGCTCTGTAGGAGAGGTTTAGTGAACCTAATCTCTCAGGAACATTCTTGGCTCCTATAGAGACAACTCTGTGTGTGAAGCTACACTCCCAACATTGGTGCTCAGGGAGCTTGATTCTCTCCGTGGGGTGCTGATGCTTTGTGGCAAAGCACCTGCTTGAGAATCCATCCTCTTAGGCTTCCCTCACCTTGACAGAGGTCTCATTGCTGTAGCCCTTGGCAGTTTGCAAAGAAGAAGACCCTTACCCTTCATAAAGTAGGGCCTTGTCCTAGTTTGAATGGAAAGGCAATAGCTGAGCTGAGGTCAATAAGGAGCCAGTCCCATCTGACACATTCCCGAAGCCTGCTCCTTCATGGAAAATAACTCTAGAATCTAGGAATATCTTTGCAAGGCTAGCAAAGGGCAGTCAGGAACCAGTACCCTGCCTCTGGAATTACCGACTTCTGAGCAGATCTGGAGGTCTCCTTTAGGAGAAGGTAACCCATTCCTTCCAAATAGAGGCTTCAAAACACAGGCAGGTGGGCTGCCTTTTCGTTCCCTATGGAGGCGTGCTTTTCTCTCCTCCTACGAACCCCGGTTCCCAGACACTGGGAAAAGTGGATCTTGAAGATATTTTCTCAGGGGTTGTTTCCACGGAGCTGGGGCCGAGCCTGGAGACCCAAAGGCACAGGGGAAGGCAAGACCACATGGACAAGCCTTTGCTCTTTAGTATAGCTCTAATGAACCTCACTCTGTCAGGATCTTTCTTGATTCCTACGGAGACACACCTGTGTGTGAAGCTGCGGGCACAGAGAGCCTGATTACCCCTGTGCAGCGCTGAGTCTGGGCGGCTAAACAACAGCTTGGGAATGCAGCCTGGGGCGCTTCCCTTCCCTCAGACAGAGCTCTCCTTGCGGTAGGCCTTGGTAGTTTGCATACAATGGGGCCCTAAGCCCTCTGCAAGTTGGCCTGGCTCCTAGGTTCAAAGGGCAGGCCAGAGCGGAGCTGAGGCTGTCAGGCTCCAGACACATCTCCCATACTCCTACATCCTGCTCCTACCCGGGCGTGAACGCTAGAAGCTGGGAAGGTACCTGGACCGTGCAGGGGCGGGGCGAACGCGGGCGGCGTGGGGCGGGGGTCGGCTTCTGGCGGGGGTGGGGGCGGGCTTCCCAGTTGTGCTCTCGGGGGTTGCAACTGCGGCTGGGAATGCCCATTTCGTCCGCTCCTGGGTCCCCAAGGATCGCCATCCCGTGGGCGCAGTGGAGGGCTGCGGACTACAGGTAAGGGAACTGGGACTGCGTGGAGCAGGGAACCAAGTATTCCGCCGTCTGTTGGCACATTCTCGGAGCTCCCCAACCTGGCGGTCGCAGAAAGGCCTTGCCTTTGGGGTCAAGGCCTTTACCGCTCCACCCCTCTGCTGAAAAATCTCAGAGTCTGCGCGGTTCTTCCAAGCAGCCTAGTGTCCGCTGGAAGTCCAAGGGACAGAACACTGAACTCTGGCCGGCTGGCCCAGCCCTGCTTCTGGCACTTTGTAAGCCAGCGGGCCCTTGAGCACCTGCTGGGATGGGAAAGGGAAGGGTCCATGGATTGCACCCTAGAAACTTAGTAGGGTGCATGGATTTCAAACCCTGGTGGCCGCCCAGGCAGCAAAGAAGGGGGGAGGGAACCTTGCTGCCCTTTCATGGCAGAATCTGTGGTTGTCCAGCTGCGTGGGCCTTTTCATGAGGACCCTGTGCAATAAAAGTTTGGTGTTTTGGAACTGAATAATTAGAACGTGTAAAAGCTTTAAATTATGTGGTGGTGTAACTAAAAAACAAAACAAAACAAAACCAAGCTCCAAGTGTTTTGCAAATGGGGGTTTAAATATTGAAGGACTGTATTCCTTCCACTGTGGCATTCTATCAAGAAGTGTGCAGGATTTTTTTTTTTTTTTAAGAAAAGTGTTCGAAGTGAGGGAAACAGGAAACCCAGAGGTGCCCCTGTATTTTGGGGAAGGCCTTAGGAGGTCACTTGGAAATGCTGCTGGCTGTGCGGGAGGGCGGCAGATGGGCTGTGCAGGCTTGTCCTTTGCATGGATGTTCTTGTGTGTGGAAACCCAGCTCGGAGCCATCTCCTGATGTGTAAGAATTTCGCAGACAAACCTTGAGCTAAGCAATGCATTTTTTCCTAAAAAAATGTTTGTCTTAAGCGATGTAAATATCCTATGTATTTCCGCTAGACTCTGGCTTCAGGTCGGTTCCCCCAAAAGGCTCAGAAGCGATTTGAACAAAACAGCATATTTTCCTCCTAGCTTGTTCTCCTTATCTATGTTAAGGAAATGATATATTTGCCTGCAATACTGCCTTTCTTCAAGATTCATGTCAATCAAGTTTTGGCCCGGGATGACTCACTTGCTGCCAATATTATCTCAATGCATGTCGTGGGGGAAGGACCTGGTGCCATTCCCTGAAACAGTTCCTTTCTTTCCTTAGCTGACTGATAGTGCCTGTAGAATATCTGGCTAAAGACCAGCAGGGGGTACTCTTACTACCCCCCCACCCCGCCTCAAGTCTAAGTCAGCAGCTTTCTCTATCTCTTTAATACTTTAATAACACTTGATGACACAAAAGCTCTGAGCGATCAAATCATATCAAATCTTCATTTCAGATTGAAGATGCATTCCATGGTATTGCCATCTTAAGTCTTTCCATCATTATGGAATATCTGTCCATGTATTCAGGATAGTTTTCAGCCAGGGTGTATAATTTCCAGTGTGCCAGTCTTGTCATCCTCGTTACATCCATGGCAAAGTGTTTTATTCATGTTGATATTATTGAAAGGGAATTTTTAAAAATTCCTTTTCAGATTATTATCTGCTAATGTATACAGATAAAACTGTGTAATCATTCATTTGTATCAGTTTGGACAGCTTGATAGTTGTCTTTAATTTCTTTACTTTCTGACACTTTAAGATTATCCTGGGACACATATGTAATGCCTCACCCCTAAATTCAGACATGTGTTCAAAGAACTTCTGTCCTTTTATTTATTTATTTATTTATTCTTTAACATTGAAATCGTTTTGACTATGCTGGGTGTTTGTTGCTAGATGGAAGTAGCTAGGACCTCTGGACTGCAGTCTCTCATCTCTTGCTGACCTCTTGTTGACCTCTGCAGATTCCTGGTAGGTGGGAGCTTGTTAGTTCCTTGTTCCTTATCAGAACCTCCTGTGGTAAGTGTTTTTCTCTTCTCTGTTGCCTGGTAAGGGTGGGTGGTCATGGGCATCCCAAAGTTGGCTAGAAGTCAATTATTTAGGCAGGCTTGTGCATAGATATGGGAGAAGGCAATGGCACCCCACTCCTGGAAAATCCCAAGGACGGAGGAGCCTGGTAGGCTGCAGTCCATGGGGTGGCTAAGAGTCGGACACCACTGAGCGACTTCATTTTCACTTTTCACTTTCATGCATAGGAGGAGGAAATGGCAACCCACTCCAGTGTTCTTGCCTAGAGAACCCCAGGGACTGCGGGGCCTGGTGGGCTGCCATCTATGGCGTGGCACAGGGTCGGCCTCAACTGAACCACTTAGCAGCTGCAGCAGCAGCAGCAGCAGTGCATAGATATCAAAGGGGATGAGAACAGTCAGGTAGGATCACATATGTCACCGTGAAACAATACTTCTCCTCTTAGCCAAAGCTAACAAAAGATTTCTGTTCTAGGTCAACCTAGAAGAGATCACTTAAGAGGTAAAGAAACTTAAACTCCATTAGCAAAGGCAGTTCAACATCTCAAGAAAACTTGTGCTAGGCACAAAACTCTTTTCTGGGGGCCTACTTTCCCTACAACCTCCTTATCCCATTCTGTACCCATTCCTTTGCTTCTCCCGTCCTGAAAATGCCACCTGTAAGACAGAACTACTTCGTTTTCCTTCTTAAAGTGTGATTGCATTCCATACATTCTTGTAATAACAAGTCATACATTTCCCTTCAGCAACCAAGAACTGACTCTTATATTGGCATTTGATAGATTGGTGAGCATACCTATCAGTGATAATAGCGCCCACCCCGCTTCCTGCAAGAACAGAACAAAACAAAACAAAACAAAAAAATTGCTTTCTTACATTTAATATGTTCGGATGGTGCCAGTCACTATTCATGCAGAGTCAAAAATCTCTTTTGTTTCTGTGTAAAAGGGAGGTCCTTTCAAGTCGTGAATGTTTAAGAAGTTTCATTTATTTGGAAGTGACCTAGCTATTCAATACACTGTCGTCACTTAGTTTAGCACCAGGATAGAAACTCAGGTAACCAAAACACCTGGAGGAACGATTGTAAGTTCAGTTCAGTTCAGTTGCTCAGTCGAGTCTGACTCTTTGTGACCCCGTGGCCTGCAGGACGCCAGGCTTCCGTGTCCATCACCAACTCCAGGGGCTTGCTCAAACTCATGTCCATCGAGTCAGTGATGCCATCCAACCATCTTATCCTCTGTCATCCCCTTCTCCTCTGCCTTCCATCAAGACTATGAGAGGCAGATATTTTAGAGTATAATTATTGTTAAGAGTTTATCTAAAAGCTCATATCACATTTACATTTTTTACATTGGTTGTTGCTGTTTCCAGGTACTTTCTTGCTGACAAGCTTGTGACACATATAACAATAGAGCAATTTTTACCTCAAAAGAAACCTAGGCACTATGAACATGTTGTGCTTAATGTTGTTGACTCTTAGACATGTCTATAGTGGAGGAGCAAAACCCAAAATACTAGATATTTAATATTGACTAGTTCCCAGTTCACGGGACTCTGACATTCATTTAGGTCAATGTTTTCTTGTATTTCCAGCAGTTTGATTTGGAAGGGCTGCCTTGTCTTGAGACCATTGAAATCAGAACTCAGAACTTGAGCAATATTATCAAAAAACACAAGGCTCACACTGACACATACCTTAATCCAGACAGCCAGACAGGACATCTTCCAGTTTTCCGCCTGAGATTTAAAATATTTCTTTGAGCCGTTTTCCTGGGGAGTGGGGGAGGGGAGTGGGGGTGGCAGCGAGGCAGGCTTGGGTAACAAGCTAATTGTTGGTCATTGCATATGCAAAGAACCAGCTTTCCGGGTTCCAAGGAAAAAAGTTTCCTTGGTACCCAATTTTGTTTGGATCTATAGACTCTCATGGCCCTCCTAGGTCAGGACATCTTTCCTTTCTGTAGTCCTCGTTTTATCCCTAAATCATAGACAGCTTGGATTGTCTCTGTGGGGTGGATGTATTGTCCTCGTGTTTGACCTGGAGGCAGTAGCGAGGTCCGAGAGCCTCTCCTGGAACCGGGCGTGGGGACGGGGCCCACCAGGAGCCCCTGGTGGAAGTGGGCAACGCGCCGGGAGCGCGCCAGGGGCGGGGCGATCCCGGGCGGCGCGGGTCGGGGTTCTGGTCGGGAGGGGGTGGGGGGCGGTAACAGTTGTGCTCTCGGGGGTCCCACTGCAGCTGGAAACGCGCTGGGAGTGCGGCAGGGTTGGGGTGAACCCGGGTGGCGCGGGGCGGGGTTCAGCTCCTGGCAGGGGTGGGGGAGGGCTTCCCAGTTGTGCTCTCGGTGGTGGCCACTGCGGCTGGAAACGCGCTGGGAGCGCACCCGGGGCGGGGTAAACCTGGGCTGCGCGGGTCGAGATTTAGATGGCTGTGGGTGGGGGTTCGGTCCCAGTTGTGCTCTCGGGGGTCGCCACTGCGGCTAGGAATGCCCATTTCCTACGCTCCTGTGTCCCCAAGGATCCACATCTAGTGGGTGCAGCGGAGGGCTGCGGGCCACAGGTCAGGGAACTGGGACTGCTTGGAGCAGGGAACCAAGTATTCCGCCCTCTGTTGGCACATTCTCGGAGCTCCCCAACCTGGCGGTTGCAGAAAGGCCTCGCCCTTGGTGTCAAGGCCTTTACCGCTCCACCCCTCTGCTGAAAAATCTCAGTCTGCACGGTTTTTCCAAGCAGCCTAGTGTCCGCTGGAAGTCCAAGGGACAGAACACTGAACTCTGGCCGGCTGGCCCAGCCCTGCTTCTGGCACTTTGTAAGCCAGCGGGCCCTTGAGCACCTGCTGGGATGGGAAAGGGAAGGGTCCACGGATTGCACCCTAGAAACTTAGTAGGGTACATGGATTTCAAACCCTGGTGGCCGCCCAGGCAGCAAAGAAGGGGGGAGGGCACCTTGCTGCCCTTTCATGGCAGAATCTGTGGCTGTCCTGATGCGTGGGCCTTTTCATGGGGACCTTGTGCAATAAAAGTTTGGTGTTTTGGTACTGAATAATTAGAAATTGTAAAAAGTTTAAATTATGTGGTGGTGTAATTAAAAAACAAAACAAAACAAAACCAAGCCCCAAGTGTTTGGCACAGGGAGGTTTAAGTATTGAAGGCCTGTTTTCCTTGCACTGTGGCATTCTATCAAGAAGTGTGCAGGATTTTTTTTTTTTTTTTAAGAAAAGTGTCCGAAGAGCTTGAAACAGGAAACCCAGAGGTGCCCCTGTATTTTGGGGAAGGCCTTAGGAGGTCACTTGGAAATGCTGCTGGCTGTGGGGGAGGGGGGCAGATGGGCTGTGCAGGCTTGTCCTTTGCATTCATGTTCTTGTGTGTAGAAACCCAGCTCGGAGCCATCTCCTGATGTGTAAGAATTTCGCAGACAAACCTTGAGCTAAGCAATGCATTTGTTCCTGAGGAAATGTTTGTCTTAAGCGATGTAAATATCCTATGTATATCTGCTGGACTCTGGCTTCAGGTCGGTTCCCCCAATAGGCTCAGAAGCGACTTGAACAAAACAGTATGTTTTCCTCGTACCTTGTTCTCCTAATCTATGTTAAGGAAATGATATATTTGCCTGGAATACTGCCTTTCTTCAAGATTCATGTCAATCAGTTTTTGGCCCAGGATGACTCACCTGCTGCCAATGTGACCTCAAGGCATGTCGTGGGGGAGGGGCCTGGTGCCATTCCCTGAGACAGTGCCTTTCTTTCCTTAGCTGACTGCTAGTGCCTGTAGAATATCTGGCTAGAGACCAGCAGGGCGTACACCCCGCCTCAAGTCTAAGTCAGGAGCTTTCTCTATCTCATTTATACTTTAATAACAATTGATGACACAAAAGCTCTGAGCGATCAAATCATATCAAATCTTCATTTCAGATTGAAGATGCATTCCATGGTATTGCCATCTTAAGTCTTTCCATTGTTATGGAATATCTGTCCATGTATTCAGGATAGTTTTCAGCCAGGGTGTATAAGTTCCAGTGTGCCAGTCTTGTCATCCTCGTTACATCCATGGCAAAGTGTTGTATTCATGTTGACATTATTGAAAGGGAATTTTTTTTAATTCCTTTCAGATTATTATCTGGTAATATATACAGAAAAAACTGTGTAATCTTTCGTTTTTATCAGTTTGGACAGCTTGATAGTTGTCTTTAATTTCTTTCCTTTCTCATACTTTAAGATTTTCCGGGCACCGTACATGTACTGCCTCACCCCTAATCTCAGTCATGTGTTCAAAGAACTTCTGTCCTTTATTTGTTTACTTATTTTTTGCAACATTGAATTCGTTTTGACTATGCTGGGTCTCTGCTGCAAGATGGAAGTTGCTAGGACCTCTGGACTGCAGTCTTCCATCTCTTACTGACCTCTTGTTGACCTCTGCAGAATCCTGGTTGGCGGGAGCTTGTTAGTTCCTCGTTCCTTACCAGGACCTCCTGTGGTAAGTGTTTTTCTCTTCTCTGTTGCCTTGTAAGGGTGGATGGTCATTGGCATCCCAAAGCTAGCTAGAAGTCAATTATTTAGGCAGGCTTGTGCATAGGTGTGGGAGAAGGCAATGGCACCCCACTCCAGTACTCTTGCGCGGAAAATCCCATGGATGGAGGAGCCTGGTAGGCTGCAGTCCATGGGGTCGCTAAGAGTCGGACACCACTGAGCGACTTCACGTTCACTTTTCACTTTCATGCATGGGAGGAGGAAATGGCAACCCACTCCAGTGTTCTTGCCTAGAGAACCCCAGGGACTGCGGGGCCTCGTGGGCTGCCGTCTATGGGGTCGCACAGAGTCGGACACGACTGAAACGACTTAGCAGCAGCAGCGGCGGCAGCAGCAGCAGAAGCAGTGCATCGATATCAAAAGGGCTGCAAACAGTCAGGAAGGATCACATATGTCACCGTGAAACACTACTTCTCCACTTAGCCAAAGCTAACAAAAGATTTCTGTTCTAGGTCAACCTAGAAGAGATCACTTAAGAGGTAAAGAAACTTAAACTCCATTAGCAAAGGCAGCTCGACATCTCAAGAAAACTTGTGCTAGGCACAGAACTCTTTTCTGGGGGTCCACTTTCCCTACAACCTCCTTATCCCATTCTGTACCCATTCCTTTGCTTCTCCCATCCTGAAACGGCCACCTGTAAGACAGAACTACTTTGTTTTCCTTCCTCCAGTGCCATTGCATTCCACATACTTTCTTGTAATAACAAGTCATACATTTCCCTTCAGCAACCAAGAACTGACTTTTATATTGGCATTCGCTATAGCCCGCCCCCCTCCCCCCACCCCCAAGAACAGAACAAAACAAAACAAAACAATTGCTTTCTTACATTTAACATGTCAGGATGGTGCCAGACACTATTCATGGAGAGTCAAAAATCTCTTTTGTTTCTGTGTAAAAGGGAGGTCCTTTCAAGTCGTGAATGTTTCAGAACTTTCATTTATTTGGAAATGACCTAGCTATTCAATACACTGTCGTCACAAGGATAGAAACTCGGGTAACCAAAACACCTGGAGAAACGTTTGTTAGTTCAGTTCAGTTCAGTTGCTCAGTCGTGTCTGACTCTTTGGGACCCCGTGGCCTGAAGGACGCCAGGCTTCCGTGTCCGTCACCAGCTCCAGGGGCTTGCTCAAACTCATGTCCATCGAGTCAGTGATGCCATCCAACCATCTTATCCTCTGTCATCCCCTTCTCTTCTGCCTTCAATCAAGACTATGAGAGGCAGATATTTTAGAGTATAATTATTGTAAAGAGTTTGTCTAAAAGCTCATATCACATTTACATTTTTTACATTGGTTGTTGCTGTTTCCAGGTAGTTTCTTGCTGACAAGCTTGTGACAGATATAACAATAGAGCAATTTTTACCTCAAAAGAAACCTAGGCACTATGAACATGTTGTGCTTAATGTTGTTGACTCTTAGACATGTCTATAATGGAGGAGCAAAACCAAAAATACTAGATATTTAATATTGACTAGTTCCCAGTTCACGGGACTCTGACATTCATTTAGGTCAATGTTTTCTTGTATTTCCAGCAGTTTGATTTGGAAGGGCTGCCTTGTCTTGAGACCATTGAAATCAGAACACAGAACTTGAGCAATATTATCAAAAAACACAGGGCTCACACTGACACATACCTTAATCCAAACAGACAGACAAGACATCTTCCAGGTTTCCGCCTGAGATTTAAAATATTTCTTTGAGCCAGTCTTCTGGGGAGTGGGGGGATGGGGGTGGCAGTAAGGCAGGCTTGGGTAACAAGCTAATTGTTGGTCATTGCATATGCAAAGAACCAGCTTTCCGGGTTCCAAGGAAAAAAGTTTCCTTGGTAACCAACTTTGTCTGGTTCTATAGAATATCATGGCCCTCCTAGGTCAGGTCATCTTGCCTTTCTGTAGTCCTCGTTTTATCCCTAAATCATAGACAGCTTGGATTGTCTCTGTGGGGTGTATGTATTGTCCTCATGTTTGACCTGGCGGCAGCAGCGAGGTCCGAGAGCCTCTCCTGGAACCGGGCGTGGGGACGGGGCTCACCGAGAGCCACTGGTGAAGGTGGGCAGCGCCCCTGGAGCGCGGCAGGGGCGGGGCGAAACCAGGCGGCGCAGGGCGGGTGTCGGCTCCTGGCGGGGGTAGGGGAGGGCTTCCCAGTTGTGCTCTCGGAGATGGCCACTGCAGCTGGAAACGCGCCGGGAGCACAGCCAGGGTGGGGTAAACCTGGGCGGCACAGGTCGAGATTCCGCTCGCTGTGGTGGGGGGTCGGTCCCTGTTGTGCTCCCGAGGGTCGCCAATATGGCTGGGAACCCGCCGGGAGCCCGGCAGGGCCGGGGCGAAACCTGGCGGCGCGGGGCGGGGTGGGGTTCCGTTCGCAGTGGGGGTCGGCTCCTGGCAGGGGTGGGGGAGGGCTTTCCAGATGTGCTGTTGGGGGTCGCCATTGCGACTGGGAATGCCCATTTCATGAACTCCTGGATCCCCAAGGATCGGCATTCATTGGCCACAGCGGAGGGGTGCGGAACACAGGTAAGGGAACGGGGACTGCCTGGAGCAGGGAACCATGTATTCCGCCCTGTGTTGGCACAGTCTCAGAGCTCCCCAACCTGGAGGTCGCAGAAAGGCCTCGTCTTTGGGGTCAAGGCCTTTACCGCTCCACCCCTCTGCTGAAAAACCTCAGAGTCTGCGCGGTTTTCCCAAGCAGCCTAGTGTCCGCTGGAAGTCCAAGGGACAGAACCCTGAATTCTGGCCGGCTGGCCCAGCCCTGCTTCTGGCACTTTGTAGGCCAGCGGGCCCTGGAGCACCTGCTAGGATGGGAAAGGGAAGGGTACGCGAATTGCACCCTGGTGGCCGCCGAGGCAACAAAGAAGGGGGGAGGGCACCTTACTGCCCTTTAATGGCAGACAGAATCTGTGGCTGTCCTGCTGCGTGGGCCTTTTCATGGGGACCTTGTGCAATAAAAGTTTACCGGTGACCTTAGGGAACTTCCCAGTGTGCTTCTGAGAGATGAGGGATGCTGTGGAGTTGGCGGGGCCTCTCAGGACTCCGCTGGGCTTGGCGCAATGGAAGAGGGCCTCATCTCCAGGGAAGGCAGGAACCTCAGGCTTCCTCTCCGTTTCGGACTCCGACCACAGGGTCCCTGCAGAGTTGGGACAGGAGAGTCAGGAATCGTCTTGTCTGAGGAAGGGAACTCCGCTTGCCTCTCGAGGTGCTCAGGGGTCTCAGGCCCCTTGTTGAGCTGTGTGTGGAACCTGCGGGTGTTTCCGGAAATGCACGACGGTGACAGTCCCCCTTCGTGTTGTGCCTTCACCCACTGGGTTGCCTTCGAAGAGGTGTCCGGGCCTCGGGTTCTTTTCAAGAGCGGGCAGGGAAATCGGGGTCTTTCGGCATGTGGGACCACCCACGGGGCTAGTCTCAAATTTCCTAGTGAGGCCGGCTTCATCCTGAGGTGTGCTGGGAAGGCCGGGGACCCTTCCAGACAACGCAGGGGGATCGACTCTCCTGTCGCCATCAGTAGGGGAGAAGGGGCTCAGATGAAGTGCGGACGGAACCCTCGGTGTTACCCTCGAGGGAAACCGGCGTGTGGGGGACTTTTGGGGGTTGCATGAAAGGAGTCAGGTACCGTTTCGCACTTCAGGACAGAACCTGGGACTTCCCTTGAGACGCCATAGCGGGCAAGGGCCTCATCTTGCGAAGACGTTGGGACCATGTGGATTTTCTCGAGTTGCGGTGGGATTCTAAAGTTACGACGGGGATTTCAGGCTTCCTCTTGTGTTGGCCCCGGGAAGCCTAATCTTCCATTTGAGTTGCGAGGGAAAGCTGAGGGTTGCACTCGAGTCACTGCAGGGCCAAAGAGACCTCATCTAGGCCTGTGTCCGGGACTTAACGTTCCTCTCAAGGGAAGACAGGGATCTCAGGGTGGCGTTCCAGACTCCCCCGGAGAGTCAGGCCTCGCCTCGAGGGCAAGCCAAGGATGCCGCTCTCCTCTCAAGTCGCGACGCAGATCTCTTGGAGCCCACTGAGTGGCCTCAAGGGAATCAGGCCTTCTCTTCAGTTTGGAGAGAGGACTCGGGATTGTGCTCTGGGTCAGGCAGGAAAAGAAGGCCCTCACCTCGCGAGGATGGGGGCTTCTCAGGGGTTTCCTCGAGCTGCGGCGCCCGTGGGGGTTTTCTCACGAGGCAAGACGAGGATCTCAGGGAGCCTCTCGTGCGGTGCCAGGGAAGTCAGGTCTCTGTGCGCGTGGCGAGGGGGAGCGCGTCATGGCTCTCCAGTCATGGGAGAGGACTAGGGCCTCCAGACGCGTTGAAGAAGGACACTCGAGGTCTTTCTGGGGTTGCGGCGGGAAAGCCTCGTTTCCCTCGACTTCTGCCGGGGACCTGAGGGAACTTCCCATGGTGCCTCTGATAGGTGAGGGATGCTGTGGAGTTGGCGGGGCCTCTCGGGACTCCGCTGGGCTTGGCGCAATGGAAGAGGGCCTCATCTCGAGGGGAGACAGGACCTCAGGCTTCCTCTCCGTTTCGTACTCCGACAGCAGTGTCCCTGCAGCGTTGGGGCAGGAGAGTCAGGCCTCGTCTTGTCTGAGGAAGGGAACCCCGCTTGCCTCTCGAGTTGTCAGGGGTTTTCACGCCCCTGGTCGAGCTGTGTGTGGAACCCGCGGGTCTTTCCGGATGATGCACGGGGGTGTCAGTGCCCCTTCGTGTTGTGCTTTAACCCACAGGGTTGCCTTCGAAGAGGGGTCCGGGCCTCGGGTCCTTCTCAAAAGCGGACCGGGGAATCGGGGGCATTTGGCATGTGGCACCACACACGTGGCTCGTCTCGAATTTCCCTGTAAGACCGGCCTCATCCTGAGGTGCACCGGGAAGGCTGGGAACCCCTTCTGAACCACGCAGGGGAATCGACTCTCCTGTCGTGATCAGGAGGGGAGAACGGGCTCAGATGAAGCTGTGCCGGGACTCTCGGTGTTCCCTCGAGGGAACCCGGCGTGTGGGGGAGCTTTTGGGGGTCGCACGAAGGGTGTCAGGTACTGTTTTGCACTTCAGGGCGGAACATGGGACTTCCCCTGAGACGCTGTAGTGGGCAAGGGCCTAATCTTGCGAAGACGTTGTAACCACGTGTTTTTTCTCGAGTTGCGGCGGGATTCTCGAGTGACGACGGGGATTACAGGCTTCCTCCTCTGTTGGCCCTGGGAAGCCCAGTCTTCCATTCGATTGGCGAGGGAAAGCTGGGGGTTGCGCTCGAGTCACTGCAGGGCCAAAGAGACCTCATCTAGGCTTGTGTCCAGGACCTAATGTTCCTCTCCAGGGAAGGCAGGGATCTCGGGGTTGCATTCCAGGATCCCCCTGGGTGTCAGGCCTCGTCTCGAGGGGAAGCAAAGGACTCCGCTGTCCTCCCGAGTCGCGACGCGGATCTCTTGGAGCCCCCTAGTGGCGTCAATGGAGTCAAGCCTCCTCTTCATTTTGGAGAGAGGGCTCGGGATTGCTCTCCAGGCCATGCAGGAAAAGAAGGCCCTCAGCTGGCGAGGACGGGGGCGTCTCAGGGGTTTCCTCGAGCTGCGGCGCCCGTGGGGGTTTTCTCGCGAGGCACGGCTAGGATCTCAGGGAGCCTCTCGTGCGGCGCCAGGGAAGTCAGGTCTCCCTGCGCGTAGCGAGGAGGAGCGTGTTGTGGCTCTCGAGTAATGGGAGGGGACTAGGGCCTCAAGACGCGTTGAAGAGGGACTCTCGAGGTCTTTCTCGGGTTGTGGCGGGAAAAAGTCGTTTCCCTTGACTTCTGCCGGGGACCTTAGGGAACTTCCCAGGGTGTCTCTGAGAGTTGAGGGATACTGTGGAGTTGGCGGTGCCTCTCGGGACTCCGCTGGGTTTGTCGCAATGGAAGAGGGGCTCATCTCGAGGGGAGGCAGGAACCTCAGACTTCCTCTCTGTTTCGGACTGCGACATCAGGGTCCCTGCAGAGTTGGGACAGGAGAGTCAGGCTACGTCTTTTCTGAGGAATGGAACTCCGCTTGCCTCTCGAGTTGTTCATGGGGTTTCAGGCCCCTTGTCAAACTGTGTGTGGAATCTGCAGGTTTTTCCAGACGATGCATGGGGGTGTCAGTGACCCTTCGTTTTTTGTCTTCATCCACAGGGTTGCCTTCAAAGAGGTGTCCGGGCATCGGGTTCTTATGAAGAGCAGACCGGGATATCGGGGTCGTTCATCATTTGGCACCACCCACGTGGGTTGTCTCGAATTTCCTCATGAAACCGGCCTCATCCTGAAATGTGCCGTGAAGGTCATGAAACTCTTCCAGACAAAGCAGAGGAATCGACCCTCCTGTGGCGATCAGGAGGGGAGAAGTGGCTCAGATGAAGTGCTGCTGGGAACCTCGGTGTTTCCCTCAAGTGAGACAGGTATGTCGGGTAACTTTTGGGGTCGCATAACGCGTTCCAAGTACCGTTTCGGTCTTCAAAATGGAACGTTGGACTTCTTTGGGGTGCTCCAGCGGGCATGGGCCTCATCTTGGAATGACTGCAGAACCACTTGGTTTTTCTCGAGTTGCGGTGGGATATTTGAGTTACCACAGGGAATTCATGCTTCCTCTTGTGTTGGCCCACAAAAGTCTTATCTTCCATTCGAGATTCGAGGAAGAGCTGGAGGTGCACTCTAGTCACTGAAGGCAAAAGAGACCCCACCAAGGCTTGTGTGCAGGACCTAATGTTCATGTCAAGGCTCGACAGAAATCTCGGGGTTGCATTCCAGACTTACCTTGGAGTCAGGCCTCGTCTTGAGGGGAAGCAAAGGACTCTGCTCTCCTCTCGAGTCGGACGGGTATATCTTGGAGCCCACTGAGTGGCTTAAAGGGAGTCAAACCTCCTCTGGTGTTTGGAGGGAGGACACGGGATTGCTCTCCAGGGAATGCAGGAAATGAAGGCCCTCATCTCCCAATGACTGGGGCGTCTCGTAGGTTTTCTCGAGCTGTGGCGCTAGTGTGGGGTTTCTCACGAAGTAAGACTGGGAGCTCAGTGAGCCTCTCACGTGGTGCCAGGGCAGTCAGGTGTCTATGCACGTGGTGAGAGGGAGCCCGTCATTGTTCTCGAGTCATGGTAGGGGAATTGGGCCTGAAGACGTGTTAAAGAAGGACTCTCTAGGTCTTTCCTGGGTTGCAGCAGGAAACCCTAGGTTCCATCGACTTGTGCCAGTGACCTCAGGAAGCTTCTCAGCGTGCCTCTGAGAAGTCAGGGTCACTGTGGAGTTGGGAGGGGCCTCTCGGAACTCCACTGGGTTTGGTGCAATGGAAGAGGGCCTCATGACAAGTTGAGGCAGGAACCTCAGGGTTCCTCTCCTGGCTTCGAATGTGCCGGATCTGACTCGGATCGCAGAGTCCCTGCAGAGTTGGGACAGGAGAGTCAGGCCTCGTCTTGTGTGGAGGAATGGAACTCCACTTGACTCTCGCGTTGTTCATGGGGTGACAGGCCACTTGTCGATTTGTATGTGGAACTTGCAGGTTTTTCTGGACGATGCACCGGGGTGTCACTGCCCCTTCGTGTTGTGCCTTGATCCACAGGATTGCCTTCGAGTTGGGTTCTGCCATCGGGTTCTTATCAAGAGCGGACCAGGGGATTGGGGTCTTTTGGCATGCCGCACCACCCACGAGGCTATGTCTCAAATTTCCTCGTGAGACTGGCCTCATCTTGATGTGCGCCAGGAAGGTCGGGAATGCCTTCCAGACAAAGCAGGGGAATCGAACCTCCTGTCGCGATCAAGAGGGGAGAAGAGTCTCAGATGAAGTGGTGCCGGGAACCTCGGTGTTCTCCTCAAGTGAGACTGGTATGTCGGGGAACTTTTGGGGTCGCAACAAGGGTTCCAAGTAACTTTTCGCTCTTCAATACGGAACGTGGGACTTCTCTTGAGACACTGTAGCGGGCAAGGGCCTCATCTTGCAATGACCGGGGAACCACGTGGTTTTTCTTGAGTTGCGGCGGGATTCTCGAGTTACGACGGGGAATTCAGGCTTCCTGTTCAACTGGCCCAGGGAAGTCCAGTTTTCATTCGAATTGCGAGTTAGAACTGGGGATTGCTCTCGAGACACTGCAGGGCCAAATAGACCTCATCTAGGCTTGTGTACAGGACCTAATGTTCCTCTGCTGGGGCGACAGCGATCTCGGCATTGCATTCTCGACTCACCCGGGGAATCAGGCCTCGTCTCGAGGGGAAGC
This sequence comes from Bubalus kerabau, assembly GCF_029407905.1. Taxonomy (NCBI): domain Eukaryota; kingdom Metazoa; phylum Chordata; class Mammalia; order Artiodactyla; family Bovidae; genus Bubalus; species Bubalus kerabau. Next base: position 530,651 of record NC_073635.1, on the reverse strand, counting down.
CAAGGACACCGCTCTCCTGTCAAGTCGCGACGGGTATATCTTGGAGCTCACTGTGTGGCCTAAAATGAGTCAAGCCTCCTGTGGAGTTTGGAGAGAGGACTCAGGATTGCTCTCCAGGCCATACAGCAAAAGAAGGCCCTCATGTCGTGAGGACTGGGGCGTCTCGTGGGTATTCTCGAGCTGTGGCTCCAGTGTGGTGTTGCTCACGAGGTATAATGGGGAGCTCAGGGAGCCTCTCCTGTGGCGCCAGGGAAGTCAGGTTTCTATGCGCGTGGCTAGGGGGAGCGCGTCATTGCTCTCGAGTCATGGTAGGGGAATCGCACCTCAAGACGCGTTGAAGAAGGACTCTCGAGGTCTTTTACGGGTTGGGGCAGGAAACCCTTGGTTCCCTCGACTTGTGCCGGTGATCTCAGGAAGGTCTAAGGGTGCCTCTGAGAAGTCAGGGATACTGTGCAGTTGGGAGGGGCCTCTCGGGACTCCACTGGGTTCGGTGCAATGGAAGAGGGCCTCATCTCGAGTGGAGGCAGGAAACTCATGTTTCCTCTCCTGACTTCCCCTGGGCCAGATCTGACTCGGATCGCAGTTTCGCTGCAGAGTTCGAACAGGAGAGTCAGGCCTCGTCTTGTGTGGAGGAATGGAACTCTGCTTGCCTCTCCAGTTGTTCACGGGGTGACAGGTCACTTCTCGAGCTGTGTGTGGTACCTGCGGGTTTCTCCGGATGATACCTGGGGGTGTCAGTGCCCCTTCGTGTTGTGCCTTCATCAAAAGGGTTATCTTCAAAGTGGTGTCCGGGCATTGGGATCTTATCAAGAGCGAACCGGGAAATCGGGGTCTTTCGGCATGTGTCACCGTCCACGAGGCTATGTCTCGAATATCCTCGTGAGACCGGCCTCATCCTGAGATGCACCGGGAAAGGCGGGAACCCCTTCAAGACAAAACAGGGGAATCGACCCTCCTGTCGCGATCAGGAGTGGAGAAGGGGCCCAGATGTAGTGGTGCCGGGAACCTCGGTGTTCTCCTCGAGTCAGACCAGTGTGTCGAGGAACTTTTGAGGTCGCATCAAGGGTGCCAATACCGTTTCGCACTTCAAGACGGAACGTGGGACTTCTCTTGAGACCCTGTAGGGGGCAAGGGCCTCATCTTGCAATGACCGGGGAACCACGTAGCGTTTCTCGAGTTGTGGCGGGATTCGCGAGTTTCGACGGGGAATACAGTCTTCCTCATGTGTTGGCCCAGGGAAGTCCTATCTTCCATTCGAGTTCCAAGGGAGAGCTGGGGATTGCCCTCGAGTCACTGCAGGGCAAAATAGACCTCATCTAGGCTTGTGTATAGGACTTAATGTTCATCGCTAGGGGCGACAGGGATCTCGGGCTTGCATACCAGACTCACCCGGGGAATCAGGCCTCGTCTCGAGGGGAAGCAAAGAACTCCGCTGTTCTTTTGAGTCGCGATGGGTATCTCTTGGAGCCCACTGTGTGCCCTAAAGGGAGTCAAGCCTCCTGTGCTGTTTGGATAGAGGACTCGGGATTCCTCTCCAGGCCATGCAGGAAAAGAAGGCCCTCATCTCGCGATGACGGCGGCGTCTTGTGGGTTTTCTAGACTACCGCGCTAGTGCTGGGTTTCTGACGAGGTACGAGAGGGAGCTCAGGGAGCCTCTCGTGTGGCGCCAGGGAAGTCAGGTCCCCATGAGATGGCTAGGGGGAGCTCGTCATTGCTCTCGAGTCATGGTAGGGTAATCGGGCCTCAAGACGGGTTGAAGAAGGACTCTCGAGGTCTTTCTCAGGTCACTGCATGAAACCCAGGGTTCCCTTGACTTGTGCCTGCGACCTCAGGGAGCTTCTCAGAGTGCCTCTGAGAAGTCAGGGATACTGTGCTGTTTGGAGGGGCCTCTCGAGACTCCTCTGCATTTGGTGGAATGTAAGAGGGACTCATCTCGAGTTGAAGCAGGAACCTCAGTGTTCCTCTCCATTTCTGACTCAGATTGCAAGGTCCCTGCATGTTGGTACAGGAGAGTCAGGCCTCGTCTTTTCTGGAGGATGGGACTCCTCTTGCCTCTCGAGTTGTTCTCGAGGTGACAGGCCACTTGTCGAGCTGTGTATGTAACCTGCCCGTTTTTCCGGATGATGCACAGGTGTGTTAGTGCCCCTTCGTGTTGTACCTTCATACTCAAGGCTGCCTTCCAAGAGGTGTCCGAGCATCGGATTCTTATCAAGAGCGGACCGGGAAATTGGAGTCTTTCAGCAAGTGGTACCACCCACAAAGCTACGTATCGAATTTCCGCATGAGACCGGCCTCATCCTGAGTTGTGCAGGGAAGGTCGGGCCCCCTTGCAGACAAAGCAGGGGAATCGACCCACCGGTCACGATCAGGAGGGGAGAAGGGGCTTAAATGAAGTGGTGCCGGGAACCTCGGTGTTCCCCTTGAGTGAGACCGGCGTGTTGGGGGACTTTTGGGGTCGCATCAAGGGTGCCAAGTACCGTTTCGCATTTCAAGATGGAACCTGGGACATCTTTTGAAACGCTGTAGCGGGCAAGGGCCTCATCTTGCGATGACGGGAGAACCACGTGGTTTTGCTCGAGTTGCGGCGGGATTCTCGAGTTATGACCGGGAATTTAGGCTTCCTCTTGTTGGCCTTGAAATCCAATCTTCCATTCGGGTTGCGAGGGGGAGCTGGGGATTGCGCTAGAGTCACTGCAGGGCAAAAGAGACCTAATCTAGGCTTGTGTCCAGGATCTAATGTTGCTCTCCAGGGGCGACAGGGATCTCGGGTTTGCATTCCAGACTCATCCAGGGAGTCAGTTCTCACCTCGAGGGTAAGCAAAGAATTCCGCTCTCGTCTCGAGTCGCGATGGGTATCTCTTGGAGCCCAATGTGTGTACTAAAGGGAGTCAAGCCTCCTGTGGAGTTTGGAGAGAGTACTCGGGATTGGACTCCAGGCCATGCAGGAAAAGAAGGCCCTCATCTCGAGATGACGGTGGCGTCTCGTGGGTTTTCTCGAGCTGCGGCGCCAGTGTGGGGTGTCTCATGAAGTACCACAGGGATTTCAGGGAGCCTCTTGTGTGGCGTCAGGAAAATCCAGTATTCCATTCGAGTTGCAAGTTAGAACTGGGGATTGCTCTCCAGTCACTGCAGGGCAAAATAGACCTCATCTACGCTTGTGTCCAGGACCTAGTGTTCCACTACTGGGCCGACAGGGATCTCAGGGTTGCATTCTCGACTCACCCGGAGAGTCAGGCCTCGTCTTGAGGGGAAAAAAAGGACTCCGCTCTCCTGTCGAGTCGCGACGGGTATCTCTTGGAGCCCACTGCGTGGCGTAAAGGGAGTGAAGCCTCCTATGGAGTTTGGAGAGATGACTCGGGATTGTTTTCCTGGCCATGCAGGAAAAAAGGCCCTCATCTCGCGATGACGGGGGCATCTCGTGGGTTTTCTCCAGCTGCGGCGCCAGTATCAGATTTCTCACGAGGTATGACGGGGAGCTCAGAGAGCCTCTCGTGTGGTGCTAGGGACGTCAGGTCTCCGTGCGTGTGGTGAAGGGGAGTGCGTGATTGCTCTCGAGTCATAGTAGGCGAATCGGGCCTCAAGACGCATTGAAGAAGGACTCTCGAGGTCTTTCTCGGGTTGCGGCAGGGAACCCTGGGTTCCCTCGACTTGTGTCGGTGACCTCAGGCAACTTCTCAGGGTGCCTCTGAGAAGTCAGGGACACTGTGGATTTGGGAGGGGCCCTTCGTTACTCAACTGGGTTTGGTGCAATCGAAGAGGGCCTCATCTCGAATGGAGGCAGGAACCTCAGGGGTCCTCTCCATTTCTGACTCGGGTCGCACAGTACCTGCCGAGTACGGACAAGAGAGTCACGCCTCGTCTTCCGTGGAGGAATGGATCTCCGCTTGCCTTTCGAGTTGTTCACGGAGTGACAGGCCACTTGTTGAGCTGTGTGTGGAACCTGCGGGTTTTTCCGGATGATGCACGGGGGTGTCAGTGCCCCTTCGTGTTGTGCCTTCATCCACAGGGTTGCCTTCAAAGAGGTGTCCGGGCATCGGGTTCTTTTCAAGAGCGTACCAGAAAATTGGGGTCTTTCAGCATGTAGTACCACCCACGAGGCTACGTCTCGAATTTCCTCGGGAGACCGGCCTCATCCTGAGGTTCGCCGTGAAGGTAGGGAACCCTTGCAGACAAAGCAGGGGAATCGACACACCGGTCGCGATCAGAAGGGGAGAAGGGGCTCAGATGAAGTGGTGCCGGGAAACTCGGTGGTCCCCTCGAGTGAGACCGGTATGTCACGGCACTTTTGAGGTCGCATCAAGGGTGCCAAGTACAGTTTCGCACTTCAAGACGGAACGTGGGAATTCTCTGGAGATGCTCTAGCGGGCAAGGGCCTCATATTGCGATGACGAAGGAAACACGTGGTTTTTCTCGAGTTGCGGCGGGATTCTCGAGTTACGACGGGGAATTCAGGCTTCCTCTTGTGTTGGCCCAGGAAGTCCAATCTTCCATTCAACTTGTCAGAGAGAGCTGGGGGTTGCTCTCGAGTCACTTCAGGGCAAAGAGTCCTCATCTACGCTTGGGTCCAGGACGTAGTGTTCCTCTCCAGGGGCGACAGGGATATCGGGGTCGCATTCCAGTCTCACCCAGTGGGTCACGCCTCGTCTCGAGTGGAAGCAAAGGACTCCACTATCCTCTCGAGTCGCGACGTGTAACTCTTGGAGCCCAATGAGTGGCCTAAAGGGAGTCAAGCGTCCTGTGTATCTTGGACAGAAGGTTCACGCTTGATCTGCATACCATTCAGTTAAAGATGGCCCTCCTCTCATGATGACGGGAGCGTCTCATGGGTTTTCTCGAGCTGCGGCGCCAGTGTGGGGTTTCTCACGAGATATGATGGGGAGCTCAGGGAGCCTCTCGTGCGGTGCCAGAGAAGTCAGGCCTCCATGCGTGTGGCCAGGCAGATCGCGTCATTGCTCTGGAGTCATGGGAGGGACTAGGGCCTCAAGACGCATTTAAGAAGGACTCTCGAGGTCTTTCTTGGGTTGGGGCGGGAAACACTCGTTTCCCTTGACCTCTACCGGGGACCTTAGGGAACTTCCCAGGTGCCTCTGAGAGGTGAGGGATACTGAGGAGTTAGAGGGTCCTCTCGGGACTCCACTAGGTTTGACGAAATGAAAGAGGGCCTCATCTCGATTGGAGGCAGGAACCTCAGGCTTCCTCTCCATTTCTGACTCCGACCGCAGGGTCCCTGCAGGGTTGGGACAGGAGAGTCAGGCCTCGTCTTGTCTGAGTAATGGAACTCTGCTTGCCTCTCGAGTCGTTCAGTGGGTCTCAGGCCCCTTGTCGAGCTGTGTGTGGAACCTGCGGGTGTTTCCAGAAGATGCACGGGGGTGTTATTGCCCCTTCATTTGGTGCCTTCCCCCACAGGGTTGCCTTCAAAGAGGTGTCCGGGCATCAGGTTCATTTCAAGAGCGGACCGGGAAATCGGGGTCGTTCGACATGTGGCACCACCCACGTGGCTCATCTCGAATTTCCTCGTGAGAGCAGCATCATCCTGAGGTGCGCCGGGAAGGCCGGGAACACCTTCCACACAAAGAAGGGGAATCGACTCTCCTGTCGCGATCAGGAGGGGAGATGGGGCTCAGATGAAGTGGGGCCGGGACTCTAGGTGTTCCACTCGAGGGAACCCGGCGTTTCAGGGAACTTTAGGGGTCGCATCAAGGGAGCCAAGTACCGTTTCCCACTTCAGGACGGAACATGGGACTTCCCTGGAGACGCTGTAGCGGGCAAGGGCCTCATCCTGTGAAGACGTTGGAACCACGTCGTTTTTCTCGAGTTGTGTCTGGATTCTCGAAAACGACGGGGATTTCAGGCGTCCTCTTGGGTTGGCCCTGGGAAGCCCAATCTTCCCCTGGAGTTGCGAGGGAAAGCTGGGGGTTCTGCTCGAGTCACTACAGGGCCAAAGAGACCTCATCGAGGCGTGTGTCCAGGACCTAATATTCCTCTCAAGGGAAGACAGAGATCTCGGGTTTCCATTCCAGACTCCCCCGGGGAGTCAGGCCTCGCCTCGAGGGAAAGCAGAGGACTCCACTTTCCTCTCAAGTCGCGACACGGATCTCTTGCAGCCCAATGAGTGGACTCAAGGGTGTCGAGCCTCCTCTTCAGTTTGGAGAGAGGACTCGGGATTGCTCTCCAGGTCAGGCAGGAAAAGAAGGCCCTCATCTCGCGATGATGGGGGCATCTCATGGGTTTCCTCAGGCTGCGGCGCCCGTGGGGGTTTTCTCACGAGGCACGACGAGGACCTCAGGGAGCCTCTCGTGCGGCGCCAGGGAACTCATGTCTCCATGCGCATGGCGAGGAGGAGCTGGTCATCACTCTCGAGTCATGGGAAGTGACTAGGGCCTCAAGACGCGTTGAAGAAGGACTCTCGAGGTCTTTCTCGGGTGGCGGCGGGAAACCCTCGTTTCCCTCCACTTCTGCAGGGGACTATAGGGAACTTACCAGGGTGCCTCTGAGAGGTGAGGAATGCTGTGGAGTTGGCAGGGCCTCTCGGGACTCTGCTGGGCTCGGCGCAATGGAAGAGGGCCTCATCTCGAGGGGAGGCAGGAACCTCAGGCTTCCTCTCGGTTTCGGACTCCGACTGCACGGTCCCTGCAGTGTTGGGACAGGAGAGTCATGCCTCGTCTTGTCTGAGGAATGGAATTCTGGTTGCCTCTCGAGTTGTTCCGGGAGTCTCAGGCCCCTTGTCGAGCTGTGTGTAGACCCTGCGGGTTTTTCCGGATGATGCACGGGGGTGTCAGTGCCCCTTCGTATTGTGCCTTCACTCACAGGGCTGCCTTCGAAGAGGTGTCCGGGCATCGGGTTCTTATCAAGAGCGGACCGGAAAATCGGTGTCGTTCGGCACGTGGCACTTCACACATGGCTAGTCTCGAATTTCCTCCTGAAACCGGCCTCATCCTGAGGTGCACCAGGAAGGCCGGGAACCCCTTCCAGAGAAAGCAGGGGAATCGACTCTCCTGTCGCGATCAGGAGGGGAGAAGGGGCTCAGATGAAGTGGTGCCGGGACCCTTGGTGTTCCCCTCGAGGGAACCCAGCGTGTCGGGGAACTTTTGCGGTCGCATCAAGGGTGTCAAGTACCGTTTCACTCTTAAGGACGGAACATGGGACTTCCCTGGAGACGCCGGGAATTTCGGTGTTCCCCTGGAGTGAGACCGGTATGTTGGGTAACTTTGGGGTCGCATCAAGGGTGCCAAGTAGCATTTCGAACTTTAAGATGGAACGTGGGACTTCTCTTGAGACTCTAGCTGGCAAGGGCCTCATATTGCGATGAAGGGGGAACCACATGGTTTTTAAGACTTGAGGCTGAATTCTCGAATTACGATGGGAAATTCAGACTTCCTCATGTGTTGACCGTGGGAAGCCCAATCTTCCATTCAAATTGTGAGGGAGAGATGGAGGTTGCTCTCGATCACTGTAGGGCAAAATAGACCTCATCTAGGCTTGTGTCTAGGACATAATGTTCCACTCCAGGGGCGACAGGGATCTCGGGGTTGCATTCCAAACTCACCCGGGGAGTCAGGCCTCGTCTCGAGGGAAGCAAAGGACTCTGCTCTCCTCTCGAGTCGCACCGGGTATTTCTTGGACCCAACTGAGTGGCCTAAAGGGAGTCAATCCTCCTGTGAAGTTTGGAGAGAGGACCAGGGATTGCTCTCCAGGTCAGGCAGGAAAAGAAGGCCCCCATCTCTCCTTGACGGGGGCATCTTGTGGTTTTTCTCGAACTGCGGCACCACTGTGGGTTTTCTCACGAGGTACGATGGGGTACGCAGGGAGCCTCTTGTGTGGTACTAGGGAAGTCAGTTTTCCTGCTTGTGGCGAGGGGAGCGCGTCCTTGCTCTGGAGTCATGGTAGGGGAATCCGGCATCAAGAGACGTTGAAAAAGGACTCTCCAAGTCTTTCTCGGGTTACTTCAGGAAACTCTGGGTTCCCTCGACTTGTGCCAGTGACCTCAGGTAGCTTCTCAGGGAGCCTCTGAGAATTCAGGGATACTGTGGTGTTGGGAGGGGCCTCTCGGGACACCACTGAGTTTGGTTCAATGGAAGAGGGCCTCTTCTCTAGTAGAGGCTGGAACCTCAGGGTTCCTCTCCATTTCTGACTCCGATCGCAGGGTCCCTGAAGAGTTGGGCCAGGAGGGTAAGGCCTCGTCTTGTGTGAAGGAATGCAACTTCACTTGCCTCTCGAGTTGTTCACGGGTTGACAGTCCACATTTGGAGCTGTGAGTGGAATCGGCGGGTTTTTCCAGACGATGCATGGGGATGTCAGTGTCCCTTCGTGTTGTGCCTTCATCCACAGGGTTGCCTTTGAAGAGATGTCCGGGCGTCAGGTTCTTATCTAGAGTGGACCGGGAATTCGGGATCTTTCAACATGTGGCACCAACCATGAGGCTACTTTTTGAATTTCCTCATGAGACCGGCCTCATCCTGAGGTTCGCGGGGAAAGTTGGGAACCCCTTGCAGACAAAGCATGGGAGTCGACCCTCCTGTTGCGATTAGGAGGGGTGAAGGAGCTCACAGGAAGTGGTGCCATGAACTTTGGTGTTTCCCTCGAGTGAGACCCGTATGTCAGGGAACTTTGGGGGTCGCATCAAGGGTGCCAAGTACCGTTTTGTACTTCAGGATGGAACGTGGGACTTCTCTTGATACGCTGTAGCGGCCAAGGGCCTCATCTTGCGATGACGGGGGAGCCACGTGGTTTTTCTCGAGTTGCAGCGGGATTCTCGAGTTACGACGGGGATTTCAGGCTTCTTCTTGTGTTGGGCCAGGGAAGTCTAATCATCCATTCGAGTTGCGAGGGAGAGCTGGGGGTTGCGCTCGAGTCACTGCAGGGCAAAGGAGACCTCATCTAGGCTTGTGTCCAGGACCTAATGTTCCTCTCCAAGGGCCACAGGGATCTCAGGTTTGCATTCCAGCCTCACCCAGGGAGTCAGGCCTCGTGTCGAAGGGAAGCAAAGGACTCCGCTCTCCTTTCGAGTTGCGACGGGCACCTCTTGGAGCCCACTTTGTGGCCTAAATGGAGTCAAGCCTCCTGTGAAGTTTGGAGAGAGGACTTGGGACTGCTCTCCAGCCATGCAGGAAAAGATGGCCCTCATCTCGCGATGACGGAGGGGTCTTGTGTGTTTTCTCGAGCTGCGGCGCCAGTGTGGGGTTTCACACGAGGTACGACGGGGAGCTCAGGGAGCCTCTCATGTGGCGCCAGGGAAGTCAGGTCTCCATGTGCGTGGCGAGGGGGAGCGCGTTATTGCTCTCGAGCCATGGTAGGGGAATCTGACCTCAAGACGCATTGAAGAAGGACTCTCGAGGTCTTTCTTCGGTTGTGGCAGGAAACCCTTATTTCCCTCGACGTTTGCCGGTGGCCTCAAGGAGCTTCTCAGAATGCCTATGAGAAGTCAGGGATACCTTGGAGATGGGAGTGGCCTCTCGGGACTCCACTGGGTTTGTTTTAATGGAAGAGGGCCTCATCTCGGGTTGAGGCAGGAACCTCAGGTTTCCTCTCCATTTCTGACTCAGATCGAAGCGTGCCTGCAGAGTTGGGATTGGATACTCAGGCCTCGTCTTGTCTGAGGAAGGGAACTCCGCTTGCCTCTCTCGTTGTTTAAGGGGTGACAGGCCAGTTGTGGAGCTGTATGTGGATCCTGTGGGATTTTCCGGACGATGAACAGGGTTGCCAGTGCCCCCTCGTGTAGTGCCTTCATCCACAGGGTTGCCTTAGAAGAGGTGTCCGGGCATCGGGTTCTTATCAAGAGCAAGACCGAGAAATCGGGGTCTTTCGGCACGTGGCACCAACACGGGGCTACGTCTCGAATTTCTTCGTGAGACTGGCCTCATCCTGAGGTGCGCCATGAAGGTCGGGAACCCCTTCTAGACAAAGCAGGGGAATCGACCTTCCTGCCGTGATCAGGACGGAGAAGGGGCTCAAATGAAGTGGTGCCAGGAACTTCGGTGTTCCCTTGGAGTGAGACCGGTATATTGGGGAACTTTTGGGGTCGCATCAAGGGTGCCAAGTAGCATTTCGAACTTTATGACGAAACATGGGACTTCTTTTGAGACTCTGTAGTGGGCAAAGGCCTCATATTGTGATGAACGGGGAACCACGTGGTTTTTAAGAGTTGCGGTGGGATTCTCGAGTTACAACGGGAAATTCAGACTTCCTCTTGTGTTGGCCCAGTGAAGACCAATCTTCCATTCGAATTGCGAGGGAGAGATGGGTGTTGCTCTCGAGTCACTGTAGGGCAAAATAGACCTCATCTAGGCTTTTGTCCAGGACATAATGTTCCTCTCCAGGGGCAACAGGGATCTCGGGGTTGCATTCCAGACTCACCCGAGGTAAGGCCTCGTCTCGAGGGGAAACAAAGTACTCTGCTCTCCTCTCAAGTCGCGACAGGTATCTCTTGGAGCCCATTGAGTGGCCTAAAGGGAGTAAAGCCTCCTGTGAAGTTTGGAGAAAGGACCAGGGATTGCTCTCCAGGTCAGGCAGGAAAAGATGTCCCCAATCTCGCGATGACAGTGGCGTCTCGTGGGTTTTCCCGAGCTGTGGCGCCAGTGTGGGTTTTCTCACGAGGTATGACGGGGAGCTCAGGGAGCCTCTCATGTGGCGCCAGGGAAGTCAGGTGTCCATGCGCATGGCGAGGGGGAGCGTGTCATTGCTCTCGAGTCATGGTAGGGGAATCCGGCCTCAAGACGCGTTGAAGACGGACTCTTGAGGTCTTTCTCGGGTTGCGGCAGGACACCCTGTGTTCCCTCGACTTGTGCCGGTGACCTCAGGGAGTTGCTCAGGGTGCCTCTGAGAAGACACTGATACTGTGGTGTTGGGAGGGGCCTCTCGGGACTCCACTGCGTTTGGTGCAATGGAAGATTGCCGGGAGCCAGCGAGAGACATTCCACTCGTGACAAATGTCATGAGGAAAGAGTCTCGGCATACGCAAAGGCGGGATCGAGCCTCCGGGAGTTCCCCCGTATATTCTTCAGCATCTACCCCCCAAAACCAAAGTCTGCCTTCTTTATTGCTTTGTTCTCTCACCTCTGACATTACTGGGGATGTCCCCCACCACCATCTCACTCTCTCTGTCAAAGAGCTAACTTACAGCTCCAACTAATAATGTTCCTGAGCAATTAGTAGTGTTTAAATCCAAACCCCTCAGATGGTTTTCTAACTCGCCTGACAAGTTTACCCGGTCTCCTACAGCTATGCATACAATTGTGTACAGTCTGCCAGCCTCGAGACGCACGGGAAGTTTAAGATATTCAAATAGCTTAGAGCCTCTCAGAGAGTTAGAAACTGTCAGAATAAAACTAGTAAAAGATTTCATTGATGAACCAATGCTTTTTGCCAAGTTTCCACATCCCCTGAATTGTATCCTTGAATGTGTGCTAATTAATATAGTTGGTATGTAGAAAAAATAAGTAGTGGCCTTGATGTTGGTAACTTTAGACCCTTAAGGTAATAAATTCTTTTCTTTGTTGTAAACCCATTACACATCCTCCCTATAGGAATGCAATTTTATCTTCGAAAGATGGCGCCAAACCTTAAACAATTACTCTTAGAGAAAATAACTCTTATGGTTGATAAGTCTTTGTCAAGAGTCATAAAATGTTAATAGGTCTTCTGGCCAGAAGATGATGTAAATCATCTAAACCATTTTTATATGATAAATCTGCAGAAAAGAAACCCTGGTTTTTGATAAGGATTAAAGACTGCTGACTTTGCATCCCCTATTATCCTCTATGTGTAACTTAGGGTATTAAAACCTGTGTTGAAAATAAAGCTACGGGCCTTGCTCGCCAACGCTTGGTCTCCCCATGTCATTATTCCCCTCAATTTTCAGATGAGTGTCCATCTGGAGCGCGGATATCCTCTGCGACCATTTATTTGCCTGGGCTTCGAAGACCCACTCGATAAGGTGTCTAAGGTGGGGCACCTTCCTCTATTCTAGAGGGCACTTGCAGCCTCCGTGGTCAGAGCTAACCTGGTGTCACGGGTTATATTGATTTTCCGCGTAAACCAAGCTACTCAGCTGCTTTTCTCCACTGAATTTTCCTACTGAGCTATCCTCATTCTATTACTCTTTATATCTTTGATGAATAAATAAATAAATAAATAGGTCGCCTACTCCATCTTCCCTTCGAATACCCTGGATCAGCTGGGGCTGGACCTCTGCAGGTGGCGCCCGAGACAGGCATTTCGAAGGTAAATCCCCAACCCCATTCCCCCAGTGTTCAGTTTTGGGGACAGATAGGATCCCACTTAGGGGGCTGCAGATCCCCCTGTAGAATAGACAGGGCGAGAGGAGTGGGAAGTGTTGAAGAGTTAGAGAGAAAAAACGGTTTCTAAAAAGGGTGACAAAAAAGGCCTAATCTTTAGATAGCTAAAAGCAAAATCTTTTACTATCCTTAAGTTTCTGACATGGGCAACACTGAATCAAATGAAAGACAGCTCTTTATAGGAGTAATTTTACAGTTATTAAGTAAAAGAAGAATCAAGGTTAAAAAATCTTCCATTCAATCATTTTGTACATTTGTACAAGACCACTGCCCTTGGTTTCTACAACAAGGCACTGTTAACCTAGATATCTTGAAAAAACTAGGAAAACAGCTAAGAGCTTATTGTGCTCAGCAAGGTTTGGAAAAAATCCCTACTTACCCCTTTCCTCTGTGGAATATGACTAGAGATGTTTTAGATCCAGCTCATGAATTTGAAAAGGTACCTGTTAAAGAGGAAAGTAAAGTTGGAAAAGTACCTGTTAAACAAAAAAGCAAATCTGAAAAGGTACCTGTTATAAAGAAAAGTGAAAATGAAGAGGCTATACCTAGCTATCGACAGCTAAATGAATGGCTAGCCACTATGACTGCCAATGAGCATGTAAAACATAGGGATGAAAAGAAAGATCAGCTCTCCCCTCAATTTGAAAAAGGTTTAGAGGAAACAGCAGCTCGATGCCATTCTGATGAGGATTTTTTTTTTTAAGCTAAAGATGCTCCTAAAAGTTTAAGAAAACATCCCTAATCAGACCATCCGCTCCTAGGAGGTTGAGGGAAACATCCCCGATCAGACAGTTCGTAAGATTTAGTTACCAAACAGTTAAAGGATCTCCGGAACAGAAGAGGAAAACTTCGGGATGCTCCCATCCCCCTATGCCTCCTCCTCCATGTCGGGGTAAAGGGCCACCGCTAGGAGTTTCCCGGAGAAGGATTTTCTCTAGTCCCAAGGATGAACTTGATCCTCACCTTGAGGCTTCTTTTCTAGTCCCCTCTGCAGTTTAGCCAGGGTAAAGAGGTTACAAAATAAATAAAAATATTCTCTAAAATTAAAAAAAAAATTAAAAATTGATTTCTCTGCATCTAAGAATAGACAAATATTTATTGACTGTGGAATATGATTAGAAATGTCCTGGACCTCCGTCACGAGGCTGTTAAATAGCCTATGGGGGAGGCTATAGAGGTGGATGGTGGTGAGTCTCCATTTACTGCACAGATCATATTTTCTGCCATTGAAAAAAAAAAAAAAGGAGGGAGAAAGTGGTCTACCTCCCGAGGAAGGAGAGGGCTTACAGGACGCTGCGGCCGAGAGCCCTGGCGAGCTCCCTCCCCCTCTGCGCAAACCTTTAAAAAACTTATCCACCACTTTCTGATTTAAGGCGACTGCCACCGCCTTCGATTGTGCCTCCCAGGACCCAGGAGTTCCCCACTTTGCCCCCAAAGCCTCCCAAAGTGTTGCCTAAGACTGAGGAAGATAAAAAGTTTTTTAAACAAAGGAGCTTTTAGTACACAATATGCAGAGCGTGCTCCTTGGAGAAAACTCCCTCAGGGGGGTCTCACCCAGGCTAGGAGAAAAGCGAAAAGGCAAGGAGATTTAATAACAATATTAACCCTTGATGTGCCGCTTACTCCAATTCCAACCGGAGTGGCTGGCCCCCTATCTGAGGACATTGTAAGATTTGTCCTGGGGCGTGGCTTGCTTTCTTTAAAAAAAAAAATTAAATAAAAAAAAAGAAAGAAAAGAAATTTCGCTGGTGCATGGTGTAGTAGATTCTGATGATATTGAGAAATTAAAGTCTTGATCTCACTGCCTATCAAAACTGTACAAATTAATAAAGGTCAAAGAGTAACACAGCTTTTACTTTTACCTTACTATCAGACAAGGAAAAACTTGACTTCTCAAGCTAAGAGCCACAAAACATTTGGATCTAGTGATCTAGCCTTTTGGGTGCAGGAAATTACAGTTCCAAGGCCTTTAAAAGATCTTTTAATTCAAGAGAATAAAACGCCAGGGCTATTAGACACAGGAACAGACGTCTCTTAACATTTCTGGGAAAGACTGGCCCAGCTCCTGGCCAACACATAATACTGAAAATGAGTTGGTGGGATTAGAGAAAGTGGTATGTGGGGTGGAGATGCTGTACAGGTGGTACATTTAACAATACTTTATATATTGTTATAAATACATAATATAAATGTATTTGCCTAATTACAGTTTGCCTAATTAGGTATGGGTATAAATAAAATATAATAAAGGTATACCTAATTCTATTTATAGATCTATACTTAATTAATTTGTATATAAATTTATATGTATACTATATACACACACATATATATATACTGTATAATTAAATATATATGGCAGTAATATAATGTGTGTGTGGCTGATATTAATTGGTATGGATTGATGTGCTGTGATGATATGTGTTCTATATACTGTATAATTATAAATGTGTGACATGTATTATTACAGTATATTGGTTTGTGTTGGTTGGTATTAGCTGTGTATGTGTTGTATTGCTGTAATATATATTAATTAATATATTAATTATAAAGATTAATTCAAGTATATTGATTTATATATATTATATGTCAATAACTTTATACTTGTTGCCATATATAAATACATATATAAATGCATTTTGCATTTAAGTATATCTGTATACCTGTATACCAAAATGAGATAAGGAGGTTATACATTTATTACTTAAATTTATACAGAGACCTAAACTAAACATTAGACCTAATTTAACATATCCATAGGGAAACAGCTAGACAAATAGTGAAGTTATGTTCCAATTGTAATTAATCACTTAAACGTAAACACACAGGGGCAGACTACAATGATGAGACACTAGATGCCTGAATTACAGGCTACAACTCGGCCCCTGGTCAAGTAAAAAGGCCTCCTTACGGGAGAGTGAAAAAGGCCAGATGTGTTGCTAACTTGTGGGAGAGGGTATGCTTGTATATTTCTACAGAATGCAGATTCCCCGGTTTGGATCTCAGACAAATTCGTCATGTCACATTCCCCAAAGACCAGGTTCGCGGCGCGCGCACTTGCTCGCTCCCCCTCCCCCAGCCAGCTCTCGCCTCTGTGCCACCAGCAGCACCTCGCACCCACCTCGCTGCACCCCGTGACCTAGAGCAAAGAAGTCTGTGCAGTGAGTGAGGGCCAGAGAGGAAAGCAAGCCCGCGGAGTGCCGTCCAGACCAGCGTGGCCCCACCGGCGAGAGGGGACCGCCCTGAGCCCAAGCGGTGGCGGCTAGCCCTAAACCACGAACCCTGCCCCTCCGCCCACCATAGGCGCCTTGGCCCACAGCCTGCCGCTCGCGTTCTGCCTCCTGATGCTGGGGACACTGCTCCCCCGGGCTGACGCCTACAGCTGCTCCCTGGTTCATCTTGTTTAAACCCTCAATATAATGTTTGCTCCTTTGTAATGCTACAACATCCACCTTATCTTATGATGTAACCACTTACTGAATTATGGTCTTGCTGTATTACAACAACTACAGGATTTAATGCAAACACGACGGTTTGTGGGCTTAATTATCTTGGGAACAGCAGCTTTGATAAGTGCAATCACTTCTGTTACTGTGGCAGCAATATCATTGACTCAACAAGTACATACTGCTCAATATGTTGATTCTATGTCCAAAAATGTTTCTTTAACATTGGCAACACAGGCAGCTATAGAGAGAAAATTAGAAATGAGGGTAGACGCCCTAGAGGAAGCAGTAATACATATTGGGACTGAATTGCAGGCTTTAAAGGTGAAAATGGCATTGCCTTGTCATGCTGACTATCGGTGGATATGTGTAACACCCCTGAAAGTAAATGAGACAGATTTTGAATGGGAAAATATTAAAAACCATATTTCAGGTATCTGGAACAGCTCTGACATTGGTTGAGACGTAGGGAAACTTCACTATCAAATAGCAACCATGGAGCACTCCCGATTAGATTTTACTGCTGCTGGAACAGCAAATGATTTCTTCCATACTTTCCCTAACTACATCTCAGGAAAGAATATTCTGTCTAATGTCTTTAGCTATGCTGCGGTGGCTGCTTTAATTCTGCTTCTCATAATCTTTCTTCCTTGTATTGTCAGGATTCTTCGGCAGAGTATTCAGAGGTTCGCGACTGAGCTACATCTGGCTGTTTTAAGAAATAAAAAACGGGGAGATGCCAGGAGCCGGCGAGAGACATTCCACTCGTGACAAAGGTCATGAGGAAGGAGGCTGGGCATACACAAAGGCGGGATCGAGCCTCGGGAGTCCTCCCGGATATTCTTGAGCATCTACCCCCCAAAACCAGAGTCTGCCTACTTTATTGCTTTGTGCTCTCACCTCTGACTTTACTGGGGGCTGTCCCCCACCACCGTCTCACTCTCTCTGTCAAAGAGCTAACTTACAGCTCCAATTAATAAAGTTCCTGGGCAATTAGGAGTGTTTAAATCCAAACACGTCAGATGTCTCTCTAACTCGCCTGACAAGTTTACCCGGTCTCCTACAGCAATGCATACAATTGTTTACAGTCTCCGAGCCTCGAGAGGCACGGGAAGCTTAAGATATTCAAATAGCTTAGAGCCTCTCAGAGAGTTAGAAACTGTCAGAATAAAACTAGTAAAAGATTTCATTGATGAACCAATGCTTGTTGCCAAGTTTCCACATCCCCTGAATTGTATCCTTGAATGTGTATTAATTAATATAGTTGGTATGTAGAAGAAATAAGTAGTGGCCTTGGTGTTACTAACTTTAGACCCTTAAGGTAATAAATTATTTCCTTTGTTGTAAGCCCATTACACATCTGCCCTATAGGAATGCAATTTTATCTTCGAAAGATGGGGCCAAACCTTAAAATAATTACTCTTAGAGAAAATAAGTCTTACGGTTGATAAGTCTTTGTCAAGAGTCATAAAATGTTAATAGGTCTTCTGGCTAGAAGATGATGTAAATCACCTAAACCATTTGTATACGATACATTTGCAGGACAGAAACTCTGGTTTTTGATAAGGATCAAAGGCTGCTGTCTTTGCATCCCCATTATCCTCTATGTGTAACTTAGGGTATAAAAACCCCTGTTGAAAATAAAGCTACGGGCCTTGATTGCCAACGCTTAGTCTCCTAATGTCATTCTTCCCCTCAATTTTCAGATGAGTGTCCATCTGGAGCGCGGATATCCTCTGCGACCATTTATTTGCCTGGGCTTCGAAGACCACTTGAGAAGGTGTCGAAGGTGGGGCACTTTTCGCTATTCGAGAGGGAGCCTGCGGCCTCCGTGGTCAGAGCTAACCTGGTGTCACGGGTTATACTGATTTTCCGCATAAACCAAGCTACTCAGCTTCTTTTCTCCACTAAATTTTCCTACTGAGCTATCCTCATTCTATTACTCTTTATATCTTCGATAAATAAATCAATAGGTCGCCTACTCTGTCTCCCCTTCGAAAACCCTGGACCAGCCAAGGCTGGACCTTGTCAGAAGAGGGCCTCATCTCGATTTGAAGCAGGAACCTCAGGGTTGCTCTCCATTTCTGACTCTGAACACAGAGTCCCTACAGAGTTAGGACAGGAGAGTCAGGCCTCGTCTTGTGTGGAGGAATGGAACTCCACTGGACTCTCGAGTTGTTCACCGGATAACAGGCCACTTGTCGAGCTGTGTGTGGAACCTGCGGTTTTATCCGGACGATGCATGGGGGTGTCAGTTCCCCTTCGTTTTTTGCCTTCATACACAGGGTTGCCTTCGAAGAGGTATCCAGCCTTCAGATTCTTATCAAGAGCAGACCAGGAAATCAGTGTCTTTCGGCATGTGGCACCACCCACAAGCCTACGTCTCGAATTTCTTCTTGAGACGGACCTCAACCTGAGGTGCACCAGGAAGGTCGGTAACCCTTTCAGACAAAGCAAGTGAATCGACCCTCTTGTCCCGATCAGGAGGGGAGAAGGGGCTCAGATGAAGTGGTGCCGGGAACCTCGATGTTCACCTCGAGTAAAACTGGGATGTCGGGGAACTTTTGGAGTCACATCAAAGGTGCTAAGTACCGTTTCAAACTTCAAGACGGAACGTGAGACTTCTCTTGAGACGCTGTAGCTGGAAAGGGCCTCATCTTGTGGTGACAGGTGAACCACGTCGTTTTTCTCGAGTTGTGGCGGGATTCTCGAGTTAGGTCAGGAAATTCAGGCTTCCTCTTGTGTTGGCCCAGGGAAGTCCAGTCTTCCATTCGAGTTGCGAGGGAGAGCTAGGGATTGCGCTTGAGTTACTGCAGGGCAAAAGAGACCTTATCTAGGCTTGTGTCCAGGACATAATGTTCGTCTCCAGGGGGGACAGGGATCTCGGGGTTGCTTTCCTGATGCACCCGGGGAGTCAGTCCTTGTCTCGAGGGGAAGCGAAGGACTCTGCTCTCCTCTCGAGTTGCGACGGGTATCTCTTGGAGCCCACTGAGTGGCCTAAAGGGAGTCAAGCCTCCTGTGGAGTTTGGAGAGAGGACTCGGGATTGCTCTCCAGGCCATGCAGGGAAAGAAGGCCATCATCTCGCGATGAAGGGGGGGTCTCGTGGGTTTTCTCGAGCTGCAGCGCCAGTGTGGGGTTTCTCATGAGGTACTACGGGGAGCTCAGGGAGCCTCTCATGTGGCGCTTGGGAAGTCAGGTCTCCATGCGCATTGCGAGGGGGAGCGCGTCATTGCTCTAGAGTCATGGAAGGTGTATCGGGCCTCAAGAACCGTTAAAGAAGGACTTTCAAGGTGTTTCTTGGGTCATGGCAGTAAACCCTGGGTTCCCTCGACTAGTGCCGGTGGCCTCAGGGAGCTTCTCAGTGTGCCTCTGAGAAGTCAAGGATACCCTGGAGTTGGGAGGGCCCTCTCGGGACTCCACTGGGTTTGGTGCAATAGAAGAGGGCCTCATCTCGAGTGGAGGCAGGAACCTCAGGGTTCGTCTCCATTTATGACTCTGATCGCAGGGTCCCTGCAGAGTTGGGACAGGAGAGTCAGGCCTCGTCTTGTAAGGAGGAATGGAACTCCGCTTGCCTCTCGAGTTATTCACGGGGTGACAGGCAACTTGTCGAACTGTGTTTGGAATCTGCGGGTTTTTCCGGACGATGCACGAGGGTGTCAGTGCCCCTTCGTGTTGTGCCTTCTTCCACAGGGTTGCCTTTCAAGAGGTGTCCGGGCATCGGGTTCTTATCAAGAGTGGACCGGGGAATCGGGGTCTTTCAGCATGTGTTACCACCCATGAAGCTACGTCTCAAATATTCTCGTTAGACCGGCCTCATCCTGAGGTGCGCCGGGAAGGTTGGGAACCCCTTCCAGACAAAGCACGGGAGTCGACCCTCCAGTCGCAATCAGGAGGGGAGAAGTGGCTCAGATGAAGTCATACCGGGAACCTCGGTGTTCCCCTCGAGGGAGACCAGGGTGTTGGGGAACTTTTGGAATCGCATCAAGGGTGCCAAGTTTTCACACTTGAAGTGTGAAAACACTTCAAGAAGAAACCTGGGACTTCTCTTTAGACGCTGTAGCGGGCAAGGGCCTCATCTTGCGATGACAGGGTAACCATGTGGTTTTTCTCGAGTTTCGGCGGGATTCTCGAGTTACGATGGGGAATTCAGGCTTCCTCTTGTGTTGGCCCAGGGAAGTCCAATCTTCCATTGGAGTTGCGAGAGAGAGCTAGGGATTGCTCTCGAGTCACTTCAGGGCAAAAGAGACCTCATCTAAGCTTGTGTCCAGGACCTAATGTTCCTCTCCAGGGGCGACAGAGATCTCGGGGTTGCATTTTAGACTCACCCGAGGAGTCAGAACTCATCTCGAGAGGAAGGAAAGGACTCTGCTCTGCTCTCGAGTCCCGACGGGTATTTCTTGGAGACCACTGAGTGGCCTAAAGGGAGTCAAGCCTCCTGTGGATTTTTTTTTTAATTTTATTTTATTTTTAAACTTTACATAATTGTATTAGTTTTTCCAAATATCAAAATGAATCCGCCTCAGGTATACATGTGCTCCCCATCCTGAACCCTCCTCCCTCCTCCCCCCCATAGCATCCCTCTGGGTCGTCCCAGTGCACTAGCCCCAAGCATCCAGTGTCATGCATCAAACCTGGACTGGCAACTCTTTTCATACATGATATTTTACATGTTTCAATGCCATTCTCCCAAATCTTCCCACCTTCTCCCTCTCCCACAGAGTCCATAAGACTCTTCTATACCTCAGTGTCTCTTTTGCTGTCTCGTACTCAGGGTTATTGTTACCGTCTTTCAAAGTTCCATATATATGCGTTAGTATACTGTATTGGTGTTTTTCTTTCTGGCTTACTTCACTCTGTATAATAGGCTCCAGTTTCATCCACCTCATTAGAACTGATTCATTCTATTCTTTTTAATGGCGGAGTAATACTCCATTGTGTATATGTACCACAGCTTTCTTATCCATTCATCTGCTGATGGACATCTAGGTTGCTTCCATGTCCTGGCTATTAGAAACAGTGCTGCGATGAACATTGGGGTACACGTGTCTCTTTCCCTTCTGGTTTCCTCAGTGTGTATGCCCAGCAGTGGGATTGCTGGATCATAAGGCAGTTCTATTCCCAGTTTTTTAAGGAATCTCCACACTGTTCTCTATAGTGGCTGTACTAGTTTGCATTCCCACCAACAGTGTAAGAGGGTTCCCTTTTCTCCACACCCTCTCCAGCATTTATTATTTGTAGACTTTTGGATTGCAGCCATTCTGACTGGCGTGAAATGGTACCTCATAGTGGTTTTGATTTGCATTTCTATGATAATGAGTGATTTTGAGCATCTTTTCATGTGTTTGTTAGCCATCTGTATGTCTTCTTTGGAGAAATGTCTATTTAGTTCTTTGGCCCATTTTTTGATTGGGTCATCTATTTTTCTGGAGTTGAGCTGTAGGTGTTGCTTGTATATTTTTGAGATTAGTTGTTTGTCAGTTGCTTCATTTCCTATTATTTTCTCCCATTCCAAAGGCTGTCTTTTCACCTTGCTAATAGTTTGCTTTGATGTGCAGAAGCTTTTAAGGTTAATTAGGTCCCATTTGTTTATTTTTGTTTTTATTTCCAATATTCTGGGAGGTGGGTCATAGAGGATCCTGCTGTGATGTATTTCAGAGAGTGTTTTGCCTATGTTCTCCTCTAGGAGTTTTATAGTTTCTGGTCTTACGTTTAGATCTTTAATCCATTTTGAGTTTATTTTTGTGTATTGTGTTAGAAAGTGTTCTAGTTTCATTCTTTTACAAGTGGTTGACCAGATTTCCCAGCACCACTTGTTAAAGAGATTGTCTTTAATCCATTGTATATTTTTGCCTCCTTTGTCAAAGATAAGGTGTCCATATGTGTGTGGATTTATCTCTGGGCTTTCTATTTTGCTCCACTAATCTATATTTCTGTCTTTGTGCCAGTACCATACTGTCTTGATAACTGTGGCTTTGTAGCGGAGCCTGAAATCAGGTAGGTTGATTCCTCCAGTTCCATTCTTCTTTCTCAAGATCGCTTTGGCTATTCGAGGTTTTTTGTATTTCCATACAAATTGTGAAATTATTTGTTCTAGCTCTGTGAAGAATACTGTTGGTAGCTTGATAGGGATTGCATTGAATCTATAAATTGCCTTGGGTAGTATACTCATTTTCACTATATTGATTCTTCCAATCCATGAACATGGTATATTTCTCCACCTATTAGTGTCCTCTTTGATTTCTTTCACCAGTGTTTTATAGTTTTCTATATATAAGTCTTTAGTTTCTTTAGGTAGGTATATTCCTAAGTATTTTATTCTTTCCGTTGCAATGGTGAATGAAATTGTTTCCTTAATTTCTCTTTCTGTTTTCTCATTATTAGTGTATAGGAATTCAAGGGATTTCTGTGTGTTGATTTTATATCCTGCAACTTTACTATAGTCATTGACTAGTTCTAGTAATTTTCTGGTGGAGTCTTTAGGGTTTTCTATGTAGAGGATCGTGTCATCTGCAAACAGTGAGAGTTTTACTTCTTCTTTTCCAATTTGGATTCCTTTTGTTTCTTTTTCTGCTCTGATTGCTGTGGCCAAAACTTCCAAAGCTATGTTGAATAGTAATGGTGAAAGTGGGCACCCTTGTCTAGTTCCTGACTTTAGAGGAAATGCTTTCAATTTTTCACCATTGAGGATAATGTTTGCTGTGGGTTTGTCATATATAGCTTTTATTATGTTGAGGTATGTTCCTTCTATTCCTGCTTTCTGGAGAGTTTTTATCATAAATGGATGTTGAATTTTGTCAAAGGCTTTCTCTGCATCTATTGAGAAAATCATATGGTTTTTATTTTTCAATTTGTTATGGTGGTGTATTACATTGATTGATTTGCGGATATTAAAGAATCCTTGCATCCCTGGGATAAAGCCCACTTGGTCATGGTGTATGATCTTTTTAATGTGTTGTTGGATTCTGATTGCTAGAATTTTGTTAAGGATTTTTGCATCTATGTCATCAGTGATATTGGCCTGTAGTTTTCTTTTTTTGTGGGATCTTTGTCAGGTTTTGGTATTAGGCTGATGGTGGCCTCATAGAATGAGTTTGGAAGTTTACCTTCCTCTGCAATTTTCTGGAAGAGTTTGAGCAGGATAGGTGTTAGCTCTTCTCTAAATTTTTCGTAGAATTCAGCTGTGAAGCCGTCTGGACCTGGGCTTTTGTTGGCTGGAAGATTTTTGGTTACAGTTTCAATTTCCGTGCTTGTGATGGGTTTGTTAAGATTTTCTATTTCTTCCCTGGTCCAGTTTTGGAAAGTTGTACTTTTCTAAGAATTTGTCCATTTCTTCCACGTTGTCCATTTTATTGGCATATAATTGTTGATAGTAGTCTCTTGTGATCCTTTGTATTTCTGTGTTTTCTGTTGTGATCTCTCCATTTTCATTTCTAATTTTATTGATTTGATTTTTCTCCCTTTGTTTCTTGATGAGTCTGGCTAATGGTTTGTCAATTTTATTTATCGTTTCAAAGAACCAGCTTTTGGTTTTGTTGATTTTTGCTATGGTCTCTTTTGTTTCTTTTGCATTTATTTCTGCTCAAATTTTTAAGATTTCTTTCCTTCTACTAACCCTGGGGTTCTTCATTTCTTCCTTTTCTAGTTGCTTTAGGTGTAGAGTTAGTTTATTTATTTGACTTTTTTCTTGTTTCTTGAGGTGTGCCTGTATTGCTATGAACTTTCCCCTTAGGACTGCTTTTACCGTGTCCCACAAGTTTTGGGTTGTTGTGTTTTCATTTTCATCCGTTTCTATGCAAATTTTGATTTCTTTTTTGATTTCTTCTGTGATTTGTTGGTTATTCAGCAGCGTGTTGTTCAGCCTCCATATGTTGGAATTTTTAATAGTTTTTCTCCTGTAATTGAGATCTAATCTTACTGCATTGTGGTCAGAAAAGATGCTTGGAATGATTTCTATTTTTTTGAATTTACCAATGCTAGCTTTATGGCCCAGGATGTGATCTATCCTGGAGAAGGTTCCATGTGCACTTTAGAAAAAGTTGAAATTCATTGTTTTGGGATGAAATGTCCTATAGATATCAATTAGGTGTAACTGGTCTATTGTATCGTTTAAAGTTTGTGTTTCCTTGTTAAATTTCTGTTTAGTTGATCTATCCATAGGTGTGAGTGGGGTATTAAAATCTCCAACTATTATTGTGTTAGTGTTAATTTCTCCTTTCATACTTGTTAGCATTTGTCTTACATACTGTGGTGCTCCCGCGTTGGGTGCATATATATTTATAATTGTTATATCTTCTCCTTGGATTGATCCTTTGATCATTATGTAGTGACCTTCTTTGTCTCTTTTCACAGCCTTTGTTTTAAAGTCTATTTTATCTGATATGAGTATCGCTACTCCTGCTTTCTTTTGGTCCCTATTTGCATGGAAAATCTTTTTCCAGCCCTTCACTTTCAGTCTGTATGTATCCCCTGTTTTGAGGTGGGTCTCTTGTAGACAACATATGTAGGGGTCTTGTTTTTGTATCCATTCAGCCAGTCTTTGTCTTTTGGTTGGAGCATTCAACCCATTTACGTTTAAGGTAATTACTGATAAGTATGATCCCATTGCCATTTACTTTATTGTTTGGGGTTTGAATTTATACACCGTTTTTGTGTTTCCTGTTTAGTATTTGTTGGAGAGCTGGTTTGGTGGTGCAGAATTCTCTCAGCTTTTGCTTGTCTGAAAAGCTTTTGATTTCTCCTTCATACTTGAATGAGATCCTTGCTGGGTACAATAATCTGGGCTGTAGGTTATTTTCTTTCATCATTTTAAGTATGTCTTGCCATTCCCTCCTTGCTTGAAGAGTTTCTATTGAAAGATCAGCTGTTATCCTTATGGCAATTCCCTTGTGTGTTATTTGTTGTTTTTCCCTTGCTGCTTTTCATATTTGTTCTTTGTGTTTGATTTTTGTTAATGTGATTAATATGTGTCTTGGGGGGTTTCGCCTTGGCTTTATCCTGTTTGGGACTCTCTGGGTTTCTTGGACTTGGGTGATTATTTCCTTCCCCATTTTAGGGAAGTTTTCAACTATTATCTCCTCAAGTATTTTCTCACGGTCTTTCTTTTTGTCTTCTTCTTCTGGGACCCCTATGATTCGAATGTTGTAGCGTTTAATATTGTCCTGGAGGTCTCTGAGATTGTGCTCATTTCTTTTAATTCGTTTTTCATTTATCCTCTCTGATTCATTTATTTCTACCATTCTATCTTCGAATTCACTAATCCTATCTTCTGCCTCTGTTATTCTACTATTTGTTGCCTCCAGAGTGTTTTTAATTTCATTTATTGCATTATTCATTATATATTGACTCTTTTTTTATTTCTTCTAGGTCCTTGTTAAACCTTTCTTGCATCTTCTCAATCCTTGTCTCCAGGCTATTTATCTGTGATTCCATTTTAATTTCAAGATTTTAGATCCATTTCACTATCCTTACTCGGAATTCTTTATCAGGTAGATTCCCTATCTCTTCCTCTTTTGTTTGGTTTGGTGGGCATTTATCCTGTTCCTTTATCTGCTGGGTATTCCTCTGTCTCATCTTGTTTAAATTGCTGAGTTTGGGGTGTCCTTTCTGTATTCTGGCAGTTTGTGGAGTTCTTTACTGTGGCATTTCCTCGCTGTGTGTGGGTTTGTACAGGTGTCTTGTCAAGGTTTCCTGGTTAGGGAAGCTTGTGTCCGTGTTCTGGTGGGTGGAGCTGTATTTCTTCTCTCTGGAGTGCAATGAAGTGTCCAGTAATGAGTTATGAGATGTTTGTGGTTTTGGGGTGACTTTGGGCAGCCTGTATCTTGAAGCTCAGGGCTGCGTTCCTTTGTTGCTGGAGAATTTGCTTGGTATGTCTTGCCCTGGAACTTGTTGGCCCTTGTGTGGTGCTTGATTTCAGTGTTGGTATGGAGGCATTTGATGAGCTCCTGTCAATTAATGTTCCTTGGAGTCAGGAGTTCCCTGGAGTCAGGGATTGGACTTAAGCCTCCTGCTTCCAGTTATCTGTCTTACTTTTACAGTAGTTTCAAAACTTCTCCTTATATACAGCACCATTGATAAAACATCTACGTTAAAGAAGAAAAGTTTCTCTACTGTGAGGGCCACTCAGAATGGTTCACAGCGTTACATGGAGAAGAGAAGAGGGAGGAGGGAGTTAGAGGTGACCCAAATGAGATCAGGTGGAATCAATAGTGGAGAGAGTGGGCTGGCCAGTAGTCACTTCCTTATGTGCACTCCACAACTGGACCGCTCAGAGATGTTCACAGAGTTATACAGAGATGAGAAGAAGGAGGAAGGAGACAGAGGTGGCCAGAAGGATAAAAGGGGGGAATGAAAAGGAGGGAGACAGATCCAGCCAGTAATCAGTTCCCTAAGTGTTCTCCACCGTCTGGAATACACAGAAATTCACAGAGTTGGGTAGAGTAGAGAGAGGTTAGGGAGGAGACACAGGCGACCTGGTGGAGAAAAAGGAGAGTCCAAAGGGAGAGAGAGCAGTCAAGCCAGTAATCTCGCTCCCTAGTGAAAAATGGGTACTGAAGATTGGGTTCTTAAAGGTACAAAATTGGTAACAAATACATAAAGGCAAAAATTAAAAATCTAGAGTAGAGTTTGGAATTTCAAAAATACGATGTTAAAGAAAAGAAGAAGGAAAAGAAAGAGAGAAAAAACGAACAAAGAAAAACAAACAAGGTCGCAAAAATTATCAAGAAAATACAGGTACAAAATTGATAACTAATACCAAAAAGCAAAAATTAAAAATCTAGAGTAGAGTTTGGAATTTCAAAAATACAATGTTAAAAAAAAGGAAGAAGAAAACTAAAGAAAAAACAAACAAACAAAAACAAGCAATGTCGCAAAAATTATAAAGAAACTACAGGTACAAAATTGATATCAAATATCAAAAAGCATAAATTAAAAATCTAGAGTACAGTTTGGAATTTCAAAAATACAATGTTAAAGAAAAGAAGAAAAAACAAAACAAAACAAAAAAACAAGGTCAAAAAATTATTATATATATATATATATGAAGTTTGCTGAAGAAGAAAAAAATAGGGTCTTTTTTTTTTGCAAATTATAGGTTATAAAAGTGAAAATTAAATGAACAATAGAGAACTTAAAATTAAAAAAATTTAAAAAAAAGTAAGAATGATCATAAAAATATATCTAGGACTTTCTCTGGTTTTGTTGTGAGTATCGTGGGTTCGGTTCATTTTTGGCTAGTTCCTTGGTCCGACTTATATTTCTCAAGATCTATAGGCGCCTTCCTATGTAGTCCTAGTAACCACAGGGTTTTAATCTATTGCCTGTAGCTTCCAAGGCGTTTCCCTCTGTTATAGCTTCTTTTGTTTGCTGGTCTCTTCAGTGTCTGGTTTACGCCCTGACACAAAGGGGACGGTGGAGGACACTTTTTTTTTTTAGGCTCACTTGTTCAGTTGCGCTGTGGGGAGGGAGGGAGGGAGTGATGCTGCAAACAAATAACACTGGCGTGCGCTCACAGTGCCTCAGCCACACTGGGTCTGCCCCCGCTCACGGCACGTGTAGCCTCCCTGCCCACACTGCTCGGGCTCTAGGTTGTTCCACCGGGAACAATCCGAGGCTGGCCCTGGGCTGCATGCACCTCCCAGGTCCAAGCCGCTCAGGTTCAGGCACTCGGGTAGTCCTCAGAGGCACAGACTCGGTTGGGCCTGCGTTTTGTGCTCTTCCCAGGTCCGAGCAGCTCAGGTGATGAGGTGTTTGGCGAGCGCCAATGTTGTGACTTATCGCCTCCCTGCCACTCGGTTATCTGGGTGTAAAACAGGCGCACCTTCTCAGGCAGATGTTGACCGTCCAGATCCCCAAGAAGTTTTAGTTAGCAAAGAAGCCTGCTTACAGTTTTATAGATAATGTCTCTCTGGGGCTGCGATTGCCCCCTTCCGGCTCTGGCTGCCTGTCACCGGAGGGGGAAGGTCTGCAGCCGGCTATCTCTGTTCAGTCCTTTGTTCCGTGCGCGGGCCTGGCGGTGTCTTAGGTTAGGGCTGGCTTTTTGCGTGGTAGATATCCCAGAGTCTGGTTTGCTAGCCCAAGTTATTTCGTTCAGATAGCGCTCAGGGTATTCAGGCCAGATTTTTACTCTAAGCGATGCAGCCCGCGCTGCGCCTCCCTGCCCAGCCCCTGCTTGCTAATGGTGTGAGCAGGCGTCTGCACTGCTTCACGGCTAGGGGAGTTACCGTAGGGCTTGCAATCTGCGAGTTTTAATTGTTTATTTATTTTTATCCCCCTTATGTTGCCCTTTGTGCTTCCAAAGCTTAGCAAAGATTTGGCAGTGAAAAGCTTTCCTGTTGTTTGGAAACTTTTCTCTTTTTAAGACTATCTTCCTGGGATGGAAATCCCTCCCTCCCTCTTTTGTCTCTTTTTTTGTCTTTTATACTTTTTCCTACCTACTTTCCAAGAGTTGGGTTCTTTTCTGGGTGCCTGATGTCCTCTGGCAGCATTCATAAGTTGTATTGTGGAATTTACTCGACGTTTAAATGCTCTTTTGATGAAATTGTTTGGGGGGGAAAGAGTTCTCCCCGTCCTACTCCTCAGCAATCTTGGCTCCTCTCTTGTGGAGTTTGGAGAGAGCACGCGGGATTGCTCTACAGGCGATGCAGGAAAAGAAGGCCCTCATCTCGCGATGTCGGGGGAGTCTCGTGGTTTTTCTGGAGCTGTGGTGCCAGTGTGGGGTTTCTCACAAGGTACGACCAGGAGCTCAGGGAGCCTCTCGTGTGGTGTCAGGGAAGTCAAGTCTCCATACGAGTGGCTAGGGGGCGCACGTCATTGCTCTCGAGTCATGGTAGTGGAATCAGGGCTCAACACAATGAAAAAGGACGCTCGAGGTCTTTCTCAGGTTGCGGCAGGAAACCCTGGGTTCCCTCGACTTGTGCCTGTGACCTCAGGTAGCTTCTCAGGGTGCCTCTGAGAAGTCAGGGATACTATGGAGCTGGGAGAGGCCTCTCGGGACTCCACTGGGTTTGCTGAAATGGAAGAGGGCCTAATCTCGAGATCAGGAAGGAACCTCAGGGTTCCTCTCCATTTCTGACTCAGATTGCAGGGTTCCTGCAGAGTTGGGACAGGAGAGTCAGGCCTCGTCTTGTGTGGAGGAATGGAACTCCGCTTGCCTCTCGAGTTGTTCAAGGAGTGACAGGCCACTTGGCGAGCTGTGTGTGGAACCTGCGGTTTTTTCCAGACAATGCACGGGGGTGTCAGTGCCCCTTCGTGATGTGCTTTCATCCACAGGGTTGCCTTCGAAGTGGTGTGCGGGCATCGGGTTCTTATCAAGAGCGGACCAGGAAATCGGGGTCTTTTGGAATGCGGCACCACACACGAGGCTACGTCTCGAATTTCCTCGTGAGACGGGCCTCATGCTGAGGTGCCCCTGGAAGGTCGGGAAAGCCTTCCAGACAAAGCAGGTTAATCGACCCTACTGTCGCGATCAGGAGGGGAGAAGGGGCTCAGATGAAGTGGTGCCGGGAACCTCGGTGTTCCCCTTGAGTGAGACCGGTATGTCAGGGAACTTTTGGGGTCTCACGAAGCTTGCCAAATACTGTTTCAAACTTCAAGATGAAACGTGGGACTTCTCTTGAGACGCTGTGGCGGGCAAGGGCCTCATCTTGTGATGAAGGGGAAACCACGTGGTTTTTTTCGAGTTGGGATGGGATTGTTGACTTACGACGGGGAATTCAGGCTTCCTCTTCTGTTGGCCCAGGGAAGTCCATTCTTCCATTCGAGTTGCCAGGGAGAGCTGGGTGGGAATTGCTCTCGAGTCACGGCAGGTCAAAATAGACCTCATCTAGGCTTGTGTCCAGGACCTAATGTTCCTCTCCAGGGGCGATAGGGATCACGGGGATGCATTCCAGACTCACCCAGTGAGTCAGGCCTCGGCTCGAGGGGAAGCAAAGGATTCTGATATCCTCCTGGGTCACGATAGGTATCTCTTGGAGCCCACTGAGTGGCCTCCAGGGAGTCAAGCCTCCTGTGGAGTTGGAGAGAGGACTCGGGATTGCTCTCCAGGCCATACAGGAAAGAAGGCCCTCAGCTCGCAATGACGGGGGCCTCTTGTGGGTTTTCTCGAGTTGGAGCGCAAGTATGAGTTTTCTCACGAGGTACGACGGGGAGCTCAGGGAGCCTCTCGTGTGGCGCCAGGAAAGTCAGGTGTCTATGCGTGTGATGAGGAGGAGCCCATAAATGCTCTCTAGTCATGGTAGGGAAATCGGGACTCAAGACGCGTTGAAGAAGGAGTCTCGAGGTCTTTCTCAGGTTGCGGCAGGAAACCCTGTGTTCCCTCGACTTGTACTGATGACCTCAGGGAGCTTCTCAGGGTGCCTCTGAGAAGTCAGGCATACTGTGGACTTGGGAGGCGCTCTCGGAACTCCACTGGGTTTGGTGCAATGGCAAAGGTTCTCATCTCGAGTTGAGGCAGGAACCTAAGGGTTCCTCTCCATTTAAAACTCTGACCACAGGGTCCCTGAAGAGTTGGGACAGGAGAGTCAGGCCTCGTCTTGTGTGGAGGAATGGAACTCCACTTGCCTCTCGAGTTGTTCACAGGATAACAGACCATTTGTCGAGCTGTGAGTGGAACCTTTGGTTTTTTCTGTAAGATGCATGAGGGGATCAGTGCCCCTTCGTGTTGTGCCTTCATCCACAGGGTTGCCTTCAAAGAGGTGTCCGGACATCGGGTTCTTATCAATAGCAGAGCAGGAAATTGGGGTCTTTCAGAACGTGGCACCATCCATGAGGCTACGTCTCGAATTTCTTCGTTAGACTGGTGTCATCCTGAGGTGCGCCATGAAGATCGGGAACCCCTTCCAGACAAAGCAGGGGAATCGACCATCTTGTCGCGATCAGGAGGAGTGAAAGGGCTCAGTTGAAGTCGTGCCGGGAACCTCGGTGTTCCCCTCGAGTGGGACCGGTGTGTCGGGAAACTTTTGGGGTCACTTCAAGGGTGCCAAGTACCGTTTTGCACTTCAATACGGACTTGGGGCTTCTCTTGACACGCTGTAGAGGGCAAGGGCCTCATCTTGGGATGACGGGGGAATCACGTGGTTTTTCTCAAGGTGCGGCGGGATTCTCGAGTTACGACGGGGAATTCAGGCTTCCTCTTGTGTTGGCCCAGGGAAGTCCAATCTTCCATTCGAGTTTCGAGGGAGAGCTGGGGTTTGCTCTTGAGTCACTGCAGGGCAAAAGAGACCTCATCTAGGCTTGTGTCCAGGACCTAATATTCCTCTCCAGGGCCGACAGCGATCTCGGGGTTGCATTCCAGACGCATCCTGGGAGTCAGAGCTCGACTCGAGGGGAAGCAAAGGACCCCGCTCTCCTCTCGAGTCACCACAGGTGTCTCTTGGAGCCCAGTGAGTGGCCTAAATGGAGTCAAGCCCCCTGTGGAGTTTGGAGAGAGGACTCAGGATTGCTCTCCAGGCCATGCAGGAAAAGAAGACCCTCATCTCGCGATGACAGGGGCGTCTTGTTGGTTTTCTCGAGCTGCGGTGCCAGTGTGCGGTTTCTGACGAGGTGCGACGGGAAGCTCAGGGAGCCTTTCGTGTGACACCAGGGAATTCAGGTCTCCATGCGCATGGCAAGGGGGAGCGCGTCATTGCTCTCGAGATATGATACGGGAATCGGGCCTCAAGACACGTTAAAGCAGGACTCTCAAGGTCTTTCTCGGGTTGCGGCAGGAAACCCTGGGTTCCGTCGACTTCTGCCGGTGACCTTAGGGAGCTTCTCAGGGTGCCTCTGAGAAGTCAGGCAAACTGTGGATTTGGGACGGGCCTCTCGGGACTCCACTGGTTTTGTGGCAATGGAAAAGGGCCTCATCTTGAGTGGAGGCAGGAACCTCAGGCTTCCTCTCCATTTCTGACTCGGTGCGCAAGGTCCCTAGAGTTGTGACAGGAGAGTCAGGCATCGTCTTGTGTGGAGGAATGGAACTCCGCTTGCTTCTCGAGTTGTTCACGAGGTGACAGACCACTTGTGGAGCTGTGTGAGGAACCTGCGGGTTTTTCCGGAAGATGCACGGGGTGTCAGTGCCCCTACGTGTTGTGCCTTCATCCACAGGCTTGCCTTCGAAGAGGTGTCCAGGAGTCTGGTTTTGATCAAAAGTGCACCATGGAATCGGGGTCTTTCGGCATGTAGTATGGCCCTCGAGGCTACCTCTCGAATTTCCTCGTGAGACCGGCCTCATCCTGAGGTGTGCCGGGAAGGTCGGGAATCCCTTCGAGACAAAGCAGTGGAATCGACCCTCCTATCGCGATCAGGAGAGGAGAAAGGCCTCAGATGAAGTGGTGCCGGAAACTTCAGTGTCCCCTCTAGTGAGATCGGTATATAGGGGAACTTTTGGGGTCGCATCAAGGGTGCCAAGTACTGTTTTGCACTTCAAGACGGAATGTGAGACTTCTCTTGAGACGCTGTAGGGGGCAAGGGCCTCATCTTGCAATACGGGGAACCACGTGATTTTTCTCGAGTTGCGGCGGGTTTCTCAAATTACAACTGGAAATTCAGGCTTCCTCTTGTGTTGGCTCAGAAAGGCCAATCTTCCATTCGAGTTGCAAGGGAAAGCTAGGGGTTGCGCTTGAGTCACTGCAGGGCCAAAGAGACCTCATCTAGGCTTTTGTCCAGGACCTAAGGTTCCTCTCCAGGGGCGACAGGGATCCAGGGTTGCATTCCAGACTCACCCTCGTAGTCAGGCCTCATCTCGAGGGGAAGCAAAGGACACCGCTCTCCTCCTGAGTATCAACGGGTATCTCTTGGAGCCCACTGAGTGACCTAAAGGGAGTCAAGCCTCCTTTGGAGTTTGGAGAGAGGATTCAGGATTGCTCTTCAGGTCATGCAGGAAAGAAGGCCCTCATTTCACCATGACAGGGGCGTCTCGTGGGTTTTCTCGAGCTGTGGCGCCAGTGTGGGGTTTCTCACGAGGTACGATGGGGAGCTCAGGGAGCCTCTCATGTGGTGCCGGGGAAGTCAGATCTTCATGCGCATGGCGAGGGGGAGCGCGTCATTTTTCTCCAGTCATGGTAGGGGAATCGGGCCTCAAGACGCGTGAAGAAGGACTCTCGAGGTTTTTCTCAGGTTACGGCAGGAAACCCTGGGTTCCCTCGACTTATGCCCGTGACCTCAGGGAGCTTTTCAGGGTGCCTCTGAGAAGTCAGGGATACTGTGCAGTTGGGAGGGGCCGCTCCGAACTCCACTGGGTTTGGTGCAGTAGAAGAGGGCCTTATCTCGAGTTGAGGCAGGAACCTCATGGTTCCTCTCCATTTCTGAATCGGATCTCAGTGTCCATGCAGAGTTGGGACAGGAGAGTCAGGCCTCGTCTTGTGTGGAGGAATTTAACTCCTCTTGCCTCTCGAGTTGTTCACGGGGTGACAGGCCACTTGTCGATCTGTATGTGGAACTTGCGGGCTTTTCCAACGATGCAGGAGGGTGTCAGACCCTTTCGTTTTGTGCCTTTGTCCACAGGATTGCCTTCGAAGAGGTGTCCTAGCATTGGGTTCTTATCAAGAGCAGACAGGGAAATCGGGGTCTTTCGGCGTGTGGCACCAACCACAAGGCTACGTCTCGAATTTCCTCGTGAGACCGGCCTCATCCTGAGGTGCGCCGGGAAGGTCCGGAACCCCTTCCAGACAAAGCAGGGTAATCGACCCTCCCGTCGCGATCAGGAGGGGATAAAGGGCTCAGAACAAGCGGTGCTCCGAACCTTGGTGTTCCCCTCGAGTGAGACCAGGGTGTCGGGGAACTTTTGTGCTAACATCAAGGTTGCCAATTATCGTTTTAAACATCAAGATGGAACGTAGGGCTTCTACTGAGACGCTGTAGCTGGCAAGGGCCTCATCTTGCGATGACGGGGGAACCACGTGGTTTTCCTCGAGTTGCAGCGGGATTTTCGAATTACGACAGGGAATTCAGGTTTCCTCTTGTGTTGTCCCAGGGAAGTCCATTCTTCCATTCGAGGTGCGAGGGAGAGCAGGGGATTGCTCTCGAGTCACTTCAGGGCAAATGAGACCTCATCTATGCTTGTGTCTAGGACCTAATGTTCCTCTCCAGGGGCGACAGGGATCTCAGGGTTGCATTCCAGACTCACCTGAGGAGTCAGGCCTGGTATATAGGGGAAGCAAAGGACACCGCTCTCCTCCTGAGTATCGACGGGTATCTCTTGGAGCCCACAGAGTGGCCTAAAGGGAGTCAGGCCTCCTGTGGAGCTTGAAGAGAGGCCTCGAGATTGCTCGCCAGGCCATGCAGGAAAAGAAGGCCTGGAGGCGTCTCGTGGGTTTTCTGGAGCTGGGGAGCCAGTGTGGGATTTCTCACGAGGTATGACGGGGAGCTCAGGGAGCCTCTCGTGTGGTGCCAGGGAAGTCAAGTCTCCATGCGAGTGGCGAGGGGGAACGCGTCATTGCTCTCGAGTCATGGTAGGGGAATCGGGATTCAAGATGCGTTGAAGGAGGATTTTCGAGGTCTTTCTCGGGTTGCATCAGGAAACCCTGGGTTCCGTCGACTTCTGCCGGTGACCTCAGGGAGCTTCTAAGGGTGCCTCTGAGAAGTCGCGATACTGTGGATTTGGGAGGGGCCTCTCGGGCCTCCACTGTTTTTGGTGTAATGGAAGAGGGCCTCATCTCGAGTGGAGTCAGGAACCTCAGGGTTCCTCTCCATTTCGGACTCCGATCGCAGGGTCCCTTCAGAGTTGGGACCGGAGAGTCAGGCCTCGTCTTGAGTGGAGGAATGGAACTCTGCTTGCCTCTCGAGTTGTTCATGGGATGACAGGCCTCTTGTCGAGCTGTGTGTGGAACCTGCAGCTTTTACCGAATGATGCACGGGAGTGTCAGTGACCCTTCGTTTTGTGCCTTCGTCCACAGGGTTGCCTTCGAAGAGGTGTCCGGGCATCGGGTTCTTCTCAAGAGTGGGCCGGGAAATCGGGGTATTTCGGCATGTGACACCACCCACGACGCTACGTCTCGAATTTACTCGTGAGACCGGCCTCATCCTTAGGTGCGCTGGGAATGTGGGGAACCCCTTCCAAACAAAGCAGGGGAATAGACCCTCCTGTCTCGAACAGGAGGGGAGAAGGTGCTCAGATGAAGTGGTGCGGGAACCTCGGTGTTCCTGTCGAGTGAGACCGGCGTGTCCGGGAACATTTGGTGTCGCATCAAGGGTGCAAAGTACCGTTTCGCACTTCAAGACGGAACGTGGTTCTTTTCTTGAGACGCCATAGCAGCAAGGGCCTCATCTTGGGATGACGTTGGAAACACGTGGTTTTTCTCGAGTTGCGGCGGGATTCTCGAGTTACGAAGGGGATTTCTGGCTTCCTCTTGTGTTGGCCCAGGGAAGCCCAATCTTCCATTCGAGTTGCGAGTGAGAGCTGGGGGTTGCGCTCGAGTCACTGCAGGGCAAAAGAAACCTCATCCAGGCTTGTGTCTAGGACCTAATGTTCCTCTCAAGGGATGACTGGGATCTTGGGGTTGCATTCTAGACTCACCCAGGAGTCAGGCGTCCTCTCGAGGGGAAACAAAGGACTTCTCTCTCTTCTCGAGTCACGACGGGTATTTCTTGGAGCCCACTGAGTGGACTAAAGGGAGTCAAGCCTCCTCTGGAGTTTGGAGAGAGGACTCGGGATTGCTCTCCAGGCCATGCAGGAAAAGAAGGCCCACATCTCGAGATGACGGGGGCGTCTCGTGGGTTTTCTCGAGCTGCGGCGCCAGTGTGGGGTTTCTCACGAGGTACGACGGGGAGTTCAGGTAGCCTCTCGTGTGGCAACAGGGAAGTCAGGTCTCCATGGGCGGGGCAAGGGGGAGCGCGTCATTGCTCTCAAGTCAGGGTAGGGGAATCGGGCCTCATGACGGGTTGAAAAAGAACTCTCGATGTCTTTCTAGGGTTGCGGCAGGAAACCCTGGGTTCCCTTGACTTGTGCCGGTGACCTCAGGGAGCGTCTCAGGGTGCCTCTGAGAAGTCAGGGATACTGTGGATTTGGGAGAGGCCTCTCGGGACTCCTCTGGGTTTGGTGCAATGGAAGTGGGCCTCATCTCGAGTTGAGGCAGGAACCTCAGGGTTCTGCTCCTGACTTCCTGGAGGCAGGATCTGACTCAGATCACAGGGTCCCTGTTGAGTTTGCTCAGGAGTGTCAGGTCTCGTGTTCTGCGGAGGAATGGAACTCCGCTTACATCTCAAGTTGTTCAAGGATAACACCATTTTCGTGATGTGTGTGGAACCTGCGGGTTTTTCGGAGATGCACGGGGGCGTCAGTGCTCCTTCCTGTTGTGCCTTCATCCACAGGGTTGCCTTCGAAGAGGTGTCCGGGCATCGGGTTCTCCTCAAGTGCGGACCGGGAAATTGGGGTCTTTCAGCATGTTGCACCACCCACTAGGCTACGTCTCGAATTTTCTCGTGAGACCGGCCTCATCCTGAGGCACGCAGGAAAGTCCGGGAACCCTTTCCAAACAAAGCAGGGGAATCGACCCTACTTTCGGGATCAGGAGGAGAGAAAGGGCTCAGATGAAGTAGTGCCGGGAACCTCGGTGCTCTCCTTGAGTGAAAGTCGGGTAACTTTTCTGGTTGCATCAAGGGTGCCAAGTACCGTTTCGCACTTCAAGACGGAACCTGGGACTTCTCTTGAGATGCTGTAGTGGGCAAGGGCCTCATCTAGCGCTGACAGGGGACCCACGTGTTTTTTCTCGAGTTGCGGCAGGATTCTTGAGTTACGATAGGGAATACAGGTTTCCTCTTGTGTTGGCCCAGGGAAGTCCAATCTTCCATTCGAGTTGCAAGTGAGAGCTGGAGATTGCTCTCGAGTCACTGCAGGGCAAAATAGAGCTCATCTAGGTTTGTGTCCAGGACCGAGTTATTCTCTCCAGGGGCGACAGGGATCTCAGGGTTGCATTCCAGACTCACCCGGGGAGTCAGGCCTCGTCTCGAAGGGAATGAATGGACTCCGCTCTCCTCTCGAGTCGCGACGGGTATCCCTTGGAGCCCAAGAGTGGCCTAAATGGAGTTAAGCCTCCTGTGGAGTTTGGAGAGAGGACTCGGGATTGCTCTCTAGGCCATGCAGGAAAAGAAGGCCCTCATCTCGCGATGACGGGGGCGTCTCGTGGGTTTTCTCAAGGTGCAGTGCCTGGTTGGGGTTTCTCACGAGATAGGACGGGGAGCTCAGGGAGACTCCTGTGGTGCCACGGAAGTCAGGTCTCCATGGACGTGGCGTGGGGGAGCGCCTCATTGCTCTCGAGTCATGGTAGGGGAATCAAGCCTCAAGACGCTTCGAAGAAGAACTCTCGAGGTCTTTCTCGGGGTGTGGCAGGAAAGCCTGGCTTCCCTCGACTTGTGCCCATGACCTCAGGGAGCTTAGCGGGGTTCCTCTGAGAAGTCAGGGATACTGTGGAGTTGAGAGGGGCTTCTCGGGACTTCACAGGGACTGGTGCAATTGAAGAGGACCTAATCTCGGATTGAGGCAGTAACGTCAGGGTTCCTCTCCATTTCTGACTTGGATAGCAGGGTCCCTGCAGAGTTGGGACAGGAGAGTCAGACCTCTTCTTGTGTGGAGTAATGGAACTCCGCTTGCCTCTCGAGTTGTTCATGGGACGACAGGCCACCTGTCGAGTTGTATGTGGAACCTGCGGTTTTGGGGGATGATGCACAGGGGTGTCAGTGCCCCTTCGTGTTGTGCCTTCATCCACAGGGTTACCTTCGAAGAGGTGACCGGGCATCGGGATCTTATCAATAGCGGACCAGGAAATCGGGGTCTTTCGGCATGTGGCACAACCCACGAGGCTACGTCTCGACTTCCCTCGTGAGACTGGCCTCATCCTGAGGTTCGCCGGGAAGTCTGGGAACCCCTTCCAGACAAAGCAGGGGAATCGACCCTCCTGTCGCCATCAGGAGGGGAGAAGAGGCTCAGCTGAAGCGGTGCTGGGAACCTCCATGTTCTCCTCGAGTGAGACCGGGTTGTCAGGGAAATTTGGGGGTCGCATCAAGGGTGCCAAGTACCGTTTCACACTTCAAGACGGAACATGGGACTTCCCTGGAGACGCTATAGCTGACAGGGGCCTCATATTTCGATGACGGAGGAGCCACGTTGTTTTTCTCCAGTTGCCGCGGGATTCTCGAATTACAATGGGGAATACAGGCTTCCTCTTGTGTTGGCCCAGGGAAGTCCAATCATCCATTCGAGTTGCGAGGGAGAGCTGGGGATTGCACTTGAGTCAATGCAGGACAAAAAAGACCTCATTTAGGCTTGTGTCCAGGACCGAGTTTTCCTCTACAGGGGCAACACGGATCTCGGGATCCCATTCCAGACTCACCCAAGTAGTCAGACCTCGGCTCGAGCGGAAGCAACGGACTCTGCTCTCCTCTAGAGTAGCGACGTGTATCTCTTGGAGGCTACTGAGTGGCCTAAAGGGAGTCAGGCCTCCAGTGGAGTTTGGAGAGTGGACTCGGGATTGCTCTCTAGGTCATGTAGGAAAAGAAGGCCCTCATCTTACGATGATGGGGGCGTCTCGTGAGTTTTCTCGAGCGGCGGTGCCAGTGTGGGGTTTTCATGAGGTAGGACGGGGAGCGCAGGGAGCCTCTCGTGTGGCACCAGGGAAGTTGGGTTTCCATGGGCGTGGCGAGGGGAATGCGTCATTGCTCTCCAGTCATGGTAGGGTATCGGGCCTCAAGACGCGGTAAAGAAGGACTCTCAAGGTCTTTCTCAGAATGCAGCAGGAAACCCTGGGTTCACTCGACTTGTGCCAGTGACCGCAGAGAGCTTCTGAGGGTGCCTCTGAGAATCAGGGATACTGTGGAGTTTTAGGGGCCTCTCGGGACTCCACTGGGTATGGCGCAATGGAAGAGGGCCTCATTTCGAGTTGATGCAGGAACGTCAGGTTTCATCTACATTTCTGACTCCGATCGCACGGTCCCTGCAGAGTTGGGAAAGGAGAGTCAGGCCTTCTCTTGTGTGGAGGAACGGAACTCCGCATGTCTCTCTAGTTCTTCAAGGGATGACAGGACACTTGTCGATCTGTGTTTGGAATCTGCGTGTTTTTCCGTACTATGCATGGGGATGTCAGTACCCCTTCGTGTTGTGCATTCATCCACAGGTTTGCTTTCAAAGAGGTGTCCTGGCATCGGGTTCTTATTAAGAGCGGACCGGGAAATCAGGGTCTTTCCGCATGTGGCACCACCCACCAGGCTACGTCTCGAATTTCCTAGTGAGACCGGCCTCATCCTGAGGTGCGCCGGGAAGGTCGGAACCCCTTGCAGACAAAGCAGGGGAATCGACCCTCCTGTCTCGATCAGGAGGGGAGAAGGGGCACAGATGAGGTGATGCCGGGAACCTCGGTGTTCCCCTCCAGTGAGACCAGTGTGTTGGGGAACTTTTGGGGTCGCATCAAAGGTGCCAAGTACCGTATCGCACTTCAAGATGGAACGTAAGACTTCTTTTGAGACGCTGTAGCGGCAATGGCCGCATCTTGCGATGAAGAGGGAACGACGTGGTTTTTCTCGAGTTGTGGCGGGATTCTTGAGTTACAACGGGAAATTCAGGCTTCCTCTTCTGTTGGCCCAGGGAAGTCCAGTCTTCCATTCGAGTTGCGAGGGAGAGTTGGGGATTGCTCTCGAGTCACTGCAGGAAAAAAGAGACCTCATCTAGGCTTGTGTCCAGGACCTAATGTTTCTCTCCAGGGGCGACAGGGACCTCCGGTTCACATATCAGACACACCCGAGGAGTCAGGCCTCGCCTCGAGGGGAAGGAAAAGACTCCGCTCTCCTCTCGAGTCGCGACGGGTGTGTCTTGGAGTCCACTGAGTGACCAAAAGGGAGTCAAGCCTACTGTGGAGTTTGGAGAGAGGACTCGGGATTGCTCTCCAGGCCATGCTAGAAAAGAAGGCCGTCATGTCGCGAAAATGGGGGCGTCTCGTGGGTTTTCTCTATCTGTGGCGCCAGTGTTTGGTTTCTCACGAGGTATGACGGGGAGCTCAGGGAGCCTCTCGTGTGGCGCCAGGGAAGTCAGGGCTTCATGAGTGTAGCAGAGGGAGCGCGTCATTGCCCTCGAGTCATGGTAGGGGAATCAGGCCTCAAAATGCGTTGAAGAAGGACTCTTGAGTTCTTTCTATGGTGGCGGCAGTAAACCCTGGGTTCACTCGAATTGTGCTGGTGACCTCAGGGAGCTTCTCAGGGTGCCTCTGAGAAGTCAGGGATACTGTGGAGCTGGGACTCGTTTCTCGGTACTCCACTGGGTTTCGTGCAATGGAAGAGGTCCTAATCTCGAGTGGAGGCAGGAACCTCAGCGTTCCTCTCGTGACTTCACTGGCGCTGGTCTGATTCGGATCGCAAAGTCCCTGCAGAGTTGGGACAGGAGAGTCAGGCCTCGTCTTGTGTAGAGGAATGAAACCCCACTTGCCTCTCGAGTTCTTCAGGGGTGACAAGCCACTTGTTGAGCTGTATGTGGAACCTGCGGGTTTTTCCGGACGATGCACGAGGGTGTCAGTGCCCCTTTGTGTTGTGCCTTCATCCACAGGGTTGCCTTCGAAGAGGTGTCCAGGCATCGGGTTCTTATCAAGAGCGTACCGGGAAATCATAGTCTTTTGGCATGTGGTACCACCCACGAGCTACGTCTCGAATTTCCTCGTGAGACCGGCCTCATCCTGAAGTGCCCCGTGAAGGTCGGGAACCCCTTAAAAACAAAGCAGGGGAAGTGACCCTCCTATCACGAACAGGAGGGGAGAAGGGGCTCAGATAAACTGGTGCTGGGAATCTCGGTGTTCACCTCGAGTGAGACCGATATTTCGGGGAACTTTTGGGGTCACATCAAGGGTGTCAAGTATCGTTTTGCACTTCAAGACGGAACGTGGGACTTTTCTTGAGAAGCTGTAGTGGGCAAGGGCCTCATCTTGTGATGACGAGGGAACCAAGTGCTTTTTCTCGACTTGCGGCGGGATTCTCGAGTTACGAAGGGGAATTCAGGCTTCCTCTTGTGTTGGCCCAGGGAAGTCCAATCTTCCATTCGAGTTGTCAGGGAGAGCGGGGGATTGCTCTCGAGTTACAGAAGGGCAAAAGAGACCTCATCTAGGCTTGTTTCCAGGACCTAATGTTCCTCTCCAGGGGAGACAGGGATCTCGGGGTTGCATTCCAGACCCACCTGGTGAGTCAGGCCTTGTCTCGAGGGGAAGCAAAGGACTCAATTCTCCTCTCGAGTCGCGACGGGTATCTCTTGGAGCCCACTAAGTGGCCTAAAGGGAGTCAAGCCTCCTGTGTAGTTTGGAAAGAGGATTTGGGATTCCTCTCCAGGCCATGCAGGAAAAGAAGGCCCTCATCTCGCGATGACAGGGGCCTATGGTGAGTTTTCTCAAGCTGCGGCGTCAGTGTGGGGTTTCTCACGAGGTACGACAGGGAGCTCAGGGAGCCTCTCTTATGGCGCCAGGGAAGTCAGGTCTCCACGTGCGTGGCGAGGGGGTGCGTGTCATTTCTATAGAGCCATGGAAGCAGATTCAGGCTTCAAGACACGTTGAAGTAGGACTCTCGAGGTCTTTTTCCCATTGTGGCAGGAAACCCTGGGTTCCCTCGACATGTGCCGGTGACCTCAGGGAGCTTCTCCGGGTGCCTCTGAGAAGTCAGGGGTACTGTGGAGTTGGGAGGGGCCTCTCTGGACTCCACTTGGTTTGGTGCAATGGATGAGAGCCTCATCTCGAGTGGAGGCAGGAGCCTCATGTTTCCCCTCCTGGGTTTCCTGGCGCCGGTACTGACTCGGATCGCAGTTTCCCTGCAGAGTTGGTACAGAAAATCAGGTCACATCTTGTGTGGAGGAATGGAACTCCTCTTGCCTGTCGAGTTGTTCACGGGGTGACAGACCACTTGTTGAACTGTGTTTGTAACCTGCGGGTTTTTCTGGACGATGCACGGGGGTGTCAGTGCCCCTTCGTGTTGTGCTTTCATCCACAGGTTTTCCTTCGTAAAGGTGTCAGGGCATCACGTTCTTAACAAGAGCAGACCGGGAAATCGGGGTCTTTCGGCTTGTGGCACCACCCACGAGGCTATGTCTCGAATTTCCTCGTGAGACCTGCCTCATCCTTAGGCGCACTGGAAAGGTCGGGAACCCCTTCCAGACATAGCAGGGGAATCGACACTCCTGTCGCGATCACGAGGGCAGAAGGAGCTCAAATGAAGTGGTTCCGGGAACCTCGGTGTTCCTTTCGAGTGAGACCGGTATGTCGGGGAATTTTGAGATTGCATCAAGGGTGCCAAGTACCGTTTCGCACTTCAAGACAGAAAGTGGGACTTCTCTTGAGTCGCTGTAGCGGGCAAGGGCCTCATCTAGCGCTGATGGGGGAACCACGTGGATTTTCTCGAGTTTCGGCGGGATTCTCGAGTTATGATGTCGAATTCAGGCTTCCAATTGTATTGGCCCAGGGAAGTCCAATCTTCAATTCGATTTGCGAGGGAGAGCTGGCGATTGCGCTCTAGTAACTGCAGTGCAAAATAGACCTCATCTAGGCTTGTGTCCAGGACCGAGTTTTCCTCTCCAGGTGTGACAGGAACTCGGGGTTGCATTCCAGACTCACACGGGGAGTCAGGCCTCGTCTCGAGGGGAAGCAAAGGACTCTGCTCTCCCTTCAGGTCCTGACAGGTATCTCTTGGAGCCAACTGAGAGGCCTAAAGAGAGTCAAGCCTCCTGTGGAGTCTGGAGAGAGGACTCGGTTTTGCTCTCCATGCCAGGCAGGAAACAAGTCCCTCATCTCGTGATGATGGGGGCGTATCGTGGGGTTTCTTGAGCTTCGGTGCCTGAATGGGGTTTCCGAAGAGGTACGACGGGGAGATCAGATAGACTCTCTTCAGGAGTCAGGGAAGTCAGGTCTCCATGCCCATAGCGATGGGGAGCGGGTCTTTGCTCTCGAGTCATGGTAGGGGAATCGGGCCTCAAGACGCGCCGAAGGACTCTCAAGGTCTTTCTCGGGTCGCAGCAGGAAACCCTGGGTTCCCTGGACTTGAGCCGGTGACCTCAGGTAGATTCTCAAGGTGCCTCTAAGAATTCAGGGATACTGTGGAGTTGGGAGGGGCCTCTCGGGACTCATCTGGGTTTGGTGCAATGGAAGAGGGCCTCACCTCGAGGGGAGACAGGAACCTCAGGCTTCCTCTCCGTTTCGGACTCCGACCGCAGGGTCCCTGCAGAGTTGGGACAGGAGAGTCAGGCCTCGTCTTGTCTGAGGAAGGGAACCCCGATGTCCTCTCGAGTTGCTCAGGGGGTTTCAGGCCCCTCGTCGAGCTGTGTGTGGAACCCGCGGGTCTTTGCGGACGATGCACGGGGGTGGCAGTGCCCCTTCGTGTTGTGCCTTCACCCACAGGGTTGCCTTCGAAGAGGGGTCCGGGCCTCGGGTCCTTCTCAAGAGCGGACCTGGGGAATCAGGGGCGTTCGGCATTTGGCCCCACCCACGTGGCTCGTCTCGAATTTCCTCGTGAGACCGGCCTCATCCTGAGGGGCGCCGGGAAGGCCGGGAATCCCTTCCAGACCACGCAGGGGAATCGCCTCTCCTGTCGCGATCAGGAGGGGAGAAGGGGCTCAGAGGAAGCGCTGCCGGGAACCTCGGTGTTCCCCTCGGGGGACACCGGCGTGTCGGGGGACTTTTGGGGGTCGCAGGAAGGCTGTCAGGGACCGTTTCGCCCTTCAGGGCGGAACAGGGGACTTCCCTTGAGACGCCGTGGCGGGCAAGGGCCTCATCTTGCCAAGAGGTGGGAACCACGTGGTTTTTCTCGAGTTGCGGCGGGATTCTCGAGTTACGACGGGGATCTCAGCCTTCCCCTGGGGTTGGCCCTGGGAAGCCCAATCTTCCCCTCGGGTTGCCAGGGAAAGCTGGGGGTTGCGCTCGAGTCACTGCAGGGCCGAAGAGACCTCACCTAGGCGTGTGTCCGGGACCTAATATTCCTCTCCAGGGAAGGCAGGGACCTCGGGGTTGCATTCCAGGCTCCCCCGGGGAGTCAGGCCTCGTCTCGAGGGGAAGCCAAGGACTCCGCTCTCCTCTCGAGTCGCGACGCGGGTCTCTTGGAGCCCCCTGAGCGGCCTCAAGGGAGTCCAGCCTCCTCTTCCGTTTGGAGAGAGGACCCGGCATTGCTCTCCAGGCCATGCAGGAAAAGAAGGCCCTCAGCTGGCGAGGACGGGGGCGTCTCAGGGGTTTCCTCGAGCTGCGGCGCCCGTGGGGGTTTTCTCCCGAGGCATGACGAGGATCTCAGGGAGCCTCTCGTGCGGCGCCAGGGAAGTCAGGTCTCCATGCGCGTGGCGAGGGGGAGCGCGTCCTGGCTCTCGAGTCACGGGAGGGGACTAGGGCCTCGAGACGCGTTGAAGAAGGACTCTCGAGGTCTTTCTCGGGGGGCGGCGGGAAACCCTCGTTTCCCTCGCCTTCTGCCGGGGACATTAGGGAACTTCCCAGGGTGCCTCTGAGAGGCGAGGGATCCTGTGGAGGTGGCGGGGCCCCTCGGGACTCCGCTGGGTCTGGCGCAACGGAAGAGGGCCTCACCTTGAGGGGAGGCAGGAACCTCAGGCTTCCTCTCCGTTTCGGACTGCGACCGCAGGGTCCCTGCAGAGTTGGGACAGGAGAGTCAGGCCTCGTCTTGTCTGAGGAAGGGAACCCCGCTGGCCTCTCGAGTTGCTCAGGGGGTCTCAGGCCCCCCGTCGAGCTGTGTGTGGAACCCGCGGGTCTTTGTGGACGATGCACGGGGGTGGCAGTGCCCCTTCGTGTTGTGCCTTCACCCACAGGGTTGCCTTCGAAGAGGGGTCCGGGCCTCGGGTCCTTCTCAAGAGCGGACCGGGGAATCGGGGGCGTTCGGCATGTGGCCCCACCCACGTGGCTCCTCTCGAATTTCCTCGTGAGACCGGCCTCACCCTGAGGGGCGCCGGGAAGGCCGGGAACCCCTTCCAGACCACGCAGGGGAATCGCCTCTCCTGTCGCGATCAGGAGGGGAGAAGGGGCTCAGAGGAAGCGGTGCCGGGACCCTC
Source organism: Bubalus kerabau (assembly GCF_029407905.1). NCBI lineage: Eukaryota > Metazoa > Chordata > Mammalia > Artiodactyla > Bovidae > Bubalus > Bubalus kerabau. Next base: position 485,945 of record NC_073635.1, on the reverse strand, counting down.
GGTGTTCCCCTCGGGGGACCCCGGCGTGTCGGGGGACTTTTGGGGGTCGCAGGAAGGCTGTCAGGGACCGTTTCGCCCTTCAGGGCGGAACAGGGGACTTCCCTTCAGACGCCGTCGCGGGCAAGGGCCTCATCTTGCCAAGAGGTGGGAACCACGTGGTTTTCTCGAGTTGCGGCGGCATTCTCGAGTTACGACGGGGATCTCAGCCTTCCCCTGGGGTTGGCCCTGGGAAGCCCAATCTTCCCCTCGGGTTGCGAGGGAAAGCTGGGGGTTGCGCTCGAGTCACTGCAGGGCCGAAGAGACCTCACCTAGGCGTGTGTCCGGGACCTAATATTCCTCTCCAGGGAAGGCAGGGACCTCGGGGTTGCATTCCAGGCTCCCCCGGGGAGTCAGGCCTCGTCTCGAGGGGAAGCCAAGGACTCCGCTCTCCTCTCGAGTCGCGACGCGGGTCTCTTGGAGCCCCCTGAGCGGCCTCAAGGGAGTCCAGCCTCCTCTTCCGTTTGGAGAGAGGACCCGGCATTGCTCTCCAGGCCATGCAGGAAATGAAGGCCCTCAGCTGGCGAGGACGGGGGTGTCTCAGGGGTTTCCTCGAGCTGCGGCGCCCGTGGGGGTTTTCTCCCGAGGCACGACGAGGATCTCAGGGAGCCTCTCGTGCGGCGCCAGGGAAGTCAGGTCTCCATGCGCGTGGCGAGGGGGAGCGCGTCCTGGCTCTCGAGTCACGGGAGGGGACTAGGGCCTCGAGACGCGTTGAAGAAGGACTCTCGAGGTCTTTCTCGGGGGGCGGCGGGAAACCCTCGTTTCCCTCGCCTTCTGCCGGGGACCTTAGGGAACTTCCCAGGGTGCCTCTGAGAGGCGAGGGATCCTGTGGAGGTGGCGGGGCCCCTCGGGACTCCGCTGGGTCTGGCGCAACGGAAGAGGGCCTCACCTCGAGGGGAGGCAGGAACCTCAGGCTTCCTCTCCGTTTCGGACTGCGACCGCAGGGTCCCTGCAGAGTTGGGACAGGAGAGTCAGGCCTCGTCTTGTCTGAGGAAGGGAACCCCGCTGGCCTCTCGAGTTGCTCAGGGGGTCTCAGGCGCCCCGTCGAGCTGTGTGTGGAACCCGCGGGTCTTTGCGGACGATGCACGGGGGTGGCAGTGCCCCTTCGTGTTGTGCCTTCACCCACAGGGTTGACTTCGAAGAGGGGTCCGGGCCTCGGGTCCTTCTCAAGAGCGGACCGGGGAATCGGGGGCATTCGGCATGTGGCCCAACCCACGTGGCTCCTCTCGAATTTCCTCGTGAGACCGGCCTCACCCTGAGGGGCGCCGGGAAGGCCGGGAACCCCTTCCAGACTACGCAGGGGAATCGCCTCTCCTGTCGCGATCAGGAGGGGAGAAGGGGCTCAGAGGAAGCGGTGCCGGGACCCTCGGTGTTCCCCTCGGGGGACCCCGGCGTGTCGGGGGGCTTTTGGAGGTCGCAGGAAGGCTGTCAGGGACCGTTTCGCCCTTCAGGGCGGAACAGGGGACTTCCCTTGAGACGCCATCGCGGGCAAGGGCCTCATCTTGCCAAGAGGTGGGAACCACGTGGTTTTTCTCGAGTTGCGGCGGCCTTCTCGAGTTACGACGAAGATCTCAGCCTTCCCCTGGGGTTGGCCCTGGGAAGCCCAATCTTCCCCTCGGGTTGCGAGGGAAAGCTGGGGGTTGCGCTCGAGTCACTGCAGGGCCGAAGAGACCTCACCTAGGCGTGTGTCCGGGACCTAATATTCCTCTCCAGGGAAGGCAGGGACCTCGGGGTTGCATTCCAGGCTCCCCCGGGGAGTCAGGCCTCGTCTCTAGGGGAAGCCAAGGACTCCGCTCTCCTCTCGAGTCGCGACGCGGGTCTCTTGGAGCCCCCTGAGCGGCCTCAAGGGAGTCCAGCCTCCTCTTCCGTTTGGAGAGAGGACCCGGGATTGCTCTCCAGGCCATGCAGGAAAAGAAGGCCCTCAGCTGGCGAGGACGGGGGCGTCTCAGGGGTTTCCTCGAGCTGCGGCGCCCGTGGGGGTTTTCTCCCGAGGCACGACGAGGATCTCAGGGAGCCACTCGTGCGGCGCCAGGGAAGTCAGGTCTCCATGCGCGTGGCGAGGGGGAGCGCGTCCTGGCTCTCGAGTCACGGGAGGGGACTAGGGCCTCGAGACGCGTTGAAGAAGGACTCTCGAGGTCTTTCTCGGGGGGCGGCGGGAAACCCTCGTTTCCCTCGCCTTCTGCCGGGGACCTTAGGGAACTTCCCAGGGTGCCTCTGAGAGGCGAGGGATCCTGTGGAGGTGGCGGGGCCCCTCGGGACTCCGCTGGGTCTGGCGCAACGGAAGAGGGCCTCACCTCGAGGGGAGGCAGGAACCTCAGGCTTCCTCTCCGTTTCGGACTGCGACCGCAGGGTCCCTGCAGAGTTGGGACAGGAGAGTCAGGCCTCGTCTTGTCTGAGGAAGGGAACCCCGCTGGCCTCTCGAGTTGCTCAGGGGGTCTCAGGCCCCCCGTCGAGCTGTGTGTGGAACCCGCGGGTCTTTGTGGACGATGCACGGGGGTGGCAGTGCCCCTTCGTGTTGTGCCTTCACCCACAGGGTTGACTTCGAAGAGGGGTCCGGGCCTCGGGTCCTTCTCAAGAGCGGACCGGGGAATCGGGGGCATTCGGCATGTGGCCCCACCCACGTGGCTCCTCTCGAATTTCCTCGTGAGACCGGCCTCACCCTGAGGGGCGCCGGGAAGGCCGGGAACCCCTTCCAGACCACGCAGGGGAATCGCCTCTCCTGTCGCGATCAGGAGGGGAGAAGGGGCTCAGAGGAAGCGGTGCCGGGACCCTCGGTGTTCCCCTCGGGGGACCCCGGCGTGTCGGGGGACTTTTGGGGGTCGCAGGAAGGCTGTCAGGGACCGTTTCGCCCTTCAGGGCGGAACAGGGGACTTCCCTTCAGACGCCGTCGCGGGCAAGGGCCTCATCTTGCCAAGAGGTGGGAACCACGTGGTTTTCTCGAGTTGCGGCGGCATTCTCGAGTTACGACGGGGATCTCAGCCTTCCCCTGGGGTTGGCCCTGGGAAGCCCAATCTTCCCCTCGGGTTGCGAGGGAAAGCTGGGGGTTGCGCTCGAGTCACTGCAGGGCCGAAGAGACCTCACCTAGGCGTGTGTCCGGGACCTAATATTCCTCTCCAGGGAAGGCAGGGACCTCGGGGTTGCATTCCAGGCTCCCCCGGGGAGTCAGGCCTCGTCTCGAGGGGAAGCCAAGGACTCCGCTCTCCTCTCGAGTCGCGACGCGGGTCTCTTGGAGCCCCCTGAGCGGCCTCAAGGGAGTCCAGCCTCCTCTTCCGTTTGGAGAGAGGACCCGGCATTGCTCTCCAGGCCATGCAGGAAATGAAGGCCCTCAGCTGGCGAGGACGGGGGTGTCTCAGGGGTTTCCTCGAGCTGCGGCGCCCGTGGGGGTTTTCTCCCGAGGCACGACGAGGATCTCAGGGAGCCTCTCGTGCGGCGCCAGGGAAGTCAGGTCTCCATGCGCGTGGCGAGGGGGAGCGCGTCCTGGCTCTCGAGTCACGGGAGGGGACTAGGGCCTCGAGACGCGTTGAAGAAGGACTCTCGAGGTCTTTCTCGGGGGGCGGCGGGAAACCCTCGTTTCCCTCGCCTTCTGCCGGGGACCTTAGGGAACTTCCCAGGGTGCCTCTGAGAGGCGAGGGATCCTGTGGAGGTGGCGGGGCCCCTCGGGACTCCGCTGGGTCTGGCGCAACGGAAGAGGGCCTCACCTCGAGGGGAGGCAGGAACCTCAGGCTTCCTCTCCGTTTCGGACTGCGACCGCAGGGTCCCTGCAGAGTTGGGACAGGAGAGTCAGGCCTCGTCTTGTCTGAGGAAGGGAACCCCGCTGGCCTCTCGAGTTGCTCAGGGGGTCTCAGGCGCCCCGTCGAGCTGTGTGTGGAACCCGCGGGTCTTTGCGGACGATGCACGGGGGTGGCAGTGCCCCTTCGTGTTGTGCCTTCACCCACAGGGTTGACTTCGAAGAGGGGTCCGGGCCTCGGGTCCTTCTCAAGAGCGGACCGGGGAATCGGGGGCATTCGGCATGTGGCCCAACCCACGTGGCTCCTCTCGAATTTCCTCGTGAGACCGGCCTCACCCTGAGGGGCGCCGGGAAGGCCGGGAACCCCTTCCAGACTACGCAGGGGAATCGCCTCTCCTGTCGCGATCAGGAGGGGAGAAGGGGCTCAGAGGAAGCGGTGCCGGGACCCTCGGTGTTCCCCTCGGGGGACCCCGGCGTGTCGGGGGGCTTTTGGAGGTCGCAGGAAGGCTGTCAGGGACCGTTTCGCCCTTCAGGGCGGAACAGGGGACTTCCCTTGAGACGCCATCGCGGGCAAGGGCCTCATCTTGCCAAGAGGTGGGAACCACGTGGTTTTTCTCGAGTTGCGGCGGCCTTCTCGAGTTACGACGAAGATCTCAGCCTTCCCCTGGGGTTGGCCCTGGGAAGCCCAATCTTCCCCTCGGGTTGCGAGGGAAAGCTGGGGGTTGCGCTCGAGTCACTGCAGGGCCGAAGAGACCTCACCTAGGCGTGTGTCCGGGACCTAATATTCCTCTCCAGGGAAGGCAGGGACCTCGGGGTTGCATTCCAGGCTCCCCCGGGGAGTCAGGCCTCGTCTCTAGGGGAAGCCAAGGACTCCGCTCTCCTCTCGAGTCGCGACGCGGGTCTCTTGGAGCCCCCTGAGCGGCCTCAAGGGAGTCCAGCCTCCTCTTCCGTTTGGAGAGAGGACCCGGGATTGCTCTCCAGGCCATGCAGGAAAAGAAGGCCCTCAGCTGGCGAGGACGGGGGCGTCTCAGGGGTTTCCTCGAGCTGCGGCGCCCGTGGGGGTTTTCTCCCGAGGCACGACGAGGATCTCAGGGAGCCACTCGTGCGGCGCCAGGGAAGTCAGGTCTCCATGCGCGTGGCGAGGGGGAGCGCGTCCTGGCTCTCGAGTCACGGGAGGGGACTAGGGCCTCGAGACGCGTTGAAGAAGGACTCTCGAGGTCTTTCTCGGGGGGCGGCGGGAAACCCTCGTTTCCCTCGCCTTCTGCCGGGGACCTTAGGGAACTTCCCAGGGTGCCTCTGAGAGGCGAGGGATCCTGTGGAGGTGGCGGGGCCCCTCGGGACTCCGCTGGGTCTGGCGCAACGGAAGAGGGCCTCACCTCGAGGGGAGGCAGGAACCTCAGGCTTCCTCTCCGTTTCGGACTGCGACCGCAGGGTCCCTGCAGAGTTGGGACAGGAGAGTCAGGCCTCGTCTTGTCTGAGGAAGGGAACCCCGCTGGCCTCTCGAGTTGCTCAGGGGGTCTCAGGCCCCCCGTCGAGCTGTGTGTGGAACCCGCGGGTCTTTGCGGACGATGCACGGGGGTGGCAGTGCCCCTTCGTGTTGTGCCTTCACCCACAGGGTTGCCTTTGAAGAGGGGTCCGGGCCTCGGGTCCTTCTCAAGAGCGGACCGGGGAATCGGGGGCGTTCGGCATGTGGCCCCACCCACGTGCCTCGTCTCGAATTTCGTCGTGAGACCGGCCTCACCCTGAGGGGCGCCGGGAAGGCCGGGAACCCCTTCCAGACCACGCAGGGGAATCGCCTCTCCTGTCGCGATCAGGAGGGGAGAAGGGGCTCAGAGGAAGCGGTGCCGGGACCCTCGGTGTTCCCCTCGGGGGACCCCGGCGTGTCGGGGGACTTTTGGGGGTCGCAGGAAGGCTGTCAGTGACCGTTTCGCCCTTCAGGGCGGAACAGGGGACTTCCCTTGAGACGCCGTCGCGGGCAAGGGCCTCATCTTGCCAAGAGGTGGGAACCACGTGGTTTTTCTCGAGTTGCGGCGGCATTCTCGAGTTACGACGGGCATCTCAGCCTTCCCCTGGGGTTGGCCCTGGGAAGCCCAATCTTCCCTTCGGGTTGCGAGGGAAAGCTGGGGGTTGCGCTCGAGTCACTGCAGGGCCGAAGAGACCTCACCTAGGCGTGTGTCCGGGACCTAATATTCCTCTCCAGGGAAGGCAGGGACCTCGGGGTTGCATTCCAGGCTCCCCCGGGGAGTCAGGCCTCGTCTCGAGGGGAAGCCAAGGACTCCGCTCTCCTCTCGAGTCGCGACGCGGGTCTCTTGGAGCCCCCTGAGCGGCCTCAAGGGAGTCCAGCCTCCTCTTCCGTTTGGAGAGAGGACCCGGCATTGCTCTCCAGGCCATGCAGGAAAAGAAGGCCCTCAGCTGGCGAGGACGGGGGCGTCTCAGGGGTTTCCTCGAGCTGCGGCGCCCGTGGGGGTTTTCTCCCGAGGCACGACGAGGATCTCAGGGAGCCTCTAGTGCGGCGCCAGGGAAGTCAGGTCTCCATGCGCGTGGCGAGGGGGAGCGCGTCCTGGCTCTCGAGTCACGGGAGGGGACTAGGGCCTCGAGACGCGTTGAAGAAGGACTCTCGAGGTCTTTCTCGGGGGGCGGCGGGAAACCCTCGTTTCCCTCGCCTTCTGCCGGGGACCTTAGGGAACGTCCCAGGGTGCCTCTGAGAGGCGAGGGATCCTGTGGAGGTGGCGGGGCCCCTCGGGACTCCGCTGGGTCTGGCGCAACGGAAGAGGGCCTCACCTCGAGGGGAGGCAGGAACCTCAGGCTTCCTCTCCGTTTCGGACTGTGACCGCAGGGTCCCTGCAGAGTTGGGACAGGAGAGTCAGGCCTCGTCTTGTCTGAGGAAGGGAACCCCGCTGGCCTCTCGAGTTGCTCAGGGGGTCTCAGGCCCCCCGTCGAGCTGTGTGTGGAACCCGCGGGTCTTTGCGGACGATGCACGGGGGTGGCAGTGCCCCTTCGTGTTGTGCCTTCACCCACAGGGTTGCCTTCGAAGAGGGGTCCGGGCCTCGGGTCCTTCTCAAGAGCGGACCGGGGAATCGGGGGCGTTCGGCATGTGGCCCCACCCACGTGGCTCCTCTCGAATTTCCTCGTGAGACCGGCCTCACCCTGAGGGGCGCCGGGAAGGCCGGGAACCCCTTCCAGACCACGCAGGGGAATCGCCTCTCCTGTCGCGATCAGGAGGGGAGAAGAGGCTCAGAGGAAGCGGTGCCGGGACCCTCGGTGTTCCCCTCGGGGGACCCCGGCGTGTCGGGGGACTTTTGGGGGTCGCAGGAAGGCTGTCAGGGACGTTTCGCCCTTCAGGGCAGAACAGGGGACTTCCCTTGAGACGCCGTCGCGGGCAAGGGCCTCATCTTGCCAAGAGGTGGGAACCACGTGGTTTTTCTCGAGTTGCGGCGGCATTCTCGAGTTACGACGGGGATCTCAGCCTTCCCCTGGGGTTGGCCCTGGGAAGCCCAATCTTCCCCTCGGGTTGTGAGGGAAAGCTGGGGGTTGCGCTCGAGTCACTGCAGGGCCGAAGAGACCTCACCTAGGCGTGTGTCCAGGACCTAATATTCCTCTCCAGGGAAGGCAGGGACCTCGGGGTTGCATTCCAGGCTCCCCCGGGGAGTCAGGCCTCGTCTCGAGGGGAAGCCAAGGACTCCGCTCTCCTCTCGAGTCGCGACGCGGGTCTCTTGGAGGCCCCTGAGCGGCCTCAAGGGAGTCCAGCCTCCTCTTCCGTTTGGAGAGAGGACCCGGGATTGCTCTCCAGGCCATGCAGGGAAAGAAGGCCCTCAGCTCGCGAGGACGGGGGCGTCTCAGGGGTTTCCTCGAGCTGCGGCGCCCGTGGGGGTTTTCTCCCGAGGCACGACGAGGATCTCAGGGAGCCTCTCGTGCGGCGCCAGGGAAGTCAGGTCTCCATGCGCGTGGCGAGGGGGAGCGCGTCCTGGCTCTCGAGTCATGGGAGGGGACTAGGGCCTCGAGACGCGTTGAAGAAGGACTCTCGAGGTCTTTCTCGGGGGGCGGCGGGAAACCCTCGTTTCCCTCGCCTTCTGCCGGGGACCTTAGGGAACTTCCCAGGGTGCCTCTGAGAGGCGAGGGATCCTGTGGAGGTGGCGGGGCCCCTCGGGACTCCACTGGGTCTGGCGCAACGGAAGAGGGCCTCACCTCGAAGGGAGGCAGGAACCTCAGGCTTCCTCTCCGTTTCGGACTCCGACCGCAGGGTCCCTGCAGAGTTGGGACAGGAGAGTCAGGCCTCGTCTTGACTGAGGAAGGGAACCCCGCTGGCCTCTCGAGTTGCTCAGGGGGTCTCAGGCCCCTCGTCGAGCTGTGTGTGGAACCCGCGGGTCCTTGCGGACGATGCACGGGGGTGGCAGTGCCCCTTCGTGTTGTGCCTTCAGCCACAGGGTTGCCTTCGAAGAGGGGTCCGGGCCTCGGGTCCTTCTCAAGAGCGGACCGGGGAATCGGGGGCGTTCGGCATGTGGCCCCACCCACGTGGCTCGCCTCGAATTTCCTCGTGAGACCGGCCTCATCCTGAGGTGCGCCGGGAAGCCCGGGAACCCCTTCCAGACCACGCAGGGGAATCGCCTCTCCTGTCGCGATCAGGAGGGGAGAAGGGGCTCAGAGGAAGCGGTGCCGGGACCCTCGGTGTTCCCCTCGGGGGACCCCGGCGTGTCGGGGGACTTTTGGGGGTCGCAGGAAGGCTGTCAGGGACCGTTTCGCCCTTCAGGGCGGAACAGGGGACTTCCCTTCAGACGCCGTCGCGGGCAAGGGCCTCATCTTGCCAAGAGGTGGGAACCACGTGGTTTTTCTCGAGTTGCGGCGGGATTCTCGAGTTACGACGGGGATCTCAGCCTTCCCCTGGGGTTGGTCCTGGGAAGCCCAATCTTGCCCTCTGGTTGCGAGGGAAAGCTGGGGGTTGGGCTCGAGTCACTGCAGGGCCGAAGAGACCCCACCTAGGTGTGTCTCCGGGACCTAATATTCCTCTCCAGGGAAGGCAGGGACCTCGGGGTTGCATTCCAGGCTCCCCCGGGGAGTCAGGCCTCGTCTCGAGGGGAAGCCAAGGACTCCGCTCTCCTCTCGAGTCGCGACGCGGGTCTCTTGGAGCCCCCTGAGCGTCCTCAAGGGAGTCCAGCCTCCTCTTCCGTTTGGAGAGAGGACCCGGGATTGCTCTCCAGGCTATGCAGGAAAAGAAGGCCCTCAGCTCGCAAGGACGGGGGCATCTCAGGGGTTTCCTCGAGCTGGGGCGCCCGTGGGGGTTTTCTCCCGAGGCGCGACGAGGATCTCAGGGAGCCTCTCGTGCGGTGCCAGGGAAGTCAGGTCTCCATGCGCGTGGCGAGGAAGAGCGCGTCCTGGCTCTCGAGTCACGGGAGGGGACTAGGTCCTCGAGATGCGCTGAAGAAGGGCTCTCGAGGTCTTTCTCGGGGGGCGGCGGGAAACCCTCGTTTCCCTCGCCTTCTGCCGGGGACCTTAGGGAACTTCCCAGGGTGCCTCTGAGAGGCGAGGGATCCTGTGGAGGTGGCGGGGCCCCTCGGGACTCCGCTGGGTTTGGCGCAACGGAAGAGGGCCTCACCTCGAGGGGAGGCAGGAACCTCAGGCTTCCTCTCCGTTTCGGACTCCTACCGCAGGGTCCCTGCAGACTTGGGACAGGAGAGTCAGGCCTCGTCTTGTCTGAGGAAGGGAACCCCGCTTGCCTCTCGAGTTGCTCAGGGGGTCTCAGGCCCCTCGTCGAGCTGTGTGTGGAACCCCCGGTTCTTTGCGGACGATGCCCGGTGGTGGCAGTGCCCTTTCGTGTTGTGCCTTCACCCACAGGGTTGCCTTCGAAGAGGTGTCCGGGCCTCGGGTCCTTCTCAAGAGCGGACCAGGGAATCGGGGGCGTTCGGCATGTGGCCCCACCCACGTGGCTCCTCTCGAATTTCCTCGTGAGACCGGCCTCACCCTGAGGTGCGCTGGGAAGGCCGGGAACCCCTTCCAGACCACGCAGGGGAATCGCCTCTCCTGTCGCGATCAGGAGGGGAGAAGGGGCTCAGAGGAAGCGGTGCCGGGACCCTCGGTGTTCCCCTCGGGGGACCCCGGCGTGTAGGGGGACTTTTGGGGCTCGCAGGAAGGCTATAAGGGACCGTTTCTCCCTTCAGGGTGGAACAGGGGACTTCCCTTGAGAGGCCGTCGCGGGCAAGGGCCTCATCTTGCCAAGAGGTGGGAACCACGTGGTTTTTCTCGAGTTGCGGCGGCATTCTCGAGTTACGACGGGGATCTCAGCCTTCCCCTTGGGTTGGCCCTGGGAAGCCCAATCTTGCCCTCGGGTTCCGAGGGAAAGCTGGGGGTTGCGCTCGAGTCACTGCAGGGCCGAAGAGACCTCACCCAGGCGTGTGTCCGGGACCTAATATTCCTCTCCAGGGAAGGCAGGGATCTCGGGGTTGCATTCCAGGCTCCCCCTGGGAGTCAGGCCTCATCTCGAGGGGAAGCCAAGGACTCCGCACTCCTCTCGAGTCGCGACGCGGGTCTCTTGGAGCCCCCTGAGCGGCCTCAAGGGAGTCCAGCCTCCTCTTCCGTTTGGAGAGAGGACACGTGATTGCTCTCCTGCCATGCAGGGAAAGAAGGCCCTCAGCTCGCGAGGACGGGGGCGTCTCAGGGGTTTCCTCGAGCTGCGGCGCCCGTGGGGGTTTTCTCCCGAGGCACGACGAGGATCTCAGGGAGCCTCTCGTGCGACGCCAGGGAAGTCAGGTCTCCATGCGCGTGGCGAGGGGGAGCGCGTCCTGGCTCTCGAGTCACGGGAGGGGACTAGGGCCTCGAGACGCGTTGAAGAAGGAATCTCGAGGTCTTTCTCGGGGGGCGGCGGGAAACCCTCGTGTCCCTCGCCTTCTGCCGGGGACCTTAGGGAACTTCCCAGGGTGCCTCTGAGAGGCGAGGGATCCTGTGGAGGTGGCGGGGCCCCTCGGGACTCCGCTGGGTCTGGCGCAACGGAAGAGGGCCTCACCTCCAAGGGAGGCAGGAACCTCAGGCTTCCTCTCCGTTTCAGACTCCGACCGCAGGGTCCCTGCAGAGTTGGGACAGGAGAGTCAGGCCTCGTCTTGTCTGAGGAAGGGAACCCCGCTGGCCTCTCGAGTTGCTCAGGGGGTCTCAGGCCCCCCGTCGAGCTGTGTGTGGAACCCGCGGGTCTTTGCGGACGATGCACGGGGGTGGCATTGCCCCTTCGTGTTGTGCCTTCACCCTCAGGGTTGCCTTCGAAGAGGGGTCCGGGCCTCGGGTCCTTCTCAAGAGCGGACCGGGGAATCGGGGGCGTTCGGCATGTGGCCCCACCCACGTGGCTCGCATCGAATTTCCTCGTGAGACCGGCCTCATCCTGAGGTGCGCCGGGAAGGCCGGGAACCCCTTCCAGACCACGCAGGGGAATCGCCTCTCCTGTCGAGATCAGGAGAGGAGAAGGGGTCAGACGAAGTGGTGCTGGGAACCTCGGTGTTCCCCTTGAGTGAGTCTGGTATGTCGCGGAACTTTTGGGGTCGCATCAAGGGTGCCAAGTACCGTTTCGCACTTCAGGATGGAACGTGGGACTTCTCTTGAGATGCTGTAGCGGACAAAGGGCCTCATCTTGCGATGACGAGGGAAGCACGTGGATTTTCTCGAGTTTCGGTGGGATTCTCGAGTTTCGACGGGGAATTCAGGCTTCCTCTTGTGTTGGCCCAGGAAGTCTAATCTTCCATTCGAGTTGCCAGGAAGAGCTGTGGATTGGGCTCCATTCACTGAAGGGCAAACTAGACCTCATCTAGGCTTGTATCCAGGACTTAATGTTCCTCTCCATAGGCGACAGGTATTTGGGGTTGCATTCCATACTCACCCGGGGAGTCAGGCCTCATCTCGAGGGGAAGAAAAGGACTCCACTCTCTTCTCGAGCCGAGACAGGTATCTCTTGGAGCTCACTGAGTGGTCTTTGCTCTGTAGGAGAGCTCTAGTGTACATAAGCCTGTACATAAGTGAACACAGACATTCTGTGTGCATGTTGCTGCGTACCCAAAATAGGGCCACAGGGAGCCTCATGCTCTCCATGCAGCGCGGAAGCTGTGCAGCCACGCAGCAGCTGAAGAAACCAACCAATTGCTCTTTTCTTACCTCTGACAGAGCTCGCATTGCCGTAGCCCTTGGCAGTTTGGAAACACTGGACCCTAACCCCTCTCAAAGTAGGCCTGGGTTCTAGTTCGAATAGAAAGTCAATAGCAGAGCTGAGGACAGGAACGCGGCAGTCATTTATCACACGCTCCTGCAGCCTGCTACTACAGGGACACTAACGCTAGAAGCTAGGAATGTCTTTGCAAGGTGCGCAAGGGACAAGGGAGAACCTCGACCCTGACTCTAGTATTTCAGCCCCCTGAGCAGATCTGAGTTTCTCCCGCTGTAGAAGCTAACCCATTCCTTTCAAATACAGGCTTCCTAACACAGGGCCAGTTGGCTGCTTGCTCTTCCACGAAGCAGGCTTCCTTAACTTGCAAACTGCGAATTCCGCTTAACAGCCTGGAGGAAAAATCGCTTCTTGGAAGATTTTTTTCAGAGGCTGTATCCCCGGAGCTGGGGCCAAGCTAGGGGACCCATACTGGCAAGGGAAAGCAAAACCACATCCAATGTCTTTGCTCTGGAGGACAGCTTTGGTGAGCCTAATTCTTTCAGGAATATTTCTGGCTCCAACAGAGTCAAATTCTGTGTGTGAAGCTGCACAGCCAAAATAGGGGAAGAGAGAGCCTGATTCTCTCTGTGTAGCTTTGAAGCTGTCATTCAAACAACAGCTTGAGAATCCATACAATGCTCTCCCTTACTGCTAAGAGAATTCTCATTGCTGTCGTCCTTGACAGTTTGTAGAAATCCGCACCCTAACCCTTCTCCAAGTAGGCCTGGGTCCTAGCTCGGAACAACAGGCAACGGCGGAGCTGAGGCCAGTAAGGCACAAGTGAGGTCTCACACACTCTTGCAGCCTGATCGTCCAGGAGCAGTAAGGCCTCTTTTTCCCTGTAGGAGGCTCGCTTGCCTTGCCTCCTGTGAACTGCATTTCCCAGCCTGGGCGCAAAGCTGTTCCTGGAGATTTTTTCTCAGGGGCTGTTTCCCTGGAGCTGGGTCGGACCTCGGGGGCCCAACTCACAGGGGAAGACAAAACCACATGGACAGGTCTATGCTCTGTAGGAGAGCTCTAGTGAACCTCATCTCTCAGGAACATTCTTGGCTTCTACAGAGACACCTCTGTGCATGAAGCTACACACCCAACATAGTGGCAAAGGGAGTCTGATTCTCTCCGTGGGTGCTGATGCTTTGTGGCAAAGCACCTGCTAAGAATCCATCCGCATAGGCTTCCCTCACCTTGACAGAGGTCTCATTGCTGTAGTCCTTGGCAGTTTGGAAAGAAGCAGGCCCTTACCCTTCACCAAGTAGGCCCTTGTCCTTGTTTGAATGGAAAGGCAGTAGCTGAGCTGAGGCCAGTAAGGCGCCAGTCAAGTCTGACATATTCCCGATGCCTGCTCCTTCATGGAAAATAACGTTAGAATCTGGGAATGTCTTTGCAAGGCTGGCAAAGGGCAGTCAGGAACCTCGACCCTGCCTCTGGAATTTCTATCTTCTCAGCACATCCGGAGGTCTCGGTCAGGAGAAACTAACCCATTCCTTGCAAATATAGGCTTCCAAACACAGGCCGGTTGGCTGTCTCTTCTTGCCGAAGGAAGCTTGCTTATCCCACCTCCTGCGAACTCTGCTTCCCAGCCTGGGGGATAAGAGGTTCTTGGAGATCTTTTCTCAGAGGCTGTTTCCATGGAGCAGGGGCCGATCCCAGAGACCCACACGCACAGGGGAAGGGAAAACCGCATGGATAAGTCTTTGCTCTCTAGGAGTGCTCTAGTGAACCTCACTCTATGGGGAATGTTCTTGGCTCCAACGGGGACATCTCTGTGTGGGAAGCTGCATAGCCAACATAGAGACACAGAGACCTGATTCTCTCTGTGCAGCTTTGACGCTGTCGTTCAAACAACAAATTGAGAATCCACACAATGCTCTCCCTTACCACTGAGAGAGTTATCATTGCTGTAGCCTTCGCAGTTTCTGGAAATCGGCACACAAACACTTCTCCAAGTAGGCCTGGGTTCAAGTTCAGATGAACATGCAATAGCGGAGCTGAGGCCAGTAAGGCACCAGTCAGGTGTCACACACTCTGGCAGCCTGCTCCTCCAGGGACAGTAAGGCCTCTATTTCCCTTCAGGAGGCTCGCTTGCCTTACTTCCTGTGAACAGCGTTTCCCAGCCTGGGCGGAAAGCAGTTCCTGGAGATCTTTTCTCAGGGGCTGTTTCCCCGGAGTTGGGGCGGACCTCGGGGACCCAACTCACAGGGGAAGGCAAAACCAAATGGACAGGTCTATGCTCTGTAGGAGATCTCTAGTGAACTGCCGGGGTCCAGCCCCAGCTGATCCAGGGTATTCGAAGCAGAGACGGCGTAGGCGAGGGTCAGGGAACAACTGCTTAATTAAACGTTAATTAAGGATATAAAGAGTAATAAAATGAGGATAGCTCAGTAGGAAAATTCAGTGGAGAAAAGAGGCTGAGTAGCTTAGTTTACGCGGGGGACCAATAAAACTTCAAGACAAGAAGCTTGCACCACTTACGTAGGCCGCAGGCGTCCTTCCGTTCTCCCGAAGGAGAGGAGACACTGAGGCCTCCCCGGTCGGATCTTAGAAGCCCAGGCAAAATTAGTAAGCTTGGTGGGTTCCGCGCTCCAGATGGAGACTCAACCAGAGTGAGAGAGAGAGAGAGACATGGGGAGACCAGTATTTCGAGAAACTGATCCCAATTCTTTATTTTCCATGGTCTACTTTTATACACTGAGATGTTATGCAAAAGTCACGTGGGGTCAGCAGTCCTGACTTTTATCAAAGTCAGGTGCTTCATACAAAAGTATACAGAGGTCTTAGGGGTGTTACATCATCTTCTGGCCGGGGGGCCTGCTGACAATTTACGACCCTCTCCTTGTGACAGCGGTCAGTCAACCAGGACACTTATTTCTCCAGGGGTGATTATTCTTAAAACAGACGCCACCCAAATAAAGTTACATTCCTATAGGGTGAGGGTGTAGTGGGTTTTAGTTAAGGAAAGAATTTACTTAGCCTAAGGTCTAACGTGATTTATATCAAAGGTTAATACTTATTTCTTCTATATATTCATTAATGTGTATAAGGGCAGGGGATGTGGAGACTTAGCAGTAAACATCAGCTCAACAAATGAAAAACCCTTCACCAATATGATTTCTAATCAGCCCATTATACTTATACTAATAATTTTCTAACTTTTCTAAGGAACCTGTTTTTAGAAGGTTTAAAGCATCTCGTGCCTCTCATGGTTGGGAGGCTGTGAGCAATCACATGTGGCCGGACAAGCCTGTCAGGCAGGCTAGAGAACCTTCAGAGGAGTTTGTAAGTTAAAACACTCTTGTCACACCCAGGGGTTTTTATCAACTGGAGCTCTAGGTTAACTCCTTCTCCGAAAGAGGTGGTGGGGGACAGCCCCCCGTAAAGTCAGAGGTGTAGGTGAGAGCACAAAATAGTAAGGTAGGCAGGCTCTGGTGATGGGGGTAGATGCTCGAGGATTTCCAGGGGGACTCCTGAGGCTCGATCCCGCCTTTGCGTATGTCGAGCCTCCTTCCTCATGACCTTTGCCATGGGCGGAGTGCCTCACTCTGGCCCCCAACAGTGAACCTCCTCTCTCAGGAACATTCTTGGCTCCTATCGAGACACCTCTGTGTGTGTAGCTACACACGCAACATAGGGGCAAAGGGAGGCAGATTCTTTCCGTGGGGTGCTGATGCTTTGTGGCAAAGCACCTGCTTGAGAATCCATCAGCTTACGCTTCCCTCGCCTTGACAGAGGTCTCATTGCTGTAGCCCTTGGCAGTTTGGAAAGAAGAGGACCCTTACCTTTCATAAAGTGGGCCCTTGTCCTAGTTTGAAAGGAAAGGCAAGAGCTGAGCTGAGGCCAATAAGGCGCCAGTCAAATCTGACATATTCCCGAAGCCTGCTCCTTCATGGAAAATAACGCTGGAATCTAGGAATGTCTCTGCAAGGCTGGCAAAGGGCAGTCAGGAGCCTGCACCCTGCCTCTGGAATTACCGATTTCTGAGCAGATCTGGAGGTCTCCTTTAGGAGAATCTAACTCATTCCTTCCATATTGAGACTTCCAAAAACAGGCCGGTCGGCTGCCTCTTCGTGCCCGAAGGAGGCTTGCTTTTCCTGCCTCCTATGAACCCAGCTTCCCAGGCTCTGGGAAAAGCGGATCTTGAAGATCTTTTCTCAGGGGTTGTTTCCACGGAGCTGGGGCTAAGCCTGGAGACCCAAACTCACAGGGGAAGAAAAACCACATGGACAAGTCTTTGCTCTCTAGGAGAGCTCTAGTGAACTTCACTCTGTCACGAACATTCTTGATTCATATGGAGACACCCCTGTGTGCGAAGCTGCGTACCCAACATGGGGGCACAGAGAGCCTGATTCTCTCTGTGTAGCTTTAAAGATGTCGTTCAAAAAACACCTTGAAAATCCATACAATGCTCTTCCTTACCCGTGACACAGTTCTCATTGCTGTAGCCCTTGGCAGTTTTTAGAAATCCGCACCCAAACCCTTCTCCTAGTAGTCCTGGGTCCTAGTTCGGAGGAACATGCAATGGCGGAGCTGAGGCCAGTAAGGCACCAGTCAGGTCTCACACACTCTGCAGCCTGATCGTCCAGGGACAGTAAGCCCTCTTTTTCCCTGCAGGAGGCTCACTTGACTTCCCTCCTGTGAGCTGCATTTCCCAGCCTGGGGGAAAAGAGGTCCCTGGAGATCTTTTTTCAGGGGCTCCTTCCCCGGAGCTGGGGAGGACCTCGAGGACCCAACTCACAGGGGAAGGCAAAAGCACATGGACAGGTCTATGCTCTGTAGGAGAGCTCTAGTGAACCTCATTTCTCAGGAACATTCTGGCCTCCTATAGAGACACCTCTCTATGTGAAGCTACACACCCAACATAGGGGCAAATGGAGCCTGATTCTCCCCGTGGGGTGCTGATGCTTTGTGGCAAAGCACCTGCTTGATGATCCATCCACTTAGGCTTCCCTCGCCTTGACAGAGGTCCCATTGCTGTAGCCCTTGGCAGTTTGGAAAGAAGAAGACCCTTACCCTTCATAAAGTAGGCCTTTGTCCTAGTTTGAATGGAAAGGTAATAGCTGAGCTGAGGCCAATAAGGTGCCTGCCAAGTCTGACATACTCCCGTAGCCTTCACCTTCATGGAAAATAACTCTAGAATCTGGGAATGTCTTTGCAAGGCTGGCAAAGGGCAGTCAGGAACCAGCACCCTGCCTCTGGAATTACCGACTTCTGAGCAGATCTGGAGGTCTCCTTTAGGAGAAGCTAACCCATTCTTTCCAAATAGAGGCTTCCAAACAGGCCAGTTGGCTGCCTTTTCGCGCCCGAAGGAGGCCTGCTTTTCTCGCATCCTATTAAGCCCTGTTCCCATCCTCTGGGAAAAGCGGATCTTGAAGATATTTTCTCAGGGTTTGTTTCCATGGAGCTGGGGCCGAGACCAGAGACCCAATCGCACAGGGGAAGGAAAACCACATGGACAAGTCTTTGCTCTGTAGGAGAACTCTAAGTGAAACTTACTGTGTCAGGAACGTTCTTGACTCCTATGGAGACACCCCTGTGTGTGAAGCTGTGTACCCAACAAGGGGGCACACAGGGCCTGATTCTCTCTTTGCAGCTTTGAAGCTGTCGTTCAAACAACAGCTTGAGAATCCATAGAATGCTCTCCCTTACCTCTGAGAGACTTCTCATTGCTGTAGCCTTTGGCAGTTTTTACAAATCCGCACCCAAACCCTTCTCCAAGTAGGCCTGGGTCCTGGTTTGGATGGCCATGCAATGGCGGAGCTGAGGTCAGTAAGGCACCAGTCAGGTGTCACACACTCTGGCAGCCTGCTCCTCCAGGGACAGTAAGGCCTATTTTTCCCTGCAGGAGGCTCGCTTGCCTTGCCTCCTGTGAACTGCGTTTCCCAGCCTGGGCAAAAAGCGGTTCCTGGAGATCTTTTCTCAGGGGCTCTATCCCCAGAGCTGGGGTGGACCTCGGGGACCCATCTCACAGGGGAAGGAAAAACCACATGGACAGGTCTATGCTCTGTAGGAGACGTTAGTGTGTCTCATCTCTTAGGAACATTCTTGGCTCGTACAGAGACACCTCTGTGTGTAAAGCTACACACCGAACATAGGGGCACAGGGAGCCTGATTCTCTCCGTGGGGTGCTGATGCTTTGTGGCAAAGCACCTGTTTGAGAATCCATCCGCTGACGCTTCCCTCGCCTTGACAGAGGTCTCATTGCTGTGTCTCTTGGCAGTTGGGAAAGAAGTAGACCCTTACCCTTCACCAAGTAGGCCCTGATCCTAGTTTGAAAGGAAAGGCAATAGCTGAGCTGAGGCCAGTAAGGCACCCGTCAACTCTGACATATTCCCGATGCCTGCTCCTTCATGGAAAATATTGCTAGAATCTAGGAATGTCTTTGCAAGGCTGGCAAAGGGCAGTCAGGAACCTCGACCCTGCCTCTGGAATTTCTATCTTCTGAGCAGATCTGGAGGTCTCCTTCTGGAGAAGCTAACCCATTCCTTGCAAATATAGGCTTCCAAACACAGGCTAGTTGGCTGCCTCTTCTTGCCTGAAGGAGGCTTGCTTTTCCTGCCTCCTATGATCCCTGGTTCCCAGCATGGGGGAAAAGCAGATCTTGGAGATCTTTGCCCAGGGGTTATTTCCACGGAGCTGGGGTTGTGCCCAGAGACCCACACATACAGGGGAAGGCAAAACCACATGAACAAGTCTTTGCTCTCTAAGAGAGCTCTAGTGAACCTCAGTCTTTGACAAACGTTCTTGGCTCCTATGCGGACACCTCTGTGTGTGAAACTGCGTACCCAACATGGCGGCAGAGAGCCTGATTCTCTCTGTGCAGGTTTAATGCTGTCGTTCAGAAAACAGCTTGAGAATCCATACAATTCTCGCCCTTACCTCTGAGAGAGTTCTCATTGCAGTAGCCCTTGGCAGTTTGTAGAAATCTGCACCTAAACCCTTCTCCAAGTAGGCCTGAGTCCCAGTTCAGAGGAACAAGCAATGGCGGAGCTAAGACCAGTATGGCACCAGTCAGTTTTCACACACTCTGGCAGCCTGCTCCTCCAGGGACAGTAAGGCTTCTTTTTCTCTGCAGGAGGCTCACTTGCCTTACTTCCTGTGAACAGCTTTTCCCAGCCTGGGCGAAAAGCGGTTCCTGGAGATCTTTTCTCAGAGGCTGTTTTCTCGGAGCTGGGGTGGACCTCGGGGACCCAACTCACAGGGGAAGGCGAAACCACATGTACAGGTGAGCACTCTGTAGGATAGCTCTTGTGAGCCTCATCTCTCAGGAACATTCTTGGCTCCTGTAGAGACACCACTGTGTGTGAATCTACACACCCCACATAGGGGCAAAGGGAGCCTGATTCTCTCCGCGGGGTGCTGATGCTTGGTGGCAAAGAACCTTCCTGATAATCCATCCGCTTATGCTTCCCTCGCATTTACAGAGGTCTCATTGCTGTAGCCCTCGGCAGTTTGGAAAGAAGAAGACCCTTACCCTTCATAAAGTAGGGCCTTGTCCTACTTTGAATGGAAAGGCAATAGCTGAGCTGAGGCCAATAAGGCGCCAGTCAAGTCTGACATATTCCCAAAGCCTGCTTCTTCAGGAAGATAACTGTAGAATCTAGGAATGTCTTTGCAAGGCTGGCAAAGGGCAGTCAGGACCCTGCACCCTGCCTCTGGAATTACCGACTTCTGAACAGATCTGGAGGTCTCCCTTAGGGGAAGCTAACCCATTCTTCCAAATAGAGGCTTCCAAACGCAGGCCGCTTGGCTGCCTCTTGCTCTCTGAAGGAGGCCTGCTTTTCCCGCCTCCTATGAACCCCACATCCCAGCCTCTGGGAAAAGCGGATCTTGAAGATCTTTTCTCAGGGGTTGTTTCCACGGAGCTGGGGCCGAGCCTGGAGCCCCAAACGCACAGGGGAAGAAAAACCACATGGACAAGTCTTTGCTCTCTAGGAGAGCTCTAGTGAACCTCACTCTGTCAGGAACGTTCTTGTTTCCTATGGAGACACCCCTGTCTGTGAAGCTGTGTACCGAACATGGAGACACAGAGTCTGATTCTCTCTGTGCAGCTTTGAAGCTGTCGTTCAAACAACAGCTTGAAAATCCATACAATGCTCTTCCTTACCCGTGACACAGTTCTCATTGCTATACCCCTTGGCAGTATTTAGAAATCCATACCCAAACCCTTCTCCTAGTAGGCCTGGGTCCTAGTTCAGAGGAACATGCAATGGCGGAGCTGAGGCCAGTAAGGCACCAGTCAGGTCTCACACACTCTTGCAGCCTGATCGTCCAGGGACACTAAGGCCTGTTGTGCCTTGCAGGAGGCTCGCTTGTGTTACCTCCTGTGAACTGCGTTTGCCAGCCTGGGGGAATAGCGGTCCCTGGAGATCTTTTCTCAGGGGCTCCTTCCCCTGAGCTGGGGCGGACCTCAGGGACCCAACTCACAGGGCAAGGCAAAACCATATGGACAGGTCTATGCTCTGTAGCAGACTTCTAGTGAACCTCATCTCTCAGGAACATTCTTGGCTCCTATAGAGACACTTCTGTGTGTGAAGCTGCGTACCTAACATAGGGGCACAGAGAGCCTGATTTTCTCAGTTCATTTTGACCCTGTCGTTCAGAAAACAGCTTGAGAATCCATAAAATGCTCTCCCTGACCGCTGAGAGAATTCTCACTGCTGTAGCCCTTGGCACTTTGTAGAAATCCGCACCCAAACGCTTCTCCAAATAGGCCTGGGTCCTAGTTCGGAGGAACAGGCAATGGTGGAACTGAGGCCAGCAAGGCAACAGTCAGGTTTCACACACTCTGGCAGCCTGCTCCTCCAGGGACAGTAAGGCCTCTTTTTCTCTGCAGGAGATTCGCTTGCCTTACTTCCTGTGAACAGCGTTTCCCAGCCTCAGCGAAGCCGTTCCTGGAGATCTTTTCTCAGGGAGAGTTTCCCCGGAGGTGTGGTGGACCTCGGGGACCCAACTCACAGGGGAAGGAAAAACCACATGGACAGGTCTATGCTCTGTAGGAGAGGTTTAGTGAACCTAATCTCTCAGGAACATTCTTGGCTCCTATAGAGACAACTCTGTGTGTGAAGCTACACTCCCAACATTGGGGAACAGGGATCTTGGTTCTCTCCGTGGGGTGCTGATGCTTTGTAGCAAAGCACCTGCTTGAGAATCCGTCCTCTTAGGCTTCCCTCGCCTTGACAGAAGTCTCATTGCTGTAGCCCTTGGCAGTTTCAAAGAAGAAGACCCTTACACTTCATAAAGTAGGCCCTTGTCCTAGTTTGAATGGAAAGGCAATAGCTGAGCTGAGGCCAATAAGGAGCCAGTCCCCTCTGACACATTCCCGAAGCCTGCTCCTTCATGGAATATAACTCTAGAATCTTGGAATGTCTTTGCAAGGCTGGTAAAGGGCAGTCAGGAACCAGCACCCTGCCTCTGGAATTACCGACTTCTGAGCAGATCTGGAGGTCTCCTTTAGGAGAAGCTAACCCATTCCTTCCAAATAGAGGCTTCAAAACACAGGCAGGTTGGCTGCCTTTCGTGCCCGAAGGAGGCTTGCTTTTCTCTCCTCCTATGAACCCCAGTTCCCAGCCTCTGGGAAAAGCGTATCTTGAAGATATTTTCTCAGGGGTTGTTTCCACGGAGCTGGGGCCGAGCCCGGGGCCCAAAGGCACAGGGGAAGGCAAGACCACATGGACAGGTCTATGCTCTGTAGCAGACCTCTAGTGAACCTCATCTCTCAGGAACATTCTTGGCTCCTACAGAGACACCTCTGTGTGTGAAGCTGCGTACCTAACATAGGGGCAGAGAGAGCCTGATTCTCTCTGTTCATTTTGATGCTGTCATTCAGAAAACAGCTTGAGAATCCATAAAATGTTCTCCCTTACCACCGAGAGAATTCTCACTGCTGTAGCCCTTGGCACTTTGTAGAAATCTGCACCCAAACGCTTTTCCAAGTAGGCCTGGGTGCTAGCTCGGATGAACAGGCAATGGTGGAGCTGAGGCCAGTAAGGCAACAGTCAGGTTTCACACATTCTGGCAGCCTGCTCCTCCAGGGACTGTAAGGCCTCTTTTACTCTGCAGGAGATTCGCTTGCCTTACTTCATGTGAACAGCATTTCCCAGCCTCGGCGAAGCGGTTCCTGGAGATCTTTTCCCAGGGACAGTTTCCCCGGAGGTGTGGCGGACCTCGAGGACCCAACTCTCAGGGGAAGGCAAAACCACATGGGCAGGTCTATGCTCTGTAGGAGAGGTTTAGTGAACCTAATCTCTCAGGAACATTCTTGGCTCCTATAGAGACAACTCTGTGTGTGAAGCTACACTCCCAACATTGGTGCACAGGGAGCTTGATTCTCTCCGTGGGGTGCTGATGCTTTGTGGCAAAGCACCTGCTTGAGAATCCATCCTCTTAGGCTTCCCTCACCTTGACAGAGGTCTCATTGCTGTAGCCCTTGGCAGTTTGCAAAGAAGAAGACCCTTACCCTTCATAAAGTAGGGCCTTGTCCTAGTTTGAATGGAAAGGCAATAGCTGAGCTGAGGTCAATAAGGAGCCAGTCCCATCTGACACATTCCCGAAGCCTGCTCCTTCATGGAAAATAACTCTAGAATCTAGGAATATCTTTGCAAGGCTAGCAAAGGGCAGTCAGGAACCAGTACCCTGCCTCTGGAATTACCGACTTCTGAGCAGATCTGGAGGTCTCCTTTAGGAGAAGGTAACCCATTCCTTCCAAATAGAGGCTTCAAAACACAGGCAGGTGGGCTGCCTTTTCGTTCCCTATGGAGGCGTGCTTTTCTCTCCTCCTACGAACCCCGGTTCCCAGACACTGGGAAAAGTGGATCTTGAAGATATTTTCTCAGGGGTTGTTTCCACGGAGCTGGGGCCGAGCCTGGAGACCCAAAGGCACAGGGGAAGGCAAGACCACATGGACAAGCCTTTGCTCTTTAGTATAGCTCTAATGAACCTCACTCTGTCAGGATCTTTCTTGATTCCTACGGAGACACACCTGTGTGTGAAGCTGCGGGCACAGAGAGCCTGATTACCCCTGTGCAGCGCTGAGTCTGGGCGGCTAAACAACAGCTTGGGAATGCAGCCTGGGGCGCTTCCCTTCCCTCAGACAGAGCTCTCCTTGCGGTAGGCCTTGGTAGTTTGCATACAATGGGGCCCTAAGCCCTCTGCAAGTTGGCCTGGCTCCTAGGTCCAAAGGGCAGGCCAGAGCGGAGCTGAGGCTGTCAGGCTCCAGACACATCTCCCATACTCCTACATCCTGCTCCTACCCGGGCGTGAACGCTAGAAGCTGGGAAGGTACCTGGACCGTGCAGGGGCGGGGCTAACGCGGGCGGCGTGGGGCGGGGGTCGGCTTCTGGAGGGGGTGGGGGCGGGCTTCCCAGTTGTGCTCTCAGAGGTGGACACTGAGGCTGCAAACTCGCCGGGAGCGCACCCAGGACTGGGTAAACCCGGGCTGCGGGGGTCGAGATTCAGATGGCTTTGGGTGGGGGTCAGTCCCAGTTGTGCTCCCGGGGTCGCCACAGCGGCTGGGAACGCGCAGGGAGCGCGGCAGGGGCGGGGCTAACCCTGGCGGAGCGGGGCGGGGTCGGCTCACGGGGGGGATGGGGAGGGGTTCCCAGTTGCGCTCTCGGGGGTTGCAACTGCGGCTGGGAACGCCCATTTCGTACGCTCCTGGGTCCCCAAGGATCGCCATCCCGTGGGTGCAGCGGAGGGCTGCGGACCACAGGTAAGGGAACTGGGACTGTGTGGAGCAGGGAACCAAGTATTCCGCCGTCTGTTGGCACATTCTCGGAGCTCCCCAACCTGGCGGTCGCAGAAAGTCCTTGCCTTTGGGGTCAAGGCCTTTACCGCTCCACCCCTCTGCTGAAAAATCTCAGAGTCTGCGCGGTTTTTCCAAGCAGCCTAGTGTCTGCTGGAAGTCCAAGGGACAGAACACTGAACTCTGGCCGGCTGGCCCAGCCCTCTTCTGGCACTTTGTAAGCCAGCGGGCCCTTGAGCACCTGCTGGGATGGGAAAGGGAAGGGTCCATGGATTGCACCCTAGAAAGTTAGTAGGGTGCATGGATTTCAAACCCTGGTGGCCGCCCAGGCAGCAAAGAAGGGGGGAGGGCACCTTGCTGCCCTTTCATGGCAGAATCTGTGGTTGTCCAGCTGCGTGGGCCTTTTCATGAGGACCCTGTGCAATAAAAGTTTGGTGTTTTGGAACTGAATAATTAGAACGTGTAAAAGCTTTAAATTATGTGGTGGTGTAGTTAAAAAACAAAACAAAACAAAACCAAGCTCCAAGTGTTTTGCAAATGGAGGTTTAAATATTGAAGGACTGTATTCCTTGCACTGTGGCATTCTATCAAGAAGTGTGCAGGATTTTTTTTTTTTTAAGAAAAGTGTTCGAAGTGAGGGAAACAGGAAACCCAGAGGTGCCCCTGTATTTTGGGGAAGGCCTTAGGAGGTCACTTGGAAATGCTGCTGGCTGTGCGGGAGGGGGGCAGATGGGCTGTGCAGGCTTGTCCTTTGCATGGATGTTCTTGTGTGTGGAAACCCAGCTCGGAGCCATCTCCTGATGTGTAAGAATTTCGCAGACAAACCTTGAGCTAAGCAATGCATTTTTTCCTAAGAAAATGTTTGTCTTAAGCGATGTAAATATCCTATGTATTTCCGCTAGACTCTGGCTTCAGGTCGGTTCCCCCAAAAGGCTCAGAAGCGATTTGAACAAAACAGCATGTTTTCCTCCTAGCTTGTTCTCCTTATCTATGTTAAGGAAATGATATATTTGCCTGCAATACTGCCTTTCTTCAAGATTCATGTCAATCAAGTTTTGGCCCGGGATGACTCACCTGCTGCCAATATTATCTCAATGCATGTCGTGGGGGAGGGGCCTGGTGCCATTCCCTGAAACAGTTCCTTTCTTTCCTTAGCTGACTGCTAGTGCCTGTAGAATATCTGGCTAAAGACCAGCAGGGGGTACTCTTACTACCCCCCCCACCCCGCCTCGAGTCTAAGTCAGCAGCTTTCTCTATCTCTTTAATACTTTAATAACACTTGATGACACAAAAGCTCTGAGCGATCAAATCATATCAAATCTTCATTTCAGATTGAAGATGCATTCCATGGTATTGCCATCTTAAGTCTTTCCATCGTTATGGAATATCTGTCCATGTATTCAGGATAGTTTTCAGCCAGGGTGTATAATTTCCAGTGTGCCAGTCTTGTCATCCTCGTTACATCCATGGCAAAGTGTTTTATTCATGTTGATATTATTGAAAGGGAATTTTTTAAAATTCCTTTTCAGATTATTATCTGCTAATGTATACAGATAAAACTGTGTAATCATTCATTTTTATCAGTTTGGACAGCTTGATAGTTGTCTTTAATTTCTTTACTTTCTGACACTTTAAGATTATCCTGGGACACATATGTAATGCCTCACCCCTAAATTCAGACATGTGTTCAAAGAACTTCTGTCCTTTTATTTATTTATTTATTTATTCTTTAACATTGAAATCGTTTTGACTATGCTGGGTGTTTGTTGCTAGATGGAAGTAGCTAGGACCTCTGGACTGCAGTCTCTCATCTCTTGCTGACCTCTTGTTGACCTCTGCAGAATCCTGGTAGGTGGGAGCTTGTTAGTTCCTTGTTCCTTATCAGAACCTCCTGTGGTAAGTGTTTTTCTCTTCTCTGTTGCCTGGTAAGGGTGGGTGGTCATGGGCATCCCAAAGTTGGCTAGAAGTCAATTATTTAGGCAGGCTTGTGCACAGATATGGGAGAAGGCAATGGCACCCCACTCCTGGAAAATCCCAAGGATGGAGGAGCCTGGTAGGCTGCAGTCCATGGGGTGGCTAAGAGTCGGACACCACTGAGTGACTTCATTTTCACTTTTCACTTTCATGCATAGGAGGAGGAAATGGCAACCCACTCCAGTGTTCTTGCCTAGAGAACCCCAGAGACTGCGGGGACTGGTGGGCTGCCATCTATGGCGTGGCACAGGGTCGGCCTCAACTGAACCACTTAGCAGCTGCAGCAGCAGCAGCAGCAGTGCATAGATATCAAAGGGGATGAGAACAGTCAGGTAGGATCACATATGTCATCGTGAAACAATACTTCTCCTCTTAGCCAAAGCTAACGAAAGATTTCTGTTCTAGGTCAACCTAGAAGAGATCACTTAAGAGGTAAAGAAACTTAAACTCCATTAGCAAAGGCAGTTCAACATCTCAAGAAAACTTGTGCTAGGCACAAAACTCTTTTCTGGGGGCCTACTTTCCCTACAACCTCCTTATCCCATTCTGTACCCATTCCTTTGCTTCTCCCGTCCTGAAAATGCCACCTGTAAGACAGAACTACTTCGTTTTCCTTCTTAAAGTGTGATTGCATTCCATACATTCTTGTAATAACAAGTCATACATTTCCCTTCAGCAACCAAGAACTGACTCTTATATTGGCATTTGATAGATTGGTGAGCATACCTATCAGTGATAATAGCGCCCACCCCGCTTCCTGCAAGAACAGAACAAAACAAAACAAAACAAAAAAATTGCTTTCTTACATTTAATATGTTCGGATGGTGCCAGTCACTATTCATGCAGAGTCAAAAATCTCTTTTGTTTCTGTGTAAAAGGGAGGTCCTTTCAAGTCGTGAATGTTTAAGAAGTTTCATTTATTTGGAAGTGACCTAGCTATTCAATACACTGTCGTCACTTAGTTTAGCACCAGGATAGAAACTCAGGTAACCAAAACACCTGGAGGAACGATTGTAAGTTCAGTTCAGTTCAGTTGCTCAGTCGAGTCTGACTCTTTGTGACCCCGTGGCCTGCAGGACGCCAGGCTTCCGTGTCCATCACCAACTCCAGGGGCTTGCTCAAACTCATGTCCATCGAGTCAGTGATGCCATCCAACCATCTTATCCTCTGTCATCCCCTTCTCCTCTGCCTTCCATCAAGACTATGAGAGGCAGATATTTTAGAGTATAATTATTGTTAAGAGTTTATCTAAAAGCTCATATCACATTTACATATTTTACATTGGTTGTTGCTGTTTCCAGGTACTTTCTTGCTGACAAGCTTGTGACACATATAACAATAGAGCAATTTTTACCTCAGAAGAAACCTAGGCACTATGAACATGTTGTGCTTAATGTTGTTGACTCTTAGACATGTCTATAGTGGAGGAGCAAAACCCAAAATACTAGATATTTAATATTGACTAGTTCCCAGTTCACGGGACTCTGACATTCATTTAGGTCAATGTTTTCTTGTATTTCCAGCAGTTTGATTTGGAAGGGCTGCCTTGTCTTGAGACCATTGAAATCAGAACTCAGAACTTGAGCAATATTATCAAAAAACACAAGGCTCACACTGACATATACCTTAATCCAGACAGACAGACAAGACATCTTCCAGTTTTCCGCCTGAGATTTAAAATATTTCTTTGAGCCGTTTTCCTGGGAAGTGGGGGGGGTGGAGTGGGGGTGGCAGCGAGGCAGGCTTGGGTAACAAGCTAATTGTTGGTCATTGCATATGCAAAGAACCAGCTTTCCGGGTTCCAAGGAAAAAAGCTTCCTTGGTACCCAATTTTGTTTGGATCTATAGACTCTCATGGCCCTCCTAGGTCAGGACATCTTTCCTTTCTGTAGTCCTCGTTTGAACCCTAAATCATAGACAGCTTGGATTGTCTCTGTGGGGTGGATGTATTGTCCTCGTGTTTGACCTGGCAGTAGCGAGGTCCGAGAGCCTCTCCTGGAACCGGGCGTGGGGACAGGGCTCACCGGGAGCCCCTGGTGGAAGTGGGCAATGCGCCGGGAGCGCGCCAGGGGCGGGGCGATCCCAGGCGGCGCGGGTCGGGGTTCCGGTCGGGAGGGGGTGGGGGGTGGTAACAGTTGTGCTCTCGGGGGTCCCCACTGCAGCTGGAAACGCGATGGGAGTGCGGCAGGGGCGGGGTGAACCCTGGTGGCGCGGGGCGGGGTTCGGCTCCTGGCGGGGGTGGGGGAGGGCTTCCCAGTTGTGCTCTCGGTGGTGGCCACTGAGGCTGGAAACGCGCCGGGAGCGCACCCGGGGCGGGGTAAACCTGGGCTGCGTGGGTCGAGATTTAGATGGCTGTGGGTGGGGGTTCGGTCCCAGTTGTGCTCTCCGGGGTCGCCACTGTGGCTAGGAACGCCCATTTCCTATGCTAATGTGTCCCCAAGGATCCACATCTAGTGGGTGCAGCGGAGGGCTGCGGGCCACAGGTCAGAGAACTGGGACTGCTTGGAGCAGGGAACCACGTATTCCGCCATCTGTTGGCACATTCTCGGAGCTCCCCCACCTGGCGGTTGCAGAAAGGCCTCGCCCTTGGTGTCAAGGCCTTTACCGCTCCACCCCTTTGCTGAAAAATCTCAGTCTGCACGGATTTCCCAAGCAGCCTAGTGTCCCCTGGAAGTCCAAGGGACAGAACCCTGAACTCTGGCCGGCTGGCCCAGCCCTGCTTCTGGCACTTTGTAGGCCAGCGGGCCCTGGAGCACCTGCTAGGATGAGAAAGGGAAGGGTCCGCGAATTGCACCCTAGAAAGTTAGTAGGGTGCATGGATTTCAAACCCTGGTGGCCGCCCAGGCAGCAAAGAAGTGGGGAGGGCACCTTGCTGCCCTTTCATGGCAGAATCTGTGGCTGTCCTGATGCGTGGGCCTTTTCATGGGGACCTTGTGCAATAAAAGTTTGGTGTTTTGGTACTGAATAATTAGAAATTGTAAAAAGTTTAAATTATGTGGTGGTGTAATTAAAAAACAAAACAAAACAAAACCAAGCCCCAAGTGTTTGGCACAGGGAGGTTTAAGTATTGAAGGCCTGTTTTCCTTGCACTGTGGCATTCTATCAAGAAGTGTGCAGGATTTTTTTTTTTTTTTTCAGAAAAGTGTCCGAAGAGCTTGAAACAGGAAACCCAGAGGTGCCCCTGTATTTTGGGGAAGGCCTTAGGAGGTCACTTGGAAATGCTGCTGGCTGTGGGGGAGGGGGGCAGATGGGCTGTGCAGGCTTGTCCTTTGCATTCATGTTCTTGTGTGTAGAAACCCAGCTCGGAGCCATCTACTGATGTGTAAGAATTTCGCAGACAAACCTTGAGGTAAGCAATGCATTTGTTCCTGAGGAAATGTTTGTCTTAAGCGATGTAAATATCCTATGTATATCTGCTGGACTCTGGCTTCAGGTCGGTTCCCCCAATAGGCTCAGAAGCGACTTGAACAAAACAGTATGTTTTCCTCGTACCTTGTTCTCCTAATCTATGTTAAGGAAATAATATATTTGCCTGGAATACTGCCTTTCTTCAAGATTCATGTCAATCAGTTTTTGGCCCAGGATGACTCACCTGCTGCCAATGTGACCTCAAGGCATGTCGTGGGGGAGGGGCCTGGTGCCATTCCCTGAGACAGTGCCTTTCTTTCCTTAGCTGACTGCTAGTGCCTGTAGAATATCTGGCTAGAGACCAGCAGGGCGCACACCCCGCCTCAAGTCTAAGTCAGCAGCTTTCTCTATCTCATTTATACTTTAATAACAATTGATGACACAAAAGCTCTGAGCGATCAAATCATATCAAATCTTCATTTCAGATTGAAGATGCATTCCATGGTATTGCCATCTTAAGTCTTTCCATTGTTATGGAATATCTGTCCATGTATTCAGGATAGTTTTCAGCCAGGGTGTATAAGTTCCAGTGTGCCAGTCTTGTCATCCTCGTTACATCCATGGCAAAGTGTTGTATTCATGTTGACATTATTAAAGGGAATTTTTTTAAATTCCTTTTCAGATTATTATCTGCTAATATATACAGAAAAAACTGTGTAATCTTTCGTTTTTATCAGTTCGGACAGCTTGATGGTTGTCTTTAAATTCTTTCCTTTCTCATACTTTAAGATTTTCCGGGCACCGTACATGTACTGCCTCACCCCTAATCTCAGTCATGTGTTCAAAGAACTTCTGTCCTTTGTTTGTTTACTTATTTTTTGCAACATTGAATTCGTTTTGACTATGCTGGGTCTCTGCTGCAAGATGGAAGTTGCTAGGACCTCTGGACTGCAGTCTTCCATCTCTTACTGACCTCTTGTTGACCTCTGCAGAATCCTGGTTGGCGGGAGCTTGTTAGTTCCTTGTTCCTTACCAGGACCTCCTGTGGTAAGTGTTTTTCTCTTCTCTGTTGCCTGGTAAGGGTGGATGGTCATTGGCATCCCAAAGCTAGCTAGAAGTCAATTATTTAGGCAGGCTTGTGCATAGATATGGGAGAAGGCAATGGCACCCCACTCCAGTACTCTTGCGTGGAAAATCCCATGGATGGAGGAGCCTGGTAGGCTGCAGTCCATGGGGTGGTTAAGAGTCGGACACCACTGAGCGACTTCACGTTCACTTTTCACTTTCATGCATGGGAGGAGGAAATGGCAACCCACTCCAGTGTTCTTGCCTAGAGAACCCCAGGGACTGCGGGGCCTGGTGGGCTGCCGTCTATGGGGTCGTACAGAGTCGGAAACGACTGAAACGACTTAGCAGCAGCAGCGGCGGCAGCAGCAGCAGAAGCAAGGCATCGATATCAAAAGGGCTGCAAACAGTCAGGAAGGATCACATATGTCACCGTGAAACACTACTTCTCCACTTAGCCAAAGCTAACCAAAGATTTCTGTTCTAGGTCAACCTAGAAGAGATCACTTAAGAGGTAAAGAAACTTAAACTCCATTAGCAAAGGCAGTTCGACATCTCAAGAAAACTTGTGCTAGGCACAGAACTCTTTTCTGGGGGTCCACTTTCCCTACAACCTCCTTATCCCATTCTGTACCCATTCCTTTGCTTCTCCCATCCTGAAACTGCCACCTGTAAGACAGAACTACTTCGTTTTCCTTGCTCAAGTGCCATTGCATTCCACATACTTTCTTGATATAACAAGTCATACATTTCCCTTCAGCAACCAAGAACTGACTTTTATATTGGCATTGGCTATAGCCCGCCCCCCTCCCCCCACCCCCAAGAATAGAACAAAACAAAACAAAACAATTGCTTTCTTACATTTAACATGTCAGGATGGTGCCAGACACTATTCATGGAGAGTCAAAAATCTCTTTTGTTTCTGTGTAAAAGGGAGGTCCTTTCAAGTCGTGAATGTTTCAGAACTTTCATTTATTTGGAAATGACCTAGCTATTCAATACACTGTCGTCACAAGGATAGAAACTCGGGTAACCAAAACACCTGGAGAAACGTTTGTTAGTTCAGTTCAGTTCAGTTGCTCAGTCGTGTCTGACTCTTTGGGACCCCGTGGCCTGAAGGACGCCAGGCTTCCGTGTCTGTCACCAGCTCCAGGGGCTTGCTCAAACTCATGTCCATCGAGTCAGTGATGCCATCCAACCATCTTATCCTCTGTCATCCCCTTCTCCTCTGCCTTCAATCAAGACTATGAGAGGCAGATATTTTAGAGTATAATTATTGTAAAGAGTTTGTCTAAAAGCTCATATCACATTTACATTTTTTACTTTTGTTGTTGTCGTTTCCAGGTAGTTTCTTGCTGACAAGCTTGTGACAGATATAACAATAGAGCAATTTTTACCTCAAAAGAAACCTAGGCACTATGAACATGTTGTGCTTAATGTTGTTGACTCTTAGACATGTCTATAATGGAGGAGCAAAACCAAAAATACTAGATATTTAATATTGACTAGTTCCCAGTTCACGGGACTCTGACATTCATTTAGGTCAATGTTTTCTTGTATTTCCAGCAGTTTGATTTGGAAGGGCTGCCTTGTCTTGAGACCATTGAAATCAGAACACAGAACTTGAGCAATATTATCAAAAAACACAAGGCTCACACTGACACATACCTTAATCCAAACAGACAGACAAGACATCTTCCAGGTTTCCGCCTGAGATTTAAAATATTTCTTTGAGCCAGTCTTCTGGGGAGTGGGGGGATGGAGGTGGCAGTAAGGCAGGCTTGGGTAACAAGCTAATTGTTGGTCATTGCATATGCAAAGAACCAGCTTTCCGGGTTCCAAGGAAAAAAGTTTCCTTGGTAACCAACTTTGTCTGGTTCTATAGAATATCATGGCCCTCCTAGGTCAGGTCATCTTGCCTTTCTGTAGTCCTCGTTTTATCCCTAAATCATAGACAGCTTGGATTGTCTCTGTGGGGTGTATGTATTGTCCTCATGTTTGACCTGGCGGCAGCAGCGAGGTCCGAGAGCCTCTCCTGGAACCGGGCGTGGGGACGGGGCTCACCGAGAGCCGCTGGTGAAGGTGGGCAGCGCCCCTGGAGCGCGGCAGGGGCGGGGCGAACCCGGGCAGCACAGGGCGGGTGTGGGCTCCTGGCGGGGGTAGGGGAGTGCTTCCCAGTTGTGCTCTCGGAGATGGCCACTGCGGCTGGAAATGCGCCGGGAGCGCAGCCAGGGTGGGGTAAACCTGGGCTGCACAGGTCGAGATTCCGCTCGCTGTGGGTGGGGGGTCGGTCCCTGTTGTGCTCCCGGGGGTCGCCAATGTGGCTGGGAACCCGCCGGGAGCCCAGCAGGGCCGGGGCAAAACCTGGCGGCGCGGGGCGGGGTGGGGGTCCTTTCGCAGCCGGGGTCGGCTCCTGGCGGGGGTGGGGTAGGGCTTTCCAGAGGTGCTGTTGGGGGTCGCCATTGCGGCTGGGAATGCCCATTTCGTGAACTCCTGGATCCCCAAGGATCGGCATCCATTGGCCACAGCGGAGGGGTGCGGAACACAGGTAAGGGAACGGGGACTGCGTGGAGCAGGGAACCATGTATTCCGCCCTGTGTTGGCACAGTCTCAGAGCTCCCCAACCTGGCGGTCGCAGGAAGGCCTCGTCTTTGGGGTCAAGGCCTTTACCACTCCACCCCTCTGCTGAAAAACCTCAGAGTCTGCGCGGTTTTCCCAAGCAGCCTAGTGTCCGCTGGAAGTCCAAGGGACAGAACCCTGAATTCTGGCCGGCTGGCCCAGCCCTGCTTCTGGCACTTTGTAGGCCAGCGGGCCCTGGAGCACCTGCTAGGATGGGAAAGGGAAGGGTACGCGAATTGCACCCTGGTGGCCGCCGAGGCAGCAAAGAAGGGGGGAGGGCACCTTACTGCCCTTTAATGGCAGACAGAATCTGTGGCTGTCCTGCTGCGTGGGCCTTTTCATGTGGACCTTGTGCCATAAAAGTTTACCGGTGACCTTAGGGAACTTCCCAGTGTGCTTCTGACAGATGAGGGATGCTGTAGAGTTGGAGGGGCCTCTCAGGACTCCGCTGGGTTTGGCGCAATGGAAGAGGGCCTCATCTCCAGGGAAGGCAGGAACCTCAGGCTTCCTCTCCGTTTCGGACTCCGACCGCAGGGTCCCTGCAGAGTTGGGACAGGAGAGTCAGGAATCGTCTTGTCTGAGGAAGGGAACTCCGCTTGCCTGTCGAGGTGTTCAGGGGGTCTCAGGCCCCTTGTTCAGCTGTGTGCGGAACCTGCGGGTGTTTCCGGACGATGCACGACGGTGACAGTGCCCCTTCGTGTTGTGCCTTCACCCACTGGGTTGCCTTCGAAGAGGTGTCCGGGCCTCGGGTTCTTTTCAAGAGCGGACAGGGAAATCGGGGTCTTTCGGCATGTGGGACCACCCACGGGGCTAGTCTCAAATTTCCTAGTGAGGCCGGCTACATCCTGAGGTATGCCGGGAAGGCCGGGGAGCCTTCCAGACAACGCAGGGGGATCGACTCTCCTGTCACCATCAGGAGGGGAGAAGGGGCTCAGATGAAGTGGGGCCAGAACCCTCGGTGTTACCCTCG
Organism: Bubalus kerabau; assembly: GCF_029407905.1. Lineage (NCBI taxonomy): Eukaryota > Metazoa > Chordata > Mammalia > Artiodactyla > Bovidae > Bubalus > Bubalus kerabau. The sequence goes on along the minus strand of NC_073635.1, from coordinate 452,296 downwards.
AGGGAACCCGGCGTGTCGAGGAACTTTTGGGGGTCGCATGAAGGCTGTCAGGGACCGTTTCGCCCTTCAGGGCAGAACAGGGGACTTCCCTTCAGACGCCGTCGCGGGCAAGGGCGTCATCTTGCGAAGACGTGGGAACCACGTGGTTTTTCTCGAGTTGCGGTGGATTCTTGAGTTACGACGGGGATCTCAGGCTTCCTCTTGGGTTGGCCCTGCGAAGCCCAATCTTCCCCTCGAGTTGCGAGGGAAAGCTGGGGGTTGCGCTCGAGTCACTGCAGGGCCCAAGACACCTCACCTAGGCGTGTGTCCGGGACCTAATATTCCTCTCCAGGGAAGGCAGGGATCTCGGGGTTGCATTCCAGGTTACCCCGGGGAGTCAGGGCTCGTCTCGAGGGGAAGCCAAGGACTCCGCTCTCCCCTTGAATCGCGACCCGGATCTCTTGGAGCCCCCTGAGCGGCCTCAAGGGAGTCCAGCCTCCTCTTCCGTTTGGAGAGAGGACCCGGGATTGCTCTCCAGGCCATGCAGGAACAGAAGGCCCTCAGCTCGCGAGGACGGGGGCGTCTCAGGGGTTTCCTCGAGCTGCGGCACCCGTGGGGGTTTTCTCCCGAGGCACGACGAGGATCTCAGGGAGCCTCTCGTGCGGCGCCAGGGAAGTCAGGTCTCCATGCGCGTGGCGAGGGGGAGCACTTCATGGCTCTCGAGTCACGGGAGGGGAATAGGGCCTCGAGACGCGTTGAAGAAGGACTCTCGAGGTCTTTCTCGGGTGGCGGCGGGAAACCCTCGTTTCGCTCGCCTTCTGCCGGGGACCTTAGGGAACTTCCCAGGGTGCCTCTGAGATGTGAGGGATCCTGTGGAGTTGTCGGGGCCTCTTGGGACTCCGCTGGGTCTGGCGCAACGGAAGAGGGCCTCACCTAGAGGGGAGGCAGGCACCTCAGGCTTCCTCTCCGTTTCGGACTCCGACCGCAGGGTCCCTGCAGAGTTGGGACAGGAGAGTCAGGCCTCGTCTTGTCTGAGGAAGGAAACCCCGCTTGCCTCTCGAGTTGTTCAGGGGGACTCAGGCCCCTCGTCGAGCTGTGTGTGGAACCCGCGGGTCTTTGCGGACGATGCACGGCGGTGTCAGTGCCCCTTCGTGTTGTGCCTTCACCCACAGGGTTGCCTTCGAAGAGGGGTCCGGGCCTCGGGTCCTTCTCAAGAGTGGACCGGGGAATCGGGGGCGTTCGGCATGTGACACCACCCACGTGGCTCGTCTCGATTTTCCTCTTGAGACCGGCCTCATCCTGAGGTGCGCCGGGAGGGCCGGGAACCCCTTCCGGACCACGCAGGGTAATCGACTCTCCTGTCGTGATCAGGAGGGGAGAAGGGGCTCAGATGAAGCGGTGCCGGGACTCTCGGTGTTCCCTTCGGGGGAACCCGGGGTGTCGGGGAACTTTTGGGGTTCTCACGAAGGGTGTCAGGTACCGTTTCGCACTTCAGGGCGGAACAATGGACTTCCCTTGAGACGCCGTAGTGGGCAAGGGCCTCATCTTGCGATGACGGGGGAACCACGTGGCGTTTCTCGAGTTGTGGCGGGATTCTCGAGTTTTGACAGGGAATACAGTCTTCCTTATGGGTTGGCCCAGGGAAGTCCTATCTTCCATTCCAGTTTCAAGGGAGAGCTGGGGATTGCCCTCGAGTCACTGCAGGGCAAAATAGACCTCATCTAGGCTTGTGTCCAGGACTTAATATTCGTCCCTAGGGGCGACAGGGATCTCGGGCTTGCATACCAGACTCACCCGGGGAATCAGGCCTCATCTCAAGGGGAAGCAAAGAACTCTGCTGTCCTTTTGGGTCGCGATGGGTATCTCTTGGAGCCCACTGTGTGCCCTAAAGGGAGTCAAGCCTCCTGTGGTGTTTGGATAGAGGACTCGGGATTCCTCTCCAGGCCATGCAGGAAAAGAAGGCCCTCATCTCGCGATGACGGCGGCGTCTCGTGGGTTTTCTAGACTGCCGCGCTAGTGCCGGGTTTCTGACGAGGTACGAGAGGGAGCTCAGGGAGCCTGTCGTGTGGCGCCAGGGAAGTCAGGTCCCCATGAGATGGCTAGGGGGAGCTCGTCATTGCTCTCGAGTCATGGTAGGGTAATCGGGCCTCAAGACGGGTTGAAGAAGGACTCTCGAGGTCTTTCTCGGGTCACTGCATAAAACCCAGGGTTCCCTTGACTTGTGCCTGCGACCTCAGGGAGCTTCTCAGAGTGCCTCTGAGAAGTCAGGGATACTGTGCAGTTTGGAGGGGCCTCTCGAGACTCCTCTGCATTTGGTGGAATGTAAGAGGGACTCATCTCGAGTTGAAGCAGGAACCTCAGTGTTCCTCTCCATTTCTGACTCAGATCGCAAGGTCCCTGCATGTTGGTACAGGAGAGTCAGGCCTCGTCTTTTCTGGAGGATGGGACTCCTCTTGCCTCTCGAGTTGTTCTCGAGGTGACAGGCCACTTGTCGAGGTGTGTATGTAACCTGCCCGTTTTTCCGGATGATGCACAGGTGTGTTAGTGCCCCTGCGTGTTGTACCTTGATACTCAAGGCTGCCTTCCAAGAGGTGTCCGAGCATCGGATTCTTATCAAGAGCGGACCGGGAAATTGGAGTCTTTCAGCAAGCGGCACCACCCACAAAGCTACGTATCGAATTTCCCCATGAGACCGGCCTCATCCTGAGTTGTGCAGGGAAGGTCGGGCCCCCTTGCAGACAAAGCAGGGGAATCGACCCACCGGTCACGATCAGGAGGGGAGAAGGGGCTTAAATGAAAGTGGTGCCGGGAACCTCGGTGTTCCCCTTGAGTGAGACCGACGTGTTGGGGGACTTTTAGGGTCGCATCAAGGGTGCCAAGTACCGTTTCGCATTTCAAGACGGAACCTGGGACATCTTTTGAAACGCTGTAGCGGGCAAGGGCCTCATCTTGCGATGACGGGAGAACCACGTGGTTTTGCTCGAGTTGCGTCGGGATTCTCGAGTCATGACCGGGAATTTAGGCTTCCTCTTGTTGGCCTTGAAATCCAATCTTCCATTCAGGTTGCGAGGGGGAGTTGAGGATTGCGCTAGAGTCACTGCAGGGCAAAAGAGACCTAATCTAGGCTTGTGTCCAGGATCTAACGTTGCTCTCCAGGGGCGACAGGGATCTCGGGTTTGCATTCCAGACTCATCCGGGGAGTCAGTTCTCACCTCGAGGGTAAGCAAAGAATTCCGCTCTCGTCTCGAGTCGCGATGGGTATCTCTTGGAGCCCACTGTGTGTACCAAAGGGAGTCAAGCCTCCTGTGGAGTTTGGAGAGAGGACTCGGGATTGAACTCCAGGCCACGCAGGAAAAGAAGGCCCTCATCTCGAGATGACGGTGGCGTCTCGTGGGTTTTCTCGAGCTGCGGCGCCAGTGTGGGGTGTCTCATGAAGTACCACGGGGATCTTAGGGAGCCTCTTGTGTGGCGCCAGGAAAATCCAGTATTCCATTCGAGTTGCAAGTTAGAACTGGGGATTGCTCTCCAGTCACTGCAGGGCAAAATAGACATCATCTACGCTTGTGTCCAGGACCTAGTGTTCCACTACTGGGCCGACAGGGATCTCAGGGTTGCATTCTCAACTCACCAAGAGAGTCAGGCCTCATCTTGAGGGGAAAAAAAGGACTCCGCTCTCCTGTCGAGTCGCGACGGGTATCTCTTGGAGCCCACTGCGTGGCATAAAGGGAGTGAAGCCTCCTAAGGAGTTTGGAGAGATGACTCGGGATTGTTTTCCTGGCCATGCAGGAAAAAAGGCCCTCATCTCGTGATGACGGGGGCGTCTCGTGGGTTTTCTCCAGCTGTGGCGCCAGTATCAGATTTCTCACGAGGTACAACGGGGAGCTCAGAGAGCCTCTCGTGTGGTGCTAGGGACGTCAGGTCTCCGTGCGTGTGGTGAAGGGGAGTGCGTGATTGCTCTCGAGTCATAGTAGGCGAATCGGGCCTCAAGACGCATTGAAGAAGGACTCTCGAGGTCTTTCTCTGGTTGCGGCAGGGAACCCTGGGTTCCCTCGACTTGTGTCGGTGACCACAGGCAACTTCTCAGGGTGCCTCTGAGAAGTCAGGGACACTGTGGATTTGGGAGGGGCCTTTCGTTACTCAACTGGGTTTGGTGCAATCGAAGAGGGCCTCATCGTGAATGGAGGCAGGAACCTCAGGGGTCCTCTCCATTTCTGACTCGGGTCGCAGGCTACCTGCAGAGTATGGACAAGAGAGTCACGCCTCGTCTTCTGTGGAGGAATGGATCTCCGCTTGCCTTTCGAGTTGTTCACGGAGTGACAGGCCACTTGTTGAGCTGTGTTTGGAACCTGCGGGTTTTTCCGGACGATGCACGGGGGTGTCAGTGCCCCTTCGTGTTGTGCCTTCATCCAAAGGGTTGCCTTCAAAGAGGTGTCTGGGCATCGGGTTCTTTTCAAGAGCGTACCAGAAAATTGGGGTCTTTCAGCATGTGGTACCACCCACGAGGCTATGTCTCGAATTTCCTCGGGAGACCGGCCTCATCCAGAGGTGTGCCGGGAAGGTTGGGAACCCCTTGCAGACAAAGCAGGGGAATCGACCCACCGGTCGCGATCAGAAGGGGAGAAGGGGCTCAGATGAAGTGGTGCCGGGAACCTCGGTGGTCCCCTCGTGTGAGACCGGTATGTCATGGCACTTTTGAGGTCGCATCAAGGGTGCCAAGTACAGTTTCGCACTTCAAAACGGAACGTGGGAATTCTCTGGAGATGCTGTAGCGGGCAAGGGCCTCATATTGCGATGACGAGGGAAACACGTGGTTTTTCTCGAGTTGCGGCGGGATTCTCGAGTTACGACGGGGAATTCAGGCTTCCTCTTGTGTTGGCCCAGGAAGTCCAATCTTCCATTCAACTTGTCAGAGAGAGCTGGGGGTTGCTCTCGAGTCACTTCAAGGCAAAGAGTCCTCATCTAGACTTGGGTCCAGGACGTAATGTTCCTCTCCAGGGGCGACAGGGATATCGGGGTCGCATTCCAGTCTCACCCGGTGGGTTATGCCTCGTCTCGAGTGGACGCAAAGGACTCCACTATCCTCTCGAGTCCCGACGCGTAACTCTTGGAGCCATATGAGTGGCCTAAAGGGATTCAAGCGTCCTGTGTAGCTTGGACAGAAGGTTCACGCTTGATCTGCATACCATGCAGTTAAAGATGGCCCTCCTCTCCTGATGACGGGGGCGTCTCATGGGTTTTCTCGAGCTGCGGCGCCAGTGTGGGGTTTCTCACGATATATGATGGGGAGCTCAGGGAGCCTCTCGTGCGGCGCCAGAGAAGTCAGGCCTCCATGCGTGTGGCCAGGCAGATCGCGTCATTGCTCTCGAGTCATGGGAGGGACTAGGACCTCAAGACGCATTTAGGAAGGACTCTCCAGGTTTTTCTTGGGTTGGGGCGGGAAACACTCGTTTCCCTTGACCTCTACCGGGGACCTTAGGGAACTTTCCAGGTGCCTCTGAGTGGTGAGGGATACTGAGGAGTTAGAGGGGCCTCTCGGGACTCCGCTAGGTTTGACGAAATGAAAGAGGGCCTCATCTTGATTGGAGTCAGGAACCTCAGGGTTCCTTTCCATTTCTGACTCCGATCGCAGGGTCCCTGAAGAGTTGGGACAGGAGAGTAAGGCCTCGTCTTGTGTGAAGGAATGCAACTTCACTTGCCTCTCGAGTTGTTCACGGGGTGACAGTCCACATTTGGAGCTGTGAGTGGAATCGGCGGGTTTTTCCAGACGATGCATGGGGATGTCAGTGTCCCTTCATGTTGTGCCTTCATCCACAGGGTTGCCTTCGAAGAGATGTCCGGGCGTCAGGTTCTTATCTAGAGTGGACCGGGAATTCGGGATCTTTCAGCATGTGGCACCAACCATGAGGCTACTTTTCGAATTTCCTCATGAGACCGGCCTCATCCGGAGGTTCACGGGGAACGTCGGGAACCCCTTGCAGACAAAGCATGGGAATCAACCCTCCTGTCGCGAACAGGAGGGGTGAAGGGGCTCACAGGAAGTGGTGCCGTGAACTTTGGTGTTTCCCTCGAGTGAGACCGGTATGTCAGGGAACTTTGGGGGTCGCATCAAGGGTGCCAAGTATCGTTTTGTACTTCAGGATGGAACGTGGGACTTCTCTTGATACGCTGTAGCGGCCAAGGGCCTCATCTTGCGATGACGGGGGAGCCACGTGGTTTTTCTCGAGTTGTGGCGGGATTCTCGAGTTACGACGGGGATTTCAGGCTTCCTCTTGTGTTGGGCCAGGGAAGTCCAATCATCCATTCGAGTTGCGAGGGAGAGCTAGGGGTTGCGCTCGAGTCACTGCAGGGCAAAGGAGACCTCATCTAGGCTTGTGTCCAGGACCTAATGTTCCTCTCCAAGGGCCACAGGGATCTCAGGTTTGCATTCCAGACTCACCCAGCGAGTCAGGCCTCGTGTCGAAGGGAAGCAAAGGACTCCGCTCTCCTTTCGAGTCGCGACGGGCACCTCTTGGAACCCACTTTGTGGCCTAAAAGGAGTCAAGCCTCCTGTGAAGCTTGGAGAGAGGACTTGGGACTGCTCTCCAGGCCATGCAGGAAAAGATGGCCCTCATCTCGCGATGACGGAGGGGTCTTGTGGGTTTTCTCGAGCTGCGGCGCCAGTGTGGGGTTTCACACGAGGTACGACAGGGAGCTCAGGGAGCCTCTCGTGTGGCGCCAGGGAAGTCAGGTCTCCTTGTGCGTGGCGAGGGGGAGCGGGTTATTGCTCTCGAGCCATGGTAGGGGAATCTGACCTCAAGACGCATTGAAGAAGGACTCTCGAGGTCTTTCTTCGGTTGTGGCAGGAAACCCTTATTTCCCTCGACTTTTGCCGGTGGCCTCAAAGAGCTTCTCAGAATGCCTAGGAGAAGTCAGGGATACTGTGGAGATGGGAGGGGCTCTCGGGACTCCACTGGGTTTGTTTTAATGGAAGAGGGCCTCATCTCGGGTTGAGGCAGGAACCTCAGGTTTCCTCTCCATTTCTGACTCAGATCGAAGCGTGCCTGCAGAGTTGGGATTGGATACTCAGGCCTCTTCTTGTCTGAGGAAGGGAACTCTGCTTGCCTCTCTCGTTGTTTAAGGGGTGACAGGCCAGTTGTGAAGCTGTATGTGGATCCTGCGGGATTTTCCGGACGATGAACAGGGTTGCCAGTGCCCCCTCGTGTGGTGCCTTCATCCACAGGGTTGCCTTAGAAGAGGTGTCCGGGCATCGGGTTCTTATCAAGAGCAAGACCGAGAAATCGGGGTCTTTCGGCACGTGGCACCAACATGAGGCTACATCTCGAATTTCTTCGTGAGACTGGCCTCATCCTGAGGTGCGCCATGAAGGTTGTGAACCCCTTCTAGACAAAGCAGGGGAATCGACCTTCCTGCCGTGATCAGGAGGGGAGAAGGGGCTCAAATGAAGTGGTGCCAGGAACTTCGGTGTTCCCTTGGAGTGAGACCGGTATATTGGGGAACTTTTGGGGTCGCATCAAGGGTGCCAAGTAGCATTTCGAACTTTATGACGAAACATGGGACTTCTCTTGAGATTCTGTAGCGGGCAAAGGCCTCATATTGCGATGAATGGGGAACAACGTGGTTTTTAAGAGTTGCGGCGGGATTCTCGAGTTACAACGGGAAATTCAGACTTTCTCTTGTGTTGGCCCAGTGAAGACTAATCTTCCATTCGAATTACGAGGGAGAGATGGGTGTTGCTCTCGAGTCACTGTAGGGCAAAATAGACCTCATCTAGGCTTTTGTCCAGGACATAATGTTCCTCTCCAGGGGCAACAGGGATCTCGGGGTTGCATTCCAGACTCACCCGAGGTAAGGCCTCATCTCGAGGGGAAACAAAGTACTCTGCTCTCCTCTCAAGTCGCGACAGGTATCTCTTGGAGCCCATTGAGTGGCCTAAAGGGAGTAAAGCCTCCTGTGAAGTTTGGAGAAAGGACCAGGGATTGCTCTCCAGGTCAGGCAGGAAAGAAGTCCCCAATCTCGCGATGACGGTGGCGTCTCGTGGGTTTTCCCGAGCTGCAGCGCCAGTGTGGGTTTTCTCACGAGGTATGACGGGGAGCTCAGGGAGCCTCTCATGTGGCGCCAGGGAAGTCAGGTGTCCATGCGCATGGCGAGGGGGAGCGTGTCATTGCTCTCGAGTCATGGTAGGGGAATCCGGCCTCAAGACGCGTTGAAGACGGACTCTTGAGGTCTTTCTCGGGTTGCGGCAGGACACCCTGTGTTCCCTCGACTTGTGCCGGTGACCTCAGGGAGTTGCTCAGGGTGCCTCTGAGAAGACACTGATACTGTGGTGTTGGGAGGGGCCTCTCGGGACTCCACTGCGTTTGGTGCAATGGAAGATTGCCGGGAGCCAGCGAGAGACATTCCACTCGTGACAAATGTCATGAGGAAAGAGTCTCGGCATACGCAAAGGCGGGATCGAGCCTCCGGGAGTTCCCCCGTATATTCTTCAGCATCTACCCCCAAAAACCAAAGTCTGCCTTCTTTATTGCTTTGTTCTCTCACCTCTGACATTACTGGGGATGTCTCCCACCACCATCTCACTCTCTCTGTCAAAGAGCTAACTTACAGCTCCAACTAATAATGTTCCTGTGCAATTAGTAGTGTTTAAATCCAAACCCCTCAGATGGTTTTCTAACTCGCCTGACAAGTTTACCCGGTCTCCTACAGCTATGCATACGATTGTGTACAGTCTCCCAGCCTCGAGACGCACGGGAAGTTTAAGATATTCAAATAGCTTAGAGCCTCTCAGAGAGTTAGAAACTGTCAGAATAAAACTAGTAAAAGATTTCATTGATGAACCAATGCTTTTTGCCAAGTTTCCGCATCCCCTGAATTGTATCCTTGAATGTGTGTTAATTAATATATTTGGTATGTAGAAAAAATAAGTAGTGGCCTTGATGTTGGTAACTTTAGACCCTTAAGGTAATAAATTCTTTTCTTTGTTGTAAACCCATTACACATCCGCCCTATAGGAATGCAATTTTATCTTCGAAAGATGGCGCCAAACCTTAAACAATTACTCTTAGAGAAAATAACTCTTATGGTTGATAAGTCTTTGTCAAGAGTCATAAAATGTTAATAGGTCTTCTGGCCAGAAGATGATGTAAATCATCTAAACCATTTTTATACGATAAATCTGCAGAAAAGAAACCCTGGTTTTTGATAAGGATTAAAGACTGCTGACTTTGCATCCCCTATTATCCTCTATGTGTAACTTAGGGTATTAAAACCTGTGTTGAAAATAAAGCTACGGGCCTTGCTCGCCAACGCTTGGTCTCCCCATGTCATTATTCCCCTTAATTTTCAGATGAGTGTCCATCTGGGGCGCGGATATCCTCTGCGACCATTTATTTGCCAGGGCTTCGAAGACCCACTCGATAAGGTGTCTAAGGTGGGGCACCTTCCTCTATTCTAGAGGGCACTTGCAGCCTCCGTGGTCAGAGCTAACCTGGTGTCACGGGTTATATTGATTTTCCGCGTAAACCAAGCTACTCAGCTGCTTTTCTCCACTGAATTTTCCTACTGAGCTATCCTCATTCTATTACTCTTTATATCTTTGATGAATAAATAAATAAATACATAGGTCGCCTACTCCATCTTCCCTTCGAATACCCTGGATCAGCTGGGGCTGGACCTCTGCAGGTGGCGCCCGAGACAGGCATTTCGAAGGTAAATCCCCAACCCCATTCCCCCAGTGTTCAGTTTTCGGGACAGATAGGATCCCACTTAGGGGGCTGCAGATCCCCCTGTAGAATAGACAGGGCGAGAGGAGTGGGAAGTGTTGAAGAGTTAGAGAGAAAAAACGGTTTCTAAAAAGGCTGACAAAAAAGGCCTAATCTTTAGATAGCTAAAAGCAAAATATTTTACTATCCTTAAGTTTCTGACATGGGCAACACTGAATCAAATGAAAGACAGCTCTTTATAGGAGTAATTTTACAGTTATTAAGTAAAAGAAGAATCAAGGTTAAAACATCTTCCATTCAATCATTTTTTACATTTGTACAAGACCACTGCCCTTGGTTTCTACAACAAGGCACTGTTAACCTAGGTATCTTGAAAAAACTAGGAAGACAGCTAAGAGCTCATTGTGCTCAGCAAGGTTTGGAAAAAATCCCTACTTACACCTTTCCTCTGTGGAATATGACTAGAGATGTTTTAGATCCAGCTCATGAATTTGAAAAGGTACCTGTTAAAGAGGAAAGTAAAGTTGGAAAACTACCTGTTAAACAAAAAAGCAAATCTGAAAAGGTACCTGTTATAAAGAAAAGTGAAAATGAAGAGGCTATACCTAGCTATCGACAGCTAAATGAATGGCTAGCCGCTATGACTGCCAATGAGCATGTAAAAGATAGGGATGAAAAGAAAGATCAGCTCTCCCCTCAATTTGAAAAAGGTTTAGAGGAAACAGCAGCTCGATGCCATTCTGATGAGGATTGTTTTTTTTTTTAGCTAAAGATGCTCCTAAAAGTTTAAGAAAACATCCCTAATCAGACCATCCGCTCCTAGGAGGTTGAGGGAAACATCCCCGATCAGACAGTTCGTAAGATTTAGTTACCAAACAGTTAAAGGATCTCCGGAACAGAAGAGGAAAACTTCGGGACGCTCCCATCCCCCTATGCCTCCTCCTCCATGTCAGGGTAAAGGGCCACCGCTAGGAGTTTCCCGGAGAAGGATTTTCTCTAGTCCCAAGGATGAACTTGATCCTCACCTTGAGGCTTCTTTTCTAGTCCCCTCTGCAGTTTAGCCAGGGTAAAGAGGTTACAAAATAAATAAAAATATTCTCTAAAATTAAAAAAAAAATTAAAAATGGATTTCTCTGCATCAAAGAATAGACAAATATTTATTGACTGTTGAATATGATTAGAAATGTCCTGGACCTCCGTCACGAGGCTGTTAAATAGCCTATGGGGGAGGCTATAGAGGTGGATGGTGGTGAGTCTCCATTTACTGCACAGATCATATTTTCTGCCATTGAAAAAAAAAAAAAAAGGAGGGAGAAAGTGGTCTACCTCCCGAGGAAGGAGAGGGCTTACAGGACGCTGCGGCCGAGAGCCCTGGCGAGCTCCCTCCCCCTCTGCGCAAACCTTTAAAAAACTTATCCACCACTTTCTGATTTAAGGAGACCGCCACCGCCTTCGATTGTGCCTCCCAGGACCCAGGAGTTCCCCACTTTGCCCCAAATGCCTCCCAAATTGTTGCCTAAGACTGAGGAAGATAAAAAGTTTTTTAAACAAAGGAGCTTTTAGTACACAATATTCAGAGCGTGCTCCTTGGAGAAAACTCCCTCAGGGGGGTCTCACCCAGGCTAGGAGAAAAGCGAAAAGGCAAGGAGATTTAATAGCAATATTAACCCCTGATGTGCCGCTTACTCCAATTCCAACCAGAGTGGCTGGCCCCCTATCTGAGGACATTGTAAGATTTGTCCTGGGGCGTAGCTCGCTTTCTTTAAAAAAAAAAAATTAACCAAAAAAAAAAGGAAAGAAAAGAAATTTCGCTGGTGCATGGTGTAGTAGATTCTGATGATATTGAGAAATTAAAGTCTTGATCTCACTGCCTATCAAAACTGTACAAATTAATAAAGGTCAAAGAGTAACACAGCTTTTACTTTTACCTTACTATCAGACAAGGAAAAACTTGACTTCTCAATCTAAGAGCCACAAAACATTTGGATCTAGTGATCTAGCCTTTTGGGTGCAGGAAATTACAGTTCCAAGGCCTTTAAAAGATCTTTTACTTCAAGAGAATAAAACGCCAGGGCTATTAGACACAGGAACAGACGTCTCTTAACATTGCTGGGAAAGACTGGCCCAGCTCCTGGCCAACACATAATACTGAAAATGAGTTGGTGGGATTAGAGAAAGTGGTATGTGGGGTGGAGATGCTGTACAGGTGGTACACTTAACAATACATTATATATTTTTATAAATACAAAATATAAATATATTTGCCTAATTACAGTTTGCCTAATTAGGTATGGGTATAAATAAAATATAATAAAGGTATACCTAATTCTATTTATAGATCTATACTTAATTAATTTGTATATAAATTAATATGTATACTATATACACACACATATATATATACTGTATAATTAAATATATATGGCAGTAATATAATGTGTGTGTGGCTGATATTAATTGGTATGGATTGATGTGCTGTGATGATATATGTTCTATATACTGTATAATTATAAATGTGTGACATGTATTATTACAGTATATTGGTTTGTGTTGGTTGGTATTAGCTGTGTATGTGTTGTATTGCTGTAATATATATTAATTATAAAGATTAATTCAAGTATATTGATTTATATATATTATATGTCAATAACTTTATACTTGTTGCCATATATAAATACATATATAAATGCATTTTGCATTTAGGTATATCTGTATACCTGTATACCAAAATGAGATAAGGAGGTTATACATTTATTACTTTAATTTATACAGAGACCTAAACTAAACATTAGACCTAAATTAACATATCCATAGGGAAACAGCTAGACAAATAGTGAAGTTATGTTCCAATTGTAATTAATCACTTAAACGTAAATACACAGGGGCAGACTACAATGATGAGACACTAGATGCCTGAATTACAGGCTACGACTTGGCCCCTGGTCAAGTAAAAAGGCCTCCTTACGGGATAGTGAAAAAGCCAGATGTGTTGCTAACTTGTGGGAGAGGGTATGCTTGTATATTTCTACAGAATGCAGATTCTCCGGTTTGGATCTCAGACAAATTCGTCATGTCACATTCCCCAAAGACCAGGTTCGCGGCGTGCGCACTCACTTGCTCCCCCTCCCCCAGCCAGCTCTCGCCTCCATGCCACCAGCAGCGCCTCGCACCCTCCTCGCTGCACCCCGTGACCTAGAGCAAAGAAGTCTGTGCAGCAAGTGAGGGCCAGAGAGGAAAGCACGCCTGCGGAGTGCCATCCAGACCAGCGTGGCCCCACTGGCAAGAGGGGACCGCCTTGAGCCCAAGCGGTGGCGGCTAGCCCTAAACCATGAACCCTGCCCTTCCGCCCGCCATAGGCGCCTTGGCCCACAGCCTGCCGCTCGCGTTCTGCCTCCTGATGCTGGGGACACTGCTCCCCCGGGCCGACGCCTACAGCTGCTCCCTGGTTCATCTTGTTTAAACCCTCAATATAATGTTTGCTCCTTTGTAATGCTACAACATCCACCTTATCTTATGATGTAACCACTTATTGAATTATGGTCTTGCTGTATTACAACAACTACAGGATTTAATGCAAACACGACGGTTTGTGGGCTTACTTATCTTGGGAACAGCAGCTTTGATAAGTGCAATCACTTCTGTTACTGTGGCAGCAATATCATTGACTCAACAAGTACATACTGCTCAATATGTTGATTCTATGTCCAAAAATGTTTCTTTAACATTGGCAACACAGAAAGCTATAGAGAGAAAATTAGAAATGAGGGTAGATGCCCTAGAGGAAGCAGTAATACATATTGGGACTGAATTGCAGGCTTTAAAGGTGAAAATGGCATTGTCTTGTCATGCTGACTATCGGTGGATATGTGTAACACCCCTGAAAGTAAATGAGACAGATTTTGAATGGGAAAAGATTAAAAACCATATTTCAGGTATCTGGAACAGCTCTGACATTGGTTGCGACGTAGGGAAACTTCACTATCAAATAGCAACCATGGAGCACTCCCGATTAGATTTTACTGCTGCTGGAACAGCAAATGATTTCTTCCATACTTTCCCTAACTACATCTCAGGAAAGAATATTCTGTCTAATGTCTTTAGCTATGCTGGGGTGGCTGCTTTAATTCTGCTTCTCATAATCATTCTTCCTTGTATTGTCAGAATTCTTCAGCAGAGTATTCAGAGGTTCGCGACTGAGCTACATCTGGCTGTTTTAAGAAATAAAAAATGGGGAGATGCCGGGAGCCGGCGAGAGACATTCCACTCGTGACAAAGGTCATGAGGAAGGAGGCTGGGCATACACAAAGGCGGGATCGAGCCTCGGGAGTCCTCCCGGATATTCTTGAGCATCTACCCCCCAAAACCAGAGTCTGCCTACTTTATTGCTTTGTGCTCTCACCTCTGACTTTCCTGGGGGCTGTCCCCCACCACCATCTCCCTCTTTCTGTCAAAGAGCTAACTTACAGCTCCAATTAATAAAGTTCCTGGGCAATTAGGAGTGTTTAAATCCAAACACGTCAGATGGCTCTCTAACTCTCCTGACAAGTTTACCCGGTCTCCTACAGCAAGGCATACAATTGTTTACAGTCTCCGAGCCTCGAGAGGCACGGGAAGCTTAAGATATTCAAATAGCTTAGAGCCTCTCAGAGAGTTAGAAACTGTCAGAATAAAACTAGTAAAAGATTTCATTGATGAACCAATGCTTGTTGCCAAGTTTCCACATCCCCTGAATTGTATCCTTGAATGTGTATTAATTAATATAGTTGGTATGTAGAAGAAATAAGTAGTGGCCTTGGTGTTACTAACTTTAGACCCTTAAGGTAATAAATTATTTCCTTTGTTGTAAACCCATTACACATCCGCCCTATAGGAATGCAATTTTATCTTCGAAAGATGGGGCCAAACCTTAAAATAATTACTCTTAGAGAAAATAAGTCTTACGGTTGATAAGTCTTTGTCAAGAGTCATAAAATGTTAATAGGCCTTCTGGCTAGAAGATGATGTAAATCACCTAAACCATTTGTATATGATACATTTGCAGGAAAGAAACCCTGGTTTTTGATAAGGATCAAAGGCTGCTGACTTTGCATCCCCATTATCCTCTATGTGTAACTTAGGGTAAAAAAAAACCCCTGTTGAAAATAAAGCTACGGGCCTTGATTGCCAACGCTTAGTCTCCTAATGTCATTCTTCCCCTCAATTTTCAGATGAGTGTCCATCTGGAGCGCGGATATCTTCTGCGACCATTTATTTGCCTGGGCTTCGATGACCACTTGAGAAGGTGTCTAAGGTGGGGCACTTTTCGCTATTCGAGAGGGAGCCTGCGGCCTCCGTGGTCAGAGCTAACCTGGTGTCACGGGTTATACTGATTTTCCGCATAAACCAAGCTACTCAGGTTCTTTTCTCCACTAAATTTTCCTACTGAGATATCCTCATTCTATTACTCTTTATATCTTTGATAAATAAATCAATAGGTCGCCTACTCTGTCTCCCCTTCAAAAACCCTGGACCAGCCGAGGCTGGACCTTGTCAGAAGAGGGCCTCATCTCGATTTGAAGCAGGAACCTCAGGGTTGCTCTCCATTTCTGACTCTGAACACAGAGTCCCTACAGAGTTAGGACAGGAGAGTCAGGCCTCATCTTGTGTGGAGGAATGGAACTCCGCTGGACTCTCGAGTTGTTCACCGGATAACAGGCCACTTGTCGAGCTGTGTGTGGAACCTGCGGTTTTATCCGGACGATGCATGGGGGTGTCAGTTCCCCTTCATTTTTTGCCTTCATACACAGGGTTGCCTTCGAAGAGGTATCCAGCCTTCAGATTCTTATCAAGAGCAGACCAGGAAATCAGTGTCTTTCGGCATGTGGCACCACCCACAAGCCTACGTCTCGAATTTCTTCTTGAGACGGACCTCAACCTGAGGTGCACCAGGAAGGTCGGTAACCCTTTCAGACAAAGCAAGTGAATCGACCCTCTTGTCCCGATCAGGAGGGGAGAAGGGGCTCAGATGAAGTGGTGCCGGGAACCTCGATGTTCACCTCGAGTAAAACTGGGATGTCGGGGAACTTTTGGAGTCACATCAAAGGTGCTAAGTACCGTTTCAAACTTCAAGACGGAACGTGAGACTTCTCTTGAGACGCTGTAGCTGGCAAGGGCCTCATCTTGTGGTGACGGGTTAACCATGTCGTTTTTCTCGAGTTGTGGCGGGATTCTCGAGTTAGGTCAGGAAATTCAGGCTTCCTCTTGTGTTGGCCCAGGGAAGTCCAGTCTTCCATTCGAGTTGCGAGGGAGAGCTACGGATTGCGCTTGAGTCACTGCAGGGCAAAAGAGACCTTATCTAGGCTTGTGTCCAGGACATAATGTTCGTCTCCAGGGGGGACAGGGATCTCGGGGTTGCTTTCCTGATGCACCCGGGGAGTCAGTCCTTGTCTCGAGGGGAAGCAAAGGACTCGGCTCTCCTCTCGAGTTGCGACGAGTATCTCTTGGAGCCCACTGAGTGGGCTAAAGGGAGTCAAGCCTCCTGTGGAGTTTGGAGAGAGGACTCGGGATTGCTCTCCAGGCCATGCAGGAAAAGAAGGCCATCATCTCGCGATGAAGGGGGCATCTCGTGGGTTTTCTCGAGCTGCAGCGCCAGTGTGGGGTTTCTCATGAGGTACTACGGGGAGCTCAAGGAGCCTCTCATGTGGCGCTTGGGAAGTCAGGTCTCCATGCGCATTGCGAGGGGGAGGGCGTCATTGCTCTAGAGTCATGGTAGGTGTATCGGGCCTCAAGAACCGTTAAAGAAGGACTTTCAAGGTGTTTCTTGGGTCACGGCAGTAAACCCTGGGTTCCCTCGACTAGTGCCGGTGGCCTCAGGGAGCTTCTCAGTGTGCCTCTGAGAAGTCAGGGATACCCTGGAGTTGGGAGGGCCCTCTCGGGACTCCACTGGGTTTGGTGCAATAGAAGAGGGCCTCATCTCGAGTGGAGGCAGGAACCTCAGGGTTCGTCTCCATCTCTGACTCTGATCGCAGGGTCCCTGCAGAGTTGGGACAGGAGAGTCATGCCTCGTCTTGTAAGGAGGAATGGAACTACGCTTGCCTCTCGAGTTATTCACGCGGTGACAGGCAACTTGTCGAACTGTGTTTGGAATCTGCGGGTTTTTCCGGACGATGCACGAGGGTGTCAGTGCCCCTTCGTGTTGTGCCTTCTTCCACAAGGTTGCCTTTGAAGAGGTGTCCGGGCATCGGGTTCTTATCAAGAGTGGACCGGGGAATCGGGGTCTTTCAGCATGTGTTACCACCCATGAAGCTACGTCTCAAATATTCTCGTTAGACCGGCCTCATCCTGAGGTGCGCCGGGAAGGTTGGGAACCCCTTCCAGACAAAGCACGGGAGTCGACCCTCCAGTCGCAATCAGGAGGGGAGAAGTGGCTCAGATGAAGTCATACCGGGAACCTCGGTGTTCCCCTCGAGAGAGACCAGGGTGTCGGGGAACTTTTGGAATCGCATCAAGGGTGCCGAGTTTTCACACTTGAAGTGTGAAAACACTTCAAGAAGAAACGTGGGACTTCTCTTTAGACACTGTAGCGGGCAAGGGCCTCATCTTGCGATGACGGGGTAACCATGTGGTTTTTCTCGAGTTTCGGCGGGATTCTCGAGTTACGATGGGGAATTCAGGCTTCCTCTTGTGTTGGCCCAGGGAAGTCCAATCTTCCATTCGAGTTGCGAGAGAGAGCTAGGGATTGCTCTCGAGTCACTTCAGGGCAAAAGAGACCTCATCTAAGCTTGTGTCCAGGACCTAATGTTCCTCTCCAGGGGCGACAGAGATCTCGGGGTTGCATTTTAGACGCACCCGAGGAGTCAGTCCTCATCTCGAGAGGAAGGAAAGGACTCTGCTCTGCTCTCGAGTCCCGACGGGTATTTCTTGTAGACCACTGAGTGGCCTAAAGGGAGTCAAGCTTCCTGTGGATTTTTTTTTAAATTTTATTTTATTTTTAAACTTTACATAATTGTATTAGTTTTTCCAAATATCAAAATGAATCCGCCTCAGGTATACATGTGCTCCCCATCCTGAACCCTCCTCCCTCCTCCCCCCCATAGCATCCCTCTGGGTCGTCCCAGTGCACTAGCCCCAAGCATCCAGTATCATGCATCAAACCTGGACTGGCAACTCTTTTCATACATGATATTTTACATGTTTCAATGCCATTCTCCCTAATCTTCCCACCTTCTCCCTCTCCCACAGAGTCCATAAGACTCTTCTATACCTCAGTGTCTCTTTTGCTGTCTCGTACTCAGGGTTATTGTTACCGTCTTTCAAAATTCCATATATATGTGTTAGTATACTGTATTGGTGTTTTTCCTTCTGGCTTACTTCACTCTGTATAATAGGCTCCAGTTTCATCCACCTCATTAGAATTGATTCATTCTATTCTTTTTAATGGCGGAGTAATACTCCATTGTGTATATGTACCACAGCTTTCTTATCCATTCATCTGCTGATGGACATCTAGGTTGCTTCCATGTCCTGGCTATTAGAAACAGTGCTGCGATGAACATTGGGGTACACGTGTCTCTTTCCCTTCTGGTTTCCTCAGTGTGTATGCCCAGCAGTGGGATTGCTGGATCATAAGGCAGTTCTATTTCCAGTTGTTTAAGGAATCTCCACACTGTTCTCCATAGTGGCTGTACTAGTTTGCATTCCCACCAACAGTGTAAGAGGGTTCCCTTTTCTCCACACCCTCTCCAGCATTTATTATTTGTAGACTTTTGGATTGCAGCCATTCTGACTGGCGTGAAATGGTACCTCATAGTGGTTTTGATTTGCATTTCTATGATAATGAGTGATTTTGAGCATCTTTTCATGTGTTTGTTAGCCATCTGTATGTCTTCTTTGGAGAAGTGTCTATTTAGTTCTTTGGCCCATTTTTTGATTGGGTCATTTATTTTTCTGGAGTTGAGCTGTAGGAGTTGCTTGTATATTTTTGAGATTAGTTGTTTGTCAGTTGCTTCATTTCCTATTATTTTCTCCCATTCCGAAGGCTGTCTTTTCACCTTGCTAATAGTTTGCTTTGATGTGCAGAAGCTTTTAAGGTTAATTAGGTCCCATTTGTTTATTTTTGTTTTTATTTCCAATATTCTGGGAGGTGGGTCATAGAGGATCCTGCTGTGATGTATTTCAGAGAGTGTTTTGCCTATGTTCTCCTCTAGGAGTTTTATAGTTTCTGGTCTTACGTTTAGATCTTTAATCCATTTTGAGTTTATTTTTGTGTATTGTGTTAGAAAGTGTTCTAGTTTCATTCTTTTACAAGTGGTTGACCAGATTTCCCAGCACCACTTGTTAAAGAGATTGTCTTTAATCCATTGTATATTTTTGCCTCCTTTGTCAAAGATAAGGTGTCCATATGTGTGTGGATTTATCTCTGGGCTTTCTATTTTGTTCCACTAATCTATATTTCTGTCTTTGTGCCAGTACCATACTGTCTTGATAACTGTGGCTTTGTAGTGGAGCCTGAAATCAGGTAGGTTGATTCCTCCAGTTCCATTCTTCTTTCTCAAGTTTGCTTTGGCTATTCGAGGTTTTTTGTATTTCCATACAAATTGTGAAATTATTTGTTCTAGCTCTGTGAAGAATACTTTTGGTAGCTTGATAGGGATTGCATTGAATCTATAAATTGCCTTGGGTCGTATACTCATTTTCACTATATTGATTCTTCCAATCCATGAACATGGTATATTTCTCCATCTATTAGTGTCCTCTTTGATTTCTTTCACCAGTGTTTTATAGTTTTCTATGTATAGGTCTTTAGTTTCTTTAGGTAGGTATATTCCTAAGTATTTTATTCTTTCCATTTCAATGGTGAATGAAATTGTTTCCTTAATTTCACTTTCTGTTTTCTCATTATTAGTGTATAGGAATTCAAGGGATTTCTGTGTGTTGATTTTATATCCTGCAACTTTACTATAGTCATTGACTAGTTCTAGTAATTTTCTGGTGGAGTCTTTAGGGTTTTCTATGTAGAGGATCATGTCATCTGCAAACAGTGAGAGTTTTACTTCTTCTTTTCCAATTTGGATTCCTTTTGTTTCTTTTTCTGCTCTGATTGCTGTGGCCAAAACTTCCAAAGCTATGTTGAATAGTAATGGTGAAAGTGGGCACCCTTGTCTTGTTCCTGACTTTAGAGGAAATGCTTCCAATTTTTCACCATTGAGGATAATGTTTGCTGTGGGTTTGTCATATATAGCTTTTATTATGTTGAGGTATGTTCCTTCTATTCCTGCTTTCTGGAGAGTTTTTATCATAAATGGATGTTGAATTTTGTCAAAGGCTTTCTCTGCATCTATTGAGAAAATCATATGGTTTTTATTTTTCAATTTGTTAAGGTGGTGTATTACATTGATTGATTTGTGGATATTGAAGAATCCTTGCATCCCTGGGATAAAGCCCACTTGGTCATGGTGTATGATCTTTTTAATGTGTTGTTGGATTCTGATTGCTAGAATTTTGTTAAGGATTTTTGCATCTATGTTCATCAGTGATATTGGCCTGTAGTTTTCTTTTTTTGTGGGATCTTTGGCAGGTTTTGGTATTAGGCTGATGGTGGCCTCATAGAATGAGTTTGGAAGTTTACCTTCCTCTGCAATTTTCTGGAAGAGTTTGAGCAGGATAGGTGTTAGCTCTTCTCTAAATTTTTCGTAGAATTCATCTGTGAAGCCGTCTGGACCTGGGCTTTTGTTGGCTGGAAGATTTTTGATTACAGTTTCAATTTCCGTGCTTGTGATGGGTCTGTTAAGATTTTCTAGTTCTTCCCTGGTCCAGTTTTGGAAAGTTGTACTTTTCTAAGAATTTGTCCATTTCTTCCACGTTGTCCATTTTATTGGCATATAATTGTTGATAGTAGTCTCTTATGATCCTTTGTATTTCTGTGTTTTCTGTTGTGATCTCTCCATTTTCATTTCTAATTTTATTGATTTGATTTTTCTCCCTTTGTTTCTTGATGAGTCTGGCTAATGGTTTGTCAATTTTATTTATCGTTTCAAAGAACCAGCTTTTGGTTTTGTTGATTTTTGCTATGGTCTCTTTTGTTTCTTTTGCATTTATTTCTGCTCTAATTTTTAAGATTTCTTTCCTTCTACTAACCCTGGGGTTCTTCATTTCTTCCTTTTCTAGTTGCTTTAGGTGTAGAGTTAGGTTACTTATTTGACTTTTTTCTTGTTTCTTGAGGTGTGCCTGTATTGCTATGAACTTTCCCCTTAGGACTGCTTTTACCGTGTCCCACAGGTTTTGGGTTGTTGTGTTTTCATTTTCATCCGTTTCTATGCAAATTTTTATTTCTTTTTTGATTTCTTCTGTGATTTGTTGGTTATTCAGCAGCGTGTTGTTTAGCCTCCATATGTTGGAATTTTTAATAGTTTTTCTCCTGTAATTGAGATCTAATCTTACTGCATTGTGGTCAGAAAAGATGCTTGGAATGATTTCTATTTTTTTGAATTTACCAAGGCTAGCTTTATGGCCCAGGATGTGATCTATCCTGGAGAAGGTTCCATGTGCACTTTAGAAAAAAGTGAAATTCATTGTTTTGGGATGAAATGTCCTATAGATATCAATTAGGTCTAACTGGTCTATTGTATAATTTAAAGTTTGTGTTTCCTTGTTAAATTTCTGTTTAGTTGATCTATCCATAGGTGTGAGTGGGGTATTAAAATCTCCAACTATTATTGTGTTAGTGTTAATTTCTCCTTTCATACTTGTTAGCATTTGTCTTACATACTGTGGTGCTCCCGCGTTGGGTGCATATATATTTATAATTGTTATATCTTCTCCTTGGATTGATCCTTTGATCATTATGTAGTGACCTTCTTTGTCTCTTTTCACAGCCTTTGTTTTAAAGTCTATTTTATCTGATATGAGTATCGCTACTCCTGCTTTCTTTTGGTCCCTATTTGCATGGAAAATCTTTTTCCAGCCCTTCACTTTCAGTCTGTATGTATCCCCTGTTTTGAGGTGGGTCTCTTGTAGACAACATATGTAGGGGTCTTGTTTTTGTATCCATTCAGCCAGTCTTTGTCTTTTGGTTGGAGCATTCAACCCATTTACGTTTAAGGTAATTACTGATAAGTATGATCCCATTGCCATTTACTTTATTGTTTGGGGTTTGAATTTATACACCGTTTTTGTGTTTCCTGTTTAGTATTTGTTGGAGAGCTGGTTTGGTGGTGCAGAATTCTCTCAGCTTTTGCTTGTCTGAAAAGCTTTTGATTTCTCCTTCATACTTGAATGAGATCCTTGCTGGGTACAATAATCTGGGCTGTAGGTTATTTTCTTTCATCATTTTAAGTATGTCTTGCCATTCCCTCCTTGCTTGAAGAGTTTCTATTGAAAGATCAGCTGTTATCCTTATGGCAATTCCCTTGTGTGTTATTTGTTGTTTTTCCCTTGCTGCTTTTCATATTTGTTCTTTGTGTTTGATTTTTGTTAATGTGATTAATATGTGTCTTGGGGGGTTTCGCCTTGGCTTTATCCTGTTTGGGACTCTCTGGGTTTCTTGGACTTGAGTGGGTATTTCCTTCCCCATTTTAGGGAAGTTTTCAACTATTATCTCCTCAAGTATTTTCTCACGGTCTTTCTTTTTGTCTTCTTCTTCTGGGACCCCTATGATTCGAATGTTGTAGCGTTTAATATTGTCCTGGAGGTCTCTGAGATTGTGCTCATTTCTTTTAATTCGTTTTTCATTTATCCTCTCTGATTCATTTATTTCTACCATTCTATCTTCGAATTCACTAATCCTATCTTCTGCCTCTGTTATTCTACTATTTGTTGCCTCCAGAGTGTTTTTAATTTCATTTATTGCATTATTCGTTATATATTGACTCTTTTTTTTTTCTTCTAGGTCCTTGTTAAACCTTTCTTGCATCTTCTCAATCCTTGTCTCCAGGCTATTTATCTGTGATTCCATTTTAATTTCAAGATTTTAGATCCATTTCACTATCCTTATTCGGAATTCTTTATCAGGTAGATTCCCTATCTCTTCCTCTTTTGTTTGGTTTGGTGGGCATTTATCCTGTTCCTTTATCTGCTGGGTATTCCTCTGTCTCATCTTGTTTAAATTGCTGAGTTTGGGGTGTCCTTTCTGTATTCTGGCAGTTTGTGGAGTTCTTTACTGTGGCATTTCCTCGCTGTGTGTGGGTTTGTACAGGTGTCTTGTCAAGATTTCCTGGTTAGGGAAGCTTGTGTCCGTGTTCTGGTGGGTGGAGCTGTATTTCTTCTCTCTGGAGTGCAATGAAGTGTCCAGTAATGAGTTATGAGATGTTTGTGGTTTTGGGGTGACTTTGGGCAGCCTGTATCTTGAAGCTCAAGGCTGCGTTCCTTTGTTGCTGGAGAATTTGCTTGGTATGTCTTGCCCTGGAACTTGTTGGCTCTTGTGTGGTGCTTGATTTCAGTGTCGGTATGGAGGCATTTGATGAGCTCCTGTCAATTAATGTTCCTTGGAGTCAGGAGTTCCCTGGAGTCAGGGTTTGGACATAAGCCTCCTGCTTCCAGTTATCTGTCTTACTTTTACAGTAGTTTCAAAACTTCTCCTTCTATACAGCACCATTGATAAAACATCTACGTTAAAGAAGAAAAGTTTCTCTACTGTGAGGGCCACTCAGAATGGTTCACAGCGTTACATGGAGAAGAGAAGAGGGAGGAGGGAGTTAGAGGTGACCCAAATGAGATCAGGTGGAATCAATAGTGGAGAGAGTGGGCTGGCCAGTCGTCACTTCCTTATGTGCACTCCACAACTGGACCGCTCAGAGATGTTCACAGAGTTATACAGAGACGAGAAGAAGGAGGAAGGAGACAGAGGTGGCCAGAAGGATAAAAGGGGGGAATGAAAAGGAGGGAGACAGATCCAGCCAGTAATCAGTTCCCTAAGTGTTCTCCACCGTCTGGAATACACAGAAATTCACAGAGTTGGGTAGAGTAGAGAGGAGTTAGGGAGGAGACACAGGCGACCCGGTGGAGAAAAAGGAGAGTCCAAAGGGAGAGAGAGCAGTCAAGCCAGTAATCTCGCTCCCTAGTGAAAAATGGGTACTGAAGATTGGGTTCTTAAAGGTACAAAATTGGTAACAAATACATAAAAGCAAAAATTAAAAATCTAGAGTAGAGTTTGGAATTTCAAAAATACGATGTTAAAGAAAAGAAGAAGGAAAAGAAAGAGAGAAAAAACGAACAAAGAAAAACAAACAAGGTCGCAAAAATTATCAAGAAAATACAGGTACAAAATTGATAACTATTATCAAAAAGCAAAAATTAAAAATCTAGAGTAGAGTTTGGAATTTCAAAAATACAATGTTAAAAAAAAGGAAGAAGAAAACTAAAGAGAAAACAAACAAACAAAAGCAAGCAATGTCGCAAAAATTATAAAGAAACTACAGGTACAAAATTGATATCAAATACCAAAAAGCATAAATTAGAAATCTAGAGTAGAGTTTGGAATTTCAAAAATACAATGTTAAAAGAAGAAAAAAAAAAACAAAAAACAAAAAAACAAGGTCAAAAAATTATTATATATATATATATATATATATATATATATATATATATATATATGAAGTCTGCTGAAGAAGAAAAAAATAGGGTCTTTTTTTTTGCAAAGTAATAGGTTATAAAAGTGAAAATTAAAGGAACAATAGAGGACTTAAAATTAAAAAAATTAAAAAAAAGAAAGAATGATCATAAAAATATATCTAGGACTTTCTCTGGTTTTGTTGTGAGTATCGTGGGTTCAGTTCATTTTTGGCTAGTTCCTTGGTCCGACTTATATTTATCAAGATCTATAGGCACCTTCCTATGTAGTCCTAGTAACCACAGGGTTTTAATCTATTGCCTGTAGCTTCCAAGGCGATTCCCTCTGTTATAGCTTCTTTTGTTTGCTGGTCTCTTCAGTGTCTGGTTTACGCCCTGACACAAAGGGGACGGTGGAGGACACTTTTTTTTTTAGGCTCACTTGTTCAGTTGCACTGTGGGGAGGAAGGGAGGGATGCTGCAAACAAATAACACTGGCGTGCGGTCACAGTGCCTCAGCCACACTGGGTCTGCCCCCGCTCACGGCGCGTGTAGCCTCCCTGCCCACACTGCTCGGGCTCTAGGTTGTTCCACCGGGAACAATCCGAGGCTGGCCCTGGGCTGCATGCACCTCCCAGGTCCAAGCCACTCAGGTTCAGGCACTCGGGTAGTCCTCAGAGGCACAGGCTCGGTTGGGCCTGCGTTTTGTGCTCTTCCCAGGTCCGAGCAGCTCAGGTAATGAGATGTTTGGCGAGGGCCAATGTTGTGACTTATCGCCTCCCTGCCACTCGGTTATCTGGGTGTAAAACAGGCGCACCTTCTCAGGCAGATGTTGACCGTCCAGATCCCCAAGAAGTTTTAGTTAGCAAAGAAGCCTGCTTACAGTTTTATAGATAATGTCTCTCTGGGGCTGCGATTGCCCCCTTCTGGCTCTGGCTGCCTGTCACCAGAGGGGGAAGGTCTGCAGCCGGCTATCTCTGTTCAGTCCTTTGTTCCGTGCGCGGGCCTGGCGGTGTCTTAGGTTAGGGCTGGCTTTTTGCGTGGTAGATATCCCAGAGTCTGGTTTGCTAGCCCAAGTTATTTCGTTCAGATAGCGCTCAGGGTATTCAGGCCAGATTCTTACTCTAAGCGATGCAGCCCGCGCCGCGCCTCCCTGCCCAGCCCCTGCTTGCTAATGGTGTGAGCAGGCGTCTGCACTGCTTCGCGGCTGGGGGAGTTACCGTAGGGCTTGCAACCTGCGAGTTTTAATTGTTTATTTATTTTTATCCCCCTTATGTTGCCCTTTGTGCTTCCAAAGCTTGGCAAAGATTTGGCAGTGAAAAGCTTTCCTGGTGTTTGGAAACTTTTCTCTTTTTAAGACTATCTTCCCGGGACGGAAATCCCTCCCTCCCTCTTTTGTCTCTTTTTTTGTCTTTTATACTTTTTCCTACCTACTTTCCAAGAGTTGGGTTGCTTTTCTGGGTGCCTGATGTCCTCTGGCAGCATTCATAAGTTGTATTGTGGAATTTACTCGACGTTTAAATGCTCTTTTGATGAAATTGTTTGGGGGGGAAAAGAGTTCTCCCCGTCCTACTCCTCAGCAATCTTTGCTCCTCTCTTGTGGAGTTTGGAGAGAGCACGCGGGATTGCTCTCCAGGCCATGCAGGAAAAGAAGGCCCTCATCTCGCGATGTCGGGGGAGTCTCGTGGTTTTTCTGGAGCTGCGGTGCCAGTGTGGGGTTTCTCACAAGGTACGACCGGGAGCTCAGGTAGCCTCTCGTGTGGTGTCAGGGAAGTCAAGTCTCCATACGAGTGGCGAGGGGGTGCACGTCATTGCTCTCGAGTCATGGTAGAGGAATCAGGGCTCAACGCAATGAAAAAGGACGCTTGAGGTCTTTCTCGGGTTGCGGCAGGAAACCCTGTGTTCCCTCGACTTGTGCCTGTGACCTCAGGTAGCTTCTCAGGGTGCCTCTGAGAAGTCAGGGATACTATGGAGCTGGGAGAGGCCTCTTGGGACTCCACTGGGTTTGCTGCAATGGAAGAGGGCCTAATCTCGAGATCAGGAAGGAACCTCAGGGTTCCTCTCCATTTCTGACTCAGATCGCAGGGTCCCTGCAGAGTTGGGACAGGAGAGTCAGGCCTCGTCTTGTGTGGAGGAATGGAACTCCGCTTGCCTGTCGAGTTGTTCAAGGAGTGACAGGCCACTTGTCGAGCTGTGTGTGGAACCTGCGGTTTTTTCCAGACAATGCACGGCGGTGTCAGTGCCCCTTCGTGATGTGCTTTCATCCACAGGGTTGCCTTCAAAGTGGTGTGCGGGCATCGGGTTCTTATCAAGAGCGGACCGGGAAATCGGGGTCTTTTGGAATGCGGCACCACACACGAGGCTACGTCTCGAATTTCCTCGTGAGACGGGCCTCATGCTGAGGTGTCCCTGGAAGGTCGGGAAAGCCTTCCAGACAAAGCAGGTTAATCGACCCTACTGTCGTGATCAGGAGGGGAGAAGGGGCTCAGATGAAGTGGTGCCGGGAACCTCGGTGTTCCCCTCGAGTGAGACCGGTATGTCAGGGAACTTTTGGGGTCTCATGAAGCTTGCCAAATACTGTTTCAAACTTCAAGACGAAACGTGGGACTTCTCTTGAGACGCTGTGGTGGGCAAGGGCCTCATCTTGTGATGAAGGGGAAACCACGTGGTTTTTCTCGAGTTGCGATGGGATTGTTGACTTACGACAGGGAATTCAGGCTTCCTCTTGTGTTGGCCCAGGGAAGTCCATTCTTCCATTCGAGTCGCCAGGGAGAGCTGGGTGGGAATTGCTCTCGAGTCACGGCAGGTCAAAATAGACCTCATCTAGGCTTGTGTCCAGGACCTAATGTTCCTCTCCAGGGGCGATAGGGATCACGGGGACGCATTCCAGACTCACCCAGTAAGTCAGGCCTCGGCTCGAGGGGAAGCAAAGGATTCTGATATCCTCCTGGGTCGCGATAGGTATCCCTTGGAGCCCACTGAGTGGCCTCCAGGGAGTCAAGCCTCCTGTGGAGTTTGGAGAGAGGACTCCGGATTGCTCTCCAGGGTATGCAATAAAAGAAAGCCCACATCTCGCGATGACGTGGACGTCTCGTGGGTTTAATCCAGCTGGGGCGCCACGTTGTGTTTCTCACGAGGTACGATGGAGAGCTCAGGGGGCCTCTCGTGCAGCACCAGGGAAGTCAGGTCTCCATGCCCGTGGTGAGGGGGAGCGGGTAATTGCTCTCGAGTCATGTTAGGGGAATCCGGCCTCAAGACGCGTTGAAGAAGATCTTTCGAGGTCTTTCTGGGGTTGTGGCAGGAAACGCTGGGTTCCCTCGACTTCTGCCGGTGACCTCAGAGAGCTACTCAGGTTGCCTCTGAGAAGTCAGGGATACTGTGGAGTTGGGAGGGGCCTCTCGGGACTCCACTGGGTTTGGTGCAATGGAAGAGGGCCTCATTTAGAGTTGATGCAGGAACCTTACTGTTTCTCTCCATTTCAGACACCGATTGCAGCGTCCCTGCTGAGTTGGGACAGGAGACTCAGGGCTCGTGCTGTGTGGAGGAATGGAACTCTGCTTGCCTCCCAAGTTGTTCACGAGGTGACAGGCCACTTGTTGAGCTGTATGTGGAACCTGTGGGTTTTTCCAGATGATTCACGGGATTGTCAATGCCCCTTCGTGTTGTGACTTCATCCACAGGGTTGCCTTCGAAGAGGTGTCCGGGCATGGGTTCTTGTGAAGAGAGGACCAGAGAATCGGGGTCTTTTGGCATGTGGCACCACACACGAGGCTACCTCTCGAATTTCCTCTTGAGACTGGGCTCATCCTGAGGTGCGCTGGGAAGGTCGAGAAAGCCTTCCAGACAAAGCAGGTTAATCGACCCTCCTGTCGCGATCAGGAGGGGAGAAGGGGCTCAGATGAAGTGGTGCTGGGAACCTCGGGGTTCCCCTCGAGTGAGACCGGTATGTCAGGGAACTTTTGGAGTCTGATGAAGGGTGCCAAGTAATGTTTCAAACTTCAACATGAACGTGAGACTTTTCTTGAGACGCTCTAACGTGAAAGGGCTTCATCTTGAGATGAGGGGGGAACTACGTGGTTTCCTTCGAGTTGCAGCAGGATTCTCGCGTTACAACGGGGAATTCGGGCTTCCTCTTGTGTTGGTCCAGGGAAGTCCAATCTTCCATTCGAGTTTCGAGGGAGAGCTGGGATTTCTCTCGAGTCACTGCAGGGCAAAATATACTTCATCTAGGCCTGTGCCCAGGACTTAATTTTCCTCTCCAGGGGTGACAGGGATCTCGAAGTTGCATTCCAGACTCACACAGGGAGTCAGGCCTCTTCTCGAAGGAAAGCAAAAGACTCCACTCTCTTCTCGAGTCGCGTCGGGTATGTCTTGGAGCCCACTGAGTGGCCTACTCGGAGTAAAGCCTCCTGTGGAGTTGGAGAGAGGACTCGGGATTGCTCTCCAGGCCATGCAGGAAGAGAAGGCCCTCAGCTCGCAATGACGGGGGCGTCTTGTGGGTTTTCTCGAGTTGGGGCACAATTATGAGTTTTCTCACGAGGTACGACGGGGAGCTCAGGGAGCCTCTCGTGTGGCGCCAGGAAAGTCAGGTCTCTATGTGTGTGACGAGGGGGAGCCCATAAATGTTCTCGAGTCATGGTAGGGAAATCGGGACTCAAGACGCGTTGAAGAAGGAGTCTCGAGGTCTTTCTCAGGTTGCGGCAGGAAACCCTGGGTTCCCTCGACTTGTACCGGTGACCTCAGGGAGCTTCTCAGGGTGCCTCTGAGAAGTCAGGCATACTGTGGACTTGGGAGGGGCTCTCGGAACTCCACTGGGTTTGGTGCAATGGCAAAGGTTCTCATCTCGAGTTGAGGCAGGAACCTAAGGGTTCCTCTCCATTTCAAACTCCGACCACAGGGTCCCTGAAGAATTGGGACAGGAGAGTCAGGCCTCGTCTTGTGTGGAGGAATGGAACTCCGCTTGCCTCTCGAGTTGTTCACAGGATAACAGACCATTTGTCGAGCTGTGAGTGGAACCTTCGGTTTTTTCCGTAAGATTCATGAGGGAGTCAGTGCCCCTTCGTGTTGTGCCTTCATCCACAGGGTTGCCTTCAAAGAGGTGTCTGGACATCGGGTTCTTATCAATAGCAGAGCAGGAAATCGGGGTCTTTCAGAACGTGGCACCATCCATGAGGCTACGTCTCGAATTTCTTCGTTAGACTGGTGTCATCCTGAGGTGCACCATGAAGATTGGGAACCCCTTCCAGACAAAGCAGGGGAATCGACCATCTTGTCGCGATCAGGAGGAGTGAAAGGGCTCAGTTGAAGTCGTGCTGGGAACCTCAGTGTTCCCCTCGAGTGGGACCGGTGTGTCGGGAAACTTTTTGGGTCACTTCAAGGGTGCCAAGTACCGTTTTGCACTTCAAGACGGACTTGGGGCTTCACTTGACACGCTGTAGAGGGCAAGGGCCTCATCTTGGGATGATGGGGGAATCACGTGGTTTTTCTCAAGGTGCGGCGGGATTCTCGAGTTACGACGGGGAATTCAGGCTTCCTCTTTTGTTAGCCCAGGGAAGACCAACCTTCCATTCGAGTTGCGAGGGATAGCTGGGGGTTGCGCTTGAGTCACTGCAGGGCAAAAGAGACCTCATCCAGGCTTGTGTCTAGGACCTAATGTTCCTCTCAAGGGATGACTGGGAACTTGGGGTTGCATTCCAGACTCACCCGGGAGTCAGGCGTCGTCTCGAGGGGAAACAAAGGCCTTCTCTCTCTTCTCGAGTCGCGACGGGTATTTCTTGGAGCCCACTGAGTGGACTAAAGGGAGTCAAGCCTCCTCTGGAGTTTGGAGAGAGGACTCGGGATTGCACTCCAGGACATGCAGGAAAAGAAGGCCCTCATCTCACGAAGACAGGGGGGTCTCGGTGGTTTTACCGAGCTGCAGCGCCTGTGTTGGTTTCTCAGGGGGTACGACGGGGAGCTCAGGGAGCCTCTTGTGTGGCGCCAGGGAAGTTAGGTCTCGATGCGTGTGGCGAGTGGGAGCGCGTCATTGCTCTCGAGTCATGGTAGGGGAATCAGGCCTCTAGACGCGTTGAAGAAGGACTCTCAAGATCTCTCTCAGGTCTTGGCAAGAATACCTGGGTTCCCTCGACTTGTGCCGGTGACCTCAGGGAGATTCTCCGGGTGCCTCTGAGAAGTCAGGGATACTATGGAGTTGGGAAAGACCTCTCGGGACTCCACTGGGTTTGGTGAAATGGAAGGGGGCCTCATCTCGAGGGGAGGCAGGAACCTCAGGGTTCCTCTCCATTTCTGATTCCGATTGCAGCCCCCTGCATAGTTGGGAGAGGTGAGTCAGGCCTTGTCTTGTGTGCAGGAATGGACCTCCGCTTGCCTCTCGAGTTGTTCACTGGGTGACAGGCACTTGTTGAGCTGTATGAGTAACCTGCGGTCTTTTCCAGACGATGCACGGGGGTGTCAGTGCCCCTTCGTGTTGTGCCTTCATCCACACTATCTTCGAATAGGTGTCTGGGCATCGCGTTCTTATCAAGAGCAGATCGCGAAATCGCGGTCTTTCGGCATGTGGCACCACCATCGAGGCTATGTCTCGAATTTCCTCGTGAGACAGCCTCATCTGAGGTGCGTGGAGAAGGTCGGGAACCCCTTGCAGACAAAGCAGGGGAATCGACCCTCCTTTCGCGATCAGGAGGGGAGAAGGGGCTCAGATGAAGTGGTGCCAGGAACCTCGGTGTTCCCCTCGAATGCGACCCATATGTCGGGGAACTTTTGGGGTAGCATTAAGGGTGCCAAATATCATTTCGCACTTCAAGACGGAACGTGGGACTACTCTTGAGACGCTGGAGCGGGCAAGGGCCTCATCTTGCAATGACGGGGGAACCACGTGGTTTTTCTCAAGTTGAGGCGGAATTCTCGAATTACTACTAGGAATTCAGGCTTCCTCTTGTGTTGGCCCAGGGAGGTCCAATCTTCCATTCGGGTTGCTAGGGAAAGCTGGGGAGTGCTCTCGAGTTACTGCAGGGCAAAAGCGACCTCATCTAGCCTTGTGTTCAGGACCCAATGATCCTCTCCAAGGGCGACAGGGATCTCGGGTTTGCATTACAGACTCACCCGGGGAGTTAGGCCTCGTATCGAGGGGAAGCAAAGGACTCGGCTCTCCTCTCGAGTTGCGACGTGTATCTCTTGGAGCCCACTGACTGGTC
The DNA here is from genome assembly GCF_029407905.1 of Bubalus kerabau. Classification (NCBI taxonomy): domain Eukaryota; kingdom Metazoa; phylum Chordata; class Mammalia; order Artiodactyla; family Bovidae; genus Bubalus; species Bubalus kerabau. Next base: position 420,882 of record NC_073635.1, on the reverse strand, counting down.
TAAAGGGAGTCAAGCCTCCTCTGCAGTTTGGAGAGAGGACTCGGTATTGCTCTCCAGGCCATGCAGGAAAAGAAGGCCCACATCTCGAGATGATGGGGGCGTCTCGTGGGTTTTCTCGAGCTGTGGCGCCAGTGTGGGGTTTCTCACGAGGTACGACGGGGAGTTCAGGTAGCCTCTCGTGTGGCAACAGGGAAGTCAGGTCTCCATGGGCGGGGCAAGGGGGAGCACGTCATTGCTCTCAAGTCAGGGTAGGGGAATCGGGCCTCATGACGGGTTGAAAAAGGACTCTCGATGTCTTTCTAGGGTTGCAGCAGGAAAACCTGGGTTCCCTTGACTTGTGCTGGTGACCTCAGGGAGCTTCTCAGGGTGCCTCTGAGAAGTCAGGGATACTGTGGATTTGGGAGAGGCCTCTCGGGACTCCTCTGGGTTTGGTGCAATGGAAGAGGGCCTCATCTCGAGTTGAGGCAGGAACCTCAGGGTTCTGCTCCTGACTTCCTGGAGCCGGATCTGACTCAGATCGCAGGGTCCCTGCTGAGTTTGCTCAGGAGTGTCAGGTCTCGTGTTCTTCGGAGGAATGGAACTCCGCTTACATCTCAAGTTGTTCAAGGATGACACCACTTTTCTTGATGTGTGTGGAACCTGCAGGTATTTCGGAGATGCACGGGGGCGTCAGTGCTCCTTCCTGTTGTGCCTTCATCCACAGGGTTGCCTTCGAAGAGTTGTCCGGGCATCGGGATCTCCTCAAGTGCGGACCGGGAAATCGGGGTCTTTCAGAATGTTGCACCACCCACGAGGCTACGTCTCGAATTTCCTCGTGAGACCGGCCTCATCCTGAGGCGCGCAGGAAAGTCCGGGAACCCTTTCCAGACAAAGCAGGGGAATCGACCCTCCTTTTGGGATCAGGAGGAGAGAAAGGGCTCAGATGAAGTAGTGCCAGGAACCTCGGTGCTCCCCTTGAGTGAAACTGGTAAGTCGGGTAACTTTTCGGGTTGCATCAAGGGTGCCAAGTACCATTTCGCACTTCAAGACGGAACCTGGGACTTCTCTTGAGACGCTGTAGTGGGCAAGGGCCTCATCTAGCGCTGACGAGGGACCCACGTGTTTTTTCTCGAGTTGCGGCAGGATTCTTGAGTTACGACGGGGAATACAGGTTTCCTCTTGTGTTGGCCCAGGGAAGTCCAATCTTCCATTCGAGTTGCAAGTGAGAGCTGGAGATTGCTCTCGAGTCACTGCAGGGCAAAATAGAGCTCATCTAGGTTTGTGTCCAGGACCGAGTTTTTCTCTCCAGGGGCGACAGGGATCTCGGGGTTGCATTCCAGACTCACCCGGGGAGTCAGGCCTCATCTCGAAGGGAATGAATGGACTCCGCTCTCCTCTCGAGTCGTGACGGGTATCCTTTGGAGCCCAAGAGTGGCCTAAATGGAGTTAAGCCTCCTGTGGAGTTTGGAGAGAGGACTCGGGATTGCTCTCTAGGCCATACAGGAAAAGAAGGCCCTCATCTCGCGATGACGGGGCGTCTCGTGGGTTTTCTCAAGGTGCAGTGCCTGGTTGGGGTTTCTCACGAGATAGGACGGGGAGCTCAGGGAGACTCCTGTGGTGCCACGGAAGTCAGGTCTCCATGGACATGGCGAGGGGGAGCGCCTCATTGCTCTCGAGTCATGGTAGGGGAATCGAGCCTCAAGACGCTTTGAAGAAGAACTCTCGAGGTCTTTCTCGGGGTGTGGCAGGAAACCCTGGGTTCCCTCGACTTGTGCCCATGACCTCAGGGAGCTTAGCGGGGTTCCTCTGAGAAGTCAGGGATACTGTGGAGTAGAGAGGGGCTTCTCGGGACATCACAGGGACTGGTGCAATTGAAGAGGACCTAATCTCGGATTGAGGCAGTAACGTCAGGGTTCCTCTCCATTTCTGACTCGGATAGCAGGGTCCCTGCAGAGTTGGGACAGGAGAGTCAGACCTCGTCTTGTGTGGAGTAGTGGAACTCTGCTTGCCTCTCGAGTTGTTCACGGGATGACAGGCCACCTATCGAGTTGTATGTGGAACCTGCGGTTTTGGGGGACGATGCACAGGGGTGTCAATGCCCCTTCGTTTTGTGCCTTCATCCACAGGGTTACCTTCAAAGAGGTGACCAGGCATCGGGATCTTATCAATAGCGGACCAGGAAATCGGGGTCTTTCGGCATGTGGCACAACCCACGAGGCTACGTCTCGAATTCCCTCGTGAGACTGGCCTCATCCTGAGGTTCACCGGGAAGTCTGGGAACCCCTTCCAGACAAAGCAGGGGAATCGACCCTCCTGTCGCCATCAGGAGGGGAGAAGAGGCTCAGCTGAAGCTGTGCTGGGAACCTCCATGTTCTCCTCGAGTGAGACCGGGGTGTCAGGGAAATTTGGGGGTCGCATCAAGGGTGCCAAGTACCGTTTCACACTTCAAGACAGAACATGGGACTTCCCTGGAGACGCTATAGCTGACAGGGGCCTCATATTTCGATGACAGAGGAACCACGTTGTTTTTCTCCAGTTGCCACGGGATTCTCGAATTACAACGGGGAATACAGGCTTCCTCTTGTGTTGGCCCAGCGAAGTCCAATCATCCATTCGAGTTGCGAGGGAGAGCTGGGGATTGCACTTGAGTCAATGCAGGACAAAAAAGACCTCATTTAGGCTTGTTTCCAGGACCGAGTTTTCCTCTACAGGGGTGACACGGATCTCGGGATCCCATTCCAGACTCACCCAAGTAGTCAGGCCTCGGCTCGAGGGCAAGCAACGGACTCCGCTCTCCTCTAGAGTAGCGACGTGTATCTCTTGGAGGCTACTGAGTGGCCTAAAGGGAGTCAGGCCTCCAGTGGAGTTTGGAGAGTGGACTCGGGATTGCTCTCTAGGTCATGTAGGAAAAGAAGGCCCTCATCTTACGATGACGGGGGCGTCTCGTGAGTTTTCTGGAGCGGCGCTGCCAGTGTGGGGTTTTCATGAGGTAGGACGGGGAGCGCAGGGAGCCTCTCGTGTGGCACCAGGGAAGTTGGGTTTCCATGGGCATGGCGAGGGGAATGCGTCATTGCTCTCCAGTCATGGTAGGGTATCGGGCCTCAAGACGCGGTAAAGAGGGACTCTCGAGGTCTTTCTCAGAATGCAGCAGGAAACCATGGGTTCACTCGACTTGTGCCAGTGACCGCAGAGAGCTTCTGAGGGTGCCTCTGAGAAGTCAGGGATACTGTGGAGTTGGGAGGGGCCTCTCGGGACTCCACTGGGTATGGCGCAATGGAAGAGGGCCTCATTTCGAGTTGATGCAGGAACGTCAGGTTTCATCTACATTTCTGACTCCGATCGCACGGTCCCTGCAGAGTTGGGAAATGAGAGTCAGGCCTTCTCTTGTGTGGAGGAACGGAACTCCGCATGCCTCTCTAGTTCTTCAAGGGATGACAGGACACTTGTCGATCTGTGTTTGGAATCTGCGTGTTTTTCCGTATTATGCATGGGGATGTCAGTACCCCTTCGTGTTGTGCATTCCTCCACAGGTTTGCTTTCGAAGAGGTGTCCGGGCATTGGGTTATTAAGAGCGGACGGGGAAATCGGGGTCTTTCCGTATGTGGCACCACCCACCAGGCTACGTCTCGAATTTCCTAGTGAGACCGGCCTCAACCTGAGGTGCGCCGGGAAGGTCGGAACCCCTTGCAGACAAAGCAGGGGAATCGACCCTCCTGTCTCGATCAGGAGGGGAGAAGGGGCACAGATGAGGTGATGCCGGGAACCTCGGTGTTCCCCTCCAGTGAGACCAGTGTGTTGGGGAACTTTTGTGGTCGCATCAAAGGTGCCAAGTACCGTATCGCACTTCAAGATGGAACGTAAGACTTCTTTTGAGACGCTGTAGCGGCAATGGCCGCATCTTGCGATGAAGAGGGAACGACGTGGTTTTTCTCGAGTTGTGCCGGGATTCTTGAGTTACAACGGGAAATTCAGGCTTCCTCTTCTGTTGGCCCATGGAAGACCAGTCTTCCATTCGAGTTGCGAGAGAGAGTTGGGGATTGCTCTCGAGTCACTGCAGGAAAAAAGAGACCTCATCTAGGCTTGTGTCCAGGATCTAATGTTTCTCTCCAGGGGCGACAGGGATCTCCGGTTCCCATATCAGACTCACCCGAGGAGTCAGGCCTCGCCTCGAGGGGAAGGAAAAGACTCCGCTCTCCTCTCGAGTCGCGACGGGTATGTCTTGGAGTCCACTGAGTGACCAAAAGGGAGTCAAGCCTACTGTGGAGTTTGGAGAGAGGACTCAGGATTGCTCTCCAGGCCATGCTAGAAAAGAAGGCCGTCATGTCGCGAAAACGGGGGCGTCTCGTGGGTTTTCTCTATCTGTGGCGCCAGTGTGGGGTTTCTCACGAGGTATGACGGGGAGCTCAGGGAGCCTCTCGTGTGGCGCCAGGGAAGTCAGGGCTTCATGAGTGTAGCAGAGGGAGCGCGTCATTGCCCTCGAGTCATGGTAGGGGAATCAGGCCTCAAAACGCGTTGAAGAAGGACTCTTGAGTTCTTTCTATGGTAGCGGCAGTAAACCCTGGGTTCACTCGAATTGTGCTGGTGGCCTCAGTGAGCTTCTCAGGGTGCCTCTGAGAAGTCAGGGATACTGTGGAGCTGGGACGCGTCTCTCGGGACTCCACTGGGTTTCATGCAATGGAAGAGGTCCTAATCTCGAGTGGAGGCAGGAACCTCAGCGTTCCTCTCGTGACTTCACTGGCGCTGGTCTGAATCAGATTGCAAAGTCCCTGCAGAATTGGGACAGGAGGGTCAGGCCTCGTCTTGTGTAGAGGAATGAAACCCCACTTGCCTCTCGAGTTCTTCAGGGGTGACAAGCCACTTGTTGAGCTGTATGTGGAACCTGCGGGTTTTTCCGGACGATGCACAAGGGTCTCAGTGCCCCTTTGTGTTTTGCCTTCATCCACAGGGTTGCCTTCGAAGAGGTGTCCAGGCATGAGGTTCTTATGAAGAGCGTACCGGGAAATCATAGTCTTTTGGCATGTGGCACCACCCGCGAGCTACGTCTCGAATTTCCTCGTGAGACCGGCCTCATCCTGAAGTGCCCCGTGAAGGTCGGGAACCCCTTACAAACAAAGCAGGGGAAGTGACCCTCCTATCACGAACAGGAGGGGAGAAGGGGATCAGATAAACTGGTGCCGGGAACCTCAGTGTTCACCTCGAGTGAGACCGATATTTCGAGGAACTTTTGGGGTCACATCAAGGGTGTCAAGTATCGTTTCGCACTTCAAGACGGAACGTGGGACTTTTCTTGAGAAGCTGTAGCGGGCAAGGGCCTCATCTTGCCAAGAGGTGGGAACCACGTGGTTTTTCTCGAGTTGCGGCAGGATTCTCGAGTTACGACGGGGATCTCAGGCTTCCTCTTGGGTTGGCACTGGGAAGTCCAATCTTCCCCTCGAGTTGCGAGGGAAAGCTGGGGGTTGCGCTCGGGTCACTGCAGGGCCGAAGAGACCTCAACTAGGCGTGTGTCCGGGACCTAAGATTCCTCTCCAGGGAAGGCAGGGATCTCGGGGTTGCATTCCAGGCTCCCCCGGGGAGTCAGGCCTCGTCTCCAGGGGAAGCCAAGGACTCCGCTCTCCTCTCGAGTCGCGACGCAGGTCTCTTGGAGCCCCCTGAGCGGCCTCAAGGGAGTCCAGCCTCCTCTTCCGTTTGGAGAGAGGACCCGGGATTGCTCTCCAGGCCATGCAGGAAAAGAAGGCCCTCAGCTGGCGAGGACGGGGGGTCTCAGGGGTTTCCTCGAGCTGCGGCGCCCGTGGGGGTTTTCTCCCGAGGCACGACGAGGATCTCAGGGAGCCTCTCGTGCGGCGCCAGGGAAGTCAGGTCTCCATGCGCGTGGCGAGGGGGAGCGCGTCCTGGCTCTCGAGTCACGGGAGGGCACTAGGGCCTCGAGACGCGTTGAAGAAGGACTCTCGAGGTCTTTCTCGGGGGGCGGCGGGAAACCCTCGTTTCCCTCGCCTTCTGCCGGGATCCTAAGGGAACTTCCCAGGGTGCCTCTGAGAGGCGAGGGATCCTGTGGAGGTGGCGGGGCCCCTCGGGACTCCGCTGGGTTTGGCGCAACAGAAGAGGGCCTCACCTCGAGGGGAGGCAGGAACCTCAGGCTTCCTCTCCATTTCGGACTCCGACCGCAGGGTCCCTGCAGAGTTGGGACAGGAGAGTCAGGCCTCGTCTTGTCTGAGGAAGGGAACCTCGCTGGCCTCTCGAGTTGCTCAGGGGGTCTCAGGCCCCTCGTCGAGCTGTGTGTGGAACCCGCGGGTCTTTGCGGACGATGCACGGGGGTGGCAGTGCCCCTTCGTGTTGTGCCTTCACCCACAGGGTTGCCTTCGAAGAGGGGTTCGGGCCTCGGGTCCTTCTCAAGAGCGGACCGGGGAATCGGGGGCGTTCGGCATGTGGCACCACACACGTGGCTCGTCTCGAATTTCCTCGTGAGACCGGCCTCATCCTGAGGTGTGCCAGGAAGGCCGGGAACCCCTTCCACACCACGCAGGGGAATCGCCTCTCCTGTCGCGATCAGGAGGGGAGAAGGGGCTCAGAGGAAGCGATGCCGGGACCCTCGGTTTTCCCCTCGGGGGAACCCGGCGTGTCAGGGGACTCTTCGGGGTCGCAGGAAGGCTGTCAGGGACCGTTTCGCCCTTCAGGGCGGAACATGGGAATTCCCTTGAGACGCCGTGGCGGTCAAGGACCTCATCTTGCCAAGAGGTGGGAACCATGTGGTTTTTCTCGAGTTGTGGCGGGATTCTCGAGTTACGACGGGGATCTCAGCCTTCCCCTTGGGTTGGCCCTGGGAAGCCCCATCTTCCCCTCGGGTTGCGAGGGAAAGCTGGGGCTGCGCTCGAGTCACTGCAGGGCCGAAGAGACCTCACCTAGGCGTGTGTCCGGGACCTAATATTCCTCTCCAGGGAAGGCAGGGATCTCGGGGTTGCATTCCAGGCTCCCCCGGGGAGTCAGGCCTCTTCTCGAGGGGAAGCCAAGGACTCCGCTCTCCTCTCGAGTCGCGACGCGGGTCTCTTGGAGCCCCCTGAGCGGCCTCAAGGGAGTGCAGCCTCCTCTTCCGATTGGAGAGAGGACCCGGGATTGCTCTCCAGGCCATGCAGGAAAAGAAGGCCCTCAGCTGGCGAGGACGGGGGCGTTTCAGGGGTTTCCTCGAGCTGCGGCGCCTATGAGGGTTTTCTCCCGAGGCACGACGAGGATCTCAGGGAGCCTCTCGTGCGGCGCCAGGGAAGTCAGGTCTCCATGCGCGTGGCGAGGGGGAGCGTTTCCTGGCTCTCGAGTCACGGGAGGGGACTAGGGCCTCGAGACGCGTTGAAGAAGGACTCTCGAGGTCTTTCTCGGGGGGCGGCGGGAAACCCTCGTTTCCCTCGCCTTCTGCCGGGATCCTTAGGGAACTTCCCAGGGTGCCTCTGAGAGGCGAGGGATCCTGTGGAGGTGGCGGGGCCCCTCGGGACTCCGCTGGGTCTGGTGCAACGGAAGAGGGCCTCACCTCGAGGGGAGGCAGGAACCTCAGGCTTCCTCTCCGTTTCGGACTCCGACCGCAGGGTCCCTGCAGAGTTGGGACAGGAGAGTCAGGCCTCGTCTTGTCTGAGGAAGCGAACCCCGCTGGCCTCTCGAGTTGCTCAGGGGTCTCAGGCCCCTCGTCGAGCTGTGTGTGGAAGCCGCGGGTCTTTGCGGACGATGCATGGGGGTGGCTGTGCCCCTTCGTGTTGTGCCTTCACCCACAGGGTTGACTTCGAAGAGGGGTCCGGACCTCGGTTCCTTCTCAAGAGCGGACCGCGGAATCGGGGGCGTTCGGCATGTGGCACCACCCACGTGGCTCGTCTCGAATTTCCTCGTGAGACCGGCCTCATCCTGAGGTGTGCCGGGAAGGCCGGGAACCCCTTCCAGACCACGCAGGGGAATCGCCTCTCCTGTCGCGATCAGGAGGGGAGAAGGGGCTCAGAGGAAGCGGTGCCGGGACCCTCGGTGTTCCCCTCGGGGGAAACCGGCGTGTCGGGGGACTCTTGGGGGTCGCAGGAAGGCTGTCAGGGACCGTTTCGCCCTTCAGGGCGGAACAAGGGACTTCCCTTGAGACGCCGTCGCGTGCAAGGGCCTCATCTTGCCAAGAGGTGGGAACCAGGTGGTTTTTCTCGAGTTGCGGTGGGATTCTCGAGTTACGACGGGGATCTCAGCCTTCCCCTTGGGTTGGCCCTGGGAAGCCCAATCTTCCCCTCGGGTTGCGAGGGAAAGCTGGGGGTTGCGCTTGAGTCACTGCAGGGCCGAAGAGACCTCACCTAGGCGTGTGTCCGGGACCTAATATTCCTCTCCAGGGAAGGCAGGGATCTCGGGGTTGCATTCAAGGCTCCCCCGGGGAGTCAGGCCTCGTCTCGAGGGGAAGCCAAGGACACCGCTCTCCTGTCAAGTCGCGACGGGTATATCTTGGAGCTCACTCTGTGGCCTAAAATGAGTCAAGCCTCCTGTGGAGTTTGGAGAGAGGACTCAGGATTGCTCTCCAGACCATACAGCAAAAGAAGGCCCTCATCTCGTGAGGACTGGGGCGTCTCGTGGGTATTCTCGAGCTGTGGCTCCAGTGTGGTGTTGCTCACGAGGTATAATGGGGAGCTCAGGGAGCCTCTCCTGTGGCGCCAGGGAAGTCAGGTTTCTATGCGCATGGCTAGGGGGAGTGGGTCATTGCTCTCGAGTCATGGTAGGGGAATCGCACCTCAAGACGCGTTGAAGAAGGACTCTCGAGGTCTTTTACGGGTTGGGGCAGGAAACCCTTGGTTCCCTCGACTTGTGCCGGTGATCTCAGAAAGGTCTAAGGGTGCCTCTGAGAAGTCAGGGGTACTGAGCAGTTGGGAGGGGTCTCTCGGGACTCCACTGGGTTCGGTGCAATGGAAGAGGGCCTCATCTCGAGTGGAGGCAGGAAATTCATGTTTCCTCTTCTGACTTCCCCTGGGCCAGATCTGACTCGGATCGCAGTTTCGCTGCAGAGTTCGAACAGGAGAGTCAGGCCTCGTCTTGTGTGGAGGAATGGAACTCTGCTTGCCTCTCCAGTTGTTCACGGGGTGACAGGTCACTTCTCGAGCTGTGTGTGGTACCTGCGGGTTTCTCCGGACGATACCCGGGGGTGTCAGTGCCCCTTCGTGTTGTGCCTTCATCAAAAGGGTTATCTTCAAAGAGGTGTCCGGGCATCAGGATCTTATCAAGAGCGGACCGGGAAATTGGGGTCTTTCGGCATGTGTCACCATCCACGTGGCTATGTCTCGAATATCCTCGTGAGACCGGCCTCATCCTGAGATGCTCCGGGAAAGGCGGGAACCCCTTCAAGACAAAACAGGGGAATCGACCCTCCTGTCGCGATCAGGAGGGGAGAAGGGGCCCAGATGTAGTGGTGCCGGGAACCTCGGTGTTCTCCTCGAGTCAGACTGGTGTGTCGAGGAACTTTTGAGGGCGCATCAAGGGTGCCAATACCGTTTCGCACTTCAAGACGGAACGTGGGACTTCTCTTGAGACGCTGTAGGGGGCAAGGGCCTCATCTTGGGATGACGGGGGAACCACGTGGCGTTTCTCGAGTTGTGGCGGGATTCACGAGTTTCGACGGGGAATACAGTCTTCCTCATGTGTTGAGCCAGGGAAGTCCTATCTTCCATTCGAGTTTAAAGGGAGAGCTGGGGATTGCTCTCGAGTCACTGCAGGGCAAAATAGACCTCATCTAGGCTTGTGTCCAGGACTTAATGTTCGTCCCTAGGGGCGACAGGGATCTTGGGGTTGCATACCATACTCACCCGGGGAATCAGGCCTCGTCTCGAGGGGAAGCAAAGAACTCCGCTGTCCTTTTGAGTCGCAATGGGTATCTCTTGGAGCCCACTGTGTGCCCTAAAGGGAGTCAAGCCTCCTGTGGTGTTTGGATAGAGGACTCGGGATTCCTCTCCAGGCCATGCAGGAAAAGAAGGCCCTCATCTCGCGATGATGGCGGCGTCTCGTGGGTTTTCTAGACTGCTGCGCTAGTGCCGGGTTTCTGACGAGGTACGAGAGGGAGCTCAGGGAGCCTCTCGTGTGGCGCCAGGGAAGTCAGGTCCCCATGAGATGGCTAGGGGGAGCTCGTCATTGCTCTCGAGTCATGGTAGGGTAATCGGGCCTCAAGACGGGTTGAAGAAGGACTCTCGAGGTCTCTCTCGGGTCACTGCATAAAACCCAGGGTTCCCTTGACTTGTGCCTGCGACCTCAGGGAGCTTCTCAGAGTGCCTCTGAGAAGTCAGGGATACTGTGCAGTTTGGAGGGGCCTCTCGAGACTCCTCTGCATTTGGTGGAATGTAAGAGGGACTCATCTCGAGTTGAAGCAGGAACCTCAGTGTTCCTCTCCATTTCTGACTCAGATCGCAAGGTCCCTGCATGTTGGTACAGGAGAGTCAGGCCTCGTCTTTTCTGGAGGATGGGACTCCTCTTGCCTCTCGAGTTGTTCTCGAGGTGACAGGCCACTTGTCGAGCTGTGTGTGTAACCTGCCCGTTTTTCCGGATGATGCACAGGTGTGTTAGTGCCCCTTCGTGTTGTACCTTCATACTCAAGGCTGCCTTCCAAGAGGTGTCCGAGCATCGGATTCTTATCAAGAGCGGACCGGGAAATTGGAGTCTTTCAGCAAGTGGCACCACCCACAAAGCTACGTATTGAATTTCCCCATGAGACCGGCCTCATCCTGAGTTGTGCAGGGAAGGTCGGGCCCCCTTGCAGACAAAGCAGGGGAATCGACCCACCGGTCACGATCAGGAGGGGAGAAGGGGCTTAAATGAAGTGGTGCCGGGAACCTCGGTGTTCCCCTTGAGTGAGACCGGCGTGTTGGGGGACTTTTGGGGTCGCATCAAGGGTGCCAAGTACCGTTTCGCATTTCAAGACGGAACCTGGGACATCTTTTGAAACGCTGTAGCGGGCAAGGGCCTCATCTTGCGATGACGGGAGAACCACGTGGTTTTGCTCGAGTTGCGGCGGGATTCTCGAGTTATGACCGGGAATTTAGGCTTCCTCTTGTTGGCCTTGAAATCCAATCTTCCATTCGGGTTGCGAGGGGGAGCTGGGGATAGCGCTAGAGTCACTGCAGGGCAAAAGAGACCTAATCTAGGCTTGTGTCCAGGATCTAACCTTGCTCTCCAGGAGCGACAGGGATCTCGGGTTTGCATTCCAGACTCATCCTGGGAGTCAGTTCTCACCTCGAGGGTAAGCAAAGAATTCCGCTCTCGTCTCGAGTCGCGATGGGTATCTCTTGGAGCCCACTGTGTGTACTAAAGGGAGTCAAGCCTCCTGTGGAGTTTGGAGAGAGGACTCGGGATTGGACTCCAGGCCATGCAGGAAAAGAAGGCCCTCATCTCGAGATGACGGTGGCGTCTCGTGGGTTTTCTCGAGCTGCGGCGCCAGTGTGGGGTGTCTCATGAAGTACCACGGGGATCTCAGGGAGCCTCTTGTGTGGCGCCAGGAAAATCCAGTATTCCATTCGAGTTGCAATTTAGAACGGGGGATTGCTCTCCAGTCACTGCAGGGCAAAATAGACCTCATCTACGCTTGTGTCCAGGACCTAGTGTTCCACTACTGGGCCAACAGGGATCTCAGGGTTGCATTCTCGACTCACCCGGAGAGTCAGGCCTTGTCTTGAGGGGAAAAAAAGGACTCCGCTCTCCTGTCGAGTCGCGACGGGTATCTCTTGGAGCCCACTGCGTGGCGTAAAGGGAGTGAAGCCTCCTATGGAGTTTGGAGAGATGACTCGGGATTGTTTTCCTGGCCATGCAGGAAAAAAGGCCCTCATCTCGCGATGACGGGGGCATCTCGTGGGTTTTCTCCAGCTGCGGCGCCAGTATCAGATTTCTCACGAGGTACAACGGGGAGCTCAGAGAGCCTCTCGTGTGGTGCTAGGGACGTCAGGTCTCCGTGCGTGTGGTGAAGGGGAGTGCGTGATTGCTCTCGAGTCATAGTAGGCGAATCGGGCCTCAAGACGCATTGAAGAAGGACTCTTGAGGTCTTTCTCGGGTTGCGGCAGGGAACCCTGGGTTCCCTTGATTTGTGTCGGTGACCTCAGGCAACTTCTAAGGGTGCCTCTGAGAAGTCAGGGACACTGTGGATTTGGGAGGGGCCTTTCGTTACTCAACTGGGTTTGGTGCAATCGAAGAGGGCCTCATCTCGAATGGAGGCAGGAACCTCAGGGGTCCTCTCCATATCTGACTCGGGTCGCAGGGTACCTGCAGAGTATGGAGAAGAGAGTCACGCCTCGTCTTCTGTGGAGGAATGGATTTCCCCTTGCCTTTCGAGTTGTTCACGGAGTGACAGGCCACTTGTTGAGCTGAGTGTGGAACCTGCGGGTTTTTCCGGACGATGCACGGGGGTGTCAGTGCCCCTTCGTGTTGTGCCTTCATCCACAGGGTTGCCTTCAAAGAGGTGTCCGGGCATTGGGTTCTTTTCAAGAGCGTACCGGAAAATTGGGGTCTTTCAGCATGTGGTACCACCCACGAGGCTACGTCTCGAATTTCCTCGGGAGACTGGCCTCATCCTGAGGTGCGCCGGGAAGCTCGGGAACCCCTTGCAGACAAAGCAGGGGAATCGACCCACCGGTCGCGATCAGAAGAGGAGAAGGGGCTCAGATGAAGTGGTGCCGGGAACCTCGGTGGTCCCCTTGAGTGAGACCGGTATGTCACGGCACTTTTGAGGTCGCATCAAGGGTGCCAAGTACAGTTTCGCACTTCAAGACGGAACGTGGGAATTCTCTGGAGATGCTGTAGCGGGCAAGGGCCTCATATTGCGATGACGAGGGAAACACGTGGTTTTTTCGAGTTGAGGCGGGATTCTGGAGTTACAACGGGGAATTCAGGCTTCCTCTTGTGTTGGCCCGGGAAGTCCAATCTTCCATTCAACTTGTCAGAGAGAGCTGGTGGTTGCTCTCGAGTCACTTCAGGGCAAAGAGTCCTCATCTAGGCTTGGGTCCAGGACGTAATGTTCCTCTCCAGGGGCGACAGGGATATCGGGGTCGCATTCCAGTCTCACCCGGTGGATCACGCCTCGTCTCGAGTGGAAGCAAAGGACTCCACTATCCTCTCGAGTCGGGACGCGTAACTCTTGGAGCCCAATGAGTGGCCTAAAGGGAGTCAAGCGTCCTGTGTAGCTTGGACAGAAGGTTCACGCTTGATCTGCATACCATGCAGTTAAAGATGGCCCTCCTCTCGTGATGACGGGGGCGTCTCATGGGTTTTCTCGAGCTGCGGCGCCAGTGTGGGGTTTCTCACGAGATATGATGGGGAGTTCATGGATCCTCTTGTGCTGCGCCAGAGAAGCCTGACTCCATGCGTGTGGCCAGGCAGATCGCGTCATTGCTCTCGAGTCATGGGAGGGACTAGGGCCTCAAGAGGCATTTAAGAAGGACTCTCAAGGTCTTTCTTGGGTTGGGGCGGGAAACACTCGTTTCCCTCGACCTCTACAGGGGACCTTAGGGAACTTCCCAGGTGCCTCAGAGAGGTGAGGGATACTGAGGAGTTAGAGGGGCCTCTCGGGACTCCACTAGGTTTGACGAAAGGAAAGAGGGCCTCATCTCGATTGGAGGCAGGAACCTCAGGCTTCCTCTCCATTTCTGACTCCGACCGCAGGGTCCCTGCAGAGTTGGGATAGGAGAGTCAGGCCTCGTCTTGTCTGAGTAACGGAACTCTGCTTGCCTCTCGAGTTGTTCAGGGGGTCTCAGGGCCCTTGACAAGCTGTGTGTGGAACCTGCGGGTGTTTCCAGAAGATGCATGGGGGTGTCAGTGCCCCTTCGTTTTGTGCCTTCCTCCACAGGGTTGCCTTAAAAGAGGTGTCCGAGCATCGGGTTCATTTCAAGAGCGGACCGGGAAATCGGGGTCATTCGGCATGTGGCACCACCCACGTGGCTCATCTCGAATTTCCTCGTGAGACCAGCATCATCCTGAGGTGCGCCGGGAAGGCCGGGAACCCCTTCCACACAAAGTAGGGGAATCGATTCTCCTGTCGCGATCAGGAGGGGAGATGGGGCTCAGATGAAGTGGTGCCGGGACCCTCGGTATTCCACTCGAGGGAACCCGGCGTTTCAGGGAACTTTAGGGGTCGCATCAAGGGAGCCAAGTACCGTTTCCCACTTCAGGACGGAACATGGGACTTCCCTGGAGACGCTGTAGCGGGCAAGGGCCTCATCCTGTGAAGACGTTGGAACCACGTCGTTTTTCTTGAGTTGCATCGGGATTCTCGAAAACGACAGGAATTTCAGGTCTCTCTTGGGTTGGCCCTGGGAATCCCAATCTTCAATTCGAGTTGCGATGGATAGCTGGGGGTTCTGCTCGAGTCACTACAGGGCCAAAGAGACCTCATCGAGGCGTGTGTCCAGGACCTAATATTCCTCTCAAGGAAAGACAGGGATCCCGGGTTTCCATTCCAGACTCCCCCGGGGAGTCAGGACTGGCCTGGAGGGGAAGCAAAGGACTCCGCTTTCCTCTCAAGTCACGACACGGATCTCTTGGAGCCCACTGAGTGGACTCAAGGATGTCGAGCCTCCTCTTCAGTTTGGAGAGAGGACTCGGGATTGCTCTCCAGGCCAGGCAGGAAAAGAAGGCCCTCAGCTCGCGAGGACGGGGGCGTCTCCGGGGTTTCCTCGAGCTGCGGCGCCCGAGGGGGTTTTCTCCTGAGGCACGACAAGGATCTCAGGGAGCCTCTCGTGCGGCGCCAGGGAAGTCAGGTCTCCATGCACGTGGCGAGGGGGAGCGCGTCCTGGCTCTCGAGTCACGGGAGGGGACTAGGGCCTCGAGACGCATTGAAGAAGGACTCTCGAGGTCTTTGTCGGGGGGTGGCGGGAAACCCTCGTTTCCCTCGCCTTCTGCCGGGATCCTTAGGGAACTTCCCAGGGTGCCTCTGAGAGGCGAGGGATCCTGTGGAGGTGGCGGGGCCCCTCGGGACTCCGCTGGGTCTGGCGCAACGGAAGAGGGCCTCACCTCGAGGGGAGGCAGGAACCTCAGGCTTCCTCTCCGTTTCGGACTCCGACCGCAGGGTCCCTGCAGAGTTGGGACAGGAGAGTCAGGCCTCGTCTTGTCTGAGGAAGGGAACCCCGCTGGCCTCTCGAGTTGCTCAGGGGGTCTCAGGCCCTTCGTCGAGCTGTGTGTGGAACCCGCGGGTCTTTGCGGAACATGCCCGGGGGTGGCAGTGCCCCTTCGTGTTGTGCCTTCACCCACAGGGTTGCCTTCGAAGAGGGGTCCGGGCCTCGGGTCCTTCTCAAGAGCGGACCGGGGAATCAGGGGCGTTCGGCATGTGGCCCCACCCACGTGGCTCGTCTCGAATTTCCTCGTGAGACCGGCCTCATCCTGAGGTGCGCCGGGAAGGCCGGGAACCCCTTCCAGACGACGCAGGGGAATCGCATCTCCTGTCGCCATCAGGAGGGGAGAAGGGGCTCAGAGGAAGCGGTGCTGGGACCCTCGGTGTTCCCCTCGGGGGACCCCGGCGTGTCGGGGGACTTTTGGGGGTCGCAGGAAGGCTGTCAGGGACCGTTTCGCCCTTCAGGGCGGAACAGGGGACTTCCCTTGAGACGCCGTGGCGGGCAAGGGCCTCATCTTGCCAAGAGGTGGGAACCACGTGGTTTTTCTCGAGTTGCGGCGGCATTCTCGAGTTACGACGGGGATCTCAGCCTTCCCCTTGGGTTGGCCCTGGGAAGCCCAATCTTCCCCTCGGGTTGCGAGGGAAAGCTGGGGGTTGCGCTCGAGTCACTGCAGGGCCGAAGAGACCTCACCTAGGCGTGTGTCCGGGACCTAATATTCCTCTCCAGGGAAGGCAGGGATCTCGGGGTTGCATTCCAGGCTCCCCCGGGGAGTCAGGCCTCGTCTCGAGGGGAAGCCAAGGACTCCGCTCTCCTCTCGAGTCGCGACGCGGGTCTCTTGGAGCCCCCTGAGCGGCCTCAAGGGAGTCCAGCCTCCTCTTCCGTTTGGAGAGAGGACCCGGGATTGCTCTCCAGGCCATGCAGGAAAAGAAGGCCCTCAGCTCGCGAGGACGGGGGCGTCTCCGGGGTTTCCTCGAGCTGTGGCGCCCGTGGGGGTTTTCTCCCGAGGCACGACGAGGATCTCAGGGAGCCTCTCGTGCGGCGCCAGGGAAGTCAGGTCTCCATGCGCGTGGCGAGGGGGAGCGCGTCCTGGCTCTCGAGTCACGGGAGGGGACTAGGGCCTCGAGACGCGTTGAAGAAGGACTCTCGAGGTCTTTCTCGGGGGGCGGCGGGAAACCCTCGTTTCCCTCGCCTTCTGCCGGGGACCTTAGGGAACTTCCCAGGGTGCCTCTGAGAGGCGAGGGATCCTGTGGAGGTGGCGGGGCCCCTCGGGACTCCGCTGGGTCTGGCGCAACGGAAGAGGGCCTCACCTCGAGGGGAGGCAGGAACCTCAGGCTTCCTCTCCGTTTCGGACTCCGACCGCAGGGTCCCTGCAGAGTTGGGACAGGAGAGTCAGGCCTCGTCTTGTCTGAGGAAGGGAACCCCGCTGGCCTCTCGAGTTGCTCAGGGGGTCTCAGGCCCCTCGTCGAGCTGTGTGTGGAACCCGCGGGTCTTTGCGGACGATGCACGGGGGTGGCAGTGCCCCTTCGTGTTGTGCCTTCACCCACAGGGTTGCCTTCGAAGAGGGGTCCGGGCCTCGGGTCCTTCTCAAGAGCGGACCGGGGAATCAGGGGCGTTCGGCATGTGGCCCCACCCACGTGGCTCGTCTCGAATTTCCTCGTGAGACCGGCCTCATCCTGAGGTGCGCCGGGAAGGCCGGGAACCCCTTCCAGACGACGCAGGGGAATCGCATCTCCTGTCGCCATCAGGAGGGGAGAAGGGGCTCAGAGGAAACGGAGCTGGGACCCTCGGTGTTCCCCTCGGGGGACCCCGGCGTGTCGGGGGACTTTTGGGGGTCGCAGGAAGGCTGTCAGGGACCGTTTCGCCATTCAGGGCGGAACAGGGGACTTCCCTTGAGACGCCGTGGCGGGCAAGGGCCTCATCTTGCCAAGAGGTGGGAACCACGTGGTTTTTCTCGAGTTGCGGCGGCATTCTCGAGTTACGACGGGGATCTCAGCCTTCCCCTTGGGTTGGCCCTGGGAAGCCCAATCTTCCCCTCGGGTTGCGAGGGAAAGCTGGGGGTTGCGCTCGAGTCACTGCAGGGCCGAAGAGACCTCACCTAGGCGTGTGTCCGGGACCTAATATTCCTCTCCAGGGAAGGCAGGGATCTCGGGGTTGCATTCCAGGCTCCCCCGGGGAGTCAGGCCTCGTCTCGAGGGGAAGCCAAGGACTCCGCTCTCCTCTCGAGTCGCGACGCGGGTCTCTTGGAGCCCCCTGAGCGGCCTCAAGGGAGTCCAGCCTCCTCTTCCGTTTGGAGAGAGGACCCGGGATTGCTCTCCAGGCCATGCAGGAAAAGAAGGCCCTCAGCTCGCGAGGACGGAGGCGTCTCCAGGGTTTCCTCGAGCTGCGGCGCCCGCGGGGGTTTTCTTCCGAGGCACGACGAGGATCTCAGGGAGCCTCCCGTGCGGCACCAGGGAAGTCAGGTCTCCATGCGCATGGCGAGGGGGAGCGCGTCCTGGCTCTCGAGTCACGGGAGGGGACTAGGGCCTCGAGACGCGTTGAAGAAGGACTCTCGAGGTCTTTCTCGGGGGGCGGCGGGAAACCCTCGTGTCCCTCGCCTTCTGCCGGGGACCTTAGGGAACTTCCCAGGGTGCCTCTGAGAGGCGAGGGATCCTGTGGAGGTGGCGGGTCCCCTCGGGACTCTGCTGGGTCTGGCGCAACGGAAGAGGTCCTCATCTGGTTGGGAGGCAAGAACCTCAGGCTTCCTCTCCGTTTCGGACTCCTATTGCAGGGTCCCTGCAGAGTTGGGACAGGAGAGTCAGGCCTCGTCTTGTCTGAGGAAGGGAACGCCGCTGGCCTCTCGAGTTGCTCAGAGGGCCACAGGCCCCTCGTCGAGCTGTGTGTGGAACCCTCGGGTCTTTCCGGATGATGCACGGGGATGTCAATGCCGCTTAGGTCTGTGCCTTCACCCACAGGGTTGCCTTCGAAGAGGGGTACGTCATCAGGTTCTTCTCAAGAGCGGACCGGGGAATCGGGGTCGTTCGGCGTGTGGCACCACCCACGTGGCTCATTTCAAATGTCCTCGTGAGACCGGCCTCCTCCTGAGGTGCGCCAGGAAGGCCGGGAACCCCTTCCAGACCACGCAGGGGAATCGACTCTCCTGTCTCGCTCAGGAGGGGAGAAGGGGCTCAGATGAAGCGGTGCCGGGACCTTCGGTGTTCCCCTCGAGGGAACCAGGCGTGTCGGGGAACTTTTGTGTTCACATGAAGGCTGTCAGGTCCCGTTTCGCACTTCAGGGCGGAACAGGGGACTTCCCTTGAGACGCCTTCACGGGCAAGGGCCACATCTTGCGAAGAGGTGGGAACCACGTGGTTTTTCTCGAGTTGCGGCGGGATTCTCGTGTTACGACGGGGGATTACAGGCTTCCTCTTGTGTCGGCCCTGGGTAGCCCAATCTTCTATTATAGTGGCGAGTGAAAGCTGGGGGTTGCGCTCGAGTCACTGCAGGGCCAGAGATCTCATCTAGGCCTGTGTCCAGGACCTAATGCTCCCTCCAGGGAAAACTAGGATCTCGGAGTTGCATCCCATGGTCCCCCGGGGAGTCAAGCCTCGCCTCGAGGGGAAGCAAAGGACTCTGCTCTTCTCCCGAGTCGCGACGCGGATATCTTGGTGCCCCCTGAGTGGCCTCAAGGGAGTCCAGCCTCCTCTTCACTTTTGAGAGAGGACTCGTGATTACTCTCCAGGCCAGGCAAGAAAAGAAGGCCCTCACCTCGCGAGGACGGGGGCATCTCAGGGGTTTCCTCGAGCTTCGGCACCCGTGGGGGTTTTCTCCCGAGGCATGACGAGGATCTCAGGGAGCCTCTCGTGCAGTTCCAGGGAAGTCATGTCTCCATGCACGTAATGAGAAGGAGCGCGTCATTGTTCTCAAGTCATGGGAGGGGACTAGGGCCTCAAGACGCGTTGAAGAAGGACTCTCGATGTCTTTCTCGGGTTGCAGTGGGAAACCCTCGTTTCCCCCGACTTCTGCCGGGGACCTGAGGGAACTTCCCAGGGTGCATCTGAGAGGTGAGGGATGCTGTGGATTTGGCGGGGCCTCTCGGGACTCCACTGGGTTTGTCGCAATGGAAGAGGGCCTCATCTCGAGTGGAGGCAGGAACCTCAGGCTTCCTCTCCAATTCTGACTCTGATCGTAGTGTCCCTGCAGAGTTGGGACAGGAGAGTCAGGCTATGTCTTTTCTGAGGAATGGAACTCCGCTTGCCTCTCGAGTTGTTCATGGGCTTTCAGGCCCCTTATCAAACTGTGTGTGGAATCTGCAGGTTTTTCCAGACGATGCATGGGGGTGTCAGTGACCCTTCCTTTTGTGTCTTCATCCACAGGGTTGCCTTCGAAGAGGTGTCCGGGCATCGTGTTCTTATGAAAAGTGGACTGGGAAATCGGGGTCGTTCAGCATTTGGCACCACCCACGTGGCTAGTCTCGAATTTCCTCATGAAACCGGCCTCATCCTGAGGTGTGCCGCGAAGGTCATGAAACCCTTCCAGACAAAGCAGAGGAATCGACCCTCCTGTGGCGATCAGGAGGGGAGAAGTGGCTCAGATGATGTGCTGCTGGGAACCTCGGTGTTTCCCTCAAGTGAGACAGGTATGTCGGGTAACTTTTGGGGTCTCATAACGCGTTCCAAGTACCGTTTCGCTCTTCAAATTGGAAAGTGGGACTTCTCTTGGGGTGCTCCAGCGGGCATGGGCCTCATCTTGGAATGACTGGGGAACCACTTGGTTTTTCTCTAGTTGCGGTGGGATATTTGAGTTACCACAGGGAATTCATGCTTCCTCTTGTGTTGGCCCACAAAAGTCTTATCTTCCATTCGAGATTCGAGGAAGAGCTGGAGGTGCGCTCTAGTCACTGAAGGCAAAAGAGACCCCACCAAGGCTTGTGTGCAGGACCTAATGTTCATGTCAAGGGGCGACAGGAATCTCGGGGTTGCATTCCAGACTCACCCTGGAGTCAGGCCTCGTCTCGAGGGGAAGCAAAGGACTCTGCTCTCCTCTCGAGTCGGACGGGTATGTCTTGGAGCCCACTGAGTGGCTTAAAGGGAGTCAAACCTCCTCTGGTGTTTGGAGGGAGGACACGGGATTGCTCTCCAGGCAATGCAGGAAATGAAGGCCCTCATCTCCCGATGACTGGGGCGTCTCGTAGGTTTTCTCGAGCTGTGGCGCTAGTGTGGGGTTTCTCACGAAGTAAGACTGGGAGCTCAGTGAGCCTCTCATGTGGTGCCAGGGCAGTCAGGTCTCTATGCACGTGGTGAGAGGGAGCCCGTCATTGTTCTCGAGTCATGGTAGGGGAATTGGGCCTGAAGAGGTGTTAAAGAAGGACTCTCGAGGTCTTTCCTGGGTTGTAGCAGGAAACCCTGGGTTCCATCGACTTGTGCCAGTGACCTCAGGAAGCTTCTCAGCGTGCCTCTGAGAAGTCAGGGTCACTGTGGAGTTGGGAGGGGCCTCTCGGAACTCCACTGGGTTTGGTGCAATGGAAGAGGGCCTCATGACAAGTTGAGGCAGGAACCACAGGGTTCCTCTCCTGGCTTCGAATGCGCCGGATCTGACTCGGATCGCAGAGTCCCTGCAGAGTTGGGACAGGAGAGTCAGGCCTCGTCTTGTGTGGAGGAATGGAACTCCGCTTGACTCTCGCGTTGTTCATGGGGTGACAGGCCACTTGTCGATTTGTATGTGGAACTTGTGTGTTTTTCTGGACGATGCACTGGGGTGTCACTGCCCCTTCGTGTTGTGCCTTGTTCCACAGGATTGCCTTCGAGTTGGGTTCTGCCATCGGGTTCTTATCAAGAACGGACCAGGGAATCGGGGTCTTTTGGCATGCCGCACCACCCACGAGGCTATGTCTCGAATTTCCTCGTGAGACTGGCCTCATCTTGATGTGCGCCAGGAAGGTCGGGAACGCCTTCCAGACAAAGCAGGGGAATCGAACCTCCTGTCGCGATCAAGAGGGGAGAAGAGTCTCAGATGAAGTGGTGCCGGGAACCTCGGTGTTCTCCTCAAGTGAGACTGGTATGTCGGGGAACTTTTGGGGTCGCATCAAGGGTTCCAAGTAACTTTTCGCTTTTCAATACGGAACGTGGGACTTCTCTTGAGACGCTGTAGCGGGCAAGGGCCTCATCTTTCGATGACGGGGGAACCACGTGGCGTTTCTCGAGTTGTGGCGGGATTCTCGAGTTTCGACGGGGAATACAGTCTTCCTCATGTGTTGGGCCAGGGAAGTCCTATCTTCCATTCGAGTTTAAAGGGAGAGCTGGGGATTGCTCTCGAGTCACTGCAGGGCAAAATAGACCTCATCTAGGCTTGTGTCCAGGACTTAATGCTCGTCCCTAGGGGCGACAGGGATCTTGGGGTTGCATACCAGACGCACCCGGGGAATCAGGCCTCGTCTCGAGGGGAAGCCAAGGACACCGCTGTCCTGTCAAGTCGCGACGGGTATATCTTGGAGCTCACTGTGTGGCCTAAAATGAGTCAAGCCTCCTGTGGAGTTTGGAGAGAGGACTCAGGATTGCTCTCCAGGCCATACAGCAAAAGAAGGCCCTCATCTCATGAGGACTGGGGCGTCTCGTGGGTATTCTCGAGCTGCGGCTCCAGTGTGGTGTTGCTCACGAGGTATAATGGGGAGCTCAGGGAGCCTCTCCTGTGGCGCCAGGGAAGTCAGGTTTCTATGCGCGTGGCTAGGGAGAGCGCGTCATTGCTCTCGAGTCATGGTAGGGGAATCGCACCTCAAGACGCGTTGAAGAAGAACTCTCGAGGTCTTTTACGGGTTGGGGCAGGAAACCCTTGGTTCCCTCGACTTGTGCCGGTGATCTCAGGAAGGTCTAAGGGTGCCTCTGAGAAGTCAGGGATACTGTGCAGTTGGGAGGGGTCTCTCGGGACTCCACTGGGTTCGGTGCAATGGAAGAGGGCCTCATCTCGAGTGGAGGCAGGAAACTCATATTTCCTCTCCTGACTTCCCCTGGGCCAGATCTGACTCGGATCACAGTTTCGCTGCAGAGTTCGAACAGGAGAGTCAGGCCTCGTCTTGTGTGGAGGAATGGAACTCTGCTTGCCTCTCCAGTTGTTCACGGGGTGACAGGTCACTTCTCGAGCTGTGTGTGGTACCTGCGGGTTTCTCCGGACGATACCCAGGGGTGTCAGTGCCCCTAAGTGTTGTGCCTTCACCCACAGGGTTTCCTTCGAAGAGGTGTCCGGGCATCGGGTTCTTATCAAGAGCGGACCAGAAAATCGGAGTCGTTCGGCACGTGGCACCTCACATGTGGCTAGTCTCGAATTTCCTCCGGAGACCGGCCTCATCCTGAGGTGCGCCAGGAAGGCCGGGAACCCCTTCCAGACAAAGCAGGGGAATCGACTCTCCTGTCGCGACAGGAGGGGAGAAGAGGCTCAGATGAAGTGGTGCCGGGACCCTCGGTGTTCCCCTCGAGGGAACCCATCATGTCGAGGAACTTTTGCGGTCGCATCAAGGGTGTCAAGTACCGTTTTGCCCTTCAGGGCGGAACATGGGACTTCCCTGGAGACACCGGGAACTTCGGTGTTCCCCTGGAGTGAGACCGGTATGTTGGGGAACTTTGGGGTCACATCAAGGGTGCCAAGTAGCATTTCGAACTTTAAGATGGAACGTGGGACTTCACTTGAGACTCTAGCTGGCAAGGGCCTCATATTGCGATGAAGGGGGAACCACATGGTTTTTAAGACTTGAGGCTGAATTCTCGAATGACGATGGGAAATTCAGACTTCCTCTTGTGTTGACCGTGGGAAGACCAATCTTCCATTCAAATTGTGAGGGAGAGATGGAGGTTGCTCGAGTCACTGTAGGGCAAAATAGACCTCATCTAGGCTTGTGTCTAGGACATAATGTTCCACTCCAGGGGTGACATGGATCTCGGGGTTGCATTCCAAACTCACCTGGGGAGTCAGGCCTCGTCTCCAGGGAAGCAAAGGAATCCGCTCTCCTCTCGAGTCGCACCGGGTATTTCTTGGACCCAACTGCATGGCCTAAAGGGAGTCAATACTCCTGTGAAGTTTGGAGAGAGGACCAGGAATTGCTCTCCAGGTCAGGCAGGAAAAGAAGGCCCCCATCTCTCCTTGACGGGGGCATCTTGTGGTTTTTCTCGAACTGCGGCGCCAGTGTGGGTTTTCTCACGAGGTACGATGGGGTCCTCAGGGAGCCTCTTGTGTGGTACTAGGGAAGTCAGTTTTCCTGCTTGTGGCGAGGGGAGCGCGTCCTTGCTCTGGAGTCATGGTAGGGGAATCGGGCATCAAGAGACGTTGAAAAAGGACTCTCCAAGTCTTTCTCGGGTTACTTCAGGAAACTCTGGGTTCCCTCGACTTGTGCCAGTGACCTCAGGTAGCTTCTCAGGGAGCCTCTGAGAATTCAGGCATACTGTGGTGTTGGGAGGGGCCTCTCGGGACACCACTGAGTTTGGTTCAATGGAAGAGGGCCTCTTCTCTAGTTGAGGCAGGAACCTCAGGGTTCCTCTCCATTTCTGACTCCAATTGCAGGGTCCCTGAAGAGTTGGGACAGGAGAGTAAGGCCTCGTCTTGTGTGAAGGAATGCAACTTCACTTGCCTCTCGAGTTGTTCACGAGGTGACAGTCCACATTTGGAGCTGTGAGTGGAATCTGCGGGTTTTTCCAGACGATGTATGGGGATATCAGTGTCCCTTCGTGTTGTGCCTTCATCCACAGGGTTGCCTTCGAAGAGATGTCCGGGCGTCAGGTTCTTATCTAGAGTGGACCGGGAATTCGGGATCTTTCAGCATATGGCACCAACCATGAGGCTACTTTTCGAATTTCCTCATGAGACCGGCCTCATCCGGAAGTTCGCGGGGAACGTCGGGAACCCCTTGCAGACAAAACATGGGAATCGACCCTTCTGTCGCGATCAGGAGGGGTGAAGGGGCTCACAGGAAGTGGTGCCGTGAACTTTGGTGTTTCCCTCGAGTGAGACCGGTATGTCAGGGAACTTTGGGGGTCGCATCAAGGGTGCCAAGTACCGTTTTGTACTTCAGGATGGAACGTGGGACTTCTCTTGATACGCTGTAGCGGCCAAGGGCCTCATCTTGCGATGACGGGGGAGCCACGTGGTTTTTCTCGAGTTGCGGCGGAATTCTCGAGTTACGACAGGGATTTCAGGCTTCCTCTTGTGTTGGGCCAGGGAAGTCCAATCATCCATTCGAGTTGCGAGGGAGAGCTGGGGGTTGCGCTCGAGTCACTGCAGGGCAAAGGAGACCTCATCTAGGCTTGTGTCCAGGACCTAATGTTCCTCTCCAAGGGCCACAGGGATCTCAGGTTTGCATTCCAGACTCACCCAGGGAGTCAGGCCTCATGTCGAAGGGAAGCAAAGGACTCCGCTCTCCTTTCGAGTCGCGACGGGCACCTCTTGGAGCCCACTTTGTGGCCTAAAGGGAGTCAAGCCTCCTGTGAAGTTTGGAGAGAGGACTTGGGACTGCTCTCCAGGCCATGCAGGAAAAGATGGCCCTCATCTCGTGATGACGGAGGGATCTTGTGGGTTTTCTCGAGCTGCGGCGCCAGTGTGGGGTTTCACACGAGGTACGACGGGGAGCTCAGGGAGCCTCTCGTGTGGCGCCAGGGAAGTCAGGTCTCCATGTGCGTGGCGAGGGGGAGCGCATTATTGCTCTCGAGCTATGGTAGGGGAATCTGACCTCAAGACACATTGAAGAAGGACTCTCGAGGTCTTTCTTCGGTTGTGGCAGGAAACTCTTATTTCCCTCGACTTTTGCCGGTGGCCTCAAGGAGCTTCTCAGAATGCCTATGAGAAGTCAGGGATACTGTGGAGATGGGAGGGGCCTCTCGGGACTCCACTGGGTTTGTTTTAATGGAAGAGGGCCTCATCTCGGGTTGAGGCAGGAACCTCAGGTTTCCTCTCCATTTCTGACTCAGATCGAAGCGTGCCTGCAGAGTTGAGATTGGATACTCAGGCCTCGTCTTGTCTGAGGAAGGGGACTCCGCTTTCCTCTCTCGTTGTTTAAGGGGTGACAGGCCAGTTGTGGAGCTCTATGTGGATCCTGCGGCGTTTTCCGGACGATGAACAGGGTTGCCAGTGCCCCCTCGTGTAGTGCCTTCATCCACAGGGTTGCCTTAGAAGAGGTGTCCGGGCATCGGGTTCTTATCAAGAGCAAGACCGAGAAATCGGGGTCTTTTGGCACGTGGCACCAACACGAGGCTACGTCTCGAATTTCTTCGTGAGACTGGCCTCATCCTGAGGTGCGCCATGAAGGTCGGGAACCCCTTCTAGACAAAGCAGGGGGATCGACCTTCCTGCCGTGATCAGGAGCGGAGAAGGGGCTCAAATGAAGTGGTGCCAGGAACTTCGCTGTTCCCTTGGAGTGAGACCAGTATATTGGGGAAATTTTGGGGTCGCATCAAGGGTGCCAAGTAGCATTTCGAACTTTATGACGAAACATGGGACTTCTCTTGAGACTCTGTAGCGGGCAAAGGCCTCATATTGTGATGAATGGGGAACCACGTGGTTTTTAAGAGTTGCGGCGGGATTCTCGAGTTACAACGGGAAATTCAGACTTCCTATTTTGTTGGCCCAGTGAAGACCAATCTTCCATTCGAATTGCGAGGGAGAGATGGGTGTTGCTCTCGAGTCACTGTAGGGCAAAATAGACCTCATCTAGGCTTTTGTCCAGGACATAATGTTCCTCTCCAGGGGCAACAGGGATCTCGGGGTTGCATTCCAGACTCACCCGAGGTAAGGCCTCGTCTCGAGGGGAAACAAAGTACTCTGCTCTCCTCTCAAGTCGCGACAGGTATCTCTTGGAGCCCATTGAGTGGCCTAAAGGGAGTAAAGCCTCCTGTGAAGTTTGGAGAAAAGACCAGGGATTGCTCTCCAGGTCAGGCAGGAAAAGAAGTCCCCAATCTCGCGATGACGGTGGGTTTTCCCGAGCTGCGGCGCCAGTGTGGGGTTTCTCACGAGGTATGACGGGGAGCTCAGGGAGCCTCTCATGTGGCGCCAGGGAAGTCAGGTGTCCATGCGCATGGCGAGGGGGAGCGTGTCATTGCTCTCGAGTCATGGTAGGGGAATCCGTCCTCAAGACGCGTTGAAGACGGACTCTTGAGGTCTTTCTCGGGTTGCGGCAGGATACCCTGTGTTCCCTCGACTTGTGCCGGTGACCTCAGGGAGTTGCTCAGGGTGCCTCTGAGAAGACACTGATACTGTGGAGTTGGGAGGGGCCCCTCGGGACTCCACTGGGTGTGGTATAATACAAGAGGGCCTCATCTCGTGTTGAGGAAGGAACCTCAGGGTTCCTCTCCATTTCAGACTCCGATCTCAGGATTCCTGCAGAGTTGGGACAGGAGAGTCAGGCCTCGTATTCTGTGGAGAAATGAAACTTAGCTTGCCTCTCGAGTTGTACACGAGGTAACAGGTCACTTGTCGAGCTGTATGTGGAACCTGCAGAATTTTCCAAAAGATGCACGGGTGTTCAGGGTCCCTCCTTGTTGTGCCTTCATCCTACGGGATGCATTCCAAGAAGTGTACGGGCATCGGGTTCTTATTAATAGCTGACCGGGAAATGGGGTCTTTCCGCATGTGGCACCACCCACGAGGCTACATCTCCAATTTCCTCGTGAGACAGGCCTCATCCTGATGTGCGCTGGGAAGATCGGTAACCCCTTCCACACAAAGCAGGAGAATCGACACTCCTGTTGCAATCAGGAGGGGAGAAGGGGCTCAAATGATGTGGTGCGGGGAACATGGGTGTTACCCTCGAGTGAGACCTGTATGTTGGGGAACTTTAGGGGTGCCATCATGGGTGCCAAGTACCGTTTTGCACTTCAGTAGGAACGTGGGTCTTCTTTTGAGATGCTGTGGCGGGCAAGGGCCTCATGCTGCGAAGACGATGGAACCACGTGGTTTTTCTCGAGTTGCGGCGGGATTCTCGAGTTACGACGTGGATTTCAGGCCTCCTCTTGTGTTGGCCCTGGGAAGCCCAAACTTCCTTTCGAGTTGCGACCGAAAGCTGGATGTTGTGCTCGAATCACTGCAAGGCCAAAGAGACCTCATCTAGGCGTGTGTCCAGGACCTAATAGTCCTCTCAAGGGAAGACAAGGATCTCGGGATTGTACTCCAGACTCCCCCGGGGAGTCAGGCCTCGCCTCGAGGGGAAACAAAGGAGTGCGCTCTCCTCTCTAGCCCCGACGCGGATCTCTTGGAGCCCACTGAGTCGCCTCAAGGGAGTCCAGCCTACTCTTCAGTTTGGAGAGAGGACTCGGGATTGCTCTCCAGGCCAGGCATTAAAAGAAGGCCCTCATCTCGCGATGACGGGGGCGTCTCATGGGTTTCCTCAGGTTGCTGCGCCCATGGGGGTTTTCTCACGAGGCACGACGAGGACCTCAGGGAGCCTCTCGTGCGGTGCCAGGGAAGTCAGGTCTCCATGCGCATGGCGAGGGGGAGCTGGTCATCACTCTCGAGTCATGGGAAACGGCTAGGTCCTCAAGAGGAATTGAAGAAGGACTCTCGAGGTCTTTCTCGGGTTGCGGCGGGAAACCCTCGTTTCCCTCGACTTCTGCAGGGGACCTTAGGGAACTTCCCACGGTGCCTCTGAGAGGTGAGGGATGCTGTGTAGTTGGCAGGGCCTCTCGGGACTGTGCTGGGTTCGGCGCAATGGAAGAGGGCCTCATCTCGAGGGGAGGCAGGAACCTCAGGCTTCCTCTCGGATTCGGACTCCGACTGCACGGTCCCTGCAGTGTTGGGACAGGAGAGTCATGCCTCGTCTTGTCTGAGGAATGGAATTCTGGTTGCCTCTCGAGTTGTTCCGGGAGTCTCAGGCCCCTTGTCGAGCTGTGTGTAGACCCTGCGGCTTTTTCCAGATGGTGCACGGGGGTGTCAGTGCCCCTTCGTGTTGTGCCTTCACCCACAGGGTTTCCTTCGAAGAGGTGTCCGGGCATCGGGTTCTTATCAAGAGCGGACCAGAAAATCGGAGTCATTCGGCACGTGGCACCTCACATGTGGCTAGTCTCGAATTTCCTCCTGAGACCGGCCTCATCCTGAGGTGCGCCAGGAAGGCCGGGAACCCCTTCCAGACAAAGCAGGGGAATCGACTCTCCTGTCGCGATCAGGAGGGGAGAAGGGGCTCAGATGAAGTGGTGCCGGGACCCTCGGTGTTCCCCTCGAGGGAACCCAGCGTGTCGGGGAACTTTTGCGGTCGCATCAAGGGTGTCAAGTACCGTTTCGCCCTTCAGGGCGGAACATGGGACTTCCCTGGAGACACCGGGAACTTCGGTGTTCCCCTGGAGTGAGACCGGTATGTTGGGGAACTTTGGGGTCACATCAAGGGTGCCAAGTAGCATTTCGAACTTTAAGATGGAACGTGGGACTTCTCTTGAGACTCTAGCTGGCAAGGGCCTCATATTGCGATGAAGGGGGAACCACATGGTTTTTAAGACTTGAGGCTGAATTCTCGAATGACGATGGGAAATTCAGACTTCCTCTTGTGTTGACCGTGGGAAGACCAATCTTCCATTCAAATTGTGAGGGAGAGATGGAGGTTGCTCGAGTCACTGTAGGGCAAAATAGACCTCATCTAGGCTTGTGTCTAGGACATAATGTTCCACTCCAGGGGTGGCATGGATCTCGGGGTTGCATTCCAAACTCACCCGGGGAGTCAGGCCTCGTCTCCAGGAAAGCAAAGGACTCCGCTCTCCTCTCGAGTCGCACCGGGTATTTCTTGGACCCAACTTCGTGGCCTAAAGGGAGTCAATACTCCTGTGAAGTTTGGAGAGAGGACCAGGAATTGCTCTCCAGGTCAGGCAGGAAAAGAAGGCCCCCATCTCTCCTTGACGGGGGCATCTTGTGGTTTTTCTCGAACTGCGGCGCCAGTGTGGGTTTTCTCACGAGGTACGATGGGGTACTCAGGGAGCCTCTTGTGTGGTACTAGGGAAGTCAGTTTTCCTGCTTGTGGCGAGGGGAGCGCGTCCTTGCTCTGGAGTCATGGTAGGGGAATCGGGCATCAAGAGACGTTGAAAAAGGACTCTCCAAGTCTTTCTCGGGTTACTTCAGGAAACTCTGGGTTCCCTCGACTTGTGCCAGTGACCTCAGGTAGCTTCTCAGGGAGCCTCTGAGAATTCAGGGATACTGTGGTGTTGGGAGGGGCCTCTCGGGACACCACTGAGTTTGGTTCAATGGAAGAGGGCCTCTTCTCTAGTTGAGGCAGGAACCTCAGGGTTCCTCTCCATTTCTGACTCCAATTGCAGGGTCCCTGAAGAGTTGGGACAGGAGAGTAAGGCCTCGTCTTGTGTGAAGGAATGCAACTTCACTTGCCTCTCGAGTTGTTCACGAGGTGACAGTCCACATTTGGAGCTGTGAGTGGAATCTGCGGGTTTTTCCAGACGATGCATGGGGATGTCAGTGTCCCTTCGTGTTGTGCCTTCATCCACAGGGTTGCCTTCGAAGAGATGTCCGGGCGTCAGGTTCTTATCTAGAGTGGACCGGGAATTTGGGATCTTTCAGCATATGGCACCAACCATGAGGCTACTTTTCGAATTTCCTCATGAGACCGGCCTCATCCGGAGGTTCGCGGGGAACGTCGGGAACCCCTTGCAGACAAAACATGGGAATCGACCCTTCTGTCGCGATCAGGAGGGGTGAAGGGGCTCACAGGAAGTGGTGCCGTGAACTTTGGTGTTTCCCTCGAGTGAGACCGGTATGTCAGGGAACTTTGGGGGTCGCATCAAGGGTGCCAAGTACCGTTTTGTACTTCAGGATGGAACGTGGGACTTCTCTTGATACGCTGTAGCGGCCAAGGGCCTCATCTTGCGATGACGGGGGAGCCACGTGGTTTTTCTCGAGTTGCGGCGGGATTCTCAAGTTACGACGGGGATTTCAGGCTTCCTCTTGTGTTGGGCCAGGGAAGTCCAATCATCCATTCGAGTTGCGAGGGAGAGCTAGGGGTTGCGCTCGAGTCACTGCAGGGCAAAGGAGACCTCATCTAGGCTTGTGTCCAGGACCTAATGTTCCTCTCCAAGGGCCACAGGGATCTCAGGTTTGCATTCCAGACTCACCCAGGGAGTCAGGCCTCATGTCGAAGGGAAGCAAAGGACTCCGCTCTCCTTTCGAATCGCGACGGGCACCTCTTGGAACCCACTTTGTGGCCTAAAGGGAGTCAAGCCTCCTGTGAAGTTTGGAGAGAGGACTTGGGACTGCTCTCCAGGCCATGCAGGAAAAGATGGCCCTCATCTCGCGATGACGGAGGGATCTTGTGGGTTTTCTCGAGCTGCGGCGCCAGTGTGGGTTTTCACACGAGGTACGACGGGGAGCTCAGGGAGCCTCTCGTGTGGCGCCAGGGAAGTCAGGTCTCCATGTGCGTGGCGAGGGGGAGCGCATTATTGCTCTCGAGCTATGGTAGGGGAATCTGACCTCAAGACACATTGAAGAAGGACTCTCGAGGTCTTTCTTCGGTTGTGGCAGGAAACCCTTATTTCCCTCGACTTTTGCCGGTGGCCTCAAGGAGCTTCTCAGAATGCCTATGAGACGGCAGGGATACTGTGGAGATGGGAGGGGACTCTCGGGATTCCACTGGGTTTGTTTTAATGGAAGAGGGCCTCATCTCGGGTTGAGGCAGGAACCTCAGGTTTCCTCTCCATTTCTGACTCAGATCGAAGCGTGCCTGCAGATTTGGGATTGGATACTCAGGCCTCGTCTTGTCTGAGGAAGGGGACTCCGCTTTCCTCTCTCGTTGTTTAAGGGGTGACAGGCCAGTTGTGGAGCTCTATGTGGATCCTGCGGCGTTTTCCGGACGATGAACAGGGTTGCCAGTGCCCCCTCGTGTAGTGCCTTCATCCACAGGGTTGCCTTAGAAGAGGTGTCCGGGCATCGGGTTCTTATCAAGAGCAAGACCGAGAAATCGGGGTCTTTTGGCACGTGGCACCAACACGAGGCTACGTCTCGAATTTCTTCGTGAGACTGGCCTCATCCTGAGGTGCGCCATGAAGGTCGGGAACCCCTTCTAGACAAAGCAGGGGGATCGACCTTCCTGCTGTGATCAGGAGCGGAGAAGGGGCTCAAATGAAGTGGTGCCAGGAACTTCGCTGTTCCCTTGGAGTGAGACCGGTATATTGGGGAACTTTTGGGGTCGCATCAAGGGTGCCAAGTAACATTTCGAACTTTATGACGAAACATGGGACTTCTCTTGAGACTCTGTAGTGGGCAAAGGCCTCATATTGCGATGAATGGGGAACCACGTGGTTTTTAAGAGTTGCGGTGGGATTCTCGAGTTACAACGGGAAATTCAGACTTCCTCTTCTGTTGGACCAATGAAGACCAATCTTCCATTCGAATTGCGAGGGAGAGATGGGTGTTGCTCTCAAGTCACTGTAGGGCAAAATAGAACTCATCTAGGCTTTTGTCCAGGACATAATGTTCCTCTCCAGGGACAACAGGTATCTCGGGGTTGCATTCCAGACTCACCCGAGGTAAGGCCTCGTCTCGAGGGGAAACAAAGTACTCTGCTCTCCTCTCAAGTCGCGACAGGTATCTCTTGGAGCCCATTGAGTGGCCTTAAGGGAGTAAAGCCTCCTGTGAAGTTTGGAGAAAAGACCAGGGATTGCTCTCCAGGTCAGGCAGGAAAAGAAGTCCCCAATCTCGCGATGACGGTGGGTTTTCCCGAGCTGCGGCGCCAGTGTGGGGTTTCTCACGAGGTATGACGGGGAGCTCAGGGAGCCTCTCATGTGGCGCCAGGGAAGTCAGGTGTCCATGCGCATGGCGAGGGGGAGCGTGTCATTGCTCTCGAGTCATGGTAGGGGTATCCGGCCTCAAGACGCGTTGAAGACGGACTCTTGAGGTCTTTCTCGGGTTGCGGCAGGATACCCTGTGTTCCCTCGACTTGTGCCAGTGACCTCAGGAAGTTGCTCAGGGTGCCTCTGAGAAGACACTGATACTGTGGAGTTGGGAGGGGCCTCTCGGGACTCCACTGGGTGTGGTATAATACAAGAGGGCCTCATCTCGTGTTGAGGAAGGAACCTCAGGGTTCCTCTCCATTTCAGACTCCGATCTCAGGATTCCTGCAGAGTTGGGACAGGAGAGTCAGGCCTCGTATTCTGTGGAGAAATGAAACTTACCTTGCCTCTCGAGTTGTTCACGAGGTAACAGGTCACTTGTCGAGCTGTATGTGGAACCTGCAGAATTTTCCAAAAGATGCACGGGTGTTCAGGGTCCCTCCTTGTTGTGCCTTCATCCTACGGGATGCATTCCAAGACGTGTACGGGCATCGGGTTCTTATTAATAGCTGACCGAGAAATGGGGTCTTTCCGCATGTGGCACCACCCACGAGGCTACATCTCCAATTTCCTCGTGAGACAGGCCTCATCCTGATGTGCGCTGGGAAGATCGGTAACCCCTTCCACACAAAGCAGGAGAAAAGACACTCCTGTTGCAATCAGGAGGGGAGAAGGGGCTCAAATGATGTGGTGCGGGGAACATGGGTGTTACCCTCCAGTGAGGCCTGTATGTTGGGGAACTTTGGGGGTGCCATCATGGGTGCCAAGTACCGTTTTGCACTTCAGTAGGAACGTGCGACTTCTTTTGAGACGCTGTGGCGGGCAAGGGCCTCATGCTGCGAAGACGATGGAACCACGTGGTTTTTCTCGAGTTGCGGCGGGATTCTCGAGTTACGACGTGGATTTCAGGCTTCCTCTTGTGTTGGCCCTGGGAAGCCCAAACTTCCCTTCAAGTTGCGAGGGAAAGCTGGATGTTGTGCTCGAATCACTGCAAGGCCAAAGAGACCTCATCTAGGCGTGTGTCCAGGACCTAATAGTCCTCTCAAGGGAAGACAAGGATCTCGGGATTGCACTCCAGACTCCCCCGGGGAGTCAGGCCTCGCCTCGAGGGGAAGCAAAGGACTGCGCTCTCCTCTAGAGCCCCGACGCGGATCTCTTGGAGCCCACTGAGTCGCCTCAAGGGAATCCATCCTACTCTTCAGTTTGGAGAGAGGACTCGGGATTGCTCTCCAGGCCAGGCAGGAAAAGAAGGCCCTCAGCTCGCGAGGACGGGGGCGTCTCAGGGGTTTCCTCGAGCTGCGGCGCCCATGGGGGTTTTCTCCCGAGGCAAGAGGATCTCAGGGAGCCTCTCGGGCGGCGCCAAGGAAGCCAGGTCTGCATGCGCGAGGCGAGGGGGAGCGCATCATTGCTCTCCAGTCCAGAGAGGGGACAAGGGCCTCAAGACACTTTGAAGAAGGACTATCGAGGTCTTTCTCGAGTGGTGGCGGGAAACCCTTATTTCCCTCGACTTCTGCCGGGGACCTGAGGGAACTTCCCAGGGTGCCTCTGAGAGGTGAGGGATGCTGTGGAGTTAGCGGGGTCTCTCGGGACTCCGCTGGGGTTGGCGCAATGGAAGAGGGCCTCATCTCGAGGGGAGGCAGGAACCTCAGGCTTCCTCTCTGTTTCTGACTCCGACCCTCCGACCTCAGGGTCCCTGCAGAGTTGGGAGCGGAGAGTCAGGCCTCGTCTTGTCTGAGGAAGGGAACCCCGCTTGCCTCTCGAGTTGTTCAGGGGGTCTCAGGCCCCTCGTCGAGCTGAGTGTGGAACCCGCGGGTCTTTGCGGACGATGCACGGGGTTGGCAGTGCCCCTTCGTGTTGTGCCTTCACCCACAGGGTTGCCTTCGAAGAGGGGTCCGGGCCTCGGGTCCTTCTCAAGAGCGGACCGGGGAATCGGGGTCGTTCTGCATGTGGCGCCACCCACGTGGCTCGGTTCGAATTTCCTCGTGAGACCGGCCTCCTCCTGAGGTGCGCGGGGAAGGCCGGGAACCCCTTCAAGACTACGCAGGGGAATCGCCTCTCCTGTCGCGATCAGGAGGGGAGAAGGGGCTCAGAGGAAGCGGTGTCGGGACCCTCGGTGATCCCCTCGGGGGAACCCGGCGTGTCGGGGAACTTTTAGGGGTCGCAAGAAGGCTGTCAGGGAACGTTTCGCCCTTCAGGGCGGAACAGGGGTCTTCCCTTGAGACGCCGTCGCGGGCAAGGGCCTCATCTTCCGAAGAGGTGGGAACCAAGTGGTGTTTCTCGAGCTGCGTCGGGATTCTCGAGTTACGACGGGGATCTCAGGCTTCCTCTTGGGTTGGCCCTGGGAAGCCCAATCTTCCCCTCGAGTTGCGAGGGAAAGCTGGGGGTTGCGCTCGAGTCACTGCAGGGCCGAAGAGACCTCACCTAGGCGTGTGTCCGGGACCTAATATTCCTCTCCAGGGAAGGCAGGGATCTCGGGGTTGCATTCCAGGCTCCCCCGGGGAGTCAGGCCTCGTCTCGAGGGGAAGCCAAGGACTCCGCTCTCCTCTCGAGTCGCGACGCGGGTCTCTTGGAGCCCCCTGAGCGGCCTCAAGGGAGTCCAGCCTCCTCTTCCGTTTGGAGAGAGGACCCGGGATTGCTCTCCAGGCCATGCAGGAAAAGAAGGCCCTCAGCTTGCGAGGACGGGGGCGTCTCAGGGGTTTCCTCGAGCAGCGGTGCCCATGGGGGTTTTCTCCTGAGGCACGACGAGGATCTCAGGGAGCCTCTCGTGCGCGCCAGGCAAGTCAGGTCTCCATGTGCGTGGCGAGGGGGAGCGCGTCCTGGCTCTCGAGTCACGGGAGGGGACTAGGGCCTCGAGACGCGTTGAAGAAGGACTCTCGAGGTCTTTCTCTGGGGGCGGAGGGAAACCCTCGTTTCCCTCGCCTTCTGCCGGGGACCTTAGGGAACTTCCCAGGGTGCCTCTGAGAGGCGAGGGATCCTGTGGCGGTGGCGGAGCCCCTCGGGACTCCGCTGGGTCTGGCGCAACGGAAGAGGGCCTCACCTCGAGGGGAGGCAGGAACCTCAGGCTTCCTCTCCGTTTTGGACTCCGACCGCAGGGTCCCTGCAGAGTTGGGACAGGAGAGTCAGGCCTCGTCTTGTCTGAGGAAGGGAACCCCGCTTGCCTCTCGAGTTGCTCAGGGGGTCTCAGGCCCCTCGTCGAGCTGTGTGTGGAACCCGCGGGTCTTTGCGGACGATGCACGGGGGTGGCAGTGCCCCTTCGTGTTGTGCCTTCACCCACAGGGTTGCCTTCGAAGAGGGGTCCGGGCCTCGGGTCCTTCTCAAGAGCGGACCGGGAAATCGGAGGCGTTCCGCATGTGGCACCACCCACCAGGCTACGTCTCGAATTTCCTAGTGAGACCGGCCTCATCCTGAGGTGCGCCGGGAAGGTCGGAACCCCTTGCAGACAAAGCAGGGGAATCGACCCTCCTGTCTCGATCAGGAGGGGAGAAGGGGCACAGATGAGGTGATGCCGGCAACCTCGGTGTTCCCCTCCAGTGAGACCAGTGTGTTGGGGAACTTTTG
Source organism: Bubalus kerabau (assembly GCF_029407905.1). Taxonomy (NCBI): domain Eukaryota; kingdom Metazoa; phylum Chordata; class Mammalia; order Artiodactyla; family Bovidae; genus Bubalus; species Bubalus kerabau. The sequence continues at coordinate 385,511 of NC_073635.1, read as the reverse complement.
GGGTCGCCTCAAAGGTGCCAAGTACCGTATCGCACTTCAAGATGGAACGTAAGACTTCTTTTGAGACGCTGTAGCGGCAATGGCCGCATCTTGCGATGAAGAGGGAACGACGTGGTTTTTCTCGAGTTGTGGCGGGATTCTTGAGTTACAACGGGAAATTCAGGCTTCCTCTTCTGTTGGCCCAGGGAAGTCCAGTCTTCCATTCGAGTTGCGAGGGAGAGTTGGGGATTGCTCTCGAGTCACTGCAGGAAAAAAGAGACCTCATCTAGGCTTGTGTCCAGGACCTAATGTTTCTCTCCAGGGGCGACAGGGATCTCGGGTTCACATATCAGACACACCCGAGGAGTCAGGCCTCGCCTCGAGGGGAAGGAAAAAACTCCGCTCTCCTCTCGAGTCGCGACAGGTATGTCTTGGAGTCCACTGAGTGACTAAAAGGGAGTCAAGCCTACTGTGGAGTTTGGAGAGAGGACTCGGGATTGCTCTCCAGGCCATGCTAGAAAAGAAGGCCGTCATGTCGCGAAAATGGGGGCGTCTCGTGGGTTTTCTCTATCTGTGGCGCCAGTGTTTGGTTTCTCACGAGGTATGACGGGGAGCTCAGGGAGCCTCTCGTGTGGCGCCAGGGAAGTCAGGGCTTCATGAGTGTAGCAGAGGGAGCACGTCATTGCCCTCGAGTCATGGTAGGGGAATCAGGCCTCAAAATGCGTTGAAGAAGGACTCTCGAGTTCTTTCTATGGTGGCGGCAGTAAACCCTGGGTTCACTCGAATTGTGCTGGTGACCTCAGGGAGCTTCTCAGGGTGCCTCTGAGAAGTCAGGGATACTGTGGAGCTGGGACGCGTCTCTCGGGACTCCACTGGGTTTCGTGCAATGGAAGAGGTCCTAATCTCGAGTGGAGGCAGGAACCTCAGCGTTCCTCTCGTGACTTCACTGGCGCTGGTCTGATTCGGATCGCAAAGTCCCTGCAGAGTTGGGACAGGAGAGTCAGGCCTCGTCTTGTGTAGAGGAATGAAACCCCACTTGCCTCTCGAGTTCTTCAGGGGTGACAAGCCACTTGTTGAGCTGTATGTGGAACCTGCGGGTTTTTCCGGACGATGCACGAGGGTGTCAGTGCCCCTTTGTGTTGTGCCTTCATCCACAGGGTTGCCTTCGAAGAGGTGTCCAGGCATCGGGTTCTTATCAAGAGCGTACCGGGAAATCATAGTCTTTTGGCATGTGGTACCACCCGCGAGCTACGTCTCGAATTTCCTCGTGAGACTGGCCTCATCCTGAAGTGCCCCGTGAAGGTCGGGAACCCCTTACAAACAAAGCAGGGGAAGTGACCCTCCTATCACGAACAGGAGGGGAGAAGGGGCTCAGATAAACTGGTGCCGGGAACCTCGGTGTTCACCTCGAGTGAGACCGATATTTCGGGGAACTTTTGGGGTCACATCAAGGGTGTCAAGTATCGTTTTGCACTTCAAGACGGAACGTGGGACTTTTCTTGAGAAGCTGTAGCGGGCAAGGGCCTCATCTTGTGATGACGAGGGAACCAAGTGCTTTTTCACGAGTTGCGGCGGGATTCTCGAGTTACGAAGGGGAATTCAGGCTTCCTCTTGTGTTGGCCCAGGGAAGTCCAATCTTCCATTCGAGTTGTCAGGGAGAGCGGGGGATTGCTCTCGAGTTACAGAAGGGCAAAAGAGACCTCATCTAGGCTTGTTTCCAGGACCTAATGTTCCTCTCCAGGGGAGACAGGGATCTCGGGGTTGCATTCCAGACCCACCTGGTGAGTCAGACCTTGTCTCGAGGGGAAGCAAAGGACTCAATTCTCCTCTCGAGTCGCGACGGGTATCTCTTGGAGCCCACTAAGTGGCCTAAAGGGAGTCAAGCCTCCTGTGGAGTTTGGAAAGAGGATTCGGGATTCCTCTCCAGGCCATGCAGGAAAAGAAGGCCCTCATCTCGCGATGACAGGGGCGTATGGTGAGTTTTCTCAAGCTGTGGCGTCAGTGTGGGGTTTCTCACGAGGTACGACAGGGAGCTCAGGGAGCCTCTCTTATGGCGCCAGGGAAGTCAGGTCTCCATGTGCGTGGCGAGGGGGTGCGTGTCATTTCTATAGAGCCATGGAAGCAGATTCGGGCTTCAAGACACGTTGAAGTAGGACTCTCGAGGTCTTTTTCCCATTGTGGCAGGAAACCTTGGGTTCCCTCGACATGTGCCGGTGACCTCATGGAGCTTCTCCGGGTGCCTCTGAGAAGTCAGGGGTACTGTGGAGTTGGGAGGGGCCTCTCTGGACTCCACTGGGTTTGGTGCTATGGATGAGAGCCTCATCTCGAGTGGAGGCAGGAACCTCATGTTTCCTCTCCTGGGTTTCCTGTCGCTGGTACTGACTCGGATCGCAGTTTCCCTGCAGAGTTGGTACAGAAAATCAGGTCTCGTCTTGTGTGGAGGAATGGAACTCCACTTGCCTGTCGAGTTGTTCACGGGGTGACAGACCACTTGTTGAACTGTGTTTGTAACCTGCGGGTTTTTCTGGATGATGCACGGGGGTGTCAGTGCCCCTTCGTGTTGTGCTTTCATCCACAGGTTTTCCTTCGTAAAGGTGTCAGGGCATCACGTTCTTATCAAGAGCAGACCGGGAAATCGGGGTCTTTCGGCTTGTGGCACCACCCACGAGGCTATGTCTCGAATTTCCTCGTGAGACCTGCCTCATCCTTAGGCGCGCTGGAAAGGTCGGGAACCCCTTCCAGACATAGCAGGGGAATCGACACTCCTGTCGCGATCGCGAGGGGAGAAGGAGCTCAAATGAAGTGGTTCCGGGAACCTCGGTGTTCCTTTCGAGTGAGACCGGTGTGTCGGGGAATTTTGAGATTGCATCAAGGGTGCCAAGTACCGTTTCGCACTTCAAGACAGAAAGTGGGACTTCTCTTGAGTCGCTGTAGCGGGCAAGGGCCTCATCTAGCGCTGATGGGGGAACCACGTGGATTTTCTCGAGTTTCGGCGGGATTCTCGAGTTACGATGTCGAATTCAGGCTTCCAATTGTATTGGCCCAGGGAAGTCCAATCTTCAATTCGATTTGCGAGGGAGAGCTGGCGATTGCGCTCTAGTAACTGCAGTGCAAAATAGACCTCATCTAGGCCTGTGTCCAGGACCGAGTTTTCCCCTCCAGGTGTGACAGGAACTCGGGGTTGCATTCCAGACTCACACGGGGAGTCAGGCCTCATCTCGAGGGGAAGCAAAGGACACTGCTCTCCCTTCAGGTCCTGACAGTTATCTCTTGGAGCCAACTGAGAGGCCTAAAGAGAGTCAAGCCTCCTGTGGAGTCGGGAGAGAGGACTCGGTTTTGCTCTCCATGCCAGGCAGGAAACAAGTCCCTCATCTCGTGATGACGGGGGCGTATCGTGGGTTTTCTCGAGCTGCGGTGCCTGAATGGGGTTTCCGAAGAGGTACGACGGGGAGCCCAGGGAGACTCTCTTCAGGAGTCAGGGAAGTCAGGTCTCCATGCGCATGGCGATGGGGAGCGGGTCTTTGCTCTCGAGTCATGGTAGGGGAATCGGGCCTCAAGACGCGCCGAAGGACTCTCAAGGTCTTTCTTGGGTCGCAGCAGGAAACCCTGGGTTCCCTGGACTTGAGCCGGTGACCTCAGGTAGATTCTCAAGGTGCCTCTGAGAATTCAGGGATACTGTGGAGTTGGGAGGGGCCTCTCGCGACTCATCTGGGTTTGGTGCAATGGAAGAGGGCCTCACCTCGAGGAGAGACAGGAACCTCAGGATTCCTCTCCGTTTCGGACTCCGACCGCAGGGTCCCTGCAGAGTTGGGACAGGAGAGTCAGGCCTCGTCTTGTCTGAGGAAGGGAACCCCGCTGGCCTCTCGAGTTGCTCAGGGGGTCTCAGGACCCTCGTCGAGCTGTGTGTGGAACCCGCGGGTCTTTGCGGACGATGCACGGGGGTGGCAGTGCCCCTTCGTGTTGTGCCTTCACCCGCAGGGTTGACTTCGAAGAGGGGTCCGGGCTTCGGGTCCTTCTCAAGAGCGGACCGGGGAATCGGGGGCGTTCGGCATGTGGCCCCACCCACGTGGCTCGTCTCGAATTTCCTCGTGAGACCGGCCTCATCCTGAGGTGCGCCGGGAAGGCCGGGAACCCCTTCCAGACCACGCAGGGGAATCGCCTCTCCTGTCGCGATCAGGAGGGGAGAAGGGGCTCAGAGGAAGCGGTGCCGGGACCCTCGGTGTTCCCCTCGGGGGACCCCGGCGTGTCGGGGGACTTTTGGTGGTCGCAGGAAGGCTGTCAGGGACCGTTTCGCCCTTCAGCGCGGAACAGGGGACTTCCCTTGAGACGCCGTCGCGGGTAAGGGCCTCATCTTGCCAAGAGGTGGGAACCACGTGGTTTTTCTCGAGTTGCGGCGGCATTCTCGAGTTACGACGGGGATCTCAGCCTTCCCCTTGGGTTGGCCCTGGGAAGCCCAATCTTCCCCTCGGGTTGCGAGGGAAAGCTGGGGGTTGCGCTCGAGTCACTGCAGGGCCGAAGAGACCTCACCTAGGCGTGTGTCCGGGACCTAATATTCCTCTCCAGGGAAGGCAGGGATCTCGGGGTTGCATTCCAGGCTCCCCCGGGGAGTCAGGCCTCTTCTCGAGGGGAAGCCAAGGACTCCGCTCTCCTCTCGAGTCGCGACGCGGGTCTCTTGGAGCCCCCTGAGCGGCCTCAAGGGAGTCCAGCCTCCTCTTCCGTTTGGAGAGAGGACCCGGGATTGCTCTCCAGGCCATGCAGGAAAAGAAGGCCCTCAGCTGGCGAGGACGGGGGCGTCTCAGGGGTTTCCTCGAGCTGCGGCGCCCGTGGGGGTTTTCTCCCGAGGCACGACGAGGATCTCAGGGAGCCTCTCGTGCGGCGCCAGGGAAGTCAGGTCTCCATGCGCGTGGCGAGGGGCAGGGCGTCCTGGCTCTCGAGTCACGGGAGGGGACTAGGGCCTCGAGACGCGTTGAGAAGGAGTCTCGAGGTCTTTCTCAGGGGGCGGCGGAAACCCTCGTTTCCCTCGCCTTCTGCCGGGGACCTTAGGGAACTTCCCAGGGTGCCTCTGAGAGGCGAGGGATCCTGTGGAGGTGGCGGGGCCCCTCGGGACTCCGCTGGGTCTGGCGCAACGGAAGAGGGCCTCACCTCGAGGGGAGGCAGGAACCTCAGGCTTCCTCTCCGTTTCGGTCTCCGACCGCAGGGTCCCTGCAGAGTTGGGACAGGAAAGTCAGGCCTTGTCTTGTCTGAGCAAGGGAGCCCCGCTGGCCTCTCGAGTTGCTCAGGGGGTCTAAGGCCCCTCGTCAAGCTGTGTGTGGAAGCCGCGGGTCTTTGCGGACGAGCACGGGGGTGGCAGTGCCCCTTCGTGTTGTGCCTTCACCCTCAGGGTTGCCTTGGAAGAGGGGTCCGGGCCTCGGGTCCTTCTCAAGAGCGGACCGGGGATTCGGGGGCGTTCGGCATGTGGCACCACCCACGTGGCTCATCTCGAATTTCCTCGTGAGACCGGCCTCATCCTGAGGTGCGCCTGAAAGGCCGGGAACCCCTTCCAGACCACGCAGGGGAATCGCCTCTCCTATCGCGATCAGGCGGGGAGAAGGGGCTCAGAGGAAGCGGTGCCGGGACCCTCGGTGTTCCCCTCGGGGGAATCCGGCGTGACGGGGGACTTTTGGGGGTCGCAGGAAGGCTGTCAAGGACCGTTTCGCCCTTCAGGGCGGAACAGGGGTCTTCCCTTGAGACGCCGTCGCGGGCAAGGGCCTCATCTTGCCAAGAGGTGGGAACCACGTGGTTTTTCTCGAGTTGCGGCGGCATTCTCTAGTTACGACGGGGATTTCAGCCTTCCCCTGGGGTTGGCCCTGGGAAGCCCAATCTTCCCCTCGGGTTGCGAGGGAAAGCTGGGGGTTGCGCTCGAGTCACTGCAGGGCCGAAGAGACCTTACCTAGGCGTGTGTCCGGGACCTAATATTCCTCTCCAGGGAAGGCAGGGATCTCGGGGTTGCATTCCAGACTCCCCCGGGGAGTCAGGCCTCATCTTGAGGGGAAGCCAATGTCTCCGCTCTCCTCTCGAGTCGCGACGCGGATCTCTTGGAGCCCCCTGAGCGTCTTCAAGGGAGTCCAGCCTCCTCTTCAGTTTGGAGAGAGGCCTCATGATTTGTCTCCAGGCCATGCAGGAAAATAAGGCCCTCATCTCGCGATGACCGGGGTGTCTCATGTGTTTACTCGAACTCCCGCGCCAGTGTGGGTTTCCTCACGAGGTACGATGAGGAACTCATGGAGCCTCTCGTGCAGTGCCAGGTTAGTCAGGTCTCCATGCGCGTGGCGAGGGGGAGCGTTTCATGGCTCTCGAGTCATCGTAAGGGAATCGCGACTCAACACATTTTGAAGCACTCTCGAGGTCTTTCTCGAGTCACGGCAGAAAACCCAGGGTTCCCTCGACTTGTGCCTGTGACCTCAGGGAGCTTCTCATTGTGCCTCTGAGAACTCAGGGATACTGTGGAGTTGGTAGGGGCCTCTCGGGACTCCACTGGTTGTGGTGCAATGGAAGAGGGCTTCATCTCGAGTGGACGCAGGAACCTCAGGCTTCCTCTTCGTTTCTGACTCGGATCCCATGGTCCCTGCAGAGTAGGGACAAGAGAGTCACACCTAGTCTTCTGTTGAGGAATGGACCTTCGTTTGCCTTTCGAGTTGTTTACAGGGTGACAGGCCACTTGTCGAAATGTCTGTGGGACCTGCGGGTTTTTCTGGACAATGCACGCGGGTTTCAGTGCCCCTTCGTGTTGTGCCTTCATCCACAGGTTTTCCTTCAAAGAGGTGTGCTGGCATCGGGTTCTTTTCAAGAGTGGACCGTGAAATTGGGGTCTTTCGACATGTGGCACCACCCACGAGGCTACGTCTCGAACTTCCTCATGAGACCGGCCTCATCCTGAGGTGCGCCCGGAAGGTCGGGAACCCCTTGCAGACAGAGAAGGGGAGTCGACCCTCCTGTCGCAATCAGGAGAGGAGAAGGGGCTCAGATGAAGTGGTGCTGGGAAGCTCGGTGTTCCCCTTGAGTGAGTCTGGTATGTCGCGGAACTTTTGGGGTCGCATCAAGGGTGCCAAGTACCGTTTCGCACTTCAGGATGGAACGTGGGACTTCTCTTGAGATGCTGTAGCGGACAAAGGGCCTCATCTTGCGATGACGAGGGAAGCATGTGGTTTTTCTCGAGTTGCAGTGGGATTCTCGAGTTACGACGGGGAATTCAGGCTTCCTCTTGTGTTGGCCCAGGAAGTCTAATCTTCCATTCGAGTTGCCAGGGAGAGCTGGGGATTGGGCTCCATTCACTGAAGGGCAAACTAGACCTCATCTAGGCTTGTATCCAGGACTTAATTTTCCTCTCCATAGGCGACAGGGATTTGGGGTTGCATTCCATACTCACCCGGGGAGTCAGGCCTCATCTCGAGGGGAAGCAAAGGACTCCACTCTCTTCTCGAGTCGCGACAGGTATCTCTTGGAGCCCACTGAGTGGTCTTTGCTCTGTAGGAGAGCTCTAGTGTTCATAAGCCTGTACATAAGTGAACACAGACATTCTGTGTGCATGTTGCTGCATACCCAAAATAGGGCCACAAGGAGCCTCATGCTCTCCATGCGGCGCGGAAGCTGTGCAGCCACGCAGCAGCTGAAGAATCCAACCAATTGCTCTTTTCTTACCTCTGACAGAGCTCGCATTGCCGTAGCCCTTGGCAGTTTGAAAACACTGGACCCTAACCCCTCTCAAAGTAGGCCTGGGTTCTAGTTCGAATAGAAAGTCAATAGCGGAGCTGAGGACAGGAACGCGGCAGTCATTTATCACACGCTCCTGCAGCCTGCTACTACAGGGACACTAACGCTAGAAGCTAGGAATGTCTTTGCAAGGTGCGCAAAGGACAAGGGAGAACCTCGACCCTGACTCTAGTATTTCAGCCCCCTGAGCAGATCTGAGGTTCTCCCGCTGTAGAAGCTAACCCATTCCTTTCAAATACAGGCTTCCTAACACAGGGCCAGTTGGCTGCTTGCTCTTCCACGAAGCAGGCTTCCTTAACTTGCAAACTGCGAATTCCGCTTAACAGCCTGGAGGAAAATCGCTTCTTGGAAGATTTTTTTCAGAGGCTGTATCCCCGGAGCTGGGGCCAAGCTAGGGGACCCATACTGACAAGGGAAGGCAAAACCACATCCAATGACTTTGCTCTGGAGGACAGCTTTGGTGAGCCTAAGTCTTTCAGGAATATTTCTGGCTCCAACAGAGTCAAATTCTGTGTGTGAAGCTGCACAGCCAAAATAGGGGAACAGAGAGCCTGATTCTCTCTGTGTAGCTTTGAAGCTGTCATTCAAACAACAGCTTGAGAATCCATACAATGCTCTCCCTTACTGCTAAGAGAATTCTCATTGCTGTAGTCCTTGACAGTTTGTAGAAATCCGCACCCTAACCCTTCTCCAAGTAGGCCTGGGTCCTAGCTCGGAATAACAGGCAACGGCGGAGCTGAGGCCAGTAAGGCACAAGTGAGGTCTCACACACTCTTGCAGCCTGATCGTCCAGGAGCAGTAAGGCCTCTTTTTCCCTGCAGGAGGCTCGCTTGCCTTGCCTCCTGTGAACTGCATTTCCCAGCCTGGGCGCAAAGCTGTTCCTGGAGATTTTTTCTCAGGGGCTGTTTCCCTGGAGCTGGGTCGGACCTCGGGGGCCCAACTCACAGGGGAGGACAAAACCACATAGACAGGTCTATGCTCTGTAGGAGAGCTCTAGTGAACCTCATCTCTCAGGAACATTCTTGGCTTCTACAGAGACACCTCTGTGCATGAAGCTACACACCCAACATAGTGGCAAAGGGAGTCTGATTCTCTCCGTGGGTGCTGATGCTTTGTGGCAAAGCACCTGCTAAGAATCCATCCGCATAGGCTTCCCTCACCTTGACAGAGGTCTCATTGCTGTAGTCCTTGGCAGTTTGGAAAGAAGCAGACCCTTACCCTTCACCAAGTAGGCCCTTGTCCTTGTTTGAATGGAAAGGCAGTAGCTGAGCTGAGGCCAGTAAGGCGCCAGTCAAGTCTGACATATTCCCGATGCCTGCTCCTTCATGGAAAATAACGTCAGAATCTGGGAATGTCTTTGCAAGGCTGGCAAAGGGCAGTCAGGAACCTCGACCCTGCCTCTGGAATTTCTATCTTCTCAGCACATCTGGCGGTCTCGGTCAGGAGAAACTAACCCATTCCTTGCAAATATAGGCTTCCAAACACAGGCCGGTTGGCTGTCTCTTCTTGCCGAAGGAAGCTTGCTTATCCCACCTCCTGTGAACTCCACTTCCCAGCCTGGGTGATAAGAGGTTCTTGGAGATCTTTTCTCAGAGGCTGTTTCCACGGAGCAGGGGCTGATCCCGGAGACCCACACGCACAGGGGAAGGGAAAACCGCATGGATAAGTCTTTGCTCTCTAGGAGTGCTCTAGTGAACCTCAGTCTATGGGGAATGTTCTTGGCTCCAACGGGGACATCTCTGTGTGGGAAGCTGCATTGCCAACATAGAGACACAGAGACCTGATTCTCTCTGTGCAGCTTTGACGCTGTCGTTCAAACAACAAATTGAGAATCCACACAATGCTCTCCCTTACCACTGAGAGAGTTATCATTGCTGTAGCCCTTCGCAGTTTCTGGAAATCAGCACACAAACACTTCTCCAAGTAGGCCTGGGTTCAAGTTCAGATGAACATGCAATAGCGGAGCTGAGGCCAGTAAGGCACCAGTCAGGTGTCACACACTCTGGCAGCCTGCTCCTCCAGGGACAGTAAGGCCTCTATTTCCCTTCAGGAGGCTCGCTTGCCTTACTTCCTGTGAACAGCGTTTCCCAGCCTGGGCGGAAAGCAGTTCCTGGAGATCTTTTCTCAGGGGCTGTTTCCCCGGAGTTGGGGCGGACCTCGGGGACCCAACTCTCAGGGGAAGGCAAAACCAAATGGACAGGTCTATGCTCTGTAGGAGATCTCTAGTGAACTGCCGGGGTCCAGCCCCAGCTGATCCAGGGTATTCGAAGCAGAGACAGCGTAGGCGAGGGTCAGGGAACAACTGCTTAATTAAACGTTAATTAAGGATATAAAGAGTAATAAAATGAGGATAGCTCAGTAGGAAAATTCAGTGGAGAAAAGAGGCTGAGTAGCTTGGTTTACGCGGGGGACCAATAAAACTTCAAGACAAGAAGCTTGCACCACTTACGTAGGCCGCAGGCGTCCTTCCGTTCTCCCGAAGGAGAGGAGACACTGAGGCCTCCCCGGTCGGATCTTAGAAGCCCAGGCAAAATTAGTAAGCTTGGTGGGTTCCGCGCTCCAGATGGAGACTCAACCAGAGTGAGAGAGAGAGAGAGACATGGGGAGACCAGTATTTCGAGAAACTGATCCCAATTCTTTATTTTCCATGGTCTACTTTTATACACTGAGATGTTATGCAAAAGTCACGTGGGGTCAGCAGTCCTGACTTTTATCAAAGTCAGGTGCTTCATACAAAAGTATACAGAGGTCTTAGGGGTGTTACATCATCTTCTGGCCGGGGGGCCTGCTGACAATTTACGACCCTCTCCTTGTGACAGCGGTCAGTCAACCAGACACTTATTTCTCCAGGGGTGATTATTCTTAAAACAGACGCCACCCAAATAAAGTTACATTCCTATAGGGTGAGGGTGTAGTGGGTTTTAGTTAAGGAAAGAATTTACTTAGCCTAAGGTCTAACGTGATTTATATCAAAGGTTAATACTTATTTCTTCTATATATTCATTAATGTGTATAAGGGCAGGGGATGTGGAGACTTAGCAGTAAACATCAGCTGAACAAATGAAAAACCCTTCACCAATATGATTTCTAATCAGCCCATTATACTTATACTAATAATTTTCTAACTTTTCTAAGGAACCTGTTTTTAGAAGGTTTAAAGCATCTCGTGCCTCTCATGGTTGGGAGGCTGTGAGCAATCACATGTGGCCGGACAAGCCTGTCAGGCAGGCTAGAGAACCTTCAGAGGAGTTTGTAGGTTAAAACACTCTTGTCACACCCAGGGGTTTTTATCAACTGGACCTCTAGGTTAACTCCTTCTCCGAAAGAGGTGGTGGGGGACAGCCCCCCGTAAAGTCAGAGGTGTAGGTGAGAGCACAAAGTAGTAAGGTAGGCAGGCTCTGGTTATGGGGGTAGATGCTCGAGGATTTCCAGGGGGACTCCTGAGGCTCGATCCCACCTTTGCGTATGTCGAGCCTCCTTCCTCATGACCTTTGCCATGGGCAGAGTGCCTCACTCTGGCCCCCAACAGTGAACCTCCTCTCTCAGGAACATTCTTGGCTCCTATCGAGACACCTCTGTGCGTGTAGCTACACACGCAACGTAGGGACAAAGGGAGCCAGATTCTTTCCGTGGGGTGCTGATGCTTTGTGGCAAAGCACCTGCTTGAGAATCCATCAGCTTACGCTTCCCTCGCCTTGACAGAGGTCTCATTGCTGTAGCCCTTGGCAGTTTGGAAAGAAGAGGACCCTTACCTTTCATAAAGTGGGCCCTTGTCCTAGTTTGAAAGGAAAGGCAAGAGCTGAGCTGAGGCCAATAAGGCGCCAGTCAAGTCTGACATATTCCCGAAGCCTGCTCCTTCGTGGAAAATAACGCTGTAATCTAGGAATGTCTCTGCAAGGCTGGCAAAGGGCAGTCAGGAGCCTGCACCCTGCCTCTGGAATTACCGACTTCTGAACAGATCTGGAGGTCTCCCTTAGGGGAAGCTAACCCATTCTTCCAAATAGAGGCTTCCAAACGCAGGCCGCTTGGCTGCCTCTTGCTCTCTGAAGGAGGCCTGCTTTTCCCGCCTCCTATGAACCCCACATCCCAGCCTCTGGGAAAAGAGGATCTTGAAGATCTTTTCTCAGGTGTTGTTTCCACGGAGCTGGGGCCGAGCCTGGAGCCCCAAACGCACAGGGGAAGAAAAACCACATGGACAAGTCTTTGCTCTCTAGGAGAGCTCTAGTGAACCTCACTCTGTCAGGAACGTTCTTATTTCCTATGGAGACACCCCTGTCTGTGAAGCTGTGTACTGAACATGGAGACACAGAGTCTGATTCTCTCTGTGCAGCTTTGAAGCTGTCGTTCAAACAACAGCTTGAAAATCCATACAATGCTCTTCCTTACCCGTGACACAGTTCTCATTGCTATACCCCTTGGCAGTATTTAGAAATCCATACCCAAACCCTTCTCCTATTAGGCCTGGGTCCTAGTTCGGAGGAACACGCAATGGCGGAGCTGAGGCCAGTAAGGCACCAGTCAGGTCTCACACACTCTGGCAGCCTGATCGTCCAGGGAGACTAAGGCCTGTTGTGCCTTGCAGGAGGCTCGCTTGTGTTACCTCCTGTGAACTGCGTTTGCCAGCCTGGGGGAATAGCGGTCCCTGGAGATCTTTTCTCAGGGGCTGCTTCCCCTGAGCTGGGGCGGACCTCAGGGACCCAACTCACAGGGCAAGGCAAAACCATATGGACAGGTCTATGCTCTGTAGCAGACTTCTAGTGAACCTCATCTCTCAGGAACATTCTTGGCTCCTATAGAGACACTTCTGTGTGTGAAGCTGTGTACCTAACATAGGGGCACAGAAAGCCTGATTCTCTCAGTTCATTTTGACCCTGTCGTTCAGAAAACAGCTTGAGAATCCATAAAATGCTCTCCCTTACCGCTGAGAGAATTCTCACTGCTGTAGCCCTTGGCACTTTGTAGAAATCCGCACCCAAACGCTTCTCCAAATAGGCCTGGGTCCTAGTTCGGAGGAACAGGCAATGGTGGAACTGAGGCCAGTAAGGCAACAGTCAGGTTTCACACACTCTGGCAGCCTGCTCCTCCAGGGACAGTAAGGCCTATTTTTCTCTGCAGGAGATTCGCTTGCCTTACTTCCTGTGAACAGCGTTTCCCAGCCTCAGCGAAGCGGTTCCTGGAGATCTTTTCTCAGGGACAGTTTCCCCGGAGGTGTGGCGGACCTCGGGGACCCAACTCACAGGGGAAGGAAAAACCACATGGACAGGTCTATGCTCTGTAGGAGAGGTTTAGTGAACCTAATCTCTCAGGAACATTCTTGGCTCCTATAGAGACAACTCTGTGTGTGAAGCTACACTCCCAACATTGGGGAACAGGGATCTTGGTTCTCTCCGTGGGGTGCTGATGCTTTGTAGTAAAGCACCTGCTTGAGAATCCATCCTCTTAGGCTTCCCTCGCCTTGACAGAGGTCTCATTGCTGTAGCCCTTGGCAGTTTCAAAGAAGAAGACCCTTACCCTTCATAAAGTAGGCCCTTGTCCTAGTTTGAATGGAAAGGCAATAGCTGAGCTGAGGCCAATAAGGAGCCAGTCCCCTCTGACACATTCCCGAAGCCTGCTCCTTCATGGAATATAACTCTAGAATGTTGGAATGTCTTTGCAAGGCTGGCAAAGGGCAGTCAGGAACCAGCACCCTGCCTCTGGAATTACCGACTTCTGAGCAGATCTGGAGGTCTCCTTTAGGAGAAGCTAACCCATTCCTTCCAAATAGAGGCTTCAAAACACAGGCAGGTTGGCTGCCTTTCGTGCTCGAAGGAGGCTTGCTTTTCTCTCCTCCTATGAACCCCAGTTCCCAGCCTCTGGGAAAAGTGTATCTTGAAGATCTTTTCTCAGGGGTTGTTTCCACGGAGCTGGGGCCGAGCCCGGGGCCCAAAGGCACAGGGGAAGGCAAGACCACATGGACAGGTCTATGCTCTGTAGCAGACCTCTAGTGAACCTCATCTCTCAGGAGCATTCTTGGCTCCTATAGAGACACCTCTGTGTGTGAAGCTGCGTACCTAACATAGGGGCAGAGAGAGCCTGATTCTCTCTGTTCATTTTGACGCTGTCATTCAGAAAACAGCTTGAGAATCCATAAAATGCTCTCCCTTACCACCGAGAGAATTCTCACTGCTGTAGCCCTTGGCACTTTGTAGAAATCTGCACCCAAACGCTTTTCCAAGTAGGCCTGGGTGCTAGCTCGGATGAACAGGCAATGGTGGAGCTGAGGCCAGTAAGGCAACAGTCAGGTTTCACACATTCTGGCAGCCTGCTCCTCCAGGGACTGTAAGGCCTCTTTTACTCTGCAGGAGATTCGCTTGCCTTACTTCATGTGAACAGCATTTCCCAGCCTCGGCGAAGCAGTTCCTGGAGATCTTTTCTCAGGGACAGTTTCCCCGGAGGTGTGGCGGACCTCGAGGACCCAACTCACAGGGGAAGGCAAAACCACATGGACAGGTCTATGCTCTGTAGGAGAGGTTTAGTGAACCTAATCTCTCAGGAACATTCTTGGCTCCTATAGAGACAACTCTGTGTGTGAAGCTACACTCCCAACATTGGTGCACAGGGAGCTTGATTCTCTCCGTGGGGTGCTGATGCTTTGTGGCAAAGCACCTGCTTGAGAATCCATCCTCTTAGGCTTCCCTCACCTTGACAGAGGTCTCATTGCTGTAGCCCTTGGCAGTTTGCAAAGAAGAAGACCCTTACCCTTCATAAAGTAGGGCCTTGTCCTAGTTTGAATGGAAAGGCAATAGCTGAGCTAAGGTCAATAAGGAGCCAGTCCCGTCTGACACATTCCCGAAGCCTGCTCCTTCATGGAAAATAACTCTAGAATCTAGGAATATCTTTGCAAGGCTAGCAAAGGGCAGTCAGGAACCAGTACCCTGCCTCTGGAATTACCGACTTCTGAGCAGATCTGGAGGTCTCCTTTAGGAGAAGCTAACCCATTCCTTCCAAATAGAGGCTTCAAAACACAGGCAGGTGGGCTGCCTTTTCGTTCCCTATGGAGGCGTGCTTTTCTCTCCTCCTACGAATCCCGGTTCCCAGACACTGCGAAAAGTGGATCTTGAAGATATTTTCTCAGGGGTTGTTTCCACGGAGCTGGGGCCGAGCCTGGAGACCCAAAGGCACAGGGGAAGGCAAGACCACATGGACAAGCCTTTGCTCTTAATATAGCTCTAATGAACCTCACTCTGTCAGGATCTTTCTTGATTCCTACGGAGACACACCTGTGTGTGAAGCTGCGGGCACAGAGAGCCTGATTACCCCTGTGCAGCGCTGAGTCTGGGCGGCTAAACAACAGCTTGGGAATGCAGCCTGGGGCGCTTCCCTTCCCTCGGACAGAGCTCTCCTTGCGGTAGGCCTTGGTAGTTTGCATACAATGGGGCCCTAAGCCCTCTGCAAGTTGGCCTGGCTCCTAGGTCCAAAGGGCAGGCCAGAGCGGAGCTGAGGCTGTCAGGCTCCAGACACATCTCCCATACTCCTACATCCTGCTCCTACCCGGGCGTGAACGCTAGAAGCTGGGAAGGAACCTGGACCGTGCAGGGGCGGGGCGAACGCGGGCGGCGTGGGGCGGGGGTCGGCTTCTGGCGGGGTTGGGGGCGGGCTTCCCAGTTGTGCTCTCGGAGGTGGACACTGAGGCTGAAAACGCGCCGGGAGCGCACCCGGGACTGGGTAAACCCGGGCTGCGCGGGTCGAGATTCCGATGGATTTGGGTGGGGGTCGGTCCCAGTTGTGCTCCCGGGGGTCGCCACTGCGGCTGGGAACGCGCCGGGAGCGCGGCAGGGGCGGGGCTAACCCTGGGGGCGCGGGGCGGGGGTCGGCTCATGGGGGGGATGGGGAGGGGTTCCCAGTTGTGCTCTCGGGGGTTGCAACTGCGGCTGGGAACGCCCATTTCGTCCGCTCCTGGGTCCCCAAGGATCGCCATCCCGTGGGTGCAGTGGAGGGCTGCGGACCACAGGTAAGGGAACTGGGACTGTGTGGAGCAGGGAACCAAGTATTCCGCCGTCTGTTGGCACATTCTCGGAGCTCCCCAACCTGGCGGTCGCAGAAAGGCCTTGCCTTTGGGGTCAAGGCCTTTACCGCTCCACCCCTCTGCTGAAAAATCTCAGAGTCTGCGCGGTTCTTCCAAGCAGCCTAGTGTCCCCTGGAAGTCCAAGGGACAGAACACTGAACTCTGGCCGGCTGGCCCAGCCCTGCTTCTGGCACTTTGTAAGCCAGCGGGCCCTTGAGCACCTGCTGGGATGGGAAAGGGAAGGGTCCACGGATTGCACCCTAGAAACTTAGTAGGGTGCATGGATTTCAAACCCTGGTGGCCGCCCAGGCAGCAAAGAAGGGGGGAGGGCACCTTGCTGCCCTTTCATGGCAGAATCTGTGGCTGTCCTGATGCGTGGGCCTTTTCATGGGGACCTTGTGCAGTAAAAGTTTGGTGTTTTGGTACTGAATAATTAGAAATTGTAAAAAGTTTAAATTATGTGGTGGTGTAATTAAAAAACAAAACAAAACAAAACCAAGCTCCAAGTGTTTTGCAAATGGAGGTTTAAATATTGAAGGACTGTATTCCTTGCACTGTGGCATTCTATCAAGAAGTGTGCAGGATTTTTTTTTTTTTTTTAAATGTTCGAAGTGAGGGAAACAGGAAACACAGAGGTGCCCCTGTATTTTGGGGAAGGCCTTAGGAGGTCACTTGGAAATGCTGCTGGCTGTGCGGGAGGGCGGCAGATGGGCTGTGCAGGCTTGTCCTTTGCATGGATGTTCTTGTGTGTGGAAACCCAGCTCGGAGCCATCTCCTGATGTGTAAGAATTTCGCAGACAAACCTTGAGCTAAGCAATGCATTTTTTCCTAAGAAAATGTTTGTCTTAAGCGATGTAAATATCCTATGTATTTCCGCTAGACTCTGGCTTCAGGTTGGTTCCCCCAAAAGGCTCAGAAGCGATTTGAACAAAACAGCATATTTTCCTCCTAGCTTGTTCTCCTTATCTATGTTAAGGAAATGATATATTTGCCTGGAATACTGCCTTTCTTCAAGATTCATGTCAATCAAGTTTTGGCCCGGGATGACTCACCTGCTGCCAATATTATCTCAATGCATGTCGTGGGGGAAGGGCCTGGTGCCATTCCCTGAAACAGTTCCTTTCTTTCCTTAGCTGACTGCTAGTGCCTGTAGAATATCTGGCTAAAGACCAGCAGGGGGTACTCTTACTACCCCCCCCACCCCGCCTCAAGTCTAAGTCAGCAGCTTTCTCTATCTCTTTAATACTTTAATAACACTTGATGACACAAAAGCTCTGAGCGATCAAATCATATCAAATCTTCATTTCAGATTGAAGATGCATTCCATGGTATTGCCATCTTAAGTCTTTCCATCGTTATGGAATATCTGTCCATGTATTCAGGATAGTTTTCAGCCAGGGTGTATAATTTCCAGTGTGCCAGTCTTGTCATCCTCGTTACATCCATGGCAAAGTGTTTTATTCATGTTGATATTATTGAAAGGGAATTTTTTAAAATTCCTTTTCAGATTATTATCTGCTAATGTATACAGATAAAACTGTGTAATCATTCATTTTTATCAGTTTGGACAGCTTGATAGTTGTCTTTAATTTCTTTACTTTCTGACACTTTAAGATTATCCTGGGACACATATGTAATGCCTCACCCCTAAATTCAGACATGTGTTCAAAGAACTTCTGTCCTTTTATTTATTTATTTATTTATTCTTTAACATTGAAATCGTTTTGACTATGCTGGGTGTTTGTTGCTAGATGGAAGTAGCTAGGACCTCTGGACTGCAGTCTCTCATCTCTTGTTGACCTCTTGTTGACCTCTGCAGATTCCTGGTAGGTGGGAGCTTGTTAGTTCCTTGTTCCTTATCAGAACCTCCTGTGGTAAGTGTTTTTCTCTTCTCTGTTGCCTGGTAAGGGTGGGTGGTCATGGGCATCCCAAAGTTGGCTAGAAGTCAATTATTTAGGCAGGCTTGTGCATAGATATGGGAGAAGGCAATGGCACCCCACTCCTGGAAAATCCCAAGGACAGAGGAGCCTGGTAGGCTGCAGTCCATGGGGTGGCTAAGAGTCGGACACCACTGAGCGACTTCATTTTCACTTTTCACTTTCATGCATAGGAGGAGGAAATGGCAACCCACTCCAGTGTTCTTGCCTAGAGAACCCCAGGGACTGTGGGGCCTGGTGGGCTGCCATCTATGGCGTGGCACAGGGTCGGCCTCAACTGAACCACTTAGCAGCTGCAGCAGCAGCAGCAGCAGGAGTGCATAGATATCAAAGGGGATGAGAACAGTCAGGTAGGATCACATATGTCACCGTGAAACAATACTTCTCCTCTTAGCCAAAGCTAACAAAAGATTTCTGTTCTAGGTCAACCTAGAAGAGATCACTTAAGAGGTAAAGAAACTTAAACTCCATTAGCAAAGGCAGTTCAACATCTCAAGAAAACTTGTGCTAGGCACAAAACTCTTTTCTGGGGGCCTACTTTCCCTACAACCTCCTTATCCCATTCTGTACCCATTCCTTTGCTTCTCCCATCCTGAAAATGCCACCTGTAAGACAGAACTACTTCGTTTTCCTTCTTAAAGTGTGATTGCATTCCATACATTCTTGTAATAACAAGTCATACATTTCCCTTCAGCAACCAAGAACTCACTCTTATATTGGCATTTGATAGATTGGTGAGCATACCTATCAGTGATAATAGCGCCCACCCCGCTTCCTGCAAGAACAGAACAAAACAAAACAAAACAAAACAAAAAAATTGCTTTCTTACATTTAATATGTTCGGATGGTGCCAGTCACTATTCATGCAGAGTCAAAAATCTCTTTTGTTTCTGTGTAAAAGGGAGGTCCTTTCAAGTCGTGAATGTTTAAGAAGTTTCATTTATTTGGAAGTGACCTAGCTATTCAATACACTGTCGTCACTTAGTTTAGCACCAGGATAGAAACTCAGGTAACCAAAACACCTGGAGGAACGATTGTAAGTTCAGTTCAGTTCAGTTGCTCAGTCGAGTCTGACTCTTTGTGACCCCGTGGCCTGCAGGACGCCAGGCTTCCGTGTCCATCACCAACTCCAGGGGCTTGCTCAAACTCATGTCCATCGAGTCAGTGATGCCATCCAACCATCTTATCCTCTGTCATCCCCTTCTCCTCTGCCTTCCATCAAGACTATGAGAGGCAGATATTTTAGAGTATAATTATTGTTAAGAGTTTATCTAAAAGCTCATATCACATTTACATTTTTTACATTGGTTGTTGCTGTTTCCAGGTACTTTCTTGCTGACAAGCTTGTGACACATATAACAATAGAGCAATTTTTACCTCAAAAGAAACCTAGGCACTATGAACATGTTGTGCTTAATGTTGTTGACTCTTAGACATGTCTATAGTGGAGGAGCAAAACCAAAAATACTAGATATTTAATATTGACTAGTTCCCAGTTCACGGGACTCTGACATTCATTTAGGTCAATGTTTTCTTGTATTTCCAGCAGTTTGATTTGGAAGGGCTGCCTTGTCTTGAGACCATTGAAATCAGAACACAGAACTTGAGCAATATTATCAAAAAACACAGGGCTCACACTGACACATACCTTAATCCAAACAGACAGACAAGACATCTTCCAGGTTTCCGCCTGAGATTTAAAATATTTCTTTGAGCCAGTCTTCGGTGGAGTGGGGGGATGGGGGTGGCAGTAAGGCAGGCTTGGGTAACAAGCTAATTGTTGGTCATTTCATATGCAAAGAACCAGCTTTCCGGGTTCCAAGGAAAAAAGTTTCCTTGGTAACCAACTTTGTCTGGTTCTATAGAATATCATGGCCCTCCTAGGTCAGGTCATCTTGCCTTTCTGTAGTCCTCGTTTTATCCCTAAATCATAGACAGCTTGGATTGTCTCTGTGGGGTGTATGTATTGTCCTCATGTTTGACCTGGCGGCAGCAGCGAGGCCCGAGAGCCTCTCCTGGAACCGGGCGTGGGGACGGGGCTCACCGAGAGCCACTGGTGAAGGTGGGCAGCGCCCCTGGAGCGCGGCAGGGGCGGGGCGAACCCGGGCGGCGCAGGGCGGGTGTCGGCTCCTGGCCGGGGTTGGGGAGGGCTTCCCAGTTGTGCTCTCGGAGATGGCCACTGCAGCTGGAAACGCGCCGGGAGCGCAGCCAGGGTGGGGTAAACCTGGGCTGCACAGGTCGAGATTCCGCTCGCTGTGGGTGGGGGGTCGGTCCCTGTTGTGCTCCCGGGGGTCGCCAATATGGCTGGGAACCCGCCGGGAGCCCGGCAGGGCCGGGGCGAAACCTGGCGGCGCGGGGCGGGGTGGGGTTCCGTTCACGGTGGGGGTCGGCTTCTGGCGGGGGTGGGGGAGGGCTTTCCAGATGTGCTGTTGGGGGTCGCCATTGCGGCTGGGAATGCCCATTTCGTGAACTCCTGGATCCCCAAGGATCGGCATCCATTGGCCCCTGCGGAGGGGTGCGGAACACAGGTAAGGGAACGGGGACTGCGTGGAGCAGGGAACCATGTATTCCGCCCTGTGTTGGCACAGTCTCAGAGCTCCCCAACCTGGCGGTCGCAGAAAGGCCTCGTCTTTGGGGTCAAGGCCTTTACCGCTCCACCCCTCTGCTGAAAAACCTCAGGGTCTGCGCGGTTTTGCCAAGCAGCCTAGTGTCCGCTGGAAGTCCAAGGGACAGAACCCTGAATTCTGGCAGGCTGGCCCAGCCCTGCTTCTGGCACTTTGTAGGCCAGCGGGCCCTGGAGCACCTGCTAGGATGGGAAAGGGAAGGGTACGCGAATTGCACCCTGGTGGCCGCCGAGGCAGCAAAGAAGGGGGGAGGGCACCTTACTGCCCTTTAATGACAGACAGAATATGTGGCTGTCCTGCTGCGTGGGCCTTTTCATGGGGACCTTGTGCAATAAAAGTTTACCGGTGACCTTAGGGAACTTCCCAGTGTGCTTCTGACAGATGAGGGATGCTGTGGAGTTGGCGGGGCCTCTCAGGACTCCGCTGGGTTTGGCGCAATGGAAGAGGGCCTCATCTCCAGGGAAGGCAGGAACCTCAGGCTTCCTCTCCGTTTCAGACTCCGACCGCAAGGTCCCTGCAGAGTTGGGACAGGAGAGTCAGGAATCGTCTTGTCTGAGGAAGGGAACTCCGCTTGCCTCTCGAGGTGCTCAGGGGGTCTCAGGCCCCTTGTTGAGCTGTGTGTGGAACCTGCGGGTGTTTCCGGAAATGCACGACGGTGACAGTGCCCCTTCGTGTTGTGCCTTCACCCACTGGGTTGCCTTCGAAGAGGTGTCCGGGCCTCGGGTTCGTTGCAAGAGCGGACAGGGAAATCGGGGTCTTTCGGCATGTGGGACCACCCACGGGGCTAGTCTCAAATTTCCTAGTGAGGCCGGCTTCATCCTGAGGTGTGCTGGGAAGGCCGGGGACCCTTCCAGACAATGCAGGGGGATCGACTCTCCTGTCGCCATCAGGAGGGGAGAAGGGGCTCAGATGAAGTGGGGACGGAACCCTCGGTGTTACCCTCGAGGGAAAACGGCGTGTGGGGGACTTTTGGGGGTTGCATGAAAGGAGTCAGGTACCGTTTCGCACTTCAGGACAGAACCTGGGACTTCCCTTGAGACGCCGTAGCGGGCAAGGGCCTCATCTTGCGAAGACGTTGGGACCATGTGGATTTTCTCGAGTTGCGGCGGGATTCTAGAGTACGACGGGGATTTCAGGCTTCCTCTTGTGTTGGCCCCGGGAAGCCTAATCTTCCATTCGAGTTGCGAGGGAAAGCTGAGGGTTGCATTCGAGTCACTGCAATGCCAAAGAGACCTCATCTAGGCCTGTGTCCGGGACTTAATGTTCCTCTCAAGGGAAGACAGGGATCTCAGGGTGGCGTTCCAGACTCCCCCGGGGAGTCAGGCCTCGCCTCGAGGGCAAGCCAAGGATGCCGCTCTCCTCTCAAGTCGCGACGCAGATCTCTTGGAGCCCACTGAGTGGCCTCAAGGGAGTCAGGCCTTCTCTTCAGTTTGGAGAGAGGACTCGGGATTGTGCTCTGGGTCAGGCAGGAAAAGAAGGCCCTCACCTCGCGAGGATGGGGGCTTCTCAGGGGTTTCCTCGAGCTGCGGAGCCTGTGGGGGTTTTCTCACGAGGCAAGACGAGGATCTCAGGGAGCCTCTCGTGCGGTGCCAGGGAAGTCAGGTCTCTGTGCGCGTGGCGAGGGGGAGCACGTCATGGCTCTCCAGTCAGGGGAGAGGACTAGGGCCTCCAGACGCGTTGAAGAAGGACACTCGAGGTCTTTCTGGGGTTGCGGCGGGAAAGCCTCGTTTCCCTCGACTTCTGCCAGGGACCTGAGGGAACTTCCCATGGTGCCTCTGATAGGTGAGGGATGCTGTGGAGTTGGCGGGGCCTCTCGGGACTCCGCTGGGCTTGGCGCAATGGAAGAGGGCCTCATCTCGAGGGGAGACAGGAAACTTAGGCTTCCTCTCCTTTTCGGACTCCAACCACAGGGTCCCTGCAGAGTTGGGACAGGAGAGTCAGGCCTCGTCTTGTCTGAGGAAGGGAACTCCGCTTGCCTCTCGAATTGCTCAGGGTGTCTCACGCACCTCGTCGAGCTGTGTGTGGAAACCGCGGGTTTTTCTGGACGACGCACGGAGGTGTCAGTGCCCCTTCGAATGGTAACTTCACCCACAGGGTTGCCTTCGAAGAGGTGTCCGGGCATGGGGTTCTTATCCAGAGCGGACTGGGAAATCGGGGTCGTTCGGCATGTGGCACAACCCACAGGGCTCGTCTCGAATTTCCTCGGGAGGCCGGCCTCATCCTGAGGTGTGCCGGGAAAGCCGGGAACCCCTTCCAGAATACGCAGGAGAATCGACTCTCCTGTCGTGATGAGGAGGGGAGAAGGGGCTCAGTTGAAGGGGTGCCTGGACCTTCGGTGTTCCCCTCGAGGGAACCCGGCATGTCTGGGAAATTTTGGAGGTCGCATGAAGGGTGTCAGGTACCGTTTCGCAACTCAGGACGGAACGTGAGACTTCCCTTGAGACGCCATAGCGGGCAAGGGCCCCATCTTGCGAAGACGTTGGGACCACGTGGTTTTTCTCGAGTTGCGGCGGGATTCTCGAGTTACGACAGGGATTTCAGGCTTCCTCTTGGGTTGGCCCTGGGAAGCCCCATCTTCCATTCGAGTTGCGAGGGAAAGCTGGGGGTTGCGCTCGAGTCACTGCAGAGCCCAAGAGACCTCATCTAGGCGTGTGTCCAGGACCTAGTAGTACTCTCAAGGGAAGACAGGGATCCCGGGGTTGCACTCCAGAGTCCCCCGTGGAGTCAGGCCTCGCCTCGAGGGGAAGCAAAGGACTCCGCTTTTCTCTTGAGCCTCGACTCGGATCTCTTGGAGCCCTCTGAGTGGCCTCAAGGGAGTCAAGCCTAATCTTCAGTTTGGAGAGAGGACTCGGGATTGCTCTCCAGGAAACGCAGGAAAAGAAGGCCCTCAGCTCGCGAGGACGGGGGCTTCTCAGGGGTTTCCTCGAGCTGTGGCGTCCGTGGGGCTTTTCTCACGAGGCACGACGAGGTTCTCAGGGAGCCTCTCGTGCGGCGCCAGGGAAGTCAGGTCTCCATGAGCGTGGCGAGGGGGAGCGCGTCATTGTTCTCGAGTCCTGGGAGGGGACTAGGGCATCAAGGCGTGTAGAAGAAGGACTCTCGAGGTCTTTCTCGGCTTGCGGCGGGAAACCCTCGTTTCCCTCGACTTCTCCCGGTGACCTGAGGGAACTTCCCAGGGTTCCTCTTAGAGGTGAGGGATGCTGTGGAGTTGGTTGGCCATCTCAGGACTCCTCTGGGTTTGGCGCAATCGAAGAGGGCCTCATCTCGAGGGGAGACAGGACCTCAGGCTTACTCTCCTTTTTGTACTCCGACAGCAGTGTCCCTGCAGCGTTGGGGCAGGAGAGTCAGGCCTCGTCTTGTCTGAGGAAGGGAACTCCGCTTGCCTCTCGAGTTGCTCAGGGAGTCTCAGTCCCCTTGTGGAGCTGTGTGTGGAAACCGCGGGTGTTTCCCGACGATGCACGGGAGTGTCAGTGCCCCTTCGTGTTGTTCCTTCACTCACAGGGTGGCCTTCGAAGAGGTGTCCGGGCATCGGGTTCTCCTCAACTGCGGACCGGGAAATCAGGGTCGTTCAACATGGGGCACCAGCCACGGGGCTTGTCTCGAATTTCCTCGCGAGGCCGGCCTCATCCTGAGGGGCGCCATGCAGGCCGGGAACCCCTTCCAGACCACGCAGGGGAATCAACTCTCCTGTCGCGAACAGGAGAGGAGTAGGAGCTCAGAGGAAGTGGTGCCGGGACTCTCGGTGTTCCCCTCAACGGAATCCGGCATGTCGGGGAACTTTTGGATGTCGCATGAAGGGTGTCAGGTACCATGTCTCACTTCACGACGGAACATGGGACTTCCCTTGAGACGCCGTACCGGGCAAGGGCCTCATCTTGCGAAGACGTTGAAACCACGCGGTTTTTCTCGAGTTGCGGCGGGATTCTCGAGCTTCGACGAGGATTTCAGGCTTCCTCTTGGGTTGGCCTTGGGAAACCCCATCTCCCATTCAAGTAGCGAGGGAAATCTGGGGGTAGCGCTCGAGTCACTGCAGGGCCAAAGAGACCTCATCAAGGCGTGTGTCCGGGACCTAATGTTCCTCTCCAGGGAAGGCAGGGATCTCGGGGTTGCATTCCAGGATCCCCCTGGGTGTCAGGCCTCGTCTCGAGGGGAAGCAAAGGACTCCGCTGTCCTCCCGAGTCGCGACGCGGATCTCTTGGAGCCCCCTAGTGGCGTCAATGGAGTCAAGCCTCCTCTTCATTTTGGAGAGAGGGCTCGGGATTGTTCTCCAGGCCATGCAGGAAAAGAAGGCCCTTCACCTCGTGAGGACGGGGGCGTCTCAGGGGTTTCCTAGAACTGCGGCACCCGTGGGGGTTTTCTCGCGAGGCACGGCGAGGATCTCAGGGAGCCTCTCGTGCAGCGCCAAGGAAGTCAGGTCTCCCTGTGAGTAGCGAGGAGGAGCGCGTTGTGACTCTCGAGTAATGGGAGGGGACTAGGGCCTCAAGACGCGTTGAAGAGGGACTCACGAGGTCTTTCTCGGGTTGTGGCGGGAAAAAGTCGTTTCCCTCGTCTTCTGCCGGGGACCTTAGGGAACTTCCCAGGGTGTCTCTGAGAGTTGAGGGATACTGTGGAGTTGGTGGTGCCTCTCGGGACTCCGCTGGGTTTGTCGCAATGGAAGAGGGGCTCATCTCGAGGGGAGGCAGGAACCTCACACTTCCTCTCTGTTTCGGACTCCGACATCAGGGTGCCTGCAAAGTTGGGACAGGAGAGTCAGGCTACGTCTTTTCTGAGGAATGGAACTCCGCTTGCCTCTCGAGTTGTTCATGGGGTTTCAGGCCCCTTGTCAAACTGTGTGTGGAATCTGCAAGTTTTTCCAGACGATGCACGGGGGTGTCAGTGACCCTTCGTTTTGTGTCTTCATCCACAGGGTTGCCTTTGGAGAGGTGTCCGGGCATCGGGTTCTTATGAAGAGCGGACCGGACCGGGATATCGGGGTCGTTCAGCATTTAGCACCACCCACGTGGGTTGTCTCGAATTTCCTCATGAAACCGGCCTCATCCTGAAGTGTGCCGCGAAGGTCATGAAACTCTTCCAGACAAAGCAGAGGAATCGACCCTCCTGTGGCGATCAGGAGGGGAAAAGTGGCTCAGATGAAGTGGTGCCGGGAACCTCGGTGGTCCCCTCGATTGAGACCGGTATGTCACGGCACTTTTGAGGTCGCATCAAGGGTGCCAAGTACAGTTTCGCACTTCAAGACAGAACGTGGGAATTCTCTGGAGATGCTGTAGCGGGCAAGGGCCTCATATTACAATGACGAGGGAAACATGTGGTTTTTCTCGAGTTGAGGCGGGATTCTCGAGTTACAACGGGGAATTCAGACTTTCTCTTGTGTTGGCCTAGGAAGTCCAATCTTCCATTCAACTTGTCAGAGGGAGCTGGGGGTTGCTCTCGAGTCACTTCAGGGCAAAGAGTCCTCATCTAGGCTTGGGTCCAGGACGTAATGTTCCTCTCCAGGGGCGACAGGGATATCGGGGTCGCATTCCAGTCTCACCCGGTGGGTCACGCGTCATCTCGAGTGGAAGCAAAGGACTCCACTATCCTCTCGAGTCGGGACGCGTAACTCTTGGAGCCCAATGAGTGGCCTAAAGTGAGTCAAGCGTCCTGTGTAGCTTGGAAAGAAGGTTCACGCTTGATCTGCATACCATGCAGTTAAAGATGGCCCTCCTCTCGTGATGACGGGGGCGTCTCATGGGTTTTCTCGAGCTGCGGAGCCAGTGTGGGGTTTCTCACGAGATATGATGGGGAGTTCATGGATCCTCTTGTGCTGCGCCAGAGAAGCCTGACTCCATGCGTGTGGCCAGGCAGATCGCGTCATTGCTCTCGAGTCATGGGAGGGACTAGGGCCTCAAGAGGCATTTAAGAAGGACTCTCAAGGTCTTTCTTGGGTTGGGGCGGGAAACACTCGTTTCCCTCGACCTCTACAGGGGACCTTAGAGAACTTCCCAGGTGCCTCTGAGAGGTGAGGGATACTGAGGAGTTAGAGGGGCCTCTCGGGACTCCACTAGGTTTGACGAAATGAAAGAGGGCCTCATCTCGATTGGAGGCAGGAACCTCAGGCTTCCTCTCCATTTCTGACTCCGACCGCAGGGTCCCTGCAGAGTTGGGACAGGAGAGTCAGGCCTCGTCTTGTCTGAGTAACGGAACTCTGCTAGCCTCTCGAGTCGTTCAGGGGGTCTCAGGGCCCTTGACAAGCTGTGTGTGGAACCTGCGGGTGTTTCCAGAAGATGCATGGGGGTGTCAGTGCCCCTTTGTTTTGTGCCTTCCCCCACAGGGTTGCCTTCAAAGAGGTGTCCGGGCATCGGGTTCATTTCAAGAGCGGACCGGGAAATCGGGGTCATTTGGCATGTGGCACCACCCACGTGGCTCATCTCGAATTTCCTCGTGAGACCAGCATCATCCTGAGGTGCGCCGGGAAGGCCGGGAACCCCTTCCACACAAAGTAGGGGAATCGATTCTCCTGTCGCGATCAGGAGGGGAGATGGGGCTCAGAAGAAGTGGTGCCGGGACCCTCGGTGTTCCACTCGAGGGAACCCGGCGTTTCAGGGAACTTTAGGGGTCGCATCAAGGGAGCCAAGTACCGTTTCCCACTTCAGGACGGAACATGGGACTTCCCTGGAGACGCTGTAGCGGGCAAGGGCCTCATCCTGTGAAGACGTTGGAACCACGTCGTTTTTCTCGAGTTGCATCGGGATTCTCGAAAACGACAGGAATTTCAGGCTTCCTCTTGGGTTGGCCCTGGGAAGTCCAATCTTCAATTCGAGTTGCGATGGAAAGCTGGGGGTCCTGCTCGAGTCACTACAGGGCCAAAGAGACCTCATCGAGGCGTGTGTCCAGGACCTAATATTCCTCCCAAGGGAAGAGAGGGATCACGGGTTTCCATTCCAGACTCCCCCGGGGGGTCAGGACTCGCCTGGAGGGGAAGCAAAGGACTCCGCTTTCCTCTCAAGTCGCGACACGGATCTCTTGGAACCCACTGAGTGGACACAAGGGTGTCGAGCCTCCTCTTCAGTTTGGAGAGAGGACTCGGGATTGCTCTCCATGCCAGGCAGGAAAAGAAGGCCCTCAGCTCGCGAGGACGGGGGCGTCTCATGGGTTTCCTCAGGCTGCTGCGCCCATGGGGGTTTTCTCACGAGGCACGACGAGGACCTCAGGGAGCCTCTCGTGCGGCGCCAGGGAAGTCAGGTCTCCATGCGCATGGCGAGGGGGAGCTGGTCATCACTCTCGATTAATGGGAAGCGGCTAGGTCCTCAAGAGGCGTTGAAGAAGGACTCTCGAGGTCTTTCTCGGGTTGCGGCGGGAAACCCTCGTTTCCCTCGACTTCTGCAGGGGACCTTAGGGAACTTCCCAGGGTGCCTCTGAGAGGTGAGGGATGCTGTGTAGTTGGCAGGGCCTCTCGGGACTCTGCTGGGTTCGGCGCAATGGAAGAGGGCCTCATCTCGAGGGGAGGCAGGAACCTCAGGCTTCCTCTCGGTTTCGGACTCCGACTGCACGGTCCCTGCAGTGTTGGGACAGGAGAGTCATGCCTCGTCTTGTCTGAGGAATGGAATTCTGGTTGCCTCTCGAGTTGTTCCGGGAGTCTCAGGCCCCTTGTCGAGCTGTGAGTAGACCCTGCGGGTTTTTCTGGATGATGCACGGGGGTGTCAGTGCCCCTTCGTGTTGTACTTTCACCCACAGGGTTGCCTTCGAAGAGGTGTCCGGGCATCGGGTTCTTATCAAGAGCGGACCGGAAAATCGGAGTCGTTCGGCACGTGGCACCTCACACGTGGCTAGTCTCGAATTTCCTCCTGAGACCGGCCTCATCCTGAGGTGCGCCAGGAAGGCCGGGAACCCCTTCCAGACAAAGCAGGGGAATCAACTCTCCTGTCGCGATCAGGAGGGTAGAAGGGGCTCAGATGAAGTGGTGCCGGGACCCTCGGTGTTCCCCTCGAGGGAACCCAGCGTGTCGGGGAACTTTTGCGGTCGCATCAAGGGTGTCAAGTACCGTTTCGCCCTTCAGGGCGGAACATGGGACTTCCCTGGAGACACCGGGAACTTCGGTGTTCCCCTGGAGTGAGACCAGTATGTTGGGGAACTTTGGGGTCGCATCAAGGGTGTCAAGTACCGTTTCGCCCTTCAGGGCGGAACAGGGGACTTCCCTTGAGACGCCGTCGCGGGCAAGGGCCTCATCTTGCCAAGAGGTGGGAACCACGTGGTTTTTCTCGAGTTGCGGCGGCATTCTCGAGTTACGATGTGCATCTCAGCCTTCCCATTGGATTGGCCCTGGGAAGCCCAATCTTCCCCTCGGGTTGCGAGGGAAAGCTGGGGGTTGCGCTCGAGTCACTGCAGGGCCGAAGACACCTCACCTAGGCGTGTGTCCGGGACCTAATGTTCCTCTCCAGGGAAGGCAGGGATCTCGGGGTTGCATTCCAGGCTCCCCCGGGGAGTCAGGCCTCGTCTCGAGGGGAAGCCAAGGACTCCGCTCTCCTCTCGAGTCGCGACGTGGGTCTCTTGGAGCCCCCTGAGCGGCCTCAAGGGAGTCCAGCCTCCTCTTCCGTTTGGAGAGAGGACCCGGGATTGCTCTCCAGGCCATGCAGGAAAAGAAGGCCCTCAGCTGGCGAGGACGGGGGCGTCTCAGGGGTTTCCTCGAGCTGCGGCTCCCGTGGGGGTTTTCTCCCGAGGCACGACGAGGATCTCAGGGAGCCTCTCGTGCGGCGCCAGGGAAGCCAGGTCTGCATGCGCGAGGCGAGGGGGAGCGCATCATTGCTCTCTAGTCCAGAGAGGGGACAAGGGCCTCAAGACACTTTGAGGAAGGGCTATCGAGGTCTTTCTCGAGTGGCGGCGGGAAACCCTCATTTCCCTCGACTTCTGCCGGGGATCTGATGGAACTTCCCAGGGTGCCTCTGAGAGGTGAGGGATGCTGTGGAGTTAGCGGGGCCTCTCGGGATTCCACTGGGGTTGGCGCAATGGAAGAGGGCCTCATCTCGAGGGCAGGCAGGAACCTCAGGCTTCCTCTCTGTTTCTGACTCCGACCCTCCGACCTCAGGGTCCCTGCAGAGTTGGGACAGGAGAGTCAGGCCTCGTCTTGTTTGAGGAAGGGAACTCCACTTGCCTCTCGAGTTGCTCAGGGGGTCTCAGGCCCCTCTTCGAGCTGTGTGTGGAACCCACGGGTGTTTCTGGACAATGCACGGGAGTGTCAGTGCCCCTTCGTGTTGTGCCTTCACCCACAGGGTTGCCTTCGAAGAGTTGTCCGTGCAACGGGTTCTTCTCAAGAGTGGACCGGGAAATCAAGGTCGATCGGCATGTGGCACCACCCCCGTGGCTCACCTCGAATTTCCTCGTGTGGACGGCCTCATCCTGAGATGCGCCGGGAAGGCCGGGAATCCCTTCCAGACCACGCAGGGGAATCGACTCTCCTGTCGCGATCAGGAGGGGAGAAGGGGCTCAGATGAAGTGGTGTCGGGACCCTCGGTGTTTCCCTCGAGGGAACCCGGTGTGTCGGGGAATTTCTGGGGGTCGCAAGAAAGGTGTCAGGTACTGTTTCGCACTTAAGGACGGAAACTGGGACTTCCCTTGAGACGCCATAGCGGACAAGAGGCTCATCTTGCAAAGACGTTGGAACCACGTGGTTTTTCTCGAGTTGCGGCGGGATTTTCGAGTTATGACAGGGATCTCAGGCTTCCTTTTGGGTTGGCCTGGGAAGCCCAATCTTCCCCTCTAGTGCGAGGGAAAGCTGGGGGTTGCGCTCGAGTCACTGCAGGGGCCAAGAGACCTCACCTAGTCGTGTGTCCGGGACCTAATATTCCTCTCCAGGGAAGGCGGGGATCTCGGGGTTCCATTCCAGGCTCCCCCGGGGAGTCAGGCCTCATCTCGAGGGGAAGCCAAGGACTCCGCTCATCTCGAGTCGCGACGCGGATCTCTTGGAGCCCCCTGAGCGGCCTCAAGGGAGTCCAGCCTCCTCTTCAGTTTGGAGAGAGGACTCGTGATTGGTCTCCAGGCCATGCAGGAAAATAAGGCCCTCATCTCGTGATGACCGGGGTGTCTCATGTGTTTCCTCTAGCTGCCGCGCCAGTGTGGGTTTCCTCACGAGGTACGGTGAGGAACTCATGGAGCCTCTCGTGCAGTGCCAGGTTAGTCAGGTCTCCATGCGTGTGGCGAGGGGGAGCGTGTCATGGCTCTCGAGTCATGGTAGGGGAATCGCGACTCAACATATTTTGAAGCACTCTCGAGGTCTTTTTCGAGTCACGGCAGAAAACCCAGGGTTCCCTCGCCTTGTGCCTGTGACCTCAGGGAGCTTCTCATTGTGCCTCTGACAACTCAGGGATACTGTGGAATTGGTAGGGGCCTCTCGGGACTCCACTGGTTGTGGTGCAATGGAAGAGGGCTTCATCTCGAGTGGACGCAGGAACCTCAGGCTTCCTCTCCGTTTCTGACTCGGATCCCATGGTCCCTGCAGAGTAAGGACAAGAGAGTCACACCTAGTCTTCTGTTGAGGAATGGACCTTCGTTTGCCTTTCGAGTTGTTTACAGGGTGACAGGCCACTTGTCGAAATGTCTGTGGGACCTGCGGGTTTTTCTGGACGATGCACGCGGGTGTCAGTGCCCGTTCGTGTTGTGCCTTCATCCACAGGTTTTCCTTCAAAGAGGTGTGCTGGCATCGGGTTCTTTTCAAGAGTGGACCGTGAAATTGGGGTCTTTCGACATGTGGCACCACCCACGAGGCTACGTCTCGAACTTCCTCATGAGACCGGCCTCATCCTGAGGTGCGCCCGGAAGGTCGGGAACCCCTTGCAGACAGAGAAGGGGAGTCGACCCTCCTGTCGCAATCAGGAGAGGAGAAGGGGCTCAGATGAAGTGGTGCCGGGAACCTCGGTGTTCCCCTTGAGTGAGTCTGGTATGTCGCGGAACTTTTGGGGTCGCATCAAGGGTGCCAAGTACCGTTTCGCACTTCAGGATGGAACGTGGGACTTCTCTTGAGATGCTGTAGCGGACAAAGGGCCTCATCTTGCGGAGACGAGGGAAGCACGTGGTTTTTCTCGGGTTGCAGTGGGATTCTCGAGTTACGACGGGGAATTCAGGCTTCCTCTTGTGTTGGCCCAGGAAGTCTAATCTTCCATTCGAGTTGCCAGGGAGAGCTGGGGATTGGGCTCCATTCACTGAAGGGCAAACTAGACCTCATCTTGGCTTGTATCCAGGACTTAATGTTCCTCTCCATAGGCGACAGGGATTTGGGGTTGCATTCCATACTCACCCGGGGAGTCAGGCCTCATCTCGAGGGGAAGCAAAGGACTCCACTCTCTTCTCGAGTCGCGACAGGTATCTCTTGGAGCCCACTGAGTGGTCTTTGCTCTGTAGGAGAGCTCTAGTGTACATAAGCCTGTACATAAGTGAACACAGACATTCTGTGTGCATGTTGCTGCATACCCAAAATAGGGCCACAAGGAGCCTCATGCTCTCCATGCGGCGCGGAAGCTGTGCAGCCACGCAGCAGCTGAAGAATCCAACCAATTGCTCTTTTCTTACCTCTGACAGAGCTCGCATTGCCGTAGCCCTTGGCAGTTTGAAAACACTGGACCCTAACCCCTCTCAAAGTAGGCCTGGGTTCTAGTTCCAATAGAAAGTCAATAGCAGAGCTGAGGACAGGAACGCGGCAGTCATTTATCACACGCTCCTGCAGCCTACTACTACAGGGACACTAACGCTAGAAGCTAGGAATGTCTTTGCAAGGTGCGCAAAGGACAAGGGAGAACCTCGACCCTGACTCTAGTATTTCAGTCCCCTGAGCAGATCTGAGGTTCTCCCGCTGTAGAAGCTAACCCATTCCTTTCAAATACAGGCTTCCTAACACAGGGCCAGTTGGCTGCTTGCTCTTCCACGAAGCAGGCTTCCTTAACTTGCAAACTGCGAATTCCGCTTAACAGCCTGGAGGAAAATCGCTTCTTGGAAGATTTTTTTCAGAGGCTGTATCCCCGGAGCTGGGGCCAAGCTAGGGGACCCATACTGACAAGGGAAGGCAAAACCACATCCAATGTCTTTGCTCTGGAGGACAGCTTTGGTGAGCCTAAGTCTTTCAGGAATATTTCTGGCTCCAACAGAGTCAAATTCTGTGTGTGAAGCTGCACAGCCAAAATAGGGGAACAGAGAGCCTGATTCTCTCTGTGTAGCTTTGAAGCTGTCATTCAAACAACAGCTTGAGAATCCATACAATGCTCTCCCTTACTGCTAAGAGAATTCTCATTGCTGTCGTCCTTGACAGTTTGTAGAAATCCGCACCCTAACCCTTCTCCAAGTAGGCCTGGGTCCTAGCTCGGAACAACAGGCAACGGCGGAGCTGAGGCCAGTAAGGCACAAGTGAGGTCTCACACACTCTTGCAGCCTGATCGTCCAGGAGCAGTAAGGCCTCTTTTTCCCTGCAGGAGGCTCGCTTGCCTTGCCTCCTGTGAACTGCATTTCCCAGCCTGGGCGCAAAGCTGTTCCTGGAGATTTTTTCTCAGGGGCTGTTTCCCTGGAGCTGGGTCGGACCTCGGGGGCCCAACTCACAGGGGAAGACAAAACCACATGGACAGGTCTATGCTCTGTAGGAGAGCTCTAGTGAACTTCATCTCTCAGGAACATTCTTGGCTTCTACAGAGACACCTCTGTGCATGAAGCTACACACCCAACATAGTGGCAAAGGGAGTCTGATTCTCTCCGTGGGTGCTGATGCTTTGTGATGAACCCCACATCCCAGCCTCTGGGAAAAGCGGATCTTGAAGATCTTTTCTCAGGGGTTGTTTCCACGGAGCTGGGGCCGAGCCTGGAGCCCCAAACGCACAGGGGAAGAAAAACCACATGGAAAAGTCTTTGCTCTCTAGGAGAGCTCTAGTGAACCTCACTCTGTCAGGAATGTTCTTGTTTCCTATGGAGACACCCCTGTCTGTGAAGCTGTGTACCGAACATGGAGACACAGAGTCTGATTCTCTCTGTGCAGCTTTGAAGCTGTCGTTCAAACAACAGCTTGAAAATCCATACAATGCTCTTCCTTACCCGTGACACAGTTCTCATTGCTATACCCCTTGGCAGTATTTAGAAATCCATACCCAAACCCTTCTCCTAGTAGGCCTGGGTCCTAGTTCGGAGGAACACGCAATGGCGGAGCTGAGGCCAGTAAGGCACCAGTCAGGTCTCACACACTCTGGCAGCCTGATCGTCCAGGGAGACTAAGGCCTGTTGTGCCTTGCAGGAGGCTCGCTTGTGTTACCTCCTGTGAACTGCGTTTGCCAGCCTGGGGGAATAGCGGTCCCTGGAGATCTTTTCTCAGGGGCTCCTTCCCCTGAGCTGGGGCGGACCTCAGGGACCCAACTCACAGGGCAAGGCAAAACCATATGGACAGGTCTATGCTCTGTAGCAGACTTCTAGTGAACCTCATCTCTCAGGAACATTCTTGGCTCCTATAGAGACACTTCTGTGTGTGAAGCTGCGTACCTAACATAGGGGCACAGAGAGCCTGATTTTCTCAGTTCATTTTGACCCTGTCGTTCAGAAAACAGCTTGAGAATCCATAAAATGCTCTCCCTGACCGCTGAGAGAATTCTCACTGCTGTAGCCCTTGGCACTTTGTAGAAATCCGCACCCAAACGCTTCTCCAAATAGGCCTGGGTCCTAGTTCGGAGGAACAGGCAATGGTGGAACTGAGGCCAGTAAGGCAACAGTCAGGTTTCACACATTCTGGCAGCCTGCTCCTCCAGGGACAGTAAGGCCTCTTTTTCTCTGCAGGAGATTCGCTTGCCTTACTTCCTGTGAACAGCGTTTCCCAGCCTCAGCGAAGCGGTTCCTGGAGATCTTTTCTCAGGGACAGTTTCCCCGGAGGTGTGGCGGACCTCGGGGACCCAACTCACAGGGGAAGGAAAAACCACATGGACAGGTCTATGCTCTGTAGGAGAGGTTTAGTGAACCTAATCTCTCAGGAACATTCTTGGCTCCTATAGAGATAACTCTGTGTGTGAAGCTACACTCCCAACATTGGGGAACAGGGATCTTGGTTCTCTCCGTGGGGTGCTGATGCTTTGTAGTAAAGCACCTGCTTGAGAATCCGTCCTCTTAGGCTTCCCTCGCCTTGACAGAGGTCTCATGGCTGTAGCCCTTGGCAGTCTCAAAGAAGAAGACCCTTACCCTTCATAAAGTAGGCCCTTGTCCTAGTTTGAATGGAAAGGCAATAGCTGAGCTGAGGCCAATAAGGAGCCAGTCCCCTCTGACACATTCCCGAAGCCTGCTCCTTCATGGAATATAACTCTAGAATCTTGGAATGTCTTTGCAAGGCTGGCAAAGGGCAGTCAGGAACCAGCACCCTGCCTCTGGAATTACCGACTTCTGAGCAGATCTGGAGGTCTCCTTTAGGAGAAGCTAACCCATTCCTTCCAAATAGAGGCTTCAAAACACAGGCAGGTTGGCTGCCTTTCGTGCCCGAAGGAGGCTTGCTTTTCTCTCCTCCTATGAACCCCAGTTCCCAGCCTCTGGGAAAAGCGTATCTTGAAGATATTTTCTCAGGGGTTGTTTCCACGGAGCTGGGGCCGAGCCCGGGGCCCAAAGGCACAGGGGAAGGCAAGACCCCATGGACAGGTCTATGCTCTGTAGCAGACCTCTAGTGAACCTCATCTCTCAGGAGCATTCTTGGCTCCTACAGAGACACCTCTGTGTGTGAAGCTGCGTACCTAACATAGGGGCAGAGAGAGCCTGATTCTCTCTGTTCATTTTGACGCTGTCATTCAGAAAACAGCTTGAGAATCCATAAAATGCTCTCCCTTACCACCGAGAGAATTCTCACTGCTGTAGCCCTTGACACTTTGTAGAAATCTGCACCCAAACGCTTTTCCAAGTAGGCCTGGGTGCTAGCTCGGATGAACAGGCAATGGTGGAGCTGAGGCCAGTAAGGCAACAGTCAGGTTTCACACATTCTGGCAGCCTGCTCCTCCAGGGACTGTAAGGCCTCTTTTACTCTGCAGGAGATTCGCTTGCCTTACTTCATGTGAACAGCATTTCCCAGCCTCGGCGAAGCGGTTCCTGGAGATCTTTTCTCAGGGACAGTTTCCCCGGAGGTGTGGCGGACCTCGAGGACCCAACTCACAGGGGAAGGCAAAACCACATGGACAGGTCTATGCTCTGTAGGAGAGGCTTAGTGAACCTAATCTCTCAGGAACATTCTTGGCTCCTATAGAGACAACTCTGTGTGTGAAGCTGCACTCCCAACATTGGTGCACAAGGAGCTTGATTCTCTCCGAGGGGTGCTGATGGTTTGTGGCAAAGCACCTGCTTGAGAATCCATCTTCTTAGGCTTCCCTCACCTTGACAGAGGTCTCATTGCTGTAGCCCTTGGCAGTTTGCAAAGAAGAAGGCCCTTACCCTTCATAAAGTAGGGCCTTGTCCTGGTTTGAATGGAAAGGCAATAGCTGAGCTGAGGTCAATAAGGAGCCAGTCCCGTCTGACACATTCCCAAAGCCTGCTCCTTCATGGAAAATAACTCTAGAATCTAGGAATATCTTTGCAAGGCTAGCAAAGGGCAGTCAGGAACCAGTACCCTGCCTCTGGAATTACCGACTTCTGAGCAGATCTGGAGGTCTCCTTTAGGAGAAGCTAACCCATTCCTTCCAAATAGAGGCTTCAAAACACAGGCAGGTGGGCTGCCTTTCCGTTCCCTATGGAGGCGTGCTTTTCTCTCCTCCTATGAACCCCGGTTCCCAGACACTGGGAAAAGTGGATCTTGAAGATATTTTCTCAGGGGTTGTTTCCACGGAGCTGGGGCCGAGCCTGGAGACCCAAAGGCACAGGGGAAGGCAAGACCACATGGACAAGCCTTTGCTCTTTAGTATAGCTCTAATGAACCTCACTCTGTCAGGATCTTTCTTGATTCCTACGGAGACACACCTGTGTGTGAAGCTGCGGCCACAGAGAGCCTGATTACCCCTGTGCAGCGCTGAGTCTGGGCGGCTAAACAACAGCTTGGGAATGCAGCCTGGGGCGCTTCCCTTCCCTCGGACAGAGCTCTCCTTGCGGTAGGCCTTGGTAGTTTGCATACAATGGGGCCCTAAGCCCTCTGCAAGTTGGCCTGGCTCCTAGGTCCAAAGGGCAGGCCAGAGCGGAGCTGAGGCTGTCAGGCTCCAGACACATCTCCCATACTCCTACATCCTGCTCCTACCCCGGCGTGAACGCTAGAAGCTGGGAAGGTACCTGGACCGTGCAGGGGCGGGGCGAACGCGGGCGGCGTGGGGCGGGGGTCGGCTTCTGGCGGGGGTGGGGGCGGGCTTCCCAGTTGTGCTCTCGGAGGCGGACACTGAGGCTGAAAACGCGCCGGGAGCGCACCCGGGACTGGGTAAACCCGGGCTGCGCGGGTCGAGATTCCGATGGCTTTGGGTGGGGGTCGGTCCCAGTTGTGCTCCCGGGGGTCGCCACTGCGGCTGGGAACGCGCCGGGAGCGCGGCAGGGGCGGGGCTAAACCTGGGGGCGCGGGGCGGGGGTCGGCTCATGGGGGGGATGGGGAGGGGTTCCCAGTTGCGCTCTCGGGGGTTGCAACTGCGGCTGGGAACGCCCATTTCGTCCGCTCCTGGGTCCCCAAGGATCGCCATCCCGTGGGTGCAGTGGAGGGCTGCGGACCACAGGTAAGGGAACTGGGACTGCGTGGAGCAGGGAACCAAGTATTCCGCCGTCTGTTGGCACATTCTCGGAGCTCCCCAACCTGGCGGTCGCAGAAAGGCCTTGCCTTTGGGGTCAAGGCCTTTACCGCTCCACCCCTCTGCTGAAAAATCTCAGAGTCTGCGCGGTTCTTCCAAGCAGCCTAGTGTCCGCTGGAAGTCCAAGGGACAGAACACTGAACTCTGGCCGGCTGGCCCAGCCCTGCTTCTGGCACTTTGTAAGCCAGCGGGCCCTTGAGCACCTGCTGGGATGGGAAAGGGAAGGGTCCACGGATTGCACCCTAGAAACTTAGTAGGGTGCATGGATTTCAAACCCTGGTGGCCGCCCAGGCAGCAAAGAAGGGGGGAGGGCACCTTGCTGCCCTTTCATGGCAGAATCTGTGGTTGTCCAGCTGCGTGGGCCTTTTCATGAGGACCCTGTGCAATAAAAGTTTGGTGTTTTGGAACTGAATAATTAGAACGTGTAAAAGCTTTAAATTATGTGGTGGTGTAATTAAAAAACAAAACAAAACAAAACCAAGCTCCAAGTGTTTTGCAAATGGAGGTTTAAATATTGAAGGACTGTATTCCTTGCACTGTGGCATTCTATCAAGAAGTGTGCAGGATTTTTTTTTTTAAGAAAAGTGTTCGAAGTGAGGGAAACAGGAAACCCAGAGGTGCCCCTGTATTTTGGGGAAGGCCTTAGGAGGTCACTTGGAAATGCTGCTGGCTGTGCGGGAGGGCGGCAGATGGGCTGTGCAGGCTTGTCCTTTGCATGGATGTTCTTGTGTGTGGAAACCCAGCTCGGAGCCATCTCCTGATGTGTAAGAATTTCGCAGACAAACCTTGAGCTAAGCAATGCATTTTTTCCTAAGAAAATGTTTGTCTTAAGCGATGTAAATATCCTATGTATTTCCGCTAGACTCTGGCTTCAGGTCGGTTCCCCCAAAAGGCTCAGAAGCGATTTGAACAAAACAGCATGTTTTCCTCCTAGCTTGTTCTCCTTATCTATGTTAAGGAAATGATATATTTGCCTGGAATACTGCCTTTCTTCAAGATTCATGTCAATCAAGTTTTGGCCCGGGATGACTCACCTGCTGCCAATATTATCTCAATGCATGTCGTGGGGGAAGGGCCTGGTGCCATTCCCTGAAACAGTTCCTTTCTTTCCTTAGCTGACTGCTAGTGCCTGTAGAATATCTGGCTAAAGACCAGCAGGGGGTACTCTTACTACCCCCCCCACCCCGCCTCAAGTCTAAGTCAGCAGCTTTCTCTATCTCTTTAATACTTTAATAACACTTGATGACACAAAAGCTCTGAGCGATCAAATCATATCAAATCTTCATTTCAGATTGAAGATGCATTCCATGGTATTGCCATCTTAAGTCTTTCCATCGTTATGGAATATCTGTCCATGTATTCAGGATAGTTTTCAGCCAGGGTGTATAATTTCCAGTGTGCCAGTCTTGTCATCCTCGTTACATCCATGGCAAAGTGTTTTATTCATGTTGATATTATTGAAAGGGAATTTTTTAAAATTCCTTTTCAGATTATTATCTGCTAATGTATACAGATAAAACTGTGTAATCATTCATTTTTATCAGTTTGGACAGCTTGATAGTTGTCTTTAATTTCTTTACTTTCTGACACTTTAAGATTATCCTGGGACACATATGTAATGCCTCACCCCTAAATTCAGACATGTGTTCAAATAACTTCTGTCCTTTTATTTATTTATTTATTTATTCTTTAACATTGAAATCGTTTTGACTATGCTGGGTGTTTGTTGCTAGATGGAAGTAGCTAGGACCTCTGGACTGCAGTCTCTCATCTCTTGCTGACCTCTTGTTGACCTCTGCAGATTCCTGGTAGGTGGGAGCTTGTTAGTTCCTTGTTCCTTATCAGAACCTCCTGTGGTAAGTGTTTTTCTCTTCTCTGTTGCCTGGTAAGGGTGGGTGGTCATGGGCATCCCAAAGTTGGCTAGAAGTCAATTATTTAGGCAGGCTTGTGCATAGATATGGGAGAAGGCAATGGCACCCCACTCCTGGAAAATCCCAAGGACGGAGGAGCCTGGTAGGCTGCAGTCCATGGGGTGGCTAAGAGTCGGACACCACTGAGCGACTTCATTTTCACTTTTCACTTTCATGCATAGGAGGAGGAAATGGCAACCCACTCCAGTGTTCTTGCCTAGAGAACCCCAGGGACTGCGGGGCCTGGTGGGCTGCCATCTATGGCGTGGCACAGGGTCGGCCTCAACTGAACCACTTAGCAGCTGCAGCAGCAGCAGCAGCAGTGCATAGATATCAAAGGGGATGAGAACAGTCAGGTAGGATCACATATGTCACCATGAAACAATACTTCTCCTCTTAGCCAAAGCTAACAAAAGATTTCTGTTCTAGGTCAACCTAGAAGAGATCACTTAAGAGGTAAAGAAACTTAAACTCCATTAGCAAAGGCAGTTCAACATCTCAA
This sequence comes from Bubalus kerabau, assembly GCF_029407905.1. Lineage (NCBI taxonomy): Eukaryota > Metazoa > Chordata > Mammalia > Artiodactyla > Bovidae > Bubalus > Bubalus kerabau. The sequence continues at coordinate 346,051 of NC_073635.1, read as the reverse complement.
GAAAACTTGTGCTAGGCACAAAACTCTTTTCTGGGGGCCTACTTTCCCTACAACCTCCTTATCCCATTCTGTACCCATTCCTTTGCTTCTCCCGTCCTGAAAATGCCACCTCTAAGACAGAACAACTTCGTTTTCCTTCTTAAAGTGTGATTGCATTCCATACATTCTTGTAATAACAAGTCATACATTTCCCTTCAGCAACCAAGAACTGACTCTTATATTGGCATTTGATAGATTGGTGAGCATACCTATCAGTGATAATAGCGCCCACCCCGCTTCCTGCAAGAACAGAACAAAACAAAACAAAACAAAAAAATTGCTTTCTTACATTTAATATGTTCGGATGGTGCCAGTCACTATTCATGCAGAGTCAAAAATGTCTTTTGTTTCTGTGTAAAAGGGAGGTCCTTTCAAGTCGTGAATGTTTAAGAAGTTTCATTTATTTGGAAGTGACCTAGCTATTCAATACACTGTCGTCACTTAGTTTAGCACCAGGATAGAAACTCAGGTAACCAAAACACCTGGAGGAACGATTGTAAGTTCAGTTCAGTTCAGTTGCTCAGTCGAGTCTGACTCTTTGTGACCCCGTGGCCTGCAGGACTCCAGGCTTCCGTGTCCATCACCAACTCCAGGGGCTTGCTCAAACTCATGTCCATCGAGTCAGTGATGCCATCCAACCATCTTATCCTCTGTCATCCCCTTCTCCTCTGCCTTCCATCAAGACTATGAGAGGCAGATATTTTAGAGTATAATTATTGTTAAGAGTTTATCTAAAAGCTCATATCACATTTACATTTTTTACATTGGTTGTTGCTGTTTCCAGGTACTTTCTTGCTGACAAGCTTGTGACACATATAACAATAGAGCAATTTTTACCTCAAAAGAAACCTAGGCACTATGAACATGTTGTGCTTAATGTTGTTGACTCTTAGACATGTCTATAGTGGAGGAGCAAAACCAAAAATACTAGATATTTAATATTGACTAGTTCCCAGTTCACGGGACTCTGACATTCATTTAGGTCAATGTTTTCTTGTATTTCCAGCAGTTTGATTTGGAAGGGCTGCCTTGTCTTGAGACCATTGAAATCAGAACTCAGAACTTGAGCAATATTATCAAAAAACACAAGGCTCACACTGACACATACTTTAATCCAGACAGACAGACAAGACATCTTCCAGTTTTCCCCCTGAGATTTAAAATATTTCTTTGAGCCGTTTTCCTGGGGAGTGGGGGGGGGGAGTGGGGGTGGCAGCGAGGCAGGCTTGGGTAACAAGCTAATTGTTGGTCATTGCATATGCAAAGAACCAGCTTTCCGGGTTCCAAGGAAAAAAGTTTCCTTGGTACCCAATTTTGTTTGGATCTATAGACTCTCATGGCCCTCCTAGGTCAGGACATCTTTCCTTTCTGTAGTCCTCGTTTTATCCCTAAATCATAGACAGCTTGGATTGTCTCTGTGGGGTGGATGTATTGTCCTCGTGTTTGACCTGGCGGCAGTAGCGAGGTCCGAGAGCCTCTCCTGGAACCGGGCGTGGGGACGGGGCTCACCAGGAGCCCCTGGTGGAAGTGGGCAGCGCGCCGGGAGCGCGCCAGGGGCGGGGCGATCCCGGGCGGCGCGGGTCGGGGTTCTGGTCGGGAGGGGGTGGGGGGCGGTAACAGTTGTGCTCTCGGGGGTCCCCACTGCAGCTGGAAACGCGCTGGGAGTGCGGCAGGGGCGGGGTGAACCCGGGTGGTGCGGGGCGGGGTTCGGCTCCTGGCGGGGGTGGGGGAGGGCTTCCCAGTTGTGCTCTCGGTGGTGGCCACTGCGGCTGGAAACGTGCCGGGAGCGCACCCGGGGCGGGGTAAACCTGGGCTTCGCGAGTCGAGATTTAGATGGCTGTGGGTGGGGGTTCGGTCCCAGTTGTGCTCTCGGGGGTCGCCACTGCGGCTAGGAACGCCCATTTCCTACGCTCCTGTGTCCCCAAGGATCCACATCTAGTGGGTGCAGCGGAGGGCTGCGGGCCACAGGTCACGGAACTGGGACTGCTTGGAGCAGGGAACCAAGTATTCCGCCCTCTGCTGGCACATTCTCGGAGCTCCCCAACCTGGCGGTTGCAGAAAGGCCTCGCCCTTAGTGTCAAGGCCTTTACCGCTCCACCCCTTTGCTGAAAAATCTCAGTCTGCACGGTTTTCCCAAGCAGCCTAGTGTCCCCTGGAAGTCCAAGGGACAGAACCCTGAACTCTTGCCGGCTGGCCCAGCCCTGCTTCTGGCACTTTGTAAGCCAGCGGGCCCTTGAGCACCTGCTGGGATGGGAAAGGGAAGGGTCCACGGATTGCACCCTAGAAACTTAGTAGGGTGCATGGATTTCAAACCCTGGTGGCCGCCCAGGCAGCAAAGAAGGGGGGAGGGCACCTTGCTGCCCTTTCATGGCAGAATCTGTGGCTGTCCTTATGCGTGGGCCTTTTCATGGGGACCTTGTGCAATAAAAGTTTGGTGTTTTGGTACTGAATAATTAGAAATTGTAAAAAGTTTAAATTATGTGGTGGTGTAATTAAAAAAACAAAACAAAACAAAACCAAGCCCCAAGTGTTTGGCACAGTGAGGTTTAAGTATTGAAGGCCTGTTTTCCTTGCACTGTGGCATTCTATCAAGAAGTGTGCAGGATTTTTTTTTTTTTTTAAGAAAAGTGTTCGAAGTGAGGGAAACAGGAAACCCAGAGGTGCCCCTGTATTTTGGGGAAGGCCTTAGGAGGTCACTTGGAAATGCTGCTGGCTGTGGGGGAGGGGGGCAGATGGGTTGTGCAGGCTTGTCCTTTGCATTCATGTTCTTGTGTGTAGAAACCCAGCTCGGAGCCATCTCCTGATGTGTAAGAATTTCGCAGACAAACCTTGAGCTAAGCAACGCATTTGTTCCTGAGGAAATGTTTGTCTTAAGCGATGTAAATATCCTATGTATATCTGCTGGACTCTGGCTTCAGGTCGGTTCCCCCAATAGGCTCAGAAGCGACTTGAACAAAACAGTATGTTTTCCTCGTACCTTGTTCTCCTAATCTATGTTAAGGAAATGATATATTTGCCTGGAATACTGCCTTTCTTCAAGATTCATGTCAATCAGTTTTTGGCCCAGGATGACTCACCTGCTGCCAATGTGACCTCAAGGCATGTCGTGGGGGAGGGGCCTGGTGCCATTCCCTGAGACAGTGCCTTTCTTTCCTTAGCTGACTGCTAGTGCCTGTAGAATATCTGGCTAGAGACCAGCAGGGCGTACACCCCGCCTCAAGTCTAAGTCAGCAGCTTTCTCTATCTCATTTATACTTTAATAACAATTGATGACACAAAAGCTCTGAGCGATCAAATCATATCAAATCTTCATTTCAGATTGAAGATGCATTCCATGGTATTGCCATCTTAAGTCTTTCCATTGTTATGGAATACCTGTCCATGTATTCAGGATAGTTTTCAGCCAGGGTGTATAAGTTCCAGTGTGCCAGTCTTGTCATCCTCGTTACATCCATGGCAAAGTGTTGTATTCATGTTGACATTATTGAAAGGGAATTTTTTTAAATTCCTTTTCAGATTATTATCTGGTAATATATACAGAAAAAACTGTGTAATCTTTCGTTTTTATCAGTTTGGACAGCTTGATAGTTGTCTTTAATTTCTTTCCTTTCTCATACTTTAAGATTGTCCAGGCACCGTACATGTACTGCCTCACCCCTAATCTCAGTCATGTGTTCAAAGAACTTCTGTCCTTTATTTGTTTACTTATTTTTTGCAACATTGAATTCGTTTTGACTATGCTGGGTCTCTGCTGCAAGATGGAAGTTGCTAGGACGTCTGGACTACAGTCTTCCATCTCTTACTGACCTCTTGTTGACCTCTGCAGAATCCTGGTTGGTGGGAGCTTGTTAGTTCCTCGTTCCTTACCAGGACCTCCTGTGGTAAGTGTTTTTCTCTTCTCTGTTGCCTTGTAAGGGTGGATGGTCATTGGCATCCCAAAGCTAGCTAGAAGTCAATTATTTAGGCAGGCTTGTGCATAGATATGAGAGAAGGCAATGGCACCCCACTCCAGTACTCTTGCGTGGAAAATCCCATGGATGGAGGAGCCTGGTAGGCTGCAGTCCATGGGGTCGCTAAGAGTCGGACACCACTGAGCGACTTCACGTTCACTTTTCACTTTCATGCATGGGAGGAGGAAATGCAACCCACTCCAGTGTTCTTGCCTAGAGAACCCCAGGGACTGCGGGGCCTCGTGGGCTGCCGTCTATGGGGTCGCACAGAGTCGGACACGACTGAAACGACTTAGCAGCAGCAGCGGCGGCAGCAGCAGCAGAAGCAGTGCATCGATATCAAAAGGGCTGCAAACAGTCAGGAAGGATCACATATGTCACCGTGAAACACTACTTCTCCACTTAGCCAAAGCTAACAAAAGATTTCTGTTCTAGGTCAACCTAGAAGAGATCACTTAAGAGGTAAAGAAACTTAAACTCCATTAGCAAAGGCAGTTCGACATCTCAAGAAAACTTGTGCTAGGCACAGAACTCTTTTCTGGGGGTCCACTTTCCCTACACCTGCTTATCCCATTCTGTACCCATTCCTTTGCTTCTCCCATCCTGAAACGGCCACCTGTAAGACAGAACTACTTTGTTTTCCTTCCTCAAGTGCCATTGCATTCCACATACTTTCTTGTAATAACAAGTCATACATTTCCCTTCAGCAACCAAGAACTGACTTTTATATTGGCATTCGCTATAGCCCGCCCCCCTCCCCCCACCCCCAAGAACAGAACAAAACAAAACAAAACAATTGCTTTCTTACATTTAACATGTCAGGATGGTGCCAGACACTATTCATGGAGAGTCAAAAATCTCTTTAGTTTCTGTGTAAAAGGGAGGTCCTTTCAAGTCGTGAATGTTTCAGAACTTTCATTTATTTGGAAATGACCTAGCTATTCAATACAGTGTCCTCACAAGGATAGAAACTCGGGTAACCAAAACACCTGGAGAAACGTTTGTTAGTTCAGTTCAGTTCAGTTGCTCAGTCGTGTCTGACTCTTTGGGACCCCGTGGCCTGAAGGACGCCAGGCTTCCGTGTCCGTCACCAGCTCCAGGGGCTTGCTCAAACTCATGTCCATCGAGTCAGTGATGCCATCCAACCATCTTATCCTCTGTCATCCCCTTCTCCTCTGCCTTCAATCAAGACTATGAGAGGCAGATATTTTAGAGTATAATTATTGTAAAGAGTTTGTCTAAAAGCTCATATCACATTTACATTTTTTACTTTTGTTGTTGTCGTTTCCAGGTAGTTTCTTGCTGACAAGCTTGTGACAGATATAACAATAGAGCAATTTTTACCTCAAAAGAAACCTAGGCACTATGAACATGTTGTGCTTAATGTTGTTGACTCTTAGACATGTCTATAATGGAGGAGCAAAACCAAAAATACTAGATATTTAATATTGACCAGTTCCCAGTTCACGGGACTCTGACATTCATTTAGGTCAATGTTTTCTTGTATTTCCAGCAGTTTGATTTGGAAGGGCTGCCTTGTCTTGAGACCACTGAAATCAGAACACAGAACTTGAGCAATATTATCAAAAAACACAGGGCTAACACTGACACATACCTTAATCCAAACAGACAGACAAGACATCTTCCAGCTTTCCGCCTGAGATTTAAAATATTTCTTTGAGCCAGTCTTCTGGGGAGTGGGGGGATGGGGGTGGCAGTAAGGCAGGCTTGGGTAACAAGCTAATTGTTGGTCATTGCATATGCAAAGAACCAGCTTTCCAGGTTCCAAGGAAAAAAGTTTCCTTGGTAACCAACTTTGTCTGGTTCTATAGACTATCATGGCCCTCCTAGGTCAGGTCATCTTGCCTTTCTGTAGTCCTCGTTTTATCCCTAAATCATAGACAGCTTGGATTGTCTCTGTGGGGTGTATGTATTGTCCTCATGTTTGACCTGGCGGCAGTAGCGAGGTCCGAGAGCCTCTCCTGTAACCGGGCGTGGGGACGGGGCTCACCGAGAGCCACTGGTGAAGGTGGGCAGCGCCCCTGGAGCGCGGCAGGGGCGGGGCGAACCCGGGCGGCGCAGGGCGGGTGTCAACTCCTTGCGGGGGTAGGGGAGGGCTTCCCAGTTGTGCTCTCGGAGATGGCCACTGCAGCTGGAAACACGCCGGGAGCGCAGCCAGGGCGGGGTAAACCTGGGCTGCACAGGTCGAGATTCCGCTCGCTGTGGGTGGGGGGTCGGTCCCTGTTGTGCTCCCGGGGGTCGCCAATATGGCTGGGAACCCGCCGGGAGCCCGGCAGGGCCGGGGCGAAACCTGGCGGTGCGGGGCAGGGTGGTGTTCCGTTCGCAGTGGGGGTCGGCTCCTGGCGGGGGTGGGGGAGGGCTTTCCAGATGTGCTGTTGGGGGTCGCCATTGCGGCTGGGAATGCCCATTTCGTGAACTCCTGGATCCCCAAGGATCGGCATCCATTGGCCACAGCGGAGGGGTGCGGAATACAGGTAAGGGAACGGGGACTGCCTGGAGAAGGGAACAATGTATTCCGCCCTGTGTTGGCACAGTCTCAGAGCTCCCCAACCTGGCGGTCGCAGAAAGGCCTCGTCTTTGGGGTCAAGGCCTTTACCGCTCCACCCCTCTGCTGAAAAACCTCAGAGTCTGCGCGGTTTTCCCAAGCAGCCTAGTGTCCGCTGGAAGTCCAAGGGACAGAACCCTGAATTCTGGCCGGCTGGCCCAGCCCTGCTTCTGGCACTTTGTAGGCCAGCGGGCCCTGGAGCACCTGCTAGGATGGGAAAGGGAAGGGTACGCGAATTGCACCCTGGTGGCCGCCGAGGCAGCAAAGAAGGGGGGAGGGCACCTTACTGCCCTTTAATGACAGACAGAATCTGTGGCTGTCCTGCTGCGTGGGCCTTTTCATGGGGACCTTGTGCAATAAAAGTTTACCGGTGACCTTAGGGAACTTCCCAGTGTGCTTCTGACAGATGAGGGATGCTGTGGAGTTGGCGGGGCCTCTCAGGACTCCGCTGGGTTTGGCGCAATGGAAGAGGGCCTCATCTCCAGGGAAGGCAGGAACCTCAGGCTTCCTCTCTGTTTCGGACTCCGACCGCAGGGTCCCTGCAGAGTTGGGACAGGAGAGTCAGGAATCGTCTTGTCTGAGGAAGGGAACTCCGCTTGCCTCTCGAGGTGCTCAGGGGGCCTCAGGCCCCTTGTTGAGCTGTGTGTGGAACCTGCGGGTGTTTCCGGAAATGCACGACAGTGACAGTGCCCCTTCGTGTTGTGCCTTCACCCACTGGGTTGCCTTCGAAGAGGTGTCCGGGCCTCGGGTTCTTTTTAAGAGCGGACAGGGAAATCGGGGTCTTTCGGCATGTGGGACCACCCATGGGGCTAGTCTCAAATTTCCTAGTGAGGCCGGCTTCATCCTGAGGTGTGCCGGGAAGGCCGGGGACCCTTCCAGACAACGCAGGGGGATCGACTCTCCTGTCGCCATCAGGAGGGGAGAAGGGGCTCAGATGAAGTGGGGCCGGAACCCTCGGTGTTACCCTCGAGGGAAACCGGCTTGTGGGGGACTTTTGGGGGTTGCATGAAAGGAGTCAGGTACCGTTTCGCACTTCAGGACAGAACCTGGGACTTCCCTTGAGACGCCGTAGCGGGCAAGGGCCTCATCTTGCGAAGACGTTGGGACCATGTGGATTTTCTCGAGTTGCGGCGGGATTCTAGAGTTACGACGGGGATTTCAGGCTTCCTCTTGTGTTGGCCCGGGAAGCCTAATCTTCCATTCGAGTTGCGAGGGAAAGCTGAGGGTTGCACTCGAGTCACTGCAGGGCCAAAGAGACCTCATCTAGGCCTGTGTCCGGGACTTAACTTTCCTCTCAAGGGAAGACAGGGATCTCAGGGTGGCGTTCCAGACTCCCCAGGGGAGTCAGGCCTCGCCTCGAGGGCAAGCCAAGGATGCCGCTCTCCTCTCAAGTCGCGACGCAGATCTCTTGGAGCCCACTGAGTGGCCTCAAGGGAGTCAGGCCTTCTCTTCAGTTTGGAGAGAGGACTCGGGATTGTGCTCTGGGTCAGGCAGGAAAAGAAGGCCCTCACCTCGCGAGGATGGGGGCTTCTCAGGGGTTTCCTCGAGCTGCGGCGCCCGTGGGGGTTTTCTCCCGAGGCAAGACGAGGATCTCAGGGAGCCTCTCGTGCGGCGCCAGGGAAGTCAGGTCTCCATGCGCGTGGCGAGGGGGAGGGCGTCATGGCTCTCCAGTCATGGGAGAGGACTAGGGCCTCCAGACGCGTTGAAGAAGGACACTCGAGGTCTTTCTGGGGTTGCGGCGGGAAAGCCTCGTTTCCCTCGACTTCTGCCGGGGACCTGAGGGAACTTCTCATGGTGCCTCTGATAGGTGAGGGATGCTGTGGAGTTGGCGGGGCCTCTCGGGACTCCGCTGGGCTTGGCACAATGGAAGAGGGCCTCATCTCGAGGGGAGACAGGACCTCAGGCTTCCTCTCCTTTTCGGACTCCAACCACAGGGTCCCTGCAGCGTTGGGACAGGAGAGTCAGGCCTCGTCTTGTCTGAGGAAGGGAACTCCGCTTGCCTCTCGAATTGCTCAGGGTGTCTCACGCACCTCGTCGAGCTGTGTGTGGAAACCGCGGGTTTTTCCGGACGACGCACGGGGGTGTCAGTGCCCCTTCGAATGGTAACTTCACCCACAGGGTTGCCTTCGAAGAGGTGTCCAGGCATCGGGTTCTTATCCAGAGCGGACTGGGAAATCGGGGTCGTTCGGCATGTGGCACAACCCACGGGGCTCGTCTAGAATTTCCTCGGGAGGCCGGCCTCATCCTGAGGTGTGCCGGGAAAGCCGGGAACCCCTTCCAGAATACGCAGGGGAATCGACTCTCCTGTCGTGTTGAGGAGGGGAGAAGGGGCTCAGATGAAGGGGTGCCAGGACCCTCGGTGTTCCCCTCGAGGGAACCCGGCGTGTCTGGGAAATTTTGGAGGTCGCATGAAGGGTGTCAGGTACCGTTTCGCAACTCAGGACCGAACGTGAGACTTCCCTTGAGACGCCATAGCGGGCAAGGGCCCCATCTTGCGAAGACGTTGGGACCACGTGGTTTTTCTCGAGTTGCGGCGGGATTCTCGAGTTATGACGGGGATTTCAGGCTTCCTCTTGGGTTGGCCCTGGGAAGCCCCATCTTCCATTCAAGTTGCGAGGGAAAGCTGGGGGTTGCGCTCGAGTCACTGCAGGGCCCAAGAGACCTCATCTAGGCGTGTGTCCAGGACCTAGTAGTACTCTCAAGGGAAGAAAGGGATCCCGGGGTTGCACTCCAGAGTCCCCCGTGGAGTCAGGCCTCGCCTCGAGGGGAAGCCAAGGACTCCGCTCTCCACTCGAGTGGCGACGCGGATCTCTTGGAGCCCACTGAGTGGCCTCAAGGGAGTCCAGCCTCCTCTTCAGTTTGGAGAGAGGACCCGGGATTGCTCTCCAGGCCATGCAGGAAAAGAAGGCCCTCACCTCGCGAGGACGGGGGCGTCTCAGGGGTTTCCTCGAGCTGCGGCGCCTGTGGGGGTTTTCTCCCGAGGCACGACGAGGATCTCAGGGAGCCTCTCGTGCGGCGCCAGGGAAGTCAGGTCTCCCTGCGCGTAGTGAGGAGGAGCGCGTTGTGGCTCTCGAGTAATGGGAGGGGACTAGGGCCTCAAGACGCGTTGAAGAGGGACTCTCGAGGTCTTTCTCGGGTTGTGGCGGGAAAAAGTCGTTTCCCTCGACTTCTGCCGGGGACCTTAGGGAACTTCCCAGGGTGTCTCTGAGAGTTGAGGGATACTGTGGAGTTGGCGGTGCCTCTCGGGACTCTGCTGGGTTTGTCGCAATGGAAGAGGGGCTCATCTCGAGGGGAGGCAGGAACCTCAGACTTCCTCTCTGTTTCGGACTCCGACATCAGGGTCCCTGCAGAGTTGGGACAGGAGAGTCAGGCTACGTCTTTTCTGAGGAATGGAACTCCGCTTGCCTCTCGAGTTGTTCATGGGGTTTCAGGCCCCTTGTCAAACTGTGTGTGGAATCTGCAGGTTTTTCCAGACGATGCACGGGGGTGTCAGTGACCCTTCGTTTTTTGTCTTCATCCACAGGGTTGCCTTCGAAGAGGTGTCCGGGCATCGGGTTCTTATGAAGAGCGGACCGGGATATCGGGGTCGTTCAGCATTTGGCACCACCCACGTGGGTTGTCTCGAATTTCCTCATGAAACCGGCCTCATCCTGAAGTGTGCCGCGAAGGTCATGAAACTCTTCCAGACAAAGCAGAGGAATCGACCCTCCTGTGGCGATCAGGAGGGGAGAAATGGCTCAGATGAAGTGCTGCTGGGAACCTCGGTGTTTCCCTCAAGTGAGACAGGTATGTCGGGTAACTTTTGGGGTCGCATAAAGCATTCCAAGTACCGTTTCGCTCTTCAAAATGGAACGTTGGACTTCTCTTGGGGTGCTCCAGCGGGCATGGGCCTCATCTTGGAATGACTGCGGAACCACTTGGTTTTTCTCGAGTTGCGGTGGGATATTTGAGTTACCACAGGGAATTCATGCTTCCTCTTGTGTTGGCCCACAAAAGTCTTATCTTCCATTCGAGATTCGAGGAAGAGCTGGAGGTGCGCTCTAGTCACTGAAGGCAAAAGAGACCCCACCAAGGCTTGTGTGCAGGACCTAATGTTCATGTCAAGGCTCGACAGAAATCTCGGGGTTGCATTCCAGACTCACCTTGGAGTCAGGCCTCGTCTCGAGGGGAAGCAAAGGACTCTGCTCTGCTCTCGAGTCGGACGGGTATATCTTGGAGCCCACTGAGTGGCTTAAAGGGAGTCAAACCTCCTCTGGTGTTTGGAGGGAGGACACGGGATTGCTCTCCAGGGAATGCATGAAATGAAGGCCCTCATCTCCCAATGACTGGGGCGTCTCGTAGGTTTTCTCAAGCTGTGGCGCTAGTGTGGGGTTTCTCACGAAGTAAGACTGGGAGCTCAGTGAGCCTCTCAGGTGGTGCCAGGGCAATCAGGTCTCTATGCACGTGGTGAGAGGGAGCCCGTCATTGTTCTCGAGTCATGGTAGGGGAATTGGGCCTGAAGACGTGTTAAAGAAGGACTCTCGAGGTCTTTCTTGGGTTGCAGCAGGAAACCCTGGGTTCCATCGACTTGTGCCAGTGACCTCAGGAAGCTTCTCAGCGTGCCTCTGAGAAGTCAGGGTCACTGTGGAGTTGGGAGGGGCCTCTCGGAACTCCACTGGGTTTGGTGCAATGGAAGAGGGCCTCATGACAAGTTGAGGCAGGAACCTCAGGGTTCCTCTCCTGGCTTCGAATGTGCCGGATCTGACTCGGATCGCAGAGTCCCTGCAGAGTTGGGACAGGAGAGTCAGGCCTCGTCTTGTGTGGAGGAATGGAACTCCGCTTGACTCTCGCGTTGTTCATGGGGTGACAGGCCACTTGTCGATTTGTATGTGGAACTTGTGGGTTTTTCTGGACGATGCAACGGGGTGTCAGTGCCCCTTCGTGTTGTGCCTTGATCCACAGGATTGCCTTCGAGTTGGGTTCTGCCATCGGGTTCTTATCAAGAGTGGACCAGGGAATTGGGGTCTTTTGGCATGTCGCACCACCCACGAGGCTATGTCTCAAATTTCCTCGTGAGACTGGCCTCATCTTGATGTGCGCCAGGAAGGTCGGGAACGCCTTCCAGACAAAGCAGGGGAATCGAACCGCCTGTCGCGATCAAGAGGGGAGAAGAGTCTCAGATGAAGTGGTGCCGGGAACCTCGGTGTTCTCCTCAAGTGAGAATGGTATATCGGGGAACTTTTGGGGTCGCATCAAGGGTTCCAAGTAACTTTTCACTCTTCAATAAGGAACGTGGGACTTCTCTTGAGACGCTGTAGTGGGCAAGGGCCTCATCTTTCGATGACGGGGGAACCACGTGGTTTGTCTTGAGTTGCGGCGGGATTCTCGAGTTACAACCGGGAATTCAGGCTTCCTGTTCAACTGGCCCAGGGAAGTCCAGTTTTCATTCGAATTGCGAGTTAGAACTGGGGATTGCTCTCGAGACACTGCAGGGCCAAATAGACCTCATCTAGGCTTGTGTCCAGGACCTAATGTTCCTCTGCTGGAGCGACAGCGATCTCGGCATTGCATTCTCGACTCACCCGGGGAATCAGGCCTCGTCTCGAGGGGAAGCCAAGGACACCGCTCTCCTGTCAAGTCGCGACGGGTATATCTTGGAGCTCACTGTGTGGCCTAAAATGAGTCAAGCCTCCTGTGGAGTTTGGAGAGAGGACTCAGGATTGCTCTCCAGGCCATACAGCAAAAGAAGGCCCTCATCTCGTGAGGACTGGGGCGTCTCGTGGGTATTCTCGAGCTGCGGCTCCAGTGTGGTGTTGCTCACGAGGTATAATGGGGAGCTCAGGGAGCCTATCCTGTGGCGCCAGGGAAGTCAGGTTTCTATGCGCGTGGCTAGGGGGAGCGCGTCATTGCTCTCGAGTCATGGTAGGGGAATCGCACCTCAAGACACGTTGAAGAAGGACTCTAGAGGTCTTTTACGGGTTGGGGCAGGAAACCCTTGGTTCCCTCGACTTGTGCCGGTGATCTCAGGAAGGTCTAAGGGTGCCTCTGAGAAGTCAGGTATACTGTGCAGTTGGGAGGGGCCTCTCGGGACTCCACTGAGTTCGGTGCAATGGAAGAGGGCCTCATCTCGAGTGGAGGCAGGAAACTCATGTTTCCTCTCCTGACTTCCCCTGGGCCAGATCTGACTCGGATCGCAGTTTCGCTGCAGAGTTCGAACAGGAGAGTCAGGCCTTGTCTTGTGTGGAGGAATGGAACTCTGCTTGCCTCTCCAGTTGTTCACGGGGTGACAGGTCACTTCTCGAGCTGTGTGTGGTACCTACGGGTTTCTCCGGACGATACCCGGGGGTGTCAGTGCCCCTTCGTGTTGTGCCTTCATCAAAAGGGTTATCTTCAAAGAGGTGTCCGGGCATTGGGATCTTATCAAGAGCGAACCGGGAAATCGGGGTCTTCCGGCATGTGTCACCATCCACGAGGCTATGTCTCGAATATCCTCGTGAGACCGGCCTCATCCTGAGATGCACCGGGAAAGGCGGGAACCCCTTCAAGACAAAACAGGGGAATCGACCCTCCTGTCGCGATCAGGAGGGGAGAAGGGGCCCAGATGTAGTGGTGCCGGGAACCTCGGTGTTCTCCTCGAGTCAGACCAGTGTGTCGAGGAACTTTTGAGGTCGCATCAAGGGTGCCAATACCGTTTCGCACTTCAAGATGGAACGTGGGACTTCTCTTGAGACGCTGTAGGGGGCAAGGGCCTCATCTTGCGATGACGGGGGAACCACGTGGCGTTTCTCGAGTTGTGGCGGGATTCTCGAGTTTCGACGGGGAATACAGTCTTCCTCATGTGTTGGCCCAGGGAAGTCCTATCTTCCATTCGAGTTTCAAGGGAGAGCTGGGGATTGCCCTCGAGTCACTGCAGGGCAAAATAGACCTCATCTAGGCTTGTGTCCAGGACTTAATGTTCATCCCTAGGGGCGACAGGGATCTCGGGCTTGCATACCAGACTCACCCGGGGAATCAGGCCTCGTCTCGAGGGGAAGCAAAGAACTCCGCTGTCCTTTTGAGTCGCAATGGGTATCTCTTGGAGCCCACTGTGTGCCCTAAAGGGAGTCAAGCCTCCTGTGCTGTTTGGATAGAGGACTCGGGATTCCTCTCCAGGCCATGCAGGAAAAGAAGGCCCTCATCTCGCGATGACGGCGGCGTCTTGTGGGTTTTCTAGACTACCGCGCTAATGCCGGGTTTCTGACGAGGTACGAGAGGGAGCTCAGGGAGCCTCCCGTGTGGCGCCAGGGAAGTCAGGTCCCCATGAGATGGCTAGGGGGAGTTCGTCATTGCTCTCGAGTCATGGTAGGGTAATCGGGCCTCAAGACGGGTTGAAGAAGGACTCTCGAGGTCTTACTTGGGTCACTGCATAAAACCCAGGGTTCCCTTGACTTGTGCCTGCGACCTCAGGGAGCTTCTCAGAGTGCCTCTGAGAAGTCAGGGATACTGTGCAGTTTGGAGGGGCCTCTCGAGACTCCTCTGCATTTGGTGGAATGTAAGAGGGACTCATCTCGAGTTGAAGCAGGAACCTCAGTGTTCCTCTCCATTTCTGACTCAGATCGCAAGGTCCCTGCATGTTGGTACAGGAGAGTCAGGCCTTGTCTTTTCTGGAGGATGGGACTCCTCTTGCCTCTCGAGTTGTTCTCGAGGTGACAGGCCACTTGTCGAGCTGTGTATGTAACCTGCCCATTTTTCCGGATGATGCACAGATGTGTTAGTGCCCCTTCGTGTTGTACCTTCATACTCAAGGCTGCCTTCCAAGAGGTGTCCGAGCATCGGATTCTTATCAAGAGCGGACCGGGAAATTGGAGTCTTTCAGCAAGTGGCACCACCCACAAAGCTACGTATCGAATTTCCCCATGAGACCGGCCTCATCCTGAGTTGTGCAGGGAAGGTCGGGCCCCCTTGCAGACAAAGCAGGGGAATCGACCCACCGGTCACGATCAGGAGGGGAGAAGGGGAATAAATGAAGTGGTGCCGGGAACCTCGGTGTTCCCCTTGAGTGAGACCGGCGTGTTGGGGGACTTTTGGGGTCGCATCAAGGGTGCCAAGTACCGTTTCGCATTTCAAGACGGAACCTGGGACATCTTTTGAAACGCTGTAGCGGGCAAGGGCCTCATCTTGCGATGACGGGAGAACCACGTGGTTTTGCTCGAGTTGCGGCGGGATTCTCGAGTTATGACCGGGAATTTAGGCTTCCTTTTGTTGGCCTTGAAATCCAATCTTCCATTCGGGTTGCGAGGGGGAGCTGGGGATTGCGCTAGAGTCACTGCAGGGCAAAAGAGACCTAATCTAGGCTTGTGTCCAGGATCTAACGTTGCTCTCCAGGGGCGACAGGGATCTCGGGTTTGCATTCCAGACTCATCCGGGGAGTCAGTTCTCACCTCGAGGGTAAGCAAAGAATTCCGCTCTCGTTTCGAGTCGCGATGGGTATCTCTTGGAGCCCAAAGTGTGCACTAAAGGGAGTCAAGCCTCCTGTGGAGTTTGGAGAGAGGACTCGGGATTGGACTCCAGGCCATGCAGGAAAAGAAGGCCCTCATCTCGAGATGACGGTGGCGTCTCGTGGGTTTTCTCGAGCTGCGGCGCCAGTGTGGGGTGTCTCATGAAGTACCACAGGGATTTCAGGGAGCCTCTTGTGTGGCGTCAGGAAAATCCAGTATTCCATTCGATTTGCAATTTAGAACTGGGGATTGCTCTCCAGTCACTGCAGGGCAAAATAGACCTCATCTACGCTTGTGTCCAGGACCTAGTGTTCCACTACTGGGCCGACAGGGTTCTCAGGGTTGCATTCTCGACTCACCCGGAGAGTCAGTCCTCGTCTTGAGGGGGAAAAAAGGACTCCGCTCTCCTGTCGAGTCGCGACGGGTATCTCTTGGAGCCCACTGCGTGGCGTAAAGGGAGTGAAGCCTCCTATGGAGTTTGGAGAGATGACTCGGGATTGTTTTCCTGGCCATGCAGGAAAAAAGGCCCTCATCTCGCGATAACGGGGGCGTCTCGTGGGTTTTCTCCAGCTGCGGCGCCAGTATCAGATTTCTCACGAGGTATGACGGGGAGCTCAGAGAGCCTCTCGTGTGGTGCTAGGGACGTCAGGTCTCCGTGCGTGTGGTGAAGGGGAGTGCGTGATTGCTCTCGAGTCATAGTAGGCGAATTGGGCCTCAAGACGCATTGAAGAAGGACTCTCGAGGTCTTTCACGGGTTGCGGCAGGGAACCCTGGGTTCCCTCGACTTGTGTCGGTGACCTCAGGCAACTTCTCAGGGTGCCTCTGAGAAGTCAGGGACACTGTGGATTTGGGAGGGGCCTTTCGTTACTCAACTGGGTTTGGTTCAATCGAAGAGGGCCTCATCTCGAATGGAGGCAGGAACCTCAGGGGTCCTCTCCATTTCTGACTCGGGTCGCAGAGTACCTGCCGAGTACGGACAAGAGAGTCACGCCTCGTCTTCCGTGGAGGAATGGATCTCCGCTTGCCTTTCGAGTTGTTCACGGAGTGACAGGCCACTTGTTGAGCTGTGTGTGGAACCTGCGGGTTTTTCTGGACGATGCACAGGGGTGTCAGTGCCCCTTCGTGTTGTGCCTTCATCCACAGGGTTGCCTTCAAAGAGGTGTCCGGGCATCAGGTTCTTTTCAAGAGCGTACCAGAAAATTGGGGTCTTTCAGCATGTGGTACCACCCACGAGGCTACGTCTCGAATTTCCTCGGGAGACCGGCCTCATCCTGAGGTTCGCCGGGAAGGTAGGGAACCCTTGCAGACAAAGCAGGGGAATCGACCCACCGGTCGCGATCAGAAGGGGAGAAGGGGCTCAGATGAAGTGGTGCCGGGAACCTCGGTGGTCCCCTCGAGTGAGACCGGTATGTCACGGCACTTTTGAGGTCGCATCAAGGGTGCCAAGTACAGTTTCTCACTTCAAGACGGAACGTGGGAATTCTCTGGAGATGCTCTAGCGGGCAAGGGCCTCATATTGCAATGACGAGGGAAACACGTGGTTTTTCTCGAGTTGCGGCGGGATTCTCGAGTTACGACGGGGAATTCAGGCTTCCTCTTGTGTTGGCCCAGGAAGTCCAATCTTCCATTCCACTTGTCAGAGAGAGCTGGGGGTTGCTCTCGAGTCACTTCAGGGCAAAGAGTCCTCATCTAGGCTTGGGTCCAGGACGTAGTGTTCCTCTCCAGGGGCGACAGGGATATCGGGGTCGCATTCCAGTCTCACCCGATGGGTCATGCCTCGTCTCGAGTGGAAGCAAAGGACTCCACTATCCTCTCGAGTCGCGACGTGTAACTCTTGGAGCACAATGAGTGGCCTAAAGTGAGTCAAGCGTCCTGTGTAGCTTGGACAGAAGGTTCACGCTTGATCTGCATACCATTCAGTTAAAGATGGCCCTCCTCTCGTGATGACGGGAGCGTCTCATGGGTTTTCTCGAGCTGCGGCGCCAGTGTGGGGTTTCTCACGAGATATGATGGGGAGCTCAGGGAGCCTCTCGTGCGGCGCCAGAGAAGTCAGGCCTCCATGCGTGTGGCCAGGCAGATCGCGTCATTGCTCTGGAGTCATGGGAGGGACTAGGGCCTCAAGACGCATTTAAGAAGGACTCTCGAGGTCTTTCTTGCGTTGGGGCGGGAAACACTCGTTTCCCTCGACCTCTACCGTGGACCTTAGGGAACTTCCCAGGTGCCTCTGAGAGGTGAGGGATACTGAGGAGTTAGAGGGGCCTCTCGGGACTCCACTAGGTTTGACGAAATGAAAGAGGGCCTCATCTCGATTGGAGGCAGGAACCTCAGGCTTCCTCTCCATTTCTGACTCCGACCGCAGGGTCCCTGCAGGGTTGGGACAGGAGAGTCAGGCCTCGTCTTGTCTGAGTAATGGAACTCTGCTTGCCTCTCGAGTCGTTCAGTGGGTCTCAGGCCCCTTGTCGAGCTGTGTGTGGAACCTGCGGGTGTTTCCAGAAGATGCACGGGAGTGTCATTGCCCCTTCATTTGGTGCCTTCCCCCACAGGGTTGCCTTCAAAGAGGTGTCCGGGCATCAGGTTCATTTCAAGAGCGGACCGGGAAATCGGGGTCGTTCGACATGTGGCACCACCCACGTGGCTCATCTCGAATTTCCTCGTGAGACCAGCATCATCCTGAGGTGCGCCGGGAAGGCCGGGAACACCTTCCACACAAAGAAGGGGAATCGACTTTCCTGTCGCGATCAGGAGGGGAGATGGGGCTCAGATGAAGTGGGGCCGGGACTCTAGGTGTTCCACTCGAGGGAACCCGGCGTTTCAGGGAACTTTAGGGGTCGCATCAAGGGAGCCAAGTACCGTTTCCCACTTCAGGACGGAACATGGGACTTCCCTGGAGACGCTGTAGCGGGCAAGTGCCTCATCCTGTGAAGACGTTGGAACCACGTCGTTTTTCTCGAGTTGCGTCTGGATTCTCGAAAATGACGGGGATTTCAGGCTTCCTCTTGGGTTGGCCCTGGGAAGCCCAATCTTCCCCTGGAGTTGCGAGGGAAAGCTGGGGGTTCTGCTCGAGTCACTACAGGGCCAAAGAGACCTCATCGAGGCGTGTGTCCAGGACCTAATATTCCTCTCAAGGGAAGACAGAGATCTCGGGTTTCCATTCCAGACTCCCCCGGGGAGTCAGGCCTCGCCTCGAGGGGAAGCAGAGGACTCCACTTTCCTCTCAAGTCGCGACACGGATCTCTTGGAGCCCAATGAGTGGACTCAAGGGTGTCGAGCCTCCTCTTCAGTTTGGAGAGAGGACTCGGGATTGCTCTCCAGGTCAGGCAGGAAAAGAAGGCCCTCATCTCGCGATGACGGGGGCATCTCATGGGTTTCCTCAGGCTGTGGCGCCCTTGGGGGTTTTCTCACGAGGCACGACGAGGACCTCAGGGAGCCTCTCGTGCGGCGCCAGGGAACTCATGTCTCCATGCGCATGGCGAGGAGGAGCTGGTCATCACTCTCGAGTCATGGGAACTGACTAGGGCCTCAAGACGCGTTGAAGAAGGACTCTCGAGGTCTTTCTCGGGTGGCGGCGGGAAACCCTCGTTTCCCTCGACTTCTGCAGGGGACCTTAGGGAACTTACCAGGGTGCCTCTGAGAGGTGAGGAATGCTGTGGAGTTGGCAGGGCCTCTCGGGACTCTGCTGGGTTCGGCGCAATGGAAGAGGGCCTCGTCTCGAGGGGAGGCAGGAACCTCAGGCTTCCTCTCCGATTCTGACTCCGACTGCACGGTCCCTGCAGTGTTGGGACAGGAGAGTCATGCCTCGTCTTGTCTGAGGAGTGGAATTCTGGTTGTTTCTCGTGTTGTTCCGGGAGTCTCAGGCCCCTTGTCGAGCTGTGTGTTGACCCTGCGGGTTTTTCCGGATGATGCACGGGGGTGTCAGTGCCCCTTCGTGTTGTGCCTTCACTCACAGGGTTGCCTTCGAAGAGGTGTCCGGGCATCGGGTTCTTATCAAGAGCAGACCGGAAAATCGGTGTCGTTCGGCACGTGACACCTCACACATGGCTAGTCTCGAATTTCCTCCTGAGACCGGCCTCATCCTGAGGTGCACCAGGAAGGCCGGGAACCCCTTCCAGAGAAAGCAGGGGAATCGACTCTCCTGTCGCGATCAGGAGGGGAGAAGGGGCTCAGATGAAGTGGTGCCGGGACCCTTGGTGTTCCCCTCGAGGGAACCCAGCGTGTCGGGGAACTTTTGCGGTCGCATCAAGGGTGTCAAGTACCGTTTCACACTTAAGGACGGAACATGGGACTTCCCTGGAGACGCCGGGAATTTCGGTGTTCCCCTGGAGTGAGACCGGTATGTTGGGGAACTTTGGGGTCGCATCAAGGGTGCCAAGTAGCATTTCGAACTTTATGACGAAACATGGGACTTCTCTTGAGACTCTGTAGCGGGCAAAGGCCTCATATTGTGATGAATGGGGAACCACGTGGTTTTTAAGAGTTGCGGTGGGATTCTCGAGTTACAACGGGAAATTCAGACTTCCTCTTGTGTTGGCCCAGTGAAGACCAATCTTCCATTCGAATTGCGAGGGAGAGATGGGTGTTGCCCTCGAGTCACTGTAGGGCAAAATAGACTTCATCTAGGCTTTTGTCCAGGACATAATGTTCCTCTCCAGGGGCAACAGGGATCTCGGGGTTGCATTCCAGACTCACCCGAGGTAAGGCCTCATCTCGAGGGGAAACAAAGTACTCTGCTCTCCTCTCAAGTCGCGACAGGTATCTCTTGGAGCCCATTGAGTGGCCTAAAGGGAGTAAAGCCTCCTGTGAAGTTTGGAGAAAGGAACAGGGATTGCTCTCCAGGTCAGGCAGGAAAAGAAGTCCCCAATCTCGCGATGACGGTGGCGTCTCGTGGGTTTTCCCGAGCTGTGGCGCCAGTGTGGGGTTTCTCACGAGGTATGACGGGGAGGTGAGGGAGCCTCTCATGTGGCGCCAGGGAAGTCAGATGTCCATGTGCATGGCGAGGGGGAGCGTGTCATTGCTCTCGAGTCATGGTAGGGGAATCCGGCCTCAAGACGCGTTGAAGATGGACTCTTGAGGTCTTTCTCGGGTTGCGGCAGGATACCCTGTGTTCTCTCGACTTGTGCCGGTGACCTCAGGGAGTTGCTCAGGGTGCCTCTGAGAAGACACTGATACTGTGGTGTTGGGAGGGGCCTCTCGGGACTCCACTGCGTTTAGTGCAATGGAAGATTGCTGGGAGCCAGCGAGAGACATTCCACTCGTGACAAATGTCATGAGGAAAGAGTCTCGGCATACGCAAAGGCGGGATCGAGCCTCCGGGAGTTCCCCCGTATATTCTTCAGCATCTACCCCCAAAAACCAAAGTCTGCCTTCTTTATTGCTTTGTTCTCTCACCTCTGACATTACTGGGGATGTCCCCCACCACCATCTCACTCTCTCTGTCAAAGAGCTAACTTACAGCTCCAACTAATAATGTTCCTGGGCAATTAGTAGTGTTTAAATCCAAACCCCTCAGATGGTTTTCTAACTCGCCTGACAAGTTTACCCGGTCTCCTACAGCTATGCATACGATTGTGTACAGTCTCCCAGCCTCGAGACGCAAGGGAAGTTTAAGATATTCAAATAGCTTAGAGCCTCTCAGAGAGTTAGAAACTGTCAGAATAAAACTAGTAAAAGATTTCATTAATGAACCATTGCTTTTTGCCAAGTTTCCACATCCCCTGAATTGTATCCTTGAATGTGTGCTAATTAATATAGTTGGTATGTAGAAAAAATAAGTAGTGGCCTTGATGTTGGTAACTTTAGACCCTTAAGGTAATAAATTCTTTTCTTTGTTGTAAACCCATTACACATCCTCCCTATAGGAATGCAATTTTATCTTCGAAAGATGGCGCCAAACCTTAAACAATTACTCTTAGAGAAAATAACTCTTATGGTTGATAAGTCTTTGTCAAGAGTCATAAAATGTTAATAGGTCTTCTGGCCAGAAGATGATGTAAATCATCTAAACCATTTTTATACGATAAATCTGCAGAAAAGAAACCCTGGTTTTTGATAAGGATTAAAGACTGCTGACTTTGCATCCCCTATTATCCTCTATGTGTAACTTAGGGTATTAAAACCTGTGTTGAAAATAAAGCTACGGGTCTTGCTCGCCAACGCTTGGTCTCCCCATGTCATTATTCCCCTCAATTTTCAGATGAGTGTCCATCTGGAGCGCGGATATCCTCTGCGACCTTTTATTTGCCTGGGCTTCGAAGACCCGCTCGATAAGGTGTCTAAGGTGGGGCACCTTCCTCTATTCTAGAGGGCACTTGCAGCCTCCGTGGTCAGAGCTAACCTGGTGTCACGGGTTATATTGATTTTCCGCGTAAACCAAGCTACTCAGCTGCTTTTCTCCACTGAATTTTCCTACTGAGCTATCCTCATTCTATTACTCTTTATATCTTTGATGAATAAATAAATAAATAAATAGGTCGCCTACTCCATCTTCCCTTCGAATACCCTGGATCAGCTGGGGCTGGACCTCTGCAGGTGGCGCCCGAGACAGGCATTTCGAAGGTAAATCCCCAACCCCATTCCCCCAGTGTTCAGTTTTCGGGACAGATAGGATCCCACTTAGGGGGCTGCAGATCCCCCTGTAGAATAGACAGGGCGAGAGGAGTGGGAAGAGTTGAAGAGTTAGAGAGAAAAAACGGTTTCTAAAAAGGCTGACAAAAAAGGCCTAATCTTTAGATAGCTAAAAGCAAAATCTTTTACTATCCTTAAGTTTCTGACATGGGCAACACTGAATCAAATGAAAGACAGCTCTTTATAGGAGTAATTTTACAGTTATTAAGTAAAAGAAGAATCAAGGTTAAAAAATCTTCCATTCAATCATTTTGTACATTTGTACAAGACCACTGCCCTTGGTTTCTACAACAAGGCACTGTTAACCTAGATATCTTGAAAAAACTAGGAAAACAGCTAAGAGCTTATTGTGCTCAGCAAGGTTTGGAAAAAATCCCTACTTACACCTTGCCTCTGTGGAATATGACTAGAGATGTTTTAGATCCAGCTCATGAATTTGAAAAGGTACCTGTTAAAGAGGAAAGTAAAGTTGGAAAAGTACCTGTTAAACAAAAAAGCAAATCTGAAAAGGTAGCTGTTATAAAGAAAAGTGAAAATGAAGAGGCTATACCTAGCTATCGACAGCTAAATGAATGGCTAGCCACTACGACTGCCAATGAGCATGTAAAAGATAGGGATGAAAAGAAAGATCAGCTCTCCCCTCAATTTGAAAAAGGTTTAGAGGAACCGGCAGCTCGATGCCATTCTGATGAGGATTTTTTTTTTTTTTTTAAGCTAAAGATGCTCCTAAAAGTTTAAGAAAACATCCCTAATCAGACCATCCGCTCCTAGGAGGTTGAGGGAAACATCCCCGATCAGACAGTTCGTAAGATTTAGTTACCAAACAGTTAAAGGATCTCCGGAACAGAAGAGGAAAACTTCGGGACGCTCCCATCCCCCTATGCCTCCTCCTCCATGTCGGGGTAAAGGGCCACCGCTAGGAGTTTCCCGGAGAAGGATTTTCTCTAGTCCCAAGGATGAACTTGATCCTCACCTTGAGGCTTCTTTTCTAGTCCCCTCTGCAGTTTAGCCAGGGTAAAGAGGTTACAAAATAAATAAAAATATTCTCTAAAATTAAAAAAAAATTAAAAATGGATTTCTCTGCATCTAAGAATAGACAAATATTTATTGACTGTGGAATATGATTAGAAATGTCCTGGACCTCCGTCACGAGGCTGTTAAATAGACTATGGGGGAGGCTATAGAGGTGGATGGTGGTGAGTCTCCATTTACTGCACAGATCATATTTTCTGCCATTGAAAAAAAAAAAAAGGAGGGAGAAAGTGGTCTACCTCCCGAGGAAGGAGAGGGCTTACAGGACGCTGCGGCCGAGAGCCCTGGCGAGCTCCCTCCCCCTCTGCGCAAACCTTTAAAAAACTTATCCACCACTTTCTGATTTAAGGCGACTGCCACCGCCTTCGATTGTGCCTCCCAGGACCCAGGAGTTCCCCACTTTGCCCCCAAAGCCTCCCAAAGTGTTGCCTAAGACTGAGGAAGATAAAAAGTTTTTTAAACAAAGGAGCTTTTAGTACACAATATGCAGAGCGTGCTCCTTGGAGAAAACTCCCTCAGGGGGGTCTCACCCAGGCTAGGAGAAAAGCGAAAAGGCAAGGAGATTTAATAACAATATTAACCCCTGATGTGCCGCTTACTCCAATTCCAACCGGAGTGGCTGGCCCCCTATCTGAGGACATTGTAAGATTTGTCCTGGGGCGTAGCTTGCTTTCTTTTTAAAAAAAAATTAAATAAAAAAAAAGAAAGAAAAGAAATTTCGCTGGTGCATGGTGTAGTAGATTCTGATGATATTGAGAAATTAAAGTCTTGATCTCACTGCCTATCAAAACTGTACAAATTAATAAAGGTCAAAGAGTAACACAGCTTTTACTTTTACCTTACTATCAGACAAGGAAAAACTTGACTTCTCAAACTAAGAGCCACAAAACATTTGGATCTAGTGATCTAGCCTTTTGGGTGCAGGAAATTACAGTTCCAAGGCCTTTAAAAGATCTTTTACTTCAAGAGAATAAAACGCCAGGGCTATTAGACACAGGAATAGACGTCTCTTAACATTGCTGGGAAAGACTGGCCCAGCTCCTGGCCAACACATAATACTGAAAATGAGTTGGTGGGATTAGAGAAAGTGGTATGTGGGGTGGAGATGCTGTACAGGTGGTACATTTAACAATACTTTATATATTGTTATAAATACATAATATAAATGTATTTGCCTAATTACAGTTTGCCTAATTAGGTATGGGTATAAATAAAATATAATAAAGGTATACCTAATTCTATTTATAGATCTATACTTAATTAATTTGTATATAAATTAATATGTATACTATACACACACACATATATATATACTGTATAATTAAATATATATGGCAGTAATATAATGTGTGTGTGGCTGATATTAATTGGTATGGATTGATGTGCTGTGATGATATGTGTTCTATATACTGTATAATTATAAATGTGTGACATGTATTATTACAGTATATTGGTTTGTGTTGGTTGGTATTAGCTGTGTATGTGTTGTATTGCTGTAATATATATTAATTAATATATTAATTATAAAGATTAATTCAAGTATATTGATTTATATATATTATATGTCAATAACTTTATACGTGTTGCCATATATAAATACATATATAAATGCATTTTGCATTTAGGTATATCTGTATACCTGTATACCAAAATGAGATAAGGAGGTTATACATTTATTACTTAAATTTATACAGAGACCTAAACTAAACATTAGACCTAAATTAACATATCCATAGGGAAACAGCTAGACAAATAGTGAAGTTATGTTCCAATTGTAATTAATCACTTAAACGTAAACACACAGGGGCAGACTACAATGATGAGACACTAGATGCCTGAATTACAGGCTACGACTCGGCCCCTGGTCAAGTAAAAAGGCCTCCTTACGGGAGAGTGAAAAAGGCCAGATGTGTTGCTAACTTGTAGGAGAGGGTATGCTTGTATATTTCTACAGAATGCAGATTCTCCGGTTTGGATCTCGCACAAATTCGTCATGTCACATTCCCCAAAGACCAGGTTCGCGGCGCGCGCACTCGCTCGCTCCCCCTCCCACAGCCAGCTCTCGCCTCCATGCCACCAGCAGCGCCTCGCACCCACCTCTCTGCACCCCGTGACCTAGAGCAAAGAAGTCTGTGCAGCGAGTGAGGGCCAGAGAGGAAAGCGCGCCCGCGGAGTGCCGTCCAGACCAGCGTGGCCCCACCGGCGAGAGGGGACCGCCCTGAGCCCAAGCGGTGGCGGCTAGCCCTAAACCACGAACCCTGCCCCTCCGCCCACAGCCTGCCGCTCGCGTTCTGCCTCCTGATGCTGGGGACACTGCTCCCCCGGGCTGACGCCTACAGCTGCTCCCTGGTTCATCTTGTTTAAACCCTCAATATAATGTTTGCTCCTTTGTAATGCTACAACATCCACCTTATCTTATGATGTAACCACTTATTGAATTATGGTCTTGCTGTATTACAACAACTACAGGATTTAATGCAAACACGACGCTTTGTGGGCTTAATTATCTTGGGAACAGCAGCTTTGATAAGTGCAATCACTTCTGTTACTGTGGCAGCAATATCATTGACTCAACAAGTACATACTGCTCAATATGTTGATTCTATGTCCAAAAATGTTTCTTTAACATTGGCAACACAGGAAGCTATAGAGAGAAAATTAGAAATGAGGGTAGACGCCCTAGAGGAAGCAGTAATACATATTGGGACTGAATTGCAGGCTTTAAAGGTGAAAATGGCATTGTCTTGTCATGCTGACTATCGGTGGATATGTGTAACACCCCTGAAAGTAAATGAGACAGATTTTGAATGGGAAAAGATTAAAAACCATATTTCAGGTATCTGGAACAGCTCTGACATTGGTTGAGACGTAGGGAAACTTCACTATCAAATAGCAACCATGGAGCACTCCCGATTAGATTTTACTGCTGCTGGAACAGCAAATGATTTCTTCCATACTTTCCCTAACTACATCTCAGGAAAGAATATTCTGTCTAATGTCTTTAGCTATGCTGCGGTGGCTGCTTTAATTCTGCTTCTCATAATCATTCTTCCTTGTATTGTCAGGATTCTTCAGCAGAGTATTCAGAGGCTCGCGACTGAGCTACATCTGGCTGTTTTAAGAAATAAAAAACGGGGAGATGCCGGGAGCCGGCGAGAGACATTCCACTCGTGACAAAAGTCATGAGGAAGGAGGCTGGGCATACACAAAGGCGGGATCGAGCCTCGGGAGTCCTCCCGGATATTCTTGAGCATCTACCCCCCAAAACCAGAGTCTGCCTACTTTATTGCTTTGTGCTCTCACCTCTGACTTTACTGGGGGCTGTCCCCCACCACCATCTCACTCTCTCTGTCAAAGAGCTAACTTACAGCTCCAATTAATAAAGTTCCTGGGCAATTAGGAGTGTTTAAATCCAAACACGTCAGATGGCTCTCTAACTCTCCTGACAAGTTTACCCGGCCTCCTACAGCAATGCATACAATTGTTTACAGTCTCCGAGCCTCGAGAGGCACGGGAAGCTTAAGATATTCAAATAGCTTAGAGCCTCTCAGAGAGTTAGAAACTGTCAGAATAAAACTAGTAAAAGATTTCATTGATGAACCAATGCTTGTTGCCAAGTTTCCACATCCCCTGAATTGTATCCTTGAATGTGTATTAATTAATATAGTTGGTATGTAGAAAAAATAAGTAGTGGCCTTGGTGTTACTAACTTTAGACCCTTAAGGTAATAAATTCTTTCCTTTGTTGTAAGCCCATTACACATCTGCCCTATAGGAATGCAATTTTATCTTCGAAAGATGGGGCCAAACCTTAAAATAATTACTCTTAGAGAAAATAAGTCTTACGGTTGATAAGTCTTTGTCAAGAGTCATAAAATGTTAATAGGTCTTCTGGCTAGAAGATGATGTAAATCACCTAAACCATTTGTATACGATACATTTGCAGGACAGAAACTCTGGTTTTTGATAAGGATCAAAGGCTGCTGTCTTTGCATCCCCATTATCCTCTATGTGTAACTTAGGGTATAAAAACCCCTGTTGAAAATAAAGCTACGGGCCTTGATTGCCAACGCTTAGTCTCCTAATGTCATTCTTCCCCTCAATTTTCAGATGAGTGTCCATCTGGAGCGCAGATATCCTCTGCGACCATTTATTTACCTGGGCTTCGAAGACCACTTGAGAAGGTGTCTAAGGTGGGGCACTTTTCGCTATTCGAGAGGGAGCCTGCGGCCTCCGTGGTCAGAGCTAACCTGGTGTCACGGGTTATACTGATTTTCCGCATAAACCAAGCTACTCAGCTTCTTTTCTCCACTAAATTTTCCTACTGAGCTATCCTCATTCTATTACTCTTTATATCTTCGATAAATAAATCAATAGGTCGCCTACTCTGTCTCCCCTTCGAAAACCCTGGACCAGCCGAGGCTGGACCTTGTCAGAAGAGGGCCTCATCTCGATTTGAAGCAGGAACCTCAGGGTTGCTCTCCATTTCTGACTCTGAACACAGAGTCCCTACAGAGTTAGGACAGGAGAGTCAGGCCTCGTCTTGTGTGGAGGAATGGAACTCCACTGGACTCTCGAGTTGTTCACCGGATAACAGGCCACTTGTCGAGCTGTGTGTGGAACCTGCGGTTTTATCCGGACGATGCATGGGGGTGTCAGTTCCCCTTCATTTTTTGCCTTCATACACAGGGTTGCCTTCGAAGAGGTATCCAGCCTTCAGATTCTTATCAAGAGCAGACCAGGAAATCAGTGTCTTTCGGCATGTGGCACCACCCACAAGCCTACGTCTCGAATTTCTTCTTGAGACGGACCTCAACCTGAGGTGCACCAGGAAGGTCGGTAACCCTTTCAGACAAAGCAAGTGAATCGACCCTCTTGTCCCGATCAGGAGGGGAGAAGGGGCTCAGATGAAGTGGTGCAGGGAACCTCGATGTTCCCCTCGAGTAAAACTGGGATGTCGGGGAACTTTTGGGGTCGCATCAAAGGTGCTAAGTACCGTTTCAAACTTCAAGACGGAACGTGAGACTTCTCTTGAGACGCTGTAGCTGGCAAGGGCCTCATCTTGTGGAGACGGGTTAACCACGTCGTTTTTCTCGAGTTGTGGCGGGATTCTCGAGTTAGGTCAGGAAATTCAGGCTTCCTCTTGTGTTGGCCCAGGGAAGTCCAGTCTTCCATTCGAGTTGCGAGGGAGAGCTAGGGATTGCGCTTGAGTTACTGCAGGGCAAAGAGACCTTATCTAGGCTTGTGTCCAGGACATAATGTTCATCTCCAGGGGGGACAGGGATCTCGGGGTTGCTTTCCTGATGCACCCGGGGAGTCAGTCCTTGTCTCGAGGGGAAGCGAAGGACTCTGCTCTCCTCTCGAGTTGCGACGGGTATCTCTTGGAGCCCACTGAGTGGCCTAAAGGGAGTCAAGCCTCCTGTGGAGTTTGGAGAGAGGACTCGTGATTGCTCTCCAGGCCATGCAGGAAAAGAAGGCCATCATCTCGCGATGAAGGGGGGGTCTCGTGGGTTTTCTCGAGCTGCAGCGCCAGTGTGGGGTTTCTCATGAGGTACTATGGGGAGCTCAGGGAGCCTCTCATGTGGCGCTTGGGAAGTCAGGTCTCCATGCGCATTGCGAGGGGGAGCGCGTCATTGCTCTAGAGTCAAGGAAGGTGTATCGGGCCTCAAGAACCGTTAAAGAAGGACTTTCAAGGTGTTTCTTGGGTCACGGCAGTAAACCCTGGGTTCCCTCGACTAGTGCCGGTGGCCTCAGGGAGCTTCTCAGTGTGCCTCTGAGAAGTCAAGGATACCCTGGAGTTGGGAGGGCCCTCTCGGGACTCCACTGGGTTTGGTGCAATAGAAGAGGGCCTCATCTCGAGTGGAGACAGGAACCTCAGGGTTCGTCTCCATTTATGACTCTGATCGCAGGGTCCCTGCAGAGTTGGGACAGGAGAGTCAGGCCTCGTCTTGTAAGGAGGAATGGAACTCCGCTTGCCTCTCGAGTTGTTCAAGGAGTGACAGGCAACTTGTCGAACTGTGTTTGGAATCTGCGGGTTTTTCCGGACGATGCACGAGGGTGTCAGTGCCCCTTCGTGTTGTGCCTTCTTCCACAGGGTTGCTTTTCAAGAGGTGTCCGGGCATCGGGTTCTTATCAAGAGCGGACCGGGGAATCGGGGTCTTTCGGCATGTGTTACCACCCATGAAGCTACGTCTCAAATATTCTCATTAGACCGGCCTCATCCTGAGGTGCGCCGGGAAGGTTGGGAACCCCTTCCAGACAAAGCACGGGAGTCGACCCTCCAGTCGCAATCAGGAGGGGAGAAGTGGCTCAGATGAAGTCGTACCGGGAACCTCGGTGTTCCCCTCGAGAGAGACCAGGGTGTCGGGGAACTTTTGGAATCGCATCAAGGGTGCCAAGTTTTCACACTTGAAGTGTGAAAACACTTCAAGAAGAAACCTGGGACTTCTCTTTAGACGCTGTAGCGGGCAAGGGCCTCATCTTGCGATGACAGGGTAACCATGTGGTTTTTCTCGAGTTTCGGCGGGATTCTCGAGTTACGATGGGGAATTCAGGCTTCCTCTTGTGTTGGCCCAGGGAAGTCCAATCTTCCATTCGAGTTGCGAGAGAGAGCTAGGGATTGCTCTCGAGTCACTTCAGGGCAAAAGAGACCTCATCTAAGCTTGTGTCCAGGACCTAATGTTCCTCTCCAGGGGCGACAGAGATCTCGGGGTTGCATTTTAGACGCACCCGAGGAGTCAGACCTCATCTCGAGAGGAAGGAAAGGACTCTGCTCTGCTCTCGAGTCCCGACGGGTATTTCTTGGAGACCACTGAGTGGCCTAAAGGGAGTCAAGCCTCCTGTGGATTTTTTTTTTAATTTTATTTTATTTTTAAACTTTACATAATTGTATTAGTTTTTCCAAATATCAAAATGAATCCGCCTCAGGTATACATGTGCTCCCCATCCTGAACCCTCCTCCCTCCTCCCCCCCATAGCATCCCTCTGGGTCGTCCCAGTGCACTAGCCCCAAGCATCCAGTGTCATGCATCAAACCTGGACTGGCAACTCTTTTCATACATGATATTTTACATGTTTCAATGCCATTCTCCCAAATCTTCCCACCTTCTCCCTCTCCCACAGAGTCCATAAGACTCTTCTATACATCAGTGTCTCTTTTGCTGTCTCGTACTCAGGGTTATTGTTACCGTCTTTCAAAGTTCCATATATATGCGTTAGTATACTGTATTGGTGTTTTTCTTTCTGGCTTACTTCACTCTGTATAATAGGCTCCAGTTTCATCCACCTCATTAGAACTGATTCATTCTATTCTTTTTAATGGCGGAGTAATACTCCATTGTGTATATGTACCACGACTTTCTTATCCATTCATCTGCTGATGGACATCTAGGTTGCTTCCATGTCCTGGCTATTAGAAACAGTGCTGCGATGAACATTGGGGTACACGTGTCTCTTTCCCTTCTGGTTTCCTCAGTGTGTATGCCCAGCAGTGGGATTGCTGGATCATAAGGCAGTTCTATTTCCAGTTTTTTAAGGAATCTCCACACTGTTCTCTATAGTGGCTGTACTAGTTTGCATTCCCACCAAGAGTGTAAGAGGGTTCCCTTTTCTCCACACCCTCTCCAGCATTTATTATTTGTAGACTTTTGGATTGCAGCCATTCTGACTGGCGTGAAATGGTACCTCATAGTGGTTTTGATTTGCATTTCTATGATAATGAGTGATTTTGAGCATCTTTTCATGTGTTTGTTAGCCATCTGTATGTCTTCTTTGGAGAAATGTCTATTTAGTTCTTTGGCCCATTTTTTGATTGGGTCATCTATTTTTCTGGAGTTGAGCTGTAGGTGTTGCTTGTATATTTTTGAGATTAGTTGTTTGTCAGTTGCTTCATTTCCTATTATTTTCTCCCATTCCGAAGGCTGTCTTTTCACCTTGCTAATAGTTTGCTTTGATGTGCAGAAGCTTTTAAGGTTAATTAGGTCCCATTTGTTTATTTTTGTTTTTATTTCCAATATTCTGGGAGGTGGGTCATAGAGGATCCTGCTGTGATGTATTTCAGAGAGTGTTTTGCCTATGTTCTCCTCTAGGAGTTTTATAGTTTCTGGTCTTACGTTTAGATCTTTAATCCATTTTGAGTTTATTTTTGTGTATTGTGTTAGAAAGTGTTCTAGTTTCATTCTTTTACAAGTGGTTGACCAGATTTCCCAGCACCACTTGTTAAAGAGATTGTCTTTAATCCATTGTATATTTTTGCCTCCTTTGTCAAAGATAAGGTGTCCATATGTGTGTGGATTTATCGCTGGGCTTTCTATTTCGTTCCACTAATCTATATTTCTGTCTTTGTGCCAGTACCATACTGTCTTGATAACTGTGGCTTTGTAGCGGAGCCTGAAATCAGGTAGGTTGATTCCTCCAGTTCCATTCTTCTTTCTCAAGATCGCTTTGGCTATTCGAGGTTTTTTGTATTTCCATACAAATTGTGAAATTATTTGTTCTAGCTCTGTGAAGAATACTGTTGGTAGCTTGATAGGGATTGCATTGAATCTATAAATTGCCTTGGGTAGTATACTCATTTTCACTATATTGATTCTTCCAATCCATGAACATGGTATATTTCTCCACCTATTAGTGTCCTCTTTGATTTCTTTCACCAGTGTTTTATAGTTTTCTATATATAGGTCTTTAGTTTCTTTAGGTAGGTATATTCCTAAGTATTTTATTCTTTCCGTTGCAATGGTGAATGAAATTGTTTCCTTAATTTCTCTTTCTGTTTTCTCATTATTAGTGTATAGGAATTCAAGGGATTTCTGTGTGTTGATTTTATATCCTGCAACTTTACTATAGTCATTGACTAGTTCTAGTAATTTTCTGGTGGAGTCTTTAGGGTTTTCTATGTAGAGGATCATGTCATCTGCAAACAGTGAGAGTTTTACTTCTTCTTTTCCAATTTGGATTCCTTCTGTTTCTTTTTCTGCTCTGATTGCTGTGGCCAAAACTTCCAAAGCTATGTTGAATAGTAATGGTGAAAGTGGGCACCCTTGTCTAGTTCCTGACTTTAGAGGAAATGCTTTCAATTTTTCACCATTGAGGATAATGTTTGCTGTGGGTTTGTCATATATAGCTTTTATTATGTTGAGGTATGTTCCTTCTATTCCTGCTTTCTGGAGAGTTTTTATCATAAATGGATGTTGAATTTTGTCAAAGGCTTTCTCTGCATCTATTGAGAAAATCATATGGTTTTTATTTTTCAATTTGTTAAGGTGGTGTATTACATTGATTGATTTGCGGATATTGAAGAATCCTTGCATCCCTGGGATAAAGCCCACTTGGTCATGGTGTATGATCTTTTTAATGTGTTGTTGGATTCTGATTGCTAGAATTTTGTTAAGGATTTTTGCATCTATGTCATCAGTGATATTGGCCTGTAGTTTTCTTTTTTTGTGGGATCTTTGTCAGGTTTTGGTATTAGGCTGATGGTGGCCTCATAGAATGAGTTTGGAAGTTTACCTTCCTCTGCAATTTTCTGGAAGAGTTTGAGCAGGATAGGTGTTAGCTCTTCTCTAAATTTTTCGTAGAATTCAGCTGTGAAGCCGTCTGGACCTGGGCTTTTGTTGGCTGGAAGATTTTTGGTTACAGTTTCAATTTCCGTGCTTGTGATGGGTCTGTTAAGATTTTCTATTTCTTCCCTGGTCCAGTTTTGGAAAGTTGTACTTTTCTAAGAATTTGTCCATTTCTTCCACGTTGTCCATTTTATTGGCATATAATTGTTGATAGTAGTCTCTTATGATCCTTTGTATTTCTGTGTTTTCTGTTGTGATCTCTCCATTTTCATTTCTAATTTTATTGATTTGATTTTTCTCCCTTTGTTTCTTGATGAGTCTGGCTAATGGTTTGTCAATTTTATTTATCGTTTCAAAGAACCAGCTTTTGGTTTTGTTGATTTTTGCTATGGTCTCTTTTGTTTCTTTTGCATTTATTTCTGCTCTAATTTTTAAGATTTCTTTCCTTCTACTAACCCTGGGGTTCTTCATTTCTTCCTTTTCTAGTTGCTTTAGGTGTAGAGTTAGGTTACTTATTTGACTTTTTTCTTGTTTCTTGAGGTGTGCCTGTATTGCTATGAACTTTCCCCTTAGGACTGCTTTTACCGTGTCCCACAAGTTTTGGGTTGTTGTGTTTTCATTTTCATCCGTTTCTATGCAAATTTTGATTTCTTTTTTGATTTCTTCTGTGATTTGTTGGTTATTCAGCAGCGTGTTGTTCAGCCTCCATATGTTGGAATTTTTAATAGTTTTTCTCCTGTAATTGAGATCTAATCTTACTGCATTGTGGTCAGAAAAGATGCTTGGAATGATTTCTATTTTTTTGAATTTACCAATGCTAGCTTTATGGCCCAGGATGTGATCTATCCTGGAGAAGGTTCCATGTGCACTTTAGAAAAAGTTGAAATTCATTGTTTTGGGATGAAATGTCCTATAGATATCAATTAGGTCTAACTGGTCTATTGTATCATTTAAAGTTTGTGTTTCCTTGTTAAATTTCTGTTTAGTTGATCTATCCATAGGTGTGAGTGGGGTATTAAAATCTCCAACTATTATTGTGTTAGTGTTAATTTCTCCTTTCATACTTGTTAGCATTTGTCTTACATACTGTGGTGCTCCCACGTTGGGTGCATATATATTTATAATTGTTATATCTTCTCCTTGGATTGATCCTTTGATCATTATGTAGTGACCTTCTTTGTCTCTTTTCACAGCCTTTGTTTTAAAGTCTATTTTATCTGATATGAGTATCGCTACTCCTGCTTTCTTTTGGTCCCTATTTGCATGGAAAATCTTTTTCCAGCCCTTCACTTTCAGTCTGTATGTATCCCCTGTTTTGAGGTGGGTCTCTTGTAGACAACATATGTAGGGGTCTTGTTTTTGTATCCATTCAGCCAGTCTTTGTCTTTTGATGGGAGCATTCAACCCATTTACGTTTAAGGTAATTACTGATAAGTATGATCCCATTGCCATTTACTTTATTGTTTGGGGTTTGAATTTATACACCGTTTTTGTGTTTCCTGTTTAGTATTTGTTGGAGAGCTGGTTTGGTGGTGCAGAATTCTCTCAGCTTTTGCTTGTCTGAAAAGCTTTTGATTTCTCATTCATACTTGAATGAGACCCTTGCTGGGTACAATAATCTGGGCTGTAGGTTATTTTCTTTCATCATTTTAAGTATGTCTTGCCATTCCCTCCTTGCTTGAAGAGTTTCTATTGAAAGATCAGCTGTTATCCTTATGGCAATTCCCTTGTGTGTTATTTGTTGTTTTTCCCTTGCTGCTTTTCATATTTGTTCTTTGTGTTTGATTTTTGTTAATGTGATTAATATGTGTCTTGGGGGGTTTCGCCTTGGCTTTATCCTGTTTGGGACTCTCTGGGTTTCTTGGACTTGAGTGAGTATTTCCTTCCCCATTTTAGGGAAGTTTTCAACTATTATCTGCTCAAGTATTTTCTCACGGTCTTTCTTTTTGTCTTCTTCTTCTGGGACCCCTATGATTCGAATGTTGTAGCGTTTAATATTGTCCTGGAGGTCTCTGAGATTGTGCTCATTTCTTTTAATTCGTTTTTCATTTATCCTCTCTGATTCATTTATTTCTACCATTCTATCTTCGAATTCACTAATCCTATCTTCTGCCTCTGTTATTCTACTATTTGTTGCCTCCAGAGTGTTTTTAATTTCATTTATTGCATTATTCATTATATATTGACTCTTTTTTTATTTCTTCTAGGTCCTTGTTAAACCTTTCTTGCATCTTCTCAATCCTTGTCTCCAGGCTATTTATCTGTGATTCCATTTTAATTTCAAGATTTTAGATCCATTTCTCTATCCTTACTCGGAATTCTTTATCAGGTAGATTCCCTATCTCTTCCTCTTTTGTTTGGTTTGGTGGGCATTTATCCTGTTCCTTTATCTGCTGGGTATTCCTCTGTCTCATCTTGTTTAAATTGCTGAGTTTGGGGTGTCCTTTCTGTATTCTGGCAGTTTGTGGAGTTCTTTACTGTGGCATTTCCTCGCTGTGTGTGAGTTTGTACAGGTGTCTTGTCAAGGTTTCCTGGTTAGGGAAGCTTGTGTCCGTGTTCTGGTGGGTGGAGCTGTATTTCTTCTCTCTGGAGTGCAATGAAGTGTCCAGTAATGAGTTATGAGATGTTTGTGGTTTTGGGGTGACTTTGGGCAGCCTGTACCTTGAAGCTCAGGGCTGCGTTCCTTTGTTGCTGGAGAATTTGCTTGGTATGTCTTGCCCTGGAACTTGTTGGCCCTTGTGTGGTGCTTGAATTCAGTGTCGGTATGGAGGCATTTGATGAGCTCCTGTCAATTAATGTTCCTTGGAGTCAGGAGTTCCCTGGAGTCAGGGTTTGGACTTAAGCCTCCTGCTTCCAGTTATCTGTCTTACTTTTACAGTAGTTTCAAAACTTCTCCTTCTATACAGCACCATTGATAAAACATGTACGTTAAAGAAGAAAAGTTTCTCTACTGTGAGGGCCACTCAGAATGGTTCACAGCGTTACATGGAGAAGAGAAGAGGGAGGAGGGAGTTAGAGGTGACCCAAATGAGATCAGGAATCAATAGTGGAGAGAGTGGGCTGGCCAGTCGTCACTTCCTTATGTGCACTCCACAACTGGACCGCTCAGAGATGTTCACAGAGTTATACAGAGATGAGAAGAAGGAGGAAGGAGACAGAGGTGGCCAGAAGGATAAAAGGGGGGAATGAAAAGGAGGGAGACAGATCCAGCCAGTAATCAGTTCCCTAAGTGTTCTCCACCGTCTGGAATACACAGAAATTCACAGAGTTGGGTAGAGTAGAGAGGGGTTAGGGAGGAGACACAGGCGACCTGGTGGAGAAAAAGGAGAGTCCAAAGGGAGAGAGAGCAGTCAAGCCAGTAATCTCGCTCCCTAGTGAAAAATGGGTACTGAAGATTGGGTTCTTAAAGGTACAAAATTGGTAACAAATACATAAAGGCAAAAATTAAAAATCTAGAGTAGAGTTTGGAATTTCAAAAATACGATGTTAAAGAAAAGAAGAAGGAAAAGAAAGAGAGAAAAAACGAACAAAGAAAAACAAACAAGGTCGCAAAAATTATCAAGAAAATACAGGTACAAAATTGATAACTAATACCAAAAAGCAAAAATTAAAAATCTAGAGTAGAGTTTGGAATTTCAAAAATACAATGTTAAAAAAAAGGAAGAAGAAAACTAAAGAGAAAACAAACAAACAAAAACAAGCAATGTCGCAAAAATTATAAAGAAACTACAGGTACAAAATTGATATCAAATATCAAAAAGCATAAATTAAAAATCTAGAGTACAGTTTGGAATTTCAAAAATACAATGTTAAAGAAAAGAAAAAAAAAAAAAAAACAAGGTCAAAAAATTATTTTATATATATATATATATATATATATATATATATATATATATATGAAGTTTGCTGAAGAAGAAAAAAATAGGGTCTTTTTTTTTGCAAAGTAATAGGTTATAAAAGTGAAAATTAAATGAACAATAGAGAACTTAAAATTAAAAAAATTTAAAAAAAAGTAAGAATGATCATAAAAATATATCTAGGACTTTCTCTGGTTTTGTTGTGAGTATCGTGGGTTCGGTTCATTTTTGGCTAGTTCCTTGGTCCGACTTATATTTCTCAAGATCTATAGGCGCCTTCCTATGTAGTCCTAGTAACCACAGGGTTTTAATCTATTGCCTGTAGCTTCCAAGGCGTTTCCCTCTGTTATAGCTTCTTTTGTTTGCTGGTCTCTTCAGTGTCTGGTTTACGCCCTGACACAAAGGGGACGGTGGAGGACACTTTTTTTTTTTAGGCTCACTTGTTCAGTTGCGCTGTGGGGAGGGAGGGAGGGAGTGATGCTGCAAACAAATAACACTGGCGTGCGCTCGCAGTGCCTCAGCCACACTGGGTCTGCCCCCGCTCACGGCACGTGTAGCCTCCCTGCCCACACTGCTCGGGCTCTAGGTTGTTCCACCGGGAACAATCCGAGGCTGGCCCTGGGCTGCATGCACCTCCCAGGTCCAAGCCGCTCAGGTTCAGGCACTCGGGTAGTCCTCAGAGGCACAGACTCGGTTGGGCCTGCGTTTTGTGCTCTTCCCAGGTCCGAGCAGCTCAGGTGATGAGGTGTTTGGCGAGCGCCAATGTTGTGACTTATCGCCTCCCCGCCACTCGGTTATCTGGGTGTAAAACAGGCGCACCTTCTCAGGCAGATGTTGACCATCCAGATCCCCAAGAAGTTTTAGTTAGCAAAGAAGCCTGCTTAGTTTTATAGATAATGTCTCTCTGGGGCTGCGATTGCCCCCTTCCGGCTCTGGCTGCCTGTCACCGGAGGGGGAAGGTCTGCAGCCAGCTATCTCTGTTCAGTCCTTTGTTCCGTGCACGGGCCTGGCGGTGTCTTAGGTTAGGGCTGGCTTTTTGCGTGGTAGATATCCCAGAGTCTGGTTTGCTAGCCCAAGTTATTTCGTTCAGATAGCGCTCAGGGTATTCAGGCCAGATTTTTACTCTAAGCGATGCAGCCCGCGCTGCGCCTCCCTGCCCAGCCCCTGCTTGCTAATGGTGTGAGCAGGCGTCTGCACTGCTTCACGGCTGGGGGAGTTACCGTAGGGCTTGCAATCTGCGAGATTTAATTGTTTATTTATTTTTATCCCCCTTATGTTGCCCTTTGTGCTTCCAAAGCTTGGCAAAGATTTGGCAGTGAAAAGCTTTCCTGGTGTTTGGAAACTTTTCTCTTTTTAAGACTATCTTCCCGGGACGGAAATCCCTCCCTCCCTCTTTTGTCTCTTTTTTTGTCTTTTATACTTTTTCCTACCTACTTTCCAAGAGTTGGGTTCTTTTCTGGGTGCCTGATGTCCTCTGGCAGCATTCATAAGTTGTATTGTGGAATTTACTCGACGTTTAAATGCTCTTTTGATGAAATTGTTTGGGGGGGAAAGAGTTCTCCCCGTCCTACTCCTCAGCAATCTTGGCTCCTCTCTTGTGGAGTTTGGAGAGAGCACGCGGGATTGCTCTCCAGGCGATGCAGGAAAAGAAGGCCCTCATCTCGCGATGTCGGGGGAGTCTCGTGGTTTTTCTGGAGCTGTGGTGCCAGTGTGGGGTTTCTCACAAGGTACGACCAGGAGCTCAGGGAGCCTCTCGTGTGGTGTCAGGGAAGTCAAGTCTCCATACGAGTGGCGAAGGGGCGCACGTCATTGCCCTCGAGTCGTGGTAGTGGAATCAGGGCTCAACACAATGAAAAAGGACGCTCGAGGTCTTTCTCGGGTTGCGGCAGGAAACCCTGGGTTCCCTCGACTTGTGCCTGTGACCTCAGGTAGCTTCTCAGGGTGCCTCTGAGAAGTCAGGGATACTATGGAGCTGGGAGAGGCCTCTCGGGACTCCACTGGGTTTGCTGCAATGGAAGAGGGCCTAATCTCGAGATCAGGAAGGAACCTCAGGGTTCCTCTCCATTTCTGACTCAGATTGCAGGGTCCCTGCAGAGTTGGGACAGGAGAGTCAGGCCTCGTCTTGTGTGGAGGAATGGAACTCCGCTTGCCTCTCGAGTTGTTCAAGGAGTGACAGGCCACTTGTCGAGCTGTGTGTGGAACCTGCGGTTTTTTCCAGACAATGCACGGGGGTGTCAGTGCCCCTTCGTGATGTGCTTTCATCCACAGGGTTGCCTTCGAAGTGGTGTGCGGGCATCGGGTTCTTATCAAGAGCGGACCAGGAAATCGGGGTCTTTTGGAATGCGGCACCACACACGAGGCTACGTCTCGAATTTCCTCGTGAGACGGGCCTCATGCTGAGGTGCCCCTGGAAGGTCGGGAAAGCCTTCCAGACAAAGCAGGTTAATCGACCCTACTGTCGCGATCAGGAGGGGAGAAGGGGCTCAGATGAAGTGGTGCCGGGAACCTCGGTGTTCCCCTTGAGTGAGACCGGTATGTCAGGGAACTTTTGGGGTCTCACGAAGCTTGCCAAATACTGTTTCAAACTTCAAGATGAAACGTGGGACTTCTCTTGAGACACTGTGGCGGGCAAGGGCCTCATCTTGTGATGAAGGGGAAACCACGTGGTTTTTTTCGAGTTGGGATGGGATTGTTGACTTACGACGGGGAATTCAGGCTTCCTCTTCTGTTGGCCCAGGGAAGTCCATTCTTCCATTCGAGTTGCCAGGGAGAGCTGGGTGGGAATTGCTCTCGAGTCACGGCAGGTCAAAATAGACCTCATCTAGGCTTGTGTCCAGGACCTAATGTTCCTCTCCAGGGGCGATAGGGATCACGGGGACGCATTCCAGACTCACCGAGTGAGTCAGGCCTCGGCTCGAGGGGAAGCAAAGGATTCTGATATCCTCCTGGGTCGCGATAGGTATCTCTTGGAGCCCCCTGAGTGGCCTCCAGGGAGTCAAGCCTCCTGTGGAGTTGGAGAGAGGACTCGGGATTGCTCTCCAGGCCATACAGGAAAGAAGGCCCTCAGCTCGCAATGACGGGGGCGTCTTGTGGGTTTTCTCGAGTTGGAGCGCAAGTATGAGTTTTCTCACGAGGTACGACGGGGAGCTCAGGGAGCCTCTCGTGTGGCGCCAGGAAAGTCAGGTGTCTATGCGTGTGATGAGGAGGAGCCCATAAATGCTCTCGAGTCATGGTAGGGAAATCGGGACTCAAGACGCGTTGAAGAAGGAGTCTCGAGGTCTTTCTCAGGTTGCGGCAGGAAACCCTGGGTTCCCTCGACTTGTACTGGTGACCTCAGGGAGCTTCTCAGGGTGCCTCTGAGAAGTCAGGCATACTGTGGACTTGGGAGGCGCTCTCGGAACTCCACTGGGTTTGGTGCAATGGCAAAGGTTCTCATCTCGAGTTGAGGCAGGAACCTAAGGGTTCCTCTCCATTTAAAACTCCGACCACAGGGTCCCTGAAGAGTTGGGACAGGAGAGTCAGGCCTCGTCTTGTGTGGAGGAATGGAACTCCACTTGCCTCTCGAGTTGTTCACAGGATAACAGACCATTTGTCGAGCTGTGAGTGGAACCTTCGGTTTTTTCCGTAAGATGCATGAGGGGGTCAGTGCCCCTTCGTGTTGTGCCTTCATCCACAGGGTTGCCTTCAAAGAGGTGTCCGGACATCGGGTTCTTATCAATAGCAGAGCAGGAAATCGGGGTCTTTCAGAACGTGGCACCATCCATGAGGCTACGTCTCGAATTTCTTCGTTAGACTGGTGTCATCCTGAGGTGCGCCATGAAGATCGGGAACCCCTTCCAGACAAAGCAGGGGAATCGACCATCTTGTCGCGATCAGGAGGAGTGAAAGGGCTCAGTTGAAGTCGTGCCGGGAACCTCGGTGTTCCCCTCGAGTGGGACCGGTGTGTCGGGAAACTTTTGGGGTCACTTCAAGGGTGCCAAGTACCGTTTTGCACTTCAATACGGACTTGGGGCTTCTCTTGACACGCTGTAGAGGGCAAGGGCCTCATCTTGGGATGACGGGGGAATCACGTGGTTTTTCTCAAGGTGCGGCGGGATTCTCGAGTTACGACGGGGAATTCAGGCTTCCTCTTGTGTTGGCCCAGGGAAGTCCAATCTTCCATTCGAGTTTCGAGGGAGAGCTGGGGTTTGCTCTTGAGTCACTGCAGGGCAAAAGAGACCTCATCTAGGCTTGTGTCCAGGACCTAATATTCCTCTCCAGGGCCGACAGCGATCTCGGGGTTGCATTCCAGACGCATCCTGGGAGTCAGAGCTCGACTCGAGGGGAAGCAAAGGACCCCGCTCTCCTCTTGAGTCACCACAGGTGTCTCTTGGAGCCCACTGAGTGGCCTAAAGGGAGTCAAGCCCCCTGTGGAGTTTGGAGAGAGGACTCAGGATTGCTCTCCAGGCCATGCAGGAAAAGAAGACCCTCATCTCGCGATGACAGGGGCGTCTTGTTGGTTTTCTCGAGCTGCGGTGCCAGTGTGCGGTTTCTGACGAGGTGCGACGGGAAGCTCAGGGAGCCTTTCGTGTGACACCAGGGAATTCAGGTCTCCATGCGCATGGCAAGGGGGAGCGCGTCATTGCTCTCGAGATATGATACGGGAATCGGGCCTCAAGACACGTTAAAGCAGGACTCTCAAGGTCTTTCTCGGGTTGCGGCAGGAAACCCTGGGTTCCGTCGACTTCTGCCGGTGACCTTAGGGAGCTTCTCAGGGTGCCTCTGAGAAGTCAGGCAAACTGTGGATTTGGGACGGGCCTCTCGGGACTCCACTGGTTTTGTGGCAATGGAAAAGGGCCTCATCTTGAGTGGAGGCAGGAACCTCAGGCTTCCTCTCCATTTCTGACTCGGTGCGCAAGGTCCCTAGAGTTGTGACAGGAGAGTCAGGCATCGTCTTGTGTGGAGGAATGGAACTCCGCTTGCTTCTCGAGTTGTTCACGAGGTGACAGACCACTTGTGGAGCTGTGTGAGGAACCTGCGGGTTTTTCCGGAAGATGCACGGGGTGTCAGTGCCCCTACGTGTTGTGCCTTCATCCACAGGCTTGCCTTCGAAGAGGTGTCCAGGAGTCTGGTTTTGATCAAAAGTGGACCATGGAATCGGGGTCTTTCGGCATGTAGTATGGCCCTCGAGGCTACCTCTCGAATTTCCTCGTGAGACCGGCCTCATCCTGAGGTGTGCCGGGAAGGTCGGGAATCCCTTCGAGACAAAGCAGTGGAATCGACCCTCCTATCGCGATCAGGAGAGGAGAAAGGCCTCAGATGAAGTGGTGCCGGAAACTTCAGTGTCTCCTCTAGTGAGATCGGTATATAGGGGAACTTTTGGGGTCGCATCAAGGGTGCCAAGTACTGTTTTGCACTTCAAGACGGAATGTGAGACTTCTCTTGAGACGCTGTAGGGGGCAAGGGCCTCATCTTGCAATACGGGGAACCACGTGATTTTTCTCGAGTTGCGGGGGGTTTCTCAAATTACAACTGGAAATTCAGGCTTCCTCTTGTGTTGGCTCAGAAAGGCCAATCTTCCATTCGAGTTGCAAGGGAAAGCTAGGGGTTGCGCTTGAGTCACTGCAGGGCCAAAGAGACCTCATCTAGGCTTTTGTCTAGGACCTAAGGTTCCTCTCCAGGGGCGACAGGGATCCAGGGTTGCATTCCAGACTCACCCTCGTAGTCAGGCCTCATCTCGAGGGGAAGCAAAGGACACCGCTCTCCTCCTGAGTATCGACGGGTATCTCTTGGAGCCCACTGAGTGACCTAAAGGGAGTCAAGCCTCCTTTGGTGTTTGGAGAGAGGATTCGGGATTGCTCTTCAGGTCATGCAGGAAAGAAGGCCCTCATTTCACCATGACAGGGGCGTCTCGTGGGTTTTCTCGAGCTGCGGCGCCAGTGTGGGGTTTCTCACGAGGTACGATGGGGAGCTCAGGGAGCCTCTCATGTGGTGCCGGGGAAGTCAGATCTTCATGCGCGTGGCGAGGGGGAGCGCGTCATTTTTCTCCAGTCATGGTAGGGGAATCGGGATTCAAGACGCGTTGAAGGAGGATTTTCGAGGTCTTTCTCGGGTTGCGTCAGGAAACCCTGTGTTCCCTCGACTTGTGCCAGTGACCTCAGGGAGCTTCTAAGCGTTCCTCTGAGAAGTCGCGATACTGTGGATTTGGGAGGGGCCTCTCGGGCCTCCACTGTTTTTGGTGTAATGGAAGAGGGCCTCATCTCGAGTGGAGTCAGGAACCTCAGGGTTCCTCTCCATTTCGGACTCCGATCGCAGGGTCCCTTCAGAGTTGGGACCGGAGAGTCAGGCCTCGTCTTGAGTGGAGGAATGGAACTCTGCTTGCCTCTCGAGTTGTTCATGGGATGACAGGCTTCTTGTCGAGCTGTGTGTGGAACCTGCGGCTTTTACCGAATGATGCACGGGAGTGTCAGTGACCCTTCGTTTTGTGCCTTCGTCCACAGGGTTGCCTTCGAAGAGGTGTCCGGGCATCGGGTTCTTCTCAAGAGTGGGCCGGGAAATCGGGGTATTTCGGCATGTGACACCACCCACGACGCTATGTCTCGAATTTACTCGTGAGACCGGCCTTATCCTTAGGTGCGCCGGGAATGTGGGGAACCCCTTCCAAACAAAGCAGGGGAATAGACCCTCCTGTCTCGAACAGGAGGGGAGAACGTGCTCAGATGAAGTGGTGCGGGAACCTCGGTG
This sequence comes from Bubalus kerabau, assembly GCF_029407905.1. NCBI lineage: Eukaryota > Metazoa > Chordata > Mammalia > Artiodactyla > Bovidae > Bubalus > Bubalus kerabau. Next base: position 303,248 of record NC_073635.1, on the reverse strand, counting down.
TTCCTGTCGAGTGAGACCGGCGTGTCCGGGAACATTTGGTGTCGCATCAAGGGTGCAAAGTACCGTTTCGCACTTCAAGACGGAACGTGGTTCTTTTCTTGAGACGCCATAGCAGCAAGGGCCTCATCTTGGGATGACGTTGGAAACACGTGGTTTTTCTCGAGTTGCGGCGGGATTCTTGAGTTATGAAGGGGATTTCTGGCTTCCTCTTGTGTTGGCCCAGGGAAGCCCAATCTTCCATTCGAGTTGCGAGGGAGAGCTGGGGGTTGCGCTCGAGTCACTGCAGGGCAAAAGAAACCTCATCCAGGCTTGTGTCTAGGACCTAATGTTCCTCTCAAGGGATGACTGGGATCTTGGGGTTGCATTCTAGACTCACCCAGGAGTCAGGCGTCCTCTCGAGGGGAAACAAAGGACTTCTCTCTCTTCTCGAGTCGCGACGGGTATTTCTTGGAGCCCACTGAGTGGACTAAAGGGAGTCAAGCCTCCTCTGGAGTTTGGAGAGAGGACTCGGGATTGCACTCCAGGACATGCAGGAAAAGAAGGCCCTCATCTCACGATGACAGGGGGGGTCTCGGTGGTTTTACCGAGCTGCAGCGCCTGTGTTGGTTTCTCAGGAGGTACGACGGGGAGCTCAGGGAGCCTCTTGTGTGGCGCCAGGGAAGTTAGGTCTCGATGCGTGTGGCGAGGGGGAGCGCGTCATTGCTCTCGAGTCATGGTAGGGGAATCAGGCCTCTAGACGCGTTGTAGGACTCTCAAGATCTCTCTCGGGTCTTGGCAAGAATACCTGGGTTCCCTCGACTTGTGCCGGTGACCTCAGGGAGATTCTCCGGGTGCCTCTGAGAAGTCAGGGATACTGTGGAGTTGGGAAAGACCTCTCGGGACTCCACTGGGTTTGGTGAAATGGAAGGGGGCCTCATCTCGAGGGGAGGCAGGAACCTCAGGGTTCCTCTCCATTTCTGATTCCGATCGCAGCCCCCTGCATAGTTGGGAGAGGTGAGTCAGGCCTTGTCTTGTGTGCAGGAATGGACCTCCGCTTGCCTCTCGAGTTGTTCACTGGGTGACAGGCACTTGTTGAGCTGTATGAGTAACCTGCGGTCTTTTCCGGACGATGCACGGGGGTGTCAGTGCCCCTTCGTGTTGTGCCTTCATCCACACTATCTTCGAATAGGTGTCTGGGCATCGCGTTCTTATCAAGAGCGGATCGGGAAATCGCGGTCTTTCGGCATGTGGCACCACCATCGAGGCTACGTCTCGAATTTCCTCGTGAGACAGCCTTATCTGAGGTGCGTGGAGAAGGTCGGGAACCCCTTGCAGACAAAGCAGGGGAATTGACCCTCCTTTCGCGATCAGGAGGGGAGAAGGGGCTCAGATGAAGTGGTGCCAGGAACCTCGGTGTTCCCCTCTAGTGCGACCCGTATGTCGGGGAACTTTTGGGGTAGCATTAAGGGTGCCAAATATCATTTCGCACTTGAAGACAGAACGTGGGACTACTCTTGAGACGCTGGAGCGGGCAAGGGCCTCATCTTGCAATGACGGGGGAACCACGTGGTTTTCTCAAGTTGAGGCGGAGTTCTCGAATTACTACTGGGAATTCAGGCTTCCTCTTGTGTTGGCCCAGGGAGGTCCAATCTTCCATTCGGGTTGCGAGGGAAAGCTGGGGAGTGCTCTCGAGTTACTGCAGGGCAAAAGCGACCTCATCTAGCCTTGTGTTCAGGACCCAGTGATCCTCTCCAAGGGCGACAGGGATCTCGGGTTTGCATTACAGACTCACCCGGGGAGTTAGGCCTCGTCTCGAGGGGAAGCAAAGGACTCGGCTATCCTCTCGAGTTGCGACGCGTATCTCTTGGAGCCCACTGAGTGGTCTAAAGGGAGTCAACCCTCCTCTTCAGTTTGGAGAGAGGACTCGGGATTGCTCTCCAGGCCATGCAGGAAAAGAAGGCCCACATCTCGAGATGACGGGGGCGTCTCGTGTGTTTTCTCGAGCTGCGGCGCCAGTGTGGGGTTTCTCACGAGGTACGACGGGGAGTTCAGGTAGCCTCTCGTGTGGCAACAGGGAAGTCAGGTCTCCATGGGCGGGGCAAGGGGGGGGCGCGTCATTGCTCTCAAGTCAGGGTAGGGGAATCGGGCCTCATGACGGGTTGAAAAAGAACTCTCGATGTCTTTCTAGGGTTGCGGCAGGAAACCCTGGGTTCCCTTGACTTGTGCCGGTGACCTCAGGGAGCGTCTCAGGGTGCCTCTGAGAAGTCAGGGATGCTGTGGATTTGGGAGAGGCCTCTCGGGACTCCTCTGGGTTTGGTGCAATGGAAGTGGGCCTCATCTCGAGTTGAGGCAGGAACCTCAGGGTTCTGCTCCTGACTTCCTGGAGCCGGATCTGACTCAGATCGCAGGGTCCCTGTTGAGTTTGCTCAGGAGTGTCAGGTCTCGTGTTCTGCGGAGGAATGGAACTCCGCTTACATCTCAAGTTGTTCAAGGATAACACCATTTTCGTGATGTGTGTGGAACCTGCAGGTTTTTCGGAGATGCACGGGGGTGTCAGTGCTCCTTCCTGTTGTGCCTTCATCCACAGGGTTGCCTTCAAAGAGGTGTCCGGGCATCGTGTTCTCCTCAAGTGCGGACCGGGAAATTGGGGTCTTTCAGCATGTTGCACCACCCACTAGGCTACGTCTCGAATTTTCTCGTGAGACCGGTCTCATCCTGAGGCGCGCAGGAAAGTCCGGGAACCCTTTCCAAACAAAGCAGGGGAATCGACCCTCCTTTCGGGATCAGGAGGAGAGAAAGGGCTCAGATGAAGTAGTGCCGGGAACCTCGGTGCTCTCCTTGAGTGAAAGTCGGGTAACTTTTCTGGTTGCATCAAGTGTGCCAAGTACCGTTTCGCACTTCAAGACGGAACCTGGGACTTCTCTTGAGATGCTGTAGTGGGCAAGGGCCTCATCTAGCGCTGACGGGGGACCCACGTGTTTTTTCTCGAGTTGCGGCAGGATTCTTGAGTTACGATGGGGAATACATGTTTCCTCTTGTGTTGGCCCAGGGAAGTCCAATCTTCCATTCGAGTTGCAAGTGAGAGCTGGAGATTGCTCTCGAGTCACTGCAGGGCAAAATAGAGCTCATCTAGGTTTGTGTCCAGGACCGAGTTTTTCTCTCCAGGGGCGACAGGGATCTCGGGGTTGCATTCCAGACTCACCCAGGGAGTCAGGCCTCGTCTCGAAGGGAATGAATGGACTCCGCTCTCCTCTCGAGTCGTGACGGGTATCCCTTGGAGCCCAAGAGTGGCCTAAATGGAGTTAAGCCTCCTGTGGAGTTTGGAGAGAGGACTCGGGATTGCTCTCTAGGCCATGCAGGAAAAGAAGGCCCTCATCTCGCGATGACGGGGGCGTCTCGTGGGTTTTCTCAAGGTGCAGTGCCTGGTTGGGGTTTCTCACGAGATAGGACGGGGAGCTCAGGGAGACTCCTGTGGTGCCACGGAAGTCAGGTCTCCATGGACGTGGCGAGGGGGAGCGCCTCATTGCTCTCGAGTCATGGTAGGGGAATCAAGCCTCAAGACACTTCGAAGAAGAACTCTCGAGGTCTTTCTCGGGGTGTGGCAGGAAACCCTGGGTTCCCTCGACTTGTGCCCATGACCTCAGGGAGCTTAGCGGGGTTCCTCTGAGAAGTCAGGGATACTGTGGAGTTGAGAGGGGCTTCTCGGGACATCACAGGGACTGGTGCAATTGAAGAGGACCTAATCTCGGATTGAGGCAGTAACGTCAGGGTTCCTCTCCATTTCTGACTCGGATAGCAGGGTCCCTGCAGAGTTGGGACAGGAGAGTCAGACCTCGTCTTGTGTGGAGTAATGGAACTCCGCTTGCCTCTCGAGTTGTTCACGGGATGACAGGCCACCTGTCGAGTTGTATGTGGAACCTGCGGTTTTGGGGGACGATGCACAGGGGTGTCAGTGCCCCTTCGTGTTGTGCCTTCATCCACAGGGTTACCTTCGAAGAGGTGACCGGGCATCGGGATCTTATCAATAGTGGACCAGGAAATCGGGGTCTTTCGGCATGTGGCACAACCCACGAGGCTACGTCTCGACTTCCCTCGTGAGACTGGCCTCATCCTGAGGCTCGCCGGGAAGTCTGGGAACCCCTTCCAGACAAAGCAGGGGAATCGACCCTCCTGTCGCCATCAGGAGGGGAGAAGAGGCTCAGCTGAAGCGGTGCTGGGAACCTCCATGTTCTCCTCGAGTAAGACCGGGGTGTCAGGGAAATTTGGGGGTCGCATCAAGGGTGCCAAGTACCGTTTCACACTTCAAGACGGAACATGGGACTTCCCTGGAGACGCTATAGCTGACAGGGGCCTCATATTTCGATGACGGAGGAGCCACGTTGTTTTTCTCCAGTTGCCGTGGGATTCTCGAATTACAATGGGGAATACAGGCTTCCTCTTGTGTTGGCCCAGGGAAGTCCAATCATCCATTCGAGTTGCGAGGGAGAGCTGGGGATTGCACTTGAGTCAATGCAGGACAAAAAAGACCTCATTTAGGCTTGTGTCCAGGACCGAGTTTTCCTCTACAGGGGCAACACGGATCTCGGGATCCCATTCCAGACTCACCCAAGTAGTCAGGCCTCGGCTCGAGGGCAAGCAACGGACTCCGCTCTCCTCTAGAGTAGCGACGTGTATCTCTTGGAGGCTACTGAGTGGCCTAAAGGGAGTCAGGCCTCCAGTGGAGTTTGGAGAGTGGACTCGGGATTGCTCTCTAGGTCATGTAGGAAAAGAAGGCCCTCATCTTACGATGATGGGGGCGTCTCGTGAGTTTTCTCGAGCGGCGGTGCCAGTGTGGGGTTTTCATGAGGTAGGACGGGGAGCGCAGGGAGCCTCTCGTGTGGCGCCAGGGAAGTTAGGTTTCAATGGGCGTGGCGAGGGGAATGCGTCATTGCTCTCCAGTCATGGTAGGGTATCGGGCCTCAAGACGCGGTAAAGAAGGACTCTCAAGGTCTTTCTCAGAATGCAGCAGGAAACCCTGGGTTCACTCGACTTGTGCCAGTGACCGCAGAGAGCTTCTGAGGGTGCCTCTGAGAATCAGGGATACTGTGGAGTTTTAGGGGCCTCTCGGGACTCCACTGGGTATGGCGCAATGGAAGAGGGCCTCATTTCGAGTTGATGCAGGAACGTCAGGTTTCATCTACATTTCTGACTCCGATCGCACGGTCCCTGCAGAGTTGGGAAAGGAGAGTCAGGCCTTCTCTTGTGTGGAGGAACGGAACTCCGCATGCCTCTCTAGTTCTTCAAGGGATGACAGGACACTTGTCGATCTGTGTTTGGAATCTGCGTGTTTTTCCGTACTATGCATGGGGATGTCAGTACCCCTTCGTGTTGTGCCTTCATCCACAGGTTTGCTTTCGAAGAGGTGTCCTGGCATCGGGTTCTTATTAAGAGCGGACCGGGAAATCAGGGTCTTTCCGCATGTGGCACCACCCACCAGGCTACGTCTCGAATTTCCTAGTGAGACCGGCCTCATCCTGAGGTGCGCCGGGAAGGTCGGAACCCCTTGCAGACAAAGCAGGGGAATCGACCCTCCTGTCTCGATCAGGAGGGGAGAAGGGGCACAGATGAGGTGATGCCGGGAACCTCGGTGTTCCCCTCCAGTGAGACCAGTGTGTTGGGGAACTTTTGGGGTCGCATCAAAGGTGCCAAGTACCGTATCGCACTTCAAGATGGAACGTAAGACTTCTTTTGAGACGCTGTAGCGGCAATGGCCGCATCTTGCGATGAAGAGGGAACGACGTGGTTTTTCTCGAGTTGTGGCGGGATTCTTGAGTTACAACGGGAAATTCAGGCTTCCTCTTCTGTTGGCCCAGGGAAGTCCAGTCTTCCATTCGAGTTGCGAGGGAGAGTTGGGGATTGCTCTCGAGTCACTGCAGGAAAACAGAGACCTCATCTAGGCTTGTGTCCAGGACCTAATGTTTCTCTCCAGGGGCGACAGGGACCTCCGGTTCACATATCAGACACACCCGAGGAGTCAGGCCTCGCCTCGAGGGGAAGGAAAAGACTCCGCTCTCCTCTCGAGTTGCGACGGGTATGTCTTGGAGTCCACTGAGTGACCAAAAGGGAGTCAAGCCTACTGTGGAGTTTGGAGAGAGGACTCGGGATTGCTCTCCAGGCCATGCTAGAAAAGAAGGCCGTCATGTCGCGAAAATGGGGGCGTCTCGTGGGTTTTCTTTATCTGTGGCGCCAGTGTTTGGTTTCTCACGAGGTATGACGGGGAGCTCAGGGAGCCTCTCGTGTGGCGCCAGGGAAGTCAGGGCTTCATGAGTGTAGCAGAGGGAGCGCGTCATTGCCCTCGAGTCATGGTAGGGGAATCAGGCCTCAAAACGCGTTGAAGAAGGACTCTTGAGTTCTTTCTATGGTGGCGGCAGTAAACCCTGGGCTCACTCGAATTGTGCTGGTGACCTCAGGGAGCTTCTGAGAAGTCAGGGATACTGTGGAGCTGGGACGCGTCTCTCGGGACTCCACTGGGTTTCGTGCAATGGAAGAGGTCCTAATCTCGAGTGGAGGCAGGAACCTCAGCGTTCCTCTCGTGACTTCACTGGCGCTGGTCTGATTCAGATCGCAAAGTCCCTGCAGAGTTGGGACAGGAGAGTCAGGCATCGTCTTGTGTAGAGGAATGAAACCCCACTTGCCTCTCGAGTTCTTCAGGGGTGACAAGCCACTTGTTGAGCTGTATGTGGAACCTGCGGGTTTTTCCGGACGATGCACGAGGGTGTCAGTGCCCCTTTGTGTTGTGCCTTCATCCACAGGGTTGCCTTCGAAGAGGTGTCCAGGCATCGGGTTCTTATCAAGAGCGTACCGGGAAATCATAGTCTTTTGGCATGTGGTACCACCCGCGAGCTACGTCTCGAATTTCCTCGTGAGACTGGCCTCATCCTGAAGTGCCCCGTGAAGGTCGGGAACCCCTTACAAACAAAGCAGGGGAAGTGACCCTCCTATCACGAACAGGAGGGGAGAAGGGGCTCAGATAAACTGGTGCCAGGAACCTCGGTGTTCACCTCGAGTGAGACCGATATTTTGGGGAACTTTTGGGGTCACATCAAGGGTGTCAAGTATCGTTTTGCACTTCAAGACGGAACGTGGGACTTTTCTTGAGAAGCTGTAGCGGGCAAGGGCCTCATCTTGTGATGACGAGGGAACCAAGTGCTTTTTCTCGAGTTGCGGCGGGATTCTCGAGTTACGAAGGGGAATTCAGGCTTCCTCTTGTGTTGGCCCAGGGAAGTCCAATCTTCCATTCGAGTTGTCAGGGAGAGCGGGGGATTGCTCTCGAGTTACAGAAGGGCAAAAGAGACCTCATCTAGGCTTGTTTCCAGGACCTAATGTTCCTCTCCAGGGGAGACAGGGATCTGGGGGTTGCATTCCAGACCCACCTGGTGAGTCAGGCCTTGTCTCGAGGGGAAGCAAAGGACTCAATTCTCCTCTCAAGTCGCGACGGGTATCTCTTGGAGCCCACTAAGTGGCCTAAAGGGAGTCAAGCCTCCTGTGGAGTTTGGAAAGAGGATTCGGGATTCCTCTCCAGGCCATGCAGGAAAAGAAGGCCCTCATCTCGCGATGACAGGGGCGTATGGTGAGTTTTCTCAAGCTGCGGCGTCAGTGTGGGGTTTCTCACGAGGTACGACAGGGAGCTCAGGGAGCCTCTCTTATGGCGCCAGGGAAGTCAGGTCTCCATGTGCGTGGCGAGTAGGTGCGTGTCATTTCTATAGAGCCATGGAAGCAGATTCGGGCTTCAAGACACGTTGAAGTAGGACTCTCGAGGTCTTTTTCCCATTGTGGCAGGAAGCCCTGGGTTCCCTCGACATGTGCCAGTGACCTCATGGAGCTTCTCCGGGTGCCTCTGAGAAGTCAGGGGTACTGTGGAGTTGGGAGGGGCCTCTCTGGACTCCACTGGGTTTGGTGCAATGGATGAGAGCCTCATCTCGAGTGGAGGCAGGAACCTCATGTTTCCTCTCCTGGGTTTCCTGTCGCTGGTACTGACTCGGATCGCAGTTTCCCTGCAGAGTTGGTACAGAAAATCAGGTCACGTCTTGTGTGGAGGAATGGAACTCCACTTGCCTGTCGAGTTGTTCACGGGGTGACAGACCACTTGTTGAACTGTGTTTGTAACCTGCGGGTTTTTCTGGACGATGCACGGGGGTGTCAGTGCCCCTTCGTGTTGTGCTTTCATCCACAGGTTTTCCTTCGTAAAGGTGTCAGGGCATCACGTTCTTATCAAGAGCAGACCGGGAAATCGGGGTCTTTCGGCTTGTGGCACCACCCACGAGGCTATGTCTCGAATTTCCTCGTGAGACCTGCCTCATCCTTAGGCGCGCTGGAAAGGTCGGGAACCCCTTCCAGACATAGCAGGCGAATCGACACTCCTGTCGCGATCACGAGGGGAGAAGGAGCTCAAATGAAGTGGTTCCGGGAACCTCGGTGTTCCTTTCGAGTGAGACCGGTATGTCGGGGAATTTTGAGATTGCATCAAGGGTGCCAAGTACCGTTTCACACTTCAAGACAGAAAGTGGGACTTCTCTTGAGTCGCTGTAGCGGGCAAGGGCCTCATCTAGCGCTGATGGGGGAACCACGTGGATTTTCTCGAGTTTCGGCGGGATTCTCGAGTTACGATGTCGAATTCAGGCTTCCAATTGTATTGGCCCAGGGAAGTCCAATCTTCAATTCGACTTGCGAGGGAGAGCTGGCGATTACTCTCTAGTAACTGCAGTGCAAAATAGTCCTCATCTAGGCTTGTGTCCAGGACCGAGTTTTCCTCTCCAGGTGTGACAGGAACTCGGGGTTGCATTCCAGACTCACACGGGGAGTCAGGCCTCGTCTCGAGGGGAAGCAAAGGACTCTGCTCTCCCTTCAGGTCCTGACAGGTATCTCTTGGAGCCAACTGAGAGGCCTAAAGAGAGTCAAGCCTCCTGTGGAGTCTGGAGAGAGGACTCGGTTTTGCTCACCATGCCAGGCAGGAAACAAGTCCCTCATCTCGTGATGAGGGGGGCGTATCGTGGGTTTTCTCGAGCTGCGGTGCCTGAGTGGGGTTTCCGAAGAGGTACGACGGGGAGCTCAGGGAGACTCTCTTCAGGAGTCAGGGAAGTCAGGTCTCCATGCGCATGGCGATGGGGAGCGGGTCTTTGCTCTCGAGTCATGGTAGGGGAATCGGGCCTCAAGACGCGCCGAAGGACTCTCAAGGTCTTTCTCGGGTCGCAGCAGGAAACCCTGGGTTCCCTGGACTTGAGCCAGTGACCTCAGGTAGATTCTCAAGGTGCCTCTGAGAATTCAGGGATACTGTGGAGTTGGGAGGGGCCTCTCGCGACTCATCTGGGTTTGGTGCAATGGAAGAGGGCCTCACCTCGAGGGGAGACAGGAACCTCAGGTTTCTTCTCCGTTTCGGACTCCGACCGCAGGGACCCTGCAGAGTTGGGACAGGAGAGTCAGGCCTCGTCTTGTCTGAGGAAGGGAACCCCGCTGGCCTCTCGAGTTGCGCAGGGGGTCTCAGGCCCCTCGACGAGCTGTGTGTGGAACCCGCGGGTCTTTGCGGACGATGCACGGGGGTTGCAGTGCCCCTTCATGTTGTGCCTTCACCCACAGGCTTGCCTTCGAAGAGGGGTCCGGGCCTCGGGTCCTTCTCAAGAGCGGACCGGGGAATCGGGGGCGTTCGGCATGTGGCCCCACCCACGTGGCTCCTCTCGAATTTCTTCGTGGGACCGGCATCATGCTGAGGTGCGCCGGGAATGCCGGGAACCCCTTCCAGACCACGCAGGGGAATCGCCTCTCCTGTCGCGATCAGGAGGGGAGAAGGGGCTCAGAGGAAGCGGTGCCGGGACCCTCGGTGTTCCCCTCGGGGGAACCCGGCGTGTCGGGGGACTCTTGGGGGTCGCAGAAGGCTGTCAGGGACCGTTACGCCCTTCAGGGCGGAACAGGGGACTTCCCTTGAGACGCCGTCGCGGGCAAGGGCCTCATCTTGCCAAGAGGTGGGAACCACGTGGTTTTTCTCGAGTTGCGGCGGCATTCTCGAGTTACGACGGGGAACTCAGCCTTCCCCTTGGGTTGGCCCTGGGATGCCCAATCTTCCCCTCGGGTTGCGAGGGAAAGCTGGGGGTTGCGCTCGAGTCACTGCAGGGCCGAAGAGACCTCACCTAGGCGTGTGTCCGGGACCTAATATTCCTCTCCAGGGAAGGCAGGGTTCTCGGGGTTGCATTCCAGGCTACCCGGGGAGTCAGGCCTCGTCTCAAGGGGAAGCCAAGGACTCCGCTCTCCTCTCGAGTCGCGACGCGGGTCTCTTGGAGCCCCCTGAGCGGCCTCAAGGGAGTCCAGCCTCCTCTTCCGTTTGGAGAGAGGACCCGGGATTGCTCTCCAGGCCATGCAGGAAAAGAAGGCCCTCAGCTCGCGAGGACGGGGGCGTCTCAGGGGTTTCCTCGAGCTGCGGCGCCCGTGGGGGTTTTCTCCCGAGGCACGACGAGGATCTCAGGGAGCCTCTCGTGCGGCGCCAGGGAAGTCAGGTCTCCATGCGCTTGGCGAGGGGGAGTGCGTCCTGGCTCTCGAGTCACGGGAGGGGACTAGGGCCTCGAGACGCGTTGAAGAAGGACTCTCGAGGTCTTTCTCGGGGGGCGGCGGGAAACCCTCGTTTCCCTCGCCTTCTGCCGGGAACCTTAGGGAACTTCCCAGGGTGCCTCTGAGAGGCGAGCGATCCTGTGGAGGTGGCGGGGCCCCTCGGGACTCCTCTGGGTCTGGCGCAACGGAAAAGGGCCTCACCTCGAGGGGAGGCAGGAACCTCAGGCTTCCTCTCCGTTTCGGACTGCTACCGCAGGGTCCCTGCAGAGTTGGGACAGGAGAGTCAGGCCTCGTCTTGTCTGAGGAAGGGAACCCCGCTGGCCTCTCGAGTTGCTCAGGGGGTTTCAGGCCCCCCGTCGAGCTGTGTGTGGAACCCGCGGGTCTTTTCGGACGATGCACGGGGGTGGCAGTGCCCCTTCGTGTTGTGCCTTCATCCACAGGGTTGCCTTCGAAGAGGGGTCCGGGCCTCGGGTCCTTCTCAAGAGCGGACCGGGGAATCGGGGGCGTTCGGCATGTGGCCCCACCCACGTGGCTCGTCTCGAATTTCCTCGTGAGACCGGCCTCATCCTGAGGGGCGCCGGGAAGGCCGGGAACCCCTTCCAGACACGCAGGGGAATCGCCTCTCCTGTCGCGATCAGGAGGGGAGAAGGGGCTCAGAGGAAGCGGTGCCGGGACCCTCGGTGTTCCCCTCGGGGGACCCCGGCGTGTCCGGGGATTTTTGGGGGTCGCAGGAAGGCTGTCAGGGACCGTTTCGCCCTTCAGGGCGGAACAGGGCACTTCCCTTGAGACGCCGTCGCGGGCAAGGGCCTCATCTTGCCAAGAGGTGGGAACCACGTGGTTTTTCTCGAGTTGCGGCGGCATTCTCGAGTTACGACGGGGATCTCAGCCTTCCCCTGGGGTTGGCCCTGGGAAGCCCAATCTTCCCCTCGGGTTGCGAGGGAAAGCTGGGGGTTGCGCTCGAGTCACTGCATGGCCGAAGAGACCTCACCTAGGCGTGTGTCCGGGACCTAATATTCCTCTCCAGGGAAGGCAGGGATCTCGGGATTGCATTCCAGGCTCCCCCGGGGAGTCAGGCTTCGTCTCGAGGGGAAGCCAAGGACTCCGCTCTCCTCTCGAGTAGCGACGCGGGTCTCTTGGAGCCCCCTGAGCGGCCTCAAGGGAGTCCAGCCTCCTCTTCCGTTTGGAGAGAGGACCCGGGATTGCTCTCCAGGCCATGCAGGAAAAGAAGGCCCTCAGCTGGCGAGGACGGGGGCGTCTCAGGGGTTTCCTCGAGCTGCGGCGCCCGTGGGGGTTTTCTCCCGAGGCACGACAAGGATCTCAGGGAGCCTCTCGTGCGGCGCCAGGGAAGTCAGGTCTCCATGCGCGTGGCGAGGGGGAGCGCGTCCTGGCTCTCGAGTCACGGGAGGGGACTAGGGCCTCGAGACGCGTTGAAGAAGGACTCTCGAGGTCTTTGTCGGGGGGCGCCGGGAAACCCTCGTTTCCCTCGCCTTCTGCCAGGGACCTTAGGGAACTTCCCACGGTGCCTCTGAGAGGCGAGGGATCCTGTAGAGGTGGCGGGGCCCCTCGGGACTCCGCTGGGTCTGGCGCAACGGAAGAGGGCCTCACCTCGAGGGGAGGCAGGAACCTCAGGCTTCCTCTCCGTTTTGGACTGCGACCGCAGGGTCCCTGCAGAGTTGGGACAGGAGAGTCAGGCGTCGTCTTGTCTGAGGAAGGGAACCCCGCTGGCCTCTCGAGTTGCTCAGGGGGTCTCAGGCCCCTCGTCGAGCTGTGTGTGGAACCCGCGGTCTTTGCGGACGATGCACGGGGGTGGCAGTGCCCCTTCGAGTTGTGCCTTCACCCACAGGGTTGCCTTCAAAGAGGGGCCCGGGCCTCGGGTCCTTCTCAAGGGCGGACCGGGGAATCGGGGGCGTTCGGCATGTGGCCCCACCCACGTGACTCGTCTCGAATTTCCTCGTGCGACCGGCCTCATCCTGAGGGGCGCCAGGAAGGCCGGGAACCCCTTCCAGACCACGCAGGTGAATCGCCTCTCCTGTCGCGATCAGGAGGGGAGAAGGGGCTCAGAGGAAGCGGTGCCGGGACCCTCGGTGTTCCCCTCGGGGGAACCCGGCGTGTCGGGGGACTTTTGGGGGTCGCAGGAAGGCTGTCAGGGACCGTTTCGCCCTTCAGGGCGGAACAGGGGACTTCCCTTGAGACGCCGTCGCGGGCAAGGGCCTCATCTTGCCAAGAGGTGGGAACCACGTGGTTTTTCTCGAGTTGCGGGGGCATGCTCGAGTTACGACGGGGATCTCAGCCTTCCCCTGGGGTTGGCCCTGGGAAGCCCAATCTTCCCCTCGGGTTGCGAGGGAAAGCTGGGGGTTGCGCTCGAGTCACTGCAGGGCCGAAGAGACCTCACCTAGGCGTGTGTCCGGGACCTAATATTCCTCTCCAGGGAAGGCAGGGACCTCGGGGTTGCATTCCAGGCTCCCCCGGGGAGTCAGGCCTCGTCTCGAGGGGAAGCCAAGGACTCCGCTCTCCTCTCGAGTCGCGACGCGGGTCTCTTGGAGCCCCCTGAGCGGCCTCAAGGGAGTCCAGCCTCCTCTTCCGTTTGGAGAGAGGACCCGGGATTGCTCTCCAGGCCATGCAGGAAAAGAAGGCCCTCAGCTGGCGAGGACGGGGCCGTCTCATGGGTTTCCTCGAGCTGCGGCGCCCGTGGGGGTTTTCTCCCGAGGCACGACGAGGATCTCAGGGAGCCTCTCGTGCGGCGCCAGGGAAGTCAGGTCTCCATGCGTGTGGCGAGGGGGAGCGCGTCCTGGCTCTCGAGTCACGGGAGGGGACTAGGGCCTCGAGACGCGTTGAAGAAGGACTCTCGAGGTCTTTCTCGGGGGGCGGCGGGAAACCCTCGTTTCCCTCGCCTTCTGCCGGGGACCTTAGGGAACTTCCCAGTGTGCCTCTGAGAGGTGAGGGATCCTGTGGAGGTGGCAGGGCCCCTCGGGACTCCGCTGGGTCTGGCGCAACGGAAGAGGGCCTCACCTCGAGGGGAGGCAGGAACCTCAGGCTTCCTCTCCGTTTCGGACTGCGACCGCAGGGTCCCTGCACAGTTGGGACAGGAGAGTCAGGCCTCGTATTGTCTGAGGAAGGGAACCCCGCTGGCCTCTCGAGTTGCTCAGGGGGTCTCAGGCCCCCCGTCGAGCTGTGTGTGGAACCCGCGGGTCTTTGCGGACGAGGCACGGGGGTGGCAGTGCCCCTTCGTGTTGTGCCTTCACCCACAGGGTTGCCTTCGAAGAGGGGTCCGGGCCTCGGGTCCTTCTCAAGAGCGGACCGGGGAATCGGGGGCGTTCGGCATGTGGCCCCACCCACGTGGCTCGTCTCGAATTTCCTCGTGAGACCGGCCTCACCCTGAGGGGCGCCGGGAAGGCCGGGAACCCCTTCCAGACCACGCAGGGGAATCGCCTCTCCTGTCGCGATCAGGAGGGGAGAAGGGGCTCAGAGGAAGCGGTGCCGGGACCCTCGGTGTTCCCCTCGGGGGACCCCGGCGTGTCGGGGGACTTTTGGGGGTCGCAGGAAGGCTGTCAGGGACCGTTTCGCCCTTCAGGGCGGAACAGGGGACTTCCCTTGAGACGCCGTCGCGGGCAAGGGCCTCATCTTGCCAAGAGGTGGGAACCACGTGGTTTTTCTCGAGTTGCGGCGGCATTCTCGAGTTACGACGGGGATCTCAGCCTTCCCCTGGGGTTGGCCCTGGGAAGCCCAATCTTCCCCTCGGGTTGCGAGGGAAAGCTGGGGGTTGCGCTCGAGTCACTGCAGGGCCGAAGAGACCTCACCTAGGCGTGTGTCCGGGACCTAATATTCCTCTCCAGGGAAGGCAGGGACCTCGGGGTTGCATTCCAGGCTCCCCCGGGGAGTCAGGCCTGGTCTCGAGGGGAAGCCAAGGACTCCGCTGTCCTCTCGAGTCGCGACGCGGGTCTCTTGGAGCCCCCTGAGCGGCCTCAAGGGAGTCCAGCCTCCTCTTCCGTTTGGAGAGAGGACCCGGGATTGCTCTCCAGGCCATGCAGGAAAAGAAGGCCCTCAGCTGGCGAGGACGGGGGCGTCTCAGGGGTTTCCTCGAGCTGCGGCGCCCGTGGGGGTTTTCTCCCGAGGCACGACGAGGATCTCAGGGAGCCTCTCGTGCGGCACCAGGGAAGTCAGGTCTCCATGCGCGTGGCGAGGGGCAGGGCGTCCTGGCTCTCGAGTCACGGGAGGGGACTAGGGCCTCGAGACGCGTTGAAGAAGGACTCTCGAGGTCTTTCTCGGGGGGCGGCGGGAAACAATCGTTTCCCTCGCCTTCTGCCGAGGACCTTAGGGAACTTCCCAGGGTGCCTCTGAGAGGCGAGGGATCCTGTGGAGGTGGCGGGGCCCCTCGGGACTCCGCTGGGTCTGGCGCAACGGAAGAGGGCCTCACCTCGAGGGGAGGCAGGAACCTCAGGCTTCCTCTCCGTTTCGGACTGCGACCGCAGGGTCCCTGCAGAGTTGGGACAGGAGAGTCAGGCCTCGTCTTGTCTGAGGAAGGGAACCCCGCTGGCCTCTCGAGTTGCTCAGCGGGTCTCAGGCCCCCCGTCGAGCTGTGTGTGGAACCCGCGGGTCTTTGCGGACGATGCCCGGGGGTGTCAGTGCCCCTTCGTGTTGTGCCTTCACCCACAGGGTTGCCTTCGAAGAGGGGTCCGGGCCTCGGGTCCTTCTCAAGAGCGGACCGGGGAATCGGGGCGTTCGGCATGTGGCCCCAACCACGTGGCTCGTCTCGAATTTCCTCGTGAGACCGGCCTCATCCTGAGGGGCGCCGGGAAGGCCGGGAACCCCTTCCAGACCACGCAGGGGAATCGCCTCTCCTGTCGCGATCAGGAGGGGAGAAGGGGCTCAGAGGAAGCGGTGCCGGGACCCTCGGTGTTCCCCTCGGGGGACCCTGGCGTGTCGGGGGACTTTTGGGGGTCGCAGGAAGGCTGTCAGGGACCGTTTCGCCCTTCAGGGCGGAACAGGGGACTTCCCTTGAGACGCCGTCGCGGGCAAGGGCCTCATCTTGCCAAGAGGTGGGAACCACGTGGTTTTTCTCGAGTTGCGGCGGCATTCTCGAGTTACGACGGGGATCTCAGCCTTCCCCTGGGGTTGGCCCTGGGAAGCCCAATCTTCCCCTCGGGTTGCGAGGGAAAGCTGGGGGTTGCGCTCGAGTCACTGCAGGGCCGAAGAGACCTCACCTAGGCGTGTGTCCGGGACCTAATATTCCTCTCCAGGGAAGGCAGGGACCTCGGGGTTGCATTCCAGGCTCCCCCGGGGAGTCAGGCCTGGTCTCGAGGGGAAGCCAAGGACTCCGCTCTCCTCTCGAGTCGCGACGCGGGTCTCTTGGAGCCCCCTGAGCGGCCTCAAGGGAGTCCAGCCTCCTCTTCCGTTTGGAGAGAGGACCCGGGATTGCTCTCCAGGCCATGCAGGAAAAGAAGGCCCTCAGCTGGCGAGGACGGGGGCGTCTCAGGGGTTTCCTCGAGCTGCGGCGCCCGTGGGGGTTTTCTCCCGAGGCACGACGAGGATCTCAGGGAGCCTCTCGTGCGGCGCCAGGGAAGTCAGGTCTCCATGCGCGTGGCGAGGGGGAGCGCGTCCTGGCTCTCGAGTCACGGGAGGGGACTAGGGCCTCGAGACGCGTTGAAGAAGGACTCTCGAGGTCTTTCTCGGGGGTCGGCGGGAAACCCTAGTTTCCCTCGCCTTCTGCCGGGGACCTTAGGGAACTTCCCAGGGTGCCTCTGAGAGGCGAGGGATCCTGTGGAGGTGGCGGGGCCCCTCGGGACTCCGCTGGGTCTGGCGCAACGGAAGAGGGCCTCACCTCGAGGGGAGGCAGGAACCTCAGGCTTCCTCTCCGTTTCGGACTCCGACCGCAGGGTCCCTGCAGAGTTGGGACAGGAGAGTCAGGCCTCGTCTTGTCTGAGGAAGGGAACCCCGCTGGCCTCTCGAGTTGCTCAGGGGGTCTCAGGCCCCCCGTCGAGCTGTGTGTGGAACCCGCGGGTCTTTGCGGACGATGCACGGGGGTGGCAGTGCATCTTCGTGTTGTGTCTTCACCCACAGGGTTGCCTTCGAAGAGGGGTCCGGGCCTCGGGTCCTTCTCAAGAGCGGACCGGGGAATCGGGGGCGTTCGGCATGTGGCCCCACCCACGTGGCTCGTCTTGAATTTCCTCGTGAGACCGGCCTCATCCTGAGGGGCGCCGGGAAGGCCGGGAACCCCTTCCAGACCACGCAGGGGAATCGCCTCTCCTGTCGCGATCAGGAGGGGAGAAGGGGCTCAGAGGAAGCGGTGCCGGGACCCTCGGTGTTCCCCTCGGGGGACCCCGGAGTGTCGGGGGACTTTTGGGGGTCGCAGGAAGGCTCTCAGGGACCGTTTCGCCCTTCAGGGCGGAACAGGGGACTTCCCTTGAGACGCCGTCGCGGGCAAGGGCCTCATCTTGCCAAGAGGTGGGAACCACGTGGTTTTTCTCGAGTTGCGGCGGCATTCTCGAGTTACGACGGGGATCTCAGCCTTACCCTGGGGTTGGCCCTGGGAAGCCCAATCTTCCCCTCGGGTTGCGAGGGAAAGCTGAGTGTTGCGCTCGAGTCACTGCAGGGCCGAAGAGACCTCACCTAGGAGTGCGTCCGGGACCTAATATTCCTCTCCAAGGAAGGCAGGGATCTCGGGGTTGCATTCCAGGCTCCCCCGGGGAGTCAGGCCTCGTCTCGAGGGGAAGCCAAGGACTCCGCTCTCCTCTCGAGTCGCGACGCGGGTCTCTTGGAGCCCCCTGAGCGGCCTCAAGGGAGTCCAGCCTCCTCTTCCGTTTGCAGAGAGGACACGGGATTGCTCTCCAGGCCATGCAGGAAAAGAAGGCCCTCAGCTCGCGAGGACGGGGGCGTCTCAGGGGTTTCCTCGAGCTGCGGCGCCCGTGGGGGTTTTCTCCCGAGGCACGACGAGGATCTCAGGGAGCCTCTCGTGCGGCGCCAGGGAAGTCAGGTCTCCATGCGCGTGGCGAGGGGGAGCGCGTCCTGGCTCTCGAGTCACGGGAGGGGACTAGGGCCTCGAGACGCGTTGAAGAAGGACTCTCGAGGTCTTTCTTGCGTTGGGGTAGGAAACACTCGTTTCCCTCGACCTCTACCGGGGACCTTAGGGAACTTCCCAGGTACCTCTGAGAGGTGAGGGATCCTGTGGAGGTGGCGGGGCCTCTCGGGACTCCACTGGGTCTGTCGCGATCAGGAGGGGAGATGGGGCTCAGATGAAGTGGGGCCGGGACTCTAGGTGTTCCACTCGGGGGAACCCGGCGTTTCAGGGAACTTTAGAGGTCGCATCAAGGGAGCCAAGTACCGTTTCCCACTTCAGGACGGAACATGGGACTTCCCTGGAGACGCTGTAGCGGGCAAGTGCCTCATCCTGTGAAGACGTTGGAACCACGTCGTTTTTCTCGAGTTGCATCTGGATTCTCGAAAATGACGGGGATTTCAGGCTTCCTCTTGGGTTGGCCCTGGGAAGCCCAATCTTCCCCTGGAGTTGCGAGGGAAAGCTGGAGGTTCTGCTCGAGTCACTACAGGGCCAAAGAGACCTCATCGAGGCGTGTGTCCAGGACCTAATATTCCTCTCAAGGGAAGACAGAGATCTCGGGTTTCCATTCCAGACTCCCCCGGGGAGTCAGGCCTCGCCTCGAGGGGAAGCAGAGGACTCCACTTTCCTCTCAAGTCGCGACACGGATCTCTTGGAGCCCAATGAGTGGACTCAAGGGTGTCGAGCCTCCTCTTCAGTTTGGAGAGAGGACTCGGGATTGCTCTCCAGGTCAGGCAGGAAAAGAAGGCCCTCATCTCGCGATGACGGGGGCATCTCATGGGTTTCCTCAGGCTGTGGCGCCCGTGGGGGTTTTCTCACGAGGCACGACGAGGACCTCAGGGAGCCTCTCGTGCGGCGCCAGGGAACTCATGTCTCCATGCGCATGGCGAGGAGGAGCTGGTCATCACTCTCGAGTCATGGGAACTGACTAGGGCCTCAAGACGCGTTGAAGAAGGACTCTCGAGGTCTTTCTCGGGTGGCGGCGGGAAACCCTCGTTTCCCTCGACTTCTGCAGGGGACTATAGGGAACTTACCAGGGTGCCTCTGAGAGGTGAGGAATGCTGTGGAGTTGGCAGGGCCTCTCGGGACTCTGCTGGGTTCGGCGCAATGGAAAAGGGCCTCGTCTCGAGGGGAGGCAGGAACCTCAGGCTTCCTCTCCGATTCTGACTCCGACTGCACGGTCCCTGCAGTGTTGGGACAGGAGAGTCATGCCTCGTCTTGTCTGAGGAATGGAATTCTGGTTGCTTCTCGAGTTGTTCCGGGAGTCTCAGGCCCCTTGTCGAGCTGTGTGTAGACCCTGCGGGTTTTTCCGGATGATGCACGGGGGTGTCAGTGCCCCTTCGTGTTGTGCCTTCACTCACAGGGTTGCCTTCGAAGAGGTGTCCGGGCATCGGGTTCTTATCCAGAGCGGACCGGAAGATCGGTGTCGTTCGGCACGTGGCACCTCACACGTGGCTAGTCTCGAATTTCCTCCTGAGACCGGCCTCATCCTGAGGTGCACCAGGAAGGCCGGGAACCCCTTCCAGAGAAAGCAGGGGAATCGACTCTCCTGTCGCGATCAGGAGGGGAGAAGGGGCTCAGATGAAGTGGTGCCGGGACCCTTGGTGTTCCCCTCGAGGGAACCCAGAGTGTCGGGGAACTTTTGCGGTCGCATCAAGGGTGTCAAGTACCGTTTCGCACTTAAGGACAGAACATGGGACTTCCCTGGAGACGCCGGGAACTTCGGTGTTCCCCTGGAGTGAGACCGGTATGTTGGGGAAATTTGGGGTCGCATCAAGGGTGCCAAGTAGCATTTCGAACTTTAAGATGGAACGTGGGACTTCTCTTGAGACTCTAGCTGGCAAGGGCCTCATATTGCAATGAAGGGGGTACCACATGGTTTTTAAGACTTGAGGCTGAATTCTCGAATTACGATGGGAAATTCAGACTTCCTCATGTGTTGACCGTGGGAAGCCCAATCTTCCATTCAAATTGTGAGGGAGAGATGGAGGTTGCTCTCGATCACTGTAGGGCAAAATAGACCTCATCTAGGCTTGTGTCTAGGACATAATGTTCCACTCCAGGGGCGACAGGGATCTCGGGGTTGCATTCCAAACTCACCCGGGGAGTCAGGCCTCGTCTCGAGGGAAGCAAAGGACTCCGCTCTCCTCTCGAGTCGCACCGGGTATTTCTTGGACCCAACTGAGTGGCCTAAAAGGAGTCAATCCTCCTGTGACGTTTGGAGAGAGGACCAGGGATTGCTCTCCAGGTCAGGCAGAAAAAGAAGGCCCCCATCTCTCCTTGACGGGGGCATCTTGTGGTTTTTCTCGAACTGCGGCGCCACTGTGGGTTTTCTCACGAGGTACGATGGGGTACTCAGGGAGCCTCTTGTGTGGTACTAGGGAAGTCAGTTTTCCTGCTTGTGGCGAGGGGAGCGCGTCCTTGCTCTGGAGTCATGGTAGGGGAATCGGGCATCAAGAGACGTTGAAAAAGGACTCTCCAAGTCTTTCTCGGGTTACTTCAGGAAACTCTGGGTTCCCTCGACTTGTGCCAGTGACCTCAGGTAGCTTCTCAGGGAGCCTCTGAGAATTCAGGGATACTGTGGTGTTGGGAGGGGCCTCTCGGGACACCACTGAGTTTGGTTCAATGGAAGAGGGCCTCTTCTCTAGTTGAGGCAGGAACCTCAGGGTTCCTCTCCATTTCTGACTCCGATCGCAGGGTCCCTGAAGAGTTGGGCCAGGAGGGTAAGGCCTCGTCTTGTGTGAAGGAATGCAACTTCACTTGCCTCTCGAGTTGTTCATGGGGTGACAGTCCACATTTGGAGCTGTGAGTGGAATCGGCGGGTTTTTCCAGACGATGCATGGGGATGTCAGTGTCCCTTCGTGTTGTGCCTTCATCCACAGGGTTGCCTTCGAAGAGATGTCCGGGCGTCAGGTTCTTATCTAGAGTGGACCGGGAATTCGGGATCTTTCAACATGTGGCACCAACCATGAGGCTACTTTTTGAATTTCCTCATGAGACCGGCCTCATCCGGAGGTTCGCGGGGAACGTCGGGAACCCCTTGCAGACAAAACATGGGAATCGACCCTCCTGTCGCGATCAGGAGGGGTGAAGGGGCTCACAGGAAGTGGTGCCATGAACTTTGGTGTTTCCCTCGAGTGAGACCGGTATGTCAGGGAACTTTGGGGGTCGCATCAAGGGTGCCAAGTACCGTTTTGTACTTCAGGATGGAACGTGGGACTTCTCTTGATACGCTGTAGCGGCCAAGGGCCTCATCTTGCGATGACGGGGGAGCCACGTGGTTTTTCTCGAGTTGCGGCGGGATTCTCGAGTTACGACGGGGATTTCAGGCTTCCTCTTGTGTTGGGCCAGGGAAGTCCAATCATCCATTCGAGTTGCGAGGGAGAGCTGGGGGTTGCGCTCGAGTCACTGCAGGGCAAAGGAGACCTCATCTAGGCTTGTGTCCAGGACCTAATGTTCCTCTCCAAGGGCCACAGGGATCTCAGGTTTGCATTCCAGACTCACCCAGGGAGTCAGGCCTCGTGTCGAAGGGAAGCAAAGGACTCCGCTCTCCTTTCGAGTTGCGACGGGCACCTCTTGGAGCCCACTTTGTGGCCTAAAGGGAGTCAAGCCTCCTGTGAAGTTTGGAGAGAGGACTTGGGACTGCTCTCCAGGCCATGCAGGAAAAGATGGCCCTCAGCTCGCGATGACGGAGGGGTCTTGTGTGTTTTCTCGAGCTGCGGCGCCAGTGTGGGGTTTCACACGAGGTACGACAGGGAGCTCAGGGAGCCTCTCATGTGGCGCCAGGGAAGTCAGGTCTCCATGTGCGTGGCGAGGGGGAGCGCGTTATTGCTCTCGAGCCATGGTAGGGGAATCTGACCTCAAGACGCATTGAAGAAGGACTCTCGAGGTCTTTCTTCGGTTGTGGCAGGAAACCCTTATTTCCCTCGACGTTTGCCGGTGGCCTCAAGGAGCTTCTCAGAATGCCTATGAGAAGTCAGGGATACTGTGGAGATGGGAGTGGCCTCTCGGGACTCCACTGGGTTTGTTTTAATGGAAGAGGGCCTCATCTCGGGTTGAGGCAGGAACCTCAGGTTTCCTCTCCATTTCTGACTCAGATCGAAGCGTGCCTGCAGAGTTGGGATTGGATACTCAGGCCTCGTCTTGTCTGAGGAAGGGAACTCCGCTTGCCTCTCGCGTTGTTTAAGGGGTGACAGGCCAGTTGTGGAGCTGTATGTGGATCCTGTGGGATTTTCTGGACGATGAACAGGGTTGCCAGTGCCCCCTCATGTAGTGCCTTCATCCACAGGGCTGCCTTAGAAGAGGTGTCCGGGCATCGGGTTCTTATCAAGAGCAAGACCGAGAAATCGGGGTCTTTCGGCACGTGGCACCAACACGAGGCTACGTCTCGAATTTCTTCGTGAGACTGGCCTCATCCTGAGGTGCGCCATGAAGGTCGGGAACCCCTTCTAGACAAAGCAGGGGAATCGACCTTCCTGCCATGATCAGGAGGGGAGAAGGGGCTCAAATGAAGTGGTGCCAGGAACTTCGGTGTTCCCTTGGAGTGAGACCGGTATATTGGGGAACTTTTGGGGTCGCATCAAGGGTGCCAAGTAGCATTTCGAACTTTATGACGAAACATGGGACTTCTCTTGAGACTCTGTAGTGGGCAAAGGCCTCATATTGTGATGAATGGGGAACCACGTGGTTTTTAAGAGTTGCGGCGGGATTCTCGAGTTACAACGGGAAATTCAGACTTCCTCTTGTGTTGGCCCAGTGAAGACCAATCTTCCATTCGAATTGCGAGGGAGAGATGGGTGTTGCTCTCGAGTCACTGTAGGGCAAAATAGACCTCATCTAGGCTTTTGTCCAGGACATAATGTTCCTCTCCAGGGGCAACAGGGATCTCGGGGTTGCATTCCAGACTCACCCGAGGTAAGGCCTCATCTCGAGGGGAAACAAAGTACTCTGCTCTCCTCTCAAGTCGCGACAGGTATCTCTTGGAGCCCATTGAGTGGCCTAAAGGGAGTAAAGCCTCCTGTGAAGTTTGGAGAAAGGACCAGGGATTGCTCTCCAGGTCAGGCAGGAAAAGAAGTCCCCAATCTCGCGATGACGGTGGCGTCTCGTGGGTTTTCCCGAGCTGTGGCGCCAGTGTGGGGTTTCTCACGAGATATGACGGGGAGGTCAGGGAGCCTCTCATGTGGGCCAGGGAAGTCAGATGTCCATGCGCATGGCGAGGGGGAGCGTGTCATTGCTCTCGAGTCATGGTAGGGGAATCCGGCCTCAAGACGCGTTGAAGACGGACTCTTGAGGTCTTTCTCGGGTTGCGGCAGGATACCCTGTGTTCTCTCGACTTGTGCCGGTGACCTCAGGGAGTTGCTCAGGGTGCCTCTGAGAAGACACTGATACTGTGGTGTTGGGAGGGGCCTCTCGGGACTCCACTGCGTTTGGTGCAATGGAAGATTGCTGGGAGCCAGCGAGAGACATTCCACTCGTGACAAATGTCATGAGGAAAGAGTCTCGGCATAGGCAAAGGCGGGATCGAGCCTCCGGGAGTTCCCCCGTATATTCTTCAGCATCTACCCCCAAAAACCAAAGTCTGCCTTCTTTATTGCTTTGTTCTCTCACCTCTGACATTACTAGGGATGTCCCCCACCACCATCTCACTCTCTCTGTCAAAGAGCTAACTTACAGCTCCAACTAATAATGTTCCTGGGCAATTAGTAGTGTTTAAATCCAAACCCCTCAGATGGTTTTCTAACTCGCCTGACAAGTTTACCCGGTCTCCTACAGCTATGCATACGATTGTGTACAGTCTCCCAGCCTCGAGACGCACGGGAAGTTTAAGATATTCAAATAGCTTAGAGCCTCTCAGAGAGTTAGAAACTGTCAGAATAAAACTAGTAAAAGATTTCATTAATGAACCATTGCTTTTTGCCAAGTTTCCACATCCCCTGAATTGTATCCTTGAATGTGTGCTAATTAATATAGTTGGTATGTAGAAAAAATAAGTAGTGGCCTTGATGTTGGTAACTTTAGACCCTTAAGGTAATAAATTCTTTTCTTTGTTGTAAACCCATTACACATCCTCCCTATAGGAATGCAATTTTATCTTCGAAAGATGGCGCCAAACCTTAAACAATTACTCTTAGAGAAAATAACTCTTATGGTTGATAAGTCTTTGTCAAGAGTCATAAAATGTTAATAGGTCTTCTGGCCAGAAGATGATGTAAATCATCTAAACCATTTTTATACGATAAATCTGCAGAAAAGAAACCCTGGTTTTTGATAAGGATTAAAGACTGCTGACTTTGCATCCCCTATTATCCTCTATGTGTAACTTAGGGTATTAAAACCTGTGTTGAAAATAAAGCTACGGGTCTTGCTCGCCAACGCTTGGTCTCCCCATGTCATTATTCCCCTCAATTTTCAGATGAGTGTCCATCTGGAGCGCGGATATCCTCTGCGACCATTTATTTGCCTGGGCTTCGAAGACCCGCTCGATAAGGTGTCTAAGGTGGGGCACCTTCCTCTATTCTAGAGGGCACTTGCAGCCTCCGTGGTCAGAGCTAACCTGGTGTCACGGGTTATATTGATTTTCCGCGTAAACCAAGCTACTCAGCTGCTTTTCTCCACTGAATTTTCCTACTGAGCTATCCTCATTCTATTACTCTTTATATCTTTGATGAATAAATAAATATATAAATAGGTCGCCTACTCCATCTTCCCTTCGAATACCCTGGATCAGCTGGGGCTGGACCTCTGCAGGTGGCGCCCGAGACAGGCATTTCGAAGGTAAATCCCCAACCCCATTCCCCCAGTGTTCAGTTTTCGGGACAGATAGGATCCCACTTAGGGGGCTGCAGATCCCCCTGTAGAATAGACAGGGCGAGAGGAGTGGGAAGTGTTGAAGAGTTAGAGAGAAAAAACGGTTTCTAAAAAGGCTGACAAAAAAGGCCTAATCTTTAGATAGCTAAAAGCAAAATCTTTTACTATCCTTAAGTTTCTGACATGGGCAACACTGAATCAAATGAAAGACAGCTCTTTATAGGAGTAATTTTACAGTTATTAAGTAAAAGAAGAATCAAGGTTAAAAAATCTTCCATTCAATCATTTTGTACATTTGTACAAGACCACTGCCCTTGGTTTCTACAACAAGGCACTGTTAACCTAGATATCTTGAAAAAACTAGGAAAACAGCTAAGAGCTTATTGTGCTCAGCAAGGTTTGGAAAAAATCCCTACTTACACCTTTCCTCTGTGGAATATGACTAGAGATGTTTTAGATCCAGCTCATGAATTTGAAAAGGTACCTGTTAAAGAGGAAAGTAAAGTTGGAAAAGTACCTGTTAAACAAAAAAGCAAATCTGAAAAGGTAGCTGTTATAAAGAAAAGTGAAAATGAAGAGGCTATACCTAGCTATCGACAGCTAAATGAATGGCTAGCCGCTATGACTGCCAATGAGCATGTAAAAGATAGGGATGAAAAGAAAGATCAGCTCTCCCCTCAATTTGAAAAAGGTTTAGAGGAACCAGCAGCTTGATGCCATTCTGATGAGGATTTTTTTTTTTTAAGCTAAAGATGCTCCTAAAAGTTTAAGAAAACATCCCTAATCAGACCATCCGCTCCTAGGAGGTTGAGGGAAACATCCCCGATCAGACAGTTCGTAAGATTTAGTTACCAAACAGTTAAAGGATCTCCGGAACAGAAGAGGAAAACTTCGGGACGCTCCCATACCCCTATGCCTCCTCCTCCATGTCGGGGTAAAGGGCCACCGCTAGGAGTTTCCCGGAGAAGGATTTTCTCTAGTCCCAAGGATGAACTCGATCCTCACCTTGAGGCTTCTTTTCTAGTCCCCTCTGCAGTTTAGCCAGGGTAAAGAGGTTACAAAATAAATAAAAATATTCTCTAAAATTAAAAAAAAATTAAAAATGGATTTCTCTGCATCTAAGAATAGACAAATATTTATTGACTGTGGAATATGATTAGAAATGTCCTGGACCTCCGTCACGAGGCTGTTAAATAGACTATGGGGGAGGCTATAGAGGTGGATGGTGGTGAGTCTCCATTTACTGCACAGATCATATTTTCTGCCATTGAAAAAAAAAAAAAGGAGGGAGAAAGTGGTCTACCTCCCGAGGAAGGAGAGGGCTTACAGGACGCTGCGGCCGAGAGCCCTGGCGAGCTCCCTCCCCCTCTGCGCAAACCTTTAAAAAACTTATCCACCACTTTCTGATTTAAGGCGACTGCCACCGCCTTCGATTGTGCCTCCCAGGACCCAGGAGTTCCCCACTTTGCCCCCAAAGCCTCCCAAAGTGTTGCCTAAGACTGAGGAAGATAAAAAGTTTTTTAAACAAAGGAGCTTTTAGTACACAATATGCAGAGCGTGCTCCTTGGAGAAAACTCCCTCAGGGGGGTCTCACCCAGGCTAGGAGAAAAGCGAAAAGGCAAGGAGATTTAATAACAATATTAACCCCTGATGTGCCGCTTACTCCAATTCCAACCGGAGTGGCTGGCCCCCTATCTGAGGACATTGTAAGATTTGTCCTGGGGCGTAGCTTGCTTTCTTTTAAAAAAAAAAATTAAATAAAAAAAAGAAAGAAAAGAAATTTAGCTGGTGCATGGTGTAGTAGATTCTGATGATATTGAGAAATTAAAGTCTTGATCTCACTGCCTATCAAAACTGTACAAATTAATAAAGGTCAAAGAGTAACACAGCTTTTACTTTTACCTTACTATCAGACAAGGAAAAACTTGACTTCTCAAGCTAAGAGCCACAGAACATTTGGATCTAGTGATCTAGCCTTTTGGGTGCAGGAAATTACAGTTCCAAGGCCTTTAAAAGATCTTTTACTTCAAGAGAATAAAACGCCAGGGCCATTAGACACAGGAACAGACGTCTCTTAACATTGCTGGGAAAGACTGGCCCAGCTCCTGGCCAACACATAATACTGAAAATGAGTTGGTGGGATTAGAGAAAGTGGTATGTGGGGTGGAGATGCTGTACAGGTGGTACATTTAACAATACTTTATATATTGTTATAAATACATAATATAAATGTATTTGCCTAATTACAGTTTGCCTAATTAGGTATGGGTATAAATAAAATATAATAAAGGTATACCTAATTCTATTTATAGATCTATACTTAATTAATTTGTATATAAATTAATATGTATACTATACACACACACATATATATATACTGTATAATTAAATATATATGGCAGTAATATAATGTGTGTGTGGCTGATATTAATTGGTATGGATTGATGTGCTGTGATGATATGTGTTCTATATACTGTATAATTATAAATGTGTGACATGTATTATTACAGTATATTGGTTTGTGTTGGTTGGTATTAGCTGTGTATGTGTTGTATTGTTGTAATATATATTAATTAATATATTAATTATAAAGATTAATTCAAGTATATTGATTTATATATATTATATGTCAATAACTTTATACTTGTTGCCATATATAAATACATATATAAATGCATTTTGCATTTAGGTATATCTGTATACCTGTATACCAAAATGAGATAAGGAGGTTATACATTTATTACTTAAATTTATACAGAGACCTAAACTAAACATTAGACCTAAATTAACATATCCATAGGGAAACAGCTAGACAAATAGTGAAGTTATGTTCCAATTGTAATTAATCACTTAAACGTAAACACACAGGGGCAGACTACAATGATGAGACACTAGATGCCTGAATTACAGGCTACGACTCGGCCCCTGGTCAAGTAAAAAGGCCTCCGTACGGGAGAGTGAAAAAGGCCAGATGTGTTGCTAACTTGTGGGAGAGGGTATGCTTGTATATTTCTACAGAATGCAGATTCTCCGGTTTGGATCTCAGACAAATTCGTCATGTCACATTCCCTAAAGACCAGGTTCGCGGCGCGCGCACTCGCTCGCTCCCCCTCCCCCAGCCAGCTCTCGCCTCCGTGCCACCAGCAGCGCCTCGCACCCACCTCTCTGCACCCCGTGACCTAGAGCAAAGAAGTCTGTGCAGCGAGTGAGGGCCAGAGAGGAAAGCGCGCCCGCGGAGTGCCGTCCAGACCAGCGTGGCCCCACCGGCGAGAGGGGACCGCCCTGAGCCCAAGCGGTGGCGGCTAGCCCTAAACCACGAACCCTGCCCCTCCGCCCACCATAGGCGCCTTGGCCCACAGCCTGCCGCTCGCGTTCTGCCTCCTGATGCTGAGGACACTGCTCCCTCGGCCTACGCCTACAGCTGCTCCCTGGTTCATCTTGTTTAAACCCTCAATATAATGTTTGCTCCTTTGTAATGCTACAACATCCACCTTATCTTATGATGTAACCACTTATTGAATTATGGTCTTGCTGTATTACAACAACTACAGGATTTAATGCAAACACGACGCTTTGTGGGCTTAATTATCTTGGGAACAGCAGCTTTGATAAGTGCAATCACTTCTGTTACTGTGGCAGCAATATCATTGACTCAACAAGTACATACTGCTCAATATGTTGATTCTATGTCCAAAAATGTTTCTTTAACATTGGCAACACAGGAAGCTATAGAGAGAAAATTAGAAATGAGGGTAGATGCCCTAGAGGAAGCAGTAATACATATTGGGACTGAATTGCAGGCTTTAAAGGTGAAAATGGCATTGTCTTGTCATGCTGACTATCGGTGGATATGTGGAACACCCCTGAAAGTAAATGAGACAGATTTTGAATGGGAAAAGATTAAAAACCATATTTCAGGTATCTGGAACAGCTCTGACATTGGTTGAGACGTAGGGAAACTTCACTATCAAATAGCAACCATGGAGCACTCCCGATTAGATTTTACTGCTGCTGGAACAGCAAATGATTTCTTCCATACTTTCCCTAACTACATCTCAGGAAAGAATATTCTGTCTAATGTCTTTAGCTATGCTGCGGTGGCTGCTTTAATTCTGCTTCTCATAATCATTCTTCCTTGTATTGTCAGGATTCTTCGGCAGAGTATTCAGAGGCTCGCGACTGAGCTACATCTGGCTGTTTTAAGAAATAAAAAACGGGGAGATGCCGGGAGCCGGCGAGAGACATTCCACTCGTGACAAAGGTCATGAGGAAGGAGGCTGGGCATACACAAAGGCGGGATCGAGCCTCGGGAGTCCTCCCGGATATTCTTGAGCATCTACCCCCCAAAACCAGAGTCTGCCTACTTTATTGCTTTGTGCTCTCACCTCTGACTTTACTGGGGGCTGTCCCCCACCACCATCTCACTCTCTCTGTCAAAGAGCTAACTTACAGCTCCAATTAATAAAGTTCCTGGGCAATTAGGAGTGTTTAAATCCAAACACGTCAGATGGCTCTCTAACTCGCCTGACAAGTTTACCCGGTCTCCTACAGCAATGCATACAATTGTTTACAGTCTCCGAGCCTCGAGAGGCACGGGAAGCTTAAGATATTCAAATAGCTTAGAGCCTCTCAGAGAGTTAGAAACTGTCAGAATAAAACTAGTAAAAGATTTCATTGATGAACCAATGCTTGTTGCCAAGTTTCCACATCCCCTGAATTGTATCCTTGAATGTGTATTAATTAATATAGTTGGTATGTAGAAAAAATAAGTAGTGGCCTTGGTGTTACTAACTTTAGACCCTTAAGGTAATAAATTCTTTCCTTTGTTGTAAGCCCATTACACATCTGCCCTATAGGAATGCAATTTTATCTTCGAAAGATGGGGCCAAACCTTAAAATAATTACTCTTAGAGAAAATAAGTCTTACGGTTGATAAGTCTTTGTCAAGAGTCATAAAATGTTAATAGGTCTTCTGGCTAGAAGATGATGTAAATCACCTAAACCATTTGTATACGATACATTTGCAGGACAGAAACTCTGGTTTTTGATAAGGATCAAAGGCTGCTGTCTTTGCATCCCCATTATCCTCTATGTGTAACTTAGGGTATAAAAACCCCTGTTGAAAATAAAGCTACGGGCCTTGATTGCCAACGCTTAGTCTCCTAATGTCATTCTTCCCCTCAATTTTCAGATGAGTGTCCATCTGGAGCGCGGATATCCTCTGCGACCATTTATTTGCCTGGGCTTCGAAGACCACTTGAGAAGGTGTCTAAGGTGGGGCACTTTTCGCTATTCGAGAGGGAGCCTGCGGCCTCCGTGGTCAGAGCTAACCTGGTGTCACGGGTTATACTGATTTTCCGCATAAACCAATCTACTCAGCTTCTTTTCTCCACTAAATTTTCCTACTGAGCTATCCTCATTCTATTACTCTTTATATCTTCGATAAATAAATCAATAGGTCGCCTACTCTGTCTCCCCTTCGAAAACCCTGGACCAGCCGAGGCTGGACCTTGTCAGAAGAGGGCCTCATCTCGATTTGAAGCAGGAACCTCAGGGTTGCTCTCCATTTCTGACTCTGAACACAGAGTCCCTACAGAGTTAGGACAGGAGAGTCAGGCCTCGTCTTGTGTGGAGGAATGGAACTCCACTGGACTCTCGAGTTGTTCACCGGATAACAGGCCACTTGTCGAGCTGTGTGTGGAACCTGCGGTTTTATCCGGACGATGCATGGGGGTGTCAGTTCCCCTTCATTTTTTGCCTTCATACACTGGGTTGCCTTCGAAGAGGTATCCAGCCTTCAGATTCTTATCAAGAGCAGACCAGGAAATCAGTGTCTTTCGGCATGTGGCACCACCCACAAGCCTACGTCTCGAATTTCTTCTTGAGACGGACCTCAACCTGAGGTGCACCCGGAAGGTCGGTAACCCTTTCAGACAAAGCAAGTGAATCGACCCTCTTGTCCCGATCAGGAGGGGAGAAGGGGCTCAGATGAAGTGGTGCCGGGAACCTCGATGTTCCCCTCGAGTAAAACTGGGATGTCGGGGAACTTTTGGAGTCACATCAAAGGTGCTAAGTACCGTTTCAAACTTCAAGACGGAACGTGAGACTTCTCTTGAGACGCTGTAGCTGGCAAGGGCCTCATCTTGTGGTGACGGGTTAACCACGTCGTTTTTCTCGAGTTGTGGCGGGATTCTCGAGTTAGGTCAGGAAATTCAGGCTTCCTCCTGTGTTGGCCCAGGGAAGTCCAGTCTTCCATTCGAGTTGCGAGGGAGAGCTAGGGATTGCACTTGAGTTACTGCAGGGCAAAAGAGACCTTATCTAGGCTTGTGTCCAGGACATAATGTTCGTCTCCAGGGGGGACAGGGATCTCGGGGTTGCTTTCCTGATGCACCCGGGGAGTCAGTCCTTGTCTCGAGGGGAAGCGAAGGACTCGGCTCTCCTCTCGAGTTGCGACGGGTATCTCTTGGAGCCCACTGAGTGGCCTAAAGGGAGTCAAGCCTCCTGTGGAGTTTGGAGAGAGGACTCGTGATTGCTCTCCAGGCCATGCAGGAAAAGAAGGCCATCATCTCGCGATGAAGGGGGCATCTTGTGGGTTTTCTCGAGCTGCAGCACCAGTGTGGGGTTTCTCATGAGGTACTACGGGGAGCTCAGGGAGCCTCTCATGTGGCGCTTGGGAAGTCAGGTCTCCATGCGCATTGCGAGGGGGAGCGCGTCATTGCTCTAGAGTCATGGAAGGTGTATCGGGCCTCAAGAACCATTAAAGAAGGACTTTCAAGGTGTTTCTTGGGTCACGGCAGTAAACCCTGGGTTCCCTCGACTAGTGCCGGTGGCCTCAGGGAGCTTCTCAGTGTGCCTCTGAGAAGTCAAGGATACCCTGGAGTTGGGAGGGCCCTCTCGGGACTCCACTGGGTTTGGTGCAATAGAAGAGGGCCTCATCTCGAGTGGAGGCAGGAACCTCAGGGTTCGTCTCCATTTATGACTCTGATCGCAGGGTCCCTGCAGAGTTGGGACAGGAGAGTCAGGCCTCGTCTTGTAAGGAGGAATGGAACTCCGCTTGCCTCTCGAGTTATTCACGGGGTGACAGGCAACTTGTCGAACTGTGTTTGGAATCTGCGGGTTTTTCCGGACGATGCACGAGGGTGTCAGTGCCCCTTCGTGTTGTGCCTTCTTCCACAGGGTTGCCTTTCAAGAGGTGTCCGGGCATCGGGTTCTTATCAAGAGCGGACTGGGGAATCGGGGTCTTTCGGCATGTGTTACCACCCATGAAGCTACGTCTCAAATATTCTCATTAGACCGGCCTCATCCTGAGGTGCGCCGGGAAGGTTGGGAATCCCTTCCAGACAAAGCACGGGAGTCGACCCTCCAGTCGCAATCAGGAGGGGAGAAGTGGCTCAGATGAAGTCGTACCGGGAACCTCGGTGTTCCCCTCGAGAGAGACCAGGGTGTCGGGGAACTTTTGGAATCGCATCAAGGGTGCCAAGTTTTCACACTTGAAGTGTGAAAACACTTCAAGAAGAAACCTGGGACTTCTCTTTAGACACTGTAGCGGGCAAGGGCCTCATCTTGCGATGACAGGGTAACCATGTGGTTTTTCTCGAGTTTCGGCGGGATTCTCGAGTTACGATGGGGAATTCAGGCTTCCTCTTGTGTTGGCCCAGGGAAGTCCAATCTTCCATTGGAGTTGCGAGAGAGAGCTAGGGATTGCTCTCGAGTCACTTCAGGGCAAAAGAGACCTCATCTAAGCTTGTGTCCAGGACCTAATGTTCCTCTCCAGGGGCGACAGAGATCTCGGGGTTGCATTTTAGACGCACCCGAGGAGTCAGACCTCATCTCGAGAGGAAGGAAAGGACTCTGCTCTGCTCTCGAGTCCCGACGGGTATTTCTTGGAGACCACTGAGTGGCCTAAAGGGAGTCAAGCCTCCTGTGGATTTTTTTTTTAATTTTATTTTATTTTTAAACTTTACATAATTGTATTAGTTTTTCCAAATATCAAAATGAATCCGCCTCAGGTATACATGTGCTCCCCATCCTGAACCCTCCTCCCTCCTCCCCCCCATAGCATCCCTCTGGGTCGTCCCAGTGCACTAGCCCCAAGCATCCAGTGTCATGCATCAAACCTGGACTGGCTACTCTTTTCATACATGATATTTTACATGTTTCAATGCCATTCTCCCAAATCTTCCCACCTTCTCCCTCTCCCACAGAGTCCATAAGACTCTTCTATACATCAGTGTCTCTTTTGCTGTCTCGTACTCAGGGTTATTGTTACCGTCTTTCAAAGTTCCATATATATGCGTTAGTATACTGTATTGGTGTTTTTCTTTCTGGCTTACTTCACTCTGTATAATAGGCTCCAGTTTCATCCACCTCATTAGAACTGATTCATTCTATTCTTTTTAATGGCGGAGTAATACTCCATTGTGTATATGTACCACGACTTTCTTATCCATTCATCTGCTGATGGACATCTAGGTTGCTTCCATGTCCTGGCTATTAGAAACAGTGCTGCGATGAACATTGGGGTACACGTGTCTCTTTCCCTTCTGGTTTCCTCAGTGTGTATGCCCAGCAGTGGGATTGCTGGATCATAAGGCAGTTCTATTTCCAGTTTTTTAAGGAATCTCCACACTGTTCTCTATAGTGGCTGTACTAGTTTGCATTCCCACCAAGAGTGTAAGAGGGTTCCCTTTTCTCCACACCCTCTCCAGCATTTATTATTTGTAGACTTTTGGATTGCAGCCATTCTGACTGGCGTGAAATGGTACCTCATAGTGGTTTTGATTTGCATTTCTATGATAATGAGTGATTTTGAGCATCTTTTCATGTGTTTGTTAGCCATCTGTATGTCTTCTTTGGAGAAATGTCTATTTAGTTCTTTGGCCCATTTTTTGATTGGGTCATCTATTTTTCTGGAGTTGAGCTGTAGGTGTTGCTTGTATATTTTTGAGATTAGTTGTTTGTCAGTTGCTTCATTTCCTATTATTTTCTCCCATTCCGAAGGCTGTCTTTTCACCTTGCTAATAGTTTGCTTTGATGTGCAGAAGCTTTTAAGGTTAATTAGGTCCCATTTGTTTATTTTTGTTTTTATTTCCAATATTCTGGGAGGTGGGTCATAGAGGATCCTGCTGTGATGTATTTCAGAGAGTGTTTTGCCTATGTTCTCCTCTAGGAGTTTTATAGTTTCTGGTCTTACGTTTAGATCTTTAATCCATTTTGAGTTTATTTTTGTGTATTGTGTTAGAAAGTGTTCTAGTTTCATTCTTTTACAAGTGGTTGACCAGATTTCCCAGCACCACTTGTTAAAGAGATTGTCTTTAATCCATTGTATATTTTTGCCTCCTTTGTCAAAGATAAGGTGTCCATATGTGTGTGGATTTATCGCTGGGCTTTCTATTTCGTTCCACTAATCTATATTTCTGTCTTTGTGCCAGTACCATACTGTCTTGATAACTGTGGCTTTGTAGCGGAGCCTGAAATCAGGTAGGTTGATTCCTCCAGTTCCATTCTTCTTTCTCAAGATCGCTTTGGCTATTCGAGGTTTTTTGTATTTCCATACAAATTGTGAAATTATTTGTTCTAGCTCTGTGAAGAATACTGTTGGTAGCTTGATAGGGATTGCATTGAATCTATAAATTGCCTTGGGTAGTATACTCATTTTCACTATATTGATTCTTCCAATCCATGAACATGGTATATTTCTCCACCTATTAGTGTCCTCTTTGATTTCTTTCACCAGTGTTTTATAGTTTTCTATATATAGGTCTTTAGTTTCTTTAGGTAGGTATATTCCTAAGTATTTTATTCTTTCCGTTGCAATGGTGAATGAAATTGTTTCCTTAATTTCTCTTTCTGTTTTCTCATTATTAGTGTATAGGAATTCAAGGGATTTCTGTGTGTTGATTTTATATCCTGCAACTTTACTATAGTCATTGACTAGTTCTAGTAATTTTCTGGTGGAGTCTTTAGGGTTTTCTATGTAGAGGATCATGTCATCTGCAAACAGTGAGAGTTTTACTTCTTCTTTTCCAATTTGGATTCCTTCTGTTTCTTTTTCTGCTCTGATTGCTGTGGCCAAAACTTCCAAAGCTATGTTGAATAGTAATGGTGAAAGTGGGCACCCTTGTCTAGTTCCTGACTTTAGAGGAAATGCTTTCAATTTTTCACCATTGAGGATAATGTTTGCTGTGGGTTTGTCATATATAGCTTTTATTATGTTGAGGTATGTTCCTTCTATTCCTGCTTTCTGGAGAGTTTTTATCATAAATGGATGTTGAATTTTGTCAAAGGCTTTCTCTGCATCTATTGAGAAAATCATATGGTTTTTATTTTTCAGTTTGTTAAGGTGGTGTATTACATTGATTGATTTGCGGATATTGAAGAATCCTTGCATCCCTGGGATAAAGCCCACTTGGTCATGGTGTATGATCTTTTTAATGTGTTGTTGGATTCTGATTGCTAGAATTTTGTTAAGGATTTTTGCATCTATGTCATCAGTGATATTGGCCTGTAGTTTTCTTTTTTTGTGGGATCTTTGTCAGGTTTTGGTATTAGGCTGATGGTGGCCTCATAGAATGAGTTTGGAAGTTTACCTTCCTCTGCAATTTTCTGGAAGAGTTTGAGCAGGATAGGTGTTAGCTCTTCTCTAAATTTTTCGTAGAATTCAGCTGTGAAGCCGTCTGGACCTGGGCTTTTGTTGGCTGGAAGATTTTTGGTTACAGTTTCAATTTCCGTGCTTGTGATGGGTCTGTTAAGATTTTCTATTTCTTCCCTGGTCCAGTTTTGGAAAGTTGTACTTTTCTAAGAATTTGTCCATTTCTTCCACGTTGTCCATTTTATTGGCATATAATTGTTGATAGTAGTCTCTTATGATCCTTTGTATTTCTGTGTTTTCTGTTGTGATCTCTCCATTTTCATTTCTAATTTTATTGATTTGATTTTTCTCCCTTTGTTTCTTGATGAGTCTGGCTAATGGTTTGTCAATTTTATTTATCGTTTCAAAGAACCAGCTTTTGGTTTTGTTGATTTTTGCTATGGTCTCTTTTGTTTCTTTTGCATTTATTTCTGCTCTAATTTTTAAGGTTTCTTTCCTTCTACTAACCCTGGGGTTCTTCATTTCTTCCTTTTCTAGTTGCTTTAGGTGTAGAGTTAGTTTATTTATTTGACTTTTTTCTTGTTTCTTGAGGTGTGCCTGTATTGCTATGAACTTTCCCCTTAGGACTGCTTTTACCGTGTCCCACAAGTTTTGGGTTGTTGTGTTTTCATTTTCTTCCGTTTCTATGCAAATTTTGATTTCTTTTTTGATTTCTTCTGTGATTTGTTGGTTATTCAGCAGCGTGTTGTTCAGCCTCCATATGTTGGAATTTTTAATAGTTTTTCTCCTGTAATTGAGATCTAATCTTACTGCATTGTGGTCAGAAAAGATGCTTGGAATGATTTCTATTTTTTTTGAATTTACCAATGCTAGCTTTATGGCCCAGGATGTGATCTATCCTGGAGAAGGTTCCATGTGCACTTTAGAAAAAGTTGAAATTCATTGTTTTGGGATGAAATGTCCTATAGATATCAATTAGGTCTAACTGGTCTATTGTATCATTTAAAGTTTGTGTTTCCTTGTTAAATTTCTGTTTAGTTGATCTATCCATAGGTGTGAGTGGGGTATTAAAATCTCCAACTATTATTGTGTTAGTGTTAATTTCTCCTTTCATACTTGTTAGCATTTGTCTTACATACTGTGGTGCTCCCGCGTTGGGTGCATATATATTTATAATTGTTATATCTTCTCCTTGGATTGATCCTTTGATCATTATGTAGTGACCTTCTTTGTCTCTTTTCACAGCCTTTGTTTTAAAGTCTATTTTATCTGATATGAGTATCGCTACACCTGCTTTCTTTTGGTCCCTATTTGCATGGAAAATCTTTTTCCAGCCCTTCACTTTCAGTCTGTATGTATCCCCTGTTTTGAGGTGGGTCTCTTGTAGACAA
This sequence comes from Bubalus kerabau, assembly GCF_029407905.1. Taxonomy (NCBI): domain Eukaryota; kingdom Metazoa; phylum Chordata; class Mammalia; order Artiodactyla; family Bovidae; genus Bubalus; species Bubalus kerabau. Next base: position 266,854 of record NC_073635.1, on the reverse strand, counting down.
CATATGTAGGGGTCTTGTTTTTGTATCCATTCAGCCAGTCTTTGTCTTTTGGTTGGAGCATTCAACCCATTTACGTTTAAGGTAATTACTGATAAGTATGATCCCATTGCCATTTACTTTATTGTTTGGGGTTCGAATTTATACACCGTTTTTGTGTTTCCTGTTTAGTATTTGTTGGAGAGCTGGTTTGGTGGTGCAGAATTCTCTCAGCTTTTGCTTGTCTGAAAAGCTTTTGATTTCTCATTCATACTTGAATGAGATCCTTGCTGGGTACAATAATCTGGGCTGTAGGTTATTTTCTTTCATCATTTTAAGTATGTCTTGCCATTTCCTCCTTGCTTGAAGAGTTTCTATTGAAAGATCAGCTGTTATCCTTATGGCAATTCCCTTGTGTGTTATTTGTTGTTTTTCCCTTGCTGCTTTTCATATTTGTTCTTTGTGTTTGATTTTTGTTAATGTGATTAATATGTGTCTTTGGGGGTTTCGCCTTGGCTTTATCCTGTTTGGGACTCTCTGGGTTTCTTGGACTTGAGTGGGTATTTCCTTCCCCATTTTAGGGAAGTTTTCAACTATTATCTCCTCAAGTATTTTCTCACGGTCTTTCTTTTTGTCTTCTTCTTCTGGGACCCCTATGATTCGAATGTTGTAGCGTTTAATATTGTCCTGGAGGTCTCTGAGATTGTGCTCATTTCTTTTAATTCGTTTTTCATTTATCCTCTCTGATACATTTATTTCTACCATTCTATCTTCGAATTCACTAATCCTATCTTCTGCCTCTGTTATTCTACTATTTGTTGCCTCCAGAGTGTTTTTAATTTCATTTATTGCATTATTCATTATATATTGACTCTTTTTTTATTTCTTCTAGGTCCTTGTTAAACCTTTCTTGCATCTTCTCAATCCTTGTCTCCAGGCTATTTATCTGTGATTCCATTTTAATTTCAAGATTTTAGATCCATTTCTCTATCCTTACTCGGAATTCTTTATCAGGTAGATTCCCTATCTCTTCCTCTTTTGTTTGGTTTGGTGGGCATTTATCCTGTTCCTTTATCTGCTGGGTATTCCTCTGTCTCATCTTGTTTAAATTGCTGAGTTTGGGGTGTCCTTTCTGTATTCTGGCAGTTTGTGGAGTTCTTTACTGTGGCATTTCCTCGCTGTGTGTGAGTTTGTACAGGTGTCTTGTCAAGGTTTCCTGGTTAGGGAAGCTTGTGTCCGTGTTCTGGTGGGTGGAGCTGTATTTCTTCTCTCTGGAGTGCAATGAAGTGTCCAGTAATGAGTTATGAGATGTTTGTGGTTTTGGGGTGACTTTGGGCAGCCTGTATCTTGAAGCTCAGGGCTGCGTTCCTTTGTTGCTGGAGAATTTGCTTGGTATGTCTTGCCCTGGAACTTGTTGGCCCTTGTGTGGTGCTTGATTTCAGTGTCGGTATGGAGGCATTTGATGAGCTCCTGTCAATTAATGTTCCTTGGAGTCAGGAGTTCCCTGGAGTCAGGGTTTGGACTTAAGCCTCCTGCTTCCAGTTATCTGTCTTACTTTTACAGTAGTTTCAAAACTTCTCCTTCTATACAGCACCATTGATAAAACATCTACGTTAAAGAAGAAAAGTTTCTCTACTGTGAGGGCCACTCAGAAAGGTTCACAGCGTTACATGGAGAAGAGAAGAGGGAGGAGGGAGTTAGAGGTGACCCAAATGAGATCAGGTGGAATCAATAGTGGAGAGAGTGGGCTGGCCAGTAGTCACTTCCTTATGTGCACTCCACAACTGGACCGCTCAGAGATGTTCACAGAGTTATACAGAGATGAGAAGAAGGAGGAAGGAGACAGAGGTGGCCAGAAGGATAAAAGGGGGGAATGAAAAGGAGGGAGACAGATCCAGCCAGTAATCAGTTCCCTAAGTGTTCTCCACCGTCTGGAATACACAGAAATTCACAGAGTTGGGTAGAGTAGAGAGGGGTTAGGGAGGAGACACAGGCGACCTGGTGGAGAAAAAGGAGAGTCCAAAGGGAGAGAGAGCAGTCAAGCCAGTAATCTCGCTCCCTAGTGAAAAATGGGTACTGAAGATTGGGTTCTTAAAGGTACAAAATTGGTAACAAATACATAAAGGCAAAAATTAAAAATCTAGAGTAGAGTTTGGAATTTCAAAAATACGATGTTAAAGAAAAGAAGAAGGAAAAGAAAGAGAGAAAAAACGAACAAAGAAAAACAAACAAGGTCGCAAAAATTATCAAGAAAATACAGGTACAAAATTGATAACTAATACCAAAAAGCAAAAATTAAAAATCTAGAGTAGAGTTTGGAATTTCAAAAATACAATGTTAAAAAAAAGGAAGAAGAAAACTAAAGAGAAAACAAACAAACAAAAACAAGCAATGTCGCAAAAATTATAAAGAAACTACAGGTACAAAATTGATATCAAATATCAAAAAGCATAAATTAAAAATCTAGAGTACAGTTTGGAATTTCAAAAATACAATGTTAAAGAAAAGAAGAAATAAAAAAACAAAACAAAAAACAAGGTCAAAAAATTATTTTATATATATATATATATATATATATATATATATATATATATATATATATATATATGAAGTTTGCTGAAGAAGAAAAAAATAGGGTCTTTTTTTTTGCAAAGTAATAGGTTATAAAAGTGAAAATTAAATGAACAATAGAGAACTTAAAATTAATAAAATTAAAAAAAAAGTAAGAATGATCATAAAAATATATCTAGGACTTTCTCTGGTTCTGTTGTGAGTATCGTGGGTTCGGTTCATTTTTGGCTAGTTCCTTGGTCCGACTTATATTTCTCAAGATCTATAGGCGCCTTCCTATGTAGTCCTAGTAACCACAGGGTTTTAATCTATTGCCTGTAGCTTCCAAGGCGTTTCCCTCTGTTATAGCTTCTTTTGTTTGCTGGTCTCTTCAGTGTCTGGTTTATGCCCTGACACAAAGGGGACGGTGGAGGACACTTTTTTTTTTTTAGGCTCACTTGTTCAGTTGCGCTGTGGGGAGGGAGGGAGGGAGTGATGCTGCAAACAAATAACACTGGCGTGCGCTCGCAGTGCCTCAGCCACACTGGGTCTGCCCCTGCTCACGGCACGTGTAGCCTCCCTGCCCACACTGCTCGGGCTCTAGGTTGTTCCACCGGGAACAATCCGAGGCTGGCCCTGGGCTGCATAGACCTCCCAGGTCCAAGCCGCTCAGGTTCAGGCACTCGGGTAGTCCTCAGAGGCACAGACTCGGTTGGGCCTGCGTTTTGTGCTCTTCCCAGGTCCGAGCAGCTCAGGTGATGAGGTGTTTGGCGAGCGCCAATGTTGTGACTTATCGCCTCCCCGCCACTCGGTTATCTGGGTGTAAAACAGGCGCACCTTCTCAGGCAGATGTTGACCATCCAGATCCCCAAGAAGTTTTAGTTAGCAAAGAAGCCTGCTTACAGTTTTATAGATAATGTCTCTCTGGGGCTGCGATTGCCCCCTTCCGGCTCTGGCTGCCTGTCACCGGAGGGGGAAGGTCTGCAGCCAGCTATCTCTGTTCAGTCCTTTGTTCCGTGCGCGGGCCTGGCGGTGTCTTAGGTTAGGGCTGGCTTTTTGCGTGGTAGATATCCCAGAGTCTGGTTTGCTAGCCCAAGTTATTTCGTTCAGATAGCGCTCAGGGTATTCAGGCCAGATTTTTACTCTAAGCGATGCAGCCCGCGCTGCGCCTCCCTGCCCAGCCCCTGCTTGCTAATGGTGTGAGCAGGCGTCTGCACTGCTTCACGGCTGGGGGAGTTACCGTAGGGCTTGCAATCTGCGAGATTTAATTGTTTATTTATTTTTATCCCCCTTATGTTGCCCTTTGTGCTTCCAAAGCTTGGCAAAGATTTGGCAGTGAAAAGCTTTCCTGGTGTTTGGAAACTTTTCTCTTTTTAAGACTATCTTCCCGGGACGGAAATCCCTCCCTCCCTCTTTTGTCTCTTTTTTTGTCTTTTATACTTTTTCCTACCTACTTTCCAAGAGTTGGGTTCTTTTCTGGGTGCCTGATGTCCTCTGGCAGCATTCATAAGTTGTATTGTGGAATTTACTCGACGTTTAAATGCTCTTTTGATGAAATTGTTTGGGGGGGAAAGAGTTCTCCCCGTCCTACTCCTCAGCAATCTTGGCTCCTCTCTTGTGGAGTTTGGAGAGAGCACGCGGGATTGCTCTCCAGGCGATGCAGGAAAAGAAGGCCCTCATCTCGCGATGTCGGGGGAGTCTCGTGGTTTTTCTGGAGCTGTGGTGCCAGTGTGGGGTTTCTCACAAGGTACGACCAGGAGCTCAGGGAGCCTCTCGTGTGGTGTCAGGGAAGTCAAGTCTCCATACGAGTGGCGAGGGGGCGCACGTCATTGCCCTCGAGTCATGGTAGTGGAATCAGGGCTCAACACAATGAAAAAGGACGCTCGAGGTCTTTCTCGGGTTGCGGCAGGAAACCCTGGGTTCCCTCGACTTGTGCCTGTGACCTCAGGTAGCTTCTCAGGGTGCCTCTGAGAAGTCAGGGATACTATGGAGCTGGGAGAGGCCTCTCGGGACTCCACTGGGTTTGCTGCAATGGAAGAGGGCCTAATCTCGAGATCAGGAAGGAACCTCAGGGTTCCTCTCCATTTCTGACTCAGATTGCAGGGTCCCTGCAGAGTTGGGACAGGAGAGTCAGGCCTCGTCTTGTGTGGAGGAATGGAGCTCCGCTTGCCTCTCGAGTTGTTCAAGGAGTGACAGGCCACTTGTCGAGCTGTGTGTGGAACCTGCGGTTTTTTCCAGACAATGCACGGGGGTGTCAGTGCCCCTTCGTGATGTGCTTTCATCCACAGGGTTGCCTTCGAAGTGGTGTGCGGGCATCGGGTTCTTATCAAGAGCGGACCAGGAAATCGGGGTCTTTTGGAATGCGGCACCACACACGAGGCTACGTCTCGAATTTCCTCGTGAGACGGGCCTCATGCTGAGGTGCCCCTGGAAGGTCGGGAAAGCCTTCCAGACAAAGCAGGTTAATCGACCCTACTGTCGCGATCAGGAGGGGAGAAGGGGCTCAGATGAAGTGGTGCCGGGAACCTCGGTGTTCCCCTTGAGTGAGACCGGTATGTCAGGGAACTTTTGGGGTCTCACGAAGCTTGCCAAATACTGTTTCAAACTTCAAGATGAAACGTGGGACTTCTCTTGAGACGCTGTGGCGGGCAAGGGCCTCATCTTGTGATGAAGGGGAAACCACGTGGTTTTTTTCGAGTTGGGATGGGATTGTTGACTTACGACGGGGAATTCAGGCTTCCTCTTCTGTTGGCCCAGGGAAGTCCATTCTTCCATTCGAGTTGCCAGGGAGAGCTGGGTGGGAATTGCTCTCGAGTCACGGCAGGTCAAAATAGACCTCATCTAGGCTTGTGTCCAGGACCTAATGTTCCTCTCCAGGGGCGATAGGGATCACGGGGACGCATTCCAGACTCACCCAGTGAGTCAGGCCTCGGCTCGAGGGGAAGCAAAGGATTCTGATATCCTCCTGGGTCGCGATAGGTATCTCTTGGAGCCCACTGAGTGGCCTCCAGGGAGTCAAGCCTCCTGTGGAGTTGGAGAGAGGACTCGGGATTGCTCTCCAGGCCATACAGGAAAGAAGGCCCTCAGCTCGCAATGACGGGGGCGTCTTGTGGGTTTTCTCGAGTTGGAGCGCAAGTATGAGTTTTCTCACGAGGTACGACGGGGAGCTCAGGGAGCCTCTCGTGTGGCGCCAGGAAAGTCAGGTGTCTATGCGTGTGATGAGGAGGAGCCCATAAATGCTCTCGAGTCATGGTAGGGAAATCGGGACTCAAGACGCGTTGAAGAAGGAGTCTCGAGGTCTTTCTCAGGTTGCGGCAGGAAACCCTGTGTTCCCTCGACTTGTACTGGTGACCTCAGGGAGCTTCTCAGGGTGCCTCTGAGAAGTCAGGCATACTGTGGACTTGGGAGGCGCTCTCGGAACTCCACTGGGTTTGGTGCAATGGCAAAGGTTCTCATCTCGAGTTGAGGCAGGAACCTAAGGGTTCCTCTCCATTTAAAACTCCGACCACAGGGTCCCTGAAGAGTTGGGACAGGAGAGTCAGGCCTCGTCTTGTGTGGAGGAATGGAACTCCACTTGCCTCTCGAGTTGTTCACAGGATAACAGACCATTTGTCGAGCTGTGAGTGGAACCTTCGGTTTTTTCCGTAAGATGCATGAGGGGGTCAGTGCCCCTTCGTGTTGTGCCTTCATCCACAGGGTTGCCTTCAAAGAGGTGTCCGGACATCGGGTTCTTATCAATAGCAGAGCAGGAAATCGGGGTCTTTCAGAACGTGGCACCATCCATGAGGCTACGTCTCGAATTTCTTCGTTAGACTGGTGTCATCCTGAGGTGCGCCATGAAGATCGGGAACCCCTTCCAGACAAAGCAGGGGAATCGACCATCTTGTCGCGATCAGGAGGAGTGAAAGGGCTCAGTTGAAGTCGTGCCGGGAACCTCGGTGTTCCCCTCGAGTGGGACCGGTGTGTCGGGAAACTTTTGGGGTCACTTCAAGGGTGCCAAGTACCGTTTTGCACTTCAATACGGACTTGGGGCTTCTCTTGACACGCTGTAGAGGGCAAGGGCCTCATCTTGGGATGACGGGGGAATCACGTGGTTTTTCTCAAGGTGCGGCGGGATTCTCGAGTTACGACGGGGAATTCAGGCTTCCTCTTGTGTTGGCCCAGGGAAGTCCAATCTTCCATTCGAGTTTCGAGGGAGAGCTGGGGTTTGCTCTTGAGTCACTGCAGGGCAAAAGAGACCTCATCTAGGCTTGTGTCCAGGACCTAATATTCCTCTCCAGGGCCGACAGCGATCTCGGGGTTGCATTCCAGACGCATCCTGGGAGTCAGAGCTCGACTCGAGGGGAAGCAAAGGACCCCGCTCTCCTCTTGAGTCACCACAGGTGTCTCTTGGAGCCCACTGAGTGGCCTAAAGGGAGTCAAGCCCCCTGTGGAGTTTGGAGAGAGGACTCAGGATTGCTCTCCAGGCCATGCAGGAAAAGAAGACCCTCATCTCGCGATGACAGGGGCGTCTTGTTGGTTTTCTCGAGCTGTGGTGCCAGTGTGCGGTTTCTGACGAGGTGCGACGGGAAGCTCAGGGAGCCTTTCGTGTGACACCAGGGAATTCAGGTCTCCATGCGCATGGCAAGGGGGAGCGCGTCATTGCTCTCGAGATATGATACGGGAATCGGGCCTCAAGACACGTTAAAGCAGGACTCTCAAGGTCTTTCTCGGGTTGCGGCAGGAAACCCTGGGTTCCGTCGACTTCTGCCGGTGACCTTAGGGAGCTTCTCAGGGTGCCTCTGAGAAGTCAGGCATACTGTGGATTTGGGACGGGCCTCTCGGGACTCCACTGGTTTTGTGGCAATGGAAAAGGGCCTCATCTTGAGTGGAGGCAGGAACCTCAGGCTTCCTCTCCATTTCTGACTCGGTGCGCAAGGTCCCTAGAGTTGTGACAGGAGAGTCAGGCATCGTCTTGTGTGGAGGAATGGAACTCCGCTTGCTTCTCGACTTGTTCACGAGGTGACAGACCACTTGTGGAGCTGTGTGAGGAACCTGCGGGTTTTTCCGGAAAATGCACGGGGTGTCAGTGCCCCTACGTGTTGTGCCTTCATCCACAGGCTTGCCTTCGAAGAGGTGTCCAGGAGTCTGGTTTTGATCAAAAGTGGACCATGGAATCGGGGTCTTTCGGCATGTAGTATGGCCCTCGAGGCTACCTCTCGAATTTCCTCGTGAGACCGGCCTCATCCTGAGGTGTGCCGGGAAGGTCGGGAATGCCTTCGAGACAAAGCAGTGGAATCGACCCTCCTATCGCGATCAGGAGAGGAGAAAGGCCTCAGATGAAGTGGTGCCGGAAACTTCAGTGTCTCCTCTAGTGAGATCGGTATATAGGGGAACTTTTGGGGTCGCATCAAGGGTGCCAAGTACTGTTTTGCACTTCAAGACGGAATGTGAGACTTCTCTTGAGACGCTGTAGGGGGCAAGGGCCTCATCTTGCAATACGGGGAACCACGTGATTTTTCTCGAGTTGCGGGGGGTTTCTCAAATTACAACTGGAAATTCAGGCTTCCTCTTGTGTTGGCTCAGAAAGGCCAATCTTCCATTCGAGTTGCAAGGGAAAGCTAGGGGTTGCGCTTGAGTCACTGCAGGGCCAAAGAGACCTCATCTAGGCTTTTGTCCAGGACCTAAGGTTCCTCTCCAGGGGCGACAGGGATCCAGGGTTGCATTCCAGACTCACCCTCGTAGTCAGGCCTCATCTCGAGGGGAAGCAAAGGACACCGCTCTCCTCCTGAGTATCGACGGGTATCTCTTGGAGCCCACTGAGTGACCTAAAGGGAGTCAAGCCTCCTTTGGTGTTTGGAGAGAGGATTCGGGATTGCTCTTCAGGTCATGCAGGAAAGAAGGCCCTCATTTCACCATGACAGGGGCGTCTCGTGGGTTTTCTCGAGCTGCGGCGCCAGTGTGGGGTTTCTCACGAGGTACGATGGGGAGCTCAGGGAGCCTCTCATGTGGTGCCGGGGAAGTCAGATCTTCATGCGCGTGGCGAGGGGGAGCGCGTCATTTTTCTCCAGTCATGGTAGGGGAATCGGGCCTCAAGACGCGTGAAGAAGGACTCTTGAGGTTTTTCTCAGGTTACGGCAGGAAACCCTGGGTTCCGTCGACTTATGCCCGTGACCTCAGGGAGCTTTTCAGGGTGCCTCTGAGAAGTCAGGGATACTGTGCAGTTGGGAGGGGCCGCTCCGAATTCCACTGGGTTTGGTGCAGTAGAAGAGGGCCTTATCTCGAGTTGAGGCAGGAACCTCATGGTTCCTCTCCATTTCTGAATCGGATCTCAGTGTCCATGCAGAGTTGGGACAGGAGAGTCAGGCCTCGTCTTGTGTGGAGGAATTTAACTCCTCTTGCCTCTCGAGTTGTTCACGGGGTGACAGGCCACTTGTCGATCTGTATGTGGAACTTGCGGGCTTTTCCAACGATGCAGGAGGGTGTCAGCCCCTTCGTTTTGTGCCTTCGTCCACAGGATTGCCTTCGAAGAGGTGTCCTAGCATTGGGTTCTTATCAAGAGCAGACAGGGAAATCGGGGTCTTTCGGCGTGTGGCACCAACCACAAGGCTACGTCTAGAATTTCCTCGTGAGACCGGCCTCATCCTGAGGTGCGCCGGGAAGGTCCGGAACCCCTTCCAGACAAAGCAGGGTAATCGACCCTCCCGTCGCGATCAGGAGGGGATAAGGGGCTCAGAACAAGCGGTGCACCGAACCTTGGTGTTCCCCTCGAGTGAGACCAGGGTGTCGGGGAACTTTTGTGCTAACATCAAGGTTGCCAATTATTGTTTTAAACTTCAAGATGGAACGTAGGGCTTCTCCTGAGACGCTGTAGCTGGCAAGGGCCTCATCTTGCGATGACGGGGGAACCACGTGGTTTTCCTCGAGTTGCAGCGGGATTTTCGAATTACGACGGGGAATTCAGGTTTCCTCTTGTGTTGTCCCAGGGAAGTCCATTCTTCCATTCGAGGTGCGAGGGAGAGCAGGGGATTGCTCTCGAGTCACTTCAGGGCAAATGAGACCTCATCTATGCTTGTGTCTAGGACCTAATGTTCCTCTCCAGGGGTGACAGGGATCTCGGGGTTGCATTCCAGACTCACCTGAGGAGTCAGGCCTGGTATATAGGGGAAGCAAAGAATTCCGCTCTCCTCTCGAGTCCCAACGGGTATCTCTTGGAGCCCACAGAGTGGCCTAAAGGGAGTCAGGCCTCCTGTGGAGTTTGAAGAGAGGCCTCGAGATTGCTCTCCAGGCCATGCAGGAAAAGAAGGCCTTCATCTCGCGATGACGGAGGCGTCTCGTGGGTTTTCTGGAGCTGGGGAGCCAGTGTGGGATTTCTCACGAGGTATGACGGGGAGCTCAGGGAGCCTCTCGTGTGGTGCCAGGAAAGTCAAGTCTCCATGCGAGTGGCGAGGGGGAACGCGTCATTGCTCTCGAGTCATGGTAGGGGAATCGGGATTCAAGATGCGTTGAAGGAGGATTTTCGAGGTCTTTCTCGGGTTGCGTCAGGAAACCCTGTGTTCCCTCGACTTGTGCCAGTGACCTCAGGGAGCTTCTAAGGGTGCCTCTGAGAAGTCGCGATACTGTGGATTTGGGAGGGGCCTCTCGGGCCTCCACTGTTTTTGGTGTAATGGAAGAGGGCCTCATCTCGAGTGGAGTCAGGAACCTCATGGTTCCTCTCCATTTCGGACTCCGATCGCAGGGTCCCTTCAGAGTTGGGACCGGAGAGTCAGGCCTCGTCTTGAGTGGAGGAATGGAACTCTGCTTGCCTCTCAAGTTGTTCATGGGATGACAGGCTTCTTGTCGAGCTGTGTGTGGAACCTGCGGCTTTTACCGAATGATGCACGGGAGTGTCAGTGACCCTTCGTTTGGTGCCTTCGTCCACAGGGTTGCCTTCGAAGAGGTGTCCGGGCATCGGGTTCTTCTCAAGAGTGGGCCGGGAAATCGGGGTATTTCGGCATGTGACACCACCCACGACGCTATGTCTCGAATTTACTCGTGAGACCGGCCTTATCCTTAGGTGCGCCGGGAATGTGGGGAACCCCTTCCAAACAAAGCAGGGGAATAGACCCTCCTGTCTCGAACAGGAGGGGAGAACGTGCTCAGATGAAGTGGTGCGGGAACCTCGGTGTTCCTGTCGAGTGAGACCGGCGTGTCCGGGAACATTTGGTGTCGCATCAAGGGTGCAAAGTACCGTTTCGCACTTCAAGACGGAACGTGGTTCTTTTCTTGAGACGCCATAGCAGCAAGGGCCTCATCTTGGGATGACGTTGGAAACACGTGGTTTTTCTCGAGTTGCGGCGGGATTCTTGAGTTACGAAGGGGATTTCTGGCTTCCTCTTGTGTTGGCCCAGGGAAGCCCAATCTTCCATTCGAGTTGCGAGGGAGAGCTGGGGGTTGCGCTCGAGTCACTGCAGGGCAAAAGAAACCTCATCCAGGCTTGTGTCTAGGACCTAATGTTCCTCTCAAGGGATGACTGGGATCTTGGGGTTGCATTCTAGACTCACCCAGGAGTCAGGCGTCCTCTCGAGGGGAAACGAAGGACTTCTCTCTCTTCTCGAGTCGCGACGGGTATTTCTTGGAGCCCACTGAGTGGACTAAAGGGAGTCAAGCCTCCTCTGGAGTTTGGAGAGAGGACTCGGGATTGCACTCCAGGACATGCAGGAAAAGAAGGCCCTCATCTCACGATGACAGGGGGGGTCTCGGTGGTTTTACCGAGCTGCAGCACCTGTGTTGGTTTCTCAGGAGGTACGACGGGGAGCTCAGGGAGCCTCTTGTGTGGCGCCAGGGAAGTTAGGTCTCGATGCGTGTGGCGAGGGGGAGCGCGTCATTGCTCTCGAGTCATGGTAGGGGAATCAGGCCTCTAGACGCGTTGTAGGACTCTCAAGATCTCTCTCGGGTCTTGGCAAGAATACCTGGGTTCCCTCGACTTGTGCCGGTGACCTCAGGGAGATTCTCCGGGTGCCTCTGAGAAGTCAGGGATACTGTGGAGTTGGGAAAGACCTCTCGGGACTCCACTGGGTTTGGTGAAATGGAAGGGGGCCTCATCTCGAGGGGAGGCAGGAACCTCAGGGTTCCTCTCCATTTCTGATTCCGATCGCAGCCCCCTGCATAGTTGGGAGAGGTGAGTCAGGCCTTGTCTTGTGTGCAGGAATGGACCTCCGCTTGCCTCTCGAGTTGTTCACTGGGTGACAGGCACTTGTTGAGCTGTATGAGTAACCTGCGGTCTTTTCCGGACGATGCACGGGGGTGTCAGTGCCCCTTCGTGTTGTGCCTTCATCCACACTATCTTCGAATAGGTGTCTGGGCATCGCGTTCTTATCAAGAGCGGATCGGGAAATCGCGGTCTTTCGGCATGTGGCACCACCATCGAGGCTACGTCTCGAATTTCCTCGTGAGACAGCCTTATCTGAGGTGCGTGGAGAAGGTCGGGAACCCCTTGCAGACAAAGCAGGGGAATTGACCCTCCTTTCGCGATCAGGAGGGGAGAAGGGGCTCAGATGAAGTGGTGCCAGGAACCTCGGTGTTCCCCTCTAGTGCGACCCGTATGTCGGGGAACTTTTGGGGTAGCATTAAGGGTGCCAAATATCATTTCGCACTTGAAGACAGAACGTGGGACTACTCTTGAGATGCTGGAGCGGGCAAGGGCCTCATCTTTCAATGACGGGGGAACCACGTGGTTTTTCTCAAGTTGAGGCGGAATTCTCGAATTACTACTGGGAATTCAGGCTTCCTCTTGTGTTGGCCCAGGGAGGTCCAATCTTCCATTCGGGTTGCGAGGGAAAGCTGGGGAGTGCTCTCGAGTTACTGCAGGGCAAAAGCGACCTCATCTAGCCTTGTGTTCAGGACCCAGTGATCCTCTCCAAGGGCGACAGGGATCTCGGGTTTGCATTACAGACTCACCCGGGGAGTTAGGCCTCGTCTCGAGGGGAAGCAAAGGACTCGGCTATCCTCTCGAGTTGCGACGCGTATCTCTTGGAGCCCACTGAGTGGTCTAAAGGGAGTCAACCCTCCTCTTCAGTTTGGAGAGAGGACTCGGGATTGCTCTCCAGGCCATGCAGGAAAAGAAGGCCCACATCTCGAGATGACGGGGGCGTCTCGTGTGTTTTCTCGAGCTGCGGCGCCAGTGTGGGGTTTCTCACGAGGTACGACGGGGAGTTCAGGTAGCCTCTCGTGTGGCAACAGGGAAGTCAGGTCTCCATGGGCGGGGCAAGGGGGAGCGCGTCATTGCTCTCAAGTCAGGGTAGGGGAATCGGGCCTCATGACGGGTTGAAAAAGAACTCTCGATGTCTTTCTAGGGTTGCGGCAGGAAACCCTGGGTTCCCTTGACTTGTGCCGGTGACCTCAGGGAGCGTCTCAGGGTGCCTCTGAGAAGTCAGGGATACTGTGGATTTGGGAGAGGCCTCTCGGGACTCCTCTGGGTTTGGTGCAATGGAAGTGGGCCTCATCTCGAGTTGAGGCAGGAACCTCAGGGTTCTGCTCCTGACTTCCTGGAGGCCGGATCTGACTCAGATCGCAGGGTCCCTGTTGAGTTTGCTCAGGAGTGTCAGGTCTCGTGTTCTGCGGAGGAATGGAACTCCGCTTACATCTCAAGTTGTTCAAGGATAACACCACTTTTCGTGATGTGTGTGGAACCTGCGGGTTTTTCGGAGATGCACGGGGGCGTCAGTGCTCCTTCCTGTTGTGCCTTCATCCACAGGGTTGCCTTCAAAGAGGTGTCCGGGCATCGTGTTCTCCTCAAGTGCGGACCGGGAAATTGGGGTCTTTCAGCATGTTGCACCACCCACTAGGCTACGTCTCGAATTTTCTCGTGAGACCGGTCTCATCCTGAGGCGCGCAGGAAAGTCCGGGAACCCTTTCCAAACAAAGCAGGGGAATCGACCCTCCTTTCGGGATCAGGAGGAGAGAAAGGGCTCAGATGAAGTAGTGCCGGGAACCTCGGTGCTCTCCTTGAGTGAAAGTCGGGTAACTTTTCTGGTTGCATCAAGGGTGCCAAGTACCGTTTCGCACTTCAAGACGGAACCTGGGACTTCTCTTGAGATGCTGTAGTGGGCAAGGGCCTCATCTAGCGCTGACGGGGGACCCACGTGTTTTTTCTCGAGTTGCGGCAGGATTCTTGAGTTACGATGGGGAATACAGGTTTCCTCTTGTGTTGGCCCAGGGAAGTCCAATTTTCCATTCGAGTTGCAAATGAGAGCTGGAGATTGCTCTCGAGTCACTCCAGGGCAAAATAGAGCTCATCTAGGTTTGTGTCCAGGACCGAGTTTTTCTCTCCAGGGGCGACAGGGATCTCGGGGTTGCATTCCAGACTCACCCAGGGAGTCAGGCCTCGTCTCGAAGGGAATGAATGGACTCCGCTCTCCTCTCGAGTCGTGACGGGTATCCCTTGGAGCCCAAGAGTGGCCTAAATGGAGTTAAGCCTCCTGTGGAGTTTGGAGAGAGGACTCGGGATTGCTCTCTAGGCCATGCAGGAAAAGAAGGCCCTCATCTCGCGATGACGGGGGCGTCTCGTGGGTTTTCTCAAGGTGCAGTGCCTGGTTGGGGTTTCTCACGAGATAGGACGGGGAGCTCAGGGAGACTCCTGTGGTGCCACGGAAGTCAGGTCTCCATGGACGTGGCGTGGGGGAGCGCCTCATTGCTCTCGAGTCATGGTAGGGGAATCAAGCCTCAAGACACTTCGAAGAAGAACTCTCGAGGTCTTTCTCGGGGTGTGGCAGGAAACCCTGGGTTCCCTTGACTTGTGCCCATGACCTCAGGGAGCTTAGCGGGGTTCCTCTGAGAAGTCAGGGATACTGTGGAGTTGAGAGGGGCTTCTCGGGACATCACAGGGAATGCTGCAATTGAAGAGGACCTAATCTCGGATTGAGGCAGTAACGTCAGGGTTCCTCTCCATTTCTGACTCGGATAGCAGGGTCCCTGCAGAGTTGGGACAGGAGAGTCAGACCTCGTCTTGTGTGGAGTAATGGAACTCCGCTTGCCTCTCGAGTTGTTCACGGGATGACAGGCCACCTGTCGAGTTGTATGTGGAACCTGCGGTTTTGGGGGACGATGCACAGGGGTGTCAGTGCCCCTTCGTGTTGTGCCTTCATCCACAGGGTTACCTTCGAAGAGGTGACCGGGTATCGGGATCTTATCAATAGCGGACCAGGAAATCGGGGTCTTTCGGCATGTGGCACAACCCACGAGGCTACGTCTCGACTTCCCTCGTGAGACTGGCCTCATCCTGAGGTTCGCCGGGAAGTCTGGGAACCCCTTCCAGACAAAGCAGGGGAATCGACCCTCCTGTCGCCATCAGGAGGGGAGAAGAGGCTCAGCTGAAGCAGTGCTGGGAACCTCCATGTTCTCCTCGAGTAAGACCGGGGTGTCAGGGAAATTTGGGGGTCGCATCAAGGGTGCCAAGTACCGTTTCACACTTCAAGACGGAACATGGGACTTCCCTGGAGACGCTATAGCTGACAGGGGCCTCATATTTCGATGACGGAGGAGCCACGTTGTTTTTCTCCAGTTGCCGCGGGATTCTCGAATTACAATGGGGAATACAGGCTTCCTCTTGTGTTGGCCCGGGGAAGTCCAATCATCCATTCGAGTTGCGAGGGAGAGCTGGGGATTGCACTTGAGTCAATGCAGGACAAAAAAGACCTCATTTAGGCTTGTGTCCAGGACCGAGTTTTCCTCTACAGGGGCAACACGGATCTCGGGATCCCATTCCAGACTCACCCAAGTAGTCAGGCCTCGGCTCGAGGGCAAGCAACGGACTCCGCTCTCCTCTAGAGTAGCGACGTGTATCTCTTGGAGGCTACTGAGTGGCCTAAAGGGAGTCAGGCCTCCAGTGGAGTTTGGAGAGTGGACTCGGGATTGCTCTCTAGGTCATGTAGGAAAAGAAGGCCCTCATCTTACGATGATGGGGGCGTCTCGTGAGTTTTCTCGAGCGGCGGTGCCAGTGTGGGGTTTTCATGAGGTAGGACGGGGAGCGCAGGGAGCCTCTCGTGTGGCGCCAGGGAAGTTAGGTTTCAATGGGCGTGGCGAGGGGAATGCGTCATTGCTCTCCAGTCATGGTAGGGTATCGGGCCTCAAGACGCGGTAAAGAAGGACTCTCAAGGTCTTTCTCAGAATGCAGCAGGAAACCCTGGGTTCACTCGACTTGTGCCAGTGACCGCAGAGAGCTTCTGAGGGTGCCTCTGAGAATCAGGGATACTGTGGAGTTTTAGGGGCCTCTCGGGACTCCACTGGGTATGGCGCAATGGAAGAGGGCCTCATTTCGAGTTGATGCAGGAACGTCAGGTTTCATCTACATTTCTGACTCTGATCGCACGGTCCCTGCAGAGTTGGGAAAGGAGAGTCAGGCCTTCTCTTGTGTGGAGGAACGGAACTCCGCATGCCTCTCTAGTTCTTCAAGGGATGACAGGACACTTGTCGATCTGTGTTTGGAATCTGCGTGTTTTTCCGTACTATGCATGGGGATGTCAGTACCCCTTCGTGTTGTGCATTCATCCACAGGTTTGCTTTCGAAGAGGTGTCCTGGCATCGGGTTCTTATTAAGAGCGGACCGGGAAATCAGGGTTTTTCCGCATGTGGCACCACCCACCAGGCTACGTCTCGAATTTCCTAGTGAGACCGGCCTCATCCTGAGGTGCGCCGGGAAGGTCGGAACCCCTTGCAGACAAAGCAGGGGAATCGACCCTCCTGTCTCGATCAGGAGGGGAGAAGGGGCACAGATGAGGTGATGCCGGGAACCTCGGTGTTCCCCTCCAGTGAGACCAGTGTGTTGGGGAACTTTTGGGGTCGCATCAAAGGTGCCAAGTACCGTATCGCACTTCAAGATGGAACGTAAGACTTCTTTTGAGACGCTGTAGCGGCAATGGCCGCATCTTGCGATGAAGAGGGAACGACGTGGTTTTTCTCGAGTTGTGGCGGGATTCTTGAGTTACAACGGGAAATTCAGGCTTCCTCTTCTGTTGGCCCAGGGAAGTCCAGTCTTCCATTCGAGTTGCGAGGGAGAGTTGGGGATTGCTCTCGAGTCACTGCAGGAAAACAGAGACCTCATCTAGGCTTGTGTCCAGGACCTAATGTTTCTCTCCAGGGGCGACAGGGACCTCCGGTTCACATATCAGACACACCCGAGGAGTCAGGCCTCGCCTCGAGGGGAAGGAAAAGACTCCGCTCTCCTCTCGAGTCGCGACGGGTATGTCTTGGAGTCCACTGAGTGACCAAAAGGGAGTCAAGCCTACTGTGGAGTTTGGAGAGAGGACTCGGGATTGCTCTCCAGGCCATGCTAGAAAAGAAGGCCGTCATGTCGCGAAAATGGGGGCGTCTCGTGGGTTTTCTCTATCTGTGGCGCCAGTGTTTGGTTTCTCACGAGGTATGACGGGGAGCTCAGGGAGCCTCTCGTGTGGCGCCAGGGAAGTCAGGGCTTCATGAGTGTAGCAGAGGGAGCGCGTCATTGCCCTCGAGTCATGGTAGGGGAATCAGGCCTCAAAATGCGTTGAAGAAGGACTCTTGAGTTCTTTCTATGGTGGCGGCAGTAAACCCTGGGCTCACTCGAATTGTGCTGGTGACCTCAGGGAGCTTCTGAGAAGTCAGGGATACTGTGGAGCTGGGACGCGTCTCTCGGGACTCCACTGGGTTTCGTGCAATAGAAGAGGTCCTAATCTCGAGTGGAGGCAGGAACCTCAGCGTTCCTCTCGTGACTTCACTGGCGCTGGTCTGATTCAGATCGCAAAGTCCCTGCAGAGTTGGGACAGGAGAGTCAGGCATCGTCTTGTGTAGAGGAATGAAACCCCACTTGCCTCTCGAGTTCTTCAGGGGTGACAAGCCACTTGTTGAGCTGTATGTGGAACCTGCGGGTTTTTCCGGACGATGCACGAGGGTGTCAGTGCCCCTTTGTGTTGTGCCTTCATCCACAGGGTTGCCTTCGAAGAGGTGTCCAGGCATTGGGTTCTTATCAAGAGCGTACCGGGAAATCATAGTCTTTTGGCATGTGGTACCACCCGCGAGCTACGTCTCGAATTTCCTCGTGAGACTGGCCTCATCCTGAAGTGCCCCGTGAAGGTCGGGAACCCCTTACAAACAAAGCAGGGGAAGTGACCCTCCTATCACGAACAGGAGGGGAGAAGGGGCTCAGATAAACTGGTGCCAGGAACCTCGGTGTTCACCTCGAGTGAGACCGATATTTTGGGGAACTTTTGGGGTCACATCAAGGGTGTCAAGTATCGTTTTGCACTTCAAGACGGAACGTGGGACTTTTCTTGAGAAGCTGTAGCGGGCAAGGGCCTCATCTTGTGATGACGAGGGAACCAAGTGCTTTTTCTCGAGTTGCGGCGGGATTCTCGAGTTACGAAGGGGAATTCAGGCTTCCTCTTGTGTTGGCCCAGGGAAGTCCAATCTTCCATTCGAGTTGTCAGGGAGAGCGGGGGATTGCTCTCGAGTTACAGAAGGGCAAAAGAGACCTCATCTAGGCTTGTTTCCAGGACCTAATGTTCCTCTCCAGGGGAGACAGGGATCTGGGGGTTGCATTCCAGACCCACCTGGTGAGTCAGGCCTTGTCTCGAGGGGAAGCAAAGGACTCAATTCTCCTCTCAAGTCGCGACGGGTATCTCTTGGAGCCCACTAAGTGGCCTAAAGGGAGTCAAGCCTCCTGTGGAGTTTGGAAAGAGGATTCGGGATTCCTCTCCAGGCCATGCAGGAAAAGAAGGCCCTCATCTCGCGATGACAGGGGCGTATGGTGAGTTTTCTCAAGCTGCGGCGTCAGTGTGGGGTTTCTCACGAGGTACGACAGGGAGCTCAGGGAGCCTCTCTTATGGTGCCAGGGAAGTCAGGTCTCCATGTGCGTGGCGAGGGGGTGCGTGTCATTTCTATAGAGCCATGGAAGCAGATTCGGGCTTCAAGACACGTTGAAGTAGGACTCTCGAGGTCTTTTTCCCATTGTGGCAGGAAACCCTGGGTTCCCTCGACATGTGCCAGTGACCTCATGGAGCTTCTCCGGGTGCCTCTGAGAAGTCAGGGGTACTGTGGAGTTGGGAGGGGCCTCTCTGGACTCCACTGGGTTTGGTGCAATGGATGAGAGCCTCATCTCGAGTGGAGGCAGGAACCTCATGTTTCCTCTCCTGGGTTTCCTGTCGCTGGTACTGACTCGGATCGCAGTTTCCCTGCAGAGTTGGTACAGAAAATCAGGTCACATCTTGTGTGGAGGAATGGAACTCCACTTGCCTGTCGAGTTGTTCACGGGGTGACAGACCACTTGTTGAACTGTGTTTGTAACCTGCGGGTTTTTCTGGACGATGCACGGGGGTGTCAGTGCCCCTTCGTGTTGTGCTTTCATCCACAGGTTTTCCTTCGTAAAGGTGTCAGGGCATCACGTTCTTATCAAGAGCAGACTGGGAAATCGGGGTCTTTCGGCTTGTGGCACCACCCACGAGGCTATGTCTCGAATTTCCTCGTGAGACCTGCCTCATCCTTAGGCGCGCTGGAAAGGTCGGGAACCCCTTCCAGACATAGCAGGGGAATCGACACTCCTGTCGCGATCACGAGGGGAGAAGGAGCTCAAATGAAGTGGTTCCGGGAACCTCGGTGTTCCTTTCGAGTGAGACCGGTATGTCGGGGAATTTTGAGATTGCATCAAGGGTGCCAAGTACCGTTTCGCACTTCAAGACAGAAAGTGGGACTTCTCTTGAGTCGCTGTAGCGGGCAAGGGCCTCATCTAGCGCTGATGGGGGAACCACGTGGATTTTCTCGAGTTTCGGCGGGATTCTCGAGTTACGATGTCGAATTCAGGCTTCCAATTGTATTGGCCCAGGGAAGTCCAATCTTCAATTCGACTTGCGAGGGAGAGCTGGCGATTGCTCTCTAGTAACTGCAGTGCAAAATAGACCTCATCTAGGCTTGTGTCCAGGACCGAGTTTTCCTCTCCAGGTGTGACAGGAACTCGGGGTTGCATTCCAGACTCACACGGGGAGTCAGGCCTCGTCTCGAGGGGAAGCAAAGGACTCTGCTCTCCCTTCAGGTCCTGACAGGTATCTCTTGGAGCCAACTGAGAGGCCTAAAGAGAGTCAAGCCTCCTGTGGAGTCTGGAGAGAGGACTCGGTTTAGCTCTCCATGCCAGGCAGGAAACAAGTCCCTCATCTCGTGATGACGGGGGCGTATCGTGGGTTTTCTCGAGATGCGGTGCCTGAATGGGGTTTCCGAAGAGGTACGACGGGGAGCTCAGGGAGACTCTCTTCAGGAGTCAGGGAAGTCAGGTCTCCATGCGCATGGCGATGGGGAGCGGGTCTTTGCTCTCGAGTCATGGTAGGGGAATCGGGCCTCAAGACGTGCCGAAGGACTCTCAAGGTCTTTCTCGGGTCGCAGCAGGAAACCCTGGTTTCCCTGGACTTGAGCCGGTGACCTCAGGTAGATTCTCAAGGTGCCTCTGAGAATTCAGGGATACTGTGGAGTTGGGAGGGGCCTCTCGCGACTCATCTGGGTTTGGTGCAATGGAAGAGGGCCTCACCTCGAGGGGAGACAGGAACCTCATGTTTCCTCTCCGTTTCGGACTCCGACCGCAGGGTCCCTGCAGAGTTGGGACAGGAGAGTCAGGCCTCGTCTTGTCTGAGGAAGGGAACCCCGCTGGCCTCTCGAGTTGCTCAGGGGGTCTCAGGACCCTCGTCGAGCTGTGTGTGGAACCCGCGGGTCTTTGCAGACGATGCACGGGGGTGGCAGTGCCCCTTCGTGTTGTGCCTTCACCCGCAGGCTTGCCTTCGAAGAGGGGTCCGGGCCTCGGGTCCTTCTCAAGAGCGGACCGGGGAATCGGAGGCGTTCGGCATGTGGCCCCACCCACGTGGATCGTCTCGAATTTCTTCGTGGGACCGGCCTCATGCTGAGGTGCGCCGGGAATGCCGGGAACCCCTTCCAGACCACGCAGGGGAATCGACTCTCCTGTCGCGATCAGGAGGGGAGAAGGGGCTCAGAGGAAGCGGTGCCGGGACCCTCGGTGTTCCCCTCGGGGGAACCCGGCGTGTCAGGGGACTCTTGGGGGTTGCAGAAGGCTGTCAGGGACCGTTTCGCACTTCAGGGCGGAACAGGGGACTTCCCTTGAGACGCCGTCGCGGGCAAGGGCCTCATCTTGCCAAGAGGTGGGAACCACGTGGTTTTTCTCGAGTTGCGGCGGCATTCTCGAGTTACGACGGGGATCTCAGCCTTCCCCTTGGGTTGGCCCTGGGAAGCCCAATCTTCCCCTCGGGTTGCGAGGGAAAGCTGGGGGTTGCGCTCGAGTCACTGCAGGGCCGAAGAGACCTCACATAGGCGTATGTCTGGGACCTAATATTCCTCTCCAGGGAAGGCAGGGTTCTCGGGGTTGCATTCCAGGCTCCCCCGGGGAGTCAGGCCTCGTCTCAAGGGGAAGCCAAGGACTCCGCTCTCCTCTCGAGTCGCGACGCGAGTCTCTTGGAGCCCCCTGAGCGGCCTCAAGGGAGTCCAGCCTCCTCTTCCGTTTGGAGAGAGGACCCGGGATTGCTCTCCAGGCCATGCAGGGAAAGAAGGCCCTCAGCTCGCGAGGACGGGGGCGTCTCAGGGGTTTCCTCGAGCTGCGGCACCCGTGGGGGTTTTCTCCCGAGGCACGGCGAGGACCTCAGGGAGCCTCTCGTGCGGCGCCAGGGAAGTCAGGTCTCCATGCGTGTGGCGAGGGGGAGCGCGTCCTGGCTCTCGAGTCACGGGAGGGGACTAGGGCCTCGAGACGCGTTGAAGAAGGACTCTCGAGGTCTTTCTCGGGGGGCGGCCGGAAACCCTCGTTTCCCTTGCCTTCTGCCGGGGACCTTAGGGAACTTCCCAGGGTGCCTCTGAGATGCGAGGGATCCTGTGGAGGTGGCGGGGCCCCTCGGGACTCCGCTGGGTCTGGCGCAACGGAAGAGGGCCTCACCTCGAGGGGAGGCAGGAACCTCAGGCTTCCTCTCCGTTTCGGACTCCGACCGCAGGGTCCCTGCAGAGTTGGGACAGGAGAGTCAGGCCTCGTCTTGTCTGAGGAAGGGAACCCCTCTGGCCCCTCGAGTTGCTCAGGGGGTCTCAGGCCACTCGTCGAGCTGTGTGTGGAACCCGCGGGTCTTTGCGGACGATGCACGGGGGTGGCAGTGCCCCTTCGTGTTGTGCCTTCACCCACAGGGTTGCCTTCGAAGAGGGGTCCGGGCCTCGGGTCCTTCTCAAGAGCGGACCGGGGAATCGGAGGCGTTCGGCATGTGGCCCCACCCACGTGGCTCGTCTCGAATTTCCTCGTGAGACCGGCCTCACCCTGAGGGGCGCCGGGAAGGCCGGGAACCCTTCCAGACCACGCAGGGGAATCGCCTCTCCTGTCGCGATCAGGAGCGGAGAAGGGGCTCAGAGGAAGCGGTGCCGGGACCCTCGGTGTTCCCCTCGGGGGACCCCGGCGTGTCGGGGGACTCTTGGGGGTCGCAGGAAGGCGTTCAGGGACTGTTTCGCCCTTCAGGGCGGAACAGGGGACTTCACTTGATACGCCATGGCGGGCAAGGGCCTCATCTTGCTAAGAGGTGGGAACCACGTGGTTTTTCTCGAGTTGCGGCGGGATTCTCCAGTTACGACGAGGATCTCAGCCTTCCCCTTGGGTTGGCCCTGGGAAGCCCAATCTTCCCCTCGGGTTGCGAGGGAAAGCTGGGGGTTGCGCTCGAGTCACTGCAGGGCCGAAGAGACCTCACCTAGGCGTGTGTCCGGGACCTAATATTCCACTCCAGGGAAGGCAGGGATCTCGGGGTTGCATTCCAGGCTCCCCCGGGGAGTCAGGCCTCGTCTCGAGGGGAAGCCAAGGACTCCGCTCTCCTCTCGAGTCCCGACGCGCTTCTCTTGGAGCCCCCTTAGCGGCCTCAAGGGAGTCCAGTCTCCTCTTCCGTTTGGAGAGAGGACCCGGGATTGCTCTCCAGGCCATGCAGGGAAAGAAGGCCCTCAGCTCGCGAGGACGGGGGCGTCTCAGGGGTTTCCTCGAGCTGCGGCGCCCGTGGGGGTTTTCTCCCGAGGCACGACGAGGATCTCAGGGAGCCTCTCGTGCGGCGCCAGGGAAGTCAGGTCTCCATGCGCGTGGCGAGGGGGAGCGCGTCCTGGCTCTCGAGTCACGGGAGGGGACTAGGGCCTCGAGACGCGTTGAAGAAAGACTCTCGAGGTCTTTCTCGGGGGGCGGTGGGAAACCCTCGTTTCCCTCGCCTTCTGCCGGGGACCTTAGGGAACTTCCCAGGGTGCCTCTGAGAGCGAGGGATCCTGTGGAGGTGGCGGGGCCCCTCGGGACTCCGCTGGGTCTGGCGCAACGGAAGAGGGCCTCATCTCCAGGGAAGGCAGGAACCTCAGGCTTCCTCTCCGTTTCGGACTCCGACCGCAGGGTCCCTGCAGAGTTGGGACAGGAGAGTCAGGAATCGTCTTGTCTGAGGAAGGGAACTCCGCTTGCCTCTCGAGGTGCTCAGGGGGTCTCAGGCCCCTTGTTGAGCTGTGTGTGGAACCTGCGGGTGTTTCCGGAAATGCACGACGGTGACAGTGCCCCTTCGTGTTGTGCCTTCACCCACTGGGTTGCCTTCGAAGAGGTGTCCGGGCCTCGGGTTCTTTTCAAGAGCGGACAGGGAAATCGGGGTCTTTCGGCATGTGGGACCACCCACGGGGCTAGTCTCAAATTTCCTAGTGAGGCCGTCTTCTTCCTGAGGTGTGCTGGGAAGGCCGGGGACCCTTCCAGACAACGCAGGGGGATCGACTCTCCTGTCGCCATCAGGAGGGGAGAAGGGGCTCAGATGAAGTGGGGAAGGAACCCTCGGTGTTACCCTCGAGGGAAACCGGCGTGTGGGGGACTTTTGGGGGTTGCATGAAAGGAGTCAGGTACCGTTTCGCACTTCAGGACAGAACCTGGGACTTCCCTTGAGACGCCGTAGCGGGCAAGGGCCTCATCTTGCGAAGACGTTGGGACCATGTGGATTTTCTCGAGTTGCGGCGGGATTCTAGAGTTACGACAGGGATTTCAGGCTTCCTCTTGTGTTGGCCCCGGGAAGCCTAATCTTCCATTTGAGTTGCGAGGGAAAGCTGAGGGTTGCACTCGAGTCACTGCAGGGCCAAAGAGACCTCATCTAGGCCTGTGTCCGGGACTTAACGTTCCTCTCAAGGGAAGACAGGGATCTCAGGGTGGCGTTCCAGACTCCCCCGGGGAGTCAGGCCTCGCCTCGAGGGCAAGCCAAGGATGCCGCTCTCCTCTCAAGTCGCGACGCAGATCTCTTGGAGCCCACTGAGTGGCCTCAAGGGAGTCAGGCCTTCTCTTCAGTTTGGAGAGAGGACTCGGGATTGTGCTCTGGGTCAGGCAGGAAAAGAAGGCCCTCACCTCGCGAGGATGGGGGCTTCTCAGGGGTTTCCTCGAGCTGCGGCGCCCGTGGGGTTGTTCTCACGAGGCAAGATGAGGATCTCAGGGAGCCTCTCGTGCGGTGCCAGGGAAGTCAGGTCTCTGTGCGCGTGGCGAGGGGGAGCGCGTCATGGCTCTCCAGTCATGGGAGAGGAGTAGGGCCTCCAGACGCGTTGAAGAAGGACACTCGAGGTCTTTCTGGGGTTGCGGCGGGAAAGCCTCGTTTCCCTCGACTTCTGCCGGGGACCTGAGGGAACTTCCCATGGTGCCTCTGATAGGTGAGGGATGCTGTGGAGTTGGCGGGGCCTCTCGGGACTCCGCTGGGCTTGGCGCAATGGAAGAAGGCCTCATCTCGAGGCGACACAGGAAACTTAGGCTTCCTCTCCTTTTCGGACTCCAACCACAGGGTCCCTGCAGCGTTGGGACAGGAGAGTCAGGCCTCGTCTTGTCTGAGGAAGGGAACTCCGCTTGCCTCTCGAATTGCTCAGGGTGTCTCACGCACCTCGTCGAGCTGTGTGTGGAAACCGCGGGTTTTTCCGGACGACGCACGGGGGTGTCAGTGCCCCTTCGAATGGTAACTTCACCCACAGGGTTGCCTTCGAAGAGGTGTCCGGGCATCGGGTTCTTATCCAGAGCGGACTGGGAAATCGGGGTCGTTCGGCATGTGGCACAACCCACGGGGCTCGTCTAGAATTTCCTCGGGAGGCCGGCCTCATCCTGAGGTGTGCCGGGAAAGCCGGGATCCCCTCCCAGAATACGCAGGGGAATCGACTCTCCTGTCGTGATGAGGAGGGGAGAAGGGGCTCAGATGAAGGGGTGCCAGGACCCTCGGTGTTCCCCTCGAGGGAACCCGGCGTGTCTGGGAAATTTTGGAGGTCGCATGAAGGGTGTCAGGTACCGTTTCGCAACTCAGGACGGAAAGTGAGACTTCCCTTGAGACGCCATAGCGGGCAAGGGCCCCATCTTGCGAAGACGTTGGGACCACGTGGTTTTTCTCGAGTTGCGGCGGGATTCTCGAGTTACGACGGGGATTTCAGGCTTCCTCTTGGGTTGGCCCTGGGAAGCCCCATCTTCCATTCAAGTTGCGAGGGAAAGCTGGGGGTTGCGCTCGAGTCACTGCAGGGCCCAAGAGACCTCATCTAGGCGTGTGTCCAGGACCAAGTAGTACTCTCAAGGGAAGAAAGGGATCCCGGGGTTGCACTCCAGAGTCCCCCGTGGAGTCAGGCCTCGCCACGAGGGGAAGCAAAGGACTCCGTTCTTCTCTTGAGCCACGACGCGGATCTCTTGGAGCCCTCTGAGTGGCCTCAAGGGAGTCAAGCCTAATCTTCAGTTTGGAGAGAGGACTCGGGATTGCTCTCCAGGTAAGGCAGGAAAAGAAGGCCCTCACCTCGCAAGGACGGGGGCTTCTCAGGGGTTTCCTCGAGCTGCGGCGTCCGTGGGGCTTTTCTCACGAGGCACGACGAGGTTCTCAGGGAGCCTCTCGTGCGGCGCCAAGGAAGTCAGGTCTCCATGAGCGTGGCGAGGGGGAGCGCGTCATTGTTCTCGAGTCCTGGGAGGGGACTAGGGCATCAAGGCGTGTAGAAGAAGGACTCTCGAGGTCTTTCTCGGCTTGCGGCGGGAAACCCTCGTTTCTCTCGACTTCTCCCGGTGACCTGAGGGAACTTCCCAGGGTTCCTCTTAGAGGTGAGGGATGCTGTGGAGTTGGTGGGCCATCTCGGGACTCCTCTGGGTTTGGCGCAATGGAAGAGGGCCTCATCTCGAGGGGAGACAGGACCTCAGGCTTCCTCTCCGTTTCGTACTCCGACAGCAGTGTCCCTGCAGCGTTGGGGCAGGAGAGTCAGGCCTCGTCTTGTCTGAGGAAGGGAACTCCGCTTGCCTCTCGAGTTGCTCAGGGAGTCTCAGTCCCCTCGTGGAGCTGTGTGTGGAAACCGCGGGTGTTTCCGGACGATGCACGGGAGTGTCAGTGCCCCTTCGTGTTGTTCCTTCACTCACAGGGTGGCCTTCGAAGAGGTGTCCGGGCATCGGGTTCTCCTCAACTGCGGACCGGGAAATCAGGGTCGTTCAACATGGGGCACCAGCCACGGGGCTTGTCTCGAATTTCCTCGCGAGGCCGGCCTCATCCTGAGGTGCGCCGGGAAGGCCGGGAACCCCTTCCAGACCACGTAGGGGAATCAACTCTGCTGTCGCGAACAGGAGAGGAGTAGGAGCTCAGAGGAAGTGGTGCCGGGACTCTCGGTGTTCCCCTCAAGGGAACCCAGCATGTCGGGGAACTTTTGGATGTCGCATGAAGGGTGTCAGGTACCGTGTCTCACTTCACGACGGAACATGGGACTTCCCTTGAGACGCCGTAACGGGCAAGGGCCTCATCTTGCGAAGACGTTGAAACCACGTGGTTTTTCTCGAGTTGCGTCAGGATTCTCGAGTTTCGACGAGGATTTCAGGCTTCCTCTTGGGTTGGCCTTGGGAAGCCCCATCTCCCATTCAAGTAGCGAGGGAAATCTGGGGGTAGCGCTCGAGTCACTGCAGGGCCAAAGAGACCTCATCAAGGCGTGTGTCGGGGAACTAATATTCCTCTCCAGGGAAGGCAGGGATCTCGGGGTTGCATTTCAGGCTCCCTCGGGGAGTCAGGCCACGTCTCGAGGGGAAGCCAAGGACTCCGCTCTCCACTCGAGTGGCGACGCGGATCTCTTGGAGCCCACTGAGTGGCCTCAAGGGAGTCCAGCCTCCTCTTCAGTTTGGAGAGAGGACCCGGGATTTCTCTCCAGGCCATGCAGGAAAAGAAGGCCCTCAGCTCGCGAGGACGGGGGCGTCTCAGGGGTTTCCTCGAGCTGCGGCGCCCGTGGGGGTTTTCTCCCGAGGCACGACGAGGATCTCAGGGAGCCTCTCGTGCGGCGCCAGGGAAGTCAGGTCTCCATGCGCGTGGCGAGGGGGAGCGCGTCCTGGCTCTCGAGGCACGGGAGGGGACTAGGGCCTCGAGACGCATTAAAGAAGGACTCTCGAGGTCTTTCTCAGGTGGCGGCGGGAAACCCTCGTTTCCCTCGCCTTCTGCCGGGGATCTTAGGGAACTTCCCTGGGTGCCTCTGAGAGGCGAGGGGTCCTGTGGAGTTGGCGGGGCCTCTCGGGAGTCCGCTGGGTCTGGCGCAACGGAAGAGGGCCTCACCTCGAGGGGAGGCAGGAACCTCAGGCTTCCTCTCCATTTCGGCTCCGACCACAGGGTCCCTGCAGAGTTGGGACAGGAGAGTCATGCCTCGTCTTGTCTGAGGAAGGGAACCCCGCTTGCCTCTCGAGTTGTCAGGGATTTTCAGGCCCCTGGTCGAGCTGTGTGTGGAACCCACGGGTCTTTGCGGACGATGCCCGGGGGTGTCAGTGCCCCTTCGTGTTGTGCCTTCAGCCACAGGGTTGCCTTCGAAGAGGGGTCCGGGCCTCGGGTCCTTCTCAAAAGCGGACCGGGGAATCGGGGGCATTTGGCATGTGGCACCACCCACGTGGCTCGTCTCGAATTTCCCTGTGAGACCGGCCTCATCCTGAGGTGCACCGGGAAGGCCGGGAACCCCTTCTGAACCACGCAGGGGAATCGACTCTCCTGTCGTGATCAGGAGGGGAGAACGGGCTCAGATGAAGCTGTGCCAGGACTCTCGGTGTTCCCTCGAGGGTACCCGGCGTGTCGGGGAGCTTTTGGGGGTCGCACGAAGGGTGTCAGGTACTGTTTCGCACTTCAGGGCGGAACATGGGACTTCCCTTGAGACGCTGTAGTGGGCAAGGGCCTCATCTTGCGAAGACGTTGGAACCACGTGTTTTTTCTCGAGTTGCGGCGGGATTCTCGAGTGACGATGGGGATTACAGGCTTCCTCCTCTGTTGGCCCTGGGAAGCCCAGTCTTCCATTTGATTGGCGAGGGAAAGCTGGGGGTTGCGCTCAAGTCACTGCAGGGCCAAAGAGACCTCATCTAGGCTTGTGTCCAGGACCTAATGTTCCTCTCCAGGGAAGGCAGGGATCTCGGGGTTGCATTCCAGGATCCCCCTGGGTGTCAGGCCTCGTTTCGAGGGGAAACAAAGGACTCCACTGTCCTCCCGAGTCGCGACGCGGATCTCTTGGAGCCCCCTAGTGGCGTCAGTGGAGTCAAGCCTCCTCTTCATTTTGGAGAGAGGGCTCGGGATTGTTCTCCAGTCCATGCAGGAAAAGAAGGCCCTTCACCTCGCGAGGACGGGGGCGTCTCAGGGGTTTCCTCGAGCTGCGGCACCCGTGGGGGTTTTCTCGCGAGTCACGGCGAGGATCTCAGGGAGCCTCTCGTGCGGCGCCAGGGAAGTCAGGTCTCCCTGCGCGTAGCGAGGAGGAGCGCGTTGTGGCTCTCGAGTAATGGGAGGGGACTAGGGCCTCAAGACGCGTTGAAGAGGGACTCTCGAGGTCTTTCTCGGGTTGTGGCGGGAAAAAGTCGTTTCCCTCGACTTCTGCCGGGGACCTTAGGGAACTTCCCAGGGTGTCTCTGAGAGTTGAGGGATACTGTGGAGTTGGCGGTGCCTCTCGGGACTCCACTGGGTTTGTCGCAATGGAAGAGGGGCTCATCTCGAGGGGAGGCAGGAACCTCAGACTTCCTCTCTGTTTCGGACTCCGACATCAGGGTCCCTGCAGAGTTGGGACAGGAGAGTCAGGCTACGTCTTTTCTGAGGAATGGAACTCCGCTTGCCTCTCGAGTTATTCATGGGGTTTCAGGCCCCTTGTCAAACTGTGTGTGGAATCTGCAGGTTTTTCCAGACGATGCACGGGGGTGTCAGTGACCCTTCGTTTTTTGTCTTCATCCACAGGGTTGCCTTCGAAGAGGTGTCCGGGCATCGGGTTCTTATGAAGAGCGGACCGGGATATCGGGGTCGTTCAGCATTTGGCACAACCCACGTGGGTTGTCTCGAATTTCCTCATGAAACCGGCCTCATCCTGAAGTGTGCCGCGAAGGTCATGAAACTCTTCCAGACAAAGCAGAGGAATCGACCCTCCTGTGGCGATCAGGAGGGGAGAAGTGGCTCAGATGAAGTGCTGCTGGGAACCTCGGTGTTTCCCTCAAGTGAGACAGGTATGTCGGGTAACTTTTGGGGTCGCATAAAGCGTTCCAAGTACCGTTTCGCTCTTCAAAATGGAACGTTGGATTTCTCTTGAGGTGCTCCAGCAGGCATGGGCCTCATCTTGGAATGATTGCAGAACCACTTGGTTTTTCTCGAGTTGCGGTGGGATATTTGAGTTACCACAGGGAATTCATGCTTCCTCTTGTGTTGGCCCACAAAAGTCTTTTCTTCCATTCGAGATTCGAGGAAGAGCTGGAGGTGCGCTCTTGTCACTGAAGGCAAAAGAGACCCCACCAAGGCTTGTGTGCAGGACCTAATGTTCATGTCAAGGCTCGACAGAAATCTCGGGGTTGCATTCCAGACTCACCTTGGAGTCAGGCCTCGTCTCGAGGGGAAGCAAAGGACTCTGCTCTGCTCTCGAGTCGGACGGGTATATCTTGGAGCCCACTGAGTGGCTTAAAGGGAGTCAAACCTCCTCTGGTGTTTGGAGGGAGGACACGGGATTGCTCTCCAGGGAATGCATGAAATGAAGGCCCTCATCTCCCAATGACTGGGGCGTCTCGTAGGTTTTCTCGAGCTGTGGCGCTAGTGTGGGGTTTCTCAGGAAGTAAGACTGGGAGCTCAGTGAGCCTCTCAGGTGGTGCCAGGGCAATCAGGTCTCTATGCACGTGGTGAGAGGGAGCCCGTCATTGTTCTCGAGTCATGGTAGGGGAATTGGGCCTGAAGACGTGTTAAAGAAGGACTCTCGAGGTCTTTCTTGGGTTGCAGCAGGAAACCCTGGGTTCCATCGACTTGTGTCAGTGACCTCAGGAAGCTTCTCAGCGTGCCTCTGAGAAGTCAGGGTCACTGTGGAGTTGGGAGGGGCCTCTCGGAACTCCACTGGGTTTGGTGCAATGGAAGAGGGCCTCATGACAAGTTGAGACAGGAACCTCAGGGTTCCTCTCCTGGCTTCGAATGTGCCGGATCTTACTCGGATCGCAGAGTCCCTGCAGAGTTGGGACAGGAGAGTCAGGCCTCGTCTTGTGTGGAGGAATGGAACTCCGCTTGACTCTCGCGTTGTTCATGGGGTGACAGGCCACTTGTCGATTTGTATGTGGAACTTGCGGGTTTTTCTGGACGATGCACCGGGGTGTCACTGCCCCTTCGTGTTGTGCCTTGATCCACAGGATTGCCTTCGAGTTGGGTTCTGCCATCGGGTTCTTATCAAGAGCGGACCAGGGAATTGGGGTCTTTTGGCATGCCGCACCACCCACGAGGCTATGTCTCAAATTTCCTCGTGAGACTGGCCTCATCTTGATGTGCGCCAGGAAGGTCGGGAACGCCTTCCAGACAAAGCAGGGGAATCGAACCTCCTGTCGCGATCAAGAGGGGAGAAGAGTCTCAGATGAAGTGGTGCCGGGAACCTCGGTGTTCTCCTCAAGTGAGAATGGTATGTCGGGGAACTTTGGGGGTCGCATCAAGGGTTCCAAGTAACTTTTCACTCTTCAATAAGGAACGTGGGACTTCTCTTGAGACGCTGTAGTGGGCAAGGGCCTCATCTTTCGATGACGGGGGAACCACGTGGTTTGTCTTGAGTTGCGGCGGGATTCTCGAGTTACGACGGGGAATTCAGGCTTCCTGTTCAACTGGCCCAGGGAAGTCCAGTTTTCATTCGAATTGCGAGTTAGAACTGGGGATTGCTCTCGAGACACTGCAGGGCCAAATAGACCTCATCTAGGCTTGTGTCCAGGACCTAATGTTCCTCTGCTGGGGCGACAGCGATCTCGGCATTGCATTCTCGACTCACCCGGGGAATCAGGCCTCGTCTCGAGGGGAAGCCAAGGACACCGCTCTCCTGTCAAGTCGCGACGGGTATATCTTGGAGCTCACTGTGTGGCCTAAAATGAGTCAAGCCTCCTGTGGAGTTTGGAGAGAGGACTCAGGATTGCTCTCCAGGCCATACAGCAAAAGAAGGCCCTCATCTCGTGAGGACTGGGGCGTCTCGTGTGTATTCTCGAGCTGCGGCTCCAGTGTGGTGTTGCTCACGAGGTATAATGGGGAGCTCAGGGAGCCTCTCCTGTGGCGCCTGGGAAGTCAGGTTTCTATGCGCGTGGCTAGGGGGAGCGCGTCATTGCTCTCGAGTCATGGTAGGGGAATCGCACCTCAAGACACGTTGAAGAAGGAGTCTCGAGGTCTTTTACGGGTTGGGGCAGGAAACCCTTGGTTCCCTCGACTTGTGCCGGTGATCTCAGGAAGGTCTAAGGGTGCCTCTGAGAAGTCAGGGATACTGTGCAGTTGGGAGGGGCCTCTCGGGACTCCACTGGGTTCGGTGCAATGGAAGAGGGCCTCATCTCGAGTGGAGGCAGGAAACTCATGTTTCCTCTCCTGACTTCCCCTGGGCCAGATCTGACGCGGATCGCAGTTTCGCTGCAGAGTTCGAACAGGAGAGTCAGGCCTTGTCTTGTGTGGAGGAATGGAACTCTGCTTGCCTCTCCAGTTGTTCACGGGGTGACAGGTCACTTCTCGAGCTGTGTGTGGTACCTGCGGGTTTCTCCGGATGATACCCGGGGGTGTCAGTGCCCCTTCGTGTTGTGCCTTCATCAAAAGGGTTATCTTCAAAGAGGTGTCCGGGCATTGGGATCTTATCAAGAGCGAACCGGGAAATCGGGGTCTTTCGGCATGTGTCACCATCCACGAGGCTATGTCTCGAATATCCTCGTGAGACCGGCCTCATCCTGAGATGCACCGGGAAAGGCGGGAACCCCTTCAAGACAAAACAGGGGAATCGACCCTCCTGTCGCGATCAGGAGGGGAGA
The DNA here is from genome assembly GCF_029407905.1 of Bubalus kerabau. Classification (NCBI taxonomy): domain Eukaryota; kingdom Metazoa; phylum Chordata; class Mammalia; order Artiodactyla; family Bovidae; genus Bubalus; species Bubalus kerabau. The sequence continues at coordinate 235,122 of NC_073635.1, read as the reverse complement.
AGGGGCCCAGATGTAGTGGTGCCGGGAACCTCGGTGTTCTCCTCGAGTCAGACCAGTGTGTCGAGGAACTTTTGAGGTCGCATCAAGGGTGCCAATACCGTTTCGCACTTCAAGACGGAACGTGGGACTTCTCTTGAGACGCTGTAGGGGGCAAGGGCCTCATCTTGCGATGACGGGGGAACCACGTGGCGTTTCTCGAGTTGTGGCGGGATTCTCGAGTTTCGACGGGGAATACAGTCTTCCTCATGTGTTGGCCCAGGGAAGTCCTATCTTCCATTCGAGTTTCAAGGGAGAGCTGGGGATTGCCCTCGAGTCACTGCAGGGCAAAATAGACCTCATCTAGGCTTGTGTCCAGGACTTAATGTTCATCCCTAGGGGCGACAGGGATCTCGGGCTTGCATACCAGACTCACCCGGGGAATCAGGCCTCGTCTCGAGGGGAAGCAAAGAACTCCGCTGTCCTTTTGAGTCGCGATGGGTATCTCTTGGAGCCCACTGTGTGCCCTAAAGGGAGTCAAGCCTCCTGTGCTGTTTGGATAGAGGACTCGGGATTCCTCTCCAGGCCATGCAGGAAAAGAAGGCCCTCATCTCGCGATGACGGCGGCGTCTTGTGGGTTTTCTAGACTACCGCGCTAGTGCCGGGTTTCTGACGAGGTACGAGAGGGAGCTCAGGGAGCCTCTCGTGTGGCGCCAGGGAAGTCAGGTCCCCATGAGATGGCTAGGGGGAGTTCGTCATTGCTCTCGAGTCATGGTAGGGTAATCGGGCCTCAAGACGGGTTGAAGAAGGACTCTCGAGGTCTTTCTCGGGTCACTGCATAAAACCCAGGGTTCCCTTGACTTGTGCCTGCGACCTCAGGGAGCTTCTCAGAGTGCCTCTGAGAAGTCAGGGATACTGTGCAGTTTGGAGGGGCCTCTTGAGACTCCTCTGCATTTGGTGGAATGTAAGAGGGACTCATCTCGAGTTGAAGCAGGAACCTCAGTGTTCCTCTCCATTTCTGACTCAGATTGCAAGGTCCCTGCATGTTGGTACAGGAGAGTCAGGCCTCGTCTTTTCTGGAGGATGGGACTCCTCTTGCCTCTCGAGTTGTTCTCGAGGTGACAGGCCACTTGTCGAGCTGTGTATGTAACCTGCCCGTTTTTCCGGATGATGCACAGGTGTGTTAGTGCCCCTTCGTGTTGTACCTTCATACTCAAGGCTGCCTTCCAAGAGGTGTCCGAGCATCGGATTCTTATCAAGAGCGGACCGGGAAATTGGAGTCTTTCAGCAAGTGGCACCACCCACAAAGCTACGTATCGAATTTCCCCATGAGACCGGCCTCATCCTGAGTTGTGCAGGGAAGGTCGGGCCCCCTTGCAGACAAAGCAGGGGAATCGACCCACCGGTCACGATCAGGAGGGGAGAAGGGGCTTAAATGAAGTGGTGCCGGGAACCTTGGTGTTCCCCTTGAGTGAGACCGGCGTGTTGGGGGACTTTTGGGGTCGCATCAAGGGTGCCAAGTACCGTTTCGCATTTCAAGACGGAACCTGGGACATCTTTTGAAACGCTGTAGCGGGCAAGGGCCTCATCTTGCGATGACGGGAGAACCACGTGGTTTTGCTCGAGTTGCGGCGGGATTCTCGAGTTATGACCGGGAATTTAGGCTTCCTCTTGTTGGCCTTGAAATCCAATCTTCCATTCGGGTTGCGAGGGGGAGCTGGGGATTGCGCTAGAGTCACTGCAGGGCGAAAGAGACCTAATCTAGGCTTGTGTCCAGGATCTAACGTTGCTCTCCAGGGGCGACAGGGATCTCGGGTTTGCATTCCAGACTCATCCGGGGAGTCAGTTCTCACCTCGAGTGTAATCAAAGAATTCCGCTCTCGTCTCGAGTCGCGATGGGTATCTCTTGGAGCCCAATGTGTGTACTAAAGGGAGTCAAGCCTCCTGTGGAGTTTGGAGAGAGGACTCGGGATTGGACTCCAGGCCATGCAGGAAAAGAAGGCCCTCATCTCGAGATGACGGTGGCGTCTCGTGGGTTTTCTCGAGCTGCGGCGCCAGTGTGGGGTGTCTCATGAAGTACCACAGGGATTTCAGGGAGCCTCTTGTGTGGCGTCAGGAAAATCCAGTATTCCATTCGAGTTGCAATTTAGAACTGGGGATTGCTCTCCAGTCACTGCAGGGCAAAATAGACCTCATCTACGCTTGTGTCCAGGACCTAGTGTTCCACCACTGGGCCGACAGGGATCTCAGGGTTGCATTCTCGACTCACCCGGAGAGTCAGGCCTCGTCTTGAGGGGAAAAAAAGGACTCCGCTCTCCTGTCGAGTCGCGACGGGTATCTCTTGGAGCCCACTGCGTGGCGTAAAGGGAGTGAAGCCTCCTATGGAGTTTGGAGAGATGACTCGGGATTGTTTTCCTGGCCATGCAGGAAAAAAGGCCCTCATCTCGCGATGACGGGGGCATCTCGTGGGTTTTCTCCAGCTGCGGCGCCAGTATCAGATTTCTCACGAGGTATGACGGGGAGCTCAGAGAACCTCTCGTGTGGTGCTAGGGACGTCAGGTCTCCGTGCGTGTGGTGAAGGGGAGTGTGTGATTGCTCTCGAGTCATAATAGGCGAATCGGGCCTCAAGACGCATTGAAGAAGGACTCTCGAGGTCTTTCACGGGTTACGGCAGGGAACCCTGGGTTCCCTCGACTTGTGTCGGTGACCTCAGGCAACTTCTCAGGGTGCCTCTGAGAAGTCAGGGACACTGTGGATTTGGGAGGGGCCTTTCGTTACTCAACTGGGTTTGGTGCAATCGAAGAGGGCCTCATCTCGAATGGAGGCAGGAACCTCAGGGGTCCTCTCCATTTCTGACTCGGGTCGCAGAGTACCTGCCGAGTACGGACAAGAGAGTCACGCCTCGTCTTCCGTGGAGGAATGGATCTCCGCTTGCCTTTCGAGTTGTTCACGGAGTGACAGGCCACTTGTTGAGCTGTGTGTGGAACCTGCGGGTTTCTCTGGACGATGCACAGGGGTGTCAGTGCCCCTTCGTGTTGTGCCTTCATCCACAGGGTTGCCTTCAAAGAGGTGTCCGGGCATCAGGTTCTTTTCAAGAGCGTACCAGAAAATTGGGGTCTTTCAGCATGTGGTACCACCCACGAGGCTACGTCTCGAATTTCCTCGGGAGACCGGCCTCATCCTGAGGTTCGCCGGGAAGGTAGGGAACCCTTGCAGACAAAGCAGGGGAATCGACCCACCGGTCGCGATCAGAAGGGGAGAAGGGGCTCAGATGAAGTGGTGCCGGGAACCTCGGTGGTCCCCTCGAGTGAGACCGGTATGTCACGGCACTTTTGAGGTCGCATCAAGGGTGCCAAGTACAGTTTCGCACTTCAAGACGGAACGTGGGAATTCTCTGGAGATGCTCTAGCGGGCAAGGGCCTCATATTGCGATGACGAGGGAAACACGTGGTTTTTCTCGAGTTGCGGCGGGATTCTCGAGTTACGACGGGGAATTCAGGCTTCCTCTTGTGTTGGCCCAGGAAGTCCAATCTTCCATTCAACTTGTCAGAGAGAGCTGTGGGTTGCTCTCGAGTCACTTCAGGGCAAAGAGTCCTCATCTAGGCTTGGGTCCAGGACGTAGTGTTCCTCTCCAGGGGCAACAGGGATATCGGGGTCGCATTTCAGTCTCACCCGGTGGGTCATGCCTCGTCTCGAGTGGAAGCAAAGGACTCCACTATCCTCTCGAGTCGCGACGTGTAACTCTTGGAGCCCAATGAGTGGCCTAAAGGGAGTCAAGCGTCCTGTGTAGCTTGGACAGAAGGTTCACGCTTGATCTGCATACCATTCAGTTAAAGATGGCCCTCCTCTCGTGATGACGGGAGCGTCTCATGGGTTTTCTCGAGCTGCGGCGCCAGTGTGGGGTTTCTCACGAGATATGATGGGGAGCTCAGGGAGCCTCTCGTGCGGCGCCAGAGAAGTCAGGCCTCCAGGCGTGTGGCCAGGCAGATCGCGTCATTGCTCTGGAGTCATGGGAGGGACTAGGGCCTCAAGACGCATTTAAGAAGGACTCTCGAGGTCTTTCTTGCGTTGGGGCGGGAAACACTCGTTTCCCTCGACCTCTACCTGGGACCTTAGGGAACTTCCCAGGTGCCTCTGAGAGGTGAGGGATACTGAGGAGTTAGAGGGGCCTCTCGGGACTCCACTAGGTTTGACGAAATGAAAGAGGGCCTCATCTCGATTGGAGGCAGGAACCTCAGGCTTCCTCTCCATTTCTGACTCCGACAGCAGGGTCCCTGCAGGGTTGGGACAGGAGAGTCATGCCTCGTCTTGTCTGAGTAATGGAACTCTGCTTGCCTCTCGAGTCGTTCAGTGGGTCTCAGGCCCCTTGTCGAGCTGTGTGTGGAACCTGCGGGTGTTTCCAGAAGATGCACGGGAGTGTCATTGCCCCTTCATTTGGTGCCTTCCCCCACAGGGTTGCCTTCAAAGAGGTGTCCGGGCATCAGGTTCATTTCAAGAGCGGACCGGGAAATCGGGGTCGTTCGACATGTGGCACCACCCACGTGGCTCATCTCGAATTTCCTCGTGAGACCAGCATCATCCTGAGGTGCGCCGGGAAGGCCGGGAACACCTTCCACACAAAGAAGGGGAATCGACTCTCCTGTCGCGATCAGGAGGGGAGATGGGGCTCAGATGAAGTGGGGCCGGGACTCTAGGTGTTCCACTCGAGGGAACCCGGCGTTTCAGGGAACTTTAGGGGTCGCATCAAGGGAGCCAAGTACCGTTTCCCACTTCAGGACGGAACATGGGACTTCCCTGGAGACGCTGTAGCGGGCAAGTGCCTCATCCTGTGAAGACGTTGGAACCACGTCGTTTTTCTCGAGTTGCGTCTGGATTCTCGAAAACGACGGGGATTTCAGGCTTCCTCTTGGGTTGGCCCTGGGAAGCCCAATCTTCCCCTGGAGTTGCGAGGGAAAGCTGGGGGTTCTGCTCGAGTCACTACAGGGCCAAAGAGACCTCATCTAGGCTTGTGTGCAGGACCTAATGTTCCTCTCCAAGGGCCACAGGGATCTCAGGTTTGCATCCCAGCCTCACCCAGGGAGTCAGGCCTCGTGTCGAAGGGAAGCAAAGGACTCCGCTCTCCTTTCGAGTTGCGACGGGCACCTCTTGGAGCCCACTTTGTGGCCTAAAGGGAGTCAAGCCTCCTGTGAAGTTTGGAGAGAGGACTTGGGACTGCTCTCCAGGCCATGCAGGAAAAGATGGCCCTCATCTCGCGATGACGGAGGGGTCTTGTGTGTTTTCTCGAGCTGCGGCGCCAGTGTGGGGTTTCACACGAGGTACGACAGGGAGCTCAGGGAGCCTCTCATGTGGCGCCAGGGAAGTAAGGTCTCCATGTGCGTGGCGAGGGGGAGCGCGTTATTGCTCTCGAGCCATGGTAGGGGAATCTGACCTCAAGACGCGTTGAAGAAGGACTCTCGAGGTCTTTCTTCGGTTGTGGCAGGAAACCCTTATTTCCCTCGACGTTTGCCGGTGGCCTCAAGGAGCTTCTCAGAATGCCTATGAGAAGTCAGGGATACTGTGGAGATGGGAGGGGCCTCTCGGGACTCCACTGGGTTTGTTTTAATGGAAGAGGGCCTCATCTCGGGTTGAGGCAGGAACCTCAGGTTTCCTCTCCATTTCTGACTCAGATCGAAGCGTGCCTGCAGAGTTGGGATTGGATACTCAGGCCTCGTCTTGTCTGAGGAAGGGAACTCCGCTTGCCTCTCTCGTTGTTTAAGGGGTGACAGGCCAGTTGTGGAGCTGTATGTGGATCCTGTGGGATTTTCTGGACGATGAACAGGGTTGCCAGTGCCCCCTCGTGTAGTGCCTTCATCCACAGGGCTGCCTTAGAAGAGGTGTCCGGGCATCGGGTTCTTATCAAGAGCAAGACCGAGAAATCAGGGTCTTTCGGCACGTGGCACCAACACGAGGCTACGTCTCGAATTTCTTCGTGAGACTGGCCTCATCCTGAGGTGCGCCATGAAGGTCGGGAACCCCTTCTAGACAAAGCAGGGGAATCGACCTTCCTGCCATGATCAGGAGGGGAGAAGGGGCTCAAATGAAGTGGTGCCAGGAACTTCGGTGTTCCCTTGGAGTGAGACCGGTATATTGGGGAACTTTTGGGGTCGCATCAAGGGTGCCAAGTAGCATTTCGAACTTTATGACGAAACATGGGACTTCTCTTGAGACTCTGTAGCGGGCAAAGGCCTCATATTGTGATGAATGGGGAACCACGTGGTTTTTAAGAGTTGCGGCGGGATTCTCGAGTTACAACGGGAAATTCAGACTTCCTCTTGTGTTGGCCCAGTGAAGACCAATCTTCCATTCGAATTGCGAGGGAGAGATGGGTGTTGCTCTCGAGTCACTGTAGGGCAAAATAGACCTCATCTAGGCTTTTGTCCAGGACATAATGTTCCTCTCCAGGGGCAACAGGGATCTCGGGGTTGCATTCCAGACTCACCCGAGGTAAGGCCTCATCTCGAGGGGAAACAAAGTACTCTGCTCTCCTCTCAATTCGCGACAGGTATCTCTTGGAGCCCATTGAGTGGCCTAAAGGGAGTAAAGCCTCCTGTGAAGTTTGGAGAAAGGACCAGGGATTGCTCTCCAGGTCAGGCAGGAAAAGAAGTCCCCAATCTCGCGATGACGGTGGCGTCTCGTGGGTTTTCCCGAGCTGTGGCGCCAGTGTGGGGTTTCTCACGAGGTATGACGGGGAGCTCAGGGAGCCTCTCATGTGGCGCCAGGGAAGTCAGATGTCCATGCGCATGGCGAGGGGGAGCGTGTCATTGCTCTCGAGTCATGGTAGGGGAATCCGGCCTCAAGACGCGTTGAAGACGGACTCTTGAGGTCTTTCTCGGGTTGCGGCAGGATACCCTGTGTTCTCTCGACTTGTGCCGGTGACCTCAGGGAGTTGCTCAGGGTGCCTCTGAGAAGACACTGATACTGTGGAGTTGGGAGGGGCCTCTCGGGACTCCACTGCGTTTGGTGCAATGGAAGATTGCTGGGAGCCAGCGAGAGACATTCCACTCGTGACAAATGTCATGAGGAAAGAGTCTCAGCATACGCAAAGGCGGGATCGAGCCTCCGGGAGTTCCCCCGTATATTCTTCAGCATCTACCCCCAAAAACCAAAGTCTGCCTTCTTTATTGCTTTGTTCTCTCACCTCTGACATTACTGGGGATGTCCCCCACCACCATCTCACTCTCTCTGTCAAAGAGCTAACTTACAGCTCCAACTAATAATGTTCCTGGGCATTTAGTAGTGTTTAAATCCAAACCCCTCAGATGGTTTTCTAACTCGCCTGACAAGTTTACCCGGTCTCCCACAGCTATGCATACAATTGTGTACAGTCTCCCAGCCTCGAGACGCACGGGAAGTTTAAGATATTCAAATAGCTTAGAGCCTCTCAGAGAGTTAGAAACTGTCAGAATAAAACTAGTAAAAGATTTCATTAATGAACCATTGCTTTTTGCCAAGTTTCCACATCCCCTGAATTGTATCCTTGAATGTGTGCTAATTAATATAGTTGGTATGTAGAAAAAATAAGTAGTGGCCTTGATGTTGGTAACTGTAGACCCTTAAGGTAATAAATTCTTTTCTTTGTTGTAAACCCATTACACATCCTCCCTATAGGAATGCAATTTTATCTTCGAAAGATGGCGCCAAACCTTAAACAATTACTCTTAGAGAAAATAACTCTTATGGTTGATAAGTCTTTGTCAAGAGTCATAAAATGTTAATAGGTCTTCTGGCCAGAAGATGATGTAAATCATCTAAACCATTTTTATACGATAAATCTGCAGAAAAGAAACCCTGGTTTTTGATAAGGATTAAAGACTGCTGACTTTGCATCCCCTATTATCCTCTATGTGTAACTTAGGGTATTAAAACCTGTGTTGAAAATAAAGCTACGGGTCTTGCTCGCCAACGCTTGGTCTCCCCATGTCATTATTCCCCTCAATTTTCAGATGAGTGTCCATCTGGAGCGCGGATATCCTCTGCGACCATTTATTTGCCTGGGCTTCGAAGACCCGCTCGATAAGGTGTCTAAGGTGGGGCACCTTCCTCTATTCTAGAGGGCACTTGTAGCCTCCGTGGTCAGAGCTAACCTGGTGTCACGGGTTATATTGATTTTCCGCGTAAACCAAGCTACTCAGCTGCTTTTCTCCACTGAATTTTCCTACTGAGCTATCCTCATTCTATTACTCTTTATATCTTTGATGAATAAATAAATATATAAATAGGTCGCCTACTCCATCTTCCCTTCGAATACCCTGGATCAGCTGGGGCTGGACCTCTGCAGGTGGCGCCCGAGACAGGCATTTCGAAGGTAAATCCCCAACCCCATTCCCCCAGTGTTCAGTTTTGGGGACAGATAGGATCCCACTTAGGGGGCTGCAGATCCCCCTGTAGAATAGACAGGGCGAGAGGAGTGGGAAGTGTTGAAGAGTTAGAGAGAAAAAACGGTTTCTAAAAAGGCTGACAAAAAAGGCCTAATCTTTAGATAGCTAAAAGCAAAATCTTTTACTATCCTTAAGTTTCTGACATGGGCAACACTGAATCAAATGAAAGACAGCTCTTTATAGGAGTAATTTTACAGTTATTAAGTAAAAGAAGAATCAAGGTTAAAAAATCTTCCATTCAATCATTTTGTACATTTGTACAAGACCACTGCCCTTGGTTTCTACAACAAGGCACTGTTAACCTAGATATCTTGAAAAAACTAGGAAAACAGCTAAGAGCTTATTGTGCTCAGCAAGGTTTGGAAAAAATCCCTACTTACACCTTTCCTCTGTGGAATATGACTAGAGATGTTTTAGATCCAGCTCATGAATTTGAAAAGGTACCTGTTAAAGAGGAAAGTAAAGTTGGAAAAGTACCTGTTAAACAAAAAAGCAAATCTGAAAAGGTAGCTGTTATAAAGAAAAGTGAAAATGAAGAGGCTATACCTAGCTATCGACAGCTAAATGAATGGCTAGCCGCTATGACTGCCAATGAGCATGTAAAAGATAGGGATGAAAAGAAAGATCAGCTCTCCCCTCAATTTGAAAAAGGTTTAGAGGAACCAGCAGCTTGATGCCATTCTGATGAGGATTTTTTTTTTTTAAGCTAAAGATGCTCCTAAAAGTTTAAGAAAACATCCCTAATCAGACCATCCGCTCCTAGGAGGTTGAGGGAAACATCCCCGATCAGACAGTTCGTAAGATTTAGTTACCAAACAGTTAAAGGATCTCCGGAACAGAAGAGGAAAACTTCGGGACGCTCCCATACCCCTATGCCTCCTCCTCCATGTCGGGGTAAAGGGCCACCGCTAGGAGTTTCCCGGAGAAGGATTTTCTCTAGTCCCAAGGATGAACTCGATCCTCACCTTGAGGCTTCTTTTCTAGTCCCCTCTGCAGTTTAGCCAGGGTAAAGAGGTTACAAAATAAATAAAAATATTCTCTAAAATTAAAAAAAAATTAAAAATGGATTTCTCTGCATCTAAGAATAGACAAATATTTATTGACTGTGGAATATGATTAGAAATGTCCTGGACCTCCGTCACGAGGCTGTTAAATAGACTATGGGGGAGGCTATAGAGGTGGATGGTGGTGAGTCTCCATTTACTGCACAGATCATATTTTCTGCCATTGAAAAAAAAAAAAAGGAGGGAGAAAGTGGTCTACCTCCCGAGGAAGGAGAGGGCTTACAGGACGCTGCGGCCGAGAGCCCTGGCGAGCTCCCTCCCCCTCTGCGCAAACCTTTAAAAAACTTATCCACCACTTTCTGATTTAAGGCGACTGCCACCGCCTTCGATTGTGCCTCCCAGGACCCAGGAGTTCCCCACTTTGCCCCCAAAGCCTCCCAAAGTGTTGCCTAAGACTGAGGAAGATAAAAAGTTTTTTAAACAAAGGAGCTTTTAGTACACAATATGCAGAGCGTGCTCCTTGGAGAAAACTCCCTCAGGGGGGTCTCACCCAGGCTAGGAGAAAAGCGAAAAGGCAAGGAGATTTAATAACAATATTAACCCCTGATGTGCCGCTTACTCCAATTCCAACCGGAGTGGCTGGCCCCCTATCTGAGGACATTGTAAGATTTGTCCTGGGGCGTAGCTTGCTTTCTTTTAAAAAAAAAAATTAAATAAAAAAAAGAAAGAAAAGAAATTTAGCTGGTGCATGGTGTAGTAGATTCTGATGATATTGAGAAATTAAAGTCTTGATCTCACTGCCTATCAAAACTGTACAAATTAATAAAGGTCAAAGAGTAACACAGCTTTTACTTTTACCTTACTATCAGACAAGGAAAAACTTGACTTCTCAAGCTAAGAGCCACAGAACATTTGGATCTAGTGATCTAGCCTTTTGGGTGCAGGAAATTACAGTTCCAAGGCCTTTAAAAGATCTTTTACTTCAAGAGAATAAAACGCCAGGGCCATTAGACACAGGAACAGACGTCTCTTAACATTGCTGGGAAAGACTGGCCCAGCTCCTGGCCAACACATAATACTGAAAATGAGTTGGTGGGATTAGAGAAAGTGGTATGTGGGGTGGAGATGCTGTACAGGTGGTACATTTAACAATACTTTATATATTGTTATAAATACATAATATAAATGTATTTGCCTAATTACAGTTTGCCTAATTAGGTATGGGTATAAATAAAATATAATAAAGGTATACCTAATTCTATTTATAGATCTATACTTAATTAATTTGTATATAAATTAATATGTATACTATACACACACACATATATATATACTGTATAATTAAATATATATGGCAGTAATATAATGTGTGTGTGGCTGATATTAATTGGTATGGATTGATGTGCTGTGATGATATGTGTTCTATATACTGTATAATTATAAATGTGTGACATGTATTATTACAGTATATTGGTTTGTGTTGGTTGGTATTAGCTGTGTATGTGTTGTATTGTTGTAATATATATTAATTAATATATTAATTATAAAGATTAATTCAAGTATATTGATTTATATATATTATATGTCAATAACTTTATACTTGTTGCCATATATAAATACATATATAAATGCATTTTGCATTTAGGTATATCTGTATACCTGTATACCAAAATGAGATAAGGAGGTTATACATTTATTACTTAAATTTATACAGAGACCTAAACTAAACATTAGACCTAAATTAACATATCCATAGGGAAACAGCTAGACAAATAGTGAAGTTATGTTCCAATTGTAATTAATCACTTAAACGTAAACACACAGGGGCAGACTACAATGATGAGACACTAGATGCCTGAATTACAGGCTACGACTCGGCCCCTGGTCAAGTAAAAAGGCCTCCGTACGGGAGAGTGAAAAAGGCCAGATGTGTTGCTAACTTGTGGGAGAGGGTATGCTTGTATATTTCTACAGAATGCAGATTCTCCGGTTTGGATCTCAGACAAATTCGTCATGTCACATTCCCTAAAGACCAGGTTCGCGGCGCGCGCACTCGCTCGCTCCCCCTCCCCCAGCCAGCTCTCGCCTCCGTGCCACCAGCAGCGCCTCGCACCCACCTCTCTGCACCCCGTGACCTAGAGCAAAGAAGTCTGTGCAGCGAGTGAGGGCCAGAGAGGAAAGCGCGCCCGCGGAGTGCCGTCCAGACCAGCGTGGCCCCACCGGCGAGAGGGGACCGCCCTGAGCCCAAGCGGTGGCGGCTAGCCCTAAACCACGAACCCTGCCCCTCCGCCCACCATAGGCGCCTTGGCCCACAGCCTGCCGCTCGCGTTCTGCCTCCTGATGCTGAGGACACTGCTCCCTCGGCCTACGCCTACAGCTGCTCCCTGGTTCATCTTGTTTAAACCCTCAATATAATGTTTGCTCCTTTGTAATGCTACAACATCCACCTTATCTTATGATGTAACCACTTATTGAATTATGGTCTTGCTGTATTACAACAACTACAGGATTTAATGCAAACACGACGCTTTGTGGGCTTAATTATCTTGGGAACAGCAGCTTTGATAAGTGCAATCACTTCTGTTACTGTGGCAGCAATATCATTGACTCAACAAGTACATACTGCTCAATATGTTGATTCTATGTCCAAAAATGTTTCTTTAACATTGGCAACACAGGAAGCTATAGAGAGAAAATTAGAAATGAGGGTAGATGCCCTAGAGGAAGCAGTAATACATATTGGGACTGAATTGCAGGCTTTAAAGGTGAAAATGGCATTGTCTTGTCATGCTGACTATCGGTGGATATGTGGAACACCCCTGAAAGTAAATGAGACAGATTTTGAATGGGAAAAGATTAAAAACCATATTTCAGGTATCTGGAACAGCTCTGACATTGGTTGAGACGTAGGGAAACTTCACTATCAAATAGCAACCATGGAGCACTCCCGATTAGATTTTACTGCTGCTGGAACAGCAAATGATTTCTTCCATACTTTCCCTAACTACATCTCAGGAAAGAATATTCTGTCTAATGTCTTTAGCTATGCTGCGGTGGCTGCTTTAATTCTGCTTCTCATAATCATTCTTCCTTGTATTGTCAGGATTCTTCGGCAGAGTATTCAGAGGCTCGCGACTGAGCTACATCTGGCTGTTTTAAGAAATAAAAAACGGGGAGATGCCGGGAGCCGGCGAGAGACATTCCACTCGTGACAAAGGTCATGAGGAAGGAGGCTGGGCATACACAAAGGCGGGATCGAGCCTCGGGAGTCCTCCCGGATATTCTTGAGCATCTACCCCCCAAAACCAGAGTCTGCCTACTTTATTGCTTTGTGCTCTCACCTCTGACTTTACTGGGGGCTGTCCCCCACCACCATCTCACTCTCTCTGTCAAAGAGCTAACTTACAGCTCCAATTAATAAAGTTCCTGGGCAATTAGGAGTGTTTAAATCCAAACACGTCAGATGGCTCTCTAACTCGCCTGACAAGTTTACCCGGTCTCCTACAGCAATGCATACAATTGTTTACAGTCTCCGAGCCTCGAGAGGCACGGGAAGCTTAAGATATTCAAATAGCTTAGAGCCTCTCAGAGAGTTAGAAACTGTCAGAATAAAACTAGTAAAAGATTTCATTGATGAACCAATGCTTGTTGCCAAGTTTCCACATCCCCTGAATTGTATCCTTGAATGTGTATTAATTAATATAGTTGGTATGTAGAAAAAATAAGTAGTGGCCTTGGTGTTACTAACTTTAGACCCTTAAGGTAATAAATTCTTTCCTTTGTTGTAAGCCCATTACACATCTGCCCTATAGGAATGCAATTTTATCTTCGAAAGATGGGGCCAAACCTTAAAATAATTACTCTTAGAGAAAATAAGTCTTACGGTTGATAAGTCTTTGTCAAGAGTCATAAAATGTTAATAGGTCTTCTGGCTAGAAGATGATGTAAATCACCTAAACCATTTGTATACGATACATTTGCAGGACAGAAACTCTGGTTTTTGATAAGGATCAAAGGCTGCTGTCTTTGCATCCCCATTATCCTCTATGTGTAACTTAGGGTATAAAAACCCCTGTTGAAAATAAAGCTACGGGCCTTGATTGCCAACGCTTAGTCTCCTAATGTCATTCTTCCCCTCAATTTTCAGATGAGTGTCCATCTGGAGCGCGGATATCCTCTGCGACCATTTATTTGCCTGGGCTTCGAAGACCACTTGAGAAGGTGTCTAAGGTGGGGCACTTTTCGCTATTCGAGAGGGAGCCTGCGGCCTCCGTGGTCAGAGCTAACCTGGTGTCACGGGTTATACTGATTTTCCGCATAAACCAAGCTACTCAGCTTCTTTTCTCCACTAAATTTTCCTACTGAGCTATCCTCATTCTATTACTCTTTATATCTTCGATAAATAAATCAATAGGTCGCCTACTCTGTCTCCCCTTCGAAAACCCTGGACCAGCCGAGGCTGGACCTTGTCAGAAGAGGGCCTCATCTCGATTTGAAGCAGGAACCTCAGGGTTGCTCTCCATTTCTGACTCTGAACACAGAGTCCCTACAGAGTTAGGACAGGAGAGTCAGGCCTCGTCTTGTGTGGAGGAATGGAACTCCACTGGACTCTCGAGTTGTTCACCGGATAACAGGCCACTTGTCGAGCTGTGTGTGGAACCTGCGGTTTTATCCGGACGATGCATGGGGGTGTCAGTTCCCCTTCATTTTTTGCCTTCATACACTGGGTTGCCTTCGAAGAGGTATCCAGCCTTCAGATTCTTATCAAGAGCAGACCAGGAAATCAGTGTCTTTCGGCATGTGGCACCACCCACAAGCCTACGTCTCGAATTTCTTCTTGAGACGGACCTCAACCTGAGGTGCACCCGGAAGGTCGGTAACCCTTTCAGACAAAGCAAGTGAATCGACCCTCTTGTCCCGATCAGGAGGGGAGAAGGGGCTCAGATGAAGTGGTGCCGGGAACCTCGATGTTCCCCTCGAGTAAAACTGGGATGTCGGGGAACTTTTGGAGTCACATCAAAGGTGCTAAGTACCGTTTCAAACTTCAAGACGGAACGTGAGACTTCTCTTGAGACGCTGTAGCTGGCAAGGGCCTCATCTTGTGGTGACGGGTTAACCACGTCGTTTTTCTCGAGTTGTGGCGGGATTCTCGAGTTAGGTCAGGAAATTCAGGCTTCCTCCTGTGTTGGCCCAGGGAAGTCCAGTCTTCCATTCGAGTTGCGAGGGAGAGCTAGGGATTGCACTTGAGTTACTGCAGGGCAAAAGAGACCTTATCTAGGCTTGTGTCCAGGACATAATGTTCGTCTCCAGGGGGGACAGGGATCTCGGGGTTGCTTTCCTGATGCACCCGGGGAGTCAGTCCTTGTCTCGAGGGGAAGCGAAGGACTCGGCTCTCCTCTCGAGTTGCGACGGGTATCTCTTGGAGCCCACTGAGTGGCCTAAAGGGAGTCAAGCCTCCTGTGGAGTTTGGAGAGAGGACTCGTGATTGCTCTCCAGGCCATGCAGGAAAAGAAGGCCATCATCTCGCGATGAAGGGGGCATCTTGTGGGTTTTCTCGAGCTGCAGCGCCAGTGTGGGGTTTCTCATGAGGTACTACGGGGAGCTCAGGGAGCCTCTCATGTGGCGCTTGGGAAGTCAGGTCTCCATGCGCATTGCGAGGGGGAGCGCGTCATTGCTCTAGAGTCATGGAAGGTGTATCGGGCCTCAAGAACCATTAAAGAAGGACTTTCAAGGTGTTTCTTGGGTCACGGCAGTAAACCCTGGGTTCCCTCGACTAGTGCCGGTGGCCTCAGGGAGCTTCTCAGTGTGCCTCTGAGAAGTCAAGGATACCCTGGAGTTGGGAGGGCCCTCTCGGGACTCCACTGGGTTTGGTGCAATAGAAGAGGGCCTCATCTCGAGTGGAGGCAGGAACCTCAGGGTTCGTCTCCATTTATGACTCTGATCGCAGGGTCCCTGCAGAGTTGGGACAGGAGAGTCAGGCCTCGTCTTGTAAGGAGGAATGGAACTCCGCTTGCCTCTCGAGTTATTCACGGGGTGACAGGCAACTTGTCGAACTGTGTTTGGAATCTGCGGGTTTTTCCGGACGATGCACGAGGGTGTCAGTGCCCCTTCGTGTTGTGCCTTCTTCCACAGGGTTGCCTTTCAAGAGGTGTCCGGGCATCGGGTTCTTATCAAGAGCGGACTGGGGAATCGGGGTCTTTCGGCATGTGTTACCACCCATGAAGCTACGTCTCAAATATTCTCATTAGACCGGCCTCATCCTGAGGTGCGCCGGGAAGGTTGGGAACCCCTTCCAGACAAAGCACGGGAGTCGACCCTCCAGTCGCAATCAGGAGGGGAGAAGTGGCTCAGATGAAGTCGTACCGGGAACCTCGGTGTTCCCCTCGAGAGAGACCAGGGTGTCGGGGAACTTTTGGAATCGCATCAAGGGTGCCAAGTTTTCACACTTGAAGTGTGAAAACACTTCAAGAAGAAACCTGGGACTTCTCTTTAGACACTGTAGCGGGCAAGGGCCTCATCTTGCGATGACAGGGTAACCATGTGGTTTTTCTCGAGTTTCGGCGGGATTCTCGAGTTACGATGGGGAATTCAGGCTTCCTCTTGTGTTGGCCCAGGGAAGTCCAATCTTCCATTGGAGTTGCGAGAGAGAGCTAGGGATTGCTCTCGAGTCACTTCAGGGCAAAAGAGACCTCATCTAAGCTTGTGTCCAGGACCTAATGTTCCTCTCCAGGGGCGACAGAGATCTCGGGGTTGCATTTTAGACGCACCCGAGGAGTCAGACCTCATCTCGAGAGGAAGGAAAGGACTCTGCTCTGCTCTCGAGTCCCGACGGGTATTTCTTGGAGACCACTGAGTGGCCTAAAGGGAGTCAAGCCTCCTGTGGATTTTTTTTTTAATTTTATTTTATTTTTAAACTTTACATAATTGTATTAGTTTTTCCAAATATCAAAATGAATCCGCCTCAGGTATACATGTGCTCCCCATCCTGAACCCTCCTCCCTCCTCCCCCCCATAGCATCCCTCTGGGTCGTCCCAGTGCACTAGCCCCAAGCATCCAGTGTCATGCATCAAACCTGGACTGGCTACTCTTTTCATACATGATATTTTACATGTTTCAATGCCATTCTCCCAAATCTTCCCACCTTCTCCCTCTCCCACAGAGTCCATAAGACTCTTCTATACATCAGTGTCTCTTTTGCTGTCTCGTACTCAGGGTTATTGTTACCGTCTTTCAAAGTTCCATATATATGCGTTAGTATACTGTATTGGTGTTTTTCTTTCTGGCTTACTTCACTCTGTATAATAGGCTCCAGTTTCATCCACCTCATTAGAACTGATTCATTCTATTCTTTTTAATGGCGGAGTAATACTCCATTGTGTATATGTACCACGACTTTCTTATCCATTCATCTGCTGATGGACATCTAGGTTGCTTCCATGTCCTGGCTATTAGAAACAGTGCTGCGATGAACATTGGGGTACACGTGTCTCTTTCCCTTCTGGTTTCCTCAGTGTGTATGCCCAGCAGTGGGATTGCTGGATCATAAGGCAGTTCTATTTCCAGTTTTTTAAGGAATCTCCACACTGTTCTCTATAGTGGCTGTACTAGTTTGCATTCCCACCAAGAGTGTAAGAGGGTTCCCTTTTCTCCACACCCTCTCCAGCATTTATTATTTGTAGACTTTTGGATTGCAGCCATTCTGACTGGCGTGAAATGGTACCTCATAGTGGTTTTGATTTGCATTTCTATGATAATGAGTGATTTTGAGCATCTTTTCATGTGTTTGTTAGCCATCTGTATGTCTTCTTTGGAGAAATGTCTATTTAGTTCTTTGGCCCATTTTTTGATTGGGTCATCTATTTTTCTGGAGTTGAGCTGTAGGTGTTGCTTGTATATTTTTGAGATTAGTTGTTTGTCAGTTGCTTCATTTCCTATTATTTTCTCCCATTCCGAAGGCTGTCTTTTCACCTTGCTAATAGTTTGCTTTGATGTGCAGAAGCTTTTAAGGTTAATTAGGTCCCATTTGTTTATTTTTGTTTTTATTTCCAATATTCTGGGAGGTGGGTCATAGAGGATCCTGCTGTGATGTATTTCAGAGAGTGTTTTGCCTATGTTCTCCTCTAGGAGTTTTATAGTTTCTGGTCTTACGTTTAGATCTTTAATCCATTTTGAGTTTATTTTTGTGTATTGTGTTAGAAAGTGTTCTAGTTTCATTCTTTTACAAGTGGTTGACCAGATTTCCCAGCACCACTTGTTAAAGAGATTGTCTTTAATCCATTGTATATTTTTGCCTCCTTTGTCAAAGATAAGGTGTCCATATGTGTGTGGATTTATCGCTGGGCTTTCTATTTCGTTCCACTAATCTATATTTCTGTCTTTGTGCCAGTACCATACTGTCTTGATAACTGTGGCTTTGTAGCGGAGCCTGAAATCAGGTAGGTTGATTCCTCCAGTTCCATTCTTCTTTCTCAAGATCGCTTTGGCTATTCGAGGTTTTTTGTATTTCCATACAAATTGTGAAATTATTTGTTCTAGCTCTGTGAAGAATACTGTTGGTAGCTTGATAGGGATTGCATTGAATCTATAAATTGCCTTGGGTAGTATACTCATTTTCACTATATTGATTCTTCCAATCCATGAACATGGTATATTTCTCCACCTATTAGTGTCCTCTTTGATTTCTTTCACCAGTGTTTTATAGTTTTCTATATATAGGTCTTTAGTTTCTTTAGGTAGGTATATTCCTAAGTATTTTATTCTTTCCGTTGCAATGGTGAATGAAATTGTTTCCTTAATTTCTCTTTCTGTTTTCTCATTATTAGTGTATAGGAATTCAAGGGATTTCTGTGTGTTGATTTTATATCCTGCAACTTTACTATAGTCATTGACTAGTTCTAGTAATTTTCTGGTGGAGTCTTTAGGGTTTTCTATGTAGAGGATCATGTCATCTGCAAACAGTGAGAGTTTTACTTCTTCTTTTCCAATTTGGATTCCTTCTGTTTCTTTTTCTGCTCTGATTGCTGTGGCCAAAACTTCCAAAGCTATGTTGAATAGTAATGGTGAAAGTGGGCACCCTTGTCTAGTTCCTGACTTTAGAGGAAATGCTTTCAATTTTTCACCATTGAGGATAATGTTTGCTGTGGGTTTGTCATATATAGCTTTTATTATGTTGAGGTATGTTCCTTCTATTCCTGCTTTCTGGAGAGTTTTTATCATAAATGGATGTTGAATTTTGTCAAAGGCTTTCTCTGCATCTATTGAGAAAATCATATGGTTTTTATTTTTCAGTTTGTTAAGGTGGTGTATTACATTGATTGATTTGCGGATATTGAAGAATCCTTGCATCCCTGGGATAAAGCCCACTTGGTCATGGTGTATGATCTTTTTAATGTGTTGTTGGATTCTGATTGCTAGAATTTTGTTAAGGATTTTTGCATCTATGTCATCAGTGATATTGGCCTGTAGTTTTCTTTTTTTGTGGGATCTTTGTCAGGTTTTGGTATTAGGCTGATGGTGGCCTCATAGAATGAGTTTGGAAGTTTACCTTCCTCTGCAATTTTCTGGAAGAGTTTGAGCAGGATAGGTGTTAGCTCTTCTCTAAATTTTTCGTAGAATTCAGCTGTGAAGCCGTCTGGACCTGGGCTTTTGTTGGCTGGAAGATTTTTGGTTACAGTTTCAATTTCCGTGCTTGTGATGGGTCTGTTAAGATTTTCTATTTCTTCCCTGGTCCAGTTTTGGAAAGTTGTACTTTTCTAAGAATTTGTCCATTTCTTCCACGTTGTCCATTTTATTGGCATATAATTGTTGATAGTAGTCTCTTATGATCCTTTGTATTTCTGTGTTTTCTGTTGTGATCTCTCCATTTTCATTTCTAATTTTATTGATTTGATTTTTCTCCCTTTGTTTCTTGATGAGTCTGGCTAATGGTTTGTCAATTTTATTTATCGTTTCAAAGAACCAGCTTTTGGTTTTGTTGATTTTTGCTATGGTCTCTTTTGTTTCTTTTGCATTTATTTCTGCTCTAATTTTTAAGGTTTCTTTCCTTCTACTAACCCTGGGGTTCTTCATTTCTTCCTTTTCTAGTTGCTTTAGGTGTAGAGTTAGTTTATTTATTTGACTTTTTTCTTGTTTCTTGAGGTGTGCCTGTATTGCTATGAACTTTCCCCTTAGGACTGCTTTTACCGTGTCCCACAAGTTTTGGGTTGTTGTGTTTTCATTTTCTTCCGTTTCTATGCAAATTTTGATTTCTTTTTTGATTTCTTCTGTGATTTGTTGGTTATTCAGCAGCGTGTTGTTCAGCCTCCATATGTTGGAATTTTTAATAGTTTTTCTCCTGTAATTGAGATCTAATCTTACTGCATTGTGGTCAGAAAAGATGCTTGGAATGATTTCTATTTTTTTTGAATTTACCAATGCTAGCTTTATGGCCCAGGATGTGATCTATCCTGGAGAAGGTTCCATGTGCACTTTAGAAAAAGTTGAAATTCATTGTTTTGGGATGAAATGTCCTATAGATATCAATTAGGTCTAACTGGTCTATTGTATCATTTAAAGTTTGTGTTTCCTTGTTAAATTTCTGTTTAGTTGATCTATCCATAGGTGTGAGTGGGGTATTAAAATCTCCAACTATTATTGTGTTAGTGTTAATTTCTCCTTTCATACTTGTTAGCATTTGTCTTACATACTGTGGTGCTCCCGCGTTGGGTGCATATATATTTATAATTGTTATATCTTCTCCTTGGATTGATCCTTTGATCATTATGTAGTGACTTTCTTTGTCTCTTTTCACAGCCTTTGTTTTAAAGTCTATTTTATCTGATATGAGTATCGCTACACCTGCTTTCTTTTGGTCCCTATTTGCATGGAAAATCTTTTTCCAGCCCTTCACTTTCAGTCTGTATGTATCCCCTGTTTTGAGGTGGGTCTCTTGTAGACAACATATGTAGGGGTCTTGTTTTTGTATCCATTCAGCCAGTCTTTGTCTTTTGGTTGGAGCATTCAACCCATTTACGTTTAAGGTAATTACTGATAAGTATGATCCCATTGCCATTTACTTTATTGTTTGGGGTTCGAATTTATACACCGTTTTTGTGTTTCCTGTTTAGTATTTGTTGGAGAGCTGGTTTGGTGGTGCAGAATTCTCTCAGCTTTTGCTTGTCTGAAAAGCTTTTGATTTCTCATTCATACTTGAATGAGATCCTTGCTGGGTACAATAATCTGGGCTGTAGGTTATTTTCTTTCATCATTTTAAGTATGTCTTGCCATTTCCTCCTTGCTTGAAGAGTTTCTATTGAAAGATCAGCTGTTATCCTTATGGCAATTCCCTTGTGTGTTATTTGTTGTTTTTCCCTTGCTGCTTTTCATATTTGTTCTTTGTGTTTGATTTTTGTTAATGTGATTAATATGTGTCTTTGGGGGTTTCGCCTTGGCTTTATCCTGTTTGGGACTCTCTGGGTTTCTTGGACTTGAGTGGGTATTTCCTTCCCCATTTTAGGGAAGTTTTCAACTATTATCTCCTCAAGTATTTTCTCACGGTCTTTCTTTTTGTCTTCTTCTTCTGGGACCCCTATGATTCGAATGTTGTAGCGTTTAATATTGTCCTGGAGGTCTCTGAGATTGTGCTCATTTCTTTTAATTCGTTTTTCATTTATCCTCTCTGATACATTTATTTCTACCATTCTATCTTCGAATTCACTAATCCTATCTTCTGCCTCTGTTATTCTACTATTTGTTGCCTCCAGAGTGTTTTTAATTTCATTTATTGCATTATTCATTATATATTGACTCTTTTTTTATTTCTTCTAGGTCCTTGTTAAACCTTTCTTGCATCTTCTCAATCCTTGTCTCCAGGCTATTTATCTGTGATTCCATTTTAATTTCAAGATTTTAGATCCATTTCTCTATCCTTACTCGGAATTCTTTATCAGGTAGATTCCCTATCTCTTCCTCTTTTGTTTGGTTTGGTGGGCATTTATCCTGTTCCTTTATCTGCTGGGTATTCCTCTGTCTCATCTTGTTTAAATTGCTGAGTTTGGGGTGTCCTTTCTGTATTCTGGCAGTTTGTGGAGTTCTTTACTGTGGCATTTCCTCGCTGTGTGTGAGTTTGTACAGGTGTCTTGTCAAGGTTTCCTGGTTAGGGAAGCTTGTGTCCGTGTTCTGGTGGGTGGAGCTGTATTTCTTCTCTCTGGAGTGCAATGAAGTGTCCAGTAATGAGTTATGAGATGTTTGTGGTTTTGGGGTGACTTTGGGCAGCCTGTATCTTGAAGCTCAGGGCTGCGTTCCTTTGTTGCTGGAGAATTTGCTTGGTATGTCTTGCCCTGGAACTTGTTGGCCCTTGTGTGGTGCTTGATTTCAGTGTCGGTATGGAGGCATTTGATGAGCTCCTGTCAATTAATGTTCCTTGGAGTCAGGAGTTCCCTGGAGTCAGGGTTTGGACTTAAGCCTCCTGCTTCCAGTTATCTGTCTTACTTTTACAGTAGTTTCAAAACTTCTCCTTCTATACAGCACCATTGATAAAACATCTACGTTAAAGAAGAAAAGTTTCTCTACTGTGAGGGCCACTCAGAAAGGTTCACAGCGTTACATGGAGAAGAGAAGAGGGAGGAGGGAGTTAGAGGTGACCCAAATGAGATCAGGTGGAATCAATAGTGGAGAGAGTGGGCTGGCCAGTAGTCACTTCCTTATGTGCACTCCACAACTGGACCGCTCAGAGATGTTCACAGAGTTATACAGAGATGAGAAGAAGGAGGAAGGAGACAGAGGTGGCCAGAAGGATAAAAGGGGGGAATGAAAAGGAGGGAGACAGATCCAGCCAGTAATCAGTTCCCTAAGTGTTCTCCACCGTCTGGAATACACAGAAATTCACAGAGTTGGGTAGAGTAGAGAGGGGTTAGGGAGGAGACACAGGCGACCTGGTGGAGAAAAAGGAGAGTCCAAAGGGAGAGAGAGCAGTCAAGCCAGTAATCTCGCTCCCTAGTGAAAAATGGGTACTGAAGATTGGGTTCTTAAAGGTACAAAATTGGTAACAAATACATAAAGGCAAAAATTAAAAATCTAGAGTAGAGTTTGGAATTTCAAAAATACGATGTTAAAGAAAAGAAGAAGGAAAAGAAAGAGAGAAAAAACGAACAAAGAAAAACAAACAAGGTCGCAAAAATTATCAAGAAAATACAGGTACAAAATTGATAACTAATACCAAAAAGCAAAAATTAAAAATCTAGAGTAGAGTTTGGAATTTCAAAAATACAATGTTAAAAAAAAGGAAGAAGAAAACTAAAGAGAAAACAAACAAACAAAAACAAGCAATGTCGCAAAAATTATAAAGAAACTACAGGTACAAAATTGATATCAAATATCAAAAAGCATAAATTAAAAATCTAGAGTACAGTTTGGAATTTCAAAAATACAATGTTAAAGAAAAGAAGAAATAAAAAAACAAAACAAAAAACAAGGTCAAAAAATTATTTTATATATATATATATATATATATATATATATGAAGTTTGCTGAAGAAGAAAAAAATAGGGTCTTTTTTTTTGCAAAGTAATAGGTTATAAAAGTGAAAATTAAATGAACAATAGAGAACTTAAAATTAATAAAATTAAAAAAAAAGTAAGAATGATCATAAAAATATATCTAGGACTTTCTCTGGTTCTGTTGTGAGTATCGTGGGTTCGGTTCATTTTTGGCTAGTTCCTTGGTCCGACTTATATTTCTCAAGATCTATAGGCGCCTTCCTATGTAGTCCTAGTAACCACAGGGTTTTAATCTATTGCCTGTAGCTTCCAAGGCGTTTCCCTCTGTTATAGCTTCTTTTGTTTGCTGGTCTCTTCAGTGTCTGGTTTATGCCCTGACACAAAGGGGACGGTGGAGGACACTTTTTTTTTTTTAGGCTCACTTGTTCAGTTGCGCTGTGGGGAGGGAGGGAGGGAGTGATGCTGCAAACAAATAACACTGGCGTGCGCTCGCAGTGCCTCAGCCACACTGGGTCTGCCCCTGCTCACGGCACGTGTAGCCTCCCTGCCCACACTGCTCGGGCTCTAGGTTGTTCCACCGGGAACAATCCGAGGCTGGCCCTGGGCTGCATAGACCTCCCAGGTCCAAGCCGCTCAGGTTCAGGCACTCGGGTAGTCCTCAGAGGCACAGACTCGGTTGGGCCTGCGTTTTGTGCTCTTCCCAGGTCCGAGCAGCTCAGGTGATGAGGTGTTTGGCGAGCGCCAATGTTGTGACTTATCGCCTCCCCGCCACTCGGTTATCTGGGTGTAAAACAGGCGCACCTTCTCAGGCAGATGTTGACCATCCAGATCCCCAAGAAGTTTTAGTTAGCAAAGAAGCCTGCTTACAGTTTTATAGATAATGTCTCTCTGGGGCTGCGATTGCCCCCTTCCGGCTCTGGCTGCCTGTCACCGGAGGGGGAAGGTCTGCAGCCAGCTATCTCTGTTCAGTCCTTTGTTCCGTGCGCGGGCCTGGCGGTGTCTTAGGTTAGGGCTGGCTTTTTGCGTGGTAGATATCCCAGAGTCTGGTTTGCTAGCCCAAGTTATTTCGTTCAGATAGCGCTCAGGGTATTCAGGCCAGATTTTTACTCTAAGCGATGCAGCCCGCGCTGCGCCTCCCTGCCCAGCCCCTGCTTGCTAATGGTGTGAGCAGGCGTCTGCACTGCTTCACGGCTGGGGGAGTTACCGTAGGGCTTGCAATCTGCGAGATTTAATTGTTTATTTATTTTTATCCCCCTTATGTTGCCCTTTGTGCTTCCAAAGCTTGGCAAAGATTTGGCAGTGAAAAGCTTTCCTGGTGTTTGGAAACTTTTCTCTTTTTAAGACTATCTTCCCGGGACGGAAATCCCTCCCTCCCTCTTTTGTCTCTTTTTTTGTCTTTTATACTTTTTCCTACCTACTTTCCAAGAGTTGGGTTCTTTTCTGGGTGCCTGATGTCCTCTGGCAGCATTCATAAGTTGTATTGTGGAATTTACTCGACGTTTAAATGCTCTTTTGATGAAATTGTTTGGGGGGGAAAGAGTTCTCCCCGTCCTACTCCTCAGCAATCTTGGCTCCTCTCTTGTGGAGTTTGGAGAGAGCACGCGGGATTGCTCTCCAGGCGATGCAGGAAAAGAAGGCCCTCATCTCGCGATGTCGGGGGAGTCTCGTGGTTTTTCTGGAGCTGTGGTGCCAGTGTGGGGTTTCTCACAAGGTACGACCAGGAGCTCAGGGAGCCTCTCGTGTGGTGTCAGGGAAGTCAAGTCTCCATACGAGTGGCGAGGGGGCGCACGTCATTGCCCTCGAGTCATGGTAGTGGAATCAGGGCTCAACACAATGAAAAAGGACGCTCGAGGTCTTTCTCGGGTTGCGGCAGGAAACCCTGGGTTCCCTCGACTTGTGCCTGTGACCTCAGGTAGCTTCTCAGGGTGCCTCTGAGAAGTCAGGGATACTATGGAGCTGGGAGAGGCCTCTCGGGACTCCACTGGGTTTGCTGCAATGGAAGAGGGCCTAATCTCGAGATCAGGAAGGAACCTCAGGGTTCCTCTCCATTTCTGACTCAGATTGCAGGGTCCCTGCAGAGTTGGGACAGGAGAGTCAGGCCTCGTCTTGTGTGGAGGAATGGAGCTCCGCTTGCCTCTCGAGTTGTTCAAGGAGTGACAGGCCACTTGTCGAGCTGTGTGTGGAACCTGCGGTTTTTTCCAGACAATGCACGGGGGTGTCAGTGCCCCTTCGTGATGTGCTTTCATCCACAGGGTTGCCTTCGAAGTGGTGTGCGGGCATCGGGTTCTTATCAAGAGCGGACCAGGAAATCGGGGTCTTTTGGAATGCGGCACCACACACGAGGCTACGTCTCGAATTTCCTCGTGAGACGGGCCTCATGCTGAGGTGCCCCTGGAAGGTCGGGAAAGCCTTCCAGACAAAGCAGGTTAATCGACCCTACTGTCGCGATCAGGAGGGGAGAAGGGGCTCAGATGAAGTGGTGCCGGGAACCTCGGTGTTCCCCTTGAGTGAGACCGGTATGTCAGGGAACTTTTGGGGTCTCACGAAGCTTGCCAAATACTGTTTCAAACTTCAAGATGAAACGTGGGACTTCTCTTGAGACGCTGTGGCGGGCAAGGGCCTCATCTTGTGATGAAGGGGAAACCACGTGGTTTTTCTCGAGTTGGGATGGGATTGTTGACTTACGACGGGGAATTCAGACTTCCTCTTCTGTTGGCCCAGGGAAGTCCATTCTTCCATTCGAGTTGCCAGGGAGAGCTGGGTGGGAATTGCTCTCGAGTCACGGCAGGTCAAAATAGACCTCATCTAGGCTTGTGTCCAGGACCTAATGTTCCTCTCCAGGGGCGATAGGGATCACGGGGACGCATTCCAGACTCACCCAGTGAGTCAGGCCTCGGCTCGAGGGGAAGCAAAGGATTCTGATATCCTCCTGGGTCGCGATAGGTATCTCTTGGAGCCCACTGAGTGGCCTCCAGGGAGTCAAGCCTCCTGTGGAGTTGGAGAGAGGACTCGGGATTGCTCTCCAGGCCATACAGGAAAGAAGGCCCTCAGCTCGCAATGACGGGGGCGTCTTGTGGGTTTTCTCGAGTTGGAGCGCAAGTATGAGTTTTCTCACGAGGTACGACGGGGAGCTCAGGGAGCCTCTCGTGTGGCGCCAGGAAAGTCAGGTGTCTATGCGTGTGATGAGGAGGAGCCCATAAATGCTCTCGAGTCATGGTAGGGAAATCGGGACTCAAGACGCGTTGAAGAAGGAGTCTCGAGGTCTTTCTCAGGTTGCGGCAGGAAACCCTGTGTTCCCTCGACTTGTACTGGTGACCTCAGGGAGCTTCTCAGGGTGCCTCTGAGAAGTCAGGCATACTGTGGACTTGGGAGGCGCTCTCGGAACTCCACTGGGTTTGGTGCAATGGCAAAGGTTCTCATCTCGAGTTGAGGCAGGAACCTAAGGGTTCCTCTCCATTTAAAACTCCGACCACAGGGTCCCTGAAGAGTTGGGACAGGAGAGTCAGGCCTCGTCTTGTGTGGAGGAATGGAACTCCACTTGCCTCTCGAGTTGTTCACAGGATAACAGACCATTTGTCGAGCTGTGAGTGGAACCTTCGGTTTTTTCCGTAAGATGCATGAGGGGGTCAGTGCCCCTTCGTGTTGTGCCTTCATCCACAGGGTTGCCTTCAAAGAGGTGTCCGGACATCGGGTTCTTATCAATAGCAGAGCAGGAAATCGGGGTCTTTCAGAACGTGGCACCATCCATGAGGCTACGTCTCGAATTTCTTCGTTAGACTGGTGTCATCCTGAGGTGCGCCATGAAGATCGGGAACCCCTTCCAGACAAAGCAGGGGAATCGACCATCTTGTCGCGATCAGGAGGAGTGAAAGGGCTCAGTTGAAGTCGTGCCGGGAACCTCGGTGTTCCCCTCGAGTGGGACCGGTGTGTCGGGAAACTTTTGGGGTCACTTCAAGGGTGCCAAGTACCGTTTTGCACTTCAATACGGACTTGGGGCTTCTCTTGACACGCTGTAGAGGGCAAGGGCCTCATCTTGGGATGACGGGGGAATCACGTGGTTTTTCTCAAGGTGCGGCGGGATTCTCGAGTTACGACGGGGAATTCAGGCTTCCTCTTTTGTTGGCCCAGGGAAGTCCAATCTTCCATTCGAGTTTCAAGGGAGAGCTGGGGTTTGCTCTTGAGTCACTGCAGGGCAAAAGAGACCTCATCTAGGCTTGTGTCCAGGAACTAATATTCCTCTCCAGGGCCGACAGCGATCTCGGGGTTGCATTCCAGACGCATCCTGGGAGTCAGAGCTCGACTCGAGGGGAAGCAAAGGACCCCGCTCTCCTCTTGAGTCACCACAGGTGTCTCTTGGAGCCCACTGAGTGGCCTAAAGGGAGTCAAGCCCCCTGTGGAGTTTGGAGAGAGGACTCAGGATTGCTCTCCAGGCCATGCAGGAAAAGAAGACCCTCATCTCGCGATGACAGGGGCGTCTTGTTGGTTTTCTCGAGCTGCGGTGCCAGTGTGCGGTTTCTGACGAGGTGCGACGGGAAGCTCAGGGAGCCTTTCGTGTGACACCAGGGAATTCAGGTCTCCATGCGCATGGCAAGGGGGAGCGCGTCATTGCTCTCGAGATATGATACGGGAATCGGGCCTCAAGACACGTTAAAGCAGGACTCTCAAGGTCTTTCTCGGGTTGCGGCAGGAAACCCTGGGTTCCGTCGACTTCTGCCGGTGACCTTAGGGAGCTTCTCAGGGTGCCTCTGAGAAGTCAGGCATACTGTGGATTTGGGACGGGCCTCTCGGGACTCCACTGGTTTTGTGGCAATGGAAAAGGGCCTCATCTTGAGTGGAGGCAGGAACCTCAGGCTTCCTCTCCATTTCTGACTCGGTGCGCAAGGTCCCTAGAGTTGTGACAGGAGAGTCAGGCATCGTCTTGTGTGGAGGAATGGAACTCCGCTTGCTTCTCGACTTGTTCACGAGGTGACAAACCACTTGTGGAGCTGTGTGAGGAACCTGCGGGTTTTTCCGGAAAATGCACGGGGTGTCAGTGCCCCTACGTGTTGTGCCTTCATCCACAGGCTTGCCTTCGAAGAGGTGTCCAGGAGTCTGGTTTTGATCAAAAGTGGACCATGGAATCGGGGTCTTTCGGCATGTAGTATGGCCCTCGAGGCTACCTCTCGAATTTCCTCGTGAGACCGGCCTCATCCTGAGGTGTGCCGGGAAGGTCGGGAATGCCTTCGAGACAAAGCAGTGGAATCGACCCTCCTATCACGATCAGGAGAGGAGAAAGGCCTCAGATGAAGTGGTGCCGGAAACTTCAGTGTCTCCTCTAGTGAGATCGGTATATAGGGGAACTTTTGGGGTCGCATCAAGGGTGCCAAGTACTGTTTTGCACTTCAAGACGGAATGTGAGACTTCTCTTGAGACGCTGTAGGGGGCAAGGGCCTCATCTTGCAATACGGGGAACCACGTGATTTTTCTCGAGTTGCGGGGGGTTTCTCAAATTACAACTGGAAATTCAGGCTTCCTCTTGTGTTGGCTCAGAAAGGCCAATCTTCCATTCGAGTTGCAAGGGAAAGCTAGGGGTTGCGCTTGAGTCACTGCAGGGCCAAAGAGACCTCATCTAGGCTTTTGTCCAGGACCTAAGGTTCCTCTCCAGGGGCGACAGGGATCCAGGGTTGCATTCCAGACTCACCCTCGTAGTCAGGCCTCATCTCGAGGGGAAGCAAAGGACACCGCTCTCCTCCTGAGTATCGACGGGTATCTCTTGGAGCCCACTGAGTGACCTAAAGGGAGTCAAGCCTCCTTTGGTGTTTGGAGAGAGGATTCGGGATTGCTCTTCAGGTCATGCAGGAAAGAAGGCCCTCATTTCACCATGACAGGGGCGTCTCGTGGGTTTTCTCGAGCTGCGGCGCCAGTGTGGGGTTTCTCACGAGGTACGATGGGGAGCTCAGGGAGCCTCTCATGTGGTGCCGGGGAAGTCAGATCTTCATGCGCGTGGCGAGGGGGAGCGCGTCATTTTTCTCCAGTCATGGTAGGGGAATCGGGCCTCAAGACGCGTGAAGAAGGACTCTTGAGGTTTTTCTCAGGTTACGGCAGGAAACCCTGGGTTCCGTCGACTTATGCCCGTGACCTCAGGGAGCTTTTCAGGGTGCCTCTGAGAAGTCAGGGATACTGTGCAGTTGGGAGGGGCCGCTCCGAACTCCACTGGGTTTGGTGCAGTAGAAGAGGGCCTTATCTCGAGTTGAGGCAGGAACCTCATGGTTCCTCTCCATTTCTGAATCGGATCTCAGTGTCCATGCAGAGTTGGGACAGGAGAGTCAGGCCTCGTCTTGTGTGGAGGAATTTAACTCCTCTTGCCTCTCGAGTTGTTCACGGGGTGACAGGCCACTTGTCGATCTGTATGTGGAACTTGCGGGCTTTTCCAACGATGCAGGAGGGTGTCAGGCCCCTTCGTTTTGTGCCTTCGTCCACAGGATTGCCTTCGAAGAGGTGTCCTAGCATTGGGTTCTTATCAAGAGCAGACAGGGAAATTGGGGTCTTTCGGCGTGTGGCACCAACCACAAGGCTACGTCTAGAATTTCCTCGTGAGACCGGCCTCATCCTGAGGTGCGCCGGGAAGGTCCGGAACCCCTTCCAGACAAAGCAGGGTAATCGACCCTCCCGTCGCGATCAGGAGGGGATAAGGGGCTCAGAAAAAGCGGTGCACCGAACCTTGGTGTTCCCCTCGAGTGAGACCAGGGTGTCGGGGAACTTTTGTGCTAACATCAAGGTTGCCAATTATTGTTTTAAACTTCAAGATGGAACGTAGGGCTTCTCCTGAGACGCTGTAGCTGGCAAGGGCCTCATCTTGCGATGACGGGGGAACCACGTGGTTTTCCTCGAGTTGCAGCGGGATTTTCGAATTACGACGGGGAATTCAGGTTTCCTCTTGTGTTGTCCCAGGGAAGTCCATTCTTCCATTCGAGGTGCGAGGGAGAGCAGGGGATTGCTCTCGAGTCACTTCAGGGCAAATGAGACCTCATCTATGCTTGTGTCTAGGACCTAATGTTCCTCTCCAGGGGTGACAGGGATCTCGGGGTTGCATTCCAGACTCACCTGAGGAGTCAGGCCTGGTATATAGGGGAAGCAAAGAATTCCGCTCTCCTCTCGAGTCCCAACGGGTATCTCTTGGAGCCCACAGAGTGGCCTAAAGGGAGTCAGGCCTCCTGTGGAGTTTGAAGAGAGGCCTCGAGATTGCTCTCCAGGCCATGCAGGAAAAGAAGGCCTTCATCTCGCGATGACGGAGGCGTCTCGTGGGTTTTCTGGAGCTGGGGAGCCAGTGTGGGATTTCTCACGAGGTATGACGGGGAGCTCAGGGAGCCTCTCGTTTGGTGCCAGGGAAGTCAAGTCTCCATGCGAGTGGCGAGGGGGAACGCGTCATTGCTCTCGAGTCATGGTAGGGGAATCGGGATTCAAGATGCGTTGAAGGAGGATTTTCGAGGTCTTTCTCGGGTTGCGTCAGGAAACCCTGTGTTCCCTCGACTTGTGCCGGTGACCTCAGGGAGCTTCTAAGGGTGCCTCTGAGAAGTCGCGATACTGTGGATTTGGGAGGGGCCTCTCGGGCCTCCACTGTTTTTGGTGTAATGGAAGAGGGCCTCATCTCGAGTGGAGTCAGGAACCTCAGGGTTCCTCTCCATTTCGGACTCCGATCGCAGGGTCCCTTCAGAGTTCGGACCGGAGAGTCAGGCCTCGTCTTGAGTGGAGGAATGGAACTCTGCTTGCCTCTCAAGTTGTTCATGGGATGACAGGCTTCTTGTCGAGCTGTGTGTGGAACCTGCGGCTTTTACCGAATGATGCACGGGAGTGTCAGTGACCCTTCGTTTTGTGCCTTCGTCCACAGGGTTGCCTTCGAAGAGGTGTCCGGGCATCGGGTTCTTCTCAAGAGTGGGCCGGGAAATCGGGGTATTTCGGCATGTGACACCACCCACGACGCTATGTCTCGAATTTACTCGTGAGACCGGCCTTATCCTTAGGTGCGCCGGGAATGTGGGGAACCCCTTCCAAACAAAGCAGGGGAATAGACCCTCCTGTCTCGAACAGGAGGGGAGAACGTGCTCAGATGAAGTGGTGCGGGAACCTCGGTGTTCCTGTCGAGTGAGACCGGCGTGTCCGGGAACATTTGGTGTCGCATCAAGGGTGCAAAGTACCGTTTCGCACTTCAAGACGGAACGTGGTTCTTTTCTTGAGACGCCATAGCAGCAAGGGCCTCATCTTGGGATGACGTTGGAAACACGTGGTTTTTCTCGAGTTGCGGCGGGATTCTTGAGTTACGAAGGGGATTTCTGGCTTCCTCTTGTGTTGGCCCAGGGAAGCCCAATCTTCCATTCGAGTTGTGAGGGAGAGCTGGGGGTTGCGCTCGAGTCACTGCAGGGCAAAAGAAACCTCATCCAGGCTTGTGTCTAGGACCTAATGTTCCTCTCAAGGGATGACTGGGATCTTGGGGTTGCATTCTAGACTCACCCAGGAGTCAGGCGTCCTCTCGAGGGGAAACAAAGGACTTCTCTCTCTTCTCGAGTCGCGACGGGTATTTCTTGGAGCCCACTGAGTGGACTAAAGGGAGTCAAGCCTCCTCTGGAGTTTGGAGAGAGGACTCGGGATTGCACTCCAGGACATGCAGGAAAAGAAGGCCCTCATCTCACGATGACAGGGGGGGTCTCGGTGGTTTTACCGAGCTGCAGCACCTGTGTTGGTTTCTCAGGAGGTACGACGGGGAGCTCAGGGAGCCTCTTGTGTGGCGCCAGGGAAGTTAGGTCTCGATGCGTGTGGCGAGGGGGAGCGCGTCATTGCTCTCGAGTCATGGTAGGGGAATCAGGCCTCTAGACGCGTTGTAGGACTCTCAAGATCTCTCTCGGGTCTTGGCAAGAATACCTGGGTTCCCTCGACTTGTGCCGGTGACCTCAGGGAGATTCTCCGGGTGCCTCTGAGAAGTCAGGGATACTGTGGAGTTGGGAAAGACCTCTCGGGACTCCACTGGGTTTGGTGAAATGGAAGGGGGCCTCATCTCGAGGGGAGGCAGGAACCTCAGGGTTCCTCTCCATTTCTGATTCCGATCGCAGCCCCCTGCATAGTTGGGAGAGGTGAGTCAGGCCTTGTCTTGTGTGCAGGAATGGACCTCCGCTTGCCTCTCGAGTTGTTCACTGGGTGACAGGCACTTGTTGAGCTGTATGAGTAACCTGCGGTCTTTTCCGGACGATGCACGGGGGTGTCAGTGCCCCTTCGTGTTGTGCCTTCATCCACACTATCTTCGAATAGGTGTCTGGGCATCGCGTTCTTATCAAGAGCGGATCGGGAAATCGCGGTCTTTCGGCATGTGGCACCACCATCGAGGCTACGTCTCGAATTTCCTCGTGAGACAGCCTTATCTGAGGTGCGTGGAGAAGGTCGGGAACCCCTTGCAGACAAAGCAGGGGAATTGACCCTCCTTTCGCGATCAGGAGGGGAGAAGGGGCTCAGATGAAGTGGTGCCAGGAACCTCGGTGTTCCCCTCTAGTGCGACCCGTATGTCGGGGAACTTTTGGGGTAGCATTAAGGGTGCCAAATATCATTTCGCACTTGAAGACAGAACGTGGGACTACTCTTGAGATGCTGGAGCGGGCAAGGGCCTCATCTTTCAATGACGGGGGAACCACGTGGTTTTTCTCAAGTTGAGGCGGAATTCTCGAATTACTACTGGGAATTCAGGCTTCCTCTTGTGTTGGCCCAGGGAGGTCCAATCTTCCATTCGGGTTGCGAGGGAAAGCTGGGGAGTGCTCTCGAGTTACTGCAGGGCAAAAGCGACCTCATCTAGCCTTGTGTTCAGGACCCAGTGATCCTCTCCAAGGGCGACAGGGATCTCGGGTTTGCATTACAGACTCACCCGGGGAGTTAGGCCTCGTCTCGAGGGGAAGCAAAGGACTCGGCTATCCTCTCGAGTTGCGACGCGTATCTCTTGGAGCCCACTGAGTGGTCTAAAGGGAGTCAACCCTCCTCTTCAGTTTGGAGAGAGGACTCGGGATTGCTCTCCAGGCCATGCAGGAAAAGAAGGCCCACATCTCGAGATGACGGGGGCGTCTCGTGTGTTTTCTCGAGCTGCGGCGCCAGTGTGGGGTTTCTCACGAGGTACGACGGGGAGTTCAGGTAGCCTCTCGTGTGGCAACAGGGAAGTCAGGTCTCCATGGGCGGGGCAAGGGGGAGCGCGTCATTGCTCTCAAGTCAGGGTAGGGGAATCGGGCCTCATGACGGGTTGAAAAAGAACTCTCGATGTCTTTCTAGGGTTGCGGCAGGAAACCCTGGGTTCCCTTGACTTGTGCCGGTGACCTCAGGGAGCGTCTCAGGGTGCCTCTGAGAAGTCAGGGATACTGTGGATTTGGGAGAGGCCTCTCGGGACTCCTCTGGGTTTGGTGCAATGGAAGTGGGCCTCATCTCGAGTTGAGGCAGGAACCTCAGGGTTCTGCTCCTGACTTCCTGGAGGCCGGATCTGACTCAGATCGCAGGGTCCCTGTTGAGTTTGCTCAGGAGTGTCAGGTCTCGTGTTCTGCGGAGGAATGGAACTCCGCTTACATCTCAAGTTGTTCAAGGATAACACCACTTTTCGTGATGTGTGTGGAACCTGCGGGTTTTTCGGAGATGCACGGGGGCGTCAGTGCTCCTTCCTGTTGTGCCTTCATCCACAGGGTTGCCTTCAAAGAGGTGTCCGGGCATCGTGTTCTCCTCAAGTGCGGACCGGGAAATTGGGGTCTTTCAGCATGTTGCACCACCCACTAGGCTACGTCTCGAATTTTCTCGTGAGACCAGTCTCATCCTGAGGCGCGCAGGAAAGTCCGGGAACCCTTTCCAAACAAAGCAGGGGAATCGACCCTACTTTCGGGATCAGGAGGAGAGAAAGGGCTCAGATGAAGTAGTGCCGGGAACCTCGGTGCTCTCCTTGAGTGAAAGTTGGGTAACTTTTCTGGTTGCATCAAGGGTGCCAAGTACCGTTTCGCACTTCAAGACGGAACCTGGGACTTCTCTTGAGATGCTGTAGTGGGCAAGGGCCTCATCTAGCGCTGACGGGGGACCCACGTGTTTTTTCTCGAGTTGCGGCAGGATTCTTGAGTTACGATGGGGAATACAGGTTTCCTCTTGTGTTGGCCCAGGGAAGTCCAATTTTCCATTCGAGTTGCAAGTGAGAGCTGGAGATTGCTCTCGAGTCACTCCAGGGCAAAATAGAGCTCATCTAGGTTTGTGTCCAGGACCGAGTTTTTCTCTCCAGGGGCGACAGGGATCTCGGGGTTGCATTCCAGACTCACCCAGGGAGTCAGGCCTCGTCTCGAAGGGAATGAATGGAATCCGCTCTCCTCTCGAGTCGTGACGGGTATCCCTTGGAGCCCAAGAGTGGCCTAAATGGAGTTAAGCCTCCTGTGGAGTTTGGACAGAGGACTCGGGATTGCTCTCTAGGCCATGCAGGAAAAGAAGGCCCTCATCTCGCGATGACGGGGGCGTCTCGTGGGTTTTCTCAAGGTGCAGTGCCTGGTTGGGGTTTCTCACAAGATAGGACGGGGAGCTCAGGGAGACTCCTGTGGTGCCACGGAAGTCAGGTCTCCATGGACGTGGCGAGGGGGAGCGCCTCATTGCTCTCGAGTCATGGTAGGGGAATCAAGCCTCAAGACACTTCGAAGAAGAACTCTCGAGGTCTTTCTCGGGGTGTGGCAGGAAACCCTGGGTTCCCTCGACTTGTGCCCATGACCTCAGGGAGCTTAGCGGGGTTCCTCTGAGAAGTCAGGGATACTGTGGAGTTGAGAGGGGCTTCTCGGGACATCACAGGGACTGGTGCAATTGAAGAGGACCTAATCTCGGATTGAGGCAGTAACGTCAGGGTTCCTCTCCATTTCTGACTCGGATAGCAGGGTCCCTGCAGAGTTGGGACAGGAGAGTCAGACCTCGTCTTGTGTGGAGTAATGGAACTCCGCTTGCCTCTCGAGTTGTTCATGGGACGACAGGCCACCTGTCGAGTTGTATGTGGAACCTGCGGTTTTGGGGGACGATGCACAGGGGTGTCAGTGCCCCTTCGTGTTGTGCCTTCATCCACAGGGTTACCTTCGAAGAGGTGACCGGGCATCGGGATCTTATCAATAGCGGACCAGGAAATCGGGGTCTTTCGGCATGTGGCACAACCCACGAGGCTACGTCTCGACTTCCCTCGTGAGACTGGCCTCATCCTGAGGTTCGCCGGGAAGTCTGGGAACCCCTTCCAGACAAAGCAGGGGAATCGACCCTCCTGTCGCCATCAGGAGGGGAGAAGAGGCTCAGCTGAAGCGGTGCTGGGAACCTCCATGTTCTCCTCGAGTAAGACCGGGGTGTCAGGGAAATTTGGGGGTCGCATCAAGGGTGCCAAGTACCGTTTCACACTTCAAGACGGAACATGGGACTTCCCTGGAGACGCTATAGCTGACAGGGGCCTCATATTTCGATGACGGAGGAGCCACGTTGTTTTTCTCCAGTTGCCGCGGGATTCTCGAATTACAATGGGGAATACAGGCTTCCTCTTGTGTTGGCCCAGGGAAGTCCAATCATCCATTCGAGTTGCGAGGGAGAGCTGGGGATTGCACTTGAGTCAATGCAGGACAAAAAAGACCTCATTTAGGCTTGTGTCCAGGACCGAGTTTTCCTCTACAGGGGCAACACGGATCTCGGGATCCCATTCCAGACTCACCCAAGTAGTCAGGCCTCGGCTCGAGGGCAAGCAACGGACTCTGCTCTCCTCTAGAGTAGCGACATGTATCTCTTGGAGGCTACTGAGTGGCCTAAAGGGAGTCAGGCCTCCAGTGGAGTTTGGAGAGTGGACTCGGGATTGCTCTCTAGGTCATGTAGGAAAAGAAGGCCCTCATCTTACGATGATGGGGGCGTCTCGTGAGTTTTCTCGAGCGGCGGTGCCAGTGTGGGGTTTTCATGAGGTAGGACGGGGAGCGCAGGGAGCCTCTCGTGTGGCGCCAGGGAAGTTAGGTTTCAATGGGCGTGGCGAGGGGAATGCGTCATTGCTCTCCAGTCATGGTAGGGTATCGGGCCTCAAGACGCGGTAAAGAAGGACTCTCAAGGTCTTTCTCAGAATGCAGCAGGAAACCCTGGGTTCACTCGACTTGTGCCAGTGACCGCAGAGAGCTTCTGAGGGTGCCTCTGAGAATCAGGGATACTGTGGAGTTTTAGGGGTCTCTCGGGACTCCACTGGGTATGGCGCAATGGAAGAGGGCCTCATTTCGAGTTGATGCAGGAACGTCAGGTTTCATCTACATTTCTGACTCCGATCGCACGGTCCCTGCAGAGTTGGGAAAGGAGAGTCAGGCCTTCTCTTGTGTGGAGGAACGGAACTCCGCATGCCTCTCTAGTTCTTCAAGGGATGACAGGACACTTGTCGATCTGTGTTTGGAATCTGCGTGTTTTTCCATACTATGCATGGGGATGTCAGTACCCCTTCGTGTTGTGCATTCATCCACAGGTTTGCTTTCGAAGAGGTGTCCTGGCATCGGGTTCTTATTAAGAGCGGACCGGGAAATCAGGGTCTTTCCGCATGTGGCACCACCCACCAGGCTACGTCTCGAATTTCCTAGTGAGACCGGCCTCATCCTGAGGTGCGCCGGGAAGGTCGGAACCCCTTGCAGACAAAGCAGGGGAATCGACCCTCCTGTCTCGATCAGGAGGGGAGAAGGGGCACAGATGAGGTGATGCCGGGAACCTCGGTGTTCCCCTCCAGTGAGACCAGTGTGTTGGGGAACTTTTGGGGTCGCATCAAAGGTGCCAAGTACCGTATCGCACTTCAAGATGGAACGTAAGACTTCTTTTGAGACGCTGTAGCGGCAATGGCCGCATCTTGCGATGAAGAGGGAACGACGTGGTTTTTCTCGAGTTGTGGCGGGATTCTTGAGTTACAACGGGAAATTCAGGCTTCCTCTTCTGTTGGCCCAGGGAAGTCCAGTCTTCCATTCGAGTTGCGAGGGAGAGTTGGGGATTGCTCTCGAGTCACTGCAGGAAAACAGAGACCTCATCTAGGCTTGTGTCCAGGACCTAATGTTTCTCTCCAGGGGCGACAGGGACCTCCGGTTCACATATCAGACACACCCGAGGAGTCAGGCCTCGCCTCGAGGGGAAGGAAAAGACTCCGCTCTCCTCTCGAGTCGCGACGGGTATGTCTTGGAGTCCACTGAGTGACCAAAAGGGAGTCAAGCCTAAGCCTACTGTGGAGTTTGGAGAGAGGACTCGGGATTGCTCTCCAGGCCATGCTAGAAAAGAAGGCCGTCATGTCGCGAAAATGGGGGCGTCTCGTGGGTTTTCTCTATCTGTGGCGCCAGTGTTTGGTTTCTCACGAGGTATGACGGGGAGCTCAGGGAGCCTCTCGTGTGGCGCCAGGGAAGTCAGGGCTTCATGAGTGTAGCAGAGGGAGCGCGTCATTGCCCTCGAGTCATGGTAGGGGAATCAGGCCTCAAAATGCGTTGAAGAAGGACTCTTGAGTTCTTTCTATGGTGGCGGCAGTAAACCCTGGGCTCACTCGAATTGTGCTGGTGACCTCAGGGAGCTTCTGAGAAGTCAGGGATACTGTGGAGCTGGGACGCGTCTCTCGGGACTCCACTGGGTTTCGTGCAATGGAAGAGGTCCTAATCTCGAGTGGAGGCAGGAACCTCAGCGTTCCTCTCGTGACTTCACTGGCGCTGGTCTGATTCAGATCGCAAAGTCCCTGCAGAGTTGGGACAGGAGAGTCAGGCATCGTCTTGTGTAGAGGAATGAAACCCCACTTGCCTCTCGAGTTCTTCAGGGGTGACAAGCCACTTGTTGAGCTGTATGTGGAACCTGCGGGTTTTTCCGGACGATGCACGAGGGTGTCAGTGCCCCTTTGTGTTGTGCCTTCATCCACAGGGTTGCCTTCGAAGAGGTGTCCAGGCATCGGGTTCTTATCAAGAGCGTACCGGGAAATCATAGTCTTTTGGCATGTGGTACCACCCGCGAGCTACGTCTCGAATTTCCTCGTGAGACTGGCCTCATCCTGAAGTGCCCCGTGAAGGTCGGGAACCCCTTACAAACAAAGCAGGGGAAGTGACCCTCCTATCACGAACAGGAGGGGAGAAGGGGCTCAGATAAACTGGTGCCAGGAACCTCGGTGTTCACCTCGAGTGAGACCGATATTTTGGGGAACTTTTGGGGTCACATCAAGGGTGTCAAGTATCGTTTTGCACTTCAAGACGGAACGTGGGACTTTTCTTGAGAAGCTGTAGCGGGCAAGGGCCTCATCTTGTGATGACGAGGGAACCAAGTGCTTTTTCTCGAGTTGCGGCGGGATTCTCGAGTTACGAAGGGGAATTCAGGCTTCCTCTTGTGTTGGCCCAGGGAAGTCCAATCTTCCATTCGAGTTGTCAGGGAGAGCGGGGGATTGCTCTCGAGTTACAGAAGGGCAAAAGAGACCTCATCTAGGCTTGTTTCCAGGACCTAATGTTCCTCTCCAGGGGAGACAGGGATCTCGGGGTTGCATTCCAGACCCACCTGGTGAGTCAGGCCTTGTCTCGAGGGGAAGCAAAGGACTCAATTCTCCTCTCAAGTCGCGACGGGTATCTCTTGGAGCCCACTAAGTGGCCTAAAGGGAGTCAAGCCTCCTGTGGAGTTTGGAAAGAGGATTCGGGATTCCTCTCCAGGCCATGCAGGAAAAGAAGGCCCTCATCTCGCGATGACAGGGGCGTATGGTGAGTTTTCTCAAGCTGCGGCGTCAGTGTGGGGTTTCTCACGAGGTACGACAGGGAGCTCAGGGAGCCTCTCTTATGGCGCCAGGGAAGTCAGGTCTCCATGTGCGTGGCGAGGGGGTGCGTGTCATTTCTATAGAGCCATGGAAGCAGATTCGGGCTTCAAGACACGTTGAAGTAGGACTCTCGAGGTCTTTTTCCCATTGTGGCAGGAAACCCTGGGTTCCCTCGACATGTGCCAGTGACCTCATGGAGCTTCTCCGGGTGCCTCTGAGAAGTCAGGGGTACTGTGGAGTTGGGAGGGGCCTCTCTGGACTCCACTGGGTTTGGTGCAATGGATGAGAGCCTCATCTCGAGTGGAGGCAGGAACCTCATGTTTCCTCTCCTGGGTTTCCTGTCGCTGGTACTGACTCGGATCGCAGTTTCCCTGCAGAGTTGGTACAGAAAATCAGGTCACATCTTGTGTGGAGGAATGGAACTCCACTTGCCTGTCGAGTTATTCACGGGGTGACAGACCACTTGTTGAACTGTGTTTGTAACCTGCGGGTTTTTCTGGACGATGCACGGGGGTGTCAGTGCCCCTTCGTGTTGTGCTTTCATCCACAGGTTTTCCTTCATAAAGGTGTCAGGGCATCACGTTCTTATCAAGAGCAGACCGGGAAATCGGGGTCTTTCGGCTTGTGGCACCACCCACGAGGCTATGTCTCGAATTTCCTCGTGAGACCTGCCTCATCCTTAGGCGCGCTGGAAAGGTCGGGAACCCCTTCCAGACATAGCAGGGGAATCGACACTCCTGTCGCGATCACGAGGGGAGAAGGAGCTCAAATGAAGTGGTTCCGGGAACCTCGGTGTTCCTTTCGAGTGAGACCGGTATGTCGGGGAATTTTGAGATTGCATCAAGGGTGCCAAGTACCGTTTCGCACTTCAAGACAGAAAGTGGGACTTCTCTTGAGTCGCTGTAGCGGGCAAGGGCCTCATCTAGCGCTGATGGGGGAACCACGTGGATTTTCTCGAGTTTCGGCGGGATTCTCGAGTTACGATGTCGAATTCAGGCTTCCAATTGTATTGGCCCAGGGAAGTCCAATCTTCAATTCGACTTGCGAGGGAGAGCTGGCGATTGCTCTCTAGTAACTGCAGTGCAAAATAGACCTCATCTAGGCTTGTGTCCAGGACCGAGTTTTCCTCTCCAGGTGTGACAGGAACTCAGGGTTGCATTCCAGACTCACACGGGGAGTCAGGCCTCGTCTCGAGGGGAAGCAAAGGACTCTGCTCTCCCTTCAGGTCCTGACAGGTATCTCTTGGAGCCAACTGAGAGGCCTAAAGAGAGTCAAGCCTCCTGTGGAGTCTGGAGAGAGGACTCGGTTTTGCTCTCCATGCCAGGCAGGAAACAAGTCCCTCATCTCGTGATGACGGGGGCGTATCGTGGGTTTTCTCGAGCTGCGGTGCCTGAATGGGGTTTCCGAAGAGGTACGACGGGGAGCTCAGGGAGACTCTCTTCAGAAGTCAGGGAAGTCAGGTCTCCATGCGCATGGCGATGGGGAGCGGGTCTTTGCTCTCGAGTCATGGTAGGGGAATCGGGCCACAAGACGCGCCGAAGGACTCTCAAGGTCTTTCTCGGGTCGCAGCAGGAAACCCTGGGTTCCCTGGACTTGAGCCGGTGACCTCAGGTAGATTCTCAAGGTGCCTCTGAGAATTCAGGGATACTGTGGAGTTGGGAGGGGCCTCTCGCGACTCATCTGGGTTTGGTGCAATGGAAGAGGGCCTCACCTCGAGGGGAGACAGGAACCTCAGGTTTCTTCTCCGTTTCGGACTCCGACCGCAGGGTCCCTGCAGAGTTGGGACAGGAGAGTCAGGCCTCGTCTTGTCTGAGGAAGGGAACCCCACTGGCCTCACGAGTTGCGAAGGGGGTCTCAGGCCCCTCGACGAGCTGTGTGTGGAACCCGCGGGTCTTTGCGGACGATGCACGGGGGTGGCAGTGCCCCTTCGTGTTGTGCCTTCACCCGCAGGCTTGCCTTCGAAGAGGGGTCCGGGCCTCGGGTCCTTCTCAAGAGCGGACCGGGGAATCGGGGGAGTTCGGCATGTGGCACCACCCACGTGGCTCGTCTCGAATTTCTTCGTGGGACCGGCCTCATGCTGAGGTGCGCCGGGAATGCCGGGAACCCCTTCCAGACCACGCAGGGGAATCGCCTCTCCTGTCGCGATCAGGAGGGGAGAAGGGGCTCAGAGGAAGCGGTGCCGGGACCCTCGGTGTTCCCCTCAGGGGAACCCAGCATGTCGGGGGACTCTTGGGGGTCGCAGGAAGGCTGTCAGGGACCGTTTCGCCCTTCAGGGCGGAACAGGGCACTTCCCTTGAGACGCCGTCGCGGGCAAGGGCCTCATCTTGCCAAGAGGTGGGAACCACGTGGTTTTTCTCGAGTTGCGGCGGCATTCTCGAGTTACGACGGGGATCTCAGCCTTCCCCTGGGGTTGGCCCTGGGAAGCCCAATCTTCCCCTCGGGTTGCGAGGGAAAGCTGGGGGTTGCGCTCGAGTCACTGCAGGGCCGAAGAGACCTCACCTAGGCGTGTGTCCGGGACCTCATATTCCTCTCCAGGGAAGGCAGGGACCTCGGGGTTGCATTCCAGGCTCCCCCGGGGAGTCAGGCCTCGTCTCGAGGGGAAGCCAAGGACTCCGCTCTCCTCTCGAGTCGCGACGCGGGTCTCTTGGAGCCCCCGGAGCGGCCTCAAGGGAGTCCAGCCTCCTCTTCCGTTTGGAGAGAGGACCCGGGATTGCTCTCCAGGCCATGCAGGAAAAGAAGGCCCTCAGCTGGCGAGGACGGGGGCGTCTCAGGGGTTTCCTCGAGCTGCGGTGCCCGTGGGGGTTTTCTCCCGAGGCACGACGAGGATCTCAGGGAGCCTCTCGTGCGGTGCCAGGGAAGTCAGGTCTCCATGCGCGTGGCGAGGGGGAGCGCGTCCTGGCTCTCGAGTCACGGGAGGGGACTAGGGCCTCGAGACGCGTTGAAGAAGGACTCGCGAGGTCTTTCTCGGGGGGCGGCGGGAAACCCTCGTTTCCCTCGCCTTCTGCCGGGGACCTTAGGGAACTTCCCAGGGTGCCTCTGAGAGGCGAGGGATCCTGTGGAGGTGGCGGGGCCCCTCGGGACTCCGCTGGGTCTGGCGCAACGGAAGAGGGCCTCACCTCGAGGGGAAGCAGGAACCTCAGGCTTCCTCTCCGTTTCGGACTGCGACCGCTGGGTCCCTGCAGAGTTGGGACAGGAGAGTCAGGCCTCGTCTTGTCTGAGGAAGCGAACCCCGCTGGCCTCTCGAGTTGCTCAGGGGGTCTCAGGCCCCCCGTCGAGCCGTGTGTGGAACCCGCGGGTCTTTGCGGACGATGCACGGGGGTGGCAGTGCCCCTTCGTGTTGTGCCTTCACCCACAGGGTTGCCTTCGAAGAGGGGTCCGGGCCTCGGGTCCTTCTCAAGAGCGGACCGGGGAATCGGGGGCGTTCGGCATGTGGCCCCACCCACGTGGCTCCTCTCGAATTTCCTCGTGAGACCGGCCTCACCCTGAGGGGCGCCGGGAAGGCCGGGAACCCCTTCCAGACCACGCAGGGGAATCGCCTCTCCTGTCGCGATCAGGAGGGGAGAAGGGGCTCAGAGGAAGCGGTGCCGGGACCCTCGGTGTTCCCCTCGGGGGACCCCGGCGTGTCGGGGGACTTTTGGGGGTCGCAGGAAGGCTGTCAGGGACCGTTTCGCCCTTCAGGGCGGAACAGGGCAC
The DNA here is from genome assembly GCF_029407905.1 of Bubalus kerabau. Classification (NCBI taxonomy): domain Eukaryota; kingdom Metazoa; phylum Chordata; class Mammalia; order Artiodactyla; family Bovidae; genus Bubalus; species Bubalus kerabau. The sequence continues at coordinate 192,796 of NC_073635.1, read as the reverse complement.
TTCCCTTGAGACGCCGTCGCGGGCAAGGGCCTCATCTTGCCAAGAGGTGGGAACCACGTGGTTTTTCTCGAGTTGCGGCGGCATTCTCGAGTTACGACGGGGATCTCAGCCTTCCCCTGGGGTTGGCCCTGGGAAGCCCAATCTTCCCCTCGGGTTGCGAGGGAAAGCTGGGGGTTGCGCTCGAGTCACTGCAGGGCCGAAGAGACCTCACCTAGGCGTGTGTCCGGGACCTCATATTCCTCTCCAGGGAAGGCAGGGACCTCGGGGTTGCATTCCAGGCTCCCCCGGGGAGTCAGGCCTCGTCTCGAGGGGAAGCCAAGGACTCCGCTCTCCTCTCGAGTCGCGACGCGGGTCTCTTGGAGCCCCCGGAGCGGCCTCAAGGGAGTCCAGCCTCCTCTTCCGTTTGGAGAGAGGACCCGGGATTGCTCTCCAGGCCATGCAGGAAAAGAAGGCCCTCAGCTGGCGAGGACGGGGGCGTCTCAGGGGTTTCCTCGAGCTGCGGCGCCCGTGGGGGTTTTCTCCCGAGGCACGACGAGGATCTCAGGGAGCCTCTCGTGCGGCGCCAGGGAAGTCAGGTCTCCATGCGCGTGGCGAGGGGGAGCGCGTCCTGGCTCTCGAGTCCCGGGAGGGGACTAGGGCCTCGAGACGCGTTGAAGAAGGACTCTCGAGGTCTTTCTCGGGGGGCGGCGGGAAACCCTCGTGTCCCTCGCCTTCTGCCGGGGACCTTAGGGAACTTCCCAGGGTGCCTCTGAGAGGCGAGGGATCCTGTGGAGGTGGCGGGGCCCCTCGGGACTCCGCTGGGTCTGGCGCAACGGAAGAGGGCCTCACCTCGAGGGGAGGCAGGAACCTCAGGCTTCCTCTCCCTTTCGGACTGCGACCGCAGGGTCCCTGCAGAGTTGGGACAGGAGAGTCAGGCCTCGTCTTGTCTGAGGAAGGGAACCCCGCTGGCCTCTCGAGTTGCTCAGGGGGTCTCAGGCCCCCCGTCGAGCTGTGTGTGGAACCCGCGGGTCTTTGCGGACGATGCACGGGGGTGGCAGTGCCCCTTCGTGTTGTGCCTTCACCCACAGGGTTGCCTTCGAAGAGGGGTCCGGGCCTCGGGTCCTTCTCAAGAGCGGACCGGGGAATCGGGGGCGTTCGGCATGTGGCCCCACCCACGTGGCTCCTCTCGAATTTCCTCGTGAGACCGGCCTCACCCTGAGGGGCGCCGGGAAGGCCGGGAACCCCTTCCAGACCACGCAGGGGAATCGCCTCTCCTGTCGCGATCAGGAGGGGAGAAGGGGATCAGAGGAAGCGGTGCCGGGACCCTCGGTGTTCCCCTCGCGGGACCCCGGCGTGTCGGGGGACTTTTGGGGGTCGCAGGAAGGCTGTCAGGGACCGTTTCGCCCTTCAGGGCGGAACAGGGCACTTCCCTTGAGACGCCGTCGCGGGCAAGGGCCTCATCTTGCCAAGAGGTGGGAACCACGTGGTTTTTCTCGAGTTGCGGCGGCATTCTCGAGTTACGACGGGGATCTCAGCCTTCCCCTGGGGTTGGCCCTGGGAAGCCCAATCTTCCCCTCGGGTTGCGAGGGAAAGCTGGGGGTTGCGCTCGAGTCACTGCAGGGCCGAAGAGACCTCACCTAGTCGTATGTCCGGGACCTCATATTCCTCTCCAGGGAAGGCAGGGACCTCGGGGTTGCATTCCAGGCTCCCCCGGGGAGGCAGGCTTCGTCTCGAGGGGAAGCCAAGGACTCCGCTCTCCTCTCGAGTCGCGACGCGGGTCTCTTGGAGCCCCCTGAGCGGCCTCAAGGGAGTCCAGCCTCCTCTTCCGTTTGGAGAGAGGACCCGGGATTGCTCTCCAGGCCATGCAGGAAAAGAAGGCCCTCAGCTGGCGAGGACGGGGGCGTCTCAGGGGTTTCCTCGAGCTGCGGCGCCCGTGGGGGTTTTCTCCCGAGGCACGACGAGGATCTCAGGGAGCCTCTCGTGCGGCGCCAGGGAAGTCAGGTCTCCATGCGCGTGGCGAGGGGGAGCGCGTCCTGGCTCTCGAGTCCCGGGAGGGGACTAGGGCCTCGAGACGCGTTGAAGAAGGACTCTCGAGGTCTTTCTCGGGGGGCGGCGGGAAACCCTCGTGTCCCTCGCCTTCTGCCGGGGACCTTAGGGAACTTCCCAGGGTGCCTCTGAGAGGCGAGGGATCCTGTGGAGGTGGCGGGGCCCCTCGGGACTCCGCTGGGTCTGGCGCAACGGAAGAGGGCCTCACCTCGAGGGGAGGCAGGAACCTCAGGCTTCCTCTCCGTTTCGGACTGCGACCGCAGGGTCCCTGCAGAGTTGGGACAGGAGAGTCAGGCCTCGTCTTGTCTGAGGAAGGGAACCCCGCTGGCCTCTCGAGTTGCTCAGGGGGTCTCAGGCCCCCCGTCGAGCTGTGTGTGGAACCCGCGGGTCTTTGCGGACGATGCACGGGGGTGGCAGTGCCCCTTCGTGTTGTGCCTTCACCCACAGGGTTGCCTTCGAAGAGGGGTCCGGGCCTCGGGTCCTTCTCAAGAGCGGACCGGGGAATCGGGGGCGTTCGGCATGTGGCCCCACCCACGTGGCTCCTCTCGAATTTCCTCGTGAGACCGGCCTCACCCTGAGGGGCGCCGGGAAGGCCGGGAACCCCTTCCAGACCACGCAGGGGAATCGCCTCTCCTGTCGCGATCAGGAGGGGAGAAGGGGCTCAGAGGAAGCGGTGCCGGGACCCTCGGTGTTCCCCTCGCGGGACCCCGGCGTGTCGGGGGACTTTTGGGGGTCGCAGGAAGGCTGTCAGGGACCGTTTCGCCCTTCAGGGCGGAACAGGGCACTTCCCTTGAGACGCCGTCGCGGGCAAGGGCCTCATCTTGCCAAGAGGTGGGAACCACGTGGTTTTTCTCGAGTTGCGGCGGCATTCTCGAGTTACGACGGGGATCTCAGCCTTCCCCTGGGGTTGGCCCTGGGAAGCCCAATCTTCCCCTCGGGTTGCGAGGGAAAGCTGGGGGTTGCGCTCGAGTCACTGCGGGGCCGAAGAGACCTCACCTAGGCGTGTGTCCGGGACCTCATATTCCTCTCCAGGGAAGGCAGGGACCTCGGGGTTGCATTCCAGGCTCCCCCGGGGAGGCAGGCTTCGTCTCGAGGGGAAGCCAAGGACTCCGCTCTCCTCTCGAGTCGCGACGCGGGTCTCCTGGAGCCCCCGGAGCGGCCTCAAGGGAGTCCAGCCTCCTCTTCCGTTTGGAGAGAGGACCCGGGATTGCTCTCCAGGCCATGCAGGAAAAGAAGGCCCTCAGCTGGCGAGGACGGGGGCGTCTCAGGGGTTTCCTCGAGCTGCGGCGCCCGTGGGGGTTTTCTCCCGAGGCACGACGAGGATCTCAGGGAGCCCCTCGTGCGGCGCCAGGGAAGTCAGGTCTCCATGCGCGTGGCGAGGGGGAGCGCGTCCTGGCTCTCGAGTCCCGGGAGGGGACTAGGGCCTCGAGACGCGTTGAAGAAGGACTCTCGAGGTCTTTCTCGGGGGGCGGCGGGAAACCCTCGTGTCCCTCGCCTTCTGCCGGGGACGTTAAGGAACTTCCCAGGGTGCCTCTGAGAGGCGAGGGATCCTGTGGAGGTGGCGGGGCCCCTCGGGACTCCGCTGGGTCTGGCGCAACGGAAGAGGGCCTCACCTCGAGGGGAGGCAGGAACCTCAGGCTTCCTCTCCGTTTCGGACTGCGACCGCAGGGTCTCTGCAGAGTTGGGACAGGAGAGTCAGGCCTCGTCTTGTCTGAGGAAGGGAACCCCGCTGGCCTCTCGAGTTGCTCAGGGGGTCTCAGGCCCCCCGTCGAGCTGTGTGTGGAACCCGCGGGTCTTTGCGGACGATGCACGGGGGTGGCAGTGCCCCTTCGTGTTGTGCCTTCACCCACAGGGTTGCCTTCGAAGAGGGGTCCGGGCCTCGGGTCCTTCTCAAGAGCGGACCGGGGAATCGGGGGCGTTCGGCATGTGGCCCCACCCACGTGGCTCCTCTCGAATTTCCTCGTGAGACCGGCCTCACCCTGAGGGGCGCCGGGAAGGCCGGGAACCCCTTCCAGACCACGCAGGGGAATCGCCTCTCCTGTCGCGATCAGGAGGGGAGAAGGGGCTCAGAGGAAGCGGTGCCGGGACCCTCGGTGTTCCCCTCGTGGGACCCCGGCGTGTCGGGGGACTTTTGGGGGTCGCAGGAAGGCTGTCAGGGACCGTTTCGCCCTTCAGGGCGGAACAGGGCACTTCCCTTGAGACGCCGTCGCGGGCAAGGGCCTCATCTTGCCAAGAGGTGGGAACCACGTGGTTTTTCTCGAGTTGCGGCGGCATTCTCGAGTTACGACGGGGATCTCAGCCTTCCCCTGGGGTTGGCCCTGGGAAGCCCAATCTTCCCCTCGGGTTGCGAGGGAAAGCTGGGGGTTGCGCTCGAGTCACTGCAGGGCCGAAGAGACCTCACCTAGGCGTGTGTCCGGGACCTCATATTCCTCTCCAGGGAAGGCAGGGACCTCGGGGTTGCATTCCAGGCTCCCCCGGGGAGTCAGGCCTCGTCTCGAGGGGAAGCCAAGGACTCCGCTCTCCTCTCGAGTCGCGACGCGGGTCTCTTGGAGCCCCCTGAGCGGCCTCAAGGGAGTCCAGCCTCCTCTTCCGTTTGGAGAGAGGACCCGGGATTGCTCTCCAGGCCATGCAGGAAAAGAAGGCCCTCAGCTGGCGAGGACGGGGGCGTCTCAGGGGTTTCCTCGAGCTGCGGCGCCCGTGGGGGTTTTCTCCCGAGGCACGACGAGGATCTCAGGGAGCCTCTCGTGCGGCGCCAGGGAAGTCAGGTCTCCATGCACGTGGCGAGGGGGAGCGCGTCCTGGCTCTCGAGTCACGGGAGGGGACTAGGGCCTCGAGACGCGTTGAAGAAGGACTCTCGAGGTCTTTCTCGGGGGGCGGCGGGAAACCCTCGTGTCCCTCGCCTTCTGCCGGGGACCTTAGGGAACTTCCCAGGGTGCCTCTGAGAGGCGAGGGATCCTGTGGAGGTGGCGGGGCCCCTCGGGACTCCGCTGGGTCTGGCGCAACGGAAGAGGGCCTCACCTCGAGGGGAAGCAGGAACCTCAGGCTTCCTCTCCGTTTCGGACTGCGACCGCTGGGTCCCTGCAGAGTTGGGACAGGAGAGTCAGGCCTCGTCTTGTCTGAGGAAGGGAACCCCGCTGGCCTCTCGAGTTGCTCAGGGGGTCTCAGGCCCCCCGTCGAGCTGTGTGTGGAACCCGCGGGTCTTTGCGGACGATGCACGGGGGTGGCAGTGCCCCTTCGTGTTGTGCCTTCACCCACAGGGTTGCCTTCGAAGAGGGGTCCGGGCCTCGGGTCCTTCTCAAGAGCGGAAAGGGGAATCGGGGGCGTTCGGCATGTGGCCCCACCCACGTGGCTCCTCTCGAATTTCCTCGTGAGACCGGCCTCACCCTGAGGGGCGCCGGGAAGGCCGGGAACCCCTTCCAGACCACGCAGGGGAATCGCCTCTCCTGTCGCGATCAGGAGGGGAGAAGGGGCTCAGAGGAAGCGGTGCCGGGACCCTCGGTGTTCCCCTCGGGGGACCCCGGCGTGTCGGGGGACTTTTGGGGGTCGCAGGAAGGCTGTTAGGGACTGTTTCGCCCTTCAGGGCGGAACAGGGCACTTCCCTTGAGACGCCGTCGCGGGCAAGGGCCTCATCTTGCCAAGAGGTGGGAACCACGTGGTTTTTCTCGAGTCGCGGCAGCATTCTCGAGTTACGACGGGGATCTCAGCCTTCCCCTGGGGTTGGCCCTGGGCAGCCCAATCTTCCCCTCGGGTTGCGAGGGAAAGCTGGGGGTTGCGCTCGAGTCACTGCAGGGCCGAAGAGACCTCACCTAGGCGTATGTCCGGGACCTCATATTCCTCTCCAGGGATGGCAGGGACCTCGGGGTTGCATTCCAGGCTCCCCCGGGGAGTCGGGCCTCGTCTCGAGGGGAAGCCAAGGACTCCGCTCTCCTCTCGAGTCGCGACGCGGGTCTCTTGGAGCCCCCTGAGCGGCCTCAAGGGAGTCCAGCCTCCTCTTCCGTTTGGAGAGAGGACCCGGGGTTGCTCTCCAGGCCATGCAGGAAAAGAAGGCCCTCAGCTGGCGAGGACGGGGGCGTCTCAGGGGTTTCCTCGAGCTGCGGCGCCCGTGGGGGTTTTCTCCCGAGGCACGACGAGGATCTCAGGGAGCCTCTCGTGCGGCGCCAGGGAAGTCAGGTCTCCATGCGCGTGGCGAGGGGGAGCGCGTCCTGGCTCTCGAGTCCCGGGAGGGGACTAGGGCCTCGAGACGCGTTGAAGAAGGACTCTCGAGGTCTTTCTCGGGGGGCGGCGGGAAACCCTCGTTTCCCTCGCCTTCTGCCGGGGACCTTAGGGAACTTCCCAGGGTGCCTCTGAGAGGCGAGGGATCCTGTGGAGGTGGCGGGGCCCCTCGGGACTCCGCTGGGTCTGGCGCAACGGAAGAGGGCCTCACCTCGAGGGGAGGCAGGAACCTCAGGCTTCCTCTCCGTTTCGGACTGCGACCGCAGGGTCCCTGCAGAGTTGGGACAGGAGAGTCAGGCCTCGTCTTGTCTGAGGAAGGGAACCCCGCTGGCCTCTCGAGTTGCTCAGGGGGTCTCAGGCCCCCCGTCGAGCTGTGTGTGGAACCCGCGGGTCTTTGCGGACGATGCACGGGGGTGGCAGTGCCCCTTCGTGTTGTGCCTTCACCCACAGGGTTGCCTTCGAAGAGGGGTCCGGGCCTCGGGTCCTTCTCAAGGGCAGACCGGGGAATCGGGGGCGTTCGGCATTTGGCCCCACCCACGTGGCTCCTCTCGAATTTCCTCGTGAGACCGGCCTCACCCTGAGGGGCGCCGGGAAGACCGGGAACCCCTTCCAGACCACGCAGGGGAATCGCCTCTCCTGTCGCGATCAGGAGGGGAGAAGGGGCTCAGAGGAAGCGGTGCCGGGACCCTCGGTGTTCCCCTTGGGGGACCCCGGCGTGTCGGGGGACTTTTGGGGGTCGCAGGAAGGCTGTCAGGGACCGTTTCGCCCTTCAGGGCGGAACAGGGCACTTCCCTTGAGACGCTGTCGCGGGCAAGGGCCTCATCTTGCCAAGAGGTGGGAACCACGTGGTTTTTCTCGAGTTGCGGCGGCATTCTCGAGTTACGACGGGGATCTCAGCCTTCCCCTGGGGTTGGCCCTGGGAAGCCCAATCTTCCCCTCGGGTTGCGAGGGAAAGCTGGGGGTTGCGCTCGAGTCACTGCAGGGCCGAAGAGACCTCACCTAGGCGTGTGTCCGGGACCTCATATTCCTCTCCAGGGAAGGCAGGGACCTCGGGGTTGCATTCCAGGCTCCCCCGGGGAGTCAGGCCTCGTCTCGAGGGGAAGCCAAGGACTCCGCTCTCCTCTCGAGTCGCGACGCGGGTCTCTTGGAGCCCCCTGAGCGGCCTCAAGGGAGTCCAGCCTCCTCTTCCATTTGGAGAGAGGACCCGGGATTGCTCTCCGGGCCATGCAGGAGAAGAAGGCCCTCAGCTGGCGAGGACGGGGGCGTCTCAGGGGTTTCCTCGAGCTGCGGCGCCCGTGGGGGTTTTCTCCCGAGGCACGACGAGGATCTCAGGGAGCCTCTCGTGCGGCGCCAGGGAAGTCAGGTCTCCTTGCGCGTGGCGAGGGGGAGCGCGTCCTGGCTCTCGAGTCCCGGGAGGGGACTAGGGCCTCGAGACGCGTTGAAGAAGGACTCTCGAGGTCTTTCTCGGGGGGCGGCGGGAAACCCTCGTTTCCCTCGCCTTCTGCCGGGGACCTTAGGGAACTTCCCAGGGTGCCTCTGAGAGGCGAGGGATCCTGTGGAGGTGGCGGGGCCCCTCGGGACTCCGCTGGGTCTGGCGCAACGGAAGAGGGCCTCACCTCGAGGGGAGGCAGGAACCTCAGGCTTCCTCTCCATTTCGGACTGCGACCGCAGGGTCCCTGCAGAGTTGGGACAGGAGAGTCAGGCCTCGTCTTGTCTGAGGAAGGGAACCCCGCTGGCCTCTCGAGTTGCTCAGGGGGTCTCAGGCCCCCCGTCGAGCTGTGTGTGGAACCCGCGGGTCTTTGCGGACGATGCACGGGGGTGGCAGTGCCCCTTCGTGTTGTGCCTTCACCCACAGGGTTGCCTTCGAAGAGGGGTCCGGGCCTCGGGTCCTTCTCAAGAGCGGACCGGGGAATCGGGGGCGTTCGGCATGTGGCCCCACCCACGTGGCTCCTCTCGAATTTCCTCGTGAGACCGGCCTCACCCTGAGGGGCGCCGGGAAGGCCGGGAACCCCTTCCAGACCACGCAGGGGAATCGCCTCTCCTGTCGCGATCAGGAGGGGAGAAGGGGCTCAGAGGAAGCGGTGCCGGGACCCTCGGTGTTCCCCTCGGGGGACCCCGGCGTGTCGGGGGACTTTTGGGGGTCGCAGGAAGGCTGTCAGGGACCGTTTCGCCCTTCAGGGCGGAACAGGGCACTTCCCTTGAGACGCCGTCGCGGGCAAGGGCCTCATCTTGCCAAGAGGTGGGAACCACGTGGTTTTTCTCGAGTTGCGGCGGCATTCTCGAGTTACGACGGGGATCTCAGCCTTCCCCTGGGGTTGGCCCTGGGAAGCCCAATCTTCCCCTCGGGTTGCGAGGGAAAGCTGGGGGTTGCGCTCGAGTCACTGCAGGGCCGAAGAGACCTCACCTAGGCGTGTGTCCGGGACCTCATATTCCTCTCCAGGGAAGGCAGGGACCTCGGGGTTGCATTCCAGGCTCCCCCGGGGAGTCAGGCCTCGTCTCGAGGGGAAGCCAAGGACTCCGCTCTCCTCTCGAGTCGCGACGCGGGTCTCTTGGAGCCCCCTGAGCGGCCTCAAGGGAGTCCAGCCTCCTCTTCCGTTTGGAGAGAGGACCCGGGATTGCTCTCCAGGCCATGCAGGAAAAGAAGGCCCTCAGCTGGCGAGGACGGGGGCGTCTCAGGGGTTTCCTCGAGCTGCGGCGCCCGTGGGGGTTTTCTCCCGAGGCACGACGAGGATCTCAGGGAGCCTCTCGTGCGGCGCCAGGGAAGTCAGGTCTCCATGCACGTGGCGAGGGGGAGCGCGTCCTGGCTCTCGAGTCACGGGAGGGGACTAGGGCCTCGAGACGCGTTGAAGAAGGACTCTCGAGGTCTTTCTCGGGGGGCGGCGGGAAACCCTCGTGTCCCTCGCCTTCTGCCGGGGACCTTAGGGAACTTCCCAGGGTGCCTCTGAGAGGCGAGGGATCCTGTGGAGGTGGCGGGGCCCCTCGGGACTCCGCTGGGTCTGGCGCAACGGAAGAGGGCCTCACCTCGAGGGGAAGCAGGAACCTCAGGCTTCCTCTCCGTTTCGGACTGCGACCGCTGGGTCCCTGCAGAGTTGGGACAGGAGAGTCAGGCCTCGTCTTGTCTGAGGAAGGGAACCCCGCTGGCCTCTCGAGTTGCTCAGGGGGTCTCAGGCCCCCCGTCGAGCTGTGTGTGGAACCCGCGGGTCTTTGCGGACGATGCACGGGGGTGGCAGTGCCCCTTCGTGTTGTGCCTTCACCCACAGGGTTGCCTTCGAAGAGGGGTCCGGGCCTCGGGTCCTTCTCAAGAGCGGAACGGGGAATTGGGGGCGTTCAGCATGTGGCCCCACCCACGTGGCTCCTCTCGAATTTCCTCATGAGACCGGCCTCACCCTGAGGGGCGCCGGGAAGGCCGGGAACCCCTTCCAGACCACGCAGGGGAATCGCCTCTCCTGTCGCGATCAGGAGGGGAGAAGGGGATCAGAGGAAGCGGTGCCGGGACCCTCGGTGTTCCCCTCGCGGGACCCCGGCGTGTCGGGGGACTTTTGGGGGTCGCAGGAAGGCTGTCAGGGACCGTTTCGCCCTTCAGGGCGGAACAGGGCACTTCCCTTGAGACGCCGTCGCGGGCAAGGGCCTCATCTTGCCAAGAGGTGGGAACCACGTGGTTTTTCTCGAGTTGCGGCGGCATTCTCGAGTTACGACGGGGATCTCAGCCTTCCCCTGGGGTTGGCCCTGGGAAGCCCAATCTTCCCCTCGGGTTGCGAGGGAAAGCTGGGGGTTGCGCTCGAGTCACTGCAGGGCCGAAGAGACCTCACCTAGGCGTGTGTCCGGGACCTCATATTCCTCTCCAGGGAAGGCAGGGACCTCGGGGTTGCATTCCAGGCTCCCCCGGGGAGTCAGGCCTCGTCTCGAGGGGAAGCCAAGGACTCCGCTCTCCTCTCGAGTCGCGACGCGGGTCTCTTGGAGCCCCCTGAGCGGCCTCAAGGGAGTCCAGCCTCCTCTTCCGTTTGGAGAGAGGACCCGGGATTGCTCTCCAGGCCATGCAGGAAAAGAAGGCCCTCAGCTGGCGAGGACGGGGGCGTCTCAGGGGTTTCCTCGAGCTGCGGCGCCCGTGGGGGTTTTCTCCCGAGGCACGACGAGGATCTCAGGGAGCCTCTCGTGCGGCGCCAGGGAAGTCAGGTCTCCATGCGCGTGGCGAGGGGGAGCGCGTCCTGGCTCTCGAGTCCCGGGAGGGGACTAGGGCCTCGAGACGCGTTGAAGAAGGACTCTCGAGGTCTTTCTCGGGGGGCGGCGGGAAACCCTCGTGTCCCTCGCCTTCTGCCGGGGACCTTAGGGAACTTCCCAGGGTGCCTCTGAGAGGCGAGGGATCCTGTGGAGGTGGCGGGGCCCCTCGGGACTCCGCTGGGTCTGGCGCAACGGAAGAGGGCCTCACCTCGAGGGGAGGCAGGAACCTCAGGCTTCCTCTCCGTTTCGGACTGCGACCGCAGGGTCCCTGCAGAGTTGGGACAGGAGAGTCAGGCCTCGTCTTGTCTGAGGAAGGGAACCCCGCTGGCCTCTCGAGTTGCTCAGGGGGTCTCAGGCCCCCCGTCGAGCTGTGTGTGGAACCCGCGGGTCTTTGCGGACGATGCCCGGGGGTGGCAGTGCCCCTTCGTGTTGTGCCTTCACCCACAGGGTTGCCTTCGAAGAGGGGTCCGGGCCTCGGGTCCTTCTCAAGAGCGGACCGGGGAATCGGGGGCGTTCGGCATGTGGCCCCACCCACGTGGCTCCTCTCGAATTTCCTCGTGAGACCGGCCTCACCCTGAGGGGCGCCGGGAATGCCGGGAACCCCTTCCAGACCACGCAGGGGAATCGCCTCTCCTGTCGCGATCAGGAGGGGAGAAGGGGCTCAGAGGAAGCGGTGCCGGGACCCTCGGTGTTCCCCTCGGGGGACCCCGGCGTGTCGGGGGACTTTTGGGGGTCGCAGGAAGGCTGTCAGGGACCGTTTCGCCCTTCAGGGCGGAACAGGGCACTTCCCTTGAGACGCCGTCGCGGGCAAGGGCCTCATCTTGCCAAGAGGTGGGAACCACGTGGTTTTTCTCGAGTTGCGGCGGCATTCTCGAGTTACGACGGGGATCTCAGCCTTCCCCTGGGGTTGGCCCTGGGAAGCCCAATCTTCCCCTCGGGTTGCGAGGGAAAGCTGGGGGTTGCGCTCGAGTCACTGCAGGGCCGAAGAGACCTCACCTAGGCGTGTGTCCGGGACCTCATATTCCTCTCCAGGGAAGGCAGGGACCTCGGGGTTGCATTCCAGGCTCCCCCGGGGAGTCAGGCCTCGTCTCGAGGGGAAGCCAAGGACTCCGCTCTCCTCTCGAGTCGCGACGCGGGTCTCTTGGAGCCCCCTGAGCGGCCTCAAGGGAGTCCAGCCTCCTCTTCCGTTTGGAGAGAGGACCCGGGATTGCTCTCCAGGCCATGCAGGAAAAGAAGGCCCTCAGCTGGCGAGGACGGGGGCGTCTCAGGGGTTTCCTCGAGCTGCGGCGCCCGTGGGGGTTTTCTCCCGAGGCACGACGAGGATCTCAGGGAGCCTCTCGTGCGGCGCCAGGGAAGTCAGGTCTCCATGCGCGTGGCGAGGGGGAGCGCGTCCTGGCTCTCGAGTCACGGGAGGGGACTAGGGCCTCGAGACGCGTTGAAGAAGGACTCTCGAGGTCTTTCTCGGGGGGCGGCGGGAAACCCTCGTGTCCCTCGCCTTCTGCCGGGGACCTTAGGGAACTTCCCAGGGTGCCTCTGAGAGGCGAGGGATCCTGTGGAGGTGGCGGGGCCCCTCGGGACTCCGCTGGGTCTGGCGCAACGGAAGAGGGCCTCACCTCGAGGGGAGGCAGGAACCCCAGGCTTCCTCTCCGTTTCGGACTGCGACCGCAGGGTCCCTGCAGAGTTGGGACAGGAGAGTCAGGCCTCGTCTTGTCTGAGGAAGGGAACCCCGCTGGCCTCTCGAGTTGCTCAGGGGGTCTCAGGCCCCCCGTCGAGCTGTGTGTGGAACCCGCGGGTCTTTGCGGACAATGCACGGGGGTGGCAGTGCCCCTTCGTGTTGTGCCTTCACCCACAGGGTTGCCTTCGAAGAGGGGTCCGGGCCTCGGGTCCTTCTCAAGAGCGGACCGGGGAATCGGGGGCGTTCGGCATGTGGCCCCACCCACGTGGCTCGTCTCGAATTTCCTCGTGAGACCGGCCTCACCCTGAGGGGCGCCGGGAAGGCCGGGAACCCCTTCCAGACCACGCAGGGGAATCGCCTCTCCTGTCGCGATCAGGAGGGGAGAAGGGGCTCAGAGGAAGCGGTGCCGGGACCCTCGGTGTTCCCCTCGGGGGACCCCGGCGTGTCGGGGGACTTTTGAGGGTCGCAGGAAGGCTGTCAGGGACCGTTTCGCCCTTCAGGGCGGAACAGGGCACTTCCCTTGAGACGCCGTCGCGGGCAAGGGCCTCATCTTGCCAAGAGGTGGGAACCACGTGGTTTTTCTCGAGTTGCGGCGGCATTCTCGAGTTACGACGGGGATCTCAGCCTTCCCCTGGGGTTGGCCCTGGGAAGCCCAATCTTCCCCTCGGGTTGCGAGGGAAAGCTGGGGGTTGCGCTCGAGTCACTGCAGGGCCGAAGAGACCTCACCTAGGCGTGTGTCCGGGACCTCATATTCCTCTCCAGGGAAGGCAGGGACCTCGGGGTTGCATTCCAGGCTCCCCCGGGGAGTCAGGCCTCGTCTCGAGGGGAAGCCAAGGACTCCGCTCTCCTCTCGAGTCGCGACGCGGGTCTCTTGGAGCCCCCTGAGCGGCCTCAAGGGAGTCCAGCCTCCTCTTCCGTTTGGAGAGAGGACCCGGGATTGCTCTCCAGGCCATGCAGGAAAAGAAGGCCCTCAGCTGGCGAGGACGGGGGCGTCTCAGGGGTTTCCTCGAGCTGCGGCGCCCGTGGGGGTTTTCTCCCGAGGCACGACGAGGATCTCAGGGAACCTCTTGTGCGGCGCCAGGGAAGTCAGGTCTCCATGCGCGTGGCGAGGGGGAGCGCGTCCTGGCTCTCGAGTCACGGGAGGGGACTAGGGCCTCGAGACGCGTTGAAGAAGGACTCTCGAGGTCTTTCTCGGGGGGCGGCGGGAAACCCTCGTGTCCCTCGCCTTCTGCCGGGGACATTAGGGAACTTCCCAGGGTGCCTCTGAGAGGCGAGGGATCCTGTGGAGGTGGCGGGGCCCCTCGGGACTCCGCTGGGTCTGGCGCAACGGAAGAGGGCCTCACCTCGAGGGGAGGCAGGAACCTCAGGCTTCCTCTCCGTTTCGGACTGCGACCGCAGGGTCCCTGCAGAGTTGGGACAGGAGAGTCAGGCCTCGTCTTGTCTGAGGAAGGGAACCCCGCTGGCCTCTCGAGTTGCTCAGGGGGTCTCAGGCCCCCCGTCGAGCTGTGTGTGGAACCCGCGGGTCTTTGCGGACGATGCACGGGGGTGGCAGTGCCCCTTCGTGTTGTGCCTTCACCCACAGGGTTGCCTTCGAAGAGGGGTCCGGGCCTCGGGTCCTTCTCAAGAGCGGACCGGGGAATCGGGGGCGTTCGGCATGTGGCCCCACCCACGTGGCTCCTCTCGAATTTCCTCGTGAGACCGGCCTCACCCTGAGGGGCGCCGGGAAGGCCGGGAACCCCTTCCAGACCACGCAGGGGAATCGCCTCTCCTGTCGCGATCAGGAGGGGAGAAGGGGCTCAGAGGAAGCGGTGCCGGGACCCTCGGTGTTCCCCTCGGGGGACCCCGGCGTGTCGGGGGACTTTTGGGGGTCGCAGGAAGGCTGTCAGGGACCGTTTCGCCCTTTAGGGCGGAACAGGGCACTTCCCTTGAGACGCCGTCGCGGGCAAGGGCCTCATCTTGCCAAGAGGTGGGAACCACGTGGTTTTTCTCGAGTTGCGGCGGCATTCTCGAGTTACGACGGGGATCTCAGCCTTCCCCTGGGGTTGGCCCTGGGAAGCCCAATCTTCCCCTCGGGTTGCGAGGGAAAGCTGGGGGTTGCGCTCGAGTCACTGCAGGGCCGAAGAGACCTCACCTAGGCGTGTGTCCGGGACCTCATATTCCTCTCCAGGGAAGGCAGGGACCTCGGGGTTGCATTCCAGGCTCCCCCGGGGAGTCAGGCCTCGTCTCGAGGGGAAGCCAAGGACTCCGCTCTCCTCTCGAGTCGCGACGCGGGTCTCTTGGAGCCCCCTGAGCGGCCTCAAGGGAGTCCAGCCTCCTCTTCCGTTTGGAGAGAGGACCCGGGGTTGCTCTCCAGGCCATGCAGGAAAAGAAGGCCCTCAGCTGGCGAGGACGGGGGCGTCTCAGGGGTTTCCTCGAGCTGCGGCGCCCGTGGGGGTTTTCTCCCGAGGCACGACGAGGATCTCAGGGAGCCTCTCGTGCGGCGCCAGGGAAGTCAGGTCTCCATGCGCGTGGCGAGGGGGAGCGCGTCCGGGCTCTCGAGTCACGGGAGGGGACTAGGGCCTCGAGACGCGTTGAAGAAGGACTCTCGAGGTCTTTCTCGGGGGGCGGCGGGAAACCCTCGTGTCCCTCGCCTTCTGCCGGGGACCTTAGGGAACTTCCCAGGGTGCCTCTGAGAGGCGAGGGATCCTGTGGAGGTGGCGGGGCCCCTCGGGACTCCGCTGGGTCTGGCGCAACGGAAGAGGGCCTCACCTCGAGGGGAGGCAGGAACCTCAGGCTTCCTCTCCGTTTCGGACTGCGACCGCAGGGTCCCTGCAGGGTTGGGACAGGAGAGTCAGGCCTCGTCTTGTCTGAGGAAGGGAACCCCGCTGGCCTCTCGAGTTGCTCAGGGGGTCTCAGGCCCCCCGTCGAGCTGTGTGTGGAACCCGCGGGTCTTTGCGGACGATGCACGGGGGTGGCAGTGCCCCTTCGTGTTGTGCCTTCACCCACAGGGTTGCCTTCGAAGAGGGGTCCGGGCCTCGGGTCCTTCTCAAGAGCGGACCGGGGAATCGGGGGCGTTCGGCATGTGGCCCCACCCACGTGGCTCCTCTCGAATTTCCTCGTGAGACCGGCCTCACCCTGAGGGGCGCCGGGAAGGCCGGGAACCCCTTCCAGACCACGCAGGGGAATCGCCTCTCCTGTCGCGACCAGGAGGGGAGAAGGGGCTCAGAGGAAGCGGTGCCGGGACCCTCGGTGCTCCCCTCGGGGGACCCCGTCGTGTCGGGGGACTTTTGGGGGTCGCAGGAAGGCTGTCAGGGACCATTTCGCCCTTCAGGGCGGAACAGGGCACTTCCCTTGAGACGCCGTCGCGGGCAAGGGCCTCATCTTGCCAAGAGGTGGGAACCACGTGGTTTTTCTCGAGTTGCGGCGGCATTCTCGAGTTACGACGGGGATCTCAGCCTTCCCCTGGGGTTGGCCCTGGGAAGCCCAATCTTCCCCTCGGGTTGCGAGGGAAAGCTGGGGGTTGTGCTCGAGTCACTGCGGGGCCGAAGAGACCTCACCTAGGCGTGTGTCCGGGACCTCATATTCCTCTCCAGGGAAGGCAGGGACCTCGGGGTTGCATTCCAGGCTCCCCCGGGGAGTCAGGCCTCGTCTCGAGGGGAAGCCAAGGACTCCGCTCTCCTCTCGAGTCGCGACGCGGGTCTCTTGGTGCCCCCTGAGCGGCCTCAAGGGAGTCCAGCCTCCTCTTCCGTTTGGAGAGAGGACCCGGGATTGCTCTCCAGGCCATGCAGGAAAAGAAGGCCCTCAGCTGGCGAGGACGGGGGCGTCTCAGGGGTTTCCTCGAGCTGCGGCGCCCGTGGGGGTTTTCTCCCGAGGCACGACGAGGATCTCAGGGAGCCTCTCGTGCGGCGCCAGGGAAGTCAGGTCTCCATGCGCGTGGCGAGGGGGAGCGCGTCCTGGCTCTCGAGTCACGGGAGGGGACTAGGGCCTCGAGACGCGTTGAAGAAGGACTCTCGAGGTCTTTCTCGGGGGGCGGCGGGAAACCCTCGTGTCCCTCGCCTTCTGCCGGGGACCTTAGGGAACTTCCCAGGGTGCCTCTGAGAGGCGAGGGATCCTGTGGAGGTGGCGGGGCCCCTCGGGACTCCGCTGGGTCTGGCGCAACGGAAGAGGGCCTCACCTCGAGGGCAGGCAGGAACCTCAGGCTTCCTCTCCGTTTCGGACTGCGACCGCAGGGTCCCTGCAGAGTTGGGACAGGAGAGTCAGGCCTCGTCTTGTCTGAGGAAGGGAACCCCGCTGGCCTCTCGAGTTGCTCAGGGGGTCTCAGGCCCCCCGTCGAGCTGTGTGTGGAACCCGCGGGTCTTTGCGGACGATGCATGGGGGTGGCAGTGCCCCTTCGTGTTGTGCCTTCACCCACAGGGTTGCCTTCGAAGAGGGGTCCGGGCCTCGGGTCCTTCTCAAGAGCGGACCGGGGAATCGGGGGCGTTCGGCATGTGGCCCCACCCACGTGGCTCCTCTCGAATTTCCTCGTGAGACCGGCCTCACCCTGAGGGGCGCCGGGAAGGCCGGGAACCCCTTCCAGACCACGCAGGGGAATCGCCTCTCCTGTCGCGATCAGGAGGGGAGAAGGGGCTCAGAGGAAGCGGTGCCGGGACCCTCGGTGTTCCCCTCGGGGGACCCCGGCGTGTCGGGGGACTTTTGGGGGTCGCAGGAAGGCTGTCAGGGACCGTTTCGCCCTTCAGGGCGGAACAGGGCACTTCCCTTGAGACGCCGTCGCGGGCAAGGGCCTCATCTTGCCAAGAGGTGGGAACCACGTGGTTTTTCTCGAGTTGCGGCGGCATTCTCGAGTTACGACGGGGATCTCAGCCTTCCCCTGGGGTTGGCCCTGGGAAGCCCAATCTTCCCCTCGGGTTGCGAGGGAAAGCTGGGGGTTGCGCTCGAGTCACTGCAGGGCCGAAGAGACCTCACCTAGGCGTGTGTCCGGGACCTCATATTCCTCTCCAGGGAAGGCAGGGACCTCGGGGTGGCATTCCAGGCTCCCCCGGGGAGTCAGGCCTCGTCTCGAGGGGAAGCCAAGGACTCCGCTCTCCTCTCGAGTCGCGACGCGGGTCTCTTGGAGCCCCCTGAGCGGCCTCAAGGGAGTCCAGCCTCCTCTTCCGTTTGGAGAGAGGACCCGGGGTTGCTCTCCAGGCCATGCAGGAAAAGAAGGCCCTCAGCTGGCGAGGACGGGGGCGTCTCAGGGGTTTCCTCGAGCTGCGGCGCCCGTGGGGGTTTTCTCCCGAGGCACGACGAGGATCTCAGGGAGCCTCTCGTGCGGCGCCAGGGAAGTCAGGTCTCCATGCGCGTGGCGAGGGGGAGCGCGTCCTGGCTCTCGAGTCACGGGAGGGGACTAGGGCCTCGAGACGCGTTGAAGAAGGACTCTCGAGGTCTTTCTCGGGGGGCGGCGGGAAACCCTCGTGTCCCTCGCCTTCTGCCGGGGACCTTAGGGAACTTCCCAGGGTGCCTCTGAGAGGCGAGGGATCCTGTGGAGGTGGCGGGGCCCCTCGGGACTCCGCTGGGTCTGGCGCAACGGAAGAGGGCCTCACCTCGAGGGGAGGCAGGAACCTCAGGCTTCCTCTCCGTTTCGGACTGCGACCGCAGGGTCCCTGCAGGGTTGGGACAGGAGAGTCAGGCCTCGTCTTGTCTGAGGAAGGGAACCCCGCTGGCCTCTCGAGTTGCTCAGGGGGTCTCAGGCCCCCCGTCGAGCTGTGTGTGGAACCCGCGGGTCTTTGCGGACGATGCACGGGGGTGGCAGTGCCCCTTCGTGTTGTGCCTTCACCCACAGGGTTGCCTTCGAAGAGGGGTCCGGGCCTCGGGTCCTTCTCAAGAGCGGACCGGGGAATCGGGGGCGTTCGGCATGTGGCCCCACCCACGTGGCTCCTCTCGAATTTCCTCGTGAGACCGGCCTCACCCTGAGGGGCGCCGGGAAGACCGGGAACCCCTTCCAGACCACGCAGGGGAATCGCCTCTCCTGTCGCGATCAGGAGGGGAGAAGGGGCTCAGAGGAAGCGGTGCCGGGACCCTCGGTGTTCCCCTCGGGGGACCCCGGCGTGTCGGGGGACTTTTGGGGGTCGCAGGAAGGCTGTCAGGGACCGTTTCGCCCTTCAGGGCGGAACAGGGCACTTCCCTTGAGACGCCGTCGCGGGCAAGGGCCTCATCTTGCCAAGAGGTGGGAACCACGTGGTTTTTCTCGAGTTGCGGCGGCATTCTCGAGTTACGACGGGGATCTCAGCCTTCCCCTGGGGTTGGCCCTGGGAAGCCCAATCTTCCCCTCGGGTTGCGAGGGAAAGCTGGGGGTTGCGCTCGAGTCACTGCAGGGCCGAAGAGACCTCACCTAGGCGTGTGTCCGGGACCTCATATTCCTCTCCAGGGAAGGCAGGGACCTCGGGGTTGCATTCCAGGCTCCCCCGGGGAGTCAGGCCTCGTCTCGAGGGGAAGCCAAGGACTCCGCTCTCCTCTCGAGTCGCGACGCGGGTCTCTTGGAGCCCCCGGAGCGGCCTCAAGGGAGTCCAGCCTCCTCTTCCGTTTGGAGAGAGGACCCGGGGTTGCTCTCCAGGCCATGCAGGAAAAGAAGGCCCTCAGCTGGCGAGGACGGGGGCGTCTCAGGGGTTTCCTCGAGCTGCGGCGCCCGTGGGGGTTTTCTCCCGAGGCACGACGAGGATCTCAGGGAGCCTCTCGTGCGGCGCCAGGGAAGTCAGGTCTCCATGCGCGTGGCGAGGGGGAGCGCGTCCTGGCTCTCGAGTCACGGGAGGGGACTAGGGCCTCGAGACGCGTTGAAGAAGGACTCTCGAGGTCTTTCTCGGGGGGCGGCGGGAAACCCTCGTGTCCCTCGCCTTCTGCCGGGGACCTTAGGGAACTTCCCAGGGTGCCTCTGAGAGGCGAGGGATCCTGTGGAGGTGGCGGGGCCCCTCGGGACTCCGCTGGGTCTGGCGCAACGGAAGAGGGCCTCACCTCGAGGGGAGGCAGGAACCTCAGGCTTCCTCTCCGTTTCGGACTGCGACCGCAGGGTCCCTGCAGAGTTGGGACAGGAGAGTCAGGCCTCGTCTTGTCTGAGGAAGGGAACCCCGCTGGCCTCTCGAGTTGCTCAGGGGGTCTCAGGCCCCCCGTCGAGCTGTGTGTGGAACCCGCGGGTCTTTGCGGACGATGCACGGGGGTGGCAGTGCCCCTTCGTGTTGTGCCTTCACCCACAGGGTTGCCTTCGAAGAGGGGTCCGGGCCTCGGGTCCTTCTCAAGAGCGGACCGGGGAATCGGGGGCGTTCGGCATGTGGCCCCACCCACGTGGCTCCTCTCGAATTTCCTCGTGAGACCGGCCTCACCCTGAGGGGCGCCGGGAAGGCCGGGAACCCCTTCCAGACCACGCAGGGGAATCGCCTCTCCTGTCGCGATCAGGAGGGGAGAAGGGGCTCAGAGGAAGCGGTGCCGGGACCCTCGGTGTTCCCCTCGGGGGACCCCGGCGTGTCGGGGGACTTTTGGGGGTCGCAGGAAGGCTGTCAGGGACCGTTTCGCCCTTCAGGGCGGAACAGGGCACTTCCCTTGAGACGCCGTCGCGGGCAAGGGCCTCATCTTGCCAAGAGGTGGGAACCACGTGGTTTTTCTCGAGTTGCGGCGGCATTCTCGAGTTACGACGGGGATCTCAGCCTTCCCCTGGGGTTGGCCCTGGGAAGCCCAATCTTCCCCTCGGGTTGCGAGGGAAAGCTGGGGGTTGCGCTCGAGTCACTGCAGGGCCGAAGAGACCTCACCTAGGCGTGTGTCCGGGACCTCATATTCCTCTCCAGGGAAGGCAGGGACCTCGGGGTTGCATTCCAGGCTCCCCCGGGGAGTCAGGCCTCGTCTCGAGGGGAAGCCAAGGACTCCGCTCTCCTCTCGAGTCGCGACGCGGGTCTCTTGGAGCCCCCGGAGCGGCCTCAAGGGAGTCCAGCCTCCTCTTCCGTTTGGAGAGAGGACCCGGGGTTGCTCTCCAGGCCATGCAGGAAAAGAAGGCCCTCAGCTGGCGAGGACGGGGGCGTCTCAGGGGTTTCCTCGAGCTGCGGCGCCCGTGGGGGTTTTCTCCCGAGGCACGACGAGGATCTCAGGGAGCCTCTCGTGCGGCGCCAGGGAAGTCAGGTCTCCATGCGCGTGGCGAGGGGGAGCGCGTCCTGGCTCTCGAGTCACGGGAGGGGACTAGGGCCTCGAGACGCGTTGAAGAAGGACTCTCGAGGTCTTTGTCGGGGGGCGGCGGGAAACCCTCGTGTCCCTCGCCTTCTGCCGGGGACCTTAGGGAACTTCCCAGGGTGCCTCTGAGAGGCGAGGGATCCTGTGGAGGTGGCGGGGCCCCTCGGGACTCCGCTGGGTCTGGCGCAACGGAAGAGGGCCTCACCTCGAGGGGAGGCAGGAACCTCAGGCTTCCTCTCCGTTTCGGACTGCGACCGCAGGGTCCCTGCAGGGTTGGGACAGGAGAGTCAGGCCTCGTCTTGTCTGAGGAAGGGAACCCCGCTGGCCTCTCGAGTTGCTCAGGGGGTCTCAGGCCCCCCGTCGAGCTGTGTGTGGAACCCGCGGGTCTTTGCGGACGATGCACGGGGGTGGCAGTGCCCCTTCGTGTTGTGCCTTCACCCACAGGGTTGCCTTCGAAGAGGGGTCCGGGCCTCGGGTCCTTCTCAAGAGCGGACCGGGGAATCGGGGGCGTTCGGCATGTGGCCCCACCCACGTGGCTCCTCTCGAATTTCCTCGTGAGACCGGCCTCACCCTGAGGGGCGCCGGGAAGGCCGGGAACCCCTTCCAGACCACGCAGGGGAATCGCCTCTCCTGTCGCGATCAGGAGGGGAGAAGGGGCTCAGAGGAAGCGGTGCCGGGACCCTCGGTGTTCCCCTCGGGGGACCCCGGCGTGTCGGGGGACTTTTGGGGGTCGCAGGAAGGCTGTCAGGGACCGTTTCGCCCTTCAGGGCGGAACAGGGCACTTCCCTTGAGACGCCGTCGCGGGCAAGGGCCTCATCTTGCCAAGAGGTGGGAACCACGTGGTTTTTCTCGAGTTGCGGCGGCATTCTCGAGTTACGACGGGGATCTCAGCCTTCCCCTGGGGTTGGCCCTGGGAAGCCCAATCTTCCCCTCGGGTTGCGAGGGAAAGCTGGGGGTTGCGCTCGAGTCACTGCAGGGCCGAAGAGACCTCACCTAGGCGTGTGTCCGGGACCTCATATTCCTCTCCAGGGAAGGCAGGGACCTCGGGGTTGCATTCCAGGCTCCCCCGGGGAGTCAGGCCTCGTCTCGAGGGGAAGCCAAGGACTCCGCTCTCCTCTCGAGTCGCGACGCGGGTCTCTTGGAGCCCCCGGAGCGGCCTCAAGGGAGTCCAGCCTCCTCTTCCGTTTGGAGAGAGGACCCGGGGTTGCTCTCCAGGCCATGCAGGAAAAGAAGGCCCTCAGCTGGCGAGGACGGGGGCGTCTCAGGGGTTTCCTCGAGCTGCGGCGCCCGTGGGGGTTTTCTCCCGAGGCACGACGAGGATCTCAGGGAGCCTCTCGTGCGGCGCCAGGGAAGTCAGGTCTCCATGCGCGTGGCGAGGGGGAGCGCGTCCTGGCTCTCGAGTCACGGGAGGGGACTAGGGCCTCGAGACGCGTTGAAGAAGGACTCTCGAGGTCTTTGTCGGGGGGCGGCGGGAAACCCTCGTGTCCCTCGCCTTCTGCCGGGGACCTTAGGGAACTTGCCAGGGTGCCTCTGAGAGGCGAGGGATCCTGTGGAGGTGGCGGGGCCCCTCGGGACTCCGCTGGGTCTGGCGCAACGGAAGAGGGCCTCACCTCGAGGGGAGACAGGAACCTCAGGCTTCCTCTCCGTTTCGGACTGCGACCGCAGGGTCCCTGCAGGGTTGGGACAGGAGAGTCAGGCCTCGTCTTGTCTGAGGAAGGGAACCCCGCTGGCCTCTCGAGTTGCTCAGGGGGTCTCAGGCCCCCCGTCGAGCTGTGTGTGGAACCCGCGGGTCTTTGCGGACGATGCACGGGGGTGGCAGTGCCCCTTCGTGTTGTGCCTTCACCCACAGGGTTGCCTTCGAAGAGGGGTCCGGGCCTCGGGTCCTTCTCAAGAGCGGACCGGGGAATCGGGGGCGTTCGGCATGTGGCCCCACCCACGTGGCTCCTCTCGAATTTCCTCGTGAGACCGGCCTCACCCTGAGGGGCGCCGGGAAGACCGGGAACCCCTTCCAGACCACGCAGGGGAATCGCCTCTCCTGTCGCGATCAGGAGGGGAGAAGGGGCTCAGAGGAAGCGGTGCCGGGACCCTCGGTGTTCCCCTCGGGGGACCCCGGCGTGTCGGGGGACTTTTGTGGGTCGCAGGAAGGCTGTCAGGGACCGTTTCGCCCTTCAGGGCGGAACAGGGCACTTCCCTTGAGACGCCGTCGCGGGCAAGGGCCTCATCTTGCCAAGAGGTGGGAACCACGTGGTTTTTCTCGAGTTGCGGCGGCATTCTCGAGTTACGACGGGGATCTCAGCCTTCCCCTGGGGTTGGCCCTGGGAAGCCCAATCTTCCCCTCGGGTTGCGAGGGAAAGCTGGGGGTTGCGCTCGAGTCACTGCAGGGCCGAAGAGACCTCACCTAGGCGTGTGTCCGGGACCTCATATTCCTCTCCAGGGAAGGCATGGACCTCGGGGTTGCATTCCAGGCTCCCCCGGGGAGTCAGGCCTCGTCTCGAGGGGAAGCCAAGGACTCCGCTCTCCTCTCGAGTCGCGACGCGGGTCTCTTGGAGCCCCCGGAGCGGCCTCAAGGGAGTCCAGCCTCCTCTTCCGTTTGGAGAGAGGACCCGGGGTTGCTCTCCAGGCCATGCAGGAAAAGAAGGCCCTCAGCTGGCGAGGATGGGGGCGTCTCAGGGGTTTCCTCGAGCTGCGGCGCCCGTGGGGGTTTTCTCCCGAGGCACGACGAGGATCTCAGGGAGCCTCTCGTGCGGCGCCAGGGAAGTCAGGTCTCCATGCGCGTGGCGAGGGGGAGCGCGTCCTGGCTCTCGAGTCACGGGAGGGGACTAGGGCCTCGAGACGCGTTGAAGAAGGACTCTCGAGGTCTTTCTCGGGGGGCGGCGGGAAACCCTCGTGTCCCTCGCCTTCTGCCGGGGACCTTAGGGAACTTCCCAGGGTGCCTCTGAGAGGCGAGGGATCCTGTGGAGGTGGCGGGGCCCCTCGGGACTCCGCTGGGTCTGGCGCAACGGAAGAGGGCCTCACCTCGAGGGGAGGCAGGAACCTCAGGCTTCCTCTCCGTTTCGGACTGCGACCGCAGGGTCCCTGCAGGGTTGGGACAGGAGAGTCAGGCCTCGTCTTGTCTGAGGAAGGGAACCCCGCTGGCCTCTCGAGTTGCTCAGGGGGTCTCAGGCCCCCCGTCGAGCTGTGTGTGGAACCCGCGGGTCTTTGCGGACGATGCACGGGGGTGGCAGTGCCCCTTCGTGTTGTGCCTTCACCCACAGGGTTGCCTTCGAAGAGGGGTCCGGGCCTCGGGTCCTTCTCAAGAGCGGACCGGGGAATCGGGGGCGTTCGGCATGTGGCCCCACCCACGTGGCTCCTCTCGAATTTCCTCGTGAGACCGGCCTCACCCTGAGGGGCGCCGGGAAGGCCGGGAACCCCTTCCAGACCACGCAGGGGAATCGCCTCTCCTGTCGCGATCAGGAGGGGAGAAGGGGCTCAGAGGAAGCGGTGCCGGGACCCTCGGTGTTCCCCTCGGGGGACCCCGGCGTGTCGGGGGACTTTTGGGGGTCGCAGGAAGGCTGTCAGGGACCGTTTCGCCCTTCAGGGCGGAACAGGGCACTTCCCTTGAGACGCCGTCGCGGGCAAGGGCCTCATCTTGCCAAGAGGTGGGAACCACGTGGTTTTTCTCGAGTTGCGGCGGCATTCTCGAGTTACGACGGGGATCTCAGCCTTCCCCTGGGGTTGGCCCTGGGAAGCCCAATCTTCCCCTCGGGTTGCGAGGGAAAGCTGGGGGTTGCGCTCGAGTCACTGCAGGGCCGAAGAGACCTCACCTAGGCGTGTGTCCGGGACCTCATATTCCTCTCCAGGGAAGGCAGGGACCTCGGGGTTGCATTCCAGGCTCCCCCGGGGAGTCAGGCCTCGTCTCGAGGGGAAGCCAAGGACTCCGCTCTCCTCTCGAGTCGCGACGCGGGTCTCTTGGAGCCCCCGGAGCGGCCTCAAGGGAGTCCAGCCTCCTCTTCCGTTTGGAGAGAGGACCCGGGGTTGCTCTCCAGGCCATGCAGGAAAAGAAGGCCCTCAGCTGGCGAGGACGGGGGCGTCTCAGGGGTTTCCTCGAGCTGCGGCGCCCGTGGGGGTTTTCTCCCGAGGCACGACGAGGATCTCAGGGAGCCTCTCGTGCGGCGCCAGGGAAGTCAGGTCTCCATGCGCGTGGCGAGGGGGAGCGCGTCCTGGCTCTCGAGTCACGGGAGGGGACTAGGGCCTCGAGACGCGTTGAAGAAGGACTCTCGAGGTCTTTGTCGGGGGGCGGCGGGAAACCCTCGTGTCCCTCGCCTTCTGCCGGGGACCTTAGGGAACTTCCCAGGGTGCCTCTGAGAGGCGAGGGATCCTGTGGAGGTGGCGGGGCCCCTCGGGACTCCGCTGGGTCTGGCGCAACGGAAGAGGGCCTCACCTCGAGGGGAGGCAGGAACCTCAGGCTTCCTCTCCGTTTCGGACTGCGACCGCAGGGTCCCTGCAGGGTTGGGACAGGAGAGTCAGGCCTCGTCTTGTCTGAGGAAGGGAACCCCGCTGGCCTCTCGAGTTGCTCAGGGGGTCTCAGGCCCCCCGTCGAGCTGTGTGTGGAACCCGCGGGTCTTTGCGGACGATGCACGGGGGTGGCAGTGCCCCTTCGTGTTGTGCCTTCACCCACAGGGTTGCCTTCGAAGAGGGGTCCGGGCCTCGGGTCCTTCTCAAGAGCGGACCGGGAAATCGGGGGCGTTCGGCATGTGGCCCCACCCACGTGGCTCCTCTCGAATTTCCTCGTGAGACCGGCCTCACCCTGAGGGGCGCCGGGAAGGCCGGGAACCCCTTCCAGACCACGCAGGGGAATCGCCTCTCCTGTCGCGATCAGGAGGGGAGAAGGGGCTCAGAGGAAGCGGTGCCGGGACCCTCGGTGTTCCCCTCGGGGGACCCCGGCGTGTCGGGGGACTTTTGGGGGTCGCAGGAAGGCTGTCAGGGACCGTTTCGCCCTTCAGGGCGGAACAGGGCACTTCCCTTGAGACGCCGTCGCGGGCAAGGGCCTCATCTTGCCAAGAGGTGGGAACCACGTGGTTTTTCTCGAGTTGCGGCGGCATTCTCGAGTTACGACGGGGATCTCAGCCTTCCCCTGGGGTTGGCCCTGGGAAGCCCAATCTTCCCCTCGGGTTGCGAGGGAAAGCTGGGGGTTGCGCTCGAGTCATTGCAGGGCCGAAGAGACCTCACCTAGGCGTGTGTCCGGGACCTCATATTCCTCTCCAGGGAAGGCAGGGACCTCGGGGTTGCATTCCAGGCTCCCCCGGGGAGTCAGGCCTCGTCTCGAGGGGAAGCCAAGGACTCCGCTCTCCTCTCGAGTCGCGACGCGGGTCTCTTGGAGCCCCCGGAGCGGCCTCAAGGGAGTCCAGCCTCCTCTTCCGTTTGGAGAGAGGACCCGGGGTTGCTCTCCAGGCCATGCAGGAAAAGAAGGCCCTCAGCTGGCGAGGACGGGGGCGTCTCAGGGGTTTCCTCGAGCTGCGGCGCCCGTGGGGGTTTTCTCCCGAGGCACGACGAGGATCTCAGGGAGCCTCTCGTGCGGCGCCAGGGAAGTCAGGTCTCCATGCGCGTGGCGAGGGGGAGCGCGTCCTGGCTCTCGAGTCACGGGAGGGGACTAGGGCCTCGAGACGCGTTGAAGAAGGACTCTCGAGGTCTTTGTCGGGGGGCGGCGGGAAACCCTCGTGTCCCTCGCCTTCTGCCGGGGACCTTAGGGAACTTCCCAGGGTGCCTCTGAGAGGCGAGGGATCCTGTGGAGGTGGCGGGGCCCCTCGGGACTCCGCTGGGTCTGGCGCAACGGAAGAGGGCCTCACCTCGAGGGCAGGCAGGAACCTCAGGCTTCCTCTCCGTTTCGGACTGCGACCGCAGGGTCCCTGCAGGGTTGGGACAGGAGAGTCAGGCCTCGTCTTGTCTGAGGAAGGGAACCCCGCTGGCCTCTCGAGTTGCTCAGGGGGTCTCAGGCCCCCCGTCGAGCTGTGTGTGGAACCCGCGGGTCTTTGCGGACGATGCACGGGGGTGGCAGTGCCCCTTCGTGTTGTGCCTTCACCCACAGGGTTGCCTTCGAAGAGGGGTCCGGGCCTCGGGTCCTTCTCAAGAGCGGACCGGGGAATCGGGGGCGTTCGGCATGTGGCCCCACCCACGTGGCTCCTCTCGAATTTCCTCGTGAGACCGGCCTCACCCTGAGGGGCGCCGGGAAGGCCGGGAACCCCTTCCAGACCACGCAGGGGAATCGCCTCTCCTGTCGCGATCAGGAGGGGAGAAGGGGCTCAGAGGAAGCGGTGCCGGGACCCTCGGTGTTCCCCTCGGGGGACCCCGGCGTGTCGGGGGACTTTTGGGGGTCGCAGGAAGGCTGTCAGGGACCGTTTCGCCCTTCAGGGCGGAACAGGGCACTTCCCTTGAGACGCCGTCGCGGGCAAGGGCCTCATCTTGCCAAGAGGTGGGAACCACGTGGTTTTTCTCGAGTTGCGGCGGCATTCTCGAGTTACGACGGGGATCTCAGCCTTCCCCTGGGGTTGGCCCTGGGAAGCCCAATCTTCCCCTCGGGTTGCGAGGGAAAGCTGGGGGTTGCGCTCGAGTCACTGCAGGGCCGAAGAGACCTCACCTAGGCGTGTGTCCGGGACCTCATATTCCTCTCCAGGGAAGGCAGGGACCTCGG
The DNA here is from genome assembly GCF_029407905.1 of Bubalus kerabau. Taxonomy (NCBI): domain Eukaryota; kingdom Metazoa; phylum Chordata; class Mammalia; order Artiodactyla; family Bovidae; genus Bubalus; species Bubalus kerabau. The sequence continues at coordinate 165,836 of NC_073635.1, read as the reverse complement.
GGTTGCATTCCAGGCTCCCCCGGGGAGTCAGGCCTCGTCTCGAGGGGAAGCCAAGGACTCCGCTCTCCTCTCGAGTCGCGACGCGGGTCTCTTGGAGCCCCCGGAGCGGCCTCAAGGGAGTCCAGCCTCCTCTTCCGTTTGGAGAGAGGACCCGGGGTTGCTCTCCAGGCCATGCAGGAAAAGAAGGCCCTCAGCTGGCGAGGACGGGGGCGTCTCAGGGGTTTCCTCGAGCTGCGGCGCCCGTGGGGGTTTTCTCCCGAGGCACGACGAGGATCTCAGGGAGCCTCTCGTGCGGCGCCAGGGAAGTCAGGTCTCCATGCGCGTGGCGAGGGGGAGCGCGTCCTGGCTCTCGAGTCACGGGAGGGGACTAGGGCCTCGAGACGCGTTGAAGAAGGACTCTCGAGGTCTTTCTCGGGGGGCGGCGGGAAACCCTCGTGTCCCTCGCCTTCTGCCGGGGACCTTAGGGAACTTCCCAGGGTGCCTCTGAGAGGCGAGGGATCCTGTGGAGGTGGCGGGGCCCCTCGGGACTCCGCTGGGTCTGGCGCAACGGAAGAGGGCCTCACCTCGAGGGGAGGCAGGAACCTCAGGCTTCCTCTCCGTTTCGGACTGCGACCGCAGGGTCCCTGCAGGGTTGGGACAGGAGAGTCAGGCCTCGTCTTGTCTGAGGAAGGGAACCCCGCTGGCCTCTCGAGTTGCTCAGGGGGTCTCAGGCCCCCCGTCGAGCTGTGTGTGGAACCCGCGGGTCTTTGCGGACGATGCACGGGGGTGGCAGTGCCCCTTCGTGTTGTGCCTTCACCCACAGGGTTGCCTTCGAAGAGGGGTCCGGGCCTCGGGTCCTTCTCAAGAGCGGACCGGGGAATCGGGGGCGTTCGGCATGTGGCCCCACCCACGTGGCTCCTCTCGAATTTCCTCGTGAGACCGGCCTCACCCTGAGGGGCGCCGGGAAGGCCGGGAACCCCTTCCAGACCACGCAGGGGAATCGCCTCTCCTGTCGCGATCAGGAGGGGAGAAGGGGCTCAGAGGAAGCGGTGCCGGGACCCTCGGTGTTCCCCTCGGGGGACCCCGGCGTGTCGGGGGACTTTTGGGGGTCGCAGGAAGGCTGTCAGGGACCGTTTCGCCCTTCAGGGCGGAACAGGGCACTTCCCTTGAGACGCCGTCGCGGGCAAGGGCCTCATCTTGCCAAGAGGTGGGAACCACGTGGTTTTTCTCGAGTTGCGGCGGCATTCTCGAGTTACGACGGGGATCTCAGCCTTCCCCTGGGGTTGGCCCTGGGAAGCCCAATCTTCCCCTCGGGTTGCGAGGGAAAGCTGGGGGTTGCGCTCGAGTCACTGCAGGGCCGAAGAGACCTCACCTAGGCGTGTGTCCGGGACCTCATATTCCTCTCCAGGGAAGGCAGGGACCTCGGGGTTGCATTCCAGGCTCCCCCGGGGAGTCAGGCCTCGTCTCGAGGGGAAGCCAAGGACTCCGCTCTCCTCTCGAGTCGCGACGCGGGTCTCTTGGAGCCCCCGGAGCGGCCTCAAGGGAGTCCAGCCTCCTCTTCCGTTTGGAGAGAGGACCCGGGGTTGCTCTCCAGGCCATGCAGGAAAAGAAGGCCCTCAGCTGGCGAGGACGGGGGCGTCTCAGGGGTTTCCTCGAGCTGCGGCGCCCGTGGGGGTTTTCTCCCGAGGCACGACGAGGATCTCAGGGAGCCTCTCGTGCGGCGCCAGGGAAGTCAGGTCTCCATGCGCGTGGCGAGGGGGAGCGCGTCCTGGCTCTCGAGTCACGGGAGGGGACTAGGGCCTCGAGACGCGTTGAAGAAGGACTCTCGAGGTCTTTCTCGGGGGGCGGCGGGAAACCCTCGTGTCCCTCGCCTTCTGCCGGGGACCTTAGGGAACTTCCCAGGGTGCCTCTGAGAGGCGAGGGATCCTGTGGAGGTGGCGGGGCCCCTCGGGACTCCGCTGGGTCTGGCGCAACGGAAGAGGGCCTCACCTCGAGGGGAGGCAGGAACCTCAGGCTTCCTCTCCGTTTCGGACTGCGACCGCAGGGTCCCTGCAGGGTTGGGACAGGAGAGTCAGGCCTCGTCTTGTCTGAGGAAGGGAACCCCGCTGGCCTCTCGAGTTGCTCAGGGGGTCTCAGGCCCCCCGTCGAGCTGTGTGTGGAACCCGCGGGTCTTTGCGGACGATGCACGGGGGTGGCAGTGCCCCTTCGTGTTGTGCCTTCACCCACAGGGTTGCCTTCGAAGAGGGGTCCGGGCCTCGGGTCCTTCTCAAGAGCGGACCGGGGAATCGGGGGCGTTCGGCATGTGGCCCCACCCACGTGGCTCCTCTCGAATTTCCTCGTGAGACCGGCCTCACCCTGAGGGGCGCCGGGAAGGCCGGGAACCCCTTCCAGACCACGCAGGGGAATCGCCTCTCCTGTCGCGATCAGGAGGGGAGAAGGGGCTCAGAGGAAGCGGTGCCGGGACCCTCGGTGTTCCCCTCGGGGGACCCCGGCGTGTCGGGGGACTTTTGGGGGTCGCAGGAAGGCTGTCAGGGACCGTTTCGCCCTTCAGGGCGGAACAGGGCACTTCCCTTGAGACGCCGTCGCGGGCAAGGGCCTCATCTTGCCAAGAGGTGGGAACCACGTGGTTTTTCTCGAGTTGCGGCGGCATTCTCGAGTTACGACGGGGATCTCAGCCTTCCCCTGGGGTTGGCCCTGGGAAGCCCAATCTTCCCCTCGGGTTGCGAGGGAAAGCTGGGGGTTGCGCTCGAGTCACTGCAGGGCCGAAGAGACCTCACCTAGGCGTGTGTCCGGGACCTCATATTCCTCTCCAGGGAAGGCAGGGACCTCGGGGTTGCATTCCAGGCTCCCCCGGGGAGTCAGGCCTCGTCTCGAGGGGAAGCCAAGGACTCCGCTCTCCTCTCGAGTCGCGACGCGGGTCTCTTGGAGCCCCCGGAGCGGCCTCAAGGGAGTCCAGCCTCCTCTTCCGTTTGGAGAGAGGACCCGGGGTTGCTCTCCAGGCCATGCAGGAAAAGAAGGCCCTCAGCTGGCGAGGACGGGGGCGTCTCAGGGGTTTCCTCGAGCTGCGGCGCCCGTGGGGGTTTTCTCCCGAGGCACGACGAGGATCTCAGGGAGCCTCTCGTGCGGCGCCAGGGAAGTCAGGTCTCCATGCGCGTGGCGAGGGGGAGCGCGTCCTGGCTCTCGAGTCACGGGAGGGGACTAGGGCCTCGAGACGCGTTGAAGAAGGACTCTCGAGGTCTTTGTCGGGGGGCGGCGGGAAACCCTCGTGTCCCTCGCCTTCTGCCGGGGACCTTAGGGAACTTCCCAGGGTGCCTCTGAGAGGCGAGGGATCCTGTGGAGGTGGCGGGGCCCCTCGGGACTCCGCTGGGTCTGGCGCAACGGAAGAGGGCCTCACCTCGAGGGGAGGCAGGAACCTCAGGCTTCCTCTCCGTTTCGGACTGCGACCGCAGGGTCCCTGCAGGGTTGGGACAGGAGAGTCAGGCCTCGTCTTGTCTGAGGAAGGGAACCCCGCTGGCCTCTCGAGTTGCTCAGGGGGTCTCAGGCCCCCCGTCGAGCTGTGTGTGGAACCCGCGGGTCTTTGCGGACGATGCACGGGGGTGGCAGTGCCCCTTCGTGTTGTGCCTTCACCCACAGGGTTGCCTTCGAAGAGGGGTCCGGGCCTCGGGTCCTTCTCAAGAGCGGACCGGGGAATCGGGGGCGTTCGGCATGTGGCCCCACCCACGTGGCTCCTCTCGAATTTCCTCGTGAGACCGGCCTCACCCTGAGGGGCGCCGGGAAGGCCGGGAACCCCTTCCAGACCACGCAGGGGAATCGCCTCTCCTGTCGCGATCAGGAGAGGAGAAGGGGCTCAGAAGAAGCGGTGCCGGGACCCTCGGTGTTCCCCTCGGGGGACCCCGGCGTGTCGGGGGACTTTTGGGGGTCGCAGGAAGGCTGTCAGGGACCGTTTCGCCCTTCAGGGCGGAACAGGGCACTTCCCTTGAGACGCCGTCGCGGGCAAGGGCCTCATCTTGCCAAGAGGTGGGAACCACGTGGTTTTTCTCGAGTTGCGGCGGCATTCTCGAGTTACGACGGGGATCTCAGCCTTCCCCTGGGGTTGGCCCTGGGAAGCCCAATCTTCCCCTCGGGTTGCGAGGGAAAGCTGGGGGTTGCGCTCGAGTCACTGCAGGGCCGAAGAGACCTCACCTAGGCGTGTGTCCGGGACCTCATATTCCTCTCCAGGGAAGGCAGGGACCTCGGGGTTGCATTCCAGGCTCCCCCGGGGAGTCAGGCCTCGTCTCGAGGGGAAGCCAAGGACTCCGCTCTCCTCTCGAGTCGCGACGCGGGTCTCTTGGAGCCCCCGGAGCGGCCTCAAGGGAGTCCAGCCTCCTCTTCCGTTTGGAGAGAGGACCCGGGGTTGCTCTCCAGGCCATGCAGGAAAAGAAGGCCCTCAGCTGGCGAGGACGGGGGCGTCTCAGGGGTTTCCTCGAGCTGCGGCGCCCGTGGGGGTTTTCTCCCGAGGCACGACGAGGATCTCAGGGAGCCTCTCGTGCGGCGCCAGGGAAGTCAGGTCTCCATGCGCGTGGCGAGGGGGAGCGCGTCCTGGCTCTCGAGTCCCGGGAGGGGACTAGGGCCTCGAGACGCGTTGAAGAAGGACTCTCGAGGTCTTTCTCGGGGGGCGGCGGGAAACCCTCGTTTCCCTCGCCTTCTGCCGGGGACCTTAGGGAACTTCCCAGGGTGCCTCTGAGAGGCGAGGGATCCTGTGGAGGTGGCGGGGCCCCTCGGGACTCCGCTGGGTCTGGCGCAACGGACGAGGGCCTCACCTCGAGGGGAGGCAGGAACCTCAGGCTTCCTCTCCGTTTCGGACTGCGACCGCAGGGTCCCTGCAGGGTTGGGACAGGAGAGTCAGGCCTCGTCTTGTCTGAGGAAGGGAACCCCGCTGGCCTCTCGAGTTGCTCAGGGGGTCTCAGGCCCCCCGTCGAGCTGTGTGTGGAACCCGCGGGTCTTTGCGGACGATGCACGGGGGTGGCAGTGCCCCTTCGTGTTGTGCCTTCACCCACAGGGTTGCCTTCGAAGAGGGGTCCGGGCCTCGGGTCCTTCTCAAGAGCGGACCGGGGAATCGGGGGCGTTCGGCATGTGGCCCCACCCACGTGGCTCCTCTCGAATTTCCTCGTGAGACCGGCCTCACCCTGAGGGGCGCCGGGAAGCCCGGGAACCCCTTCCAGACCACGCAGGGGAATCGCCTCTCCTGTCGCGATCAGGAGGGGAGAAGGGGCTCAGAGGAAGCGGTGCCGGGACCCTCGGTGTTCCCCTCGGGGGACCCCGGCGTGTCGGGGGACTTTTGGGGGTCGCAGGAAGGCTGTCAGGGACCGTTTCGCCCTTCAGGGCGGAACAGGGCACTTCCCTTGAGACGCCGTCGCGGGCAAGGGCCTCATCTTGCCAAGAGGTGGGAACCACGTGGTTTTTCTCGAGTTGCGGCGGCATTCTCGAGTTACGACGGGGATCTCAGCCTTCCCCTGGGGTTGGCCCTGGGAAGCCCAATCTTCCCCTCGGGTTGCGAGGGAAAGCTGGGGGTTGCGCTCGAGTCACTGCAGGGCCGAAGAGACCTCACCTAGGCGTGTGTCCGGGACCTCATATTCCTCTCCAGGGAAGGCAGGGACCTCGGGGTTGCATTCCAGGCTCCCCCGGGGAGTCAGGCCTCGTCTCGAGGGGAAGCCAAGGACTCCGCTCTCCTCTCGAGTCGCGACGCGGGTCTCTTGGAGCCCCCGGAGCGGCCTCAAGGGAGTCCAGCCTCCTCTTCCGTTTGGAGAGAGGACCCGGGGTTGCTCTCCAGGCCATGCAGGAAAAGAAGGCCCTCAGCTGGCGAGGACGGGGGCGTCTCAGGGGTTTCCTCGAGCTGCGGCGCCCGTGGGGGTTTTCTCCCGAGGCACGACGAGGATCTCAGGGAGCCTCTCGTGCGGCGCCAGGGAAGTCAGGTCTCCATGCGCGTGGCGAGGGGGAGCGCGTCCTGGCTCTCGAGTCCCGGGAGGGGACTAGGGCCTCGAGACGCGTTGAAGAAGGACTCTCGAGGTCTTTCTCGGGGGGCGGCGGGAAACCCTCGTTTCCCTCGCCTTCTGCCGGGGACCTTAGGGAACTTCCCAGGGTGCCTCTGAGAGGCGAGGGATCCTGTGGAGGTGGCGGGGCCCCTCGGGACTCCGCTGGGTCTGGCGCAACGGACGAGGGCCTCACCTCGAGGGGAGGCAGGAACCTCAGGCTTCCTCTCCGTTTCGGACTGCGACCGCAGGGTCCCTGCAGGGTTGGGACAGGAGAGTCAGGCCTCGTCTTGTCTGAGGAAGGGAACCCCGCTGGCCTCTCGAGTTGCTCAGGGGGTCTCAGGCCCCCCGTCGAGCTGTGTGTGGAACCCGCGGGTCTTTGCGGACGATGCACGGGGGTGGCAGTGCCCCTTCGTGTTGTGCCTTCACCCACAGGGTTGCCTTCGAAGAGGGGTCCGGGCCTCGGGTCCTTCTCAAGAGCGGACCGGGGAATCGGGGGCGTTCGGCATGTGGCCCCACCCACGTGGCTCCTCTCGAATTTCCTCGTGAGACCGGCCTCACCCTGAGGGGCGCCGGGAAGGCCGGGAACCCCTTCCAGACCACGCAGGGGAATCGCCTCTCCTGTCGCGATCAGGAGGGGAGAAGGGGCTCAGAGGAAGCGGTGCCGGGACCCTCGGTGTTCCCCTCGGGGGACCCCGGCTTGTCGGGGGACTTTTGGGGGTCGCAGGAAGGCTGTCAGGGACCGTTTCGCCCTTCAGGGCGGAACAGGGCACTTCCCTTGAGACGCCGTCGCGGGCAAGGGCCTCATCTTGCCAAGAGGTGGGAACCACGTGGTTTTTCTCGAGTTGCGGCGGCATTCTCGAGTTACGACGGGGATCTCAGCCTTCCCCTGGGGTTGGCCCTGGGAAGCCCAATCTTCCCCTCGGGTTGCGAGGGAAAGCTGGGGGTTGCGCTCGAGTCACTGCAGGGCCGAAGAGACCTCACCTAGGCGTGTGTCCGGGACCTCATATTCCTCTCCAGGGAAGGCAGGGACCTCGGGGTTGCATTCCAGGCTCCCCCGGGGAGTCAGGCCTCGTCTCGAGGGGAAGCCAAGGACTCCGCTCTCCTCTCGAGTCGCGACGCGGGTCTCTTGGAGCCCCCGGAGCGGCCTCAAGGGAGTCCAGCCTCCTCTTCCGTTTGGAGAGAGGACCCGGGGTTGCTCTCCAGGCCATGCAGGAAAAGAAGGCCCTCAGCTGGCGAGGACGGGGGCGTCTCAGGGGTTTCCTCGAGCTGCGGCGCCCGTGGGGGTTTTCTCCCGAGGCACGACGAGGATCTCAGGGAGCCTCTCGTGCGGCGCCAGGGAAGTCAGGTCTCCATGCGCGTGGCGAGGGGGAGCGCGTCCTGGCTCTCGAGTCACGGGAGGGGACTAGGGCCTCGAGACGCGTTGAAGAAGGACTCTCGAGGTCTTTCTCGGGGGGCGGCGGGAAACCCTCGTTTCCCTCGCCTTCTGCCGGGGACCTTAGGGAACTTCCCAGGGTGCCTCTGAGAGGCGAGGGATCCTGTGGAGGTGGCGGGGCCCCTCGGGACTCCGCTGGGTCTGGCGCAACGGACGAGGGCCTCACCTCGAGGGGAGGCAGGAACCTCAGGCTTCCTCTCCGTTTCGGACTGCGACCGCAGGGTCCCTGCAGGGTTGGGACAGGAGAGTCAGGCCTCGTCTTGTCTGAGGAAGGGAACCCCGCTGGCCTCTCGAGTTGCTCAGGGGGTCTCAGGCCCCCCGTCGAGCTGTGTGTGGAACCCGCGGGTCTTTGCGGACGATGCACGGGGGTGGCAGTGCCCCTTCGTGTTGTGCCTTCACCCACAGGGTTGCCTTCGAAGAGGGGTCCGGGCCTCGGGTCCTTCTCAAGAGCGGACCGGGGAATCGGGGGCGTTCGGCATGTGGCCCCACCCACGTGGCTCCTCTCGAATTTCCTCGTGAGACCGGCCTCACCCTGAGGGGCGCCGGGAAGGCCGGGAAGCCCTTCCAGACCACGCAGGGGAATCGCCTCTCCTGTCGCGATCAGGAGGGGAGAAGGGGCTCAGAGGAAGCGGTGCCGGGACCCTCGGTGTTCCCCTCGGGGGACCCCGGCGTGTCGGGGGACTTTTGGGGGTCGCAGGAAGGCTGTCAGGGACCGTTTCGCCCTTCAGGGCGGAACAGGGCACTTCCCTTGAGACGCCGTCGCGGGCAAGGGCCTCATCTTGCCAAGAGGTGGGAACCACGTGGTTTTTCTCGAGTTGCGGCGGCATTCTCGAGTTACGACGGGGATCTCAGCCTTCCCCTGGGGTTGGCCCTGGGAAGCCCAATCTTCCCCTCGGGTTGCGAGGGAAAGCTGGGGGTTGCGCTCGAGTCACTGCGGGGCCGAAGAGACCTCACCTAGGCGTGTGTCCGGGACCTCATATTCCTCTCCAGGGAAGGCAGGGACCTCGGGGTTGCATTCCAGGCTCCCCCGGGGAGTCAGGCCTCGTCTCGAGGGGAAGCCAAGGACTCCGCTCTCCTCTCGAGTCGCGACGCGGGTCTCTTGGAGCCCCCGGAGCGGCCTCAAGGGAGTCCAGCCTCCTCTTCCGTTTGGAGAGAGGACCCGGGGTTGCTCTCCAGGCCATGCAGGAAAAGAAGGCCCTCAGCTGGCGAGGACGGGGGCGTCTCAGGGGTTTCCTCGAGCTGCGGCGCCCGTGGGGGTTTTCTCCCGAGGCACGACGAGGATCTCAGGGAGCCTCTCGTGCGGCGCCAGGGAAGTCAGGTCTCCATGCGCGTGGCGAGGGGGAGCGCGTCCTGGCTCTCGAGTCACGGGAGGGGACTAGGGCCTCGAGACGCGTTGAAGAAGGACTCTCGAGGTCTTTCTCGGGGGGCGGCGGGAAACCCTCGTTTCCCTCGCCTTCTGCCGGGGACCTTAGGGAACTTCCCAGGGTGCCTCTGAGAGGCGAGGGATCCTGTGGAGGTGGCGGGGCCCCTCGGGACTCCGCTGGGTCTGGCGCAACGGACGAGGGCCTCACCTCGAGGGGAGGCAGGAACCTCAGGCTTCCTCTCCGTTTCGGACTGCGACCGCAGGGTCCCTGCAGGGTTGGGACAGGAGAGTCAGGCCTCGTCTTGTCTGAGGAAGGGAACCCCGCTGGCCTCTCGAGTTGCTCAGGGGGTCTCAGGCCCCCCGTCGAGCTGTGTGTGGAACCCGCGGGTCTTTGCGGACGATGCACGGGGGTGGCAGTGCCCCTTCGTGTTGTGCCTTCACCCACAGGGTTGCCTTCGAAGAGGGGTCCGGGCCTCGGGTCCTTCTCAAGAGCGGACCGGGGAATCGGGGGCGTTCGGCATGTGGCCCCACCCACGTGGCTCCTCTCGAATTTCCTCGTGAGACCGGCCTCACCCTGAGGGGCGCCGGGAAGGCCGGGAAGCCCTTCCAGACCACGCAGGGGAATCGCCTCTCCTGTCGCGATCAGGAGGGGAGAAGGGGCTCAGAGGAAGCGGTGCCGGGACCCTCGGTGTTCCCCTCGGGGGACCCCGGCGTGTCGGGGGACTTTTGGGGGTCGCAGGAAGGCTGTCAGGGACCGTTTCGCCCTTCAGGGCGGAACAGGGCACTTCCCTTGAGACGCCGTCGCGGGCAAGGGCCTCATCTTGCCAAGAGGTGGGAACCACGTGGTTTTTCTCGAGTTGCGGCGGCATTCTCGAGTTACGACGGGGATCTCAGCCTTCCCCTGGGGTTGGCCCTGGGAAGCCCAATCTTCCCCTCGGGTTGCGAGGGAAAGCTGGGGGTTGCGCTCGAGTCACTGCGGGGCCGAAGAGACCTCACCTAGGCGTGTGTCCGGGACCTCATATTCCTCTCCAGGGAAGGCAGGGACCTCGGGGTTGCATTCCAGGCTCCCCCGGGGAGTCAGGCCTCGTCTCGAGGGGAAGCCAAGGACTCCGCTCTCCTCTCGAGTCGCGACGCGGGTCTCTTGGAGCCCCCGGAGCGGCCTCAAGGGAGTCCAGCCTCCTCTTCCGTTTGGAGAGAGGACCCGGGGTTGCTCTCCAGGCCATGCAGGAAAAGAAGGCCCTCAGCTGGCGAGGACGGGGGCGTCTCAGGGGTTTCCTCGAGCTGCGGCGCCCGTGGGGGTTTTCTCCCGAGGCACGACGAGGATCTCAGGGAGCCTCTCGTGCGGCGCCAGGGAAGTCAGGTCTCCATGCGCGTGGCGAGGGGGAGCGCGTCCTGGCTCTCGAGTCCCGGGAGGGGACTAGGGCCTCGAGACGCGTTGAAGAAGGACTCTCGAGGTCTTTCTCGGGGGGCGGCGGGAAACCCTCGTTTCCCTCGCCTTCTGCCGGGGACCTTAGGGAACTTCCCAGGGTGCCTCTGAGAGGCGAGGGATCCTGTGGAGGTGGCGGGGCCCCTCGGGACTCCGCTGGGTCTGGCGCAACGGACGAGGGCCTCACCTCGAGGGGAGGCAGGAACCTCAGGCTTCCTCTCCGTTTCGGACTGCGACCGCAGGGTCCCTGCAGGGTTGGGACAGGAGAGTCAGGCCTCGTCTTGTCTGAGGAAGGGAACCCCGCTGGCCTCTCGAGTTGCTCAGGGGGTCTCAGGCCCCCCGTCGAGCTGTGTGTGGAACCCGCGGGTCTTTGCGGACGATGCACGGGGGTGGCAGTGCCCCTTCGTGTTGTGCCTTCACCCACAGGGTTGCCTTCGAAGAGGGGTCCGGGCCTCGGGTCCTTCTCAAGAGCGGACCGGGGAATCGGGGGCGTTCGGCATGTGGCCCCACCCACGTGGCTCCTCTCGAATTTCCTCGTGAGACCGGCCTCACCCTGAGGGGCGCCGGGAAGCCCGGGAACCCCTTCCAGACCACGCAGGGGAATCGCCTCTCCTGTCGCGATCAGGAGGGGAGAAGGGGCTCAGAGGAAGCGGTGCCGGGACCCTCGGTGTTCCCCTCGGGGGACCCCGGCGTGTCGGGGGACTTTTGGGGGTCGCAGGAAGGCTGTCAGGGACCGTTTCGCCCTTCAGGGCGGAACAGGGCACTTCCCTTGAGACGCCGTCGCGGGCAAGGGCCTCATCTTGCCAAGAGGTGGGAACCACGTGGTTTTTCTCGAGTTGCGGCGGCATTCTCGAGTTACGACGGGGATCTCAGCCTTCCCCTGGGGTTGGCCCTGGGAAGCCCAATCTTCCCCTCGGGTTGCGAGGGAAAGCTGGGGGTTGCGCTCGAGTCACTGCAGGGCCGAAGAGACCTCACCTAGGCGTGTGTCCGGGACCTCATATTCCTCTCCAGGGAAGGCAGGGACCTCGGGGTTGCATTCCAGGCTCCCCCGGGGAGTCAGGCCTCGTCTCGAGGGGAAGCCAAGGACTCCGCTCTCCTCTCGAGTCGCGACGCGGGTCTCTTGGAGCCCCCGGAGCGGCCTCAAGGGAGTCCAGCCTCCTCTTCCGTTTGGAGAGAGGACCCGGGGTTGCTCTCCAGGCCATGCAGGAAAAGAAGGCCCTCAGCTGGCGAGGACGGGGGCGTCTCAGGGGTTTCCTCGAGCTGCGGCGCCCGTGGGGGTTTTCTCCCGAGGCACGACGAGGATCTCAGGGAGCCTCTCGTGCGGCGCCAGGGAAGTCAGGTCTCCATGCGCGTGGCGAGGGGGAGCGCGTCCTGGCTCTCGAGTCCCGGGAGGGGACTAGGGCCTCGAGACGCGTTGAAGAAGGACTCTCGAGGTCTTTGTCGGGGGGCGGCGGGAAACCCTCGTTTCCCTCGCCTTCTGCCGGGGACCTTAGGGAACTTCCCAGGGTGCCTCTGAGAGGCGAGGGATCCTGTGGAGGTGGCGGGGCCCCTCGGGACTCCGCTGGGTCTGGCGCAACGGACGAGGGCCTCACCTCGAGGGGAGGCAGGAACCTCAGGCTTCCTCTCCGTTTCGGACTGCGACCGCAGGGTCCCTGCAGGGTTGGGACAGGAGAGTCAGGCCTCGTCTTGTCTGAGGAAGGGAACCCCGCTGGCCTCTCGAGTTGCTCAGGGGGTCTCAGGCCCCCCGTCGAGCTGTGTGTGGAACCCGCGGGTCTTTGCGGACGATGCACGGGGGTGGCAGTGCCCCTTCGTGTTGTGCCTTCACCCACAGGGTTGCCTTCGAAGAGGGGTCCGGGCCTCGGGTCCTTCTCAAGAGCGGACCGGGGAATCGGGGGCGTTCGGCATGTGGCCCCACCCACGTGGCTCCTCTCGAATTTCCTCGTGAGACCGGCCTCACCCTGAGGGGCGCCGGGAAGGCCGGGAACCCCTTCCAGACCACGCAGGGGAATCGCCTCTCCTGTCGCGATCAGGAGGGGAGAAGGGGCTCAGAGGAAGCGGTGCCGGGACCCTCGGTGTTCCCCTCGGGGGACCCCGGCGTGTCGGGGGACTTTTGGGGGTCGCAGGAAGGCTGTCAGGGACCGTTTCGCCCTTCAGGGCGGAACAGGGCACTTCCCTTGAGACGCCGTCGCGGGCAAGGGCCTCATCTTGCCAAGAGGTGGGAACCACGTGGTTTTTCTCGAGTTGCGGCGGCATTCTCGAGTTACGACGGGGATCTCAGCCTTCCCCTGGGGTTGGCCCTGGGAAGCCCAATCTTCCCCTCGGGTTGCGAGGGAAAGCTGGGGGTTGCGCTCGAGTCACTGCAGGGCCGAAGAGACCTCACCTAGGCGTGTGTCCGGGACCTCATATTCCTCTCCAGGGAAGGCAGGGACCTCGGGGTTGCATTCCAGGCTCCCCCGGGGAGTCAGGCCTCGTCTCGAGGGGAAGCCAAGGACTCCGCTCTCCTCTCGAGTCGCGACGCGGGTCTCTTGGAGCCCCCGGAGCGGCCTCAAGGGAGTCCAGCCTCCTCTTCCGTTTGGAGAGAGGACCCGGGGTTGCTCTCCAGGCCATGCAGGAAAAGAAGGCCCTCAGCTGGCGAGGACGGGGGCGTCTCAGGGGTTTCCTCGAGCTGCGGCGCCCGTGGGGGTTTTCTCCCGAGGCACGACGAGGATCTCAGGGAGCCTCTCGTGCGGCGCCAGGGAAGTCAGGTCTCCATGCGCGTGGCGAGGGGGAGCGCGTCCTGGCTCTCGAGTCCCGGGAGGGGACTAGGGCCTCGAGACGCGTTGAAGAAGGACTCTCGAGGTCTTTCTCGGGGGGCGGCGGGAAACCCTCGTTTCCCTCGCCTTCTGCCGGGGACCTTAGGGAACTTCCCAGGGTGCCTCTGAGAGGCGAGGGATCCTGTGGAGGTGGCGGGGCCCCTCGGGACTCCGCTGGGTCTGGCGCAACGGAAGAGGGCCTCACCTCGAGGGCAGGCAGGAACCTCAGGCTTCCTCTCCGTTTCGGACTGCGACCGCAGGGTCCCTGCAGGGTTGGGACAGGAGAGTCAGGCCTCGTCTTGTCTGAGGAAGGGAACCCCGCTGGCCTCTCGAGTTGCTCAGGGGGTCTCAGGCCCCCCGTCGAGCTGTGTGTGGAACCCGCGGGTCTTTGCGGACGATGCACGGGGGTGGCAGTGCCCCTTCGTGTTGTGCCTTCACCCACAGGGTTGCCTTCGAAGAGGGGTCCGGGCCTCGGGTCCTTCTCAAGAGCGGACCGGGGAATCGGGGGCGTTCGGCATGTGGCCCCACCCACGTGGCTCCTCTCGAATTTCCTCGTGAGACCGGCCTCACCCTGAGGGGCGCCGGGAAGGCCGGGAACCCCTTCCAGACCACGCAGGGGAATCGCCTCTCCTGTCGCGATCAGGAGGGGAGAAGGGGCTCAGAGGAAGCGGTGCCGGGACCCTCGGTGTTCCCCTCGGGGGACCCCGGCGTGTCGGGGGACTTTTGGGGGTCGCAGGAAGGCTGTCAGGGACCGTTTCGCCCTTCAGGGCGGAACAGGGCACTTCCCTTGAGACGCCGTCGCGGGCAAGGGCCTCATCTTGCCAAGAGGTGGGAACCACGTGGTTTTTCTCGAGTTGCGGCGGCATTCTCGAGTTACGACGGGGATCTCAGCCTTCCCCTGGGGTTGGCCCTGGGAAGCCCAATCTTCCCCTCGGGTTGCGAGGGAAAGCTGGGGGTTGCGCTCGAGTCACTGCAGGGCCGAAGAGACCTCACCTAGGCGTGTGTCCGGGACCTCATATTCCTCTCCAGGGAAGGCAGGGACCTCGGGGTTGCATTCCAGGCTCCCCCGGGGAGTCAGGCCTCGTCTGGAGGGGAAGCCAAGGACTCCGCTCTCCTCTCGAGTCGCGACGCGGGTCTCTTGGAGCCCCCGGAGCGGCCTCAAGGGAGTCCAGCCTCCTCTTCCGTTTGGAGAGAGGACCCGGGGTTGCTCTCCAGGCCATGCAGGAAAAGAAGGCCCTCAGCTGGCGAGGACGGGGGCGTCTCAGGGGTTTCCTCGAGCTGCGGCGCCCGTGGGGGTTTTCTCCCGAGGCACGACGAGGATCTCAGGGAGCCTCTCGTGCGGCGCCAGGGAAGTCAGGTCTCCATGCGCGTGGCGAGGGGGAGCGCGTCCTGGCTCTCGAGTCACGGGAGGGGACTAGGGCCTCGAGACGCGTTGAAGAAGGACTCTCGAGGTCTTTCTCGGGGGGCGGCGGGAAACCCTCGTGTCCCTCGCCTTCTGCCGGGGACCTTAGGGAACTTCCCAGGGTGCCTCTGAGAGGCGAGGGATCCTGTGGAGGTGGCGGGGCCCCTCGGGACTCCGCTGGGTCTGGCGCAACGGAAGAGGGCCTCACCTCGAGGGGAGGCAGGAACCTCAGGCTTCCTCTCCATTTCGGACTGTGACCGCAGGGTCCCTGCAGGGTTGGGACAGGAGAGTCAGGCCTCGTCTTGTCTGAGGAAGGGAACCCCGCTGGCCTCTCGAGTTGCTCAGGGGGTCTCAGGCCCCCCGTCGAGCTGTGTGTGGAACCCGCGGGTCTTTGCGGACGATGCACGGGGTTGGCAGTGCCCCTTCGTGTTGTGCCTTCACCCACAGGGTTGCCTTCGAAGAGGGGTCCGGGCCTCGGGTCCTTCTCAAGAGCGGACCAGGGAATCGGGGGCGTTCGGCATGTGGCCCCACCCACGTGGCTCCTCTCGAATTTCCTCGTGAGACCGGCCTCACCCTGAGGGGCGCCGGGAAGGCCGGGAACCCCTTCCAGACCACGCAGGGTAATCGCCTCTCCTGTCGCGATCAGGAGGGGAGAAGGGGCTCAGAGGAAGCGGTGCCGGGACCCTCGGTGTTCCCCTCGGGGGACCCCGGCGTGTCGGGGGACTTTTGGGGGTCGCAGGAAGGCTGTCAGGGACCGTTTCGCCCTTCAGGGCGGAACAGGGCACTTCCCTTGAGACGCCGTCGCGGGCAAGGGCCTCATCTTGCCAAGAGGTGGGAACCACGTGGTTTTTCTCGAGTTGCGGCGGCATTCTCGAGTTACGACGGGGATCTCAGCCTTCCCCTGGGGTTGGCCCTGGGAAGCCCAATCTTCCCCTCGGGTTGCGAGGGAAAGCTGGGGGTTGCGCTCGAGTCACTGCAGGGCCGAAGAGACCTCACCTAGGCGTGTGTCCGGGACCTCATATTCCTCTCCAGGGAAGGCAGGGACCTCGGGGTTGCATTCCAGGCTCCCCCGGGGAGTCAGGCCTCGTCTCGAGGGGAAGCCAAGGACTCCGCTCTCCTCTCGAGTCGCGACGCGGGTCTCTTGGAGCCCCCGGAGCGGCCTCAAGGGAGTCCAGCCTCCTCTTCCGTTTGGAGAGAGGACCCGGGGTTGCTCTCCAGGCCATGCAGGAAAAGAAGGCCCTCAGCTGGCGAGGACGGGGGCGTCTCAGGGGTTTCCTCGAGCTGCGGCGCCCGTGGGGGTTTTCTCCCGAGGCACGACGAGGATCTCAGGGAGCCTCTCGTGCGGCGCCAGGGAAGTCAGGTCTCCATGCGCGTGGCGAGGGGGAGCGCGTCCTGGCTCTCGAGTCACGGGAGGGGACTAGGGCCTCGAGACGCGTTGAAGAAGGACTCTCGAGGTCTTTCTCGGGGGGCGGCGGGAAACCCTCGTGTCCCTCGCCTTCTGCCGGGGACCTTAGGGAACTTCCCAGGGTGCCTCTGAGAGGCGAGGGATCCTGTGGAGGTGGCGGGGCCCCTCGGGACTCCGCTGGGTCTGGCGCAACGGAAGAGGGCCTCACCTCGAGGGGAGGCAGGAACCTCAGGCTTCCTCTCCGTTTCGGACTGCGACCGCAGGGTCCCTGCAGGGTTGGGACAGGAGAGTCAGGCCTCGTCTTGTCTGAGGAAGGGAACCCCGCTGGCCTCTCGAGTTGCTCAGGGGGTCTCAGGCCCCCCGTCGAGCTGTGTGTGGAACCCGCGGGTCTTTGCGGACGATGCACGGGGGTGGCAGTGCCCCTTCGTGTTGTGCCTTCACCCACAGGGTTGCCTTCGAAGAGGGGTCCGGGCCTCGGGTCCTTCTCAAGAGCGGACCGGGGAATCGGGGGCGTTCGGCATGTGGCCCCACCCACGTGGCTCCTCTCGAATTTCCTCGTGAGACCGGCCTCACCCTGAGGGGCGCCGGGAAGGCCAGGAACCCCTTCCAGACCACGCAGGGGAATCGCCTCTCCTGTCGCGATCAGGAGGGGAGAAGGGGCTCAGAGGAAGCGGTGCCGGGACCCTCGGTGTTCCCCTCGGGGGACCCCGGCGTGTCGGGGGACTTTTGGGGGTCGCAGGAAGGCTGTCAGGGACCGTTTCGCCCTTCAGGGCGGAACAGGGCACTTCCCTTGAGACGCCGTCGCGGGCAAGGGCCTCATCTTGCCAAGAGGTGGGAACCACGTGGTTTTTCTCGAGTTGCGGCGGCATTCTCGAGTTACGACGGGGATCTCAGCCTTCCCCTGGGGTTGGCCCTGGGAAGCCCAATCTTCCCCTCGGGTTGCGAGGGAAAGCTGGGGGTTGCGCTCGAGTCACTGCAGGGCCGAAGAGACCTCACCTAGGCGTGTGTCCGGGACCTCATATTCCTCTCCAGGGAAGGCAGGGACCTCGGGGTTGCATTCCAGGCTCCCCCGGGGAGTCAGGCCTCGTCTCGAGGGGAAGCCAAGGACTCCGCTCTCCTCTCGAGTCGCGACGCGGGTCTCTTGGAGCCCCCTGAGCGGCCTCAAGGGAGTCCAGCCTCCTCTTCCGTTTGGAGAGAGGACCCGGGGTTGCTCTCCAGGCCATGCAGGAAAAGAAGGCCCTCAGCTGGCGAGGACGGGGGCGTCTCAGGGGTTTCCTCGAGCTGCGGCGCCCGTGGGGGTTTTCTCCCGAGGCACGACGAGGATCTCAGGGAGCCTCTCGTGCGGCGCCAGGGAAGTCAGGTCTCCATGCGCGTGGCGAGGGGGAGCGCGTCCTGGCTCTCGAGTCACGGGAGGGGACTAGGGCCTCGAGACGCGTTGAAGAAGGACTCTCGAGGTCTTTGTCGGGGGGCGGCGGGAAACCCTCGTTTCCCTCGCCTTCTGCCGGGGACCTTAGGGAACTTCCAGGGTGCCTCTGAGAGGCGAGGGATCCTGTGGAGGTGGCGGGGCCCCTCGGGACTCCGCTGGGTCTGGCGCAACGGAAGAGGGCCTCACCTCGAGGGCAGGCAGGAACCTCAGGCTTCCTCTCCGTTTCGGACTGCGACCGCAGGGTCCCTGCAGGGTTGGGACAGGAGAGTCAGGCCTCGTCTTGTCTGAGGAAGGGAACCCCGCTGGCCTCTCGAGTTGCTCAGGGGGTCTCAGGCCCCCCGTCGAGCTGTGTGTGGAACCCGCGGGTCTTTGCGGACGATGCACGGGGGTGGCAGTGCCCCTTCGTGTTGTGCCTTCACCCACAGGGTTGCCTTCGAAGAGGGGTCCGGGCCTCGGGTCCTTCTCAAGAGCGGACCGGGGAATCGGGGGCGTTCGGCATGTGGCCCCACCCACGTGGCTCCTCTCGAATTTCCTCGTGAGACCGGCCTCACCCTGAGGGGCGCCGGGAAGGCCAGGAACCCCTTCCAGACCACGCAGGGGAATCGCCTCTCCTGTCGCGATCAGGAGGGGAGAAGGGGCTCAGAGGAAGCGGTGCCGGGACCCTCGGTGTTCCCCTCGGGGGACCCCGGCATGTCGGGGGACTTTTGGGGGTCGCAGGAAGGCTGTCAGGGACCGTTTCGCCCTTCAGGGCGGAACAGGGCACTTCCCTTGAGACGCCGTCGCGGGCAAGGGCCTCATCTTGCCAAGAGGTGGGAACCACGTGGTTTTTCTCGAGTTGCGGCGGCATTCTCGAGTTACGACGGGGATCTCAGCCTTCCCCTGGGGTTGGCCCTGGGAAGCCCAATCTTCCCCTCGGGTTGCGAGGGAAAGCTGGGGGTTGCGCTCGAGTCACTGCAGGGCCGAAGAGACCTCACCTAGGCGTGTGTCCGGGACCTCATATTCCTCTCCAGGGAAGGCAGGGACCTCGGGGTTGCATTCCAGGCTCCCCCGGGGAGTCAGGCCTCGTCTCGAGGGGAAGCCAAGGACTCCGCTCTCCTCTCGAGTCGCGACGCGGGTCTCTTGGAGCCCCCTGAGCGGCCTCAAGGGAGTCCAGCCTCCTCTTCCGTTTGGAGAGAGGACCCGGGGTTGCTCTCCAGGCCATGCAGGAAAAGAAGGCCCTCAGCTGGCGAGGACGGGGGCGTCTCAGGGGTTTCCTCGAGCTGCGGCGCCCGTGGGGGTTTTCTCCCGAGGCACGACGAGGATCTCAGGGAGCCTCTCGTGCGGCGCCAGGGAAGTCAGGTCTCCATGCGCGTGGCGAGGGGGAGCGCGTCCTGGCTCTCGAGTCACGGGAGGGGACTAGGGCCTCGAGACGCGTTGAAGAAGGACTCTCGAGGTCTTTCTCGGGGGGCGGCGGGAAACCCTCGTTTCCCTCGCCTTCTGCCGGGGACCTTAGGGAACTTCCCAGGGTGCCTCTGAGAGGCGAGGGATCCTGTGGAGGTGGCGGGGCCCCTCGGGACTCCGCTGGGTCTGGCGCAACGGAAGAGGGCCTCACCTCGAGGGGAGGCAGGAACCTCAGGCTTCCTCTCCGTTTCGGACTGCGACCGCAGGGTCCCTGCAGGGTTGGGACAGGAGAGTCAGGCCTCGTCTTGTCTGAGGAAGGGAACCCCGCTGGCCTCTCGAGTTGCTCAGGGGGTCTCAGGCCCCCCGTCGAGCTGTGTGTGGAACCCGCGGGTCTTTGCGGACGATGCACGGGGGTGGCAGTGCCCCTTCGTGTTGTGCCTTCACCCACAGGGTTGCCTTCGAAGAGGGGTCCGGGCCTCGGGTCCTTCTCAAGAGCGGACCGGGGAATCGGGGGCGTTCGGCATGTGGCCCCACCCACGTGGCTCCTCTCGAATTTCCTCGTGAGACCGGCCTCACCCTGAGGGGCGCCGGGAAGGCCGGGAACCCCTTCCAGACCACGCAGGGGAATCGCCTCTCCTGTCGCGATCAGGAGGGGAGAAGGGGCTCAGAGGAAGCGGTGCCGGGACCCTCGGTGTTCCCCTCGGGGGACCCCGGCGTGTCGGGGGACTTTTGGGGGTCGCAGGAAGGCTGTCAGGGACCGTTTCGCCCTTCAGGGCGGAACAGGGCACTTCCCTTGAGACGCCGTCGCGGGCAAGGGCCTCATCTTGCCAAGAGGTGGGAACCACGTGGTTTTTCTCGAGTTGCGGCGGCATTCTCGAGTTACGACGGGGATCTCAGCCTTCCCCTGGGGTTGGCCCTGGGAAGCCCAATCTTCCCCTCGGGTTGCGAGGGAAAGCTGGGGGTTGCGCTCGAGTCACTGCAGGGCCGAAGAGACCTCACCTAGGCGTGTGTCCGGGACCTCATATTCCTCTCCAGGGAAGGCAGGGACCTCGGGGTTGCATTCCAGGCTCCCCCGGGGAGTCAGGCCTCGTCTCGAGGGGAAGCCAAGGACTCCGCTCTCCTCTCGAGTCGCGACGCGGGTCTCTTGGAGCCCCCTGAGCGGCCTCAAGGGAGTCCAGCCTCCTCTTCCGTTTGGAGAGAGGACCCGGGGTTGCTCTCCAGGCCATGCAGGAAAAGAAGGCCCTCAGCTGGCGAGGACGGGGGCGTCTCAGGGGTTTCCTCGAGCTGCGGCGCCCGTGGGGGTTTTCTCCCGAGGCACGACGAGGATCTCAGGGAGCCTCTCGTGCGGCGCCAGGGAAGTCAGGTCTCCATGCGCGTGGCGAGGGGGAGCGCGTCCTGGCTCTCGAGTCACGGGAGGGGACTAGGGCCTGGGACTAGGGCCTCGAGACGCGTTGAAGAAGGACTCTCGAGGTCTTTCTCGGGGGGCGGCGGGAAACCCTCGTGTCCCTCGCCTTCTGCCGGGGACCTTAGGGAACTTCCCAGGGTGCCTCTGAGAGGCGAGGGATCCTGTGGAGGTGGCGGGGCCCCTCGGGACTCCGCTGGGTCTGGCGCAACGGAAGAGGGCCTCACCTCGAGGGGAGGCAGGAACCTCAGGCTTCCTCTCCGTTTCGGACTGCGACCGCAGGGTCCCTGCAGAGTTGGGACAGGAGAGTCAGGCCTCGTCTTGTCTGAGGAAGGGAACCCCGCTGGCCTCTCGAGTTGCTCAGGGGGTCTCAGGCCCCCCGTCGAGCTGTGTGTGGAACCCGCGGGTCTTTGCGGACGATGCACGGGGGTGGCAGTGCCCCTTCGTGTTGTGCCTTCACCCACAGGGTTGCCTTCGAAGAGGGGTCCGGGCCTCGGGTCCTTCTCAAGAGCGGACCGGGGAATCGGGGGCGTTCGGCATGTGGCCCCACCCACGTGGCTCCTCTCGAATTTCCTCGTGAGACCGGCCTCACCCTGAGGGGCGCCGGGAAGGCCGGGAACCCCTTCCAGACCACGCAGGGGAATCGCCTCTCCTGTCGCGATCAGGAGGGGAGAAGGGGCTCAGAGGAAGCGGTGCCGGGACCCTCGGTGTTCCCCTCGGGGGACCCCGGCGTGTCGGGGGACTTTTGGGGGTCGCAGGAAGGCTCTCAGGGACCGTTTCGCCCTTCAGGGCGGAACAGGGCACTTCCCTTGAGACGCCGTCGCGGGCAAGGGCCTCATCTTGCCAAGAGGTGGGAACCACGTGGTTTTTCTCGAGTTGCGGCGGCATTCTCGAGTTACGACGGGGATCTCAGCCTTCCCCTGGGGTTGGACCCGGGAAGCCCAATCTTCCCCTCGGGTTGCGAGGGAAAGCTGGGGGTTGCGCTCGAGTCACTGCAGGGCTGAAGAGACCTCACCTAGGCGTGTGTCCGGGACCTCATATTCCTCTCCAGGGAAGGCAGGGACCTCGGGGTTGCATTCCAGGCTCCCCCGGGGAGTCAGGCCTCGTCTCGAGGGGAAGCCAAGGACTCCGCTCTCCTCTCGAGTCGCGACGCGGTTCTCTTGGAGTCCCCTGAGCGGCCTCAAGGGAGTCCAGCCTCCTCTTCCGTTTGGAGAGAGGACCCGGGGTTGCTCTCCAGGCCATGCAGGAAAAGTAGGCCCTCAGCTGGCGAGGACGGGGGCGTCTCAGGGGTTTCCTCGAGCTGCGGCGCCCGTGGGGGTTTTCTCCCGAGGCACGACGAGGATCTCAGGGAGCCTCTCGTGCGGCGCCAGGGAAGTCAGGTCTCCATGCGCGTGGCGAGGGGGAGCGCGTCCTGGCTCTCGAGTCACGGGAGGGGACTAGGGCCTCGAGACGCGTTGAAGAAGGACTCTCGAGGTCTTTCTCGGGGGGCGGCGGGAAACCCTCGTTTCCCTCGCCTTCTGCCGGGGACCTTAGGGAACTTCCCAGGGTGCCTCTGAGAGGCGAGGGATCCTGTGGAGGTGGCGGGGCCCCTCGGGACTCCGCTGAGTCTGGCGCAACGGAAGAGGGCCTCACCTCGAGGGGAGGCAGGAACCTCAGGCTTCCTCTCCGTTTCGGACTGCGACCGCAGGGTCCCTGCAGAGTTGGGCCAGGAGAGTCAGGCCTCGTCTTGTCTGAGGAAGGGAACCCCGCTGGCCTCTCGAGTTGCTCAGGGGGTCTCAGGCCCCCCGTCGAGCTGTGTGTGGAACCCGCGGGTCTTTGCGGACGATGCACGGGGGTGGCAGTGCCCCTTCGTGTTGTGCCTTCACCCACAGGGTTGCCTTCGAAGAGGGGTCCGGGCCTCGGGTCCTTCTCAAGAGCGGACCGGGGAATCGGGGGCATTCGGCATGTGGCCCCACCCACGTGGCTCCTCTCGAATTTCCTCGTGAGACCGGCCTCACCCTGAGGGGCGCCGGGAAGGCCGGGAACCCCTTCCAGACCACGCAGGGGAATCGCCTCTCCTGTCGCGATCAGGAGGGTAGAAGGGGCTCAGAGGAAGCGGTGCCGGGACCCTCGGTGTTCCCCTCGGGGGACCTCGGCGTGTCGGGGGACTTTTGGGGGTCGCAGGAAGGCTGTCAGGGACCGTTTCGCCCTTCAGGGCGGAACAGGGCACTTCCCTTGAGACGCCGTCGCGGGCAAGGGCCTCATCTTGCCAAGAGGTGGGAACCACGTGGTTTTGCTCGAGTTGCGGCGGCATTCTCGAGTTACGACGGGGATCTCAGCCTTCCCCTGGGGTTGGCCCTGGGAAGCCCAATCTTCCCCTCGGGTTGCGAGGGAAAGCTGGGGGTTGCGCTCGAGTCACTGCAGGGCCGAAGAGACCTCACCTAGGCGTGTGTCCGGGACCTCATGTTCCTCTCCAGGGAAGGCAGGGACCTCGGGGTTGCATTCCAGGCTCCCCCGGGGAGTCAGGCCTCGTCTCGAGGGGAAGCCAAGGACTCCGCTCTCCTCTCGAGTCGCGACGCGGGTCTCTTGGAGCCCCCTGAGCGGCCTCAAGGGAGTCTAGCCTCCTCTTCCGTTTGGAGAGAGGACCCGGGGTTGCTCTCCAGGCCATGCAGGAAAAGAAGGCCCTCAGCTGGCGAGGACGGGGGCGTCTCAGGGGTTTCCTCGAGCTGCGGCGCCCGTGGGGGTTTTCTCCCGAGGCACGACGAGGATCTCAGGGAGCCTCTCGTGCGGCGCCAGGGAAGTCAGGTCTCCATGCGCGTGGCGAGGGGGAGCGCGTCCTGGCTCTCGAGTCACGGGAGGGGACTAGGGCCTCGAGACGCGTTGAAGAAGGACTCTCGAGGTCTTTCTCGGGGGGCGGCGAGAAACCTCGTGTCCCTCGCCTTCTGCCGGGGACCTTAGGGAACTTCCCAGGGTGCCTCTGAGAGGCGAGGGATCCTGTGAGGTGGCGGGGCCCCTCGGGACTCCGCTGGGTCTGGCGCAACGGAAGAGGGCCTCACCTCGAGGGGAGGCAGGAACCTCAGGCTTCCTCTCCGTTTCGGACTGCGACCGCAGGGTCCCTGCAGAGTTGGGCCAGGAGAGTCAGGCCTCGTCTTGTCTGAGGAAGGGAACCCCGCTGGCCTCTCGAGTTGCTCAGGGGGTCTCAGGCCCCCCGTCGAGCTGTGTGTGGAACCCGCGGGTCTTTGCGGACGATGCACGGGGGTGGCAGTGCCCCTTCGTGTTGTGCCTTCACCCACAGGGTTGCCTTCGAAGAGGGGTCCGGGCCTCGGGTCCTTCTCAAGAGCGGACCGGGGAATCGGGGGCGTTCGGCATGTGGCCCCACCCACGTGGCTCCTCTCGAATTTCCTCGTGAGACCGGCCTCACCCTGAGGGGCGCCGGGAAGGCCGGGAACCCCTTCCAGACCACGCAGGGGAATCACCTCTCCTGTCGCGATCAGGAGGGGAGAAGGGGCTCAGAGGAAGCGGTGCCGGGACCCTTGGTGTTCCCCTCGGGGGACCCCGGCGTGTCGGGGGACTTTTGGGGGTCGCAGGAAGGCTGTCAGGGACCGTTTCGCCCTTCAGGGCGGAACAGGGCACTTCCCTTGAGACGCCGTCGCGGGCAAGGGCCTCATCTTGCCAAGAGGTGGGAACCACGTGGTTTTGCTCGAGTTGCGGCGGCATTCTCGAGTTACGACGGGGATCTCAGCCTTCCCCTGGGGTTGGCCCTGGGAAGCCCAATCTTCCCCTCGGGATGCGAGGGAAAGCTGGGGGTTGCGCTCGAGTCACTGCAGGGCCCAAGAGAGCTCACCTAATCGTGTGTCCGGGACCTCATATTCCTCTCCAGGGAAGGCAGGGACCTCGGGGTTGCATTCCAGGCTCCCCCGGGGAGTCAGGCCTCGTCTCGAGGGGAAGCCAAGGACTCCGCTCTCCTCTCGAGTCGCGACGCGGGTTTCTTGGAGCCCCCTGAGCGGCCTCAAGGGAGTCCAGCCTCCTCTTCCGTTTGGAGAGAGGACCCGGGGTTGCTCTCCAGGCCATGCAGGAAAAGAAGGCCCTCAGCTGGCGAGGACGGGGGCGTCTCAGGGGTTTCCTCGAGCTGCCGCGCCCGTGGGGGTTTTCTCCCGAGGCACGACGAGGATCTCAGGGAGCCTCTCGTGCGGCGCCAGGGAAGTCAGGTCTCCATGCGCGTGGCGAGGGGGAGCGCGTCCTGGCTCTCGAGTCACGGGAGGGGACTAGGGCCTCGAGACGCGTTGAAGAAGGACTCTCGAGGTCTTTCTCGGGGGGCGGCGGGAAACCCTCGTGTCCCTCGCCTTCTGCCGGGGACCTTAGGGAACTTCCCAGGGTGCCTCTGAGAGGCGAGGGATCCTGTGGAGGTGGCGGGGCCCCTCGGGACTCCGCTGGGTCTGGCGCAACGGAAGAGGGCCTCACCTCGAGGGGAGGCAGGAACCTCAGGCTTCCTCTCCGTTTCGGACTGCGACCGCAGGGTCCCTGCAGAGTTGGGACAGGAGAGTCAGGCCTCGTCTTGTCTGAGGAAGGGAACCCCGCTGGCCTCTCGAGTTGCTCAGGGGGTCTCAGGCCCCCCGTCGAGCTGTGTGTGGAACCCGCGGGTCTTTGCGGACGATGCACGGGGGTGGCAGTGCCCCTTCGTGTTGTGCCTTCACCCACAGGGTTGCCTTCGAAGAGGGGTCCGGGCCTCGGGTCCTTCTCAAGAGCGGACCGGGGAATCGGGGGCGTTCGGCATGTGGCCCCACCCACGTGGCTCCTCTCGAATTTCCTCGTGAGACCGGCCTCACCCTGAGGGGCGCCGGGAAGGCCGGGAACCCCTTCCAGACCACGCAGGGGAATCGCCTCTCCTGTCGCGATCAGGAGGGGAGAAGGGGCTCAGAGGAAGCGGTGCCGGGACCCTCGGTGTTCCCCTCGGGGGACCCCGGCGTGTCGGGGGACTTTTGGGGGTCGCAGGAAGGCTCTCAGGGACCGTTTCGCCCTTCAGGGCGGAACAGGGCACTTCCCTTGAGACGCCGTCGCGGGCAAGGGCCTCATCTTGCCAAGAGGTGGGAACCACGTGGTTTTTCTCGAGTTGCGGCGGCATTCTCGAGTTACGACGGGGATCTCAGCCTTCCCCTGGGGTTGGCCCTGGGAAGCCCAATCTTCCCCTCGGGTTGCGAGGGAAAGCTGGGGGTTGCGCTCGAGTCACTGCAGGGCCGAAGAGACCTCACCTAGGCGTGTGTCCGGGACCTCATATTCCTCTCCAGGGAAGGCAGGGACCTCGGGGTTGCATTCCAGGCTCCCCCGGGGAGTCAGGCCTCGTCTCGAGGGGAGGCCAAGGACTCCGCTCTCCTCTCGAGTCGCGACGCGGGTCTCTTGGAGCACCCTGAGCGGCCTCAAGGGAGTCCAGCCTCCTCTTCCGTTTGGAGAGAGGACCCGGGGTTGCTCTCCAGGCCATGCAGGAAAAGAAGGCCCTCAGCTGGCGAGGACGGGGGCGTCTCAGGGGTTTCCTCGAGCTGCGGCGCCCGTGGGGGTTTTCTCCCGAGGCACGACGAGGATCTCAGGGAGCCTCTCGTGCGGCGCCAGGGAAGTCAGGTCTCCATGCGCGTGGCGAGGGGGAGCGCGTCCTGGCTCTCGAGTCACGGGAGGGGACTAGGGCCTCGAGACGCGTTGAAGAAGGACTCTCGAGGTCTTTCTCGGGGGGCGGCGGGAAACCCTCGTGTCCCTCGCCTTCTGCCGGGGACCTTAGGGAACTTCCCAGGGTGCCTCTGAGAGGCGAGGGATCCTGTGGAGGTGGCGGGGCCCCTCGGGACTCCGCTGGGTCTGGCGCAACGGAAGAGGGCCTCACCTCGAGGGGAGGCAGGAACCTCAGGCTTCCTCTCCGTTTCGGACTGCGACCGCAGGGTCCCTGCAGAGTTGGGACAGGAGAGTCAGGCCTCGTCTTGTCTGAGGAAGGGAACCCCGCTGGCCTCTCGAGTTGCTCAGGGGGTCTCAGGCCCCCCGTCGAGCTGTGTGTGGAACCCGCGGGTCTTTGCGGACGATGCACGGGGGTGGCAGTGCCCCTTGGTGTTGTGCCTTCACCCACAGGGTTGCCTTCGAAGAGGGGTCCGGGCCTCGGGTCCTTCTCAAGAGCGGACCGGGGAATCGGGGGCGTTCGGCATGTGGCCCCACCCACGTGGCTCCTCTCGAATTTCCTCGTGAGACCGGCCTCACCCTGAGGGGCGCCGGGAAGGCCGGGAACCCCTTCCAGACCACGCAGGGGAATCGCCTCTCCTGTCGCGATCAGGAGGGGAGAAGGGGCTCAGAGGAAGCGGTGCCGGGACCCTCGGTGTTCCCCTCGGGGGACCCCGGCGTGTCGGGGGACTTTTGGGGGTCGCAGGAAGGCTGTCAGGGACCGTTTCGCCCTTCAGGGCGGAACAGGGCACTTCCCTTGAGACGCCGTCGCGGGCAAGGGCCTCATCTTG
Organism: Bubalus kerabau; assembly: GCF_029407905.1. NCBI lineage: Eukaryota > Metazoa > Chordata > Mammalia > Artiodactyla > Bovidae > Bubalus > Bubalus kerabau. The sequence continues at coordinate 139,357 of NC_073635.1, read as the reverse complement.
CCAAGAGGTGGGAACCACGTGGTTTTTCTCGAGTTGCGGCGGCATTCTCGAGTTACGACGGGGATCTCAGCCTTCCCCTGGGGTTGGCCCTGGGAAGCCCAATCTTCCCCTCGGGTTGCGAGGGAAAGCTGGGGGTTGCGCTCGAGTCACTGCAGGGCCGAAGAGACCTCACCTAGGCGTGTGTCCGGGACCTCATATTCCTCAGGGACCTCGGGGTTGCATTCCAGGCTCCCCCGGGGAGTCAGGCCTCGTCTCGAGGGGAAGCCAAGGACTCCGCTCTCCTCTCGAGTCGCGACGCGGGTCTCTTGGAGCCCCCTGAGCGGCCTCAAGGGAGTCCAGCCTCCTCTTCCGTTTGGAGAGAGGACCCGGGATTGCTCTCCAGGCCATGCAGGAAAAGAAGGCCCTCAGCTGGCGAGGACGGGGGCGTCTCAGGGGTTTCCTCGAGCTGCGGCGCCCGTGGGGGTTTTCTCCCGAGGCACGACGAGGATCTCAGGGAGCCTCTCGTGCGGCGCCAGGGAAGTCAGGTCTCCATGCGCGTGGCGAGGGGGAGCGCGTCCTGGCTCTCGAGTCACGGGAGGGGACTAGGGCCTCGAGACGCGTTGAAGAAGGACTCTCGAGGTCTTTCTCGGGGGGCGGCGGGAAACCCTCGTGTCCCTCGCCTTCTGCCGGGGACCTTAGGGAACTTCCCAGGGTGCCTCTGAGAGGCGAGGGATCCTGTGGAGGTGGCGGGGCCCCTCGGGACTCCGCTGGGCCTGGCGCAACGGAAGAGGGCCTCACCTCGAGGGGAGGCAGGAACCTCAGGCTTCCTCTCCGTTTCGGACTGCGACCGCAGGGTCCCTGCAGAGTTGGGACAGGAGAGTCAGGCCTCGTCTTGTCTGAGGAAGGGAACCCCGCTGGCCTCTCGAGTTGCTCAGGGGGTCTCAGGCCCCCCGTCGAGCTGTGTGTGGAACCCGCGGGTCTTTGCGGACGATGCACGGGGGTGGCAGTGCCCCTTCGTGTTGTGCCTTCACCCACAGGGTTGCCTTCGAAGAGGGGTCCGGGCCTCGGGTCCTTCTCAAGAGTGGACCGGGGAATCGGGGGCGTTCGGCATGTGGCCCCACCCACGTGGCTCCTCTCGAATTTCCTCGTGAGACCGGCCTCACCCTGAGGGGCGCCGGGAAGGCCGGGAACCCCTTCCAGACCACGCAGGGGAATCGCCTCTCCTGTCGCGATCAGGAGGGGAGAAGGGGCTCAGAGGAAGCGGTGCCGGGACCCTCGGTGTTCCCCTTGGGGGACCGCGGCGTGTCGGGGGACTTTTGGGGGTCGCAGGAAGGCTGTCAGGGACCGTTTCGCCCTTCAGGGCGGAACAGGGCACTTCCCTTGAGACGCCGTCGCGGGCAAGGGCCTCATCTTGCCAAGAGGTGGGAACCACGTGGTTTTTCTCGAGTTGCGGCGGCATTCTCGAGTTACGACGGGGATCTCAGCCTTCCCCTGGGGTTGGCCCTGGGAAGCCCAATCTTCCCCTCGGGTTGCGAGGGAAAGCTGGGGGTTGCGCTCGAGTCACTGCAGGGCCCAAGAGACCTCACCTAGGCGTGTGTCCGGGACCTCATATTCCTCTCCAGGGAAGGCAGGGACCTCGGGGTTGCATTCCAGGCTCCCCCGGGGAGTCAGGCCTCGTCTCGAGGGGAAGCCAAGGACTCCGCTCTCCTCTCGAGTCGCGACGCGGGTCTCTTGGAGCCCCCTGAGCGGCCTCAAGGGAGTCCAGCCTCCTCTTCCGTTTGGAGAGAGGACCCGGGGTTGCTCTCCAGGCCATGCAGGAAAAGAAGGCCCTCAGCTGGCGAGGACGGGTGCGTCTCAGGGGTTTCCTCGAGCTGCGGCGCCCGTGGGGGTTTTCTCCCGAGGCACGACGAGGATCTCAGGGAGCCTCTCGTGCGGCGCCAGGGAAGTCAGGTCTCCATGCGCGTGGCGAGGGGGAGCGCGTCCTGGCTCTCGAGTCACGGGAGGGGACTAGGGCCTCGAGACGCGTTGAAGAAGGACTCTCGAGGTCTTTCTCGGGGGGCGGCGGGAAACCCTCGTGTCCCTCGCCTTCTGCCGGGGACCTTAGGGAACTTCCCAGGGTGCCTCTGAGAGGCGAGGGATCCTGTGGAGGTGGCGGGGCCCCTCGGGACTCCGCTGGGTCTGGCGCAACGGAAGAGGGCCTCACCTCGAGGGGAGGCAGGAACCTCAGGCTTCCTCTCCGTTTCGGACTGCGACCGCAGGGTCCCTGCAGAGTTGGGACAGGAGAGTCAGGCCTCATCTTGTCTGAGGAAGGGAACCCCGCTGGCCTCTCGAGTTGCTCAGGGGGTCTCAGGCCCCCCGTCGAACTGTGTGTGGAACCCGCGGGTCTTTGCGGACGATGCACGGGGGTGGCAGTGCCCCTTCGTGTTGTGCCTTCACCCACAGGGTTGCCTTCGAAGAGGGGTCCGGGCCTCGGGTCCTTCTCAAGAGCGGACCGGGGAATCGGGGGCGTTCGGCATGTGGCCCCACCCACGTGGCTCCTCTCGAATTTCCTCGTGAGACCGGCCTCACCCTGAGGGGCGCCGGGAAGGCCGGGAACCCCTTCCAGACCACGCAGGGGAATCGCCTCTCCTGTCGCGATCAGGAGGGGAGAAGGGGCTCAGAGGAAGCGGTGCCGGGACCCTCGGTGTTCCCCTCGGGGGACCGCGGCGTGTCGGAGGACTTTTGGGGGTCGCAGGAAGGCTGTCAGGGACCGTTTCGCCCTTCAGGGCGGAACAGGGCACTTCCCTTGAGACGCCGTCGCGGGCAAGGTCCTCATCTTGCCAAGAGGTTGGAACCACGTGGTTTTTCTCGAGTTGCGGCGGCATTCTCGAGTTACGACGGGGATCTCAGCCTTCCCCTGGGGTTGGCCCTGGGAAGCCCAATCTTCCCCTCGGGTTGCGAGGGAAAGCTGGGGGTTGCGCTCGAGTCACTGCAGGGCCGAAGAGACCTCACCTAGGCGTGTGTCCGGGACCTCATATTCCTCTCCAGGGAAGGCAGGGACCTCGGGGTTGCATTCCAGGCTCCCCCGGGGAGTCAGGCCTCGTCTCGAGGGGAAGCCAAGGACTCCGCTCTCCTCTCGAGTCGCGACGCGGGTCTCTTGGAGCCCCCTGAGCGGCCTCAAGGGAGTCCAGCCTCCTCTTCCGTTTGGAGAGAGGACCCGGGATTGCTCTCCAGGCCATGCAGGAAAAGAAGGCCCTCAGCTGGCGAGGACGGGGGCGTCTCAGGGGTTTCCTCGAGCTGCGGCGCCCGTGGGGGTTTTCTCCCGAGGCACGACGAGGATCTCAGGGAGCCTCTCGTGCGGCGCCAGGGAAGTCAGGTCTCCATGCGTGTGGCGAGGGGGAGCGCGTCCTGGCTCTCGAGTCACGGGAGGGGACTAGGGCCTCGAGACGCGTTGAAGAAGGACTCTCGAGGTCTTTCTCGGGGGGCGGCGGGAAACCCTCGTGTCCCTCGCCTTCTGCCGGGGACCTTAGGGAACTTCCCAGGGTGCCTCTGAGAGGCGAGGGATCCTGTGGAGGTGGCGGGGCCCCTCGGGACTCCGCTGGGTCTGGCGCAACGGAAGAGGGCCTCACCTCGAGGGGAGGCAGGAACCTCAGGCTTCCTCTCCGTTTCGGACTGCGACCGCAGGGTCCCTGCAGAGTTGGGACAGGAGAGTCAGGCCTCGTCTTGTCTGAGGAAGGGAACCCCGCTGGCCTCTCGAGTTGCTCAGGGGGTCTCAGGCCCCCCGTCGAGCTGTGTGTGGAACCCGCGGGTCTTTGCGGACGATGCACGGGGGTGGCAGTGCCCCTTCGTGTTGTGCCTTCACCCACAGGGTTGCCTTCGAAGAGGGGTCCGGGCCTCGGGTCCTTCTCAAGAGCGGACCGGGGAATCGGGGGCGTTCGGCATGTGGCCCCACCCACGTGGCTCCTCTCGAATTTCCTCGTGAGACCGGCCTCACCCTGAGGGGCGCCGGGAAGGCCGGGAACCCCTTCCAGACCACGCAGGGGAATCGCCTCTCCTGTCGCGATCAGGAGGGGAGAAGGGGCTCAGAGGAAGCGGTGCCGGGACCCTCGGTGTTCCCCTCGGGGGACCGCGGCGGGTCGGGGGACTTTTGGGGGTCGCAGGAAGGCTGTCAGGGACCGTTTCGCCCTTCAGGGCGGAACAGGGCACTTCCCTTGAGACGCCGTCGCGGGCAAGGGCCTCATCTTGCCAAGAGGTGGGAACCACGTGGTTTTTCTCGAGTTGCGGCGGCATTCTCGAGTTACAACGGGGATCTCAGCCTTCCCCTGGCGTTGGCCCTGGGAAGCCCAATCTTCCCCTCGGGTTGCGAGGGAAAGCTGGGGGTTGCGCTCGAGTCACTGCAGGGCCGAAGAGACCTCACCTAGGCGTGTGTCCGGGACCTCATATTCCTCTCCAGGGAAGGCAGGGACCTCGGGGTTGCATTCCAGGCTCCCCCGGGGAGTCAGGCCTCGTCTCGAGGGGAAGCCACGGACTCCGCTCTCCTCTCGAGTCGCGACGCGGGTCTCTTGGAGCCCCCTGAGCGGCCTCAAGGGAGTCCAGCCTCCTCTTCCGTTTAGAGAGAGGACCCGGGATTGCTCTCCAGGCCATGCAGGAAAAGAAGGCCCTCAGCTGGCCAGGACGGGGGCGTCTCAGGGGTTTCCTCGAGCTGCAGCGCCCGTGGGGGTTTTCTCCCGAGGCACGACGAGGATCTCAGGGAGCCTCTCGTGCGGCGCCAGGGAAGTCAGGTCTCCATGCGCGTGGCGAGGGGGAGCGCGTCCTGGCTCTCGAGTCACGGGAGGGGACTAGGGCCTCGAGACGCGTTGAAGAAGGACTCTCGAGGTCTTTCTCGGGGGGCGGCGGGAAACCCTCGTGTCCCTCGCCTTCTGCCGGGGACCTTAGGGAACTTCCCAGGGTGCCTCTGAGAGGCGAGGGATCCTGTGGAGGTGGCGGGGCCCCTCGGGACTCCGCTGGGTCTGGCGCAACGGAAGAGGGCCTCACCTCGAGGGGAGGCAGGAACCTCAGGCTTCCTCTCCGTTTCGGACTGCGACCGCAGGGTCCCTGCAGAGTTGGGACAGGAGAGTCAGGCCTCGTCTTGTCTGAGGAAGGGAACCCCGCTGGCCTCTCGAGTTGCTCAGGGGGTCTCAGGCCCCCCGTCGAGCTGTGTGTGGAACCCGCGGGTCTTTGCGGACGATGCACGGGGGTGGCAGTGCCCCTTCGTGTTGTGCCTTCACCCACAGGGTTGCCTTCGAAGAGGGGTCCGGGCCTCGGGTCCTTCTCAAGAGCGGACCGGGGAATCGGGGGCGTTCGGCATGTGGCCCCACCCACGTGGCTCCTCTCGAATTTCCTCGTGAGACCGGCCTCACCCTGAGGGGCGCCGGGAAGGCCGGGAACCCCTTCCAGACCACGCAGGGGAATCGCCTCTCCTGTCGCGATCAGGAGGGGAGAAGGGGCTCAGAGGAAGCGGTGCCGGGACCCTCGGTGTTCCCCTCGGGGGACCGCGGCGTGTCGGGGGACTTTTGGGGGTCGCAGGAAGGCTGTCAGGGACCGTTTCGCCCTTCAGGGCGGAACAGGGCACTTCCCTTGAGACGCCGTCGCGGGCAAGGGCCTCATCTTGCCAAGAGGTGGGAACCACGTGGTTTTTCTCGAGTTGCGGCGGCATTCTCGAGTTACGACGGGGATCTCAGCCTTCCCCTGGGGTTGGCCCTGGGAAGCCCAATCTTCCCCTCGGGTTGCGAGGGAAACCTGGGGGTTGCGCTCGAGTCACTGCAGGGCCGAAGAGACCTCACCTAGGCGTGTGTCCGGGACCTCATATTCCTCTGCAGGGAAGGCAGGGACCTCGGGGTTGCATTCCAGGCTCCCCCGGGGAGTCAGGCCTCGTCTCGAGGGGAAGCCAAGGACTCCGCTCTCCTCTCGAGTCGCGACGCGGGTCTCTTGGAGACCCCTGAGCGGCCTCAAGGGAGTCCAGCCTCCTCTTCCGTTTGGAGAGAGGACCCGGGATTGCTCTCCAGGCCATGCAGGAAAAGAAGGCCCTCAGCTGGCGAGGACGGGTGCGTCTCAGGGGTTTCCTCGAGCTGCGGCGCCCGTGGGGGTTTTCTCCCGAGGCACGACGAGGATCTCAGGGAGCCTCTCGTGCGGCGCCAGGGAAGTCAGGTCTCCATGCGCGTGGCGAGGGGGAGCGCGTCCTGGCTCTCGAGTCACGGGAGGGGACTAGGGCCTCGAGACGCGTTGAAGAAGGACTCTCGAGGTCTTTCTCGGGGGGCGGCGGGAAACCCTCGTGTCCCTCGCCTTCTGCCGGGGACCTTAGGGAACTTCCCAGGGTGCCTCTGAGAGGCGAGGGATCCTGTGGAGGTGGCGGGGCCCCTCGGGACTCCGCTGGGTCTGGCGCAACGGAAGAGGGCCTCACCTCGAGGGGAGGCAGGAACCTCAGGCTTCCTCTCCGTTTCGGACTGCGACCGCAGGGTCCCTGCAGAGTTGGGACAGGAGAGTCAGGCCTCGTCTTGTCTGAGGAAGGGAACCCCGCTGGCCTCTCGAGTTGCTCAGGGGGTCTCAGGCCCCCCGTCGAGCTGTGTGTGGAACCCGCGGGTCTTTGCGGACGATGCACGGGGGTGGCAGTGCCCCTTCGTGTTGTGCCTTCACCCACAGGGTTGCCTTCGAAGAGGGGTCCGGGCCTCGGGTCCTTCTCAAGAGCGGACCGGGGAATCGGGGGCGTTCGGCATGTGGCCCCACCCACGTGGCTCCTCTCGAATTTCCTCGTGAGACCGGCCTCACCCTGAGGGGCGCCGGGAAGGCCGGGAACCCCTTCCAGACCACGCACGGGAATCGCCTCTCCTGTCGCGATCAGGAGGGGAGAAGGGGCTCAGAGGAAGCGGTGCCGGGACCCTCGGTGTTCCCCTCGGGGGACCGCGGCGTGTCGGGGGACTTTTGGGGGTCGCAGGAAGGCTGTCAGGGACCGTTTCGCCCTTCAGGGCGGAACAGGGCACTTCCCTTGAGACGCCGTCGCGGGCAAGGGCCTCATCTTGCCAAGAGGTGGGAACCACGTGGTTTTTCTCGAGTTGCGGCGGCATTCTCGAGTTACGACGGGGATCTCAGCCTTCCCCTGGGGTTGGCCCTGGGAAGCCCAATCTTCCCCTCGGGTTGCGAGGGAAAGCTGGGGGTTGCGCTCAAGTCACTGCAGGGCCGAAGAGACCTCACCTAGGCGTGTGTCCGGGACCTCATATTCCTCTCCAGGGAAGGCAGGGACCTCGGGGTTGCATTCCAGGCTCCCCCGGGGAGTCAGGCCTCGTCTCGAGGGGAAGCCAAGGACTCCGCTCTCCTCTCGAGTCGCGACGCGGGTCTCTTGGAGCTCCCTGAGCGGCCTCAAGGGAGTCCAGCCTCCTCTTCCGTTTGGAGAGAGGACCCGGGATTGCTCTCCAGGCCATGCAGGAAAAGAAGGCCCTCAGCTGGCGAGGACGGGGGCGTCTCAGGGGTTTCCTCGAGCTGCGGCGCCCGTGGGGGTTTTCTCCCGAGGCACGACGAGGATCTCAGGGAGCCTCTCGTGCGGCGCCAGGGAAGTCAGGTCTCCATGCGTGTGGCGAGGGGGAGCGCGTCCTGGCTCTCGAGTCACGGGAGGGGACTAGGGCCTCGAGACGCGTTGAAGAAGGACTCTCGAGGTCTTTCTCGGGGGGCGGCGGGAAACCCTCGTGTCCCTCGCCTTCTGCCGGGGACCTTAGGGAACTTCCCAGGGTGCCTCTGAGAGGCGAGGGATCCTGTGGAGGTGGCGGGGCCCCTCGGGACTCCGCTGGGTCTGGCGCAACGGAAGAGGGCCTCACCTCGAGGGGAGGCAGGAACCTCAGGCTTCCTCTCCGTTTTGGACTGCGACCGCAGGTTCCCTGCAGAGTTGGGACAGGAGAGTCAGGCCTCGTCTTGTCTGAGGAAGGGAACCCCGCTGGCCTCTCGAGTTGCTCAGGGGGTCTCAGGCCCCCCGTCGAGCTGTGTGTGGAACCCGCGGGTCTTTGCGGACGATGCACGGGGGTGGCAGTGCCCCTACGTGTTGTGCCTTCACCCACAGGGTTGCCTTCGAAGAGGGGTCCGGGCCTCGGGTCCTTCTCAAGAGCGGACCGGGGAATCGGGGGCGTTCGGCATGTGGCCCCACCCACGTGGCTCCTCTCGAATTTCCTCGTGAGACCAGCCTCACCCTGAGGGGCGCCGGGAAGGCCGGGAACCCCTTCCAGACCACGCAGGGGAATCGCCTCTCCTGTCGCGATCAGGAGGGGAGAAGGGGCTCAGAGGAAGCGGTGCCGGGACCCTCGGTGTTCCCCTCGGGGGACCCCGGCGTGTCGGGGGACTTTTGGGGGTCGCAGGAAGGCTGTCAGGGACCGTTTCGCCCTTCAGGGCGGAACAGGGCACTTCCCTTGAGACGCCGTCGCGGGCAAGGGCCTCATCTTGCCAAGAGGTGGGAACCACGTGGTTTTTCTCGAGTTGCGGCGGCATTCTCGAGTTACGACGGGGATCTCAGCCTTCCCCTGGGGTTGGCCCTGGGAAGCCCAAACTTCCCCTCGGGTTGCGAGGGAAAGCTGGGGGTTGCGCTCGAGTCACTGCAGGGCCGAAGAGACCTCACCTAGGCGTGTGTCCGGGACCTCATATTCCTCTCCAGGGAAGGCAGGGACCTCGGGGTTGCATTCCAGGCTCCCCCGGGGAGTCAGGCCTCGTCTCGAGGGGAAGCCAAGGACTCCGCTCTCCTCTCGAGTCGCGACGCGGGTCTCTTGGAGCCCCCTGAGCGGCCTCAAGGGAGTCCAGCCTCCTCTTCCGTTTGGAGAGAGGACCCAGGATTGCTCTCCAGGCCATGCAGGAAAAGAAGGCCCTCAGCTGGCGAGGACGGGGGCGTCTCAGGGGTTTCCTCGAGCTGCGGCGCCCGTGGGGGTTTTCTCCCGAGGCACGACGAGGATCTCAGGGAGCCTCTCGTGCGGCGCCAGGGAAGTCAGGTCTCCATGCGCGTGGCGAGGGGGAGCGCGTCCTGGCTCTCGAGTCACGGGAGGGGACTAGGGCCTCGAGACGCGTTGAAGAAGGACTCTCGAGGTCTTTCTCGGGGGGCGGCGGGAAACCCTCGTGTCCCTCGCCTTCTGTCGGGGACCTTAGGGAACTTCCCAGGGTGCCTCTGAGAGGCGAGGGATCCTGTGGAGGTGGCGGGGCCCCTCGGGACTCCGCTGGGTCTGGCGCAACGGAAGAGGGCCTCACCTCGAGGGGAGGCAGGAACCTCAGGCTTCCTCTCCGTTTCGGACTGCGACCGCAGGGTCCCTGCAGAGTTGGGACAGGAGAGTCAGGCCTCGTCTTGTCTGAGGAAGGGAACCCCGCTGGCCTCTCGAGTTGCTCAGGGGGTCTCAGGCCCCCCGTCGAGCTGTGTGTGGAACCCGCGGGTCTTTGCGGACGATGCACGGGGGTGGCAGTGCCCCTTCGTGTTGTGCCTTCACCCACAGGGTTGCCTTCGAAGAGGGGTCCGGGCCTCGGGTCCTTCTCAAGAGCGGACCGGGGAATCGGGGGCGTTCGGCATGTGGCCCCACCCACGTGGCTCCTCTCGAATTTCCTCGTGAGACCGGCCTCACCCTGAGGGGCGCCGGGAAGGCCGGGAACCCCTTCCAGACCACGCAGGGGAATCGCCTCTCCTGTCGCGATCAGGAGGGGAGAAGGGGCTCAGAGGAAGCGGTGCCGGGACCCTCGGTGTTCCCCTCGGGGGACCGCGGCGGGTCGGGGGACTTTTGGGGGTCGCAGGAAGGCTGTCAGGGACCGTTTCGCCCTTCAGGGCGGAACAGGGCACTTCCCTTGAGACGCCGTCCCGGGCAAGGGCCTCATCTTGCCAAGAGGTGGGAACCACGTGGTTTTTCTCGAGTTGCGGCGGCATTCTCGAGTTACGACGGGGATCTCAGCCTTCCCCTGGGGTTGGCCCTGGGAAGCCCAATCTTCCCCTCGGGTTGCGAGGGAAAGCTGGCGGTTGCGCTCGAGTCACTGCAGGGCCCAAGAGACCTCACCTAGGCGTGTGTCCGGGACCTCATATTCCTCTCCAGGGAAGGCAGGGACCTCGGGGTTGCATTCCAGGCTCCCCCGGGGAGTCAGGCCTCGTCTCGAGGGGAAGCCAAGGACTCCGCTCTCCTCTCGAGTCGCGACGCGGGTCTCTTGGAGCCCCCTGAGCGGCCTCAAGGGAGTCCAGCCTCCTCTTCCGTTTGGAGAGAGGACCCGGGATTGCTCTCCAGGCCATGCAGGAAAAGAAGGCCCTCAGCTGGCGAGGACGGGGGCGTCTCAGGGGTTTCCTCGAGCTGCGGCGCCCGTGGGGGTTTTCTCCCGAGGCACGACGAGGATCTCAGGGAGCCTCTCGTGCGGCGCCAGGGAAGTCAGGTCTCCATGCGCGTGGCGAGGGGGAGCGCGTCCTGGCTCTCGAGTCACGGGAGGGGACTAGGGCCTCGAGACGCGTTGAAGAAGGACTCTCGAGGTCTTTCTCGGGGGGCGGCGGGAAACCCTCGTGTCCCTCGCCTTCTGCCGGGGACGTTAGGGAACTTCCCAGGGTGCCTCTGAGAGGCGAGGGATCCTGTGGAGGTGGCGGGGCCCCTCGGGACTCCGCTGGGTCTGGCGCAACGGAAGAGGGCCTCACCTCGAGGGGAGGCAGGAACCTCAGGCTTCCTCTCCGTTTCGGACTGCGACCGCAGGGTCCCTGCAGAGTTGGGACAGGAGAGTCAGGCCTCGTCTTGTCTGAGGAAGGGAACCCCGCTGGCCTCTCGAGTTGCTCAGGGGGTCTCAGGCCCCCCGTCGAGCTGTGTGTGGAACCCGCGGGTCTTTGCGGACGATGCACGGGGGTGGCAGTGCCCCTTCGTGTTGTGCCTTCACCCACAGGGTTGCCTTCGAAGAGGGGTCCGGGCCTCGGGTCCTTCTCAAGAGCGGACCGGGGAATCGGGGGCGTTCGGCATGTGGCCCCACCCACGTGGCTCCTCTCGAATTTCCTCGTGAGACCGGCCTCACCCTGAGGGGCGCCGGGAAGGCCGGGAACCCCTTCCAGACCACGCAGGGGAATCGCCTCTCCTGTCGCGATCAGGAGGGGAGAAGGGGCTCAGAGGAAGCGGTGCCGGGACCCTCGGTGTTCCCCTCGGGGGACCCCGGCGTGTCGGGGGACTTTTGGGGGTCGCAGGAAGGCTGTCAGGGACCGTTTCGCCCTTCAGGGCGGAACAGGGCACTTCCCTTGAGACGCCGTCGCGGGCAAGGGCCTCATCTTGCCAAGAGGTGGGAACCACGTGGTTTTTCTCGAGTTGCGGCGGCATTCTCGAGTTACGACGGGGATCTCAGCCTTCCCCTGGGGTTGGCCCTGGGAAGCCCAATCTTCCCCTCGGGTTGCGAGGGAAAGCTGGGGGTTGCGCTCGAGTCACTGCAGGGCCCAAGAGACCTCACCTAGGCGTGTGTCCGGGACCTCATATTCCTCTCCAGGGAAGGCAGGGACCTCGGGGTTGCATTCCAGGCTCCCCCGGGGAGTCAGGCCTCGTCTCGAGGGGAAGCCAAGGACTCCGCTCTCCTCTCGAGTCGCGACGCGGGTCTCTTGGAGCCCCCTGAGCGGCCTCAAGGGAGTCCAGCCTCCTCTTCCGTTTGGAGAGAGGACCCGGGATTGCTCTCCAGGCCATGCAGGAAAAGAAGGCCCTCAGCTGGCGAGGACGGGGGCGTCTCAGGGGTTTCCTCGAGCTGCGGCGCCCGTGGGGGTTTTCTCCCGAGGCACGACGAGGATCTCAGGGAGCCTCTCGTGCGGCGCCAGGGAAGTCAGGTCTCCATGCGCGTGGCGAGGGGGAGCGCGTCCTGGCTCTCGAGTCACGGGAGGGGACTAGGGCCTCGAGACGCGTTGAAGAAGGACTCTCGAGGTCTTTCTCGGGGGGCGGCGGGAAACCCTCGTGTCCCTCGCCTTCTGCCGGGGACCTTAGGGAACTTGCCAGGGTGCCTCTGAGAGGCGAGGGATCCTGTGGAGGTGGCGGGGCCCCTCGGGACTCCGCTGGGTCTGGCGCAACGGAAGAGGGCCTCACCTCGAGGGGAGGCAGGAACCTCAGGCTTCCTCTCCGTTTCGGACTGCGACCGCAGGGTCCCTGCAGAGTTGGGACAGGAGAGTCAGGCCTCGTCTTGTCTGAGGAAGGGAACCCCGCTGGCCTCTCGAGTTGCTCAGGGGGTCTCAGGACGCCCGTCGCGCTGTGTGTGGAACCCGCGGGTCTTTGCGGACGATGCACGGGGGTGGCAGTGCCCCTTCGTGTTGTGCCTTCACCCACAGGGTTGCCTTCGAAGAGGGGTCCGGGCCTCGGGTCCTTCTCAAGAGCGGACCGGGGAATCGGGGGCGTTCGGTATGTGGCCCCACCCACGTGGCTCCTCTCGAATTTCCTCGTGAGACCGGCCTCACCCTGAGGGGCGCCGGGAAGGCCGGGAACCCCTTCCAGGCCACGCAGGGGAATCGCCTCTCCTGTCGCGATCAGGAGGGGAGAAGGGGCTCAGAGGAAGCGGTGCCGGGACCCTCGGTGTTCCCCTCGGGGGACCCCGGCGTGTCGGGGGACTTTTGGGGGTCGCAGGAAGGCTGTCAGGGACCGTTTCGCCCTTCAGGGCGGAACAGGGCACTTCCCTTGAGACGCCGTCGCGGGCAAGGGCCTCATCTTGCCAAGAGGTGGGAACCACGTGGTTTTTCTCGAGTTGCGGCGGCATTCTCGAGTTACGACGGGGATCTCAGCCTTCCCCTGGGGTTGGCCCTGGGAAGCCCAATCTTCCCCTCGGGTTGCGAGGGAAAGCTGGGGGTTGCGCTCGAGTCACTGCAGGGCCCAAGAGACCTCACCTAGGCGTGTGTCCGGGACCTCATATTCCTCTCCAGGGAAGGCAGGGACCTCGGGGTTGCATTCCAGGCTCCCCCGGGGAGTCAGGCCTCGTCTCGAGGGGAAGCCAAGGACTCCGCTCTCCTCTCGAGTCGCGACGCGGGTCTCTTGGAGCCCCCTGAGCGGCCTCAAGGGAGTCCAGCCTCCTCTTCCGTTTGGAGAGAGGACCCGGGATTGCTCTCCAGGCCATGCAGGAAAAGAAGGCCCTCAGCTGGCGAGGACGGGGGCGTCTCAGGGGTTTCCTCGAGCTGCGGCGCCCGTGGGGGTTTTCTCCCGAGGCACGACGAGGATCTCAGGGAGCCTCTCGTGCGGCGCCAGGGAAGTCAGGTCTCCATGCGCGTGGCGAGGGGGAGCGCGTCCTGGCTCTCGAGTCACGGGAGGGGACTAGGGCCTCGAGACGCGTTGAAGAAGGACTCTCGAGGTCTTTCTCGGGGGGCGGCGGGAAACCCTCGTGTCCCTCGCCTTCTGCCGGGGACCTTAGGGAACTTCCCAGGGTGCCTCTGAGAGGCGAGGGATCCTGTGGAGGTGGCGGGGCCCCTCGGGACTCCGCTGGGTCTGGCGCAACGGAAGAGGGCCTCACCTCGAGGGGAGGCAGGAACCTCAGGCTTCCTCTCCGTTTCGGACTGCGACCGCAGGGTCCCTGCAGAGTTGGGACAGGAGAGTCAGGCCTCGTCTTGTCTGAGGAAGGGAACCCCGCTGGCCTCTCGAGTTGCTCAGGGGGTCTCAGGCCCCCCGTCGAGCTGTGTGTGGAACCCGCGGGTCTTTGCGGACGATGCACGGGGGTGGCAGTGCCCCTTCGTGTTGTGCCTTCACCCACAGGGTTGCCTTCGAAGAGGGGTCCGGGCCTCGGGTCCTTCTCAAGAGCGGACCGGGGAATCGGGGGCGTTCGGCATGTGGCCCCACCCACGTGGCTCCTCTCGAATTTCCTCGTGAGACCGGCCTCACCCTGAGGGGCGCCGGGAAGGCCGGGAACCCCTTCCAGACCACGCAGGGGAATCGCCTCTCCTGTCGCGATCAGGAGGGGAGAAGGGGCTCAGAGGAAGCGGTGCCGGGACCCTCGGTGTTCCCCTCGGGGGACCCCGGCGTGTCGGGGGACTTTTGGGGGTCGCAGGAAGGCTGTCAGGGACCGTTTCGCCCTTCAGGGCGGAACAGGGCACTTCCCTTGAGACGCCGTCGCGGGCAAGGGCCTCATCTTGCCAAGAGGTGGGAACCACGTGGTTTTTCTCGAGTTGCGGCGGCATTCTCGAGTTACGACGGGGATCTCAGCCTTCCCCTGGGGTTGGCCCTGGGAAGCCCAATCTTCCCCTCGGGTTGCGAGGGAAAGCTGGGGGTTGCGCTCGAGTCACTGCAGGGCCGAAGAGACCTCACCTAGGCGTGTGTCCGGGACCTCATATTCCTCTCCAGGGAAGGCAGGGACCTCGGGGTTGCATTCCAGGCTCCCCCGGGGAGTCAGGCCTCGTCTCGAGGGGAAGCCAAGGACTCCGCTCTCCTCTCGAGTCGCGACGCGGGTCTCTTGGAGCCCCCTGAGCGGCCTCAAGGGAGTCCAGCCTCCTCTTCCGTTTGGAGAGAGGACCCGGGATTGCTCTCCAGGCCATGCAGGAAAAGAAGGCCCTCAGCTGGCGAGGACGGGGGCGTCTCAGGGGTTTCCTCGAGCTGCGGCGCCCGTGGGGGTTTTCTCCCGAGGCACGACGAGGATCTCAGGGAGCCTCTCGTGCGGCGCCAGGGAAGTCAGGTCTCCATGCGCGTGGCGAGGGGGAGCGCGTCCTGGCTCTCGAGTCACGGGAGGGGACTAGGGCCTCGAGACGCGTTGAAGAAGGACTCTCGAGGTCTTTCTCGGGGGGCGGCGGGAAACCCTCGTGTCCCTCGCCTTCTGCCGGGGACCTTAGGGAACTTCCCAGGGTGCCTCTGAGAGGCGAGGGATCCTGTGGAGGTGGCGGGGCCCCTCGGGACTCCGCTGGGTCTGGCGCAACGGAAGAGGGCCTCACCTCGAGGGGAGGCAGGAACCTCAGGCTTCCTCTCCGTTTCGGACTGCGACCGCAGGGTCCCTGCAGAGTTGGGACAGGAGAGTCAGGCCTCGTCTTGTCTGAGGAAGGGAACCCCGCTGGCCTCTCGAGTTGCTCAGGGGGTCTCAGGCCCCCCGTCGAGCTGTGTGTGGAACCCGCGGGTCTTTGCGGACGATGCACGGGGGTGGCAGTGCCCCTTCGTGTTGTGCCTTCACCCACAGGGTTGCCTTCGAAGAGGGGTCCGGGCCTCGGGTCCTTCTCAAGAGCGGACCGGGGAATCGGGGGCGTTCGGCATGTGGCCCCACCCACGTGGCTCCTCTCGAATTTCCTCGTGAGACCGGCCTCACCCTGAGGGGCGCCGGGAAGGCCGGGAACCCCTTCCAGACCACGCAGGGGAATCGCCTCTCCTGTCGCGATCAGGAGGGGAGAAGGGGCTCAGAGGAAGCGGTGCCGGGACCCTCGGTGTTCCCCTCGGGGGACCCCGGCGTGTCGGGGGACTTTTGGGGGTCGCAGGAAGGCTGTCAGGGACCGTTTCGCCCTTCAGGGCGGAACAGGGCACTTCCCTTGAGACGCCGTCGCGGGCAAGGGCCTCATCTTGCCAAGAGGTGGGAACCACGTGGTTTTTCTCGAGTTGCGGCGGCATTCTCGAGTTACGACGGGGATCTCAGCCTTCCCCTGGGGTTGGCCCTGGGAAGCCCAATCTTCCCCTCGGGTTGCGAGGGAAAGCTGGGGGTTGCGCTCGAGTCACTGCAGGGCCCAAGAGACCTCACCTAGGCGTGTGTCCGGGACCTCATATTCCTCTCCAGGGAAGGCAGGGACCTCGGGGTTGCATTCCAGGCTCCCCCGGGGAGTCAGGCCTCGTCTCGAGGGGAAGCCAAGGACTCCGCTCTCCTCTCGAGTCGCGACGCGGGTCTCTTGGAGCCCCCTGAGCGGCCTCAAGGGAGTCCAGCCTCCTCTTCCGTTTGGAGAGAGGACCCGGGATTGCTCTCCAGGCCATGCAGGAAAAGAAGGCCCTCAGCTGGCGAGGACGGGGGCGTCTCAGGGGTTTCCTCGAGCTGCGGCGCCCGTGGGGGTTTTCTCCCGAGGCACGACGAGGATCTCAGGGAGCCTCTCGTGCGGCGCCAGGGAAGTCAGGTCTCCATGCGCGTGGCGAGGGGGAGCGCGTCCTGGCTCTCGAGTCACGGGAGGGGACTAGGGCCTCGAGACGCGTTGAAGAAGGACTCTCGAGGTCTTTCTCGGGGGGCGGCGGGAAACCCTCGTGTCCCTCGCCTTCTGCCGGGGACCTTAGGGAACTTCCCAGGGTGCCTCTGAGAGGCGAGGGATCCTGTGGAGGTGGCGGGGCCCCTCGGGACTCCGCTGGGTCTGGCGCAACGGAAGAGGGCCTCACCTCGAGGGGAGGCAGGAACCTCAGGCTTCCTCTCCGTTTCGGACTGCGACCGCAGGGTCCCTGCAGAGTTGGGACAGGAGAGTCAGGCCTCGTCTTGTCTGAGGAAGGGAACCCCGCTGGCCTCTCGAGTTGCTCAGGGGGTCTCAGGCCCCCCGTCGAGCTGTGTGTGGAACCCGCGGGTCTTTGCGGACGATGCACGGGGGTGGCAGTGCCCCTTCGTGTTGTGCCTTCACCCACAGGGTTGCCTTCGAAGAGGGGTCCGGGCCTCGGGTCCTTCTCAAGAGCGGACCGGGGAATCGGGGGCGTTCGGCATGTGGCCCCACCCACGTGGCTCCTCTCGAATTTCCTCGTGAGACCGGCCTCACCCTGAGGGGCGCCGGGAAGGCCGGGAACCCCTTCCAGACCACGCAGGGGAATCGCCTCTCCTGTCGCGATCAGGAGGGGAGAAGGGGCTCAGAGGAAGCGGTGCCGGGACCCTCGGTGTTCCCCTCGGGGGACCCCGGCGTGTCGGGGGACTTTTGGGGGTCGCAGGAAGGCTGTCAGGGACCGTTTCGCCCTTCAGGGCGGAACAGGGCACTTCCCTTGAGACGCCGTCGCGGGCAAGGGCCTCATCTTGCCAAGAGGTGGGAACCACGTGGTTTTTCTCGAGTTGCGGCGGCATTCTCGAGTTACGACGGGGATCTCAGCCTTCCCCTGGGGTTGGCCCTGGGAAGCCCAATCTTCCCCTCGGGTTGCGAGGGAAAGCTGGGGGTTGCGCTCGAGTCACTGCAGGGCCGAAGAGACCTCACCTAGGCGTGTGTCCGGGACCTCATATTCCTCTCCAGGGAAGGCAGGGACCTCGGGGTTGCATTCCAGGCTCCCCCGGGGAGTCAGGCCTCGTCTCGAGGGGAAGCCAAGGACTCCGCTCTCCTCTCGAGTCGCGACGCGGGTCTCTTGGAGCCCCCTGAGCGGCCTCAAGGGAGTCCAGCCTCCTCTTCCGTTTGGAGAGAGGACCCGGGATTGCTCTCCAGGCCATGCAGGAAAAGAAGGCCCTCAGCTGGCGAGGACGGGGGCGTCTCAGGGGTTTCCTCGAGCTGCGGCGCCCGTGGGGGTTTTCTCCCGAGGCACGACGAGGATCTCAGGGAGCCTCTCGTGCGGCGCCAGGGAAGTCAGGTCTCCATGCGCGTGGCGAGGGGGAGCGCGTCCTGGCTCTCGAGTCACGGGAGGGGACTAGGGCCTCGAGACGCGTTGAAGAAGGACTGTCGAGGTCTTTCTCGGGGGGCGGCGGGAAACCCTCGTGTCCCTCGCCTTCTGCCGGGGACCTTAGGGAACTTCCCAGGGTGCCTCTGAGAGGCGAGGGATCCTGTGGAGGTGGCGGGGCCCCTCGGGACTCCGCTGGGTCTGGCGCAACGGAAGAGGGCCTCACCTCGAGGGGAGGCAGGAACCTCAGGCTTCCTCTCCGTTTCGGACTGCGACCGCAGGGTCCCTGCAGAGTTGGGACAGGAGAGTCAGGCCTCGTCTTGTCTGAGGAAGGGAACCCCGCTGGCCTCTCGAGTTGCTCAGGGGGTCTCAGGCCCCCCGTCGAGCTGTGTGTGGAACCCGCGGGTCTTTGCGGACGATGCACGGGGGTGGCAGTGCCCCTTCGTGTTGTGCCTTCACCCACAGGGTTGCCTTCGAAGAGGGGTCCGGGCCTCGGGTCCTTCTCAAGAGCGGACCGGGGAATCGGGGGCGTTCGGCATGTGGCCCCACCCACGTGGCTCCTCTCGAATTTCCTCGTGAGACCGGCCTCACCCTGAGGGGCGCCGGGAAGGCCGGGAACCCCTTCCAGACCACGCAGGGGAATCGCCTCTCCTGTCGCGATCAGGAGGGGAGAAGGGGCTCAGAGGAAGCGGTGCCGGGACCCTCGGTGTTCCCCTCGGGGGACCCCGGCGTGTCGGGGGACTTTTGGGGGTCGCAGGAAGGCTGTCAGGGACCGTTTCGCCCTTCAGGGCGGAACAGGGCACTTCCCTTGAGACGCCGTCGCGGGCAAGGGCCTCATCTTGCCAAGAGGTGGGAACCACGTGGTTTTTCTCGAGTTGCGGCGGCATTCTCGAGTTACGACGGGGATCTCAGCCTTCCCCTGGGGTTGGCCCTGGGAAGCCCAATCTTCCCCTCGGGTTGCGAGGGAAAGCTGGGGGTTGCGCTCGAGTCACTGCAGGGCCCAAGAGACCTCACCTAGGCGTGTGTCCGGGACCTCATATTCCTCTCCAGGGAAGGCAGGGACCTCGGGGTTGCATTCCAGGCTCCCCCGGGGAGTCAGGCCTCGTCTCGAGGGGAAGCCAAGGACTCCGCTCTCCTCTCGAGTCGCGACGCGGGTCTCTTGGAGCCCCCTGAGCGGCCTCAAGGGAGTCCAGCCTCCTCTTCCGTTTGGAGAGAGGACCCGGGATTGCTCTCCAGGCCATGCAGGAAAAGAAGGCCCTCAGCTGGCGAGGACGGGGGCGTCTCAGGGGTTTCCTCGAGCTGCGGTGCCCGTGGGGGTTTTCTCCCGAGGCACGACGAGGATCTCAGGGAGCCTCTCGTGCGGCGCCAGGGAAGTCAGGTCTCCATGCGCGTGGCGAGGGGGAGCGCGTCCTGGCTCTCGAGTCACGGGAGGGGACTAGGGCCTCGAGACGCGTTGAAGAAGGACTCTCGAGGTCTTTCTCGGGGGGCGGCGGGAAACCCTCGTGTCCCTCGCCTTCTGCCGGGGACCTTAGGGAACTTCCCAGGGTGCCTCTGAGAGGCGAGGGATCCTGTGGAGGTGGCGGGGCCCCTCGGGACTCCGCTGGGTCTGGCGCAACGGAAGAGGGCCTCACCTCGAGGGGAGGCAGGAACCTCAGGCTTCCTCTCCGTTTCGGACTGCGACCGCAGGGTCCCTGCAGAGTTGGGACAGGAGAGTCAGGCCTCGTCTTGTCTGAGGAAGGGAACCCCGCTGGCCTCTCGAGTTGCTCAGGGGGTCTCAGGCCCCCCGTCGAGCTGTGTGTGGAACCCGCGGGTCTTTGCGGACGATGCACGGGGGTGGCAGTGCCCCTTCGTG
Source organism: Bubalus kerabau (assembly GCF_029407905.1). Taxonomy (NCBI): domain Eukaryota; kingdom Metazoa; phylum Chordata; class Mammalia; order Artiodactyla; family Bovidae; genus Bubalus; species Bubalus kerabau. Next base: position 120,094 of record NC_073635.1, on the reverse strand, counting down.
TTGTGCCTTCACCCACAGGGTTGCCTTCGAAGAGGGGTCCGGGCCTCGGGTCCTTCTCAAGAGCGGACCGGGGAATCGGGGGCGTTCGGCATGTGGCCCCACCCACGTGGCTCCTCTCGAATTTCCTCGTGAGACCGGCCTCACCCTGAGGGGCGCCGGGAAGGCCGGGAACCCCTTCCAGACCACGCAGGGGAATCGCCTCTCCTGTCGCGATCAGGAGGGGAGAAGGGGCTCAGAGGAAGCGGTGCCGGGACCCTCGGTGTTCCCCTCGGGGGACCCCGGCGTGTCGGGGGACTTTTGGGGGTCGCAGGAAGGCTGTCAGGGACCGTTTCGCCCTTCAGGGCGGAACAGGGCACTTCCCTTGAGACGCCGTCGCGGGCAAGGGCCTCATCTTGCCAAGAGGTGGGAACCACGTGGTTTTTCTCGAGTTGCGGCGGCATTCTCGAGTTACGACGGGGATCTCAGCCTTCCCCTGGGGTTGGCCCTGGGAAGCCCAATCTTCCCCTCGGGTTGCGAGGGAAAGCTGGGGGTTGCGCTCGAGTCACTGCAGGGCCCAAGAGACCTCACCTAGGCGTGTGTCCGGGACCTCATATTCCTCTCCAGGGAAGGCAGGGACCTCGGGGTTGCATTCCAGGCTCCCCCGGGGAGTCAGGCCTCGTCTCGAGGGGAAGCCAAGGACTCCGCTCTCCTCTCGAGTCGCGACGCGGGTCTCTTGGAGCCCCCTGAGCGGCCTCAAGGGAGTCCAGCCTCCTCTTCCGTTTGAAGAGAGGACCCGGGATTGCTCTCCAGGCCATGCAGGAAAAGAAGGCCCTCAGCTGGCGAGGACGGGGGCGTCTCAGGGGTTTCCTCGAGCTGCGGCGCCCGTGGGGGTTTTCTCCCGAGGCACGACGAGGATCTCAGGGAGCCTCTCGTGCGGCGCCAGGGAAGTCAGGTCTCCATGCGCGTGGCGAGGGGGAGCGCGTCCTGGCTCTCGAGTCACGGGAGGGGACTAGGGCCTCGAGACGCGTTGAAGAAGGACTCTCGAGGTCTTTCTCGGGGGGCGGCGGGAAACCCTCGTGTCCCTCGCCTTCTGCCGGGGACCTTAGGGAACTTCCCAGGGTGCCTCTGAGAGGCGAGGGATCCTGTGGAGGTGGCGGGGCCCCTCGGGACTCCGCTGGGTCTGGCGCAACGGAAGAGGGCCTCACCTCGAGGGGAGGCAGGAACCTCAGGCTTCCTCTCCGTTTCGGACTGCGACCGCAGGGTCCCTGCAGAGTTGGGACAGGAGAGTCAGGCCTCGTCTTGTCTGAGGAAGGGAACCCCGCTGGCCTCTCGAGTTGCTCAGGGGGTCTCAGGCCCCCCGTCGAGCTGTGTGTGGAACCCGCGGGTCTTTGCGGACGATGCACGGGGGTGGCAGTGCCCCTTCGTGTTGTGCCTTCACCCACAGGGTTGCCTTCGAAGAGGGGTCCGGGCCTCGGGTCCTTCTCAAGAGCGGACCGGGGAATCGGGGGCGTTCGGCATGTGGCCCCACCCACGTGGCTCCTCTCGAATTTCCTCGTGAGACCGGCCTCACCCTGAGGGGCGCCGGGAAGGCCGGGAACCCCTTCCAGACCACGCAGGGGAATCGCCTCTCCTGTCGCGATCAGGAGGGGAGAAGGGGCTCAGAGGAAGCGGTGCCGGGACCCTCGGTGTTCCCCTCGGGGGACCCCGGCGTGTCGGGGGACTTTTGGGGGTCGCAGGAAGGCTGTCAGGGACCGTTTCGCCCTTCAGGGCGGAACAGGGCACTTCCCTTGAGACGCCGTCGCGGGCAAGGGCCTCATCTTGCCAAGAGGTGGGAACCACGTGGTTTTTCTCGAGTTGCGGCGGCATTCTCGAGTTACGACGGGGATCTCAGCCTTCCCCTGGGGTTGGCCCTGGGAAGCCCAATCTTCCCCTCGGGTTGCGAGGGAAAGCTGGGGGTTGCGCTCGAGTCACTGCAGGGCCGAAGAGACCTCACCTAGGCGTGTGTCCGGGACCTCATATTCCTCTCCAGGGAAGGCAGGGACCTCGGGGTTGCATTCCAGGCTCCCCCGGGGAGTCAGGCCTCGTCTCGAGGGGAAGCCAAGGACTCCGCTCTCCTCTCGAGTCGCGACGCGGGTCTCTTGGAGCCCCCTGAGCGGCCTCAAGGGAGTCCAGCCTCCTCTTCCGTTTGGAGAGAGGACCCGGGATTGCTCTCCAGGCCATGCAGGAAAAGAAGGCCCTCAGCTGGCGAGGACGGGGGCGTCTCAGGGGTTTCCTCGAGCTGCGGCGCCCGTGGGGGTTTTCTCCCGAGGCACGACGAGGATCTCAGGGAGCCTCTCGTGCGGCGCCAGGGAAGTCAGGTCTCCATGCGCGTGGCGAGGGGGAGCGCGTCCTGGCTCTCGAGTCACGGGAGGGGACTAGGGCCTCGAGACGCGTTGAAGAAGGACTCTCGAGGTCTTTCTCGGGGGGCGGCGGGAAACCCTCGTGTCCCTCGCCTTCTGCCGGGGACCTTAGGGAACTTGCCAGGGTGCCTCTGAGAGGCGAGGGATCCTGTGGAGGTGGCGGGGCCCCTCGGGACTCCGCTGGGTCTGGCGCAACGGAAGAGGGCCTCACCTCGAGGGGAGGCAGGAACCTCAGGCTTCCTCTCCGTTTCGGACTGCGACCGCAGGGTCCCTGCAGAGTTGGGACAGGAGAGTCAGGCCTCGTCTTGTCTGAGGAAGGGAACCCCGCTGGCCTCTCGAGTTGCTCAGGGGGTCTCAGGCCCCCCGTCGAGCTGTGTGTGGAACCCGCGGGTCTTTGCGGACGATGCACGGGGGTGGCAGTGCCCCTTCGTGTTGTGCCTTCACCCACAGGGTTGCCTTCGAAGAGGGGTCCGGGCCTCGGGTCCTTCTCAAGAGCGGACCGGGGAATCGGGGGCGTTCGGCATGTGGCCCCACCCACGTGGCTCCTCTCGAATTTCCTCGTGAGACCGGCCTCACCCTGAGGGGCGCCGGGAAGGCCGGGAACCCCTTCCAGACCACGCAGGGGAATCGCCTCTCCTGTCGCGATCAGGAGGGGAGAAGGGGCTCAGAGGAAGCGGTGCCGGGACCCTCGGTGTTCCCCTCGGGGGACCCCGGCGTGTCGGTGGACTTTTGGGGGTCGCAGGAAGGCTGTCAGGGACCGTTTCGCCCTTCAGGGCGGAACAGGGCACTTCCCTTGAGACGCCGTCCCGGGCAAGGGCCTCATCTTGCCAAGAGGTGGGAACCACGTGGTTTTTCTCGAGTTGCGGCGGCATTCTCGAGTTACGACGGGGATCTCAGCCTTCCCCTGGGGTTGGCCCTGGGAAGCCCAATCTTCCCCTCGGGTTGCGAGGGAAAGCTGGGGGTTGCGCTCGAGTCACTGCAGGGCCCAAGAGACCTCACCTAGGCGTGTGTCCGGGACCTCATATTCCTCTCCAGGGAAGGCAGGGACCTCGGGGTTGCATTCCAGGCTCCCCCGGGGAGTCAGGCCTCGTCTCGAGGGGAAGCCAAGGACTCCGCTCTCCTCTCGAGTCGCGACGCGGGTCTCTTGGAGCCCCCTGAGCGGCCTCAAGGGAGTCCAGCCTCCTCTTCCGTTTGGAGAGAGGACCCGGGATTGCTCTCCAGGCCATGCAGGAAAAGAAGGCCCTCAGCTGGCGAGGACGGGGGCGTCTCAGGGGTTTCCTCGAGCTGCGGCGCCCGTGGGGGTTTTCTCCCGAGGCACGACGAGGATCTCAGGGAGCCTCTCGTGCGGCGCCAGGGAAGTCAGGTCTCCATGCGCGTGGCGAGGGGGAGCGCGTCCTGGCTCTCGAGTCACGGGAGGGGACTAGGGCCTCGAGACGCGTTGAAGAAGGACTCTCGAGGTCTTTCTCGGGGGGCGGCGGGAAACCCTCGTGTCCCTCGCCTTCTGCCGGGGACCTTAGGGAACTTCCCAGGGTGCCTCTGAGAGGCGAGGGATCCTGTGGAGGTGGCGGGGCCCCTCGGGACTCCGCTGGGTCTGGCGCAACGGAAGAGGGCCTCACCTCGAGGGGAGGCAGGAACCTCAGGCTTCCTCTCCGTTTCGGACTGCGACCGCAGGGTCCCTGCAGAGTTGGGACAGGAGAGTCAGGCCTCGTCTTGTCTGAGGAAGGGAACCCCGCTGGCCTCTCGAGTTGCTCAGGGGGTCTCAGGCCCCCCGTCGAGCTGTGTGTGGAACCCGCGGGTCTTTGCGGACGATGCACGGGGGTGGCAGTGCCCCTTCGTGTTGTGCCTTCACCCACAGGGTTGCCTTCGAAGAGGGGTCCGGGCCTCGGGTCCTTCTCAAGAGCGGACCGGGGAATCGGGGGCGTTCGGCATGTGGCCCCACCCACGTGGCTCCTCTCGAATTTCCTCGTGAGACCGGCCTCACCCTGAGGGGCGCCGGGAAGGCCGGGAACCCCTTCCAGACCACGCACGGGAATCGCCTCTCCTGTCGCGATCAGGAGGGGAGAAGGGGCTCAGAGGAAGCGGTGCTGGGACCCTCGGTGTTCCCCTCGGGGGACCGCGGCGTGTCGGGGGACTTTTGGGGGTCGCAGGAAGGCTGTCAGGGACCGTTTCGCCCTTCAGGGCGGAACAGGGCACTTCCCTTGAGACGCCGTCGCGGGCAAGGGCCTCATCTTGCCAAGAGGTGGGAACCACGTGGTTTTTCTCGAGTTGCGGCGGCATTCTCGAGTTACGACGGGGATCTCAGCCTTCCCCTGGGGTTGGCCCTGGGAAGCCCAATCTTCCCCTCGGGTTGCGAGGGAAAGCTGGGGGTTGCGCTCGAGTCACTGCAGGGCCGAAGAGACCTCACCTAGGCGTGTGTCCGGGACCTCATATTCCTCTCCAGGGAAGGCAGGGACCTCGGAGTTGCATTCCAGGCTCCCCCGGGGAGTCAGGCCTCGTCTCGAGGGGAAGCCAAGGACTCCGCTCTCCTCTCGAGTCGCGACGCGGGTCTCTTGGAGCCCCCTGAGCGGCCTCAAGGGAGTCCAGCCTCCTCTTCCGTTTGGAGAGAGGACCCGGGGTTGCTCTCCAGGCCATGCAGGAAAAGAAGGCCCTCAGCTGGCGAGGACGGGGGCGTCTCAGGGGTTTCCTCGAGCTGCGGCGCCCGTGGGGGTTTTCTCCCGAGGCACGACGAGGATCTCAGGGAGCCTCTCGTGCGGCGCCAGGGAAGTCAGGTCTCCATGCGCGTGGCGAGGGGGAGCGCGTCCTGGCTCTCGAGTCACGGGAGGGGACTAGGGCCTCGAGACGCGTTGAAGAAGGACTCTCGAGGTCTTTCTCGGGGGGCGGCGGGAAACCCTCGTGTCCCTCGCCTTCTGCCGGGGACCTTAGGGAACTTCCCAGGGTGCCTCTGAGAGGCGAGGGATCCTGTGGAGGTGGCGGGGCCCCTCGGGACTCCGCTGGGTCTGGCGCAACGGAAGAGGGCCTCACCTCGAGGGGAGGCAGGAACCTCAGGCTTCCTCTCCGTTTTGGACTGCGACCGCAGGGTCCCTGCAGAGTTGGGACAGGAGAGTCAGGCCTCGTCTTGTCTGAGGAAGGGAACCCCGCTGGCCTCTCGAGTTGCTCAGGGGGTCTCAGGCCCCCCGTCGAGCTGTGTGTGGAACCCGCGGGTCTTTGCGGACGATGCACGGGGGTGGCAGTGCCCCTTCGTGTTGTGCCTTCACCCACAGGGTTGCCTTCGAAGAGGGGTCCGGGCCTCGGGTCCTTCTCAAGAGCGGACCGGGGAATCGGGGGCGTTCGGCATGTGGCCCCACCCACGTGGCTCCTCTCGAATTTCCTCGTGAGACCAGCCTCACCCTGAGGGGCGCCGGGAAGGCCGGGAACCCCTTCCAGACCACGCAGGGGAATCGCCTCTCCTGTCGCGATCAGGAGGGGAGAAGGGGCTCAGAGGAAGCGGTGCCGGGACCCTCGGTGTTCCCCTCGGGGGACCCCGGCGTGTCGGGGACTTTTGGGGGTCGCAGGAAGGCTGTCAGGGACCGTTTCGCCCTTCAGGGCGGAACAGGGCACTTCCCTTGAGACGCCGTCGCGGGCAAGGGCCTCATCTTGCCAAGAGGTGGGAACCACGTGGTTTTTCTCGAGTTGCGGCGGCATTCTCGAGTTACGACGGGGATCTCAGCCTTCCCCTGGGGTTGGCCCTGGGAAGCCCAAACTTCCCCTCGGGTTGCGAGGGAAAGCTGGGGGTTGCGCTCGAGTCACTGCAGGGCCGAAGAGACCTCACCTAGGCGTGTGTCCGGGACCTCATATTCCTCTCCAGGGAAGGCAGGGACCTCGGGGTTGCATTCCAGGCTCCCCCGGGGAGTCAGGCCTCGTCTCGAGGGGAAGCCAAGGACTCCGCTCTCCTCTCGAGTCGCGACGCGGGTCTCTTGGAGCCCCCTGAGCGGCCGCAAGGGAGTCCAGCCTCCTCTTCCGTTTGGAGAGAGGACCCAGGATTGCTCTCCAGGCCATGCAGGAAAAGAAGGCCCTCAGCTGGCGAGGACGGGGGCGTCTCAGGGGTTTCCTCGAGCTGCGGCGCCCGTGGGGGTTTTCTCCCGAGGCACGACGAGGATCTCAGGGAGCCTCTCGTGCGGCGCCAGGGAAGTCAGGTCTCCATGCGCGTGGCGAGGGGGAGCGCGTCCTGGCTCTCGAGTCACGGGAGGGGACTAGGGCCTCGAGACGCGTTGAAGAAGGACTCTCGAGGTCTTTCTCGGGGGGCGGCGGGAAACCCTCGTGTCCCTCGCCTTCTGCCGGGGACCTTAGGGAACTTCCCAGGGTGCCTCTGAGAGGCGAGGGATCCTGTGGAGGTGGCGGGGCCCCTCGGGACTCCGCTGGGTCTGGCGCAACGGAAGAGGGCCTCACCTCGAGGGGAGGCAGGAACCTCAGGCTTCCTCTCCGTTTCGGACTGCGACCGCAGGGTCCCTGCAGAGTTGGGACAGGAGAGTCAGGCCTCGTCTTGTCTGAGGAAGGGAACCCCGCTGGCCTCTCGAGTTGCTCAGGGGGTCTCAGGCCCCCCGTCGAGCTGTGTGTGGAACCCGCGGGTCTTTGCGGACGATGCACGGGGGTGGCAGTGCCCCTTCGTGTTGTGCCTTCACCCACAGGGTTGCCTTCGAAGAGGGGTCCGGGCCTCGGGTCCTTCTCAAGAGCGGACCGGGGAATCGGGGGCGTTCGGCATGTGGCCCCACCCACGTGGCTCCTCTCGAATTTCCTCGTGAGACCGGCCTCACCCTGAGGGGCGCCGGGAAGGCCGGGAACCCCTTCCAGACCACGCAGGGGAATCGCCTCTCCTGTCGCGATCAGGAGGGGAGAAGGGGCTCAGAGGAAGCGGTGCCGGGACCCTCGGTGTTCCCCTCGGGGGACCCCGGCGTGTCGGTGGACTTTTGGGGGTCGCAGGAAGGCTGTCAGGGACCGTTTCGCCCTTCAGGGCGGAACAGGGCACTTCCCTTGAGACGCCGTCGCGGGCAAGGGCCTCATCTTGCCAAGAGGTGGGAACCACGTGGTTTTTCTCGAGTTGCGGCGGCATTCTCGAGTTACGACGGGGATCTCAGCCTTCCCCTGGGGTTGGCCCTGGGAAGCCCAATCTTCCCCTCGGGTTGCGAGGGAAAGCTGGGGGTTGCGCTCGAGTCACTGCAGGGCCCAAGAGACCTCACCTAGGCGTGTGTCCGGGACCTCATATTCCTCTCCAGGGAAGGCAGGGACCTCGGGGTTGCATTCCAGGCTCCCCCGGGGAGTCAGGCCTCGTCTCGAGGGGAAGCCAAGGACTCCGCTCTCCTCTCGAGTCGCGACGCGGGTCTCTTGGAGCCCCCTGAGCGGCCTCAAGGGAGTCCAGCCTCCTCTTCCGTTTGGAGAGAGGACCCGGGATTGCTCTCCAGGCCATGCAGGAAAAGAAGGCCCTCAGCTGGCGAGGACGGGGGCGTCTCAGGGGTTTCCTCGAGCTGCGGCGCCCGTGGGGGTTTTCTCCCGAGGCACGACGAGGATCTCAAGGAGCCTCTCGTGCGGCGCCAGGGAAGTCAGGTCTCCATGCGCGTGGCGAGGGGGAGCGCGTCCTGGCTCTCGAGTCACGGGAGGGGACTAGGGCCTCGAGACGCGTTGAAGAAGGACTCTCGAGGTCTTTCTCGGGGGGCGGCGGGAAACCCTCGTGTCCCTCGCCTTCTGCCGGGGACCTTAGGGAACTTCCCAGGGTGCCTCTGAGAGGCGAGGGATCCTGTGGAGGTGGCGGGGCCCCTCGGGACTCCGCTGGGTCTGGCGCAACGGAAGAGGGCTTCACCTCGAGGGGAGGCAGGAACCTCAGGCTTCCTCTCCGTTTCGGACTGCGACCGCAGGGTCCCTGCAGAGTTGGGACAGGAGAGTCAGGCCTCGTCTTGTCTGAGGAAGGGAACCCCGCTGGCCTCTCGAGTTGCTCAGGGGGTCTCAGGACGCCCGTCGCGCTGTGTGTGGAACCCGCGGGTCTTTGCGGACGATGCACGGGGGTGGCAGTGCCCCTTCGTGTTGTGCCTTCACCCACAGGGTTGCCTTCGAAGAGGGGTCCGGGCCTCGGGTCCTTCTCAAGAGCGGACCGGGGAATCGGGGGCGTTCGGTATGTGGCCCCACCCACGTGGCTCCTCTCGAATTTCCTCGTGAGACCGGCCTCACCCTGAGGGGCGCCGGGAAGGCCGGGAACCCCTTCCAGACCACGCAGGGGAATCGCCTCTCCTGTCGCGATCAGGAGGGGAGAAGGGGCTCAGAGGAAGCGGTGCCGGGACCCTCGGTGTTCCCCTCGGGGGACCCCGGCGTGTCGGGGGACTTTTGGGGGTCGCAGGAAGGCTGTCAGGGACCGTTTCGCCCTTCAGGGCGGAACAGGGCACTTCCCTTGAGACGCCGTCGCGGGCAAGGGCCTCATCTTGCCAAGAGGTGGGAACCACGTGGTTTTTCTCGAGTTGCGGCGGCATTCTCGAGTTACGACGGGGATCTCAGCCTTCCCCTGGGGTTGGCCCTGGGAAGCCCAATCTTCCCCTCGGGTTGCGAGGGAAAGCTGGGGGTTGCGCTCGAGTCACTGCAGGGCCCAAGAGACCTCACCTAGGCGTGTGTCCGGGACCTCATATTCCTCTCCAGGGAAGGCAGGGACCTCGGGGTTGCATTCCAGGCTCCCCCGGGGAGTCAGGCCTCATCTCGAGGGGAAGCCAAGGACTCCGCTCTCCTCTCGAGTCGCGACGCGGGTCTCTTGGAGCCCCCTGAGCGGCCTCAAGGGAGTCCAGCCTCCTCTTCCGTTTGGAGAGAGGACCCGGGATTGCTCTCCAGGCCATGCAGGAAAAGAAGGCCCTCAGCTGGCGAGGACGGGGGCGTCTCAGGGGTTTCCTCGAGCCGCGGCGCCCGTGGGGGTTTTCTCCCGAGGCACGACGAGGATCTCAGGGAGCCTCTCGTGCGGCGCCAGGGAAGTCAGGTCTCCATGCGCGTGGCGAGGGGGAGCGCGTCCTGGCTCTCGAGTCACGGGAGGGGACTAGGGCCTCGAGACGCGTTGAAGAAGGACTCTCGAGGTCTTTCTCGGGGGGCGGCGGGAAACCCTCGTGTCCCTCGCCTTCTGCCGGGGACCTTAGGGAACTTCCCAGGGTGCCTCTGAGAGGCGAGGGATCCTGTGGAGGTGGCGGGGCCCCTCGGGACTCCGCTGGGTCTGGCGCAACGGAAGAGGGCCTCACCTCGAGGGGAGGCAGGAACCTCAGGCTTCCTCTCCGTTTCGGACTGCGACCGCAGGGTCCCTGCAGAGTTGGGACAGGAGAGTCAGGCCTAGTCTTGTCTGAGGAAGGGAACCCCGCTGGCCTCTCGAGTTGCTCAGGGGGTCTCAGGCCCCCCGTCGAGCTGTGTGTGGAACCCGCGGGTCTTTGCGGACGATGCACGGGGGTGGCAGTGCCCCTTCGTGTTGTGCCTTCACCCACAGGGTTGCCTTCGAAGAGGGGTCCGGGCCTCGGGTCCTTCTCAAGAGCGGACCGGGGAATCGGGGGCGTTCGGCATGTGGCCCCACCCACGTGGCTCCTCTCGAATTTCCTCGTGAGACCGGCCTCACCCTGAGGGGCGCCGGGAAGGCCGGGAACCCCTTCCAGACCACGCAGGGGAATCGCCTCTCCTGTCGCGATCAGGAGGGGAGAAGGGGCTCAGAGGAAGCGGTGCCGGGACCCTCGGTGTTCCCCTCGGGGGACCCCGGCGTGTCGGGGGACTTTTGGGGGTCGCAGGAAGGCTGTCAGGGACCGTTTCGCCCTTCAGGGCGGAACAGGGCACTTCCCTTGAGACGCCGTCGCGGGCAAGGGCCTCATCTTGCCAAGAGGTGGGAACCACGTGGTTTTTCTCGAGTTGCGGCGGCATTCTCGAGTTACGACGGGGATCTCAGCCTTCCCCTGGGGTTGGCCCTGGGAAGCCCAATCTTCCCCTCGGGTTGCGAGGGAAAGCTGGGGGTTGCGCTCGAGTCACTGCAGGGCCCAAGAGACCTCACCTAGGCGTGTGTCCGGGACCTCATATTCCTCTCCAGGGAAGGCAGGGACCTCGGGGTTGCATTCCAGGCTCCCCCGGGGAGTCAGGCCTCATCTCGAGGGGAAGCCAAGGACTCCGCTCTCCTCTCGAGTCGCGACGCGGGTCTCTTGGAGCCCCCTGAGCGGCCTCAAGGGAGTCCAGCCTCCTCTTCCGTTTGGAGAGAGGACCCGGGATTGCTCTCCAGGCCATGCAGGAAAAGAAGGCCCTCAGCTGGCGAGGACGGGGGCGTCTCAGGGGTTTCCTCGAGCTGCGGCGCCCGTGGGGGTTTTCTCCCGAGGCACGACGAGGATCTCAGGGAGCCTCTCGTGCGGCGCCAGGGAAGTCAGGTCTCCATGCGCGTGGCGAGGGGGAGCGCGTCCTGGCTCTCGAGTCACGGGAGGGGACTAGGGCCTCGAGACGCGTTGAAGAAGGACTCTCGAGGTCTTTCTCGGGGGGCGGCGGGAAACCCTCGTGTCCCTCGCCTTCTGCCGGGGACCTTAGGGAACTTCCCAGGGTGCCTCTGAGAGGCGAGGGATCCTGTGGAGGTGGCGGGGCCCCTCGGGACTCCGCTGGGTCTGGCGCAACGGAAGAGGGCCTCACCTCGAGGGGAGGCAGGAACCTCAGGCTTCCTCTCCGTTTCGGACTGCGACCGCAGGGTCCCTGCAGAGTTGGGACAGGAGAGTCAGGCCTCGTCTTGTCTGAGGAAGGGAACCCCGCTGGCCTCTCGAGTTGCTCAGGGGGTCTCAGGCCCCCCGTCGAGCTGTGTGTGGAACCCGCGGGTCTTTGCGGACGATGCACGGGGGTGGCAGTGCCCCTTCGTGTTGTGCCTTCACCCACAGGGTTGCCTTCGAAGAGGGGTCCGGGCCTCGGGTCCTTCTCAAGAGCGGACCGGGGAATCGGGGGCGTTCGGCATGTGGCCCCACCCACGTGGCTCCTCTCGAATTTCCTCGTGAGACCGGCCTCACCCTGAGGGGCGCCGGGAAGGCCGGGAACCCCTTCCAGACCACGCAGGGGAATCGCCTCTCCTGTCGCGATCAGGAGGGGAGAAGGGGCTCAGAGGAAGCGGTGCCGGGACCCTCGGTGTTCCCCTCGGGGGACCCCGGCGTGTCGGGGGACTTTTGGGGGTCGCAGGAAGGCTGTCAGGGACCGTTTCGCCCTTCAGGGCGGAACAGGGCACTTCCCTTGAGACGCCGTCGCGGGCAAGGGCCTCATCTTGCCAAGAGGTGGGAACCACGTGGTTTTTCTTGAGTTGCGGCGGCATTCTCGAGTTACGACGGGGATCTCAGCCTTCCCCTGGGGTTGGCCCTGGGAAGCCCAATCTTCCCCTCGGGTTGCGAGGGAAAGCTGGGGGTTGCGCTCGAGTCACTGCAGGGCCCAAGAGACCTCACCTAGGCGTGTGTCCGGGACCTCATATTCCTCTCCAGGGAAGGCAGGGACCTCGGGGTTGCATTCCAGGCTCCCCCGGGGAGTCAGGCCTCGTCTCGAGGGGAAGCCAAGGACTCCGCTCTCCTCTCGAGTCGCGACGCGGGTCTCTTGGAGCCCCCTGAGCGGCCTCAAGGGAGTCCAGCCTCCTCTTCCGTTTGGAGAGAGGACCCGGGATTGCTCTCCAGGCCATGCAGGAAAAGAAGGCCCTCAGCTGGCGAGGACGGGGGCGTCTCAGGGGTTTCCTCGAGCTGCGGCGCCCGTGGGGGTTTTCTCCCGAGGCACGACGAGGATCTCAGGGAGCCTCTCGTGCGGCGCCAGGGAAGTCAGGTCTCCATGCGCGTGGCGAGGGGGAGCGCGTCCTGGCTCTCGAGTCACGGGAGGGGACTAGGGCCTCGAGACGCGTTGAAGAAGGACTCTCGAGGTCTTTCTCGGGGGGCGGCGGGAAACCCTCGTGTCCCTCGCCTTCTGCCGGGGACCTTAGGGAACTTCCCAGGGTGCCTCTGAGAGGCGAGGGATCCTGTGGAGGTGGCGGGGCCCCTCGGGACTCCGCTGGGTCTGGCGCAACGGAAGAGGGCCTCACCTCGAGGGGAGGCAGGAACCTCAGGCTTCCTCTCCGTTTCGGACTGCGACCGCAGGGTCCCTGCAGAGTTGGGACAGGAGAGTCAGGCCTCGTCTTGTCTGAGGAAGGGAACCCCGCTGGCCTCTCGAGTTGCTCAGGGGGTCTCAGGCCCCCCGTCGAGCTGTGTGTGGAACCCGCGGGTCTTTGCGGACGATGCACGGGGGTGGCAGTGCCCCTTCGTGTTGTGCCTTCACCCACAGGGTTGCCTTCGAAGAGGGGTCCGGGCCTCGGGTCCTTCTCAAGAGCGGACCGGGGAATCGGGGGCGTTCGGCATGTGGCCCCACCCACGTGGCTCCTCTCGAATTTCCTCGTGAGACCGGCCTCACCCTGAGGGGCGCCGGGAAGGCCGGGAACCCCTTCCAGACCACGCAGGGGAATCGCCTCTCCTGTCGCGATCAGGAGGGGAGAAGGGGCTCAGAGGAAGCGGTGCCGGGACCCTCGGTGTTCCCCTCGGGGGACCCCGGCGTGTCGGGGGACTTTTGGGGGTCGCAGGAAGGCTGTCAGGGACCGTTTCGCCCTTCAGGGCGGAACAGGGCACTTCCCTTGAGACGCCGTCGCGGGCAAGGGCCTCATCTTGCCAAGAGGTGGGAACCACGTGGTTTTTCTCGAGTTGCGGCGGCATTCTCGAGTTACGACGGGGATCTCAGCCTTCCCCTGGGGTTGGCCCTGGGAAGCCCAATCTTCCCCTCGGGTTGCGAGGGAAAGCTGGGGGTTGCGCTCGAGTCACTGCAGGGCCCAAGAGACCTCACCTAGGCGTGTGTCCGGGACCTCATATTCCTCTCCAGGGAAGGCAGGGACCTCGGGGTTGCATTCCAGGCTCCCCCGGGGAGTCAGGCCTCGTCTCGAGGGGAAGCCAAGGACTCCGCTCTCCTCTCGAGTCGCGACGCGGGTCTCTTGGAGCCCCCTGAGCGGCCTCAAGGGAGTCCAGCCTCCTCTTCCGTTTGGAGAGAGGACCCGGGATTGCTCTCCAGGCCATGCAGGAAAAGAAGGCCCTCAGCTGGCGAGGACGGGGGCGTCTCAGGGGTTTCCTCGAGCTGCGGCGCCCGTGGGGGTTTTCTCCCGAGGCACGACGAGGATCTCAGGGAGCCTCTCGTGCGGCGCCAGGGAAGTCAGGTCTCCATGCGCGTGGCGAGGGGGAGCGCGTCCTGGCTCTCGAGTCACGGGAGGGGACTAGGGCCTCGAGACGCGTTGAAGAAGGACTCTCGAGGTCTTTCTCGGGGGGCGGCGGGAAACCCTCGTGTCCCTCGCCTTCTGCCGGGGACCTTAGGGAACTTCCCAGGGTGCCTCTGAGAGGCGAGGGATCCTGTGGAGGTGGCGGGGCCCCTCGGGACTCCGCTGGGTCTGGCGCAACGGAAGAGGGCCTCACCTCGAGGGGAGGCAGGAACCTCAGGCTTCCTCTCCGTTTCGGACTGCGACCGCAGGGTCCCTGCAGAGTTGGGACAGGAGAGTCAGGCCTCGTCTTGTCTGAGGAAGGGAACCCCGCTGGCCTCTCGAGTTGCTCAGGGGGTCTCAGGCCCCCCGTCGAGCTGTGTGTGGAACCCGCGGGTCTTTGCGGACGATGCACGGGGGTGGCAGTGCCCCTTCGTGTTGTGCCTTCACCCACAGGGTTGCCTTCGAAGAGGGGTCCGGGCCTCGGGTCCTTCTCAAGAGCGGACCGGGGAATCGGGGGCGTTCGGCATGTGGCCCCACCCACGTGGCTCCTCTCGAATTTCCTCGTGAGACCGGCCTCACCCTGAGGGGCGCCGGGAAGGCCGGGAACCCCTTCCAGACCACGCAGGGGAATCGCCTCTCCTGTCGCGATCAGGAGGGGAGAAGGGGCTCAGAGGAAGCGGTGCCGGGACCCTCGGTGTTCCCCTCGGGGGACCCCGGCGTGTCGGGGGACTTTTGGGGGTCGCAGGAAGGCTGTCAGGGACCGTTTCGCCCTTCAGGGCGGAACAGGGCACTTCCCTTGAGACGCCGTCGCGGGCAAGGGCCTCATCTTGCCAAGAGGTGGGAACCACGTGGTTTTTCTCGAGTTGCGGCGGCATTCTCGAGTTACGACGGGGATCTCAGCCTTCCCCTGGGGTTGGCCCTGGGAAGCCCAATCTTCCCCTCGGGTTGCGAGGGAAAACTGTGGGTTGGGCTCGAGTCACTGCAGGGCCGAAGAGACCTCACCTAGGCGTGTGTCCGGGACCTCATGTTCCTCTCCAGGGAAGGCAGGGACCTCGGGGTTGCATTCCAGGCTCCCCCGGGGAGTCAGGCCTCGTCTCGAGGGGAAGCCAAGGACTCCGCTCTCCTCTCGAGTCGCGACGCGGGTCTCTTGGAGCCCCCTGAGCGGCCTCAAGGGAGTCCAGCCTCCTCTTCCGTTTGGAGAGAGGACCCGGGATTGCTCTCCAGGCCATGCAGGAAAAGAAGGCCCTCAGCTGGCGAGGACGGGGGCGTCTCAGGGGTTTCCTCGAGCTGCGGCGCCCGTGGGGGTTTTCTCCCGAGGCACGACGAGGATCTCAGGGAGCCTCTCGTGCGGCGCCAGGGAAGTCAGGTCTCCATGCGCGTGGCGAGGGGGAGCGCGTCCTGGCTCTCGAGTCACGGGAGGGGACTAGGGCCTCGAGACGCGTTGAAGAAGGACTCTCGAGGTCTTTCTCGGGGGGCGGCGAGAAACCCTCGTGTCCCTCGCCTTCTGCCGGGGACCTTAGGGAACTTCCCAGGGTGCCTCTGAGAGGCGAGGGATCCTGTGGAGGTGGCGGGGCCCCTCGGGACTCCGCTGGGTCTGGCGCAACGGAAGAGGGCCTCACCTCGAGGGGAGGCAGGAACCTCAGGCTTCCTCTCCGTTTCGGACTGCGACCGCAGGGTCCCTGCAGAGTTGGGACAGGAGAGTCAGGCCTCGTCTTGTCTGAGGAAGGGAACCCCGCTGGCCTCTCGAGTTGCTCAGGGGGTCTCAGGCCCCCCGTCGAGCTGTGTGTGGAACCCGCGGGTCTTTGCGGACGATGCAGGGGGGTGGCAGTGCCCCTTCGTGTTGTGCCTTCACCCACAGGGTTGCCTTCGAAGAGGGGTCCGGGCCTCGGGTCCTTCTCAAGAGCGGACCGGGGAATCGGGGGCGTTCGGCATGTGGCCCCACCCACGTGGCTCCTCTCGAATTTCCTCGTGAGACCGGCCTCACCCTGAGGGGCGCCGGGAAGGCCGGGAACCCCTTCCAGACCACGCAGGGGAATCGCCTCTCCTGTCGCGATCAGGAGGGGAGAAGGGGCTCAGAGGAAGCGGTGCCGGGACCCTCGGTGTTCCCCTCGGGGGACCCCGGCGTGTCGGGGGACTTTTGGGGGTCGCAGGAAGGCTGTCAGGGACCGTTTCGCCCTTCAGGGCGGAACAGGGCACTTCCCTTGAGACGCCGTCGCGGGCAAGGGCCTCATCTTGCCAAGAGGTGGGAACCACGTGGTTTTTCTCGAGTTGCGGCGGCATTCTCGAGTTACGACGGGGATCTCAGCCTTCCCCTGGGGTTGGCCCTGGGAAGCCCAATCTTCCCCTCGGGTTGCAAGGGAAAGCTGGGGGTTGCGCTCGAGTCACTGCAGGGCCCAAGAGACCTCACCTAGGCGTGTGTCCGGGACCTCATATTCCTCTCCAGGGAAGGCAGGGACCTCGGGGTTGCATTCCAGGCTCCCCCGGGGAGTCAGGCCTCGTCTCGAGGGGAAGCCAAGGACTCCGCTCTCCTCTCGAGTCGCGACGCGGGTCTCTTGGAGCCCCCTGAGCGGCCTCAAGGGAGTCCAGCCTCCTCTTCCGTTTGGAGAGAGGACCCGGGGTTGCTCTCCAGGCCATGCAGGAAAAGAAGGCCCTCAGCTGGCGAGGACGGGGGCGTCTCAGGGGTTTCCTCGAGCTGCGGCGCCCGTGGGGGTTTTCTCCCGAGGCACGACGAGGATCTCAGGGAGCCTCTCGTGCGGCGCCAGGGAAGTCAGGTCTCCATGCGCGTGGCGAGGGGGAGCGCGTCCTGGCTCTCGAGTCACGGGAGGGGACTAGGGCCTCGAGACGCGTTGAAGAAGGACTCTCGAGGTCTTTCTCGGGGGGCGGCGGGAAACCCTCGTGTCCCTCGCCTTCTGCCGGGGACCTTAGGGAACTTGCCAGGGTGCCTCTGAGAGGCGAGGGATCCTGTGGAGGTGGCGGGGCCCCTCGGGACTCCGCTGGGTCTGGCGCAACGGAAGAGGGCCTCACCTCGAGGGGAGGCAGGAACCTCAGGCTTCCTCTCCGTTTCGGACTGCGACCGCAGGGTCCCTGCAGAGTTGGGACAGGAGAGTCAGGCCTCGTCTTGTCTGAGGAAGGGAACCCCGCTGGCCTCTCGAGTTGCTCAGGGGGTCTCAGGCCCCCCGTCGAGCTGTGTGTGGAACCCGCGGGTCTTTGCGGACGATGCACGGGGGTGGCAGTGCCCCTTCGTGTTGTGCCTTCACCCACAGGGTTGCCTTCGAAGAGGGGTCCGGGCCTCGGGTCCTTCTCAAGAGCGGACCGGGGAATCGGGGGCGTTCGGCATGTGGCCCCACCCACGTGGCTCCTCTCGAATTTCCTCGTGAGACCGGCCTCACCCTGAGGGGCGCCGGGAAGGCCGGGAACCCCTTCCAGACCACGCAGGGGAATCGCCTCTCCTGTCGCGATCAGGAGGGGAGAAGGGGCTCAGAGGAAGCGGTGCCGGGACCCTCGGTGTTCCCCTCGGTGGACCCCGGCGTGTCGGGGGACTTTTGGGGGTCGCAGGAAGGCTGTCAGGGACCGTTTCGCCCTTCAGGGCGGAACAGGGCACTTCCCTTGAGACGCCGTCGCGGGCAAGGGCCTCATCTTGCCAAGAGGTGGGAACCACGTGGTTTTTCTCGAGTTGCGGCGGCATTCTCGAGTTACGACGGGGATCTCAGCCTTCCCCTGGGGTTGGCCCTGGGAAGCCCAATCTTCCCCTCGGGTTGCGAGGGAAAGCTGGGGGTTGCGCTCGAGTCACTGCAGGGCCCAAGAGACCTCACCTAGGCGTGTGTCCGGGACCTCATGTTCCTCTCCAGGGAAGGCAGGGACCTCGGGGTTGCATTCCAGGCTCCCCCGGGGAGTCAGGCCTCGTCTCGAGGGGAAGCCAAGGACTCCGCTCTCCTCTCGAGTCGCGACGCGGGTCTCTTGGAGCCCCCTGAGCGGCCTCAAGGGAGTCCAGCCTCCTCTTCCGTTTGGAGAGAGGACCCGGGATTGCTCTCCAGGCCATGCAGGAAAAGAAGGCCCTCAGCTGGCGAGGACGGGGGCGTCTCAGGGGTTTCCTCGAGCTGCGGCGCCCGTGGGGGTTTTCTCCCGAGGCACGACGAGGATCTCAGGGAGCCTCTCGTGCGGCGCCAGGGAAGTCAGGTCTCCATGCGCGTGGCGAGGGGGAGCGCGTCCTGGCTCTCGAGTCACGGGAGGGGACTAGGGCCTCGAGACGCGTTGAAGAAGGACTCTCGAGGTCTTTCTCGGGGGGCGGCGGGAAACCCTCGTGTCCCTCGCCTTCTGCCGGGGACCTTAGGGAACTTCCCAGGGTGCCTCTGAGAGGCGAGGGATCCTGTGGAGGTGGCGGGGCCCCTCGGGACTCCGCTGGGTCTGGCGCAACGGAAGAGGGCCTCACCTCGAGGGGAGGCAGGAACCTCAGGCTTCCTCTCCGTTTCGGACTGCGACCGCAGGGTCCCTGCAGAGTTGGGACAGGAGAGTCAGGCCTCGTCTTGTCTGAGGAAGGGAACCCCGCTGGCCTCTCGAGTTGCTCAGGGGGTCTCAGGCCCCCCGTCGAGCTGTGTGTGGAACCCGCGGGTCTTTGCGGACGATGCACGGGGGTGGCAGTGCCCCTTCGTGTTGTGCCTTCACCCACAGGGTTGCCTTCGAAGAGGGGTCCGGGCCTCGGGTCCTTCTCAAGAGCGGACCGGGGAATCGGGGGCGTTCGGCATGTGGCCCCACCCACGTGGCTCCTCTCGAATTTCCTCGTGAGACCGGCCTCACCCTGAGGGGCGCCGGGAAGGCCGGGAACCCCTTCCAGACCACGCAGGGGAATCGCCTCTCCTGTCGCGATCAGGAGGGGAGAAGGGGCTCAGAGGAAGCGGTGCCGGGACCCTCGGTGTTCCCCTCGGGGGACCCCGGCGTGTCGGGGGACTTTTGGGGGTCGCAGGAAGGCTGTCAGGGACCGTTTCGCCCTTCAGGGCGGAACAGGGCACTTCCCTTGAGACGCCGTCGCGGGCAAGGGCCTCATCTTGCCAAGAGGTGGGAACCACGTGGTTTTTCTCGAGTTGCGGCGGCATTCTCGAGTTACGACGGGGATCTCAGCCTTCCCCTGGGGTTGGCCCTGGGAAGCCCAATCTTCCCCTCGGGTTGCGAGGGAAAGCTGGGGGTTGCGCTCGAGTCACTGCAGGGCCCAAGAGACCTCACCTAGGCGTGTGTCCGGGACCTCATGTTCCTCTCCAGGGAAGGCAGGGACCTCGGGGTTGCATTCCAGGCTCCCCCGGGGAGTCAGGCCTCGTCTCGAGGGGAAGCCAAGGACTCCGCTCTCCTCTCGAGTCGCGACGCGGGTCTCTTGGAGCCCCCTGAGCGGCCTCAAGGGAGTCCAGCCTCCTCTTCCGTTTGGAGAGAGGACCCGGGGTTGCTCTCCAGGCCATGCAGGAAAAGAAGGCCCTCAGCTGGCGAGGACGGGGGCGTCTCAGGGGTTTCCTCGAGCTGCGGCGCCCGTGGGGGTTTTCTCCCGAGGCACGACGAGGATCTCAGGGAGCCTCTCGTGCGGCGCCAGGGAAGTCAGGTCTCCATGCGCGTGGCGAGGGGGAGCGCGTCCTGGCTCTCGAGTCACGGGAGGGGACTAGGGCCTCGAGACGCGTTGAAGAAGGACTCTCGAGGTCTTTCTCGGGGGGCGGCGGGAAACCCTCGTGTCCCTCGCCTTCTGCCGGGGACCTTAGGGAACTTCCCAGGGTGCCTCTGAGAGGCGAGGGATCCTGTGGAGGTGGCGGGGCCCCTCGGGACTCCGCTGGGTCTGGCGCAACGGAAGAGGGCCTCACCTCGAGGGGAGGCAGGAACCTCAGGCTTCCTCTCCGTTTCGGACTGCGACCGCAGGGTCCCTGCAGAGTTGGGACAGGAGAGTCAGGCCTCGTCTTGTCTGAGGAAGGGAACCCCGCTGGCCTCTCGAGTTGCTCAGGGGGTCTCAGGCCCCCCGTCGAGCTGTGTGTGGAACCCGCGGGTCTTTGCGGACGATGCACGGGGGTGGCAGTGCCCCTTCGTGTTGTGCCTTCACCCACAGGGTTGCCTTCGAAGAGGGGTCCGGGCCTCGGGTCCTTCTCAAGAGCAGACCGGGGAATCGGGGGCGTTCGGCATGTGGCCCCACCCACGTGGCTCCTCTCGAATTTCCTCGTGAGACCGGCCTCACCCTGAGGGGCGCCGGGAAGGCCGGGAACCCCTTCCAGACCACGCAGGGGAATCGCCTCTCCTGTCGCGATCAGGAGGGGAGAAGGGGCTCAGAGGAAGCGGTGCCGGGACCCTCGGTGTTCCCCTCGGGGGACCCCGGCGTGTCGGGGGACTTTTGGGGGTCGCAGGAAGGCTGTCAGGGACCGTTTCGCCCTTCAGGGCGGAACAGGGCACTTCCCTTGAGACGCCGTCGCGGGCAAGGGCCTCATCTTGCCAAGAGGTGGGAACCACGTGGTTTTTCTCGAGTTGCGGCGGCATTCTCGAGTTACGACGGGGATCTCAGCCTTCCCCTGGGGTTGGCCCTGGGAAGCCCAATCTTCCCCTCGGGTTGCGAGGGAAAGCTGGGGGTTGCGCTCGAGTCACTGCAGGGCCGAAGAGACCTCACCTAGGCGTGTGTCCGGGACCTCATGTTCCTCTCCAGGGAAGGCAGGGACCTCGGGGTTGCATTCCAGGCTCCCCCGGGGAGTCAGGCCTCGTCTCGAGGGGAAGCCAAGGACTCCGCTCTCCTCTCGAGTCGCGACGCGGGTCTCTTGGAGCCCCCTGAGCGGCCTCAAGGGAGTCCAGCCTCCTCTTCCGTTTGGAGAGAGGACCCGGGATTGCTCTCCAGGCCATGCAGGAAAAGAAGGCCCTCAGCTGGCGAGGACGGGGGCGTCTCAGGGGTTTCCTCGAGCTGCGGCGCCCGTGGGGGTTTTCTCCCGAGGCACGACGAGGATCTCAGGGAGCCTCTCGTGCGGCGCCAGGGAAGTCAGGTCTCCATGCGCGTGGCGAGGGGGAGCGCGTCCTGGCTCTCGAGTCACGGGAGGGGACTAGGGCCTCGAGACGCGTTGAAGAAGGACTCTCGAGGTCTTTCTCGGGGGGCGGCGGGAAACCCTCGTGTCCCTCGCCTTCTGCCTGGGACCTTAGGGAACTTCCCAGGGTGCCTCTGAGAGGCGAGGGATCCTGTGGAGGTGGCGGGGCCCCTCGGGACTCCGCTGGGTCTGGCGCAACGGAAGAGGGCCTCACCTCGAGGGGAGGCAGGAACCTCAGGCTTCCTCTCCGTTTCGGACTGCGACCGCAGGGTCCCTGCAGAGTTGGGACGGGAGAGTCAGGCCTCGTCTTGTCTGCGGAAGGGAACCCCTCTGGCCTCTCGAGTTGCTCAGGGGGTCTCAGGCCCCCCGTCGAGCTGTGTGTGGAACCCGCGGGTCTTTGCGGACGATGCACGGGGGTGGCAGTGCCCCTTCGTGTTGTGCCTTCACCCACAGGGTTGCCTTCGAAGAGGGGTCCGGGCCTCGGGTCCTTCTCAAGAGCAGACCGGGGAATCGGGGGCGTTCGGCATGTGGCCCCACCCACGTGGCTCCTCTCGAATTTCCTCGTGAGACCGGCCTCACCCTGAGGGGCGCCGGGAAGGCCGGGAACCCCTTCCAGACCACGCAGGGGAATCGCCTCTCCTGTCGCGATCAGGAGGGGAGAAGGGGCTCAGAGGAAGCGGTGCCGGGACCCTCGGTGTTCCCCTCGGGGGACCCCGGCGTGTCGGGGGACTTTTGGGGGTCGCAGGAAGGCTGTCAGGGACCGTTTCGCCCTTCAGGGCGGAACAGGGCACTTCCCTTGAGACGCCGTCGCGGGCAAGGGCCTCATCTTGCCAAGAGGTGGGAACCACGTGGTTTTTCTCGAGTTGCGGCGGCATTCTCGAGTTACGACGGGGATCTCAGCCTTCCCCTGGGGTTGGCCCTGGGAAGCCCAATCTTCCCCTCGGGTTGCGAGGGAAAGCTGGGGGTTGCGCTCGAGTCACTGCAGGGCCGAAGAGACCTCACCTAGGCGTGTGTCCGGGACCTCATGTTCCTCTCCAGGGAAGGCAGGGACCTCGGGGTTGCATTCCAGGCTCCCCCGGGGAGTCAGGCCTCGTCTCGAGGGGAAGCCAAGGACTCCGCTCTCCTCTCGAGTCGCGACGCGGGTCTCTTGGAGCCCCCTGAGCGGCCTCAAGGGAGTCCAGCCTCCTCTTCCGTTTGGAGAGAGGACCCGGGATTGCTCTCCAGGCCATGCAGGAAAAGAAGGCCCTCAGCTGGCGAGGACGGGGGCGTCTCAGGGGTTTCCTCGAGCTGCGGCGCCCGTGGGGGTTTTCTCCCGAGGCACGACGAGGATCTCAGGGAGCCTCTCGTGCGGCGCCAGGGAAGTCAGGTCTCCATGCGCGTGGCGAGGGGGAGCGCGTCCTGGCTCTCGAGTCACGGGAGGGGACTAGGGCCTCGAGACGCGTTGAAGAAGGACTCTCGAGGTCTTTCTCGGGGGGCGGCGGGAAACCCTCGTGTCCCTCGCCTTCTGCCTGGGACCTTAGGGAACTTCCCAGGGTGCCTCTGAGAGGCGAGGGATCCTGTGGAGGTGGCGGGGCCCCTCGGGACTCCGCTGGGTCTGGCGCAACGGAAGAGGGCCTCACCTCGAGGGGAGGCAGGAACCTCAGGCTTCCTCTCCGTTTCGGACTGCGACCGCAGGGTCCCTGCAGAGTTGGGACGGGAGAGTCAGGCCTCGTCTTGTCTGCGGAAGGGAACCCCTCTGGCCTCTCGAGTTGCTCAGGGGGTCTCAGGCCCCCCGTCGAGCTGTGTGTGGAACCCGCGGGTCTTTGCGGACGATGCACGGGGGTGGCAGTGCCCCTTCGTGTTGTGCCTTCACCCACAGGGTTGCCTTCGAAGAGGGGTCCGGGCCTCGGGTCCTTCTCAAGAGCGGACCGGGGAATCGGGGGCGTTCGGCATGTGGCCCCACCCACGTGGCTCCTCTCGAATTTCCTCGTGAGACCGGCCTCACCCTGAGGGGCGCCGGGAAGGCCGGGAACCCCTTCCAGACCACGCAGGGGAATCGCCTCTCCTGTCGCGATCAGGAGGGGAGAAGGGGCTCAGAGGAAGCGGTGCCGGGACCCTCGGTGTTCCCCTCGGGGGACCCCGGCGTGTCGGGGGACTTTTGGGGGTCGCAGGAAGGCTGTCAGGGACCGTTTCGCCCTTCAGGGCGGAACAGGGCACTTCCCTTGAGACGCCGTCGCGGGCAAGGGCCTCATCTTGCCAAGAGGTGGGAACCACGTGGTTTTTCTCGAGTTGCGGCGGCATTCTCGAGTTACGACGGGGATCTCAGCCTTCCCCTGGGGTTGGCCCTGGGAAGCCCAATCTTCCCCTCGGGTTGCGAGGGAAAGCTGGGGGTTGCGCTCGAGTCACTGCAGGGCCCAAGAGACCTCACCTAGGCGTGTGTCCGGGACCTCATGTTCCTCTCCAGGGAAGGCAGGGACCTCGGGGTTGCATTCCAGGCTCCCCCGGGGAGTCAGGCCTCGTCTCGAGGGGAAGCCAAGGACTCCGCTCTCCTCTCGAGTCGCGACGCGGGTCTCTTGGAGCCCCCTGAGCGGCCTCAAGGGAGTCCAGCCTCCTCTTCCGTTTGGAGAGAGGACCCGGGATTGCTCTCCAGGCCATGCAGGAAAAGAAGGCCCTCAGCTGGCGAGGACGGGGGCGTCTCAGGGGTTTCCTCGAGCTGCGGCGCCCGTGGGGGTTTTCTCCCGAGGCACGACGAGGATCTCAGGGAGCCTCTCGTGCGGCGCCAGGGAAGTCAGGTCTCCATGCGCGTGGCGAGGGGGAGCGCGTCCTGGCTCTCGAGTCACGGGAGGGGACTAGGGCCTCGAGACGCGTTGAAGAAGGACTCTCGAGGTCTTTCTCGGGGGGCGGCGGGAAACCCTCGTGTCCCTCGCCTTCTGCCGGGGACCTTAGGGAACTTCCCAGGGTGCCTCTGAGAGGCGAGGGATCCTGTGGAGGTGGCGGGGCCCCTCGGGACTCCGCTGGGTCTGGCGCAACGGAAGAGGGCCTCACCTCGAGGGGAGGCAGGAACCTCAGGCTTCCTCTCCGTTTCGGACTGCGACCGCAGGGTCCCTGCAGAGTTGGGACAGGAGAGTCAGGCCTCGTCTTGTCTGAGGAAGGGAACCCCGCTGGCCTCTCGAGTTGCTCAGGGGGTCTCAGGCCCCCCGTCGAGCTGTGTGTGGAACCCGCGGGTCTTTGCGGACGATGCACGGGGGTGGCAGTGCCCCTTCGTGTTGTGCCTTCACCCACAGGGTTGCCTTCGAAGAGGGGTCCGGGCCTCGGGTCCTTCTCAAGAGCGGACCGGGGAATCGGGGGCGTTCGGCATGTGGCCCCACCCACGTGGCTCCTCTCGAATTTCCTCGTGAGACCGGCCTCACCCTGAGGGGCGCCGGGAAGGCCGGGAACCCCTTCCAGACCACGCAGGGGAATCGCCTCTCCTGTCGCGATCAGGAGGGGAGAAGGGGCTCAGAGGAAGCGGTGCCGGGACCCTCGGTGTTCCCCTCGGGGGACCCCGGCGTGTCGGGGGACTTTTGGGGGTCGCAGGAAGGCTGTCAGGGACCGTTTCGCCCTTCAGGGCGGAACAGGGCACTTCCCTTGAGACGCCGTCGCGGGCAAGGGCCTCATCTTGCCAAGAGGTGGGAACCACGTGGTTTTTCTCGAGTTGCGGCGGCATTCTCGAGTTACGACGGGGATCTCAGCCTTCCCCTGGGGTTGGCCCTGGGAAGCCCAATCTTCCCCTCGGGTTGCGAGGGAAAGCTGGGGGTTGCGCTCGAGTCACTGCAGGGCCCAAGAGACCTCACCTAGGCGTGTGTCCGGGACCTCATATTCCTCTCCAGGGAAGGCAGGGACCTCGGGGTTGCATTCCAGGCTCCCCCGGGGAGTCAGGCCTCGTCTCGAGGGGAAGCCAAGGACTCCGCTCTCCTCTCGAGTCGCGACGCGGGTCTCTTGGAGCCCCCTGAGCGGCCTCAAGGGAGTCCAGCCTCCTCTTCCATTTGGAGAGAGGACCCGGGGTTGCTCTCCAGGCCATGCAGGAAAAGAAGGCCCTCAGCTGGCGAGGACGGGGGCGTCTCAGGGGTTTCCTCGAGCTGCCGCGCCCGTGGGGGTTTTCTCCCGAGGCACGACGAGGATCTCAGGGAGCCTCTCGTGCGGCGCCAGGGAAGTCAGGTCTCCATGCGCGTGGCGAGGGGGAGCGCGTCCTGGCTCTCGAGTCACGGGAGGGGACTAGGGCCTCGAGACGCGTTGAAGAAGGACTCTCGAGGTCTTTCTCGGGGGGCGGCGGGAAACCCTCGTGTCCCTCGCCTTCTGCCGGGGACCTTAGGGAACTTCCCAGGGTGCCTCTGAGAGGCGAGGGATCCTGTGGAGGTGGCGGGGCCCCTCGGGACTCCGCTGGGTCTGGCGCAACGGAAGAGGGCCTCACCTCGAGGGGAGGCAGGAACCTCAGGCTTCCTCTCCGTTTCGGACTGCGACCGCAGGGTCCCTGCAGAGTTGGGACAGGAGAGTCAGGCCTCGTCTTGTCTGAGGAAGGGAACCCCGCTGGCCTCTCGAGTTGCTCAGGGGGTCTCAGGCCCCCCGTCGAGCTGTGTGTGGAACCCGCGGGTCTTTGCGGACGATGCACGGGGGTGGCAGTGCCCCTTCGTGTTGTGCCTTCACCCACAGGGTTGCCTTCGAAGAGGGGTCCGGGCCTTGGGTCCTTCTCAAGAGCGGACCGGGGAATCGGGGGCGTTCGGCATGTGGCCCCACCCACGTGGCTCCTCTCGAATTTCCTCGTGAGACCGGCCTCACCCTGAGGGGCGCCGGGAAGGCCGGGAACCCCTTCCAGACCACGCAGGGGAATCGCCTCTCCTGTCGCGATCAGGAGGGGAGAAGGGGCTCAGAGGAAGCGGTGCCGGGACCCTCGGTGTTCCCCTCGGGGGACCCCGGCGTGTCGGGGGACTTTTGGGGGTCGCAGGAAGGCTGTCAGGGACCGTTTCGCCCTTCAGGGCGGAACAGGGCACTTCCCTTGAGACGCCGTCGCGGGCAAGGGCCTCATCTTGCCAAGAGGTGGGAACCACGTGGTTTTTCTCGAGTTGCGGCGGCATTCTCGAGTTACGACGGGGATCTCAGCCTTCCCCTGGGGTTGGCCCTGGGAAGCCCAATCTTCCCCTCGGGTTGCGAGGGAAAGCTGGGGGTTGCGCTCGAGTCACTGCAGGGCCCAAGAGACCTCACCTAGGCGTGTGTCCGGGACCTCATATTCCTCTCCAGGGAAGGCAGGGACCTCGGGGTTGCATTCCAGGCTCCCCCGGGGAGTCAGGCCTCGTCTCGAGGGGAAGCCAAGGACTCCGCTCTCCTCTCGAGTCGCGACGCGGGTCTCTTGGAGCCCCCTGAGCGGCCTCAAGGGAGTCCAGCCTCCTCTTCCATTTGGAGAGAGGACCCGGGGTTGCTCTCCAGGCCATGCAGGAAAAGAAGGCCCTCAGCTGGCGAGGACGGGGGCGTCTCAGGGGTTTCCTCGAGCTGCGGCGCCCGTGGGGGTTTTCTCCCGAGGCACGACGAGGATCTCAGGGAGCCTCTCGTGCGGCGCCAGGGAAGTCAGGTCTCCATGCGCGTGGCGAGGGGGAGCGCGTCCTGGCTCTCGAGTCACGGGAGGGGACTAGGGCCTCGAGACGCGTTGAAGAAGGACTCTCGAGGTCTTTCTCGGGGGGCGGCGGGAAACCCTCGTGTCCCTCGCCTTCTGCCGGGGACCTTAGGGAACTTCCCAGGGTGCCTCTGAGAGGCGAGGGATCCTGTGGAGGTGGCGGGGCCCCTCGGGACTCCGCTGGGTCTGGCGCAACGGAAGAGGGCCTCACCTCGAGGGGAGGCAGGAACCTCAGGCTTCCTCTCCGTTTCGGACTGCGACCGCAGGGTCCCTGCAGAGTTGGGACAGGAGAGTCAGGCCTCGTCTTGTCTGAGGAAGGGAACCCCGCTGGCCTCTCGAGTTGCTCAGGGGGTCTCAGGCCCCCCGTCGAGCTGTGTGTGGAACCCGCGGGTCTTTGCGGACGATGCACGGGGGTGGCAGTGCCCCTTCGTGTTGTGCCTTCACCCACAGGGTTGCCTTCGAAGAGGGGTCCGGGCCTCGGGTCCTTCTCAAGAGCGGACCGGGGAATCGGGGGCGTTCGGCATGTGGCCCCACCCACGTGGCTCCTCTCGAATTTCCTCGTGAGACCGGCCTCACCCTGAGGGGCGCCGGGAAGGCCGGGAACCCCTTCCAGACCACGCAGGGGAATCGCCTCTCCTGTCGCGATCAGGAGGGGAGAAGGGGCTCAGAGGAAGCGGTGCCGGGACCCTCGGTGTTCCCCTCGGGGGACCCCGGCGTGTCGGGGGACTTTTGGGGGTCGCAGGAAGGCTGTCAGGGACCGTTTCGCCCTTCAGGGCGGAACAGGGCACTTCCCTTGAGACGCCGTCGCGGGCAAGGGCCTCATCTTGCCAAGAGGTTGGAACCACGTGATTTTTCTCGAGTTGCGGCGGCATTCTCGAGTTACGACGGGGATCTCAGCCTTCCCCTGGGGTTGGCCCTGGGAAGCCCAATCTTCCCCTCGGGTTGCGAGGGAAAGCTGGGGGTTGCGCTCGAGTCACTGCAGGGCCCAAGAGACCTCACCTAGGCGTGTGTCCGGGACCTCATATTCCTCTCCAGGGAAGGCAGGGACCTCGGGGTTGCATTCCAGGCTCCCCCGGGGAGTCAGGCCTCGTCTCGAGGGGAAGCCAAGGACTCCGCTCTCCTCTCGAGTCGCGACGCGGGTCTCTTGGAGCCCCCTGAGCGGCCTCAAGGGAGTCCAGCCTCCTCTTCCGTTTGGAGAGAGGACCCGGGGTTGCTCTCCAGGCCATGCAGGAAAAGAAGGCCCTCAGCTGGCGAGGACGGGGGCGTCTCAGGGGTTTCCTCGAGCTGCCGCGCCCGTGGGGGTTTTCTCCCGAGGCACGACGAGGATCTCAGGGAGCCTCTCGTGCGGCGCCAGGGAAGTCAGGTCTCCATGCGCGTGGCGAGGGGGAGCGCGTCCTGGCTCTCGAGTCACGGGAGGGGACTAGGGCCTCGAGACGCGTTGAAGAAGGACTCTCGAGGTCTTTCTCGGGGGGCGGCGGGAAACCCTCGTGTCCCTCGCCTTCTGCCGGGGACCTTAGGGAACTTCCCAGGGTGCCTCTGAGAGGCGAGGGATCCTGTGGAGGTGGCGGGGCCCCTCGGGACTCCGCTGGGTCTGGCGCAACGGAAGAGGGCCTCACCTCGAGGGGAGGCAGGAACCTCAGGCTTCCTCTCCGTTTCGGACTGCGACCGCAGGGTCCCTGCAGAGTTGGGACAGGAGAGTCAGGCCTCGTCTTGTCTGAGGAAGGGAACCCCGCTGGCCTCTCGAGTTGCTCAGGGGGTCTCAGGCCCCCCGTCGAGCTGTGTGTGGAACCCGCGGGTCTTTGCGGACGATGCACGGGGGTGGCAGTGCCCCTTCGTGTTGTGCCTTCACCCACAGGGTTGCCTTCGAAGAGGGGTCCGGGCCTCGGGTCCTTCTCAAGAGCGGACCGGGGAATCGGGGGCGTTCGGCATGTGGCCCCACCCACGTGGCTCCTCTCGAATTTCCTCGTGAGACCGGCCTCACCCTGAGGGGCGCCGGGAAGGCCGGGAACCCCTTCCAGACCACGCAGGGGAATCGCCTCTCCTGTCGCGATCAGGAGGGGAGAAGGGGCTCAGAGGAAGCGGTGCCGGGACCCTCGGTGTTCCCCTCGGGGGACCCCGGCGTGTCGGGGGACTTTTGGGGGTCGCAGGAAGGCTGTCAGGGACCGTTTCGCCCTTCAGGGCGGAACAGGGCACTTCCCTTGAGACGCCGTCGCGGGCAAGGGCCTCATCTTGCCAAGAGGTGGGAACCACGTGGTTTTTCTCGAGTTGCGGCGGCATTCTCGAGTTACGACGGGGATCTCAGCCTTCCCCTGGGGTTGGCCCTGGGAAGCCCAATCTTCCCCTCGGGTTGCGAGGGAAAGCTGGGGGTTGCGCTCGAGTCACTGCAGGGCCGAAGAGACCTCACCTAGGCGTGTGTCCGGGACCTCATATTCCTCTCCAGGGAAGGCAGGGACCTCGGGGTTGCATTCCAGGCTCCCCCGGGGAGTCAGGCCTCGTCTCGAGGGGAAGCCAAGGACTCCGCTCTCCTCTTGAGTCGCGACGCGGGTCTCTTGGAGCCCCCTGAGCGGCCTCAAGGGAGTCCAGCCTCCTCTTCCGTTTGGAGAGAGGACCCGGGATTGCTCTCCAGGCCATGCAGGAAAAGAAGGCCCTCAGCTGGCGAGGACGGGGGCGTCTCAGGGGTTTCCTCGAGCTGCGGCGCCCGTGGGGGTTTTCTCCCGAGGCACGACGAGGATCTCAGGGAGCCTCTCGTGCGGCGCCAGGGAAGTCAGGTCTCCATGCGCGTGGCGTGGGGGAGCGCGTCCTGGCTCTCGAGTCACGGGAGGGGACTAGGGCCTCGAGACGCGTTGAAGAAGGACTCTCGAGGTCTTTGTCGGGGGGCGGCGGGAAACCCTCGTTTCCCTCGCCTTCTGCCGGGGACCTTAGGGAACTTCCCAGGGTGCCTCTGAGAGGCGAGGGATCCTGTGGAGGTGGCGGGGCCCCTCGGGACTCCGCTGAGTCTGGCGCAACGGAAGAGGGCCTCACCTCGAGGGGAGGCAGGAACCTCAGGCTTCCTCTCCGTTTCGGACTGCGACCGCAGGGTCCCTGCAGAGTTGGGACAGGAGAGTCAGGCCTCGTCTTGTCTGAGGAAGGGAACCCCGCTGGCCTCTCGAGTTGCTCAGGGGGTCTCAGGCCCCCCGTCGAGCTGTGTGTGGAACCCGCGGGTCTTTGCGGACGATGCACGGGGGTGGCAGTGCCCCTTCGTGTTGTGCCTTCACCCACAGGGTTGCCTTCGAAGGGGGGTCCGGGCCTTGGGTCCTTCTCAAGAGCGGACCGGGGAATCGGGGGCGTTCGGCATGTGGCCCCACCCACGTGGCTCCTCTCGAATTTCCTCGTGAGACCGGCCTCACCCTGAGGGGCGCCGGGAAGGCCGGGAACCCCTTCCAGACCACGCAGGGGAATCGCCTCTCCTGTCGCGATCAGGAGGGGAGAAGGGGCTCAGAGGAAGCGGTGCCGGGACCCTCGGTGTTCCCCTCGGGGGACCCCGGCGTGTCGGGGGACTTTTGGGGGTCGCAGGAAGGCTGTCAGGGACCGTTTCGCCCTTCAGGGCGGAACAGGGCACTTCCCTTGAGACGCCGTCGCGGGCAAGGGCCTCATCTTGCCAAGAGGTGGGAACCACGTGGTTTTTCTCGAGTTGCGGCGGCATTCTCGAGTTACGACGGGGATCTCAGCCTTCCCCTGGGGTTGGCCCTGGGAAGCCCAATCTTCCCCTCGGGTTGCGAGGGAAAGCTGGGGGTTGCGCTCGAGTCACTGCAGGGCCGAAGAGACCTCACCTAGGCGTGTGTCCGGGACCTCATATTCCTCTCCAGGGAAGGCAGGGACCTCGGGGTTGCATTCCAGGCTCCCCCGGGGAGTCAGGCCTCGTCTCGAGGGGAAGCCAAGGACTCCGCTCTCCTCTCGAGTCGCGACGCGGGTCTCTTGGAGCCCCCTGAGCGGCCTCAAGGGAGTCCAGCCTCCTCTTCCGTTTGGAGAGAGGACCCGGGGTTGCTCTCCAGGCCATGCAGGAAAAGAAGGCCCTCAGCTGGCGAGGACGGGGGCGTCTCAGGGGTTTCCTCGAGCTGCGGCGCCCGTGGGGGTTTTCTCCCGAGGCACGACGAGGATCTCAGGGAGCCTCTCGTGCGGCGCCAGGGAAGTCAGGTCTCCATGCGCGTGGCGAGGGGGAGCGCGTCCTGGCTCTCGAGTCACGGGAGGGGACTAGGGCCTCGAGACGCGTTGAAGAAGGACTCTCGAGGTCTTTGTCGGGGGGCGGCGGGAAACCCTCGTTTCCCTCGCCTTCTGCCGGGGACCTTAGGGAACTTCCCAGGGTGCCTCTGAGAGGCGAGGGATCCTGTGGAGGTGGCGGGGCCCCTCGGGACTCCGCTGGGTCTGGCGCAACGGAAGAGGGCCTCACCTCGAGGGGAGGCAGGAACCTCAGGCTTCCTCTCCGTTTCGGACTGCGACCGCAGGGTCCCTGCAGAGTTGGGACAGGAGAGTCAGGCCTCGTCTTGTCTGAGGAAGGGAACCCCGCTGGCCTCTCGAGTTGCTCAGGGGGTCTCAGGCCCCCCGTCGAGCTGTGTGTGGAACCCGCGGGTCTTTGCGGACGATGCACGGGGGTGGCAGTGCCCCTTCGTGTTGTGCCTTCACCCACAGGGTTGCCTTCGAAGAGGGGTCCGGGCCTCGGGTCCTTCTCAAGAGCGGACCGGGGAATCGGGGGCGTTCGGCATGTGGCCCCACCCACGTGGCTCCTCTCGAATTTCCTCGTGAGACCGGCCTCACCCTGAGGGGCGCCGGGAAGGCCGGGAACCCCTTCCAGACCACGCAGGGGAATCGCCTCTCCTGTCGCGATCAGGAGGGGAGAAGGGGCTCAGAGGAAGCGGTGCCGGGACCCTCGGTGTTCCCCTCGGGGGACCCCGGCGTGTCGGGGGACTTTTGGGGGTCGCAGGAAGGCTGTCAGGGACCGTTTCGCCCTTCAGGGCGGAACAGGGCACTTCCCTTGAGACGCCGTCGCGGGCAAGGGCCTCATCTTGCCAAGAGGTGGGAACCACGTGGTTTTTCTCGAGTTGCGGCGGCATTCTCGAGTTACGACGGGGATCTCAGCCTTCCCCTGGGGTTGGCCCTGGGAAGCCCAATCTTCCCCTCGGGTTGCGAGGGAAAGCTGGGGGTTGCGCTCGAGTCACTGCAGGGCCGAAGAGACCTCACCTAGGCGTGTGTCCGGGACCTCATATTCCTCTCCAGGGAAGGCAGGGACCTCGGGGTTGCATTCCAGGCTCCCCCGGGGAGTCAGGCCTCGTCTCGAGGGGAAGCCAAGGACTCCGCTCTCCTCTTGAGTCGCGACGCGGGTCTCTTGGAGCCCCCTGAGCGGCCTCAAGGGAGTCCAGCCTCCTCTTCCGTTTGGAGAGAGGACCCGGGATTGCTCTCCAGGCCATGCAGGAAAAGAAGGCCCTCAGCTGGCGAGGACGGGGGCGTCTCAGGGGTTTCCTCGAGCTGCGGCGCCCGTGGGGGTTTTCTCCCGAGGCACGACGAGGATCTCAGGGAGCCTCTCGTGCGGCGCCAGGGAAGTCAGGTCTCCATGCGCGTGGCGTGGGGGAGCGCGTCCTGGCTCTCGAGTCACGGGAGGGGACTAGGGCCTCGAGACGCGTTGAAGAAGGACTCTCGAGGTCTTTGTCGGGGGGCGGCGGGAAACCCTCGTTTCCCTCGCCTTCTGCCGGGGACCTTAGGGAACTTCCCAGGGTGCCTCTGAGAGGCGAGGGATCCTGTGGAGGTGGCGGGGCCCCTCGGGACTCCGCTGAGTCTGGCGCAACGGAAGAGGGCCTCACCTCGAGGGGAGGCAGGAACCTCAGGCTTCCTCTCCGTTTCGGACTGCGACCGCAGGGTCCCTGCAGAGTTGGGACAGGAGAGTCAGGCCTCGTCTTGTCTGAGGAAGGGAACCCCGCTGGCCTCTCGAGTTGCTCAGGGGGTCTCAGGCCCCCCGTCGAGCTGTGTGTGGAACCCGCGGGTCTTTGCGGACGATGCACGGGGGTGGCAGTGCCCCTTCGTGTTGTGCCTTCACCCACAGGGTTGCCTTCGAAGGGGGGTCCGGGCCTTGGGTCCTTCTCAAGAGCGGACCGGGGAATCGGGGGCGTTCGGCATGTGGCCCCACCCACGTGGCTCCTCTCGAATTTCCTCGTGAGACCGGCCTCACCCTGAGGGGCGCCGGGAAGGCCGGGAACCCCTTCCAGACCACGCAGGGGAATCGCCTCTCCTGTCGCGATCAGGAGGGGAGAAGGGGCTCAGAGGAAGCGGTGCCGGGACCCTCGGTGTTCCCCTCGGGGGACCCCGGCGTGTCGGGGGACTTTTGGGGGTCGCAGGAAGGCTGTCAGGGACCGTTTCGCCCTTCAGGGCGGAACAGGGCACTTCCCTTGAGACGCCGTCGCGGGCAAGGGCCTCATCTTGCCAAGAGGTGGGAACCACGTGGTTTTTCTCGAGTTGCGGCGGCATTCTCGAGTTACGACGGGGATCTCAGCCTTCCCCTGGGGTTGGCCCTGGGAAGCCCAATCTTCCCCTCGGGTTGCGAGGGAAAGCTGGGGGTTGCGCTCGAGTCACTGCAGGGCCGAAGAGACCTCACCTAGGCGTGTGTCCGGGACCTCATATTCCTCTCCAGGGAAGGCAGGGACCTCGGGGTTGCATTCCAGGCTCCCCCGGGGAGTCAGGCCTCGTCTCGAGGGGAAGCCAAGGACTCCGCTCTCCTCTCGAGTCGCGACGCGGGTCTCTTGGAGCCCCCTGAGTGGCCTCAAGGGAGTCCAGCCTCCTCTTCCGTTTGGAGAGAGGACCCGGGGTTGCTCTCCAGGCCATGCAGGAAAAGAAGGCCCTCAGCTGGCGAGGACGGGGGCGTCTCAGGGGTTTCCTCGAGCTGCGGCGCCCGTGGGGGTTTTCTCCCGAGGCACGACGAGGATCTCAGGGAGCCTCTCGTGCGGCGCCAGGGAAGTCAGGTCTCCATGCGCGTGGCGAGGGGGAGCGCGTCCTGGCTCTCGAGTCACGGGAGGGGACTAGGGCCTCGAGACGCGTTGAAGAAGGACTCTCGAGGTCTTTCTCGGGGGGCGGCGGGAAACCCTCGTTTCCCTCGCCTTCTGCCGGGGACCTTAGGGAACTTCCCAGGGTGCCTCTGAGAGGCGAGGGATCCTGTGGAGGTGGCGGGGCCCCTCGGGACTCCGCTGGGTCTGGCGCAACGGAAGAGGGCCTCACCTCGAGGGGAGGCAGGAACCTCAGGCTTCCTCTCCGTTTCGGACTGCGACCGCAGGGTCCCTGCAGAGTTGGGACAGGAGAGTCAGGCCTCGTCTTGTCTGAGGAAGGGAACCCCGCTGGCCTCTCGAGTTGCTCAGGGGGTCTCAGGCCCCCCGTCGAGCTGTGTGTGGAACCCGCGGGTCTTTGCGGACGATGCACGGGGGTGGCAGTGCCCCTTCGTGTTGTGCCTTCACCCACAGGGTTGCCCTCGAAGAGGGGTCCGGGCCTCGGGTCCTTCTCAAGAGCGGACCGGGGAATCGGGGGCGTTCGGCATGTGGCCCCACCCACGTGGCTCCTCTCGAATTTCCTCGTGAGACCGGCCTCACCCTGAGGGGCGCCGGGAAGGCCGGGAACCCCTTCCAGACCACGCAGGGGAATCGCCTCTCCTGTCGCGATCAGGAGGGGAGAAGGGGCTCAGAGGAAGCGGTGCCGGGACCCTCGGTGTTCCCCTCGGGGGACCCCGGCGTGTCGGGGGACTTTTGGGGGTCGCAGGAAGGCTGTCAGGGACCGTTTCGCCCTTCAGGGCGGAACAGGGCACTTCCCTTGAGACGCCGTCGCGGGCAAGGGCCTCATCTTGCCAAGAGGTGGGAACCACGTGGGTTTTCTCGAGTTGCGGCGGCATTCTCGAGTTACGACGGGGATCTCAGCCTTCCCCTGGGGTTGGCCCTGGGAAGCCCAATCTTCCCCTCGGGTTGCGAGGGAAAGCTGGGGGTTGCGCTCGAGTCACTGCAGGGCCGAAGAGACCTCACCTAGGCGTGTGTCCGGGACCTCATATTCCTCTCCAGGGAAGGCAGGGACCTCGGGGTTGCATTCCAGGCTCCCCCGGGGAGTCAGGCCTCGTCTCGAGGG
Organism: Bubalus kerabau; assembly: GCF_029407905.1. NCBI lineage: Eukaryota > Metazoa > Chordata > Mammalia > Artiodactyla > Bovidae > Bubalus > Bubalus kerabau. The sequence continues at coordinate 85,708 of NC_073635.1, read as the reverse complement.
GAAGCCAAGGACTCCGCTCTCCTCTCGAGTCGCGACGCGGGTCTCTTGGAGCCCCCTGAGCGGCCTCAAGGGAGTCCAGCCTCCTCTTCCGTTTGGAGAGAGGACCCGGGATTGCTCTCCAGGCCATGCAGGAAAAGAAGGCCCTCAGCTGGCGAGGACGGGGGCGTCTCAGGGGTTTCCTCGAGCTGCGGCGCCCGTGGGGGTTTTCTCCCGAGGCACGACGAGGATCTCAGGGAGCCTCTCGTGCGGCGCCAGGGAAGTCAGGTCTCCATGCGCGTGGCGAGGGGGAGCGCGTCCTGGCTCTCGAGTCACAGGAGGGGACTAGGGCCTCGAGACGCGTTGAAGAAGGACTCTCGAGGTCTTTCTTGGGGGGCGGCGGGAAACCCTCGTGTCCCTCGCCTTCTGCCGGGGACCTTAGGGAACTTCCCAGGGTGCCTCTGAGAGGCGAGGGATCCTGTGGAGGTGGCGGGGCCCCTCGGGACTCCGCTGGGTCTGGCGCAACGGAAGAGGGCCTCACCTCGAGGGCAGGCAGGAACCTCAGGCTTCCTCTCCGTTTCGGACTGCGACCGCAGGGTCCCTGCAGAGTTGGGACAGGAGAGTCAGGCCTCGTCTTGTCTGAGGAAGGGAACCCCGCTGGCCTCTCGAGTTGCTCAGGGGGTCTCAGGCCCCCCGTCGAGCTGTGTGTGGAACCCGCGGGTCTTTGCGGACGATGCACGGGGGTGGCAGTGCCCCTTCGTGTTGTGCCTTCACCCACAGGGTTGCCTTCGAAGAGGGGTCCGGGCCTCGGGTCCTTCTCAAGAGCGGACCGGGGAATCGGGGGCGTTCGGCATGTGGCCCCACCCACGTGGCTCCTCTCGAATTTCCTCGTGAGACCGGCCTCACCCTGAGGGGCGCCGGGAAGGCCGGGAACCCCTTCCAGACCACGCAGGGGAATCGCCTCTCCTGTCGCGATCAGGAGGGGAGAAGGGGCTCAGAGGAAGCGGAGCCGGGACCCTCGGTGTTCCCCTCGGGGGACCCCGGCGTGTCGGGGGACTTTTGGGGGTCGCAGGAAGGCTGTCAGGGACCGTTTCGCCCTTCAGGGCGGAACAGGGCACTTCCCTTGAGACGCCGTCGCGGGCAAGGGCCTCATCTTGCCAAGAGGTGGGAACCACGTGGTTTTTCTCGAGTTGCGGCGGCATTCTCGAGTTACGACGGGGATCTCAGCCTTCCCCTGGGGTTGGCCCTGGGAAGCCCAATCTTCCCCTCGGGTTGCGAGGGAAAGCTGGGGGTTGCGCTCGAGTCACTGCAGGGCCGAAGAGACCTCACCTAGGCGTGTGTCCGGGACCTCATATTCCTCTCCAGGGAAGGCAGGGACCTCGGGGTTGCATTCCAGGCTCCCCCGGGGAGTCAGGCCTCGTCTCGAGGGGAAGCCAAGGACTCCGCTCTCCTCTTGAGTCGCGACGCGGGTCTCTTGGAGCCCCCTGAGCGGCCTCAAGGGAGTCCAGCCTCCTCTTCCGTTTGGAGAGAGGACCCGGGATTGCTCTCCAGGCCATGCAGGAAAAGAAGGCCCTCAGCTGGCGAGGACGGGGGCGTCTCAGGGGTTTCCTCGAGCTGCGGCGCCCGTGGGGGTTTTCTCCCGAGGCACGACGAGGATCTCAGGGAGCCTCTCGTGCGGCGCCAGGGAAGTCAGGTCTCCATGCGCGTGGCGTGGGGGAGCGCGTCCTGGCTCTCGAGTCACGGGAGGGGACTAGGGCCTCGAGACGCGTTGAAGAAGGACTCTCGAGGTCTTTGTCGGGGGGCGGTGGGAAACCCTCGTTTCCCTCGCCTTCTGCCGGGGACCTTAGGGAACTTCCCAGGGTGCCTCTGAGAGGCGAGGGATCCTGTGGAGGTGGCGGGGCCCCTCGGGACTCCGCTGGGTCTGGCGCAACGGAAGAGGGCCTCACCTCGAGGGGAGGCAGGAACCTCAGGCTTCCTCTCCGTTTCGGACTGCGACCGCAGGGTCCCTGCAGAGTTGGGACAGGAGAGTCAGGCCTCGTCTTGTCTGAGGAAGGGAACCCCGCTGGCCTCTCGAGTTGCTCAGGGGGTCTCAGGCCCCCCGTCGAGCTGTGTGTGGAACCCGCGGGTCTTTGCGGACGATGCACGGGGGTGGCAGTGCCCCTTCGTGTTGTGCCTTCACCCACAGGGTTGCCTTCGAAGAGGGGTCCGGGCCTCGGGTCCTTCTCAAGAGCGGACCGGGGAATCGGGGGCGTTCGGCATGTGGCCCCACCCACGTGGCTCCTCTCGAATTTCCTCGTGAGACCGGCCTCACCCTGAGGGGCGCCGGGAAGGCCGGGAACCCCTTCCAGACCACGCAGGGGAATCGCCTCTCCTGTCGCGATCAGGAGGGGAGAAGGGGCTCAGAGGAAGCGGTGCCGGGACCCTCGGTGTTCCCCTCGGGGGACCCCGGCGTGTCGGGGGACTTTTGGGGGTCGCAGGAAGGCTGTCAGGGACCGTTTCGCCCTTCAGGGCGGAACAGGGCACTTCCCTTGAGACGCCGTCGCGGGCAAGGGCCTCATCTTGCCAAGAGGTGGGAACCACGTGGTTTTTCTCGAGTTGCGGCGGCATTCTCGAGTTACGACGGGGATCTCAGCCTTCCCCTGGGGTTGGCCCTGGGAAGCCCAATCTTCCCCTCGGGTTGCGAGGGAAAGCTGGGGGTTGCGCTCGAGTCACTGCAGGGCCGAAGAGACCTCACCTAGGCGTGTGTCCGGGACCTCATATTCCTCTCCAGGGAAGGCAGGGACCTCGGGGTTGCATTCCAGGCTCCCCCGGGGAGTCAGGCCTCGTCTCGAGGGGAAGCCAAGGACTCCGCTCTCCTCTCGAGTCGCGACGCGGGTCTCTTGGAGCCCCCTGAGCGGCCTCAAGGGAGTCCAGCCTCCTCTTCCGTTTGGAGAGAGGACCCGGGGTTGCTCTCCAGGCCATGCAGGAAAAGAAGGCCCTCAGCTGGCGAGGACGGGGGCGTCTCAGGGGTTTCCTCGAGCTGCGGCGCCCGTGGGGGTTTTCTCCCGAGGCACGACGAGGATCTCAGGGAGCCTCTCGTGCGGCGCCAGGGAAGTCAGGTCTCCATGCGCGTGGCGAGGGGGAGCGCGTCCTGGCTCTCGAGTCACGGGAGGGGACTAGGGCCTCGAGACGCGTTGAAGAAGGACTCTCGAGGTCTTTCTCGGGGGGCGGCGGGAAACCCTCGTTTCCCTCGCCTTCTGCCGGGGACCTTAGGGAACTTCCCAGGGTGCCTCTGAGAGGCGAGGGATCCTGTGGAGGTGGCGGGGCCCCTCGGGACTCCGCTGGGTCTGGCGCAACGGAAGAGGGCCTCACCTCGAGGGGAGGCAGGAACCTCAGGCTTCCTCTCCGTTTCGGACTGCGACCGCAGGGTCCCTGCAGAGTTGGGACAGGAGAGTCAGGCCTCGTCTTGTCTGAGGAAGGGAACCCCGCTGGCCTCTCGAGTTGCTCAGGGGGTCTCAGGCCCCCCGTCGAGCTGTGTGTGGAACCCGCGGGTCTTTGCGGACGATGCACGGGGGTGGCAGTGCCACTTCGTGTTGTGCCTTCACCCACAGGGTTGCCTTCGAAGAGGGGTCCGGGCCTCGGGTCCTTCTCAAGAGCGGACCGGGGAATCGGGGGCGTTCGGCATGTGGCCCCACCCACGTGGCTCCTCTCGAATTTCCTCGTGAGACCGGCCTCACCCTGAGGGGCGCCGGGAAGGCCGGGAACCCCTTCCAGACCACGCAGGGGAATCTCCTCTCCTGTCGCGATCAGGAGGGGAGAAGGGGCTCAGAGGAAGCGGTGCCGGGACCCTCGGTGTTCCCCTCGGGGGACCCCGGCGTGTCGGGGGACTTTTGGGGGTCGCAGGAAGGCTGTCAGGGGCCGTTTCGCCCTTCAGGGCGGAACAGGGCACTTCCCTTGAGACGCCGTCGCGGGCAAGGGCCTCATCTTGCCAAGAGGTGGGAACCACGTGGTTTTTCTCGAGTTGCGGCGGCATTCTCGAGTTACGACGGGGATCTCAGCCTTCCCCTGGGGTTGGCCCTGGGAAGCCCAATCTTCCCCTCGGGTTGCGAGGGAAAGCTGGGGGTTGCGCTCGAGTCACTGCAGGGCCGAAGAGACCTCACCTAGGCGTGTGTCCGGGACCTCATATTCCTCTCCAGGGAAGGCAGGGACCTCGGGGTTGCATTCCAGGCTCCCCCGGGGAGTCAGGCCTCGTCTCGAGGGGAAGCCAAGGACTCCGCTCTCCTCTCGAGTCGCGACGCGGGTCTCTTGGAGCCCCCTGAGCGGCCTCAAGGGAGTCCAGCCTCCTCTTCCGTTTGGAGAGAGGACCCGGGGTTGCTCTCCAGGCCATGCAGGAAAAGAAGGCCCTCAGCTGGCGAGGACGGGGGCGTCTCAGGGGTTTCCTCGAGCTGCGGCGCCCGTGGGGGTTTTCTCCCGAGGCACGACGAGGATCTCAGGGAGCCTCTCGTGCGGCGCCAGGGAAGTCAGGTCTCCATGCGCGTGGCGAGGGGGAGCGCGTCCTGGCTCTCGAGTCACGGGAGGGGACTAGGGCCTCGAGACGCGTTGAAGAAGGACTCTCGAGGTCTTTGTCGGGGGGCGGCGGGAAACCCTCGTGTCCCTCGCCTTCTGCCGGGGACCTTAGGGAACTTCCCAGGGTGCCTCTGAGAGGCGAGGGATCCTGTGGAGGTGGCGGGGCCCCTCGGGACTCCGCTGGGTCTGGCGCAACGGAAGAGGGCCTCACCTCGAGGGGAGGCAGGAACCTCAGGCTTCCTCTCCGTTTCGGACTGCGACCGCAGGGTCCCTGCAGAGTTGGGACAGGAGAGTCAGGCCTCGTCTTGTCTGAGGAAGGGAACCCCGCTGGCCTCTCGAGTTGCTCAGGGGGTCTCAGGCCCCCCGTCGAGCTGTGTGTGGAACCCGCGGGTCTTTGCGGACGATGCACGGGGGTGGCAGTGCCCCTTCGTGTTGTGCCTTCACCCACAGGGTTGCCTTCGAAGAGGGGTCCGGGCCTCGGGTCCTTCTCAAGAGCGGACCGGGGAATCGGGGGCGTTCGGCATGTGGCCCCACCCACGTGGCTCCTCTCGAATTTCCTCGTGAGACCGGCCTCACCCTGAGGGGCGCCGGGAAGGCCGGGAACCCCTTCCAGACCACACAGGGGAATCGCCTCTCCTGTCGCGATCAGGAGGGGAGAAGGGGCTCAGAGGAAGCGGTGCCGGGACCCTCGGTGTTCCCCTCGGGGGACCCCGGCGTGTCGGGGGACTTTTGGGGGTCGCAGGAAGGCTGTCAGGGACCGTTTCGCCCTTCAGGGCGGAACAGGGCACTTCCCTTGAGACGCCGTCGCGGGCAAGGGCCTCATCTTGCCAAGAGGTGGGAACCACGTGGTTTTTCTCGAGTTGCGGCGGCATTCTCGAGTTACGACGGGGATCTCAGCCTTCCCCTGGGGTTGGCCCTGGGAAGCCCAATCTTCCCCTCGGGTTGCGAGGGAAAGCTGGGGGTTGCGCTCGAGTCACTGCAGGGCCGAAGAGACCTCACCTAGGCGTGTGTCCGGGACCTCATATTCCTCTCCAGGGAAGGCAGGGACCTCGGGGTTGCATTCCAGGCTCCCCCGGGGAGTCAGGCCTCGTCTCGAGGGGAAGCCAAGGACTCCGCTCTCCTCTCGAGTCGCGACGCGGGTCTCTTGGAGCCCCCTGAGCGGCCTCAAGGGAGTCCAGCCTCCTCTTCCGTTTGGAGAGAGGACCCGGGGTTGCTCTCCAGGCCATGCAGGAAAAGAAGGCCCTCAGCTGGCGAGGACGGGGGCGTCTCAGGGGTTTCCTCGAGCTGCGGCGCCCGTGGGGGTTTTCTCCCGAGGCACGACGAGGATCTCAGGGAGCCTCTCGTGCGGCGCCAGGGAAGTCAGGTCTCCATGCGCGTGGCGAGGGGGAGCGCGTCCTGGCTCTCGAGTCACGGGAGGGGACTAGGGCCTCGAGACGCGTTGAAGAAGGACTCTCGAGGTCTTTGTCGGGGGGCGGCGGGAAACCCTCGTGTCCCTCGCCTTCTGCCGGGGACCTTAGGGAACTTCCCAGGGTGCCTCTGAGAGGCGAGGGATCCTGTGGAGGTGGCGGGGCCCCTCGGGACTCCGCTGGGTCTGGCGCAACGGAAGAGGGCCTCACCTCGAGGGGAGGCAGGAACCTCAGGCTTCCTCTCCGTTTCGGACTGCGACCGCAGGGTCCCTGCAGAGTTGGGACAGGAGAGTCAGGCCTCGTCTTGTCTGAGGAAGGGAACCCCGCTGGCCTCTCGAGTTGCTCAGGGGGTCTCAGGCCCCCCGTCGAGCTGTGTGTGGAACCCGCGGGTCTTTGCGGACGATGCACGGGGGTGGCAGTGCCCCTTCGTGTTGTGCCTTCACCCACAGGGTTGCCTTCGAAGAGGGGTCCGGGCCTCGGGTCCTTCTCAAGAGCGGACCGGGGAATCGGGGGCGTTCGACATGTGGCCCCACCCACGTGGCTCCTCTCGAATTTCCTCGTGAGACCGGCCTCACCCTGAGGGGCGCCGGGAAGGCCGGGAACCCCTTCCAGACCACGCAGGGGAATCGCCTCTCCTGTCGCGATCAGGAGGGGAGAAGGGGCTCAGAGGAAGCGGTGCCGGGACCCTCGGTGTTCCCCTCGGGGGACCCCGGCGTGTCGGGGGACTTTTGGGGGTCGCAGGAAGGCTGTCAGGGACCGTTTCGCCCTTCAGGGCGGAACAGGGCACTTCCCTTGAGACGCCGTCGCGGGCAAGGGCCTCATCTTGCCAAGAGGTGGGAACCACGTGGTTTTTCTCGAGTTGCGGCGGCATTCTCGAGTTACGACGGGGATCTCAGCCTTCCCCTGGGGTTGGCCCTGGGAAGCCCAATCTTCCCCTCGGGTTGCGAGGGAAAGCTGGGGGTTGCGCTCGAGTCACTGCAGGGCCGAAGAGACCTCACTTAGGCGTGTGTCCGGGACCTCATATTCCTCTCCAGGGAAGGCAGGGACCTCGGGGTTGCATTCCAGGCTCCCCCGGGGAGTCAGGCCTCGTCTCGAGGGGAAGCCAAGGACTCCGCTCTCCTCTCGAGTCGCGACGCGGGTCTCTTGGAGCCCCCTGAGCGGCCTCAAGGGAGTCCAGCCTCCTCTTCCGTTTGGAGAGAGGACCCGGGGTTGCTCTCCAGGCCATGCAGGAAAAGAAGGCCCTCAGCTGGCGAGGACGGGGGCGTCTCAGGGGTTTCCTCAAGCTGCGGCGCCCGTGGGGGTTTTCTCCCGAGGCACGACGAGGATCTCAGGGAGCCTCTCGTGCGGCGCCAGGGAAGTCAGGTCTCCATGCGCGTGGCGAGGGGGAGCGCGTCCTGGCTCTCGAGTCACGGGAGGGGACTAGGGCCTCGAGACGCGTTGAAGAAGGACTCTCGAGGTCTTTCTCGGGGGGCGGCGGGAAACCCTCGTGTCCCTCGCCTTCTGCCGGGGACCTTAGGGAACTTCCCAGGGTGCCTCTGAGAGGCGAGGGATCCTGTGGAGGTGGCGGGGCCCCTCGGGACTCCGCTGGGTCTGGCGCAACGGAAGAGGGCCTCACCTCGAGGGGAGGCAGGAACCTCAGGCTTCCTCTCCGTTTCGGACTGCGACCGCAGGGTCCCTGCAGAGTTGGGACAGGAGAGTCAGGCCTCGTCTTGTCTGAGGAAGGGAACCCCGCTGGCCTCTCGAGTTGCTCAGGGGGTCTCAGGCCCCCCGTCGAGCTGTGTGTGGAACCCGCGGGTCTTTGCGGACGATGCACGGGGGTGGCAGTGCCCCTTCGTGTTGTGCCTTCACCCACAGGGTTGCCTTCGAAGAGGGGTCCGGGCCTCGGGTCCTTCTCAAGAGCGGACCGGGGAATCGGGGGCGTTCGGCATGTGGCCCCACCCACGTGGCTCCTCTCGAATTTCCTCGTGAGACCGGCCTCACCCTGAGGGGCGCCGGGAAGGCCGGGAACCCCTTCCAGACCACACAGGGGAATCGCCTCTCCTGTCGCGATCAGGAGGGGAGAAGGGGCTCAGAGGAAGCGGTGCCGGGACCCTCGGTGTTCCCCTCGGGGGACCCCGGCGTGTCGGGGGACTTTTGGGGGTCGCAGGAAGGCTGTCAGGGACCGTTTCGCCCTTCAGGGCGGAACAGGGCACTTCCCTTGAGACGCCGTCGCGGGCAAGGGCCTCATCTTGCCAAGAGGTGGGAACCACGTGGTTTTTCTCGAGTTGCGGCGGCATTCTCGAGTTACGACGGGGATCTCAGCCTTCCCCTGGGGTTGGCCCTGGGAAGCCCAATCTTCCCCTCGGGTTGCGAGGGAAAGCTGGGGGTTGCGCTCGAGTCACTGCAGGGCCGAAGAGACCTCACCTAGGCGTGTGTCCGGGACCTCATATTCCTCTCCAGGGAAGGCAGGGACCTCGGGGTTGCATTCCAGGCTCCCCCGGGGAGTCAGGCCTCGTCTCGAGGGGAAGCCAAGGACTCCGCTCTCCTCTCGAGTCGCGACGCGGGTCTCTTGGAGCCCCCTGAGCGGCCTCAAGGGAGTCCAGCCTCCTCTTCCGTTTGGAGAGAGGACCCGGGGTTGCTCTCCAGGCCATGCAGGAAAAGAAGGCCCTCAGCTGGCGAGGACGGGGGCGTCTCAGGGGTTTCCTCGAGCTGCGGCGCCCGTGGGGGTTTTCTCCCGAGGCACGACGAGGATCTCAGGGAGCCTCTCGTGCGGCGCCAGGGAAGTCAGGTCTCCATGCGCGTGGCGAGGGGGAGCGCGTCCTGGCTCTCGAGTCACGGGAGGGGACTAGGGCCTCGAGACGCGTTGAAGAAGGACTCTCGAGGTCTTTGTCGGGGGGCGGCGGGAAACCCTCGTGTCCCTCGCCTTCTGCCGGGGACCTTAGGGAACTTCCCAGGGTGCCTCTGAGAGGCGAGGGATCCTGTGGAGGTGGCGGGGCCCCTCGGGACTCCGCTGGGTCTGGCGCAACGGAAGAGGGCCTCACCTCGAGGGGAGGCAGGAACCTCAGGCTTCCTCTCCGTTTCGGACTGCGACCGCAGGGTCCCTGCAGAGTTGGGACAGGAGAGTCAGGCCTCGTCTTGTCTGAGGAAGGGAACCCCGCTGGCCTCTCGAGTTGCTCAGGGGGTCTCAGGCCCCCCGTCGAGCTGTGTGTGGAACCCGCGGGTCTTTGCGGACGATGCACGGGGGTGGCAGTGCCCCTTCGTGTTGTGCCTTCACCCACAGGGTTGCCTTCGAAGAGGGGTCCGGGCCTCGGGTCCTTCTCAAGAGCGGACCGGGGAATCGGGGGCGTTCGGCATGTGGCCCCACCCACGTGGCTCCTCTCGAATTTCCTCGTGAGACCGGCCTCACCCTGAGGGGCGCCGGGAAGGCCGGGAACCCCTTCCAGACCACGCAGGGGAATCGCCTCTCCTGTCGCGATCAGGAGGGGAGAAGGGGCTCAGAGGAAGCGGTGCCGGGACCCTCGGTGTTCCCCTCGGGGGACCCCGGCGTGTCGGGGGACTTTTGGGGGTCGCAGGAAGGCTTTCAGGGACCGTTTCGCCCTTCAGGGCGGAACAGGGCACTTCCCTTGAGACGCCGTCGCGGGCAAGGGCCTCATCTTGCCAAGAGGTGGGAACCACGTGGTTTTTCTCGAGTTGCGGCGGCATTCTCGAGTTACGACGGGGATCTCAGCCTTCCCCTGGGGTTGGCCCTGGGAAGCCCAATCTTCCCCTCGGGTTGCGAGGGAAAGCTGGGGGTTGCGCTCGAGTCACTGCAGGGCCGAAGAGACCTCACCTAGGCGTGTGTCCGGGACCTCATATTCCTCTCCAGGGAAGGCAGGGACCTCGGGGTTGCATTCCAGGCTCCCCCGGGGAGTCAGGCCTCGTCTCGAGGGGAAGCCAAGGACTCCGCTCTCCTCTCGAGTCGCGACGCGGGTCTCTTGGAGCCCCCTGAGCGGCCTCAAGGGAGTCCAGCCTCCTCTTCCGTTTGGAGAGAGGACCCGGGATTGCTCTCCAGGCCATGCAGGAAAAGAAGGCCCTCAGCTGGCGAGGACGGGGGCGTCTCAGGGGTTTCCTCGAGCTGCGGCGCCCGTGGGGGTTTTCTCCCGAGGCACGACGAGGATCTCAGGGAGCCTCTCGTGCGGTGCCAGGGAAGTCAGGTCTCCATGCGCGTGGCGAGGGGGAGCGCGTCCTGGCTCTCGAGTCACGGGAGGGGACTAGGGCCTCGAGACGCGTTGAAGAAGGACTCTCGAGGTCTTTGTCGGGGGGCGGCGGGAAACCCTCGTTTCCCTCGCCTTCTGCCGGGGACCTTAGGGAACTTCCCAGGGTGCCTCTGAGAGGCGAGGGATCCTGTGGAGGTGGCGGGGCCCCTGGGGACTCCGCTGGGTCTGGCGCAACGGAAGAGGGCCTCACCTCGAGGGGAGGCAGGAACCTCAGGCTTCCTCTCCGTTTCGGACTGCGACCGCAGGGTCCCTGCAGAGTTGGGACAGGAGAGTCAGGCCTCGTCTTGTCTGAGGAAGGGAACCCCGCTGGCCTCTCGAGTTGCTCAGGGGGTCTCAGGCCCCCCGTCGAGCTGTGTGTGGAACCCGCGGGTCTTTGCGGACGATGCACGGGGGTGGCAGTGCCCCTTCGTGTTGTGCCTTCACCCACAGGGTTGCCTTCGAAGAGGGGTCCGGGCCTCGGGTCCTTCTCAAGAGCGGACCGGGGAATCGGGGGCGTTCGGCATGTGGCCCCACCCACGTGGCTCCTCTCGAATTTCCTCGTGAGACCGGCCTCACCCTGAGGGGCGCCGGGAAGGCCGGGAACCCCTTCCAGACCACGCAGGGGAATCGCCTCTCCTGTCGCGATCAGGAGGGGAGAAGGGGCTCAGAGGAAGCGGTGCCGGGACCCTCGGTGTTCCCCTCGGGGGACCCCGGCGTGTCGGGGGACTTTTGGGGGTCGCAGGAAGGCTGTCAGGGACCGTTTCGCCCTTCAGGGCGGAACAGGGCACTTCCCTTGAGACGCCGTCGCGGGCAAGGGCCTCATCTTGCCAAGAGGTGGGAACCACGTGGTTTTTCTCGAGTTGCGGCGGCATTCTCGAGTTACGACGGGGATCTCAGCCTTCCCCTGGGGTTGGCCCTGGGAAGCCCAATCTTCCCCTCGGGTTGCGAGGGAAAGCTGGGGGTTGCGCTCGAGTCACTGCAGGGCCGAAGAGACCTCACCTAGGCGTGTGTCCGGGACCTCATATTCCTCTCCAGGGAAGGCAGGGACCTCGGGGTTGCATTCCAGGCTCCCCCGGGGAGTCAGGCCTCGTCTCGAGGGGAAGCCAAGGACTCCGCTCTCCTCTCGAGTCGCGACGCGGGTCTCTTGGAGCCCCCTGAGCGGCCTCAAGGGAGTCCGGCCTCCTCTTCCGTTTGGAGAGAGGACCCGGGATTGCTCTCCAGGCCATGCAGGAAAAGAAGGCCCTCAGCTGGCGAGGACGGGGGCGTCTCAGGGGTTTCCTCGAGCTGCGGCGCCCGTGGGGGTTTTCTCCCGAGGCACGACGAGGATCTCAGGGAGCCTCTCGTGCGGCGCCAGGGAAGTCAGGTCTCCATGCGCGTGGCGAGGGGGAGCGCGTCCTGGCTCTCGAGTCACGGGAGGGGACTAGGGCCTCGAGACGCGTTGAAGAAGGACTCTCGAGGTCTTTGTCGGGGGGCGGCGGGAAACCCTCGTGTCCCTCGCCTTCTGCCGGGGACCTTAGGGAACTTCCCAGGGTGCCTCTGAGAGGCGAGGGATCCTGTGGAGGTGGCGGGGCCCCTCGGGACTCCGCTGGGTCTGGCGCAACGGAAGAGGGCCTCACCTCGAGGGGAGGCAGGAACCTCAGGCTTCCTCTCCGTTTCGGACTGCGACCGCAGGGTCCCTGCAGAGTTGGGACAGGAGAGTCAGGCCTCGTCTTGTCTGAGGAAGGGAACCCCGCTGGCCTCTCGAGTTGCTCAGGGGGTCTCAGGCCCCCCGTCGAGCTGTGTGTGGAACCCGCGGGTCTTTGCGGACGATGCACGGGGGTGGCAGTGCCCCTTCGTGTTGTGCCTTCACCCACAGGGTTGCCTTCGAAGAGGGGTCCGGGCCTCGGGTCCTTCTCAAGAGCGGACCGGGGAATCGGGGGCGTTCGGCATGTGGCCCCACCCACGTGGCTCCTCTCGAATTTCCTCGTGAGACCGGCCTCACCCTGAGGGGCGCCGGGAAGGCCGGGAACCCCTTCCAGACCACGCAGGGGAATCGCCTCTCCTGTCGCGATCAGGAGGGGAGAAGGGGCTCAGAGGAAGCGGTGCCGGGACCCTCGGTGTTCCCCTCGGGGGACCCCGGCGTGTCGGGGGACTTTTGGGGGTCGCAGGAAGGCTGTCAGGGACCGTTTCGCCCTTCAGGGCGGAACAGGGCACTTCCCTTGAGACGCCGTCGCGGGCAAGGGCCTCATCTTGCCAAGAGGTGGGAACCACGTGGTTTTTCTCGAGTTGCGGCGGCATTCTCGAGTTACGACGGGGATCTCAGCCTTCCCCTGGGGTTGGCCCTGGGAAGCCCAATCTTCCCCTCGGGTTGCGAGGGAAAGCTGGGGGTTGCGCTCGAGTCACTGCAGGGCCGAAGAGACCTCACCTAGGCGTGTGTCCGGGACCTCATATTCCTCTCCAGGGAAGGCAGGGACCTCGGGGTTGCATTCCAGGCTCCCCCGGGGAGTCAGGCCTCGTCTCGAGGGGAAGCCAAGGACTCCGCTCTCCTCTCGAGTCGCGACGCGGGTCTCTTGGAGCCCCCTGAGCGGCCTCAAGGGAGTCCAGCCTCCACTTCCGTTTGGAGAGAGGACCCGGGATTGCTCTCCAGGCCATGCAGGAAAAGAAGGCCCTCAGCTGGCGAGGACGGGGGCGTCTCAGGGGTTTCCTCGAGCTGCGGCGCCCGTGGGGGTTTTCTCCCGAGGCACGACGAGGATCTCAGGGAGCCTCTCGTGCGGCGCCAGGGAAGTCAGGTCTCCATGCGCGTGGCGAGGGGGAACGCGTCCTGGCTCTCGAGTCACGGGAGGGGACTAGGGCCTCGAGACGCGTTGAAGAAGGACTCTCGAGGTCTTTCTCGGGGGGCGGCGGGAAACCCTCGTTTCCCTCGCCTTCTGCCGGGGACCTTAGGGAACTTCCCAGGGTGCCTCTGAGAGGCGAGGGATCCTGTGGAGGTGGCGGGGCCCCTCGGGACTCCGCTGGGTCTGGCGCAACGGAAGAGGGCCTCACCTCGAGGGGAGGCAGGAACCTCAGGCTTCCTCTCCGTTTCGGACTGCGACCGCAGGGTCCCTGCAGAGTTGGGACAGGAGAGTCAGGCCTCGTCTTGTCTGAGGAAGGGAACCCCGCTGGCCTCTCGAGTTGCTCAGGGGGTCTCAGGCCCCCCGTCGAGCTGTGTGTGGAACCCGCGGGTCTTTGCGGACGATGCACGGGGGTGGCAGTGCCCCTTCGTGTTGTGCCTTCACCCACAGGGTTGCCTTCGAAGAGGGGTCCGGGCCTCGGGTCCTTCTCAAGAGCGGACCGGGGAATCGGGGGCGTTCGACATGTGGCCCCACCCACGTGGCTCCTCTCGAATTTCCTCGTGAGACCGGCCTCACCCTGAGGGGCGCCTGGAAGGCCGGGAACCCCTTCCAGACCACGCAGGGGAATCGCCTCTCCTGTCGCGATCAGGAGGGGAGAAGGGGCTCAGAGGAAGCGGTGCCGGGACCCTCGGTGTTCCCCTCGGGGGACCCCGGCGTGTCGGGGGACTTTTGGGGGTCGCAGGAAGGCTGTCAGGGACCGTTTCGCCCTTCAGGGCGGAACAGGGCACTTCCCTTGAGACGCCGTCGCGGGCAAGGGCCTCATCTTGCCAAGAGGTGGGAACCACGTGGTTTTTCTCGAGTTGCGGCGGCATTCTCGAGTTACGACGGGGATCTCAGCCTTCCCCTGGGGTTGGCCCTGGGAAGCCCAATCTTCCCCTCGGGTTGCGAGGGAAAGCTGGGGGTTGCGCTCGAGTCACTGCAGGGCCGAAGAGACCTCACTTAGGCGTGTGTCCGGGACCTCATATTCCTCTCCAGGGAAGGCAGGGACCTCGGGGTTGCATTCCAGGCTCCCCCGGGGAGTCAGGCCTCGTCTCGAGGGGAAGCCAAGGACTCCGCTTTCCTCTCGAGTCGCGACGCGGGTCTCTTGGAGCCCCCTGAGCGGCCTCAAGGGAGTCCAGCCTCCTCTTCCGTTTGGAGAGAGGACCCGGGGTTGCTCTCCAGGCCATGCAGGAAAAGAAGGCCCTCAGCTGGCGAGGACGGGGGCGTCTCAGGGGTTTCCTCAAGCTGCGGCGCCCGTGGGGGTTTTCTCCCGAGGCACGACGAGGATCTCAGGGAGCCTCTCGTGCGGCGCCAGGGAAGTCAGGTCTCCATGCGCGTGGCGAGGGGGAGCGCGTCCTGGCTCTCGAGTCACGGGAGGGGACTAGGGCCTCGAGACGCGTTGAAGAAGGACTCTCGAGGTCTTTGTCGGGGGGCGGCGGGAAACCCTCGTGTCCCTCGCCTTCTGCCGGGGACCTTAGGGAACTTCCCAGGGTGCCTCTGAGAGGCGAGGGATCCTGTGGAGGTGGCGGGGCCCCTCGGGACTCCGCTGGGTCTGGCGCAACGGAAGAGGGCCTCACCTCGAGGGGAGGCAGGAACCTCAGGCTTCCTCTCCGTTTCGGACTGCGACCGCAGGGTCCCTGCAGAGTTGGGACAGGAGAGTCAGGCCTCGTCTTGTCTGAGGAAGGGAACCCCGCTGGCCTCTCGAGTTGCTCAGGGGGTCTCAGGCCCCCCGTCGAGCTGTGTGTGGAACCCGCGGGTCTTTGCGGACGATGCACGGGGGTGGCAGTGCCCCTTCGTGTTGTGCCTTCACCCACAGGGTTGCCTTCGAAGAGGGGTCCGGGCCTCGGGTCCTTCTCAAGAGCGGACCGGGGAATCGGGGGCGTTCGGCATGTGGCCCCACCCACGTGGCTCCTCTCGAATTTCCTCGTGAGACCGGCCTCACCCTGAGGGGCGCCGGGAAGGCCGGGAACCCCTTCCAGACCACACAGGGGAATCGCCTCTCCTGTCGCGATCAGGAGGGGAGAAGGGGCTCAGAGGAAGCGGTGCCGGGACCCTCGGTGTTCCCCTCGGGGGACCCCGGCGTGTCGGGGGACTTTTGGGGGTCGCAGGAAGGCTGTCAGGGACCGTTTCGCCCTTCAGGGCGGAACAGGGCACTTCCCTTGAGACGCCGTCGCGGGCAAGGGCCTCATCTTGCCAAGAGGTGGGAACCACGTGGTTTTTCTCGAGTTGCGGCGGCATTCTCGAGTTACGACGGGGATCTCAGCCTTCCCCTGGGGTTGGCCCTGGGAAGCCCAAACTTCCCCTCGGGTTGCGAGGGAAAGCTGGGGGTTGCGCTCGAGTCACTGCAGGGCCGAAGAGACCTCACCTAGGCGTGTGTCCGGGACCTCATATTCCTCTCCAGGGAAGGCAGGGACCTCGGGGTTGCATTCCAGGCTCCCCCGGGGAGTCAGGCCTCGTCTCGAGGGGAAGCCAAGGACTCCGCTCTCCTCTCGAGTCGCGACGCGGGTCTCTTGGAGCCCCCTGAGCGGCCTCAAGGGAGTCCAGCCTCCTCTTCCGTTTGGAGAGAGGACCCGGGGTTGCTCTCCAGGCCATGCAGGAAAAGAAGGCCCTCAGCTGGCGAGGACTGGGGCGTCTCAGGGGTTTCCTCGAGCTGCGGCGCCCGTGGGGGTTTTCTCCCGAGGCACGACGAGGATCTCAGGGAGCCTCTCGTGCGGCGCCAGGGAAGTCAGGTCTCCATGCGCGTGGCGAGGGGGAGCGCGTCCTGGCTCTCGAGTCACGGGAGGGGACTAGGGCCTCGAGACGCGTTGAAGAAGGACTCTCGAGGTCTTTGTCGGGGGGCGGCGGGAAACCCTCGTGTCCCTCGCCTTCTGCCGGGGACCTTAGGGAACTTCCCAGGGTGCCTCTGAGAGGCGAGGGATCCTGTGGAGGTGGCGGGGCCCCTCGGGACTCCGCTGGGTCTGGCGCAACGGAAGAGGGCCTCACCTCGAGGGGAGGCAGGAACCTCAGGCTTCCTCTCCGTTTCGGACTGCGACCGCAGGGTCCCTGCAGAGTTGGGACAGGAGAGTCAGGCCTCGTCTTGTCTGAGGAAGGGAACCCCGCTGGCCTCTCGAGTTGCTCAGGGGGTCTCAGGCCCCCCGTCGAGCTGTGTGTGGAACCCGCGGGTCTTTGCGGACGATGCACGGGGGTGGCAGTGCCCCTTCGTGTTGTGCCTTCACCCACAGGGTTGCCTTCGAAGAGGGGTCCGGGCCTCGGGTCCTTCTCAAGAGCGGACCGGGGAATCGGGGGCGTTCGGCATGTGGCCCCACCCACGTGGCTCCTCTCGAATTTCCTCGTGAGACCGGCCTCACCCTGAGGGGCGCCGGGAAGGCCGGGAACCCCTTCCAGACCACGCAGGGGAATCGCCTCTCCTGTCGCGATCAGGAGGGGAGAAGGGGCTCAGAGGAAGCGGTGCCGGGACCCTCGGTGTTCCCCTCGGGGGACCCCGGCGTGTCGGGGGACTTTTGGGGGTCGCAGGAAGGCTGTCAGGGACCGTTTCGCCCTTCAGGGCGGAACAGGGCACTTCCCTTGAGACGCCGTCGCGGGCAAGGGCCTCATCTTGCCAAGAGGTGGGAACCACGTGGTTTTTCTCGAGTTGCGGCGGCATTCTCGAGTTACGACGGGGATCTCAGCCTTCCCCTGGGGTTGGCCCTGGGAAGCCCAATCTTCCCCTCGGGTTGCGAGGGAAAGCTGGGGGTTGCGCTCGAGTCACTGCAGGGCCGAAGAGACCTCACCTAGGCGTGTGTCCGGGACCTCATATTCCTCTCCAGGGAAGGCAGGGACCTCGGGGTTGCATTCCAGGCTCCCCCGGGGAGTCAGGCCTCGTCTCGAGGGGAAGCCAAGGACTCCGCTCTCCTCTCGAGTCGCGACGCGGGTCTCTTGGAGCCCCCTGAGCGGCCTCAAGGGAGTCCAGCCTCCTCTTCCGTTTGGAGAGAGGACACGGGATTGCTCTCCAGGCCATGCAGGAAAAGAAGGCCCTCAGCTGGCGAGGACGGGGGCGTCTCAGGGGTTTCCTCGAGCTGCGGCGCCCGTGGGGGTTTTCTCCCGAGGCACGACGAGGATCTCAGGGAGCCTCTCGTGCGGTGCCAGGGAAGTCAGGTCTCCATGCGCGTGGCGAGGGGGAGCGCGTCCTGGCTCTCGAGTCACGGGAGGGGACTAGGGCCTCGAGACGCGTTGAAGAAGGACTCTCGAGGTCTTTGTCGGGGGGCGGCGGGAAATCCTCGTTTCCCTCGCCTTCTGCCGGGGACCTTAGGGAACTTCCCAGGGTGCCTCTGAGAGGCGAGGGATCCTGTGGAGGTGGCGGGGCCCCTGGGGACTCCGCTGGGTCTGGCGCAACGGAAGAGGGCCTCACCTCGAGGGGAGGCAGGAACCTCAGGCTTCCTCTCCGTTTCGGACTGCGACCGCAGGGTCCCTGCAGAGTTGGGACAGGAGAGTCAGGCCTCGTCTTGTCTGAGGAAGGGAACCCCGCTGGCCTCTCGAGTTGCTCAGGGGGTCTCAGGCCCCCCGTCGAGCTGTGTGTGGAACCCGCGGGTCTTTGCGGACGATGCACGGGGGTGGCAGTGCCCCTTCGTGTTGTGCCTTCACCCACAGGGTTGCCTTCGAAGAGGGGTCCGGGCCTCGGGTCCTTCTCAAGAGCGGACCGGGGAATCGGGGGCGTTCGGCATGTGGCCCCACCCACGTGGCTCCTCTCGAATTTCCTCGTGAGACCGGCCTCACCCTGAGGGGCGCCGGGAAGGCCGGGAACCCCTTCCAGACCACGCAGGGGAATCGCCTCTCCTGTCGCGATCAGGAGGGGAGAAGGGGCTCAGAGGAAGCGGTGCCGGGACCCTCGGTGTTCCCCTCGGGGGACCCCGGCGTGTCGGGGGACTTTTGGGGGTCGCAGGAAGGCTGTCAGGGACCGTTTCGCCCTTCAGGGCGGAACAGGGCACTTCCCTTGAGACGCCGTCGCGGGCAAGGGCCTCATCTTGCCAAGAGGTGGGAACCACGTGGTTTTTCTCGAGTTGCGGCGGCATTCTCGAGTTACGACGGGGATCTCAGCCTTCCCCTGGGGTTGGCCCTGGGAAGCCCAATCTTCCCCTCGGGTTGCGAGGGAAAGCTGGGGGTTGCGCTCGAGTCACTGCAGGGCCGAAGAGACCTCACCTAGGCGTGTGTCCGGGACCTCATATTCCTCTCCAGGGAAGGCAGGGACCTCGGGGTTGCATTCCAGGCTCCCCCGGGGAGTCAGGCCTCGTCTTGAGGGGAAGCCAAGGACTCCGCTCTCCTCTCGAGTCGCGACGCGGGTCTCTTGGAGCCCCCTGAGCGGCCTCAAGGGAGTCCGGCCTCCTCTTCCGTTTGGAGAGAGGACCCGGGATTGCTCTCCAGGCCATGCAGGAAAAGAAGGCCCTCAGCTGGCGAGGACGGGGGCGTCTCAGGGGTTTCCTCGAGCTGCGGCGCCCGTGGGGGTTTTCTCCCGAGGCACGACGAGGATCTCAGGGAGCCTCTCGTGCGGCGCCAGGGAAGTCAGGTCTCCATGCGCGTGGCGAGGGGGAGCGCGTCCTGGCTCTCGAGTCACGGGAGGGGACTAGGGCCTCGAGACGCGTTGAAGAAGGACTCTCGAGGTCTTTGTCCGGGGGGGGCGGGAAACCCTCGTGTCCCTCGCCTTCTGCCGGGGACCTTAGGGAACTTCCCAGGGTGCCTCTGAGAGGCGAGGGATCCTGTGGAGGTGGCGGGGCCCCTCGGGACTCCGCTGGGTCTGGCGCAACGGAAGAGGGCCTCACCTCGAGGGGAGGCAGGAACCTCAGGCTTCCTCTCCGTTTCGGACTGCGACCGCAGGGTCCCTGCAGAGTTGGGACAGGAGAGTCAGGCCTCGTCTTGTCTGAGGAAGGGAACCCCGCTGGCCTCTCGAGTTGCTCAGGGGGTCTCAGGCCCCCCGTCGAGCTGTGTGTGGAACCCGCGGGTCTTTGCGGACGATGCACGGGGGTGGCAGTGCCCCTTCGTGTTGTGCCTTCACCCACAGGGTTGCCTTCGAAGAGGGGTCCGGGCCTCGGGTCCTTCTCAAGAGCGGACCGGGGAATCGGGGGCGTTCGGCATGTGGCCCCACCCACGTGGCTCCTCTCGAATTTCCTCGTGAGACCGGCCTCACCCTGAGGGGCGCCGGGAAGGCCGGGAACCCCTTCCAGACCACGCAGGGGAATCGCCTCTCCTGTCGCGATCAGGAGGGGAGAAGGGGCTCAGAGGAAGCGGTGCCGGGACCCTCGGTGTTCCCCTCGGGGGACCCCGGCGTGTCGGGGGACTTTTGGGGGTCGCAGGAAGGCTGTCAGGGACCGTTTCGCCCTTCAGGGCGGAACAGGGCACTTCCCTTGAGACGCCGTCGCGGGCAAGGGCCTCATCTTGCCAAGAGGTGGGAACCACGTGGTTTTTCTCGAGTTGCGGCGGCATTCTCGAGTTACGACGGGGATCTCAGCCTTCCCCTGGGGTTGGCCCTGGGAAGCCCAATCTTCCCCTCGGGTTGCGAGGGAAAGCTGGGGGTTGCGCTCGAGTCACTGCAGGGCCGAAGAGACCTCACCTAGGCGTGTGTCCGGGACCTCATATTCCTCTCCAGGGAAGGCAGGGACCTCGGGGTTGCATTCCAGGCTCCCCCGGGGAGTCAGGCCTCGTCTCGAGGGGAAGCCAAGGACTCCGCTCTCCTCTCGAGTCGCGACGCGGGTCTCTTGGAGCCCCCTGAGCGGCCTCAAGGGAGTCCAGCCTCCACTTCCGTTTGGAGAGAGGACCCGGGATTGCTCTCCAGGCCATGCAGGAAAAGAAGGCCCTCAGCTGGCGAGGACGGGGGCGTCTCAGGGGTTTCCTCGAGCTGCGGCGCCCGTGGGGGTTTTCTCCCGAGGCACGACGAGGATCTCAGGGAGCCTCTCGTGCGGCGCCAGGGAAGTCAGGTCTCCATGCGCGTGGCGAGGGGGAGCGCGTCCTGGCTCTCGAGTCACGGGAGGGGACTAGGGCCTCGAGACGCGTTGAAGAAGGACTCTCGAGGTCTTTCTCGGGGGGCGGCGGGAAACCCTCGTTTCCCTCGCCTTCTGCCGGGGACCTTAGGGAACTTCCCAGGGTGCCTCTGAGAGGCGAGGGATCCTGTGGAGGTGGCGGGGCCCCTCGGGACTCCGCTGGGTCTGGCGCAACGGAAGAGGGCCTCACCTCGAGGGGAGGCAGGAACCTCAGGCTTCCTCTCCGTTTCGGACTGCGACCGCAGGGTCCCTGCAGAGTTGGGACAGGAGAGTCAGGCCTCGTCTTGTCTGAGGAAGGGAACCCCGCTGGCCTCTCGTGTTGCTCAGGGGGTCTCAGGCCCCCCGTCGAGCTGTGTGTGGAACCCGCGGGTCTTTGCGGACGATGCACGGGGGTGGCAGTGCCCCTTCGTGTTGTGCCTTCACCCACAGGGTTGCCTTCGAAGAGGGGTCCGGGCCTCGGGTCCTTCTCAAGAGCGGACCGGGGAATCGGGGGCGTTCGGCATGTGGCCCCACCCACGTGGCTCCTCTCGAATTTCCTCGTGAAACCGGCCTCACCCTGAGGGGCGCCGGGAAGGCCGGGAACCCCTTCCAGACCACGCAGGGGAATCGCCTCTCCTGTCGCGATCAGGAGGGGAGAAGGGGCTCAGAGGAAGCGGTGCCGGGACCCTCGGTGTTACCCTCGGGGGACCCCGGCGTGTCGGGGGACTTTTGGGGGTCGCAGGAAGGCTGTCAGGGACCGTTTCGCCCTTCAGGGCGGAACAGGGCACTTCCCTTGAGACGCCGTCGCGGGCAAGGGCCTCATCTTGCCAAGAGGTGGGAACCACGTGGTTTTTCTCGAGTTGCGGCGGCATTCTCGAGTTACGACGGGGATCTCAGCCTTCCCCTGGGGTTGGCCCTGGGAAGCCCAATCTTCCCCTCGGGTTGCGAGGGAAAGCTGGGGGTTGCGCTCGAGTCACTGCAGGGCCGAAGAGACCTCACCTAGGCGTGTGTCCGGGACCTCATATTCCTCTCCAGGGAAGGCAGGGACCTCGGGGTTGCATTCCAGGCTCCCCCGGGGAGTCAGGCCTCGTCTCGAGGGGAAGCCAAGGACTCCGCTCTCCTCTCGAGTCGCGACGCGGGTCTCTTGGAGCCCCCTGAGCGGCCTCAAGGGAGTCCGGCCTCCTCTTCCGTTTGGAGAGAGGACCCGGGATTGCTCTCCAGGCCATGCAGGAAAAGAAGGCCCTCAGCTGGCGAGGACGGGGGCGTCTCAGGGGTTTCCTCGAGCTGCGGCGCCCGTGGGGGTTTTCTCCCGAGGCACGACGAGGATCTCAGGGAGCCTCTCGTGCGGCGCCAGGGAAGTCAGGTCTCCATGCGCGTGGCGAGGGGGAGCGCGTCCTGGCTCTCGAGTCACGGGAGGGGACTAGGGCCTCGAGACGCGTTGAAGAAGGACTCTCGAGGTCTTTGTCGGGGGGCGGCGGGAAACCCTCGTGTCCCTCGCCTTCTGCCGGGGACCTTAGGGAACTTCCCAGGGTGCCTCTGAGAGGCGAGGGATCCTGTGGAGGTGGCGGGGCCCCTCGGGACTCCGCTGGGTCTGGCGCAACGGAAGAGGGCCTCACCTCGAGGGGAGGCAGGAACCTCAGGCTTCCTCTCCGTTTCAGACTGCGACCGCAGGGTCCCTGCAGAGTTGGGACAGGAGAGTCAGGCCTCGTCTTGTCTGAGGAAGGGAACCCCGCTGGCCTCTCGAGTTGCTCAGGGGGTCTCAGGCCCCCCGTCGAGCTGTGTGTGGAACCCGCGGGTCTTTGCGGACGATGCACGGGGGTGGCAGTGCCCCTTCGTGTTGTGCCTTCACCCACAGGGTTGCCTTCGAAGAGGGGTCCGGGCCTCGGGTCCTTCTCAAGAGCGGACCGGGGAATCGGGGGCGTTCGGCATGTGGCCCCACCCACGTGGCTCCTCTCGAATTTCCTCGTGAGACCGGCCTCACCCTGAGGGGCGCCGGGAAGGCCGGGAACCCCTTCCAGACCACGCAGGGGAATCGCCTCTCCTGTCGCGATCAGGAGGGGAGAAGGGGCTCAGAGGAAGCGGTGCCGGGACCCTCGGTGTTCCCCTCGGGGGACCCCGGCGTGTCGGGGGACTTTTGGGGGTCGCAGGAAGGCTGTCAGGGACCGTTTCGCCCTTCAGGGCGGAACAGGGCACTTCCCTTGAGACGCCGTCGCGGGCAAGGGCCTCATCTTGCCAAGAGGTGGGAACCACGTGGTTTTTCTCGAGTTGCGGCGGCATTCTCGAGTTACGACGGGGATCTCAGCCTTCCCCTGGGGTTGGCCCTGGGAAGCCCAATCTTCCCCTCGGGTTGCGAGGGAAAGCTGGGGGTTGCGCTCGAGTCACTGCAGGGCCGAAGAGACCTCACCTAGGCGTGTGTCCGGGACCTCATATTCCTCTCCAGGGAAGGCAGGGACCTCGGGGTTGCATTCCAGGCTCCCCCGGGGAGTCAGGCCTCGTCTCGAGGGGAAGCCAAGGACTCCGCTCTCCTCTCGAGTCGCGACGCGGGTCTCTTGGAGCCCCCTGAGCGGCCTCAAGGGAGTCCAGCCTCCTCTTCCGTTTGGAGAGAGGACCCGGGATTGCTCTCCAGGCCATGCAGGAAAAGAAGGCCCTCAGCTGGCGAGGACGGGGGCGTCTCAGGGGTTTCCTCGAGCTGCGGCGCCCGTGGGGGTTTTCTCCCGAGGCACGACGAGGATCTCAGGGAGCCTCTCGTGCGGCGCCAGGGAAGTCAGGTCTCCATGCGTGTGGCGAGGGGGAGCGCGTCCTGGCTCTCGAGTCACGGGAGGGGACTAGGGCCTCGAGACGCGTTGAAGAAGGACTCTCGAGGTCTTTCTCGGGGGGCGGCGGGAAACCCTCGTTTCCTCGCCTTCTGCCGGGGACCTTAGGGAACTTCCCAGGGTGCCTCTGAGAGGCGAGGGATCCTGTGGAGGTGGCGGGGCCCCTCGGGACTCCGCTGGGTCTGGCGCAACGGAAGAGGGCCTCACCTCGAGGGGAGGCAGGAACCTCAGGCTTCCTCTCCGTTTCGGACTGCGACCGCAGGGTCCCTGCAGAGTTGGGACAGGAGAGTCAGGCCTCGTCTTGTCTGAGGAAGGGAACCCCGCTGGCCTCTCGAGTTGCTCAGGGGGTCTCAGGCCCCCCGTCGAGCTGTGTGTGGAACCCGCGGGTCTTTGCGGACGATGCACGGGGGTGGCAGTGCCCCTTCGTGTTGTGCCTTCACCCACAGGGTTGCCTTCGAAGAGGGGTCCGGGCCTCGGGTCCTTCTCAAGAGCGGACCGGGGAATCGGGGGCGTTCGGCATGTGGCCCCACCCACGTGGCTCCTCTCGAATTTCCTCGTGAGACCGGCCTCACCCTGAGGGGCGCCGGGAAGGCCGGGAACCCCTTCCAGACCACGCAGGGGAATCGCCTCTCCTGTCGCGATCAGGAGGGGAGAAGGGGCTCAGAGGAAGCGGTGCCGGGACCCTCGGTGTTCCCCTCGGGGGACCCCGGCGTGTCGGGGGACTTTTGGGGGTCGCAGGAAGGCTGTCAGGGACCGTTTCGCCCTTCAGGGCGGAACAGGGCACTTCCCTTGAGACGCCGTCGCGGGCAAGGGCCTCATCTTGCCAAGAGGTGGGAACCACGTGGTTTTTCTCGAGTTGCGGCGGCATTCTCGAGTTACGACGGGGATCTCAGCCTTCCCCTGGGGTTGGCCCTGGGAAGCCCAATCTTCCCCTCGGGTTGCGAGGGAAAGCTGGGGGTTGCGCTCGAGTCACTGCAGGGCCGAAGAGACCTCACCTAGGCGTGTGTCCGGGACCTCATATTCCTCTCCAGGGAAGGCAGGGACCTCGGGGTTGCATTCCAGGCTCCCCCGGGGAGTCAGGCCTCGTCTCGAGGGGAAGCCAAGGACTCCGCTCTCCTCTCGAGTCGCGACGCGGGTCTCTTGGAGCCCCCTGAGCGGCCTCAAGGCAGTCCAGCCTCCTCTTCCGTTTGGAGAGAGGACCCGGGATTGCTCTCCAGGCCATGCAGGAAAAGAAGGCCCTCAGCTGGCGAGGACGGGGGCGTCTCAGGGGTTTCCTCGAGCTGCGGCGCCCGTGGGGGTTTTCTCCCGAGGCACGACGAGGATCTCAGGGAGCCTCTCGTGCGGCGCCAGGGAAGTCAGGTCTCCATGCGCGTGGCGAGGGGGAGCGCGTCCTTGCTCTCGAGTCACGGGAGGGGACTAGGGCCTCGAGACGCGTTGAAGAAGGACTCTCGAGGTCTTTCTCGGGGGGCGGCGGGAAACCCTCGTTTCCCTCGCCTTCTGCCGGGGACCTTAGGGAACTTCCCAGGGTGCCTCTGAGAGGCGAGGGATCCTGTGGAGGTGGCGGGGCCCCTCGGGACTCCGCTGGGTCTGGCGCAACGGAAGAGGGCCTCACCTCGAGGGCAGGCAGGAACCTCAGGCTTCCTCTCCGTTTCGGACTGCGACCGCAGGGTCCCTGCAGAGTTGGGACAGGAGAGTCAGGCCTCGTCTTGTCTGAGGAAGGGAACCCCGCTGGCCTCTCGAGTTGCTCAGGGGGTCTCAGGCCCCCCGTCGAGCTGTGTGTGGAACCCGCGGGTCTTTGCGGACGATGCACGGGGGTGGCAGTGCCCCTTCGTGTTGTGCCTTCACCCACAGGGTTGCCTTCGAAGAGGGGTCCGGGCCTCGGGTCCTTCTCAAGAGCGGACCGGGGAATCGGGGGCGTTCGGCATGTGGCCCCACCCACGTGGCTCCTCTCGAATTTCCTCGAGAGACCGGCCTCACCCTGAGGGGCGCCGGGAAGGCCGGGAACCCCTTCCAGACCACGCAGGGGAATCGCCTCTCCTGTCGCGATCAGGAGGGGAGAAGGGGCTCAGAGGAAGCGGTGCCGGGACCTTCGGTGTTCCCCTCGGGGGACCCCGGCGTGTCGGGGGACTTTTGGGGGTCGCAGGAAGGCTGTCAGGGACCGTTTCGCCCTTCAGGGCGGAACAGGGCACTTCCCTTGAGACGCCGTCGCGGGCAAGGGCCTCATCTTGCCAAGAGGTGGGAACCACGTGGTTTTTCTCGAGTTGCGGCGGCATTCTCGAGTTACGACGGGGATCTCAGCCTTCCCCTGGGGTTGGCCCTGGGAAGCCCAATCTTCCCCTCGGGTTGCGAGGGAAAGCTGGGGGTTGCCCTCGAGTCACTGCAGGGCCGAAGAGACCTCACCTAGGCGTGTGTCCGGGACCTCATATTCCTCTCCAGGGAAGGCAGGGACCTCGGGGTTGCATTCCAGGCTCCCCCGGGGAGTCAGGCCTCGTCTCGAGGGGAAGCCAAGGACTCCGCTCTCCTCTCGAGTCGCGACGCGGGTCTCTTGGAGCCCCCTGAGCGGCCTCAAGGCAGTCCAGCCTCCTCTTCCGTTTGGAGAGAGGACCCGGGATTGCTCTCCAGGCCATGCAGGAAAAGAAGGCCCTCAGCTGGCGAGGACGGGGGCGTCTCAGGGGTTTCCTCGAGCTGCGGCGCCCGTGGGGGTTTTCTCCCGAGGCACGACGAGGATCTCAGGGAGCCTCTCGTGCGGCGCCAGGGAAGTCAGGTCTCCATGCGCGTGGCGAGGGGGAGCGCGTCCTGGCTCTCGAGTCACGGGAGGGGACTAGGGCCTCGAGACGCGTTGAAGAAGGACTCTCGAGGTCTTTCTCGGGGGGCGGCGGGAAACCCTCGTGTCCCTCGCCTTCTGCCGGGGACCTTAGGGAACTTCCCAGGGTGCCTCTGAGAGGCGAGGGATCCTGTGGAGGTGGCGGGGCCCCTCGGGACTCCGCTGGGTCTGGCGCAACGGAAGAGGGCCTCACCTCGAGGGGAGGCAGGAACCTCAGGCTTCCTCTCCGTTTCGGACTGCGACCGCAGGGTCCCTGCAGAGTTGGGACAGGAGAGTCAGGCCTCGTCTTGTCTGAGGAAGGGAACCCCGCTGGCCTCTCGAGTTGCTCAGGGGGTCTCAGGCCCCCCGTCGAGCTGTGTGTGGAACCCGCGGGTCTTTGCGGACGATGCACGGGGGTGGCAGTGCCCCTTCGTGTTGTGCCTTCACCCACAGGGTTGCCTTCGAAGAGGGGTCCGGGCCTCGGGTCCTTCTCAAGAGCGGACCGGGGAATCGGGGGCGTTCGGCATGTGGCCCCACCCACGTGGCTCCTCTCGAATTTCCTCGTGAGACCGGCCTCACCCTGAGGGGCGCCGGGAAGGCCGGGAACCCCTTCCAGACCACGCAGGGGAATCGCCTCTCCTGTCGCGATCAGGAGGGGAGAAGGGGCTCAGAGGAAGCGGTGCCGGGACCCTCGGTGTTCCCCTCGGGGGACCCCGGCGTGTCGGGGGACTTTTGGGGGTCGCAGGAAGGCTGTCAGGGACCGTTTCGCCCTTCAGGGCGGAACAGGGCACTTCCCTTGAGACGCCGTCGCGGGCAAGGGCCTCATCTTGCCAAGAGGTGGGAACCACGTGGTTTTTCTCGAGTTGCGGCGGCATTCTCGAGTTACGACGGGGATCTCAGCCTTCCCCTGGGGTTGGCCCTGGGAAGCCCAATCTTCCCCTCGGGTTGCGAGGGAAAGCTGGGGGTTGCGCTCGAGTCACTGCAGGGCCGAAGAGACCTCACCTAGGCGTGTGTCCGGGACCTCATATTCCTCTCCAGGGAAGGCAGGGACCTCGGGGTTGCATTCCAGGCTCCCCCGGGGAGTCAGGCCTCGTCTCGAGGGGAAGCCAAGGACTCCGCTCTCCTCTCGAGTCGCGACGCGGGTCTCTTGGAGCCCCCTGAGCGGCCTCAAGGGAGTCCAGCCTCCTCTTCCGTTTGGAGAGAGGACCCGGGATTGCTCTCCAGGCCATGCAGGAAAAGAAGGCCCTCAGCTGGCGAGGACGGGGGCGTCTCAGGGGTTTCCTCGAGCTGCGGCGCCCGTGGGGGTTTTCTCCCGAGGCACGACGAGGATCTCAGGGAGCCTCTCGTGCGGCGCCAGGGAAGTCAGGTCTCCATGCGCGTGGCGAGGGGGAGCGCGTCCTGGCTCTCGAGTCACGGGAGGGGACTAGGGCCTCGAGACGCGTTGAAGAAGGACTCTCGAGGTCTTTCTCGGGGGGCGGCGGGAAACCCTCGTTTCCTCGCCTTCTGCCGGGGACCTTAGGGAACTTCCCAGGGTGCCTCTGAGAGGCGAGGGATCCTGTGGAGGTGGCGGGGCCCCTCGGGACTCCGCTGGGTCTGGCGCAACGGAAGAGGGCCTCACCTCGAGGGGAGGCAGGAACCTCAGGCTTCCTCTCCGTTTCGGACTGCGACCGCAGGGTCCCTGCAGAGTTGGGACAGGAGAGTCAGGCCTCGTCTTGTCTGAGGAAGGGAACCCCGCTGGCCTCTCGAGTTGCTCAGGGGGTCTCAGGCCCCCCGTCGAGCTGTGTGTGGAACCCGCGGGTCTTTGCGGACGATGCACGGGGGTGGCAGTGCCCCTTCGTGTTGTGCCTTCACCCACAGGGTTGCCTTCGAAGAGGGGTCCGGGCCTCGGGTCCTTCTCAAGAGCGGACCGGGGAATCGGGGGCGTTCGGCATGTGGCCCCACCCACGTGGCTCCTCTCGAATTTCCTCGTGAGACCGGCCTCACCCTGAGGGGCGCCGGGAAGGCCGGGAACCCCTTCCAGACCACGCAGGGGAATCGCCTCTCCTGTCGCGATCAGGAGGGGAGAAGGGGCTCAGAGGAAGCGGTGCCGGGACCCTCGGTGTTCCCCTCGGGGGACCCCGGCGTGTCGGGGGACTTTTGGGGGTCGCAGGAAGGCTGTCAGGGACCGTTTCGCCCTTCAGGGCGGAACAGGGCACTTCCCTTGAGACGCCGTCGCGGGCAAGGGCCTCATCTTGCCAAGAGGTGGGAACCACGTGGTTTTTCTCGAGTTGCGGCGGCATTCTCGAGTTACGACGGGGATCTCAGCCTTCCCCTGGGGTTGGCCCTGGGAAGCCCAATCTTCCCCTCGGGTTGCGAGGGAAAGCTGGGGGTTGCGCTCGAGTCACTGCAGGGCCGAAGAGACCTCACCTAGGCGTGTGTCCGGGACCTCATATTCCTCTCCAGGGAAGGCAGGGACCTCGGGGTTGCATTCCAGGCTCCCCCGGGGAGTCAGGCCTCGTCTCGAGGGGAAGCCAAGGACTCCGCTCTCCTCTCGAGTCGCGACGCGGGTCTCTTGGAGCCCCCTGAGCGGCCTCAAGGCAGTCCAGCCTCCTCTTCCGTTTGGAGAGAGGACCCGGGATTGCTCTCCAGGCCATGCAGGAAAAGAAGGCCCTCAGCTGGCGAGGACGGGGGCGTCTCAGGGGTTTCCTCGAGCTGCGGCGCCCGTGGGGGTTTTCTCCCGAGGCACGACGAGGATCTCAGGGAGCCTCTCGTGCGGCGCCAGGGAAGTCAGGTCTCCATGCGCGTGGCGAGGGGGAGCGCGTCCTTGCTCTCGAGTCACGGGAGGGGACTAGGGCCTCGAGACGCGTTGAAGAAGGACTCTCGAGGTCTTTCTCGGGGGGCGGCGGGAAACCCTCGTTTCCCTCGCCTTCTGCCGGGGACCTTAGGGAACTTCCCAGGGTGCCTCTGAGAGGCGAGGGATCCTGTGGAGGTGGCGGGGCCCCTCGGGACTCCGCTGGGTCTGGCGCAACGGAAGAGGGCCTCACCTCGAGGGGAGGCAGGAACCTCAGGCTTCCTCTCCGTTTCGGACTGCGACCGCAGGGTCCCTGCAGAGTTGGGACAGGAGAGTCAGGCCTCGTCTTGTCTGAGGAAGGGAACCCCGCTGGCCTCTCGAGTTGCTCAGGGGGTCTCAGGCCCCCCGTCGAGCTGTGTGTGGAACCCGCGGGTCTTTGCGGACGATGCACGGGGGTGGCAGTGCCCCTTCGTGTTGTGCCTTCACCCACAGGGTTGCCTTCGAAGAGGGGTCCGGGCCTCGGGTCCTTCTCAAGAGCGGACCGGGGAATCGGGGGCGTTCGGCATGTGGCCCCACCCACGTGGCTCCTCTCGAATTTCCTCGAGAGACCGGCCTCACCCTGAGGGGCGCCGGGAAGGCCGGGAACCCCTTCCAGACCACGCAGGGGAATCGCCTCTCCTGTCGCGATCAGGAGGGGAGAAGGGGCTCAGAGGAAGCGGTGCCGGGACCTTCGGTGTTCCCCTCGGGGGACCCCGGCGTGTCGGGGGACTTTTGGGGGTCGCAGGAAGGCTGTCAGGGACCGTTTCGCCCTTCAGGGCGGAACAGGGCACTTCCCTTGAGACGCCGTCGCGGGCAAGGGCCTCATCTTGCCAAGAGGTGGGAACCACGTGGTTTTTCTCGAGTTGCGGCGGCATTCTCGAGTTACGACGGGGATCTCAGCCTTCCCCTGGGGTTGGCCCTGGGAAGCCCAATCTTCCCCTCGGGTTGCGAGGGAAAGCTGGGGGTTGCCCTCGAGTCACTGCAGGGCCGAAGAGACCTCACCTAGGCGTGTGTCCGGGACCTCATATTCCTCTCCAGGGAAGGCAGGGACCTCGGGGTTGCATTCCAGGCTCCCCCGGGGAGTCAGGCCTCGTCTCGAGGGGAAGCCAAGGACTCCGCTCTCCTCTCGAGTCGCGACGCGGGTCTCTTGGAGCCCCCTGAGCGGCCTCAAGGCAGTCCAGCCTCCTCTTCCGTTTGGAGAGAGGACCCGGGATTGCTCTCCAGGCCATGCAGGAAAAGAAGGCCCTCAGCTGGCGAGGACGGGGGCGTCTCAGGGGTTTCCTCGAGCTGCGGCGCCCGTGGGGGTTTTCTCCCGAGGCACGACGAGGATCTCAGGGAGCCTCTCGTGCGGCGCCAGGGAAGTCAGGTCTCCATGCGCGTGGCGAGGGGGAGCGCGTCCTGGCTCTCGAGTCACGGGAGGGGACTAGGGCCTCGAGACGCGTTGAAGAAGGACTCTCGAGGTCTTTCTCGGGGGGCGGCGGGAAACCCTCGTGTCCCTCGCCTTCTGCCGGGGACCTTAGGGAACTTCCCAGGGTGCCTCTGAGAGTCGAGGGATCCTGTGGAGGTGGCGGGGCCCCTCGGGACTCCGCTGGGTCTGGCGCAACGGAAGAGGGCCTCACCTCGAGGGGAGGCAGGAACCTCAGGCTTCCTCTCCGTTTCGGACTGCGACCGCAGGGTCCCTGCAGAGTTGGGACAGGAGAGTCAGGCCTCGTCTTGTCTGAGGAAGGGAACCCCGCTGGCCTCTCGAGTTGCTCAGGGGGTCTCAGGCCCCCCGTCGAGCTGTGTGTGGAACCCGCGGGTCTTTGCGGACGATGCACGGGGGTGGCAGTGCCCCTTCGTGTTGTGCCTTCACCCACAGGGTTGCCTTCGAAGAGGGGTCCGGGCCTCGGGTCCTTCTCAAGAGCGGACCGGGGAATCGGGGGCGTTCGGCATGTGGCCCCACCCACGTGGCTCCTCTCGAATTTCCTCGTGAGACCGGCCTCACCCTGAGGGGCGCCGGGAAGGCCGGGAACCCCTTCCAGACCACGCAGGGGAATCGCCTCTCCTGTCGCGATCAGGAGGGGAGAAGGGGCTCAGAGGAAGCGGTGCCGGGACCCTCGGTGTTCCCCTCGGGGGACCCCGGCGTGTCGGGGGACTTTTGGGGGTCGCAGGAAGGCTGTCAGGGACCGTTTCGCCCTTCAGGGCGGAACAGGGCACTTCCCTTGAGACGCCGTCGCGGGCAAGGGCCTCATCTTGCCAAGAGGTGGGAACCACGTGGTTTTTCTCGAGTTGCGGCGGCATTCTCGAGTTACGACGGGGATCTCAGCCTTCCCCTGGGGTTGGCCCTGGGAAGCCCAATCTTCCCCTCGGGTTGCGAGGGAAAGCTGGGGGTTGCCCTCGAGTCACTGCAGGGCCGAAGAGACCTCACCTAGGCGTGTGTCCGGGACCTCATATTCCTCTCCAGGGAAGGCAGGGACCTCGGGGTTGCATTCCAGGCTCCCCCGGGGAGTCAGGCCTCGTCTCGAGGGGAAGCCAAGGACTCCGCTCTCCTCTCGAGTCGCGACGCGGGTCTCTTGGAGCCCCCTGAGCGGCCTCAAGGGAGTCCAGCCTCCTCTTCCGTTTGGAGAGAGGACCCGGGATTGCTCTCCAGGCCATGCAGGAAAAGAAGGCCCTCAGCTGGCGAGGACGGGGGCGTCTCAGGGGTTTCCTCGAGCTGCGGCGCCCGTGGGGGTTTTCTCCCGAGGCACGACGAGGATCTCAGGGAGCCTCTCGTGCGGCGCCAGGGAAGTCAGGTCTCCATGCGCGTGGCGAGGGGGAGCGCGTCCTGGCTCTCGAGTCACGGGAGGGGACTAGGGCCTCGAGACGCGTTGAAGAAGGACTCTCGAGGTCTTTCTCGGGGGGCGGCGGGAAACCCTCGTGTCCCTCGCCTTCTGCCGGGGACCTTAGGGAACTTCCCAGGGTGCCTCTGAGAGGCGAGGGATCCTGTGGAGGTGGCGGGGCCCCTCGGGACTCCGCTGGGTCTGGCGCAACGGAAGAGGGCCTCACCTCGAGGGGAGGCAGGAACCTCAGGCTTCCTCTCCGTTTCGGACTGCGACCGCAGGGTCCCTGCAGAGTTGGGACAGGAGAGTCAGGCCTCGTCTTGTCTGAGGAAGGGAACCCCGCTGGCCTCTCGAGTTGCTCAGGGGGTCTCAGGCCCCCCGTCGAGCTGTGTGTGGAACCCGCGGGTCTTTGCGGACGATGCACGGGGGTGGCAGTGCCCCTTCGTGTTGTGCCTTCACCCACAGGGTTGCCTTCGAAGAGGGGTCCGGGCCTCGGGTCCTTCTCAAGAGCGGACCGGGGAATCGGGGGCGTTCGGCATGTGGCCCCACCCACGTGGCTCCTCTCGAATTTCCTCGTGAGACCGGCCTCACCCTGAGGGGCGCCGGGAAGGCCGGGAACCCCTTCCAGACCACGCAGGGGAATCGCCTCTCCTGTCGCGATCAGGAGGGGAGAAGGGGCTCGGAGGAAGCGGTGCCGGGAACCTCGGTGTTCCCCTCGGGGGACCCCGGCGTGTCGGGGGACTTTTGGGGGTCGCAGGAAGGCTGTCAGGGACCGTTTCGCCCTTCAGGGCGGAACAGGGCACTTCCCTTGAGACGCCGTCGCGGGCAAGGGCCTCATCTTGCCAAGAGGTGGGAACCACGTGGTTTTTCTCGAGTTGCGGCGGCATTCTCGAGTTACGACGGGGATCTCAGCCTTCCCCTGGGGTTGGCCCTGGGAAGCCCAATCTTCCCCTCGGGTTGCGAGGGAAAGCTGGGGGTTGCGCTCGAGTCACTGCAGGGCCGAAGAGACCTCACCTAGGCGTGTGTCCGGGACCTCATATTCCTCTCCAGGGAAGGCAGGGACCTCGGGGTTGCATTCCAGGCTCCCCCGGGGAGTCAGGCCTCGTCTCGAGGGGAAGCCAAGGACTCCGCTCTCCTCTCGAGTCGCGACGCGGGTCTCTTGGAGCCCCCTGAGCGGCCTCAAGGGAGTCCAGCCTCCTCTTCCGTTTGGAGAGAGGACCCGGGATTGCTCTCCAGGCCATGCAGGAAAAGAAGGCCCTCAGCTGGCGAGGACGGGGGCGTCTCAGGGGTTTCCTCGAGCTGCGGCGCCCGTGGGGGTTTTCTCCCGAGGCACGACGAGGATCTCAGGGAGCCTCTCGTGCGGCGCCAGGGAAGTCAGGTCTCCATGCGCGTGGCGAAAGGGAGCGCGTCCTGGCTCTCGAGTCACGGGAGGGGACTAGGGCCTCGAGACGCGTTGAAGAAGGACTCTCGAGGTCTTTGTCGGGGGGCGGCGGGAAACCCTCGTGTCCCTCGCCTTCTGCCGGGGACCTTAGGGAACTTCCCAGGGTGCCTCTGAGAGGCGAGGGATCCTGTGGAGGTGGCGGGGCCCCTCGGGACTCCGCTGGGTCTGGCGCAACGGAAGAGGGCCTCACCTCGAGGGGAGGCAGGAACCTCAGGCTTCCTCTCCGTTTCGGACTGCGACCGCAGGGTCCCTGCAGGGTTGGGACAGGAGAGTCAGGCCTCGTCTTGTCTGAGGAAGGGAACCCCGCTGGCCTCTCGAGTTGCTCAGGGGGTCTCAGGCCCCCCGTCGAGCTGTGTGTGGAACCCGCGGGTCTTTGCGGACGATGCACGGGGTTGGCAGTGCCCCTTCGTGTTGTGCCTTCACCCACAGGGTTGCCTTCGAAGAGGGGTCCGGGCCTCGGGTCCTTCTCAAGAGCGGACCGGGGAATGGGGGGCGTTCGGCATGTGGCCCCACCCACGTGGCTCCTCTCGAATTTCCTCGTGAGACCGGCCTCACCCTGAGGGGCGCCGGGAAGGCCTGGAACCCCTTCCAGACCACGCAGGGGAATCGCCTCTCCTCTCGCGATCAGGAGGGGAGAAGGGGCTCAGAGGAAGCGGTGCCGGGACCCTCGGTGTTCCCCTCGGGGGACCCCGGCGTGTCGGGGGACTTTTGGGGGTCGCAGGAAGGCTGTCAGGGAACGTTTCGCCCTTCAGGGCGGAACAGGGCACTTCCCTTGAGACGCCGTCGCGGGCAAGGGCCTCATCTTGCCAAGAGGTGGGAACCACGTGGTTTTTCTCGAGTTGCGGCGGCATTCTCGAGTTACGACGGGGATCTCAGCCTTCCCCTGGGGTTGGCCCTGGGAAGCCCAATCTTCCCCTCGGGTTGCGAGGGAAAGCTGGGGGTTGCGCTCGAGTCACTGCAGGGCCGAAGAGACCTCACCTAGGCGTGTGTCCGGGACCTCATATTCCTCTCCAGGGAAGGCAGGGACCTCGGGGTTGCATTCCAGGCTCCCCCGGGGAGTCAGGCCTCGTCTCGAGGGGAAGCCAAGGACTCCGCTCTCCTCTCGAGTCGCGACGCGGGTCTCTTGGAGCCCCCTGTGCGGCCTCAAGGGAGTCCAGCCTCCTCTTCCGTTTGGAGAGAGGACCCGGGATTGCTCTCCAGGCCATGCAGGAAAAGAAGGCCCTCAGCTGGCGAGGACGGGGGCGTCTCAGGGGTTTCCTCGAGCTGCGGCGCCCGTGGGGGTTTTCTCCCGAGGCACGACGAGGATCTCAGGGAGCCTCTCGTGCGGCGCCAGGGAAGTCAGGTCTCCATGCGCGTGGCGAGGGGGAGCGCGTCCTGGCTCTCGAGTCACGGGAGGGGACTAGGGCCTCGAGACGCGTTGAAGAAGGACTCTCGAGGTCTTTGTCGGGGGGCGGCGGGAAACCCTCGTGTCCCTCGCTTTCTGCCGGGGACCTTAGGGAACTTCCCAGGGTGCCTCTGAGAAGCGAGGGATCCTGTGGAGGTGGCGGGGCCCCTCGGGACTCCGCTGGGTCTGGCGCAACGGAAGAGGGCCTCACCTCGAGGGGAGGCAGGAACCTCAGGCTTCCTCTCCGTTTCGGACTGCGACCGCAGGGTCCCTGCAGGGTTGGGACAGGAGAGTCAGGCCTCGTCTTGTCTGAGGAAGGGAACCCCGCTGGCCTCTCGAATTGCTCAGAGGGTCTCAGGCCCCCCGTCGAGCTGTGTGTGGAACCCGCGGGTCTTTGCGGACGATGCACGGGGGTGGCAGTGCCCCTTCGTGTTGTGCCTTCACCCACAGGGTTGCCTTCGAAGAGGGGTCCGGGCCTCGGGTCCTTCTCAAGAGCGGACCGGGGAATCGGGGGCGTTCGGCATGTGGCCCCACCCACGTGGCTCCTCTCGAATTTCCTCGTGAGACCGGCCTCACCCTGAGGGGCGCCGGGAAGGCCGGGAACCCCTTCCAGACCACGCAGGGGAATCGCCTCTCCTGTCGCGATCAGGAGGGGAGAAGGGGCTCAGAGGAAGCGGTGCCGGGACCCTCGGTGTTCCCCTCGGGGGACCCCGGCGTGTCGGGGGACTTTTGGGGGTCGCAGGAAGGCTGTCAGGGACCGTTTCGCCCTTCAGGGCGGAACAGGGCACTTCCCTTGAGACGCCGTCGCGGGCAAGGGCCTCATCTTGCCAAGAGGTGGGAACCACGTGGTTTTTCTCGAGTTGCGGCGGCATTCTCGAGTTACGACGGGGATCTCAGCCTTCCCCTGGCGTTGGCCCTGGGAAGCCCAATCTTCCCCTCGGGTTGCGAGGGAAAGCTGGGGGTTGCGCTCGAGTCACTGCGGGGCCGAAGAGACCTCACCTAGGCGTGTGTCCGGGACCTCATATTCCTCTCCAGGGAAGGCAGGGACCTCGGGGTTGCATTCCAGGCTCCCCCGGGGAGTCAGGCCTCGTCTCGAGGGGAAGCCAAGGACTCCGCTCTCCTCTCGAGTCGCGACGCGGGTCTCTTGGAGCCCCCTGTGCGGCCTCAAGGGAGTCCAGCCTCCTCTTCCGTTTGGAGAGAGGACCCGGGATTGCTCTCCAGGCCATGCAGGAAAAGAAGGCCCTCAGCTGGCGAGGACGGGGGCGTCTCAGGGGTTTCCTCGAGCTGCGGCGCCCGTGGGGGTTTTCTCCCGAGGCACGACGAGGATCTCAGGGAGCCTCTCGTGCGGCGCCAGGGAAGTCAGGTCTCCATGCGCGTGGCGAGGGGGAGCGCGTCCTGGCTCTCGAGTCACGGGAGGGGACTAGGGCCTCGAGACGCGTTGAAGAAGGACTCTCGAGGTCTTTGTCGGGGGGCGGCGGGAAACCCTCGTGTCCCTCGCCTTCTGCCGGGGACCTTAGGGAACTTCCCAGGGTGCCTCTGAGAGGCGAGGGATCCTGTGGAGGTGGCGGGGCCCCTCGGGACTCCGCTGGGTCTGGCGCAACGGAAGAGGGCCTCACCTCGAGGGGAGGCAGGAACCTCAGGCTTCCTCTCCGTTTCGGACTGCGACCGCAGGGTCCCTGCAGGGTTGGGACAGGAGAGTCAGGCCTCGTCTTGTCTGAGGAAGGGAACCCCGCTGGCCTCTCGAGTTGCTCAGGGGGTCTCAGGCTCCCCGTCGAGCTGTGTGTGGAACCCGCGGGTCTTTGCGGACGATGCACGGGGGTGGCAGTGCCCCTTCGTGTTGTGCCTTCACCCACAGGGTTGCCTTCGAAGAGGGGTCCGGGCCTCGGGTCCTTCTCAAGAGCGGACCGGGGAATCGGGGGCGTTCGGCATGTGGCCCCACCCACGTGGCTCCTCTCGAATTTCCTCGTGAGACCGGCCTCACCCTGAGGGGCGCCGGGAAGGCCGGGAACCCCTTCCAGACCACGCAGGGGAATCGCCTCTCCTGTCGCGATCAGGAGGGGAGAAGGGGCTCAGAGGAAGCGGTGCCGGGACCCTCGGTGTTCCCCTCGCAGGACCCCGGCGTGTCGGGGGACTTTTGGGGGTCGCAGGAAGGCTGTCAGGGACCGTTTCGCCCTTCAGGGCGGAACAGGGCACTTCCCTTGAGACGCCGTCGCGGGCAAGGGCCTCATCTTGCCAAGAGGTGGGAACCAAGTGGTTTTTCTCGAGTTGCGGCGGCATTCTCGAGTTACGACGGGGATCTCAGCCTTCCCCTGTCGTTAGCCCTGGGAAGCCCAAACTTCCCCTAGGGTTGCGAGGGAAAGCTGGGGGTTGCGCTCGAGTCACTGCAGGGCCGAAGAGACCTCACCTAGGCGTGTGTCCGGGACCTCATATTCCTCTCCAGGGAAGGCAGGGACCTCGGGGTTGCATTCCAGGCTCCCCCGGGGAGTCAGGCCTCGTCTCGAGGGGAAGCCAAGGACTCCGCTCTCCTCTCGAGTCGCGACGCGGGTCTCTTGGAGCCCCCTGAGCGGCCTCAAGGGAGTCCAGCCTCCTCTTCCGTTTGGAGAGAGGACCCGGGATTGCTCTCCAGGCCATGCAGGAAAAGAAGGCCCTCAGCTGGCGAGGACGGGGGCGTCTCAGGGGTTTCCTCGAGCTGGGCGCCCGTGGGGGTTTTCTCCTGAGGCACGACGAGGATCTCAGGGAGCCTCTCGTGCGGCGCCAGGTAAGTCAGGTCTCCATGCGCGTGGCGAGGGGGAGCGCGTCCTGGCTCTCGAGTCACGGGAGGGGACTAGGGCCTCGAGACGCGTTGAAGAAGGACTCTCGAGGTCTTTGTCGGGGGGCGGCGGGAAACCCTCGTGTCCCTCGCCTTCTGCCGGGGACCTTAGGGAACTTCCCAGGGTGCCTCTGAGAAGCGAGGGATCCTGTGGAGGTGGCGGGGCCTCCTCGGGACTCCGCTGGGTCTGGCGCAACGGAAGAGGGCCTCACCTCGAGGGGAGGCAGGAACCTCAGGCTTCCTCTCCGTTTCGGACTGCGACCGCAGGGTCCCTGCAGGGTTGGGACAGGAGAGTCAGGCCTCGTCTTGTCTGAGGAAGGGAACCCCGCTGGCCTCTCGAGTTGCTCAGAGGGTCTCGGGCCCCCCGTCGAGCTGTGTGTGGAACCCGCGGGTCTTTGCGGACGATGCACGGGGGTGGCAGTGCCCCTTCGTGTTGTGCCTTCACCCACAGGGTTGCCTTCGAAGAGGGGTCCGGGCCTCGGGTCCTTCTCAAGAGCGGACCGGGGAATCGGGGGCGTTCGGCATGTGGCCCCACCCACGTGGCTCCTCTCGAATTTCCTCGTGAGACCGGCCTCACCCTGAGGGGCGCCGGGAAGGCCGGGAACCCCTTCCAGACCACGCAGGGGAATCGCCTCTCCTGTCGCGATCAGGAGGGGAGAAGGGGCTCAGAGGAAGCGGTGCCGGGACCCTCGGTGTTCCCCTCGGGGGACCCCGGCGTGTCGGGGGACTTTTGGGGGTCGCAGGAAGGCTGTCAGGGACCGTTTCGCCCTTCAGGGCGGAACAGGGCACTTCCCTTGAGACGCCGTCGCGGGCAAGGGCCTCATCTTGCCAAGAGGTGGGAACCACGTGGTTTTTCTCGAGTTGCGGCGGCATTCTCGAGTTACGACGGGGATCTCAGCCTTCCCCTGGGGTTGGCCCTGGGAAGCCCAATCTTCCCCTCGGGTTGCGAGGGAAAGCTGGGGGTTGCGCTCGAGTCACTGCAGGGCCGAAGAGACCTCACCTAGGCGTGTGTCCGGGACCTCATATTCCTCTCCAGGGAAGGCAGGGACCTCGGGGTTGCATTCCAGGCTCCCCCGGGGAGTCAGGCCTCGTCTCGAGGGGAAGCCAAGGACTCCGCTCTCCTCTCGAGTCGCGACGCGGGTCTCTTGGAGCCCCCTGAGCGGCCTCAAGGCAGTCCAGCCTCCTCTTCCGTTTGGAGAGAGGACCCGGGATTGCTCTCCAGGCCATGCAGGAAAAGAAGGCCCTCAGCTGGCGAGGACGGGGGCGTCTCAGGGGTTTCCTCGAGCTGCGGCGCCCGTGGGGGTTTTCTCCCGAGGCACGACGAGGATCTCAGGGAGCCTCTCGTGCGGCGCCAGGGAAGTCAGGTCTCCATGCGCGTGGCGAGGGGGAGCGCGTCCTTGCTCTCGAGTCACGGGAGGGGACTAGGGCCTCGAGACGCGTTGAAGAAGGACTCTCGAGGTCTTTCTCGGGGGGCGGCGGGAAACCCTCGTTTCCCTCGCCTTCTGCCGGGGACCTTAGGGAACTTCCCAGGGTGCCTCTGAGAGGCGAGGGATCCTGTGGAGGTGGCGGGGCCCCTCGGGACTCCGCTGGGTCTGGCGCAACGGAAGAGGGCCTCACCTCGAGGGGAGGCAGGAACCTCAGGCTTCCTCTCCGTTTCGGACTGCGACCGCAGGGTCCCTGCAGAGTTGGGACAGGAGAGTCAGGCCTCGTCTTGTCTGAGGAAGGGAACCCCGCTGGCCTCTCGAGTTGCTCAGGGGGTCTCAGGCCCCCCGTCGAGCTGTGTGTGGAACCCGCGGGTCTTTGCGGACGATGCACGGGGGTGGCAGTGCCCCTTCGTGTTGTGCCTTCACCCACAGGGTTGCCTTCGAAGAGGGGTCCGGGCCTCGGGTCCTTCTCAAGAGCGGACCGGGGAATCGGGGGCGTTCGGCATGTGGCCCCACCCACGTGGCTCCTCTCGAATTTCCTCGAGAGACCGGCCTCACCCTGAGGGGCGCCGGGAAGGCCGGGAACCCCTTCCAGACCACGCAGGGGAATCGCCTCTCCTGTCGCGATTAGGAGGGGAGAAGGGGCTCAGAGGAAGCGGTGCCGGGACCCTCGGTGTTCCCCTCGGGGGACCCCGGCGTGTCGGGGGACTTTTGGGGGTCGCAGGAAGGCTGTCAGGGACCGTTTCGCCCTTCAGGGCGGAACAGGGCACTTCCCTTGAGACGCCGTCGCGGGCAAGGGCCTCATCTTGCCAAGAGGTGGGAACCACGTGGTTTTTCTCGAGTTGCGGCGGCATTCTCGAGTTACGACGGGGATCTCAGCCTTCCCCTGGGGTTGGCCCTGGGAAGCCCAATCTTCCCCTCGGGTTGCGAGGGAAAGCTGGGGGTTGCCCTCGAGTCACTGCAGGGCCGAAGAGACCTCACCTAGGCGTGTGTCCGGGACCTCATATTCCTCTCCAGGGAAGGCAGGGACCTCGGGGTTGCATTCCAGGCTCCCCCGGGGAGTCAGGCCTCGTCTCGAGGGGAAGCCAAGGACTCCGCTCTCCTCTCGAGTCGCGACGCGGGTCTCTTGGAGCCCCCTGAGCGGCCTCAAGGGAGTCCAGCCTCCTCTTCCGTTTGGAGAGAGGACCCGGGATTGCTCTCCAGGCCATGCAGGAAAAGAAGGCCCTCAGCTGGCGAGGACGGGGGCGTCTCAGGGGTTTCCTCGAGCTGCGGCGCCCGTGGGGGTTTTCTCCCGAGGCACGACGAGGATCTTAGGGAGCCTCTCGTGCGGCGCCAGGGAAGTCAGGTCTCCATGCGCGTGGCGAGGGGGAGCGCGTCCTGGCTCTCGAGTCACGGGAGGGGACTAGGGCCTCGAGACGCGTTGAAGAAGGACTCTCGAGGTCTTTGTCGGGGGGCGGCGGGAAACCCTCGTGTCCCTCGCCTTCTGCCGGGGACCTTAGGGAACTTCCCAGGGTGCCTCTGAGAGGCGAGGGATCCTGTGGAGGTGGCGGGGCCCCTCGGGACTCCGCTGGGTCTGGCGCAACGGAAGAGGGCCTCACCTCGAGGGGAGGCAGGAACCTCAGGCTTCCTCTCCGTTTCGGACTGCGACCGCAGGGTCCCTGCAGAGTTGGGACAGGAGAGTCAGGCCTCGTCTTGTCTGAGGAAGGGAACCCCGCTGGCCTCTCGAGTTGCTCAGGGGGTCTCAGGCCCCCCGTCGAGCTGTGTGTGGAACCCGCGGGTCTTTGCGGACGATGCACGGGGGTGGCAGTGCCCCTTCGTGTTGTGCCTTCACCCACAGGGTTGCCTTCGAAGAGGGGTCCGGGCCTCGGGTCCTTCTCAAGAGCGGACCGGGGAATCGGGGGCGTTCGGCATGTGGCCCCACCCACGTGGCTCCTCTCGAATTTCCTCGTGAGACCGGCCTCACCCTGAGGGGCGCCGGGAAGGCCGGGAACCCCTTCCAGACCACGCAGGGGAATCGCCTCTCCTGTCGCGATCAGGAGGGGAGAAGGGGCTCAGAGGAAGCGGTGCCGGGACCCTCGGTGTTCC
This sequence comes from Bubalus kerabau, assembly GCF_029407905.1. Taxonomy (NCBI): domain Eukaryota; kingdom Metazoa; phylum Chordata; class Mammalia; order Artiodactyla; family Bovidae; genus Bubalus; species Bubalus kerabau. Next base: position 45,366 of record NC_073635.1, on the reverse strand, counting down.
CCTCGGGGGACCCCGGCGTGTCGGGGGACTTTTGGGGGTCGCAGGAAGGCTGTCAGGGACCGTTTCGCCCTTCAGGGCGGAACAGGGCACTTCCCTTGAGACGCCGTCGCGGGCAAGGGCCTCATCTTGCCAAGAGGTGGGAACCACGTGGTTTTTCTCGAGTTGCGGCGGCATTCTCGAGTTACGACGGGGATCTCAGCCTTCCCCTGGGGTTGGCCCTGGGAAGCCCAATCTTCCCCTCGGGTTGCGAGGGAAAGCTGGGGGTTGCGCTCGAGTCACTGCAGGGCCGAAGAGACCTCACCTAGGCGTGTGTCCGGGACCTCATATTCCTCTCCAGGGAAGGCAGGGACCTCGGGGTTGCATTCCAGGCTCCCCCGGGGAGTCAGGCCTCGTCTCGAGGGGAAGCCAAGGACTCCGCTCTCCTCTCGAGTCGCGACGCGGGTCTCTTGGAGCCCCCTGAGCGGCCTCAAGGGAGTCCAGCCTCCTCTTCCGTTTGGAGAGAGGACCCGGGATTGCTCTCCAGGCCATGCAGGAAAAGAAGGCCCTCAGCTGGCGAGGACGGGGGCGTCTCAGGGGTTTCCTCGAGCTGCGGCGCCCGTGGGGGTTTTCTCCCGAGGCACGACGAGGATCTCAGGGAGCCTCTCGTGCGGCGCCAGGGAAGTCAGGTCTCCATGCGCGTGGCGAGGGGGAGCGCGTCCTGGCTCTCGAGTCACGGGAGGGGACTAGGGCCTCGAGACGCGTTGAAGAAGGACTCTCGAGGTCTTTCTCGGGGGGCGGCGGGAAACCCTCGTGTCCCTCGCCTTCTGCCGGGGACCTTAGGGAACTTCCCAGGGTGCCTCTGAGAGGCGAGGGATCCTGTGGAGGTGGCGGGGCCCCTCGGGACTCCGCTGGGTCTGGCGCAACGGAAGAGGGCCTCACCTCGAGGGGAGGCAGGAACCTCAGGCTTCCTCTCCGTTTCGGACTGCGACCGCAGGGTCCCTGCAGGGTTGGGACAGGAGAGTCAGGCCTCGTCTTGTCTGAGGAAGGGAACCCCGCTGGCCTCTCGAGTTGCTCAGGGGGTCTCAGGCCCCCCGTCGAGCTGTGTGTGGAACCCGCGGGTCTTTGCGGACGATGCACGGGGGTGGCAGTGCCCCTTCGTGTTGTGCCTTCACCCACAGGGTTGCCTTCGAAGAGGGGTCCGGGCCTCGGGTCCTTCTCAAGTGCGGACCGGGGAATCGGGGGCATTCGGCATGTGGCCCCACCCACGTGGCTCCTCTCGAATTTCCTCGTGAGACCGGCCTCACCCTGAGGGGCGCCGGGAAGGCCGGGAACCCCTTCCAGACCACGCAGGGGAATCGCCTCTCCTGTCGCGATCAGGAGGGGAGAAGGGGCTCAGAGGAAGCGGTGCCGGAACCCTCGGTGTTCCCCTCGGGGGACCCCGGCGTGTCGGGGGACTTTTGGGGGTCGCAGGAAGGCTGTCAGGGACCGTTTCGCCCTTCAGGGCGGAACAGGGCACTTCCCTTGAGACGCCGTCGCGGGCAAGGGCCTCATCTTGCCAAGAGGTGGGAACCACGTGGTTTTTCTCGAGTTGCGGCGGCATTCTCGAGTTACGACGGGGATCTCAGCCTTCCCCTGGGGTTGGCCCTGGGAAGCCCAATCTTCCCCTCGGGTTGCGAGGGAAAGCTGGGGGTTGCGCTCGAGTCACTGCAGGGCCGAAGAGACCTCACCTAGGCGTGTGTCCGGGACCTCATATTCCTCTCCAGGGAAGGCAGGGACCTCGGGGTTGCATTCCAGGCTCCCCCGGGGAGTCAGGCCTCGTCTCGAGGGGAAGCCAAGGACTCCGCTCTCCTCTCGAGTCGCGACGCGGGTCTCTTGGAGCCCCCTGAGCGGCCTCAAGGGAGTCCAGCCTCCTCTTCCGTTTGGAGAGAGGACCCGGGATTGCTCTCCAGGCCATGCAGGAAAAGAAGGCCCTCAGCTGGCGAGGACGGGGGCGTCTCAGGGGTTTCCTCGAGCTGCGGCGCCCGTGGGGGTTTTCTCCCGAGGCACGACGAGGATCTCAGGGAGCCTCTCGTGCGGCGCCAGGGAAGTCAGGTCTCCATGCGCGTGGCGAGGGGGAGCGCGTCCTGGCTCTCGAGTCACGGGAGGGGACTAGGGCCTCGAGACGCGTTGAAGAAGGACTCTCGAGGTCTTTGTCGGGGGGCGGCGGTAAACCCTCGTGTCCCTCGCCTTCTGCCGGGGACCTTAGGGAACTTCCCAGGGTGCCTCTGAGAGGCGAGGGATCCTGTGGAGGTGGCGGGGCCCCTCGGGACTCCGCTGGGTCTGGCGCAACGGAAGAGGGCCTCACCTCGAGGGGAGGCAGGAACCTCAGGCTTCCTCTCCGTTTCGGACTGCGACCGCAGGGTCCCTGCAGAGTTGGGACAGGAGAGTCAGGCCTCGTCTTGTCTGAGGAAGGGAACCCCGCTGGCCTCTCGAGTTGCTCAGGGGGTCTCAGGCCCCCCGTCGAGCTGTGTGTGGAACCCGCGGGTCTTTGCGGACGATGCACGGGGGTGGCAGTGCCCCTTCGTGTTGTGCCTTCACCCACAGGGTTGCCTTCGAAGAGGGGTCCGGGCCTCGGGTCCTTCTCAAGAGCGGACCGGGGAATCGGGGGCGTTCGGCATGTGGCCCCACCCACGTGGCTCCTCTCGAATTTCCTCGTGAGACCGGCCTCACCCTGAGGGGCGCCGGGAAGGCCGGGAACCCCTTCCAGACCACGCAGGGGAATCGCCTCTCCTGTCGCGATCAGGAGGGGAGAAGGGGCTCAGAGGAAGCGGTGCCGGGACCCTCGGTGTTCCCCTCGCAGGACCCCGGCATGTCGGGGGACTTTTGGGGGTCGCAGGAAGGCTGTCAGGGACCGTTTCGCCCTTCAGGGCGGAACAGGGCACTTCCCTTGAGACGCCGTCGCGGGCAAGGGCCTCATCTTGCCAAGAGGTGGGAACCAAGTGGTTTTTCTCGAGTTGCGGCGGCATTCTCGAGTTACGACGGGGATCTCAGCCTTCCCCTGTCGTTAGCCCTGGGAAGCCCAAACTTCCCCTAGGGTTGCGAGGGAAAGCTGGGGGTTGCGCTCGAGTCACTGCAGGGCCGAAGAGACCTCACCTAGGCGTGTGTCCGGGACCTCATATTCCTCTCCAGGGAAGGCAGGGACCTCGGGGTTGCATTCCAGGCTCCCCCGGGGAGTCAGGCCTCGTCTCGAGGGGAAGCCAAGGACTCCGCTCTCCTCTCGAGTCGCGACGCGGGTCTCTTGGAGCCCCCTGAGCGGCCTCAAGGGAGTCCAGCCTCCTCTTCCGTTTGGAGAGAGGACCCGGGGTTGCTCTCCAGGCCATGCAGGAAAAGAAGGCCCTCAGCTGGCGAGGACGGGGGCGTCTCAGGGGTTTCCTCGAGCTGCGGCGCCCCTGGGGGTTTTCTCCCGAGGCACGACGAGGATCTCAGGGAGCCTCTCGTGCGGCGCCAGGGAAGTCAGGTCTCCATGCGCGTGGCGAGGGGGAGCGCGTCCTGGCTCTCGAGTCACGGGAGGGGACTAGGGCCTCGAGACGCGTTGAAGAAGGACTCTCGAGGTCTTTGTCGGGGGGCGGCGGGAAACCCTCGTGTCCCTCGCCTTCTGCCGGGGACCTTAGGGAACTTCCCAGGGTGCCTCTGAGAAGCGAGGGATCCTGTGGAGGTGGCGGGGCCCCTCGGGACTCCGCTGGGTCTGGCGCAACGGAAGAGGGCCTCACCTCGAGGGGAGGCAGGAACCTCAGGCTTCCTCTCCGTTTCGGACTGCGACCGCAGGGTCCCTGCAGGGTTGGGACAGGAGAGTCAGGCCTCGTCTTGTCTGAGGAAGGGAACCCCGCTGGCCTCTCGAGTTGCTCAGAGGGTCTCGGGCCCCCCGTCGAGCTGTGTGTGGAACCCGCGGGTCTTTGCGGACGATGCACGGGGTTGGCAGTGCCCCTTCGTGTTGTGCCTTCACCCACAGGGTTGCCTTCGAAGAGGGGTCCGGGCCTCGGGTCCTTCTCAAGAGCGGACCGGGGAATCGGGGGCGTTCGGCATGTGGCCCCACCCACGTGGCTCCTCTCGAATTTCCTCGTGAGACCGGCCTCACCCTGAGGGGCGCCGGGAAGGCCGGGAACCCCTTCCAGACCACGCAGGGGAATCGCCTCTCCTGTCGCGATCAGGAGGGGAGAAGGGGCTCAGAGGAAGCGGTGCCGGGACCCTCGGTGTTCCCCTCGGGGGACCCCGGCGTGTCGGGGGACTTTTGGGGGTCGCAGGAAGGCTGTCAGGGACCGTTTCGCCCTTCAGGGCGGAACAGGGCACTTCCCTTGAGACGCCGTCGCGGGCAAGGGCCTCATCTTGCCAATAGGTGGGAACCACGTGGTTTTTCTCGAGTTGCGGCGGCATTCTCGAGTTACGACGGGGATCTCAGCCTTCCCCTGGGGTTGGCCCTGGGAAGCCCAATCTTCCCCTCGGGTTTCGAGGGAAAGCTGGGGGTTGCGCTCGAGTCACTGCAGGGCCGAAGAGACCTCACTTAGGCGTGTGTCCGGGACCTCATATTCCTCTCCAGGGAAGGCAGGGACCTCGGGGTTGCATTCCAGGCTCCCCCGGGGAGTCAGGCCTCGTCTCGAGGGGAAGCCAAGGACTCCGCTCTCCTCTCGAGTCGCGACGCGGGTCTCTTGGAGCCCCCTGAGCGGCCTCAAGGGAGTCCAGCCTCCTCTTCCGTTTGGAGAGAGGACCCGGGATTGCTCTCCAGGCCATGCAGGAAAAGAAGGCCCTCAGCTGGCGAGGACGGGGGCGTCTCAGGGGTTTCCTCGAGCTGCGGCGCCCGTGGGGGTTTTCTCCCGAGGCATGACGAGGATCTCAGGGAGCCTCTCGTGCGGCGCCAGGGAAGTCAGGTCTCCATGCGCGTGGCGAGGGGGAGCGCGTCCTGGCTCTCGAGTCACGGGAGGGGACTAGGGCCTCGAGACGCGTTGAAGAAGGACTCTCGAGGTCTTTCTCGGGGGGCGGCGGGAAACCCTCGTGTCCCTCGCCTTCTGCCGGGGACCTTAGGGAACTTCCCAGGGTGCCTCTGAGAGGCGAGGGATCCTGTGGAGGTGGCGGGGCCCCTCGGGACTCCGCTGGGTCTGGCGCAACGGAAGAGGGCCTCACCTCGAGGGGAGGCAGGAACCTCAGGCTTCCTCTCCGTTTCGGACTGCGACCGCAGGGTCCCTGCAGAGTTGGGACAGGAGAGTCAGGCCTCGTCTTGTCTGAGGAAGGGAACCCCGCTGGCCTCTCGAGTTGCTCAGGGGGTCTCAGGCCCCCCGTCGAGCTGTGTGTGGAACCCGCGGGTCTTTGCGGACGATGCACGGGGGTGGCAGTGCCCCTTCGTGTTGTGCCTTCACCCACAGGGTTGCCTTCGAAGAGGGGTCCGGGCCTCGGGTCCTTCTCAAGAGCGGACCGGGGAATCGGGGGCGTTCGGCATGTGGCCCCACCCACGTGGCTCCTCTCGAATTTCCTCGTGAGACCGGCCTCACCCTGAGGGGCGCCGGGAAGGCCGGGAACCCCTTCCAGACCACGCAGGGGAATCGCCTCTCCTGTCGCGATCAGGAGGGGAGAAGGGGCTCAGAGGAAGCGGTGCCGGGACCCTCGGTGTTCCCCTCGGGGGACCCCGGCGTGTCGGGGGACTTTTGGGGGTCGCAGGAAGGCTGTCAGGGACCGTTTCGCCCTTCAGGGCGGAACAGGGCACTTCCCTTGAGACGCCGTCGCGGGCAAGGGCCTCATCTTGCCAAGAGGTGGGAACCACGTGGTTTTTCTCGAGTTGCGGCGGCATTCTCGAGTTACGACGGGGATCTCAGCCTTCCCCTGGGGTTGGCCCTGGGAAGCCCAATCTTCCCCTCGGGTTGCGAGGGAAAGCTGGGGGTTGCGCTCGAGTCACTGCAGGGCCGAAGAGACCTCACCTAGGCGTGTGTCCGGGACCTCATATTCCTCTCCAGGGAAGGCAGGGACCTCGGGGTTGCATTCCAGGCTCCCCCGGGGAGTCAGGCCTCGTCTCGAGGGGAAGCCAAGGACTCCGCTCACCTCTCGAGTCGCGACGCGGGTCTCTTGGAGCCCCCTGAGCGGCCTCAAGGCAGTCCAGCCTCCTCTTCCGTTTGGAGAGAGGACCCGGGATTGCTCTCCAGGCCATGCAGGAAAAGAAGGCCCTCAGCTTGCGAGGACGGGGGCGTCTCAGGGGTTTCCTCGAGCTGCGGCGCCCGTGGGGGTTTTCTCCCGAGGCACGACGAGGATCTCAGGGGGCCTCTCGTGCGGCGCCAGGGAAGTCAGGTCTCCATGCGCGTGGCGAGGGGGAGCGCGTCCTGGCTCTCGAGTCACGGGAGGGGACTAGGGCCTCGAGACGCGTTGAAGAAGGACTCTCGAGGTCTTTCTCGGGGGGCGGCGGGAAACCCTCGTGTCCCTCGCCTTCTGCCGGGGACCTTAGGGAACTTCCCAGGGTGCCTCTGAGAGGCGAGGGATCCTGTGGAGGTGGCGGGGCCCCTCGGGACTCCGCTGGGTCTGGCGCAACGGAAGAGGGCCTCACCTCGAGGGGAGGCAGGAACCTCAGGCTTCCTCTCCGTTTCGGACTGCGACCGCAGGGTCCCTGCAGAGTTGGGACAGGAGAGTCAGGCCTCGTCTTGTCTGAGGAAGGGAACCCCGCTGGCCTCTCGAGTTGCTCAGGGGGTCTCAGGCCCCCCGTCGAGCTGTGTGTGGAACCCGCGGGTCTTTGCGGACGATGCACGGGGGTGGCAGTGCCCCTTCGTGTTGTGCCTTCACCCACAGGGTTGCCTTCGAAGAGGGGTCCGGGCCTCGGGTCCTTCTCAAGAGCGGACCGGGGAATCGGGGGCGTTCGGCATGTGGCCCCACCCACGTGACTCCTCTCGAATTTCCTCGGGAGACCGGCCTCACCCTGAGGGGCGCCGGGAAGGCCGGGAACCCCTTCCAGACCACGCAGGGGAATCGCCTCTCCTGTCGCGATCAGGAGGGGAGAAGGGGCTCAGAGGAAGCGGTGCCGGGACCCTCGGTGTTCCCCTCGGGGGACCCCGGCGTGTCGGGGGACTTTTGGGGGTCGCAGGAAGGCTGTCAGGGACCGTTTCGCCCTTCAGGGCGGAACAGGGCACTTCCCTTGAGACGCCGTCCCGGGCAAGGGCCTCATCTTGCCAAGAGGTGGGAACCACGTGGTTTTTCTCGAGTTGCGGCGGCATTCTCGAGTTACGACGGGGATCTCAGCCTTCCCCTGGGGTTGGCCCTGGGAAGCCCAATCTTCCCCTAGGGTTGCGAGGGAAAGCTGGGGGTTGCGTTCGAGTCACTGCGGGGCCGAAGAGACCTCACCTAGGCGTGTGTCCGGGACCTCATATTCCTCTCCAGGGAAGGCAGGGACCTCGGGGTTGCATTCCAGGCTCCCCCGGGGAGTCAGGCCTCGTCTCGAGGGGAAGCCAAGGACTCCGCTCTCCTCTCGAGTGGCGACGCGGGTCTCTTTGAGCCCCCTGAGCGGCCTCAAGGGAGTCCAGCCTCCTCTTCCGTTTGGAGAGAGGACCCGGGATTGCTCTCCAGGCCATGCAGGAAAAGAAGGCCCTCAGCTGGCGAGGACGGGGGCGTCTCAGGGGTTTCCTCGAGCTGCGGCGCCCGTGGGGGTTTTCTCCCGAGGCACGACGAGGATCTCAGGGAGCCTCTCGTGCGGCGCCAGGGAAGTCAGGTCTCCATGCGCGTGGCGAGGGGGAGCGCGTCCTGGCTCTCGAGTCACGGGAGGGGACTAGGGCCTCGAGACGCGTTGAAGAAGGACTCTCGAGGTCTTTCTCGGGGGGCGGCGGGAAACCCTCGTTTCCCTCGCCTTCTGCCGGGGACTTTAGGGAACTTCCCAGGGTGCCTCTGAGAGGCGAGGGATCCTGTGGAGGTGGCGGGGCCCCTCGGGACTCCGCTGGGTCTGGCGCAACGGAAGAGGGCCTCACCTCGAGGGGAGGCAGGAACCTCAGGCTTCCTCTCCGTTTCGGACTGCGACCGCAGGGTCCCTGCAGGGTTGGGACAGGAGAGTCAGGCCTCGTCTTGTCTGAGGAAGGGAACCCCGCTGGCCTCTCGAGTTGCTCAGGGGGTCTCAGGCTCCCCGTCGAGCTGTGTGTGGAACCCGCGGGTCTTTGCGGACGATGCACGGGGGTGGCAGTGCCCCTTCGTGTTGTGCCTTCACCCACAGGGTTGCCTTCGAAGAGGGGTCCGGGCCTCGGGTCCTTCTCAAGAGCGGACCGGGGAATGGGGGGCGTTCGGCATGTGGCCCCACCCACGTGGCTCCTCTCGAATTTCCTCGTGAGACCGGCCTCACCCTGAGGGGCGCCGGGAAGGCCTGGAACCCCTTCCAGACCACGCAGGGGAATCGCCTCTCCTCTCGCGATCAGGAGGGGAGAAGGGGCTCAGAGGAAGCGGTGCCGGGACCCTCGGTGTTCCCCTCGGGGGACCCCGGCGTGTCGGGGGACTTTTGGGGGTCGCAGGAAGGCTGTCAGGGAACGTTTCGCCCTTCAGGGCGGAACAGGGCACTTCCCTTGAGACGCCGTCGCGGGCAAGGGCCTCATCTTGCCAAGAGGTGGGAACCACGTGGTTTTTCTCGAGTTGCGGCGGCATTCTCGAGTTACGACGGGGATCTCAGCCTTCCCCTGGGGTTGGCCCTGGGAAGCCCAATCTTCCCCTCGGGTTGCGAGGGAAAGCTGGGGGTTGCCCTCGAGTCACTGCAGGGCCGAAGAGACCTCACCTAGGCGTGTGTCCGGGACCTCATATTCCTCTCCTGGGAAGGCAGGGACCTCGGGGTTGCATTCCAGGCTCCCCCGGGGAGTCAGGCCTCGTCTCGAGGGGAAGCCAAGGACTCCGCTCTCCTCTCGAGTCGCGACGCGGGTCTCTTGGAGCCCCCTGAGCGGCCTCAATGGAGTCCAGCCTCCTCTTCCGTTTGGAGAGAGGACCCGGGATTGCTCTCCAGGCCATGCAGGAAAAGAAGGCCCTCAGCTGGCGAGGACGGGGGCGTCTCAGGGGTTTCCTCGAGCTGCGGCGCCCGTGGGGGTTTTCTCCCGAGGCACGACGAGGATCTCAGGGAGCCTCTCGTGCGGCGCCAGGGAAGTCAGGTCTCCATGCGCGTGGCGAGGGGGAGCGCGTCCTGGCTCTCGAGTCACGGGAGGGGACTAGGGCCTCGAGACGCGTTGAAGAAGGACTCTCGAGGTCTTTGTCGGGGGGCGGCGGGAAACCCTCGTGTCCCTCGCCTTCTGCCGGGGACCTTAGGGAACTTCCCCGGGTGCCTCTGAGAAGCGAGGGATCCTGTGGAGGTGGCGGGGCCCCTCGGGACTCCGCTGGGTCTGGCGCAACGGAAGAGGGCCTCACCTCGAGGGGAGGCAGGAACCTCAGGCTTCCTCTCCGTTTCGGACTGCGACCGCAGGGTCCCTGCAGGGTTGGGACAGGAGAGTCAGGCCTCGTCTTGTCTGAGGAAGGGAACCCCGCTGGCCTCTCGAGTTGCTCAGGGGGTCTCAGGCCCCCCGTCGAGCTGTGTGTGGAACCCGCGGTTCTTTGCGGACGATGCACGGGGGTGGCAGTGCCCCTTCGTGTTGTGCCTTCACCCACAGGGTTGCCTTCGAAGAGGGGTCCGGGCCTCGGGTCCTTCTCAAGAGCGGACCGGGGAATCGGGGGCGTTTCGCATGTGGCCCCACCCACGTGGCTCCTCTCGAATTTCCTCGTGAGACCGGCCTCACCCTGAGGGGCGCCGGGAAGGCCGGGAACCCCTTCCAGACCACGCAGGGGAATCGCCTCTCCTGTCGCGATCAGGAGGGGAGAAGGGGCTCAGAGGAAGCGGTGCCGGGACCCTCGGTGTTCCCCTCAGGGTACCCCGGCGTGTCGGGGGACTTTTGGGGGTCGCAGGAAGGCTGTCAGGGACCGTTTCGCCCTTCAGGGCGGAACAGGGCACTTCCCTTGAGACGCCGTCGCGGGCAAGAGCCTCATCTTGCCAAGAGGTGGGAACCACGTGGTTTTTCTCGAGTTGCGGCGGCATTCTCGAGTTACGACGGGGATCTCAGCCTTCCCCTGGGGTTGGCCCTGGGAAGCCCAATCTTCCCCTCGGGTTGCGAGGGAAAGCTGGGGGTTGCGCTCGAGTCACTGCAGGGCCGAAGAGACCTCACCTAGGCGTGTGTCCGGGACCTCATATTCCTCTCCAGGGAAGGCAGGGACCTCGGGGTTGCATTCCAGGCTCCCCCGGGGAGTCAGGCCTCGTCTCGAGGGGAAGCCAAGGACTCCGCTCTCCTCTCGAGTCGCGACGCGGCTCTCTTGGAGCCCCCTGAGCGGCCTCAAGGGAGTCCAGCCTCCTCTTCCGTTTGGAGAGAGAACCCGGGATTGCTCTCCAGGCCATGCAGGAAAAGAAGGCCCTCAGCTGGCGAGGACGGGGGCGTCTCAGGGGTTTCCTCGAGCTGCGGCGCCCGTGGGGGTTTTCTCCCGAGGCACGACGAGGATCTCAGGGAGCCTCTCGTGCGGCGCCAGGGAAGTCAGGTCTCCATGCGCGTGGCGAGGGGGAGCGCGTCCTGGCTCTCGAGTCACGGGAGGGGACTAGGGCCTCGAGACGCGTTGAAGAAGGACTCTCGAGGTCTTTGTCGGGGGGTGGCGGGAAACCCTCGTGTCCCTCGCCTTCTGCCGGGGACCTTAGGGAACTTCCCAGGGTGCCTCTGAGAGGCGAGGGATCCTGTGGAGGTGGCGGGGCCCCTCGGGACTCCGCTGGGTCTGGCGCAACGGAAGAGGGCCTCACCTCGAGGGGAGGCAGGAACCTCAGGCTTCCTCTCCGTTTCGGACTGCGACCGCAGGGTCCCTGCAGGGTTGGGACAGGAGAGTCAGGCCTCGTCTTGTCTGAGGAAGGGAACCCCGCTGGCCTCTCGAGTTGCTCAGGGGGTCTCAGGCCCCCCGTCGAGCTGTGTGTGGAACCCGCGGGTCTTTGCGGACGATGCACGGGGGTGGCAGTGCCCCTTCGTGTTGTGCCTTCACCCACAGGGTTGCCTTCGAAGAGGGGTCCGGGCCTCGGGTCCTTCTCAAGAGCGGACCGGGGAATCGGGGGCATTCGGCATGTGGCCCCACCCACGTGGCTCCTCTCGAATTTCCTCGTGAGACCGGCCTCACCCTGAGGGGCGCCGGGAAGGCCGGGAACCCCTTCCAGACCACGCAGGGGAATCGCCTCTCCTGTCGCGATCAGGAGGGGAGAAGGGGCTCAGAGGAAGCGGTGCCGGGACCCTCGGTGTTCCCCTCGGGGGACCCCGGCGTGTCGGGGGACTTTTGGGGGTCGCAGGAAGGCTGTCAGGGACCGTTTCGCCCTTCAGGGCGGAACAGGGCACTTCCCTTGAGACGCCGTCGCGGGCAAGGGCCTCATCTTGCCAAGAGGTGGGAACCGCGTGGTTTTTCTCGAGTTGCGGCGGCATTCTCGAGTTACGACGGGGATCTCAACCTTCCCCTGGGGTTGGCCCTGGGAAGCCCAATCTTCCCCTCGGGTTGCGAGGGAAAGCTGGGGGTTGCGCTCGAGTCACTGCAGGGCCGAAGAGACCTCACCTAGGCGTGTGTCCGGGACCTCATATTCCTCTCCAGGGAAGGCAGGGACCTCGGGGTTGCATTCCAGGCTCCCCCGGGGAGTCAGGCCTCGTCTCGAGGGGAAGCCAAGGACTCCGCTCTCCTCTCGAGTCGCGACGCGGGTCTCTTGGAGCCCCCTGAGCGGCCTCAAGGGAGTCCAGCCTCCTCTTCCGTTTGGAGAGAGGACCCGGGGTTGCTCTCCAGGCCATGCAGGAAAAGAAGGCCCTCAGCTGGCGAGGACGGGGGCGTCTCAGGGGTTTCCTCGAGCTGCGGCGCCCGTGGGGGTTTTCTCCCGAGGCACGACGAGGATCTCAGGGAGCCTCTCATGCGGCGCCAGGGAAGTCAGGTCTCCATGCGCGTGGCGAGGGGGAGCGCGTCCTGGCTCTCGAGTCACGGGAGGGGACTAGGGCCTCGAGACGCGTTGAAGAAGGACTCTCGAGGTCTTTCTCGGGGGGCGGCGGGAAACCCTCGTGTCCCTCGCCTTCTGCCGGGGACCTTAGGGAACTTCCCAGGGTGCCTCTGAGAGGCGAGGGATCCTGTGGAGGTGGCGGGGCCCCTCGGGACTCCGCTGGGTCTGGCGCAACGGAAGAGGGCCTCACCTCGAGGGGAGGCAGGAACCTCAGGCTTCCTCTCCGTTTCGGACTGCGACCGCAGGGTCCCTGCAGGGTTGGGACAGGAGAGTCAGGCCTCGTCTTGTCTGAGGAAGGGAACCCCGCTGGCCTCTCGAGTTGCTCAGGGGGTCTCAGGCCCCCCGTCGAGCTGTGTGTGGAACCCGCGGGTCTTTGCGGACGATGCACGGGGGTGGCAGTGCCCCTTCGTGTTGTGCCTTCACCCACAGGGTTGCCTTCGAAGAGGGGTCCGGGCCTCGGGTCCTTCTCAAGAGCGGACCGGGGAATCGGGGGCATTCGGCATGTGGCCCCACCCACGTGGCTCCTCTCGAATTTCCTCGTGAGACCGGCCTCACCCTGAGGGGCGCCGGGAAGGCCGGGAACCCCTTCCAGACCACGCAGGGGAATCGCCTCTCCTGTCGCGATCAGGAGGGGAGAAGGGGCTCAGAGGAAGCGGTGCCGGGACCCTCGGTGTTCCCCTCGGGGGACCCCGGCGTGTCGGGGGACTTTTGGGGGTCGCAGGAAGGCTGTCAGGGACCGTTTCGCCCTTCAGGGCGGAACAGGGCACTTCCCTTGAGACGCCGTCGCGGGCAAGGGCCTCATCTTGCCAAGAGGTGGGAACCGCGTGGTTTTTCTCGAGTTGCGGCGGCATTCTCGAGTTACGACGGGGATCTCAGCCTTCCCCTGGGGTTGGCCCTGGGAAGCCCAATCTTCCCCTCGGGTTGCGAGGGAAAGCTGGGGGTTGCGCTCGAGTCACTGCAGGGCCGAAGAGACCTCACCTAGGCGTGTGTCCGGGACCTCATATTCCTCTCCAGGGAAGGCAGGGACCTCGGGGTTGCATTCCAGGCTCCCCCGGGGAGTCAGGCCTCGTCTCGAGGGGAAGCCAAGGACTCCGCTCTCCTCTCGAGTCGCGACGCGGGTCTCTTGGAGCCCCCTGAGCGGCCTCAAGGGAGTCCAGCCTCCTCTTCCGTTTGGAGAGAGGACCCGGGGTTGCTCTCCAGGCCATGCAGGAAAAGAAGGCCCTCAGCTGGCGAGGACGGGGGCGTCTCAGGGGTTTCCTCGAGCTGCGGCGCCCGTGGGGGTTTTCTCCCGAGGCACGACGAGGATCTCAGGGAGCCTCTCGTGCGGCGCCAGGGAAGTCAGGTCTCCATGCGCGTGGCGAGGGGGAGCGCGTCCTGGCTCTCGAGTCACGGGAGGGGACTAGGGCCTCGAGACGCGTTGAAGAAGGACTCTCGAGGTCTTTGTCGGGGGGTGGCGGGAAACCCTCGTGTCCCTCGCCTTCTGCCGGGGACCTTAGGGAACTTCCCAGGGTGCCTCTGAGAGGCGAGGGATCCTGTGGAGGTGGCGGGGCCCCTCGGGACTCCGCTGGGTCTGGCGCAACGGAAGAGGGCCTCACCTCGAGGGGAGGCAGGAACCTCAGGCTTCCTCTCCGTTTCGGACTGCGACCGCAGGGTCCCTGCAGGGTTGGGACAGGAGAGTCAGGCCTCGTCTTGTCTGAGGAAGGGAACCCCGCTGGCCTCTCGAGTTGCTCAGGGGGTCTCAGGCCCCCCGTCGAGCTGTGTGTGGAACCCGCGGGTCTTTGCGGACGATGCACGGGGGTGGCAGTGCCCCTTCGTGTTGTGCCTTCACCCACAGGGTTGCCTTCGAAGAGGGGTCCGGGCCTCGGGTCCTTCTCAAGAGCGGACCGGGGAATCGGGGTCGTTCGGCATGTGGCCCCACCCACGTGGCTCCTCTCGAATTTCCTCGTGAGACCGGCCTCACCCTGAGGGGCGCCGGGAAGGCCGGGAACCCCTTCCAGACCACGCAGGGGAATCGCCTCTCCTGTCGCGATCAGGAGGGGAGAAGGGGCTCAGAGGAAGCGGTGCCGGGACCCTCGGTGTTCCCCTCGGGGGACCCCGGCGTGTCGGGGGACTTTTGGGGGTCGCAGGAAGGCTGTCAGGGACCGTTTCGCCCTTCAGGGCGGAACAGGGCACTTCCCTTGAGACGCCGTCGCGGGCAAGGGCCTCATCTTGCCAAGAGGTGGGAACCGCGTGGTTTTTCTCGAGTTGCGGCGGCATTCTCGAGTTACGACGGGGATCTCAGCCTTCCCCTGGGGTTGGCCCTGGGAAGCCCAATCTTCCCCTCGGGTTGCGAGGGAAAGCTGGGGGTTGCGCTCGAGTCACTGCAGGGCCGAAGAGACCTCACCTAGGCGTGTGTCCGGGACCTCATATTCCTCTCCAGGGAAGGCAGGGACCTCGGGGTTGCATTCCAGGCTCCCCCGGGGAGTCAGGCCTCGTCTCGAGGGGAAGCCAAGGACTCCGCTCTCCTCTCGAGTCGCGACGCGGGTCTCTTGGAGCCCCCTGAGCGGCCTCAAGGGAGTCCAGCCTCCTCTTCCGTTTGGAGAGAGGACCCGGGGTTGCTCTCCAGGCCATGCAGGAAAAGAAGGCCCTCAGCTGGCGAGGACGGGGGCGTCTCAGGGGTTTCCTCGAGCTGCGGCGCCCGTGGGGGTTTTCTCCCGAGGCACGACGAGGATCTCAGGGAGCCTCTCGTGCGGCGCCAGGGAAGTCAGGTCTCCATGCGCGTGGCGAGGGGGAGCGCGTCCTGGCTCTCGAGTCACGGGAGGGGACTAGGGCCTCGAGACGCGTTGAAGAAGGACTCTCGAGGTCTTTCTCGGGGGGCGGCGGGAAACCCTCGTGTCCCTCGCCTTCTGCCGGGGACCTTAGGGAACTTCCCAGGGTGCCTCTGAGAGGCGAGGGATCCTGTGGAGGTGGCGGGGCCCCTCGGGACTCCGCTGGGTCTGGCGCAACGGAAGAGGGCCTCACCTCGAGGGGAGGCAGGAACCTCAGGCTTCCTCTCCGTTTCGGACTGCGACCGCAGGGTCCCTGCAGGGTTGGGACAGGAGAGTCAGGCCTCGTCTTGTCTGAGGAAGGGAACCCCGCTGGCCTCTCGAGTTGCTCAGGGGGTCTCAGGCCCCCCGTCGAGCTGTGTGTGGAACCCGCGGGTCTTTGCGGACGATGCACGGGGGTGGCAGTGCCCCTTCGTGTTGTGCCTTCACCCACAGGGTTGCCTTCGAAGAGGGGTCCGGGCCTCGGGTCCTTCTCAAGAGCGGACCGGGGAATCGGGGGCATTCGGCATGTGGCCCCACCCACGTGGCTCCTCTCGAATTTCCTCGTGAGACCGGCCTCACCCTGAGGGGCGCCGGGAAGGCCGGGAACCCCTTCCAGACCACGCAGGGGAATCGCCTCTCCTGTCGCGATCAGGAGGGGAGAAGGGGCTCAGAGGAAGCGGTGCCGGGACCCTCGGTGTTCCCCTCGGGGGACCCCGGCGTGTCGGGGGACTTTTGGGGGTCGCAGGAAGGCTGTCAGGGACCGTTTCGCCCTTCAGGGCGGAACAGGGCACTTCCCTTGAGACGCCGTCGCGGGCAAGGGCCTCATCTTGCCAAGAGGTGGGAACCGCGTGGTTTTTCTCGAGTTGCGGCGGCATTCTCGAGTTACGACGGGGATCTCAGCCTTCCCCTGGGGTTGGCCCTGGGAAGCCCAATCTTCCCCTCGGGTTGCGAGGGAAAGCTGGGGGTTGCGCTCGAGTCACTGCAGGGCCGAAGAGACCTCACCTAGGCGTGTGTCCGGGACCTCATATTCCTCTCCAGGGAAGGCAGGGACCTCGGGGTTGCATTCCAGGCTCCCCCGGGGAGTCAGGCCTCGTCTCGAGGGGAAGCCAAGGACTCCGCTCTCCTCTCGAGTCGCGACGCGGGTCTCTTGGAGCCCCCTGAGCGGCCTCAAGGGAGTCCAGCCTCCTCTTCCGTTTGGAGAGAGGACCCGGGGTTGCTCTCCAGGCCATGCAGGAAAAGAAGGCCCTCAGCTGGCGAGGACGGGGGCGTCTCAGGGGTTTCCTCGAGCTGCGGCGCCCGTGGGGGTTTTCTCCCGAGGCACGACGAGGATCTCAGGGAGCCTCTCGTGCGGCGCCAGGGAAGTCAGGTCTCCATGCGCGTGGCGAGGGGGAGCGCGTCCTGGCTCTCGAGTCACGGGAGGGGACTAGGGCCTCGAGACGCGTTGAAGAAGGACTCTCGAGGTCTTTCTCGGGGGGCGGCGGGAAACCCTCGTTTCCCTCGCCTTCTGCCGGGGACCTTAGGGAACTTCCCAGGGTGCCTCTGAGAGGCGAGGGATCCTGTGGAGGTGGCGGGGCCCCTCGGGACTCCGCTGGGTCTGGCGCAACGGAAGAGGGCCTCACCTCGAGGGGAGGCAGGAACCTCAGGCTTCCTCTCCGTTTCGGACTGCGACCGCAGGGTCCCTGCAGGGTTGGGACAGGAGAGTCAGGCCTCGTCTTGTCTGAGGAAGGGAACCCCGCTGGCCTCTCGAGTTGCTCAGGGGGTCTCAGGCCCCCCGTCGAGCTGTGTGTGGAACCCGCGGGTCTTTGCGGACGATGCACGGGGGTGGCAGTGCCCCTTCGTGTTGTGCCTTCACCCACAGGGTTGCCTTCGAAGAGGGGTCCGGGCCTCGGGTCCTTCTCAAGAGCGGACCGGGGAATCGGGGGCATTCGGCATGTGGCCCCACCCACGTGGCTCCTCTCGAATTTCCTCGTGAGACCGGCCTCACCCTGAGGGGCGCCGGGAAGGCCGGGAACCCCTTCCAGACCACGCAGGGGAATCGCCTCTCCTGTCGCGATCAGGAGGGGAGAAGGGGCTCAGAGGAAGCGGTGCCGGGACCCTCGGTGTTCCCCTCGGGGGACCCCGGCGTGTCGGGGGACTTTTGGGGGTCGCAGGAAGGCTGTCAGGGACCGTTTCGCCCTTCAGGGCGGAACAGGGCACTTCCCTTGAGACGCCGTCGCGGGCAAGGGCCTCATCTTGCCAAGAGGTGGGAACCGCGTGGTTTTTCTCGAGTTGCGGCGGCATTCTCGAGTTACGACGGGGATCTCAGCCTTCCCCTGGGGTTGGCCCTGGGAAGCCCAATCTTCCCCTCGGGTTGCGAGGGAAAGCTGGGGGTTGCGCTCGAGTCACTGCAGGGCCGAAGAGACCTCACCTAGGCGTGTGTCCGGGACCTCATATTCCTCTCCAGGGAAGGCAGGGACCTCGGGGTTGCATTCCAGGCTCCCCCGGGGAGTCAGGCCTCGTCTCGAGGGGAAGCCAAGGACTCCGCTCTCCTCTCGAGTCGCGACGCGGGTCTCTTGGAGCCCCCTGAGCGGCCTCAAGGGAGTCCAGCCTCCTCTTCCGTTTGGAGAGAGGACCCGGGGTTGCTCTCCAGGCCATGCAGGAAAAGAAGGCCCTCAGCTGGCGAGGACGGGGGCGTCTCAGGGGTTTCCTCGAGCTGCGGCGCCCGTGGGGGTTTTCTCCCGAGGCACGACGAGGATCTCAGGGAGCCTCTCGTGCGGCGCCAGGGAAGTCAGGTCTCCATGCGCGTGGCGAGGGGGAGCGCGTCCTGGCTCTCGAGTCACGGGAAGGGACTAGGGCCTCGAGACGCGTTGAAGAAGGACTCTCGAGGTCTTTCTCGGGGGGCGGCGGGAAACCCTCGTTTCCCTCGCCTTCTGCCGGGGACCTTAGGGAACTTCCCAGGGTGCCTCTGAGAGGCGAGGGATCCTGTGGAGGTGGCGGGGCCCCTCGGGACTCCGCTGGGTCTGGCGCAACGGAAGAGGGCCTCACCTCGAGGGGAGGCAGGAACCTCAGGCTTCCTCTCCGTTTCGGACTGCGACCGCAGGGTCCCTGCAGGGTTGGGACAGGAGAGTCAGGCCTCGTCTTGTCTGAGGAAGGGAACCCCGCTGGCCTCTCGAGTTGCTCAGGGGGTCTCAGGCCCCCCGTCGAGCTGTGTGTGGAACCCGCGGGTCTTTGCGGACGATGCACGGGGGTGGCAGTGCCCCTTCGTGTTGTGCCTTCACCCACAGGGTTGCCTTCGAAGAGGGGTCCGGGCCTCGGGTCCTTCTCAAGAGCGGACCGGGGAATCGGGGTCGTTCGGCATGTGGCCCCACCCACGTGGCTCCTCTCGAATTTCCTCGTGAGACCGGCCTCACCCTGAGGGGCGCCGGGAAGGCCGGGAACCCCTTCCAGACCACGCAGGGGAATCGCCTCTCCTGTCGCGATCAGGAGGGGAGAAGGGGCTCAGAGGAAGCGGTGCCGGGACCCTCGGTGTTCCCCTCGGGGGACCCCGGCGTGTCGGGGGACTTTTGGGGGTCGCAGGAAGGCTGTCAGGGACCGTTTCGCCCTTCAGGGCGGAACAGGGCACTTCCCTTGAGACGCCGTCGCGGGCAAGGGCCTCATCTTGCCAAGAGGTGGGAACCGCGTGGTTTTTCTCGAGTTGCGGCGGCATTCTCGAGTTACGACGGGGATCTCAGCCTTCCCCTGGGGTTGGCCCTGGGAAGCCCAATCTTCCCCTCGGGTTGCGAGGGAAAGCTGGGGGTTGCGCTCGAGTCACTGCAGGGCCGAAGAGACCTCACCTAGGCGTGTGTCCGGGACCTCATATTCCTCTCCAGGGAAGGCAGGGACCTCGGGGTTGCATTCCAGGCTCCCCCGGGGAGTCAGGCCTCGTCTCGAGGGGAAGCCAAGGACTCCGCTCTCCTCTCGAGTCGCGACGCGGGTCTCTTGGAGCCCCCTGAGCGGCCTCAAGGGAGTCCAGCCTCCTCTTCCGTTTGGAGAGAGGACCCGGGGTTGCTCTCCAGGCCATGCAGGAAAAGAAGGCCCTCAGCTGGCGAGGACGGGGGCGTCTCAGGGGTTTCCTCGAGCTGCGGCGCCCGTGGGGGTTTTCTCCCGAGGCACGACGAGGATCTCAGGGAGCCTCTCGTGCGGCGCCAGGGAAGTCAGGTCTCCATGCGCGTGGCGAGGGGGAGCGCGTCCTGGCTCTCGAGTCACGGGAGGGGACTAGGGCCTCGAGACGCGTTGAAGAAGGACTCTCGAGGTCTTTGTCGGGGGGTGGCGGGAAACCCTCGTGTCCCTCGCCTTCTGCCGGGGACCTTAGGGAACTTCCCAGGGTGCCTCTGAGAGGCGAGGGATCCTGTGGAGGTGGCGGGGCCCCTCGGGACTCCGCTGGGTCTGGCGCAACGGAAGAGGGCCTCACCTCGAGGGGAGGCAGGAACCTCAGGCTTCCTCTCCGTTTCGGACTGCGACCGCAGGGTCCCTGCAGGGTTGGGACAGGAGAGTCAGGCCTCGTCTTGTCTGAGGAAGGGAACCCCGCTGGCCTCTCGAGTTGCTCAGGGGGTCTCAGGCCCCCCGTCGAGCTGTGTGTGGAACCCGCGGGTCTTTGCGGACGATGCACGGGGGTGGCAGTGCCCCTTCGTGTTGTGCCTTCACCCACAGGGTTGCCTTCGAAGAGGGGTCCGGGCCTCGGGTCCTTCTCAAGAGCGGACCGGGGAATCGGGGGCATTCGGCATGTGGCCCCACCCACGTGGCTCCTCTCGAATTTCCTCGTGAGACCGGCCTCACCCTGAGGGGCGCCGGGAAGGCCGGGAACCCCTTCCAGACCACGCAGGGGAATCGCCTCTCCTGTCGCGATCAGGAGGGGAGAAGGGGCTCAGAGGAAGCGGTGCCGGGACCCTCGGTGTTCCCCTCGGGGGACCCCGGCGTGTCGGGGGACTTTTGGGGGTCGCAGGAAGGCTGTCAGGGACCGTTTCGCCCTTCAGGGCGGAACAGGGCACTTCCCTTGAGACGCCGTCGCGGGCAAGGGCCTCATCTTGCCAAGAGGTGGGAACCGCGTGGTTTTTCTCGAGTTGCGGCGGCATTCTCGAGTTACGACGGGGATCTCAGCCTTCCCCTGGGGTTGGCCCTGGGAAGCCCAATCTTCCCCTCGGGTTGCGAGGGAAAGCTGGGGGTTGCGCTCGAGTCACTGCAGGGCCGAAGAGACCTCACCTAGGCGTGTGTCCGGGACCTCATATTCCTCTCCAGGGAAGGCAGGGACCTCGGGGTTGCATTCCAGGCTCCCCCGGGGAGTCAGGCCTCGTCTCGAGGGGAAGCCAAGGACTCCGCTCTCCTCTCGAGTCGCGACGCGGGTCTCTTGGAGCCCCCTGAGCGGCCTCAAGGGAGTCCAGCCTCCTCTTCCGTTTGGAGAGAGGACCCGGGGTTGCTCTCCAGGCCATGCAGGAAAAGAAGGCCCTCAGCTGGCGAGGACGGGGGCGTCTCAGGGGTTTCCTCGAGCTGCGGCGCCCGTGGGGGTTTTCTCCCGAGGCACGACGAGGATCTCAGGGAGCCTCTCGTGCGGCGCCAGGGAAGTCAGGTCTCCATGCGCGTGGCGAGGGGGAGCGCGTCCTGGCTCTCGAGTCACGGGAGGGGACTAGGGCCTCGAGACGCGTTGAAGAAGGACTCTCGAGGTCTTTCTCGGGGGGCGGCGGGAAACCCTCGTTTCCCTCGCCTTCTGCCGGGGACCTTAGGGAACTTCCCAGGGTGCCTCTGAGAGGCGAGGGATCCTGTGGAGGTGGCGGGGCCCCTCGGGACTCCGCTGGGTCTGGCGCAACGGAAGAGGGCCTCACCTCGAGGGGAGGCAGGAACCTCAGGCTTCCTCTCCGTTTCGGACTGCGACCGCAGGGTCCCTGCAGGGTTGGGACAGGAGAGTCAGGCCTCGTCTTGTCTGAGGAAGGGAACCCCGCTGGCCTCTCGAGTTGCTCAGGGGGTCTCAGGCCCCCCGTCGAGCTGTGTGTGGAACCCGCGGGTCTTTGCGGACGATGCACGGGGGTGGCAGTGCCCCTTCGTGTTGTGCCTTCACCCACAGGGTTGCCTTCGAAGAGGGGTCCGGGCCTCGGGTCCTTCTCAAGAGCGGACCGGGGAATCGGGGGCATTCGGCATGTGGCCCCACCCACGTGGCTCCTCTCGAATTTCCTCGTGAGACCGGCCTCACCCTGAGGGGCGCCGGGAAGGCCGGGAACCCCTTCCAGACCACGCAGGGGAATCGCCTCTCCTGTCGCGATCAGGAGGGGAGAAGGGGCTCAGAGGAAGCGGTGCCGGGACCCTCGGTGTTCCCCTCGGGGGACCCCGGCGTGTCGGGGGACTTTTGGGGGTCGCAGGAAGGCTGTCAGGGACCGTTTCGCCCTTCAGGGCGGAACAGGGCACTTCCCTTGAGACGCCGTCGCGGGCAAGGGCCTCATCTTGCCAAGAGGTGGGAACCGCGTGGTTTTTCTCGAGTTGCGGCGGCATTCTCGAGTTACGACGGGGATCTCAGCCTTCCCCTGGGGTTGGCCCTGGGAAGCCCAATCTTCCCCTCGGGTTGCGAGGGAAAGCTGGGGGTTGCGCTCGAGTCACTGCAGGGCCGAAGAGACCTCACCTAGGCGTGTGTCCGGGACCTCATATTCCTCTCCAGGGAAGGCAGGGACCTCGGGGTTGCATTCCAGGCTCCCCCGGGGAGTCAGGCCTCGTCTCGAGGGGAAGCCAAGGACTCCGCTCTCCTCTCGAGTCGCGACGCGGGTCTCTTGGAGCCCCCTGAGCGGCCTCAAGGGAGTCCAGCCTCCTCTTCCGTTTGGAGAGAGGACCCGGGGTTGCTCTCCAGGCCATGCAGGAAAAGAAGGCCCTCAGCTGGCGAGGACGGGGGCGTCTCAGGGGTTTCCTCGAGCTGCGGCGCCCGTGGGGGTTTTCTCCCGAGGCACGACGAGGATCTCAGGGAGCCTCTCGTGCGGCGCCAGGGAAGTCAGGTCTCCATGCGCGTGGCGAGGGGGAGCGCGTCCTGGCTCTCGAGTCACGGGAGGGGACTAGGGCCTCGAGACGCGTTGAAGAAGGACTCTCGAGGTCTTTCTCGGGGGGCGGCGGGAAACCCTCGTGTCCCTCGCCTTCTGCCGGGGACCTTAGGGAACTTCCCAGGGTGCCTCTGAGAGGCGAGGGATCCTGTGGAGGTGGCGGGGCCCCTCGGGACTCCGCTGGGTCTGGCGCAACGGAAGAGGGCCTCACCTCGAGGGGAGGCAGGAACCTCAGGCTTCCTCTCCGTTTCGGACTGCGACCGCAGGGTCCCTGCAGGGTTGGGACAGGAGAGTCAGGCCTCGTCTTGTCTGAGGAAGGGAACCCCGCTGGCCTCTCGAGTTGCTCAGGGGGTCTCAGGCCCCCCGTCGAGCTGTGTGTGGAACCCGCGGGTCTTTGCGGACGATGCACGGGGGTGGCAGTGCCCCTTCGTGTTGTGCCTTCACCCACAGGGTTGCCTTCGAAGAGGGGTCCGGGCCTCGGGTCCTTCTCAAGAGCGGACCGGGGAATCGGGGGCATTCGGCATGTGGCCCCACCCACGTGGCTCCTCTCGAATTTCCTCGTGAGACCGGCCTCACCCTGAGGGGCGCCGGGAAGGCCGGGAACCCCTTCCAGACCACGCAGGGGAATCGCCTCTCCTGTCGCGATCAGGAGGGGAGAAGGGGCTCAGAGGAAGCGGTGCCGGGACCCTCGGTGTTCCCCTCGGGGGACCCCGGCGTGTCGGGGGACTTTTGGGGGTCGCAGGAAGGCTGTCAGGGACCGTTTCGCCCTTCAGGGCGGAACAGGGCACTTCCCTTGAGACGCCGTCGCGGGCAAGGGCCTCATCTTGCCAAGAGGTGGGAACCGCGTGGTTTTTCTCGAGTTGCGGCGGCATTCTCGAGTTACGACGGGGATCTCAGCCTTCCCCTGGGGTTGGCCCTGGGAAGCCCAATCTTCCCCTCGGGTTGCGAGGGAAAGCTGGGGGTTGCGCTCGAGTCACTGCAGGGCCGAAGAGACCTCACCTAGGCGTGTGTCCGGGACCTCATATTCCTCTCCAGGGAAGGCAGGGACCTCGGGGTTGCATTCCAGGCTCCCCCGGGGAGTCAGGCCTCGTCTCGAGGGGAAGCCAAGGACTCCGCTCTCCTCTCGAGTCGCGACGCGGGTCTCTTGGAGCCCCCTGAGCGGCCTCAAGGGAGTCCAGCCTCCTCTTCCGTTTGGAGAGAGGACCCGGGGTTGCTCTCCAGGCCATGCAGGAAAAGAAGGCCCTCAGCTGGCGAGGACGGGGGCGTCTCAGGGGTTTCCTCGAGCTGCGGCGCCCGTGGGGGTTTTCTCCCGAGGCACGACGAGGATCTCAGGGAGCCTCTCGTGCGGCGCCAGGGAAGTCAGGTCTCCATGCGCGTGGCGAGGGGGAGCGCGTCCTGGCTCTCGAGTCACGGGAGGGGACTAGGGCCTCGAGACGCGTTGAAGAAGGACTCTCGAGGTCTTTGTCGGGGGGTGGCGGGAAACCCTCGTGTCCCTCGCCTTCTGCCGGGGACCTTAGGGAACTTCCCAGGGTGCCTCTGAGAGGCGAGGGATCCTGTGGAGGTGGCGGGGCCCCTCGGGACTCCGCTGGGTCTGGCGCAACGGAAGAGGGCCTCACCTCGAGGGGAGGCAGGAACCTCAGGCTTCCTCTCCGTTTCGGACTGCGACCGCAGGGTCCCTGCAGGGTTGGGACAGGAGAGTCAGGCCTCGTCTTGTCTGAGGAAGGGAACCCCGCTGGCCTCTCGAGTTGCTCAGGGGGTCTCAGGCCCCCCGTCGAGCTGTGTGTGGAACCCGCGGGTCTTTGCGGACGATGCACGGGGGTGGCAGTGCCCCTTCGTGTTGTGCCTTCACCCACAGGGTTGCCTTCGAAGAGGGGTCCGGGCCTCGGGTCCTTCTCAAGAGCGGACCGGGGAATCGGGGGCATTCGGCATGTGGCCCCACCCACGTGGCTCCTCTCGAATTTCCTCGTGAGACCGGCCTCACCCTGAGGGGCGCCGGGAAGGCCGGGAACCCCTTCCAGACCACGCAGGGGAATCGCCTCTCCTGTCGCGATCAGGAGGGGAGAAGGGGCTCAGAGGAAGCGGTGCCGGGACCCTCGGTGTTCCCCTCGGGGGACCCCGGCGTGTCGGGGGACTTTTGGGGGTCGCAGGAAGGCTGTCAGGGACCGTTTCGCCCTTCAGGGCGGAACAGGGCACTTCCCTTGAGACGCCGTCGCGGGCAAGGGCCTCATCTTGCCAAGAGGTGGGAACCGCGTGGTTTTTCTCGAGTTGCGGCGGCATTCTCGAGTTACGACGGGGATCTCAGCCTTCCCCTGGGGTTGGCCCTGGGAAGCCCAATCTTCCCCTCGGGTTGCGAGGGAAAGCTGGGGGTTGCGCTCGAGTCACTGCAGGGCCGAAGAGACCTCACCTAGGCGTGTGTCCGGGACCTCATATTCCTCTCCAGGGAAGGCAGGGACCTCGGGGTTGCATTCCAGGCTCCCCCGGGGAGTCAGGCCTCGTCTCGAGGGGAAGCCAAGGACTCCGCTCTCCTCTCGAGTCGCGACGCGGGTCTCTTGGAGCCCCCTGAGCGGCCTCAAGGGAGTCCAGCCTCCTCTTCCGTTTGGAGAGAGGACCCGGGGTTGCTCTCCAGGCCATGCAGGAAAAGAAGGCCCTCAGCTGGCGAGGACGGGGGCGTCTCAGGGGTTTCCTCGAGCTGCGGCGCCCGTGGGGGTTTTCTCCCGAGGCACGACGAGGATCTCAGGGAGCCTCTCGTGCGGCGCCAGGGAAGTCAGGTCTCCATGCGCGTGGCGAGGGGGAGCGCGTCCTGGCTCTCGAGTCACGGGAGGGGACTAGGGCCTCGAGACGCGTTGAAGAAGGACTCTCGAGGTCTTTGTCGGGGGGTGGCGGGAAACCCTCGTGTCCCTCGCCTTCTGCCGGGGACCTTAGGGAACTTCCCAGGGTGCCTCTGAGAGGCGAGGGATCCTGTGGAGGTGGCGGGGCCCCTCGGGACTCCGCTGGGTCTGGCGCAACGGAAGAGGGCCTCACCTCGAGGGGAGGCAGGAACCTCAGGCTTCCTCTCCGTTTCGGACTGCGACCGCAGGGTCCCTGCAGGGTTGGGACAGGAGAGTCAGGCCTCGTCTTGTCTGAGGAAGGGAACCCCGCTGGCCTCTCGAGTTGCTCAGGGGGTCTCAGGCCCCCCGTCGAGCTGTGTGTGGAACCCGCGGGTCTTTGCGGACGATGCACGGGGGTGGCAGTGCCCCTTCGTGTTGTGCCTTCACCCACAGGGTTGCCTTCGAAGAGGGGTCCGGGCCTCGGGTCCTTCTCAAGAGCGGACCGGGGAATCGGGGGCATTCGGCATGTGGCCCCACCCACGTGGCTCCTCTCGAATTTCCTCGTGAGACCGGCCTCACCCTGAGGGGCGCCGGGAAGGCCGGGAACCCCTTCCAGACCACGCAGGGGAATCGCCTCTCCTGTCGCGATCAGGAGGGGAGAAGGGGCTCAGAGGAAGCGGTGCCGGGACCCTCGGTGTTCCCCTCGGGGGACCCCGGCGTGTCGGGGGACTTTTGGGGGTCGCAGGAAGGCTGTCAGGGACCGTTTCGCCCTTCAGGGCGGAACAGGGCACTTCCCTTGAGACGCCGTCGCGGGCAAGGGCCTCATCTTGCCAAGAGGTGGGAACCGCGTGGTTTTTCTCGAGTTGCGGCGGCATTCTCGAGTTACGACGGGGATCTCAGCCTTCCCCTGGGGTTGGCCCTGGGAAGCCCAATCTTCCCCTCGGGTTGCGAGGGAAAGCTGGGGGTTGCGCTCGAGTCACTGCAGGGCCGAAGAGACCTCACCTAGGCGTGTGTCCGGGACCTCATATTCCTCTCCAGGGAAGGCAGGGACCTCGGGGTTGCATTCCAGGCTCCCCCGGGGAGTCAGGCCTCGTCTCGAGGGGAAGCCAAGGACTCCGCTCTCCTCTCGAGTCGCGACGCGGGTCTCTTGGAGCCCCCTGAGCGGCCTCAAGGGAGTCCAGCCTCCTCTTCCGTTTGGAGAGAGGACCCGGGGTTGCTCTCCAGGCCATGCAGGAAAAGAAGGCCCTCAGCTGGCGAGGACGGGGGCGTCTCAGGGGTTTCCTCGAGCTGCGGCGCCCGTGGGGGTTTTCTCCCGAGGCACGACGAGGATCTCAGGGAGCCTCTCGTGCGGCGCCAGGGAAGTCAGGTCTCCATGCGCGTGGCGAGGGGGAGCGCGTCCTGGCTCTCGAGTCACGGGAGGGGACTAGGGCCTCGAGACGCGTTGAAGAAGGACTCTCGAGGTCTTTCTCGGGGGGCGGCGGGAAACCCTCGTTTCCCTCGCCTTCTGCCGGGGACCTTAGGGAACTTCCCAGGGTGCCTCTGAGAGGCGAGGGATCCTGTGGAGGTGGCGGGGCCCCTCGGGACTCCGCTGGGTCTGGCGCAACGGAAGAGGGCCTCACCTCGAGGGGAGGCAGGAACCTCAGGCTTCCTCTCCGTTTCGGACTGCGACCGCAGGGTCCCTGCAGGGTTGGGACAGGAGAGTCAGGCCTCGTCTTGTCTGAGGAAGGGAACCCCGCTGGCCTCTCGAGTTGCTCAGGGGGTCTCAGGCCCCCCGTCGAGCTGTGTGTGGAACCCGCGGGTCTTTGCGGACGATGCACGGGGGTGGCAGTGCCCCTTCGTGTTGTGCCTTCACCCACAGGGTTGCCTTCGAAGAGGGGTCCGGGCCTCGGGTCCTTCTCAAGAGCGGACCGGGGAATCGGGGGCGTTCGGCATGTGGCCCCACCCACGTGGCTCCTCTCGAATTTCCTCGTGAGACCGGCCTCACCCTGAGGGGCGCCGGGAAGGCCGGGAACCCCTTCCAGACCACGCAGGGGAATCGCCTCTCCTGTCGCGATCAGGAGGGGAGAAGGGGCTCAGAGGAAGCGGTGCCGGGACCCTCGGTGTTCCCCTCGGGGGACCCCGGCGTGTCGGGGGACTTTTGGGGGTCGCAGGAAGGCTGTCAGGGACCGTTTCGCCCTTCAGGGCGGAACAGGGCACTTCCCTTGAGACGCCGTCGCGGGCAAGGGCCTCATCTTGCCAAGAGGTGGGAACCGCGTGGTTTTTCTCGAGTTGCGGCGGCATTCTCGAGTTACGACGGGGATCTCAGCCTTCCCCTGGGGTTGGCCCTGGGAAGCCCAATCTTCCCCTCGGGTTGCGAGGGAAAGCTGGGGGTTGCGCTCGAGTCACTGCAGGGCCGAAGAGACCTCACCTAGGCGTGTGTCCGGGACCTCATATTCCTCTCCAGGGAAGGCAGGGACCTCGGGGTTGCATTCCAGGCTCCCCCGGGGAGTCAGGCCTCGTCTCGAGGGGAAGCCAAGGACTCCGCTCTCCTCTCGAGTCGCGACGCGGGTCTCTTGGAGCCCCCTGAGCGGCCTCAAGGGAGTCCAGCCTCCTCTTCCGTTTGGAGAGAGGACCCGGGGTTGCTCTCCAGGCCATGCAGGAAAAGAAGGCCCTCAGCTGGCGAGGACGGGGGCGTCTCAGGGGTTTCCTCGAGCTGCGGCGCCCGTGGGGGTTTTCTCCCGAGGCACGACGAGGATCTCAGGGAGCCTCTCGTGCGGCGCCAGGGAAGTCAGGTCTCCATGCGCGTGGCGAGGGGGAGCGCGTCCTGGCTCTCGAGTCACGGGAGGGGACTAGGGCCTCGAGACGCGTTGAAGAAGGACTCTCGAGGTCTTTCTCGGGGGGCGGCGGGAAACCCTCGTTTCCCTCGCCTTCTGCCGGGGACCTTAGGGAACTTCCCAGGGTGCCTCTGAGAGGCGAGGGATCCTGTGGAGGTGGCGGGGCCCCTCGGGACTCCGCTGGGTCTGGCGCAACGGAAGAGGGCCTCACCTCGAGGGGAGGCAGGAACCTCAGGCTTCCTCTCCGTTTCGGACTGCGACCGCAGGGTCCCTGCAGGGTTGGGACAGGAGAGTCAGGCCTCGTCTTGTCTGAGGAAGGGAACCCCGCTGGCCTCTCGAGTTGCTCAGGGGGTCTCAGGCCCCCCGTCGAGCTGTGTGTGGAACCCGCGGGTCTTTGCGGACGATGCACGGGGGTGGCAGTGCCCCTTCGTGTTGTGCCTTCACCCACAGGGTTGCCTTCGAAGAGGGGTCCGGGCCTCGGGTCCTTCTCAAGAGCGGACCGGGGAATCGGGGGCATTCGGCATGTGGCCCCACCCACGTGGCTCCTCTCGAATTTCCTCGTGAGACCGGCCTCACCCTGAGGGGCGCCGGGAAGGCCGGGAACCCCTTCCAGACCACGCAGGGGAATCGCCTCTCCTGTCGCGATCAGGAGGGGAGAAGGGGCTCAGAGGAAGCGGTGCCGGGACCCTCGGTGTTCCCCTCGGGGGACCCCGGCGTGTCGGGGGACTTTTGGGGGTCGCAGGAAGGCTGTCAGGGACCGTTTCGCCCTTCAGGGCGGAACAGGGCACTTCCCTTGAGACGCCGTCGCGGGCAAGGGCCTCATCTTGCCAAGAGGTGGGAACCGCGTGGTTTTTCTCGAGTTGCGGCGGCATTCTCGAGTTACGACGGGGATCTCAGCCTTCCCCTGGGGTTGGCCCTGGGAAGCCCAATCTTCCCCTCGGGTTGCGAGGGAAAGCTGGGGGTTGCGCTCGAGTCACTGCAGGGCCGAAGAGACCTCACCTAGGCGTGTGTCCGGGACCTCATATTCCTCTCCAGGGAAGGCAGGGACCTCGGGGTTGCATTCCAGGCTCCCCCGGGGAGTCAGGCCTCGTCTCGAGGGGAAGCCAAGGACTCCGCTCTCCTCTCGAGTCGCGACGCGGGTCTCTTGGAGCCCCCTGAGCGGCCTCAAGGGAGTCCAGCCTCCTCTTCCGTTTGGAGAGAGGACCCGGGGTTGCTCTCCAGGCCATGCAGGAAAAGAAGGCCCTCAGCTGGCGAGGACGGGGGCGTCTCAGGGGTTTCCTCGAGCTGCGGCGCCCGTGGGGGTTTTCTCCCGAGGCACGACGAGGATCTCAGGGAGCCTCTCGTGCGGCGCCAGGGAAGTCAGGTCTCCATGCGCGTGGCGAGGGGGAGCGCGTCCTGGCTCTCGAGTCACGGGAGGGGACTAGGGCCTCGAGACGCGTTGAAGAAGGACTCTCGAGGTCTTTGTCGGGGGGTGGCGGGAAACCCTCGTGTCCCTCGCCTTCTGCCGGGGACCTTAGGGAACTTCCCAGGGTGCCTCTGAGAGGCGAGGGATCCTGTGGAGGTGGCGGGGCCCCTCGGGACTCCGCTGGGTCTGGCGCAACGGAAGAGGGCCTCACCTCGAGGGGAGGCAGGAACCTCAGGCTTCCTCTCCGTTTCGGACTGCGACCGCAGGGTCCCTGCAGGGTTGGGACAGGAGAGTCAGGCCTCGTCTTGTCTGAGGAAGGGAACCCCGCTGGCCTCTCGAGTTGCTCAGGGGGTCTCAGGCCCCCCGTCGAGCTGTGTGTGGAACCCGCGGGTCTTTGCGGACGATGCACGGGGGTGGCAGTGCCCCTTCGTGTTGTGCCTTCACCCACAGGGTTGCCTTCGAAGAGGGGTCCGGGCCTCGGGTCCTTCTCAAGAGCGGACCGGGGAATCGGGGGCATTCGGCATGTGGCCCCACCCACGTGGCTCCTCTCGAATTTCCTCGTGAGACCGGCCTCACCCTGAGGGGCGCCGGGAAGGCCGGGAACCCCTTCCAGACCACGCAGGGGAATCGCCTCTCCTGTCGCGATCAGGAGGGGAGAAGGGGCTCAGAGGAAGCGGTGCCGGGACCCTCGGTGTTCCCCTCGGGGGACCCCGGCGTGTCGGGGGACTTTTGGGGGTCGCAGGAAGGCTGTCAGGGACCGTTTCGCCCTTCAGGGCGGAACAGGGCACTTCCCTTGAGACGCCGTCGCGGGCAAGGGCCTCATCTTGCCAAGAGGTGGGAACCGCGTGGTTTTTCTCGAGTTGCGGCGGCATTCTCGAGTTACGACGGGGATCTCAGCCTTCCCCTGGGGTTGGCCCTGGGAAGCCCAATCTTCCCCTCGGGTTGCGAGGGAAAGCTGGGGGTTGCGCTCGAGTCACTGCAGGGCCGAAGAGACCTCACCTAGGCGTGTGTCCGGGACCTCATATTCCTCTCCAGGGAAGGCAGGGACCTCGGGGTTGCATTCCAGGCTCCCCCGGGGAGTCAGGCCTCGTCTCGAGGGGAAGCCAAGGACTCCGCTCTCCTCTCGAGTCGCGACGCGGGTCTCTTGGAGCCCCCTGAGCGGCCGCAAGGGAGTCCAGCCTCCTCTTCCGTTTGGAGAGAGGACCCGGAGTTGCTCTCCAGGCCATGCAGGAAAAGAAGGCCCTCAGCTGGCGAGGACGGGGGCGTCTCAGGGGTTTCCTCGAGCTGCGGCGCCCGTGGGGGTTTTCTCCCGAGGCACGACGAGGATCTCAGGGAGCCTCTCGTGCGGCGCCAGGGAAGTCAGGTCTCCATGCGCGTGGCGAGGGGGAGCGCGTCCTGGCTCTCGAGTCACGGGAGGGGACTAGGGCCTCGAGACGCGTTGAAGAAGGACTCTCGAGGTCTTTCTCGGGGGGCGGCGGGAAACCCTCGTGTCCCTCGCCTTCTGCCGGGGACCTTAGGGAACTTCCCAGGGTGCCTCTGAGAGGCGAGGGATCCTGTGGAGGTGGCGGGGCCCCTCGGGACTCCGCTGGGTCTGGCGCAACGGAAGAGGGCCTCACCTCGAGGGGAGGCAGGAACCTCAGGCTTCCTCTCCGTTTCGGACTGCGACCGCAGGGTCCCTGCAGGGTTGGGACAGGAGAGTCAGGCCTCGTCTTGTCTGAGGAAGGGAACCCCGCTGGCCTCTCGAGTTGCTCAGGGGGTCTCAGGCCCCCCGTCGAGCTGTGTGTGGAACCCGCGGGTCTTTGCGGACGATGCACGGGGGTGGCAGTGCCCCTTCGTGTTGTGCCTTCACCCACAGGGTTGCCTTCGAAGAGGGGTCCGGGCCTCGGGTCCTTCTCAAGAGCGGACCGGGGAATCGGGGGCATTCGGCATGTGGCCCCACCCACGTGGCTCCTCTCGAATTTCCTCGTGAGACCGGCCTCACCCTGAGGGGCGCCGGGAAGGCCGGGAACCCCTTCCAGACCACGCAGGGGAATCGCCTCTCCTGTCGCGATCAGGAGGGGAGAAGGGGCTCAGAGGAAGCGGTGCCGGGACCCTCGGTGTTCCCCTCGGGGGACCCCGGCGTGTCGGGGGACTTTTGGGGGTCGCAGGAAGGCTGTCAGGGACCGTTTCGCCCTTCAGGGCGGAACAGGGCACTTCCCTTGAGACGCCGTCGCGGGCAAGGGCCTCATCTTGCCAAGAGGTGGGAACCGCGTGGTTTTTCTCGAGTTGCGGCGGCATTCTCGAGTTACGACGGGGATCTCAGCCTTCCCCTGGGGTTGGCCCTGGGAAGCCCAATCTTCCCCTCGGGTTGCGAGGGAAAGCTGGGGGTTGCGCTCGAGTCACTGCAGGGCCGAAGAGACCTCACCTAGGCGTGTGTCCGGGACCTCATATTCCTCTCCAGGGAAGGCAGGGACCTCGGGGTTGCATTCCAGGCTCCCCCGGGGAGTCAGGCCTCGTCTCGAGGGGAAGCCAAGGACTCCGCTCTCCTCTCGAGTCGCGACGCGGGTCTCTTGGAGCCCCCTGAGCGGCCTCAAGGGAGTCCAGCCTCCTCTTCCGTTTGGAGAGAGGACCCGGGGTTGCTCTCCAGGCCATGCAGGAAAAGAAGGCCCTCAGCTGGCGAGGACGGGGGCGTCTCAGGGGTTTCCTCGAGCTGCGGCGCCCGTGGGGGTTTTCTCCCGAGGCACGACGAGGATCTCAGGGAGCCTCTCGTGCGGCGCCAGGGAAGTCAGGTCTCCATGCGCGTGGCGAGGGGGAGCGCGTCCTGGCTCTCGAGTCACGGGAGGGGACTAGGGCCTCGAGACGCGTTGAAGAAGGACTCTCGAGGTCTTTCTCGGGGGGTGGCGGGAAACCCTCGTGTCCCTCGCCTTCTGCCGGGGACCTTAGGGAACTTCCCAGGGTGCCTCTGAGAGGCGAGGGATCCTGTGGAGGTGGCGGGGCCCCTCGGGACTCCGCTGGGTCTGGCGCAACGGAAGAGGGCCTCACCTCGAGGGGAGGCAGGAACCTCAGGCTTCCTCTCCGTTTCGGACTGCGACCGCAGGGTCCCTGCAGGGTTGGGACAGGAGAGTCAGGCCTCGTCTTGTCTGAGGAAGGGAACCCCGCTGGCCTCTCGAGTTTCTCAGGGGGTCTCAGGCCCCCCGTCGAGCTGTGTGTGGAACCCGCGGGTCTTTGCGGACGATGCACGGGGGTGGCAGTGCCCCTTCGTGTTGTGCCTTCACCCACAGGGTTGCCTTCGAAGAGGGGTCCGGGCCTCGGGTCCTTCTCAAGAGCGGACCGGGGAATCGGGGGCGTTCGGCATGTGGCCCCACCCACGTGGCTCCTCTCGAATTTCCTCGTGAGACCGGCCTCACCCTGAGGGGCGCCGGGAAGGCCGGGAACCCCTTCCAGACCACGCAGGGGAATCGCCTCTCCTGTCGCGATCAGGAGGGGAGAAGGGGCTCAGAGGAAGCGGTGCCGGGACCCTCGGTGTTCCCCTCGGGGGACCCCGGCGTGTCGGGGGACTTTTGGGGGTCGCAGGAAGGCTGTCAGGGACCGTTTCGCCCTTCAGGGCGGAACAGGGCACTTCCCTTGAGACGCCGTCGCGGGCAAGGGCCTCATCTTGCCAAGAGGTGGGAACCACGTGGTTTTTCTCGAGTTGCGGCGGCATTCTCGAGTTACGACGGGGATCTCAGCCTTCCCCTGGGGTTGGCCCTGGGAAGCCCAATCTTCCCCTCGGGTTGCGAGGGAAAGCTGGGGGTTGCGCTCGAGTCACTGCAGGGCCGAAGAGACCTCACCTAGGCGTGTGTCCGGGACCTCATATTCCTCTCCAGGGAAGGCAGGGACCTCGGGGTTGCATTCCAGGCTCCCCCGGGGAGTCAGGCCTCGTCTCGAGGGGAAGCCAAGGACTCCGCTCTCCTCTCGAGTCGCGACGCGGGTCTCTTGGAGCCCCCTGAGCGGCCGCAAGGGAGTCCAGCCTCCTCTTCCGTTTGGAGAGAGGACCCGGGGTTGCTCTCCAGGCCATGCAGGAAAAGAAGGCCCTCAGCTGGCGAGGACGGGGGCGTCTCAGGGGTTTCCTCGAGCTGCGGCGCCCGTGGGGGTTTTCTCCCGAGGCACGACGAGGATCTCAGGGAGCCTCTCGTGCGGCGCCAGGGAAGTCAGGTCTCCATGCGCGTGGCGAGGGGGAGCGCGTCCTGGCTCTCGAGTCACGGGAGGGGACTAGGGCCTCGAGACGCGTTGAAGAAGGACTCTCGAGGTCTTTCTCGGGGGGCGGCGGGAAACCCTCGTGTCCCTCGCCTTCTGCCGGGGACCTTAGGGAACTTCCCAGGGTGCCTCTGAGAGGCGAGGGATCCTGTGGAGGTGGCGGGGCCCCTCGGGACTCCGCTGGGTCTGGCGCAACGGAAGAGGGCCTCACCTCGAGGGGAGGCAGGAACCTCAGGCTTCCTCTCCGTTTCGGACTGCGACCGCAGGGTCCCTGCAGGGTTGGGACAGGAGAGTCAGGCCTCGTCTTGTCTGAGGAAGGGAACCCCGCTGGCCTCTCGAGTTGCTCAGGGGGTCTCAGGCCCCCCGTCGAGCTGTGTGTGGAACCCGCGGGTCTTTGCGGACGATGCACGGGGGTGGCAGTGCCCCTTCGTGTTGTGCCTTCACCCACAGGGTTGCCTTCGAAGAGGGGTCCGGGCCTCGGGTCCTTCTCAAGAGCGGACCGGGGAATCGGGGGCATTCGGCATGTGGCCCCACCCACGTGGCTCCTCTCGAATTTCCTCGTGAGACCGGCCTCACCCTGAGGGGCGCCGGGAAGGCCGGGAACCCCTTCCAGACCACGCAGGGGAATCGCCTCTCCTGTCGCGATCAGGAGGGGAGAAGGGGCTCAGAGGAAGCGGTGCCGGGACCCTCGGTGTTCCCCTCGGGGGACCCCGGCGTGTCGGGGGACTTTTGGGGGTCGCAGGAAGGCTGTCAGGGACCGTTTCGCCCTTCAGGGCGGAACAGGGCACTTCCCTTGAGACGCCGTCGCGGGCAAGGGCCTCATCTTGCCAAGAGGTGGGAACCGCGTGGTTTTTCTCGAGTTGCGGCGGCATTCTCGAGTTACGACGGGGATCTCAGCCTTCCCCTGGGGTTGGCCCTGGGAAGCCCAATCTTCCCCTCGGGTTGCGAGGGAAAGCTGGGGGTTGCGCTCGAGTCACTGCAGGGCCGAAGAGACCTCACCTAGGCGTGTGTCCGGGACCTCATATTCCTCTCCAGGGAAGGCAGGGACCTCGGGGTTGCATTCCAGGCTCCCCCGGGGAGTCAGGCCTCGTCTCGAGGGGAAGCCAAGGACTCCGCTCTCCTCTCGAGTCGCGACGCGGGTCTCTTGGAGCCCCCTGAGCGGCCTCAAGGGAGTCCAGCCTCCTCTTCCGTTTGGAGAGAGGACCCGGGGTTGCTCTCCAGGCCATGCAGGAAAAGAAGGCCCTCAGCTGGCGAGGACGGGGGCGTCTCAGGGGTTTCCTCGAGCTGCGGCGCCCGTGGGGGTTTTCTCCCGAGGCACGACGAGGATCTCAGGGAGCCTCTCGTGCGGCGCCAGGGAAGTCAGGTCTCCATGCGCGTGGCGAGGGGGAGCGCGTCCTGGCTCTCGAGTCACGGGAGGGGACTAGGGCCTCGAGACGCGTTGAAGAAGGACTCTCGAGGTCTTTCTCGGGGGGTGGTGGGAAACCCTCGTGTCCCTCGCCTTCTGCCGGGGACCTTAGGGAACTTCCCAGGGTGCCTCTGAGAGGCGAGGGATCCTGTGGAGGTGGCGGGGCCCCTCGGGACTCCGCTGGGTCTGGCGCAACGGAAGAGGGCCTCACCTCGAGGGGAGGCAGGAACCTCAGGCTTCCTCTCCGTTTCGGACTGCGACCGCAGGGTCCCTGCAGGGTTGGGACAGGAGAGTCAGGCCTCGTCTTGTCTGAGGAAGGGAACCCCGCTGGCCTCTCGAGTTTCTCAGGGGGTCTCAGGCCCCCCGTCGAGCTGTGTGTGGAACCCGCAGGTCTTTGCGGACGATGCACGGGGGTGGCAGTGCCCCTTCGTGTTGTGCCTTCACCCACAGGGTTGCCTTCGAAGAGGGGTCCGGGCCTCGGGTCCTTCTCAAGAGCGGACCGGGGAATCGGGGGCGTTCGGCATGTGGCCCCACCCACGTGGCTCCTCTCGAATTTCC
The DNA here is from genome assembly GCF_029407905.1 of Bubalus kerabau. Classification (NCBI taxonomy): domain Eukaryota; kingdom Metazoa; phylum Chordata; class Mammalia; order Artiodactyla; family Bovidae; genus Bubalus; species Bubalus kerabau. The sequence continues at coordinate 10,381 of NC_073635.1, read as the reverse complement.
TCGTGAGACCGGCCTCACCCTGAGGGGCGCCGGGAAGGCCGGGAACCCCTTCCAGACCACGCAGGGGAATCGCCTCTCCTGTCGCGATCAGGAGGGGAGAAGGGGCTCAGAGGAAGCGGTGCCGGGACCCTCGGTGTTCCCCTCGGGGGATCCCGGCGTGTCGGGGGACTTTTGGGGGTCGCAGGAAGGCTGTCAGGGACCGTTTCGCCCTTCAGGGCGGAACAGGGCACTTCCCTTGAGACGCCGTCGCGGGCAAGGGCCTCATCTTGCCAAGAGGTGGGAACCACGTGGTTTTTCTCGAGTTGCGGCGGCATTCTCGAGTTACGACGGGGATCTCAGCCTTCCCCTGGGGTTGGCCCTGGGAAGCCCAATCTTCCCCTCGGGTTGCGAGGGAAAGCTGGGGGTTGCGCTCGAGTCACTGCAGGGCCGAAGAGACCTCACCTAGGCGTGTGTCCGGGACCTCATATTCCTCTCCAGGGAAGGCAGGGACCTCGGGGTTGCATTCCAGGCTCCCCCGGGGAGTCAGGCCTCGTCTCGAGGGGAAGCCAAGGACTCCGCTCTCCTCTCGAGTCGCGACGCGGGTCTCTTGGAGCCCCCTGAGCGGCCTCAAGGGAGTCCAGCCTCCTCTTCCGTTTGGAGAGAGGACCCGGGGTTGCTCTCCAGGCCATGCAGGAAAAGAAGGCCCTCAGCTGGCGAGGACGGGTCCGTCTCAGGGGTTTCCTCGAGCTGCGGCGCCCGTGGGGGTTTTCTCCCGAGGCACGACGAGGATCTCAGGGAGCCTCTCGTGCAGCGCCAGGGAAGTCAGGTCTCCATGCGCGTGGCGAGGGGGAGCGCGTCCTGGCTCTCGAGTCACGGGAGGGGACTAGGGCCTCGAGACGCGTTGAAGAAGGACTCTCGAGGTCTTTCTCGGGGGGCGGTGGGAAACCCTCGTGTCCCTCGCCTTCTGCCGGGGACCTTAGGGAACTTCCCAGGGTGCCTCTGAGAGGCGAGGGATCCTGTGGAGGTGGCGGGGCCCCTCGGGACTCCGCTGGGTCTGGCGCAACGGAAGAGGGCCTCACCTCGAGGGGAGGCAGGAACCTCAGGCTTCCTCTCCGTTTCGGACTGTGACCGCAGGGTCCCTGCAGGGTTGGGACAGGAGAGTCAGGCCTCGTCTTGTCTGAGGAAGGGAACCCCGCTGGCCTCTCGAGTTGCTCAGGGGGTCTCAGGCCCCCCGTCGAGCTGTGTGTGGAACCCGCGGGTCTTTGCGGACGATGCACGGGGGTGGCAGTGCCCCTTCGTGTTGTGCCTTCACCCACAGGGTTGCCTTCGAAGAGGGGTCCGGGCCTCGGGTCCTTCTCAAGAGCGGACCGGGGAATCGGGGGCGTTCGGCATGTGGCCCCACCCACGTGGCTCCTCTCGAATTTCCTCGTGAGACCGGCCTCACCCTGAGGGGCGCCGGGAAGGCCGGGAACCCCTTCCAGACCACGCAGGGGAATCGCCTCTCCTGTCGCGATCAGGAGGGGAGAAGGGGCTCAGAGGAAGCGGTGCCGGAACCCTCGGTGTTCCCCTCGGGGGACCCCGGCGTGTCGGGGGACTTTTGGGGGTCGCAGGAAGGCTGTCAGGGACCGTTTCGCCCTTCAGGGCGGAACAGGGCACTTCCCTTGAGACGCCGTTGCGGGCAAGGGCCTCATCTTGCCAAGAGGTGGGAACCACGTGGTTTTTCTCGAGTTGCGGCGGCATTCTCGAGTTACGACGGGGATCTCAGCCTTCCCCTGGGGTTGGCCCTGGGAAGCCCAATCTTCCCCTCGGGTTGCGAGGGAAAGCTGGGGGTTGCGCTCGAGTCACTGCAGGGCCGAAGAGACCTCACCTAGGCGTGTGTCCGGGACCTCATATTCCTCTCCAGGGAAGGCAGGGACCTCGGGGTTGCATTCCAGGCTCCCCCGGGGAGTCAGGCCTCGTCTCGAGGGGAAGCCAAGGACTCCGCTCTCCTCTCGAGTCGCGACGCGGGTCTCTTGGAGCCCCCTGAGCGGCCGCAAGGGAGTCCAGCCTCCTCTTCCGTTTGGAGAGAGGACCCGGGGTTGCTCTCCAGGCCATGCAGGAAAAGAAGGCCCTCAGCTGGCGAGGACGGGGGCGTCTCAGGGGTTTCCTCGAGCTGCGGCGCCCGTGGGGGTTTTCTCCCGAGGCACGACGAGGATCTCAGGGAGCCTCTCGTGCGGCGCCAGGGAAGTCAGGTCTCCATGCGCGTGGCGAGGGGGAGCGCGTCCTGGCTCTCGAGTCACGGGAGGGGACTAGGGCCTCGAGACGCGTTGAAGAAGGACTCTCGAGGTCTTTCTCGGGGGGCGGCGGGAAACCCTCGTGTCCCTCGCCTTCTGCCGGGGACCTTAGGGAACTTCCCAGGGTGCCTCTGAGAGGCGAGGGATCCTGTGGAGGTGGCGGGGCCCCTCGGGACTCCGCTGGGTCTGGCGCAACGGAAGAGGGCCTCACCTCGAGGGGAGGCAGGAACCTCAGGCTTCCTCTCCGTTTCGGACTGCGACCGCAGGGTCCCTGCAGGGTTGGGACAGGAGAGTCAGGCCTCGTCTTGTCTGAGGAAGGGAACCCCGCTGGCCTCTCGAGTTGCTCAGGGGGTCTCAGGCCCCCCGTCGAGCTGTGTGTGGAACCCGCGGGTCTTTGCGGACGATGCACGGGGGTGGCAGTGCCCCTTCGTGTTGTGCCTTCACCCACAGGGTTGCCTTCGAAGAGGGGTCCGGGCCTCGGGTCCTTCTCAAGAGCGGACCGGGGAATCGGGGTCGTTCGGCATGTGGCCCCACCCACGTGGCTCCTCTCGAATTTCCTCGTGAGACCGGCCTCACCCTGAGGGGCGCCGGGAAGGCCGGGAACCCCTTCCAGACCACGCAGGGGAATCGCCTCTCCTGTCGCGATCAGGAGGGGAGAAGGGGCTCTGAGGAAGCGGTGCCGGGACCCTCGGTGTTCCCCTCGGGGGACCCCGGCATGTCGGGGGACTTTTGGGGGTCGCAGGAAGGCTGTCAGGGACCGTTTCGCCCTTCAGGGCGGAACAGGGCACTTCCCTTGAGACGCCGTCGCGGGCAAGGGCCTCATCTTGCCAAGAGGTGGGAACCGCGTGGTTTTTCTCGAGTTGCGGCGGCATTCTCGAGTTACGACGGGTATCTCAGCCTTCCCCTGGGGTTGGCCCTGGGAAGCCCAATCTTCCCCTCGGGATGCGAGGGAAAGCTGGGGGTTGCGCTCGAGTCACTGCAGGGCCGAAGAGACCTCACCTAGGCGTGTGTCCGGGACCTCATATTCCTCTCCAGGGAAGGCAGGGACCTCGGGGTTGCATTCCAGGCTCCCCCGGGGAGTCAGGCCTCGTCTGGAGGGGAAGCCAAGGACTCCGCTCTCCTCTCGAGTCGCGACGCGGGTCTCTTGGAGCCCCCTGAGCGGCCTCAAGGGAGTCCAGCCTCCTCTTCCGTTTGGAGAGAGGACCCGGGGTTGCTCTCCAGGCCATGCAGGAAAAGAAGGCCCTCAGCTGGCGAGGACGGGGGCGTCTCAGGGGTTTCCTCGAGCTGTGGCGCCGTGGGGGTTTTCTCCCGAGGCACGACGAGGATCTCAGGGAGCCTCTCGTGCGGCGCCAGGGAAGTCAGGTCTCCATGCGCGTGGCGAGGGGGAGCGCGTCCTGGCTCTCGAGTCACGGGAGGGGACTAGGGCCTCGAGACGCGTTGAAGAAGGACTCTCGAGGTCTTTCTCGGGGGGCGGCGGGAAACCCTCGTGTCCCTCGCCCTCTGCCGGGGACCTTAGGGAACTTCCCAGGGTGCCTCTGAGAGGCGAGGGATCCTGTGGAGGTGGCGGGGCCCCTCGGGACTCCGCTGGGTCTGGCGCAACGGAAGAGGGCCTCACCTCAAGGGGAGGCAGGAACCTCAGGCTTCCTCTCCGTTTCGGACTGCGACCGCAGGGTCCCTGCAGAGTTGGGACAGGAGAGTCAGGCCTCGTCTTGTCTGAGGAAGGGAACCCCGCTGGCCTCTCGAGTTTCTCAGGGGGTCTCAGGCCCCCCGTCGAGCTGTGTGTGGAACCCGCAGGTCTTTGCGGACGATGCACGGGGGTGGCAGTGCCCCTTCGTGTTGTGCCTTCACCCACAGGGTTGCCTTCGAAGAGGGGTCCGGGCCTCGGGTCCTTCTCAAGAGCGGACCGGGGAATCGGGGGCGTTCGGCATGTGGCCCCACCCACGTGGCTCGTCTCGAATTTCCTCGTGAGACCGGCCTCACCCTGAGGGGCGCCGGGAAGGCCGGGAACCCCTTCCAGACCACGCAGGGGAATCGCCTCTCCTGTCGCGATCAGGAGGGGAGAAGGGGCTCAGAGGAAGCGGTGCCGGGACCCTCGGTGTTCCCCTCGGGGGACCCCGGCGTGTCGGGGGACTTTTGGGGGTCGCAGGAAGGCTGTCAGGGACCGTTTCGCCCTTCAGGGCGGAACAGGGCACTTCCCTTGAGACGCCGTCGCGGGCAAGGGCCTCATCTTGCCAAGAGGTGGGAACCACGTGGTTTTTCTCGAGTTGCGGCGGCATTCTCGAGTTACGACGGGGATCTCAGCCTTCCCCTGGGGTTGGCCCTGGGAAGCCCAATCTTCCCCTCGGGTTGCGAGGGAAAGCTGGGGGTTGCGCTCGAGTCACTGCAGGGCCGAAGAGACCTCACCTAGGCGTGTGTCCGGGACCTCATATTCCTCTCCAGGGAAGGCAGGGACCTCGGGGTTGCATTCCAGGCTCCCCCGGGGAGTCAGGCCTCGTCTCGAGGGGAAGCCAAGGACTCCGCTCTCCTCTCGAGTCGCGACGCGGGTCTCTTGGAGCCCCCTGAGCGGCCTCAAGGGAGTCCAGCCTCCTCTTCCGTTTGGAGAGAGGACCCGGGGTTGCTCTCCAGGCCATGCAGGAAAAGAAGGCCCTCAGCTGGCGAGGACGGGGGCGTCTCAGGGGTTTCCTCGAGCTGCGGCGCCCGTGGGGGTTTTCTCCCGAGGCACGACGAGGATCTCAGGGAGCCTCTCGTGCGGCGCCAGGGAAGTCAGGTCTCCATGCGCGTGGCGAGGGGGAGCGCGTCCTGGCTCTCGAGTCACGGGAGGGGACTAGGGCCTCGAGACGCGTTGAAGAAGGACTCTCGAGGTCTTTCTCGGGGGGCGGCGGGAAACCCTCGTTTCCCTCGCCTTCTGCCGGGGACCTTAGGGAACTTCCCAGGGTGCCTCTGAGAGGCGAGGGATCCTGTGGAGGTGGCGGGGCCCCTCGGGACTCCGCTGGGTCTGGCGCAACGGAAGAGGGCCTCACCTCGAGGGGAGGCAGGAACCTCAGGCTTCCTCTCCGTTTCGGACTGCGACCGCAGGGTCCCTGCAGAGTTGGGACAGGAGAGTCAGGCCTCGTCTTGTCTGAGGAAGGGAACCCCGCTGGCCTCTCGAGTTGCTCAGGGGGTCTCAGGCCCCCCGTCGAGCTGTGTGTGGAACCCGCGGGTCTTTGCGGACGATGCACGGGGGTGGCAGTGCCCCTTCGTGTTGTGCCTTCACCCACAGGGTTGCCTTCGAAGAGGGGTCCGGGCCTCGGGCCCTTCTCAAGAGCGGACCGGAGAATCGGGGTCGTTCGGCATGTGGCCCCACCCACGTGGCTCCTCTCGAATTTCCTCGTGAGACCGGCCTCACCCTGAGGGGCGCCGGGAAGCCCGGGAACCCCTTCCAGACCACGCAGGGGAATCGCCTCTCCTGTCGCGATCAGGAGGGGAGAAGGGGCTCAGAGGAAGCGGTGCCGGGACCCTCGGTGTTCCCCTCGGGGGACCCCGGCGTGTCGGGGGACTTTTGGGGGTCGCAGGAAGGCTGTCAGGGACCGTTTCGCCCTTCAGGGCGGAACAGGGCACTTCCCTTGAGACGCCGTCGCGGGCAAGGGCCTCATCTTGCCAAGAGGTGGGAACCACGTGGTTTTTCTCGAGTTGTGGCGGCATTCTCGAGTTACGACGGGGATCTCAGCCTTCCCCTGGGGTTGGCCCTGGGAAGCCCAATCTTCCCCTCGGGTTGCGAGGGAAAGCTGGGGGTTGCGCTCGAGTCACTGCAGGGCCGAAGAGACCTCACCTAGGCGTGTGTCCGGGACCTCATATTCCTCTCCAGGGAAGGCAGGGACCTCGGGGTTGCATTCCAGGCTCCCCCGGGGAGTCAGGCCTCGTCTCGAGGGGAAGCCAAGGACTCCGCTCTCCTCTCGAGTCGCGACGCGGGTCTCTTGGAGCCCCCTGAGCGGCCTCAAGGGAGTCCAGCCTCCTCTTCCGTTTGGAGAGAGGACCCGGGGTTGCTCTCCAGGCCATGCAGGAAAAGAAGGCCCTCAGCTGGCGAGGACGGGGGCGTCTCAGGGGTTTCCTCGAGCTGCGGCGCCCGTGGGGGTTTTCTCCCGAGGCACGACGAGGATCTCAGGGAGCCTCTCGTGCGGCGCCAGGGAAGTCAGGTCTCCATGCGCGTGGCGAGGGGGAGCGCGTCCTGGCTCTCGAGTCACGGGAGGGGACTAGGGCCTCGAGACGCGTTGAAGAAGGACTCTCGAGGTCTTTCTCGGGGGGCGGCGGGAAACCCTCGTGTCCCTCGCCCTCTGCCGGGGACCTTAGGGAACTTCCCAGGGTGCCTCTGAGAGGCGAGGGATCCTGTGGAGGTGGCGGGGCCCCTCGGGACTCCGCTGGGTCTGGCGCAACGGAAGAGGGCCTCACCTCGAGGGGAGGCAGGAACCTCAGGCTTCCTCTCCGTTTCGGACTGCGACCGCAGGGTCCCTGCAGGGTTGGGACAGGAGAGTCAGGCCTCGTCTTGTCTGAGGAAGGGAACCCCGCTGGCCTCTCGAGTTGCTCAGGGGGTCTCAGGCCCCCCGTCGAGCTGTGTGTGGAACCCGCGGGTCTTTGCGGACGATGCACGGGGGTGGCAGTGCCCCTTCGTGTTGTGCCTTCACCCACAGGGTTGCCTTCGAAGAGGGGTCCGGGCCTCGGGTCCTTCTCAAGAGCGGACCGGGGAATCGGGGGCATTCGGCATGTGGCCCCACCCACGTGGCTCCTCTCGAATTTCCTCGTGAGACCGGCCTCACCCTGAGGGGCGCCGGGAAGGCCGGGAACCCCTTCCAGACCACGCAGGGGAATCGCCTCTCCTGTCGCGATCAGGAGGGGAGAAGGGGCTCAGAGGAAGCGGTGCCGGGACCCTCGGTGTTCCCCTCGGGGGACCCCGGCGTGTCGGGGGACTTTTGGGGGTCGCAGGAAGGCTGTCAGGGACCGTTTCGCCCTTCAGGGCGGAACAGGGCACTTCCCTTGAGACGCCGTCGCGGGCAAGGGCCTCATCTTGCCAAGAGGTGGGAACCGCGTGGTTTTTCTCGAGTTGCGGCGGCATTCTCGAGTTACGACGGGGATCTCAGCCTTCCCCTGGGGTTGGCCCTGGGAAGCCCAATCTTCCCCTCGGGTTGCGAGGGAAAGCTGGGGGTTGCGCTCGAGTCACTGCAGGGCCGAAGAGACCTCACCTAGGCGTGTGTCCGGGACCTCATATTCCTCTCCAGGGAAGGCAGGGACCTCGGGGTTGCATTCCAGGCTCCCCCGGGGAGTCAGGCCTCGTCTCGAGGGGAAGCCAAGGACTCCGCTCTCCTCTCGAGTCGCGACGCGGGTCTCTTGGAGCCCCCTGAGCGGCCTCAAGGGAGTCCAGCCTCCTCTTCCGTTTGGAGAGAGGACCCGGGGTTGCTCTCCAGGCCATGCAGGAAAAGAAGGCCCTCAGCTGGCGAGGACGGGGGCGTCTCAGGGGTTTCCTCGAGCTGCGGCGCCCGTGGGGGTTTTCTCCCGAGGCACGACGAGGATCTCAGGGAGCCTCTCGTGCGGCGCCAGGGAAGTCAGGTCTCCATGCGCGTGGCGAGGGGGAGCGCGTCCTGGCTCTCGAGTCACGGGAGGGGACTAGGGCCTCGAGACGCGTTGAAGAAGGACTCTCGAGGTCTTTGTCGGGGGGTGGCGGGAAACCCTCGTGTCCCTCGCCTTCTGCCGGGGACCTTAGGGAACTTCCCAGGGTGCCTCTGAGAGGCGAGGGATCCTGTGGAGGTGGCGGGGCCCCTCGGGACTCCGCTGGGTCTGGCGCAACGGAAGAGGGCCTCACCTCGAGGGGAGGCAGGAACCTCAGGCTTCCTCTCCGTTTCGGACTGCGACCGCAGGGTCCCTGCAGGGTTGGGACAGGAGAGTCAGGCCTCGTCTTGTCTGAGGAAGGGAACCCCGCTGGCCTCTCGAGTTGCTCAGGGGGTCTCAGGCCCCCCGTCGAGCTGTGTGTGGAACCCGCGGGTCTTTGCGGACGATGCACGGGGGTGGCAGTGCCCCTTCGTGTTGTGCCTTCACCCACAGGGTTGCCTTCGAAGAGGGGTCCGGGCCTCGGGTCCTTCTCAAGAGCGGACCGGGGAATCGGGGTCGTTCGGCATGTGGCCCCACCCACGTGGCTCCTCTCGAATTTCCTCGTGAGACCGGCCTCACCCTGAGGGGCGCCGGGAAGGCCGGGAACCCCTTCCAGACCACGCAGGGGAATCGCCTCTCCTGTCGCGATCAGGAGGGGAGAAGGGGCTCAGAGGAAGCGGTGCCGGGACCCTCGGTGTTCCCCTCGGGGGACCCCGGCGTGTCGGGGGACTTTTGGGGGTCGCAGGAAGGCTGTCAGGGACCGTTTCGCCCTTCAGGGCGGAACAGGGCACTTCCCTTGAGACGCCGTCGCGGGCAAGGGCCTCATCTTGCCAAGAGGTGGGAACCGCGTGGTTTTTCTCGAGTTGCGGCGGCATTCTCGAGTTACGACGGGGATCTCAGCCTTCCCCTGGGGTTGGCCCTGGGAAGCCCAATCTTCCCCTCGGGTTGCGAGGGAAAGCTGGGGGTTGCGCTCGAGTCACTGCAGGGCCGAAGAGACCTCACCTAGGCGTGTGTCCGGGACCTCATATTCCTCTCCAGGGAAGGCAGGGACCTCGGGGTTGCATTCCAGGCTCCCCCGGGGAGTCAGGCCTCGTCTCGAGGGGAAGCCAAGGACTCCGCTCTCCTCTCGAGTCGCGACGCGGGTCTCTTGGAGCCCCCTGAGCGGCCTCAAGGGAGTCCAGCCTCCTCTTCCGTTTGGAGAGAGGACCCGGGGTTGCTCTCCAGGCCATGCAGGAAAAGAAGGCCCTCAGCTGGCGAGGACGGGGGCGTCTCAGGGGTTTCCTCGAGCTGCGGCGCCCGTGGGGGTTTTCTCCCGAGGCACGACGAGGATCTCAGGGAGCCTCTCGTGCGGCGCCAGGGAAGTCAGGTCTCCATGCGCGTGGCGAGGGGGAGCGCGTCCTGGCTCTCGAGTCACGGGAGGGGACTAGGGCCTCGAGACGCGTTGAAGAAGGACTCTCGAGGTCTTTCTCGGGGGGCGGCGGGAAACCCTCGTGTCCCTCGCCTTCTGCCGGGGACCTTAGGGAACTTCCCAGGGTGCCTCTGAGAGGCGAGGGATCCTGTGGAGGTGGCGGGGCCCCTCGGGACTCCGCTGGGTCTGGCGCAACGGAAGAGGGCCTCACCTCGAGGGGAGGCAGGAACCTCAGGCTTCCTCTCCGTTTCGGACTGCGACCGCAGGGTCCCTGCAGGGTTGGGACAGGAGAGTCAGGCCTCGTCTTGTCTGAGGAAGGGAACCCCGCTGGCCTCTCGAGTTGCTCAGGGGGTCTCAGGCCCCCCGTCGAGCTGTGTGTGGAACCCGCGGGTCTTTGCGGACGATGCACGGGGGTGGCAGTGCCCCTTCGTGTTGTGCCTTCACCCACAGGGTTGCCTTCGAAGAGGGGTCCGGGCCTCGGGTCCTTCTCAAGAGCGGACCGGGGAATCGGGGGCATTCGGCATGTGGCCCCACCCACGTGGCTCCTCTCGAATTTCCTCGTGAGACCGGCCTCACCCTGAGGGGCGCCGGGAAGGCCGGGAACCCCTTCCAGACCACGCAGGGGAATCGCCTCTCCTGTCGCGATCAGGAGGGGAGAAGGGGCTCAGAGGAAGCGGTGCCGGGACCCTCGGTGTTCCCCTCGGGGGACCCCGGCGTGTCGGGGGACTTTTGGGGGTCGCAGGAAGGCTGTCAGGGACCGTTTCGCCCTTCAGGGCGGAACAGGGCACTTCCCTTGAGACGCCGTCGCGGGCAAGGGCCTCATCTTGCCAAGAGGTGGGAACCGCGTGGTTTTTCTCGAGTTGCGGCGGCATTCTCGAGTTACGACGGGGATCTCAGCCTTCCCCTGGGGTTGGCCCTGGGAAGCCCAATCTTCCCCTCGGGTTGCGAGGGAAAGCTGGGGGTTGCGCTCGAGTCACTGCAGGGCCGAAGAGACCTCACCTAGGCGTGTGTCCGGGACCTCATATTCCTCTCCAGGGAAGGCAGGGACCTCGGGGTTGCATTCCAGGCTCCCCCGGGGAGTCAGGCCTCGTCTCGAGAGGAAGCG